>NC_060141.1:83141933-93141933 GCF_021461385.2 Schistocerca piceifrons
GCACGTGGCGGGGCAGTAGGTGCGGCACGGCAGATGGTCGGTAATGTCCATGACAGTGAAGCTTCACAGGAGTTTCCACTGGAAGCCTAGATCGAGCGAGTGGGTGTGGTTGTGAGGTACTATTCCTAAAAGCTAACAACTACAGTAAAATCCAATGAGTTAACACTTTTTAACCAGGAGGACCCAGTTAACACTTTCTAATCAGGGAGGGCCCTTGCTCGAGGTGGAGTCTCAGGACAAGATGCACCATGGACGGCTTTACAGCATTTATTCAGTGTTGTCTGGCAGTACAGGGAAAACCCAGCGTCATAGGGGCTACCAAAATGTTTGGCATGTAATAGTAATAAATCCTCCCTTCACTGTGCTAATTACACTACACTGCAAGTAGTATTCTAAGTGCTGGTGCCAGAAGGATGTACCAGGTGTTTGGCATCACGCTATGTATGCCAGTAGTCAATACAAGCAGCTCAAGGTCCCGCAGCTCGGGAAGGCGGTGCGGAAAAATGCAGCAGCACTCAGAGTGTTAACCAAACTGCAGCAGAACACTAATAACATTGAACACACAGTAAGGATTGTGGTGTTCGCACATACTCCAGCAAAATTCGGCAGACGACGATGCGAGCCATGTTGTATTGCATGGGTGAGCTAACAAGAGCCCGGCTGGGAGGTGTTGCCTCATCAGAGCAGAACAAGAGACTGCTCGAGTGACAGTTCAGCATGTTTTGCATTCAGAAAGTGTGGCCAGCTAACCTCTGCCTCCAGTGGAAGTGACCAGTGAAGGTGTTGGGGGCCTGATTTCCAGACTGCACAGCCTATCGTCTGCTGCTGCTGCTGCAGGTGGAT
This sequence comes from Schistocerca piceifrons, assembly GCF_021461385.2. NCBI lineage: Eukaryota > Metazoa > Arthropoda > Insecta > Orthoptera > Acrididae > Schistocerca > Schistocerca piceifrons. The sequence continues at coordinate 83,142,777 of NC_060141.1, forward strand.
GTGATGGCAGGAGTCACCACAGTATGATATATTTCAGGGAGTGTTCCTACCTGTGCAGTTCAAATATGGTGCAGCGTGTGAAGCAGTCATTGAACTGAAGACTCTTTTGTTGGGCAGCAACCGATTGGTCCAGCTGTAGCTTGGCCACAGTTTGTCAGTGACCATTAGTGCAGACAGGCAGCTTGTTGGTTGTTGTGCCCATGTAGAACACAACACAGTGGTTGCAGCTTTGCTTTTAGATTACATGACTGCTTTTGCAGGTACCCCCTGCCTTTGATAGGACAGGTGACACTTGTGATGAGAATGGAGTAGGGACAGGTCTTGCATCTAGGTCTATTATAGAAATACGGGCAATGGGGCAAGGGGTTGGGAGCAGGGGTGGAGTAGGGATGGATGAGGACATTGTATAGGGTCAGTGGGTGGCAGAATGCCATGGTGGGAGGGCTAGAGAGGATAGTGGTAGGATATGCATTTCAGAGCATGGCGAGAAGCAGTCAAAACCCTGGTGGAGAATATGATTAATTTGCTCCAGTCCTTGGTGATATTGAGTCACAAGGGGAATGTGCCTCTCTGGCTGGATGGCGGGACCCTGGTAGGTTGTGAGTGACTGGAGAGAGAAGGCTTGGAGATCTGCTCACCAACCTAGTCCTGCAAAGTGATGTAAATCAGGCCCAAACCTCCTTGCAATACCTCTTCTCCATCCATAAAATTCTCGTACTCTGCAATCCCAAATTCATCTAACCCATATCTCACATTGTCACTCTTGCCCTCCAGGAATTAGAGCAACTAGCACACCACCACCTCAGAAAACTCTCCAACCTTTTCACCTCCTATTCACATCTTGGACGACCACTATCCACCACATCTACAACAGCCTCCAAACCTGCCCCACTCCCCCCTCATAGCTGACAAACCCTGCCTTGCTGACCTATTACATTTACAACACCCTCAGAAACTCCCTTCCAGCACCATACAGTATCCAGAACAGCCGACTAGAAACATTGTCATTAACCTTTCCTCCAAAAGTCCTAGTACCACGGAAGTACCAGTCCCTTCCAAAGGCCTCACCTTTTGTCCTACTTTGAGAATTTCTTAATCACAAACCTTGCTTCACCATCATTCCCTAAATCCCTCAACCTGGTAACTAATCTCACATCTGCAGGAAGAACTGCAAACGCCACCTAAAAACTTATCCCAATCTTATGATCTTCCGTACTGATAAAGGCTCCACTGCTGTGATTTTGAACTGCAGGGATTACCTGGTGGGAAGATGAAACACCCCCGTTTAATTTCTTAATTGGGTTTTGTGTAATTTTCCGAAGCCACCAAACAGTTAATTATTATGATTATATGACCGTGTGCTTAATGGATGAAAGGCTATCGGTTTTTCTGCTGTGGTTTCGGGGGTATTTCAATCGAGTGCAGCTGTTCTGAGACTGAATAGTGGAATGATCGAAAGTTTGTCTATTATTAAGGACCATAAAGGTTGCGATGTACAAACTGATATATATTTCCTACAAACACATAAATTCTGAGGCAGTTGTTACCTTCGCCTTACACGTCTAATTACAATTATATCTTTTTATTGGTTGCTGATTTTCAGTACTTCTTAACACGCAATGATGATGGTTAACATTTACAACAATCCTCACTGCAATCCATGGTTGTTGCTGGCCGACGCGGCTGACGTGAAACACGTAATTCGGCACTTGTCACTTTCTGTTTCATATCACTCGCGAATCAGTATTAGTGAGGGTCAACCTCACGACAATCAGGGGGACGTGTTCACTCATCATACTCCGGCAAATATTACCATTTACAACTCACTCGACCACCATTCTTGCCTGTCTCTCCAGCACTACCCGCGCTCGACACCCCCTAGTATTAGTACTCACTCAACACTAGTCTCACTGCCTCCTGCAGCGCTCGACAATCGACTCCTGTCTACTATCGACCTGGGTGTCGGATACTAGCATCTATGTTCGTGGGATCACGGATCCCTTACAAAGACTCTGCCAGCTTTCAGAATCATCCACTTACAAACCCTGCCACAGTGACACCATTCCAGAAATCCAACAGTATTCCAGTCTCTCCTCAAAGCCTTAGACCATCTCTCTCTTGAGTTTCTCTCTCTCTCCTCACCTCTACCACATACTTCCTAATGTTCATATACCTAACCAACAAGGATGCCATATTGTGGCCAGTTACTGTGTCCACATAGAAAGAATTTCTGCTTTTGTAGACCAACACCTTCAGCCTATTACCTGTAACCTACCCTCTTTAAAAGATACCAACCATTTCCTCCACTGACTACGCAGTTCCTGTTCCATTCCTATCCAGCCATATGCTTGTCACTGTCAATGCCACCTCCCTCTACACTAAAATCCCCAATGCACATGGCCTTGCTGCCATCGACCATTACCTTTTCCAATTCCTGACTGGCTCCAAACCTACAACCTCCTTCCTGGTCACCATGACAGACTGTATCCTCACCCACAATTACTTCTCCTTAGAAGTTAATACCTACAAAGAAATCTGTGATACAACAATGAACATCCACATTGCACCATCCTACGCTAACCTATCTATGGGGCATTTGGAGGAACCCTTCCTAACCACACAGAATCCTAAACCCCTTCGGTTTGTTCAGATTCATTAACGACATCTTCATGATCTGGATCAAGGAGGAGGACACCCTATCCACATTCCTCCAGAACCTTAAACCTTCTCTCTCATTCACTTCACCTAGTGTTCCTCGACCCTACAGGCCACCTTCATCAATGTTGATCTCCATTTCAAAGACAGCTACATCAGTCTCTCTGTACATATCAAACATACCAATCACAAGTAATACCTCCACTTCAACAACTGCCACCTATTCCATACCAAGAAGTCCCTGCCAAACAGCCTAGCCAACTGTGGCCGTCACATTAGTAGTGATGAGTCCCTCTCCAAATATACCAAGGGTCTCACTGAGGCTTTTACAGACCGAAATTACCCTCCCAACCTTGTACAGAAATAGATATCCTTTATCTTTACAGTTAGCCACTACCTCTCAGTGTCCCACCACAAAGCCACAGCCACAGCCACAAAGGAGCATTCCCCCTATGAGTCAGTACCTCCCAGGTCTGGAACAACTGAATCACATTCTCCACCAGGATTTCAGATCTCTCTCATTGTGCCCTGAAATGAAAAATATCCTACAGACTATCCTATCCTCCCCCCCCCTCCCCCTCACCCTCCCCCAGCGGCATTCTGCTGTCCACAAAAACTATGCAATATCCTCGTCCATCTCTACTCCAAATGTTTTACCTCATGGCTCATATCCCTGTAATAGACTATAGATGCAAGACCTGTTCCATATCACCTCCTACCAACACCTACTCCAGTCTGGTAACAAGCATCACCTATCCCATTTAAGGCAAGGCTACCTCTGAAAGCAGTCATGTGATCTACTAGCTAAGCTGAAACCAGTGCCCTGTTTCTACATGTGCGTGACTACCAACAAGTTATCTGTCCACATGAATGGCCACTGATGAACTGTGGCCAAGAGACAGCCGGACCACCCAGTTGCAGTGCAAGCTGCCCAGTGACTGCTTCATGGCCTGTACCCTCTGGATCTTTCCTACCAACACCAGCTTTTCTGAATTGTGCAGATGGGAACTCCCCTTCAATATATCCTATGCACCCATAACCCCCTTGGCCTCAACCCACGTTAGTCCCTGTCCTTTACTCATGTATCCCCTTCCCTGCTCCCACTCCAGCACTACACCGCTCACTGTTCTGCTAATGCACCAAAGGCTCCCCCCTTCCCCCAAAGCCTCTACTTCTCTCCTCTTCTGCCCTCCCCCCCCCCCCCCCCCCCCCTATCTAACCACCCAACTGCACCTAGCTGTCCTGTCCTGACCTGTCCCCACCACGTCCCTCATGCAACCACAAACAGCACTTTACCTTCGCCACCCCTACCCTGCTATCCCTCCTCGTCCCTGCCACAGCCAACTCTGAACAGTACCCCACCACCCAAACCAATTCTCGTGTGTGTGTGTGTGTGTGTGTGTGTGTGTGAGAGAGAGAGAGAGAGAGAGAGAGAGAGAGAGAGAGAGAGAGAGAGTGCTGTTGTGTGTTTTCAGAAGAAGACCTTTTGGTTAAAAGCTCTCATGTTTAGTAGCATTTTCTGTGATTCAACAATCTCCTTTGGTGAGTAGCTATCTATCCTTTTCATAATATTTCTGTGGGACAATGTAAGAGAAGCCTCAACAAATTTTGAAGCATTTGGACACTTTATGGATGATGTGCTGCTTCCAGTAATTGTCAATGCCTTTGTTATCTAAAGCTGGGTCATCTTTTTCCAACTGTAAAATCTTCCACGCATCTAGTATGTGATCTTGGCAGACATAAGTCAGCATTTTTTTTGCAACCTTTAACATGTCTTTGCCGTTTCTGCTCTTTATTCTTTCTTTGAGGTGTAAAAACATAAAATTTTTCTGCAGTGAAATTGATAAGTACCTCTTTACCATCACATTTGAAAGCTGTGATGTTACGTTTTTGCGCACTGTTTAGAAGCCACAGCTTGTCAAGTTTACTAAGGTCTTTGGTTACTTGCCCACTAACAACTAGTTGTTCAAGAGGAAGTAGATTACCAGAGAGAAGAAAAGTTTCTACTCACCATATAGTGGAGATGCTGAGCTGCGATAGGCACAATAAAAAGATTTTTATTGTGCCTATCACAGCTGAGCATCTCCACTATATGGTGAGTAGCAACTTTCCTTCTCTCATATTGTTACATTCCATCCTGGATTTTCCATTGTTTGATTACCAGTGTAAAGAGTTCATTAAGAAGAACTTTAGAAATGCTCTCAACTCTTCTCAAAGCAGAAGCCTTCAAAACACAAGCCAAAAAGTTTGTATTCAGCTTGTGAAGCAAAGGTGTTTGGTGTTGGAAACATTGTGTGAGCTTACTGAAAAGTTCTGCAGATGTAATTATCAAATGAAGTTCTACTTTCGTTGAAGCATCTACATTGAACATTAGCAGAACCATTTTTAGGGATGCAGGCTTAAAAAAGTAATATTGTATACAAAAATCCTGTGGCTGAAGGTCCTAAAGTAAGCCACCTTATGGTTATATGCCTCAAAAACGTGTGGAATATTAGACTGAATTCCTTCAAATTCTTACCAGAAAACAGACCAACTGCCAAAATACTCATAATATTGACCAGAAATTTGGATGCTTCTTCACTTAAATACTCCAATGCCTTAAAATAGGCATCATGCATATCATGAACGCTGCAAGTTCCTATGTTTGCTACTCACCTCATAGGTGGCGTTGAGTTGCAGACAGGCACAGTGAAGAATACTGCTGTGCCTGTCTGCAGTTAAACACCTCATTTATGTGGCGTGTAGCAGTCTATCCTTTCCACATTGTTGTTATTCCATCCTGGATATCCCTTTGGTTGAAGTTCCGATGTTTTAAGTCATCTGCCTTGGGTCTCCTGGACATCAGTGTCTAAGAGCCTAAACACTTTTTTTTTTATTAGCATTAGGCTATCTGAGACCAGCATAAGGCATCTACTTAGGGATACATTGGCTTCCGAAAGTGCTTCACACAATTTCTGGTTTAATGTTCCACTGTCTGCTTTTCTGATAAAGAAAGTTCTTAGGTGATGCATTTTTATGCAACACTCACACTCTAGCCAAAATGGAACGATTTTTGAAATTCTGTTTTATCTTTAACATTGGTAGGTTCATCGAAACTGATTATGTAAAGTGGTGATCATGCTGCTTCTAATGCTTGTTCTCAGAAATAATTAATAGAGAAAGAACATGCACTGAAAAATTTCTCAATTTCGTCACACCTACTGGAAGAACAGCATTAGCACTTCCCATACACAGAACACATTATGTGTGGGGAGACAGTCTAGTGCCAACCCAACCTCTGGAATTTGTAATCATTGCTATGGTGATGGTCCCACATTGCCACCCCTACAACTCAAGGGACATGAGGTCAACCGACAAACTGTAATGACAAACAGCCATGTGCGAGTATTGGTAACAAAGCTGCCGGCTGTCACAGAAGTTCTTTCAGCGCCTCGGCTATAACTTTTCCCCCATTCAAAGACTTCACTTTTCAAACTATATGCCTTTTCATGACACTCACTATCAATTTTGCATTTTTGCATCTTGAAAAGTATATTTTTAAAGTTTATTTGCCAAAATAGAAGCAGTTGTAATACAGGAACATTTGACAATAATAACAGTTGCACAAAATACGAGGGTTGCAACTATTTATTTACAGCTCATACAAAATAGATACATGTTTCAAAGTTTACTGACCTTCAAAGTAGTCACCAGCATTGTGTATAACCCATTGCTAGCAATGTGGAAGTCATGGGATACTCTTAGCAGTGCCAGTTGTGTTGACAGTTTCAGTGGCGCGGTCTATTGTCTGACGAATTTGTAGCAGTTCTGAAGCGAATGCCGTGGAGTGTGTCTTTCAGTTTAGAAATTGAGTTGAACTCACGAGGGCTTAAATCAGGCGAGTGCAGTATATGGTATAGAATTTAGCAGCCCCATCAGTCAAACAAATCAGTAACAGCTTACACTGTACATGCTTGAGCATTGTCCTACAAAATGATGGTCAGGTCCAGCAGAAAGTGTCATCACTTCTGTCTCTTTTAAGCTGGTCGTAGGTTGTGTTCCAAAAATGATCAGCATAGAGACAGAAGGGATGACACTTTCTGCGTGACTTGACCATCATTTTGCAGGACAGTACTCAAGCATGTGCAGTGCAAGCTGTTACTGATTTGTTTGACTGATGGGGCTGCTAAGTGCTATACCACCTACTGCACTCCCCTGACTTAAGCCCTCGTAAGTTCAACTTGATTCTAAACTGAAGGAAACACTTCACAGTATTCGCTGGCACTGCTAAGAGTATCCTATGACTTCCACATTGCTGGCAACGGGTTATACACAATGCTGGTGTTACTTCGAAGGTCAGTAAAACTTTGAAACACGTATCTACTTTGTACGAGCTGTAAACAAATAGTTGCCACTATTAAAATTCCAACCCTCTTATTAAAAAAATCAATCTACCTCAAATTTAAGAAGCTCCTCAGGTTAGATTTTATCTACTTCCATCATTGAAATATTACAAAAAGTTAAATGAATGAAAATTAATACAGAAGCTTGTAAACAGAAGTAAATAATTTAGTTTCCTTCTAAAAGGGCAAAAAGATTGAGAAAGGCGACCCAAATTAGAAAGGCGACTCATTCCTCACTGTGTATGTGGTGATTGAATTTATGTGAAGATGGGGAAGAGACGAAGATTTGCAACCTAGAGGAGGGCATTTAGTCTCAAATAGGCTTGATACAATTTGTATCACCACTTAGATAAAGCATTAAGTAAAATGAAACTAAAGAATTCAAAATAAGATCCATGCATTTATTACAGAACTGAGTACTCACATACACGCATTTTGGCCATTCATGTAGACAGCTTGCTCACCATACAGAATAAAAATAGTAAACTGAAGAAAGAACTATTAAATCCAGTTAAGATGAGAGATCTTGGTGAACTTAGTTTGTATCGTGGCTGAGGTGTTTTGTGGTGTACTTCAAGCACAGTCTGTCACCTACAAGCATGTATTTTCACTTTACCTTGTAAATAAATTCTGGTTGCCATTCTTGTAGTTAATTACGTTCGTGATACTACCATGCAGTCTCACAGGGTCCTGTTATTGGACTTCTCCTTGTGGTGATGTGTGGGTACTGAAAGGCAGCTTTAACCTGTCCTAGCTACCAAGTGACATAAACAAGTCAGTGTCAACACTTCTGTATTTTATTCACAGTGTTACCTTTGTGCAATAGCATGAGAACAAATCTTTCTAACTTCATAGCTCAATGACAGATTACAATACAATGACACGGTAAAAGTCATGTGATACCTCCTAATATTGTTCGGACCTCCTTTTGCCCTGTGTAGCGCATCATCTCAATGTTGCATGGACTCGACAAGCGGTCGGAAGTCCCCTGCAGAAATATTTAGCCATGCTGCCTGGTAGCCAACCATAATTGTGAAAGTGTTGCCGATGCAAGATTTTGTGCATGACCTACCTTTCAATTATGGCCCATAAATGTTTGATGGGATCCATGTTGGGTCATCTGTATGAGCAAAAGATTCGTTTGAATTTTCCAGAATGTTCTACAAACCAATTGCAAACAATTTTGGCCCTGTCAGGTGGTGCATTGTCATCCTTAAAAATGCCATCGCTGTTTGGGAACATGAAGTCCATGAATGGCTGCAAAAAGTCTCCACGTAGCAGAGCATAATAATTTCCAGTTGACAGGTTCAATTGGACCAGAGGACCCAGTACACTCCCTGTAAACACAGCCCACACCGTTATGGAGCCACCACCATCTTACACAGTGCCTTCTTGACAAATTGGGTCTGTCTCTATGCCACACTCAAACCCTACCGTCAGCTCTTATCACCTAAAATCAGGACTCATTCCACCAAGCTACGGCTTTCCAGTCATCTAGGGTCCAACTCATATGGTCATGAGCCAAGGAGTGGTGCTGCAGGTGATTTCGTGCTGTTAACAGAGGCACTCACATCGGTCATCTGCTGCCATAGCCTAGTAAGACCAAATTTTGCTGCATTGTCCTAACGGATACATTTGTCGTACGTCCCACATTGATTCCTGTGGCTATTTCATGCAGTATTGCTTGTCTGTTGGGACTGACAACTCTATGCAAACGCCACTGCTGTAGGTCATTAAATGAAGGCTGTCGGCCACTGTGTTGTCTGTGGTGAGAGGTACTGCCTGAAATTTGGTGTTCTCAGCACATTCTTGACACTGAGGATCTCAGAATATTGAATTGCCTAATGATTTCTAAAATGGAATGTCCCGTGCATCTAGCTCCAATTACAATCCTACATTCAAAGTCTGTTGTTTTCCATTGTGTGGCCATAATCGTGTTGGAAACCTTTTCACATGAATCACCTGAGTACAAATGACAGGTCCGCCAATGCATTGCCTTTTTATACCTTGTGTATGCGATACTACTGCCATCTGTATATGCGCCTGTTGCTATCCCATGACTTTTGTCACCTCAGTATATATGTGGCTTGCTCTGACCTCAAGTACTCAGCTCAGTCAACAATGAAATTTCTTGTAACTAACTTTTAACTGTGTGTTTTAAATATGCCTTTGGCCTCCAAGGCACTGTCAAGTCCCAATGCCCAAAGAAGAAGTGCTCCACCATATGAAGGGAAAGGGTTTACTCGCAGCTGCACCTTGGTGATGACCAAGTTAACATGATGTATATTTCACCTGCACATTCACAAAATGAGAGCACTCACAGTAGGATGTCCCAACACTTAAAAACTACCCAAATCCACATTTTCGACCTGCTCAAACATCTTTCATCAGCCTGAGAGGATAAAAATGTAACATGTTATCCCTTAGAACCCCACATTACACTACAGGTCTCTCAATGAGACAAGCAGTGTCATGTAAACAAAGTTATCCAGTCAATTACAAATATCTCATACCACTAACAAAAACTATTCTTTACATAACAAAAGGTTTCCTTAATGTACTTATTATTATCTGTCCTTGCCCCTCAAATCCCAGTTTATTCGTATTTCCTTAAACATGCAAACATCCAAATATGTGAACTGTCAGCAGTGAAGTAACTGTCTTTGCTTATGTGTACATTGCTCAAAAACATAACACAATTATGTTGTGTTTCCTCATATATTATTTAACGTATCATTTGTCACTTGCAGTTTCCCATTTCTCTGGTTCCGTGATAGCTTAGCTCTCGCTCATGCATTAGCACTATGGAAAAACATATAGAAATATTGTAATTCAGTAAGCTCAACTTCCGAAAGTCTTTTTATTGTGCCTGTCTGTGACTCAGCATCTCCGCTATTGGTGAGTAGCAACTATCTTTTTCATAATATTGTCACATTCCAGCCTAGATTATCCACTGGGGGGGGGGGGGGGGGAGAGGAGGGGGGGGGGGGGGGGAGGGAATATATGTGACTTACCATACGAAAGTGCTGGCAGGTTGATAGAAACACAAACAGACACATACACACACACAAAATTCAAACTTTCGCAGTCAACGGTTGCTTCGTCCGGAAAGAGGGAAGGAGAGGGAAAGACGACAGAATGTGGGTTTTAAAGGAGAAGGTAAGGAGTCATTCCAATCCCGGGAGCGGAAAGACTTACCTTAGGGGGAAAAAAGGACGGGTATACACTCGCACACACACACATATCCATCCACAAGCAGACATATTAAAAGGCAAAGAGTTTGGGCAGAGATGTCAGTCGAGGCGGAAGTGCAGAGGCAAAGATGTTGTTGAATGACAGGTGAGGTATGAGTGGCGGCAACTTTAAATTAGCGGAGATTGAGGCCTCGTGGATAACGGGAAGAGAGGATATATTGAAGAGCGAGTTCCCATCTCCGGAGTTCAGATAGGTTGGTGTTAATGGGAAGTATCCAGATAACCCGGACGGTGTAACGCTGTGCCAAGATGTGCTGGCCGTGCACCAAGGCATGTTTAGCCACAGGGTGATCCTCATTACCAACAAACACTGTCTGCCTGTGTCCATTCATGCGAATGGACAGTTTGTTGCTGGTCATTCCCACATAGAATGCGTCACAGTGTAGGCAGGTCAGTTGGTAAATCACGTGGGTGCTTTCACACGTGGCTCTGCCTTTGATCGTGTACACCTTCCGGGTTACAGGACTGGAGTAGGTGGTGGTGGGAGGGTGCATGGGACAGGTTTTACACCGGGGGTGGTTACAAGGGTAGGAGCCAGAGGGTAGGGAAGAAGGTTTGGGGATTTCATGGGGATGAACTAAGAGGTTACAAAGGTTAGGTGGACGGCGGAAAGACACTCTTGGTGGAGAGGGGAGGATTTCATGAAGGATTGATCTCATTTCAGGGCAGGATTTGAGGAAGTCGTATCCCTGCTGGAGAGCCACATTCAGAGTCTGATCCAGTCCCGGAAAGTATCCTGTCACAAGTGGGGCACTTTTGTGGTTTTTCTGTGGGAGTTTCTGGGTTTGAGAGGATGAGGAAGTGGCTCTGGTTATTTGCTTCTGTACCAGGTCGGGAGGGTAGTTGCGGGATGCGAAAGCTGTTGTCAGGTTATTGGTGTAATGGTTCAGGGATTCCGGACTGGAGTAGATTCGTTTGCCACGAAGACCTAGGCTGTAGGGAAGGGACCGTTTGATGTGGAATGGGTGGCAGCTGTCATAATGGAGGTACTGTTGCTTGTTGGTGGGTTTGATGTGGACAGACGTGTGAAGCTGGCCATTGGACAGGTGGAGCTCAACGTCAAGGAAAGTGACATGGGATTTGGAGTAGGACCAGGTGAATCTGATGGAACCAAAGGAGTTGAGGTTGGAGAGGAAATTCTGGAGTTCTACTTCACTGTGAGTCCAGATCATGAAGATGTCATCAATAAATCTGTACCAAACTTTGGGTTGGCAGGCCTGGGTAACCAAGAAGGCTTCCTCTAAGCGACCCATGAATAGGTTGGCGTACGAGGGGGCCATCCTGGTACCCATGGCTGTTCCCTTTAATTGTTGGTATGTCTGGCCTTCAAAAGTGAAGAAGTTGTGGGTCAGGATGAAGCTGGCTAAGGTAATGAGGAAAGAGGTTTTAGGTAGGGTGGCAGGTGATCGGCGTGAAAGGAAGTGCTCCATCGCAGCGAGGCCCTGGACGTGCGGGATATTTGTGTATAAGGAAGTGGCATCAATGGTTACAAGGATGGTTTCCAGGGGTAACAGATTGGGTAAGGATTCCAGGCGTTCGAGAAAGTGGTTGGTGTCTTTGATGAAGGATGGGAGATTGCATGTAATGGGTTGAAGGTGTTGATCTGTGTAGGCAGAGATATGTTCTGTGGGGGCTTGGTAACCAGCTACAATGGGGCGGCCAGGATGACTGGGTTTGTGAATTTTAGGAAGAAGGTAGGGGTGCGGGGTGTCGGTGGGGTTAGGAGGTTGATGGAGTCAGGTGAAAGGTTTTGTAGGGGGCCTAAGGTTCTGAGAATTCCTTGAAGCCCTGCCTGGACATCACGAATGGGATTACCTTGGCAAACTTTGTATGTGGTGTTGTCTGAAAGCTGACACAGTACCTCAGCCACATACTCCCGGCGATCAAGTACCACGGTCGTGGAAAGACGAAAGGAACATCCTTTCGTTTTTCCCTCTCCTTCCCTCTTTCCTGATGAAGCAACTGTTTGTTGCGAAAGCTTGAATTTTGTGTGTATGTTTGTGTGTCTATCGACCTGCCAGCGCTTTTGTTTGGTATGGAACTCCCATATAAATTTCTTCCTTTTCTTAAAGAAGATTACAGGAAATAACTTAACTGTGCAATCAGGTTGCGTCACTGTTCCTGAAATGTAACTGCTTCTCATTTTCATTAATTTAATTGCTTTTCCTGAGATCATCAGTCTCTCATAACTATTGAGATAGACAATGATTCCCCCCCACCCATTGGTGGGGAGGCTTGCGTGCCTCAGCGATACAAATAGCCATACTGTACGTGCAATCACAACGGAGGGGTATCTGTTGAGAGGCCAGACAAACGTATGGTTCCTGAAGAGGGGCAGCAGCCTTTTCAGTAGTTTCAAGGCAACAGTCTGGAAGATTGACTGATCTGGCCTTGTAACACTAACCAAAACGACCTTGCTGTGCTGGTACTGCGAACGGCTGAAAGCAAGGGGAAACTACGGCCGTAATTTTTCCCGAGGGTATGCAGCTTTACTGTATGGATAAATCATGATGGCGTCCTCTTGGGTAAAATATTCCGGAGGTAAAATAGATCCCCCTTTCGGATCTCCGGGCGGGGACTACTTAGGAGGACGTCATTATCACGAAAAACAAAACGCGTTCTACGGATTGGAGTGTGGAATGACAGATCCCTTAATCAGGCAGGTAGGTTAGAAAATTTAAAAAGGGAAATGGATAGGTTAAAGTAAGATATAGTGGGAATTAGTGAAGTTCGGTGGCAGGAGGAACAAGACTTTTGGTCAGGTGAATACAGCGTTATAAGTACAAAATCAAATAGGGGTAATGCAGGAGTGGGTTTAATAATGAATAAAACAATAGGAATGCGGGTAAGCTTCTACAAACAGCACAGTGAATGCGTTGTTGTGGCCAAGATAGACACAAAGCCCATGCCTACGACAGTAGTACAAGTCTATATGCCTACTAGCTCTGCAGATGACGAAGAAGTTGAAGAAATGTATGATGAGATAAAAGAAATTATTCAGATAGTGAAGGGAGACGAAAATTTAATAGTCATGGGTGACTGGAATTCGTCAGTAGGAAAAGGGAGAGAAGGAAACGTAGTAGGTGAATATGGATTGGGGGGAAGGAATGAAAGAGGAAGGCGCCTTGTAGAATTTTGCACAGAGCATAACTTAATCATAGCTAACACTTGGTTCAAGAATCATAAAAGAAGGTTGTATACCTGGAAGAATCCTGGAGATACTAAAAGGTATCAGATAGATTATATTATGGTAAGACAGAGATTTAGGAACCAGGTTTTAAATTGTAAGACATTTCCTGGGGCAGATGTGGATTCTGACCACAATCTATTGGTTATGAACTGCAGATTGAAACTGAAGAAACTGCAAAAAGGTGGGAATTTAAGGAGATGGGACCTGGATAAACTGAATGAACCAGAGGTTGTAGAGAGTTTCAGAGAGAGCATAAGGGAACAATTGACAGGAATGGGGGAAAGAAATACAGTAGAAGAAGAATGGGTAGCTCTGAGGGATGAAGTAGTGAAGGCAGCAGACGATCAAGTAGGTAAAAAGACGAGAGCTAATAGAAATCCTTGGGTAACAGAAGAAATATTGAATTTAATTGATGAAAGGAGAAAATATAAAAATGCAGTAAATGAAGCAGGCAAAAAGGAATACAAACGTCTCAAAAATATATCGACAGGAAGTGCAAAATGGCTAAGGAGGCATGGCTAGAGGACAAATGTAAGGATGTAGAGGCTTATCTCACTAGGGGTAAGACAGATACTGCCTACAGGAAAATTAAAGAGACCTTTGGAGAAAAGAGAACGACTTGTATGAATATCACGAGCTCAAATGGAAACCCAGTTCTAAGCAAAGAAGGGAAAGCAGAAAGGTGGAAGGAGTATATAGAGGGTATATACAAGGTTGATGCACTTGAGGGAAATGTTATAGAGATGGAAGAGGATGTAGATGAAGATGAAATGGGAGATGTGATACTGCATGAAGAGTTTGATAGAGCACTGAAAGACCTAAGTCGAAACAAGGCCCCGGGAGTAGACAACATTCCATTAGAACTACTGACAGCCTTGGGAGAGCCAGTCCTGACAAAACTCTACCATCTGGTGAGCAAAATGTATGAGACAGGCGAAATACCCTCAGATGTCCTGTGGTGCCTCTCCTCCCCCCAATCAGCTGGTTTGACATCCTACCCCCCTTTAAAAAAATTACAGTTAATACTTGATGGCATTGTTTGTGACTGGGAGAATAAGAACTCTTTAGAAAATTTGCACTCTTATTAGCTAATAACTTTCTCTTTTATGTGGCATAAAATTAAATATAGGAAACCTAAAACCAGTAAAGACCAGAGAGAGGCAAGACAGTGCACACTGAAGAAATTCTTAGGTCCCAACATTTTTTTTCCCTCTCTAATCTTGTTACAGCCTTACATGACATGCTTTCTTTTCTACAAAAGAATCTATTACCTTATCAGAGTTTGTCAAACGTTTTGCTACATGAAAAGTGTCATTCTCTAATACTGAAAAAGCTGTTAATATGAATAGTACCCAGGACTAGTGTGGTTTATAGATTTGATTACGTATTATTGTGTCACTGTCTGCTAGATAAAATGAAATAGGCCTTCCTAATATTGTAGCAGTTGTAACATATGCCAAATACGCGAGACTGTTTTGGCACAAATGGTCTATTTTATATATCTCATTTACATGAATAACACAACAGAATATAATTCATAAAGTATCAATATCAAATGCCTATTAGACAATGGAAAATCCAGGATGGAATATAACAGTATTATGAAAAGGATAGTTGCTACCCACAATATAGCGGAGAGGCTGAGTCACAGATAGGCACAACAAAAGACTGTCACAAAAAAGCTTTTGGCCAACAAGGCCTGTGTGTGTGGTTTTTTTTTTTTGTCTCGTCTATTTTTGACAAAGGCCCTGTTGGCCGAAAGCTTATTTTGTGACAGTCTTTTGTTGAGCCTATCTGGGACTCAGCATCTCCTCTGTATGGTGAGTAGCAGCTATCCTTTTCATAACATTTTTAAATGTCTATTAGGCCTACTAAAAGCAGAAATTGTTAGGTTAGGAAATGGTTTTATTTTTCATTCATATGCTCCAGTTTCTCAAGCACGATATCAAAACGTAGTAGTAGTAGTAGTAGTATGAAATTTTTACATAAATTAGGAATTGTCATATTCTTCCATATGATTGGAGTCGTGTACCCATTTCTTCTCCTTCCTCATTCTAACAAACAATCTTGTCATCACTAATTCTGTAACTGTTCATGCCAACTTATTCTCTGATTAACTTTACTAACCCTGTAGCAATCACTGGTTCAGTTATCCCATGTTTATTCTCCAGTTAGGCATTATTACGTATTCCTACAATGCGTTTTCTGCACTATTCCAAGAATAGAACTTGAGCAACTGCTAACCGGGGGCTGTACTCCTGTACTGTAGCGATCTGGCAAAAATTTCATTTTCTTGGATACACTTAAGAAGATAATATGTAATCTTTCTTATCTGCTACTCCTGTTAGCCCTTTATTTCCAATCTGGTAGTCGGAATCCATAGATTTTGCTAATAATTATAATAATGCTTATCATTTGCACAGCCAATGAGCCACATAAACAAACAGCAACTGGCATTCACCCGTTCAGGTTTATTCAGCTCAACTCATGTAGCCCCGTCCCCTTTTGTGTGTGGGAAAGTTTTCTTATTTCCAGATGCGACAGGGATTCACCTGGCAGTAACATCACGTACACTATGTTTGCATTCAAAATTCATCTTATGACTGATTCAGAAATCAACTTAGAATGTGTTCAAAAATGTTTAAAAACCAACAGGGATGCATTTCAAAATCATGTTAATAACAGATAGACCAACATGCACTGGACTCTAGGCACTTTATGAAACAAGTTTTTTTCTTCAAGAATATGAATTTGTCATCCCCCTAAAATTGTCACCTGGGGCAGATAGCCCAGTTTGCTGCCCCCTCCCCTGCCCCACGTATATCTGGGCCTGGATTTGTCATAAATTGAACACATGTGGAAATGTGATTGCTATAAATCATCACTGTCCAGGTAAGTCTATTAATATTTCACTATTTTGAGCATCAAAGTGACTTCTCACTATCCAGCTTTCTATCTCTGCAGGAGCCGTGTTGCATAAACTTCCTTCTTTACCAACAAATGGAAAAACTGTTAGAAGCCAACCTCAGGGAAGAGTAGTTTGGATTCTGGAGAAACGTAGGAAAGTATGAGGCAATACTAACCCTACGACTTCTCATAGAAGAAAGGTTAAGGAAATATAAACGTATGATTATAGCATTTGTAGACTTACAAAAAGCTTTTGACAGTGTTGACTACAATACTCTCTTTCCAATTCTAAAGGTGGTAGGGGTAAAATACATGGAGCGAAAGGCTATTTACAATTTGTACAGACATCAGATGGCAGTTATAAGAGTTGAGGGGCATGAAAGGGAAGCAATATTTGAGAAGAGAGTAAAGACAGAGCTGTAGCCTATCTCTGATGTTATCAATCTGTATATTGAGTAAGCAGTAAAGGAAACAAAAGAAAAATTTGGAGTAGGAAGTAAAGTCCAGGGAGAAGAAATAAAAACTTTGACGTTTGCTGATGATGTAATTCTGTCAGGCAGGGCAAAGAACTTAGAAGAGCAGCTGAATGGAATGGACAATGTCTTGAAAGGAGGATATAAGATGAACAAAAACAAAAGCAAAACAAGGATAATGGAATGTAGTCAGATTAAATCAGGTGATGCTGAGGGAATTAGATTAGGAAATGAGACACTTAAAGTAGTAGATGAGTTTTGCTGTCTGGGAAGCAAAATAAGTGATGATGGTCGAAGTAGGGAAGAAAATGTAAACTGGCAATGGCAAGAAAAGTCTCTCTGAAGAAGAGAAATTTGTCAACATCAAGAATAGATTTAAGTGTCAGGAAGTCCTTTCTGAGAGTATTCGTATGGAGTGTAGCCATGTATGGAGGTGAGACATTGACAATAAACAGTATAGAAAAGAAGATAGTAGAAGCTTTTGAGATGTGGTGCTACAGCAGAATGCTGAAGATGAATCGGGTAGATGATACAACTAATGAGGAGGTACTAGATAGAACTGGGGGAAAGAGAAATTTGTGGTACAGTCTGACTAGAAGTAGGGATCGGTTGGTAGGACACATTCTGAGGCATCAAGAGATCACAAATTTAGTATTGGAGGGAAGCATGAGAAGTAAAAATCGTAGGCAGACCAAGAGATGAACACAGTAAGCACATTCAGAAGGACATAGGTTGCAGTACTTATTCGGAGATGAAGCAGCTTACACAGGATAGAGTAGCATGGAGAGCTGCATCAAACCAGTCTTTGGACTGGAGACCAAAGCAAATCTGGATGGTCTGATAGACAAGAGGAGGGTCTGGCATGTGGCTCACAGATTTTGATTAAAGCCTGCAAGGATATTCTATCAGGGTTGCCAGAAGTTTCCTCAAGTGAAATTCTCTGATATTTCCCATATTTTGAGACAAGTTCTAGCATTTTTCCCTGACAAATTCTGAGATCTCAAAAATATGTAAGGTCCTCTGTATCTTAAGTACTAACTTCAAGATCTTTCATAATGAACTCTTTTCAAATGGAGAAAGCAAATATGCGTGTTTCATTAAGGCCACTGTTCTTATTTTATTTCGATAAAACGAAACACATTTTGTGACAAAAATGCACATTTCCTTGCAGTCCTTGGAGTCGGAAGACAGATTTAAAATACCTTCACTGTTTTCAGAAATAACTTCAGAAGAAAGTAGGCCTCTTGTTGAAAGAAGTGCATAAGGCAGGGAAGAGTTGTGTAAACCAACACTATAGGTTCAAAAATGGTTCAAATGGCTCTGAGCACTTGACTTCTGAGGTCATCAGTCCCCTAGAACTTAGAACTACTTAAACCTAACTAACCTAAGGACATCACACACATCCATGCCTGAGGCAGGATTCGAACCTGCAACCGTAGTGGTCGCGCGGTTCCACACTGTAGCGCATAGAACCACTCTGCCACTCCGGCTGGCACACTACAGGTGACTGGCAATAAAATGTTGGTTCTACTATGTTTATTATTGGCAATTATTGCCCACTGTGTTATGTCTACTATTTTACAAGTATTGTGTGATTTTTGTTTCGAGAAATATATGAGTACATAGAATACAAATCACTAGTACAGCCACAAGTTTCTTCTTTTTATCTTCCATACTTTCTAATACATGAACTACCTTCAAAGTGCCAAGATGTACTGCAATAAATAAAATGTCTAAAAAACACTGCACTGTCCAATATACTTGCAGTGAGACAGTCGCAATTCCTGAAATCCATTGTCCGTGGCTTCTGGCCTGCTGCAGAGTACCGCAGTCCTGGGTTCATGGATAAACCACGAAAATCCAGCGCATTATGCCACACACAGACAGATCTGACCTGCGGACAGATCAGTGAGACTAGATCCGATGGGCAGGGCCTGAAAATTAGTGGGAAATGACAGGCTTCATATCGGCAGGCCGATCTGTTAGAGATACCCGCAGAAATGGCCTGCGGTTTTGGCCCGTCACAGAAATCCACTCATGTGGCCAGCTATTCACAAGTCACAGAGAACATGCTGATGAAATGAGGTCAGGGTGGTTAATCCATGTGACAGACAGCTTGTGCAAATACTCTGAGAATCAATACTAATGAGGATAGGTAGCAACTCACGATAAAGATGATTGTTGAGTCACAGTGAGGTACATACAAAAGACAATCCCACTCTCACAACTGAATTTTCGGCCATAGCCTTTGTCAGAAAACAAGAGCACACACACATTTATACAGTCACTCAAACACAGCTCATGCACACATGACCGCAGTCTCCAGCCACTGCATCTACAGTCTCTGAGAACTAGATCCAAACAAACCATTCCTCACGCCTCTCTGCCTCTCATCAGCAGCTCCTATGCTAGTGCATGAGATTTTTCGAGTGTTTTTTCCAAAGTTTTCCCGAGTTCCCTGACATGTTTGAAATTCCCTGATTACCAGAACTTGCGGCAACCCTGTCTATGTTGAAAATAGAGAGACACATGCTGCGGCTTTTTGTCAGACGCACCCTAGTTTTTGAAAAAAAATCAAGATCAGAGTTAATACCAGAAAGTTGTATTTTCAATGCTATACATCAAAAGATTGTCTAAAAATAAACTTTTTTTTTTATTCTGTAGCTTGGCTATCCATCATTCAATGTATCTAACAGAGCAAGGCTGGCAGTCATGACATTAGTTCACTAAACTGCTGATCCATCGGTCGTGCCTTTTTTTTCTTCATTCAGTTTTTCTTTTGGTGCATGTGATAATATTCTCATAATGGGAATATCCTTCTTTCCTTTATGTGGCATAAAACACCATGGTGTACGATTAATAGCCAAATAAGTATGTATAAAGTATCGGTAGTTATTTTCATCGTGGTTCATGACACACTGGATAGGACTTTAGTAGATGATGATGTTCAACTGATCAGTACTATGAAAATGATACCACCAAAAACCCCCCATGAACCATGGACCTTGCCGTTGGTGGGGAGGCTTGCGTGCCTCAGCGATACAGATGGCCGTACCGTAGGTGCAACCACAACGGAGGGGTATCTGTTGAGAGGCCAGACAAATGTGGTTCCTGAAGAGGGGCAGCAGCCTTTTCAGTAGTTGCAGGGGCAACAGTCTAGAAGATTGACTGATCTGGCCTTGTAACATTAACCAAAACGGCCTTGCTGTGCTGGTACTGCGAACGGCTGAAAGCAAGGGGAAACTACAGCCGTAATTTTTCCCGAGGACATGCAGCTCTACTGTATGATTAAATGATGATGGCGTCCTCTTGGCTAAAATATTCCAGAGGTAAAATAGTCCCCCATTCGGATCTCCAGGCGGGGACTACTCAGGAGGACGTCGTTATCAGGAGAAAGAAAACTGGCGTTCTACGGATCGGAGCGTGGAATGTCAGATCCCTTAATCGGGCAGGTACGTTAGAAAATTTAAATAGGGAAATGGATAGGTTAAAGTTAGATATAGTGGGAATTAGTCAAGTTCGGTGGCAGGAGGAACAAGACGTTTGGTCAGGTGATTACAGGGTTATAAATACAAAATCAAATAGGGGTAATGCAGGAGTAGGTTTAATAATGAATAAAAAAATAGGAGTGCAGGTTAGCTACTACAAACAGCATAGTGAACGCATTATTGTGGCCAAGATAGACACAAAGCCCATGCCTACTACAGTAGTACAAGTTTATATGCCAACTAGCTCTGCAGATGATGAAGAAATAGATGAAATGTATGACGAGATAAAAGAAATTATTCATATAGTGAAGGGAGACGAAAATTTAATAGTCATGGGTGACTGGAATTCGTCAGTAGGAAAAGGGAGAGAAGGAAACGTAGTAGGTGAATATGGATTGGGGGGAAGGAATGAAAGAGGAAGGCGCCTTGTAGAATTTTGCACAGAGCATAACTTAATCATAGCTAACACTTGGTTCAAGAATCATAAAAGAAGGTTGTATACCTGGAAGAATCCTGGAGATACTAAAAGGTATCAGATAGATTATATTATGGTAAGACAGAGATTTAGGAACCAGGTTTTAAATTGTAAGACATTTCCTGGGGCAGATGTGGATTCTGACCACAATCTATTGGTTATGAACTGCAGATTGAAACTGAAGAAACTGCAAAAAGGTGGGAATTTAAGGAGATGGGACCTGGATAAACTAAAAGAACCAGAGGTTGTACAGAGATTCAGGGAGAGCATAAGGGAGCAATTGACAGGAATGGGGGAAATAAATACAGTAGAAGAAGAATGGGTAGCTTTGAGGGATGAAGTAGTGAAGGCAGCAGAGGATCAAGTAGGTAAAAAGACGAGGGCTAGTAGAAATCCTTGGGTAACAGAAGAAATATTGAAATTAATTGATGAAAGGAGAAAATATAAAAATGCAGTAAGTGAAACAGGCAAAAAGGAGTACAAACGTCTCAAAAATGAGATCGACAGGAAGTGCAAAATGGCTAAACAAGGATGGCTAGAGGACAAATGTAAGGATGTAGAGGCCTATCTCACTAGGGGTAAGATAGATACCGCCTACAGGAAAATTAAAGAGACCTTTGGAGATAAGAGAACAACTTGTATGAATATCAAGAGCTCAGATGGAAACCCAGTTCTAAGCAAAGAAGGGAAGGCAGAAAGGTGGAAGGAGTATATAGAGGGTCTATACAAGGGCGATGTACTTGAGGACAATATTATGGAAATGGAAGAGGATGTAGATGAAGATGAAATGGGAGATACGATACTGCGTGAAGAGTTTGACAGAGCACTGAAAGACCTGAGTCGAAACAAGGCCCCGGGAGTCGACAATATTCCATTGGAACTACTGACGGCCGTGGGAGAGCCAGTCCTGACAAAACTCTACCATCTGGTGAGCAAGATGTATGAAACAGGCGAAATACCCTCAGACTTCAAGAAGAATATTATAATTCCAATCCCAAAGAAAGCAGGTGTTGAAAGATGTGAAAATTACCGAACTATCAGCTTAATAAGTCACAGCTGCAAAATACTAACACGAATTCTTTACAGACGAATGGAAAAACTAGTAGAAGCCAACCTCGGGGAAGATCAGTTTGGATTCCGTAGAAACACTGGAACACGTGAGGCAATACTGACCTTACGACTTATCTTAGAAGAAAGATTAAGGAAAGGCAAACCTACGTTTCTAGCATTTGTAGACTTAGAGAAAGCTTTTGACAATGTTGACTGGAATACTCTCTTTCACATTTTAAAGGTGGCAGGGGTAAAATACAGGGAGCGAAAGGCTATTTACAATTTGTACAGAAACCAGATGGCAGTTGTAAGGGTCGAGGGACATGAAAGGGAAGCAGTGGTTGGGAAGGGAGTAAGACAGGGTTGTAGCCTCTCCCCGATATTGTTCAATCTGTATATTGAGCAAGCAGTAAAGGAAACAAAGGAAAAATTCGGAGTAGGTATTAAAATTCATGGAGAAGAAATAAAAACTTTGAGGTTCGCCGATGACATTGTAATTCTGTCAGAGACAGCAAAGGACTTGGAAGAGCAGTTGAACGGAATGGACAGTGTCTTGAAAGGAGGATATAAGATGAACATCAACAAAAGCAAAACGAGGATAATGGAATGTAGTCTAAGTCGGGTGATGCTGAGGGAATTAGATTAGGAAATGAGGCACTTAAAGTAGTAAAGGAGTTTTGCTATTTGGGGAGCAAAATAACTGATGATGGTCGAAGTAGAGAGGATATAAAATGTAGACTGGCAATGGCAAGGAAAGCGTTTCTGAAGAAGAGAAATTTGTTAACATCGAGTATAGATTTAAGTGTCAGGAAGTCGTTTCTGAAAGTATTTGTATGGAGTGTAGCCATGTATGGAAGTGAAACATGGACAGTAAATAGTTTGGACAAGAAGAGTATAGAAGCTTTCAAAATGTGGTGCTACAGAAGAATGCTGAAGATTAGATGGGTAGATCACATAACTAATGAGGAGGTATTGAATAGGATTGGGGAGAAGAGAAGTTTGTGGCACAACTTGACTAGAGGAAGGGATCGGTTGGTAGGACATGTTTTGAGGCATCAAGGGATCACAAATTTAACATTGGAGGGCAGCGTGGAGGGTAAAAATCGTAGAGGGAGACCAAGAGATGAATACACTAAGGAGATTCAGAAGGATGTAGGTTGCAGTAGGTACTGGGAGATGAAGAAGCTTGCACAGGATAGAGTAGCATGGAGAGCTGCATCAAACCAGTCACAGAACTGAAGACCACAACAACAACAACAACAACAACAACAACAACAACCACTACCAAAAAGTACCTCTTTTTTAACACTGTGACATTTACTTTTTCAGACAGGCAAAGTAGTTCATCACACGAGAGCAAAGAATTACAAGACAGGGTGGCTGCTGTAAAATTACCTATTGGTCAACAACCAGTTGTCCGTGTCTGTCTTTTAGGATATGCTTTTATATGCTTGGTACGCATCCTAATTGATATCTCATAGATCTGTTTTTAGAAACATAAATCGTATGGGTTTTCCACAAACAATGTACTGGAAAACATGTCAATGCACTGTGATTTCTGCCATGTATTATGCTCGGTATGTGAAATATTTATATTTTGCCTGTTTCTATGACAAGTTTCACTCCACTGATTTTGAGAATGCTCACAGTCAGTCAGTCAGTTATAATTATTCAATAATATACTTTAGGTGTATTTTTGTACTACGTATTACAATGAGAGTAACTGTCAGCCTCCTGAACTTTTATTTCAAAAGAGGGCAAAGAAAAGTATTCTGATTATCAGAATATTAACAGATACACCAGAAAAAATATTAAAAAAAAAAACCACCACGGCCAAGAATCACACATGGACCAGCAGTACGGCAAACTAATGTCTTGATTGCTTGACTACCGACCTCACTCTGCTAGACACATTGAATGATGGAAACCCACGCTACAGCACGAAAACACAACAACAATAACTTAAACATTGTTAACTTTGGACCCCAAATTATATTCATGATAGATGTTTGTTTCCAGATGATCTTTCGATGCATTACGATTTCCTGTCATCAACTTTGACCTCGATTTTTTTTCTAAAACTGGGGACTGTCAAGCAAAATGTCGAAAAACGTGTCAGACCCTCACCTTGAGAGACTTAAACTGCTGTCCTCCTGAATGGGAGTCCTGTATTATAACCACTTGCTCAGTTTTGTGCATCCGAGTTCACTTGTATCAAACAATATGCCAAGTTTCTGACACCACAATAAGTTCTGTTCATGTAAAACAAAGCAATGACCAACAGTACTTCTATGTTGACATTGTCAACCACGCCACTAGAGCCTCAACACACATAGGAACAGCATTTACGATGGGAAGTAGCATTTACCCAAATATACTGACAAACTTTAGAGGCAGATAATATTCTGTGCAGATGGTTGAGAAACAGATTTCCTGTGTCATTTCTTCTGGTGATACCAATAAACACCTAGCAACTGTAGAGCAGTCACTGATCAATAAGTCCCTCTTTATGCAAAATATTCCAGTTCTTTGAAACTTCAACAACATCCTTCCTCATTCCTTCTACTATTTCTCATTGATCTCTCCGACGACTGATACCCAAACATCACTCAAGATAGTATTTTGTCGCTTATTCAACCTACACAATATCCTAGTCCATACTTCTACTATCCCTACATCCAACCCAACCCCACACCACATGGATTGTGCTACACGCTAGTTGGATGAACCCATTGCAAATATGACTGCGAAGAAGTGTAGCTATTGTGCCTACATAGTTTTCACAGCTGGAATCACATCAACTGTTAAAACCCATTATTTATTTCGGACATATTGGCAAGATGACTCAGGTGATCATAAAGAGTTGAGGTAAACAATGCAGTAGATAAAGATGGATGCATCATGTATACAGGGTGCGGCAGTCAAACATGCATTTTCTAAATAAGTGTAAAATAAACACAGCTGCAGATATCAAAATTTTATTCATACAATCTTATTCTACATTAAAAAGCATTTAAGAAACATCAACACATTTTTCATTGTTTGAAAATAATATCAGCAAGATTGCGTCCTTCTCGATCACAGCATTCTCGCAGGTGATTTACGAAGCTGTCTATCACATGACGGAGCATACCCTGAGGAATTCTCTCTATCTCCAGTCGGATTCTTGCTTTGAGATCACCAACATTATGAGGTCTTTCTTTGTACACTTTGCTTTTAGTAAGGTCGGGTGAATGGGCGGGCCAAGCAATTGCTCCATTCTTGGAAATCACCTGGTTAGGAAAAACTTCATTGAGAACATTAATGCTCATGCAGGCTATGTGACTTGTTGCTCGTTTCATCGTTCACGGCATATTGACAAAGCTAAGGTATGAAGAATGTCCTTAACATTGTTGAATAGCGCTCAGCATTCACGGTAACAGACTGCCCTTTTTCGTTCTCAAAAGAATAAGGACCTATTATTCCCGATGAGGACATTGCACACCAAACTCACACCAGTATCTAAAGTTCTGTTTGTTCACATATCCATTGAGGTAAAAATGTCCCTTGTCACTCATCCAGAGGTTGTGAACAATCTCCTCGTTTTATTCAATCACAGAACTGCTGTTGGACCATGAAGTCGTTGTTATTAAAAGTGTTAACCACTTGGATTTTGTACGGGTGGTGATGTAAGGCTAACCTCAAAATCCTTCAGACAGTCCTGCCAAAAATTCCAAGCGCAACACACTGATCTCCGGGGTCTTCTTCCCACAGCAATTCTTACATGTTCCACATTATAGGGAGTATGCACTGTATTCGCTCTGCCACCTCTTTTCCTTGTTGTTTCACAGACATTTTCAAAGTTTCCGTCCCAAGTTTTTATTGAGTCAACTGAAGGCACCGGCCTATTACGATTAATTTGAAAATGCACCCACAAACAACGCTGAGTGTCTACATAGCTACCGCTTTGGTAGAACGCTTTCACTGTAAATAACCATTGTTGCTTAGTCCACTGCTCCATGGCTACTGAAATGCTGTGTGTTGGAGAACACAGTGGTGACCTTGGTTACTCGCCCCCCCCCCCCCCCCACTACTTCCAACGCTTCCATGCACTAATAATAAATGCAAGTTTGACTGCCCCTCCCTGTAATATGCCTCATTGCTGTGTAACAGTGGTATACAAAAGTGAAGAATACAATTTTTTAAGTTTTTAAGAAAGGGTATGTAATTAATAATGTTATTCACATTATTGTGAGCATATTTTTCAAATATTAATGTAATATGTGGTATATTACAATATGTACAATTTCTATACTTATGTAACTCTCAAATCTGTGCATTTACTTCTTTTTGTATCCAATATATCATTAATTATTGTCAATTAAAGTTCCACGAACTCTGTTCCGTTTAGCATCCATTTCAGCCTGTGTCTGTTGCACAACCATTTTCCTCTTGTTCATACCCTTCCTTTCCAACTGCTTTTCGATGATTCGTGCATTGTTGGCATAAGAATCAGCAACTTCCCGCTGTAAAAAAATTAAAAAATTAGTCATAAATGCCATACACATATGTTTCAGAAATACTTTAATTCCAAGCTTTACAAAGATACAGACAGAACTGTGTGCCAACTCTCAAAATTTAGGGTAGAATATAAAACAAGTGAAAATACTGGCAGGTATCACATAACAAATAAGGACTATACCTTCCAGGAATGAACTAATTTCAGCTATCGTGACATCAGCTTTGTGTTGGGAGATCCCATCTACCAAATATGATATGTAGCTACTATGGAACCAATGACAATGGAGCTGCACTCAAGGCATGGGCAGTGAAATGATCTCCAGCTAGATCACAGCATCAAACTATTCTCAGTCAACTGTGGCAAGGGGAGATAGGCCACAATACTGACAAACTCTGGGATTGCTGCTCAGAGCGACATATGTGTGGGTGAGATGACACCTCACACATATGTATCGTCAGCTCTATGATGAAACCAGAGTAGGTACAGTTCAGGACAAATCTGAATTTCAGAAAAGCAAATTGAAAATGCTGCAGAGGGCCTTAAGAATATAACAACTTCATCGAGATCACCAAAGGGGTTTGAGGGTGTTGGATAACATGATGGTGTATCACAAAGAAGTCTTACTAGGACTGTAAAAGACTATCAAACCTTTACTTGAGTATTGGTAAGAACTTTACCAGAACCATCTTTTCTCTGAACAAATCATACAGGCAGAAGAGAGACAGATGCTAGCCATTACTGAAGCCAAAGGATAAGTGAAAAAAACCCGGTTGAAAGTTTTGACATGAAAGTAAGCAAACCTAGAAATTTCTCACGAGCCTCTCTGGAGATCCCACAAGCCCTAAGAATATTTCAGAAGTGACTGCAAATCATGTGGCAAGTCAATAACATGTAATGGCACAACATACGGCAGGGCAACTACGGTGCCTGAACTGTGAAAACCAGTCTCTTGAAGTTGAATTCAGAGCAACTGGTGCCGAGGGTTGGATAAATTGAGAACTTGGAATCAAATCACTGAAACAGCGCTTAGTTTTAAAATGTAAATCCCAAAGACATGGAGGAAAGCCATTTTGATCATCGTGTTGAAACCAGGAAAGGGACTAAATGACACAAAAAGTTTCCAATCCGTGTCATTGCTCTATGAGATTTTTAAGATCCTGGAATGATTAACATTCCAGTTAATCAAAAACCACCAAAAAGAGAAACTTATTCACTAGAAAGCAGGTTCCCATCATGGGAAATTGTTCGGCACATACAGTACTGTATACTGATATTAAAGCCACTAGAAGCCAGATACAAGTCTTTCATGAAACGTTCTTGCGACCTGCATATATTTCAGTGCTACTTCTTTCATTATTATATACTTGTGCCCACACTTCACCCTCTGTATAGTCACTTCCCAATATTTTATGTGCTTCACACTTTGTTTTTTTTTTTTTTTTTGACAGGTTCCCTGCAATCGTGCTACAGACCTCGCTCCAGCTGTATGGAGATTAGTTCCCAAAATGACCATCCATAGCGCCACTTGCTTGTCGATGTTAACTTATTTATCAACAGACTTTTTGTTTTATTATTTTATTGTACTTTCACCTCCACTCTGGGACCAAATTCAAGATGTGCTTGCCATAGGCTGATTAGCACATATTCTGGCATGATGTCTGCACTTTTTGTTTCGCTTCTCTGCAATAGTTTTATGCAAGACAATGTGAACTACGTGTAGGCATCCAAGAGCTATTATTGTATTAATGGACTCAGTATTGTACTACTTATTGCTCCTGCCTATATTTTTTAGGACCATGGCATTGTGCTGTGTGCACTTTATAATTGACACTCACAAGTAACAGCAACAGGCATAAGTATCATTTTTTATCTTTAATTTTTAAAAACATTGTGGCAGTGATGAATGAAAAACAGTTAAGAAAGTCAATTGTAAATAGTGCAGCACGGGAAATAACGCAAAATGCCATAAACTGCCAAGTGCAGATGTGAAATGAAGCCTTCCGACTCCAACCACTGCTAGCAAGAAGGGAAGGAGCAGATTACGTAAAGAAACACCAATACCATAGAAGATGCTTTGTAAATAAAAGCGAAATGCATCTGGTGTAATTCTTTTTAATTACATTGCAGTCAGCTCAAGACAGATAACCCCTGTAATAACAGAAACCTTGAAATTTTTGTATTCTGTTCTTATTAATTCCAAGAACTGCTGCAGGCTGGAGGGCAGCATGTAATTGCATCGTGTCTTCAACTATGAAACAGTTCAATATTTTTAATGGACATGTAAATGTCTTCCACAAGTAAATGAAGGAGAAAACAGCATTTTTGTAGATGTGTTATGTTGTAGAGTAGGAGAGCCCAGGTGAGCTTTTTCTACCTTCTGACGTCCCTAGTCAAACTTGTTCCTGCTTATGCACCTATATAACTGTGTGCAAATTAAATACCCAGCTATTATTCATATAGAAATGATGTTACTCATGAATTTTGTGACCTGAGAATGGTGGTAAAAATTTTGTTTGTACTGAAATGTTGCTTCAATGAACTAGAGATTGTTGAATGTAGCAGACAAACTGCTTTCTGATTGACAGACATACCCTTCTCTCTCTGCTTCTTATGCAAACATTGTTTTTGTTTGCCAACGGGTAGCAGGACACAGGGATTATTAGTCGTTGTTTAGTAACTTTGCAATCAGTCACAGTTTCACATGATTTATAAAATTACAACTGGTTCCAAAATTCTACTTGCCTTCAAATCAATTTCATAATATGTCTGGAGTCTTTGTCTTGTGCACATAACCGCAAACTGGACCTACAGTTTCTGGTCTTTTTCACTGTACACAGTCGTGACTGGTAGTAAAGTTACTACAGAAATTTTAACTGATTAACATGTCATTTTCATATAATGAAATAACAAGCAACCAGTTGCATATAAAAAATTTAATTTCTTGGCCAGTTTCAGGCACTTAGTGAGCTTTTTCAGAAGGCTGTACAGGAAACTACACCACAAAGAAATAGAAGTCAGATAATAATATTAAAATTAGGGACAAAAGTTTGAAAAATGTTTTTAAACACTGTGGCAGTGATGAATGAAAAACAGTTAAGAAAGTCAATTGTAAATAGTGCAGCACAGAAAATAACATAAAATGCCAAAAACTGCCAAGTGCAGATGTGAAATGAAGCCTGTCAACACCAACTACTGCTAGCAAGACGGGAAGGAGCAGATTATGTAGAGAAACACCAAAACCACAGAAGATGCTTTGTGAATAAAACTGAAATGCGCCTGGTGTAATTCTTTTTAATTAGATTGCACAAACGTATTATTTCAAGGTTTGATTATGAAAAGTGATACAAAAATGGAAATGTAACACAGCAAACACACTTACAGCTTCAATTTCATCTTCTTCTTCATCAATTGTTGACACTGTGACTGAGCTAAATTTGCCCATATTCTTTGTGTGCTTTGTAACCATAATCTTCTTAGGTTTCTCAACAGCAACTTGATTGTAAATTGTAGTCATTGGTCCTTCCCCGGAACTCTTAATAACTGCACCTTTCACTACGAATATTACATTGCTTTTTGGATCATGTTTGTAGTACAGTAAAAGTCCACATCTGACAGAAAATAAGTAAGAATAATTAACAAACAAACTTGGTACAGGAGCCATATTTAAATACACAACAGTATATTATAAGAAACAGTTACATCAACATTTCCTCTTCACAAACAATTATATGCTTTATGGTACCAGCAATTGATTGCACCCATTTTTTATTACATTTCCATGTGCCACAAGGGAAAAAACCAAAGACCATCTAGTCTTTGCAGCTATTATAGTGTGGTCCTTGGGTGACATTCAGAGAGAGGAATGATGTGTTCTTAATATTCTGTGTAAAGACAAGTTTGTAGAACTTTAAAAATAGCTCTTTATGTAATGCACTATGCATATACCCATGATTTTCAGCTACCACTTAGCTATTCTTCAACTTTCACAACGTTTCCTTGATCATTATCCCATAAAGATGAACAGTGTTTGAAGAAAAGTAATGTGATTGTGTCATACACTATTTCTTTCATTGTGTATCTATGCAGCCACAGAATACCCTCAATGGTTCATACTCTTTTACTTACCTTCCTCATAACAAGATCTAAGAATGAATTTCTCTTTCACTTTGAACAGTACACCAAGATATCCGACTGATGCTATGGATTTTCATAATTGGTTGATTCTACATTCAAACTGTACTGGGATTTGTATCTATTAACACATGCCAGACAGCATTTGCCTGTGCTTAGAAGCCAGCCACTAGTCACTACTCATCAGATTAATTTCTTGCAAATGATCACAACAAAAACAATAACAAATAAAATGCCTATGTGCTCACAGTAAACAATTCAAATAATTAAAAAGACAATATTTTGTGAATAAAAATCTGTAAGTTCCTCTAAAGTTCATATAAATCAATAGAAGGTTCATGAAATATCACACACATACTTTCTTGGTATCTAGACAGAAAACTAATTTGGATGAAATTAGCAAATTGATCAGTTGGACAAGAAATTAAGCTAAACACGCTTTCCTTATAAGTTATTCGTCTTTGGTTTTACTGACTTACCCACACAAACAATGGAAAATCTATGAAGAAGAGACTGAGTCACAGCCAGGCACAACAAAAGACTGCTATACATTAAAGCTTTCGGCCAAAAGGCCTTCTTAAGTAGAAAATATACACACATTCACACAAACACAACTCACTGGCCCTGATGTTGGACTCTGATAGGAGAAACAATCTGTGGATGGTGGAGGAAGAAAGAGGCTGGGATGGAGTGGGGTGGGGAGGGGGACAGATAGCAGGGTAGGGGTGGGGGAGGTATACCCGTAGTGCCCCTTGTGAGAGCATGCACATAGATGGTGGGGACAGGGCAGGGCTGCTACACGCATTTGGGAGGTTGAGGGGAGAGGGAGGGGGGGGGGGGGAGCAGCAGAAAAGGAGAAAAGTACACGAGGAGGGTAAACGTTGATGCATTAGTGGAATAGAAGGCTGTGTAGTGCTTGAGTCGGAGGTGGGAAGGGGACAGGCAGGTGAAAGACGGGGGTCCAGCGAAGGTTGAGGCTAAGGGTTCAGGAACATATGATATACGTCCCCCTTGTGCAATTCAGAAAAGCTGGTGTTGGTAGGCAGTGAGCAAGTGGCATTTGCTGTGAAGCAGTCTTTTTGTTCTGCCTGTCTGTGACTCAATGTCTCATCTATATGGTGAGTAGCAATATATCTGTTTTCAATATTATCAGTAGAACCAGTAGTTTTACTTTGCATACCAAATTCTTCACTGACCTCTGAAGGCATATTCAGGAGAAATGACAGAAACTGATCAAGCTCTTATACTGCCCTGTTCCAGGGGACACTGCCTTTCAGAAGCAACTTTCAGTGCTGGGATTGGGGGGGGGGGGGGGGGGTGGTTTATGTGCTGAAGTCAGGGGCTGTGCTGGCAGTAGCATAGCTACTGGCAGTGGTCTCAACTGAGGAGCCAGATGAAGAGTTTCCCCACAACATAGGGCAGGGAGGGCGCTAGAGGCTTGGTGAACCAGCTTCCCTAAGTAAGGCAACCATGACAGAAAATGAGGCAGGTCATTATACCTACAGGTTTCTTTGTTTTGTTTTAGGGCGTAAAAACAACTAAGGTCATACGCACCCATATTAGAACTGTAGAACACAAAGACAAACAGAGTAGTTAAAAATGGCTACACATTAATCCCAATTGACAGAAGAGAAAATAGCTAAAAACAGGTATTTGGAGAAAGGTCCACAAAATACTCCATAGAGAAACAGAAGTCCTGAACTAAAGATTAAATGTCCTTGCAATACCTAGAGGTGGCAGCTCCATCATGCAACTTAGCCGGTGCAGCGCTTGTAACACAGCCAGGGGATTTAAAATTAGTGGCAAACTCAGAAACAGCTTCAGATACAGAACTGGATCAACTGGTGACAACCACAAAATCTTAAAGGACAAATGATTTGGCATTACGGATTATGTATCTTTGGCAACATGGAATGTTAGAGGGCTGACCAACAAAGAAAGCAAATTTAATCAAGTACTCAACGAGAGGAAACAAGACATTGCAATAATAGCAGAAATTAAGAACAAACTACAAGGAACAAATGATTTGACAGACTACTGGATAGCTTACAGTGGTGTCCCACAAAGAAAATGAGCGTGCTGAAGTAGCAATTTTAGTCAATGATAAATGGAGAGGAAAGATTAATGAATTGAGCTTCATAAATGAAAGAATAATGACATTCACATTTCAGATTTCAAGAGATCATCTGACAGTTATGGATGTCTATGACCCAGAGTAGGGAAGGAAGGATTATACTGACACTTTAAACAATGATCTTCCGAAAGAAGTGAACAAAATCAATAAGATGGACTATGCTGTCAATGGTGGTGATTTTAATGTAAGAGTTAGAAATCTACCTCACCATGAACAGTAGGACTCTTTGGAGAAAATATTATTAATAATAATGGACTTGAACTATGCCAGTTTGCCTCCATCAACAATTTTAAAATTACTAACACATTTTACAGAACAAAAGACTTTCACAAGTTAGATGGAGTGCACAAGGATTAAGATCTGTGACTGATTACATAATTATTAATGATAAAATGAAGAAACTTATGCAAGATACACGTATTTATAGAGGAAGCGGCACAGGTAGTGACCACTTCCTTCTAGGCAGTAAGATAAGGTTACTATCAAAATGGAAGAAGACAAAGACTCTCCAAAATAAGACACACCAAGAGTTGTTCAGAGTACATCTCCTGCCAGGATATAATATCAGGAAACATTATCAGTACAGACTCCAACAAAAGCTTGCTTCACCAGTCATTAAAGGCATCAATATAGAATGGAATAATATCAAAACCTACCTCAAAGAAGCAGGCTCAGAAGCACTTGGTAAAAGGAAGAAAACAAACGGGGAAAAATGACTCAGAATTTGGAACACAGAATTAAAGAAAAATAAACAGCTTATTTGACGTTTTTACAGATAAAAACAGCAGAAAGCTGAGGAATGTACAAAATAAAAAGAAATGCTGTAAAACAACTAGTGCACAAAGCACATCAAGAATCATGAGACTTTCATAAGCATCTTAGAATATGATGTACACGGTAGACAGCAATGTGCATACAAGCCATGAAAGCCCTCAACAAGGAAGAAAAGACACTGCCTCACTGAACATTATACCCCTAAATCATTACACAGACTTGCGGCGTACCCAGAAGGCCAAAGCTGACATTGGAGAAAGTATTTACAATTAAACAGTAGATCCAATTACTATGGACAAATTACAAAAGGCTTTGAAAAGCATCAAGAACAGAAAAGCTACTGGAATAGATGGAATAAATGCAGAACATATTAAATATGAAGGGCTACCACTAGATAAAAGAGTTTTACAAACAATAAATGAATGTTGGTTGAACTGCAAAAATCCCAGAGCCTTGGTATACAGCAGAAGTAAGTAATCTCTCTTTTCAGAAAAGGAAACATTGACTGTAAAAACTATCATGGCATAAGTCTTGTAAATACTGGCTACAAACTATACTCAAAGACATATGAATTTAGATCAGGTTGTTCATGCACAGAAAATGTGTTTGTAATTAAAAATATAATAGAAAAACACAGAGAATTTAATACAGAAACCCCTATGGCCCTTATTGAACTTGACAACGCCTCTGGCCGTGTGAGCTGTGATAGCCTATAGAAGATTATATCTGAATGTGAATATCCTTATCACCTAACAAAGGCAGTGAAAAGTCTTTACGAAACTACATGCATTGTAATGGACACAGGTACAAATTGATTAGAAGAAATAATTACTAAGCAAGGCATTAGACAAGGATGTGGACTATCACCTACCCTTTTCAAAATCTACATTGACTTGTTCCTTCACAAATGGAAATATAAGCTAAACAAAGGAATTAAGATAACAAATGGGAAAAACCGGAATGTACTTTTGTTTGCTGATGATATTGTTATTATTCAGAGATCAGTATACCTGCTGAATGAAATTTGCAAGAAGTACAACTTTAATACACAAATTCCAAGCAGTCTGTGGTAACATTAGCAGAACACTGGCCCATAAAGTACAAAAAGAAATAATCATGAAATCCTATAAAGTAATTGCACTTCTGGTGTTATCATATGGAAGTAAAAACTGAGTTCAAGAAATAAGAAGGAATGAAACAGTAGAGAAGAGATTCTTCCTAAGGTGAAGAGCTGCACAAAAAGACAGATGATTAGAAATTAATATATTAGAAAAGAATTAAATATTTTCAGCATGAATGAAAAAATTCAAAAATATTGTGAAGATTGGAAACAATACCTCATGAGAATGCCAGATCACAGAATTCCTCAGAAGATCCTGGACTACAACCTGAGTGTGAAAAGAGATATCCTTGAAAGAAAGATGACAATGATGATGATGATGATGATGATGATGACTACACAAAATGAACTGTGAGAGCATCTGATATCCTGTAGGAATTTATAGAAAGTCTTTGGATGCTTACATTTATTTATGATGTTTGCAAGAAGGAATGAAAATGTAGTGAAGTTTTGGGCTTCCTGACCTAATAATTGTTGCTAAGGTTCCTAGGTGTTACACCAGACATTGTTGCTAAATTATTACATAATCTAAATGACATTGTAAGAAGAAAGGAAGAAAGGTTAGACTTTCCATCCAGGTGGCAATGAGCACATGTTCACACTGAAAGGGATTGGGAAGGACTGTAGTGCCCCCAGAATTTTATGAAAGTCTGGAGACACTTGTGTTCCAGCCGTTTCGAGCACGCGTTATTTTAAAGCAGGGCGTAAGGATGAGCATGGGATACTGCACCCATTTATTGTTTGTGGAGGTGAAACTGGAAGGGAGATAATTCGTCGGCACCGGCAAATGTTCAGCACGACCTGCCAAGAATAATCAAATACGGCGCGGAAGCTCCGTGGCCGGCTGCAAAGAGTAATGTAGCTCTGTATTGTTGAAAAACAAATGGACTGACTTGAGATAGTGACTGTTTATTAGACGTTGAACTGCTGTTGAGAGTACGTAGACTGGACGTGGATAGTCAGCCACGATAAAAGCTTATGTATTAATTGTGTTCAAAAATGTGTAATTAAATGATTCTGGATGCCCGGTAATGTGTGGGCTTACGTCATAAAGTTTAGTTGTTTTTTTTGTACAAAGTGGAAATAAATATGTTCTGGTGCATTGAATGATATTCTAAGAGTAGCGTATTTTTTAAATAAGAAGAGAGAGAGAGAATTTCCCCTTCCTAGCAGTGAAATCTTCAGAGAAGCGTCCAGTGCTAGCAGAAAACATCGGCGCTGCAAGAAAGCAGAACCAGCATTCTTCAACAAGTAAGTCCACGAAAATGCTTAAGCTGTATAAAGAGAGATTAACATTACACCGGGCCACCGCAGGACACCAGACGTGTTCTTTTCAAACAAATACATTGGCACTCATTTTAAGATAGATCTTTAAAACTAATTTAAATAATTTATTCAGTCTATGTCGTCGTCATTGCTGTGGTCTTTAGTTCAAATACTAGTTTGATGCAGCCCTCCACACTACTCTATTCCTTTGCATGTCTATTCATTTCCAAATAACTGCTGCAACATCCATCCACTTCAATCTGCGTACTATATTCATCCATTGGTCTCCATATACAATTTTTATCCATTAGACTTTCCTTCATTGCCAAACTGACATTTTCTTCATGCTTGAGGATGCCCTATCAACTGATACCTCATTTAGTCAAATTGTTCCATAAATTTCTATTTTTTTTCTCAATGCAGTTAGTACCTCCTTAGTGCTTCCAACGCGAAAGCAGTGGTCAGCTCCAGAGAACCATGTGATATCACAGTTAAGTCTCTCCATCTGCTTTTATCTTCTGCTGTTTGTCTCCAATTCTCAAAGATGCCTGGCTGCAGCAAATCTTCTCTTTATCCATCCATCCACCTCTTCTGAGGTCTTCGCACTGGTCTGCTCCCTGATGGGATACAGTCCATCGCAATTTTGAGACATCTCATTTCTCCCATAATCTCTCTTGTAGATGCAAGCAATGGTACATTATGGCTACAATCTGAGGTTATTTAATTTTTATTTTTCCTTCAGTTCTGCTAGACCATATGATCCATGGCTACTCAGCTGTGGAACAAGTTATTGGATAATCTGCACAATGTTGATAGTGTAAATTTAAAACTAAAAAAATATATAAAGAAGTGGGGGCAAAAGTGAAAAATAATATATTAAAATAAATGGTTTGAAACCACTGTGAGGAACATTATTACTGAATAACAGGAGACTGACATAAGGAAGTTCTTAACTTTACTGAACAACAGTATTTTGTGTTCGACAGTCTGATTTTAATCGTTACAATCGCACCTTGGGTTACTTACAGGTGGAAAATTCTATACCTACACACTTGTTAAAACCCAGAAAGTTGTCTGACATACATCAACATTCCTTGACATAGTAAAAAACAATTCAAGCTGTGAAACAGGATTTTAGAATAAGAAGCCAAGATGTTTTTGTGTTCAGATGTACTACAAATTGATAATCTGTAGTTTAAGTCCTGAATTATGTAGTTTTGGGCTCTAGCAAGCAATAAAGTTATGTTTTCTATATTTCTTGCCAGGTAAAACTGTGTGCTAGACCAGAACTCGAAACCTGGAAAACAATCACCCAGGCTGTGCTTTAAGCCATATCCACTTGTGATGAAGCAAGCTGGGATATTTTTTACTTCCCCTCTTGTTTTGCTCTCTGCCTCCTTAAAATTCATTTTTTCAATTGTAACTAATTACCATTTACATACCCAAGTATAATCTGCATTTTCATAAAATAGAAAGGTTGGCCCTTAGTTTTAATGAATATAACAACAGATCTAATTTTGTGCTTAGTTTTAGGTATGTGACTGATTTTCTAATTTATTTTGACTATTCCTAGTTAGTATCTTTTGTTATAGGTTGGAATCAGTAATTGTTTTGTTACTTAAATTCTTTTGTTGAAATATAAATTATGTATTAATTATAAACATTTGGAAGACAAAATACTAGTAATTTAAAGAATCTATTTGGCTCTATTCGAAAATGTGTTAGCAAAACCAGCCCTTCATTAATTCCAAAGTAATTAACAGTTTTATCCAAAGTATTGTTTGCATACTTATGTTTGTTAATTTCATGATTTAAACAAATAATTCCGCCTAACTCTTGTAGCAGAAGAAACTGTTAAAAAGATGGAATTCTTCAATGTATTCAGTTAATTTAATGAGTTAAGTTTTAATTGTAATTTCTGTAAATTAAACTTCGAACAATATGTAGTTTCAGCACCTATTATTGTGATGATTTATAAGGGCCCAATTTTTGGTCACGAGACAGTCAATCCACGGCCGAGTTTCAGACCTGTGCTGGTTAGAATGACAACAATGCACTAACTAAACAGTGTAATAAGTGTTACACAATTAGGGCATGTGTTAAAACAGTGACGGTGTCTGCTTCATACGTACCTGTGTATTCTTCAAGAACTGTGAACTTTGTGGTTAGGCTTTTACTACTCATAGATGTTCAACAGTAAACTATTGTAGCAGTATTAGGATGGTTTAATGAGACTTATAGGAAGTTATAGCTATAGTGCACTGGCCATATATAACTGTGTATTATTGGGGGTTGTGAAAAGTGAAAGTAAAAGACCGTAAAATGCGACTGTGAATCTGTCAACTACATAATTTACGGAAGACAGTACTGTACATCTACCCCCATTTTTTCAGCCAGTATGTCGACACAGAGGACAACAAATGAAGAAAAAGAATTAGGTGAACCGCTACACCCTCAATATCCTTTATCTCAAGATGTATGCAGGAGAACTCCTGTAAAGTTTGGATGGTAGGAGATGAGGCACTGATGCAAGTAAGGCAGTGAGGACAGGTTGTGGGTCGTGCTTGGTTAGCTCATTAGTTAGAGCAAATGCCTGCAAATAGCTAAAGTCCCAGATTCGAGTCTGATTTGGCATGCAGTTTTAATATATCACAATGTTTCAAATCAGTGCACATTCCACTGCAGAGTGAAATTCATTTTGAAGTTTATTTTTACCAGTGTCTTGATTTTGTAACTGCCTGTGGTTAAGGAACACCATAATGGTACAACATCAGTGAATCTATAAGATCAGTATTAACAGTTCCATGTATGTTCTTTGGTTTTAAGTTTCCCATCAATTTGGCACTGCCTTACACCATGCTCCATCAGACAATTTACAATATATAATTGCAGGAAAGAGAAAGGAAGGCCGCAATTTAAGTATGTACAAAGGACAGTCAAAATAAACTGTTTCTTGTTACTGGAGACTGTCAGCATTAGGCACTCAGTGTTTTAAGTTAAATTAGTTTCCTCTCCTTTTCTACTGTTCCATCTCCAAATATGGTTTACAATTTATCACCATCTTCCCAGCCCCGTTTACAACCAAGTCATATTCTGACATAATTAAACAAGAAACTGTTGATTCAGATTAGAGATAAAAAGTACAGTTAATTTAAAACATTTTTTACTGTTCTCTTAATACAATCTGGGATGACTGGTTTGTTACATTACTTAATCACCTAACACTTCATTTGATCTACCAAAAAGTGAGAAAATAATTATTTTTAAATTTTTACAACACAACTAAGGGTTGAGCAAACAACAAGGAAGACAGGGACTGCAAGATATAACTGCTTTTTGGTTCATGCCAAAAGCAGAGGGCCCTAGTGATAAGCCCAGTAATATACTCACCTGCGGAGAAAACAGCAGGTCCACAAAGTATTTATCTACTTAAGATGATAAAACTAGTCAGTAACAAGTGAGAAGTCACCATTATAGCTGTGCATGCTGTGTTACTGTAAATGGATATGGAATTTTCTTTGTATTTTAATTAGTATTTCTTGAGTGGTCTAATGTGGCTGTATGCTGACAAGGGATATGTGATCAATAAGTGATAATCAAACAATGGAAAATCCAGGATGGAATGTAACAATACGAGAGAAGGAAAGTTGCTACTCACCATATAGCGGAGATGCTGAGCCGCGATAAGCACAATAAAAAGATTCACATAAACATTAAGGCCTTAATGGCTGAAAGCTATGTTTGTGTGAATCTTTTTATTGTGCCTATCGTGGCACAATAAGTGGTAATGTATGAGCATACTTAGTGGCTTCTCTGTATTTTTTGTGTGTCAATGTTCTGTCTTTCAGATGGAAGGAGAAAGACAATTGTTGGAGATAATGTCTGACGAGAGAGGGCTATTTTTATTCTTTTTATTGATTGAGTTCAGAAATGGAAAATATAAGCAAGATAGCAGTGCACAAAACACTGGGAGACTTAACATGCTTTTCTGTATCAAATTTTAAGATTTCAGAGAATAAATGGTACTCTCTAACCAAGTTGAAATTCAAATTGTGTGTTCCTAGGTAGAGAAAAGAGCATGTACGTATTCCCTTTCAGTATTATTCTGGTACACTTAATACAACTTGGTGTCTAGACTGATGTTCCAACCTTATAGTGCCAGTTCAATGGTAAATAATTTTTGCGAGCCTGGAACTATGGCAATGATAAAACTGCACTGACTGAAATTAATGCTGGTAAGCAAAAATGTCATTGGCTAGGATAGGCTATTAATTAAAAGTAAATAAAAAATTTACCAGTCAGTCTACAGTGACAACTTGAGTCATTTCGAAAACTTTTACAAACAGAAAAGAATTTTAAGTGGGGCTTCATTTGTAAATGATGGTATTTTACTAGATGCTGGAAGTTCTGTAATATTTAAAATGTGCAGCTTGCATATAATTACCTTGACAGTCTCTTACTTGTTGTTAATTACATATGGTATCAGAAGAACATGTTTTAAAGATAATACTCACAGTCTGGTTATTTACCATTTTAAATGAAAATCAATTTTCCACAGTAAAATCTCAAATTGAAAACTAAATGAGTTCTAGTGTTTTGCTATGTATCCATTTTTGCTTACATAATATTGTTAATTTCACTGGATGAAACCTAACCACACACACACACACACACACACACACACTGGCAATGGAAGGAGAGGTGGTGGGGTACTGTTCCTGATCACCAAACTTCATGCATGCCAATGCCCTGAGTTAAATTCCAAAACTTTCTGCAGTGCCTCATAGAGTGAGACTGTTCGAATCGATTGTCAGATGGGGGTGTTAAGCTTGGCTGTCTTCTTGGTGTTATTCATGAGAAACGGACTATGTACCAGCACCGGATTTTACTGTTTCCTTTCCATTCATCCAGAATGACACAAACACTACTCTATACTGTTTAAGCACTCACTGCAATCCTTAAGTTTGTAGTTCATAGTCTGTTGGTTAGCACTACTGCTTCTAAATTGCAGGGTCCCAGGTTCAATTCCTGGACAAGTTGGAGATTTTCTTTACTTGAGCCTGAGTGTTTGTGTTGTTCTAATCATTTCATTTTATCTTCATCACAAAGTCATGCAAGCTGTCAAAGTGTAATCAAACAGAAAGACTTGCATCAGGCAGCCAAACAAACAACCGCAGACGGGGTCTCCTGGCCAATAACACCATTTTTCACAGTCATGACACAACACACATACACATTTGACAATGCACAGCAGGACAGAGGAAGGAAATGACTTAGCTACATCACTAGGACCTTGCCCAGTTGAACCGAGACTAACTTCGGGAATAGTTGAGCACTGGGTAATAAATCAAATAAAACTAAAAAGACAACAAGAGACCCAACATACACACCAAACTGAGCTACAGATTGTTTGCGTAGGTGGCTGCATAGAGCAACAGCATATTTAAAGACCACTTTTGTTGAACCACATTTATGGTAGTACACAAGATGGCAACAATGATCCCTAAAGCAAATCAAGTTGAAAAATGTGAGATTTATCATTTACAGTTTCATATTTTATCATGATTATTCAAGTGTAAAGGAAAACCCCACTTTTGCAACATCAGTTCCATCCCTAATTTGTTCTTTTCATTTCTTATTCCGCATAGCTTGCCAAAACTTTTCTCACTCCACATAGGTTGCCACGACTTTTTTTCATCTCCTTTACATATTAATTTCCATATTTTCTGTCTGGCTTTCCTCTTGTTGAAAGAATTATTTTTCAATCCTGAAAGCTCAGGATCTAATGTATATTTTCCCTGTTCGTGTGTTTGGTAACATCTACCTCTGTCCAAATGACTAGTATGTACACGCTGTATTTGTTATAAATGCTTCTGTTATTTCCTGGCTGTAATAGCCCCTTTTCAGAGAGTTATTAATTGTTTTAAAATTATTGTTTGATAGGTCACAGGCATTCACTGGTAACTGCATAAGTTAATAAGAGACGCGACTGATCCACTATGGTACACAAAACACATCAGAACACTGTTGCAGAAGCAATGAAAAAAGCATGCCAAATTCAGAAGAACGCAAAATCCCCAAGACTGGCTAAGTTTCACGGAAGCTCGAAATTTAGTGCGGACATCAATGTGAGATGCTTTTGATAGTTTCCACAATGAAATATTGTCTCAAAATATGGTAGAAAACCCAAAAAGATTCTGGTCATATGTAAAGTACACCAGTGGCAAAAAACAGTCAAAACCGTCACTGCGATAGCGATAGAAATGTTAACCGACGATGGTGCCACTAAAGCGGAGTTACTAAATACAGTTTTCCGTAATTCCTTCATGAAAGAAGATGAAGTAAATATTCCATAATTCAAAACCAGAACAGCTGTTAGCATGAGTGACATAAAAGTAGATATCTTAGGTGTTGCGAAACAACTCAAATCACTTAAGAAAGGCAAGTCTGCCGGTCCACATGGTATACCAATCAGGTTCCTTTCAGAGTATACAGACACAACAGCGCCTTGGTTAGCAATCATATACAACCGCTCACTTGACGAAGGGTCTGTTCCTAAAGACTGGAAAGTAGCACAGGTCACACCAACATTCAAGAAAGGAAATAGGAGTAACCCATTGAATTACAGACCCATATCACTGACCTCAATTTGCAGTAGGATTTTGAAGCATATACTGTACTTGAACATTATGAATCATCTGGAAGAAAACGACTTATTGATACATAACCAACACAGATTCAGAAAATATCATTCTTGTGCAACACAGCTAGCTCTTTACTGCCGTGAAGTAATGAGTGCTGTCGACAAGGGATCTCGATCGATTCCATATTTCTAGATTTCCAGAAGGCTTTTGATGCCGTTCCTCAAAAAAGCGACTATTAATTGAATTGCGTGCATATGGAGTATCGTCTCGGTTGTGTGACTGGATTTGTGATTTCCTCTCAGAGAGGTCACACTTCGTAGTGATAGACGGTAAATCATTGAGTAGAACAGAAGTGGTATCTGGCGTTCCGCAAGGTAGTGTCATAGGCCCTCTGCTGTTCCTGATTTATATAAATGATCTAGGTGATAATCTGAGCAGCCCCCTTAGATTGTTTGCAGATGGCGCTGTAATTTACTGTCTAGTAAAATCATCAAACAATCAATTCCAATTACAAAATGATCTAGAGAGAATTTTTGTATTGTGCGAAAAGTGGCAATTAGCGCTAAACAAAGAAAAGTGCGACATTATTCACATGGGTACTAAAAGAAATCAAAAAAATTTTGGATATACGATAAATCGCACAAATCTAAGGGCTGACCATTCGACTAAATATCTAGGAATTACAACTACGAGCAACTTAAATTGAAAAGACCACATAGATAATATTGTGGGGGAAGGCGAAAAAGGACTGCACTTTGTTGGCAGAACACTTAGAAGATGTGACAAACCCACTAAAGAGACAGCCTACATTACACTTGTCCGTCCTCTGCTGGAATATTGCTGCATGGTATGGGATCCTTACCAGGTAGGATTGACAGAGGACATCGAAAAAGTGCAAAGAAGGGCAGCTCGTTTCATGTTATCGTGTAATAGGGTTGAGAGTGTCACTGATATGATACGCGAGTTGGGGTGGCAGTCACTGAAACAAAGGGAGTTTTCTTTCCAGCGAGATATATTTACGAAATTT
This sequence comes from Schistocerca piceifrons, assembly GCF_021461385.2. Taxonomy (NCBI): domain Eukaryota; kingdom Metazoa; phylum Arthropoda; class Insecta; order Orthoptera; family Acrididae; genus Schistocerca; species Schistocerca piceifrons. The sequence goes on from NC_060141.1 coordinate 83,186,248, forward strand.
CAATCTCCAACTTTCTCTTCCAAATGCGAAAATATTTTGTTGACACCCACCTACGTAGGCAGAAATGATCATCATAATAAACTAAGAGAACTCAGAGCTCGAACAGAAAGATTTAGGTGTTCCTTTTTCCCATGCGCCATTCGAGAGTGGAATGGTAGAGAAGTAGTATGAAAATGGTTCGATGAACCCTCGGCCAGGCACTTAAGTGTGAATTGCAGAGTAACCATAAAGATGTAGATGCCTACTAAGGAATTTTTGGTGTAGAATGCTGATGACATGTTAAACTTGTAAAGTGGACAAGGAATCTTAGTTTTGAACCATGTGGTGCTCACCCTCATATGCCTTAACAAGACAAATATTGTCCAGGAAGGTGACACATACGTAATAAATTTGAGAATGTTTATTACTGTCCAACAAGCTATGTATTTTATTCATATAATTTACAATTTTTCATTTTTTCACAGTGTAGTGCTCAATAAATCAAGGGATGCAGTAGAATCCAATTAATCTCCTCTGCCAATATTTCAGCACGGGAGAACCATCCAGCTGTCGACTGAGAATTGAAGAATTTGAGACAAAGAACTAACTTATTTTTCAACTCTGTATTTTCCATAGCTTGATTTTAACTTATTTTTAATATTCTGTGCCAACCCTGAAATGGAGTTTCTAGTGATTTTGCTTTCTCTCCAACAACTGTGCATCACACAATTTCTGATTCCACTTCTATCTGAAACTATGATCTACTGATAAAGGAACTAATTAAGTGTTCCAAATGTACCAATTAAATAACTGTTTTCATTTGTGAGTCTTTCATTCTTGCTTGAATCAAGAAGGAAGGAGGATTAGAGTTTAACATCTCTTTGGTGACAAAATCACTAAAGATTGTGCACAGTGTCCGAACAAAGATTGGGAAGGGCATTGGATGTGTTCTTTCCAAATGAACAATGCTGCCACACAGTATGCCTGGATCAGTTTACGAAAACAACAAGAAACATAAGACAGGAGGGTTGGATGGAGATTTGAACCCCTCCTCACCAAATTATGAGTCTACTGTGCAACCCATTGGATGATCTTTGTAGCCTTCCTCCAACTGTTCTGTCTTAACATCTGGTAAGTGGATGCTCCTCTCTTGTAACAAATAAGACCTGGCATTCATATTTTGATTTAATTTATAAATTAACTTACTTTTTACATTTCTGTCTGAACTGTCTTTCAATTCCTTCAGGTCGTTTTAAGTATACTGTTTCATCTTGATCATAGGTCACCTTGTGAGCATGCTTGCTGCCATCTATAACACGTGCTCCATCTCTTCTTCGCAGTGGCAACTTTTCAACAGCACAGTCTACATACAAAATTTGAAACAAAAACAAATAAAATATTAAGCAGAGTGAAGACGCCACAAATAAGAAAGATGAAGGTGAAAAAGCAAAATCTAAAATTGTAAAGTGGAATAATAACTCTAAATGGTAAAACTTGCTTCAGTACTTAAGTTGAAAATTACTCTGTCATCAACTGATAATATAACAAGTTATACTTCTTCCTTTTAAAAATTTACAAATTTATGAAGGTACATATTACACAATCTAAAACTGCCAGTTAAAAATTAAACTTACACTGAATGTAGGCAAGACATGTTTGCTGAAGTAACACTCACAAAAGATCTGATGGCATCATAAAAAAGTGACATTTTCATGTTAGATACCAACTGTTAGGAAAACTGTTTGGCATACTGGATCATAAAAAACTTAATCACTGATAGCATACACTGCCCTGTTAAAAATACATGGTGTACTAATGATGACACTATGGAATTTATTTGTTTCCTTCTTTCACACAACCACTTTGAAATTCAATAAAAAGGAATGTGCCCTGTTCGTGGTTCTTTGCGCATTAAGACCTAAACAGGATTTTTTTCTGCTGCACATTATTTGTTCCTTTCTAAATTTTCTTCCACCACTTCATTCTTAAATTTTCACTTACACTCATATCCATTCTCTGCATACACCACTGTAGTGTGCATGGGAGGGTGTACATCTCGTGTACTTTCATGGGGCAGTTCGTGTCATCTTCAAGTGTTTGCCAGTTCAAATCTATCATTATATCAATGACGCTCTCCCATCAATCAAATAAATCTCTCACCATTCATGCTGCCCATCTTTCAGTATGTTCAACATTCCCTACCACCATCAGCCCTATTTGGTATAAGTCCCAGACACCTGAACAGCAGTTTAGGACAGGTCATACAACTCTTTTTCCAGACAGTCTTCCTTGTAAGACTCATTGTATTTCCCAGTATCCTACCATAAGATCGAAGTCTACCATCAGCTTTACCTATGACCAGGCGCGGCTCGTGGTTTCTATATTGGGGAAGGCTGCGGCATTTATCGATTGGAGCCAACATAGACCTCGGGTTACACTACAGATTAGTCTGACATAAACAACTAAAAATTCAGGGGGAGGGGGGTGGCAGATCACTCTCTACCCATAATTTTACGTACTGTATCTTCTATAATCAGGTATTAAATATGATTAAAAGCTAACTTCGAATTAAAATCTTTGGTTAGTGTTTTTATACGTCATCATTACATATTCTGACACTGCAGCAAATCATATGAAAAGACGCGTTTTGGAGAGATCTTTAATGCGATGAATGTTAACTTTGCGGTTGCTTAATATTTTTGGTGTTTTCAGTACTAAACGTAAGGCGTTTATTGTGGTTAACCTCCAAAGCTCGAAGTTTACGAGTTCGCATGACGATACTGTAATGTTTTCGTGACGTCACAAGTCTTGTGCTGTGATTGGGTGGCATGAGCAATCCGTGCAACTGCCATATTATTTCGCATGTTTGAGAAGCGAACAGTTCGTATTTATTGTGTATTATGAAAATATGCATTTATATGAAATAGCGCACTAAAGATCTCTCCAAAATACGTCATTTTTAGTACGGTTTGTTGTGCTAAAGTACACAAAATGTGACACTGTAGCGCAACACACTGTACCGGTACCAAAAGTGATTCGTTTCGGAAAATGTCATCACGTTTATGACTGGCTAAACATGACATTACACTTTTTTATCCACTTCACTTAATAGGCTAAGTAGGACTTAATATAAAGAATTACCTCTTATCAATTATGAATGCACTTTTGCTTACCTCAATTCATTTGTTTATAGACGAAGTCAGCTCGTCTCCCCTTCTGCGCAGCAAAGTGGTCTATGACCATTTCATTGAAATTTGGCCGATTCAATAATTCTTTTTCTAGGGAACACATTGCAAGCGCACAAAGTCTGTCCTCATTCATAGTGTTGCGCATGAATGTTTTCACTCGCTTTAACGTCGAGAAGCAGCGTTCTGCCTCGCCGGTCGTCATAGGGAATGTTACTATTATTTGCAGAAGTTTTACACTTTCAGGAAAAGCTTTAGCCAGATTGTTATCGTAAAGACAGTTCAACAAGGTCAAAGCACCTGACGCCTTCATAAAATCTTTTCGGCTGTACAACACGTTCAGCTCATGACGTAGATCAGAAGAGTGTAAATTGAACAAATTAACAGCTATTTTAAACTCTTTTTCCGGAAAAATAGTTTGATGTTTTGCAAACAACGATGGATCAAACAGCTGTGCAATCGATAAGTGATCATTGAAACTGAATCGTTCTCTGATCTGAGTTGTGATGAGGTCGCAAACGTTTCGTGCACACACTATTCTTGATTCTGTGAAACGTCCCCGTTTTGCAGTTGGTTCTACCTGTTCCCAGAGATCGTCAGTTTCAAGTGAGGCCCTAACTTGCTGGACAGAATCTGCAAAGTGCGAAACATATTCAACAGTTTTCACTGCATCAATATTCCTCTGCTGCAGTTGATTAAAGAGAATGTCACAGTGAGGCATGACTGTATTAAAAAAATTTAACCAGAAGAGGAAATCTTCGTCTTGCAGGAAACCCTTCAGTCCCGTGGCCTTGTTTATTGTCTTGTAATCACTGGCATCATCATCAATAATTCTTTCTAGGCACTCAACAATTTCCTTTTGGTATTTGTACACAGTGGTTACGCTCCGTGATTTAAAATTCCATCTGATGGACTGAGGACAGGTAGGAATACGCTTCTTCACTACTTCGTCAAGAATGGCTGTACGGCTAGAAGACCGTGAAAAAAAGGTGGAAATTCCTTCCAAGTTGCTAAAGAAGATCCGCACTTGTTTATTGCCCGTCACACAACGTTCAACAATTAAATTTAACTGATGGGCGTAACAGTGAATAAAGTGAGCATTCCTGTACACTTCTCTAATTCTAGTTTGAACTCCACTTTTATGGCCACTCATAACAGGAGCACCGTCGTAACACTGAGCTATCAGTTTTTCAGGTGTTTCTTGTACATTCATTTTCTCTAGCTCGCAGAGAACAGCTGCAGTTACATCGTCTGCACTGTGACTTTTTGGGCGTACAAAGGAAATAAATCTTTCATTTATTTGTCCCAGTAGCTCATAGCGAATTATTAGGACCAATTGTGACAAATCTGCACAGTCAGTAGTTTCATCAACTTCTATTGCGAGAAAGTTTGCCTTCGACAGTTCACTCTTGATGAGATTAAGGCACACCTCATAAATTGATTCCAGGAGTTCATTTTGAATTGTCTTCGATAGGCCTAAGAAAACACGGTTTTCTGATTTCTCAATGTGCTGCTTCAAGACGCAGTCCAGTTCTGCCATAAGACTGACTAATCCTCGAAAAATTCCTGGGTTTTTGGAATCTTCTGTTTCATCGTGGCCCCTTAAGGCAAGCTCGAATTTGCCGCAAAATTTAATACAGTCTATCAGTTTACCCAGAATATACCGATTTTTTGATACATTTTCATTATATATCTTTATATTACGGCGGTAAGCACTGTCTAATTGGCACATAATGTCCACTTTCCCTAGCATTGAAAACTCAATGAACCCATTTAAATGTTTTTCGCTGGAATTATGTTTTTTCACCTTTGCGTGAAAATTCTTTAAGTCAGCGATACCAGTTTCAGTCCAGGCACTATCAGTACTATTTGTAAGAAGACAGGTGAAACAGAAAAATGCGTTTTTCACTTCACAACCACACAACCACTCAGCTGCATCGTACATTGCTCTATTAAAACTGCGTTTGTATCCTTGCCTAGATTTACACTGTTTCTGTTCTTGATTGATCGTTAGATCGGGTCTGGGTGCACCAAGTTCTTTCACTTTCATCCTGTGGCCGTGTTCCAAGCTTTTACCTATTAAATTGCACACTGAATTCATGTTGCGCTGGTTTCACACTCGCCGTAATTCGCAGATATTCACAAGGAAGTAAAACTCACTAAAATCTTGCAAAATAAACTCCGAAATAGAAACTTGCTAATATCACACGGTGTCAACAAAAGCAGTCAGCATCAGCATGCACGGAAAATAAAGTAACGGGACAAATTTCGCGCGCTTTGTCCTCTAATCACTTACGAAACTCTCGCTAGATGGCAGTACTGTTATGTTACTGTAGTCTAGTGCACTCTGGCGGGATATTTGCAAACTTACTCTAAATGTGGTTACAATAGCCAATGGCAGAAACAAAACTACTATGTAAAACATTATCAAAACAAAAATACTAAACGTCGATTAATGACGCATCGAGGCGTAGTAGAGATGTGCAGAGACAGATATTGGATAGCGAAGTTTCGGCCACTCTACATTCCTTTATTACATAGATAGTGGAACGTGAAAAACGTGTGGTGGTTGGTATAACACCCTTAGGCTGCAAGCTCTGAGCCTTCGGATCGCCCATAACGAGCAATGCTATGTAGAAGCCACGCCCCTAAACCGCTAATACACGCAGCTTACGGACTTTCCAAGGCGCAGCCTAAACACTACTAACCGTTCGGAAAACATTCATCGATACAAACAGTTCCAAAAACGTTGAACGTCGTTATTTTAATCGGAATGGGAAATATACGAAATTCGTCCTGATAATTTAAATTATGTAATACGTTCTTGCGAAATTTACTTTAACATATATTTTGGGGCGGCTCCGCCTCAGAGCCTTTAATTACGAGCCGCGCCTGCCTATGACTAAGCAAATATAATAACTGCATTTCATATTATTACACCCAGGTATTTGTATGAGCGCAACAGATTCCAATTGTGACTCACAGACATCATAAACATAAAATAGCATGTGGTTTGACTGTTGTTAAGTGCAAAATGTTACATAACAGAACATTTAAGAGTTGCCAGACTTTGCATCACTCAGCATCTTATCTAGATGTAACTGAATATTACTGCAACTTTTTCAGGCAGTATTTTATAATAAATTACTGTATCATCTACCAAAGTCTGGTTATTATTAATATACACCCCTAGACATTCCTGAAGTTATTTCTGCATCTGTTGGTGACCCTCCATCAAAAATAACATGCTGAATTCTCTCTACCATGAAATCATCAATCCAGTCACAAAATTTGTTCAGTACCCCACAAGATCATACCTTTTGTTATTAAGGATTAGTGTATGGTGTGGTACAGAGCCAAATGATTTTCAGAAGTCAAGGAATACTGCATCAACCTGGTTACAGTTTTCAGAATGTCACATAAAAAATGTGCAAATTGAGTTTGCAAGATGTATGATTTTGAAATCCATGTTTGTTGGCATGTTGTTGTTGTGGTCTTCAGTCCTGACACTGGTTTGACACAGCTCTCCACACTACTCTACTCTGTGCAAGCTTCTTCATCTCTGAGTAACTACTGCAACCTACATTCTTCTGAATCTGTTTAGTGTATTCATCTCTTGGTCTTCCTCTACAATTTTCACTTCCGCACTTACCTCTAATACTAAACTGATGATCCCTTGATGCCTCAGAACGTATGCTACCAACCAATACCTCCTTCTAGTCAATTTGTGCCACAAATTCCTCTTCTCCCCAATTTTATTCAGTACCTCCTCATTAGTTATGTGATCCACCCATCTAATCTATGGCATTCTTCTGTAGCACCACATTTCGAAAGCTTCTATTATCTTCTTGTTTAAACTATTTACTGTCCATGTTTCACTTCCATACACAGCTACACTCCATACAAATACTTTCAGAAAAGACTTCATGACACTTAAATCTATACTCTATGTTAACAAATTTCTATTCTTCAGATACGTTTTCCTTGCCACAGCCAGTCTACTTTTTATATCCTCTCTACTTCAACCATCATTAGTTATTTTGCTCCCCAAATAGCAAAACTCATCTACTACTTTAAGTGCCTCATTTCCTAATCTAATTCCCTCAGCATCACCGGATTTAATTCGACTACAGTCCATTATCCTCATTTTGGTTTTGTTGATGTTCATCTTATATCCTCCTTTCAAGACACTGTCCATTCCGTTCAACTGCTCTTCCAGGTTCTTTGCTGTCTCTGACAGAATTACAATGTCGTTGGAAAACAGGAAAGTTTTTATTTCATCTCCATGGATTTTAATTCCTACTCCAAATTTTTCTTTTGTTTCCTTTACTGCTTGCTCAATAAAAGACTGAATAACATCAGGGATAGGCTGCAACCCTGTCTCACTCCCTTCTCGACCACTTCTTCCCCTTCATGCCCCTCGACTCTCATAACTGCCATATGGTTTCCGTACAAATTGTAAATAGCCTGTCACTCCCTGTATTTCACCCCTGCCACCTTCAGAATTTGAAAGAGAGTATTCCAGTCAACATTGTCAAAAGCTTTCTCCAAGTCTACAAATGCTAGAAATGTAGGTTTGCCTTTCCTTAATCTATCTTCTAAGATAAGTCATTGGGTCAGTGTTGCCTCACATGCTCCAACATTTCTACGCAATCCAATCTGATCTTCCCCAAGGTCAGTTTCTATCAGTTTTTCCATTCGTCTGTAAAGAATTTGTGTTAGTATTTTGCAGCCATGACATTAAAATGATAGTTTGGTAATTTTCACACCTGTCAACACTTGCTTTCTGTGGACTGGAATTTTTATACTCTCCTTGAAGTCTGATGGTATTTCGCCTGTCGCATACATCGTGCTCACCGGACAGTAGAATTTTGTCAGGACTGGCTCTCCCAAGGCTAGAAGTAGTTCTAATGGAATGTTGTCTAATCCTGGGGCCTTGTTTCAACTTAAGTCTTTCAGTGCTCTGTCAAATTCTTCACACTGTATCATATCTCCCATTTCATCTTCATCTACGTCCTCTTCCGTTTCACTAATATTGCCCTCAAGTACATCACCCTTGTATAGACCCTCTACATACTCCTTCCACCTTCCTGCTTTCCATTCTTTGCTATAACTGGTTTTCCATTTGGGCTCTTGATATTCATACAAGTGCTTCTCTTTTCTCCAAAGGTCTCTTTAATTTTCCTGTAGGCAGTATCCACCTTACCTCTAGTGATATATGCCTCTGCATCCTTACATTTGTTCTCTAGCCATCCCTGCTTAGCAATTTTGCACTTTCTGTCAGTCTTATTTTTGAGACATTTGTATTCCTTTTTGCCTGCTTTGTTTACTGCATTTTTATATTTTCTCCTTCCATCAATTAAATTCAATATCGCTTCTGATACCCAAGGATTTCTACTAGCCCTCGTCTTTTTACCTACTTGATCCTCAGCTGCCTGCACTATTTCACCACTCAAAGTTACCCATTCTTCTTCTACTGTATTTTTCCCCCTGTTCTTGTCAATTGTTCCCTAATGCTCTCTATGAAACTCTCTACAACCTCTGGATCTTTCAGTTTATCCAGATCCCATCTCCTTAAATTCTCATCTTTTTGCAGTTTCTTCAGTTTTAATCTACAGTTCATAACCAATAGATTGTGGTCAGTGTCCACATCTGCCCCTGGAAATGTCTTACAATTTAAAAACCTGATTCCTAAATCTCTGCCTTACCATACTATAATCTATCTGAAACCTTCCAGTGTCTCCAGTCTCTTCCATGTGTACAACCTCCTTTCATGATTCTTAAGCCAAGTGTTAGCTATGATGAAATTTTGCTCTGTGCAAAATTCTACCAGGCAGCTTCCTCTTTCATTCCTTACCTTCATTCCATATTCACCTACTACTGTTCCTTCTCTTCCTTTTCCTACTACTGAATTCCAGTCTCCCATGACTATTAAATTTTCACCTTCCTTCACTATCTGAATAATTTCTTTTGTCTCATCATACATTTCTTCAATCTCTTTGTCATCTGCAGAGCTAGTTGGCATATAAACTTGTACTACTGTCGTAGGTGTGGGCTTCGTGTCTGATTTTGCTTGATTTTGTATTTATAACCCTGTATTCCCCTGACCAGAAGTCTTGTTCCCCCTGCAACCGAACTTAACTAATTCCCACTATATCTAGCTTTAACCTATCCATTTCCCTTTTTAAATTTTCTAACCTACCTGCCCAATTAAGGGATCTGACATTCCACACTCCAATCTGTAGAGTGTCAGTTTTCTTCCTCCTGATAACGATGTCCTCCTGAGTAGTCCACGCCCAGAGATCCGAATGGGGGACTATTTTACCTCTGGAATACTGTACCCATGTGAACGCCATCATCATTTAACCATACAGTAAAGCTGCATGCCCACGGGAAAAATTACGGCTGTAGTTTCCCTTTGCTTTCAGCCGCTTTCAGTACCAGCACTGCAAGGCCGTTTTGGTTAATATTAAAAAGCCAGATCAGTCAAACATTCAGACTGTTGCCCCTCAACTACTGAAAAGGCTGCTGCCCCTCTTCAGCAAAGACACATTTGTCTGAACTCTCAACAGATACCCCTCCGTTGTGGTTGCACCTATGGTATGGCTATCTGGACAGCTGGCATAGAGAGCCTATTCTGTTTGAGATACCTTATTACATTTGAGCCCAGAATATGTTTTAAGATTCTACAACAGCCGGATGTCAATAATAATTAGTGGCAGTTTTAACAATCACTTTTCTTAACATGTGTGACCTGTGCTTTCTTCCAAACACTCGGCACAGTACTTTGTTCAAGAGCTCAGCAGCAACTTGGCATGCCACACTTCCACATCAGGAAACAGAAATATCAGAGCAGGGATTTACCCAGTACCACGTCAGACTACCTGTGGTATGAATGCCTGCCTGTATCTATGTAGTGATCCAGCTGGATGTTAGTTTTAAGTGCTATTGCGTATAAAGTTACACGAATAAACGATAACTTATAGGTGGCAGCCCCAACACAAGAATGGATACTTTGCAAGTGCATAGTATGTGAACAAAAAGTCAATGAGATATATGAACATTGGAGGCCTGCCATAATCAGAAGCAAATTTGGAGGAGCTGAATGCAAAGCTGCAACTGCAGATTTGCCAGCCCCAGCAGCAGCAGCAGCAACAACAACCGCTGTATCAGCAGTAAGAATTCCTTGTGAGCAAGACTGACTGCATCAGAAGACTGCCACCTTACAAAGTGAATACCTAGATAAAAAATTGTTAAGGCTTTCGAGGTCACTTGTTGACAAACTGCCTATTGACTTCTGTCTCAGGTTCTTCGGCTGACATTTGTCTGATGATTTTACTGACGTTTCACCAGCACAAGTGGCTGGCATTGTCAAAGCTTCACCCTCCATCGCTGGTGGTGAACTGGAGCCGAGCTGACACATACATAAAGGATTCACGACATTTCATTAAGAAGCTGAGAAAACTAAAACTTGCGCTAAACAACATCCTGGTCAGCTTTGATATTGTTTCTTTCTTTATGAAAGAGCCACTCAGTGACACTCTGGAGCACATTGGTTCCATTTTCCCCACAAAACATCACAAAGCTCTTTCATGCATGTCTCACCACGAGCTACTTCACTCGGAATGGCAATTTCTATGAACAGCTGGAAGACATCGGCATGGGTAGGGCTCTTAGTCCAGTAGTGGCCAACTTCTTCACGGAACATTTCGAAGCAAAGGCACTGGACCTAGCAACTTGCAAACCTGAGGTGTGGTACAGATACGTCGATGATACTTCTGTTGCGCAGAGCCATGGTTAAGAACAGGTCGGTGGCTTCTGAAACACTTGAACAGCCTCCATACCAACATAAAATTTACCATGGAAGTAGAAAAGGACAAAAAGCTACCATTTCTAGATGTGCTAGTCACAAGGGTTAGCGAAAACCTTGGACACAGCATGTGTTGAAAACCGACACATATGGACCAATACGGCACAAACTTATCAACCAACCCCCCCCCCCCCCCCCTCGAACCACAAAAGAGGCGTCAAGCACCTCAGACACAAAATGCAACACCTGGAAAGTGTTCTGAGGGGCAATGGGTACTCCACAAGCTATATTAGAAGTGTAATAGACCCAAACACTCAGCGAAGAGACAAATCGGAAAAAGAAATGTCAGGTACGGCCTTTCTGCCACACATTCACAGAGTGACGGACAGAATCGGCCGTATATTGCGCAAACACGGCATAAAGACTATTTTCAAACCAAAAAAAGAAAATCAAAGATTTATTAGATCTGCAAAGGAGAAAAGGACCCACTGTAATGTCGGGAATATACCGCATACCATGCATATGTGGGAAAGTTTATGTTGGAACGACTGGATGATCAATCAATACCAGGATCGAAGAACATAAGCGACATTGCAGGTTGGGGCAGGTGGAGATATCAGCTGTGGCAGAGCACGCACTGTGTGAGACTGACCATGTAGTAAAATTTGCTGCAGAGAAGCACTATCACACTTGCTTGTTCAGAGAAGCTACAGAAATACAAAAACACAGGAATAGCTTCAACAAGAAAGAATAAACCTTTAAGATAAATAGATCCTGGCTTCCCATGCTGCAACGAACGACCGTTGCAGATAGCAAGAGGAGAATCGTACCAGAAATGACCACGCAGAGGCCCTCGGATGTTGGCGCGCCAGGTACATATAGTCTGCGGCCATGAGCTCGGCTCCAGTTCACCACCAGCAATGGAGGGTGAAGCTTTGACAATGCCAGCCACTCGTCCTGACGAAACGCCAGTAAAATCATCAGACGAACATCGGCCAAAAAATCCGAGACAGAAATCAACAGGCAGTTGGTTCAGTGCAGTGTTCTGTGTGCATTTTCTCACAGGATTCTCTCACCTATTAATGGAATTTCCATGTATTACACGTCCAGTTGGTGTGCCAGATCTACCGCCCCCCCCCCCCCCCATGCCACTCAATTGTGCACCATACATGGACTGCAGCAGGCCTCCCTGTCTTCTCTCAACAACAATGTCTCGGTCCTAAAAAGGTGACATGGCTGACAGAAAGCACATGGGCACTGCTGCTGCACTTGGTTGCAAAGAAGTCAGTTGGGTGGTGGCTGTGCAGTGATTACAGCGCAATAAATACTTGAATGATTCCCAACTGCTACCCGATGTGACCTACTGGAGATTTCACTTGTAATTTTTCAAGTGGTACTATATTTCCCATACTGGATCTTGTCGAGGTCTACAACCATATCCTTGTAGCACTCTGACGTTACACACAAAATGGATATCACAACACTGTTTGGACTATTTAAACTCCCCTACATGTCTAATGACCTGTGCATTGCTACATAGACTTTCCAGAGGTTTAAAAATGAGGTGCTAAGGAGCCTAGGCTTCTATTTTGCCAGCAATAATGATTGGCAGTGACGTCAGCTTTTGCAGAAAAATGCACATACCATCATCAATAATACTACTAAATCCCACGAAATGCATTATCAGCACTATGGAAATGAGTTCTGTCAAATTCAAGATATCTTTTGTTGGCACATGCCCACCTCTGGAACAGGTCACCAACCTGAGAGGATGTCCGGTTCCAATGTACTGTACAGAATCTGTTAAGAACTTCATTAGGCTTTGTTCAGTTTTAATGTTTTCATGGGCAAGTGTTCTACCGCTCTACCCACAAAAGGCAAAGGTCCCGAGTTCGAGTTTCAATCTGCCAGGAAGGTTCAAGACAAGAGAGGATCAAATAGTTAAAACGACAAGACCTAACAGAAATTCTCAGATAACACAGGAGATACTGACTTTCATTATAAAAGGAGAAAACATAAAAACGCAGCAGATGAAGCAAGCAAAAGGGAATACTAATATCTAACAAATGAGACAGGAAGTGGAGAAATGGATAAACAGGAATGGCTAGAGGACAAATGTATGGATTTAGATGTACATTTCACTAGGGGAAAGATAGATACCTAGAGGAAAATTAAAGAGGCCTTTGGGGAAAAAGAGAGGCAGCTGTATGAATATCAAGAGCTTAGATGGTAAACTGGTCCTAAGCAAAGAAGAGAATGCTGAAAGGTGGAAGGCATATATAGAAGGCTTCTGCAAGGGAGATGGTTGAAACACGGCTCTGGGAATTCCATCAGAATTACTGTCAGCCGTGGGAGAGCCACCCATACGAAACTCTTCCATATTTTGTGCAATATGTATGAGACTGGCGAAATTCCCTCAGACTTCAAGAACAATGTAATAATTCCACTTCCAAAGAAATCAGGTGCTGACAGGTGTGAATACTACTGAACTATCAGTTTAATAAGTAGTGATTGCGTAAAGTACTAATACGAATTCTTAATAGAAGAATGGAAAAACTAGTAGAAGTTGACCTTGGGGATGAACAGTTTGGCTTCTGGAGAAATGTAGGAACACATGACGCAATACTGACACTACACTTTATCTTAGAAGATAGGTTAAGGAAAGGCAAGCCTACATTTATAGCAATTGTAGATTTAGAGAAAGCTTTTAACAATGTTGAGTGGAATACTCTCTTTGAAATTCTAAAGGCAGTAGGGGTAAAATACAGGGAGCAAAAGGCTATTTACAACTTATACAGAAACCGGACAGCAGGTATCAGAGTCGAGGGGCATGAAAGGGAAGCAGTAGTTGAGAAGGGAATGAGACAGGGTTGTAGCCTATCACCAGTGTTATTCAATATATACATGGAGCAAACAGTAAAGAAAACAAAAACAAAAATTTGGAGCAAACTTGAGGTTTGCCAGTGGCATTGTAATTTTGTCAGAGATGCAAAGAACTTGGAAGAGCAGCTGAATGGAAAGAACAGTGCCTCAAAGCGAGTATTAAGGTGAACATCGCCAAAAGCAAAACAAAGATAATGGAATGTAGTTTAATTAAATCATTTGTTGCTGAGGGAATTAGATTAGGAAGCAAGACACTTAGAGCAGATGAGTTTTGATATTTGGGCAGAAGAATAACTGATGATGGCAGAAGTAGAGAGATTATAAAACACAGATTGGCAATGGTAAGAAAAGAAATTTGTTAACATCAAATATAGATTTACTGAAAATATTAATCTCAACAGCAAAGAAGGTGGACAAATCATTTTCTCCTGACTACGATACCTCAACAGTAGTAAAGGAGGAGAAGAAGGACCTTAGTACGGCGGATCTAGCGGAAGAGGCAACCCAAAAAGCAGAACAAAAATCCACATCGCACCTGACTTGCGACAAGCGGCTACGTGATCAGTGTCTCCCTACATGTTGACGGTGGCTGCAAAAATTGATAGCATCTTTTACCAAAGTGGTCAGGTAATAAAGGTGTCTGTTCCCATATTGGGTGGCCTCCTAATACCCATCTGACGATTTGATCAAAGATGTAACATCACATCGACGGGCAAACATGTTCCTAATTTACTTTCAACCAAGACATGATGGTAAACGCTGGACAGAAAAGTACTCCAGGAGGTAAACAATCCTTCATCGCTGGAAATAGTGATGTAACTAGGCCGTCAGAGTCTGGTGAGCCTAGAATGTCATGTAAGGAAGAGTTGGAGCTTCCTAGAACACCTCGCATACGGCCTACGAAGAAACATCTGCTACACACATTGAACATCAAAACCCTACTCAAAACTGGATAACTTAAACAATTGACGAATGTGTTAAACAGACACAACATACTCATAATAGCACTTCAGGAAACCAGATACGGGAATTTGAATCAGAGGGCTACTGGATCTATAAAGGAAAACTGACCATAAAGAATAAACAGAACGTCACTATGCTTTGAACAGCTTTCATGGTCAAACAGAATCTACAACGAATTTTGCATCCCCATCACAGCAAATCTCACTTCTCTCATTTAGACCAGCAAACAAGGGCTATACCATCAAAAATGCACTGCACCTACCAACAATGACAACAGAAAAAAATCCAGTAAAATTCAAACAATTTTAGGAGACACTAGAAAATGAAACACCAAAAATACCAAAGCACTACGTACAACTACGCATATGAGACTTCAACGCACAGATCGGCAGAGAACAGAAATACGAGGAAATATTCCTGCACACAAACACACCAATAAGAATGGAGAAAGGCATCAACTTATGCAGACAATTTGACTTAAAACTAATGTCAACCTTTTTCAGGAAATTACAAAGGAGAAAGAAGACCTGGTCTTCCCCTAATAAACATTTCGGCTCATATCAACTGGATCTTGTGGCAATAACCAAACAAATCCATAGACAAAATCATGAACGCACAGGTCAGAAGAGGAATAGGCATAGATTTGAACCACATTTTACCAAAAATCAAAGCCAAATTTCAAATTAAAAGACCAAACAACAAAATTAAAAAAGTCCATAGAATTGACACAAAGTTTCTGTCAGAGAACAGGAATGAATTCATGCAAAGAAGATGAGAAACTGGCATGAAATTACAGAAGCAATCATAGAGACAGTGAACGAACTACAACAACCACACAGAAGACAGAAACAGAGGTGGTGGAATAAGACATGTGACGAAGTGACAGAGCATAGACTAACTGCTTCGAGAAAATGGAACTCCTGCAAAAAGGAAAGAAACTGGAATGCATTCCCTGAGATCAGAAAACAGACACTAAAAATTATTCAAACAGAGAAACAGAAATATGACAACAAATGATTAGAGGAAATAGCTACAAATTTTAGACTGAATAACACTAGGAACTTCTACACAGTTTTCAAGGAAGAAATAACAGGTTACAAGCTGATGAGCCTACATTTAAAAGATTCAACAGGCAAACTGATTACTAACGACAAAGACAACTGTGAGTTACAAGCAAAATACTTCAAAAAGCTTCTGAACTGCGAGGAACCAACATAACTAATTTTCAGACAGCCTTGAAAGGAAAACTCACCTTCAGAAACCCAATCACTGCATCAAACTGAACAACACATTGGCCAGCTGAAAAACAACAGAGTGCCAGGTGAAGATGGCATATTAGCTGAGATGTGGAAACGGGGAGGGAAGTGGGCAGCTTTAACCATTTATGAGGTTATTAAAGACTGCTGGGAGAAAAAAAGAATACTGGACAACTGGAAACTATATAAGAAGGGTGACAGGACAGACACCCACAATTACTGGGGCATACCTCTACATCCCCCCCCATGAACCATGGACCTTGCCGTTGGTGGGGAGGCTTGCGTGCCTCAGCGATACAGATAGCCGTACCGTAGGTACAACCACAACGGAGGGGTATCTGTTGAGAGGCCAGACAAACGTATGGTTCCTGAAGAGGGGCAGCAGCCTTTTCAGTAGTTGCAAGGGCAACAGTCTGGATGATTGACTGATCTGGCCTTGTAACAATAACCAAAACGGCCTTGCTGTGCTGGTACTGCGAACGGCTGAAAGCAAGGGGAAACTACGGCCGTAATTTTTCCCGAGGGCATGCAGCTTTACTGTATGATTAAATGATGATGGCGTCCTCGTGGGTAAAATATTCCGGAGATAAAATAGTCCCCCATTCGGATCTCCGGGCGGGGACTACTCAAGAGGATGTCGTTATCAGGAGAAAGAAAACTGGCGTTCTACAGATCGGAAAGTGGAATGTCAGGTCCCTTAATTGGGCAGGTAGGTTAGAAAATTTGAAAAGGGAAATGGATAGGTTAAAGTTAGATATAGTGGGAATTAGTGAAGTTCGGTGGCAGGAGGAACAAAACTTCTGGTCAGGTGAATACAGGGTTATAAACACAAAGTCAAATAGGGGTAATGCAGGAGTAGGTTTAATAATGAATAGGAAAATAGGTACGCGGGTAAGCTACTACAAACATCTTAGTGAACGCATTATTGTGGCCAAGATAGATACGAAGCCCACACCTACTACAATAGTACAGGTTTATATGCCAACTAGCTCTGCAGATGACGAAGAAATTGAAGAAATGTATGATGAAACAAAAGAAATTATTCAGATAGTGAAGGGAGACGAAAATTTAATAGTCATGGGTGACTGGAATTCGAGTGTAGGAAAAGGGAGGGAAGGAAACGTAGTAGGTGAATATGGATTGGGGCTAAGAAATGAAAGAGGAAGCCACCTGGTAGAATTTTGCACAGAGCATAACTTAAATCATAGCTGACACTTGGTTCAAGAATCATGATAGAAGGTTGTATACATGGAAGAACCCTGGAGATACTAAAAGGTATCAGATAGATTATATAATGGTAAGACAGAGATTTAGGAACCAGGTTTTAAATTGTAAGACATTTCCAGGGGCAGATGTGGACTCTAACCACAATCTATTGGTTATGACATGTAGATTAAAACTGAAGAAACTGCAAAAAGGTGGGAATTTAAGGAGATGGGACCTGGATAAACTGAAAGAACCAGAGGTTGTACAGAGTTTCAGGGAGAGCATAAGGGAACAATTGACAGGAATGGGGGAAAGAAATACAGTAGAAGAAGAATGGGTAGCTTTGAGGGATGAAGTAGTGAAGGCAGCACAGGATCAAGTAGGTAAAAAGATGAGGGCTAGTAGAAATCCTTGGGTAGCAGAAGAAATATTGAATTTAATTGATGAAAGGAGAAAATATAAAAATGCAGTAAATGAAGCAGGCAAAAAGGAATACAAACGTCTCAAAAATGAGATCGACAGGAAGTGCAAAATGGCTAAGCAGGGATGGCTAGACGGCAAATGTAAGGATGTAGAGGCTTATCTCACTAGGGGTAAGATAGATACTGCCTACAGGAAAATTAAAGAGACCTTTGGAGATAAGAGAACCACTTGTATGAACATAAAGAGCTCAGATTGAAACCCAGTTCTAAGCAAAGAAGGGAAAGCAGAAAGGTGGAAGGAGTATATAGAGGGTCTGTACAAGGGCGATGTACTTGAGGACAATATTATGGAAATGGAAGAGGATGTAGATTAAGATGAAATGGGAGATACGATACTGCGTGAAGAGTTTGACAGAGCACTGAAAGACCCGAGTCAAAACAAGGCCCCCGGAGTAGACAACATTCCATTGGAACTACTGACGGCCTTGGGAGAGCCAGTCCTGACAAAACTCTACCATCTGGTGAGCAAGATGTATGAAACAGGCGAAATACCCTCAGACTTCAAGAAGAATATAATAATTCCAATCCCAAAGAAAGCAGGTGTTGACAGATGTGAGAATTACCGAACAATCAGTTTAATAAGCCACATCTGCAAAATACTAACACGAATTCTTTACAGACGAATGGAAAAACTAGTAGAAGCCGACCTCGGGGAAGATCAGTTTGGATTCCGTAGAAATACTGGAACACGTGAGGGAATACTGACCTTACGACTTAACTTAGAAGAAAGACTAAGGAAAGGCAAACCTACGTTTCTAGCATTTGTTGACTTAGAGAAAGCTTTTGACAATGTTGACTGGAATACTCTCTTCCAAATTCTAAAGGTGGCAGGGGTAAAATACAGGGAGCGAAAGGCTATTTACAATTTGTACAGAAACCAGATGGCTGTTATAAGAATCGAGGGACATGAAAGGGAAGCAGTGGTTGGGAAGGGAGTAAGACAGGGTTGTAGCCTCTCCCCGATGTTATTCAATCTGTATATTGAGCAAGCAGTAAAGGAAACAAAAGAAAAATTGGGAGTAGGTATTAAAATCCATGGAGAAGAAATAAAAACTTTGAGGTTCGCCGATGACATTGTAATTCTGTCAGAGACAGCAAAGGACTTGGAAGAGCAGTTGAACGGAATGGATGGTGTCTTGAAGGGAGGATATAAGATGAACATCAACAAAAGCAAAACGAGGATAATGGAATGTAGTCGAATTAAATCCGGTGATGCTGAGGGAATTAGACTAGGAAATGGGACACTTAAAGTAGTAAAGTAGTATTGCTATTTGGGGAGCAAAATAACTGATGATGGTCGAAGTAGAGAGGATATAAAATGTAGAATGGCAATGGCAAGGAAAGCGTTTCTGAAGAAGAGAAATTTGTTAACATCGAGTATAGATTTAAGTGTCAGGAAATCATTTCTGAAAGTATTTGTATGGAGTGTAGCCATGTATGGAAGTGAAACATGGACGGTAAATAGTTTGGACAAGAAGAGAATAGAAGCTTTCGAAATGTGGTGCTACAGAAGAATGCTGAAGATTAGATGGGTAGATCACATAACTAATGAGGAGGTACTGAATAGGATTGGGGAGAAGAGGAGTTTGTGGCACAACTTGACCAGAAGAAGGGATCGGTTGGTAGGACATGTTCTGAGGCATCAAGGGATCACCAATTTAGTATTGGAGGGCAGCGTGGAGGGTAAAAATCGTAGGGGGAGACCAAGAGATGAATACACTAAGCAGATTCAGAAGGATGTAGGTTGCAGTAGGTACTGGGAGATGAAGAAGCTTGCACAGGATAGAGTAGCATGGAGAGCTGCATCAAACCAGTCTCAGGACTGAAGACCACAACAACAACACCTCTACATCCAGTCGCCTACAAAATTATGCCCAAAGCTCTACTGAATCAGGTAGAAGATCAAGTAGAACACACAACTGGTGAATACCAAGGAGGGTTCAGACAAAATAGGTTGTGCTCACAGCAAATTTTAAACTCAAAAACTATTCTCAGGACCAGAACAATGCGAAACTTTAACACAGTCATTACATTCATTCATTTCAGAAAAAGCATACAATACTGTAGCCAGACAGTGTACCTAACACTGTAAGAAGCAAGTACTGACAACCAGATAATTAGTCGAACAGACACTCACAGAGACAACTTCAAAAATTAAATTTCTAGGAGAAGTTTCTGAAGCTTTCAGAATTAACACACAACTTTGACAGGGCAATAGGCTCTCACCAATTCTCTTCAATATGGTCTTAGAAAAGGTCATGCAAGTGTGGGATAAAGAACTAAAAGAGAAAAACATTGAAGGAATCCATCTAGGAGAAGGAAGAGAATGATTTGAGGTGAAATGTCTCGCCTTTGCTGATGATATTGCCGTAATTTCTAAGGACAAAACAGATGCAAAGATAATGATAGAAACACTTCACAAAACTGCAGCTAAAACCAGATTACTAGTATCATATGAGAAAATGGAATACATTGAAGATAAACACAACAGAGAAAAATATACACAAACGCAACACGGAAACATCAACAACAAGAGTTAGAAGAATGGATACAATCAAATGGGTTAAATAACATCACAAGTATGGACAGATCAAAGAAAATGAAATTAGCATACAAACTCACCCAAAACCAATATAATAAAAGATCAGTATCATTTCAGGCAAAAATTAAACATTATGCTGCAGTAATTAAACTGGAACCACTTTACAGATTTGAATGCCTAACAATGAATAAAAGAAGTGAACAAGAAGTGCTACAAAGGAAAGAAAGGAAAATCCTCAGAAAAATTTTTGGGCCTCAAAAGACAAAGATACCACATGGGTGAAGAGGAGAAACGGATATCTCTATAGAAACAACCACAGATTCAATAAGAAAGAGGAGATTAAAATTTTACAGTCATATATACAAAATGAATGACAATAGTCTAACAATGAAAATTTTTAAGCTTCATTTTCAGATTAAAAAACAGCATGGGATGGCTGGAAGAGACAAGAAAGGAATTGAGAAAACTTAATGTCACAAAAAATACCATACACAACAGGGAAAGTTTCAGGCTACTGATCAATACTGGAAAATTTGTTGTCCAGCAACAAAATTCACAACACAGGAAAGTGATGTCAAGTGAACAGAGGCAGGCCATCAGCCAACGCATGAAGTAGTTCTCGGAAGATAAAAAGAAAAAGATTGGACCTTTGTCTTGTGCTACACAAGAATACTGAAGATTAGGTGGGTAGACTGCATAATTATTGTGGTGGTGCTGAGTAGAATTTGGGAGAAAAGAAATTTATGGCACAATCTGACCAAAAGATGGGATCAGTTGATAGGACACACTTTGAGACATGACAGGATCACCAATTTAGTACTGGAGGTCAGTGTGGGGGCTAAAAATTGCAGTGTGAGACTCTGAGATGAAAACAGTAAGCAGATTGAGAAGGATGTAAGTTGCAGTAGTTATTAGGAGATGAAAAGGTATGCACATGATAGAGTGGCATGGAGAGCTGCATCAAATCAACAACTATCTCTAGACCTATTTTCATTTTTTTCTTTATGTTGTTTTGACAACCAAACACTTTGCATTTTGCATTTGTCCATCTGCTGCTTTATGCTTGTTTTTTATTTTATTTACTTGTCTTTTAGTGACTGTATATCATGACTTGAATGACCTTTTTTGTCAATGGGACATTAAATCCTGTTTGCTAGAAGGGTCTCTCCATTCATTAACTGTTCCACAGCACATACATATCCAACGTTTTGTCAACTATTCTTCTAAACTTGGGCCACAGTTCATCTTCATGCTTCTGCACAGAGTTAAATATTCCAAGTTCATCCCCAAGATATGAGACAACTGTCTCTATCTACTTTATTGAATATGTATACCTGTTTACTTTTTTTGTGACCCTTTGTACTACGGCAATCACAGCTGCTACAGCAGCCTCACAATCACTGGATATGTTTCAACATGACCATCCTCAAAAAGGTCAGTTCTATTTGTTGCCATTAGATCTAACATATTTCACTCATTCTTGGGTTTACAAACCATCTGTTCTAAGTAGTTTTTGGAGAGAGTATTTAGTACTGTTTCACAGGATGTCTTGTCATGCCCACTAATTACGAAATTATAAATATCCAAATCAATGATTGGATGATTAAAGTATTCTTCCATGATGACAGTATGACTGGAGAATGTATATGTACTTATGGATACGCTGAGGTTTTATCAAAAGTTTTCACTCACATCTGGGTATGAATATGGCAGTCAACAGAAAGGCCAAATTACAAGTTTATGCATACACTTGGTGCTGAGTCTTGCTCAACCGTTTACACTGCTTCCACTTCCTTAGTGATGAATTTGAGTTTCTTGTCTACTGCGACAAATAGCCAATACCACTTCCATTCATCAATCTTTTTGATATATGTTTTGAATTGCTGCAAATATCCCACTGCTGACAATTTCAGGTTACAGCCAGCTATCTGTACACAGGTGCCCATACCCACAAAGCAACAGCCCCCCCTCCCCCTTAGTTCTCATGAAAGGGATAAATACAGTATAGTACGCTCCCCTCCACCTGAATACAATTTAAAAGTCGTTTTTATGCGAGAGTTTAACAGTGTTGGAACTCGAACTTTTTTATGACTACTTAAAAGTCACAAGTCATCTCCCAAAATATTAAAAATACTTCATATCCAAGCTCACTGCCCCCTCCCCCCTACAAACTAGGCCTATCATATGAGCCCCCTTGTCTGTACCTCGTGTAATGTGGGCTTAAATTCCTTTTTAGGGAGTGCTCACACACTGGAATTTAGTTGTGAATTGTTTACCAGTTCACCACTAAGACACTGATAGTCTCATCTGTGAGGGGCATTTCTTTGGTTTTATCAGTTATTTCGGTGTCACATACAGATACTGTTATCTGTACAATAAAAGTATTTTTTCTCTTTCTTTTTGAATAGACACTGGTGTCTCGAAAAGGAGAAAAAAAAACTATGTGGTGTAGCAACAGATGTTATCTGCGAGTATGTATGAGTATAATCTATGTATCTAGTGATTATATTGCCGAAGATGCATGAAAGCTTCACTGTATTGCATCGTATTAATAACAAACACGCCAAGGCTAGAGGATGTTGCTATCACCTCTCTAGAATCATGCGATCAGAATGGCTGTTCTTTTCCGTTTCAAGTTTCTTGTCAACTGTATGGTTTGTTACTGCAATATATTTTGATTTTGTATAGTTTTACACGTTAAAAAAAAAGAAAACTGAAAAGACATACCTAATATTAATGTCATCTGGCCACACAAACAGTAATAAATGTGTAACGGTTTTTCTTCACTGTATTCTTCCTGGTCCTTTGTGTCAGAACACACTATACTTCTCGAAACAACTTTTGGCATCTTGATAGTCTAACTGACGCCACGAGAAATTGACATTTACCAACACAAACCAACGTTTTCCATTATGTACAAACAACGAGTCATAGATTGTGTTAATTCCGATGGAAACGAGACGGAACATCCTTGGACGTAACAATGTGGTTCTAACATCTCGGTACGGAAGCACCAAACATAATAACTTTGCTAGTACTGGCTGCCCGCTGCCGGTGGTTTTGTTTACGAGAAGTTACGATGTTTATGTTTGTAGTGAGCGTTCGTGTAAACTCTGAAAAAGTTTATTTGTTGTTGTTTTAACGGGTTGTAAATAGAACTGAAAAAAATGGCTGCAGAAGGACATATTTCAGCAATCATCAACGAAATATTGGTAATGTGTAACTTTTACACTTTTCGTTTGTTCGCCGCTTCTGGCAATTGTTAAAACAATACGTCATAAATCACGTTCAGCTCTTTGTCTTTATATTTCCATCAGTTTGAGGGAACCACATTTCCGAACGTCTTATAAGACAGACAGAACAACTCATTATAAATAACTACCTCTGAGAATTTACTGCCGTAAGCCCATAGCACTTATTGAATGGCATTCATTTTTGCTATTGCCGTATCTTATAATCTTTTTCGTATTGTCAACATCACCTCACAGAAATCCCAATATTCCTTCAGTAATAAAAAAATGATCATTTAATTATATTTGTGAAGTAGTCATTATTAGTAACGTGTAACAGCCTTCGAAACTTGATGCACAGACTTGTAATTAGACCAGAGGCACTAGATCCCTCTGAACGACTATACATTTTTTACGTAACATTGCTATCGTTAGTTTAACTGTTTTTTTTCTTTTTTTTCCCTTCGGAAATAACTCTTTGACTTGTTGCTTGAGGACTTTTTAACTTCATTCTATGGCACAATTATTAATGCACATATGTTAACTTCTTCATTGAATGTGTTCTCCGTTCATTGACAGTATAATTAGGACTATTTACATGATTATGCGTGGTAAGTGGTAGACAGTATATACATTTCTCCCATTTTTATAAATTCTCGCTGAAAGCTTGCATGGTAAAAAAATTATAATGTAGCCTACGGTACATTTTATTGTATCGGTTTTTTATGTCGCTCTTCTAGGCTGAAAAAATGGAATCAGCAGTATTTTACCTCATTGACAAAGCATGCTGAACAGTTATTGATTATAACCAAGGTTCATGAATTTGTATCTTCTGTTTTTCACAACACTTGCATGCTTCTTCTGATGGCAGATTTATTGTAAATGTGTCAGTTTTCATTGTTAGCTCTTAATAATTTTCTTGGCGTTGGCACTTTTTGATGGCCTGCCAGGGGGCTTGCCACTCTTTGGCGGGTTCATGCTTGGCTGCCACAGGGCCCCAGCCTTTGCAGCATCTTTTCCCTTCTGTGCTGCATGTCTGTCGTCTTGCTGTTCTTCTTCCCCTCCCTTGGGGAACATGTCTGGGGTGTTCAAAATGGTTCAAATGGCTCTGAGCACTATGGGACTTAGCATCTGAGGTCATCAGTGCCCTAGAACTTAGAACTACTTAAACCTAACTAACCTAAGGACAACACACACATCCATGCCCGAGGCAGGATTGGAACCTGCGACCGTTGCGGTCGCGCGGTTCCAGACTGAAGCGCCTAGAACCGCACAGCCACCACTGTCTGGGGTGTTATTGGGAATGTTCCGCATTATATGTCGCTGACATAAGAACAGTGTCACAACTGTCTTTCGTTCCCTTTTTATTTCTTTGTTTCCCTTCTCCTCCCATTCTTCCACTTCGGTGTTTGACGTTCCTCTTTTTCTTCTTCCTCCCTGTGCACCCCTGATGTCTGGCCCATGCGTCTGGTGCATAACAGGTGACTGGGCAATGCGTAGGTCTAATTCTCAGCCCTGGGTCAAAAGTTAGGGTTCACACATACCCTCTGGTACAGGCCAGGCCCAGGGAGGGATGATTGCCTGAGCTGCTACCTTCCCAAATTGCTGATTGGTCCCTCTGTCAGGTGTTCGGGAGGTGTGAACAATCACCTAAGGCGGGTGGGCCCCGTTGTGAAGGGGGTCTCCAGTTGGAAGGAGCGTGCCATTGGAGATGCTGGAAATCATCGGGGATTTTCTTGCAATGAGCCAATCATCTCCACAGTCAACATCTATGAGAGGTACGTGAAACGAGGATAACGACTCAAAGACCCTTCCAGCTGCACCAGGGTTCCTCTTGGTTTCACGAACTGAAGATGGTCAGTCCTTCACAACGGTAAATCTGTTTATTATTCAGAAAGGTGTTGATGCCATTCCTGGCCCTGTGAAATCCTGCTCTTGTTTATGGAATGCCACTTTACTTTTGGATTCTGCTTCTGATTCTCAAGCACAACAACTGCTTGTCGCCTTGCTTCTCCACGACTATCCTGTTCGTGTCGAGACCCATAGAACTCTGAATTCTTCACTTGGTGGTATTTACACTAGACTGCTTGACTGTCTGACAGAGGCCAGTATCCAATCTTACCTCAAAGATCAGGGTATCATTCATTGGTGTCCGTCAGGTGATGGAAAAGGTAGATTCCTCCTCAGTGCCCACCTGCACTCTTTTTCTCACCTTTGATAGAGTCGTGCTTCTGTCCAAGATCAAAGCAGGCTACAAAATTATCACAGTCTGACCATATATTCCGAACCCGATACGCTACTACCAGTGTCATCGTTTCAACCACACTAGAACATCTTGTCAACACCCAGCCAAATACGTAACCTGTGGTAGGGATGTGCATGAGGGTGATTGTCCGCCTCCTCCTCCCTGCTGTATCACCTGCAATGGCGGACATGCCATCCTCTTGGGATTGTCCGAGTATGTTGATGAGCGGGCTGTCCGGAAGATCCGGGTAAAGGAAAAAGTGCCTTACCGAGTCACTCACAAATTATTGGCTAGTCACAAACCCTGTGTTCTTCCATTTGGCACTTATAGCTCTGTTCATTTTACCTCTCGCTCCTTGAAGGACATGGCCACGCAGACATGCAACATCAAATTCAGCTGTGAGGTTGTGAAATCGCCTAGTGTCAAGGTAGCATCGCCACCCCTACCCCCCACCCCCCCACCCCCCTCTCCGTGCCCCTCGCCCCCCTGTCCAGCTGTGCAACAAGCCACCAAACTCTCGCCTCAAGGGGCGAAGCCACTGGCTACACAATCAGTAGTTCGGAAAGGACAGAAAGAGTACTCCTGTGAAGACTTCCTATGTCCCTCCAGCCAAGAAATGCCTGAGTCTTCCTCTACTAACCGGAAAGGATTGAAGAAGTCCAACAAAGTCAAGCGGTCTTCTCCTTTGCCAACTCGAAAATCCTCTTTGCCATGAGATACCTCAGCCCGACCAGCCTCCGTGTTGTCAGTGTGCACCACCAACCGTTTTTCTGGGTTGGACTCCACAGACTGACAGCACAGGCAAGCCGATGCTTCTGTGGACCTCATGGAGCAGAATCCGTCTGCTTCTGTGCCCTATAGCAGTGAGTCTTTGCAGGCTGTCAATCAGCAGCCACCAAGGTGACACCCCCTTCATTTCTTCTGCATCATGACTGTCCTCTAATGGAACATTTGTGGCCTTCGGTCGCACAAAGAGGATTTACAGGTGCTTTTAGCATTGGAGCATCCCTTTATACTCTGCCTTCAAGAAACAAAATTGCGTCCTCACGACCACTTGGAGCTTTCCCATTTCTTCCTGGTTCATTTTGACCTTCCCCCTGAGGTCGGCATTCCATCTCATGGAGGCCTCATGCTGCTCATATGGGGTGATGTACATAGTTAAACCATCTCCCTGACTACCCATCTTCAAGCTGTTGCAGTTCGCCTTTTCCTTTCTCCCTCTCTATCATTTATGTCCCTCCATCATTCAATGTCACCAGGGCAGACCTCCTTCAGCTTATTCGGCAGCTGCCTTTCCCATTTCTGCTACTTGGTGACTTAACTGTGCATCATGCCCTTTGGGGTTGTCCCAGAACCTGTCAGAGAGGAGTCCTCTTGGCTGACCTTAATCATCTTAACCTCTTCTCCTTTAACACTGGAGCACTAACGTCCCTTTCTGACTCCTCGCACACCTATTCCTACTTGGACCTATGCTTCTGCATTGCCCAGCTTGCCCATCATCTTGAGTGGTCCATTCTTTCTGACACCTACTCAAGTGATCATTACCTGAGTGCTAACCGTTTGCTGACTTCTACCCCACCTATGTGCACACCCAAAAATGCAGCTTACTAAGGCTGACTGGTGGTTTTACTCCTCCCTGGCGACCTTCAGACAGCAAGATTTCCCTGTTTGTGATGACGAGGTGGAATAGCTCACAAATGTTATCCTTACTTGTGCAGAACATTCCATTCCTCGCACTTCCTCTTTACCACACCGTGTCCCAGTCCTTTGTTGGACTGAGGCACACTGTGACGCAATTTGTGCTCAGAGACGTACTCTCCACATTTTTAACCACCACACTACAATGGCAAACCACATTCATAATAAACAGATGCTTGCAAAGTGTCATCCCATTCTTCATGATAGCAAAAAAGCTAGCTGGATTTCAGTCACTAGTTCTTTTAACAGTTCCACCCCTTCCTCTGTCATGTGGGCCAATCTCCGATGGTACTCTGGGACCAAGATCCATTCGCTGATTTCCGGCCTGACAGTAGCAGGCGATGTCATCATGGACCCTAATGCTATCTCCAACACCTAGGGCTGCCATTTCGCGGAAATTTTGAGCTCTTCCCATTATTGCCCTGCTTTCCTCCATCGGAAACAAGCGGAGGTGGCTTGGGAAATACCCTTCTCTTCTCAGAATCATGAGTGCTACAATGCTGCCTTTACTATGAGGGAGACAGAGCATGCTCTCAGTTCATCCCAATCCTCTGCCCCAGCGCCATGTGCCATCCACATTCAGAAGTTGCAGCACCTTTCTCTTGCAAGCAAGCACTTTCTGCTTAATATGTACAATTGCATCTGGGCAGAGAGCACATTTCTCAGACGGTGGCGTGAAGCCACTGTCATACCCATACCTAAGCCTGGTAAGGACAAAAACCTTCCTTCTACCTACTGCCCCATATCTCTCACGAGCTGTGTTGGCAAGGTGATGGAACGTATAATTCATGCCCGGCTGGTATGGTGGCTCAAGTCTTGCAATTTACTAACGAGTGCACAGGTTGACCATCTTGTTACCTTGTCCACCAATGTCATGAATGGTTTCCTGTGGAAATCCCAGACTGTGGCCGTGTTTTTTGATTTGGAGAATGTCTACAACACCTACTGGAGAACTGCTTGGTACTCTTTACATGTGGGGCTTCTGTGTCCGCATGCCCTTTCCTGCCAGGCATCTCTGGCTTTCGTTTCGTTGATGATTTTGCCATCTATTGTAGTTCTCCATGGACCTGTCTCACTGAGCATCATCTTCAGCGATGTCTTGAACATCTTTACTCCTGGAGCATCAACAATGGCTTTCGTTTTTCCACTGACAAAACTCTCTGCAGGAATTTCTGGTGGCGCAATTGGTTTCTCCCATCATCTTTACATTATGGGCATGTTGCCCTTCCATTCGTTGAAACTACGAAATTCCTGGGGCCCATCTTCAATAGGAAACTCTCGTGGTCCTCCAATGTGTCTTACCTGGCAGCCCGCTGTACGCAGTCCCTCAGTGTCCTACTCCTCAGTGGTACTTCCTGGGGTGCAGATTGAACCACCCTCCTCTGTTTGTACCCTTTAGAAACTAGGCTATGGGTGCTTTGTTTATACATCTGCATGTCTGTTCCTCTTATGACGTCTCAACACTATCCACCATCGTGGCATTCATTTGGCCACTGGCACCTTTTACACGAGCCCGGTTGAGAGTCTATATGCTGAAGCTGCTGAAATACCACTGTCCTACCGCCGTGACTTTCTCCTCGCCAGGTATGAATGCCGTTTTCTGCCACGCGTGGCCACCCCACCCACCCTATGCCTTTTTCTTTGATGATTCGTTTGACCGTCAATAAGGGGTGCGTCCCTCTTCTCTGTTACATTCTGGAGTCTGCTTTCAGTACTTGCTTTGGTGGCTTAACTTCACACTACCTGCAACTTTCCGGTGGGTGTGAACCCTTCACCACCTTGGCTTCGTGGAGTGGCCCGTGTTAATGTTGGCCTTCATTTGCTTCCTGAGGACACTACTCCAGCCTCGCTCTATCACCTTCAGTTTCACGACCTTTGCATGGAACTTCATGATAGTACCTTTCTGTATTCTGATGGCTCTCGGACTGACTGTGGTGTTGGGTGTGCCTTTATCAAAGGCGCCCAAATCTTTTGATATTGGTTTCCGGCACACTGCTCAGTATTTACAGCTAAGCTCTTCACTCTGTGTTAGGCCACAGAGTACCTCCAGCAACACAGACTTTTCAATTGTGCCCTCTGCTCAGATTCTCTCAGCGCCCTTCAAAGTCCATGTGCGCTGTACACTGCCCATCCCTTAGTGCAAAGGGTCCAAGAAAACTGTCATTGCTCACTCTTGGTGGAGCCACTTGACATTTATGTGGATTCCTGGTCATGTTGGTCTGCCAGGAAACGAGGCTGCTGACGCTACTGCCAAGGCTGCAGTCCTCGTACTTTAGCCCACTAGTTCCTATATTCCCTTCAATGATCTGTGTGTTGCCGTCTTTCAGGAGGTGGTGCCCCTTTGGCATCGCCATTGGTCCTCCCATCATGGGAATAAGGTGTGGACTATTAAGCCTCTCCCAGCAGCTTGGACAACCTTCTCTTTGCCCTTCCACCGGGAGGAAGTCATTTTAATTAGGTTGCGTATTGGGCACTGCCTTTTTAGCCATGGTCACGTGATAAGTGGCGCTCCCCCACCACACTGTTCACATGTGCGCCCAAGTTTTAACTGTCCGCCACTTCCTGACAGAATGCCAATTTTTTAACTGTTAACATTCCCACTTGGGTTTGCCGTCTGAGTTATTGGCCATTTTAGAAAATGACGCATGGGCTATTGACCACATTTTACTTTTTATTCGTCAAAGCAATATGGCGAGGGCCATTTAATTTTTTCTTTTGGACCTCTTTTTCTGCATGGTGTCATTTGTAGCCGTTTCTTCACATACCTGTCTTTAGCTGTCTTCTCTTATGTCAATTGGGATTTACGTATAGTCGTTTTTTAACTCCTCTCTATCTTCATGTTCTGTAGTTTTAACTTGGCCACATATTACCCCAGTTCATTTTGTGCCATAAAACAAAACTTTTTGATGGCCTGGTATTGCTGCTGTAAAACCAAACAAAATAGGCTAGTTTCATACAAAAACCTCACCTCTTGAATAAATACATGTGAAGATATTTGCAATTCAGACCTGTATTTTTCTGTCCTTCGTTTACACTTCTGTGCAGAATATTTACTTTGCACAGGCTTTTTAACACCTTCTGCTTAAGAACTTTCTTCTGTTGCTAAAGTATTCTCTTCTGTAGTTAAGAGCTGTTTCCCATTCCTTGTTTAAACAAGACTTCATCTTTAAATTGTTCATCACAGCTTTCATAAAATACAATACTGGGAATTAAGGTTACTACACCACGAAGATGATGTGCTACAGATTATTAGCTTTTCAGAGCACTCACACAAGGTTGGCTCCGGTGGCGACACCTACAATGTGCTGACAGGAGGAAAGTTTCCAACTGATTTCTCACACACAAACAGCAGTTGACCGGTGTTGCCTGGTGAAACATTGTTGTGATGCCTCATGTAAGGAGGAGAAATGCCTACCATCACGTTTCCGATTTTGATAAAGGTCGGATTGTAGCCTATTGCGATTGCGGTTTATCGTATCGCAACATTGCAGCTCGCGTTGGTCTAGATCCAATGACTGTTAGCAGAATATGGAATCAGTGGGTTCAGGAGGGTAATACGGAATGCCGTGCTGGATCCCAACGGCCCATATCACTAGCAGTCGAGATGACCAGCATCTTATCCGCATGGCTGTAATGGATCGTGCAGCCACGTCTCGATCCCTGAGTCAACAGATGGGGACTTTTGCAAGACAACAACCATCTGCACGAACAGTTTGATGACGTTTGCAGCAGCATGGACTGTCAGCTCGAAGACCATGGCTGCGGTTACCCTCGACACTGCATCACAGACAGAAGCGCCTGCGATGGTGTACTCAACGACGAACCTGGGTGCACAATGGGAAAACATCATTTTTTCGGATGAATCCAGGTTATGTTTACAGCATCATGATGGTCTCATCCGTATTTGGTGACATCGCGGTGAACGCACATTGGAAGCGTGTATTCGTCATCGCCATACTGGTGTATCACCCGGTGTGATGGTATGGGGTACCATTGGTTACACGTCTCGGTCACCTCTTGTTTGCATTGACGGCACTTTGAACAGTGGAAGTTACATTTCAGATGTGTTACAACTCGTGGCTCTACCCTTCATTCAATCCCTGTGAAACCCTACATTTCAGCAGGATAATGCACGACCGCATGTTGCAGGTCCTGTACGGGCCTTTCTGGATACAGAAAATATTCGACTGCTGCCCTGGCCAGCACATTCTCCAGATCTCTCACCAACTGAAAATGTCTGGTCAATGGTGGCCGAGCAACTGGCTCGTCACAATACGCCAGTCAATACTCTTGATGAACTGTGGTATCGTGTTGAAGCT
Organism: Schistocerca piceifrons; assembly: GCF_021461385.2. Classification (NCBI taxonomy): domain Eukaryota; kingdom Metazoa; phylum Arthropoda; class Insecta; order Orthoptera; family Acrididae; genus Schistocerca; species Schistocerca piceifrons. The sequence goes on from NC_060141.1 coordinate 83,218,046, forward strand.
GCATGGGCAGCTGTACCTGTACACGCCATCCAAGCTCTGTTTGACTCAATGCCCAGGCGTATCAAGGCCATTATTACGGCCAGAGGTGGTTGTTCTGGGTACTGATTTCTCAGGATCTATGAACCCAAATTGCGTGAAAATGTAATCACATGTCAGTTCTAGTATAATATATTTGTCCAATGAATACTCGTTCATTATCTGCATTTCTTCTTGGTGTAGCAATTTTAATGGTCAGTAGTGTATATTTTTCATACATCACCAAAAGGTGCTCCTAAATAAAACTTTATTTTGATGCAACTAGTTTTGACTTTATATTATCACCTGACAGACATTACAACTCGGAGTGGTATTAACTATACCTGTACAACTGAAATTTATTCTCCAGAATGATTTCACGAAATTCCTGTGATCGATTTGCTTCCACAGTATTAATGGTATTCACTGCTGGCCATTAAAACTACAACATGTAGTGAAGGTGGCCTGCAATAAATGACAAACTGGCGTAAAGTTTACTGCATGCATGCATACGACATTGTTCATGCACTATCAGATTTACAGTTTGGTGACATTATGCATTCTACAACTGCTTACAGTAATTCATTGTTGTGGGTGCAGCTGAAAAAACTTTGTAAAATGAAAAGGATATTTTTCTTTGAAAGATAAGCAGGGCTACACATCTTTCTGGTACAAAATGAGTCTTTTTGTCTTATACAGTCTTTTTACCATTTTGTGAAGGGGCAGATAGACATCCTCTCACATTAGCATAAATTCGACTTACATAATAATAATAATAATAATAATAATAATCATCATCATCATCATAAAACACATATGTTTCCACATCCATACATATTCTGTGTGCGACTTGATAGCTTTACTGTGAAAAGTACCGCTTGCTTTTGATAATACCCTTGATGTTTTTACTCTGTATTCAGTAGTGTTAAAAAAGTTCACATTTTTTCTTTACCTTATGATAAAGATAAGACTTTGCAGTTTTCCTTTAACACAACTTCTGCCAAATTTCACTTAAAAGTTTCTGCATTGAACATAAACTAATACAGTTTGTGCATTCATTACTGCCATGTTCTTCAGACACATTTTCCACTTGATCATGTAACGCTTCTGATGCTGTTTGCTGGAATTTTAATGCTAAGTGACAAGATTTGGATGGAATGTATTCTGGGTGCCTATTTTGTGTTATTTTGGTAATTTTAAATAGTGAAATTTTAAATAATTTACAGCTTTCATTGAGTTTTGTTGGTTCAAATGGCTCTGAGCACTATGGGACTTCACTTCTGAGGTCATCAGTCCCCTAGAACTTAAAACTACTTAAACCTAACTAAACCAAGGACATCACACACATCCATGCCCGAAGCAGGATTCGAACCTGCGACTGTAGCGGTCGCCCGGTTCCAAACTGTAGTGCCTAGAACCACTTGGCCACTTTAGCCAGCTTGAGTTTTGTGAATGTTGAAGAAGGATGTTGTGTATATTTCGGATCTTCAATTTCATCTTTGATTATCATGGGTTAATGTTTTGTATCTACAAAAATACGAGTTCAGTAACAAAACAAAGCAAGACAAAAGAGAAAATAACACAGGGAAGAATATTGAACTGAAACAAATGCATGCACAAAGCACAAATGAGAAGTATGATGCTTTTCTTAACACAGTAATGCAGCATTTTCATGCAGTCTTACCAAAAATGACCTGCCAGAATAAGCCAGGTCACAGTAGGCAGTTATTTACTAAAGAAATAACTGAACTCAGGACTAGAGTCAAGGAACTCAAACAGGGAATATGGAGACATATAAATAGTGTCAGGAGAAGTGCAGCCAATCAATAAAAGAAGCAGAAACCAGTTCAATAAACACACCCATATCAAATTGAAATCACAATGGGCTGTAATCAACACTGAAAGTGGTAGTCGAAAGAATGTAAATAACAGAAATTTGATTAAGTCAGTGAAAAATGGGAATGAGATAGTCACAAATGGAAGAAAAATTTCTAATATACTCAACAAACAATGGAAAACCCAGGATGGAATGTAACAATATTATGATAAGAATAGTTGCTACTCACCATATAGGGCAGGTGCTGAGTTGTAGACAGGCAAAACACTCATTTTGGACTTGTTAAAGGCCTCTCTCCTTTTCCTGGCCCTTACTTTGGAAACACTTTTTCACCACCAATCCTACCAACCAAACTCAACCAAGGACCAATGTTGAATCCTGCCTGACTCAGTTCACTCCTCCATCCAACCATGAGCCACCCCCACTGATTCCAAACCACCACCCCCTGTTAACTTTCCAGAATTTCTTCACCTTGAACCTTGCATCACTATCATCTGCAGAAAGAACTGCAGTTCATCACCAAAAGCTGATCCCAACCTTATAATCCTGCATGCTGACAATGGCTCCACCACTGTTGTTTTGAACCACAAGGATTACCTAGCAGAAGGACTCTGACAGCTGTCAGATTATACAAATGCTGCCACAGTGACACCACTCCAGAAATCCAGCAGCATCACCAGTCTCTCCTCAAATCCTTAGGCCCCTAAAGTTCATAAACCCAACAACCCAGGATGCCCCGTTGCGGTTGCTTACTGTACACCCACTGAGAGAATCCTTGCTCTTGTAGACCAACACCTCCAGCCTATTACCCGCAACCTACCCTCCTGTATAAAAGATACCGATCATTTCCTCCACAGACACTTCACAGTTCCAATTCCTTTACCACATGGTACTCTGCTTGTCACTATTCATGCCACCTCCCGTTACATTAACATCCCTAATGCCCATGGTCTTACCACTATTGAACACTACCTTTCCAATGGCTGATGGATTACAAACCAACAACCTCTATCCTAGTTGCCATGATCAACTATACCCTCACCCACAATTATTTCTCCTTTGAAGGCATTACCTGTGAACAAATCTGGTGTACGACTATGGGCACCCGCATGGCATCGTCTTATGCAAACCTTTTCATGGGCCTTCTAGAGGAATCATTCCTAAAGATTCAGAATTCTGAACTTGTCACCTGGTTCAGATTCAGTGATGACATCTTCATGATCAGGGTTTAGACTGAAAACACCCTGTCCACATTCCTCTAGGACCTCAACACGTTGTTTCCCACTCGCTTCACCTGATCCTATTCAACCCAACAAGCCAGCTTCCTATATGTAAAATTTGAAATTTTCTGAGCGAATCAACTGTTCAAAAAGATTTCGGGCTTGCAGCCAATCGTCATAAACTTCCTTGCACGATATTTCGGCCTACTAGAGGAATCCTTCCCAAACCCATCACCTGGTTCAGATTCACTGATGACATCTTTGCGACCTGGATTGAGGATGAAGACACCCTATCCACATTCCTCCAGAACCTCAACACTTTCTCCCCCATTCCCTTCACCTGGTCCTACTCAACCCAACATGCCACCTTCCTCGATGTTGACCTCCACCTCAAAGATGGGCTGTATCAGTACCTCTGTCCATATCAAGCCTACCAACCACCACCAGTACCTCCTCTTTGACAGCTGCCACCCATTCCATACCAAGAAGTCCCTTCCATACAGCCTAGCCACCCGTGGCTGCTGTATCTGTAGTAGCGAGCAGTCCCTCTCACTGAGGTCGCCACAGATTGTAATACCCCTCCCCGCTCAATCCCAGCCTTGTACAAAGATAGATCTCCCATGCCTTATTTTTCCAGTCACCCACCACCACCCAAAGTCCCACTGTCCAGCGACAGACCAGCATTCCTGTCATGACTCAGTACCACCCAGGACTGGAGCAACCGAATTACATTCTCCGTCAGAGTTTCAACTACCTCTCGTCCTGCCCCTCTGCCCACTGAACCTACACAATATCCCCGCTCCAAACCCCTTGCCTCATGGCTCATATCCCTGTAGCAGGACTAGATGCAAGACCTGTCCCGCGCATCCTTCCAACTACTCCAGTCTAGTCACAAACATCACCTATCCCATCAAAGGCAGGGCTAGCTTTGAAATCAGTCAACCATTGTGTTGCATTCTTTGTGGGCATGACAACCAGCAGGCTGTCTGTCCGCATGAATAGCCACCAACAAACTGTAGCCAAGAAACAGCTGGACCCCCAGTGCTGACCATGCCGTCCAACACGACATTCTTCATTTCAATGACTGCTTCACAGTCTGTGCCACCTGGATCCTTCCCACCAACACCAGCTTTTCTGAAGTGCGTAGGTGGGAACTCTCCTTGCAGAGTATCCTGCGTTCCCATAGCCCTCCTGGCTGCAACCTTTGTTAGTCACTGTGCGGCGTAATGCACTCTTTCGCTTTCGCACATTGATGGCGATTCTGCAACATAAATTGTCCACCTACCTCGATACTGCTGCATATCTGCACACGTAACTCCTGACTGCACCTACTTAAGAGATCTCAGAAAAGCAGTGTTGAAGAAACTGAGATTTCATAACTACACGTCGGAGGCTACTATAAGTACAAAAAGCTGAAAATAGTCTTGTGAACTCTAAAGAATAAATCGGAAATGGGTGGCTGTTCAAATTTCTAAGTTCAAAGGTCCTTTTAAACTTGCATTAGGATTTTTTTTATTGCTATTAAGCAAGATCATCAGCCCACATGTGTTCAAATCATTAAAGTTCCTGTTCACAGTCCTCGTCACACTCAAACAGCCAGAACTTTTCCTATCCAGTTCCGAAATCATTTACGAGAGTAACAAGTCAATAAAATGCTATTTACTTTTGCACTCAGCATTCAGTGGTTGTCTTTAAATAAAGTTTTTGCTCTCCATAAATACTCAGTAAAAAAATTTACTTAGTACCGCCACGCTTTTAGTTTAAAGTTTACCCACACAATTTTCTCCAGGACAAAATATCCCTGGACTCTTAAAATTTCACAAATAGTTAATGGTAAACACCATCTACCTTTATCACTGTACCGAAATGCGGAAGTCACAATATCACTTCATTTTACACACAATGCGTTCGGACACTGTCAGCATGACCGGCTCCTTCGAAAGGTATTCCACCACTTCCTTCTTCTTCTCTCCCTCTCTCCAAGCACCTCTATCTCGTGCATTAGGTGGCAAACCATCTCACTTCTTGTTGGCTGTACAGAATTACGGCCAGTCAGAACAGACTTTCAGGGTGCGGCTCTAGCAAGAACCAACCATTCCTCTCAGCTCATTGACGTCATTAAAATAAACAACTCAAAACTCTCTTGTTAAACAAATAAAATGGAAAAAACTTTAAGCTGTACTTTACGTCTGGAATTTAACTATATAGTCGCGAACGTTCTGACTGTCTCTTACATATTCAAACATGCTTGGACATCCGTTATCCACTAGTAGAGGAACCACTGGTGGATTTGTTCCCACGATACAAAGCTGGAACACTTGCAAGTTCCTATAGAGAATTACAAACTGAAAATTTAATATTGGCGAATGTCCCACATACGCTCACACAAGTACTCTCTTCCACACTCACCCTAACACAAAACATAAAAATCTACTTGCAGTTCTTAAAGTTATTACTACAGCAAAATTATGAAAGGTTTTCTAAAATGAGAAATTTCCAAATTTAAATCTAAACACTGAAGGTGTTATCATATCTTTTCAAATAGTCACAGGTGGTGAACTTTTAATATATATATATATATATATATATATATATATATATATATATATATATATATATATATATATATATGCGGAAGTCACAATATCACTTCATTTTACACACAATGCGTTTGGACACTTTCAGCATGACCGGCTCCTTCGAAAGGTATTCCACCACTTCCTTCTTCTTCTCTCCCTCTCTCCAAGCACCTCTATCTCGTGCATTAGGTGGCAAACCATCTCACTTCTTATTGGCTGTACAGAATTACGGCCAGTCAGAACAGTTCACCACAAAATAAATATATATATATATATATATATATATATATATATATATATATATATATATATATATATATAATGGAGGGAAACATTCCACGTAGGAAAAATATATCTAAAAACAAAGATGATGTGACTTACCAAATGAAAGTGCTGGCAGGTCGACAGACACACAAACAAACACAAACATACACACAAAATTCAAGCTTTCGCAACAAACTGTTGCCTCATCAGGAAAGAGAGAAGGAGAGGGAAAGACGAAAGGATGTGGGTTTTAAGGGAGAGGGTAAGGAGTCATTCCAATCCCGGGAGCGGAAAGACTTACCTTAGGGGGAAAAAAGGACTCGCACACACACACACACACATCCATCCGCACATATACAGACACAAGCAGACATATTTAAAGACAAAGAGTTATCTTTGTCTTTAAATATGTCTGCTTGTGTCTGTATATGTGTGGATGGATATGTGTGTATGTGCGAGTGTATACCCGTCCTTTTTTCCCCCTAAGGTAAGTCTTTCCGCTCCCGTGATTGGAATGACTCCTTACCCTCTCCCTTAAAACCCAAATCCTTGAAATTAGTGGAGATTGAGGCCTGGTGGATAATGGGAGGAGAGGATATATTGAAGAGCAAGTTCCCATCTCCGGAGTTCGGATAGGTTGGTGTTAGTGGGAAGTATCCAGATAACCCGGACGGTGTAACACTGTGCCAAGATGTGCTGGCTGTGCACCAAGGCATGTTTAGCCACAGGGTGATCCTCATTACCAACAAACACTGTCTGCCTGGGTCCATTCATGCGAATGGGCAGTTTGTTGCTGGTCATTCCCACATAGAATGCGTCACAGTGTATGCAGGTCAGTTGGTAGATCACGTGGGTGCTTTCACACGTGGCTCTGCCTTTGATCGTGTACACCTTCCGAGTTACAGGACTGGAGTAGGTGGTGGTGGGAGGGTGCATGGGACAGGTTTTACACCGGGGGCGGTTACAAGGGTAGGAGCCAGAGGGTAGGGAAGGTGGTTTGGGGATTTCATAGGGATGAACTAAGAGGTTACGAAGGTTAGGTGGACGGCGGAAAGACACTCTTGGTGGAGTGGGGAGGATTTCATGAAGGATGGATCTCATTTCAGGGCAGGATTTGAGGAAGACGTATCCCTGCTGGAGAGCCACATTCAGAATCTGATCCAGTCCCGGAAAGTATCCTGTCGCAAGTGGGGCACTTTTGTGGTTCTTCTGTGGGAGGTTCTGGGTTTGAGAGGATGAGGAAGTGGCTCTGGTTATTTGCTTCTGTACCAGGTCGGGAGGGTAGTTGCGGGATGCGAAAGCTGTTGCCAGGTTGTTGGTGTAATGCTTCAGGGATTCCGGACTGGAGCAGATTTGTTTGCCACGAAGACCTAGGCTGTAGGGAAGGGACCGTTTGATGTGGAATGGGTGGCAGCTGTCGTAATGGAGGTACTGTTGCTTGTTGGTGGGTTTGATGTGGACGGACGTGTGAAGCTGGCCATTGGACAGGTGGAGGTCAACATCAAGGAAAGAGACATGGGATTTGGGGTAGGACCAGGTGAATCTGATGGAACCAAAGGAGTTGAGGTTGGAGAGGAAATTCTGGAGTTCTTCTTCACTGTGAGTCCTGATCATGAAGATGTCATCAATAAATCTGTACCAAACTTTGGGTTGGCAGGCCTGGGTAACCAAGAAGGCTTCCTCTAAGCGACCCATGAATAGGTTGGCGTACGAAGGGGCCATCCTGGTACCCATGGCTGTTCCCTTTAATTGTTGGTATGTCTGGCCTTCAAAAGTGAAGAAGTTGTAGGTCAGGATGAAGCTGGCTAAGGTAATGAGGAAAGAGGTTTTAGGTAGGGTGGCAGGTGATCGGCGTGAAAGGAAGTGCTCCATCGCAGTGAGGCCCTGGACGTGCGGGATATTTGTGTATAAGGAAGTGGCATCAATGGTTACAAGGATGGTATCTGGGGGTAACGGATTGGGTAAGGATTCCAGGCGTTCGAGAAAGTGGTTGGTGTCTTTGATGAAGGATGGGAGACTGCACGTAATGGGTTGAAGGTGTTGATCTACGTAGGCAGAGATACGTTCTGTGGGGGCTTGGTGACCAGCTACAATGGGGCGGCCGGGATGATTGGGTTTGTGAATTTTAGGAAGAAGGTAGAAGGTAGGGGTGCGGGGTGTCGGTGGGGTCAGGAGGTTGATGGAGTCAGGTGAAAGGTTTTGTAGGGGGCCTAAGGTTCTGAGGATTCCTTGAAGCTCCGCCTGGACATCAGGAATGGGATTACCTTGGCAAACTTTGTATGTGGTGTTGTCTGAAAGCTGACGCAGTCCCTCAGCCACATACTCCCGACGATCAAGTACCACGGTCGTGGAACCCTTGTCTGCTGGAAGAATGACGATGGACCGGTCAGCCTTCATATCACGGATAGGCTGGGCTTCAGCAGTGGTGATGTTGAGAGTAGGATTAAGGTTTTTTAAGAAGGATTGAGAGGCAAGGCTGGAAGTCAGAAATTCCTGGAAGGTTTGGAGAGGGTGATTTTGAGGAAGAGGAGGTGGGTCCCGCTGTGACGGAGGACGGAACTGTTCCAGGCAGGGTTCAATTTGGATAGTGTCTTGGGGAGTTGGATCATTAGGGGTAGGATTAGGATCATTTTTCTTTGTGGCAAAGTGATACTTCCAGCAGAGAGTACGAGTGTAGGACAGTAAATCTTTGACGAGGGCTGTTTGGTTGAATCTGGGAGTGGGGCTGAAGGTGAGGCCTTTGGATAGGACAGAGGTTTTGGATTGGGAGAGAGGTTTGGAGGAAAGGTTAACTACTGAATTAGGGTGTTGTGGTGCCAGATTGTGTTGATTGGAATTTTGAGGTTTTGGAGGGAGTGGAGCTGGAAGTGGGAGACTGAGTAGATGGGAGAGACTGGGTTTGTGTGCAATGAGAGGTGGTTGAGGTTTGCTGGAATGGTTGTGAAGGGTGAGTGAGTTGCCTTTCCGGAGGTGGGAAACCAGGAGATTGGATAGTTTTTTGAGGTGAAGGGTGGCATGCTGTTCTAATTTGCGGTTGGCCTGTAGGAGGATGCTCTGAATAGCCGGTGTGGATGTGGGAGAGGAAAGATTGAGGACTTTTATTAAGGATAGGAGTTGACGGGTGTGTTCATTGGCTGAGTTGATGTGTAGGTGAAGGATTAGGTGGGTGAGGGCAATGGATTGTTCAGTTTGGAACTGGTGTAGGGACTGATGGAAAGAAGGGTTGCAGCCACAGCCAGAGATGGGAACTTTAAGTGTGAGGCCTTTGGGGGTTATGCCAAATGTCAGACAAGCCTGAGAAAATAAAATATGCGAGCGTAATCTGGCTAGGGTGAAGGCATGTTTGCGGAGGGAATGTAAATAAAACTTAATGGGGTCGTTGTGGGGGTGTTGTGAGGGTGACATGGTATTAGAAGGTGGAAAGTGTAACATGAGGTTGAAATGAAAATGAAAGATAAAAATATATGGGGAGAGATAAGGGTGAACTAGAAAGTAACTGGAGATCTGGTATGAAAAAAGGCGAAAAAGTGTTGGTTAAGTTGATCCTGTGGTGAACTTGGGTTGGTAGACAGCGATGTGCATGAAGGTTAGGTGGTTGTGTTGCCGCTAAAACACGTTAAAGGACGGAGAAGTTCGGGAAAATTTCGAAAAAACGTGTAAATGTATTAAAAGGAGTGGTGTTGTGGTGAAAGATTACGAAAATGGGGCTAACAATTGTCTGACGAAGAAATAATGACGTTAAAACCTGTGGGGAGCGGCTAAAAATGTTCAGTGATGTGCGAAAAACGGAAGTGGAAATAAAGTGAAAGTTATTAGAACTGGCCGAAATGGTTGTTTAATACGTGAAAGCAGCTGTTATTGAACTAGAAACGGTGGATTTTATAGCAGCGGTAGTGTTGAAAGCGGAAAATAAAAATTTTTTTGGTTGTGGTTTGGAAGTGGGTTACATATTATTACATTTCGAAATCTTTCTTGTCGTCTTATTTTCTCTTTATTTTCTCTTTCTGTTTTTACCAGTAGTCTCACCTTGTATTCACCTTCCCCTTTTTACCGTAATACAATTTTATCCCGCCTATATATACTCAATAATACGTAACCCACTTCCAAACCATAACCAAAAAAATTTTTATTTTCCGCTAAAACACCCCTACCTTCTACCTAAAACCTCTTTCCTCATTACCTTAGCCAGCTTCATCCTGACCCACAACTTCTTCACTTTTGAAGGCCAGACATACCAACAATTAAAGGGAACAGCCATGGGTACCAGGATGGCCCCTTCGTACGCCAACCTATTCATGGGTCGCTTAGAGGAAGCCTTCTTGGTTACCCAGGCCTGCCAACCCAAAGTTTGGTACAGATTTATTGATGACATCTTCATGATCAGGACTCACAGTGAAGAAGAACTCCAGAATTTCCTCTCCAACCTCAACTCCTTTGGTTCCATCAGATTCACCTGGTCCTACTCCAAATCCCATGCCACTTTCCTTGATGTTGACCTCCACCTGTCCAATGGCCAGCTTCACACGTCCGTCCACATCAAACCCACCAACAAGCAACAGTACCTCCATTACGACAACTGCCACCCATTCCACATCAAACGGTCCCTTCCCTACAGCCTAGGTCTTCGTGGCAAACGAATCTACTCCAGTCCGGAATCCATGAAGCATTACACCAACAACCTGACAACAGCTTTCGCATCCCGCAACTACCCTCCTGACCTGGTACAGAAGCAAATAACCAGAGCCACTTCCTCATCCTCTCAAACTCAGAACCTCCCACAGAAGAACCACAAAAGTGCCCCACTTGCGACAGGATACTTTCCGGGACTGGATCAGATTCTGAATGTGGCTCTCCAGCAGGGATACGACTTCCTCAAATCCTGCCCTGAAATGAGATCCATCCTTCATGAAATCCTCCCCACTCCACCAAGAGTGTCTTTCCGCCGTCCACCTAACCTTCGTAACCTCTTAGTTCATCCCTATGAAATCCCCAAACCACCTTCCCTACCCTCTGGCTCCTACCCTTGTAACTGCCCCCGGTGTAAAACCTGTCCCATGCACCCTCCCACCACCACCTACTCCAGTCCTGTAACCCGGAAGGTGTACACGATCAAAGGCAGAGCCACGTGTGAAAGCACCCACGTGATCTACCAACTGACCTGCCTACACTGTGACGCATTCTATGTGGGAATGACCAGCAACAAACTGTCCATTCGCATGAATGGACACAAGCAGACAGTGTTTGTTGGTAATGAGGATCACCCTGTGGTTAACATGTCTTGGTGCACGGCCAGCACATCTTGGCACAATGTTACACCGTCCGGGTTATCTGGATACTTCCCACTAACACCAACCTATCCGAACTCCGGAGATGGGAACTTGCTCTTCAATATATCCTCTCCTCCCGTTATCCACCAGGCCTCAATCTCCACTAATTTCAAGGATTTGGGTTTTAAGGGAGAGGGTAAGGAGTCATTCCAATCCCGGGAGCGGAAGGACTTACCTTAGGGGGAAAAAAGGACGGGTATACACTCGCACACACACACACACATCCATCTACACATCCTTTCGTCTTTCCCTCTCCTTCCCTCTTTCCTGACGAAACAAAGATGATGTGACTTACCAAATGAAAGTGCTGGCAGGTCGACAGCCACACAAACAAACACAAACATACACACAAAATTCAAGCTTTCGCAACAAACTGTTGCCTCATCAGGAAAGAGGGAAGGAGAGGGAAAGACGAAAGGATGTGGGTTTTAAGGGAGAGGGTAAGGAGTCATTCCAATCCCGGGAGCGGAAAGACTTACCTTAGGGGGAAAAAAGGACGGGTATACACTCACACACACACACACACACACACACACACACAAAGATTCTGTAACTTACCAAACGAAAGCGGTGGTACGTTGATAGAGACAAAAACCACACAATCACACAGGCTATTTCTAGATCACTTAGCAATTTTTATAGTTCCAGAGAGTGTAACTACTCTGTAAGTGCCTCTCCGCTACTTTCCACCCTGCAGTCACGCCATATGGTCATGACACACATCTGCAGAACACAGCTTACCCGTTGCAGATTGTATAGGATTCTGACTGCTTGCACTGGAGCCCACATACATTCATACAAGAAAGCTTTAATAGACAAATTGGCGATTGCACCCTAGCTGCGCTACCTCAACTGTCCTCACCCATCTAGCCCCTTCTCTGCTCTCATTCCAGCACTTCACAGCCCTTTATTCCTCCAATGCACCCAAAGTCTTTTTACTTCTCTCCCTTTCTACTAACAACCCTACCCCCCCTTCACTCCATCTAACCTCACGATTGCACCTAGCTGTCCTATGCTCTCTCTACCTCATCCTTGTACGCTGCCGCAAGCAGCACTTTTACCGTCCCCCACACCTACCCTGCTATCCCTCCCCTTACCCCCACAGCCTCCACCTTACCCCCACCACATGGTTGCCTCTCCCATCATGCATTGCTGCTCACAGTCTGGCTTTAGCTACCAGAGACTGGGATTTTTTGTGTGTGTGTGTGTGTGTGTGAGAGAGAGAGAGAGAGAGAGAGAGAGAGAGAGAGAGAGAGAGAGAGAGAGAGAGAGATGGAATGTGTTGTCTATTTTCGATGAAGGCCTTGTTGGCCGAAAGCTCACTTTCTGACAGTAATTTTGTTGTGCCTATCTGTGGCTCAGCATCTCTGCTATGGGGCGAGTAGGATGTGCAAAATTTAAATGAGCAAAGATGTCATCAAGGGTTAACCCTTTAACCGCGGGTGATTTTCCAACATTCTGGAGCAACAGAAAAAGATTTGACAGGAATACAGCGACTTCCAATGTGCTAAGAGGGCAGAAATTACATTCAACACAATATTCACAGTCCCCACAGACATATCTGCATTAAATGCACACGCCTGTGCTGGCGGTGGCTGGAGGGTTAAAGCAACCTAGAACACTTGGGCAACAATCCCACTCACTGTTCCTGGAACCAGTAACAAAAACAGTACTGATAAAAATAATTCAGAAATTAAAATCCAAGTAGTTTGCAGGAGGTGATGAAATATTAAACTATCTAATAAAGCATGGGCGAAGAAATAATTAAACCTCTTTTGGATACAACAGACTGTTCATTCATAGAGGGACTGTTTCCGGAAAAATTAAAAATGGGCACATTAGTACTAGTATATAAGAAAGCTGACAAAAGATTTTCCAAATAACTACAGACCAGTATCTTTAATCTCTGGTTTCTGAAAAATACTGGAGATGCTCATATGTATTGTAGGATGACCACATTCTTAGAGAAACATAGGATTCTGGTTCCATCACAACACAGTTTCCATGAAAGGGTGTCTACAGAAACATCTGTCTCCGGCCCAACAGAATCTGTTACAGGTGCATTAGACAAAGGAATCTCTGTATCTACTATGTTGCTGGATTTGTTAAAAGCTTTTGACACAGTCACACATACAGCACTAATCGAAAAACTTGATATCTGTGGCACACGTGGACATGCAGAGGAATGGGTCAAATTGTCTATCAATAACAGAAATCCGAATATGACAACAGAATCTGGATGCAGATCTGAAATCTGAGATATTAAGTACAGTGTAACCCCCCCCCCCCCCCCCGCCCCCCCACGAACCATGGACCTTGTCGTTGGTGGGGAGGCTTGCGTGCCTCAATGATACAGATAGCCGTACCGTAGGTGCAACCACAGCGCACAGCGGAGGGGTATCTGTTGAGAGGCCAGACAAACGTGTGGTTCCTGAAGAGGGGCAGCAGCATTTTCAGTAGTTGCAGTGGCAACAGTCTGGATGAGTGACTGATCTGGCCTTGTAACGCTAACCAAAATGGCCTTGCTGTTCTGGTACTGCGAATGGCTGAAAGCAAGGGGAAACTGCAGCCGTAATTTTTCCCAAGGGCATGCAGCTTTACTGTATAATTAAATGATGATGGCGTTCTCTTGGGTAAAATATTCCGGAGGTAAAATAATCCCCCATTCGGATCTCCGGGCGGGGACTACCTCAAGAGGACGTCATTATCAGGAGAAAGAAAACTGGTGTTCTACGGATCGGAGCGTGGAATGTCAGATCCCTTAATCGGGCAGCTAGGTTAGAAAATTTAAAAAGGGAAATGGATAGATTAAAGTTAGATATAGCGGGAATTAGTGAAGTTCGGTGGCAGGAGGAACAAGACTTTTGGTCAGGTGAATACAGGGTTATAAATACAAAATCAAATAGGGGTAATGCAGGAGTAGGTTTAATAATGAATAAAAAAATAGGAGTGCGGGTAAGCTACTACAAACATCTTAGTGAACGCATTATTGTGGCCAAGATAGATACGAAGCCCACACCTACTACAATAGTACAGGTTTATATGCCAACTAGCTCTGCAGATGACGAAGAAATTGAAGAAATGTATGATGAAACAAAAGAAATTATTCAGATAGTGAAGGGAGACGAAAATTTAATAGTCATGGGTGACTGGAATTCGAGTGTAGGAAAAGGGAGGGAAGGAAACGTAGTAGGTGAATATGGATTGGGGCTAAGAAATGAAAGAGGAAGCCACCTGGTAGAATTTTGCACAGAGCATAACTTAAATCATAGCTGACACTTGGTTCAAGAATCATGATAGAAGGTTGTATACATGGAAGAACCCTGGAGATACTAAAAGGTATCAGATAGATTATATAATGGTAAGACAGAGATTTAGGAACCAGGTTTTAAATTGTAAGACATTTCCAGGGGCAGATGTGGACTCTGACCACAATCTATTGGTTATGAAGTTGGGAATTTAAGGAGATGGGACGTGGATAAACTGAAAGAACCAGAGGTTGTACAGATTTTCAGGGAGAGCATAAGGGAACAATTGACAGGAATGGAGGGAAGAAATACAGTAGAAGAGGAATGGGTAGCTTTGAGGGATGAAATAGTGAAGGCAGCGGAGGATCAAATAGGTAAAAAGATGAGGGCTGGTAGAAACCCTTGGGTAACAGAAGAAATATTGAATTTAATTGATGAAAGGAGAAAATATAAAAATGCAGCAAATGAAGCAGGCAAAAAGGAATACAAATGTCTCAAAAATGATATCGACAGGAAGTGCAAAATGGCTAAGCAAGCATGGCTAGAGGACAAATGTAAGGATGTAGAGGCTTATCTCACTAGGGGTAAGATAGATACTGCCTACAGGAAAATTAAAGAGACCTTTGGGGAAAGGAGAACCACTTGCATGAATATCAAGTGCTTTGATGGAAACCCAGTTCTAAGCAAAGAAGGGAAAGCAGAAAGGTGGAAGGAGTATATAGAGGGTCTATACAAGGGCGATGTACTTGAGGGCAATATTATGGAAATGGAAGAGGATGTAGATGAAGATGAAGTGGAGATATGATACTGCGTGAAGAGTTTGATAGAGCACTGAAAGACCTGAGTCAAAACAAGGCCCCCGGAGTAGACAACATTCCATTAGAAGTACTACAGCTTTGGGAGAGCCAGTCCTGACAAAACTCTACCATCTGGTGAGCAAGATGTATGAGACAGGCAAAATACCCTCAGACTTCAAGAAGAATATAATAATTCCAATCCCAAAGAAAGCAGGTGTTGACAGATGTGAAAATTACCGAAGTATCAGTTTAATAAGTCACAGCTGCAAAATACTAACGCGAATTCTTTACAGACGAATGGAAAAAAACTGATAGAAGCCAACCTCGAGGAAGATCAATTTGGATTCCGTAGAAATGTTGGAACACGTGAGGGAATACTGACCCTACGACTTATCTTAAAAGAAAGATTAAGGAAAGACAAACCTACATTTGTAGTGTTTGTAGACTTAGAGAAAGCTTTTGACAATGTTGATTGGAACACTCTCTTTCAAATTCTGAAGGTGGCAGGGGTAAAATACAGGGAGCGAAAGACTATTTACAATTTGTACAGAAAGCAGATGGCAGTTATAAGAGTCGAGGGGTATGAAAGGGAAGCAGTCGTTGGGAAGGGAGTGAGACAGGATTGTAGCCTATCCCCGATGTTATTCAACCTACATATTGAGCAAGCAATAACGGAAACAAAAGAACAATTCGGAGTAGGTATTAAAATCCATGGAGAAGAAATAAAAACTTGGAGGTTCGCCGATGACATTGTAATTCTGTCAGAGACAGCAAAGGACTTGGAAGAGCAGTTGAACGGAATGGACAGTGTCTTGAAAGGAGGATACAAGATGAACAGCCGGTCTGAATGGCCGAGCGGTTCCAGGCGCTACAGTCACGGAACCGCACGACCACTACGGTCGCAGGTTCGAATCCTGCCTCGGGCATGGATGTGTGTGATGTCCTTAGGTTAGTTAGGTTTAACGAGTTCTAAGTTCTAGGGGCGTATGACCTCAGAAGTTAAGTCCCATAGTACTCAGAGACATTTGAACCATTTTTTTAAGATGAACATCAACAAAAGCAAAACGAGCATAATGGAATGTAGTCGAATGAAGTCGGGTGATGCTGAGGGAATTAGATTAGGAAATGAGACACTTAAAGTAGTAAAGGAGTTTTGCTATTTGGGGAGCAAAATAACTGATGTTGTTTGAAGTAGAGAGGATATAAAATGTAGACTGGCAATGGCAAGGAAAGCGTTTCTGAAGAAGAGAAATTTGTTAACGTCGAGTATTGATTTAAGTGTCAGGAAGTCGTTTCTGAAAGTATTTCTATGGAGTGTAGCCATGTATGGAAGTGAAGCATGGACGGTAAATGGTTTAGACAAGAAGAGAATAGCTTTTGTAATGTGGTGCTACAGAAGAATGTTGAAGATTAGATGGGTAGATCACATGACTAATGAGGAAATATTGAATAGAATTGGGGAGAAGAGAAATTTGTGGCACAACTTGACTAGAAGAAGGGATCGGTTGGTAGGACATGTTCTGAGGCATCAAGGGATCACCAATTTGGTATTGGAGGGCAGTGTGGAGGGTAAAAATCGTAGAGGGAGACCAAGAGATGAATAAATTAAGCAGATTCAGAAGGACGTAGACTGCAGTACGCACTGGGAGATGAAGAAGCTTGCACAGGATAGAGTAGCATGGAGAGCTGCATCAAACCAGTCTCAGGACTAAAGACCACAACAACAACCTCAAGGATCTGCATTTGGCCTGGTTCTGTTCAACCTATTTGTAAGCAGTATTGAAGTCAGTTGGAAGGGTCAAAAAATGTATGCTGATGACACAACATGTATGTACAGGGTGACACAGAAAAATGGGAACATTCCGCAATCCAATAAAACTAGAAGTGATGAAGGAAAGAAATTGCATTCGTAGTACTTGAAACCTTACAACTATACCATTTGCGAAACGTTGATGGCATTTATCATTTTTTTTAAATTACTTTCTTTAGATGGCGTCCTTCTGTATGAATACGTTCGTGAAATCTGCTGTTGAGATTCCTCATTGACCGCTGCAACATCTCAGCTGGGATACTGTGAATTGCATCCCGAATTCTTTGTTTTAATTCATCCAGGGTTCTTGGTGGAGTTGTGTAGACTTTTCTCTTGAGGTAGCTCCACAAGAAAAAATCACAAACAGATAAATCTGGTGATCTAGGAGGCCAGGGAATGTTACTGAATCGTGAGATCACACAGTTGCCAAACAGCTCTCGCACATACGCCATTGATTGTTGTGCTCCGTCCTGTTGAAACCAGGCTTCTTGAATGCTTGGGAAGTTGTTCAATGCAATGTAACGAAAGTTCATATCATCTCCATGTAACGATCCTTATTGCAGTTATGTGTTTCCCTGTTCACTTGAGAAAAAATATGGTCTGATAATCCCATGTGATGAAGCACCACACCATACTGTCTCTTTACTAGCGTGTAAAGGGCACTCACGAATGTCATTAGGATTTGTGTTTGCCCAGTAACGGTAGTTCTGTTTATTCACATAACCTGTGAGAGGAAAATGTGCCTCATCTGATATCCACAACTTGTTTAGAAATTCATCGTCATTGTTTATTTTTGTTATCATTTGTCGACAGAATCCTAATCATAACCGTTAATTGTTGTCCTTCAGTTGTTACACCATCTGTAGTTTGTACAGATGAAATTTTAAATCAAGATGAAGAATTCTGCAAACACTCTCCCAGGACATTCCAACCACTGCTGCTTGCTTACGAATTGAACACCGTGGGCAGTGTAAGACAGACTTGCATACATGATCAATGTTTGCTGGAGAACGCACACTTCTTGGTCGTCCTGTTGGTTTCTTCTTGAGGGCAGATCCAGTCTCTTCAAAGTTGTTAATCCAATATTTTATTGCTTGTTTCGACGGAACGGCATCATGGCGTTCTAAATTATAAAAATGTCGAAACTCCCTCTGTGCCGCTACCAAACTATCATTGTTTTTGTAAAACATTTTTATGGCTAACACATGCTGTTGTCTGTTCCACTGATCCATGATTACTGAAATGGCGGACTGTTTACTCGCTAACTGTAATGAACCCGCAGTGCTGCCACCTGCTCATGGCTGCCACTACTCATTTCAAACATTCCCGTTATTCTGTGTCACCCTGTAGAAGAAAACCTGGAAACATTGATTTATGTGGTTTTGTGGTTGCAGCTGATTACAGTGGAGGATCAGCTGCTCTTGGGTGCCTACATCATCTGATTTTCCCTGTGGCAGCAGGGCTGTAGTGAGGGTGTGGCGAGATAAATCCTTGCCAAGGGTGGACAGGGGGTACAAAAACTGACAAAAAAGAAAGAAAGAAAGAAAACTTACAAATTAACTGGGAGATGTACGTGAGTTCTCCCACAATTCATGTTCCCGTCTTGTGTCTACGGAAATAAGCCATTTCCTCAGCCCAAGACTGTAAGTGCATGCTGTTGTCACAGTGTCATTTCACCCAAGTAGCATTATATAGAAGCTGTTACTACTGAACATTCGTCTAACACTAACTTGGTTTATGTGACAACATGGTGCTTGGTTCACACAGCTGTGATCTTCACAGCTACCTCATATTCACTGATGGAGTTCTGTGCTGCTAATTCACTATAGTATTGAAGGGTCTCAAAGGTCTTCTAGCAGATGCTGAAGCAAATTACACTGTTTGCCCATAGGCTTCTGATTTTTGTACCAAAAATTACTTAGCTGTGGAGCCCACCTTTGAAAACATTGTACACTATTTCTGTGTGTGTGTGTGTGTGTGTGTGTGTTTTTGGGAGGGGGGGGGGGGGGGGGATTGGTGGCCAAATAGCAAATTCAGTAACCCATGTTTAATGCTCACATCAAAGTTTGTTTCAGAAAGCTTCGTATAAGACTTCCAAACACTATATACTATAGCAAGAGGTCCTTTTTCTATATGAGAATAGTTATGTTGCACTGGTGATTTTCAAGTGATGTCAGTCGGTTGCTCCCTTGTTGTCAGGGGTCCTATGAGTGAGTGTGGGTGCAGTGCTGCACTGAGAGGTGATGGTGATGGTTTTTTTTTTATGTAAGAAAGCTTCTAGCATGTGGCTAACTACTGGGATTCTGTGTCCTTGTTTCTGTTCTTGTTCAGAGGGTATGAAATTTTGGCGGTGCTGGGGATAAACCGGTAGCAGTAGTAGCAACAGTTGTCTTAGTGCAGGATAAATGTCCTGGGTGCTGGTAAATTATCTGTTACTTTGACATGAGCAAATGTGGACATGATTCCCACTTTGCTTAATATGTTCTTTAAGTAGTACAAGCATGATTCAAGAAACTTGGTTTGATCAATTTACAGCATTGATCATTAGATTGAAGCTGCCCAAAAAACACAGTTAAATTGCTTAATGGTTTTTTTCTCTCATGGTGAACATTGAAAAATTTCTGCTAGATAGTTTGCACAATGCAGGAAGTGCTCTATAAGTTCTTCATGGTATTCCTTGAATGTAGCCGAAGTAATGGTGACACCAACCATTAAACTGTTATACTTGTACATACCAAACAGTGTATTTATAGCTAATAATATATTCTACAGTTCTCTGTGTGTTGACTATTGCAAATAAGCAATGAATAAATCAATTTTTTTAGTGTGTTGGATGCTGTCTAATTTGGCTTGCAATTCCTCTGGACAGAGAATGGGGTATAATTGTTTGACTAGTTGAATTATGTAGTCATGATGAATTTCTGTGGCCTCTTAAAATCAGCTTTAGTGACTTTATGCAAAGAAAATGACACTGAGAATGATTGGCAGCAAAGCATGTGGGTCAGATACCTTGAAGGATACATATTCCTTAAAATCTGTAGCACAGCTTATAATAAGCTCAATTAACCAACTACAGTCTGTACATAACTCAGATGGATTCAAAAATTATATTGTGATAAGGAAAGTTGCCACTCACCATATAGCGGAGATGCTGAGTTGTAGATAAACACAACAAAATGACTTTCCCAAATAAAGCTTTCAGCCAGTAAGACCATCATCAAAAATAGACAACACACACACACACACACACACACACACACAAATGAAACTCACATACACATGACTGCAGTCTCAGGCAACTGAGGCCACACTGTGAGCAGCAGCACCAGTGCATGATGGGAGTGGTGACTAGGTGTGGTTAACGAGACTGGGGTGGGGAGGTGGAGGGATAGTAGGGTAGGGGTAGTGGACAGTGCAGTGCTGCTGGAGCGCACAGGGACGAGGTGGGGAGGGGGTAGGGCAGCTGTGTGTAGTCAGGAGGTTAGACAGAGGGCAGGGCAGAAGTGGAGAGGGAGGAGTGGTAGCGGAAAAGGAGAGAAGTAAAAAGACTGGGTGTGATGGTGGAATTAGGGCTGTATAGTGCTGGTTTCGGAAAGGGGAAGGAGTTGCATGGGTGAGGACAATGACTAATGAAGGTTGAGGCAGGGATGGTTATGGGAACATAGGATATATTGCAGGGAAAGTTACCACCTGCGCAATCCAGAAAAGCTGGTGTTGGTGGGAAGGATCCATATGGCACAGACTGTGAAGCAGTCATTGAAATGAAGGCTGTCATGTTTGGCAGCGTGTTCAGCAACAGTGTGGCCAACTTGTTTCTTGGCCACAGTTTGTCGGTGGCCATTCATGCTTGTTGATTGTCATGCCCACATAGAATGCAGCACAGTGGTTGCAGCCTAGCTCGTAGATCACATGACTGGTTTCACAGGTAGCCCTGCCTTTGATGTTTGTGACGGGACTGGAGTAGGTGGCGGTAGATGTGTGGTATAGGTCTTGCCTCTAGGTCTATTACAGGAATATGAGCCATGAGGTAAGGGGTTGGGAGCAGGGGTTGTATAGGGATGGACTAGTATATTGCATTGATTCGGTGGACTGAGGAGAGGTGGTCAAGATAGTGGGCAGGACATTTCTCATTTCAGGCCACGATGAGAGATAGTCAAAACCCTGGTGGAGAATGTAATTCAGTTGCTCCAGTCCTGGATGGTACCGAGTTATGATGGGAATGCTCCTCTGTGGCTGGACAATCGGATTTGGGAGGTGTCGGAGACTGGAAAGATAAGGCACGGGAGATTTGTTTTTTACAAGAAGTGGGAGGATAATTATGGTCAGTGAAGGCTTCATTGAGATCTTCGGTATATTTCAAGAGGGCCCTCATCATTGCAGATGCGACGACCACGTGTGGCTAGGCTGTATGGAAGGGACTTCTTGGTATGGAATGGGTGGCAGCTGTCGGAGTGGAGGTATTGCTGGTTGTTAGTGAGTTCGATATGGATGGGGGCACTGATGTAGCCATCTTTGAGGTGGGGGTCAACATCTAGGAAGGTGGCTTGTTGTGTTGAGTAGGACCAGGTGAAGCAAATGGGGGAGAAGTTGTTGAGGTTCTGGAGGAATGTGTATAGGGTGTCCTTACCCTTGATCCAGGTAGCAAAGATGTCATCAGTGAATCTGAACCAGGTGAGGGGTTTAGGATTCTGAGTGTTTAGGAAGGATTCCTCGAAATGGCCCATGTATAGGTTGGCATAGGATGGTGCCATGCGGATGCCCATAGCCGTACCTTGGATTTGTTTGTAAGTAATGCCTTCAAAGGAGAAATAGTTGTGGGTGAGGATATTGTTGGTAATGGCAAGTAGGCGAAGTTGTTGGTTTGGAATCTGTTGGCCATTGAGAAAGGTAGTGTTCAGTAATGGTAAGGCCATGGGCATTATGGATGTTAGTGTAAAGGGAGGTGACATCAGTAGTGATGAGCAGGGCACCAAGTGGTAAAGGGACAGGAACTGTAGAGAGTCGGTGGAGGAAATGGTTGGTATCTTTTATATAGGAGGGTAGGTTCTGGATAATAGGTTGAAGGTGTTGGTCTTTGTGAGAAGACATTCTCTCAGTGGGGCCCAGTAACAGGCCACAATGTGGAGTCCTGGGTGGTTGGATTTATGGACTTTAGTAAGCACAGAGAAGGTAGGAGTGCAGAGGGAGGTAGGGGTGAGCAGAGAGATGGACTCCGGTGAGAGATTCTGGGATTGGCCTAAGTATTTGAGGAGTGACTAGGAATCCTGCTGGATTTCTGGAATGGGGTCACTGTGTCAAGGTTTGTAGGTAGTTGTATCTGACAGCTGGTGGAGTCCTTCTGCCAGGTAATCCTTGTGGCTCAAAACAACAGTGGTGGAGCCTTTGTCCGTGGGTAGGATTACAAGATCAAGATCAGTTTTTAGATGGTGTACTGCGGTTCTTTCTACGGATGTAAAGTTAGTTCCCATGTTGAGGGATTTGGGGAATGATGGTGAGACAAGGTTTGAGGTTAAGAAATTCTGGGAAGTTAACAGCAGGTGATTTGGGGGCAATGGGGGTGGATCCCAATTGGGTGGAGGAGTGAACTGAGCTAGGCAGGATTCAATGTTGGTCTTTGGTTGTGTCTGATTGGTAGGGTTGGTTGCGAGAAAGCGTTTCCACTGTAAGGACCGGGAGGAGGAGAGAAGGTCATTAACAAGTTCTGCATGATTGAATTTGGGAGTGGGGGCAAAAGGAGAGGCCTTTGGAAAGGACTGATATTTCTGTTGGGCTAAGGCTTCTTTAGGAAAGGTTTGTGACTGTGTTTCGGGTCTGTTTAGGTTCTGGATTATGTGTGGTGGAGGGAGGAAGTTTAGGAGGGTGAGATAAATGCTGTAGATCTGTGAGACAGGGTCTGTCAGCTATGAGGGGATGTGGAGGATGTTTGGAGGTTGTTGTAGAGGTGTTGGACACTGGTACTCCAAGGTGGGAGTAGGAAGTGCACAGGGTGGAGAGCTTTATGAGGTGACATTGTGCATGTTGCTCTAGTTCCTGGAGGGCAAAAAGTTTCAATGTGTGCTATGGGTTCCTGTCTCACTGACATACTACATTTACCCCACCCTCCAAAACTCCCTCCCACCACCATCAACAGCAAATCAATGCCAACAACACTAATTGAGGTATACATGCCAACATCACAAGAAGAAGATGAAGAGAGAGAATATATGAGGTCATTGAACTGGCAACACAATATGTAAACGAAGATGATAAGCTGATAATCATCGGGGATTGAAAGGGCATTATGAATGAGAGAGGAGAAAGACTAATTGAATTCTGAAGTAAACTTCAGCTTGTAATAGCGAATACACTGTTCAAAAATCACAAGTGGAGGAGATATACTTGGAAAAGACTTGGAGGCACAAGAAGATATCACCAGGATGAGATCATGCGGAGACAAAGATACCAGAATAATATACTGGATTGTAAGATGTACCAACAAGGCTGAAGTTTAAGAGAATCAGCATTGAAAGAAGTGGGATCCTGAAGTACTGTGCAAGTTGCATTTATGTGAGTATGTGTGTGTGTGTGTGCGTGTGTGTATGTGTATGTGTGTCTACTGCTGACAAAGGCCTTAATGGCCGAAAGGTTTAATTGTGTGAATCTTTTTATTGTGCCTATCGTGACTCAGCATCTCCGCTATATGGTGAGTAGCAACTTTCCTTCTCTGGTATTGTTGAGAAATAATAAGTTGTTTTTGAAGTTCTCTGAAGCAGTAGATACTGCAGTAAAGAATACCACAGCATGCAGTTCAACTGATGGAGAATGAATTTTTCCAAGAAAGACTGTCACAGACATTGGACAAACAAATGTAGGTACCAGAAAGGCAATGGTGAAGAAGCCTTGGGTTACAGACGAAGTACTTCAGTTGATTGACAAAAGAAGCCATTGCAGATATGCTCAGGAAAAGACAGTAACATAGTAATACAGCAGCGTAAGTCACTTAGGAATGAAATGAATAAAATGTGGAGGGAAGCTGAAGCAAAATGACTGCAGGAAAAAAGAGAAGATATAGAAAAAGAAATGGTCATTTAAAGGACAGGTCCATCAGATAGAAAAGTCAAAATAACCTTCAATGAAATTCAAAGCAAAGATGTCAACATTAAGAGTGCAGGAGGAATTATGCAGTTAAGTGTAGATGAGAAATTGGATAGATGGAACGAATATGGTGAAGGCCTCTATGCAGCTAAATTGGCATACTGTTCCAACTTGGAGTGCTACGTGCTTAACTCCCTGTCCAAATATTCCTCTGCCATTACCTCTAGGTTGGCTATTAGTGCACTACCTGGCTCCTGTCAACGTCTTGCCTGCACAATACAGTAAGATGCCCATAATAGTTCACCTGGCCCGATTCATCACTGTCTGCTAAAGGTTCCACTACAAATAATGTATTGATTGGCAAATCAGCTCTTACATCCACCCTGACTAGTTTTCCTATACCATCTGGTATTTTAACTCAAGATTTTTTCCTAAGGGATCATGCATGCAGTTTAGGTCACTTCCCCTTACCATGAGTGTGCCATGTAACAGTTAAGTATTTTCAGCAATAGTGGCTAAACAGAATGATGTAACTTACAGCTCTACTATGCACAGTTTCAGATTGATTCTTCAGGAGGCTCGCGACTCTTTAGTGAGTATGTATGTGGCGAACATGAGGCCCCAAGTGAATGTAGCACCTACTTCCCTTCCTGTGCTGTTCTCTCTCATCTCTTACTGTCCTTCCTTTTCCTACTCTTTCTCATGGTGGCAGCCTTTGATGCTGTCCCAGCATTCCACCAGATTCTGCTCCCTTTCTTGGAATATTCTTTTTCTTGCCACCTTTTGGCTGAAGTAATTTGTGGCCCCTTTCCAGGTTTGACCTTCACTTTCCAAATTTTCCTGTAGAATTGGGAAGAACACCGTAAATAGCGCCTATTGCATGCAGTGTTAAAGACCTGCTTACAATACCAGCATAGGCTCCTATTTGCACTTCAAAGCCAAGGCAGTAACCCATCTGATGTAGTGGAGTGGTTATCTACTGTTGTGGTCAAGCCCCGTGGACAACATCTACATGTGCCAAACAGTAGATGCCCATCTTCCTGGGAGACCAGGACTGCTGGCAACAGGCATTGCCAGATGGCCTTTGCTGTGGCTGGGTGGTACCTGTGGGAAGAACCTTGATCAGAGTAGGTTGGATCAGGACATTTTGCACGTGAAACATATTAAATTATACCAGAACATTGGCCATTCTGATCCGGCCATCTCGTCAGACAGGAATCCAAACTTCAATGTGGACACACTGATGTCTCTATCCTGGCTACCCCATGGGAAGAGGGACAAGTGAGATTTATAGGAGCAAAAAAAAAAATTATCCAGCACTTATTATGTACTAGTGAGGACACTTTTACATACAACAAAGCCTTTATTTTTTGTGGAGCATATTGAAGATGAATTTGAAGAAGTTGAATCTTTAGGAAAAATGCACGATGGATCATTATTGAATAAAGCCTTTTCTGCTGTACAATTTACAGCTCTTCAGGCATATGAGTGTCTGGGTGACATATCAGTGACCATTGCCCCACACATGACTTTCAGTGTGGTCCAAGAATCACCTTTTGCCGAGACTTGTGCTTCAAACAGATGAGGGGCTGTGGACTAATATTTAGCTGTGAGGATTACATTTCGTTCAGCATATTCATAAAGATCCAAATGATAATAGAACTAATACAGATGCCTTTATCTAAGCCTTTGAAGGGAATGATCTCCTGAAAAAGTGATGTGAAAAGTTACGTCCCACTGTCCATGAGGTGCTTTCGATGCTGTTCACTTAGATTATGTCATCCTGCTGCACGGCAAACCCAAAATGTAACTGTGGATGATCACTCCACGAAATCAGTCCATGTGACCAACAACGTTTGTGTGTCGGTTTAACGGAAAACCAACCATCACATTCACCCTTTTCCCCAATTTTTTTATATATTTTTATTTATTTATTTAATGGAATGTAAATTGATTGACTACCACCCTTGTCTCTTTTCGTTCCTGCTGCACCATCTTCGGTAACCACATCCCACATCTGGCTGGATGAGTAGCTTTCCCTTCCTGCATCTACTGATGACAATGCTCCCTCTCAGGACCTGTTTCCCTGGGCATCCACAGATCAGAAGCCCGATGCTAGCCGGTGGCTGAAGGAATCATGACGTGTGGGTCACAGGGCTGCCTATTCTTCGTCTGTCGCCACACCCATTGCGGCTAGGCCCTTGCAAGAATCCTGGCCACTAAAGGCTGTAAAGGAGAAGGAGAAGGAGAAGGAGGAGAAGAAGAAGAAACAGAATCGGGAGCAGATCCTCCCACGCCGTTGGATTCTTAACCAATGCTCATTGATGTGTGTTCACTGCCATTGGTGATAGGGATGGCCCCTTCTTGCCTAACCTGGACACCCATAATGTAATCATTCAGTGGAACTGTAATGGATATTACCGTCACCCGGTGGAACACCACCACCTTATTTCCTCCTCTTCTGCAGTTTGTGTTGCTCTACGAGAAACACGTTTCACTGATGCTCATTCCCAGTGCTCTGTGGCTATTGTGGATCTGCCAGATCCATGCTGGCCCTGAGAGGGCACCTGGGAGGGGTCTGCATATTGGTTCGCACTGATGTGACTGGAGTGAGGATTCCCCTCCACATCATGTGGGAGCAATAGCAGTGTGAGTGCAGACGACCTCAGCAACCACCATTTGCAATGTTCACAAATTTCCAGGAAGGCTACTTACTTACCTTGAGTTGACCAGTTGAGTACCTTATCCAACAGGGGCCCTTCCCCTGCCTCCCTTTCTCCTGTTCAGGGAGTATAGTGTGCACCCCCACCTCCACCCCTACCCCCCTTTCCTGCGGGGGAGTACCACATTGTTTGGTAGGGGCCTCCTCCTTGACAGGTTATAACTGACCATGATCTGTGTTTCCTCAATGATGATACTCCTGCCCATTTCAGTGCCACTCAAGGCGTACGTAATGCATACGACACCACTTGGTGCCATCACATTTTATTACTCTCCACGATTAGGATTTTTGAGGCTCCCTACTGTTTTTTGTTAATCAGTTTTTATCCGACTGGTTGTTCTGGGTTCGAATTAGTATTTCATTCATCTCTCCACAGATCCAAGAGAAGAGCATCCTACAGGGATCTGTCATGAGTGGCACTCTGTTCCTCATTACCATCAGTGGGCTAGTGAGCTCTGTCAGGCTGCTGGTCACCCCTGCACTGTATGCTGACAACTTTTGCATGTGGTACAGCTTCCACTCAGTAGCCTTGGCTGAAACCCTGTTCGAAGATGCCATCCGATGGACCTCTGTGTGTACCGTATCCCACAGCTTTCAATTCTCTCCTGAAAAAACGTGGGTCAAGCATTTCTGTTGTCATACTACAGTCAATCCTGACTCAGAATTCTACTTGGGTACCCAGTGCTTGGAACAATTCACAGTCCCATTTTTTGGACCTTATTTTTGATAAAAAGCTGCCTTGGCTGCCCCATACTCATCAACAAAGTCTAGTTGCATGTGGAAGCTTAATACTCTCAGCTTTCTTGCCCACACATCATGGGGTGTGGATTGTGCTGCTCTTCTCCATTTTTAAAGGACCCTGTTCTCATCCCAACTGGACTATGATAGTTCTCAGGTTTATGGCTCAGTGGCACCTTCAGCTCTGAAATTATTTGGCGTCTTCAGCTTTGAAATTATTAGACCCAGTCCATCATCATGGAGTTCATCTGCCCAGTGACGCCTTTTGGACTATCTCCATAGATAGTCACCTTGCTGAAGGGGGCGTCTTACTTCTTCAACTCCGATGGTAGTAACTCTTGGTTTTCCATACAACTGCCTTTCGACAGTTCCCTGATCATCCAATGTTTCCCATTCTTTTTGTGTATGAGGATTTTCGGCAGAGGATACCTGCCCTCAGGTGGGATTACCAGCTGGATTGTGCTTTGCAGCCCTCTGCCAGGATCCCTGCCTCTCCTCCCTGGAATGTTCTCCGTATGTTTTCTTGGTTGGAGTTGATGTCTCTCCTGCAGAATGCTGGGTCTGGGGGACCCCTGACCCTGCGTCTTTGACCAGCTCACTCATTCATCCCTCTCTTACTCTGTTTTAAGTGCTTTGTGATGTAGTTTGTCTCCTTTTCTGTCACACCTTATTTTCTATTTTAGAGGTAGCATTCTGTTAAATAGTGGATGCTCTTTTAGGCCTTGACTATACTGGAACAGGGGATGGGCAGCTGTGGATGTGGCGATTTCCATCGCATGCAGAGCCCCTGGGATGCAGAACTGCTGCCTTACCTTTCTCTTCTTTAGTTTTTATTGTTGATGGTCCAACTGATGTCCATTACATTTTTAGCCTTCTCACTTTCATAGTTCTGAATCCACTGACTTGGAGACATTCTTTACCCTATAACTGTCTTTATCTTTGTCCTTCATTGGGCTGGCAGGGGTCAGATGCAAAGTGGGGCTTTTCTCACCATTGGATGAACCCTGGGAGACCCTTCTGATCTGCTCTGACCTACATACCTGCCCAATCCATATATGTCTCCATACTCTTTCTCAGCTCTGGAGCCAGTATTGCCCTCAGTGCTTGCATACTTTCATCATCAGAACATGTACATGTCACTAACTCTGAATGAACTACCCATGGATCGAGGGAATGATGACAGTGTTGCTTAGCTCCATAGCCCCCCCCCCCCCCCCCCCCCCCAATTCCCTCGCCTACCACCCAACCATTTCATATCCACTTCAGCCTGATGTTTACTCAGAGAAGAAGAATGACATCATATCTGCTACTGACTCGAGGAAAAATGTCTCGGAAAGCCCAGAAGCTATTCCCTCCCACTTGAAATTTCAAAAATGTCGAATTGAATGAGTGCACATTACCTCCACCCACTCCACTCAGTTGACAACAAGGCAGGTTCAAATTTCATACTCCAAGTACTTCTTGACTTCCACAGATAACTGTGAACCCATATCCACAAAAAACTCGGATTCTCATCCTCTTACAGAGTCACTAAGAAAATAATCTTTCACTGCTTCTGCACACAGGTTTCCTGTGTTTACATTTACAAGGAATGCCACACAGTGGTTGCAGTGCTCCTGTTTTTGTTTAATAGTGATTCTCAAACTCCACCTCTTGTTTACTTACTTTCCCTACACTTAAACCTCCAGTGACATTCTCGTTCCAAATGGCCAGTCTGTCAGCAATTAGTACACTGGAGTTCTGTGCAATTGCACCAAATTTGACCAGGCCAACCACATCATTAACCTGTTACTTCTTGTTAAATTCTACCTTCCTGCCTCTAGGTCTGGTTACTGCCTGTGTTTCTGCCAGAGCTGTTGCATCTGCCACGGCTTTGTTCAGTGATTTTGGAAATTCTGCTCATCCCTTACAGGGAAACTTAAGCAGGCAAAACCCACTGGAATGGTTTGTTTTTGTAGAGGGTGTGTCTTGAGCAAAACAAAGTTTCTTAATTTGATTTTATTCCCCATACATGTTTTGGTGCAGTTTCAGCATCAACAGTGGGTTTTATTTTATCTTATTGTTACCGTATGCTGTGGATTTCCCGGATTTTATGTAATTTAATGCAGTTCCTTTGTTTCACAGTTTGTCGGTTTTGCTGGTTTCCTCATTATCTTCACTGTGAAGGCCACACTATGTACTTTTTGTTTCACTGCTTACAAACAACACTGGAATGCATTGAGTATCCTTTGTTCTGCTTCATGTATAAGGGCTTTATTAACTTTTCATTGTCTGTAATATCATGGGTGTTGATTTTTCAGTTTCCTAAAGCTTCATGAATGCCATAATATTTTTCTTTGACTGAAAAAGAAGTAACTAGTATGGTGGTACTAGTACCTAGGATGGGTAAGGAAGCACTAGCAGATCTTCCCTTTTCTCTTCCTACAACTTTTGTAGCTCCTTACACAAATCAATATGTCTGCAACTCAATATTATCTGCTTACATTTGAGAACCCAATTGAGTAAGCATTGGATCTCTTCCCGGGTTATCATCTCCTCATCCTCTGTACCTGGTGCCATTTTTGCTTCCACTGTACGAACAGTGGAAGAGAAAGGGGGGGAAAATGAGAAACATGATGAAAAAAATGAAACAGTAATGATCCCAATTGCCTCAAACATGCTCTTTCCTGACAAGTACTGCCATCGTATTGCTGCTGTTGGAGTCCCCGTTTGGTCCCACATTGCTGGCACTGCTGCATCTTGCTCCACCTGTCAGCAGGTTAAACTCCTATACTGGTGATCCATTGACACACTGACTTTAGTTGTGATGGCGACAGCACCCCCCAAACTTCCTGACATCAATTATAATTATGTCAGAAGACTATAAGCACGCCACCACATGTGGCATTCCTGATCTGTCACCATTTGTAACCAGCTGATTCAGTGGTCTGTTGTTCAGATTTGGAGGAGCATTTCTTTGGTTGCTCAGGATAGTTTAACCTCTCACTCACACATTGTGAGTACAATCAGTGGATGAGAGAGTCAGGAGTCCATTAAAGATGAGGGTGGCCACACTGGTGCATACCCTTTCGTTGGCCCATGGTGCCCTCATACATGGTGCAATGGAGGCAGCTGTGCATGACAGCCTTTTACATCACTGAGTGGCTTACTGACAGTGTGCTACAGTGGCGACCAGTTGAGGCCAGTGTAGCAGTCTTGCAGACCAGAACAACTACACTTAGCACAGATTGTGGTGACTTGATGTGTGCCTGCAGCATTCACGTGATTCCATGGGCAGCTCGGTGGTGTTGAACCTCAGACCTGAACAAGTGTGTTCAGTGAGTGCCTGGTGGAAGCACTAACCAGTACACATATTCACTACCGAACTGTTTGTTGCTGGGTTGTCATCAAATCTGCCTGCTTACAGTGCCCCATTCAGAATTATGTTGTCAGGTGGTGAAGACACACACAGCTGACTAATACAGTGCTGCATTGACACCTAGTTAGAAGAGTCTTGCCACATGCTGATATTAATGCTGGAGACGGTTAGCCATAAGTTAATGTAAATGCTGGAGGTGGTTATAGGTTGTGTGTGTGTCATCAGCTGCGTGCCTTCTGGGACAGCATGTGTGTCATTGTACCTCGACGTTCCTCTATGTTGCAGTATTCCATCCCCACTGCAACACATTATTGGAAGTTTCGCTTCTCTAATAGATGGATGTGTTTCTCAGGCTATTTCTTTGAAAGTGACATGTGCCATTTCACCATTCTCAGTAGCTCTGGAGGGAGCTTTCAGATCCTTAAAGTGGGAAAATGAAGAAGGAATGCATGTTAATGAAACAGATTTTGTTAGTGATCATTGTTTCCCTATATTGCAGACAAAACTTCAGTAATGTATGGAGGAACTTAATAGAGCACGTTCGCAAGTAGTCAATTTCAGTATGGTTCAGATAAAGTATAAACAACATATTAAAGAGAAAATAGCACAGATTAACAATGGAGTAATAGAGACAGTGGATTAGTTTTTGTGTTTTGGACATTTAAAGGCAGTGCATGGTTGATGGTTGAGAGATAGGGGCTTTTAATTGATGCAAAAATCATTCAGAATCTTAGGGTTGGTCAGTAAACAATAGCGAAATGCCGTTTGGGAATTTTTAGGAGTTACAGGAAAACAAACAAATAGATCAATGAACAGACTGAAGTAGAAGACATAATTACAAGTGTAATGAAAATTAAATGTAGATGGGCAGAGCGTGTAGCCATGTGAGTTGATAGCAGATGAGCTATGGAGGTCCTTTGTTTGATTCCAAGTGGTATGAAAAGACTAAGATGACAACCTTATGGAAGGTAGGTAGATGACATTAAAAGACATTTAGGAGTAACTTGGATGTGTAAGTACTGTTGGCCATTGAAATTGCAACACCAGAAATGATACCAAACAATGAAGTTTTTCTTATTGTGTACATACACTACAATAGCAAGAATATGTGATTAAATTTGAATTTCATTTGTGGACAAACCCGGCTGGGCATTGAGGTGAACTGAGCTTGGATAACAGGTATCAGTACATCATTTGATGCTGCTTCAACTGTATACCAGAGTCTATCTTAGTGGTTGGGGAGTGGTGATGTGCCAGTGTGTCAGTAACCTGTGGCTAGATGTTTTTAGTGGGTGAAAGATCTGTAGAACATGCTGACTAGGGCAACAGTTGAACATCCCTGCATGAAGATAAGCCAGGACAGCAAAGATAACATGCGGTCTTGCATAATCTTGTTGAGAGATAACATTGTAGGGACTCTGAAGGCAGGGCCCGGTGATTAGCTTTAACAAGTCAGAAATGTAACGGCTGCCATCGGATTACTGGCTGGGTGAAACAGGTGATCATGTTATGTACCCATTGTCACCCCATACCATCACACGAAGTGCTTGACCTAATTACTTGACCTGTATGGTGGCGACAAATGCAATATGGCATTGCCTCAGATCCTCCACTCTTTGGTATGTCTATCATCATGCTGTACGCAGAACTGTAACTCATTTGAAAAGATGATATGGTGCCACCTGCGTGTCGGTCTCACCATTGTGGGCAGATCTCTCTCTGTTGCTATGTAAAAGAAGCCGCAACAATGACTGTGTTGGTGATAGTCTGTGGTTTTCAGATGATTTTGCACTGTCTCTTTGGTTACTTGCCTTGCTGCAAAGAAGCACATTTTCTGACTAAAAGTATGTGACAGGCTGTAAGATCCAATATGGCCAAGCAAAGAATGTCCGCTCTGTCATTAGTTGTGTGGGACCATAGATGTTCTGCTTGGTCCTCCTGAACCCATCAATTCAATTATTCACAGGGCAGTCACAGGTATGAACCAAAAAATGCAGCAATATAGCAGTACGAGAAACCTCAGTCTCAATAGGCAACGATCCTATGGCTGTTGAGTTATGGCATGTGCTTGTACATGTTTCTCTTTCTTGCAAGAGGCGTGACATGATCTTCTCACAAACAAACAACATTCAGCTGAAATATCTGGATGAGAAATCCTCTCCATAATGTTTTTTTACTTAAATGTTGTATATGGTGTTATTCTTACCTAACTTGCATGATTGCGCTGAAATGCTAATGGTTTGCATATGCCAGCATGTAGTTACCTTTATGCTAGTTTAATACCTTCATGATCTTGCGATTGTAGTGGCCGTCAGTGTAACCAGAGACCATGTAAAAGCCTGCAAGAGGCTTTTATCTAGCATTGGATGTCGAATAATAATTATGACAATTACATGAATGTGAAGTATGTAGCAGTAGGTAAACAGTAGCTAAGTATGGCACTATAACGTGAATAGCTGGAGCATGTATATAGAAAAAAAAAATTAAAAAAATTAAAAAAAAAACATGTTTTGCTTATGAAAGTGCTTATTTAGGATCCCATGAAGCATTCATTGAACACAAATAATGTAATATAATAACACTATAAGCAGATATTAATCATAGCTCTCAGTATAAAATGTTTATTTTGAATGTGCACCTTATAATGCTTTCATGTAATCAGTGGTCCAGTTGTGCATGTATGCACATAAGGATGTATCTGTGTTGGCAGTTGTTCGGAGTATACATAAAATGCATGACAGTCCTAATGCTTCTTCATTAATACACAGTTTAATACAGATATTTCATATATATAATGTGTCCATAGAGTTTAGACAGTTACAAGAGCCGTTATTTTGATGCATTGGGAAAGTGGGAGCTACAATTGATTATGTTGGTTGGAAGAAAAAAATTGTCTTGTCAAAAGATGAGCCCTGCCCGTCAAAGGCATGATTAAAACCTTTTTATAGTGGGAATTATTGAATATTTTAGATGTTTAAATGACAACTGCTTTAGATCCATGTTTATATTTTTAAAACAATTTATAGTATTCTTTTTAATTTTGTGTTGGAGAATAAAGTTTTAGTAGTTGTATGTTCACGGTCACTTGTGTTTGCAATTTTCTTGTTTTGTTTTTATTTATTTATTTTTTTTGTCATGTTATCGTATTGGAACAAGTTGTAAACCTGTTATTCTGGCTTACAGAAAGTGGACATGATGGAGGAAGCATTCAGCTGTTGCTTAGTGCATCGACCTGAATATGAGGCTGCAAAAATACAAACTTTTCAACAGGAGCTGCAAACGACTTTGACAGG
This sequence comes from Schistocerca piceifrons, assembly GCF_021461385.2. Lineage (NCBI taxonomy): Eukaryota > Metazoa > Arthropoda > Insecta > Orthoptera > Acrididae > Schistocerca > Schistocerca piceifrons. The sequence goes on from NC_060141.1 coordinate 83,252,328, forward strand.
GCTGCCTGCAGAACAAGTGGAGGCAGCTGTAAAGCTATATCTTGTGACAGCAGCTGGAATGACCAATCACAGCCGCTTGAAACTGCTTCTCTCTCTTCTTGAGAATCTTGTCACAAGTAATGTCCTTCCAGCAAGGTAAAAATACAGTGTAACTTTACTTTGCCACTTTTTTCCTGTTACTTAATATGAATATTTGCTGGGCAGTGTGCAAGAAATTCAACGAAAACATGCAAATGTGAGCTTTTATTTCTTACATTGTTGGATATACACTATAGAAGAAAACAGTATAAACTAATACAAACTGCTGAACAAATGGATTGAAATGCATGAAAGAATCATCATAACAGTATACCATTTATGCTGCACTTGATTTATATGCTGCTGCCATAACTCTAAAGAGATATTGATGTTCTTCATTTTAAGTAATGAGGCTGAGCGATAGATTGATGCGACATGTTTTGTCCTTTTATTATTTATTTTGATAATGAAGGGAACAATGAATACCTAGAGGTGTAGGGGAGTTCAGATATTGAAATTTACACAGGTAATGTAAATTGTTGGGGATTATTGCATGATAAGAAAATAAGACTTTATCAGACTTGGAAAAAAAAAAAGCCATTAAAATGCATAAGATCAGTGTTCTGCAATCGCATTAAACTTGTACATGGGGTCACATACTGTGTCTACCAACTTCAAATGTAACAGAAACTTGACAGATGCAATTAGTTAATTTAATATAATATGATATACAAGGACATAAATTGTCAATTTCTGAAGTACGGTATGTAACACATTTTGGTAGATCTCATTACACCGTTAAATGTCACCCATTTCCATGGATAATCTAATGAAGGTGTTGGAGGAAGCCTTCCATAACTTGTCTTAACGTATCCTGTGGACTGGTGCTTATTTCATGGCTAGTGACAGTCTTAATTCCATCAATTGTTTGCAAACGATTGGCACAGATCCATTCCTTCACATAACTCTACAGAAAGTAATCTGCAGCTGTTAAATCTGGGGAGTGAGATGTCCACGTCAGCAGCCCTACTGTCCGTAATCATGGAATCAGGCCGAGTTAGATGGTGCAGTGGTTAGCACACTGGACTCAAATTCAGAAAGATGATGGTTCAAACTCGCATTCAACGATCCAGATTTAGATTTTCCGTGATTTCCCTAAGTTGCTTCAGGAAATGCTGGGATGATTCCCTTGGAAGGGCATGACAAATTTCCTTCCCACCCTTCACACAATCTGAGCTTGTTCTCCATCTCTAATGAACTTGATGTTGACAGGACATTAAATCCAATCTTTGTTCGTTTTTTTCCTGGAATCAGGAAGTTCTGCAACATTTTGCAATAGTGGCCGACATTCACTGTTGCTACATGTTGAAATATGGCATCCCGTTTATTACACAAGTTGAAAATATGGTCACTATTTTTTATAAACTTAAATTTGCCATATTTCGTGACAGTACCTTTTCCATTAGACATTTGCAAGCAAATATAAGTCTTGGCTTCAGTTGTCTAAGTATGATTCCACAATGCATCGTTGTCGGCTGCAGAAAATGACGTGGTTCAGCGTGTTTCTCTCATTTTGGTGTTTCAAATACAGTTTCTTCCGATGTAGTTTCTTCTTTTCAGATAATACAAAAATAATAGTTAACATAATTCAAAATTATTTATGACTGCGACCTTCACATTGTTCTTCCGTCAACACACACCAAGAGTTAGCTTCCGACTCGGACTGACTATAGTCAAAGACTACTCCAACGTCAAAGATATTTTACACAATCAGTTTCTTTGCTATTCTTCGATACATTTTCTAATAGTAATCAATATGCTTTTACTCTCAAAAACAGATGTAAATTAACATATAATAAGACAAATTATAATAAATTCTGACAAAAATATAGGAAAACATTTTCAATTCAGTATCGACAAATACGATAAAAAAATAACATCTCCCAGATCCATTACAACTGCTCCCCAGGGCTTTTGTTGTTATGGACATATACAACAAAATCCCGACAACACTCAGTGATGGATCTGTATTACACAATTAGTACATTAATGATGCAGTCTGATAACCTTTTCCAAATTTGGACTCTTTGAATCTGTGGACTTGTTAATGGCTGTTGTTGCAATGATACTTCCCCATCAATCCCATACACAAAAAAATTCAAGTAAAGAAATTATTTGACATGACAAATATACATGGTATAAAACATACATGAGAAATATTCTAACATACAGCATACAGATTGAAAATAATAGAAAGGTAAAACTCATTTCCTAGAATAAGATTTAATTTTTTTTTTTAAATATTAATGTTAATTTCATTATGCTTACATATTGTACAGTAAAAATGATACTGGACATATATAGTGTAATGTGTTTTTCTCTATATTTGCCTTTTACATATGTATATATTTTTTTTAACTTCTGATTTTTTAAATTTTTATATTTTTTTATTAGTCATGGTTTTTTTTGTTTTCTGTATATTTTTTTTTTGCTTATGATTTTCTTTTTAAATTTTTTTTACTCATGTTTTTTTTTTATTTTGTATTTTTTTTCTTATGATTTTCTTCTTTTAGTACAGCTAAAGATACATCAGTATTATCTAAATTTTTTGCAATTGTTTATATACACTTGCCTCTCTACTACAATATTACTACAAGTCACATTCTTTTGAAGAGTACTTTTTCTCCCCACAACATCAGTATAAACAACAATAAACTGCTCATATATCATGAGGCTTTATCTAAAATTGGTTTTGAAACTTATACCTTTGCATGCATGTCCTCACATGCATGCCTTCACCCACAGGGAAGACTTAGCTTCCAAAATTAGAAAAATTCAGAAATGCTCACTAGGGAGACTTTTTTTTTTTTGTAAAAAAGTAAAAATAAATCTTTCTCTCATTCTTTGTTACATCATTGTTTTTTTCATCAGTTTCAGTTAACATGTGACTTCAAATTATTAATTTATACATGCAAATATACATACTTGGTTGTACAGGTAGTTTTGTTCTAACAAGCATATTCCAGTGGAGGACTTTTGTTTTAGATGATAATAGGTTATTTAAATTTTGAAATTATGATTTCTGTTTATACAGTTTTAAAGAGACAACATTCCTGAGACCAAATAATTTCTTTGACTTAGGATACACCAAACGATAAGCATTAGGGTGTGGATTTTCTATGACTTCAAAAGGCGCAATATAGATATCAAAGAATTTCTTAATTTCTGAAGTTAACATTTTTGATTTTTCATGAGATTTGACCAGAACAAGATCCCCAATTTTAAAAGTGGTTAATCTTACCCTATTGTTATGTCTTTTATTCCTCTTTTCCCCTTGTTTCCTCATAGTTTCCCTGTAACCAAAATGTCGTCTACATAGATTATCAGTTTAGACGCAAGTTCTTACCCCAGTACATGATCCAAAGCTCTTATAAATTCGGAAACAGAAGAATTTAACCCAAATGGCACAACACAATATTGGTAACTCTTACCATTGTACAAGAAAGCAGTATATTTTCTAGAATTAACCGAAAGTGGTACTTGATGAAAACCCGAAGTTAAATCCAAACTTGACATATATTTTATATCTATAAATTTATAGAGTAACTCATCAGTATTTTCAGGATGGTCTGTCTGTCTGAACAAAATTTTGTTTAAGTGTCTAGAGTCCAAAATCAATCTTACTCCACCATCTTTTTTCGAAACTACTACTAGAGGATTATTATATGCACTGATACTCCTTTCTATTATATTACATCCTTCCATCTTTTTCAGCTCTTTCTCAACAGCAGGTCTTTTTGATATTGCAATAGTGTATGGTTTTATGAAAAATGGTTCATGAGGTTTTACTTGAAGCTCACACTGGTAACCCTTTACCCTACCAGGTATGTCACTAAAAACATCACTGTATTCCCACAGCAGATTTTCTAACTGTTGTTTTTGCTCCCCAGATAAATTTTGTGTTTCTGAAATTTTCAAATTTACTAAATTCCCAAATTCAACTTCATCAGTATCAAATCTATGAATTTCAATATTCTCCAATCTATTTTCTTTTAGTAAATTGATACTGTCAAAATTTCCATTACTCTGATCACCAAGTGTGTTCACAAAATTTGTCTGAATGTATTCCCTTTCACTAGCTTCTATCAAAAGTTTTCTTCCAACCCAATCAAATGCTGTATTTACTTTTACTATCCAATTCATACCCAAAAGAAAATCCTCATTAAATTCCTGAATTACAAAACATCCATGTGTGAACAACTTGCCTTCAATTAAAAATGTCACTAAAGCCTGGCTTTTTACCAATTTACTGCTCTTTCCAGTAGCACCTTTTATCTTTACCCCAACAACTGGCAGTTCAACATAATCTTTCCCCACTTTCAATTTCTTGCTTAACCTTTCAGATATTCCCGAGATCTCACTTCCTGTATCGATTAAACATTTACCGATCCATGACCCAATTTGAACTTTTGTATAAGGACTGCAAAATTCATCACTTTTCTCAGAACCTGTATCCTCATGTAATAAATCACTTTCAATTTCCCCAAACCTATACTTATCAGAATCATATGGTATACCATTATATGTATTATTTGTCACAGTTATAAAATTTGCACAAGATACAAAATTGTCATTAGTACTCTCTATTATCTCAAATAGCCAAGAAATTTCATCCAAATCACATTGTATACTATTGAAGTACTTATCCTTCAGCTTTTCAAAAATAAAATATCTCATCTTTTTCCACCACTCAGGACATACAGTTTCACATACATTAATAAGCATCTTTCTAAAGTTCTTGTCAAAAGAAATAGTTTCACTGTTCAGCCATATATTCATAAGAAATGTGTGTGTATCATTAGTATCTGTAAAAGTTTCACTTAGGTTAGAAGTTATACATGTGTCATCGTTATTTGTGTAGTCAGATTCTTTACCAGCAACATCTAAATTCACACTTTTACATACACCCAGATTGCGAGTATTATTCATCCTGATAACATCCCTGGGAATTTCTATAATATTCTCACTATTTAATCCATTTTCAACCATGTGTATACCCAACTCCCTATTTAAACTAATGAAATACCTTTCCTCAACATCATCATCAATACCATTACCATCATTATCAACTTTATCAACAACATCATTATCATTACACATATTCAGGTCATACACATTCAAATTATTCCCCAAAATATTATTTCCCCTTTCTAAAGTTACCAGATCCCTTTCACCAACATTTTCATTCTCACAGCATGCATTCTCTCTTTCATTCACACACATCTCTGAACTACTGCAAATTACATCATCCGACAAAGTGTTTTTCTTTTCTACCCAAGTGTAAAACTCTTGTTAAATTAAATGAATCACAATTACTTTTATCTACTGTATGTTCTTGTGTATTGAAAATGTTATCTTTATCATTATTATTTTTCTCTTGAAATTTCTTCAATAAGTAACAACTAATGACCTCATGTGATAGTTTAGGTTTGGAACTGACCTGTTTGGGTTTATGATAGTCACATCCATTGGTCCTTTCATCGTGCTCACCTTCTGCCTCAACCTTGCGGACCTTCAAGGGGGCGTCTACTCGTTTTTTATTTCCGGTTCCTGTTTGAACTGCTGATTGTGGTTCTGCCAATGTCTCTGATCAACATTTCTGATCCCATTCCTATGCCAAGCATTACCTGATCGCTGGTAGTTTCTATTGTACTGACCTCTATCAAAATTTCTGTGATTTTGATCCCTAAAGTGTTCTCTATTTTGTTGATTATTAACACGAAAATGTTGTTCTTGTTTTGGATAAAAATTATGGTCCTTCTTTTGAAAATTGCTATATCCCCCTGAATTTTGACTGACACCATGATAATTGTTTTGTTCCCTTTTTTGAAAGTTGTCATTTCCCCAATTTTGATCATTACCTTTCTGAGTAAACCCACTGTGTGTTCTTGTTGTTACCCTATCCAACTTTTCAATATAATTGAGAAACTGCTCTACATTACTATCAGGACAATGAACTAAACTCAACTGCATTGCTGATGGCAATCTTCTCTTTAAGATATCAATTTTGATCAAGTCATCCAAAGGTTTTGTTAAATGAATAAGTTTTTGAAGTTCGCTTTTGCAAAATTGTTTCATGTTCCCATCTGATTCCCTATAGTTTCGCCCATTCAAAAATTCACTTTTGATTCTAGTTTGTTTAAGATCATCCCAAATTTTTTCCAAAAATTTTGATTCAAATTCTGAAAAGGTCATCCCCAAAGTTACAATCTGGTTTGCCCAAGTCAAAGCTTCCCCTTCCAAGAATTTTTTCACAAATTTAATTTTTATTTCATCTGGTGAGTGAGGTAAAAAACAATCCTTACAATACTGCATAAAATCAACGGGATGTAAAGGTCCATCTACCGAAAAGTGCTTCACTGGAATATTAGATATAAGATTACACGTGTTGACATTGTAATTTTTGCTTTGAAATTCAATGTTAAAACTTTCAATTTTTTCGCCAAGTTCTTTGACAGATTTTTTGTTTTCTAAATCATTACATTCTACTTTTTCTTCTAGAGTAACCAAACGATTGTCAGTTTTTTGTTCTACATTTTTTACTAAAACTTTTGTATTCTCATCCAAATTTTTAATTTCCCCTTTTATCTCATTAAAATCAATTAAATTTCTTTCCCTATCTACCAGTAACTCATTTTTTACAGTATTAATTTCACCGCTCAATTTAACATTAATTTCATTTACTTTTGCTTCCACAGATTCAATTTTTTCCTCGACACTGCCAACTCTGTTCGAAAGCTCACCCACTTGGGTATTGACTGCTTGGACTTGCAACAAAATGTTATCAATTTTTTCATCCCAGTATGTCTTATTGTCGTCAACTGATTGTTTAATTTCTTTCGTGAAATTTACAAGAAAACTTTTTAAATCAAATTGATCGGTTCTTTCTGTTTCATTTGACCTGTCCTGATGTTCGAAGTCTATTAAATTACTACTTTCTACTTTGGGCACAACACTCTCGAAAATCTCATAAGTCATTGTGAAGAACAAAAATTTATACACAACAATACAAAACAAGACAAAAATATTGTTTTAACAAAATACGAGGGTTTCTTGACTTATCTGGAACACTCTTCTACTGTTGCAAAACCACGTTTTCCATCCATGTGATTGTTGACCAAAATTCTTGAAGTATTTTCTTCTGTCGAAAATTATATTTTTTGCCGAAACATTTCTTCTCCAAAACTTTTACTTCCCGATGAACACAAACACTGTAACACACATTCTGAAGAAACTGATATTAACACACAAAAATTTTCTTCCTCGTAGCACTGTTGAAGATCTTGTGAACACAATATCCCGGCTACAGTCCCCAGTTGAAATATGGCATCCCGGTTATTACACAAGTTGAAAATATGGTCACTATTTTTTATAAACTTAAATTTGCCATATTTCGTGACAGTACCTTTTCCATTAGACATTTGCAAGCAAATATAAGTCTTGGCTTCAGTTGTCTAAGTATGATTCCACAATGCATCGTTGTCGGCTGCAGAAAATGACGTGGTTCAGCGTGTTTCTCTCATTTTGGTGTTTCAAATACAGTTTCTTCCGATGTAGTTTCTTCTTTTCAGATAATACAAAAATAATAGTTAACATAATTCAAAATTATTTATGACTGCGACCTTCACATTGTTCTTCCGTCAACACACACCAAGAGTTAGCTTCCGACTCGGACTGACTATAGTCAAAGACTACTCCAACGTCAAAGATATTTTACACAATCAGTTTCTTTGCTATTCTTCGATACATTTTCTAATAGTAATCAATATGCTTTTACTCTCAAAAACAGAAGTAAATTAACATATAATAAGACAAATTATAATAAATTCTGACAAAAATATAGGAAAACATTTTCAATTCAGTATCGACAAATACGGTAAAAAAATAACATCTCTCAGATCCATTACAATGTCATAAAAAAATAGGGTGCTGCCAACTCGATTTACCACGCAACTTTTGGATATACCCGGGGCTTTTCGTGTAAACGTTGTATATTTTTCCGAGATGATTAGAAAAATTTTTGCTTATTAACATATCTGGTCCTGAAAAAGTTTGCTTCATTGGACATCAACAGTAGGCAAAGAAACAGTGTGTCTCCATTAATTGTTGCAAGAATATCAGTGCAGTTCACAAGTCTGTTTTGCCTATTAATATATCAACTCATGAACCATCTTCAATTAATATGGATGAAACTTGAAATCGTTTGGTAAGCGGCACATCGGACATTGTGATGTAATGTTTGTGCCTGTTGCCCTGCTGAATGTGTGGGACTATGTTCAAGTGATGTGGCTCTAATTTCAGGTTTTCACATGTTCAAATATGTCTTCCCCTGCCTTATGACTGCCAGTTCAAAACTCTGCCCGTGGCCCTCCACTGTGTCACCCACCTGAAAATACTGTGCTTGTCAGGTACAGCCAAATGGCGGCCATTACTGTTTCGTCACAATGTCTGCTGAGCCTCTGTGACAGAACCAGTTTTTATAAAGGCTTCCACTGCTGCAATTCCCATCTGCACCGACCAATATTCAATGGGGCATAGTGCTTAGCTGGTTCCCTTGCATTCAGCCATGTACACTTCCACAGCATTCAACACACATTTGGTCAGGGTTGCCAATGACAATTGGTCATTGCAACACATTGCCACTCTGCACCTGTGTTCCCATGAAACTGGCTCTGTAATTACTGGCTCAGTAATTCTAACAGCTGTTGCATCCAGCGAGCGGTCTAGATGCCTAATGATGCCTAAGGGAAGAGAGGATGGTCTGTCCAGTTAGTGATGTGGGGAAGGCTAACGGGATATTTTGAAGGAGTTATGGAACTTGGTCAGAAATATATGAACAAACAAGCAAGACTTGGATAACTGCAGTCTTTAATTGCTTGTTGGAGTAAAACTGAATAAATGACACACTATTCCTGTTCCTGCAACTACACCCATGGAGAGAGGTACGAGGCAAATTCAGAGATGTGAACAGAGCCAGAGCAAAACTACACATGTCCAAGCACGAGGCCTGACTTGCAAGGAGGTTTCTCCTGGACCGCTGTCAGAACTGAACTCCCCTCAGGGTGCTGCTGCTACCGCCTGTATGGGAATGTCGACCCCTTCCACATTGGCATCTGGCCACTGCCCTTCCAGCCCTCGTATGTTACCATATAAGGTTACCTCCAATGATTGAGTAGCGCCTTGCACTTTGTCTTGTGATCTCATGTGATACCTCGTGATTCCGAGTCGCATTTCCAGCCAACACCCATCCTGTGACGTCGCCTTTGTATTCTCGAAAGAACTTACTCATTCTGGCTTCTGTTCTACTGCCTGTTAGGCGTTCCATATTTTAAATATGCGACACCTCCCTCCTTAGGGAAAAATTTGTAGATTCTGTCCTCAGCAACTACAAATTTTTATACCACTTTCTTACGTGTTTTATTCACTCCTTGTAATGGAAAGCGTACACATTTGTTTTACAATATTTCTCCGACATACATAAATGCGTAGTTTTCCACAGTGATAAGTATAAATCAGTTTTCTCCTATAAAAGAACACATTTACATTTCACACTTAATACATCAATGTTACATTGTTATACATACATTTCACTTTACAACAGGGAACATTGCATATCATGATTACACTTTTCTTTACAGTCATATTTACAGTCAAACCTTTTCAGCGTTTGTTCGTTTCAACACTTTGACAGATACTTCGTGTAACATCACTTCACACATGTCTAGCAGGCACTACAGGTCTATCAATTATCTCTTCATTGTCTTCTGATGTCCTCCTCCTAGGGTGATACCTTACTACATCTCTATCTGGACACTGATTTATGGTCGTGTTTTTAACACACATTTTTCTGCAACCGCCATCACCTATTATTTTGAATACAACTTTAAAACAGTCCTTGCAACATTTACAGTACTTGCATAGTCAACAAATAATTCCTATTATTACCACACCAGAGCCCATGAAACTCCAGAAAGAAACCTGACTTAATGAGAAATTGCTGAATACACTTCTCTTCTGATGCTCAATGTCACTCTGGAACTCATCCAACTTTTGTCCTGCAGCAGTTAGGTCATTTAGTTGCCTAATTACAGGCTGTATCGGGAAATTTAGCTTAAGTTCACTCGTATTTTTGCATTTGTTGTTTACTATGCAGCATTCTATTTCAGTACCAAGTTTGGCACAGTGTCACTACTAGGGACATTTTTTTGTATTATATGTTCAGATTGTACCACCATTTGAGCTTGTATCCGTGACATTTACCTAAAAATTACAATTGCCCTGTACCTCCGAGCACAATATCTGTGGGTCTTCCTTCGTGACAGATGACGCTAATACCCTCATCCACCAGGGCAATAAACAGTCAGTAATATTAACTTTTGCTCGCAATCCTTCAGAACTTCTCGCACTGGTTGCAGTATCTTCGCCTCACATCTCTCATGATCATACATAAACAAGAGAATGAAATCCTGTTTACATATTTTGTGGCTCTGAGCTACTGTTTAACACTGTAACTGCTTGTTATTTAACTTCACATACTGCCGTTTCGCATCATCAATTGCCAGTACCTCTTTCTCAGGGGCAATATGTATAAATAAATGCCTCGTTCCATCCAGTTGTGATGGTAATGGTAGTATTTATATAATGGAGGGAAACATTCCACGTGGAAAAATTATATATAAAAATAAAGATGAGGTGACTTACCGAACGAAAGCGCTGGCAGGTCGATAGACACACAAACAAACACAAACATACACACAAAATTCAAGCTTTCGCAACAAACTGTTGCCTCATCAGGAAAGAGGGAAGGAGAGGGGAAGACGAAAGGAAGTGGGTTTTAAGGGAGAGGGTAAGGAGTCATTCCAATCCCGGGAGCGGAAAGACTTACCTTAGGGAGAAAAAAGGACAGGTATACACTCGCACACACGCACATATCCATCCACACATACAGACACAAGCAGACATATTTAAAGACAAAGAGTTTGGGCAGAGATTTCAGTCGAGGCAGAAGTGTAGAGGCAAAGAAGTTGTTGAAAGACAGGTGAGGTATGAGTGGCGGCAACTTGAAATTAGCGGAGATTGAGGCCTGGCGGATGACGAGAAGAGAGGATATACTGAAGGGCAAGTTCCCATCTCCGGAGTTCGGATAGGTTGGTGTTGGTGGGAAGTATCCAGATAGCCCGGACAGTGTAACACTGTGCCAAGATGTGCTGGCTGTGCACCAAGGCATGTTTAGCCACAGGGTGATCCTCATTACCAACAAACACTGTCTGCCTGTGTCCATTCATGCGAATGGACAGTTTGTTGCTGGTCATTCCCACATAGAATGCATCACAGTGTAGGCAGGTCAGTTGGTAAATCACGTGGGTGCTTTCACACGTGGCTCTGCCTTTGATCGTGTACACCTTCCGGGTTACAGGACTGGAGTAGGTGGTGGTGGGAGGGTGCATGGGACAGGTTTTACACCGGGGGCGGTTACAAGGGTAGGAGCCAGAGGGTAGGGAAGGTGGTTTGGGGATTTCATAGGGATGAACTAACAGGTTACGAAGGTTAGGTGGACGGCGGAAAGACACTCTTGGCGGAGTGGGGAGGATTTCATGAAGGATGGATCTCATTTCAGGGCAGGATTTGAGGAAGTCGTATCCCTGCTGGAGAGCCACATTCAGAGTCTGGTCCAGTCCCGGAAAGTATCCTGTCACAAGTGGGGCACTTTTGTGGTTCTTCTGTGGGGGATTCTGGGTTTGAGGGGATGAGGAAGTGGCTCTGGTTATTTGCTTCTGTACCAGGTCGGGAGGGTAGTTGCGGGATGCGAAAGCTGTTGTCAGGTTGTTGGTGTAATGATTCAGGGATTCCGGGCTGGAGCAGATTCGTTTGCTACGAAGACCTAGGCTGTAGGGAAGGGACCGTTTGATATGGAATGGGTGGCATAATGGAGGTACTGTTGCTTGTTGGTGGGTTTGATGTGGACGGACGTGTGAAGTTGGCCATTGGACAGGTGGAGGTCAACGTCAAGGAAAGTGGCATGGGATTTGGAGTAGGACCAGGTGAATCTGATGGAACCAAAGGAGTTGAGGTTGGAGAGGACATTCTGGAGTTCTTCTTCACTGTGAGTCCAGATCATGAAGATGTCATCAATAAATCTGTACCAAACTTTGGGTTGGCAGACTTGGGTAACCAAGAAGGCTTCCTCTAAGCGACCCATGAATAGGTTGGTGTACGAGGGGGCCATCCTGGTACCCATGGCTGTTCCCTTTAATTGTTGGTGTGTCTCGCCTTCAAAAGTGAAGAAGTTGTGGGTCAGGATGAAGCTGGCTAAGGTAATGAGGAAAGAGGTTTTAGGTAGGGTGGCAGGTGATCGGCGTGAAAGGAAGTGCTCCATCGCAGCGAGGCCCTGGACGTGCGGAATATTTGTGTATAAGGACGTGGCATCAATGGTTACAAGGATGGTTTCCGGGGGTAACAGATTGGGTAAGGATTCCAGGCGTTCAAGGAAGTGGTTGGTGTCTTTGATGAAGGATGGGAGACTGCATGTAATGGGTTGAAGGTGTTGATCTACGTAGGCAGAGATACGTTCTGTGGGGGCTTGGTAACCAGCTACAATGGGGCGGCCGGGATGATTGGATTTGTGGATTTTAGGAAGAAGGTAGAAGGTAGGGGTGCGGGGTGTCGGTGGGGTCAGGAGGTTGATGGAGTCAGGTGAAAGGTTTTGCGGGGGGCCTAAGGTTCTGAGGATTCCTTGAAGCTCCGCCTGGACATCGGGAATGGGGTTACCTTGGCAAACTTTGTATGTGGTGTTGTCTGAAAGCTGACGCAGTCCCTCAGCCACATACTCCCGACGATCAAGTTCCACGGTCGTGGAACCCTTGTCTGCCGGAAGAATGACGATGGATCGGTCAGCCTTCAGATCACGGATAGCCTGGGCTTCAGCAGTGGTGATGTTGGGTGTAGGATTAAGGTTTTTTAAGAAGGATTGAGATGCAAGGCTGGAAGTCAGAAATTCCTGGAAGGTTTGGAGAGGGTGATTTTGAGGAAGAGCTGGTGGGTTAATGTATTTGGTAGAGTTTGTACACGTTGTCCTCTACTATCAGGATACTCAACACATAACTTAAGGTGTTTCCAACTATGAAAACATCCATATCAATAATTCTGATCAATTGATAACCACTGTTGCCAGTAAGTGCAACAGGGAACTGCTTATCCATGATGTCGTCTTTTGTCAATTGTAGGTAGGTACTTCACAATCTGCACTGGATTGATTGGATGCAGCTCCAGAATGCCTTTCTGAGTGTTAACAATTGCTGATATTAACACATTGTATCCCCAATCTAGCTCATTTAATATGCCTGTGAGTTGTATTAACTGCTCATTAACAGTGATCAAAATGACTGCTTTCTGGAACCCTTTGTCAGTAATGTTCTCAAATTCTACTATGTGTTGGCTTAATTGTTTCATCCCATGCATGATAATCTCTTCATTTTTTACTAAGGAGCTTACCATTTGGTTAAAACTAGTGGAGGTAGCTTTAACTATAGTCACTTGCTCCTTCGAAAGTCTGAGCAGCTGTTTCTGTTCTCCTTCTAAGACATCTACCTTCTCCTTGGAGTAGGTAGTGCCATCTTCGTCTAGAGTTCATGCTGTGCTAATTGCCCAATTAGTCCCTGCACCTTTTCAGTTTTGACCTATATGCCAATTTACTGCAAACTCTGCACTTTTACACTCTGTTGCACTCATGTTCAGTAAAGCTAATATATCCTTACAATACATAATTTCCCACCTCGCAAGAACCTCAGTGTGCGCAAATTTTCCATTCAGTTCCATCAAGTTGAAATAACTCAGAATTTTCCAAGTTACACTGTAAATTTTCGCTTGCTCCATGTTAATGTAATACAGTTCTGGTGACATCTGGAACTTCATTACTTGCGTGTACGGTTCTTGTCTGGTGTGCTCAATCCCTGTGAGCAGGAAGATAACTCTGGTGATGCAGTACGATATCGGCATCTGGAATTAGAAAAACTCCTTCAATCTGTTGCATGAACTGTAAGATGCATGTTTCGTTTCAGGCAGATTACCACATTAGGCCCCTTTGTTCGTACTACTGTGTATGGACCTCGCCATTGCATGTGTAACTTACATGATCTGCTTTTTTGTATACTCTCATCAAACAACAGAACCTTATCCCCACATTGAAATTTCTTGAGATTTTGTGTTCTGTCATTGTATTCGATATTCTTTATTTTATATTGCACATTATGCGCTCTCGCTCACCAGTGCATTTCAAGCATACACTCCTTTAGCTCTGCCACATAATTGTCAAAATTATAACCTCATTCCAGCTGGATATTTCTACAGTATCCCTGGAATATTACATGTTCTTCCAAAGAACAACTCATGTGGCGTATATCCTGTTGCATTGTGCGGTCTCGTATTGTATACAAAAACTGCAAATGGAACCCAACTGTCCCAATTTGGCTGCGCTTTATTCATGTAATGCCGCAACATCTCCATTAACGTTCAGTGCGCCCTTTCTGACGATATGTTTGTTTGGGGGTGTAGCTGGTTGTCTGAATCTTTTCAATATGCAGCAATTTACTCACTCTGTTCATCGTTTCACTCATGAAATTACTTCCCATATTACTTAACAATACTGATGGTATCCCATACCTCAGTATAATCTTCTCAACTAGCACGCATTCAGCTGTATCGGCATCATGCCTGTCAATCAGTTCAGCTTCCATACACTTCGTCAGCGTATCTTGAAACATTAGAATATACTTGCTTCCACTGTCCGTCTGATTTAATGGCCCTACTATATCAATATCACACCTTTCGAAAACATGTTCAGGTATTTTTACGATTTCTAGAGGCATCCTTGTGTTTTTCCGAGTGAACTTGTTGTTTGATAACTTCTGCACTTTCGTCTGTATTCCTCTATATCTTTTTCTTCATACCATTCCACACATGGTGTTTCTTTGTTCACGCGTAGATCCTTCCTATTCCCTGGTGTCCTCCAATGGAAGATGGAAAAATTGTGAAACTGTTTTAATATTGCAGCTTTTCCACCTTCATTTATTTCTTCTGTCATTATAGACTTAGGTCTCTCTCATGTCCTGATATACTTTTCTATATCACTGACACAGTTTTCACACTCCCGAATATAATGTTTCATAGTCCTCACCTCAACTGTTTTGTGTCCTGTGTCCTTGTCGCCCACGACTGCTGGCTGTTCGTGTGCGTCAACAGCCCTGCCGTGTTCGCTTGCCTGTGAGTCCCTGCCTGCAGTACGGCTTCCGCATCTGCCATATTCTGACCTAGGCTACTGTTGCCTTCCGGTCGCACTCTTGCTACCCTGACCTGTCTTATTCGCGAGAGCGTGTCTGCAACCTTGTTCCGTTTGCCACTCTTTACACGATTTGATAATCATTCTCCTCCTGCTTCAACCTTAACGTCATCAGTCTGGATGAAGGATCTGGTATACTACCTACTGATTTGGAGATTTATGGCCAGTACTTATCAAGAACTTTCTGCCAAGTACGTAGTGTCTAAAATAATTCTCCCTTTCAGTTGTACTGTACCCTCTTTCCACCTTGTTTAGTGTCCTCGATGGTACACAATAGGTAAGTCACTTCCAATTTTTCCCTGACTCAGCAGAGCTCTGATGCTTGATTGGCTAGTGTCAGTCGTAATTATGAAAGTCCAGATACTGCAGTATAGGCAGTCTTATTAGCTTCTCCTTCAAATACTGAAAAGCATTCTCTTGCTCAACACCCCAGGTGTAAGGCGCTTCTTTCTTTAATAATTTGTGTATTGGCTTCGTGATTTTGCTGAAGTCATTTATAAAATGTCAGTAGTATCCCACAAGGCCTAGAAATGCCTTTAATTGCTTAGTTGTTCTGGGCTGTGGGTACTTCTTTATTACATTGACCCTCTGTGGGTCTGGCCTCAAGCCCTCAGCCAATATAATATGGCCCAAGTAGCACACTTTTGTTGGCAAAAATTCACACTTTTCCACCTGTAATTTTAAATTGTGAAGTCTCAGTCTTTCAAATACCTCTGCCAGCCGCATATTGTGTTCATCTGAGGAGGAGCCAGATATGATCACATTGTCCAGGTAGGTGAACAGCTTGTAGCTGTTTTGAGTCCCATGGGCGTTCTTTTGTACTCATAATGCCCATACGGCATGCTGAAAGCCGTCTTTTCTCGATCCTGTTCATCTGATAAAACCTGATAATAGCCCTTCGCTAAATCCAGGGTCAAGGAGTACTTCACCTTTCCAAGACCACCAGGGATTTCATTTATTCTTGGTAATGGATAATTTGAATTTAGGGAGATCTCATTCAGTCGCCTGTAGTCTGCAGCTGTTTGCCACTTTTGCATTCCACTAGCATCTTTCTTTTTAGGCAAAATTATTAATGGAAAGCTCCACCCACTCTTGCTACGTACTACAGTGTCATCCTCTAACATTTTCTCAATTTCACACTGGAGTATCTCCTTTCGTAATTGCTGTATTCTGTAGGGTCACGAACTTATCATCGTATCTTCCACTTCTGGCAGCAGTTTAATTTCGTACCTGATACTATCTGTGTACAACAATTTGTCTCCCGGCAAATGGAAAATGTCACTGCACATGGTGCATAACTCTATAATTGCTGCCCTTTCTTTGGCATTTAAATGGCTCACTCGAATATTTTCCTTCACGACACTTATTCTCATCTTCAACTGTGGCTTACTTTTACTTACATGATTCACTCTGAAGGATTCTCTTAACAATTTCCGACGTGGAACTGCTTCGGCTACTACCTGTGGACATTCTACTGACACACACTTCTCCGTAGTGTTCAGGACACTTATTAGACATTCTACCAATTCTAGTTTTACTAATGCCTCTGATAGATACATGCCCTTTGTGCTCTCCTGTTTCAGAATGATAGCCTCTGTCATTCCGCTCAACTCTATTTTTATCCGACACACCCGTTCCTCTCGCGGTCAAATTGTTATCAGTGATACACTGTTAACATTTGGGTTCTGCCCTTTTTGCTTCTCGCTGGCAATCCCTGTTGACTGCTGCTGTTGTGTTTCAACTGCTAATGACTTTTTGTCAGTACTCACTTTCGCCTTTCCACAAGTGTCTTTCTTCGCCCTTAAGCCTTTGTCGATAGAGCCTTCTCTCTCTTTCAAAGTTACTCTGCAGAGCTCACCCACTGACTCTGTCGTCATCTCGTGAAGCGACCTAATTGAATTGTGCGGAACTCACACTCTCGCTCCATTTTCATTCCGATTCGTTCACTATGGATCCACAGACCTCCAGTGGCATAATTGATTATGACTCTATTTTCCTTGAAAACACCTCAGCCCACCAGCCCGTCAAAAGGAAAATCAACATCTTCCCCAATTACGTGGGAGCAATGCCTCAGTCACATTTCGCTTCCCACCTGTAATCCGAGGTTTACTTTGTCTTCTGTCATTGCAACAGTATTAGCGATTCCCCACATCCTAATATGTTTAGCTGCATTATCTTTTCCAGACTACTTTTCTTAACTAGACTTATCTGCGCCCCACTATCAGTGAGAAACCTCAAGCGATGATTAATATCTTCCTCACAGTCCAGTTCTACAAACTCATATTTGCTCTTGCATTCAACTGTTAATATCTTCTCCCGGGCAGGACTTAAGACAACTGCTTTCTTACGCCATTACTTAGTTTTCCTGGCTTTTACCTTTCCTATATGAATTCTGCATATGGCAAGCGCCCTCTGGGCAGTCTCTTGCATAATGACCTTTTCTTTGGCATGTTACAGATTTATTCTGCACACATGGGCCCCTACAACTTGCCAAATTACATTGTGAGCGTTTCACCATTGGCACTTGATCATTTTCCTTGCAATTTCCTGGTGCAATGGGTTCTACTTTTCATATTATCTTATTGCTATGACAGTCTCGTTTGATATGGCTCAGCTTCCTGCACTTGAAGCACTTTGAGGCCTTCTTTCCGTTTTGCATCATGGCACCACCACCTAGGGTGATCATCTTTTCACGGGAAGAGGCTTTCATGCTCTCCTCTATCAGATCGATCTCTATTGCCTCTGCTAGCGTTAACTGTTTGCGGTGTGCTCACACAATGGTCTTTATCCTATCATCATAAATGCTCTGGATAAACACAGCTCGGCTTAATTGCCAGACAAGAGCAGGGCTACCTCCTAACTCTGATTCTCTCATGTTACCTCTAATAGCTTCCCTGAAGTGGTGTTGCATTGTATCCAACCTTGAGCCACATTGTGCTATACTTTTCCCATGTTCTTGCCGACTTGAAAACAGTTGACAAGCATAGTAGTGAAGTGTCCTTTTGCTGCCATAGTTTTCTACTAATATGGCTCGCACATCTTGCCATGTGGCACTTAGGTCTCTGAATAACAACTTATTATGTGCTGAGCCCACTATTTTAGTCTTAAAAAATTTCAAAAGAGTATTGTGCAGCTCTGGGTCAGCAAGTTCAAATGCTAAATCACATTTATCAAGGAACTCATTTAGAGTGTTCTTAGTGCCATCGAAAGATTAGAGTATTAATTTTAGCACACCTGACAAATTAACAAATTGCCTAATGGGTTGCTCATGTCCGTCAGTGCCTGTGTGTGAAATATTATCACCTTCACGTGACATGCCTGCTAATTTTTGTTCAACTCACCATGGAATTTCTTACTGCCGCCGTTTCTTCTGTGCATCGTTTGCTATGAAGTGTTGAACTTGTGCCACTGGCCATTGTCACCACTGCTGTTGCTGCTGATGTGTGCCTTCTGCTGTTCTGCACCACCGACTGCAAGGTCAGGCATCTGTATGCGCAGCCACTGCCATGGCCTGCTCCGTGCCATGTGTTGCCCACACCATTGTCCATCTTCGTTGGTGCCGCTGCACCGCCTCTGCGTCGCCTGTGACCCCGCACTGCCCTCTGCAGCTGCCGCTGCTGCTGGCTGCTCTCACATTGGTGTCTGCGAACTGGTGCTGCCTTCTGCAACTGATGCTGCCCCGGCATCACCCTTACATGCCATCTGCAACCACATGCCACTGTCGGGAGCCCCTGACCACCTTCCAGGATGTCCACTTCGACCCTGGGCTCTGTTTTATCTGCTGCTGTGGCTGTTGTTGAGGCTGCACTGCCCCTGGCCACCTTATGGGTCGACCCCTGTGTTCCCAGGTGCAGTCCTTCTGCTGGGCTGCTCCCGGTCTCGTCTCCTGTCTTCTCGAGGTGCTGCCTGTCTACTGCTACCGAGGCTGCACCACTTGGTCCTGGACTCGTCTTCTTTCTGCTTCAGGCACTGTCTATCTGCTACTGAGGCTGCACCATTTGGTCTGGGCCTCTTCTACTTTCTTCTTCTGGCACCGCCTGTTCCTTGGCTTCTTCTTCTTCTTCTTCTTCTTCTCCTCCTCCTCCTCCTCCTCGAGAGCTCCTTTAACTCCTAGCTCTGTCACTGGCCTGCATATATGGGTTATCCAAGTAGTGCAAGAGGGAATTCCCAAAGCCGTTCTGTCGTTTTGCGTGACATTAGGCTGAGTAGGATTGATATTTCAAAGCAGGTGACCTGATCCTATAACTCATGGGTGATAATTGCACGCTAATCCACGATGAACAGAACCCTACACCTGGTACCAAATTTTTGTTTATATGTTGCATCTAGTGAGCGGTCTAGATGCCTAATGACATAAGGAAAGAGAGGATGGTTTGTCCAGTTAGCGACGTGGAGAAGGCTAACAGGATATTTTGAAGGAGTTACAGAACTCGGTCAGAAATATGCAAACAAACAAGCAAGGCTTGGATTACTGCAATCTTTAGTTGTGTGTTTGGAGCAAAACTGAATAAATGACACACTATTCCTGTACTTGTAACTACACCTATGGAGGATGGTACGAGGCAAATTCAGAGCCAGAGCAAAACTACCCAAGTCCAAGCCCCGGGCCTGACTTGCATGGAAGTCCCTCCTAGACCATTGTCAGAACTGAACTCAACCTCAGGGTGCTGCCGCTACTGCCTTTATAGGCTGCGTCAGCCCCTACCACGTTGGCGTCTGGCCACCGCCCTTCCGGCCCTCATATATTACCATATAAGGTTACCACCAATGCTTGAGTAGTGCCTCGCACTTTGTCATGTGATCTCACGTGATACCTTGTGATTCTACGTCACATTTCCGGACAATGCCCATCCTGCGACATCACTATTGTATTCTCAAAAGAACTTACTTGTTCTGGCTTCTGTTCTACTGCCTGTTAGTCGTTACATATTTTAAATATGCGACACAGCTGATTTTAAACAAGTATTCATTTTTGTTGGTGTTTTAAAAATGATGTATACTCCAGTCTATTTTATTATGTATGTGATGTGGATGAAACTAGAAGACATAAAATGATCTATGTACTTGCAAACAACATGAATTATAGTGTTACAATCAGAAATCTAAAACTGAAAATTGTCAGTTGCTTATGTATGCAGTATAATGTGTTCGAAATGTAAATATCTTGACCACAAAGTAATCAATAAATTAAGTAACTTTCAAAATCTCGTAGTGTAATTTTCTGAAACTGAAATACTAAAATACTGATACACTGAACTCTGTTTATAGGATGGTTTGTGAATGCATATTAAGCTGTGAGAAACTGCAGTATCAGCTTGGAGATTTTTGGGTTGAGTGTTTCAGCTTAATTCGTCGCATTATTGGTGGTGTCGATTACAAGGGTGTTCGAGAGATTATGAAGGTATAGTTTTTTATGTTTAAATTGTGAATTTAGTAACTTATTTAGTCAACACATTGTGTAACATTTACAAGAAAAGAAGAGAAAAGTCAATGATTCATCATGAACTCTTTTGTCATATTAAAAATGTTACGCACTTTGTAGGACTGACAATTTTGCCCAGTAGAAACTTTATCTTTTAACAGTATAGCTTTGGAGGAAAAAAATTGTGAAGAAATTCATGCAGCCATGCACAAAGTGAAATCTTGTATTCTCCTTTGCCAGCATGTGTCTTTGCAACATATAGTAATCTAATTGGATAGATAAAAAATTTACTCACCAAGGAGCGGCAGGTGGATGCACATGTAAAGGAATTAAAAAATTAAAGTTTGCAAGATTTTGGAGCTAGTGGCAAAAATTGATTGTTTTTGTAAGAAATCACTTATATGCGTTGAGTACTGTCATTTGTAATATTACGTACTATGATAAATTTCTCATCATGAAAAATCTTTTGTGCATTAATAGCCGGCCGCGGTGGCCATGCGGTTCTAGGCGCTGCAGTCCGGAACTGCGGGACTGCTATGGTCGCAGGTTTGAATCCTGCCTCGGGCATGGTTGTGTGTGATGTCCTTAGGTTAGTTAGGTTTAAGTAGTTCTAAGTTCTAGGAGACCTGAGATGTTAAGTCCCATAGTCCTCAGAGCCATTTGAACCATTTTTTTGCATTAATATAAAAGGTGTCTCAGTCTCTTTCACAGATGTTTTTGCACTTAAATTTTCCTCATGAGCATTTTTATTTTTGTACTTTCAACATTGCAGCACACTCAGAAATTGTGATAATCTAATATATAAGGAACTATCAGCCTCGGTCGAGGCTGATAGTTTCTTATATATTTTTATTTTTTGTTACTTCTGCATTGTTTTCCATCTAGAGCTATGAGAACTGTAGTGCGCTCATGCGCTACATGAAGTTTTCATCATAGATCACTGTGTCCACAAATCACTGTGTTGATTGAAGATTTTTTGCAATGTACGGATGATTAATTCAAAGAGACTGTAGCCGATTACCTCCATTATGAGAGTCCAGTCTGCACGGTAACAAATTAATTTGTCAAAACTGATAAAGATAATAAAAATTTATTTGCAGCTGATGTCTAAAATTTCTTCTGAAAAAATAATACTGCAGTTCCTGAAAATTACGGCCATGAATAAAATAATAGTACAATTCCAGTATCCTCAAAGTTGATGGGGCTTCAAACTGTAAACAACCTCCCTTTCCTTATCAATAACTTGTTCCTTTCCTCTTTAACCATTTTTGCTTACTAACTCCAAACTCCTGTGTTGGAATTGTCACTGTAGTTGAGTTTGTAGAGAGAACAGAAATAATTTTGATATTTAAATGTGACTTGATAGATGTTGCATTTACACACACTGGACACTATTGAGGTTTCTTTTTCTGAACATATTCTCACTTTTGTGGACAGCACTCAACATTTATTTCCACATAAAACTCTATGCAAAAACATGAAATAAACGTGGCATCATAAACTGGGAAATGGGTATGTTCATCACATGCTAAGGCGGACATATTCAAGCATGAGAAAACTGTATGGAAAGGGTAGATTGCTACCCACTGCATAGACATTTAGTGGCAGATGGGCATGTCAGAAAAAAGGCTCCTAGATATTATTAGCTGTCACAGTAAGTGTTTTATCAGATGTAGACCAAACAAAATACATAACTCACACATGCATATTGTGACTGTAGTCTTCGGCCACTAAGGCCTTAGTGTCTGAAGATGACAGTGGCCATGTATGTGTGAGTCGTGCATTTGCTAATATATGTGTGTGTGTGTGTGTGTGTGTGTGTTTTTTTTTTGTTTTAACTGTGTCTGACTAAGGACTTAGTCTGGCAGCTAAATAGTATCTAACAGTCTTTCTTCAGTGTTCCTGTCTGCCACTCAGGACCTTCTCTATGTGGTCAGTAGCAATTTATCCTTTTCATATTGTTGTTTTCCGTCTTGCATTTTCCATTGTTTGCCCGGCAGCTTGCAGCTTCTCATTTGAACACAGTAGCAGGTACGTAGATTGATAATGTGTCTTATATATCAGTGTCCAGTGGGACTTTTACTAAACTTGCCATACTGTTGACAGCCTAAGCAATGTGATTCAAAATATTTAACAGAACAATCTAAATAGCAGCTGCTGCAACTACAAAGTACAACTGTTTCAACCAGGAGTCTATAATCTAGAATGAGGCCTGCTGTAGAATACAACAGAAAAAGGTTAGGAATGTTATGTGATTGAATTTCCTTCCTTCTCGCCTGTACTGATTGTATTCATTTATCAATGTTATGGAGAGCATAGTTGCTACTCACCATATAGTGGAGACGCTGAGTCGCAGATAGACACAACAAAAAGTGTCTCTGGCTTCAACTGCCAGAAACTGTGGGCATGTGTGTGTGTGTGTGTGTGTGTGTGTGTGTGTGTGTGTGACACAACAAAAAGTGTCTCTTCAACTGCCAGAAACTGTGGGCATATGTGTGTGTGTGTGTGTGTGTGTGTGTGTGTGTGTGTTGTCTATTTTTGACAAAGGCCTAGTTAAGGCCTAGTTGGCCTAAAGCTTATTTTGTGACAGTCTTTTTGTTGTGCCTATCTGCGACTCAGCGTTAGTGCTGTATGGTGAGTAGCAAATATCCTTTTCATAATATTGCAACATTCCATCCAGGATTTTCCACTGTATTCATTTATGTCACATGTAAGAAACTCCATGGTAACAGGCAGCTCGTTATCATCCAAACCTGTGCTCCATTATAATGTTTGTTCATGCCCACCAGAGTTAAATAAGGAGATGTGATGCCCGGATTAACTGCTGTGCGATCCAGTTATAACAGGTTTTGTAAATAGCATTCACTTTTTGATGTGTGTAACTTCCAGTAGTGTGCAAAGGAAGACATATTTTTTATATCTTGGTGTCCTTACATCAGGCGAATCCCTCTCAGCTTGGGGTCTGAGTGACCTGCCTCTCCTTCCCAACCCTCTCCCTCTTTCCTACCTCAACAAGAAACGAACATTTCCAGATAGGTTTCTCTACTTTTATATGTTTCTGTTGTCAGTACTTAGAACTTCACTGCCTGAAGATAAATACTGGCTGCCCTTTCTGACCACTTGTTATTTTTAGTATTAATGTACAGGGTGTCCATAAATAAAGTTCCAGTTTCAAAATGCTGTAGAAAGAGAATCACTGCTCAAAAACGACGTCAAATTGAACAGCAAGTTATTAAGGAAGGGTAAACTTTATGGGAAAAAGAAACTAAAATTTAAATTTTTTCAATAGACAGTGCTGTAAGCATGTTAACGTAGTGGGTTTGGGTACAGGTGACAGATGAATTGCAATATGATGACTGTGGTTTGAGTTGCACATTACACCATGTGTGCTGTTCAATGCACATCACTGCACAAGGTTGGCAGTCAACAGTTGTGGCACAGTTAGCTATGTAAGCCCATCCACCATGGCAAGGTCATACCACATTGGTTGGGAATAAACTGGGGAATAATCTGCTTTTAATAGTCCTGAGACCAAAAACCACATAAAAAGCAAAATGACAGCAGTTTTAATTGTCCTGGGCCCAAATACAGCATAAAAAGCAAAATGACATTGGTTTCTAATTGTCATGAGACTGGTGCAAAACTTGTCCAATATGCTGCCCACTCTTGAAATCAAGAAACAGCATGTTCCACAACAGATTGAAGTGTCTCAGAGGTCATGTTCAGAATGCGTTGCAGAGTGTGTGCCTTCAGTTCAACTATGTTCGCAGTTGAAGCACTGAACATAGCTTCTTTCAGGTAACCCAACAATCAGAAATCTCACAGATTAAAATCAGGTGCTCCGGACAGCCTAACTGGGGACAAATGGTGGCTGGTAATTCTAGCATTTCGAAAATGTCTCTGTAGTAGCTGCTTTAATGCCTATGCGATGTGTGGAGGTGTGCTATCTTGCATAAAAATGATACTACCCATGCATCCATGCTGTTCAAGGATTGGAATGATGTTGGTGTGCAAAAGACTCTCTTAGTGTTTACCGGTGACGGTACAGGTAAAAGGACCCACAGGACTCATCTCCTCGAAAAAATATGGCCCCGCAACAAATGATGCCGTCAACCTGCACCACACAGTCACATTTGCAGAATGATGTGGTACCATGTGGTTTGCGTGTGGATTTTCTGTTGCCCATAGTTTGCAATTTTGAGTATTGACATTGAGATGGAAATGGACTTCGTCCATCCACAGAATGTCCCGTGGCCATTCATTGTCCTCTTCCATGCAAGCAAGAAATTCCAGAGCGAGTGTTTTTTGTTTTGCTGGCAGGTCAGCAGGAAGCAACTCCTGAACATATGTGATTTTTTGTGGATACAGTGCAGGACGTTTTGTAGGATTTTATGCACTGTACTCACAGGCATGTCCAGCATTCAGGCAATTCCTCATACACCACACGTTTGCAAATCACTGCTTCATCTCTTCTGCAATACTGTGACCACATCTTCAACAGACATCAGGTTACTGCTTTCCTCCCTCTGCCACATTGCACTTCAAAAGAACCTGTCATCTTGAATTCTGTAATCATCTTCTACAGGCCCTTAGCAGATATTGGAGCAATGCCCTGTTTCTTACCTTTGAGTGTATGGAACTACTGCTGGGTGACTGGTGCACAGTCACTATTTTTGTGAAAGAGCTTTCCAGTAGTGTGCAATCCTTCATGGAGACTGTCATGTTGGGTGTCTTGGATGCAAATGGAGTCTGTGTGCCGTCTGTCTGTTGGTGTGCATCTTTGATGCTTACAAGTGCCATCAATTGGTCAAATTTTCATTATTCAGTTATTTATTTATTTATTTCATGATGTTTCCTCCCGCCTCAGTAATATGTTGTTCAAATTTGATGCCGTTCTGAGCAGTGGTTCTCTTTCGACAATGTTGTGAAACTGCAGCTTTAATTATGGACACCCTGTGTGTATTTATGGAATCATCCTTCAGTTCTTGGCGGGACATTGACATATTAAAAACTTGAATAAGCAGTATTAATGCTCTACTATAATATCTATTTAAAAATATGTTATGAACCAACTTTGGACTTTCTAGGCAATCGAGAGGTAACTTAATAGGTAGTCCACACAATTTCTGCAAGGGTTCATAGCCATATAAAGATTGTTTTTCAAAGATATATGACTTTGACAACTAAATTGAAATGTAATACCCAAAAAGCTCTCAACAAATAAATCTTATATTACAGTTTATTCAAAGACTGAAGTATATGAATGTTAAGCCAGATGCATTGTACAAGCGAGTAATCACACAGATTATTATATGATAAGGACAAACTGGTGAATGTGATGAACACACGAGGGGTGGCAGAGGGGAGAAAGGAGTGTGCAGAATGTGTGTGTGCAACAATTATGAGACTCATATTATCTAATGGTGAGAGACACATTAACTGGCCACTGCTACTTTACTGAGAACAAGTAATGGAATTGTGTTTGGTCAAATAAAGACCAGGTCAAGATTCTTAGATTGGTGTTTATTAATGGCCAGAATTTTGAGTAATGTTAAGTTTTCTGCCTTTTGTTCCTCTATGAAGGACATTCATTCCGAACATGTTCATCAAAGGTGGAATGTTTCTTATTCGGTCTCCCAACTCCTTTCACACTCAGTCAGTCAAACAGTTATAGCCCTAACTGATTGACCTAGATGTAATTTGCCTCACAGATTGAAGGAAAGCCTACCTTAGTACAGCTACAACCTCTTGTGAAATAGTGTGGATTAATTGTGTAGTATTAAGTTATCTGGTGATGGCCTCGGAAGCCAAAAGCTGGTTCATAACAAACTCTTGAATTAATCTTATTGTGGAACATTAATACTGTGTATTCACGTTTTTATCTTAACAAATGCATAAATAAATCCAGTAAATGCAATCAATTGTCTGCCTCATTTTCAACATTTAGCCTTGACACAGGGTTTCCACTTAGAACAAGAGTTTCAAACTATTGACTCAGGTATCAGCTACTGAGATCTCTGTGCAGCCTTCAGATTCACATTGTATCTCTGAATTTACTTATTACACCAGGCTTGTGGACTACCCTTCTTCTTCTTCTTCTTCTTCTTCTTCTTCCTGAAATGCTTCTCCTTATACAGGTCATCACAGAGCTTCTTTCAAGCTTCTCTTTTCTCCCACAGTCTGTCATTGAGCATTTCTGTCATATCAGTTAAGCTCCAGTTGGGTAAATGCTGCCCTTTTTGTGTCAGATAGATATGATATTGCAATTTTTGCATGAAATATGTGTGAGTTTGTTCTGTTGTTTACTCTCTGTGTGTTTTATCTGTCAACTGCCTTGTGATGAAAAATGTGTTCAAATGTGGTAAATGAACAGTGTTGTTGTCATATTGTCATGTGTTTGAAGTCAAATATTGTAGACACTTCTAACTCATAAACGAGATTTGGATTTAATTAAAACTTCTGGGCTGATAGTCAGTGATCAGTGCATAAAACTACTCACTGACATTTCATCATCTGCTGGAGACAGAGTCAAAGGTGAATCAGCAACTGCATTGAAAGCTGAAGTGGATCATAAATTTGTAGGCACTCATTATGAGCTATACGGTGCCTGAATGTTTGGTTATCTGCAGTTGGTAACATAATTCTCATCTCAATGTAATAGATCAGTGGTCTCTTGGCACAAAGTTGGCATCCATATTTTATACAGCTCATTCTTATTTACTGTTAAAATTATCCTGATGTTTATAAATTTATGTTACCTCTCTGCTTCTTGTACTCAAACAAAATCTTGAGCATGCAGTCTGTTGCTGTTATGCACCAAATTTCTTTGTGAGGCATTTTGCATGTGTTGGGGGAGGGGGAGCTGACATAGTTCTCGTGTTGATGCACACACCATAACACTAAACTTTTATTTCTGTTAAATATCATCAGACAAATATGATTGTTATGTGTGTGTTATTATTTTTCAATCATGTAGGAAAAGATAGGTCGCTACTAACTATAAAAAAGACACATCAAGTTGCAGACGGGCATGATTTTTAAGACACTCACATATGGCTTTTGGCCACAGCCTTCATCAGTAAAGAGAAAAACACACACGCACGCCGGCCGAAGTGGCCGTGCGGTTAAAGGCGCTGCAGTCTGGAACCGCAAGACCGCTACGGTCACAGGTTCAAATCCCGCCTCGGGCATGGATGTTTGTGATGTCCTTAGGTTAGTTAGGTTTAACTAGTTCTAAGTTCTAGGGGACTAATGACCTCAGCAGTTGAGTCCCATAGTGCTCAGAGCCATTTGAACCATTTGAGCCACACACACGCACACACACACACACACACACACACACACACACACACACACACACACACACACACACCTCATGCACACATGACCGCCAACTCTTGCATCTCGGGTCAGAATTCCATTCCGGCTTGAGATGCTGGAGTTGGCGGTCATGATATTACTTTTCCCTTTTTTGCCCTCTTGGTGTCACTTGAACAACAGTAAAGGAACTTCATCTTTAGTCTGTATTGTATGGGAACTGTCTAAAATTTCATTGTTTTAGTGTAGAATTATGATATAAAATAGTCAATTTTTTGTGATGATCTGCCGTACTGGATTTTTCTCTGCTCATTATTCATATTCATTTTGCTTCTCATTTTTGTTCTCCTGTACCTCAACAGTACCTCTTACAATGTGGAATTGTTATCAGTTCCAAGTAACTAAGGTGCCACTTAAACTAACAGTAACAAAAATTTAACTTTTATTGAGCCATGGAAGCACCATTAACTATTGATATTTATGGTTCTTTCTGCAGGGTTGTCGTGAAAAGGCTCAGACAATTCCACCATTCCTGAAGGCATCCGTTGTACCACAGTTGACAGCATTAGAGAATGTCATCAATT
Organism: Schistocerca piceifrons; assembly: GCF_021461385.2. NCBI lineage: Eukaryota > Metazoa > Arthropoda > Insecta > Orthoptera > Acrididae > Schistocerca > Schistocerca piceifrons. Next base: position 83,281,063 of record NC_060141.1, read on the forward strand.
ATATTTTTGATAGAAATGCTTGTCTCTTACCAGGATACTTCATTGTTAATGAAATCCAAAAAGCATATCCAGAAAACAAGAACTGGCCACATTGGGTAAATATTGAGTTTAATTAAGTCTTTGAAATGTAAGCTTTTAATCTAAATTTGTAAAATTTATATAAACATTTGTAAAACATGTGAGTCAAGTTCAAACTGTGTGTCAGTGTAGGACTTGAGCCTGGGTACCTGTCATTTGTAGGTAGCCTGCTACTAGCTACTTTACCAACTACACTTCACAGATTGACTCAAACTGAGCCAAGTGCCGCAGTGGTTGAAGCACTGGACTCACATTTGGGTGAATGTTGATTCTGCCATTCATATTTAGGTTTTTTTACTGTTAAAAACAGTCTTGATCACGATTTATTTATCAAGGTGACTGGTTTTGACCACTACTGTGGTCATCTTCAGACCTACACAAAACCATGGCAACCACTAGTTTGCCTATCGACTTTACAACAACTTCAGTGGGAAGAAGCTTGCTGCCTCATCTTTGCAACGGCGTCCAACTTCACCATGGCAACCAGTGGCTCCAAATGGTTCACTAACAGGCCTTGAGAGGGCAACCCATGTACTGCCAAACCGAATTCATTTTTCCTACATATTTAAATATTTTTAACGCTTCTTAATTGACAATAGCTGTTTAATAAGCTAAGTTTAGTGTGTATTTATTTTTAATTCTTGACAATGTTCTTTTAACTAAGAAATTTTAAATTGTAATTCGACTTATAACTCATTGGTTAGTAATGACATCATGCAGTCAGAAGTGGGTGGAGCCTCCATTATGTATAGTAAGACGTGCACTGGTTTCTCCAGTAGTGATTCTCCAACAGAAAGAGGTTCCTACTCAATGGTAATTCGTCGTTTTATAGCTTTATAACTTTATGTATTTTCTTTAATGTATGTAGCCCTCTAATTAAAGCTTTGTATACAACTTGTAGGTCTGAAGATGACCACAGTAGTGGTCGAAACCGGTCACCTTGATAAATAAATTGTGATCAAGACTGTTTTTAATAGTAAATATTTGTAAGACATTGATCACTGCCTTTCCCATAATGTATTCAAAAGTAAATATTTAGGTTTTGTCTGGTTTCCCTAAAAACTGGGACAGTTCATCTAAAAGCTATGTTGGCTTATTACCTTACTCATTGTTTTTCATTGTGAGGCTATGTTCCATCTCTAATAACCTCATTGTGAACAGGACATTAAATCCAATTGTCCGTTCCTATTTCCTGAAAAATTGAACTTGCTGTAGGCTACTGTTTCACTACTTCAAAATTTCAGAGAGAATCTTCCAAATTGCTGCATTTTTAGTGTTTCAAGGAGAATGACAATAGTGGGGAGTTAAATGTTTTCGCAGCCACTTGGTATTTACTGAAATAGATTTTTTTTTATAGAACAGTAACGAAAGTACACCTTTTCCAGCTGCTGTTGAGCCGTAGGCAGCTAAGTGCTCCAAAATGTAACTCTCTCATGTGGGGATTTATTATAAAAATTTAATTCAGATCGACAAACAACAAACAAACACCGGACAAACAGGTCTTGAAGGCGCAACAGTACCAACCGGTTGCTGTGTCATCCTCAGCCCTTAGGTGTTACCAGATGCAGATATGGAAGGGCCTGAGATCAGCACGCCGCTCTCCTGGCTGTTGTGAGTTTTCATGACCAGTGACGCTACTTCTCAGTCAAGTCGTTCCTAAATTGGCCGAGTGCCGAGTGCACCATGTTCGCCAACAGCATTCGGCAGACCCGGATAGTGACCCACCCAAATGATAGCCAAGCCCAAAAGCTCTTAACTTTGATGATCTGACAGGAACTGGTGTGACCACTGTGGCAAGGCCGTTGGCTCAATCTGGACCAACATATACATTTTATAAGACTTCTCAAAAAATTTAATCAGTCTCAGTTTGAGGCCACTAGCCTTTTTTAAAATTATTAACACAATAACAGATTGAGACTTTAAGTGGGTTGATATTTGAAAATGGGAATCACACACAAGTTGAATTCATGTAAAGGATTAATGACAGGGTCTAGAATGATGGTCATTATGAGTATGCATTTGGAAGGTTTTCCATACATTTTTGGATGAATTTGTAGCGGTTCTGTATTTCTGTTTCAAAATATGCCACATACAAATAGTTTAATATAACAATACTGTGTTTACAGCTAACATAATGCAGTACAGGATAGTATACAGGGTTTTCCCTTCTGATACAGGTCAAAATGGTAGACTAAAAGTAAGATACTTTATCACACAGTGTGTCAATTCAAAGGATAGCCAAAGATCTCATTGGGATAGATTACTCTCATGAAGCAGTAAAATACGGCTGCAGTGTGTACACATAAAATGTTGAGCAAAAGAGTTGTTAATAAACTTGGGGACAACTGACTCGTCTTTGGAATTTTTATCAGACCATGAACTAGAGGGTTGTTATATTAGAACTTTGGGGCATTAGAGACATAGCTGATCAGAAAAAGAGGGAAATCAGCCACAAAATGTTAGTGATACATTTGAAGGCCTGAGAACTTACTGGAGACAGAAGGAAGAGTTTGACAGATCAAATGTAAAATGCAGATCACACTAAAATAAAATGTACACAAGGCAAATGTAGGCTGCATCATAGCAAAGGGAAGAGCAATCATGTTAAATTAGGGACATGAAGGGAACCAAGCAAACACAGGGAGGAATTCCTGCCTGCAAAGCTTGGAGGTGTTTTTTTAAAGAGGAATTTCGTGCCATAACATTTTGTTACCGTATAAGAGTGTATATTTGTTATATGCAACAAATGATGATGGGAAACTCATTACAATAACTGTTTTGCATTAATTATCGTGTGTTTCTTTTATTTCTTTTCATAAAATTGCTGCCTGATTTTATTTTCTGTGAAGTATGATGCTCTTCTCTCTTCCTGCAGAAACTGGCTCATCTGCTTTCAAGTTTTGTGGAAAGCTTCCATCCAACTGCCCAAATGGTATCCATTATAGGACATTCCAAAATGTTACCGGTAGTGGAACACTCAGGATATGCTGACCATCTGATAAACCCTTGGAAACTAGATCCTGCTACGCTTAAATTTACTTTAAAAGGAAATTTACCTTATGACAAAGAACTTTTGGAACCTCAGACAGGACTGTTACGTTATGTATTGGAGCAACCTTATTCCAGAGACATGGTGTGCTCTATGCTTGGGTTGCAGAAGCAGGTGAGGAAACTCACTTAGATGTAATGTTTAAAAGTTGCATTGAAGGAAGTTATCTCCTGTACCATTTTTACTCTTTGTATTTTTTTTAGTGAATATTAATCTTTCACCCTTTCTCTGTGAATGACAATTTTTTGCAACTTTAGTGCTGGTCTCTTTGTCTTTACCTAGTTATTGCCATTGTTGCATAGAATAACTAATGATTTCAGACATCCATATTTGTTGAGGTTCATTTATGGTGATCAATTTTGAAGCTCTTATGGCTTCATGAGACAGCTAGAATACTAATGGAAAACTATTGCAGAAATCTGTGTAACTGTTAATGTGATAAATACAGATTAAGAATAATGTGCATGTATAACATAAAATCAGTACAGACATCATAGCTACATTGTACACGTCATATATTAAAAATGGGAATGTAATAGAAACATATTGTTGTCTCAATATTAAGTAGGAGGGGGGAGAGGAAGAGGAGAGTAGTAGAGTAATGACAGAGTCAGTACTACCAGTATTTATACTAACTAAATGAATAGCATACACTATCATCCACTATTCATTCAGTGATCTCAGCTGGGATGGGTAATATGGGCGCAAAGAGTTGTGGAGTGTGGTGGGGGAGGGAAGCGGGACAGGTGTGGGGGAACTTACTCTTGTGGTTCCTGTTGGAGTGTACAGAGATACGACAGGATCAGGATGGTGGGATGCTGGGTCCAGCATCGATAGGCAGTGCTGGGTGGGGGGGGGGGGGGGGGGCAGGAGGAAATCTCTCACCTGATTGTCACATGTTTTCCCGGTTCTGCCTGCACCACACATATATTCTTGCACCTCATACCTAAGAGCTTTCCCTCTCCCCCAGACTCGTACGCCCACCTACTGACCTCACCCAGTCAGTTTACACCTGCTGTCTATCACTCCACTCATATCTTCCTGCAGTCTTGCACCACAAATAATTATCATCTTTTTATTTACTTTCATTTCTGTTTTGACTTTTATGTCATCCTGTTTTCATATTTTTATTTTGTTTTCATCTTGGTTTTGTTTCATTCCCTTTTCCTAATATACTTCATCTGGTTTAGTCTCTCACGAGTTTTTAAGATATGTATTTTTAAGTGTTTGTTTATCCTCCACTATGGATCCTTCCTCCTCCCATCTGCACCAGTACAGAAAATTTCTCTCTCGCTGGCAAGAACCCAGTCCTATATAATGTTTATGTATTCCTCCTAGCTCATAGAATCCCTCCAAATGGCCTGCCATCAAATTATGCATGTCTGGCTGCAACCCATCCTTCTGCAGTGCCCTCCATCTGTTCAAATTATATCATTTCGAAGCCTACACCAATCTAGTTCTGCAAAACCATATAACTCAAGTCCAAGCCATCTTGCATTACCTCAGCTCCTTCCGTAAAACACTCCTGCTTTGCATTTCCATATTACTGTGTCCCATCTCCCACATTGACACCCTTGTCCTCCAGGAACTAGAGCAGCATGCACAATGCCACCACAAAAAGCTGTCCAATCTGTTGACCTAATACTTTTGTCTTGGATTCCCACAAACTGTCACAGACACCACCACCATCACAAGAGCCTCCATCAACCCAACCCAACCCCCCCCCCCCCTCCCCTCCCCTCCCCTCCCCTCCTTCCACAGTTGCCAAACCTTGCCCCACAGACCTAAATCATCTGCTACATGTTCAGAAATTCCCTCCATCCACCCTACAAAACCTAGAGCCTAAACAGACCCACAACACAGTTATAAACCTGTCCTCCAAAAACATCAGACCCCCAGAAGTATCAGTCTTTCAATCAGTGAAGTCAGTACAAAATCTGTCATACATAATTTTAGAGTAACTATATAAAATTTAACTGCTCTCCAGATTTACCAAATAGTACACTCTGTCATATGAGAATGACCATTAACACTCACCCACACAAGCATGCGAGTTCCCACAATGGCTCTGCAGTATTGCAATGTGACAAATTTCTTAGATATAAACATACTTTACTCAGCATGTTACTGCCAAATTTGAAGCTTTTTTCCTGTCCAAAGCCTCTACCAATGAGAATCCACCTACTCTACTCTGATCAGTTTAAGCTAACTGGCTTAATGGCACAGTGCTTAAAGCACTTTACAACAAGTGCATTTTATTAGCACTTTCAATGAAATATTGTATAATTCACTACTGAAGAACATCTCAAAACGTAAAAAAGAAAGAACAACACTCACAAATGTTGCTAATATCAACTTGTGTAATAACTAGCTTAGTGCCTGCTGCTTTGCATGTGTAGACTGTATGGTCTGCATAGATTTTTTACTTGAGTTTGTATGTTGTTACACTCATTGCTCATGTGCAAAACTAAACACTGTGCAAACAGTATATCTTGTTTATGCAAAATAAACTGCAGACAAGGGATTAAAATTTAATAACGTGATTCTTCGTATAAAATTTACATGTAAATGAGTTTATTAGTTCATACACACATTGTTTGTATGCATTTCAGCAATTTAGGGACATTGTACCTGGTCATTTCAAATGAATATTCTTGTATTAGTTCTTACACACATTGTTTGTATGCATTTCTGCAATGTAGAAACAGTGTACTTGGTCATTTCAAATGAATATTCTTTTACATGGAATCACATTTAATTGTGGTTTATGTTTTGTAATCAGTAATGATTAAATAATTACAACAAAATAATTATATAAACATACATAGCCTTCTGAAAAATTAATACATTAAAGACCTGTTTCTTTTCTGTGTAAGGCTCACAAAGCTGATTTGTCATGGTGACTGTTAAATAGCTTTTTTGATTTACTTCACCAATTGCAACACCTTCTAAATTTTCATGGTAATTAATGCCATAGAAGCATGGTCTTTCTTGAATGTACTTTTGACCAAAAAGTGATTCTGGTAGCTGGAGTTGGAGGTTTTTGTTGATCCTGCCTTTTTTTGGTGATATTTCCATAGAAACTTTCATCCGGGAACATATTGTGATGTTCGCCTGCTTTATTTCTTCATTGATAGTCCTCGGTGTCGACGCACTGCATTGTTATAGTGGCTGAAGAATGGGAGACACTGACTACTGTGAATGATGTAGCCAACAGTTGCACAATTGTGTTTCACAGTTGTTTACTCTCACTGTTCACAGCCTCCCAGTCTTACACAATTATATGGCCAGTTCAATATTGGTAAAAGTTGATAAGCCTCATTAATAGGATGCATGCAAACATCAGCATACAGCTACAATAGTTTGTCTATGAGCAGTAAAAACCTAACCAGACAGTTGACAGTTCTTGCAGAATAATACGGCATGTGTGCTTGTTGGTTGTCATGCCTACATAAAATGCACCACAGCTGTTATAGCTTAGCTTGTAAATCACATGGCTGGTTTCACAGGTAGCCCTGCCTTTGATGGGATAGGTGATGTTAGTGGCTGGACTGGAGTAGGTAGTGGTAGGAGGATGTATGGGACAGGTCTTGCATCTAGGTCTATTACAGGGGTATGGGCCATGAGGTAAGGGATTGGGAGCAGCGGTTGTGTAAGGATGGACGAGTATATTGTGTAGGTTTGGTGGATGGCAGAATACTACGGTAGGAGGGGTGGGAAGGATAGTGGGCAGGACATTTCTCATTTCAGGGCATGACGAGAGGTAATCGAAACCCTGGAGGAGAATTTAATTCAGTTGCTCCAGTCCTGGGTGGTACTGAGTTACGAGGGGAATGCTCCTTTGTGGCCGGACTTCGGGACTTAGGGAGGTGGTGGGAGACTGGGAAAATAAGGCACAGGAGATCTGTTTTTGTACAAGGATGGGAGGATAATTATGGTCAGTGAGGCTTCAGTGAGACCCTGAGTATATTTTGAGGGGGACTGCTCGTCACTGCAGATGCGACAACCATGGGTGGCTAGGCTGTACGGAAGGGACTTCTTGGTATGGGATGGGTGGCAGCTGTCGAAGTGGAGGTATTGCTGGTGGTTAGTAGGTTTGATATGGACAGAGGTACTGATGTAGCCATCTCTGAAGTGAAGGTCAACATCTAGGAAGGTGGCTTGTTTCTGCTGAGTAGGGCCAGGTGAAGCAAATGGGGGAGAAGTTGTTGAGGTTTTGGAGGAATGAGAATAAGGTGTCCTCACCTTCAATCCAGATAGCAAAGATGTCATCAATGAATCTGAACCAGGTGAGGGGTTTAGGATTCTGGATTTTTAGGAAGGATTCCTCTAGATGGCCCATGAATAGGTTAGCATAGGATGGTGCCATGCGGATGCCCATAGCCATACTGCGGATTTGTTTGTAGGTAATGCCTTCAAAGGAGAAGTAATTGTGGGTGAGGATATAGTTGGTTATGGAGACTAGGAAGGAGGTTGTTGGTGTTGAATCCATAGGGCGTCTGGAAAGGTAGTGTTCGACAGCAGTAAGGCCATGGGCATTAGGAATGTTAGTGTGCAGGGAGGTGGCATCAATAGTGATGAGAAAGGCACCATGTGGTAAAGGGACAGGAACTGTGGAGAGTCGATTGGTATCTTTTATATAGGAGGATAGGTTCTGGGTAATAGGTTGAAGGTGTGGTCTATGAGAGCAGAGGTTCTCTCAGTGGGGGCATAGTAACCGGCCACAATGGGGCGTCCTGGGTGGTTAGGTTTATGGACTTTAGGAAGCATGTAGAAGGTGGGAGTGCGGGGAGCGGTAGGGGTAAGTAGAGAGATGGACTCTGGGGAGAGGTTCTGGGATGGGCCTAAGGATTTGAGTAGTGACTGGAGATCCTGCTGGATTACTCGAATGGGATCACTGAGGCGTGGTTGTAGGTGGAAGGATGTGACAGCTGCCGGAGTCCTTCTGCCACATAATCCTTGCGGTTCAAAACAATGGTGGTGGAGCCTTTGTCAGCAGGTAGGATTATAAGGTCGGGATCTGTTTTTAGATGGTGTACTGTGGTTCTTTCTGCGGAGGTAAGATTAGTTTGCATGTTGAGGGATTTGGGGATGATGTTGAGGCAAGATTAGAGGTTAAGAAATTCTGGAAAGTTAACAGGGGATGGTTTGGAGGCAGTGGGGGAGGATTATGGTTGGATGGAGGAGCGACCTGAGTTAGGCAAGGTTCAATATTGGTCTTTGGTTGAGTCTGATTGGTCGGGTTGGTGGCGAAAAAGTGTTTCCACTGTAGGGGCCAGGAGAAGGAGAGAAGGTCTTTAACTAGTCTGCATGGTTGAATTTGGGAGTGGGACAAAAGGTGAGACCTTTGGAAAGGACTGATATTTCTGTGGGACTAAGACTTCTGGAAGAAAGGTTCATAACTGTGTTGTGGGTCTGTTTAGGTTCTGGGTTCTGTGTGGTTGTGGGAGGGAGTTTTGGAGGGTGGGGTAAGTGTAGTAGGTCGGCGAGACAGGGTTTGTCAGCTATGAGGGGGCGTGGGCGAGGTTTGGAGGTTGTTGTAGAAGTGGTGGAGAGTGGTGCTCCGAGGTGGGAGTTGGAAGTGAGTAGGATGGAGAGCTTTTTGAGGTGGTGTTGTGAATGTTGCTCAAGTTCCTGCAGGGCAAGAGTTTCAATGTGAGTTATGGGTTCCAGAAATTTGGGATTACATAGCAGGAGAATTTTGCAGATGGAGAGAAGGTACTCCAAGGAGGATTGGGCTTGGTTGATGTGGTTTTGCAGGACTATGTTGGTGTGGGCTAAGGATTGGCAGAATCTGAACAGGTGGACGTCATTGTGGAAGGAGAGGTGGCAACCAGAGATGGGTAATTTGATGGTAAGGCCATTAGGGGGGATTTCATGAGCCAAGAAAGAATGCAGGAACAGTATGTGGGACTGGGATCTTGCTAGGGATAAGGAAACTTTTCTGTATTGATGCAGGTGGAAGGAGCAAGGATCCGTGGTGGTGCTAAAAATGCGAAAAATTCCGTAAGAAAGTAGAATTACGTCCGAAAAATTACGCAAAAATACACCCAAGTATGTGTGAAAAGTACAAAAAGGACGTAATGGATACACAAGGGGGGAAAAAACGAGACAAAATCTGAGGAAGACGGCAATAGTGGAAGGCGAAAACTCACCAAAATTGGCGAGAAGTCACAAGGGTCAAAGTAGAGAATAACTAATCAATAATAAATATATGTATATTACTGTGGGTAGCAGGTTTGAGGGCGGATAAACGTAAGGGGAACGGTAGATGTGACTGGATGAGGTGGATTAGTGGGTGCGAACAGGCATAGAAGGGGAAAGTATGGGGGGTGGGGAGAGGTTCGTAGTTAGAGATGTAAGATCGTGTGGCACCGGAAAAGTGCGGGAGATAACATGCAAAAATACAGGAACTGACGCAGGGAGCATGAGCAGTTTGAAGGTATAGGCTTCATTATATCAGTGAGAGTAATGTGGGATCTAAGATGCTGCACTAACAATCAGCGTGGTCTTGAGGCCGTTTGTTGCGCGCGGCCGAGATGGTTGATACAGTGTGGCTCATAAGTAGAGCGTGCAGTGCAGTTCGTAAGGTGACGAGAAATACAGGAAAGAAAAGAAAGAATGATGGAGATTGAGTATAGCAGATGCAAAAGAATGTAGTTACACAGGAAAACAGCACAGGGTTAGGAGGGAAGAAAAGCTGTCAGGCAAAAATCAAACAATGGAAAATCCAGGCACAGTAAAAAGATTCACACAATAAAAGCTTTCGGCCATTAAGGCCTTAGTCAGCAGTAAACACACACACACACACACACACACACACACACACACACACACACACACACACACACACTCTCACTCACTCACTCACTCACATAAATGCAACTTGCACACACATCTGCAGTCTCTGTGTGAGTGTGGTCTCAGCTCTCTGAGACTGCAGATGTGTCTGCAAGTTGCGTTTATGTGTGTGTGTGTGTGTGTGTGTGTGTGTGTGTGTGTGTGTGTGTGTGTCTGTCTACTGCTGACAAAGGCCTTAATGGCCGAAAGCTTTACATCTCCGCTATATGGTGAGTAGCAACTTTCCTTCTCTGGTATTCTTACCTAAATTATAGTTGGTTAGGAAAGTATTAATGTTGAAGGTACTGTTTGGTTAATATACAGTATGTTTGTTCAGTTGATTCCCTGCTTTCATGCAAAATTGCCACTTTTGAAATTTCGCTAATGTAGTTAAATTCTTAAACAGTGGCTTAACTGAATAACAAAGGGTGCTTTCTGATCCAGAAAAATTATGGCAACAAAGGTATAAAATTAAATCCCAGAATGAAACTAACACAAAGTTTCAAATAATGAAAGTAATTTTGTGTGACCGAAGTTTCATTACAGATATCTTCTAAGTTAATTAGTTTCTGAACAAATGAAATTAGTTACTGGAAAAAGTGAGAACAGGGGTATGAAACAAGTGGTGCCAATCCTCTTGGAGATACTAATTAGCTCACACTAATTTTGATGTGTATGGGCAGACAGGATAGAAAGGCTCACACATGTTATATTAGGTTTAGGTGCTCTGAGGTGAAAGGAGAAACTGTGACAGTGCAAATAAATTAGTGACACACAAATATGCACTTTATTGTGCTATGGTATTTAACTAAGTTGTACAGCAACTCTTTGGGTGTTCTTGCAGACAGATACAACTAAGCAGTGGTCTGCCAGGGTGTGTGTTAGTGAATAGAATGTCAACAAGACTATGTCTGTCCTGGGTTTTACTCTGCCAATCACTGTAGTAAACACATGTCCCTGTGCAAAAACTATATGAGGATCCACTTGTAGACTAAGTCTCGCAGGCTGATCTCCGCTACAAATGGTACCTACGATCAGCAACCCTTGAACTCTGTACTACAACTGTTGTATGCCAATACTGAACATCAACTGTCTGTTGCTGCCTATGGCCACCACTTATCACAGTGCAGAAGGTGGTGAATAGATTGCTGATTGGGCCATGCTTGTGGTTGACTGCAAACTTAAAAAGTGCTGCCTGTGGTGCCAGTGAGAACTTGTCTCAGCACACCAGCTCTGGTTGCGTCCATTGGTGAGGATACAACAGATTTTACCCCTGCACTCTATTGTAACAGTTTCAGTGGCCAATCTTCCCAATCAACAAGCTTTTAAGTAACACTAAATATAACAATATAATCACCTGACTATAAAATTATGTGAAATATTGTGTGAACAGTATTTTGCCAGTTTCAGGGACATATTATATATACGTTACATGTATAAGTAGGATACATTTGAAAAGTAAGTAAAATAGTAATTAACAAAAGGATTATAATAATATGCTGAGGGTCTTACAGAGGCCTTCCCAAACCAAAATTATTCTACTGTTCTTCTCTAGGAACATACACTATGTGATCAAAAGTATCCAGACACCCCCAAAAACATACTTTTTCATATTAGGTGCATTGTGCTGCCACCTACTGCCAGGTACTCCATATCAGCGACCTCAGTAGTCATTAGACATTGTGAAAGAGCAGAATGGGGCTCTCTGCAGAACTCACGGACTTCGAATGTGGTCGGGTGATTGGGTGTCACTTGTGTCATGCATCTGTATGTGAGATTTCCACACTCCTAAACATCCCTAGGTTCACTGTTTCTGATATGATAATGAAGTGGAAATGTGAAGTGACATGTACAGCACAAAAGCGTAGAGGCTGACCTCGTCTTCTGACTGACAGAGACCACCGACAGTTTAAGAGGATTGTGATGCGTAATAGGCAGACATCTATCCAGACCATCACACAGGAATTCCACACTGCATCAGGATCCACTGCAAGTACTATGACAGTTAGGCGGGAGGTGAGAAAACTTGGATTTCATGATTGAGTGGCTGCTCATAAGCCCCACATCGTGCCGGTAAATGCCAAACGACACCTTGCTTGGTGTAAGGGGCGTAAACATTGGACAATTCAACATTGGAAAAACATTGTGTGGAGCAACAAATCATGGTACACAATGTGGCGATGCGATGGCAGGGTGTGGATATGGCGAATGCCCGGTAAACGTCATCGACCAGCATGTGTAGTGCCAACAGTAAAATTCGGAGGTGGTGGCATCATGGTGTGGTCGTGTTTCTCATGGAGGGGGCTTACACCCCTTGTTGTTTTGCATTGCACTATCACAGCACAGGCCTACATTGATGTTTTAAGCACTTCTTGCTTCCCACTGTTGAAGAGCAGTTTGGGAATGGCTATTGCATCTTTCAACATGATCGAGCACCTTTTCATACTGCATGGCCTGTGGCGTGTGCCAGGCCTCACCGACCAACATCAGTACCTCTCCTCCATGGAGCACTCCATGAAGAATGGGCAGCCATCCCCCAAGAAACCTTCCAGCACCTGATTGAATGTATGCCGGCAAGAGTGGAAGCTGTCATCAAGGTTAAGAGTGGGCCAGCACCACATTGAATTACAACATTACCGATGGAGGGCGCCATGAACGTGTAAGTCATTTTCAGCCAGGCTTCCGGATACTTTTGATCACATAGTGCATCTCCTACACATTGTCTCTCCAATCACCTATTATCTCACATATATGCACTGACAGTCATAACGGAGCATCCTCATCATGACCCAGTATTACCCAGGACTAGAGTAACTGAATTACATTCTCTGCCAGGGTATTGACTGCCTCTGCACCCTAAAACTAGAAATATCCTCCCCATTCCTCCCACAGTGGTATTCTGCCACCCACCCTATCCACGCAATCTGCTTGTCTGTCCATATTCCATCAATTACCAATCCCTTGCCCTCTGGCTCATATCCCTTTAAAAGACCCAGACGCAAGACCTCTTCCATATATCCTCCCACTACCATCTACTCTAGTCCTGTCGCAGGCATCTCTTATCCCATCGAATGCAGGGCCACTTGTAAAAGTGGCCATGTGACCTACCAATTTAGCTGCAACCAGTGTGCGACATTCTGTGTGATCGTGACCACTAGTAAGCTGTCTATCCGCATTAATGGCGATGATCAAACTGTGGCTAAGAGACAGGTGGACGATTCAGTTTCTGAGGATGCTGTGTAAAGTGTGCTTGACTTCAGTGACTGCTTCACAGTCTGTGCCATCTGGATTCAGCCCACGAACACCAGCTTCTCTGAATTCCACAGGTTACTGTCACCTCTCTGTCCTCGACCTTTCCTAGTCCCTGCTCTATATCTGCATATCTGCCTTACCCATTTCCCTGCTCCCCTTCCAGTTTCCAGTCTCACACTGACTTTCTGGATCGTTGTTTCCCATTATCTGTGTCTCTTCTCCCCCTCCCCGCACCACAACTACAGCCCTCTGTCCATGCACATACCATAGGCATCACTACAGCATTTTCCCTCCACCCACACCCTGCCATTCCTCTCCCTACACCATTCCTCTTCTGTACCCCCACTACCCACTCCGGTCCCAGTTGCTGCTCACCACAGTTGGGCCTCAGTGCCTGGAGACAACAGTGGCCATATGTTTATGAGTTGAGTGTATGTGAATGTGTATGTGTGTTTCCACATCAGAAGAAGAAGAAGTTTTTCTTATTGCGTGACAATGTCTAACAGTCTATTTTTAATGTGCCATGTGTCATTCAATGCCTTCTGTACATGGTGAGTAGCATTATATCTGTTTAATATTGTTGAGAAGATTATTAAAAAGATAGGTTGCTACTCGCCATATAAAGCAGGCATTGAGTTGCAGACAGAAAGACAGACTGCTATATATTTGAGCTTTTGGCCAAAAGGCCTTCTTCTAAATTAGAAAACACATGCGCGCACACACACACGCGCGCGCACACACACACGCGCGCGCACACACACACACACACACACACACACACACACACACACCCAGTCTCTGGCCTCTGGCTGCTGATGCCGGACTGCTGGTCGGTTGTGTTAGTTGTGCTTGTGTGATTGTGTGTGTGTTTTCTACTTTAGGAGGCCTTGTGGCTGAAAGCTCAGATGTATAGCAGTCTTTTTGTTGTGCCTGTCGGCAATCGACATCTCCTCTGTATGAGGAGTAGCAATTTATATTTTTTGTAATACTGTCATTATTCCATTTCGGATTTTCCATTGTTTTGCATTGTTGAGAGATTATGAAGTGTTTTTGAACATCCAGACAGGGAAAAGTGGAAGATGTGTAACATAAATGTGGTACTTTTGGTGTTCCTCAATCAGAATTTGGGGAGTAGAGAAGTACTGACAGAAATCTGGTGAACATTGCCTTGAAAACTGAAGAGAGAGTGAAATCCTGTTAGTGCATTTTATGTAAGTGCAGAGATGTAAACTATTCTCTGACCTATATGCATATTGTCGTGCCGCGCACCTGTAGCTTACTGATTCTGCAGTATTACTACAATTGTAGATCAAGTTCCTGCACCACTAGCAGATGCACCTGCTGGTGCAGTGATAAACTGTGTCATAGAAAAACCACCGCTGTTCTGGCAGCAAAATCCTATGCCATGGTTTGCGCAGTTGGAAAGCCAATTTGTCCTAGCACAAGTCACCATAGACCATACAAAATATAATTACGTTGTGGGAGCACTCAGCGAAGAAATGGTGCTGGAGGTGCAGGATATTCTATCGTCACCGCTGAGCGTGGACCAGTATTCAGCAATTAAGAGCGTCGTAATCATACAATGTTCACAGTCTGAGGTGAAAAGGCTGGAAAAACTACTTTGTACCGAAGATTTGGGCAATCGCACGCCATCACAGATGCAGCCCCGATTATTACATTGACAAGCAACGCAGTAAATGACAACATTCTGCGAAGCGTTTGGCTATCAAGCCTACCTCCTGATGCACAAAAGATTCTAACTGTGTGCAACGGCAATCTAGATGCACTAGTGCAAACTGTTGGTAGAATATCTGAAATGTATCCATCTGTGTGTGTTGCAACAGTTACCCCACAACTGCAGACGGATGACAACTTTGCTGCACTACAAGCTGAGATCACTGAACTTTTCACACAAGTCGCTGCCCTGCCAATTCAAAACAACAGTCGCAGATCTCGTTGCTACCGCTCGACCGGGAAACACAGTCGCTCACCTTCGGCTACGAAAGTATGTTGGTACCACCGCCGATTTGTGTCTGGGATACGAAAATGTAGCCCACCTTGTGAGCAGGGAAATGCAACAGGAGCTCAGTGGTGATGGCCACTGATGTTCCAAAAGACAGTTGTCAATTGTTTATCATGGACCAAGGTTCGAAATTACTGTTCCTAGTAGACACATGCACAGATGTATCAGTCTACCCGTCTGCCCGTTTGCCACTTCGTAAGCATGATGGTTTCCAACACTTTGCAGCCAATGCTTCTACATAGCCACATGTGGTCGTGGCACATTAGTTTTAAACTTAAGCCTACAGTACATGCCGGAGTGGCACTTTGTTATGGCAGACATCACACATCCTATACTGGGGCGGGCAGGTTTTCTATCTTTTTATGGGCTTGTGCCTGATCTCTGACATCAACGCCTGCTGGACACTAGTACTAACTTAGCTAGCAGAGGACTAGTATGTCATGTGGAAGATGCTAGTGTCAGAGTGATAATTGAAAATTTTCCATTTATTGAACTTTTGAAACAGTTTCCCGAGATCACATATCCAGCTCCCACACTAGCTTCCGTGCGGCACTCCACAGTGCACTATATTTTGACCACGCCTGGGCCACTTGTTCATGCTCAGCCGTGTCATTTAATGCCACAGAAATTGAGAGTGGTTAAACAGGAATTCACGTCCATGCTTGCACAGGGGATCTGTCATCCGTCAAGTAGTAAGTTGGGCATCTGCCCACCATGTGGTACCGATAAAGAACAGTGGATGGCGTCCTTGTGGAGACTATCGACAGCTAAATGCTAGAACAATTCTGGACTGGTATCCTGTACCAAACACTGAGGATTCCACATCCAATGTTTACGGAAAGAGCATATTCTCTATGCTGGACCTCGTTAGAGCTATTTACCAGATACCTGTGGCACCAGACGATGTTCGTAAAACAGCTGTATGCACACCTCTTGGGTTGTTCGACTTCACTCGCATGCCTTCCGGGCTATGTAACATTGCTCAGACATTACAAAGACACGTGACTTCGATTATTGCAATGTATACATAGATGATGTTCTCGTCATTTTGCACTCAGAAACTGAACATCTGTCACACCTGTCACAACTCTTTACCTGTCTGTGTGAGCATGGCCTCATTATTAATCCATGCAAATGTGTCTTTGGGGTAGCAGAAGTTCAATTTATTGGCTTTATCATTAATGCTCATGGAATTCGCCTATCAAAAGAGAAGGTTTTCCATGACCTACTAAAATCATGGAACTATGACGTTTCCTTCATGTCAAAAACTTCTGTCGTCATTTCGTCTGTAACCATGCCCACCAGCTGCGCTACTGAACCAATTTATACAAGGCAAACCAAGACCAAAGGATAAGCTTCAATGGAATCTAGAAGCTGAAACAGAATTTTCTGATTTGAAGACTGCCATCACTGAAGCAGCACTCTCGGTGCACCCAGTACCGCAGGTGCAACTTACTCTGATGGTTGATGCATCCACCTCCTCAATCAATGCTGCACTACAACAGCGTGTGGATGGATGCTGGAAACCACTATCCTTCTTTAGCAAATAGTTGTCACCTTCACAGCAAAATTGGTCAACATATGACTGTGAGCTGTATGCTGCCTATGCATCCATCAAAAAGTTCCGACACATGCCAGAGGGGCAGCAGTTTGTTTTGGTAATGGATCACACACCACTAATATATGCTTTCTGACAGCGCCCAGATAAAGCTTCACCATGACAGCTTCGACATCTTGATTTCATTGGTCAATTTACTACTAACATCATTCATGCTGAAGGCAAACTGGACATGCCAGCTGACGCGGCCTCGCATATAGAAGCTATTTCTGAAGCAATTGACTCTGAAGCTCTCATGGCAGTGCAACAATTGGACAATGAGTTACACGATTTGTTGACGCAACCGTCAGGCATGCAACTCCACTGCATCGCTCTATCACTGTCAGCTGTTGAGCTATATTGTGACATTGCCAATAACAGATCACTGCCATTTGTTATTGCAAACTTCCGGCAACATGTTGCACAACGTGTCGCTCCCAAGTGTTAGAATGACAATGAACATGGTGGAGTGACCGTTCCGTCAAGCCACATATGGAGAGAGATTGTAAACAATTTGTACGACAGTGCATGGCTTGGCAATGCAATAAAATTAGCAGACATGTCAGATCACCACTTTGAAGCTTCATCCCTCCAAATCAATGGTTTGAACACATACATTTAGATCTCATAGGACCTCTCCCGCCATCAAAAGGATACAAGTACTATCTCACAGCTATAGACCATTATACATGCTGGCCTGAAGTATTTCCGATAAATGATATAAGTGCTGAATCTGTCGCGATGCATTCTTTCGTGAGTGGATCACCCATTTCTGCGTACCCCTACAGGTCACAACTGACCAGGGGAGACGATTGAATCCTATCTCTTCAAAGCACTTGCTGTCTTAATTGGCATGAAGCAAATCAGGACCACAGCGTACCATCCAGCGGCAAACGGATTAGTTCAGCGTATGCATTGCCAGCTCACAGCATCGCTGCAATGCCACAATTTGCAACTGTGGACAGAGACACTGCCTATCGTTCTCTTAGGTCTAGCGCGTCCCCAAAAGAAGACCTCCTAGCAACTACAGTCGAGCTTGTGTATGGTCAACCTACAGGGTGGCGCACGAAATGTGTTACCATTTTGTTTTTTAATATAAACTTTATTGTTAATACAATCTGAAAGGAAGATTTGCTACAATGAAGAGCTGTCCATGGAGGTTTGTTCTAAGTCAGCCCATGCTCAATATGTCCACCATTTTGTTTCCTAACGTCCTTCAAACGAATACTGAAGTTAGTGATTACCCTACGGCACATGTCTTCCGTAATTTCACTGCAAGCTTGAAGAATGATTCTTCTGAGCTCCATTAAATCACATGGACGTTTCAGGAAAATTTTTTCCTTTAAGTACCCCCAAAGAAAAAAGTCACATGGATTGAGGTCTGGACTATTGGGGGTCCAATTTTGTCCGTCATTGAAGCGACCTGGAAACCTGAGTGAAATGGTCCGCATGTCGAAATGCTTGTGAAAAAACTCTAACACAGTGTTTGCAGTTTGTGGCCTTGCTCCATCTTGCATGACCCACTGTGTGTTGAAGGGCAAGGCGGTAGCAAGAAGCTGTGGAATGAAGCTATTGCGAAGCATGCTCAAATAACGCTCGCTGTTCACAGTTTCTTCAAAGAAAAAGAGTCCAATAAGTCCGTGACTGGAAAATGCTGCCCACGCTGTAATTCTGGGAGCATAATGTTGTCATTCATGGAGCACTTGTAGGTTTTCAGTGGCCCAAAAGTGTACATTTTGTTTGTTAACCACACCGACTAAATGAAAATGCACCTCATCTGAAAACCAAACGTTGTTGAGAGTTCCTTCCCTATCCTCCGCCCACTGAGCAAACAGTAGTCTCTAGTTAGCTTCTGTGCACAGGTCATCTTGTATGGGTACATATGGAGGTCACTTTTAAGAATGCATTGAACGGAGCGTCTGGATATTCCCAGTTGCACTGCCACCTTTCTGCACGATTTCCCAGAACTTCTCTGTACAGCAACTCGTACCACTTCAATATTCTCCGGTGAACAAACAGGCTTAGGCCGAGGTCGCTTCGCTTCCAATACTGTTCCTTCCTGTATAAATTTATCGTACAACCTGTGGACGGTCTTCTTGCAAGGGACCCATCGTGTGTTAAACAGTTGTCGAAAACGCCTCTGAGTCACAACAAGGCTTTTCGTTTCATGAAAAAGTAGCACAATTGCCGATCGTTGCTGTGTTGTCAGTCTTCCATTGTCAGCCATTGCTGCTTACTAGTCCCCTAGCGGCAGTATTGTGAATTACATATCATTTCATAACTCATTTGTTTTTCCAAGCTCTGCTGTTACTGCTCTAGAGATCCCAGCGGGATATCTAATGTGAGTCGTAAATTGTGAAAGAAACAATGGGTAACACATTTCGTGTGCCACCCTGTATATGCCTTCCTCGTGAGTTCTTCACCAATGTACAAAATGAATCCATTGACCCATCAGAGTTTGTGAATAAGTTGTGCACACAGATATGACAGCTACATCTGGTGGCGCCAAGGGATCAGCCGAACCACCGCCTGTTCATGTTTGACGAGCTACATGATTGCCACTATGTTTTTATTTACAATGACGCGGTGTGCAGGCTGCTGCAGCCACCCTATGATGGACTATACCTCGTAGTTCCCAGGCAATACAAAACGTTTACGTTGACACAATGGGCACACTGACAGTCATCAATCTCAATAGACTTAAGCCAACATTTCGTGTAAGTACCGCAGATCATGATCCAGCTGCACCCACCACAGATATAACAAGCACATCTACTACCTCAGAGCACACTGTAAAGCAGCCGCAATGGTTGTCAGAGCCCACCACCTGTACACAACCTGCTGTCCGGTCCTGTCATCAAAGCTCACCACTAGAAAACCAGCAGTAACCAGTGTGCGACCTTCGTCACCTGGTCCGGACAACGCATCAGGTTCAACGAGAAGTGTCAGTGACACTAGGTGGGGTAGTAGTAAAGTGTACGCAAGCTGGTGTACAGTGTATATGTGTAAGATGTAGTGCTACACACAAGTGAAAGAGTCCATGCAACAACTTTTCTGACACAGCCTATGATCTATGTTTATTGTTTGTTTTCCAGCTATATTATTTATTATGTTGTTTGTTCACTCTGTCACTCGAATGTCATTTTGTGTAATGGGTTATTCCTAAAGTAATAAAAAGAGCTTTGCTAACCCACAATACAATGATACCCCCTCCAAATGGCATTCAGTGGGTGCCTGAGTGTAGTTATTCTTCTATATTTATTATTTTGTACTAATTCTGAATTATACGTGAATTGTTTTTGTCAGCTTGATTTGTCAGAGCATTAATCCTGTGCCCTGTATCATTTCTTAGCATAAGCAGAGATGTGTGGCACTGGAAGAACAACTTGTGGAGCTCGTGATCCTAGCTATGGAACGCTCAGAGACAGAGACAGACACTGATGAGGCATCCAACAACCATTGGCTCTGGCTGCACTTGTCAAGTCAGCTTATATACTTTGTACTCTTCCAGTTTGCTACATTCCCTAATATTGTTATGGCATTACATGACAAGGTAAATAGAAACATGTTCATATCACTATTCTGATGGATGATTTTTCTAAGTAGCTTTAGATAAGATAGACATTAGGTGCTAAATAACAGAAAAATCTCATGATGGAGGTCATGCTTATGAGTAAAGGTGTAGAGCAGTGGTAGTCAACCTGGTCCCTACCACCCAGTAGTGAGTTTTCCAGCTTTCATGGTGGACAGTGGCTGGTAGGGATTTTATAAAATTTTGAAATTAAGAATTTGTAAGTAATTATTATTGTGTACTTTAATTTATTGAATCTCCATTGTACAAATTTTATAAAGTTTTTTCCCCACTTAATATACTGTGGAACCATCTTTGCTGCGATTTGTACCATACCTATGCACTTTGTCTTTGATACTACATGTCATACAGCTTTTTTCTTAGCTGTGGAAGAATGATGAGATATATTACTAGCCAGTACATAACTTCAGAATGAAGCATTACCGTATTTACTCGAATCTAAGCCGCACTTTTTTTTCCGGTTTTTGTAATCCAAAAAACCGCCTGCGGCTTAGAATCGAGTGCAAAGTAAGCGGAAGTTCTGTAAAATGTTGGTAGGTGCCGCCACAAGTAACTTTTGCCGTTGAATATATGTAGCGCTACACAAGCATGCTTTGCGGGCACAAAGATAAATACTGGCGCCAAAACCTCTGCGTCAGTAAATAAATTAAGAAAAAAGAAAAAGGTGGAAGACGAGCTTTTTTCTCCGCCCCGAGTTTCGACCACTGCATTTTCATACATTATCCAACGAAGTAAATACAAATTCCGTATTGTTCATCTTCGAATGTAGCAGCCTTTCAATGTACTACGAAAATCCGACTGGCAAGACTGTTTGGGATGTTTGTCAATATGGCCAACTCTACGTTCTGAATTTTTCCCTATCTGTGAAAAGAGATGGTTGCTAATAGGAACTTTTATGAATTGTGAATCACATGCAGTATTCTCTTCATCATAAGAATAATACGAATATAAACATTTTTCCATGTATTCTTTTGTGTTTGCTGCTACTTCATTTAAATCCTGTCTGCCTAATAAACTTCGAAACTAGAGTGAGACAACAGCAATCGCAGAAGAATATACATATCATGCCATGTTTATATTAGTATATTCTTACGCCGATTAGAGATACAGTCAGAAATGAAGCACGACAACTGACTAGATTTTTAAATCTAAGATGACTCTAATTTCTGTGCAGAAGGTAATGTGCTAAAGAGGCAACTGGAAAGATATTCAAACGGAGAAAAATTTTCGCTAAACTCTCCTTCACAACATCTTCTATCACACGCACTCTATTATTTGGTTCTTGTTGATCATTATCAAAGAAAGCAGCAGTGTAAGTAACAACAAATTGCAGTCTCTTGCCATTGTTTCGCTAATGAGACGATTTTATTTATTTATTTTTATTTATTTATTTATTTTCAATTGGAAGCGGCGGTAGCGCGTACAAAAGCAAGCCATGCCGCGAGCGGCGACAGGTCGTAAACACTCACTATCAGAATGCGACAAACAATGCGTGACACAGTACAATAATGCATTTTCAGCTTAGAGTGACGAAACACCTATAACAAAGTAACGGCACTTATCAGATCAAAGAAAAATAAGCAATCAATTCAACCCAGACGAAGCACGTGAAAAAGGAAGGGTACCCGTATAAATATGGACGGAGCGCCTGACGCATAGCAATGGCTACCTGGTAAAGCTTAACTGCTAAGCTTACGACTCGAACCAAACTACTGTAGCTGTATCGTCATTCATTCGACCTAAATTGTATCTCATATTTTCGAGTCTCATTTTTCAGGTGCGGCTTAGATTCGAGTAAATACGGTATTATTGGTGTCAGTAGGCCCATTACCTTGACTATCTTATCCTGAGGCCTGAGTGACTTGCCTTTCCTTTCTGTCCTTCTTCAACTTATCCGTCTTTCCTCCCAAAAACAGAACTAATAGTTCAAAAAGCTCTTGTAGTTTTATATGTGTCTACCAACAGTATTAAGAATTATCACCTCCTGAAGGTAAGCACAAACCAGTTATTCTGTCTCAAAATTTTACAGTTCTCACAAGTTAATTTTTCTTTTGATAAAACTACCTTTCTCTATGCCAGATGTCTTTTTTGCTCATTATGGAAGGTGCTTTATACTTGTATTGTCGGATCATACTCTACCTGGAGACAAAAAACATGTATCTGTCCATGAGGTGACATACTTTTTGGCAAGCCCAACAAATAAAGAAACAGAGTTTTGAACTATTTAACAAGAAGGTCCTGCTTTCAGAATCAGAGTGAGCAGACGTGGTTTGAGACAATATGCGTTAAGTTTAAGAACAGGAATTATCATAAGTAATCCAGAAGCAAGGGAGAGATGATGTTATCCAATTTAAATGTTAATGTGTGGCCACCTGTGTCCATACATTATTATGAGGAAGAACTGTTCATTTCTAAAGAGTGGGTAGTACGGAGCTCATTCTTCAAGGCTAATTATATGTTGCTTACCATCAGGAGGGTGCACCCAGTGAGGGGAAAGGGAGGGCATTTGAGTGAAAAGGGAGGGCAGCTGTCCCCCCCCCCCCCCCCCCCCCCCCCCTCACCCACCCGCCCTGCCACCCACTCTTCTGGGGAGGGGGGCTGGAATCATAATTGGAGGTCATACCCTGTCCCACCAAACAGGCAGACCTATTTTTTGTATCAATTTGAAGACAGCTAGAACATTTAGTTGATACTGACTAATACCAAATGTATCCAGAGCCATTCATCATGAAATCTCAAAACCATTCCATCATTCGCTACAAAAGTCACAGCTAGGGTATACTCTTGGCGTACCGTATGAGGAGCTCCCCTAATATTAAACGTTGTTCTCAAACAATAAATTAGAAATTAGAGTAAAATTACAATGCTTTTCTTAATATGAGTAATTCTGGGAGAAGGCTCAGATACAGCTGATAAGAGTCTGCCTCTGAGAATAAATCTCTTCTTTCTTTCCAGCTTGCTGGTCGTGATTTGAGGAGAGGTCGTGACCATCTTATGTGGGTTCTTCTGCAGTTTATCTCAGGCAGCATCCAAAGGAATCCTGTAAGCATAATTTTTCTTAATGTGTGATGAGATCTTTCAAAAAGTAATGCATAGGTATTATTAAGAATAGTGCATGTGAGTTACAGTTAGAATTTTTTATTCTCCATTGGACAATACACAATATTTGCCCCAAATATGTTTTTTAAGTTCATTCTGTGCTCTTTTCACTTATAAATCATTGTTGAGTTTGCTCAACAAATACCAGTGAGAAGTGGTGGACTGAGTGCATTGTTTCACATCGAAGTGTGCCCTAAAATGAGTCTTCATAGCAGTTGAATGCTCATCACTGAAAGTAGAGGTTTTGAATTTAAGGTATACTCCATTCATGTAAAAGAAATATTGTTTGTGTACACTACTACAACTTATAGAGATGCTGTGACTGCCATCAATATTTTCTAAGAAAAGCTTTATTGACCCTGGTTGAATCAGAGTCAACTTTTGCACCAGTTAAAAAAACCTGTAGCTGTAAAAGTCTCTTGTCGTTCCATTAGCAATCTGTGGGAGTGAAGTGATCAAGCAGATTGATGTACATTAATATCCATAAATCAACAAAAATCACAGAAATAATGTTACTTCAAAAAACAACATTATACATGTGACAAAACATAGCCAAAATGTAGAACAAACAACACTACATAAGTAAAACATGAATGCAGGTAGAAATTTTCCTTTTAAATTTAGAACACATTTTAAATATACAGAGTTGAGTCATTAATTTGGTGTAGAAAGGTACTCTGATGCAGTGTGTGACAACCCTGGACAACAGTACACTGTATATTAGTATGTGTGATGCTGTTGATGGTGGTGTTTATGAGTTCCAAAGAGAGCGTTTACTTGACTTATTCTACTTACATCACAGCAAGGGTCTCGAGAAGATGATTGCAAACAGCAATGCGTTTATTGAGACTAGGCTGAATATACTCAATGGAACTGAAACTAAAAGATGTATCTAGTCACTCCATGTACCAAATCGTTTTCTGTTGAATTTTGTTGTCCAGTAGCTGATCCTGTGTGGTTGAGCAGTCTTATCCAGTAATCTGAAATCAACAATTTTTGCATTTGTGGGAAGATGTAACTAAGTGTTAACAATCCCGATAATCACCTGCACAGAGTCAGTTCCAGATGAAAAGAACTGGAAATCTGTGAGTACATGTGAAGATACAACTCACACTCAGTGGCACTACCTTGCCCAATGGCATTTGTGATGGGTGATAATGGGTTCCACCTTCTCACAACATTAGAACATATCTGCTGTCACTTTATTAAACAAACTGAGAACTAGTCATTGCAAATAAAAATATTTTCCTTTGATCTGCAATTATATACGTGTTTTTGTGTGCTGCTGAAAACACACTCTCTTTTGATTTGGATGAGTGCTACATACATGTCGGCTGCCTTGCATATGGGAATTGAGAGAAATGGCACATCGATTGAGGCATAGAACACTCATTTATGATGGACACGGTTCAGATGACCCATCTGTATTTTTCAGATTTAGGCTTTCTGTGGTTTTATAAAATTACACTGGTAAATGCTGGGATGGTTCTTCTGAAAAGGGCACATCAGACTTCCTGCCCATCCTTGTCTAGTTCAAGCTTTTGCTCCATCGTAAATGACCTCACTGATGCTGTGTTAAAAAACCTAATCTCCCATCTTTCTTCATATTTAAAAGGTATGATAAAAAAGGAACAAAGCTGAAGAAGTATTTGTCATAGCATGTTGGTAGATGCTGTTTTTTGGCACCTGGAACTGCGTGTTTACATTGTGTTAAATGTAAACTTGCTTTTTCAACTCAGCGAAAATGGATGAACAGTTTACTGTTAACATTTTTGGAAATGTTATGCATGACCTTATACACATAAAAAACAAAGCTGAAGATAAAAATTTATGTAAAAATTTATGTACTTACAAAATATATTCAGCTAGTGGTGATTAACCTCAAAGTAGGAAACATTTCTATCCACAACATTCCCCTGCTTGAAACATTTCTCCATGTAATTTTGTAAAAGACTGTGCAGGAACTACATGTTCTTGGTTTTCATCAGAGCTGAAGAACATATCCACTTAGAATTAGGCATGCATTGATACTCTTTGCAGGTGACGTGGATGATCAGCTTTCTGGTGGCTGCAACACTGCGAATCTTGATTAGGATGAGTGTACAGTCCTATAGCTTTGAGGACACTATGACAGTTATTGAACCTCGTCACGTTTCCAGACCAAGTCCTTTCTTGGCTGAGTCTTATGGATACAATACCTATGATTCGACATTGTTGTCATAGTGAATGTGTACTAGAAGCATGAACTAGTAACCAATTGAACATCTGTATTTGTGTTTGACTTTCCTGCAATATATCACTAATCTTGTGTTAGAGTTTGCCGAGTAAATGACACCTTGTTGATATTTGACCAAGTTCGCAATACGGGTTGTCTTCACTAGTGGCTGCCCTAGTCTAAGGCAGGAAGTTGTCTGCCATGTATCAGTGACACAAACAAGGTGCAGCTCAGCTGGTTTGTATGTGATTTTTGTTTTAAGTTCTTGCTGTAATATCAGCTGTGAAATAGTTCCAATAGGAAGTGACAAACAGGTCTTCACCTTGCCACTGTCCACAACCATCTGTTGTTGGGATATCACATCATTCCTGACCCACAAATTGCCACACATTGAATTTATGCAGCAAAGTGACAACCCGAAATCTGCCAGCCCAGTACCTGTTGATGCACTTCATTGGTAACCTTCATCTCCATATATAATTAAAAAAGCTCTATCAGTTTTGGAATGCCCTTAATGGAGGGAATAAAGGTAACTGCTTACCATATGGTTGAGGCATTGAATCATCAGTAGGCACACAAACAACACCAAAAATGTTGCTGAACATGCTCTCTCCAGAGCTAACAGTAGAATACACATACACCTGCAAGTTTGTGTCATTCATGTTGACTACATTGTGCTGACACTGTAGCTCAACTGGTGTAAGTGAGGGAAGAAAGGAAGTGAGAAAGAGGTGGGAGGGGTGGAGGGAAGGGTGGCTGGTGATAGCGAGGAAAGGCAGCAAGTGCACAGGATAAGAATGTGGCACTGATGAGCTTGGTCTGCCACAAGCATGTACAGTGTGATGTACAATGACTTGAAGGAGTGGACTGGGAGGGGGCGGGCGGGGGGGGGGGGGGTGTAGAACAAAGGAAAAAGGAAGAGAGAGAGAGAGAGAGAGAGAGAGAGAGAGAGATTGAGAGAGAGAGAGAGAGGGGGGGGGGCTGTGGAGAGGAGTAAATGAGTTGAGAATGAGTGAAGTGGGATCATGGCGGTGGGAGTGGGACTGTGGCTAGTGAAAATTCAGGCCAGGAGTATAGTGCGCTTAAGGATGTGTAATAGGGACAGTTCTCATCTATGTAGGTGAGAAGCTGATATTGGTGGGGAGGATGCAGATGGCACTGGTTGTGAAGCAGTTATTGATGTCGAGCATATTGTGTCAGCAGCATTCTCTGCCAATTTATGGTCAACTCTGCTCTTGGCCACAGTTTGATGATATCCATTGGTCCTTGATGATTTTAGTTATATGGGAATCAGGCTGTCACCTAAAACAAGTTTCAGCGCCTTCAATTTTGTCTGCTAATGCTGAAGACATCCTTAGGACCTATAGAGACTTGATTAGTTGATTTTTGAATTCAAACAAGATTAGCAGGCCAAACTGTTGATATGTAACCGAACAGGAGTTGAGTTCTAACGGTGTTTTACTGCCTCCAAAGATTGTGAAGTCACACTTGTGTGTTGTGGATCTTGTTATGTAGAAGAGTTGTTGTGGCTTGCTTTATTTAGCACAGACCATGATACAATTACAATATCATAGATACATGCCTTAGACCATGGCCTAATGGCCATATAACTAAAATCACCAAGGATGTAAATGCTGCCCATGAATGTGTGCATTGTGTGATGGCCATTCAGTCATGTGGACAGCTGATTGGTGGTCGTTCCTGCATAAAAGGGTGTGTGAAAGCTACAGTGGTGCTGGTATATGATATGACTGCTTTCATAAGTGGCCCTTCTTCAGATAGGATTGGACAGCCCTATCAAATGACTAGTATAGGATGTGCTGGGTGGCGCATAGGACAGATCTTCAGCCAGTGACTTCCACAGAAGCGTGACTCATGTGGCAAGCAGTCGGAAGCAGATGTGGCATAAGGATGGACCAGGATATTTCATAGATTGGCTGGGTAGCCAAACGCCACTTTAAGGGGGTGGAAAGAGTTGTGAATGGGATGTTCCTCTTGTGCAGGCAAGGTGATAAGTAGTCAAAGCCCTAGTGAGATATATGGTGTAAGTTGTTCTAGGCCAGGGTGATATTGGGTAATAAGGGTGGGGCTTCTTTGCAGGAGGTTCATGGGGGTGGTTGGAGGATTAGGGGCATGTACAAATATGGCACAGGAGATATGTTTGCTAACTTGTTTTGGATGGTAATGCTCGTCTATGGAGGTATTAATAAGACCTACAGTATACTGGGCAAGGGATTCCTTGTCACTGCAGATGCACTATCCATGGGTGGCCAGTCTGTATGGAAGAGACTTTTTAGTGTGGATAGGCTGATGGGTATCAAAATGGAAGTATTATTTATGGTTAGTGGGCTTAATATGCACAGAGGTTTTTATGGAGCCTTTGGACAGGCAGAAATCAATGTCCAAGGTGGTGGCATGCCAAGCTGAGAAGGGAAAGGTGAAACAGTTGAGCGATAAGATGTTGTGGGCGTGGAGGAATGAGGAGAAAATGTTCTAGCTCCAAGTTAAGAACGTAAAAATATCATCAATAAACCTGCTCCACACAAGGGGTGGCCCATAAATTGGTTGGTTTTGTAGAGTACCAAGTGAGTACCCATAACTGTGCCACAGATTTGTTTATCTTCCCCTCATAGGAGAAGTAGTTGCAAGTAAGAATCTAATTTCTCAAGTGTAAAAGGAATGAGGTTATGGATTTCTGGTCAACAAGGTGTTGGGAGAGGTAGTGTTGAATAGTAGCAAGACTATGTGCATGTGGGTTGTTGGTATATAAGGAGGTGGCATCAATAGTTGTGAACAGGTGTAGCCAGGTAGTGTGATGGGAATGGTTGGGAGGTGATGAAGAAAGTGGTTTGTGTCTTTGATAATATAAAACAGTTGACAGCAGAAACAGCATGTCAAAAATATTCTTGAATTTCTATAGAAAAGAAAGCTTTTTAGTGCCAAAGGGAGAATTAGTATCAGTGAAATGGTTGTAGATATTATTAACAGATATAGTTCTGAGTAAAGATAACCAGACACCGTGTATAGAAAACACTGACCAGTAGATATGCACCGGTACTTAAAAAAGAAGCTGAATGATGTAGCTCAGCCTTAGAGTTCTTGTTCGGAGTACATAAATAGAACACACACAAATTGTTCCAGCATTGTGGCCTTACATCAGTTAGGATAGTTGGAGAATGTAGGTTTCTGTAAGAATATGCAAAATGGGACATAAATCAGTGAAAGGTATTATTAAATGTGTTACTGTAGTAGATGATAATATTGGATCATTAGGACAATGCTAACCAGAGAAATACGTGAGAATTCATCCAAATGATAACACATGGAAGGCATTTGCAAAAACATCCAGTATTTTAATGGTAAGTTGTCTAGCCTGAAGTGAATTTGATAATACTCTCACAGACTAGGTATTTCACATTTGTCAATTTATCTGTTATTGGTGTAGAAGATCTTTAACCACTGAAAGGAAGGTACTCCTTGAGGCAAAATTACATAGGTATAAAGTGCCTCGGGTAATTTCTTTTAGCTCTTGACATTAAAAACCAGTGGTTCCTAGATACTCAGTGATAATTATGGAAAATCTGCAGCTCACATAGTTTGTAGCAAATGTTGAAAAAAATATAGCCATTAATTCTTGTTGTTTTCTTGCGTTTGGTGTGAAGCAATGTGTTACATTTAGTAGTTAATGTGGATGTGTAGCCACTAAAGTACAACTTTATCAGATTCTCCAAAAGTAGAATTAATGCCACAAAGTCACATCTGTATTGTACAAGGGGCGTCCCATGTTGATTTACATTTTATTTTTTCCTGTCGGTGATAATGCACTATTTGAGTCATCATCACAGTTGCAAGTATGTAGTACCTTGGTCTAACCATAGGTGGCAGGACAATCATTAGAAGTCTAATCCCTGTACAGTACAGCCCATTTTCCCAACTGTTGTCATTATGTGAGCAGACAACGTGGAGTGTGATCAACAAGGACAGTGCTGGACAATGTGATTTCTACCAAAGGAAGGTGTAAAGACTCCTTAATGATCACACTTCATGTTATCCACACACGTAGTGACTGCTGTACTGTGCAGGTACTGTCCTGCAACCTATGGTTAGACCAAAGTGGTACATACTTGCACTGTAATTAAATCAAATGACGCATGATAACTGATGGAAAAAATAAAGCATAAACTGAGATGGAATGCCCCTTGTATTTGAGGAACAGTGTAAGTTTTCATCAGTATTTCAAATTTCCATGATCTCAGTGTAAATTCACAAAAAAACAGAAGACAGCTGTGAAATGGTTATGTCTATAAACAGTGCAAAATACTTCACTATATTACGGAATGTGTGATGTACCAATAGAGTTTGTTATTGTAACATTTTCCATACTATATGCTCCTCCAAATACTGTGGTTGGCTGCTTAGTTGCTTAGATGTTGAATAGTTCTTCTCCCAGTAACTTCATTGTGTTCCATGGTACAGTTCAGGCCTGTTTAGATGGTTGATGTTTCCTGACCTTTCACTGAGGATGGGTTTCTTTGATTTCTTGTCTCCTAGAGAAATGTCCTCAATTTCCACATCCTCTTTTATGGTTTCTGATTCTATTGATTCATTATTGTTTCTGTCTCATTCTCTTACCCACCATGGAAATTCTCCTTCCTACACCTGTTTATGTGGTGTTTGTTTCATTTGCCATTTTTCACCATTTGCTGTGGCACTTAATCTACAGGACCTACCATGTTGTTCAATATTCATTGACACCACTCCTATAATTCCTGCAAAGTAACAGTTTGAAATGTATATCGATTTATGCGTGAAGATGGACTGTCTACTGCCACCAGATGGTGTTTCTGCTTCCCACAGATGACGCATTGCAGCTGCACTTGTTCCAGCTTGTAGGTACATCGGTGGTCATCGATAAGACAGCATGGACACAGACAAGCATGGACAGTGGTGAACAGTGTGGTTTTTCTGCAGGGAACAACTGACTGCTTCAGATATACACAAGAGCATAACAGCCATATTTAGGGAAACAGCACCGAGTCACAGATCCATGTTTCGTTGGGTGTCAGGGTTCATAGAGGGCAGGGACTGAGCTGAGAAACACAAAAAAACAATTGGTGTCCAGTAACTGCACGCAAACCAAACAATGCACAAACAAAGATTTGAAGATGGTGTTTACACAGTTTCTGCCCCATTACCTCACCATTGCACAGAAGCAGAAGCATGTGGAGATGTGTCAACAGTTGGTGCATCAGTGCAGTCCAGATACAGCAGAGTTTTTTGAGCATCTGGTCTCTGTTGACAAGTCACGGTTCTTCCACAAGACTCTAGAAAAGAAACATCAGTCTGTGTAGTGGAAGGAAATGAGAAGCCCCCATCCCCTGCTGTCGTGGCCAGGACTATTCATACAGAAACAAATTGTGACTTCGTTGTGGTAGAGGAAGGGAAACTGCTGGTGAACTGTAGGTTGGCTCCCTCCCAATACAATACTCAGCAGTGATCG
Organism: Schistocerca piceifrons; assembly: GCF_021461385.2. NCBI lineage: Eukaryota > Metazoa > Arthropoda > Insecta > Orthoptera > Acrididae > Schistocerca > Schistocerca piceifrons. The sequence goes on from NC_060141.1 coordinate 83,312,308, forward strand.
GTACTGCAGTTCACTGCACTATCTCCGCCTATGCATTCCACAGTGCTGCCATGGCAAGTGGGTCCATGCCATTGTGCTCCAAAATGGCAATGTGCAGCCACATATTAGTCACCAGACCATTGACACTGAGTCTGAAGTGAGGTTTACTGTGCTGCCACATCCTCCCTATTCACCAGATACAGCTCCTAGTCACTATGTCCTATTTGCTGTAATGAAAGAGGTCATTTGGGATAAGAAGTTCACCACCAGTGACAAATTTCATGTAGTTGTCCACCAGTGGTGCCAGTATATCCTCAGAAAATTGTTTTCTATGCAAATACTGAAGCTGCAAAATGATGGAAAAAGTGCATAGACATTGGTGGGGAGTACCTGTAATATAATCTGTATTCAGTTGTTCGGTAAATGGTTCCTGTGAACACAAAAAAATGGTAGTGTTAAAGATTTTTGAATGCCCCAAGTACAAACAATCCATCTACATCAAAGTTTAACAATCTCTGTACTACTTTACATAAATGGTGCTGTTGTGTTGGATATTATATTATTTAATTTTAAAAATATTTGTGCTTGTACTTCCTCTGAAGTCAAGAAACTCCATTTATGAAAACATCATGCATCAGCTTGCTGATTGTAAATATAGTTAGAGAAAAAAAGCTAGATTTCTGTTTACTAAAATATATCAATTATTTTTCATGCCTGTGACAGTGTGAATAAATCTTTATGAAATGTTTCATATTTTTAGCTGAAAAATTTGTCAAATTATAGTAAAAATGAGAGAAATAATTTATATAAACCTTCCTGCGAGTGAATTGGTGAAAACTTTGTTAGATGTTCCATTTCAGCCACAATGCTCTATCTTTCAAAGTCAGAAGTAATTTTCTGCTGGAGGATTTGTATATAATTCCTTATTTACTTTTTTTCCTCTATGAAAGCTTTACTTTCAAAATGGAATTTTGATTTAAGTTAGTTCTGTCTACTAATGCATTTATCTTTGGACGTTCTGGCATCTTAAAATAGTATGCTGCCTGGAGAAGCACTGAGATACAAAGATGGCAGAATTTTTTCCATCTTTACTTATTTCCTTAAGTATTGAATTTGACTTTATTTTTACATTGTGTTTCCATGCTGCCATGCTAGTCATTGATTCTGCGTCTAGTTGCACATACATGTAGCACGAACTTCCAGCATTCTGGAGCAGTCGCAGGGCAGCAACTTGTGTTATACAGTATGACAGAAAAATACCAAAGTTGCAAATTTCGCTTTTATTTACATGATGACTAGTTTCGGGTCGGGGCCTGTTTTCAAATCATCCAGATAATCGAAGTGGTATTTTCCAAAATTAAAAACCATGTCGAGATATCAAACATATGTGTGTATATATAGTGCAAATGAACAGTTACAGGGTATGCAGAGATCTGTATGCTCTGATATATGTGATAACTGTATCTGTATGCCCTGTGTAACTGTTCATTTGCACATTATTCTATGTATATGTTCGTTATCTTGACAGGGTTCATATATTTTGGGAAATACCGTTTTGACTATCTGGATCATCCGAGATGGATCCCGACCCAAAATGAATCGTCAAGTAAATTAAAGTAAAATGTGCAACTTTGGCTTTTTGTCCATTATATTCATATGGGTAGTATTTTCTAGACGAACTAAGCAAGTACAAGAGCCAATTTATTTTCCTCAAAACAAATGTCTATTAATTGTGGTAGGGGAAGCAAGAAACCTAGCTGGTAAATCTTCAGATGGACATTGCCAATATCCTAAATGGACTCTACAACTTGTGATTTGAACTTGGATTCTCATATTTATTCAGTAATAATATTATTTGAGTCAACACTGGTAGCATTACTCAAGAACTTCAGGTAAAGGTACTGCTTTAGCGGAAATAGACACAAAAATAACTATCAAAAGTGTGTATTGTGACACCCAGAACAACTGAACAAATGCTTGTCGTAGATGTTGCACAAGTGTTAAAAATCATCTTTCCACTTTCCACTTTTTCAGAACTGGTGAGCAGAGCTGTAGCTAAATGATTGATCTTACTGACCAAAATCGATAGTCAGATAGGCATTATCTTTACAACACATCCTCTGCTCCATAATTGTCCTGCCCTCAATCTCATGTAACGCAGTATCCCAGCACCCTCCACAGTTTTCCCTTCCTCCATCCATTCACCCCCTCCAAATTTGAGTCTCCACGTTGCCTTCAGTGTGCGGTACTTCTCATTGGTTGTTACAGTTGTGCCAGCCCATATACCAGCCACCCCTCTGAGCTGCTAGCCACCCACACCCATTCTCTTTCTCTGCCTCCTGCGTTTCTCTCCCTCTCCCTCTGCCCCCTACCTCACTGTCTCCCTCCCTCTTCCCCCTCCCCTCCCTCTCCCCTGCACTTCCCCTCCCCCTCCCTCTCTCTCACCCTCACTCCCTCCCCCTCCCTCCCTTTCCCGTTCTCCTCCCATCCCCCTACTACTCCCCCTCCCTCACCCTCTACCTCTACCTCTACCTCTCCCTCTCCCTCTCCCTCTCCCTCTCCCTCAGCCTTCCCACCTCAACACTTCTGCTTTTTGATGAGTGGTCTCCTTTAACCTTAAAGTGTTTAAAATAAAGTGCATCAAGTTAGGGGGCACACATGTTTACAGCCTTTATGTTTTATGTCTTTTTAACTCCCTACAGGGACACGAGATTTGTAGATATTATACTGTGCAGGTGCCCAACCATTTCAAATCTTATCTACTGTTTGTAGTAGATACACCTTTTTGTACTGTAAATATTTTTCCTATCTCTCAATGTTTGTTTTTGCAGCTGAATAACTTTTTACCTGTGCTGAAGCTTTATGATCTGCTTTACCCCGAGAAAGAGTCATTACCAGTCCCAGATTTCAACAAGGCCATTTGCACACATCAGATGGCAATGACATGTATCTGGATACACCTGCTGAAGAAGGCTCAGTCTGATCACCTTGATATCCAGAGACCAATACCAAATGCATTGAAGGTTCATCACGAGTGAGTATGATTTTCTTATTTTCTTATTGATTGCTGTCATGTTTTTTAACTCTGTCACTCACAAGACATATATCTTGAGGTACCTTTTTCCTATGTGGGTAAGTCATTAGGTGCCATATAGAAGTAGTGTTCACTGCCAGACAGATATGTAAAATGATGATAACTTTCACCCATATTCAAATACATAATTCTGTTGCATCTTGAATTTTATGTTATGTAATGTCTTAAGGAATGAAATTTTGATCTCGTAATATTAATATACTATAATTTTATACACATTATGCCATCGTGTGCAAGCAAGGAAGTATATTTATGCATTTCGTAACCATTTACATTGCTTCATATTCCCAATCAATGTGATTCAGAATTCTTCCTATTATTGCGTCTTTTGCTATTTCACTGACATTTTGGGCAGAGTAGTACATTGGTTAAGGTATTGCACTTGTATGTAGGAGGAGTTGGGTTGAAATATGGACTTAAGTGCTATGTGGCTCCCCTAAGTTATGTAATTTGAGTGCTGGACAGTTCCTTGTATTAAGCTGTGAACAATTCTTATGCAGCATAACTTGTATTCATTATCTAGTGACATTCGTGCTGACAAATAAAACTCCAACCCACCTCCCCCTCCCCAAAACATAATGACCTCCTCCGTGCCAACTAGCAGGGATTCTGAAACATCAATCATGGGAAACCCAAGTCACACTTTTCTAACATGATATACTGAAAGCTTACAATCAAGGCAGTCAGGTAGATGCAGTATTTCTTGATTTCTGAAAAGTATTTGACTCATGCGACCTATTCTGGAATATTGCTAAAGTGTGAGGGTCGCATACCAAATAGGACGAATGTGTTATTGAATATATACAGAAAAGGGCAGCACAAATGGTCACAGATTTGTTTGATTCATGAGACAGTGTCACATAGATACCAAGGAAATAGAGGTGGCAGATTCTCGAAGATAGATGTTAACTATCCCGAGAAAGTCTACTACCAAAATTTCAAGAACTGGCTTTAAATGATGACTCTAGGAATGTACTGCAATCCCCTATGTTTCGCTTACATAGGGATCGTGAAGATAAGATTAGAATAATTATGGCACACACAAATAATTATGGCACACACGAAGGCATTCAAAGTCATTCTTCTCATACTTCATTCGTGAATGGTAAAAGAAGAAACCCTAATAACTGGTACAGTGGAACATACCGTCTGCTGTACACTTCACAGTGATTTACAGAGTATATATGTAGATGTAGATATCCTGTGCCCTGCAGTTCTCATGTTGTTACCTGCCTGTTGAAATTTGGGTACTACACCATGACTGGCTGGTTGAGGTGGCACAACATTCAAAGCAGTTTTCCTTCATTTATGATGATGATTGATGTTCAGATGTATGACTGACCATCCAGATTTTGATTAGGCCGAAGGGCACGCGTTTGAGCTCACGCAGGATGGCGTGAGGTCTAGAACAGGACAAGGTCTTTATAGTAGCAAACATAGTATGTAGCTTCTGGAATACTTAACTTTAATCCATAATTGGTGAACATCGGTCTGACGGTACATGCATCACAAGATAAATAGCAATTGGTAATGGCGCCTTGCTAGGTCGTAGCAAATGACGTAGCTGAAGGCTATGCTAACTATTGTCTCGGCAAATGAGAGCGTAATTTGTCAGTGAACCATCGCTAGCAAAGTCAGCTGTACAACTGGGGCGAGTGCTAGGAAGTGTCTCTAGACCTGCCGTGTGGCGGCGCTCGGTCTGCAATCACTGATAGTGGCGACACGCGGGTCCGACGTATACTAACGGACTGCGGCCGATTTAAAGACTACCACCTAGCAAGTGTGGTGTCTGGCGGTGACACCACAATTAGTCTACTGGCTTTGTCAGGAACAATTCTTGAGTCCTTTACGAGGGCCTTCGTATTTCTGCCTATCCCCGCCGTCGGGTCACTTCTTAGTACTGTGTAAATGGGATCGCTTAGCAGTTCGTCCATCTTCTTTTCGTATTCAGAAGTGTCCATCAGAACTGTAGCGTTTCCTTTGTCTGCATGTAGGACCACAGTATCCTTGTTATTCCTGAGCTCCTTTATGGCCTGTCTTTCTTCATGTGTGATATTGGCTCTGGGTGGTTTTGCTGTTTGTAAAATTCTTACAGTTTCCTGCCTTATCTTTTCTGCTTCGACACGTGGTACTTGGTGGAGTGATGCCTCCACAGATTGAATGCTCTGTTATGTGGGAATCTTTGTGGGCATAACTGAAGTTTAATCCTTTGGACAGAACTGACGTCGCTGCCTCACTGATGATCTGTGTCGAGATGTTAACCACGGTACGAGCTGTATCCAGACTTAGCTGTGAGTGGTGTTTGTTTCCCCGTTAGCTCCTCAAATTTCTTTTTTTTGTCAACTACTGACCAAGTCCTCCACCATGCAGGCCTGGTTGTGGGTTATTCGGTTGATGTTATCCCAGTCCTTTGCTGATAACGTAGTTGACAGCCATAAATGCATGCTGTACAGTTACCTTTTGTTGTAGTCTATGAATCTCCGGAGGTGTTGTATCCTCTCCCTTAATAATGCATGGCTGGCCCGATAGTAAATGGTTCTTGCTCTTCTCATATCGGTTTGAGGCCGTACCCTGATGAATTTCAGGATGACATGATGATCTCGGCACCTTTTAAGGAACACCAAATCATTCAGCAGTTTCACCTTCCTCTTCCTCAGCGGCTCCAGTTTCCATATGTGTTGGTAGATTTCCTGCCCATACAGGTCACTGATATAAGAACGTAGGCTTCATATCCCCATGCAAAACCACTCGTGTCCTGAGGAAGGCCGTTGCAATTTGGCCGAAATGTAGGTTTTAGTTTATTATTGTTATTAGTTTTTAGCAATGATGCGGCATAATACCCAGAAGAATTTTAATCACTATGACACCGGCCGTTGAAGCCTACGTTCTTATACATTATTGTAGTTTGAAAGTTATTGACTACTCGCCAGTGACGAGACACTGTATGCCCATCTTTTCAGAGATGGTTGTGGGACTCAGCTGTTCGATACAGGATGTCAAATTAAACATCTTTCAGCCGTCTTGTTTCCAAACTTATTTTATTTGACTGCCATTTTCGGTGATTTACTATGTCATCTTCAGGCCCCTGACTGACGTGTAGGAAGATTACACCTTGGTTCTGATCAAAACAGGGGCCAGCAATACTGGTATTAGTAGATTTCTGCTTGCTCTAGCAATCAATTCAACCATAATCTGTTGACTGTTTGATTTCTGCTGTTTTAAAGCTAATCATGAAAGTGACAAGAATAAACTACTTTGTACCACATATTGATTTATTGTCCTCAATACCATGAAACTGCATTCGTAATTGTTTGTAACACATTCACAGTTCACGACTAAACAAGCCTGAATCTTTACTAAGATAAGACACTGTACAAGCCAAATAGTAGTTACTATAGATTTAACTTCAAATGGTCACTTTACATAATTTAGTGTGTCTGAACCATGCACTAGCAGTGTTTGATGTGTGTTTGTTGTATGGCTCAAATATACAATAAATTTCAACATTAAACTTTAGACATAAACAGTCTTTATAACATTGGCTACCTATTACAGTGTTTTGCAAGCTAAGCAAACAAATGTCACAATCTCAGCCTGTTTCATTGCCCTCAGTGTCATTGTGCTCTCATGTCATGTAAGCTTACCACTACATAACTCCCTGTCCTGTTAAACCTGGACCTCACTGTTTTACGTTCTGAAAGCCTTCTTAACAATGTTCTGATTGAATGTGTAGTGCACATAATGTACATGATAGGAAGGTACAAATCTCACTAATCCGAGAATAAAACTTGCCTACACTGAGGACAGATAGTAGTAGTAGTTTGTTGTGTTTGTGAATGTCAAGAAGGGAAGGTATTTCAGGTGAGGTGGGGGCTGGCAGAATGGAGGGAAACCTCAAAGATAACAGTGTGCAGGAAGCCCCATAGCCTATGAACAGAACTCATTTGCTCATTTGAGGACAGAGAGAGATGATAATGGTGATCGTGGTGGAAGGGGGGGGGATGCAGAGTGGGAGAGGTGGAAGATTGCTGGAATGCTGGAAGAGGAACTAGTAAAGATGGAAGCCAGGAGGAGTGCAGTGCTGAAGGATGTGTTGGTGGTTTGTGGGACAGTTCCTACCTTTGTAATTCACAGAAACTGGTGGTGGGGGGGGGGGGGGGGTGGAGACACTCAAATGACAAGGATTGCAAAGCATCCCTTAAAAATCAACCTCGGTTGTGATTAATAGCCTGCTCTACCCTGAGAGACCTTGCCTTCTACAACAATTTAGCTTAGCCTCTCGTCTGTGTGGACAGTCAGTCGGTCGAGGCATTGCTCACATTGAAGGGTGTGCAGTAGTTGGAATGGATTTGACGATGATGTGTTTGTTTTCGCAGATGGCCATTCCTCTTGTATGATCAGATATAACCTATTATAGGATTGGAAAAGGGTATGAAAAATGGATGAGAGTGTGGATCAGGTCAATTTCGATGCCTTTGATATGACCCACATGGAAAGAAGTTGAAAGTAGAAACGATTCAGTGATGTACCAGGATATTTCATAGGTTGGATGGGTGGTATAGTACACCTTTGAGAAATTTGAAAAGTATTTTAATGAGGATATTCGTCATTTTAAGATAATGAAAGATTTGTAAAGCACTGGTGGAGAATGTGGTTTCACTGTTCTTGTTACTTGTTAGCAAGTCTAATTTGGAACATTGAAGTGTATGAGAGGATATATCACAAGGTTTTGAGGATTATACCTATCTAAGAATATATTGACATTATCTTCAGTACATTAGTGAAGAGTCTGCTCATCACTACAGATCCATCACATACAGAACAGATTTCTTGTTCTTTCTGTGGAAGAGGCAGTAGTTATCAAAATGTGATTTGTTGGACATAATGGAAGTGGTGGTTCATATCTGTGGATTTGGTTCATTGAGCGTAGGATGTCCGAGTGATTATTATTTAAGAGAAAGTGTTGAGGTTAAGAAATAATGAAGAGAAAGTATCTCGTTTATGAATCTGAACTAGGTGCAGTGTTTGGGACTACTTGCCTAGAATGGATTTGTGTAAGTGACCTATGAACTATTAGAAATGTAAGGGTAACACGCTAGTTGATGTACTGTGGATTTGTTTGTACATATTCTCTTCAATGACTCAAAGAAAATAGTAGTTCTGAATGTGCTTCATCATGTGTACCATAAAGAACAAATGGTTTAGTAGCTCAAAGTATGCTGGGAAAGGCAGTGAATGACACTGAGAAGGCCCTAGGTGTGGAAGATGTTAGTATATGAGAAAGTTCGCTACCAGTGAGTAGCAAGAAGCCTGGTAATAATGGGATAGGAAATGCAGTGAAGCCGTGAATGAAGTGGTCGTACTTTGTAATGTAGAAAGGTAGGCTGTATATGTGAGTTGAAGGTGTTATTTGACTAGGGCAGAGATCTTTAGGTGGAAATGCAATAAGCACAGTAACTGACCACTTTAGGGTGTACAAGGTGATTGGGCTTGCCATACAGAAGGTGGAGGTTCAGGGCTTCTAGGTTATTTGCAGATACTGATTGCCTCATATCAACTTTTGTTTTTTAGAGTAAACGTCCTATAGTTTTTATGGATGGTGGTAGAAGTGTACCATAGTAGACTTTGTTCAGTAAGTAAAATAGTAGTTTGCATATTGATATTGGGGGAACCTTTTTTGCTTTTCAGGGGGAACATTCACAAAAAAGTTGTTTCTGTTACAGTGACATACTCACATTTCACTGTTATTGTTTTGTGATACAGGTTCCTGCAACACTTGGTAATGCCAAGCAATTCAGGCTTGTGCATGGGCTCCGATTACCGCATTGCTCTACTCTGCAATGCATACTCCACAAACCAGGAATATTTTTCACGGCCAATGGCAGCCCTAGTAGAGACGATCCTGGGCACTCAGAAGGGGCCACAACAGGCTCCTTTGCTTCCAATGTCCAACAATGCAGCTCTAGCAAGTGGACCCACAACTCCATTGTCCATGTCAATTCTTGACTCCCTTACTGTGCACTCCAAGATGAGCCTCATCCACAGTATTGTCACTCATGTAATAAAGCTGGCCCAAGCAAAGTCAAATCTGGCACTTGCTCCTGCACTTGTTGAGACCTATAGTCGGCTGCTGGTATACACGGAAATAGAATCACTTGGCATCAAAGGATTTATTAGTAAGTAAAGTCATTTATAAATATCATTTTCTAAAAGACTCCCCAGGTAGTGCACGTGTTATATGTTTTTATGACAACATTGCCAATTAATGAGTGTAACATTGAAACTATAAATAAACACTGTAATAAAAATAACAGTTAAAATTAATATGAGAGACTGGAAGTCATGTCACTTGTAGTGCCAAGAATCATATCTTCCTATACATTATACTTACCAAATTCCATGCTTTTCTGTTTGCTATTTGTCTGAGGAAGGGAGCCATTAGTTGGTTTTGTGTTTTGTATAGAAGTTCTCTTATTATTAGTGTAGTCAGTATTTGATTAGCATTTTCTTGATGTATACTTATTTCCATTGTTATCAATCATATTTATTAATACTTTTAACTGGGGTTTGGCTGAAACTAATGTTCACAAAATTGAACAGAATTTGGAATCGGGTATTCATTATTCTGAAGGATAGAAATGAAATAGTAAACAAAGAAGTGGAAAAGGTTGGATAGGAGCCCACGGGGCAACCTAAATTGTCCAAAATTAGTAAAAATACAGGTTAGGCAGCTTTCAGCAAATGGAGATTGGATGGTCACATCATTTACAAGGAGCTAATACAATCGTACAGATGTGCTCATACTCTCAAATTACCATTCTACGGAGAAAAGGGGTGTGATAGGCACACCCATACTATGTGAAACATGTGTATGAACTTGGTCAATGCACACCTGAGGTGTAAAACCTCAGCCGTGTTTCCAGAGTTAACAGGTACTCTTGTGCAAAAATCATAAAGACCATTTGAGCAACAACAAATGTAGCTCCATCAGAGAAAGCTGTTCTTCCTAGTTTACTAAATAATGAAGAAGAAAAAATATACTGAGTGTTTGAAATCAGATAAACACAATCAAGATCCCTTTGTTACAAATTGAGTCAGGGTTATATGCCCCGGGACAAATGGGAAATCTGAGGAAAACCTGGGAAAGATTTTATCCAGGAAAAACCTGGGAATTTTTTTTTTTAGAATTCTGAGAGTTTTTCAGTGTTTTAGTTTTCAGTTAAATTTTTGTAATTTTGACTGGTAAGAACTGATACTCTAACTAAGAATTTTACTGTAGCCTCCTTCTGACGAATAATACTGCATCAGTGAAACATCAATGAGAGAATAACACCAAAATAAAACCTTAGTGCAAAGAAAATGCTCCATTTACAACAGCAAAACAAAGTACACACAAGCATCAGCCAGCAGCAAAAATTTCTTGTTGAATCTCAGGGCCAATCACTTAGAAAAATTTTGGACCCAGAAGACCAGCCATTTATGCCCCTATTTAAAATTTTACTGGCACATTTGTGTTTGATATATCTTAAAGGGTAACACACACTAAAAAAGACCAAGCTCCAAGGTTCATTCATATTTATTTTAGTTCTTCAGTAGATTACATATTATTCAGTCAAGGTTCATTTTTTTAATTCATTTTAGTTCTTTCACAGATTAAAAATTATTCAATAATAATGGCAAGAAGTACAATTATCCTTGTAAAAAAGTGTGTGATGGGTTCATGAGCAAGTTCACACGTAATTGACTTTTCTGTGTAAAAGTCGAAGTGGTTGCTATAACATTTATTCGGGCAGGTTGGCCAAGAAATGTCCACTGCACAGCAGTGAACTCTATAATTGCACTTACTGGAAATAGGCTATTCTGCTGCTTCAGTTTAAGCTATGCTCTTAGGATCCTGCCTAACTACACCCTTGGGTTGGGAGGGGGGGGGGGGGGGGGGGGAGTGCGGCAGGGCGGGTTGTGTTGTCGTCGTCGCTCGTTTGTACTGTTTATATCATTAGATTTGCCCACCTACCTCAGTGTGGCTTCCTTACGATGTCCCTTCACTCTGCAGTAGCAGATACTCATTAGGCCGTGTAAAGCAGCATTGATGAAACTACGAACTAATACCTACTACACAGAGGCCACGTAACTCAAGTTGAAAATCAATTCCTGTAAGTTCATTTTAACAAATTTTGGGTTTGGGTGGTGGGTAAATGCAGTTTACCTGCAGTAAGCCTTTGGAAATTTTAGTGAACTGGTTTTTATTCTTAAGGAAGCACCTAAATTTGCTAGAAGTCCAAATTTACTATTTTAACTGCTCTACTATTCCCATCTCACAATCTGTACAAAATGTTCTCAAAAGGGGGGGGGGGGGGGCAGAATATCTACCAGTCTGACCCGATTAATGTTCGATCTGACAGTTACTAGTTACTGACCCACTACTATAGCGAGTTGAAACTTCGGTCGTATCAGTGGTCTTCAAAGTTAGAAGTACTCGCCCAAGTATTCCTTAAAGTATACGGAATATGCCACACGGAATTTCATGAAGACTGAAATATCACACACTCATAACACATCAATTAATTAATCAATCCTCACAATGTTCGTAACTTAAACTGCCTGAGTCACGACACTTCCTATCAGCAATGAACTCAACAGTTCTTCATTTTACAAGTTATTTTCTCGGCGACATTTAGCATGATGTTACACGTACAAAGGTTGGCTAGCGACTCTCTAGAGGCCACCCCACTCTCAGCCTATCTAACTTTCTGTGCATGGAACTGCTTAATTCTGATTGGCTAATGGTGTGAATAACCAATCAGATTGATCCTTCTAGATCATTCAGACGGCAAAACTTTCCTGAGCCAATCACTACTCAGAAAATCATTGACGTTATTACACAGCCAATTTCTAATATAATGTTTAATAAAATAGACCAAAATGCAAAATAATCTGTAAATTAATTTTGAAACTTTTTCCAATTCCGACTTCTATTCTGGCTGCTCTCTTACAAAAGAAAGCACACATCGACATACATCATCAGCTTTGTGGTTGCACCACAATTTTCCCACAATTCAATTTCATAAGTTTTTACATAAAATAGTATTAAGTTCTTACATATGTCACCCGGTCACTCTCTCATTCATTCCCATGTATACACACAACAAAATAATAAGCAGATAATAATTTTGAATGATTCTTTTACACTATGAAATGCAGAGTAATTAAAAGTTTTGAAAAGACAATTCCAATTAAGTGAGTTAATACACTGAGAACTCTGTTCATGACTTTAGATGATAATAAAAGACAAACTGCTATTGTTCCTAACTGAGTTTTGAAACATAATTGTCAGTTTTTGGACATTTAAGTAATTTTCTCAATCTCTGGAACTATACGAGATAAAAATTTGAAATTTTGACATGATTCTTTTCTTAATAACAAAAGATAGTTACTTAGTTCGAACAAAATTGGTTTATAATTACTATGGTTTATTTAGATTCGTAGGGTGTATGAATTTACGTTCCTACTAGATGTTACTTGAGACCGTTCTCACAGCTTGTAGCATCAGCTACGCTGTGAGTCATAGCAAAGACAATCCTGCAGCCACCGAGGTACACGGCTGCATGCTTTACTGCAATGAATGTTATCTCATAATAACTTGCTACGTCACAGGAGGGCCCACAGCAAAAACATTTTGACTACCAATATTTATGTGAGAGCTTAGCTTTTCTTTTAGCTATACTGTGTGTGTGTATTCGCAGAACTGAACAGTGATGTGCTATTGGCTGACTACATTGCATGTCTTATGCTCTGAATATCTGCTGTCTTTTGCTGGTAATATCATGTGACATGAACTATGATTGACTGACAAAGGTGCACCACGATCTCAATTTCAGTGCTTCGGAAGCTATCGTGCTATATTTGGTGAAATTCCTATTTACACTTCCGTTTTATGAAAATATGAAGTGGACACATTGCTGTGCATGGAAGATAGTGCCGAAACGCGTTATTTTATCTGGGTTTCGTTTCCTAAAGTGCCGGGAAATTCTGCACCGGTGTATAAAACCTTCACTGTTCAAAGAATTGATAACACAAAAAAAATATACCCATGGTATAGTGTATTTTCACCCAGGAAAAGTATATTTTTATCTGGGAAAAAATGAGCGTGTTTTGTTTCTTGTCTGCATATACACCCTGGGAGTGTTTCACATTTGAGGTACCGTAGAGGAATACATTTTGAAATGAAAAGATAATCTAGTGTGGGAGGTACAGAAGTTTGGCTGTGGCAGAACTTACTGCAAAGCAATGGTGACCCATTAATTGATTTTATTAACACACAAGTTCTCACTAAAATCAGTAATTACCACACGTCTTCATGTAGTTGGAAACTTTTTCAGTGTAGAGGAAATATTAAAATTAAATCATATATGGATGGCATCTTTGCATCAAACTTCTGTTGTATTGTCCAGTGTGGTTTCAGTTTTCTGAGACTGCAGACGTGTGTGCAAGTTGCATTTGCATATGTGTGTGTGTGTGTGTGTGTGTGTGTGTGTGTGTGTGTGTGTGTCTACTGCTGACAAAGACCTATATGGCCGAAAGCTACAATTGTGTGCATCTTTTTGTGGTGCCTATCACGACTCAGCAGCTCTGCTATATGGTGAGTAGCAACTTTCCTTCTCTGGTATTGTTACATTCTATTGTATTGTGTGAGTCAAACATAAATACAACAAGGTTCAGCACTTAAAAATGGACCACGGTGCTGTTTCTGTGGCATAACGCCAACCTATTAATAGTCATCAGTAACTCACTAACATTTGAGAATGTTGCTCAGTTGTAACAACAAAACTGTAGGTAGCTTAAAATACCCAAAAAAGAAGTAATTACACACAAAGATCAACATCTGATTGTCATTGACTCATTAGAGGTGAGATGCTAGTTTGGTTTACTTAAGGATAGCAGAAGTCTCATCAAAGGCATCATCCTTTAATTTGCATGAAGTCATCCTGCTGGCATAAATAAATACAGGCATTTAGTGAAACCAAGAAAAATGAATCGGGATGGCTGCACAAAGCTTTTTACCCACATTCTCTTTGAGTTGTTGTTGTTGTGGTCTTCAGTCCTGAGACTGGTTTGATGCAGCTCTCCATGCTACTCTATCCTGTGCAAGCTTCTTCATCTCCCAGTACCTACTGCAACCTACATCCTTCTGAATCTGTTTAGTATATTCATCTCTTGGTCTCCCTCTATGATTTTTACCCTCCACTCTGCTCTCCAATACTAAACTGATGATCCCTTGATGCCTCGGAATATGCCCCACCAACCAATTCCTTCTCCTAGTCAAGTTGTGCCACAAATTTCTCTTCTCTCCAATTCTATTCAATACCTCCTCATTAGTTATGTGATCTAACCATCTAATCTTCAGCATTCTTCTGTAGCACCACATTTCGAAAGCTTCTATTCTCTTCTTGTCTAAACTATTTATCGTCCACGTTTCACTTCCATACATAGCTACTCTCCATACAAATACTTTCAGTAATGACTTCCTGACGCTTAAATCTATACTCGATGTTAACAAATTTCTCTTCTTCAGAAATGCTTTTCTTGCCATTGCCAGTCTACGTTTTATATCCTCCCTACTTTGACTATCATCAGTTATTTTGCTCCCCAAATAGCAAAACTCATTTACTACTTTACGCCTCTCATTTCCTAATCTTAATTCCCTCAGAATCACCCGATTTAATTAGACTACATTCCATTATCCTCATTTTGCTTTTGTTGATGTTCATCTTATATCCTTCTTTCAAGACACTGTCCATTCCGTTCAGCTGCTCTTCCAGGTCCTTTGCTGTCTCTGACATAATTACAATGTCATCGGCGAATCTCAAAGTTTTTATTTCTTCTCCATGGATTTTAATACCTACTCCGAATTTTTCTTTTGTTTCCTTTACTGCTTGCTCAATATACAGATTGAATAACATCGGGGATAGGCTACAACCCTGTCTCACTCCCTTCCGAACCACTGCTTCCCTTTCATGCCCCTCGACTCTTATAACTGCCATCTGGTTTCTGCACAAATTGCAAATAGCCTTTTGCTCCCTGTATTTTACCCCTGCCACCTTCAGAATTTGAAAGAGAGTATTCCAGTCAACATTGTCAAAAGCTTTCTCTTAAATCTACAAAATGCTAGAAACGTGGGTTTTCCTTTCCTTAATCTATTTTCTAAGATAAGTCATAGGGTCAGTATTGCCTCACGTGTTCCAACATTTCTATGGAATCCAAACTGATCTTCCCCAAGGTCAGCTTCTACCAGTTTTTCAATTCATCTGTAAAGAATTTGTGTTAGTGTTTTGCATCCGTGGCTTATTAAACTGATAGTTTGGTAATTTTCACATCTGTCAACACGTGCTTTCTTTGGGATTGGAATTATTATATTCTTCTTGAAGTCTGAGGGTATTTCGCCTGTCTCATACATCTTGCTCACTAGATGATAGAGTTTTGTTAGGCCTGGCTCTCCCACTGCCTTCAGTAGTTCCAATGGAATGTTGTCTACTCCGGGGGCCTTGTTTCGACTCAGGTCTTTCAGTGCTCTGTCAAACTCTTCACGCAGTATCATACCTCCTATTTCATCTTCATCTACTGTGTCTTCCATTTCTATAACATTGTTCTCAAGAACATCGCCCTTGTATAGACCCTCTATATACTCCTTCCAACTTTCTTCTTTGCCTTCTTTGCTTTGAACTTGGTTTCCATCTGAGCTCTAGATATTCATGCAAGTTGTTCTCTTTTCTTCAAAGGTCTCTTCAATTTTCCTGTAAGCAGTATCCATCTTAACCCTAGTGACATGCGCCTCTATATCCTTACATTTGTCCTCTAGCCATCTCTGCTTAGCCATTTTGCACTTCGTGTCAATCTCATTTTTGAGACGTTTGTATTCCTTTTTGCCTGCTTCTTTTACTGCATTTTTATATTTTCTCCTTTCGTCAATTAAATTCAATATATCTTCTGTTACCCAATGATTTCTGCTAGCCCTTGTCTTTTTACCTACTTGATCCTCTGCTACCTTCACTATTTCATCTCTCAAAGCTACCCATTCTTCTTCTACTGTATTTCTTTCCCCCATTCTTATCAGTCATTCCCTAATGCTCTCCCTGAAGGTCTCTACAACCTCTGGTTCTTTCAGTTTATCCAGGTCCCATCTCAAATTCCCACCTTTTTGCAGTTTCTTCAGTTTTAATCTACAGTTCATGACCAATAGATTGTGGTCAGAGTCCACATCTGCACCTGGAAATGTCTTACAATTTAAAACCTGGTTCCTAAATCTCTGTCTTACCATAATATAATCTATCTGATACCTTTTAGTATTTCCAGGCCTCTTCCATGTGTACAACATTCTTTTATGATTCTTGAACCAAGTGTTGGCTATGATTAAGTTATGCTCTGTGCAAAATTCTACCAGGCGGATTCCTCTTTCATTCCTTAATCCCATTCCATATTCACCTACTACGTTTCCTTCTCTTTATTTTCCTACTATCGAGTTCCAGTCACCCATGACAATTAAATTTTCGTCTCCCTTCACAATCTGAATAATATCTTTTATTTCATCATACATTTCTTCAATTTCTTCGTCATCTGCAGAGCTAGTTGGCATATAAACTTGTACTACTGTAGTAGGTGTGGGCTTCGTATCTATCTTGGCCACAATAATGCGTTCACTATGCTGTTTGTAGTAGCTTACCCGCATTCCTATTTTCCTATTCATTATTAAACCTACTCCTGCATTACCCCTATTTGATTTTGTGTTTATAACCCTGTAGTCCCCCCCCCATGAACCATGGACCTTGCCGTTGGTGGGGAGGCTTGCGTGCCTCAGCGATACAGATAGCCGTACCGTAGGTGCAACCACAATGGAGGGGTATCTGTTGAGAGGCCAGACAAACGTGTGGTTCCTGAAGAGGGGCAGCAGCCTTTTCAGTAGTTGCAAGGGCAACAGTCTGGATGATTGACTGATGTGGCCTTGTAACAATAACCAAAATGGCCTTGCTGTGCTGGTACTGCGAACGGCTGAAAGCAAGGGGAAACTACAGCCGTAATTTTTCCCGAGGGCATGCAGCTTTACTGTATGATTACATGATGATGGCGTCCTCTTGGGTAAAATATTCCGGAGGTAAAATAGTCCCCCATTCGGATCTCCGGGCGGGGACTACTTAAGAGGATGTCGTTATCAGGAGAAAGAAAACTGGCATTCTACGGATTGGAGCGTGAAATGTCAGATCCCTTAATCGGACAGGTAGGTTAGAAAATTTAAAAAGGGAAATGGATAGGTTGAAGTTAGATATAGTGGGAATTAGTGAAGTTCGGTGGCAGGAGGAACAAGACTTCTAGTCAGGTGACTACAGGGTTATAAACACAAAATCAAATAGGGGTAATGCAGGAGTAGGTTAAATAATGAATAGGAAAATAGGAATGCGGGTAAGCTACTACAAACAGCTTAGTGAACGCATTATTGTGGCCAAGATAGATACGAAGCCCACACCTACTGCAGTAGTACAAATTTATATGCCAACTAGCTCTGCAGATGATGAAGAAATTGAAGAAATGTATGATGAAATAAAAGAAATTATTCAGATTGTGAAGGGAGACGAAAATTTAATAGTCATGGGTGACTGGAATTCGAGTGTAGGAAAAGGGAGAGAAGGAAACATAGTAGGTGAATATGGATTGGGGGACAGAAATGAAAGAGGAAGCCGCCTGGTAGAATTTTGCACAGAGCACAACATAATCATAACTAACACTTGGTTTAAGAATCATGAAAGAAGGTTGTATTCATGGAAGAACCCTGGAGATACTAAAAGGTATAAGATAGATTATATAATGGTAAGACAGAGATTTAGGAACCAGGTTTTAAATTGTAAGACATTTCCAGGGGCAGATGTGGACTCAGACCACAATCTATTGGTTATGACCTGTAGATTAAAACTGAAGAAACTGCAAAAAGGTGGGAATTTAAGGAGATGGGACCTGGATAAACTAAAAGAACCAGAGGTTGTACACAGATTCAGGGAGAGCATAAGGGAGCAATTGACAGGAATGGGGGAAATAAATACAGTAGAAGAAGAATGGGTAGCTTTGAGGGATGAAGTAGTGAAGGCAGCACAGGATCAAGTAGGTAAAAAGACGAGGGCTAGTAGAAATCCTTGGGTAACAGAAGAAATATTGAATTTAATTGATGAAAGGAGAAAATATAAAAATGCAGTAAGTGAAACAGGCAAAAAGGAATACAAACGTCTCAAAAGTGAGATCGACAGGAAGTGCAAAATGGCTAAGCAGGGATGGCTATAGGACAAATGTAAGGATGTAGAGGCCTATCTCACTAGGGGTAAGATAGATACTGCCTACAGGAAAATTAAAGAGACCTTTGGAGATAAGAGAACGACTTGTATGAATATCAAGAGCTCAGATGGAAACCCAGTTCTAAGCAAAGAAGGGAAAGCAGAAAGGTGGAAGGAGTATATAGAGGGTCTATACAAGGGCGATGTACTTGAGGACAATATTATGGAAATGGAAGAGGATGTAGATGAAGATGAAATGGGAGATATGATACTGTGTGAAGAGTTTGACAGAGCACTGAAAGACCTGAGTCGAAACAAGGCCCCCGGAGTAGACAACATTCCATTGGAACTACTGACGGCAGTGGGAGAGCCAGTCCTGACAAAACTCTACCATCTGGTGAGCAAGATGTATGAATCAGGCGAAATACCCTCAGACTTCAAGAAGAATATAATAATTCCAATCCCAAAGAAAGCAGGTGTTGACAGATGTGAAAATTACCGAACTATCAGCTCAATAAGTCACAGCTGCAAAATACTAGCACGAATTCTTTACAGACAAATGGAAAAACTAGTAGAAGCCAACCTCGGGGAAGATCAGTTTGGATTCCGTAGAAACACTGGAACACGTGAGGCAATACTGACCTTACGACTTATCTTAGAAGAAAGATTAAGGAAAGGCAGACCTACGTTTCTAGCATTTGTAGACTTAGAGAAAGCTTTTGACAATGTTGACTGGAATACTCTCTTTCAAATTCTAAAGGTGGCAGGGATAAAATACAGGGAGCGAAAGGCTATTTATAATTTGTACAGAAACCAGATGGCAGTTATAAGAGTCGAGGGACATGAAAGGGAAGCAGTGGTTGGGAAGGGAGTAAGACAGGGTTGTGGCCTCCCCCCGATGTTGTTCAATCTGTATATTGAGCAAGCAGTAAAGGAAACAAAAGAAAAATTCGGAGTAGGTATTAAAATTCATGGAGAAGAAATTAAAACTTTGAGGTTCGCCGATGACATTGTAATTCTGTCAGAGACAGCAAAGGACTTGGAAGAGCAGTTGAATGGAATGGACAGTGTCTTGAAAGGAGGATATAAGATGAACATCAACAAAAGCAAAACAAGGATAATGGAATGTAGTCTAATTAAGTCGGGTGATGCTGAGGGAATTAGATTAGGAAATGAGGCACTTAAAGTAGTAAAGGAGTTTTGCTATTTGGGGAGCAAAATAACTGATGATGGTCGAAGTAGAGAGGATATAAAATGTAGGCTGGCAATGGCAAGGAAAGCGTTTCTGAAGAAGAGAAATTTGTTAACATCCAGTATTGATTTAAGTGTCAGGAAGTCATTTCTGAAAGTATTTGTATGGAGTGTAGCCATGTATGGAAGTGAAACATGGACGATGAATAGTTTGGACAAGAAGAGAATAGAAGCTTTCAAAATGTGGTGCTACAGAAGAATGCTGAAGATTAGATGGGTAGATCACATAACTAATGAGGAAGTATTGAATAGGATTGGGGAGAAGAGAAGTTTGTGGCACAACTTGACCAGAAGAAGGGATCGGTTGGTAGGACATGTTCTGAGGCATCAAGGGATCACCAATTTAGTGTTGGAGGGCAGCGTGGAGGGTAAAAATCGTAGAGGGAGACCAAGAGATGAATACACTAAGCAGATTCAGAAGGATGTAGGTTGCAGTAGGTACTGGGAGATGAAAAAGCTCGCACAGGATAGAGTAGCATGAAGAGCTGCATCAAACCAGTCTCAGGACTGAAGACCACAACAACAACAACCACCCTGTAGTCACCTGACCAGAAGTCTTGTTCCTCCTGCTACCGAACTTCACTAATTCCCACTATATCTAACTTTAACCTATCCATTTCCCTTTTTAAATTTTCTAACCTACCTGCCTGATTAAGGGATCTGACATTCCACACTCCGATCCGTAGAACTCCAGTTTTCTTTTTCCTGATAACAACGTCCTCCTGAGTAGTCCTCGCCCGGTGATCTGAATGGGGGACTATTTTACCTCCGGAATATTTTACCCAAGAGGACGCCATCATCATTGAACCATACAGTAAAGCTGCATGCCCTCGGGAAAAATTACAGCTGTAGTTTCCCCTTGCTTTCAGCCATTCGCAGTACCTGCACAGCAAGGCCCGTTTGGTTAGTGTTACAAGGCCAGATCAGTCAAACATCCAGACTGTTGCCCCTCAACTACTGCTGCTGCCCCTCTTCAGCAACCACACGTTTGTCTGAACTCTCAACAGATACCCCTCCGTTGTGGTTGCACCTACGGTACGGCTATCTGTATTGCTGAGGCACACAAGCCTCCCCACCAATGGCAAGGTCCAAGGTTCATGGGGGGCCTCTTTGAGTATGTGTCCATAATCTTAATATGAAATACACAAGTTGCTCTGATAAATTATTCATTCATTACTGGCTCATTTAAAAAGGGGGGGGGGGGGGGCAGCCATTGACACGAAAAGTATCCTGGATGAACACTATGGTGACAGTTGTCTGTTGGAGGGTCCTTCAGTCTGTGAACTGGGTCACCCACATAACTACTGGGAGACTGTGATTTAACACAGAATCAAAGCGACATTGTTGTGTGAAGGAAAAGTATCCCAAGTGTTAGTTTGATACTTACACAAGGCATGAATAATGCTTTCTCTAGTGACATGAACTAAGGAATGAATAAATAGATATCTGACAATTATTCTGTCAACTGTCACTTATTTCAGCATCATGGTCTTATTTTTATGGTAATCATAAATTACCTGCCCGTCCCCCTGAATGATTACTTTTACCACCTTACCTTTACATTTGCATCAGCCATTCATTACATTATTAATTTTATAAAAATTTTCATACGGCTATATGATATTTTTGTACCCCATCTTAGTCTTTTGTTTAATGTTTAGCTTTCACAAAAATTGTGTACTAATAGTTTTTGTATCTACTTATTTTACATCCGAATGTTGTTTTGGTTATTAGTAAAGATTGATCTTTATTTCCCTTCATATATGATTTGAGTGCGCTTAACAACATTGATACATTATGTTTTCTTACCAAATAAAATCCAGAAGTGTCCATTTTCCTGTAATCAAATTTTTGTTTCATTTGTATAATTGTTTCATATTTCATGCATAATTTTGTTTTTCAGGTCAGTTGCTGCCCACTGTTTTTAAATCACATGCTTGGGGAATTTTGTATACTCTATTGGAGATGTTCAGTTATCGTATGCATCACATCCAGCCTCATTACCGTGTTCAGCTGCTGTCTCATCTGCATAGCCTCGCTGCTGTACCTCAGACGAATCAAACTCAGCTTCATCTCTGGTATGAAAGTACTGAAATCCTGATTTTTTTTCTCTCTGTAATATAATCACTCAAAATCTAGACTTGAATTTCATTGCCAATGGCCTGCTATGTATTTGTTGTGATTCTCTTTCACCTATGTGTTTCTGCAACTGCAAATACTCCATTGTCGTGTCATTTACTTGTGATGTCTTCCCCTTAGTTAATTTAATCTTTAAGTTTAGAATGAACATTTTAAATAAGAATGTTCAAAATTCGAGATTTAAACACAGAATCTGCTTACCTGATGCTCAAGCATAAACCGCTATAGCAGAGAGCCACATTAACAAAAAAAAGTTTAATTTCTTGCTTTGATTTGCCTAATTGAAGCCTCGAACTCCAACGTTGTCTGTTTGAATGCAAAATCATAGGACTAATATCATCACAATGTTAATTATAATATTAAGCATTTTATAAAAGGATTTTCAAAACTCAGCAACCAGTTGCACAAAAGAAAATTTATTTCTTTATCGGTTTCAGGCACCTAGTGCTCTTCTTCAGAAAATCAAAATTATCGCATTATTAGTGAGCTTCAAAAATAAGCAGATCTGTGCATCATAGTAGTCTAGTCCCCAGCCACAGCCCCCAGTCACACAATGTGCCTCACACCTCATTTTCATGAAAGCATGGTATGAAGCATGTTGTGCAACAAGGATCTGTGACTTGGAACTACATTACTATGCTGCCTGAAACCAATAAAGAAATAAATTTTCTTTTGTGCGATTGGTTGCTAAATTTTTCAACAATTATACTTATTGTTGCTGTAGATGAGAAAAATATTTGGGATAAAATTTTGTTATGAGTTATATGTAAGTTGGCTACAACATCACACATTAAGGAGTTGGGAGTGCAAAAAAAAAAAAAAGATGTTTACTATGTGCGAGTGAATGAAGTACATAAAATATTCACATATGTGTGACTATGACAAAAAGAACAATGATTATGATGGTACACAAAAATACACTTTGTTTGAAGTTGACTGTTATAATTGTTTCTTCAGAGTGACAGTTAATAAAGCTCTGAAGATGGCATTTTAAGCCAAAAACTGATTAACACAATGAAATTAATACTATAGAACAAAAGCAAACCTTTTATCTGCCATCTCCTCCTCCATATCTCTGTCCGTCTCCTCCTACACCCTCTCCGTCCATCACCTCCTACCCTCACCTCTCCATCTCCTTCCTGTCTCTGTCCATCTCCTCCTTCCCCTCTCTGTGTCCACCTTCTATGTCACCTTGTTTCCAGTCCCCCCCCCCCCCCCCCCCCCCCAAAATTGGTAATTGGTTCGTACCCCTACAGGCAGTAAGTGGTGTGTGTACAAAGTTCAAAGTGGTATGTGTACAAAGTTCAGTTGAAATCGATAAAGTGGTTTGAGAGTAGATGTGAAACATACGCACAAGCATTTTTGTATGTTTAGATTTCCTTTATGTAGGCAGTGGGCAATTATACTGATTATTTCTTTTACAAATTGGATAGTTCCATTGAAGAGTTTCCTGCACCAGTCTGACCACGTGCTCTCTCATTAATCTACATCTGCATGATTACTCTGCAATTCACATTTAAGTGCTTGGCAGAGGGTTCATCGAACCACAATCATACTATCTCTCTACCATTCCACGCCCGAACAGCGCGCGGGAAAAACGAACACCTAAACCTTTCTGTTCGAGCTCTGATTTCTCTTATTTTATTTTGATGATCATTCCTAACTATTTAGGTTGGTCTCAACAAAATATTTTCGCATTTGGAAGAGAAAGTTGGTGACTGAAATTTCATAAATAGATCTCGCCGCGACTAAAACCGTCTTTGCTTTAATGACTTCCATCCCAACTCGTGTATCATATCTGCCACACTCTCTCCCCTATTACGTGATAATACAAAACGAGCTGCCCTTTTTTGCACCCTTTCGATGTCCTCCGTCAATCCCACCTGGTAAGGATCCCACACCGTGCAGCAATATTCTAACAGAGGACGAACGAGTGTAGTGTAAGCTGTCTCTTTAGTGGACTTGTTGCATCTTCTAAGTGTCCTGCCAATGAAACGCAACCTTTGGCTCGCCTTCACCACAATATTATCTATGTGGTCTTTCCAACTGAAGTTGCTCGTAATTTTAACACCCAGGTATTTAATTGAATTGACAGCCTTGAGAATTGTACTATTTGTCGAGTAATCAAATTCCAACGGATTTCTTTTGGAACTCATGTGGATCACCTCACACTTTTCGTTATTTAGCGTCAACTGCCACCTGCCACACCATACAGCAATCTTTTCTAAATCGCTTTGCAACTGATACTGGTCTTCGGATGACCTTACTAGACGGTAAATTACAGCATCATCTGCGAACAACCTAAGAGAACTGCTCAGATTGTCACCCAGGTCATTTATATAGATCAGGAACAGCAGAGGTCCCAGGACGCTTCCCTGGGGACCACCTGATATCACTTCAGTTTTACTCGATGATTTGCCGTCTATTACTATGAACTGTGACCTTCGTGACAGGAAATCACGAATCCAGTCGCACAACTGAGACGATACCCCATAGGCCCGCAGCTTGATTAGAAGTCGTTTGTGAGGAACGGTGTCAAAAGCTTTCCAGAAATCTAGAAATACGGAATCAACTTGAGATCCCCTGTTGATAGCGGCCATTACTTAGTGCGAATAAAGAGCTAGCTGCGTTACACAAGAACGATGTTTTCTGAAACCATGCTGATTACGTATCAATAGATCGTTCCCTTCGAGGTGATTCATAATGTTTGAATACAGTATATGCTCCAAAACCCTACTGCAAACCGACGTCAATGATATAGGTCTGTAGTTCGATGGATTACTCCTACTACCCTTCTTAAACACTGGTGCGACCTGCGCAATTTTCCAATCTGTAGGTACAGATCTATCGGTGAGCGAGCAGTTGTATATGATTGCTAAGTAGGGAGCTATTGTATCAGCGTAATCTGAAAAGAACCTAATCGGTATACAATCTGGACCTGAAGACTTGCCCGTATCAAGCGATTTGAGTTGCTTCGCAACCCCTAAGGTATCTACTTCTAAGAAACTCATGCTAGCAGCTGTTCGTGTTTCAAATTCTGGAATATTCCATTCGTCTTCCCTGGTGAAGGAATTTCAGAAAACTGCTTTCAATAACTCCGCTTTAGCGGCACAGTCGTCGGTAACAGTACTATCGGCACTGTGCAGCGAAGGTATTGACTGCGTCTTGCCGCTTGTGTACTTTACATACAACCAGAATTTCTTCAGATTTTCTACCAAATTTCGAGTCAATGTTTCGTTGTGGAACCTATTAAAGGCATCTTACATTGAAGTCCGTGCCAAATTTCGCGCATCTGTAAATTTTAGCCAATCTTCGGGATTTTGCGTTCTTCTGAACTTCGCATGCTTTTCCCGTTGCCTCTGCAACAGCGTTCGGACCTGTTTTGTGTACCATGGGGGATCAGTTCCATCTCTTACCAAATTATGAGGTATGAATCTCTCAATTGCTGTTGCTACTATATCTTTGAATTTGAGCCATATCTAGTCTACATTTGCATAGTTAGTTCGGAAGGAATGGAGATTGTCTCTTAGGAAGGCTTCTAGTGACACTTTATCCACTTTTTTAAATAAAATTATTTTGCGTTTGTTTCTCATGGATTTGGAAGAAATGGTATTGAGCCTAGCTACAACGACCTTGTGATCACTAATCCCTGTATCAGTCATGATGCTCTCTATTAGCTCTGTATTGTTTGTGGCTAAGAGGTCAAGTGTGTTTTCGCAACCGTTTACAATTCGCGTGGGTTCATGGATTAACTGCTCGAAATAATTTTCGGAGAAAGCATTTAGGACAATCTCGGAAGATGTTTTCTGCCTACCACTGGTTTTGAACAAGTATTTTTGCCAACATATCGAGGGAAGGTTGAAGTCCCCACCAACTATAACCGTATGAGTGGGGTATTTATTTGGTAGGAGACTCAAATTTTCTCTGAACTGTTCAGCAACTATATCATCGGAGTCTGGGGGTCGGTAGAAGGAGCCAATTATTAACTTAGTTCGGCTGTTAAGTATAACCTCCACCAATACCAATTCGCACGGAGTATCTACTTCGACTTCACTGCAAGATAAACCACTACTGACAGACACAAACACTCCACCACCAATTCTGCCTTATCTATCTTTCCTCAACACCGTCTGAGACTTCGTAAAAATTTCTGCAGAACTTATTTCAGGCTTGGCATGGGACATTAAACTCAAATCTTCCTTCCTTCCCTTGTTTGCAAATTATTGTGAAGTTACGGTTTCTAGTTTATAGCCACAACAGACATGAATACGTTAGTGGAAAGTTCTGGTGGGATATATATAATTAAGGAATAGAGGTATCAGTTAACCAAATAGTAGAAACATTCAGTCATCAAATAAGACTGAGAGCATTGCTGACTATCAGATAGCAGTGTAACCCCACAGTTTGTTTGTTTGTACATATGTGTGTACATATAACCTAGCTTCAAAAAGAATTAATCTGAAAGCTACCGAAGTTCTCTGTCTTTATGTGATTGTTGACAGTTCAACACATCTACTTTTTAGTGAGCTGTTTCCTTTACTCTTAAATTAATTACACAACAGATATGTTATTGATGTGAGGGGAAAAAGGAAATTAGTGGCCAATATTTTTGTCATGCTAAACTATTTTCAGGAGCACATTTTTGAAGCAGTTTACATTATTTTTAAAACCCTCTTTTCAGAAAATGGTGTAATATAGAATATCACATGGTTAGTTATGAAATTACTTCATTCAGTAAACATCATCATTTGCAGTTGTAGAGGAATGAGTAAAGATAACCACTGTTTGTATAGTGGAGCTTTTGAGTGGTAGGTACCCACACAAAAGAAACTGCAATATCATAGCTCAGCTATGTTTGTATTGTGACTTTTATGAATGTCATACCTTGAGGGAGAACAAAAGTTCATAACCTGAGTAATCATGTAGCAGTTCTTGCTTTGTTCCTATTGACTGCTCAGTGCCATTGCTGAATGGACAGTCTAGATTTCAGTTCTTTGTAAACTACTGTGCTATATTTGGTGGAATTTGTGTTTACTCTTTGTAGTATGAAAATATGCAGTGTAAATATTGTTGCACATCAGAGATCTTTACGAAATGAGGATTTTTTTTTTTTTTTTTTTTTTTTTTTTCATAAAGTGCCAGGAAGTTCTGTGACAGCATATATAACCTTCACTATTCAAAGGATTGATAAGTTTTTCAACTCCGAGCGAAAGTATATTGTCACTTAAGACAGAAGGAATAGGCTTTCATTGTCAAGAAAAAGTGTATTTTCAGCCGAGAAAAAGTGTATTCTTAACTGGGAAATCTGGGAAAAATCTTTTTTTAACCGTGTATACACCCTGTTAAAGAATATGAAAAGATCATATTTATTGAAACATCCTGGCAGATTAAAACTGTGTGCCCGAAGTTTCATATCAGCGCACACTCCGCTGCAGAGTGAAAATCTCATTCTGGAAACATCCCCCAGGCTGTGGCTAAGCCATGTCTCCGCAATATCCTTTCTTTCAGGAGTGCTAGTTCTGCAAGGTTCGCAGGAGAGCTTCTGTAAAGTTTGAAAGGTAGGAGACGAGGTACTGGCAGAAGTAAAGCTGTGAGTACCGGGCGTGAGTCGTGCTTCAGTAGCTCAGATGGTAGAGCACTTGCCCGCGAAAGGCAAAGGTCCCGAGTTCGAGTCTCGGTCGGGCACACAGTTTTAATCTGCCAGGAAGTTTCATATCAGCGCACACTCCGCTGCAGAGTGAAAATCTCATTCTGGAATCATATTTATTCTCTAAAATTTTGATGGCATTATTAAATTATTGTTTCTCATTGTCTGGTTCGTGCAGTACAATAAATAATTAAGGAATGAAATTGTAAATGAATATTATTTTGAATGTAGTATTTCTCTTTGTTGTTAGTGTTGAGAGCACAGCACTTCGATTGATCACTGGCCTAGGCAGTGCGGAAGTCCAGCCACAGTTGTCTCGCTTTCTTAGTGAACCTAAAACACTGGTGTCTGCAGAATCAGAGGAACTAAATCGTGCCCTGGTTCTCACATTGGCTCGCTCCATGCATGTGACAGGAACAGGTTTGACACTTCACAGTTAACTCCATTTTCAACAAAATTTTCCTTGTGATGAAGCAACTATCTTTTTGTTACCATCATTGCTTTGATGATTCTTAAAAGTTTTATTAGTATCACATTGTAAGTGTATTCTTTTTGTGGGAAAATACTCTAACTTATAAATTGAAATGTTGAACTATGTAATGAAAAACAGATCTCAAGATCATTTGTGAAAATGAAAAAAATTTAAAGCCATGAACGTATCTGGTATTATATTATGGTTCAGGTCTCAGATACACTATAGAAATGAGTAAATTTATGCATAGTGACATGATGTATCATCAGTTGGAAGACTGTATTACCACTCAGTGTGCCAGATTATCAGTTAGATAAGTCACAGCAGAGCTTAACCTATAAACAATCATCAGTCACATTCCTATGACCACATGTATTCATTATGAAGAAAGTCTACAGTCATTTTCCATGTAACAACCTGGAAAAGATCAAAATGGTCTCCCTTTTGTAAGATGCTCACTCACAAAAGTTCACAAAATGATGCACTACTCCTGCCCCCACCCACCCTAAAAAAATAAAAAATAAAAAAAAAATTAACCCCCCCCCCCCTTCTCTCTCTCTCTCTCTCTCTCTCTCTCTCTCTCTCTCTCTCTCTCTCTCTCTCTCACACACACACACACACACACACGCACACACACTTATATGCTTGTGCGGACCCCCCCCCCCCACCCCCACCCTTACACACACACACACACACACACACACACACACACACACACACACACACAGGACTCCACATACTTCCATTATGGAAGTGGTGACTGAGTGATTGTCAGAGTAGATGAGTGAGGATGAGGAAGTATTGGATGTTGGGAGGACAAAAGAAACTGTGTGCCATGGAGAGGGTAAACAGTTGTTGGGGGATTAAAATAGTAAAGATAAAGTGCTTTCAACCATAATGACTTTTCCAGAATGAAGTTAAGCAGTGAAGATTGGTCATGAGTCATGCTTGGGTAGCTCATTCTGTAGAGCCCTTGCCCGCAAAAAGTCAAGGTCACGAGTTTGAGTCTTGGTTCTGGTACACAGTTTTAATCTGCCAGGAAAGTTCTTTAGTTATTGTTGTTAACAATCATAAACTATGTGTATGTGTGTGTGTGTGTGTGTGTGTGTGTGTGTGTGTGTGTGTGTGTGTGTGTAAATGAGAGAGAGAGAGAGAGAGAGAGAGAGGAGAAGAAGGAGTGAGGGGAATCCAAAGTTGGTATGAGAGAGGATTGGGCTACATAATTAGAAGAGACGAAAGAGTGAGGGCAGAGGAGAGGGGTGGAGGTGATCAAGGAGGAGACTAGCTAGGATTAAGGCTAGAGAAATTGTGGGAACAGAGGAGCTACTACAGGCACACTTCTTTTGTACACAATTCATAGGAGCGGCAAAAGGATTGACCAAATAGTTTGAGCATGGACATGGTGTGTTGTGGTCTGCAATATGTTTAGCTATCGAGTGGTCTAATTCGTGATTAGCCACTATTTGGTAGAGGCCATTGATGTCATCTAGCATCTGTGCTTTAGCCACTTGACTGCATTTTAGATGTTTATGGCAGTTAGCCAGCCTTCTATTCACATGGATAAATGTTTTAATGTTGCCAAAATGTGGTTATTAAGCTCCAGCTGCTTGTCCCTAATCTCTCTCATACTTATTATCTGATCTATAGTTGATTGCCATTCTTGAAATCCTTCCTGATAATCTCGAGTGGCAATCTATCCTTTCCATCTTGTTTTTACTCTATCCTGGACTTTCCATTGTCTGATTATAACTATCTGTTCAGTTACCTCAGCTTCATCATCCATATCATTTCCATAATCCAGATATGAGAAACTGTTTTGTAGGTCTTCTGAGTTTTACAGTTTGTATACATGTTGCCCACTTCTAACTACATCAGTTTGCCTCCTTCCGAATATTTACCTTACAACAGGTATTGACTTCATTAATTTTGTCCATTTTTAATGTCATCCAGCAAGTATTTCATATCTTCTTCATCCTCATCCTTGCTATCTTTCCTTTGATGATTCTTCGTTGCAGCCAGTTTTTTTGCAGTGTGTGTCCCAACCAAGATGTTTTTGTCATTATTTTCTTTTCCAGTAGTTTTCTATCCTCTCCTGTTCTTAAGGGTACTTGTCCGTTCTTCATTCTGTCAATCCAGTCCACTTTAAGCAGTCTTCTACACAACCAGATTTCGAAACTACCCAACTATATTTCGTCTTTTGTTTTCACTATCCACGATTTTCTGCTGTACAACACTTGGCGAATCTCTTTGTTTTCTGTAGCAGAATTGTTTTTGCCGTCAAGATGCCTTTCATCTTTCTGAAAGCTCATTTGCACATAAATATTCTACTTCTTATTTTCACCACACAGCTTCCATTTTCTGTCATCAAATTTCCAAAGTACTTGAAAGATATTACTTGTTCCAAGGTATTTCTAGCAATGATAGTTTGACAGAACATTCATGATTGCTGAATCATATCACTTAGCTTTTCTTGTAGAGTGTTTTTCCAAATAATCTGTGAGGTGATTCTACATCTGAAAACAAACTGAAGAAGTCCAATGAACATTTGTCCAATTTTCAATTGTTACGGAACTGGAGTGGGTTGAAGACTACACCCACCCGTGAATGAATATGAAGACATATTTGATTATTACTTATCGAAATGCTGTGCAGACACTGTGGCGGACAGAATAATGGTGGGACAGATGACTGATTCATTCTACAAGAGGTGTGGGTTTTCACCAACAGATGGCAGCATTGTGACATCGCAGTGAGATACAACTGCAAGCATGTGCAATTGTGAGTTGGATCAGTGAGCAGTTGTGAGGCCTGTTCTGGCATAATGTCAAGCACCAGCACGTCAGCCAGGAACATTAAAGCAGAGAGGGCTGCGAGACGATGTCAGCCAATAGTACACTGACCGACCCCTCTCTAGGTGACTGAGACAGTAGCATCATCTAGATGAAGAGGACATAAGCGCCATACCGCCTGGCCATGGCCCAGTGGAAGACAAGCCATTTCTATGAAAGCTACAGCCGCAACTTAGGAACTTTATTGTTTCTCTTGTGTTATGAACTGTATACACTAACGAGACTGCTTACGTTTCGTGTTGCCCTTTGCTTGCAACATCTCATTATACATTTTTCA
This sequence comes from Schistocerca piceifrons, assembly GCF_021461385.2. Taxonomy (NCBI): domain Eukaryota; kingdom Metazoa; phylum Arthropoda; class Insecta; order Orthoptera; family Acrididae; genus Schistocerca; species Schistocerca piceifrons. Next base: position 83,343,327 of record NC_060141.1, read on the forward strand.
AAGTTAAGTATCATCAATTAGCTTACTGTAATAAAATCTCATTAATATGATTTGCTTGAATTGTTGTCTAGTGATGTGAGAAAGCAGGTTTCCTAGGCACCCTATATTAGATGAGTGGGCAGGACTCAAGAAGGCTGTGTACATGTTATGCCTGAGTGTTGTTTAATCGAGCAGGTCCATTATGCCCTTGAATACCAAAAGGCCGCGTACGTTCACCCACGCAGAATATGCAGACATGTTGTTTGTGTATGGATACCTGCAATTACTGTGCCTGTGCGGCTGTGACAGAGTACCAGAGACACATCTTTGTTCGACAAACCCCCTGTGCCAGGTATTTCCAACAGTTTTTCAAACATTATTTGAATCTGGAACACTATCCAGTGCACACACAACATCAGAATGTGAGGCCATTCGGTCTGTTGAGAAAAGAAAAAACATTATTGCAATGGTTCAACGGAGTCCCACCATCATTATATGGACATTAGCCGTCAGCTCAATATTCCACAAATGGGAGTGTGGTGTATGTTACATTCTGAGAGCTTTTACCCATTCCATATGCATTCTGTGCAACATTTGCATCCAGATGAGTCTCAAAGTAGACAAAAGAGGCTACATTTAGTCACAATGGTATCATGAACATCAACAATTCTCATACATGGGCAATGGAGAACCCACATGACACTAGGGAAACAAGATTCCAAGTTAGGTTCTCAGTGAACATCTGGTGTCATTTGATTGATGACCTGGTGATAGGGCCCATGGGCTGTGTACGCTACAGGGGTGGATACATGTAAAGAACTTGTCACTTGAATCACTGATACTATTGCCCACATTAAAGCCCGCTGAGATGTTGTTCGATGTGCAGCACAACACACCCTCCAACTTGTTGACAAGTGCCTTAAAATGGATGGGGGCTTTTTGAACACCTCGTGTAGTATGGATCTGTCATCTGTCCTACCATTCTTTTGTCCACTCAAGTGCCTACACAGCATTCCAGCGAGTAATGTTCACACTTGCCTTCGATTCATTCATGGATGGGTGTAGTCTTCAACCCACTCCTGTTGCGAAATGATTGAAAATTGGACACATGTTCACAGAACTTTTTCGGTTTATTTTCTTTCACATGTAGAATCACTTCACAAATTGTGTGACATCCTTCCTGGATTACCCTGTATCTAATCTCATTCCATACTCCTTTCCTACTTTTGCAACCCTCTCCTACATAAACTTTGTAACACATCAAAATTAATGAAAGAGGTAACTCTAACCAGATCCAGTTGAATGCTCATCATTCACCTTGCCTTAGTAAATACAGTGAAAAGTTAATTACTGATTTATTGTGCATAATCATAGAAGATTTCTCTATTAATGGCCTCTATCATACTCATATGAATGTTCTTGTATACGTTTCAAGTTTGACTTCAATCTTGTATAAAACCCTGTTTATCCCTATTGATAGCTGTGTAATGTACAATGTGGATGGAAATAATACAGTCACATTTATGTAAATAGGATGTCTGCATTACACTCTGTTATTTAATTTCTGTACAATCTACCAGCTTAACTAATGAATTGTTATATATACTCGGCATAAATTTCTGCTTTGTTTTCTCCGCACTCTTAATGTTTTCAGTTTCTTTAGCAAATTTTCATTGTAACTTTTCACATCAAGACATATGTTTAATTCAGCTCATTCTATCATGTTCTATGTTCTTATCATTGTGTACTTGTAACTCTCACCTTTTATTTAATAGATAGTAGACTACTTCCATTTTATATTTTCCTGTCCTTTGTGTTCTCTTGTAAACTGAATGCAGTTTAGGACTGTCATATCTTCTGATTTTTCTTTATTGTTTTTGGAAGAGTGTGTTTAAGTCACAGATGATGTTGTTCTCAGCAGATTCTGCTAACATATGGCCTCTGTCATTTCTGGTATCATATCTGTTGCTTCCCAATGAAAAAAATTCTTTAAATTTGCATTAAAATCCTCAAATATCAAGCTGTTGCAATATTTGCTGTCATTTATCAGATTCTGTAAGCCTTTTTTTTTAAATTAATTGTCACGCTTCTGATAATCCTTTTATACCCCATTTGGTGTTGTAAAATTACTCTTTTGACTCCACAAATATTTCTGTTTTAGCTGTCCATATTTTTGTCTATTTAGCCAAACACCAGTTGGCAAGATGTAGATGCGGAAATATCTGGGTATGCCCCAAGGCCTGAGGCCATTGCCTGCGGTCTCTGAGTCCACTACTCACAATTTTCTTTCTTCTTCTTCTTCTTCTCTCTCTCTCTCTCTCTCTCTCTCTCTCTCTCTCTCTCTCTCTCTCATTTCCATTATTGGTTCCTTTATTTACTTTCCATAGATCTTCAAGAGTGAACTGACACAGAGAAATAGGGTTATTCTTAATGTCTTGGGCTTGGTTGCAACCACAAAGGCTGTTGTCCAGTCTTGCTAAGTTGGTTAATGGCAATAGGCCCATCCTCTTGAAGTGTGTACTAGCTTGCAGGTTCCATGCTAAGCTGTGACACAAACATTGTCCTTGATTTGCTGTGTGGTACAGTGAATATTACGTTAAGAAATACTACAACCAGCCACTTTTTTATGTTATTTTATTTACACGAATAGTACGCATAATAAAATGTAAGTTCATCTAACAAGTAATTATATAGATTGCGAAGTATAGTAATTTTAAAAAATTGATATTTTGCACAGGGTAACTGGAGAATCCAAATTGCGGTTGATGTTTCTAACACTGTGCTAATTGAAGATTCAAATGTATATCATGCCAGTTGAAGATGGGTGGAAGACCAAAACTGGTATTGCTATAAATAAAAGTACATAAAGTAGCTGGTTACTGTCTTTCTTAAAGTAATATAATCCACAGTCAAGGAGCTCAACAACCACTGAAATTGATAAATTAATCTGTACACTGAATGTGTTCTTTGCTCCATGTGCGACATATCCCCCGTCAATCATGTACTTGAATTTCTCACTGTTTTGATGAGCTGCTTGCTGCAGTGTTGGAGCAGAAGTACTCATGCTCTGTGCAGCCTGTATAAAGGTGGGGGTCTTAATGCAGCCATTTGTTATGTGCCATGTTTCAGTCAAGAGAGCAATATATGTAACTCTTGCAGTTAAAAATAACTGCACAAGAATAAAAAAAACTTTGACTCTGTGAATTGTCATTAAGTATATGTGAAGCAGGTTTGCATGTAAGTATTTTGTGCCTATTTTTCCTCACATTGTACAAGATACTTTAAAAGATTATGATAATAACAACATAAGCAAACACAGTAAAATATTTTATCCCTGAAATTGAAGATACTTATTGTAGTGATTTGACGTATGTTAATGATTTTGCCTGCTAGTCGCAAGTCAATGAAAGAAATTGTCACAAGATAGCAGAATAGACATATGAATATATTGTGTAGATCAGTACTGAGAAGAACTTGTTAACCCAGCAAAACCATTTATAGTTTCTGGTTGTGTGTGTGTGTGTGTGTGTGTGTGTGTGTGTGTGTGTGTGTTTTTTAATTAGTGTGCATCCATTTATACATGTAATTTTTTTTCTCCTTAAAAGGATCAGAGACGTTATCTGGTACTTGGTGCAAAGATATTCTGAATACCATAATACAGAATACTTCGCACACTTGGGCCAACCATACACTACAGTGCTTCCCACCAGTGCTGAATGAATTTTTCCAGCAAAATAATGCACCCCTGGAAAACAAGCCATTACTAAAGGTATAATTATTGTTGATCATGGAGGAATGGTGAATAGCAGTCTATCTCAATTCTTATTGTTGTTATTCCATTCTGAATTTTCGGTTTTGTTGTTTATTTTTGATAGAATAACTTTGCATGCAATGAACTGCTTTCTTATAACATTATTTTTGTGTTTCAAAGAAAGCTGTTGAGGAAGAGTATAGAAATTGGACATCAATGAATAATGAAAATGACATTATTGCTCATTTTTCTGTGCCGGGAACTCCTACTCTTTTTCTTTGTCTTCTTTGGAAGATGATATTAGAGACAGATCGTATTAGCACAATTGCATACAAGTAAGTAGCCACAATGTAATTCTGTTTCCTCAAACCTTCTAAACCCATGTCTACTACCAGATGGTACATTACAAACAAAAATTTTTCTGTTGCTCTCTGAAGGATACTAGAGCGAATTGGCGCAAGAGCACTGTCAGCACACATTCGTAAATTTTGTGATTATCTCGTCTATGAGTTTGCTAACTCAGGAGGTGGCCAGCATGTGAATAAGTGTGTTGATGCCATCAATGACATGATATGGAAGTACAACATCGTTACAATTGATCGGCTCGTTCTTTGTTTGGTAAGTTGAGTCATTCATTCATACATTGTATTACATAGCATTACTAAGGAAAATCTACTGGGTTGTAAAATGAGCCAAGAATCTATTAAATATAAGATTGTCATCAACTCCATCTGTTGCTCCACTAGTCTTATAAGTCAGTGGTTGGTCCACAGACACAGAGAATTGTAACAGTCAGATAATCATTTGTAGCTTCTAAGCATTCATTCTACTAAGAGCTTTAGACACTAAAATGCCCACCTGTGTGGCCACAGCACTGCATACAGGAATTGTCATCATCATCATAATAATTGTTAGTATTTTTTATAGACTTTGGAAAGGGGGGGGGGGGAGAGAGAGAGAGAGAGAGAGAGAGAGAGAGAGAGAGAGGGAGAGAGAGGGAGAGAGAGATAGAGAGAGAGAGGGAGGGAGGGAGGGAGGGAGGGAGTGAGTGAGTGAGCGAGTGAGTTATCTTTCCACCTATATTATTCAGATTATGTTTTTATTTATTAATTGTAAGTCATTTTGACAGTTTCATTTATTTCCTAATTTATGTGTGTTCGTAGTGTTACTGTCAGTTTGAAATAAATGATAAAGTACGAAAGGGGATTGTATTCTCAACTGGCAATTGCACAAGAAGCTCAACAGCAGACTCATAAGTATACCACATACAGGGTGGTGATTCTTCTGGAAAACTTGGAAATCTCAGGGAGTTACATTTTGCCTGAAAAATCAGGGAGATCTCATGGAATTTCATAAAATCTCAGGAAATTCTCTGTTTTTTTTTTAACATGGTATTGAAATTTAATTTCCTTTGAGTTTTATAAATCATAAATTTTAAGATGCTTAATATTTCAAAGGGTGTTAAGTATGCAAATATTATTTCATATAAATTATTGATGTTTAAAAACTACAGTTAAACTACTACTTAAGGCTAGTATACCTTAGCTGAGAGGAAAGGGAAGTAATTATTGTGGTATCCTCCACCCACTGTTAATTTATCCGGAGTTTCTTATGACATCATCTTCCTCCCCATACCTGGAATTCTCAGGGAATGATGATGATGATGATGATGATGATAATAATAGTAATAATAATTTTTTTTCCAAGTTTGAGTAGTCACACTGGTATAATTTCGGTACATTTCAGTTTCTATAAAATGGAAATTCCCTTAACTAGCCAATTCTTATGTTCAGGAGATGAAATCCCAGTATTGACTTTAGAAAAATCTTTTCCCGGTTTTTGGAACTATTAATTCTTTCCTGGAAAGAGTGATAGATGGGGGAAAATTAAAAAGGATATATAGGACACTCAGATCCCATGATGAGGGCAGAAAGGAGGTGCAGGACACTCATACCTCATGATGAGAGGGACACACCAGTTGTGAGGACAAGTAAGGGGAGGCCAATGCATGGAAAGGATCATTTTGACAAACAGGAGAGCTTCGAAAACAATTGTGAAGACTGGGGCTCAGTTTCCTATCCGGCTATGCAATTTTGTTCTGTCTAATGACTTTGTGAGGGCTGGAGTTAAAACACAAAGAACTGTCAAACATGGTACTCATTATCTGAAGAGACAGCAGCACGTTGGTAGGGTCTGCGAAAATTCTGACTTTGCGATAAATGCGAAATTGATTCAAATTCTGCCTAAAAATAAGACAATGTGAAATTACTTAATAGACTCTGTTTCATAGTGAATTGTATCCAGATGAACTATTGCCAGAGATAGTTTCAAAAAGCTTTATTTTCTGCATATAAATATCGAAAATGTAACCAATTTTCAGTTACTGGTATTGAACATGATCTGGTGAAGCCTAATTTGGAAAGATAATGTGCGTAAGAACTTGTTTGGATAATGAAAAGTGTACGAATGCAACAGTATATCAATCTGCTCTGTGAACTGGTTCCATGCCAGTTGTGGGCACTTGAATGGTCTGTTTAAGATAAACACTGCATAATTCAACGTAGTGCTCCGCCATGGGACCTAGCATTTTGTAACAAAGAAACATTTATGTTTGTTCGTTAACTAAAGCTCAAGAGATGGTATAATGCAGGCACTTTCAACATGGCAAACTAGATGATGGATATTTCAAACTGTGGTAGCATCGGATACTGCTAGATCGGGCCTGAAGTACATTGTTAACAGTACTCTTCTAACCTAACAAGCAGGCGCATGATAACCATTCCTGAGTGCATTGTGTTGTGTGTTGCTCATTCTTTTCTTTTCTTTATTTTGAAATAAGTGAAGCAATTAATCCGGGTTCGTCACAGATTTCGGTTGCAACCCTTACAACAAAAGAAGAGATCAGTGATCCCTGTGACAATTTGTCAGTTCTGCTATAGGCTGCTGCCCAGCAAAAGGGAGATAGGGCTTGTTTTGCCACACCACTCCTCTCCAATCTGGTGGCCAAAATTCTAGTTTGTTTACATTTGCAGCCATCTGCCACCATAGCCTATAGTACCCGCACTCTGCGCTATAGCGATTGGGGGCAAAAAAAATCTGTAATATTTTTTACTGTGCTGAAATTTTTTCCCCATATGTTCAATTCTACTTTACACAACCTGCCTTGTCAGTTCTGTCTGTAGCATTTTCAGGCATGGATCGCACGGCTATGAGTGCCCGCAGAAGGTTGAAATTGATATTTTGCAGATTTTGTAATCATTGAATTGGGCTGGAAAAGACAAATAATGTCCAGAAACACCTTTAATGGGAGATGCATTCAGTTCATTGGCGGGAAAATACTGCTGCTTTTCAACAGATCTATTTTTTTGAAAACTCAAAAAAACAAAGTCCATTTGGGAGGAAAAAAAGGTGATGAAATTTTTGCAAAAGCAAACATTCCAATCACAGAGTTCCCAGTCAGCATTTTTTTTAATTGTCAATCTCAAAGAACTTATCTTCACCTTTAAATTTGTGCATAAAAAAATAATAATAATTTTTAAAAAATCAACTAAAATATATTTTAATTTTGCCAAAAGTAGATGCTACATTTTCCGGTCCTGCACATAGTCTTTTAGTTTTGTGTGGTGTGTGGTCCATGACTGATTGAGAGGTTGGCTGCGGTAATGCCCTCTGTAGCTATGGTGTTTCCGTCAGCTGTGATGTATTGTTGAGATCAGTACCCACTGATATTACACCCCACTAATCCCCAATAAACTCGTCCCACAAAACAGCCAAATAGGCTTTGAAACACTCAGCTGATGCTTACTTTGGGCCATAAATGGAAAGGAAGTGGTTAGTTGTCTGTTATGTTCACCATGAAGTCTTGAGATGGCACCCACTATCTAAGGTAGGTGACATCCTGCTTGCCTGGTCAGGGTTGGAATTGGTGGTGTCCACGTTGGTGCTGGCTAGCCTCGTTGGTTCACCAGCTGGTGTTGGCATGTCAGTATCTGTGAAATCCTCAACAGCATGGTGCAGCTGGAGGAGCCAAAGGACCCAGTTGAGATTTCCGTCTGTACTGAAGGGCTAGGTCACTAGGGGGTATGACATCAGTACACACTGTACGGTGCGATGCATTATGTACTGTGATGTTTATGCCTCCAGTGGTCCACCTGGAGCCAATTGTCCATGTATACACATGCTAGAATCAGGAGCATATGACGACGTGATACAGTATATGAACGAATTGAATGGGCAATTCAGTATGTAAAATGTCAGGAAAATATAATAATCTTGGAGAATTGAAAGAGTCTAGTAGGTAATTGAATGGGTAATTCAGTATGTAAAGTGTCAGGAAAATATAATAATCTTGGAGAATTGAAAGAGTCTAGCAAGGGAGGTAATGGAAACCAGATTTGCAGAAGACTATGAGTTAGCTAAGAGGAGTGTGAGAGCAGAATTACATGAAGTGTCAGGGGAAATGAAGGTAGAAGGTAATGGGATACTCAAATATTGAGGAATAATGTGCATTTAAAGTTCCCTGAGGTTGTAGGTACTGTGATAATAAATACAGTTGGCATTTCAGTTGAGGAGGAATAAACATTACTAAAAAGGACAGTCACAGAATTTGGACACACAAATATAGATGTAATAAAGGTAATTCTGAAGCAATCTTAACAGAGGAAATATGAAGCTGAATCAAATATATATACAGGATTTTTGTTCCTGAGTATCAGCAGCTGGTAGGAACAGACCCACATTTGCTAGTACTGTTGAATGGGGCTGTTAAGAGTGGGGAGAGCTGGCCGTTACATACTTCCAACTGCTTCGGCACTAATGCTCAGGATGTCAGAGGAACAGGTGCACCCCTCCACAGCACAACACATTAAAATAAAATTTCTTGCTTGTAAAGGAGTTCAAGCGATGAAATTTTCCAGAGTTTGACTGCGCAGTTTGGTGATCAAACATTGTCAAGGACTTGCGTGTTCACCTAGCATAAAGGGTTCAAGAAACGATGAGAATGTGTGGAAAATCAGTAACACAATCGCCATATTCGCATCAGCATTACAGTTAAAAGCTTTGATGTGGTTCAAGAACTTCTTGAAAGCAGTTGCTGGGCATGAGTATCAGAAATTGCAGAACAGATCAGAATATGTTTTGGGAGCTGTTAAAAGACCATTACAAATGATTTACAGTTCTGTAAATTGTGTTCCAGATGAATTCTCAAGCTTTCTGACTGAAAATCAGAAGCTGAGACATTTAGAGATCTGTCTGAGGCTTACAGCAGGGTTTGCAAAAGAAAGTGATGCATTTTTTAGTCAGATTGTCACCTGTGACAAAATGTGAATCCACCACTACACTCCCAAATCCAAACAAGCCAGTAAGGAGTGGCAGAGGAAAGGGGAGGAAGCCCCAGTGAAAGCCAATACTCGACTCTAAGCTGGCCAGGTTCCTTCAACTGTTTTTTTTTCTACTGCCGAGGCATTTTGATCATTGATTTATTTGCATGAGAAACCCGCAATCAATGCTGCAAGCTGTTGAAGAAGGTGGGGGATGCATATTGCCACAAAAGATGAGACCAGTCAATTTGGCATGTCATCCTCCTCCATGACAATGCCAGGTGCCATACTGTACCTCTAATAGTCTCCAAACTGGAGGAAATACACTGGACTCAACTTGATCACCCTCCTTACAGACTGGACCTATCACTCTGCGATTTCTATTTTTGTGGCCTGCTGAAAGAAGCTCTAGGAGGGCACTGATTCAAGTTGGCGAGGCCATGGAGGAATTTGTGTGCAGTTGGCTCCTGACGCAGTCAACTTCATTCTATGATACTGTGATAAAAAACCTTCTTTCTCATTGGGAAAAATGTATTTCTACAGTGGAAAACTATGTAGAAAATAAACAGTAATTGCCTTACTGCCTTTTGTTTTAAAATAAAGTGTGTTTTTTTTATTTTTTTTTAAGAACATAAAAACCCATTTATATTTGATTCACCTTCGTACTTCAGTTGATTGACAACAAAAGGAATTGTTGTATCTATCGGTGTCACAAAATGCGTGAGCACTCTAGAACACATCAAACTCTACAGAAAGATTAAAATATAAGTTTGTTTTTGATATATACAATATTTACTATACGTAACTTTGTACCCTGTAGTCTCTCTCTCTCTCTCTCTCTCTCTCTCTCTCTCTCTCTCTCTCTCTCTCTCTCTCTCTCTCTCATTCTCATTCTCCTCTTTTTCCACCAGTACCAGATATCAGTATTCACTAGGAGTCCGAGCAGCAGTAGCATCTTTATTGGTTTGTAAAGCCTCACTTCACTATTATCTGTGGCTCAGAGTGATCTAAGTGTAGTCTGAGGATAATTTTAAGGAAATTCTGAGCAGAGCTCTGAGTGCAGCAGCTTAAAAAGTTGCCCGGACCAATCACAGTTGCCGTCTGTGAGGTGATGCCAATTCAACGCACTCTGGTGACACTGCCATTGTGTAATGTGGGTGCGGGCAATGCTGTGATGGGGTTCTGATACATGCTGCTGCTGGTGGAGTTGGCTGTGGCTCAATGTTAGAAGACACAAATGACCCTGTGTCCTGACATTAATCATGCAGACCATTGGGAACATATGCCAAAAAACTAGAGGTAAGGTGTTCATCCAATGCACAGGTTGGTGTGGGTTTGGCGCTGCAGTGGAAACCAAAGACTGATATCAGGCTCTATGTCCTTGACCGACATTGCTGTAAATGATGATGGGACTGTGGAGGCAGCAGTGGCTGCATAGGTGGACAGGGGTTGACCTCCATGGGAGGTTCGTTTGACGACCTTTGCACCCAAATGTTAGGCACTATCAAGGGCAGCTCGTGTGTGGCAGGCAATGTTTCTGAAAGATGAAAGTCTACGACAGGATGATGATAATCATGAAAACATAGATGATTTTGGTGCTATTGGTGGGTGCCTGATTTGCATGTACCATCTTCTGACTGATGACACCAGTGTCCCAGTTGTGAGTCTTGTTAAAGGCACAATACAAAGCTTGTGAAATGCAGAATAGAAAGCTTTATCCTTCATGCAAAACAAGGTTCCAGAATTGATGATTGAAGCAGGCTGTCTAAGATGAAATAGATGCAGTAGAGTGTGGAGACAACAATCATGTAATAATTCTGTCAGTGAAATGTTAAAAGACAGAGTGTGGTTGGTGCAACATTTTGCCTGGAAAGGGAAGCACGAATTTTGCTCAACTGAGCTTCCAAGTTGCGAATGAAACATTCAGCTTCACTATTCGATTTAGGAGAGAATGAAGCCAATCAGATATGATGAATGCCATTATGTTGGCAAACATTTTGAAATTACAAGAAAGAAATCAGCAGATTGTTCTCCAAAACAATTGTTTGTGTCAAATTGTCTAAACAAAATACAGAAATGAATGCTTTTATAGTGCTGAAGCTAGTTGTTGAATTCATTGAAATAACAAATGGATACTGTAGTGTTACCTGCCATTGAGGCAAATGACGTTTCCTACTCCCTATTTATGATAAGGAAAGATGATCACAACAAAATAATGAAGTAATATTAGATAGGGAAAAAGTCGCAAAACACTTACATTTTTTCCCGTTTGTGCAGAGTTGAACCAAGAGGTGTACAGGTTGAGTAATCGGCAAGTCATGACGGTGAGTAAGCATCTTCACTTGCTGTGGGTGGGTGCTTTTATGTTTTCACGTCATAGCTCTTTGGGGTCTTGACTGTCAAGGAGATCGACACCCTCTCCAAGAATGTAAACAGCAACAAACAAAGGAAACTCTAAAATGAAATGTTGCTTACTTACGAACTACTTTTTGCTGAGTCTTTGAGGTGGATGTTATGTTTGAATTAAGTTGTATCTGCTCCAAGCTGCATAGTAATTGTAATCTGTACACCCACCGAAACCAATACAAGGCAGTCAATGATGAAATGTTGATGTCATTTTGTAATTAGAGTAGATATTGTTTTTCCTTACACTAACAACAGCTGCAAAGGGTACACAATTCTAGAGAGATACTGCTTTCCATGATCTCCACATAAAGAAGATAATTAACAGTGACCAAGTTAAACTAAAGGTAAAAAACACACGATACATCAGGTGAAGGATCAAATGCGAATGTTCTGATTCAGCACCAAACACATAAGAAGAGTGTCAAAACACCTCAATACCTAGTGTATGCACCAGTTACAGTCAGCTACCACCACTATCAAAATTACTGTGGATGCATTACCAAGAACCGTCAGATCCAGGCCAATTGAAAAATTCCTGGTGCGGCACTGCCTAGTCATCTGCGCAAGTTGAGAGTGGGCGGTCATCTGTTCTACATGCTTGTCAAGCCTGTGCCATGTACAATGCTGGCCCACTAACTGCTTTGTTCTAATGATTCCTCAATGTCCTCTACATAATGGTTTGAAAATATGTTGCTGTAACAATGTGGGAATCGTGACTCAAGTTTGGTCATTAGACGTATGCAATAAAATTACACTCTTCTGAAGAGTGCATTGCACATGATATTTGCATACTGCTGCACCTGAAAATTGCCTTGGATTACAGTCTAACCCATCCAAATGTAATACTTAAGCAATCATAGAGACTGATCCCATTGAGTAGTGTATGCAATCTACTGACAATCGATGGGAAGAGCTTGTAATGTCTGCAAATCAGATTGATCACTGTGAAGACAAGACAGTTCTGATGCATCAAATTCCACATTATTTCTCATAGGTAAGCAAGACAGAGTGTCAGCATTTGCAAGCTGTTCTGAAGGGTGATAGAAAATTTCATACTGGTATTTTGAAATAAGTAGTGACCAGTTTTGTAGCTTGTACTCTGTACAATCAAGCATGTCTTTTGTTGGTTAAAAAGAGCATGGCTTATGACCTACCATGTGAAAAAAAATTTGTACCATGGAGATACTGATGAAATTTCGTAACAACATGAATGATACGACTTTAACCTACTGTGTATGGACTGGGACATCTATGGATTCATTGCAGGTGGCACAGGCAGGCAGTCCTGTGAAGTACTTTTGAACATGCTTTGCAACAACTATCCTGAACTCCTAGTTCAACAGCCCATATGCAGTGGAAATATATTAGACTTTGTAGCTACAAAGCTACTGTATCGACTGTGTCAGTGAAGAGAAAGGGATTAGTGATCATAATGTCATCATAGCGACAATGGTTACCCAAGTTTATAAATCCACTAAAAAGGCTAGGAGAGTAGTTTTACTAAAAAGAGCAGATAAATAGCTGTTAGCATCCCACTTAGACAATGAATGGACATCATTTAGGTCCAACATGACGGACGTAGAGGAATTATGGGCAAAATTTAAATGGACTGTAAATCACAGCATGTGCCAAGTAAGTGGATTAATGATGAAAGGATCAACTGTGGTTTAGCAACAACATTTGGAAAATGCTGAGGAAGCAGAGGCTCTTGCACTTCTGGTTCAAAAAAGAACATACAGACAATGACAGGCAAAGATCAGTAGAAATTCGTGCATTTGTTAACAGATCAATGCATGAAGCATATAACAACCATCACTATCATACCTTAGCAAGACATCTTGCTGAGAGCCCAAAAAAGTACTGATCCTACATAAAATTGCTAAAGGGGTGCAGGTTTCTATTCTATTTACTCCAGTGACCATTCTGGTGTGGCAATAGAATATAGCAATAGGAAAGCTGAATTTTTCAATTTCATATTTAAGAATTCATTCATGCAGGAGGATTGATCGTCACACAGACTCCCATATGGAGGAGTCAGTAATAGGCATCCTCGGCACAGAGAAGCTTCTGAAAGAGTTGAAAATAAATTGCCAGGCCCAGATGATACCTCAATTTGGTTTTACAATGTCTACTCTATGACACTGGCCCCTTACTTAGTTTGAATTTACTGAGAATCCCTTGCCCAATCAAAAGTCCCGAGTGACTGGAAAAGAGTATGGATGACATTAGTAGTGTGCTCTTGACACAGGCAAATCAATTAAATATCTAGGCGCAACTTTGCAAAGTGATATGAAATGGAGCAGCCATGTAGGAATGGTAGTCAGGAAGGTGAATCGTTGACTTTGATTTTTTGGGAGAATTTTAGGAAAGTGTGGTTTGTTTGTAAAGGAAATTGGTATAGAATGTTAGTGTGACCCATTCTTGTGTGCTGCTTGAGTGTTTTGGATCCTCACCACGTCAGATTAAAGAAAGACATCAAAGCAGTTCAGAGGTGGACTGCTACATTTGTTGCTGGGTGGGTTCAGTCAACACACAAGTATTACTGAGATGCTTCATGTACTCAAATGGAAATTCCTGGAGGGAACAAAACATTCATTTCATGAAACTCTACTGAGAAAATTTAGAGAACGTGTCATTTGAAGCTGACTGCAAAATCATTTTACTGCTGCCCCAAAGATAAGGTAAAAGAAATTGGGACTTGCATGGAGGCATATAGATAATTGTTTTTTTCCCTCTCTCTGTTTGTGAGTGGAACAGGAAAGGAAATGACTAGTAGTGTTATGGGTTACCCTTCGCTACACACTATATGGCAGCGTGAAGAAGAATGTTAGTAGATGTAGGTGGCTAAGGCTTCCTTTCACAACTGACTGCAGTTGACTTGGGCCTTATTCAACATCTCAAACATGAATGTGACAGGGATTTCGTGTTGCCAATCTTGTTAGGTAAAACTGCCTCTATTCCATATGATGGTGCGTCAACTGCAACCACTATTGGTTTTTGCAGACTGAAATGAATGGGGCATGGTGATTAAGCAGTGCATCTTAAACTTGTGAAATGATTGTTCACATTCTACAGTCCATTGGAAAGGAACATTTTTAAGGAACATTTTTACTCTGAAGATGATGCAAGGGAGCAGCAATTTGCATTGCATCCAGAATAAATTTAATATTGTAGGTCTGTTTGCCTGCTGAAGTTCTTTTAAGAGAGGTAATCTCCAGATGACCTCTAAACATTTAGTCGAAGGATAGCGCCTGTGGGCATCAATCGGAAGTCCCAAATATCAGACCTCAGTATTGAAAAATGAACACTTCCATAAATTACACTTAAGCCTTACGTGTGTTAAAACTTCAAAAAGAGGTTCAAAATTTTTGAGATGCTCATCAGGTGCTTATCCACACACAATGACATCATCCAAATAATTTGAAAATCATGGAACTTTTGTTGTCATTTGTTCATGAAAGCATTGAAATAACAAAGGAGCAGATGTGTATTGACACAAGCCATTTGTATTGACCACCATAAATTTCTTTGTTTCCGTATCTAGAAGTTGAAGGTAAGCGTAGGTGAAATCAATTGTAGAAAAGAATCATCTACCTGCAAGGCGATCCATAAGCTCCTCACTGGGTAGAAGTGCAAAAGAATCCGTAACCGTTTGAGCATTAACTGTTGCTTTAAGGTTAGTACAAAGTCTGGTTTCTCTTTCAGTTTTTGTGTAGTAAGCAAAGGGGATGCCCATTGACTAACAGAAATAGGTTTCAAGACACCAATTTGTTCTAAGCTGTTGAGTTCAGAAACAATTTCATCACGAGTGGCATGAGGCAGTGGACATGCGTGGTAAAACTTTGGTTGAGCGTTGTCTTTGAGCATAATATGCACTTGAAAATCTTTGCATGTCTCATTGTGCCATCAAACAAATGCCCATATTTTTCACACAACTGATGGATGATGGCATGGGAAACTTGTGTATCAATAACATGCACATTGTCTAAAGTGTTTAATGCAAACTAATCAAAAGCACCCATCCCAGAACATACACGGTTGAACCAATGTGAATGCTACTGATGCAGTCGTATTTAGATATTTTGTTCGCGAAGTGCATATCCTAAGAAAAGACACACTGTCTCTATTGTAGGCTATAAGTCACATATGTGTTTTTTGGAGCTGAGGGTGTCCCAGTTGCTTGTAAGTAGTTTGATTAATCAGTGTGACTGAAACACTGGTACATAACTGAAATGGTACTAATTTATTGCAAATCTGTAAAGACGTGAATAGTTGGCGGCTTTTTCTCTGAATGTGACTGTCAATTACAACTTTGGAAAGACTGCTTTTATCTGTTTGTGAGAGACGGAGCCTTTTGCTGTTGCCCATGTGAGGAAAGCTGATTTGAATTAGCCAAGTTTTGTACTGTGCACATTGCATTGTGATTCATGTGCTTGCAGCAGTTGTTCCTGTGAATATTGTCCGTAGGAGCAGGTAAAGATTTAGAATGTGAGATCATTTCAATCTCCTTATTGCCAGGTCTGTATTGAAATTGAACAGGCACTTTCTGTGAGTGTCCTGACTTGTGACAGTGTTGTCATTCCACTTTGTAGAAGAAGCAGTGTTGGTGATTGTGTGTGACATAACACTTGACACAGGACTTTGGAGAGTGTGAATTTGCAGTATTAATGGCTGACCAACTCATGACCTACTTACACTGTGGTTCGGAGCTATTGTCAACATGAGCTATGTAAGGCAGAGCCCACTTAGAACTGGGATCGGTGAGTGTTGCGACAACAGGCATATTAAAGTCATTTTCCATGAAAACTTGTACTGCCTGAGCTTCAGTTACTTTAAGTATATAATTGAGACATGGATTGTGACAGTTTAGACTTCCTGATAGGATAGGGTTTGGGGCCCTACTTGAAGATGTGCACTCCTACCCAGGGAAAAAGAATTAATGTTGTGAGCCACCTGCGATTTTGTAGGCTGCAAAATGTTCACTGAGCTGTGTGTGGTACTCTGATTATTCCTTTTGTTTTTCATCAAAAGAGGGGAAGAGGGGAAGGTACGAGGCAAAGATTGAATTTTTTGGCTCTGAAACTGAATAAGTGCAGTATGTGTTTGCCCTCCAGAAGCAAAATTTAAATTGCTTCAACAGTAGATATAACAAGTGGAGGAACACTATAAGAATAATGCAAAAATGAAGAAATCTAGACACTTTTGACTCCTGGCTGTTTCTAGAAATTAAAAACTTCAGTTCGTTCTGCCAACAGTGAAAGAAATATTGATTAGCTCAGTATGCAGAGATGTTGAGTCTTCTTCTGTGTATCCAAGTTGTCACTAATTACAAACATGCTGTCAGAAACATCTCTTGCACCCATTGGTGTAATGAGGTGGTGGACTCTCTGGAACACAACAAACTGTACAGAATGATTAAAACATAAATGTAGGTACTTAAAATGTATACAGTATTGAATATATGTTACTTTCTCTCTCTCTCTCTCACTCACTCACTCACTCACTCACTCACTGGTATTAGTTATCAGTATTTGGTGGCAGTTGGAGCAGCAGTAGCACTTTACAGGGTGTCCCACTCAAACCTCCCTGATTTCAAGGACCCAGGAGAGAAAAACCACAGTAGATATGACAATGAAAAATGCACCACATTGAAGAACATCTCAAAGAATTTATATTCCCACATCAGAAGTGCCTAGTATCAGAGCCAGAGTGCAGCATGGTCGCATGAAGTGAAAATGCCAATTCCACAGCAGTGCGCGTAAGCAGTAGTGTGGTTTGCAGAAACAAGATCGCCGATTGCTCTGCAAAGAAATTGTCATCGTGTGTATGAATGTGATCCACCTGATGTGAAAACAATTAAGGAATGGTATAGGAAGTGGAAGTGTTCTGAAACATTCTGGCGATGCACGTTATGGAGTTTCAGGAAAGAAAATGGAGGACATCAGACAAACGTTTCCCAGAAGCCCATGTAAGTCAATTCGTCAAGCATCTAGGCAACTTGATGTACTTTGATCAACATTGCATCGTGTAGTTCACCAGCATCTTCATATGTGTGCTTACAAAGTGCAAATTCTGCAACATCTGATGCCGAACAACAAACCACGCCAACAACAATTTGCTGCACTGTATTGATATGGATGCCAGCTTCCTGGAAAGATATTTATTCTCTCATGAGGCAACCTTTCATCTATCAGGAAGGGTTCATAGGTATAATGTTTGGATTTGGGGTTTGCAAAAGCTGTACGTTGTCATTGAACATGTTCGTGATAGCCCGAAACTAAATGTCTTCCCCTGGGTCTTTGAAATCAAGGAGGTTTGAGTGGGACACACTGTACTAGGTTTGTAAAGTCTCATTGCACTGACATTTGTATGCCTGGAGTGATCAGAAAGTAGTCTGAGGACAGTCTAATCAGAGCACGTGTGTGGCAGCTGAAAGATGCCCATGGACCAATCACAATCACAGTTTCAGGCATTGTGACGACACGAATTCGACATCCTCTGGTGGCATGTATAGCACTACCGGGCAAGCCCTCTACATCAGTGGCTTGTGGTAGCTGTTTTAAATGTGTCTACTGCGGGAGATATGAGCGGCATGTGGCACACTGTCTGTGGTCATCGAAGACGCAATTAATGCCACAGGAAGTACAAAACTAAGAAAGGTTATTCCGAAGAAATCATGGATAACCAAATTGTAACTAAGAAAGGTAATTCCGAAGAAATCATGGATAACCAAAGAAATACTTCAACTGATTGAGAAAGGAAGGAAGTGCAGAACTGTCCAGGGAAAGAAGGAATACAACAGTATTTTGTTTAAAAATAAAAAAACAATAGAATGTGCAGGAATCCTAAAAGGAAAATTAAGTGTACTGATAAGGTCAGGAATGACTAGATCCTGCAGAGTGATGAAAGGAATATACAGAAACCACTGACTACGAGAAGGGCAAGGTGATAGGACATATGGTAAAACATCATAAAGTAACTTCCGTGGTACTAGTGGATGCCTTAGAGAGCACAAAAACTGTAGGTCAAGACACAGATTGGAATATATGCAACAAATAATTGAAGAGTGGAGTAATTGCTGCTCTGAGGTGAAGAAATTGGCACAGGAGAGGAAATCACATCAGAACCTGTCAGCTATTTACCGAATTGAAGAGTCCCCGTTCTCTTTTGCTTCAATAGACATTGAATATCCAGGTTCCCAAAGGAAGAAATGAAGTGATAACCAGATCCATTGCAAATTGTAACACATGGAATATGAAATCTGTCCATTGTTTGTAGCTGATAAACATTCATTGTGCACAATAACTGTGAAGGCAGTAGTACATAATTAGAACTTACTGAGGTGAAGTTAAAACACTGAGTATAGTGTGCCTCTGAACAATAGTGTGGCATTAAGAAAGGCAGAGAGACAGCCAAAGTACATCAGCATAGCAAAACATACACGCTAGAGTAGCAATTGCTGTAGTATATGTAGTTGGCAGTCAGTCACACGATTAATATAAAAATTAGTTGCATCATTCATTGATAAATAATTGTCCCTTATAGTCATTTCGAAAACAATAATTTTGTTACAAAATATTCTGTCATTTTGGAACTTCTAAAATATGCAGCATTCACTCTACCTGGTTTAACCTATAGAAATACAGTCTCTTGTTAGCAGCATGTATAGCAGCATCTGCTTAACTTACTTGTGAATGCTATGGTGCATTAACAAGTGCCCATGCCTACTGTTCTTGATTTGCTACTACATCCATACAAACAAAGTAAACAAATAAATAAATAAATACTTTTTCTCTCTATCTTCTGATGGACAACTAATATGCAGAGGAGGAAGCAGACAGAAGTACTAGATTTTGTAGACACACCACATGCACAAGCTAGGGGCTTGTGTCCCTACAGAATTGCTAAATTTTGTGGCAATGCTTTAGGTGCTAATGGAAGGAAAAAACCCTTTGTATAAGCTCGTGAATACAACAAGAGTCTGATAATGAAAAATTCTGAATGGAAAATGTTGAGTGATCAGTAAGGCAAAGTGCCAGTCAGCTTATCTTGACTGCACAGTGGCAGTTATTAATGGCAGAAGCATCTTGCATGATGTTCTCTCTCTCTCTTAAAAGTTACAGTTCTTGATCCAAAGCATTTTATGATAGATACAGAGTGAGATAGATGGCCATCAGTGATGCATGAAACTGTTTGAGTTTGCAATTTCCGTTCATAATAGTGCAGTGTGTTATACAGGTATGAGGCAATATTGTCTGTGCAGAGGTTGAGAAGCGCACCGGTAGTTTTCTTCCCTTTTATAGTCATTGTGTGACAAATTAAATTCATTTACAGAAACCATCATTTTCAGAGGTAACTAGGTTTTGGGGCCACACCATTTTAGGGCAATTAATAACTGTTTTTCTAAGTCCAACCTGCCTTTCAAATGGTGTGCCCTATTGGCCTCGTTTCTCTCAAACATAAATTACACTTTCTACAATTCTTTCATTTTTAATTACCTTGGTATTCATTAAGTAATATACTTTAACATAAAGTGTTATGAGTTCTTTATTATCCTTTAACAGGCTCTGCGCACCCAGGAGGGAAATGAGGCTCAGGTCTGTTTTTTTATCATTCAACTTTTGCTGCTGAAGGCTGCAGAGCTCCGCAACAGGGTTTCAGAGTTTGTCAAGGAAAATTCTCCAGAACATTGGAAGCAATCAAATTGGTAAAGTTTTAACACCTGCTGATATCTCATATTCACCCTCAGTAGTACCTACAAGTGAAGTACAACATCTCAGATGGTGAAACGTGGATAAAAATTATTTTAAAATACGTAAATGTTTGTGTTTTACCATCCATGAATGTCTCATATATATAAAACTCTTCTTTTGTCAAAAGTCATTGTTTGAGATTTTAGAACATCTACACATTGCAGAAATGTGTCATTGGAGAAATGATAGATTGTAACAAAAAATTATGACCAGCACATTCACAAGAATCACAAATGTGTTATTTCAGAAAAAGAAAAGATTTGCTTTAAATGGTACATGTTAGTACCTGCTGCACTTACAGAGTGAATTATAAGTTGCTGTGTTGACCTCTGTTCTTCCCTTATTCATTATCAAAGTGCAAATGTGTAATTTCAGTGAAGTGGCTAAAACACAGCAGAAGAGAACTGTATGCCAACTTGAGAAGGGCGACATGTGGATTGCTGCATCATATTTGGTGCATCCACACTGCTGAAGTCAGATGTCAGAAGTGAAATTGGTTACATTATTCAGACATTTGCCGTGGGATATTCTTTTCCATTGTATTTCAGTCACTTCACTGAAACTCCACATTTACTCTTCAGTGAAAAATAAGAGAAAAAACGCGCAATAACACAGTAACAGGTATTCAGAAAATAACATGTTGGTATGAAGGATTCAGATGGTACAGTTTGTAAGCAGTCATTGAAATGACAGCTTCACAGCCAGCACCTACCAACAACGGCTTTTCCTAATTGCGTAGGTGGGAACTCACCCTGCAATATATCCTGTGTTCCTGTAACCCTCCCTAACCTCAACCCTCACTAGTCCCTGTCCTTCATCCACCTATCTGCAAACCTGCTCCCAGTCCCGCACTACACCACCTTCTATTCCACTAATGCATCGACTGTTTTTCTCTCACTCCTCTACTTCTCTCTTTTTCCACCCCCCTCCTCCCGTCCCGAAAAAAAAGAAAAAAATCCTTCTGAATGCACCTAGCAGCCGCACTTTGTCCCTATGTGCTCCCACAGGTAGTAATACACCTTTCCCCCACCCCTACCCTGTTGTCCCTCCCTGCCCCAGTGTCCTCCTTACCCCCACCACCCACAAATTGCTTCTCCTATCGGGCACAGTATCTGTACACACTCCAGCCTCAGCAGCTGGAGGAAATAGTGAAGTGTGTGGGAGTTGTGCTTGTGTGAATGTTTGTGTGTTTTCCACTTTAGAATGAGATCCTTTGGCCAAAAGCTTAAATGTATTGCAATCTTTTTTTTGTGCCTGTCTGTGACTCAATGTCTGTTCTACAAGATGAGTAGCACTTACTTTAAAATAATTTTTATGTTGTTTTAGCCATTTGATCTGGGTTGTTTCCCTTGCTAGAGCCAGAATTTATTTCACATTCCAGATGCATTTGTTCACAGAATGGGTTTAATGTCCTATTGATGATGAGTTTATGCCAAGTGGATATACGTACAGTAAACAATTGTGTTCATCATAGTGCAGTAGAGTAGTAAATACTTCACGTCATCAGATTAGATGTAGTATCTGCGACATAGCCAGGGATCATATTGTATTTACAATTACATTGGCCAGTCAAGACTGAAATTGCAATAATGGCTGATGAAAGAAACTTTTATATCATTGAAAGTTACTACACAAACTGATAGTTGTTGCCCACATATTTTCAGGAATCAGTGTGTTACGGATACTGTATTTACTCGAATCTAAGCTGCACTTTTCCTCCGGTTTTTGTAATCCAAAAACCGCCTGTAGCTTAGAATCGAGTGCAAAGCATGCGGAAGTTCTGAAAAATGTTGGTAGGTGCCGCCACAACTAACTTCTGCCGTTGAATATATGTAGCGCTCGTGTTTGCTGCTATCTCATTTAAATCCTGTCTGCCTAATAAACTACGAAACTAGAGTGAGACAACAGCAAACGCAGAAGAATATATGTATCGTGTCATGTTTATATTTGTATTATTCTTATGCCTAATAGTGATACAGTCAGAAATGAAGCACGGCAACTGACTAGATTTTATAATCTAAGATGACTCTAATTTCTGTGCAGAAAAATTTTCGCCTAACTCTCGTTCAGAACATGTTTTATCATACGCAGCCTATTATTTGGTTCTTGTTGATCATTATCAAAGAAAGCAGCAGTGTAAGTAACAAAAAATAGCAGTCTCTTGCCATTGTTTCACTAATGAGACGATTCCTCTCTCTCTTTTTTTTTAATTGTACGCGGCGGTAGCGCGCACAAAAGCAAGCCATGCCACGAGCGGCGACAGGCGGTAAACATGCACTATCAGAATGCGACAAACAATGCATGACACAGTACAGTAATGCATTTTCAGCTTAGAGTGACGTAAACACCTATAAAAAAGAAAATGGCACTTATCAGATCAAAGCAAAATAAGCAATCGATTCAAACTAGACGAAGCACGTGGAAAATGAAGGGTACCCGTATAAATACGGACGGAGCGCCTAACGCATAGCAATGGCTACGTGGTAAAGCTTACCTGCTTAGCTCACGACTCGAACCAAACTACTGTAGCAGTATCGTCATTCATTCGACCTAAATTGTGTCTCATACTACAATGGACCAACTTTGTTTCGATTTGGAGGTGAAGCCTAAAACTTTTCTCTCCCCTTGAATTTCGAGACTCAAATTTCAGGTGCGGCTTAGATTCGAGTAAATATGGTAGGTCTTTTGTGCTCAAAAGCTACAAACATAACTTGTAAAAGAGGTATTCCTAAATGAAGACTTAGTGTTTCTTTTGGTCTATGGTGAATAATCTTCAGTATAGTGTGCATTGTATTTTTCGTATCTAAAATACTTTGCAATTTTTAAATTATCTATGTATGTAAATTAGAGGCTCCAATTTGTAAAATAGTCCAACAGTTGGAAAATTCTAGAAATTGCAGATGGGAAAATTGTCAAATTGCCTCAGTGTTGAACCATCAAGGACACTCATAACTTAATTTAGAGTCCGTATGATTTTTGGCAGTTGGTGTTTATAGCAGCCAATTTCCTGTATCGAAAGCAATAGGGTCATGCCCATAGTTAATAGTCATTAACTTATGAATTTCATTTACCTCAGGTTGGAATTTAATGTCTCAAATATGTTTTTGTTTTATCAATTGAATTATTATAAAAGTAGTTTACAGCTTTCAGTAAGTTTCAGTAACAAATGGTGGGTCGTGACCTCCTATTAGCACCACGTAACATAGTGGACAGGAATTTCATGCTAAGGCAGACTTAGGAAAGCAACAGTAAAATGAAATTTTTCACACTATAATGCCTTGTTAAATGCAATAGATAAATTCAGATACATTTTAAACACCTCCACTATTTTTGTGCCTTTAATTCTTTTGTGAAAAGTCCTCAGTTCCAGGAATTCACTGTTACTGTAAGATATACCTTTCTCCACCTTTCATTCTTTGTGTTCATCTATAGCTTTAATGACAGAGCATTTTGCTGTCTAATATGATTTTCCGCTAATTTAATTTTTTGAACTACCATAAATATAGCTTTTATTTATTTTTGCTGTTATCATGTAAATAAATTCAGTGGTGTGAGCAGTTTCTGCTTTTAAATCTGATAAGTTTTCCAGCATACCTACCTACTCAGAATATAATTGGAAAATACCACTACAAGAAATAAAACTACCTATCTTCTGCTTCTCACCCAAAATGCCTGTAATTAATATCCTAGTCATTTTTGTATTTCTTCTTCTGCTTTGCCCTTTATTGACACGTAAATATTGTTTTTATTTTACAGGCATGAGAAGCACCTAGCATTTCATCGAAAATATCCAGAAAAATTTGCACCAGAAGGAATTCTGGAGCAAACAGGAGGACCATCATCACCATATCATTCCTTACCCGTTTATTTTGGCAATGTTTGTCTAAGATTCCTGCCAGTGAGTTAATTTCTGTAGCATTTACTGGCCATGTCATTATCTGATTGCTTGAAATTGCAAAATTCTGATTTTTATATTACATTATTAATAACCAATGTCTTTTTATTTCCATTAGGTGTTTGATATTCTTATTCATAGATTTTTGGAACTTCCACCAGTTTCAAAATCACTGGAGACATTACTTGAACATCTGGGCTGCCTGTACAAATTTCATGGTAATTATGTTTTACAGCTATAAATTTCTTACTTTTTACTCATTTTGGATGTCCCCTTGCTGTGTTTAACAGACTGATGCAATCCCTTCCATGCCACTCTTGAAATTCCCTGTATCTACCTTGATTTCTCATCTTTCCCCTTTCCCTACTGTTCTGTGCCCTCCCCCCTCACTTTTCTACTCCCCCCCCCCTCTATCCCCCCTCTCCTCTCCTTTCCTCTCCTTTCCCACTCCCTCTCCCTACCGCTCCTCCTCCTCCCTCCCTCCCTCCCTCCCTTGCTCTCCCCCATCCTCATCCCCCGTCTTTTCCATATGTCTTCATTTCTGCTTGTGTGTTTATTAGTCCATCCTGTATATTGTATGCATCTTCCTCTCGAATATCATAACTAGCTGCACACCTGTTCTTTGCTACAGAATTTAAAGAAGTGCTTGTACTATTGTTGCTAATTATATTTTGTGCAGTTTTTATCCACAATTGTTTTACCATATTCATCCACATAAATATATTGTCTGTGCAGAGGTTGAGAAGCGCACCGGTAGTTTTCTTCCCTTTTATAGCCATTGTGTGACAAATTAAATTCATTTACAGAAACCATCATTTTCAGAGGTAACTAGGTTTTGGGGCCACACCATTTTAGGGCAATTAATAACTGTTGTGTCCAAAGCAAAAGCGGTGAGTATTGTAAAGCATCATATGCTCACTAAATTTCATTTATTCAGTGTTTAGAGCAAGTTCAGTGTTCAGAGCTAGTGTGGCCTTCTGATATAGTGCTTTATTGTCTCTATAGTTGTTACATCACTGACATACTAGAATATGAGACATTAAACAGAGAAAACAATCTGCTGTTTATAAAATAAGCCAGATTGTTCTTTTTCTCTCATTTATCTTGACTATACATGTAGTGTGCTTCTGATTATTATTATTGTTGTTATTATTAATTTTGGAAATAACAGATTCAAAGCTAAATTATGTGCATAGAGTGCATATGTTTCCAAAAGATTTAATGTATCTTACAGAAAAATATAAGCACATTTTATTAATAAAATCAGGTGTTATGTAATCTCAAACTCTTAAATTGATGGAAAATTGTCATATTGTTCATTTTGGTCAAGCTGGATTGGACACTTTGAACTCTTTTGTTTTTTAGAATCAAAAGCAGTAATGAGTAAAGGATGTACATTCATATTTTAATGCATCTGAATTTTTTTAGAAGAAAAATAGTGTTATTATGCAGCCTTTGTAAAGAAGGCAGTAAATGGATTACACAAGACTCACCAGCTGCTTTGTTATGTTATAATAATGCCTTTTGAAAAGTGATGACAGCTGCATTAATGTATCTAAACTTTTTAATCACTTGCTACACTTCAATTTCATACCTGCAGATCGTCCAGTGACATACCTGTATAACACACTGCACTATTATGAACGGAAATTGCGTGACCGACCATTGTTGAAGAGGAAGCTTGTGTCAGCAGTCCTGGGCTCACTTCGAGATATCCGTCCTCCTGGATGGAGCTTGTCTGATGCTTACCAGACCTATATGTTCACCTGGCAGCCAGATGATGCCAGCTGGGTACCAGAGCTCGACTATTACATTCGATTAGTTCGGCGCATTGTTGACAGTATCCTTTTTTGAGATTAAAAGAATTTTATTTGTGGTAAATTTCATGAATAAAAAGGTGATCCACCAGCAATTTACAAAAATACAGTATTATAAGTGTTTTCTTGTTAGCGGGAATAACAATTGTGGGGTGAGGACTGTTGGCCTCTGAAGTTAAGCAGCCTTTCTGTGTTAAGTAAGAGAAGAACAAGTCTTATTTTATGTCATCAATAAAGACTGACTTTGTCATTTGGTGGCAAACAAAGTGGTGCAGTGGGAAGACACTGGACTCGTATTAGGTGACCATTCAGATTTAGGTTTTCTGCGATTCACCTCCGTCACATAAGGTGAATGCCAGGATGGCTCCTTTGAAAGGGCACAGCCAATTTTGTTTCCCATCCTTCATCATACCAAGCTTGTGCTTTGTCTCCAATGACCACTTTTTTGTTTTTTTTATTTTAAAAGATGCTAAATTGGTCTTTCTTGTTATTATGGCTATGTACTTAAATTTGTTTTTTTGTCATTTAGTGCCTTACAGAATCAGTGTAATGCCACAAATAAATTACTGGGAAGATTGGAAGTTTTGCAACATATGACAAATAATGTTGTGGATGAATTTACCATAAGCTCCTATATCCCTTGGCAGTGAGTTACAAAGTGTATAAGATATAATGTCTGTTCTACTTCTTTGTTTCGAATTCACAGATTGTTGTTGCTGTCTGGTGGTGGCATAAAAAATAAAACAGTTACAGCTAAAAGTGAACATGATGTCATTTTTAAAAAAAATTGGTTAATGTTGGGTTTATGAGTGGTTATTGATGTGTCGGCAGCTGGGCCAACACCTTGTAGATCGAGATGGCTGAAAATGCACGCGAGACTAACGCAGACGGGCGTGAAGTACTGGAACAGGCTACGTAATTAATGCTATGAAGAAAAGTACGTAGCTGGATTAATACTTATCTTTAATCAATCATTGTGGTACATCGCTCTTGACGATACACAGGAGACTTTAATTACAATCACTGTAAGGCTAATGGCGCCTTGCTAGTTCGTAGCCATTAACTTAGCTGAAGGCTATTCTGTCTCTCGGCTAATGAGAGAGAAAGGCTTCGTACATCTAGTCGCTAGCTAGGTCGTCCGTACAACTGGGGCGAGTGCTCTATCGTATCACGAGACCTGCCTTGTGGTGGCGCTAGGTCTGCGATCACACAGTGGCGACACGCGGGTCCGACATGTACTAAATGGACCGCGGCCGATTTAAACTACCACCTAGCAAGTGTGGTGTCTGGCGGTGACACCACATTCCTCCCCCGCAAATCGGCGAACGGTCGTGAGATAAGGCTTCCGCCCGCCGTGGGGAGGACCCCATGTTGACGTATGCGATGAGGTGGGGAGCCTAACAACAGGCGAGGCTGTGCCACCCGCACCCGGCCATTCGGTCCGAGGGGAGCTAGGAAACGCCTGAAAACCTAGTCCAGGGTGCACGTCAACATGCGGTGTATGCGCCCGTAAAGAAACAGGAGAGGCCGAAGGGTCGACCTCCATTGCGTCGGGGTAGCCGACGCGCGATGACGTCATGTGGTCCGGAGCGGGCGGGAGTTCCATGGCGGAGGACAGCTGGTCACGGGAAGCGATCGGCGGCGCGTGCCCCTGGGAGGCGCTTGGCGGCTGCAGCGAAGCGTCGAATGCGGGCGGCGCCGGCCAGAGGACCGGCGGCTGCAGCGGCGGCGGCGGCGGCTGCTGCGGCGGCGCGTCGCCATGGGGCAAAATGGAAGGCATCGTCGGTAACACCTGGGGGTGAGGCGAGCCAGTAGATGGGTCCCCAGGGCGCTGACCGGACGGCACCGTCGCTGAAAGCAGACGGGGAGCGGCAGAACCCGTGTGACGACAGAGGCGCAGCTGATTGAGATGCCGACGCACCTCACCAGAGGCCCCCAAAACCAAATACATCGCGCGGCCGAGGCAGCGAAGAATGCGCCCTGCGAGCCAACGCCATGAACCTCGATAGTTGCGATAAAATACAACGTCGCCTGGAGCAAAAGCAGGAGTCTGCCGCTGTAAAGGAACCTGATGCGGCGGATGCAGCAAAGACAACAAGGTGCGATGAGGACGACCATGGAGCAACTCAGCCGGCGAGCGACCATCTCGGGGCTGAGAGCGATACGAAGACAAAAAGAGCAACAACGCGTCCTCCCGAGAATGCGACTCTTTCAATTTCAACATCTGTGACTTGAAAGTCCGGACCAATCATTCCGCGGCACCGTTTGACTGAGGCGAAAACGGCGCGGATGTCAGATGTTGAATACCATTGGCCTGGCAGAATGACTGAAATTCTGCGGACATGAACTGTGGGCCATTGTCGGAAACAATAGTCTGCGGACGACCTTCAATGCAAAAGATAGCAGACAACGCTTGGATGGTGGCGGAGGACGTCGTGGAAGACATCCGGACAACAAAAGGAAAATTACTGAAGGCGTCGACCAGAACCAAACATCGAGCATTCCAGAATGGACCAGCAAAATCAATGTGCAAGCGTTGCCAAGGGGAAGTGGCTTTCGGCCATGCAAAGACTTTCCGCGGCGGTGCGGATTGTTGTTCGGCACACGCCATGCAAGAAGAACACATATTCGTAATCGCAGCATCGATTCCGAACCAAGTACAGTGCTGACGAGCAAGTTGTTTCGTTCGCACTATACCCCAATGTCCTTGGTGAAGAAGCCGTAAAACAGAGGACTGTAAGGAACGTGGGACCACGACTCGGGACTGATCATTATCAGAACGCAACAACAAAACACCACGTTGAACAAAAAGTCTCTCCTTGTGAGCAAAAAATCGGCGAACCAACGGATCCGCAATCAGAGACTTTGACAAAGGCCATTGCGTAGCAACAAAACGTAAAACAGTAGCAAGGACAGGGTCAGCAGCTGTGGTTGTAGCTACACGACGAAAATCGATCGGAAACGATTCGACCACTTCATCGGTTTCCGAATCAATGAACATGCAAGCAAGTTCGGAAGAATCGAATGCTTTATCCTCAGCAACAGGCAAACGGGACAACGCATCGGCGTTTCCGTGCTTAGCAGTGGACCGATACAAGATATCGTAGCGGTACTGCGAGAGGAAAATAGACCAGCGAATGAATTTCTGCACTGTACGTGGAGGTACAGGCTTGGTCGGATGAAAAAGCGATGTCAAAGGTTTGTGGTCTGTGATGATGGTAAAATGACGACCATACAAGAAATCAAGGAACTTAGTAACACCAAACACGAGAGCCAAAGCTTCTTTCTCTATCTGGGAATAATTTCTTTGCGCAGACGAGAGCAATTTGGACGCAAAGGCAATAGGCGATCATGCGAGCCAACTTTGTGCGCAAGGACAGCACCGATCCCGAAATCCGATGCATCTACCATCAACAAAAGGGGTTTCTGGGGATCGAAAGGCGTGAGGCAAGTATTAGAAAGCAACGCCGATTGCAACCGGCGAAAGGCGCGTACGCATTCCGTCGTCCAGAGAAACGGAACACCTGTACGGCACAAGCGATGAAGCGGAGCTGAAAGAGAAGAGGCATTGCGCACATTCACTCACACCTTGGGATTCTACATTGTTCAATGTTCTTGCGACCTCATGACGCAATGCGTGAGGAACATTGCGCGCTCTGAAAAATTTCGGTTGCGCATTTACTTTCAGTTCCAAATGTGCGTCAGAGTTTTTAGCGCAACCTAAGCCCGGTGCAAAAATGTCTGCAAATTCTTCACATACACTAGAAACACTGTCCGTAGGCACAGTTTGATTCACTGATAGGACCTGATTTACAATAGACAAGTTAAACAACTGAAATAAATCTAAGCCAAACAAGTTCACTGCAGGAGAAGAACGAAGCACGTAAAATGACACAAGTTGTGTTTGTCCCTTATATGTTGCAAGAAGAGTGCACTGTCCTAACACAGGAATTGTCTGTCCGGAATACGTAGTGAGCTTAACATTTGCGGCACGCAACGGAGGTGCGCCCAGTTGTTTGTACGTGTCGTGATTGAGCAATGAAACTGCAGCTCCGGTATCGAGCTGGAATGGTATCACTTTGCCTTCAAAGTCTAAGTCCACAAAAAGTTTATTGTCCTGCTGATGACAAGAGCGACTGTTTTGTGCAATTTGAATAGACACTGGTACAGAATCACTTGCTAATTGACGTGATTTCCGGCAACATCGACGCACAGTTTTTGTGGGACGAACACAGTCACTGTTAGAGAAAGTGGCACTGGACGAATCGGAATTAACTACATGAATGTCCATGGGCGAAGGTCCACGATCCTGAGTGTCCTTGGTTCGATTCCGGTGCGAAGCAAAAGGCCTGGAATGATTGTGGTTGTCTGATCGGAGCTTTTTCTGGCAAACACTTTGAACATGTCCTTTCCTATTACAGAAAAAGCAAATAGCTTGGCGTGACGGGCAATGTTCACGCGAATGTCTAGTAGCACACCGCGGGCATGATTTCACTGCATTTGTGGGCTGGCGCGGCACACCTGGTTTATAGCGCGGCGGCAGCTGCGTTTGTTTGCGCGAGGGCAGTTGACCGGGCCGCGCAGCTCGCCCGGCGGGCCGGTTAATGTTACACACTGCTGGCGAAGTTTCAAAAGATTCCTGAGCACAGTCAAGTGTGTCTTGTCTATCCAATATGTCTATCACTTGTTGAAGGGAGGGATTAACTAGTTTCAATATTTGCTCCCGTATGCGAACATCAGAAACGTTCTGTGCAATAGCATCACGTACCATTGTATCTGAATAAGAAAGACCACAGTCACAGTCAAAAGAACACTCCCTAGTAAGTCCTTGCAATGTTGCTACCCACTCCCTATTTGTTTGACCGGCCGTACGTTTTGTACGAAAAAACGTATACCGTTTTGCAACCACATTAACTGTTTCTTTGAAATAGGCATCTAAAGCAGACAAAATTTCCTCGTAGGACAGAGTTGCTACGTCGCGTCGGGGAAACAATTTCACTATCACACGGTAGGTGGACACACCGACACAAGAAAGCAAAAACAGCTGCCGCTCATTACCGTGAATTCTGTAGGCGGCGAGGTGGAAGGCAAACTGGTGGGACCATTCCTGCCAAGTCTCGTGGTTCGGGTCGTAGTGCCTAAAAGGCGGTGCAACTGCGAGTTGTGGCTGCGGTAGCGGTGAAGCGGCGGCGGCCGCATCGGTTTGAATGGCACGTTGACCCTGGACGAGCTGTCCAAGGGTATCCAATAACGCCTGCGTCTGCTGATTCTGCAAGCGATAAAATTCGGACAGTACATCTGGCGAAGCCATGACACAAATAAATTAGGGCAAAGTAAAACACAAGATCCTTTGTAGACTCGTCGCCATGTGATGTGTCGGCAGCTGGGCCAACACCTTGTAGATCGAGATGGCTGAAAATGCACGCGAGACTAACGCAGACGGGCGTGAAGTACTGGAACAGGCTACGTAATTAATGCTATGAAGAAAAGTACGTAGCTGGATTAATACTTATCTTTAATCAATCATTGTGGTACATAGCTCTTGACGATACACAGGGGACTTTAATTACAATCACTGTAAGGCTAATGGCGCCTTGCTAGTTCGTAGCCATTAACTTAGCTGAAGGCTATTCTGTCTCTCGGCTAATGAGAGAGAAAGGCTTCGTACATCTAGTCGCTAGCTAGGTCGTCCGTACAACTGGGGCGAGTGCTCTATCGTATCACGAGACCTGCCTTGTGGTGGCGCTAGGTCTGCGATCACACAGTGGCGACACGCGGGTCCGACATGTACTAAATGGACCGCGGCCGATTTAAACTACCACCTAGCAAGTGTGGTGTCTGGCGGTGACACCACAGTTATATCCATTCAAATGAGAAATATGGTTTCGTTTCACATTTTACCCTCTCTTCTGATACAGATGTATTAATTGTAAGGCTTGTCACCAAATCATAACTTAATCAGACAGCAACAGATGACTCCATTCAGAATTTCCTCATCGCAGATGTTTTCTCACACAGTGCATTGTTACTGTGGGAAACAAAACCACTTGACCTATGTGCATAATAGATGCTACCTGTACAAAGAATTGCGCAGGCAATTCATGTGCGTTATTGTTGTTTCCAAACTGATGGACTGCTGCCAGGATGCTGGAGCAGCAACCATATATAAGTGTGGGTACCATTGGAAGGTCAGGCATCATTCCATACTTGTTGATATGTTACTGATAAAATAATGTCAGTTGAACAGAAGTGATGAATGCAGGTCGTAGGAATATATTGACTATACTTTAACATTTCAACATGCACTTGAGAATGGTTGTAAAACTGAAATCATGATTGTGTGAAATAAATGAACATCTAGCAGTTAAATGGTGGAAATTTCTTTAAAAAAAATTCTACCCGACAGTGGTCCAACACAAAGGAAATATCATTATCCCGTTGTTAGTCCACGAACTTGGGTGCACTATAGTTCTGTGCTAGGCTCACTGTTTTATGTTGAGCATCCCTAACATTGCTCGTCTAGCTCATTGTTTGATCTTTGCTTTTGCACTTTCATAGTCTAGTCTGCAATGAAGAAATAAAAACTTTGAGGTTTAAATGTTGTAGGAAAGTTCTTGTAGAATGAAAATACGTCAGGATTAAAGGAGATCACATAATCACATACCGAAAAGCAGAACTGTTGATTTGTTCACACACACACACACACACACACACACACACACACACACACACACACACACACACACACACACCCTCCCCTATGCTCCTGGGGGGGGGCTAGACTAACGTGCCAATGCTATTTTTCGGCAGGTGGACTGATTGTGGAGGGGTTAGTGTCGGGTGGTGCTTTTAGAGGGAGAGGGAGATGGCCGCCTCCCTCCGAGCTGCCTAGCCCCCCCCCCCCCCCCCCTCCCCACCCACCCACCCGCAGTTGCTCTCCCTGCCTCCTCCTGTCTGCCCCCTCCCCCAAAACTACAACACTACCTGCACCATAACCAGTCCACCTGCCGAAAAATAGAATTTGCATGTTAGTGTACCCTACCACCATTAGGGACATAGGGATGTGCCAGCGCACGTATGCCCCCCCCCCCCCCCTTTTCCCAGCTAGATGTTTTCTTTCTTTTGTGTGAGCCTATGGACAACTTCAATGCTTCTGCTTTTCAGTGAGTGGGCTCCTTTAATCCTAAAATATTTACAGACTTTGAAGTTTGCCGATGACATTTCTGCCAGAAATGGCAGTGGACGTGCAAAAACAATTGAATGGAGTGGGTAGTGTCTTTTTTTTTTTTTTTTTTACTTTTTTATTTTTATTTGTTTATTTTTAAGGCCTATTGTACAGAACAATTGACCTTAAATTAACACAGAAAAATGAGCTCAGATCAGTCTGAACTTGGAAATCTGCACTGCATAAACATTAATCTCACGTTATATCACTGTCAAGTATGATCATCTTTGACTGGCTAACTTTGCCAATCAGGTCACGTTCAGTTGCAGTCATCAGTTCACAACCTTGTGGAATTACAAAACAGTGCTTTTGTTTTGTGCAAATATGAATTAAAAAGAAATAAATAGTAAAGAAGTCGTTATTAACACACAAAAGTTAAGTAAATATGTGAATACATTTCCCTCACACTGCTGAAACTTGAAAATTTTTTTTAATGATACCACAGAAGGTAAGTTGCTACTCACCGTACAGCGGAGATGCTGAGTCGCGATAGACCCAACAAAAAGATTCACACAATTATAGCTTTCGTCTATTAAGGCCTTTATCAGTAGTAGATACACATACACACACACGCACACACACACTCATGCAAATGCAACTGGCACACATGTCTGCAGTCTCAGAGAACTGAAACCACACTGCGAGCAGCAGCACCAGTGCATGATGGGAGTGGTGACTGGGTGTGGGTCCCCCCCCCCCCCCCCCCCCCCTCGCGACTCAGCATCTTCGCTATATGGTGAGTAGCAACTTTCCTTCTCTGGAATTGTTACATTTCATCCTGGATTTTCCATTGTTTGAAAATTTTTTTAGATGCGTAAGGCTAGGTTAAGAGATTATTGGGATTGTAAGTAATGCATGCTGATAACAGATAATCTCATAACAGTTCTTGGACACAAACCATTCATTCACACAAGCAAGTGCACTTCACATACACACGACTGCCAACCCTGGAAGCTGGAGCCAAAATGCACATTTCCAGCTGACTTAACCTTTCTACAGGTAAAGGATCTCTTTCAGTAATTTGACAAACATATTTGTACATCTTTTTGCCATGTCTCGCAAAGAATTTCACCAATAAGAATCTTCCTAAAGTGCACTCTGTCTCTCACCTTCCTATTCTACCACATCTTCATCAGGATCATTTTCATTCAACTGTCTGTGTTGAATTTCCTCACTGTGTACACCTGCAGCTCAGGTTTGAGATGAAACCAACTCAGCCAATGCTTGAATTTCTGTTTCTATATGGTCGGAAGCCATGGTGGTGTTCTGTTCATCTGTATGATTATTATTTCTTGCAGGTTGGTTTGAAGTGCTTCCATATCTTTATTCCTTCAAGAAATCTGCAAAGTGCTTTCAATTTCTTGTTCTTCAGTATGTTCTCTTGGGAAGTGATTAAGAACTTTTTCTTTGTTAATAGAATGAATGCCAGTTGACAAAACCCATTCACGATATTCTGTTTCACACCAGAAGTTATGTTTTAGTAAGAAGAATTTGGTTTTGGTTGAGTTTGATGTGTTTTATCGAGAGCTTTTGTCAAAAGATCCAGAAACGTATTCTTTGGAACAGTTGCCAGTATAGTGTTTTTCATCTTCCAATTTTGTCGTCACTTGTCACTAGGCTGTTTTCATTGGGTGGAAGAATGCCACATGGCACTAAACATGCAAAATCAACATTATTTTCATCACAAATTTTTATGACCTCTTCATCTAAATGAGAAGAAATATTATCCCCATTGAGAACTTTGTATCCATGCAGTGTTTTGCATGAGATAAAAAACTACTCACAAACCAATCTCTGACTGTTTGGGCATTGCTCCAACCACTGACTGTATAGTTAAATCATGATCCTGTTGAGCGACAAAGCTTATTGCTACATGGTGGGCCATAATGAGCTCTTTCATTTCAAGTGTCATAAAGATGTAGACTTTTGTATAGGATATAGGGTGTAAAAGCACACCATTAGCAGACCCACAAACCATTATTGATGTTGCACTTCGGAAAAACTCATTGCCTTTTTTGGGTGTTCAACACCTCTATTATATATTCACTTCGGTCATAGTCATCATAATTGAAAATATTTGAGTCAGATGCATCTTCTAATGTTGTTTCATGGTTCTTGATATATTCCTCCATACTTTCAGGGGATACTGCGGCTCGAGCTCATTTGATGTTAGTAGCAGCCCATTTAGAATATATGTTTTTGTGACACTTCATTAGCGAGTGTGCCCAATCTTGTCCAGGAAGGCTGTTTTTAAATTTAGAAATTGTTCAGCATTGTCTGTCTAAAAGAGTTGTAGCAAATATGTGCAAATTCGAGATTGTAAGTGGATATCCCTATTCAGAACATTTGGCACAAGCTTTCAATATTGATTTCTCTTCTTTTTTGGAAAATACTGGCTGAGCACTCACCTCCTCCTTTTTTTTTTTTTTTTTTTTTTTTTTTTTTTTTTTTTTTTTTTTTTTTACACTGTGCTTACTGAATACCATATAATAGGGTATGTTAAATTTTTCAGAAGCCACACACAAGGTCATATGAGCTTCTTGAGGTTATAATAAAGGCAAGAT
Source organism: Schistocerca piceifrons (assembly GCF_021461385.2). Taxonomy (NCBI): domain Eukaryota; kingdom Metazoa; phylum Arthropoda; class Insecta; order Orthoptera; family Acrididae; genus Schistocerca; species Schistocerca piceifrons. Next base: position 83,379,035 of record NC_060141.1, read on the forward strand.
TTCTTTCTTGAGATAATTAAACACATAGCAACATAAACTATCATTTTTTCTAGCATCTTTCATATCCAATCTGGTACCCTTAAAGTTATTTAGGTCTGTGAAAAGTTAAAAGCAGTACTCGCAGATTTGTATGAAAATCTCTGTTATTGATCCGTTTGTATGTGCAGCACTTGGGCAGTGATGAAGAGTGACATTCAGTACTGCCAATGCAAAAAACAATATTGTACAGTTGCATTCAGAAATGAAGTAATTCTTCTTTTTAAAAGTTATAAAGCTTTTATCAGAGTAACCCAATTCCACGATAACTTTCAACCTGCAAAAAACAATATTGTACAGTTGCATTCAGAAATGAAGTAATTCTTCTTTTTAAAAATTATAAAGCTTTTATCAGAGTAACCCAATTCCACGATAACTTTCAACCTCTGTATTTTGGAAAAAGATAAAGATTCAAGAAAATTTTCCAGGTTGTTCGAGATCTGGATCATTGGAGTACATTGTGAAAATTTCAGTCATTTGTTGTGTATAGTCATCTTGGAATCTGCGCCTCAGTGTTGGTACGTAAAAAGCATGTTTCTCGGGTTTTTACAGGAACCGCCCATGAACTAAATGATGCTGCCTTCATAAGCCCTTTAAGGTGCACCATAAACCATATATAATGCAGAAAGAACTGACCGATTTGCTCTGTATGCCTAAGCTGGAGGAAGTGTGTAATATTCTTACTTTGACCCTGTATGGTGGGACAGTTAGTGTGAGACGATCCTTCTGTGGGGTGTACAAATGGTCCATAGCCCAAGGGCCATCCAAAACATTTGACCTTACTTTTCTATCACCAATAGAATTTGAGCCTCAGAAAATTGCAATTTTATATGCGGCATTTTGTGACATTAGGTGGCACATGCTGTTGCATGCATACCAATACCATTACTCTGACCATATTTTTGTACTAATAGGTAGAAGATGATGAATCCAAATACCATTGCTCGGACTGTTTTTTTGTACTAATATATAGAAGATGTTGAAACATATTAGGTGGCACATGCTGTTGCATGCATACCAATACCATTACTCTGACCATATTTTTTTACTAATAGATAGAAGATGATGAATCCAAATACCATTGCTCTGACTATATTTTTGTACTAATATATAGAAGATGTTGAAACATTCCTTGGATAAATCTGAGTATATTGCCATTGATCCATATTTGTTTAAAACAGTGTGATTAGTGTTTCTAAGAAGTAGAAGACGTGAACAGTTTCTCTCAGTGTGGAAATTTTTTGCTTTATTGAAATGGTTCTAATCTAAAGTTTGCTATTCAGATACTATCTTTGCATTGAAAAATGTAATGCTTGGAATAAAATGCATACAAAATAATGCCATATCATTGATATTGAATTAAAATAATTTTCTTGACTGTATGGCAATTGTGGATGTATTCATTGTAATTAGTATTTTGAGAAGTGAAACAAAATTCTTGTTGTCATAGTGTAATGATCCTTAATTCTAATGTAGCAATGTCAGGAAAATCACAGTTTCCATCAACAGATTGGAGATTTAATGAATTTCCAAATCCAGCAGCACATGCTCTCTATGTCACTTGTGTAGAACTAATGGCTGTCCCTGTTACTCCTACAATGGTGGGAAACAACCTTCTGGATGTTGTTGCCAAAGGGTGAGCAGACATAAAGTGGACACATTGTTATTCTTTTCTGTTTTGTCATTTAATAATTATGCTATTTTCCTTCACAATTTCAGCTATACAGTGATTCCCCCAAGCCAAATTCATTTGTGGATCAACTCTATCGGTCTCATCATGGCTGCACTTCCCGATTCATACTGGTGCGTTCTGCATGAACGCCTGGTGCAAGTGATAAGTTGCCCACAGTTGGCACATTGGACATATCGCAGCTCTCCATTCCAGATTTTTAAATTTGTTGCTACCCATGATGCTCTCCTAGAAAACAAATTTTCATACACTCTTGCACTGGCACATTCAATGTGGCACCATGCTGGTGTTGGTCAGATTACAACTGTTCCACAGTAAGTAATTTTAAAAAATGCATGTGTTTGTACACTTGTTTCTGCAGCTATAGATTAATGTTACAGTTTATTTAAACAGCAGTATTGTGTAAGGGTGTCATGTTACATATGATAAAATGTAGATTGCATATGTGGCAAAGATTCTACTAATATAAGCTAGTGAGGATTCTAATTAAGTGAAGTTAATTGAAGAAGTGTGATGGTATTCAACAGAAAAGTTGATTAGCAGCTGTGTCGTCGATTTATAGGTTTCGTTAGAAACTGGCATTGTTCCAAGACTGATCGTGCACTTAATGTTAGGGAAAAGCTGTAGTTGAGTCAGAGCATCACCAGTCAGGTTTCAGCTTGATAGATGCAGTTGTGGCAAACTGTGGTCGGTTTGGGATTCTGTACATTGCTTATCTCTCCCGTCAGTCACCTCAGTTGTTTTGGTCTTGATAACGTCCTTTTATTAAGAGCATTCCTGAAGCCATTTACTGGTATTCTGCATAACACTTTGGTCACCTGGTTTTAATCCATGACCACTAATTTTTCCTAATGTATGCCCAACCTGCATCCACACATTTCATTTTCAATCCCTATGCTAAATTTTATCTCCTCATTAATGACCTCGATGGGCAGTAGAAATTTATCTTGTGTTCCCACCATAAAGGTGTCATCAATATGTGGAAAAAAATATAAAGAAATATCTGATTTTAAGGCAGGCAGTTTCAGTGACTAATTCAATGAAATAACAACCTATACTAATGTACAGAACCAAACATTTATTTCTATGAACACCGAAGGACGAAGGACTGTTGTGAATAATTCTCTCTTGATTGCATAAAGGTTTTTTTTTTTTTTTTTTTTCGTTATCTGACATTACAGGTTCCAGGAAATGAAAAAAGAGGAAATGAAAAAAGATATGAGTTGACACCTTGCTCTGACGTATGATTTACCATACATTTACTCAGAAGTTTGTGTTGAGTTCTGCATTTTGTGTCAAATTGTATCACAGTTTTTACAATGATTTTACAAAACCTTCCCACACGGTCTAGCAGTTAATCTGCATTTCACTAGGTTTCTGTAGTCAGCTGTTGTGAATCTGAACTTTGTGATTTTGTTTCTACCATAATATTTCAGTTTTTATGTGCATAAGCATTATTAGTGGTCATGAAACTACATTGTAATTAGCTGTCTTGAATTTTTATTGCATTTATTGCGAAATTGGATGGTGAAAATCCTTTTGTTTATTTGTTCAAAATTTTTCATTAGAACTTCTGATTTTCTAGAACTAATTGTATTACCACTCTTGATGAATGTTCTACTCTTTTTTATTAATTGCTTGTAATTTAGTCTTGCAGATCTTAGCAGCTGAATATTTACTCAGTATATTTATATATTATTCTGAATTGTGATAGACATTTGTACAATTGATAGTGTATTATATTTCCTGTTGCTGGGAACTGTAGCATCTGTGAGGTGTGGTATATGTGGAATAAATAGAGGAATTGGTGCATGGATATGTTTCTCACTTTGCATATTAATTAGTGTACATCCACTGATGAGCCAAAACATTATTACCACTGCCCATCACTAGACTGAATACCACCTGGAGGCATTGAGGCATGTAATATGGTAAATGAAGTATATAAATGAAGTAGAGACAAATGGGGAATCATTCCTGTGTCAGTATGGGTCACAACTGGGGAAATATACTGACATAAATGGCTTTGACAAAGGGTAGATTGCTGTGGTCTGGCACCTGGCAGTGAGCACCATAGAAACAGCAAAGCTGATCAACTGTTTGTGTGCTTTTGTTGTTAATATCTTAGGAAAATGGTTGAAGTACGATGAAACCATGAGTAGGTGGTAATGGACGTCTGTGTCTCACCACGGAATGAATCTTACCCACACTGTAAAGCAGAGTACAATGCTGTTAAAGGCCCAGATATTTTGGAACACACTGTTTAATGCACTTGTTGAAGGTGGGGTCCACAGCAGATGACCCCCCACATGTTACCATGTTGACCTAACAATGCTGTCAATTACAACTGCATCAGGCATAGAACCATTGAGATTGGATTGTGGATCGATGGAAACATGTCGCCTGGTTGATTTTTGTGTCTGGATGCGCTACCATCTAGGTGAATGGTTGCTCAAAACCTGTACCCCAACCCAGACATGGGCTGTTGGGGACTATCTTCTACTATAGGGTCAGTCTGTATCACAAGACCAGAATCATGTTATGGTGGTTTGAGGAGCATGATAGTGAACTCACATTGATATCATGGCCACCAAATTCACCTGATCTGAATCTAAAGGAACACATCTCAGATGTTGCTGGGCACCAGTTGCTTTATAACTATTTCTTCTAATGTTGTGTTGTCTGCTTTACATTTGTGTGACCGATGTTCTCTCAGACTTCTCAAAATCTGTGATAATTACTTTAAAGTCCAGAATTGATATTTTTGAACTCCACTTTTGCAAATAACTCTCCATAGTACTGTTGAGGTAAAAAATTGTTTATTTTTTTCATCATTAACCACATTTTATGACAACGACCATCATTCAGTATACCAGTAAACAGTAATAATGTTCAAAGTTCGATTTCATCACATACAACATGTGTCCATTGTCAATAAAATCATTCTTTGCAACTCCACCACATTTAAAGACCAGGATGGCAGTTTATGGAATTTCCACACCCAGTCAGGTTTTTCCTCTCATGAAGTCGCTCCCATTCAGTTACTTCCTCTCATGAAATCGCTCTGACCACCATCCCATGCTGAAGACGTACGCTGTCTGTCAATACGGCTCACCACATGCAAAATAAAAATAAAACCCGACACCAATATCTGTACATTTATACTCTGCATGTTATTCTATTTTACTCTTTGCTTATTATATAATAAAACTTCTGGTTGCGAGTCTCATTTGTTAATAAGGTGACTTAGGGATGCGTATCTTTTTTCTGCAGTTGTGTGTGTCACCATGTAGCTTGGCACTCACAAATCATTAGCCCATAATTTATGGACCAGTGCATAGACATAAACCTATCAAGGACTTGTTGAATCTGTGCCATGCAGGATCACTGCAGAACTGCATTCCAGAGGTGAACCAATAGATTAATAAGTAGATGCTCATAATGTTTAGGCTTATAAGTGTACGTCATGGTATACTTTCTTCTTTTGTACTCTTGTACAGTGTAATTAATACCACAAGTTTTGTGTTAGTGTGTACTATGTGTGATATGTTTTGGATTTAATAGATGATGTTAACCCCAGGTGCTTTTTGAGGAATTTTTTCACTGTTCTTTCATATTTATGAGGGTGGAAAATCCAGAATAGAGAATAAATTTGTATATGAGGTTAGATCACTACTTGTTGAACAGAGAAGCCTTTAATTTGCAGGTGGGCATGAAGTAAAAGGATGTTCAAAAGGATGTTCTCCAGTAGAAGTTATGGCTAAAGTGCTAGAAAAAACTGGGATCCATCAGTCTAGCCCAATTTTAACTTTTCACATTTATTTATCACAATGTATACTAGATGTAACATAATTAACAATGTTAATGCATACAGTTGAAAGTACACGGCATTAGAAACAAAAAAAATCGGTAAACAAGGACTCAAAAATGCATACTGAAGCAGCTATGAGCACTTTTCCATCTTCATTACTGTGAAACAAATCTCTCATACTAAAAACTCTTTGTTTTCCATATTTTGGGAGGAGGCAGTGTGGACTAAAACAAGAAAAAATTATCCATAAACGTGGGATCTAAAGTGCGTAGTTTAAGAGCTATGAGCACTTCTCCAGTAGAAGAGATGTGTTTCACAGTAGTGGAGATGAAGAAGTGTTCATAACTCTCAAGGTATGCACTTTAGAGCTCATGTTTACTGGACTTTTTTTCTTGTTTTGGTCCGTACTACCACTTCTCAAAGTTTGGAAAGCTGAGAGCTTGCAGTAGAAGAAATTTGTTTCACTTGAAGAAGTGCTCATAGCTCTTAAGGTACAAATTTTAGAGCCCATGTGTACTGAGATTGCTTGCTTCTAGTATCGTATATATTTTCAACTGTATACATTATACCATTAATTATGATACACCGTGCATAATCCGCTAACAAGTATGTTCCTGCTAAATGAATGTTGCTTGAAATGCAGAACACAAAACTGAAAGTACTTGTGTTTATTTGTCAGTATCTGTTCCCTTTTTCAGGTTTGTGAAAGAGCAGATACGGCCACTTGTCCAAAGTGAAGCACAGTTGCTCTTTTTGTGCCATCTGGTGGGCCCATTTCTACAAAGACTGAACACAGATCGTCCACGTTGTGTGTTGGACCTTACGCTTGAGCTCTATGAATTATTGGAACAAGTGGACAGGAATTCACCAACTCTGCAGTATATGGATCCTATCTGTGACCTTCTGTATCCTTTTTCTTGATATGGTCATTGGATTCATGTACCTAACAAGTGATCAGAAGCTTCTGATTTTTGCTTTTTTTGAATGGTTTATTTGTGCTTTTAAGTTACAACTATTGTATATCTGGAATTCTTGTAGTTTGTGTGTTGTTGGGTGCTCAAGCACACTAATCAAAAGTTTTATAAATTTGTAGATAATTTTTTTTCTGAATAAAAACGCTCCATGATTTTGTATGAAAAATTGGAAAATCACATGTGGTTAGAGGGTTATAGTATTAAGTCTAGGTCCAGCCACTTAGAAAAATTTTCGGTCCAGAAAACCAGCCATTTATGCCATTATTTAAAAGGTTACTGGCATGTTTGAGATATCTTAAAGGGCAATACACACTTTAAAAAAACGAAGCTTCAAGGTTTATTTTTTACCTTAAGTTAAGCTCTCTGATAGATTACAAATTTTATAATAATGATGGCAGAAAGTGTAAGTGACTTACTTGATTTATTTTATGTTGCTTTTATGATGAGCTTAGAGCTTCGATAGAGCTCTGCCAGCACACTGTATTTCAAGGAAGAGTCTTCAATTCTGCAAATATTTTCTCCTCCTCCTAGTCCTATTCCTGCACACTCTGCCTCCATAATATCCTTGGTCTTCCTCGGTTCCTTTCACCCTGCGGGTTCCAGAAGAAACATTGTCTCTCTACAGCATCCTGGCCTTTTTGAGGCAGCTCAACTTTCTCCTCTTGATTTGAATGGCGATAGATTCTTCTCTTGTTTGATTCCACAGGTCTTTGTTTGATAGCGCATTTGGTCAAAAGATTTTAAGAGTTTTCCAAAGACATCTCCTGAGAAAGACTTACAAACTCTTGGTGATGAAGTTCACAACTATATAGCAGCACTGTTTTCACACTTGTTCTAAATATTTGAAGTTTAGTTGTTACAGAAATCTCTGTGTCCCTCCATAATGGATGCAGCTGGATGAAGCCCCCATTTGCCTTTCGGATTCTTGCTCTGACATCTGCAGATGCTCCTTCATATTCAGTAACTACTCTCTCCAGGTATGTGAGCTTGTTTACCATTTCAGTATCCTCATTATTGACTCTTAGCTTTCTCGTGTCTCTTGTATTGATTTTCATAATCTTCGTCTTGGCGGCATCCATTTTCAGCCCGTCAATCTTAGCTTCATGTTCAAGGTCCTGCAGCTTTCCTCCCATGTCAGCATGATACTTTGATAGGAGGCAAGTTTTGGCAAAAAAAGATCTTCTGATCACGCAGTCAATTCCCGTAGTATCAATCGCTTCTCCTCCTCCAGCACTTTCATCACTTTATATAACACTTGTAAAAAGATAATTGGAAATAAAATAACTTAACCCATGTGGATGACTTGGCATGTGCAGTTATTGTAAGTCTCCCGATAACTTTTACTGTCGTCTCTGGTATCACATAATTTTTCAAAGATGTCCACATATGACTCATTTTTATTGAGTCCAAGGCCTTATTAGAGTCTACAGAAGATGTGAGGACTAGTGATGAATTCATTTGATTGTTCTATAATGACTCTTAAGTTTATTTGATCTATGCAAGGACAGTTACTTCTTAAACCAGCTTGCTCCTTTCTTATCTGCAGTTCAATGTGCGTCTTGATTTTATCAAGGATTATTCGCACCATCACTTGGCTTGGAATCAAAAGGAAGGTGATTTCCCTCCAGTTATGGCAATTTAACAAGGAGTCCTTCTCACCACTCCTTTGACATGCTCTCCAAGTTCCAGATGTTTATCAAGAGAGGGTGAAGAAGATCAGTGGTTGTGTCTGGGTCAGTGGCCAGAAGTGCTGGTGCAATGTTATTTGCTTCTGGGGCCTGTCCATTCTTTAGCTGCTTGAATTGCTGTCTCGATCTCTTCTGTTAAAGATGACTCTGAGGTAATCATATTTTCTACCATCTCAGGATCACCTTCGTCTTTGGGTTCTCTTTGTTGCATCATTGTTGGTAATGAGATATCATTGTTTGCTCCTTACAGGTTGATTGCGGGTGACTTTCTTTTCAGTGAGGGTCTTCCTGCAATCAGCCTTAACACACTTTTTCATCTCCATGTCTTCAGCTTTATATTCCTCCTGTAGTTTCATCTTGTGGAGCCATGTCTTGCTAATGTTCAGTTTTAATTCTACTTCTCTTCATTGCTCAACACAATTCCAAATTCTTTGTGACATCTATTCCTTTCGTCTTGGGTTCCAGAAGCCAACAATTTTTTCAGCTCTGGCTTTACAAAGGCTATATTCTTCTTCTCCCAGTGTTCATTAATGCCCCCTTCATATGTTTGAAAGTCCTCAAACCAGTATCTCAGTTCTAGTGTGAAATTTTGGCTGCTACTTTCATTTTTCAACTTGCCAACATCAAATTTCTCTTTTTGAGTGGAAACATTTTTTTAGCGGCTTTCTTGATGCAAACATGTGCAGCCATAAGATGGTGGTCATTATCTATGTCTGCTCCCCTTCGGCTTCTCACTTGTGAGGGATTTTCTCCACTTTTTACTGAAAGCTATATGGTCAGTTTGGTTCTGGGTGTGAAGATTTTTAGATACCCTTGATATTTTATGACATTCTTTATGAGGGAAGACTGTGCCATTAATGATTAGATCATTGTTGGCACAGAAATCCACCAAAAGCTCTCCATTACTATTCACCAGCCCACTCCATGTCACCCCATCAGTTGCTTCATTCCAAGATTTACTGCATCCATCTTTGCATCAAAATCACCCATCATAATTAAAATAGCTTTCCTGCTGGTATTCTAGACTGTTTTCTGGTGTTACACATAGAAAGTGCCATCATACTGTTCACTAGCTTCTTCACTTGGTACGTAACACTACACTTCAGAGATGGGTTCCGCTCTCCCCTTGAATCTTGCCGTGGGAATTCTTGAAAACACTGGCTTCCAAGTTATCAAGCTGTGCTTTAGACTTTTATTTAGGAGTAGTCACACCCTTTCCATGTGTGGTTCATCAGTATTTGGCTTTCCAGAATACAGAAATGTAAGTCCACTCAAGGTATTCATTTCTCCAAATTAATTCCATTTCACTTCTCTTATTCACAGGATGTTGAGTCTATATCTCTCTGCTACTGCTCTGAGTTGTGATAGTTCCTCAGCTTGATATAATGTTTGAAGATTCCAGAATTCGATTATCGTGTCCTTTGTGCCAAGTGTTGCCCATTGTCACGCTGCTTATTTTAGTTTCTTTAATATATTGATGTTAAGCTTTTGCTGGTTATTTACCTACAACAGCCAGTTGCCATTGTGGGGCAATAAGTGTTACAAGTGGGAAGGGAAGGTCATTTCTTACAGTTCCCTTTGCGTTGTTTGGTTATATTGCCAGTATTCTTTCACAATTTTGATAGTACTTGATTCATTGCTATGAAACTCACAAAAGATTATCTTTCTTTTGGTGTAGTTGGTGAAATAATACTCAGCATCATTAAACTAAGAAAAGCCATTGTATAAAAACAGGCTGAAGGAGGGGCAAAGGGGCAGTGAAGGTGCTTGTTCCATGAAATTATGCACTCATAGTGGAGGAGCTTTCACGTGGATGTTCTCGCCACATGAAATTAATTTGTCCACATTAGGGTAATTTGGTTGCATCTCTTTTGCAACTCTGTGTAATGCGTTATACACACCATACTAAGGTAAATAATCTGAAGCCCCTTGGCTGCTTTAGCCATGTATGAAGCGCCGTCAGTAACAAGCAGCAAAACATAATCTCTGTTCATGCCATTGAGCCACAGTAGCTTCATAGAGCTATCAAACAAAGCGGCAATTTATGAGCCGTTTACTTACATTCTGTCACACTTTAGGAGGAACATTTCTCCAGTCCTGTCAACTTTTACAACAAACTACATTTGCAACATAACACCTACCCATATCAGTGGTTTCATCTCTGAACACCCAAACTTTTTGGTCAGCAACACTAATTTGTATGTTGCTGAGCACCTCCTCATAGCATATAGATAAACAGTTCTTTCTCAATGATTCAACTGGAACTGTAAGTTTTGTGTACTTCTCCAAGAACTGCCTGAAGTGTGGAATTTTCAGCTTCTCCAATGGGGTGTTGCAATACACCGTCATCTCACATAAGTCCTTGAAGAATGCTTACAAAGTTGAAGGTGGACCTGTCTGCTCGAATAACAGTATTTGTCTGCTGTCATTTTCAGCACTTCTCTACTTACAGCTATTGTATTTGATGGTATTATAGTGTTGTTGCATATTACAGTGTCTTTTCTTCATTAATTTTTACTTCACATGGTTTTCAAAATAACATTTCCCCATCGGTGCTGAAGAACTTCTCTCCAAAATCACAAACATAACCTTGCAGTTCCATGCTGTTGGAGCACTTCACTTTTGGCATGTTGAACCAGACTGAGTTCGTATTTAAATTGAATAGTATGACCGCATGTCTGGTATTTATTACGTCAGAAGCTGCCCTCTTGGTGTCGAGAGAGTTTTGTCAACCGTGTGCAACTATGTCTTATGTCAGCGAATTGCCCAGTGCGTTACGCTGTTTGTCTATAGTCCTGATTCATAAAGCTCTGTAATAATTTGTGTGTTTATTTGTGACTATGTCACCTGAAACATTTCATGTTTTTATTCTTGTGTCCTTTAAGAGATATATGCATTTTTGGCTAAAGTTGGCCGAAATATGATCTTTTATGGCAAAAGTTGTCTAAAATATGACCTATAAAAAGCTATAAATATGGCTTCATATCCTCAATAAAAATACATTGTTCTACACTGTAGTACCCGGATTTGTTGTGCATACATTGTTGTAAAATTTATACTAAAGTTGAGGGAAAATATGTGACTTACCATTAAAATGCAGGCCCTAATTGTCACTACATCACTGCCAGCCAGCTTTTTCTGTGTTACATTCCTTCCTGTAACTAGTTCCTGTTGGTTATTACACTGTATTGTTTATTGTCTCATGCTCATAGTATCAACTTTGGTCATCCATGCATACCAGTACAGCGTACTTTCCTACATGCTGAGTACACTGCAGAAATCTACACTGTAGAGCCTCTTATACGACTTAGAAGCTCTAGCATCCAGTGGATAGCATCACAGATGTGGCTTCCACAGATATATTTCCAAATTCAGAAGTATCTTCCCTTTCTAATACTTCTACAGTCTTCACAGACCACATTGAGCTAGAAAGTGCTGTCATTCAACAATGCGTTTTGAGTGTCATTCACAGTGAAGAACTGTGAAGAGCTCTAAATATAACTCTCTGCTGTGGACACTTTTGCTATTTGCTGACTCTCCTTCAGCCAGTCTGTGGCAGTTTTAGTTTTGTGTATGAATGGTTTCATACTATAGATTCATCATACTTTTCTTTTGTAACTTACATTTTACGTAGCTATAAGAAACAGTGTTAATGACGTTTAAATGCATTGTGAATGCGAAACTTTTAATCATTATGTATTAATTTCAAATAGAGTTTATTTCCTTAGCAACAGCTCAGGTATCATATAAAGTACATGTTCGTTGGTGACACAATGAAAAATGAAGTAGAGTGTATTATTCGAAGATTGAGGCCTGCTCTTCAAATGCGACTCAGGTTCATTGCGCATTTAAATATAGAGGAAATCAATGCCTCTTGAGAAAGGTTTGTAATAATTAACAACAGCATATAAATTATGAACACTCCCCCCTCCCCTCTCTCTCTCTCTCTCTCTCTCGCCCCCACCTCCCCCTCCACCTCCCCCTCTCTCTCCCTCTCCCCCTGCCTCCCTCTCCCCCTCCCCCCCATATATCTGTATATATTTTAATCTGTTGACAGCAATTTTATGTATATTGTGTTAATAACTCAGTAATTTAAATTTTTTTCATTTTGTATTACTGAGTTGCAGTATATGTTAGGAACATGTTTATTTTATTTTGGGGTGTATCTTTGCACTCATTTTCTTCTATAATGATCTCATTTGATTTTTTGTCCAAAATAATTCATTTGTTTTAAAATATGCTTCACTCACCTTCACAGGACACATGGTGCTAAATAGCTATCAGATCACTATATGAAGAGTAAAGTTTAATACAACCCGGGCAAAAGCATTTCATTCCTCCTGTCTCTGCACACTCTTTCTTATCAAACAGTTGTTTTATGAACAAACACAGACGTGAAATGAGAATGTCATGTAATAGCAACAGTCTTTATTAGTGAACAAGAAAAGTTTTATTGAACAAATTTACTACAATTCCATTAAGTAGCCAGACATTATCATCTTGGTGTGTCATGTCTCATCTCCAAGTGTGTATTACTTACTGCTAAAAAAGACATGTACATAGTGAAAGCATGTTGCAGGTATAGGTCATCTCATGTCTTTCACAGCAGTAGTTCACTGTTTCAATGCATTTGATGGGAAGCTAAACTGTAATATACCTTCTGTCATCTTGGAGTATTTGTGAAAGTAATAAATTATATTTTTTTCATATTCACTAACATACATACCTATGCCAAATATACAATAAATCTATAAATATTGGGTCTACACTAGTATGGGATGTGAGTATTCCCCAAATTCTTAGGTCCATGCAACATCTTTTAGGTAAGCAAGCAAAGAGCAAATAATTCTAAAAACTACATACTTATTAAGTTATGAAACAACTATAATTATTAACATTATAACACTTTCCAGAATCATCCTAGTCACATTGGTGATATATATATATATATATATAAAAAAAAAAAAAAAAAAAAAAAAAACCAGTTTGGCCAAATTTGTGCAACCAATAGACAACACTTGCATACACGTGAGCCATGAACATTGTATCAGCAATTCATTTTAAGTGACACTTGTTTCTTTAAGGTTTTCCCCTATAACTGTGGACCATTAAATCTTGTGTATATTACTATTCTTTTCTTTCATTTAATTTTTCCTCCAGTAACAGTAAACTTAGTGCTTGATAAATTAATGGTGGACTTAGACTTTGCAGTCACAAAATTAAAAGGTGTAAGTACACATTTTCAGTTCTTTTAAATGATATTATTCTAAAGAAAATATGGTGTTTCTCCTAAGGGGTTATTTTACAAACACTGAGGAGCAAATACACTGTCTGACAAAAAAAGTGAAGGACACAGGAGAAAATTGAATGTCAGTGTAACTTCGTACATGTATGAACCATTGGCAGTTTAGTGTCATGATGTTGGAGCCATTGGGTATGAGTTCAGGTCACAGCTGTTAGTGATTGAGGGAATTCTGATGGCACAGTGGTAGGTCACAGAATACTGTGTCCTCATATGTTGCATCACATGTGACCCTATCATTGTGCCATTTTTCAACATTTTATATACTGCCGGTATGCCGTTGAGGTACTCCCATGGTCAGCAAGATCTCCAGATCTGTTGACAACAGAACATTTGGGACCAGCTCAGATGTCAGCTCCATCCCAGTGTCAGCATCCAGGATATCCAGGACTGGTTGCAACAATTGTGGACCAGCCTTTCCTCAGGAGGGCGTACAACGGTCTTCTGACAACCTTCCCAACCAAGTCAGTGCATGGATTCAGGCCAGAGTGGTTGCAACATTTAACTGATAAGTGGGATCATACTGCCAAATTCTCTGTAAATTTGACTCTATTTTTAATGTCGTAACATATCCTCTCAGCCTGCGAAGTTGCAGTTGTTTCTCTTCCCCTTCTGGATGCTTCAGATTCCCCCCCCCCCCCCCCCCCACGACATTGTATATTATTGAATCATTCATTGTGGAACAAAGCAAAAAAAGATTATATTGTATGTGGTACACTACATCATCTGGATATGAGCATTCGTCATTCTTCTGCCCCTGGTCGTTGGTGGACTGGCATGACTTTAACTAATGGTACCCTTTAGTCCACAATTTTCTGTTTAAAGATATTTCTATCCAGTGCTTTTGTTATGTTATCTTACTGAGCTCTCAATCCGTAGCCCCATCGTCATGCCCTGTGATCTGTAGTATTACCTTTGAGTTCCTGAACTTGTGTGATGCTGTTTTTATCAGCCTGGTCCTGTTCATTACCGTTGCATGACCAGAAGAGATTGCTTTCTTCCTCCTGACAGTGTAATTTGCCTGACTTTGTTACTCCATTAGCCAGTTTTCCTGAGCTCTCACTCACCTTTTTCTTAACAGATCATTAGACCTCTCTTCTGTTCCTTTGTTTGAGCTTGTCAGTTTTTTGATCTTGTACATCAAGTTCAGTATCCTGATTTATATGCTGCCTTCAATTGTACAAGGGTTTTTTGGTGTCTTAGAGTATGTAGGGAAAGTAGGTTTATTTTGAAGTTGGGTTCCTGTCATTGTAGCAGTACTTTAACACTACTTCATTTTGTATTATGACAAAATGACCGGCCAGTATTTACTTTCAGGTGGCAAAATTCTGGTACTGCTGATAGACACATTTAAAAGGGTAGGAACTAATCATAGCCTCTAGAACAATATTCCTTTCTCAGGAAGAAAAAGAAGTAGTACGGGAAGATGATATAAAGGAGTGACAGGTTACTCAGACCCAGGATGAGAGAGACTTGTGAGGATGAGGGAAAACAAAGATGAAAGGGAAGGTGTCAGAGTATATTGGTAAGCACTGTGCCAGCTTCAGTCCAAGTGTGATATACAACTAGAGGGAGAAGCAAAATGTAGATAGGGAAGAGAAATGAACAACTGAATAGGGGAATTAAATATTAAAAAGGGATCAGAAAGAAACAAAGAGGAGAGGGGAAGGGGATGGAGTAAGGAGGCTGGGTGTAATGTTGGGCTCATTACATTCAATGTCACATAAAATAACAAAATCGTGTTGCCCTCATGTCAGAGATGTTTGTGAAAATTTGGTGTAAGATAGTACAGTATGAAAGACAGTTAAAATATTTTTTCTTCAAAGAGGTCCATTGTGGGCTGTCATTATTGTGGGCAGCAGAACTTGGTATACATTCTAATGCGTTAAAGCGGAACCAATTTACATCGGGGAAAAAGTTCCAGTTTTGGTCACTAGGTGCAAATCCGGTGTTGTAAATGCAAGAAAGATGTTTAGAATGTTTCCATATGTAATCGAGTAGGAATGGGACATGGGCAGAAAAGGTCAAACAAGTGAGAAAGGCGTAACATTGATTTTATTATTAACTGCCGCTTGCACAATTTGTTCAATATGATCACCAGAGATGTCGGTGACATGCTGCATCTGTAAAATGACGTGGTCAGCAGTTGTTCGCAGCTGTTCTGATGTAATCTGACTAACTGTGTTCCTGTTCACTGCCCTTCAGATCAGGGGGGAGACCCAATGTGTCCATGGTAAATGCATTACTTTAGATATCCCATGAGCCGAAAACCATGTGGACTCAGACCAGGTGATCTTGCAGGCCATGCATCTGGAAGACCTCTGGAGATAACATGTTTGTGGAAGGTTGCATTAAGCAGATCCTTTCACTGTGTGATTGGGATGAGGTGTTGCCCCATATTGCATGAAAACAATTGTTTCCGCACAGTTAAGCACTTTCAAAGCAGGTATCACATGCTGTACAAGAAGGTCTCAATAATGCATAGACATCCCAGTGTACATGACAGGTGGTCAGGGTGTATTCTCTTTAAAGAAGACTGGACTGAGAATAAAGGTGCTTGTGAATCCACACCAACACAGTCACATACAGCAAGTGCTGTGGGTCCTCGTGCACAACACACTGTTTAACAGTATCCCAAATTTGGCAGTTCTGTGTATTCTGTGCGCCCTGTAGTGTAAAATGTGCCTCGTCACTCCATAGAATATTTCCCGCTACATCTCATCAACTTCAATGTGTGCCAGAAACCAAAGAGCAAATTCTGAACACTGCTGTGGTTCATTAGCTTTCAGTTGCTGCACAGTTTGGATCTTGTACCAATACCAATGTAAAATAGACCACAGAACTTTCCATACTGTTGACCAAGTGATGGACAATTCTCATGACACTGCACAAGCACTAGTACTCCCCAGCATATGTGCTGCATGGTCAGTTACAACAACAGCAACTTTGTCAGTAGCTTCTACCGGAATAGGACACCTTCCTCTTCCAGGTACCACACCAAGCGCGCTTGTATTTTAAATTTCATTATCATCTTCTTTAAAACATTTAATGACATCCGATCTTTCCTCACACCTTTCAGCCGGGGATACTGTCTCAATGCGGCACTGTACAGGGGACAGGAAAAATAATGTGAACAGTGGTAGTAATGGGATGGTTGTGTTTGATGGTCAAAAACTCAGGTAAGGCACGTGTTGTGCTGGACTGTGCATGTTCAGTACAGACTAGGCATCAGTGCAGGTTGTTTACAAGTAGTGCACACTTCATATTGCATTCAGGGGCCAAGGTCAACGTGCAATGAAAGACCTAACAGAGTTCCAAAGAGGGCAGATTGTGGGGGCCTGATTAGCTGGGGCATCAGCACCAGAGACAGCCAGATCATTGAATGTTTCAAGAGCAACTGTTTCAACAGTTGCGACTGCCTACACGAAATATGGAAGGCATCATCATGTAAATGTAATAGTGGACAAAAATCGAAACAAAGTGACAGAGATCATCTTATGCTAACACGAATTGTGTTAAAACAACACAAAATTACGGCGACTAAAGTGACTGCAGAGCTCAATAGCAATCTTCGAGACCCCGTATCTATCAACACTCTGTCTGCCGAGATCTCCATAAAGTGAATATCCGTCGACGAGCTGCTGTACCAAAACCATTAGTGACAACAACCAGTGCAAAGAAGCATAAAACATGGTGTCGGAAGCATTAATCCGGGATGGCTGATCATTGGAAACACTTCATATGGCCCGACGAGTCAACGTTTTCGTAATTTCCATCATCGGTCCAGGTTTACATCTGGAGAAAGCCAAAAAAAGCTTACAATCCTGATTGCTTGATTCCAAGGGTTAAGTGGAAGTTAAGTGGAAGTGTGATGGTGTGGGCAGCCATATTATGGTATTCTGCTGGTACCATCATTACTCTCGAAGGTCGTCTTACAGGTTACAGCCAATGATTATGTGATCATTTTAGGTGATCAGGTGCATCCCATGATTCAAATGTTGTTCCCCAACAATGATGCCGTATTTGAGGACAGTAATGCACCCACTCACACAGTCAGGACAGTACAATCGAGGTATGAGGAATAAGCAACTGATTTTATCAAACCCTAGTGGACAGTATTGGAGGGCAGACTCCAGAGCAGATTTCCGTCTCCCTCGTCACTACACCAAGCGAGGTGGCGCAGTGGCTAGCACACTGGACTCACTTTTGGGAGGACGATGATTCAATCCTGCGTCTGGCCATCCTGATTTAGGTTTTCCGTGATTTCCCTAAATCGCTCCAGGCAAATGCCGGGATGGTTCCTTTGAAAGGTCACGGCCGACTTCCTTCCCCGTCTTTCCTTAATCCGATGAGACCAATGACCTCGCTGTCTGGTCTCCTTCCCCAAACAACCCAACCCAACCCTTGTCAATACAGGAGTTAGAAGAGATTCTGATCGAAGAGTGGCATAACATTCCACTGGAGACTGTACAATCATTGTATGGCAAAGCAGCTGTATTACGGGTAAATGAGGGTCCAACCCCTTATTAATGGACCATTCCTAAGTAAGTACTGGTGTTCACACTATTTTGCCTATCCCCATAATTGCTGCCAGTCACATAAAACAATTTCACTAACAGCACACAGTCTCTCTTCGCTATTGGTATACTGTTCACTCATCTTCATGGCTTATCAAAAGGCAGCATGGATGTCATACTGTGATACGAAAAGTGTACAACACCAGATTTCCACCTTGTGGCCAAAATTGGGTTTAATTTTTTTTCAGCATAAATCAGTTCCACTTCATGCACTAGCATATCTAGCAAGTTTTGCTTCCATACAATAATTACAGCCCACTCTGGACCTGTGTGAGTAGCTACACTTTCATTGTACTGTATCAGCTCAGTATATAAAGCTGAGTGTATGTGTGTATGTTCAGGATCTCCTCCCATCCCTGGCTTGATTTCAACCAAATTTGGCACAGAAAGAACAGGCCTCTTGTGTGTCAGTACTCCTAGTTCCGATTGGAGCTGAATAGTATCAGCCTGCCTTACTGCATTATTTTACAGTGCGTCCTAAACATTAGGGGCACAAAACAGTTTCCTAGCCCCTTCCATATAGGCTGGACATGGAGGAGGGAGAAACTGAGAGAGGGGTAGGAGGAAATGAACAAAGAGGGAGGAGGCAGCGGCACACAGAGCATGATAGAGGAGGAGCAGTACCTCAACACAGAGGGGACGGAAGAAGAGATGGACAAGGAGGGAGGAGGAGATGGACAAGGAGGGAGGAGGAGATGGACAGAGAGGGGTGCAGGAGGAAATAGACAGAGATGGAGGAAGGAGGAGGTGAGCAGAGAGCGGACAGGGAGGGCATGGATTAGAGGGAACCTAGATGATGGTGGTGATGATGATGTTGTTTCGTTTATGGGGCACTCAACTGTACGGTTATCAGAGCCCGTACAAATTCCCAATCTTTACTCAGTCGAAGCTCACCACTTTCATGAATAATGATGATGATGAGGACAACACAACACACCCAGGCAGAGAAAATCCCCAGCCCAGCCGGGAATCGAACCTAGGACTCCATGATCCAGAGGCAGCAACACTAGCCACTAGACCATGAGCTGCGGACCTAGGTTGTGATAGGTCTGAGGAAGGGGATCAAGGAGGAGTTGGACGGAGGGAGGAGAAGAGTGTTGACGGAGAGATGGGGAGAGAAAGAGATGGTAGGAGAGAGGGAGAGGAGGAGTAGAACAAGAGAGGAAGAGGAGATGTGAGAAATACATGTTGAACATGTATGCAGGCCAGGCCATGAGGAAAAGGCTAGTTTAATAATAAAAGATGAATATTTAACGTGTATCATTGTAAATCAGGCTACTGCACTAATATGATGAAAAAAACTACCATGTTGAAACTAAAATAAAACATGTGCCTTTGACCCATCACAGTGTTTAACATGAAAGTTCATAAATAACAGGTGCTTGTGCTAGGAGCAGGCAAAGTAATTAAAATAAGGGATCCAGCAAACATCAGCATGAAGTCGCCATGAAAAAACTAAGGAAAGTTCATTTGGTCTCATCCATTAAATCTTTACATCTCTATGTTTTTCATTAATCTCAAGAATTTTTCCAAGCCTCCATTGATTATCGCAGATAGCTGAAATGAACATTTCTTCTTTAATACTGATAGAGGCTTTCTTTCAAAGCCTAAGTTGAACATGTTTGACTTTAGTAGTTAACGAAACACACTTTATCAGCAACCTGCTTTCATTCAGTAGTTTGTAAAGATGATTAACTCTTCTCTCAAGGGTAAACCAGTTTCATATAGTTTTTGTAATACATTTGTGAATTTCGTTATTTCTTCTGTCCTAACATAAAATGTTTATATTTCTGGAGCATGAGTTTTGGCAGATGTAAAAAGATCTTTTTGACTTAAAATGTGGTTGTCATATACACACAGTAAACTTGTTCTTGTTGCTGAACTTTTGGTAACATCACCAACTCCATCACACGCATTTTTGTCATAACTAGTTAAAAATCACATTTTGTACTCCATGGTCTTGCTTGTGATGACATGAATTTACAAAGTTCTGGAAGTTTTTATATTGTACAGAACTGCCATCAACAAAGTAAGCAACATGTGGGATGTGTGATATTTGTTCCACCATAAAGATGAGAGCAGTTTTCTGGGAAACAGAATGTGTTTGTATCATGCTGTGACAATCACTTATCCAACAATAGTACACTGACTTAATGTTTTGTAGTACACACTACTGCTAGTGAAATTATTGTGCAGAATCCTGAGTAGTTTTCCACAAAATACTCTATATTGATGCATAGAGTGTCATTTTTAAGTTGTGAGCCTGATATTTTGATATGTAATGATGTGTCAAGTTTTGAAATTTTTGGTAGAGATACTCAGCAAATTCATTCCTGGAAAATAACGTTTTCAGAATCTTGTAAGAATTAATTATGCAGTTGATGTACTCCAGGACACTGAGAACAGTGATGGAGCAGTCACTCCTCATTTTACAGATACAAAAGAGGTTTTTGTAAAAGTTCAGTGTACGTTTCTTTTACATGTACAGTGCACATTATCAGTTTTACATTTTGGTGATAAATGCCTTAAGTATGTTTTGCATAAAACGGCTGTTTTCTTTTGGGCATAATTCATAAAACTTTGTAATTACAGTTTTGTTATAAGGAAATTTTCTTTGAAGCATAAGCACACATCTTTCAGCTTATGCAAAATGAGCCATTTTGTCTTATACATTCTCTTGCCATTCTATGAATGGACAGATAGACAATCTCTTTTATTGGCAGAAATTTGTATCATCATCATTGTCATATCATCATCATCATAATCATACAAGGGCATGCTGAAAAGTGATGCCTCTGAATTTTTTTTTGTGGAAACTCTATGCCTCTGATTTTTTGTGAAAACTCTTAAATAAAACAGACATCATTAATATCCAACCCTCAGCTTTATTCTTCATATCAACATATTTGTTTCTCAATATAGTCACCTTTGTGATGAACACATTTATTCCAGTGAGAGACCAGTTTTTGATACCATCACTGTAGAAAGTTTGACTTTGTTGACAGAGCCACGACCTCATCTCTGCTTGCACCGCTTCATCACTATCAAAGTGAAGCCCTTGAAGGTGTTCTTTAAGTTTTGGAAACAGATGAAAATCGGATGGACCCTAGTTTGGACTATGGAGGATGATCAATGACAGTGAACCCAAGGTGTTGGATTGTTGTGGATGTCACAGTGTTCATGTATGGTCTGGCATTGTTTTGCAAAAGGAGAGTGTGTTCCATGTGTGGATGATCTTGTCAAATTCATGCTTTCAGTTTTCGGAAGGTTTCACGTGCACCGGCATAGTTAAGTTAGACACTACAATTTGGAACCCTCCAGCGGCAGAAGGTACAACTTGTATCAGCAAACTGAGAAAGTCAACTGAGTAATATGCATGATGTGTAATACGCCAACCAATACGAAGTAAAGAATAAAAAATTCATCAGGAGTACTTTTCAGCATGCCCTCATATTACGAAAAGGCCTGAACATGTGCTAGCACACCTTCGTCTGTTCTACTTCCCATTTTATAGCTTCCTTTTGAAAAAATACCTCATTCTTTTAGTAATACTCTTGATTTCCTTACCATGTATTCAGTGGTGTTAAAAATGGTTTGAATATCCCCCCCCCCCCCCTCCCCCATGAAGTTAGTGCTAAGATAAGTATTTTCAGTTTTTATGTAACACAACTACTCGTAAATTTCTCAAGAAGTTTTTTGCACCAAACTGTTAGTCTGCATATGCAGCACTGCCATGTGACTCAGATACATTTTGCACTGGTACATGAATCACTTCTGATGCTGTTATCTGGAATTTTAATGCTAACCAACGAGGCTTGGATGAAATTATTCTGGGTGCCTATCTTGTATTCTTTTGGTAACTGTAAGTATTTTAGGTTGATCTGGTGTATATTCTGGGTCTTCAGCTTGACATTCATCCATCCCTGGTTAACTATATAATGTAGAAGATAAAATGGCCTTATAGCATGTTATACAATGTCTAGTACCTGGGATAAATCCAAAACTTTTATACTTCCTTGCCATGATTACAGAAATAATTTTCAAAGCTTCCCTAACACTCTTTTTACAGTGCTTATAAAGGGTCACAGCAAATTCTTTGTCTATCTTCAAATGTTTCCAAATAGTGCCTTTGATGAGAAGAACAAACACTGTCAGTATTTTCACAGGTACTTCTTAGCTTCAGTAATTCAGTATCAGCTTGATTCAATCTCTTTTGTACTACTACTTTCCTACTGACACGCTTCTGCTGCCACAAAACCTGCAGAATATTTGTTTTCCACAATGATTTCTAAATCAAGTGTGTATGTTACAGAAAAGAAGTGGATGATTTAAACGTTTTCTGACACTCTAATCAGTCAAATGTGTATTATGAAGAATCTGTAAGCAGAAACAAGAAAGAGTTAATAACTATTTTATGTGATTTCTAACACTTGTTTTAGAGAAGAAATGAGATTTAAATCTGACATAGCAAAAATCTCTGTGTAGCATGATTAGAATAAAACTGTTGCCAATTCACAGCTCTCAGACTTCCACTATTAGTTGAAACTTGTGTATTACTTTAAAGTACCCTATCAGACTGAAGAATTACTGAGGGAAGTAGTCAGGCAAATAGCAAACAGGAAATAAAAAATAAAAATAAAATGTCCTCCTTCAGAGATAAAAAACATACATACAGAAAAACTAACATGTACATGGCCTCTTGTACTCTATGAATGGTGGTAGACTAAATGTTTCATAGAATGAAATTTTCACTCTACAGTGGAGTGTGTGCTGATATGAAACTTCCTGGCAGATTAAAACTGTGTGCCGGACCGAGACTCGAACTCGGGACCTTTGCCTTTCGCGGGTAAGTGCTCTACCAACTGGGCTACCCAAGCACAACTCACGCCCCGTCCTCACAGCTTTACTTCTGCCAGTACCTCGTCTCCTACCTTCCAAACTTTACAGAAGCTCTCCTGCGAACCTTGCAGAACTAGCACTCCTGAAAGAAAGGATATTGCGGAGACATGGCTTAGCCACAGCCTGGAGGATGTCTCTAGAATGAAATTTTCACTCTACAGTGGAGTGTGTGCTGATATGAAACTTCCTGGCAGATTAAAACTGTGTGCTGGACCGAGACTCGAACTTGGGACCTTTGCCTTTCGCGGGCACACAGTTTTAATCTGCCAGGAAGTTTCATATCAGCGCACACTCCGCTGTAGAGTGAAAATTTCATTCTAGAAACATCCCCCGGGCTGTGGCTAAGCCATGTCTCCGCAATATCCTTTCTTTCAGGAGTGCTAGTTCTGCAAGGTTCGCAGGAGAGCTTCTGTAAAGTTTGGACGGTAGGAGACGAGGTACTGGCAGAAGTAAAGCTGTGAGGACGGGGCGTGAGTTGTGCTTGGGTAGCTCAGTTGGTAGAGCACTTGCCTGCGAAAGGCAAAGGTCCCGAGTTCGAGTCTCGGTCTGGCACACAGTTTTAATCTGCCAGGAAGTTTCATATCAGCGCACACTCCACTGTAGAGTGAAAATTTCATTCTAGAAACATCTCCCAGGCTGTGGCTAAGCCATGTCTCCACAATATCCTTTCTTTCAGGAGTGCTAGTTCTGCAAGGTTCGCACGAGAGCTTCTGTAAAATTTGGAAGGTAGGAGACGAGGTACTGACAGAAGTAAAGCTGTGAGGATGGGGCGTGAGTTGTGTTTGGGTAGCCCAGTTGGTAGACCACTTGACCGCGAAAGGCAAAGGTCCCGAGTTCGAGTCTCGGTCCGGGACACAGTTTTAATCTAAATGTTTCATGTTTTTATCAGATATTGCTGCTCAGCCATTTGAAGCAACGAGCACTACAGCTTTATTGAAAAAGTATCATTTTTAGCGAAAAGGGTCATTCCACGTCAAATCAACAAATGAAACCATCGTTTTCAACCTTACCCTCTCGGATTTAAATGAAATTAAGTATGCCTTTAGTACTCATTAATAGTACCACAAATTAATTTTTTTCGCATTTTTCTGATAAAAAGTTACCGAGTAATGGACTTTCAAAAGTTGAAAAAAATGACAAATTTTTGACTCGCGGAACAATGTTGTTTTCTTTATATCTCATGTTCTAATTAAGCTAGAACAATAAAATTTACTTCATTGGAAAGCTCTTTTAAAGACCTTTTATATGATACCAAACATCATTAGTTTAATATATACACACACATTGTTTATAAAATCAACATTGTTGAATTTATCGAATTTTGAAAAACTGTATTTTTAAAGTTCTCAAAAAAATATATGTGAAAGATACACTTTACATCTACATATTCTGAAAGTTTCAACTTGGGATGAGCATGGGATCACTATCAAAAGCCATTTTATGTTTACCACAATTCTCCAAATCACAGTCAGATAGGTGAATTTCTATTATTTTGCTACACATGAAAATATTACAGTGTTAGATTTTGTTACATGGTCCACAAATTGTACTTTTGAAACGAATAACTGCTTATTAAACTTTAGTGCTAATTATTTATTAATAGCCTTAAAACCATGGGGGGAAGAAAAGAAAGAAAAGGAAGCTATCTCTCATTTTAAAGATCATATATAAAATGATTCTTTGATGTTACTATCTACAATCTATTCACTATTTTATCTCTGGTTAATATTGTCAGCAGTTTTCACCTATTGTTGAAAGTGACCCACACATTCTTTTGTTGTGAGGCAGCTGTAATGAAATTATGTGATTAACTCTGAAATTTGTTTTGAATCTAGCTTAAAGGTACTTTTGTACAAACCTTACAAGAGTATGTAAGTTTGTATGCCTACAACCAGTTAATGTTTGCTTACTATTATCATAATGAAATATTTTTTTACAGGAAGTGAAAGAATAGAGAAGTAATATTTTGTAGTATTGAGTATAGAAAGCTGGGGCATTCAACTTCAGAAACATTGTTTTAAATTAGTTTGCTCACTTGAGAAATATGAAATGCCTAAAATTTCAGCTTTGTACTGTAATCCATTTAATGAAAAGGGCCACAATAACCATAAGAAAAACTTCAGCCTGTTTCACAATGGATGATAGCAAGAAAACCTTTCTTAACTTTAAATCAAAAAGTGTGTGACAACTGCCGTAAAAAAGTTGCATGAGTAGAAATTTGTGATACATCTAGCACAGAAAATGATGATGATCTACTTTATTCTGTGGTGAAATAAGAAAGTGAAAAGGTTTTATGTGATAGTGACGTACAAGACATTGCAGCAAGTGAGGCCTTAGAAAGGTTGAATGCTTCTTTGGAGTCCGTTGGTGAATCGCCAATTAAGAAGAAATGACTGTGTGAGGCAAAATATCCTAAGGAAAAACTAATTAAATCAACTTCAACAATTCAAACGAAGGGATTATTGCTTCCTTCCGAAAAAGAAGGGGTACATCTTCATGCAGAATCTGAGATGATCAGTCAGCTAAAAGATAAATTTCGTACATGTACATCTCGAAGTAAACAGATGGAAATTCTTACCATTTTACCTAAAAGTTGGAATGTTAAGAAGCTTCAAGATGAATTTAATGTTACAAATTACATTGCTCGAAGAGTAAAAGATTTGGTGAAGGCCAAGGGAATTTTGTCTTCACCAAACGCAAAACCTGGCGAGACTCTTGATCAAACAACTGCTGATTTTGTTAGAAACTTTTATTGTTCTGATGAGATAAGCAGGGCAGTGCCTGGGAAAAAAGATTTTGTGCTTGTGAGAGATAACGGAGAAAAACTAGAAGTACAAAAACAGCTAGTTTTAAGTAATTTGAAAGAAATTTACGCGAACTTTAAAGACAACCATCCAGAGCTCCACATTGGATTTTCGAAGTTTGCAGACCTACGTCCCAAAAATTGTATTTTAGCTGGAAGTTGTGGTACACATAGTGTCTGTGTGTGTACTACCCATCAAAACTTCAAACTCATGCTGACTGGATGTAACATTCCTCAGCTGACAAAGGATGAAGATAATCCAATAAAAACTTACAAAGACTGCATTGCAAGAGTTGTATGTAATCCGTCATTACCTGCTTCTCATTTTGGTGAATGTAAATTCTGCTGTGGCCCAGAAACATTTAAGACATATTTACAAGATCTGTTGAATACTAATGATACTGATAATATAACTTATCAGCAATGGGTTTCCGTTGATCACACAACTCTAGAAATAATCATAAAATCATCTCACAACTTTATTGGTTGTTTCTTTTTTTTATTTGGTAATTTAAAATTGCTTACATGACATTCATTTGTTGCTGGTCAACAGTCAACCTTCCAAAAGAGACTGAGAAATGAACTTAAAGAAGGCAAGGTCTTAATGATCTGTGACTTTTCTGAGAATTACTCCTTTGTCATCCTGGACGAAGTTCAAGGCTATCACTGGACATACATGCAAGCAACGATTCATCCCATTGTTGCTTATTACAAGGATGGGAACAGACTCGAGCACACAAGTCTTGTAATCATATCAGAATGCCTAACACATGACACTGTTGCTGTGCATTTGTTCCAATCATACTTGATGGACTTCCTGACTGTTAAATTGGGTAGAAAACAAAGAAAAATATATTATTTCTCTGATGGAGCAGCAGCTCATTATAAAAATAGGAAGAACTTTATCAACCTGTGCCATCATGGAGATGATTTCCAAACAAACTGAATGGCATTTTTCAGCCACTTTGCATGGGAAGGGAGGTAGTGATGATGTTGGTGGAACAGTTAAACGACTTGTAGCTTGAGCAAGTCTGCAACGGCCATGTTGTTGTTGTTGTTGTTGTGGTCTTCAGTCCTGAGACTGGTTTGATGCAGTTCTCCATGCTACTCTATCCTGTGCAAGCTTTTTCATCTCCCAGTACCTACTGCAACCTACATCCTTCTGAATCTGCTTAGTGTATTCATCTCTTGGTCTCCCTCTACGATTTTTACCCTCCACGCTGCCCTCCAATACTAAATTGGTGATCCCTTGATGCTTCAGAACATGTCCTACCAACCGATCCCTTCTTCTGGTCAAGTTGTGCCACAAACTTCTCTTCTCCCCAATCCTATTCAATACTTCCTCATTAGTTATGTGATCTACCCATCTAATCTTCAGCATTCTTCTGTAGCACCACATTTCGAAAGCTTCTATTCTCTTCTTGTCCAAACTATTTATTGTCCATGTTTCACTTCCATACATGGCTACACTCCATACAAATACTTTCAGAAATGACTTCCTGACACTTAAATCAATACTGGATGTTAACAAATTTCTCTTCTTCAGAAACGCTTTCCTTGCCATTGCCAGCCTACATTTTATATCCTCTCTACTTCGACCATCATCAGTTATTTTGCTCCCCAAATAGCAAAACTCCTTTACTACTTTAAGTTCCTCATTTCCTAATCTAATTCCCTCAGCATCACCCGACTTAATTAGACTACATTCCATTATCCTTGTTTTGCTTTTGTTGATGTTCATCTTATATCCTCCTTTCAAGACACTGTCCATTCCATTCAACTGCTCTTCCAAGTCCTTTGCTGTCTCTGACAGAATTACAATGTCATCGGCGAACCTCCAAGTTTTTATTTCTTCTCCATGAATTTTAATACCTACTCCGAATTTTTCTTTTGTTTCCTTTACTGCTTGCTCAATATACAGATTGAACAACATCGGGGAGAGGCTACAACCCTGTCTTACTCCCTTCCCAACCACTGCTTCCCTTTCATGTCCCTCGACTCTTATAACTGCCATCTGGTTTCTGTACAAATTGTAAATAGCCTTTCGCTCCCTGTATTTTACCCCTGCCACCTTTAGAATTTGAAAGAGAGTATTCCAGTCAACATTGTCAAAAGCTTTCTCTAAGTCTACAAATGCTAGAAACGTAGGTTTGCCTTTCCTTAATCTTTCTTCTAAGATAAGTCGTAAGGTCAGTATTGCCTCACGTGTTCCAGTGTTTCTACGGAATCCAAACTGATCTTCCCCGAGGTTGGCTTCTACTAGTTTTTCCATTCGTCTGTAAAGAATTCGTGTTAGTATTTTGCAGCTGTGACTTATTAAGCTGATAGTTCGGTAATTTTCACCTCTGTCAACACCTGCTTTCTTTGGGATTGGAATTATTATATTCTTCTTGAAGTCTGAGGGTACTTCGCCTGTTTCATACATCTTGCTCACCAGATGGTAGGGTTTTGTCAGGACTGGCTCTCCCACGGCCGTCAGTAGTTCCAATGGAATATTGTCTACTCCGGGGGCCTTGTTTCGACTCGGGTCTTTCAGTGCTCTGTCAAACTCTTCACGCAGTATCATATCTCCCATTTCATCTTCATCTACATCCTCTTCCATTTCCATAATATTGTCCTCAAGTACATCGCCCTTGTATAGACCCTCTATATACTCCTTCCATCTTTCTGCTTTCCCTTCTTTGCTTAGAATTGGGTTTCCATCTGAGCTCTTGATATTCATACAAGTCGTTCTCTTATCTCCAAAGGTCTCTTTAATTTTCCTGTAGGCGGTATCTATCTTACCCCTAGTGAGATAGGCCTCAACATCCTTACATTTGTCCTCTAGCCATCCCTGCTTAGCCATTTTGCACTTCCTGTCGATCTCATTTTTGAGACGTTTGTATTCCTTTTTGCCTGTTTCACTTACTGCATTTTTATATTTTCTCCTTTCATCAATTAAATTCAATATTTCTTCTGCTACCCAAGGATTTCTACTAGCCCTCGTCTTTTTACCTACTTGATCCTCTGCTGCCTTCACTACTTCATCCCTCAAAGCTACCCATTCTTCTTCTACTGTATTTATTTCCCCCATTCCTGTCAATTGCTCCCTTATGCTCTCCATGAATCTCTGTACAACCTCTGGTTCTTTTAGTTTATCCAGGTCCCATCTCCTTAAATTCCCACCTTTTTGCAGTTTCTTCAGTTTTAATCTACAGGTCATAACCAATAGGTTGTGATCAGAGTCCACATCTGCCCCTGGAAATGTCTTACAATTTAAAACCTGGTTCCTAAATCTCTGTCTTAACCATTATATAATCTATCTGATACCTTTTAGTATCTCCAGGGTTCTTCCATGTATACAACCTTCTTTCATGATTCTTAAACCAAGTGTTAGTTATGATTATGTTGTGCTCTGTGCAAAATTCGACCAGGCGGCTTCCTCTTTCATTTCTGTCCCCCAATCCATATTCACCTACTATGTTTCCTTCTCTCCCTTTTCCTACGCTCGAATTCCAGTCACCCATGACTATTAAATTTTCGTTTCCCTTCACAATCTGAATAATTTCTTTTATTTCATCATACATTTCTTCAATTTCTTCATCATCTGCAGAGCTAGTTGGCATATAAACTTGTACTACTGTAGTAGGCGTGGGCTTCGTATCTATCTTGGCCACAATAATGCGTTCACTATGCTGTTTGTAGTAGCTTACCCGCATTCCTATTTTCCTATTCATTATTAAACCTACTCCTGCATTACCCCTATTTGATTTTGTGTTTATAACCCTGTAGTCACCTGACCAGAAGTCTTGTTACTCCTGCCACCGAACTTCACTAATTCCCACTATATCTAACTTCAACCTATCCATTTCCCTTTTTAAATTTTCTAACCTACCTGCCCGATTAAGGGATCTGACATTCCACGCTCCGATCCGTAGAACGCCAGTTTTCTTTCTCCTGATAACGACATCCTCTTGAGTAGTCCCCGCCCGGAGATCTGAATGGGGGACTATTTTACCTCCGGAATATTTTACCCAAGAGGACGCCATTATCATGTAATCATACAGTAAAGCTGCATGCCCTCGGGAAAAATTACGGCTGTAGTTTCCCCTTGCTTTCAGCCTTTTGCAGTACCAGCACAGCAAGGCTGTTTTGGTTATTGTTACAAGGCCAGATCAGTCAATCATCCAGACTGTTGCCCTTGCAACTACTGAAAAGGCTGCTGCCCCTCTTCAGGAACCACACGTTTGTCTGGCCTCTCAACAGATACCCCTCCGTTGTGGTTGCACCTACGGTATGGCTATCTGTATCGCTGAGGCACGCAAGCCTCCCCCACCAATGGCAAGGTCCATGGTTGATTGGGGGGGGGGGGGGGGGTGATACAGTGATCAAATAATGACACCAAAACAACTTTATATGTTTGCAGAGGATAACATAGAAGGAATGAACTTCAAGTACGCTACTAAAGAAGATCACAAAAATGAAGAAATGAAACTTATGGAGAGATTTGAGAAATGCTGAAAAATTGTAGGGACACAAAAACTTCACACTTTTATTTCTTTTAACAAGGACAAAATAATAACGAAAGTGTATTCAAACTCTGATGATAGTGAAATTGAACTGGTATCAGTTTCTGACAGCGGTACAATACCGTTCAAAGACATAAAAGGATATGTTGCTTGTGATTATAATGGACACTGGTGGTTAACCCGTGTACTTGAAAAAAATCAGGAGAAGGATGAAATCACAGTTTTTTACATCCACATGGACAGTCACCATCTTTTACATCTCTGAGTCATCCAGACATTCTTTCCATAAGCAGTAGGGAAGTAGTAGCAATTGTGAACCCTCAAAATGCTACAGGGCGAACATATAAGTTATCCAGTGCAGAAATGTTGATGTGCAACAGACTGATTAGTTCGAAGTATGAAGAAGTGCACTAATAGGATGCCTATTTGTAAATAATGGTAATTACTAACTGAATTTAGGTCTGATCTCAGGTATTCATCTTTCTGTATTTATTTATTTATTTAAGTTTTCATTTTGTATTTATTAATTACAGAAGCATAAAACATGTTCTTTTGTCAGTTATAAGTTATTTTTAATTTCCACATTTAAAAACAACATACAGCTGGTGAGAAGTAGGCCTAATATCTAAAATAAATTATTTTTTACGAATTTTTAAAGCACCACCCTTAACGTAAAACTGCTTTTGATAGTAATCCCATGCTCATCCCAAGTTGAAACTTTCAGAATATGTAAATGTAAAGTGTATCTTTAACATATATTTTCTTGAGAATTTTAAAAATACAGTTTTTCAAAATTCGGTAAATCCAACAATGTTGTTTTTTCTTAACAATTTGTGTATATATATTAAACTAATGATGTTTGGTATCATATAAAAGCTCTTTAAAAGAGCGTTCCAACGAAGTAAATTTTATTGTTCTAGCTTAATTAGAACACGAGTTGTAAATAAAACAACATTGTTCCACGAGTCAAAAATTTGTCATCTTTTCAATTTTTGAAGGTCCATTACTCGGTAACTTTTCGTCAAAAAAATGTGAAAAAATTAATTTGTGTCATGATTTATGAGTAATATATGCATACTTAATTTCAAAAAAATTTGAGGGGGTCGGGTTGTAGCACTTGTTGATTTGACATGGAATTGCCCAAAAAGGAAAAACGCCCTTCTGATTTTGTGTTGGAAAATATGATAATAGGTGTTATTTGAGGCAACACCCACAGTGGAGATGTCTTTCATTACAAATTTGTAAACATTTGATGCATAATTACAGCATTTTAATAAGTTTATATTATAGTTGATTCTTTTAGCTTTCCAAAACACATCAAATTGAATAAAATTGATTCATAAATAAAAATGTTGTAGTGGTTACAAACTTATAAGCCACCTATCCTCAAGATGTGAGTTTGTAAAAATGATTCACATTCCAGACTGGCCTCTTACTGCAGTTTCGATCAAAAAATTCTGGAAAACTTACTTTAACCCTCCTGCATTATGTGCCTGGGTGCATGTGCCAGACTTAACAGCTGGAACAATTGTAAGAGTGACAATCCTGGGATAGGAATGTCCAGAAATGTCATATTGTTTGACAAGGATGTTACTGATATTAGGTTGGTGGTTGATATGGAGAGAATATATCAGGGAAAGATCTCAATTCAGGGCTTTACATGAGAGAATCATAGCACTGGCAGTAAAGTGTTGAGGCTTTAGATGGCTGACCTGCACCATGTGACGTGTGTGTGTGTGTGTGTGTGTGTGGGGGGGGGGGGGGGGGGTTTCTTCTAAATATTTTTGAAGTGGTTGCATCCTTTATGCTTTGCAGTTACAGCCAGGTGCAAGACATTTAACATATTTTGAAATACCCTGCTTATCTATTCCAGTGCACTCTTGCCAGTGATTTAGCACAGGAACTGGCTAAAAATTGTAAAAAGTTGACGATTTCTGAACACAAAACAGATAGAAAGAAGGTGGACTGATGTATGAAATTTGCCAGACATTCATTTGTAAATAAAACAGTATTCATGGATTAGGACTCAGGCCTGTACCGGTTAGCCGACGGCTGCCTACAAGGCAGTACAAGGACCGATATGCCATTGGGGGACATGTGATCAGCATGTCACCAATCCCTTCAAATATTATTGCCAGTTGATGGATCATGATGGTGTTGATGCTTCTATATTCAAGCAGCTCCTCATTTCGCCTCAAGGGGCTGAGCAGAACCCATTCTAGACCTACCTACATTCACTTGTATAAAAATGTTCTCATGGTTGCGCGCGCGCACACACACACACACACACACACACACACACACACACACACACCACAACAGTAGCTCTTTATGGGACTAATTGCCTGAAACTCATTGTAATCACAATCACAGTATCAGCAAGTACCAGCAAGGTAATATTTTAGTTCCATAATAATGGACTTATGAACAGACGTAATTAGCCAGTGGTGGTATAACGAAGTCACAAAGGAAGGTTTAAATAAGTTATAACTATTGGAAAATAAATTGTAGTGTTGGCAGAAGAGCCAACACTGTGTTTCTAGAGGACGCCGAAATGCACGCGTTTAATTACACGCTGACGGTTGTGTTATAAGGCTTCTGCCCGCTGTGGCGAGGACCCCATGTTGACGTATGCGACGAGGTGGGGAGCCTAACAACAGGTAAGGCTGTGCCACCCGCACCCGGCCATTCGGTCCGAGGGGAGCTAGGAAACGCCTGAAAACCTAGTCCGGGGTGCACGTCAACATGCGGTGTATGCGCCCGTAGAGAGACAGGAGGGGCC
The DNA here is from genome assembly GCF_021461385.2 of Schistocerca piceifrons. Lineage (NCBI taxonomy): Eukaryota > Metazoa > Arthropoda > Insecta > Orthoptera > Acrididae > Schistocerca > Schistocerca piceifrons. Next base: position 83,412,105 of record NC_060141.1, read on the forward strand.
GAAGGGTCGACCTCCATCGGGGCGGGGCAGCCCACGGGCGAAGACGACATCTGGTCCGGAGCCGGCAAGAGTTCCAAGTCGGAGGACAGCTGGTCACGGGAAGTGATCGGCGGCGCGTGACCCAGGGAGGCGCCTGGCAGCTGCAGCGAAGCGTCCACTGCGGGCGGCGGCGACGAGAGAACAGGCGGCGGCGCGGCGCCATGGGGCAATATGGAAGGCAGCGTCGGCAATACCTGGGGATGAGGCGAGCCAGTAGATGGGTCCCCAGGGCGCTGACCGGACGGCACCGTCGCTGAAAGCAGACGGGGAGCGGCAGAACCCGTGCGACGACAGAGGCGCAGCTGATTGAGATGCCGACGCACCTCACCAAAGGCCCCCAAAACCAGATACATAGCGCGGCCGAGGCAGCGAAGAATGCGCCCAGCGAGCCAACGCCGTGAACCTCGATAGTTGCGATAGTATACAACGTCGCCTGGAGCAAAAGCAGGCGGTGGCCGCTGCACAGGAACGTGATGCGGCGGATGCAGCAAAGACATCAAGGTTCGATGAGGACGACCGTGGAGCAACTCAGCCGGCGAGCAACCATCTCGGGGCTGAGAGCGATACAAAGACAAAAAGAACAACAACGCGTCCTCCCGAGAATGCGACTCTTTGAACGTCAACATCTGTGACTTGAATGTCCGGACCAATCGTTCAGCGGCACCGTTTGACTGAGGCGAAAATGGTGCGGTTGTCAGATGTTGAATACCATTGGCCTTGCAGAATGACTGAAATTCTGCGGACATGAATTGTGGGCCATTGTCGGAAACAATAGTCTGTGGAAGACCTTCAATGCAAAAGATAGCGGATAACGCTTGGATGGTGGCTGAAGACGTCGTGGAAGACATCCTGACAACAAAAGGAAAATTACTGAAGGAATCGACAACAACCAACCATCAAGCATTCCAGAATGGACCAGCAAAATCGATGTGTAAGCATTGCCAAGGGGAAGTGGCTTTCGGCCATGCAAAGAATTTCCGCGGCGGTGCGGATTGTCGTTCGGCACACGCCATGCAAGAAGAGGACATATTCGAATCGCAGCATCGATTCCGAACCAAGTACAGTGCAGACGAGCAAGTTGTTTTGTTCGCACTATACCCCAATGTCCTTGGTGGAGAAGCCGTAAGACAGAGGACTGTAATGAACGAGGGACCACGACCCGGGACTGATCATTATCAGAACGCAACAGCAAAACACAAAGTCGTACAAAAAGTCTCTCCTTGTGAACAAAAAATCGGCAAACCAACGGATCCTCGATTCGTGATTTCGGCAAGGGCCATTGCGTAGCAACAAAACGCAAAACGGTAGCAAGGACAGGGTCAGCAGCTGTGGCTGTAGCTACACGACGAAAATCAATCGGAAACGAGTCGACCACGTCATCAGTTTCCGCATCAATGAACATGCAAGCAAGTTCGGAAGAATCGAATGCTCTATCCTCAGCAACAGGCAACCGGGACAATGCATCGGCGTTTCCGTGCTTAGCAGTTGACCGATACAAGATATCGTAGCGGTACTGCGAGAGGAAAATAGACCAGCGAATGAATTTCTGCGCTGTACGTGGAGGTACAGGCTTATTCGGATGAAAAAGTGACGTCAAAGGTTTGTGGCCTGTGATGATGGTAAAGTGACGACCATACAAGAAATAATGAAACTTTGTAACACCAAATATGAGAGCCAAGGCTTCTTTCTCGATCTGTGAATAATTTCTTTGCACAGACGAGAGCAATTTGGATGCAAAGGCAATAGGGCGATCATGCGAGCCATCTTCGTGCGCAAGGACAGCACCGATCCCGAAATCTGATGCATCCACCATCAACAAAAGGGGCTTCTTGGGATCGAATGGCGTAAGACAAGTATTTGAAAGCAACGCCGATTTCAACTGGCGAAAGGCGCGTTCGCATTCCGTCGTCCAGACGAACGGAACACCTTTACAGCGTAAGCGATGAAGCGGAGCTGAAATGGAAGAGGCATGTGGGATATATTTGTGGTAATAATTAATTTTTCCCAGCACGCTCTGTAGCTGCTTCAAATTCTGCGGCGAAGGCAAGTCTTGTATGGCACGGAGGTGCTCTGGACTGGGATGTGTGCCTTGGGCATTGATTACATGGCCCAGATAGGGTAAGTCCCGAGCCAAAAACACACATTTGTCCTTCTGCAAGCGAAGACCATTTTGTCGCAAGACCTGAAATAATGTTCTGAGATTGGCTAAATGTTCTTCTTCCGTCTGTCCGGAGATCACGATATCGTCCAGATAGTTTGCTGCAGTAGGGACCGAAGCACAAACAGTTTGCAGATATTGCTGAAACAATGCAGGGGCAGATGCACACCCGAATGGTAGTCTTTTGAATCGATACAAACCAAGATGCTTGTTAACCACCAAGACGCGCTGGGATTCTTCGTCCACCGGTATTTGCAAGTACGCATCTGCCAGGTCCAACTTCGAAAAATATTTACCTGGGCACAGTTTGTCAAAAAGATCTTCCGTGCGGGGTAAAGGATAAGTTGCAATCACTAATTGTGGATTCACTGTAGCTTTGAACTCCACAGAAAGTCTCAATTTACCGGAAGGCTTTGGCAAAATTACTAAGGGTGATGCCCAGAGAGAAGCCTGCACATGTTCAATCACACCTTGTGATTCCAAATCGTGTAATGTTCTTGCGACCTCATCACGCAATGCGTGGGGAACATTGCGTGCTCTGAAAAATTTCGGTTGCGCATTTACTTTCAGGTCCAAATGTGCTTCATAGTTCTTAGCGCAACCAAGGCCCGGTGCAAAAATGTCTGGAAATTCTTCACATAGACGAGAAACACTGGCTGAAGGCACAGTCTGGTTCACTGATAGGACCTGATTTACTATAGACAAGTTAAACAACTGAAATAAATCTAAGCCAGACAAGTTCACTGTAGAAGAAGAACGAAGGACATAAAATGACATGAGTTGTGTTTGTCCCTTGTATGTTGCAAGAAGGCTGCACTGTCCTAACACAGGGATATCCTGACCGGAATAACTATTTAACTTAACATTTGCGGCACGCAACGGAGGTGTGCCCAGTTGTTTGTACGTGTCTTTATTGATCAATGAAATCGCAGCTCCGGTATCGAGCTGGAATGGTATCACGCTGCCATGAATGTCCAAATCTACAAAAAGTTTATTGTCCTGCTGACGACAAGAGGGACTGTCTCGTGAAACGTGAACTGACACTGGTACAGAAGCACTTGCGACTTCTGATTTCCGTCGATGTCGACGCACACTATTTGCGGGACGAACACAGTCACCGTTAGAGAGAGTGGCACTGGGCGGAGTGGAATGAACTACATGAATGTTCATGGGCGAAGGTTCACGAGCCTGAGTATTCTTGGTTCGATTCCGGCGCGAAGCAAAGGGTCTGGAATGGTTGTGAGTGTCCGTTCTGAGCTTTTTCTGGCAAACACTCTGAACATGTCCTTTTTTATTACAGAAAAAGCAAATAGCTTGGCGTGACGGGCAATTCTCACGCGGATGTCTAGTAGCACACCGCGGGCATGATTTTAGCACTGCATTTGCCTGCTTACGCGGCACACGTGGCTGCGCGGACGGGCGCGAGGGCTGTTTACTGTTCCGTGCAGCTCGCCCGGCAGGCCGGTTAACGTGACACACGGCTGGCGAAGTTTCAAATGATTCCTGAGCAAAGTCAAGTGTGTCTTACCTATCCAATATGTCTATCACTTGTTGAAGGGAGGGATTGACTAGTTTCAAAATCTGTTCCCTTATACGAACCAAAACGGCCTTGCTGTGCTGGTACTGCGAACGGCTGAAAGCAAGGGGAAACTACAGCCGTAATTTTTCCTGAGGGCATGCAGCTTTACTGTATGATTACATGATGATGGCGTCCTCTTGGGTAAAATATTCCGGAGGTAAAATAGTCCCCATTCGGATCTCCGGGCGGGGACTACTCAAGAGGATGTCGTTATCAGGAGAAAGAAAACTGGCGTTCTACGGATCGGAGCGTGGATTGTCAGATCCCTTAATCGGGCAGGTAGGTTAGAAAATTTAAAAAGGGAAATGGATAGGTTGAAGTTAGATATATTGGGAATTAGTGAAGTTCGGTGGCAGGAGGAACAAGACTTCTGGTCAGGTGACTACAGGGTTATAGACACAAAATCAAATAGGGGTAATGCAGGAGTAGGTTTAATAATGAATAGGAAAATAGGAATGCGGGTAAGCTACTACAAACAGCATAGTGAACGCATTATTGTGGCCAAGATAGATACGAAGCCCACACCTACTACAGTAGTACAAGTTTATATGCCAACTAGCTCTGCAGATGACGAAGAAATTGAAGAAATGTATGATGAAATAAAAGAGATTATTCAGATTGTGAAGGGAGACGAACATTTAATAGTCATGGGTGACTGGAATTCGAGTGTAGGAAAAGGGAGAGAAGGAAACATAGTAGGTGAATATGGATTGGGGCTAAGAAATGAAAGAGGAAGCCGCCTGGTAGAATTTTGCACAGAGCACAACATAATCATAACTAACACTTGGTTTAAGAATCATGAAAGAAGGTTGTATACATGGAAGAACCCTGGAGATACTAAAAGGTATCAGATAGATTATATAATGGTAAGACAGAGATTTAGGAACCAGGTTTTAAATTGTAAGACATTTACAGGGGCAGATGTGGACTCTGACCACAATCTATTGGTTATGACCTGTAGATTAAAACTGAAGAAACTGCAAAAAGGTGTGAGTTTAAGGAGATGTGACCTGGATAAACGGAAAGAACCAGAGGTTGTACAGAGATTCAGGGAGAGCATAAGGGAGCAATTGACAGGAATGGGGGAAATAAATACAGTAGAAGAAGAATGGGTAGCTTTGAGGGAAGAAGTAGTGAAGGCAGCAGAGGATCAAGTAGGTAAAAAGACGAGGGCTAGTAGAAATCCTTGGGTAACAGAAGAAATATTGAATTTAATTGATGAAAGGAGAAAATATAAAAATGCAGTAAGTGAAACAGGCAGAAAGGAATACAAACGTCTCAAAAATGAGATTGACAGGAAGTGCAAAATGGCTAAGCACGGATGGCTAGAGGACAAATGTAAGGATGTAGAGGCCTATCTCACTAGGGGTAAGATAGATACCGCCTACAGGAAAATTAAAGAGACCTTTGGAGATAAGAGAACGACTTGCATGAATATCAAGAGCTCAGATGGAAACCCAGTTCTAAGCAAAGAAGGGAAAGCAGAAAGTTGTAAGGAGTATATAGAGGGTCTATACAAGGGCGATGTACTTGAGGACAATATTATGGAAATGGAAGAGGATGTAGATGAAGATGAAATGGGAGATATGATACTGCGTGAAGAGTTTGACAGAGCACTGAAAGACCGGAGTCGAAACAAGGCCCCCGGAGTAGGCAATATTCCATTGGAACTACTGACGGCCGTGGGAAAGCCAGTCCTGACAAAACTCTACCATCTGGTGAGCAAGATGTATGAAGCAGGCGAAGTACCCTCAGACTTCAAGAAGAATATAATAATTCCAATCCCAAAGAAAGCAGGTGTTGACAGATGTGAAAATTACCGAACTATCAGTTTAATAAGTCACAGCTGCAAAATACTAACACGAATTCTTTACAGACGAATGGAAAAACTAGTAGAAGCCAACCTCGGGGAAGATCAGTTTGGATTCTGTAGAAACACTGGAACACGTGAGGCAGTACTGACCTTACGACTTATCTTAGAAGAAAGATTAAGGAAAGGCAAACCTACGTTTCTAGCATTTGTAGACTTAGAGAAAGCTTTTGACAATGTTGACTGGAATACTCTCTTTCAAATTCTAAAGGTGGCAGGGGTAAAATACAGGGAGCGAAAGGCTATTTACAATTTGTACAGAAACCAGATGGCAGTTATAAGAGTCGAGGGACATGAAAGGGAGGCAGTGGTTGGGAAGGGAGTTAAACAGGGTTGTAGCCTCTCCCTGATGTTGTTCAATCTGTATATTGAGCAAGCAGTAAAGGAAACAAAAGAAAAATTCGGAGTAGGTATTAAAATTCATGGAGAAGAAATAAAAACTTGGAGGTTCGCCGATGACATTGTAATTCTGTCAGAGACAGCAAAGGACTTGGAAGAGCAGTTGAATGGAATGGACAGTGTCTTGAAAGGAGGATATAAGATGAACATAAACAAAAGCAAAACAAGGATAATGGAATGTAGTCTAATTAAGTCGGGTGATGCTGAGGGAATTAGATTAGGAAATGAGGCACTTAAAGTAGTAAAGGAGTTTTGCTATTTGGGGAGCAAAATAACAGATGATGGTCGAAGTAGAGAGGATATAAAATGTAGGCTGGCAATGGCAAGGAAAGCGTTTCTGAAGAAGAGAAATTTGTTAACATCCAGTATTGATTTAAGTGTCAGGAAGTCATTTCTGAAAGTATTTGTATGGAGTGTAGCCATGTATGGAATTGAAACATGGACAATAAATAGTTTGGACAAGAAGAGAATAGAAGCTTTCGAAATGTGGTGCTACAGAAGAATGCTGAAGATTAGGTGGGTAGATCACATAACTAATGAGGAAGTATTGAATAGGATTGGGGAGAAGAGAAGTTTGTGGCACAACTTGACCAGAAGAAGGGATCGGTTGGTAGGACATGTTCTGAGGCATCAAGGGATCACCAATTTAGTATTGGAGGGCAGCGTGGTGGGTAAAAATCGTAGAGGGAGACCAAGAGATGAATACACTAAGCAGATTCAGAAGGATGTAGGTTGCAGTAGGTACTGGGAGATGAAAAAGCTTGCGCAGGATAGAGTAGCATGGAGAGCTGCATCAAACCAGTCTCAGGACTGAAGACCACAACAACAACAACATACGAAGATCAGAAACGTTCTGTGCAATTGCATCACTCACCATAGTATCTTAATAAGGGAGTCCACATTCACACTCAACAGCACAATCCCTTGTAAGGCCTTGCAAAGTTGCAACCCACTCCCGATTAGTTTGACCGGCCGTACGTTTTGTACGAAAGAATGTATACCTTTTTGCAACTACATTGACCGATTCCTTGAAATATGCATCTAATGCAGACAAAATTTCGTCGTAGGACAGAGTTGCTACGTCGCGTCGGGGAAACAATTTCACTGTCACATGGTACGTCTGGACGCTGACACATGATAATAATTGAGGATGCCGCTCATTACCTTGAATTCTGTAGGCGGCGAGATGGAATCCAAATTGGCGTGACCACTCCGTCCAGCTTTCCAGTGCCGCATCAAACGGACGAAAAGGTGGTGCAACTGCGTGTTGTGGCTGCGGTAGCGGTGGAGCGGAGGCCGCCGCATCGGTTTGCATTGCACGTTGACCCTGGACGAGCTGTCCAAGGGCATCCAATAAGGCCTGCGTCTGCTGATTCTGCAAGCGATAAAATTCGGACAGTACATCTGGAGATTGTGGCGAAGCCATGACAAGTAAATTAGAGCAATACAACCGTTAAATCTTCGTCGCCATTTTGTAATGTTGGCAGAAGAGCCAACACTGTGTTTCTAGAGGAGGCCGAAATGCACGCGTTTAATTACACACTGACTGGCGTGAGGTCTGGAACAGGACAATATCTTGAGAATTGCAAATAAAGTACGTAGATGATGTAATACTTAACTTTAATCCACAATTGTAGAACATCTCTCTTGATGATACATGCTTCACATAATAATTATCAATTGAATATGGCGCCTTGCTAGGTCGTAGCAAATGTAGCTGAAGGCTATGCAAACAATCGTCTCGACAAATGAGAGCGTATTTGTCAGTGAACCATTGCTATGAACGTCGGCAGTACAACTGGGGGGAGTGCCAGTATGTCTCTCTAGACCTGCCGTGTGGTGGCGCTCGGTCTGCAATCACTGACAGTGGCGACACGCGGGTCCGGCGTATGCTAATGGACCGCGGCCGATTTAGAGGCTACCACCTAGCAAGTGTGGTGTCTGGTGGTGACACCACATAAATGTCATCAATTCAGACATATGAATTATAGTAGCAGAAAAATGAATGTTTTAGAACAATTCTTGAAAGTATAAAATATCAGGCTTTTCCCCCACTGTCTCCAAATAATAATGCTGATAGTAAATTAGCTATATGTTTAGTAGAAGTGTATTTAAGGACCATAGATTCTGCAAAAACTTATATAAGCATGTGATAATGAACTTAGAGTCTGTGTAAAGAGCATGCTTGAACAAATTAAAATCTTTAGTATGTTATATTTTATTAAAGTAAATGGTTCTGGATAGTAAATATTAACTGTAGCTAATATTTGATTTGGAGAAGATAAAACCTGCTAATTTATTGAATGTAGGCAAAACCTGCTAATTTATTGAACGTGATGAATTTAATGCTTTCAGCAATTGAACAGTTTTTGTATCTATGATTTTTTAAAAAATGAATTTAAGTTATATCCTAATGTCCCATAAATGAGCAAGCTTGCTTCACCTCAGAAGGCATGAAAAGTTAAATATCTGAAAACCAAGGAATGTCTATTAGGATGAACTATAAAATCTTCATTTTCGGTACCTTGTTCCTTCTAGCACTTCTGCAACCACTTTCTCAGGGTAAGGTTTACAGTTTTCCAGTTTGTTGCTCCTCCTCCCCACCACACACACACACACACACACACACACACACACACACACACACACCTCCTCTCTCCCTCCCTTCCCATCCAGAATGTAAACTGTAATATCAGCTCCACTACTTCCTCATTTTACTAAAAATTTCTTGTGAATTTAGTGTGTGTGTGTTTGTGTTTTATATTGTTTTCTTGTTTACTTTTTCAGTCTGCATCCTGCTGCTCCACCACCCACCCACTCTGTAGGGGCAGCAGGATCATCAGTTTCTGTCGGTACTGATGTGTGTATGTGAAATACACAACAGAAACCTGAAGCTCTATTGCATGTCAAAAGTAGTGCAAATGCTTTCAGGCCACAAGTACAAACCTCAGAAAATGTTTCATATATGATACAAAATGAGAAATGATGTGTACAAATAAATAAATGAAGTCCAGTAACAATTTGCCAAAGCATGACAACCCAAACTCTTCTGGTTAAATGAACCCCAGGAAATGACTCTCAAGGAAGGTGCTATGTAAAATAGTTTCTTCTTCTATAAATGTTGTCATGTTTACAATAAATGAAACTTATTATGTCTGTAAGTCATGCATAAAAACATGTTATAAAGACTGAAAGTTGTTTAAAACAACTTTGCAATATGAGTGTCAAGGTTACCGTTGATGGTACCAACTGAAATGTGGCAGTGTTGGTGAAAATATGCATCTTCATTACATTCCTTTCATAAATTATTTTATGGTCATCATCATTTTATCCATATTTTTATGCCAGTCAAAAGCTTATCATTGTGGATCAAGAGAGCTGAAATGAATCATTGTAAAGAGTGATGGTGCTACAGTATACCTTAAAAAAATAATAAATGTACAGATTGATACAACACAGTAATGTAAAATCTCAATCAGAGTATGAAGAGCAGTATGAGAAAAAAATAGCCACCCACAGTTTAAGGAAGTGTTGAGAAATTGACAGACTCCCAAGTGACTCTCTTTTCTCATATTGTACTTTGAGTGGATGTACATACTTACTTCTGTATGTAATTTATACCTGGCAAGTATTGTGAATAAAATTTTTTTAAATATTTGTGTTTGTATTTATTTATTGTTTCATTCAGAAATAACATATGACCTGTGAAGCAGGTATTGGCAAATTTTTTGGAATTGAACAATATCATCACAAGAATTCACAAATTCTTCAGTTATTGCTCTAAAACAGTCTATAGTTGCCACACAGTACCATGTAAAATACTATTTGCACACTTCTGCTTTGCAGCTTGACTCCTTAGTTCTCAACCAGCAAAAACTGAAGTACTCCAGGCCAGTACTGTTTGTTCACCAAGCTCTGTCAACCTTTGCAATTAAGCAACACTGTAGTGCAATATAGCTGTTGGTGACTATTATGTTTCATTTCATTGTGTTTTTTATGCCGTGTATAAATCACGTAGTTTTGAAAATTTTTGTATCGGCTTTTGGTGTTCATAATGTGCAGTATGGTGTTCCACTGCTTCTCTATCGTGATAGTGACTGGATAGATAAAGCCTACTCATGAGCTACGGCGTTCATTTATCCAATTTCGCTCACTAGGTTCTATCTTCTCACTCTCCAATATCTGCATAGTGGACTTTGTTTTTCAAAGTGTTGCTGTCCAACATCCAAATACTCAAAATAAATACAATGCTTCTCATCAACAGTGTGTTGTATATTGTGCTCCCATTTACAATGACCATGCACGGCAAAGTTTATTTGTTATTCTGAACATCACCAATAGATTTATGCAGACTATGTCCGAAATGGTCTATCTTGGTTAACAAGTACCAATTGAATATAAAGATAGCAGCTTTTCTCTTGTTCGCATGCTGTCTTTGGTATTTCATGACTGCTCTTCTTTCATGGCTCGTATCACATGTGCAAGGCAGCACCTGACAACACAGAATAAACCACTGAACCAGCAGGTACACCGAACGTAGTAAGGTTTCTGTCATCATCCCACCTTACAGATATGTTGCATCCATCCATTCTAGAATACGTGCATGTAAATTAAACACATGTCCAAACAGCAGGCTATACCAATTCATTATTTAAATGAACTTTTTGTGGTATCAATCATCATTTGATGGTTTGGTAAATGCTTACGCAACACATCACTTCACCAAAGTCACTGCAGATTCCTCCCCTTAGGTGAATGATGTCATTACTATTGTGAAACATAAATAAACAATGAATATTTAAAGCTGAGAATCTAATTTTAACCTTCTTAACTAAAAGTATCAACAGCTTGTGTATACTTGATGCTTGATCCCAGCTGCAACTGCATCTCCTTTGTAGTAAATATACTTATTCATGTTTATTAATTGTGGAATACGCAACATGAATTATAAACCATTAATCATAGGTGTGTGTGGTTGTCCTCACATCACTTTCATTAAATCTTTTTACACCTCTACCAAGGACTCATGCTTTCCATGAATATGAAACCACAGATAACAAATATTATCTGTATGGATCATCAAACAATTCTACAGTATCTCTTTATTTTCTGCATGTGGACCAAATTACCCAAACCTCTCATAAAAAATTCCTGTAAACTCAACCATGTCACTTCTCATCTCCAACAAGAATATAGTAATAATAATAAAATAGAAATTCCTTTAATACAAACTTTTAGAAAACTAAAGTCACCCTTCCCATAGGAAGAGTATATGAAATTCTACTAAACTTACAAAGCTATAATGGGATATTGATCTGTGTAAGTTGTTATAGGAAACACAACATCCATTTATATAAGGCTGGTTTTCTCATCAGACACTTTCGGCATTTATGAGACCGCCATCAAACCAGAGGAGTCACATTTTGAACAATTAACAACTCTATGCTGTCAGGCATTCTGTAATCAGTTACATTCCTTTCCAATACGTAAGAGTAGCATACAGAAATAGGCACTTACGTCTTCATTATTCCATCTTTTTAATTAGCATATGGAACACTTTAACGAACTCAGGTAAATTCAACTCCTTTGCTACTTTGGGGCAACCTCGAGGCTGACAGTCCTACTTACGTAGTCCCTGTGAAGATACACCTCTTTCCATGGACTAACAGCCCTGCTTACATAGTAACTGTCAAGATACACCTCTTTCCATTGGAGGATTACCTCTACACCATCATTTAGCTCTCCAACTGTGATAGTGTCTCTGTTTGTGCATTCTTATGAAAAGGAAAGTTGCTACTCACCATATAGCAGAGTTGCTGAGTCGCAGATAGTCACAACAAAAAGACTGTCACAAATAAATAAAGCTTTTGGTCATTGAGGCCTTTGTCAACAATAAAAATAGACACACACACACACACACACACACACACACCAGTGTGGTTTCAGTTGGCTGAGACAGTGGTTGTGTGTGCGAGTTGCATTTGTGTGTGTGTGTGTGTGTGTGTGTGTCTATGTCTACCGTTGACAAAGGCCTTAATGGTCAAAAGCTTGATTTATTTGTGACAGTCTTTTTGTTGTGCCTATCTGCGCCTCAGCTCTCCGCTATATGGTTACATTCCATCCTGGATTTTCCATTGTTTGATTTTATTTATGCATTCTCCTTTTTCTCTCAGGTACAGGTATGGATTAGATTGCAGAATCCTATTAATATCATTTACAACTCTACCCTGTCCTTCTATACATAGATATTGAGGTAGTGTACTCCTGCTGTAGTCCATATTCATACCTGCTTTCTAATCTGTCTTCTGTGCTATATTCATCATACTCTGTACATACTCATTACTTACCTACATATTACTGTAACTCAGAATGCCCTCATATTATATGTTTCAGCAATCAAATGTTGATATTAGCCCATCATATTTTCACTTTATAGCTAAGGCTAGGTTTTGCCTCCCTTTGTTGGCCATTGTTTGCCAAACATGAATGTACCATTATGTCACGTTTGTATAATTATCTCATTATGTATGCATTAGTTAGTCTGTCATATTACTCAAAAAATGTAGGATAGTTCAAAGTAATTACAGTTTTAAAGGAGATAGTGGAAAGGGTAAGAGACTGCTATTAGGAAAGCTAAAGCTGAAAAAATGTAGCAGCCGACTTGATACCTAGCTGACGTGAATCCTCTAAATTCATATGGAATGTGATTCACCTGAGGCATGTTGCTTAGGACATGTATCTTTTGATAGTGTCTGTAAATCCATGGTACAACAATGGGCACCCAAAATACCCCATGGTCCCATCCTATGCCAATTTATTTGTGGGTCATCTAGAGCGGTGGTTCCCAACCTCTCTGAGACAATTACCCTGAGTTCAATCAGATATAAGCTAGTGCCCCCTCCTCTGCCCCCACCACCATCATCAGAATCAGGCCTAAATAATCTTTAGAACGAAATATCAACTTCTTCGAACACTTCCATTTTTAAAATGATGAAAGATTAATTATATTTTGTTCTCATAGTTTTTTTTTTACCATCAGTGACTGCTACCAGCAACTCCTTTTTGGTAAAGGAAGCTAACTAGTCACATTGATGATAGACACTTGTTACAAAATGTGACTGCTTTGCACCATTCCTCTCCTTATTGACACATACTTCACCCTAACCCACATACCTACCTAAAATCAATCAAATTAAAATTTATGCACTGCATTTGTTGTTTGTAAATCAGTTGATTGCTGGACTCCTACTTCTAATATGGCAGAAATTGGAAGTCTTCAAGCTGCAAATGGTTTGCATCTGACCACTGCCACTAATAGCAATAATAATAACAATAATATGTAGGCACTATTGCAGTGTAGTAGCCATTACCTACACTGAGGTGACGAAAGTCACGGGACACCTCCTGGTATCGTGTCGGACCTTCTTTTGCCTTAATGTAGCAACTCGATGTGGTATGGACCCAACAAGTTGGAAATTCTCTACAGAAATATTGAGCCATATTGCCTCTATAGCTGTCCATAATTGCAAAAGTGTTGCTAGTGCAGGATTTTGTGCAGGAAGTGACCTCTTGATTATGTCCCATAAATGTTCGATGGGATTCATGATGGGTGATCTGGATGGCCTAATCATTCGCTCGCATTGTCCAGGATGTTCTTCAAACCAGTTGTGAACGATTGTGACATGGTGCATTGTCATAAATAAAAATTCAATTGATGTGGGAACACAAAGTCCATGAATGGCTGCAAATAGTCTCCAAGTAGCTGAACATCCCACTTCCAGTCAGTGGTCGGTCAGTAGGACCAGAGGAACCAGTCCATTCCATGTAAACACAGCCTACATTGTTACGGAACCACCACCAGCTTATGCAGTGCCTTGTTGACAAAGTGGGTACATGGCTTTGTGGGGTCTGCGCCACAATCAAACCCTATCATTGGCATTTACCAACTGTAATTGGAATTCACCTGACCAGTGCTGTTAGCAAAAGCACTCACATTGGTCATCTGCTGCCATAGCCCATTAATACCAATTTTCACTGCACTGTCCTAATGGATAAGTTCATTGTACGTCCCACATTGATTTCTGTGGTTATTTCATGCACTGTTGCTCGTCTGTTAGCACTGACAACTACGCAAACACCTCTATTCTCAGTCATTCAGTGAATGCCGTTGACCACAGCATTGCCCATGGTGAGAGATAATGACTGAAATTTGGTATTCTCAGCACAATATTGAATTCCAAATGATTTCCGAAATCGAATGATCCATGCATCTACCACTAATTACCATTCCACGTTCAAAGTCTGTGTATTCCTGTTGTGTGATCATAATCAGGTTTGGAACCTTTTCACATGACTCACCTGAGTGCAAATGGCAGGTCTGCTTACACACTTCCCTTTTATGTGATACTATCGCCATCTGTATATGTGCATATCGCTATCCCATGATTTCGATACCTCAGTGCAGTAAGTCTTGTGCTGTCAATTAGTTCTCTTATTGTCACGAAGTGTACAATGAAGTGATTTCTGGTCAATTCCAGGAATTACCAGCAACTCTGAAAACGCATTTTAATAAGATATTTCTGTATATGCGGTGTGTAGTACAAAGAACAAAGTACGTGTTTAGTGTGGACTATGTGAGTAAAATGTTGTTCATAAATTCATTTGACAAGGTATAACCTCCATCCCACTGTGTCTCCTGTTAATGCTATATTTTAAAATAAATTGTAATTATTAATAATGTAAGTAATCAGTATTACAGACTTACTAAATAGTGATAGTAGTAATGGTCTTTAAAGATTATTTAGCTTCACGACCGAAATGTTATTACACCATTATGTTTTTACCCCCCCCCCCCCCCCCCCTGAAAATTTTATTTTACCCCTTATGGGTAACTGCCCAAATTGGGAACCACTGATCTTGAGGAATCCTTCGTAACCACCCGCAGTTCCAAAGCTCTCACCTGGTTCAGATTCGTTTTAGTGATCTGGACTGAGGGTGAGGACACACTATCCGCATTTCTCTAGAACTTCAACACCTTTTCCCCCATTCACTTCACCTGCTCCTCCTCAACGCAACAAGCCAGCTTGCTCGATGTTGACCTCCACTTCAAGAATGGCCACATCAGTTCCTCTGTCCATATCATATCTACCAACAGCACTGAGCAGAGTAGTCCAATGGTTAGCACACTGGTCTCACATTCAGGAGGTCGGTTCAAACCCACTTCTGGCCATCCTGATTTAGATTTCCTGTGATTTTCCTACCTCCTCATCCTCCTCCTCCTCTTACTACTACTACTACTACTACTATTACTACTACTACCAACCACCAGCAGCATCTCCACTTTGACAACTGCCACCCTTTCCACACCAAGAAGTCCATTCCGTATTGCCAATTCACCTGTGGCCATCTCACCTGCAGTCACTCTACAAATATACCACGTATCTCACCGAGGCCTTCTCAGGCCAAAATTACTTTCCCAACCTTGTCCAAAAAGAAGTCTCCAGTGTCTTGTCTCTCCAGTCATCAACTAGCCCCCCACATTTGCTCCATCTGGCCACAAAGGGACAGTCTCCTCCTGACTCAGTACCACCCAGGACTGGAGGAACTGAAACATATTCTCCACCAGGGTTTCAACTACCTCTCGCGTGCCCTGCTGTGAGGAATATCCTATCCACTATTCTTCCTAACCCTGCCACGGTAGTATTTTGCCACCCACCAAACCTGTGTCATACCCTTGTCCATCCCTACCCCACCCCTACTTCCAACCCCTTGCCTCATGGCTAATATCCCTGCACTAGACCTAGAGGCAAAACCCGTCCCACACATCCTCCCACCCCAAATACACCAGTCAGGTCACATACATCACCTATCCATCAAAGGCAGGACACCTCTGAAATTAGTCATGTGGTCTACAAACTAAGCTGCAACCACTGTGCTGCATTCTGTGAAGGCATGAGAACCATCAAGCTGTCTGTCCACATGAATGGCCACCGACAAACGGTGGCCAAGAGGCAACTGGACCACCCATTTCTTGAACAAGCTGACCAACCCAACGTACTTCACTTCAATGATTGCTTCACAACCTGCACCACCTGGACCCTACCAACCAACACCAGCTTATCTGAATTTTGCAGGTGGGAACTCTGAACTCTCCTGCAGTATATCCTACATTCCTGTAAGCCTCCTGGCCTCAACATTCGCTAGTCTCTGTCCTTCACCTTCCATGCTCCCACTCCACCACTACACAGCCTTCCATTTCACCAACACACCCATAGTCTTTTTCCCCTCCTCTGTTTCCTTTCTGCCCCCCTCCTCCCTTCCCCATCCATCCTCCCCCCCCCCCCCCCACCCCCCACCTCTAACGACCAGACTGCACCTAGCAGCCCTAACCTGCCCCCACCATGTCTTTACATTCTCCCACAAGCAGCAGTACACCTTTGCGCACTACTATCCTGCTATCCCTCCTCCTCACCACCCCAGCCTCCCCCTTACCCCACCACCCACAGACTGCTTATCCCATCAGGCACTATTGCTCTACACATGTCATGAATATGTGAGTTGTGCTTTTGTGGTTTTGTGTTGTGTTTTCTACATTAGAAGAAGGCCTTTTGTCGAGAGCTGAAATGTGTAGCAGTCTTTTGTGCGCCTGTCTGCAAACCAATGTCTCCACTATATGGTGAGTAGAAATCTATTCTTTTTCAAAGTACTGGCATTATCCCATACTGGATTTTTCATTGTTTGATCATGTTCATATTATACCAGGGTTGCCACAGGTTCTGGAAATCAGGAAATTTGAAAAAAACACTGAAAAAAATCTCATTTTTGTCTGAGTAGATGAAATGGTTTGTTTACTGAGGTGTCATGCACTGTAATTGGCTGGATCCAGCTAAGTACATGGACCACTTCCCTACTCCCTCATTACTACTGCTTCTCCCCTTCCTACCACTCCCCTCAGCTTGCAGACAGTGCTTCTACCATTTCTTGCCACTAGCCTAGCAGCTGCTGGTGAGAGGCAGGGAGGCATAAGGAGTGATCTGTTTGGATCTGATTCTCAGAGAATGTAGATGCAGCAGCTGGAGATGGCAGCCATGTGTGAATGGGTTGTGTGTGAGCGATTATGTGAATGTGTGTGTGCTCTAGTTTTCTGGCAAAAGCTACAGCTGAAAATTTAGTTGTGAGAGTGTGATTGTATTTTCTATGTGCCTATCGGCAACTCAGCAATAATCTTTAAAGTGAGTTGCTATCTATCCTCGTTAGTATTGATTCTCAGCATATTTGAACAAGTTATTTGTTGCATGGATTGATCACCATGGTCTCATTTCATCAACATGCTGTCTGTAGCTTTTGAATAGTTGGCCACATGAATGGATTTCCACGATGGGCTAAAACTTCTGCGGTTATCTGTAACTGATCGGGCCTGCCGATCAGAACTCATTCGGTTCCGGCTAATGTGCAGCCCTGCCTGTCGAATCTGGTCTGACCAATATGTCTGCAGGACAGGACTCTTTGTGTGTGGCTTGATGCAGTGGATTTTCATGGTTTGTCCATGGACCCCAGTGCTTCTCAGCAGGCCAGAGCCCATGGGCGATGGATTTCAAGAATTCTGTCTCACCGCAAGTATGTTGCACAGTGTAGTGTTTTATAGATGTTTTATTTGTTCTGGTACATTTTGGCACTTAAAAAGTAGTTTATGTGTTAGAAAGTATGGACCATAAGAAGAAGAGAATTGTGTCAGTCACTGGTAGTTTGTTCTCTGTGTACTCATATATTTCTCAAAAGAAAAGTTGTAAAATACCTGTAAAATAGTAGATATAACACAGTGGGCAATAACCACAATAATGAACATAGCGGAACCAACATTTTATTGGTGGTCACCTACAGAGTTGGTTTACACAGTACTTCCCAGCCTTATGCACTTCTTTCAAGAGGCCTACTTTTTTCTGATGTTATTTCTGAAATCACTGAAGGTATTTTAAATCTGTCTTGCAACTCCAAGGAAATGAGCATTTTTGTTAACAAATGTGTTTCGTTTGATTGAAATAAAATAACATCAGTGATATTATTGAAACATATATAACATTTGGCTTGCTTTCTCCATCTAAAAACAGTTCATTACAAAAGACTTTTGCTCACATTAGGAAACGCCATTTGCTTGCAAGTGTTTTTTGGATATTTCCTTGTTTGTGCTATTGTTTCCTGTACCGTAGCTGCAAAGACAGATTGTCAACTTACGTCTTAACTTACCCTCGAGATGTCAAAATTTGTCAGGGAAAAATGCTAAAACTTGTCTGGAAATTGGTGAATTTCACTTGGGGAAACTTGTGGCAATCTTGTATACATACCTTTTCCTTTACCACTGAAATAATTTTGTATGGCCATTCATAATGATGG
This sequence comes from Schistocerca piceifrons, assembly GCF_021461385.2. Taxonomy (NCBI): domain Eukaryota; kingdom Metazoa; phylum Arthropoda; class Insecta; order Orthoptera; family Acrididae; genus Schistocerca; species Schistocerca piceifrons. The sequence goes on from NC_060141.1 coordinate 83,430,540, forward strand.
AAGAACTGTTGCTAACATGATGTCATTCAGATTAAAATATGGGGCACTTGCTTTGAAATTATGTTCTCGCACTTGAAATAGTGCTTGTTGTTTTAGATTGCTCTCTACCTTTCCTTGTAAATCGCTATTTGTTACCTCTTTTATTTCTGGGCAAGAAAAAGACTTTAATAATGATTCTCCAATGAACTTTTTATTCAACACTTGTAGTGGAGAAAATCCTGCTTATAAACGAGGCAACTCATTAAGGGTAACCTGAAACTCCAGCATCATCTGCACCCAGGTTGTGTGCCTTTTAGAAAAATAAGTACGGCAAAATCATCCCACCTCTTTCGTTATTCCATTATTAGTGAGTAAGTGATTTGGTTTTCCCACATCTATGAAATAATCTCTTAGGCGAGATTATGGTAGTTGTATTTTCTAATTTAATGAGATGTAGCTTTACATATTTTGTTCTCTTCCAGGTGAGATTTTCTTAGGTTTATTGTTATGTCACCCTCTTGCAATCATTTTTTATGTTTTAATAAGCTGTGTGCAATGTTCCTTCCTACTTTTAAAAACCAGTGGTAGATTGTCCATGTACGTTATTAGTTCATGTAATTATGTAAGTTGTTATCCAAAGCTTTTTTTAGTGTTCATATGAAAACCTCTACACAGTTAAACCAAAGGCAAGTACCCTAAACTGGTAAGACTAAGACTTTACATCAAACAAGAATGCCGTACATGCTCTAGAACAGTGGTCATCAAACTGCAGCCCAAGGGTCGCATGCGGCCTGAGTGTGGGTCACGGTTTTCAGCTGTATATCCTAATATCATGCAGCTAGCTACTAAGAGCTGAATCCAAAAACATCAGCTAGTCTTAAGAGCTTCTTAAAGATGTAACTCAACTAATGCCTAGGAATTACAATTACAAACAATTTAAATTGGAAAGAACGCACAGAAAATGTGGGGAAGGCAAACCAAAGACTGCATTGCAGCAGAACACTTAGAAAATGTAACAAATCTATCGAAGAGACTACCTACACTACGCTTGTCTGTCCTCTTTTGGAGTACTGCTGTATGATCTGAGATCCTTACCAAATAGGGTTAATGGAGTACATCGAGGAAGTTCAAAGAAGAGCAGCATGTTTTGTATTATTGCGAAATAGGGGAGAGGAATGTCACGGACATGATACAAGATTTGAGATGGACACCATTAAAACAAAGGTATCTTTTGTTGTGTCAGAATCTTCTCATGAAATTTCAATCACCAACTTTCTCTTCAGAATTCGAAAATATTTTGTTGATGATGACCTACATAGAAAGAAACAAACATCACTATAAAATAAGGAAAATCTGAACTCGCATGGAAAGATATAGCTGTTTGTCTTACCCGCACGCTGTTTGAGAGTGGAAAAATAGAGCATTATTGTGAAGGTGGTTTGGTGAACCCACTGCCAGGCACTTAAGTGTGAATTGCAGAGTATCCATGTAGATGTAGATGTAATATCCCTGTTCAATAACTAAACAAAAACACTTATAGAGACAGTAATATTTTAAGACATTCTTAATTTTATCTGATATCAGTGAATTTGGCCATGAGCTAAGGAAAGTTGGCCATTTGTCCCAGGGGCAAAGGGGTAAGTGTCATAGCCACTGCGGATGTGAGAGGGGGAATGTTTCATTGTTTGTCTCCCAGTACTGACAACTCAGTATCTATCAGCTGCTGTGGTATAAATTTTGACACAGAAATAACATTAATTCCTCATCGCAGATCACAGACACAGTCATCTTCAAATGCGGTATTTATTTGTAGCAGAGAATATGAAATTAAATTAAGGCTGTCGTAAGCAAATTAATATTAGGTGGTGAAAATATTTTTATCTTTTGGGGAACGTCAGCCAATACAACAGAAGCATAAGGGGCACATAGAATCCACACACAGCTGTTGAACATGTCCAGGGTTTCCAGAAAGTTAACATGTTCTGAGCCATATGCCACAACTTGAAGCTCATAGTAGAGATTTCATCTTTCAATCCCCCTTCACATTTTTACAGTTGTGTATTAGATTACCTGAATGAATGATGCGATGTTATTGGACAGGCTGTGTTGTGGCTAATGACCCGCCACTACTCAAGTGGCCATCCCGGTCACCACACTTGAAGCCTTGCAATTTTTTCTTGTGGGTTACATCAAGGATAGCATTTAAGTAGCACATCTGCCACAGAACCTTGAAGTCTTGCAACACCATGAAATGTGCCTACCTGTTTTTTTCTGATTAACTCTTGGTGTCCCATCAGCAGAAGGTCATTGATTCTAAGAACTGGTTTTACGGAAAATTGTCCAATAATGTATGCAACACAACATTAAATAGATTTGACTGATTTCCAGTAAGAGCAGTATGATGACCAGAACTCAGCTCTCACATAAAAGTTTATCAGAGGAAGATACTTTCGCAACCCTATGAAACAGTGTGACAGTAGCAAGGCAATCACAGTGAACTCTTTACGTATGAAGTGTGACAGATGAATATTCAACAAATTCAAATTACACAGTAAGTTTCACAGTGACTCATAATAATGCATAGAAATGTATATACTTGACACTGAACAATATAAACAGGTAGTAGCCTTCCATGTTGGAAATGGATGTGCGTCAACTGAACTCCGATCGAAGAGGTTAACGGAAATATGACATACAAAATTACTCCTACTTCGATATATAGATGTTGCGTCTTTGGATCATGATGGCAGATTGATTACATATTTTTTGCTAGTCTGCTACCTTGTACAGAACTGAAGATTTTGGGTTATAAAGACTGGCATATGAATGTTTTAGTATTTTGGAAACTTTAAAATGGTTTGAAAAACTGCCAGGTTAGATGCAGTCTATGTTACTGATGATTTATGGTCTCCCAATTTCACCCATGGAGCAACTTTCTGTACTACATTTTTATGAATGAACATCTCTGCTTGAGATTTGCAAGTTAACATTGTGTGCCCCTTTCCAATAAACCAAACACCCAACATTGAGACATAACATTGAAGTGTGTGGCAGGTATCTTGGAGATATATGGCAATTGAGTAATGGCTTGTATTGCCCACATATTATAATAATTTAATAGTTGTTTGTGATAAGTTTCAATATCAGCTGTATACATGGTATACAATATTAGGTAGAGTGCCATCACTAAGAAGGAGGCCTTGTGATGTTTTTGGGCCTACCATCTCATTTTTTATCCAAATGTATATACATAACTTTTGAAGTAGCCCATTGCTACTTGTGAGAAAGTGACAGGAATTCTAAGAGTACAGAGCTAATATATAAGTATAAGAATTTCTACACCATAATAAGAAACTGAAATATCAGAGATAACTTCAGTAAGAAAGGTGAACAAAAAAAAAAGAAAAAAAATGTTGCAAACAAGTCATTAGTTTTAACATTTCGTGGGTACTGTAAGTCCACTGTCCTTTTCTGAAGCCATTTTGAGTACTAGGTGGTCAGCAATTTTTTTCCAACCACCATTCCATTCCGTCATGATCAGGCCCTTGTTTCTGCTTCTACATCATCACAAACATTTGCGTGAAGCTGAAAATCTTGTACAGAGAGTTGCAGCTGCCTTAGGCACTGAACGCTAGTAAAAGATAATATTTTGGCTCTATTTAGTAAGATATTGCTGCTGTAATGGTTAGTAAGTTTCAGGAAGAAGAATAAATAAATAAATAGAAACAAAAACATTGCAAACACTAAAAAAAATTATGTAATGTTTTGTCAGTGTGGTTGCTAATTGAAAGTTTGCTGCTCAGATTCAGTGATTTCAAACTGTAATTCTAATTATTTCAGTATTTTCTATAAAACTTGTTGGATTTCTGAGCACTTTTTCCATGTGCCATTTGTGTAGTGTAGGGGTATTTAAATATTGTATATCTTGAATTAAAAATGAATAAAACATAACTGAAATGAAAAATGAAAAGATACAAAATGTGGTATATCATTATTCGCAGTACTAGATTAACACAAAAGTTGGTTTCATTTCTTCATTTGTGTACCGGTTGTGAGGCGTCAGTAACAACACAGACAGGGCCACTGCTAGCTGAACAGCTCCATATCAATATGGTGTAGGCCAACGAGAAACTCAGAGGCTGATTCCCGGGTGTTGAAGTCAAAGTTATGGCATAGCAACATCTGGTACCTTTAATCATCCTGGTGATCTAAGTTTGAGTCTAGTGCGATACAGGGATAGAGGGAAAAAACATCCATGTGGTGTGATGATGGTTGACAAAGCATCTAACATATGACAGTTGTGACCACAGTTAGTGGACAATGAAAGTCCAGCATTGTCATTGAATAATGAAATGGCACATCATTTTTATACTGATTAACAAAAACTTTAGCCTTCCTAGGAATGATTCAGAAAGGTTATTGTCCAAGGTACAGGCAGATTACTGGTAACTGGTCGCCTGATATTGGCCCAGTTGTGATGTGGCCTCTGCCTCAGCAGCATTACTTTCTACCTAGTCACACACCATTTGTAAAAAGGAATACATATTAGCTTGCTGGCGTATTCTGTGACTTTGCCAAAAGCTTTGATTGTGTGGACCACAAAATTCTGCTTGGCCAACTCAAATGTCATGCCATTTATGGTATCTCTCTTGCATGGATGAAGTCTTACTTTCACAACAGAAAAGATGATCACATTGAATGAAACTAAACTCAGAAAATGGGAATATAATATGATACATATTGTGAGGTTTCTCATTGGGCTGTTCCTCTTTTTAATCTACGTAAAAGATCTTCAGATGGATGTGAGGGAAGATTCAAAAATTGTAATATTTGCTAATGGCTCAAATGTATTAATCATGGGTCCAGTCAAATTAAATGGTCACAGTAATATGTTTATTTCTATTTAATTGTCATCTGAGGGTGTCTCTTATAGTCAATACTGTTACACTGATAACCAATAATACAAAAAAGTAAAATAATGACATTGAATATACTTCACTATTAAAGGCAAAACTCAAATCAAATCTAAACTTGTAAAATAGTCTGTATATCTTAGAGCTGACAATAAAAACATTGTCAGCAGATGAGAATTCTTGTGTGGTGGATTCACAGTAGAATATTTATAGAACCATGCTTATCTATGCAGTCAAAGAAGATATGGTTAATGACCTCTTCTTTGCCACATCCACACACGAGGAATAGTGTAAAAGAAAAGCAGTGAAGTTGTTTCTTGAAGCAGTTGTAACTGAACCCAGGCATGCAATGATATTTCTGGATTGCTTTGAACATCAGCAGTTGTTCTTTGAAATGGTTGATATGTGAAATTGACGTTTTCTGTCAACGGGAAGACAGATATTCAACCACTGTGTGTATCTGGAAATCATATGGTCCTTGTTTCACAGTGTGTCTCTCTGGTAACTAGTGGCTGGTATATAAATAGTGAAGATTTGGGATACTTAGTTGATTTGCCTCCAGATATGACAACAGTCTAGTCATTGACTGCTTCGTTTCATGCAGATCCTCTGCTAGCATTACATCCCCTATGTAAATACATAGACCATCAACATACTGCAGTTTACATTTGGATTTAAGTCAGTGTGTAGTTCCAATATGAATATGTTAAACAGGAGCAAGAACAATATTGAGCACCATGGAAGACCACTGCTTGTTATTCCAATACTTGTTTCATTATTTTGTGCTTTTATAGTCAAAGAGCTATCCAAAAGTACTTGCAGCAGTTTGTTTACAGAACTGGCTGGATTTTAATGTTTGTGCAATTTCTTTCCCAAGACAGTTAAGTATAAGTTGCCACATGCATTACCAGTGTCAGTGAACATTGCTAGGTATTATCTATTATCACTAACTTGAAGTTGGATGTTGATATTGGATGATATAAGGGTATCAGTTGTGTCATAACCTTTCCAAAAACCAGAAATTCTCTTGAAAACCAGTTAGTGGTGTTCATGTGACCATCCCAGTCTGTGCTTTATCATCCTGTTGAGACTATTTAGGATACAGCTTAGCAGCATTATGAATGTATAGCTGAGGACACTGTTTGGATGTTTTTAAAGTTTTTTAAGTAGGAACAGTTCATGTCATCTTCATGCCTGAAATGTTAGTTTTAGAATATTGTATTTTATTGGAATGATTACAGAAGAGTTCTGTTCTTACATTGTCAGGTGTGATAACATGGGGTAATGTACTGGATGTTGTCCACACCTGTGCTGGAAACTAAACTTTCCAACAAATGATTCACAATACTTGTAGACAATGTGGGTGGAGCAGTTCTCTAGCCTTAAATTTTATGTAGTCTTTTAACTTTACACCAGTATTATCATTATAGGTGTGTCCTGACATTGTGTATTACAGAGACCTAGAAAATATCTTTCTCTTTGTCTGCTTGAGCACACTCTCTGTTTTTCCAGCTCCCAATTCCAATTAATGTTGTTTGTTTAGTAGGTGTGCCTTTATAGTATTCAGTGCCTGCCACTGTGTTCTCATTGCCCCACAACACTATTAGTTTGTGGCTGGAATTGTCTGGTTTGTAGACGTAAAGCTACTGCGACTTCTCCAGTAAAATTTACATATACGCATTGTGGATCACATGTGTCTTCTTAGCTAGGTAGTGTGTCTGTTATGATGTCATTATACAATGGCGAAAATATAGGAGTTGTGCAACATAAACAAAAGTTGGTAGGTGTGTTACTGCAACTGAAAGATGATGCCTATTCAAATATCACACCACTCACATAAAAGTGGTGCTAGTAGCACCACTATGAGAGTGAAAACCAGGTTTTCATTAAATACATGCTGCAATGGTCATGAGTGTTAGTTACCTTTAAGATTGGATGTGGTGAGTTGTTGATAGTCAAGAATGCATTTAAGGCAACAAAGACACCATTTCAACGCCTCACTGAGTTTGAAGGAGGTTGTGTAATAGGCTACGAGAAGCTAGATGTTCCTTCTATGATACTGCAGAAAGACTTAGCAGGAATGTAGCTACTGTACATGATTTCTGGCAGTGGTGGTCATGAGAATATAGGTCACCAGAAGACTGGGCTTTGGATGGCCATGTGGCGCTACACAAAGTGAAGACCATTGTGTTTGGCGTATGGCTCTGGCACATCATACTGCATCTGCAGCAGCAATTTCAGCTAGAATTGGTACCACAGTGACACAAGAAATTGTTACAAATCGGTTACTTCAAGGACAGCGCCAAGACAGGCACCCTGTAGCATGAATTCCACTGACCCCAAACCAACACCATTTGCTACTTAACTGGTGTCAGACACAAGCTCATTGGAGGGCAGGGTGGAGGTCTGTTTTGTTTTCTGCTGAAACCTGGTTCTGCCTTGGTGCTAGTGATGGCCATTTGTTGATTAAAGGAGGCCAGTTGAGGGCCTGCAACTAACCTGTCTGCATGCTAGACTGGACCTATACCTGGAGTTATGGTTTGTATGACAGTAGGAGCACTCTTGTGCTTATCCCAGGCACCCTGACTGCAAATTTGTGTGTTAGTCTGCTGATTCAACCAGTTATGCTGTCATTCATGAACAGCATTCCAGGAAACATTTTCCAACAGGATAACGGTCACCCATATACAACTGTTGTAACCCAATATGCTCTACAGAGTGTTGAGATGTTGGCCTGCTTGATCACCAGATCTGTCTCCAATCAAGCACATATGGGAAATCATCAGATGACAATACTAGCTTCAACCGCAAACAGCATTAACTGTCCCTGTATTGACCAACCAAGTGCAACAGGCATGGAAATCCATCCCACAAACTGACATCTGGTACCAGTACAACACAATGCTTGCACATTTGGATGCTTTGATTCAACATTCTGATGGTCACACCAGCTATTAATGTACCAGCACTTCACAACTTTAATGGATTCTCTCATACTTACATTAATCTGTGATCTAGCAATGTTAATCACTTAAATATGTTAGCTAGACAGATGTATTTCCAAAATTTCATTTCTCTACATTAATTATTTTTTGGTATTGCATTTTATCTCACTCTCCTTTTTGGATGTTATATCTGTCAACAGGATAGATGGCATCCAATCTCATTTTGTTGTTGCACCTGATAATAATTGGCAGATGATCTGGTTAGAGTGCTTTGACCATTAAAAACACAGATTCATGACACTTGCTTGCTGGTTAGGTGCAGCAATCTGAACAGCTTACTCATAAATAAGAAGAACTACCTTGTCTTCATATGTCTGTAGACCAATAGCTGACATACACTATATACGAGGGTGAGTCAAATGAAAATCTTAAATATTTTTTTAAATATTATTTATTGTGCAGAAGTGGTACACAGCTGTATCACTTTTCAACATAATCTCACCCACACTCAATGCAAGTCCTGCAGTGCTTACGAATTGCATGATTTCCTTTAGAAAAAAATTCTTTTGGTAGTCCGCACAACCACTCATGCACCATGTGGTGTACCTCTTCATCAGAACGGAACTTACTTCCTCCCATTGCATTTTTGAGCGGTCCAAACATATGGAAACCACTTGGGGCAAGGTCTGGTGAGTATGGTGGATGAGGAAGACACTCAAAATGCAGGTCTGTGATTGTTGCAACTGGTGTACAGGCAGTGTGGGGCCTTGCATTGTCATGTTGTAAAAGGACACCTGCTGACAGCAATCCATGTCACTTTGATTTGATTGCAGGCCGCAGATTATTTTTTAGGAGATCTGTGTATGATGCACCGGTGAGAGTGGTCCCTCTAGGCATGTAATGCTCCAAAATGACGCGTTTCGTCCCAAAAGAGAGTCAGCATAACCTTCCCAGCTGATGGTTCTGTATGAAACTCTTTGGTTTTCGGGGATGAGGAATGGCGCCATTCCTTGCTCGCTCTCTTTGTTTCCGGTTGATGGAAGTGAACCCAGGTTTCGTCCCCAGTATCAATTCTTGCAAGGAAGCCCTCACCATCTCATTCAAAGTGCCAAAGAAGTTCTTCACAAGTATCAACACGTCGTTCTCTCATTTCAGGAGTCAGCTGGCATGGCACCCATCTTGCAGACACTTTGTGAAACTGGAGCACATCATGCACAATATAATGTGCTGAATCATGACTAATCTGTAAACATGCTGCAATGTCATTCAGTGTCACTTGGTGGTTTTCCTTCACTATGGCTTCCACTGCTGCAATGTTCTGTGGAGTCACAACTCGTTTTGTCTGACCTGGACGAGGAGCATCTTCCACTGAAGTTACGCCATTTGTGAACTTCCTACTCCATTCATAGACTCGCTGCTTTGACAAACATGCATCACCGTACTGAATCTTCATTCATTGATGAATTTCATTAGGTTTCACACATTCACTACGCAAAAACTGAATAACAGAACACTGTTCTTCCCTGGTGCTAGTCGCAAGTGGGGTGGCCATCTTTATACTGATACTGCATCAGTATGTGTGCATCTGCACTATGTTGCCACCTACAGGCCATTCTGCACGCTATTTGTAGCACACTTGCCAACTTATAGGATAATGGGATGAAATTTCGATTTGTTGTTACAAATTTAAGGTTTTCACTTGACTCACCTTCGTACTTCCTTTCACATATCCCAGCCTGAGTGATAAGGATTAAAATCATTGAGTGCCATGTTAGGATCTCCTGCTATGTTCACGGTCTCTCTCAACTGATCTTTTTGTCACAAATCCTCTCTGCAATGTGTACACCCTGAGTACATTAACAATACTATTTGTCACATAAGGTTGCCCCCACTGCCTACAGTGGTCTGTCTAAGTGATCTAATAGGTGAACTGTGCAGTACATTGCTTGTTGTGTTAAAAGTTTGCTCCCTACATAGTCATCCGTTATATTGTCACCAATTATGTTGTATCATGGGTTATGAAGTACTCCCTTCTTATTAAATGTCTTTGAAGTAGCAGCTATGGTTACCTAGTGATTGCATGAAAAATATGAGGTTATTCCAATCACTTTTGGTGGCATGTGTGCTCCATTGCATAATTGTATCAATAACTGTTGCCATTCTTGGAACAAATTTATGCTAATAATGCAAAGTGTTAGTATCACACACTGCTCCCATCTTCAAATACAAAATTACAGTCTTCAGTTTACTTATGAATACTGATAAAATTTCATTCCGGAGGCCTTTAACCTTATGAGCCTGGAATTCACTTCTGTAAATTTTGTGATAATGCTAACTTGTTTACAACATAATTGTGTGTTGGTCTCTATAGTTAAGATTCTTTCCCTCTGAGCTGTAAGAGTCTGTGATGTTTGCCACATATGTGTTGTGGTGAAAAAAGATTTATATTTTGCTGGTCACTCATTTGTCGTAAGCCCCAGGTGCACACACTGTGTTTGCCTGTCCTCTGCTGGTGTAACTTCTTAACCTGAGGCGCTCTAGGAAATCTATCTACGGTGTGAGAATATAGTCTGGTCTTCAATTTATATAATAATTTATTATACGTAATGCTTTCTAATGTCATTAGTTCTCAGATTTCCAAATGATTGGCAAATGCTTGCCACTCTGTTGTTGAGCATACACTGCTTTAGGCACTAAATGCAAGTCATACTTACTTGTCATATCCTATTATGTAATGTGATCCAGTACAATAGCGTAACCAGTTTGGTAATCACACTACTTCCTGATGTGACTGTATAGCATACAAAGCATGCTAAAGTAAAGTACTAAAAGACCAGCCACTTGCAGCAGATGCTGAGTATGTAAACAGTCTCCAGTTAACCTCTGTACTTTAGGCTGTGAGTATTTTGATGACAAGAAATAATTCCCATATAAATTGTGGACACAATGATTACTCAATACACAACATTATTGCTCACCAAAATAGTAACCAACATAAATACAAAGAATAATCAACAAAATTCTACGTCTACACTCTAATAAGTACTCTCTGCTAAACTAGTGATTCATCTTTTCTCTCTCGTGTCACTTTCTTGTGCAGTAACTGATGTTGCCACACTAGCTGCCCCCTCTCCCCAATCCCCTCACCCCCACCCTTTCAAAGCTGGGCCTTCCAGGAATATTGGGGTATGCTGCTGGTACAAAGCATTCACCTTGCACGCTCAACTGTGCAACAAAGACCAGTTGGGCTGGCGACATTGCAAATCCTCCTCCATCAATGTGCACAGGCCTAACAACACCAGTGGCAAGGTGTCCATCCACAATGGTGAGTAACATTTCAGTGCCACATTTAGTGTGTGATGCAGCCTCTCCACCGTCCCATTACTAGTGGAATGGTACCCAGTGATGCGAAGGTGGTTGCAGCTGCATAGCTGAAGAAGCACAGTAAGCAGCTGTGATTTGAACTGGCATCTGCTGTCAGTCATGATTGTTTGAGAGACCCCAAACTTCGAAAACCTTTTAAACAACGATGCCTTAGCAACTGCCTCAGCTGAGATGTCATGTATGGGAGTAACTTTGGACCATCTTGTAAAATGATTCACTATGGTAACTAGATAGTGGTGACCATCAAAATAGGGTACACTCCTAATATGCAAACATACACTCCTGGAAATGGAAAAAAGAACACATTGACACCGGTGTGTCAGACCCACCATACTTGCTCCGGACACTGCGAGAGGGCTGTACAAGCAATGATCACACGCACGGCACAGCGGACACACCAGGAACCGCGGTGTTGGCTGTCGAATGGCGCTAGCTGCGCAGCATTTGTGCACCGCCGCCGTCAGTGTCAGCCAGTTTGCCGTGGCATACGGAGCTCCATCGCAGTCTTTAACACTGGTAGCATGCCGCGACAGCATAGACGTGAACCGTATGTGCAGTTGACGGACTTTGAGCGAGGGCGTATAGTGGGCATGCGGGAGGCCGGGTGGACGTACCGCCGAATTGCTCAACACGTGGGGCGTGAGGTCTCCACAGTACATCGATGTTGTCGCCAGTGGTCGGCGGAAGGTGCACGTGCCCGTCGACCTGGGACCGGACCGCAGCGACGCACGGATGCACGCCAAGACCGTAGGATCCTACGCAGTGCCGTAGGGGACCGCACCGCCACTTCCCAGCAAATTAGGGACACTGTTGCTCCTGGGGTATCGGCGAGGACCATTCGCAACCGTCTCCATGAAGCTGGGCTACGGTCCCGCACACTGTTAGGCCGTCTTCCGCTCACGCCCCAACATCGTGCAGCCCGCCTCCAGTGGTGTCGCGACAGGCGTGAATGGAGGGACGAATGGAGACGTGTCGTCTTCAGCGATGAGAGTCGCTTCTGCCTTGGTGCCAATGATGGTCGTATGCGTGTTTGGCGCCGTGCAGGTGGGCGCCACAATCAGGACTGCATACGACCGAGGCACACAGGGCCAACACCCGGCATCATGGTGTGGGGAGCGATCTCCTACACTGGCCGTACACCACTGGTGATCGTCGAGGGGACACTGAATAGTGCACGGTACATCCAAACCGTCATCAAACCCATCGTTCTACCATTCCTAGACCGGCAAGGGAACTTGCTGTTCCAACAGGACAATGCACGTCCGCATGTATCCCGTGCCACCCAAAGTGCTCTAGAAGGTGTAAGTCGACTACCCTGGCCAGCAAGATCTCCGGATCTGTCCCCCATTGAGCATGTTTGGGACTGGATGAAGCGTCGTCTCACGCGGTCTGCACGTCCAGCACGAACGCTGGTCCAACTGAGGCGCCAGATGGAAATGGCATGGCAAGCCATTCCACAGGACTACATCCAGCATCTCTACAATCGTCTCCATGGGAGAATAGCAGCCTGCATTGCTGCGAAAGGTGGATATACACTGTACTAGTGCCGACATTGTGCATGCTCTGTTGCCTGTGTCTATGTGCCTGTGGTTCTGTCAGTGTGATCATGAGATGTATCTGACCCCAGGAATGTGTCAATAAAGTTTCCCCTTCCTGGGACAATGAATTCACGGTGTTCTTATTTCAATTTCCAGGAGTGTATATGTGTGAAAATCTTGCTTTCAACATTTGAAAATTAAAAACTGGTATAAAGACAATTCTGCCAACTTTGCTCCACTGGCAGTTGAGGCAGAAGGACACACATGTCTGGCAGTTCTGGATTCCTTGCCACACCACCTTGCTTGCCACTAACTTGACTGCTGCACAGATGAGCCAAGTTATGCAGTGCTCAGAAAACTATGTGCCAAAATTCTGTGAGAATGTACAGACATTGTTTGCCCCAGAATGTGCCACACCAGATACTCATAGCACAATGTGGAACAGAAATACATCACTGCTGCAGGGCTGTGCGTTCACTTTGCAGAAAGTCATACAACACTGTATCCTTTGTTGCGTGGCCCCTATCTCAGCCCATGTCATTGCCTGTATGCTGGCACAATTTCGCAACTGGCAATCTGCGACAATGTTGTTTCTTCCTAAAATGTGACGCACAGTAGCTGTAAATTGAGCTACATATTCCACTTGTCTACACTGCTGTGGTAAGCCGTGATCCATTGCGCATTTGAAGAAAAAATTAGCAGTCTGTGGTCAGTAAAAATTGTAAAATATGTTACTTTCACAGATGACTGAAAATGGTTAATGGCTGTGAAGATTGCCAGCACTCCACTTCCTTTGCTACAGCATAAAGTTCTCCAAATAAAAGGAGAGCAGATGCTATTGACCATTGACTCTCTGTTGCAGTGCTGCGCTAATTGGATTTTGGCTTGTGTCCACCATTAGAGTCAATGGGTACTAATGTACAGGTAAGCCAGCTGTACCGCTTGTGCCAAACATTGCTTCACGTGATGGAAAACTACTTCACTCACTGAAGTCCTAGGCTGTATGTTTGGCTAAGGGCAGTGCGGTAAGTGGTTCTCGCTGACTTGCCAGCCCTTTAAGGCATCTCCAGTAGTAATTTTACATTCCCAAAATCTGAGCAGTCCTCTATAGGTTATCAGCAAAGGCATATATTGCACTACTGCCACATAGTCAGGAAACAGTGACAGGCCATCTGAAGAGACCTCACATCCAAAAAAAGTTGCTCCTCTCATTTCCTGAAAACACTCCTTGTGGTATTAATGACTGTAACATACTCTTGCAGGCACTGAGAAAGCTGTCACTGGTGAGTCACATTGTCCTCAGCTGTAGGTGAAAATATGACGATATCATCAGTGTAACAGAATAAGAATGGCAACCCCTGCAACACTTCATGCATAAAACACTGCCACATCTGTGTAGTGTTTCTTGATCCAAAAGGCATAAATTTGTACTGGAAAAGCCCAAAAGGCATTATTACAGTGGTTTTCAGAACATCCTCCAGCACTACTAGAATTTGCACATTTGCCTTTGTGTAACTGGCCACTCTAAACACCTGAGCGTGAGTGATGGCACTGTTAAAGTCAGTCACATAAGGGTCAGGGTAATGACCAGGAATTGTGCAGTCATTGAGTGGCCTGTATTCCATGCATAATCACCATGAGCCACCTTTTTTGCACACCATGTGTGATAGAGATGCCCAAGGACCATCTGATCTAGTCACAATACCTGCTTATAACAGCCCCTCCAACCCCACGTGAGCTGCCAGAGGGTTTTGACACAGAAGCCTCCTCAGATGACCTGCAATGGGTTGGCCAGGTGACTATAGATATGGAGCACTGTCGAGTGGTGACACTTCCCATCAGTGGTGACTAGGTCATTGAGCGATGGAAATTCTTGTGGTATTCAGCCAAAAAGATTGCCGTCATTTACTGCAGTAACGATTTCTGCCAGCCAAAAAAACCATTTGGACCTGTGCTCAGCATCATGTGAGACACGCCCAGGTTGTTTCCAGCCTCTCATTAGCGTGCAATTGACTCCTCATTTACTAGCACAGATGATGTGGTTGATGGATTAGCACTGTGGCTCACTGTAATTAAATGACAGTTTACTAAATCGGGCGATAGATGAAAATGAGACAGAAAACCCGTACCAAGTAGAGTCAGTGATATCAGCGACAATAAATGTCCGAGTAGGAGCATATTGAAGACCTAAATCCAGCGTCATTCTCTGTTCACCATAAGTTTCAAAGCACGAATGGTTAGCTGCAGTGAGTATATGCTGCGTCGGTGGGGCAGGTGCAGCACTATTCACAGTTTGGGGTAAATGCTCACTGCAGACCCAGAATCATTGGAGAGGCAGCAGTTGTACATGGATAACCTTGTGACAGGCGCAATACCGACAGTGTTGCACTTGCATGCTGCCTGTCATCCTTTAGTTGCAGATGGTGATGAATGTCAGCATCCTCTAATGTTCATCTACGGTATTTAGGTAACAGCAGTGGCTGAAGCACTGGTGAGCTGCTTTTCCTAAATGCTTGTGGTACCAGAAACATTGGTCAGTAGTCGTATCAAATCTAGGCAAGTCGTCTTTTCTGCATCCTGTCTGCTGTTCAGGAGTAGGCTCATAGTGGCACTGTAATTTCCACTGCTGCTGCCAATAGCTTCAAGTTCTGGTACATGATTTGGTTTTATAACTGTTCCATTCTTTGCGCCTGCATTGACACATCTGCTCTCATCATATGCTCTTTGGTGCTAGTGGCAGCAACTGCTGCTTCGGTGTTCTGTTCCACGGTGATTGTCAGTCGTGTTCCCAATTTTAGCACCTACTGGCATCTCAGACAGGATGTTTGCTACTGTGTCAACCTTACCTGCTAATGCCTGCACTGTCAAATCTTGATGTGTTAGCATGATGTGCTAATACCAACTGGTAACTAACAAAGCCACAGCACGCATAGCAACTGTTCGGGCAGTAGATCAAGGCTAGCTAAAGCATATAAAGCTCACAAAATTTGAGGTGGGGATCTGTTGCCTAGCTTTTCATCATTAAAAACTTTTTGCAGACGAAGCTCTGGCAACAAAGTATAGTGTTGTACAAGTGCCTCCTGTAGCGACATGAAGCAGCATTGTGATAAATAATCTTGTGCTATCACTGCCCCTCCTGAATGTGCAATCGCGAGTACATTCTTATCAACATTTAGGCCCACTCCGTGTTGTTGAAAGATGTGCTCTGTGCCTGTTAACTACATCAGTGGGTGGTTAGAGCAGAACAGCAAAAGTCTGACATGACCAAAATGGGCTGTGTAATACACGTCTTGCTGATTTATGTTGGTGGCTGCCTGCTGCGGCATGGATGGAGATGTGGTTTCTTCCACTTTAACTTCAGTCTCTGGTGTTTGCTATGTTGTGCCCATCATTATCACAAAAAAAATCTCATAGATAAATCCACCCAAAGAATATCCTTTCATTTTTTCGGCTTTTGATATAATGTAATGTAGAGCAAAAAATACCACCTTGAAAAAAACTGAGGTTCATATTTCTGCATGAATACCATTGAAAAGATAATGGATAAAAAGAAAAAAGAAAGATTCATGTAAAAGTTCTATGGTTTTTAATGTATGTTACAAAGGTGCACCCAAATTTCTTGAAAAAGTTGTTTTTTTGAAATCTACGCCTTTCCGGGTGGGAAGGAGCGCTTGGTCCCCGGCACGAATCTGCCCGGCAGATTTGTGTCAAGGTCCGGTGAACTGGCCAGTCTGTGGATGGTTTTTAGGCGGTTTTCCATGTGCCTCGGTAAATGCGGGCTGGTTCCCCCTATTCCGCCTCAGTTACACTATGTCGGCGATTGCTGCACAAACAAGTTCTCCATGTACGCGTACACCCCCATTACTCTACCATGCAAACATAGGGGTTACACTCGTCTGGTGTGAGATGTTCCCTGGGGGTTCCACTGGGGGCTGAACTGCACAATAACCCTGGGTTCGGCGTGGGGTGGCAGAGGGGTGAAGTGGACCGCCGTAGTAGTCGTGGGGTTGTGGACCACTGCGGCTGCGGCGGGGACGGAGCCTCTCCATCGTTTCTAGGTCTCCAGTTAACATACAATGATATAGAATACAATACCTTCACCCCCCACCCCCCCCCCCCCCACACACACACACACACAGACTTTATTTTGTTTTTAATTTTGATATTTGGCAAAATGTATAGCATTGTTAATACCATATGTAATCTTATATGGAGAAGTGGTAGTCCAAAATGCATTTGTCAGAAATAAGCTGTACATGCACCCGATACGTGTCCGCTTCAATTCAACGTGTCATGTTGGGTTGTTTAATAAGTCTTTCCCAGATAAATATATTTAAAAAGTATAGTCAACATATATTCTTCTGTGTATGTATTTTTTTAATTTCATGAAGTATAAAACATCTTGTGATGTATTTGAGTTTTGTTTTTACATTTGATGTGATTTTTTAACTTTTTAGATTTAATTGTGTGCTTTTTGTACACAATTGTAAATCTGTACAATAATGATGAAGTGCAGAAGTATTTGAAAATAATTTTTTCATTAGCAGTCATAATTTCCACATTGTTTTGTGGCTGATTATACATTTTGCCTCTGCACTTCCGCCTCGACTGACATCTCTGCCCAAACTCTTTGTCTTCAAATATGTCTGCTTGTGTCTGTATATGTGTGGATGGATATGTGTGTGTGTGTGTGTGCGCGCGAGTGTGTACCCGTCCTTTTTTCCCCCTAGGGTGGGTCTTTCCGCTCCCGTGGTTGGAGTGGCTCCTTGCCCTCTCCCTTGTGACCCGCTTCCTTTCGTCTTTCACATGAAGTTCGGGCTTTTGCGGCGGGCTGTTGCCTCGTCGGGGGGGACGGGGGGATGTGGGTTTTGGGGGGGAGGGTGGGGAGTCGTTCCGGTCGCGGGAGCGGGGGGACTTCCTTGGGGGGAGGGAGGGACGGGTGTACGCTCGCACATATCCATCCGCACGTGCGCACGCGCATACATTTGTAAAGGCCTTTACAAGTGTCTGCTTGTGTGTGTGTGTGTGTGTGTGTGTGTGTGTGTGTGGATGGATATGTGTGTGTGTGTGTGTGTGTGTGTGTGTGTGTGTGTGTGTGTGCGCGTGCGCGCGCAGGTGTGTGCCTGTCCTTTTTTCCCCCCTAAGGTGGGTCTTTCCGCTCCCGGGATTGGAATGACTCCTTGCCCTCTCCCTTAGAACCCACATCCTTTCGTCTTTCCCTCTCCTTCCCTCTTTCCTGATGAGGCAACAATTTGTTGCGAAAGCTTGAATTTTGTGTGTATGTTTGTGTTTGTTTGTGTCTATCGACCTGCCAGCACTTTCGTTCGGTAAGTCACATCATCTCTGTTTTTAGATATATTGTACATAGTAAATGCAAAATAATCTTTGGTTTCATTGCCATTTTTGTTTTATACATAATTGTATATATAAATATGAAGGATAAAATATTCGGTGTCTTGAAGAGATGAACCGAGAGAGACAGTAGACTGCACATCCAACACTCAGCATCAATGATGCAAACTAGGCATCCTGGCACACAGCATTTCGCTCGCACCACTTTTCGCCACTCCACTGCCAGTGTTCTTGGGTAAGGTTGGTTGGCTGAGGAAAAGAGAGGGGGGAATCGTCTCTTCCTTCCTGCTTGTCAAGAAATTGCAATTGTCCGACACACTTGGTGCACAAAATCAAAGTGCATTCAGAATTTTTTTTTTTGACCCAAACAATTCTCTACTTCCTTATTACTGTACAGAGTTACATTACAGTTACAATAACAATGTACAAAAATTTCAAATAGAACAGAATTAAATCTGAAAAGATTACAACTTGGGGAGGGGGAAAAAAAAAGAAAAACCAAATGTAAAAAGAAAACACAAATACAACACAAGATATTTTATATTTCATAAAATTTGAAGAAAATATATAGATGAACAATATTTCTACACTATACATTTAGAATATATTTTTCTGGGAAAGACTTATTAAACAATCCAACATAACAATTAGCATTGAACTAGACACATACCTGACGTGTGTACAGTGATATAGGGGTATTTCTAGCTTATTTCTGACAAATGTGTCTTCTGAATACCACTTCATTTTGTGTGGTTGAATATGGTATTAATGATGCTATAAATTTTGTTATTTGTCAGATTTTGAAATGAAGAACAAAATAGTAGAGGGGGGGCAGGGAATTAAAAAAAAAAAAGACTTTTTCAACAAATCTTGGTGCACCATTGTAGCATACATTAAAAACCATAGAACATTTATATGGGATTTCTTATATCTTTTACCATTTCAATGGTACTCATTCAGAAATATTAAACTCAGTTTTTTCAAGGGGGGATTTCAGCTCCTTAATTGCTGTAGAGGTAAGTATAAAAAAAAGTCTTTCTTATCTTGCTCTACACTACAATATATTCAATTCCAATCAAAATCGTTTGGGCAGATTTACTTGTCCGCTATGAATGTCCTTTTCAAGGAATCATATCAGGTCACCACTATGGGTATTTCGATGACAAGAAGTAATTCCCATATAAATCATAGACACAATGATTACTCAGTACATAACTTTATTGCACACCAAAATAATAACAAATGTAAATACAAAGAATAATAAAAAACTCTACATTTATAATAAATACCCTCTATTAAACCAGTGATTCGTATTTGACTCTTGCACCAGCTGCTTGCACAGTAACTGATGTCACCACAAGGTTATTAAACATACTAAAAGTAGCATGTGTCTGATTTATTCAATTTTTCATTATTTCCCAACTGTAGCATTCTGCTTGTACCATTTGCCATTCACATATAATGACAGTCAGTATGTCTTGTTCTACTCTGTTATAAAATTTTTGATGATATTTGCTGGCTTATATGAGAATCTGATGCGTAAAACTCTATGTCATTGTCACTGAAGGCAATATGTTGTCAATGGCTGGCTCATCTGGGTTTTTTGTAAGTAATCAGCTAGCCACATATTCCTGAGAATCTATTTTAGTTTTTCTCTTGTCCTCCTTGTGTTTTAATTGTCAATTTTATAACATACAATCATTTTAATGCTACCTTCCAGGATGTGAGCTAGTGTGATTGTGTGGACATGCTGCTTTCAGTATTTGGGAAGGCATACCAATGCTCAATCGAATCTACCTGGTGGATTAACAACATTGGCAGATGTGCCAGCCAGTCTGGCTGTGATTTTTAGGTGGTTTCCCACATTCAACTATGTTAATACTAGTCTGATAGCCACATCCAGCCCCATTTATATGATCTGCTAACATGTAGAATATGTTCACATAATTTCACATGGTTAATACTGGATGCAGAGAGCTGAGTTACACAAATTCCATGATGGGGGTAAAGTGGTGGAGACAGGAAGGGTATCTGGCCAACCTCTGACTTTAACAGTGCCAAACCTGATAACTAACTATCCAATCCCATGTAGATACAGGATACAGGATACAGGATAAAGCCAGAAAATGTTTCCACAATCAGACATCATCTCTCTTGGTGCCCCATACTTCAAAATTATGTCTTCTACAAGAAACTTTGCAATTCTGTGAGCTCGGGCTGTCGGCACTGCTTTAGTGACAGTTTAGTGGCTGAGATAGTCAGCGCAGACAATTGTCCACTGACGCTCATGACCTTTGGGAACTTCATCATGTGGTCATTCCAGTCTGGTGGAATGGCACTGCTGTGGGCAGGATTGTTACCAGATGTGCCATAGGTAACTGTGGCACATGCTACCATCGGCCTTCATTAGAGTGGCTAACATAGTGTCTAAAAGACCAATAGAAATGTGGCCAGGGACACCTGCACCTGACATTGCCTAGAGTCTTCACAAATCCAAAGGACCAGATCTAGGAGCATAGAGGAATCCTCCAAGGTTACTGATTGCAGATGGGCTGTGATGGATCTTCCCTTTGTTCAGGAGCAGTATCACTTAATGCACCAATGGCATTTCTGTGTTCCACCAAAGGAATTCTCTTAAGGCAATCATCAGCCTTGCATTTGCACATGTTTTTGTATACCATTGTAATGTCATACTCCTGAAGCCTCAGTGCCCATCTTGCTACTTGATCTAACGTATCCTTCAGGCTGGGCAGCCAGTATAGAAAATGGTGATCTGTCACAACAGTCAAAGGTTTGCCAAATAAATATGGCCAGAACTCAATGAGGGACCAGACAACTCCAAGACACTTTCTGTTGTTGAGTAGTTCATCCCAGACTTGGAGAGTACTCTGGAACCATAAGCTATAACCTTTTCAGAATCTTCCTGAATTTGTATTGAAATTACCCCTGTCTCAAAACTGCTAGTGTCAGTGTGAAGTTCTGTCTCGTCTACAGTGCTAAGACTGGAGAAGCTGTTAACTCCTCCTTATGGACAGCAAAACATTTTCCTTGGGCCTTGTTCATGAAAATTTGGTGTCTCCTGCAGAAATTCTTGCAAGGGACAGCCTTTGGTACGTAAGTCCTTTATAAATCATCAAATAGTATGAGCATATTCATGAGAGAACTTCTCATGTCACAATTTGTGCTGAGGAGTTAAAAAAGAATCTGTGACATCTCTTATTTTCTGTGGATTTGGACAGACTTCATTGCCTGTCACTAGATGCCCCAAGATTCTAATTTGTTGGGTGAGAAAGAGGTATTTTTCAGATTCAAGCAGAGATGCAGTCTTAATACACTAGTCAACTAGTTAAGATGTTCTTCAAATGTCTTAGAAAAAACAATAATATGATCCAGACAGCAAAGACACATCATCATTTCAAGGTGTCAAAGTAGGTTGTCCATCATAAATTTGAAGCTAATTGGAGTGTTACATAGTCCAAACAGCATAACTTTGAACTTGTAGATGCTATCTGGAGTTATGAAGACATTCTTTTCCAAGTCAGTGTCTTCAACCCCAATTTGCCAGTAACCTTCTTTATGTCCATAGTTGGGACAGACTTCGCTCCTTTCAAGCAGTTTAGGGTGTCATCAGCGCAAACAGTGGATAGATATCATTCATCATGATTTTATTCACTCATCAGTAATTGATGCAGAAACACCATGTGCCATGCTCCTCCTTCTCAAGAGCTGCAGAAGAGGGCAAAAGAGTCTCTGAAGGTTCAGTGATGTCATCTTGTAGCATTCTCTCCATTTCCTCCTGTATCATCCATCATTCAACTAGCAGCTCTCTATAGGAGCACTGGTTAATTGGTAAATGATCCTGAGCATTGATATGGTGTTTTACTACGGGCTGTTTGGTCTGTCTTTTCTCCACTCCAGATTTGAAAGCATCGGAGAACTGATGCAGAATGATTATCTCTCACTGACATTGTTCCTCAGTCAGGCCAGATCCTATTGGCATTCTGATAGTGTCTTCATCCCGTGAATTGTCTGCAGTGGTAACAGAGCACGATTCTTCATCTATGACACTAATCAGCTCTTCCCGAACTGATTTGGCTGGCCCTAAGCATGTACCTTTAGAGATGAGTTATAGCTGTGATCCAAAGTCCTCCTTGGCCACCTACAGTGCATATACAATATTGCAGTGCCTGATATAGATATATTAAATGTTACAGGATTCAAGTTAGCTTCTTATTTCTGCAGAGAAAATACGGAGAAACGAGGAGTTGCCATGTTTGTCAGAAACTGTTTTGATTTCAAGAATATTGATATTAATAAATTTTACTCACAGCAGTACTCACAAGCTTGTGCAACAGAAGTAGTATTTCATAATAAGTTCTTTTTAATAGTAGGTATACACAGATCACCTTCTGGAAATTTTAAGCTCTTCATAAAAAATCTGGAAGCTCTGCTGTCTCATCTTATGGTAAAAACAAGGAAATAGTAGTTGCTAGTGATTTTAATGTGGATTTATTGAAAAGCTCTATCAATGAACAATTATTGCAGTCAGTAACACTATCATTCAGTTTAGTTCCTACAGTGAACTTTGCTACTAGGATATGTAAATGCCCTGAGACTGCTATTGATAATATCTTTGTAGACAAATCTAGGGAAAAAGTCATATGACAAAACCAATAGTAAATGGGCTATCTGATAATGACATGCGGAATCTTGTGTTAAATGTTCAAACTTGTCAGGATAAAAAAATCTATTAAATCTGAGTACAGGAGGGTAATAAATAAGTCAAAAACTGAGAAATTCAGGAAATTGCTCAAAGACATGAACTGGATAGATGTTTACAATACTTATGACTCAAATGGAAAATACAAAGCATTTGTTAATAAAGTTACCTCCACTTTTGAAAATTATTTTCCTCTAGAGATAACTCAAATCACACAGAAGCCAAAAAATAAACCGTGGATTACACAAGGAATAAAGATCTCATGTGGGACGAAAAGGAGAGTGTATCTACTATCTAGGAACAGCTCTGATGTTAGAACTGTAATGTATTAAAAAGAATACAGCAAAATATTGAAGCAAGTAATCCAGAAATTGAAGTATTTTTATTTTGAGAAAAAGATAATTACATCAGGCAACAAAATAAAAACTGTGTGGGATATAGTGAAGACAGAGACAGGTTGGGCCAAAAAGGAAGAAGAACAGATAGTTCTAAAAATAAATGAGACTTTGGTAACAAATACATCTAGTGTTGCAAACATCTTAAACAAGTACTTAATTTCTATTACTGACAGCTTGGGGTTATCAGATTCGGTGAACAGTGCAATGGAGTATCTGACACCAGTCTAAAAATAATTTCAGTAAAATGAAAATGACACTCAGGTCTCCCAAAGAAGTAGCATCTATCATAAAATCCTTAAAATCTAAGTATTCCAATGGGCATGATAACATATTAACAAAGTTAATCAAAGAGTGGTCATGTGAGTTGATTTCTATCTTCAGTTATTTGTCTAATCAATCTCTTATCAGAGGAACATTTCCAGACTGGCTAAAATATGTTGAAGTTGAGTCTCTTTACAAGAAGGGGGATAAAAAGATACCATCAAACTATCAACCAATTTCACTTTTGCCGGCTTTCTCAAAAATATTTGAAAAGGTTGTGTTCAAGCATCTCCTTAAGCATCTGACTGCAAATACTATGTGATCAAAGTAACATTTTGGATTTATTAAGGGTTCTGATATAGAGAAAGCTATTTACACTTACAGTGAGAATGTACTTAATTCATTAGATAATAAATTAGAGACTACTGGCATTTTCTGTAACCTGTCAAAAGCCTTTGACTGTGTGAACTGCAGCATTCTCTTAAGTAAATTAGAATATTTGGTGTCACCAGCAATGCTGCGAAATGGTTTTGAGTCTTATCTATCAAACAGGAAACAAAGGGTGTCATTACAAAATACCAGTGCAGTAAGCAGTCAGTCTTCATCTGACTGGGAATTAATTACATGTGGTGTTCTCAAGGTTCCATCTTGGGTCCATTGCTTTTTCTTGTGTACATTAATGATCTCTCATCTGTGACACTGACAGATGCTAAGTTAGTTTTGTTTGTAGATGATACAAAGATCGCAATAAGTAGTAAATCAAGTACAGATTTAGAAATAGATGCTAATCAAATTTTCACTGACTTTAATAAGAAGTTCAAAGCTAATTCACTGTCATTAAACTCTGAGAAGACCCACTATATGCAATTCAGAACCTGTAAGAGATTTCCTTCCAGCATGTGTATAACATATGAAGACATGCAGATGGGAGAGGTTGACAGTGTTAAATTTCTGGGGTTACAACTCGATAATAAATTCAGTTGGGTAGGGCATACCACAGAATTGCTTAAGTGCCTAAAGAAGTCTGTATTTGTCATGAGAATTATGTCAGATGTAGTAGATATAAATATAAAAAAAAACTTGCATACTTTCCTTACTTAAATTCTATTATGTTATATGAGATCATATTCTGGAGCAACTCATCAAACCGAGCAAAAGTTTTTTGGGTGCAAAGCCTGATGTGCAGCTGACTTACTGCTGTTTTGGAAGATGTACTGAAGTACCCAGCATCTCCACCAAACAGTGTCACATCAAAACCACAGTCAAGTTCAAATCTGAAGGTAGTATTGTCAGTGAAATACAACACTTAGTGCTGGAAGCACATTTATTACCGACACCAGTGCACAGTTGAACAGAACTGAGCTCCTGAATGGCGAGTGCAGCTATTTATAGAAACATAGAATATTCCAGAATATGCAAATATTACAAAGATAGATATTTTAGGAACATTCCAGAAATGATAAATATTAAATAGCAAGTAATTGTTAGTGGTTGGGTTTGAACTGGTCACCTACAGCACATGTCAGCTTGTCACAATATTAAAATGTAAGTTAGACAATGGAACTTACTCTCCAAGGTTACTTTTAGACAAGGAAGCATCCAGATAAATCAGAAATTACACCCACACAGCATTCATCAGTGATGCTGCTACGAAATTTGTTCAAATGATTTTGAGTGGATTGTTTTGTGTAGGTTTTTATTTATTACCTTATTGATATGATTTGATTACAGCCATTATCAGATCAAAGCATAGTGCCTGTGAAATAATGTTCAATCCCAGTCGCAATAAAACATATGCTGAAGTGGGGTGTCAGTTGTGCCCAGAGCAAGGAGCAGCTACACATCATCCTGTTCAGCACCAGAAGGTAATGTGCAGTTCCAAAAATAGTTATGAATAGTGTGACTTAGGCCTTGTCACTGTAGAAAGTAAACATTACAATGTAAGGAAGGTCATAGGCTGCTTAATTCACTTGCTTGATTCGCAAACCAGCAAAAATTTCATCCATGCCATTTGAGCTGGCTGAAATATGGTCGGGACTGAATTGATGACAATAGTGTCTGCCAGTGTCCTAGACAACATGCTGTGTGTTGTGTGCGTTTGTGGGTTATATGCATTCAGTGATGAGGTTATCAGTGCCTATACAAAAATTAGTCAAAACAAATGTAATCAGATATAGAAAATGTGATAAAGGAAGCAAGAAGCCATTTTGGACAAATTTATACTCACTCTCTCTCTCTGTCTCACCCTGATCACTGGTCCAGTTGACTAGTATCAAAGAATTTCACATTACAGTATCACCGACAGGATGATAACTACATTCTATCCACAGATGAATGGCCTCATAGAACTCTTTGGTAAGACATTGGTGGATGTGCTGTCAATGCACACTGACGTCTAACAGAGAGACTGGGATACTACAGTGCCTATTGTTAAATTTGCATATAACACAGTGAAGCAAGACACTGCAGGTTTCACCCCATTCTTTCTGCTTCATGGTCACAAGGCCAAAATGACAACAGGTACACTGCTTCTATTTCAGTCAGATGATACTTGAAATGACTATGTGAAACATCTCATCACCAGGACTGACGAAGCAATGCAACTGGCTCACATACAGACCCTGGATGTCCAGCAGCAGACAGGTGAGATACAGTCCAGGAGACTTGGTATGGATTTTTATGCCTGTACAGAAACTGGATTGTTGGAAAAGTTACTCAGGTGCTACTTTAGTGTATTGTATCCCTTGTCACTTGTCAGACATCACATATAAAGATCTGGATTATGGCCTTTCATCATGAAGACAAAAGCACAGAGACTTCATCCACATCCTCCATGTGAAACATTACTACAGCCCAGATGTGCAGATCGATGACGGGTGGTTCAAGGAAACTGAAGACCCACTCAACAATAGCGAAGCTTCAGTGGGAGGGGCTACATTCAATGCTCATCTTGTGAGAAGGATATAACAACATAACAAGAATGCAAGGTCCCACCAGCAATGCCATGCAGAGAACCATTGACAATATCAAGTGTGAGGGTGATGTAGTTGGCTTTAATGAGAATGGGTCACTGTTTCCGCAGCAGAGGGGCCAATATGGCAAATCACGGTGCAAGTAATGTAGGGTAGTGATTAGCATCACTGCATGATATGTTGCAGGTCACCAATTAAAACGCTATCACCAGCAGTTATTTCTTATTTAGTTATTTATCATTTCTTGAAGGTCCTTGTAATATCCTAGGCTTGTAATTTTGTATCGTCTGGAATATTTGATGTTTGTGTAAATACCAGCATTTCTGTTTATTTTCACATATGACATACATATCTTTGTTATTGGAAAATTCAGCCACTATCTAGTATAGAGGGCCTGGTGGTGGTATAGTATATTGCCAAAATTGGTACCCCATAAAAGAAATTGGAGATGAACTTACAGCTGGTGGTATGAGGACAAACAGTTCTTCAAATCGGAGAAACTTTCAGTATCAAAAACACAAACATAGCTACTGTCCCTTCTGGTGCTGCAGCCTGACTCAGATGAGTAGCTCTCTTAGCTGGATTAAGTGGAGATGGTGTATGCAGCAGTGGGAGGGACTAACAGCTAGGGCAGGGCATTAGGAAAGATGGAGCAATAGTATATAACTTAGGTGTACCCATTCTTGCTTTTGCTGAATGGTAGGACAACAGCCAATATGTATGTA
Source organism: Schistocerca piceifrons (assembly GCF_021461385.2). Classification (NCBI taxonomy): domain Eukaryota; kingdom Metazoa; phylum Arthropoda; class Insecta; order Orthoptera; family Acrididae; genus Schistocerca; species Schistocerca piceifrons. The sequence continues at coordinate 83,457,727 of NC_060141.1, forward strand.
AAAGCTATCAAAAATGCCGGCAGCTGTAAGTTCATCTCCAATTTATTTTATAGGCTACTGGTTTCAGTGATATAATATGCCTACATCAGGCCCCCTATACTAGACAGATTTTCACATATGTATGTCATGTGTGAAAATAACTGGTCTTTGTACCAGCTTATACACATGTGAAATTAGCACATGCCAACACCTAAAACATAACTAGTTATTTTCCCATATGACATACATATGTTTGTTACTGGAAAATTTAGCCAATATCTAGTATGGAGGGTCTGCTGATGGCATATTAGAATGCTGAAACTGGTACCCTATAAAAGAAAGTGGTGGTGATCTTACAGTTGACAGTGTTCTTGATATTTTTTGCAATAGCATATACATTAGTAATATAGTAATAGGTTAAGAAGAGGATCCAAAGGAAGATAAGATTGCAACATGTGGGTGAGCTAGGCAGGAACAGAAAGCAATATCATATGAGACTTTAGTGGGACACTAAGGTAGAATGGAGTGGAGACAGGAGAGCAGAGAGAGGGGACTGACTGCAGGAACTAACAGAAATTGAGTTTTGTGTGAACAAATGAAATATTGGGGAGCAAATTTCCATTTTTATTAAGCTCATTGTTAACTTCATCTTAATCAACATTCTGTAAGCTTTCTTTATGCTTTTTCAGCTGGAGGGTTTTGTAACAATGATGGACAATTTAATTTCATTTCATCATTACAGCATACTGTCTGAATTAAATGTAACTTTGTATTGCCATGAGATATCTTAATACCAGGCATTATCCATTATTTCTCTCAAGTCTTCCTGTGGTTTATTAGTCTGCATTTGCAAAGCCCCATTTCCTCCATGTCCTCCACTCTCTTTTTCCAGTGAAGGTAACTCTAGGTTTTGAAAGCTTGTCATTCTTTCATTTTTGCTATATTTTTCTCATTTAACTTGGGCTTAGTATGTTGCACTATCTGTAATTTCTGTCTTTATATAGTTGTTGTCTTAATGGATAGTTTCTTTCTGAATTGAATTTGGATACTTTGTCTTCTTACAGCTGTATTTATGTATCTCTGTTGCAGGTTAGTATTGCATGTAAACAAAGGTTCAAACAGTGTTAGTGGAATTATATATATACAATAAAGACATTAATTTCCTACTTAGAAATCAATTACCTTTCCTTACTTTTCTTTCTGAAAATTAGTTGATGGATTCTCATCACTTATTCTATACGAGATTGCATAGTGTGGTGGAACTGATGTTGACTACATCAAGCATTTTTTTTTTTTACAATTATCAGGATACTCATACAAAAATTAAGCAAATAGCAATAGATACCATTCAGAAATGCTGAGCCTCCAATGTAAATAATGTGTCATGGCAAACTAAAATCTGAGCCTAACAAGGATGAAGAAATTACAACCACCTCAACTGTGCTCTGGAGTTTAGCTGGGATATTGCTCTTCCACATATTTATTAATGATTGGCAAATATGATTAGACTCCTATGTGAGGGAGTTATTCGCTGCCTGTTTTATTTTTTTGAAGAATTCCTTCAAGTATTTTGTCTGCCTGCACAAATAGTCACTAACAATTACAGTGGAAATGAAAGGAAGTGAATTCATGTAGATCACAAGAAAAAGACATGTGGTGGGTATACTGTATGCCAGCAGTGATGAAAATCTCATGATTGAATCATGTGCATACCTGTCTATCATAACAATGAGAAACATAAATCAGGATGAATTTGTAAGAAGCATTTTTAACAAGGCTAGTCTTCTGTGGAACAACAAACAACTCCAACTAAAGATAAATGATTAATATCAAAATGCTTGTGGGTTGGTACATGTTCTTGCTATTTTGTAGTTTACTCCATTTTGTTCTGTGATGTTTAGTTTGTAGGGCATTCAACTGCACAGTCATCAGTGCCTGTACAAAGTCCCAATTTTGACACTAGACCACAAGCTGCAGACAGTCTGTTTTGTTCTGAATGCTCTGTGGTACATTCAGCATCCAAGATTTCATTGATAGCTTTCTACCATTACATTTCAGTACTTTTTTCTTTTATTGTTGGGAGGAGGTAAGAGGGAAATGTTTTCAAAAGGGGAGAGAGGTGGGGATGGGGGGGGGGGGGGGGAGGAGTGGAAAAGGAGAGAAATAGAGAGAAATAAATAAAAAATAAAATAACATAAATAAAAAAGAGAATGGATGTGGGGCTGAAACGATGGCTGCGTAGTGATGGAGTGGGAGCATGGAAGGGGCTGGATGGGTGAGGACAGCGACTAACAAAGGTTGAGGCCAGGAGGGTTACGGAAAGATGGGATGTATTGCAGGGAAAGTTCCCACCTGCGCAATTCAGAAAAGCTGGTGTTGGTGGGAAGGATCCATATGGCACAGGCTGTGAAGCAGTCATTGAAATGAAGGATATTATGTTTGGCAGTGTGTTCAGCAACAGGGTGGTCCACTTGTTTCTTGGTCACGGTTTGTCAGTGGCCATTCATGCAGACAGACAGCTTTTTGGTTGTCATGCCTACATAGAATGCAGCACAGTGGTTGCAGCTTAGCTTGTAGACCACATGACTTGTTTCACAGGTAGCCCTGCCTTTGATGGGATAGGTGATGTTAGTGACCGGACTGGAATAGGTGGTGGTGGAAGGATGTATGGAATGGGTCTTGCATCTAGGTCTATTACAGGGGTAGGAGCCATGAGGTAAGGTTGGAAGAGGGGTTGTGTAAGGATGGACGAGTATGTTGTGTGGGTTTGGTGTATGGCTGAATACCACTGTGGGAGGTGTGGGAAAGATAGTGGACAGGATATTTCTCATTTCAGGGCATGATAAGAGGCAATCAAAATCCTGACAGAGAATGTAATTCAGTTGCTCCAGTCCTGGATGGTACTGAGTTATGAGGGTAATGCTCCACTGTGGCCAGATGGTGGGGTTTTGGGAGGTGGTGGGAGACTGGAAAGGTAAGGCACGGGAGATTTGTTTTTGTACAAGATTGGGAGGATAATTACAGTCAGTGAAGGCTTCAGTGAGACCCTCGGCGTATTTTGAGAGGGACTGCTCACCACTGCAGATTCAATGACCATGGGTGGCTAGGCTGTATGGAAGGGACTTCTTGGTATGGAATAGGTGGCACCTGTGGTATTGCTGATGGTTATTAGGTTTGGTATGGACAGAGGTACTGATGTATCAATCTTCGAGGTGGAGGTCAACATCAAGGAAGATGGCTTGTTGGGTTGAGCGGGACCAGGTGACGCAAATGGGGAGAAGTTGTTGAGGTTCTGGAGGAATGTGGATAGGGTGTCCTCACCTTCAATCCAGATAGCAAAGATGTCATCCATGAAACTGAACCAGGTGAAGGGTTTAGGATTCTGGGTGTTTAGGAAGCATTCCTCTAGATGGCCCTGAATAGGTTGCCATAGGATGGTGCCATGCAGGTGTGCATAGCCTACCCCTGATTTGTTTGTAGGTAATGCCTTCAAAGGAGAAGTAATTGTGGGTGAGGATGTAGTTGGTCATGGCAACTAGGAAGGAGGTTGTTGGTTTGGAATCCATTGGGCACTGGGAAAGGTAGTGTTCAATAGCGGTAAGAGCACGGGCATTAGGAATGTTAGTGTACAGGGAGGTGGCATCAATAATGACGAGCAGGGCACCGTGTGATAAAGGGACAGGAACTGTGGAGAGTCGGTGGAGGAAGTAGTTGGTATCTTTTATATAGGAGGGTAGGTTCCTGGCAACAGATTGAATATGATTTGTTTGTATGTCTGTTTTAAACATACAGTATCCCTTATGTCTTGCATATTTAACTAGTGATCCTTGCAATCTAAAGATACAGGTAAGAGAAAATATGTGTGCTATTTTCTTGCTACAGGATACAAACACTATTAAAAACTATTTTTTTATTCAGTTTTGTATTTTTAAATACAAGTATTTCAATATTTTATTTACATTACAGTATATGTTCTACAACTATAAATTAAATAAGATGTATGACCATTCAGTACAAAAAATTAAAGATATGAACAGACAGTACTTGATGTCCAGAAAAAAAGGAGGAAGCTCTCACAGAAAATGAACAGATTGTACTTAAAATGTAACAACCATGATATGCACTGAGCCTGATTGTGATAAAGTGACAGGACTAGCATTTACCAGCTCTACTGCACACTAGATGAGTATTATCAAAATCAGCACCCAGCTACAATGCAGCATCCTTCTTTTCCCTTGATAACATTAACATCCATGCACAATAAATAATATCATTAAGCACATTTGCTTTTTTTTATTTTTCAGTACACAAATCCCTGAGGAACCTTGCTTTAACGAAAGGACCACTGGCTACTTCTCACTGTCTGCTGGCTTAGTTTTGAAAGAATTTTAAGGCAGCTCTTTAGAAATAATTTTAACTAAACTTTTTTGTCTTTAGAATATGTAGATAATTGAGGAATGATAAATCCCAAAATTGAATAGATTCATTTCATTTTGAGTTTGTGGCAGCTCCCTATCAATCCACTTCAAGTTTGCGAAAACTGCCATTTAGAGCCTCAATCCCAATTATGCTTTGGTGTTTACCATTCTGAGTATTTTTTCTTCTGATTATTCCTTGGTCACTCAGTATCTTCATATTTTCTAATGCCAACAATGTGTCTCTTTTGGCAACAAGTTCCTTCTTCCAGAGATCTGCAATAAAAATCATTTTCATTACTGTAATTATTGTCTGTAACAAGAACACTGTTGTAAGTAAGATGCTTAGATATCAGTTCTCTGTTTCTAACAGCAATTAATTATTCATACTTCCTCCTTTCCTCTTTTTTTCTTTCAATCTAGCATCTGTCATTACTGTTAAACGAGTAAAAATATGTTAGTTGCAGTGTAACATATCTACTGTTAATGAATCACTTTTTAAAAGGAGAATCACATCTCTAAAAAATAAAATCTTACCTATCATTTCATCCATAGGTATTTGTCCACCATACTCTTTAGGGAGTATGTCAAGTCCTACCGTGTTTTGAAGGTTACCCAAGGACTCATGCATCTGAAAGGGAAGAGATTGTATTGAGTAATAAGCCGCATAGGATGGATGTGGTTTACTTAATAAATCATGTCTCATAGCTAAGTCTCCAGCATTTATTTAACAAAAAAATTAATTTTGAGTTGGATTATTGAAACTGGTTATGCAATTTTGGATGAGAAATACCTTTCCAGGTAATAGGTAGCTGTGCTGTGGTTGCTGGGAAAATAACTCATGTTGGTGTGTGCTTAAAGCAATGAGTCATGGTGAGTTCATATTGCAAACAATAAAAACTCCAGTTCTCTATACAATATTTTGAAGGACATTTATGGAGCATGAACTGGGCTGATTGATTGTTTGACACTATGAAGCTTAACTGATCAGAGCTTGTTGTCTCATTGTTTCACATTGTAGTGTCTTAACACAGCCATTACTGGGTTAGAGAAATTTAAAATAACTTATTACAGAATCTTAGAGCTAACACTCAGGTAGCTCACACTAAAAGCAATCAATCTGCTATTGTATTTAACAGTCACTGCCATGATTTTATTTTACAGATGCTTTTATTGAGTCACATTTACACAACATAATGCACACATTACCAGTTTTGCGAAGCTATAGTCATTTTCTAATGTGATGTTGTTATACTAATTGTCAAACTGTGCTTCATTAAAAAAAGAAAATAAAGGACCATGTACTGTACAACACTTCAATATGTTTTGATACAGTTGAGATAAATAGCTACATCTACTGGGCTGAAATAGTTATTGCCTCAGCAATAAGTATGTCATTCAAGATGTATATGACCCTTCACTATTATCAGTGGCATTGCTGTGATAGGAATGATTCCAGTTTATTTTACTGTAGCCTTTTGTCTCGCATCTATAAAAATGAATAGAAATATTGTTGGATAGTTATGTTGATTTTTGCTGATTATCAATTAACTGCATTGTGACAATTAATGTATGGTATACTACTGCAGCAAAAGAAGGTTATAGGCAGCTGAAACTGGTAATCTGTACATTACGTAGTGCAGTTGCAACTGACTGTACGATATTTGTTAATTATAGTAATCAGAAAATGAGGCTGCTGTTTCTGCATTAGATATTGTGTTAGTGTTTACTTCCATGGTATACAATGATATTTGTTAATTTTAGTAATCAGAAAATGAGGCTGCTGTTTCTGCATTAGATATTATGTTAGTGTTTACTACCATGGTATACAACAATGTCCACCACTTTGAAAAAGAAAAAGAAGAAAGAAAAGAGGGAGGGAGAGAGAGAGAGAGAGAGAGAGAGAGAGAGAGAGAGCAGACAATATCGGCAAACATGACTTCTTAAGTAATAGAACCTAGTACGTTGTCCTCGATGGTGAGTGTTCATCGGAGGTGAGGGTATCATCTGGAGTGCCCCAGGGAAGTGTGGTAGGTCCACTGTTGTTTTCTATCTACATAAATGATCTTTTGGATAGGGTGGATAGCAATGTGCGGCTGTTTGCTGATGACGCTGTGGTGTACGGGAAGGTGTCATCATTGAGTGGCTGTAGGAGGATACAAGATGACTTGGACAGGATTTGTGATTGGTGTAAAGAATGGCAGCTAACTCTAAATATAGATAAATGTAAAGTAATGCAGATGAATAGGGAAAAGAATCTTGTAATGTTTGAATACTCCATTAGTAGTCTAGCGCTTGACACAGTCATGTCGATTAAATATTTGGGCGCAACATTGCAGAGCGATATAAAGTGGGACAAGCATGTAATGGCAGTTGTGGGGAAGCCAGATAGTCATCTTCAGTTCATTGGTAAAATGTTGGGAAGATGTGGTTCATCTGTAAAGGAGACCGCTTATAAAACACTAATACGATCTATTCTTGAGTACTGCTCGAGCGTTTGGGATCCCAATCAGGTTAGATTGAGGGAGGACATAGAAGCAATTCCGAGGCGTGCTGCTAGATTTGTTGCTGGTAGGTTTGATCACCACGCGAGTGTTACGGAAATGCTTCAGGAACTCGGGTGGGAGTCTCTAGAGGAAAGGAGGCATTCTTTTCATGAATCGCTACTGAGGAAATTTGGAGAACCAGCATTTGAGGCTGACTGCAGTACAATTGTACTGCCGCCAACTTAGATTTTGCGGAAAGACCACAAAGATAAGATAAGAGAGATTAGAGCTCGTACAGAGGCATATAGGCAGTCATTTTTCCCTCGTTCTGTTTGGGAGTGGAACGGGGAGAGAAGATGTTAGTTGTGGTACGAGGTACCCTCCGCCACACACCGTATGGTGGATTGCGGAGTATGTATGTAGATGTAGATGTAGAACTTGCTGCATCAGTTACAACACTCAGCTCCAAGTGTCCAAATTAATAAAAAGTAGTTGAGGGAAAGATTTATACAGTACTGACATTTGTTCACTTTTAGACAGATTAATAGAAAATGATAAAATAGGTGCAAATTGTACTGAAAGTAACAAATTCATGGGTAGAACTGTGTAAATATCAAACAGTTTGTTCTTTAGTTCAAGAGGTATTAAATATTTTGTATCAATAAGTGACATATTCTCAAATAGTTCAGCTCCTTTGGTGTCTGTGTGTAGTTAAATGTGGATTTGATCATCCATTCTCCTTTCTCTGGAAATGCTGTGTGGCTAGGGCCTCCCGTCGGGTAGACCGTTCGCCTGGTGCAAGTCTTTTGAGTTGAAACCACTTCAGCGAATTGTGTGTTGATGGGAATGAAATGATGGTGATAAGGACAACACAACACCCAGTCCCTGAATGGAGAAAATCCCCGACCCAACCGGGAATCGAAACCGGACCATTAGGTGTGACATTCCGTCACGCTGACCACCCAGCTACTAGGGGCAGATTCTCCCTCCTCTAATATGTAATGTTGTTCAGTATTTTAATTATATGTGTTGTAATAACTAATGGTGCAACATTTTAGCAAAATTGTTAAAGGGTACAGAAAGAAGAGTCAAAAAATATCTAAAGATATGGCAGTTCAGATTAAATTTTGTGCCACTTATTTTGATTATTCAAGCAAGGCCAAGCGACAGAGGAAAATTCAAAAAGAAATTAGAACAATAAACTCAGTCAATGAGAACTTATTGCTATTATAATAGTAAAAACAAATTGTAAACATGATAAAATGTACTTACTGTAATTCTGTTCTTTATCTTGTCGCTCAGTCTTGTTCGTGCAAAGTCATACACATATCGCACTGGGGCAGGAACATTTAGTAAATGAACTTCTTTGTGCCTCATTGGCACTGATTGCTGTAAATTCAAAAATAAATTACATAAAGTATATGTGTCGGTAGTACCTGTTCAGTGAATTCAGTTGTAAACAACTGAGCATAACTATCATGTTAAATTTAAAGCAGTTTTACACAGAAATTTATTGCGTTTCTACTTTTGAAATCTCTATAATACCTTAAATTATCTACATTGATATCAAGTAAATGACAGTTGTTTTATTAATATTCAGCATCTCATCACAGCTGTACAATTGAAAAGTCACATTTACCTTATTTAAAGCTCTGCTACACAGTCACAAATGTCTTACCTCTCCCCACTTAACAATGGTTGCAAACTCCGTTGGTGTAAGGAAGGTAATGAGTGATGGTGAGAAATTGGAAATATCACCAATGTGTGTTACCCCCAGCACTTGGTTGTCTTCATCTTCCATAAGAGCCTCATATGTCATCATGAATACTCGCCCTACATCCTGAATTGTATGCTTCTTTGGATCCAGCTTACCTTTAAAAAATAATCTACATAGTTCACACTGCAGGAGAAATTTTTCAGCTAATGTTCCAAAATTTCATTGATAAAAGAGTTATCTATTCCAATTTGGCACTCCATAATGAAGAAGTGTATCTTGTGCATGGTAAAATATGCTATACATTTATTACTGCAGAATAATGGAAAGCAAAGTTCTTTCAGAATATTAATATTACTAAAGTTATTATTATTATTATTATTATTATTATTATTATTATCATCTTTATCATTACTTTAATCTGAAACTTGCATACCTGGTGCATAGAAAATCACCCTACGACCATTTTTGTCCCTTCTTGGTAAAACAAACATGAATCTGTGGAGAATGCAATTGGTTCAGTTTTATGAAATTCACTTTAGTACAAGAGGAGTCAGCATATAACTGCATATTGATTTTACATACCCACGTTTGATAAGCTCATCTACTCGTGAGTCTAATGGGTCAAGTTTTGGTACTAAGTATGAGAATGTCTTCTTAAAATTTAGGTATTTCAGTAGGACCTGTTGAGCCATTGGTAAACTAAACTTCTTTACACGAAGAAAACGAAGAAGGAAGCTGTTGTCTGTAAAAAAAATAGAAAACAAACAAATAAATTTCATTGCCACATTTAACATAGTAAGGATCTAACTGGGGATTATAATGAAGGAAGTATGTGAAAGCCAGAGTTTTCATTCAAAACTGATTTGGCAACAAGGCAGAAAATGTGATTAAAATATAAGCATGGTGAACTGTGTTCATATTCTAAAGAATTTGTTCTCACAGTGTTGCCTGGGAGCATAACATGGTGCCAAGCTGAAGTAATAATTCTGAACTGAAGAGAAAGACAAATGTTTAGACAGACACTGCAGTGTGCTCAGTTAAATGAAACACACAACCTATTTCAGAATAGTTGCAAAAGTGAAATATACCCCTATTATTCTTCTTTGGGCTTGGGTGTTCACTAGGGAACAAAATCTGGGCTGTAGTGGACATCTCTATTTTTATGTAGTTACTAGCTGAATATCCAGCATTTCTGGGTATGTAGTTATTCCAGCCTTCTATTAATCCACATCTTCCTCCCTCCTCTCTTTGTCCACCTGCTCCTCCCCTCTAGCCCAACTCCTTATTCCCCAACTCTCTGCCAATCTCTTACTCCCTGCCTCTGTCTGTCTCCTCTTTCCTTTCTCTGTCCACCTTCTCCTCTTTCCTCTCTCAGTTCACTTCTCCTCCCCCCCCCCACCCCCTCTGTCCATCCCCTCCTCTCCCATATCTGTGCCCATCTCCTCCTTCCCCATCATTATGTGTCCATCTCCTTCTCCCCCCCCCCACCCTCCCCCCCCATTCATCCCAATGTGGAGGCTGTTTTTCTTTCCACATTAGATAGTAGTTAATTTCATGTTCCATGGATCCGATAAGTAAGTAACATGTGTACCAAATTTGGCTGAAATTGTTCCAGGGAATTAGTATGAGTTTTTTATCCATGTCTTTGCCCATGTAAGGACATGTCAAATATATTTCACATACACTTAATACATTTCACATGTATTTGTAGACAAATTTTACCTGTATCTCTATTGAATTTCGACATGCAGTTTCATTTTCATGCAACTTAATGTTTAGGATGTCGTAACTCCTGAACTATGTCCTGTACAATGATATAATTTTGCAGATGTGTCCAGTGGTATGTGTGGTCACTGTCTGAAAAATGTGCTGTGAACAGTGTTAGTAGTACAGAAGTAATAAATTAAAAATTTCATGCATGATGTGGTAGATTTCATGTATCTCTGTATTTGAGGCCATAGCTCCTAAACTCTGTGTCATACAATGAGATATTTTTCTAGGTACATTCAAACACAGATGTGGATACTCTCTGCAAAAAGTGTTGTGGATAGAGTTATTAGCAATGAAGTAATAAATTTAAATGTCTTGCTTGATGCAGCAGTTTTCACACAACTCAATGTTTATGAAATCATATCTTCTGAACTATCTGCCATAAAGTGATATAATTTTGCTGGTACATTTTGTGGTAACTGTCTATTAGTGTGTTATGAATACAGTTAGTAGTGAAGAAGTAATAAATCAAAACATCATGCTTGATGTGACACATTTACTGCATGAACAGCAAAAATATAGTAAACAATGAACTTTCCTCCTTTTATAATTTTGTGGGGGTCATCAAGCAGAAGAAATTTCTTAAGGGTTTCAAATTGTGTGTCAGTTCTGTTGCAAGTCCCTAAGCACTCACATTCTCAAATGCTGGCTGATTAAAGAATGGGTACCGACACGTCATGGGCTACACCCCCACCCCCACCCCTTTGAAGTTAGGTGGTTCTTACCCCCACAGTGATGATTTCCAGACAGTAAGTTATATGTTTACCAAGGCTGATTAAGACCATCCAGTGCTTTATGAGGAGGTGTGGAATGAACATACATGCATACATTTGTACATACATACTATAAAATGGTTGTATGTAGACTAATTTTCACAAGACTTAAAAAATGGAAACATCTTCCAACAAAACTCTGATTTACATGCATATGAATCTAGGCTGAACCTTAGCCTACATCTAAAGATGGTAAGTACAAACTTATGCAAAAGAGAAGTAAATCATACTGGAGTTATTTTGGATAATCATTTGCCCTCTTATGTAAAATGCTTACTGACATTAAATACATTTAATGCAAAGATGAAACAATCCTTGCTTGACACTGCTTCTGCTCTGTCTCTGAATTTCTGGAACACCATATTAAGTAAATCTCATTTATTAAATATTGTTAATTATGTATTATGCCACTTTATAATATAATTTGATTATTTATTCTCACTTAATAACTAAAGCTATTATATGTACATGCAGTGAAGTACGTAAGTTTATATTACGATGTACTGTACTTGTATTAAGTTGATCATGTGGTCATAGTGTCTACTGTAATCGTAAATCAGTTTTTTACCCCTTGTCCCATATGTGAAAACAACGTATTAAATTGATTTCCTGGACCAAATAAATAAATAATTAATGTGCTTTTCATGTTTCTGGGACATCTGTGAGCATATCAATATAATATAGTAGGCCATGGTGTAATTCAGAAGTTGATTTCAATTGAAACTATTGTTTCTTTGTAAAATATTTAATAAAATATTTTATGACAATATATATTTCCTAACACATTTTAACCATTTTCATTGCATTAATATGTATATATTTTGCATGTTGCTATTACATAAAAATCTTGGCTTTAATGGTTGCTTACAAGATAATTCAAGCTAGAACACCACTGAATAAATTGCATCAATGTTGAATATATAGGAAGAATGACAAACTTGTTTGATTCATGAGAGAAATCTTAGCTGGAGAACATGGGAACAAGGACAACAAATACTAAGTGATAAAGGAAATCATGCATTAAGTATTGGTAGAAAGTTTGTTCTCTTCAAAATCTTTTTTATCAATTGTAATGATGGTGTCGGTATATCTCACAGTGTGTTCATTGTTGTCCTGTTTCTAATGAATTGTGCTACCTCCCACAGATCTAATTAGACAGTTAGAACAATAAATTTTCTGCACTATGTCTATGACTATTCTCCAGTGTGCTCCATATTATTTACACATAATATTTACACAGTTAACTGGAACATACAATTGTGTTAATGACAGGGCATACAGACTTCTGTTATTCTTTTCATGCTCCATACTGTAATATTAGTAATTTTCACCTCACAAACATTAATATATGCTCAATAGTAAATGCCTGATGGCCTAAAGTTATCGAACAATTGTAAAGTAAAAGAAATGAACCATCGCATCACAGCGACAGAATCTATTATTCTTTATCTTTGCCATTCTTATGCGGCGCCTGTAAATCTCTGTGTACATGTATCAATTAACGATATAAAAAAGAATTCTGTTGTTTCAAGACAATGAGGCATTGGGCACCTCATTTTTTACTGTTTGTATTCCATGAAAGGTTGATGCGGACGTGCTGTTTTCCGCATTGGTATTTTATATTTTATGTGAAAATATTCAGTAAATATGCTAATTGTTATTTTTCCAATCAGAAAACATGTAGTTTCTTGTAACTGATTACAAACAGACAGCATCAAGAGGACATTTTGACTGTTATGTATAAAGTATTTAACCACAATGGTCATCTACTGTAATTTAATATGAAAAGGTATGCACCATTAAAAAACATGTGTTAAAGATAAGTGTGCTTATTTTAGTAAATTAACCTTGATGATTTTCATCTCCTCATTTACTGGAATGTTAATTAATTGTGTTAGTTCATCACCAGAAATTACGATCACACTGATGGGCCGAACGCAACATGAGGCAGAAGGAACATTATTGTTTTCCTATTACTTCTGAATCAGCTCTTTTTTTTTTTAATTGTGTAGTGTTGCATTTCTTTTAAAGTCTATAAATCGTCTGGTCCCTTAGTGTTGTTATGGGTATGACTACATCGTGACTATAAAAACGCACAATATGATGTTTCTTCCGAACTATCTCAAATAAATCAGTCTGCTGCTCTTATTCAAAATAATCCAACCAGGTATTAATGCTCAACGTATGTTATTATAATAGTGTAATCAATCCCTGATTCTGTTGCCAAGTGGCCCATCTAAATATTCAATTTTTCGACATTTTTCAAAAAAATTATAAAATAACAATTCTTTTTCTTTTTGTCCCCCAAGAGCAACGCTACAATACATGCAATAAATGAGAGTGGAACTTAATATTTGCTGTAGTAAAAACTTGCCTGACATCTTAATTGAAACAGCATGTAACAACAAGATAAAACTTTTCACAAGTGTTTTACACAGATGCACAGGCTCACAGATCACTTACAAATGTAATGGAAAATGGTAAACTCTTTTTATTTATCTATGTTATCTATGATCTTGGAGTGAAAGAAAAGGCTACAGGGAAGCAAGATAGCTATAAATTGCCCACATCTAATGAAAAGCACCCATGGAGAACTTCAAAGGATCACATTTAATGGACGAATGACCATCAACAATGTCTTGTCAATTCACTTCGCAGGAAGGAGCAGGGACATTCAAAGTGAATTCAGGAACTAAACACTCTGATCTTTCCTCCAATAGCCCATCAATTAAGCATGGAAATACTCAGTGGAATGCACGAAAAAGTTTAGAGGAGGCATTTATCCACCTGTGGATATCAAGTGCATGATGATGATGTGCATAGGAAGGAGTATAATTCTGAAGATGGTCATTTGTGTGCTGTGAGCTCATATGAGGCTTGCTAAATAAAGCCCAGGGTACTGCAAATGATGATTCTTTTGCTGAACCAGAAGGTTTGTCACAGAAATGCAGGAATATTGTGACATAGTAAATGAAATGATTCATGAGTAATTTGTAAGCATAAAATACTTTAAAGGAACTGGCTTTTGATTGTACATTTAATTCTGTAGGTGTGCAATGCTAACGATCATTGACGTACATTTGTCTTGACACCTCTAAAAGTACCTAAATGTTAGGAGGCTGCTTCAGCAACTGTCTTCTTCCAGAAATTTGTTTGTTGTTTGGAATTCAGCCATTCAAAGCTGAGTTTGTTAGTGTCTTGTGTGATGTCAATTTCACATAAAGCTTGCCTTTTTATTTGCGGTTTTTGCATCACAAAATAAATAAATGCTATATTGTACTGTATGTTAACCAGGGACCTAGAAATGACGGAGAGGCTCCGTCCCCGCCGCAGCCGTCTACAATCCCACGATGACTACGGCAGTCCACTTCACCCCTCCGCTGCCCCACACCAAACCCAGGGTTATTGTGCGGTTCAGCCCCCGGTGGACCCCCCAGGGAATGTCTCACACCAGACGAGTGTAGCCCCTATGTCTGCATGGTAGAGTAATGGTGGTGTACATGTACATGGAGAACTTGTTTGCGCAGCAATCGCCGACATAGTGTCACCCAGGCAGATGGAAAACCGCCTAAAAACCATCCACAGACTGGCCGGTTCGCCAGACCTCGACACAAATCTACCAGGCGGATTTGTGCCGGGGACCAGGCGCTCCTTCCCACCCGGAAAGCTGTCCATCAGACCACACACCCAACTGGTCGGGCTAACGGTATATTACTAAAAACACATTTTAGATTCCTCTATTATAATATTGGGCTGTCTATGTGTTTCCCCAACATCTAAAACATTTATGTTAAAATGCATATTTATACCATGGTGCGTGCATATATCTTTGAATTTCCCATTTTTTCTCTGAGAAAATTGTTATTTTTGTGTGTTTATTTCCTCTGTTACTGTAAAAGTCAGTACAGAAATGAACAGAAGGTATTTACAAATAACTGGCTTTGCTTAATATTCACAAGAGTAATAAGATACATGTACTGCAAGCTAAGTAGAAAGTGTCAAGTCACTTTACTTAGACAAGGAATAGGGTTCATGAAACAAACTCATTGCCACTGTTAAGTTTTCACTCCGGTTCGAAAATATTGTCGATCTGGGTCTGGATTTTGGAATTGCTTTGCAATGAAGGTCCATGTCTCATTAATGTAAAGTTAAACTGCTAACACGCACTGGCTGTAAAGTTCCCGTTCTAGACACATTAGAAATTTGGGTGGAAATTCATTCAGTTTAAAGTAAAGCACTCTACACCACTTTTACTCTGTCTTTGCTGTTCATTCAGTTGTTGCTTTCAAGTGTCTTAAGACCAAAAACTCGTCAACTGCTTCTATGACTTCATTGTGGCTATTTAATATTTTATTACTGATGTATCTATTGTACTTATCTTAGACTTATTATAATTTATTTTCAAGTCTACTTTCAAACCTGCAGTGCTAAGTATTTCCATGCTTATTGAAGTTCATCCGCTCTAGAAGCAAACAGAACAACTTCGTCAGCAAAACAAAACTGGTTCAGATATTTTACATTAATCGTATACTTGACTGACTTCCTCAGTTTAAGAACCTGAAAACATCCTCTAGGACTGTTGAGAATATTATTGATGATATGGAAATTTCACACTCTCTTGGTGTAATATAATGGCAGCTCTTACAATGGCAAGTTTTTTCTTTCGTATATTATTATAGGTCAGTCAAAGTGTGTGAAACACTATTGATATCTGTACTGGGAGTTTTGGTCCACATGTCAACAATCGAAATAACTACTAGATGTCAAGTCCAAAAGCGTAAAGTCCCTACCGGCGGTTTCTGAAGCTTTCTCTCGGTTGTAAGACAACTGACAGAATTGAAATCCTCTCCACTACATTCCCAATTGGAATATTTCTCCATCTGTCAATTTTGGGAGGGAATGAGAAATACCTACTTCTAGGATATAAATAGTCAAGCGTCTATAATGATTTGCTGTACTTGAATTAGATTAGTATCATTGTTGGCTCTAGAGGAAATATCCTAAGATGGTAACACAAATAACTGTATGCTTGACAAGCACAATGCGAAAGCGTGATTGCATAAGCATGCACAAACCCTCGTCTCCATGTGGTTCAAGCATGCTAGTAGACCTAACGTGTGAGTCTTTTACGGGAAATGTCGATCTGATGCAACGAAGCGCTGGCTTTGGCAGCCTTTTTGCTTGTAGCATGAGAAAAACAAAAAAAAGGAAACGTGATAGGTATATGGAGTAAAGAGTGGGTAAAGAAACGTAAATATTATTTCCATATTAACTATTCTCGGTGGACAGGCTACGCAAACTGCCTCATAGAACTGCTGATTTCTTCTCTTTCTCTCTCTACGTAATATTGTATTTTTTCATTTGACAAATTATAAAACCTTTATACAGGATGTATTTTAACAGGACTAAATAAACGTTAAATCAAACCAGTCATTGATGAATGCTTCTACAAGCCTCCCTATTCTTGATATAAATAATCCAGCATGCCCACGCTTCAACGATTGCACAAGCGAGCATAATCGGAATTCGATCAAGCATCAAACCTGATGCTTGAGCCAAGATACACAGATTAGAATGCTTGGGGAAGCACGGTTGCTTGTCACTAACGCAGTTACGTGTATTATCCTCTTTAGGTAGCACAAATGTGCAGTTATTAATTGCGTACCGGTAACTCAACTGTAACATCACTCAAGTACTTCTGTAGAGATATTAGAACATCATTCTTTAACGTAATTGAGATGAAAAGTTACAATATTTAACAATGAAGATATTTTTTAAATTCTATAATAGCCATTAAAGACCACGTTAGGTGGTCCTGTTTTGCAGCCTTCTTTGCAGCGCAAAATTTGCATTCTTCCTCTGGCAGTCTATCTGCTTTCGTATATCTTTCACCTGTTCAGTTTCTGTTCGCCTTTGAAGCCTTTAACGGTGGTAATCGCTGATCTATACTTTGCCTGATGTGAGGTGTGTCTTCGATTTAATCCAACACGCTCAAGAGACTGTCTCACCTCCTTGAACTATTTGTCGGACAATTTGGGTCTGCTGTCAATTAGGAAAACTTGTGATGTCAGCTTCGATTTATCCATCATACGCAGAGGTCCATAAAATTTTAGTCTTTTTTTTCTAATACTCTCGATTAATCTGTCATATTCCTTCCTCGTATTGTGTAACCAACTATTCCTGCTCTTTAGACACATTATCTTGCAGAGAACATTTCTCTCGAATTTCTCGACGTCTCTCCGTCTCGACAATCCTGTCATTTGGAGGCGTTCACTAATATACAGACACTCTGTTTTAATACCAGTGTTGTAGTGTTTTAGTTTTACTGGCCTTAAGGAGTACTTTCTCTTGTATAAAGCACGTGTCCTACGAAAGACATTGGCTACATTTTCTCATCCAGTTGCTGACATTTCTTTCGTTAATTTTCAGGTGTTCGATTTCCCCAACATATTTAAAGCTATAAGCTCTTTCAGCCTTACCGTGCTCTGTCTTTAGGTCACGAGGGACAGCTTCGGTGATTGTTAAATATTTTGTTTTTTGAAAGAAATTTGGCATCGACCCTTTCTGTTTTTTGTTTCAGTATGTTTATCTTCTCGGTAGCTCCGTTACCTGTATTCGTAGAATGGACTGCCATATTGTCAGCGAATTCAAGGTACCATTTATGGTTCTTCAACATATACTTTGTTGATAGGCCTTAACCTGTCCAGTTCTTTTTATTAGTCGCAAATGAACTTCTCCAAAACACAGCTCAAGAAATCAGAAGCAGCACATCATCCTATCTGACCACCTTCGAAAGCTCCGCCATAAACTGTCTCTTCAAACAGGTCGACATTAACGTTAGATTGATAATTGTTATTGTTTTGGCGCCCACTCCGAATTCTGTCGGTATGTCGACAACGCTTCCCTGTCGACCGAATTGTATGCTATATTAAAGCCTAAAAAACTATTATCAGATCTTTCCAGGGACAGTCTTTCGGTACCGTACACGTTTCAGTCTCCACATCCACTCCGAGCATAATCATCCTATTACACTACTGGGCATTAAAATTGCTACACCACGAAGATGACGTGCTACAGACGTGAAATCTAACCGACAGGAACAAGATGCTGTGATATGCAAATGATTAGCTTTTCAGAGCATTCACACAAGGTTGGCACCGGTGGCGACTCCTACAGCGTGCTGACATGAGGAAAGTTTTCAACCAATTTCTCATACACAAACAGCAGTTGACCGGCGTTGCCTGGTGAAACGTTATTGTGGTGCCTCGTGTAAGGAGGAGAAATGTGTACCATCACGTTTCTGACTTTGATAAAGGTCGGATTGTAGCCTATCGCGATTGCGGTGTATCGCATCGCGACATTGCTGCTCGCGTTGGTCGAGATCCAATGACTGTTGGCAGAATATGGAATCGGTGGGTTCAGGAGGGTAATACGGAACGTCGTGCTGGATCCCAACGGACTCGTATCACTAGCAGTCGAGATGGTAGGCATCGTATCTGCATGGCTGTAACGGATCGTGCAGCCACGTCTCGATCCCTGAGTCAACAGATGGGGACGTTTGCAAGACAACAACCATCTGCACGAACAGTTCGACGACGTTTGCAGCAGCACGGACTATCAGCTCGGAGACCATGGCTGCGGTTACCCTTGACGCTGCATCACAGACAGGAGCGCCTGCGATGGTGTACTCAACGACGAACCTAGGTGCACGAATGGTAAAACGTCATTTTTTCGGATGAATCCAGGTTCTGTTTACAGCATCATGATGGTCGCATCCGTGTTTGGCGACATCTTGGCGAATGCACATTGGAAGCGTGTATTCGTCATCGCCATACTGGCGTATCACCCGGCGTGTTGGTATGGGGTGCCATTGGTTACACGTCTCGGTCACCTCTTGTTCGCATTGACGGCACTTTGAACAGTGGACGTTACATTTCAGATGTGTTACGAACCGTGGCTCTAACCTTCATTCGATCCCTGCGAAACCCTATATTTCAGCAGGATAATGTACTGCCGCATGTTGCAGGTATGTTGCAGGTCCTGTACGGGCCTTACTGGATACAGAAAATGTTCGACTGCTGCCCTGGCCAGCACATTCGCCAGATCTCTCACCAATTGAAAACGTTTGGTCAATGGTGGCGGAGCAACTGGCTCGTCAGAATACGTCAGTCACTACTCTTGATGAACTGTGGTATCGCGTTGAAGATGCATGGGCAGCTGTACCTGTACACGCCATTCAAGCTCTGTTTGACTCAATGCCCAGGCGTATCAAGGCCGTTATTACGGCCAGAGGTGGTTGTTCTGGATACTGATTTCTCAGGATCTGTGCACCCAAATTGCGTGAAAATGTAATCACACGTCAGGTCTAGTATAATATATTTGTCTAATGAATATCCGTTTATCATCTGCATTTCTTCTTGGTGTAGCAATTTTATTGGCCAGTAGCGTTTGAAGCTCGCTAAATATTCCCCATGCAAGCGATCAATTTGCTCCTCTAGCTTCGTTGGCAGTGCTTTGAATAGTAGCCGGCCGGGGTGGCCAAGCGGTTCTAGGCGCTACAGTCTGGAACCTCGCGATCGCTACGGTCGCAGGTTCGAATCCTGCCTCGGGCATGGTTGTGTGTGATGTCCTTAGGTTAGTTAGGTTTAAGTAGTTCTAAGTTCTAGGGGACTGATGACCACAGCAGTTAAGTCCCAGAGTGCTCAGAGCCATTTGTACCATTTGAGTAGTAATTTATGTTACAGGGGCGATCGAAATGTGGCCGTAGTTACTGGGATCTGTTATTTCATCTTCCTTATATAAATGATGAATCCATAGGCATCTGCTGGATGGGGAGGGGGGCGGGGGGAGAGCACAAGTGTGGGCATTGCCCTCTCCTGGAAGCTGGAGTACAGAGATTTTATTCAGTACAGAATTCTTATACATTTCTGGAAGTGATGTCACATGGTTCTGCTAAACCTAACTCCATGAGATACAATAAAATTTTTCTGTCACCTGCAATATTTAGTTCTTGTAGAATGACACGTCTCGAAATTGGCAAACTCATTTACATCAAAAATGATAATTTTGGAGTCTTGCCACCTGTGGATAAATTTCTTAGCCGCCCTTGGAGGAATCAGAGGGAATCACTTTCGAAAAGAATTTTCGGAAGTATTTTTAAAATAAATGCACAGAGAAATAAACTGTACGACACGTTTAAAGAACTGGGTGGGTTCGGACACGTCTCTTGCACGAATCAGCTCTTCGCATATTATTGTCGTTATAGCGAAGTCGGGCACTGTTTTGGCAACAGTATTCTATTAGCCAAGAGCGACTGCGTATCCCGGCTAGGCACACGTGCGCGAGTAACAGGAGCCGCTGAATCAGCTCTTACGTAGCCATCGAGTTCGTGCCTTTAGGTGACGACCTTGCGCTGCTCACCACGCTGCGGGTGAGTGACGGCTGACTCTGCCAAAAGGCGTCTCATTGTTCTACATTAATCGTCAAGGCAGTTTCAAAATATTTATCGCAGTTTGTAGCAGTAAGCTGTCCAGTAACAGACTTTTAACTCAGCTACAAAAGAGATCATTAGCGACCCAGCTCGTGTGCGCGAATGGTCGACTTAAATTTACTGCGAGATATCTAAGAAAGTGCAGCTCATCTGGAAAGCAGACTGCTTACAGAACACTTCTTCGACTCATGCTTGAGTACTGCTCGCGTGTCTGGGCTCCCCACCAGATCGGATTAAACGAAGACAACTGAGAGGCATGCTGCTAGATTTGTTACCAGCAGGTTCGATCGACACGTGACTATTACGGAAATGCTGCGTGAACTCAAATGAGAATCCTTGGAGGGAACAAGACATTATTTTTGCAAAACACTATTGAGAAATTTGAAAGGACCGACTTTTACGGGAGACTGCAAAAAGATTCTTCTACCACCAACTTATTATAACTCGCGAAGACATAATAAGAGAAATCAGGGTTCGTACGGATACAGTTAGATTGTCGTTTTTCCCTTTCTCCATTTGCGAGTGGAACAGGAAAGGGAATGACTAGTTGTGGCACAAGGCACGCTCCACCACGCACCGTATCGTGGCTGATGGAGCACGGGTCAGCACAGCCGTAAGAGGGAGAAACCAGAAATTGCCTCAATAGCTATTAAGGACGCGTGATTACCAATTCCTGGTAGGAGTGCTTACTACACACGTTTCCGCTGTAACTACGAGCGCGTGGGGCAATTGTGTGGAAAGGGCCTTGACATATCAGCTAGTGGAGAGTTTCTAGCGTGACCCGTCTTCCACCAGTGGATATTAACGAGGTAAAAAAATGTCTTGTGACTGGTGTAGGGGTTTCGATTTGAAGGCTCTTCAGCTGCTTGAGTGTCACATTTGCTACACACAATGCCTGACGAAAAAGGTGAAGTACCCAGAACGGATAGTCAGATCTCAATGTAGCTTCGTACACTTATGCATCACCAGTGGGTATGGAAATCATTAGAGTTGCAATTCTCTGTGACAGAACGGCCATAAGAGTGCCTTAGAGTTGATTATATTTAGTCTTGGTTGCGAACAGCGCCAGATTTTGAGTGATTGATGTGAAGGACACGGATATGCTGGCTACTCGTGTTACTGGCTACTCATGTTATCAGCACCAGACAGAGTTTGGAAGAGGTCCCATTGTGGCTCTCCGTTTGGCTGGCTGACTGAATCGTGCAGTGTCCAGATTTGGATGCCTTTGGATTTGGCATTTAAATGAAAACGTGAGGGCAGGGATACTTGCCGTTAAGGTTCCGATGAATGACGTCTGACCATTACAAGGGAGGATCGGTGTATGAGCACGAAGCTCATCGTAAACCCTACATATCTGCGTTTGCCATCCAAGAAAATGCAGTGGCCTTCTTTCTACATTCTGTGTCTTCGGCACCACTGGTCGGAGGCCAGTAGCAGACGGACTAGTGAGTTACCGCCCCAGGCGTGGGCTGCTGTTAAAGTTACAAAACGAACGGCTGTGTTTGGAACGGTGCCGTGAACGGGAATCATGGACTGTTGGTGAATGCCGTCGCACAGCGTTCAGCAATGAGTCGCGCTTCTGTACTGCCCCGGATGAGTAGACGAATATGGCGGCGATCTGAGGAAGAGTCCTTGGTTGGTTGGTTGGTTGGTTGGTTGATCTGTTGGAGGGGACCAAACAGCGGGATCATCGGTCCCATCGCATTAGGCAAGGATGGAGGAAGGAAGTCGGCCGTGCCCTTTCAAAGGAACCATCCTGACATTTGCCTGAAGCGATTGAGGGAAATCACGGAAAACCTAAATCTGGACGGCCGGACGCAGATTTGAACCGCCGTCCACCCGAATGCGAGTCCAGTGTGCTAACCACTGGTCCACCTCCCTCGGTAGGAAAAGTCCTGTCTTTAGGAGAGGCAATGCGGCGTTATTCCCGGTGTCATGGTATGGGGGTAGGGATCCATCTGATATGACTTCAAATCAGTCATATCACTGAGGAAACTCTAACTCCAAAACGGTACGTCATTAACATCGAGTGTCTTCATGTGTTACCTCTCACACGGCAGTACCATGTTACCATTTTTCAATGGGACAATGCTCGTCCATGTGTGGCTAATATCTCTAATTGTCTGCCTGATGATGAGTTACTCCCGTGGCCAGGAAGACACCCAGATCTGCCCCCAATACAACACGTATCGGACCAGCTCGAAGTCAACAACAGTGTCTAGGGTGTAACGGACTAGTGGCGAGATTGCCTCAGGAGAAGGTACAATGCCTTTATGACACCATTCACATCCGAATCAGTGTATGTATCCAGACCAGAGAGGCTGCAACTTTATACTTACAAGTGGACTCATATTGCCAAATTATTTTTAAATTTTACTCGATTTCGTAATAACTAAAATAACATCACATACGCTCTCAACCTATGAAGTTCCACTTCGTTTTCTCCTCACCTTCACTCTTTTTCGTCACACAGTGTGTTAGGCAGTTGCACACTGAGTCTTACGTAGCTGAGAGTCTTACACAGACGAGCGGACGCCGTTCCAGAACTGTTCACTACAGAAAAGTGTGAGGGCGGTCACTGGGATTCGAAACGTCATTCACTCGCAAGCCATGATAAATCAGTAGAGGCGGTGGTGTTGAGCGTGGCGAGGACGAAACACAATAGCCACGCCAAAAATGCACCAAGAAAGAAGTTGTTGTTGTTGTGGTCTTCAGTCCTGAGACTGGTTTGATGCAGCTCTCCATGCTACTCTATCCTGTGCAAGCTTTTTCATCTCCCAGTACCTACTGCAACCTACATCCTTCTGAATCTGCTTAGTGTATTCATCTCTTGGTCTCCCCCTACGATTTTTACCCTCCACGCCGCCCTCCAATACTAAATTGGTGATCCCTTGATGCCTCAGAACATGTCCTACCAACCGATCCCTTCTTCTGGCCAAGTTGTGCCACAAACTTCTCTTCTCCCCAATCCTATTCAATACTTTCTCATTAGTTATGTGATCTACCCATCTAATCTTCAGCATTCTTCTGTAGCACCACATTTCGAAAGCTTCTATTCTCTTCTTGTCCAAACTATTTATCGTCCATGTTTCACTTCCATACATGGCTACACTCCATACGAATACTTTCAGAAATGACTTCCTGACACTTAAATCAATACTGTTTCACTTCCATACATGGCTACACTCCATACGAATACTTTCAGAAATGACTTCCTGACACTTAAATCAATACTGGATGTTAACAAATTTCTCTTCTTCAGAAACGCTTTCCTTGCCATTGCCAGCCTACATTTTATATCCTCTCTACTTCGACCGTCATCAGTTATTTTGCTCCCCAAATAGCAAAACTCCTTTACTACTTTAAGTTCCTCATTTCCTAATCTAATTCCCTCAGCATCACCCGACTTAATTAGACTACATTCCATTATCCTTGTTTTGCTTTTGTTGATGTTCATCTTATATCCTCCTTTCAAGACACTGTCCATTCCATTCAACTGCTCTTCCAAGTCCTTTGCTGTCTCTGACAGAATTACAATGTCATCGGCGAACCTCAAAGTTTTTATTTCTTCTCCATGAATTTTAATACCTACTCCGAATTTTTCTTTTATTTCCTTTACTGCTTGCTCAATATACAGATTGAACAACATCGGAGACAGGCTACAACCCTGTCTTACTCCCTTCCCAACCACTGCCTCCCTTTCATGTCCCTCGACTCTTATAACTGCCATCTGGTTTCTGTACAAATTGTAAATAGCCTTTCGCTCCCTGTATTTTACCCCGGCCACCTTTAGAATTTGAAGGAGAGTATTCCAGTCAACATTGTCAAAAGCTTTCTCTAAGTCTACAAATGCTAGAAACGTAGGTTTCCCTTTCCTTAATCTTTCTTCTAAGATAAGTCGTAAGGTCAGTATTGCCTCACGTGTTCCAGTGTTTCTACGGAATCCAAACTGATCTTCCCCGAGGTTGGCTTCTACTAGTTTTTCCATTCGTCTGTAAAGAATTCGTGTTAGTATTTTGCAGCTGTGACTTATTAAACTGATAGTTCGGTAATTTTCACATCTGTCAACACCTGCTTTCTTTGGGATTGGAATTATTATATTCTTCTTGAAGTCGGAGGGTATTTCGCCTGTTTCATACACCTTGCTCACCAGATGGTAGAGTTTTGTCAGGACTGGCTCTCCCACGGCCGTCAGTAGTTCCAATGGAATATTGTCTACTCCGGGGGCCTTGTTTCGACTCAGGTCTTTCAGTGCTCTGTCAAACTCTTCACGCAGTATCGTATCTCCCATTTCATCTTCATCTACATCCTCTTCCATTTCCATAATATTGTCCTCAAGTACATCGCCCTAGTATAGACCCTCTATATACTCCTTCCACCTTTCTGCTTTCCCTTCTTTGGTTAGAATTGGGTTTCCATCTGAGCTCTTGATATTCATACAAGTTGTTCTCTTATCTCCAAAGGTCTCTTTAATTTTCCTGTAGGCGGTATCTATCTTACCCCTAGTGAGATAGGCCTCTACATCCTTACATTTGTCCTCTAGCCATCCCTGCTTAGCCATTTTGCACTTCCTGTCGATCTCATTTTTGAGACGTTTGTATTCCTTTTTGCCTGTTTCACTTACTGCATTTTTATATTTTCTCCTTTCATCAATTAAATTCAATATTTCTTCTGCTACCCAAGGATTTCTACTAGCCCTTGTCTTTTTACCTACTTGATCCTCTGCTGCCTTCACTACTTCATCCCTCAAAGCTACCCATTCTTCTTCTACTGTATTTATTTCCCCCATTCCTGTCAATTGCTCCCTTATGCTCTCCCTGAATCTCTGTACAACCTCTGGTTCTTTTAGTTTATCCAGGTCCCATCTCCTTAAATTCCCACCTTTTTACAGTTTCTTAAGTTTTAATCTACAGGTCATAACCAATAGATTGTGGTCAGAGTCCACATCTGCCCCTGGAAATGTCTTACAATTTAAAACCTGGTTCCTAAATCTCTGTCTTACCATTATATAATCTATCTGATACCTTTTAGTATCTCCAGGGTTCTTCCATGTATACAACCTTCTTTCATGATTCTTAAACCAAGTGTTAGTTATGATTATGTTGTGCTCTGTGCAAAATTCTACCAGGCGGCTTCCTCTTTCATTTCTGTCCCCCAATCCATATTCACCTACTATGTTTCCTTCTCTCCCTTTTCCTACACTCGAATTCCAGTCACCCATGATTATTAAATTTTCGTCTCCCTTCACAATCTGAATAATTTCTTTTATTTCATCATACATTTCTTCAATTTCTTCGTCATCTGCAGAGCTAGTTGGCATATAAACTTGTACTACTGTAGTAGGTGTGGGCTTCGTATCTATCTTGGCCACAATAATGCGTTCACTATGCTGTTTGTAGTAGCTTACCCGCATTCCTATTTTCCTATTCATTATTAAACCTACTCCTGCATTACCCCTATTTGATTTTGTGTTTATAACCCTGTAGTCACCTGACCAGAAGTCTTGTTCCTCCTGCCACCGAACTTCACTAATTCCCACTATATCTAACTCCAACCTATCCATTTCCCTTTTTAAATTTTCTAACCTACCTGCCCGATTAAGGGATCTGACATTCCACGCTCCGATCCGTAGAACGCCAGTTTTCTTTCTCCTGATAACGACATCCTCTTGAGTAGTCCCCGCCCGGAGATCCGAATGGGGGACTATTTTACCTCCGGAATATTTTACCCAAGAGGACGCCATCATCATGTAATCATGCAGTAAAGGTGCATGCCCTCGGGAAAAATTACGGCTGTAGTTTCCCCTTGCTTTCAGCCGTTCGCAGTACCAGCACAGCAAGGCCGTTTTGGTTATTGTTACAAGGCCAGATCAGTCAATCATCCAGACTGTTGCCCTTGCAACTACTGAAAAGGCTGCTGCCCCTCTTCAGGAACCACACGTTTGTCTGGCCTCTCAACAGATACCCCTCCGTTGTGGTTGCACCTACGGTACGGCTATCTGTATCGCTGAGGCACGCAAGCCTCCCCACCAACGGCAAGGTCCATGGTTCATGGGGGGGGGGGGGGGGGGGGGGGGGAAGAAAGAAGTAATGGAAGGTATAATTTGTTTTCTGTTTTCTGAAGGGACCAACGTTGTGGAGATTATTCACAGAATGCAGCCAAACTGTGGCTATGGATGTCTTAGTGAACAAAAAAATTTACGATTCGGTATATCTTGTATCTATCTGTGATGAAGAGCCGTTTGGTAGGCCGTCCATTTCGAAAACGGACAGGAGCGAACTGAATAATTCGCGATCGTCGTACCAGAATTGGTGATACTGTGCATGTGTTGATCATTAGAGATCCATGGGAAATTGCAAGTGCTGAACCGTGGCTAAACTATCGCGATGTTTATACTAATTGGCTACCCTGCCGCCAGGCGTTTGTAAACGCTGAAATCACATTTGCGGTTGTTTGAAGAGGATGGGCCACTTCAGTCTCATAGCAAACCTTTGATGAGATGTAGGTCCACCACTACAAGCTACAGAGTAAGTGGCAGAGCATGGTGTAGAAACAGCCCTCTTCACCTACAACAAGAATGTTCAAAAGGTAAGCTTCTGCGCAAAAGTTGAAGATAACAGTGCTTTGGCATATGAGAGGTCTAGTGTTGATTCATTACACGTCTAAGGGCCAAACAGTGAATACTGACAGTTATTGTCAGCCCTCAAACCCCAAAGCAAGAGAGAGAGCTTTTTAAAAGGAGGGCTTTTGCTTCTGAGCAGTGTTCGCCCTCATACACTAGGTGTTTTCAATAAGTAATGCAACAAATGTTTTCTGAAAGCAGGTTGGTTTTATTCAGGATTCCAATAAACCACATTATTCCCCACTCTTTTGGCTACAAAGCCCTATTTCTCAGCATTATCTCTTTTCAATGCGACGGCCTTACGCCATCGTGTTAGGAGGTCATGTATTCCCACATGCTATCACTCTACTAGTCGACGCCGGAGCCAACGTTTCCTCCTCATCATCCAGATACTGCTTCCCGTGAAGTGTATCCTTCATTGGCCCAAACACCAAACAGATGGAAGTCGGAAGCTGCGAAATTCGGGCTGTAGGACGGATGAGGAAGAACAATCCAATGAAATTTTTTGTGAGCACAACCAACAGAGACGCCTGTTGTGCAGCTAGGTGTTTAATTGTGACCACCTCGAATGAGAGTGTCCGCACGTTCCAGCACTACACGAGTCACAGCTGTGCTCGGCCGGCCGGGAGATCGGTCAGGCTTGCGCCACTTTGTTACGATGATGACAGACCCCTCGCCCTACGACTCGTCGTGCTTTTGTTCACTGCCAGATCTCCGTAGACATTCTGCAAACGCCTATGAATATCTGCGATACTCTGGTTTTCGCCACAGGAAACTCAATGACAGCTCTCTACTTGGAACGCACGTCAGTTACAGATGCCATTTTGAAGGTTACGTATAGAGCCGCCACATGTCGAAACCTCATGAAACTATAGGGACTGAAGTGGAATATTCCACGAAGTCCCGTAGCAAATATCGAGTTTTTTCAACTGAAATTGGCCAAGAAGAAAAAAATGTTGCATTGCTTACTGAACGCTCCTCGTAGCTGGAAAAACAATCTAGACCTAGATTTTTAACTTTTTGGTGAAACCAAGTTTTCCACGGATGACGAGGTTGTGGAGGTGGTGAAGAGGAGTTGTGGACGATGCCACAAAGCTTCTTCCAGGATAGAATGTTTGTCAAGAGATGGACCAGGTACATAGAGGTTGAGGGAGATTATGTAGAGAATGATGTCACTAGTAATATTCTTTTTCTACCAATTTTTTTTTACTTTTTGTCTTCACCTCGTATTTCCTATAAATATTCATGTCTACCTTTGACGATACAGCGAACATCTGAGATAGCTAATTCGTTCTTGCAAGCTTGTTAGCATAGTGTAGTGGCCCTTTGGTGGCAATGCGAGTACAGAAACACTGAGGGGAAAAGGTGCCCTTACCCCTTGGCAAGGGGGGTCGCTCTCCCCCTCTAGCTCTCAGGGAAAGGGAAAAATATAGAGTACTGGGGTGTTTTTCTTTCAACAAAATGATTTAAAAGTTGGTGTTACGCTGGTTTTCAACAGGGTGGGAATTGAATCTTTTTTATGGCTACTTACAAGTTGCCATTCGTCTTCTAAAATATTAAAAATATTCCACACCCTCAGATCTAGCCCCCCCCCCCCCACGCCATCCCGTCCTACATACTATCGTAAGGGCGACCTTGCTGAAGTGCTGGAGGGTACACGTTGACACCGACCACAAGCCAATAAATTAGTGGTATAGCGAGAGTCCTTTACTCGTAATTAGCAGAACCTTTTCTTTCCTGAACATTCTCTCCATCTAATGCGGCCTTGTTCGTCTTAATGGTGATGAGGTGACAACTACGTTGTTGAAGGACATAATCTGTATAGCATAGCTCTCCTGACTTGACTTTTTCAAAATTATTTTACCTATACTCATAGCATCCGTTATTTCGTCGAAGCCACTGGAATCACTTCTTTCAAGTGTCTTGTGGTAGCTGGGTAAATCAGTCTACAAGGGCCTACAGAGATCTTACGTTTGAGCTTGTGCTATGGAAATCATTTTTTCATTCTCTGCTAAACGGGTTTACAGGTATATGGTTGCTTCTCATTTGATTCTCTTCGTGCAGTCGAGACGTTAGTGATAAGCGACATTCAATCCCCCAGAACTATTAGATATATTAGAGTGTATGCAGACTTGTTACTCCTAGGTCCGATCAACAAGTGGGTATTACGGAAATGCTCCATGAACTCAAATGGGTATCCCTGAAGGGAAGCCGACACCGGACACTTTTGAGAAATTTCATTCTTGGTGGGCACCACAGCCTCAAAAAATCTGAGGAGAGGCATCATTCATTATTCAGCACTACGAAGCTTCGGGCGTGACCCATTTTCAAATGCATCTGTAATAGATGTGAAACATTGCCCTCGTCTCGCCATACAAAAATCGCGTGTCACGCGTCCTGCATACACTTGTACACATGTGTCAGTGCTATAAACAGTTGTGTGTAGGTTTGTTTCGTAGCTATGCGTCACCAGATCGTCCTCTTTGGCGACCATGCCACGCACAATTACGAATGGCGCGTGATTTTTCTTCTGTGTCGAGACAGGGACGATGTAGTCATACCTGTTATACAAGGTATCGTCAGGCGAGTTTTCTCTGGTGTTATGGCACGTATTTGCAATATCGTTTCTGCAATGTGTAGCTGGAGTCAACCCAAAATAAATACTGCCCACGCAAAGCGTTCGTTCCTTTCCCGTCACAAACAAAATTATTTTTAAAGTGGAATTTTACGTGCCCATTCTATAGGGCGGCTCCAAATTAACCTAGTGCGGTATTCGTTTCATCAATATGTATTAACGGGTACTGTAAAATATGACGAATAACCAGTACTCAAGCAGTGACAGCTCTGTCACCGACATGCGGCAGCGCTGCTCAGTGGCTGCTGCAGTACTGATGGTGCTGAATAAAGTACAGTTCTAAAATACAGCCCGATGGAACGATGTCTCTCCTCAAACTCTTGAGAAAGTTTAAAGAACTGTCATTTGCAGCAGACTGCATAACGAACCCACTGTCACCAACATACATCTCGGGTGAGGCCCGAAAAGATAAGCTAAGAGGAATTACGACTCGTACGGAAGCGTATACGCAACCATTTTCCCTTGTTCAATTGCGAATGGAACAGGAAAGCAAATGATTAACAATAGTATACGGTACCCTCCACCACGAACTGATTGGTGACCTAGCGATTATGTATATACACTACTGGCCATTAAAATTGCTCACCACGAAGATGACATGCTACAGACGTGAAATTTAACCGACAGGAAGAATATGCTGTGATATGCAAATGATAAGCTTTTCAGAGCATTCACACAAGGTTGGCACCGGTGGCGACACCTACAACGTGCAGACACGAGGAAAGTTTCCAACCGATTTCCCATACACAAACAGCAGTTCACCGGCGTTGCCTGGTGAAACGTTGTTGTGATGCCTAGTGTAAGGAGGAGATGTGCGTAACATCACGTTTCCGACTTTGATAAAGATCGGATTGTAGCCTATCACGATTGCAGTTTATCGTATCGCCACATTGCTGCTCGCGTTGGTCGAGATCCAATGACTGTTAGCAGAATATGGAATCTGTGGGTTCAGGAGGGTAATACGGAACGCCGTGCTGGATCCCAACGGCCTCGTATCACTAGCAGTCGAGATGACAGGCATCTTATCCGCATGGCTGTAACGGATGGTGCAGCCACGTCTCAATCCCTGAGTCAACATATGGGGAAGTTTGCAAGACAACAACCATCTGCACGAACAGTTCGACGACGTTTGCAGCAGCACGGACTATCAGCTCGGAGACCATGGCTGCCGTTACCCTTGACGCAGCATCACAGACAGGAGCGCCTGCGATGGTGTACTAAGCGACGAACCTGGGTGCACGAATGCAAAACGTCACATTTTCGGATGAATCCAGGTTCTGTACACAGCATCATGATGGTCGCATGCGTGTTTGGCGACATCGCGGTGAACGCACATTGGAAGCGTGTATTCGTCATCGCCATAGTGGCGTATCACCCGGCGTGATGGTATAGGGTGCCATTGGTTACACGTCTCGGTCACCTCTTGTTCGCATTGACGGCACTTTGAACAGTGGACGTTACATTTCAGATGCGTTACGATCCGTGGCTCTACCCTTCATTCGATCCCTGTGAAACCCTACATTTCAGCAGGATAATGCACGACCGCCTGTTGCAGGTCCTGTACGGTCCTTTCTGGATACAGGAAATGTTCGGCTGCTGCCCTGGCCAGCACATTCGCCAGGTCTCTCACCAATTGAAAACGTCTGGTCAATGGTGGCCGAGCAACTGGCTCGTCACAGTACGCCAGTCACTACTCTTGATGAACTGTGGTATCGCGTTGAAGCTGCATGGGCAGCTGTACCTGGACACGACAAGCTCTGTTTGACTCAATGCCCAGGTGTACCAAGGCCGTTATTACTGCTCGAGGTGGTTGTTCTGGGTACTGATTTCTCAGGATCTATGCACCCAAATTGCGTGAAAATGTAATCACATGTCACGTCTAGTATAGTATATTTGTCGAATGAATACGCGTTTATCATATGCATTTCTTCTTGGTGTAGCAATTTTAATGGCCAGTAGTGTAGATATAAGTCTGAACAAGTATCTGCATCTTTACAAATACAGTACGGTATGATGGTTCGTTATTAGTCTTTTGTCGCTGAAAAAGCTCACAGTATTCGGGATTTTATCAAAGTCCTTTAATTTGGCATCCGGGGACAGGAATCTCTGATTTACACCGATTCCTGTCAGTCTCACGAGGCATATTTCATTTGCTTCTTTGAAATGCAAAGTGCCTTTTACCTGCGTGGACGTTGAAATCTGATAAGACCATCCGGAATGTGCTCCAAAGCAGTGAAATCGTATTTTCCCAACAGCTTCAAATACCGTGCATTTACTCAAATGCCTGTACGTCGTGTCGACACATCAGCCATTGATTTCTCAATATGTAGGTTGATTCGAAACCTATTGCTCGAGGTAATATTTTGCAAGACGTGTGCGTGATATCCATGCTGCTGTCGAAGAATCTGGGAAAGTCTTACGTGTTATAACCTCGCTACTGAACCGGCTGCCTTGAGGCTTGGCTTCTACTTTACCGCGAACGTGCTTCATCGACATGCAACATCCGTGTTTCCTAGAAGCATTATATGTAACCTCGCCTTCCTGTACGCCGTCAAATACATCTGCTGACTGTGCAGAAGCTCCGTTTTCGTTTAAGAAGATAACAGCGCAAGGAAGAGGTGATATTGCGACAAACATTAATACAGAGCTCTCTCATTAACAACGAGAGGAGGTATTTTTAACTCTATGCCCCGTTAAATACTACTGCAGCTACTGGTAACCCAGTAGTTGCTAGTGGGAGAAATTCAGTGGTAGATTTGTGTTTCAAGTCTGGTAAGCACGTGTCATAGATATAAGTGATTAAAACTATCCATTTTCGAAACTTTAGAAGACTTGTCTGTCCTCATAGCCGAGGACAGTAAAGCACGTCATGCAAGATGCTTAACACGGTGGTATTCGGTTCGATTCCTGATGGTCGAGAAGTAATTTTTATCTCCAATATCTGCCCGGAAAAAATGAGGACAGGTGATGACTTTAAGTTCTTGATCAACAACCTAATCTGCAGTGTCCTGAAATTAATCTCATACCTCTTCTCTGTAAGTCAGAGAGAGAGAGAGAGGGCGTGTGACACTTGATGGTGATCCGCCAGTTGGGGGCGGAGGGAGAGGGAAGGGGAAGACGTTAATATCGGTGACCTGCTTAGCATTACTCGAAAGGAGAGTATAATAAGTTTATGTGGTTAGCCGGGTGCTAATCTTTAAATTGGACACCACTTCGGCGACTTACGTGTCCCTCATCTACCCCAGTTATCCAACTGGGAAAAGGGAGGACCTGAACACCTACCGTTCCTGGCGATTTCTCATATCGTTGAGAGGTGAGGGCTAGATTAAAGGCAGACTGAAAATTTCCTTGGACCGGGATTCGATCCCGAGAACTCTCAGTTTCCAGGCACATCCTTCCCTACGAGATCACCAGGCTCGACAGGGACCGGCTTTCATCCTATTTCTCGCTTTCTTTGAACACTCATCTATATTAACACGAATCTGATGTCCTCGAATGCTTTACGGAAAGTAAAATGGTGTAACCCTAGAAGATTGCTGCATTCCCACACGAAATTTTAATGTGGTCGAAATGACCTGCAAAGTTTTGCTAACATTCACTTGTAGGATAGGGATAAAGAAAGGCAAAGGTCCCGAGTTCGAGTCTCGGTCCGGCACACAGTTTTAATCTGCCAGAAAGTTTCATATCAGCGCACACTCCGCTGCAGGGTGAAAATCTCATTCAGGATAGGGATATTTTTGTATGGAGAACAAAGTTACTGAAAGCTTTCAAATACATAAAAAGTTATTTAAGGACGAAGAATAAAGTTAGAGAACATTTTCGGGTATTAAAAAATTACGTATATAATCCTCTTAATTATACAATACATATTCAGAGTACTGTATCCACGAATAGCCGGATATCTAAGCAAGCGTCAGAACCCGAAAAAAAGGGTGAAGCTGCAAGGCGGAAGGGCCGTCTGCGGAAGAGAACAGGACACCAAGCGGTAGTCGAGCTAAACACGGCTTACTGACAGCGGACGGGACACACGCTAGGACAAGGGACAAGTCCAAAGCGACCTATGCAACGACGAGGTGCAATAAAATGGTTCAAATGGCTTCAAGCACTATGGGACTTAACATCTGAGATCATCAGTCCCCTAGAACTTAGAACTACTTGAACCTAACTAACCTGCCCGAGGCAGGCTTCGAACCTGCGACCGTAGCAGCAGCGCGGTTCCGGACTGAAGCGCTTAGAACCGCTCGGCCACAGCGGCCGGCGACGAGATGCAAAGCGGAAACCTTAGCCACAACGATGTCGACTGTTCAAGAGCAAGAGAGAGGCAATCCGAATCGCGACTAGAGAGACGAACCTTCCAAGTGAGGTTGCTATCGAATAGCCCGTTGTACAGCGACGACAGTCACCGACAATATCAGATACGCATCCAGAACTGAATGAACGTTCTTCTTCCTCCTCTAACTTTTCAGTCCCCCCCTCTTATGGAGGAAGGCGAGCTGTTTGAAGGCGTCTTGTATGCCCTTTTCAGCCACTGGGCGTTGTTTTCTATTCGCACGGTATCCTGTGTTCCTGGGAGCGTTTCTCTCCCAATTTGGCATTTATTTGGAGCAGATTATTGGAGACAGTTCTCGTATTCACCTTACAACCTAAGGGAACCCCCGAAAACCGTGGCCAGTTTATACCGCCTGCGAGCACCACTACGGCCGCGTGGCGACGATCCTATGCCTTCTACAACAGTCGGCACACGGACCGTGCTGTCGAAAGTCAGCGTTGTGCGTGCCGAGTTCAACGTGCTGCTAAACGGTCAGATACGATGCGACTTGTGCATACGGTATATGTGCCTCAACGTGGAATACACGACCGCAGCGCGTTCCAGCGGCAGTTCGCTGTATCTGGCTCGCAAATCGGACTGTTTACTACGAACTGAACGGATTTGAAATTCCGATATTAGCTGTATTAAAACGCACATCTGCTCCCTTGTCCATATGGTAGTTACGTTGTTCTGCCTGTAGTATTAATAAATAAAAACTTCAGTATCTATGGACATGGTACAAGCCAAAATAGAAAAGTACGATAGCCAGTCAACAACGACATCGGCGTATAAAAATTCCATTACAAATAGTTCGATAAAAATTCTTGCTTCTTCACTGATCCTATTCAGCAGCAGGATATTTACAACATCATGTAAAATACGACAATTAAAACAAGAAAGTGCAAAATATCTTGTTGCAAGTAGCGCAAGCTGTCTTGAACAAAAATGGTTCAAATGGCTCTGAGCACTATGGGATTTAACTGAGGTCATCAGTCCCCTAGAACTTAGAACTACTTAAACCTAACTAACTAACCTAAGGACATCACACACATCCATGCCCGAGGCAGGATTCGAACCTGCGGCCGTAGCGGTCGCGCGGTTCCAGACTGAAGCGCCTAGAATCGCTCGGTCACAACGGCCGGCCAGCTGTCTTGTAGATGAAGCCAATCGAACAAACTCACTCCTTATTTTCTGTTGCTTAGAGGAGGAGGAGGATATTGGAGTTTAACGTCCCGTCGACAACGAGGTCATTAGAGACGGAGCACAAGCTCGGATTAAGGAAGGATGGGAAAGGAAGTCGGCCGTGCCCTTTGAAAGGAACCATCCCGGCATTTACCTGGAGTGATCTAGGGAAATCACGGAAAACCTAAATCAGGATGGCCGGACGCGGGATTGAACCGTCGTCCTCCCGAATGCGAGTCCAGTGTGCTAACCACTGCGCCACCTCGATCGGTTCTGTTGCTTAGAAACGGCATATATATACCCTGTATCAACCTACACAACATTAGTAATTTTGGTTCCTACTGGCATTAGCTAGGGTGGAGAAAAATTGCGTCACGAAATTTTAACCGTGGATAGCTGAGGCCAGTAGGAACCAAAATTACTAATGTTGTGTAGGTCGACAACGCACCACTTTTAGACTACGGAAACTTGGCGCCACGTGCTCCGATTGGCCGGGGGGGGGGGGGGGGGGAATTGGGAGGGGGTTGCCCTGTTGCCGGATGCTCTGGATAACGCATGACGCGAATGCTTTGTCTGCCGGAGATAGCGTTGTATCCAAGGCGAAGGACTTTAGTATGAGTGAACCAACCATAGCGCTGCCCGTCAACCGACGAATTCTTTCTTTCATTTAGTCTTGATCCATATTCTGTGATCATTAGAATGTTCATTGCACAGGTGCTGTGATTCCTACTCACTCTTCTATATGGAGTGCAATGTCATCAGTGAAACTTACCATTGATTTATTTCATGCAGAATATTAATCCCACTGCTGAACCTTTCTTTTATTTGCATCATTGGTTCTTCGATACACAGATTGAACATTAAGGGAGAAAGACTGCATCCCTATCTTATCCCTTTTTAACACGACCAGCAGCTTCTTGGTCCCAGGTACCCTCTTGGTTTTTACACATACTGCATATTATCTGCCCGCCCCTAGAGCTTATACCTTTCTCCTAAAAATTTCAGTCTTGCACCATGTAAGTTACCAAATTGTATTTCGGGCGAGAAATACCGTTTTTCTTAATACTGCTGTCCAATGTCGCGTTCTCTTGGCCTGACTCTGAGTAAGTTTCTTTTTCCTTTTTTTATTTAGTTTATGGTTGTTCTTCTCCAAGGGATACAGAAAATACTGAAGAAGTAAGGAAGAATAGGCTATTTTAAACAGGAGAACGCTTTTCTTCGCTCAAGGCGCATAAACCGGATTTCAAGGCTTACGGAAATACACAGATTAATGTCGAAGGACCGGCTACATGCCTTAGTCGAAGGATACGTTTCACCTGCAGGTGGCTTCACGGCTGACAAGTCTGGGGCCAACGCGCCGCGCCCAGAACTTAAGGCCATCCTTTCCCCTCCTCTTCCGCGATTGGCTGAGAATCGTGACACGCGACATTTTTGGCCATGTTGGGCTTTCCTGTTATGTGCGTCATGTCTTTTCGGAAGTTTCCACTGAAATAAGCCCACAGTACCGTACTGAAAGCTACACTTTTTGAGGGGAGAAGAGAGGGAAATATTATCCGATTCCTTCTGAAGGGAGAGATGCAGCGAGAATAATTTTTACGATTAAACGCAAAATATCTGAACATTTCAGTTTCGAGGACGAGTGTATTAACTAACACAGAGCTGCAATGTTCCAACTTAAACAAATATGTGGTCAGATTTGGTGCGTAATGATGTTAAATATTTGACATAAACGTCTTTTCGTTAGTCTGCAGATCGCTGAAACATTCCAATAAAGATGACGTGTAACTGAGTCTACACGTCTGATTTGCGTTTCATTTCATTTTGTAGTTAATGTTAGTTTCTTGAAGACTGCTGCATGATATTCGCTTGCTTACGTTCAGTGTACCAATACAACAAACGAAAGTAGAAAAAAAGAAGACAAAAGCATAAAGGACAAGTCAGTATCATCGGAAATGTCAGGTCGATTTTTTAAAAAATCCTCTGTAGTTTACAGCTGTTTCAGTGCAATTTGAAATGCATACGGTGTGTCCATCAAATAATGTTCCTTGTATGTGTGGGTGCTAGCATCACACAAGACTCTTTTGAACGCTTCCAACTTGGGCGACACACCTGTTCAGAGGGCACTGTTCATTGAATGCTCATTATCCCATCGCATTTATATTTTGCACAATACTTCAATTCAGTAAGAATTCCGTGACAAAATATGACAATATTACTCCACAGCTAGTATATAATGTACAGTGATTGCATGTCGGTGCCGGCCGAAGTGGCCGTGCGGTTAAAGGCGCTGCAGTCTGGAACCGCGAGACCGCTACGGTCGCAGGTTCGAATCCTGCCTCGGGCATGGATGTTTGTGATGTCCGTAGGTTAGTTAGGTTTAACTAGTTCTAAGTTCTAGGGGACTAATGACCTCAGCAGTTGAGTCCCATAGTGCTCAGAGCCATTTGAACCGTTTTTTTGCATGTCGGTAGTAAATAAAGTTGTATGGCATGAATGGTTGGGAGCCCGTGAAGGGCAGGTGTACCCGGCTAATTGGAAAGGTTTTCTTTATCCTCTCAGCCGCGGGCACCTTGCTTTCGCGAAGTATGAACTGTGTACGTTAAGTATATCTGTTAAGTGTAGGTGATTGTAGCGAGTGTGTGTGGAGCGTAGTGTCATGTTCGTGTTGTAGACGATGAGAGGATAGAGACGGTGAAACGCTGCTGGCGCACAGCCTAATACTCTCGGAAAGCTCTAAGGCGGCCTCCGAGCTTAACTCCCCATCCGAAGGACGGATCACCGCCAACAGTGTTACATGCCGTCACTTCGAGAGACACTGCGGAGTGGTTTGTTATTTGAACCATGGTGATCAGGAACTTTGCACCAGCACCTCTCCTCCCATTGCTGGCCAAACAGTGAAGTGCAAATTTTATCCACCACCGGGATTCTAACCGGCTCACTTCCGAATCGAACGCTGCCGCACAGACGATCGTTAGCGACCTTTCTTTGTCATTGTATTGTTCTCGGCATTTGGTCTGTCTGGGCGTCACATGACATCCCTTCAAGTTCGTCGT
Organism: Schistocerca piceifrons; assembly: GCF_021461385.2. NCBI lineage: Eukaryota > Metazoa > Arthropoda > Insecta > Orthoptera > Acrididae > Schistocerca > Schistocerca piceifrons. The sequence goes on from NC_060141.1 coordinate 83,496,158, forward strand.
TAAATACACCACTCAGTTTTTTTATTACATACGGCAGCCAGTCCTCTGGCTACGGAGGCTGGTTCGGTAATAAATGAGAGCTTACGAAAGCATTGTAATATGAAATCTTGCAGCAGGAAAGTTTTAATTTAACATCCTGTGCAAACCTTGCTACTAGAAAAGAATAGTTTGTTGTATAAATTTCCTTTACTTTACGTCTATGGTCACAAATTTTTTGTCATATGGCTACCGGTTTCGGTCTATAATGACCATCTTCAGATCTGTTTTATAAAAACATGTCCTAATGTACTGCAGGCACAGTGACATCGTCAAATGTTAAACACATTAGGACATGTTTTAATATAAAACAGATCTGAAAATGGTCATTATAGACCGAAAACGGTAGCCTGATGAAAAAAAATTGTAACCGTGTACGTGAAGTAGAGGTTGAAAATGGTTCAAATGGCTCTCAGCACTACGGGACTTAACATCGGAGGTCATCAGTCCCCTAGAACGTAGAACTACTTAAACCTAGCTAACCTAAAGAGATCACACACATTCATGACCAAGCCAGGATTCTAACCTGCGACCGTAGTGGTAGCGCGGTTCCAGACTGAAGCGCCTAGAACCGCTCGGCCACAGCGGCCGGCCTAAAGTAAAGGAAATTTAATCTTTTTTCGGGTCACTGTTTTATTCTCGACCATGTCGCAGCTTGTGAAAATAGTTTGTTGTAATTTATTTTCAATTTCGCTAATGAAACCTGCTCCGGAATTCTGGTTTTTGTTCTGCAGCTCCGGTTTTTTCCTTGTGAAATCGAAGTGTTTCGACATAGCGTTGCTTACCTTTTTTCTGCTGCTGTTGCTGAAGATTGGAAATTATCATTTAAAAGCTACTTACGACAACACTAGGTATCTAAGGTAGCTACCGCGACAGGAACTGCGATGTCTAAATTGCTGTTGCTGTTAAAAAATTACATAAATCTAATTTCATTTCATCCTCGTCATAAAACTATTACTTTTTTGTTGCTGAGTATTGGAAAAGTTCAGTTTGAAGCTAATGCTCTATCTTAACGGCACACAAGATAGTTGAGCTAGGTTTATTAATAACGAGCTCCTTGCTGGGCTGTAAGACCGAAGGGATATCTACCGGTCGCCGTGTCGTCCTCTCCCTTGCCGCGCCGTGCCGATGCGGATGAGGGGCACGTGACCAGCGCACTGCTCTCCCGGCCGATTTGCAGACTTTCCCGACCGCGGAGCTACTACTCGATCAAGTAGCTCCTCAATGGGCATCACGAGGCCGAGCGTATGCCAAGCCAGTCCTTCCACCAAGGAAAAATCCTTAAAGTACCGGGGATCGAATCCGGGTCTTCGCATGGCAGCCATCTACGCTGACCACACAGCTACGGAGTCGGACTCGCTGCATTAATGGGAACGGCTAAATATATTTTAACCGTCAGTGTATGACCAGCAGCGTAACGAATTCCATAAAGGCTGCTGTGGTCCCGCTGGTCATGGTTTCGCTATATAGAACTTCACTGTGGGGAAGGGAGGGCTGGAGCGAGATGCAACCATGAAGGAAGCAAGCAGAGAAGGAGAGGCGATTTGTAATGTACTTGTCCATCCTGTCAGTACGTTCGCTGCTCCCAAGTTTCCGTTGATAAGATCTGCCAAGCAAGTAAAAAGGAATCAGATAACAAGCCTTCCGTGGCTGCTTAATACACTACTGGCCATTAAAATTGCTACACCAAGAAGAAATGCAGATCATAAACGGGTATTCGTTGGACAAGTATGTTATACTAGAACTGACATGAGATTACATTTTCACGCAATTTGGGTGCATAGATCCTGAGAAATCAGTACCCAGTACAACCACCTCTGGCCGTAATAACGGCCTTGATACGCCTGGGCATTGAGTCAAACAGAGCTTGGATGGCGTGTACAGGTACAGCTGCCCATGCAGCTTCAACACGATACCACAGTTCATCAAGTGTAGTGACTGGCGTATTGTGACGAGCAAGTTGCTCGGCCACCATTGACCAGACTTCTTCAAATGGTGAGAGATCTGGAGAATGTGCTGGCCAGGGCAGCAGTCGAACATTTTCTGTATCCAGAAAGGCCCGTACAGGACCTGCAACATGCGGTCGTGCATTATCCTGCTGAAATGTAGGGTTTCGCAGGGATCGAATGAAGGGTTGAGCCACTGGTCGTAACGCATCTGAAATGTAACGTCCACTGTTCGAAGTGCCGTCAATGCGAACAAGAGGTGACCGAGACGTGTAACCAATGGCATCCCATACCATCACGCCGGGTGATATGCCAGTATGGCGATGACGAATACACTCTTCCAATGTGCGTTCAACGCGATGCCACCAAACACGCATGCGACCACCATGATGCTGTAAACAGAACCTGGATTCATCCGAAAAAATGACGTTTTGCCATTCGTGCACCCAGGTTCGTCGTTGAGTACACCATCGCAGGCGCTCCTGTCTGTGATGCAGCGTCAAGGGTAACGGCTGCCATGGTCTCCGAGCTGATAGTCCATGCTGCTCCAAACGTCGTGGAACTGTTCGTGCAGATGGTTGTTGTCTTGCAAACGTCCCCATCTGTTGACTCAGGGATCGAGACGTGGCTGCACGATCCATTACAGCCATGCGGATAAGATGCCTGTCATCTCGACTGCTAGTGATACGAGGCCATTGGGATCCAGCACGGCGTTCCGTATTACCCTCCAGAATCCACCGACTCCATATTCTGCTAACAGTCATTGGATCTCGACCAACGCGAGCAGCAATGTCGCGATACGAAAAACCACAATCGAGATACGCTTCAATCCGACCTTTATCAAAGTCGGAATCGTGATGTACGCATTTCTCCTCCTTACACGAGGCATCACAACAGCGTTTCACCAGGCAACGCCGGTCTACTGCTGTTTGTGTATGAGAAATCGGTTGGAAACATTCCTCATGTCAGCACGTTGTAGGTGTCGCCACCGTCGCCAACCTTGTGTGAATGGTCTGAAAAGCTAATCATTTGCATAACACAGCATCTTCTTCCTGTCGGTTAAACTGCGCGTGTGTAGCACGTCATCTTCGTGGTGTAGCAATTTTAATGGCCAGTGGTGTAATTGCGCGAGTTATTAGTCGTTGTGTCTATAGACAGCTGTACTCTGTTCATCCATATTGAACCCTCGTGTAAACAAAAACGTGCTCTGTTGTTGACTATCGGCTTCACTGCTCAAGCGTCTGGTGTCGTAAGACCACTAAAATAGGCACTGTTATTATAGCGCGAAAGAAACTCTGATACATACTCAGTTAAAACATGGAAAGTCGTAAGTCCCTGTTCTAACCACTGTGACGTTTAACCCACGCCGTTCCTGTATCAAATTTCACAGAACAGTCTGTTTCACTATGGTTAATCCTGGATATAACTACATGAATAACAAAATTTGCGGAGAAATAATTTTACGAGTGGGGAGAAAGGGAGCGCGGGTTCCTTTTTTGGCAGTCCTGCTAGGCGCGCAGGATCACTTTGGTACGGTTCTGAATGTATGGAATGAGGATCAGAGCTCAACGTCCCATTGAGGACAAGTTCATTAGAACTGATGTAGAAGTTCTATTTAGGGAAACTGGAGAATTTAAATCTGCGTGATAGGCCGGTGATACGAAAACACCACTCCTCCTAAATGCGATTCAAGTGTTTCTGCCGCTACGTCACCTCGCTCGGAGGGAAAATAGTACCTATATTTTTATTTATACTTTTAACACACAGATCTGACTCTCCTAGACAGCTTATCGCGGCTCGTCGTTTTCACAATTGGGAAGGCTATGGATCTGTTACGAAAGCCGTCAAAATCTCTAGTGCTGACGAAGCATACGTATATTTTGTCCTCTTCAATTATATTTCAAAATACATGATTTATTGAGGGGGGCGGGTGTAACTAACACACAGATCGCGAAAACCGCCAACGAACCTAAAGAAACGAAAGAAACTAGCAAATAACACATTTTATAAGGCAAATGTCGTTTGCAAGTAAGGAAATTCGTAGCAGCTGAAAGCAATGAAGCATGTTTCACACCCTTATGTACAAAAGGCAATGTGATAATTGGTTCACTGACTCATCATCACGCAGCCCAAAAAGCTAAAATTTGAAATTTGAAGAAGGTACTGTGGGCATAGTTTAAAAAGGGATTTTTCGAAATTATATCCCTATGGGGGTGAAACAGAGGAGGAAAAGCTATTTTTTTAAAAAAATATGTCGCTATTAAGGCAATTTTGAAGCAAGAACTACAAATATTGGTATTTGGCTTCTCGGTCATAAATAAAAACGTACGTGTTTCAGCATTTTCGGACATTCAACTCCTGAGGGTATGAATAGCGAGTGAAAGTTTTTTTTTTAAAATAAATCATTATTAAATAATAATCAAACATTTGTATATTTACATCTATAAAAAATGGTATTTGAGTTATCGAATAGATATTTAAAAAAAAATTCCAGTGTTTTTGGAAATTCTACCCCCAAAGGGAGTGAAATAGGGGAATAAAGGTTTCATGAAAAATATTTCATTATGAAATGAAAGCAGGATCGCGTTTTGGTCAGAAGTATATTCGGACAATACCATATTTCCATGGGCTTAATTAACGTGAAAAGTTTAGGTGTTGTAATTTACGAAGTAAATCAAAGAAAGTTGTTTAGCACTCACTACGACCAATCAGCTTTGTCAGAATTGCATAGAAGAAGAAACGGGTATTTAATACATTAATTTTTCAGGAGGCCTAATACATGTTCATTATTTTTGTCATAGGCTTCAAATGGTTCAAATGGCTCTGATCACTATGGGACTTAGCGTCTGAGGTCATCAGTCCCCTAGAACTTAGAACTACTTAAACCTAACTAACCTAAGGATATCACACACATCCATGTCCGAGGCAGGTATCGAACCTGCGACCGTAGCGGTCGCGCGGTTCCAGACTGAAGCGCCTAGAACCGCTCGGCCACACTGGCCGGCTTTGTTGTAGGTACTACGCAACTAATCATTACTGATGGCATAATAGATACCACGTTTAATGCGATTCCATTTACAGGAATATCTGTTAGAGATGAGAGAATTCAGTACCGCGTGTAAGACTGGTGTTAATAACTACAGAAACACTTAGCCGATTTGCCTCTTTTTTATGACTCGCTATATGAAACTACACTACTGGCCATTAAAATTGCTACACCACGAAGATGACGTGCTACAGACGCGAAATTTAACCGACAGGAAGAAGATGCTGTGATATGCAAATGATTAGCTTTTCAGAGCATTCACACAAGGTTGGCGTCGGTGGCGACACCTACAACGTGCTGACATGAGGAAAGTTTCCAACCGATTTCTCATACACAAACAGCAGTTGACCGGCGTTGCCTGGTGAAACGTTGTTGTGATGCCTCGTGTAAGGAGGAGAAATGCGTACCATCACGTTTCCGACTTTGATAAAGGTCGGATTGTAGCCTATCGCGATTGTGGTTTATCGTATCGCGACATTGCTGCTCGCGTTGGTCGAGATCCAATGACTGTTAGCAGAATATGGAGTCGGTGGGTTCAGGGGGGTAATACGGAACGCCGTGCTGGATCCCAACAGCCTCGTATCACTAGCAGTCGATATGATAGGCATCTTATCCGCATCGTGCAGCCACGTCTCGATCCATGAGTCAACAGATGGAGACGTTTGCAAGACAACAACCATCTGCACGAACAGTTCGACGACGTTTGGAGCAGCATGGACTATCAGCTCGGAGACCATGGCTGCGGTTACCCTTGACGCTGCATGACAGACGGGAGCGCCTGCGATGGTGAACTCAACGACGAACCTGGATGCACGAATGGCAAAACGTCATTTTTTCGGATGAATCCAAGTTCTGTATACAGCATCATGATAGTCGCATGCGTGTTTGGCGACATCGCGGTGAACGCACATTGGAAGCGTGTATTCGTCATCGCCATACTGGCGTATTACCCGGCGTGATGGTATGGGGTGCAATTGGTTACACGTCTCGGTCACCTGTTGTTCGCATTGACGTCACTTTGAACTGTGGACGTTACATTTCAGATGTGCTACGACCCGTGGCTCTACCCTTCATTCGATCCCTGCGAAACCCTACATTTCAGCAGGATAATGCACTATCGCATGTTACAGGTCCTGTACGAGCCTTTCTGGATACAGCAAATGTTCGACTGCTGCCTCGGCCAGCACATTCTCCAGATCTCTCACCAATTGAAAAGTCTGATCAATGGTGGCCTAGCAACTGGCTAGTCACAATACGCCAGTCACTACTCTTGATGAACTGTGGTATCTTGTTGAAGCTGCATGTGAACTGTACCTGTACAAGCCATCCAAGCACTGTTTGACTCAATGCCCAGGGGTATGAAGACCGAAATTCCGGCCAGAGGTGGTTGTTCTGTTCTCAGGATCTATGCACCCAAATGGCGTGAAAATGTAATCATATGTCAGTTTTAGTATAATATATTTGTCCAATGAATACCCGTTTATCATCTGTATCTCTTCTTGGTGTAGCAATTTTAATGGCCAGTAGCGTATGTTGACTTTGGCGCCATCTCAGTCTATTGTCGGAGTCTACTTGAGTTCTGCGGTCTGGTAGCAGGTGTGAAGATGAAGGCGAAGAATTGTAGAAACAACAATGCCTGCAACAGGTGCTTTCATTCCTATCTAATAGTAATCCAGTACCATTCCTGTGATCTTTTGATTATGCATCTGTCCTGCTTTCAAAAATGGTTCAAATGTCTCTGAGAACTTTGGGACTTAACATCTGTGGTCATCAGTCCCCTAGAACTTAGATCTACTTAAACCTAACTAACCTAAGGACATCACACACATCCGTGTCCGAGGCAGGATTCGAACCTGCGACCGTGGAGTCGTGTTCTGCTTTACTAACCTAAGACCAAAATTAATATTACCCAGGAAGGCAGAGCAGTGCTTGGATCCTTATTGGGAGGGAAGGGGCATAGATCCCCTTTTTTTTCTCCAGTTGAACTTTTTCATGGTTTTCAGAGTACAGAGACGATTATCTCAACAACGTCACGGCTTATTGCGCTCTCCATCACCGTCCGTCCTAGTTCATGCCTTTTCTCTGATGACTTCGATATCGTCGTCGTGTTACACACCTTCTTCGTTCATCACCGGTTGTGCACAGAATTTCAAATTTTCAGTTGAACTAATTATTACTTTTATAAACGTAGGTTTCCGCGGCCATCGTCACATTCAATAAAAATTTTTTCTGGGTTTGTGACCTCATTGTCAATATATATAAAACTACATTCTCCAGGGTGTGTTTTTGCTTACTGTAAGCAAAAAGAAAAAAACACCCTAAAGAAGGTCGCTTGCAACAGGGACCGAAACGTCGGTAGTTTTATGTATATTGACAATGCGGTCACAAACCCAGAAAAATTTTATTGAATAATTGTTACTTTCTTGAATTTCAATTAAACAGACCTGAATCTGAAAGTGAAGAGACGAAAAGAAGTGTGTGATGTATCGAAGAAGGTATTATAAGTTACTAGTAAGTCAAAAAATAACATGGTTTTGTATTCGAAACATTTGAGGATGACTGCATGAACAAGAGTAAATGAACAGAAGAGTACGAATGGCGTAGTAGGCTGAACAGAATTTTCAAAACTAATCTTCTGATGTGTCTGAAATGGAAAGCTTTCAGTGTGTATTACTATTTTAGAAATACGATTGTTTGATTTTCACTTTATGATCACATACAACTAATTACACTAAAAACAGATGCCGGACTACAGATACGACTGTATGGCAGAATCTTAAGGAAATGTAGTTAATGCACGGAAGAAGTGATCTACAAAATATTCACTGTATCGATTCTTCAGTACCGCTCGTCGGTCTGAGATCCTTAGAAGTTTGCATTGCTGGAGATCCAAAAATCGCGCGCTCATTTTGCTGCGGTTTCCTTTAATAACCGCTGGAGCCTCACGGAGATCCCCGTCAAACTTCAAGCGGCAGGCGAAGAAGATAGCTTGCAGAATCTTCGTTCGACTGATACATAGATACCGTGGTCAGATGGGAGCCGTACTGGATATGATTGATAAAGGATATGAGGAATATCCAAAGAAGAACAACGTGTTTCACTATCGGTTACTTTAGTAAACATGAAAGCGTTACCCAGATGTTCATTCAACTCCGGTGGCAGACGTAACAACAAATGTGTTGTGAATTACGGTGTGATTTATTGTTAAAATTCCGGGACCATGTGTTCTTAGAAGAGTGAATCAATATAATTCGTCCTAGGTATATCTCGAGGAAAGACAGTTAATGTAAAATTTGACAGACTCGAGCTCACACGATGGTTTACCAAAATTGGTTCTTTCTGTGCACCATTCGCTGGTGGTACACGAAAGGGGAGATTGACCATGGTATACAAAGTTCCTTCCATCACACACGATTAAGTTGGTTGCAAAGCATAGATGCTGATGCCTACAAAAATGGCTATTTTAAAATTTCGCCCCCGTCTTGGATATGATTCTGGGGACGCCCGTAACATCGGGTGTACCCCAAAGAGAAGTAATTGGACCTCTGTTGTTTTGAATATAAATAAACGATTCAGAACTGACGATCAGCAGCAGACTAAGACACTGCAGTTGTGCACGGCAGAGCGCCGACGTTGAAAGATCGTAAGGAACTGCAGAAAGACTAGGAAAAAAATATCAGCAGCAATGGATAGCAGCTCTCTTTACATGAAGATAAATGTACGATAATTAGTATAACAACATCAGACAACAACTTCAGATTAGAAGATTAGTGAACATGATAAGCAGCAGCATGGACTATCAGCTCGGAGACCATGGCTGCGGTTACCCTTCACACTGCATCAAAGACAGGAGCGCCTGCGATGACGTACTCGACGGCGAAAGTGGGTGCACGAATGGCAAAACGTCATTTTTTCGGATGAATCCAGGTTCTGTTTACAGCATCATGATTTGACACACTCGAGCTCACACTGTGGCTTACCAAAATTGGTTCTTTCCGTGCACCATTCGCTGCTGGTACACGAAAGAGGAGATTGACCATGGTACACAAAGTGTTTGGCGACATCGCGGTCAACGCACATTGAAAGCGTGTATTCGTCATCGCCATACTGGCGTATCACCCGGCGTGATGGTATGGGGTCGGTCACCTCTAGTTCGCATTGACGGCACTTTGAACTGTGGACGTTACATTTCAGATGTGTTACGACCCGTGGCTCTACCCTTCATTCGATCCCTGCGAAACGCTACATTTCAGCAGGATAATGCACGACCGCATGTTGCAGGTCCTGTACGGGCCTTTCTGGATACAGAAAATGTTCAACTGCTGCCCTGGCCAGCACATTCTCCAGATCTCTCACCAATAGAAAACATCTGGTCAATGGTGGCCGAGCAACTTGCTCGTCACAATACGCCAGTCACTACTCGTGATGAACTGTGGTATCATGTTGAAGCTGCATGGGCAGCTGTAACTGTACACGCCATCCGAGCTCTGTTTGACTCATTGCCCAGGCGTATCAAAGCCTTTATTACGGCCAAAGGTGGTTGTTCTAGGGACTGATTTCTCAGGATCTATGCACCCAAATTACGTGAAAATGTAATCACATGTCAGTTCTGGTATAATTTATTTGTCCAATGAATACCCGTTTATCATCTGCATTTCTTCTTGGTGTAGCAATTTTAATGGCCAGTAGTGTACTAAGAAGTGATGCGAAAACGGACAAAATCAGTATTTGGGAAGACGATTCGAAAACTTGGTTTTCTCAAGGGCGTCCTGAAAAAATGCAATGCAATGGAAAAGGAGATAGCATAAAACTCTGGTGCGAGCATTTCTGAATTACTGCTACAGTGCTCACAGCCTTGTCAAGTAGGCATGACAACTGGCGAATTCAGATAACTGCTGCTAGAAACGAAACAGGTGGGTATAGCCCGAACGGTAGTGTAAGAGAATTGTTCGTGGAACTTAAATGAGAATCCTTGGAAGGGAGACGACGTAGTTGTACCGAATACCTGTATTCGAAGAAGACTTTGCAATCTTCATGTTGTCACCACCGTGTGTCTCAAGTAGTGAGCATGCGAGAAAGGTGAGAGATTGGGTGGCGCACGGAGGCATATAGACAGTCATTTTTCCCTCACTCATAACTAGAATGGAATGAGAAATATTTAAAGATGGCAGTGCTAACGTTCTGCTGCCAGCATCGTGTATTTCGCTTAGGAATCACGGGGAAAAAGATAAGAGGGATTAGGACGCCAAGACTCCTTCGAAATTACACTATGCATTGTTGTATGAATTTTCACAGCCAGACGAAGAGTGGGAAATGGTTAAACGGGGTATCAAAAATGGTTCAAATGGCTCTGAGCACTATGGGACTTAACATCTGAGGTCATCAGTCCCCTAGAATTTAGAACTACCTAAAACCTAACTAACCTAAGGACATCACACACATCCTTGCCCGAGGCAGGATTCGAACCTGCGACTGTAGCGGTCGCGCGGCTCCAGACTGAAGCGCCTAGAACCGCTCGGCCACACCGGCCGGCAAACGGGTTTTCAAACTGCCAACGTGATATCTAATTTCCCAAAGAAATATTTAACTTCTTGAAAGTAATCTGGTAATTGAAAAAAATTTAAATTCTAGTTCGAGGGAAAATTGAAATATTTCATTACCAGCTCCTGCTAGCTATGTAAATGACGTGACAAAAAATATGAAACCAAAACATAAATTGAAACGTCTCTGCTTTCTCTTGCTCTGTATACTCATAATAATGATAGAATAACGATCGATACTTACATATATTATATTTCATGCTTTTGGGACAAAACTGGAAAATAAAAAATTTAAAAAAAAACGGTCAAATGTTTTGTGAAATGGTTTGTTTAGAAGTAAGAAATTAAATGTGTTAGACAAATATTTGGCGCACCTTTGCTCGAAATCATGTACAGCGAATGATGCGCCGATTGAGAATTTACAGCTCAATGTTTAACATAGAATCTTGGACTTTAGAGAGTTCTAGAGGATATTTGATGGAATTTCATTGACACGGGGACCGTACGAACTTCCCCTCAGCGATATGATTCGTATTGATAGGGAGTGTAGGACATGAGTAGGACTTCAACATCTACTTGTACGCCTAGGAAGACGCAACTCTCAACCATTTTGACGTGCTTATATACTTGTATGGCCGCTAATACACACCGTGTTCGCAGCCGAGCGAGTAAACTCTTAGTTTCATAAACACGAGGTCTCTGCATCGAATTTGCTACTCGTACAGCTGCAAAATACTAACACGAATTCTTTACAGACGAATGGAAAAACTAGTAGAAGCCAACCTCGGGGAAGATCAGTTTGGATTCCGTAGAAACACTGGAACACGTGAGGCAATACTGACCTTACGACTTATCTTAGAAGAAAGATTAAGGAAAGGCAAACCTACGTTTCTAGCATTTGTAGACTTAGAGAAAGCTTTTGACAATGTTGACTGGAATACTCTCTTTCAAATTCTAAAGGTGGCAGGGGTAAAATACAGGGAGCGAAAGGCTATTTACAATTTGTACAGAAACCAGATGGCAGTTATAAGAGTCGAGGGACATGAAAGGGAAGCAGTGGTTGGGAAGGGAGTAAGACAGGGTTGTAGCCTCTCCCCGATGTTGTTCAATCTGTATATTGAGCAAGCAGTAAAGGAAACAAAAGAAAAATTCGGAGTAGGTATTAAAATTCATGGAGAAGAAATAAAAACTTGGAGGTTCGCCGATGACATTGTAATTCTGTCAGAGACAGCAAAGGACTTGGAAGAGCAGTTGAATGGAATGGACAGTGTCTTGAAAGGAGGATATAAGATGAACATCAACAAAAGCAAAACAAGGATAATGGAATGTAGTCTCATTAAGTCGGATGATGCTGAGGGAATTAGATTAGGAAATGAGGCACTTAAAGTAGTAAAGGAGTTTTGCTATTTGGGGAGCAAAATAACTGATGATGGTCGAAGTAGAGAGGATATAAAATGTAGGCTGGCAATGGCAAGGAAAGCGTTTCTGAAGAAGAGAATTTTGTTAACATCCAGTATTGATTTAAGTGTCAGGAAGTCATTTCTGAAAGTATTCGTATGGAGTGTAGCCATGTATGGAAGTGAAACATGGACGATAAATAGTTTGGACAAGAAGAGAATAGAAGCTTTCGAAATGTGGTGCTACAGAAGAATGCTGAAGATTAGATGGGTAGATCACATAACTAATGAGGAAGTATTGAATAGGATTGGGGAGAAGAGAAGTTTGTGGCACAACTTGACCAGAAGAAGGGATCGGTTGGTAGGACATGTTCTGAGGCATCAAGGGATCACCAATTTAGTATTGTAGGGCAGCGTGGAGGGTAAAAATCGTAGAGGGAGACCAAGAGATGAATACACTAAGCAGATTCAGAAGGATGTGGGTTGCAGTAGGTACTGGGAGATGAAAAGGCTTGCACAGGATAGAGTAGCATGGAGGGCTGCATCAAACCAGTCTCAGGACTGAAGACCACAACAACAACTACTTTTTTGTGTGTTATCTGCACCAGTATTCGGTGCTTTGCTCCGATATGCGTGTACGCCGCGAAATTGTGTGACGATAGAGAACCGTTTATGAATGTAAACCAAGTTTGTTTTGCGTCAGACACACTGAAAGAAACCACGGACATGAAAAAATTCGTCGTTCCTTACATCTGCTGTGTACCATATTTCTACGATCGGTATCATCCTGATTCGATCAAAAATGGCTCAAATGGCTCTGAGCACTATGGGACTTAACAGCTGAGGTCATCGGTACCCTAGAACTTAGAACTACTTGAACCTAGCTAACCTAAGGACATCACACATATCCATGCCCGAGGCAGGATTCGAACCTGCGACCGTAGCGGTAGCGCTGTTCCAGACTGAAGCGCCTGGAATCGCTCGGCCACTCCAGCAGGCCATCCTGATTCGTGCATTGATGCATAGGTTACACTTTATACGTGTCGAAAATGTAGGTACAATAATGTAAATAAAATGACTACGCTGATTTGAATGAAAGTCTCATGTATCCTGTTTTCAGTTCCAATCTCCTCGAGAAAAGAACTTTCTCTACTTTTTTTCTTGCTGAAGCTTGAGAAAACAGTGAATGACTGATTTGATACTAAATCTTTTCACGGTCATAATCTGTTGTTAGCATTACGTGGGAATGAAAATTAAATTAATGGCAGCGAGATTCGATCGCGAGACCTCGCACATACGAAACGAAGCGGTTTTGCACGGTCGGCTGCGGATTCCGTAAAGACTAGCACCCTTACAAAGCTTGCAGCATAAGCACGCCTATAATTTTCAAATTAGAATTTCTCAAACACGGTTTATAGTTGTCCTTCCTGTTTACATTCGTCAAAATCAAAAAAATCGTTCAGATGGCTCTGAGCACTATGGGACTTAACTTCTGAGATCATCAGTCCCCTAGAACTTAGAACTACTTAAACCTAACTAACCTAAGGACGTCACACACTTCCATGACCGAGGCAGGATTCGAACCTGCGACCGTAGCGGTCATGCGGTTCCAGAGTGTAGCGCCTAGAACCGCTCGGCCATCCCGGCCGGCTGTCAAAATCCCAGACGTGCACTACATATCCTCTCAACATGAATCAAATCGGTGAGGGGAAATTCGTACTGTCTCCTTGTCATTGATCTCCTTGCGTCACCAGCGTATGAATACCTCAGTTGCTGGATATTATTTCGAGCATCATTCAAAGGCGCATGAGATGCTTCTCCAATGTTTCTTTTATTTTTTACTTTTATACGAGTTATTTCACAAAACATTTGACTTTCTCTTTCACATTTTTAATTTTATTTTGCTGTCGCTGAGTACGCGAATGGATAGCTAAAATGGTTCAAATGGCTCTGAGCACTATGGGACTTAACTGCTGAGGTCATCAGTCCCCTAGAACTTAGAACTACTTAAACCTAACTAACCTAAGGACGTCACACACATCCATGCCCGAGACAGGATTCGAACCTGCGACCGTAGCGGTCGCGCGATTCCAGACTGTAGCGCCTAGGACCGCTCGGCCACCCTGGCCAGCACGCGAATGGAATAGGAAGGAAAACTGGTAACTGTCGTCCAGTCTTTTAGGAGCGCCCACAATTTTCAAACTCGACTTTCTCAAAAACGGTTGATAGTTGCATCTTACTGTTTACAAATTTCAAAATCCCAGAGGTGCACTATACAACCAGTTCTACATCTACATATATACTCTGCTAAGCACCAAGTGGTGTGTGGCGGAGGGTACAACTCGCAGCAAAGTCGTATCCCCCCCCCCCCCCCCATCTGTTCCACTCGCGGATCGCGCGAGGGAGAAACGACTGTCTGAACGCCTCAGTACGAGCTCTTATTTCCCTTACCTTTGAATGATGATCATTACGCGATTTGAAAGTTGGTGGTAATAATATATGCTCTACATCCTCGGTGAAGATTGGATTTCGGTATTTAGTGAGCAGCCCCTTCTGTTTAGCGCGTCGTCTATCTGCAAGTATGTACCACTTCAAACTTTCTATGAGATCTGTAACGCTCTCGCGATGGCACCTGTTGATACGAATCGAATCGGTGAGCGGAAATTCGTACTGCCACCTTGTCAGTGATCCCCTTGCGTCACCAACGTATAAGTACCATAGCTGCTGTGTTATCATTTCGAGTATCATTCAAAGGCGCATGAGATGTTTCTCTAATGTATTTTATTTTCTACTTTTATACGAACTGTTTCACAAAACATTTGGCATTTTCTTTCACATTTTTTTTCTGTCGCTGAGTATGGAATAAGAATGGAAACTGATAACATTGGTTCGGTGCATCTACATCTACATTTATACTCCGCAAGCCACCCAACGTTGCGTGCCGGAGGGCACTTTACGTGCGACTGTCATTACCTTCCTTTCCCGTTCCAGTCGCGTATGGTTCGAGGGTAGAACGACTGCCGGAAAGTCTCCGTGCGCGCTCGAATCTCTCTAATTTTACATTCGTGATCTCCTCGGGAAGTATAAGTAGGGGGAAGCAATATATTCGATACCTCATCCAGAAACGCACCCTCTCGAAACCTGGGCAGCAAGCTACACCGCGATGCAGAGCGCCTCTCTTGCAGAGTCTGCCACTTGAGTTTGCTAAACATCTCCGTAACGCTATCACGGTTACCAAATAACCCTGTGACGAAACGCACCGCTCTCCTTTGGATCTTCTACATCTACATCTACATCCACACTCAGCAAGCCACCTGACGGTGTGTGGCGGAGGGTACTTTGAGTACCTCTATCGGTTCTCCCTTCTATTCCAGTCTCGTATTGTTCGTGGAAAGAAGGATGGTCGGTATGCTTCTGTGTGGGCTCTAATCTCTCAGATTTTATCCTCATGGTCTCTTCGCGAGATATACGTAAGAGGGAGCAATATACTGCTTGACTCTTCGGTGAAGGTATGTTCTCGAAACTTCAACAAAAGCCCGTACCGAGCTACTGAGCGTCTCTCCTGCAGAGTCTTCTACTGGAGTTTATCTAGCATCTCCGTAACTCTTTGGCGCTTACTAAATGATCCTGTAACGAAGCGCGCTGCTCTCCGTCGGATCTTCTCCATCTCTTCTATCAACCCTATCTGGTACGGATCCCACACTGCTGAGCAGTATTCAAGCAGCGGGCGAACAAGCGTACTGTAACCTACTTCCTTTGTTTTAGGATTGCATTTCCTTAGGATTCTTCCAATGAATCTCAGTCTGGCATCTGCTTTACCGACGATCATCTTTATATGATCATTCCATTTTAAATCACTCCTAATGCGCACTCCCAGATAATTTATGGAATTAACTGCTTCGAGTTGCTGACCTGCTATTTTGTAGCTAAATGGTTCAAGTGGCTCTGAGCACTATGGGACTTAACATCTATGGTCATCAGTCCCCTAGAACTTAGAACTACTTAAACCTAACTAACCTAAGGACATCACACAACACCCAGTCATCACGAGGCAGAGAAAATCCCTGACCCCGCCGGGAATCGAACCCGGGAACCCGGGCGCGGGAAGCGAGAACGCTACCGTACGACCACGAGCTGCGGACTGTAGCTAAGTGATAAGGGATCTATCTTTCCATGTATTCGCAGCACATTACACTTGTGTACACTGAGATTCAATTGCCATTCCCTGCACCATGCGTTAATTCGCTGCAGATCCTCCTGCATTTCAGTACAATTTTCCATTACAACCTCTCGATACACCACTGCATCATCTGCAAAAAGCCTCAGTGAACTTCCGACGTCATCGACAAGGTCATTTATGTATATTGTGAATAGCAACGGTCCTATGACGCTCCCCTGCGGCACACCTGAAATCACTCTTACTTCGGAAGACTTCTCTCCATTGAGAATGACATGCTGCGTTCTGTTATCTAGGAACTCTTCAATCCAATCACACAATTGGTCTGACAGTCCATATGCTCTTACTTTGTTCATTAAACGACTGTGGGGAACTGTATCTCCTCTGTCAACCCGACCTGGTACGGATCCCACACTGATGAGCAGTACTCAAGTATAGGTCGAACGAGTGGTTTGTAAGTCACCTCCTTTGTTGACGGACTACATTTTCTAAGGACTCTCCCAATCCTCTGTCATGCTCAGTACGATGGCTTGCGGAATAGTTATGCAGAATTAGAGGATGAAATTGGACTAATGGTGGCTGGTCCAGAGATATGGTTGGTTGGTTGGTTTGGGGAAGGAGACCAGACAACGTGGTCATCGGTCTCATCGGATTGGGGAAGGATTGGGAAGGAAATCGGCCGTGCCCTTTCAGAGGAACCATCCCGGCATTTGCCTGGAGTGATTTAGGAGGAAGAGGAGGAGATTACTGTTTAACGTCCCGTCGACAACGAGGTCATTAGAGACGGAGCACAAGCTCGGATTAGGGAAGGATGGGGAAGGAAATCGGCCGTACCCTTTCTAAGGAACCATCCCGGCATTTGCCTGAAGCGATTGAGGGAAATCACGGAAAACCTAAATCAGGATGGCCGGACCCGGGATTGAACCGTCGTCCTCCCGAATGCGAGTTCAGTGTGCTAACCACTGCGCCACCTCGCTCGGTGGAGTGATTTAGGGAAATCACGGAAAACCTAAATCAGGATGGCCGGACGCGGGATTGAACCGTCGTCCTCCCGAATGAGAGTCCAGTGTCTAACCACTGCGCCACCCCGCTCGGTCCAGAGATATGTAGGAAACCGTTCCTCCAATGGACTATCTGGGAATGGTGTTGTTGGAGACGTGAGTGCACGGTACAGGTAATTGTAGTTGTGAAGTGTGTTGTGTCGTGCGGTGCGCACCTGTGCGGACATCGGCGACGTCGCGGTTGGCGGCGACCCACTGGCGGAAGGCGTGCAGCGCCTGCGCACGCGCCGCGTCCTCCTCGCGCAGCTCGCTGCGGGCGACGGCGCGCACGCGCTCCATCAGCTGCGGGCCGGAGCCGTTGGCGGGGCACGCGCAGGGCTCCATGTCCGGCGAGCTACTGCCGCCTCTCGCCGCCCAGGCCAGCACCGCCGCCACGGCCGGCATCCCGCCCTGCAACAGCCGACAGCCACTCGTCAGCCCGTTGCGCAAGGTCAGGCCGCGTCGCGCCCCGGCCGGTCGCCCTTGCGTAAACACCTCCGCCTCGCGTCGCGTCACGCGTGCCGTATTTCCGGACCTCTATTTTCCAAATGCCTCGTACCAGTCTTTAAGCTGGACGCTTGCCATGTTATGATCACACCACGAACACTACAGTTAGGGTTTTTATGACGTAAAAATCCGCAAAAGTGGAGTGGGACTCGCGCACGGAGGACTCCGTACAAACGTAATCACAGGGTGCGTCTCTTAAATCCGCACAAATGAAACTTCTTTTTAAAAGCAAATTTATTAAATAATTACTTTTGAATACATTATGGGAGTGACAGTGATCAATGTGTTACAAACATTTACTTTTAAAAACAGTCTTGATCACAATTTATTTATTACGGTGACCGGTTTCGACCACTACTGTGATCATCTTCAGACCTACAAGTCGTATACAAAGCTTTAATTAGAGGGCTACATACATTAAAGAAAATACATAAAGCTATAAAGCTATAAAACGATGAATTACCAAAGGGTAAGGACCTCCTTCTGCTGGACAATCACTACTGGAAAAACCAGTGCACGTCTTACTATACAGGGTGAGTTACCGCTGGATATATTTCGTAAACCACATCAAATACTGACGAACCGATTCCACAGACCGAACGTGAGGAGAGGGGCTAGTGTAATTGTTTAATACAAACCATACAAAAATGCACGGAAGTATGTTTTTTAACACAAACCTACGTTTTTTCAAATGGAACCACGTTAGTTTAGTTAGCACATCTGAACATATAAACAAATACGTAATCAGTGCCGTTTGTTGCATTGTAAAATGTTAATTACATCTGCAGATATTGTAACCTAAAGTTGACGCTTGAGTACCACTCCTCCGCTGTTCGATCGTGTGTATCGGAGAGCACCGAATTACGTAGGGATCCAAAGGGAACGGTGGCTGTTCGATCGTGTGTATCGGAGAGCACCGAATTATGTAGGGATCCAAAGGGAACGGTGATGGACCTTAGGTACAGAAGAGACTGGAACAGCACATTACGTCCACATGCTAACACGTTTTTATTGGTTTTTTCACTGACGCACCATGAGCGGTGAGGTACACGTACACACGTGGTTTCCGTTTTCAATTACGGAGTGGAATAGAGTGTGTCACGACATGTCAGGCCAATAGATGTTCAATGTAATGGCCATCATTTGCTGCACACAATTGCAATCTCTGGTGTAATGAATGTCGTACACGCCGCAGTCCATCTGGTGTAATGTCGCCGCAGGCTGCCACAATACATTGTTTCATATCCTCTGGGGTTGTAAGCACATCACGGTTCTTCATCTACAACTTCTACATGGATACTCTGCAAGTCACATTTAATTGCCTGGCAGAGGGTTCATTGAACCACCTACACAATTCTCTATTATTCCAATCTCGCATAGCACGCGAAAATAACGAACACCTATATCTTCCCGTACGAGCTCTGATTTCCCTTATTTTATCGTGGTGATCGTTCCTCCCTATGTAGGTCGGTGTCAACATATTTTCGCATTCGGAGGAGATAGTTGGTGATTGGAATTTCTTGAGAAGATTCCGTCGCATCGAAAAACACCCTTCTCTTAATGATTTCCAGCTCAAATCCTGCATCATTTCTGCGACGCTCTCTCCCATATTTCGCGATAATACAAAACGTGCTGCATTTCTTTGAACTTTTTCGATGTACTCCGTCAGTCCTATCTGGTGTCGGCCCCCGGTAGCTGACTGGTGCCGGCACGATAGCTCAGCGTGCTCGGTCAGAGAGTTAGCTACCCTTTGCAATAAATAAAAAAAAAAGAAACTGAGTGAACCGATCAACGAAGAACCCGAATGGGTGCCATCGGACGCCCGCCCAGAGCAGATTCAACGAGCAATTGAGAACAAAATGAGGTAAAAAAATAAAGTGGTCAGCGCGACAGACTGTTAATCCTAAGGGCCCGGGTTCGATTCCCAGCTGGGTCGAAGATTTTCTCCGCTCAGGGACTGAGTGTTGTGTTGTCCTAATCATAATCATTTCATCCCCATCGACGCGCAAGTCACCGAAGTGGCGTCAAATCGAAAGACTTTCACCAGGCGAGCGGTCTACCCGACGGGAGGCCCTCGTCACGCGCCATTAGTCCTATCTGGTAAGGATCCCACACCGCGCAGCAGTGTTCTAAAAGAGCACGGGCAAGCGTAGTGTAGGCAGTCTCCTTAGTAGGTCTGTTTCATTTTCTAATTGTCGTGCCAATAAAACGCAGCCTTTGGTTAGCCTTCCCCACAACATTTTCTATGTGTTATTTTCGATTTAAGTTGTTCGTAATTGTAATACCTAGGTACTTAGTTGAATTTACCGGCTTTTAGGTTAGACTGATTTATCGTGTAACCGAAGTTTAACGAGTTCCTTTTAGCACTCATGTGGATGACCTCACAGTTTTCGCACCATTCAGATTGTTGTTGTTGTTGTGGTCTTCAGTCCTGAGACTGGTTTGATGCAGCTCTCCATGCTACACTATCTTGTGCAAGCTTCTACATCTCCCAGTACCTACTGCAACCTACATCCTTCTGAATCTGCTTAGTGTATTCATCTCTTCGTCTCCCTCTATGATTTTTACCCTCCATCCTGCCCTCCAGTACTAAATTGGTGATCCCTTGACGCCTCAGAACATGTCCTACCAACCGATCCCTTATTCTAGTCAAGTTGTGCCACAAATTCCTCTTCTCCCCAATTCTATTCAATACCTCCTCATTACTTATGTGATCTAACCATCTAATCTTCAGCATTCTTCTGTAGCACCACATTTCGAAAGCTTCTATTCTCTTCCTGTCCAAACAATTTATCGTCCACGTTTCACTTCCATACATGGCTACACTCCATACAAATACTTTCAGAAACGACTTCTTAAACTTATATCTATAATCGATGTTAACAAATTTCTCTTTTTCAGAAACGCTTTCCTTGCCATTGCCAGCCTACATTTTATATCCTCTCTACTTCGACCATCATCAGTTATTTTGCTCCCCAAGTAGCAAAATTCCTTTACTACTTTAGGTGTCTCATTTCCTAATCTAATTCCCTCAGCATCGCCAGACTTAATTCGACTACATTCCATTATCTTCGTTATGCTTTTGTTGATGTTCATCTTATACCCTCCTTTCAAGACACTGTCCATTCCATTCAACTGCTCTTCCAAGTCCTTTGCTGTCTCTCACAGAATTACAATGTCATTGGCGAACCTCAAAGTTTTTATTTCTTCTCCATGGATTTTAATACCTACCCCGAATTTTTCTTTTGTTTCCTTTACTGCTTGCTCAATATACAGATTGAATAACACCGGGGAGAGGCTACAACCCTGTCTCACTCCCTTGCCAACCACTGCTTCCCTTTCATACCCCTCGACTCTTATAACTGCCATCTGGTTTCTGTACAAATTGCAAATAGCCTTTCGCTCCTTGTATTTTACCCCTGCCACATTGAGAATTCGAAAGAGAATATTCCAGTCAACATTGTCGAAAGCTTTCTCTAAGTCTACAAATGCTAGAAACGTAGGTTTGCCTTTCCTTAATCTATCTTCCAAGATAAGTCATAGGGTCAGTATCGCCTCACGTTTTCCAGTATTTTTACGGAATCCAAACTGATCTTCCCCGGGGTCGGCTTCTACTAGTTTTTCCATTCGTCTGTAAAGAATTCGCGTTAGTATTTTGCAGCCGTGACTTATTAAACTGATAGTTCGGTAATTTTCACATCTGTCAACACCTGCTTTCTTTGGGATTGGAATTATTATTTCTTCTTGAAGTCTGAGGGAATTTCGCCTGCCTCCATACATCTTGCTCGCCAGATGGTAGAGTTTTGTTAGGACTGGCTCTCCCAAGGCTGTCAGTAGTTCGAATGGAGTGTTGTCTACTCCAGGGGCCTTGTTTCGACATAGGTCTTTCAGTGCTGAAATTCCTTATAAAAGCAAATTTATTAAAACAAAATACGAGGGTCATTCAATTTATTAAAGAGACAAATTGGTCTGAAAAAAAACTGTTAGTAGGGCAAGTTGGTATCACTAGGATTAATCCTGATCAGCTGATGTTCCAAATTTGTTTTGTTTATAACCTCAAAAATACATTTCAAGATGGCGAGTCCGCTTGAAACGTCCCCATTAGTTGAACAACGTTCTGTTATTCGGTTTTTACTTGCTGAAGGCGAGAAACCAGTGAATATGTACTGAAGAATGTCTAAAGTTTATGGTGAAGGTTGCATGTATCGTGCAAAATTTTACAAGTGGGTAGAGCAGTTGAAAAATGGTCGCGACGCAGTGACCTTTCGAATACCGTTGCAGTTTCAACTCGGTTCAAGTTTGTACTGGCACAGTTCATAACATTATCTACAACAAGCTGAAGTACCGCAAAACATGTGCGAGATGGGTGCCAAAGGAGTTAACACAGCTACACAAGGAAACAAGGTTGAGAGTGTGCACAGAGCTAAAGGATCATTATGAAAGAAGGTGAGCACTTCCTCAACAAAATTTTAACTTGTGATGAAACTTACGAGTCAGAATCAAAAAGACAATGCATCGAGTGGAAGTACACCGACTCACCTGTCAAGAAAAAAATTCAAACCCCAAGCATCGGCAGGAAAAGTCATATTGACGGTGTTTTGAGATGCTGAAGGTCCAGTTTTTGTGATTATCTCGAAGAGCAGCGTACAATTAACAGCCACTACTACTCGGATTTGCTTTTAAACAAGGTGAAGCCAGCCGTGAGAGAGAGACGTCGTGGATCCCAGAGGACAGGTGTGATTCTCCAGCAAGAAAACGCACGTCCTCATATTGCTCAACTAACCTGTGAAACCAACGACCAAATGGGCTGGGAAGTACTGCCTCATCCTCCTTACAGTCCTGATTTGGCATCTAGTGATTTCCATTTTTTTTTTTGTGCTCTGAAGGAGGAATTACGTGGGAAGAGGTTCCAGGACAACGAGGGCGTGAAAAAGTTTGTGGGAAATTGGCGCAAACATCAAGATAAAGAGTTCTTTGCAGCTGGAATAAAAAAGGTTGTAGCCCATTGGAACAAGTGCATAAATGTTCAAGGGCATTATGTAGAAAAGTTATTGTTTTGTTGAAATAAACGCTTTTTTCTCCAGACCAATTCATCTCTTTAATTATTGAATGACCCTCGTACAAATGAAAATGAAAATCCTTTTACATATAAGTAGTGGTATCTTTCAAGAGTATCATTACTCGATGTAACCCCTTCATCCGCAACGACCGCCTCCAATCTTGTCCTGAAGCGATCGCACGCACTCGTTAACACAGCGCTGTCTCTACATTCGCGAATGCTGCTTCGATAGCGGTGCGTAGAGCTGCGACATTAGGGTGCCTCGTCTTACTGGTAACTCTTTCGACTACGCCCCAAATCCGGGCTATTCGAGGGCCAGAACTCCTTTGACCACAACATGTCAATGTTATCCGAGAGCCAGTTTTGGACTAAATGGCTCATGTGAGACGGGGTACCGTCTATTGAAAGACAGAAAGATATATTGTCTCCCTGAGGCCACAGTTACCATCCACGGTTTCACGACATTTGTCAAAACTCGCAGATAAACTTCTTTTGTGACACTTTGTCGCTTTCCGAAGAAATGTGGCGGCGTGGTATCACCCTCAGTGGACACAACACGTGAATCCCAGACTTCTTCGAAGCATTAAACTTGGCCACAATACCGTAAACAGTTGACCTCACGTACGCGAAGAATCGAACTATTTCAGTAGGCGAACATCCAGCGTGAAGACTCTCTATAATCGCGGCTCTTGGTTGTACTCCGCACTTGTCCGTAACATCTCGGCCATTCAGAGGTTCTGACTGTTTGCCAGATGCCTATGGCTTTCAAGAACGCCAATCGCGACCTCCGGCGGAACTGCGATATTGCTGGAAATTGAAACTGAAATTTGTTCGGATTTAAGCGCCGCTTCTGTACCTATGTAGAAAGTTCATCTATACCGGAAATAGAGAATATGAACGATATTTGCCTGTTATCAATATCGATACTGGTAAGATATCGGTCCCGGTACTTCCAAGACGCTCGGGAACGTCAAAAAAATTTTTTTCCTGTGGTATAGTTGCAAATAAACAATTTTCGGATTTTTTTCGTTTACTTGTACTTTGAAACCCAGCTTTTTACCAAATTTTATGTGACGTAAATAACCGTACCTTTTGATTACGTTGACTTGGAAGCTTAAATTTTAAACACCGCCAAAGTACAGTAGGTCTTAGTATGTGATATAACGTCCTACTTGATATGTCTACACTTTCCTGAGAAAAAGGGTTTTTAACAGACAGACAGACGGACAACAAAATGGTCCTTTAACAGTTCCATTTTTGCCAACTGAGGTATGGGGCCGTAAAAATCATCATAATTTGCACAAAAACATGGTGTTAAGACAAAAATTTATAAAAATGTACATAATAACATAAAAATAAGTAATGTTTGAGAATATTTCTAGTGGAGAAGATCAGCGGTCTTGATACAATATTTTAAAATATCTTTGTACCGACTTCTCTGCAGATGGTAAACTCTTTCACATAATTCACTTCTTGTGGAAACAGTGTAACATTCGTCGTCGTTTACTCTTACTTTTCATAGACATTGTAAAGTCTACGATCGTGTATGCCCCTGTTCAAATTCTACTGGTAAATGTTTCCAATCAATTAGGTCCATCTAATTACATTGTTTCTGAAACTTCCTAGCATATTAAAACTATGTGGACGTCCAGGACTCGAGCCCAGAATCTAGCCCTTCGAGAGCAATGTTCTTGCTACCTGAACTTCCCAGCAGCGACTAAAAGCCGGCTCTCACGATTTTATTTCTACCAACACCTCTCTTCAACTTCTCAAACTTCACGCAAGTTTTCCTGCGTAACTTTCTAGACTAGCATTCCTGCTAACAGCGATTTTACGATGAATTGGACTAAAAAAAACATTTCACTCCTTTCTGAGTAACCGTCCTGAGTGACAAAAACATCACACAATCCTAGATTTTCTGTCCAACTACAGGCCAGCACCAAGGTTTCGTCTTGTCACCTCTATTTCACCTCCTATACTCAGCTAGCATCCCAAAACCATCACCTCCACCATCTCCAGCATGTTAATGACTCCAATCAATCATTCAACTTCACATCAACGAGTAGCCAGTGGTTCCATACCAAAAGCCCAGGGAGTAAATAAAGAAAAAACAGATCAAGCATTATGTCCCCGAGACACTTGCTTCACAATTTACGACCTACTAATTTACCTAACTAAAACATTAAGATACCTTGGAGTTACACTCCACAAGAAACCAACCTGGAATGCCTGCCTACAGACCATTCAAAAGAACGATCACAATAGAGTAAAACTACTAACATGGTGACGACATCCCACATCCATACCTGCATGATCCTCACCCGACACATCTTCGTCTGAGCAAATGTTGTATGAACCTCTGGTCCTATGAAGATTTCTCGCTCCCTTCCAATCATGGAGTGGCACTTATTGTTCCTCTCTTTCCATATCTGATTACATTCTGCCACCTGTAACCTGTAACAACTTATAAGGTACCCACTACTTCTCAAATACCCGAAACACTTTCGCCTTCTCTACTTTACGAATAAACTCCAGTCGCAACACCGTATTGTATCTTCCATCCATTGCACTAGAGGCAGCTACTGAGGGCAAAAATGAGAGAGGACGGATATTAGAGTAAATTCTATAAATAACTGAAGAACTCAGGTAATGGGAGTATTATGAGAGGAAGAGGTTGGCATTGGAGAGGAAACTGTGGAGAAGCGTGAAACCATCCAGAAGATTGATGAATTACTTCTCCTCCCTCCCCCTATCATCCCTCTCACCTCCCCCCTCCCCAGAAAATCGCTTTCACTTTTATGATCCAACTAGCCTTTCCCGCATGGCTAAAAATGTGTATGCGTTTGGCTCATAAATTAAACACACCTCTTCACCCCCTCTCTGTGTCCACATCTTCTTCCTTCTGTCTCTGAACCTCATCCTCCCACTTCTGTCTATCTCCTCCTCCCTATTCTCTCTTCATTTCCTCATCTCCCACTTTGTCCATTTCCTTCACCCTCTCTCTCTGAACATATCTTCCTCCCCTCTCCATTTTACCATATCCTCCTTCCCCTCTTTCTTTCTATCTCTGCCTCCCCTTCTTACTTTTCAACTGCCCTGTACTTCTCTATACATTCCACCTCCCTCATGCTCTCCCCTCCTCCACTCTCTCTGTCGATTTTCTCCTTCCCTCACTCTGTTCATCCTCTCCTCTGTCCATCTCAGCCTGTGCCCAGCCATGCTCATCATCATATGTAGTCCCTGCAATACAGTTCAACAAAGCAGGCTGATAATGCTCTCACAACTTGCCAGTGTTGCAAGGCAGGGTATAAGTAAGGGGCATGAAAATAAGTTATTTACCTCGATCTACAGGCCATCATGCAAAGTAGGGCAATGAAGCAGGCCTATACTACTCCAACGCAAGACACCTGTCATGCAGGGTAGCTCAGAAAACTGTTTCTTGCTCCTGAGATGTAGGCTGCCCTACAAATTAGATTGATTTGGCAAACCAATACTTTCCCACATAACATATCCGTCATGAAGTGTAGCCTATACACCAGGGGCTAGAAAAAACACGTTTTTCCCTTATGTTGATACTCGTTATGCCTGCTGTTTCCATAGCAAATTTGGTTTAAATTGATTCAGGGACTTAGGAGAAGATCCCAGGTATACACTCATATACTCTGCTACAGAGAGAGAGAGAGAGAGAGAGAGAGAGAGAGAGAGAGAGAGAGAGAGAGTAAAGAGAGAGAGAGAGCAGACAACAGATTACAGAGAGTGGCAACCTGTCTGCTGACAATCAGCACCTATAACAGAGGAATGTAAATGACAAATAAGTTAAAAATTGAACAGGATGTCAGAAGGGTTACAAAAAGGTAAAGTTTTATCACAGGACATTTGGCATGCAACATGTTTAATGCAGTTATAACATTGGTAGGAGATATGGGGGTAATAACAATAAAAGGGCAAAAATATAGAGCAGTGGCAGACCAGCCAGGTGCTTTACCTCTGCGGCACACCACGTTGTCGATGGGATGGTAAACAATAATCTCCGTCTATGGCGCACAAGTTCACAACACCTCAGTTTCCTATGCTCATTATGAAGGACAGTGTATTTCGAGAGCTGAAACTGAAACCGTTCGATATTTTT
The DNA here is from genome assembly GCF_021461385.2 of Schistocerca piceifrons. Lineage (NCBI taxonomy): Eukaryota > Metazoa > Arthropoda > Insecta > Orthoptera > Acrididae > Schistocerca > Schistocerca piceifrons. The sequence goes on from NC_060141.1 coordinate 83,523,035, forward strand.
CGTAATTTATCCGCGTTATCATTTTATTACTAGTTTGAAACGAAGATTGTGGTTTATGGTTTGTAGTGTTTCCAGAGGTCTAATTAGGTACAAAAGATGATTTATTGATTGTGAACTGGCAAAAGCTATTTATTAGAACGAACGTTTTAGTGAGAGATTGATCGGCATCATAGCCTGAAGTCCACAATAGGTTGAAAAGTGATAACTTTGTTGTGAGTATGCTAAGCCCACGAATGTGACATTATGAAAAGAAGCTTGGCCATATTTACCAAACAGTTGAAGTTGTTATTTGGAAGGCAATTAGTAATCACAGGGTTATGTTCGTCTCACATTACTTTAAATTACCATTTTACTATACATTGCGTGCCACAAATTTTATTTTTATTATTATGGCGATTATCGTGTAACCTTTTGTTATTACACCAACATTTTTTTTCAAGTACACAGCGCATTACTTCTCCGTTATCACGTCAGGATTTGGTTCAATTGCTTCCGTCTCTAGCTGCTAAATACGTTATCTGCCTACTGCTCTACTGGGTTATTTACAAACAGCTGCTGACACTCCTTTACAACTCATGCCAAGCGCAACTCAGCTAAATATGTATGCAACGGCATTGTTCATGTCCTGATGAAAGGGAGCTACGTGCTCGCGGTATCTGATGCGTGCCACTCTGCCCTAATAACACGAACAAGACAAGGCATTAATTCAGCCTATGAAAATGAGCGAAGAAAAATCGATTTACATGGACTGAGGAACAAAAATGAAAGTGCAGCCACCTGGTAGAGTATCGTACAGAGCTCAAATTAATTATTACAAACACTAGGTTTAAGAATCATGAAAGAAGGTTTTTTTGGATGAAGAAACCTGGAAACATCGGAAATACATTATACAGGCCGGGAACGATTAGATTAGATTAGATTAGTACTTGTTCCATAGATCATGAATACGACACTTCGTAATGATGTGGAACGTGTCAGGTTAATAAAAGGTGTCAATACAAGATATTACATTAGACAAAATGTTACATGACACTCGATAATTTTTTTTGTGTGTGGAGGTTGGGAAATTACCCACTTACTATATCCAAAAACTCATCTAATGAGTAGAAGGAGTTGCCATTAAGAAATTCTTTTAATTTCCTTTTAAATGCTATATGGCTATCTGTCAGACGTTTGATGCTATTAGGGAAGTGACCAAAGACTTTCGTGGCAGCATAATTTACCCCTTCTGAGACAAAATTAGATTTAACCTTGAGTAGTGAAGATCATCTTTTCTCCTAGTGTTGTAGCTATGTACACCGCTATTACTTTTGAATTCGTTCGGATTGTTAATAACAAATTTCATAAGTGAATATGTATATTGTGAGGCTACAGTGAAGATTTATAGCTCTTTAAATAAGTGTCTGCAGGATGAGCTCCGGCAATTATTCTGATTACACGCTTTTGTGCAATGAACACTCTTTTACTCAATGATGAGTTACCCCAGAATATGATGCCATACGAAAGCAGAGAATGAAAATAGGCGTGGTACGCTAATTTACTCAGATGTATATCGCCAAAATTTGCGGTGACCCTAATAGCATATGTCGTTGAACTCAAATGTTTCAGCAGATCCTCAGTGTGTTTTTTCCAGTTCAACCCCTCATCAACGCATACACCTAGAAATTTTGAATATTCTACCTTAGCTACTGATTTCTGATCGAAGTCTATATTTATTAATGGGGTCATTCCATTTACTGTGTGGAACTGTATATACTGTGTTTTGTCAAAGTTTAATGAGAGCCCATTTGCAGAGAACCACTTAATGATTTTCTGAAAAACATCGTTTACAATTTTACCAGTTAATTCTCGTCTGTCGGGCGTAATAGTTATACGTGTATCATCGGCAAAAAGTACCAGCTTTGCATCTTCGTGAATATAGAATGGCAAGTCATTAATATATATTAAGAACAGCAGAAGACCCAAGACCGAAAATACTGTGGTAAGCAAAACTTAAGAACGAAAGCAGCTTTCGCGTGATGAGTGACTGCCAAGTAAAGCAGTGCGATGAAACTTGGACCATACGTAGGAAGAACCTGTAGAGTATAATACAGAAGGGAATTGAAGAATCAGAGATACAACAGTTTGCTGGTAGGTACGTGGCATTAGATGTCTACGCACAGGCCATGTAGCTCGCGTAAATAACGGGCCGCTGATTTGGGTGCGCGCTGATGGCGCCCGATAGCGACTCACATGGGTTCCTTAGGATTTACATCAGGCGAATTTGGCGGCCAAACATCAATATGAGTTCACTATAATGCTTCTCAAACCACTGTAGCACGGTTCTGGCTGCGATAAACGGACAGTTACACTGTTGGAAGACATCAAGCACAAAGGGATGCGGGTGTTTCGCAGTTGTCAGCATGTCTTCGATTATTACCACAGGTCCCATGCAGGTGTTGGAGGAGAATGTCTCAAAAAACTAAATTCCGCTCGAACAGGGAATGCAATCCCAACGGTTCTGGCCGGCCGCCGTGTCATCCTCAGCCCACAGGCGTCACTAGATGCGGATGTGGAAGGTCATATGGTCAGCATACCGCTCTCCCGATCGTATGTCAGTTTACGAGACTGGGGAGAATGTCTCCTATAGCAGAATACTACGTCCACAACCTGTATTCATGGCTCGCTGCAAGTTCCAGGATGCCGTTCACCTCGATGATGGCGTTTACGGAGACAACCATCGACCTAGTGCAGCAAAAATGTGATTCAGCCGAAGAGTCAACACGTTTCTATTTATCAACGGTCGAATCCCAATGGTCATGTGCCCACTGCAATCGTAATTGACGGTGTCATTGGGTTAGCATGTGAACACGTAAAGGTGGTCTGCTTCGGAGCTCCATGTTCGACAGTGTACGATGAACGGCGTGCACAGAAACACTTGTGCGTGCACCAGCATTATACTGTTTCGGCAGAGATGACACAGATCACCATTTATCCTGTTTACAGACCAGACAAGCCTCTGTGAACAGCCGTGGACGTCCAACAATTTAGCGCCTACTGGTAGTTTCGCTGTCCTTCCACCTCTTTCCCTAGATGCTCACGAAAGAAACACGTTAACTTTCGACCGACTTCGCCAGTTTCGATATATTCGTTCACAGGTTCTGCATAATAATAATGTGCCCATTGTGAAAATCGTTTATCTTGATGGATTTCCCTATTTGTAACCCATATCTCCGCTAGAGTGATCCCCCGTCCGCGTGTGCTCTGCTTATATACATTACTGGGCATTAAAATTGCTACACCACGAAGATGACGTGCTACAGACGCGAAGTGTGACCGACAGGAAGAGGATGCTGTGATATGCAAATGATAAGCTTTTCAGAGCATTCACACAAGGTTGGCGCCGGTGGCGACACCTACAGCGTGCTGACACGAGGAAAGTTTCCAACCGATTTCTCATACACAAACAGCAGTTGACCGGCGTTGCCTGGTGAAACGTTGTTGTGATGCCTCGTGTAAGCAGGAGAAATGCGTACCGTCACGTTTCCGACTTTGATAAAGGTCGGATTGTAGCGTATCGCGATTGCGGTTTATCGTATCGTGACATTGCTGCTCGCGTTGGTCGAGATCCAATGACTGTTAGCAGAATATGGAATCGGTGGGTTCAGGAGGGTAATACGGAACGTCGTGCTGGATCCCAACGGCCTCGTATCACTAGCAGTCGAGATGACAGGTATCTTATCCGCATGGCTGTAACGGATCGTGCAGCCACATCTCGATCCCTGAGTCAACAGATGGGGACGTTTGCAAGACAACAACCATCTGCTCGAACAGTTCGACGACGTTTACAGCAGCGTGGACTATCAGCTAGGAGACCGTGGCTGCGGTTACACTTGACGCTGCATCACAGACAGGAGCGCCTGCGATGGTGTACTCAACGACGAACCTGGGTGCACGAATGGCAAAACGTCATTTTTCGGATGAATCCAGGTTCTGTTTACAGCATCATGATGGTCGCATCCGTGTTTGGCCACATCGCGATGAATGCACATTGGAAACGTGTATTCGTCATCGGCATACTGGCGTATCACCCTCTGTGATGGTATGGGGTGCCATTGGTTACACGTCTCGGTCACCTCTTCTTCGCATTGACGGCACTTTCAATAGTGGACGTTACATTTCAGATGTGTTACGAACCGTGGCTCTACTCTTCATTCGATCCCTGCGTAACCCTACATTTCAGCAGGATAATGCACGACCGCATGTTGCAGGTCCTGTACGGGCCTTTCTCGATACAGAAGATGTTCGACTGCTGCCATGGCCAGCACATAATCCAGACCTCTCACCAATTGAAAACATCCGTTCAATGTGGCGGAGCAACTGGCTCGTCACAATACGCCAGTCACTACTCTTGATGAACTGTGGTATCGTGTTGAAGCTGTATGGGCAGTTGTACCTGTACACGCCATCCAAGCTCTGTTTGACTCAATGCCCAGGCGTATCAAGGCCTTTATTAATGGTACTGATTTCTCAGGATCTATGCACCCAAATTGCGTGAAAATGTAATCATATGTCAGTTCTAGTATAATATATTTGTCCAACGAATACCCATTTATCATCTGCGTTTCTTCTTGGTGTAGTAATTTTAATGGTCAGTAGTGTAATATTCTGCCCTTTGTGAATGTTGTTTATCTTAATGGATTTCCCTGTTTTAGCCCATATCTTCGCTAGAGTGATCCCCCGTCCGCGTGTGCTCCGCTTAAATACTTTTGTTACCGTCTTATGTGCCCGAACGCCACCAGGTACCATCCAACGTTGCGGTGGGCAATAGTCATAATGTTTTGGCTTAACTGTGTATAGTACCTTTACGATCATAGTTACCGTGTACAATATCAAGACTCACCTATTATTGCATTTACAGAACCCCTGACGAACGCAATATGCCGAAATGAGCTCACTGTAATTTACATTTGTATGTAGGATGTTTAGGTTTTTATGTTGGTAACGCCATGTAGCGCTCTATATGAAAATAACTGACTGTGCTGTGTGCAGTCTGTGGCTGGTTTGCATTGTTGGAATTTGCTATTTTAGGGTTGGGCAGTTGGCTGTTACAGCGCGTAGCGTTGCGCAGTTGGAGGTGAGCCGCCAGCAGTGGTGGATGTGGGGAGAGAGATGGCGGAGTTTTGAGAGCGGATGATCTGGACGTGTGTCCATCAGAGACAGTAAATTTGTAAGACTGGATGTCATGAACTGACATATATATACCAGTTTATGTGTTAGGAGCCTTTTCTAAAAAAATGTTTTGAGTGTAGTCACAAATTAAAGGTGGACGATAAACAGTACAGACAATAAGAGAGGCTTTGGATATGGATCGGACAACTAACGAAGAGATACTGAATCGAACTGGGGAAGAAGATATATACGTAATGACTTTAGAACAACATTGTTTGTTCTCTATCAAAATCTTTCATTTGCTAACTATGCCTATCAGTAGTTAGTGACTTCAGTAGTTAGAACCTTTTATTTAGCTGGCAGTATTGGCGCTCGCTGTATTGCATAAGTCGAGTAACGAAGATTTTTGTGAGGTAAGTGATTCATGAAAGGTATAGGTTATTGTTAGTCAGAGCCATTCTTTTGTAGGGATTTTTAATAGTCAGACTGCGTTGAGCTAAAAATATTGTGTGTCAGTTTAGTGTTGATCAGAATAGGTAAAGAGCGAAATGTCTGAGTACGTTTAGTTCTGCTCAGCTGTTAGAAAATCAAATAATGTAAGAGGTTTATCAGCACAGTCATTCATAAATTTTTCTAAGGGAACGTTTCACATTATAAAACTCGCATAAACAGAAGTGTAACTGGTATATCATTATGATAATCATGTCACTACAATATATATTTTGCACTGAACGTCTTCCTCCCCCTCCGCAAAAAAAGAAAAGGAAAGGAAATCCATGGAGTGGCGCCGTACCACCTCTCCTCCGAAGAGAAAGTTCAAAGCCGAACCATCGGATGGTAAAGCCATAGCGACGGTCTTCTGTGACTGAAGGGGCTATTCTGCTTGATGTCCTCCCTCATGGTGCCACAATCAACTATGAAGTGTGTTGTGTCACCCTCAGTAAACTGAAGAAATGACTTCGGTGAGTCCGTCGGCACAAAAATGCAAATGAACTTCTCTTTGTGCACGACAACGCAAGGCCTCACACAAGTTTGCGCACCCGAGAGGAATTAACGAAACTTAATTGGGATGTTCTTCCTCATCCAAGCAGACGATGTCAAAGTTAGCGTAAGGAGGGCTATGCGTGAAGCGTTCATTGAATTCGAAAGTAAAATTCTATGTACCGACTTGACAGAAAATCCTAGGAAGTTCTGGTCTTACGTTAAATCAGTAAGTGGCTCGAAACAGCATATCCAGACACTACGGGATGATGATGGCATTGAAACAGAGGATGACACGCGTAAAGCTGAAATACTAAACACCTTTTTCCAAAGCTGTTTCACAGAGGAAGACCGCACTGCAGTTCCTTCTCTAAATCCTCGCACAAACGAAAAAATGGCTGACATCGAAATAAGTGTCCAAGGAATAGAAAAGCAACTGGAATCACTCAACAGAGGAAAGTCCACTGGACCTGACGGGATACCAATTCGATTCTACACAGAGTACGCGAAAGAACTTGCCCCCCTTCTAACAGCCGTGTACCGCAAGTCTCTAGAGGAACGGAGGGTTCCAAATGATTGGAAAAGAGCACAGATAGTCCCAGTCTTCAAGAAGGGTCGTCGAGAAGATGCGCAAAACTATAGACCTATATCTCTTACGTCGATCTCTTGTAGAATTTTAGAACATGTTTTTTGCTCGCGTATCATGTCATTTCTGGAAACCCAGAATCTACTATGTAGGAATCAACATAGATTCCGGAAACAGCGATCGTGTGAGACCCAACTCGCCTTATTTGTTCATGAGACCCAGAAAATATTAGATACAGGCTCCCAGGTAGATGCTATTTTTCTTGACTTCCGGAAGGCGTTCGATACAGTTCCGCACTGTCGCCTGATAAACAAAGTAAGAGCCTACGGAATATCAGACCAGCTGTGTGGCTGGATTGAAGAGTTTTTAGCAAACAGAACACAGCATGTTGTCATCAATGGAGAGACGTCTACAGACGTTAAAGTAACCTCTGGCGTGCCACAGGGGAGTGTTATGGGACCATTGCTTTTCACAATATTTATAAATGACTTAGTAGATAGTGTCGGAAGTTTCATGTGGCTTTTCGCGGATGATGCTGTAGTATACAGAGAAGTTGCTGCATTAGAAAATTGTAGCGAAATACAGGAAGATCTGCAGCGGATAGGCACTTGGTGCAGGGAGTGGCAACTGACCCTTAACATAGACAAATGTAATGTATTGCGAATACATAGAAAGAAGGATCCTTTATTGTATGATTATATGATAGCGGAACAAACACTGGTAGCAGTTACTTCTGTAAAATATCTGGGAGTATGCGTACGGAACGATTTGAAGTGGAATGATCATATAAAATTAATTGTTGGTAAGGCGGGTACCAGGTTGAGATTCATTGGGAGAGTGCTTAGAAAATGTAGTCCATCAACAAAGGAGGTGGCTTAAAAAACACTCGTTCGACCTATACTTGAGTATTGCTCATCAGTGTGGGATCCGTACCAGGTTGGGTTGACGGAGGAGATAGAGAAGATCCAAAGAAGAGCGGCGCGTTTCGTCACTGGGTTATTTGGTAACCGTGATAGCGTTACGGAGATGTTTAATAAACTCAAGTGGCAGACTCTGCAAGAGAGGCGCTCTGCATCGCGGTGTAGCTTGCTCGCCAGGTTTCGAGAGGGTGCGTTTCTGGATGAGGTATCGAATATATTGCTTCCCCCTACTTATACTTTCCGAGGAGATCACGAATGTAAAATTAGAGAGATTAGAGCACGCACGGAGGCTTTCAGACAGTCGTTCTTCCCGCGAACCATACGCGACTGGAACAGGAAAGGGAGGTAATGACAGTGGCACGTAAAGTGCCCTCCGCCACACACCGTTGGGTGGCTTGCCGAGTATCAGTGTAGATGTAGATGAAGATCCACCTTACAGCCCTTATCTCGCACCTTCCTACTTCCATCTGTTTGGTCCAATGAAGGATGCACTCCGCGGGAAGCAGAACGTGGATGAAGGGGAGGTTATTGATGCAGCAAGGCGTTGCCTCCGACGTCGACCTGTACCATGCGGTCATATAGACCCTCTCAGAAGACTGGCATAAGGCCGTCGCATTGAACGGAGATTATATTGAAAAACAGAGTTTTGTAGCCAAAAGAGTGGGGAATAATTTGGTGTATTGGCATCCTGAAGAAAGTCAACCTTCTCTCCTCGCAACATTTAATATCAATTTATGTGTTAGGAGCCTTTTCTAAAGCCGGCCGGAATGGCCGAGCGCTTCTAGGCGCTACAGTCTGGAACCGCGCGACCGCTACGGTCGCAGGTTCGAATCCTGCCTCGGGCATGGATGTGTGTGATGTCCTTGGGTTAGTTAGGTTTAAGTAGTTCTAGGTTCTAGGGGACTGATGACCGCAGAAGTTAAGTCCCATAGTGCTCAGAGCCATTTGAACCATTTTTTGAACTTTTTCTAAAAAAATTGTTTTGAGTGTAGTCACAAATTAAAGGTGGACGTAAACAGTACAGACAAGAAGAGAGGCTTTGGATATGGATCGGACAACTAACGAAGAGATACTGAATCGAACTGGGGAGGAAAAGATATTTATGGCACAGCCTGACCAGAAGAAGATATCGGTTGATACCACACGCCCCGAGGCATCAAAGAAAGTTAATTTGGTACTGGAGGAAAGTTTGGGAGGGCGGGAGAGGGAGGGGTAAAAACTGTAGTGGGAGACCACCGTGTGCCCACAGAAATTAGGTTGAAATGGACGAAGGCCGCAATAGTTCACCAGAGACAAAAAGACTTGGACAGGAGAGAGCAGCGTTGAGACCTACATCAAACAGGCCGTCGGCCCGATACCAAAAAGCCGGCCGGAGTGGCCGTGCGGTTCTAGGCGCTACAGTCTGGAACCGAACGACCGCTTCGGTCGCACTTTCGAATCCTGCCTCGGGCAAGGATGTGTGTGATGTCCTTAGGTTAGTTAGGTTTAATTAGTTCTAAGTTCTAGGCGACTAATGACCTCAGAAGTTAAGTCGCATAGTGCTCAGAGCCATTTGAACCATTTTTGATGCCAAAAACAACAACGAAGGCAAGTACACCGCTGCCCATTAAAATGCAGTACCGTCAAGGTGGAGTGCAACAAAAGGCCAAATTTGGATGATGTATACTACATGCATTGTTGTGTAACTGATAAGCATTTGAGCGTACTCGCGCAAAGTAGGTAGTCCCTATTTACATCCGTTATATGAGGAAAGTATTAGGCACTGAGCTTCTCATGCAGAAATTGCTTTTGAATACTGCTTCGAAGTCTTTTTCGACCGAGTCCTTGGATTACAAATTCTTGGTTTACTGGCGGCGTCAAATTCGGATAAAATCTCAAGCTTTTGATGACTGTCCCCACCATCGTCGTCGGACTGTTTGACTGTTACTTTTTTCGGTAGGTTGAAGTACAGCGTCACCGATGAATCTCGGTCGTACTGTTTTGGTGTAAGGGTAAAACTGTTCTATCCTACAATGATGTCATTCCAAGGACATCGCTGGAGAGCACGTTGAAGGTGTGACGGTGGGACTTGAAGTCCCACACCACCCTCCGACGATGGAAGTTCATGGTGGCAGGCAATAGGTAACACAATTACATTAGGTACTGATATTCGTAGTCGTACGATGTCGACACAAATCGAGTGGTCTTATGAGTTCTGACGCTTCATTAGTGGCCGTAACAGGGCTATCGTAAGCCATGGTTTGAATCTGATTCCTCAAGGATGGTGAGAGGAACAAGACGGCGGTGCCAGGGCCGGGGAGTCGTGGTGCCAATGATTTGTAAGCCAGCGACCGTGTCGCGCAGGGCATCCACTTTGTCATAGAGACACCTTGCCTTCTCTCGAATGGACGCATTCAGAGTGACCATGTTTGTTTCCTCGTGGAGAGTAACTACCCTCGTGATGGAGGGCATGCAGGCTCCACCGAAGCACCTTATTCTGCAAAAGCCCGCATGTAACGCAAAAGGGTGCATATAACGCCCACAAAGAGTGCGTGCGTTCTCTTTAGGGTTCGTTGGTTGATTAAGTGATTTGGGGGAGGGGATCAAAAACGAGGTTATCGGTCCCATCGAATAAGAGAAGGATGGGGAAAGAAGTTGGCCGTGCCCTTTCAAGCCAACCGTCCTTTCATTTGCCTGAAGTGATTTAGGGAAATCACGGAAAACCTAAATCAGGATGGCTGGACGCGGGTTTGAACGGTAGTCCTGTCGTAAGCGAGTGCAGTGTGCTGACCACTGCTCCACTTCGCTCGGTCTCTCTTTAGGGCATAACTGCAAATTTGTACCTGTTGAGTGCGTTATGGAGTCCGAAGGATAGGTTTTGTTTCTGAATGACTTCAAGTCAAATACGAAAATCGGACAGAAAGCTCATCTCATCTGAAGAGCTGTTCAATGAGGCCAGACAACGAATTGAAAATGGAGAAAGTAAACAAAGCCTGCCGCTGCTCTTGGTACGAAGGAGTCTGCTTTAAGGAAAAGACTTAAAGCTATGAGTAGAGAAGGTAGATTTTGGCGTTTTCAGAGGACTGGATCCAGTGCGTTAAGTGTAGGAGATAATGGCACGAACAGAGCTCTTCATTTGAGGGTGATATTGCGTTCATTTGTGACGTTTCCTAAATGCCTACTCTTTGGCCATGTTTTGCGTACTCTTAAATGCAGGTGAACGAAAGAGTACGCATTTTCAGTTTTTGTATTTTTGAAAAGTTCGATAAAAGTATTACTTCTCTGCTGCTGTAGTTTTCTGAACATGTACATTTTGAGTTAATAAATGTGCCGGTAAACCTAAAATGACTTTGTTTTCTTACTGATAATAACCCAGATATTTACGGTTATTTCTTAGCTGCGCCCTCTTAGGTATGGTTCCCCAGTATAATTTTCACCGTTTCCTTGACCACAAAGTCCCAATAGTTCGATACGTGAGCTAGAATTCTCATTTGTTCAAGCAAAATCTTGTGTATATTTAACAGGCTTTGGCTAGACACAGCTGATTTTTTCGAAATTCCTGTATCTCATGTGACGCTGATGCTCAGCACAGAGATCGGAACTGTCTGCACATACTGCCCCAAGTAACTGCTGCCACATCCGCAAAGTATTACAAATACATGGTACCCTCAGGCGGAGATAATCTTTAATAGATCACAACAGTTCTCAATTTTCCTGGGTGGCCGGATGACTGATATAATTCCTTGTCTCTTTAGGACTACCTGTCTTACTAATTGTTACACAGCAGAGTGGAAGCCCCTCTATATGGTGATCCTCCTGACTTGGTTGAACGGTATCAAGTGTTGGTTTCCTTGATATCGTCGACCTAATATAACGGACTGAAACTCCTTCGTTCTGAATACCGTTGTCGGATGGCTATTCTGATGGCCTTGTCTGAAACACTTCTAGTTCTGTGAATTAGGTTGTTCAGCATAGCTCTCCTCCGTGCTAGACAACGAAGTTTGAGCTGTAAGTCCGTATGCATCGGTTGTCGATACACAGAATGACCGAGTCGCCCATCATCTTTCCTTCCTACCAGCACATCGGAGAAAAGCAATTTGAATGTTGTTTGTTTTTGAGGAGATCACGTCATGCCTCATATAAGAAGGAGGAACGTCTACCACTCATTCTTTCTCTGTTGCCGCTGTCAGCCGGTGTTACAAATCACCCTGGACTCTGGACATAGAATTAAGAAAACTCTGAAACACTTCCCTTTTCAATCTCATGACATTTTCCATTAAAATTGACACGTATGGCCAATTACTTTCCGTCAAACAATAAAGCAAATCCTCTCTTTTTCTCCCAGTTACGTATCATTCTCTTTTCGTCTCCCAGTCACGCTACTACCTTGCCGAACTTTTCGCGAACTCTTAAAAACTCTTTTTTTCTACTATAGCCATTACTGTTTCCACTATACAGGGTGTCACCGTAAGAGCGTGCAAAAATGTAACAGGTCATAGAGAATGCTCCAATGAAGAATTTGAGGTAGGAACATGGGGTAGGAGAAGCCAACTTAAGGAGATATGGAAGTGAACTTGTTTACCGATTTGTCTAACATTACTGTTTTCCAGCTTATTTACGACTAATACGCGTACACATTTACACATACCGTGCTGTTTATTTACATGTACATTCTTTATTTCCTACCAGGAAACAGGGAGGGCGAGCCTGATTACTGGGAAGTCATGATGCAGGTTTTGTGTACTTTACTTGTCCATAAGTTGGCTACCGTGACGTGACAGAACGTGCTGTGATTCAACGATAGGCCCATTCATTACTCAAAGCTATTCAGAGACGTACACTACAATGCGATGGAGCAGCACCGGTACAGTTTCGCAGAACTCACCGGCATGCTCTATGTGTTTGCGGAACTACGTCGCAGTGCTCTCACTGCTGAAAGGCTGTACAGGGAACGATTTGGTAACAGGCATCATCCGTTACGACCAGTGCAGCATCACGTCATGCTTGCACTGAGGTTATGGTTCAAATGGCTCTGAGCACTACGGGACTTAACATCTGAGGTCATCAGTCCCCTAGAACTTAGAACTAATTAAACCTAACTAACCTAAGGGTATCACACACATCCATGCCCGAGGCAGGATTCGAACTGCGACCATAGTGGTTGCGTGGTTCCAAACTGAAGCGCCTAGAACCGCTCGGCCACACCGGCCGGCGCATTGAGGTTAGCCGGCCGTTGTGGCCGAGAGGTTCTAGGCGCTTCAGTCCGGAACCTCGCTGCTGCTACGGTCGCAGGTTCGAATCCTGCCTCGGGCATGGATGTGTGTGTTGTCCTTAGGTTAGTTAGGTTTAAGTACTTCTAAGTGTAGGGGACTGATGACCTCAGATGTTGAGTCCCATAGTGCTCAGAGTCATTTTTGCATTGAGGTTGATGGTCGTCAGTTTCAGCACATTTTGTGAGATACAGTACATATGGTTGGTTCATTGTAGGTAACTGTAACTAATGTAAATATAAAATTACGCAGTAATGTGATTCTATTCTTATTACCTCCTTAAGCTGGCTTCTCCGACCCCAGGTTCCCGATCTCAAATTATTCAGCGAAGTGTCTCCTGTTAAATTTAAGCACGTTATTAAGGCAACACCCTGTATATGTTTCAGGGGTTGGACGAAAGTATGGAAACACCGCGAGAAATGCATGCTCGAACCTAAATCCAGATGCTGGCCATGCCTGCAGGTGGCGCTGTTGTATTTGACCACAAACGGCACCTGTGCGATACCACCAACACGTTGCAAGTGCCAATCGTGGTCAGATCAGTGTTCTGTGTAGTTATGTTTTATGTTGTAGTTGAATGAATTCGTACGTGGGCAAATTATTGGTGCGCGTATGGTGAAAATGGTTCAAACGGCTCTGAACACTATGGGACTTAACATCTGAGGTCATCAGTCCCCTAGAACTTAGAATTACTTAAACCTAACTAACCTAAGGACATCACATACATCCATACCCGAGGCAGGATTCGAACCTGCGTCCGTAGCGGTCACGCGGTTCCAGACTGAAGCGCCCAGAACCGCTCGGCCACACGGCCGGCACGTATGGTGAGTACTGTCGTAACCAAGGTAACTAAAGTGTTTGGTGTTTCAAGAATCAAGAGGCACCACGTAGAAGATTTATATAGCACTACATTCCAGTGGCTTTGTTGTTCTAACGTACTTTGCAGTGTCCTTCAGAGATGCATTGCAGTGATCGACAGCCGTACGAAATACGAGAATCATATTCGCATTTGCGAATACTGCTAAACTTTGGTTGCACTATTCATTGGTCACAATGAAAATTGTGCATGGTCCGGGACTCGAATCCGAATCTTCCACTTGACGCGAGTGGTCGCCTTGACGTCTTGGACCACTCGAGCATAGCACGTTCCCGGGGCCGTCCCAAACTTTCATACCGTCACCGCTTTCATCTACATCCTATAATTCCACAGATACTGGGAATCTCGTATAGGAAGAGTATTATTAAAGTCTAAGCACAGTTATTAAGCGTGAAATAAACTGAAGCGCCAAAGAATCTTGTATAGGCATGCGAATTCAAATACGGAGATATGTAAACAGGCAGAATACGGGACTGCGGTCGGCAACGCCTATGTAAGACATCGGTTACTGCTTCTACAATGGTAGGTTATCAAGATTCAATTGAGTTGCACGAGGTGTTATAAGCGGCGCGTGAGAGATGGGACAGAGCATGCGATGAAGCGCGGATTTTCCCTTACGACCATTTCACAAGTGTACCGCGAATATCAGGAATACGGTAAAACATCAAATCTCCGACTTCGCTGCGCTCGGAAAAAAATCCTGCAAGAACGGGACCAGCGACGGCTCAAGAGAATCGTTCAAGGTGGCAGAAATGCAAGCCTTCTGTAAATTGCTGCAGGTTTCAATGCTGGGCCATCAACAAGTGTCAGCGTGCGAGCCATTCAACGAAATGTCATTTATATGGGCTTTCGGAGCCGAAGACCCACTCGTGTACCATTGACGACTGCACGATACAAACCTATACACCTCGCCTGGGTCCGTCAACACCGACGTTAGACTGTTGATGACTGGAAACACGTTGCCTGCTCGGACGAGTCTTGTTTCAAATTGTATTGAACGGATGGACGTGCACGAGTATGGAGACAACGTCGTGAATGCATGGACCTACATGTCAAAAGGGAACTGTTCAAGCTGGTGGAGGCTCTGTAATGGTGTGGGGCGTGTGCAGTTGGAGTGATATTGGACCCCTGATACGTCTAGATACGTCTCTGGCAGGTGAAACGTACGTAAGCATCCTGTCTGATCACCTGCATCCATAGATGTCAGTTGTGCATTCCAGCAGGACAACGCCACCCTACAGAGTGGCTCCAGGGACTCTCCTCTGAGTGTAAACACTTCCGCTGGCCACTAAACTCCCCAGACATGAGCATATCTGGGATCCTCGTACTCTTGCGTATTTATGGACAGCCCTGCAGGATTCTCCAGCACTACTTCAGACATTACTCGAGTGCATGCCACGTCGTGTTGCGGCACTTCTGCGTGCTCGCGGGGGCCTTACAAGATATTAGGTAGGTGTATCAGTTTATTTGGCTCTGCAGTGTATTATATTGCAGTGCCTGTGTCGTTGTAATGTACTCTGCAATGTAATTTATGTCGCATAGAGCGAAAGCGGAAAAACATAATAAACTAAGTCACAACGCTGTCGAAAGTGTGTGAGAAATGTAACGAAAAATGACGGGAGCTGCAAAAGTCACTGCAGAACTGAAGATCGCACTCGCGAACCCTGCAGCCGCAAAACAACACGAAGCGAGCTCCATGAGCTGGGAATTACAGAGCCAGCTTGAATTCCAAAACCAATGATGCAAATTTCCGTAACAAGAGCACGTGTGCTGTGGATCAGTGGAAGAAAGGCATTTGATCGGACGAGTCTTGTTTCACACGGTTTCCAATTTCCGGCCGAGTTTACTTCCCAAGAACGAAATACGACGGTGTTTCCACGACGATTTGGGTAGCCATATCGTGGTATTCCATGGGCCGCATGGTTACTCTGCAAGGTCACATTACTGCCAAGAGCTGTGTGACCATTTCGGCTGAAGAGAGCCCTCCTGTGGTACAACGGTGATGCTGTGTTCTAACACGATAGGTCCCCTGTTCACATAGCTCACACCGATAACGACGGGTTTCGTGAGCACTTGAGCGAATTGCCGCGTCTCCCCTAGCCACCACAGTCTCGAGGTCTCAATATCATTGAGCCTTTGTAGTCTACTTCGGAGAGAAGGGTGTTTCATCGCTATCCACCTCCTTCATTATTATCTGAACTTGCCACTATTTTGCAAGAAGAATGGTATAAGATCCTCTTGAATACCATAAACGAACTGTTTTTATCCATACTGAGGGGACTGGAAAATGTTTTGAATGCCAAACATTTTCCTACACAACAGTAGGCGAGGTAATGCGTTGTGTTTTTGCTGTTTCCTTACTTCTGTGCTCCTCCCTGTGTTTATAACTGTTTTATCCTATATTGAATAAAAGGCTTCTTACAGCATTTGTGTGTCATTGAAAGTAAAGTCAAATGTGTAGAATGCCTAGTTAGATGCAAGATAGGATCTAATTGCCTAATCTTGCCAAGGAAACATGCCATTTTGTGACTACAATTACATAGCCAAAGATTGTGTGGCAACCGCTACCGACACGATGCGAACTTTCGAGTCCTTCGCTGCGTGAGAGTGATTCTCGTGAATCCTGCGGTAGAAACTGTACAAAACCGAGGCAATATACGAGTACTACAGATGCTGACTTTGCGGCGGCACGGCAAACTTAAAGCTACTATTTTCGTAATTGCGTGGGCGTCCGTAGCATCAGAGGGCGTGTACACCGCATTCGAGGCTTGATTCGTTTCAGCCTCTGATTGCCAAAAAGCTCGGCTACGAAAAGGTAATTACGTAATCCCGGTGGAGCTGTGGTTTCCACATTGTGTAAAGCACGCTTCGGCGAACAGGCGTGTTTGGAGTGTTGCTCGCTCTCGCGCCCCAGATCGTACGTATTATGCGCCTGATGGGATCATTCTCAGTTAATGACGACGGTAGGTCAGCCGGTACTTCACCACTAACGAGGACGGAAACGTCGGCACTCAAACGGTCAGATATGAAAGTTTCATTGTAACCGAGGTAAGTAGTGTGTAGTGATCGCCAGAAACGCGTGTCCACTTACGAAACTTCTTGACAGATTAAATGTGAGTGGAAAAAAGTATAGAAACACCAAGAACACAAAGCATTACCGTGCCTAATACGGTGGAGGAAACCCGCTGGCATTCAAAACAGCGTCCAGCAGTGTAAGAATGAATAAATATAGGTCCTGTATGAGAATCTTCTACTTTCCTTCTTGCAAAATAGTGGCAAGTTCAGATAACAATGAAGGAGGTGGATAGCGTTCAAACACCCTTCTCTTACAGAAGACAACAAAGGCTCAATAACATTATGCCTGGGCTCTTGCAACCCTCTGTGCTTGATGCATTTCCCCACTGA
Source organism: Schistocerca piceifrons (assembly GCF_021461385.2). Lineage (NCBI taxonomy): Eukaryota > Metazoa > Arthropoda > Insecta > Orthoptera > Acrididae > Schistocerca > Schistocerca piceifrons. The sequence continues at coordinate 83,540,204 of NC_060141.1, forward strand.
AGCTAGCATTTTCCAACATGAATTCTGTTCCCACCACATGACCTGATAGTTCTACCGTGGTTTTGAGGACTATCGCAAATTCCTGCGCTGTCTTAGGTATCCAGGTTTGCTAAATACCAACTATGTCGATGCAGTAATCTATCTTCGCCATCATCGAGTGACACTAGAACACTCACGTACTTCAAACCACTACCAACGCACTATTTGCTGAGATATATTGATATTGGGCCGTTTTGAGAATCAGCCCTATGCAAACACTATTAGTTTACTTTTCTATTTACCCAGACATGTTTCAACACCTATGTGTCATCTTCTGTGGATCAAATTTTATTTCTGTACAATATCAAATTTATAACAATTTAACTAAGCTTTACAGTATGTGCAGTTTGCTTTGTTTTGTTTAGACGCTCACCTTCAAATTACATCGCTAAATAAACTGCATTATTATACACCCGTTTTTGTGGATCATTAGTCTAAAATGGACCCCGACGTGACTTCTCTGATCGCTGTCCTACAAAACTGATTCAGAATGAAATTAATCTCGTTTACACGGCCCTGAATTTCCGAACAGTCCATTAACAATGAAAAAAGTTCTCATGCGAACTGTAACAGTTTATTTTGACAGGCATCTCCGATAAACTTACATATTCTCACTTTGACTAGAAGAGGTAAGGAATCAGCTAAGATCTCGCAGAATGGCCCATTCCGACATTTGTCTATTGCGACTTAGAGACACTACGCAAATTCCAAAGTGGAATATCTGAATAGTGAATGCTTCCGTCTTCATCCTATCCTACTCGGTAATAAATGCTTTTTGTTGTTATTCGTCTCAGCGTTTCATTTTCTGGCTTTTATCCATGTTAATTCTCCACCACTGTCCTGGCCTAAGCAATCTCTGAAGTTATTAGCGTTTTGTGGTGGCGCCTGTGTATTAAACACTCGTCCTTCATGACGAGACAGGCGTGTTCGTCTTTAGGAGAAAACCAACGATAATGTAGCAAGAGCTCCAGAGGAAAAGTTCACAGTAGTAACAGTGGGGTAAGCACTGGGAACATGGAGATAATAGGCGCCAGTTCATTAGTGCTCCTGCTGATGGCAACATGGTCGTTTGTTAAAATAGTGCCCGTCGAACATTGAGACTTGCAAGCACTAAGCGAGGTTGTGCAGTGGTTAGCAGACTGGTCTCGCATTCGGGAGGACGACGGTTGAAATCCCCGTTCCGCCAACCCGATTTAGGTTTTCTGAGATTTCTTTAAATCGCTCTGGGTAAATGTCGGGATGGTTCCTTTGAAAAAGGCACGGCCAATTTCCTTCTCCATCCTTTTTCAATCCGAGATTGTGCTCCGTCTGTAATGATTTCGTTGCCGACGGGGCGATAAGCTCCTTCCTTCGACCTGCGCTCGAGAATTTTTCAGTCATCGCCAACGCCGGGAAAAACAGAAGAGCCTCATATTTGTTATATTCTGCAAAAAAATGCTCCTTTTTGTTTTAAAAGAGTGCTCCGAAAAGCTACCTCGATACAGTATAGCTACAGCAACCATACATGGCTGTCAACTCCCTTTTCAACAATACTGTTGTGTTTGATCCACCGGTCATTTAATCCCGTTCTGCTAATCAACGTCAATAATGTTTTAATTAATCTGCCGATGAGATCATCTGCATTAGCATTGAAATACAGGAGTGGAATGGAAGTAAAATAACTAAGAAAACTTTCTGTGTTAGACTGGGGCAGCGAACAGCTATGACCTTCGAGGAAATGTCTTAGTGTTGGAGATCGTTATCTGTACGACAGTCGCACAGCCTGTTCACATGCCACACACAAACAGACGTAGAGGTGCATGATGCAACTTCTTACGTTTTTCCACTCAACTGATGGAAATGCCGACTACGTGGTAAATCGATACGTTCTAGGAAAACACTTTTGTTTGGTTTTTTCCTTGGCTGATATTTTCTTTGATTTTCTTGGTTGATATTTTCTCCTTATATAATGTCGCAAATTTGTTGCGCATCCGCCGGCCGGTGTGGCCGAGCGGTTCTAGGCGCTTCAGTCTGGAACCGCGCGACCGCTGCTGTCGCAGGTTCGAATCCTGCCTCGAGCGTGGATGTGTGTGATGTCCTTAGGATAGTTAGGTTTAAGTAGTTCTAAGTTCTAGGGGACTGATGACCTCAGATGTTAAGTCCCATAGTGCTCAGAGCCATTTGAACCATTTTTTGTTGCGCATCCTCCCATTTTTATTCTTTTAAAACAAATAGAGCACAGTACGTCTTTGGTGCCACGCTTTGTAAAATACTTCCAAACTAACTAGGGACAACTAATGTCTGTAACACAATTAATGTCCGAGGACAACGGCGAGAAACTACTGTATACACCAGGTGGGGGCAACTCTCGTACATTGGATGGACACGCGTACCGTCTAATAAGGCCATGACACAACAGGCATACTGCTCTGAAACGCTGTACCGCTTCTCATGTCCTGTGTTTGTTGCTAGTTTCTAACTGTAGACGTTATTATTAAAATATTGCTGATCGCTTTTCTCAGTGTCTTTAATAACTCAATATTTCAATGCAATGAAAATTTTACGTATAAATATTACTCTTTTCTCTTCTTTAAAGAAAACGAGTTTCATTTAAAAATCAAAACTCTGAGTGCCGTTTCTACGACAAATTGATATACCGATTTTTTACGCTGTTATTAGTAAAAAACGAAAAAACTTGTTACAACTGAGACCAAACAAATACCGAAAAATACAGGTTATTCGGAACCGGTATCGATTTTTCCCAATCCTACGCTAGGCTCATGAACGTCCGAAGTGTGACAATAAAGTAATGAGGCTGAATTCTTTCCTCCATAGGATGGCAACCTTGCAGCCTGCTATCTCAGACAGTGTATGACATTGCTCTTTCCCCACAGAACCGCAGGTGGCTTACACCTAACAATGATTTAATCAGGAGTAGCAATTTGAAGAGTGAAGTCCTGTTTTCTCTTCGTCACGACAATGGAATCTCGTCACAACAATGGAATCTCCAAATATTACGCAGCGGTATTTCAACCTCGGTGAGAATGCCGCGGTATAATACGGGAAGCTGCAACAGGCTTTTGGAAAAGAGGTTTTTCAAGGGCACAAGTGTTTCGTTGGCACAAAATGATTTCTGAACGCAGAAATGTCGAAGACGAACATCGCAGTGGACGACCGTCAACAGCACGAACAGATTACGACACAGCCAGGATGAGTGAACGTGTGCGAGCTGATTGAAGATTAACAATGGAAGTGATTGTAAAAGAACTGAGTATTGATCGGGAACGTGTTCGCCTGGTATTGACTGAAAATCTGATAATGAGAAGACTTTGTGCCAAAACGGTTCCTAAAAACCTCACCCAGCAACGAAAAGTTCAACGCAGGACTGTGGCTGCTTATCTGGTGGAACAAGTGGAACTGAAGCCAGAATTACTGAACCTAGTTATCACTGGTGGTGAAAGTAGGTTTTTGCATTAAAATCCCGTGATGAAATGTTAGAGTTCGCAATGGTGTTCGAAGGAGTCACCAAGACCAAAGATGGCGCTCTTGTCGAAGTAAAAGTTGAAGTACATGCTTGTGTGTTTCTTTGACTGCGTTGGTGTTGTGCACAAAGAGTGGTTACCACCAAACCAGACCGTACACCTATACTACTGCCACGAAAGTCTCGAAAGACTGCGAAAACGGACACGTCGTGATCGTCCGCAAATTGCTAACAAATGGATCCCGCATCACGATAATGCATGTCTGTTGGGCAGTTTTTGATGGCAAAGTCCATTGCAGAACTACCACAACCTCCTTACTCACCCCACATGACCGCATGTGACTTTTTTTTATTTCCAAAAGTGAAGTCAGTCGATAAAACACACCACTTCCCAACGGAGCAGGACATCTAAATAGCCTTCCAAATAACTTCCGGGAATTCAGCCAGGTAACACTTTCAGCGACCGCCGATATTTCGGCGGGAGAACACCCCGCCATTTTCAAGGCAAACTGCAACGGACAGGCGGCGTACATGCAGATTTAATACCTCGGTTCTCGGACAGAAGCAGGAAAGATAACACACACACACACACACTGAACACTAGTGCCACCAAAGATGACCAAAGTCAGAGCTATCGATAGTGAGACTATGAATTCGCAGGTGAGGCAGCATTGACTCTGTTCCTCTGTTTTTTGACAAGGGAGAGAGCCGGATTCCAAACAGAGTTTAAACAGAAACCTCCATCCCTGTTAACAAGGTTGCTCGCTAATTTAATCTCAACTGCCTCCCGAATCACACTGTCCCAATAGCTGGACGTGCATGCCAATATCTCGGTGTTATCATATAACATGGGGTGACCAGTATCCAAGCAATGTTCGGCAGTAGCAGATCTATTTGGCTGCTGTAATCGTGTGTGCCGTTTATGCTCAGTACATCTGTCCTCCACGGTCCTGATAGTTTGATCAATATATGCCATGCCGCAGCTACAAGGAATACGATATACACCCGCCTGGGATGATCTTGGACTGCGTAAGGCGGGTGTATATCGTATTCCTTGTAGCTGCGGCATGGCATATATTGGTCAAACTATCAGGACCGTGGAGGACAGATGTACTGAGCATAAACGGCACACACGATTACAGCAGCCAAATAGATCTGCTACTGCCGAACATTGCTTGGATACTGGTCACCCCATGTTATATGATAACACCGAGATATTGGCATGCACGTCCAGCTATTGGGACAGTGTCATTAGGGAGGCAGTTGAGATTAAATTAGCGAGCAACCTCGTTAACAGGGATGGAGGTTTCTGTTTAAACTCTGTTTGGAATCCGGCTCTCTCCCTTGTCAAAAAACAGAGGAACAGAGTCAATGCTGCCTCACCTGCGAATTCATAGTCTCACTATCGATAGCTCTGACTTTGGTCATCTTTGGTGGCACTAGTGTTCAGTGTGTGTGTGTGTGTTATCTTTCCCGCTTCTGTCCGAGAACCGAGGTATTAAATTTGCATGTACGCCGCCTGTCCGTTGCAGTTTGCCTTGAAAATGGCGGGGTGTTCTCCCGCCGAAATATCGGCGGTCGCTGAAAGTGTTACCTGGCTGAATTCCCGGAAGTTATTTGAAAGTTGTATACGCCAGGAGAAACTCAGGTCTCACATCTAAATAGCCGTAACAAGGGCATTTGCAGGTATACCAGGAAATGAGGTCTAGAGACGCTACCAATAAAGGGAAGCGTCGATAGAGTAAGTGTATGCAGACACAAGGGAGATAGTTTGAAGGCGACACACGTGTAGTTCGTTAAAAATGTAAGTAGACGTGTTTTTTGTAACCAGTCGCCTAACATTATTGTCGCACTTCGTAGGTCTCTTCATGCATTGCAGTCTATAGTGTCCTTCCCCATTCACTGTGTAAGCGGTGAACTGCAACCAGTCCACCGCGGCACGGTTCTTACGCGGCGACTAAAAAGCTGAGCACGCATTTCTCGAGTGCATGCCTTTGCAGTGGTTGCTCAAGTGTCAGACACACGTGCGGTGTGTGACTTCACGCGTGTGGCGGAAAGTCGTTTCAGATGCAGGCAGGTTTTTCTTACGGAAGGGCCTAGCGGTGACCTCTGTCGCTGGTTGTAGCACCAACGTCTCGCCGCCACCTTCTGGCTTCGGGTTTACCCAATACCTGCTCCCGTGTCAAGTCTGCCGTGACCTGATTAACACGTCACACGACGCTTTGCCCTGAGGCAGCGCTGTAACCACCTGTCATTAGGAAAGTGCACACTAGTCACCTAGAAACAACGATTCTCCCACTGCGCGACATCCGCCTTGCAGTGCACTAGCTAAGCGCTTATTCTTCCGCGGACGACTTACTACATTTGGTTTGTTTGCATGGTTATTTTATCAGCTTCTGTTGTGTTAAAAATATAGCATTTTCGATCACTGCAATGTGCCAACATGAAATAATAAACATTGCCAAAAATTAAGATCTTGGGCGAGCAAACTAGGAAAAACCAGGCAAGAAGACATTTATAACGAGCATTATTCTATTTCTCTCGTCCTAAGCGAAATGCAAATTAAGTAAGTTTATCATCAGACGCTTTTCGCTTTATTGGTGAAGCACGGTATGTGGTAATTCTGTAAATATTCTAAACACATAATCGGTTTTTGACATTTCGATTAATATAGAGTTAAAACAGTTTTGTATTACGAATTTGAGGTTTACTACAAGACAGTTTATAGCTCCGTTTCACATTTTTTGAAGAAAACTATTTTTTCCTCTCGGTAACAGAGGCTGCAATCGAAAACAAGCTTGATGTCACTTTTATTACCCCCGTGTTTCGTCTTTCAGAAGCACTGGTGTCAGTCCCTGTTGCAGTTACGCCTCATACCATTTTCGTCCGCTTACAACAACGACTGTCAGGAACTGGTACGTTCACAACTTAGAGGGTTGACTGTGGCGGTTCACGGACGCTCCGCACTCTCGACTTTTGACGAGGACGGCCTTCGTCACGTAGAAGAGAACCCGACGAGGATTACACGAAACACTGCCCATGCTGAGGGCTCCTGTACAGCACACAGGTCAGAGGTCATTGTCTCCGCCTCGTGCGTACAGTGAAACGAGGGGCTTGAAGAAAATCCGATGTTGTTGCAGTGGTCTTCAGTCCTGAGACTGGTTTGATGCAGCTCTCCATGCTACTCTATCCCGTGCAAGCTTCTTCATTTCCCAGTACCTACTGCAACCTACATCCTTCTGAATCTGTTTAGTGTATTCATCTCTTGGTCTCCCTCTACGATTTTTACCTTCCACACTGCCCTCCAATCCTAAATCCGATATTCAAGCATATATTCATATAAATGGCACGTTTCCGGACATGGGTTCCTTATCAAAACTTTATCTACTAAATCTCTCCTACAGCCCCTAAAAGTCTGTAAATAAGAACTGTGAAACAAACTCTATATTTACATGTATGTTCTTGTGTGTGCGTGTGTGTGTGTGTGTGTGTGTGTGTGCGTGTGTGTGTGTGTGTGAGTGTGTAGTTTATTTTAGTGGTATTAGGGCTGGCCGTAGAAGGAGAGGGGGGGAGGGGGAGGGGGGGAAATTGTGGCTGTGGAGATACATAGAAAGTGAGATGCACTTTAAACCACATGTATTTAAACGAAAAATGCGCTGCTAACAAAGGTAATAGAGGATGCTATATCAAGAGTTTTTCGACTGCAACCTCTGTTAACAAAAGAAAATACATGCGATAAGCAGCGTTTAGAAAATATCACGTTCATAAGCAAAACTGTTTTTAATTCTACAGTAAGTCAAATACCAAAATGAGTTTGTTTTGAAATGATGATGACGGGGTCCGATACTCCTTGACAGAGCGTAGGGGACGATGCGGGAGACCCGCACCGCCGTACTAGGCAAGGTCGTAGCGGAGGTGGTTTGCCATTGCCTTCTTCCGACCATAATGGGAATGAATGATGATGACGAAGACGATACAACAACACCTAGTCACCCCGAGGCAGGTGAAAATTCCTGATCCCGCCGGGAATCGAATCCGGGACCCCATGATCGGGAAGCGAGAACGCTACCACGAGACCACGAGCTGCGGACTTGTTTTGAAAATGTTTACAAAATAATCACTGGCAGTGCTTTACTGATAAAGGGAAACGCGTATAGTGAAAGATTTTCTCAATTTGCAGTTCGCTTAGGACAAGAAAGGGAGCCAACAAGTGCTTCCGAGATCAGTATAGTTTACCACCAGACCACATGGACCACATTTTGGACAGACATTTTGGTTTAATCGCTCACTGAGTGCTCAAAATTTCAAAGAATGAGGGAAGCAACTAATTCAGCGGAGAAACGTTTAATTCGCTTTATTTCTCGCCAGTTTAACGATTGTCACACCAGTGGAAGATCGGCAATAAGCTTAGAGGCAAAAAAGGCTGCCGCTCAGCTAATCGCCAAGAACGTTCTGCTGCCGCTGAATCGTGACCCGCCCATTTCTTCTTTATGCTAGGTGATCATCTGAGCAGCCCCCTTAGATTGTTTGCAGATGACGCTGTAATTTACCGTCTAGTAAAATCATCAGACGGTCAATTCCAATTACAAAATGATCTAGAGAGATTTTATGTATGGTGCGAAAAGTGGCAATTGGCACTAAACAAAGAAAAGTGCGAGGTCATCCACATGGATACTAAAAGAAATCGGATAAACTTTGGGTATACGATAAATCGCGCAAATCTAAGGGCTGTCAATTCGTCTAAATACCTAGGAATTACAATTACGAGCAAGTTAAATTGGAACGACCACATAGATAATATTGCGGGGAAGGCGAAACAAAGACTGCGCTTTGTTGGCAGAACACTTAGAAGATGCGACAAACCCACTAAAGTGACATCCTACATTACACTTCTCCGTTCTCTGCTGGAATATTGCTGCGCGGTGTGGGTTCCTTACCTCCTTACCAGGTAGGATTGACGGAGGACATCGAAAAAGTGCAAAGAAGGGTAGCTCGTTTTGTAGGATTGCGCAATAGGGGTGAGAGTGCCACTGATATGATATGCGAGTGCGGTGGCAGTCACTGAAATAAAGGCGGTTTTCTTTGCGGCGAGATCTATTTACGAAATTTCAATCACCAACTTTCTCTCCCGAATACGAAAATATTTTGTTGACACCCACCTACGTAGGGAGAAATGATCATCATCATAAAATAAGAGAAATCAGAGCTCGAACGGAAAGATTTAGGTGTTCCTTTATCCCACGCGCCATTCGAGTGTGGAATGGTAGAGAAGTAGTATGAAACTGGTTCGATGAACCCTCTGCCAGGCACTTAAGTGTGAATTGCAGAGTAACCATGTAGATGTAGATGTAGCGAATTTCTTTAATTCCATTATCCGGATAATGTCTGCCAAAATCGTTCTTGTGTTAATGTGTGATCATTTATCTCTCTTTGCTAGATCTTCAGTGCTATTATTCTTTAATTTGAGTGCTCTTGCCTATAAATTTGAAGGCTATAATATACAGGGTGAACATTAATAAAAAACAACAGACTGCAGAGACGGATTCTTCACTGGAAAGAGAGGAAAAAAGGTCCCACGAACTTGTGTCGCCGGGCGGTGTGGCCGAGCGGTTCTAGGCGCTACAGTCTGGAACTGAGCGACCGCTACGGTCGCAGGTTCGAATCCTGCCTCGGGCATGGATGTGTGTGATGTCCTTGGGTTAATTAGGTTTAAGTAGTTCTAAGTTCTAGGGGACTGATGACCTCAGAAGTTTAGTCCCATAGTGCTCAGAGCCATTTTTTTGAACTTGTGTCCGGATATGCATCGTCGACACGGTAGATGACGCTGACGAATGACAGTTCGCCTGACCACGTGCCGTGTGTTCCCTGTGTGTTGCACGCTGTGTGAGAGACGCAGCGTGCTCTGGCCAGCAAAATGGTCCGGTATTCATGCCGTGAATAAGCCGAAATGGGGTTTGTATAGGGGCAAGCAGATGGAAACGGCCGAGAGGCAGCGCTACTGTATCAAAACAAGTGCTCCCAAGAACACCGACCCATCACACAGTATTTAAAACCTTTTTTCGGCGTTGGTGTGATCATGAGTCCTCTCAGACATACGTGCAGGGAGGCGGTGGACTGTGCGTGCACCAGTTTTCGAGGACGGGTTTCTACAGGATACTGACAAGGGAACCTTCCCATCGCACCCCCCTCAGATTTAGTTATAAGTTGGCACAGTGGATAGGCCTTGATAAACCGAACACAGATCAGTCGAGAAAACAGGAAGAAGTTGTGTGGAACTGAGAAAAAATAAGCAAAATATACAAACTGAGTAGTTCATGGGAAGATAAGTAACATCAAGGACGCTGGGCCAGCAGGAGCTTCGTGGTCTCGTGGTAACGTGAGCAGCTGCGGAACGAAAGGTCCTTGGTTCAAATTTTCAATCGAGTGAAAATTTTAATTTTTTATTTCCAGTTTATGTGACAAACTCTTATGTTTTCATCACTTTTTTGGGAGTAATTATCACATTCACAAGAAAACCTAAATCGGGCAAGATAGAAGAGTCTTTTTACCCATTCGCCAAGTGTACAAGTTAGGTCGGTCGACAACATATTCCTTTCATGTGACGCACATGCCGTCACCAGTGTCGTATAGAATATATCAGATGTGTTTTCCTGTGGAGGAATCGGTTGACCTATGACCTTGCGATCAAATGTTTTCCGTTACCATTGGAGAGGCACGTCCTTTCGTCTACTAATCGCACGGTTTTGCGATGCGGTCGCAAAACACAGACACCAAACTTATTACAGTGAACAGAGACGTCAATGAACGAACGGACAGATAATAACTACACAAAAATAAACAAAGTAAAATTTTCACTTGTGGGAAGACCTCTGACCTCTTCATCTGCAGCTGCTCACGCTACCACGAGACCACGGCGCTCCTGAACCCACGAACTCCGTAATGTTCCATATGTGACTCATGGACTACTCAGTTTGTATATTTTGCTTATTTTTTGACAGTTCCACACAACTTCTTCCTGTTTTCTCAATTGATCTGTGTTCGGTTTATCAAGGCCTATCCACTGTGCCAAGTTATAACTAAACCTGAGGGGGGTGCGATGGGGAGGTTCCCTTGTGAGACCAATCCTAGTACAAGCCCCTGGCAAGTGTCCCGTCAACATGGTGTAAGCCAATGTACGATTACGTGTATCCTGCATGACAACCGCTACTATCTCTATCCCCCGCAACGAGTTTAAAGCTGTCGGCACACGGACCGTGCATCAGAACGTTGAGCGTTGAGCGTGGTGAGTTCCTGACGTCATAGTGTGGAATAGCACGTTCGGGAGTCTTCCCGAATGTGCAGAGCCATATCTAGTATGTCAGATATTCTGAGCGTGCGTCTGAGCGTTGACCAATGAGATGGCACAACACCACCTACGTCACATGCACGCCATCTCCCTTCAACACAGAGTTGTGAGGCGCCATATTGGCATTCATTTCAAGTGTATACGTATATATGCCGTTTCTGAGCACCAGCAAATTGAGAATCACTGGAAAACCCCTTGTTAACTGTGTGATTCATTCCAATAAAATAATGAGAAATATTATATTCGTGGCAAAAGAATTATTGTAACTTGCTTATTATGAGAGTATGCTATTTGAAGGCAGTGACACACTGAAGATCCACCCAAAACCCATTGTTCTTGGTACAATTTGTTATAATTAAATTTCAATCAGTAACATATCTACGATTAAAGTTTCCAGCAAGAAGTAACATGCTAGGATTTTTTTCAACAGCGTGTGGCGGGTTTAGCGTTTAAGTAGTTCTAAGTTCTAGGGGACTGATGACCTCAGATGTTAAGTCCCATAGTGCTCAGAGCCATTTTAGCTGAAAGACGGAAACATGAAAGGAAAAACAACACAGAACCTAAATATGCTGAGGTCATCAGTCCCCTAGAACTTAGAACTACTTAAACCTAACTAACCTAAGGACATCACACACATCCATGCACGAGGCAGGATTCGAACCTGCTACCGTAGCGGTCGAGCGGTTCCAGACTGTAGCGCCTAGAACCGCTTGGCCACTCCGGTCGGCCTGTAGGATGGACGAGGAAGAACAGTCCAATAAAGGTTTGTGAGGTCCTCTCGAGTGCGCAGGCGTGTGTGAGGCCTTGCGTTGTCGTGGAGAAGTTCGTTAGCATTTTTGTGGCGCCGAACACGCTGAAGTTTCAACACTGAAGGAGTCACAACTGTGTCCAATCGGCCGGCACGCCGGGATATCGGACAGGTTTGCGCGATCTTGCGACGATGACAGATGCCTCGCCCAACGACTCACAGTGCTTTTGTTCACCGCCAGGTCTCCGTCGGCATTTTGCAAGCGCCTATGATTATCTGCTGTGCTCTGGTTTTCCGCCAAAAGAAACTTAATGACAGCTCTCTGTCCGGAACGCACTTCAATTACAGACGCCATTTTGAAGACGGCGTATATCGCCGCCGCCTATCGCAACATAAAACTATTGGGGCTGAAGAGTGAGTATTCCACGATGTCCCACAACAAATTCCACGTTGTTTCTGTAGAAACTGACTGAGAAAAAAAAAGTGTTGCCTTACTTATTAACCGCCCCTCGTACGTAATTATTACTTGAAGAAGGTCCCCACACAAGACACATACATTAATCAATGATCTAAACTGATCGGAACTCGGACCAAATCGACTGAATTATTTTTCATATTAACTGACTAAATTTACGTATCGACCTCACAAAGGAACAGGAAGTTAATAGCGGCATGTGGAACTTTAGTCCAACCTCGCTGTTCAGACCAACTTCGCAACGTTAATTACTAAAAATATAACCAATATACCTCACGAATGGATAATGAAATAATATTACAGATATACAATGCTTACACGTAACCCCAATAGTATAAACAGTCTCACCAAACAGCAACTCGACGACAGCACACGCCAGAGTAAAACATTCGGAAGATAGTTCCAGCGTGATTTGTAAGAAAGTGAAGCCGTAGGGAATGTTTGGTTGACTCCGACGGCCGGCCGCTGTGCCCTAGCGGTTCTAGGCGCTTCAGTCTGAAACCGCGCGACCTCAACGGTCGCAGGTTCGAATCTTGCCTCGGGCATGGATGTGTGTGATGTCCTTAGGTTAGTTAGGTTTAAGTAGTTCTAAGTTCTAGGGGACTGATGACATGAGATTTTAAATCCCATAGTGCTTAGAGCCATTTGAACCATTTAAGTGAGTCAAAACACTTGTGAGTCGATATATTACGAAATAGCAACGGACTGCAGTGAGTGCATGTATAAACATGAATAAATCAAGAGTTGTGCATTCAAGAAACACGGTAAAAGCGCCGTTTCTGGTTGTCATATCACGTACGTTGCACTATAACACGAGCTTGTATCGCAGTCATTATTGACATAGTTTGAAAGGCATTAATTTTTGTTTATCCTACGGCAATTCATCTTAACGTCCACGCGTTTGGATAACATGCAAGCCGCCTGAAGTTGAATGTGTGAGTTCGAAACTGGCAACGGTACTTTTTGACATTAGAAGACGAAAGGGGGAGGGGGAAATATTACGTTATTACTAAACCATCGTATATTTTACTACTCCATATTTTATTCAAAGGGAGTCATGGTTGGTTGGTTGGTTTTGGGGAAGGAGACCAGACAGCGCGGTCATCGGTCTCATCGGATTAGGGAGGGATGGGGAAGGAAGTCGGCCGTGCCCTTTCAGAGGAACCATCCCGGCATTTGCCTGGAGCGATTTAGGGAAATCACGGAAAACCTAAATCAGGATGGCCGGACGCGGGATTGAACCGTCGTCCTCCCGAATGCGAGTCCAGTGTCTAACCACTGCGCCACCTCGCTCGGTATCAAAGGGAGTCATGATTTATAGCATATGCACTAGTTAATTACGGTTATAAGGTCTCCATTCGCATATCACATACAAAATAAGTAAAAAATGTCCTGTTTTACATAATATGCTGACAATACCAGATTGACGGGAACCACAAATTGGTACCAACTGCAGTCGTAAATTTTACGACGGTTTAGTAAACAAAAGAAAACCATGGCTGACTGCTGCTGCGGAACAATTAACATTCTGTATCACGTAACAGCGGCCGTTCTCCAGTACTCTCATTATAGGTAAAGAAGCTTTTTGTCCAAATCTTTCTGCATTTACTTACGATCGTGCATCCCCGATACTTTGCCGTAGACAGCAGCATGGTGAGCGAACAATCGTGTTACTGTGGATCACCCAGAATACTCACTGCACGACCATTATCAACAGTGTCTACCGTTCTGTACCTACTTTGGATACATCAGCAATCTTTTTGCACGTTACCATCACCAGGTCGGAATCAATCGCTACATACTTCTAATACTGCTCTTCTCAACTGCATTCGCAGCTGTCCATTGTCTCGAAACATTTGTTAAAAATATAATTTTGCAAGGAGTAGAAGTTAAAGCTAACGCTCCCCAGGCATGGAGAATGAGAGACTCTAGCCAAAGACTGAAAGGGCTGGTCAGTACGATGTTGACAGTACAATAAACTTCTAGTTTACTGTTTGCAGTCTTTTTCTTTCGTCCAACTTCGGTTTACTTCAACAGCAGAGAAACCTGAGCCACAAGAACCGTTTTTTGGAACCCTTCCTGCCGTCGTAAGTTACAGGTATGGGTGACCTGCGTCAAGGCCCGCCCACTCTGTTCCGTCTGAGGTCGCAACCCACGACTGCTTTCGCGGCCGAATGTCGCTTGCGGAAATACAGAAATGAAAGGAGTCGCCATTTGCGCTGGGTCACCTTAGTAGAAAAAAAGAAGGCAACGAGGCTAGTTCCACATCTCGTCGAGGTCCAAAGAAATTGGCTCCTCAGCATTATAATTTCCCAGTACCTACATCAACGTTCACCTCTATACACCGGAAGTGAGTGTACGGAGCATGTGGAGGATGATACACAGAGTTACTGAATAATTTTCGTGGATGGTAGGTGCGAATAGAAACTGTTTGTACCGCAATAAAAGAACTCTGACGCAACTTTGCTATAGGACAGGGCGAATATGGTGTCAGACTCCAACCGTCTGTAGTTTTCGCTCACCAACGGCATTGATATTTGTACGGTGTATTTTCATAATGATAATACAAAATTCCAGGAATGGCAGAGAAGAACAGCCTATTGGTCGCATCTGTCAACATTCTGTAGTACCTTCGCCCACACACGGCTAAACTAGACTTTCCTATTTCACTTACGACTTGACCATGGCAGCATAGTGAATGGCTAAACTAGACTTTCCTATTTAAAGGTACTGGGCACTTTCCGACATGAAGGCATCAGACTAGCTCAGGAGCCTACCGAACCTGTCCCATTCTTAGCCTATGTCCAGAGGTTGGTAACCCGCCTCTAGCCATCCAGCGAGAACTAACCAAACTGCGACTGTATAGAAAGTGAGGTCTGTCTCCGAACAAGCTGTTGTCGGTATTCGAGCTGAACAAACCATACAACGAAGGTTTACCGGTGGCCGAGTTATGAATAAGTAAGGTGACATCACTGCACGCAAGCTTTCTGGTTTTAATACTAATTGCCGGCCGCGGTGGTCTAGCGGTTCTGGCGCTGCAGTCCGGAACCGCGGGAATGCTACGGTCGCAGGTTCGAATCCTGCCTCGGGCATGGATGTGTGTGATGTCCTTAGATTAGTTGGGTTTAAGTAGTTCTAAGTTCTAGGGGACTTATGACCTAAGATGTTGAGTCCCATAGTGCTCAGAGCCATTTGAACCATTTTTAATACTAATTCTTGCGCGTTGTGTGCATCTTTCTCTTAGTCTATAACCCTCGTTTTATAATCCGATGATACAATGATATATACTGCGTTTGAAAATGGTCAATCGTGCAAGAATCAATACTTGTCACAAACAGCAGAGGTGGAATAATGCAAAATATCTTTTAAAAACAGTACGACTGCGAAGAAAACGATTATTCGTTCATGTGTTTAACACATGTCCTATCATTCCGTCGCTTCTTGTCAATGTTTTCCACACGTTGCTCTTCTCGACCATTCTGCGGACAACGGACAGCCTCCTCATTTCTTATCTCATCAACTCACCTAATTCTCAGTATTCACTATGGGACAACATCTGAAACGCTTCGTTTCCGGTTTTCCCATAGTTCATGATAAACTTCCATAAAACGCTGTCCTACAGACGCACATTTTCAGAAATTTCTTCGTCAAATTAAGCCATATGTCTGTTACTAGTAGACTTCTTGTGGTTGGGTTGCCCTCTTTGCCTGTGATAGACTCCTTTTTATTTGCTCCTTACTTCGTCCACGAAGAGTAATTTTGTCCAAAAGGCAGCACGATGTCTTCATTTCGTCTACTTCTTCAGAGTCCCCAGTTTTGATTATAAATTTATCGCTACTCTCATTTCTGCTAGTCCACACCACTTCCGCCTTTCTTCTACTCTTAATTACTATTATTCATTAGACCGTTCATTCCATTCAAGAGGTCCTGGAATTAATCTCCACTTTTACCGAGGATGGCAACGTCATCCGCAAATATTATAAATGACAACCTTCCACCCTACATTTTAATCCCGCTCCTGAACCTTTCTTTTATTTCCGTCTTTGCTTCTTCGATGTACTGACCGATAGTAGGGATGAAAGACTACATTCCTGTCTTATACTCTTTCTTATCCAAACGCTTCGTTCTTCGTCTTCCTGTCTTATTTTTCCCTCTTGGTTACTGTATTTATTGTACCCTACCCGTCATTCTCTGTGGCGTACCCCTATTTTACTGAGAATTTTGAACATCATGCTCAATTTTACGCACTTTGTAGGTCGACAAATTCAGTGAATGTGCCTTGATTTTTCTTAAGTCTTGGCTCGATTCAGCCGCAGCGTCAGAACTGCCCCTCTGATGGCTGTACCCTTCTTAAAGATGAACTGGTCGTCTCATAATAGATCCTCAATTTCCTTTTTCATTATTCTGTATGCAATTCTTTACAGGAACCGGGTTTTCCAATTATCCGCCCTCTCCTCTTCGTTGGACAGCGGAATTTCTCTTTCACTTTTAATGTCGAAGCCTTTTGTTTTTAATTTTCACCCCTGGTTGCTTTGCCTTTTCTGTATGCTGAATCCGTCTTTCTGACGATCATTTCTTTTTTTTTTCGTTGTGTCATTCTGCAGCATTGTTTTCTTGCATTCCAGCACTTTCTATTTATTTCATTGCTAAGTGACTGACATTGATGTATTCCTTTTCGAGAACATTTTTGTACTTCCTTGTTTCCATTTCTTCCGTTATCCAAGATATTTTCGCAGTTACCTTCCTTGTCTGTCTAATTTCTCTCATTGCCTTTAGACATGTCAGTTCCTCTCCAACCAAACTGCATATTGCGGTATTCAAATATCGCATTACTACATCTTTAGAGAACTCGAAACGCCTCACGTCACACGGCAGTATTTCAGATCCCCACTTCTTTCCACGTTGATTCTTCGGGTATGATTATCTTAATCTTTAGTCAACTCGCCATCGTTACTAATTTGTTACCTGAATCTATATCTGCTGCTTGGTACGACTTTTAATCCAGTGTCGGATTTCGGTTGGTTGGATGATTTGGGGGAGAGGACCAAATAGCGAGGCCATCGGTCCCATCGGATTAGGAAATGATCGGGAGAGAAATCGGTCTTGCCCTTTTAGAAGAAACCATCCCGGCATTTGCCTGAAGCGATTTAGGGAAATCGCGGAAAACCTAAATCAGGATGATCGGTCGCGGGTTTGAACCATCGTCCTCCCCAATGCGAGTCCAGTGTGCTAACCACTGCACCACCTCGCTCAGTCTGATTTGGGAATCTCTGTCTGACCATGATGCAGTCCAAATGGAATCTTCCCATGTCTCCGAGTATTTTCCAAATATACCTCCTTTTGTGATTTGACTCGGCCTTATATATTGCTTAGAAAAAAAAAATGCTTAATACATTTTTAAGGGTTCTATGGAACGCTTTTCTTTTAAGTGAAAATGTTTATATTTTGGACTCTCTCCTAGTAATATTCACCAAGTTCTGTCCGAAGAAAAATAAGAGAAATAAAGAGTTTTTTCTCCAAAGTGTAAAATTATAATTACAGGTGAAACCCGTTGTGGAGTTTGGGCCATTGGCCTGTGAAGGTCAGCTTTTCCTGCTGGTTGGGTAGCTATACATGCACAGCTCACCTCAGTGGCAATAACCTTATAACTGGACGACCAAGTTTGCCACATTTCTCTAAAACTACCGGTTCTAGGCGACATGCAAACCGGTTGCATGAGTGGATCCGTTAACTAGAGGAGCTTAATATTCTCTTCGTAGATCTCCACGGTGAATAAAACCAACTAAAGAAGTGCGCATAATAATTAACCATCACAGAATATGTGTACCAAGTAATATATTTACAGCAGTTAACAAATTAATATCACAGGTAAAATTAGTGGTGGCAATAGTAGTATCAGTAGTTTCATTCATCTATGGATGTTTTTCAGAAGGATGTTGGACAAGCCACGATATTACTAACATTTGTACGCGTTTTTCGATAAGGATTGGCATGTAGACGGCCGTGGCCTTACCGTAGGAACTGTTTTGGGTGACTGAGTGAAAATTAGAGCCTCCATTCTTCAGACTAAAGGGCTTATCAATTAAAAACAGCGCAATCTCATTCAGTTTATCTCTTGAGTACAAGACACCCCTGTTTTCACATTCTTGCAAAGAAGTTATTTCGTAATGTAAAAACCTATTGCTACATTGTTCAATCATTTGTCACACGTTATACACACATTATTGGATGATATTAATTTTCGTTGGTATATCTATGTCGTGTCGCTTTTCGTGGCTACAACTGTTGTAAAAATCAGCACAATCTGAAAGGGAACATGAATGTGATTCCTATTGCTTCCTTTGCTACAGCAGCGAAATTTCTGCGAAAATGGTTTTTGTTTCTTGTTTGGAGAAACTAAATAAGTAAATTAATCAACCAATCTAAGATTATACAGGTAATACGTAACGTTATTTTAACTGCCTTTTCTCATTAATAATGTTTGCTATTTACACTGAAATGTCCCAAATACGTTTTCCGTTAGTACTGGATTTCAGAGAAAAGTCTGTTAATGATCAAGACAAGCATTTCAAGTCGCAGTATCGCTGCGATGACCATTGCAAAGAAATTAGACTTATCAGTACGCTATAATCAAACATGAAAGCAAGCAGTTCTTCTTGCAGAGGTTTAACAGTGTTATGTTTATAACATTTTATGATAAGGCATTTATCTGCGGAAAAAAGTAGTATCTTGGAGTTGGCACAGTGGAAGAAATCTGGTCAGTAGAGCAAAGAGAAGACGTTGTGTTTTTCCGAAAGGATGATCGCAACTCAGTTATTGACTGAATTTCCGAATTTCCTTTCAAGTATCCATACGCATTATGAAAATGTATGTGTGCGTATGTGTGCTCGTGCGTGCGTGCGCGAGTGTGTGTGTGTGTGTGTGTGTGTGTGTGTGTGGGGACCACCTATCTATCATAATTAAGAGAATATGACGTCTTCAACAATGAAATGCGTGCAAAACTGCTGCATCCTGCATGACACTTAAATTTATTACTTCAGTCCTATTAAATCTATTCGCAATAAATTTCGCAGACAGTATCTACACATGCCGCTAAATGCGCCTACAAAATTGTATCATCGTACCACACGTAGTTCAGAAGATATAATGCCATCAACACTGAATGCGTGAAAAACTGCCTCATGTCCACGACGTTTAAATTTATTACTTCTTTGTTACTGACACTATTCGCAACACATTTTGCAGAAGTATCCACCTATGCCACTAAATGTACCTACAACATTATATCACTGTACGACACATAGACCAGGAAATATGACGTCATAGAGATAGAAATGCGTGAAAAACAGCCGCAACGTGCATGGCGTTTAAATTTATTACTTATTTGATACTAACGCTATTTCGCAATATATTTTGCAGCGAGTATCCATATATGCCGCTTAATGTACCTACACAAATATATCATTGTACAAATCACTCAAATGCGTGAAAAAATGTCGCATCATGCGTGACGTTTTACTCTAACACATTTCAACAGCGAAACCGTCTATGGAGCTATGAGGAGGCTTTACCATAGAGACGTTACAAAATCGCGTTGCAGACACGTGAAGCAGCTGTACTCACATTTGTACATTCTGAATATTCGTTTGTATGAATGTTTTCACGAATACGAGGAAATGAATGTTTTCGATATTACACTAGAAACACATATAATTTTGTGTTTTCGTTTCTAATAGAAAACAGCCAACATGAACCGTAACTGCTTCTTACCCTAAGTGATATACCCAAAACTAATCTAAGAACGTGTCTTGAAAATCAACTAATTGCTTCCCCGGCTAGGGAGACTTAGTAAGTGTCTCGTCCCCATCATTCTTTAGTTCCTTTTAGATCATTATTATCAGACACCATTTTAAAAATCCTTATCGAGAACACATTTAAATGTATTTCACATTCAGCAACCCTCAGTGTATTGCAGTACCGATTAAGTCACTATAATGCGTATCAAATTCGCTGTGGATGATTTGATGGACTGTTTTTCAAGCCTACCAGAGACAATATGATAATCCACTGTCGCTTGCCTGCCAGATTCACTACAAACCTCGGCACTAAGTAGTGAGCTCCCTAATGTTTTCTGATACCCCAACCCATGCTGGATCGACTCACTTCAGGCATCACAGGCGACCGACAAGTAGTAAAGTTAACAAAGCACTGGCGGTATAATACGTGGATACCGCTGAAAGGCACTCGCAACAGACCATAGAATGTGTAGGTTGACATGACACACGTGTGTCCATGCCCAGCAGTCTGACATTCTCGTAGAGCGACGTCTGTGTTGCAAGCCTTTCCGTTTGACACCTCTTTCGTGACTGACGTGTCAGATTCGCTGCCTTTTTATTCAAGCAGCATCTCAGTTGTCTTCACCAAACTGAGAGGACTCCATTTCACACACTAAATCACACAGAAAAAAATTACTGACCACTGTTTTGCGTTATCTCTTTTGTATTTTTTACGTTCCCCCCCCCCTTTTTTTTGCAGTAATACACTACTGGCCATTAAAATTGCTACACCACGATGACGACGTGCTACAGAAGCGAAATTTAACCGCCAAGAAGAGGATGCTGTGATATGCAAATGATTAGCTTTTCAGAGCACTCACACAAGGTTGGAGCCGGTGGCGACGCCTACAACGTGCTGACATGAGGAAAGTTTCCAACCGATTTCTCATAGACAAACAGCAGTTGACCGGCGTTACCTGGTGAAACGTTGTTGCGATGCCTCGTGTAACGAGGAGAAATGCGTACCATCACGTTTCCGACTTTGATAAAGGTCAGATTGTAGCCTATTGCGATTGCGGTTTATCGTATCATGACATTGCTGCTCGCGTTGGTCGAGATCCAATGACTGTTAGCAGAGTATGGCATCGGTGGGTTCATGAGGGTAATACGGAACGTCGTGCTGGATCCCAACAGCCTCGTATCAGTAGCAGTCGAGATGACAGGCATCTTATCCACATGGCTGTAACAGATCGTGCAACCACGTCTCGATCCCTGAGTCAACAGATGGGGACGTTTGCAAGACAACAATCATCTGCACGAACAGTTCGACTACGTTTGCAGCAGCATGGAGTATCAGCTCGGAGACCATGGTTGCAGTTACCCTTGATGCTGCATCACAGACAGGAGCGCCTGCGATGGTGTACTCAACGACGAACCTGGGTCCACGAATGGCAAAACGTCATTTTCCCGGGTGAATCCAGGTTCTGTTTACAGCATCATGATGGTCGCATCCGTGTTTGGCGACATCGCGGTGAACGCACATTGGAAGCGTGTATTCGTCATTGCCATACTGGCGTATCACCCGGCACATGATGGTATGGGGTGCCATTGGTTACACGTCTCGGTTGCGTCTTGTTCGCATTGACGGCACTTTGAACAGTGGACGTTACATTTCAGATGTGTTACGACCCTTCATTCGATCCCTGCGAAACCGTACATTTCAGCAGGATAATGCACGACCGCATGTTGCAGGTCCTGTAGGTGCCTTTCTGGGTACAGAGAATGTTCGACTGCTGCCCTGGCCAGTACATTCTCCAGATCTGTCACCAATTGAAACCGTCTGGTCAATGGTGGCCGAGCAACTGGCTCGTCACAATACGCCAGTCACTACTCTTGATGAACTGTGGTATCGTGATGAAGCTGCATGAGCAGCTGTACCTGTACAAGCCATCCAAGCTCTGTTTGACTCAATGCCCAGGCGTATCAAGGCCGTTATTACGGCCAGAGGTTGTTGTTCTGGGTACTGATTTCTCAGGATCTATGCACCCAAATTGCGTCAAATGTAATCACATGTCAGTTCTAGTACAATATATTTGTCCAATGAGTACCCGTTTATCATCTGCATTTCTTCTTGATGTAGCAATGTTAGTGGCCAGTAGTGTATTATAAGCACTCCGACCACGGCATACAACTTTTGCATTATCTCACCAATGGTTGGCTTCGTGAAACTAAAATATACTCCGTCCTTAGGATGGCCATCTTTTAAGTGTCTTCTTCATATTTTAAAATGTTGATTTCTTTTATTTGTATCATGGAGTCTCCATTTCGTGTTTGTACTGCCTCTTCCTCCGTAATTTTATCCGTCTTTCTTCAAAAGTAACAATAACAAATAGAAACTTTACATTTACAATGAAAAGTTCGTGTCAAAAAATACAATATATAGCTTTACAGCTCGATAGTGAAATCAGAACGTCTTCTATGAAAGTGGACGCCTAGCCTCTGAATTTAAAATTAGATGAATTAAAAATTTTAGAAAGAAGAAATAATGGACAAATTTTGGGTCCAATGCAATGAAAAGCAGCCTGGTAATTAAAAAGAAAACAGAAACAATAAAGAAGAGAAGGCTGATATTTTTATGATATTTATACAGGCTGAGTGACAATAGGCTGACAAAACATATCTTCAAGTACCTCTAGGAAAATAAACTAACAACAAGCTAGATTGGAGAAGTTAAAAAAGGTTTAGAAATACACAACGAAGAGCAGATGTAGTGCAGAAAGAGATATTTTTAGAAATTTTGAAGGATTCCAAGACAGAAGCAATAAGAGAAATTCTTCCAATCCATATGTGGCATACAGCAAACCAGTGCTTAACAGTATTGGTTAAAAACAGTCTTGGTTGCAATTATAGTTTTTTATTTTTCAACGACGCGTTTCGGCTTATTTAGGCATCTTCAGGTTATCTTTTCTAGATAAACGCGAGAGGCACCAAGATCTGCATAACGCGTTCCTGTTCACTGTTACTCGCTCCTGTGAACGGGAACGCGTTATGCAGATCTTGGTGCCTCTCGTATCTATCTAGAAAAGATAACCTGAAGATGCCTAAGTAATGCAAAACGCATCGTTGAAAAATAAAAAAAAATAAAATTGCAACCAAGACTGTTTTTAATCAATACAATAAGAGAAAGGTTTGGTCAAAGAAAAACGAGAAGTGGTGAAAATATGAAAGAATATTTGAAGAAAAGAGCAAATGAGAATGAATGGAAATTGTCACGTGATCGCGATTTGGCCACAACAGAAGGATAAATACCAAAAAAGTCGCTGTAGGTAGGCGGGAAACGCGAGGGCGTATCTGACCGCTGTTACACTACTCACGCGCCAGTATGTGTGTGTTATCTGAGCGACGTTGAAACGTTCTTTTCCTCTACTTGCTAAAGGTGGCCTGCACACTTTCAATATTTATTAACAATACTAATGTGTCAAATTTTCAGTATATTTACGCGAAGCCACAGCATCAATAGTATCGTCAGCCCACAACGCGATTTTACAAGCTTAAGATATGTAACACCCAAAAGAAAGGGCGTGCTACAGTTGCGAGTACATCAGATACAGCTGGTAAACAACAGAAAACAACGAAAAAGAGGAAATTGGTCAGAGAATGGCTGAAAAAAGAGCGATTCATCGCACATTAGTTGACTGACTAAAATCATAACCACGCTCAGGACAGATTTTCAACTATTTTTTGATGACGCCTACATCTTACGGCAAATTATTGATGTTGATGAGAGGAGAAGCAAACTATGTTCTTGAGAGAAGCAATGGCAGTCGACTAACAGTTAGGTGAAACTGAGATTACTGGTGACAGGGAGGTTATTCGAATGTGCAAAGTTTTATGCCGTAAAATTTGCAAACACAATTAGCAAAATTTCTATTGAAACCCTTTGAAGTAGTTATATCCGTCCTACAATGCTATATCCAGACGATTAACGTAAAATATATTTTTTATGTTTCTTAATAATGTGGTGAGGATGACACGTATTTTGCGGAACTCTTACTAGTCGCGGCAAGTATGCGACGTATTCTTCGAAGTACGAGGGTGAGTCAAATGAAAACCTTAAATTTGTAATAACAAATCGAAATTTCGCGCCGTTATCCTGTAAGTTGGTAACCGTGCTACAAACAGCGTGCAGAATGGCCTGTGGGTGGAAGCACAGTGCAGATGCACATATACCGTCGCAGTATCAGTATAAAGATGGCCGCCCCACTTGCGACTTGCATCAGGGAAGAACGGCGTTCTGTTCTTCAGTTTTTGTGTAGTGAAGGTGTGAAACCCATTGAAATTCATCGAAGAATGAAGGTTCAGTACGGTGATGCATGTTTGTCACACCAGCAAGCCTACGTATGGAGTAGGAAGTTCACAAATGGCGTGACTTCAGTGGAAGATGCTCCTCGTCCAGGTCAGGCATAACGAGTTGTGACTCCACAGAACATTGCAGCAGTTGAAGCCACAGTGAAGGAAAACCGCCGAGCGACACTGAATGACATTGCAGCACGTTTACAGATTAGTCATGGGTTAGCACACCACATTGTGCATGATGTGCTCCAGTTTCACAAAGTGTCTGCAAGATGGGTGCCACGGCAGCTGACTCCTGAAATGAGAGAACGACATGTTGATGCCTGTGAAGAACTTCTTCGGTGCTTTGAACGAGAAGGTGATGGCTTCCTTGCAAGAATCGTTACTGGGGACGAAACCTGGATTCACTTCCACCAATCGGAAACGAAGAGAGCGAGCGAGGAATGGCGCCATTCCTCATCACCAAAACCAAAGAAGTTACGAACAGAACTATCAGCAGGGAAGGTTATGCTGACTCTCTTTTGGGACGCGAAAAAGGCGTCATTTTGGAGCACTACGTGCCTAGAGGGACCACTGTCACCAGTGCATCATACACAGATCTCCTAAAAAATCATCTGCGGCCTGAAATCAAATCAAAGCGACGCGGACTGCTGTCAACAGGTGTCCTTTTGCAACATGACAATGCAAGGCCCCACACTGCCAGTACAACAGTTGCAACAATCACAGACCTGCATTTTGAGTGTCTTCGTCATCCACCATACTTAGCAGACCTTGCCCCAAGTGATTTCCATATGTTTGGACCATTCAAAGACGCAACGGGAGGAAAAAAGTTCCGTTCTGATGAAGAGGAACGCCACGCGGTGCATGAGTGGTTGCTCCACTTACCAAAAGAATTTTTTTTCTAAAGGAATTTATGCACTTTGTAAGCACTGGAGGACTTGCATTGAGCGTGGGGGAGATTATGTTGAAAAGTGGTACAGCTCTGTACCACATCTGCACAATAAATAATATTTTAAAATATTTAATGTTTTCGTTTGACCCACCTTCGTACAAGCAGTTTTCTGCATTGGTGTGAAATTCAATAAGCTAAGCAGGTTACTACGTTTTGAAGTTAGTAAAGAATCCCTCACTGACCACCCTAAAGGGACAAAAACAAAGACCAACCCCGCAAAATTCTATTTAAACTGTTTTGCTTTAATATGGGCACTACAGATTGATAAGCACGAAGACGAACTGTATACGTAGGCAGTGCACACGGACGCCGTGTGGCTGGTTCGTGAATCTTCGTCAACATCTGAATGGAAATTATAGTCAGTCAGTCTACTTTCGACCTGTCGACTCTCGACCTTGATTCCCTGGAAGAGTTATTTGATGGTGGTGACACTCTTCTCCCCTCCCCTCCCCCCCTCACCGCCGCCAGTGCTTTTGACTCAGCCTCCAATATGTCATTTTTTAGCGTCAGCGTAGGTTTTCACTTTCTTCTGGCGTCAATAGCCTGCTTGATGGTGCGTGAAACAAAACACAACCTCCTGGTGTCTCGTATCCCTGACATCTGTCTCATCACACTCCATCCGAAAAAAAAAAAATCCTCGTGATTGATAACTCAAGAGGTGAACGCATGTCTAGCTGCTCACGTGCGCACACTGCCAGTT
Source organism: Schistocerca piceifrons (assembly GCF_021461385.2). NCBI lineage: Eukaryota > Metazoa > Arthropoda > Insecta > Orthoptera > Acrididae > Schistocerca > Schistocerca piceifrons. The sequence continues at coordinate 83,566,051 of NC_060141.1, forward strand.
ATTGCAACTCATAACGCCTTCGTAGTTTCTGCTAGAAAGGGAACAAATGAAAAGTTACATCAAGGCGTTACTATCTCTTCGGCTTACTTTTTTCTCTACTTTGTTCCCATGATCAGCTTATCCTTTTGCGTTCATGCTTGGCGCAATATTTTCACAAGGTCAAATAAATAAAGGAAACAGCTTCCAAGAATATGCTAGGAAATTCAGTGTGATGTCAACATAATATTTTTATACAGTGAAGTACGAGCGTCCTTTCATAAATAAGGCACAGTTTGGCGACAGTGAGGATTGCACGTCGGAACAACAGAGAAAATTACGATGTTTATACTCGTGTTGTTGAATGCTTGAGGAAGAAGCAAGTGTTTTGATACTTCCACAGTGTAATCTAACAGTTACATGAGCTTGAAATGGAGCCTGCAGGCTTTTTCAGGTCACTATGACTGTTGAAGTTCGAAGTACCTCCATTAAGATCGAACTCAACAAAAAAAGGGAGTTTAGCTGCCGTCCGGTACTACAGTTTTTCGCTGATATGATCGTTTTTGTAGTGGTCTTGAGAGAGATAACACTGATCAAAGATTAGAAAGTTCGCTAATATCAAGAAATGAAGGAAGGATAAAACGTGTGATAGACGCTATTGGAGGAGATCACCATGCTAACGTTCTGGGGCCGTAGGGGTGAAAACGAGACAAAATAGAAGAAAAAAAATCTGTGTGCGCAGTCCAGGTACGCGTCGTAGATTTTTCGTGAAAAGGTTGGGACAAAACCATAACAAGTGTTCCATCTACATCTAAATCTACATGAATACTCTGCAAATCACATTTATATGCCCGGCAGAGGGTTCATCGAACCACCTTCACAATTCTCTATTACTCCAATCTCGTATAGCGCGGAAAGAACGAACACCTATACCTTTCCGTACGAGCACTGATTTCCCTTATTTTATCGTGGTAATCGTTTCTCCCTATGTAGGTCGGTGTCATCAAAATATTTTCCCATTCAGAGGAGAAAGTTGGTGATTGGAATTTCGTGAAAAGATTCCGTCGCAACGAAAAGAGGCCTTTCTTTTAATGATGTCCAGCCCAAATCCTCTATCATTTCTGCGACACTCTCTCCCATATTTCGCGATAATACAAAACGTGTTGCCTTTCTTTTAACTATTTCGAAGTACTCCGTCAGTCCTATCTGGTAAGGATCCCACAACGCGCAGCAGTATTCTAAAAGAGAACGGACAAGCGTAGTGTAGGCAGTCTCCGTAGTATTTATTTATTTATGCATTTATTTTACCTGGCAAGATTAGGGCCTTCAGGCCCACTCTTACACCTAACCAGGCATACTCAGATTCAACAAATTTCAGTGTCTACAGAAAATTAGGACATATAACATGTTATACAGTATTAATGTTAAAGAAAAAAAAATAGACATTATAAAAGTAGTACAATGATAATTATAACAATCAAAAAATAATTATAACAATCAAGAATAATAAAAATAATAATAATAATGATAATAATAATAATAATAATGACTATGTATATGAAAGTAAACATATTTTTCTTTTATGAGTGTCAGTCCTATTGCTAGTTGGCAATTTTCTCGTTATATTCTTGCAGCTTGTGAGTTATTCTCATCAAGCAGAGACATAAGACGATGGAATGGGGTGAAAGAGATATAGACGAGGTAGATAGGTTAGAGGAAGAGAAGTAGAATGGTAAAATTCGAAGCTATGATGGAGAGGAGAAAGAAAAAGATGAGGGGGGGCACAACAATGGTGGCTATACCGTCCCTAATATGTAAGTCTTAAGTTCCCTCTTGAATGTTGAGTGGTTTTAGATAATATGCAGATCACAGGGGAGCGCGTTCCATAGTCGTATGGCTGAGATGGAGAATGACACGGAGAAAGATTTTGTGTTATGTAAAGGTACAGCCAAGATGCTAGACGTATCCGATCTGGTATTGCGGTTGTGGAATGATGATAGGTGTTTAATGTGAGAAGATAAGTATTGGGGGCACCAGTGGCTAAGAAATCGATGAAGTAAGCACATCGTGTGGAGATCGCGTGCCTTATGTGGGCGTATCCAACCTAGCTGGGAGTATGAAGGACTGATATGATCATACAACCGTATGTTGCATACGTATCTAACACAAGCATTCATCACTAGCTCTAGGCATCTCGAATTTTCATTATTTGTGCCATGTTGAACTACATCACAGTAGTAAAGATTAGGCAAGACTAGTGTTTGGACTAATTTTTGTTTAACATGGGTTGGAAATATTTTTCTAAATTTTTGAATTGCATGTAGGGAGGAGAGCGATTTCCGGCAAGCTGTGACTGTTTGTTCTTCCCAGTTTAGGTGTTCATCCAAGATTATTCCAAGGTCTTTTACTGTTTTTTGGTATGGTAGTTGGGTACCATTGAGGAGTATTTGAGGGACTGTTTCGCGAAAGTACCGACTGATTAACTTTGGATGAGATATAAGTATGACCTGGGATTTCTTGGGGTTTAGTTTCAGACCTAGGTTCTGTGCCCATCGAGAATCAGAGCAAAGATCTGCGTTCATACTCGCTACTGCGTCAGCAATGTTCTTGGGGCTTGCACTTATGTACAGTTGGATGTCGTCGGCATATAGATGGTAGTTGCAGGAGTGAATCACTGAAGAAATATCATTAATGTACAGTGAGAAGAGTAATGGACCAAGGACAGAGCCTTGGGGAACTCCAGAGCGCACGTTTTTCCATGATGACTTTTCCGACCCACAAATGACTTGTTGACTTCTGTTTTTGAGGTAGCTGTCGAACCAGTGTATTGCGCTGTTTGAGAAATTCAGCTGCTTCATTTTAATTAGTAATATATCAAAGTCAACTGTATCAAAAGCCTTGCTAAAGTCAAGCAGTGTTAGGATGGTAGCTTCACGTCTGTCCATAGCATGTTTAATGTCATCAGTTACTTTGATTAATGCAGTTGCTGTACTATGGTGCTTTCGAAAGCCTGACTGATATTTGTCGTGGATGTTATGAGTTTTGAGGTAATCCGTCAGCTGTTCATGGACGATGTATTCTAGGGCTTTAGATATCGCAGGAAGTATGCTGATCGGCCTGTAGTCACCTGGCGACTTAGGGTTGTCAGTCTTGGGTATAGGTTGAATTAAGCTTTGCTTCCACTCAGTAGGATATGTACTACTGACAAGAGACAGGTTGAAGATGTCTGTGATAACTGGAGTAATAGTGTTTACGACGTTCTTAATCATGCCAATGCTCACTCCATCATTTCCTACTGCCTCGGAAGAGATTCTCATAATTGCCTTGTGTACTGTGCCGGCAGTGACATGTTTTAGGAAAAACTTGTCTCTCGAGAGATTGATATCTTGGGGCTGGTAATTTGTCGCTGCGTGGCAGTTTACGGCTGTTGAGAAGAAATCGTTTAATTCTTCTGCAGACGCTTGATAAACAGCGTCAGATCTTCGCTTCCCTATACCAAAACTGCGCAGCTTTTTCCACAGTGCAGCAGGTTTTGATATGCCGCATACGACAGAGCGGGCATGTCTGATTTTGGCATTCCTCACGCTTTGCTTGGTTCTATTTCGGAGTTTCCTATAAGCTTCGTACGCCTCGGGAGTTGGGTTACGCTTGAAGGCCCTATGTGCAGCATCACGTTCATTCATTAACTGGCGTAATGCAGTGGTGAGCCACGGAGCGGGAGCTCTCTCTACCTTGACAGTGCGTTGAGGAGCATGTTTATCATACAGTGCAATAATTTTGCGACATAATTCCCGAATTTTTCCGTCTAAAGTCGGTTCATTGCTTATATCATGCCAAAGGATGTCTGAGCAATCCTTTTGAAGAGCGTCATGGTTAACATTTTTTAGGTTTCTGTAGGTTACCAGGTGAGATTTTTCTTTGGTAGTATGTACTGAGTAATTTAAGAAAATCACGTCATGAGCAGAGAGTCCTGGAGCGGATGTCTGATTGGCGCGAATTATTTTATCTGGTCGCTTTGTTGCTATTATATCTATGAGTGTATGGCTGTGTGGCGTGTGATGAGTTGGGTCCAGCGGTGTTAAACTCATATCATTGGAGTGGAACAGTCTCCTAAGTTTTTCTGCAGAGGGAGATTTTAACTGTAAGTCGATGTTTGTGTCGCCCATAATGATTATGTGTTCATACAGTGTCACGAGCGAGGACAGGGCAGACTGAAAGGAGGACATAGCACCGACGTTTGGAGGTTTATAGATTACTCCAATTAGCAGTTTCTGATTTGATGTATTTATTTCGAAAAACAAGAACTCTGCTTCTCCTTCGCCCTTTGCATCCGATGTGCATAGTATAGTAGGTCTCAGATCAGAGCGAATATAGGCACCCACACCACCCCCGCGTCGTGTTTCACGATCTGCCCTTAGGAGAGAGTAACCAGTGATTCGGATAGCGTCGGAAGAAATGTTTGGTTTCAACCAAGTTTCAGAGACGAGGATAATATGGAACAGCGATTGGCAGAACAGGTCACAGAACTCGTCGAAGTGAGCCGTTAGCGACTGAGCGTTCGCGTGGGCCACAAAGAGCCCGCCGCCGGAACCGGTCCGTCCCATTGTGGCCGCCTGTAGGACCGAGCGCGCTCCGTCTACCTGCTGGCCGGAAGAGGGACAAAAGCTGGATTTCGCGGGGGAAGACATATTTACAGGTGTGTCCAAGGTCGTGACTGACTCAAGCGTCTGTGGGCTAAAGGTGAAAGACAAGCTGGAGGTATCGGAGAAGGGAGCGAAAAGAAAGATGGAAAGTGGCAGTAGTGGTTACGAAAAAGATAGTAGTAGTAGTAGTAGTAGTGGTAGTGACGAGGATGAAAATAACAGATATAGAAAGGCGGTTTTAAGGAGATTCCTGTTAATGGAGAATGTTAATTCCCGTTTGACTGACAATATGAATATAAATGAGCACTTATGATAGGCAACTAAAGAAGCAATATTTATGTGAATAGTAGGTCTGTTACATTTTCTAAGTGTCCTGACAATAAAACGCAGTCTTTGGTTAGCCTTCCCCACAACATTTTCTATGTGTTCCTTCCAATTTAAGTTCTTCGTAATTGTAATACCTAGGTATTTAGTTGAATTTACAGCTTTTAGAATAGACTAATTTATCGTGTAACCGAAGTTTAACAAGTTCCTTTTAGCACTCATGCGGATGACCTCACACTTTTCGTTATTCAGGGTCAACTGCAACTTTTTTCACCATTCAGATATTTTTTCTAAATCATTTTGGAGTTTGTTTTGATCTTCTGATGACTTTATTAGTCGATAAACGACAGCTTCATCTGCAAACAACCGAAGACGGCTGTTCACATTGTCTCTCAAATCGTTTATATAGATAAGAAACAGCAAAGGGCCTATAACCCTATCTTGGGGAACGCCAGAAATCACTTCTGTTTTACTCGGTGACTTTCCGTCAATTAGTACGAACTGTGACCTCTCTGATAGGAAATCACAAATCCATTCACATAACTGAGACGCTATTCCATAAGCATGCAATTTCACTAGAAGCCGCTTGTGTGGTACAGTGTCGAAAGCCTTCCGGAAATCCAGAAATACGGAATCGATCTGAAATCCCTTGTCTATAGCACTCAACACTTCATGTCAATAAAGAGCTAGTTGTGTTTCACAGGAACGATGTTTTCTAAAACCATGTTGACTATGTGTCAATAGACCGTTTTCTTCGAGATAATTCATAATGTTCGAACACAATATATGTTCTAAAATCCTGCTACATATCGACGTTAACGATATGGGCCTGTAATTTAGTGGATTACTCCAACTACTTTTCTTGAATATTTGTGTGACCTGTGCAACTTCTAGTCTTTGGGTACGGATCTTTCGTCGAGCGAACGGTTGTGTATGATTGTTAAGTATGGAGCTAATGCATCAGCATACTCCGAAAGGAACCTAATTGGTATACAGTCTGGACCAGAAGGCTTGCTTTTATTAAGTGATTTGTTTCACTACTCCTAGGATATTTACTTCTACGTTACTCATGTTGGCGGCTGTTCTCGATGCGAATTCTGGAATATTTACTTCGTCTTCTTTTGTGAAGGCATTTCGGAAGGCTGTGCTTAGTAACTCTGCTTTGGCAGCACTGTCTTAGATAGTATCTCCATTGCTATCGCGCAGAGAAGGCATTGATTGTTTCTTGTCACTAACATACTTCACATACGACCAGAATCTCTATGGATTTGCTGCCAGGTTTCGAGACAAAGTTTCGTTGTGGAAACTGTTATAAGCATCTCGCATTGAAGTCCACCCTAAATTTTGAGCTTCTGTAAAAGATCGCCAATCTTGGGGATTTTGTGCCTCTTTAAATTTGATATGGTTGTTTCATTGTTTCTGCAACAATGTTGTAACCCCTTTTGTGTACCAAGGAGGATCAGCTCCGTCGTTTGTTAATTTATTTGGTATTAATCTCTCACTTGCTGCTGATACTATTTCTTTGTATTTAAGCCACATCTGGTATACACTTATATTATTAATTTGATATGAGTAGAGATTGTCTCTTAGGAAGGCGTCAAGTGAAATTTTATCTGCTTTTTTGAATAGGTAATTTTTTGCTTGTTTTTCGAGGATTTGGGGATTACAATATTCAATCTCGCTACGACAACCCTGTGTTCACTAATCCCTGAATCGGTTTTGATGCTCGTTATTAACTCAGAATTATTTGTTGCTAAGAGGTCAAGTGTGTTTTCACAACAGTTTGCTATTCGCGTGGGCTCATGAACTAACTGCTCGAAATAATTTTCAGAGAACGCGTTTAGCACAATTTCGGATGATACTTTATGCGTACCTCCGGAATTGAACATGTATTTTCGCCATCATATCGAGGGAAATTAAAGTCACCACCAACTATTATCGCATGAGTCGGGTACGCGTTTGAAATCAAACTGAAGTTTTCCTTGAACCTTCCAGCAACTGTATCATCTGAATTGGGAGTTCGGTAAAAGGATCCAGTTATTATTCTATTCCGATTGCCAACAATGACCTCTGCCCATACTAACTCACAGGAAGTATCTACCTCAATTTCACGACAAGTTAAACGACTTCTAACAGCAACAAATATGCCACCGCTAACCATGTTTAGCCAATCCTTTCGGAACACTGTTATGATCTTCGCAAAGATTTCGGCTGAGCTTATATCCGGCTTTAGCCAGCTTTCAGTGCCTATGGCGATTTGAGCATCAGTGCTTTCTATTAGAGCTTGGAGCACTGGTACTTTCCCAACACAGCTACGATAATTTGCAACTGTTACGTATTAATATGTAGTTTAACCGTCAATCTCTTTTACGCAGTGGTAATAAAGACTAGCACAATGGTTACAGAATAGATAAATCACACAATCCGTAGACGTTTGGACTGCCGCTGACCACTGAATGCCCGATGGGACAATTATGAAGTCGCATTGCACCGTTTTTTCATTTCATTTTCGACGCTAGCAGTAGCTCTCACATTTTCCCGATGCTGTATTTTTTACCCTTATTCCTCTCGACTCGAACTTACTTCTGATTTGCGTTTTCTGTAATTCCCGGCATATTTACGGGTCATATGAGAGCTCATTCAAGGTTTTGTAATTTTGAATTTAAACCGAGTTTCACTTATATTGCGATGAATATTTTTATTGTCTGCGCAAGTTTTTCACAATGACACCTGAATCAGGTCCTAGCTGAATGCGTTTCCATGCTCCACCAATTTACAATTTTACATGAAACTAATTGGTAACGATCATGCGCAAGCATCTACATTGGTGCGACGACGTCACAGGAAAAATAATTGCTGCGCGACACAGATATACAGACATGCTCTATCAGTTGTGGGCTCAATCACTGTTTACGAGTTATTAGCCAAGTGGTTATTAGCAATTCAAATCAGGTGGTATTTTGGCACACAAGAAAATTCGGCCGACTATCGAATACAGGTTTCCACACGTCAAAAAATTCCTGAACATCACAGTCTCTCCAATCGTTATAAGATGAAGCATTCTTGGGGGGGGGGGGGGGGGAGAAGAGAGAGAGAGAGAGAGAGTTAAACTGAGAGTGGCCGCCACACTTTTATGCCCTAGCGTTTCCGCTCATTGGGAAACTCGTGCATCTACATCATTTAATGACTTTATGCTACCACCAGCATAATTTACACCTTTTTCGTGCTAAATGCAGTAGTTTTCCCAAAAAATAATATTTAAACAATGCGAAATTGTAGCCGAAGTACTGAAAATAGTATGATCTCTGTGCCATTAATTATTACAACACAAATGAATATGGCACCTTTTACTTACAGAAATTTTTCTGCTCTTTCCATTCCCACAGTCACAATTGTCGTAATAGTTTTTGAATTACGGGCGAAACTATACAAATTAATAAAGAATTAATTAAAACGAAAATCAAAGCTATAAATATAACAAACTAAATGTTGTGTGTGGTGTGTAATTAGGTCTGCCAAAACATATTGCCTTGCTAATCGTGTAGGTCTCTTGGATTAAACGATATGCTGAATTTAATTTAAAGTTCGGTTAATATGTGTTCCACAGGTTAGTTACTTACATTACTATACATGTGAATGTCGATGTGCATTGAGGAATGCTACAATTTGAAAGGTCGATCTCTTTGGTAATATAAATATTATGGAAGTTATTATTTACGTAATTTCAGTTAGATACATCTTTTCGATTCTGTAACTTCCCTCCCACATTAATTACAGAGCATATGCGCATATGAGCAGAATCACTTCCACTGCTCTTTAACATCGCATATCGTGCTTGTCTGACCTATATTCGTTTTGCACTGTGAACGATATAAATCTAGTCTTTGTTCACGCTGACGGCAGAGATGACGTCACATCCCCCACGTTTGAATCTTGACAGAGACGCGTGGCCCCAGCGCTGCCCTGCTCAGCCATGCTGCTACTGCACACTCGCGGCGCCCATTAGCCACGTCCAGTGGCCACTCGGATGTGCCCTTATGGCTTCAGAATGCTCAAGGGGATTTCGTGACGATGAGGAAATGGGGCTGTGTGTCTGTTTTCGTTGTGTAACCTTGTAGTTGATGTTTTTGTGTGCGTGTGTGTGTGTTTTACTGGTCCCTAAAGTGGCGCGTTTGTCCCAAATTTTGAATATGTTGGCTGAAGTTTGTTTTATTTCCTAAAATTTTTTGGCTTTATCGTGAATCAGTGTGTAGAATCCGGTGGCATGCATGCCCAGAGTCCACATCACCCGTACTCAGAAATGTACATCATTTCACACAGTGGCGTTGAGAAACAGCTGAAGTGGCTAAATTTGAATAAATTTTAGGGTTCAATGGAATCCGTATCGGATTTTCTACAGAATTTGCGCCCGAGTTATCCACTCTTTTACCAGTAATATATCGTAATTCCTCCAGAAAAACTTCTCCCAATAGTTGGAAGAAAGCACAGACCGGACCCATCTACAAGGAGGACAGCAGAAGTTATCCACTGAAATGGCAAAATTTGAACAAATCGAAGGGTCCAATGGAATCTTTATCGAATTTTCTACGGAAATGGAGGGGGAAGAGATTAGTCTTTAACGTCCCGTCAACAACGAGATCATTAGAAACGGTGCAGAAGCTCGGATTAGGCAGGGATGGGGAACTAGCAAGGCATTTGCCTGATGCGATTTAGGGAAATCACGGAAAACCTAAATCAAGGTGGCCAGACGTGGGTTTGAACCGTCGTCCTCCCGAATGTGTGCTAACCACTTCTACGGAATTTACAGCCGAGTTATCCACTCTTTTAACCATAACGTATGGTATTCCTCGAACAAAAAACTTATCGCAGTAGTTGGAAGAAAGCACAGATCACACCGATATACAACCAAAAGTTACCCACGAAGATACTGTTCGATATCCTTGACGTCCATCTGTTGTAAAATACTGTATTAGCGTACATTCTGAGCTGAAACATAAGCTCTCTTGAACAGAATGACCTCCATGTCATTCAACATATATTTCGAAAATATCGCTGATCCAAAAGCCAACTTGCACTTTCCTCACATGACATCACATTCACAGAGCCATGGATCAAATCAGATTCTGTATTTCTTAACCTCCGAAATGTATTTGATTCAGAGCCACATCAACGCGTATTAACCGAAGTGCCTTCGTATAGGTTATCAAACGGGGTTTGTGACTGGAATTATGATTTAGGCACTGATGACCCTGTAGTTTGGTCCCTTTACTCCCCAAACCAACCAACCAACTGATGATTTCTTGGCATGGATGACTTATCACGTTGTCTTCGAGAGTCGTCGACAAAAATAAGTTCAGGCATGGCCTAAGGAAGTGTCTTTAGACCCTTTCTGTTCATGCTGCATGTTAACGCCGTGGCAGACAGTATTTTTAATAATCCAGATTTTTTGCGGTTGATGTAGTTATGTATAATGATGTCCCGTCTGAACAAAAAAGGCACATACAGAGTGTTTAAAAAATGACCGGTATATTTGAAACGGCAATAAAAACTAAACGAGCAGCGATAGAAATACACCGTTTGTTGCAATATGCTTGGGACAACAGTACATTTTCAGGCGGACAAACTTTCGAAATTACAGTAGTTACAATTTTCAACAACAGATGGCGCTGCAAGTGATGTGAAAGATATAGAAGACAACGCAGTCTGTGGGTGCGCCATTCTGTACGTCGTCTTTCTGCTGTAAGCGTGTGCTGTTCACAACGTGCAAGTGTGCTGTAGACAACATGGTTTATTCCTTAGAACAGAGGATTTTTCTGGTGTTGGAATTCCACCGCCTAGAACACAGTGTTGTTGCAACAAGACGAAGTTTTCAACGGAAGTTTAATGTAACCAAAGGACCGAAAAGCGATACAATAAAGGATCTGTTTGAAAAATTTCAACGGACTGGGAACGTGACGGATGAACGTGCTGGAAAGGTAGGGCGACCGCGTACGGCAACCACAGAGGGCAACGCGCAGCTAGTGCAGCAGGTGATCCAACAGTGGCCTCGGGTTTCCGTTCACCGTGTTGCAGCTGCGGTCCAAATGACGCCAACGTCCACGTATCGTCTCATGCGCCAGAGTTTACACCTCTATCCATACAAAATGCAAACGCGGCAACCCCTCAGCGCCGCTACCATTGCTGCACGAGAGACAATCGCTAACGAAATAGTGCATAGGATTGATGACGGCGATATGTATGTGGGCAGCATTTGGTTTACTGACGAAGCTTATTTTTACCTGGACGGCTTCGTCAATAAACAGAACTGGCGCATATGGGGAACCGAAAAGCCCCATGTTGCAGTCCCATCGTCCCTGCATCCTCAAAAAGTACTAGTCTGGGCCGCCATTTCTTCCAAAGGAATCATTGGCCCATTTTTCAGATCCGAAACAATTACTGCATCACGCTATCTGGACATTCTTCGTGAATTTGTGGCGGTACAAACTGCCTTAGACGACACTGCGAACACCTCGTGGTTTATGCAAGATGGTGCCCGGCCACATCGCACGGCCGACGTCTTTAATTTCCTGAATGAATATTTCGATGATCGTGTGATTGCTTTGGGCTATCCGAAACATACAGAAGGCGGCGTGGATTGGCCTCCCGATTCGCCAGACATGAATCCCTGTGACTTCTTTCTGTGGGGACACTTGAAAGACCAGGTGTACCGCCAGAATCCAGAAACAATTGAACAGCTGAAGCAGTACATCTCATCTGCATGTGAAGCCATTCCGCCAGACACGTTGTCAAAGGTTTCGGGTAATTTCATTCAGAGACTACGCCATATTATTGCTACGCATGGTGGATATGTGGAAAATATCGTACTATAGAGTTTCCCAGACCGCAGCGCCATCTGTTGTTGAAAATTGTAACTACTGTAATTTCGAAAGTTTGTCTGCCTGAAAATGAAAATGTACTGTTGTCCCAAGCATATTGAAACAAACGGTGTATTTCTATCGCTGCTCGTTTAGTTTTTATTGGCGTTTCAAATATACCGGTCATTTTTGAAACACCCTGTATATTCAGTCTATGTCGATAAGATTTCTAAGTGGTGCAAAAATTGGCAACTTACTTTAAACGTTCATGAATGTAAAATTGTGCACATCACCAAACAAAAAAATTGTAGTAACCTGTGATTACAATATCAATGAGTCACAACTGTAAACAAATAACTCACGCAAATACCCGTGTAGAACAATTTGTGTGGTATAGGTAAAGCTGTTATCAACCTCAAGCGTTGGTCTGAACACCACAGATTTTAGTCTTCTTAGAGGTAGTATACATTTAGCCAGCCAACTACAGTGAGAGCGACAGTATGACATGGAATCCACGCCACCGTGCAACTCGGAATTTTTCACATTAATAAACATTGCCAGAGGACAAAGAAATGAAACGTGGCAGATAAAAAAACCAGAGACTGAAGGGATATGAAATGGAACGATCACACGGGCTCAGTGGTAGACGTCTGTTTGCGTGGAGATCTTCCGCAGCAGCTGTTAACTCCTGTTATTATAGGTTATTCGTCGTGAGCTGACTGCAGTCTAATTAAAAAGAATTACACGAGACGCGTTTCGCTTTTATTTACAGAGCATCTTCTATGGTATTCTGTAAATTGGATACACAAGTTATGTACATTTTTGTTGTTGTTTTGGGTTAAGAACAGCGTTTCCTTTATAAGGTTGCTCTGCAAGCTACTTACGGAGTTTCTTTACATAATCCGCGCCTTCCCTTGTTGCTAGCGGTGGCTGGTGTCAACAGGCTTCATTCCACATGCACTCCGCAGTTCTTGGCACTTTGCGTTATTTCCTGCGCTGCACTATTTACAGTTGACTTTCTTAACTGTTTTTCATTCATCAATGCCACAATGTTTATCCCTATTCGTTTGTTTTCGTTCACGTTGTGAGTGTTGCCAACCTATGTAACGATTGTGTGTGTGTGTGCGTGGGAGAGAGAGAGAGAGAGAGAGGAGAGGAGAGGAGAGGAGAGGAGAGGAGAGAGAGAGAGAGAGAGAGGGGGGGGGGGGGTTAGTGAAACTGTCTACTAATACCACATCCAAAAAACCATAACACAAAAGAAACAACTAATAAATGATAAATGATTAGATCGACTTGGCAAGCCACACACTCTTTAAATTGACTGACCACTTAATACAACATTGAAAGTACACATGTAACCACAGGCTCCATTTACCTCTACCATTTCCTCTCAGATTCTGTATACACACACACACACACACACACACACACACACACACACACACACAAAATTGTTTAATAAGTTGGCAACATTCAAAACGTGAACGAAAACAAACAAATATTCATAAACATTGTGGCAGTGATGAATGAAAAACCGTTAAGAAAGTCAATTGTAAATAGCGCAGCGCAGGAAATAACGCAAAATGCCAAAAACTCCGATGTGCAGATGTGAAATGAAGTCTGTCGACACCAACCACTGCTAGCAAGAAGGGAAGGAGCAGATTATGTAAAGAGACACCGTAAGTGGCTTGCAGACCAACTGTATAAAGGAAACGCTGTTTTTAACCTAAAGCAATAAGAAAAAGTGCAATCGTGAGTATCCAATTTACTGAATACCACAGAAGATGCTTTGTAAATAAAAGCGAAACGCGTCTGGTGTAATTATTTTTAATTAGATTGCAGTCAGCTCAAGACAGATAACTTATAATATCAGTGGTAGACATTTGCAAAGCAGGTGGTAGAGTTCGGTTCATTGGTAAGCTACTGTGAGAACGGAAAGATTCAGCATAAGGCATAGCTTACAAAATACTTGTGTAGCTCGCCCTGGAATTTTGCTCCAGTGAGGGGGTCCCATAGCAGATAGGGTTGGTTGGTTGATTTGGGGGAGGAGATTAACAGGGAGGTCATCGGTCCCGTCGGACTAGGGAAGGATGGGAAGGAAGTCGGCTGCGCCATTTCAAAGGAGCCATCCCGGAATTTGCCTGTAGCGATTTAGGGGAATCATGGAAACCTAAATCATGATGACCGGACGTGGGTGTGAACCGTCATCCTCCCGAATACGAGTCCAGTGTGCTAACCACTGCGTCTTCTCGCTCGGTAGCAAATAGGGCCAACAAGGGATATTGACCGCACACAAAAAAGGTCAGCACAAATTGTCGGAGATATTTTTGACCCATGCGGGAACGTCATGGAGATGCTGGAAAATCAAAACTGACAAACGCTTGGAGATAAACCCCAACTATCCCTTGGAAGACAACTTATGAGTATTCAAGGATCAATATTTAGTGAGGAGTCAAGGAATAGGCACTATCTGATCAAAAGTATCAGGACATATCACTAGATGTCACTAGAAACGGACCATTCAATATGAAAGGAGGCAGTGAGTACTGTGTTGTCAGAAGAGATGCAGTACCAGCAGAACAGATCAGTTAGGGGGGCCATTTCAACCCTTCTGAACCGGCCCAAGTCAACTATTGGTGAGGTGGCTATGATGCAGAAATACAAAGAAACAACCACAGCGAAACGAAAACCAGACATCGTGTACTGACGGACAGGGTCCTTGAGCACGGTGGGGGATGGGTGTAAAAAATCGCATCAGATGAACAAAAGCAATCACTCGTGTGTTCCACAGTACTACCAGCAATACAGCTAGGATAATGACTATGCGTAGGGAGTTGAAAATAAGGGGGTGCAAAGGTCGAGTAGCACCTCTGAGCCACACGTTTCTGTAGTCGGTGCTAAGCGACGTTCGAGGCGGTGTCAAGAGCGACACCACAGGACACTGGATGGTTGGAAACGAGTACGGCAATCAGTTAGAAGGGTTTGAGTTTTGCGATTTCCTGGAGAACGTTACCTGCCATCATCTATGGTGGAGCAGTGGAGTACGGAGAAGTTAAGATTACGGTATGAGAGTTAGGATGTGGTGCTCTTATGCGCTTAAGACGACGCTAAATGCGAAGGGTTATGAACATGTTTTACAGTACTGTGTAATGCGTACAGTAGAGGAACATTCTGAAGACGACGATAGTTTGTATAGGCATGACTACGCACGCTGTCACAAAGCAGCACCTGTGCCAAGGTTTGTAGACAATATCATTCCTGAAATGGACTGGTGTTCCCATAGTCCTGACCTGAACCTAAATGGAACACGTTTGGGATGAGCTAGAACGTCGACTTAGTTCCGGACAGCAGCGTCCAACATAACTTCCGTCTGTGGTATTGATTCTTGAGGAAGAATGGGCTGTCATCTCCCCACAGAGATTCAGACGCCTCAGTGAAAGTGAGCAGAATTCATGCCGTCAGAAAGGCGAAGGATGGACACGTCCCACATTAATGTCCACTAATATGTGACCGGATGCTTTTGATCGCATAGTGTGCTACAACATCCGATATATTACTCCCACAGGGATCACGAAGACAAGATTACAGTGGCCTATAATCATTCTCCCAGTGTTCCACACGTGAGTGGAACGGAAAGAAACCCTAATATATTCACTACGTGATCAAGAGTAACCGGGCACCCCCCAAAACGTATGTTTTTCATATTAGGTGCATTGTATTGCTACCTACTGCCAGGTATTCCATATTGGCGACCTCAGTAGTCAGTAGACATCGTGAGAGAGTAGAATGGGAGCTCCGCGGAACTCACGGACTTCGAACGAGGACAGTTGATTGGGTGTCACTTGTGCCATACGTCTGTTCACGAGATTTCCACACTCCTAAACATCCCTAGGTACACTCTTCCCGATGTGATAGTGAAGTGGAAACGTGAAGCGACACGTACAGCACAAAAGCGTACATGCCGACCTCGTCTGTTGACTGACAGAGACCACCAACAGTTTAAGAGGATGGGCAGTCATCTATCCAGACCATTACACACGAATTCCAAACTGCATCAGGATCCACTGCAAATACTATGACAGTTAGGCGGGAGTTGAGAAAACTTGGATTTCATGGTCGAGCGGCTGCTCATAAGCCACGCATAACGCCGATAAATGCCAATCGGCGCCTCGCTTGGTGTAAGGAGCGTAAACGTTGGACGATTGAACAGAGGAAAAACGTTGTGTGGAGTGACGAATCACGGTACACAATGCGGCGATCTGATGGCAGGGTGTGGGTATGGGGAATGCTCGGTGAACGCCATCTGCCAGCGTGTGTAGTGCCAACAGTAAAATTCGGAGGCGGTGGCGTTATGGTGTAGTCGTGTTTTTAATGGAGAGGCTTGCAGCCTTGTTGTTTTGCGTGGCACTATCACACCACAGGCATACACTGGTGTTTTAAACACCTTCTTGCTTCCATCTGTTGAAGAACAATTCGGGGATGGCGATCGCATCTTTCAAAAAGATCGAGCCCCTGTTCATAACGTACGGCCTGTGGCGGAGTGGTCACACGACAGTAACATCCCTGTAATGGACTGGTCTGTGCATAATCCTGACCTGAATCCTATAGCACACCTTTGGGACGCTTTGGAACGCCGATTTCGTGCCAGGGCTCGGCGATCGACATCGGTATCTTTCCTCAGTGCAGCACTCCGTGAAGAATGGGCTGCCATTCCCCAAGAAACCTTCCAGTACGCCTGCGAGAGTGGAAGCTGTCATCAAGGCTAAGGGTGGCCCAACAGCAACACCATATTGAATTCCAGCATTACCGATGGAGGGCGCCACGGACTTGTAAGTCATTTTCAGCGAGGTGTCCGGATACTTTTGATCACATAGTGTAATACTATGGGAAGGAATCACTGCTGTGCACTTCACAGTGGTTTGCGGAGAAGATGAAGATGCGTTCTAGGCGCTTCAGTCTGGAACCGCGCGACCGCTACGGTCGCAGGTTCGAATCCTGCCTCGGGCATGGATGTGTTTGATGTCCTTAGGTTAGTTAGGTTTAATTAGTTCTAAGTTCTAGGGGACTGATGACCTCAGATGTTAAGTCCCATAGTGCTCAGAGCCATTAGAACCATTTTTGCACTAATATATATCTTTAGTTGGATAAAAACAGCAATTATCTCAATGGAACAAAATATAGCTATAATTTCTGCTAAGTAATATTGATTTAAGAGGGGCAGTGGCCTTTTCAGTAGTTTCAGGGGCAACAGTCTGGATGATTGACTGTCCTGGCCTTGCAACATTAACTAAAACGGCCTTGCTGTGCTGGTACTGCGAACGGCTGAAAGCAAGGGGAAACTACGGCCGTAATTTTTCCCGAGGGCATGCAGCTTTAAGATATAAAATGTAGACTGGCAATGGCAAGGAAAGCGTTTCTGAAGAAGAGAAATTTGTTAACATCGAGTATATATTTAAATGTCAGGAAGTCATTTCTGAAAGTATTTGTATGGAGTGTAGCCATGTACGGAAGTGAAACATGGACGATAAATAGTTTGGACAAGAAGAGAATAGAAGCTTTTGAAATGTGATGCTACAGAAGAATGCTGAAGATTAGATGGGTAGATCACATAACTAATGATGAAGTATTGAATAGAATTGGGGAGAAGAGGAGTATGTGGCACAACTTGACAAAAAGAAGGGACCGGTTAGTAGGACATGTTCTGAGGCATCAAGGGATCACAAATTTAGCATTGGAGGGCAGCGTGGAGGGTAAAAATCGTAGAGAGAGACCAAGAGATGAATACACTAAGCAGATTCAGAAGGATGTGGGTTGCAGTAAGTACTGGGAGATGAAGAAGCTTGCACAGGATAGGGTAGCATGGAGAGCTGCATCAAACCAGTCTCAGGACTGAAGACCACGACAACAACAACAATATTGATTTCTACAAATAGGCACTCCGTATTCGGTATGAGAGCTGCTACAGTGCCACGTGCATGTAAGAAGTAGAGGTTCCCCAATGAAGGCTGGAGTTGCAGATACGATTGCATCAGCTCACACGCGTGGAAACCGGTAGCCTCTCCGTATGTGAGCACAGCAGTGTTACGTGACGATAAACAATCCTGGAGAAAGAGTTGAGGCACCAAGGAAAGGAAAATAAGCTTTTTCGCAACAATAAATGCCCTCAACGCATTTGATTGCTGTATTTTTTTCTGAATTTGTATTTAAACGCTGGGTTAATACGTGAAGGCTAACAACAAATGATGGCACGATTAGACCATTTACGTCTGTTTGTTACTGTCGTTATGAAACCGCCAGGACACGTGAATGCGCAATTACGCGCTGGTCAGCCGGAACTCTGCAGTCACCCAGCCGTAGTGGAAAGATCGCAGCATGCGTGACGTCACAAAGATGGTGTTGGAGAGGCAGTGATCTCGTTCGATCTGTTCAGTGTGCGAGGGTTAGGGAGGGCCGCTGGTTTAAGCGGTTATCTCAAAGGTTAGACCGTGGACGTCTGGTTGTTGGGACACATTATCACAGAAGTGGTTGTCGTTGTTGTGGTCCAGCTTGAAGCAGATCTCGACGCTAGTCCATACTGGGCAAGCCTCTTATTCTCTGCGTAATTACTCCAAACGCCATTCATTTCAACTTGCATTCTGTGGTCAAGCCTTGGTTTCTCCCCTATTTTTACTTTACCAATGCCTTTTTCTTTCCAGCGGGAGAACGATTTCTGGTAAGCCTTCGTGTGGACTCTAAGCTCTCTGATTTTACCTACATGGTCTTTCGCGAGATATACGTAGTTGGAAGAAATATATTCGTTGACTGTTTTGGGAACGCGAGGTCTCGGAACTTTAATACCAGACCACACCTTTATATCCATAATTGTCCTGCCACTGTGAAGTGCATGGCAGAGGGTTAGTCCCATTGTACCAATTATTTCGGTTTCTTCCCGTTTCATTCACTTACGGAGCGCCGGAAGAACGATTGTTTGAATGCCTCTGTAATTAATCAAATCTTCTCTCAAGATCCATATATGAGCGATACATAGGGAGTTGCAGCATATACCTAGAGCCCGCCCGGTTAGCCGATCGATCTAACGCACGGCTTTCCGGAGTGGGAAGGAGCGCCTGGTCCCCAGCACGAATCCGCCCGGCAGACTCGTGTCGAGGTCCGGTGAGCCGGCCAGTCTGTGGAAGGCTTTTAGGCAGTTTTCCATTTGCCTCGGCGAATGCCGGCTGGTTCTCCTTATTCCGCCTCAGCTACACTATGTCGGCGATTGCTGCGTAAACAAGTTCTCCACGTACGCGTACACCACCATTAGTCTACTATGCAAACAAAGGGGTTACACTCGTCTGGTGAGAGACGTTCCCTGGGGAGGGAGGGGGGGGGGGGGTCCACCGGGAGCGGAACCGCACAATAAGCCTGGGTTCGGTGTGGGGCGGCGAAGGGGCGAAGTGGACTGCGGTAGTCGTTGAGGGGTTGTGGACCACTGCGGCTGCGGCGGGGACAGAGCCTCTGCGTCGCTTCTCGGTCCCCAGTTCACATGAAATACAATGCAATACAATATACCTAGGGGCATCGTTTAAAGCTGGTTCTAGCAAACTTTGTAAGCAGGCTTTCTGGAGATAGTTTAGATCTATCTTGAAGAGTCTGCCAGTTCAGTTTCTTAGTTTCTTCAGTATCTCTGTGACACCCTCCCACAGGTCAAACAAACCTGTGACCATTCGTGCTGCCGTTCTCTGTATAGTTCTATATATCCTGTTATTAATATTTCTTACGGGTCCCACATACTTGAACAATATTCTAGAATGGATCGTATGAGTGATTTGTAAGCATTTCCCCAGTATTCTATCTATAAACCAAAATCTACCACCTACTTCGTAACGTGATGCAGAACGACTCTGTTGCAGCGTCTGCCACGAGATTTGACTGAGGATCTCCGTGACGCTTTCGGGCTTACTAAATGAACTTGTAACGAAATGTGCTGCTCTTCTTTGGACATTCTCTACTTCCTCTACCAATCCTATCTGGTATAGATCCCAGACTGACGAGCAGTATTGAAGTATTGGTCGAATGAGTGTTTTATAAGCTGTAAGGAGCGATAAAAATGTTTCCCTCTGTAGCCCACACTAACCTCTTGCCTATACGCCAGTGCTCATACTCCCGCATCTGAGTCGCGCTCGGTTGCATATACGCTGCACCAACGCCCGCTAATGGAAAGTTTTTGATCGCGCTTTATACTTCCTTTGTTGATGGACTACATTTTCTGAGAATTTTTCCAATGAATCTCAGTCTGGCACTTTACTCGCCTTTAATTTTATGTGATCTTTCCATTTCAAATCGGTCCTTGTGGATACTCCTAGATATTTTATGGAAGTAACTGCTTCGAGTGATTTTTCTGCAACAGTGTAATCATACAGTAAAGGATCTTTCTGTCTATGTATTTGTAATATTGTACGTTACGTTTGTTTATGTTGAGAGACCATTTTCACGCCCTGCACCAAGCATCGATTTACTGCAGGTCCTCCCCCATTTTGCTACAATCTTCCTGCGTTGCGACTTCTCTGTATATATCAGCGTCATCGGCGAAAAGACTCGTGGAACATCCGACATTGTCTGCTAGGTCAGTTGTATATATTGTGACACGTGTCCCTCAGTCCTCCCTCCGTAACCAAATCGACAATTCCTTGATGCCCCAGGCTGTGTCCTATCAACCAAGTCCTCCTTTTAGTCAACTCTCTCTGTCATTTGTTTCCTCACCGTCAGCGTAGCAGTTTGCATGATCAGTAGGAAATGCACTGAAAAATTTTATTCACGAATCCTTGAAGGCAGTTCTTGTAACTCAACTGTCGTGAAATTTTGTATAGCCTTTGGAATGATAACAGTTAACGGCAGGATTAACTTCTTTTCATTATCTAAAGTATCTTTTGATGTACGACAAGTTGTGTAAAACTCACGGGGTTTGTGATTTGCTACGATAAGTAACTTCCTGATACCTTAATACATTGATGGAAAACTCGTAACACCAAAAATGATTAATGTAGAGTAATGAAATTACGGGAATACATTTGTCTAGGTCAGATATTTAAGTGATTAACATTGCAAGATCCTAGGATACCGTAAGCGCGAGATAGTCCATGCAAATGTGAAATGCTGGGACATTAATAAACGGCGAAACCGCCAGAATGTTGAATGTGAGCATGCAGACGTGCATGCATTTTGTTGCACAGGTGCCGGACGTTAGTTTGTGGGATGGAGTTTCTTGCCTGTTGCACTTGATCGGCCAATGCAGGAACCGACAATGCTGTTCGTAGATGACGCTGGAGTTATCGTCTGATGATGCCCCATATGTGCTCTATTGGAGACAGATCTGGTGACGGAGCATGACAAGGCAACATGTCGACACACTGGAGAACATGTTGGGTTACAACAGCGGTATGTGGGCGAGCGTTATCTTGCTGGAAAACAACCCCTGAAATGCTGTTCAAGAAAAGCAGCACAACAGGTCGAATTACCAGAGTGATGTACAGATTTGCAGTCAGGATGCGAGGGATAACCAAGAGAGTGCACCTGCTGTCATACGGAATTGCATTCCAGACCATAACTCCAGGTGTAGGTCGTGTCCAACACGCAGACAGGTTGGGTGCAGGTCATCAACTGGCCTTCTTCTAACCAACACACGGTTATCATTGGCTCCGCGGCAGAACAAGCTTTCCTCGCAAAACACAACAGACCTCCACTCTTCCCTCCTTTGAGCTCTCGTTTGTCACCACATAACTCGCAAATGGTGGTGGGCTGAATCAGTGGAATATACTCTACCAGCAATCATGTACAATGGCGGTGTGGGGGAGTAGCCATGTATGTGAGAAACGGTATCCCATTTGAGTCAATTGATGTTTCAAAGTACTGCACTGAAAAGGTGTTTGAATGTTGTGCAGGTGTGGTTAAATTTAGTGGAGCTAAACTTCTTACTGTTGTTATTTATAGATCCCCAGACTCCGATTTCACAACATTTTTGCTAAAGCTAGAGGAGGTTCTTGGTTCACTTTATAGGAAATACAAAAAGTTAGTTATATGTGGTGACTTCAATATTAATTGTATAAGTGATTGTGCAAGGAAAAGGATGCTGGTAGACCTCCTTAATTCATATAATCTTATGCAAACCGTATTCTTTCCAACGAGAGTGCAAGGGAACAGTAGAACAACCATAGACAATATTTTTGTTCATTCGTCATTATTAGAAGGGCATTCTGTTAGCAAAAAGGTGAATGGCCTTTCAGATCATGATGCACAAATTTTAAGTCTAAAAGATTTTTGTGCTTCAACACATGTTAAATATAGTTACCAACTTTTTAGGAAAGCTGATCCAGTTGCTGTACAGACTTTTGTAAACCTTATCAAGGAACAAGATTGGCAAGATGTTTATAGTGCTGATACAGTAGACGATAAATATAATGCTTTCCTCAAGACTTTTCTCGTGCTCTTTGAAAGTTGCTTTCCGTTAGAACGTTTAAAACAGGGTACTAGCACAAACAGGCAGCCTGGGTGACTGACTAAAGGGATAAGAATATCTTGTAGAACAAAGTGGCAATTATATCAAAACGTTAGAAACAGTCAAAATCTAAATGCAGCAGCCCATTACAAACAGTATTGTAAGGTGCTTAAAAAAGTTATTAGGAAGGCAAAAAGTATGTGGTATGCAGGTAGAATAGCTAAGTCTCAGGATAAAATTAAAACCATATGGTCAGTCGTAAAGGAAGTGGCTGGTCTGCAGAGACAGGTCGAGGATATAGAATCAGTGCGTAGTGGGGATGTCCGTGTTGCTGATAAGTCGCATATATGTACAGTACTTAATAATCACTTTCTGAATATAGCAGGTGAACTAAATAGAAACCTAGTCCCAACAGGGAATCATATAGCGCTCTTAGAAAAAAGTGTTCCGAGACTGTTACCTGAAATGCTCCTCCATGATACTGACAAGAGGGAGATTGAGTTAATAATTAAATCACTAAAGACCAAGAACTCTCATGGATATGACGGGGTATCTAGCAGAATACTGAAGTATTGTTCCACGTATATTAGCTCAGTACTTAGCCATATCTGTAACTTTTCCTTTAGCAGTGGTCGGTTTCCTGACCGATTAAAGTACTCGGTAGTGAAGCCACTTTATAAAAAGGGAGACAGGGATAATGTTGACAATTATAGACCTATTTCTATGCCATCGGTGTTTGCTAAAGTTATCGAGAGGCTTGTATATACAAGGTTACTGCAGCATTTAAATTCACATAATTTGCTGTCAAATGTACAGTTTGGTTTTAGAAATGGCTTAACAACTGAAAATGCTATATTCTCTTTTCTCTGTGAGGTTTTGGACGGATTAAATAAAAGGTTGAGAACGTTAGGTGTTTTCTTTGATTTAACGAAGGCTTTTGACTGTGTTGACCACAAAATATTACTGCAGAAGTTGGAACATTATGGAGTAAGGGGAGTAGCTTACAATTGGTTCGCCTCCTACTTTAAGAACAGAAAGCAGAAGGTAATCCTCCGCAATATTGAGAGTGGTAATGATGTTCAGTCCCAATGGGGCACTGTTAAATGGGGCGTTCCCCAAGGGTCGGTGCTGGGGCCACTGCTGTTCCTTATTTATGTAAATGATATGCCTTCTAGTATTACAGGTGATTCAAAAATATTTCTGTTTGCTGATGACACCACCTTGGTAGTGAAGGATCTTGTGTGTAATATTGAAACATTATCAAATAATGTAGTTCATGAAGTAAGTTCGTGGCTTGTGGAAAATAATTTGATGCTAAATCACAGTAAGACTCAGTTTTTACAGTTTCTAACCCACAATTCAACAAGAACTGACATTTTAATCAGACAGAATGGGCATGTTATAAGCGAGACGGAACAGTTCAAGTTCCTAGGCGTACGGATAGATAGTAAGCTGTTGTGGAAAGCCCATGTTCAGGATCTTGTTCAGAAACTAAATGCCGCTTTATTTACCATTAGAACAGTATCTGAAATAAGTGACATTTCAACACGAAAAGTAGTATACTTCGCATATTTTCATACGCTTATGTCATATGGTATTATTTTTTGGGGTAATTCTTCTGATTCAAAAAGGGTATTTTTGGCTCAAAAACGGGCTGTTCGAGCTATGTATGGTGTAAGTTCGAAAACCTCTTGTCGACCCCTATTCAATAGTCTGGGAATTTTGACATTGCCCTCACAGTATGTATTTTCTTTAATGTCGTTTGTTGTTAGCAATATTAGCTTATTCCCAAGAGTTAGCAGCTTTCACTCAGTTAATACTAGGCAGAAATCAAATCTGCATGTGGAATGCACTTCCTTGACTCTTGTGCAGAAAGGAGTGCAGTATTCTGCTGCATCCATTTTCAATAAGCTACCACAAGAACTCAAAAATCTTAGCAGTAGCCCAAACACTTTTAAGTCTAAACTGAAGAGTTTCCTCATGGCTCACTCCTTCTATTCTGTCGAGGAGCTCCTGGAAGAGCTAAAAAATTAAGCAAATTCCAGTGTTACATTCTTGATTTTCTTTATTTAAACTAACGACTTGTTTCATTTTATGTGTTTCTACAATCGTGTTATAATTTCATGTATTGACTCGTTCCATGACCATGGAGACTTCTCCTAAATGTGGTCCCACGGAACAATAAATAAATAAATAAATAAATAAATAAATACATTCCTGTCAAGTCTTTCTGCAGTGCCGCAGAAGGAACATCCAGCTTCTCGTGGCAATATTATGTGATCTCGTTCGAATTCAGTGAGGTGTTGGTAATACCGTCTTTGTCGCCTTGAAGGCATTCTTGATTAACATCAACTCACCACGTCCAAACTCAAACGTAGCTAATCGCTCTCGACCATTACGGCGTGTATTTAAAGCAAACCTGGTTTGCATCCTCATAGCGGCGTCACTCGCGCCGCTGTTATGCGACTGGTGCGAAATCGGAACAGACGTCATCTTACAAATGTTGAAACATGCCTACCAACTTTCGGTTATGTTGCCCTATTCCTTCTCGGTGTTGCGATTTTTTTTCGTCAGTGTAGTTAGACAGACCTTATAAAAATAACTCATTTCATCAGTATAATGCAGTTAAATAACTCTGTGCATCCTGTTGAGACGAAGGCTTTCGACACCGTTCCTCAAAAGCGTCTTCTAATCAAACTGCGTGCCTACAGAGTATCGTCTCAGTTGTGCGACTGGATTCGTGATTTCCTGTCAAAAAGGTCACAGTTCGTAGTAACAGACGGAAAGTAATCGAGTAAAACAAAAGTAATATCCGGCGTTCCCAAAGGAAGTGTTATAGGCCCTCTATTGTTCCTGATCTATATTAACGACATAGGAGACAATCTGAGTAGCCGTCTTAGATTGTTTGCAGATGATGCTGTCATTTACCGTCTTGTAAGGTCATCAGATGATCAAAACGACTTGAAAAATGATTTAGATAAGATATCTGTATGGGGCAAAAAGTGGAAATTGACCCTGAATAAAGAAAAGTGCGAAGTTATTCACATGAGTACTAAAAGGAATCAGCTAAATTTCGATTACGCGATAAGTCACTCAAATCTGAGGGCTGTAAATTCAACTAAATAGTAGGGATTACAATTACAAATAACCTAAATTGGAACGATCACATAGATAATATTGTGGGTAGAGCAAACCAAAGACTGCGATTCATTGGCAGAACACTCAGGCGCAACGGGTCTACTAAAGAGACTGCTTACACTACGCTTGTCCGCCCTATTCTGGAGTACCGCTTGCGGTGTGGGATCCATGTCAGGTGGGACTGACGGATGACATCGAAAAAGTACAAAGAAGAGCAGCTCGTTTTGGATTATCGCGAAATAGGGGAGATAGTGTCACAGACATGATACGTGAATTGGAGTGGCAATTATTAAAACAAAGGCGTTTTTCGTTGCGACGGGATCTTCTCATGAAATTTCAATCACCGGTTTTCTCCTCCGATTGCGAAAACATTCTGTTGGCACCCACCTACATAGGGAGAAATGATCATCACGATAAAATAAGAGAAATCAGGGCTCGCACGGAAAAATTTAAGTGCTCATTTTTCCCGCGTGCCGTTCGAGAGTGGAACGGTAGAGACAGCATGAAGGTGGTTCATTGAACCCTCTGCCAGGCACTTTATTGTGAATAGCAGAGTAATCACGTAGATGTAGATAGTGCAGCTGATTTTTACAGCTTTGTTAGCTGAGGAACAGTATACGTTGCTCCAGGAAGGGCCGTGCTTCTGAAGAACTAAGGTGAGTAGTTTATTTAGTATTAGAAAGTCAGAAGATATATTCGCGCATCCGGACCCTGTCAGATTGAGTACCTCTTAATTTTGTATCAAATCTCCCCTGTGAACTTCAACATTCTTCTGTAGTAACACATTTCAAATGCTTCTATTCCCTTCTTATCTAAACTACTTACTGTCCGCGTTTCACTTCCATACAAGGGTACACTCCAGAAAAATACCTTCGGAAATAATTCCCTGGCATTCATATTTATTTTAGATGTCGATATACTTATCTTCTACAGAACCACTTCTCTTTTCAGTCCGTGTTTCGGTTCCTCTCTACTTTGGCCATCGTCAGGAGTTTTGCTGCCCAAATAGCAAAAGGGTACTGTTGGGGAAAATCTGGAAGCAGTAACTTTTGATGGCGGTTTATTTACAACACAATCGGTTTCGAGCTTTTGCAAATCTCCTGGTGACTACATTCAGTTACACCTTTACACATTCGATGTTGAAGTTCAATACAGATCAACTTTCCAATTTGTAATTGCATATTAGACTCGACGGTTGTCATTTGAAGCGCCATATGTCTATATTCTCATACTAGGATACGTGAAATTAGTGTGTGAGTGTGGAAATATGGTGCTTCAAATCACTATTTTGGAGTCAAATATACATTTACTGTTTGGAAAATCAATCAACATTGAACTCCAACGTTGCATCTGTAAAGACGAAACTGAATGTATTAATCTGAAGACGGGCATAAGCGCAAAACCGGTCTAATTTTAAGTAAACCGCCTTGGATTGTTACTGGTAGACCATTTTCTTCAAATTACCCTTTACAGGAACAGTCCTGGAGATGAAAAGCATCCAACATGGGTAAAATTAATAGAAAAACTCATCTACTGCTTCTAGTGTCTCCGTATTTAATCTAATTCCCCATACATCATCTGATTTAATTGGACTAAATTCCATTACGTTTGTTTTACTTTTCATGATATTCATCTTATAGCTTTGTTTCGAGACAATACCAATTCCATTCAGTTGATTTTCCGAGTCATTTGCCATCTTTGTTTAAGGGCAGTATTATGAAGAGACTACGAAGTTTCAATTTATATCCCCTGTCCTTCAGTTTTCTTTCCGAATATCTCCTTGGTTTCTTTCTCTACCTTGCTCGTTACAGAGAACATCGGCTAAAGGTTTAGAATCCCGACTCTCTGCCTCCTCAAGTACCCCTTCCCTTTCATGTTCTTGACTCTTGCAATTGCATTCTAGTTTCTCTGCAAATTCTACATAACCTTGTAATCGCTGTATTTTGTCCCGGCCACAGTCAGAATTTCAAAAGTGTATTCCAGTCGACATTTCAAAATCTTTTTTATATCTAGAAACCTATATATCTACAAATGCTTTAAGATAAATCGTAGGGTATTTCTTCAATCTGACTTGAGCGTTGTTCGAAACAGACGAGTGGTGGTGTAAATGCTAGTAGGTGACAGTATGTTGGAAATCCATCGCCCATACAAACAACGGATTAACGAGGCTTGTCTGCTGTGCACATCATGTTTCACAATTCCTCTTACAGGCTACTTGGGGGAGGGGGGGGGGGGCAGGGTAAGAGCAGACTTAGTAGTTAAAGTTTCGATAAGGAACCTATGTCCGAAAAATGTACTAGCTGGACGTTATAGGATCACTTTCAAATTTCCCAATTCACAGCACGCACACAAACTGAGAAGAGGATCATATCATCAGTCCTTGTTGTAATTATGACATCAGATACGAATACAACAGCTGCTGGTATATGATGTCATAATTACAAGCAGTACCCATCATATTACCCTCCTCTCAGTTTGTGTACGTACTGTGGATCGGGAGATGTGAAAGTGATCCTATAACATCCAAGTGGTACATTTTCGGACATGGGTTTCTTATCGTAACTTTACCTACAAGCCTGTGATAGGAATTGTGAAACACCCTGTGCACGGCAGACAGGCCTTGTTAATACTTTTGCCAAGAGCCATGGACTTCCAGGTACCGTCTCTGTTGCTGGCGTTATTAGTTCACAAAGTGTCGAAACACCATTTTACCAAACTTCATATTTCGTTTGCTAGTATGTCCAAGACTGAGGAGCACAGAACTCAGACAGCACATTTTGTAATGTCGGGTAATCGTCTAGGAAATGACCGTTCTGCTCCTGACGTATCTGATCAGCGACGTCTGGCGTTTAAACTTGTGGAATTTTAGCCGTTCGCAATTGGCAGGGTTGTGTGTGGGGCTCCACGGATGCGTCACAGTCTCGACTGTGAAAAGGACGTCCTTCGTCAGGTCGAAGAGAAGCCGAGGGCAAGTACTCGAAACACTGTCCATGCCATGTCCTCCCACAGTCCATAGGTTACAGCTGATTGTTCCTGCTGTGTGCATACGGGAAACGGGAGGTTTAGAAGGGACCCGATCTTAAAAGTTATTTTACATCCAAACGGCACGCTGTCTGATTTTTCTACCCGCGGCTGCCTCGAAAACAACTGGTGCTCCCTCTGAGATTCGCTGGTGGAACAACGGCGTGATGAGAATTTAAGTCAGCGGCCAACTGAGTGATTTTCTGAATTTGTCAGTAGCAGACAAACAGAAAGCGACAATTTTTTCCTGCAACGAGAAGTTTACAGTTAGAAAATGTCAGCCGTGGAGAACATAAAGTTATACATGACATCAGATTTCGAAGCATCTATTTACTGTTGTTATAATACACTGAAGAGCGAACTAAATTGGTACACCTGCCTAATATCGTGTACGGCCCCCGCGAGCACGCAGATGTGCCACAACACGACGTGGCATGGACCCGACTAATGTCTGAAGTAGTGGTGGAGGGAACTGACATAATGAAAGCAGCAGGGCTGTCAATAAACCCGTGAGAGTACGAGGGGGTGCAGGTCTCTTCTGAACAACACGTTGCAAGGCATCCCAGATATTCTCAGTAAACTTCATGTCTGGGGAGTTTGGTGGCCACCGGAAGTGTTCCTGGAGTGTTCCTGGAGGCACTCTGTAGCAATTCTGGACGTGTCGGGTGTCGCGTTGCCCTGCTGAAATTCCCAAGCCCGTCGGAATGCACAATGGACATGAATCGATCCAGATAATCAGACAGGATGCTTACGTACGTGTCACTTGTCAGAGTCGTATCTAACGTATCAGGGGTCCCATATCACCCCAACTGCATATTCCCTACACCATTATACAGCCTCAACCGGCTTGAACAGTCCCCTGCAGACATGAGGTTGTCTCCATACCCGTACGCGTTCATCCGTTAGACACAATTTGAAATGAGACTCGTCCGACCAGGCAACATGTTCCCAGTCATCAACTGTCCAATGTCGGTGTTGACGGGCTCAGGCGAGGCGTAAAGCTTTGTGTCGTGCAGTCATCAGAGGATTGCGCGAGTGGTCCTTCGGCTCTGAAAGCCCTTACCGATGATGTCTCGTTGAATGGTTCGCACGCTGAAACTTGTCGATGGCCCAACACTGAAAACTGCAGCAATTTGCGGAAGGGTTGCACTTCTGTCACGTTGAGCGATTCTCTTCAGCCGTCGTTGATCCCGTTCTTGCAGGATATTTTTGCGGCCGCAGCGATGTCGGAGATTTGATGTTTTGCCGGATTCCTGATATTCACGGTACACACATGAAATGGTCGTAGGGGAAGATCCCCACTTCATCGCTACCTCAGAGATGCTGTGTGCCATCGATCGTGCGCTGACTATAACACCACGTTCAAACTCACTTAAATCTTGATAAGATGCCATTATAGCAGCAGTAACCGACCTAACAACGGCACCAGACACTAGTCTTATATAGGCCTTGCCGACAGCAGCGCAGTATTCTGCCTGTTTACATATCTCTGTATTTGAATCCGCATGCATATACCAGTTTCTTTGGCGCTTCAGTGTAATATCGAAGACGAAGAGATTGTATCACATAGCGAAGAAAAGTAGGTGGGTTAGGAAATAGTGTTGAGAAAGAAGCCACAAGATCGGTGTATCTCAACATGTGAGTAATTACAGCCTGAGGCATAAAATGTAACTCTTTGAGCAATAAAAACGAAAGAGTTCAATTGTATTTCGGTCATGAAACGAAATTATTTTTAAAAGAACACTACTATTATCATTATTTCAAAAAATTGTGAAACTCATAACTTACGTTACCAATAATTACATATTTTTTTAAATACTGGCAATAGCACGTGACTCAATGCGGTGGAGGTTACAGCTTGTGAACGAATGTTTGAGCATCGTATTCCTCACAAGATCCACCCATTACACATATACTTGCACTTTTACAATGCGCCTATAACAGTGAAATTGAGACATATTTATGCATCTTTATGTTTAAATATCTCAGAGAATGGCTTCTCCGAGTTCTAGGTAGTTCCAGCAATAGACCATAAACTGCTTCATTCTTCACTTCGCAACAAGAAATGAACTAACTGACATCAAAACACAACAGTATCCGTGTAAGGCTACTATATTGCTGTAGAGGCCGAACTGTATTGTTATTATTGATGTTGTTATAATGAGTGTCAGTGCTCAGATGAAAAACATTGGCAGCCTGAAGTCTTCTAATTTCTGCTAGTCCAGAAATAACGACTCCAGGAATCAAGTGAGGTACAAACAGTGGGCCTCAGTATAGCGCACACGTTTTAAGCTAGTTGATTGTTGACACTGGTGATAACTGGTAAAGCGCAATCCTGGAAACGGAGAGGTTGCGGGATCGAATACCGATCAGACCACGAATTTTTCAGCGTGCATTTTAAACCAGCCACTAACGATTTAATCAATCAGCAGAAATGACAAGCGCTTCGGATTTCAAATCAAAATGTAAGCGCTCTTTCCCCTGTTAACTGGGGTAGCTTAGGGACACTCAAGTCGCCGAAATGGCGTATTGAAAGACGCTTCACCTGTTAAACCTCACGAAATTTTTATTATATTAAATGGGGTGCAAGATGTGGGTAAATCAAGTATCGCTAGGAAGAGGAATGGTGCAAAAGGAAGCACGTTTTGTAACAAGTTTCTGCCCTCAGTGTGGATAGCTTTCTTCACTGAGGAGGGGTTGCAGGTAGCACTCGTAACACATTCAGAACTGAGACATCATTCTGCAAAAATATGGTTAGAAATATGCAGTACCAGTTGTCTTACTGAATCATTAGTTCGTAGTTTAATAAAAACTCCCACAAAAACTATATACCATTAACTTGCATTTCAGAAATGAAAGTGTCCGTAGAAAATTCTTTTTAATTGTAAGGTATTATTAGGTGCCATTGTTGCCAATGGTGGATGGGGGTTACTAGCTTACATCTGATTGCACCAGAGGATAATTATCTCAGAAAGGTTGAGAACCACTGTTCAAGAAGTTTGGCATCCAGTCAGTGGAGAAGTTATTGCACGCAAAACACAAATTCGAGTTCGACAAGAAGGGGGAAGAAAGTAGGTTGCGATCTTTTCAAAATAACCAGTCCGGCATTCATCTGAAGAAATTTAAGAAAACTGTAAGAAACCGAAGAGAGTAGTAACACCGATCATTCCGAATACGGGTCCCTTGTCTGCATAACGTCTATCGGTAACTCTCGAGAGCTGTCATTATAACCAGTTGATTAGAAATTTAATGAAAGCCTTTGCTTCTTTCATGGTTGTTATCTCTTTTATTCTGTCTTCTCGGTACGTGCTATATGAGAGTAAGTTTCAGAGAGAATCTTGTACGTCAGTATTACCCTAAACACAAAGACAAGAGTTACATAAACGAGGGCAATGAAGTTACTGGGAGTACGAATGAGGGAATTCTCCCTGAGAAGCGACAACAATCCACCCAAATGATGTTTTCTGGCACACTATGTGAAAGCGACATGCTCCAGTGCACCGGATGTTTCTTCTGTCGAAGGGTACTCTTACGTAATGACGTAACTCTAATGGATGTACCTTGATGGTGTCGCTCGCTGCCATTATAAGCATTAGAAAAGGCCAGCTCAAAAACTTACTGATAGTGATTTTAACGCGTCACATGCAGAACAATAACATTAATAACAGCGGATGCACCCGTGGGCTATGGGTAGCGTTTTTGATTACTAATCAAAACGTCAGTCCCGGCTCGGAACCTGCCGCTGCATAAATTTTGATTAATAATCAACATTGGTGGCCGAAGACTTCCGATATAAGAAGTCACCCTCATTCTGCCAACGACCTTGTCAGAGGGCGAAGGAGCGAACAGAGGTTCAGGTCAGTCTCTTGTCCTTGGGGTGGGAAACTGCCCCTAAAGGCCGAAGAGTGAGCAATGATCAACGGCATGTGGATGCAGGAGGCAATGGAAACCACTGCATTAAAGACACAGGGCGTGTATCCACTGGACATGTGGCCTGTGATTGAAAAAGTATCATGACGATCTCTCCATTGGCAAAAGATTCCGGAATAGTACCCCATTCGGATTTCCGCGAGGCGACTGCCAAGGGGAAGTGACCATAAGAAAAAGATTGAACAACCGAAGGAAGGATAACGTTCTATGGGTCGGGGCGTGGAATGTCAGAAGCTTGAAAGTGGTAGGGAAGCTAGGAAATCTAGAAAGGAAATGCAAAGGCTCAATCTAGATATAGTAGGGGTCAGTGAAGTGAAACAGAAAGAAGACGAGGATTTCTGGTCAGATGAATATAGGGTAATACCATCAACAGCAGAAAATGGTACAACGGGAGTAGGATTTATCATGAATAGGAAGGTAGGGCAGAGAGTGTGTACCTCTGAACAGTACAGTGATAGGGTTTTTCTTATAAGAATCGACAGCGAACCAACATCGACAACGATAGTTCAGGTATACATGCCGACGTCGCAAGCTGCATATGAAGAGATAGAGAAAGTGTGTGAGGATACTGAAAGGATAATACAGTATGTAAAGGGGGATGAAAATCTAATAGTCATGGGGGACTGAAACGCAATTGTAGGGGAAGGAGCAGAAGAAAAGGTTACACGAGAATATTACCTTGGGACAAGGAATAAGAGAGGTGAAAGACTAATTGAGTTCTGCAATAAATTTCAGCTAGTAATAGCGAATACTCTGTTTAAGAATCACAAGAGGAGGAGGTATCCTTGGAAAAGGCCGGGTGGTACAGAAAGATTTCAGTTAGATACCATCATTCTCAGACAGAGATTCCGAAATCAGATACTGGATGGTAAGGGGTACCCACGAGCAGATAAAGACTCAGATCACAACGTAGTGGTGATGAAGAGTAGGCTGAACTTCAAGAGACTATACAGGAAGAATCAATAAGCAAAGAAGCAGGATGCGGAAGTACTAAGGACCGAGGAGATGCGCTTGAAGTTCTCTGCGGCTGTAGATACAGCAATGAGGAATAGCTCAGTAGGAAGTAAGTTAAAGAGGAATGGACATTTCCGAAAGGGGCAATCACAGAATTTGGAAAGAAAAACATAAGTACAAAGAAGGTAACTGTGAAGAAACCATGAGTAACAGAAGAAATACCTCAGTTAATCGATGAAAGAAGGAAGTACAAAAATGTACAGGGAAATTCAGGGATTCAGAAATACACGACGCTGAGGAATGAAATAAATAGGAAGTGCAGGGAAGCTAAGACGAAATGGCTGCAAGACAAATTTGAAGAAATCGAAAAAGAAATGATTGTCAGTACGACTGTCTCAGTATATAAGAAAGTCAAAACAACCTTCGGTGAAATTAAGAGTGCAACGGTAATGCCACTATTAAATGCAGAGGAGAGAGCTGATGGATGGAAAGAGTACATTGACGGCCTCTGTGAAGGGGAAGATTTGTCTCATGTGATAGAAGAAGAAACAGGATTCGAGTTAGAGGAGACAGGAGATCGAATATTAGAGTCAGAACTTAAGAGAACTTTGGAGGACTTAAGATCAAATAAGGCAGAAGAGATGGATAACATTTCAGCAGAATTTCCAAAATCTAGGGGGGAGTGGCAACAAACCGACTATTCACACTGGTGTGCAGAATGTATGTGTCTGGCGACATACCATCTGACTTTCGAAAAATATCATTCACACAATTCCGAGGACTGCAGGAGCTGGCAGGTGCTATAATTATCGCACATTCAGCTTAACACCTCATGCATCCAAGTTGCTGACAAGAATAACATTCAGAAGAATGAAAAAATTGAGGATGTGTTAGATGACGACCAGTTGTTTGGCTTTAGAAAAGGTAAAGGCACAAGAGAGGCCATTCTTGCGTCGCAGTTGATAATGCAAGCAAGATTAAAGAAAAATCAAGACACGTTCATACGATTTGTCGACCTGGGAAAAGCGTCCGACAATGTCACATCGTGCAAGATGTCCGAAATTCTGAAGAAATTAGGGTAAACTACAACGAGAGACGGGTAACATACAGCATGTACAAGAACCAAGAGGGAACAATTAGAATGGAAGACCAAGAACGAAATCCTCGGGTTAAATAGGGTTAAGACATGGATGTAATCTTTCGTCCCTACTATTCAATCTATGCATCGAAGAAGCAATGAGAGAAATAAAAGATAGGTTGAGGAGTGGAATTACAAATCAACGTGAAAGGATATCAATGATACGATTCGCTAATGATATTTTTATCCTGAGTGAAAGTTGTAACGCCGGAAATGCATATCCTCTTATTTCCATCTATTGCGCTGCAAATTTTTTTTCCTTATTTTGTTACCTGAAGATATAACATTTCTGTGTCTTTGTATATTGTAATTGTTTTACTATTTGTATATATATGCATTTATGTCGATATATAATTGGTTTGTTTTGTGAATATTATTTGTATTTTTACGCTGGGTCTGGCCTAGGGAAAACTATGCTGTCGAACGAATACATCGAAGGTCGTGTGGAGAACCAAAGTGTTTAGGATCTTTGGTAGTGTGAACTCGGCCGCGTGGAGCGCGGGCAGAGCGGAGTCTGGCTGGAGTAGTGCAGTGGAGCAGATGTGTTGTGTGACGCTCCCGCGAGTTGCCGCGCTTTCGGGGTTTGGCAGCATGTAATTGCGCTCGAATTGCTATGATAGTTTCTGACACGGTGTAGCGGACGGGAAGCATTACCTGGCGCACATCAAGAGCCCGTTTCGCCTGGTGACCGTGTCGAGAAGAAGGCGCGCCAACATCCAGCTTCTGCAACAGCGGTGGCCGACAATGAGTGACTGTCGCCACCTCCTCGATCGACGGCTTCAAAGCTTCAATCAACCAACAAGGAAGACTGGAAGCACGTAAAGTTTTAGAACTGTATGGCAGACCTCAGCTTTTCAAACTGTTCCATTTTCATAACTAAATTACAGTAACGTAGCATGAACCTTTGTTGCTCATTGTCCCAATTGCATTACCAAGCAGGGTCCCTTCCTTTTCAGAAATGAACCCGAGTGTCGTTGAAATTCAAACGCCAGCGTTAAAGTAATATCATTCCATTTCACTGCATTAATTTCAAAGTTCAGTTAAGGTATTCATAGCTGGCTACAATATTTACATTACACAAGCACAAATTAAGAGTGTGAGTTTTGTTACCATATTTGAGCTTACCTGTGACTGCAGCTCAGCTTGGTACGTACTAAATTTTACTACTGTTAATTGTTCAGAATCATTTAATTCAAGTTCAAAGATAAATCCCTTATTTCTAAATTGCGTAGATTCAAGTAGCTTTTGAAATGATTGTTGAGGTAGCCCAAGACTAACATTATTTTACTGAATTTCGTAGTGCTTCAGAAACAAAGCTCACTATTAATTTCAGTCACTAAATTAACTTTCAATTTTCCGGTTTTATTAATTATTTTGCTAAATTAAGTCAGAGTGTAGCTAAATTTATTACTTCTGACAAACTTTCAGTTTTCACACAACACGTGTCAACTTTCAGTTGCCACGCTTTTAGTGCTAATTATATGTGCAATAACCTTTCTTTTTCAGTTATTATAGTAGTTGTCCATAGGACTGGCGACCGTAATTTTCCCCAAATCTCAAATATCTAGTTAACGCCAATTAATTGTTAACGTGACGACCGCACATTTACTTTCTTTATTAATTTTACCCTTTTCTCAAAATTAATTTCCACCAATTTCATTTGCATTTTTCCTTTCATTTAGATGTAACCCTTTCCTCCCTCTTTACCGACAGATTAACTTCGGTGACGATTGCTTTTCCCAAATTTCCGTTAGGTACACGCGGTTTAATTTTTCACTGTCATTAAGGTCAATAAGTGAGGGGGAGGTTACAAAGTGAAGAAGAATTACATGATCTGCTGAACGGAATGAACAGTCTAATGAGTACAGAACAAGAATTGAGAGTAAATGGAAGAAAGACGAAAGTAATGAGAAATAGTAGAAATTAGAACAGCGAGAAACTTAACGTAAGGATTGATGGCCACGAAGTAGATGAAGTTAATGATTTCGGGTACCTAGGCAGCAAAATAACCAACGACGGACGGAGCAAGGAGGATATCAAAAGCAGACTAGCAATGGCAGAGACGTCATTCCTGGCTGAGAGAAACCTGCTTGTATGAAACATAGGCTTTAAATTTCTGAGAATGTACGTCTGGAGCACGGAATTGTGTGGTAGTGAAACATGTACTGTCGGAAAACCGGAACAGAAGAGAATAGAAGCAGTTGAGATGTGGTGCTACAGACCAATGTAGAAAACAATGTGGACTGATCGGGTAAGGAATGAGGAGGTTCTGTGCAAAATTGGAGAGGAAAAGATTAAGTGGAAGACACTGACAAGGAGAAGGGACAAGATGATAGGACAGCTGTTAAGACATCAGGGAATGACGTCCATGGTACTAAAGGGAGCTGTAGAGGATGAAAACTATAGAGGAAGACAGAGATTGGAATACATCCAGAAAATAATTGAGGATGTAGGTTGCAGGTGCCACTCTGAAATGAAGAGATTGGCACAGGAGAGGAATTCGTGGCAGGCCGCATCAAATCAATCAGAAGACTGTTGACCCCAAAAGAAGAAAACGTGTGGAAAAAATGAATGGTCAGAAAAATTGTTGTGAAGCTCGGCATGGCAGACTGCCAAAATTCCATTAGTTTATTGACCAGAGATCGCTAATCAGACATGTCAGGGACAGAAAGTTCATTTCCTAGACTGTTACCTGACATTACAAAACCCGATGGATGTTTTTTTCTGAATTCTGTGTTCCTCGGCTTTGGGCATAAGAGCAAAGGAAGTATGAAGTTTGACAAAACAGTATGTCGATACTTTGCGAATTAAGCACGTCATCAACAGGGAAGGTAACCGGTTCTGTATTAACATCTGTATTTATATCTACAGGTACAAGTCAGTAGGTGCAGTGTAGAACTTAACCAAATAGGGGTACTCATCTAATGTACACGCTCTGTACCATGTTATGAGGACTGCAACCACTAATTTGGATGAAAATATTACTGGAACTGAGTCAGCTGGAGTTTTTATTTTATTTTATGCACTACACATTACGACTATTATGTCATGATAGAATAATAATTTAGCAGGTATCGTTAACCTGACCATGGACACCATGATAGTGACTGAGTATAAGACTTGTATTTACCGCTTTCTAGGGTACTGGCTATTGATACTTCTTTAGGTCGTAAACAGTTTTTCAAGAGTAATGGAACGTAGTCGACTTAAATCAGCCGATGCTGAGGAAATAAGACTAGCAAATGAGACACCAAGAGCTATTTCGGCAGCGAAATAGCTGGAGCAGAGAAGAAATATAATGCGGATCAGCAACAGCAAGAAAAGCATTTCTGAAAAAGAGAGATTTGCTGACATTAGATACAAATCTAAGTAATAAGGGAATGTGGTTCTGCTTTGAACAAATACAGTTTTTCTTCTTTTACTATCCGTACATGTTTCGTAGAAATGTCTCCGGCTTCAGTGGCTTTATCTATTACCTGTTAGACAATATAGAAAGCAAACAAACAAAATCATACACCCCCACAGCCTAATGGCACTGCAAAATTCAAAATTCGCGTCCAGAGAAAGATGTCGGAAAAAGTGAAACAGGGTCTGTTAGGGAGCTCCATGCAAACACTTTCTAGAAGCAAGAGAAACGCGAGCTCTACAGCAAGTAAGAGCACACGTTTACATGCATAGGCTGCTCCTCTTCCCCAATCAACATTTCACGAAGTCTAATAACAGTCAGTATACATTTCAACACATTTTAGAAAAATGGTACTTTAACCTAAGAAACGCTAATCAAAGAGCAAAATGTTAGCAAAACATTGATAAACGCCTATTAATTGCGGATGATATACCGGAAGGCAATTATAGTTGTGTTGGAAATACAAAACAGACTTGTGAACGCCAGTATAAGGTACATATTTATTCTTCAAGTTAATATTTCTGGCTGTACTTAGAGTAACGTAAATATAATCTCAAAAACTGGTAAACAACTTAATGCATAAATTCTTTGTATAGTTGCTCAACTTATAATAAATAAAAACCACTGAAGATGGAGAAAAAAAATGGTTCAAATGGCTCTGAGCACTATGGGACTTAACTTCTGAGGTCATCAGTCCTCTAGAACTTAGAACTACTTAAACCTAACTAACCTAAGGACATCACACACATCCACGCCCGAGGCAGGATTCGAACCTGCGACCGTAGCGGTCGCGCGGTTCCAGACTGTAGCGCCTAGAACCGCTCGGCCACCACGACCGGCGAAGATGGAGAAACTTCTCCGAAACATGTATGGGCAGTAAAAGAAGAAAAATTGTGTTCACTCAAGGTAGGACAATATTTCCTTGTTACACATTAGGAAACGAACCCACACAAGGAAACAGCTTCGACCACAAAATATATGTGAGTGTTTGGAAGTCTTTTCTGAAGGTAATTTTTGTGGAGTGCAGCACCGTACAGAAGTGAAACGTGGACAACACACAGCTCAGACAAGAAGACAATAGAATCTCTTTGAAATGTGGTGCTACAGGGATGCTGAAGATTGCTTAGATAGATCGAATGATTAATGAGGAGGTAATGTATACAATTGGTAAGTATTGAACAACTTAACTAAGGGAGGGATTGATTAATGGGAGACATCGTGAGGGATCGGGGAATGGTTTGGTAGTGGAAGGATGTGTGTTTTCTGTGTGTCTGTTGGGGGTAGAGGATTGCAGAGGTAGACCAGGACCTGATTGCAATAAACAGATTGGAACGGATGTAAGTTGCGGTAGTTATGCTGAGTGAAGACTGGTTTGGAGAGCTGCATCAAACCAGTCTTTGGACTGTAAGCCCATAACAAGAACAGATAGTTGCTAGACGAGCAGCCTCATTCTCGAGTGTTCATTATCACGCGTTGCACAACGCTCCAGTTGCAATACTCTGCCATCGCAACAAATTTGCTGACTCCCGCAGTAGTTGCAAACAGACGTATTCGCGAAGAATTGCGTGGTCCACGTCCAGCTACCTCGAAAAATGAACCGGGCTGCTTCTAATCAACGCCTGATAACTGAGGCGATTGTTAAGACTCTTCATTTTTCCGTCGTCCCAGCCGTGTAGACAAGCTGCTGGTGACGCGCGTGAAAGATTCTCGGGTCAGGGGTCGACTGTCGTAATTTGCATGTGTAATTTTGTCGGTATGGGTGAGTTCAATGGTCGTTAATTAACCCACTGTTATGTCGCTGTGCTTTTGATTCATTGCCATGAATAATTCTATCGTAAATGAAGTGGAACTTCCATTGGCAGACGCGAAATGTTACCTCAAGTAAAGACGTCGTAAATAGACTTGCAGTCAGCGTTCTGACAAAGAACAGTAACTACCACGTCATACGTATGTGTCAGTCTCACATACGTACTCTCTCTCTCTCTCTCTCTCTCTCTCTCTCTCTCTCTCTCACACACACACACACACACACACACACACACACACACACACACACACCCAGACACGCACGCAAAAGAGTGAACACACGGTCTGAGCAACAGAGGAAAAATCATATTAATCTCACAGTGAACGACGAGTAATATCGAATTTTCATGACAAATTGTTCTGGTTGCACTTGCAATTGCCCTCCCCTATATCCATTACATGTTCTGGTTTTCTTCAAACTGTGGCCGAGTTGATACGTGGGTCTGTTTGGCAGTGCAGCATTCAAGTTCGGATGGCGAAGACTGCACATACGCACGTAATTAATTCACGCATAAGTAACGTTTAAATGTCATATGAGAGAAGTGCTCGCTAACATCATCATCTCCGACTCACGTTGCATCGGACGTTTCCATGAAACGAAGCACATGTATCTTTCTCCTGAATCCTGTGATTAGCATTTTTCCTTTTTCGACTTTTGAACCGATTTCGGTGTTCATTCGTCAGTGTGTAGTTACTCAGAATAATATTAGGTTAGTTTTATTGTACTCCATCAGGTAGGACAAAAATCAGTTGGTTAACACTGAACGCATCATGCGTTTGGAAGACAACAGACGTTCCGAACATTGGTCACTCCGTTAAGCATGTCAACCATCACATTCCTCGTTCAGCCCTCGCGTATATGAATGTACCGCAGTGATTCATTCTGCAGCAGAACATTCGCTGTTTTGAAACTTTTTGACAGATTACAAGTAAAACGATGTGTCTGAGAGGAACTTCTACTCGAGATCTTGTCTTTCGCAACGCTCGAGTCGACATAATTGGTTCGAGTGATGGTCGTGGGACAAATATGAACCGACAGGACTTGGTCGGAAAGTGCGAGATAGGCAGTATCTTATAGTTTGTCAACATCATATTTGGCGTCGTTTACAAAGAAATTATCCCGGAATCCAGGAAAAAATTTGGAAAATAAAGTCTGGAAATCTAGGTGAGTGTTCAAACCCCATCACCGGAACACGAGTTCACTGTTTCGACGCTATTCTCAGAGGTAATGTAAAGAGGAAATAGCAACCAAAAATATTGCTGGTCTATCTGCCTTTCATTTCAAAGTGAACTATTTTCGTCTTGTCGTGATTCGCTTTCGCATTGCGTTGACTCAGTTTCCTGATCATGTTGTTGTCATAGGGGTCACTTCAACTTGCCAGTTATAGATTGGGAGAGTCACGCTATCTAAACTGGTGCGAAAGACCAGTGGCATTGTTATGAATGTCTTGTCCGAGAATTACTTCGAGCAGACTGAGAACCATCTACCAACAAACAGACCTGAACTTACCGAATACGTTAACGCAATGGAAAGTATCAGTTATCATGAGTCTGTGAGAGCAACTATGTCTGCGGGTATCACAAGGAATGTTAAGAAAGGTAGGAAAATATTTTTACTTAGGAAGAGTGGCTAGTCAAAAATTGCAGAGTATCAAATGTTCGATGTTGAGGGCGAAAATGCGACCAATTGTGGAAAAATTTCAAAAGCATCGTTCAGTATGCCTTAGACAGTCATATTGCGGGCAAGATCTTAAGGGGTGGGAGAGACCCACTGCGGTTTAACAGCCGTGTTAGAAAACCGCTATGTATACAAAGAGAGCTCAATCACAGATTCAAGAGATGTCAAAAAGTA
The DNA here is from genome assembly GCF_021461385.2 of Schistocerca piceifrons. Classification (NCBI taxonomy): domain Eukaryota; kingdom Metazoa; phylum Arthropoda; class Insecta; order Orthoptera; family Acrididae; genus Schistocerca; species Schistocerca piceifrons. The sequence continues at coordinate 83,607,564 of NC_060141.1, forward strand.
GCAAACAAACAGAGAATGAACGAAGCGAAAATTAGTCTAAGGAGAGCGACGAGAGATGTGTTTAATGACTTTCAAATTAAAGTTTTGCCAATAGATCTGACTAAAAACCCCAAGAGGTTTTGTTCTTACGCAATATCAGCAGCCGGTTCGAAATCACCTACTCGATCATTCGGTGACGACTCAGGCACAAAAACGGAAGATAACAGAAAGAAGGCCGGTGTACTGAATTCGGTCTTCTGAAATTGTTTCACCCTGGAAGATTGCAAATGATCTTTCCTTCCAACCGTAGTACGAACGTCGAAATGGCTGAATAGAAAAACAACTACAATCACTTAGTAATGGAAAGACCTCAGCGCCAGATGAGATACCTGTAAGATTCTACAAAGATTATGCGAAAGAACGTGCTCCTCTTCTAGCAGAAGTTTATCGTAGTTTGCTGGAGCAACGAAAGGTACCTAGTGACTGGAAAAAGCGCAGCTCATTCCCCATTCAAGAAGAGTCTTAGAACAGATGTGCATAATTATAGGCCTGTATCGTTGGCGTCATCTGTTGTAGAATTATATTTTATGCTCAAGAATTAACGACTTTTTGTAGAACGAAAATCTCTACAAAAATCAACAAGGTACCTGCAAAGATAAATGTTGCGAAACTCAGCTCGCTCTGTTCCACCATGAGATCCATGGCGCTCAGGCTGATGCCGTGTTCCTTGACTTCAGGAAGGCATTTGACACAGTCCCGCACTGCTGTTTAGTGAAAATAAAAACAAAAATACAAGCTTAGCGAGTGTCTGACCAGATTTGCGACTGTATTCAAGACTTCCTTGCAGATAGAAGTCAACACGTCGCTCTTAACGGAACAAAATCGACAGACGAAAAGATAATTTTCGGAATACCTCATGGAAGTGTGATAGGGTGTTACTGTTTAGAATGTGTTACCTTCAAAATTACTAAAAAAATAAAAATAATAATAATTTTTGTTTTAGCTACCAAATGATAGCTAAAAATTTATAATTTGTTTTCTCATAATCTTTTTAGGTAACATCCCGCGTTTCTGAAGAAGATACTCATACTAGTATAGAAAGCTAGGTCAATTTTAAATAAAAAAAGCTTCTGGCAATTGATTGACTGTTGAATTTACTGGTTTCAGTTAAAGTACTCAATTGTCGCTATGTATTTAGAAGTATGTAACAGTTTTTCAACTTAACAACGAAGTTCTTCATTTGTTTGAACATCACACTCCAATCATGCAGACGCGCACATCGTGCCCTTAGAAGATAAACATTTTAGAAGAGAAGGTATAGGAAAAATGAAACGTGTTATCTGTACCGGTAATCAAACACATTTCACCGAAGATCGGTCCTTGTTGAAACATCGTATCTTCCTAAGCGTTCGAGTGGCAGATTAAATTAATTCAACGCCCGCGGAAACTATTAGGTTTCCTGAGTTTAGTTTCATTCTTAAGTGTGTTTAATCTCCCCCACACCGGCCGGAGTGGCCGAGCGGTTCTAGGCGCTTCAGTCCGGAACCGCGCGACCGCTACGGTCGTAGGTTCGAATCCTGCCTCGGGCATGGATATGTGTGAAGTCCTTAGGTTAGTTAGGTTTAAGTAGTTCTAAGTTCTAGGGGACTGATGACCTCAGAAGTTAAGTCCCATAGTGCTCAGAGCCATTTGAACCAATCTCTCCCACCCTCCTCTTTCTCTATCCCTTTATTAACTCTCTCTCTCTCTCTCTCTCTCTCTCTCTCTCTCACATACACACACACACACACACACACACACACACACAATCGAACAAACAAACAAACACACACCATATTAGTACACATTCGGAGTTGCCAAGCAGATGTGATTTATTTATGTTTGAAGTTAATTCTTTCAGAGATTTTTACTGCTGAATATCTCACTCCTTTCTTTGCCATACTAAAACTGAGTGGCAGGTAATTCCTGACGATTCCTCCTCAATCAATATGGAGCCTCTGTCGTGGTTGTTATATTGCATGTTTTCACCAACACCGGCGTAGTAATCTCACCAGTTTACTCCAGTTCCTTCGTTAAGAGCCAGTATTACCGCTTAGTGGCTGAATAGATGCCACTGATCTTTTTGCGACCATACGTAAGACCTTGTCCCTTTATTGCCTTCGAACTGGTTGTTTAAATTTCAAGTAAGTATTGTCGGCAGTAAATTCTGTTATATTTTTCGTGCACATTGGGGCAATTCACACGTATTTTGCAGTGACATAAACTGAAATGAAATGTCGTGTGGCTAAGGCCTCCCGTCGGGTAGACCGTTCGCCTGGTGCAGGTCTTTCGATTTGACGCCATTTCGGCGACCTGCCCGTCGATGGGGATGAAATGATGATGATTAGGACAACACAACAGCCAGTCCCTGAGCAGAGAAAATCTCCGACCCAGCCGGGAATCGAACCCGGGACCTGGGGATTGACATTCCGTCACGCTGACCACTCAGCTACCGGGGCCGGACAGTGACATAAACTAAAGATGCCGCTTTTCGACTTGTGTCACTTTTCTTGTCGGGGCGCGATACGTACGTGTGAATGAAGAAGGGATTGGATGAGGAAACACTTCGCCTTGATTGGCACACTGTTCCGGAGGACGCAGCGCCACTTGTGAAGTTGGCTCACAGCAGCGGTTTTTGTTGTCGATGCACTGCGTGACTGACTCCACAATAAACACCGGAATGTAAGGCGGCCTGCAGGCGGGTGTTCGTGTGCCTGGTGGATTCATACGCAGCGCCGAGACAAACAGGAACAAGTGATGTGCTTGTCTTGAAAGGGAAGGACGACACGTATGCACCGGGAGAGGTAGACACAAACACCAGACATTAAATTTATAAAAGGGGGGGGGAAGGGAGGGGGAGGGGGACGCGGTGGGGATTCCGGCGTGGATACCGTTACAAAAATGTGGAAATTTGTGGTAATGTAGTATAATAAATATGTAATGTACTGAATCGACTGTGAGAAAGCTAAGTGGCAAAGACGTTATCTGAGAGACTCTATGATAATTATATCGTTGACTCGGAATATTACTCAAATGGCTCTGAGCACTATGGGACTCAACTGCTGAGGTCATCGCTCCCTAGAACTTAGAACTACTTAAACCTAACTAACCTAAGGACATCACACACATCCATGCCCGAGGCAGGATTCGAACCTGCGACCGTAGCGGTCGCGCGGTTCCAGACTGTAGCGCCTAGAACCGCTCGGCCACCCCGGCCGGCTGGAATATTACTCTCTCTGTGGTTTACTCGTACCTAAGGGTACCTAGAGTTTTTTTCTGTTTCGCTTCTTTTGATGTTATGTGGAGGATTGTACAAGAGACACAATAAACAGTTATTGGCAAAATGGCTCTGAGCACTATGGGACTTAACATCTGAAGTCATCAGTCCCCTAGAACCTAGAACTACTTAAACCTAACTAACCTAAGGACATCACACACATCAATGCCCGAGGCAGGATTCGAACCTGCGACCGTAGCAGTCCCGCGGTTCCGGACTGAGCGCCTAGAACCGCTAGACCACCGCGGCCGGCTAAACAGTTATTATTTCATGAGAAGAAAGGTGAGCGTCAGGACCCTTATTAGTATTTTTGGAAGTATGTGAATAGCAGAATTGTTTCAGATTGAATGCGACGTGTACGGGGAGAGACGTGTACAACAGCGCTCGAACCTGCAATCTCATGTATGAATAGTTGCCAAAAATATCCAGCCGTCTCTCCCAAGACTCTTCATACGCGCAACAAACAGTAATTCTTTTAACAGCACTATCAGAGAAAATTTTATCACGTTGTTACGACCTTTTACTGCGAGCAGAGTACATCGACAACAGACAAACAAAAAATAGACAAACACATAAAAGAATCTACCACAGTAAGATGTTATGGGACCAAACTGCTCAGGTCATCAGTCCCTACGCTTACACACTACTTAATGTACCTTAAACTATCTTACGCTAAGGACAACACACACACCCATGCCCGAGGGAGGACTCGAACCTCCGATGGGGGGAGCCGCGCGGACCGTGACAAGGCGCCTAAGACCACGCGGCGATACCGTTACACTTTTTATGCCATGCCTATAGTAAGATTTGCATTGGCATCGAGCTTTTCTGAAGATACGGCGTTGTGGCAACTGGTAGTCTCCGGAGGCATAGCGCTATGCTACGCCCGGCGGTAGCATATCACTACAGTCTCTGTCTCGTATAAAGAATACGTAAAAATGTCAAATTCATATATGATATAGACCTCTGTAGTGACTCTAAGCATACCAAAAATCTATTCATAGCTTTAATTAGGTCAGTAGTTACGGCCGGAAAATGACTGTATAGAAAGTGCCATTACACAGTGGCAAGAGAATCAGTTTTCTATTTGCAAACAAAGCTTCGCGTTCTAGTCCTGGTGGGTCAATCGGGACCGGCCGACTGACTTGTCATCCTCTCTCAGTTGCGTCATTGGATGCCATGTGGAGAGGCGTGGGTTAAGCACACCGTGCCTCGGGCTGTTTTGGCTTTTTTGGCATCGGAACCGCGACTTCTCGCTCAAACAAGTCCTCACTTGGCACCACGAGGGTCAGTGCACGCCACTGCATCCTCCCAGAATCTAAAAGTCCCTGGCAGTACCAGGAAAGGAAACCAGGTCGTTAGCATAACAGCCAGCCAGGCTGACCACCGAGCTACAAAGGAGAACAATTTTTTTTGTCGAGGACCTCTTGCATCATCTACATGGATACTCTGCAAATTACTCTTAAGTGCCTAGTAGAGGGTTTGTATTTGTATTAAACCGGGGACCGAAAAACGACGGAGAGGCTTCGTAGCGCCGCACCCCTCAGACCCCACAGCAGTCCACCCACCCCACCTCCCCCCACACCGAACCCAGGGTTATTGTGCGGTTCGGCCCCAGTGGAAACCCCCCCCCCCCCCCCCCCCCGGAGGACGTCTCATACCAGACGAGTGTAACCCCAAATGTTTGCGTGGTAGAGCAACTATGGTGTACGCGTACGTGGAGACAGCGTTTGCGCAGCAATCGCCGACACTAACAGAGGCGGAATCTACATTTACATCTATATGGATACTCTACAAATCACATTTAAGTGCCTGGCAGAGGGTTCATCGAACCACCTTCACAATTCTCTGTTATTCCAATCTCGTATAGTGCGCGGAAAGAACGAACACCTATATCTTTCCGTACAACCTCTGATTTCCCTTATTTTACAGTGGTGATCGTTTCTCCCTATGTAGGTCACTGTCAGAAAAATATTTTCGCATTCGGAGGAGAAAGTTGGTGATTGGAATTTCGTGAGAAGATTTCGTCGCAACGAAAAACGCCTTTCTTTTAATGACGTCCAGCCCAAATCGTGTATCATTTCTGTGGCACTCTCGCCCATATTTCGCGATAATACAAAACGTGCTCCATTTCTTTGAATTTTTTCGATGTTCTCCGTCAAGGGGAATCAGCCCGCATTCGCCGAGGTAGATGGAAAACCACCTTAAAAACCATCGACAGGCTGGCCGGCACACCATACCTCGACACTAACCCTCCGGGCGGATTCGAGCCGGGGACCGGCACGCCTTCTTCCCCGGGAAGCAGCGCGACAGACCGCGCGGCTAGCCGGGTGGGCTACTGGTAGAGAGTTCGTAGAAGCAACTACACAATAATTCCCTGCTATTGGTATCTCGAAAAGCGCGTGGAAAAAACACCTATGTTTACCCGTTCGACCTCTGATTCTCTTATTACTAAGATCGTTTCTCCCTATGGACATCGCCGTCAACAAAATATTTTCGCATTCGGAGGAGAAAGTTGGTGATTGAAATTTCGTGAGAAGATTCCACACACCGAGTGAGGTTGAGCAGTGGTTAGCACACTGGACTCGTATTCGGGAAGACGACGGTTCAAAGTTCCGTCCGGCCATCCTGATTCAGGTTTTCCGTAATTTCCCTAAAGTCTCTTCAGGCAAACGTCGGGATGGTTCCTTTGAAAGGGCACGGCCGACTTCCCTCTCCATCCTTGTCTAGTTCGACGGGACCGATGACCTTGCTGTTTGGTTCCCTCCCCCGAATCAACCAACTAACCAAGATTTCACCGCAACGAATAGCGCCTTTGTTTTAATGATTTCCACCCCAAATCCTGTAACATGTCAGTCACACTCTCTCCCCTATTTCACGATAGTACAAAACGTGCCACTCTTCTTTCAACTTTCCCGATTTACTCCGTTAATCCTAGCTGGAAAGGATTCTAGACCGCGCAGCAGTACCCCAGAAGATGGCTCTGAGCACTATGGGACTTAACAGCTGTGGTCATCAGTCCCCTAGAACTTAGAACTACTTAAACCTAACTAACCTAAGGACATCACACACATCCATGCCCGAGGCAGGATTCGAACCTGCGACCGTAGCAGTCGCGCGGTTCCGGACTGCGCGCCTAGAACCGCGAGACCACCGCGGCCGGCTACCCCAGAAGAGGACGGACAAGCGTAATGTAGGCAGTCTCTGTAGTAGATCTGTTACATTTTCTAAGTGTTTTGCCAATAAAACGCAGTTTTTGGTTTGCCATCGCCACAACACTTTCTATGTATTTAGTTGAATTTACGGTCTTTAGATTTTATTGGTTTAGCGTGTAACCGACGTTTAACGGATTCCTTGGATGACCGCACACTTTTCATTATTTAGGGTCAACTGACAATTTTCGCCCCTTACAGATATCTTTTCTAAATCGTTTTCCAATTTGTTTTGACCTGATGACTTTACTAGACGATGAACGACAGTATCATCTGCAAACAAGCTAAGACGGCTGCTTAGTTTGTGTCCTAAATCGGTTATATAGATAAGGAACAGCAGAAGCTCTATAGCACTACTTTGGGAACGCCAGAAATCACTTCTGTTTTACTCAGTTATTTGACTGTATTTGTGATTTCCTGTCAGAGAGGTCACAGTTCTTAGTAACTGACGGCTAGTCATCGAGTAAAACAGAAGTTATTTCTGGCGTTTCCTCGGGTAGTGCTATAGGCCCATTGCTTTTCCTTATCTATATAAACGATTTGGGAGACAATCTGAGCAGCCGTCTTAGATTGTTTGCAGATGACGCTGTCGTTTGTTGACTAATAAAGTCATCAGAAGATCAAAACAAATTGCAAAACGATTTAGAAAAGATATCTGAATGGTGCGAAAATTAGCAGTTGACCGTAAATAACGAAAAGTGTGAGGTCATCCACATGAGTGCTAAAAGGAATTCGTTAAACTTCGGTTACATGATAATTAGTCAAATCTATAGGTCGCAAATTCAACAAAATACCTAGGTATTACAATTACGAACAACTTAAATTGGGAGGAACACGTAGAAAATGTTGTGGGGAAAGGATAACCAAAGAGTGGGTTTTATTGGCAGGACACTTAGAAAATGTAACAGGTCTATTAAGGAGACTGTCTACACTACGCTTGTCCGTTCTCTTTTAGGATGCTCCTGCGCGGTGTGGGATACGGAGTAGTTCGAATCTATAGGCCGCAAATTCAACAAAATACCTAGGAATTACAATTACGAACAACTTCAATTGGGAGGAACACGTAGAAAATGTTGTGGGGAAAGGGTAACCAAAGAGTGGGTTTTATGGGCAGGACACTTAGAAAATGTAACAGATCTACTAAGGAGACTGTTTATACTACGCTTGTCCGTCATATTTTAGAATATTGCTACGCTGTATGGGATCCTTGCCAGATAGGACTGACAGAGTACATCGAAAAAGTTCAAAGAGGGGCAGCACGTTTTGCATTATCGCGAAATATGGGATAGAGTGTCAGCGAAATGATACAGGATTTGGGATGGACATCGTTTAAAACAAAGGCGTTTTTCGTTGCGACGGAATCTTTTCACGAAATTCCAATCACCAACTTTCTCCCCCGAATGCGAAAATATTTTGCTGACACCGACCTACATAGGGAGAAACGATCACCACAATAAAATAAGGGAAATCAGAGCTCGTACGGAAAGATATAGGTGTTCGTTCTTTACGCGCGCTGTACGAGTTTGGAATAGTAGAGAATTGTGAAGGTGGTTCGATGGACCCTCTGCCAGGCACTTAAATGTGATTTGGAGAGTATCCTTGTAGATGTAGAAGCGCCAGGAGTTAGAAAACAGCAAGAAAAAAAAACTGATTGGTTAGTGGGAAACTTTTTCTAACGACGTGCGACCTTTCCCCGCCGATAGGGTTTCAGACCTGCGCTGACGCACGGTGGGCGGGTCCCCACCACAGCGAGGCCGCTCCAAAGTCTCAGTGGCGATGTGACGTCACGCAGTGCGGGCGGCTGACATTGCGTGCGAGCAGGGTGCCTTGTTCTCCTCCCGGTCGGCCTCGAGTTTCGCTTCTGCGACTAGTCAGCGGAAAATCCGTCTGCAGGTCTAACACATGCGCGAATGTGTTACCTTTGCAACTCTACGCGTTAACGGAAAATCCAACGCGGCAGTTTTCACACACGCAGCACACTCGCCGCAAATGTAGCTGTATAGTGTATAATATTATCCGCAGAACCTACATCTATCACTATTTACTATTTACAGATATTGCTTCCAAGTTCCTCAGTCACAGGAACTGTTCGTCCTACAAATGTATTTATCCACCAGAGAACGATTAATAAATGCCGAATTTCCATGTTGTCACGACGTATTTCTTGAAACATAAAAGTATTGGAATTCAGCCGAAGCCAAACGATCTGCCGCTGCTACTTCGGCTATGAACCGTTCCGCCACCTTTGGAGTGAGGGCTCACGCCGAAATTGGGTGAACTGCCTACTAGCCAGATTATAGCAACAGTGTGGTGCCGTGTTCTTTGACTTCCGTTAAGACGTCCCATACAGTTTTGCACTGCCGTCTAATGAACAAAATACAAGCGTACGGAATACCAGGTCATCTGTGTGACTGAAGTTCCTACGAATCAAAATATAGCACGTCATTTTTCAGACGTAAAAGTAACTTCGGGCGTACCCGAAGGGAGTGTTAAGGAACCATTATTTTTCGGAATACATACCCGCTACGCTAAATTTATTTCTCTTGGAACTGACGGTATATATATATATATATATATATATATATATATATATATATATATATATATATATATATATATATCCGCCGTAAGATCCAAGAGAAATAAATTTAGCGTAGCGTATGATGCTGTTGTATATAGAGAAGTAGCAACGCTAGTGAATTCAGGTGAAATGCAGGAAAATTGGTGCTGGGAGTGGCAATAGATCATTATAAACAAATGTAACGTACTGCGTATAAACAGATAGATTCAAATGGTTCAAATGGCTCTGAGCAATATGGGACTTAACATCTGAGTTCATCAGTCCCCTAGAACTTAGAACTACTTAAACCTAACTAACATAAGGACATCACACACATACATGGCCGAGGCAGGATTCGAACCTGCGACCGTAGCAGTCGCGCGGTTCCGGACTGGAACGCACAGAACCGCTCGGTCACAGCGGCCGGTAAATAGATAGAAAGATCCGCTATTGTATGATTACACGAATGCAGAATAATCACAAAGCAGTTAATTTCATCCAGAATGAGATTTTCACTCTGTTGCGGAGTGCGCGCTGATACGAAACTCTCCTGGCAGATCAAAACTGTGTGCCGGACCGAGACTCGAACTCTGGACCTTTGCCTTTCGCGGCGAAGTGCTCTACCGTCTCAGCTACCCAAGCACGACTCACGACCTCTCCTCACAGCTTCAATTCTGCAAGTACGTCGTCTGCTACCTTCCAAACTTCACAGAAGCTCTTCTGCGAACCTTGCAGAACTAGCACTCCTCGATCAAAGGATATTGCGGAGACATGGCTTAGCCACAGCCTGGGGGATGTTTCCAGAATGAGATTTTCACTCTGCAGCGGTGTGTGCGCTGATACGAAACTTTCCTGGCAGATTAAAACTGTGTGACGGACAGAGACTCGAGGTTAGGCAGATGACAGACTGAGATTCATTGGAATAACCCACAGGAAATGTAGTCCCGCCACAAAGTAGGTGCGCGGGTTGGACATGTATGCTAGAAAATAAATACAGTTGCTAGCAAGTCCTGCAGGCTGCGTTGTTATATTTGATCACGAACGGCACTGTGCAATGCGCTCAACACGTTGCAATGTCAGTGGTGGTCAGAACAGTGTTTTGTGCAGTTGTGAAGGCATTATGTCGGGGCTAAGTGAATGCGAACGTGGGCAAATTGTTGGTACTAATGTTGTGTGTGCGTTCGCAACCAAGGTAGCAAAAATGTTTGGTGTTTCAATAGGGACAGTATCGAATATTTATAGCATAATACAGGGAAAGGAGGAAAAAATCGTCCTCTAAGTCACAACGCGGGTGAAAGTGTGTGTTGAATGATCGTGACAGACGGTCACGGAAGACGATTTTGACGAAAAATACGAGAGCGACAGCTGCAAAAGTCACTGCAGAACCGAACGACGCACTCGTGATACCTGTCAGCACTAAAGCAACACGAAGGGAGCTCCAAAAGCAGGAAATTCCAGGACGGCCCGAAATTCCAAAGCGACTCGCCAGTGATGCATATGCTCCTAACAGGAAGACGTGGTGTCGAAGCCATAAAACCTGTACTATGGTGCAATGGAAGAAAGTCATTTGATCTGATGAGTCTTGGTGTACACTGTTTCCAGCTCTTACTTATTAAGGACGAAACATGGCAGAGGTTCGATGACGATTTGGACAACCATGTCGTGGTATTCCATAGGTCTTAGGGTTACCCCGCATAGCTGCCAAGGATTATGTGACCATTTTGGTTCAGCAGGTCCATACCATAATACAATGTTTATTTCCCAATTGTGATCCGTGTTCCAAGACACCAAGGTCCTTTTCGCACAACTCGCAACGACCACGACTGGTTTTTGAGCACGAGAATGAATTGTCGCGTCTCCCCTGGCCATTATCTTCACCAGATCTCAGTGTTACTGTGCGTTTGTGGATTACTTTGGGTCCGTGATCGCTATCTAACTCCATTGTCATTACCTGAACTTGCCACTATTTTACAAGAAGAATGGTATAAGATCCCCTTGAAAACTATACAGGACCAACATTAATCCATTACGAGATGACTGTAAGCTATTTTGTATGCCGACGGTTTTACTACACCGTATTAGTCGGGGTAATGTGTTTGTGACGTTTCCATGTTTTCGTCCACCTACAGCAGCTTACAAAAACCTTATTCGACCAATACTTGAATATTGCTCGTCAGGACAGCAGCGTACTTCGTTACAGGTTCATACAATGAGCGCTGCTCACTCCCTCTATAAAACCCTACCAGGTTTGCTAACGACACTACTCGTAAACAAGAATAAACAAGAATTAATAACGAGCATCAAAACCGATTCATGGATTAGTGAACACAGGGCTGTCGTAGCGAGTATGAATATTGTAATCCCCAAATTCCCGAAAAATAAGCGAGAAATATACCTATTCAAAAAAGCAGATAAAAATTCACTTGACTCCTACCTGAGACAATCTCCACTCATTCCAAATTAATAATATAAGTGTAGACCAGATGTGGCTTAAATTCAAAGAAATAGTATCGGCAGCAATTGAGAGATTTATACCAAATAAATTAACAAACGACGGAGCTGATCCTCCTTGGTACACAAAACAGGTTAGAACACTGTTGCAGAAGCAACGAAACAAACAAGCCAAATTTAAACAGACGTAAAATCCCCAAGATTGACGATCTGTTACAGAAGCTCGAAAGTTAGCGCGGACTTCAATGCGAGATGCCTATAAAAGTTTCCACAACGAAATTTGTCTCGAAACCCGGCAGAAAATCCAAAGAGATTCTGGTCGTATGTGAAGTATCTTAGCGGCAAGAAACAATCAATGCCTTCTCTGCGCGACAATGGAGATACTATTGAAGACAGTGCTGCCAAAGCAGAGTTACTAAACACAGCCTTCCGAAATGCCTTCACAAAAGAAGACGAAGTAAATATTCCAGAATAAAAATCGAGAACATCTGACAACATGAGTAACGTAGAAATAAATATCCTCGGAGTAATGAAGCAACTTAAATCACTTAATAAAAGCAAGTCTTCTGGTCCAGACTGTATACCAATTAGGTTCCTTTCGGAGTATGCTGATGCATTAGCTCCATACTTAACAATCATATACAACAGTTCGCTGGACGAAAGATCCGTACCCAAAGACTGGAAAGTTGCACAGGTCACACCAATATTCGGGAAAGGTAGTAGGAGTAATCCACTAAATTACAGGCCCATATCGTTAACGTCGATATGCAGCAGGATTTTGGAAGAAATATTGTGTTCGAACACTATGAATTATCTCGAAGAAAACGGTCTATTGACACACAGTCAACATGGGTTTAGAAAACATCCTTCCTGTGAAACACAACTAGCTCTTTATTGACATGAAGTGTTGAGTGCTACTGACAAGGGATTTCAGATCGATTCCGTATTTCTAGATTTTCGGAAGGCTTTTGACACTGTACCACACAAGCGGCTCGCAGTGAAATTGCGTGCTTATGGAATATCGTCTCAGTTATGTGACTGGATTTGTGATTTCCTGTGAGAGAGGTCACAGTTCGTAGTAATTGACGGAAAGTCATCGAGTAAAACAGAAGTGATTTCAGGCGTTCCCCAAGGTAGTGCTATAAACCCTTTGCTGTTCCTTATCTATATAAAGGATTTGGGAGACAATCTGAGCAGCCGCCTTCGGTTGTTTGCAGTTGACGCTGTCGTTTATCGACTAATAAAGTCATCAGAAGATCAAAACAAACTCAAAACGATTTACAAAAGATATCTGAATGGTGCGAAAAGTGGCAGTTGACCCTGAATAACGAAAAGTGTGAGGTCATCCACATGAGTGCTGGAAGTAATTCGTTAAACTTCGGTTACGTGATAAATCAGTCTAATCTAAAAGCCGCAAATTTAACTAAATACCTAGGTATTACCATTACGAACAACTTAAATTGGAAGGAACACATAGAAAATGTTGTGGGGAAGGCTAACCAAAGACTGCGTTTTATTGGAAGGACACTTAGAAAATGTAACAGACCTACTAAGGAGACTGCCTACACTACGCTTGTCCGTTCTCTTTTAGAATGCTTCTGCGCGGTGTGGGATACGGAGTACTTCGAAATAGTTCAAAGAAAGGCAGCACGTTATGTATTATCGCGAAATATGCGAGAGAGTGTCACAGAAATGACATAGGATTTGGGCTGGAAATCGTTAAAAGAAAGGCGTTTTTCGTTGCGACGGAATCTTCCCACGAAATTCGAATCACCAACTTTCTCCTCCGAATGCGAAAATATTTTGTTGACACCGACTTACATAGGGAGGGACGATCACCACGATAAAATACGGGAAATCAGAGCTCGTACGAAAAGATATAGGTGTTCAGTCTTTCCCCGCGCTATACGAGATTGGAATAATAGAAATCGTTAAGGTGGTTCGATGAACCCTCTGCCAGGCACTTAAATGTGATTTGCAGAGTATCCATGTAGATGTAGATGTAGAAGAAGAACACTAATGCATTCCGGAGGCCTTTCCACCTGTCACAGAGACCTGCACCTATAATCACTTCCATACAAGCCGATTGTGTTTAGGTGTACTATGTTACACTCACATTCGACCACGACTTCTGGCTGCAACACCTGTTTTCTGCCCTGCGGGGTAGTTTTAAATCGATCGCCAGGATTACAGACCGCCGGCCGCGGTGGTCTAGTGGTTCTAGGCGCGCAGTCCGGAACCGCGGAACTGCTACGGTCGCAGGTTCGAATCCTGCCTCGGGCATGGATGTGTGTGATGTCCTTAGGTTAGTCAGGTTTAAGTAGTTCTAAGTTCTAGGGGACTGATGACCACAGAAGTTAAGTCCCATAGTGCTCAGAGCCATTTGAACCATTTTTGATTACAGACCTGTTTCGACGCTGGAGAGAGCAGGGATACCTTTGCGCTTCATCTTGGGCCAGCCGTGGAGATGAAAGTGATTTAATTCCGCCGGGCCAGTCATTACGTAGGCCAGCAGCACGCATTGTCCCGGCCGCTTACGTAAGCGGCGGGCGTGGTCCGCGCTCCACTACCAGTAGCCGCACCGCAACCTGGGCACATCTCCCGACTCCGTCTCGGCTTTCACAGAAAGCCTTCCCACGCCACATGACCAGATCTCGCTGTTCTTGAACCAATCTGTTTTCCTCGAAGAGCGCTACGAGATCTGAAACTGCTTTCGCGTTCCGCCTAGTGAGATTAACTGTGTATACGAAAGCAATCTACGGCGTAAATTTGAAGGTCGCAGCTTATGGTCAGACGGAATACACTGAGGATAAAGGTCCACTGCAGGACATTTTAACGTTCTGTGTCCTTCCAAGCCATTTTTTGTGCATAAAATGGAGATTGCATTATGCAGGGAAGATAATCTGCGGTGGTATTCTGTTGCCTTCCGCAGTTCTGGAGGCCGCCCCTAACATGGGATACAGACGCCTTTTGCAGCCGCCCGCTTCGGATCAGACGCTGCATGAGAAGTATAGGTTGGAAAATGGAAGACCCCTAGCCCTCGAAACCAAATAGCGTCAGGGTCGGTAAAGAACAAGAGCTGGCCGAGGGTGGCCAGGTAGGAAAGATAAGAGTGAGGAGCCTGGCATAAGTAAGTGGAAGCAATGCCAGGACTCAGCTCGGGCCCGTGGTCGCCAGCCACTTACTCACTAAGAGTGACTCCCTGAGATGACAAAGGAGTGAAAATTGGAGGAAGAAGAGTAGGGTGTTTGAGATTTGCTGATGACATGGTCCTTCTAGCCACAGGGGAAAAAGAATTACCGGATTTGGTGGACAGCATTGCAACTAACGGAAAAAATATGGAATGAAAATTAACACAAATAAAACAAAAGTATTGGCACTAGGAGGAAATAAGGAAATAAAAATTATGCTGAATGCAGAAACACTAGAACAGGTGCAAAATTTTAAGTATCTTGGAAGCAGGATAGACACCGACTGGAAGTGCACCACAGAAATTAAAACAAGGATAGCAATGGCAAAAGAGGCATTTTATAAGAAAAGGAGAATCTTCTGCAGCGGTCTGGACAGAGAACTCAGAAAGAGACTCATAAAATGTCTTGTGTGGAGTGTTCTTCTATATGGCGCTGAAACATGGACTATGAGGAAAAAAGACAGAGAAAGGCTGGAGGCTTTTGGGATCTGGACATGGCGGAAGATGGAAAGAATAAGTTGGATGGACAGAGTAAAAAATGAAGAGGTACTGAGAAGAGTGGGAGAGAAAAGACAGTTACTAGATGTAATAAAGAGAAGAAAAAGAAATTGGATTGGGCATATATTAAGAAAGAATGACGGACTGATAAAAACAGTTTTAGAAGGTTATGTAGAAGGGAAAAGGAAGCGAGGAAGGAAGACATTCCAGATACTGGATAACATGACGGACGGTACAACATACAGGAGCCTTAAGAAGGAAGCAATGGATCGCAGAAAATGGAGAGGCAAAGGACCTGCTAATATAGCAGATAACTGATGATGATGATATCCTTCTAAAGTCTGTGTTGGAAATATACAGGGTGTTACAAAACGGTACGGCCAAACTTTCAGGAAAGATTCCTCACACACAAAGAAAGAAAATATGTTATGTGGACATGTGTCCGGAAACGCTTACTTTCCATGTTAGAACTCATTTTATTACTTCTCTTCAAATCACATTAATCATGGAATGGAAACATACAGCCACAGAACGTACCAGCGTGACTTCAACCACTTTGTTACAGGAAATGTTCAAAATGTCCTCCGTTAGTGAGGATACATGCATCCACCCTCCGTCGCATGGAATCGCTGATGCGCTGATGCAGCCCTGGAGAATGGCGTATTGTATCACAGCCGACCACAATACGATCTCGAAGAGTGTCTACATTTGGTACCGGGGTTGCGTAGACAAGAGCTTTCAAATGCCCCCATAAATGAAAATCAAGAGGGTTGAGGTCAGGAGAGCGTGGAGGCCATAGAATTGGTCCGCCTCTACCAATCCATCGATCACCGAATCTGTTGTTGGGAAGCGTACGAACACTTCGACTGAAATGTGCAGGAGCTCCATCGTGCATGAACCACATGTTGTCGTACTTGTAAAGGCACATGTTCTAATAGCACAGGTAGAGTATCCCGTATGAAATCATGATAACGTGCTCCATTGAACGTAGGTGGAAGAACATGGGGCCCAATCAAGACATCACCAACAATGCCTGCCCAAACGTTCACAGAAAATCTGTGTTGATGACGTGATTGCACAATTGCGTGCGGATTCTCGTCAGCCCACACATGTTGATTGTTCAATTGGGCCAACTGGCGGTGAATCGAGGAAGTACAGTACATACTGACTAAACTAAAATGAGCTCTAACATGGAAATTAAGCGTTTCCGGACACATATCCACATAACATCTTTTCTTTATTTGTGTGTGAGGAATGTTTCCTGAAAGTTTGGCAGTACCATTTTGCAACACCCTGTATATGTACACACACAAGGGAAATCAACTCGAAGACAACAGTATAGAAAGGGAAGGAGAAGTAGATTAACAAGAGTTGGAAGACATGATAGCACGAGAAAAAGTCTAAACAAGACACCTGGAGTACATGGCATTGCTCGAGAACTATTGAAGGCGTAGGAAAAATCAACCTGGACAAAACTATTCCACTTGATGTGCAACATACATCAGACAACATATTTTCGGCAAGTGGTGCCCCACACCGCTCATATATTTGAAAAATATTATATTACCGCCTTGGGCTAATGGTAAAATACTTAACTGATACAATACTGACCATTAAAATTGCTACACCACGAATATGACATGCTAGAGACGCGAAATTTAACCGACAGGAAGAAGATGCTCTGATATGCTAATGATTAGCTTTTCAGAGCATTCACACAACGCTGGCGCCGGTGGCGACACCTACAACGCGCTGACATGAGGAAAGTTTCCAACCAATTTCTTATACACAAACAGCAGTTAACCAGCGTTGCTTAGTGAAACATTGTAGTGATGCCTCGTGTAAGGAGGAGAAATGCGTACCAAAACGTTTCCGACTTTGATAGAGGTCTGATTGTAGCCTATCGCGATTGCAGTTTATCGTATCGCGACATTGCTGCTCACGTTGCTCGAGATCCAATGACTGTTAGCAGAATATGGAATCGGTGGGTTCAGGAAGGTAATACGGAACGCCGTGCTGGATCCCAACGGCCTCGTATCACTAGCAGTCACTATGACATGCATCTTATCCGCATGGCTGTAACGGATCCTGCAGCCACGTCTCGATCCCTGAGTCAACAGGTTGGGATGTTTGCAAGACAACAATCATCTGCACGAACAGTTCGACGACGGTTGCAGCAGCATGGACTATCAGCTCGGAGACCATGGGTGCGGTTACCCTTGACGCTGCATCACAGACAGGAGCGCCTGCGATGGTGTATTCAACGACGAACATGGGTGCACGAATGGCAAAACGTCATTTTTTCTGATGAATCCAGGTTCTTTTTACAGCATCATGGTGGTCCCATCCATGATTGGCGACATCGCGTTGAACGCACATTGGAAGCGTGTATTTGTCATCGCCATACTGGCGTATCACCCGGCGTGATGGTATGGGGTGCCACGTCTCGGTCACCTCTTGTTCGCATTTACGGCACTTTGAACAGTGGACGTTACATTTCAGATGTGTTACGACTCGTGGCCCTACCTTCATTTGATCCCTGCGAAACGCTACATTTCAGCAGGATAGTGCACGACTGCATGTTGCAGGTCCTGTACGGGCCTTTCTGGATACAGAAAATGTTCGACTGCTGCCCTGGCCAGCACATTCTCCAGATCTCTCACCAATTGAAAACGTCCGGCCAATGGTGGCCGAGAAACTGGCTCGTCACAATACGCCAGTCTCTATTCTTGGTGAACTGTGGTATCGGGTTGAAGTTGCATGGGCAGCTGTACCTCTACACGCCATCCAAGCTCTGGTTGACTCAATGCCCAGGCGTATCAAGGCCGTTATTACGGCCAGAGGTGGTTGTTCTGGGTACTGATTTCTCAGGATCTATGCACCCAAATTGCGTGAAAATGTAATCACATGTCAGTTCTAGGTAAATATTTATGTCCAATGAATACTCGTTTATCATCTGCATTTCTTCTTGGTGTAGCAATTTTAATGGCTAGTAGTGTACAATGACGTTCAGTCGTTGACCATCATCAGGTTCATGAAAGCATTCACAGATCATGCTAAGCGAAATACAAAATCGTTATCGTCAAGTGGTAAAATCTGTTATCATATCGTAATATAAATTACTTCGTCAATCTATAAACCCTGTGGTGGGGAGTGTGCTCAGTCATTTTCATTCCCTAGCACAGCTTTCATAGACTGACGACGTAATTTATATTACGATATGATAACGGTGTATCATTCAAAGTTTTATCACTTTCTATTTCGCCTAACATGATCTGTGTATACTTTTATGAACCTGAAGAGAATCAGAGACGACTGAACCTTGTTGTGTAGATAAAGTATTACGCTGTAATACGACATTTTTCAAGTACTATGCAGCAGGTGTAACCACGGTAAAATTTCCAAGGAGAGAATTTTTACGAAGTTTCACAGAAGTCCTTTCACCATCAGCATTCGAGCTGCCTACCGAAGATCCAGGGCCACCTTCCTAACACGCTTTACCGACTTCAGCTATGAGGGTGCCGAGATGATGGCAATTACAGCAAAAATACAATTACTCTCTCATTTGTACCAGAAACAGATGACGGAAAAATACGAACAGCAACGAAATTACTGGCCTTGGAGTGGTTACAACCAGTGACACCAATAGTCGCCTTCTCCTTCATCAAACGAGCCTGCATCGCTGTCTCGGCGGCTTTTGTTGTCTTATTCGTTTGTTTGTTTCTTTGAGGGGTCAGGGTCGCCGGCACAGTAGAGTCGGAAGCTGTGGGCTCAGAGAGGATAAATTAACCTACAAAAACAGCACTGGCGGAATACTAATGACGGTGGACCGCCTGCCTGCTCGACGACGGGGAAGCTGCACTGACAGTCTATTAGCCTCCACCTGCAGTTCAAGGCCTCCCGGATATAGACATTAAACGTGACCGAAGAGAGTGGAGTAGCTAGAGGTTTTCGCTGAAACCTGCACGGGAAACTGTACCTTGAACGTAGTTTTTTACTTAGAAAGACCTTATTTTTCATGATCAGTCCTCATATCCCCCCCCCCCCACCCCTCCATTAAAAGCAGAGTACGTAATATAAGGCAAATTTTGCTTCTTTGCGCTTTCTTTTGTTTCGTTTACAGGAAACAGGGTGATTCAATACGTACTTTTGAACTCTGCAACTGTGTCTAAACTTTATCCTGACGCCAGGAATTTGTTCTGGTATCACTCGTTAGAAAATTAAGTAAATGTTAAACCTATGACTTAGTAAGATTCAGTGTGTCAATTAATTGGTAAGAACATGTGTGGTTCCCGGACTGGTGCAAAATTTTCTATTTGACTAGTTTTTTTAACGAGAATATTATTTTATAAATAGATGTAATTGTCTGACGTACAAATTTCATTTAGTTTTCCAATCTAGAACAATTTTTCTGCGTTAGTTGTTTAGCATTTATATACCTTTACGGTATAAAAAACAGTATTCATTATAAATAATAGATTTCAGCTATCAGTTGTCCTTTTTTATATTTTATTGGCAGATCTAGATTTGAGCTAGAAACTAGCCTTTCTCAATGCACTATCATTTTTGATCAAGGCATTACATGCATTGATCCAAAATGATAGTGCATTGAGAATCGCTAGTTTCTAGCTGAAATCTAGATCTACCAATAAAATTTAAAAAGGACACCTGATAGCTGAAATCTATCAAGCATTGAAATCTCCAATAAGCGAACGTCGCCAGATGAATTGCTGCCAACTTCTGCAGTGTTTACCAATCAGGTTTTATGGCAGAAATGACACACGCAAGAAACAACGTGTCATGGAATGGCATTCTAGGGACGTTCATGTTTATTTGGTTCCTTTGCAGTAACACAGCCGAACTGGGCAGCCACAATGTGACAACTGCTAGGTTGATCATGTTGTCGGCAGTGGAAATCAAGATATCATAGTAACGAAGTCTGTAAATAAAGTTATGTATTGGCGTCGTTATTTCCCTTATTTTTCTGTGGTCATTTGCCGCCGTTACCAAAAAATTTGAAGTAAGTTCCTGGTTTTTATTTTTTCATTTATAAATAACTATGACTTTTAACTTCTCTTATTGTATGGAAACAATGTTTTTTTTATTATTTAAAGCTGTGACTACAAGAAGAAAGCTAATAGGTCGGAGTGAAAAACGCAGAGCCAGACGGACAATTTTTGCGTAGAGAAAGGAAGACTAATGTGGGCATTTATAGTGATAATGCATCTGGTTTATTGAAAGATCATAATATTAATATGTTAATATAAAAAAATGAAGTACAGATTTTTGAAATTAATTATACAAGGAGGCCAATGAAACACAGGCAAGGGCCTTGCCGCAATGGAACACCGGTTCCCGTCAGATCACCGAAGTTAAGCGCTGTCGGGTGTGGCCGGAACTTGGATGGGTGACCATCCGGGCCACCATGAGCTGTTGCCATTTGCGATTTGCCATTTTTCGGCGTGCACTCAGCCTCGTGATGACAAGTGAGGAGCTACACGATCGAACAGTAGCGGCTACGGTCAAAGAAAACCATTAAAACAACCGGGAGAGCGGTGTGCTGACGACACGCCGCTCCTATCTCCATCCTCAACTGAGGATGACATGGCGGTCGGATTGTCCCGATGGGCCACTTGTGGCCTGAAGACGGAGTAAGTGCCAATGAAACATACGTACCTTGGCATAGATGTGTACAAAAAATTATGTGTGTACATTGCCATTAAGAGAGGTAAAAGGAAGTAGATATACATGCATGAGAATATATTCCTCTGTCTCTCACGTTGTTACACCCCCCTCTCCCCCCACACGTACCAATGAGGTGCTATGATACAAATGACACACGAAAGTAGCAACGTTTCGTGAAATCACATTTTAGGGACGTTCAATGTTTAAATGTTGTGCACTGTTCGCTATAAGCATCTAGGTTTCCTTCTCACGCTGTAGACCGCACTTAACGTCATTTTTCTCTTGATCCTGTGGCTACACACCAAGAACGAATGACGGTCAACATTTCTGCACATAATTTGGAAGACCAACTGCATCCTATGGACTTGGTGTTTCTACTAAACTAGATGCTCTCTTCGAAAGCGACAATGTCCAATTCGAATTCATGCTCGTACGCCTTGAGAAACATGCCATCAGATATTAGCATCGTCAGAGAGTTTTAGAAGACAGAATCTTGAGCAGATTTCTCTTCCCTCGCTGACTCATAGTATAAAATCTGTTCATAAAAAATTTACATCTTCTATGCAACCATTACGTGACGAATCTAACCTGTTTCTTTAACGTCATTCTTCCATTTTGATGCTAATCTGTATACGCCAACTTGTTTCGACATGAGTGACATTTCTCATTAAGCGGATACAAAGACGCTTTCGCACGCAGCGTCGCTTTGCAGACGAAGACAGTAAAGTGAATGATTGAAAAAGTACAGCAAACAGGAACTTTTTCATCATTATTTATGTCGAGACAGGTTTCGGCTTTTCAGTCATCTTCACGTGTCAGAATACATTTGTATATCTCTACTAAGATATCGTTTTTGCTGACTGTATTTCGATCGCTGCAGATGCCTTGTGCAAAATGACATTTGTTGTGCAAAAAACATTGTCACGTTTTATGAGTTGTGTATTTACGTTTAATTAACAGGTCGGTGTATTTACTTTTATTCCTTAACTTTTAGGTCCTTCATCGTTTCTGTATTGGTAGGATGCATTCGTTAAGCCTCAATGATGCACTGACGCCGGTCAGCACTCGCCATGTAGCCGACTCATGTGTTTGTTTATGACGGAAATTACACCTAAACTCAAGTTAAAATTTTCTTATACAGTCCGAAACTACTTTTTATGGTCTTAATTTTGCCGACCTTACAAATTGATACATATATCTGAATAACTGAGACATAAATGTTTGCTTAATATACAGTTTATGAACTGTAATGAGTGACAGTATGGTATTTTAAAGGTAGATTTTTTTACCAGAATCATTACATAAAGCGACTACAGGGTGTTTAATGAGGTAGATAACAATGAATGTTAACTGAAACGACAGGGGTACCAGCAATGAAACAAGCGAATAGTTCCGAAAAAGTGTCATGACAATATTACAACACTGTTAATGTTTAACAAGGAACCCCTTAAGCGCGAGGTCGCAAAAGGCCAATGATGTTTGTTGCATTCGACACCCCACATATTGTCTACCATGCAGCCTCAATATTGGCTGCTAATGGCAACAAGGGGCGAGCACAGCATGACGTAGTTGAACTGCTTAGTCGACTAGTAACTCACAACAGCGCTACATTGCTAGTGGTATTGGTACAAACCAGAGCAATGTTAGCGATAAACAAAGCAATCATTGCATTGTGTCTACAACAACAGTTGCCAAAGTTGACATTTCATCAGAAAGGAAACCAAGGAAATTCGCAGAGTGAGAAACACGTGGTAATGAAATATTTGCGTTTCAGCAAGATGAGTCTGTGGAATGTGTGGTGTCGTACGGGCTCGACTGTGCGGACATTATACATGAGGAGTACAATGTTGACGATATGTGCTTAAAAGTGAAAGTGATCAGGAAACAGACGTCGAGCCATTGTGGCGAAATAAATAAAAAAAATTAAATTTATTGATCTTTTTAAAAGAGAAAAAATTATGTATATGGGACTTTTAACTTTAAAAATTTTGAAAGGCTTTTTTACGGACTGTATTGACCGGCTTGAATGCGGACAAATTCAGTGCTGCGTGAAAATTGCCTGTAATATAATTTACAATTCCGATTAATAACATTTTTGAATTCTCCGTCATTGTTGATTTAATCAGAGTTCTCACCTTAGACGTAGAATTAGTCCTTCTGCCACAATATTAATTCATTAGACGCCATCGATTCTTCTATTTGTTGGCCGTGTGTATCTTCCTAAGTCGGCATCGGTTTACTTCACGAAGACGGCGGAAATAAGGGAATACAATGCTACGTCGCTTTAAATAATTCTCGTGAAACTTAAGATACTTTTCACTATTTTTTATTCACAAGACAATAAGACTTGCTCTGCTCG
The DNA here is from genome assembly GCF_021461385.2 of Schistocerca piceifrons. Classification (NCBI taxonomy): domain Eukaryota; kingdom Metazoa; phylum Arthropoda; class Insecta; order Orthoptera; family Acrididae; genus Schistocerca; species Schistocerca piceifrons. The sequence continues at coordinate 83,630,814 of NC_060141.1, forward strand.
TCGCACAAACCCTAAATACTAACAAGGTGGCTGCCTTTCAGCACACACCAAAATTTACGTCCTTCCCCTACAAGGTAACAATCGAAAGTGTAACTTAACTCCTTCTTGGAGTGTGAAACAAAAGAGAGTCCAAGTGAACTTTACAGAGATCATATTCTACATTCCTCTCAATTTAATCTTTGGCGCAGACGTTAAAGTATTGTATCTCTCTGCGTCGGAATGTGTCATTGCACCATGTAGTTCATCATCCTTGTCGGACAGGGAGCACAAATCCCGTCTCCAATGAAACATAGTAAAGAACAATCTTTGAGCGGTTACTAAACATAATTACGTAAATGGAAGATCATCCTCAGTATAATAATAAAAAAAAAAAACAGTTACGAACAGATTTCGACTAGGTCTGCAGAAATATGGCTGTGTAATGCTTAAGAAAAACTATGGATACTCAAGGGATGACAAGGCGCACTCATTACAAAAACTGGCACTTGCGCGTTTCAAGGATGCTCGATACAGTTTACAGGAAGTGCGAGACAGTGACCTAGTACGGTATACACATCAAATTACGCACGACATAGACCGTAGTGATTTCAAGGGAAGCAGTGGATGGTTGCATAACTTCAAACAGTGCTACAGAACAGGAAGGCGTAAGATAACGAAATTTCAGACAGAGCGTCAACTTGACGATACACAGCTAACTGCGGAATAGGCTCGATAGCTTGTAAATGAGTTAAACAAACTTTTTCTACCGTTCAGTAAGGAATTTGTTTTCAACTCCGACCAACCGTAATTTGAAGACGCAATGCATATGAAAAGAATCCTGGAAATTAGAGGTACCAAGAAAGTTGTATCAGGATCAGATAACATCAATACCTTAACGCATTCATATACAATTATACCGCTGTTAATCTAGATGGTAAATTGACTGGTAAGTTAGTTATTGCACTGCGAGAGTTTGGAGGTGTTTTGCCTCCTGCGATTCTTCCTCATGATGTTGCAAGGTCAGTCAGCAAGAGCGGGAAAATGGCCGTAAGAGAACTACAACCTATAAGCACTGTTTTTGACCAATAGCTGGTCAAAATAACTTGCTTTTGCTTGATTGCTGGTCTGCATATACTCCGTTAGACCGAACTATCCCGAAAAGTGTGTGACATTGCAATACCACCTGGAAGCACTGGACAAATTCCGCTTCTGGATTTTTTCCCCTGCCTATGAAACATAATATCGCGTTATTTGCAGGTATACCTTAGAGGATAGCCAGTTTCACGATAAGATCCAGGACAGACTGTTTTGCATTTGGTTGTATGCCATCACATTCCATCTGCTCTCATCATACTTACACCAATATGATTCTGTTCGCATTCTTTAAGAGCGGATACGTAGATGAGCATCCTGCATTGTTTGTAACAGGCAACGAAATTGTCTTCGATGTTGATGGTGTGGACCTTTGTGATCACTGTGGCGCGCCATTTTTCGTGCTCATGGTGTAAGTTAATGGTTTGTTTTGAAGATTTCTTGAATGCCGACGAAGTCCATTTTGTGAAGTGTGATACATATATCCCATTGTAGGTTGATCTCTGCACCTCCAGGACACTCATTTTCTGTCAGCCTCTTAACGCACATGGTGCGTCATTAGCAAGTAATATTTTTCCTGTCGTAATTGTTAACGTAACACTTCCAAATTATCCTTACTAAAGACTGAATTTGCGACCTTGTAGTTCCCTCTAAGGCGACGTTTATTTCGAAACCCCGCAAGTGCCGTGTAAATCAGTAGGTGATAAACTGACCTCGTTTGATTTTATCATCATTCCGGATGCCTAGAACTGGCAAATAGCGTTTCGACAACAAGTACATCGGTCATGACTCACCAGTACCATGGCCTCCTACGTCTCTCGACTTGGAAACATTGAATTTTTGTGTGTGGTGGTATTTAAAAGCTTGGGTGTATTCCAGCCCTGTTGATAGTGTCGACGAACACCGGGAACGCGTTGTGGGTGGTTGTCAGTGTATTTGGAACACGCCTTGGGATTCTTGAACGTGTACGTACATCGATGGCGAGACGTGCTGAAGCCTACTTCGCAGGAACGGTGGCCGATTGCGATGCCTTTGTCCTCCAGTGCTTGCCTGCCGTTTGGATCCCCGGGGACTCTAAGGTGGTCTTGTGTCCAGTCGTAACAGGGCGTATCGGGAAAACTACTGGTTTCCGGACTTACGTTAATTTATATCCTTGCTTCACTCACCCCTTTCGTTTGTGCCTATAGTACTCAAACACCGTTCCTGTTAGCAATTGACATTCATCGTTACCTACCAAGCGGAGTAGTGAGTGGCCACAACTAATATAATGATGACTAAGTTAGACTGAATTCAGTCTAATTCACTAATTAGTCTATTAATGCTAGCTAGTCACTATAGAATACTTAACAAATCTTAGAAGAAAGATTAAGAAAAGGCAAACCTACGTTTCTAGCATTTGTAGACTTAGAGAAAGCTTTTGACAATGTTAACTGGAATACTCTCTTTCAAATTCTGAAGGTGGCAGGGGTAAAAAACAGGGAGCGAAAGGCTATTTACAATTTGTACAGAAACCAGATGGCAGTTATAAGAATCGAGAGGCATGAAAGGGAAGCAGTGGTTGGGAAAGGAGTGAGACAGGGTTGTAGCCTCTCTCCGATGTTATTCAATCTGTATATTGAGCAAGCAGTAAAGGAAACAAAAGAAAAATTCGGAGTAGGTATTAAAATTCATGGACAAGAAGTAAAAACTTTGAGGTTCGCCGATGACATTGTAATTCTGTCAGAGACAGCAAAGGACTTGGAAGAGCAGTTGAACGGAATGGACAGTGCCTTGAAAGGAGGATATAAGATGAACATCAACAAAAGCAAAACGAGGATAATGGAATGTAGTCAAATTAAGTCGGGTGATGCTGAGGGAATTAGATTAGGAAATGAGACACTTAAAGTAGTAAAGGCGTTTTGCTATTTAGGGAGTAAAATAACTGATGATGGTCGAAGTAGAGAGGATATAAAATGTAGACCTGCAATGGCAAGGAAAGCGTTTCTGAAGAAGAGAAATTTGTTAACATCGAGTATAGATTTAAGTGTCAGGAAGTCGTTTCTGAAAGTATTTGTATGGAGTGTAGCCATGTATGGAAGTGAAACATGGACGATAAATAGTTTGGACAAGAAGAGAATAGAAGCTTTCGAAATGTGGTGCTACAGAAGAATGCTCAAGATAAGGTGGGTAGATCACGTAACTAATGAGGAGGTATTGAATAGAATTGGGGAGAAGAGAAGTTTGTGGCACAACTTGACTAGAAGAAGGGATCGGTTGGTAGGACATGTTTTGAGGCATCAAGGGATCACAAATTTAGCATTGGAGGGCACCGTGGAGGGTAAAAATCGTAGAGGGAGACCAAGAGATGAATACACTAAGCAGATTCAGAAGGATGTAGGTTGCAGTAGGTACTGGGAGATGAAGAAGCTTGCACAGGATAGAGTAGCATGGAGAGCTGCATCAAACCAGCCTCTGGACTGAAGACCACAACAACAACAACAACAAATTTTTGAAGGGAAATATACACACATCAAAAAAAGTTGTGCATCACCCAGGTTCCCAGAACTCGTGAAGGTAGATGTCGACTGTGGATACTGTATTACAGACAAAGTCCCTTTGATAGTTCGGAGATGTCACTAAACCCACCCAAAGATGTAAACAACCATGCATCAGCAGCGCCTAATAGAGGAAGGGGGTCCGGCAGCCGATCAGTTCCAGTCATTCCACCAGGAAGGCGGTACACTGCTCGTGTTGTTTGTAGTTCCACGCTGCCTAGACGGTCAATACCGCGGTTCGATCGCGTCTGCGTTGTTACTTTGTGCCAGTATTCCAGGAAGGGCTCTCAACAAGGGAAGTGCCCAGGCGTCTCGGAGTGAACCAAAGCGATGCTGTTCGGACATGGAGGAGATACAGAGAGGCAGGAACTGCCGATGACATGCCTCGCTCAGGCCGCCCAAGGGCTACTACTGCAGTGGATGACGGCTACCTACGGATTAAGGCTTTGGGGAACCCTGACAGCAACGCCACCATGTCGAAAATGCTTTTACAGGACGCCGTGTTACGACTCAAACTGTGCGCAATAGGCTGCATGATGCGCAACTTCACTCCCGATGCCCATGACGAGGTCCATCTTTGCAACGATGACACCATGCAGCGCGGTACAGATGGCCCAGAAACATGCTGAGTGGACCGCTCAGGATTGGCATCACGTTCTCTACAACGATGAGTGTCGCATATGCCTTCAACCAGACAATCGTCGGAGACGTGTTTGGAGGCAACCTGGTCAGGCTGAACGCCTTACACACAGCGTCCAGCGAGTGCAGCAAGGTGGAGGTCCCCTGCTGTTTTGGGGTGGCATTATGTGGGGCTGACGTACGCCGGTGGTGGTCATGGAAGGCGCCGTAACGGCTGTACGATACGCGAATGCTATCCTACGACCGATAGTGCAACCAAATCGGCAGCGTATTGGCGAGGCATTCGTCGTCATGGACGACATTTCGCGATCCCATCGAGCACATCTTGTGAATAACTTCCTTCAGGATAACGACATCGCTCGACTAGATTGGCCAGCATGTTCTCCAGACATGAATTCTATCGAACATGCCTGGGAAAGATTGGAAACTGCTGTTTATGAACGGTGTGACCAACCAACCACTCTGAGGGATCTACGCCGTATCGCCGTTGAAGAGCGAGACAATCTGGACCAATAGTGCCTTGACGAATTTGTGGATAGTAAGCCACGACGAATACAGGCATGCATCAATGCAACGGGACGTGCTACTGGGTATTAGAGGAACTGGTGTGTACAGCAATGTGAACCACCATCTATGGGGAGGTCTCGCTGTATGGTGGTACAACATGCAATGTGTGGTTTTCGTAAGCAATAAAAAGGGCGGTAATGATTTTTATGTTGATCTCTATTCCAATTTTCTGTAGAGGTTCCGGAACTCTCGGAACCGAGGTGATGCAAAAATTTTTTTGATGTGTGTACAAATCCAGAAGGATGCTAGCTAAACGGGCTGTCGCACAGTGCAGCAGTAGCGCCCAAAATGCAAGCGACGAAATGCGTTATGGATGATGATTCAGATGTATTACACCGATTCAAGATAAGTGAAAGTCCAGAACGCGTTTTGTTATACGCAAAACGACATTAATAGTTGCTGGGTGCTGTACCGCTTTGAGTACTTTAATCGACGGTCAAAGAGCTCAGCCTCTTCTACCGTAGATAAATTAGTGTGCTGAATACTCTGTTAGTGAAAGAAATCAACTACGGCCTACTGCAAGTCCGAAGTGTCGTAGGTCTTTCGAAAGTGACTACCATCCATTGCCGGCCGGAGTGGCCGAGCGGTTCTAGGCGCTACAGTCTGGAACCGCGCGACCGCTACGGTCGCAGGTTCGAACCCTGCCTCGGGCATTGATGTGTGTGATGTCCTTAGATTAGTTAGGTTTAAGTAGTCCTAAGTCTAGGGGACTAATGACCTCAGATGTTAAGTCTTATGGTGCTCAGAGCCAGAGCTGCTACAATGGTAGGTTATTAAGACTTAAGAGAGTTTGAACGTGGTGTTATAGTCGGCACACGACCGATGGGACACAGCAACTTCGAGCTAGCGATGAAGTGGGGATTTTCCCGTGCGACTATTTCACGAGTGTACAGCGAATATCAGGAATTTGGTGAACATCAAATGCCTGACATCGCTGCGGCCGGAAAAAGATCCTGTAATAGCGAGACCGACGACGACTGAAGAGAATCGTTCAACGTGACAGAAGTGAAACTCTTCAACAAATTGCAGTAGATTTCAATGCCGGGCAATCAACATCATCGCTACGGACTTTCGGAGCCGAAGGCCCACTCTGTACCGTTGATGACTGCACGACACAAAGCTTTACGCCTCTCCTGGGCCCGTCAACATCGACATTGGAATGTTGGTGACTGGAAACATGTTGCCTGGTCGGACGAGTATCGAGCGGATGGACATGTGCGAATATGGACCCTGCATGTTAGCAGGAGACTGTTGAAACTGGTGGAGGCTCTGTAATGGGCGGGGCGTGTACAGTTGAAGTGATGTGGGACCCCTGATACGTCTAGATACGAGCATGACAGATAAGACGTACGTAAGCATCCTGTCTGATCACCCGCATCCATTCATGTCCATTTTGCATTCCGACGAACTTGGGCAATTTGGGAAATTCCAGAAGGAAAATTCGACACACCACACGTGCAGAACTGCTATAGAGTGCTCGAGTTTAAACACTTCCGCTGGCCCCCAAAGTCCCCAGACATGAACGTTATTGAGCATATCTGGGATGCCTTTCAACATGCTGTTCCGAAGAGAGCTCCACTTCTTATGACGCCATGAATCAGAAAGCTATCTGTTAGACGCTGTGGGTCTTAAAATGTCTTGTAGGTTTCCCATAATATGTCCATAACGAATAAAGTTATCTGAAAAAGATTTTCCCTAACGTCAGAAGCTCAAGGATTCGTGTCTGGTGACAGGAAATAAAAAAGTGAAAGGTCCTGCTATGGATGAAATGAGCTATGGAAAAAAACAGCTTTCCTCGAAATCGAATTCAATTGCAACTGCCAAAATCCTGTTAATGATTCTTCTGAAAGTTTTACGATGTTTCTAACTAAAGTGCCACTGTGTCGACTGGGCGCCACACTGGCATTTGAGAAGTTAGTGCTGACTTAATTCTTAACACTTACATGGGAACGCAAACTTTTCCGGCGATTTTAACTGATGAAATCTTCTTGGTTTGTTAGAGGATTCGTGGCGCCGAGTTGTAGCAAACGTTCTGACAAATCTTCGTTTTATCCATAATGGACATTGTAAGTAGGCTGTTTACAGTTTTATGTTGGCAATGCCACGTAGCGCTCTGTATGAAAATCACTGACTGTGCTGTGTGCAGTCTGTGGCTGGTTTGCATTGTTGGAACATTTGCTATTATAGTGTTGGACAGTTTAATGTGAACAGCGCGTAGCGTTGCGCAGTTGGAGGTGAGCCGCCAGCATTGGTGGATGTGGGGAGAGAGATGGTAGAGTTTTGAGAGCGAACGATCTGGACGTGTGTCCGTCAGAAAAAGGAAATTTGTAAGACTGGATGTCATGAACAGATATATATATATATATATATATATATATTATGACTTTTGAACACTATTAAGGTAAATACATTGTTTGTTCTCTATCTAAAGCTTTTCATTTACTAACTATAGCCTATCAGTAGTGAGTGCCTTCAGTAGTTAGAATCTTTTATTTAGCTGGCAGTATTGGCGCTCGCTGTATTGCAGTAGTTCGAGCAACGATGATTTTTGTGAGGTAAGTGATTCATGAAAGATGAAGGTTATTGTTAGTCAGGGCCATTCTTTTGTAGGGATTGCTGCGCGGGATTAGCCGAGCGGTCTAAGACGCTGCAGTCATGGACTATGCGGCTGGTCCCGGCGGAGGTTCGAGTCCTCCCTCGGGCATGGGTGTGTGTGTGTGTTTGTCCTTAAGATAATTTAGGTTAAGTAGTGTGTAAGCTTAGAGATTGATGGCCTTAGCAGTTAAGTCCCATAAGATTTCACACACATTTGAACATTTTTTTTTTTTTTTGTAGGGATTATTGAAAGTCAGATTGCGTTGCGCTTTAAAAAAAAAAGTGTTTGTGTCAGTTTAGTGATGATCAGAATAAGTAAAGAGAGAAATGTCTGATTACGTTCAGTTTTGCTCAGCTGTTTGAAAATCAAATAACGTAAGAATTTACCAGCACAGCCATTCATAATTTTTCTAAGGGGACGTTTCAACATAAGGTCGTGGTTGTTACAGTCCACGTTGAAATATTGGCTTAAACACATGTTTGTAGTGCATAAAACGCTAAAATGTATGCATTTTGACGGACAGGTACTCATCATCAGAACTGTTATACAAAAATTTCTAATAGCGATCAAAATAAAATATAGATAAAAACAGAAAATAACGTGCTCACTACCCTTGCAAACGTGTCTTCTTAAGATGTACGTCCACATCATCGTCAGCTGATAAAACAGACTAAACAGAAATCGCATTTTAGTTTCTTTTACCAGTTGACGGTGATGCAGATGGACAGCCGCGCGGTTTAAGGCGTCTTGTCATGGTCCGTGCAGCTCCCCCCATGGGAGGTTCGAGTCCTCCCTCGGGCATGGGTATGTGTGTCGTCCTTAGCGTAAGTTAGTTTAAGTTAGATTAAGTAGTGTGTAAGCTTAGGGACCGATGTTCTTAGCAGTTTGGCCCCATAAGACCTTACCACAAATTTCCAAAATTTGCAGACGTACATTGTAAGAAGACGCTGTTGCAAGGAAGTAACCAAGTTATTTTAATGTTCTTATTTATAGTGTATCTTGACCTCTATTAAAAATTGCTGTACAACAATCCTGATGATGAAGACTTGACCTTTGAAACGAGTGAATTTTTGCGATTTTTTGCGCTGTTAGGTGGTGGTCCATTTCAACTGTTTCGGCGTTTTCCTGATCATCATCTTTAGCCAATATCTTCGCCACACCGAGTGGGAAATTTGCCGAAACTTTGTAACAGCATGACGTCAACTCCCGGCAGGTAACCCGAGGAGATTTCTTCATAACAGTTGCGCACTGAAAACCTGAGGCAAATAAACCCGCAAAAAATAACTTCGTCCACGTTTTCGTAGAGGTCCTGCGCCACACTACTAAAACAATCACAAATTTTTGTTTAAAATTTTTGTGTTGCGTTTCCCTTGGTCGCGGCCCCACTACAAGGATTTAGTACCGGAGTTTAGGAAAGCCATATGTTGAGTGACACGTTTCTTCTGCCACCTTTCCCAGTGTATGTAACATTACGTTTAGTCGTCCCGCACCTGCGTTCGTTTGCGGAAGTGCGCCGTGCTTCCTGGGACCAGGTGCTGGGAGCGTGCTCGCCTTGTAAACAAAGAGGCAAGGCTCGCTCTGACCTCGGAAGCAGCTCACGCAGTCCAAGGCGGTTCACAGGCCGACCTCCACACACACTGGCCGAAATCAAAACACTGCACGGCGCGGCACCGCACAAGCGCTAGCACGCTGTCGCGGTCTTCTGTCTGTACGTGAAGGCTTATTTCAGGAACTGGTGTAGGGATCCAGATACCGTTTCCGAAGTGATTCACGAGGAAGATTTGTGTAGATAATTTCAGCATAGGAATCATACAAACAACCGGCTACAAATAACTGTTTGGTACATTGACCTAGGTTTCGATTCCTCTGACGATATCTTCATCGGAATGAAATTTTAAGGAACCGTAAAATTATATTGCGAGAAAGCAATGGTCAAAGGTTCGAGTGCATATGCTCAAGTCAAAAATTAAAATTAAGACATACGTGCCAAAGGCCTGAACGTGTTTAATTCTAATTTTTGACTTGGGCACATCTGCTCGAACCGTTGACCATTGCTTTCTCGCAATGTAATTTTACGATTCCTTAAAGTTTCATTCCGATGAAGACATCCTCAGAGATACCGAAACATAGGTCAATGTACCAAAAAATGATTCAAATGAATCTGAACACTATGGGACTTAACATCTGGTGTCATCAGTCCCCTAGTACTTAGAACTACTTAAACCTAACTAACCTAAGGAAATCACACACATCCATGCCCGAGGCAGGATTCGCGAACCTGCGACCGTAGCAGTCGCGCGGTTCCGGACTGAAGCGCCTAGAACACCTCGGCCATCTCGGCCGGCGTCAATGTACCAAACAGCTATTTGCAACCGGTTGGCTGTACGATTTCTGTGGTGAAACTTACGTACGGTTGCTGAGAGACAGCCCTGTATAAAACTGTGTCCATAATTTGTAAATATTTCGTACAAGTTCACTGAACTATGATGACGATTGTCGATTTATCCATTAGTGCTCAACGCTACATTAATGGTACACGTGACCGACCTGGAATTTTGTATCCACAGGAACATTAAAAAAAAATAAAAGTTGGTTTTAATTCTTCCAGCAGAACATTTTCTTTATGCTATATTAAGTTATAGTATTTGAATTGCTTTTGGATGTAAAATTGAGAAATGAAGCAGTAGAATTTCGAGAATTTGTACAGGATTTACGTTTTTCCCTAAAATAACAATTTTATGTGTATTTCAAGCGATATTTATGTTAATGATGTGAATGATTGGTTCAAACTTTTGTAGATGAAAGTAATCTGTCCAATTTTTGCTAGTTGAAACATGACTCATTACACGCCTCCACAGCGTTATTCCGCTAGGAGCTCATCAAGTACTTTCCAACCTTCATAGAGGGTATCCTGGATACTTTTAAGGGCTAGCACTCGTCTCTTCTAGGTGTAATTTCATTAACAAACCAGTTACTACAGCACACTTTCTTCAAATGTGCATCCCGTTTATCGTTCGTAGTTCAAGACACAAATTTTTGGACAACTACAAAGAGCTCTAAACGATGGACAAGGTATTAAGAGGTGCTGAAGAATTCCAGATATAGACGACAATACTCATCCTTAATTTTGACCTCGACTATGCAACTAATACCGAACAAACCGGCTGTCACTACCATCGACAAATAATAGATCCTTTGCAGAACAATGAGCAGGAAGCGTCTCTGCGCAGAAAAAAAAAAGATTTGAACAAGACCAGGGAACCGTTGCTCGATCGATAGGTCGCGCGGTCTCCTCGAACCCGATCTTCGGCGTGAAGGGGGCGTGGCACGTATGCCGCGAGTTGCGTTGAGGTTTTTTTTCCGGGATAGGCAGTGACTGAAGCAGAACGGACAGCGCAGATATATGGTGCAACGGGCTGACTGTTTGTTCTGCCACACGTGTGACCTCGAAGTTGGTCTGGCTGAGTATCTTCTGGACACGAGGGGCGTGCACGGGAAACCGGAGTGGACGCATTATTCCTTTGGCCGACCAGATCTCGAGGCCAGCGGTGGGTCGTTGTCAGCCACACATCTCTTGGTGGCTCCAAGATTTTCTACTCTTTGTCACCGCACAGCGCCTTTGGATGCTCGGTGAGACGATTTTAGTTCGTTGCTTCAGTGCCGAGACCACGCGACATTCGTAAAGACTGATCTTGCTCACCACTGTGATAGTTGTGGCTGGTTCAGTTCATGCGCGTGTTTGTGTCGTGCTGCTTCTATATCGGCTTCGGTTCAGCCTCCTGTTGTTGTTGTTATTTCCTTTTCCTGTGTCTGGCTAAGCGATTTGAGGCGTGTGTTGCTCATATGAAAACATAGTGCCGGCCGTAGTGGCCGAGCGGTTCCAGGCGCTTCAGTCTGGAACCGCGCGACCGCTACGATCGCAGGTTCGAATCCTGCCTCGGGCATGGGTGTGTGTGATGTCTTTAGGTTAGATAGGTTTAAGTAGTTCTAGGGGACTGATGACCTCAGATGTTAAGTCCCATAGTGCTCAGAGCCATTTGAATTTTTTTGAAAACATAGTAGCCTCAATTTGGTAACTGTCATAAAGTTGTGACTTGATTCTGTGTTTTACATTACTGAGGTTTTGAACTGTTTGCTACTGAATAATTCTTTTGCGTTTAATGTGGAAGTATTCGTGGCGTTCGAAACATTCCTTTTTAATGCGTGGTACGATGTGCACTGAATCACCAAGTCGGTTTCTTTACTTATGTGGAGCCCACAAGCTTCTCCGCCTTACGGGGACAAATCTTGTTGTATGTATTTTGGTGGGTCATACCTCCAAGCCAAGCCTGTGCTTAACGTAGGTGATGTTCACCAGCCAACCGTTCGCGTCTCCCTTCAACCTACGTTTTCCGTCTCTCGCGACAGTTAAGTATTTACCGTTTCCGTCTTTTGGCGTGATTTGGAGCTGAATCTCGGTTGGCCTCTGAACTTCTTTACAATCTGATGTAAATCGTGGTGGTTTCCTTGGCCAGTTACCTCATTATCTTTTTATCTTTTAGCAAATTATCACATCTGTTTCTTCTACACAGTCAGCGTGTAATGTGATGACTTAAGTTTTTACTCGTTTTACTTAAAAGTTACTTCTGTGTTAATCAGACTATCATTGTACGTTTGTGCATAGCGGCATGTTCCCACTGTTCCTATGAAAAGGAGTGTGGTGAGCAGCGAATTGGGCCTGCCCTAAGTAATTTCTGGTCTGTTGCCCGACGTGTGGCGGTTTCATATCAAGCAGCTTTGATTGCTCTTCTTTCCTTTTAAGTGAACTCCTTTTATGTAATTCTGAATTATATGTTGTATTTTAGTTGAACACGTTCTATAGATACACTACTGGCCATTAAAATTGCTACACCACTAAGATGACGTGCTACAGACAAGAAATTTAACCCACAGAAAGAAGATTCTGTGATATGCAAATGATTAGCTTTTCAGAGCATTCACACAAGGTTGGCGCCGGTGGCGACACCTACAACGCGCTGACATGAGGAAAGTTTCCAACCAATTTCTTATACACAAACAGCAGTTAACCGGCGTTGCTTAGTGAAACGTTGTTGTGATGGCTCGTGTAAGGAGGAGAAACGCCTACCATCACGTTTCCGACTTTGATAAAGGTCGGATTGTAGCCTATCGCGATTGCGGTTTATCGTATCGCGACAATGCTGCTCGCGTTGGTCGAGATCCAATGACTCTTAGCAGACTTTGGAATCGGTGGGTTCAGGAGGGTAATACGGAACGCCGTGCTGGATCCCAACGGCCTCGTGTCACTAGCAGTTGAGATGACAGGCATCTTCTCCGCATAGCTGTAACGGATCGTGCAGCCACGTCTCGATTCCTGAGTCAACAGATGGGGGCGTTTGCAAGACAACAACCATCTGCAGGAACAGTTCGACGACGTTTGCAGCAGCATGGACTATCAGCTCGAAGGCAATGGCTGCGGTTACCCTTGACGCTGATTCACAGACAGGAGCGCCTGCGATGGAGTACTCAACGACGACTGGCAAAAAGTTATTTTTTCGGATGGATCCAGGTTCTGTTTACAGCATCATGATAGTCGCATCCGTGTTTGGCGACATCGCGGTGAACGCACATTGGAAGCGCGCATTCGTCATCGCCATACTGGCGTATCACCCGGCGTGATGGTATAGGGTGCCATTGGTTACACGTCTCGGTCACCTCTTGTTCACATTGACGGCACTTTGAACAGTGGACGTTACAATTTAGATGTCTTACGACCCGTGGCTCTACCCTTCATTCGATCCCTGCGAAACCGTACATTTCAGCAGGATAATGCACGACCGAATGTTGCAGGTCCTGTACGGGCCTTTCTGGATACAGAAAATGTTCGACTGCTGCCCTGGCCAGCACATTGTCCAGATCTCTCACCAATTGAAAAGTCTGGTCAATGGTGGCCGAGCAACTGGCTCATCACAATACGCTAGTCAGTACTCTTGATGATCTGTGGTATGGTTTTGACGCTGCATGGGCAGCTGTACCTGTACACGCCATCGAAGCTCTGTTTGACTCAATGCCCAGGCGTATCAAGGCCGTTATTAGGGCCAGAGGTGGTTGTTCTGGGTACTGATTTCTCAGGATCTATGCACCGAAATTGCGTGAAAATGTAATCACATGTCAGTTCTAGTATAATATATTTGTCCAATGAATACCCGTTTATCATCTGCATTTCTTCTTGGTGTAGCAATTTTAAAGGCCAGTAGTGTATTTATTGCCTGCCTGGTTTGAGGACTGCTTTCCAATCGTGTTATACATATTATAAAACAGGGTTATTTGGGGCATTCTTGAGTTTTGTACTTAATCTTTTAAGGATCTTCGGAGAGATCGTTTCATCGATTGTCAGTAATTGTTCTTAAATTGTTTTATGTAACTGGATGATTTTGTCTTAATATGTAAAGGCCCTGTTGACCTAATTGGTAAAGCGACTTTTCTTGACTAGTGTTAATAAACATGTTGGTACTAATGACGTTTAATCCTTATTCTTCCGGGTTCTTCCACTCCCAGGCAACCTTACGCCAACAGTGTGTATCAATTAGTCACTCCTTCGCAGCACAATATACTATAACTTCACCAGGAAAGATATTCCCGTGCATTTTCTTATCCATGCGCGAACTATCCAGAACATCGTCATCCGATTTTTCAAAAAAAAGTTGACGAGTTAACTCGTAAATTATGAATGTAACTGTAGCCTGAAAGAAATCGGGAAGTTCACCAAAATTCTGTACGAAGAGTTCTTAATATCTGTCATTATTCCACACAGGGGACTAGAAAAACATCTCTGCGTTATTGATTCATGGGGATCGCAGACTGTTGAGACACTTTATGACCCACTCTTTGTAGATGAAAGAAAACCATTGACTTTCCATGGAAAATCATGCCACTCAAATGTACTCCACTTTTCCAACACTGTGATCTTCATTTTTAGAGACAGGTTAAATGTTCACGAAAAAAGACTCAAAATTGTCACGACTTGCTAAAGACTAATCGAGAAATCGCATAGGGAAAGTTCCATAAAAATAGATTCTTCAATTCTGCACCAAATTAGTGCACCTGCTTTGACAGGAATGGGAGAGAACTATCATTTTGAGGTCAAACGATTCGTGTTTCCCGGAATCGCTTGTGAAAAATCCGTGTGCCTGCTAGGTTGTAGTTTCCATTAAATGTGCGTCGTGCTCTACGAATTTGTGTTCCGGTGCTTCTGCGACAAATATCATCCAAAATTCTCTTCTAGCATAGCAAAAGATGCAAGCGATAGAGAGTAAGACGATTCTGTGACCTATTCTGCAAGAGGCGGAATACACACTCGAAGACAGTTTGCTGTAATGACTGATTTACACTAAGGTGACAAAAGCCATGGCATACCTCCTAATATAGTGTTGGACCTCATTGTGCCCTGCGTAGCGCACCAACTAGACGCGGCATCCTCTCAACAAGTCGTCGGAAGTCCCCTGCAGAAATATTGCGCGATGCTGCCTGTATTGTTGTTGTTGTTGTGGTCTTCAGTCCAGAGACTGCTTTGATGCAGCTCTACATGCTACTCTATCCTGTGCAAGATTCTTCATCTCCCAGTACCTACTGCAACCTGTATCCTTCTGAATCTGCTCAGTGTATTCATCTCTTGGTGTCCCTCTACGATTTTTACCCTCCACGCTGCTCCCCAATACTAAATTTGGTGATCCCTTGGTGCCTCAGAACATGTCCTACCAACCGATCCCTTCTTCTAGTCAAGTTGTGCCACAAACTCCTCTTCTCCCCAATTCTATCCAACACCTCCTCATTAGTAATGTGATCTACCCCTCTAATCTTCAGTATTCTTCTGTAGCACCACATTTCGAAAGCTTCTCTTCTCTTCTTGTCGAAACTATTTATCATCCATGTTTCACTTCCATACAAGGCAACACTCCATACAAATACTTTCAGAAACGACAAATCTATACTCGATGTTAACAAATTTATCTTCTTCAGAAACGCTTTCCTTGCCATTGACAGTCTACATTTTATATCCTCTCCGACCATCATCAGTTATTTTGCTCCCCAAATAGCAAAACTCCTTTACTACTTTAAGCGTCTCATTTCCTAATCTAATTCCCTCAGCATCACCCGACTTAATGCGACTACATTTAATTATCCTCGTTTTGCTTTTATTGATGTTCATCTTATATCCTCCTTTCAAGACACTGTCCATTCCGTTCAGCTGCTCTTCCAGATCCTTTGCTGTCTCTGACAGAATTACAATGTCATGGTCGAACCTCAAAGTTTTTATTTCTTCTCCATGGATTTTAATTCCTACTCCAAATTTTTCTTGTGTTTCCTTTACTGCTTGCTCAGTGTACAGATTGAATAACATCGGGGATAGGCTCCAACCCTGTCTCACTCCCTTTCCAACCATTGACTCCCTTTAATGTCCCTCGACTCTAATAACTGCCATCTGGTTTCTGTACAAATTGTAAATAGCCTTTCGCTCCCTATATTTTACCCCTGCCACCTTCAGAATTTGAAGGAGAGTATTCCAGTCAACATTGTCAAAAGCTTTCTCTAAGTCTACAAATGCTAGAAACATAGGTTTGCCTTTCCTTAATCTATTTTCTAAGATAAGTCGGAGGGTCAGTATTGCCTCACGTGTTCCAATATTTCTACGGAATCCAATTGATCTTCCCCGAGGTCGGCTTCTACCAGTTTTTCCATTCGTCTGTAAAGAATTCGCGTTAGTATTTTGCAGCTGTGACTTATTAAACTGATAGTTCGGTAATTTTCACATCTGTCAACACCTGCTTTCCTTGGGATTGGAATTATTATATTCTTCTTGAAGTCTGAGGGTATTTCGCCTGTCTCATACATCTTGCTCAGCAGATGGTAGGGTTTTGTCAGGGCAGGCTCTCCCAAGGCTATCAGTGGTTCTAATGGAATGTTGCCTACTCCTGGGGCCTAGTTTCGGCTTATGTCTTTCATTGCTCTGTCAAACTCTTCACGCAGTATCATATCTCCCATTTCATCTTCATGTACATCCTCTTCCATTTTCATAATATTGCCCTCAAGTACATCACCCTTGTACAGACCCTCTATATACTTCTTCCACCTTACTGCTTTCTCTTCTTTGCTTAGAACTGGGTTTCCATCTTAGCTCTTGATATTCATACAAGTGGTTCTCTTTTCTCCAAAGGTCTCTTTAATTTTCCTGTAGGCAGTATCTATCTTACCCTAGTGAGATATGCCTCTACAGCCTTACATTTGTCCTCTAGCCATCCCTGCTTAGCCATTTGGCACTTCCTGTCGACCTCACTTTTTAGACGTTTGTATTCCTTTTTGCGTGTATAGGCGCCTATAATTGACAAAGAGCTGCCAGTGCAGCATTCTGTGCACGAAATGACCTCTCGATCATATCTCATAAATGTTCGATGGCATTCGTGTCGAGCGATCTGGGCGGCCAAACCATTCGCTCAAATTGACCACAATTTCTGCAAATCAAGCGCGAACAATCGTCGCTCTGTGGCGTGGCGCATTGTTGTTTGATAACATGAAGTCAATGAATGGCTGCAAATGGTCTCACAGTAGCCAAACATAACCAATTTGTTTTTTTTATTTACTATCAAAAACAGTCTTGATCACAATTTATTTATTACGGTGACCAGTTTCGACCACTACTGTGGTCATGTTCAGACCTACAAGTGGTATACAAAGCTGTAATTAGAGGGCTTCATACATTAAAGAAACTACATAAAGTTATCAAGCTATAAAACAATGAATTACCAATGTGTAAGAACCTCCTTCTGGTGGTAAGTCGCTACTGGAGAAACCAGTGCACGTCTTACTATATATAATGGAGGCTCCGCCCACTTCTGACGGAATGATGTCATTACTAACCAATGGGTTATAGGTCGAATAACAATGTAAAATTTCTTAGTTAAAAGAACATTGTCAAGAAAGGAAAACAAACACACACTAAACTTAGCTTGTTTAACAGCTATTGTCAATTAAGAAGCATTAAAAGTATTTAAACATGTAATATATATGAACTTCTTTTTGACACTAAAAGCGTTGCCCTCTCAAGGCCTGTTAGTGAACCATTTGGAAGCACTGGTTGCCATGGTGCAGTTGGACGCCGTTCCAAAGATGTGGCAGCAGGCTTCTTTGAACTGAAGTTGTTGTAAAGTCGGTAGGCAAACTAGCGGTTGCCATGGTGAGGATAAACGCCAGTCCAAAGATGTAGCAGCAGTCTTCTTTCTAATGATGTTGTTGCGAAAGTGGAATGGAAATGACTGTCACGTCAGATGATGAACTATTGAGCAGAAACATGTCTTTATTGAAACGATTTTCAATGATTAGGCTGCAATAATCGTTAACTGACATGTACAGTACATGCTGCACGGATACAATTTACTAGTTTAATAAAATACTTCCACCGAGCGAGGTGGCGCAGTGGTTAGACACTGGACTCGCATTCGGGAGGACGACGGTTCAATCCCGCGTCCGGTCATCCTGATTTAGGTTTTCCGTGATTTCCCTAAATCACTCCAGGCAAATGCCGGGATGGTTCCTCTGAAAGGGCACGGCCGACTTCCTTCCCCATCCTTCCCTAATCCGATGAGACCGATGACCACGCTGTCTGGTCTCCTTCCCCAAACCAACCAACCAATAAGATACTTCCATTTACATAGATTACATAATAATTCTTACAGATCAGTACTAAGAAAAAAATAAATTTAAAAAAATCGAGAGGGCACAGTAGTTGTGCATATTACGGTTACCGTAATAAATAAATTGTGATCAAGACTGTTTTTGATAGTAAATATTTATAACACATTGATCACTGTTCATTCCCACAATATATTCAAAAGTAAATAACCATTTTCAGTCAGTGATCGGTTTATTTGGACCAGAGGACCCAGCTCGTTGAATATAAACACAGCCCACACCATTATGGAGCCACCACCAGTTTGTGCAGTGCCTTGTTGACGACTTGGGTCCATGGCTTCGTGAGCTCTGTGCCACACTCGAACCCTACCATCAGCTCTTACCAACTGAAATCGGGACCCGTCTAACTAGGCCATGGTTGTCCAGTCATCTAGGTCCAACCGATATTGCCACGAGCCCAGGAGAACCGCTGCAGGCGACGTCGTGCTGTTAGCAAAGACACTCTCGCCGGTCGTCTGCTGCCATAGCGCATTAACACTATATTTCGCTGCACTGTCCTAACGGATACATTCTCCGTACGTCCCACACTGATTTCCGCGGTTATTTCATGTAGAGTTACTTGTCTGTTAGTTCTAGCACTGACAACATTAGGCAAACGCCCCTGCTCGTCGTCAAGTGAAGGCTGTCGGCCACTGCATTGCCCGTGTTGAGAGATAATTTCTGAAATTTGTTATTCTCGGCGTACTCTTGACACTGTGGATCCCAGAATTTTGAATTCTCTAACGATTTCCGAAACGTGCATAACTCCAAAATAAATGCACACCATTTTTGTAAAAATACAGTTTTCATTCTGCATGTGTGAAACTTTCACAGTGTGTAGATACACCCTTCCCGCTTGTTTTCAAATTTAGTTCAACCTGTTCCCGTGAGTGGCGCCGTCACAGCATGTCTTCGAGATGGCTGCTACACCTGACGTTCGTCAGAAGCAACGTGTTGTCATAGAATTCTTGTGCTGTGAAAACGAGACACTGGGAAACATCCACAAGAGGTTGGAAAAGGTGTATGGAGATGCTGCTGTCGATCGCAGTACAGTTAGTCGGTGGGCGAGCAGGTTACGTAATGAAAGCGGGCACGGCAATATTAAGGATTGTCCGCGCAGCGGCAGGCATCGTACTGCACACACTCCAGACAATGTGCAGAGATTTAACGAATTGGTGACTGCCGACAGACGCGTCACAGTGAACGAATTGTCACGCTACGTTGGGATAGGGGAAGGAAGTGTTTGCAGAATACTGAAAGTGTTGGCGTTAAAAAAGGTTTCTGCCAGGTGGGTTCCCAGGATGTTGACAGTGGCTCACAAAGAAACAAGGAAAGCGGTATACAGCGAACTTTTGGAACAGTACGAGAATGATGGAGATGAATTTCTTGGAAGAATTGTGACAGGTGATGAAACATGGCTCCATCATTTTTCACCAGAGACGAAGAGGTAATCAATGGAGTGGCAGCATGCGAATTCACCCAAGACAAAAAATTCAAAACCACACCTTCTGCTGGAAAAGTTATGGCTACGGTGTTTTTCGATTCTGAAGGACTCTTGCTTGTGGACATCATGCCAAGTGGAACCACCATAAATTCTGATGCATATGTGAAGATCCTGAAGAACCTTCAAGCTCGACTGAGTCGAGTTCGATCACATCGGAAAAAACAGGATGTCTTGCTCCTGCACGGCCACATGGAAGCGATCACAAAAACTCGGATCGACAACACTGAAACACCCGCCTTACAGTCCTGACTTGGCTCCATGTGGCTATCATCTCTTTGGCAGCTGAAAGACTCTCTTCGTGGAACAAGGTTTGAAGATGATGACTCCCTTGTGCACGCTGCCAAACAGTGCCTCCAACAGGTTGGTCCAGAATTTTACCGTGCGGGTATACAGGCGCTGGTTCCAAGATGGCGTAAGGCAGTTGAGAGGAATGAAATTATGTGGAGAAATAAAAATATTGTTCCTAAGGATGTATCTACACACTGTAAAACTTTCAAACATGTAGAATAAAAGATGGATTAAAAAAAAAATAGTTTGCAATTCTTTTGGAGTGACCCGCGTAGCTCCAACCATCATCCTGCGTTCAGAGCCTGTTGTGCGGCCATAATGACGTCGGAAAACTATTTACATGAAACACTTGAGTACGAATGACAGTTCTACCAACGCACTGTGTACGCGATACTACCACCATCTGTCTAAGTGGAGATCGCTATCCCACGACTTTTGTCACCTCAGTGTATTAACAGAATTATTACTGTGAAAATGAGAATTTGTCACAAACGTGAGATGTACTATTTGCTGATATTCTGCACGATGAAACTGAAGAAACAAAAACTCATACTGCCTGCGTGTTAGCTGTCAACCTTAGCAGCTGCACTACGCTCGCTTGTCACAAACGCGAGGTGTACTGTTCGCTGATATTCTGCACGATGAAATTGGAGAAACAAAAAGTCTACTGCCTGCGTGTTAGCTGTCAACCTTAGCAGCTGCGCTACGCTCGCTTGCCACAAACGTGAGTAGCGTTACAGGCCCAGGACGTAGACATAAATCTTCAACGTCGATTTTCTTGGAAATTAGAGGCTGTCGCACGAAAAGCTGCTAGCCAGGTACTTGGACAGATATGTTTACAACATACCTAGTACTCATCAAAACCCTTCATTAACAGGTCTACCGTCACCTTCCGAGTCCTGCATTTAGCTTAGAAGACTTTCGCAGTATTTTTTCTTCGACGAAGTGATCTGTAGCCTTTCGATTTTTAAGTTTCAAGCACCTGTTGTACACGAATATAGTTTTACAAATTAATGACCTCGTCGTCTGTATTTTAAAATCATTTTTATTCTGTTTTATCCGCTCGGACTTAAGCGTTTCCTTTGCGTGAGTTTCAGTCCTAACACAAAGTCGTATGGATGCAGGGAGATGTGAATAATAATTCCCCAGAAGTTGGTAACAGTGCATTAACGATAAACACATTAGCTTACATCACTCATAGTAGTATTTTATTTGCAGATAGGTATTTCTTTGCCCCGTGTCGATGTAAATTCCGGTTTATCAAGCAGTTGTTTATTTCTCGTTCGATGGGTATTTAGACAGCAGTTGTGACGAAAATGTTGATTGTATAACTGGAACTGAAATCGGCTGGACCTTGAAGTAAATAGGTAAACTTTTTCCGGTGTCTGCTAGACCGACCCTCAAGGTGATCGACTTGAAGTGCGTCAGAGTATTACGCATAACTTAATGCGTCAGGCGGCGTCATGAGTGAAGTCCTATTGCTTTCCAAGTAAAATTATTCGTTCACTGGACTTCGATTGGTGTTTTCAGTTTCTGCCCGGTGTTACCGGAAGCGTTTGTCGTGTTTTCAAACAAAACATTAGTGACTGATCCGCATTTATATAACACTTAGCTGTTAGCGCCGGAGCGTTACGCCCGAGCGAGGATGGCCGAGTGGGGTGGAACACGATTCTGGAGCGCCAGGGCTCAAAACTCCGTCCGGACATTTTGATTTAGTTTTTCTGTGGCTGGCCTAAGTCGAACTTGATGATCGTCTCCTTGGTTGCTTTGGGAAGGACACGGACAATTTCTGTCCCACTTCCTTGCAGTATTCGAGTGCGTGCTCTGTCTCTGAAAACCTGATTATCCATACGACGTTAAAAGCTAATCTTCCTTCCTGAAGTATTAAGCTCATAAGAAGTAACGAAGATTTTACGAAGTTATCAACAACGTGTCTGTGCGTACCTCGATATATGTCTAGAGAAAAACTGTATTATATGTCTAGAGAAAAACTGTATATTTATTTGCAAAAACATTACACGGAATAAGTTTCAGTCTGAAAGTGGTTCAGCACGGATTGTCATGTTGTAGAACTGTTCGATGTAACAGATAAGGAATTACTGGAAAACTAAACGTCTGCTGATCTTGGCTGAAACACCGTAAAAGGATGATTAGCTAATAAACGAGACTCTCACGTCGAAAATTAATGTCCATTACACAACAAAGTAATATGCACATCGGCCTCTAAACAATATGTGGAGCTCTTGGACAGGGAGATTCAATATCTATGATCCATTCTGCACTTCAAGAAACCAAGCCAAATTTACGAACTTAGCGTTACTCCACTATCAATAAAATCCTTTAAATGACAGAAAAGGGAAGGTTTCTAGTGCACTTTGTCTAGGCTTAAATAAAGAACTATCAACACACAAAAAGCTATGTGGCTTTTTTGATGCTCCTTGAACCGATTTTTCACCAACATTTTTCTTTTTTCTTCTTTTTGAAAAATCTTTTTATAGCCAAGATCGCGTTAATTACATTTATTGAAACTGTTATCTTCTGATCTTAAAAAGTTTTTGGTTATAAATGGTGTTCCAATATGATTTTATCACTCAGGCCAACTTGCTCTTTTAAACACTCCCACAAGCTTCGACGTCGGTTTTCAAATCTATTTGTGTATATTGTGTGGAAAGTACATCGTGTCCGCGCACACAAAACCTGTAGGGTAATGTATAACATAAAACTGTGCCGTTTGTTTCAAAGTATAAATCGTTTTGGGTTCTATGGAAAATATAGGTGGCATTTTTTTGGGGGCCCTTCTGGAATTTTTTCGCGATGTTTCGTCACCTGAGTGTACTCTGATCTGTAATAAACCATCGAAAACGGCATTTGTATTCATTTTTCCTCTTAATGGCAAATTGTGTAAGTCACGAAACAAACCCCCCCCCTCCCAAAAAAAAAAAAGATGAGTTCAAATTAGTACGATTAGTCTGTGCTAATTTCGCAAGATTAGCATTACGATTTCTCCTAGACTCTTGTTGTGTTTGTTATAACATTAACAAAATTACTTTACAACTGCATCTTTATGTCATTAGGAATTCATATGCATTTTTGCAAGTTCGTGAAACTTTTTGAAATTGGCGAATTGACGGTTTGTGATTGCACCATGGTAGCTGATACGCCTTACGTATGGCCAGAAAAGTTCACGCGAGTTACAAAGTGCACCTGTAACTGCTCTAGAGTAGACCAGCCATGGATATAAGACCAGACAGTCCAATCGAAATGTTTTCCTTATGTCGTCCAAGTTATTTTTGAAATTATGATTCATTCAGGTTGCAATGTAAAAATGGTTCAAATGGCTCTGAGCACTATGGGACTTAACATCTCACGTCATCAGTCCCCTAGAACTTACATCTACTTAAACCTAACTTACCTAAGGACATCACACACACCCATGCCAGACTGAAGCGCCTAGAACCGCTCGGCCACCAGCGGCCGGCCACAGGTTGCCATGTATTCAATTAAATCTTATACTAAAGGGAATCGTCAAATTTCCATTTTTTCAACGTAATTTCCGGCGTCGGAAATACTGACAAAGATACTACTATCGTTTTCGTCAAAGCACGTGAAGTCAGCAGACGTACTAGTTAGATGTGTATTTCTTCGATGAGCACAATTACTAGAATTTTTAACACGGATGTGTGACTTTGACTCCCCCATTTCTTGTGATACTTCATAATATGTAGTATATATTTCGATTTTCTATCTTTCATTATCGGTTTGCATTCGTGTATGAGATACAAAAAAAAAAAAACGAATTTCTGTGATTTTTGCCCTCTGTTCACTGCACTTTCACGTCCCACGATGCACAAACTACAAAGCAAACCACATTCATGCATTACGGCACACTTAGAAATGGAAAAAATTCGGAGATAACTTCATTCACGCTCGACAACACCTTCGCGACGTACCGAAAGTGCGTTTTAGAGACATTCACGCTCAAACGTGGTGCTGATTTGCAGTAGTGATTACGAGATTAGCTAAATGAAGGCTGTTGTAAACAGTTACTCATTGAGGGCCACCCACCGTTACCTCGCACAGACTGACAATACAGTGGAGACTCAAGTTATCCAGACCTCAGATGTACGCATGGGTGATTATCTGGACTGTCAACCGGGAACAAATATCTTTGATCTCTAGCCAATACCTACTCGGGAATGTTATGCTGGTACTACCCCATAGGGATGGGAAAAACCGACCGGTTAAAAGCAATACCGGTATTTTAGTTCTGATTAACCGGTATTTTTCGGTATTCGTTTGGTTTCGGTTATATCATGTGATTTTTTATAAATAACCGAATAAAAATCCAAATATCAATTAGCATTAGCAGTAATACTAAAATTTCTGGTTGTTAAATAAATCTTTAAAAAAAACAAGTAATTTTTATCTGTAAAATTTCCATTGATTTCAAATATTGTGTTGTTACAGAAAATGAGAAAAGCGATTGGTGCTGTTTTAATTACAATGCCGACAGAAACGAGCAACAAATACGTGGCATAAGAACTGGTACAGCACTGCCGAGATAATAATGTATTAGTATGTGGCATGGTCTATTAGATGGTACGGTATACTGTTTTCATTGTGAAGACTTGCCCCTTCTGGTATGAACGGTAGTATCTCGCTGTTTTCGTCAGATATTACATTAAAACAGGAAGGTAACATCCCTATCAGGAAGTGTTTTACAAAGTGCGGTATCAGTGAAGTACAATGTTCCATTTGCATTAAAAGATCTAAAACCGTAGGATCCACCACAAAACTGCGATATCATGTAAAGACAAACCTAAAACTTGTCAGTTCTTGCAGAGTTTACAATGAAATCAGAAAGTACAGTAGCTGATACGATGTCTGTGTCTACATAATATACCTTCATCTGGTTGTAGCCCTTGAAAACGGACAAATTAACACAAAAAATAGAGTTCTTCAACTTCAGTTTTAACCCTTTAGCACCGATTATTCGTACTGCCCAAATAGTGGTACAATCCTCGATTACATGTTTTATGAACAGAACTTAAAAAATTGGAATATAAAGGAGAACATAGGCGACTTTTTGTAGTATTCAATCACTTATCACTTTTAGAGGAAAGCAGCCAACAGTGGACGGACTAAGTTAATTTAAGATTTTGATTCTACGTATCTTGATATTGAAGAAGCACACTTTTTCAGTCTCTGTTCGATTTCTGCATTTATTGCAGGAAATAATAGGAGTAGAAAACCGAAAATCTGTTCTTTCAGGAACTGGCTATTTTGAGCGGTTTTAACAGTCAGGTTTAACTAGCGTTGAAAAATAAATAGAAACGATATAAACGAAAACAGATTGTTTCAGCGATAACAGCCATTCCTATTACCCGCCCGCCCTAAGCGTTACATTATTGTTTGAGTTAGACTTCGCGGGTTTTACTATTGTTTGATTTAGACAGTCACCAATAGCTGCACCGTGTTACGTCTGTGCTTAAAACTGTCAAAGCACAGCAGCGTGGTGTTATCGCTTAAAGATAAAATAAACGTATCTGATTCATTAAAAAAGGAGCAACTGGTTTTAAGCTAGCCAATAAGCATGGTGCAGGTACTTCTAAAGCGATATTAAGAAGAACTCCAATCCAGTTTTGAAGTACACCCGCTACTCGATAATGAAGACGGAAGTACAAAAAAAAAAAAAAAAAAAAAATTAAGTTTGGGAAGAAACTTTTTATTGGTTTTTACAAAAATGATGAACTGGGCGACCGATATCTGGTCCATTGCTCTGTGAAAAACCATTTCATTTAAATAAAAAAAAAAGATGCCGATGAACCGTTTGTGGCAAGTAACGGATAACTGCACAGATTTAAAATTCGCAAATTGAAAATACAAGGTGAAAAAATGTCAACTGATGTAAATGTAGCAAATTATTTCAAAGGTGGTTCGAATAAATAATTTGACAACAATAACTAAGACTTGGACTTTACAACGCTGATGAAATCGGATTCAGTTGGGAATATTTGCCGTCAAAATCTTTAGCTTCTGGGCGAGTGTGTTCAGCTCCATTCTACAAAACTAGTGAAGAGCAAGTAACAGTATTACTTGGTGCAAACGCTACGGGGATCCATAAAATGCCTTTGCTCCTCATCGGAAAATCTGAAAGCCTCAGACGCTTCAGGGTTCCCTTAATTTGTAATAACAAAAAAAGTGCTTGGATGAACACCGAAATGTTCATTGACTGGTACGAAAACATAATTAACCCTGCAGTAAAAGAAAATTCAAAACGAAATCGGTAGATACGGACAATATGCCAATAGGTCTTTCAGTTAAATTGAGTAAATGGAATATTTACACGAAATTTTTTTCCTTCTGACACGACATCCTTGCTGCAACCAATGGTTCAAAGCGTTATTGAATCATTGAAATGACTCTATAGAAACCAACTGTGACGAAGATAGTTATTCATTGATTAATATAACACAGAAGTCATTTTGTAATTTTTCAAGCAACGAATTTAAAGGAATGTTATTACATGGTTCTCTGAACAAAGTTTTTAACAGAAGACTGAAATGGGAGCACGAAAATTCAATAACCGATTCAGATGATTCAACTTTCCCCATTGATTTCAATCAGAGCTCGCTGGCGGCCAATGCCAGTAATTCTTTTGTGCCTTAATTCATAATAGCAGCTCTCTCTCTCTCTCTCTCTCTCTCTCTCTATATATATATATATATATATATATATATATATATATATATATATATACCTTCTCGCCTTAATTATATATAATAAATATATATAAATAATATAATTAATTAATATACTTATAATTAAGGGAAGAAGGCCAATGATCTCTTCAGTGCAGACGCACTCCAGGTTCGAACACTTACGGGAATCGGAGAAATGTCGATTAGTAATGACTGGAATTTGTTGATGTGTAATCTACCATTCTTTGTTCACAAGTACCAACACCCCGAATATTTTGGTCACAGAAATATAAATTTCATTTGAATTTTTCATCATATAGATATCTTACTGTATTTAATTTTTCAAGATGTCGTCATTTTTAAGATTTTACTTCAAATTTAAAAAGTTTGTGTTAACTTACATTTATGATTGAACAGTTCATTTTTTATAATGATGCCAAGAATGAACAATGCAAGTGCCTCTAGAAAAAACGCTATGATTTTGCTCGAGAATGTATTCGTACATGTTGAAAATAAGCTGATAGTTCATTTGTTTATTGTGATTTATTGTGATTTCGAGTCACTTACTATTGTTGACTTGGGCCAAGTATGGGTATTAAAACAAAAATATTGATATTTAGAATCGATATTGCAACGAGCGTAATGTCCATCTACGAAACATCGACATTAAAGAGTCGATATATTTAGACTCTTGTTTCAAACTGAAGGAAAGAATCCAGTTGTTTTCGCAGATGTTGAAAGATTTTCTAACTACAAGTACTTGTTGTCCAACAATAGACGTTATGTCACTTTCGAGAACTCTGCATGCTATCATACACTGCAACTGCGCTAAGATGGTTACACAATAATTTTCATACATCTTCGAAAAATGAAAGTGCATAAGAAAACCATAGCAATTTTAAATTAATTATTCTTTTTGTAATTTCAGTTCCATCCTCTCATAAAATTTTTCATTACTGTAATTTATTTTATAATTCACTTTACATACCTTTTATTTCATTTTTACGTCATCTTTATCGAAATTTTCAGGTCATAATTTTCGAGTTCTTTTAGGTTCTATAAATTTGGACACTGGGTTTATAGTGCCTCTTTCATATAATGAACCATAACGTCGCCAGCTATGTCACAGGACATCAAACAAATGATTATTTAACAGAGGAAAACGTAGAGTTAATGTCTCATTACCACTGTTCGCCCGATTTTTCTTCTATCGACTTCTTTTCGATCCCTTATGCCTATCAAGAAATCTTTGGACATTGATTCTAATGACCTCAAGAAACTTCTGTATCCTCAACAGAATGCTTTTGAGGAAAAGGATGTTTCCGGAATTAGGTCTAACGCATGCAAAATTGTATAAATATTTAAAAAAGTATATTTTGAGAAAGAGTAAAACGATCTGTACCCAAAAAACTACCTTTGTTTCATTATTTCTGTAAAAACTTCAAAGTAGACAGTCTTGCAGTGGTTAGGATACGCGATTCTCATTCGATAGTAACTGGGTTCAAATCATATTGGGCTGTTGTGATTCAGGGTTTCTGTTTCTTCCTAAATCTTTTAAGGCAAACTTCAAGAGGGTTCCTTTGAAAAATATGTGCTCCGTCACCGATAGCTTTGTCGTTGACAGACCGCTATACACTAAGAGTGCTAACATTTTTCCTTTACATATGAGAACACGAAGTATATATGTAATGCAACAAATTTATCGTCGTGCAGCTAATCTCTACGAAACCATGTGCCCTGTACTCTGGTCGTTGCGCAATCAGCTAGAGTTACTAAATACAGACAGTTGCGTAAGTATGCCGTAGATAAACTGGTTGAAAAGCATCCAAAAAAAGAGTGGAAAGAAATATCTTAGCGGCGGACGCTTTTGTCATTCACCCAGTGCACATTGAATAAAATTTATGTATGCGTTATTCAAGAAATCATCTTGTTGTGAAAAAAATAAATGTACATGCAAAACTTAAACAGGTCTAGTATCGATATGACCTCTGGACTGGCAAAACGTGCACAATAGCTGCAGTCTCAGAATTTTAGCATATGAAGCGTTCATCTATGAAGAAGAAGTAAAAGAGGTTTTGCCAAATATGCTAACACTTCAAACTGCTGCAAACTTCGGCAACTTCTTCTTCATGCAGACAAATGTACATTAATCTACTGCAAGAAACCTAACGAGGTAGAAGCATATGACTACATGATCAACGAGTTGGATCTATGTTGCGATGTGGCTAAGCTAATAAAATACAAATCAATAATAACCGATGCATGGAGAGACTCAGTTGTATGCTTTTAAAGAGATAATCATATTGAATAACGAATCAACTGAACCTGCTGCCCTGTATATTACCACTTCATCATCTTCAGACGAAAGTTGGCCTGCATGGACCTTCTATCATCTACAGTAGGTGTTTCAACCACATGAAGTTATAGAACAAGAAACAGAGGAAAGGCGGCAAACACGTACCATAACAGAGAAGCAGAAAAGTAATTGGTTATATACACCGTCCAGTGACATTAACGTGACCAGCTGTCATGAGCCTGAGAAACCACCTTTCGCAGCGCGGACCGCTGCGAGATGTGTCAGTGAGTTCTGGAAGAGACCGACAGGGATGTGGAGCCATGATGACTCCACTGTCGTGGCTGGATGTGCTAGGTATCTCGGCTGAGTGTTCAATGACGCAAACAGTCTGATCGAGATGGTCTCACACATTCGCGATTGTGTTTAAATCCGCAGACTTTGTGGCGAGGGGAATATGTTAAAACATTCTGGTGCTCTTCGAACCATGCTTGCACACTGCAAGCTGTGTCACACGTTGCACTGTCCTGCTGGTAGATGCCCTTATGCTGCGGAAAAAACAAGCTGCATGTAAGGGTGGACATGGTGCCCAAGGATAAATACATACTTGTGTTGATCCACTGTGTCTTCCAGAATGCCGAGATCACTCAGGGAACACCACGAAAATATTTCTCAGACTATTACGCTCCCTCCTCCGGTTTTGCACACACACACACACACACACACACACACACACACACACACACATATATATATATATAATTAAACAAATTGCTTGTATACTCTTGGCATACTTCTGGTGTCCTTGGTTATATTCATCTTCTTCCGCCGTAAGTATTCTCTTGACCGTGTGTTTAACATTAGTTCTTGATCGGGCTTCTTCTACCGATACAAAAAAATGGTTCAAATGGCTCTGAGCACTATGGGACTCAACTGCTGAGGTCGTTAGTCCCCTAGAACTTAGAACTAGTTAAACCTAACTAACCTAAGGACATCACAAACATCCACGCCCGAGGCAGGATTCGAACCTGCGACCGTAGCGGTCTTGCGGTTCCAGACTGCAGCGCCTTTAACCGCACGGCCACTTCGGCCGGCTCTACCGATACAGGCCGCTGACATTGAGACATTGAGATGTGCGCGGAAGAAAGGAAAACTCTCGTGGTTTTGTGGTTTTGCACAAATAGTTTTCAGATAACACAAATGGCTACCACACACACATCTTACAAAAATACGTCTTCTCCACACGAGAACTAAAGACAGAGTCTCTTTAAAAAAAAAAAAAAAAAAAAAAAAATGGAACTTTTTATCGTTTGTTCTCGACTTCCGGCGTAGCAAAACACATCTTTTGCGGGCGCTTGGTTTTTCCTACGTATCAATACACGGTCTCAACCGTTCTGACGATTGTTGCAGGATGTTTGCTTTCAAAAGGCCATCCGCTCGATGCAACACAAAACGTGATCTGTTTGAAAAGGCCACCTGTCGCCACGCAGTAGATGTCCAGTTGCAGTACTGGTGGGCAAATTCCAGGCTTTCTCGCCGATGAACAGCAGTCAGCAAGTGTGCACGAACCAGGTGCCTGTTGCGGAGGCCCATATGCAGCAGTCTTTGCTGAATGGTAGTGGTGGAGCTCTCTCGAAAGCCCCTTGGCTCTTCATGTGAGTAGGAGGAAAAGGGGGGTTGTGGCTCACTAGCTAAATTTCTGGTTCACTTTCCGGGTTTGTCAGAAACTGAGCCAGTTATCCACAACCCCCTTTTTCCTCCTACTATACTACAGATGTTCAAGTCTAGCTCACCCCATTTTCATTCAAAGAGTATATTTTTTACAAAGGTGCATGTAAGAAAAATGAATCCTAATGTTTTTATTTATAAAAGGTGCACTTAAGAAAATGATTGGTGCACGTAAGAAAATAGATGTTTATTAATTTCTCATAAAAGGTGCATGTAAGAAAATGATTGGTGCATGTAAGAAAATAAATGGTGCACGTACGAAAATGAATAAATGAATTAAGGTTCAAGACCATGTTAAAAAAACATACTGTAAATCATTTGAAAATTTTGGTACCACAAGGAATTTGACAATTATATGAAAGCTCAGTTTAGAGTTAATACAGTTAAAAGTTTTCAGTAACTGTTCCAGGAAAAGAATTATCAATTAAGTTTTGGAACTTGGTTTAGAGATATTTGGGTTCCTTTATTTGAAGAGAAAAACATGCTAATTACAGACACTACACGGACACGTCTTCAATGGCTGCCAGCACGTACAACAACATCTGCATTTCGGGACCCATATTAATTGGACTTATTTTCTTGTTTCGATGAGTACTACCATTTATCAAAGTATTCGGCACATTTTTAACACCCTGTATAGACATAGATATACAGGGTGGAGAAAAACTGTGTCACGAAATTTTAGCCCTGGATAGACCATGCCAGTAGGAACCAAAATTACTAATGTTGTGTTGGTCGACAACGCACAAGTTTTCAACTACGGAAACTTGGCTCCACGCGCCCCTGTTGGCCGTGGGATTGCCCTGTTGCCGTTCGTCGGTTGACGGGCAGCGCTGTGGTTGTCAGTTCCCACATACAAACGTCCCTCGCCCCGTCACTGTCCCAACGTGTTACGCACACGTGTCGAATAGGTATTGCTGTTTGTCTCTACCTCACGTCGGAGGCATTCACACGTAAGCTTCGCCTCGGAGCACACACACGTCACCTGCGATTTAGTCATACAGCAAGCATAGCGGCACAGTATTCGTTTGTAGAACAACGAGATATGGTTTTTGTTTATGGACCAGTCGACGGTAATGCGCATGAAGCTCGGCGGTTGTATGAGGAACGGTACCCAGCAAGACGCCATCCACACTCGCAAACGTTTACAGCAATTCACCGGCGACTTGGCGAAACAGGCTCGTTAAAGCGATATAATGGTGATGCTGGAAGACGTCAAGCACGAAGGGATGCTGCATTTGAAGAGACTGTTCTCGAGCACTCCGAGAAAGCACCTACGAGAAGTAACCGAGCGGTTGGACATGACATGGGGATCACTCATCGGTTAGTCTGGGAGGTTTTGAGGGATGAAGGCCACCATCCATTTAGTTTCCACCCTGTCCAAGCCTAAATCCTGTGGCGGACTATGAACACAGGCTAGGGTTTTGCCGGTGGTTTCTGCGACGTTTTGCACGAGATTCCGACTTCCCCGCCATTGTGCTGTTTTCCATCGGGATGGCCTTTACAACACTCAACACGTTAATTACTGGGCAAGGGGAAATCCTCACGTCCCGTACGTCGACGGACACCAGGAACGATTTTCGCCCAACATTTGGGCATGCATTGTGGGTGACCATCTGATTGAGCCAGTCCGTCTACCTCCTCGGCTTACCGGGGCAAATTACCTTCACTTTTTACAAGAAACTCTACCTGACCTGCTGGAAGATGTTCCCCTGCGCGTACGGCTACACATGTGGTTTGCAGCATGATGGGGCGCCCGTACATAACAGTCGTGCTGTGCGCAGATATTTAAATGAATTCTTCGACGGCCGGGTAATTGACAGAGGTGCTCGTACGACAAGGCCCCGCGATCATCAGCCCTCACGCCACCGGACTTTTTCCTACGGGGATTCCTCAAGGTTCTATTTCACCCACCCGGTCGCGAACCACCTAGAAACGAAGAGGAATTAATGGATCGCGTTCAACATACCGCCAATCACATCAGGGCAATGCCAGGAATCTTTGAAAGAGTCCTGCGAAACACCGTCCGACGTTACCAAGCTTGTGTCGCGTCAGAGGGTCGCCAGTTCGAGCACCTGCTTTAAGTAAACAATGTCCTAGCTAAAAAAAAGGGCCCTTTTCAGGGCCGACACAATTTGTAAATTACTTTTTGTACGCGAAATAACAGCTGTTGACGGGTTTGTTCTCGGTACGTCTTATCATGAAACTACAATGGATGTGTCGAGACCCCGGCGGATTCGCCCCCAGAGTGGAAGGCTGGCGCGCTACCTTCGATCGTGCGGGCCGCCTTGGATACATCGCGATGTCCGGCAGGCAAAGCATTCGCTGTCATGCGCTGTACAGAGCATCCAGTAACGGGGCAATCCCGTGGCCAATCGGAGCGCATGGCGCCAAGTTCCCGTAATTTAAAAATTGTGCGTTGTCGATCTATACAACATTATTATTTTGGTTCCTACTTGCATCGGCTATCCAGGGTTAAAATTTCGTGACACACTTTTTCTCCATCCTGTATATAAAGTCTATGACCACCCGAAAGTGTCTTAGAGTATCGTATAAAAATCTGAAGAAAACAGGCCAACAACTTCTCTAGATTTAGACAGTTATATAGTAGTATGAATAAGATTCCGGAATGTCGCCCTTTGGACCTCTAGGATGGGCTGCCAATGGGGAGGTGACCTTGAGAAAAAGATTCAGTAATCAACGAATGGATAGCGTTCTACGAGTCGGGGCGTGGAATACTCTCAAACTGGGAAAATTCAATGGAGTGTTAGCAGTTTGTCACGGAGTGAAAAGGAAAGAAGACAAGATTTCTGGTCAGATGAGTATAAGGTAATATCAACAGCAGCATAAAGTAGTATAACGGGAGTAGTATTCGTTATGAACAGGAAGGTAGGCCAGAGAGTGTGTTACTGTGGACAGTTCAGTGATAGGGTTGTTCTCAACAGGGCAGACAGCAAACGAATACCGACAACGATATTTCTGCTCCACATGCCAACATTGCAAGCGGAAGATGAAGGGATTGACAAAGTATATGAGGATACTGAAAAGGTAGCACAGTGCATAAAGGGAGATGAATATATAATAGTCATGGGGGACTGGAATGCTGTTTTAGGGGAACGAGTATAAGAAAGGGTTACGGGACAGTATCGGCTTCGTAGTAGGAATAAGAGAGGATAAAGTCTATATAGCTCTGCAAACAAATTTAAGCTATTAACAGCAAACAAAAAAAAAAAAAAGATTCAAATGGCTCTGAGCACTATGGGACTTAACATCTATGGTCATTAGTCCCCTAGAACTTAGAACGACTTAAACCTAACTAACCTAAGGACATCACACAACACCCAGTCATCACGAGGCAGAGAAAATCCCTGACCCCGCCGGGAATGGAACCCGGGAACCCGGAAGCGGGAAGCGAGAACGCTACCGCACGACCACGAGCTGCGGACTACAGCAAACACTCTATTCGAAAATTACAGGTGCAGGAGGTAGACTTGGAAAAGGCCAGGAGATTCGGGAAGATTTCAGTTAGATTAAATAACAGTCCGAAATCAGATATTGGAGTGTAAGGCGCATCCAGGAGCAGATATAGACTCATCATGATTTAGTGGTGATGAAGAGTAGGTTTAAGAGACTAGTCAGGAAGAATCAATGTGCAATGAAAGGGGATACGGAGGTACTAAGGAATGAAGAGATGCGCTTGAAGTTCTCCAAGGCTACAGATACTGCGATAAGGAATAGCTCAGTAGGCAGTTCAGTTCAAGAGGAGTGGACACCTCTAAAAAGGGCAGTCACAGAAGCTGGAAAGAAAGACATAGGTATAAAGAAGGTAACTACGAAGAAACCATGGGTTAAGAGTTGATCGATGCGGAAGGAACTACAAAAATGCTCAGGGAAATTCAGGAATATGCAAATATAAGTTACTGAGGGATGAAATGAATAGGAAGTCGGGGAAACTAAGATGAACTGGCTGCGTGAAAAATGTGAAGCAATCAGGAAAGAAATGATGGTCGGAAGGATTGACTCAGCATACAGAGAAGTCAAAACAACCTTCGGTAAAATTGAAACCAAGGGTGGTAACATTAAGAGTGAAGTGGGAATGCCACTGTTAAATGCAAAGGAGAGAGCTGATAGATGGAAAGAGTACATTGAAGTTCTCCACGACGGAGAAGACTTATCTGATGACGTGGTAGAAGAAGAAACTGGAGTCGACATAGAAGAGAAATGGGATCCAGTACTAGAATCAGAATTTAAAAGAGCTTTGGAAGACTTTGGATCAAATAAGACAGAAGGGATAGATAATATTCCATTGGAACTTCAAAAATCATTGGTGGAAGTGGTAACAAAACGACTATTCACGTTGATGTATAGAGTACATGAGTCTGGCGATACACCATCTGACTTATATACCATCTCACTTTTCGAAACACATCATCCACACAATTTCGAAGGCAGCAAGAGCTGACAAGTGGAGAATTATCGCACAATAATCTTAACGACTCATGCATTCAAGTTGCTGACAAGAATAATATACAGAAGAATGGAAAAGAAAACTGAGGATATGTTAGATGATGATCAGTTTGGTTTTAGGAAAGATAAAGACACCACAGCAGCAGTTCTGACGTTGCGGTTGAAAATGGAAGCAAGACTTAAAAGAAAAGTGAAGACGTTCGTAGGGTTTGTTAGCCTGGTATAGGCGTTCTACAATGTAAAGTGGTGCAAGATGCTCGAAATTCTGAGAAAAATGGGTTGTAAGCTGTAGGGAAACAAATACGTGCAGGAGCCAGGAGGGAACAATATTTTTTCCAGGATGCGGCAAGATTCTAAAATTGCCATTTTTGATAGAGCTAATTCCGAAAGTTTGAGAATGCGTTGTGCCCTAAATATTAATTTTGATAGTAAGCAAAACTAATTGTATCTCAAATGGATGTTAATTATCCATTTAGAGTATCTAAGATAGATTACTTTGGTACCTAAATCGTGTAGGCAATCTTTTGATATTATTAATATCAATATGGATGCTACCATTTTTATTCAACGATCTGAAATTACGTCATCAGGATAACCAACGAACTATGGACTATTCTGGTACAAAATATTCACAAAAAAGTATTATATTCCTGTAATGTTAGGATGGAAATGAAATTAAAAATCTGTAATTTAAAAATTCAGAACGGCTGAGAAAATCCTGTTGGATTTTAATAAAAATAACTCATAAAAGCTGCCACTTAAATGTCCCTGAAAATGGGGAAACAGGGAACAAACTTTAACAAACACTTATTCAATTTTGGTCTATTGCTCCCTGTCAGTTTACGATACTTCACATCTGGCCACGTTAATGGATATACTGCATTACTTCCATAATTTCTACTTTTAATGTTGACTGGCATAACTTAAGTTGAATATAATGTGTCTTTAATCTACATTTTTTGTTTTGGTTGGCAAAGGGATAACTGAGGGACTGAATTATATTGGATGAATGTGGGAAATCTCCAAAAACAACCCTCAAATGCGCAAGTAGAACAGACTTTCAACAGTCTAGGACTGAACCAAGGCAGTTCTCGTCTCTTCGGTGTATCAGTGTTGTGCAGTTAGGTCAACTGGACTCCAGAATTCGTAGCTCTTTGGCTTCATTTGGGGCCGTGTTGCACCCCAGAGAGTTTGAAAAGGTCTCAGTCCCTGGAGAGGACATCTTTCCGACCTTGAAACTTCTCACTTTCTATCGCAGAAAACGGTGTTATCTTTTTCTGACGGATGTATTTAGCTCCCAAAGATAAGTATAGAGAAATACTCCTACAGTATAGCATGGCAGTATTCTCCAGAGAACACTGCACTAGCTCTGTCGTGTAAACTGATTGTATACTCACAATGTCATCAGGAGTCCCTCTCATCCACAGAAAACGGTAAACTGCTGTTGGATTCCTTTGTGCAGCCTGCAGTCCCATAAGGGCTGCATGGGGAAGTTACAGACAGAAGGTCGAGGACAGTATTTCGATACTGAGGCTTTATGCTTCCACCGTAGCTCGAGGATAGTGCCAGAACCGTAGGCACTATTTCCCATGAACAGCCAGACAACCAAAAAAATTCAAGATCTATAAAGCGACTGCTAAAGCCCCTCGGGCTCAGTAGTGTTCAACATGCAGTTTAGTGGAGCCGCTAATAGACATGTGTGAGAATTGTCTGATGAATAAAAAGCCTCAACGGGGATTCCAGGAGGGAGCAAGAGACTCCTCTTGTCCCCTGCCTCCATCCCATATATTTAGGCAACGTAATTTTGAAGTACTATTAGGTATAAATAACACTAATTTTGCGTTGTCATGTGATCCAGGCACACAATCTATCACGTGGGTTCAAAAATGGCTCTGAACACTATGGGACTTAACTTCTGAGGTCATCAGTCCCCTAGAACTTAGAACTACTTAAACCTAACTAACCTAAGGACATCACACATATCCATGCCCGATGCAGGATTCGAACCTGGGACCGTAGCGGTCGCGCGGTTCCAGACTGCAGCTATCACGTGGGTGCAGGGGCATTGAACGCTGTACATGTAGGGCCGGAGAAGACTGTAAACCTGTTTTACATCTCCTAACATCTGCCTGACTTACGCGTAATACGTACAAGAAGCGGATAATAATATTAATCTTGCCCTTCACCTTCTAACAGAACTGCACAAACATGTAATACATTTACTTCAGTAAGAGGACGCATTTGTATTCAGTCAACTGTGACTATCAATTGTTTCGTAAGACACGATGTACACAAGCGAAATGCCTCACGCCACACTTGTAGGTGAGTGATTACCTGCACAAAAAGCCAACCAAAACACCAACGAATGAATCCTGGGTCGTGATTAAGCTTAAATCATCGCTTTGAGTGTTCTCTCATTAACGTGTGGTTAACTCTCTAGTACTTTTTCCTTTTCGTGTTTATGAGAAATGCTGTCCTCGCTTGAGTCCTACGCATTCATCAACTTCATTGTATAACAGTGTGTGCGTTTCTAAGCCTTTAGATCCTCTCAACTACTTTTAGATATCAACTGCTTCTAGATATTTATTTTGTAGCTCTTGTTCCGTAGAAGTGTAGTAGTAAGGGGAACAATACTCGTCCTACTGCTTGACAAAGTCAAATCCACAATTTTATCATTATTAGATTTAGAAAGATCGTGTAAGAATATTGATTACGATACACTCTTCGAAATATTGAAGTCATTATGGATAAAGTACAAGGAGGAAAAGGCTATCTTCAACTAGTACAGAAAGATGACTGAAACTATATGAGTCAACAGACGTGAAAAGGACACAGTCATTGTGATGGATGCTGTGCAGTCTGTACGTTGAGCAACAAGTAAAGGAAACAAAGGAAAAATTGGAAAAAGAAACTGGAGTTCATTGTGAAGAAATAAAAGGCTATAAGTTTCGCCGATGCCGCTGTAATTCAGCCAGAGACGGTTGAGAACATGAAAGACAAGTTGACCGAAATTGAGAGTACCTTGGAAAGACATTATAAGATGAACTTCAAGAAAATTGAAACAAGGGTATCAGAGGGTATTCGAATTAAATCAGGCGATGGTGAAAAAATTAGATTAGGAAATAAGAGACTGATAGTAGTAGATAAGCTTTGCTGTTGAGGCACTAAAATAGCTGAGGATGTCAGAAGTAGGGATGATATAAAATACACACTTGCAATACCAAGAAAAGTGTTTCTCAAAGAGACAAATTTGTTAATAACAGATATAAATTTAAGAATTGTTTGCCAAAGGGGTAACTGAGGGACAGCATTCTACTGGCTGAATGTCGGAAATCTCCAAAAACCACCATCAAATGCGCCAGTAGAACAGATGT
This sequence comes from Schistocerca piceifrons, assembly GCF_021461385.2. Lineage (NCBI taxonomy): Eukaryota > Metazoa > Arthropoda > Insecta > Orthoptera > Acrididae > Schistocerca > Schistocerca piceifrons. Next base: position 83,669,298 of record NC_060141.1, read on the forward strand.
TCAACAGTCTAGGACTGACAGTATTTGCCTGAAGCGTACCCTTATATGGCAGTGAAACGTGAAAGATAAACATTACAGGCTAGAGGAAAGTAGAAGTTTTTTATGTGTGGTGTTACAGAACAATTCTGAAGATTAGGTACGTAGCTCAGGTAACTATTGAAAAGGTACTGAATCGAAGTGGAGAGAAAAGATATTTTAGGCTCTACTCGACTAAAAGAAGGAATAGTTTGATGTGACACAACTTGGGGCATCAAGGATTACTTAGTTTGCTAAAGGAAGTAAGTGTGGGGCGGATGGCGGTAAAAATTGTAGAGACCAACGAACACGATGAGTAAATTTATGTAGATATACGATTTGGAGAAAAGAGAAGGAATTGTATGAATATCAAGAGCTCAGGTGGAAATCCAGTACTAAGTAAAGAAGGGCAACAAACTTTAAGACAATATTAGAGAGGGAAAGACGAGGCAGTAGGTGAAGATGAGATGGGAGATGTGATATTGCGAGAAGAATCTGACATATCACCGGAAGTCTCACACAGTGCAAAAAGCTTCGCATGTAGATTAATTAAAAATAAAGAAACGTCAAGATGGTAATTTCAGTGTTTCAGATGTTCTACTAGTCTCGATTCACTTGAGTACAACGAACAGAATGTTCATACAACCACGTGAAACTGTCAGAAAACTCCTTCTTTCGGATGTCACATTGCCTTAAATGTGGGTTATGTTGTCAAAGCGTCGACCATTCCGGTGAATTTCCGAAATTTGTCGTTTTGTGGTCGGTTAGTATTGATAACACCAAATCTCGTCACCAACGACGATAATTTCCTGAAAATAGCTGCCCATGTTCTGCATTCCAATTAAGTCGCGACAGGCGTCCACAAGTCGTGATTTTTGTTCGGGAGTCAAAGGGTGTGGAACTAGCTTTACATACACTTCTCTCTTATTCATCACATTGTGGAGTATATCTTGAACACTTGATTTAGCGAGTCGATTTTTGACACGATATCTTCGATACACAACATTCGCACGCCCACTACTTACCACTGCCTGCTTACGTGTGACTGGTCGAATGCACGCCAGTTGTTTACGGTTGATGGTTCAAGCTGCTACCGTTACTGCACTGACATCGCTTACACGCCAGGAATAAAATCAGTATCGTAATTGTTTGGGCAGACGGAGTATGTGGAAACAAGGCCTCTGGAACAGGCGACATTTCCTTAAAATTATATTAAGATCCTTCGGAAAGCTAGGCAAAACTATTCCACCTGGTGAGCAAGAGACATGAGACGGGCTAAATATTCTCAGACTTCAAGAAGAATACACTAATTCCATTTCCAAAAAACGGCAGGTGTTGAGGCGTGAATGCCACCGAACCATTTACTTAATAACTTATAGCTACAAAATAATATAACGAATTGTTTACAGAAGAATGGAAAAACTGATAGGAGCCGACCTCGGGAAAGATCAGTTTGGATTCTGGAGAAATGTAGGAATACGCCAGGCATTACTGACCCTACTACCTATTCTAGAAAATAGGTTGAAGAAGGGCAAACCTTCATTTATAGCATATGTAAGGTTAAGAGGAAGATTTTGGCAATGTTGACTGGACTACACTCAAAAATTTTGGAGGTATCAGGAACAAAACAGAGACCGAAAAGTTATTTGCAAATTGCACAGAAACTGCAGTTGTAAGCGTTGGAGGACATGAAAGGGAAGCCGTAGTTGAGAAGGGAGTGAGGCGGGATAATAGACTGTCACCAATGTTATTTAACATCTACATTGAATATGAAGGAAACGAAGGAGAAATTTGGAAAAGGAATTGCTAGTTCAGGGCGAGGAACTAAAATAAAAAAAAAAACTGTTTTTCGATGAACAGCTTGGAAGAGCAATTGAATGGAAAGGATAGCGCTTTGAAAGCAGATTACATGTTGAACATTAGTATAATTAAAACAAGGGCAACTGAATGCATTCGCTGTAAATCAGGCGCTACTGAAAGAATTAGATTAGGAAATTAGACATTAAAAGTAGCAGATGAATTTTGCTACGGGGCATGTTAAGATAGCACGTGTGCTGTGACCATGAAAGGCTGTGTTTTTTTGTATTTTTTTCCCTTGAAGGGTGACAGCACTGAGTGTTCTGATCAGCTTCCTACTTGCGGAAGAAATAACACCTACTGAAATTGTTTCGCAAACCAAAACGGATTGCAGCGAAGGTTTTATGGACAGGAGGGGTGCTTTTAAGTGGTGTAAGGAGTTTAGTGAAAGCAGAACAAGTGTTCGTGGCGAATCGAGCAGTGGAAGACCTTCCATTTTGATTGATGAGCTGATGCAAAAAAATTGTTAGTGAAGACCGCCGATTGACAGTGGACGAAATTTCTACGACTTTCCCACAACTGTCTAGAACTCTCTAGTACGAGGCACTGACAGAGACGCTGGGATGCCGAAACGTGTGCGCGAGATGGGTCCCAAAACAGCTGACAGAGCAGCATAAGAAAAATCCGGTCAGTAGCGTCCACGAGTTTCTTGAATGACTTGAATTGGAAGGTGAGAATTTTCTGAGATGTTACTGCGACTCTATATGAAACATGGGCGGCTCATTATATGCTTGAGAGAAATAGTCGCCACAGTGGCTTCACACAAATCCCCCATCCGCCAAAGATCAAAACCACGATGACTTGAATTAGAAGATGAAAATTTTCTGAGCTCTACAGTCGTCACAGTGGTTTGACGCCAATCCTCCACCCAACAAAGATCAAAACCACAATTTCGCACAAACAAAACATGGCATCGCTGTTTTTGGTACAGAAAAGGCATCGTTTTGGTCGAATTTCTGCCTCAGGCGGAAATTATTAATGCACAACGATATTCCGAGACCCTAAGAAAAATCAAGAGGAGCATTCAAAACAAAGGGAAGAGGAGGCCGACAACAGGATTTGCTTGTAGAACGACAACACCCATCCTCACAGCTTTAGCCACTAATGCGCTCCTGGACTCATTTGGTTGGAATGTTTTGAACCATCCCCCATATTCCCCTGACTTGGCGCCTTCAGATTATCATCGTTTCGCCTTCTGTAGACAGACGTAAGTGGAATTAAATTTTCAACGAACGAGAAGTTGCAGAATGATGTTCTGAAGTGGGGGAAGTAGCTGGCGGGAGAATTATTCGAGAAGGGTCTCAACAAGCTTGCACCGTGGCTCTCCACATGCACTGAATGAGATGGCGATTATGTGTAAAAATAGTCAACAAGTGTATCAACAACATCTGTAATTTTTTTCAAGTAAATTTTTCCTAATAAAATATAAAAGTTTATACACTCACTTTCTGAAGATGTCGGATATTCGGGCAGCAAAATAACTGATGACGGCCGGAGAAGTGAGGATATAAAATTCATACAATAGCAAGAAAAGCATTCCTGACGAAGAGGAATTAGTTAATATACAATATAAATAAAAGAGTTAGGAAGCCTTTCGTGAAGGCATTCTTATGGAGAGTAGCGATATATGCAGGATAGAGTAGTATGTAGAGTTGCATCAAATCAGTTTTTGGACTGAGGACCACCACAACAAGAAAAGTGTAGTACAGAAGTAAACCTGTATGATAAACAGTTCAGACAAGTAGAGAATGAATCCTTTTGAAATGTAGTGCTATAACAGAATGCTGAAGGTTAGATGGGTAGATCAGATAACTAATAGAAAAGCACTGGATGAAACTTCCTGGAAGGTTAAAACTGTATGCAGGACCGAGACTCGAACTCGGGACCTTTGCCTTTCGCGGACAACTGCTCTATCATCTGAGCTACCCAAGCACGACTCACACCCCCTCCTCACAGCCCTACTTCTGCCAGTACCTCGTCTCCCACCTTCCTAACTTCACAGAAGCTCTCTTGCGAACCTTGCAGAACTAGCACTCCTGGAAGAATGGATATTGCGGAGACATGGCTTAACCACAGGCTGGGGGATGTTTCCAGAATGAGATTTTCACTCTGCAGCGGAGTGTGCTCTGATATGAAACTTCATGGAAGATTAAAACTGTGGTGTCACCGCCAGACACCACACTTGCTAGGTGGTAGCCTTTAAATCGGCCGCGGTCCGTTACTATACGTCGGACCCGCGTGTCGCCAATGTCAGTGATTGCAGACCGAGCGCCACCACACGGCAGGTCTAGAGAGACTTACTAGCACTCGCCTCAGTTGTACAGCCGACTTAGCCAGAGATGGATCACTGACAACTACGGTCTCATTTGCCGAGACGATAGTTAGCATAGCCTTCAGCTACGTCATTTGCTACGACCTAGCAAGGCGCCATAGCATTTGATATTGAGATTATAACATGTACCGTCAAGAGCGATGTACACCAATTGTGGATTAAAGTTAAGTATTATATCAACTACGTACTTTATTTGTTACTATTAACTCCATTAACTGTTCCAGACCTCACGCCAGTCAGCGTGTAATTAAACGCGTGCATTTCGGCCTCCTCTAGCAACACAGTGTTGGCTCTTCTGCCAACACTTCAAAACCTGTGTGCAGGACCGAGACTCGAATTCGGGACCTTTGCCTTTCGCGGGCAAGTGCTCTACCATCCGAGCTACCCAAGCACGACTCACGCCCCCTCCTCACAGCCCTACTTCTGCCAGTACCTCGTCTCCTATCTTCCAAACTTCGCAGAAGTTTCACATCAGCGCACACTTCGCTGCAGAGTGAAAATATCATTCTTTTAAGTAGTGGATGAAATTGGGGAGAAAATAAATTTCTGGCACAACTTTATTAAGAGGAGGGACTGGTTGATAGGACACGTTTTGAGGCATCAAGGAACTGTCAGTTTTTAATGGAAGGAAGCGTTAGGGGTGAATATTGTAGAGGGAGACCGAAGTTTGAATACAGGAAGGAAGTTCAAGGGGGTGTAGTTATGCAGAAATGAAGAGGCCTGGACTTAATAAAGTAGTGTGGAGAGCTGTACCAAATCAGTTTTCGGAGTGAAGGCCACAGAACAGATTGCTGGGGTTACACAGAAATGAAAAGTCTTGCGCAAGGTAAACTAGCTGAAGAACTGCGTCCAACCAGTCCACGGACTAGAGAACACAACACGAATTCGAGTCCCAGTCTAGCGTAAGTCGACACATAATTAATCTCCTAAATGTCTCCTAAAATTGATGGTACGATTTTATTGTATAAGGGTTCATCTTATGGGGCAGCCGCAACTGTAGACGTCCATTTTTTATAATGATGAAAGCGCATGATGGTTGCTTGCTGCACAGTGTTTTATTGTGTGCAGGACGGGCGCATTGTGGAAGACGATTGTTCAGACTCGTGTCTGGCCATCCTGATTTGGAAATTTGTCATCATCGTTTCCTAAGCTTACACACTACTTAATCTAACTTAAACTATCTTATGCTAAGGACAACACACACACCCATGCCCGAGGGAGGACTCAAACCTCTGGCAGGGGGAGCCGCGCAAGCCAGCACAAGGCGCCTAAGACCGCGCGGCTACCCCGCGCGGCCTCTGTGTACAAGACCGGTTTCAGAACACTTAAAGCTCCATCATCTAGTGTCAAAAGTAAAATCACTTAACCATCTGAGGTCACCCTCTCGCTAATGTTGTTATGGAACTAAACGTGCAATGTCAAGAGGATAAATGGGACATAAGTTCATAAAAAACGTTCCCCCATACTGCGCGGCCGGGAACACAAACAGGAATAGTGTTGTTATCCTTTTGACACGAAACAGCAGTGGGATGAGGCTGACTTCAGATGGTTAAGTGATTTTGTGGTGTCACCGCCAGACACCACACTTGCTAGGTGGTAGCTTTTAAATCGGCCGCGATCCATTAGTATTCGCCAGACCCGCGTGTCGCCACTGTCAGTAATTGCAGACCGAGCGCCACCACATGGCAGGTCTGGAGAGACGTACTAGCACTCGCCCCAGTTGTACAGCCGACTTTGCTAGCGAAGCTACACTGACCGATACGCTCTCATTTGCCGAGACGATAGTTAGCATAGCCTTCAGCTACATTTGCTACGACCTAGCAAGGAGCCGTATTCAATTGATATTTAATATTGTGAAGCATGTATCATCAAGAGCGATGTTCTACAAATGTGGATTAAAGTTAAGTATTACAGCAACTGCGTCCATTTTCTAAGTTCTCATTTCCTTTTAACTGTTTCAGACCTCACGCCAATCTGCGTGAGCTTAACGCGCGCCTTTCGGCTTCCTCTCGTTGTGACTTGGCTGTCTTGCTAAGTCACAACATATTTTACTTTTTCCAGCAGGCGATGCAATTTTAAGTGTTTTTGAAACCGGTCATGTACACAACAACAGATTGTAGGTTAAGCAGCTGTTGTGCGGTTTCTTCATTTTACAAAATTATTGTACAACAATACTAGCTGACAAACCCGACACTTCCCGGGTATTTTGCCAATTTTCTATTAGAAACGAAAACAAAAAATGAAATGCGTTTGTAGTGAAATACTGGCAAAATTAGATTTCCATGTATTCGTGAAAACATCTAGGAAATTACGAAACAAACGCTCGAAGAAATATCCTTAATGTACAAATGTCAGTACAGGTTCCAAATTAAGAAACACGATCCCGGACAGTTTTTCTTCGCTGGGCGCAGTTACTTCGTGTGTCTACAACATAATTTTGGAAAATTCTCTGTGATAATAGCTCGTCATAACTCTCCAGACGTCTATCGTTTTCGCCTACAGCCGTTTGAACTTTGCAGTTATAAGCTGTCAAAACCGCTGTCAGGTGTCAGTAATTTCTTTAAATAGACTCGATTGTAGGAGTGTTTTAGTAGTAAAGAATAAATGTACTAAATCTTTGTGTATGATGCGGCCCTTTTTTAACGCATCTCAATGTTTATGGTTACACAGCGCTTGAAATTTGTCTTATGATATAATTTTGTACGTACAGTCAGCGGCATATGTGGGTACTGTTCGTAAGATGTCTTGCGAATAGAGTTAATAGAAAAGAATTAATAATTTAAACTTCATGCGTAATGCGGCACTTTTTTACGCACCTCAGTGTTTAGGACGACATATCTCCTGTTCTATATGTGGTACGCTGATGTGCTTTTGTAGGTGCATTTAGCGGCACGTGTCAACACTGCCTGCGAAATTTATTGCGAATACAGTGAGCAGCACAGAATTAAAAGGTCACGCGTGATGATGCAGTTTTTCAAGCATCTCATTGTTTATGACGTCATACCCTCTGAACCATGACAGGTAGGTGGTTCTCATTCCCACAGCGATTATTGCCTGGCAGTAATGGATACGTGCACCCAGTTTGATTGTAATCGGTTCAGTGGTTTAAGGAGGAGCTGTGGAGCACACACACACACACACACACACACACACACACACACACACACACACACACACACACACACCATCATTTTTATGATATGTATGGTTTACTGTTCACGGAAGCTGCGACGATGACATCGGAGCAACGACAGTAGTTTTCCATAATATGCTAGTGGCTGAGATGGTTACTATAGAACAGCTGAATGAATCAGAATGTGGAAGTTAGAATAACATCACATCACGTTCGATACGGAGGGTAGAGAGTAGTTGAGCCTGTTTTGAAGAAATGCTGATGTTCCCTTGAAGCGAATTTGATTCAAGTAATGCTGTTGGGCTGGTGTTGTAATCCCAGTCCTTTCGTGTTTGGTTCACCTCAGATATTTCAGTCAATAGATTGGATTGGGTTGTTTTGGGGGAAGAGACCAAACAGCGAGGTCATCAGTCTCATCGGATTAGGGAAGGATGGGGAAGGAAGTCGGCCGTGCTCTTTCAAAGGAACCATCCCGGCATTTGCCTGGAGCGATTTAGGGAAATCACGGAAAACCTAAATTAGGATGGCCGGACGCGGGACAATCAATAGAACCAGAAAGGAAAATACCTTGAATGGGAAGAACAAACCTATTCTTTTATGATTTGCACTCAGTTATTTGCTAATACCAGTATTTGAGGTAACTTAATTTTTAATATTGACTTGTTTTACAAATAATCGTTTTTCAATATTGTGGTTCAAGTAGCAGCTCCACTCTCACGCTTGTCAGAGTCCCAGAAAGCTAGTTGTTTACGTGCTTCACAGAAACAAAACCAGCTCTGCGTTGCTGCTGTGGAAAGTGCCGAGCTCTCACGATAGTTGTCTTTTCTAGACTGCTCGGGTAGCAGTGTGCCACCTTGAAAACAGTGGGCTGGTTAGGAGGAAAAACTGGTTCCACCTGTAGTAGACAGACGATAGTATGCGCGCAACTCTGCAAGTATTTGAAAGGAAACGGATTACGGTCTTAAATTTTTAGGGTCATGAAGACCACTTTCTGAAGCTAGTTGCGGGAACAGTACTCATCATAAACGCCGTGATGCGGAATGTGGTTTTTGAAGAAGAGGGACACATTTCTTTCAAAATGAACAAGTGTAGCTATGCACTATCCAAGTACTGTTTTATTTAGGAGTCTTGTATGACCCAGAAAAAATTGCCAAGCATATATCACTTTTATCTGCATTTAAAATCACAGGTGCTGCTTGTCTGAAATTTAATTATCCCCGAGTACATTGTCGAAGAGTGGATTCCACTCCCGTTTGTGTCATAATAAATTTCATCTGTGAACAAACATATAATATAAGGCTATAGTTAATATCCTACTTACTAAACCAATTGTCCACAAGGTATACATGTGAATCGCACATGCACTTGTAATTATTTTCTTTTGCATCAAAAAAGTTGTGTGTATTAACTTACTGGTTCGCAGGTGTGCAAAATTAGCAAAAAATGGTTCAAATGGCTCTGAGCACTATGGGACTTAAGTTCTGAGGACATCAATCCCCGAGAACTTAGATGTAATTAAACCTAACTAACCTAAGGACATCACCCACATCCATGCCCGAGGCAGGATTCGAACCTGCGACCGTAGCGGTCGCGCGGTTCCAGACTGTAGCGCCTAGAACCGCTCGGCCACCCAGGCTGGCTCAAAATTAGCACTTATTGTCATTGTCACCCACATGTTTTTCACATACGGCAGTGATTTGAAAGCCGGTCCATCGCTTATTTAGCGACATTAAATGTACACATGAATAGCACAGAAACTTCCAGTTTGGTTTGGTATATAGGTGCTACCTCACTTTCGTGCAGACTCACATGAAAATTCAAAAATATATGTTACTCAGTAATATACGTTTTGTACCCCAGCTTCATGTTTCTTTGCCTCCACGCCTTTGAGGGAGTCATCTAAGTGAAAATATTTTCCTCGTGGAATATCTCTTAGCTTCATAAAAATGTGGTAATCGAAAGTGAGCGTATGTGACCTGTAGAACAAGTGGTCAATAATTTGGTAGCGAAAGCGTTAGAATTTGTTGTGGTTTCAGAACATGAGATTTCAAGTTGTGGCATTGGACAAAGCCGAAAGACAACGTATCTCGTGGGAAAATTTTGAATTAGCTATTTTAACCTTTTTAGTGTTATACAATGTGTATTACCATTGATCATGACTCAAAGGGTGAAACAAATCTATGAACAGCCTACGGTTTCTTTCTCAAAAGACTGTTTTTATGAGGTTTTTAATTTAGTGTTTTATCTCATGTATTTAGTGTAGTTGGTAAGCTTCGTTGCCTGACAGTTTTTGAGCATAAGAAACTTCAACAACAGTGTGTCCTTGTGAAGGCTCTAATTGGTTTTAGCGAGACTCTGAATAAACCAAAGGTGCTCATTTGTAAGCCTATCTGTCATATTGTCCGTAAAAGTTTTGGGAATAGAGGTACACACAGTATATGGAAAGTATCTATTGGTCTAATTAATTGTGGAATGACATCATCGTATAATTCGTCAAACGAATAGCAGAAGTTCACTCTCTGATTCTCCAAGTATTAACAGCCTTTGACTCAAGATTAGAAATTTCAGAAACATCGCTGAATAAATGATCACCTAGTAACATTTTTCTTTTAACCTCTTTGGCATGACAGTAGATTTCGCTTCAAAACAGAAAATTCAGAGGCATTTTTTATAGAAAATATCACATGCTTTTTCATACCTCATTCACACTTTTATGAAAGGTTTCAGTGCGCTATAGAATCTTGCCAGGATGTGTCGACACATTCCTAGTAGTCAGTAGCGGGAGGGAGCGCTGCAGTTTCTATCAGGATTTGCAAGTTAAGAAATCATGAGAGATAGTTTTGTTCCACAGGTGTTGTAGCCCACAGGGGCGTTTCATAAAGGTCACGCGGGGAAGTAAATGGCGGTTTTTATCGAATATGTGAAATTTATGAGACATGGTAGCTATAATGATGCATCGGATACAAATAAAGGGTGATATTTTGAAACTAGTGCAAAAGAAAATGTCCGTAACGAGACGGCTGACCAGTAGCCTAGTTAATTCTGACAGAGGATCGAGCAAGGTGGCTCAGTGGTTAGCACACTGGGCTCGCATTCGGGAGGACGTCAGTTCAAACCCGCTTCAGGACATCCTGATTTAGGCTTTACGTGATTTCTCTAAATCACGTCAGGCAAATGCCGTGATGGTTCCTCTGAAAGGACACGGCCGACTTCGCTCCCGATCCTTCCCTAATCCGGTGGGACCGATGACCTCCCTCTGTGGTCCCCTCCCCCAAATCAACCAACCAACCAATCTAACCGAATGATGAAATAACAAACACGTGTCGTCCTACTGTGTAGAAACTGTAAACTGTGAAAGCATCTTTGCGCAATCAAACATTGAATACAAAATCCTATTTACCAGACTCGAGACAATACCTACTGCTAGATCACTCTATCCCCATATTTAGATACTGTAGGTTCAAATGGCTCTGAGCACTATGCGACTTAACTTCTGAGGTCATCAATCGCCTAGAACTTAGAACTAATTAAACCTAACTAACCTAAGGACATCACACACATCCATGCCCGAGGCAGGATTCGAACCTGCGACCGTAGCGGTCGCTCGGTTCCAGACTGTAGCGCCTACAACCGCACGGCCACTCCGGCCGGCAGATACTGTAGGTTGTGTCTGGAGTGTAGCCATGTATGAAAGTGAAACATGGACGATAAATAGTTTAGACAAGAAGAGAATAGAAGCTTTCGAAATGTGGTGCTACAGAAGAATGCTGAAGATTAGATGGGTAGATCACAGAACTAATGAGGAGATATTGAATAGAATTTGGGAGAAGAGGAGCTTGTGGCACAACTTGACTAGAAGAAGGGATCGGTTGGTAGGACATGTTCTGAGACATCGAGGGATCACCAACTTAGTATTGGAGGGCAGCGTGGAGGGTAAAAATCGTAGAGGGAGATCAAGAGATGAATACACTAAGCAGATTCAGAAGGATGTAGGTTGCAGTAGGTACTGGGAGATGAAGCTTGCACAGGATAGAGTAGCATGGAGAGCTACATCAAACCAGTCTCAGGACTGAAGACCACAACAACAGGTTGTGTCCCAAACTTTTAGAATAAAATTTATGCAGATGGTAGAACCTAATTATTTTGAGCTAAGGATGCAATAAAAGCGGATATATCTGGTGCAGCGAGGTCATGAAGGAGTGAAGCGTGTGAGGTATGTGCTTGCAAAGTACAGTAGAGCACCAATTGTTCGAAAGAGTTGTACACGAAGTGTGTTCGGATAGCTAATTTTTCGGATAACTTTTCGTTTACGAAAACATAGGTGAGGTCCTCAAACGAAGTAGTATAGATTATGCTAATAAGAACGAAGAGGAACTGCGTTCTTTCTAAGGTTAACTTTTGTTTCTAGTGTTAGTCACAGCACAAAACCACATTTCTCAATTATAAGAAAATAGACTTTTTACGCCTCCAAAGGAACACGCGTCATGACCTGCACACTGCGGGACTTTATGAAGTGACGTTTGGTTCTGGAAAAAATGGGAGGACAATAAAAGAACGGATTAATGAAAATGAAAACCACACAAGTTTAAAACAAAGTGTGAAATCTGCGGCAGCAGAACATCAGACTGCGCCCAATGCTAGCCAAAGAATGTAACGTTTTCAGAATGAAAGCCTGAGAAGCGGTTGAGATATCGAAGAACGAAACGAATTTCAAAAGACGTGACGGATGTAGGGTTCCAGAATCATGGCTCCCCGCCACCAAGGAGGTAAATACGCAGTCACGATGCGCAAGAAACAAAAATAACTTCTACCTCTGCGGCACGATAATTTATACATTCCCCTTCTCTTTCTCTCCCTTTTTCGCTCTCTGTGGTCCTCCATTAGCAGTCAGAAAAATATCAACCAATAGCCACACTTCGACAATTTATGAGAAGGATTTACCAAACGGCGTCTGTGAGTTACTGCAGCTTCAGTTTCATAACTGACGTTTATCAGCGAGAAAAACACTTTAGTTTTAAGAGCTCTGATGACCTCGATAAGTAGCGCTCATAACACCAACCGTCAATATCTCTGTAGAATATCTAAAACCACGTGGTCAAGCGAGCCAATGGGGCATGCTTGTATGTCGTAAGGTGTACTGGAAGCTTAAGATTTTCCAGTCTGCTTCCAGCTGGATACGTATTCTAGATATGAAAGAACTTTAAGACTCTCGTACCAGGAGAGCTGCAAGTGTGGACCATATAGTGTTAGAGGGCTCTCGCTAGGAATATGACTTGATTGGAAAGAGAAATATGGACAGAAATACTGGTGTTCATCTTGGAAAAGCAAGAAGAGTCGAACTAGGTGGATGTTAGTAACGTGGTAATAGAAAGGGAGCATGTGAGTGGCAGCAGAGGTGGTCAAAACATCTGTAGCGTAGTTTTTTGCTGAAGCTGTTGTTTCTTCTGAACGACATGAGCTTTAAAGTTGTGGTATTGGACGTTTCGAGCCTTGGCAAACGGAATTGAAGTTTTTTCGTCAGTAACAATGTGTTCTGAAGAAGATTTTTATTTATTGTAGTGGGGCTTCTAATAATTCAATGTGGCACCCAACACTTCTCTTGGTGACCATTTATAAGCGAACAAGGTATACGTGGTTAATTTCGTCTGCACTCAGATTGTCCGCAACCGTTTTTTGAACAGTGGTAGACATAGGCACGGTTTAAGAACTAAATGGATGTTATTGAATGTGAATAAAATTTTTCTGAGTAGCTGCAGGTATCGCAGCTTTCCCGAAACAGCAAAATTTGAATCACTAGACGATAGGATGATATTATTTCTTACTATAAACCCCAGTCTGGTGCAGGTTAATTTAACACAGAGTTTAGCATACCGTCTACAATTTGCTTATAGTAGGTGATAGCAGCTCGTGTTACATCTATTACCACAATTTCTGATTCATTGTTCATATATTCTGCTGAATAAGGTTGGCTTCTGCTTTTGGACATCTTTCTTGCTGCATATTCGTGCGCGCGTCGATAGGCATTTATCTGTGTCAAAGATCTGTAGTTAGCCATCCGTCTGTTAGGGTAGTACAGTACATCTCTGAGTGGAAACTGCGACGGAACGCAGAGACCGTAGCATACATCACCTGCAATCGGTCGCTCGCATCGACATTCCACACATGAGTGATTTGACGAACAATTGTCCGCAGCTCGTGGTCGTGCGGTAGCGTTCTCGCTTCCCGCGCCCGGGTTCCCGTGTTCGATTCCCGGCGAGGTGAGGGATTTTCTGTGCCTCGCGATGACTGACTGTTGTGTGATGTCCTTAGGTTAGTTAGGTTTAAGTAGTTCTAAGTTCTAGGGGACTGATGACCATAGATGTTAAGTCCCACAGTGCTCAGAGCCATTTGAACCATATGAGCCATAAATTCAACGTGCAGAAGGTAGAGTTCTGTTTACAAACGATCACTGTTACAAATGCACGGGGAAAGAAGAGCAAATATAAGGTATAACAACATCACTAAAAAGAAAACGCTTCCGCATAACATTACAGAAGCTTAAGCGATAATGAAAACGGGAAACCACTGAGTGTCATATACATGCGCGTAAGCACTGCGTCTTGCTGGTGTTAAGTAGCGTAATTTTTCATTAAAGCAATATGGTAATTTCTTTCAGACGGCCACTAATAAAGGCAATAATTTAAGAGGTATACATTAAATATAAAATTTTCTGTAAAACATTTATGTAGCAAAGTGATACTGCACGTACCTTTAGTGTGCAGAAGATAAGTTACAAAAAATTACTTCCGTTACCAAAAAGGGTGGAGGACATAATAAATGGATAAAGTTGCATCACAACATGAAAAAGAGAAACTTCTGCTTAACTGTGCCAATATTTTTGGAATATCAACTGTAGGAAGGGGTGCTGACAAATCCACGAAAGATGAAACCTAGTGATACGAAATGTCAATAGCTCAACAACAGAGAAAAAGTAAATTGAGGAAAACAGCACATTCACCGATATTAGTGGAGATCGGTAATCACGTATTATGTGACCGTGAGCAGCGGTTTAAATCCATCAAGGAAGTGTTTATTCTCGAGTTGCAACTGAGCGTTCAAAATGTTACCGTCTCCCTTAGCAAGATGTTTATAAATTTCAAGTTTTTCTAATAAATCCAATTTCCAGCCTTTTATTTCCTTACTTAAAGCTACAGTTTCTTCTAATTCCCTCGGAAAATGGTCTTAAATAAGTAAATGTTCAGCGAATGATGAATTATGGAGATTTCCCACTTTCTTACCCAACAGGTGCTCCTTATATCTGTCTTTAATAGCTCTGCCGGTCTGCCGTATATAGTAGCTAGGGCAATCTTTACAGACGATTTTATAGACGCCTGAATTTGTGAAAGGCTCTTGTTCAGTTTTTAATGTATGTACGAAATTTTGTTCAAACTTTTGTTCGTAGAGAAGGTAACTTCACGACCGTATTTTCTAGTCATAAGACGGCCAACCCAATCCTGTAGGATACATTACCTAAAAATGGTATCGAAATAAATTTGCCATTTCCATCTTCATTACTCTTCAGTTTGTCATCTAGCGCTGAAAATTTTTTATTTGTCCTTTTGTTAAGTATCTGATCGACTACGCCAATGGCTAATAAACCTTTGTTTGACAACTGGTTGGCTGATTTTTCCAACCTCTTCAGATTTACACAGTTGCTATTTCGCAGGCATATTTAAGATTTTTATTAATTTAAATTTTTATAGGAAGAGCTAGTGGTGGTTTCAATTTGGGAAAAACTCGCTTCTAACTGTTCTGCATCTTCACTTAACACTGCGGTATCACCAGCATATCTCAGCATACCTATTTTCTTATCATCATCATCATCATCATCATCATCATCATCATCATCATCAAAGACTGATTATGCCTTTCAGCGTTCAGTCTGGAGCATAGTACCCTTTATAAAATTCCACCATGATCCCCTATTCAGTGCTAACATTGGTGCCTCTTCTGACGTTAAGCCTATTACTTCAAAATCATTCTTAACCGAATCCAGGTACCTTCTCCTTGGTCTGCCCCAACTCCTCCTACCCTCTACTTCTTAACCCATGAGTCTCTTGGGTAACCTTGCTTCTCCCATGCGTGTAACGTGACCCCCACCATCTCAGCCTGTTCGCCCTGACTGCTACATCTATAGAGTTCATTCCCAGTTTTTCTTTGATTTCCTCATTGTGGACACCCTCCTGCCATTGTTCCCATCTACTAGTGCCTGCAATCATCCTAGCTACTTTCATATCCGTAACCTCAACCTTGTTGATAAGGTAACCTGAATCCAGCCAGCTTTCGCTCCCATACAAATACAACAAAGTTGGTCGAAAGATTGAACGGTGCACAGACAACTTAGTCTTGGTACTGACTTCCTTCTTGCAGAAGAGAGTAGATCGTAGCTGAGCGCTCACTGCATTAGCTTTGCTACACCTCGCTTCCAGTTCTTTCACTATGTTGACATCCTGTGAGAATATGCATCCTAAGTACTTGAAACCGTCCACCTCTTCTAACTTTGTTCCTCCTATTTGACACTCAATCCGTTTATATCTCTTTCCCACTGACATTACTTTCGTTTTGGAGATGCTAATCTTCATACCATAGTCCTTACATTTCTGATCTAGCTCTGAAATATTACTTTGCAGACTTTCAATCGAATCTGCCATCACAACTAAGTCATCCGCATATGCAAGACTGCTTATTTTGTATTCACATATCTTAATCTCACCCAGCCAGTCTATTGTTTTCAACATACGATCCATAAATAGTATGAACAACAGTGGAGACAGGTTACAGCCTTGTCTTACCCCTGAAACTACTCTGAACCATGAACTCAATTTACCGTCAACTCTAACTGCTGCCTGACTATCCATGTAAAGACCTTTAATTGCTTGCAAAAGTTTGCCTCCTATACCATAATCTCGTAGAACAGACAATAACTTCCTCCTAGGAACCCGGTCATATGCCTTTTCTAGATCTATAAAGCATAGATACAATTCCCTGTTCCACTCATAACAGTTCTCCATTATTTGCCGTAAGCTAAAGATCTGGTCCTGACAACCTCTAAGGGGCCTAAACCCACACTGATTTTCATCCAATTGGTCCTCAACTAGTACTCGCACTTTCCTTTCAACAATACCTGAGAAGATTTTACCCACAACGCTGATTAAACAGATACCTCTGTAGTTGTTACAATATTTTCTGTTTCCATGTTTAAAGATTGGTGTGATTACTGCTTTTGTCCAGTCTGATGGAACCTGTCCCGACTCCCAGGCCATTTCAATTATCCTGTGTAGCCATTTAAGACCTGACATTCTACTGTATTTGATGAGTTCCGACTTAATTTCATCCACCCCATCTGCTTTATTGCACTGCAATCTATTGACCATTTTCTCCACTTCCTCAAATGTGATCCTATTTCCATCATCATTCCTATCCCATTGTACCTCGAAATCTGAAACATTACTGATCGTATTTTCACCTACATTGAGCAACTCTTCAAAATATTCCCTCCATGTGCCCAAGGAATCCACAGGATTCACCAAGTATTTTAATTCCTTCAACGTCTCGTAGTCTCTCTAACACCATCTATTATCCTCTGAATGTATCCATTTAACAAGACAGGAGAGAGTGAGCAGCCATGTCGTACACCCTGCTTAACAGTAGCTTCTTCTTGATGTTCTCCACAGTCACCTCATCTCTAAACAGTCTCTGCATTACTCTTCTGTGCTCATACTTTGTGTCAATCTCTCTCGGCATCTCAGAGCTGTCGCCATTCTACCCTGTCGAATGTTTTTTCTAAGTAGATGAAGGCAATATATAAAATGTGTCTTGACCCATGTTTAGTCTTTTCTCAAGAATTAGTCGCAAGCTGAATATTGCTCCTCGTGTACCTACACATCTTCTAAGACCAAACTGGTCGTCCACGGTCTTTGCATCTATCCTGACTTATATCCTCCTTAGAATGATGGAGGTCAAGATCTTCGAGGCATGTGTTATCGAACTTAGGGTCCTGTATTTTTCACGTCTGTTTGCAGATGCTTTCTTTGATACTGACACTGTGATACCTTTTTTAAAATCTGTTGGGAGCTCCCCGGTTTCGTATATAACTTGTATGAAATGGAACAGTTCTTCATGTACCTGTTCTGCAGCAGCCATGATGATTTCTGCTGGTATATAATGAGCTCCAGTGGCTTTCCCAGGTTTTAGCTGCCTACCTGCAAGGTCGGACTGACTGCATTGAATCTCTATGGCTCTCTCTTCTTCCAAATCGTTTCCCTCAGCGTCCTTCAGTTGTTTCAGGCCCATTATTTCCCGAATACAGTTTTTCAAGGTATTGTTTCAACATTTCTACTATGTCTTTCTGCTCATATAATATTATTCCATCTTCAATTTGCATTAAACTACATTTTATTTGCCTGTTTCGGAAGAACTGTTTAACTGAGTTATAGGCAGATTCCAGCTTTCCTACCTTGATCATTTTATTCAATTCTTTGCATTG
Organism: Schistocerca piceifrons; assembly: GCF_021461385.2. Lineage (NCBI taxonomy): Eukaryota > Metazoa > Arthropoda > Insecta > Orthoptera > Acrididae > Schistocerca > Schistocerca piceifrons. The sequence goes on from NC_060141.1 coordinate 83,687,160, forward strand.
GCCCTCCAACAATCGTTGTTTAGCCTTTTTTGACTCATGGTTGATTTCATTCCTCAGTGCTCTATTGCCTTTGTGCTTCCTCAGTGTTCTCTTGTTTCATCTTACGTCTTAAATTTGTTTTTGTTACTATCCTTCCTGTAATCCATTCTTTTTTTGATTGCCTTCTGTCTCCCAACTGCTGCTCGTAGGATATTGCTTTTTAAGGACTCCCAACTTTCAACAACATTCGTGGTGCTGTTAATAACTGTAGCGATGTTTGTTTGTTCCTCCTATGTCGACCTAACAATACCATCCTTTAGTCTATTCAGACCTCATTTCTCAGATGTTCTTTTCATAAGATTGTCTAATTTCGGATCACGTTCTCATCTCACTGCGTTCTGGTCACTATCAATGTCTGTGCCTGGGTAGTTTCTACGGTCTCGTTTTTGATTCAGCTTCGTTTGTTTAACTAGAATATAGCCGATCTGATATCTCTTCCTACCTCCAGGGGCTTTCCATCTGTACCTTCTCCGTGGATGGTGTTGAAACCACGGTTTACGTATAACTAGTTGATGTTCTGCGCAGAATTCTACTAATCTATCTCCCTGTTTATTTCTTTCTCCGAGCCCAAAAGGTAATTCTACAGTGGAATTTCTTCCTCTTCCCATTGATGTAGTCCAGTCCTGCAAGCCTTGCTATCGGAGTTAAAACTGACTGCGAGAAATAAAACCAAACCGCACACTTTCACAGCACCGTACTTTCGTTTTCGCCGTAGGTTTTGACAGAGAAACTATACACGGTTGTTTTAAAAAATACACAGCGTATGTCCGTCTGAATGTTTATTAGAGTATCGTGTAAAAATTTCAAGTAAATCGGTCAAGAACTTTCGAGATTTTTGCTAAAAACGTTTCCCTGTGACGTGTTACATATACGTACATATATTTTTAAAAAGTGTAGCGCGTTTGATAGGGTGAAAAAGTGAAGTCAATCGGTCAGCAGCTTTTCAGGATAGGTGGTAACAACGTTAAACAACGACTTGTCTTTATTTAGTAGTATACATTAAACTCATGATAGAAGCTAAATTTATGTTAATATTATTAAACAGACTAAATCATATGTCTTTATATCATTGTGGAAATTCTGTTAACATTTACTGTCTAGCATTATGACACCAAATCACTGTGTTTTATACGACCATGCCATGAAAACGTTTGCAGTTGTTTCTGCATCCAGCACTCCGTTTCAGGCCCTAGCTGGATGAAGCAGACGCAGTGTCTCATAAGCAGTACCGGTGGATATCGCATTGAATTGTGAGGCGATCTGAAGAGGATTTTCACATCTGTCTTCATCCACAGCACTGTCCCCACGGCACTTCACGGCACTACGCGAGATGTATGTGGGGAGGGAGAGGGGGGGGGGGGGCGGTTGGGCGTAATGTGTGGTCCGACTCTTCCCGGAAAATGCTCTCTCGAAATTTCAGTAGTAAATCTCTCCGCGATGCACAACGCCTCTCCTGTAACGTCTACCAATGGAGTTTGTTGAGCAACTCCGTAACGCAGACAGTGGAATGTCATCAATAAAATAGTGGATCGGATTTTTTTGAATTAGCAAGTTTTCTTCTTCGCTTTCCCAATTGAAGGACAAGAACGGTTCTTGTATGACAGCTGAGAATATTTTTGGTGGCACTCAACACTTTATTTCTATTCTGATAAAGTATAGTGTAAAGAAAGCACTGATATATGCATTGTCCAGTACGTTGTCATATTTTGAGTCCATGGTTTATTTCTCAATTGCTATTAGTAAATACACTAGCGACTATAACGTCTTTTAAAAATTTTCTAACCAGTGTTTATCGCGCAGGTATCACATGTAATAGCTGTGAGATTGATGATAATTTGTAATGTGTTAACTGCTAATAAATAAATCTGGTTGTCTGTCAACAGCTTATATTGGTGAATATGGTGTTCCTTGAGTTGTGGGACTGCGGGCACCACACACATAATACTCAGGATTGAAGCTGCTGTGGCTCCATTTTCATCGAAATAGGTTCTGGAACCTCCGTGTTTGTAGCCTGAGAATACGAATGGAGTGGTGCCGTCTCTTTCTTCCATTTGCAGTCCGTCCTGATATAACAGGCCAAAGAAGTAGTCACTTTTAAACATAGCTGTGACAATTGTGCGAAATTGCGTACCGACTAGCAGAAAACAATTTCGCAGTGCCATCTGCCAGTAGATGGGAAATGAAACCACAAATGGGCGGCGGCTGCTCTCCAAGACAGCCACCAGTAATACGATTCATCTTCGTGGGTATTTCGCAGAATTGCAAACAACAGACGGAAAACTACTTGAGGTAATAACGGGCCAAACATGACATTGTTTCTGTGTTACGTAACGACTTTTTTCTCAGAAGGTAATAGTTATAATGTATACCGCACGATATAAATTGAGGAGGAAAAAGAAAACCTACCTAATAAGTCGATTTGTCTAATGTTTAAACAAGAATGTGAAACTTCTCGACTTCCAGAGTACCGGTTTGTCATGCTTGTAGACTGCTTTACTGTAGCAGCCCCTTGCATTTAAGAAAAATCTATGAATATCCAGAACGGATAAATAACTACATCAAAGTGCGGTTTCCGCTAATTTGTAGTGTAATGTGACGAATTTCGTGCAAATAAATTTTAACGTTTATAGATAGGTTAAAATCCTGCCTCGGGCATGGATGTGTGTGATGTCCTTGGGTTACTTAGGTTTAAGTAGTTCTAAGTCTAGGGGACTGATGACCTCTGACGTTAAGTCCCATAGTGCTTAGAGCCATTTGAAGCATTTTTCCGCCCTTTCACTATTGTGGCGACCAGAAACCATGCATTTGAAGTTTTTTAGACTTTCACAATGTGTACGAGCGTGGAGAAATTGGGCATGAATTTCGCTAATGGCGAAACTCGCCAACAGAACAGGCAAGCGGTGCAACTGTAAGATGATAGGTATCCAGAACTTGTCAAATCGTCGCGCTATGTATTTGAAAACACTAGAAAAAATGTATAAACCTTCATACTGTTGCCTTTCTTCATTCCTTAATACCTTTATACACCTCATCTTGCATTACTTTTGGGATGTCATTATTAAATAAGTGAATTTCACTTTGTCAAAGAGCTATACAGCGGAATGAACACCCTAAATGTTTAGTTGTACATATGGATCGAAAATTAACTCGTGTAAACATAACTGCTGAGAAAGCAAGGAACAGGCTCAGTGCAGTGACGAGATTAGTTGATAGTAAATGGAGACGTTCAAGGGCGCTGTAAAGCAACACCTACAAAACTTACGTTAAGGATAGTTTTAACACATGTTGTTACAGCTACTACCAGAAATATTAACATGTTAGAACAAGTCCAGAAACAAGCATTAAGATAGATAACTGGTGGAGTAAAATCAGAACCTTCAGTATCCATGAGAATTCAACAATTGCGTGCTAAAAAGTAATGCCTCCGAATTGTTTATACGAAAACTCATAAGGCTTTTCAGATAAAACAAATATCATTAACATTCTGCATTTTCATTTTTCATGTCTACATATCTGCAGGGCTTTTCCGCTAGACGGCTGCAAATTGAAGGGTGTAACATGCCGCTGAGTAACGTTACAATGTCGGTACATGAGACACAGCGTGCTGTAATCGAGTTTCGAATTCGAAGAGTTAGTCAACGCATGGAGGACCCTCTCCTTCAGCATGACAATGCGAGACCAACATCTGCAACAATCCGACGCCTTGGGTTCACTGTCATCGATCTTCCTCCACTCAGTCCTGACTTGGCTCGATCCGATTCCAAAACTCAAAGAGGAGTTAACTTTGCCAATGATGAAGCGGTGCAAGCAGAGGCCAGGTAATGATTCCGTCAAACATTCAACGTTGGCCTTATCAACAAACTGGTCTCTCGTAGGGAGGAATGTGTTCGTTGCCAGAGCGACTATGTTGAGAAATACGAGGGTAATCCCAAAAGAAAGATCTATTTCTTTATAGTTACATACACCTGTTTATTTCTACAATGGCTTACATCAGTTTACAGCTTGAACATTTAGCTATTTTTCGACATAATCACCATTTCTGTCGATGCATTTTTGTAGACGCTGTGGCAGTTTTTGTATGCCCACGTCATACCAGCTCGCCGCCATGCTGTTCAATACATAAGATCCAAAAATTGTTCATGCTGAAGAAGCCCAGGAAATAATTAAATATCTACAGCAGAAGAAGATGACAATTGCAATTCAGTGGATACCATCTCGCTAAAGCTTCGATGGTAATAAAAAAGCAAATCTTCAAGCCAAAAAGGCCAGAAAAATTAAACAGACTGGAAAAATTGAAGTTTATTTCGCAGTGAAACGAATTATTAAAACACCACTGAAGAGGAATTAAGATGGTCCAATAAAATTTCATGTGAGGGAAAGATCTGGAAAAATCTCATAGACGACTCAGTAGTACCTGATGCACCAACTGGTCACCCTGCTGCGTAAGATAAATATCCTGCACTTGCAGAATGCCTTCTGTGCCACAAGACTGGTTCTGCCGTGAACAAAGAACATTTAAAAGGGTGTACACGATTGATATAACAACATCGCAGTGGGAATCAAGCGGGTCAAGTGCCAAAACATTAAAATGATGATGATGATGATGATGATGATTAGAATAATTACATTCCGTGAGTGATCCCATTCGACGTATGTAGAAAAGGATGCCTGTCTGTATTGTACATGGCGTTTGCTAAATTAGCACCAAACACACAGATAAAGGACACATGTCAATCAGGCAAAAGTACAAGCTTGGAACGAAGGACCATATGCTACTCGTTAATGACATCATAGAACGGTATAATGAGATTCCCAACTTTAGGTGCCGATCATAGACCTTTAGAAACTTTTTGACTCAGTTTCAGCAAAATACACTAGCGTGCAAATCTTAAGGAAGAAAATAATTTTCGCTTGCTGTATCACTGCTACTAACATACCTCGATGAAGCTTGCACCATACAGAGAAAGAGCCGCTACAGTGTAGCAATAGAGGCAACTGAAATAAATACGCAATGAGTCGAAGATAAATTACACTTTTATTAAAATATTATAATTTCACTGAAGTTGCGAAAGGCACGTTACGGTTCTCAATAGGATTTCTGATTACCACGGACGACAATGCAAGTTCTACAATGTGCTCCCGTGGTGGCCACAAGGTTGAAGCCGAGTTCTTTTTGGAGAGCGTTTCATCCTACACACAGCTCGGTTGACAACTGCTGGACGGTAGATGGCGCTCGTGGACGTGCTGCAATACGTCACGCTCAACGCATCCCACACGTGCTTGATGGGATTTAGCACGGGAGAAAGGGCAGCCAGCCCGTTCGCCGAATACCCTGTCGTTCCTAGAGCTCCCGCACTTGCGGTGTTCGATGTGATCGCTCAGTCATACTCAAAAAAAGAAGACGGAGCCGAATGCGCCCCTGAAAAGCTGCACATGGGGAAGGAGTACAGTCTCACAATAACGCCGACCTGTTACTGTGTCTTGTTGAAAGATTTGGACGTCATGCCTCCACACACTACATCATCTAGACCACCAAAAACAATCATGTTCGACAAAGCTGCCCATGACTTTATATGGTGAGAAGTGGGATCATTTTCACTACTGAAATTTCGGTCTTATCCCCATTATCAAATGATAGACTGCAAAAGACTGTAAATCACAACCGTGAGAGATTAGTCATCGTATGAAAATGTTTGATTCTTAAGTTAGCACCTAATCTTGGCTATAAACCTAAAGTATGCCCTGTAAATACGGGAAGATCTATTACTGTGAGATTACACTACCGGCGAGAAATCACTGGAAACAGCAGAAACCTCAAAATAGCTGCGAGCAAGCCGGCCGAAGCGACCTAAAGTGAAACGCCTGCATAAAATTAAGTGTCGATGTCAAGCCATAGTGTGCTGACCATACGCCGCTCCACATCCGCATCCAGCGACGCCTGTGGGCTGATGACACGGCAGCCGGTCGGTACCGTTGGGCCTTCCAAGGCCTGTTCGCACGGAGTTTAGTTTAGTTAAAAAAATGGTTCAAATGGCTCTGAGCACTATGGGACTTAACATCTATGGTCATCAGTCCCCTAGAACTTAGAACTACTTAAACCTAACTAACCTAAGGACATCACACACATCGATGCCCGAGGCAGGATTCGAACCTGCGACCGTAGCGGTCACGTGGTTCCAGACTGAAGCGCCTATAACCGCACGATGTCAAGTTGCGATCCACTGCAAGAATTCTAAGGAGATGTAATTCATTTACGAAAGAAGTTTACAAAATACTCGACTGACTCCTGAGTATTACTTGTTATTATGGGACACTTACTACGCAAGATTAATAGAGCAGACAGAACAGATTCAAAGAAGAGTTGCCCGTTTCGTCACGGAATGGTTTAGTAGGCGCTAGAACGTTGCTGAGACGCTCATCGAACCCCAGAGGCAGACGTTACAAGAGAGACGCCGCACAACACGGGAAAGTTGGCAACTGTAGCTGAGCGTACTTCCGAAGAAGAGTCAGGAAACGTATTACTTCCACCCACATGTATCTAGCGAATTGATTAATGTGGGAAGCAATATTGTTATTGCTTCCCACGCTCTATCCGTAACTGGAATAAGAAAGGAGTGAATCATAGTGGTACAACAAATACCTTGCGGAATCAGTCCTTCCGACGATCGTATCTTTTTCGATTTCTTCATAGTTTTCATGCAGCCGTTTCGTCTTGGAGTCTCCACACTTCCTATTTATTTCATTCCTAAAGTGACTCACATTGCTGTATTCCTTTCTTCCTTGAGCATTTTTGTACTTTCTCCTTTCGTTGATCAATTGAAATATTTCTTCTGTTAACCAAGTTTTCTGTGCAATTACCTTCCTTGTAACCTATATCTTTTTGTCCAACTTCTGTGGTAACCTTTTTAGAAATATTCATTCTTCTTCAACTAAACTGTCTACTATGGTAGTCATTATAGTAGTGCGTGAAGTCTTAGAGAACTTCAAGCGTATCTCTTCATTTCTTAGTACTTCATCACACAACTTTGTGCATTGCTTCTTCCTGACTAGTCTCTCAAACTTCAGCCTACTCTTCATCATTACTAAATTGTGATCAGAGTATATCTGTTTCTGGATACGCCTTACGATCCAGTATCTGATTTCGGAATATGTCTGACCATGATGTAGTCTAGCTGTGTTTCCACGACCTTTCCAAGTCTGTCTCCTTTTCTTGTGATTTTTGAAAAGTGTGTTCACTGTTACTTGTTGAAATTTATTGCCGAACTCGGATGGTCTTTCTCTTCTCTTATTCCCGCTGTCAAGCCCATATTCTCCCCTAAGTTCTGTTCCTTTCCCTACAACTGCATTCCAATCCCGCATGATAATTAGATTATCACCCCCCTTTACATACTGAATTAACCGTTGAGACTTCTCACAAAATGTACTTTTTCTGTCTCTTAATCTTCTGCTTGTGACGTCTGCATTTGTAGCTGAACTATTGTTTTTGGTGTTGGTTTGCTGTCGATTCTGACCCTATCACTGGACTGTTCACAATAACGTTCTCTCTGCCCCTACCACCCGATCCATAATACGTGCTGCTCCCGTTATACCGCTTACGGCTGGTGTTGATATTACCTTACATTCATACAGTCATAAACTCTTCTTTTCTTTTAACTTCACTCAGCCCCACCATATGTAGATTGATTCATTACCATTTTCATATTTTGTAACTTCGCCACAACGTTGAAACTTCTCTCAGTCCACGCACCGACTCTTAGAATATTACCCTTTCGTTGATTATTCACTCTTTCTCTCATGGTTACGTCCCCATTGGCAGGGCCCTCCCGGAGATCCGAATGGGCCACTAATGTGAATGTCTTGACAATGAAGAGATGATCAAAATACTCTATGAAATACAGGCCATATGTTCTTCGCATGCACATTACGTGTCTTCGGTGCTGTGATTTCCATTGCTTCTGCATCCTCATACCGTTGATCACTGATGTTTTCCCCATCTTTCAGGGGCAGTATCCCACTCCAAAGGCAGGAAGTTGCCCTGAAATTCTGCCTGTTCCTCCTCTGTCGTTGACAAACTTTGGCAGAACGAGGGTGGCTCTTTACCAGAATTTTGCCGCCATTTATTCAGAATTAAAGCAGTGGCTGTAACTGAACTCGGGACTGAGCACTTTTTGATTCCTAGTGTAAAAAGTACCCTTAAACCGCAGGTGAGACATGTGGAACTGTAGAACGTACGAGGGTTGGAACTTTAATAGTGGCAACTATTTATTCACAGCTCGTGCAAAATGGATACATGTTTCAAAGTTTTACTAACCTTCAGAGTAGTCACCAGCATTGTGTATAACCCGTTGCCAGCGATGTGGAAGTCGTAAGATACTCTTAACAGTGCCAGTCGTGCTGACAGTTCGAGCGGCGCGGTCTATTGCTCGACGAATTCGTAGCAGCTCTGAAGCGAATGCCGTGAAGTGAAGTGTTTCCTTTAGTTGAGAAGTCGAGTTGAACTCACGAGGGCTTAGGTCAGGGGAGTGCAGTAGGTTGTATAGCACTTAGAAGCGCCATCAGTCAAACAAATCAGTAACAGCTTGCACTGTACGTGCTTGAGCATTGTCCTGCAAAACGATGGTCAGGTACTGCAGAAAGTGTCATCATTTCTGTCTATATGCTGTTAATTTTTGGAACACAACCTACGACCAGCTTAGAGACAGAAGTGATGACGCTTTCTGCAGGACCTGACCATAATTTTGCAGGACAATGGTCAAGCACGTACAATGCAAGCTGTTACTGATTTGTTTGACTGATGGGGCTGCTAAGTGCTATACCACCTACTGGACTCCCCTGACTTAAGCCCTCTTGAGTTGATTTATAAACTCAAGGAAACACTTCACAGCATTCGATTCAGAACTGCTACAAATTCGTCGGGCATTAGACCGCACCGCTCGAACTGTCAACACAACTGGCACTGCTAAGAGTATCCTACGATTTCCACATCGTTGGCAGCGAGTTATACATAATATTGGTGACTACTTTGAAGGTCAGTAAACCTTTGAAACATGTATCTATTTTGTACGAGCTGTAAATAAATAGTTGCCACTGTTAAAGTTCCATCCCACGTATATTGTGCTGGCGTTTCTTGTGACCAAAGAAACTGCCTAAGAATCAGCAAGGTTTCTTCAGGCACCGATCGCAGGGCTACCAGGTGCGCTGTTCATTGACAAAGCCTAGAAGGAAATGGATAGCGAATTTCAGGATGGCGCTGTGTTTCCAGGCTCCCAGAAAACTTTTCATACAGTTCCTCACCATTGTCTAGTAAATGAAACACAACCTCAAGGAGTATCCGAAGATATATGCGATCGAATCGAAGACTTCCTAGCAAAAATTATGTCGTTCTTAATTACGAGACCTCGTAGAAAGTAAAAGTAGCATCCAACGTACAGGAAGGGAGTATAACAGAGGGTCTACTGTTCACGACTACACAGAAATGTAACCTGGCGGATAACTATTGTTGTCCTGAAAGGCTGTTGTCAGATGAGCCAGACCCGCTACGAAATGGAGAAATGCGGTTGACCACCGCATGGTGAAAAGACTGGCAGGTAAACATGAAGAAATGGAATGCAAGATGTGGTTTGTAGTTCATGCACATGTTCAGTGTTCTGTGAGTTTACTTCCGAGTAACTTCCTCTTTTTCGTTGAGCTTTACGCAAGCTTTTCCAATTCCTGTTGCTATTATATAATGAGATCGAGTTATCAGTGGATCATACTGATTGTATTCTATGAACACTGTGTAGTTTAAAAAGTGTTGACAGCTCTTACAACCGTAAGGATGAGAAGGGGAGAAAAAGGGGGCGGGGCAAGTGATTCTGGTGCACTATATACCCTCCGCCACACCCCACAAGGTGGGTTGCAAAGTACCGATGACGGTGAAGAAGTACACTCGTAGTAGTAACTGGTGACTGACACAATGACTCGCTCCGTCTTGCATTCTTGCTAGTGGCCACACCACGCCACCACTTTGTCGTAGGCAAGCGGAAGACATGTGCTTGAATGTAATTAACAGTTGCGAAGAGAAAGTAGTCTTATACTCAGAGTTAAGATGAGGCAGCTAATCTCAAGCAGGAAGTGTTTGGAGAGAGACTTAGGGAAGCACTCAGCAAAAGTGGTAAGATCCGAAAGTAGTGGTAACATCGTCTACGTGCCTTTCCAGAAATGGAAACGAGCGTTTGGCGTCATTGGCCGGGAGGCCACTTACGGGACAGGTCCGGCCGCCATATCGCAGGTCTTATTACATTCGGCGCCACATTGGGCGACCTGCGCGCCGGATGGGGATGGAATGATGATGAAGACAACACAACACCCAGCCCCTGAGCGGAGAAAATCCCCTACCGAACCCGGGTCCCTTAGGACGGCAGTCCGTCACGCTGTCCATTCAGTTACATGGGCGGACTGGCTTTCCAGAGAAAGCCAAGGAATATTAAGAGCAAGTGTAGTCTCAGCCATGAGCCGTCCCCAGGTACCGAGATAGGTTCTTCAACATAACTGCAGTTGACTACGCATATGGATTTTGGCTTGAAAGAGTAGCAGAAGTCTTGTTGCGAGGCTGCCTAAAGGTTGGTAATTGGAGGATCCCATCTCCTCCTGATACACGGAAAGAAAAGAGCTCATTCGTTTCGAAATGCAAGTGAAGTATCCCTCACCACATCTGTGTGTACCGTCGCGGAGTGGGAATTGTGCGGCAGTTGTTAGAGGCTCTTAAAATGTCCTGTGATTGACCGGTGTATCACCTAATTCCTTAAAGTTACGTCATATTTTCAAAAATTCACACTTAGTGTAGCGTGGCAGTAGCTGTACGTAACCTGCTGAGAACTCTGTTGCAGATAATACAACGTTAATTACAACGTCCATGTTAGGAGTAAATAAGTTGCGTTGCCGTAGTATCAGTATATGTATCTGAGCATAGTCAGTGACCTGTTATGTTGTACATTTACGTAAAATATTATTTATTGATAGATTAAAAATAATTTTACAGCTTTCTTGTTTAATACCCATGTCTCCTCCAGGTAAATAAATGCTAGCTTGTCGTAGGTTTCCACTCCTTTGTGGTAAAAAATCTGCTCCTGAGACGTATGTTGAAAATGACTTTCTAATGGAGTGAGCTGTGTATATTTTCGAACCGGAAAAAAAGTTTCCACATTCTGTCGTCGAATTTCTGTTTAGTAACAAACGAACGCGTCTACACCACGCTACTTTAATTGATACGAGTCGATTTAATGAATCTGGCTCACTTACACTTATTAGTCATCAAATACACTCCTGGAAATTGAAATAAGAACACCGTGAATTCATTGTCCCAGGAAGGGGAAACTTTATTGACACATTCCTGGGGTCAGATACATCACATGATCACACTGACAGAACCACAGGCACATAGACACAGGCAACAGAGCATGCACAATGTCGGCACTAGTACAGTGTATATCCACCTTTCGCAGCAATGCAGGCTGCTATTCTCCCATGGCGACGATCGTAGAGATGCTGGATGTCGTCCTGTGGAACGGCTTGCCATGCCATTTCCACCTGGCGCCTCAGTTGGACCAGCGTTCGTGCTGGACGTGCAGACCGCGTGAGACGACGCTTCATCCAGTCCCAAACATGCTCAATGGGGGACAGATCCGGAGATCTTGCTGGCCAGGGTAGTTGACTTACACCTTCTAGAGCACGTTGGGTGGCACGGATACATGCGGACGTGCATTGTCCTGTTGGAACAGCAAGTTCCCTTGCCGGTCTAGGAATGGTAGAACGATGGGTTCGATGACGGTTTGGATGTACCGTGCACTATTCAGTGTCCCCTCAACGATCACCAGTGGTGTACGGCCAGTGTAGGAGATCGCTCCCCACACCATGATGCCGGGTGTTGGCCCTGTGTGCCTCGGTCGTATGCAGTCCTGATTGTGGCGCTCACCTGCACGGGCCAAACAAGCATACGACCATCATTGGCACCAAGGCAGAAGCGACTCTCATCGCTGAAGACGACACGTCTCCATTCGTCCCTCCATTCACGCCTGTCGCGACACCACTGGAGGCGGGCTGCACGATGTTGGGGCGTGAGCGGAAGACGGCCTAACGGTGTGCGGGACCGTAGCCCAGCTTCATGGAGACGGTTGCGAATGGTCCTCGCCGATACCCCAGGAGCAACAGTGTCCCTAATTTGCTGGGAAGTGGCGGTGCGGTCCCCTACGGCACTGCGTAGGATACTACGGTCTTGGCGTGCATCCGTGCGTCGCTGCGGTCCGGTCCCAGGTCGACGGGCACGTGCACCTTCCGCCGACCACTGGCGACAACATCGATGTACTGTGGAGACCTCACGCCCCACGTGTTGAGCAATTCGGCGGTACGTCCACCCGGCCTCCCGCATGCCCACTATACGCCCTCGCTCAAAGTCCGTCAACTGCACATACGGTTCACGTCCACGCTGTCGCGGCATGCTACCAGTGTTAAAGACTGCGATGGAGCTCCGTATGCCACGGCAAACTGGCTGACACTGACGGCGGCGGTGCACAAATGCTGCGCAGCTAGCGCCATTCGACGGCCAACACCGCGGTTCCTGGTGTGTCCGCTGTGCCGTGCGTGTGATCATTGCTTGTACAGCCCTCTCGCAGTGTCCGGAGCAAGTATGGTGGGTCTGACACACCGGTGTCAATGTGTTCTTTTTTCCATTTCCAGGAGTGTATATCTTATCAGTTTCACAGACGCAACGATTTTAGGCTGAATATTCCTCTTTGTAGGGAATGTACTGTGCGTGCTTGTTATCACTTTGTCACATAAACTTGTGTTGTGAAAGTGAAGTGATAATGAAGTACAATCCATTAACACGACATTCAAACTATGCGACACTGGTATAGCTTTTCGATTCTATCCTATCTAGATAATTTCTATGTAACATTTAATTTAAAATCGTGCTTGAATAACGCTTTGAGATATAACAGAGAATCTCTTCGATATCTACAGCTACATAAATATTCCACAAGCCACCGTGCGGTGCGTGGCGGAGGGTACCCTGTACCGCTACTAATCATTTCCTTTCCTGTTCCACTCGCAAATAGTGCGACAGAAACACGATTGTCTATATGCCTCCGTATGAGCCCTACATTCTTGTATCTTATCTTCGTGGTCCTTACGCTCAATGTATGTTGCCGGCAGTAGAATCGTGTGGCATTCAGCTTCTAATGACGGTTCTCTAAATTTTTCTCAATAGTGTTCCTCGAAAAGAACGTCAACTTCCGTCCAGGGATTTCGAACCTTAGTTCCCGAAGCATCTCCGTACCACTTACATGTTGTTCGAACCTACGAAAAAAAATGGTTCAAATGGCTCTGAGCACTATGGGACTTAACATCTGAGGTCATCAGTCCCCTAGAACTTAGAACTACTTAAACCTACCTAACCTAAGTACATCACACACATCCATGCCCGAGGCAGGATTTGAACCTGCGACCATAGCTGTCGCGCGGTACCGGACTGAAGCGCCTAGAACCGCTCGGCCACCGCGGCCTGCTCGAACCTACCGGTAACAAATCTAGCACCCCGCCTCTGAGTCACTTCGATGTCTTCCGATCTGATATGTATCCCAAATACTAGAGCAGTATTCAAGAATAGGTCTTACCAGCGTCCTATACGCGGTCTCCTTTACAGGTGAATCCCTCTTTCCTATAATTCTCCAAATAACTCGCCTTCCATGCCACAGTTCTCACGTGACTGTTTCATTTCATATGGCTTTGCAACGTTACACCCAGATATTTAAACGAATCGACTGTGTCAAACAAGGCACTAGTAATACTGTATTCGAACATCATAGGTTTCGTATTCCTACTTACCCTCATTAACTTACATTTTTCCACATTTAGAGCTAGCTGCCATTCATTACACCAACTAGAAATTTTGTCTAAGTCGTCTTCCATCTTTCTAAAGTTTCCCAACTTCACCACCTTTCCGTACACCACAGCATCATCTGCAAACAACCGCAGACTGCTGCCCACCCTGTCAAACCATTTATGTATACAGAGAACAACAGCGATTCTATCATTCCTCCCTGGGGCACTCTTAACGATAGCCTCAGTCCAACCAACCACCGAATTTATCATCGAATTTATCATGTGGTAGTATCATGTTTTTGTCGTAATGGGGTACACAAGCACGGGGTACGAGATGTGTTGACTTCCACTTGAGCTGTTCTTGTGAATAACCTACTCGTCGTCTAGTAGTCAACATCAAGCAGTGCAAACGCAAAGCTGCGATATCAAATCCAATCTTTTCCTTTCTTTTGTAGCCGTATTCCGTCTATCTGCTAAGAGCATCAGTCTGACAGAAAATAAGAGACAATTTCGCTCATTTTCTAACCATCCAGTAATAGAAAACTCTTGCAAAAACAAGTATGTAAAAGTGATCGTGTGTGTCTATCAATTTAAGAACAATTTCAACGCCATCTGTCAACTGCTGGTTGATAGAGACCGGCGTCGGCCAAAGTGATTGCAAACCATGTGGCATAGATCGTATGATCTCCAGCGGACTTTTCTGCGCTCGAATTAGCAAGTATAACATTATGTAGCGCCACATATGATATAGTATTATATTTCAATATGCCCTGTGGCGATTTTGTATGGCGTTTTGCTGTAAGCGTCGAGGACAACCTACTCAGTTCTATTATTTAAGAATCATCGACCCACCCACATATTTGTGAACTTATCCCATATTCTCGTTCCTTCGTTAACAGCCTGCAACGAGACACCGAGTCAAATGCATTCCGGAAATCTGGAAACGTGGAATATGTTGTGTTTGCAGAAGAGCCAACACCGTGTTACTAGAGGAGGCTGAAATGCACGCGTTTTAGCTCACGCAGGCTGGCGCGAGGAGGGAAGAACTATGCTGACGTGAGGTCTGGAACATGACAAGGGATGAGAATTCAGAAAGCGGACGTAATTAGTTTCATACTTAACTTTAATCTATTAATGATGAACGTCGCTCTTGACGGTACATAATTCACAATATTATCTGTTCAGAAACAGTAACTGAATATGGCGCCTTGCTAGGTCGTAGCAAATGACGTAGCTGAAGGCTATGCTAAACTGTCGTCTCTGCAAATGAGAGCGTATGTAGTTAGTGAATCATCGCTAGCAAAGTCGGCTGTACAACTGGGGCGAGTGCTAGGACGTCTCTCTAGACCTGCCGTGTGGCGGCGCTCGGTCTGCAATCACTGATAGTGGCGACACGCGGGTCTGACGTATACTAACGGACCGCGGCCGATTTAAAGGCTACCACCTAGCAAGTGTGGTGTCTGGCAGTGACACCACAGAATCTGTATGTTGCCCTTCATCCATAGCTCGCAGTATATCATGTGAGAAAAGGGAAAACTGAGTTTCGCACGAACGATGCTTTCTAAAGGAGGAGGAGATTAGTGTTTAACGTCCCGTCGACAACGAGGTCATAGAGACGGAGCGCAAGCTCGGGTGAGGGAAGGATCGGGAAGGAAATCGGCCGTGCCCTTTCAAAGGAACCATCCCGGCATTTGCCTGAAGCGATTTAGGGAAATCATGGGAAACCTAAATCAGGATGGCCGGAGACGGGATTGAACCGTCGTCCTCCCGAATGCGAGTCCAGTGTGCTAACCACTGCGCCACCTCGCTCGGTCAATGCTTTCTAAAGCCATACTGATTAGTGGACATAAGATTCTCTTTCTCAAGAAAGTTTAATGTAATCGAACTGAGAATATTTTCAAGGATTTTGCAGCAAACCGAAGTTACGGATAGCGGTCTGTAATTTTGCGGGCCCTTTCTTTTACCCTTCTTATATACTGGAGTCGCCTGAACTTTTTTCGAGCCACTTGGAACTCTGTGCTAGGCGAGAGATACATGATAAATGCAGGCTAGGTATGGGGCCCAATGCCGTAGAGTACGCTTTGCAAAATGGGGTTAGGATTTTATCCGGACCTGGTGATTTATTTGCTTTAAAATCTTTCAGTTGTTTCTCTACATTAGGTATGCTTATTACCATGTCGTCCATATGGGAGTCTGTCCCACGGTCAAATGATGATATGTTTGTACGATTCTCCTGCGTGAACGATTTCTTGAACGTGAAATTTAAAACTTCGGCTCTCGTTTTACTATCTTTAACTGCCACACTAGACTGGTCAGCAAGGAACTGAATTGATACGCTGATCTTTGGGCTCGTGTTGCAAAGCCACGACGGCCTGGGCGCT
This sequence comes from Schistocerca piceifrons, assembly GCF_021461385.2. Lineage (NCBI taxonomy): Eukaryota > Metazoa > Arthropoda > Insecta > Orthoptera > Acrididae > Schistocerca > Schistocerca piceifrons. Next base: position 83,703,440 of record NC_060141.1, read on the forward strand.
ACGTCTGTCTTGACTGAAGACATCAAATTCTGGATATTGCAGCCAAGTGCTGCCCAAACAGAAGTTACCTGTTTCCACCACCACAAGGTCGTAAACAAGGCAATATAGGTGTATTTCGAAGAGAAACAACTGAGTCATAACAAATTCCACGTTTCCTAGCTGTCACTCTTGACAGGAAGCTCAGCTTTAAAGATGACTTGCTGGAAGCAGCTGCTGAGATGAAGACAAGAAGTAACTTCCTGCAGAAAATTTGTAGTACGACATTGCGTTCATCAGCTCCAGCACTAAGAAGTTCTACTCTTGGACTGGTGTATCTTGTGGCAGAATATAGTGCTGCAGTCTGGATCAACAGCCCATACTCCAAACTCATGGACGCGTAGCTCAACCAGAGTATGCGCATCATCACAGGAACAAACTCCAGCCTCCTGGTTGCCTGTTCTCAGCCATATATCACCCCCATTTTTGCGGTGAGAATGAAAGCGGAAGTTTACAAATAGAGCTAGTGATCCTTATACCCCTGTGCATGAGGACAATCCTGCTTCAATAAAAACAGACTCTGCTCTCGTAATCCGCCTCTTCAAGTGCAACATTTTTGGTGGACAATGGAGTAACAATAACAGATCGATGGGCAGAAATGTGGCAGAGCAATGATACCCCAGGACAGCTTAAGATGCTCAGCATCTCATCCAAGCAACCAGGTTTTAAAGAGCACCATAAGATTTCTTCTGCGCTCAACAGCATATGGACCAACAGAGGAAGAGATACTGACTCGGTGTACAAATTTGGATTAACAACATTGCCCAGCTGCGACTGTGGCACAGAACAACATGTTCAGCATATCGTCTGTGTGTGCCCAAAACGTTTGCTTTCTTGTTATTAGGGGGAGTTCCTGATAACAACGAAGACATGATGTATGTCTGTGATCTTCTGTGCTATGTATAAACTCTACATTTGATTACGATTTTTACTTTGTTTTAAAGGTGTTTATACTTATTGTTAAAGTAAAAAGTTTTCTTATGTGATGTGATACTAGTCATATGCTAAGTAAATACTTCTTCCTGAAACATTGGTGTTCTTCGGCTGCTTCATGTATGTGTTATTAGATGACAGAGAAGGAACCGTTTTTTGCACTCCTAATGTGCATAAGTCATCTTCAGAATTTATTACAATGTGAAAATGCGTGAGGTAGTCATCATGTTTTATCAACTTATCTTTTTTTGCGATTTTATCTACAGATACATTAAACTTTCCCAGAATCAAAGTTTTTCTTTCACGCTCCTGCCAAATATTTCAAATGTTCACCTCATTTCATAGAATTACCTCTAGGTATTTAAACGATGTGACTGGCTCAAAAAAATACTCTACGTATCTTCTAATCAAGTAATATCTGCTTATTTATCTTGTTGTATTATCTTCCACTTATCCACGTTTAAAAAAAAGCAGTCTGCATTACCTTACTGTCATTAAACGACGTTACTTAGAATAGATAACAGCAATTTCGGCGAATAATCTAATAGTGTTGTTGACCCCATCTGATAAATCATTTTCGTATGCTGAGAAATGCACCGGCTGCAATCCGACCACTTGCCTTGGGCGGTGCAGAATGCTGGCCCGCAACAAAAGAAACAGAGCAACCACTTGCTGTAATGGAAACCAAAGTGCTTCGGTGGAGCTCTGATTTCACATTTCATGATCATGTGACCAATGACGAAATACACAGCCCTTACGGAGTTGGACCTATCGTTGAGATGATAGGCAAATTTTCTTACAGTAATATGGTCATGTACTTCGAGCAGATGAACATCCAATACCAAAACGCGAGTTTTTTTGTTGAAAGTCGAAGATGAGCGATCTACTGGGAGGCCGAGAAAACATTGGTTCGATACCCTCCATTAGACTTAAAGACAGCGGGGTTCCACCCTGAGCAAGCTGTACTGGTGTACCTATCGCGTCGAGTGAAGACGGAGAGCCAAAAGAGGAAGAGGAAGAAGATATTGAGAAGATTACCGGTTCTATTTGGTTAACCGAGATTCTCAACCGGTGTTACTTTCACTCCTGTTAATTATTTACCGCCGGCCGGGGTGGCCGGGTGGTTCTAGGCGCTACAGTCTGGAACCGTGCGACTGCTACGATCGCCGGTTCGAATCCTGCCTCGGGCATAGATGTGTGATGTCCTTAGGTTAGTAAGGTTTAAGTAGTTCTAAGTTCCAGGGGACTGATGACCTCGCCGCGCGGGATTAGCCGAGAGGTCTGAGGCGCTGCAATCATGGACTGTGCGGCTGATCCCGGCGGAGGTTTGAGTCCTCCCTCGGGCATGGGTGTGTGTGTTTGTCCTTAGGATGATTTAGGTTAATTAGTGTGTAAGCTTAGGGACTGATTACCTTAGCAGTTAAGTCCCATAAGATTTCACACAAATTTGAACACACTGATGACCTCAGACGTTAAGTCCTATAGTGCACAGAGCCTTTTTTCCATTATTTACAATTAAGTGCTGGTGCTACGTACCGGGTTTAGTGGTAAATTTTTCGAACCAATCACAAGGTAATCTATGTGACCATATTTTAATAATCATTCGACAGTAAGTATAGTATCGAACGCCTTTAGGGAATATAAGATTTGTTGCTCCAGTACGAATAAATAAAATACTCCAATATTTTAATCAGGAACAAATTGCAACGAACAGACTCTGTTTAGATTTTCTAGTTTATTTTGTTCTGCTTTATCGGTTTCGAGTGTTATCACATCCGAAGGTGCACTTCTGCCTCACAGACCATATTTATTTTACGCAAATGAGCGTCGTCGCGCTGTGGTAAGACGGTGGGTTCGTATTCTGGAGGACAGCCGTTGAAATCGGCCATCCACATTTATGTTTTTCGATGTTTTCCTCGATCGCTTAAGATGAATGCCGGAATGGTCCCTTTGAAAGGACACAGGCGATTTGCTTTCTCATCCCTTCCCAACCCCTGCTTGTACTCCATCTCTAACGTCATCGTCGTCGACAGGAATTATAATCTTTCTTTCTTTCCTTTACTCTATGTAGAGCCAATCTAAATGTTAACCTACTGGAGATATTTAAGAAAACTTCCAAATCCTTTAAAAGGTAATAAAAGAAATGTGAAAACTGGTACAGTGACTGGCTGCTACGAATCCTTCCTAGGATTCAATGCCGGGAAAAAGAAATGTAACACCCTCAAGGACAAAGTCATTTTATTGACAGGTGAGGTGACAGTTCATCACCTCATGATTATAAGACAAATAATTCAGACCAAATGAAACAAAAATGTCGCAGTAAAGCATGTCCGTACAATCGCATTAATACAGAGTGCACACCTCCCATCTTCCCCGGCCCCACCCCCTCCGTCGACAATGCAGGCGTCTTCTCTCGCATGCATGTGACAGTAAAGGTTCCGAGTGGCATCCGGCAACAGGCTAACCCAAGAATATTGCACCTTTTGTTGCAATCCGGCAGTGATTTTGCCAGTCCCTGAAGAACGAGAAATTTCCCGATTCATCACATTCCACACTTGTTCAATTGGCGAGAGATCTGGTGTTCTAGCTGCCCAGGTCAGTTTTATACTACGAAGAGCAGGTGACGCCGCATGTGGACGTGCACTGTCGTGCTAAAAAAGCACATCACCCTCCTGTCGAGTGAATGGCAGTAGCACGGGGATAACAGCCTGTGCAGTCACTGGTTACTTCACCCCGTAGAAACACCAGATGCGACCACTAATTGTAACTGGTGGCCCCTCAGATCATGAAGCCTAGGGTACGCCGTGAGCGAATGCACTCCGGCAGCTGGCCGTTGTGGCCGAGTGGTTCTAGGCGCTTGAGTCCGGCACCGCGCTGCTGCTGCGGTCGCAGGTTCGAATCCTGCCTCTGGGATGGATGTGTGTGATGTCCTTAGGTTAGTTAGGTTTAAGTAGTTTTAAGTCTAGGGGACTGATGACCTAAAATGTTAAGTCCCATAGTGCCTAGAGTCATTTGAACCATTTGAGGCACTCCGGCAGCTCACCAGGTCTACTCTATACACGTATATGTCGCAACAGACTGCTCCCACTCTCATTCTGACGACAGCAGTGCGTCATTCCACTCTCCCGTCGACTCTTTCACCATAGTAGCCATCGTTGGTAGTTTCGTGATGTCAGTGATAGTCTGGTCAGAGGCACACGTGACCTTAGTTCTGCTGTAAGCAGACGATTCTCAACGGTTCCTAGTGACTCAGCAGGTGCAACATGAGACCGGATTTTGGCCTTGGATCATATTCGGTCGACCACCGGTGCTGGCAAAATGCGTGGGCGACCAGAACCTGGTCTACGGATGTGGGAATGTTCCACAGACCACAGCTAAAAACAGCGACACAGCACCGATGCATTGTGTCTAGCATGTGCAGCGATCTGTCGAAACGTCCGCAGCTCGTGATCTAGTGGCTAGCGTTGCCACCTCAGGATCACAGGGTCTCGCTTTCGATTCCCGGCCGGGTTGGGGATTTTCTGTCCCCTGGGGCTGGGTGTTTGTGTTGTCCTCCTCCTCATCATCGTCATAATCATCATAATTCTTGACAGTGCCTAGATTGGATTGTGTAAAAATTGGACTGCGTAAAAAACGGGACTTTGTATGGGCGCTGATGACCGTGCAGTTGAACGCCCCACAAACCGAACATCGCTCCGTCGATACGTTCATTCCTGTTGGCCCACAATGAGACCCGTTCAAATGGGTGAAACTGTTCAGCAGGGGTATGTACTCGGCGGTGAGGCATAGTTGAACCCTAGAATGAGTGTTGCAAACATTTTTCATCTCTATACTGAGCACAGTAACTGCCTGCAGATTCAAAAAAGAGCGTGGACAGACAGGCCCCCGATGGCCACTACTCTATTACGCCCGTGACAGGAGAATCAACCCTGATGCCACTGAACACAATCCGTGTGTGTATTGCATTTTTTACGGTTGTGTAGTACTTTATACTCACAATGTACCTTAATCCACTACGCAGAAAATCATCGTGCTCATGTAATTATTTCCTCCTTTTGAGCATTCTGCAGAGGTGGAATTCAATTCTTCCAGGTTACGTACGGAAGGGATGAAAATGCCTAGGTAACGATCAACTGGGGGCAATGATAAGACACCGGAGTCGCAACTGGGACCACTCAGATTCAGTTCCCTGCCTGGTCATCCGGCACTAAACTTCCTGACGTTTCCTAAGCCGCTTTAAATAACAGTGCAGTACTTTGATTTAAAAGGGCACGGCGAATTTTTTTTCCGTACCTGTCTATTTCGAACAGTCCTCCGTCTCTAATGACGTTGCTTCCAGTGACACATTAAACTCAAATCTAAATATTCATAAGCTAACTAGCTCACCATCTATTGGGACTTCTACTGTCATTTGCCTCCATACATAAATTTAGATCGGGGTAGCGAGTCTCAGGTTTTCACTCATAGTTGTGAGAGGCCCGTGAAAGTCATTAATCACAGACTTTTCTGCGGGGCTGGTACAAGACCCTCGCCTCAGTTAAGGGCTGCGTCCCATTTTGCTTGAGAGCGGTTGGTTCACGATTTTACATAAACGTTCTGAGACCTACAATTTCCTCCTGCGAAATGAAATAGTCAGAGACCAGCTGCAACGTTTTGAATCCATTCGATGAATATTTTCGCGCCTTCTTCGTTAACACTGCATGCTGATCAGTGAACCAATTTACGCAAAAGTTAAATGTAACAGCTGACGCTTCCGTCTTATTTCTCTGACACGGTCCTGCCCTGTCTTTCTTTCGCTTCATTCGAAGTCGCTGTCTCACCTTGTTAGCTTCTGCAACTGTTTTTGTGGCGATAGCGATGTAAATGAAGGTGAAGGTGGTGAGTAGAAAGTTTCGCCCTTCACTTCCGTCGAACAACTTTTGATATAATCATCTTTCCTGTCACGTTATTGCTGCTTCACTGCCGCGACCAGCCTCCACAATTACTCGTTGCGCTTACGGTGATCAAGATAGTTGTTGTTGGCATTATTGTCCCAGCTAAGATTTATTTTTCATTTTTGTAAATCGAAACTCGCGATAGCTCAGAATCACATGAGACTGTTCCATATTAGTTGCGATTAGTAAAGGTGCCTGGTGTTCCATTGTTCGGGAATGTGGGAATTTTTGTCCTGAGTCATCAGTCTTCTGACAGCTTTGACGCGTCTCGCCACGAATTCCTCTCCTGTGCAAACCTTTTCATCTCAGACTATTACTTGCAACCTACGTCGTCAATTATTTGCTGGATGCATTTTAATCTCTGTCCTCCTCTATAGTTTTTACCCTCTACAGCTCACTCTAGTACTATGAAAATTATTCCCTGATGTATTAGCAGATTTCCTATCGTCCTGTATCTCCTTCCCCTCAGTGTTTTCCACAATTTCTTCCCTCTCCGATTCTGTGCAGAACCTCCTCATTCATTACCTTATCAGTCCACTTAATTTTTCAACATTCTTCTGTACCGCCACATCTCAAATACTTCGAGTCTCTTCTTTTCACGGTTTACCCACTGTCCATGTCTCGCTACTATACAATGCAGTGATCCAAACGTACATTCTGAGAAATTTTTTCCTCAGTTTAAGGCCTATGGTTGATACTATCAGACTTTTCTTGGCCAGAAATTCCATTTATGCCAGTGCTGGTCTTCTTTTGATGTCCTCCTTGCTCCATCCGTCAATTGTTATTTTGCTGCCTAGATAGCAGAATTCCTTAACTTCATCTACTTCTTGACCATCAGTCCTGATGTAAAGTTTCTCGCTGTTCTTATTTCTGCTACATTTCCTTACATAAGTCTTTCTTCGATTTACTCTCAATGCACATTCTTTAATCATTGAACTGTTCATTAAATTCAACAATCTTGTAGTTCTTCTTCGCTTTCACTCAAGAGAGCATCAGCGAATCTCATCATTGCTATCCTTTCACCTTGACTATTAATCCCACTCTCGACCTTTCTTTTGTTTCCGTCATTGCTTCTTCGATGAAGAGACTGAACAGTAGAGACGAAAGACTACATCCCTGTCTTACACTTTTTTTAATACGAGCACTTCGTTTTTGGTCTTCCACTCATTATTCCCTCTTGGCGGGAGTACATACAACATGTACTCGTACATACTCATCGCTCCCTATTTCGACAAATCCTGTTAAAGTGTGTTGATTTTTCATTAGTCTTGCTTCCGTTATCGACTGGAATGTCAGAACTGCCTGTATGGTCTCTTCAGCTTTCCAGAAGTCAAATTGATCGTCATCCAATACATCCTCAGTTTTCTTTCCCATTCTTCTGTATATTAGGTGCATGCGCTGTTAAAGCTGTTGATATACTTTCCGCCGGCCGAAGTGGCCGCGCGGTTCTGGCGCTGCAGTCTGGAACCGCGAGACCGCTACGGTCGCAGGTTCGAATCCTGCCTCGGGCATGGATGTGTGTGATGTCCTTAGGTTAGTTAGGTTTAACTAGTTCTAAGTTCTAGGGGACTAATGACCTCAGCAGTTGAGTCCCATAGTGCTCAGAGCCATTTTTTTTATATACTTTCCGGGATGTGAGGTCGTGGTTCAAGAACTTTTCTTCTCCTTACGTTTCGTCCAGGACTGCGCTGGACTTCCTCAGAGGCGCTGCTCCGCTGAGTCTTGCCGACTGATGCGCTGTTAAGCTGGCTGTTGGCTCTTGCGATCTTGGGAATTATGTGGATGACTTTTTTTTGCAAATGTCAGATGCTATGTCGCCAGACTCATGTGTTCTACACACCAACGTGAAGAGTCGTTTCGTTGCCACTTCTCCTAATGATTTTAGAAATCCTGATGGAATATTATCTATCTCTCCTGCCTTATTTGATCCTCCAAAGCTCTTTCAAAATCAGATTCTAATACTGGATCACCTATATCTTCCATATCGACTCCCGTTGCTTCTTTTACCACCAGACAAGTCTTCTCCCTAATAGAGGCCTTCCACCCATCCACTCTCTCCTCTGTATTTAATACTGGAATTCCCATTGCTCTCTTAATGTTATCACCCTTGCTTTTAATTTCACCGAAGGCTGCTTTGGCTTTCCTATATACTGAGACTATCATTTCTTTTTCGATTTCTTCAAATGGTTCATGCAGCCATTTCGTCTTAGCTTCCCTGCACTTCCTATTTATTTCATTCCTCAGCCACTGGATTTTTATATTCCTGAATTTCCCTGTACATTTTTGTACTTCCTTCTTTCATCAATCAGCTGAAGTATTTCTTCTGTAACCCATGGTTTCTTCGCTGTTACCGTATTTGTACCTGCGTTTTTCTTTCAAACTTGTGTGATTGTCCTTTTTAGATATGTCCATTCCTCTTTAACTGTTCTGCCTACTGAGCTCTTTCTTGTGGCAGTAACTGTAGCCTTAGAGAAATTCAAACGTATTTCGTCATTCCTAAGTGCCTCCAAATCCCAATTATTTGCGTAGTGATTCTTTTTACTAATCTCCCGAACGCCAGCCTACTCTCCATCACTATTACATTGCGATCTGAGTGTGTATCTGCTACTGAATAAACCTTACAATACAGTCTCTGATTTCGGAATCTGTGTCTGACCATGATGTATATAATCTAGCTGAAATCTTCCCGTATTAGCCGGTCTTTTCCAAGTATACCGCCGCCTCTTGTGTTGTTGAACAGAGTATTCGCTATTACTAGCTGAAATTTATTACAGAACTCAGTTAGCCTTTCCTCTCTCATTCCTTGTCCCAAGCCCATATTCTCCAGTAACCTTTTCTTCTACTCCTTGCCCTACATCATTCCAATCCCCGATGATTATTAGATTTTCATCTCGCTCTAAGTGCTGAATTACCCGATCAATATCGCTATATACTTTCTCTATCTCTTCATCTTCTGCTTGCGACGTCGACATGTATACCTAAACTGTCGTTGTCGGTGTTTATTTGCTGTCAATTCTGATGAGAACAACCCTATTACTGAACTGTTCACAGTAACACACTGTCAGCCCTAGCTTCCTATTCATAACGAATCCTACTCCCTTTATACCATCTTCTGCTGCTGTTGATATCACCCTATACTCATCTGATCAGAAGTCCTTGTCTTCTTACCATTTCACTTCACTGACCCCTACTATATCTAGATTGAGTCTTTCCATTTCCCTTTCAAATTTTCTAGATTCCCTACCACGTTAAAACTTCTCACATTCCACTCACCGACTCGTAGAACGCTATCCTTTTCGTTGGTTATTCACTTTTTTCCTCATGACCACCATTCTTTTGGCAGTCCCCTCCCGAAGATCCGAATCCCAGTGGAGGGATCATCATGACACTTTTTCAATTACAGGCCACATGTCTAGTGGATACACGTTATGTGTCTTTAATGCAGTGGTTTCCATTGCCTTCTGTATCATCAGGCCGTTGATCATTGCTGATTCTTTTGTCTTTAGGGACAGTTTCCCACCCCAAGGACAAGAGTGCCTTGAACCTCAGTCCGCTCTTCCGCCCTCTTTGACAAGGCCCTTGGCAGAATTAGGGTGGCTTCTTAAGCCCGAAGTCTTTAGTCGCCAATGCCGATGATTTTTATTCGAAATCTAAGCGGTGACGGGGTTCGAACCTGGGACCGAAGGCGTTTTGATTACTAATCAAAGACGGGTGGGAGATAGATGGTCTCATGTAGCTATTGTGAGACGTTTTTCATCCAAGTTGAGATGAAAGCCAAAGGATGAGCTTCTAGTAACAGCAAAGCTCATTGAGGATGAAGTTTAGGTGAAGGTAAGCTTCAGTGAACTATGGAGGAACGCAATAAGGAAAGTTTTAAAGCAGTCTTGAAAATCAGTCACGTTAATACGAAACAGACGTAACCGACGTACAGAAAAGAAAATAATGCAAACTGACAGTAAAGTTGTAGAAACAGTTTGTGGGTTTCTGTGTCTAGTGCAATTACAGAAAATGACTTGGTGAGCAGCAAACGAAGAAAACAGAAGAGTAAAAAACGGCCTGGAATGCTTTTGGCAAACCGAGTAGGATGTTCAAAACTAAGCTTGCGATACGTCTCAAGCTTACAGACAATCCCCGTCATCAGTTTTAACTTATGGGAGTGAGGTATGGAACTCAGCATTAAAACTGAGGCATGCTCTGCTGCCGTTGGAGAGGAGGAGGTTGGAAATCACTAGCAGAAGCAGGAGCACAAACAATGGAGTAGACTATTGTGGAAGATGCAGACATGACCGTAATGAAGAGGCAAGTGAGGTGAATAGTTACGCTGCCAGGGGAGTGGATCACAGGTAAACCAAGGAACTTCTTTGCTCCATTCCAGGACGTAACACCGAGACGCACAAGTAATAGAATACATAAGAAAACATGAACAAAATGAATGCCTATAACTAACGACTGTCTCTCATGGAGACTTTATCCATCAACCAGAGTTGATGAGGACGACGATGATTAAGATGTATCGGCAGGGCGACGAGCACAGCTGACTCCCTAATTATTAGTTGGCGGTCATGCTTGAAAGTGGAAACCAGGTAGCACAAAGGTGTTGTATCTGATTTGTAGTACGTACTGGTACACCTCTGGTTTATAACAGTCACTCAGTCGTGGACATCAAGCTAGATATGCTGCTGTATTGGTCAATCGTGATATTTCGGAACTTTGTGATTTTTCATCCTTTCCTGAGTTACCCCAGTTTCTTTGCAGAGTCCTAGCCTTGTGAGTTGTCAATCGACGTGTGTCTATCACTTTCCAATTTCACAACGTCATCTTAATCTTAAGGTAGGAGCTTCGTATGCGTCATCGGTCTACAAATCATACGATCTCTGTCAGGTGCATTTTCCTGCTCTGATTTTTTAGAAATTGTTCCTATGAGGTGCAGACGACAAGCAATCACGAAGTTCGTCTGGATGGTTGCGGAAAACAATCCGTAACCCCCTTAAGCGAGTCCAGCAGTTGCTCAACCCAGAGAGCTTTTCCATTTTGCAACTTCTCTACTCGCAGTAGAGCACTCTAAACACTCCACTCACTAAGCGAAGAGAACCTCTGAATTTGGAGACAGGAATGAGTAAATCACACTATCAAACATTACAGACATTAAAAGACGCTTAAAAAACACGAAAATATCTAAAATCTGTACTAAGACTGTTGCCTTATCTACAAAACTATGATTTCCAGTGGACCCGATTTACTGTAAACTGTGTAGCTAGCCCGGATTCTTAATTTTTAAGGCATAATCATATTGGAATCGATAAGATCCCGTTGTGAGCAGTGATCATTGAATATAAGCAATGGAGAAAAGAACAGCAATCGCTCGCGAAATCCGTCTGACATGTTAGACTCCTGTATGCGCTACACCATCAATATTGTTTACTACGAGACACTTTGGACTAATGTCACCTGTTGTTATATGCACTGGACACGACTATTTAATAGTTGAAATCTAGATAAGCTGTAAGAAAAAGACGGATTTCGCGATCGATTGCTGCTCTTCTCTCCATTGCTGCTCTTCTTGTCTTAAAGCGTAATTAATTCCCATTTATTGTAGCGTATTTAATTTGTATCCATACTTCTGATCTTTTTAAGCCTGAAGTAATTATTTAGATTTCGTAGCTGAATTCATGACTTCCCACAAAGCTGTTTGAGGCTACAAGGTAAATGAAATAAATAGTAACTATCCCTACAATAAATTTTTTTTCGAATTCTCAAAACTTTCTGGGGTAGTTATGATTCGCAGACATGTGTAGAAACTAATGCTTATTTTATAACTGACCATTTCTTTTGTCTTGGATGAAAGACACCTGTTCAGAAACCCCAACTATTGGAAGTCAAGTTCCAATTTCACATTAATGCATGTTGAGTTAATCTATTATTCCAATTACTGTAATTTTTATAGCATAACAAATATTTCATTTATTACACTTCTACGTTTTTAAACAGTATTGACTATAATTTTTATTGTACATAGTCTTTTTAACAAATGAATCTATTACATCTGCTTTTTTGCTTAGTCACTCTACATATTTTAACGATTTAATTTCATTTTACAAGGGATTTATTCTGTAATCATTTACAAATCATTCACACAGGAAATTAATGACCTGTGGAATCCAAGTTTGCTCGAGTGATTTCACACTGTTTTACACAAACTGAAATACCTTGTAATGAATGTCCAATTGTTTCTTTGGTAAGATTTCCACGATTGCCCTTTAAATGCTCCAGTTAATCTGACAGCATCGCACTGAGACGTATTGTGGTGGGTACTGACTTTAAAGTTTGATTTACGACTTTGCTATAGTAACGTCATCTTCCTAGTTTACTGGGATAACTTTTCTAGTTTGCGCCTGCTTCTAGCATAAAGAAGGGTTATTGTGCGGTTCGACCCCCAATGACCGCCCCCCCCCCCCTCCCCTCCCCCCGGGAACGTCTCATACCAGAAAAGTATAACCCCAAATGTTTGCGTGGTAGAGTAATTACAGTGTACGCATATGTGGAGACAGTGTTTGGGCAGCAATCGCCGACATAGTGTAACTGAGGCGGAATAAGGGGAACCAGCCCGCATTCGCCGAGGCAGATGGAAAACCGCCTTAAAAACCATCCACAGGCTGGCCGGCACACCGGACGTCGACACGGATCCGCCGGGCGGACTCGTGCCGGTGACCGGCACGCCTTCCCGCTCGGGAAGCAGCGCGTTAGACCGCATGGCTAGCCGGGCGGGCGGCATTAACGGTACTTTACATTTAACTTTTGCTGAAAGACTTCTCAGGTATCATGGAAACTTGAGATGTTGATTAACCAAATACTTGTGCATGATTTACCTGTTGTTCGAAATGAAGTTCGGGAAGCACCACTGCACAACTCAGTCCAGCTGCTGTTGAACAGATCCTGGCGACAGCGTTAGATTTTAGGATCTGAAATAGTAAAGGATTACGATATTTTTACTCTATGTCGCTGGTAAAACTTCCGACGATTGGAGCGCAAACAAATTAAACACACAGAACGTAAAATCTTAATTTAAGTAAAAGATTATTTAAATTCAGTATTTTAAGAGCAAAGAAACCAAAAACAAGTTCCTATTTCAATTAAAACATTCGTCGATGTAGTTTGTCCTATTGCTAATAACACTTGTTTTTATCGGCGTTTACCACAGGTATCCTTTACAAGTTTTGAGAGTGATCACATCCAGCTATCAAAAATGATCATTTACAGTAGAGATCCTGTTTATTTTATGAATCAAGCAAGGTATCGCAGTGGTGAGTCAGTGGACTAATATCCCCGTCCGGCCATACAGAGTTAGGTTTTCAGTGATTTCCTTAAATCGCTTAAGACAAGTGCTGGGAATATTCCCTTGAAAGGAATATGACCCATTTCCTTTAGTATACTTCTACAATCTGAGGTTGCGTTCATGATGGCCTCGTCATCCCCAGGTTGTTGTTAGACGGTAATCTTTCCGTTCCTTTTCCTTCTTTTCGAAAGAATGTTGACCCATCCTTACTTCCATCTTATTTCGTTATTACTAGCTCTTCCCGGCATCTCCTGGTTATTGATGCAAGGAGTTCCGAAAGTAAGTTACACACTGTCAGACGAAAGCACATTTTCCGGAGTTTACTGTAAACACACTTCGACTGCGCTACAGATATCAAGTGCATCACTGTGTGGAAGTGAAATGGTGCAGCAACTGGAAAAGCGCTCCGGAGCTGAAGTACGTGGGACATTGTTATTCTTACGATGAATGGCAGCTAACTCTAAACGTAGAAAAATGTAAGTTAATGTGAATGAGTAGGAGAAACAAACCCGTACTGTTCGGATAATGTCCTGCTTGAAACAGTCAGCTAGTTTAAATATCTGGGCGTAACGTTGCAAAGCGATGGAACGAGCACGTGAGGTAGGGAAGGCGAATGGTAGACTTCGGTTTATTGGGAGAATTGCAGGGAAGGTGTGGTTCATCTGTAATGGAGACTGCATATATGGCGCTAGTGTGACCAGCCGGCCGCGGTGGTCTAGCGGTTCAGGCGCTCAGTCCGCAACCACGCGACTACTACGGTCGCAGGTTCGAATCCTGGCTCGGGCATGAATGTGTGTGATGTCCTTAGGTTCGTTAGGTTTAAGTAGTTCTAAGTTCTAGGGGACTGATGAACACAGATGTTAAGTCCCATAGTGCTCAGAGCCATTTGAACCATTTTTTGCTAGTGTGACCTGTTCTTGGGTACTGTTGATGTGTTTTGGAATCGCACCAGGACGGGTTAAAGGAAGACGTCGAAGCAATGCAGAGGTGGGTTGCTAGATTTGTTACCGGTAGGTTCGAACAACACGTAAGTGTTTCAGTGATGCTTCAGGGACACAAATGGGAATCCCTGGAGGGAAGGCGACTTTCTTTTCCAGGAATATTCTTGAGAAAATTTTGAGAATCGGCATTTGAAACTGACTACAGAACGGTTCTACTGCCGTCATCATACATTTCGAGTAAGGGCCCCGAAAATAAGATAAGAGAAATTTGAGCTCATATGAAGGCATATAGATAGTCATGGGGCTTGCAGGGTATATATGTAGATGTACATGTAGAAGAAATCCAAATGGCATGCGGAATCATTGTGAAATTATGACAGTAAATGGACCAAATGCAACTACACTTCCAGCATCAGAAAAATGGTGTCAAAAAACTAACCATGGTCGCACTGACATTACTGATGCTAAACAGGAAGGAAAGCCAGAGACATCGACCATAGAGAATATCAGCCACGCAATCGAGGAGGAACTTCTGAGGAAAAGAGATTTTTCAACAATGAGAACGTTCTCTCAGTGGCTCTCGAATGACTCGGTGGTCAAGGAACGGATTTCTATCGTCGATAAATTGAAAGATTGCTAGAACGTTCCGACCAGTCTTTACGGAGACTGGGTAGCTATGTTGAGAAACAGTAAACAACTTTTGAAGTTGCTGAGGAACAGCCACACAATAATTTTTAAATGAACATACCGCCATTTGACTGTACTGTTGTTTCTTTAATTACGACCCAGTCTTTCGGCGTTTCGCGCCATTTTCAAGTGACTGAGCTCATGTCACTGCAGGACACCAGGCTCAAAATCGGCCATTAATTAAGAAAAAATCGTGGGAGCCAATATTTTTCTTAATTTATGGCCAATTTTGAGCCTGATGTCTTGCAATATATATTGGTGACATAGACTCAATCACTTGAAAATGTTTTAAAAGACCGAAACTCTGAGTCGTAATTAAAGAAACAACAATACAGTCAAATGGCGGTATGTTCACTTAAAAAGAGAAAAATAATGTCATTATTTTCTGAAACTTTGAAGTGTAGTGCACCATTCAATAAAAGATACTTGTCCTGTCATAATAATGTGTAACTTAGTTTTGAAATCTTCTCTTATCTATTTTTCTAACAATAAAAGGCTTGGCACATTCTACAGTTTTGTACATATTCTTTTCTAAATACTTTCACAAAGTTATGTCCAGTTCATCCTTTGGACTTGACTTGCGATTAAACATCGTAACGCCCCAAACATTATGGCTTCCACACTATATTAATATTCTTTAACCGATCCGCCCGGATGTCCGCGCGATTTAGCACTTCGCTTCTGGGACTGGGAAAGGCGCGCCGGCCACGGATCGAACCCGCCCCACCAGGCTGGTGTCCACATTTGGCCTCGGTTGCACGATTCGTAAGCACTTTGAAAATGTTCTGATATTTTCGTATGGGTACACAATTTCCGTCTCGCGGAAGGGGAGGGAAAGGGTGTTGGCGGTAGGAAGGGCAGCCAGATGTCCTGTACCACTGATGTTGTTGTTGTTGTTGCTGTTGTTGTTGTTACTGTTGTCGCCAAACACGGATGCGACCATCATGATGCTGTAAACAGAACCTGGATTCATCCGAAAAAAATGACGTTTTGCCATTCGTGCACCCAGGTTCGTCGTTGAGTACACCATCGCAGGCGCTCCTGTGTGTGATGCAGCGTCAAGGGTAACCGCAGCCATGGCCCAACGCGAGCAGCAATGTCGCGATACGATAAACCGCAATCGCGACAGGCTACAATCCGACCCTTGGTTGGGAACTTCCCTCATGTCAGCACGTTGTAGTTGTCGCCATCGGCGCCAACCTTGTGTGAATTCTCTGAAAAGCTAATCATTGCATATCACAGCATCTTCTTCCTGTCGGTTGAATTTCGCGCCTGTAGCACGTCACCTTCGTGGTATAGCAATTTTAATGGCCATTAGTGTATTTTCTTTTTGTCTAAATTGTTTATCAGCCACGTTTCACTTCCGTACATTGCTACACTCCATAAAATACTTTCTAACATCTGAATCTATAATCGATGTAAACAAATATCTCTTCTTCAGAAATGCTTTTCTTGCCATCGCCAGTCTACATTTTATACCCTCCCTACTTCGGCCATCATCATTTATTTTGCTACCCAAATAACAAAACTCATCTGCTACTTTATGTGTCTCGTTTCCAAATCTAATTCTCTTAGCATCACCCGATTTAATTCCATTACATTCCATTATACTTGTTTTGCCTATGTTGATGTTCATCATAAAACCTCCTTTCAAGACAGTGGCTTCTGTTAAACTGCTCTTGCAAGTCTTTTGCTGCCTCAGACAGAATTACAATGTCGTCGGCAAACCTCAGAGTTTTTGTTTCTTCTCCCTACTCCAAAATTTTCTTTTGTTCCCTTTACTGCTTGCTCAGTGTACAGAATGAATAACATCGGGAACAGGCTACAATCCTGTCTGACTTCATTCTCACCCACTGCTTCTCTTTCGTGCTCGTCGACTCTTATAATTGCCGTATGGTTTCTGTAAAAGCTGTAAATAGCCCTTCGCTTCCTGTGCCACTAACATTCCCGAATACAGATTAACTTCTCGATCCTGTAAGGAAGATACAGAATAAGGTCGGGAAAAAGAAATCACTTGTTTTCAATTATTTATGAACGTCACCCTCTTCATACTACGGTCGCAGGTTCGAATCCTGCCTCGGGCTTGGATGTGTGTGATGTCCTTAGTTTAGTTAGGTTGAAGTAGTTCTAAGTTCTAGGGGACTGATGACCATAGATGTTGAGTCCCATAGTGCTCAGAGCCATTTGAACCCTCTTCACATCACTACTAGGCATCTTACGGGTACCATACACCAACAACATCATTTTTGTCAAACCCACCGTCGCTCTGACAGATATAAGAAAGTTCCATGTACCTGTTACTAAAACGTGAGCCTACAATGTCTCACGTGAACTAAGTTATAACTATGGAGGCGTTATACAGAGTGAGCATGAAATCTTTCTCTGATTACAAAAATTTATTTTCAAGGAAATCTGCTAGATACAACTATGTGTTTAGCTGCAAATGGTAGTGTTACTTATGTATTTTTTTGTAGCTACACTTGCACGTGTCTTTGAGGCTTTTAGAAATGGTAGCATAACTCATACAGCTTGTATGGATACACTTATACATGCGCTGCGACAGCTCCTGATTTCTCAGTTACAGACATTTCGACCTTAGGTAGTGTTTCAACTAGATAGTGCTAAGCTGTGTGTATCAAAAGCGTGATTTTACGGCTTTGTCTCTGCAGCCAAGTGGCAGTCTTCTTCACGCCCCGTGCTACGTACATTCCCTCTTTTTTTTTTTTTTTGGCTGAGATTTGCATTCCGCTTTATTATGTACCTGGATCCAAATAACGTATTTCATATAGTTTTATAGTGGTTCCTTGCCTCTTCCGATTTGTGTGTTTACAGAGATTAACTGAACCGTCAACTTTCACTTTGGGGCTTAAGAAGCCTCTTCTGATATATTTAACCTTTTTGTTATCAGACCACAACCGGTTTCGTGGCACGGGAGACCACTTTCTTAGGTGGTGTCTGGAAAACGATGAATCATGGAGTAACAGATCCGAAAATACCTTCTAATATAAAAAAATTAGATATTTGAAGACATATGAAATAGAAAAAAAGTTACTCACGTAACTAAGTTCCAAGGGCTAAGCAGCACGGAAAATGGAAACCAACATTCGTTGTCAGACCAAACTAATAAAATGCTAAATGGCGCTACGTCAATGTATCAAAATTAGCCGGACGTAGAGATCCAAGTCCAAAACGGACGATGAAGCCCAAACAAATTACATCATGGCAATCCACTGGTTTCAAGAAGGTACCTCAAAAATTATGCAGAGATCTGATGAGCGGCTAGTTTAAAGAACAGAAGGACAGTTTGCGGCGAAGTGGCGCGGTACTCCAGAAAGAGCTTGCCCTGTGTACAGGATTTTCCTCACTCGAGTCTTTTTGATGCTTTATGTACGTTTTAGCAGCATACGTTAATTAAAATGTTTTCGTCTGTTCTGCCAATAACTGAGGTCATACTATGACTTATTGGATTTATGTAGTGCCAGATACCTGACTGAGGCTATGGGGTCAAAACTTACGTAATTTCGCCGTTATTATTTTTAACTTATCATATATTAAACTTTCATTGGTAATTCCCTGTGTTTATCTCAGCACATTCTTTACCATTGCCCATTTATGTCACTAGTTTCTCATAGTGCCTCGTAGCCCGTTGTTATGTGATGAAGTAACGTTTGCTGAAATTCGTTTTATTATTACACAAGCACTGCTGTCGTAGTTGGAACTGACTGCAGGAAAGAAAACGAAACCGCTTGTTTTCACAGCACAGCATTTTATTTCTCACAGTTGGTTTTAACAGAAAACCTGTACAGCGTCGTTAAAGACATATGTATATGTCTTCTGTCTACCTGAAAGTTTGTTAAATAATGTCTCGAGTAAAAGTCTGAAATAAACTGGTCCAAAACGTTTTTAGATTTTTACTACGTTTCCCCTAATATACACATATATTAGTGTAAATTTTAAATATATATTTATATATCATCTATATTAAAATTTACATAGCCTACCGCCACCAGAACGTTTGTTGAAATATGATGTAAAAGCTTGATAGGTTCTCGGGACTTACGCCGGATAATATTGTAGAAGCCGCACAATATTTCAGCGAGACAACTGCCCGCCATCTTCAGGTGCTACTGTCGCGTCGCTGAGAAACGCGCCAATTTATATGCTGGCTTTCTAGAACAGCGCAGGCGCCAGCGGGGCATAACGTCATCGAAGACCAATCGTAGACAGCGTCGAATACCAGAGTCCTCTGCTGGAGAAACGGGTCACGGTCTGCGGAAGCGCGCCGCGGCGCGGGAAATGCGGCCGGGAGCGACGGACCCCGTTCGCGCGCGCGAGGTGTTGGCGCCCGATTTAAGCATCTGCGCTAAGGCTTCCCATCTGCGTTGACTCGGTGCAGTTGCTAATCTGTGGCTGACGGTTCCTTAGTGCCGACAAGGCTGGTTCCCAGGCTTTGCTCAGGTGAAACCCCGTGTCTCTGTTTATTAGCTCACTGCTTATACGTATTTCGACCGCCTCTTTGATGATGGAGTCCCAGTATGTGGAAGCATGCGAGAGGATCTTGGTTTCTTCGTAATTCATGTCGTGTCCCGTGTCAAGGCAATGTTCAGCAACCGCAGATTTCTCTGGCTGACCCAACCTCGTGTGACGTTTATGTTCGTCGCATCTGTCTTTGACCGTACGACACGTCTGGCCAATATAAGATTTCCCACACTGGCACGGGATTTTGTATATTCCTGGTCTCCTCAGGCCGAGGTTGTCTTTAACAGAGCCCAGCATCGATTTCACTTTTGCTGGAGGCCGGAAAACACATTTAATATGGTGTTTCTTGAAAATTCTGCCCACCTTAAAAGACACGCCACCGACATACGGTAGAAAAACCAACCCTGTGGTGTTATCTGCTTCATCAGGTTGTTCTTGAGGTTTGGAGCGTGCTGGTCGAAACGCGTTCCGGATCTGCTTCTCGGAGTACCCGTTCTGGGCAAATACAGAGCGGAGATGGTTGAGCTCTGCCGATAAGCTGTCCTGCCGGCCGAAGTGGCCGTGCGGTTAAAGGCGCTGCAGTCTGGAACCGCAAGACCGCTACGGTCGCAGGTTCGAATCCTGCCTCGGGCATGGTTGTTTGTCATGTCCTTAGGTTAGTTAGGTTTAACTAGTTCTAAGTTCTAGGGGACTAATGACCTCAGCAGTTGAGTCCCATAGTGCTCAGAGCCATTTTTTGATAAGCTGTCCTGATCTGAGATGTGTCTAGCCCTATGCACTAGCGTCCGTAATACACCGCTGCGCTGTGAGGGGTGATGACAGCTCGTAGCTTGTAAATACAAGTCTGTGTGCGTAGGCTTCCGGAACACACTGTGACCCAAGGAGCCGTCACCTTTTCTACGCACCAAAACATCCAGAAACGGGAGCTCACCATCTTTTTCTACCTCCATGGTAAAACAGATACTTGGATGGATGGAGTTCAAATGTTCCAGGAAAGAAGGAAGCGTTGCTGTCCCATGCGGCCAACCACAAACGTATCATCTACATATCTCCAAAAACATTTGGGTTTCAGAACCGCCGTCTGAAGTGCTTTGTCCTCGAAATCTTCCATAAAAAGATTTGCTACTATGGGAGACAAAGGGCTACCCATAGCAACACCGTCAGTCTGCTCGAAATACTGGTTGTTAAATAAAAAATAAGTCCAGGTAAGCACATGTTTGAAAAAGTGGAAGACGTCCCCTTCCAGCTTGGCTCCTACAAGTTGTAATGAGTCCATCAGAGGCACCCGTGTGAACAAGGAAACCACATCGAAACTCACTAGTAAGTCTGTAGATTCAAGACGCAAGTTCTTCATTCGCCGTATAAAATCTTCTGAGTTTCCAATATGGTGTTCACATTTCCCCACCATGGGACTCAGAAGAGAAGCCAGATGTTTAGCTAGATGGTATGTTGGGGCACCTATATTACTAACGAGAGGGCGAAGCGGAACATTCTCCTTGTGTATCTTAGGCAGGCCATAAAGTCGTGGCGGAACTGGCGCTCGTTCTCTTAAACTCTTCTTCAGATGGTCAGGAAGTTGGCTGGATTTGAGGAGAGCGGATGTCCTCCGTTGTACGGCATCCGTCGGATCTTTCTGGAGTCGACGATACGCTGTATCCTGTAGTAGGTCCATCATCTTGCCAGAATAAGATGTAGCAGGCATAAGAACAGTGGCGTTACCCTTGTCAGCTGGTAAAATTACTATATCATTGTCTTCTTTTAAAGAACGGAGCGCTCTTCTTTCTTCAGTGGTGACGTTCTGCTTGGGTGCAGGCATCCTGGTTATTGATCTACAAGCCTCTCGCCTTATTTCTTCAGCAGCGTCATTCGGAAGTTTTAAAACACCTTGTTCAACGGCACTGATGAACTCCTTGATGGGCAAGGTCTTGGGAGTAGGCGCAAAATTAAGTCCCTTTTCTAACATTGACATTGCAGCCTCACTCAGTGGTTTATCTGTGAGATTAAACACAGTCCGTCTGCTAAATTTCTCTTCTTGCAATGACCGGTGTGTAAGGCGTTGGAACTTAGAAGTTTGACGCGCTGTGATTTGCTGCCGCATCCAGTCCGAAAACGCCCAAGTAGAACTGTCCACCCACTCCCAGGAATCCGCTGACAGACCCGACGAGATCTTCAGGTGAAGTGAGAGCAGGCTTCTGGAGACTTGGTCTAATACTCGTCTAGTATAACGGATTCTTTCTCTCACCAGTGCCCTGCTTGCTCGTTGTTTAATTCTCCTGGCCTCCGCAGAGTCCACATAATGGGTAAACTTGGCGAAAGTTGGTGTAGTTTGCTGGTCCCGACATCTCAGTAAGAACGCGAGAGAGCACAACAGTCTCTTCCTTTTGTTGCGGAGTTTATCGAACTCACGTACTGCGTTAACCATCTCCTCCCCGTAGAGGTACCCGCGCGCGCGAACGGGGTCCGTCGCTCCCGGCCGCATTTCCCGCGCCGCGGCGCGCTTCCGCAGACCGCAACCCGTTTCTCCAGCAGAGGACTCTGGTATTCGACACTGTCTACGATTGGTCTTCGATGACGTTATGCCCCGCTGGCGCCTGCGCTGTTCTAGAAAGCCAGTATATAAATTGGCGCGTTTCTCAGCGACGCGACAGTAGCACCTGAAGATGGCGGGCAGTTGTCTCGCTGAAATATTGTGCGGCTTCTACAATATTATCCGGCGTAAGTCCCGAGAACCTATCAAGCAGATGCAGCGCCGGGAAAGCCTCAAACAGCACATATGATGTAAAAGCTTCAAGTAAATCGGTCGACAACGTTTCTGGATTATTGCTAACAAAGTTGCCTCTTTATATTGTGTATATATACATATATATATGTACCCCAACGTTAAAAATATGTAGCCTTTGTAAAATCGAATGTATATTACAGTAAAACTCTCTCTCCTCCCGAAGAGGCCGTGAATACCAACGGTACCGACGGTACCGACCGGCCGCCGTGTCACCCTCAGACCTTAGGCGTCACTGGATGCGGATATGGAGGGGCATGTGGTCAGCACACCGCTCTCCCGGCCGTATGTCAGTTTCCGAGACCAGAGCCGCTACTTCTCAATCAAGCAGCTCCTCAGTTTTGCTTCACAATGGGTGAGTGCACCCCGCTTGCCAACAGCGCTCGGCAGACCGGATAGTCACCCATCCAAGTGCTAGCCCAGCCCGACAGCGCTTAACTTCGGTGATCTGACGGGAACCGATGTTACCACTACGGCAAGGCCGTTGGCGCTTATTACAGTATCGAATAAAAATGTGAACTGGTTCGATCAAGAACTTTTCGAGATTTTTGTTAACAATGTTAAACAACTGCTTGTCTGTATATGGTAGTATAGAATTTAGGACTGTTGATAATATACCGAGATACCGATATACCGATACTTTTCCGCCGATATATCGATATCAATGTGCCAATATTTAGTACCGATATTTTTATTTTATATTACACTACAGGCCATTACAATTGCTACACCACCAAGATGACGTGCTACAGACGCGAAATTTAACCGACAAGAAGAATATGCAGTGATATACAAATGATTAGCTTTTCAGAGCATTCACACAAGGTTGGCGCCGGTGGCGACACCTGCAACGCGCTGACATGAGGAAAGTTTCCAACCAATTTCTTATACACAAACAGCAGTTAACCAGCGTTGCTTAGTGAAACGTTGTTGTGATGCCTCGTGTAAGGAGGAGAAATGCGTACCAACACGTTTCCGACTTTGATAAAGGTCGGATAGTAGCCTCTCGCGATTGCGGTTTATCGTATCGAGACATTGCTGCTCGCGTTCGTCGAGATCCAATGATTGTTAGAAGAATATGGAATCGGCGAGTTCAGGGGGGTAATACGGAACGCCATGCTGGATCCCAACGGCCTCGTATCACTAGCAGTCGAGATGACAGGCACCTTATCCGCACGGCTGTAACGGATCGTGCAGCCACGTCTCGATCCCTACAGTAACAGATGGCGACGTTTGCAAGACAACAACCATCTGCACGAACAGTTCGACGACGTTTGCAGCAGCATGGACTATCAGCTCGGAGACCATGGCTGTGGTTATCCTTGACGCTGCATGACAGACGGGAGCGCCTGCGATGATGTATTCAACGACGAACCTGGGTGCAAGAATGCCAAAACGTCATTTTTTCGTATGAATCAAGGTTCTGTTTACAGCACCATGATGGTCGCATCCGTGTTTGGCGACATCGCGGTGAACGCACATTGGAAGCGTGTATTCGTCATCGCCATACTGGCGTATCACCCGGCGTGATGGTATTGGTTGCCATTGGTTACACGTCTCGGTCACCTCTTGTTCGCATTGACGGCACTTTGAACAGTGGACGTTACATTTGAGATGTGTTACGACCCGTGGCTCTACCCTTCATTCGATCCCTGCGAAACTCTACATTTCAGCAGGATAATGCACTACCGCATGTTGCAGGTCCTGTACGGACCTTTCTGGATGCAGAAAATGTTCGACTGCTGCCCTGGTCAGCACATTCTCCAGATCTCTCACCAATTGAAAACGTCTGGTCAATGGTGGCCGAACTACTGGCTCGTCACAATACGCCAGTCACTACTCTTGATGAACTGTGCTATCGCGTTGAAGCTACATGGGCAGCTATACCTGTACACGCCATCCAAGCTCTGTTTGACTCATTGGCCAGGCGTATCAAGGCCGTTATTACGGCCAGAGGTGGTTGTTCTGGGTATTGATTTCTCAGGATCTATGCATCCAAATTGCGTGAAAATATAATCACATGTCAGTTCTAGTATGATATATTTGTCCAATGAATACCCGTTTATCATCTGCATTTCTTCTTGGTGTACCAATTTTAATGGTCAGTAGTGCATATTTTTTCACAATATTTGGTAAACATTTTTAGTTGTCTTTTTGAAGTTGTAGTAGAACGTAACTTTACTTTCGCTATGTGAAGGAATTTTCCTACTTTTTGAGCTTTCATCACGTCCAATCTTTTTTTTTTAACTGTATGAAGCAAGTAAATGTGGCACAGAGAAAGAAGTCCGATTGCACTGGGGAATGGCGGTAAGAATGGGATAACAATATTTCCGATGTGAATAAATAGCACACCAGTTGCTATTTCTTCACATCAGCAGTCTTCAAAAACAGTTGCTGAAAATGATGAACAAAAATTAAATCACAGGGTTGGTCTTTGCGGTTGGTGGAGACGCGTGAGGGAAAATGCTGACGCAGTCGGCGATCGGCGCTGCCAACAGAAACTGCAACGTTTAGTTTCAGTATGCAATTTTGACTCTACAACTGCTAGTTCGCTGGCGTTGGCAGAAATGAAAAAAAAAAAGAACAGGGAAGTCGACATGACGTGTTTCGGAAAAATACGATACTTGACGAAACCTAACGACGTACCCATCGGACACCTTTTATTGTACCACTTAAATGCAGTTCCCATTATTAGCAAAGTGGTTATCGTCAAGCGTGAACGTGCATTGTATTCCTTTAAATTTTTGCTCTGGGGGGGTAGGCAGGCTGCTGGCTTGTTGATGTACGGAACATCTAATAATAAATCAATACTTAAATACACAGCTCTAAAACCGGCATATATTTACATTATGCAGCCGATATTTATATAGGCAGCAGCTCTAAAACCGGCATATATTTACAATATGCAGCCGATATTTTTATAGGCAGGTACGTCGATATTTTTTCCATCAATATATCGGGACTAGCCGACCGCTGTGGCCGAGTGGTTTCAGGCGCTTTAGTCCGGAACCGCGCTGCTGCTACGGTTGCAGGGTCGAATCCTGCCTCGGGCATGGATGTGTGTGGTGTCCTTAGGTTAGTTAGGTTTAAGTAGTTCTCAGTCTAGGGGACTGATGACGTCAGATGTTAAGTCCCATAGTGCTTAGAGCCATTTGAACCATATTGTGACTTTTCGGATAATCGAGAGTCGTTAATGATATTTTTTTAAGTATAGATATATTGGATCTCTCTCCCCCCTCCCCCCCACCAAAAAAAGGTTCAAATGGCTCTAAGCACTATGGGACTTCACATCTGAGGTCATCAGTCCCCTAGACTTAGAACTACTTAAACCTAACTAACCTAAGAACATCACAAACATCCACACCCGAGGCAGGATTCGAACCTGCGATTGTAGCAACCGCGCGGTTCCGGACTGAAGCGCCTAGAACCTTTCGACCACAGCGGCCGGCTTGAATCCCCAATATTTTTAAAAATATTAACAGTCCTAGTACAACTGTATTGTTGATCTGGTTTAACTCAGATTTTACGTGCTAAAGAAATATGTTTTTAAAAATAAATTTGCCTTTTCTGGTTGAAGTGTAATGTTTGTTTTTGTGACCTGGTGCCTTACCACTACCAGCTTCTCGCTTTCTGTGTCATATCGGGTGCACGGGACAGATGGACCGGCCGAGGCGGTCCGAGATGGCAGTATCTGAGCACCTAGGGGTGAAAGCGAACGTGCTGGGGACGCTTTCTTTCAGAGGCTGTTATCTGCCGCATTCCGGCACGGCGTAGCGACGCATAGCTATCGCGGCCGTGACTCGGCGGGTCGCGGCAAGTGCATTGCGTAAATACACACACACACACACACACACACACACACACAGACAGAGACAGTGTACAGTGCTGTGTACAGATCGGGGCGCGGCCGTTGCTTTCTCCAGAGGATACGGGCTTCCTGGAGCCTGTCTGCTCTTGACTCTAACACGTCAGGGGCGACGCAGTGAAGGACGGCGAAACTAGTAGCACGCAGTCAGCGGCACGTTTAGGGCTGTTGCGAATTGTCGGTCGCTGAACAACGGGCACTCAACGAAACTCAAGATTTCGTTCTCTTTAATGCCACTGGTAACGTGTTACTCGTTAATGGAACATATATGATGACGCTGTAGTGTTTGGCTCTAGCCTGTATCTACACATACACTTCTGGAAATGGAAAAAAGAACACATTGACACCGGTGTGTCAGACCCACCATACTTGCTCCGGACACTGCGAGAGGGCTGTACAAGCAATGATCACATGCACGGCACAGCGGACACACCAGGAACCGCGGTGTTGGCCGTCGAATGGCGCTAGCTGCGCAGCATTTGTGCACCGCCGCCGTCAGTGTCAGCCAGTTTGCCGTGGCATACGGAGCTCCATCGCAGTCTTTAACACTGGTAGCATGCCGCTACAGCGTGGACGTGAACCGTATGTGCAGTTGACGGACTTTGAGCGAGGGCGTATAGTTGGCATGCGGGAGGCCGGGTGGACGTACCGCTGAATTGCTCAACACGTGGGGCGTGAGGTCTCCACAGTACATCGATGCTGTCGCCAGTGGTCGGCGGAAGGTGCACGTGCCCGTCGACCTGGGACCGGACCGCAGCGACGCACGGATGCACACCAAGACCGTAGGATCCTACGCAGTGCCGTAGGGGACCGCACCGCCACTTCCCAGCAAATTAGGGACACTGTTGCTCCTGGGGTATCGGCGAGGACCATTCGCAACCGTCTCCATGAAGCTGGGCTACGGTCCCGCACACCGTTAGGCCGTCTTCCGCTCACGCCCCAACATCGTGCAGCCCGCCTCCAGTGGTGTCGCGACAGGCGTGAATGGAGGGACGAATGGAGACGTGTCGTCTTCAGCGATGAGAGTCGCTTCTGCCTTGGTGCCAATGATGGTCGTATGCGTGTTTGGCGCCGTGCAGGTGAGCGCCACAATCAGGACTGCATACGACCGAGGCACACAGAGCCAACACCCGGCATCATGGTGTGGGGAGCGATCTCCTACACTGGCCGTACACCACTGGTGATCGTCGAGGGGACACTGAATAGTGCACGGTACATCCAAACCGTCATCGAACCCATCGTTCTACCATTCCTAGACCGGCAAGGGAACTTGCTGTTCCGACAGGACAATGCACGTCCGCATGTATCCCGTGCCACCCAACGTGCTCTAGAAGGTGTAAGTCAACTACCCTGGCCAGCAAGATCTCCGGATCTGTCCCCCATTGAGCATGTTTGGGACTGGATGAAGCGTCGTCTCACGCGGTCTGCACGTCCAGCACGAACGCTGGTCCAACTGAGGCACCAGGTGGAAATGGCATGGCAAGCCGTTCCACAGGACTACATCTAGCATCTCTGCGATCGTCTCCATGGGAGAATAGCAGCCTGCATTGCTGCGAAAGGTGGATATACACTGTACTAGTGCCGAAATTGTGCATGCTCTGTTGCCTGTGTCTATGTGCCTGTGGTTCTGTCAGTGTGATCATGTGATGTATCTGACCCCAGGAATGTGTCAATAAAGTTTCCCCTTCCTGGGACAATGAATTCACGGTGTTCTTATTTCAATTTCCAGGAGTGTATTATAAATTAAAGTCCCCGCCACGTTTTTCTTTCTGTACTAGGTTAGATTAAATGTACTTTTCGTTCGAATAGATCAGTTGTGAAGAGATCCTCCAGGATGTAGAACATATCAGAAACACAAGTATCACAACAAATATTTAAAACGAGAGATAAATAGGCTCATGTACCTTGAGCAGACCCCGAGTGAAATCGTTCTCATGAGTGTGGAATAAGTAAAAAAATCATAAACCACTTTTCATATAAAGGTAATAAATAATTTGTCGTAGAACACGTAAATGTTCAGTACACTGAGATGCATATGATAATTGTTAGGCTATATGTAGCCATGCATCGTGAAACAGAAATTTTGTTCTACGACACTTATTTATGTACAATGGTCGCATTAATTCACGGAATTTGTGTAGAAATAATATTATACTGATACTTGCATTACTTGATGTTATAGGTAACATATACATATCAGTTAGTTTTATTTAGAAGTTAATGAATGGAGTAGGAGTTAGCCACCAATAATAAATCCTTTAGGTCCTCTTAAACTGAACTTCGTTACTGGTTAAACATTTTATGGCTGGTGACAGGTTACGAAAATGTAAGTTCCTGGATATTGGACACCTTTTTGGTACAAAGTAGGTGACAAAGTCTTTGTGAAGATAATTCCTATTTCAATGAACTGAGCTCTTGGTTTGAAAACTAGATACATTTCTAATGACAAATTTCATTAAGGAATAAACCGACTGGGAAGCAGTAGTTAGTATGCCAAGTTCCCCATACAAGCCTCTTCAGGACGTTTTTAGTTCACACCACAAATAACTCCTATTACACGTTTTTGTACGCAGAAAGTTGGTTTGATGAATTACACCATAAAATAATGTTGTGCGACATTATAGAATGAAAGTAAGCATAGTATGCTAGGTTTATTCATTTTTATATGCCATATGTCTGACAACATTTGCTTTGCAAAGAGATTTGTTTAGGAAATTCAGCAGTTCTGCGACATTCTCCTCCTAGGTGAATTTATTACTAAGCTGTAATCCCAAAAATTTAACAGCGTGAACTGTATGTGAAGGCTAATGTCGGGAACAGCCGTAGGGATTTTGATACGGTCTACACAGACAGACTGATTGTCGAGGAAGGATTGTGTATATAGTTTATCACCGCTACGCAAATAGATACTGTGCGAAGACGTGGCAGATCATTAGTTACAGGAATCAGAACTACGAATGAAACAACTTAACACAGAAAGTCTTAAAGTAGGCCCAAAATCGATTAAAATAAAAAATGTGAAACCAACATATCGAAAAGAAGGTAATACAAATTACATCAATCTGTGATAAGCCATTGTAAATGTGATATGTTGGTACATTAATAACAGGTGTAACCACCAGATCATTGAATGCAAGCATGTGAACCGAACGTGCATGCGTTGTGTTATACAGGTCCGTAAATCAGTTTGTGAGCTGGGAGTACCATGCCTGTTGCACTTGGCCGGTCAATACAGAGACTGTGGATGACGCTTGAGTTGTTCGATGATGTCCCATGATGTCCCACATGTGCTCCATTGGAGACAGCTCTAGTGATCGAGCAGGACAAGGCTACATGTCGACACTCCGCAAAGCATGTTGGGTTACAACAGCGGTATGTGGTCGAGCATTATCCTGTTGGAAATCATCTTCTGGAAAGGTGTTCGTGCCGGCCAGAGTGGCCGAGCAGTTCTAGGCGCTACAGTCTGGCACCGCGCGACCGTTACGGTCGCAGGTTCGAATCCTGTATCGGGAATGGATGTGTGTGATGTAGTTAGGTTAGTTAAGTTTAAGTAGTTCTAAGTTCTAGGGGACTGATGACCTCAGATGTTAAGTCCCATAGTACTCAGAGCCATTTGAACCATTTTGAAAGGTGTTCGTGAATGCAGCACAACAGGTCGAATAGCGAGGCTGACGTACAAATTTGCAGCCAAGATTCCTGGGATGACCATGAGAGTGCTCCTGCTGTCATACGAAATCGCATCCCAGACCATAGCTCCAGGAGTAACGTCCAGTGTGTCTAGCATGCAGACGGGTTGGTTGCTGGTCCTCAGCCTCAACTGGCCTCCTCCTAACCAACATACGGCCACCAGTGGCGGCGAGGCATATCCAGCTTTCATCAGAAAACACCACAGATCTCCACCCTGCCCTCCAATGAGCTCTCTATTGG
The DNA here is from genome assembly GCF_021461385.2 of Schistocerca piceifrons. Taxonomy (NCBI): domain Eukaryota; kingdom Metazoa; phylum Arthropoda; class Insecta; order Orthoptera; family Acrididae; genus Schistocerca; species Schistocerca piceifrons. The sequence goes on from NC_060141.1 coordinate 83,733,354, forward strand.
CACCACTGAAATCGCAAATGGCGGTGGTTTGGGGGTCAGAGGAATGCACGCAGCAGGGCTGCTGGATTGAAGCTGTCCTTGAAGTAACCAATTTGTAACAGTTCTTTGTGTCACTGTGGTGCCCAGATTGCTATGCACCAGAGCCATACGCCAGACATGATGGTCTCGCCTCTCGGTAGTGCCACGCGACCGTAGGGAGCCCGGTCCTCATACGACCACACTTTCTCGTGACCACCACTGCCAGCAATCATGTACAGTAGGTACATTTCTGCCAAGTCTTATTTGCAGATGACACAAGTATTGCAATAAATAGTATGTCTAGTGTAGTTCTAGAAAGATCTGCTAATGATATTTTCATGGATATTAATAAATGGTTTATAGCCAACTCACTGACATTAAACTTCGAAAAGACTCACTATATGCAATTCAGAACCTGTAAGAGGTTTCCACTCAGCATATGCATAAAGTATGAAGAAGAGCAGATAGAAGAGGTTGACAGTCTTAAATTCCTGGGATTACAACTTGATAATAAATTCAGTTGGGAGGAGCACACCACAGAACTGCAGAAACGCCTTAACAAATCTGTATTTGCAATTCGAGTGTTAGCAGACATAGGCGACATAAAAGTGAAAAAGCTTGCATACTTTGCCTACTTTCATTCCATAATGTCATATCGTATAATATTTTGGGGTAACTCTTCAAGTCAAACAGAAGTTTTCAGAGTCTAAAACCGTGTAATACGTATTATTTGTGGAGTAAATTCACGGACGTCCTGTAGAAACCTCTTCAAAGAACTGGGTATACTAACTACTGCCTCTCGGTATATTTACTCCTTAATGAAATTTGTCCTAAACAATATATCTCTTTTTCCAACAAGCAGCTCAGTTCATACATACAATGCCAGGAACAAAAATGATCTGCACAAGGACTTAAAAGCACTTACTTTGGTTCAAAAAGGGGTCCACTACTCAGGGACACTCATCTTCAATAATTTGCCAGCAAACATAAAAAATTTAGTTACAAATAAAGATCAGTTTAAAAGGAGCCTGAAAGACTTACTAGTGGCCAACTCCTTCTACTCCAATGACGAATTTTTTAATAGAAACAAATGATGTATCTATTCATACAATTAGTATTGTTATTTCAGTTTAAAAAAAATTGACATGTTCCACATCCACGAGGATCTCCTCAGCACGGGTCTATGGAACGAAAAACTAATCTAATCTAATCTAATCAGTATCGCAGAAGGAACATCCTGCTTCTCACATTACACGACCTCGTTTAAACTCAGTGGGGTGTTGATAATATCATCTTTGTTGCCTTGAAGGTATTCTTGATTGACATCAACTCACTACGACCAATCTCAAAGAGCAACTAACGATTACGATAATTACAGAGCGTGTTTAAACAAACCTAATTTGTATCCTCATAGTGACGCTACTAGCGTCACTCCTACGCGACTAGCGCGAAAGTGGAACAGACATCTTTCAGTTGTAGTAATATGCCTACCGTTTATGTTGCCAATTTTTTCCGTCAGCTTATTTAGGTCAGCTAAAAGCAATGATTGGACGGACAAGGAAATACATAAAAAAAGGAAAAAAGCTCCCGTCGTACTGTTATAACCCAAACGGTAATTTCAAACCTAACTTCCGATCTGTTTGAGAAGCTGTAAAAGTTTTTAACGTCTGTATCATCTTCAGACAGACTTGAAATGCCTGGGCTAGCAGGACAGAGCGGATTAGGTTGTGGAAAGGGGCCAAAATGAGTTCCTGTCAGTTGCACTCAACATACAATATTACAACACGGATGCAAAACACTCAACTTTAATCGACCTCCTTTGATTAACTTTAGGTCAGCTGAAGGGCACTTTCAAAATACAAGACACAAGGCTTAAGCAAAATTGAAATACAAGGTTCTTCTGGAGGTTTCACCCAAGAATATTTTCTAAACTTGTAAATAATAGATTTCAGCATCAGTCGTCCTTCTGAAATTTTATTGGCAGCTCTAGATATCAACTAGAACCTAGCCATTCTCAATGCACTATCATTTTTGATCAATGCATGTAATGACTGTTGGTCTGGCTTCATCCACAGTTCACTGAATATTCATTGAGTATTCAGTGAACTGTGGATGAAGCCCGACCAACAGGCATTAAATTCATTGGTCAAAAATGATAGTGCATTGAGAATGGCTAGTTCCTAGAAGAAATCTAGATCTGCCAGTAAAATTTCAAAAGGACGACTGATAGCTGAACTCTATTATTTACAAGTCAATATAACAGTGGCTGCGTGCAACAGCCTCTGAATGGAGGGTAACCTGATATTTTCTAAATCTTCAATCTAATCGGCTGAAGGCCTTAGCAATTTAATTTTAATGGAACTAGGCTGGAGGTCGCATATTACACAATAAGAGGAGCTTCAATCAAAAGGCAGAAGGCCATATCTTAAAACATTTTATATAAAATAAAGAATAACAATCTTTTGCCTTAAGGGTAAGACAAGGACATTAATTTAAGAGATATTGATACTCAGCTGAAATCCACACATCAACCAAATAGCTAAAATCCAAACAGGGAAATTACTACATAACGCACAAGGAACGGCGCGCAGAAGTTTCCAAGAGTCGGCCTGGGATTGTAACAATAACACCCATTTAGGTGAGACAGGCAGCCTGTCCAACGACGTCTTAATCTGGAGGCAACCCAACCGACAGACAGCCGACCGACCAACCAATCAACCAAATCAGCTCCGCTACACGCAACCAGCAAAACGACCACAAGATTTCAATACTCGACACACAGAATATTGGCGTCCACAACGACCAACAACACCACAGCTGTCGAACTACACGCTGCACTGGACAGAAACAACATGACGAGGAAAATACACCGCCTAAAAATACGTCAACGACCAGGGCACGTAACCAGAACGTCAACGGCCACAAGGCAGAAGATACCGCTGGTGAACTTCAAAAACAAGGAATAATAAGTTAAGTTTAACTCCACAGGAAGACGGCTGGAATCTTAGCCAACTTAAAGACACACACGTTGTTGCTCGCAGGAATGTCCCAAAAGCGACAACCAGAATCAAACGAAGAAATGTAAACAGTTGAGGCTCGATAGTAAGTTAAGTGAGGACTCAACTTTCATGTCCAAGCACTCGCAAGCAGCACTTCACACTCCAACCACGCGTGCACGCCGCCAGCGGCTCCAGCCTGACTCTACACGAAGGGTACTCGTTTTCTGCTCCACTCCAACCGATCGACTGGGCTGCTGGTCCGTCCGCGACTACTGCTCCGTGTCCGACTGCACTGCTGGTGCGTCTCCAACTCACTGACTATTCGACACACGATGACCCGGAAATACTATCGGTCGCTCCAGAGATGGTACGACAGATGCGCATATCGATACGCGCTGCTGCTGCCACTCAAGGGCAAGTAAGGCAGTACGTTAGTGACGATAGTAAATGGAATAAGAAAACGAGGCGGCACTACCGTAAGAGAAAATGACAATTAATGGGATGAACACGAGCCGTGCACGGCTCAAGACTTATTCTCCATTTCTTAGATTCAGATTTACCTTTGTACTCAGCAAGCCTCCTTATCGTATGTGGTGGAGGGCATTTCTTCTACATTTCTCAGTTCCCTCCTTTCCTGTTCCAAATGCGCTGTGAGAAGTAGTGTCGGTAATGCTCCATTTGCACTTCAGGTTTCTCTGATTCTCCTGGTCATTTCGCAGGATACACTTGTGGAGGAAATAGCATGTTGTCAGCTCTTCTTTGAACATCTACTCTTGGCGTTATAATGAATCTCGCGGTGATGCACAACATTGGCCTCCTGTGTTTGACTAGTATCTCCGTTAAAAATTCACACATACTAATCGAATCTGTGAAGAAACGCTTCGCTCTCTCCTTCCCACTCTCTTCCAGTGAATCTATCTAGTATCTCCCATTCAAAGTCACTTAGAACGATTAATGTCAAATATTTTCCGATCGTTGCTGTTTCCAGAGATCTATCACCAATAATGTAGCAGAGGAGTAACGGCTTTTTCCGCCTGTTTATGCACGTTGGCTGCAAAGAAGCGGATAAATTCTGAATGCCATCAGGCGAGAAATGTGGGTTGAAAATATTAACGAACAGATTAAGGTGTACAGAAATAGGTGTAGGGACCATGACACTTGAAAAAAAAAAAAAAAAGAAATAACAATGAACTACCTTCTTCTTTTTCCTTGGGCTTCGTCCCACATCTACATGGGGTCAGCCTGTTAATCCGGGTTTGGCATGTTAGTGGTATAAAATGGCCAGATGACCTTCTTATCACCATCCCTTCCTAGTCTAAAGTATGTCTTTATCCAGGATAAATGACTGATGATGATAATGATAACGATGTCTGCTGTTGTTGTGGTCTTCAGTCTGGACAGTTTTAATGCAGCTCTGCATGTTAGTCCATCTTGTGCAAACCTTTTCATATCTGCATAACTGCTGTCACCTACATCCATTTGTAGCTGGTTAGTGGTTTCAAGTCTTGATTATCTCCGCAATTTTCATTCCTCTGCTTGTCCATAGTTCTCTATGTGATTGAAATAGCTATTCCTTCATGTCTAAGGATGTCCTATCCATCTGTTCTTTCTTTCAGTCATGTTATGCTGTAAAGCTGTTTCCTCCTCCTACTACACAGAACCTGTTTAATCCTCACTCATTAAATCTTCAACGCTCTTCTGGAACACGACATATTAGGAGCCGGCCGCTGTGTCCGAGCACTTCTAGGCGCTTCAGTCTGCAACCGCGCGACCACTACGGTCGCAGGTTATAGTCCTGCCTCGGGCATGGATGTGTGTGATGTCCTTAGGTTAGTTAGGTTTACGTAGTTCTACGTTCTAGGGGACTGATGACCTCAGATGTTAAGTTCCATAGTGCTCAGAGCCATTTGAACCATTTGAACATATTAGGAAGTTCTGTTCTCTTTTTGGGTGAAGGGTTTACTGCGTTCTGTTCACTTCCATATAAAGGTACACACCAGACAAATACTTTCAGAAGAGACCACCTAAAACATAAATCAAGAATGAACTCTCAAATAGCGATTATGGTTCAGCATCAGCAGTGGAATATTTCAGAACAAATTAAAATTTGTGTCGGTCCGTGACTCCAAGATTTACCGCTTGATGCGAGCTGTCGCCATGACAACTTCGTCCATCCGACCACTTTTCCAGGAGCAGGCCAAATCTCCATTTCTGTTGGTATCTCTACACTCCCTTGCGCTCGAAAAATATTCAAGATGTTCAAATGTGCGTGAGTTATAAGGGACCAAACTGCTGAGGTCATCGGTCCCTAGACTTACACATTTCTTAAACTAACTTATGCTAAGAACAACACACACACACACACACACACACACACACACACACACACACACACACACACACACATGCCCGAGGCAGGACTCGAACCTTCGGCGGGTTGGGTTGCGGAATCCGTGACATGGCGCTTCTAACATGTAAGCGGCCCTGTATGACAGTCCTGCTTTATTGACTTTCTCTGTGGCGGCTCGTATATCAGGGGTACATAAATTATTTTCAGGCCCCTGGTATGTAGCCTGCCCTGCATCACATGCATGTTGTGGGAGTAATATCAACAAGTTTTACTGAACTTTATTTCAGGTGCTACACACGCCAATGATTATGGCTGGGGGGGACTGAGAATAACAGTACAGTCATAAGGCAAGAGAAATCCCAAAATGCAGAAGTATCAATGTAGTAAGACTGTATATAGAGCCTCACGAAATGCTTCATGAACTGTGAAAAGACTGTGGCCTCCACAATCATTTTCAAATCAAGGTCCACCATATAGGGATTATTTAGGGATTGTGCAAATGCGTCGATCTTAACGTACTTTCATGAACAGAGGTACTATACACACAATGTACAAGGCGTATGTGAAAGCTAATGGCCCTTTGATTATAGCTAAATGCTCGCAAGTCAGAACATTATAGCATGGATACATGATTATCTACTTATTGCTTACGAAGTTACAGAAGTCACTGTTTTGATTCAGGACTCGTTTAAGTGTATGAAAGAAAAAGAAAAATAGTGGCTTCTAAAACCGTTGAACCCTCCAGTTACGAGGCAAATTGTGTTTTCGATGTTGTATTCAAAGGGATGTACAGCTGCTTTAAATTCAAGAGGAGCTTTGCATTGTTAATGGGCCTACAGTAATGACTGAAGGACACATTAGACATGATGATCCGGCAAGCAGGATGAGCAGCAAGCAGCGGCTGTTTGCTGATGACCATGTGTTGTACAGGAAGATGTCGTCATTGGGTGGCTAGGAGGGTGAAAGATGACTTAGACAAAATTTGTATTTGGTGTGATTCATGGCAGCTTCCTCTAAATGTAAAATCTTTAAGTTAATACGGAGGAGCAGGGAAAACAATCCCGTAAAGCTAGAGTACAGTATTAGCAGTGTGCCGCGTGACAGTCACGTCACTTCAATGTCGAGGTGTACCGTTACAGAATGATATAAAATGAAGTGAACAAGTAAGTACGCTAGTAAGGGTAGCGAATGATCGATATGTTACGAGGATTTTAGGAAAATGTGGTCATTTGGGAAGGAGACCGCATGTAGATCACTTGTGCGACACATTTTTGTGTACTGACCGAGTGTTTGGGATCCCATCAGGTAGAATTAAAGGTAGACATTCACTACATAGGCGTGCTGCTAGATTTGTTATCGGTTGGTTCGATCGACGCGCAGTTATTACGGAGATGCCTTCCCTGGAGGGAAGATGTTCTTTTCTCGATCGCAGAACGATTCTACTGCGACCAGTGTGCTCTTAGCGCAAGTACCACAAAGATAGGAGAAATTAGAGTTGACATAGAGGCATATATTCTACTTCCCTCGCTCTCTTTGCGACAGGAACAACAAAGGAAAGCATTAGAAATGGTACAAGGTACCCTCCGCCTTGCACCATACGGTGGCTGTTTGTAAACACTTCACAGATGTTTTTGTACGTGGTGTGGTCAAAGATGAATTTATTCGTAGGGCTAAAGATATAATTATTAAACAATTGACATATGCAGGAAATAACTTTAGAATATGTCTTTAAAATTACTGAAATAGCTGTGACTTGCGAAATCTGTTTGTTCATTTAACATAGATTCCAGTTTTTTTTTGATTTTGTGGAGGTATATCTCCAGCTGCTCTAACAGATTTAGGATCTTACTATTGGCTTCATTATGTAGTAATACCAAATTGCTTTCTAGTCTATTGGTGGCATGTTTCGTTTCCAACATACGTATGTTGTGCAATGACTGGTTTTCCCAAGTGGTTGAGCCTGAAAGAATTTAAGTGTTCTCGAAAACGGGTTTTGAAGTTTCTGCCTCTTTTCCCTACGTAACAGGCAGGACAACTGGGACATGATACTTTGTACACTCCGCTGTTGTTGTACGTTTGCATATTTGCTTTTATGTTATGGACAAGTATGTCTTCTAAGTTTTTATTAGTTGAGAATACAACTGTTACATTTTTTTTAGTTTTTGAAAAGGTTAGCGCCTTTTTGTGATATGGGGACCAGGTATCGGATACTGGCGAATATTCGCCAATATCACATACCTGGGCCTCATTTCACAAAAAATGAAGCCAGTGTTAAGACCCTAAATCTGTTAGATATATCTCCACAAAATCAAAAAACCAGAATCTATGTTAAATGAACAGATTTCGCAAACCACAGTTATTTCAGTAATTTTAAAGGCCTATTATAAAGTTATTTCCTGCATACGTCACTTGTTTAATAATTATATGATTAGCACTACGAATAAATTCATCTTTGACTACACCCTGTACAAAAACATCTGTGAAGTGTTTACAAACATGTGTATGCAAATATGCCTCTTGATTGAAGTGACATGTACGAAAACGATGAAGAAAAGAATGCTTCCTGCTGTGGTAGTTTTACAGTGTTCATCTTTTCCAGCATTTCAAACGTATTTTCCGCGTTTGACTTATGAAATTCATAACCTAACATCAAACTTTTCGGGACAGGAATATGCATTTCACTTCATTCAAGATAAAAAACAAAGCGTGTATTAAGACAAATTACATCTGATGATGGACCCGCAGGGTGTACTTAATAAAACACGAAAAGTTGTGACTGAAGGCGTTTTTTAATTCATACCTCCAGTGGAAAGAAACTTACTATCTACGGTTGTTTTGCTGGTGGCTTTTTACTGTTTCCGGGTAGTACCAAAAAAGTTCGATCCGGGATGGATGAACTTTGTAAGCAGATGTGAAAACAAACGCACTTTATAACCAATACAACGGTAATAAAACAGTACAAATTAACAATGAAGTCCAAACCAATGGTAGACTTTTTATATTTAGAACAGATGAAGGTAAATTATTTTTACTTATTTATCCTCTTACATCTAACCAGGCATTCAACATATTTTTCGTTGTTGATTACGTCACACACGTTATAAGAAGTTTTTACTTTATTAACTATTTATCATTTTCCGTGGGACGATGCTAGCAACACCTGCTTTGTGATGGAGCGAGTTCGCAGACAGTTTACAGAATGTTGGTTAGAAAATTTATAAACGATGGAATGCATGAAACCTGAAAATACTGTAGAGAATGTATGAGTAAATAACACAAAACAGAAAAATGTTCTGAATAGCTGCCAGGAATTCCTGTACAGAACAGGAGTATGCGACAAGGAAACCCTTAAAAACCGTCTTAATACTTTGAGTTGATCACTCAACTTTTTCAGTTCTCCTGAAAGTGTACAGTAGAATAAATCTACTGACTAGTGCAGCTTTCTGCACAGTACTCGAAGAAGTGTGAAGAGAGAATGTTTATTGAACCCTTATATTTCCTCGTATTATATTTTGTTTCTAGCGGATCCCGTCACTCTTCTTTGATGTATTCTATGTAAGTCTGCAGTAATAAGTTCCAACTAATCAGTGTAAGGTCTGTAGCGACCTCTTTGCTGGTCACTGTTTTGGAGTCTGTTTCTGTTTTCGACCAATGGCAGCCGTTTGAGTATTGCTGACTGCGTGGTTCTGTTTGTTTGAAGAGTATCCACCATTATTCTATACTGGCCGGTCACATTATTGTGATCACCTGTCAAAAGACCGAAAAACCGCCATTTGCAGCGCGGGCCGCTGTGAGGCGTATAGGAAGAGAGTCAATGATGTTCTGGAAGGATGTGGAGCCCCACAGGCTCCAGTGAAGCGGCCAACTGAGTGCTAAGTTTCTCGGTTGAGGACCTATAGCGCTCACAGCCCGAACGAAGTGGTCCCACAGATGCTCGATTGGCTTTAAATTCGGTGAGTTTGGTGTAACCAGGGCATATAGTAAACTCATCCTGATGCTCTTCGAGCCACACATGTACACTGCGAGCTGTGTTTCATTGCCCTGCTGGTGGATACAATGGTGCCGAGTAAAAATAAACTGCATGTAGGGTGGGCATGGTCTCCAAGAATAAGTGCATACTTGTGTTCAACCATTGTGCCTTCTAGAATGAAGCGACAAGAAATGCCACGAAAACATCCCCAGACCATAACGCTCCCTCGTTCTGTCTCCCTGTTATATGGAAGCGAGCCGTGAGTGTACCACAAAAAAAAAAGAAAAAAGAAAAAACAAATACACGGAATAGAAATGAGATTTCTCAGAGTAGTGAAGGAATGTAAAAGAACAGATGAAATACGAAATCAAGATATTCGAACGAAGTTGAAAATTTGGAGTGTGATAGAAAAACTGGATGAAAACAGGAAGAAACGTAATGAAGATCTACAGAGAATCGATCCAGAGGGAATACCAAGTCAGATGAAGAAGTTTAAACCAAAAGGAAAAAGAGATCCCGGAAGACCGAGACAAAGATGGGAACCATAACAGACCACAATTGGCCTAATATGGAAAAAGCAGAAAAAGAAGATGGAAATGCAACCCAGGAGGGTGGGAGATGTGACCAAGCTAATGGATGCTAGACGTGCCATTTACGTTCTTTGTTAGATTCTAAGAAATGAGAAAATATCGAGAAGATGAACCAGTTGATCTTAAGTAGTATTACTAGCAGTGGTAATAATAACAGTTTCCTTCATTCGTAGATCACAAGGATATTGGACGTGTCATAACATTACAATTTAAAAACTACTAAAATAATTCATATATAGAGGAATTTACGTACTTAAACAGGCCTAGTCTGACAAGGATGGGTCGGGTAGTTGGCCGTGGCGATGAATTAGGAAGCTGGTTTAAATACTCTGGAAATTTCCGTGATGTGAATACCTCATTTACTGTGGTTGTTAAGAGAGGTTGTGTACTCTGAATGCATTGTTTCAGCAGAGACACTGATACTTTATCTGAGCCTGCTGACTTTTTCTTTAGGATTCTGTATAGTTGTTACTGACTTCATGCTCTGTGGTTGGCAGTCACATCACTGTACTTAGTGCATAATTATTTACAGGTGTTATATTTGTTCTGGGGGATTTTTGTTGTAATTTATCTGCAATAAGTGAAAAATGCTCATTCGCAGATTGCTAGATGGTGCAGATTACTTATCACTTTTTTTCTCTCCCTTAAGTGTGAGTGCATTTGTTTGTCACTACCTGTTTCCTGTTTAATTACATCCCAGACTGCTTTGGTTTAATTCTCTCCATTGTATATAATTTAAGATGGTGGTGCTCCACAGCTCGTAAATATTTTAAGAACATCATGATTTTCGACCAAGAGCTGCTGATAAATTCATTGAACAATCAGTTTCGGCCCACAAATCATCATCAGGTTCATACAACGTTTGTATCATCATACTGGGCGATAAAATCAGTGGTCTCAAATAATGAAATCCATGAATTCGTCACTGTTGTCAAATTAACCGTTCAGTATCGTGCCCCAGTTTAGCTAAACAGTCCATAAGCACAGAAGACATATGTCAAACTAAACAATGTCAGCAGAATGATCGTTGATGTTAACAGACCAACACCTACGGAAAGACTGCCAGTGCTAAGCCAAATTACGCCCCCCTCAACTACGGTGTGTAACTGCTGTCACGAACATAATAAAAATCTGCAGATTCATCACGATGTCGATGACGCACACCAGAATGGACTGCGCTCTAGACGACCACTAATAATAACAATAATGAGTTCAACCTTACTAATGCATGGACTCAAGAAAGGAGTGGACAGCAAAATAATAATATACCGTCCATTACACAAAAACCGCCAGGATTTGACTTGCAACGCAAACATGGTCAGTGTCAAACAGAATTAAACCCATCGTGGCAGATGTGCAAATTTTTTGCACAAATGAGGAAATCAACCATCTTCAGCTTCTGATTGCGCAGAACTACAGACCATCATACACATCAAAGAAGACTGCCCCGCAACATCAAATGGTGGTACACCAGAACACTTCCCGCTGACGGCTCCAAAGACGATAGATTACATAAATGTTTGTTTATAAGATTTTATATTGTAAATATTATGCTCTACATTTCACGTATTTGTTTCAGTTTGTCAAAATGGCATATGAAAAATAAATAAATAAATGAATATTGTCAAATTGTAAAGAAACTACTTATACAGGATGGTCCATTGATAGTGACCGGGCCAAATATCTCACAAAATAAGCATCAAACGAAAAAACTAAAAAGAACTAAACTCGTCTAGCTTGAATGGGGATACCAGATGGCGTTATGGTTGGCCCACTAGATGGCGCTGCCATAGGTCAAACGGATATCAACTGCGGTTTTTTTTTTTAAATAGGAAGCCCCATTTTTATTACATATTCGTGTAGTACGTAAAGATATATGAATGTTTTAGTTGGACCCCTTTTTTCGCTTTGTGATAGATGGCGCTGTAATAGTCACAAACGTATAAGTACGTGGTATCACGTAACATTCCGCCATTGCGGACGGTATTTGCTTCGTGATACATTATCCGTGTTAAAATGGACCATTTACCAATTGCGGAAAAGGTCAATATCGTGTTGATGTATGGCTATTGTGATCAAAATGCCCAATCCTGGACGACATCATACAAATGTCCGGACCGTTCACCGGATGGTTACGTTATTTATGGAAACAAGAAGTGTTCAGCCACATGTGAAACGTCAACCACGACCTGCAACATGTGATGATGCCCAAGTAGGTGTTTTAGCTGCTGTCACGGCTAATCCGCACATCAGTAGCAGACAAATTGCGCGAGAATCGGAAATCTCAAAAACGTCGGTGTTGAGAATGCTACATCAACATCGACTGCACCCGTACCATATTTCTATGTACCAGGAATTGCACGGCGACGACTTTGAACGTCGTGTACAGTTCCGCCACTGGGCACAAGAGAAATTACGGGACGATGACAGATTTTTTGCACGCGTTCTATTTAGCGACGAAGCGTCTTTCACCAACAGCGGTAATGTAAACCGGCATAATATGCACTATCGGGCAACGGAAAATCCACGATGGCTGCGACAAGTGGAACATCAGCGACCTTGGCGGGTTAATGTATGGTGCGGCATTAGGGGACGAAGGATAATTGGCCCCCATTTTATCGATGGCAATCTAAATGGTGCAATGTATGCTGATGTCCTACGTAATGTTCTACCGATGTTACTACAAGATGTTTCACTGCATGACAGAATGGCGATGTACTTCCAACATGATGGATGTCCGGCACATAGCTCTCGTGCGGTTGAAGCGGTGCTGAACAGTATATTTCATGACAGGCGGATTGGTCGTCGAAGCACCATACCATGGCCCGTACGTTCACCGGATCTGACGTCCCCGGATTTCTTTCTGTGGGGAAAGTTGAAGAATATTTGCTATCGTGGTCCACCGACAACGCCTGACAACATGCGTCAGCGCATTGTCAATGAATGTGCGAACATTACGGAAGGCGAACTACTCGCTGTTGAGAGGAATGTCTTACACGTATTGCCAAATGCATTGAGGTTGGCGGACATCATTTTGAGCATTTATTGCATTAATGTGGTATTTACAGGTAATCACGCTGTAACAGCATGCGTTCTCAGAAATGATAAGTTCACAAAGGTACATGTATCACTAAGGAACAAACGAAATAAAATGTTCAAACGTACCTACGTTCTGTATTTTAATTTTAAAAAACCTACCTGTTACCAACTGTTCGTCTAAAATTGTGAGCTATATGTTTGTGACTATTACTGTGTCATCTATCACAAGGCGAAAAAAGTGGTCCAACTAAAACATTCATGTTTCTTTACGTACTACACGAATATGTAATAAAAAATGGGGGTTCCTATTTAAAAAGACGCAGTTGACATCAGTTTGACCTATGGCAGCGCCATCTAGCGGGCCAACCATAGGGCCATCTGATTTCCCCCTTCGAGCTAGACAAGTTTCGTTCTTTGTAGTTTTTTCGTTTGACGCTTATTTCGTGAGATATTTGGCCTGGTCACGATCAATGGACCACCCTGTATAACCAATTATAAGAATGTGCAAAAAGTGCACTCATTTATGTTATATTAACAGTGAGTATAAACATTGCGAACAGAGGCATTCTACAAGAATGAGTGCACTGTTTTTGTACATATCTGTGATTGGCCATGTAATTTTTTGCTATTTGACAACAGTGACGAGTTCACGGATTTTATTATTTGACGCCTTTGATTTTATGGCCTAGTGTGATTTGAATATTTTTATATATGCTTGACATCATTCGGGTAAGGGGCCGATCTACCGTAATATGAAATGCAGAATATATATTTAATATTTAATATTTTTATGACCCTGATGGGGGCCTGTGGACCAAAACGGGTTGTTTAACAAAGCAATTTTATCAGCATCTCTTGGCGTAGATTATGAGGTTCTTCTACTATTTTGTCAGCAAACGGCTTTTTTGCAATGGCCAGCGCTTTCCCATAAATCTTTTTGTATCTATGATACAAATTTGAAAACTCTAGATCGTAATGACTCTTTTACATGGAACGGAGGTACTGCAGGGTTTAGGAGCACTTTCTAATACCTGCTGTTACCCACTCGTTTTTGTGAGATATTGATGCTGTTGTGGGTTCATTCAGAAATGTCTTTCCGAAGTTCAGTTTAAACATTGTCGAGTACTTAGAGAACGTAGTATTTGCATTGATTTCTCTATAAGCTTAGCCCAACTTTGGTTTGCTAGTTCTCTTGAAAAATAATGTACTTTGATTTGTGATGTTTTCTGCTGGCCTGTACTTTTCGCAGTTTTTAGATAACTGATTTTACTGTTATTACTTGGAAGAAATGGTCTGAGAGGATATTTCTGACTACTAGATGATTGAACCTAAAGCCTCCTGGCTGTCTTCCGGGCTCGGCGCTCATTTCCAGCGTCCACTGCCGTTGTATTCCCCTCACGCAACGGACTGAGTGAAAGCCGAAACATTCATCTGCGCAGCTATTCATCTCTCACCTTAACAGCACAGCGAGTGCCGCAGTTTCTCTTCCTTCTTTTTGTTTAATGTCGATGATGCAAGGATGTTGTCAGCGATATTATATACGCGTGGGATATCAGGAAGTTTCCCTTTCGGATGCAGATAAGATCAAGTAAAACTTTTATTTTGTCTAGAGTGCTCTATGTGTTACAGCGCCTGTACTATATTATCACAACTGTATTCTTCTGCTCAATGAAAACAGAATGTATGGAGCAATCAGAGTCTCATGTATGGACTGGTATCGCCAAGCAGCAATCAGTAACTAAGCAGAGCTGAGAGCGACGCAGTGCACGTGGTTAAGATTGTAGTCACTTGCTCTATCCCAATCGCAAACGCTGTGCAGGAAGAACGACTGTTGCTGACACTTTAAGTTTATAAACACACTACTGGTCATTAACATTGCTACACCACGAAGATGACGTGCTACAGACGCGAAATTGAACCGACAGGAAGAAGATGCTGTCATATGCAAATGATTAGCTTTTCAGAGCATTCACACAAGGTTGGCGCCGGTGGTGACACCTACAACGTGCTGACATGAGGAAAGTTGCAAACCGTTTTCTCATACACAAACAGAAGTTGACCGGCGTTGCCTGGTGAAACATTGTTGTAATGCATCGTGTGAGTAGGAAAAATGCGTACCATCACGTTTCCGACTTTGATAAAGGTCGGATTGTAGACTATCGCGATTGCGTTTTACCGCATCGCAACATTGCTGCTCGCGTTGGTCGAGATCCAATGACTGTTAGCAGAATGTGGAATCTGTGGGCTCATGAGGGTAATATGGAACGCCGTGCTGGATCCCAACGGCCTCGTATTACTAGCAGTCGAGATGACAGGCATCTTATCCGCATAGCTGTAACGGATCGTGCAGCCACGTCTCGATCCCTGAGTCAACAGATGGGGACGTTTGCAAGACAACAACCATCTGCACGAACAGTCCAACGACGTTTGCAACAGCACGGACTATCAGCTCGGAGACCATGACTGAGGCTACCCTTGACGCTGCATCACAGACAGGAGCGCCTGCGATGGAATACTCAACGACGAACCTGGTTGCACGAATGGCATCATGCCATTTTGTCGGATGAATCCAGGTTATGTTTACAGCATCACGATGGTCGCATCCGTGTTTGGCGACATCGCGGTGAACGCAGATTGGAAGCGTGTATTCGTCATCGCCATACTGGCGTATCATCCGGCGTGGTGGTATGGGGTGCCATTGGTTACACGTCTCGGTCACCTCTTGTTCGCATTGACGGCACTTTGAACAGTGGACGTTACATTTCAGATGTGTTACGACCAGTGGCTCTACCCTTCATTCGATCCCTGCGAAACCCTACATTTCAGCACGATCAAATGTTGTAGGTCCTGTACGGGCCTTTCTGGATACAGAAAATGTTCGACTGCTGCCCTGGCCAGCACATTCTCCATATCTCTCACCAATTGAAAACGTCTGGTTAATGGTGGGCG
The DNA here is from genome assembly GCF_021461385.2 of Schistocerca piceifrons. Classification (NCBI taxonomy): domain Eukaryota; kingdom Metazoa; phylum Arthropoda; class Insecta; order Orthoptera; family Acrididae; genus Schistocerca; species Schistocerca piceifrons. The sequence continues at coordinate 83,749,269 of NC_060141.1, forward strand.
AGCAACTTGTTTGTCACAAGACGCCTGTCACTACTCTTGATGAACTGTGGTATCGTGTTGAAGCTGCATAGGCAGCTGTACCTGTACACGCCATCCAAGCTCTGTTTGACTCAATGCTCAGGCGTATCAAGGCCGTTATTACAGCCAGAGGTGGTTGTCCTGGGTACTGATTTCTCAGGATCTATGCACCCAAATTGCGTGAAACCGTAATCACATGTCAGTTCTAGTATAATATATTTGTGCAATGAATACCCGTTTATCATTTGCATTTCTTCTTGGTGTAGCAGTTTTAATGCCAGTAGTGTAACTGAGTAAATACGAGGATTACCCAGAAAGTAATGCACAGCATTTTTTTCTCAACTGAAAACAATGCAAAACGTTACGTATGTATTATATGAAGTCTCCTGAATGAGCGCGCCAAGTTTCCGTCACTTCCGACAGACAGAGTAGCTGCAGGACTGTTTCAAAATGACGTTACAAGCAACGTGCCGTGATTGAATTACTCGCTGCAGAGAAAGAAAATTTGGGGAATATTCACAAACGCTTTTGCAAAGTCTGTGGAACATCTGCTGTCGACAGAAGTATAGTTAGTCGCTGGTCACAGATGGTGAGGTCATCAGAAGACGTTTCGCAACGGTCAGGGAGACCATCCGCGGCTGTCCCAGGTGACATGTCATTCTCAAGGACAGACGCGTTACGACTCGCCAGTTGGCGCTGAATCTGTCAATCAGCAAAGTGAAGCACTGGCTCCGCCACCAGGACAAGAATTGGTATCGACAGGGCAACCACACACTTGTTTCGCGCTGGAGGAAGGCCATAGAACGGGACGGAGATTATGTGGAAAAGTAGGATGTGTAGGTAAAACACCACCCTTTCATGTGTATGTTCAGTAAAGAATTGTTGAAGAAAAAAATGCGGTGCAGTACTTTCTGGGAAACCTACGTACTTCGAATGAGTATTTGGGAGGAGTGGCAACGAACTCGGCGGTGTTGTTTTCAAAGGAACCATCCCGGCATTTGTCTTAAGCAATTTAGGAAAACACCGAAAATTTAAATCTAGATGGCTAAACAGAGATTTGATCTCCCGATAGAGATATTGCGGTCGTTAAGCGTCCAAACACCTTCTTCGGTCACCTGTAAATGCTCATTGTTTTAACATGTCCAGACCACTTAAAGACTTTTATTCTGTATGATATTTATGTACTGTGTCACTTCCATTTTTTCCCATATTTTTGATGTTTTGATCTTATCCTCAAGGTTGATTCATAAAATTTAATTGTGCTGTCCTGATCTTGTCCCTGCTTTTATTCGTTAAGTGGTCTCAATATTCTTGACACAGGGGTGCCATCACTGGATGTAATAGAACCTAAATATTTCAGACTTTAACATTTTTAATTTTTTCATCTTGGAGAACGAAATGCGTTCCTTGTTTACCAATAAACATCTACTCTGTCTTTTCGATATTAATTTGTAGATCCCACTCGTGGATTTGTCTTGAAATTTATCCAACAAGTGTTCTATTATACATCGTGACTACTTGCGACTATTTGTTGATCATCTGCAAAAAGTAGTGAATGCATTCTGTCCTGTCCAATTAAGGTTCCCATTCCTGAATGGTTTTTGTACCGTGCCCTGAGCTCTTGGTCGATGTACACATTAAAAAGTAATGGAGGTAGACTGCAACCTTGCGTAAGACCATTGATAGTTTTAAAGCTTTTTGTTATTCTGTTTCCCACCGACATACCAAGTTTTTATTCACAATCTCTGAACATTAATTACCCTTATAATTATTTCTTTAATTTCTTTTAGGTATTGTCGTGGTTTCCTCAAAACGATTAAAGGACAATGCTGCGGTGTCTGCTTTAGAAAGGTCAGAGCCGATTTCCTTATTTTCTTTCGTTAACGACCGCGCAGACCTCTAATTTTTCTTCTTTCTTTTGCGAAAAATGGAGATAAACACGATTTGAGAACATGCAATCTTGGTACCACAAAGAAGTGCAGGATGGATTCATATTACAGAGAGCGTGGTTTCAATTACATATACACTCTATTTGTGGAAACATTTTCATAGTTTATCTTGATGATTCCCAAGATTACGTAACTTAATGACGAGACCTCTGCTTTAGTCAAAACGCCACCGATTCAAAATCAGATAGCCACAGTAATTACTGCCACATCCCGTATAATACCGTTACAGAAAACGAATACTATCTTCTGTGGACTCTTCTATGCGTAATCTCAAATACATTTGTTGATTTACTATACAGGAACGGAAGAAAATGAAACAAAATTAATCACTTATTTTAATTGCCACATTTGAAAAGTACATAATTTCGCGTTCACTAGAGGACCTGAGATTCAGTTCAAATTATTGTTCTTTACGACTTGGAAATCTGTTTTGACTGATTTATAAAAACAGTCTCATAGTAAGTCGAGCAAGTATCCGTAATCAAAAGGAGGTCTCGTTTGAGATATTTCAATGTGCAGGGTGTTGTTTCTGTGCATGTTCCTAGACGTAGGTAAACGGAAAAAATTGACAAACGAGAGCTGATCCGCATGGTACACAAAACGGGTCAGAAGACTGTTGCAGAAACAACGAAATCAGCATGGCAAATTTAAACGAACCCAAAATCTCCAAGACTGGCGATCTTTTACAGAACCTCGAAATTTAGCGCGGACTTCAATGCGAAATGCTTAGAACAGCTTCCACAACGAAACTTTGTCTCGAAACCTGGCAGAAAATCCAAAGAGATTCTGGTCGTATGTAAAGTATGCTAGCGGAAAGACACAATCAATACTTACTCTGCGCGATAGCAATAGGAATACCGTTGACGACAGTTCTGCCAAAACAGGGTTACCAAACACACACTTGCGCAATTCCTTCACCAAAGAAGACGAAATAAATATTCCAGAATTCGAATCAAGAACAGCTGCCAACATGAGTAATTGAGGAGTGGATATCCTCGGAGTAGTGAAGCAACTCAAATCAGTTTATTAAAGCAAGTCTTACGGTCCAGATTGCATGCCAATTATGTTCCTTTCACTGTATGCTGCTACTGAGTGTGTTGAGAGCTATTGGCAAGGGATTTCCAGAAGGCTTTTGACACTGTACCACAGAGGTAGCTTGTAGTGAAGCTGCTTACTTGTGGATCATCGCCTTAGTTATGCGACGGAATTATTTCCTGTCAGAGAGGTCACAGTTTGTAGTAACTGACGGAAAGTCATCGAGTAAAACAGAAGCAATTTCTGGCGTTCCCCAAGATAGTGTTATAAGCACTTTGCTGTTCCTTATCCGTACAAATGATTTGGGAGACAATCTGAGCAGCCGTCTTATATTGTTTGCAAATTATGCTGTCGTTTATCGTCTAGTCAAGTTATCAGATCAGAACAAATTGCAGATCGATTTAGAAAAAATATCCATATGGTGTAAAAATTGGCAAATGACCCTGTAGATGTAGATGTGGATGTAGATGTGGATGTAGATGCAGATGTAGATGAAAAGATACACTGCATTATTTACTGCAGCTTGTTAACATATACTGAAGAGCCGAAGAAACTGGTACACCTACCAAATATCGTGTAGGGCTCCCGCGAGCACGCAGAAGTGCCGCAACACATGACATGACATGGACTCGACTAATGTCTGAAGTAGTGCTGGAGGGAACTGACACCATGAATCCTGCAGGGCTGTCCATAAATCCATAGGAGAACGATGGGATGGAGATCTCTTCTGAACAATACATTGCAAGACGTCCCAGATATGCTCATTAATGTTCATGTCTGGGGTAGTTTAGTGGCCAGCGGAAGTGTTTAAACTCAGAAGAGCGATCCTGGAGCCACTCTGTAGCAATTCTGGACGTGTGTGGTGTCGCATTGTACTGCTGTAATTCCCCAAGTCCGTCGGAATGCATGTTCTTGTTGTGGTCTTCAATCCAGAGACTGGTTTGATGCAGTTCTCCATGCTACTCTATCCTGTGCAAGCATCTTCATCTCCCACTGCTTACTGCAACCTACATCCTTCTGAATCTGCTTAGTGTATTCATATCTTGGTCTCCCTCTATGATTTTCGCCCTCCACGCTGCCCTCCAGTACTAAATTGGTGATCCCTTGATGCCCCAGAACATGTCCTACCAACCGATCCCTTCTTCTCGTCAAGTTGTGCCACAAATTTCTCTTCTCCCTAATTCTATTCAATACCTCCTCATTAGTTATGTGATATACCCACCTAATCTTCAGCATTCTTCTATAGCACCACATTTCGAAAGCTTCCATTCTCATCTTGTCTAAACTATCGTCCACGTTTCACTTCCATACATGACTGCACTCCATATAAATACTTTCAGAAAAGACTTTCTGCCACTTAAATCTATACTTGATATTAACAAATTTTTCTTCTTCAGAAACGCTTTCCTTGCCATTGCCAGTCTACATTTTATATCCTCTTTACTTCGACCATCATCAGTTATTTTACTCCCCAAATATCAAATCTCATTTGCTACTTTAAGCGTCTCATTTCCTAATCTAAGACCCTCAGCATCACCCGATTTAATTCGACTACATTCCATTATCCTCATTTTGCTTTTGTTGATGTTCATCTTATATCCTCCTTTCAAGACACTGTCCATTCCGTTCAGCTGCTCTTCCAGGCCCTTTACTGTCTCTGACAGAATTACAATGTCATCGGCGAACCTCAAAGTTTTTATTACTTCTGATTGGATTTTAATAGCAACTCCGAATTTTTCTTTTGTTTCCTTTACTGCTTGCTCAATATACAGATTGAATAACACCGGGGATAAGCTCCTACCCTGTCTCACTCCCTTCCCAACCACTGTTTCCTTTTCGTGCCTTTCGATTCTTATAACAGCCGTCTGGTTTCTGTACAAATCGTAAATAGCCTTTCGCTCCCTGTATTTTACCCCTGCCACCTTTAGAATTTGAAAGAGAGTATTCCAGTCAACAGCTTTCTCTAAGTCTACAAATGCTAGAAATATAGGTTTGCCTTTTCTTAATCTTTCTTCTAAGATAAATCGTAGGGTCAGTATTGCCTCACGTGTGCCAACATTTCTACAGAATCCAAACTAATCTTCCGCGAGGTCGGCTTCTACCAGTATTTCCATTCGCATGTAAAGAATTCGTGTTACGGACATGAATGAGTGCAGGTTATCAGACAGGATGCTTACGTACGTGTCACCTGTCAGAGTAATGTCTAGACGTATCAGGGGATTCATATCACTCCAACTCCTCACGCCCTACACCATTACAGAGCATCCACCAGCTTTAACAGTCCACTGCTGACATGCAGGTCCATAGACTCACAAGGTTGTCTCCATACCCATACACCTCCATCCGCTCTATACTATTTGAAACGAGACTCGTCCGAGCAGGCAACGTGTTTCCAGTCATCACAATCGAATGTCGGTGTTGATGGGTTCAGGCGAGGCATAAAGCTCTGTGTGGTGCAGTCATCAAGGGTACAGGACTGGGGCTTCGGCTCCAAAAGCCCATATCGATGATGTTTCATTGAATGGTTCGCACGCTGACACTTTTGATAGCCCAGCATTGAAATTTGCAGGGTTACACTTCTATCGCGTTGAACGACTCTCTTCAGTCGTCGTTGATCCCGTTCTTGCAGGATATTTTTCTGCCCGCATCGGTGTCGGAGATTTGATGTTTTACCGTATTCCTGATATTCACGATATACTCGTGAAATGGTCGTAAAAGGAAAATTCCTTACTGAACGATGCGATACGTTTGTTTACCTCGTTTACAAATTTTCGAGCCGATTTCGCACTTTGCTGTGCATCGTCAAGTTGAGTCTTTGAAATTTCGTTATCCTACGTCTTCCTATTTTGTAGCACTGTTTGAAGTTATGCAACCATCCACCGTTCCCCTTGAAATTACTGCAATCTATGTCGTGAGCAATTTGATGTGCATAACATAGTAGGTCACTATCAAGCACATCCTGTAAATTGTATTGCCCATTCTTTAAACGCGCAAACTCCAGTTTTTCTAACAAATGCACCTTGTCTCCTCTCCAAAATCGTATTGCTACGTACTTATTCGAAATCCGTTCAAAATTGTTCTTTTACTGTGATACGAATGATCTTCCATGTACGCACATAAGGTTTAGTACCCGATCGTTGGAGAACGATTATCCTTTACTATGTTTCACTGAAGACAGAATCTGTGGCTCTCTGTCCGATAAGAATGATGAACTACATGAACTACATGCCTTGACACCTGTTTCAGTATCAGTTTCACTTGTGAAGCTCGTACTTTACACGTATATTGACCGCACAAAAAATGGTTCAAATGGCTCTGAGCACTGTGGGACTTAACTTCTAAGGTCAACAGTCCCTTAGAACTTAGAACTACTTAAACCTAACTAACCTAAGGACATCACACGCATCCATGCCCGAGGCAGGATTCGAACCAGCGACCGTAGCGGTCGCGCGGTTCCAGACTGTAGCGCCTAGAACCGCTCTGCCACTCCGGCCGGCATTGTCCGCACAGTCGAGCGGACACGACAGCAGACATTTCACTGACTCATCTTGCAGAATCGTTATTATTTAATCTGCCACTTCCTTCTTACTCTCCAAAATTCCTTAGTTTCCTTTCTTAGACAACTGTTGTTGTAGATACAGCGCAATGGTTGCTTTGTTTACCGTGGCCATTGCTCTGTTTTGTATCAACACCACTAGCATTTATTTATTTATCGTATGGCAGTACATACACAAAGACAACAAAACTGCTACACGTCAACATTTAAGCACAGCTCTCCAACACAAAATAACACAAATGAACCCAGTTATATTTGGATATCGATGTCTTTTATGTATTTTATAGAATTACTCGTCGCTATGAGAAAATCTTCAAAAGGACCCTTGTGGACACATGTCGATACAATGAGCAACTGTCTCTTGTTCGTACCACAGTCACACGATGGTGATGAAGATTTGCCCCGCTTGTAGAGAGTGTCTGCAAATCGTCCGTGGCCCGTTCGGATGCGGTTCAAGGTAGTCCAAATTGCCCAAGACTGGTCGAATCCAGGGGATTTCTCCTGGATGCAAGGCAGCTTCAGGCCCTGTGGGGAAAAGTTTTGTTGCCGCAGCGTTTCCATTCATAGGTGCTACTGAATTCAGTTTCCATGAGAGTCCTGGCTGTGATGAAAATGGGATGTATCCTGGCTAACGTGATCCCAAGGTATTTTCGAGGTTTATTACGGTGAAGTTTGTCTCCTTCAAAACGGACATCGAGGGCTCTGTGTTCCAAACTACTTGACAGACGAAAGCATGATACTTCTGTTTTATCACCCCGCGGGATTAGCCAGCGGTCTAGGCGCTGCGGTCATGGACTGAGCGGCTGGTCCCGTCGGAGGTTCGAGTCCCCCCTCGGGCATGGGTGTGTGTCTTTGTCCTTAGGATAATTTAGGTTAAGTAGTGTGTAAGCTTAGGGACTGATGACCTTAGCAGTTAAGTTTCACACACATTTGAACATTTCTGTTTTATTCGAATTTGGTTGTAACCTCCACTTACGGGAATCAGAAGTTAGGATATGTTTGTACTGTTCTCGAGTCTCCAGCCGGGTGCAGTCGTTTTCAAACCACGATATTTCCACAGGTGAAATACGTGTAGCTGATGGGATAATGAACAATTTGCGAAAGAATTGGACAATTCTCTTCAGTCGTTCTTGGTCCCGTTCTTACAGGATCTTTTTCCGGCCTCAGCGATATCGGATATTCCCGGATTCTTGACATTGACTGTACGCTCGTGAATTGGTCGTACGAAAAAATCCCTACTTGGTCGCTATCTCGGAGATGCTGACTCCCACCGCTAGTGCAACGATTATAGCGCCACGTTCAAACTCACTTAAATCTTGATAACCTGCTATTGTAGCATCAGTAACCGATGTAACAACTGCGCCAGGTCCTTGTTGTCTTATATAGGCGTTGCCGACCGCAGTGCTGCATTCTGCCAGTTTACATATCTCACGCATGCCAACACCAGTTTCTTTCTCGTTTTAGTGTAGTAATAGATATCCATGGCGTAGAGAAACAGCTGAAAGAGTGGAAAACAAACAAATCTCCATGTACGGATGGAATCCCAGTTCGGTTTTACAAAGAGTTCGCTTGCATTTATCATAAATCTCTCACACAAGAAAAGAACGCATTTGAGTCCCGTACATAAGAAGGATAAAAGAACGGACCCACAAAATTACAGATCCGAATCCCTAACATCAGCATGCTGCAGAATTAAAGCTTCCTGGCAGATTAAAACTGTGTGCCGGACCGAGACTCGAACTCGGGACCTTTGCCTTTCGCGGGCAGGTGCTCTACTATTGGTATCAATAGTAGAGCACTTGCCCGCAAAAGGAAAAGGTCCCGAGTTCGAGTCTCGGTCCGGCACACAGTTTTAATCTGTCAGGAAGTTTCGTATCAGCGCACACTCCGCTGCAGAGTGAAAATCTCATTATGCTGCAGAATTATTGGACGTATTCTAAGTTCGAGTATAACAAATTTCCTTGAAACAGGAAAGCTTCTGTTCAAAAATCAGCACGGGTTAAGAGAAAAGCGCTCGTGAGAACCTCAGCTTGACTATTTCTCACACGATATACTGCGAACCAGATTCCTAGAACTTATTCCCAGGATGTACTAGCATACAGAATAGTTTCCCAGTGGTTCGGAGATTTCTTAAGCAATAGAACCTAGTACGTTGTCCCCGACGGCGAGTGTTCTTCAGAGACAAGGGTATCGTCAGGAGTGGCCCAATTAATTGTGGTAGGACCGCTGTTATTCTCTACGTACATAAGTGATCTGACAGACAAGATGAGCAGCGGTCTGTCGGTTTGATAATGATGCCGTGGTGTGAGGGAAGGTGTCAAAGGTCACTGACTGTAGGAGTATTCAGAGTGTCAGACAAAATTTTTCAGTTGGTCGTGATGAATGGCTGCTAGCTCTAAATGTAGAAATGTGTAAGTTAGTGCAGACGAGTAGGAAAAAACAAACGAGTAATGTTCGAATACAACATTTTTAGTGTGGTGCTTGACACAGCCACGTCCTTTAGATACCAGGGCGTAACGTTGCAAAGCGGTATGAGATGTAACGAGCATGGCGAGGGTGGTAGCAGGGGAGGAGAATGGTCGACTTTGGTTTATTGGGAGAATTTGGGGAAAGTGTAGTTCACTAGTCGATCTGAGATCCAGTTCAAATTCTTGTCCTTTGCAACTTGGAATTCTGATTTTGACTGATTTATATGCACGGGCTCATAGCAAGGCGACGCATGTGTCTGTAATCAAAATGAGCGCTCGTTTGTGGTATTTTAATGCGCAGTGTGTTGTTTATTTGCAGGTTCCTAGTAGTGTGTAAACGGAAATGATAACACTAGTGCGACACAGTCTCGTGTCCTCTTCGAGTATTTGGTATCACCACCAGGTAGGACTAAACACTTCAGAGGCGGGCTGCTAGATTTGTTACCTGTAGGCTCGAACAACACGCAAGTATTACAGAGATGCTTCGGATACCCAGTTCCGAATCCCTGGAGGGAAGGCGACGTTCTGTTCCAGCAACACTGTTGAGAAAAATTGGAAAACCGACATATGAAGCTGCCTGCAGAACGATTATACTGCAGCCAACATACATGTTGCGTAAGGGCCACGATGATACAGTACGAGAAATTAGGGCTCAATCTGAGGCATATAGAGAGTAATTTTTTCTCCGCTCTGTTTGCGAGTAGCCGGCCGCGGTGGTCTAGCGGTTCTAGGCGCGCAGTCCGGAACCGCGCGGCTGCTACGGTCGCAGGTTCGAATCCTGCCTCGGGCATGGATGTGTGTGATGTCTTTAGGTTAGTTAGGTTTAAGTAGTTCTAAGTTCTAGGGGACTGATGACCACAGATGTTAAGTCCCATAGTGCTCAGAGCCATTTGAACCATTTTTGTTTGCGAGTAGAACAGGAAAGGAAATAGCTAGTACAGTGATAAAATGTACCCTCCGCCACGCGCCGTATGGTGACTTGCGGTGTATGTATATAGATGTGGATGTAGATACTGTCAGCACTGCAGGTACCTATCTCAGTCGGTGGATGACAGAGAGATGATTTTAAATTCTCTTTTTTTCTCGTGGGAGCATGTCTCCTCATTGGGGTACGATATAGCAATAGAGGGTGGATTTCTGAAGACTCTCATCTGTGATAATCGCCTTGTGGTGTCGCAGTTATTCTTATTTCTGTGCTTGCTAAGACTTACAGACTCACAGCTACCAACATAAGCATTCAGTAGCTTCATGTAAGGTATGTAAACTAAGGCATACAACCATCCTTTTTACAAATAAGCAATAAAACCAAACTTTAGACACACTGTAATAAACAACATACAATGCATCACCCACTAATACGTATCTCAACTGTGAACTGTAAATAAACCATCTATAATGTTTGACAACAATCACTTCAGTCACAGATGTAAATATTTTGTCGCAAGTGTTTTCTATAAACGTTGATATGTAATAACGGTTTTACAGAAAGGAAATAAAGTAACCCACTGAAGATAGCACAAAAGGCGCTGAAACACTTCTGAGTAAAACAAAACTACAAAGGTGGCTAGCACAAGGCTGAATTCCATATTCTCCTCATCTGAGCTCTCAAGACTCTCTGTATGAAGTGAAAGCAGGAGTGTAGTGTGCAATTAGTACAGTTGATCGAGTTTTTTTCTACAAACTGTAGCTTCGGATAGGTACTTGCATAAAAATATTATACTGCAACCTCTTTTCAGCAAATTGAGAAATAGACCTGCGTTCATTTGGTGCAAGACAATGCAAGAGCACACACAACCAATGCATCCTGGGCAGTATTACAAAGTATTTTTGATACTGGGAACTACAGACAACTCTGCAAGCAGATTGTGCAGACACACCGCTGTTAACTGCTAAATGGCACAACGATTTTCTCGGAGTTCTTTCCGAAGCCTGTGCCAACAGGTCTAGTTTGCCTGATACGGATAGCTCACTTGCTTAAGTCCGTGGAAAGCGCCACAGGAAAGCCAACAGATTACGTAGCAGTTTAAATAACATTACCACTCAGTCTAGTTCCATAATAACCGCAACGTTTGTGAGAATTAAAATGCCAACTTAAACGCTACAGGATATTCGATTAATATTGAAATACGAATTACTTAAATTGTGTCGTAATTTTAGAACACATTCCATTTGTAAACTTGTCAATAGCAGTATTCCTTTTGGATATTTTGCACCATTAAAATAATACACAACACATAAAAAAACTTCTTCCAGAGGAAAGCATGCTTCAAAATGCAAATTTGTCTACACAGCTGTAGAACAACTGACGACTTGAAATTACCAGTACTCATAATAGGTGGAACTATAAATATTAGATATAAAATATTACATAAATACTGAATTACTTCCTGAGTAACTCATTCACTTTTGTCATCACTATTGTGCTGTTTTAATCGCCTGGGTAAGAAGGTCAAAATGTAATCTCTTACTGAAACTTGAAGCGTGTCATGAATTTCTAGACGCTGAGGGTGTGACAGTCACTTCGTTTAATGCTGTAACGCTCAGCAGACGCGCTTCTTGATGTTCTTTGCCATAATAAGCGTGACGCCATCACGTCAGCCGTTGTGCAGTGTTCTGTAACTTTGCACTGATGTTACTCTACTTGTGAGTAAATGGAAGCTATTAATTAAAATTACGTCCATTAGTTTTATTTTAAATGTCACAAGGACCTTTTAGAATAAAATACTTGCACGACACTGAACACAAGATGCACAACGACGCATCTTCAGCATCAAGCGACGTAACTAAAGATAAGTAAAATATTAACTGAAGCCGGCCTTGTGCCCGTGTGGTTCTAGGCACTTCAGTCCGTAACCGCGTGACTGCTACGGTCGCAGGTTCGAATCCTGCCTCGGGCATGGATGTGTGTGATGTCCTTAGGTTAGTTAGGTTTAAGTAGTTCTAAGTTCTAGGGGACTGATGACCTCAGATGTAGAGTCCCATAGTGCTCAGACCCATTTGAACCATTTTTTGTTAAGTGAATTACTCTGCAGTTCAGAGTATGGCCCATACAGTAATGAAGTACTGGAATCACTGGATACAGCATTTGCAGAGCGTGCCTGAATGATCGACAGCCAAGTCAGTTACACAGTACAGGGTGATTCAAAAAGAATACCACAACTCTAAAAATGTGTATTTAATGAAAGAAACATAATATAACCTTCTGTTGTACATCATTACAAAGAGTATTTAAAAAGGTTTTTTTTCACTCAAAAACAAGTTCAGAGATGTTCAATATGGCCCCCTCCAGACACACGAGCAATATCAACCCGATACTCCAACTCGTTCCACACTCTCTGTAGCATATCAGGCGTAACAGTTTGGATAGCTGCTGTTATTTCTCGTTTCAAATCATCAATGGTGGCTGGGAGAGGTGGCCGAAACACCATATCCTTAACATACCCCCATAAGAAAAAATCGCAGGGGGTAAGATCAGGGCTTCTTGGAGGCCAGTGATGAAGTGCTCTGTCACGGGCTGCCTGGCGGCCGATCCATCGCCTCGGGTAGTTGACGTTCAGGTAGTTACGGACAGATAAGTGCCAATGTGGTGGCGCTCCATCCTGCTGAAATATGAATTGTTGTGCTTCTTGTTCGAGCTGAGGGAACAGCCAATTCTCTAACATCTCCAGATACTGTAGTCCAGTTACAGTAGCACCTTCGAAGAAAAAGGGACCAAAAACTTTATTGGCTGAAATGGCGAACAAATGTACAACTAAATGAAACTTTATAGCTCCCTTAATTCGCCGACAGATAGTGCTTAGCTCTGCCTTTTGTCGTTGCAGAGTTTTAAATTCCTAAAGTTGTGGTATTCTTTTTGAATCACCCTGTAGAACCCAATAGTTCAACAAACTGAAGGGTCACCACTGGAAAATACTGGGAGGACCAACAAGTAGCTGAAACAGGCCTAAAGCTCTAAGCCCCGGTACAGACAACTTTATTAAGTTTTGTTGTAATACGATTCCCACCACAATTGGTCCAACTGTAAACGATGCCTTGTTGCCCAAATATCGTGCTGGCAATGTCTGGTAGTGGTGATCGGTAGGAAGGGGATGTGTTACGTGTGAAACTTTTACCTCTTGACAGTAGTCCCTAGGTCCCTACTGCGCCGCTTAGGTGGGACAACAGTGCAGTGCGGTAGCTTCAATTAACTTTTATTTACGACCACTCGACAGCGCACTTACTTTACAATAGAACTGCCGACCTCTCAGGTTAATAGCAATTCCTCCAAGTCTAATGGCGTCGTAAACTTCGCTGACCACCGTACTGACTCATTTACAGCAGGTCACAAGTCCCAGCGACGAGCATAAACTGCCGGGACACGCCATCACCTGTTGAGAGGGACGTCTTAACGGAGTTCTCCAGCTATCTGATTTCAATCCTCTGTCGTTTACCATTCCAAGGGTTATATGTGCGTTTCCTGTGTAATTGTGCAAATACTCTGCCTTTCTCTTGTCGCGGTCTTCAGTCCGAAGACTGGTTTGATGCAGCTCTCTGTGTTACTCTATCTTGCGCAAGCCTCTATCTCCGAACCTACATCCTTTTGAATCTGCTTACTGTATTCAACTCTTGGTCTTTTCGCCCCCCACTCCCCTACATTTTCCTCCACTACAAAATTGCTGATCCCTTCATGTCTCACAAGGGAACCTCCCCATCGCACCCCCCTCAGATTTAGTTATAAGTTGGCACAGTGGATAGGCCTTGAAAAACTGAACACAGATCAATTGAGAAAACAGGAAGAAGTTGTGTGGAACTGAGAAAAAATAAGCAAAATATACAAACTGAGTAGTTCATGGGAACATAGGTAACATCAAGGACGCTGAGAAAGCAGGAGCTCCGTGGTCTCGTGGTAACGTGAGCAGCTGCGGAACGAAAGGTCCTTGGTTCGAATGTTCAATCGAGTGAAAATTTTAATTTTTTATTTCCAGTTTATGTGACAAACTCTAATGTTTTCATCACTTTTTTGGGAGTGATTATCACATCCACAAGAACCCCCCTGCGGGTCCGGGGATTAGAATAGGCCCGAGGTATTCCTGCCTGTCGTAAGAGGCGACTAAAAGGAGTCCATCCCCCTCACGGGGGTAGTTAGCGCCTGCGTCCGGAGACGGACGGTTTCACGACCTATAATCGTGGTCTTTTTGGTTTTTCACTTCTCGTTTCTTCCTTCCTTTTGTTGGTTCCTTTCTTTGCTCTTCTCCACTTCACTGTCTTCCTTACTCTTTCCCTTGACTTCTCCTTGCCTTCTCATTGCCTTCTTCTCCTTGCCTTCTCATTGCCTTCTTCTCCTTGCCTTCTCATTGCCTTCTTCTCCTTGCCTTCTCATTGCCTTCTTCTCCTTGCCTTCTCATTGCCTTCTTCTCCTTGCCTTCTCATTGCCTCCTTCTCCTTGCCTTCTCATTGCCTCCTTCTCCTTGCCTTCTCATTGCCTTCTTCTCCTTGCCTTCTCTGGTCTCCGCCTCGGCGTTTGAGACAGTCTGTCCTCTTTCTCCCTCTCTCTTCTTTTTCCTCTACTTCCTTCCTCCCTGTGCGTGTCTGAAGGCCGACCCACGCGTTCGCACGCGTAGCCGGTGACGGGGTAACGCGTAAGTCCCCGCCCTGGGTAGACATGTAAGGCACGCGCGTACCCCCTGGTAAAGGCCAGGCCCGGGGAGGGGTGATTGCCTGAGCTGATACCTTCTGACCATGCCGATTGGTCCCTCCGTCTGTTTCTCGGGAGGTGTGACCTGAGGTGTAAACATTCACCTAAGGCGGGAGTGCCCTCTGAGAGGGTCCCCACAAGGAAGGAGCGCGCCATCGGAGACGCTGGCAATCATGGGGGATTCCTCCGCAATGGATTCTACTCCATCTCTTTCGACTTCGACCCACAAACGGAAACGTGACCAGCCTACAGTGACAAAAGTACTACCGCCTGCCCCACAGTTCCTCGTAGTTTCTCGATCTGAGGACGGAAAGGATTTTTCCTCTGTCAACCCTTTCGTTATTCAGAAGGGCGTAGATGCCATAGCCGGATCTGTCAAATCTTGTACCAGGTTGCGTAACGGCACCTTATTACTAGAAACTGAGAGTGCCTTTCAGGCACAAAAACTGCTTCGAGCCACCCTCCTGTACACGTTCCCTGTCCGGGTGGAGGCCCATCGAACTTTGAATTCGTCTCGCGGTGTAGTCTATAGTAGCTCTCTCGACGGATTGACTGACGAGGAGCTTCAATCTTTCCTCGCTGAGCAGGGCGTGACGGCTGTCCATCGGGTCATGAAAAAGGTCAACAATGACCTTATACCGACCCGGACACTTTTCTTAACCTTCGATAGTGTTAAGCTGCCATCGCGCATCAAGGCGGGCTACGAGGTTATTTCTGTTCGCCCCTATGTCCCGACACCTACGCGCTGCTACCAGTGTCAGCGTTTCAATCACACTCGACAGTCTTGCTCCAATGCGGCTAAATGTGTCACTTGTGGCAGGGATGCCCATGAGGGTGACTGTCCACCTCCGTCTCCTCGTTGTGTGAACTGTCAGGGTGACCATGCCGCATCCTCCCGTGACTGTCCTGTCTATAAGGAAGAACGCTGTATTCAGGAAATTCGAGTCAAAGAGAAAGTGTCCACCTCGGCTGCTCGCAAGCTATTGGCTAGTAGGAAGCCCACGCTGCTCCCAGCGGGGAAATACAGCACTGTCCTCGCCTCTCCTCGGACTACCCGGGAGGTAGCAACCCAGACATGCGATCTGACCTTCAGCACCACGGTCGTCCGTTCGGCCAGTGCTAAGATCGCGCGGTCGACGTCTCCTCTTCCTCCCATCACCCCACAGACACCAGCCACTTCCTCAGCTTCTGCTCAGTCGAAGACCCCGAAGTCAGATGCACGGGCCTTCAAGAAGGAACCATCCCGTGCAGACTTCCTCCGTCCCTCGACCTCCCAGCCTTCGACCGGTACTTCCACCAAACGTCCTTCTAAAAAGGCGCATAGGAAGCACAGTTCTCCTTCTCCGCCGCGGCGCCTTTCTTCTCCTGCGCCACCCAGCGGTTGCCGCCCCAGGCCGTCATCCGTTTCGCCTGGCCGCACCGCTGCTAGCCGAACATCTGGCCGTTCACCGGCGGAGGATGCTCCCCCTCCCGGCCATCCTCCCGAGATGGCCGATGACCCTATAGACCCCATGGACGATGACTGTCCGCCTCCTGCTAGCGGCGGCAGTGCTCGCTCGAAGCCAGGCCCTAAGCGGCCTTCGAGGTGACCCCTTCTCTCATCTTCCTTTTCTTACGATGGCACTTATTAACTGGAATATTCGCAGCATTCGCTCCAACCGAGAGGACTTGAAGTTGCTGCTCCGCTTGCATCGTCCGCTCGTCGTAGCCCTCCAGGAAACGAAGCTACGCCCATGCGATCAAATTGCCTTGGCACACTACACCTCTGTGCGTTTTGACCTACCCCCTGTGGTAGGT
This sequence comes from Schistocerca piceifrons, assembly GCF_021461385.2. NCBI lineage: Eukaryota > Metazoa > Arthropoda > Insecta > Orthoptera > Acrididae > Schistocerca > Schistocerca piceifrons. The sequence goes on from NC_060141.1 coordinate 83,765,766, forward strand.
ATCCCAGCTCATGGAGGGGTTATGTTGCTGGTCCGGGATGATATTTACTACGATCCCATCACGTTGCACACCGGCCTGCAGGCAGTTGCCATCCGCATTACTCTCCCCACTTTTACATTTTCCTTTTGTACCGTTTACGCTCCATCGTCATCTGCCGTTACCAGGGCAGACATGACGCAACTTATTGCTCAGCTACCTGCACCATTTTTGTTAACAGGAGACTTCAATGCCCACCATCCTCTTTGGGGCTCTCCCGCATCCTGCCCGAGGGGCTCCTTGTTAGCAGACCTTTTCAACCAGCTCAATCTTGTCTGCCTCAATACTGGCGCCCCTACTTTTCTTTCGGACACATCTCATACCTATTCCCATTTAGACTTCTCTATATGTACTCCCCAACTTGCACGCCGGTTTGAGTGGTATGCACTTGCTGATACATATTCGAGCGACCACTTCCCGTGTGTTATCCATCTCCTGCAGCATACTCCCTCTCCGTGCTCCTCTCATTGGACCATCTCCAAGGCAGACTGGGGGCTCTTCTCTTCCAGGGCGACCTTTCTGGATCAAACCTTCACAAGCTGCGATAGTCAGGTCGCACACCTCACGGAAGTCATTCTTGCTGCTGCTGAATATTCCATCCCTCACCCTACTTCTTCTCCTCGTCGCGTACCGGTCCCCTGGTGGACCGCAGCATGTAGAGACGCTTTACGTGCTCGTCGACGTGCTTTACGCACCTTTAAACGCCACCCTACAGTGGCGAATTGTATTAATTATAAACGATTACGTGCTCAGTGTCGTCGTATTATTAAAGAAAGCAAGAAAGCCAGCTGGGCTGCTTTCACAAGCACCTTCAACAGTTCTACTCCTTCTTCTGTTGTCTGGGGTAGCCTGCGCCGGCTATCTGGCACTAAGGTCCACTCCCCAGTTTCTGGCTTGAAGGTCGCGAATGAAGTCCTTGTGGCCCCTGAGGCTAATGCCTTCGGCCGCTTTTTCGCCGAGGTTTCGAGCTCCGCTCATTATCACCCTGCCTTCCTCCCCCGCAAACAGGCAGAGGAGGCTAGGCCACCTGACTTCCGCTCCTCGAATTGTGAAAGTTATAATGCCCCATTCACCATGCGGGAACTCGAAACCGCACTTGGCCGATCACGGTCCTCCGCTCCAGGGCCTGATTCTATTCATATTCAGATGCTGAAGAACCTTTCTCCTGCGGGTAAAGGTTTTCTTCTTCGTACATACAATCGCATCTGGATTGAGGGACATGTTCCCGCATGCTGGCGCGAGTCTATTGTTGTCCCGATTCCTAAGCCGGGGAAGGACAAGCACTTGCCTTCCAGTTATCGACCTATCTCGCTTACCAGCTGTGTCTGTAAAGTGATGGAGCGAATGGTTAACTCTCGATTGGTTTGGCTGCTCGAGTCTCGACGCCTACTTACCAATGTACAATGTGGATTTCGCAGGCGCCGCTCTGCTGTTGACCATCTGGTTACCTTGTCGACCTTCATTATGAATAACTTCTTGCGGAAGCGCCCGACCGCGGCTGTGTTCTTTGATTTGGAGAAGGCTTACGACACCTGTTGGAGGGCGGGCATTCTCCGCACCATGCATACATGGGGCCTTCGCGGTCGCCTCCCTCTTTTTATTCGTTCTTTTTTAATGGATCGACGGTTCAGGGTACGTGTGGGTTCTGTCCTGTCCGACACCTTTCGCCAGGAGAATGGGGTGCCACAGGGCTCAGTTTTGAGCGTCGCTCTCTTCGCCATCGCGATCAATCCAATAATGGATTGCCTCCCAGCTGATGTATCAGGCTCCCTTTTCGTGGACGATTTTACCATCTATTGCAGCGCGCAGTGTACACGTGTCCTGGAGCGCTGTCTTCAGCGTTCTCTTGACCGTCTTTACTCCTGGAGTGTCGCCAATGGCTTCCGTTTTTCTGCCGAGAAGACGGTCTGTATTAACTTCTGGCGCTACAAAGAGTTTCTCCCACCGTCCTTACGACTCGGTCCCGTTGCTCTCCCACTCGTGGAGACAATCAAATTTTTAGGCCTTACCTTTGACAGGAAACTTAGCTGGTCTCCACATGTGTCATATTTGGCCGCCCGTTGTACCCGTTCTTTAAATGTCCTCCGTGTTCTCAGTGGTATGTCGTGGGGAGCGGATCGAACCGTCCTACTTCGTCTATATCGGTCGATCGTCCGCTCCAAGCTGGATTATGGGAGCTTCGTATACTCCTCTGCACGGCCATCCATCTTACGCCGCCTCAACTCCATACAACATCGGAGTTTACGACTTGCGATCGGAGCATTTTATACCAGTCCCGTAGAGAGTCTTCATGCTGACGCTGGCGAATTGCCACTCACCTACCGGCGCGATATACTGCTTTGTCGGTATGCCTGTCGGCTACTGTCAATGCCCGACCATCCGTCTTATCGTTCCTTTTTTGACGACTCTCTTGACCTTCAATACGGGTTGTATGTCTCTGCCTTGCTACCCCCTGGAGTTCGCTTTCGTCGCCTCCTTCAACACCTTCATTTTTCACTCCCTGCAACCTTTCGAGTGGGCGAGAGCCGCACGCCACCTTGGCTCCAGGCTCAGGTCCGCGTTCACCTCGACCTCAGCTCGCTCCCAAAAGAGGTCACCCCCGGTTCGGTCTACCACTCCCGTTTTTTGGAACTTTGTTCGAAGTTCAACAACGTGACTTTCATTTATACAGATGGCTCTAAGACCAATGATGGGGTCGGGTGTTCCTTTATTGTCGGGGCACAAAGTTTCCAATACCGGCTCCATGGCCATTGTTCGGTCTTCACAGCTGAGCTCTTTGCCCTCTACCAGGCTGTTCTTTACATCTGCCGCCACCGACATTCTGCTTATGTCATCTGCTCAGATTCCCTGAGCGCCATCCAGAGCCTCAGTGATCCGTACCCGGTTCACCCTTTCGTACACCGGATCCAACGCTCTCTTCAGCAGCTGGTGGACGTCGGTACGCCGGTTAGCTTTATGTGGGTTCCTGGCCATGTCGGTATCCCTGGGAACGAAGCTGCAGATGCCGCGGCCAAGGCTGCGGTCCTCCAGCCTCGGACAGCTTCTTGTTGTGTCCCTTCGTCCGATTTTAGCAGGGTCATTTGTCGGCGCGTTGTGTCGCTGTGGCATGCCGATTGGTCTGCACTTACCGACAACAAGCTTCGGACCTTAAAACCTCTTCCCGTGGCTTGGACGTCCTCCTCACGCCCTTCTCGGCGGGAGGAGGTCGTTTTAGCAAGGTTAAAAATTGGACACTGCCGGTTCAGCCATCGCCATCTGCTGACGGCTGCGCCGGCGCCGTTCTGCCCATGTGGGCACTTGCTGACGGTTAGACACATTTTAATGTCCTGTCCAGATCTTAACACACTGCGCCTCGATCTTAACCTGCCTAATACTTTAGATGCCATTTTAGCGGATGACCCACGAGCAGCTGCTCGTGTTCTTTGTTTTATCAATTTGACAAACCTTGCTAAAGACATTTGATGTTTTTTAATCCTATGCCTGTCAGTCTGTCTTTTATTGTGTTTTCCCTTTTAGTTGTTGTTGTCAACTTGTGCCTCGCGGTGCATTCTTAGAGTAGTCAGGGCGCTAATGACCATTGAAGTTGTGCGCCCGAAAACCACAAAAAAAAAAAAAAAAAAAAAAAACCATCCACAAGAAGACCTAAATCGGGCAAGGTAGAAGAATCTTTTTAACCATTCGCCAAGTGTACAAGTTAGGTGGGTCGACAACATATTCCTGTCATGTGACGCACATGCCGTCACCAGTGTCGTATAGAATATATCAGATGTGTTTTCCTGTGGAGGAATCGGTTGACCTAAGACCTTGCGATCAAATGTTTTCGGTTCCCATTGGAGAGGCACGTCCTTTCGTCCACTAATCGCACGGTTTTGCGATGCGGTCGCAAAACACAGACATCTACATCTACATCTACATCCATACTCCGCAAGCCACCTGACGGTGTGTGGCGGAGGGTACCTTGAGTACCTCTATCGGTTCTCCCTTCTATTCCATTCTCGTATTGTTCGTGGAAAGAAGGATTGTCGGTATGCCTCTGTGTGGGCTCTAATCTCTCTGATTTTATCCTCATGGTCTCTTCGCGAGATATACGTAGGAGGGAGCAATATACTGCTTGACTCTTCGGTGAAGGTATGTTCTCGAAACTTTGACAAAAGCCCGTACCGAGCTACTGAGCGTCTCTCCTGCAGAGTCTTCCACTGGAGTTTATCTATCATCTCCGTAACGCTTTCGCGATTACTAAATGATCCTGTAACGAAGCGCGCTGCTCTCCGTTGGATCTTCTCCATATCTTCTATCAACCCTATCTGGTACGGATCCCACACTGCTGAGCAGTATTCAAGCAGTGGGCGAACAAGCGTACTGTAACCTACTTCCTTTGTTTTCGGATTGCATTTCCTTAGGATTCTTCCAATGAATCTCAGTCTGGCATCTGCTTTACCGACGATCAACATTATATGATCATTCCATTTTAAATCACTCCTAATGCGTACACTAAACTTATTACAGTGAACAGAGACGTCAATGAACGAACGGACAGATAATAACTACGCAAAAATAAAGAAAGTAAAATTTTCACTTGTGGGAAGACTTGAACCAAGGACCTCAGACCTCTTCACCTGCAGCTGCTCACGCTACCATGAGACCACGGCGCTCCTGACCCCTGAACTCCGTAATGTTGCCTATATGACCCATGGACTACTCAGTTTGTATATTTTGCTTATTTTTTCACAGTTCCACACAACTTCTTCCTGTTTTCTCGATTGATCTGTGTTCAGTTTATCAAGGCCTATCCACTGTGCCAAGTTATAACTAAATCTGAGGGGGGTGCGATGGGGAGGTTCCCTTGTCAGTATTTACCCTATCAACCGACCCCTTCTTTTAGTCAAGTTATCCCACAAATTTCTTTCCTATTGAGTGCCTCCTCCTTACTGACATGATCCACTCATCGAATATTTAGCATTCTTCTTATGGCACCACATTTCAAAAACTTCTATTTTCTTATTTCTGAACTGTTTGTCATCCAGGCCTCACTTCCATACAAGGCTACAAGCCAAATATCTTCAAAAACGACTTCCAGGCTCTTAAATCTATATTCGATATTAACAAATTTGTCTCCTTCACGAGTTCTTGATGTTCATTTTACATCCTCTGTTCAAGAGACTGTCCGTTCCATTCAACTGCTCTTCGAAGTCCTTCGCTGCTTCTGCCAGAATTACAAAGCCATCGGCAAATCTCAGAGTTTTTATTTCTTCTCGCTCAACTTCAGTTCCTACTCCAATTTCTTTTTGGTTTCCTTTATTGCTTCCTCAGTTTACAGACTGCTTAACACCTGGTATAGGTTACGACTATCACCCTCTTCTCAACCACTGCTTCCCTTTAATGACCTTAGACTCTTATACATTGTCAAAAGCTTGCTCTAAGTTTACATATGCTATAAACCTAGGTTAGTCTTTCTCAATCCACTGCTAAGGTAAGGCGTAGGGTTGATTCCTCCTCAGGTCTTCCTACATTTCTCCGGAACATAAATTGATTTTCCTCGAGTTCGGTTTCTATCAGTTAGTATTTTCAAACCATGACTTATTATACTGATAGTTCGGTGATATCCACACCTGTCAGCACCTGCTTTCTTTGGAATGGGAATTATTACATTCTTCTTGATGTCTGAGGGTATTTTGCCTACCTCTTATTCTTCCACACCAGTTAGAACAGTTTTGTAACCACTGCCGCTCCCAAGGGTATCAGTAATTCTGACGGAATGTAATTTCCATAAAATAAGAAAAATCACAAAAGACAGCAAAAACTGCGAAAAACATGGAGCAAATGAGGAACATTAAAAATATTGTTTAGTTGTAGAGAAAAAAGGCCAGTCTCTTATTAGATTCCCTCCACTGATCTACTTTTATTGTTGTTTATTTATTTGCTACCGATTTCAAAGCAAGTACGGCACTTCAGCGCTGAGAACGGTGTGATATACCGCCCCTACTATATTGTGTGAACTTATTTCGGCATATTCCGGCATACTCTCGTATGGTGACTATAAGACTCTGCAATGCACAGATAGTTTTCATTTGTTGGCTGTGACTGATCTTAGCTTTATAGTCAATGTTAATGAGCTCATAGGCGGTCTCTGGCAACAACTTGACAAATACGAACAAAGAAGACCGAAATGACTGTAACAACCATAAAGGTTGAAATTTACGCGTCGTTCGTTTCGATCTTGGTGCATGTGGCATATTATCCGATTTACTTACGATATAATCAACAGCATACTAGACGAGCGAGTGCAATGGTCGTTATGCATCAATTACACAGCTTATCACAATATATACGTATAAAATGAGCGATTAGAAGGTTTGGCCACTGCATTGCAATGGAGCATCGTCACAATGAGACAAACAAATTGGAAACGTAGATAAACTGTTTATATTTATATTTAGAGTGTTGCCTAAACAGGATCAATCGTAGGACAATAGTTTGGTCCTGAGTTTCAAACCAAGTCAGTATTTAATAAGTCACTTACTCTAGGATCTCGAGATTTACCACAGTAAAATGACAGAGAAGAAGTTTCCAAAGGAAACAACATTAAGTCTAGCAAAACTGTGTGAGAAACAGATGCAACATAACGTGCATAACGTCTACTGGGGTAATGGAACACAAAATTCTCTAAAAGCTCAGTATAATCAAGAATGTCCCGCTATCACTATGGAAAGGTACCCCATATACATGACAGATGATTGGGAAACGTTACAAGCTTTCCTAATCTGTGCAGGTCGCAAATGCAAAATAAATGGCCCAAGACTCAAAAAATGGCTCTGAGCACTATGCGACTTAACTTCTGAGGTCATCAGTCGGCTAGAACTTAGAACTAATTAAACCTAACTAACCTAAGGACATCACACACATCCATGCCCGAGGCAGGATTCGAACCTGCGACCGTAACGGTCGCTCGGCTCCAGACTGTAGCGCTAGAACCACACGGCCACTCCAGCCGGCGCCCAAGACTCACAAAACAATACAATTAATCAGCCAACACAAGTTTTGTAGCAAATCCCGTAAATTGTGAGCTGCTCGGAAAGTGGACGGCGAGCGCTAAGCGGAATGCAACACGTACTCCAAACTCAGCAAACGTACGCCACAGCGCACGCATCGCCACCGGATAAACATGGCCACAGCTGGCGTCAGCAATTGTCCATCCCCACTTGGCGCCAGGACCAGAAGTCTCTCTCTCTCTTTCTCTCTCTCTCTCTCTCTCTCTCTCTCCCCTTGGCAGGACCACACGTCTGTGGAATTATACTCCTCCAAACCTAACTCCCCATTTTTTAGAAAACTCCGTGTGGATGGGATAACTCATTGCTACTGATAACACGACCACCGACATTTTGCTTTATTTACGGAAACCAAAGAAAAATTTGGAGTAGGACTTAAAGTTCAGGAAGAAGAAATAAAATCTTTGAGGTTTGCCGATGACTCTGTAATTCTGTTTGAGGCAACAGAGGACTTGGAAGAGCAGTTGAACGGAATGGACAGTGTCTTGAAAGAATATAACATGAACATCAACGAAAGCGAAACAAGGATAATGGCATGTAGATGAATTACATCAGGCGATGCTAAGGGAATTAGATTAGGGAACGAGACACTTAAAGTAGTAGATAAATTTTGCTATTTGGATAGGAACGTAACTAATGGTGGTCGAAGTAGAGAGAATATAAAATGTATACCGGCAATGGCAAAAAAAGAATTTCTGAAGAAGAGAAATTTGTTAACACGGAATAGAGATTTGTGTCAGGACGTTTTTTCTGAAACTATTTTTATCGAGTGTAGCCATGTGTGGAAGTGAAACATGGATGATAAACAGAATGAGATTTTCACTCTGCAGCGGAGTGTGCGCTGATATGAAACTTCCTGGCAGATTAAAACTGTGTGCCCGACCGAGACTCGAACTCGGGACCGAGTTCGAGTCTCGGTTGGGCACACAGTTTTAATCTGCCAGGAAGTTTCATGGATGATAAACAGTTTGAATAAAAAGACATTAGAAGATTAGATGGGTCCATCATGCAGTTAGAGAAGGTACTGAATTAAACTGGGGAGACCAGGAATTTGTGGTACAACTTGACCAAAAGAAGGAATAGGTTGTTAGGACACATTCTGAGACATCAAGGTATTACCATTTTAGTATTGGATGGAAGTGTGGGGGGTAAAAATCGTGAATGGAGACCAACAGTTGAATACATTAAGTAGATTCAGAAAGATGTAGGTTGCAGCAGTTATTCGGAGATCAAGAGGCTCGCACAAGATAGAAGAGTATGAAGAGCTGGATCAAACCAACTTCGGACTGAAGACTACAACAACAACAACAACAACGTGAATTCACGGGAAACCTGTAGAAATTTTCCATTCTTGGCTTACAGAACTCATCTGAGCATGCAAGAAGTTGGTAACGACTGCTAACCATGGTCCACTCGTTGTCGATCCGTTTGCATTGAGGCACTGTGGCGGGTAGAACACATTTGATTGAATAACAAAATCTGGAATGTGAGGCTATGATTTTTCTCACGATACCGAGCGTGAAGAGTTTGACAGAGCACTGAAAGACCTGAGTCGAAACAAAGCCCCCGGAGTAGACAATATTCCATTGGAACTACTGACGGCCGTGGGGGAGCCAGTCCTGACAAAACTCTACCATCTGGTGAGGAAGATGTATGAGACAGGCGAAATACCCTCAGACTTCAAGAAGAGTATAATAATTCCAATCCCAAAGAAAGCAGGTGTTGACAGATGTGAAAATTACCGAACTATCAGCTTAATAAGTCACAGCTGCAAAATACTAACACGAATTCTTTACGGACGAATGGAAAAACTAGTAGAAGCCAACCTCGGGGAAGATCAGTTTGGATTCCGTAGAAACACTGGAACACGTGAGGCAATACTGACCTTACGACTTATCTTAGAAGAAAGATTAAGGAAAGGCAAACCTACGTTTCTAGCATTTGTAGACTTAGAGAAAGCTTTTGACAATGTTGACTGGAATACTATCTTTCAAATTCTAAAGGTGGCAGGGGTAAAATACAGGGAGCGAAAGGCTATTTACAATTTGTACAGAAACCAGATGGCAGTTATAAGAGTCGAGGGACATGAAAGGGAAGCAGTGGTTGGGAAGGGAGTAAGACGGGGTTGTAGCCTCTCCCCGATGTTGTTCAATCTGTATATTGAGCAAGCAGTAAAGGAAACAAAAGAAAAATTCGGAGTAGGTATTAAAATTCATGGAGAAGAAATAAAAACTTTGAGGTTCGCCGATGACATTGTAATTCTGTCAGAGACAGCAAAGGACTTGGAAGAGCAGTTGAATGGAATGGACAGTGTCTTGAAAGGAGGATATAAGATCAACATCAACAAAAGCAAAACAAGGATAGTGGAATGTAGTCTAATTAAGTCGGGTGATGCTGAGGGAATTAGATTAGGAAATGAGGCACTTAAAGTAGTAAAGGAGTTTTGCTATTTGGGGAGCAAAATAACTGATGATGGTCGAAGTAGAGAGGATATAAAATGTAGGCTGGCAATGGCAAGGAAAGCGTTTCTGAAGAAGAGAAATTTGTTAACATCCAGTATTGATTTAAGTGTCAGGAAGTCATTTCTGAAAGTATTCGTATGGAGTGTAGCCATGTATGGAAGTGAGACATGGACGATAAATAGTTTGGACAAGAAGAGAATAGAAGCTTTCGAAATGTGGTGCTACAGAAGAATGCTGAAGATTAGATGGGTAGATCACATAAGTAATGAGGAAGTATTGAATAGGATTGGGGAGAAGAGAAGTTTGTGGTACAACTTGACCAGAAGAAGGGATCGGTTGGTAGGACATGTTCTGAGGCATCAAGGGATCACCAATTTAGTATTGGAGGGCAGCGTGGAGGGTAAAAATCGTAGAGGGAGACCAAGAGATGAATACACTAATCAGATTCAGAAGGATGTAGGTTGCAGTAGGTACTGGGAGATGAAAAAGCTTGCACAGGATAGAGTAGCATGGAGAGCTGCATCTAACCAGTCTCAGGACTGAAGACCACAACAACAACAACAACCGAGTGGAACTGCGGTGGCCAGTTCTTAGATTGGCATGAAGGGAGGTGAGCTCGTCACGCTCAATCATAGGGACATGCAATGGCTTAGCAGCAGACTTCCTTCAAAGGAGAAAAAGGCATTTGCCGACAAACGGCGGAGCAGGGGCGTACCTCTCCCAACTTCTGCAAACTGCGGATCCACATCTCTTCTCTAGAACCTCTGTGACTGGTCTCCTGTGGTCAAGCCATACCACGTGATGAACGCCTGGTCCCGTTCGTTTCTAATAAGGAAATGTGAAGCCTTCTCACTAAGTTAGCGAACCATGTACTCTCATCAAAAATGGCCAAGAAATAAGCATAAATATAATCAAATATCGCACAGCGAAATGTCAGTCATGTCACAAGGTACTCATATAAGGCTACTAAACTTTGGGTTTGAGATATATCCCAAAATACTTTCCAAAAGAATAAATGCTTTAATGCAGATTTTTCATATAGAAGAAAAAAATGATTTTAGACAGGGAAGATCATGTATGGATTGTGGTTTTCTTATAAACCAGATAATAGAAAAGCACAGAGAATTTAACCTCTCAACGTATATAACTTTTGTTGATTATGAAAACAACTTCGACCAAGTGGTGGGATGTAAGTTAACAGAAAATTTTAAAAGAGTAAGACATTCCACAGCACTTAATAACATCAGTTCGGAGTTTATATGCTGATAACAACATCAAGACACACATCGGCTCTACAATTAGTACAGGAACGAGGAGAATCATACAAGGAATAAGACAAGAGGGTCCTTCATCGCCTAATATACACACACACAACACTGTCTGTGGTGTCACCACCAGACTCCACACTTGCTAGGTGGTAGCCTTTAAATCGGCCGCGGTCCATTAGTATACGTCGGACCCGCGTGTCGCCACTGTCAGTGATTGCAGACCGAGCGCCACCACACGGCAGGTCTAGAGAGACGGCCTAGCACTCGCCCAGTTGTACAGCCGACCTTGCTAGCGAAGCTACACTGACAAAATACTCTCTCAATTGCCGAGACGATAGTTAGCATAGCCTTCAGCTACGTCATTTGCTACGACCTAGCAAGGCGCCATTACCAGTTTATATTGAGATTGTTATTAATGTATCAACAAGAGCGATGTACACCAATTATGGATTAAAGTTAAGTATTCCAGCAGCAACGTACCTTATTGGCTATATTAATTACATTGTCCTGTTCCAGACTTCACGCCAGTTTGCGTGAGCTTAAACGCGTGCATTTCGGCCTCCTCTAGCTACACGGTGTTGACTCTTCTGCCAACACACCACTGTCAATGAATGGTAGGCAAAAGAAAATGTAAGAGTCCCTCCCACTGAGATGTGCTGCATCTAACTCACTGTTCATTGCAGCTGACTAGATTATACTGGCGGATACCGATCTGTATGGTCCTTATGGCCTTTTGTGGAAAACAGCATCTTAGAGCGAAAGCCAAAATCGAGGATAATATTTTGCAATAAGTCCACGTATTCAGCTATCTGGGCTGCAGTATCTCTTACGCCTATCATAAGGATATTGAGGGGAAAAAAACTGCAGAGACACCACTTGCCCAGGTTAGGTACGATTCAGAGAACACACTTGAACAAAATCAGGGGAGAGACAATACTTCAATACTTAAATTCTATAATACTACGCCTGTAACTTTGCTGCTAATCGATCAAGAGAATTTAAGCAGCAGGAATGAAACTTCTAACAGATTTAGTAGGATACAAATTAGCTATAGCAGGAAGAGTGAGGTAAGAGGGCAGCTCAGTATTCTAGGACTAGCAAAGAAGAATGGTGTGACGATCTACAACGCAAGTTAGCTGTTGTTGTGTTGGAGCAATTTCTTGTAACCATTTTACTAGACTTTATGTCCATTTCGTTGGAAACTTATTATCTGTCATGTAATGTGGCATGAGTCGAGATCTTAGAGTAACGTATGGATCAAAGCTGCATACCAAGGAAACTTGTGGCAACAGACCCAAGGCATAGAAGAAGGACAGGATGATCACAAAGAAGATGATATGATCAGTTTTAAATTGCTTGATTTTTCAGGACAGTCTAAGATGTATAACCCGGTAGTGTACGTGATAATGGAATGACGATGAACAATATAAGACTTCAGTCAAGTCTTATGGTTACCACACCAGTTCATTTTGGTGTACATTAGCAGGGTGTACAGGATAAACCCGGACTGCACCAAAAAACTTCACAGGTTGTTCAGGGATATTCTTTTAGCAGTTTAGGATACGGGGGCTCGATACATAGAAATTTCATTTCGTTTGGCTTGTTGTTACTCCCATCTGTCATGTGTCTGCACAGCGGTTCAGATGTTGACTTAATTAGAAACAAACCTGTTCGATTCATTCAAGGCACTTACGGGTATCAAAAGCAATACCCACTTTAGTCTTCACCCCCAAGGCTTCATTCAGTACTACTCGGTTTTGTTGCTGGTTTATTTTTCCGGCAGTGCCAGTTGTGCGTTCAGCAGTTGAGCGATATTAACCTCGTGTATCGGTTCACCAGGTAAATTGAAATGAGCGTTTGGTGTCATTGGCCGGGAGGCCCCTTACAGGGCAGGTCCGGCCGCCTTGGTGCAGGCCTTATTACATTCGACGCCACATTGGGCGACCTGCGCGCCGGATGGGGATGAAACGATGATGAAGACACCACAACACCGATTTTTTTTTTCTTTTTTAAATCTCGTTTTGTTCACTTCCGTTCGTTGCTTCTGCTCGGGGCGGACGTCCTAAGACGTCCATTTAAGTTCGTTGTTGACGGATTAACTCATTTTTTTTATTACAAGGGGCAGCTAACCCTCTGACCGAACACGCTGAGCTACCATGCCGGCAGACCATTCAGCTATCGGGGTTCATCAGGTGTTAAAGATAGAGCAGCATAACGATTCAATGCTGAGGTGTTCCCACAGCGATGGCAACGATATCAGAGCTATTTTCCTCTGGGGATCTCTACCTTACTCTGTGTTTTCTGTTTAGAGAAATATACTGAATTGATTTTAGAAATGATTTTTTTTGGCCATTGTGTGCGTGTGTGTGTTTTTAGTGTCGGAAAGCAGGAGGTAATATAGGGCGTTTCAAAAAGAAAGAGCAGATTTCAAACATTTATTTCTCAAAAACTACAAATGATAGAAACACAATTCAAACGTTTCTTGTCAGAGAAAGGTTCAAAGTTTTTCAATGGTCCGCGCAGAAGTTCCATGCAAATCCGCAGTGGCGCTGGCGTTTGTTTGTAGGAAAATGGCGACGACACCACAGGAACGATCATTTTGTGTGCTGCAATTTGCAAAGTTAGAGTCCATTGTTGGTGTGCAACGTGCATTCCGCCGTCAATTCAACAAACAGCCGCCTCGTCATAAGCAAATTTATGAGTGGCATCACAGATTCGTAGAAGATGGTTGCATCTGCAAGCGAAAAAGCACGGGTCGTCCACGCACATCGGATGAAAATGTCGAGCGTGTCCGTGCAGCTTACGAAAGGAGCCCTAGAAAATCCACGGCACGGGCAAGTCACGAACTAAACATGTCTAAAACAACGGTATGGCGCGTTCTGAGTAACCGTCTGCACATGAAGCCGTACAAACTGCAGTTATTGCAAGCATTGCGTCCTGACGACCACAACAAAAGGTTCGAATTTTCAACTGCAATTCTACAGGACATGGAAGAGGACAATTTTGCCGAACGATTAATTTTTTCAGATGAATCAACGTTTCACATTTCTGGTAAAGTTAATCGGCATAACGTACGAATTTGGGCGAGTGAAACTCCGAGGGACGTTATTCAACATGAAAGAGACTCACCAAAGGTTAACGTCTTTTGTGCAATTTCGGTAAACAAAGTTTATGGACCTTTCTTTTTCATGGAGAAAACTATCACAGGAACCATTTACCTGGACATGTTAGAAAACTGGCTATTTCCTCAACTTCAGGAAGATTCAAATCACTTCATCTTCATGCAAGATGGCGCCCCACCACACTTCTCTGAACCTGTACGACGGTACCTAAATAACACCATTCCAGGACGGTGGATTGGAAGAGCAAGAGCACAAGATCAATGTCATCGTCTGTGGCCTCCCAGGTCACCAGACCTTACTCCCTGCGATTTTTATTTGTGGGGGTACATAAAGGACTGTGTTTATGTCCCACCTATGCCCGCTACTCTTCAAGAGGTACGACATCGAATTGTTGCGGCCGTGAATTCGGTAACTAAAGACCAGTTGCGTCGTGTGTGGCAAGAAATGAGATACCGGTTTGATATTTGTCGTGTAACAAATGGTGCTCATATTGAGGTACAGTTTTGATATTTGTTGTGTAACATTTGGTACTCATATTGAGTGAAGGACCGTTGGAATTGTGTTTCTATCATTTGTAGTTTTTGAGAAATAAATGTTTGAAATCTGCTCTTTCTTTTTGAAACGCCCTGTATGTGAAGAGCAAAAGTTCCCGACAGATAATTCCGTCTATAGCCCGAGGAATCTGACTTGATGAGGCTGCGAGGACACACGCAGGCAGGATTTGCAGAGAATCAGAAAAGAGACAAGGCAGACATACATCTACTGCGAAACACTTCCCTCCTAGGCCTTTCTTGAGGTGCTTCACTCTGTTGGACGTCACTCCAGACTTTTGTTCTGAGAGAAAGCTACGAATATCAACAAGAGTCGTTGTCAGTAGAGTCCCTGCCCAGCTTTATCCAGTTGCCACCTAACACTCACAAGGGAACCTCCCCATCGCACCCCCCTCAGATTTAGTTATAAGTTGGCACAGTGGATAGGCCTTGAAAAACTGAACACAGATCAATCGAGAAAACAGGAAGAAGTTGTGTGGAACTATGAAAAAATAAGCAAAGTATACAAACTGAGTAGTCCATACTCAAGATAGGCAACATCAAGGGTAGTGTGAGCTCAGGAACGCCGTGGTCCCGTGGTTAGCGTGAGCAGCTGCGGGGTTCAAGTCTTCCCGCGAGCGAAATGTTTACTTTCTTTATTTTCGCAAAGTTATGATCTGTCCGTTCGTTCATTGACGTCTCTGTTCATTGTAATAAGTTTAGTGTCTGTGTTTTGCAAATGAACCGCAAAACCGTGCGATTAGTAGACGAAAGGACGTGCCTGTCCAATGGGAACCGAAAACATTTGATCGCAAGGTCATAGGTCAACCGATTCCTCCACAGGAACACACGTCTGATATATTCCATACGACACAGGTGACGGCATGTGCGTCACATGACAGGAATATGTTGTCGACCCACCTAACTTGTACACTTGGCGAATGGTTAAAAAGATTCTTCTACCTTGCCCGATTTAGGTCTTCTTGTGGATGTGATAATCACTCCCAAAAAAGTGATGAAAAAATAAGAGTTTGTCACATAAACTGAAAATAAAAGAAGTAAACTTTTCACTCGAGGGAAGACTTGAACCAAGGACCTCTCGTTCCACAGCTGCTCACGCTAACCACGGGACCACGGCGCTCCTGAGTTCACAGTACCCTACATGTTGCATATGTTGCACATGGACTACTAAGTTTATATATTTTGTTTATTTTTTTCATAGTTCCACACAACTTCTTCCTGTTTTCGCGATTGATCTGTGTTCAGTTTTTCAAGGCCTATCCACTGTGCCAACTTATAACTAAATCTGAGGGGGGTGCGATGGGGAAGTTCCCTTGTCAGCAGTCACTACCCGATGGATCCTGTGTCACAAGCCGCTTGTAGGCCACACACTGCCCACAGAACGCCTGTCAATGAGACATAGCAGTACTGTATCAATCCGCATGCCAGTGTCCTGTTTGTCTCAAAATGATAATTATCGCCTACGAATTGGGCTCTGAGGTAGATATTAAATCAGTTTGCTTAGTTTACTTTCTTTTTAATGACAATAGATGATGCAGTCAATGTAGCTAGGGACCAGCTTAACAGCTCTTGCAGCCAAGTTGCTGACAAGAATAATATACAGAAGAATCGAAAAGAAAATTGAGAATGAGTTAGATGACGATCAGTTTGGGCTTAGGAAAGGTAAAGGCACCAGAGAAGCATTTCTGACGTTGCTGTTGATAAGGGAAGCAAGATTAAAGAAAACTCAAGACGCCTACATAGGATTTGTCGACCTGGAAAAGACGTTCAACAATGTAAAATGGTGCAAGACGTTCTGAATTCTGAGAAAAATAGGGGCAAGGTACAGGAAGAGACGGATAATATACAATATGTGCAAGAGCCAAGACGGAGTAATAAGAGTGGACGACCAAGAAAGAAGTGTTCGGATTAAAAAGCGTGTAAGACAGGGATGTAGTCTTTCACTCCTACTGTTCACTCTGTATATCGAAGAAGTAATGATTCAGAAGTAGGATTAAAATCAAGGTGAAAGGATATCAATGATAAGATTAGCTGATGACATTGTTATCCTGAGTGAAAGTGAAGAAGAATTACAGGATTGCTGAATGTAATAAACAGTGAAATGAGTACAGAATAGGCATTTAGAGTAAATCAAAGAAAGACGAAAGTAATGAGAAGTTGCAGAAATGAGAACAGCGAGAAACTTAACATCGGGACTGATGGTCACAAAGTTGAAGACGTTAAGGAATTCTGTTTCCTAGGCATGAAAATAACCAACGACAGGAGGAGCAAGGTGCCCATCAAAGGCAGACTAGCAGTGGCAAAAAGACATTCCTGGCCAAGAGAAATCTGATAGCATCAAACAGAGGCCTTAATTTGAAGAAGAAATTTCTGAGAATGTACGTTAGGAGCACAGCATTGTAAGGTAGTGAAACATGGAATGTAAGAAACCCGGAACAGAGGAGAATCGAAGCATTTGAGATGTGGTGCTACAGGGGAATGTTGAAAATTAGGTGGCCTGATAAGGTAAGGAATGAGGAGGTTCTGTGCAGAATCGGAGAGGAAAGGAATATGTGGTCATCAGTCCCCTAGAACTTAGAACTACTTAAACCTAACTAACCTAAGGACATCACATACACCCATGCCCGAGGCAGGATTCGAACCTGCGACCGTAGCAACAGTGCGGCTCCTGACTGGAGCGCCTAGAACCGCACGGCCACCGCGGCCGACGTAGGATGCAAGTGCTACTCTGAGATGAAGAGGATGGCACAGGAAAGGAATTCGTGGCGGGCCGCATCAAACTAGTTAGAAGACTGGTGACTCAAAAAAAAAAAAAAAAATATATATATATATATATATATATAAGTTCAGAATATGATAACATTTGTAGAAACAAAAGCAATTATAGCTTACTTGAAACATATTGCTACAGCTGGCGCATCTTATCCTTTTATTTATTTGTTGCAAATGACACACTCAAGTAAAAGTTTTATACATTGCAGGCAAAAAATGCAGCACCGTCAAGGGCAAACTAATTTTATTGACAAGTAAGGTGAGGGGTAATTCATCATTCTAGGAATATACCAGGTGACCAAAAAATCAGTATAAATTTGAAAACTGAATAAATCACGGAATAATGTAGATAGAGAGGTACAAATTGACACACATGCTTGGAATGACATGGGGTTTTATTAGAACCAAAAAAATACAAAAGTTCACAAAATTTCCGACAGATGGCGCTTCATCTGATCAGAATAGCAATAATTAGCATAACAAAGTAAGACAAAGCAAAGATGATGTTCTTTACAGGAAATGCTCAATATGTCCACATCATTCCTCAACAATAGCTGTAGTCGAGGAATAATGTTGTGAACAGCACTGTAAAGCATGTCCGGAGTTATGGTGAGGCATTGGTGTCGGATGTTGTCTTTCAGCATCCCTAGAGATGTCGGTCGATCACGATACACTTGCGACCTCAGGTAACCCCAAAGCCAATAATCGCACGGACTGAGTTCTGGGGACCTGGGAGGTCAAGCATGACAAAAATGGCGGCTGAGCACACGAGCATAAAAAAAATTTAAAAAAAATAAAAAAGTTGTTATATTAACTTAATTATGTTATTAAATTAACTTAATTATGTCATGTATTGGAAAATTTGACTCGTTCCACATCATTACGAAATATCGTATTCATGATCCATGGAACTAGTATTAATTTAATCTAATCTAATCTAGATCATCACCAAACGACTACTCGCGCAAGAGGTCATTCACGCGTCTAGCATTTTTTTTTTTTTTGTTCTAATAAAACCCCATGTCATTCGAAGCATGTGTGTCAATTTTTACCTCTCTATCTACATTATTCCATGGTTTATTAAGTTTTCAAATTTATACTGACGTTTTGATCATCTGGTATGATAACAAATTCAGACCAGATTAAAACTGTGTGCCAGAGCGAGACTCGAACTCGGGACCTTTGCCTTTCGCGAGCAAGCGCTCTACCGACTGAGCTACCCAAGCACGACCACGCCCCGTCCTCACAGCTGGCGGAATTACAGCTGTGAGGACGGGGCGTGAGTCGTGCTTGGGTAGCTCAGACAGTCATTTGTATATGTTTAAATGGTACCTTGAGGAACTCTTGCATAGTGAATATATATGTAATTTTAGTTTGTTCAATACAAATTATCAAAAAAATTAAAAAAAGAAGAAAACAGGAAAAAAAAGTGTCTTAGACGTTGGCCATTACTTCATTATAAAAAAAAAGGTCGATAGATCGCTTGCTCGCGAAAGGCAAAGGTCCCGAGTTCGAGTCTCGGTCCGGCACACAGTTTTAATCAGCCAGGAAGTTTCATAACAGCGCACACTCCGCTGTAGAGTGAAAATTTCATTCGAAATTCAGACCAAATGAAACTCACATATCACAGTACACAGTGCCAAAACGGTCTCATCAATACACTGAGTGGCAACGCAGGCGTCTATTGTCGCATGGCAACGATCACAAATGTGCCGAATGACATCCCGCACTGGACTGTCCCAATCATCTTGCGGCTTTTGTTTCAATTCGGAGGTAGTTCTTGCAGGTTATGGAGAATGAGTAAGTTGCCCTTCATCACGTCCCATACGCGTTCAATTGGCTAGAGATCTAGTGATATTGCTGACCAGGCCATTTGTTGTGCACTATGAAGGGCACGTTGCGTCGCAGCAGCCATGAGGCCTGGGATGGGACCCGTTTGTCGTCAGCGAATACACTCTGGGACAGGCAGCTCACACCAGGTCTACGCCACACAGGTGTACGTCCATCTCTCTCATACTGATAGACCTTCTCTCACCACTCAAGACGACAGAGCGTCATTCCACTTTCCGGTCAACTCTTTCACGATAGCAGAATAGTCGTACTAGGCGATGCCAGTGATAGCCTGGCGAAAGCACGCGCAGTCTAAATAACCCTACTGCAAGCAAACGGTTCTCAATTGCCCGTGATGATACGACAGGTGTCCTTATTACGTCCCTAATGATGTTCGTCCAGCCACCGCAGCTCGAACAAAGCGTCGACTTGACACGTGTCTGTGCTACGCGGACTTCCAAAACCTGGTCTACAGGAGTGCGAATGTTCCACAGACCACTGCTGAAAGCAGCAACTATCACCAAAAAATTATGTCCAACATATGTAGCCATCGGTCGATACATCTATGTAGTTCCCCGCAGGCCCCTAACGCGACCCTTTTCAAATGGATGAAGCTGCTCAACAGGAGTACATACTCGTCAGTGGGGCTTGGTTGCACCATAGAAAGAATGTTGTAAACACTGTTCACGTCAAAACTCAGCACAGTTACTGCCTGTTGTTGTTGTTGTTGTTGTTGTGGTCTTCAGTCCTGGGACTGGTTTGATGCAGCTCTCCATGCTAATCTATCCTGTGCAAGCTCCTTCATCTCCCTGTACCTACTGCAACCTACATCCTTCTGAATCTGCTTAGTGTATTCATCTCTTGGTCTCCCTCTATGATTTTTACCCTCCACGCTGCCCTCCAATGCTAAATTTGTGATCCCTTTATGCCTCAGGGCATGTCCTACCAACCGATCACTTCTTTTTGTCAAGTTGTGCCACAAACTTCTCTTCTCCCCAATCCTATTCAATACCTCCTCATTAGTTACGTGATCTACCCACCTAATCTTCAACATTCTTCTGTAGCACCACATTTCGCAAGCTTCTATTCTCTTCTTGTCCAAACTATTTATCGTCCATGTTTCACTTCCATACATGGCTACACTCCATACAAATACTTTCAGAAACGACTTCCTGACTCTTAAATCTATACTAGATGTTAACAAATTTCTCTTCTTCAGAAACGCTTTCCTTGCTATTGCCAGTCTACATTTTATATCCTCTCTACTTCGACCATCATCAGTTATTTTGCTCCCCAAATAGCAAACCTCCTTTACTACTCTAAGTGTCTAATTTCCTAATCTAATTCCCTCAGCATCACCCGACTTAATTCCACTACATTCCATTATCCTCGTTTTGCATTTGTTGATGTTCATCTCATATCCTCCTTTCAAGACACTGTCCATTCCGTTCAACTGCTCTTCCAAGTCCTTTGCTGTCTCTGACGGAATTACAATGTCATCGGCGAACCTCAAAGTTTTTATTTCTTCTCCATGGATTTTAATACTTACTCCAAATTTTTTTTTTGTTTCCTTTACTGCTTGCGCAATATACAGATTGAATAACATCGGGGAGAGGCTACAACCCTGTCTCACTCCCTTCCCAACCACTGCTTCCCTTTCATGCCCCTCGACTCTTATAACTGCCATCTAGCCTTTCGCTCCCTGTATTTTACCCCTGCCACCTTTAGAATTTGAAAGAGAGTATTCCAGTCAACATTGTCAAAAGGTTTCTCTAAGTCTACAAATGCTAGAAACGTAGGTTTGCCTTTCCTTAATCTTTCTTCTAAGATAAGTCGTAAGGTCAGTATTGCCTCACGTGTTCCAACATTTCTACGGAATCCAAACTGATCTTCCCCGAGGTCGGCTTCTACCAGTTTTTCCATTCGTCTGTAAAGAATTCGCGTTAGTATTTTGCAGCTGTGACTTATTAAACTGATAGTTCTGTAATTTTCACATCTGTCAACACCTGCTTTCTTTGTGATTGGAATTATTATATTCTTCTTGAAGTCTGAGGGTATCGCCTGTCTCGTAGATCTTGCTCACCAGATGGTAGAGTTTTGTCAGGACTGGCTCTCCCAAGGCCTCCATATACTCCTTCCACCTTTCTGCTTTCCCCTCTTTGCTTAGAACTGGGTTTCCATCTGAGCTCTTGATATTCATACAAGTGGCTCTCTTTTCTCCAAAGGTCTCTTTAATTTTCCTGTAGGCTATATCTATCTTACCCCTAGTGAGATAAGCCTCTACATCCTTACATTTGTCCTCTAGCCATGCCTGCTTTGCCATTTTGCACTTCCTGTCGATCTCATTTTTGAGACGTTTGTATTCCATTTTGCCTGCTTCATTTACTGCATTTTTTATATTTTCTCCTTTCATCAATTAAATTTAATATTTCTTTTGTTACCCAAGGATTTCTACTAGCCCTCGTCATTTTACCTACTTGATCCTCTGCTGCCTTCACTACTTCATCCCTTAGAGCTACCCATTCGTCTTCTATTGTATTTCTTTCCCCCATTCCTGTCAATTGTTCCCTTATGCTGTCCCTGAAACTCTGTACAACCTCTGGTTTAGTCAGTTTATCCAGGCCCCATCTCCTTAAATTCCCACCTTTTTGCCTTACTGCCTGCAGAACCAAAATACAGGGTGCACAGACAGGCCCCCTTAGCGCCATTTGACCGTCGATGACGGTGAAAAATGAATCGCAAACACTGCAACGCCTTAGTATACACATATTACATCCTGATGCCACTGGACACAGTCTTGAGGGTGCTGAATTCTTTTCCGCCACTATAGACAATGAATGCAATTGATATGAATTACTGTTAATTTCTGACGTATCTGGATGGTGACAAGCTTCTCTCACTAGACATATGTGTGCTTCAATATGTGGGCTAACTAGGAAATTGCTCGTCGGTGCACTGCTGTTTGTCGTGTTGAGGTAAAACTGGGATATGACGAGATAACGATCCTGACGTGCGGTCCGTGGTTAGCGATATCATTCTGAAGTGTGAACGCCAGCAAGGCACTAAGAAATAGCTGCTCTGGTAAGAAATTCACTGCTAGCATATTGTGAATCCTAAATTATGAACTGTGCTGAACGTTATCAGTCGTAAGATACTTCATCACCTAAAGTACAGAACTCCTGATGTATCTCTAGTAGAAAGGTGTGAATTATCTCCTGATACGTGGTAGAATTCTGTTTCCACGGATGTCCTACTAGCCAGAACTCACATAAAAACGTGGAATGATATCCAGGGTCGCCGAAAATGAAGCCACTGACGACATCATTGGTCCATGCGACAGTTGGCGAGATTTAATCGAGGGATCAGTCAAACTGCAGTGCGTAGCAGTCAAAATGCAGTGTTTGTTTCAGGTGGATAACTACGGAGAGTGTCGCCTCTAGAACAACATTCGGTATGGAGGGGGATGGTTGCTCAATATCGGCTTTCTTAAAATGTGAATAAAAATAAAGCAAGGCAAAGGTAATTAATTCGATAATATCTTAACTACATCTATATGTACATCTACGTGATTACTATGCTATTCACAATTACGTGCCTGGCAGAGGGTTCAATGAACCAACATCAAGCTGTCTCTCTACCGTTCCACTCTCGAACGGCGCACGGGAAAAACGACCACTTAAGTTTTTTGTTTTCGCAAACGGAGGAGGAAACTGGTGATTGAAATTTCGTTAGAAAATCCCGTCGCAACGAAAAACGCCTTTGTTTTACTGACTGCCACTCCAGTTCACGTATCATGTCTGTGACACTATCTCACCTATTTCACGATAATACAAAACGAGCTAGCCTTCTTTGAACTTTTTCGATGTCATCCGTCAGTCCATCTGATGCGGATCCCATACCGTACAGTAATGCCCCAGAATTGGGCAGACAAGCGTGGTGTAAACTGTCTCTTTAATACACCTGTTGCACCTTCTAAGTGTTCTGCCAATGAATAGCAGTCTTTGGTCTGCTCTACCCACAACATTATCTGTGTGTACTTTCCAATTCAGGTTATTTGAAATTGTAGTCCCTAAGTATTAGTTGAATTTACAGCCTTCAGTTTTGTGTGACTTATGGCGTAATCGAAATTTAGCTCATTTCTTTTAGTATTCGTGTGAATAACTGCACACTTTTCTTTATTCAGTGTCAATTGCCTCTTTTCGCACTTTACAGGTATCTTATCTAAATCATTTTGCAATTCTTTTTGGTCATCTTCTGACTTAAGAAGACGGTAAATGACAGCATCATCTGCAAACGATCTAAGAGGACTACTCAGATTGTCTCCTATGTCGTTAATATAGATCAGGAACAACAGAGGGCGTATAACACTTCCTTGGGGAACACCGGATGTTATTTCTGTTTCACTCCATGACTTTTCATCTATTACTACGAACTGTGACCTTTCTGACAGGAAATCACGAATCCAGTCATATAACAGAGGCGACATTCCATAGGCAACGCAGTTTGGTTAGAAGACGCTTGTGAGGAACGGCGTCGAAAGCCTTCTGGAAATCAAAAAATATGGAATCAATTTAACATCCCCTGACGATAGCACTCATTACTTCATGAGTGTAAGGAGGTAGTTGTGTTTCACAAGAACGATATTTTCTGAATCCGTGTCACTATGTGTCAATAAATCGTTTTCTTCGAGGTAATTTATAATGCTCGAACACAGTATATGTTCCAAAACCCTACCGCAAATCGACGTTAGTGATATGGGTCTGTAATTTAGCGGATTACTCCTATTTCCCTTTTTGGGTATTGATGTGACTTGAGAAATTTTCCAGTCTTTAGTTACGGATATTTCTGTGAATGAGCGGTTGTACGTAATTGGTAAATATGAAACTACTGTATCAGCGTACTCTGAAAGGAACCTGACTGGTATACAATCTCGATCGGAGGCCTCGCCTTTATTAAGTGATTTAAGCTGCTTTGTTACACCGAGGATATCTACTTCTATGTTTCTCATCTTGGCTGTTGTTCTTGATCGAAAGATTAGCTGTATAAATCTCGAGCCTGACAAAAATTTTAAAGACCGGAGAGTAGTGACATGAGGGAAAGTGTAATAGAGCGAGCACGTGAAACCAGTAGTAGGGAGAGAGTGTGGAAGACTAAAATTTGCAGGTTTCTGGAAAATTACAGTACGTCTGTAAAGGATAGCTCATATAAGACGCCAATGCGAACCATTCTAGAGTACAGCGTTTGATATCCTTACCAGCAGGCCTAACGGCAGAAACCGTAAGGTTTCAGAAACGCGCTCTAAGGATCGTGAGAGATCGGTATAGAATAACCTAAAGTGTAACGGAGGTACTCAGGGAACTTAGGTGGGAAACTTTTAATGAAAGGCGACGTTGACATCGCCTGTTGGGTACATTTCGAGAACCATTACTTTAGGTGCAACCATTCTGATGGCTCTTTTCTATATCTCACATAGGCGTCTCAGTATAAGGCAAATGAGACGGGGGTACGTCCCAAGGCACACAGACCACTTTGTTCTGTGACCGATTTATTTGTTTCCTTGTTTTTCCTTATAACTTCAAGCATGCATTTCTCAATTGCTCAAGGAGTAATCCAAGATTTTGAGAGGTTTTCGTATTAAAAATGTATGTAGCCCTGCCATAAGCCGATAGTGGTATTACGCTGTGAGTGTAAGCTTCATGATTCATAAAAAATATCCCACATTTATTACTCGACAGTTATACATTCAAACATGTTAATGTTTGAGGCGTTTGTTGGATAAGATATCCTTCTCTCTTTCCAGTCACGAGCTTAGTCTATCATGTAGCAAGTCACCCAGCATTCATTGCGTTCACACCGTAGCTAGTCAGTTACTGCCGTCCACCTCGTGATGTGCGTGAACTCGTTTTCGACAGCTCTCATCCGCGTACTTCTAAGGCTAGGAGGAAACTACTTCTCGATTTTAGTTGCTGCACAGGAAGCTCGTATCCAAGAAGAGTTTAGGCAGGGTCAGATCAGTTTTAAATCTTTCTCTGTCCATAGGGACTGTCCTTTAATGATTCCTGGCAGCATCTCGGCTATGCTCTACGGGTCTCTCTGCACTAAACGTCTCGTAGATCTCCACCAAACGAAAGGCTGTCGTTCGACACTCGCCTTGCGTCTTCCATGTGTTACGACACCAAAGAATATGCAGCGGAGTGCACTGAAATAAAACTTCCTGGCAGATTAAAACTGTGTGCTGGACCGAGACTCCAACTCGGGACCTACGTCTTTCGCGGGCAAGTGGTCTCGCAGGAGAGCTTCTGTGAAGCCTGGAAGGTAGGAGGCGAGGTACTGGCGGAAGTAAAGTTGAGAGGACGGGACGTGAGTAATGCTTAGGTAACTCAGACGGTAGAGCACTTCCCGCGAAAGGCGAAGGTCCCGAGTTCGAGTCTCGGTTCGGTGCACAGTTTAAATCTGCCAGGAAGTTTCCCCAAAGAAGCTTGCCGGTCTGTCTTACCAGTGTTGCCGCTGGCAAATAGCGTGCGCCAAACCTGTAACTCGCAACTGGGATTAAATACTGACATACTCCATGCCAAATGGTTCAAACGGCTCTGAGAACTATAGGACTTAATTTCTGAGGTCATCAGTCCCCTAGACCTTAGAACTACTTAAACCTAATAAACTTATGGACATCACACACATCCATGCCTGAGGCAGGATTCGAACCTGCGACCGTAGCGGTCGCGCGGTTCCAGACTGTACCGCCTAGAACCGCTCGGCCACGCCGGCCGGCACTGCATGCCAGCTCAGTCCTCTGCGGATGGTATGTGATGTAGAGATACTAGTAGATTTTTCCTTGGTATCGGTCAGGTACATGTGAGAAGATATAAGAAGTAAGTGTGTCTGTATGTATTTATTTAAATGCATTTAAGTAAATAGCTACAAACGCACCACTGACGATGTATCATTGCTTCTCATATATTCATCAGCTGTTGTTCCACTATCTGAATTTGACAATAGATATACCAAAAACAAAAAAAAACTGTATCTAAGGCCTGCAACTTGGATGTAATTGTACACTGCTGGCAGCGGCTATTCGTAAGGCCTGTGTCTACGAGCAAGTAAATTTCCGCAAGTCCCTTGTAGAAGCTACTTTTGCATGTTCTTTGACGTGGAAACACCGGCGGCAAGTCTGCTTCCGGAACTCCCGTCACGCACCAGATGTAGCTTCCACACGTTAGTCGAAACTGTTTCTTGCAACTAGCATAAAGTACTCGTCGAACTGGCCAGTCACTGGAAGTTTTCTGAAGCTTGCTGAAGGTTTTTTTATTTAATACTGGTACGAAAATGTCTATGTCTGAAAGGAGAACAGTGCAAGTAACAACTGGCCGAAACAAATCTACCACCGGAACCGCTAAATATACATAATTAGCCACCGTCAGCCAACGAAGCGCGAGATAAATATACCGCTTACTTTGTTTCACTAGAGGGGGAAACAGAATGTCAGTGCAGACATCTTTAAATTTTAGCTGCATTTGTAATATCAGCGTAAAGATCCACGAGTTACATTTGTTGTAAGAGTAAAAGAAACTGTTTGCAAAAATCGAGACGTAATTAAAAGACGATCTTTAGGTGATACAGCTTCCCGCATTTTTGTGTTATGCTTTCGAATATTTGTACAATAGATTCAAGATGTTCATAACTTGCATGCGACGTTATCAGAAAATATTTAAGCTCAGCGAAGTCCTCAGATTTTAGTTCATTTAGTAGTGTTTCTCTATAACTTAAATGTGTACATTTCTGTTTCCATTTCTTCACCCAAACATTTCTTCCTTTTTTTTAAATTTTTTATTTTTCTTTGCGATTTTTATTCAATAATAACAATGTAACAGCTCTGGCGGATTTTCTCGTTTTTAAGAGCGACCTTGTAAACTTCCGCTTGTTTATCTCGCGGCGTGACTCTTGTGGAAACACATGCAAATACTTGCAGCAAGTTCCTGGAATAAACTTGTCAAGCGAGTAGAAGAAGTAAACTTGCACAAGTTTGTGATCCAGTTTAAAGAAGTCAGAAAGTGCTCGCATGAGTTACTTGCCGAAGGTGCACACAAAATGTTTTGGTTAATTGCGACTAATGCGTTACCCGCAGTTCCTAAACAAATTCTGAAGATGCAGCAAAAAGGCGAAAGGCGTCAATAAAGCTTCTGCCATTATTGCAACCAAAGCTGTTTTTTCCTACTGATAATATATCATGATTGCTGCACAATAGCCACAGAGTGGAAGAATTTATACTACGGAAATTACTTACACCTCTACAATACTTCTGGCCCGTCTGTTTGGTTGGACTATGGCAGTGTTTACAACAAACAGACATGTAGCAGATACCTGTGATACGTATCTACGGCAAGTCAATTGTACTAGTAATTTTAGAACGATTCCGATTTTGTGTCGATTGGGATGTCACATCATCAAGCATCATGAAGTTCCGGCTGCCATTAGGCGTGCGATTACTGATACCGGAGGAGAATTGGTATCTATGTGCCACATACGCTAACTTTCCGAAAGGACGCATTTCGACGTACTAGAGTATCCAGGGAGGTCGGAAATTCCCGTTACAGACTTCTAGGGCTTGTAGAGGGGAGTGAGTACATCGTATTTTGAATAGGAACACGTGTCCGGAAACGTCACCCAGCGAGACTACAGAGCGTCCAAGTTACACCCGCGGGCGTCTGTAAATACACATATACACGGAGTGATTCCGTGATGATGTACAGACTTTCTAGGATGATGGAGAACGATAAATGTATTAATTTGAGTAAGGATCTCTGTACCGGAAACGAACGAGTCGAACGTCATAAACGAAAACCGTTCTGATACTTCTGACAGTTGAATACGTGTACCGGTTCTTGTGTTGCGAAGAGTCTAGGGTTGGTAACTTTCAGAGGTGGTAGTATGGACAAAAACAAGAAAAAATGTCCAATAAACTTGGGCTCTAAAATGCATACCTGAGGAGCTATGACCATTCGTTCAATTTGACTAACGTGAAATACATCTCCTCTATTGAGCAAGTGTTCATAGCTGTTAACGTAAGCACTTTAGATCCCACGTTTATTTGACATTTTTTCTTGTTTTTGTCCATAGTACCACCTTCGACTCATTGGTTTCAGATACAGGGATTCTTATTTCAAATTAATACATTTATCGTTCTCCATCATCCTAGAAAGTCTGTAACATCGTCACGGAATCACCCCGTGTATACGTACATTTACAGACGCCTGGGCCTATAACTTTGACGCTCTTTAGTCTCGTTGGGTGACGTTTCTGGACATGTGTTCCTATTCAAAATACGATGTACTCACTCCCCTCTACAAGCCCTAGAAGTCTGTAACGGGAATTTCAGACCACTCTGTATATTGATTAGATCCAGAAGATCCGTCGTCCAGAATTCGTGCGAGGTAACGAAAGAGTTGCGATACGTACTGACGTGGACAGACTTAGGAAAGTCTATCACTCACTGAGATGCAGTAGTCTTTAATTGGATCATGTTTCTTTGAAGACGTACAGCTGTGGAAAAAATTACATATGGAACACTGATTGGACGCAGTTATGTGTCCTGAATAATTGTATAAGGGCAATCAGAAAGATTCCGTTCGAAGGCTGTAATTCCAGAACTGATATGCCAACCAGGCAAAATCGCAGTGAGCATTGAGGTAGTCATTCCACCGACGCACCATGTTGAGGATACACGTTTGCTAGAACACTGTGTCCTACTGCAGTCCGTAACTGCATGCTGCACATCTTCGTCCAACAGGAATCGTTGACCTTTCAAGATCTTTTTTTAAGTGCCCGACTGCGTGATAATCGCATGGGGAGACAGCAGGATCATAGGAAGGGAGCTTGAGTACATCCCACTTGAGTTGGCTCAACTTCTGCTGGCCTCAGAGATCGATCGGTTTGGAATCGCGACCTGCACGGAACTTCGCGCACCATTCCACAATGGCTGTTTTCGACAGACATGCTGCCCCATACACAGTCTTCATTCTCCGATGGATGGCAGTAACCGAGCGAGCCGGCCGGTGTGGGCGTGCGGTTCTAGGCGCTACAATTTGGAGCCGCGTGGCCGCTACGGTCGCAGGTTCGAATCCTGCCTCGGGCATGGATGTGTGTGATGTCCTTAGGTTAGTTAGGTTTAAGTAGTTCTAAGTTCTAGGGGACTGATGACCTCAGAAGTTAAGTCCCATAGTGCTCAGAGCCATTTGAACCAAGTAACCGAGCGAGGTGGCACAATGGTTAAGCACACTGGTCTCGCCTTTGGGAGGACGGCGGTTCAAACCCGCGTCTAGCCATTCTGATTTAGGTTTTCCGTGATTTCCCTAAATCGCTTCAGGCAAATGCCGGGATGGTTCCTTTGTAAGGGCACAACCGACATCCTTCCCCGTCCTTTCCTAATCCGGTGGGACCGATTATCTCTCTGCTTGGTCCCTTCCTCCCAAATCAATCAACTAATCGACCTTTCGCAGCCAATAAAATAACTACAGCACTTGGTTCTGTTTGGACGTATTTAGTAAAACGTCGCCATAGTACACGTTTCCGCGTTTACCGCATGCAAGTAGGAAAGACAAGAATGCTACACTAATCCTTCGTCTACATGTCGGTGCTTATATACCCGCATCGGGGTCGCGCTACGTTGCGCTTATTGTGCAGCAACGCCCTCAAACGGAAACTTTTTGATCGCCCCTTATACCATGCTGTACGCTCAGTAACGAGAACGAGAAACGTACCTTCCTGCTTTTGTATAATATGTGGCGCAGTGAAACATACAAAAAATGGCAGTGGCCAGGCAGTTAATATCCTTGTACGTTAAACAATTCAGATTTTGTTGGGAGACCAACCGAGTGGTTAAAGGATTCGAATCCTCTTCAGAAGGAATGGATATTAGATACTCAGGTCGTCCTGATTACGAATTTTCTGTGGTTTCCTTAAACATCTTCCGCTGAATGCTGGAGATTTTTCTTACACTAACAATCGCCACTTCCTTCCCTCCTTCAAGCTTCCTCTCTTCTCCAAAGATAACTGATGCAATTAAATTATTTCATAGCAACGTCAGCGCTACATGCAGCGGTCTGAGACTTGTACTTCTGTTCGATATAGCACAATATTCTTTACTAGATTTCAATAAGATGCAACATGTTCTATATCTGTTTTGACTTATTTCGGTGCTATATTCGTAAAAAATGTGTTACCATAAAATTATGCCTGTGTTCATCGTTTCCACTAAAGTACACACTCACATATACAATTAGGAGCGCTCGAACACAAACGCATACGTTATGGAAACCATACTGCGTTCTCCGTCTTCTTAATTTATTGCGCGAGACGTCAGTTTACTGCGCCTAGCTACAGCCAGCGATCTCAACAAGCTGTAGGATTGGTCCAGCACTCACATATTGTTCTGCGTCAAGAATTCCCGGAAAGCCAAGACAAGGCCATTTAACCTGCTCGTCGCCCGTGACCTCTCAGCTATTATAGCTATCCGCATGTCGCAACGATACCGCCGACGCTGAAAGGCACTTCCTTTGTGCTGTTGCGTGCGCTGACTAACTTTCATGCTTATCCACCGCTTGAATCAGTGGTAGCTAAGGAAGCTCCATTTCCGCAAGTAAATTCTGTCCTTCAGTGTGCCAACAAGAAATTAATTTAGATCGACAGTTAATCACGCATATTTATAGCATACTGATCGCTATGACTCGTATTTCGCGCGTGAAAGCTGCCGCTTATTCGAAATTCTCTATTGGGGAATCTGGTAGTTTACTCGGTCAGTCTAATCTTCAACAAGTTAGACGACGAACCGACTTTCCGTAAGTCCAGTTTGTGTGTATTTCACTCCAAACTCGTCTACAGTCCAGGACATCGAAGGCTCCCCTGTCAGACGAGACCGTGAACTTTCCGGGGTGGTACCTTTAGTGTAATGTCACCGGTCATTATCGCTCAGCCATCTTTTAGTCCTAACAGGAAATGCAAGTTTCCCACCTTGGAAGCTGCGCGGTCAACCCAGCGGATTGCTAAGCTAAGGGGCTCTGTTCCGATACCCGGCCGGGTTGGAGATTTTCTTCGCCCGGGGACTGGATGTTGTGTTTTCCTTATCTTCGTATCGTCATAATTCATATTGAATGGATACGGTCCGAAAGCCAATAAATTGGAAAAGTGCAAGTCCCCAGACACTTCAATAAATTGGTAAAGTGCAAGTCCCCAGACACTTGCATGTCTATAAAGGGCTGTATTTCGTTTTGTTTATCTCATCTAGAACACTAAACCACCTACATAGCTGGCACAATATTGCTAATATCTCAGGACTGACGATGCTGTTATTTACCGTCTAATAAAGTCATCAGGATATCAACATCAGCTGCAAAATGCTTTAGACTAGGTGCCTAGGTGCAAAAAGTGGCAAATGACTCTAAACAATAAAAAGTGTAAGATCGTCCCCATGAGTACTGAAAGGAACCCGCCAAATTTCCGTTACACAAGTTTAGAAGACTGTTAGTTCAGTGAAACACCTAGGCATTACAGTTATATGCAACTTAAATTGGCACCTTCGTATACGAAATTTTGTGGGGAAGGCGAGCGAAAGACTGCGTTTTATTGGCAGAACACTTAGAGGACACAACATATCTGCAAGACTGCCTACACATCGCTTGTTCGTCGTCTTCCGCAGTACTTTTGCGCGGAACCAGACACCAGATAGGATTGAAGGAGAATATAGAAAGTGTTCAAGAAGAGCAGTTCGTTTTATACTATCGCAAAGAAAGGGAAAATGTCATGGATATGGAAAACATTAAAATAAACCCTTTCCTTGTTGCGGCGAGATCATTTCCGGAATTTTCAATTACCAGTTGTCTCCCTCCAATGCTAAAATATTTTTGTTGAGTTCCATTTACATAGGGAAAAATGATCGTCGTGATAAAATACAGAAATCGGAGATCATACGGAAAAATTTAAATGTCCCTTTTTCCCACGTCTTTTCGAGAGTGCAGCCGTAGGGAATAGTCTGAAAGAGGCTCTATGAACATACTGCCAAGCATTTAAGTGTGAACTGCAGTGTTGTCACTTGGATGAAGATGCTGATAAGCTGTTAACCACTCCGAATCCTTGTGTTGAAGTAAATGACTGAGCCGTCAAAGGGAAGAGTAGTTGTAACGATATAGCGTGTGTGTAAAACACGAGTAATAATAATTTTTTTCTTCTTTCCTGTGTTTACAGAGAACGATTTCTTAATTCTATATCTTTGTCTACGTAATTTTCTTATACCCTTAAGTGTCCATTCTCCTCTGTCAGTTATAATATAAGCGACTTTTACGATTTTTCCAGGAAAAAGTAATGAAGCAATCAACGTAAATCTTTTTGCACATTTTTAATTGATTCTTGACCGAAATTTTCTGATTTTTTAAAAAGACATTCAATCATCATTAAGCCTCCTATCCGAAGAGCTAAAGTTGCTCGGTCCTAAGTGAGATGTGTCGTGACAGAAGTCCTGCACTATGCAGACCTTACCTGAAATTAAAAAAGAAAAATACTATTATCTTGACCTATAGAATATCGCGCACGGGGTAACAGCACTGCTTTTTTTTAATTTGGCAAAATAATGAAATGGCGGACGTCTGAAACAAAGAAGTAGTTTTGTTGTGTATTTTTGGTAACGTTTTTTGCATGCACTTAAGAATAAATAAAAAAAAGTAAGTAGCCTCTTACTTCTTGCGGACATGCCCGAGAATTAATTGACCCAAATTTCAGAAATGTCCGCGAGATGTAGCTTGCTACTTATGATTTTTATTTATTCATTAGTTACTGCAAAGAAAGTGACCAAAAACACACAACGAAACTACGTCTTTTTTTCAAACGTCCGCCATTCCATTATTTTGCCAAGTTAAAACAACTGTGCTGTTACTTCATGTGCAATATCCTATAGGTTAAGAAAATAGTGTTTTTTTTAAATTTCAGATAAGGTTTTCATACTGCATGACATACGACATGGACACGTCTCATTTTGGACGGAGGAACTCCTCGGATGGAGGGCTCAATGATGAATGATTTTCTTTAAAAAAAATCAGAAAATTTTGCCCATCAATCAATAAATAATGTGCAAAAAAGTTTTACTTTCACTGATTGACTAGCTTTCCAAACCTAGTCGTAAAAGTCGCTCATTTTAAAGGCTGACTAAGGAGAATGGACCCTTAAATAAAAGAGTGCATGCAACAGAGGAAGCACACTAATCAAAAGTAAGATCTGCTTTATTGGCGACAGATCGGTCCAGTCGTCACGGTCCGTATCAGCACGTCGTGGTATTGTGATTAGCGTTGCCGACTCTCGATCGTAGGCTGCGGTTTTGATTCCCGACCGGGTAGGGGATTATCTCCGTTCGGCACTGGGTGTGCGTGTCGTCCTTGCCACCACTTCATCACAGAAGCAGTATTCACCCAATGGTATTATCTAGGAAGACTTGCATCAGGTGGGCAAACGTCACGAAACGGGATTCCTGATCAAAACAAGAAATGCGCGTTTCATTTTATTACGACCATGTAAATACACTTCTTGACCAAAAAAGGAAAGCACGCAGAAGACATAGTCGAATATAAATGTAACTTAACACAAGTACATACCACCGACGGGTACCTAAATGATTATAGTTGCAGTTCTCTGTCACGGGTAGAGCGACCCCCACACAGTTCATTAACACAGTACATGAATTCGCGATTGCGAATAAGGACAACCATCAGCTGTAGAATGGAATGGCGACAATGAAAATTTGTGCCGGATCGGCACTCGAACCTGGATTTCCCGCTTATCGCCTTACCATTTAGCTATCCATGCACGACTCAGGGCCAAATCCAAACTTCCATACGTCGTCGACCATACGTCTACGACCTATACTCGTACATCCATTATGTACACTACTGGACATTAAAATTGCTATACTAAGAAGAAATGCAGATGATAAACGGGTATTCATTGGACAAATATATTACACTAGAACTGACATGTGATTACATTTTCACGCAATTTGGGTGCATAGATCCTGAGAAATCAGTACCCAGAACAACCAACTCTGGCCGTAATAACGGCCTTGATACGCCTCGGCATTGAGTCAAACAGAGCTTGGATGGCGTGTACAGGTACAGCTGTCCATGCAGCTTCAACACGATAACACAATTCATCAAGAGTAGCGACTGGCGTATTCTGAGGAGCCAGTTGCTAGGCCACAATTAACCAGACGTTTTCAATTGGTGAGCGATCTGGAGAATGTGCAGGCCAGGGCAGCAGTCGAACATTTTCTGTATCCAGAAAGGCCCGTACAGGACCTGCAACATACGATCGTGCATTATCCTGCTGAAATGTAGGGATTCGCAGGGATCGAATGAAGGGTAGAGCCACGGGTCGTAACACATCTGAAATGAAACGTCCATGCGGTGACCGAGACCTGTAACCAATGGCACCACATACCGTCACGCCGGGTGATACGCCAGTATGGCAATGACGAATACACGCTTCCAATGTGCGTTCACCACGATGTTGCCAAACACGGATGCGACCATCATGATGCTGTAAACAGAACCTGGATTCATCCGAAAAAATGACGTTTTCCCATTCGTGCACCCAGGTTCGTCGTTGGGTACACCATCGTAGGCGCTCCTGTCTGTGATGCAGAGTCAAGGGTAACTGTAGCCATGGTCTCCGAGATGATAGTCCATGCTGCTGCAAACGTCGTCGAACTGTTCGTGCAGATGGTTGTTGTTTTGCAAACGTTCCCATCTGTTGACTCAGGGATCGGGACGTGGCTACACGATCCGTTACAGCCATGCGGATAAGATGCCTGTCATCTCGACTGCTAGTGATACGAGGCCGTTGGGATCCAGCACGGCGTTCCGTATTACTCTCCTGAACCCATCGATTCCACATTCTGCTAACAGTCATTGGATCTCCACCAACGCGAGCAGTAATGTCGCGATAAGATAAACCGCAATCGCGATAGTCTATTATCCGACCTTTATCAAAGTCGGAAACGTGATGATACGCATTTCTCCTCCTCACACGAGGCATCACAACAACGTTCCACCAGGCAACGCCGGTCTACTGCTGTTTGTGTATCAGAAATCGGTTGGAAACTTTCCTCATGTCAGCACGTTGTAGGTGTCGCCACCGGCGCCAACCTTGTGTGAATGCTCTGAAAAGCTAATCATTTGCATATCACAGAATCTTCTTCCTGTTGGTTAAATTTCGCATCTGTAGCACGTGATCTTCGTGGTGCAGCAATTTTAATAGCCAGTAGTGTATATTCCCGTATAGGTCAGACGTTGTTCTTGAAAGTCGCTTGCCCGATATTGGCAGGATAAATACGATACTGCAGTGCCTGTGTTATCCTGATTACGATGCCAAGTTCCTTTGGACATGCATTCATGTCCAAACGAAAAGGCACTGCGGCGACTAGAGCCGTTATGAAATACATGAAATGAGTTCTCAATTGCGAATAAGGACAACCATCTGGTTTTTTCACGCTGCAGTAGAGTGCGCGTTCATATGATTGAAACTATGTGCTGGATGGGAGCTCGATACCGGTAACTTTCGCAATTAAGTGCTCTACCAAATGAGATACCCAATCACGACTTACGACTGGTCATCAGAGCTTTACTTCAGTCAGTACCTCATCCAATACTTTCCAGACTTCAAGAAATTCTACTTCGAAACCTATAGGACTAGCTCTCCTGGAAGAATGGGTGTTGCAAGAGCGTGGCTTAGACAAGCCAGCTGAACGTTTCCACACTGAATTTTTCACTCTACAATGGAGAATGCGCTGATACGAAACTTACTGATAGATTAAAACTGTTTCCTGACCGAGACTCGAACCCGTAACCTTTGCGGAGAAGTTCTTTACCGCTGGAGCTATCCAAGCACGACCATCAAACCGTCATCACAGCTCTACTTCCGCCAACACTTCATCTACGTTCAGCCTGCCAGGAAGTTTCATATCAGCACACACTCCGCCGCAAAGAGAAAAATTCATGCTGGCAACATTCCCCAGGCTGTGGCTAAGTCGTGTCTCCGCAATATCCTTCCTTCCGAGTTTCGCAGGAGAACTCCTGTGACAATATTCTCATATTTTTGGTCCGTAATCATGTAACAATATTTGAATGATATTTCCGCCACTTGACTGTGCAAACTTCTTTATTTTATATCACTGTTGTGGTTTCGGTCTTAAGCACTGTCAAGTACAGAAATATTCGGTATGATTAACCTTTGTTAAGTGAAGTCATCGTCAAGATTAAACTGTTTAACGGATTTTGACGGTGACCTCACTTAACAAAGTCCAATTATGCCCAACATTATTCTGCTTGATAATGACTTAAGACCTAAATTATGATAGTAATAAAAAATGAAAAAGTCTGCACAGTCAAATGGCGGAAATATCATTCAAACGACATCTATGACGTTTGGAAGGTAGGAGATGATGTGCTGGCGGAACAAAGTTTCGAAGCTGGGAGATGACGTACTAGCAGAACTTAGCTGCGAGGACTCGAGGATCGTGCTTTGGTAGCTCAGTCAGAACACTTGTCAGGTCTGGGATTCGGGTCCAAGTCATATACACGGTTTAAATCTACCTGGGAGTTATATATCAGAGCCCACTCCACTGCAAAGTGAAAAATTCATTCTGGAAGCATCTCCCAGGTTGTAGCTAAGCCAAGTCTCCGCAGTACCCTTTCTTCCCCGAGTGATAGCCCTGAAATTTTCGCAGGAGAACTCACGATACATATGGCTGCGTTATGAGCGGTTGCACGACGGGCGACCTGCGCGCCAGATGGGGATGAAATGATGATGAAGACAACACAATACCCAGTCCCTGATCGGAGAAAATCTCTGACCTAGTCGGGAATCGAACCCGGGCCCGTAGGACGGTAATCCGTCACGCTGACTACACAGCTAGTTCGACTACTATAAGAGTCGCAGCTGTATGCAGCCAGTTGGCACGCGGCAGATCGGACAGGTTTGAAGGCGACCTTGTTGCGATGACGGACAGATGCCTCACCCTACTACTCAGCGTGCTTTTGTTCACCAGCAGGTTTCCGTAGACATTCTACATGCGCCTATAGATATCTGCGACGCTCTGATTTTCCACCATAAGAAACTCAATGACAGCTCTCTGCTTGGAAAGCACCTCTACTCTTCGACCATAAATATAATAGACTGGCCCCGACGTCATTTTCGTGGCTCCAACGTCTCTGGGCTAAAGTCACGTGAATGTTGGCAAAACATACTTGTTTAGTGTTGCGCTTATGACTGTACTCAGCGTTTTGTTGGGGGAAATGGCATTACATTTCACGTGTGTTTCTATGATAGTGCCGATACGTTTATTGAAATGTGCTGAAGTGACTTTTATATATTTTTTACACATAACATAGAGTATCACGTAAATTAAAGTGTTGAAAGTGATGCTTGTGAAGTCAGACTCATATTACATTTTGGAAAGTATCTGTGATAATTCGGTTACATAAGTAAGTATAACTGTTTCTCGTTCCTACTCATAGGTTCCCTGAGGATGAAAACCGCAGGCAGCTTTGGATACAGGCCCTGAAACGGAAAAACTTTAAGCCATCTGCACATACGCGCCTTTTTGTATATACAATTGAGATTATAATAAGGTAAGAGCACCTATAGTCGACACATGAAGAGAATTTTTTCCTACCTTCTAATATTATTAAATAAATGTAGGCTCCAAAATTATTTTCTGAAACTTTAAAGTCTTACCTTTCATCTAAAATATCATTTTTTTAAAGTGATAGTTTAAACTTTTGTAAAAGTAGTAGGAACTGAACCTTTGAAGTGCACCTAAAATTGATACTCTAAAATGGACCTGCTCTTAAAGTCGACAATTTTGGCACGTATAGTTGATATAATTCCCATATCCCATTTTATTTTAATTGATAGTTTATAGTAATTTCGTTCCGCTGCCCACCAGAGGGGCGTTCGATGTATTTGTTAGATTTTATAAATGGTACTGTGAACAAATCCAGGTCAAATGTAGTTCTGACGTAATTTTTCGCAAATAAAAAGGTATTTTTTGTTGGAAGCGTTTGGCAGTAAATTGAGAAATGTGGGTAAAATACGATACAAACATAGGATGGCAGACCGCTGATTTGAAATCCCGCCACGTTTTGCCAACAGTCACGTGGTTTATGTTGGAGCCAGACCAGCCATATGGCTTCTGCACAGCAAGGCCAGTCTACTAGTATCTATGGTCGAAGCCTCTACTACAGACGCCATTTTGAAGACTACGTATGCGCCGCCACCTGTCGGAACTTCCACGAAAGTATAGGAGCTGAAGCAGAAATATTCCACCATGTCCCATAGCAAATTCCGCAATTTTTCAACCGAAAATTACTTATTGAACTCCCCTTGTATTTGTTCGTGGTGCTTACCTGCTTACATTGAAACATAAAGAATGCTTCTCCAGTCGGAGCTAGGCCTGTCTCTTATCACGTCAAAGTTTCTGAAACGATAAACCGGTACCCCGATTGCTCTGACAGCGATCGACTGCGCTTCTGCCGAAACGCTGGACGTACCCGAGAGGACGGAAATAAGAGCCGCCAGCCAGTGCGCTATGACTCACCTTGTCGGTGGCGACTTCGGGTGAAAGCAACGTAGCCTGTGACCGGTGACGGTTGGTCGCTGGACGCCGAGTGCCTCTCCAGACGTCTGACTGTCGTAGAAGAAGGCCCGCCGTAGTTCCACGGGGAGGGGCTCCGGAAGCCGCGCGCGTGTCCAGACGTGGACGTCGCTCACGTAACTCGAAAGCAGCCCTCCTCCCCCCCCCCCCCACCCCCCCCTACTGTCCTACCTTCCGGTGACTTTGTGTCCTACCCCACTGTGCGCAGATCCGCCACAGAGATTTAGAACCTGCGGGGCGGAACCTTATTGCCCCCTTCCTGGCCCCGCGTGACTTTCACCGGCTCGATACCAAAAGCTACGAAGTCATGTAACTCGTTCCGCCCAGTTTCGCTGTGAGCACGTCTCGCCTAACGGCCACCTCTTTCGCACGCATGCCGCTAGAAAGAACAAGTTCAGTTTCTGGTTTCCTGTTCGCTTTCCAATTTCTTGTGCCCCGTCTGGCCAACTGCGTGCACATTGTAGAGTCACATTGCGTTTTGCGTGTCACTACCCCGTACTCCTCCGTCTTAACGCCTACATCCAGATTTATACTTAAATCCCTACGCTGCAGTAAGTAGAACCACTTGCAAACTACTTCACGACCGTTCCACTCTCGAACAGAACGTGGGGAAAATGATAACCTAAATCTTCCCGCACAAGCTCTGATTTATTTTATTACGATGGTCATTTGTGTCTTTGTAAGCTGATGCCAACAAAATATTTACTTTGGAATTATAAATAGGTTGGCCTTTGGATGCAAGGATGGTTTTCAATTTCTTTATTGCATTATCGATTTCAAGGATGGTTTTCAATTTCCTTATTGCATTATCGATTTCGAGACTACCAGCCCTTTCCCCACTTTGTACAATATGCGATCAAAAGTGTCCCGACACCTGGCTGAAAATGACTTACAAGTTCGTGGCACCCTCCATCGGTAATGCTGGAATTCAATACGGTCTTGGCCCACCCTTAGCCTTGATGACAGCTTCCACTCTCGCAGGCATACGTTCAATCAGGTGCTGGAAGGTTTCTTGGGGAATGGCAGCCCATTCTTCACGGAGTGCCGCACTGAGGAGAGGAATCGATGTTGGTCGGTGAGGTCTGGCACGAAGTCGACGTTCCGAAATATCCCAAAGGTGTTCAATAGGATTCAGGTCAGGACTCTGTGCAGGCCAGTCCATTACAGGTATGTTATTGTCGTGTAAACACTTCGCCACAGGCTGTGCATTATGAACAGGTGATCGATCATGTTGAAACATGCAATCGTCATCCACGAATTGCTCTTCAACAGTGGGAAGCGAAAATGTGCTTAAAACATCAATGTAGGCCTGTGCTTTGATAGTGCTACGCAAAACAACAGGGCGTGCAAGCCCCCTCCATGAAAAACACAACAGGTGCTCGACCGTGTTGAAAGATGCAATCGCCATCCCCGAATTGCTCTTCAACAGTGGGAAGCGAAAATGTGCTTAAAACATAATGTAGGCCTGTGATGTGACAGTGCTACGCAAAATAACAGTGTGTGCAAGCCCCCTCCATGAAAAACACAACCACACCATAACACCACCGCCTCCGAATTTTACTGTTGGCACTACACACGCTGGCAAATGACGTTCACCGGGCGCTCGCAATATCCACACCCTGCCATCGGATCGCCACATTGCGTACCGTGATTCGTCACTCCACACAACGTTTTTCTACTGTTCAAACGTCCAATGTTTACGCTTCTTACACCAAGCGAGGCGTCGTTTGGCATTTACCGGCGTGATGTGTGGCTTATGAGCAGCCGCTCGACCATGAAATCCAAGTTTTCTCACCTCCCGCCTAACTGCCGTAGTACTTGTTGGATCCTGATGCGGTTCGGAATTCCTGTGTGATGGTCTGGATAGATGTCTTCCTATTACACATTACGACCCTCTTCAGTTGTCGGCGATCAACAGACAAGGCCGATCTGTACGCTTTTGTGCTGTAAGTGTCCCTTTACGGTTCCAGTTCACTATCGCACCGGAAACAGTGGAGCTAGGGATGTTTAGAAGTGTGGAAATCTCGCGAACAGACGTATGACCCAAGTGACACCCAATCACCTGACCACGTTCGAAGTCCGTGAGTTCCGCAGGGTCCCCCCATTCTGCTCTCTCACGATGTCTAATGATTATTGAGGCTGCTGATATGGAATACCTGGCAGTAGGTGGCAGCACAGTGCACCTAATATGAAAAACGTTCGTTTTTGGGGTGTCCGGATACTTTTGATCACATTGTGTATATGTACATCTGACTGATGTTATGTACGAGTACACAGGATGTCCAGGAGGAATGGTCAGTATTCAGGAATATTACAGGAACGATTATTCGAAGCAGAGAAGTCCAGCAAACAAGAGCTGTAAAATGCATACCATAAGAGCTGTGGGCACTCATTCATCTTTGATATTGTGAAACAAATCTCTTCTACTGCAAACTACTTGGTTTCCATATACTGAGAAGCGGTAGTGTGGACCGCAACAAGAAAAAAAACCAGTAAACATGGCCTTTAAAGTGCGTACCTTAAGAACTATGAGCACTTGTCCATCTTCGCTACTGTGAAACACGTCTCTTCTATTGAACAAGTGCTCATAGCTCTTAATGTATGCCTTTTGAGGAGACGTGTATACTTGACAAATTTTTCTTGTTTTCATCCACGATACCTCATTCCAAAATACGGAAAGCAAAGAGCTTACAGTGAAAGAGATTTGTTTCACGGTATTTAAGATCAAGAAGTATTCATAGATCATAAAGCACGCATTTTAGAGCCCATTTTTACTAGACTGTTTGCTTCGAATGATTTTTCGTGTCATATTCATGAATATTGACCATTTCTCCTGGAACACCCTGTACGCCTAACATCCATTCGATGCATATACAGAGTGTTACAAAAAGGTACGGCCAAACTTTCAGGAAACATTCCTCACACACAAATAAAGAAAAGATGTTATGTGGACATGTGTCCGGAAACGCTTAATTTCCATGTTAGAGCTCATTTTAGTTTCGTCAGTATGCACTGTACTTCCTCGATTCACCGCCAGTTGGCCCAATTGAAGAAAGGTAATGTTGACTTCGGTGCTTGTGTTGACATGCGAGTCATTGATCTACAATACTAGCATCAAGCACATCAGTACGTAGCATCAACAGGTTAGTGTTCATCACGAACGTGGTTTTGCAGTCAGTGCAATGTTTACAAATGCGGAGTTGGCAGATGCCCATTTGATGTATAGATTAGCACGGGGCAATAGCCGTGGCGCGGTACGTTTGTATCAAGACAGATTCCCAGAACGAAGGTGTCCCGACAGGAAGACATTCGAAGCAATTGATCGATTGATCGGCGTCTTAGGGAGCACGGAACATTCCAGCCTATGACTCGCGACTGGGGAAGACCTAGAACGACGAGGACACCTGCAATGGACGAGGCAATTCTTCGTGCAGTTGACGATAACCCTAATGTCATCGTCAGAGAAGTTGCTGCTGTACAAGGTAACGTTGACCACGTCACTGTATGGAGAGTACTACGGGAGAACCTGTTGTTTCCGTACCATGTACAGCGTGTGCAGGCACTATCAGCAGCTGATTGGCCTCCACGGGTACACTTCTGCGAATGGTTCATCCAACAATGTGTCAATCCTCATTTCAGTGCAAATGTTCTCTTTACGGATGAGGCTTCATTCCAACGTGATCAAATTGTAAATTTTCACAATCAACATGTGTGGGCTGACGAGAATCCGCACGCAATTGTGCAATCACGTCATCAACACAGATTTTCTGTGAACGTTTGGTAGGCATTGTTGGTGATGTCTTGATTGGGCCCCATGTTCTTCCACCTACGCTCAATGGAGCACGTTATCATGATTTCATACGGGATACTCTACCTGTGCTGCTAGAACATGTGCCTTTACAAGTACGACACAACATGTTCGTGCACGATGGAGCTCCTGCACATTTCAGTCGAAGTGTTCGTACGCTTCCCAACAACAGATTCGGTGACCGATGGATTGGTAGAAGCGGACCAATGCCATGGCCTCCACGCTCTCCTGATCTCAACCCTCTTGACTTTCGTTTATGGGGGCATTTGAAAGCTCTTGTCTACGCAACCCCGATACCAAATGTAGAGACTCTTCGTGCTCGTATTGTGGACGGCTGTGATACAATACGCCATTCTCCAGGTCTGCATCAGCGCATCAGGGATTCCATGCGACGGAGGGTGGATGAATGTATCCTCGCTATCGGAGGACATTTTAAATATTTCCTGTAACAAAGTGTTTGAAATCACGCTGGTACGTTCTGTTGCTGTGTGTGTTTCCATTCCATGATTAATGTGACTTGAAGAGAAGTAATAAAATGAGGTCTAACATGGAAAGTAAGCGTTTCATAACATATTTTCTTTCTTTGTGTGTGAGAAATGTTTCCTGAAAATTTGGCCGTACCTTTTTGTAACACCCTGTATACAAGATGCATCGGGCAATGCGGCTGGTAGTTTCGAAATCGATAATGCAGTAATGAAATTGGAAACCATCCTTTCGGCCAGAGGCCAATCTCTTTATAACTGCTGTTCATCATAATACTGCAGTCCCACCTCCAATCACGGTGGAATGTTCAAAAATATTTTTGCATTCATGGGAGAAAGTTGGTAACTGAAATTTCATAAAATTATCTCGCCGCAACGAAAACGGCTTTGTTTTAATGAATGCTAACCCAGCTCCCTTATCATATCCATGAGACTCTCCCATGTTTCGCGGATAGGAAACGAGACGCATTTGTTTGAACTTTTTCGCTGTCCATCCTCAATCCAGTCTGATAAGGATCCTACACCGCCTATCAGTACTCCAGAAAAAGAGGGACATGCGTTGTGTAGGTATCCTCTTTAGCAGATCTGTTACATTTTCCACGTATTCTGCCAACGAAACGCTGTCTTTGAATTGCATTCTCACTACATTTTTTTTGAAAATTATGATTCCATTTTAAGTTGGTATTAACTGTAAGTCCTAGATATTTTCCTAGATATTTAGGTGGATCAACAGCCTTTAAGAATATGTGATTTACTGCCTAACAGATTTCTTTTTTGACCACTCTTGCAGAGGAC
Source organism: Schistocerca piceifrons (assembly GCF_021461385.2). NCBI lineage: Eukaryota > Metazoa > Arthropoda > Insecta > Orthoptera > Acrididae > Schistocerca > Schistocerca piceifrons. The sequence goes on from NC_060141.1 coordinate 83,809,628, forward strand.
CTCAAGTTTTCTATTGTTCAGGATCAACTGCTCTTTTTACACCCTGAAAATATCATCTTAAAATCGTTTTAAAATTCGTTTCGATCTAGTGAAGACGACATCATCTACGTAGAACCCATCTACGAGGGCTGCTCAGACGGTCTTCAAAAAAGTTTATATACACTACTGACCATTAAAATTGCTATACCACGATGATGACGTGCTACAGACGCGAAATGTAACAGACAGGAGGAAGATGCTGTGATATGCAAATGATTAGCTTTTCAGAGCATTCACACAAGGTTGGTGCCGGTGGCGACACCTACAACGTGCTGACATGAGGAAAGTTTCCAACCGATTTCTCATACACAAACAGGAGTTGACCGGCGTTGCCTGGTGAAACGTTGTCGTGATGCCTCGTGTAAGGAGGAGAAATGCGTACCATCACGTTTCCGACATTGATAAAGGTCGGATTGTAGCCTATCTCGATTGCGGTTTATCGTATCGCGACTTTGCTGCTCGCGTTGGTCGAGATCCAATGACTGTTAGCAGAATATGGAATCGGTGGGTTCAGGAGGGTAGTATGGAACGCCGTGCTGGATCCCAACGGCCTCGTATCACTGACAATCGAGATGATAGGCATCTTATCCGCATGGCTGTAACGGGTCATGCAGCCACGTCTCGGTCCCTGAGTCAACAGATAGGGATGTTTGCAAGACAATAACCATCTGCACGAACAGTTCGACGACGTTTGCAGCAGCATAGACCATCAGCTCGGAGACCATGGCTGCGGTTACCCTTGACTCTGCATCACAGACATGAGCGCCTGCGATGGTGTACTCAACGACGAACCTGGGTGAACGAATGGCAAAATGTCATTTTTTCGGATGAATCCAGGTTCTGTTTACAGCATCATGATGGTCGCATCCGTGTTTGGCGACATCGTGGTGAACACACATTGGAAGCGTGTATTCGTCATCGCCATACTGGCGTATCACCCGGCGTGATGGTATGGGGTGCCATTGGTTACACGTCTCGGTCACCTGTTGTTCGTATTGACGGCACTTTGAACAGTGGACGTTAGATTTCAGATGTGTTACGACCCGTGGCTCTACCCTTCATTCGATCCCTGCGAAACCCTACATTTCAGCAGGATAATGCACGACCGCATGTTGCAGGTCCTTTACGGCCTTTCTGGATACAGAAAATGTTCGACTGCTGCCTGGCCAGCACATTCTCCAGATCTCTCACCAATTGAAAACGTCTGGTCAATGGTGGCCGAGCAACTGGCTCGTCATAATACGCCAGTCACTTCTCTTGAACTGTGGTATCATGTTGAAGCTGCATGGGCAGCTGTACCTGTACACGCCATCCAAGCTCTGTTTAACTCAATGCCCAGGCGTATCATGACAGTTATTACGGCCAGAGGTGGTTGTTCTGGGTACTGATTTCTCAGGATCTATGGAGCCAAATTGCGTGAAAATGTAATCACGTGTCAGTTCTAGTATAATCTGTTTGTCCAATGAATATCCGTTTATCATCTGCATTTCTTCTTGGTGTAGCAATTTTAATGGCCAGTAGTGTAAATTAATAGCGGCAAAGAGCTGCAAAGATTCCTTGGGAACACCCATTTACAGCTTTTCTGGCAGCAAATCAGAGATCCATTTGCACAGCTGAGACGATACACCACAGCCCATAAATCTGATTACAAACCACTTCAGAGAAATTGTAGCAAAATCTTTTAGCAAATCTAAAGATATGAAATGAACATGAGGTCCCTTTTCGACAGTACTCATTACTTCGTGTGAATGAAGAGACAGTCGTATTTGACACCTACACTGGCTTGCGGAACTAAAGGACGAAAGTAGTATTCATTTCACGTGTCGTTTATAACACATATAATGCAGGATAAATGGCACCTGCTACCGATATATAACTTTTTTTTACTTGTATGTAAATATTTGATATTTAAATGCTTTCTTTTAATAAGTAAGGACATTGCCTCACTGTATGTGTACATATAGGTAGAAGTCTGTTGACGTTTCATTGTATTTATCTGTGTTGTACTGTGAAACTTATAAGCTCTGGGAAAAAGCCAAAGGAATTGTTATTTGCATCGACTAGCAACGATAATAGCAGTGCCTGTGCGTTGTAAAATCTTTGCCTAGGGGGTTGTTGCACAGAGCACGCGGAGAGAGGGAGACGGGTTCCAGCGCTTGTAGTGTGCGAAGTGTGGTGTTGACGCTCTCGCAGTAGAGAGTACCATTTTCGGCGGCATCATGTACGCGCGCCGGCCAGATGTCCAGAGCAGGAGTACGGACAGTGGACTGCGGAAGAGGCTGTATTAATTACGAGTGCCCGCTCCTATAATTAGCCGTGGTTCCACCATATGCTACCGTCTTCCACAACAGCAGCAGTTCCAGCAACACAGTTTCATCGTCGGCTCCGAGTTACGTCATATGCACAGCACTGAAGTAAGACTGTTCATTGGCAGAAAGTATTAACGGCTAACCCAGTAGCAAAACTGAATGTGATTTCATTGGTAAGATTTATTTATATAATAATCAGTTAAACTCAGGGCGATTGTGTCCTCATTGCCCCCAGACATTGTTACCAAGCAGGATCCTTGTTCCTCTTTTTTCCTTATATGCTGAATGTCATAAGAATAATTTCACTTTTAAGAATTTTAGCCTCAGTCTACTTTCAATTAACTGTTGTACAACAGGCTTCAGTATATGACTAAAGTAAAGCAATTTTATTTTTCAAGTTTGAGAATCAATCATTGGAAAAAATCCAAATCTAAAGAAATGCACAAATTAAGAATGTGGAAGTTTTATTTATTTTACATATAGCTTGGAGCACATGGCTGTTTGGTTTGGTATGTATTCTAGTATTTAATTCTGTTCATGTCAGTAAAAAAGGCTCAGTTGTTCAGACAATAAAAAGAAATCCAATATGCAAAATAAGTAACGACAAAGTAAAAAGTGCTTGCTTTTTTCTAAATTTCTTTGATAACGTAATGCTGAGGTCACTAAAGTCATTGTTCACGTAACGAAGTTCAGTACTAACATACAGTTTAATTGCATATTTTCAAATCATTACTCGACTGCCTTTTTCAAAAGATTAATGCCAAACATAACGTAAGAGTGACTTCTCGGTTTTCTTTATCACTACCTACTCACTTAAAATCAGTGTCAAAAAAAAGTGGCAACCTTTAGTTGTCACGTCAGTGTTTAATAATACATGTTTTTCTTTTCTATCGTCTTGTACAGGATTTTGGATGCAAATTGCCCTAGTGGGCTGGCGACCGTTAAATACTTCCTTTTCGTTCATTAGTGTAACTTTTGGATTCATGATCAGTGGTACCCCTTTCTGTCCAGTGTTGTTCGTGAGTGAATGCACAAAATAACTTTCATTTTTCAAATTATAGTGCTGTTCGGTTTAATTACTTTTGTTTTTAGTAGACTTTCCATCGGAAGGGTCTGTTGTACACTTTCCTCCTTCTTATCGGTATCACTTCTTCGGGAAAAATAGCCTTATACAATTAGAAAAAATCCATTAGGCATACACGTGATCCACGGTCATATTTTATATCGCAAGCAGGATAGGCCGATTAGTAATAGGGAGGTTGCACGTTGACAAGTAATATACATCGATGAAACTTGGACCACACCTAGAAAGAACTGTTACAGCATAGCACAGAAGGTAATTGAAACAAATCGGCAATGAGTACAAAAAAATGGCTCTGAACACTATGGGACTCAACATCTGAGGTCATTAGTCCCGTAGAACTTAGAACTACTTAAACCTAACTAACCTAAGGACATCACACACATCCATGCCCGAGGCAAGATTCGAACCTGCGACCGTAGCAGTCACGCGGTTCCGGTCTGAAGTGCCTAGAACCGCACAGCCACCGCGGCCGGCGCAATTACAGAAATAACATTTTATTGGCTCTGAGCACTATGGGACTTAACTTCTGAGGTCATCAGTCCCGTAGAACTTAGAACTACTTATACCTAACTAACCTAAGAACATCACACACATCCATGCCCGAGGCAGGATTCGAACCTGCGACCATAGCGGTCGCGGGGTTCCAGACTGTAGTGCCTAGAACCGGTTGGCCACCCCAGCCGGCAACATTTTATTCAAAGGCAGTAATTTCACAGACATCACCGTGATTTGTGATGATCTCTTGAAAATTACAGAAGGCGGGACATGTGCTCCCAAGTTGGCTACAATGATGACGTTCTTTCTGCACCAGCTCGACTGACAAGTTCTGGACCGTCGCTGGTTCATGTGACAATGTCAATGTTTGACAATGTTGCCACCTCTCGCCATATGAAGGTACGTGATGCACGCAGAAACATTGTCCAACGTGATCGTTTGGTAGTTCAGGTATTATGGTGTGTGGGATGGATGGAAATATTGTTGCATGGACTTACGTCTAAATTTCTGAACACGGTACACCCACCGGACAACGTTATTGTGACGCTGTTCTTCCCCCACATACGTCTTATGCATTCGGACGCATATGGATGACAACCCCCCCCCCTACCCCATGAAGTATGGACCTTGCCGGTGGTGGAGAGGCTTGCGTGCCTCAGCGATACAGATAGCCGTACCGTAGGTGCAACCACAACGGAGGGGTATCTGTTGAGAGGCCAGACAAACGTGTGGTTCCTGAAGAGGGGCAGCAGCCTTTGCAGTAGTTGCAGGGGAACAGTTTGGATGATTGACTGATCTGCCCTTGTAAAACTAACCAAAAGGGCCTTGCTGTGCTGGTACTGCGAACGCCTTAAAGCAGGGGGAAACTACAGGGCATGCAGCTTTACTGTATGGTTAAATGATGATGGCGTCCTCTTGTGTAAAACATTCCAGAGGTAAAATAGTCTCCCATTCGGATCTCCGGGCGGGGACTACTCAGGAGGACGTTGTTATCGGGAGGAAGCCGACCTTGGGCGAGATCAGTTTGGATTCCGTAGAAATGTTGGAACACGTGAGGCAATACTGACCCTACGACTTATCTTAGAAAATAGATTAAGGAAAGGCAAACCTACGTTTCTAGCATTTGTAGACTTAGAGAAAGATTTTGACAATGCTGACTGGAATACTCGCTTTCAAATTCTGAAGGTGGCAGGGATAAAATACAGGGAACGAAAGGCTATTTACAATTTGTACAGAAACCAGATGGCAGTTATAAGAGTCGAGGGACATGAAAGGGAAGCAGTGGTTGGGATGTTAGTCAATCTGTATATTGAGCAAGCAGTAAAGGAAACAAAAGGAAAATTCAGAGTAGTAATTAAAATCCATGGAGAAGAAATAAAAACTTTGAGGTTTGCCGATGACATTTTAATTCTGTCAGAGACAGAAAAGGACCTGGAAGAGCAGCTGAACGGAATGGACACTGTCTTGAAAGGAGGATATAAGATGAACATCAACAAAAGCAAAACGAGGATAATGGAATGTAGTCGAATTAAATCGGGTGATGCTGAGGGTATTAGGTTAGGAAATGAGACGCTTAAAGTAGTAAATGAGTTTTGCTATTTGGGGAGCAAAATATCTGATGATGGTCGAAGTAGAGAGGATATAAAATGTAGACTGGCAATGGCAAGGAGAGCGTCTCTGGTATGGAGTGTAGCCATGTATGGAAGTTAAACTTTGACAATAAAAAGTTTAGACAAAAAGAGAATAGAAGCTTTCGAAATGTGGTGCTACAGAAGAATGCTCTACATTAGATGGGTAGATCACATAAATAATGAGGAGGTATTGAATAGAATTGGGGAGAAGAGGAGTTTGTGGCACAACTTGACTAGAAGAAGGGATCGGTTGGTAGGACATATTCTGAGGCATAAAGGGATCACCAATTTTGTATTGGAGGGCAGCGCGGAGGGTAAAAATCGTAGAGGGAGACCAAGAGATGAATACACTAAGCAGATTCAGAAGGATGTAAGTTGCAGTAGTTAATTGGAGATGAAGAATCTTGCACAGGCTGGAGTAGCATGGAGAGCTGCATCAAACCAGTCTCAGGACTGAAGACCACAACAACGAGATGGATGATAATGCGAGACCGCATACAACTGCGGATATGGAGGAGCTCTTCGAACGAGAGCACATATGGGGTTACAAAAATAATATACATATTTCAAACGCATATATTTATTAAACTGTAAGATATACAACTTTGAAATTTGGAACACATATTTACGAATTTCTCAAGTTTTGTTTACAGATGTTCAATATGTGCTCCACCTTCGACACGAACAATGTCACATCGATACTCGAATTCTTTCCGTATTAGGATGGGGGAGCATTTTGTGTCCGTACGCATCCAGTTCTTCGACTCTTCTAGATTCTGTGGTAGTGCTGGTGCATAAACGTTGTCCTTAATGAAACTCCACAGGAAGAAGTCACAAGGCGTCAAATTCTGTGACTGTGGAGGCCAACTGAGAAGGGTTAAGTCTCCGGCTACTTGACGTCGTCGATACAGTTTCATTCAGATGTTCACACATTGGAGACTCCAGTGATAGAGTGTTCCATTTTGTTCAAAAATGAAATTGTTCTCGTTCAGCCTCGGAAACAACAGCAGAACTAGTACTCCTGAAAGAAAGGATACTGCGGAGACATGGTTTAGCCACAGCCTGGGGGATGTTTCCAGGTTCGCAGGAGAGCTTCTGTAAAGTTTTGAAGTTAGGAGACGAGGTACTGGCAGAAGTAAAGGTGTGAGGACGGGGGGTGAGTCGTGCTTGGGTAGCTCAGCTGGTAGAGCACTTGTCCGCGAAAGGCAAAGGTCCCGAGTTCGAGTCTCGGCCCGACACACAGTTTTAATCGGCCAGGAAGTTTCATAATCTGACAATGTTGCATCCATTCGGAGGATCAGCTTCGTACCTCAACCTGAAACGTCTGTGAACTATAACGGCGGAATTACACTTCGCGGAATTATTTCTGCTCCAGAGTAGCCATTTTGCAACACGTGACGGTGACTAAGCAAAAAGAAAGCAACCGGCTTCTAGCGGCAATAAATAATAAGTTAGACAATGTATTCGTCCCTCCAACGATCGAGCCATGGCGCAGCAATCCACTGGTCTCATCTACATCCAAATGATAACTATGCAATTGACAATGAAGTGCCTGGCAGAGGATTCATCGAACCACTTAAGTTACTTCCCTATCGTTCCTCCCTATGTAGGTGGGTGCCAACAAATACCGTCCATGGTTGTGACACGCCCTATTAAGAAACATGTCCTGCCTGTTGTAACCATCATAAATCACGGTGACTTCAGTGAAATTATTGTCTTTGAATAAAAGTGTCTTTTCTGTTCGTCTCACTGCGTATTTCTCGTAATTACCTTCAGTACTATACTGTATCTGTTGTTTCTATGCATGGTCCACGTTTGCTCGAGATATGTTACTTGGCGGTAGCACATCATACGAAAGATACTTTAGTCTTTAACCTTTGGTCTCCAGTGTACATATGTACTAAGGAAGCCGCTCTACAGTGCATGGCGGAAATTTCATCGTACCAATATTATCGTTCTCTTGTTACAGCCACGTATTGGACAAGGAAAAATGCCTATATGCCTCTGTGCGTGCCCTTATCTCTTATATTTTGTTCTCATGATCCCTACGGAAGGAATATGATGGTGATAGCTTATTGGCTGTACAGTCTTCTTCGAGTACAGGCTCTCGTACCTATCAGGGTTTCGCAACAACTACTTCGTCTTTCTTCCAAGCCTACTGAGTACTTCTGATACACTTTCTGATATATCGAACTGTTAAAATCATAGTAACACGAATCTGAATTCGTTCGACTTCTGTTGCCTGACCAACTAGCTAAGGACGAATAGTACTAGAACTATATTTAAGAAGTGATTGTACTATCGTCCTGTACGCTGTTTTATTTACAGACGTAAAGCATTTTTCCTGAACCCTTCCAAGAAACCTAAATCTTTCGTTTGACTGCCCTAATACTTATTTTACGTGGTCTTCTGATCTGACATCGTTTATCGGATGTGACTTGCTGAAAGTGTTAACCACACATCACAAACTTTACAGTCGTGTCCTGTTGCCTTATTTATATTATTGTGGGTATTACCCTGCACCTATACACATTTAAAGAGAGTCGCCACACCTTACACGAAATCGAAATTCTGTAGACAATACAGCCGGCTGGTGTGGCCGTGCGGTTCTAGGCACTTCAGTCTGGAACCGCGTGCCCGCTACTGTCGCAGGTTCGAATCCTGCCTCGGGCATGGATATGTGTGATGTCCTTAGCTTAGTTAAGTTTAAGTAGTTCTAAGTTCTAGGGGACTGATGTCCACAGATGTTAAGTCCCATTGTGCTCAGAGCCATTTTCTGTGGACAATAACATTGTCAGTGAACAATATTACGGTGCTGCTCATCCTCTCTGATATGTCTGGAGTGTGTATTCAGAACATTAGATACCTTATTACGCTTCCTTGGGGCACACCGTCTGTTACTTGCATTTCTTTGGAACATTCAGCTTTCGGTATAAGGTACTGGGTTTTACTAGTCTGACATTCATCGAGCTAATCGTAGGCGTGCCCAATCATGAATGGGGAGGTAATGAATATACGTTTCTGTTACAATCTGTTGATTTTGTAGTGTTTTTCGGGTACCTGAATAGAAGAAACGTGGCTCTTGTGTTGTGACTTAATTGTGCGACGTTACCAGTGGATCTTGGTTGTGGTGTTCCTGAACGTAATCACCCTATAATAGCGTCCTCTGTTATTCAACGTAGTTCTCTATTCAGACTAGTGCAACGACACATTATAGTCTGATATCATGTTTTAGGTTTGGTAGTGTAAATACGAGGAACGAGGAAACCTCCTGCCTCGAAGACCAGAGAACACAGACCAAGGACAAAGATACAAAGATGGAACAAAAACTGACATGTTTATAATCTTCAAATTATCTGTGTACTCTACAAGAAGTATTTTATAACTAAGACAAGAGTTAAATTCATTGTTGACATTGACGATTGAGATCGGATGACAATTTTGATACATTATTAGTCAACAGTGTGTTTTTTAATCATTTTGAAAATAAGAGAGGCAGTGTTATCGTGAAACATATTTAGGAAGTGAATGAAACCGACCTAAAATCAGGAAATTACTGTTACTCGTGAAAATGTCAGCGTACATAAAATAATATTGGAATCGTTATTTTTTCGTTTTCCGTCGTTTCCCAGCTGCTTCAAAATTCATAGAGTTGTATTCCCTCTATGCAACTAAATGAAAGGCACTTTGTTTTTGGCCACACGCGTTTCGCTTCTTTCGTTTGTGAAGCGTCTTCGTGGCCTGTAATGTATGTTTGTTTTTATACATACGAGGTGCATTCAAGTTCTAAGGCCTCCGATTTTTTTTCTCCAGACTGGAAAGAGATAGAAACATGCGCATTGTTTTAAAATGAGGTCGCTTTCATTGTCAATACGTCCCAGAGATGGCAGCACCGTATGGCAGGTGGAATTTTACCGCCAGCAGAGAGAATGAGAACTGTTTTAAATACTTAAAATGGCGACGTTTTCCTTACTTGAACAGCGTGCAATCATTCGTTTTCTGAATTTGCGTGGTGTGAAACCAATTGAAATTCATCGACAGTTGAAGGAGACATGTGGTGATGCAGTTATGGATGTGTCAAAAGTGCGTTCGTGGGTGCGACAGTTTAATGAAGGCAGAACATCGTGTGACAACAAACCGAAACAACCTCGAGCTCGCACAAGCCAGTCTGACGACATGATCGAGAAAGTGGAGAGAATTGTTTTGGGGGATCGCCGAACGACTGTTGAACAGATCGCCTCCAGAGTTGGCATTTCTCTGGGTTCTGTGCACACAATCCTGCATGACGACCTGAAAATGCGAAAAGTGTCACCCAGGTGGGTGCCACGAATGCTGACGGACGACCACATGGCTGCCCGTGTGGCATGTTGCCAAGCAATGTTGACGCGCAACAACAGCATGAATGGGACTTTCTTTTCGTCGGTTGTGACAATGGATGAGACGTGGATGCCATTTTTCAATCCAGAAACAAAGCAGCCAGTCAGCTCAATGGAAGCACACAGATTCACCGCCACCAAAAAAATTTCGGGTAACCGCCAGTGCTGAAAAAATGATGGTGTCCATGTTCTGGGACAGCGAGGGCGTAATCCTTACCCATTGCGTTCCAAAGGGCACTACGGTAACAGGTGCATCCTACGAAAATGTTTTGAAGAACAAATTCCTTCCTGCAATGCAACAAAAACGTCCGGGAAGGGTTGCGCGTGTGCTGTTTCACCAAGACAACGCACCCGCACATCTAGCTACCGTTACGCAACAGTTTCTTCGTGATAACAACTTTGAAGTGATTCCTCATGCTCCCTACTCACCTGACCTGGCTCTTAGTGACTTTTGACTTTTTCCAACAATGAAAGACACTCTCCGTGGCCGCACATTCACCAGCCGTGCTGCTATTGCCTCAGCGATTTTCCAGTGGTCAAAACAGACTCCTAAAGAAGCCTTCGCCGCTGCCATGGAATCATGGCGTCAGCGTTGTGAAAAATGTGTACGTCTGCAGGGTGATTACGTCGAGAAGTAACGCCAGTTTCATCGATTTCGGGTGAGTAGTTAATTAGAAAAAAAATCGGAGGCCTTAGAACTTGAATGCACCTCGTATAATAAATGTATTACGTAGTAGTTACAATATATTACTACGTTATATTTCGTCACTTTCTTATCCTGTTTTTCAGATTAGAAACAACTTTTATAGCACTAATATCGTGATGTCAAATTATCGTTTGGTGTTACTTACGATTTCCAGTGTTGTTAGTCCGTATTAGTCCATATGTGTGGTCCTGGAAATGTGTTCATTCGGTCCTCGTGCTCCAGCTGGCCGATTTCTGGAGTTTTTTCACCCAGATTTATTATAACACATAACTTGCACTTTTCATTTTGTAATCTGTATGTGTTTGTTTACAGAGTGTAGTGTTGTCAATTCTCTCTGTGTGTTTATCTTCCGTATTTTGTTTGTGTAGCTTGATATTTTTCATTTGTTTTGTGTGTGTGTGTATTTTGTTATGTGTTGTTCCTTGTGAGAGCGGTTTTCTTTTTTTTAGTGATAAGTGGATGTATATGTGTGTGTGTGTGTGTGTGTGTGTGTGTGTGTGTGTGTGTGTGCGTGAGAGAGAGAGAGAGAGAGAGAGAGAGAGAGAGAGAGAGAGAACGAGAAGGAATGGGGGGAGGGAGGAAGATTCATTAGTTATATACTCCAGTTATTTACATTTAGTTGCACAGACGTAACACAACTCCATAATACTGGAAAGTTTACATAACGTGAATTCGGACTTTAACTGTTTCAAAGATAAGATCATTTATATCAACGTGATATAACTATAACTATACAAGTAAAACGTAATAGTAATCTCAGGCAATAGTTTACGAATTGTCACTTCAGAAGAATACGATATTTGAAGTAGGCCAAAATCATTCACTGGTATCGCTTGGTAAACTGTGGAAATTCGTTTTAACTAAGCCAAAATTACAATGTTCCATAATTTTATCAGTGTTCTTTCATCTTCTTTACAAACTATACAAACACGACAGTTCGCTAGTCTTTAGAAGTAATATTCGTGATATCCAGGAATTGATAAAGAAACGGAGGTCGACAACGATTACTGATGGCTCATTCAGTATTTGGCAAGAGATTAAAATGATAGCTGCGACTGAGTTGAAACCTTGTCCTTTTGAATTACTCAACCGACTTCAAGTATGGATATTATAACAACTATGTTACGAATAGAAGAACTATTTTTCCCGTGTAACAACTATGTTACGAATAGAAGAACTATTTTTCCCGTCATAAGTCTTGTGAATGGTGATGATGTCTGCCACGAATTCCTGTCTTGTCCCAATCTCTTCATCTCATATCAGCACTTCCACCCTAAGCCCTCAGTTATATGTTCGATATTTGCAATCTCTGTCTTCCCAAAATTTTTAGCAACCCTCTATAGCTCCCCAGTTCAATGGGAGCTAAACCTTGGTCTCTTAACAAATGTGCTGTCATCCTGTCCTCCTCCTTGTCAGTGTTTTCTGTATCTTCCTTTCTTCCCGGATTCGGCGGAAAAACCTCTTCATTCGTTATCAGTCCACCTAATTTTCAACATCCTTCAACAGCACCACATCTCCTCCTTGCCGGTTTTCCCACAATCCCTAATTCAGTAGCATGCAATACTTTGCACCAAACGTACATTCTCAGAAACTTCTCCCTCAAATTAAGGCCTACGCTTGATACAAGTAGACTTCTTTTGTTCAGAAATGTTCTCTTTGTCTGTGCTGCTCTGCTTTTTTATATCCTCCTTGCTTCGACCGCCAGGTGTTCTTTAGTTTCCAAGGTAGCAAAATTCTTTCACTTTGTCTCTTTCATGGTCCCCAATGTTGATGTTACGTTTACCGCTAGTTTCATTTATACACCCCTTATTACTTTGCTCACAATCCATGTAATATCCTTATTAGACTGTTGATTCCATTCAGCAGCTCCTGCAATTCTTCTTCACTTTCATTGACGATAGCATTGCCATCGACGGATCTTATCATTACTATCCTTTCACCTAGAACTTCAGTCCAACTGCTGAGCCTTTCTTTTATTTTCGTCATTGCTCCTTCGATGTGTAGGCTGAACAATAGGGACGAAAAATTATATCCTTGTCTTACACCCTTTCTTACACGAGCACTTCACCCTTTGTCTTCCCTATTGTTTCTTGAACGTGGGTTATACCAGTACACTGAGGTGAATCATAGGATAGCGATATGCAGATATACAGATGGCGGTAGGATATCTTACACAAGGTATAAAAGGGCAGTGCATTGTCTGACCTGTCATTTGTACTGCGGTGATTCATATGAAAAGTTTTCCTACGTGATTATAGTCGCACGACAGGAATTAACACATTTTGAACGCGGGGTGGTAGTTGGAGCTCGACGCATGGGACAGCCCATTGCGGAAATCGTTAGGGAATTCAATAATCCGAGATTCACAGCGTCATCCTGCATAATTTGTAGAATGAATTGAACTCTAAAGTTGTAGACAATATTTCTAAAATGCTACAGAAACATACGGTCGCAGGAAGAGTGTGGCGAGAATATCAAATTTCAGGCATTACCTCTCACCGAGGACAATGCAGTGGCCGACGGCCTTCACTTAACGACCGAGAGCAGCGACGTTTGCGTAGAGTTGTCAGTGCTAACAGACAAGCAACACTACGTGAGACAACCGCAGAAGCCGGGCGGAGTGGCCGAGCGGTTCTAGGCGCTACAGTCTGGAACCGCGCGACCGCTACGGTCGCAGGTTCGAATCCTGCCTCAGGCATGGATGTGTGTGATGCCCTTAGGTTAGTTAGGTTTAAGTAGTTCTAAGTTCTAGGGGACTGATGACCTCAGAAGTTAAGTCCCATAGTGCTCAGAGCCATTTTGAACCAGTTAGGACAGTGCGACGAAATTTGGCGTTAATAGGCTATGGCAGCACCAGATCGACAGAGTGCCTTTGCTAACCGTACGACATTGTCTGCAGTGCCTCTCCTGGGTTCGTAACCATATCGGTTGGCCCTTAGACGACTGGAAACCCGTGGCCTGGTCAGATGAACCCCGATTTCAGTTAGAAAGCGCTGATGGTAGGGTCCAGTGTGGCGCAGACCCCACAAAGCCATGTACGAGGGGCGTTCAGAAAGTAAGCTCCGATCGGTCGCGAAATGGAAACGACTATGAAAATCCGATAAAGCTTTGCACAGATGTGTTGGGTAGTGTCTCTAGTATAACCCCAGTTAGCATCACGTCGCTCTTCTCATTTCTGAGCTCGCAGTGAGTGCGTAAAGATGTCTAGAAAATAGTGTCTGCCGCCAAGTACGAGGGCCTGGTGAGAAATTTCGCCTGAAGCTATGCAGCTAACATTACATAACTGTCGTGCTGTTTCTTCTTCAAGACAATTCTCAGCCGCATTCTGCAGGGGCAATGAAGATGCTCCTGCATCGTTTTCAAGTGGAAATGTGAGATTACCCACAATACAGTCCGCAATTGTCTCCCCCTGAGTTTCATCTCTGGTCACATGAACCGCTGTCTTTGAAGACAACATTTTGACACAGACAACGAGGTGTAGGCCAGCTTGGAGAATTGGCGGAAAGCACTGGCGGCTGCCTTCTATGATGAGGCTATTGAAAAGTTGGTACAACGCTATGACAAAAGTCTAAGTCAGAACGGCGACTACGTAGAGAAGTAGCTGAAAGGTGTAGCTAATTGTTACAAGTAAAACATTTCTGATGTTCACTGTGGTTTCAATTTGGCAATCAATCGGAGCTTACTTTCTGAACAGGCCTCGTACATAAGCTGTCAAAAGGCACTGTGGAAAACTGGTGGTGCCTCCATAATAGTGTGGGCTGTGTTTACATGGAGTGGACTGGGTCCTCTGTTCCAATTAAACCGTTCATTGACTGGAACTGGTTATGTTCGGCTACCTGGAGACCATTTGTAGCCATTCACGGACGTCAAGTCCCCAAACAACGGTGGAATTTTTATGTGGCGATGAGCCATGTCATCGGGCTACAACTGTTCGCGATTGGTTTGAAAAATATTCTGGACAGTTCGAGCGAATGATCTGGCCACCCAGATCGCTCAACTTGACGCCCATGGAATGTTCATGGGACATAGTTGAGAGGTCAGTTAGTGCACAAAATCCTGCAACACTTTCGCAATTATGAACGGCTATAGAGTCAGCATGGCTCAATATTTCTACAGGGGACTTCCAACGATTTGTTGAGCCCATGCCACGTCGAGTTGCTACACTACGTTAGGCAAATTAGGTCCGACAGGATATTAGGAGGTATCCCAAAACTTTTTGTCACAGCAGTGTTTCCCTGTAACTCACACATATTTTTCTGAGAATTTCGAACATCTTGTAGGTCAACAAGCATCAAAAGACCCTACCCTAGACCACAGTGGATCCAAGTTGTAGCTACCTTTATTGTTATTATAATTATTACTGTAAAACTGTCGGCGGAAACTCACAGTAAAACGGCTATTGTGCTCGGGCTATGATCTTCAGTAGTCGACGGAGCTGCCTCGTCTGAATAGCTGCTTGCCGCATTGTAATGTCGTAGTTGCCTTGCTTCCGGGCAGCTGGTGGTCTTGGTAGAGAAGCCATGGTCAGCAGTGTCCGCTCTGACACCTGGTAAACATGTCGCGGAGCGCTGGAGCAAGTGACAGGCTTCTCAGAGAAGAGGCACTCAGGGACCTCTGAGGGAAATGGGCACGAGCGAAAGGCCCATCCGGTAAAAGTCGACCCTCTTATGTTACTCGGTGACCTCACAGCCAACGACACAAACTGCTCTCTCAATGACGTCACTACACTGTTATACGACAAGCAATGCTCACCGTTATCTTCAAACTGACCCGCAACTACAGCAGCAACGACTCGCATTTTGTTTTTGTATTGCTGCTGCGTTGTTATTACTGTTGTGGTTTTCAGTCCACAGACATTATCGTAGGTCGCTAGTTCATTGAAGGGTATCAAGCACTCGATTGAGAAAAGCACAGCTCATTGCCGTTTTCAACTAGGCACATCAAACTTCTTCTTCTTCTTTTTCTTCTTCTTCTTATGACTAGATTTTCCCCTGTTTCTCAGCCTCATTCCGTGGATGTTCTGCACCAACTGTTGTCTCATATCTAGGGTAGTTGTCCGGGCAGTCGTTTTTCTTGCGGTCGTCTATGTTTAGAAATTTCAACTAGTTTTATGGGATTCATCCTTTCCACGTAATCTTTCCAATTTCGTTTTCATATCTCCATCCATTTACGGTACTTCTGTCTTGTATTTCACTCTGATCACTTATCGATAGCCGGCCGTGGTGACCAAGCGGTTAAAGGCGCTACAGTCTGGAACCGCGCGACCGCTACGGTCGCAGGTTCGAATCCTGCCTCGGGCACGGATGTGTGTGATGTCCTTAGGTTAGTTAGGTTTAAGTAGTTCTAAGTTCTAGGGGACTGATGACCTTAGAAGTTAAGTCCCATAGTGCTCAGAGCCATTTTGAACTTATCGATACATGTTCTCTTGTCCCACGTGGTTACTCCTTGGACGTGTCTTAGTACCTTCATTTCCATTGCCATTAACGTCCTCGTTTCCGCTCGAGTTTCTGCTGCGTTATGTAATAACATGACGCACCATTGTCTTGTATACAGGATGTCTCAAAAGCCACAGTACAATTTTAATGTGTTACAGCATGCAAACTAATTACATATCCACAGCAGGTGTTTGTCTCACACATAAGTCCAACACGATGTGAATATCTTAATTAATTTGTGTGCTGTAACACACTGAAGACACCCTTTCTTCTTCATTTTCTACTCAGTTGTCATAAATTTGTTTCTCAATATAGTATTTTGCAGGCATCTGGCTACGCTTACTGACACACTAGCTCACAAAGTTTTTGTATCATTGAATCAGTTTCAAGAAGTGCGCCTTTGGTGGCACGCACAATATCCAGCCCGTAAACAAGCTCTATTCACACTAGGAGGCACATAACCGCATCAACTGTGGCAATGGCAGCAACGATTCGGATTTTTAATTCATTAATGTTCTGACAGGCGTTTGGTAGACTCTGTCCTTGACATTCCCCCATAGAATGAATTCCATCAGTGTAGTGTCTGAAGACCCAGGAGGCCAGGGAACTGAATCACCCCTGCCAAACCAGCAATCTGGAAGCATCTAGTCTAGAACATCTCACACAGTCTGAGCCCAACGTGACGGATAACTACCTTGTAGAAATCTACTGTTTCTTGACGGTCAGTCATTTCCTGTAAAGCAAACCGGCCGCTGTGACCGAGCGGTTCTAGGCGCTTCAGTCCGGGACCGCGCTGTTACTACGGTCGCAGGGTCGAATCCTGCCTCGGGCATGGATGTGTGTGATGTCCTTAGGTTAGTAAGGTTTAAGTAGTCCTAAGTCTAGGGAACTGATGACGTCAGATGTTGAGTCCCGTAGTGCTTAGAGCCATTTGAACCATTTTTTGTAAAGCAAACAGCTCGAAAATATCAAGAATTAACCTTTTTCTCAGAAAAATGGTCCTGCAGTGTGATCAGTCATCAAACACAACACATTCATTTTCGGGCTATCACACACCTCTTCCGTCACAGTATCCGAATTGGTTGAGCCCCAGATGCGAACATTGTATTTGTTTACCTTGCCACACTCATGGAATGTTGCTTCGTCAGAAAATGCTACGTTGTTTGGAAAATTTCCATCCTCTAAACGGTGAAGAAAGATCACAACGAACTGTATACGTTACTGCAGTCTGTGTGGATCCGTCTGCAAACGTTTCCGAAGGTCACGGTGCATGGTCGCCTAGTGATTTGCATCACCTGCGAAGCCTACCGAGAAGACTTCTGCGGTGGACGTTGAAAAGCCAGTCGTATCGGTTTTCTGTCGGATTTATCTGTCCAGATCGTCCAGCATGATACTTCACGTCAACGCTTCTTGTCTGCATAAAATTCCTGTACCACCATCGATGTCCGTGATGTTGGGTGCTTCCTATACTACGTTTGGAAGCATCTTTGAAACTACGAGTCCGATTTGGTCTGTATAAAGTACTCCACACACTGAACCTTTTCTTCAACCGATGTCACTATGCTTCACTCACGACGACATGGAACACACAAAAACAAAACCGTTGTGGGTTTGTCTGTCACATAAACCCAACATGACACGAATATCTTAATTAGTTCGGGTCCTGTAATACACTGAATTTATAGCGTACCTTTTGAGACACCCTGTCGTCTTCATTTTCCCAACATTTGTCATAAATTTGTTTCTCCATACAGTATCGGGCAGGTAGGTTAGAAAATTTAAAAAGGGAAATGGATTGGTTAAAGTTAGATATAGTGGGAATTAGTGAAGTTCAGTGGCAGGAGGAACAAGACTTTTGGTCAGGTGATTACAGGGTTATAAATACAAAATCAAATAGGGGTAATGCAGGAGTAGGTTTAATAATGAATAAAAAAATAGGAGTGAGGGTTAGCTACTACAAACAGCATAGTGATCGCATTATTGTGGCCAAGATAGACACAAAGCCCATGCCTACTACAGTAGTACAAGTTTATATGCCAACTAGCTCTGCAGATGATGAAGAAATTGATGAAATGTATGACGAGATAAAAGAAATTATTCAGGTAGTGAAGAGAGACGAAAATTTAATAGTCATGGGCGACTGGAATTCGTCAGTAGGAAAAGGGAGAGAAAGAAACATAGTAGGTGAATATGGATTGGGGGGAAGAAATGAAAGAGGAAGCCGCCTTGTAGAATTTTGCACAGAGCATAACTTAATCATAGCTAACACTTGGTTCAACAATCATGAAAGAAGGCTGTATACATGGAAGAATCGTGGAGATACTAAAAGGTATCAGATAGATTATATAATAGTAAGACAGAGATTTAGGAACCAGGTGTTAAATTGTAAGACATTTCCAGGGGCAGATGTGGATTCTGACCACAATCTATTGGTTATGAACTGCAGATTGAAACTGAAGAAACTGCAAAAAGGTGGGAATTTAAGGAGATGGGACCTGGATAAACTGAAAGAACCAGAGGTTGTAGAGAGTTTCAGGGAGAGCATAAGGGAACAATTGACAGGAATGGGGGAAAGAAATACAGTAGAAGAAGAATGGGTAGCTCTGAGGGATGAAGTAGTGAAGGCAGCAGACGATCAAGTAGGTAAAAAGACGAGGGCTAATAGAAATCCTTGGGTAACAGAAGAAATATTGAATTTAACTGATGAAAGGAGAAAATATAAAAATGCAGTAAATGAAGCAGGCAAAAAGGAATACAAACGTCTCAAAAATGAGATCGACAGGAAGTGCAAAATGGCTGACAAGGGATGGCTAGAGGACAAATGTAAGGATGTAGAGGCTTGTCTCACTAGGGGTAAGATAGATACTGCCTACAGGAAAATTAAAGAGACCTTTGGAGAGAAGAGAACCACTTGTATGAATATCAAGAGCTCAGATGGCAACCCAGTTCTAAGCAAAGAAGGGAAGGCAGAAAGGTGGAAGGAGTATATAGAGGGTTTATACAAGGGCGATGTACTTGAGGACAATATTATGGCAATGGAAGAGGATGTAGATGAAGATGAAATGGCAGATAAGATGCTGCGTGAAGAGTTTGACAGAGCACTGAAAGACCTGAGTCGAAACAAGGCCCCGGGAGTAGACAACATTCCATTAGAACTACCGATGGCCTTGGGAGAGCCAGTCATGACAAAACTCTACCATCTGGTGAGCAAGATGTATGAGACAGGCGAAATACCCACAGACTTCAAGAAGAATATAACAATTCCAATCCCAAAGAAAGCAGGTGTTGACAGATGTGAAAATTACCTAACTATCAATTTAATAAGTCACAGCTGTAAAATACTAACGCGAATTCTTTACATACGAATGGAAAAACTGGTAGAAGCGGACCTCGGGGAAGATCAGTTTGGATTCCGTAGAAATGTTGGAACACGTGAGGCAATACTAACCTTACGACTTATCTTAGAAGAAAGATTAAGAAAAAGCAAACCTACGTTTCCAGCATTTGTAGACTTAGATAAAGCTCTTGACAACGTTAACTGGAATACTCTCTTTCAAATTCTGAAGGTGGCAGGGGTGAAATACAGGGAGCGAAAGGCTATTTACAATTTGTACAGAAACCAGATGGCAGCTATAAGAGTCGAGGGGCATGAAAGGGAAGCAGTGGTTGGGAAAGGAGTGAGACAGGGTTGTAGCCTCTCCCCGATGTTAGTCAATCTGTATATTGAGCAAGCAGTGAAGGAAACAAAAGAAAAATTCGGCGTAGGTATTAAAATTCATGGAGAAGAAGTAAAAACTTTGAGGTTCGCCGATGACATTGCAATTCTGTCAGAGACAGCAAAGAACTTGGAAGAGCAGTTGAACGGAATGGACAGTGTCTTGAAAGGAGGATATAAGATGAACATCATCAAAAGCAAAACGAGGATAATGGAACGTAGTCAAATTAAATCGGGTGATGCTGAGGGGATTAGATTAGGAAATGAGACACTTAAAGTAGTAAAGGAGTTTTGCTATTTAGGGAGTACAATAACTGATGATGGTCGAAGTAGAGAGGACATAAAATGTAGACTGGCAATGGCAAGTAAATCGTTTCTGAAGAAGAGAAATTTGTTAACATCGAGTATAGATTTGAGTGTCAGGAAGTCGTTTCTGAAAGTATTTGTATGGAGTGTAGCCATGTATGGAAGTGAAACATGGACGATAACCAGTTTGGACAAGAAGAGAATAGAAGCTTTCGAAATGTGGTGCTACAGAAGAATGCTGAAGATAAGGTGGGTAGATCACGTAACTAATGAGGAGGTATTGAATAGGATTGGGGAGAAGAGAAGTTTGTGGCACAACTTGACTAGAAGAAGGGATCGTTTGGTAGGACATGTTTTGAGGCATCAAGGGATCACAAATTTAGCATTGGAGGGCAGCGTGGAGGGTAAAAATCGTAGAGGGAGACCAAGAGATGAATACACTTAGCAGATTCAGAAGGATGTAGGTTGCAGTAGGTACTGGGAGATGAAGTAGCTTGCACAGGATAGAGTAGCATGGAGAGCTGCATCAAACCAGTCTCAGGACTGAAGACCACAACAACAACAACAACAACAACATACAGTATTTTGCAGGCATCCGGCTACCCTTACTGTCTTTGTTACGCAGTTTCATTTACTTCCATGGTTAAGTCTTTATAGCAGGTAATATAGTAGTGCCTATGTAATTAAAGCTCATCACGTCTAATTAATATTTACAAATTATACTCATTGTTTGCTGTTAGTAGAGACTCATCAAAATAACATATATTTATTACTTTGCTTGAAAGTCTCTCGGGCATACAGCCGCCCAAGAGACTTTGAAGCGGCATGTTTGCCGGGTGGACCTACAAACACGCATTTATCACTGTATTTCCCGTTTTATGTCTTGGTTTCTTTCTTCCGGCATCAATGATATGGTCCATTTTTAAACTGAACAGGAGCCAGCTTAATGAATCTCCCTATCTATTTCGTTTACGTAGTACACTCTCATCTACCAATCCTTAGTTGTAGTGCCTTTATATATATCTAAGATTTTCACTAAACCCATGGGCACTCTTCAATCGATTAAGCTTTGAATTCTATCCTTTTTTCGATCAAACTGATATCAATGATGTCTCATCGAACTGGTGCACATAATTATAAGCCTATACCGCTGACGTGAATCGGCAATATAAATATGGAACATACACTAAGCTCATGCGTAATGACGTTTCTGGAGAACGAAAATCTCTTCAGTAGGAACCAATACGGACTCTTTGACAGAGAGCTTGCAAAACGCAGCTCTCTATGCCCGTCCACGATATCCATAATGTCGTAGACAAAGGCGTTCAGATTGATGCCGTGTTCCTGGACTTCCGGGAAAGTCTTCGATACAGTCTCACACTGTCAGTGAACGAAGTACGAACTGCTGCGTCCCGTAAGCCTTGGAATTCGCGGGACTGATATATTGTCAGTATCAGTATCGATAGAAGGGAAAAACCGTCGAGACTCTTCTCTCTTGTACGAGATCCTCAGTGCAGGAGTCCTACTGAGGTGTCCCATGCAAGGCGCCAGATTCTCCCCCACCGCTGCATCCCTGGGCAGCACCCTGAAGACGGCTTACCATAGCCAAAAGCGCATTCATTCACAGACTGCAGCCAGCTCCTCCTGCGTCCGCACACAGCATGCACACATCCTTTCTATCCTTCTATCCTAGTACGGCCAACTAAAGAAGTGAAACAAGGGGTTCAGAAGAAATGACGATAACGAAACGGATGCCTGACTCTGCAGTTCACAGTTGCAAAAAAGCAAGATTACACATCTGAAACGGAAAACACTCACTAAATTTAAGAAATATATTATTAAAAACCACACACACACACACACACAGAAAAAGGAAACTACGTAAATTGGTAGCACCCGTGGTCTAGGGGTAGCGTCTTTGATTAGTAATCAAAGTCTTCGGCCGCCAATGCTGACTATTAATCAATATATAAGCGGTGGTGGGTTTTGAACCCCAGGTCCGCGCACGTCTCAGGTTGAAAGCCCGTCACCGCTTAAATTTTGATTAATAGTCAGCATTGGCGGCCGAAGACTGCCGACATAAGAACTCAACCTCATTCTGCCAACGGCATTATCAAAGAGCGCGGAGGAGCGGTCAGAAGTTCAAGGCACTCTCTTGTCCTCGGGTTGGGAAATTGCCCCTAAAGCCGGGAGAATGAGCAATGATCAACGGCACGAGGATGCAGAAGGCCATGGAAGCCACTGCATTAAAGACACATAACGTGTATCCACAGGACATGTCGTCTATGATTTAAAAAAGTATATGATGATCTCTCCATTGGCAGTGGCTCAATCTAGATATAGTAGGAGGTCAGTGAAGTAAAATGGAAAGAAAATAAGGATTTCTGGTCTGATGAGTATAGAGTAATACAAACAGCAGCAGAAAATGGTATAACAGGAGTAGAATTCGTTATGAATAGAAAGGTAGGGCACAGAGTGTGTTACTGTGAACAGTTCAGCGACAGGGTAGTTCTTATCAGAATCGATATCAAACCAACACCCACAACGATAGTTCAGGTATACATGCTGACATCGTAGTCTGAAGATGAAGAGATAGAGAAAGTATATGAGTATAGTGAAAGGGTAATACAATACATAGACGGAGATGAAAATCTAATAGTTATGGGGGAGTGGAATGCAACTGTAGGAGAAGGAGCAGAAGAAAAGTTTACACGAGAATATGGGCTTGGGACAAGGAATGACAGAAGGGAAAGGTTAATTGAATTCTGTAGTAAATTTCAATTAATAATAGCGAATACTCTGTTCAAGAATACAAAAGGAAGCGGTATACTTGGAAAAGGCCGGGTGATATGGGAAGATTTCAGCTAGATTACATCATGGTCAAACAGAGATCCCGAAATGAGAGACTGGATTGTAAGGCGTACCCAGGAGCAGATATAGACTCAGATCACAATATAGTAGTGATGAAGAGTAGGCTGAAGTTCAAGAATCAGGAAGAATCAATACGCAAAGAAGTGGGACACGGAAGTACTATGGAATGACGAGACACCCTTGAAGTTCTCTAAGGCTATAGATAGAGAAATAAGGAGTAGCTCAGTAGGCAGTATAGTTGAAGAGGAAAAGTGCAATCGCAGAAGCTGGAAGGAAAACCGTAGGTACAAAGAAGGTAATAGCGAAGAAACCATGGGTAACAGAAGAAATACTTCAGGTGATCGATGAAAGAAGGAAATACAAGAAGATTCAGGGAAATTAAGGATTACAGAAATGCAAGTCGCTGAGGAATGAAACATGTAGTAACTGCAGGGAAGCTAAGAGCAAAGGGCTGTATGAAAAATGTGAAAAAATTGAAAAAGAAATGACTGTCGGAAGGACTGACTCAGCCCACAGGAAGGTCAAAACAACCTTCGTTGATGTTAAAAGCAAGGGTGGTAGCAAAAGAGTGCAACGGGAATTCTACTGTTAAATGCAGAAGAGACGGCGGATAGGTGGAAGAAGCACATTGCAGACCTTTATGAGAGGAAGATTTGTCTGATGTGATAGAAGAAGAAGAAGAAAAAGAAGAGGAAGAAGAAGAAAAAGGGGTGGGTTTATAAGAGATAGGGGATTCAGTTTTAGAATCAAAATTTAAGAGAGCTTTGGAGGACTAAGATCAAATAAATCAGAAGGGGTAAATAACAATCCACCAGAATTTCTAAAATCATTGGGGGAAGTGGCGACAAAACGACTCCTCACGTTGGTGTGTAGAATGTATGAGACTGGCGAAATACCATCTGACTTTCGGAAAAATATCGTCCACACAATTCCGAAGACTGCAAGAGATGACAAGTGTGAGAATTATCCCACAATCAGCTTAACAGCTCATGCATCCAAGTTGCTCACAAGAATAATACACAGAAGATATATATATATATATATATATATATATATATATATATATATATATATATATATAATATTTAAATAAAAATAAATAAATCAGTTTATATTTGGACATTTATTTTAACATTGATCATTGTTCCGTTAAAATTTCGGCATATTAAACTTGATTCATAACTAAACTGGTGCCTTATTTAGGATTGTGAAAATGTGAGTTTGTAATTTTACGGAACACATCAAATATGGAGCCAAGATTGGGAGACTGCATACAACACTGCATTCATAAAATAACACACGAAGAATGTTGAAACATATGTAAGAGGAAATTAACCACAACCAACCAATTCAATTTTCACTCGAAGAAGTTACGGTCGTAGCGCAATCCTGTCTGTCATGAAATTACCACAAACCGGTATACTAAATTCATACTAACTCTCTGTGAAATCTTCCCAAAAAGAATAGCTGAGGGGCTACTTTGATGATTACACCACATGCTTCACGTGTCAACTTGGTTTACACAAAGAGTGTAACTCCACAATAATTTTGATGATTAAAATAAATTACATCAAACGCAATTTGCAAAAGAAAAACCTCGAACTAGTTACTATCGTCTTACTATTAACCTGGTGGGTCAAACAATTGTATAAGCACGTGGTACTGGTCTCACAAAGCACACCCCACATGGATTGAACATAAAGAAAAGTTGCTATATTGAAAAATATTGTCAAAACGAGACGTTATAATCTCACGCACATTCGCATTTAAGATTGATGATCTTAGTTAGAGTTACTGATAAACACGTGGCTCCACTTTACTCACAAAGTAGTGGCAACGCAACTACCGGAAGATATTCTGAACTTCACACTCGAATTACACTGCGTTGCAATTTAAGATAACATTAGATATTTTAGAGCTAAACCTGAAATAAAGGTGATTAAATTTTCAGTTAGGCTGAACTTAAGAAATCCATTGTCCTACAGACTTAGCAGACACGCGCTTAGCCAGAGATCTTACCACTTCAGTTGCTCGCTGCGGACAGACTGACCTGGGCTCCTACCGAGCGTGCTTAACAGATACAAACGGAAGTGACCAGAGAGGCAGCTTCCTATATCAACATGACAAGGGATGGACAGGACCATACCAAGAATAGAAACCTCTTTGCTTTTAGAAAGCGTAGCTACCTGTTCCGACGTTGGCCCTACTGATCTCTAGCAGACCGGCTTGTTTGATACCATCGAGCATGCAACTAGAAATATATTTGCTCATTAGGAAGGATATTAAAGTAGTAATCTGCGTTACAGCTTGCACAGTCAGTGCAGTTCAGTGGAGCGTGCTGTTCTTCTTCTCCCAACGTGAATGGGGCAAAGCAGCGTATGTACAGGGTTTGCTGAAAGACCCATCCTATTTCATAGCACAGTTTACTGATACTTGAAAAGACAGATACACTCGCCAAGTTTAAAAAACCAGCCTCGTGGCTAGCATGCACGCTAGACGGCAGACCTGCAACGGCACTCTACAAGGCGATGGCAATACAGGTGAAGAGTTGTGTGTGTTATGATATGCGAAATGTTCGTCGGTTTCGAGAATTCAACATGCATTCGTACGCAGATACGGGAAAGCTTTACCTGATCGCCGGAGCATTTTGCGTTGGTTTCGCCAGTTTCGTGATTCTGGTTCTCTGTGTGAAGGGGAAAGCACGGGGCGGCAGGAGGTCTCAGAGAAAATCGTGGAGCACATGACACAGAGATTTGTGTTTGGGTCACAAAAAGCGATCGTTCATGCAAACTGTGAACTAGGCATTCAGCAGAGAACTGTGGAATATGATGCGACGGCATTTCCATTAATGCCCTTCCGTTTGCAATTGTTGTAACACGTGACTCCAGATGATTATGCCTGCCGATTGGTGTTTTCTGCCCAAATACAGCAAGCTATGGAAGGTCATAATGGCTTCGCAGGGACATCGATAATCAGCGACGAGGCGAACTTCCATCTGTCGAGAAACACGAATCGTCAGTATGTGGGAGTGTGGGGGTGCTGAATCGCCGCATGTCCATGTGGAGTTGAAAAGAGATTCGCCAGGAGTGTGAATATCTTGTGTGTCATATCCAAGACGTTGGTGTATGGCACGTTTTTCTTCATCGAACAGAGGGTGACACGTTTCGCGTACCTGGATATGTTGCAGTTGTCGTTCTTGCCACAACTGACCGCCGACTTACCGACTTGCAGCTTTCAACAGGACGGTTTTCAACTCACTAGAGCACAATTTCCGCTCCTTCCTCTCAACAGAAAACTGCCACATTGCAGGATAGAGCGTGCTGGTCTGGGTGATGTTCCTCTTTTGCATGAACTCGCAGGTCGCCAGAGATTTGTTCCTGTGGGGTTATGATAAGGACGCACTCTTTTTTTTTTTTTTAATTGTTAGTCTTCTGACTGGTTTGATGCGACCCGCCACGATTTCCTCTCCTGTGCCGTTTTCATCCCAGAGTAGCAGTTGCAACTTGGGTCCTCAGTCATTTCCTGGACGCATCCCAATCTCTGTCTTTCTCTGCAGTTTTTGCGTTCTACAGCTCCCTCCAGTATCATGGAAGTTATTCCCAGTATTTTCTATATATCCCTTCCCTCGACGATTCT
This sequence comes from Schistocerca piceifrons, assembly GCF_021461385.2. NCBI lineage: Eukaryota > Metazoa > Arthropoda > Insecta > Orthoptera > Acrididae > Schistocerca > Schistocerca piceifrons. The sequence continues at coordinate 83,836,231 of NC_060141.1, forward strand.
GCGGAGAAGATACTCGTTTCTTACTTTATAAGTCCACCTAATTTTCAACAATCATCTACAGCATCACACCGAAAGTGCTTCGATCGTGTTTTATACCGTATTTTTCACAGTCCATGTTTCACTACCGTGCAATTCTATGCTCTGAAGTCCAATCCCAGAAACATCTTCCTCAAATTTAGGCCTATGTTTGATAGTAGATTTTTCTATGTCAGGAATGTCCTATGAGCACTATGGGACTTAACATCTGAGGTCATCAGTCCCCTAGAACTTAGAACTACTTAAACCTAACTAACCTAAGGACATCACACACATCCATGCCCGAGGCAGGATTCGAACCTGCGACCGTAGCAGTCGCGCGGTTCCGGTCTGAGGCGCCTAGAACCGCTCGGCCATCACGGCCGGCAGAGCGACAAGTCAAATAATCTGATGGTGTGTGTACTGAAGGTCTTACAGTACGCACACCACACTTCTTCGATGTACAGATTGAACAGTAGGCGCGAAGGACTACATTCCTGCCCTACACTCCTTCTAATCGGAGCACTTCGTTCTTGGTCTTCCAGTTTCATTATTCCCTCTTCGTTCTCGTACATATTGTGCATTACCCGTCTTTCCCTATAGCTTACTCCCACTTTTCTGAGAAGTTCGACCATCTTGTACCATTTTTCGTCGTCGAAGGCTTCTTCAGGATCGACAAACACTACGTGCATGTCGTATTTTTCTTCAGTCTTGCTCCCATTATCAACTGCAGCGTCAGTACTGCCTCCCTGGTGCCTTTACCTTTCCTACAGCCAAACTGATTGTCATCTAACAGATTTTTTTAGACAACATAGTTGTGTGGAGATAACAGCATTTGGTTTACTTATAATCAATTATTCAAAATGACAGCCACAATCGCATTATTTATTTTGCCGCCAACCGGTTTCAACCCGCGGTGGGGTCATCTTCAGGGCAATTTACACCATTTGGTCGCTCGCTGGAGTCGTCACCCTGCCTGTGCACGATTGGTAACAAAGCAAATGCTTGGATGGTTCCTTTGAAAGGGCACGGCCGACTTCCTTTCCCGTCCTTCCCTAATCCGATGAGACCGATGACCTCGCTGTTTGGTCTCCTCCCCCAAATAACCCAACCCAAGGCGTAAACTGTTTAATTGCACTTGGCAGTTGTACCTAATTATGCAGCATCTCGCTGAAAGTGAAGGAAAGCCGTCGGGAAAAGAAGGATCATATTCTTCAGACAGATCTACAGAATGGACCAGGCGACATTGACGCATCTGGCAATGCAGTTTCTTGTCAATAATAGAACCGAAGTACGAGAGCGTGCTGAAAAATAATGCCTCTGAATTTCTTACGTGGAAACTCATAAAGCATTTTACATAAAGCAAACGTTATAAACACTCTAGGTCTTTATTTCTCAACATAGTCATCCTGGCGACAAACACATTTCTCCCAACGAGAGACCAGTTTGTTGATACCATCACTGTTTGACTTTGTTGCTGGAGCCACAACCTCACTTTTGCTTGCACCGCTTCGTCACTATCAAGGCGAAGTCCTTGAAAGTGTTCTTGAAGTTCTGGGAACAGATTAAAATCGGATAGTGCCAAGTTGGGTCTGTATCACAGTCTAGCATATACAGTCGCGATACTCACACCTGCTCTTTTCCTAAACGTCATTCCTTACTGTCTGTGTTTGGTGCACTCTAAGTTTTTTCAACTGTTCCTGCGTTTCCTCCGTGTGTGTTTTCTTACCATAACTTTTCTGTAGTTCCTTTTGGCGTCACGAGCGTTGATGCATTTTGTTACGCCCAACTCACTGCGCAGGTCGGGCCATCTGGTGGTCCGTTGTCGGTGCTGCTGGTAGCCCGACTCGTAATGAGCCTATTGTCAGACTGCCGCGACGCTTCATAGAACCGTCGGCCAGACTGTTTTATTCGGTCCCTAATCATGGCGATCTCTGTTTCTTCGTGCAAGGCCCACTGCTGTGAAAACAGTTAACGTCTGACAGCTGATGCGACACTAGCGCCTCAAGCGGCGAGAAAGCAAATAGTCATTACATTCTTGCGTTCAAAGAATTAGTAAATTATCAAGCTACGTGAATGATCATGAAATACATTTAAAAACAGCCGAATCTACAACTTAATGATGAAGAAATGCTTTCGAATATGTTTATAATTGCAGCCTGCTCCGTTGGAAACAGGACAACATAAATACATACTTCATGTATGGGAAAAATATATTTTATTTTGTTGACTGATCTTATTATGACACGTGACAACTCCGTATGGAGCCTAATGTTTCCCACAGTCTTACACTTTACTCGACTTCCAAACACATAAACATTTCTGTAAACGTAATTATTTTTGCTTCAAAAGCGAGTATGTTGACGATTATTCCCGTTTGTGGCTCAGATCTAGCAACGATTGTGGTATGGGTTTCTTCTGTGTTGGGAAGCAGTTTTATTGCTTTTGTTCTTTTATTATCACGTCTGTGTGGTTTTTCCTTCAGCTACAGTTGTGGTAGGTTATCTGCTGCGTTAAATAATGCAGATATTGCATTTCATTCACGTTTCCTATGTTGCGCATTCTCTGACCTGACTAGAGATGGGCAAACTCGTTCATCCTTGGGAACTAGTTCACTGGTGACAGCTTTTTCTTGGGAACCGTTCAATTTTACTCGTTCACCCTTAATTTGTGCGTGGTATATGGTTCTTATGCAAACCTAAAATTGCCTCGCTCCTGGAGTACAGAGTTTTTATTCATTACAGAATTCTCACACACTTGTAGAAGTACTTTTCGTGATTCTGCAAAACCTCTCGTATAGCCAACTGTAGCGTTATGTGGCTGATCGTAGTGAAATAATATAAGATGGCGCACGAGAAACCTTCCCCGAGCACAGAATGCTCGCCATTTACGTACGATTTGTTGACCGCTACGAGCAGAATAGATACACGTGTAATAGTTAGGCAGTAAAGAAATAACAAATAAGCTAATGCAAAGAACAACTTCGAAACTATAGCTGACGACTGGTGGGCGACAACGAGTAGTCTAGTACTAGGGGCCGATTTTTCGTGCACCACCCTGTACCACTGAAATAATATTGTAGAAGTTATCATAATTTTCGGACTTCATTCGGTTGTAATTCGGTCTGCCTTCCATAAAAATGAACATGCTGTTTTACGTTGGACCAAAAAATGGCGGAAAATGGCTACTCGTGTGTGCCGTACCGACTTCCTTTGCATGTGTAATAAAAAAAACTTGCCTTTTTATGTCTTCTGCTGTTTATCGAAATCGTGAAGCAAACTGATATGTCCTTTTGTTGCTTGAAAAGATGTATGTATTACATACCAGTAATTTTTATGTAATTTACTTAATTATAAAATAGATTTTAATTACCTGTCTTGGACACTGACTATTAGAGGACGAAAAGTACCAGAAGTCCAGAGTTCTAAAAAGGTTTAAAACAAATGGGCGAGCACAGCGAACGGAACAAAAAACAACTCTGTACTGACCTAACTATGAGCAGTCGACAGTGGAACTGCGACGAGTGGCCACGCGAAGAATGACGAGAACGGCCGACCGAGACCGAGACCGAGACAGACGGGAACGGGACCGAGGCTGGAACGAGACCGGCTGACGTGCCGTTGTGGGGACGAGACCGACCGCTTCCCGATCCCGGGAACTATAACTAGAAAGCCGCGACCGAAGTGAACTATGAAAGGCCGTTCCTTAGAATTCGTTCTTCGTTCCTTCCGTTCATCTTGGTGAACCGTTCTTTTGGACTCGTTAGTTCGCGAACGACTCATCTCTAGACGTGACTGGAAGTGCAGTGAAGAAAACTTCTCTTTTTTTCAGTTGATATACGACACCTATCTGAAAAAGGTCAGGTTTTCTGCTGTTTACTAGCCGTTTTTAAGTTCTTAAAGAACGCGAAATTCTCCGGTAGGTATCTCTAAGTCACAAGAAAATCGTAAATAAACTATTCTGTAATTTAGCGGTTCACACCTTCTAGGGTCGTTAGGAAACCTAAAAAAGATAAATATGATGTCTTCTTGTTGTTGTTGCTGCAATTTATTACGCTACAGACGCTCCAGTTTTTAGTTATTCTACAGACGAATATATACATTTACGACTCGCTTTCGCTTTCACAAGATCCCGCAGAACTCAATGCTGTAACTTGATGACCGTTTGGCACGCTGCAATCGCAGTGGGTAACAAAAAAGAAACGGAGCGTCGCAACTGCTATGTTAGACTATGACTGCACGGAGGATGATCTATGACACTAAACCTAAGGCGTCGGACTGTTGCAGATCTCGCAGCACTCGCGTGTACTCCGGCATTGTCATGCTTAAGGAGAGGGTACGTAGACGAACTTCTCGAATCCGATACTCGATTACAGCACGGTGTTCCTCATACACTGACTTAGTTACGTTACACACACATCCACGTTACACGATACAATTCTGACCCCTTTGCCGGCAAAAGGGTGCAAATACGTAGAAATTAATGATAAAGATCAAGAATTTTAATAAAGTTTGTTTGATTATAAACGCTTTAAACGTTTTAAGAGATTTTCACATACAAACTTTGGAAGCATTACTTTCCAGCACGCCTTCGTATGTTGGATTCAAGAGGTGCAAAGGAATTTGGAAGAGAATTTTACAAAGTGGCAACCATTAAGTAAAAAAAATCAAGATATCGTAATTTCCAGGACAATATTAGACCCAGGTGAAATCATTATCGACAGAAGAGCGAAGAAGGTTGAAAAGTATGAGAATGAAAGAATATTGGACCTCTACTAAGACCAGGAGTCCTCAGATAGTCAAAACGAATAGTGGAAGAAGAAGATGAAGAAAAACAAGAAGAAGAAGAAGAAGGGACGTTTGCTTGAACAGTTGCTTTAAAAAAAGTAGAGGACTGATACCAACATGGAAGTGGTATGGACCCGTCGCCATAGGTAAGTATGATACATTTCAGTTTCTGATACTGAAGAGTAGCTCAATTCTATCTTATGATTTACTTAACTTTCACTATCAACGTAATCTTTTAATTGGGCATTGTGTTTTTGGGTTTCTTGTTTGAAATACACTCCTGGAAATTGAAATAAGAACACCGTGAATTCATTGTCCCAGGAAGGGGAAACTTTATTGACACATTCCTGGGGTCAGATACATCACATGATCACACTGGCAGAACCACAGGCACATAGACACAGGCAACAGAGCATGCACAATGTCGGCACTAGTACAGTGTATATCCACCTTTCGCAGCAATGCAGGCTGCTATTCTCCCATGGAGACGATCGTAGAGATGCTGGATGTAGTCCTGTGGAACGGCTTGCCATGCCATTTCCACCTGGCGCCTCAGTTGGACCAGCGTTCGTGCTGGACGTGCAGACCGCATGAGACGACGCTTCATTCAGTCCCAAACATGCTCAATGGGGGACAGATCCGGAGATCTTGCTGGCCAGGGTAGTTGACTTACACCTTCTAGAGCACGTTGGGTGGCACGGGATACATGCGGACGTGCATTGTCCTGTTGGAACAGCAAGTTCCCTCGCCGGTCTAGGAATGGTAGAACGATGGGTTCGATGACGGTTTGGATGTACCGTGCACTATTCAGTGTCCCCTCGACGATCACCAGTGGTGTACGGCCAGTGTAGGAGATCGCTCCCAACACCATGATGCCGGGTGTTGGCCCTGTGTGCCTCGGTCGTATGCAGTCCTGATTGTGGCGCTCACCTGCACGGCGCCAAACACGCATACGACCATCATTGGCACCAAGGCAGAAGCGACTCTCATCGCTGAAGACGACACGTCTCCATTCGTCCCTCCATTCACGCCTGTCGCGACACCACTGGAGGCGGGCTGCACGATGTTGGGGCGTGAGCGGAAGACGGCCTAACGGTGTGCGGGACCGTAGCCCAGCTTCATGGAGACGGTTGCGAATGGTCCTCGCCGATACCCCAGGAGCAACAGTGTCCCTAATTTGCTGGGAAGTGGCGGTGCGGTCCCCTACGGCACTGCGTAGGATCCTACGGTCTTGGCGTGCATCCGTGCGTCGCTGCGGTCCGGTCCCAGGTCGATGGGCACGTGCACCTTCCGCCGACCACTGGCGACAACATCGATGTACTGTGGAGACCTCACGCCCCACGTGTTGAGCAATTCGGCGGTACGTCCACCCGGCCTCCCGCATGCCCACTATACGCCCTCGCTCAAAGTCCGTCAACTGCACATACGGTTCACGTCCACGCTGTCGCGGCATGCTACCAGTGTTAAAGACTGCGATGGAGCTCCGTATGCCACGGCAAACTGGCTGACACTGACGGCGGGGGTGCACAAATGCTGCGCAGCTAGCGCCATTCGACGGCCAACACCGCGGTTCCTGGTGTGTCCGCTGTGCCGTGCGTGTGATCATTGCTTGTACAGCCCTCTCGCAGTGTCCGGAGCAAGTATGGTGGGTCTGACACACCGGTGTCAATGTGTTCTTTTTTCCATTTCCAGGAGTGTATGTAAAATAAAATTTTTTCCCCTGTTGTATTTTTGTATAATTTCCTTTAATAAATTTTCGTATTTTCTTGAATTTTTTGCTCAATATGAATAATTCAATCTAATACTTCAAACATAATGCAATACTACAATACTTTTACAGAATATATTTCGACACACAAAAGTATTGCCCCGCTGAGTATTCTCGATCTACAGATGATGCAAGTGCTATAGCTCCTAAAGTACTATCTTTTGTTGTGAGGCAGAAACATAGGATCCGCGAACTGTGCTCCAAAAACAGATGGGCAATAGAAGCGTGCTTCTTGTGATTCTTCATATCTTAAAAGCTTCCTGTTTAGGTCCTGCAGATACAAAAATGATTTCCATGAGTTTCGGTTGCTTAGTGCACCCTTTCACTTCGTTTTAAATTATGGCTTACAGATGATGTTTACTTTGCGTCCCACTTAGCTGTAGGTTACATGAGAAATGTGAGATGTGCTCGTGAAGCACTACTGAGACTGTGGAGCTTTACATCTCTTAAAGACTGATCACCATAAGAAATATATCACGCATTTCCTGCTGCGAAGTAGTTCATATACGTTGTTGCTGTCACACTCTAGGATTATGAGTGACTCTTTAGCCATTTTTATGTCCTGTTGCCAACCTAATTCAGGTAAAGGAAAGTTTTTTACGCTATTAGAATTTTCACCAGAGACCTCCAGGTCAGGCATCAGTGACTTTGTGAACTTGGTAAGAGAGGCAACTTACAATCAGATGAATGCGGCCCAAATGCGCTCTCTGTAAGACTGGAGAAATGTTGTTAGCATTACATCTGCATCTGTGTCAATAGCATACTCTGCAAGCCACTTAACGATGTGTAGCGGTGGGCACTTCTGGTACCACTAACTGATCTTCCCTTCCCTCTTCCACTCGCGAATGGCGTGTTGAAAGAATGTTTGTCGGTAAGCCTCTGTGTTAGCTCTAATTTGTCGAATTTTCTCGTCATGGTCATATCTCGAGGTGTGAGTGTGGTAGAAAATAATATATTATCCGACTCTTCCCTTAAAGAGCTCTCTCGAAATTTCAGTAGCAAACCTCCCCATAGTGCACATCGCTTCTCTTGAAACACGAGCCACTGAAGTTTTTTGAGCATTTTGGTATCGTTCTCACACCGACTAAACGGCCCCGTAGCTCTTCATTGGATCTTTTCTATCTATTCTATCAGTCATATTTGATAAATGGAAATGAGGGATTGGTGTCATTGGTCGGGAGGCCCCTTACGGGGCAGGTCCGGCCGCCTTGGTGCAGGTCTTATTACATTCGACGCCACATTGGGCGACCTGCGCGCCGGATAGGGATGAAATTATGATAAAGACAACACAACACCCCGGTCCCTGAGCGAAGAAAATCCACGACCCAGCTGGGAATCGGACCCGGGCCCGAAGGACGGCAATCCGTCACGCTGACCGCTCAGCTATCGGGGCAGACCGTCATATCCGGTAAATGTACAAGACTAATGAAGAGTACTCCAGAATCAGTCGAACAAGTGCCTTGTGAGCCACATTCGTGAATGAGTTAGATTTCCTTAAGATTTTTCCTATGAATCTCAGTCTGGCATTAGCTTTTCCTACTATTTGTTTTATGTGGTCATTTCTCTGAAGGTTGGTCTGGATAGTTACTCGTAGATATTTTACACTAGATACTGTTTCCGTAAATTTGTCGTCAATAGTGTAGAAAGAATCAATGCGCAAAGAAGTGGGATACGGAAGTACTAAGGAATGACGAGATAGACTTTCAAGTTCTGCAAGGCAGCAACAAGGAATAGCTCAATAGGCAGTACAGTTGAAGAGGAATGGACATCTCTAAAAAGGGCCGTCACAAGTATTGGAAAGAAAAACACAGATACAAAGAAGATAACTGCGAAGAAACCATGGGTAACAGAAGAAATACTTCAGTTGAGCAAGGAAAGGAGGAAGTATAAACATGATCCGGGAAACTCAGGAATACAGAAATACAAGTCGCTGAGAAATGAATTAAATAGGAAGTGCAGGGAAGCTAAGACGAAATGGCTGCAAGAAAAATGTGAATAAATCAGAAAAAAATGATTGTCGGAAGGACAGACTCAGCATACAAGAAAGTCAAAACAACCTTCTGTGACGTTAAAAGCGATGGTCGTAACATTAAATGCAGAGGAGAGAGCGTATAGGGGGCAAGAATACACTGAAAGCCTCTAGGCCTTAATTTGAGGAATAAATTTCTGAGAAAGTACGTTTGGAGTGTAGCATTGTATGGTAGTGAAACATGGACTGTGGGAAAACCAGAACAGAAGAGAATCGAAGCATTTGAGATGTGGTGCTACAGACGATCGTTGAAAATGAGGTGGACTGATAAGGAATGAGGAGGTTTTGCGCAGAATCGGAGAGGAAAGGAATATGTGGAAAACACTGATAAGGAGAAAGGACAGGATGATAGGACATCTGTTAAGATATGAGGAAATGACTTCCATGATACCTGAGGGAGCTATAGAGGGCAAAAACTGTAGAGGAAGACAGAGATTGGAATACATCCAGCAAATAATGGAGGGCATAGGTTGCAAGCGCTACTTTGAGATGAAGTTGGCACAGGAGAGAGATTCGTGGCGCCCGCATCAATCCAACTAGAAGCCTAAAAAAAAATGTAGTTGTACTGTTGTGGATTTCTTTTCCTGCGTATGCGCTATTTGTTGCTTTTAGATTGAAGATCAACTTCCATAGCCTGCACCATTCATCAATCCTCTGCAGCTCATTCTGCAGCTCGATACTGTCTTATGACGTTGCTACTTTCTTATAGACAACAGCATCATCTGCGAACATTCTTAAAGAGCATCCGATGATTTCTGCAAGATTTGTTATATACACCGTAAACAACAACGGTCCTGAGACACTCCCTTAGGGTACTCCGATAATTACCTTCGTATCTGTCGATTTCTTTGCGTTAAGAACGACATGTTGAGTTCTATCTGTAAGGAAGTCTTGAATCCAGTCCTAGATCTGAGCCAATACTCGGTAAGCTCGTTTTTTTTCTTTTTTTTTCACTAAACGGCAGCGCAGGGCGGTGTCAAAGGCCTTCCTGAAGTCGAGCAACAGGGCATCAACCTGAGCACTGGTTTTTTCAGCTGATGGTTCCTCTCCCCTCATATCACAGATACAAAATATTTACTCGCTGAATATAGTACGTAATGACTTCAGAAAGTAAGTTACACATGTCATCCACGCTAAGACCATTGAGTAACAAGATTAGCGCATTCTCAGAGGAGAATACAGGTTCAGGATTTCCTGCCGACAGAGTTCTGCTACTGTGCGGATAACAGATGCACAACAGTGTGCAGATGAAATGCGGAGGCAAATGCAAATACGAACAATGCAGAACATTAAGATTATTGTGGGAAAAATGTCTAAATTGCACGCAGATTCACCGTACAATTCTCGCGGTGTAGCAACCAAATGCGATATCGCCTTCAACCGTAGTGACACAATGCAATAATTTGACCAAGGCTCCATAGACTTGGGTGTTGCTTGCCGGTAAGTCCAGAACTGGCAACATGCAATTTTCATCTTTTCAGCAAACTCTGAAAGAAAATCTAGGAGGAATGAGATTTCCCAACGATGAAGACTTCCAAACAGCAATTCTCGAATGGCTCCGTAACCAAAGAGCGGATTTATATCGTCGGGGAACCGAAAGGTTGGTAGTAAGTTTAAACCATTGTTTATAGAAACTTGGCGACTATATTGCAGCGTTCAGTAAACGTTATTTAACCTGACATACTGACGTGTAACTTACGTCTTGAAGTCTCGGAAGGTTTACTCTTCAGATTGCCAGGAAAACAGATAATTTTTCTTCTTGCGTAATGTCATGTAAACCTATTTTTATTGGCCTAAGTGCCCGTGGCAGTCAACAACAAGGCACCTTGAATATAATATAACTGCCGCCTAAGGTCGCAGTGCAATAGCTGCGTGACCTTGAGCACGCGACAGAGTCAACGGTGCTCAAAGGTAAGGATTCGCCACTCGTTACGAGATTGCACGAAACGCAAAACCATGGTAGAGGTTTAGCCACCGTACTAGTGTCTACCAGCGTGTGATTCAGATGGTCCTGATTCCCTTGGTTTGTTAAATTACATCTGATACCTGCCTTGGTAACACGGAGCAGGAGCAAGTGGTCAGATTCCAGTGACGTAGTATACTGCCTCCCTTGCACAGTAAAATTCATTTACTTGAACGACTGGCTTCGGATCTGAAGCATCCACTTTCTTTTAACTACATACGGGTGTCCGAATACTTTTGATCAGATAGACTTCGAGACAGCTTTTGAAAATATTGACTGGAATACTCTCTTTCAAATTCTGAAGATAGTAAGGGTTAAATACAGGGAACGAAAGCCTATTTACAATTTGTACAGAAAGCAGATGACAGTTATAAGAGTCGAGGGGCATGAAAGGAAAGCTGTGGTTGGGAAGGAAGTGAGACAGGATTGTAGCCTATTCCCGATGTTATTCAAACTGTATACTGAGAAAGCAGTAAATGAAACAAAAGAAAAATTTGGAGTAGGTATTAAAATCCATGGAGAAGAAATAAAAACTTTGAGGTTTGCCGGTGACATTGTAATTATGTCAGAGGCAGCAAAGGACTTGGAAGAGCAGTTGAACGGAATGGACAGTGTCTTGAAAGGAGGATATAAGATGAACATCAACAAAATCAAAACGAGGATAATGGAATGTAGTCGAATTAAATCAGGCGATGCTGAGGGAATTAGATTAGGAAATGAGACAAAGTAGTAAACGAGTTTTGGTATTTGGAAAACAAAATTAATGATGGTCGAAGTAGAGAAGATATAAAATGTACACTGGCAATCGCAAGGAAAGCGTTTCTGAAGAAGAAAAATTTGTTAACATCGAGTTTAGATGTGTCAGGAAGTCATTTCTGAAAGTATTTGTGTGGAGTGTAGCCATGTATGGAAGTGAAACGTGGGCGATAAATAATTTAGACAAGAAGAGAATAGAAGCTTTCGAAATGTGGTGCTACAAAAGAATGCTGAAGATTAGATGGGTAGATCAAGTAAGTAATGAGGAGGTTGTTGTGGTTGTTGTTGTTGTCGTCTTCAGTCCTGAGACTGGTTTGATACAGCTCTCCATGCTACTCTATCCTGTGCAAGCTTCTTCATCTCCGAGTACTTACTGCAACCTACATCCTTCTGAATCTGCGTAGTGTATTCATCTCTTGGTCTCCCTCTACGATTTTTACCCTCCACGCTGCCCTCCAATGCTAAATTTGTGATCCCTTGATGCCTCAGAACATGTCCTACCAACCGATCCCTTCTTCTAGTTACGTTTTGCCACAAACTCCTCTTCTACCCAATTCTATTCAATACCTCCTCATTAGTTATGTGGTCTACCCATCTAATGTCCAGCATTCTTCTGTAGCACCACATTTCGAAAGCTTCTATTCTCTTCTTGTTCAAACTATTTATCGTCCATGTTTCACTCCCATACATCGCTACACTCCATATAAATACTTTCAGAAACGACTTCCTGACACTTAAATCTATACTCGATGTTAACAAATTTCTCTTCTTCAGAAACGATTTCCTTGCCATTGCCGGTCTACATTTTATATCCTCTCTGCTTCGACCATCATCAGTTATTTTGCTCCCCTAATAGCAAAACTCCTTTACTACTTTAAGTGTCTCACTTCCTAATCTAATTCCCTCAGCATCACCTGACTTAATTCGACTACATTCCATTATCCTTGTTTTGATTTTGTTGATGTTCATCTTATATCCTCCTTTCAAGACACTGTCCATTCCGTTCAACTGATCTTCCAAGTCCTTTGCTGTCTCTGACAGAATTACAATGTCATCGGCGAACCTCAACGTTTTTATTTCTTCTCCATGGATTTTAATACCTACTCAAAATTTTTCTTTTGTCTCCTTTACTGCTTGCTCAATATACAGATTGAATAACATCGGGGACAGGCTACAACCCTGTCTCACTCCCTTCGCAACCGCTGCTTCCCTTTCATGCCCCTCGACTCTTATAACTGCCATCTGGTTTCTGTACAAATTGTAAATAGCCTTTCGCTCCCTGTATTTTACCCCCTCCACCTTCAGGATTTGGAAGAGAGTATTCCAGTCAACATTGTCAAAAGCTTTCTCTAAGTCCACAAATGCTAGAAATGTAGATTTGCCTTTCCTTAATCTATTTTCTAAGAGAAGTCGTAGGGTCAGTATTGCCTCACGTGTTCCAACATTTCTGCGGAATCCAAACTGACCTTCGCCGAGGTCGGCTTCTACCGAATAGAGGAGGTACCGAATAGAATTGGGGAGAAGAGGAATTTGGGGCACAACTTGACTAGGAGAAGGGACCGGTCGGTAGGACATGTTCTGAGACATCAAGGGATCAACGATTTAATATTGGAAGGCTGCGCGGAGGGTAAAAATCGTAGAGGGAGACCAAGAGATGAATACACCAAGCAGATTCAGGAGGATGTAAGTTGCGGTATTTACTCGAAGATGAAGAAGCTTGCGCAGGATAGAGGTGCATCGAACCAGTTTCTGGACTGAAGACCAAAAGAAAAAAAATGTAGTAGTGTAACGCACACTCACCATTCAAAACAATAAGAACACTGACCACCATGAGACTGAGTGCGCACTGCTGGCGTTGCTGACACGTGGTTACGGTAAGGAAAATATACAGGATGCTGCGCAATTCCTGTTACGTCCTTCTAGAGGTTCTAAAGGGGACTTCACAGGTAAAGTTTTAATGAAGAACCAGTGTCCAGATATAAATTTAGTCTGAAGACCAGATCATTTTCAAATCTCCCGCTTCACGGTACCACACAAGTTGAGAAGAGGGTGCTCCCGTCCGTCCCTATTGTAATTATGGTTTCACGTACCATTGTCGTCGGATTAGGAACTGATAATTTTTATTTCTTAAAAGATATCATAGTCGCCGTTGACTGTATAAAATATTTATTTTTACTATTGCAATTTCGGCCTTATGTATTCATGGCAGATAGTTTTATATTCTGACAGAATGTAACTTTGCAGTGTTACTTGAAAATGGCCATAAGGCCGAAATTACAATAGTAACAATAAATATTTTATACAGTCAACGGCGACTATGATGTCTTTTAAGAAATATTATACGACTGTGAATACCAACCATGAGAAGTTAATGATAATTTTTAGTTCGACTGGAGCCATAGTCATGGTAAATATTTTGAATGGTGCTGCCTCTATTTGACTACAATAATTTTTATTTTACTTTTATGCAATCCAGATTTCGGCCTTAGGCTATTTTAAAGTACAGACATAGAAATAAGTTTCCGTATTTGAAAACGGCCTAAGGTCGAAAGCTGGATCGTTATAACAGTAAAACAAGAACTGTTAACGTCAAATGTCGGCGACATCATTCAAAAAACTGCGAGAAACTGATTCGTTCGAAACTAGCAGTGTTCATAGTGGTACTCCACAGACCCACTGCACTCTCAATTTTGAGGACGACATCCTTCGTCACGTCGGATGGAACCCGACGGTGAATACACGAAACATTCTCCATGTCAAGTGCATTTATAGAACACATATGTCACAGCCCATTGTCTCCGCTGTGTGCGCCCTATGAAGAGGGAGAAAGTGGGAAATACACTACTGGCCATTAAAATTGCAACACCACGAAGATGACGTGCTACAGACGTGAAATTTAACCGACAGGAAGAAGATGCTGCGATATGCAAATGATTAGCTTTTCAGAGCATTCACACAAGGGTGGGGCCGGTGGCGGCACCTACAACGTGCTGACATGACGAAAGTTTCCAACCGATTTCTCATACGCAAAAAGCAGTACACCGGCATTCCCTGCTGAAACGTTGTTGTGATGCCTCGTGTAAGGAGGAGAAATGCGTACCATCACGTTTCCGACTTTGATAAAGATCGGATTGTAGCCTATCGCGATTGCGGTTTATCGTATTGCGACATTGCTGCTCGCGTTGGTCGAGATCCAATGACTGTTAGCACAATATGGAATCGGTGCGTTCAGGAGGGTAATACGGAACGCCGTGCTGGATTCAAACGGCCTCGTCTCACTAGCAGTCGAGACGACAGGCATCTTATCCGCATGGCTGTAACGTGTAACGGATGGTGCAGCCACGTCTCGATCCCTGAGTCAACAGATGGGGACGTTTGCAAGACAACAACCATCTGCACGAACAGTTCGACGACGTTTGCAGCAGCATGGACTATCAGCTCGGAGACCGTGGCTGCGGTTACCCTTGACGCTGCATCACAGACAGCAGCGCCTGCGATGGTGTACTCAACGACGAACCTGGGTGCACGAATGGCAAAACGTCATTTTTTCGGATGAATCCAGGTTCTGTTTACAGCATCATGATGGTCGCATCCGTGTTTGGCGACATCGCGGTGAACGCACATTGGAAGCGTGTATTCGTCATCGCCATACTGGCGTATCACCAGGCGTGATGATGGTATGGGGTGCCATTGGTTACACGTCTCGGTCTCCTCTTGTTCGCACTGACGGCACTTTGAACAGTGGACGTTACATTTCAGATGTGTTACTATCCGTGGCTCTACCCTTCATTCGATCCCTGCGAAACCCTACATTTCAGCAGGATAATCCACGACCGCATGTTGCAGGTCCTGTACGGGCCTTTCTGGATACAGAAAATGTTCGACTGCTGCCCTGGCCAGCACATTCTCCAGATCTCTTACCAATTGAAAACGTCTGGTCAATGGTGGCTCAGCAACTGGCTCGTCACAATAAGCCAGTCAGCACTCTTGATGAACTGTGGTATCGTGTTGAAGCTGCATGGGCAGCTGTACCTGTTCACGCCATCCAAGCTCTGTTTGACTCAATGCCCAGGGGTATCACGGCCGTTATTACGGCTAGAGGTGGTTGTTCCGGGTACTGATTTCTCAGGATCTATGCACCCAAATTGCGTGAAAATGTAATCACATGTCAGTTCTAGTATAATATATTTGTCCAATGAATACACGTTTATCATCTGCATTTCTTCTTGGTGTAGCAATTTTAATGGCCAATAGTGTATCGAAAATTGTTCTATATCCAAACAGGATATTTTCGGATAATACGCAATTCCTGAAATTTTATCCACTACTTTCTCTTTACAACCCGCCTCCTCCTACCGTCCAACAGCAGGCTTTTCTTTTTCTCCTGCACTAACCTTTTCATCTAGGGGTAACGCTTGCTTCCTACGCCATCAATTATTGATTGGATGTATTCCAATCTCTGTCTTCTCCTACAGTTTTTTGCCTCTCTAGTATCATGGACATTATTACGTGATGACTTAACACATCTGATATGATCCTGTTCCCTCTTCTTGTCAGTGTTTGTCATAATCCACTGAGGTGACAGTAGTCATTAGATACCTCCTAATATCGTGTCGTAATAACTTCTGCCCGGCGTTGCGCAGCAACCCGATGCGGCATTCACCCAGCAAGTCGCTGGATGTCTCCTGCAGAAATACTGAGGCATGTTGCCTTTATAGCCGTCCACACTTGTGAAACTGTTGCCAGTGGAAGATTTTCTGCTCGAACTGACCTTCCGATTATCTCCCATAAATGTTCGATGGGATTCACGTCGGGCGATATGGGTGACCAAATTATTCGACCGAATTGTCCAGAATGTTCCTCGAACCAATCACGAGCAATCGTGGATCGGTGATATGGTGCATAGCGGTCCATAAAAATGAAGTCCATGAATGGCTGCAAATGGTCTCCAAGTAGATGAACATGACCATTACCAGCCAATGATGCGCTTCAGTAGGACCAGAGGATCCAGTCCGTTCCATGTAAGCACTGCCCACACCATTATGCAGCCACCACCAGCTTTTACAATGTCTTTTTGACAATGTGGGATCATGGCTTCGTGGGGTCTGCACCACACTAACTCTACCATCAGCTTTTTCAAAAAACTGCGAAAAACTGGTTCGTTCGAAACTAGCAGTGTTCATCTGACCAGGCTACAGTTTTCCAGTCGTCTAGGGTCCAACGGATACGGCCACGAGTCTAGGAGAGGCCCTGCAGGCGACGTCGTGCTATTAGCAACGGCACTCGCGTCGGTCGCCTGCTGTCATAGCCCCTTAATGCCAAATTTCGCTGCAGTGTCATAGTGGATATGCTCATCGTACATCCCACATTGATTTCTGCAGTAATTTCAGGCAGTGTTGCTTGTCTGTTAACAGTGACAATTCTGTGCAAACGCCTCTGATATGCCCGTGACGAGAGGAAATGTCAGAATATGGTATTCTTGGCACACTCTTGACACTGACATTTAATTCCCTAACGATTTCCGAAAGAGAGTGTCCCATGCGTCTAGGTCCAACTATCATTCCACGTGCAGAGTCTTAATTCCGTCGTGCGGCCATACTTACGTCGGAAACCTCTTCGCCTGAATCACCTGGCTACAAATGACAGATTAAAACTGTGTGCCAAACCAGGATTCGAAATCGGGACCTTTGCCGTTCGCTGGCAATTGCAATATCGACTGAGCTACCCAAGTACGACTTACGACCTCTTCCCAACGCTATACTTCCGCCAGTACCTCGTCTCCTATTCACAGAAGTTCTCCTGCGAACCTGCAAGGCTAGCACTCCTGGAAGAGAGGATATTGCGGAGACGCTACGACAGATTCCGATGCCCTCGTCTTCGCGACCGCCGGCGCGCGGGCGCGGACGGCGAAGAGAACGCCCGCGGGGGGGGGGATTTAAATCGGCCGCCCGCCCTCAGGAGCTCAGTTCGTCAGCGCACCTGACGATGGCGACATGTCTGATCCCCGAAATCTTGTGCCCGTTGGACACTATGAACCGGCTGTATACCCGTGGACTGTTCGAGCAACAAATACGCCGGGAGAGACTGAAGAATGAAGACCAGAATCGTCCCTCGGTGGCTGGAAGAGCGTAATCGTGAACCGAAATTAAAACAATTACAGAAATTCAAGAAAATGAAAGCTCATTTGGGATTTCTGGAATTTCGAACAGAATTCTGAAAAGTTATTCCATCTTAATAAGTTATGTCCTTACTGGTATGCAATGCATCACTGGCACAGCGAATTTTTGCAGACAGGTAAAAATATGCAAATGTTAAACCACTTCATACGAAAAGTGACGAAACAGACTTAAACACTTACGCCCAGTTTTCTTGCTGCCATCTCTTTCCAAAATATCCGAAAAAATAATGTCGTTTAGGGTAGTCGCACATTTAAGAGGAAACAACTTGCGCAGCATATCACGGGTTCGATTCCAGCAGAGAACGCTATTTCTACATTCACTCATCCAACAGTACAAGCCATAATTATAATTTATCGCCAGTTGGTATTTTTTGTGACCTTTCGAAGGCGATTGACTGTGTAGATCATGGAACTCTCTCAGAAAAACTCAAGTTTTATGGAATGTATGGCTTTACGCAGAGCTTGTTCGAATCATACTTAACAAACAGAATGCAAAAGGTTATGTTGAATAATTCAGATAGTGTCGAAAAGGTAGGAAATTTTAATAACTAAGGAAAAAAATCACAAAGAAAGTCCCACGGGGTCCAATTTTGCGGCCACTCCTATTCCTTACACATGTAAATGACCTTCCACCTAACATTCAAAAAGCAAAATTGATACTTTTTGCAGACGATTCCACTGTTATAAGGAATCCCGTTAGAGAGAAAGCAACAGAAGAGTTGGTAAATGATGTTTTCCAGAGAATTATTAAAGGGGTCCTTGAAATACGGACTAAAAAAAAATACTACATTCAGTTTTGTACAAAAAGTAGTCATACTAACAACTGATGTAGCACACCAGCAGGAGTCAGTAAATGGGGTAGAACGCTCCGAATTTTTAGGGGTATACTTACTGACGAAAACTTGATTTGGAAAAAGCATACTACTGAGCTTCTCAAACAATTAAGTTATTTTTCCTCTTCGTTTAATCGTTATTCTTGGGAACAAACATATCAATGTCCTGGTATATTTAGTTATTTCCATTCAGTAATATCTTACGAAATAATTTTCTTGTGTGGCTCGTCACTTGGGAAGAGTGAATTGCTTACACGAAAGTGAGCTATAAGAATAATATGTCGTGTTAAGCCAAGGACGTCATGCAGGTATCTTTTCAAGGAACTAGGCATTTTAACTGCGCCGTCACGATACATATATACTCTAAAGAAATTCCTTATAAATGATCCATCACAGTTCAAAAAGAAGAGTGAGGTCTATCCTACAATACTAGAGGGAAAAAATGACCTGTATTATCCATTGTTAAAGATGTCAGTGGCTCTTAAATGAGTTAAATATGCAGCTACAAAAATTGTTGAACATTGGCCCAGAAACATAAAATATCTAACAGGTAGCGCAGCAAATTTTAAGTCTTAATTTAACATCCTTTCTCCTACATAAGTCATTCTATTCCATTGACGAATTTGTACTTGAAAAAAAAAAAAAAAGAGAGAGAGAGAGAGAGAGATAGCGAGAGAAAGAGAAAGGAGAGAGAGAGAGAGAGAGAGAGAGAGAGAGAGAAAGGAGAGAGAGAGAGATAGAGAGAGAGAGATAGAAAGGAGAGAGAGAGAGAGAGAGAGAGATAGAAAGGAGAGAGAGAGAGAGGGAGGGAGGGAGAGAGAGAGATAGAAAGGAGAGAGAGAGAGAGAGGGAGAGAGAGAGAGAGAGAGAGAGAGAGAGAGAGAGAAAAGTGTAGTTTCAAGAGTATGACTATAAAAATGTGTTCATAAATGTTAACACTAATCATCTATACATATCCTGTAAACAGACTTGTTTCACATCGTTTCGTTAAAAGAGTCATTCAAATGATCTATGGAACGAGTAACTATTTAGCTCACACTGTCTTGACCATCAAATTCACCTGATCTGAACCCGATGGAACAGATCAGGTACGGTCGCAGGTTCGAATCCTGCCTCGGGCATGGATGTGTGTGATGTCCTTAGTTAGGTATAATTAGTTCTAAGTTCTAGGGGACTGATGACCTGAGAAGTTAAGTCCCATAGTGCTCAGAGCCAGAGAACAGATCAGGGATGCTATCCGGCGTCAGCTCCGGGCCCACAAACGACCGACTCGTAATTTACCGGAATTGTGTGACTTGTGCTTAGGCATCTGGTGCCGCATACGTCCGCAAACCCACCAAGCACTTGTCGAACCCATGCCACGCAGAATCTGTCCTGTACTGCGCTCAAATGTGGACCAACAAGCTGTTACGCAAGCGTTCATAACGTTTCAGGTCATCGATGGACCTTCTAAGGGTCACGGCCTGTTTTCTCAAAACGTATTTACTTTACATGGAAAGCAGCCTGTGCCCGCTAACAGATGTTTATAGTACTGATTTCCCATGGAATGGAGTATCAAAACGAGTAAAGGGTGTCCCATGAAAAACTGGTCCAGAGTACGCACTGCTCGCCAATTACGCACGAATCATTACCCGCCACGAGCAGATAGAACAACAAATAAAAAAACATGTAATAATTAGATAAAAAAGAAGTAACAAATAAGGTAATGCAAAGATTTATATTTACTGGGTTGGTCTTTTCTTTTACATTACACAACAATAGGTACTGAAAATAACCTCCTTGTGCGCCCTAACATGTTAATATACATTTTGCGCATCTCTGGTTTATCAATTCTCAAATGGCATTACGAGTATTCTTCTTCAGGTCTTCTAATGTTATTGGGTTATTTGTGTACACTTTTCTCTTTAGACTGCCCCATAGGTAAAAGTCACAAATGAATTCGTGAGATTGGCTCGCGTGAAGTGTGACATCAACACCTAAATTATACTCCGCAAGCCACCTAATAGTGTGCGGCGGAGGGTATATCTGATCCCTCCAACCACCTTCCACTCGCGAATAGTGCGTGGGAAGAATGATTATCGGTAAGCCTCTGTATTGGCTCTAATTTCTCGAATTTTCTCATGGTCAATACGCGAGACGTATGTGGGGGGAAGTAATCTGTTGTCCGAGTACTCTTGAAAAGTGCTGTCCCGAAATTTCAATAGTAAATCTCTCTGTGATGCACAACGTCTCTCTTGTAACGTCTGCCAGTGGAGTTTTTTGGTATCTCCGTAACCATCTCTCGTCATCTAAACGATCCCGTGACGAAACGCGCCGCTCTTCGTTGGATCTTCTCTATCTCCTCTATCAGTCCTACCTGATAGGGATCCCAGACAGATGAACAATACTCAGGAATGGGGTGAACAAGCGCCTTATAACCCACTTCTTTCGTGGATGAGTTACATATCCTTGAGATTCCTCCGATGAATCTGAGTCTGGTGTTTGCTTTTCCCACTGTCTGCTTTACGTGGTCATTCCACTTAAGGTCGCTCTGGACGGTTATTTTACGGCAGACGCTGTCTCCAGTTGTTTTTTATCAATAGTGTAGCTGTGCAGTAATGGATTTCTTTTCCTATGTATGCGCGATATGTTACATTTATTTACGTCCAGGGTCAACTGCCGAAGTCTGCATCATTCATCAATTCTCTGCAAGTCGTTCTGCAAATTCTTACTATCTTCTGGCTTTGCTACTTTGGTATAAACAACTGCATCATCTGCCTAGCCTTAAACAGCATCCGAGGCTTTCTGCTAGATCATTTATATATATTGTAAACAGCAACGGTCCTATCACACTTCCCTGTGGTACTCCGGATATTACCTTTACATCTGTCGATTTTTTTCCGTTAAGACCGACGTGTTTGAGTTCTATGTGCAAGAAAGTCTTGAATCCAAACGCAAGTCTGCTCCGATACTCCGTAAGCTCTTATGTTTTTCATTAAACGTCAGTACGAACGGTGTCAGATGTGTTACTGAAATCAAGGAACACGGTATCAACATGAGCGCCGTTGTCCACTGCGCTGTTGATCTCATGGAGGAACAGAGCGAGCTGAGTTTCGCAGGATCTTTATTTGCGAAATCCATGTTGATTATTTTATAGAGTTCGTTTTCCAAAAACGTCATGATTCTTGAGCAAAAATTAACCAAAGATTCGCATGCACATAGCAGTGTCTACTATAAGGGCAAATGAAGTTGACGCTCCCAAGATCCACGCCAAACGTTCATTTGTGGCGACAGTTTACGTGTCAACCTCTTTTAACTCTGGAACATTCGTGCTCGAGTTTCCGCGATCACAGAAGCTGTACGAACGGATGGAGCTCGATTTTTTTTGCGTTTGCAACTAGCTTTCTAGCATGTCACTTTGTCACCAAATCCTGTATACTTCTCTTTGCTGGTATGAAAAAGAGACAGACAAATAGGTTCAAATGGCTCTGAGCACTATGGGACTTCAGACGTCATCAGTCCCCTAGAACTTAGAACTACTTAAACCTAACTAACCTAAGGACATGACACACATCCATGCCCGAGGCGGGATTCGAACCTGCGACCGTAGCAGTCACGCAGCTAGAGACAGACAACCTCTTTGCAAAAATGTCTCGCATTTCCTTAAGTGAACAGGTAGACACGTACGCCTCCCTATTGTGATTCTTTCTTGAAGAGGACGGAGGAGATTAGTGTTCCACATCCCGTCGACAACGAGGTCTTTAGAGACGGAGCACTTTTTACTTTATATGCAGTTTATATGGCATAAATTTTAATTAATTTTATATTTCTTATTGTTGCGAGCAGGAGAGATAAAATACGATGCTCACTATTAGTTTCTACAGTTGAAAATATTTTAACTTTATGGACTTAGGAGATACGCACAACACTGAAAAATTTCCTGCTGTGGACGTTCGATCCTTAATTTGCAAACTATTTTTATATAACGCTGATCTGGCTTATTAGGTGCGGAACATGGTATCATTACTGTAACTAATTATAGAATAAAAAATGCCCTTCGCTACTTTCATCTCATGAAAGCACAGAAAATTACTCTTATTACCTGTACGGAAGTTACAGAATGTTATGTTCACTAAACGTAAAAGTTGCAGTAGATCTTTTTTTAATGTATGAACACTATTAACTGCCACAACTAACATGAGAGCATGAAACTAAAAAGAAATGAAATTTGATTATTATGTTATTAGCCAGAACAGGTTTTGCACAGCAGTCTTTGATCACACACAAGTAAAATGTTATCATTTATTAATTATTTACGTTACTGACAACATAATAGCAGCTACCCATGTCCACCTGAAAATTACATAATAAAAATCCACAATTTCCGTCTGAAGTCTCCAGGAACCTGAAAGAGATGATTTTAATGCACCGTTACCTGCCCGCTATATTGCGGGAAAACTGCTTTCATTCAATTTCATTTCAATTTGCCGCGGCAGCGGCTCCCGCTATCGCTGCTCGGCTCTGAGTCATGAAAAATTCCTAATATGCTGAAAATTGCTAAGAATGTGGAATGAAATCTTGGGCAAGCTAGCAATAAACCATTACAGGTAATAATTTTAACAATTTCTGTATTAAAAAAATCAACATAAATTGAACGTACACATCTTTTACATGTATCAGCCTCCAATAGCGTCTTTTTCGATCAAAAGGACAAACGAAGGCTACCTAAGCATTCAATCGAGCGTCACAGGCTCTAACAACTTTAACGGCTACAAGAAGACAGAGAGAGTAATGTTTTAACCTCCACTATTTATAGGCAATTCAATATTTATCTTTGTTATCTCTGAATTAAGATTGTCTGCTTCGATACATACATTCGCCGACCACAGATGTTATTTGTGAAATATAAATACATAAATATTGCACAAACATAAAAATGAAAAAATGTTATTTCCTTTTATACATAATCTACAACCATTCATACAGTAATGAAATAATAATAATACAGATAAATGTTTATTTTTATTATATATTCTAACGATTTCGTAAATGTCTCGCCAGGAGACGTCATAGGAAGGGAGTCGGCCGTGCCGTTTCAGAGGAACCGTACCGGCATTTGCGTGAAACGATTTAGGGAAATCACGGAAAACCTAAATCAGGACGGCCGGACACGGATTTGAACCGTCGTCCTCCCGAATGCAAGTCCAATGTGCTAACCACTGCGCCACCCCACTCTGTCTTGAAGAGGAAACATCTCACGTCTTAACAAATTCGCAACGGCTTTCTCAGTGACAATAAACGTAGTCGCAACAGCTTCGAAACAGTAGATGACAACTGGCGGACGACTGAGCAGTCTAGTTCTCGAGGCTGGTTTTTCGTGTGCCGCCTTGTATAATTTACCAAAATAATTTTCTTTCTTGTCATGCTGCCAGGAAGTGTCACACTTTACTCAGACAAAACGCATCTCTAAATCGACAACGTTTGGTTAATTTACACGACTCGATTATGATGAGAGTATAATCCTCTGAAACGCACTGCCAAAAGATTAATAAGAGTGTCTAATTATATTTAGTTGTGTGTTGCAGTTGATAAGTAGCTTATATCGGGCCAACAGTTTAAGGTAGTATGATGCTGGTCTAACGTTCTCCAAATAACGAGAAATTTGTGAATGAAAGACAGAGGCTAGCGTTTGTTTACGTTAGCTGAATTTCTCCGCGGGCAGGTCACAAGAAGCAGGGCACTGGCTGAGTGGCCCAAGGACGGGAATAGGTCAGACCAAGGCTGTTCGCAGTGAGCCACTGCGCCTTTGCCTCTCGTGTCGAGGGAAAGCACGGGAAGTGTGCCGGAAGATGGCTGGAACTAGATCTGAAACCAGTCCCGTCCTATGATAATATTAAGACAGTGTGTTGTACTGAACTTCCTTAATACTTAACGATGTGTGTATATAGCCCTCAATGAACACCTGTGTGAATTTTTCTGTAACCAGTGGACGCCGCACACTGAAAAATACGGGGCAGTTATAAAGTCCGTGAAATATTTTAATAAATCGGTGTAGAAAGCATTTTGTGTACGGGAATTTGCCCGTTGCCAGTCGGCAGTAGTGCGCTAAGCGCCTTCCTCCGCAATATTCACAACAAACCTGTTTACAACAAATTAGTAACATGTTATAAGAGATCCGAGAATGATGCTTGTGCGATGCAAAACATTACGGACGACTAACGACCGGACATATCAGAGCAGGCAACGGACCGTGTGACAGACGTGATGGTGCGGAATCCGACAAAGTTTACCTACCGAGCTAGTGCAGAATTGACTATCTCTCAGCCGACAAAAAAAAAAAAAAAAAACATAAAAAAATAAATAAAATGGCTCTGCGCACTATGGGACTTAACATCTGACGTCATCAGTCACTTAGAACTACATAAACCTAACTAACCTAAGGACATCACACACATCCATGCCTGAGGCAGGATTCGAACCTGCGACAGTAGCAGTCGCCCGGTTCCGAACTGAAGCTCCTAGAACCGCTCGGCCACCGCGGCCGGCTCAGCCGACATTGTGGAAAATCCGTGATAAGTGTTTAAGAGCGAAACAATACAAATTGCAGCTACTGCAGGACAAGAGCCAAGATGACAAATTGCTCTACATGCAGTTCTGCATTGATATTCACAACCTTCTTGAAAATGACGACTTGGCAAGCAAATTAGTCTTCCATGACGAAGCCACTTTTCCATTTTTCACGAAAAGTCAATCGACACAACGCACGCATAATGGGGGACAGGGGGGCAGAGAATACATGTGCAACTATAAAACGCATCCTCCACGTTCCCGAGATGGTTAACGTACTCTACGTCGTAGCCAAGACAGTTTATGAATCCTCCTTCTTCGCTGATAGAACTATCAGTGATGTCACCTGTTTCGGTATGCTGCAGTTGGGGCTCATGCCACAACTTGACAGTGACAGCAGGGAGACGGCAGCTGTGCCCGAGCGGTTCTAGGCGCTTCAGTCTGGAGCCGCGCGACCGCTATGGTCGCACGTTCGATTCCTGCCTCGCGCTTGGATGTGTGTGATGTCCTTAGGTTAGTTAGGTTTAAGTAGTTCTAAGTTCTAGGGGACTGATGACCTCAGATGTTAAGTCGCATAATGCTCAGAGCCATTTGGACCATTTTTTGACAGCGGGGATTTCATCAACAATATGGTGCCCCTTCACATTTCGACAACTGAGCGAGTTATTACCGGAATGTTCCTACTCTCACTCCTGGTATGCTGGATTGCGTACGGGAAATACTGGATCACCGATTAGTTCTGCGCCGCGTGACTAAGTGTGGGCATTTACATCATTTATGCGAGTAAATATCGTAAAACAAAAACACTTGGAGTTAGTCTTTCACAAACTGTACGATTTGTTGCGTTATTGTTAGCGATTTATCTGTATATTTCATGGAACTTGTAGTTATACTGTGCAACAAAATACATCAAAACACACATTCACCGTACTTTACTGTCGTCAGGTGTCACTGACCGAAAAAATACGTCGGTGCACACGTTCACCTTATGTAAGTGGTTTGTTTGTTGTTGGATATCATGGCCTGAAAAATATAACAAAGAGCATCGAAACACGTGTACACTTGATGTACATGTATTTTGTGCAGGTGATGCCCCACAACTCTTAAATATCTGCGTTCTCAGAGAAGTATGCTGTACTCAGAAGAAGATGTAACCTGAATGTAGACAGTGCACTAAAATTGTCTAATTATATTAACGTATTTTACTGTTGACTGTGTCAACAGTAGTTTGAGTGACGCAATATTTTTATTATTATTATTATTATTATACAAATTTGGCCGTCAAAGACCGTGAAAACAGTTATTTCTTGCGCTTCTGGGAAGTCTTCTTTCTCTCAGTCCACACTTCTTTCATTCTTGCGCTGAA
Organism: Schistocerca piceifrons; assembly: GCF_021461385.2. Lineage (NCBI taxonomy): Eukaryota > Metazoa > Arthropoda > Insecta > Orthoptera > Acrididae > Schistocerca > Schistocerca piceifrons. Next base: position 83,862,472 of record NC_060141.1, read on the forward strand.
GGCGGCTTTTCTCTCTTCAGACCATTTAGTTCCACAAGTCTTCTTAATTTTCACACCGAAACCCGTGAATGAATTCAGTTTTTTTCTAAAAAGGTTTCTGTTAAATATTGTTTCCTGATCTATGTCCATTTCTTTTAGATCTCTTTCTGTGTTGATAAACCATAAATTTTTATTTTTTAGATTTGCGATGTACGAAAATATTTGTTTTGTAAGCCTATTCGGGTTCATCCTCATGATGTGAGCATAAAAGGAGCATCTTCTTTTTCTAATTTCGTCTGTAATTTTGCTACACTTCGTATACACTTCTTTGTTGCTTTTTAGTCTGTATACAGGCTTGCCTTGATCATCTGTTATTTTTCTGTGTCCAAGAATTGTCCTCACAATTCTTCTTTCACGATTTTCTATCTGTTCTGCGTATGTAAAATTTGCCAGTGTTTCTGATGCATATAGTATCTGCGGTCTAATGACAGTCTGGTAGTGTCTGAGTTTAATGTTTTTGGATATACATTTTTTTGAATACATTTGTCTGCAGTAGTGAGTTGCTGTCTCTAGTTTTTGTATTCTAGCCCTGCAGGCTGGATGACCTTTTGCCACAGGCTGAATTAGTTCACCAAGATATTTAAAATGTTTAGATACCTGTATTTTCCCGTATTTCGTAGTTATTTTCTTTGGTGGATTTTTGATATTTGTAATGATTTCTGTCTTCTCAAATGAAATTTATAATTATCTTTTTTTAACTGCACGGTCAGACCGGTACCACACAGGGTGATGGAAATAATTTATTGTACCTCATGATGAACAGCTTATAGGACCTCTTAATGATTAAAGATTCATTCCACCAGCAGCTCTCGAAGGTTTTAAATAAGACTTTGTTCATGTAAATACTTTTCTACTGTCATTACATGTCGCAGACTAAAAAACAGAACCAAATACATCGAAATAATTGCTAATCACTGCTAAGCGTCACACACGTACCTTCTGCACGCTCTTAGAAACGTGTGTATACAGCCGGACAGAGAAAAGTGCCGTGAGGATGAAGCTCATTAAGTTACTGCCTTCTCGCCGGAGGCATCAGTGCAGATTGCACGCCAAGATTTACTCCTTTAGCCTGCGAGGAGAAACACGAATGGTGTAACCAATAAAAAGTGGCCACCAAAAGGAAAAGTGCACGTCGATTTCGTGGTCGCCGGGACAGCATCAGACCAGACCTTCCTGCTCACTTGCCCGCTTGTGACAGCTCCAAGCGCCTTGCGGATGCCTTGCTGACCAGGATGAGAGAAGGATCGAACATGGGTATAATACACAGCCAGGAGTATTTATTTTTGTTTTCAAAAATTAGTCATGACAATTCTTGAAACACGTAGGAGATCCACGTAACTGAGAGGCCATAAGTCAAGGAAAGATGCACCATGTATGACGCCCCAGTGTTGCGTCTAGATGCAGCTATGGCGCGAATGTAGACACGATATGTGAGCAGTCTGTTACAGACAGGTGCGTAGTGAACACGACAGCACCTTGCGAGTTAACTGACTTTGAACGTGATATGATAATCGATAGACGCAGAATATCGGATGTTACACAGGAATTAGCGTCATCGATATGTCTAGGGTAGATGTTCAGTACCACACATACAATGCTTCCGCAAGAGTTAACCACCTCACAGGACGAGCACAAGTGTTTCGCGAACCATACGATCCGTCGACGGTCAGCTGTGACATCAGCGCCGCTTTGGACGTGGGGCGCCAGGAACGCAGTTCTGTCACGACTGCACGCATAAACTTCAGCAGCCGCCCGCGGCCTCTCTGTCAACCTGGAGAAAACAAGTCTTTGATCGACGCAACGCACACAGTTTATGGCGCCAGAGCCTCACCCACTCATTTTCCCGCTTCAAGGTATTACTTTCGTTCAAAGAAGATATGGGAATGCAACCGGTGGCGTCTTCACCAACGTCCGATGTTTCGAAAGGTGCACATCCGTAATTTTCGAAGCGGAAGTATTTGCATGCATGTCGGAAGGAACATTGCATCGTAATTCTGAAGAAGACAGCCTCTGCAATATCGTATTTATTCGCCAACACCGGGCAAACGACTTTCAATTAAAGTATTTCCATTGTACAGGAAAGTACTTAACGAATGTACGAGTGCGTGTTGTAGACACACGGTTGGCCACATATGCAAGTTTGTTTCTGGCCGTCAGTCGTAATCGGATAGCCTAAGGACGAAACCACCGCTCGAGATGCATGCCCGAAGGAACATTGTATCGTATAACTGACATCTATTATTATTACTATTTGAGTTTATTTCGCGTCAACAACAACACCATTTGGACCTCACCTTAACTGTTGTTGACAACCGCATTGAATTTAATATTTTTCGGAAAAACACGTTTTCCAACAATATTATACCTGCAGACTCGGCCCATCCGTATGCCCATAAGATGGCCTTTTTTGATTCTAATATTCATCGAGTTACAGCTACCCCTCTTGCACCAGATGCGGTAGAAACTGAACTCGTCACACTTGAGAATATTGCTATAAATAATGGATATAGGCCTCAGCTGGTAAGACAGATGTATAACAAGAAAATAAATAAAAATAATATTACGTCTTCCACCCTAGGGGTTGCGTTAGATGACAAACAGGTGGCAACGATATCTATCCCTTACATAAGCAATATAAGTTACAAATTGGGGCGTTTACTCAGAGCCCATAATTTCAGAGTCACCTATTTTACTAATAATAGTTTACATAGGAATTTATTTCACTCCTTGTAGATTAAGAGCGATAATTTGGGTTGTTTGGGGGGAGACCAAACAGCGTGGTCATCGGTCTCATCGAATTAGGAAGGACGGGGAAGGAAGTCGGCCGTGCCCATTCAAAGGAACCATCCCGGCATTTGCCTAGTAAGAGCGATAAACTTTCCCAATCAGGAGTATATAAAATTACATGCGGGGATTGTCCAAAATTTTACATTGGGCAAACGGGGCGAGCTCTGGGTCTCAGGTATAAAGAGCATATTCCTATTAGGAGCGGTGACGGTACTAAGGGCTCTACTTATGCGGAACACCTTGTGCAAACGGCTCATGCGCCGAGCCCTCCAGTTAACATCGAGTTACTTCATGCCGAGGTTAAGGGATTAAAACTGGATGTTTTGGAAGAAATGCAGATCTTTAAGCATCTGCAACATGTTAAAGACAATATCCTCAATGACCAACTCCTACTAAGAAATAAAAAATTTTTGGAAGGTTTCGCGCCTTTACTTTGTTCTTCATACTTGTAAATCTGATGATCTGGGGATTATCACATGCGCGCGCTGATTGGCGAGCGCGGTTGGTCAATCTGATCATCTTTCTTTTTATCCTCATTTTCCTTTTACGATGAAGGTGATTTTAGCCCGTTGAACACCTCACGTTTTATCCCTATATCTTTATTAGCACGACGTCTTTAGATTACGTCCCCTCAGCCCCCCCCCCCCCCCCCCTCCCCCCACCCAGGCTAACTACTGGCTTTAAGTATAGTTTTTAAGAGTTCCTCCTGTTGTCATAGGTAGCTTCATATATAAGTTTCTTTACTAGCATAAGCAACCTGTGGGGTTATTTTTAGGTTTTTATCTTCTATTTAGCTCGTATCTTGTTCTATCCATTTCATTTTTTGATATACGTTGTTCCACAGTTGGGAATATATGGGCTATTTAGCCCCAACCCATGTATAAACTTTCTCGTATTCGTATGCGCATGCGCATTCAAATAACTTCCCTTGTCTTGCGCATGTGCATAGGTAGCGGGTCGGGCTTGTAAGTGAGCGACCGTTGAAGCTGCAGTTTATAGCGGGTCATGGCCCATCGAACATAGGCCGGTGTGTGGTGGAACGTACACCATTAAGTAGTGGTTTTGACTTTGTACATATTTACTGTTTGTGTTTTCCTTTTCTTTTTCGTTTATAAATATATAGCTATGGTGTTCTTTTAATCATTGACAAAGGTCTTCTTAGGCACTTGTGGGTTTTATTGTTGTTCTGAAGAAGGTGTAGTTATCTACGCTGAAACTTGGGTTAACACTTAACACTAGGTGCTTTTTTAGCAATCGAGGCGGGTTTTTAGTTTTTTTAATACACCATGATATGTTTCATTTATAGACTGCAGTAATATTTCGAGAGCATCAGCTATAAATTCTTCGCAATTGAGAGAAGTGGTTGTCTAAGTTAAATAACATATATGAGTTTAATGTTGAACTATTACCAAAGACTGCATGTAATATTTTTCCATTTGTGTGGTTGCATTTGAAATATATATCTTCTGTAAAATTATCTACACCGCGTAACTCAATAAAACATTGGACTTCGAAAGAAAACAAACTATGCTCGGGTTTTGTTGAACGGTAAGTACAGCTAATGGCTGTTAAGAAAGAAAATAAGTTAATGGCGTTACGAAAACTTCGATAGTTTCCACTAGTACAGTTACAGTAGTCACATTTAGCTGTAATGTTTCGGAATAAGCGAAGGATAGGAGATGACGTAAAAGAGGATGAAAGAATCTTTTCAACAGTTATTATTTCAATTAGAAACAGACACATTTCATCAGAACAAAGGCAGCAATGGCAGTGGTAATTGAAAACACAAACAGAAAAGAATGGAATAGAATGAACGAGTCATTGCCGTACACTGATAAGCCAAAACATTATGACCACTGTCCAGGCGCATTTCGATCCAGCCTGGTGCGGTTGCGAGCACGTGACATGATAACAGAAGTATGGAAGCGGAGCACACGCGGACGGGGAATCACTCTAGCGAGGACGTGGGCAGCAAATGGGGAAATCCATTGAAATAAGCGACTTTGACAAAGGGCAGATTATCATTACGCAGAGCCTGTGAATGAGTATATCGAAACCGGCAAAGCTGGTCGAACATTCACGTGCTACTGTCGTGATCATCTACGGAAAGAGGTAGAAAGACAGCGAGACAACCTCTAAGCGCTAAATGGTTGGACGTCCACGATTATTCACAGAACGTGGGTTCAAAAATGGTTCAAATGTCTCTAAGCACTATGGGACTTAACATCTGAGGTCATCAGTCCTCTAGATTTAGAACTACTTAAATCTAAGTAAGCTAAGAACATCACACACGTCCATGTCTGAGGCAGGATTCGAACCTGCGACCGTAGCAGCAGCGCGTTTCCGGACTGAACAGGTCTACTAAAGAGACTGCTTACACCACGCTTGTTCGCCCTATTCTGGAGTATTGCTGTGCGGTGTGGGATCCGCATCAGGTAGGACTGACGGATGACATCGAAAAAGTACAAAGAAGGGCAGCTCGTTTTGTATTATCGCGAAATAGGGGAGATAGTGTCACAGACATGATCCGTGGAATGGAGTGGCAATCATTAAAACAAAGGCGTTTTTCGTTGCGACGGGATCTCCTCATGAAATTTCAGTCACCAGTTTTCCCCTCCGATTGCGAAAACATTCAGTTGGCACCCAACTACGAATGGAGAAATGATCATCACGATAAAATAAGAGAAATAAGGGCTGGCACAGAAAAATTTAAGTGCTCATTTTTCCCGAGTGCCGTTCGAGAGTGGAACGGTAGAGAGACAGCTTGAAGGTGGTGCATTGAACCATCTGCCAGACACTTCATTGTGAATAGCAGAGTAATCACGTAGATGTAGATGTAAGCGCCTAGAATCGCTCGTCAACAGCGGCCGGCACAGAACGTGGGGTTCAAAGGCTTGTCTGCTCTGTATGGTAGGATAGATAGTGATCCATGGCATCTCTGCCGAAAGAGCACAATGCTGGAGCGCGCAAAAATGTTTCGAAGTACATCGTTCATCGTACAGTGTTGAACATGGAGCTCCGCAGCGGATCACCTCTACGAGTTCACATGTTGACCCAACGACATCGTCAACTACGATTTAAGTGGGTGCGGGACCATCGAGATTCGACCGTCGATCAATGGATAGGTGTCGGCTCTTCGGGTGAATCACATTTTTGATAGACTAGGTCGATGGTCGTCTCTACAAACGGCGTCATCAATGTGAACGGTGGCTCGAAACGTGCAGCGCGCTAAAGACGCAGGCCAGTGGGAGCAGTATTATGCTATGGAACATATTCTCTGCTTCCCTGCGCATGGGTGGGACTTGTAATAATCGGAGACAGCTGCAAACCCCCTGCACACCTTCACGCTTTATGTCTTTCCCCTTTCCGGACGCCACCTTTCGGCAGTCAGTGTCTCGGAGCCAGATCCGTGCTACGGTAGCTTGGGGGGCATTATAGTAAACTCACGTTGCTGTCTCGGCGACCAAATTTGCCAGATGTAAATACTATGAAACCCAACTGGTTCGCTATCGGGCGCCATCACTGTGTACGCAAATCAGCGGCCCATTATTTACGCGAATCACATGACCTGTGTGTAGACATCTAATGCTACATACCTCCACAAACCAGCCAACAAACTGTCGGATCCCTGATACGCATAATGAGTGATGTATTTCGGTCTAAAGACGGACGAACAAGCTATTAAGCAGTTGGTCATAATGTTTCGGCTCATCAGCGTATATACTGAAACAGGAAACAAGCCAGGAGCGTTAGGTCTTTACTGTATGTTCACTCTTGGACAAACATGATACTTTACATAAATCATAACTGTATAGAGTACCTTTATTTCCATTATATACGCAGAATTTCTTTCAGAAACGAGAATCTTCTTTAAATTTCTAAGCGGTTCATGAAGAGGTGGCGCAATTGTACACTACTGGCAGTTAAAATTGCTACACCACGAAGATGACGTGCTACAGACGCGAAATTTAACCGACAGGAAGAAGATGCTGTGGTATGCAAATGATGAGATTTTCAGAGCATTCACACAAGGTTGGCGCCGGTGGCGACATCTACAACGTGCTGACATGAGGAAAGTTTCCAACCGATTTCTCATACACAAACAGCAGTTGACCGGCGTTGCCTGATGAAACGTTGTTGTGAAGCCTCGTGTAAAGAGCAGAAATGCGTACCATCACGTTTCCGACTTTTATAGAGGTCGGATTGTGGCCTATCGCGATTGCGGTCTGTCGTATAGCGACATTACTACTCGCGTTGGTCGAGATCCAATGACTGTTAGCAGAATATGGAATCGGTGGGTTCAGGAGTGTAATACGGAACGCCGTGCTGGATTCCAACGGCCTCGTATCACTAGCAGTCGAGATGACAGGCATCTTACCGCATGGCTGTAACGGATCGTGCAGCCACGTCTCGATCCCTGAGTCAACAGATGGGGACGTTTGCTAGACAACAACCATCTGCACGAACAGTTCGACGACGTTTGCAGCAGCATGGACTATCAGCTCGGAGACCACGGCTGCGGTTACCCTTGGCGCTGTTTCACAGACAGGAGCGCCTGCGATGGTGTACTCAACCACGAACCTGGGTGCACGAATGGCAAAACGTCATTTTTTCAGATTAATCCAGGCTCTGTTTACAGCATCATGATGGTCGCATCCGTGTTTGGCGACATCGCGGTGAACCCACATTGAAACGTGTATTAGTCATCGCCATACCGGCGTATCACCATGCGTGATGGTACGAGGTGCCATTAGTTACACGTCTCGGTCGCCTCTTGTTCGCATTGACGGCACTTTGAACAGTGGACGTTACATTTCAGATGTGTTACGACCCGTGGCTCTACCCTTCATTCGATCCCTGCGAAACCATACATTTCAGCAGGATAATGAACTACCGCATGTTGCAGGTCCTGTACGGGCCTTTCTGGATACAGAAAATGTTCCACTGCTGCCCTGGCCAGCACATTCTCCAGATCTCTCACCAGTTGAAAACGTCTGCTCAATGGTGGCCGAGCAACTGGCTCGTCACAATACGCCAGTCACTACTCTTGATGAACTGTGGTATCGTGTTGAAGCTGCATGGGCAGCTGTACCTGTATACGCCACCCAAGCTCCGTTTGACTCAATGCCCAGGCGTATCAAGGCCGTTATTACGGCCAGAGGTGGTTGTTCTAGGTACTGATTTCTCATAATCTATTGACCCAAACTGCGTGAAAATGCGTATAATATATTTCTCCAATGAATACCCGTTCATTATCTGCATTTCGTCTTGGTGTAGCAATTTTAATGGCCAGTAGTGTAGTTCTGAACAACACACATCACTGCAATGTCGTCTTTATTCGTCTGCATTGTGCAAGCTACTTTCAGTTAAAATGTCTCCCCTGTACGGGAATACACATAATGAATGTGCGAGTGCTGGTTGTAGGCAGATGGCTGGCGGCGTAGCGGTTTTTGGGTCAGATCGTGGAGCCTGCTCGGATAGTCTAATAGTAAGGCGACCGCTCGCGATAAGCGGGAAGTCTGGGTTCGAGTACTGGTCCGGCCCAAATTTGAATCGCCGGCCGAAGTGGCCGTGCGGTTAAAGGCGCTGCAGTCTGGAACCGCAAGACCGCTACGGTCGCAGGTTCGAATCCTGCCTCGGGCATGGATGTTTGTGATGTCCTTAGGTTAGTTAGGTTTAACTAGTTCTAAGTTCTAGGGGACTCATGACCTCAGCAGTTGAGTCCCATAGTGCTCAGAGCCATTTGAACCATTTGAACCAAATTTGAATCGTCGTCATTCCATGCATGGATGCATCTAAGAAGTAACATTGCATCACAATTCCGAACGACACCAGGTACTGCGATATTGTATTCCATATGCTTCCTTACCCATCTGTGACGGTGTCCACGATGTTGTGGTGTACAAGGTGGTGCTCCCTATGGCCATCGGGAAAGCCGTCTCCTAACAGTTTGGTGCGATGCATGACTTCCTGTAGCCTCTTCGAATGCCGAATTCAACTCTGGAGCAATCAGCCTATGGTTCTTTTGACTCAAAAGTCGTAGATATCGGTCATCCTGTGCACTTGTCGAACGCGGACTGAATGTTCGGAGTCATAATCAATACTGCCTGTCAACTGGAACTGATTCCATGTACGCACCACAGCACTTTGACCCCGACGCACATGTCGCGCAAATTCACTGGTTCACAAGCCTTCTACGCGTAATTGTCCGCCTGCTTAGCTGGGTGGTAACGTGCTCGCCTCCCATGGAAGCGGGCCGGGCTTCGATTCCCGGCCGGGGTGGAGGTTTTCTTCCCTCGGGGACTGGCTGTTGTGTTGTCCTCATCATCATTTCATCCTCATCGCCGGCGATTTTTTTACGTCTAACTGTATGATACGGGCCCGATCATTGGTCGCGACTGTCCGCGACATGATGGATGTTCGCTTTTCTGTTTCACAGACGTTTCTAATGTGTCCTTACTGGTGTTTCACGTTCAACTGAAGTGCTCCAGTCCACTCGGATGGCGCAGTCTGGTGATAGGTAGCACTCATGGTAATTGTGTGTATGTTCATAAACAATGTCTGGAATGACCTTCAGATCGGTACAGGAGCAGTCACAATACCAACACACCTGTATGACATTTCAGGGAGATGTAACACTTTTATTGATATGTGTGGTTTCGATAGACATATATTTCAACACGTCTGAATAATTTGAAGCTACTTTTTGTTGTTTTAAATCTTTTGGTGGCAGAGCAGTGTACACGTTGCCACTGACAACCCACTCCTGGCTCATCTGTAGTCGGTTGGATGAAAAAAAAGGAGAAGGAAAAACGAACAGAAAAAGCAAGAATCGATGACTACTAGGATCTTCATACGAGAAATAAATCTCAGAGGATTATATTTACAGTCAGTGATCATAAATCTCGGCGACAGTGTCAGTGATCGCCGGTTGTCACAACGTTTTTTCTCCACCGTCAGCGAAATGCAAGTCAGTGCCCACTGCATCGAGAGCTCCCAAGGTAACAGAGAGAAGAAGAGGGAGATAAAGAGGGGGAGGAGCGAAATTTGAAACGACCTGATCCCATCTGTATTGCGGCGTCATGAAAAGCGCTTTATCCAGATACACAATCTTAGTGGAAGCTTTCTATCACGAGAAGAGAAAGTTATGTCGGGGGCAGTTCGCGTTTCGCTGTGCTCTTCACTGTTTTTCCTGAAGGGGGCAAGGAAATATCTACAGCAACAAATACACATTACTGAACGTGATTTTACATTTTTATAGGAACGTAAAACACCAATGACAATTTTGGACGTTCGAAGCAGAATGTGACACGTAAATGACAAGTATTGCGCAACGAAGAGCCTTGATGTCTGGTAAAATTTCTTTCTGCAACAATAGGAAACATAAAAACCTGTATGGCTGAACGGAGATTTTAACCCTACTTCTCCTGTGAGTGCATTGTGTTTAGGGTTGCCAACCGTCCCATATTGTAAGGGATTTTCCGTATTTGAACGCTAAAAAGATTATCCCATATGGACCCTGTGCGGTTCGCTAAAATTCATTATTTAATGTTTCTCTGCTAATTTATTTTGTTTGTGTAACTAGTTTGTCGATATTCCTCATTGTTAGGCCTATATGTTGCGGATCAATAAAATGAAATATGGCTTTATCGTATGACACATTTGCCGAAATCGCAGTATGGCTTATCAGATTATTTGCCATTTAAGTTTGAATTTGCCTTATTTAAACTACAGCCTAGAGTCAATCGCTAATCACACTTAAAAAAATACTGTGTTTCTATTACTCAATAACGCTTTGAAATTTGAAGAGCTGTGACAACGATGGGCAATGGTTTATTTAAATGCACCATTAGCAACTGCAATGCTGAACCAACGTCAATTTCACATAGACAATAGACGATAATCGTCAACAGTCGCATAGGTTTATGGTGTAGCACATCCGGAGGTAAATATGAAAGTAAAATGTTACGGAAGGAAGTCAGCATTAATTGACGGCAGCAAGAGGATGTTGAATGCCGATATAGAGGTATAATTCAGACGCAGTGCATTGTCTCTTTAAATGAAATGTTTCTTATACTGGTCGTCTGATTTTACTGTGTGGGACACTTTTCCTCAGCACACTGATGTGCAGTTCAATGCCAGGAGTTGTTGATAAGCAGGGAGCTTGGTGACACAAAATCGTGTTCTTGTTGGGTTTTAATGCAGTGAAATGATTTGAATGGTGATAATGATGACAATTTACAGACTTCGTTAAAGACATAAATTGCAGGAACGAATTATATTAGCAGGCCGAAAAATACACTCCTGGAAATTGAAATAAGAACACCGTGAATTCATTGTCCCAGGAAGGGGAAACTTTATTGACACATTCCTGGGGTCAGATACATCACATGATCACACTGACAGAACCACAGGCACATAGACACAGGCAACAGAGCATGCACAATGTCGGCACTAGTACAGTGTATATCCACCTTTCGCAGCAATGCAGGCTGCTATTCTCCCATGGAGACGATCGTAGAGATGCTGGATGTAGTCCTATGGAACGGCTTGCCATGCCATTTCCACCTGGCGCCTCAGTTGGACCAGCGTTCGTGCTGGACGTGCAGACCGCGTGAGACGATGCTTCATCCAGTCCCAAACATGCTCAATGGGGGACAGATCCGGAGATCTTGCTGGCCAGGGTAGTTGACTTACACCCTCTAGAGCATGTTGGGTGGCACGGGATACATGCGGACGTGCATTGCCCTGTTGGAACAGCAAGTTCCCTTGCCGGTCTAGGAATGGTAGAACGATGGGTTCGATGACGGTTTGGATGTACCGTGCACTATTCAGTGTCCCCTCGACGATCACCAGTGGTGTACGGCCAGTGTAGGAGATCGCTCCCCACACCATTATGCCGGGTGTTGGCCCTGTGTGCCTCGGTCGTATGCAGTCCTGATTGTAGCGCTCACCTGCACGGCGCCAAACACGCATACGACCATCATTGGCACCAAGGCAGAAGCGACTCTCATCGCTGAAGACGACACGTCTCCATTCGTCCCTCCATTCACGCCTGTCGCGACACTACTGGAGGCGGGCTGCACGATGTTGGGGCGTGAGCGGAAGACGGCCTAACGGTGTGCGGGACCGTAGCCCAGCTTCATGGAGACGGTTGCGAACGGTCCTCGCCGATACCCCAGGAGCAACAGTGTCCCTAATTTGCTGGGAAGTGGCGGTGCGGTTCCCTACGGCACTGCGTAGGATCCTACGGTCTTGGCGTGCATCCGTGCGTCGCTGCGGTCCGGTCCCAGGTCGACGGGCACGTGCACCTTCCGCCGACCACTGGCGACAACATCGATGTACTGTGGAAACCTCACGCCCCACGTGTTGAGCAATTCGGCGGTACGTCCACCCGGCCTCCCGCATGCCCACTATACGCCCTCGCTCAAAGTCCGTCAACTGCACATACGGTTCACGTCCACGCTGTCGCGGCATGCTACCAGTGTTAAAGACTGCGATGGAGCTCCGTATGCCACGGCAAACTGGCTGACACTGACGGCTGCGGCGCACAAATGCTGCGCAGCTAGCGCCATTCGACGGCCAACACCGCGGTTCCTGGTGTGTCCGCTGTGCCGTGCGTGTGATCATTGCTTGTACAGCCCTCTCGCAGTGTCCGGAGCAAGTATGGTGGGTCTGACACACCGGTGTCAATGTGTTCTTTTTTCCATTTCCAGGAGTGTACGCAAAAGGTTTACACATTATTAGTGAATGGGATTAAACATAATACTATGAAACTGGGCGTTTTTAATTTCAAATCAATTATTACTTCCCTTTAAATTACATGACAGTTTTTTAAATGACATTTCGCATGGCGGTCCGAGCAAGAAGAAGGACGAAGACGACTCTACACATTCATTTTTCATAAAATCATGGACACTCAAAAATTAAAAAATGTATTAATTGTAACGAAGAAGTAAATTTTGCATTCGGAAAAATAATTACATTACTGACCTCAGCGAAATGTAGGGGTTCGTTTCAACGAAGCACAAAGTAGGTTCTTTGGAGCTGTGCTATGCGTAGTAAAGAGATGTGTCCCAAGAGGCTTTCGCAAGGAATATAGATGGACATGAAGGTGCGAAATTCTGTGCAAAAAGTTTTGCGTCAACAATGACTGTGAAATAGCTGACGAATATCTCCTCAGTATCGACGCAGTAGTGGAATGAACCAGTTGAACCTTTACAATTAGTCTTAAACGCACCTCAAGCAGAAAAGCCTGGTTCTTGCTGAGAAAACTTGGAGGTGACAACCCACCAGACCACTGATGTTCTCCACACTGGTAACATACCCCATGTTTTCAGAAGAACAAAAATCATAGCCACCTTAAAATCAAGTAAAGAAAATGACTAACAGCAAAGCTAGCAACCCATTCCTTTACTTAACACAATACATAAACTTCCAGAGTGAATAATATAAAACAGAATCAGCCACAAAATTTTGCAAAACCTGCCTGCTGAACAGGCAGTTGCACCGATCTTTCTCTGACAAATTTTACTGAAGAAAGATTAGCAAAGAAAGAGAAAACCTCAACTGTGTTTGTAGACCTAATGGCAGCTCATGATACTGTGTAGTGGCAAGGGGCAATAACATTTAGAAACCATAACCTTTAGCAACCATACCACGCCTTAAAATTGGAAATCTCATCAATCCTATGTTCAGCAACAGAAACTCTCAGGTTCTAATGGGCAGTAAGATGAGACTTCTAATGATGGTTAGTAATAGCCTTCCACAAGGATCAGTGCTAACCCCTCTTCTGTTTTCCCTGCATTCAGTAGATATGCCTAAGATAACATTAAGGAAATCTGGTTATGCATGCTATTGGGCTCTTGTTGCGAGGGCGTTACTGAGTCTGTCTTGACTGAAGACCTACAAATTATTGGCAAATCCTTGCTTAACTGGAGGCTAAGGCCAAGCATTGCCAAAATGGAAGTCATGAGATTCCACCTTAACAACTGAGAGAGGACAATTACTCTCTCACTTAGTTTTCGCATATGGAAAATTATTAAAGATTTCATTACAACCTGACACATCTTGAGCGAGACTCTAGAAAGTTAATGGCCTGAGCAGATCTTGATGGAGCCTGGTAAGGCGCTAAAAGCATAAGGTATTTTTATGATTCTTAGCTAACAGAAATGGCTTGTTGGGAGTTGAAATCAATTGGCGGCGAGCCCATCCCTTAATAAATCTTGCCAGACAGGCCCTCAGCCATACAGGGCAGGCCCTCATTGAGACAGGTCTCCATCAGAACAATGCTACGCTACCTGCTGTGGCGCCAGCAGAAGCCTGGACTGGGGTGACAGTCTAAAGGGATGCATCTATACAGTGTAGTTGTAAACCAGTCATTGTGTGCAGAGCCATATGTAAAAACATTCGCCTGTTTTTGTGTTCGCCAATAGTGCAAATAGGCCGCCTCGGTTCTATAAGAAAACTCTGGCGTCAGGGAAACGATTGGAGAATCTTTATTACACTTCATAGCTAGGACTAACAAGCTCCAATGCATAGGAGATTAAGATAAAGATCTTTGGGGTTGTATCTGTTCGATTGCTGCCATGGGAAGAGACATGACTTAGTAAAAATCATCTTCCCTCTCTGTGAAAACTTATAAAAGCCAGTAATTGGCGGTTCCTTTTTTTTTTTCAGAGATGCAGGTTTCTTAACTCATGCCCTGATTCGACATGAGTTTGTGCTGTCGTGTGGGAGGGGAGATTCAGCACCTCTAGAGTTCTGTGATTGGCTCGAGATGGTGTCGTCCGTGCGCTTTGTGGGAAAATGGAATTTTTTTCTGGAAAGTTGCGAAGCACTCGGGTGTGGGACTTTGGTCTGGTAAGCACTTCTCGTCGAGGCTCTAGCATCTGTGGTTGGTACTTGGGACCTGTCCTGAGACTGACTTCACTTGCGAGTAGTTTAGACTGGGGAGCCTATGGACGAGTTCTTACTGTACCAACAGTGTGACTTCAAATGTTTCGGACTACTAATTTGCCGAGGGCACACTTATTCGTTTTTGGTTTACCAGTCTTGACATTTGGTATCCTTGTGAGCTCTGTCGTATAAGTGAGCCAGATTGGTCTTTGGTATAACCAGCGAATGGGTGTGCCACGCACTGAAATCTACTGTGATTTCAGAGCTCTGGTAGAGAGTAAATTACGACCCGTCTGCCTGGCCGCTAGACCGTGAGATTTTTGCATTTCTTTCATGGCCGCGATCGATTCACAGATGGCGCCTCCACATCTCACCTCCACCACACACATCTCGCCAGCTGCAAGTTACATTGGTGCATGAAGCAAACAGGGTAACGTACTGCTGCTCCGGCATTGTCAGGGCGTACAGATTTCAATCGCCGCTTGCTCTCAACTGCACCTATGTAGAGAAACTCCAACAGATTTGGTCAATCAAATTAATCGGATCAGTTCAGATTGCGTTATCCACATTTTTAGGGCCAGAGTACTTGACTCACTCCACTAGTTAAACTGTCTCTGCCATCCAGGATCCTTGTCCAGTGTGGTCTTACATCACCTGTTAGTTGTTTATAGTATTCAATCAATAACTTGTTTAGCATAGTTTATGTCTATTTTGGGAAAATAAATGTTGTTCGTTCACTAAGCTTTGCCTACATTATCAATCATTTATATAGTCCCACTTGGATTACCTTTCACAATTAGCTCGCCAAGAAATAAATAAAGGTATATTTTGAAGAGAAACAGCTCAGGCGCAGCAGAAGCCTACGTTATCTAGAAGTCAGCTTTGACGAGCACTCGTTGAAAACTGCTGCTGAGATGAAGACAAGAATTAACTTCCTGCAGAAACCTTGTGGTACGGCATAGGCTTTACCAGCTCCAGCACTAAAAACTTCAGCTCTCGATGTACCTTGTGTAGTCTGCATCAACAGCCCATACACCAGATTCGTCGACACGCACCTCAGTCACACTACGTGCATCACAGAAACAATCAGAAACACTCTGACTTTGGTTGCCTATTCTCAGCCACACAGCTCCCCAACTGTTGCGGCAAGAATTGCTCTCAAGCAGGAGTTTACCAAAATAGCTAGTTACTCGTATTCTTATTCCCCTCTACATTAGGGCATTCCTGCTCCCATAAAAGCAGTTTTGGCTGCCGTCTTCCACCTCTGCAAGGTGTAAAATTTTTGATGTACAATAGAGTAACAATAAATAGCTCTCCGATGGGCAGAAATATGGCAGAACAGTGATATCCCAGGGCAGCTTATGATGCCCTGCATCTCGTCCAGCCCACCAACATTTGAAGAACATTGGAAGATATGGTCTGAATTCAGCAGAACAATGTGATGGAGAACGACAAAATGTCCCGCATATCATGTATGCATGTTCAAAAGGGTTATTTCCTGGCCATCCGGAGGAGTTCCTGATGGCAAAAAAGACATCAACTGAACATATTCATCAGTTGGATATGTGTCTGGGACCTTCTGCGCTTTGTAAACACTGTAATTTTAATTAAACTATACTAATTTTTCTATGTGTTAATATGAAAATACGTATTGTTAAGGCAAAGCAGAGTTTTTTGTTTGATGTGATACTAGCAAAATCCTAAATAAAGTCGACGTATGACATGTTTTGTTGTACGAATGCGAGTAACACCTAAGCAATAATGTCTCAAGGTCCACTCATGGTCTAGGGTAGCTGAGCATATTCGGTCATAGAGCTTGCTGCTCTATGTAATTAAAAATGAAAAAAAAAAAAAAACGAGTGAAGGGGTCAAGATTAACTTCAAAGTGTGTCATGTGACGTCTGTCACAACCAAATGCAACGACAAGAAAAAATGAAATAGGGGGGCGGGGTGGGGGGCTAGCGCCTTAGTCACCTCCATTCCAACCAACGGCCTTGTCAACAAGAGCGGAGGTGAGAACTGGGGTTCAGGACACGCTCTTGACCTTAGGGTGGGAAACTATTCCTAAAGGCGGGAGAATCACCAGTGATCAACGGCCTGAGGAGTCAGCAAGGCAATGGAAGCCATTGCATTAAAGACAAATAATGTGTATCCACAGAACATGTGGCCCGTAAATGAAAGAAGTGTCATGATAATCTCTCCAGTGGCAAAAGATTCAGGACTAGTCTCACATTCGGATCCTCGGGAGGGCACTGCAAAGGAGGAGGTGACCACGAGAAAAAGACTGAATAACCAACGAAAGGATAACGTTCTACGAATCGGGGAGTGGAATGTCAGAAGGCTAATTGTGGTAGGGAAGCTAGAAAATCTGAAAAGGGTATTTCTATGTTTCAGTCTCGTTATAGTAGGTGTTAGTGAAGTGAAATGGAATGAAGACGAGAATGTTTGGTCAGATGAGTGTAGGGTAATATCAGCGTCATCAGAAAGTGGCATAATGGGAGTAGGATGCCTTATGAATAGGAAGGTAGGGCAGAGAGTGAGTTACAGTGAACAGTTCAGTGATAGGGCTGTTCTCATCAAATAGACAGCAACTAACACCGACAACAACAGTTCAGGTCTATATGCCGACGTCGCAAGCAGAAGAGGAAGAAATAGAGAAATTGTGTAAGGATGTGGAATGGGTAATTTAGTACGTAACGGGAGATGAAAATCTAAGAGTGATTGGGGACTGGAATGTTGTTGTATGTAAATAGAAGGGAGGGTTAAGCGATAATTTGGGATTGGTAGTAGGAATGGGAGAGGAGATAGACTAATTGAGTTCCGCAATGCATTTCAGCTCGTAATAGCGAATACTCTGTCCAAGAAACCAATCTGAAGATGTATATTGGAAACGGCCGGGAGATATTGGGAGATTTCAGTTAGATTATGACATGGTCAGGCAGAGATTCCGAAATCAGATATTGGATTGTAAGGCGTAATCAGGAGCAGATATACACTCAGATCACAATTCAGTAATGATGAAGAGTAGGCTGAGGTTTCAGACTAGTCAGGAAGCATCAATGCGCAAAGAAGAGGGATACATAAGTACTAAGGAATAAAGAGATTTGCTTGAAGTTCTCTTAGGCTATAATACTGTGATAATGAGTAGTTCAATAGGCAGTACAGTTCATCTACATCTACGTCTGCATTTACATGATTACTCAGCAATTCGGAGTCAAGTGCCTGGCAGAGGGTTCGTCGAACCATCTTTAAGCTGCTTCTCTACTGTTCCATTCTCGAACAGCGCGCGGGGCAAACGCTTAAATCTTTCCGTTCGAAATCTGATTGCTCTTATTTTATTATGATAATCATTTCTCCCTATATAGATAGGGGCCAACAAAATATTTTCACGCTCTGAGAAGAGAGCTGGTGATTGAAATTTCATAAGAAGGTCTTGCCACAGGGAAAAACGTCTTTGTTTTAATGATTACCACTCCAATTAGTGTATCATATTCGTGGCCCTCTCTCCACTATTTCGCGATAATACAAAATGAGTTGCCCTTCTTTTTCGATGTCCTCCGTCAGTCCAATTTGATACGGATGCCACACCGCGCAGCGGTACTTCACAAGAGGGCGTACAAGCGTGGTTTAAGCAGTCTTTACTAAAGCTGATGCAATATCTAAGTATTCTGCCAAGAAACCGCAGTTCTTGGTTTGCTTTACCCCCACAACATTATCCCTGTGGACGGTCCAGTTTAAGTTATCCATGGTATTTAGTTGATACTACAGCCTTTAGATTTGTGTGGTTTATCGTGCAACTGAAATTTGCGAGACCGAGTGGTATGGCACTCATGCCAGGGCAATGCCCACGAGCCGAAATCTTGGTCGCCCCTGGTGTAAATAATAATCATACGTAGGCCCTACTGTTATGGAATGAAACATAATTCGATGTTTCTTTGAGGTAAATTACCGTTGTTTCTGTTCAATTTTTTCAGCTTAAACTTTGGATTCATGTTGATCCATTGTGGACGTGGGACAGCGGCTGGTCAAACACTGAACAAAGAAATTCGCCAAACAGCCATGCAAATTGACAGATATAAAACAAAATAACTTCTCAATTTGCACAGCTGTTTGGTGAATTTCTTTGTTTGTAAATGTTGGTTAGTGATATCCTAGTTTGCTAAGCCACAGGTACAATCCAGAATTATCTGTGTCTTGAATAAAACTGTGTGACGTTTGTTTACTGAAGTTCTATATTACTCTTACTAGAGATTACAGTATTTATAATATACCAAACAATGAGTAAAATGTAAAAATAGTGATTAATTTTAATTTTTTAGGAAGTAAACAATCCTTGTTATTTCACCAGTGAAAGGGAAGAGTATGTAGTCTGATAGATTTTTCTATTAGGTACAAATAATGTTAATAGTGGTTTGAAATGGTATCATTTTTTTTACATATTTGGAGCGAATTAAAAATTACAAAAGAAAAGCGTTGTCTTCCTTAGAGGCTTTTTTTAAAAGTAATCTTTCCTTTGACTTGTTTGATGCGGCCCGCCACGAATTCCTCTCCTATACCAACCTCCTCATCTCAGAGTAGCACTTGCAACTTACTTCCATAATTATTTAGGTATGTATTCCAACCTCGTCGTTTCTGAAAGTATTTGTATGGAGTGTAGCCATGTATGGAAGTGAAACGTGGACGATAAATAGTTTAGACAAGAAGAGAATAGAAGCTTTCGACATGTGGTGCTACAGAAGAATGCTGAAGATAAGATGGGTAGATCACATAATTAATGAGGAGGTATTGACTGGAATTGGGGAGAAGAGGAGTTTGTGGCACACCATGACTAGATGAAGGGATTGGTTGGTAGGACATGTTCTGAGGCATCAAGGGATCACTAATTTAGTATTGGAGGACAGCGTGGAGGGTGAAAATGGTAGAGGGAGACCAAGAGATGAATACACTAAGCAGATTCAGAAGCATGTAGGTTGCAGTAGGTACTGGGAGATGAAGAAGCTTGCACAGGATAGTGTAGCATGGAGAGCTGCATCAAACCAGTCTCAGGACTGAAGATCACTACAGCAACAACATTCCAATCTCTGTCCTACTCTTCAGTTTCTATCCTTTAAAGCTCCCTCCAGTACCACGGAAGTTATTCCCTGATGCCTTAATTCCCGGCGGGGTCAGGGATTTTCTCTGCCTCGTGATGACTGGGTGTTGTGTGCTGTCCTTAGGTTAGTTAGGTTTAAGTAGTTCTAAGTTCTAGGGGACTGATGACCATGGAAGTTAAGTCCCATAGTGCTCAGAGCCATTTGAACCATTTGAACCTGATGCCTTAACAGGGTCCTAACCTCCCAACCCTTCTTCTTGTCAGTGTGTTCCACATATTCCTTTCCTGACTGATTCTCTGGAGAACCTCCTCATTTCTTACCTGATCAGAGAACTTAATTTTCAACATTCTTCTATAGCATCACATCTCAAATGCTTCGATTCTCTTCTGTTCCGGGTCTCCCACAGTCCATTTTTCACAAACACACAATGCTGTGATCCAAATGTACATTCTCAGAAATTGCTTCCTCAAATTAAGGCCTACGCTTAATACTAATACTCTTGGCCGGGAATGTATCTTTCGCCAGTGATAGTCTACTTTTTATGTCCTCCTGCTTCGTCCGTCGTATCTTATTTTGCTGCCTAGGTAGCAGAATTCCTTTTTGTGATCACCAATCCTGATGTTAAGTTTCTCGCTGTTCTCATTTCTGCTACTTCCCGTTACTTTCACCTTTCTTCGATTTACTCACAACCCATGGTCTGTATTCACTAGACTGTTCATTCAATTCAGTAGATCCCGTGATTCATCTTTACTTTCACTGAGGACAGCAATGTCGTCAGCGAATCTAATTATTGATATCCTTCCACGCTGAATTTTAAGTGCCACTCTTGAAACTTTCTTTTATTTGCCACATTTTTTCTTTGACGTAAAGATTGAACAGTAGGGGCGAAGGACTCCATCCCTGTATTTTATAAAAACAGGGAAGTGTCAGTTATACATTGGCCGTTTGTGATATTGCACTTGAGTAACAAACTAAACTTTAAACTCTTAAGTTACAGGTATCACTGCTATTTTAATAAGCCGTAGAAACAGATTCCAAGCACAGGCGGATATAATTAATGAGTGATTTGATATTTGAAAATCGAGATGTAAATATGACCTTTTCTTGTGAACTACTTACGCTTGTATATGTTGTTGTGGTCTTCAGTCCTGAGACTGGTTTGATGCAGCTCTCCATGCTACTCTATCCTGTGCAAGCTTCTTCATCTCCCATACCCACTGCAACCTACATCCTTCTGAATCTGCTTAGTGTATTCATCTCTTGGTCTCCCTCTACGATTTTTACCCTCCACGCTGCCCTCTAATACTAAATTGGTGATCCCTTGATGCCTCAGAACATGTCCTACCAACCGATCCCTTCTTTTGGTCAAGTTGTGTCACAAACTTCTCTTCTCCCCAATCCAATTCAATACCTCCTCATTAGTTATGTGATCTACCCATCTAAACTTTAGCATTCTTCTGTAGCACCACATTTCGAAAGCTTCTATTCTCTTCTTGTCCAAACTATTTATCGTCTATATTTAACTTCCATACATGGCTACACTCCATACAAATACTTTCAGAAATGACTTCCCGACACTTAAATCTATATTCTATGTTAACAAATTTCTCTTCCTCAGAAACGCTTTCCTTTCCATTGCCAGACTACATTTTATATCCTCTCTACTTCGACCATCATCAGTTATTTTACTCCCCAAATAGCAAAACTCCTTTACTACTTTAAGTGTCTCATTTCCTAATCTAATTCCCTCAGGATCACCCGACTTAATTCGACTACATTTCATTATCCTTGTTTTGCTTTTGTTGATGTTCATATTATATCCACCTTTCAAGACACTATCTATTAAGTTCAACTGCTCTTCCAAGTCCTTTGCTGTCTCTGACTGAATTACAATGTCATCGGCGAACCTCAAAGTTTTTATTTCTTCTCCATGGATTTTAATTCCTAATCCAAATTTTTCTTTTGTTTCCTTTACTGCTTGCTCAATATACAGATTGAATAACATCGGGGATAGGCTACAACCCTGTCTCACTCCCTTCCCAACCACTGCTTCCCTTTCATACCCCTCGACTCTTATAACTGCCATCTGGTTTCTGTACAAATTGTAAATAGCCTTTCGCTCCCTGTATTTTACCCCTGCCACCTCCAGAACTTGAAAGAGAGTATTCCAGTCAACATTGTCAAAAGCTTTCTCTAAGTCTACAAATGCTAGAAATGTAAGTTTGCCTTTCCTTAATCTTTCTTCTAAAATAAGTTGTAGGATCAGTATTGCCTCACCTGTTCCAACATTTCTACGGAATCCAAACTGATCTTCGCCGAGGTCAGCTTCTACCAGTTTTTCCATTCGTCTGTAAAGAATTCGCGTTAGTATTTTGCAGCTGTGACTTATTAAACTGATAGTTCGCTAACTTTCACATCTGTCAACACATGCTTTCTTTGGGATTGGAATTATTATATTCTTCTTGAAGTCCGAGGGTATTTCGCCTGTCTCATACATCTTACTCACCAGATGGTAGAGTTTTGTCAGGAGTGGCTCTCCCAAGGCCGTCAGCAGTTCTAATGGAATGTTGTCTACTCCCGGGGCCTTGTTTCGACTCAGGTCTTTCAGTGCTCTGTCAAACTCTTCACGCAGTATCATGCATCCCATTTCATCTTCATCTACATCCTCTTCCATTTACATAATATTGTCCTCAATTACATCGCCCTTGTATAGATCCTCTAGATACGCCTTCCACCTTTCTGCTTTCCCTTCTTTGCTTAGAACTGGGTTTCCATCTGAGCTCTTGATATTCATACAAGTGGTTCTCTTTTCTCCAAAGGTCTCTTTAATTTTCCTGTAGGCAGTATCTATCTTACCCCTAGTGAGATAACCCTCTACATCCTTACATTTGTCCTCTAGCCATCCCTGCTTAGCCATTTTGCACTTCCTGTCGATCTCATTTTTGAAATGTTTGTAATCCTTTTTGCCTGTTGCATTTATTGCATTTTTTTATTTTCTCCTTTCATCAATTAAATTCAATATTTCTTCTGTTACCCAAGGCTTTCTACTAGCCCTTGTCTTTTTGCTTACTTGATCCTCTGCTGCCTTCACTACTTCATCCCTCAAAACTACCCAATCCTCATTCTACTGTATTTCTTTCCCCCATTCCTGTCAATTGTTCCGTTATGCTCTCCCTGAAACTCTGTATAACCTCTGGTTCTTTCAGTTTATCCAGGTCCCATCTCCTTAAATTTCCACCTTTTTGCAGTTTCTTCAGTTGTAATCTACAGTTCAGAGTGCACATCTGCCCCTGGAAGTGTCTTACAATTTAAAACCTGGTTCGTAAATCTCTGTCTTACCATTGTATAATCTATCTGAAACCTCTCAGTATCTCCAGGCTTCTTCCATGTATACAGCCTTCTTTTATGATTCTTGAACCAAGTGTTAGCTATGATTAATTTGCGCTCTGTGCAAAATTCTACCAGGCGGCTTTCTCTTTCATTTCTTAGCCCCAATCCATATTCCCATACTACGTTTCCTTCTCTCCCTTTTCCTACTACCGAATTCCAGTGACCCATCACTATTAAATTTTCGTCTCGCTTCACTATCTGAATAATTTCTTTGATTTCATCATACATTTCTTCAATTTCTTCGTCATCTGCAGAGCTAGTTGGCATATAAACTTGTACTACTGTAGAGGGCGTGGGCTTCGTGTCTATCGTGGCCACAATAATGCGTTCACTATCCTGTTCGTAGTAGCTTACCCGTACTCCTATTTTTTTAATTATTAAACCTACTCATGCATTACCCCTATCTGATTTTGTGTTTATAACCCTGTACTCGCCTGACCAAAAGTCTTGTTCCTCCTGCTACCGAACTTCATTAATTCCCACTATATCTCACTTTAACCTATCCATTTCCCTTTTCAAATTTTCTAACCTACCTACATGATTGAGGGATCTGACATTCCACGCTCTGATCCGTAGAATGCCTTTTTCTTTCTCCTGATAACGACGTCCTCTTGAGTAGTACCCGCCCGGATATCCGAATGGGGGACTATTTTACCTCCGGAATATTTTACCAAGAGGACGCCATCATCATTTATCCATACAGTAAAGCTGCATGCCCTCGGGAAAAATTACGGCCGTAGTTTCCCCTTGCTTTCAGCCGTTCGCAGTACCAGCACAGCAAGGCCGTTTTGGTTAATATTGCAAGGCCAGGTCAGTCAATCATCCAGACTGTTGCCCTTGCAACTACTGAAAAGGCTGCTGCCCCTCTTCAGGAACCACGCGTTTGTCTGGCCTCTCAACAGATACCCCTCCGTTGTGGTTGCACCTACGGTACGGCTATCTGTATCGCTGAGGCAGGCAAGCCTCCCCACCAACGGCAAGGTCCATGATTCACGGGGGGGACGCTTGTATAGAGAGAAACAAATATTTGACTTACGCTGTTTCACTGCGCTACAATATAAATGTAGATGTTTTAATCACACTAGCCCGTCACAGTACCAGTGGCGCACCACAAACTATGTTAGATGACACGTACTTGAGAGTTGTATAAGTTCCACTCAGTTTTTGTAATGCAATACTTTCATTACTGAATTGTAAATATTGGCCTTCTTCACCACAAGAGACGTATGGCGGTACTTTGAACTTGTTCTTGTTATGTAGTCTTAGATTTATGAATGTAACTTGGTAATGCTCCCAGAAACTCCGGGATGTGTCGCGTTTGACGCTAACGTTTCGGACCTTTTCATTTTAGCACGCACTAAGGTTTCTTTCCGTTCTGTTCATAGACCAAGTGTGGGAATGATGACTGCTTGTAACAGTCTACGAGAGATACCGTTTGCTTAATGTTATCTTCACCATCTCTACAAAGTAGATATGTATTAGACCGAATGACATTTGTATTTTCACCTCTGAATACGGGCTCGTGGAAGTTTCAAAGCAGGTATTGGCTAGCAAATGCAGTGTCTCCGTCTACCTGCCAGCTAAAACCGATTAAATTTCCGTTACAATCTCGTCGAATCGAAGAAGACTGTGGCCAATCGCGTCATCTTTCTCTGTTACACGCTCGATTTCCGACCAACAAACAGTTTTCCAGTATCGTGCCAACAAACAGGAGCCTTCATTTTCTTTACCCACAGAGGTCCAAATGATAACTATGAATCACCACACCGATCAAAATTTATCTGCAGTATCGAAAGCTATGCGGTACATTGTTTATAATCAGTTGTCGGACTACCTTAAAATTTATATCACCCACGAAAAATATCAGTCACGTTTCCAAAGTCACCACAATACAACTGCATTAATTAAACTACGGTCACAGAAGGCCACAGATACGAAGTTTCAATTTTAAACTGCTTGAGTTCAGTAAGGCATTTTACATCGTTGATTTCGATATCCCACTTTCGAAACTGGTAGAAATGAATTTCTTAAACCCTGTAACACTCTGTTTTGATAGCTAACTGACAAACAGCTAGCAAATTGGCTTGAAACGGAGGATCCATCAAGGAAAAAATTTGCTGCCAGGAGTTCCACAGGGTTCCGCTCTTCGTCCATAGCTTTTCTCTGAATATAACAACTATATCTTACCTGTGTCACACACCAGAATTCGGTTCTTGAAAGCAGTTTAAAGCAGCAACAAATCGCCTGTGAACTGGAGAAGTCACCATGAAAAAAAAAAGAATGTTTTCGAAAGTTCCAAGGACTTCGGTTCTTGGTCCATTGCTTTTCTCCTAATACAACAGCTATATCTTACCTGTGTTGCACACCATTAGTACGTTCTTGAAATCGATTCCAAGCAGGTGTTTGCGAATTATGAGGCGTCTTCGAGTGCCAGTGAACATTTTTAATTATTAAGGTCAGTAGTGTCGTACAAACAGCTGAGAGTAACAATTGTAGAAACTTCAAGGGAAACGATCGCATAAGCTCGGCTTATTCAATTATGTACTTACCTTACAGTGTAAGGTTATGGCCTCAGGCACTCTTTTACATCCTAACATCACGTGATCTATGACAAGTAGATTGTAACTAATTATTATCCTCTAAGTTCTTAATGTTTAATATGAATAGTAATGGTAGTACTATATTTCACTAGTGCACAACAAAGACTACTTCGGTGTTTGTATTTAAGATAACGCCCTGCGTTCTACCTGCTAAGAAGTTGACAAAGAAATGTATTTGATTTGCTTGGTGTCAGTGCGGTTATGATAAGAAAGATTTACAAATATGTAGAAACACCACACACATGTTATCTCTATCCATAGCATTTAATTTTCTAGCATGAAGAGTAGGAGTTGATTTGCACGTGATGTATTTTTACGGAATACGTTCCTTCCATGGAAAGTAGTTATTTTATTACAGGTAGATCACAATGTTTGAACGTAGGAAATAATCTGCGACTCCGTTACAAATAAAAGTAAGAGTTACAGGACTATAGTTCTTCCTATTGAATTTTAGGGATTTAAGCTGCTTTTCAACGCCGTTGCTTCTGAATACTAAGAAACATATTTTTGTAGCAATACAGTAATTAAACAGTATCAAATTCCTTACTCTTCCTTTCGGAAGGAACATTTGAAGACAAAATTTCGGTTGTCATCTTGCTATACTCTATTTCTGCCCCCAAATTTTGTGCTACTGGCAGCCTTTGCGTATATCCAAAATTTCACAGGGCTATGGGAGAGTTGCCGCGGTAGCACATTGCTACTGTAGTTCGTAAACGCTTCACGTTCCCTTCTAACAGCCGAGCCGGTTTCAGTTAACGCCTACGTATCTGCGGGTTTATCCTTCATTTCGTTCTTATTGTGTAGTGGGCACTGTATCGAAGGACACTGCTCGCTTGTGAATGATGGAAAATCGATTTTTTAATAATTCTATTAAATTCGATAGTCTTTTCAGATTACATTGATATACAGGGTGAGTCACCTAACATTACCGCTGGATATATTTCGTAAACCACATCACATACTGACCAATCGATTCCACAGACCGAATGTGAGGAGAGGGGCTAGTGTAATTGGTTAATACAAACCATAAAAAAATGCACGGAAGTATGTTTTTTAACACAAACCTACGTTTTTTTAAATGGAACCCCGTTAGTTTTGTTAGCACATCTGAACATATAAACAAATACGTAATCAGTGCCGTTTGTTGCATTATAAAATGTTAATGACATCCGGAGATATTGTAACCTAAAGTTGACGCTTGAGTACCACTCCTCCGCTGTTCGATCGTGTGTATCGGAGAGCACCGAATTACGTAGGGATCCAAAGGGAACGGTGATGGACCTTAGGTACAGAAGAGACTGGAACAGCACATTACGTCCACATGCTAACACCTTTTTATTGGTCTTTTTCACTGACGCACATGTACATTACCATGAGGGGTGAGGTACACGTACACACGTGGTTTCCGTTTTCAATTACGGAGTGGAATAGAGTGTGTCCCGACATGTCAGGCCAATAGATGTTCAATGTGGTGACCATCATTTGCTGCACACAATTGCAATCTCTGGCGTAATGAATGTCGTACACGCCGCAGTACATCTGGTGTAATGTCGCCGCAGGCTGCCACAATACATTGTTTCATATCCTCTGGGGTTGTAGTCACATCACGGTACACATTCTCCTTTAACGTACCCCACAGAAAGAAGTCCCTGCAGATGCTGCTCGCCGACCGTGGCCCGTGTTTGTTACAACACGCAACTGAACGTCGGAGGTTTCAAGCGTCAACTTTAGGTTACAATATCTCCGGATGTAATTAACATTTTACAATGCAACAAACGGCACTGATTACGTATTTGTTTGAATGTTCAGATGTGCTAACAAAACTAACGTGGTTCCATTAAAAAAACGTAGGTTTGTGTTAAAAAACATACTTCCGTGCATTTTTTTATGGTTTGTATTAAACAATTACACTAGCCCCTCTCCTCACGTTCGGTCTGTGGAATCGGTTCGTCAGTATTTGATGCGGTTTACGAAATATATCCAGCGGTAACGTTAGGTGACTCACCCTGTATAGATTACTCGCTGTAGAATAAAAAATAGCCACATTGTACTAAATTTTAGGGGCAGTCCCATGTACACTGCCACGTCCCCAACCCCCACAGTTTCATTCAATTCTAGAAAGTCTTTAGTATTTCTCAAAATAACTGGAGTTTTTACTTCCATCGATTCTGCTTGACATATATTGCATATATTGGTAACACTGCTGCTTATCAGCACCTCGAAACGACCATATTTGTTCCTGTATATTTTGGCTTTGGTAAAGTGCTTTGCTTACGTCCTACTGGAAATTTCTTACTTAATTGGAATAGATTTTTGTGGGTCTATATATACTTTAATCTGTAATAAATACTAACACAGACGCACATCAAGAAATGCGTAAAATAAATTCCAGATGTAACCAGGAGTCCATACTATACATTCACACAAGGAAGCAAGAACTGCTAAAAGAAGCGCCAAGAGAAGGCTAGTTCAAATGGCTCTGAGCACTATGGGACTTAACTGCTGAGGCCATCAGTCCCCTAGAACTTAGAACTACTTAAACCTAACTAATTTAAGGATACCACACACATCCATGCCCGAGGCAGGATTCGAACCTGCAACCGTAGCAGCAGCGCGGTACCGGACTGAAGCGCCTAGACCCGCCGGCCACAACGGCCGGCATGAAAAAAACAGTTTCTCATTTTCTCGTAATATGGAGTGAAAAAGGCACCCAGTGTCCTGAAGCTCCCTGGTACTGTTTGCATACCAAGTAAAAATGCTATGCTTTCAGTTTTTTTTTTTTTTTTTTTTTTTTTTTTACTAGAAGTCACGAACCAGTAAAACATCTGCAGAAGCCGCTTGCGAGTCGTAAAGCAGCCCTACACCTGTCATAAATACAGCATAAAGCCATAAAAAATTCTTAGAATGCGTCATGTTGACATGTGTTTACTGGGAGTCCGGTGTGGTAATATTCGATGAAATGTGTGAAAGGTCGTTTAGGGTATGCTTGCAATAGGTTTGCAGGCGTTTTACTAGAAAAGGACATTTTCGATCAACACGGTACAAGGCCATACGTTGCACAAGTTACTAACCAGAAACTTCTAAATGCCTCACCGATTGCAATTTCGGCTTTTTTTTCGTGAATGAACACGCAAAAACTGTTCCGCAACTAGGTGTATAAGACAATAAAAGACGCACCACGAAACAATTATCCGAATCGGATGGAAATCGGTGGATGTGGTTTACACGCACCAACAAATAAATCATTACCGTTCAAGAAAAATTGGATCATTTCTTGAAGAGACAGAGCCTCACAGATTGAGCAAGTCAATAGCGTATTGGTTCACCTTTAGCCCTTACGCAAGCATTCTTTCTGCTTGGCATTGACTGACAGAGTTCTTGGATATCCTCATTAGGTATATCGTGCCAAATTCTGTCCAACTGGCGTCTTAGATCCTCAAAATCCCGAGCTGGCTGGAGGAGCCTGTCCATAATGCTCCAAACGTTCGCCAATGGGGAGATATCTCGCGACCTCGCTGGCAACAATGGTTCAGATGGCTCTAAGCATTAAGGGATTTAACATCTGAGGTCATCAGTCCCCTAGACTTACAACTACTTAAACCTAACTAACCTAAGGACATCACACACATGCCCGAGGCAGGATTCGAACCTGCAACCGTAGTAGCAGCGCGGTTCCGAACTGAAGCGCCTAGAACCGCTAAGCCACAGTGGCCGGCACCTCGCTGGCCAAGGTATGGTTTGGAAAGTACGAAAACAAATAGTAGATATTCTCGCCGTGCGCGGATGGGCTTTACCTTGCAGATATTTAAGCCTAGGATGGTTAGCAATAAGGACAAGAAAGCGGGGCTTAGCATATCGTCGATGTACCACAATGCTGTAAGGATGCAGCGGATCGGAACAACAGGGTCCTACACTGAAGAACCAAAGAAACTGGTACACCTGTCTAATGTCGTGTAGTGTCCCCGCGGGCAAGCGGAAGTGGTATGTACTCGACTAATGTCTGAAGTAGTGCTGGAGGGAATTGACACCGTTCCGGTGGTATGTACTCGACTAATGTCTGAAGTAGTGCTGGAGGGAATTGACAGCATTCCGGCCGCTGTGGCCGAGTGGTTCTAGGCGCTTCAGTCCGGAACTGCGTCACTGCTACGGTCGCAGGTTCGAATCCTGCCTCGGGCATGGGTGTGTGTGATGTCCTTAAGTTAGTTAGGTTTAAGTAGTTCTAAGTTCTAAGGGACTGTAGACCTCAGCTGTTAAGTCCCATAGTGCTCAGAGCCATTTGAACCATTTTGAACCATAGAACCAACAGATGAATGTTTTTACACTGACGAAAAAAAATCGCAACAAAAAAATTGTTAATGAAGAGTAATGAAATTTTGAAGCTACATTTCATTTAACACCATGAATCCTGCAGCGCTCTCCATAAATCCGTAAGAGTGCGAGGGGGTGGAGATCTCTGAACAGCACGTTGCAAAGCATCCCAGTTATGCTCAATAACGTTCATGTCTGGGCAGTCTGGCGGCCAGTGGAGGTGTTTAAACTCAGAAGAGTGTCCCTGGAGCCTCTCTCTAGCAATTCTGGACGTGTGGGGTGTCGTATTGTCCTGCTGGAATTCCCCAAGTCTTTCGGAATGTACAACAGACATGAATGGATGCAGGTGATCAGACATGACGCTTACGTGTCACCTGTCGTATCTAAACGTGTCACGGGTCCCATATCAGTCCAACTGCACACAGCCCACGCCATTACAGGGCCTGCACCAGCTTGAACCGTCTCCTGCTGAATTGCAGAGTCCATGGATTCATGAGGTTGTCTCCATACTCATCCGCTCGATACAATTTGAAACGAGACTAGTCCGACCAGGCAACATGTTTCCAGTCATCAAGAGTCCGTGTTGACGGGCCCAGGCGAGGCGTGCAGTCATCGAGGGTACACGAGTGGGCCTTCGGCTCCGAAAATCCGTATCGATGAGGTTTCGTTGAATTTTTCGCACCCTGACGCTTGTTGAAGACCCAGCATTGAAATCCGCAGCAATTGGCGGAAGGGTTGTACCTCTGTCACGTTAAACGATTCTCTTCTGTCGTCGTTGGTCCAATTCCTGCAGGATCTTTTTCCGGTTGCAGCGATGTCGGAGATTTGATGTTTTGCCGGATTCCTGATATTCACAGTGCATTCGTGAAATAGTCGTACGGGAAAATTCCCACTGCATCGCTACCTCGGAAATGCTGTGTCCCATCGCTCGTGCGCCGACTGTAACAGCACGTTCAAACTCGCGTAACTCTTGATAACCTGCAATTGTAGCAGCAGTAACCGAAATAAAAACTGCGCCAGATACTTGTCTTATATAGGCGTTGCCGACCGCAGCACCGTATTCTGCCTGTTTACACATCTCTGTATTTGAATACGCATGCCTATACCAGTTTCTTTGGCGCTTTAGCGTAATATGAAATGCCACACGAGAGCATCGGGCAGTATCGCGGGCGACAATCAGATTAGTATCCCGCCGCTGTCTGGAGTGTCTCCAGACAGGTCTTCGCTGGTCATCGAGGTTCAGGTCGAGCGGGACTCATTACTGAAGACTGTTCTAATCTAGCGAATGAGATTACAGGTCAAATGTTCCCGACGCAACTGCAGACGTGCTTGTTGGTGTACGGAGGTCAGCGGTAGTCGGAGCAAGGGGCACCGTGAGCTCAGCCCACTTTCTGTGAGCTGCCTATTGATTGCGTTGTGGTCACTGAAGCACCAGTTGCACGTCGGGTCGATGATAATGAGGAGTCCGCAGCTCTGAGCGCCTCTGTGACAATTTCTCGGTCCTCTCGTTCTGTTGTCCCTCTAGGTCAATCGCTTCCTTCTTAAAGCATTGTCCGGCCATGATTTACCCATCGACGAACAGTAGCATCTCTCCTATTCAGATATCGAGCGTTTCGCCGATTACTTCAGCTGTCTTTTGAGCCGTGGTAAAAATTGCTGTTTTGAAGAGCACGCCTCAGCGCGTAGTGTGAAGCAGTCGCCCTCCGTTTCTGGCGGTGACGCCGCTGTGGCAATCCCAGCTTTTGTGTCTCTCTTTGGAGGGAAAGGGGAAAGGTTGCCTGTTCACGTGCATTTAATGGGCGCTATGAGCTCGCCAGGGGGTCAGTCTGGGTCAGTCTCTCGTCCCCAGCTTGCTAGTCTGTCTCTCGTCCGCATTTGTTAGGCAGTTAGTGTCTGTCTGTCGTTCGGAGTGCTAGTATGTCTGTTGTTCGGATCAACCTTTAAAGCCGGCAAAATGAGAGTTTTTCCACTCCGCCGGTAAGAGAACTCAGCGAGTGGTCGCCCGGTCGGGGCTTAGTTCCTGCATCTGAGTCTGGACGTTCGGCCGCCAGTCTGCTCGAGTTTGCTTAGGCAATGGTTATTGGCGGTTGGATCGATCGGTTGGTCGGTCGCGCACTGAGACACGAGATGACTTGTGCGTCTTGAGCATCGACGCGTATGAGGTCGCCACGTGAGTCCAGTGGGCCGCGGCGTATAGCTAGGGGTAGTGGCTTCGCGGTCGAGACGAGAGCAACAGGAGTCAACCCACGACATCAGTCTGGCCGGTGCGAGCTGCGACGCCGTGAGACGGGAGGTCGGCTCGCCTTCCTGCGTCCGTTGAAGCGGCTGGCAGCGGACGGTTCGGGAGAGCGATTTGGGGGTGCTGCTCCAGGTCTTCTCGAGAAATCGCAGTTTATTAGAAGTTAAGGGATTGGTGAAATGTTGTTTCATTTACTCGTTAAATTCTACTTGTTTTCTTGGTGAGGTCACCAGCCGTTTTGCTTTGGGGTCGTCCCACCATTCTTCTCCGTTTGCCCACCCGCGGGAAGGTGGTTGTTAATAAAGTGAATGGTCCGTTTTTGCTTTGTCGAGTATGGGCAGGTTAGAGCAACCTGCGGTTCGGGTTGTCGGTAATCTCCCTATCAATCTACCGTAGGTTAGTAGCTGCCTCTGTCATGTTTGTCGGATTTTGTGTGTTAACGAATTTATTGCTTGGAGTGTAACGGCCTAATACCTGAAATATGTTTTGATCTTTGGAAACTTTGATATTATTGCCTATGATCTCGAGAGGCGGTATATGTGTACTGTAGAGCATCTTAACTATTGTATGGCCAACCTTGTAGAATTTTATATAAGATTGCATTTCATGGGCTTTTATTTAAATGATCATTTTAGTATATAAAGTTGCCACCCTTTCACCGTAAGACTTTTCTTAGAAGTTAAAATCAAGTTGCACTTTCGGTGGCAAGGTTAATATTTTAGTTTTTAGTGTTTTGTACCATAAAACTCTTAGTTTAAAGTTATCTGGTGTGTTGCAGATTTGCACCAGTGTAGTCTTTCAGAGGCTGTTGTGAGCGGTCGTAACTACGGCTGTGTCGAAAGGGAGCGGCAAGGTTCTCTGGCCGAAAGCTCATACAGTCAAAACTTGTTTCTTTCTGCCTCTGAATAAATTGTAACTTTGATATTTAGAGGGTGCTTTCTGATTATAATTTTAAATCTGTTTCTTTTAAAAAAATACTTTTAAGCACTATTAGAGTTAAAAAGAATTTGGTCGTGATTTCATGTTACTCCCTGACAACTACTTCCATGCTTACATAGTGTGATTAAATGTGTCAATGTTCTCGATAAATCGCTAGTAAATAAAATAAATTCTTAAGAATATTCTTTGAAAATAAATTGCGGTTCAGGTTTCTCTCTCAAATGTTGGCATGTGCGTATATTCTTCACGCCCATGTCTGCGAGGCATAGTTACTGTTAGAGTACACGGACGGAAATTAGCGAAGGCTTCATGCCCCGGTATCTACACGTCCCCCGTTTATTATTCTTACCAGGTGCGCGGGGAAATTGCGCGTCACACATTCACCTATCGGCCGCCAAAGTTTGCAATTTTGCATTTTCCGTCGATAGCTATATGGATATCAAATTGTGACCAATTTGAATAACTCCTTCGTGGTGCGTCGTTTATGTTGTCTTAAAGTGTATGTGATGAGCGAATTTGTGAAGATCAAGGTTTTACGTTAGCTCGAAAAATGTTGCAAAAATAGGGGCAGGCTGTGGAGAAAAATTGCTGTCTTCCGTTTCTTTCATTCTTCATTGTCATATCTGAACCACTGCCGAACAAGCTGAAGGCTCGTTTTATTAACTTACGCGTCTTTACCGCGTTTTTGTTGTAAAATGTTAATTTTTTATTGCTTTTGTACAGATTATGTTTTCTGCATTTATATCTGCCTACACTCTCCGCAAACCATCTTATAAGTGTGGCGGAGAGCACATTTCTACTGATTTCCATAAAGCCAATAATTTGTTCGCCAGTCAGGCAAAATCGCCGTGAGCACTGAGACAATCACCTCATCGACGCACCACGTTGAAGATACCTCTTTGGCGAAACACCGTGTCATGCTGCGTGAGGATGTCCGTAACAGTCTGATGCACATACTCCTCCATCAGAAATCGTCGACCCTTCAGCGCCATTCGACAGACACGCTGTCCCACATTCTTCACTCTGCGGTAGATGTCTACCAGTGACCCCCTTCTTCAGTCAAGAACAGAATAACAACATATTGGCCCTTCTTGGACATATTTGGTAATAAAGTCCCCACAGTTCACGTTTCCGCATTTACTTGACGCACCACGAAAACACACGAAAGCCACACTAGTCTCTTGCCTCCAAGTCGGTGCTTATATGGTGGAAATATACATCATTTTGATTTGCACCTCCTTCTGTTGGCCGTGTTTGCAGTTAAAATTGTTGGATGTGAGGTCCGCCAGTTATGCAAAACACCGTTTTTTCTCAGTACCCCCGGCGGGGTCAGGGATTTTCTCTGCCTCGTGATGACTGGGTGTTGTGTGATGTCCTTAGGTTAGTTAGGTTTAAGTAGTTCTAAGTTCTAGGGGACTGATGACCATAGATGTTAAGCCCCATAGTGCTCAGAGCCATTTTTCTCAGTACCCAAACATGTTTCAGCCAAGTACCCTGGCAAACTTGTCCCAATTGGTGAGGTCATAGTGGAACGAGCATCAAATGAAAGAGCAGCATCGGTGAGGTGCAAGAGTACTGGCTCATGGTCAGAGGCCAGTTCGTGGAGAACTTCCAGTGAAAACTGAGCAGTGATGTTTTTGAAGATGGCCACATCCAGATCGTCTGGCTGGCAGTTAGTACGGACTGGGATATGGGTAGGTTCGTGGGGGCCATAGACCGATAGTGCTAAAGGATCCTCCAGGTCAAGGAGGAGCCGGCCTTTGGAGTTAGAGACCCGAGAATACCAAGCTGGGTGCTTGCCATTGAGATCCGCCCCAACGATGAGCCTGTCGTAACTAAAACATCTAAACGTTTATTATTACCATAATTATTTGTTTTATGTACTTTCGTTTCGTGTATTAAATTCATGTTGTTTTAAATTCATGTTTCTTGTGTTTCTCAGTGTACCGTTTCACATATATGTATTTTGTAAATTGAAAAAAAAAATCATTATTGTGGACAAAATCGTTACAATAACGACAATATATAAAGAAATGCTAAAAACTTAATGTTTTTATTACGTCATTCACATAAAATGAACGAAATTTCTTTACATAATACACATGTTGGACAACACAATATGAGATAAAAATTCAATAGCATTTCAAATTCTGGCGAGTGATTCTCTAAATATCCTGATTTGAACCAAGCATGTTCCAGTACTTTGGAAATCTTTGACGAACAGAACTGATTATGCAGCAGTGAATGCAGCTTGATTACATTGCTTCTGAAGTGTAGGTTGACATAATATTCATTCACCAGAAATAAATCTGAAATTATTCTAAGAAAGTTCTGTCAGCATCGAAAGACGTACATATCCAACGGCTGTGCATGTTCCATCGAACCTTTTGGGATGACCAGATGAACAAGTTGCTTGTCCTAAGGTATGATATTGAATACACACTGACTACCTCCCCCCCCTTCCCACTTTGATAGTTTCAAAAGAAACTAATGTAGAGTTGGGACAGAGAATTCGTGAATCTCCTTTTGAAGGCCAAAATGTTCCTGTCACGGAATTGGAATGTTGTAAACTATAGTCTGACAACGTCAAAAGACATTTGACCGAAGTTTTTTTCCAGTTCGGGGGAAAAAATTGAATTATTGTTAAATTCTCAGGCTGGCCAATGTCAAGGAACAGAGAGAAAGAATGTTGTACCTGAGGACAAGGAATTTGTTCATCTAGTGACCTCAAAAGCTGAATGGGCCAAGTACAGGTGTTGGATGTGTATGGCATTGGATGTTGGAAGAAATTTGTGAGAAGATTTTCAGATCTAGTTCTGCTGAATGATGTCAATCTGCACTTAAGAAACAATAGAATCAAGCTACAATCAGTAGTATACAATCAGTTCTGTTCGCCAAGGTTTGAGGATCCTGTTGAATTTTGTTGTATGTTGTGTTGTCCGTCATATGTGTTATATGTCGAAATACCGTTCCTTTTATGTGGATGGTGTAGTAGATTATCGTTACTGTAATGATTTTATATCATAACAATGGATTACTTATTATTATCAGTTAACAGAATACACGACTGTGAATGATAAACTAAAAAACAAAAGAATAGACACGAACTTGAAACATAAAACAGAAATTTAAAATGTGAAACGAAAATTAGGGAAAAAATTTGAATAACAATGAACGTTTCGATATTTTAGTAATGTATGTTGAAAACAGCTGTACACAGCACACTGTGTGCAGCTTTTTTTCTTTTTTTTCAAAAATGGTATTTCACAAACCAGTTTTATCACACATGGATGGATGTGGCGTGATTGTTAGAGTTGTGGGATGTTTTCCTGAGGGATGTAATGCCATTTTCTGTCTAATTGGCGTGTTAGGTCGTCAAAATCCCGAAATGCTTGGAGGACCCTGCCCGTGATGCTCCAAACGTTCTCAATGGGGGAAAGATTGGTCAACCTTGCTGGGCAAGGTAGGGTTTGAAAAGCAATAGAAAATCTCGCCGTAATCGGGCTGGCACTATATCGCTGAAATGTAAGCACACATGGCTTGCTATGAAGGAATGCGTCGTAGAATATCGTCGAAGTGCGCTTGTGGTGTAAGGATACAGCGGATGACAACCACAGGGGTCCTGCTATGAAACAAAATGGCCGCCAGATCATCAATCCTGGTTCCCGCTGTGTGGCAGGCGACAGTCAGGTAGAACCCACCGCTGTCCAGGGCATCTCCAGACGCGTCTTCGGCATGGAATCTCATTGATTGGAGTAAAACTGTCTTCAGTGATGAGTCCCGCTCTGAAGTGAGCCCATCTAAAAAGCAAAAACGTGCCTTGAGACGCTCCAGACAGTGGTGGGATACCAACTTGACTGTTTCCCGCCATCCGGCCCGACATCCAGGAGTGGTGGCATGCCAATTCATTTCATAGCAGCACATTTTTTGTTGTCATCCGCAGCACTCTTTCAGGACGGCGGTACGTCGATGAGATTCTACGCCCTGTTTCATTGCCCTTCACGACAAGCCACACTCGGCTTACATTTCAGAAAGATAATGCTTTCTCGCTCACGGTGAGAGTTTCTCCTGATTGCCTTCGTCCTTACCACAGCCTACCTTGGCCAGCGAGGTATCCTGATCCCTTCCTAATAGAGGTCGTTTGGAGCCTTAGTGGCAGGGCCCTCTAAGCGTCTCGGAATTTTAATTATCCAGCGCGCCAATTGAACAGAATCAAGCACTATATCCCTCAGGTAAACATCCAACATCTATGTCAATCAGTGCCCAAGAGTGTACTAATAGCAACCTCATATTTTTACGTGGTAATCTATAATGAAATACGCCTAACGCTTGAAAAAAGAAAATGCTGCTCAAATGTTCACTCAGATCTTGGTAATACGAATATTTCAAACTGGTGCAAACGTTGATAATGAGTTGCACAGTTTCAGGTATTTAAAATGTGCAAATCACAAAATGAAAAACAAAGTATGTCCTACGACTCCATTATGAGTTACAGTTATAATAATTCAAGTCATACAAATAACTGTACATACAAATAACCGTAACAGATGGTAGGGTTACGATGTGGAATGCCGCGCGCTTTGAGGCGTCTTGTGAAGGACTGCGCAGCCAAGTCTGCGGGTCCTATCGATAAGGGCTAACAGTGGATATTTCAAGAACCAGGATTGAGAGCAGAATGCACTGCAACTCCAAATGCGTTGCTCCCATATTCACTGCGTAGACAAAATTAGAGTGATTACAGCATGCGCAAAAGTATTTAAACAATCATTCTTCTAGTGGTCCATACCCAAACATTGCAGGAAGGAATACTAATTCATGGTGCAGTGGGGTTACTCTCTGCCATGTAGGTGGTGGTCTATAGAAAATAGGCGTACCAGCACACGCAGAATGTACAGGGTGTTTCACAAAGGATTTTTCTACTTTGAAAATTTATATATATTAATTCATAGTACCTACGGAGTTGATTGTAGTGTCAATTTGTAGAGAAATACATCAAGTTTTTTCTCGCTTAGTTCGCTAGTGCCCAATCGCACCGTAAGGAGCACTAGTGGCAGTTGCCTTAAAGATGGCTGCCTTCACTGGACCCAAGCATGCCTAGCTGTGTGTACTGGTTTGAAGAAGCGAAGTCGGTGACAACAGTTCAGCGAAATTTCCGTACCAAGTACGCTAAAGACCTTCCTAGTAGGCCTACAATTCATGAGTGGCATAAATGTTTTGTAGAAACAGGATGTCAGTGAGACATGGGAAATCACCAGGTCGTCCAAGCACGAAATTGTTGAGCGAGTGACACAACGTTTTGTCAACAGCCTTACGAAATCGACGTGGCGTCATCCCGCGAACTACAAATCCGACTTTTTAGCGTGTGTTCACAAACCGTTTGCATTTAAAAGCGTACGGATTGACGATCGTACAAGCAATAAAAGACACTGATAAAATTGCTTGCAAGAACTTCTGTGCAGGTATGTTAAATCGATTAAATGAGGATGAACATTTCTTGGACAAAACCAAGAGTCGACTTTTCACTTAAGTGGCAAGGTTGACAGACATAACTGTAGGATTTGGGACAGTGAAAATCCACATCAAACATTTCAACATGTTCGCGATGGCCCTAAACTGAACGTTTTTTGTGCATTGAGCAAGAACATAGTGTATGGCCCCTTTTTATCCATGAGAGAACCATCAACAGGATAGTGTACCTTGATACCACAGATTGAT
Source organism: Schistocerca piceifrons (assembly GCF_021461385.2). NCBI lineage: Eukaryota > Metazoa > Arthropoda > Insecta > Orthoptera > Acrididae > Schistocerca > Schistocerca piceifrons. Next base: position 83,901,480 of record NC_060141.1, read on the forward strand.
GAGGATGACCAAGAACGAGCCGCGCGGGATTAGCCGAGCGGTCTGGGGCGCTGCAGTCGTGGACTGTGCGCTGGTCCCAGCTGAGGTTCGAGTCCTCCCTCAGGCATGGGTGTGTGTGTGTTTGTCCTTAGGATAGGTTAGGTTAAGTAGTGTGTAAGCTTAGGGACTGATGACCTTAGCAGTTAAGTCCCATAAGAGTTCACACACATTTTAACATTTTTTTCTTTTTGAACCAAGAACGAAATGTTTATTTCATGCAAGATGATGCACCACCCCACTATCTGGCTGATATCCAGGATTTTCTCAGTGACCACTTTCCAGGTCAATGGATTGGCCGTGATGTGCCCACGTTCCCCAGACCTGACGGTGTGCGGACATTTTCCACGCTGGACATTTGCCACTCCGGACATTTGACACGATTTTACCTGCTCCGAAGGGTTGGGTCCCTTGTCTCCCCCTCCTCCTCCTCCTCCTCATTGCTTACTGAGCCTTTCCGCTGGTTTACTTAACATAGAACCAGAATCTCTTTGGATTTTCCCCCACATTTCTAGAGAGAGTTTCGTTGTGGAAACTATTAAATGCATCTCGCATTGAAATCCGCACCAAATTTCGAGCCTCAGTAAAACTTCGCCAGTCTTGGAGATTTTGCATTCGTCTAAACTATACTTGCCTTTTTCAGTGCTCCTGCAGCAGCTTTCTGTTGTGTTTTGTGTACCATGGGGGATCAGTTCCGTCTCTTATTAATTTATTTGGTATGAATCTCACGAGTGCTGTTGATACTATTTCTCCCACGCCCGGGTTCCCGGGTTCGATTCCCGGCGGGGTCAGGGATTTTCTCTGCCTCGTGATGACTGGGTGTTGTGTGATGTCCTTAGGTTAGTTAGGTTTAAGTAGTTCTAAGTTCAAGGGGACTGATGACCATAGATGTTAAGTCCCATAGTGCTCAGAGCCATTTGAACCATTTGATACTATTTCTTTGAACTTAAGCCACATATGGTCTTCACTTGCGTAGTTTGGAAGGACTAGAGACTGTCTCTTAGAAAGACGTCAACCGAATTTTTAGTTCGAGTTTATAAATAGATATATTTCGCGTTTAGTTTTGGTGAATTTTTTTGTTACGGAATTGAGCGTCGCTATGACTGTGTGTTCACTAATCCCTGTATCCGTCGTGATGCTCAGGATTATTTGTGGCTAAGAGGTCAAGTGTGTTTTCGTAACCATTTACAATTTGAATGGCCTCGTGAATAATTGTCAAAATAATTTTTAAAAAAGCGTTTAGAACAATTACAGAAGTTGTTTTCTATCTACAATAGGGTCTGAAAATGTATTTTTGTCAATATACGGAAGGTCACTGCCAACTATTATTGTATGAGTAGGGCACTTGTTTGTGATGGGAAGTTTTCTTTGAACTGTTCAGCAACTATTCCATCGCAGACTGGGAGTCGGTAAAAGGAGCCAGTTATTAATTTATTCCTGTTGTCGAATATAACCTTTGCCCATACTAAGTCACAGGAGCTGGAACACACATTACATTATTTTTCCTTAAGCTGTGCTTCTTGTTTCCGTTGTAGTGTAGATCATTCCAATTACGGTTTTTCCTCCAAAACCTAGGATGCTTTCTCTGTGACCCTGTAAATACCAGAGCTAAACAATGTAGAACGACAACGTACGTTACAAGCATATCATTCTGTATTACTTCATTTCCTTATTTCTAACATTTTAAAATTGTACGTCGACTTTAGATGACATGTCAATCATAGATATTCTTATCTCTATTTAGTGAACGTATTTTCAGTCACGTTCTGAACATCGTCCCGCTACACTTTATTAACTAATGTTTCGCCGCAAGGGATATCGCATTTTAGAGAGTAAATTAATATGGAGTATGTCGTTCTTCTTTTCACACATTCACATACCCATTTCTTCTTTCCTTATTGTCATTTGTGTATGCAGTTGTAGTAATTAAAGTAGGCACAAGTGCAGTGATCAAAAAGAAATGATTAGCGTACATTCGCATTCTCTTTACATCGTTCCTTTCCTGTTGCTCCCATGGCGATGGACTGTTTCTATCGCAATCAGTAAGCGTGAAAGTAAGCTACCGTACAGACAGAGGTATCTATATTTATACTTGGCAGAACTAATTACATACTAACATAATCGTCAGTATTGCTTGCGTTTCCCAAAAGTTATAGATATTTCTATTTCGGGAAAGAAGCTCTATATTTGGCCAAGATGTCAAAGAAGAAGGTCCCTTACGTACTGGTTGTATCGAGTAAGATGTGGAGACGGCGGTTTGAAAGCGGACAGAAGAAGTACGAGGAAGGGCGTCCCTTACCTGAAGTATCGCTACCTGGGGAAGGGGCAAGTGTGGCAAATGTCCGGCATTCGGCCTGACACCACTCGATTTTTTTTTATGATGATTCATCAAGGTTATCGTGTTTATACCTCTTGTGCCAGTTTCTCTACCTGAACTTAGAGCAAGAATTTACCCCGCCACTGAGCAAGTTATACTTGCAATGCTACAGAGAGTTTGGGAGTAAACTGACTTCCGATGGGATGTGTGCAGGATTACCAACGGAAGCCGCATACAATATTTCTATTTTAAGGTAAAAAACTTGATGTCTTTCGCTACAACATAACACTAAACTCAGCTCTATATCATCTTTCAATAAATTTATATGTATGTTTAAAGTCCTTTTTGAAACACCATGTAGTTCCGTCCACTGTCTTTGGTATCAGAATACCGTCCGTCACGTACCCTATGGCGGTTTGGGGAGTATAGACGTACAATAACGGACGATCCCTCCATTTCCCCCCGGCCGACCTCCGATTTGCTCGCTGTCCTCCAATAAAACCGGAGACCGCACCTGTCGGAAATTCCAACTTCTTAACTGCGTCCACAGACCAACTCTAATCGAATGCTCCAGGGACGACCTGACAACAAGGGACGAATGGCAGCTTGTAGCCGGCACGTGTGATTGTGCGCGTTTGTTGTTCACCGTGGGAATGCCGCCGTCCTTGCCGGTCTGCGCAAGAGATAACTTGTTGCAGCAATATGTGAGTTTCCACTACGCCGCGACGTCAGATCTAGGTTCAAATGACTCTGAGCACTATGAAACTTAATATCTGAGGTCATCAGTTCCCTAGAACTTAGAACTACTTAAACCTAACTAACCTAAGGACATCACACACATCCATGCCCGGGGCAGGATTCGAACCTGCGACCGTAGCGGTCGCGCGGTTCCAGACTGAAGCACCTAGAATCGCTCGGCCACATCGGCCGGCGCACTAGAAGAATGTTTGTTTAATTACCTTTGCACGTGCTGTAATTACTCTTATTTTGTATAAGCGGTCAGTATGACAGTGATTTGTTGCAGTGAGCTCTTCTTCTCTCAACAGTGGTACTTGAAATATCACCTGCTAGCCTCTTTTAGTTAGATTCAGCATACTTGGGCGACATTGTGTTTTGGATCGCGCAGTTGTTTTGATAGGTATCTCCTTTGGACACTGATTACGTTTTCTCATTATCCTACGTACGACTAAGTCTACGTGATCATTCCACGTCGTATCCCTACAGATAGTTACAGTCAGATATTTGTACGACTTGAACGATTGTAAACGTGACTCATAATGTAGTCGTAGGACTTTTTTTTCATTTCGTGAATTGTAGAGTTTTACACATCAGAACTTTTGTAGCATATTGCCAATCTTAGCACCAGTTTGAAATATTCGTATTATCAAGAACTGAGTGAACCTTTGAACAGCTTCATTTTTTTCCTTCTTCAAAAGTTAGGTATGTTTCATTATAGATTGCTTTGTAAAAATATGAGGTTCCTGTTAGTACACTCTAGGGCACTGGATGTTCTTCTGAGGTATGTTGTGCCTGATTCTGTCCAATTGGCGCGTTGGATCATCGAAATCCCGAGACGCTTAGAGGGTCCTGTCCATAATGCTTCAAACGATTTCAGTCGTGAAGGCATCCGGCGACCTTGCTGGTGAAGGTAGGGTTTGACAAGCTGGAAGACAAGTAGTAGAAACTCTCGGCGTGTGCGGACGGACATTATCTTGCTGAAATGTAACACCAGTATGGCTTGGTATGAAGGACACAAAACGGGGCGTAGAATTCCACCGACTTACTGCTGTGAAAGCAGGTGTTGACAGATGTGAAAATACCGAGCTATCAGTTTAATAAGTCACGGCTGCAAAATACTAATACGAATTCTTTACAGACGAATGGAAAAACTGGTAGAAGCCGACCTCGGGGAAGATCAGTTTGGATTCCGTAGAAATATTGGAACACGTGAGGCAATACTGCCCCTACGACTTATCTTAGAAGATAGATTAAGGAATGGCAAACCTACGTTTCTAGCATTTGTAGACTTAGAGAAAGCTTTTGACAATGTTGACTGGAATGCTCTCTTTCAAATTCTGAAGGTGGCAGGGGTAAAATACAGGTTCAAATGGCTCTGAGCACTATGGGACCCAACATCTTAGGTCATAAGTCCACTAGAACTTAGAACTACCTAAACCTAACTAACCTAAGGACATCACACACACCCATGCCCGAGGCAGGATTCGAACCTGCGACCGTAGCAGCCTCGCGGTTCCGGACTGCAGCGCCAGAACCGCACGGCCACCGCGGCCGGATAAAATACAGGGAGCGAAAGGCTATTTACAATTTGTACAGAAAGCAGATGGCAGTTATAAGAGTCGACGGGCACGAAAAGGAAGCAGTGGTTGGGAAGGGAGTGAGACAGGGTTGTAGCCTCTCCCCGATGTTATTCAATCTATATATTGAGCAAGCAAGGAAACAAAAGAAAAATTCGGAGTAGGTATTAAAATCCATGGAGAAGAAATAAAAACTTTAAGGTTCACCGATGATATTGTAATTGTGGCAGAGACCGCAAAGGACCTAGAAGAGCAGTTGAACGGAATGGACAGTGTCTTGAAAGGAGGATATGAAATGAACATCAACAAAAGCAAAACGAGAATAACGGAATGTAGTCGAATTAAATCAGGTGATGCTGAGGGAATTGGATTAGGAAATGAGACTTAAAGTAGTAAACGAGTTTTGCTACTTGGAAAGCAAAATTAATGATGGTCGAAGTAGAGAGGATATAAAATGTACCCTGGCAATGGCAAGGAAAGCGTTTCTGAAGAAGAGAAATTTGATAACATGGAGCATAGATTTAAGTGTCAGGAAGTCGTTTATGAACGTATTTGTATGGAGTGTAGCCACGTATGGAAGTGAAACATGGACGATAAATAGTTTGGACAAGAAGAGAATAGAAGCTTTCGAAATATGGTGCTGTAGATTAGATGGGTAGATCACATAACTAATGAGGAGGTATTGAGTAGAATTGGGGAGAACAGGAGTTTGTGACACAACCTGACTAAAAGAAGGAATCAGTTGGTAGGACATGTTCTAAGGCATCAAGGGATCACCAATTTAGTATTGGAGTGCAGCGTGGAGGGTAAAAATCGTAGTGGGAGATCAGATTCAGAAGGATGTAGGTTGCAGTAGGCACTGGGACATGAAGAAGTTTGCACAGGATAGAGTAGCATGGAGAGCTGTATCAAACCAGTCTCAGGACTGAAGAACACAATAACAACAACACTGCTGTGATGTAAAGGTGCCACAGATGACAACCGAAGGTGTCCCGTTATAAAAAGAAATGACACCCCAAACCATCAATCCTCATTGCCGGGCCGTATTGTATCCTACCGCTGTCTGGGGCGTCTCCAGAGACGTCTTCGCGGGTCATCGGATCTCACTTCGAAGCAGAACTCATCACTGAAGACAATTCTACTCCAGTAAATGAACTGCAGGCTGACGACGTTTCTGTAGACGCCGCAGACACTGGTGGGATACCAACCTCACTGTCGTCCGCCATGCGGCGGGAATCAGGATTGACGATCTGGGTTGCCATTTCTTTTCATAGGAGGACTCCTGTGGTTGTCATCCGCGGCACACTTAGAGCACCGTGGAACGTCGACGATATTTTACGTCCCGTTTTATAGTCCTTCATAGCAAGCCATGTGGGCTTACATTTCAGCAAGATAATGCCCGCCCGAACACGGCGAGAGTTTCTACTGCTTGTCTTCGTGCTTGCCAAACCAAACCTTGGCCAGCCATGTCGCCGAATCTTTCCCCAACTGGGAATGTTTGGAGCATTAAGAGCAGGAATCTCCGACCATTTCGGGATTTTGACGATCTAACGTGTCAATTAGACAGAATGTAGCACAATTGAGAGGTGTCTTGCCCCCTCTCATATTTATATCTTACTCTGAGTAATTCGATTTGGAGAAGTATAGCCGAGTATTGCCATTACAAGGCTAATATTGAGAACTCAGAAGACATGAATATTTTCCTCTCTAACTGCATGCGGTGAAAAGTTGCTATTCCTTCACACGCGGACTTCCCAAACAATGTCTCTCGTCACCCGGGTGATCCGGCGACAGGTGGGTTCTTCTGATCTTGAAATGGTTATGCCGACGGGTGTGAGGGAGTCGAGAGGATGCTGTCCAGAGGCCGACATTATCATAAGAGCGGGGGCGACACGCCCACAGGAGCCTGAAGGAGCGGCTGGGGTTAGAGATTCCGTTACTCCGCAGGAACTTAGTGTAACCTCTTCCTGACGGGCTGCCAGCGAGGCATGGGAATGACTTGTGTTCCCAGAGTGTCTTGGAGGGCAAATTCCCGCGTTTTCTCCAAAATCATAACTGTGATTGGCTTGCACAGGGGATAGCTCCGTGACGTAGCAAAATCGGCGTCAGGTATCTCCATTGGTGGAATAGTAGTGCTTCGGTAATAGATTGGAATTTTCCGCCGGTTTTCGAGTTGCTGATTGGCACGTTTAACCACGGCCACTGTTGTGGGGGCTGTAATGTTCTGTGTTCGGCTTGTACGGGTGCTCTTGAGAGAGTCGGCTCTCGCCTATCGGTTGGAGTAGGTTACAAGACTGAGCTCCCGCTGCTCTGGACAACCTGCCTTCCGCTGGCTATCTAATATACTTTCATTTAATTCTGTTTGACGAAGTTGCTGAAGTTTCGACTTCAACATAACTTTCCGAGTACAGTTGACAATTGAGCGTTCTGCGTAATAGTGGCCTATGTTGTCCGTCTTGAGCAGTTCTGGCTAACGTTGGCTGTATCGGAGTTACTGTGTGACTTCGCTTGTTAAAATCAATCACTGTACCGTCTGTGATTGTGTAGCCAGCCTTCTTCGTCTCCCTCAGATGCGCATTTGTGTTGCTAGGAAGTCTTTAGTCGGGAACAACCAGACCAGGATAATTTGTTTCGGGCTATACTCGCGACATTATCATCACCACGGCAGGACGTCGAAGCAACCAGCCATCGCCTCCGGTATGCCAGATCGTGTCCTTGCCGTTAAGAAGACAGCTTGGTAATGTTTGTCTGCAGCACCGGCAGATTAGGGAATTTTGCTACGTGATAACCAGAGCTCAGCAAAGCGCTCCTGTTCCCGTCTTGTCTAACGCGGTTCTGTCTTGGGTGACCATTGTCTGAGTTCTCACTACTGCAGCGGCAATTAATGTTGGGTTGGCTGGGTGTTTCTCTTAAGATTAGAGTCGCAAAGAATTGGCTCCACATACCACTTGGTCATAAATGTCACAAGCTAGTTTATGGGTAACTTCACCTTCACAGCATTGATTTGAGTATCCAATTTGACGTATTGTAAATGTTTCATGTATTTTGCTTATTATTTTGAGTTTAGTCATAATAAATCAAACTTATTTTGGACAGAACTTTCATTCTGTAGATCGGTAGAGTAACCTTTTCATTTCTCACTACATTAATGAAACTTTCCTTTATCAAATTAATTTCTATCAAATTAAATTATTGCAGGTGCCAAACTCTTTTCTACTCCACTTGCAGGGTCGATTACAGTCAGTTCGTTTTTCTTCTTAATCCATGTGCAACAGCAAAAATCGGAGTTAGAAAAGGGGGCGGGGGTCTTAGAGCATCATTTCAATATAAAGATACTAGAAGAATTTAGTGTTAAATACATTGCTTGTCCCGGCCCCTCGCACGATATCTCTCAGGAGGACATACCACAACTCGAAAAATCAGTGCCAAGACGAGGAACTGCTTGCATAAGGGCAAAACGTGCATCATCACGTTATATTGACTTGCTAATTTTGTGGAGCTCTGTCTCTCGAATAAATCATCCAATTTTTATGGAACTGTAATCATTTGTCTGCGTGTAAATGTACATCACATTTATCAATTTCCGTCACATTCGGATAATTCCTTCGTGGTGCATCGTTCTCTTTTTAATTTTTTTCTAGGAGTGTATTATCTGCCGCGTTATGAATATACAACATGAAGAGCAACAGTCATGGCACAAAGCCATGGGGTTCGTCTGAGCTTCCTTGTATATTTGTTGATGACTCTCCATCCAAGATAACATGCTGCATGATCGCTACCAAAAATACTGAATCCAGTCACACAGTTTGCTTAATACCACACATGGTGTTACTTTCGTTGGATTGGTACTGAGTCAAATAATTTTCGGCTGTAAAGAAGTGCTTTACCTACCTGGATGGCTTTCAGGATGTCATTCGACAAAAGTGAAAGGTTTCTTTCAAGGTCGATGGTTTCAGAATCTATGCTGATTCGGATGAAGGACGTAATTCTGTTCAACATACCTCAATACGCTTGAGCTCAGAAAATCTTCTGAAAGGTCTGCGTGAGACGAATTTGAAAGATATTGAACGGTAGTTGTATGAAACATTTTGTTACTTATCTTGTAGATGCGAATGTCCAGTAATTTCTTCCAGCTACTGGACACAGTGTTTTGTTAAAAAAAATGGTTCAAATGGCTCTAAGCACTATGGCACTTAACATCTGAGGTCATCAGTCCCCTAGACTTAGAACTACTTAAACCTAACTAATCGAAGGACATTACACACATCAATGCCCGAGGCAGAATTCGAACCTGTGACCGTAGCAGCAGCGTCGTTCTTGACTGAAGCCCCCTGGAACCGCTCGGCCATAGCGGCCGGCACATTGTTTTGTTCGAAGGATCTACAGTATACAGGGTGTTTCCGTAAGAGTGCGCTAAAATGTAACAGAATATAGAGCATACTTCACTGAACAATTTAAAGTAGGGAACCTGGGGTAGGAGAAGCCAGCTTAAGGAGAGATGGAAGAAAATTTGTCTACTGATTTTGACTAGCATTACTGTTTTCCAGTTTACTTACTACTAACATGCGTACGAATTTACACGTACTACGCTATAGAGCACTGGAAGATATTGAACTCATGGCGTGGCCTGCCTGCTCTCCCGATTTGAATCCCATAGACCACGTCTGGGACGCACTAGGGAGGTGAGTTGCGTCGCGTCAGCATCCACCAACCACTCTCCGAGATTTGCGACCAGCTCTGCAGGAAGAATGAGCCTTATTGCCTCGACATAAGATTGATGACATCACCCACAGCATGCCCCGTCATTGTCAGGCCTGTATTGCTGCCAGAGACGGCCACACTTGATATTGAACGCATTAACCAGTTGTCAGAATGTGTGTGCAAATCTGTTGAGTTGTAGAAAACGAAGAACATTTTTGTCTGCTGTTATGAACGTTGCAGTTGTTTATGTTCTTTATTGTTTAGATTGTTTCTGCTTTAGTAACATCGTTTTATAATGGTTTGAGACAAAATGAAAGCAACCTTCCAAAGGTTCCATTTCTTGCTTTAATATTGGACACCAGTGTAGTCGTTATTGAAAATACCATGCACAGAGGTCATTCATTTGTTTGACCCCGCGGGATAGTGTCATAGAGATGTTGAAAGAACTGAACTGTCAAGCACTTGGAGACAGACGTAAAGTATCCCGAGAAAACATACTTGCAACGTTTCAAAAATCAGAATTAAATGGTAAGTCTTAGAACATACTACAATGGGCGTTAAATACGTAACACAACACATCTTTTCCTCGGTCATTTTCGGTTGAAAAACATGTGGAATTTGTTGTGGGTCATTGTGGAATATTCCCGCTTCAACCCTTATAGACTACTGGCCATTAAAATTGCTACACCAAGAAGAAACGCAGATGATAAACGGGTATTCATTGGACAAATATATTATACTAGAACTGACATCTGATTACATTTTCACGCAGTTTGGGTGCATAGATCCTGAGAGATCAGCACCCAGAACCAACACCTCTGAACATAATAACGACCTTGATACGCCTGGGTATTGAGTCAAACAAAGCTTGGATGGCGTGTACAGGTACAGCTGCCCAAGCAGCTTCAACACGTTACCGCAGTTCATTAAGAGTAGTGACTGGCGTATTGTGACGGGCAAGTTGCTCGGCCACCATTGAACAGAGGTTTTCAGTTGGTGAGAAATCTGGAGAATGTGCTGGCCAGGGCAGCAGTCGAACATTTTCTGTATCCAGAAAGGCCCGTACAGGACCTGCAACATGCGGTTGTGCATTATCCCGCTGAAATGTAGGATTTCGCAGGGATCGAATGAAGGATAGAGCACGGCTCGTAACACATCTGAAATGTAACGTCCACTGTTCAAAGTGCCGTCAATGCGAACAAGAGGTGACCGAGACGTGTAACCAATGGCACCCCATACCATCACGCCGGGTGATACGCCAGTATGGCGATGACGAATACACGCTTCCGATGTGCGTTCACTGCTATGTTGGATGCGACCATCACGATGCTGTAAACAGAACCTGGATTAATCCGAAAAAATGACATTTTGCCATTAGTGTACCCAGGTTCGTCGTTGAGTACACCATCGCAGGCGCTCCCGCCTGTGATGCAGTGTCAAGGGTAACCGCAGCCATGGTCTCCGAGCTGATAGTCCATGCTGCTGCAAACGTCGTCGAACTGTTCATGCAGATGGTTGTTGTCTTCCAAACGTCCCCATCTGTTGACTCAGGGATCGAGACGTGGCTGCCATGCGGATAAGATGCCTGTCATCGCGACTGCTAGTGATACGATGCCGTTGGTACCCAGCACGGCGTTCCGTATTACCCTCCTGAACCCACCGATTCCATATTCTGCTAACAGTCATTGGATCTCGACCAACTCGAGCAGCAATGTCGCGATACGATAAACCGCAATCTCGATAGGCTACAATTCGACCTTTATCAAAGTCGGAAACGTGATGGTACGCATTTCTCCTCCTAACACGAGGCATCACAACAACGATTCACCAGTCAACGCCGGTCAACTGCTGTTTGAGTATGAGAAATCGGTTGGAAACTTTCCTCATGTCAGCACGTTGTAGGTGTCGCCACCGACGCCAACCTTGTGTGAATGCTCTGAAAAGCTAATTATTTGCATATCACAGCATCTTCTTCCTGTCGATTAAATTTCGCGCCTGTACCACGTCATCTTCGTGGTGTAGCAATTTTAATGGCCAGTAGTGTACTTTCATGAAATTGTGATAGGTGACGGCGCTACTGGTAGCCTTCAAAACGTCGTCTGGAACCGGAGGCCGTTCCAAGCAGGAGTGCTGTCATTCAATTTCTTTTGGCGGAAAACGAGAGCATCGCTGACATTCAAAGGCACTTGTTCATTGTCTACGGAAACCTGGCGATGAATGAAGGCACGCTGAGTCGTTGGACGAGGCGTCTGCCACCATCGTAGCGAGGTCGCCACATGTCCATTCTCCCTCGTGCCAGCCGGCCGCACACAGCTGTGACTCCTGCAATGTACGAACACGTGGAGACGCTTTCGACATGATCGAAGGACCTCAATCAACCACTTTGCTGCAATACTGGACATCTGTATTGATACTGCTGACGCACACGTCCTTTGGTTGGGGCACTGAAAGGTATGTCCCGCTGGGTTCCTCGCAGCCTAACGGAAGACCATTAAGAGCAACGAAGGACCATCTGTGTGGAATTGCTTGCGTGTTACGAGGCTGATCGTGACAATTTTTTGGCGACGATCACCCGAGGCGACGAAACACGGGTTCATAACTTCGAACTGGAAACAAAACGGTAATTCATGGAGTGGAGCCACACCATCTCACCTCCGAAGTAAAAGTTCAGAGCAGCACCCTTAGACGGCAAAGACATGGCGACGGTAGTATGGGACTCTGAAGCGGTTATTTTCTTTGATGTCCTCCCTCATCGTGCAAAGATCAACTTTTGAGTGTTTTGTTCTAGTAATTAAAACTTCCGGGCTAAGAGGCCGTGGTCCAATAGTAGAAATACTTCTCCCTGACGTTTCGTTGCCAGCTGCGGGCAACATCATCTGAGGTGAGTCTACGACTGGCTGCTAGGCCGTGGAGGTCCTGTTTATATAGAGCGTGTAGAGGGCGCCACCACTCGTCACGTGTTGTCAACAGTAAAACTATCTCTGGCTGGCGTCATTACTCTCGATCGAAGGTAATCGATTGTCACATCTTTGGTACAAAGTCGATCGCCATATCTTATCTAATTTCAAGCCTTCTTCTTTCCTGTTAAAATTATTGCGGTGTTTAAAAATCTCTACAGCCTCTCTATACATACGTGCATAATAATGCGATGTCTTACATATGGCGATCGACTTTGTACCAAAGATGTGACAACCGATTACCTTCGATCGAGAGTAATGACGCCAGCCAGAGATAGTTTTACTGTTGACAACACGTGACGAGTGGTGGCGCCCTCTACACGCTCTATATAAACAGGACCTCCACGGCCTAGCAGCCAGTCGTAGACTCACCTCAGATGATGTTGCCCGCAGCTGGCAACGAAACGTCAGGGAAAAGTATTTCTACTATTGGACCACGGCCTCTTAGCCCGGAAGTTTTAATTACTGAAGATGCCGGCCGTGAAAGCCTACACGCTATGTTTTGTTCTACCTCAGGAAACTGAAGAATCTACTTCAGCGTGCTCGTCGGCTTCTCCATCACAATGCAAGGTCTCATGCAAATGCGCACATCCGCGAGCAGCACACAAAACTTCATTGGAGTGTTCTGCCTCATCCACCCTGCAGCCCAGATCTCGACTACCATCTCTCGGGTCCAATGAAGGGTGCACTCCCCGGGAAACAGGACATGGATAATGGGAAGATTATTGATGCAGCATGACGGCTCCGACGTCGACTGGTAGAGTGGTACCATTCAGGCATACGAGTATAGGCCCTCCCAGTAAGGTGGCGTAAGGCCGTCGCATTGAACGGAAATTATGTTGAAAAATAAGGTTTTGTGGCCAAAGGAGTGGGTTATAATATGGTGCATTAGAATCCTGAATAAAATCAATCTGCTTTCAGAAAATAAAATGTGATGGATTACTTACTGAACTTCCCTCCTACAACTTCCCACATATCGCTTCCATAGCGATCGTGCTTAGATTAATTACAACATGCGAAGAGTAATTTAAATAGACTTTTTTCTCGCGCTCCATTCATGAATGGAATGGGAAAAACTCAAGTAACTGTTACTCTGCTCTGACTTCACAGCAGTGTGCGGAATATAGATCTAGATTTAGATGTAAAATGTCGCGGGTTGCCGTCCAAAGGTGTAATTTTGCTGTACGACGACTCTCCGGTCCACAACGAAGTACTATATTCACACGTGGTTGGTGGGTAGGGCTGATGCTTCCTTCGGCTACCAATTTTTATCTCAGACATGGATTCTCCCCACGTGGCACCATTGTGTGGCAGAAATTTTTAAAAGTAGACGGCTTTCGAATAGGGGCGTTACCTGAACAGCCAAAAATGCCGAATTCTGGAACCGAGGTTTGCGCCAGGTAATCCATCTTTGTGAGTGTGTTGTAAGTAGGAAAGGACTAATAGCAATTATTATAATGGTCGCAGTTTGGTTCCTGGAGAAGATTACAAGTATGAGCTTTATGACTGTGCCTCATATATCCATTCGCTTGTGTTGCTGGACTTGCAACAGCCTCAACCCGCATTTTTCTAACGCTGCTGAAACTGCGCTCTACTTTGTTACGTTATTTTACGTCCGTGATCATATATATTCTAAGGAAAAAAAAAAAAAAACACGACGCTCCAGAATCCGACGGAAATCGGTAGCTGTGATTTATATCTACACACAAACAAATAATTACATTTTCGAAAAAATGGATGATTTATTCAAGGGAAAGAACTAAATGAACGCGTTGCTCCTCCTCTGGTCCTTATGCAAGCTGTTATTCTGTTTGCAATTGGTTGATGGAATTGTTGAATGTCCTCCTGAGCGATATTTGTGCCAAGCTCTTTCCAACTGGCGCATTAGATCATCGAAGTCCCAAGATCGTTGGAGGACCCTGCCTGTAATGCTAACCTTCTCAGTTGCAGACAGATCTGGCAACCTTGCTGGCCAAGGTTTGGCGAGCACAAAGACAAGCAGTAGAAACTCGCCGTGTGCAGGAGAGCATTATCTTGCTAAGAAGTAAGCCCAAGATGGCTTCCCATGAAGGGCAACAAAATGGAGTGTACAATATCGTCGACTTACCGCTTTGCTGTAAGGGTACCGTGGATGACAATCAAAGTGGTCTTGCTGTGGAAAGGAATAGCACCCAAGACAGTCACTCCTGGCTGTCGGGCTCTAAGGCGGCCAATAGTCAGGTTACCCACCCCTGTCCGGGACACCTCCAGAAACGTCTTCGGTCTGGAGTCTCATCACTGGAGTATGACTGTCTTCAGTGATGAATCTTGCTTCGAACTGAGCTCCGAGGACCAGCGAACACCTGTCTGGGTACGCCCACACCCGACGAGAGTTTCTACTGCTTGTCTTCGTTCTTCCCAAATCGTACCCTGGCCATCAAGGTCACCAGATACCTCCCCAATTGAGAATGTTGGAAGTTATCTAAATGAATAAAAATATGTGAGTGGAAGTTCTGTTCCTGACTGTAAGATCTGAACTGTAATAACTGTAAATGAACTGTCGTAATGAAACTTATACTGTCGTAATGTGAAGGCAAAGTTGCACTATAATAATTGTTAATTGTAATATAAATGGAAGTCTTTCATACTGTAAAAGTTAGCAATCTGACTGCAAGAATTTGGAACAGTATAAACTGCCTGAATTACAAACTTTCACATAAGACCTACGATAATTAGCTTTGGAAAACTGATCACAGATCCCACAACTAAAAATGATATACAGGGTTATTACAAATGATTGAAGCGATTTCACAGCTCTACAATAACTTTATTATTTGAGATATTTTCACAATGCTTTGCACACACATACAAAAACTCAAAAAGTTTTTTTAGGCATTCACAAATGTTAGATATGTGCCCCTTTAGCGATTCGGCAGACATCAAGCCGATAATCAAGTTCCTCCCACACTCGGCGCAGCATGTCCCCATCAATGAGTTCGAAAGCATCGTTGATGCGAGCTCGCAGTTCTGGCACGTTTCTTGGTAGAGGACGTTTAAACACTAAATCTTTCACATAACCCCACAGAAAGAAATCGTATGGAGTTAAGTCGGGAGAGCGTGGAGGCCATGACATGAATTGTTGATCATGATCTCCACCACGACCGATCCATCGGTTTTCCAATCTCCTGTTTAAGAAATGCCGAACATCATGATGGAAGTGCGGTGGAGCACCATCCTGTTGAAAGATGAAGTCGGCGCTGCCGGTCTCCAGTTGTGGCATGAGCCAATTTTCCAGCATGTCCAGATACACGTGTCCTGTAACGTTTTTTCGCAGAAGAAAAAGGGACCGAAAACTTTAAACCGTGATATTGCACAAAACACGTTAACTTTTGGTGAATTGAGAATTTGCTGCACGAATGCGTGAGGATTCTCTACCGCCCAGATTCGCACATTGTGTCTGTTCACTTCACCATTAAGAAAAAATGTTGCTTCATCACTGAAAACAAGCTTCGCACTGAACGCATCCTATTCCATGAGCTGTTGCAACCGCGCCGAAAATTCAAAGCGTTTGACTTTGTCATCGGGTGTCAGGGCTTGTAGCAATTGTAAACGGTAAGGCTTCTGCTTTAGCCTTTTCCGTAAGATTTTCCAAACAAGCGGCTGTGGTACGTTTAGCTCCCTGCTTGCTTTATTCGTCGACTTCCGCGGGCTACGCGTGAAACTTGCCCGCACGCGTTCAACCGTTTCTTCGCTCACTGCAGGCCGACCCGTTGATTTCCCCTTACAGAGGCACCCAGAAGCTTTAAACTGCGCATACCATCGCCGAATGGAGTTAGCAGTTGGTGGATCTTTGTTGAACTTCGTCCTGAAGTGTCGTTGCGCTGTTATGACTGACTGATGTGAGTGCATTTCAAGCACGACATACGCTTTCTCGGCTCCTGTCGCCATTTTGTCTCACTGCGCTCTCGAGCGCTCTCGCGGCAGAAACCTGAAGTGCGGTTTCAGCCGAACAAAACTTTATGAGTTTTTCTACGTATCTGTAGTGTGTCGTGACCATATGTCAATGAATGGAGCTACAGTGAATTTATGAACTCGCTTCAATCATTTGTAATAACCCTGTAATATTTAACTCTGCCGCTCCACTTCTGGTATACACTTAGTTCCATTAAACTTCCTCCTTCACAAATCAGTTTCCGTAACAATCTTGATATAATCATGTCCATTAAACACGTTGATGAATTGTGACTTTACCTTTGAAACATGACATTACCATTACTTCCTCTCTCTAACGCAGCTTAACATTATCTGCTGACTGTGCCCTCACGCACACCAAAGATTATATCCTGACTTCTGCGATACAGCTTTAGAACATCGCTGCACGCTCACAATCGATTCGGATACCAAAATTATACGAGACACCTATCAACGTTTGGAACATTATGGGCAGGATCCTACAGCGAGCTCGGATGTTTGACGATCTAAAGCGGCAACTGGGCAGAATCAGGCACGATACCTCTCAGGAGGACATCCAACAAATCAATCAATGCCAAACCAAATAATTGCTTGCCTAACGGTCACAACTGGACCAACGTCTTAAAGCCACTGAGGCTAATTAATAATTATTTTCGAGAGAGAGTAATGCGTTCAAGAAAATAAGTTTAATTTTGCATGTCGTTGAACACAGGGCAATACCAAAGCAAGGATATATAAAAGGAGATGGCATAGCGCTAGAACAAAACCAAAGCATCAACACATCGTAAATAACATTCTTCACAGAACAAACGTCAAAGTCCACTGTACGATTTCGTTGTGTCACCAGGCGGTTCCTTCACAGCCCAACCTTTGTAGAGCGGAGCTCCGGACACTTGTATTTTATAATTCTGCCCGCCCTGGAGCGCTTCTCTGAGAACGGTGGGTCTTCCGGTGTGGTTTCCTGCTTCTGGCTTGGCGCGTTGCTCTCTGCGGGCAACACCTCTTCATCATATTGTGTAGGCGGCGGTTCTTCACTGGTGTCTTGATTTTCTTTGTCAGCTGGTGGCCACATGTGCGCCGATTTCACTCTCTCAATGGAAACTGTTTGTCGCTTCCCGTCATGATTTATCTGCAGCGTATGTTCATCTCTCGCGAGTACTTTATACGGTCAAGTGTATGGGGGCTGAAGAGGTGTTCGTACAGATTCTGTCCTCAGCTACACATAAGGGCAATCGCTAAACTGCTTGCGAACGAATGGCGTGTTGGTGCCATGTCGAGAATCAGGTGTCGGCCGTACCTGTGTCATGTGGTTGCGGACTTGGTGTAAGACGTAAGGCATGTCGTGCCGCCCGCTGTCGCTTCCGTCGGTTCAACGAAAAATTCTGCGGGCAGTCTGAGGTTCTCTCCGTAAACCAGTACAGCCATGGATGCACCTAGGTCTGTTTGCAGGAAGTTAGGAGACCTAGCAGCACCACTGGCAACGCTGAAGTCCAACTGTCCTTATGGCACATCAGTGCCGTCTTTAATGTCCTATGCCACTGTTCAACCATGCCATTGCTCACTGGGTGGTAAGCGGTGTCGGCCGTTGTGGGCGAACGGTTCTAGGCGCTTCAGTCCGGAACCGCGCTGCTGCTACGGTCGCAGGTTCGAATCCTGCCTCGGGCATGGATGTGTGTGGAGCCCTTAGGTTAGTTAGGTTAAGTAGTTCTAAGTCTAGGGGACTGATGGCCTCAGATGTTAAGTCCCATAGCGCTTAGAGCCATTTGAACCGTTTGATAAGCGGTCGTGCGGTGATGGCGGAATCCACAGAGCTTCGCTAATTGTTGGAACAAAGTGGATTCAAATTGTCACCCTTGATCGGTTGTCACGTATAGTGGACATGAAAAACGGGAGATCCAAAAAGCCAAAAATACTCGAGCTCTGATAGTGGAAAAGCTCCTGCCCATCTTGTACGGTCCACCGATGTCATCAAATACTTGTAGCCTTCCGAAGGTGGTAGGGGGCTCACAATGTCCAAATGAACGTGGTAGATCCTCTTTGTTACCGGGGGAAAATCTCCAACTGATTTATGTACATGCTGTCCAGTCTTGTACCAAAGGCACAGCATGCATGTTGTTACCCAACCGAGGCAATCCTTCTTTATATTCGGCCAGACAAAACGTTCCGTGAGTAGTTTGATAGTTGCTCTGCTACCCGGATGACTGAGTCCGTGTATGCTGTCGAAAACCTCTTTCCGTAGTTATCTTGGGATGAAAGGCCTGGGTTTGATCGTAGATATGTCTCACCATATCTTCACATTCGCGCCCGCCGGCTGGATTAATTTTAACTGAAGTCCCGTTGTTACGTCCTGTAAGTACTGTTGGAGTTGTGCATAATTAGCTTGTGCTGCGGCTGATTTATCGTAGTCTGTGGTTTGTGAAATAACCGAGACTAGCGACAGGAAATCGGCGACTACGTTTTCGGCTCCCTTGATATGCTTGATATCTGTAGTAAATTGACTGATGTATTCTAAGTGGCGAAACTGACTTGGAGAACAGTTATCCTGCGACTTACTGAATGCAAAGGTTATTGGTTTATGCTGGGTGTACACAGTAAATGCTCTTGCCTCTACATACGGGTGAAAGTACCGGATAGCTTCATATATCGCTAATAGTTCTCTGTCGTATGCGCCCCTTACCTTTGTGGGTCTGTAAGTTTTCGTGAGAAAAAAACCCTAAGGCTGCCATTCGTCGTTTACTTTCTGGTGCAGTGCGGCTCCCAACGCTTCTTGTCTGGCATCGACTACTATTGACAGAGGTGCTTCTGGTACCGGATGAGTAATGAGTACTGCTTTTCGTAAGTCGGCCCTTAGGTGTTGAAACGCTCTCTTCGGGTCCACGTTCCATTGCAACGGACGTTTGCCATTTGCATTTTTACCTGCGAGAGCGTCTGTCAAGGGCTCTTGTATTAGTGCAGCTCATGGCATTTGCTGTCTATAGAAATTTACCGCGCCTACAATTTTCTGAGTCGATAGTAAGTCTCGAGGCTGTTCGTGTTGTCGATTACTGCTACATTGTCCTCTTGCGGGCGTATGCCCTCCGCCGTAGCTTCATATCCTAGAAACGTCACTTGCTGTTTTCACAGTTCGCATTTTGCTTTGTTGACTTATTATTTACTAGTTTAGGCGGGCGAACACTGCGGACAGTTGCTTCTCGTGTGCTTCTGCAGTCGTTGATGAGATTAATATGTCACCCAGATACGCGAAGCATCCTTTCAACCCTCGCAACACTTCATCAATAAACTGTTGCCTTGTTTGAGCTGCGTTCTTTAACCCGAAAGGCATTCGGACGTATTCGAATAAACCGAAAGGTGTTTCAACTGCTGTTTTCGGTATGTCTTCTTCTACGACTGGTATCTGGTGATAAGCTTCTTTCCGTCAATAATGCTAAAGATCGTTCCCCCAGCTAATTGGTTTGTGAAATTGTGGGTATTAGGAACTGGGTAACGATCTGGTATCGTACGTGCGTTTAACTTCCTCTAATCGCCACATGGTCTCCACGACCCATCTTTTTTCTTTACCAAATGTATGGGTGACGGCCACGGGATGTCTGATCTACGTATGACACCTGATGCCAGCAATGCCTCGAATTCTGATTTTGCTGCCACGAACCGATCGGGTGCTAACCTGCGCGGTCGTTGATGTATTGGCTGACCGGGCGTGGTGTAATTACGGTGTACAACATGGTTCAAATGGCTCTAAGCTCTATGGGACTTAACATCTGAGGTCATCAGTCCCCTAGACTTAGAACTACTTAAACCTAACTAACCTAAGGACATCACACACAGGCATGTCAGAGGCAGGATTCGAACCTGCGACTGTAGTAGCAGCGCGGTTCCGGGCTGAAGCGCCTAGAACCGCTCGGTCACAGCGGCCGGCTGCGTTGTACAGTTTTGTGAGTTACTGCGGATTTTTCTGCGACCGTGTTATCATTTACGGCGTGTGACATCGTGTCACAGTTATGCTTGCCAGCGCGGTTAAGTGTCACGTTCCGTGATGCCATCTACTGTCTCTTGATTTCGTTTAATCTGTGCATTAGCAAGATCTACGGTAATGTGCATGTCACAAAGAAAGTCTGCACCCAATATCGCCTCTTACACCTCTGCCAGAATGAAGGTCCACTGACAGCTTTGTGAGAAACCTAAAGAGACTTCGATTTCACGTGTGCCGTGAGCAACAATGGGAGACTTATTTGCTGCGGTTAATTGCATCAATGGAGTACCATCCATTCCTTGATAGTCCCCAGCACACTTACATCGGATCCCGAGTCTATTAGATAGCAACGGTTCGACTTGACATCTCTGACGACATAAAGCCGTTTGGAGGTGGTAAGAAAATTACTGACATTACTCACCCGTCCGTAGTTTGCGTCGATCTCAGCTCGTTGTTGCAGGCGCTTCTCCGTGCTTCCGCGGCCCGCTGCGCCTTGCCGCCGCTCGCGTTTGGGTGCGCACAGGGCTTGAGAACACTTTGTTGCTCTATCCGCAAAACGTTGATGGTACCAACATACCAGTCCTTGTTGAATTTCGCCGTTGGCCTTGCTGTTTTCATTCTGAAACAATTGTGAGACCTGTTGCTGCAATAATGTCACCTGTCGTAGGAGTTCTTGCATTAGGTTGTTGACGCCCGTATGCTGAGTCTTCTGGTAATTTCCAAGAATGATCGCCTATCGAAGTCGCGCGGTCCAAACGATACATATCGAACGTGCGACTGTAAATCAATCATGCAACTCTGGTGGCGGACGTTATGAGCATTTTTACGGTGGTCACTACAGCAACGACAAAAGAAGAGCGTTACAAAAATACTTGTAATTACAAAGGAAACGACTTACCTTACTCGTCGTCGGTGTTATCATGTGAAAGTCCATATGATGTGTATGCTACAGGAACAAAGCCCTTTTTGTCATAGCCGGGTAAACTCTGCCAATATCACGCAAAAATATCGATAGAGTGTCACATACGTTAACTTTTCCCTACAAACGCATGTTGTGGAAATAGAGGTACTGAAACAAGTATAGTTCGTGTCTTTGTCCTGGACGCCCTTCTCTTTTAATGGAGGACTTCTCAGATTTCCATAGCCGCTCGATGTTCTGCGTGTGCACACTGGGGTCATCCGAAGACACTAACTCTATAGAGTGGTTGACGAACTTGTGGTCGAATCCTTCTGCTTTGAGTGTCTTGCAGGACTGAAATCCGCCTGTAATGACTTTACTGCCGGCCGGAGTGACCGAGCGGTTCTAGGCGCTGCAGTCTGGAACCGCGCGACCGCTACGGTCGCAGGTTCGAATCCTGCCTCGGGCATGGATGTGTGTGATGTCCTTAGGTTAGTTAGGCTTAAGTAGTTCTAAGTTCTAGGGGACTGATGACCTACGCTGTTAAGTCCCATAGTGCTCAGAGCCATTTTAACCATTTGACTTTACTACCAGGCAGTATGAAGTGCTTTATCAGACGCACTAAAATGAACCTGTCTCTGGACGATATTGTTAAAACGAAACACTTACGGGCTCTCGTTCTATTCCACCGAATACCCAAATGTGATCGATTTCACTCTTTGAAGGTCGTCCTCTCTGGTTCTTCTTTTTTGCTATGTGAGATTCGTCCACTTCAACAACTTTACTCGGTCCAACAGTAGGGTACACTGTCGTTCATCACTACCACGTAACTATATTCTCTGCAAAACCCGAAATAGTCGCACACGGTAGTAGCAGATAAGTCAGTTTCCGATGCTGTTGCTTGCAAGGTTTAGTCTCGAATCCAGCAAGATATATGAATTACGCTGGTCTGAATGGTTAATTTGGAAGAGTCGGACCATGTATTCTTCCTGAAACTCGTTCGTTTTCCGCACTGTCCACAATGAAATTGTAACGGTATTTCAGCATTGAAACTCTTCTTACAAAGTTTTGCCTACTTCGCACCACCACAATCTACACAGTCCCTCCTTTCCTCGTCCGGCACTACTCCATATTTGCGACAAAAAGTGAAACAATTTTCTACGCTGGATAAGCAAGGAATTAGTTTTATCCATGTGAAAGAATTCGCCGAAGAAACGTCAAGAACATACATCCCACTCACTACCTATGTAAATCGTCTGGGTTTCTCTAACGACTCACAAATAATTCGCGGCGTATGTAATTTAGAGCAACTAAGGGAACCGGGGAAAACAGATAAAATTGACAGTCACAAATAATTGATCATAACGTCCGCCACCAGAGTCGCATGATCGATTTACAATCGCACGTTCGATATGTAGCGTTTGGGCCCCGCGACTTCGATAGGCAATAATTCTTGGAAATTACGTCTCTGTATTGTTGCTATCATTTTGACGCTTCTTCCCCGTTAAAGATTGCCATGCTAGCCATCTGTGGATTGCCTATGGTAGCATGGACTTTGTCTGCTATCTCCAAGTGGTTCTGCATGTTGTCTTTTTCACGAGTTACTAGTGCGGCTTTTACCGTGCTTGATAACTGATCTAGCCAGATGTGTTTGGGCGACGCATCTGACAATTCTTCTGCGTTGACGATACCGTGCAAATGCTTCCAAAATTCCGACGGTGTCCTGTCACCTATAGCTTCTTCTTTAAGCACCTGCCGTATGCGTTGATTTAACGGAGAGTAATAAATTTTTCAACGCCGCGTACGGTCGTTCTGCTGGAGGTCGGAGTATTACATTTTCTGCTGCGGTCGCTGCTCTAGCATCCAGCGCATTCACCGTTATCGCGAACTTAGTCTGCTCATCATGGATCTTGATTTGGGCAAATGTGAGCTCAATCAATGCGAACCATAGCTGCAATTTGTCCGGCAGGTACTGCGGTGTTCGAATTTTTACGTGCTGCATGTTTTCCGTCGGGCTGTTGTTTTGTACGGCCGCACGCGTATTTGATGTTGGAGTAATAGGCGTCTCCAATGCTAACTTCAGTGCTTCAAGTTGTTCATGTATTTATTCTTGAAGGTTCAACAGATGCATCTCTTCATTCCTCCCTGAACTTTCTAAAGTCGCTGAATTCTCTTGTTTGAACATCGTAATTTTCTTTATTTTCAGAGTTTGGGGTCACCACTAAAGCCACTGAGGCTGATTAATAATCATTTTCCAGAGAGAGTAATGCGTTCAAAAATATAGTTTTGTTTTTGCATGTCGTTGAACACAGGACAATAACAAAGCAAAGATATATAAAAGGGAATGTATAGCGCTAGAACAAAACCAAAGAATAAACACATCGTAGATAACATTCTTCACAGAATAAACGCTGAAGTCCACTGTGCTATCTCGTTGTGTCACCAGGCGTTTCCTACAGCGTCAGTGACTTTGTCAGTTTGTGAAGCCCTTTCCCTTGAATAAATCACACAATTTTTCTGAAATTGTAGTCATTTGTCTGTACATGTACGTCATATCTACCGATATCCGTCCCATACGGATAATTCCATCGTGGTGTGTCGTTTCTCTTTCTCGGAGTGTATTTGTTCAGATATGTATGAATTAAATCGTCTCTTTCAGGGACAGAGAGGTGAGCTCATCATCAGAGGCAGTGCGTCCGTTCCGCCAGGATGGCATGGTCTCGGGAGACGCGCAGACCGCTGTGGCGTAGCGACTGACGTGAGGTGATGTAACGGCGGAGGTGCGTTATGATGTGCTGACAAGGGCACGTGGGGGGAACTGGGCCGAATCGTCGGGAGGAAGCGCAGAACACGCACCAGGGGAAAGTCGGGAGCATCGCGAAAACATAAGGCAGTTCCCAGCCGTGCGGGTCACGTCGTGTCAGATGCCCGAGCTATGGTACACTTTCGCAGACGCAGAGAAAGTTACATCCGTTTCTTTGCCCGGAACCCACACTGCCACGCAACAGCCGCGGACGTCACTCCTTTCTTCCATATTACCAAACAGCTGCGTTCGTCAACGTCTAAGGACACATCCGTGTCAAGAGGTGATCAGTATCCCCCGTCCCCCATAAGCCCACATTTTCGTTGTTCAACCAACGCGTCGTATTTCCTCTAGCTGGTAACAGGCATATTAGTGAGACAACCCACTCGAATACTAGAGGCCGGTGGTTGAAGTCCCAACCCTGCAATCCAGATTTAGGTTTACTATCGTTCCCCTAAATCGTTTGACGCAAATGCTGCAATGGTTTCTTTCAAAAGAAGATGGTCGATTTTCTTCCTCAATACGATCGCGTGCCTTGTCTCCAATGACCCCGCCTTTGCACGGAAGTTAAACCCTAATGTTCCTTGCTTCTATTACTGCCTGGTAGGGCTCAAATGTCAAGGACTTTTCAGAAATTCCCATTTCTGATACGTTCTAATTCCGAGCATCCCTTGCGTCCGCTCTTCTTTCCCCTTCTGATTTTTGTTTTAAATCGCACGAATTTTGCTTCTGCTTTTCTTAAAAATGATTGTAAACGTACATATACAGAGAAAGCCATTTAAGTTGGGAAATTAACATAAAAATCAAGGCACAAGTTCGGTTTATTAACAAAGATATGATTAATTGGCTTTTAATTGACAAAGATATCTGTTAATAGTGCACACTTTGGTACTGATTTATTTCAACACACCGCCACACAGTATTTTCAAAGGATCTTTACATTAAAGCTGATTAACATGCAGAATCACTCGTTACAAATAGCACTTAAATTAAATAGCAAAATCGGATGAAAATTCTTTAAAATAATTATAACGCAAACAGAAAAATGCCCTTACTACAAACAGATTCTAGATATGTGCCATACTCACAAAAATTGACGCCTGCAGCTACATCCTATACACCGTAACAATAAAAATAAAAATAAAGTCATTCCTTCAACAAATTCAGCCTATTGTGCTACCGTCATTCAGTTTTTCATTTACTTCATTCAGTTGACCACATTCTAGTAACACGGTTTATACCAATCGCTACTGCATAAATGTTTCCAACAACTACACTATGTGATCAAAAGTATCCGGACAGCTGGCTGAAAATGACTTACAAGTTCGTGGCGTCCTCCATCGGTAATGCTGGAATTCAATATGGTGTTGGCCCACCCTTAGCCTTGATGACAGTTCCACTTTCGCAGGTATACGTTCAATCATGTGCTAGAAGGTGTCTCGGGGAATGGCAGCTCATTCTTCACGGAGCGCTGCACTGAGGAGAAGTATTGATGTCGGTCGGTGAGGCCTGGCACGAAGTCGGCGTTCCAAACATCCAAAAGGTGTTCTACAGGATTCAGGTCAGGACTCTGTGCAGGCCAATCCATTACAGGGATATTATTGTCGTGTAACCACTCCGCCACAGGCCGTGTATTATGGACAGGTGCTCGATCGTGTTGAAAGATACAATCGCCATTCCCGAATTGCTCTTCAACAGTGGGAAGCAAGAAGGTGTTTATAACATCAATGTAGGCCTGTGCTGTGATAGTGTCACGCAAAACAACAAAGAGTGCCCGCCCCCTCCATGAAAAACACGACCACACCATAACACCACTGCCTCCGAATTTTACTGTTGGCACTACACACGCTGGCAAATGACGTTCACCGGGCGCTCGCCATATCCGCACCCTGCCATCGGATCGCCACATTGTTTACCGTGATTCACCACTCCACACAATTTTTTTCCACTGTTCATTCGTCCAATGTTTACGCTCCTTACACCAGGTAAGGCGTCGTTTTGGCATTTACCGGCGTGATGTGTGGCTTATGAGCAGCCGCTCGACCATGAAATCCATGTTTTCTCACTTCCCGCCTAACTGTCATAGTACTTGCAGTGGATCCTGATGCAGTTTGGAATTCCTGTGTGATGGTCTGGATAGATGTCTGCCTATTACACATTACGACCCTCTTTAACTGTTGGTGATCTCTGTCAGTCAACAGACGAGGTCGGCCTGTACGCTTTTGTGCTGTACGTGTCCCTTCACGTTTCCACTTCACTATCACATCGGAAACAGTGTACCTAGGGATGTTTAGGAGTGTGGAAATCTCGCGTACAGACGTATGACACAAGTGACATCCAATCACCTGACCACGTTCGAAGTCCGTGAGTTCCGCGGAGCGCCTCATTTTGCTCTCTCACGATGTCTAATGACTACTAAGGTCGCTGATATTGAGTACCTGTAGTAGGTGGCAGCACAATGCACATGTTTTTCGGGGGTGTCCGGATACTTTTGACCACACAGTGGGTATATACATATAATTTAATATCTCTGTGCAATATTTGTTCCTCTTTCATTGCTGAAATTTTCCTGCTCCCATTAATATCATTTATATCCGTAGACATCTACCCCCCATGCCCTATTCGAAATCTGGAGTACAGGGCTTTTATTAATATATTCTATGGATAAACATCGATTCTCCGCGACATTGTAAGTTCCACAAAATTTAGATCTTATGGTATGACACGTCCGAAACTGTGCAACTCACGGGTATCAAAAAATTGCATTTTTACAGTCTTGGCCCGTTCACCCCCGCCTGGACAAGTTTCTGTGGTCGCCCTTGATAATAACCAGCTTTTCAACCATGCAGTATAGCAGACTATGATCACGTAGGTAGTATCATATACACTGTGGCCTGCCATGCACACTTCCATGTGTCACATGTAGGCTTACTCAGTGATTTGCTGCAACAGCACGTAGCCGGCATCCACATACATCGGCTGCTGTCCTTGAAGCTTATCTGTCTCAAATAAAATGATCATCGTTCACAAAATTGCTATAACCAGCACCCCTGTCTTCGCTTCAGGAGATCCTCCTTCGGGCTTTTGTATCTTACTGGATACAAATACAAAGTGTTGTTTAAGAAAGCGCTAGGCAAATCGTGCTCGGATTAAAGTTCAAACTGACGCGGAATACGTTCACAACATTTACAAGCCACGACACAGCGATCAACGACTTCACACAGAAAGCTGGAAGCCGATAACTTCCAGAATGAGAGTCCTTCCTAATTAATGCACAAACAGTTACAGTTGTACTAAAATCCAAGTTCGTAATGAGCCCATCAACACAGAACTATAATGGCACGTATAGAAGCGCTTCATAAATAGTATGCGAACTGCCCTCGAAACCAGCGTGTTGGCTCACCTAAGTCACGCATCCTGATGGCTGCTTAATACCTCTGCTTCCTACTCTAGCGAGATAGCTAATCGATTCCATCGCCGTATCGCTGCTCGCCGGTGAGATATCCTCGTCGCTACTTGCCGGGAAGGCAATACAGACGTTACTTCAGATATCTTCACTATGGAACACATGAAATCAGCTCTACCCACATACTACCGCAAATGCAATTCAGCCCGAACTGAAGTCCCACGACGTCCAGCTTCCAATCTCGCCATAGAAGGATAGAGATCGTAAATCGTGCTGTGGACAAGTATGCGCCTAGTAAGTGTAAGGACTAAAAAGACCCATCGTGGATACCCCAGTGAATACGGAGATGGAATTAGTTGCCAGATTGTAGCTGCCCGTTATGTGATTCGAAAAACATCAGGGATATTTTCAGGATGCATCAAAAACTTGTCGCCAACATCATGCTTGCATTGAGGCTGATGGCTGTCAGTTTCAGTATAATTTGTAATGTGCAGTACAAATGGTACGTTCACTGTGTCAATGATGATATTTGCAGTTAACCCTTTTACGAGCGCATATTTTCGTAGCTACTCAGAAAGGACCTTTTTATTTATTTATTTATTGCTATCCTATTAGTAATGTGATCAACTGACTATATTCATTTTTCGATGATGATACATACACTACTAGCCAATAAAATTGCTACGCCAAGAAGAAATGCAGATGATATTCATTGAACAAATATACTAGAACTGACATGTGATTACATTTTCCCGCAATTTGGGTGCATAGATCCTGAGAAATCAGTACCCAGAACAACCACCTCTGGCCGTAGTAACGGCCTTGATACACCTGAGCATTGAATCAAACAGAGCTTGGATTGCGTGTACAGGTACAGCTGCCCATGCAGCTTCAACACGATACCACAGACCATCAAGAGTAGTGACTGGCGTATTGTGAGGAGCCTGTTGCTCGCCTACCATTGACCAGATGTTTTCAATTGGCGAGAGATCTGGAGAATGTGCTGGCCAGGGCAGCAATCGAACATTTTCCGTATTCAGAAAGGCCCGTACAGAACCTGCAACATGCGGTCATGCATTAGCCTGCTGAAATGTAGGGTTTCGCAGGGATCGAACAAAGGGTAGAGCTACGGATCGTAACACATCTGAAACGTAACGCCGACTGATCAAAGTGCCGTCAATGCGAACAAGAGGTGACTGAGACCTATAACCAATGGCACCCCATACCATCACGCCAGGTGATACGCCAGTATGGCGATGACGCTTCCTATGTGCTTTCACCGCGATGTCGCCAAACACGGATGCGACCATCATGATGCTGTAAACAGAGCCTGGCTTAATCTGAAAAAATGACGTTTTGCCATTCGTGTACCCAGGTTCGTCGTTGAGTTTACCATCGCAGGCGCTCCTGTCTGTGATGCAGCGTCAAGGATAACCGCAGCCATGGTCTCCGAGATGATAGTCCACGCTGCTGCAAACGTCGTCGAACTGTTCGTGCAGATGGTTGTTGTCTTGCAAACGTCCCCATCTGTTGACTCAGGGATCGGGCCGTGGCTGCACGATCCGTTACAGCCATGCGGATTAGATGCCGGTCATCTCGACTGCTAGTAATACGAGGCCTTTGGGATCCAGCACGACGTTCCGTATTACCCTTCTGAACCCACCGATTCCATATTCTGCTAACAGTCACTGGATCTCGACCAACGCGAGCAGCAATGTCGCTATTCGATAAACCGCAATCGCGGTAGGGTACAATCCGACCTTTATCAAAGTCGGAAACGTGATGGTACGCATTTCTCCTCCTTACACGAGGCATCATAACAACGTTTCACCGGGCAACGCCGGTCAACTGCTGTTTGTGTATGAGAAATCGGTTGGAAACTTTCCTCATGTCAGCACGTTGTAGGTGTCGCCACCGGCGCCAGCCTTGTGTGAATGCTCTGAAAAGCTAATCATTTGCATATCACAGCATCTTCCTCCTGTCGGTTAAATTTCACGTCTGTAGCACGTCATCTTCGTGGTGTAGCAATTTTAATGGCCAGTAGAGTATATCACCACGGCAGCTTTGTGAGGTATTAAAACTGTGCTGGTAAATGGATTCCCACACTTCCCTTTCTGAGCTGTTATGTGTTGCCATTATACGTAAAAAAATAATGAACAGCGCTTTCTGTTTTTATTTTATCTTTATTTTTCTTTATTTAAAAATAATTGTTGTCGATATTAAAGTTCACTTACCTCAATGTGAAAGCAATCCTTGAAACTTTACCACGCATAAAGGTATGAGCTGATAGAGGTTACAATAATGTACACTAAAGCGCCAAAGGAACTGGTATATCTCGCTTCGCACGCACGGGTTCCTGGGTTCGATTCCCGGCGGGGTCAGGGATTTTCTCTGCCTCGTGATGGCTGAGTGTTGTGTGCTGTCCTTAGGTTAGTTAGGTTTAAGTAGTTCTAAGTTCTAGGGGACTGATGACCATAGATGTTAAGTCCCATAGTGCTCAGAGCCATTTGAACCATTTTGAACTGGTATAGGCAAGCGTATTCAAATACAGAGATATGCAAAGAGACGGCGCTGCGGTCGGCAACGCCTATATGAGACAAGTGTCTGGCGTAGTTGTTAGATGGGATACTGCTGCTACAATGCAGGTTATCAAGATTTAAGTGAGTTTGACCGTGGTGTCATTACATCTACATCTACATCTACATTGATACTCCGCAAGCCACCCAACGGCGTGTGGCGGAGGGCACTTTACGTGCCACTGTCATTACCTCCCTTTCCTGTTCCAGTCGCGTATGGTTCGCGGGAAGAACGACTATCTGAAAGCCTCCGTGCGCGCTCTAATCTCTCTAATTTTACATTCGTGATCTCCTCGGGAGGTATAAGTAGGGGGAAGCAATATATTCGATACCTCATCCAGAAACGCACCCTCTCGAAACCTGGCGAGCAAGCTACACCGCGATGCAGAGCGCCTCTCTTGCAGACTCTGCCACTTGAGTTTATTAAACATCTCCGTAACGCTATCACCGTTACCAAATAACCCTGTGACGAAACGCGCCGCTCTTCTTTGGATCTTCTCTATCTCCTCCGTCAGACCGATCTGGTACGGATCCCACACTGATGAGCAATACTCAAGTATAGGTCGAACGAGTGTTTTGTAAGCCACCTCATTTGTTGATGGACTACATTTTCTAAGCACTCTCCCAATGAATCTCAACCTGGTACCCGCCTTACCAACAATTAATTTTATATGATCATTCCACTTCAAATCGTTCCGCACGCATATCCCAGATATTTTACAGAAGTAACTGCTACCAGTGTTTGTTCCGCTATCATATAATCATACAATAAAGGATCCTTCTTTCTATGCATTCGCAATACATTACATTTGTCTATGTTAAGGGTCAGTTGCCACTCCCTGCACCAAGTGCCTATCCGCTGCAGATCTTCCTGCATTTCGCTACAATTTTCTAATGCTGCAACTTCTCTGTATACTACAGCATCATCCGCGAAAAGCCGCATGGAACTTCCGACACTATCTACTAAGTCATTTATATATATTGTGAATAGCAATGGTCCCATAACACTCCCCTGTGGCACGCCAGAGGTTACTTTAACGTCTGTAGACGTCTCTCCATTGATAACAACATGCTGTGTTCTGTTTGCTAAAAACTCTTCAATCCAGCCACACAGCTGGTCTGATATTCCGTAGGCTCTTACTTTGTTTATCAGGCGACAGTGCGGAACTGTATCGAACGCCTTCCGGAAGTCAAGAAAAATAGCATCTACCTGGGAGCCTGTATCTAATATTTTCTGGGTCTCATGAACAAATAAGGCGAGTTGGGTCTCACACGATCGCTGTTTCCGGAATCCATGTTGATTCCTACATAGTAGATTCTGGGTTTCCAGAAATGACATGATACGCGAGCAAAAAACATGTTCTAAAATTCTACAAGAGATCGACGTAAGAGATATAGGTCTATAGTTTTGCGCATCTGCTCGACGACCCTTCTTGAAGACTGGGACTATCTGTGCTCTTTTCCAATCATTTGGAACCCTCCGTTCCTCTAGAGACTTGCGGTACACGGCTGTTAGAAGGGGGGCAAGTTCTTTCGCGTACTCTGTGTAGAATCGAATTGGTATCCCGTCAGGTCCAGTGGACTTTCCTCTATTGAGTGATTCCAGTTGCTTTTCTATTCCTTGGACACTTATTTCGATGTCAGCCATTTTTTCGTTTGTGCGAGGATTTAGAGAAGGAACTGCAGCGCGGTCTTCCTCTGTGAAACAGCTTTGGAAAAAGGTGTTTAGTATTTCAGCTTTACGCGTGTCATCCTCTGTTAGTCGGCGCACGAGCGATGGGAAACAGCATCTCCCAGGTAGCGGATTTTCCCGTACGACCATTTCACGAGCGTGTCGTGAATACCAGGAATCCGATAAAACATCAGATCTGCGACATCGCTGCGCCCGGAAAAAAATCCTGCAAGAACGGGACCAACGACGACTGAAGAGAATCGTTCAAAGTGACAAAGTGCAACCCTTCTGCAAATTGCTGCGTGTCGTTCGACACGAAAATTGGTCTACTTTGCTTATGTTCATTTGCTTATGTCGTATGATATTAAATTTTGGGGTAACTCTTCCCATTCTCAAAGGATATTTTTGGCTCAGAAACGGGCAGTTCGGGAAGTAAGTGGTGTAAGAAAGGGAACCTTCTATCAACCCCTGGTCACTAATCTGTAGATTCTGACATTGGCCTCTCAATATATATATTCTTTACTGTCATTTCTTGTTAAAAGTATTAGCTTATTTTCAAGAGTTAGTAGCTTTTACTCAGTTAATATTAGGCACAAATCCGATCTGCATTTGGATCGCACTTCCTTAAGACTTGTGCAGGAAGGTGTGCAGTATACTCCTGCATACATTTACAACAAGCTACCACAAGAATTAAAAAATCTTAGCAGTAATCCAAGCATTTTCAAATTCCTCAGGAGTCACTCATTCTATTGTGTAGAGGAGTTCCCCGAAAAATTAAGCTGATTCCTACATTATATTGTTTACTGCATTTACTTAAACTTACGGGTTGACTTTTTTGGGTTCATAAACATTTTATTTTATCTAATATTGCTTCTATGTTGTAATTTCATGTACTGACACGTTCCATGACCTTCGAGATTTGCTCCTCAGTTTGGTCCTACGGAACTAGAAGTGTAAAAAATAAAGAAATAAAAAAATTCAATGTTGGGCCATTAACAAGTGTCAGTGTGCGAACCATTCAACGGAACATCATCGATATGGGCTTTCGGAGCCGAAGGTCCACTCGTATACCATTGATGACTGCACGATACAAAGCTTTATGCCTCACCTGGGCCCCTCAACACCGACACTGGACTGTTGATGAGTGGAAACATGTTGCCTGGTCGGACGAGTCTCGTTTCAAATTGTATCGATCGGATGGACGTGTCGGGTATGGAGACAACCTCATGAATCCATGGACACTGCATCTCAGGAGGGGCTATTCAAGCTGTTGGTGGTTCTGTAATGGTGTGGGGCGAGTGTTGTTGGAGTGATATGGGACCCCCTGATACATCTAGATACGACTCTGACACGTACGTCAGCATACTGTCTGATCATCTGCATCCATTCATGTCCATTGTGCATTCTGACGGACTTGGGAAATTCCAGCAAAACGATGAGACACTGCACTTGTCCAGAATTGCTAGAGTGTGGCTCCATGAACAGTCTTCAGAGTTTAAACACTTCCGCTGGCCGCCAGACTCCTCAGACATGAACATTACTGAGCATACCTGGGATGCCTTACAAAGTGCTGTTAAGAAGAGATCTTAACCTCCTCGTACTCTTACTGATTTATGGACAGCCCTGCAGGATTCATGGTGTCAGTTCCTTCCCTCCATCAGTACTTCAGACATTAGTCGAGTCCATGCCACGTTGCGTTGCGGCACTTCTGCGTGCTCTCGGGTGCCCTACACGATATTAGGCAGGTGTACCAGTTTCTTTGGCTCTTCAGTGTATTTTCCTTTTTTGGGTCATCAATCTTCTGACTGATTTGATGAGTCTCGCCACGAATTCCTTTCCTGTGCTAACCTCTTCATCTCGGAGTAACACTTGCAACCTACGTCCTCATTATCTGCTGGATAAATTCTTGTCTCTGTCTTTCTCTACAGTTTTTACCTTCTACAGCTCCCTCTAGTACGATGGAATTTATTCCCTGACGTCTTAACAGATGTCCTATCATCCTGCCCCTTCTTCTTGTCAGCACTTTCCACACATTCCTTTCCGCTCCGATTCTGCACGGAACCTCCTCATTCCTTACCTTATCAGTCTACCTAATTTTTAACATTCTTATGTGCATCACATCTCAAATTCTTCGATCCTCTTCTTTCCGATTTTCCCATAGCCAATGTTTCACTCCCATACAATGATGTGCTCCAAACGTATTTTCTCAGAAATTTCTTCCTCAAATTCAAGCTTATGTTTGATACTAGTAAAAATTAATTGGCCAGGAATGGCCTTGTTGCCAGTGCTAGTCTGTTTTCGATGTCCTTCTTGCTCCGTCCGTCATTGGTTATTTTGCTGACTAGATAATAGAATTCCTTAACTTTATCTAATTTGTGTCCATCACTCCTGATGTTCAATTCCTCGTTGTTCTCATTTCTGCTACTTCTCATTACTTTCGCCTTTTTCGATTTACTATCAATCCATATTCTGTACTCATTAGGCTGTTCATTCCATTCAGCAGATTATTTAATTCTTCTTCACTATCATTGATATCCTTTTACCTTGAATTATAATTACACTTCAGAACGTTTCTTTTATATTCGTCATTGCTTTTTTGATGTATTGATTAAACAGTAGGGGTGAAAGACTACATCCCAGTCTTACTCCCTTTATAACACGAGCACTTCTCGGTCTTTTATTATTCCCTCTTGGTTTTTGTACGTGTTGTATATTACCCGTGTCTCCCTATAGCTTAGCCCTATTTGCCTCAGAATTTCGAACACCTTGCACGATTTGACAATGTCGAACGCTTTTTGCAGGTCGACAAATCCAAGGCCTTCCATGTACTCCTTCCACCTATCCGCTCTCTCATCTGCATTTAACTGAAATTCCTGTTGCACCCTTAATGCTGCCAACCTTGTTTTTAATTTCACCAAAGGTTGATGTGACTTTAGTACAGGTTGAACATTAATAAAACTGTCAAACTGCAGGGCTTGATTCTTGACTAAAAATGGAGGAAAAAAGATCCTATGAACACGTTTACATGCGTCCGGAAATGCATTGTTGCCACGGTTGAAACGGCTGACGAATCACAGTTCCTCTGTCCACGGGCCGTGTGTTCCTGTCTGTTGCAGGCTGTGTGATTGAAACAGCGTACTATAAGCAACGGAATGGTCTGGAATTCATGTCGGGAACAAGCCAAGGTGACGTATGTGTATGAACAAGCAGAATTAAACGGTCGAGAGGCAGCATGACTATATGATAAGAAGTACCCTCACAGACACCAACCACTTCAGACAACATTTCAAGCCCTTTTTTGGGCGTCTGTGTGATTTTGTGTCCTTCCAGACAGGCGAATGTAAAGGGAGGCGGCGGACTACGTGTACACCAGATCTGGAGGACCGGGCTCTGCAGGACATAGATACGAACCCCAGTATAAGCTCCAGGCAAATGGCTCGCCAGCGTGGTGTACGCCAAAGTACGATTCTGTGTATCCTGCATGACAAACGCTACTAACCCTGTCACCTGAAATCCCATGGAGGTTACTTTGAGCATATATTGTGACATGGATGCGATGCAGCTCTGTCCTGTGTTCCGGGACGATTTGTTGTCGTAGGACGCACAACGTCCATTTCCGGACACATCCAGAGGACCTTTTCCCTCCATTTCCAGTAAGGAATCCTTCACATATGCTGAGTCAGGCCTTCCGACAATCATTTCTTTTCCGATTTCTTAACATTTTTCATGCAGCCATTTCGTCTTAGCTTCCCTGCACTCCCTATTTATTTCATTCCTCAGCGACTTGTATTTCTGTATTCCTGAATTTCGCTGACATGTTTTTTTTGTACCGCCTTCTTTTACCGATAAACTGAAGTACTTCATCTGTTACTCATGGTTTTCTCGCATTTACCTTCTTTGTACCTACGTTTTACTTTCCATTTTCTGTGATTTACTCTTCAACTGAACGGCATAAAGAGCTATTGATTATCGCAGTATCTTTTTCTTTAAAGAACTTGAAGCGTATCTCTTCACTCCGTAGTATTTCCGTATCCTACTTATTTGTGTATTGATCCTTCCTGACTAATCTCTTGAACTTCAGCCGCTCCTGGGTAAGCCTTACAGTCCAGTATCTGATTTCGGAATCGCTGTCTGACCGTGACGTAACGTAACTGAAATCTTCGTGAATCCTCCTCCTCCTCTTGTGATTCTTGAACAGAGTATTCACTATTACCTGCTGAACTTTATTACGGAACTCAATGAGTCTTTCTCCTCTCTCATTCCTAGTATCAAGCCCATATTCTGCCGTAATCCTTTCTTCAACCCCTTCCCCTGCAACCCCATTCCAGTACACCATGACCACTAGATTTTCGTCTTCCTTTACTTACTGAATTACCCTTTCACTACCCTCACATGTTTTCTCTATTTCTTCATGTTCAGCTTTCGATGGCGGCATGTATAACTGAACTACGAGGGTTGGTACTTTAATAGTGGCAACTATTTATTTAGAGCTTGTACAAAATAGGTACGTGTTTCAAAGTTTTACTGACCTTCAAAGTAGTCACCTGCATTGTATATAACCCGTTGCCAGCGATGTGGAAGTCGTAGGATACTCTTAGCAGTGCCAGTTGTGTTGACAGTTCGAGCAGCGCGGTCTATTGCCCGACGAATTTGTAGCAGTTCTGAAGCGAATGCCGTGAAGTGTTTCCTTCAGTTTAGAAAACGAGTCGAACTCACGAGGGCTTAAGTCAGGGAGTGCAGTAGGTGGTATAGCACTTAGCAGCCCCATCAGTCAAACAAATTAGAAACAGCTTGCACTTTACGTGCTTGAGCATTGTCCTGCAAAATGATGGTCAGGTCCTGCAGAAAGTGTCATCACTTCTGTCTCTATGCTGTTCATTGTTGGTACACAACCTACAACCAGCTTAGAGACAGAAGTGATGACACTTTCTGCAGGACCTGTCCACCATTTTGCAGGACAATGCTCAAGCATTCGCGCCTATCACCGGACAAATTGATATCGCCTATGCACCTTAGATTACGTTCCAAGGCAGGCGGAGAGAGGGTTCCAGAGCCTCCACCCAAGTTGCTTCCGCGCTCGCTCGTGACAGCCGACCAGAAAGGGCAATTCAAGCCCCATAATCTCTGGAAAACCGTACTTCTGTTTATTATTATTATCATTTACTATTATTTATTAGCATTATTTATGATTTATTATTATTTATTCAAGATGGTCAATTTTTGTGGCAAGGAAGTCAGTTCCCTTAGATCCATAAAAAAAATCTCTCACAAATTCAAATTCAAACACGATAATCTGTCACACCTACGAAAAAAAAAAAAAAAAGGAGATCAATTGGGGCACTAATCTAAGACCACCTCATCCTACGAAGTTTGAATTTTTCGCCCTCACTTATTTTTTCACTCCTAAGCTATGAAAATCGCGTCAAATAGTAATAAAGTGCACTTTTACTAACGTGAATTCGTGGGAAAAGGACTGAAGTCTTTATTTCAAGCAGTACCGTCATCACTTGTTCTCCAATAGAGTTAGTACACATCTTAGAACGCAGTCCAACCGCCACGAGGACCCCAGTCCAACTGAATTAGTTCACATGGTCGCCACCGACCCGCGCGCCACCGGCGAGCCAGCGGTCACCTCACGTGACGGCCGTCAGCTGTGTCCGCGCCCGCTGCCCGTCCAGCGGCCGCCCACGTCACAGCCTACTGGCGGCGACTCGCATCACAGGCCTGCGCTGGTCCAGCGATGTAAACATGTTTTCGTGGACCGTGGAGTCCACCCCCACCGACCAGTTGGCGCT
This sequence comes from Schistocerca piceifrons, assembly GCF_021461385.2. NCBI lineage: Eukaryota > Metazoa > Arthropoda > Insecta > Orthoptera > Acrididae > Schistocerca > Schistocerca piceifrons. The sequence goes on from NC_060141.1 coordinate 83,938,877, forward strand.
AAAGCTGTTCGCTGGACAGGTTGGAACCTGTCGATTTCATAACGGTCGGTCGGTTGATCCAGCACCTCGTTGACAAAGAATGCCCTGCCACACGATTGACGCTAGAGTTTGCTCGAGAGTGGAATCCGCCATGACGTCACACAGGTGGTCCAGCACATGTGCTCGCCACGACGTCCCTCGCTAAGTTAATTGATCAACCGACTCTCATTATTCAATCCACATTCTGCACTTACCTAATCGAAGATCGTCACGAAAACACACGCCCGTACACGTGAGCCTTCGCGCGCGCCAATCTTGCAAGGGAACCTCCCAATCGCACCCCCCTCAGATTTAATTATAAGTTGGCACAGTGGATAGGCCTTGAAAAATGGAACACAGATCGATCGAGAAAACAGGAAGAAGTTGTGTGCAACTACGAAATAATAAGCAACATATACAAACTGAGTAGTCCATGCGCAAGATAGGCAACATCAAGGATACTGTGAGCATAGGAGCGCCATGGTCCCGTTGTTAGCGTGAGCAGCTGCGGAACGTGAGGTCCTTGGTTCAAGTCTTCCATCGAGTGAAAAGTTTACAATCTTTATTTTCGCAAAGTTATGATCTGTCCGTTCGTTCATTGACGTCTCTGTTCACTGTAATAAGTTTAGTGTCCGTGTTTTGCGACCGCACCGCAAATCCGTGCGATTAGTAGACGAAAGGACGTGCCTCTCCAATGCGAACCGAAAACATTTGATCGCAAGGTCATAGGTCAACCGATTCCTCCACAGGCACACACGTCTGATATAATCTATACGACAATGGTGACGGCATGTGCGTCACATGACAGGAATATGTTGTCGACCCACCTAACTTGCACACTTGGCGAATGGGTAAAAAGATTCTTCTACCTTGCCCGATTTAGGTTTTCTTGCGGATGTGGTAATCACTCCCAAAAAAGTGATGAAAACATAGGAGTTTGTCACATAAACTGAAAATAAAAAATTAAACTTTTCGCTCGAGGGAAGATTTGAACCAGGGACCTCTCATTCCGCAGTTGCTCTCGCTAACCACGGGACCACGACGCTCCTGAGCTCACACGGTCCTTGATGTTAATTATCTTACGCATCAACTACTCAGTTTGTATATTTTGCTTACTTTTTTCATAGTTCCACACGACTTCTTCCTGTTTTCTCGATTGATCTGTGTTCAGTTTTTCAAGGCCTATCCACTGCGCCAACTTATAACTAAATCTGAGGGGGGGTGAGATGGGGAGGTTCCCTTGTTAGTACCTCCGCAAGTGAATGTAACAAAGTTCCCATGACTACTTAATGAAATTGATCAATTAATTAACCTCTCTGATGCAGAGAACTGCCACGTCCATCTAGACCGGGAATCAATTTTCCACCAGTACCACGCCCACCTGGACTCGGAATGAAATAGTTAAAGCCCCTACCGACCACCAAGGCCCCTTACCGACCCATGTTCGTCGGCTAACATGTATTAATATGTACTGCCGTTTACTAACGTGCACCAACCTACATTAACGTATATCACATTTTTTCTATACAAATAAGCCAAGTTTGAATTCTGATGGTCAGTTCGTGCTTTGCTACCAACACAAGAAAATTGTGGCAAACGAAGCCACTAACCTACGTTACCTGTCATGATTCAAAATCGTCTGCTTTGCCTCTCTCACGCACCACGAGCTAAACTATGACTCGAATACTGTTCAATCCACACGGTCTAGGACATGGCCAGAGCACACCCTCAGTACCTAAGCCGAGAACATCGCTCGCCCCACCTGTAGTTAACCGCTGAGAGATGGAGATTTGCTGCAATCACATCCCTCGCGCTCTCGTAGTTACTTGCCTCAGCAATTCGATCTAACAAAACCTCCAAGTAGAAAAAATAATAACCAACTCTCTCATATTCCATGTCGTCCCACAAATACGTAACCTACATGTTATTTAGTCATCGAGTATATCTATCACTCTCAAACAAAAAACACTCGCCCTGACGGACCTGGTGTCATGTTGCACAGTCGGCAGACACGCAAACACAATATCAAACTGCTCCTACATATTGCAGTACACATAACAGTAAACATCATCAGTACTCGTAATCTGCGCCGGCCGCAGTGGCCTTGCGGTTCTAGTCGCTACAGTCTGGAGCCGAGCGACCGCTACGGTCGCAGGTTCGAATCCTGCCTCGGGCATGGATGTGTGTGATGTCCTTAGGTTAGTTAGGTTTAAGTAGTTCTAAGTTCTAGGCGACTGATGACCTGAGAAGTTAAGTCGCATATTGCTCAGAGCCATTTGAACCATTCGTAATCTGCCCAAATAACGCACAGCAAAATAACTCAACAGACGCGCGCATTGAACCTGTCCCACAGTAAGTCACACGTCCGACAGCTCTCAATTCACTCAAAGGTCTCTGTTCGAACCCTCAAACATGACTTGATGGCAGCCACATTCACACCTAACACCTGAGAAATTCATATCACCTACACGCCGAACATGACTTTCCAAGCCAGGCCGCGTGCGTCGTCTGTCACCGTCCTAACTCAGTGCGGTCCAACAGACGTGTTAATGCTGCATTCCATTGCTTGCCGGCCTATTTGCGACACATCTCCACCTTCACGTCTTTTGTCAGAGCGAGTTCAAACACACACACACACACACACACACACCGTCCACACACATCCCAGTGCTGCCCTCCCCTCACAATCTAAAACGATCATCATACTATGTAAAAAATAAGAGCCCAGTCAACCTCTTAAAAATTGTATATTACCCCCCAGAAATAGTTAACGCTCGCTTTCGTGTTTTCTCAGCTTATTTGTAAATCCAAATTCTTACCCTAACAGAACTTCTTCACGAACATAATACTGAATGCGCTCCTAACCTCCTACCCTTCCAGCTCTCAACATACGCAAATGTTCTCAACCCTCCTATATCCTAGAACAACCGATTAATCATTCTTATTCCTTCTTATCGAATTTGCAGGTCTAATTTCCTAAGGACCCGATATCGAAGTACCATACTGCTTTTCTTTCTGAAGCTTTCTGCGCTTACTTTTACAGAGATCGCTAAATTACCTCCGCAGCCCCCTCAATTTATATATATATATATATACACGGTTATCCTCTGTACTCCTCCCATAACATAAGCAAGCCATTATATACAAACCCTACACAATGTGAGCCACAGCAATTTTACAATACCGACTATATGCCCCAACGCTCTCAATTCCTAAGGAAGCGCTGTGAACGTGCTATTTCTTTCTACACACGTGACACTCAGCGGTAATCAGCCCTTCTACATCAACGGTCAGAAGTCCCTCTCAGAATTGTTCATAACTTCGGCGATCGCTCCCCCCTCAACATAAATGTGTTACTTTCTCTTTTTCCTTGCCTCCTCGCTTTTTTTACATACAAACATGTACAGACTCATAGACTACAAGAACACACCAAAATTTTTCGAAGTACAGTATCCTGTAAATCAATGACTAACTAGAAACAAACAGACCAAAAAAAAATGATATTCGCACTCTCGAATACCGAAGTCGTTGATGTCATTATACTTACAGTTAAATGTTACGATCGCGGTCTCAATTTATTGTCATTCGACAATGAGCTAAGTATCGGAAATACACTCTCTTGACCCCTGTTACTCTGGAAATATCTCTACCGTTCAGTTGGAGCGCTGACGTCGTGGTGACTGCACTGCGATATCAAAGAAGTGTGTGCTGACTGTGTTGAAGAACAAGTGATGACCGCACTGCTTGAAATAAAGTCTTCAGTCCCTTCCCCCCTGCAAAATCAAAGGACGTGACTTACGTTACTATAAGAGCAGTTTATTATTTGACGCGATTATGATAGGCTACCAGTGAAAAAAGATAAGCGACGGAGAAAGTTCGTACGTGTGATCAATTATGGTGTTGGGATTTGAACTTGTGGTAGATTTTTGTTATGCATGTAAGGAAAATTGCTTTCTTGCCGAGAAAATCGGACATATTGAATAAATAATAAATGATAATAATAAATAGGACAGTTTTCGAGACATCATCGTGTTGGAATTTGAATTTGGCGCAATTTTGTAGTGGAGGTAGGCCTATAATAATAAATAATAATAATAACAATAAATGATAATAAATGACAACGAATGATAATGAATATTAATAAATTATAATAATAATGAATAATAATAAACAAAAGTAAGGTTTTGCAGCTATTATCGTGTTGGAATTTGATTTTGGAGGGAATTTTCTAGTGGAGGCAGGTCAATAATAATAAATAATAATGTTACGTCCGCACTATAACACAACAAATATTCCGTGATAACCAATTTATTTGACCTTCTGTCACTCAAAACAAAACTTAAGTTCGACTACACAACACTTCGCTGGCTGTAGCGCCAAGGAGAAATCAGAGTCACTAGTAGAGAATACAAGTCCAAACCACTGCCAACCAGTCGATACCGACGCGTCGCAAGTGTCCAGCCAGGGAGGCCACAGTACGGTTCGGTCGTCTTGAGCCCAGCAGCCGGGTAGTAACACAGTCATCGGCGAAGATTGAACTAGTTAAACGGGCAGAGGGAGCTCGCTTAAATCAGCAGGTCCGGCCAATCACAGTGTTGGTAGATGGCGCCCTTATACGGTTGCTCACTCTGGTGGCAAGGGCAGCGCCGCCAGTGTAATCCGCATCGATAGTGGTGTGTACGCTGCCGCTAACCCCGCGACGACGCGTTCACTTGCGCCAGTTGTTGACGTGTGCGGCGCCAGCGGTACTCGCTGTGTGCCGCGCGTCTTGTAGCACGCCACGCCGAGTTGACGGCTGCTGTGCGGCGGCCGATACGACAAATAATAAATGATAATAAATAATAATAAATTACAATGAATGTTAATGAAGGATAATCAATAGTAATAATAATAAAGATAAGTACGGTTTTTGCATGCATTATCCTGTTGGAATTCAAACTTCGCACCATTTTTTCTCCTGGAGGCTTAGGTTAGTGGAGGTAGCACAGTTGGTCTATTTTCCCGCCAAAATTCAAACTTCCCGCCATTATTCTTGAGGTTAGGTTAGTGGACGTAGCACAATTGGCCTAGTCTCCCGCCAAAATCCGCCATCTTGGATGACGTGATGCGATGTGCCAAGTCTACATGCCGCCATCTTGGATAGCGTCATTACCGCCATCTTGAATAAATTTGGGAACAATGCAGTGTGTCTTGATGCAAAGGTTGTCCCACTACTGTAGCAGGGTTAGAGACCGGGACCGAGGAGGTTTTGATTACTAGTAGTTACATCATATACACTGATGAGCCAAAACATTATGTCCACCTGCTTAATAGCTTGTTTGTCTGTCTTTGGAACGAAATACACAACTGATTATGCGTAGCAGGGATCCGACAGTTTGTCGGTAGGTTTGACTGGAAACATGTGGCACTATTTGTCTACTCACAGGTCATGTAATTCGCGTACATAATGGGCCGCTGATTTGCGTATGCGGTGATGGTGGCCTTTAGCGACCCAGATGGGTTCCATAGGATTTTGGCCCACATTAAACGAATTTGGTCGCCGAGACATCACGACTTCACTATAATGCTTCCCAAGCCACTGTAGCATGGTTCTGGTTCCGAGACACGGACAGTTGTACTACTGACAAATGAGATCGCCGTCGGGGAAGACTTGAAGCATGAAGGGATGCAAGTGGTTCGCAGCCTGTCTTCGATTACCACCACAGGTCCCGCGCAAGCGTAGCAGAATGTCTCCTGTGGCATAATACTGCTCCTACCCAGCCTGTGTCCGTGGTCGTTGCAGGTTTCTAGCTACCGTTCACCTCGATGACTGCGTTTGTGGAGACGACCAGCGACCTAGTGTAACAAAATGTGAGTCACCCGAAGAGTCGTCACATTTCCATTGATCGACGATCGAATCCTGATGGTCCCGTACCCACTGCAGTCGTAATCGACGATGTAGTTGGGTCAACCTGTAAACACCTAGGCTCGGTGTGCTGCGGAGCACCATGCTCTACAATGTGCGATGAACGGTGTGCTCCGAAACACTTGTGCCTGCATCAGCAGTGAGCTCTTTGGGCGGAGATGCCGCAGATCACCATTTATCCTACTTTACAGAGCAGACAAGCCTCGGAACCCCACTTCCTGTGAAATGTCGTGGACGTCCAACCATGTAGCGCCTGGTGATAATTTCACTGCCCTGCCTCTTTCAGTAGATGCTCACGACAGTAGCACGTGAACATTCGACCAGCTTCACCATTTTAGAGGTCCTCGTTCAGAGGCTCTGCTTAGTAATAAACTTGCCCTTTGACAAAGTAGTTTATCTCAATGGATTTCCTCATTTGGAACCCACATCTTCGCTAGGGTTATGAGCCACCCGTTTCCACTCCGCTTGTATACCTCTTTTACCGCGTCACGTGCCCCCAACGCCACCAGGAGGCATCCAACGTCGCGATTGGCAGTGGTCATAATGTTTTAGCTGATCAGTTTATGTCTGAGCCACCTTAACTTTGGGATGTTTGATCCAATGATGACAGCGTAGATCTGTCGAAACCGGTAATATTAATAAAAAGAATTACCAACGATCTTGACAGACATTATTCTTCAAGAATAATACAACTTCTATATCGACCCCAACGACTGACACAGTGTTAAACATATAAATATCTACGGATTACAATTACGAATAAGATCTATCGAAACGATCGTACAGATAATGTAGTGAGGAAAGTGGACCGAAGATAGCGTTTTGTTGGAAGATCACTTGTGAGATGCAACAGATTTACTAAAAAGGCTGACTAACCTATATGGGGAGAAATGATCACCATAATAAAATAAGAAAAATCAGAGCTTGTACGGAGAGATTTAAGTGTTCATTTTTCTCACGTGCTTTTCCGGAGTGGAACAGTACAGAGAGAGTGTGAAGGTGGTTCTATGAACCCTTTGCCAGGTAGTGTGAATTACAGAGCAGCCGTGTAGATTTAGAGGGCAATCAGCCACTCCGTTTCAAACTAACCATCTCGGCACTTGCCTTTAGAGATGGAAGGAAAACATGAGAATTGTAATAGTGGGGATTTGAACCTACGTTCTGCGGAATACGAGTCCATTATTTAACCACTGCACCACGTTGCTCTGTGAATCGTTATGGAAAATGGGAGGTAAGTTTTGTCCTTTTGTGGGGTAAGTTCATGATTTTATGATATCCACCACTGTTGCCGATTTCGGAAACTTACACCTTGTAGTAGTGCTTGACCTGTGATGTAAGATATTTTTACCTTCAGTATTTCACCAACAAGTGGAAGAGATGTGGTGTTTTAAAGTACCTAGGAGCTAAAATTTGTGCCAATGTCCTGGATTCATTTCCAAATTTCTCGCAAGCCCTCATGGAATGAGGGCATGTGACACTGCTGTGGTGATCCACCAATCAGATCTCGGCGGCCCCTTGGTACTGTTCGAGAAGGGTCGGCTCCCTACATCATCATACGACACCAACGTGACATGCATTACACAAACCCCCATTACAGCCATGTACAGTCACTAGATGCACTCAACAAATGGTGAGTAAAGGGGCCACTGTGCGTTTATTCCAGTGTCGTGCCTGCCCATTTTGTACTAGGTGGTAGACGGGTGTTTACACTCCCAGCATCCACTGCAAAAAGGCCAAGCTATATTGCGTGTACAGTCAACGGCCATGTGTCATATCCTGATCACAAATGTGTGTGAAATCTTTATGTGACTTAACTGCTAAGGTCATCAGTCCCTAAGCTTACACACTACTTAACCTAAATTATCCTAAGGACAAACACACACAACCATGCCCGAGGGAGGATTCGAACCTCCGCCGGGACCAGCCGCACCCTGATCACAAGTAACATGGTACTTCTCTCTGCATCCACATATGAAGGGCTTATTTCAATAGTGGTAGAATTCCATTACCTCCACTTTTCTGCCTAAAATGCTTCTGAAATTAATGATCCAAACAAACAGAAAGAAAGGTTCACCTCTAGCAAGAAGCCATATGCTTGAATATTTCTGGTGTCTCAACTGCAGATTTTTCATCGCTCATTTAACTTTAGGACTCTGTATCTCAAAATGAAGAACAAAAATGGACTTGTGCCACTATTGAAATAATCCCTTCATATATTTTTGGCAGATGCCTTTTTGGTGTGTCGAATTAAGGTCCCTGGTACAGAGGCGTCCACAGAAATTTTCCAAGAGGGGATAAAATTCTGAAATTTTTTATAATGTAACTATGAAGGGCGGCGAGTCTTTCAGCTCATCTGTTTTGATTTATTTACCTTTAACGGTGCAACTAGAGGGAACCGAATTAGTTTAACGAGAGTTATGAGTTGACAGTGTAACCACAGGGCAGTTTTATGGGACCATTACTTTTCACAATATATACAAATGACCTAGTAGATAGTGTCGAAAGTTCCAGCGGCTTTTCGCGATGAAGTTGGAGCATTAGAAAATTGCAGCGAAATGCAGGAAGATCTGCAGCGGATAGGCACTTGGTGCAGGGAGTGGCAACTGACCCTTAACATAGACAAATGTAATGTATTGCGAATACATAGAAGGAAGGATCCTTTATTGCATGATTATACGATAGCAGAACAAACACTGGTAGCAATTACTTCTGTAAAATACCTGGGAGTATGCGTACGGAACAATTTGAAGTGGAATGATCATATAAAATTAACTGTTGGTAAGGTGTGTGCCAGGTTGAGATTCATTGGGAGAGTCCTTAGAAAATGTAGTCCATCAACAAAGGAGGTGGCTTACAAAAAACTCGTTCGACCTATACTTGAGTACTGCTCATCAGTGTGGGATCCGTACCAGGTCGGTTTGACAGAGGAGATAGAGAAGATCCAAAGAAGAGCGGCGCGTTTCGTCACAGGGTTATTTGGTAAGCGTGATGGCGTTACGGAGATGTTTAACAAACTCAAGTGGCAGACTCTGCAAGAGAGGCGCTCTGCATCGCGGTGTAGCTTGTTGTCCAGGTTTCGAGAGGGTGCGTTTCTGGTTGAGGTATCGAATATATTGCTTCCCCCTACTTATACCTCCCGAGGATATCACGAATGTAAAATTAAAGAGAAGCGAGCGCGCACGGAGGCTTTCCGGCAGTCGTTCTTTCCGCGAACCATACGCGACTGGAGGTAATGACAGTGGCACGTAAAGTGCCGTCCGCTACACACCGTTGGGTGGCTTGCGGAGTATAAATGTAGATGTAGATGTATGAACTGATTTCATTTGCTGTTCTTAACCTTCCGTAGTCTAAAATGGTACTGTTCTTATCAGTTTGCTTTCTCTGTGGGCGAGCTTTAAAACTGAGGAGTGCTATGAATATGAGACAGAGTACTTGCATCAAAGGTTCAACCATGGGGAGTCGTGGGCCCATCGGCTTTCGCAGAACTATAGGGAGGAGAGGAGAGGGTATAGCTGCCTCGTCACGTGAAACTTGCTTTGGCAAATGGTGAACAAGAGTTTAGGATATAGTGCAGTTTATAGCATGGTCTGTAGGATGGCCAAGATAAAAGCTTTCGTTCCAGAGAACTGAACTTTGGCACTGAATGGTAGGAACTAGGAACATGTTGAAAGAAATACGTGTGCAAATAAACATCTCCTGGCTTTCCTAAAAACTTGAAACAGCTCTGACCTACTTAAGGTTCGGAAGTTAGTGCAGAGTCGGCAACTAGCAGTACCTGTAATGTGAGGATAGCTGTTGGCTGTGTGAAGACCGATTGAGGAGATAAAAGTGACATCAGGAGGACAATAAGCGTAAAGCTTTTTGGAGAAAATGGGGGGGATATACGAATCACTGGCATGTTGACGTTTCTCCTTTTGTTGGCGGGACATTTTGCTAATAAAACAATTACGCCATTGGCAGACTGTAGTAACTTTTGAGCGATTCGGTGCAAGAGTTTTGTGGCGGGAACCAAGCTACTTTTTGGAGACTGAAACCTGGAGTCCCAGTCGAAAAACAGTGAGCAGAAGTCGCGGAGCTCAGACGTGAAGAGATTGGTGCTCTGTAGACTGCGCTTTCAATTGGTGAAGTCGTTTGGGGTCCAACGATAGTGTTCTCAGCTGCGTAATCATAGCGCTTGACTTCATACCAGAGAGGTGCAGTGTCTCCACTCCGTACGTATTTCACAAAAGATTGTAGTTAGTATCACTTGCAGCTCAAGTATATTATGACACATGAGAGTCTGTAGTTCGAAAGCGTGATAGGTTTTACTGTCTCATATCCATCAGTTAATTTTCAGATCTTTGGGATTCATAGCTTCTTGTTGCCGTCAGGCAGTCACTGTTATCATCCTATAGTCAGGTTGCAATGCATTTCACAAAGACAGATACGAGATTATTAGGCAATTCCACATCATCGAGTAACTTTGCCAATTTGTAGTTCTAGTTTTGCAATTCTCATCGGAAAGATGTAACTGTAACATTGATATTCACATAATGGTTTTCAGGGCTTCATTTTCCAAAGATGTTTTCTAATAAACCATGGAGTGCATTTAAATCTTGAGTCTGTTATCACATTCATTTCTTTTCAATGCTAAATATTATATCAATTCACCACCTTCAGACTCACGGGTAGGACCTAAATAAATTATAGCGTTAGTAAATCCTTTGCAGACATTAAATTCAGCACTGAGTCTCAAGGGTGTGCCTGATTCACGATTAGCTCAGATTCAGTTAAATTCACTTACACATACACATGGTTGTGCAACTGATTTGGAGAGTTTGCGAAGGTGTCATATGACAGAAACTGAATTTGAGCACAAATGCATCAGACTTATTGTATCTTAAATAACTGATAGTTTTACAGTTAGTGTTTTTAGGATAGATTACGTTTATATCGAAAATACTTACAGTTGTACATGTGAAGTACATCTTTTTACTTATTAATATGGAAATGAATGCTATGTTTTGGATTCAAGGATCAAAAATTTCATTCCTATATGATTAAATCTACCATATCCAACAAATTATGAAATAAAAATGGAAAGTATGTACCATAAGTCATTTACAGCTCCGAAAACGCTATGAAACGTTAATCAGGAAAAAGTTTGAATGACTGAAAATCCCGCTTGATATCAACAAAGGAAATCAACGTTAACACTCTTCGATGTGGAGGAATGGGTTGTAAACTCTAAAAACATATTCTTTGTTAAAGACAAAATGCATCTGATTATGTTAATTCATTTATTTCATCACGTTCGTGCTTTCTTTATTTAATGATAACAGCCACAACTAAAACTGAGCAACATGTGTTTGATAATTATATTTTTTAGCTCAGGCACGTAAAGTATGGCCTAAGGCCTGTAACCAATTAGATGAACGTGGGAAACCTTCCAAAATCACCCTTACATTCGTCTGTGGAATCGAATTTATCAGCCTAGCACTGAACGAAGCTAAACCTCGTCTCTCAAGGTTGTTATTGTGCAACCATAGCAACTCGACTGCCGAAAACGCAGCTCTGTGACTACATATGGCGCTGTGTTAAGAAGCTTCAGATTTTTGGTGAGAGAATACCTTTTCGACCTTGAAATATGAAACTTTAACTCCTTCCCTCCAACACATAAAGTGTGATGTTCCGTTTCGACTGAAGCATTTGGATTCTTAGTTTAGGTACAGACTGCTGTGTTCTTCAGAGTCTGGAGCAGTAGCCCTGTCGTCTGAAACTGAATGTGGAATTCGCCGGCTGTCAAGAACCTTTTTTTTCCACAGAAAGACGGTAAAAAAACTTTTGAGATTCCATTACCCATTAGGCGTTCTCAAGGACGTTTGGAACAGATTATGGGAACATGAATATTGCTGACACGTAGTGCTGGGTATCAAGGCGTATTAGACCGGTCCCTTCGTGCAGTTCGGAAGAAAACGTGCGAGGGAGAAACAAATGAAGGACTGAGTGTACTATTTCAGCACTGTTCTTTAAAGGTTCCCATCCATCATGACTGCAAAATAGTGCGGAGGCTGAGACCGCCCTACGAATCAGCGTAATTTTTTTCTGAGTTGCATGAAAATGAAAACAGTCACAAGTGAGGTTCAAATGTTCAAATGTGTGTGACATCTTATGGGACTTAACTGCTAAGGTCATCAGTCCCTAAGCTTACACACTACTTAACCTAAATTATCCTAAGGACAAACTCACACACCCATGCCCGAGGGAGGACTCGAACCTCCGCCGGGACCAGCCGCACAGACCATGACTGCAACTCCTAAGACCGCTCGGCTAATCCCGCGCAGCACAAGTGAGGTTGTCGTTGCTAAAGTTACAATATTTTCCGTTGCGTAAGGTAATATGCAGTTTAGAAGCTTCGCAAACAACCGTTGCTAGAAATGTGAGGCAATTCTGTAATGAATAAGTAGCCTATTTCCTTGGAGGAGGCAAGAGCCCTCCCCCCCTCCCCCCCCCTTGGCATCTCCACCCTTATCGCGGACGCCTATGTTCTGTATCACTGCTGTTAACCGCTTCCCTTGGTTGTTAACAGTGCTCAAGGAGCACTACTGTCGGGAAATACCGAATGAGCTTGAATTACTTTCATTTTGCTGTCAAGGATATTTTGTGATATTTGCCTACGAGAAAGTAATTCTTGGAACGTGCACACTTGCATTTCAACAGTAAACCTCTCCACGATCCACAACACCGTTCTTCTACAGTCTGTCACTGAAGTTTTACGATCACCTCCATAATTCTCTCTCGCTTACTTAATGATTCCGTGACGATGATTCCGTGACGAAATGGGCGGCCCATCTTTGGATCTTTTCTGTCTCCGCTCTTAAAGCTTCCTGACGAGGATCCCAAACTAATGATCAAGCAGTCGAATGTTGGCTCTGTAAGCTTCTCCTATTGTGAGTGAATTACGTTTTCATAGGATACTTCCACTGAACTTCAGACTTGCATCTGCGTTTGTTACAACTCGGTTTTATGGCCATTTATTTCAGGCTGCTCCGTGCGCATGCTCCAAGATATTTCAGTTATGATTATTTCTGTTATTTGTCACCATAATGTAACTCGATAATAACATGTCCTTACATCTATTTGTGCCGAACATGTCCTTTTTTAGGGTTCCGTGGCTCAATGGGTAAAAACGAACCCTCATGGGGTCACTTTGCTGCCCGTCTGTCTAGTTGTCTGACTGTTAAAAACCCTTTTTCTCAGGAACGGGTAAACTGATCAACTTGAAATTTATGACACGCATTAAGAACTATGGTCTCTTGCCGGTAAAAAATTGAAGTCAATGCTATCAAAAGATACGATCATTTATGTCACATACTTCTGATACTCGCAGACTTACTCATCAAAACCTATAGGGCACTTCGCTTTGACAGAGAATCATGAAATTAGGCAAGAAGCAAGGTTTCATAGTAATAAAGAAAAAGATCAGAAATTTGTTAACTTGTAGCTATATCAGACAATAAATATTTTTGTCATTTTTTTATCCCACCGTCTGTCTGTCTCTACGTCTATTAAGACGCCTTTTTCTCAAGAGCGGGTAGACATATCAACCTGAAATTCTTGTCACAAAATTGGTGGTGTCAAAAAATTAAGCTACTAAGTCACCGCAATCAAAAGATATAAAATGTCACACATTTTGATACGAACACACTCTTTTAAACCTATAAGGTACTTCCCGTTGATGTAGAATCATGAAATTTTGCAAGAAATAAAGTTTCACAGTAATGAAAGAAAAATCAGAAATTTGTTAATTTATAGTTGTAGAAGTTATAGGAGAAGGGATCGTTTGGTAGGACATATTCTGAGGCATCAAGGAATCACCAATTTAGTATTGGGGGGCAGCGTGGAGGGTAAAAATCGTAGAGGGAGACCAAGAGGTGAATACACTAAACAGATTCAGATGGATGTAGGTTGCAGTGGGTACTGGGAGATGAAGAAGCGTGCACGGGATAGAGTAGCATGGAGAGCTGCATCAAACCAGTCTCAGGACTGAAGACCACAACAACAACATATTTATATCAAACAAAAATATTTCTTTTGTAATTCTTTATCCGAGTTCAAACAATAACTTGCCGGTATAAGTATCGATAACATATAAAAATCGTCGAGATTCACGGTTTCCGGGAATGATGAACTGTTTATACACATAATTAAGCTTGTTCAGAACATTCAGATCACAAGTCCTCCATGCACCTGGCCAATTTTGTTTCGTTACAGTTAGTTATAAGTGTGCATTTTCAGTACATCTTAATATGTCAGTTTTGTCTGCCGTATATCATTTTTTATGGCTTTCATTTTTTAAAATTGTTTTTAATTTTTTTGGTTTGTTTCTATGAACTATGATGTAATGAGAATATGTTTTATTTCGCTCGTTTTTCTTCAGTGATTAATTTTGTGTGGTCTATGTTAGCCTGATATTAATACGTTTCCTCAATAATCTCTGAATCACAAATATGCGCCTCTTTCGCATTATTATACGTAAACAATAGTACATTTGGTTAAGTTTGTATTGAATCAGTGATTCTATTATTTCTGCGATAAAAATAGCCTGCAATATATAAAACTACTATTTCTCTTCACATTTCTATTCCCCTTTTGAGTTATTCTCACAGGAAGCTTATGTATCACATCTTACCTAAACTCCTAAGTTTTTTTTTTATTTACTTGCTTTTATTACTCCTATTAAGGATATGTGCTGCTCTTCGACTTCTGGTTGACAGTGAAAAGCTAATATAAATTTTTATGTAACAAATGAGTAATAATATAACTGATATGCTGCTGGTCATATACACTCCTGGAAATGGAAAAAAGAACACATTGACACCGGTGTGTCAGACCCACCATACTTGCTCCGGACACTGCGAGAGGGCTGTACAAGCAATGATCACACGCACGGCACAGCGGACACACCAGGAACCGCGGTGTTGGCCGTCGAATGGCGCTAGCTGCGCAGCATTTGTGCACCGCCGCCGTCAGTGTCAGCCAGTTTGCCGTGGCATACGGAGCTCCATCGCAGTCTTTAACACTGGTAGCATGCCGCGACAGCGTGGACGTGAACCGTATGTGCAGTTGACGGACTTTGAGCGAGGGCGTATAGTGGGCATGCGGGAGGCCGGGTGGACGTACCGCCGAATTGCTCAACACGTGGGGCGTGAGGTCGCCACAGTACATCGATGTTGTCGCCAGTGGTCGGCGGAAGGTGCACGTGCCCGTCGACCTGGGACCGGACCGCAGCGACGCACGGATGCACGCCAAGACCGTAGGATCCTACGCAGTGCCGTAGGGGACCGCACCGCCACTTCCCAGCAAATTAGGGACACTGTTGCTCCTGGGGTATCGGCGAGGACCATTCGCAACCGTCTCCATGAAGCTGGGCTACGGTCCCGCACACCGTTAGGCCGTCTTCCGCTCACGCCCCAACATCGTGCAGCCCGCCTCCAGTGGTGTCGCGACAGGCGTGAATGGAGGGACGAATGGAGACGTGTCGTCTTCAGCGATGAGAGTCGCTTCTGCCTTGGTGCCAATGATGGTCGTATGCGTGTTTGGCGCCGTGCAGGTGAGCGCCACAATCAGGACTGCATACGACCGAGGCACACAGGGCCAACACCCGGCATAATGGTGTGGGGAGCGATCTCCTACACTGGCCGTACACCACTGGTGATCGTCGAGGGGACACTGAATAGTGCACGGTACATCCAAACCGTCATCGAACCCATCGTTCTACCATTCCTAGACCGGCAAGGGAACTTGCCGTTCCAACAGGACAATGCACGTCCGCATGTATCCCGTGCCACCCAACGTGCTCTAGAAGGTGTAAGTCAACTACCCTGGCCAGCAAGATCTCCGGATCTGTCCCCCATTGAGCATGTTTGGGACTGGATGAAGCGTCGTCTCACGCGGTCTGCACGTCCAGCACGAACGCTGGTCCAACTGAGGCGCCAGGTGGAAATGGCATGGCAAGCCGTTCCACAGGACTACATCCAGCATCTCTACGATCGTCTCCATGGGAGAATAGCAGCCTGCTTTGCTGCGAAAGGTGGATATACACTGTACTAGTGCCGACATTGTGCATGCTCTGTTGCCTGTGTCTATGTGCCTGTGGTTCTGTCAGTGTGATCATGTGATGTATCTGACCCTAGGAATGTGTCAATAAAGTTTCCCCTTCCTGGGACAATGAATTCACGGTGTTCTTATTTCAATTTCCAGGAGTGTACATTTCTCCTAGAGAATGAGGATGGTGGTGTTATAGATGGTGATGGTTGTGTAGGGGCTCGACTGCTAGTAGCTGCAGGATGTTGTGACGATGAAGCGTGGTGTCACACACTTCAAATTTTTTTTTTTTGTTTTGTTTACTGTGGATGAGTTCGGTAAAGTCACATTTGTCAGCTGTACAGCCTAGGAGCTATCGAACGAAATGTTGACCTATATATTTTTAAGGAAGTAAAAAAATATTGTACAAATCTGATTTGAATAATTACGTGCAACTGGAAAAAAGTCTGCGCACGCTATGCATTGCTTTTAACGGGTTTTCATACGGATAACCTGCAAATGGAGTATCTGTGATAGGAGAGTCTGTGCCTAGTTTGGCAACACTGCCTTGTAACCAGCGGGCCCTATGTGTAGCTGCTGTGGATATGTTACAGCATAAGTGCGAAACTGGCCGAAGCGGGATGTGGCGGGCCAAGTCAGGAAATGGTCAGTGTCGCTACAAACTCACCGGCCAATGTCCGATCTTTTCCTGATTTCGGGATCTGGCCGCCCAATTCACGAAATGGCGTGGACCCATCGACCAAAGTCGGGAGAAAAGCCCCGGGAGTAGACAACATTCCATTAGATCCACTGACAGCCTTGGGAGAGCCAGTCCTGACAAAACTCTACCACCTGGTGAGCAAGATGTATGTTGTTGTTGTTGTGGTCTTCAGTCCTGAGACTGGTTTGATGCAGCTCACCATACTACTCTATCTTGTGCAAGCTTCTTCATCTCCCAGTACTTACTGCAACCTACATCCTTCTCAATCTGCTTAGTGTATTCATCTCTTGGTCTCCCTATACGATGTTTACCCTCCACGCTGCCCTCCAATGATAAATTTGTGATCCCTTGATGCCCCAGAACATGTCCTACAAACCGGTCCCTTCTTCTAGTCAAGTTGTGCCACAAACTTCTTTTCTCCCCAATTCTATTCAATACCTCCCCATTAGTTATGTGATCTACCCATCTAATCTTCAGCATTCTTCTGTAGCACCACATTTCGAAAGCTTCTATTCTCTTCTTGTCTAAACTATTTATCGTCCATGTTTCACTTCCATACATGGCTACACTCCATACAAATACTTTCAGAAACGACTTCCTGACACTTCAATCAATACTCGATGTTAACAAATTTCTCTTCGACAAAAACGCTTTCCTTGCCATTGCCAGTCTACATTTTATATCCTCTCTATTTCGACCATCATCAGCTATTTTGCTCCCCAAATAGCAAAACTCTATTACTACTTTAAGTGTCTCATTTTCTAATCTAATTCCCTCAGCATCACCCGACTTAATTTGACTACATTCCATTATCCTCGTTTTGCTTATGTTGATGTTCATCTTATATCCTCCTTTCAAGACAATGTCCATTCCGTTCTACAGCTCTTCCAAGTCCTCTGCCGTCCCTGGCAGCTTTACAATGTCATCGGCGAACCTCAAAGTTTTTATTTCTCCTCTATGGAATTTAATACCTACTCTGAACTTTTCTTTTGTTTCCTTTACTGCTTGCTCAATATACAGATTGAATAACATCGAGGAGAGGCTACAACCGTGTCTCACTCCCTTCCCAACCACTGCTTCCCTTTCATGTCCATCGACTCTTATAACTGCCATCTGGTTTCTGTACAAATTGTAAATAGCCTTCCGCTCCCTGCCACCTTCAGAATTTGAAAGAGAGTATTCCAATCAACATTGTCAAAAGCTTTCTCCAAGTCTACAAATGCTAGAAACGTAGGTTTGCCTTTCTTTAATCTTTCTTCTATGATAAGACGTAGGGTCAGTATTGCCTCACGTGTTCCAACATTTCTACAGAATCCAAACTGATCTTCCCCGAGGTCGGCTTCTATCAGTTTTTCCATTCGTCTGTTAAGAATTTGCATTAGTATTTTGCAGCTGTGACTTATTAAACTGATAGTTCAATAATTTTCACATCTATCAACACCTGTTTTTTTTGGGGGGGATTGGAATTATTATATTCTTCTTGAAGTCTGAGGGTAATTCGCCTGTCTTATACATCTTGCTCACCAGATGGTAGAGTTTTGTCAGGACTGGCTCTCCCAATGCTGTCAGTAGTTCCAATGGAATGTTGTCTACTCCCGGGGCCTTGTTTCGACTCAGGCCTTTCAGTACTCAGTCAAACTCTTCAGGCAGTATCGTATCTCCCATTTCATCTTCATCTACATCCTCTTCCATTTCCATAATATTGTCCTCAAGTACATTGCCCTTGTATAGACCCTCTATATGCTCCTTCCACCTTTCTGCTTTCCCTTCTTTGCTTAGAACTGGGTTTCTATCTGAGCTCTCAATATTCATAAAAGTGGTTCTCTTTTCTCCAAAGGTCTCTTTAAATTCGTATATGCAGTATGTAACTTACCCCTAGTGATATATGCCACTACAGCCTTACATTTTTCCTCTAGCCATCCCTGCTTAGTCAATTTGCACTTCCTGTCGATCTCATTTTTGAGATGTTTGTATTCCTGTTTGCCTGCTTCATTTACCGCATTTTTATATTTTCGCCCTTGTCTTTTTACCTATTTGATCCTCTGCTGCCTTCACTATTTCATCCCTCAAAGCTACCCATTCTTCTTCTACTGTATTTCTTTCCCCCATTCCTTTCAGTTGTTCCCTTGTGCTCTCCCTGAAACCCTGTACAACCTCTGTCTCTTTCAGTTTATCCAGGTCCCATCTCCTTAAATTCCCACATTCTTGCAGTTACTTCAGTTTTAATTTACAGTTCATAACCAATATTATGTGCCCAGAGTCCAAATCTGCCCCTGGAAATTTCTTACAATTGAAAACCTGGTTCCTAAATCTTTGTCTTACCATTATATAATCTGTCTGTTATCTTCTAGTATCTCCAGGGTTCTTCCATGTATACAACCTTCTTTCATGATTCTTGAACCAAGTGTTAGCTATGATTAAGTTATGCTCTGCGCAAAATTCTACCAGGCGGCTTCCTCTTTCATTTCTTAGTAACAATCCATATTCACCTACCGTGTTTCCTTCTCTCCCTTGCCCTACTCTCGAATTCCAGTCACCCATGACTATTAAATTTTCGTCTCCCTTCACTACCTGGATAATTTCATTTATCTCATCATACATTTCATCAGTTTCTTCGTCATCTGCAGAGCTAGTTGGCACCTAAACTTGCACTACTGTAGTAGGCGTGGGCTTCGTGTCTATCTTGGCCACAATAATGCGTTCACTATGCTGTTTGTAGTAGCTTACCCGTACTCCTATTTGTTATTCATTATTAAACCTACTCCTGCATTACCCCTATTTGATTTTGTATTTATAACCCTGTATTCACCTGACCAAAGGTCTTGTTCCTCCTGCCACCGAATTCCATTAATTCCCACTATATCTGACTTTAACGTATCCATTTACCTTTTTCAATTTTCTAACCTACCTGTCCGATTAAGGGATCTGACATTCCACGCTCCGATCCGTAGAACGCCAGTTTTCTTTCTCCTGATAACGACGTCCTCTTGAGTAGTCCCCGTCCGGAGATCCGAATGATATATTTTACCCAAGAGGAAGCCATCATCATTTAATCGTACTGTAAAGCTGCATGCCCTCAGGAAAAATTACGGCTGTAGTTTCCCCTTGCTTTCAGCCGTTCGCAGTACCAGAACAGCAAGGCCAAGAAGTATGAGACAGGTAAAATTCCTCAGACTTCAAGAAGAATATAATAATTCCAATCCCAAAGAAAGCTGGTGTTGATAGATGTGAAAATTACCGAACTATCAGTTTCATAAGTCACAGCTGCAAAATACTAACGCGAATTCTTTACAGACGAATGGAAAAACTGATAGAAGCCGACCTCGGGGAAGATTAGTTTGGATTCCGTAGAAATGTTGGAACACGTGAGGTAATACTGACCCTACGACCTTTCTTAGAAGATAGATTCAGGAAAGGAAAAACCTACGTTTCTAGCTTTTGTAGACTTAAAGAAAGCTTTTGAGAATGTTGACTGGAATACTCTCTTTCAAATTCTGAAGGTGGCAGGGGTAAAATACAGGGAGCGAAAGGCTCTCTACAATTTGTACAGAAACCAGATGACAGTTATAAGAGTCGATGGACATGAAAGGGAAGCAGTGGTTGGGAAGGTAGTGTTATTCAATCTGTATATTGAGCAAGCAGTAAAGGAAACAAAAGAGAAGTTCGGAGTGGGTATTAAATTCCATGGAGAAGAAATAAAAACTTTGAGGTTCGCCGATGACATTGTAATTCTGTCAGTCACAGCAAAGGACTTGGAAGAGCAGTTGAACGGAATGGACAGTTTCCTGAAAGAAGGGTATAAGATGAACATCAACAAAAGCAACACGAGGATAGTGGAATGTAGTCGAATTAAGTCGTGTGATGCTGAGGGAATTAGATTAAGAAACGAGACACTTTAAGTAGTAAAGGAGTTTTGCTATTTGGGGAGCAAAATAACTGATGATGGTCGAGGTAGAGAGGATATAAAATATAGACTGGCAATGGCAAGGAAAGCGTTTCTGAAGAAGAGAAATTTGTTAGCATCGAGTATTGATTTAAGTGTCAGGAAGTCGTTTATGAAAGTATTTGTATGGAGTGTAGCCATGTATGGAAGTGAAACATGGACGATAAATAGTTTAGGCAAGAAGAGAATAGAAGCTTTCGAAATGTGGTGCTACAGAAGAATGCTGAAGATTAGATGGGTAGATCACATAACTAATGGGGAGGTATTGAATAGAATTGGGGAGAAGAGGAGTTTGTGGCACAACTTGATTAGAAGAAGGGATCGGTTGGTAGGACATGTTCTGAGGCATCAAGGGATCACCAATTTAGTACTGGAGGGCAGCGTGGAGGGTAAAAATCGTAGAGGGAGACCAAGAGATGAATACACTAAGCAGATTCAGAAGGATGTAGGCTGGAGTAGGTTCTGGGAGATGAAGAAGCTTGCACAAGATAAAGTAGCATGGAGAGCTGCATCAAACCAGTCTCAGGACTGAAGACCACAACAACAACAACGACTTTGGCCACATCTCAGAGCCAAAGTGGGCAATGGTGGGCCGATTCGGGATCTGGCTATACCATATACAATAAAGGGGCATATTGTACAATTATGTTTTCTTTCGTAAGCTCTCTTCTGATGACAGAAATTGTTACCATAATGTAGCCATTTGATTTCCACACAACATTTGTATCCAACAACGAAATAACACTCCAGCTTTGGAGATCGACGAGGTACCAGAGGAATGTGAGAGCATACATAAGAACAATGCCGATCTTCAAGACCGCAATCGGAACTCACGGGGTAACACAAACTGTTTAAAAACTGACTGTTGAAACTAGTCATGAAAAATTTTACGTTAAGGTTTGGCGTGCTTCTTAGTTGAACCTTTTACAACAGCATCAAATGGTTCAAATGGCTCTGAGCACTATGGGACTTAACATCTATGGTCATCAGTCCCCTAGAACTTAGAACTACTCAAACCTAACTAACCTAAGGACAGCACACAACACCCAGTCATCACGAGGCAGAGAAAATCCCTTGACCCCGCCGGGAATCGAACCCGGGAACCCGGGCGTGGGAAGCGAGAACGCTACCGCACGACCACGAGCTACGGACCACAACGGCATCAAAATCGTCCTCGTGCCGGTGCATAAACGTTGTGACAAGAATTACTGCAACAGTGATTAGACGGCGCAATTGTAGTTGCAGAGGATCGGAAAATTCATTCGAACTATGTATTAAAGTATTTCACTGACTTCACCGTCACTTATGAACCAGATCCAGAGAATTCTCGAAAAACGTGACTGAACAATGTGCCTACTAGTAGTATTATTGTTATTATGAAGTTTACACTGTTTAGTGAGCGTGAATTAGTTACAATTATATTTTTCATTTCTTTCTTGTGAGCTTACTGCTGTCTATGAACTGTTATTTGTGCATGATTTTCAGAGTGTCGTATGGTAATAATCATTCAGTGAGTTGGTTAATGAAAAGAATGATTTTCAGTGTACTTTCCTGCGCATCTTAATATTTTTTCAGACTTCGTGGTAGCGATCGTAGGTTGTTCTGTATGATTAATCCGACAGCCTCACGGTTGTATATTGTAGATCGTGTGGAACAGCTTTGTTGAAGGCTAGGAACTGCATCACACATACTCAACTATACTTATTTTTCATTTGGTAATTGATTTCGGTCACACTCGAACCATCCTCGGGACATAAGAGATATATTTAATTGTGCATTCCACAACTTCAGTAACTAATCAGAATCTTGAAATGCTTCATTTTGATGTAATGTACGTCTGTTTTTCAGTGTAAGTCCACGTCGGAAGACAGAATGTAGAGTCATACTCAAAAGTATCCGAACGACTTGAATTGCATTTCGCCTGATTCGCATGCAACCCACATAACGCAGCTGTCTAGCAGGTCCTCTTGATAGCTCCACACAGTAAGTTGTGTTAATGGTCATAGATCTTGGCTTTTTGACTGCCAAGCTGCTTCGCAATACCAGCGTCTCTGAAGAAATTCGAGTCGACCATCAGCGATACGAATTTCAGTATCGTTCTTCACTTAAGACTCACATGCCAGGGTGATAAGTATGAAGGAAATGAACCTCTTGATTATTTTAGGGCCTCTATGCTAAATTTCCACAGTAGCAATTAGGAACTCCCTGCAGGCATTTGCTAACAGTGGCTCTAGCAACTTACTTTTTCTCTGGGTAGCTTCAAATATGGGCAATTTTGTCGCCTTAAATCCAATTGAATATTTTAAATATCACTTGTGAACAGCATTCACGTCTCCATTAATTAAGGTATAGACCTCAAAACAAGCAATTTGCCTGAGTAGCTATAGAGCAGGTTCTGATAGGTATTGACACAATCTTTTGCATCCATTTACAACCACATTACATTGCATTTACTCTCTGTGCCTTGACAAGCACATATGAATCCATGACAATAATAAATTATTTGAGGAACCTCCAGTGAAAGGAAAAAGAACAGAATGTGACGCTTTAATTGTAGTGCACTGGATCAAAAACAATGAAATTAATTCTGTACCACATTGATGTATTGCATTCTAGTGTAATAAAATAATCATCAAATTAAAAAGGTTTTGCGCCTCCTTTGCTATCAGGAGTAAAACACAAATAGTAGACAGATTTTATGGGTCACCACTCAACAACATTAAAGTATTTTACAAGGTCGAGAGTGCGGAGTGGACCAGACGTTGTCGGCAGAAGGCGAGACAATGCAGTGCCTCAGCCCCAGCCGGTAGGCAGTAAATGGGTCCCAGAGAACTCAGACGCATGCGGTGTTCAGAGGCAGATGGTCGGCAAAGAAATCTTTCGCTAAAACATTGTTGGACCAAACTATTATTACCAGTGTGACAGAAAGCGAAATCTATTGTTGATTCGCTTGAAAATCACTCATAGCTTCAGCACCGAGAGGAAAGGGGCGATAAAAACTTTGTCGACGTGTGCCTTTAGTTACCAGACGTCGTATTAGCTTGTCTCGCGTTTTACCTCAAGACTACGGTCGTAGTCAAGAATAAAGTACTAAGACTGCAGTCAAGACTTCCTCTGGGAAGTGCCGCAGTCTACAATGTTGCCAGATCGAGCATACTGCCGGACATAGGATTCTGAGAGAAGCACGACTGTATTGCCCACCTCACGTGAACGACTCGGCGGTCAATTTTTTGCTCTAAGACTGTATCTACAACACATATTGCATGCTGAAGACCCAGAAGAATTAAAAAACAGAAGTAGTTTATGAGAGCAACGTTAACTATAGCGTTCGAAGTATTCATAGTATTGTATACGTGTGTGTAAATGCCTACCAAAGCCCACTCAAGGAAGACAAGGATACACAGTCTAACTTCAATATTATAAATTCGCCTCAGTTTGTAGATGAACTCAGTGTTAGGTTGATAATCATTTTGAATATTTAGCAGAACTGTACCCATTGGTGTTAAACTCGTTTTCAACCAAGGATTCCCACAGCTAAAGGAACGCTACTTGTGATACCTCATAGAGAAAATACTTACGCAGTGCTATCAGACGAAAAGATCAACCTGACACATTCTGTGGGAAGTTTGTTTTACAACCTTCGTACCTGGATAATGAGCTATTTCCTATTTGAGATGTCTCTGAACGTTGCTGCTTGAGACGATTTAAGACGAAACTAAATTCCTTCAGCTACGACAATGTTTAAAGAAATCGTCTTAACGGAACTAAATTATGGTTTGTGAATCGTTTACCGGCCGTACTCTGCAGCATTTCGCTGGCTGGTAGGCAAAAAGCTTACTGACAAATATCACAGAAGGAAAAGAGGGACGAAATGTCTCCCACTGGAAGGTCATGTTGTTTTATTTAAATGATTACAAAATCAGGTAAAACGAACAGTCAGGTTGTCAGTATAAGCACATTACTGTTGTCAGTATGATTTTTCACTGCCCAGGGCCTGTAATGATAAAGGGCCTGTTTAGGTCAGGCATATTGTATACAGAAGTGGAAGAGAGAGCACTACTAAATTCTAATCCGTATGCATTGCATACACACAGATATTACTGTTACAGTGTACTTATGGATCCTAATGAGTGAATTGCGTATTTTCTGGTGAGAAAGAGCACTGGCAAACAGTCTTCGCTACATTAGGTTACTTAATCTTGTGTCACTATGAGTTAGAATTCATGGTCAGCGACTAAGTGTAAGGTCAAAGACTCAGATGCGAGTTTTGCAACTGTGAAATACTTTCCTACATTACAGAAGCGAATATTAAATTTGAACTATTATTGCAAAAATTTTGTACTTGGATCTCTTAGAATGAAAATCTTTCTGTTTATTGCAAAGGAAAACAATTGATTTTCTAAAACATTGTCAGTCATACACAACTTGCAACAGGTCATGTCGACCAAATCATATGGAAGAACTGACAGCGACGTATGTCAGAAGGCAGTAAGACCTCTTGTCATTTGGCAACACACACACACACACACACACACACACACACACACACACACACAAACACACACATTCGTTTTTTATTTTTATTTGTTTGTTGTGCTCAACTAACGGCGAGGCACTAAAACTTCTGTGAATGAGTTTCTTAGTTTTTAGTACACTTACGAAAGAAATATAAAAACAACTATGAGAGTTTTTATGATGCTTAGTTTGCAGTCAGTTCTGAGTATTATTAGTAACTACGCTCCAGTCCCTAAACCTAGTTACAGAAATGCGAATCAGACGCATTACGTATTCCAGGGCGTAGAGGCCGCGACTTGGAGACACCAGCTATGGTCACTTCCCAGCCCGCTGTAAGATCGCATCGATTCGTCTTCTTCCTGCTGGTATTGTAACTGAGATTTGGCAACAAGGCAGTGTATGTTTGGCAACTCTGTGATCGACGAGTTACTTCCTGGTGTGCACGGAATTAAGCCTCAAAGTTCACTTGATTTTACCTGTCATTTCCACTGAATAATCTGAGTTATTATCGCGTCAGGTGTAACAAAAGATTGTAAATTTACGGTTTTCAGACCAGGAAAGTCGTTGCACGTGGAAATCGCAACTAATCTCGTCCTTCAAATAGCGGTTTACGAATTCTAGCCACTGTTGGTCTCGTAAGAGGAAGCTAAGGCACAGACTTCTTCGCCAGCTCTGTGGTAACGTGATGACCTGTGAAAAAGCGTCTGATTTGGTTCGCAGTCCCAGTTTCACTGAGTGTAGCGTTTTTATCCCTTCTGTCAAAGAGCTACAAGCAGTCAGATCAAACATCGATAAGGAAATCGCAAGAAAATACTTTGGGCTCATAGTGCAATGGTGTAATACTTACAATACTGCACAACAGGTAACGCCTCTTTCCACTGCTGACAGCAACTTTTCGGTTTCTAGGAATACATAACTTTAATTATGAAATGCCACATTTGCGACACAGCATAACTATTAAACACAGACCCAATCAAAATCTAAGTGAGTAGTATTTTACCAATTCGTGACGATAGAGGCACGCTTGTGTACAGATACTCAGTTTTATTAAAACAGGCTTTCGTTGTAAGGTTATCGTGGGTAGTTTTATTTCATTTTTTATAATACAGTTCAGAATTTTCGTAAGGTTTCCTTTAATGTTGTTAAAACAATAGTAAACATGAGAGAGAAATTAATCATCAACGATATATGCGAATTCTCTAATGTTATCTATAACAGTCTGAAAATGCACATGCGGTTTATTGATTACACGCATGTAGAAAACTTGTTCTGAGTTAAAGCTGTCAAACAAGGTTTGAAGAAGAATAAAATGCCACTACCAGACGACAGATAATGTAGAAAATACTTTTCCGACGTATTTTGGCACGATGCACTCTACCCATTCATAATACAATAGTTTCGAGATGCATCTACTGTCTGGCTGTCTATTAAACCTGAAATGAACAAAATGTCGCAGAAGTTAGCCCTTTTTCCACATACGACTATTTTGGGTTGAGAAGTGAAGGAAATTATATTACAAGTTCCAGTAGATTGATAATTTTAGCAGACAGCAGAATTGCATTTTAAAAAATATAGCAGTGAATGTACTCGAACTCGCGACATCTTATTTTCCATGAACGATACTTACTATTACGCCACTAGCCGACACATAGCTACAGCAGCTCCAGAAGTCACAATAATTCCTCCAGAACTTCTGTATTCCACAGTGCTGTGGGATAATACATATTGCCAGGTCAATACTTACGAGAGACAAACAGTTATACCTTTGCTTTTGCACTGCATGGCGTTTTCAACAAACAGATAGCGCAATAGAGTAGCTCAAGTGGAAAGGAACACTTCCTATTAAAATTTCTGCATCCTACACTGTTGGCAGTTCTGTGTTGGTGGCAGTTACGAGATTTTATTTTGGTGATTACAAAATAAAGTTGAATGCATGCACTGGGTAGCCGAGGCAGCTAGTTAATGGTGATTCGGTCAACCAAGTAAATGAATTTACTGAACATGCTGCAAATTGATAAGGGAGCCTTTGTGTCAGAATTCTCAGTCAGTGTGGTACAACGGCATTATGATAGAAAAATGAGCCACTGAGAATAGAATTTGGTAGTATGTTGGGCTGATAATAGGTTCCTAAATCCAAGGTCTGGGTTCGGTTCCAACTTCGGTCAATGACTTTAGATAGGGAGAGACAGATTCCATTCTCTTCTGGCTACACCAAGTGAAGAAGATACAATGGCATTGTGGTCTGAAATTCATATTTAAAATGGTATTCCTTCTCTACCAAGTAAACGTTAAGTTGAGCCACAATAAAGTCTGGAGTGGCGACATGTAGAAACTCTATCACCAGTAACCTTTCTTGTACTAGTTATTTATTTTTAGTGACGAAACAAACGCTATATAGGCTCACAGGTCGCTTATTCTATCTTTTATCTGAGCTTCTGTATGTCGATGAAATTGGTTCTGAAGTGGGAATGGAACTCAGACCGCCCTTAATGTGGAATGTGATCCCTTCGTGACGATACAGCTCGGCTACAATTTGTTGTTTGTTCAAAACTGCAGATTCCTCAACATCTCCACATATTGCGCGTGAATGGGTTCGAATTCTGGCCCCACACTAATGATTTCATTATGTATTATCAAGCTCTAGCATGAGAACACCTATCTGCTGGTGGATAACAATTTCGATTTTAAATGTATTTTCATTCGTTGTCAACACTAACAGTATTGGACGTTTTTGACTCTCAGTGGGACATAGAACTATTTGCGAGATCACTGTAACTTCAAGGATATTATTCCGAGCTGCTGGTGGAGAAAAATTCGGTAGCTGACGTCTCTTTGTGTGTAGTCAACAATGCTATGTGTGGAGCTCTATTCCCAGTCAGCACTGAACTCGTCGTCATAGTATTTCTAGTTCAAATATGCTCACATGTCGCTGCTGGTGCAACAAACCCTTATTTAACGTTCGTTTTTTCTAGAATATAACAGCGATAGGTGCCAGGTTGGAGTCCTGGGAAGGAAAAAATTAATGTTTCGTCTCGTCATTTCAGTTAAAACATCTAGCTACTGCCGAGAAAATACGATTTGTCACTGTTGATTGTGCTTCGATATATATCTTATTAGGTTCTGGGTTCGAATTCCTGTCTAACACAAAGCTTTACCTCACGGCATTTCAAATGAGTTACTTGTCAAGAAGCAATATTTAACATCTCTCGTGGTTCGTTAACAGGGACAATAGGTGCTGGGTAGGAATTCGCGTCCGTTAAAAATGTTTGCGTTATGTAATTTAAAGTTGGTATATGCTAATTGATACTGTCTAAAATCGAGGTATATCACTCTATGTATGCCTAATCAGGAATAACTGTTAGTTTCCGTCAGTCACGAAATCTTTGCTCAGACTGCATGACCTGGTTTGAAGCCATATGCAAAACGAGACGGTTCGTCGTGTCATTTGAAGTTCATACATGATCTCAACTAGATGCTCGTGAATAACTTAAATTTTTAATGTCATTTTGTGTTAAATAATAAGTACGGTATGTTACTTTGAAGAGGAAATCATGAATACGACGAACTTACTACGTGCATTACCTATCTGACGTAATGATGAGAGTGGTAACATTTCAGGTATGTCATTTATTGTAATAAATGTGAGCTTAAAGCCTTAAGGACAGTCTTACCTGTGATAAGGTGTTCCCTGAAATTTGTAGTATCGTAGTATTTCTTTACATCTTGAGTTATTGCGATACAGAGCAGTGTTTTCTAGTGGTGACTTGTTGGAACCATTTTCAATAGTCAAACGACTGTACCAAGGCGCGATTAGAGGACCTGCTAGACAGCTGCGTTATGTGGGTTGCATGCGAATCAGGCGAAATGCAATTCAAGTCTTTCGGATACTTTTGAGCACGACTGTACATGATCGTGACATCGTAAGTTATACCAAATGAACCATTTCACAATTTCGATTAGTTATAGCAATTGTGAAATGCACATTTAAATGCATCTTTTATGGCTCGAGGATGGTCAGAATGTGACCAAAATGGACTTCCTCACACTTAAATCTTATTTTAAATATTTTATGCCTTCTTTGGACCACTCTAGTGAATTATACATATGTTTTCACAAGGTATTTTATTATTATTCAGCAAGACAGTTCAATTTAATAACAATTCAATAGTACGATGGTTATATAAAGGATTATTGTAATTAATTATATGGAAGTTTTGTTGCTCTTCTGTATGCCCACTATTTCTTCATTCTTTCAGATTTTTGTTTGTTTCTTCATTTGAGATAATCCTTCCTGTAGTTCTTTTACTGATCTTCATTTGTAGCCTGGCCTGTGTGTCTTCCAGTATTTTGATTTTGCTTATTGCGTTTTTGAGGTCACGTGCTCTAATTTGGAATTCTCATATATCTACCTCATATCTTGTAATCTGTTTATGTTGCTCTTAATATTTCACAATTTTCCGTTTATTCTCTTACTTATTCCGTTTTATAGAGTTCTGTTCAGACATACAAAGAATGATATGCGTTTCTTCTCGATTGTGCTCGCCACTGTTTATTTTTTTGTATACTGTTTCATTTGAAGCTATTCTGTAATGTCCTATTATTTGATACTGTTTATTTACGCATATCTTAATTATTCTTCTTTCTGTCTTGAACATTCTGTCAGTTTCTACTGTGTTATTTGTTTTGATGATGCTTTTACGTGCTTATGTTTTCCTGTTTTTTTTAATTATTTACAATGTTTTTATCTTGCAGCTATTGACAGAATTTGTTTGTTGTATGTGTTTTCGGTCATGTAATTTGTTATTTTCATTTTTTATTCTATTTTGGTATATCTGCCTCATTTAGATTTTATGATACGATTTCACTTAAATATTTAAAGCTATCAACAATTTCGTTTCACTGTTTTTCCACTGCAAGTTTCTTTGCAGGTGGTGGGTAAGTCATCATTATCTCTTTTTTTTCAAACTGCATTCCAAAACCAATTTTCTGTCTTTCTTTGCAGCGATTTTACTTTTTGTCTGGTCCCTTGAACAGTATTCGCTAGAAGAGCAAGATCATCAGGAAATCCCAAGCAGTTTAAACGTATACCGTTTTTGGAACTTCTGTTTTTTAGGTTATCCTTGTACCATTCTTGTACATTAAGTTTATATCTAACGTTAACTCATTTATTTTATTCAGTGATGTTTTTCTTCCTATTGCAACTCTTGGTTTTACACTCGCTTTGCTTCTGCCAACAACAATATATTTTCCACATTCTTGTATAATAAATTTTACCTTCTCATCTCCTAATCTAATTCTCTTGACGTCACCCGACTTGTTTCAAAAACATTCCATTACCCTTTTCTTTTTACTTTTATTGACGTTGATATTGTAGCCTCTTTCTCAAGGCAATTTAAATTCTGTTTAACTGATCTTCCACGCCCTTTGCCACCTTTCCCTGAACTGTCACTTTACATAAAACTTTTCCAAGGAGTGAACCCTAGTTCTTAAAATTCTATTCTGATATTCTGTGGCCGGCCGGTGTGGCCGTGCGGTTAAAGGCGCTTCAGTTTGGAACCGCGTGGCCGCTACGGTCGCAGGTTCGAATCCTGCCTCGGGCATGGATGTGTGTGATGTCCTTAGGTTAGTTAGGTTTAATTAGTTCTAAGTTCTAGGGGGCTGATGACCACAGATGTTAAGTCCCATAGTGCTCAGAGCCATTTGAACCTTTTTTGATATTCTGTGTACGGGGAAAGAAACGGTAGTTAACTTGTAGGAATTCAGAAGTAATAAGATTTCAAACGTATTTCCCCCTGTTTACAGGAACGGCAGATAGTTCCACAAAATGAAAGAGGCTGGGAATAACACAGTGTTATTGACATGCACGAGGTTGCTTTGAATTGCAACCTTTTGCTGGAGGTCGAAAGGTGAGACCGACTCTTCCGCAACTCTGACCTAGCAATGCTGGGCGGCGAGAAAAACCTGTTTGGAGGATCACAGCCCATTGCATCTGAGGGTCAGCCCGACTCCGGCGTCGAGTCGTTCTGCAGAGCCTGGAACCGGCTGACATTGGCACTGAAGGCGAGAGCGGTCCAGCCGCCGTCTATAACAGGCACTGGGAGCCCACGGGTCACGTGCAGCGCGGCCCCCGGCTGGAACACCGGACTGTGGCTCACTTATTTGGAGGCAAAGGTAACCTCTCTGCAGCGGGGGAGATCGTGACGTTATAACTACCACGACGAAAACATTAAATTACGTAATTAATTTACGGTTATCTTCAAGTACGTGTCCGCAGTCCTGGTACACAATGAAATCCCCACGGCACTGTACCGTAGAACGCAGACAGACAACCCAAAAGGAAATGGCACAGTTCCTTACTTAAATGGAGCATCATGCTTTCATCAGTTTTCCACATTTTAAGGAGCAGCACGGTGCTATAGTCCGTGATGAATTGGTGAAACTGTACTGCAGTAGTTGCGGCGATTCTCGTATTTACTCGTATGCCTGAGTGATTGGGCTTAACTAAGAGAATTCCAACCTGTCTTTCCTGAGCACCGAAGCCCCTTGTCAATATTAGTTCTGCTAATCTGGCTCGGGCCAACCGACCGTAATTAAAAGATGCGATCTGACTGTGTGTACTACGACAGTAAAAGTTCCGCCGCCCCAGACGTGAAACAATTCGGAGAAGTAACCTGCCACAGTCAAGGAATAAACATCTACATCCACGTCTACATTATGCTCCCCAAGGTGTGTGGCGGAGGATACTTCTGTTACCACTAACTGATCTCCCCCCCCCCTTTCCCTGTTTCACTCTCGAATGGCGCGTGGGAAGACTTGGTAAGCCTCTGTATTAGCTCTGATTTCTCGAAGTTTTTTCGTCGTGGTCATTTCGCGAAATGTATGTGTGAGGAAGAAATGTGTTGTTCGACTCTTCCCAGAAAGTGCTGGTTGGTTGGTTGGTTGGTTTGGGGAAGGAGACCAGACAGCGAGGTCATCGGTCTCATCGGATTAGGGAAGGACGGGGAAGGAAGTCGGCCGTGCCCTTTGAAAGGAACCATCCCGGCATTTGCCTGGAGCGATTTAGGGAAATCACGGAAAACCTAAATCAGGATGGCCGGACGCGGGATTGAACCGTCGTCCTCCCGAATGCGAGTCCAGTG
Organism: Schistocerca piceifrons; assembly: GCF_021461385.2. NCBI lineage: Eukaryota > Metazoa > Arthropoda > Insecta > Orthoptera > Acrididae > Schistocerca > Schistocerca piceifrons. The sequence continues at coordinate 83,971,183 of NC_060141.1, forward strand.
TCTAACCACTGCGCCACCTCGCTCGGTCGGAAAGTGCTCTCTCGAAATTTCAGTAGTAGACGTCTCCGTTACGCACAGCGGCTGTCTTGTACTGTCTGCCACAGGAATTTGTTGGACATCACTGAAACGCTCTCTCGCTGATGAAACTATCCCGCCACGAAACGCGCCACTATTCGTTGGATTTTTTCTGTTTATTCTATCAGTTCTACCTGGTAAGGATCCCATATTGATGAATAATACCCAAGACCCGTTCGATCGAGCACATTGTAAGCCCCTTCCTTCGCTGATGAGTAACACTTCTTTAAGATTCTTCCTATGATTCTCAGTTTGGCATCTGCTTTTCGTACTGTTCATTTTATGTGGTCATTTCACTTAAGGCTGCTCTGGATTGTTACAATAGAAATTTTACGGTAGATACTGTTTCCTGCGGTTTGTCATCAATAGTATACTTGTGCAATAGTGGATGTCTCTTCCTATGTATGAGTGATATGTTACATTTATCGATCATCAAGGTCAACAGCATCATTCATCAACCCCTGTAGGTCATTCTGCTTATCGATACCGTCTCTTCTGGCGTTGCTTCTTCGTAATGGACAGACTCATCATCTGCGAATAGTCAGAGATCTTCCGAGGCCTTCTGCTAGATCTTTATATACATAGCAAATAGTAACGGTCCTATCACACTTCCTGGAGATAATCGGGAAATTACGTTTACATCTGTCGATTTTGTTCTGTGAAGAGCGACGTATTGAGTTCTGTCTGCAAGAATGTCATGAATCCAGTTGCAAATCTGATCGGATAAGCGGTAAGCTCGTATTTTTTCATTAAACGGCAGTGCGGAACGGTGTAAAGTTCCTTCCTGAAGTCAGGCAACACATCAACATGAGGTGCGTTGTCTATAGCGCTATGGATCCTGCAGGAACAGAGCAAGCTGAGTTTCGCAAGATCTCTGTTGGCGGAATCCATATAGAATTTTCTAGAGCAGATTTCTGTTCTCCATCCACAAACGTCATAATTCTTGAACTTAAAACATGTTCCATAATTCTACAATAGACTGACGTCAGCGGTATAGGCCTTTAATTATGTGTATCTGTCATACGGCCCTTCCTGAAAATGGTTATGACCTGCGCTTTTTTCCAGTCGCTTGATATCCTTCGCTGTGCTACCAATCTACGCTATACTGCTGCTAGAAGAGGAGCAAGCTCCTTTGCATAATCTTCGTAGAATCTTGTAGGTATCTCATCTGGTCTTGATCCCTTTCCACTTCTAAGCGATTCTAGTTGTTTTTCTATTCTGCGATCGGTTATCTCAATATCTGCCATTTCGACGTTCGCGCAATGACTGATATGAGGGAGAGTGTCTTCCACGCTGAATTATTTCGGAAGTCCAAATTCAGTATTTGTCGTCTTCTGTTTCGGTGCCAGTACAGTCACCGAGTGAATCAGTGGAAGATTTCGAATCGGTTGTTTGGAAATTTGTGGTGAATTCCCATGGGACCAAACTGCTGAGGTCAGCGATCCATAGGCTTACACACTACTTAATCTAACTTAAACTAACTTACGCTAAGGACAACACCCACACCCACGCCGAGGGAGGACTCGAACCTCCGACCTCCGACAGGGGGGGGGGGGGGGGAGCGGGAGCGAACCTTGTCAATGCGCCCCGACCACGCGGCTACCTCGCGCGGTGAATCGCTTACTAATTTTACAACAACAAAAAAATGGTTCAAATGGCTCTGAGCACTATGGGACTTAAGATCTGAGGTCATCAGTCCCCTAGAACTTAGAACTACTTATACCTAACTAACCTAAAGACATCACACACATCCATGCCTGAGGCAGGATTCGAACATGCGCCCGTAGAGGTCGCGCGGTTCCAGACTGAAGCGCCTAGAACCTCTCGGTCACAGCGGCCGCCACTGATTTTACATAAAACCAAAATACCTTAGGGTTTTTAGTGAGGCTAGTGGACGAAATTTTACTTTCAAAGTCATTGAACGCTTCTCTCATTGCTCTCCTTGCGCTCGTAACTCCCCACTTCACGTAACATTCACGAAATAAAAAGGAAAGCTGCACTGTACTGTAATTATGTAAAAATAATTCGTCACACTTTCGCTCGAATCATCTCAACGTCTAAAAGAAAAACAGTGAACTTCTGAACACAATATTCTAGGTATGTTCTGTAAAACATTCTGTGGTAACTTTGTCTTGTAATATTTATCTTTTAAGGAATAACCATTTCTATTATTCTTGCCTGGAGTAGAAAAAAAGAATTACGCCAGTCAAGAACGAACGCAAGACGAAGAGTGATGTCTGCAAAACTTACCTCAAGTCTTCTTTTAGCTCAGCAAGAGCATCTGTAGACTCTGTGCTGTCCAGCATATTGCTTTCTCATCTCCATTGCTCAAACACACTCTGTCCAGGAGTAGGAGGGCAACAGTGGTGCTGCCACAATTTGTTAGTGAGGGTTGCATACATTCAGAGGCAAACTTGATTGATTTATGACCCCCTCCCTCACCCCTTAACCTATTGTTCTGCTGAGGATTGATTTATGACCACCTGGAGATAACCATTATTCTAAGAAACCCTCAACCCTCCCCCTCACCACCCATCTCCCACCCCTCTCCCCTCCTCCCTCGCCAATACAAGCACACTTTTAACATTAAATCAATTAACTAATTAATTAAATTGATAAATTAATTACCCACTCTCCCTCTGGGAAATCTCCCAGCCCTCTCCTTGCACCTGCCATTCCCCCTTCTCTCCCCTATCTGGAAAAGGTCTCAGTCTGTGCTTGAGACAAAGGATCTCATGATATGAAATCGAAGTCAGTGTCAGTTACATAGCAGAGGATATGCTGTTTATTTACAAAGTTCAATTTTCATGGGTTGGATCTCTTTATTTGGTGGGAAAAGCTCACATCCAGCAATTACATGTCCTAATTACATAATTACATTGCTGCAGACTGGAGGTGATATCTTGTTGGAAAATTTTCATGTGTGTCTTCACTTGATGTGCAGGGATCGAATGAGCTGGTCAATGCTACCACCAGAGGACATCCACTCAACCTCTCGTCCCTCCCTCTCCAACCCTCCCAGAATAAACTGGCAGGAAATTCTTTATTTAATCAGTCTGCGGGAGACAGGGCTCCACCACTTGGGTAGAGCTCTCTTCTGCACCCTCCCACCTCACTTCTCATGATGTAATAACTGTAAGCAGCGAGGAACAGAATTAAGTGTGGTAAAGTAGCCACTCTTTGTGGTGTGTATCGTTTGGGCGCTGCCACATAGGTCACAAACCGCCCAGTCTCATAATTACGGATCATAATACTAAATACCACCGACCACAGATCAGATATCAGTCTTCTTTCATCACGCAGCCCCAAAAAAAGCATTCTGTTGATTGGGAAATTCTAGACTCACTTCTTGTCTCTCTCACTCAAGAGGCTACTTCCTGTTTGTGTGCGTGTGAACCAATGTGTCCAAACATGTTGACAGAGGTTTTCATCTCTCCTCAGAACACTGTGTTCCTGTTAGCAAACGCTGGGGCAAAGGGAGAGCTGACGCAATTTCGATATCAAAAATAGAGGGAAATAGTCCATTTGCACTACCCTATCAAATTAATTCTTTAACACTTTGCAGGAGTCAAATAGATCATTCACCTACACCTTATGATGATCCTCCTTTGTAATAAAAATATTTTTTCAACGTTTGAGTATCACAGACAAACATTATGCAAATCAAGTAATTAAATTTCCTTCACAAATAGACTGTAGCGCCAAATATATCTAAGGTCTTGCATACATTGATGTTTGAGAACACAAACACGCTCCTCCACTGCAACGTCTCCACTAAACATGTCATGTGAAAAAATCCAACTGACTACATACGCTCGTGATGACAAAAAGAATGCGCTGTACGCTGACTGATGGGAGCCATCTTCGTGTGTCGGCAACTGCATGTCCATCCCCCGCCATCCACAAGCCAGCCCTACCGAACGCTCAGAGGTTGGAGAGACTGTCACCAAGCAGTCAGCTGATAAATTTGCATGGAGGGAATTCGCCCAGCGCAGACACCTATCATATTGAATCTTCTCACGAAACACATGCATCCTCTTCTTTCACTGCTCACCCAACACACTGGTCACTTCGCCAGCCCCCGCTGGCGTGGGCACAAGCGAACAGGTCGGCGCATTCTTTGTACCTAGCCACATGTCATAGACCAAGCTAATCCTCGAATTCTGGTTGCCGAAGCTTCGTGACCACTCATGCCGCCGGCCGGGGTTCACAGTAAGACAGACAGCTACGGCTTGGATGTGTTCAGTAGTTCTAACCAGTTCCATCCCAACATAGACACCCAGTTTCAAAAATCCACTTTACCCAATCCAAGACAGGAATGTTGTTGACCATACACATCGAATTTCTCACACGAAATGTTGATTTCTCCCTTTTATACAAGCTATTTTCGAAATCAGAAGAAATCAGGGCATGCACGCATTTTCACGTCGCTAAAGTATCGTTACTTGTTGTGAAAATCCTGTAACAGTAAGGCGTAGGCTATATTTCCTCTAAGTATTATCTGATCAGATAAAAAAAAACCTACTCTAATCAGCTTAATTTCTGTTACATCATGCATCACAGGACTCGAATATTAAACTCATTTTTTGGCTCATGATGGAGTGCTAGGATCTACTGCTGTCATAGGATGCCTCCTCACTTTCGAACTCCCTTAAAGTAACCAAATGCTTCACCACTTACGAAGTCTCTTAAGATAACAGCGCAAAGAAGTTGTAAATCTGACTTTACAAATTCGGTAATACAGTTGATTTTATTATGATGGTCATCTCGCCCTGTGTAGGTGGGAGATTGAAATTCCGTTAAAAGATATCGCCACAATGAAAAAACGCCTGTTTATCACTCTAACACCCGAATCATATCCGTGGAACCCTAGCCATCGCTTCCACCTTCCAGGCGGTACGTCATTGATATCAAATTGATAGGCTAATTAATTGAATTGACCCTAGGAGTCTCTTTGCATGGCGAGTAATTTTTTTTTCAGCATTCGCATTACAGTTGCCAGATAGGTCAAATGGGAATCCCTGGAAGGAATACGATGTTCTTTTGAAGGAACATTTCTGAAGATCGACATTTGACGTTGACCGTAGAAGGGCTGCACTTTCCAGGTAGCTGAAATGGGAATCCCTGAAGGGAAGATGATATTCTTTCCGAGGAAACTGTTGAGAACCGACATTTGGCGCTGACATTTAGAAAAGAATAATTTCATAACGGCAAACTGTAATGTTGTAGTGTAGACTAAGTCTCAATTGCTGTATAAAGTGGAGTAATCATTTTTTCAGGTTCAAATGCCAAGAGCGTGTTATGGCATTACATGATGTCAATGTCACTCTATCCAAATAAGATTATGAGAGTTCTGTGTGCTGTTTTTAAAAGGTTTTAAATTGTGTTGTATATATGTACGTACCTACATTGTTTTTATACTTTATTAAAAAATTTATGATTGTCAGAATTAATATCAGAGGGTGTGAGTACAGTCACTCTAACTAAATATGAATAATGACGAATTTATAATATGGTTTTCAAAAGTTTATACACCGTTTTGGGTATTTTTGTAATTACATTGTAATTTTAATATCGTCTGAAAAAGCGGCAATTGGAAATACGTGAGTATAAAAATTAATGTTGGCACCTGTGACATTTAATTAAGGTCAGACTCTGTCTCTACAGAATTTGTCTTATCTGGGTGCAAACTGCTCTCGTAGCTACAGCGTGTCTCGATAACAGAACTGCAAAAATCTAACAACAGAGATATACACAGTTTAAACGCGTTACTTCCATTCTGGGTTCATACTTTTTGATAACGGTTTTTAAATAATTGAAAATTAATTGACTTTTGGGATGTGGACAATGACTGGCTAAATGAACTCAATTCCAATATCATTTCCACAGGCTTAATAACGTTTAATAAAATTTCAAAAATGTTCAAGCTTTCCCTGAAAACACATAACACTAATACAAGAATTACAAAAAACTAAACTTCACATGTATAATCTCGCCTTACACAAAATTACAAAATCTGATACTTAAATCTATTTCTCTCTCAAAGATAGATAAATCCTAACAAAAAATTCAAAAGCAAAAATATTCCTGATCTGGACGTCTGACACACCAAGAATGCCGCATTATCAAACTGCTGCCGCAAATAAACTTAATCATTACCTACAATCCATTCTTCACAAATACACTACTGGCCATTAAAATTGCTACACCACTAAGATGACGTGCTACAGACGTGAAATTTAACCGACAGGAAGAAGATGCTGTGATATGCAAATGATTAGCTTTTCAGAGTATTCACATAAGATTGGCGCCGGTGGCGACACCTACAACGTGCTGACATGAGGAAAGTTTCCAACCGATTTCTCATACACAAACAGCAGTTGACCGGTGTTGCCTGGTGAAACGTTGTTGTGATGCCTCGTGTAAGGAGGGCAAATGCGTACCATCACGTTTCCGACTTTGATAAAGGTCGTATTGTAGCCTATCGCGATTGCGGGTTATCGTATCGCAACATTGCTGCTCGCGTTGGTCGAGATCCAATGACTGTTAACAGAATATGGAATCGGTGGGCTCAGGAGGGTAATACGGAACGCCGTGATGGATCCCAACGGCCTCGTATCACTAGCAGTCGAAATAACAGGCATCTTATCCACATGGCTGTAACGGATCGTGCAGCCACGTCTTGATCCCTGAGTCAACAGACGACGTTTGCAGCAGCATGGACTATCAGCTCGGAGACCATGGCTGCGGTTACCCTTGACGCTGCATCACAGACAGGAGCGTCTGCGATGGTGTACTCAACGACGAACCTGGGTGCACGAATGGCAAAACGCCATTTTTTTCGGTTGAATCCAGGCTCTGTTTACAGCATCATGATGGTCGCATCCGTGTTTGGCGACATCGCGGTGAACGCACAGTGGAAGTGTGTATTCGTCATCGCCATAGTGGCGTATCACCCGGCGTGATTGTATGGGGTGCCATTGGTTACAGGTCTCGGTCACCTCTTATTCGCATTGACGGCACTTTGAACAGTGGACGTTACATTTCAGATGTGTTACAACCCGTGGCTCTACCCTTCATTCGATCCCTGCTAAACCCTACATTTCAGCAGGATAATGGACGACTGGATGTTGCAGGTCCTGTACGGGCCTTTCTGGATACAGAAAATGTTCGACTGCTGCCCTGTCCAGCACATTCTCCAGATCTCTCACCAACTGAAAACGTCTGGCCAATGGTGGCTGAGCAACTGGCTCGTCACAATACGCCAGTCACTACTCTTGATGAACTGTGGTATCGTGTTGAAGCTGCATGGGCAGCTGTACCTGTACACGCCATCCAAGCTCTCTGTTTGACTCAATGCCCAGGCGTATGAAGCCGGCCGTGGTGGTCTCGCGGTTCCAGGCGCGCAGCCCGGAACCGCGCGACTGCTACGGTCGCAGGTTCGAATCCTGCCTCGGGCATGGATGTGTGTGATGTCCTTAGGTTAGTTAGGTTTAAGTAGTTCCAAGTTCTAGGGGACTGATGACCACAGTTGTTAAGTCCCATAGTGCTCAGAGCCATTTGAACCATCTGAACCAGACGTATGAAGGCCGTTATTACGGCCAGAGATGGTTGTTCCGAGTACTGATTTCTCAGGATCTATGCACCCAAATTGTGTGAAACTGTAGTCACATGTCAGTTCTAGTATAATATATTTGTCCAATGAATACCCGTTTATCATGTGCATTTCTTCTTGGTGTATCAATTTTAATGGCCAGTAGTGTATTATCGTAGCAATGTAAAAATCAATTCCCTTTCTCTCCAGAACACGTCTTCTACTGAACATATTACAATTTCTAAAATCTCCATTGTTTGTCCCTTACTGCTACTAAACCAAAACTCGACTGCTCGTATCTAACATCAAAGCTCATCTGACTGTCTCCTTTGCTCTCCTCTCCTCACCTCCAGAGATAAACCTGGCGTGTATCTTCACAGAGCAAAGATCACCTCTGATTCATCTCCATCTCTATGCGGCGCAGTATATCTGTCGAGGCTGCGCGCACATGTCTAAGCAATCCAAACCTTACGAGCACGATTTCAGACATCTAAAACAAGAAAAATCACCGCAAAATCTAACACACACACCTTTCGATGCATGTTACTCAGTCGACATTCCCACTTCGCAGACGCAAGCTGCAATCCTCTGCCGCCAGAGGATTCCGAATTGTAGCGTCGAACATGGCTATGTGTAACGTGCCCATGTCGGTGCGTGTGACACAGCGTGCTGTGATCGGGTTTCTAACCGTAGTAAACATGCCTCCGATTGAAATCCGTAGAAGAACGAAAGCTGTGCACGGTTTTGATTGTATCAATATCAGCAATGTACAAACGTTAGGTTATTCACCATTTTTAACCCGAAATCAAGCGAGTGTCAATGGAGTTCCGCAATAAAGAATCACTGAAACCAAAAACGTTCACAACCATCGATCATCAGGTAGTCATGCCCAAAGTGTTCTGGGATGTTCAAGGTGTGGTGCATTTGGAATTCATGCCCACTATAAACTCTGAACAGTACTGCGAGACCCTTAGAAAATTTAAAGCACGAGTTCGGAGAGTTTTTCCACGCATGGGGCACCCTCTCCTTCAGCATGATGAGGCCAAATCAGACACCAGCGCTGTGGCACTGCAACAATCCGACGCCTTGGGTTCACTGCCATCGACCATCCTCCCTACAGTCCCAACTTGGCCCCATCCGGTTTTCATCTGTTTCCAAAACTTAGAACACCTTCGAGGACTTCACATTGATAAAGATGTAGCGGTGCAAGCAGAGGTGAGACTGGAACTCCGTCAACAGAGTTAAACATTCTACAGTAACAGTATCAACAAACTGGTGTCTCTTTGGGAGAAATGCGTTCGTCGCGACGGTGACTACGTTGAGAAATAAGTACGTACACATGAAGAGTAAGGATGTAGAATTGTTAATAAAGTCTGTTTTATTTTAAAAAATTTAAGAGCTTTCACATGAAAATTGGGAGGCACTACATTTCTGCACGCCCTCGTATGTCTTTCTTGGAGAATAAAAGCAAGTGCTCACATGCGGAGATTCTGCCAGTATTACTGCATTTTTAATACAGAATACACTCGGTTCGAAAGCTGCTGCTGTCAGTTATTAATTTGAGGGACATTTACTCATCCCTTCCATTTATTTATTTTTTCACTGTTGAACAGATCAGAAATAAATAGTTTTTTCAGTACGACGGTTTTAGTTTGTTTTCGCGTATCTTGTCGCCCATCACGCACACTGACCCGCGTAGGCCCTTGCTCTTGGTCTTGCTCGCTACAAAATCCAAGGCAGTGATCTTTCTTACAGAAAAATGAAACCACACATGAACACTCAATAAAGCGAGGGCACACTGAATATGCAGCTGGCGCTGACCTCCGTCGCTGCTGCAGTATTTATTTGGCAACAAAGCTGTGAAGCGGACAAATCACAGCGCTTCACCTCTGACGACGCCACGTAGCGTGTATGACCTTGACCTGTCTATTTTGGTGACGGCCACTTTAGTGTTTGGTGTGTCACTATGACTCCGGAAGAAAGGAACAAAGCAATCAATGAAAACATGTGGATTCACCACTTTCGGAAAAGGCGAAGATCGACTCATCATAGTGCAAGGTGACGCTGATTTTTTTTTCAGGACTCCCGTGGTGTAATAATACATTACCTTCGTAAGGAGGAATGACAAGGATTGCCACCCTCCGTCTTCCGTAATTGCTTACATCCACCGAAGCAGTCAAACTTAGGTAGCAGCAGAAATGTTGCATTTGTGTCAGTCAAAGTGGGTACGACCTTGATCTGTCTATTGTGGTGACAGCCACTTTGGTGCTGGTTGTTTCCATATCACCCTGGGACGAAGGAGTGAAACACTGAAAACATGTGGGTTCACCATTTTTGAAAAAGGCGAAGACCCACCCATCATCAGGAAAGACGCTGAGTGTTTTTTTAGAAGTCCAATGATGTTATACATTATGCTCTTAAGGAGAAAAGACAAGGATTGCCACCCACTGGGTTCTGTGATTGCTCATACCAACTGAAAAGCCGAAAGGAGGTAGCAGCAGAAACACTGCATCTGTGTCAGTCGAATGCAAGATGACTTCTTGAGCTAGCTAATCACCATGGATGAATGTGGGTGTATCAATATGATCTCGCGACAATGGAGGAAGAGGAGCAGTGGAAACGTGTAGATTCATCACAACCGAAAAAGATGAAGACCCAACCATCTTCAAGGCAAGTTGATACTGAACGAGTCTTTTAGGATTGCCATGGTGTGGTGCTAACAGATTATGTTCCTATGGGACAAACTGTCAAAGGAGCTTACTGCCGAATCTCCTGACAGGATAACGGGGGACTGTCAGGGCTAAGTGTTTTGGGAAGTTGTCAAAAGCGCTGTTCCTGCTTCACGATGATATCCCATCTGATTTTGCACACATGCTGCTTCTATGGTTATTAAATCTTCTTCACCTCTCATATTCTTCTCACATACCACCCCACTGAGTTGTCTCTTAATCCTCGGATGAAGAAACCATTGCGTAGCATGCGTTTCCAAAATAACGGCGAGGTAATTTTTGAGATGCAACCTCTCCTTAACAGACAAACGCAGATTTTTACAGCCAAGGCCTTCGACATCCATCCTTGAGAAAATATGTCGCTTTGAAGGGTGAATATGTGGAGAAGGATTAGAATATAGTTTCACTGTTGCAGTTTCGTTTCTTTACAAAGTAATGACTAACTCTCGCATATAGTCTCCTCTTTTTAGTTTTTTTCCTCTCTCTCTTCAATCTACCATACTTAAACCGGCGATATCTGTCATTCTTTAACAACTACATAAATTTTTTCGACGACTCTGTCTTAGCTTCTGCGGTGTAGTGTCACACCTCAGTTCGACTAAGTTATATAGTTCTTTTTTTTGTTATCGATCTTTGTTTTGAAGCAAGCGAGCTCCACTTCATCTCAGAGTAGCAGTTGCATCCAACATCATGAATTACTTTGTAACACCAAAAATGCATATCCTCCTATTTCCATCTATTGTACTTTGTCCTTGTCCTTGTTTTGTTACCTCAAGATATGACATTTCTGTGTCTTTATATATTGTAATTGTTTTACTATATATATATATATATATATATATATATATATATATATATATATATGCATTTACGTCGATGTATAATTGGTTTGTTTTGTAAAGATTATTTTTATTTTTACGTTGGGTCCTGCCTAGGGAAAACTATGCTATCGAACGACTACTTCCATAGGTCGTGTGGAGAACCAAAGTGTTTAGGATCTTTGGTAGTGCTAACTCTGCCTCGTGGAGCGCGGGCAGAGCAGAGGGAGTCTGGCTGGAGGAGGGCAGTGGAGCAGGTGTGTTGTGTGATGCACCCGCGAGTTGCCGCGCTTTCGGCGTTTGGCAGCATGTAATTGCGCTCGACTTGCTATGATAGCTTCTGACATGGTGTCGCGCACGGGAGCGTTAGCTGGCACACATCAAGAGCCCGTTTCGGGTGGAGACCGTGTCGAGAGAAAGGCGCGGCAACATCCAGCTTCTGCAACAGCGGCGGCCGACAATGAGTGACTGTCGCCACCTCCTCGATCGACGACTTCAAACCTTCAATCAACCATCAAGGAAGACTGGTAGCATGTAAAGTTTTAGAACTGTATGGCAGACCTCAGCTGTTCAAACTGTTAAATTTTCCTCACTAAATTACAGCAACGTAGCATTAACCTTTGTTGCTCATTGTCCCAATTGCATTACCAAGCTGGGTCCCTTCCTTTTCCGGAATGAACCCGAGTGTCGTTGAAATTCAAACGCCAGCATTAAAGTAATATCATTCGATTTCACTGCATTAATTTCAAAGTTCAGTTAAGGTATTCATAGCTGACTACAATAGTTAGATTACACAAGCACAAATTAAGAGTGCGAGTTTTGTTACCGTATTTTAGCTTACCTGTGACTGCAGCTTAGCTTGGTACGTACTAAATTTTACTATTGTTAATTGTTCAGAATCATTTAATTCAAGTTCAAAGTTAAATCTCTTATTTCTAAGTTGCGTAGATTCAAGTAGCTTTTGAAATGATCGTTGAGGTACTCCAAGACTAACCGTATTTTACTGAATGTCGATGTGCTTCAGAAACAAAGCTCACTATTAATTTCAGCCACTAAATTAACTTTCAATTTTCCGGTTTTATTGATTCTTTGCTAAATTAAGTCAGAGTGTAGCGAAATTTATTACTTCTGACAAACTTTCAGTTTTCACACTACACGTGTCAACCTTCAGTTGCCACGCTTCTAGTGCTAATTATATGTGTAATAACCTTTCTTTTTCAGTTACTATAGTAACTGTCCATGGGACTGGCGACCGTAATTTCTTCCAAATCTCAACTATCTAATTACTGCTATAATTGTTAACGTAACGGCCGCACATTTACTTTCTTTATTAACTTTACCCCTTTTCACAATTAATTTCCACCACTTTCATTTGCATTTGTCCTTTCATTTAGATGTAACCCTTTCCCCCCTCTTTACCGACAGATTAACTTCGGTGACGATTGCTTTTCCCAAATTTCCATTAGGTACACGTGGTTTAATTTTCCACTGTCATTAAGGTCGATAAGTGAGGAGGAGGTTACAACTTGTTGGATATATTTAAATTTCCGTCGTCTTGTCTTATAATTTATACCGTCAAAACCTTCCTTAAGTGCAATGGAAGCCATTCCTTGATGACTTCGAGCACATGTTCTATTATCCTGTCCCCTCTTCTTGTCAGTGTTTTCAATTTTCTTTCTCAAATGAAGGCCGATGTTTGATGACACTAGACTCCGTTTGGCCAATAATGCCATCCTTCCTTGTGTTAGTCTGCTTCTTGTGTGCTCCTTGCTTCGTCTGTTATGGGTAATTTTGCTTTTAAGGTAGCAGAATTCCTTTACACTGTAGTCTCTAATTTCGATAAGTTTATCATTAATCTTCTAATTCCTATTCCTTATTATTTTCGTATTTCACTGTCTAAGTCTCGATCTATGTTCTCTGCTCAGAAGAATCATTATTCAATGAGGATAACAATGTATCAACGAATCTTATCACTGATATCCTTTCACCCTGAATTTTTATCGAACTCTTGAGCTTTCTTTTATTTCCGTCATTGCTTCTTCGACATGTAGATGGAACAGTTGGTGCGGAAAGTACATACCTATCTTGTACCCTTTCTAACCCTACCTGTTCGTTCTTGTTCTCCGTCCTTATTTTTCTCTCTTGGTTCTTGTACATAGTGAATGTTGCCCGTCTTTCCTAAAACTTACACCTGTTTTCCAGAGAATTTCTAACATCTTGTATCAATTTACATATCGAACGCTTTTTCTAGGTCAACAAGTTCCATGAACTGCGGTGTAACGACGCCTTAGGCTTTCGTTTGATATATGACCATGTGCAGACTTCGTCACCTACGTCAGTTACAACCCACTTCAAAAATGATTCATATTCTTTTTAAATTGTCATAGAATGGTTCTTGAACGAAACTGTAAAACATCAGTTGAGTCGTGTGCAGAGAATTACATCACTTGGGCCAATTGGTTTTCGTAACTTTTTCGAATTTAAATTTCGTTTGTTTCTCCTCAGAAAATTATATCGACACACGTTATCTTGATCTAATCGATATCAGAATCACACATTAAATAAACTTTTTAGATTCAAAGTTTCGGCCAACGCTGTCTGAATCAATAACCTTGTCAAATATATTATTAATCCGTTCACATAACTCTTCATAAATAAATCTTCAAGACACGTGTTTCAACTTTAGTAGCATACACTATTTTATTAGCTTCCTACACATACAGATGTGAACTTGAGCGTTGACAGACAGTGACTAACATTTCAATAAGATTAAGATCTATATGATGTCATTGTTGTACAAAAAGAGTATAAAACTTCATTTTTAATTTTTAGAAGCACGACGCAACAACTCGGTTCCAGGATCTTCTGTTGCTCCTTGGCTGTCGACCCGCGACGTATAGCGGCCAGCAATTTCCTCTCTGGTCGCGGCAACGAAGATGCTGTCCCCGTTCGTTGCGCCGACCTCTCCGTACATGAAACACATAAAAAAATACAAACTTTTAGATAATTCACATTTATTACAAATAATAAGAAAACACATAAACAAAACTAAATTAAACTTATAGTCACCTGCAAACTGGGCTGACTTTGGTGGATGGGTGACGCTTAATTTCGTCCCACTACATACCCCACCCACAAGCTCAGTTTGTCAGGTTTTAACCGGAATTAAAACTGTTCAATATACAATATTTAACTGTTAATACATTTTCCTCACATTTTACGTAACCTAGAGTCCTTGCTATTAGATAGATTTAATCCTTTTAATACGATATCATTGTGACTATTTGTCATTTACTCTTAATTGTGCTCTTATGGTAATTCGTAACCGAATATAGGGAGATTGCTCCTCTTCAGTTAATAGTTGCTAATAAATACTAATTTAGTACGTTCTTTAACGTTGTACATTAGGACAGAGCGTTCAAATTGTGATAGATTAGTTTCAGTTTCATTTATTTACTAGAGTTATTCTTTTCAAGAATGTATATTACTAATAAGTTTCTCACAATAACTAATAGTACTATTTACTTTACGTCATCCTCTTCCCTAATGCCTTATTTATGCCTGAGGTCAAGAAGAAATCAAGCAAAACTTTCTTTGGAATCTCGGCACGGCTTTCTTTACCTTCGGACACCTTGTTGGGTAATGGCCATTTATTTAGGAGAAACAAGCGAGAGAGCCCCATTTGGTGTGTTCTATATTAACCCTATTACAAACCTCTATTAAAGGCACTCTGCTATGTTCTCGTGAGCCATATAGCTCTGGACGCCCATGGTCCCTAAAACTATTAACCATCCCCTTTGGTTCCTACTATCCGAGTAAATTTAAAATACGCAAAATTCCTTTAGACCTAAGAGCAAAGTTTCCTCCATATAAATCCCCCTTTTGGTTATCTTTCTCTTTTTGAAGTACCAGTAGATTATTGTAGAACACATGTTTAAGCTTTCTGTCATTTATTTAAAATAACACGTAACTATCACGAAAAACTTCACATGAATAAACTATGAACGCTCTTCCGTGTGTAACATATACTAAATATTAACTTATTTAGGAATGAAGGGTTTCATTTGATCAACACTATATAATCCTTTAATTACACCTGATGAAGGTTCCATAAGAAGTAATGCTTTGGGATGTACAATCTTATGTACAACATATGGACCTTCAAAGATCAAGAAGAATTTTCTACATTCCTTACCGATCTTAGAACTTTTAGGATGAGATCGTACTAACACAAGATCTCCTACCTGAAATGAGGGTTCTATAGCCTGTTGATTATAACTTTTAATTCTCCGTTCGGCATTTTTTACAATCTGTTCGCAAACTTTTTCGTCTGGGATACATTGTTGGATCTCATTTACTGGTGGCCAAGGTAAAGCAGCTAGTAAAGGCTCACCTATAATTCGTTTGCCTAAAATTTCTATAGGTGATAATCCCGTCGTTAGGTGAGGCAATTCATTTAATATCTTTTCGACTTCAGGCATTAGTTTGGCCCACCGAGTATGTTTATGTGCACAATAAGTTCTACATAATCGTCCTAATTCTTTCATGACTCTTTCTACTAAATTACTTTGAGGGTGATATTTCGAAATTAAGATATGTTTGATTCCATATTGTCTTATCATATCTTGAAATCTTTGACTAATAAAGGCACTACCGCTGTCAGACATAAGTCGTTTAGGAATGCCCCAGTTAACAAAGTAATTTCGGGTGAGGCAGCGTATAACGCTTGCTGTATTCGCTCGTTTCAAAGTATACAGTTTCACATGTTTGGACCAACATTCCATTACAACAAACACATATGTTAATCCTCCTGAACTCCGAGGCAGAGGGCCGAAAAAATCTAATGATAGTAGATCCCACAAACCTCGAGGAATTACAGCATATAATTTATAACGCTTGGATTTGTTATTAACTTTAACCTTTTGACAGGTTTCACAAGCCCTAATAATACTTCTCACAATACGTGACATATTTTTGAAATAATAATACTTCATTAGATGTTTAATACATTTATGAATTCCAAAATGCCCGTATCCTTCATGAATATAAGTAATTAACTCGTCCACAACAGTTTTCGGAATGCAGATTTTCCATCTCTGGTGTTCCCTCTGTGCTTTCCAATACAACAAGTTGTTAAAATATAACCACACACCCCGGGTGTTAACTGTTTCGTCCCCATTATTAAGGTTTTGTATAATTCGTAGAATAACATTTTTCTTTCCTTTATGTAATACGGTAACCTACTACTTAGGACTCGTATTAGATGACTGTCAATAATTGGTTCTTCAATTAACTGAGCACGATTTAAATTCCATTCAAAATAATTCCTATAACCTCTCCACCGTTTAGAATATGGAGGAGGGGCTAACAACTCTAAAGTTAAGTGTTGTTGTTTTCGTCTTGACCAATAATTTTGTTTAAACTGCTTAACAAAATCATCCCAATCCCTGAATTCAGTTCTATGCAGTACTGCCCATTCCGCAGCTTCTGCTTCTAAATGTCCTATTACAAATTGAATGCGTTTTTCATTACTCCATTTAGAAGCTAATGATGTTTCAAAAGCTTTTATAAAAATTATAGGGTGAAGTTCGCCTCCTGGTTTAAATACAGGAAATCGACTTGCTACATTTGAATTTGTCGTTATGTCATCCAGACATTCTGCGAGAGAAATAGTCGGATTTTGTTTAGATTGCAGAGACGGAGTTGCATCGGATTGGCTTGCCGTGATTGCTTTATTCATATTGTTGTCGTCCGAGCTAGCAAATTCGATGCGACTGTTGTCTCTGATTATGTTATTACCTCTGCTACCTAAAATGTTCTCGTTATTATCTAATTCCGATAACCGTTTAGTAATTTCCTGTATCCGCATTTCTGTATTGGATACTCGATTAGCTAATATCGATTCTTCACTGTGCTCACGATGTGAACGCTCTGTACCTTCATCAATGTTATTATCTTTGGCAGTCTCAAGATTACTGCATATTTCAGTAATTAAAAATTTCATGTTTTCGATTTCGGTATGGTCCTTTTCTACTTGATGAGTTAATGTCTCTAATTCTACATTATCTATTGAAGAAACCTCTACAGGTTTGGTAGAGACCTCTTTAATAGATTTCAATAATTCTCTGCGAACAGTTTCTGTTTGCATAGAAAATTCATCTCGTAACATATCGTTATTTTTCTGTATTTCATTTACAACTAAGATATTGACACTATCTAGTCTCTCGGATAAGTCAGTAATATCGTGTCGCATGCGAGCTTTTTCCTCGCGCGATTCCTGGATATATTCTTCTAACCTTTTACAATTATCAGCAATCTTATTACTAAGTCCTACTAATTTTTCCTGCATTTCAACTTTAGAAGACTCTATTTTATCACTTAATTCTCGACTGGTTTCATTAAGATATTCCTGCAACCTGTCTGTTGATTTTGTTAGCTCCCCTTTAAGTCTAGCAGTAGATTCCTCGTTAGACTGTTTTAATTCCTGTTTTAGTTCCTCTTTCAATCTAGCAGTAGATTCCTCGTTAGACTGTTTTAATCTAGCCATAGATTCTTCGTTAGACTGTTTTAATCTAGCAGTAGATTCTTCGTTAGACTGTTTTAATTCCTGTTTTAGTTCCTCTTTTAATCTAGCAGTAGATTCCTCGTTAGATTGTTTTAATTTAGCGATCGCCCTAAAAAGGGCTCTCATGCTCCTATCGGACATAGATTGCTCTTCGTCTGACATTTCACTTCCCGACATTATTGTAAGATATTAACTATTTACACACGCAGACTTGTAATCAACAATCCTGTAAAAGCACACTTCCTATGTACAACACTCCACTTCCAACTTGAAACAAACTCACCGGACACTAATATTGTAATTTGTAGTTCTCGATGATTAGTGTGCTGCTATGGGCTGCAGATGTAACAGCCGTCGATGCAGCCGCTGAGATGCTGCGACCCCGCTTCCGCAACCGGCAGGACGCTGAGTCGAACACCGGAAACGTCGCTAGCTGCAACCACGCCCGGCACCGCCGTAGACAGGCGAAGCCCTCAGCAACACCTCTAATACCAGCCGGAGGAACGCCCCGCAGCTGACGTACTGGGCCTATTAGTTTAGGGAGAAAAAGGGTTGTCGAGGTTTGCAGCGTTCAGCTGCTGCCCAACAGATGCGCCTTCTCGTGGAACAACTGCGTGACCGTACTGCTTGGCTGCACTCCGTCAGATGCCCACACCCGCGAAGTCGCCGCTGGCTGGTGAAGGCTCCAAGAAACTCGCGTTGACTTCCGAAGGACTCTTGATGCTTTGTTTCGTACCTGTGTGCCTTAGTTGCACACAAGTCCTGTCACGGTCGCCACGGTGCGGTGTAACGACGCCTTAGGCTTTCGTTTGATATATGACCATGTGCAGACTTCGTCACCTACGTCAGTTACAACCCACTTCAAAAATGATTCATATTCTTTTTAAATTGTCATAGAATGGTTCTTGAACGAAACTGTAAAACATCAGTTGAGTCGTGTGCAGAGAATTACATCACTTGGGCCAATTGGTTTTCGTAACTTTTTCGAATTTAAATTTCGTTTGTTTCTCCTCAGAAAATTATATCGACACACGTTATCTTGATCTAATCGATATCAGAATCACACATTAAATAAACTTTTTAGATTCAAAGTTTCGGCCAACGCTGTCTGAATCAATAACCTTGTCAAATATATTATTAATCCGTTCACATAACTCTTCATAAATAAATCTTCAAGACACGTGTTTCAACTTTAGTAGCATACACTATTTTATTAGCTTCCTACACATACAGATGTGAACTTGAGCGTTGACAGACAGTGACTAACATTTCAATAAGATTAAGATCTATATGATGTCATTGTTGTACAAAAAGAGCATAAAACTTCATTTTTAATTTTTAGAAGCACGACGCAACAACTCGGTTCCAGGATCTTCTGTTGCTCCTTGGCTGTCGACCCGCGACGTATAGCGGCCAGCAATTTCCTCTCTGGTCGCGGCAACGAAGATGCTGTCCCCGTTCGTTGCGCCGACCTCTCCGTACATGAAACACATAAAAAAATACAAACTTTTAGATAATTCACATTTATTACAAATAATAAGAAAACACATAAACAAAACTAAATTAAACTTATAGTCACCTGCAAACTGGGCTGACTTTGGTGGATGGGTGACGCTTAATTTCGTCCCACTACAGAACGTGTCCAATTTTTTAATTTCTACCTTCCATCATCAAGTGCAACATGGGAACTGCCTCACTAGTGCCTTTACCTTTCCAAAATTCAAAATGATAATCATCGATGAGATCCTCAGTTTTCTTTTCCTTTCTTCTGTGCATTATTCTTGTCAGTAGCTTGGGTGCAGGAGCTATTTTAGACTTTGATTCTCCTATGGCTTCCATACTGACTCCCATTTACTCTCATCCCGTAATAAGACAGTTCCTCTCCTTTGCAGATATTTTCAGTGGACTCTTTCCAACCTTCCGCTCTCTCTTCTGTGTGAAGTCTTCTTGCATTCTTCATGTTGTGGCCTTTGCTTTTAATTTGACACATTTCCTTGCCGAATTTCCCCCTACCAACTATTTAGTTTTCGAATTTTTCGTATTCTTCATGGAGTCATTTCGCCTTGCCTACCGTACAGTTCCTATTTATTCGATTCCTAAGTGATTTACACTACTGGCCATTAAAATTGCTACACCAAGAAGAAATGCAGATGATAAACGGGTATTCATTGGACAAATATGCCCTATATACAAGCCATCCAGAAGGCGCCGCTGTCAATCACGTGACGTCGGCTGTACTATGATCTCTGATATTGCCAACTTTGTCAATTGAAGTTAATCGATTGTCACGCTGTTGTTGCAATGTTGACATCCATATCTTATCCAGCTTAATGCCTTCATCTTTTTTATTAAAATTATTGCAATGTTTGGCAGTCTCAATGGCCTCTCTGTACATTCGCGCATAATAATGCGACGTCTTTGCTATGACGGTCGTCTCACTAAAATTTATTTCATGATCACCTTCCTGAAACACAGAAGCGTCAACACCCGTCTGGGTGAACTTAAAAGGAACTGCCGCCTCGGACATATTGATAAATCGGCTGTAGCGGAACATGTGTTTCAGGAAGGTGACAAAAATGGCTCTGAGCACTATGGGACTCAACTGCTGAGGTCATAAGTCCCTTAGAACTTAGAACTACTTAAACCTAACTAACCTAAGGACAACACACACATCCATGCCCGAGGCAGGATTCGAACCTGCGACCGTAGCGGTCGCGCGGTTCCAGACTGTAGCGCCAGAACCGCTCGGCCACCAGCGGCCGGCCAGGAAGGAGACAGTATGGACAGTAGCGGTGCGTGCAAAATTTTACCAATGTTCCACAATGTGGTTGCTTATAGACTTCGGACTGCAAGCATAGTAATCGTAACTAAATTGAAGATACTAATTTTACATATGTAAACTGAACTGTTTAAATTTTATAATTAGTCGTCTAACATTGTTTATCCATGGCACATGTGGCCTGTAACTGAAAAAAGTGTCATGACGGTCTCTCCATTGGTAAAAGATTCCGGACTAATCCCCCATTCGGATCTCCGGGAGCAGACTGCCAAGTGTGAGGTGAACATGAGAAAAAGAATGAATAAACAATGCAAGAGTAACGTTCTACGAATCAGGGTGTAGAATGTCAGAAGTCTAAACGTGGGAGGGAAGCTAGAAAATCAGAAAAGAGAATTTCTATGACTCAGTCTAGATATAGTGGGGGTCAGTAAAGTGAAACGGAAAGAAGTCAAAGATTTCCAGTAAGCTGAGTGTAGAGTAATATCGACAGTAGCAGAAAATGCTATAACGGGTGCAGGCTTTCAAAAAAAATTGATGGTGGCCCTCAACTACATACCCTCAGACTCAGAGTTGAAATATTAAAAGTTTTGGCTGGTTTCGTTGTCTACGGGCTGGGATACGTAGTTGCCTCATTACATGCCAAATACTGCTGAGTCTACAGTATACAATATGAGTACACACACGAATCGATTGGTCGAAGGCTCCTATCACTCGGCAATTGCTAACTTTGAATGTAACATAGAAATTTATAAACGAAAGATTGCAATTAAATAAAATCTGCAGGTACTATTTTAACGAATTTAAATGATGAGTACGATAGCAGAAAGACCTTTAACAATGCCATTTATTGCTGTGAAACACTTATTGGTGTCGATGGTCCAGCAATTAAAAAAAATATAAGTTGAATAACAGAGAATCAATAGATTCCTACTTCACGTAATTAGTTACAAGCAACAACATAGCTCGCGAGACATTCACTTCTATACGCATACTGTGTCTTCACTGCAGAAGCCACGGAAATCTCACAAGTGCACAAGTCGGCACTACTAAATATTTCTACACTACTGGCCATTAAAATTGCTACACCAAGAAGAACTGCAGATGATAAACGGATATTCATTGAACAAATATATTATACTAGAACTGACATGTGATTACCTTTTCACGCAGTTTGGGTGCATAGATCCTGAGAAATCTGTACCCAGGACAACCAACTCTGGCAGTAATAACGGCCTTAATACGCCTGGGCATTGAGTCAAAGAGAGCTTGGATGGCGTGTAGAGGCACAGCTGCCCATGCAGCTCCAACACGACACCGCAGTTCACCAAGGGTAGTGACTGGCGTATTGGGACGAGCCAGTTGCTCGCCCACCATTGACCAGACGTTTTCAATTGGTGAGAGATCTGGAGAATGTGCTGGCAAGGGCAGCAGTCGAACATTTTCTGTATCCAGAAAGGCCCGTACAGCACCTGCAACATGCGATCGTCCATTCTCCTGCTGAAAAGTAGGGTTTCGCAGGGATCGAATGAAGGGTAGAGCCACGGGTCATAGCACATCTGAAATGTAACGTCCACTGTTCAAAGTGCCGTCAGTGCGAACAAGAGGAGACCGAGACGTGTAACCAATGGCACCCCATACCATCATCACGCCTGGTGATACGCCAGTATGGCGATGACGAATTCACGCTTCCAATGTGCGTTCACCGTGATGTCGCCAAACACGGATGCGACAATCATGATGCTGTAAACAGAACATGGACTCATCCGAAAAATGACATTTTGCCATTCGTGCACCCAGTTTCGTCGTTGAGTACACCATCGCAGGCGCTCCTGTCTGTAAGGCAGAGTCAAGGGTAACCGCAGCCATGGTCTCCGAGCTGATAGTCCATGCTGCTGCAAACGTCGTCGAACTGTTCGTGCAGATGGTTGTTGTCTTGCAAACGTCCCCATCTGTTGACTAAGAGATCGAGACGTGGCTGCACGATCCGTTAGAACCATGTGGATAAGATGCCTGTCATCTCGACTGCTAGTGATATGAGGCCGTTGGGATCCAGCACTGCTTTCCGTATTACCCTCCTGAACCCACCGATTCCATATTCTGCTAACAGTCATTGGATCTCGACCAACGCGAGCAGCAATGTCGCGATATGATAAACCGCAATCGCGATAGGCTACAATCCGACCTTTATCGAAGTCGGAAACGTGATAGTATGCATTTCTCCTCCTTACACGAGGCATCACAACAACGTTTCACCAGGCAACGTCGGTCAACTGCTGTTTGTGTATGAGAAATCGGTTGGAAACTATCCTCATGTCAGCACGTTGTAGGTGTCGCCACCGGCGCCAACCTTGTGTGAATGCTCTGAAAAGCTAATTATTTGCATATCACAGCATCTTCTTCCTGTCGGTCAAATTTCGCGTCTGTAGCACTTCATCTTCGTGGTGTAGCAACTTTAATGGCCAGTAGTGTATCTCCCGCGACCACGAACAAACTACTCAACCCTCTCCAAGTATTTTTGCAACCGTCCGTCGCGGTTTCCCATCCAGCACTCTCCCATGTCCTCTGCCACCCGATGCTCCTCCCCCACTTCCATACGGTCTCTTCATTGACTTCGTTAGTCGCCTACCGTAGTAACGAGCGCTGTGATTGGCTAGACCGCTCCCGCCATGTCTCCAAGCCAATGCACACTCACAAACATATTGAAACCCATACGAAATACTGGATTTACATTTAAATAACTTGAAATTAAATAAATATTCCTACAGCTGGACCATAAACATGCTCTATCACACATTATTAAGTACATAAACAAGTCAAATAAACATGTATCGAAGGAATAGAAACAAAAGTAGGCCAGTAGCCTAATATCTCTGTGCTTTCTAAAACACAGTAAATATTTGAACAATTTCTTCATGAATAGTATATATCGGATAAAAAATAGACGAATAAATATATTTACCAGCATGCTGCTACCGTTTTTTCTTGTAACTGTGGAGTACTTACGGTCTGACGCGATCAATAGTAGTCAGCCAATTTGACCTCCAATAACTCATGTACCATTCAAGTTACGTGCCTGTAATTCATACCAATTTAGGTTTACACTAATAGCTTTCTAAAGACATGTTGGTCGACAAAATTGGATGAACCGTTTAGATTTTGGAAACTCGTTGCTGGGTGTCACTTGTATTACACTCCTGGAAATGGAAAAAAGAACACATTGACACCGGTGTGTCAGACCCACCATACTTGCTCCGGACACTGCGAGAGGGCTGTACAAGCAATGATCACACGCACGGCACAGCGGACACACCAGGAACCGCGGTGTTGGCCGTCGAATGGCGCTAGCTGCGCAGCATTTGTGCACCGCCGCCGTCACTGTCAGCCAGTTTGCCGTGGCATACAGAGCTCCATCGCAGTCTTTAACACTGGTAGCATGCCGCGACAGCGTGGACGTGAACCGTATGTGCAGTTGACGGACTTTGAGCGAGGGCGTATAGTGGGCATGCGGGAGGCCGGGTGGACGTACCGCCGAATTGCTCAACACGTGGGGCGTGAGGTCTCCACAGTACATCGATGTTGTCGCCAGTGGTCGGCGGAAGGTGCACGTGCCCGTCGACCTGGGACCGGACCGCAGCGACGCACGGATGCACGCCAAGACCGTAGGATCCTACGCAGTGCCGTAGGGGACCGCACCGCCACTTCCCAGCAAATTAGGGACACTGTTGCTCCTGGGGTATCGGCGAGGACCATTCGCAACCGTCTCCATGAAGCTGGGCTACGGTCCCGCACACCGTTAGGCCGTCTTCCGCTCACGCCCCAACATCGTGCAGCCCGCCTCCAGTGGTGTCGCGACAGGCGTGAATGGAGGGACGAATGGAGACGTGTCGTCTTCAGCGATGAGAGTCGCTTCTGCCTTGGTGCCAATGATGGTCGTATGCGTGTTTGGCGCCGTGCAGGTGAGCGCCACAATCAGGACTGCATACGACCGAGGCACACAGGGCCAACACCCGGCATCATGGTGTGGGGAGCGATCTCCTACACTGGCCGTACACCACTGGTGATCGTCGAGGGGACACTGAATAGTGCACAGTACATCCAAACCGTCATCGAACCCATCGTTCTACCATTCCTAGACCGGCAAGGGAACTTGCCGTTCCAACAGGACAATGCACGTCCGCATGTATCCCGTGCCACCCAACGTGCTCTAGAAGGTGTAAGTCAACTACCCTGGCCAGCAAGAT
The DNA here is from genome assembly GCF_021461385.2 of Schistocerca piceifrons. Lineage (NCBI taxonomy): Eukaryota > Metazoa > Arthropoda > Insecta > Orthoptera > Acrididae > Schistocerca > Schistocerca piceifrons. Next base: position 83,995,984 of record NC_060141.1, read on the forward strand.
CTCCGGATCTGTCCCCCATTGAGCATGTTTGGGACTGGATGGAGCGTCGTCTCACGCGGTCTGCACGTCCAGCACGAACGCTGGTCCAACTGAGGCGCCAGGTGGAAATGGCATGGCAAGCCGTTCCACAGGACTACATCCAGCATCTCTACGATCGTCTCCATGGGAGAATAGCAGCCTGCATTGCTGCGAAAGGTGGATATACACTGTACTAGTGCCGACATTGTGCATGCTCTGTTGCCTGTGTCTATGTGCCTGTGGCTCTGTCAGTGTGATCATGTGATGTATCTGACCCCAGGAATGTGTCAATAAAGTTTCCCCTTCCTGGGACAATGAATTCACGGTGTTCTTATTTCAATTTCCAGGAGTGTATTTACAGTCAGATACTAAATTTTAAACTAATAAAGATATTGAAAATCTGATTACACCATCAGAATCTTCGTGCAAATAATGGTAACGTACATGTTTCTTATTAAGGTGTCATGATTCCTCTGCCTATTATTAATTTCTACATGAACTGTGAAATGTCTGCCGTTATGGTTTCACAAAGTCCGCCATCTTTGGGACTCCCAGAATACGAATCTCCTTCATCGACACAAAACACAGTCCTCGACACAGCGTCAACATGGAATTTCCAGCCACACGGTCGGCATGAACCACACGCTGGGGCTACTTCTCTTGCTCTGGTTAATGTTCGGCACCAAGTGGTTGCTGACGAGTCCCGGCACAATCAGCTTAACAGTTCATTCAGCCATGTTGCTGACAAGAATAAATACAATGGAAAACGAAATTGAGGGTGTGTTAGATGGCAATCAGTTTGGTTTTAGGAAAGGAAAGCGTACAGAGGGGCAATTCCGACGTTGCGGCTGATAACGGAAACAAGACTAAAGAAAAGTCAATGGACGTTCATAGGATTTGTCGATCTGGAAAAAGCATTCGATGATGTACAATGGTGGAAGATGTTCGAAATTCTGAAAAAATAGGAGTAAGCTGTAGGTATAGATGGGTAACATACAAAGGGCGTTCAAAAAGTCTTGCACAGTCGTCTCTATTTTTTTTATTTTTCGCAGGAGGAGAATTAATTTTTTTGTAAATATACTCAGAACATTTAGCTATACATTGAGCCTGCTCAATGTAGCCTCAATCAACTGTGACGCAACTGGCCCAACGTTCTTTTCATGATGTAAATGCTCTTTGGTAAAATTCTGGGCACTGACTTTTACATCATCGCTTGACACAGGAAGTAAGGTCTTTCTCACTATCAAATGTTTTCCGTGCAGGTGGGCTGTCAGGCGACCCAAGAGGTAAAAATCAGACGGAGCCAAGTCCGGACTGTAGGGAGGGTGAGGAACAATTTTCCCCCTTTTTCTGATTTTCTCCTGAGTCATAAGGGCTGTGTGGGGTTTGGAATTGTTATGGTGTAGTCTGAGGAGCTGACCTTGATGCTGTGGTCTGTGAGTCTTGATGGCACGTTGCAGCTTGTCCAATGACAAACAGTAACGATCCCGGTTAATTGTGGAGTCAGGTTTCTACAAGTCAATGAAAATCCGTCACCGACCGTTGTCGCAACCTCACATCTACTTCACGGTCCATTATGGCTCACCTGTAGATAAAATAAAACACTTTTATCTACTAACTTATAGCTAAATGTCCCACTTATGTTCACAAAAAATTTCATTCTCCTCCTGCAAAAAATAAAAAAATTAGAGACGACACTGCAAAACTTTTTGAACGCTCTTTGTACAATATGTACAAGAGGAAAAAAAAAAAAAAAAAAAAAAAAAGAAAGCCGGCCGCGGTGGTCTCGCGGTTCTAGGCGCGCAGTCCGGAACCGTGCGACTGCTACGGTCGCAGGTTCGAATCCTGCCTCGGGCATGGATGTGTGTGATGTCCTTAGGTTAGTTAGGTTTAAGTAGTTCTAAGTTCTAGGGGACTGATAACCACAGCAGTTGAGTCCCATAGTGCTCAGAGCCATTCATTCATTCAGAAAAAAAGAAACAATAAGAGTGGACGACCAAGAACGATGTGCTCTGATTAAAAAGGGTGTAAGACACGTATGTAGTCTTTCCCCCCTACTCTTCAATCAATACATCGAAGAAAAAATGATGGAAATGAAACAAAGGTTCAAGAGTGACATTAAAATTAATGGTGAAAGGATATCAGTGATAAGATTCGCTGATGACATTGCTATCTTCTGTGAAAGTGAGGAATTACAGGATCTGATGAATGGAATGAACAGTCTGATGAGTACAGAATATGGACTGAGAGTAAATCGAAGAAAGACGAAAGTAATGAGAAGTAGGAGAAATGAGAACAGCGAGAAACTTAACATCAGAATTGGCTATCGCGAAATAGGTGAAGTTAAGGAATTCAGTTACCTATAATTTGAGGAACAAATTTTTGAGAATGTACGTTTGGGGCATAGCATTGTGTTGAAGTGAGACAAGGACTGTGGGAAAAGCGGAATAGAAGAGAATCGAAGCACTTGAAATGTGCTGCTACAGAACAATGTTGAAAGTTAGGTGGAATGATAAGGTAAGGAATGAGGTGGTTTTCCGGAGAATCGGCGAGGAAAGGAATATATGGAAAATACTGGCAAGAAGAAGAGACAGGATGATAGGACATCAGGGAATAACTTGTTTGGCGCTAGAGGGAGCTATAGAGGGTAAAACCTGTAGAGAAGAACAGAGTTTGAAATGCATTCAGCAAATAACTGAGAACGTAGGTTGCAAGTGCTGCTCTGAGATGTAAAGATTGGCACGGGAGAGGAATTCGTCCGCGGTCGCATGAAATCAGTCAGAAGACCGCATTTCAAGAAATAAAATAAAATGCAAAAAAAAAAAAAAAAATGTTGGTAACAGCGGTAACCAAACCTGGGCTAAGATAAGATACTTCATTGTCACATAACATGTTTTTATACAATCATTCGATTGAGAACAGTGATGACTCGTCAGTCTTTAACCTAAGTTGTTACAGTATTTTATATACTACAGGAAATGCGTAATACATACATTGCTTATTATAATGAAAATACAACATTATATTTTCAATCTTTTCGTAACTCATCGAATCATTACCATAGACTTCACACACCTATATGAAGTATGGATGTACTGAACGGAATAGCCGGCCGTGGACGCCGAGCGGTTCTAGGCGCTTCAGTTTGGAACCGCGCGACTACTACGGTCGCAGGTTCGAATCCTGCCTCGGGCATGGATGTGTGTGGTGTCCTTAGGTTAATTAGGTTTAAGTAGTTCTAAGTTCTAGGGGACTGATGACCTCAGATGTTAAGTCCCATAGTGCTCAGAGACATTTTTTTTAACGGAATACAAACTGCCATTCAAACTATAATTCTATATATAAACATGAATATACTGTGAACGTGTATACTTTGTATCTATATGGCTTCGAAAGTATACCATTTGTACTTGTATCCTTACTCCCTATTCCTATTTATAAATTCTTCTAAACTATAACATTTGCTTTTAATTCATTTAGAAATTCTTCTAGACTATAATAACATTTGCTTTTTAAGTATGTGCCAATGGTCTCCAATGTGGATTCCCCAAATATTGACCTTATCTTATTTCTGATCTTCAGAGCCATGTAATATGGAGTATTTTCATACAATGTGAGTCGGTGACTAGGTAGCACGTATTTCAATTTATGCCTAGTTTCATAGGCATGTGTGAATGTATTTCCTTCAAACAGATGCGAGTCTTCCTGTTCAAAGAGAAGGGATTGTCATGAAGTCGAGGCTTTCGAATAGTGGTCTGCATGAATGTCTACTATTGGTTCCTGTCATTGCTCTGATTTTTTTTTTTTTTAATTTGAAGATTCGAAGGAGGTATGTCTTTTCAGCACCCCAAAAAATTATTCCATGTCTTATAGCAGTTTTCTTCACCGTTAAATCCGTTGTGTAGTACCCTCGTTGCATAAACTAAACTATTTAATCTCTTCAGTAAACTGTCCACATAGCCGATCCATTGAAAGTTTTTATTTAAAGTTATCCCACGAAGTTTTACAGAATCAACTGTGGTCAGTTCTTTACCTCAATATTCTATTTGCGATATGCATTCAGTAGTTTGTTTGGTCCTGAAGTGTATGATTTGGGTTTTTTCAAGATTTAATTTCATAGCATTATTTTTTATCCATTGTTCAAGCTCTTGTAGAGTTTGTTTCGTGGTCCATACTAATTCATCAATGTTTTTGCAGCAGACTACAGCAGTTGAGTCATCTGCGTAAAGTATTGTATCTGCATTTACTTTGCTAGGCATGTCATTTTTGTAATATAAGAACGCTAACGACTACTAATTAGTGCAGCTAACCAACCTCCACCCCCAACCCTCTCCTCAGAGCCCCTCAGAGCTGTTAGTGTAACTGCTCTTCGAAAACCCTCATAGTCTATGCTTTCACAATATGTTACGAGCAATTTCAAAGAAATTGGTGCTTTAATCAATTTACCACTCGTAGTGCTGGAAGGGATGACGTCCCTTCCCCGAGTTGATCGTAGGGCAGCTGACCATCTTTCAGCACTCGAGACTGGTTTCTAGTTATGTCGGAGAGAGCGCCAAAAACATATTTCCATCTGTTTTATTTGCATACCAGAACACATGTTCTTGCGAATTTGACTGGCGTTCGCCGGCGGTTGTGGACGAGCGGTTCTAGGCGCTTCAGTCTGGAAACGCGCTGCTGCTACGGTCGCAGGTTCGAATCCTGCCTCGGGCATGGATGTGTGTGATGTCCTTAGTTTAGTTAGGTTTAAGTAGTTCTAAGTCTAGGGGACTGATGACCTCAGATGTTAAGTCCCTTAGTGCTCAGAGCCATTTTTTTTTATTTTTTATTTTTTTTACTTGCATTCGAAGAGAAATGGCGTAATTTTAGTGCGATTTCCGTCTCGCATTCGAAGAGGAATGGAATAATTTTAGTACTATATTTTACAGCGCACTGCACATTAGCTTATTATAATCTACAGCCATTAGGTATGGGTTTTAGTATGAGTGCCTCTGGTTCGCGTAGGTGATAATTTCGACAACAGCCATTACAATTCTGAGGCTGTGCCCTGTCTTCAAGATCCCTTTGACGTCAGCTTTCAACACACACTAGACGTCATGTTGCCCCTGCTGTCCTAAACAGCCTCGATACAGAGCGTGCCTGCTGTTCCGTGGCCAGCATGTTATACAGATCTCATCCAGTAAAAACACCTTTTCATCGTCTGAAGAGACACTAGCGCGCCACCACTGGCCAATTACTATGACTGATGAACTCTGAAGGAGAGTAGACGCAGCGTGGAATGACGTACCTGTACGTCATCCAATCTCATTTAGACTCAATGCTCAGCCTGCTTTTAGCCATGGTTGCTGCTAAGGGTGCAGCTCCGGCTCCAACCCTGCTAAATTTTGCCCTCCTTCTACCCCCAAATCGCCTACAGGTTTAATCATGTAATCTTACTGTACGCTGAGGTGACAAAAGTCGTGGAGTGTCTTCTAAGATCGTGTCGGACCTTATTTTGCCTAGCATAGTGCAGCAAGTGGACGTGGCATGGACTCAACAAGTCGTTGCAAGTCTCCAGAAATTTTGAGCCATAGTGCCTCTATAGCCGTCCATAATTGCGAAAGTGTTGCCGGTACAGCATTTTGTGCAAGAACTGACCTCTCGATTATGTCCCATAAATGTGCGATGGGATTGGGCGATCTGAGTGACCAAATCATTCGCCCGGACTTTCCAGAATGTTCTTTAAACCAATCGCGACCAACTGTGGCCTGGTGGCATAGCGTATTGTCATCCATATAAATTCTGTAACTGTTTAGGAACATGAAGTCCATGAAATTCTGAAAATGGTCTCCGAGTAGCTGCACATAGCTACTTCCGGGTAGCTATCGGTTCAGATTGACCAAAGGACCAGTCCATTCCGTGTAAACACAGCCTACACCATTATGCAGTCATCACCAGCTTCTACATCTACATCTACATCCATATTCCGCAAGCCACCTAACGGTGTGTGGCGGAGGGTACTTTGAGTACCTCTATCGGTTCTCCCTTCTACTCCAGTCTCGTATCGTTCGTGGAGAGAAAGATTGTCGGTATGCCTCTGTGTGGGCTCTAATCTCTCTGGTTTTATCCTCATCGTCTCTTCGCGAGATATAAGTAGGAGGGAGCGATATACTGCCTGACTCCTCGGTGAAGGTATGTTCTCGAAACTTCAACAAAAGCCCGTACCGAGCTACTGAGCGTCTCTCCTGCAGAGTCGTCCACTGGAGTTTATCTTTCATCTCCGTAACGCTTTCGCGATTACTAAATGATCCTGTAACGAAGCGCGCTGCTCTGCGTTGGATCTTCTCGATCTCTTCTATCAACGGATCCCACAATGGTGAGCAAGATTCAAGCAGTGGGCGAACAAGTGTACTGTTACCTATTTCCTTTGTTTTCGGATTGCATTTCCTTAGAATTCTTCCAATGAATCTCAGTCTGGCATCTGCTTTACCGACGATCAACTTTATATGATCATTCCATTTTAAACCACTCCTAATGCCTACTCCCAGATAATTAATGGAATTAACTGCTTCCAGTTGCTGACCTGCTATATTGTAGCAAAATAATAAAGGATCTTTCTTTCTATGTATTCGCAGCGCATTACACTTGTCTACATTGAGATTCAATTGCCATTCCCTGCACCATGCGTCAATTCGCTGCATATCCTCCTGCAGTTCACTACAATTTTCCATTGTTACAAACTCTCGATATACCACAGCATCATCCGCAAAAAAGCCTCAGTGAACTCCCGATGTTATCCACAAGATCGTTTATGTATATTGTGAATAGCAACGGTCCTACGACACTCCCCTGTGGCACATCTGAAATCACTCTTACTTCGGAAGACATTTCTATTCATTGAGAATGACATGCTGCGTTCTGACAGTGCCTTGTTGACAACTTGGGTCCATGACTTCAGGGGGACTGTGTGACACTCGAACCCTACCACCAGCTCTTACCAACTGAAATAGGTTCTCATCTGACCAGGCCAGGGTTTTCCAGTAGTCTAGGGTCCAACCGATATGGTCGTGGGCCCGGGAGAGACGATGCTGGAGACGTCGGGGCTGTTAACAAAGACACTCGCATCGGTCGCCTGCTGCTATAGCCCATTAACGCCAAATTTCTCCACACTGTCGTAACGGATGCGTTCACCGTACGTCCCACATTGATTTCAGCTGTTATTTCATGCAGTGTTGTTTGTCTGTTAGAACTGACAACTCTATGTAATCGACGCTGCTCTCGGTCGTTAAGTGAAAGCTGTCGACCACTGCGTTGTCCGTGGTGAGAGGTAATGCGTGAAATTTGGTATTCTCTGCACTCTTTTGACGCTGTGGGTCTCAGAATGTTATGTTCGTGTTGTGTACATAGTTCCGCGTAGTCAGCGCGCACACAACTTTCCCACTAGAGCGCGCCCCGCTAAGGACAACAGCGCAGGCGCAGCGCTCGTCCGTCTCCGCACTACGAGATGGCGCTGTCATAGAGACGGACCAAATTCTGCTTCCACCGATCCGCGTATTAATATGTAACGCAGCCAATGAGATTGCTGCTAACGTAGAACCTTTTCTCCTCGCGGATGACACTCGCGCAGTGATACCTGAACGCGCGAGGTATTACAACGTGTGTACAGACCTCCGACTAGTCAGTCTGCATCAGTATGCGTTAGTCTGCATTAGTCTGTAGTCAAGTTTCAGTCTGCGCCTAATAAGATTATCATATTCCTGTACATAGCCATGAAGAGAGATGTATAGACAATTTGTCAAGTATCAGAGATATGTGAGAATAAGATTAACGTACCAAGACCAAAGGAACTTCAGATTGTCAGTTGTAAATAGCATACAGAATCAAGTTAAGTAAGGTTTATGATTGTTATTATTTTAATAAATGTGTGTGAAAATTAATCAAGTTCTGTTTAAAGTTGGTCACTGTCAATCTGCTACTCTAAGCGTGCAAGTGGCATTTCTATCGTCTGACCTAACGGCAGAAGATAAACACGCCACGATAAGACCACGAGACACATTGCTGACACTCGCCTACTTCGTTAGAGCGGCAAGTCAAATAATCTGATGGTGTGTGTACCGAGGGTCTTACAGTACGCACACCACAGTTCGCTAACAATTTCCGAAATGACAACTGCCATTCTGGCCTCAAAGTATTTTAATTCCCGTCATGCGGTCATAATTACGTCGGTCACCTTTACACACGAATCTCCCGAGTGCAAATGACAACTCCACCAAAGCACTATCGTTTTATATCTTGTGTACGCAATACTATCACCATCTGTACATGTGCGTGTCACTTCCCTGGACTTTATCACCTCAGTGTACTGTCCAAGCACAGTAAGCACGATTACATGATTTGTTTTCCTTTCCATTCTCGTATTGTAGTTTAACGAGAGGTAATATCGTCTTATTCACTTGCTCACAGAGGAGCATAAACTCGTCGTCGTCCCCACCCATCGGAAAAGAGATGTTTCTTACTTGCAAAAACAGATAGAGCTCACAGACTACTAATTGCTTCGGACATAACAGGGTTTAAGTGGGCAGATGTGGTACAATAAATCTTCGACGTGAGCAGAATAAGAAGCGGCGCTGGCGAATCGTATGCTGGGCACTCACGATAAAAAAAACTTATCCTTTCTCCGTAAGGCCATTCTAAGCGATACTGGCCAACGTAATTAATTTACTTTTTTACATCGTCCCACCCTTGGCTTCATGGTGTCAGATGTATGAACTGACATTTAATAGCGACAGTGGTTATGTAATAGTCCCTCCCTGCTGAGCCACAACTAGTAAATAACAAAGCTATAACATGTTCAAAAGCAAGAACGCAAACTCTGAGCATCCACGAAGCCCAACCGTATAGACAGGTGGATTTTATTTCAGGAGAAACTTCGCTCCGGCCCATCTGAATTATGTTTGACTTGTATTATCTTACTGTTTCAGGTGAAGCATTGGTTTAAAAAGATACAGGTAACTTCTGAACTAAAGAGTCCCTAACGATTTCTCTGTACATGAGTCGTTACACACAGTTAAAGAAAGGAAATCTTGTAGCGTTTCTTACCGCATCATGTGCTGCGTATAGTAAGGTGGACTCTTTTAGTTTCGTCACCGTGGTTACGTACGTATCTTGCTACAAAGCAGTTATAGCGTGTCGCTAAGAGACAGTTACCAGTACTAGTGCTTTAGGAAGGCATTTTTCCAGACTGTTTAGAATTAGAAGAAAAACATTAATTGCATTATTTTACAACTAGTTATTAAACTCTGTGGATTAAGGACACTGCCTGCTCCTTGCCTCTTCCCATCTGTATTGCTTCTCTCAACTGCTACTGAGTTCCTGGATGCTATAGCACATGCTCCACTAACGCATCTTTTCTTCTGGCTAGGGTCTTGCACAAAATTCTTTCCTCGCCTATCGATTTCTCCGTTTCATTTCTAATATTTTCTGATAGCACCACATTTAAAATGCTTCCTGATTTTTCTTCGCCAGATTTCAGAAGGCCCACGTTTTATTTCTGCGCAGCACTGTGGTCCAAAGGTATACTGTCAAGAACTTCGTCCTCATTTCCATCTCAATGCCCTAACTCATTTTTTCAACAAAGCTTTCTTCTCCCATGGCACACAACTTCTTGTAGCATACTCGTATAGGGCATCCTGTGTAATATTGCTTCCTAGGCTGAGGATTCGCTTTACTTTTTCCACTACTGTGTTGTTCCAAACAGAGTTACAGAAAATACTGAGTGGAATGAACTTCCGCTGAGCACAGAATACGCATTTAAACTGAAAAAAGACGAGAGTAGTGACGAGTAGCAGAGATGAAATTAGTGATAAATGTTACATTAAAATTGTGGACCAAGAAGTCTGTCAAGTGAAGGAATTCTGCTATCTCGGACACTAAGTAACACATGACAAAAGAAGCAGGGACATGAAAGCCAGAGTAGAACTGTTAAGGGGAGTTCCTGACCAAAAGAAGTCTATTAGTATCAAACATCGGCCTTAATGTGAGGGAGAAATTTCTAAGAATCTATGGCTGAGGGAAAGCATTGTATGGAGATGAATCATGGGCTGTGCGGGGGGAGGGGGGGGGGGGGGGAGCGGGTGACTGGAGGAGACGTTAAGGTGTTGTGCTATAAAAGGATACCGAAAATTAGATGCATTGATAAAATAAGAAACTGACAAAATAAAATGTAAACGTCATAGGGAATTGTTGGCTACGATATTCCAAGGTGTGAGTCGCAAAGGGTGTTCTTCTTCCATGCACACTGGTCCCTTCCATTGCGAATATGTGAGAGTTGTGTCGTTTATGTGTATTTGTGGACTGTAGATGAGTGTAATGGATGCATGTGTAGTGTAGTGTTATGTTTGTGTTCTGCGACGACGACGACGAACGCGACGACTGTGGTGATGATGATGATGATGATGATGATGATGATGATGGTAATGATAATGACAACGATGATCACTGACAAGAAGAAGCGACACCATAGGAGGAAATGCTGGTAAGACATCAGGGAATAACTTTCATAGTTTCAGAATGAAATTTTCACTCTGCTGCGGAGTGTGCGCTGATATGGAACCACCTGACAGATGAAAAGTGTATGCCGCATTGAGACTCGAACAGGGCACCTTCGTCTTTCGCGGTCGAGTGCTCTACCGACTGAGTTACCCACGCCGACTCACCACCTGCCCTCACAGTTTTACTTTCTCTCCTATTTTCCAAACTTCAACAGAAACTCTCCTTCGCAGCTTGCACGACTGACACTCCTTGAAGGAAGGTGCTGCGCCACGAATAAGTGCAGGCGTGAATTTGGGGAATTCTTGTAAATTTTGGGCAGCTTTGGGTTGTCCCTTTAGGGACCGATTGTCACATCGGATGGCAGGCGCTGGTGATGTTGATATTTTGCAAACGAGTCTGCGAGGCAGGTTTACGACACCGCTCCCGGGCCAGAAGGCACGGCCCTGCGGGCACTGTATCCAAATGCGAAATAATCGAGGCAGTACAGAGCACCGATGTTCTGTGAAGAACCCATGCGTTGCAGTTACATCGGCACCTACTGACCTGTGTGTAGGGGCCGAAAGGGGGTGAGGAAAGCTGACGTTGTAATTATCAAGGAGCACTGCACTTGTCCCCTCCAGAGGAACTACGTCAGAGGCGTAAGGAAAAGACGAATAAATAAACGAACCCGGAGGCTCAAACATCTACATCTACATACATACTCCGCAATCCACCATACAGTGCGTGGCGGAGGGTACCTCGTACCACAACTAGCATCTTCTCTCCCTGTTCCACTCCCAAACAGAACGAGGGAAAAATGACTGCCTGTATGCCTCTGTACGAGCCCTAATCTCTCTTATCTTATCTTTGCGGTCTTTCCGCGAAATACAAGTTGGCGGCAGTAAAATTGTACTGCAGTCAGCCTCAACTGCTGGTTCTCTAAATTTCCTCAGTAGCGATTCACGAAAAGATCGCCTGCTTTCCTCCAGAGACTCTCACCCGAGTTCCTGAAGCATTTCCGTAACACTCGCGTGATGATCAAACCTACCAGTTGTAACCTCCCCCTCACTTATCGACCTTAATGACAGTGAAAAATGAAACTGCGTGTACCTAATGGGAATTTTGGAAAAGCAATCGTCACCGAAGTTAACCTGTCGGTAAAGAGGGAGGAAAGGGTTACATCTAAATGAAAGGAAAAATGCAAGTGAAACTGGTGGAAATTAATTTTGAAATAGGGATAAAGTTAATAAAGAAAGTAAATGTGCGGCCGTTACGTTAACAATCAACTAGCGGTAATTAGATATTTGAGATTTGGGGGAAATTACGGTCGCCAGTCCTATGGACAATTACTATAATAACTGAAAAGGAAAGGTTATTACACATATAATTAGCACTAGAAGCGTGGCAACTGAAGGTTGACACGTGTAGTGTGAAAACTGAAAGTTTGTCAGAAGTAATAAATTTCGCTACACTTAATTTAGCAAAAGAATTAATGAAACCGGAAAATCGAAAGTTAATTTAGTGACTGAAGTTAATAGTGAGCTTTCTTTCTGAAGCACATCGAAATACAGATAGTCTTGGACTATCTCAACAATCATTTCTAAAGCTACTTGAATCTACGCAATTTAGAAAGACGAGATTTAACTTTGAACTTGAATTAAACGATTCTGAACAATTAACAATAATAAAATTTAGTACGTACCAAGCTGAGCTGCAGTCACAGGTAAGCTAAAATACGGTAACAAAACTCGCACTCTTAATTTGTGCCTGTGTAATCTAACTATTGTAGCCAGCTATGAATACTTAAATTGAACTTTGAAATTAAAGCAGTGAAATGGAATTATGCTGGCGTTTGAATTTCAACGACGCTCGGGTTCGTTTCGGGAAAGGAAGGGACCCTGCTTGACAATGCAATTGGGACAATGAGCAACAAAGGTTCATGCTAAGTTGCTGTAATTTTGCGAGGCAAATGGAACAATTTGAAAAGCTGAGGTCTGCCATACAGTTCTGAAACTTTACGTGCTTTTAGTCTTCCTTGTTGGTTGATTGAAGGTTTGAAGTCGTCGATCGAGGAGGTGGCGACAGTCACTCATTGTCGGCCGTCGCTGTTGCAGAAGCTGGATGTTGGCGCGCCTTCTTCTCGACACGGTAACCAGGCGAAACGGGCTCTTGATGTGCGCCAGCTAATGCTTCCCGTCCGCGACACCATGTCAGAAACTATCATCGCGAGTCGAGCGCAATTCCATGCTGCCACCCCGAAAGCGCGGCAACTCGCGGGAGCGTCACACAACACACCTGCTCCACTCGCTACTCCAGCCAGACTCCTACAGCTCTGCCCGCGCTCCACGCGGCAGAGTTAACATCACCAAAGATCCTACACGCTTTGAGTCTTCACACGACCTATCGATGTAAGCGTTCGATAGCAGTTTTCCCTAGGCAAGACCCAGCGTAAAAATACAAATAATATCTACGAAACAAACCAATTATACATCGACATAAATGCATAAATATATATATACAAATAGTAAAACAATTACAATATGTAAAGACACAGAAATGTCATATATTCAGGTAACAAGAATAAGGAAAACAAATTATAATACAATAGATGGAAATACGAGGATATGCATTTCCGGCGTTACACAGTAACAAATCTAGCAGCCCGCCTCTGAATTGCTTCTATGTCCTCCCTCAATCCGACCTGATAGGGATCCCAAACGCTCGAGCAGTACTCAAGAATAGGTCGTATTAGTGTTTTATAAGCGGTCTCCTTTACAGATGAACCACATTTTCCCAAAATTCTACCAATGAACCAAAGACGATTATCCGCCTTCCCTACAACTGCCATTACATGCTTGCCCCACTTCATCTCGCTCTGCAATGTTACGCCCAAGTATTTAATCGACGTGACTGTGTCAAGCGCTACACTACTAATGGAGTAGGCAGCGCGGGATTAGCCAAGCGGTCTGAGGCGCTGCAGTCATGGACTGTGCGGCTGGTCCCGGCTGAGGTTCGAGTCCTCCCTCGGGCATGGGTGTGTGTGTTTCAAATCAAATGGTTCAAATGGCTCTGAGCACTATGCGACTCAACTTCTGGGGTCATCAGTCGCCTAGAACTTAGAACTAATGAAACGTAACTAACCTAAGGACACCACACACATCAATGCCCGAGGCAGGATTCGAACCTGCGACCGTAGCGGTCGCTCGGCTCCAGACTGTAGCGCCTAGAACCGCACGGCCACTCAGGCCGGCTGTGTGTGTTTGTCCTTAGGATAATTTAGGTTAAGTAGTGTGTAAGCTTAGGGACTGATGACCTTAGCAGTTAAGTCCCATAAGATTTCACACACATTTGAACATTTTTGAACTAATGGAGTATTCAAACATTACGGGATTCTTTTTCCTATTCATCTGAATTAATTTACATTTATCTATATTTAGAGTTAGCTGCCATTCTTTACACCAATCACAAATCCTGTCCAAGTCATCTTGTAACGCCGGAAATGCATATCCTCCTTTTTCCATCTATTGTACTATAATTTGTTTTCCTTATTTTTGTTACCTGAATATATGACATTTCTGTGTCTTTACATATTGTAATTGTTTTACTATTTGTATATATATATTTATGCATTTATGTCGATGTATAATTGGTTTGTTTCGTAAATATTATTTGTATTTTTACGCTGGGTCTTGCCTAGGGAAAACTGCTATCGAACGATTACATCGATAGGTCGTGTGAAGACTCAAAGTGTGTAGGATCTTTGGTAGTGTTAACTCTGCCGCGTGGAGCGCGGGCAGAGCTGTTGGAGTCTGGCTGGAGTAGCGAGTGGAGCAGGTGTGTTGTGTGACGCTCCCGCGAGTTGCCGCGCTTTCGGGGTTTGGCAGCATGTAATTGCGCTCTACTCGCGATGATAGTTTCTGACATGGTGTCGCGGACGGGAAGCATTAGCTGGCGCACATCAAGAGCCCGTTTCGCCTGGTGACCGTGTCGAGAAGAAGGCGCGCCAACATCCAGCTTCTGCAACAGCGACGGCCGAAAATGAGTGACTGTCGCCACCTCCTCGATCGACGACTTCAAACCTTCAATCAACCAACAAGGAAGACTAAAAGCACGTAAAGTTTCAGAACTGTATGGAAGACCTCAGCTTTTCAAATTGTTCCATTTGCCTCGCAAAATTACAGCAACTTAGCATGAACCTTTGTTGCTCATTGTCCCAATTGCATTGCCAAGCAGGGTCCCTTCCTTTTCCGAAATGAACCCGAGTGTCGTTGAAATTCAAACGCCAGCATAATTCCATTTCACTGCTTTAATCTCAAAGTTCAATTTAAGTATTCATAGCTGGCTACAATAGTTAGATTACACAAGCACAAATTAAGAGTGCGAGTTTTGTTACCGTATTTTAGCTTACCTGTGACTGCAGCTCAGCTTGGTACGTACTAAATTTTACTATTGTTAATTGTTCAGAGTCGTTTAATTCAAGTTCAAAGTTAAATCTCTTCTTTCTAAATTGCGTAGATTCAAGTAGCTTTAGAAATGATTGTTGAGGTAGTCCAAGACTAACTGTATTTCGATGTGCTTCAGAAAGAAAGCTCACTATTAACTTCAGTCACTAAATTAACTTTCGATTTTCCGGTTTCATTAATTCTTTTGCTAAATTAAGTGTAGCGAAATTTATAACTTCTGACAAACTTTCAGTTTTCACACTACACGTGTCAACCTTCAGTTGCCACGCTTCTAGTGCTAATTATATGTGTAATAACCTTTCTTTTTCTGTTATTATAGTAATTGTCCATAGGACTGGCGACCGTAATTTCCCCCAAATCTCAAATATCTAATTACCGCTAGTTGATTGTTAACGTAACGGCCGCACATTTACTTTCTTTATTAACTTTATCCCTATTTCAAAATTAATTTCCACCAGTTTCACTTGCATTTTTCCTTTCATTTAGATGTAACCCTTTCCTCCCTCTTTACCGACAGGTTAACTTCGGTGACGATTGCTTTTCCAAAATTCCCATTAGGTACACGCGGTTTCATTTTTCACTGTCATTAAGGTCGATAAGTGAGGGGGAGGTTACATCCTTCGAGAGTCACTCAACGACGACACCTTCCCGTACACCACAGCATCATCAGCAAACAGCGAAGCAGGCATTCGGGTCGCCATTTTGTCCGCGTCTAGAACCGGAGAGAATGACGATTGTTTAAGTTGCAGGCCAACCGCAACGACGCTTGATGATGAACATCGGCGGCCAGCAGGCCCGCTGAAGCTACCTCCAACCCCCGCTGCACGGACGCGTCATGGCTGTGGCAGAACACGTCGCACCTTGGAGTTACATCGGCACGAGGAGCGAGAGGGCTACTAGCTCCGCTCTCTGGGTGGCATCGTCCGACGGACTGCAAGCTGCCGTCCGTAGGGACAGAACTGGGGCGCGAACTCCTGGCCTCCCGGGTGCAGAGCTGTCTGCGGGCACTGAACGAGCTGCCCTGGGCGGACGGACGGAGCTGCTAAGGTTCACTACAACGACGGCGGTCGGCTGCTTCCCCTCCGCGCTCTACATGGGGTCCACGAGTTGCGTTTGAGGGAGCAGTCATCCGTGTTCCAGGCCGCAGGGAATGAAAAGTGTATAAAATCTGGCAGTGTTCGTGACAAGGCAAGAAGCGGTATACCAGCAGTAAGAGACGACATTGTTGGCAAAAATATGGAGAGAACTTGGGTATCGCCTAAACGTTCTGCGTGCAACAGAGGGGATTTTTCAAATATTTTTGTTAGACCAAAGCGGGTCTTGCCCATTCTTAATTAATTTACCCACCAAATACTTCTCCAGAGCTTCATTTGCAATCTGTTTCAACTTTGGCCACAATTATTCTACTGGAAATAAATGATTTCAATTCATTCACTAAATTGGGGCTCTAAATGTAGAAAAATGTAAGTTAATGTAGATGAAGAGGAAAAAGAAACCGATAATGTTTGGATACAGCATCAGTAGTACTCTGCTTGATACAGTCACATCGTTTAAACATCTGAGCATAACATTGTGAAGCGATATGGAATGGAAAGCTTCGTAACAAGATTGAAAATTCTCAGTACGAAGCGATTCTTTTTTTAGAGGAAACGAATTGCCAAGAACGTAGGGTTTCTAGTATAGAATAAAGACGCTTGGGATTCTTGGCTGAGAAGTTTTCTAGGAATGAAAAATATAAAGCTTAAGGCTCTTAACGTGTGTGGTGGCCACTTACAAGGGGAGGCCGCCAATTGTGAAATTCAGATTCGATTCATACTGCGCATAATACAAGCTCATGGCCAGAGGTGTAATGTGGCAAAGCACCAAGATGCACTTCTATTTGAATTGCAAAAAACTAATAATAAAAATAATATTGCATGGCGCGAGATTCGATCCGGCGACCTTCGGATTACGAACCTCAGCGCTTACCGCTGCGCTATGACGCTGTAGAAAGTCATTAATCGTAGAGAGTATTTCACCGCAACGGTTTCTTTTAACTGTCGATTTTCTCGACAACGGCTGAGAAGTGCATCTTGGTGCTTTGCCACATTACACCTCTGGCCATGAGCTTTTATTATGCGCAGTATGAATCGAATCTGAATTTCACAATTGGCAGCCTCCCCTTGTTAGACGTGGCGAGAGTAGGATCGCTACGTCTGCAAGGCTGGGCGACCGGAAGCCAACGCTGTAGATTCTGACACGCGTTGTCGCTGACCCACGCATGCTGCGCAGCGCAATCGCCGAGTTCAGCCCTTGACCGGCTGTGTACCTTTGATGTGATAAACCCAACGACACACCTGGCTGTGCTTCTCTGCACGCTACGGTGTTGGTCATCCCTCTCTCCCAAACCATACCTCTTGGTCGTTCTGACGAATTGCAATCCCCGGGCTCGGGGGTTGCAACAAAGAATGTTGTGGCTTAGCTACAGGCCGGGGGATGTTTCCATAATGAAATTTTCACTCACATTTTCAGTGAAAATTTCATTCTGGAGACATCCCCGGGGCTACAGCTAAGCCAAGTCTCCACATCATCCTTTCCTCCAGGAGTGCTAGTCCCGCAAGTTTCGAAGGGGAGCTTCTATGAAGTTTGGAAGAGACGAGGCACTGGTGGGAGTAAAGCTGTGAGCACGGGTCTTGAATCGTGCTGGGGTAACTCAGTTGGTAGAGCACTTGCTGCGAAAGGCAAAGGTCCCGAGTTCGAGCCTCGCTCCGCCACACAGTTTTAATCTGGCAGGAAGTTTCAACTTCCACGACCCTTGGGGGAGCGGTACGGGGTAAACACTGCAGGGGAAGACCGAAATTCGAATATATCGAACTAACTGAGGAAATTGTGTGTGAGTGTTACCATAATCTGAGATTAAGAGGTTGGCACAACACAGGAAGTCGTGGCGGGCTGCCTCAAGCCAGAGGAGTGATGAGTACCTCCCGCCTCCCCCCAGGCTCCCCCCCCCCCCCCCCGCCTCCCACCCCCCCAAAAAAGATGTATCCTGGGGCTGTGAGGAAAGTAATTTATGCACTTCTTGCTTTTGACGGTCTTGCCGCAGTGGATACACCGGTTCCCGTGAGATCACAGAAGTTAAGCGTTGTCTGGCGTGGTCGGCACTTTCTTAATACACGTGAATTTATGTACACAAACATGTACATTAGTATGTTCTGTAGAAATGATTAGCATTTGAACCATGTCGGTCCGCGAGTTCAGGATCAACATCGATACCACGGCGCAACACAACCTACTGGTAAAATGTGCCTGTGACTCACGTCGTCATAGTAGTGGATCAGTGTGACTCCAGCTGACGTGCAGGAGGCCTCGCAGACGTATGCGCGAAGTGTACCGTGAAATAAGTTAGTTTGGAAGAGGGCACCTTATTGGCACGAGAGAATGTAATGCATCCATCAGGGAAAATGTTGCGCGTGTCGGACGAAGAGTTCTGGCAGTGCAACGGGTGTGTGCAGAATGGTTCACGGAAGGCCGTAGAACACGACGAGATGAGTCAGGTCGCACCACTCATAACACCGTCCTCCGAGAGGATTGACACCTCATCCGAATGGCATTGTGCCGGCCGCGGTGGTCTCGCGGTTCTAGGCGCGCAGTCCGGAACCGCGCGACTGCTACGGTCGCAGGTTCAAATCCTGCCTCGGGCATGGATGTGTGTGATGTCC
The DNA here is from genome assembly GCF_021461385.2 of Schistocerca piceifrons. NCBI lineage: Eukaryota > Metazoa > Arthropoda > Insecta > Orthoptera > Acrididae > Schistocerca > Schistocerca piceifrons. The sequence goes on from NC_060141.1 coordinate 84,014,669, forward strand.
TTAGGTTAGTTAGGTGTAAGTAGTTCTAAGTTCTAGGGGACTGATGACCACAGCTGTTAAGTCCCATAGTGCTCAGAGCCATTTGAACCATTTTTCGAATGGCATTGTAGGACAGGACTCCTCGTCTCTGGTGCAAAAGTGTAACACATTGTACTCTATCAGGAATGATAGTCCGACGCCATTTATTACGGCATTGGTTACGTGCGAATCGTGGACTACTCTGCCGATCTTTGACGAATGTGCAGAATAGGCTAGACAAAAATAGTGTGTGGAACGACGTCACTGAGGACAGGAGTGACATCGGATAGTGTTTTGGATTAATCCAGGTTTTGTTTGTTCGACGATGATGGCCGCATTTTGGTTCGCAATACGCAGGGGGAGAGTGGCGTCAGAGTGACTGCATTCGCACAAGACATACAGCGACACGGTGTTAGCAGGTATTGACTAAAACCACAAATCACAGTTGGTGCGGGTCCAGGACACTGTGACATCGTTTGATTGCCATGTCCTTTCTGCACACCACCCCAGCCGCCATTTTTTAGCAAGACACTGTACGACCACATGTTGCTGCATGAACACTTGCCTTCTTGGTGTCACAGGATGTCAGCCTTTTGTCCTGGCCAGCCAGATCACCACACTTGCCACAGTTGTACTTGTCCTATGAATATGAACGTCCTGTCTCTAGTCGTTCAAAGCTTTCTGCTTTTTCTGAACGTGAGTGTTCATGCAAAGCGTCTCCCCTGTGTTAAGACAGACAATTTCGGCAATTATGTACGTTCTACATTTGGTTGGGTCATATTTGACGAAAATATATGTTTGATCCATTGATGTACATTGTTTTTCTCTTGTGAAGATGACTGTAATAATCGAAACTGGAAAAGAATAAACGTACAGCTGCACAGCTGATGGCAAAAATATGCTTTTTTTCAAACCTACTAAGAGTAGGCTAGCCAGACATCCCGCTTTTTCCGGGACTGTCCCGGTTTTCACGTAAATGTCCTGGTGTCCCTAGAAAACTATTCTAGGGGCATACTTGTCCCAGTTTTTAATCGAGGAACAAAATGCCTGCAATACTATTTCTCATTTAATTACAGATTTGTGATAAACAAATTTCCTAGAAGTAAAACGTTACGGAAATATGTATTTTTATAGTAAGAGGCGTGTTTTTTTAAGTAAGTACCGTTTTGAAATTAAAAAAAGACGTGCTAAGATATCTCAATAATTTTATTTTACATGAAAGCCTGTACATTAATCTACTTTTCTACATAATTTCCGTCAATATTGAGGCACTTGTCATAACGTTGTACCAGTTTTTGAATACCCTCCTCATAGAAGTCTGCAGCCTGACTTGTTAACCGCTGCATCACCACTGTTTTGACTTCGTCATAGTCTTGAAGACGCTGACCGCCCAGGTGTTTCTTCAAGTGCAGGAACAGATGGTAGTCACTGGGCGCAAGGTCGGTTCAAAATGGTTCAAATGGCACTGAGCACTATGGGACTCAACTGCTGAGGTCATTATTCCCCTAGAACTTAGAACTAGTTAAACCTAACTAACCTAAGGACATCACAAACATCCATGCCCGAGGCAGGATTCGAACCTGCGACCGTAGCGGTCTTGCGGTTCCAGACTGCAGCGCCTTTAACCGCACGGCCACTTCGGCCGGCCCGCAAGGTCGGGGCTGTACGGAGGATGATCTAGACTGTAGAATTTCCCCTCGAAAAGATGTGATGAGACCTTTGGTCTGATTCGTCACATGCGGAAGGGCATTGTCTTGCAGCAAAACGATGCTCTTGCTCAACTTCCATGGACTGTTGCTTTGATTCTGGTGTGACCTAAGCCACCTGTGTTTCATCACCCGTAACAATTGGGCTTAAGAAATCATCACCGTCGTTGTGGTACCACTTAAGGAAAGTCAATGCACCGTCTAAACGTTTGGTTTTGTGCACATCCGTCAACGTTTTCGGTACCCAACGTATGCTCAGTTTTCGGTAATTCAAGTGCTCGGTCACAATGCCAATAAAAAACACTACGAGAAACATTAGGAAAGTCATCCCGCAAGGAGGAAATCTTAAAGCGTCTGTTTTCTCTCACCTTATTGTTCACTTCCTGCACCAATCTTTCATTAACGACCGAAGGACGCGCACTCCGTTGTTCATCATACACATTTGTGCGGCCATCTTTAAATGCTCTCACCCACTTTCTTACCATTCCATCACTCATAATGTTTTCTCTGTAAACTGCACAGATCTCACTAGGAATATCGATCGCTTTTAGGCCTTTATCACTAAGAAATCTCGTAACAGCCCGTACTTCACAGTCGGCGGGACTCACGACTATCGGAGGCGTCTTAAACACTCAGTACGCAACGTAAACAAGGAGGAATCAGACTGTAATGGCGTCAGTGCATAGATTAAGGTACAAAATGGTCCAAATGGCACTGAGCACTATGGGACTTAACGTCTGAGGTAATCAGTCACCTAGAACTTAGAACTACTTAAACCTAACTAACCTAAGGACATCACACACATTCATGCCCGAGGCAGGATTCGAAACTGCGAACGTAGCGGTCGCCCGGTTCCAGACTGTAGCGCCTAGAACCGCTCGGCCACCCCGGCCGGCGATTAAGGTACAGCCTTTCAAGTAAAAATAAAATTATTGAGCTATCTTAGCACGTCTTTTTTTAATTTTAAAACGGAACTTACTTAAAAAACACGCCTCGTATATAAGCCTACCGCATTTGGTTTAACTCGTGTTATACTTGAACGAAGAGTGAGATATACATTGAAAAGGAAAACCGGTATTAACGACCGTCGCCTCCAACTTGTCGACGTTTGCAAACTAGCAAACCCAAAATCAAAGGAGATGTAAAGGAGCAGTACTCAAACCATTACTCCTGAAGGGACTGCAGCCATATGGAAGTTAATTTCGTGAAGAATGTCAGCGACACGGCGTGTGTTTGGAGTGCTTATTGAATACTGTTTGACATGTATCTACGTTTGCCCTACCGGTTTTCTTTCAAACGAAATCTTAAATTTTAGTACGAAATGTATAATTTGTATCTGATTACTGATTAGTTACATTACATTGTTTTTAACATTAACAAATTGTAACCAAGTATCTAGTAAGTGACTAAAACACTGCAGAAAATATATGCAAGCTGTGTATCAGTTCTGTTGGTCGCTATCGGAATAACCGTGCTGGGAGGCAATTACTACCTACAGAACTGGAATTAAGGCATGAATTCTTGTTGTAACTAAATTGGTGACATGAACAGTCTTCCTGGCAGCGTCAGAAAAATACAACGCAACGTACCAACACTGAAGTCACACAAACCGTATTTTGCAGCAAACTTGGTGCTTAACAAAAAGTCGATTGTTCGATTATTACACATATATATATTTAATTGAAGTCACTATTAAGTTACACTGATATCATTAATTTACCTCTAATTTTCTATGATTGCCGATCACACAGTCCATCCAATAAATCATGAGGATTAGCACATATTTTTAGATGCCTTGCAGCATGGAGGAAGTTACTGCCTCTTATGATTGCAGGCAAAAATCATGCTTGTGAACGAATATTGGCACAATAAACAAAAATATTCTTGCGGCTATAACTCTGCCCGCCCGGCTAGCCGTGCGGTCTGACGCTTAGCTTCCCGAGCAGGAAGGGGTGCCAGTCCCCGGCACGAATCCTCCCGGCGGATTAGTGTCGAGGTCCGGTGTGCCGGCCAGTCTGTGGACGCTTTTAAGGCGATTTTCCATCCGCCTCGGTGAATGCGGGCTGGTTCCACTTATTCCGCCTCAGTTACACTGTGTCGGCCATTGCTGTGCAGATACCATTTCCACGTACGCGTACACCATAATTATTCTACCACGGAAACATTTGGGGTTACACCCTTGTGGTATGAGGCGTTCCCCGGGGGGGCAGCGGAGGGGGGGGGGGTGTCCACTGGGTGCCGAACCGCACCCTGGGTTCGGTGTGGGGCGGCGGTGGGATAGGTGGAATGCTGTGGTCTGCGTCGGGTTGTGAACCACTGAGGGCTATGGCGGGCGAGGCCTCTTCTTCGTTTCTAGGTCTCCGGTTTCATAAATACATGATAACTCTTAATATATGTGTTTTCTTGCACTTTTATCACACATAGAAATTACTACTACATTGTTGACGCTCGAGTAAAAATTACACGTCATTTATGTGTGAGATCTGAAACATAAGTACTCTCAAGTGAGATTGAAACAAAAGTTGTTAAGAAATTCAATATCCTCCTGACATTGCCCTTTTGTTACAAAGATAATTTTAAAAGCCAATCTTTGCCGTCTTCTTCGGCAAAGTACAAATTTCTTATTGCTAATGAGGAAAAGAAAACATTCATAGAAATTAATAACGACAAAAAATTAAAAGGTATGATATTGGGAGCTAGATGTGTAGGTATTACACAGATATTACAATAGAAAATGTATGTATCAGTCTTTTTTATTTGTGAAGAATAGAATATCATTCGTGTATAGTGCACCTACATTTTCCAATTCACATAATGAAGGTAAATTCTTGTTGTGGGTTTTCAGCTGCTGCATTCGTCATAGGCCTGTTATCGATTTCAAAAATAACTGACAAGAAAGGTATTGTAATGATGCTAGGTATAAACACAAGGATCCCAGTTTTATCTCTTTGAAATCTACCTAAGAGTCAACAGACTCTTTTTCTTTGATGTTTCTGCATATATTTGCAATTTAGCTTTTGCAAAGTGTAGCTGGAGTCATCCCAAAAACCATTGCTCGCCGTGTCTTTCGTATGAGGCCCCATGTCGGTTTATTTCCTGTTACAAACAAAATTTGACTTAAGGCGGAATTTTATGTGCCCATCCGACAGAGTGATCCAAAATTAGTCTAATGCAACATTCGTTTTATCGATATGTTTTATAACAGGGGCAGTAAAATGCGAAGAATGACCAGTACTGCATCAACGACAGCACCGTCCGCAGCTCGTAGTCGTGCGGTAGCGTTCTCGCTTCCCACGCCCGGGTTCCCGGGTTCGATTCTCGGCGGGGTCAGGGATTTTCTCTGCCTCGTGATGACTGGGTGTTGTGTGGTGTCCTTAGGTTAGTTAGGTTTAAGTAGTTCTAAGTTCTAGGGGACTGATGACCATAGATGTTAAGTCCCATAGTGCTCAGAGCCATTTGAACCATTTGAACGACAGCACCACCACGGCCCGTGCTGACTGCTGCCGCCCTGCACCACCGCTGCTCAGTCGCTAGCTTCCCTGCTGCACTCCTGAAAATACCGTTGTCTCTGATGAACACTCGCTCCCCAGGACGACGTAGTAGGTTCTAGTACTTCTGAATTCTTCGTGCCACTCGGGTATCTGAGAACCTATTCCGTACATTCGGACCTTCATTAACAGCCTACAGTGGGGCATTGTGTAGAAGCGCTTTCCGGAAATGTAGGATAATGGTGTCTGCCTGTTGCCCGTCATACATCGTTCGCAGGATATCAAGTGAGAAAGGGGAACAATGAGTTACGAAATCCGCGGCGATGTGTGAACAGAAGCTTTTCTGCCTCAAGAAAATTTATTGTATTCGAACTTAGAGTATGTAATACTGCTCTTAATCATAGTCTATCGGGTCCAGGTCAGCAAATACTGCAGACCATTCATCTCGATCGATTCCTGTCTCATGGAAGTGGGTGCGGTGTGCTGGATCATTACTACAGCCCTCCTACCTGTTGTTCATGTTGTCTCGATACAGTACAGCCCTCAAATCAGCCTCCATAGCGGTGGGAGGCATCAAACATTCGTGTATGACACTGGGCGAAAACCTGACCGACCGAACTCCGCGCGGACCGTTGTACTACGTACCTGAGTCGCGTCCAGTATCTACAACTATCAGGCGTCGCGTAAAATACTGCGCTCACGTAAAATACTGCGCTCATCGATCAAGCGCAGCTGACACCACTGATACTGGCCCAATTGCCGGTACCCCCCTTGCCCACGTGGAAGCCCACGTGGGTAGGGGGAGGGAGAGGGGGAGGTGAAGTTTGTACAGTTGTCTATTACACACAGACGCCTGGAGGTCAAAGCGGTGACTGAAGACGATTACCTATTTTTCTAGTTCAACAAAGCCCTCTCATTTGCATATAAAAAATACAGTGGCATGATTCTGAATCATCCCCCCCCCCCCCCCCCCCAGGTGCCTGTACGTATTTTGCGAGTTGTTTACAGGTCTCAAGGCCGTTTCTTACAACCTATTATCCAAGTCTTTCAAATTTCTTCGTTGCTTATATCCACTTGATTTTTTTCATTCTGTACAGGATTTCCTATTTTTTCTTGTAAGGAGGTTGCTAGCAAAATATTTTTTTCGGCTTTCGTTCATTTTAACTACCATCTTTCCATTTCCTCGCTGAAGTGTGTGGTTTCTTTATTAGGGATATTCACTCGCCCTAAATCTTTTCTTCTCAAAAAAACAATTTGCTTCAAGTCTTCTTCTGGCTTGTTTTGTCATTTACCAGGAGTTTGCTACATATAAAAAAATCTTCGAATTACTGACCCAAATAACCTTTTGTTGCGTTTTCCTTCATTTTATGATTTTTGATTGCTTGTTTTGTCCTCTACCTTATTTCTTGTTTACTGGAACCTGATCTGAAATTGTAATTCCAATATTTTATACTTTTGACATGCCTCAATAGTATTTACATCTATGATAACACCATGTTGTTTACTTCCTGTAGAAAGGTGCTGTTTTAGAAACATTTATTGTTATCCCGGCCTTGTTGCAACTTTCTAAAATTTTCCTCATCGTGTATCCTATATCATAGCCATCCGCAGCTAATATTAGTTGACCATCGGCAAGTAGTAAACTTGATAGGTAATCGTCATATGCGTCTATATCCATCCCTCCAGATTTGTTCATCCATTTTGTAAGAACTTCGTCCAGATAACAGCTCAACAGAGTAGCTGATATACAGCACCCTTGTTTAAGGGTTGGGTTGTTTTGGGGGAAGAGACCAAACAGCGCGGTCATCGGTCTCGTCGGATTAGGGAAGGACGGGGGAGGAAGTCGGCCGTGCCCTTTCAAAGGAACCATCCCGGCATTTGCCTGGAGCGATTTAGGGAAATCACGGAAAACCTGAATCAGGATGGTCGGACGCGGGATTGAACCGTCGTCCTCCCGAATGCGAGTCCAGTGTGCTTATCACTGCGCCACCTCGCTCGGTCCTTGTCTAAGGCCTTTGATTGGTCATACTACTCGGAAGATATCTTTACCTTTTTTAATTATTCTCTAATCCCTGAAAACTTTTTAACTTACTTATTTTTATTATTTGTTGTGCTCTCGTTGAGATATCAAATAGATTCCTTATTGGTACAGTGTGATATGTTTTTCGTAAATCTATGAATAACGTATGTGTGTCTCTCTTCCTTCGCTTTTCTTTTTCAGTTGTCTTTTAAATAGAAAATATATTATCTACACAGGATAGATCATTGGTAAACCTACTCAGCTTTTCTATTAGCCACAGTTCGTTGTTATCGTTCATGACATGCTATTGTTGACAGAGGACGACCACAACGAGGCATATCTTCAATGTTTGTGTCTTATTAGAGCAGCTGAAGACTCAAATGACGTCACGGTGGTGTACGTCAATTCCGTGACCATCCCTCGAGACTTAAACTTTAAACAGGTGGATGTGATGATGCGCACACTGTTTGAGCTTTAAATGACACGTGAGGACACGCTGCGATCCTGAAGAGTTTACATAAACCGCTCTTCCATGATCGTGATAAGAGATACAACGCCTTCTTCTGAACTACGCCGAGATTTATTGTTAACACCATTACATAGACGACTTACTGAATCAAAAGAGGGTTAGGAAAAATGTGTAAGATAAAAATATAAAACAGAAGTCGTGACGTTGTCGCAAACTGTATATATGGAAACTACTCATACAGCTGCCCATCTCAGTCTGCATATACTGAGAGACGGTGATTCACTTGGCTGCAGAAGACGACTAGATCGAGCCGAACACTAAGCTCTGCGCCTCGCTTCGCTTAAATGAACCGTAAACAGAATCGCTGCTCCAGATCTTTGCATTTCTTATCTGGGTACTCCTGCCACTTCGGCTAAAAGGCCCCTTTATAATAGACCGTGTTTGTAGGGTGACGTGTGATGGATGTCGCTGGTGAAAAAGCTGCGAATCGTAAATTAATTTACTCCTGGAAAGTAAAACAGCTTATCCCAGACGGCTACGGTGCCGAGCGGTTCTAGGCGCTTCAGTCTGGAACCGCGCGACTGCTACGGTCGCAGGTTCGAATTGTGCCTCGGGCATGGATGTGTGTGATGTCCTTAGGTTAGTTAGGTTTAAGTAGTTCTAAGTTCTAGGGGACTGATGACCTCAGGTGTTAAATCCCATAGTGCTCAGAACCATTTTTGCTTATCCCATCCACTCGCGATAGTTACTTGTCTCTCTTCGTAGGTACAAGCAGACGTACCTAACCTACTCATTCCTGTTGAAAAAGATCAGTAATTCAGTAGGCAGGCGCTTTCTGGCGGCTTGTGTGGGAACTAGCTTCTATAGAGCGCGCCAGCGACTGGGCTCGAATAGGTAACCTGGCTCACTAGAGGACCGCGCCTATTTATCTCGATTACGTCCAGATGATTCCTGGTGTATGCACGGCTTTGCCAGAAATGGGAGCTCCAGAAAGCGAAGAGTTAAAAAAAAGCATCCCTGGCTTAGGTCGGGCGTGGGATGAACCATTTACGTTAGCTTAGCGTCCAGACAGCGGTTAGTGCAGCGAAAAGGGTACAGAACTGCCATCCGAGCGTCGTTGATAAAGAGTCGATATGTAGACTTTTTTTTTAGTTTTCAATTTTCATGTTACTTGCACTGCAAATAAATCTAAATGACGCCCACAATATTGCATCTATTAATATTTTCATAATAGGCATGAAAACGAAAGGCAAAGAAAAAACTTGGAATTTCAAATACATCTACATTGAATACTGTAACCCCCAAATCCTCCAAAAATAAACGAAAAATATGCCTATTCAAAAAAGTAGATAAAATTTCAATTGACGCCCTCCTGAGAGACGATCTCCATTCCTTTCAAATTAACAATGTAAATGTATACCAGATGCGGACTTTATTCAAACAAATAGTATCGACAGCAGTTGAGAGATTTGTGCCAAATAAATTAACAAACGTCGGAGTTGATCCCCCTTGGTACACAAAACGGGTCAGAACACTGATGCAGAAACAACGAAAAAAGCATTCCAAATTTAAACGAACGCAGAATCTCCAAGATTGGCGATCTCTTACAGAAGCTCGAAATTTAGAGCGGACTTCAATGCGAGATGCTTATAATAGTTTCTACAACGAAACTTTGTGCTGAAACCTGGCGGAAAATCCAAAGAGACTCTGATCTTATGTATAGCATGCTAGTGGCAAGAAAATAGATGCCTTCTCTGCGCGATAGCAATGGAAATGCTATCGACGACAGTGGTGCTAAAGCAGAGTTGATAAACACAGCCTTCCGAAATTCCTTCAACAAAGAAGACGACGTAAATATTCCAGAATTCGAATCAAGAACAGCTGCCAACCTGAGTAACGTAGAAGTAGATATCCTCGGAGTAGTGAAACAACTTAAATCACCTAACAAAAGCAAGTCTTCCGGTCCAGACTGTATACCAGTTAGGTTTCTTTCAGAGTATGCTGATACAATAGCTCCATATTTAACAGTCACATACAACCGTTCGCCCGACGAAAGATTTGTATCTAAAGTTTACAAAGCTGCGCAGGTCACACCAATATTTAAGAAAGGGAGTAGGAGTAATCTACTGAGTTACAGGCCCATATCATTATGGTCGATATGCAACAGGATTGTAGAACATACATTGTGTTCTAACATTATGAATTATCTAGAAGAAAACGGTCACTTGACACACGGTCAACACTGACTTTGAAAACATCATTCTTGTGAAATACAGCTAGCTCTTTACTCCGACGAAGTGTTGAGTGCTATTGACAAGAGATTTCAAATTGATTCTGTATTTCTAGATTTCCAGGAGGCTTTTGACACTATACCACACAAGGGGCTTGTAGTGAAATTGCATGCTTATGGATATCGTCTCAGTTATGTGACTGGACTCGTGACTTCATGTTAGAGAGGTCACAGTTCGTAATAACTGACGGAAAATCATCTAGAAAAATAGAAGTGATTTCTGGCGCTCCACAAAGTAGTGTTGTAGGCCCTCTGCTGTTTCTTATCTGTACAAACGACTTTAGAGACAATCTCAGCATCTGTCTTGGGTTTTTAACAGATGATGCTGTCATTTATCGTCTAGTAAACTCGTCAGAAGATCAAAACAAATTGCAAAACTATTTAGAAAATATATCTGTATGGTGCAAAAATTGGAAATTGATCCTAAAGAATGAAAAGCACGAAGTCACGAAATATAACAGCGAAATGTAGATTTCAATCTTATTTCCAGATATTTCCTCTAATAAGCGTCCCTCAAGAATAACAAACAAACTGAAAGTCTTACAAACAACGTACTTTCAAATGTAGACACCACAGAGACAGAAATTATTAATAACGACTTAGGACTATTTGATCATAATGTCCTCATTCTTACAGTTACAGATATACCTGTGAAGGAAAGGTGTGTACTTCTTTCTTATAAGAGAAATTTTTCTGTTTTTGTTGATAGTCTAAGCAACGAATCCTGGTTAGAGATGTTTCCACAGTTAAATACTAACAATGCTTACGACGCTCTCTCTTCAATATTCCTATCCAATTTTGAAATGTTTTTTCCTAAGAAACTGACTGGAGCCTATTCATGCCGGGTCACTATATGTAGTTTTTGGATTATGTCAGGCATCAGCATTTCCTGTAGGACTTAAAAAATGGTCAGTTCTCAAATGAAAAGACCCACAGAGCCCCACTTTATAACCATGATGGTGTCATATTTCCCACGAGCCCTCAGGACATCGGTAAATTTGAGAGGTAGAATCTCCATATGTCTGTTCATGTATATATTCTGTGGGAATGCAAGTCAGATGATTGGTATTGTTACACACAATGTCTCTGGACCCATCAACTTTTCCAAATTCCCTGGTCGGTGAGCGAGACGTACAGATATGCTTCCAATCTCTGAGGGTGAGCGAGCGAAATATGCAGATTTGCTGTTAAGCTCTGACAGTGAAATACATTACTGCTGGATCCGAAACATATCCTGCTTTCTCTCCTCCCAAACATCGAAACCTAATGGTAACAGTATTTTTACCCTAGATGCCTGAACTCGTTATTAATTATTTATTTATTTAGCATATGGCGCTACACACATGGTTTACACTTATTACGTTATGGAATTATATGATAAAATACACTATAAAATACATAAGTGAAGTATACATATTCAGATAAAATATAATACACAAACACAATAAAAAGTAACATCACAGCAGATATTTTGCGTTACACAAGCCTTCAAGTTCTGACGTCCAAATTGGCGATCCATTCAAGGCAGGACGGTGTGGCGTTGAAGAAGTCAGTCCGACTCCCATGGTAGGCTCTTAATTCACAGTCCTGGGCGATGTGCTGTATTGTTTGATTAGGTGCCCCACAGTCACAGCTAGGGCTGGGAAGCTTTCCCCACTTGTGTAGACTGTGTGCACATAGTCCATGTCCTGTTCGGATTCTGTTTAGGCTTTTCCATAACTGCCGTGGAAGTTCAAAGCCCTTAGGTTTCTCTGATGGACAGATAAGTTCACGGTTGTCAGGGGAGGCACTATCACTCCAGCTCTCGTGCCATTTAGTATCCATGCTGAAGCTGGCAGCTGACAGTTGTTGGGCCAGTCTTAAAGGCGGATTTCTGGAGCGGAGTCGTGTTCTTTCCAAAGTTGGGACATCTTCATGGATAAGAAGTAGGGAATTATTCATTATTTTTGTGTATTCCTTCATCAGAGCTTCCTGTCTTCGTAGGGAGGGTGAGGCTATATGACTACGTGTTGGAAGCCAAAATAGTGGGGTAGTCTCTATGCATCCAGTTACGATTCTCATAGCAGCGTTGAGCTGGGTGTCCACGTTGTTTACATGCTTTCTGGTTAACCACGCTGGTGCACAGTACTCGGCTGCAGAGTACACTAAGGCAAGTGCAGAGGTTCTTAGTGTGTCTGCTGCTGCTCCCCAGTTAGTGCTGCAGAGCATCTGAATGAGGCTGTTCCGTGAGCTTGTTTTATTGGATACATTCTTGAGGTGTCTTTTGAAGGATAATGTCCTATCTAGAGTGACCCCCAGGTACTTTTGACGTGGCTGCTATCGCAGCTGACTGTTATTCATATGAACCTTCAGCCCATATACCGTCATTCTGTTGTTCAAATGAAAACAGCTGACTTCAGTCTTGGTGGGATTTGGTGTCCGGGAATGAAGACTCCTACGCCATCTGTTGGTAATAGTCTTCGGTGCATCCTCACATGAGCCAGAGTCTCTATCGCTGAATGATGCCCTCGAAAAGGGACCAAATTTACTTCCGGATATTCTAGCAATCTTACTACGATTCCTCACACTTCCGGTGGGATTAGTGTGTGATGTGAACCAAGCTTTCCTGCAGTTAACGTTGAAAGAAGAAGACAGAGACCTCACGAGGTTCCTTTGGTATCGTGTTGAGCAAGCTGGAAGTGGTGCCTACATGACCACAAATGACGTGATTACATATCGGTTCAAACGTTTTCCATTTGGACTTGCACCAAGCCCATCCTGTTGTCAGCTGCCAAGGGAGCTAGCAGCACTAAACAGTGAAAAATATCCACAATCTTGAAGACTTGTAAACAAGTCAGTATTCATGGACGATTTTGTAGCGAGTGTTAGAGACAGCGACACCGCTGCAACTGTTTACCATGAACTGACAGAACTTTTCCAGCAGATAAGTCTTCCATTGTCCAAATGGGGGACTAATTCGAATGATCTGAAGGCAATAGGGGTTATCAAAGGCCTTCAAACAAAGACCACAACCCAAGTTTTAGGAATTAATTGGAACACAGAATGACTCTGTCTGCAGTGACTACGAAAAGATAGCTGAAAATCTAATGGACAAACTGGCTACCAAGAGAAATGTTCTTCGAGCAGCTGCTCAGTTTTATGACCCCCTGGGTGTGTTCACTCCTGTTGGGATAGTTTCAAGGATAATTTTCTAAGACACATGGCTGAGGGGTCTTACATGGGAGGAAGTTTTGCCCACAGATCTTGCATGTCGTTGGCACTCATGGGTCTCAAAGCTTCATCACTTGTCATCACTACATATTCCTAGATAGATAGGGATGCTGGGCACAGGTGGCTCTGCGGAGGTGCATGTATTCTGTGACGCATCTGAAAGATCCGGCGGCGCTGTTTTGTATATAAGGACAGGTACTGAAACTGGATACACTGTGCACCTTGTCTGTAGCAAGAACAGACTGGCCCCTATCAAGAAGGTAACTCTACCCAGGTTGGAGTTAGTTGCTGCATTGGTCGGATCACGACTCCTTCATTACTTTTGCCAAGAAACAGGGTTTGATGCCAACAGAGCTACCTTGTGGAGCGACTCAACAGTCGCTTTGGAATGGGTACGGAGTGATCCAAACAAATGGAAAACATTTATCTGTAATCGCGGTACAGAGATATTGACATACACCACACCAGGGCCAATGGAGGCATTGTCCGGGAAGCCAAAATCCTGCAGATCATCTCACGTGGGGACTAGAAGCAAATCTGCTAGCCACTCTTGATATCTGGTGGGGTGGTCCACCATGGCTTTCAGAAGACAAGCAGTTGTGGCCACTGGAAATCTCAGCCCCACCTCCATCAATGCCAGAAGCCAAAACGAGAGCAAATGTCACTCTGATCACCATCACTGAACCACTACTGGACATTGCAAGGTTTAGTTCATATTGGCGAGTACTGCATGTAACTGCCTTTGTATTTCGATTTATCAGCACAACAAGAAACAAAAATAGAATTTCCGCCAGTTTTAGTGCTTTGGAATTACTAAATGCCCGCACCTACTGGATCAGAAGAGTTCAAGAGGAACTATTCACTAGTGAACTGTCTGCGTTGGGTAAGGGAGAACAATGGCCCAAGGAATCAAAGATTGCTCGATACAATCCCTTTATATCGGATGGCATCCTTCGTCTTGGTGGTAGGCTGCAATGTGCTGCACTGTCACACTCAGACTGCATCATCTCAGGGTGCCGATTGTGTTAGGGGAACTGCGAGAAGAATTTTGGATTCTGCGAGAACAAGCTGTTCGGAGAGTTCTTCACTCTTGCCTACCATGCAAGATAATACACAGTCGCCGGTATGAAGATCTGTCGACCGGTCCAGCTGGTCATCCCCCTCGGGATGGACCAGGGTGGGGAGGATGTCGGGGAATGAAGACTCCTACGCCATCTGTTGGTGTTCTGTTAAGTCTGTACATTGTGCTGCCCTCTGCAGCGGATATATTTCAACTGTAAACGTAAAATGGACGAGTGAGAATAAAAGTGTGTGTGAGCAGAAGTTTTACTGTGTCCTTGATTTCACTAGTGTGTAGCAACTTTTTGAGTTCATCACTCTCAAGGAAGAAGGTGCAGTTTAATATGATGGGGTGCTCCACTAATTCCCACATATCAGTAACAGCCTTTGAAACCACAAATAATTTTTCACAGCAACCAACAGATGGCGTAGGAGTCTTCATTCCCCGACATTTGGTATTAGCCTCCATTTGGTGAAATACTCATGCATTTTGTTTATGTCAGTTGTGAGGATGTTTTCAGTGTCTTGAAACTGCTTGCTCTGGATAGCTAGGGCCATATCATCAGCATAGCTGAACCTCCTTGAGATGGTTTCAGGCAGGTCAGAGATGTAAAGATTAAAGATCATTGGTGCTGAACTCGTTTTAAACGAGTGAGAGCTTAACAGAACATCTGGTAGATTACTTTTTCTCCACAAGGAGTGATTACACTTTGCCGTACACGCCGAATTTGAGTGTCTTCTCGCTTCTGTGGTGGGCTGTAAGGGTGATCCTACTGCCTCACATACACTAAAGCTTCAAAGAAACTGGTAGAGGCATGCGTATTCAAGTATAGTGATATGTAAACAGGCAGAATACGGCGCTGTGGTCGGCAACGCCTTTATAAGACAAAAAGTGTCTGGCAGAGTTGTTGGATCTGTTACTGCTACAACGGCAGGCTATCAAGATTTAAGTGGGTTTGAACGTGGTGTTGTAGTCGACGCACGAGCGGTGGGACACAGCGTCTCAGAGGTGGCGATGAAGTGGTGATTTCCTCGTACGCCCATTTCACGAGTGTACCGTGAATATCAGAAATCCGGTAAAACATCAAATCTCCGACATCGCTGCAGCCGGAACAAGATCCTGCAAGAAAGGGACCAACGACGACTGAAGAGAATCGTTCAAAGTGACAGAAGTGCAATCCTTCCACAAAACGTTGCAAATTTCAGTGCTGGGCCATCAACAAGTGTCAGCGTGCGAACCATTCAACGAAACATCATCGATATGGGCTTACGGAGCCGAAGGCCCACTCGTGTACCCTTGATGACTTCGCGACACAAGGCTTTACGCCTCGCCGGGGCTCGTCAACACCGCCACTGGACTGTTGATGACTGGAAACATGTTGCCTAGTCGGACGAGTCTCGTTTCAAATTGTATCGAGCGGATGGAGTGTACGGGTATGTAGACAACCTCGGGAACCCATGGACCCTGCATGTTAGCAGGGGACTGTTCAAGCTGGTGGACGCTCTGTAATGGTGTGGGGCATGTGTAATTGGAGTTATATGCTACCCCTGATACGTCTAGATACGACTCTGACAGGTGACACATACGTAAGCATCCTGTCTGATCACTTGCATCCATTCACGTCCATTGTGCATTCCAACAGACTTGGCCATTTCCAGCAGGACAATGCGACGTCCCACACGTTCAGATTTGCTACAAAGTGGCTCCAGGAACATTCTTCTGAGTTTAAACACTTCCGCTGGCCACCAAATTCCCCAAACATGAACATTATTGAGCATATCTGGGATGTCTTGGAACATGCTATTTAGAAGAGATCTCCATGTCCTCATACTCTTACGGATTTATACCCAGTCCTGCAGGATTCATGGTGTCAGTACTCTCCAGCAGTACTTCAGGCATGAGTCGAGTCTATGCCACATCGTGTTGCGGCATTTCTACGTGCTCGGGGGCCCTACACGATATTAGGCAGGTGTAGTAGTTTCTTTGGCTCTTCAGTGTATCACTCTCACAGAACAGAGCGTATCTTTTGCTGCCAATTATCAAGTTGTATGCTCATAGAATTTTAGTCTTCATCATTTGATTCATATGTTGGTGATAAACCTGTTGATTGATTGCTCTGTGAGCTTGAAAAACTTGCAAGGAAAGTTGATGACATTTATGACAACATCGTTCTTATCACGAAAACAGATCAGGATAAATTACTGTACAAGAATGCTGTTGACTGTTATACTTCTTTACAGCCAACAGATAAAGAAACAGAAACTCCACGCTGAGATCATTGCCATCTAATTGGCAAATCCCTCAGTGCTGCATACAATGCATGAAACTTTAATTACCAACTTCCAGGACATACCCATTTTCATCCACAATTTAAACAGATGCCTAGTCGAGTCCTTGGCTGATTACGAAATGAGTAGAGACGAGGTTAGTTTTCTACTTTGTAGCACTGAGAGATACACATTGCTTTGGAAGAAATATTTTGAAATTTGTGGTAAGTTCTTATGGGACCAAACTGCTGAGATCATCGGTCCCTAAGCTTACACACTAGTTAATCTAACTTACGCTAAGGACAACACACACACCCTTGCCCTAGGGAGGACTCGAACCTCCGACGGGGAGAGCCGCGCGGACTGTGACAAGGCGCCCTAGACCGCTTTGCTACCCTGCGCGGCGCTTTGGAAGAGAATCACTAATAAAATTACTCTGAGGTTCCTCGACTCATTGAGATTCATGCAGGCACCGCTACAGAAAGCTTCTGAAACAATGCATCAGGACGACTTGCATCCCACTCGAGTTACATTTCCCTATGATCTCAATTGATCAGGATGAAGAGGGTTTTCCCATATGAATACCCGGATTCATGGGAAAAAGTCATCGAAACCACACTGCCCGACATAACCGCGTTCCCCAGCCAAGTTTCAGGCACTGCCATATAGGGTGCGGAGTATGGGCATGCAGTGAGTGTATGGCAGCTGTCTGACATCTCTAATTTAAAGGAATATGCGAAACATCATATGATAGGCACTTACTTGCAGATATTTTCGAACAATACCAGACTATATGCCTGGACACATACGAACTGGATCCTGCCTAGCACTACACTGCACTAGGGCTTTCGTGCCAACACTGAACTCTTGGTCAATGTTAGCTTGCTGTTATTTTTCGAACGCGGGATTCGTGGTGAACTTTGTTAATGTGTCCACAGCAACACCAAGGCAAGCAACCCGCAAATATGTGCACACTTCAACGCTTGTGGTGATTTAAGCTACATCAAATATTTGAAAACAATTTATATGACAAGCTACGCAACAGCCTCTACATGTTGAAGGGTTTCTGTGGTTGTCCAACAAGGAAAACACCAGATTCGGTAAAAGAATCGTACATGTACAGGCAGATTCTGAAACAGGGTACCTTTTGGAGGTAGATTTAAAGTACCCTTCAAGTTTGAATGACGAGCACAGTGATTTACCGCATGACGAGCATAGCAATTTATCGTTTGCCATTTCTGGGAAACGGTTACCACTGTAGGCTGATGACAACGCTGGAGGGAAAAACATCGTAATCTCCAGCAATGTCTCAAGCTGCAACTGGATAGTGTCATCCGCGTTATTTCCTTCGACCAGCGTCCCTGGTTGAAAAAAAAAAAATACTTTGATTTAAACACCGAAACGAGGGCTCTCGAGCCTTATATATTTGAAAAAGATTTTAAAAATCTCACGAACAATGCAATTTTCGGCAAAACCATACAAAAAGTCAGAGAACATCGCGAAATTCACGTAGTTACCTGTTACAAGGGTGGTTATGGCGCAGTAGATTACATCGCCAGGTCAAATTTTTAACGAGCTACAAACAAAGAATCCTTTGGTCTGGAGGTGGCTAAAGTTTCGATAGAATTCACGAATACTGTTTATGTCGGTATGTGTATATTGGACCTATCGAAACTCCATAAGTACCAGTTTCATTACGAGTTTGCAAAAACTCACTTCACAAGTTCACCAACAGCTTCATATACTGGATGAAGGGTTGAGATCCGTACGATGTAATAACTTGTCACCCCTACGCATTCGACCGATATTCCTTACGGCATAACACTTGGCAACAGTGAGGTTACTGGTTTATGAACGTTGAGGCTAATGAGTCTCTTATTTTGGAGTTTGAGGGCTTCCGATCAAGAATGCACACATACGGTACAGACACAAATGCAACCCTTCGACAGGCTTTGCGGTGTGCGGCGTCAATGGTTCTCGCGGTTCAAGACCACTTGAAGTGCCTGCACGGCGGTACTCGCGGTGCACCGCTCTGCACATGATACGGCATTGCAGTATTCAGTCATGAAGACATGAGGTGGACGTATTGCAGCTTGCACCTGAGAATCGGTGTGTCTCGGCATGATGACAAGCGAGTCAATTATGATGGCGGGGTGGAAATCCTACTGTACACTCACTACTCACTTGGCGATAGAATGTGTGCATGTGTTGTATGTGTGGTGACAAATATGTATGCGAATGTGGAAGGTATAATTCGCTTGTCATACTATCTATCTATATATATATACAGGGTGGTCCATTGATCGTGACCGGGCCAAATATCTCACGAAATAAGCGTCAAACGAAAAAACTAAAAAGAGCGAAACTTGTCTAGCTTGAAGGGGGAAACCACATGGCGCTATGGTTGGCCCGCTAGATGGCGCTGCCATAGGTCAAACGGATATCAACTGCGTTTTTATAAATAGAAACCCCCATTTTTTATTATATATTCGTGTAGCACATTGGAAGGTCTCTGTTGGATTCCTTTCATGTTAATTTCTTAAATATGTTGTCATTTACGGCGTAAATTCCTCTTCTAAATTTACTGTGGTGTTTCTGACTATCTGGGAGGAGACTGAGCAGTGGAACGTGTTACTTTTACGCATAAACAAGAACGATGTGTCACACTACTACACTTTAAAACACAGTTTATATGTAATTCATGTCACACAGTCTCATACGGAACCTACATCCGCTTTTTTTTATATACTGTGTATGATAAGATACTGTCATCCCCCATCCCGTCTGTGTGAGATGTTGAATGAGCAAATGTATTTCTAGTTGCATGTTTGTTGGTAGTAGACAAGCCTGTCCGCTAGAGAACAGTAGGACCAACCTCGGAACGGGTTGCTACACTTTCTAAAAGCAGAGAGGTTTCTATGCTTACAACGGTCCTCTCCGTCCCTTGTCATGTTGGTATAGGAAACTGCCTCTCTGGTCACTTCCGTTTGTATCTGTTAAGCACCCTCCATAGGAGCCCAGGCAGTCTGTCCGCGGCGAGCAACTGAAGTGGTAAGATCTCCGGCTAAGCGCGTATCTGCTAAGTCTGTAGGACAATGGATTTCTTAAGTTCAGCCTAACTGAAAATTTAATCACCTTTATTTCAGGTTTAGCTCTAAAATATCTAATGTTATCTTAAATTGCAACGCAGTGTAATTCGAGTGTGAAGTTCAGAATATCTTCCGGTAGTTGCTTTGTCACTACTTTGTGAGTAAAGTGGAACCACGTGTTTATCAGTAACTCTAACTAAGATCATCAATCTTAAATGCAAATGTGCGTGAGATTATAACGTCTCACCTTGACACTATTTTTCAATATAGCAACATTTCTTTATGTTCAACCCACGTGGGGTGTACTTTGTGAGACCAGTACCACGTGCTTATACAATTGTTTGACCCATCAGGTTAATAGTAAGACGATAGTAACCAGTTCGAGGTTTTTCTTTTGTAAATTGCGTTTCGATGTAATTTATTTTAACTATCAAAATTATTGTGGAGTTACACTCTTTGTGTAAACCAAGTTGACCACGTGAAGCATGTGGTGTAAGCATCAAAGTAGACCTCAGCTATTCTTTTCGGGAAGATTTCACAGAGAGTTAGTATGAATTTAGTATACTGGTGTGTGGTAATTTCATGACGGACAGGATTACGCTACAAACGTAACTTCTTTGGGTGAAAATTGAATCAGTTGGTTGTGGTTAATTTCCTCTTGCATATGTTTCAACGTTCTTCGTGTGTTATGTTATGAATGCAGTATTGTATGTAGTCTCCCAATCTTGGCTCCCTATTTGATGTGTTCCGTAAGATTACAAACTCACGTTTACACAATCCTAAATAAGGCACCAGTTTAGTTATGAATCAAGTTTGATATGCTGAAATTTTGACGGAACAATGATCAATGTTAAAATAAATGTCCAAATATAAACTGATTTATTTCTTTTTATTTAAGTTGTCTTTTTATATATATATCACTGGTTATCGTAAGATGAGTACTAACAGATTATAATTAATGTTTGGTTGGGAATTTGGTAAGCTAGACTGGATACCTGGTGAAAAAGTTGCGCAGTAATGCAAGGTTAACTTCCTCAGATAGCTCACAGCTTTTAACCCACTTTTATGGTCTTGAATATCAGCACCGCTTTCAGAACAAATTAATGCAACAGCATTACAACGTAAAGAAATATGAATGTTTTAGTTCGACCCCTTTTTTCGCTTTGTGATAGATGGCGCTGTAACAGTCACAAACATATGGCTCACAATTTTAGACGAACGGTTGATAACAGGTAGGTTTTTTAAATTAAAACACAGAACGTAGGTACGTGTGAACATTTTATTTCGGTTGTTCCAACGTGATACATGTATCTTTGTGAACTTATCATTTCTGAGAACGCATGCTGTTACAGCGTGATTACCTGTAAATACCACATTAATGCAATAAATACTCAAAATGACGTCTGTCAACCTCAATGCATTTGGCAATGCGTGAACGACGTTCCTCTCAACAGCGAGTAGTTCGCCTTCCGTATGTTCGCACATGCATTGACAATGTCCTGACGCATGTTGTCAGGCGTTGTCGGTTGATCACGACAGCAAATATCATTCAACTTTCCCCACAGAAAGAAATGCGGGAACGTCAGATCCGGTGATCGTGCGGGCCATGGTATGGTGCATCGACGACCAATCCACCTGTCATGAAATATACTATTCAGTACCGCTTCAACCGCACGCGAGCTGAGCTATGTGCCGGACATCCATCATGTTGGAAGTACATCGCCATTCTGTCATGCAGTGAAACATATTGTAGTAACATCGGTAGAACATTACGTAGGAAATCAGCATACATTGCACCATTTAGATTGCCATCGATAAAATGGGGGCCAATTATCCTTCCTCCCATAATGCCGCAACCATACATTAGCCCGCCAAGGTCGCTGATGTTCCACTTGTTGCAGCCATCGTGGATTTTCCGTTGACCAATAGTGCATATTATGCCAGTTTACGTTACCGCTGTTGGTGAATGACGCTTCGTCTCTAAATAGAACACGTGCAAAAAGTCTGTCATCGTCCCGCAATTTCTCTTGTGCCTAGTGGCAGAACAGTACACGACGTTCAAAGTCGTCACCATGCAATTCCTGGTGCATAGAAATATGGTACGGGTGCAATCGATGTTGATGTAGAATTCTCAACACTGACGTTTTTGAGATTCCCGATTCTCGCGCAATTTTTCTGCTACTGATGTGCGGATTAGCCGCGACAGTAGCTAAAACACCTACTTGGGCATCATCATTTGTTGCAGGTCGTGGTTGACGTTTCACATGTGGCTGAAAACTTCCTGTTTGCTTAAATAACGTAACTATCCGGCGAACGGTCCGTATACTTGGATGATGTCGTCAAGGATACCGAGCAGCATACATAGCACACGCCCGTTCGGCACTTTGATCACAATAGCCATACATCAACACAATATCGACCTTTTCCGCAATTGGTAAACGGTCCATTTTAACACGGGTAATGTATCACGAAGCAAATACCGTCCGCACTGGCGGAATGTGACGTGATACCACGTACTTATACGTTTGTGACTATTACAAAGCGAAAAAAGTGGTCCAACTAAAACATTCATATTTCTTTACGTACTACACGAATATTTACGTAATAAAAGTGGGGGTTCCTATTTAAAAAAAAAACGCAGTTGATATGCGTTTGATCTATGGCAGCGCCATCTAGCAGGCCAACCATAGCGCCATCTGGTTTCCCCCTTCAAGCTAGACGAGTTTCGTTCTTTGTAGTTTTTTCGTTTGATGCTTATTTCGCGAGATATTTGGCCCGGTCATTATCAATGGACCACCCTATATATGTGTGTGTGTATGTATCTGAGAGAGAGATTACTCAGTAACTGTTTTCGCTTATTTTACTATGATGATCGTTTCTTCCTATGTAAGTCGGCGTCAACAAAATATTTTCTCATTCGCAGGAGAAAGTTGGTGTTTGATATTTCGTGACAAGATTTCGTCACAACGAAAAAGCCTTTGTTTTAATTATGTCCATCCCAAATCTTGCATCACGTTCGTAACACTCCCTCGCTATTTCTCGACAATAAAAATCCTACTACTTCTCTTCTTTGAACTTTTTCAATGTTCTCTGTTAATCTGATGTGGTAAATATCCCATTCTGCTTAGCAGTACTCCAAAAGAGGACAGACAAGCGTAGTGTAGGCAGTCTCATTAGTAGATCTGTTGCATCTACAGTTCTGCCAATAAATTACAGCCTTCACATCGTCTTCCCCACAACATTGTCTATGTGTTCTTTTGAATTTAAGTCGTTTGTAATTGAAATTCCTAGGTGTTTAGTTGCATTTACAGCCATTACGTTTGACTGATTTATCGTGTAACCGACGTTTAACGGATTCCTTGTAACATTCGTGTGGACGAGCTCACACTTTTCATTATTTAGCGTCAATTGCCAATTTTCACACCTTGCAACCTCCCGCTGCATATTGACGTAAAAGATATGGTCCTGTAATTTAGTGGATTACTCCTATTGTTTGTCTTGAACATTGGTGTGATCTGTGTAACTTACCACTCTTTGGGTACGGATCTTCCGTCGAGCGAGCGGCCATATACGATTGTTAAGTATGGGGCTATTGCAACAGCATACTCTGAAAAGAACCTAATTGGTATACAGTCTGGAATACTTCACGTAATTTTCAGCATAGATAAACAAAATATCTTAAATTTTTACATAATACAAAGAAAACAAGGTACAAAAACTGTATTCAATATTTACGAGAGCACCTTAACAATTTACATGAATATGTATACCAAAGAATTTGCCTCACATATTACGTTTTCAAGCAGCTTCCTCAGTTTACAAACAGCTGATGGACTTTTTTTTTCAACAGCTTGGAATACTCATGACACAGTTGAGTTATACATTTTTACCACACTTGACGTAACTGAGATACCGTTGGCACCGTTGACAGACCTGTATTATTTTTAGCTACACTTCGGTGTGGAGTATTTACTTACAGCTCCCCCTAGAGAGATGTAACACTAGACTAAATTCGATCTCTTTTGGCATGGACAGCAGCAGTGAAACGTAACTTACTATAGAAATAATACATATATGGTGTGCAGAAAACGGATTAACTTGCGCACATGACATGCCCTCTCACAAAAACGACGCGCAAAGAACGGTCTGTTTCGACAGGGATAACATTAACGAAACCGGCAAATTGCAGGGACGGATTCGTGACAGGAATGGGGGGGAAAAAGGTGCTCTGAACATGTATCTGAAAATGCATCGGTGTCATAGTACGAGGTTTGTCTTTTAAGTAAGTACCGTTTTGAAATTAAAAAAAAGACGTGCTAAGATATCTTAATAATTTTATTTTTGCATGAAAGTCTGTACCTTAATCTACTTTTCTACATAATTTCCGTCAATATTGAGGCACTTGTCATAACGTTGTACCAGTTTTTGAATACCCACCTCATAGAAGTCTGCAGCCTGACTTGTTAACCGCTGCATCACAACTGTTTTGACTTCGTCATCGAAGACGCTGACCGCCCAGGTGTTTCTTCAAGTGCAGGAACAGATGGTAGTCACTGGGCGCAAGGTCGGGGCTGTACGGAGGATGATCTAGACTGTAGAGTTTCCCTTCGAAAAGATGTGATGAGATCTTTGGTCTGATTCGCCACCTGCGGACAGGCATTGTCTTGCAGCAAAACGATGCCCTTGCTCAACTTCCATGGGCTGTTACGTTGATTCAGGTGTGACGTAGGCCACCCATGTTTCATCGCCCGTAACAATTTGGCTTAAGAAATCATCACCGTCGTTGTGCTACCACTCAAGGGAA
Organism: Schistocerca piceifrons; assembly: GCF_021461385.2. Lineage (NCBI taxonomy): Eukaryota > Metazoa > Arthropoda > Insecta > Orthoptera > Acrididae > Schistocerca > Schistocerca piceifrons. Next base: position 84,039,090 of record NC_060141.1, read on the forward strand.
GTCAATGCACCGTCTAAACGTTTGGTTTTGTGCACATCCGTCAACATTTTCGGTACCCAACGTGGACACAATTTTTCGGTAATTCAAGTGTTGGGTCACAAAAAATGGCTCTGAGTACTATGGGACATAACATCTAAGGTCATCAGTCCCCTAGAACTTAGAACTGTTTAAACCTAACTAACCTAAGGACATAACACACATGAATGCCCAAGGCAGGACTCGAACCTGCGATCGTAGCAGCAGCGCGGTTCCGGACTGAAGCGCCTAGACCCACTCGGCCACAACGGCCGGCTTGACATATCATACACTCGTCACTGAAGACAACATTAGTTAACCATTAAATATATATAAGAACACAATTGCACCTGTTTAAATCGAACACACACCATAAGCCCAGGTGAACGGTTAATGTCAGGCGACGTTCCGACAAGCTCTTTTTCTCAACATGCAACTGCGTGTCGAGAAAAGCCGAACACCACGCCTCGCGTCGGAACCCAAAACCTTTCCGCTGTCTCCAGCCGCATCACTCCAGTAATACCACGGATAAGGGGCATGCGCACCAAACAGGGACCAATCTCCCGAAAGCGTTGTAACCGCAACCGACAGACCACAGTGAGAGCTGCTGCCTCGACGCTGCAGACTTAAATAGCCGAACCCGCAATGAACAAGCGACTCACGGCCGGCCAAAGTGACATCGATGGCAAAGATGACACTGCAAAAAAGGCGTATTGGCGACAGAAGCACAACGTATTAAGTGTTTCACAGACATGTGACACGTGCTTATTTGTGGATGGTTGGCCATATGACCCTACACAATAGCCTCAAAGTTTGGTTTCCGAACATGTCGTTGACAGGAACCTTGGGCAGTTCTCTGTAGCACGAAGGATCCCACCTCTCGTAAGTTGGTATCCACAGAGAGAAACTAATTCTAATAGGATGGCGCCTGTTGGGAAAGCATTCTCTGTACATTTCTGCTGCTTTACAGGCACATCCTGCCACACCATACATTAAATGGATGTCTGCCAACTTTCGTGACAAGTAACGTTCCATCTTTGACTATGTGTCATGCACTGTACACAGTAATACATCACACCGTGAAGAAGCTGTCTGATGCAATAGACAACTGTCACCAGGGATACTGGTGTGCTAGCAGCACAGGTGGGCTGATGTGATGCACGCGATCATCACATGACACACATGCTATGAGCTAAGTTTTGTACAGTATGTCTGTTTGGTGGTCAGGGGTGTACACTTCTTTTCGCTCTCTGCCTGCTCCAGTGTACAACAGGTACCTGAGATCTTCGCAAGAGTGTGGCAGAATTGCATGTGCCATTGCAGTTCATGCACTGAGACTGGCGATCGTCGCTTTGAAAAATTACTATGAGCTGCATTGTTGTTATGCAGTGTACGCTGTGTATGTCCGTTGTACCGTGGCGGACTGGCGCCAGCACCAGGTATGCTCGTTATATCGTTGCGATCGATTTTGGTTATATGTGATCTTTGGATATCGTGTGGTTTTCTACCGGGTTGGCGGACTTCAAGAGTCGGCCGTCAGCTTTCGAAAGAAAAACATTGAGAGACTTGGGACGTCTCCAGAGAAAGAAGTGTCGACTGCGATCGGGTGTGCCCTATCAGCGTGATATGCCACTGAGTTGTCTTGGTCGAAAAGTCTGTGTTTTGGGGCAGCTCGGAGATCCAAGTTTCGTGATTTCTATCAAAGGAAAGGTCCCTGAAGTAATGTGGTTAAATTGCTTGAACCGCTGAGTTGTGCTGTGTGTAAACATCAAGTAAATTGGCCATTATTGTATGTGGCTGAGCGACGAGTTAAGAGGCGTTTCACTCGCTAGATGAATGTGGAACTTACACAGCCATTAATCGAAAAGTATGTGGATGAGCTCTGTGTGAGCTGGTTAAATGTTAGCTTCGCAGTGAAGTCTTACTTACAACTTTACTGGTTCTTCTCTAATTGATTATTAAGGGTATTAAGTGAATGAAAACTGCACCTAAGTGATATTACTATTACCGGTGAACTATCCTTAAATGGTTTCAATTTAAAGGTCAGTGATTGCTGTGGATGGAACATTTTGTAGACTGATGCACGTATGTCTGGTGTAAGGATTCTGCCCTGTATTCTTGTGTTTCAGAGAGTTGCAATTGTCCTGTGTTTGTCCAAAGCTGCTGTGCCAACAGCTTGGCTGGGAGTGAGGTGTAACCCGCAGCCTAGGTCCTGATGCGTTTATGTAACCCTGCTACTGATGGATTGCTTTGGGCGAAGACCCCATACCAAAAGTTTAGTATATCTTTCCTTTCCGCCAAGGTGGGTAAAACGCGTTTTGTAATTTGATTGTGATTTTCTGATGTTTAAACAAATGATTTTTGGGTTACATAAAGATAGACCTGCAACTAAGTAAACGTTAGTAAATAGATTAGGTGTAAGTAATTAAATTCTCTCTATCGATTGTCATGTAAATTTTGGCTAATTGCAGTGATCTGTCGCTGTAGCAATAGACAGTCCACAAGTTTTATGATTTTAGATGCAAGATTTATACAAAAATATGTATCCATTTCCAAAATATCCTTTTACACTTGGCTTCATTTTATGGACTAAAATAACTAATTATGAAATACTCTCTATTGTGTTAAATAAAATGAATATTCAATAAATACCATGCAAAATAATAATAACAGTTTTAGTTAGGAAACATTTACAAATGTGTACCTCAGGTTTCCATTGTGGAAACATATTTTTGTTGCAACTAAGACACTGTAAAAGTTAATGTACATAATTGTAGTCAGTGGATCGCAAAGGGTTAAATTATGAACTAACCAGAAAGTCAACTAGTGTTTTTACATCTTGTTACAGTTATTTACACATTTCTTTCTCTTGTCTGGAGAGGGAGTAATACTTTGTATTCAATGATATCAAGGTGAGAACACACATCAACATACTTGGTATTCTCATTAGTCATGTATGGTGAGGCAAATTTGCTGACGATTAATGAAATAGCTTTAAATAAAACAAAAATGATTTATTATAAGTACTAAGTCATACAGATATTACCCTCAAACAAATGAGACAGATCAAAGACTTTAACACGAAATTACCAGGGAAAATCTATCTATTTGAGACCCACACATGTAATCCCACAGTATCCCCTGTCTGAGTAGTGATCATTGAACATAACTAGAACACAATTATATCATTTTAGCTGGCTACAGCCCAGATATATTTCAAAGTCATAACATTTCCTCCTTTCCCTTTTTTATACAATAGTGTACAGGCACAGCCGAGTTAGGATGAGGGTGGAATGTGGCAACCAGGGTTTTCTGGAGGTTCCTCGAAATCAAGACCAAGAGCAGAAGATTAATTATCACAATCGGAATTGGTTGTCTCCAAGTCATAATGTTAAGAGACACAAGTGATATGTTCTATACCATCCAGAGGCTGCAGCCGCCAGGCTGAAGGCATTATGCCCTAAGAGAGAGGCTGGGAAACCCATCTGGTTGGAAGGAGAGCTGGTAGGCAAGGGAGCAGCCATGTGGTCTGGTGCACTTCTCGCAAGCCTGCTCTGCATCCCCCATGTGACCGTTTCTAGCCTTCCAAAATGGGTACGATGTCCACGTGAACTGAACATGGATAGATGCATTCCCAGTAGCATCTGGTACTTACTAGCCCAGGCCCAGCCACTATTTCATCATAAGACACAATACCAGAATCAAAGTTTAAAATGGAATAAAAATTTTGAAAAAGATTTCCTCAGTCCTTCAGATAATTCACTCAGTCAGCTGCTCACCATGCATGGCCCTACCTCTTCTGCAGGAGCCATTTTACAGGTCAAAAAGAATGCAGTAATATCGGTTGGTAGCAAGAGCTTAACGGTTCCCTTGAATAGGTTTTGCTAACATTTAGTAGGGGGCTTGTTCTATTGGAGATTGCTCTATGAAACGTGGGACTTAGGGAAAGCAGGAAAGGTGTAAATGGGACCTAATCAGTTACCGTTGGTTGCACAGTAAACACATACAATTTATTTAAGGAAATAATTTTATAAAACAATAGTTTTAAAAAAAATTGACTGTAACACAAGCTACACTGATGGCTGAAGAGTTTATTAAGAAAGAATTCCAACTTATTTGTCAGCTGAAGGCCACAAGCAATACTTCAGAACAATTAGCGGCTGAAGGCCTGAATTACAAATGAGGAAGACAATTAGACATCAAAAATACTAAAATAATTTTTTAAACAATCATTTAAAAAATTGACTGGTACACAAGCTACACTGATGGCTGAAAGCCTTATTAAGAAGAATTCAAGTTATTTGTCACCTGAAGGCCACAAGCAATAGGAATAATTTAAACGAAATATTATTTTTAAACAATTGACACAATCAGACTAAATAAAGATGGCAGTGATCCACAGACAGTGTTCCAAGGATTGACCTGAGAAAAGTCCCTACAGCTGCATAAGCGGTGAGACAGGCAGCCAAGAGTTATGCTCACTTAACAGGATGGCAACTCAAACTAGGGACAGCTTAAACGCCAACCAGCACATTCGCAAAATCCACCTAAGATGCTATAGCCAATACCACGATAGAATAGCAGTTAACATCATCAAATGTCAAGCAATTAATTACACAAGTTGGCTTCACCAAATCCTAGTACACAGACAGGGTTAAGACCAAACTGCCCATTCAAAATCTGACTAATTGAACATGGAACCGCACAAGGCAATTCCAGAAACAACTTAAACAATGCTAAAACAGTCACTATACAGCAACAAGACGAATTGCACATAGACATGAACATTAAGAATACACAAACAGTCAAAAGACCTGAGACGACCGACCAAACGACCAACCATCGGTCATTGCCAATCAAGTCAGGCAAGGGAAATGTTGGAGTATAAAACCGCCAACTGACAGCTTGATGGCATGGTCTTACACTCTCGCGACCACATCCTTCCATCGGGCAGTGCATATATCGCCAGCTCCCTCGGCGAGTACTGGTGCTGTCGGACCTCACTGCTGCTCCATCCCAACTTACCCAACTCCAACACACGACGACTCGGAAATACTGGAGGTCGCTCCAAATATAGTAGCACACCACTCGCTCACTCGCTATGGATAAGGGCCGCTGCTAGCACTCTCAGACACACAAAGCAAGCTAACTTAGTGGCGCCAGTTAACGCACTAAGAAAACGAGAGGTCATAATCCGAATACCTAACACCAACCTGTCAACAGCAGAAATATGAGTTGTAGCACAGCTCAACCCTCAACCTCCCCCCCCCCCCCCTCCAAACAGCAATCTGGGGCCACATCCGATAATGAAACAGACTGGAAGTTCCTTAATGAAGGCTAAAGACAATGGTCATAAGAAAACCCCAGGTGAAACACTGACTCAGACCCAACCAAGCAGATGGAACAACTGCCCATAGGCAACCCAACATCCCTGCACTGAAGAAGGTACCGAGCTAAGTCTCAAAAAATGACCAGCTTCAAGAACTATCCAAAGCTATCAGAATTTAAAGGCCACCTACTCAAAAACAAATGTAAGGCAAATGAGGTGATGTCTTGAAACAAATGTAGCAGGGGATTAGAGAATTTAGCAAATGCTGCACCTAACCTCACAGAAAACATAAGTGCATTACTCCCAGGCTGGCTCACACACCACCTTGATGACAGAAAGTCCTAAGTCCCAGTCCTCATCCACTATCCACTTGGTTAAATGCAACTGTGCATGCACCCTGTCTAACTGACTGCCACTAGGTCGAGTGCCTTCCAAAAAGCCAATGGTGTCCTCAAGGCCCCTAACAGCCTTACACAAAAACTCAGTGGCTGCTTCTGCCTCACCCTCAATATCCGGCGTGATGTCAACCAGCTGAAGCACGGTAGCTCACAAACAGGCGGCTAAGTGTGGGACACTACCGTCAATAGCCTGGCACCTTATCGCCAGCTCATAAATGAGGTGGTCCTTCCTCAACAGGCCAATCCCGGGGCACTGCCTGACCGCCATTAGATTTGGTCACCTTAAACAACCAAATAGCAAAGACAAATATCGTGTAACACTGACAGAGTTACAATTCGAACCAATGGTAACTGTAATGGCAATATTACAATCGTAACCATGCTCTGCTTCCACTGAGACATGAGACTTAGGGAAAGCAGGGAAAGATGTAAACGGGGCCTAATCAGTTACTGTTGGTTGCACAGTAAACATATACACTTTATTTAAGGAAATAATTTTTTAAAAACAATCATTTTAAAAAAAATTGACTGTAACACTAGCTACACTGTTGGTTGAAGGCCTTATTAAGAAAGAATTCAAATTATTTGTCAGCTGAAGGCCACAAGCAATACTTCAGAATAATTAATGGCTGAAGGCCTGAATTACAAGTGAGGAAGACAACTAGATGTTGAAAATACCAAAATAATTTTTTAAAACAATCATTGAAAAAGTTGACTGTAACACAAGCTACTGTAGCGGTATCACAGTTTAAAATAAGGAAGTTAGATTTGGTGCAATATTTCGGAGTGCACAAATTACAGCCAGGTGCAGGCCGGATTGCTGTAAGTTATGCTGACCAGTGGTTGCAAAGTGGAATGGAGACCACAGGGTCATCAAACTGTTGTAAAGAATAAACACAGCAGTTCGCATGGCGCAAGCTATAGGCAGAAGGGGTCCACTGGTGCAACCGGGGTGTGGGGTGTACGTGACTCGGAGTGAAGCGTTAGCGAAACAGAGGCGCACAGCCGAATATAAATATGTGTTGTTTTCTAACGAGATTCATTGAAGTGTGGCAGCTCTCCTAGACGGCGGCACGCGTCACACCGCCAGGCTACACGCAGCAACAGATGGGCGAACAGCATCCCAGTCCACGGCGGGTCGTTGGTTCGACCCTCTGAGGCCAACATGGAGTCCGCAGCCAGCCAGGGCGGACTACTCTTCGGATTGCTACCACAGGCAGTCATCTCGGCTCCCGACACATGCCATAGACTTCCGTGAAGAGGGCCACATATTCGGATGCTGGCTCGCAAATGGTCATTGCCCCTGCAATCTCAGCAGCACCGGGGTCGGCCTACAGCTCCCAGTGGAGCACCACAGAGTCAAAAGGGATGATGGCCGCTGAGTCGGCTGCTGGAGCAGCCATCCTGAGGTAATCGGAACTCTACAGCTGGTGATGAAGGCTGGCACGACACAGTGTTGCGTAGCATAGGTCACTGGGGCAGTAGCCTCAGCATTGCGGGGCCTGTGATGCGGACCAAGGTGAAGGAAGCACTATAATGGAAACAAATAAATCATTTGAAAAGCTCAGACGAGTTTTAATATGGCACCTCCTGGCAGCCATCCACTACACTACACAGACGCCTTAAGGCCTTATTGAGAAGAATTCAAATTATTTGTCACCTGAAGGCCACAAGCAATAGGAATAATTTAAACAAAATATTATTTTTAAACAATTTATGCAATTAGGCCAGATAAAGAAGGGATTGATCCACAGACAGTGCTCCAAGGATCAACCTGAGAAAAGTCCCTGCAGTTGCGTAAGTGGTGAGACATGCAGCCAAGAGTTATGCTCACTTAACAGGATGGCTACTCAAGCTAGGGACAGCTTGAACGCCGACCAGCACACTCGCAAAATCCACCTAAGATGCTCTAGCCAATGCCACGATAGAATAACAGTTAACCTCGTCAAATGACAAGCATTTAATTACACAAGCTGGCTCCACCAAATCATAGTACGCAGACAGGGTTAAGACCAAACTGCCCATTCAAAATCTGACATGGAGCCGCAAAAGACAATTCCACAAACAATTCAAACAATGCTAAAACAGTCACTATACAGCAACAAGACGAATTGCACGTAGACATGAACGTTAAGAACACAGAAACGGTCGAAAGACCAGATACACGTCATCCACTGAGACAATCGACCAAACGACTACCCATCGGTCATTGCCAATGAAGGCAGGCAAGAGAAACGTCGGAGTATAATACCACCAGCTGACAGCTTGATCGCATGAGGTCACTTCAACGGATGGACACACATACACAAGTGAAAGTTGCACTACTCGAATATAACGATCCATTCAACTTAAACTCGCTGAATCCGGACCCCATCATGGTCGTACACTCTCGCGACCACATCCTTCCTTTGGGCAGTGCATATATCGCCAACTCCCTCAGCGACTACTGGAACTGTCAGACCTCACTGCTGCTCCATCCCAACTGACGCAACTGCGACACACGACGACCCGGAAATACTGGAGGTCGCTCCAAAGATAGTACCACACTACTCGCTATCGATAAACGCCGCTGCTGCCACTCTCGGACAGACAAAGCGAGCAAATGTAGTGGCACCAGCGAACGCACTAAGAAGATGAGAGGTCATAATCCGAATACCTGACACCAACCTGTCAATGGCACAAACATGAGCTGGAGCACGGCTCACTCTAAAAACAAAATTCCTTAAAATGACACTAGGGATATAGATTTTGGTAATGTTGATCGTCTTTACAAAAGGTGTACATGAATTATGTTCATATTATGCCACGTTGACATATGAGAAGGAACTGGCTCTGTGAGTTGTCGTGCTGGTGCAATGTCTCTGGAGTGTAGATGGCAATGTCTGAGTGCAGTAGTGGGGGACTGGGGTTAGAACCCACAGCACTGATACTGTTGCAGGAAAGTCGACAGGAATTGTGATCTGGCCTCGCAGGTTACATCTAACAAGGTGATTAGATACCACATAAATCCTACCATAACACCATCTTGCTTGTATGAGTGGCTAAATGAAAGGTATTATTTGGTTATGGTAGGATTTATGTGGTCTAATCACCTTGTTAAATGTATTTATACTTTGACTGATATTATGTATTCTGTATGTTACTTCTAACATGGTACCCTATGTTGTACAGGATGGCTTGATAATGCGAAAATGTCGGAAACTGAACGCCATTTAAATAAAAACAAACTTCTGTGCAACTTTAGCGATCTCTGTAATTTCATTGAATCGTAGTAAGTTGCTTGCTATTGCCACCCAGCGTGCTGGAAGTGAGTATTATGTGCCTTGTCAGGCTATTAAGAACACTTAGCTGATTAAATCATGTGCCAAAGTATTGTATAAGCATAAGTGCCTGCAATATCACATTACATCAGCTGCCACAAAGGTCTAAAAGTGCTGTAATCATGAAGTAAAAAGCAGATAGCTCTGAATTAAAAGTGAGATTAAAGATACTTATAGCTTTTAAAGCAAATTAAATAAATATGTTTATTTATTGATTTTAAAACTTCTAGCTAGCATAGGTTCTTTGTAATCTCAAATTTTTAATGATAGGGTAGGATAAGTAATCTGTATGCAGCAAAGTTTGCTGCCTGTTAGGGAACACAATAAAATCATGGAATTACTTGAGAAGTTGGAGTCAAGTGCTTCTGCTGATAAAATTCGTACTTTTGCTGAGAGAGTAGTTAACTTATCTAATATTTGCTTCACAAATGACGAACTGATCTGACTCAGTAAAGAGCCTCAGTCTTCTCCTTGTTTAAAATTATCTGATGTAGCTGTTGCTTATACGGCAATAGAAATACAAGCTGTATGTACAGTTGATCAACTTACCTGCATAGAAGAAACTAGAGTAGCTTTAAACACACAGGCGCTATCAGCCAAATAGTTAGAGTGAGGGAAGGGCTTAAAGGTTAAATGTGATGAGCAATCTCTCTAAATAAAACACTAAATTGGGTAGAGAAAAAAGTTTATTATAAAGGCAGATAAAGGAAACATGTTGACTGTTATGTTACTCCTATTATTGCAATATTTGTCAGAAAATTACATGAAAGGTCTAGTTGAAGATCCTACAATGCGTTTTAATGCGGCCTTCAGAAAGAAAATAAAAAATATGCAAATTATGTTACAGCCACAGGAAAAGTGAGGTATGATGGAAATTACATTACATAAGGAGAACAGAGGCATGTGAATATTAATTGATGGGAGGGAAACCCATCGTGGAATTTAAGTAAATGGTTTTTCAAGAAACTACAGAAGTGTTTACATGTTTCCAAACAATTTCTGCGTTGCTAATAGTGCTACTTTTGCGAAAGATTGTAAAATGAGCAAGTCAATGGGTGGTAAGACGAGGCATCCTTCAATATATTTAATCTTTATATTAATATTTCAGTTGATGAGGCATTAGAGATCATTAGGAAAAATCTGTTATGTAACAGTGCCATGAATAAAGACGAGTTTAGAGAAATCCCTGACCTTCTAAAATTCAGTCCTGTGAGTGAAGCATATCTATAACGTTTTGCAATGGGCAATTGCATGTCTGGTTTATTTGCCGATATTTTCATAAATATCCTAGAAACAAGAGTCTTCACCAGCATCCCAGAATCAGGAGAAAAAATCGTCTTTTATACACATTACATAGATGACACCTTTTTCATCGTTAAAGGTGGTCATAATGAAGCAATGGCTATTTTTAATCAATTCAGTAAACAGCACAAGAACGATATAAGTTTCGTAGATTTGCTCATAACTAGATACCAAGAAAGTGAGGCGTCTCAATCTTTTGTAAACTGACACAGTCTGATGTTATTGCTGGGAAGGTTCCAGTTACCCCATTCTGCTTAAAATGACCTTTCTTCGCTCCATGATTACGCGTTTTAATAGACTGTCACTGAGTAATGAGGAGAGAGATAAAGAATTAAACATATTACAACAGATCACTGTTGCCAATGGTTGCTGGAAATCTGTTGTTACAATAAGTACAAACGAGTTAAGATCCAAAGTGCAGATGAGAACAAAAAGTTTTTAACTCTACAGTACCAGGGTTCAATGTTCTCAAAGCTAGCATCACGTTTTCCTAAGAGTTGTAGAATTGGCTTCCAGGCCGGAGCCCATCTCAGGTATATGTTGAGACATAAACTTAGGAAAGGGTGACATAAACTAGGGAAAGGGTGAGATGGAGCCAGTACCCAGGAAATATAACTCCCCAGGTCTGTATGAGTTGCTGTTAGACACAAGCTATTCTTTTACATTGGTCAAATGGTTAGAATATACCTTCTTTGCTTTAAAGAACATATAAGCCAAGCTTACAAGACGTCATCTAAGAGACGAAGTCATCTAGTGGGTGCCATTGAGTTAACGATGGAAATTCTGCATCATGTAGCTATGGGCTTGCATCTCGACATTTTGGAAGAGTTAGAGATTTTTAGGAAAAAGATAAGGGAAGCTGATAACGTACCGAACCAGAAGGTCGACTTTTATGTCAACTGATTTTTTCGTGTTGTTTAGGAATGACTTATAGTGTTTTCTTGTGCCTTTGTCGTACTAGAATACATGAGAATGGTTATATTTTGAGTTTTAACGGTTTTGTTGTACTTTTTGATGCACTTCGATGTAGATCATTACTTGTCTTTATGGTCGTTATGTAACCGTTCTTCGTTAGTACCTCACCTTCCCTTCTCGAACGCTTTTTTTGTGATTCTATGTGAGAGTACTCCGAACAAGAATCAGGTACTGATTGTGAGTAATTCATTCAAAAAGGAATAAGTGTTGCTTCTTCATTCTTACCCAGAATCGTATATTCCAAAGGTTGATTACACTAGACCAGTACACCATCTCATGCATTTCCACCGACTAACCCTGTAACTGTTTGTACTCTGGTCTTCGACCCCTTTTATCCTCCCACTCTCCCCTAAAATATCCCTCTTCCACTTACCCCTCTCACTTTGGACAGTTCTGCTAGATTCGTATGTAGTTATGTTCGTTTGATCGTAAATAAATCACTGACGCTGGTTAATGAGGTAGAGGCCTGGGTAGGTCTTTGGTTACATATTCATCTATGGCGTTACGCATAAAAATTGCCAGTAGGCTGTTTTTTATACTTACTCTATATAGTTTAATTAAGAAGTAAAAAGAATGAAATAATAAAGTAATTATTATATGGTACTGACAAGAAATAGTCCCCATCGAACCCTCCTCAGATTTAGTGGTAAAATGGCCCAGTGGATAACTCATGAAATACAGATTAAGCATGAGAACAGGAAGAAGGTACAGTGAACTGTGAAAAATGAAGCAAAATGGAAACTGTGAACAGTCCAAGCACAAGATGTGCAACATCAATCAAACTGCAAGAATCACGTTGTGGTTGTGTGGTCAACACGTTGGTCTAGCATGTGGGAGACCTGTAGTATAATCTCATTTGTGCCCTTTTTTCCCAAATTATGAACTTTCCATCCAGTCATTGACGTGTCTGTTCTCCTTCTGTAGTCTTGGCAATTGTCAAACTATACATAAGTTGCAGAATATGAGTCATACAGTAAGAATATATTAACATCGCAAGTAAATGCGATGAATAGAGCTAGCAGGTGAGATGCCACATAGACCTGTCACAGAAATGAAAACAAAAGACTAACAGTTGTGAACTACGTTACAACAAAGGAATTCAAGACTCAAATTTCAAAAACGGAACGCAAGAGTCATAATGAGAGTAGGTTCATACATTTGGATGTCCATTCCTTAGACATCGTTGTTGCAAACGGCCGTTAAACCACGACAAAGACACAAATCTGATTTCGGCGAACAGACAGATCAGTGACCAGACGAACAGTTCATAATTTTGTGAAAAATATGGGCATGAGGGAGATGTGAACACAGATCTCCCTCTTCACATTCCAACACCATGGCCACATAACCACAACATCATGCATATTTATATTCGCTCAACGTTGCACTTCTTGAGTTTGGACTGTTCACTGTTTTGATTTTGCTTCTTTTTTCACAGTTCAGTACACTTTCTTCCTGTTTTCGTTCTAGATCAGTGTTCAAGTTTTGATGGCTATCCACTGGGCTATCTTATCGCTAAATATGAGGGGCGGGGGTGCGATGTGGAGTCTCCCTTGTGAGAAACCAGTGTTTATAATAATTACATTAATCCTTTTGATGTATCTACTTTTTTAATCTATATATGAGGGTCATTCAGTAATTAAAGAGACAAATTGGTCTGGAGAAAAAAGCGTTTATTTTTACAAAACAATACTTTTTCTACTTTTCAACATAGTCCCCTTGAACATTTATGCGCTTGTTCCAATGTGCTACAAGCTTTTTTATTCTGGCTGCAAAGAACTCTCTACCTTGATATTTGAACCAATTTTCCACAAACTTTTATATGTCCTCGTTGTCCTGGAACCCTTTCCCACGTAATGCCTCCTTCAGTGCACCAAACAAATGGAAATCACTAGGTGCTAAATCAGGACTGTAAGGGGGATGAGACAGTACTTCCCAGCCCATTTTGTCAATGCTTTCACGGGTTATTTGAGCAATATGAGGATGTGCATTGTCTTGCTGGAGAATCACACCTATCCTCTGAGATCCACGATGTCTCACTCTCATGGCTAGCTTCGCCTTGTTCAAAAGCAAATCCGAGTAGTTTCAGCTGTTCACTGTACGCTGCTCTTCGAGATAATCACAAAAAACTGGACCTTCGGCATCCCAAACCGCTGTCAACATGACTTTTCCTGCTGATGCTTGGCTTTTGAATATTTTCTTGTCAGGTGAGTTGGTCTGCTTCCACTCCATGCCTTGTCTTTTCGATTCTGGCTCATAATAGTGAACCCAAGTTTCATCACAAGTTAAAATTTTGTTGAGGAAATGCTCACCTTCTCTTTCATAACGTTCCTTTACCTCTGTGCTCGCACTCAACCTTGTTTCCTAGTGTAGCCGCGTCACGTCCTTTGGGACCCATCTTGCAAATGTTTTGCAGTACTTCAGCTTGTTACAAAAATGGTTCAAATGGTTCTGAGCACTATGGGACTTAGCATCTGTGGTCATCAGTCCCCTAGAACTTAGAACTACTTAAACCTAACTAACCTAAGGACATCACACACATCCATGCCCGAGGCAGGATTCGAACCTGCGACCGTAGCAGTCGCGCGGTTCCGGACTGCGCGCCTAGAACCGCTAGACCACCGCGGCCGGCAGCTTGTTGCAGATATGTGATAATGTGATGAATTGTACCAGTACTAACTTAATCCTTATAAATTATCATTTCCACAGTCACATGGCGGTTGGCACGAATAACGTCATCAGTTAAATTTTCAAGTGAGTGAGCTGAAACTGCAACTGGTCAGCCAGAACAGCATTCGTGAGTTAGTGAGTTGCGACGATTTTTTAACCACTCCACCCACTTGTAAAAAATTGCACAATTCATACAACCTTCACCATAAACTTTAGCCATTCTGCAGTATATATTCACTGTCTTCTCGCCCTCAGCAAGTAAAAAGCGAGTAACAGAACGTTGTTCATCTAATGTGGACATTTCAAGCGGACTCGCCATCTTGAAATGTATTTTTGAGGTTATGACAAAACAATGTTGGCACATCAGCTGATCAGGGCTCATCCCAGTGAAACCAACTTAAAGCCATGAAAGTACCTCTGGTACTGAGCGCCGCGGGTTTCGAATCTGCACCAGACAGTATGGACCTCGATTACCACTAGAGGTCTCTGTAGCCGTCGTGCCATAGGCCGTGGCGGCGCGCCTTCCTGGCCCACGTGTAATGTGAGGGCGTCACGGTGGAGCACGTGACAATAGCGACATACCCTATCCTGTATTTAAGTGTCTGCCTCTTGCTCAGTGAGGAAGTGACATCTCACCTGCAGACAGTGTGCTTACTTTGTTTCCATGTACGAGTGGACGTTGTGGACTCATGAGATCGTCGCTTGTTGTCTTGCTCAGTCGTCCGTTGTTGTTCGTGTCCATCCTTTCCTGTTCGTTTGTTTGTTTGTGGGGCGCTCCCGTTTGGTCCTGCCGCACTTTGTTCTCGGCAAAACCCATGACCGGAGAGGTCGCGGTTACAACAGTACCAAACTTACATTACTAACAGTTTTTTTTCCTGAGACCAATTCGTCTCTTTAATTATTGAATGAACCTCATATATAAGGTTACTTCGTGCAGTAATTATATCTTTTCTCCACCCTTCTTACATAATATATATATATAATATATATGCTATCTCTCCTACGAGATGTCAGGTTCATTTTGTCAGGTGATTTGGTTGGCAGATATTTGCAGTTTAAATTTTGGAATATGGAGCTAGAGTAGTCAGCCAAAACAAATACTGCTCATCACATCTTTCGTGAGGCACCCAGCATCACTGGAAAGTGTCGATTTTTTATGGATTACAAACAAAATGGCTTTTAATGTGTAATTTTACGTGACCTTTCGATGGAGTGTTTCCAGATCACACCACTACGGTATTTTTTTAACAGTTTGCATTAACAGGGAGAGTAAAGCACTAAGAACAACCTGTACTCCAGCAGTGACTGAGGAGCACTTCTGCAAGGCAGTTCCTGGAGTATTCGTTATTCTTAGTGTTTTACTGTGCCTGATAATACATACTGATAAAACGAATTCTAGGAGCTTCAGTCTGGAACTATGTGACTGCTACGGTCACAGGTTCGAATCCTGCCTCTAGTATGGACGTGTGTGATGTCCTTGGGTTATTTAGGTTTAAGTAGTTCTAAGTTCTAGAGGATTGATGACCTCCACTGTCAAGTCCCTTAGTGATCAGAGTCATGAAAACGAATATCGCATTAGACTAATGTGGGACCACTCTCTTGAACGGGCACATACTATTCCGCTTTAATTTTTTTTTATTATAGGAAACAAACCAACGTTTTCCCTCAACATTGGGTATCATATGAAAAACGTGAGGACTAGTAATTTTTTTTGGGGGGGGGGGGATGACACCACCTACATAATGCAAAAACGAAATTCCAGTTATATGCCAAAATACCAGAGAAAATGACCCTGACAAGTATATGGTATATATGTTAGTACATGAGACTATTCAGCCTTTGGCTTGGGTTAGATCCTTACTACTGTCCCATGCCCAGAGCTTGCATGTATCACTCATGTAAACGATAATATTGCTTTGCAACTTACTACAGAGGTGTAAAAGACGTCGAGATCAGCAACTTGATATGGGATGCTTGTGGTCTACCAAGTTGAGAAACTATCACACATTAGCCGAAAAACACCAACTAAACTACTCCATTCATCCATCATGCAACATTTTCAATGTCCTCTCGCTCTTTTCATGGAAACTGCTGATCCTTGAGAAAAAAATGAGCAAGACTTTTTTTGTAAGAAATTTAATGTTGTTTACGTTTGTGCTGAGCTATACTTTCGCTACAGGCTGCAGTTTTCGTGACATTCAATGAAAATGTACAGAAGTGACCAAATGGTAGCAATTACTCACATGCATCCCTAACCACTCAACATCCCCAACCACTGTACAAAACTTAGCGACTACAAGAATTATTTCCCATATTCGACTTTTTTGGTATTGATTGACTGGGTTTTTAGGCCACTTGCTTAGTCAACTATATCGTTAACACAGACAAATTAAACTTTCGGTGAAGGTATCAAAAGAAAAAAAGACTTCTGTGAATGTTACGCAAAATTCAATTACATTTACAATTTAATCTGAACTCAGCCCCTCTAAGTGCAGTAAGGTCAAACAAGAAAAACGACTTAATTGTTAATTTTATGCAGTGGAAATGAATAAGATTGGGATGCAAAATTTACACAAAAGATCACTTATACAATTTATGAGTGCACGACTAAACTGTTGGCATAACAATAATAACAATAATAATAATAAAGTCAATGGTCAGTGATAGGAGGCAGTTCCACGAATAACATACTGAAATTCCAGGATCTTATGGTATTAGCAGGAGTGTTGCAGTGCATTTGAACATCACTTTTGTACAATTTTCTTGACTGACTCATGACCTCTAGTGAAAAATTATCTCAGCACAAAGTTTAACTCCATTCAGTTTTGTAAAAAAAGTGTCGTATTCATTGTTTCCCCAGAACCAATAAATTGTGCAAGAGCAAAATTGATAAATCTTGAGCGATGTGCAAATGGTGTGACTTTGGTGGTATTTTTTGGCTAATTTGTGGTAGTTTCTCCGCTTGATAGACCACATGTGTCGTTTTATCAAATTGTTCATGTCGACTTCCTCTACACCACTGGGGTACATTGTAAACAATTATCGTTTACATCATTATAATAGTAAATTCTGAAAGTTGTTTTTAAACAATCCCAGATTTAACGTTATCCTGCCATTTACCTTATTTTCTGTTGGTCTCATCGTCTACTTATACCTCTAAATCTATACTCTGCATACCACACTGAAGTACATGACAGAGGGTACATCCAGTTGAACCAGTTATGAGGCCTTTTCTCATTCCATCCACACATGGAGTGTGTGGATAATAATTGTATACATGTCTCCATGTGTGCTGTGATTAATCTAATCTTATCTTCACAATCCCTATGGGAGTGATACATATGTTCCTAAAGGCAAAATCTAAAGGTATTATTTGAAATATTGTAAGTAGGCTTTTAGGCATAGTTTGCATCAATCTTCAACAGTCTACCGGTTAAGCTTCTTCAGTATCCCTGGCTCATTTTCCTATGAGTTAAACAAACCAATGAACATTCGCACTGCCCTTCTCCATATACATACAACATACCCAGTTAGTCCTATTTGGTACCGGTCCCACGCATCTGAGCAGTATTTTAGGATGGGTACCACAAGTGATTTGTAAACAATTCACCTTGTAGACTGATTGCACTTCCCCTGTATCCTACCAATGAACTGAAGTCTACCACTTGCTTTACTCGTGACTGAGCCTATGTCAGCATTCCACTTCATATTCCTATAAAGTGCTATACCCAGGTATTCGTATGAAATGACCTATTCCAGCTGTGACTCACTCATGTTATATTCATTATTTCATTTTGAGAAGTACACATTTTTATGTTTACAAATATTTAAGGGCAATTGCCAATATTTTCACCACTTTGAAATCTGACTGAAGATTTAACTAGCTTCTTTCAGATAATACCTCATTATAGGTAACTGCATCATCTGCATAAAGTCTGAGGTTTCTGTTAATATTGTCATCAATTGTCATTAATGTACAACATGAACAACGAGTGTCCCAATACACTTCCCTGGGGCACGCCAGAAGCTACTTCTACATCTGTTGATGACTCTCCATCCAAGATAACACCCTGTGTCCTCCATACCAAAAATCCTGAATCATATAATGGTACTTTTAATAATAAAAGTAGATGTGGTATTCAGTAAAACGCTTTTTAGAAAACAAGAAATATTGCATCTACCTGACTGCTTTCAGTATATTATGTGAGAAAAATGCGACCTAGGTTTCATATAATCGATGTTTTCGGAATCCATGTTATCTGGCGTGGTGGAGGTTATTCTGTTTGTAAGCCCTATCGCCTCAATACTTTGGTTTCCCACCATTAAAAATTGTTTGGGCTCATAAAAACAAATTTTAATGTTCATTTTGCATAATATTTACTGCTCATGCAGTGAACAGAATTGGATTGAAATTAGCTGTTCAGAAAAAACTGGTCTTTAGTTCAACTGTGTAAAGTTGGTCAAATTTACTTTGATTATCATGAAAGATTCTTGGAACATATCCAACAGCAGTGTTGTACAATTGCTTTCTACAGTAACTGCGAATAATATTTCAAGTGACATCGACACATTTTGGAGCAAATGTGTTCCAAAAGGACCTATGCTACTTCAGACACGATACAGAAGCTTTTAAAGCTGCATTACACGCCATCGCAGGATTCCGACCATTCTTCCGCAGATGCAAGACGCCTGTGACCAATCATTATTTTTCGTGTTGTACATCGCAAAAACGACATATGCGAAAACTAGGATTGTATGAAAGGAATGAAGCCTGAAAACACAAGTGGCCTCTGTGGTAGCTAGGCGACTGAGAGAACATGTTTCCAAATCATTATCATTTCAATCTATCACATCCAAGGCTTTATTATCTCACTAATTATCAGTCATCAATCAGTTACAGTTATGCCTGGATAGTCAGTATTATATCCTGGCATACGCTGTTACAATAAATTCCCACTAGCAATATCCATTTGATGATTATGAATGTGTTCATACCTAGTGACATGGAAACTGGGAGGGTGAGTTTTTTGTACGCTAGAATGGCAACATTTCCAGGGCACATTTTTCACCATGGGTATTCTTCTTAATGGGACTGTGTACACATGTAGTTTCCTAAGTCAGATGATTGGCAGCTTCATGTCATATTATTATAGCTTATTAGTACTATCTGACATGTAATATTTCTTTCCTTACAAGCTATGCATTAGTCAGAAGTACTAAAAATCGAATTTTGTGTTTATAGAATTGCAAATTTAATTTTACATATTTTGTCATGTTGGCGCCGTACAGTGTTTAATTCTTCAAGAATGATATAATTTTTAAGTTATTACTTGTTTGTGTTTGACATCCATTTGTAGCACGACAATTCATTCTTTCAATGTTGGCTCTGTGGGGCGACAGGTTGCATAACATATTAATAATCATTAGTCGTAGGAGGAAATTGGAATTGTTGTAAATATTGTTCACCATCTTTTATGAGAGCTTGGCAACTATTTCTGTGGTCAGCCAGAAGGTGATGGGGAATGTACTGACAATAGTTCCCAGTCTGCAAGTCCACATTCTTGTCCAGCCCACTGAAATAAATGTTTCTATTTTCTTTAAATGAAAGAACTAGTTCACTATTACCAGTCACCGTTTTATTTATTTCCACTACGCCTTTCGAAGGTTTAAACCTCCATCATCAGGTGGATTTACATTAGTTAGTACTACATATGTGTGTGTGTGTTGTATTACGACTTTTTTACACTTTCGTGTGGCGATGTTGTGGGGTAACTTCTGTCCAATCTTGTTGTCTGTTGTAAAGGATATGCTAATGCCTTTTCTTTTGAAGACATTGACAATCTGGTATGAAATGTTACCCAGAAAGGGGATTGTATGGAAGATGCTATTTTTCTCTTGTTTTTTGTGTTGTGATTGCTTTGCCATTGTTGAGTTTTTTAGGGTGTCTACTGTGGAGCTGTTATAGCCATTTTCAAAGCTGTTTATTTTATTATTTCTTCTCTTCTGCTATGCGAACCTTGCACCCAGCTGATTCCAGACGCCGTATTTGTTTACAAATGTGGCAATGTACATGTGATTGTTATGACATCAAAAGAAACTTGTGACCACTGGAGGTACTCTAGTTTACTTATTTAATGTTTACCATTATTTATCAGTTTAATTGTTTGGCAAAAGTAATCCTAGACCATATTCTGAAATAGTGTATTGTTTCTCCACTAGGCAGTGCCACAAGTTCCTCCAAAATTCGTAACACAACACACACACACACATATGTAATACTAACTATTGTGAATCCACCCGATGATTGAGGTTTAAACCTTCGAAACGCGTCATGGAAATAAATAAAACGGTGATTGGTAACAGTGAACTAGTTGTTTCATTTAATGTCAGTAACAGTCACAGTAAAGCCTAACCTAAAAATGTTCGCATTTAAAGTTTCTATTTTCTGTTAGCTCAGTAGTATGAGGATTATGATTATAAATGAAGACTTTAAGGTCTAATTGATTCATATATTTGGTAAAGTTTCACATGCACAACATTGTAATTTTCATTGTGTTCACACTGACAGTAAATCTCTCTTTCCTAAACATAACTACGAGCAGTTCAGAGGCGACCTCTATGGTAAATTCCTCCTACATTGTCTTTCCCCCTATCTACTGGTAATTAAAATTAATGCTCGCCACAAAAGTGGAAAACAATTGTCACCACTTGCCATGCATATTTGTTCACATTATGGGCGGCAGTCCAGGTCGGTGTGCAGCCCTCACGAGTTCACTTTCTATTGTTACTGAAAATAAGCGTTTTGTAACAACCTGTCTTTGACATCATCCAAAGCAGTGCTCACTCCAGCATTTGACTGACGCAGATCTTACGGTGGTTGGGTGCGAAGTGAAGCCTAGTCTTGCCCCTCGGTATTTATATATGTGGCGCAGTGCATGCCCCAGGGAACACCTACAGTCATCCGGCCTATGCACATGGCAGCGGTCTCTAAATGGCCACTGTCTTGGACATGTAATATTTTATAACAATGTTATGAATCAATTTAGATTCTTTGTAATTTTTGCAAGCATGTAGGGAAGTTGGTTAAAATCACAGAAAAGTTTTAGCTCGCTTGCATTAAAACTTTGCCTCTAGAATTCTTAGAACAGAACTGGCAGTAGAACATGACCTCTGAACAACAGCTTTAACAGACACTATATTCGTTGTTATTAACATTAAGGTCCTAAAACTTGTTATAGCTGTATTATTCAATAGGTTTCATCACATGCTGTAACCAAAACTTTCTAGCATTAATATACAGATACTTAATCTAGACTAAATAAGGACGTTTTTGTTCCAAATACAGTTTCAGTGAATTATTCGAAAACTATTAGAGGTAGCTTAATGGGGTCACACAGTTATTATTTTCATGTTGAACTGAAGCGTCATACAAGTTTTCACAGTTCTAAGTCTAATACTTAGCGCCACAATATTTCTTAAAAATGTGGATTCTGACCAAAATATTACTTTAATCACATTGAGACTTGTAACATTTAATTTTGACATACATCTGCACATTATGACCAATTTCTGGCTTCCAGTTTTATTATTTAGTGCCACTTATTTTTTTCTTCAAATGATGTATTTAGGTAAAATATTGACCTAATCAATCTGATACTTGACAGTTTAAACGTTATTACACTAAAACATATGTTGACAAAGTTTGAAAAAGCAACTTTAACTTTTAATTTTCATTCTTAATTATGGTGCAATACTTGTGTGCTATGCACAGATGCGTTATGGTGATGTGGCGCTACTAGTAGTGAACTGGGGCAAGTCCCAGCACACTCGCTCACATCTGTATCTCTGAAATGGTACAGTGCTTGTTTCGCCACAGCATGGGCAAACAGTGCAAGTATATCCAGGAAAATTTGCAACAATGTTGCTCAAGAAAGTACTTGTAAATGTCGAAAATAAATTGACGGTTCATCTGCTTTTTATCATTGTCACTTCAGTTAGTTTTGTTCACTTGTAATGGGTATTGAAACAAACATGTTGCTATTTTCTACCGATATTGTACCAAACACAATATCTATTTGTGAAATATCAATATTCATATATCCATTTTTTGGCTTTATTTTTGAAACTAAATAAAAATATCAAAGTGTATGCTGCAGTTGTTTCTAGAAAGTTGAATAAATTTCTGATAATAAGCATGTGTTGCCCTACAAAACAGACAATCCCTCACTTTCAAGAATGCCTGCATACTAACTGCTATACGCTGGAATAGCTGTACACTGGTTATAAAACAATTTTTGTGCCTCTTCCAAGAATGAGATTTTAAATTAACTGATCTTCAGTTCCAACATGCTATAAAATTTTTAATTACTTGAGATCATTTTATAATTCATTATAAATATCTTTGATATTATTTTTGCATCATTTTATTGATATTCTCTGATATTTTAGCAATAATTTTCCAAGTATTTTAAGTCATAAAAATCCGAGCCCTGCAGGTACAGGTCCTTTCTCATATTTATAAACTAAATTAATTCTCACTATGGGCAGGTGACCCCACTGCCACCCCCTTGGGGTGCCCCCAGTTGCACAGTCATCTATGGTTCAGTATTCCCAACATTTCTTCTGACATACATGTTGCTCCCTTTATACCACCAACTCACTCATAAGCTGTATGTTGCTCAACCCAGGCTTCACTTTTCATGATCATTTTCTACATGTATAAGACATTTGACTAGAAACATTACATGATGGGCATCACCCCTATCTGTGTGGCCTTGTTCAAATTGTTGTCAATATTTCTCTGTGACTGGACAAGTCACTGCATTGGTACATATATATGGCCAGAGTTTCACAGTGGATCTGTAAGAAATTTAGACATATTGCTCACAAGAATCGTACTGTCCTACATACTGAACCTTTGAGTACATTTCCAGTAGCTGAGTCATTTCTGTCACGTATTGTGATGCATCTGTTATCTGTATCACAGTAGAACTGTGTCTGTGGGAAACCTAAAAGTGTACTCTCTTTTGACAATGTGCCACTCTTGTTGCACAATGGTCTTAGTGTAGCATGGCATGCGCAACTTACTTATCGAAGTCCCTATACAATGACAAATTTTTGCTTTAGTCTCTGACCAAAAATATTACAACTAAGTGGAAACAAAAAGCTTATTTGCGCTTTAGCAGATTTAGATCTACTCTCTATGTGAAATAAAATCCAGCTCTAGCACAATAGTGTTCTTATTTACACAGTCATTGAATTATATTCTGATTTTGCACAATGCTATAAAGTATGCTTACGCATTTGGAATAGAACAGGATGAAACGGAGTGTTAGAACATTCCACAATGCATTTCATATGGCGGCACTCACACAGGCTGTCAAAAAAATAGAATGAACGTCAAAGTCAAGATTTCTCAGGAAGGAGGTTTTGACATTGACATTGGTGGGTGGAATGCTGTTGTTAGATGTTTGTTAGCTGCTAATATTGAAAGCTTTTATCTGTTGTTGCAAGTCTTTACGAGTGTTCTAAGTATTTACTTCTGGAGGAGTTCGAGTGGATGCTACAATGGGTGTCACACCGGAAGGGTTCAGGGGCCAACATGAGGGACAATTTCCCCAATATTTTTGAAAAGCAGATTCAGTTTTTTACTCTTACTCGACAAAAAAAGACACCATTCAACGATTATATCCAAGCTTAACTAACTACACATCCTAAAAGCTCTTGTGCACAAAGAATTAATGGCTTGCAGAATTTACTAATGTGCCACTAAATCAAATCCACTTACATTTTTCACTAAAAAGACAATATTCCAAATTTTAATGAATTACTAGGAGGAACAGGGTAGATAAGCGCAAACCTGCTTAGTTTTGCTGTAAGTTTGAAGGAAGGATGGCCAATAGGCAGATGGCTAACAATCGAATAGCATGACACAATCACTTACAGTCTGGTGTTCATGTAACAGTGTAGTTATGGTCAGTCCATGTGTCAAGAGGAATTACTATGAAGAATGTTCAAGGGAGTTCATCAACATTGTCTTATTTTAAAAGCAAAGCAATGACTGTAAGAAAATATTTATTTCAAAATGTGTTCCAGTTTACTCACTTTTACAACTACAATGTAGCTGAACTAGTTTATAGGAATTTATAAACTATTTTTTAAACTGACATAGTATAGCATATAGTCTATTATGCTCTATACACATTATTTTTCCTTGGTTCTTTGCTACAGAAAGGTTTATAATCAACTAACAATCATTGATTGTGGCTTTGCCTGCTCTACTCAGTGAAATAAAACTATGCAATATGGATTTTTGGAGGGTATTCTTGTAAAATAAAAGGTTTCCATATCCTCTTCATTTTAAAACCTTAGATCTGTATTTTAAACTACAAAATTTATTGTGTTTTAAATGTATTTTTAATTAATAAAATAAAAAATCAGTTTGAGCTGCCAGTAATTTCTTGTTTATTGCGCAACTGCTTTGAAACCTAAAGCTTCATTTACAGATGTCTCAAACAATTATGGAAACATAAATGTGTGGTAGCTGGCCACACATTTTAGTTTTCATAATTATTCGATGGTAGCTGAAGATGAAGCTTTAGGTTTCAAAATTGGTTGTGCAGTAAATAAGAAATTACTAATTAATGTAGCAGATTTTATGTTTTATTAATATGTTCTTCAGTTGCAAATGTTTCCCTGATCAAATGTTTGAAAAATTAACTACATAAAGTTGTGTATGTAATGGGCTATTTATATACAGTATACTTCCAATAGAAATCAATAAGAATTTACTTTGAAATACTATGGGGTTTGAAATATTTTCCATAGTTGTTTAGGACATAATACACAATAATTACTTACACACTGTCAATGCTTTTAAATGTTAACATAATGTAAGTCTCTTATAATCAGTAATTACAAAATAAGTTTTAATCCAGGCTTAAATTGGGATGTTTTAGAAGTTTTAAGTGCTGTTGAACTATATGGTCTGAGGCACCTAGAATACTCTAAAAATTAATATTTTCAACTCTTTTCAAGGCGATCTCCGGTTCAGACCCTCTTGTGATCTATACTCTATCTATTGAGTTGTCCCCCCTCTGATAATAATTTAGCACTGCTGATGCCTGTGGGAGTCATCCCCCCTCTCCTAATAATTTAGAACTAGTAGTACCTGTGGGTGCTTGTAAGGATCATTAGATCAGGTTCAGTAACACATCTTAATACAAGACACTTAACTTTTGTTAGCATCCATATGCATATGATACATGTGACACATTCAGAGAACACAATGATTAATTGTTCTTTACTTGAATAATATATAATGCTTGAGTGAATATATAACACTGTAATGCCATAACTGTTTTTGATTTTGATGTGCACTGAATGATAATCGTATCTCACTTTACATTTATCCATTACCTTTAATATGCTGTTCTGATTAATATCACTAGCTTGCTCCTGCTGGATCTGAACTACGATAAGGATTGTATCACAGTGGGCATCATAATGGGGAGAGCAGTGCTGTGCTCTGATGTAAGTAAACTTCCAGCAGTGGCAGTGTACTCAGCCCTTTGAGGCCACGTCTTCATTGATTTCTCTCATTCGAGGCTGTGGGTAACATTCAGTTCATAACATTTCATGCCACTTATGACTTACAGATAAATAACAAAAAGGCTGAAGTCAGCCAGCATTGGATCCAATATTTATCAATAGTTTTCATTTAGGTGTCTCAACGAAATATGTTTATTTTTAGAAACTCCAAAAATTAGTCTCTGGTGTAGGTCTGCAATTAGAAAGGATGATGGGTAGCCATTCTAACGGAAAAATGAAAGCAGCAGCTCATTTATCTTATGTCCAATGAATAAATGCTGTTTCAAAACATAGATTGTCCCTCAGAAACGCATCAGAACTGGTAAAATTTGTTGTACCACATTACAAAAAAGTCATATTGATGGTTAAAGATGTACTCATATATTTCAACAGCATCACATATTACAGAATATATTTCTGTTAACTTCATAAGGTGGCCCCAAAATCCTATAGAGATGTGAAGGGGTGATAAAAAAAATCAGATATAACAGTAGGCAAACCTGTTATAAGGCTACACTTCACTCTTTAACTGAACACTTCTAACCACTACACCACAATGAACTAGCGAAAGCTTGCTTTTCATACGGTAATTTAGATCTCATGAAGACTTTTAACTGCCAATATGTCATTATATGATGCTTAATTATAACAAATCGTACCAAGACCGACGTGTTTTTATAAATCTTCAATGTGCCATTTCTTTGAGACAACAAACTTTCATAACACAAAAGTTACGACACGAATCATGGAATCCAAATATGGTGCTTCCCAACCACCTAGCATCAGATGCCAACAAAAATCGATTGCAGTTCTTGAGGACTTCACTAAGTGCATGTGATGTTAAGACCTGCCTACATGAAACGATCTGTTTGCTCAGATATCTGTGCAGATGTCTGTGCATGCAAAAGATCTCTGCAGCTGTAGTACCTTCACGTGACACAACCTCCAATTAGCTGCTAGAGGCTGTAGCATTCCTCTCACGAAGTGCAATATTTTTTTCCCCTGATGATCTTTGCTGTACTCGTATCTTCCACGCCAGATTGTGTATTGTGTACAGTTTTGGCGGAAGTGATAATATGAGTTACAGTACCTACTGAGAAAATTAAATGTGTTGTGAACTGAAATGGTATGAAGCAAAATGAACATTAGTGAAGTAATGTTGATAGTGCAAGTGTGATCAAAATATTGCAGAGGATGAAATAGAAACCAATTTTCTGTTTGCTAACTGCAAGCATTCCATGTGCTAACATGTTACTTTAGTTGTATGTTAGGTGTTTTGATTAACTTTGCAAAATAAGTTCAGTGGCAGAAGCAAGAAGCAAATAAGTGCAGGGAAACAGAGCATAGACATTGTAAGGAAACTATTTGTTCCAAGTAATCTCCCGGAAGAGAACAAATATGTCAGAAGCCTAAATAATTTAAATTACACAATTAGATAAGTAACTACTGGAATAACTACTGTATGGGTACTCTAGCAAAATATTTATCACATAAGTTAAACATATGTCTAATGCATCATTACAGGTGAATGTGTCCTCAATGTACATGTGGTTCAGTGTACATGTGGTCACTAATCATGAACTGAAGTTTAATGAATTTATTTGTCCAGTGTATCATGTGGTCGATATGTACTGTATAACGGATCCAGTAAAATATGGCGTCTGTAAATCTTTTACCATAGCTCTTCTCATTATTAATAATGTGTAGTAATTCACTTACAAAAGACTGCAATAGTAGAAACAAGATATCGGGATAATAAGGGTAAGTGGCAGATAAGGTTGTAGAGAAATGTAAGGTGATGCTGGAACCCCTATAAGCACAAATTAAGTCACAGACAAAACAGAGAACCAAATGAGCCTATCATATAATTACAGCATTAAAAACATTTCAACCTATCACTAGCAGAAATATTGAGAAAATTTATCAAATTACTAGTATGTCAACAGCTTCCTGCAAAAGGCTATTAAAATTGTTTCCGTTTGTTGAAAAGAAGTGCAGATGCTGCTGGTACATCACACCACCATGATAATATTGCAAGTATTTTGAGAAAATATATGGTAAGAAGCAACAAAAGAAACGGAAGATGCGGATTGGGGAAGTCATACACAGTTTCTGTATACACATAAGGTTAAAACCTCTTAAGATGCTAAAACGCCAGAGTGAGCCATGGGAACTAGAAGTATTATGTACATTACTAAGGTTTATAAAGTATAAAACATTAATAGTTTCATAATGTGTGCATAGAGGATTTATATTTCTCAAAGCAAAAAGTGGTCCTTTACATCAGTGCGTATATGACTACAAAACATTATATAAGAACAATTACCTAGATGGAGAATACCTTCAAATCTGTGAAAAAGACCTGTCAATAAGCTGCACTTGTCTAATGCAAGAAACTAAAACTAAACAGAAAGTCCTATTCAGAAGTATGTTGAAGCAGTAGCACCCGCTTTCTTCTTAGTTTAACTGTGAAAATGATTATGATCAGGACTTTGGGGATGAGAAAGCTACAATGAAAAATTTCAGCACACGACTGTGGTTGCTACTACTTCGGAAATCGCAAAATATTTACTGATCGCACGATTTTACTTGGCCTGTCTGTAATCAGTGGATGTTGGCTGACCTCATGCCACTCCAGAATATTTACTGTCGCTGCCAACTTTAGCTGCATAACAGTATTGTGCACTGTAACAATAACCACTCATTGCGAATACAATGTTTATCCATATGCATTGGTGTGCATAGTCATTGTTACTATCGTTAGAGAGGGGAGAGGCTGTACCTGATCCTTGTAGAGACTCGCCATCAGCTTTCATGTCACTTCTGTGACACATTAACCTATTACACATTCACTCCTTTTATAAACCGTAACCTCGCTGCTCTGGAAAGAGGAGGTGGGTCTTGTCTCAGCAGCCAATGTGTTATGAGCCGATCGCAAACTTCACCATCTAGCATCCTCTGCTCAGAGGTAAAGTAAAAGTGTGCAATGAGGAAGAATGTAAATCTCCCTGGTTCTCGTTTCAGTTTCATGTCCTACAATTTCTTACAAATGCTAAAATTGAGAAAAAAGGTCTTTAACGAGTTTTGAATCTACTCCACGCTTCCTGCAATCTCATTCACATAACATTCTAGCCACAGCGGATATATGCTCAATTATTGTTCATATTACTTCTCTTGAGGACTTTCACGACCTTTGCATCATTAAATGACAATTAATGTACCAAGATAACGTTCTCAGCTAAATTTTCAGTGTGCCATTGTCTGCAAACGCACACTGAAGTTCGTGTCATGTTGGAAGGCAGCCCAATTTTCAGCCATTCTGGCATAGTCCTCCACTAGCCACTGGCAGCCAATAATATTCATTCTCTTTCCGAGCAGCTAGCAGAGAGTTACAGCTAGAGAGCGAGAATCTCGCTCCTACATGCTGCACTGTTGCCATACTTTTCGACAACCGAACTATTCACTCAACTGTCAATTCTTTTTGTTTCCCTTTTTTTCTAGCAGCAGTATACATGTGAATGCGTATCTGTAAATGTTTAAGTGAGATTTTAAAAAGTCAAGTGAATGCAATACATGAGAAGTGCTTCACAAGTAGGCAAGGGTGATTATTTATCACATTTATAACTTTTTCAAACTTGAATCTAAAAGCAGGTTTCCTTCTGTTGACATTTGAAAACACGCTGTAAAGAGAATTGTAAACGAAAGTGTCAGAGGTGTAGGAACTATAGAAAAAGTTGGTTTCGTGTAGCCTGGAAAGTATTTAAAATTGCAAGGAACCTGTAACACAATTGGATGGTTTTTACAAGGGGGACCAATGACCGTAGCAGTCTGGTCCCTTCAATCCTGCAAACCAACCAACCTTTTAACAACGATATTTTTAAAGTGCTCCATGTCAATGATGAATGTCTGACATCACAAAACCGTGTTACAGCTGTGCAGGAGAAAACTGGCTTCAATGGTAAGTGCTTCGCAATGTAAAGAATTTTAAAAGACGTTGGTTCCAGGTGTATTAAGAAGAGTTTTTAGATGAAAGAAGTGACATAGGTGCAGAACAAACTACATCCCATATAAAGATTCATGATACAAGAGAAGGAGGTAGTTCAACAGTACATTACCTTGCTGAAGCATGGGTCAATTAGAATCATTCCAGGAAGATTTGCTGGAAAAACAGTGATGATACTGGCAGTTTCCAAGTTTTCATATGAATATGTTCTCAGACAGTTATTTTGCATGGTGACTCTTCTTCTGTTTTCTTTCTGAGAATAAACTTGTATTTACATGTAAGAAAAAGAGCATTGACTACCATTCGGAAATAAATGCTGTCAGTTTCGTGACGTGATTCACGATTCTTGTCATACCTACCTTCGAAGTCGGTCATTGCCAGTTATAATACAACTGTTACACAGAAAACACTAAGTACAAACACCAGAAAAGCGAATATTTCTCCCTGGCTTAAAAATAAAAATATTAAGCACAGTATAAACCAGACATGTGATGATCTCCTGCATCTCCTTAAATACATGTCATGTGACAGAATGTACAAACTTGACAAACTTGCATGTGAGTATGGTCAAACAGTTTTGGGTCACTGTCAGTGTAGCCCCATGGACAAGGGGTTGAGTCTATGTGGGAGAAGAAAACAAAACATCAGGATAACATACACTTAATCGCTTGTGCATAATGTGACAGACAACATACCACCTGCAGCATGGGCACAGTCTGTGTGGCATGCTGAAACGCTTTAGAAAGAAGAATTTGACAGGGAAGTGATGATGGATATAAGCCTTGAACTTACCATCGTACATTTACAATCAGATCGTTCAGAAACAGACTCAAATAGAAGTGACGATGGTATCATGGTGTAGACTTTGGAACAAAGTAATAATATTTCTTAGTTTGAAAGACTTGTGGTTTAAAAAATGAGAACTTCCTGGCCTTTTTTATTAGGACTTTGTATCCTTTGAATTATGCAGACTACAATGTTCAACATATTGTCCAAAGAGAAGTTAAGCTTTTCCCATCATGTTGTATGCTCTAATAACATGCAAGAATGCAGCTGGATAAATTCGTCAGAAGTCCAATATTTCCACATATAAACCTCTGTTATTTTCAAGGCACGAACTAGATAAGGCCCTAAAATGACAGCAACTGTTACTTGTCAAGCTATAGGTGGTTTTCGATGTCCCCCAGAGTTATTTGTTATGATGGTTAATTGCACTCTCTCACTGCAATGTTGAATGCATTAGTTTACACTCATAATGCCCGTTTACCACCAAAAATAACACAACTTATGACCATTTTAACCATAGTCTTTTGCATCACTACAGGTAAATGTAATCACTGCCAGTGAAAAAGAATTAGTGGTATATTACATTTACCTGTAGTCAAATACATCCACAGACACCTTACACATTTTTTAAAAATTCTATTGCGTAGAAGCTGTTGTCAAGCAAATATAATGATTTCCGTTCATGCTTGAAGTTAATTTTGTTCTGTATTATATATTTATAATGGAGTTCAAATCACTCTTGTTATGAACTACATATTATATAAGGAAGTAAAATAAGTGCAGTAATAGTTATATTCCTGAACATGCTGTTCCAAGATGTATCATTGTCAGCTTAACACAATATTCTGTCCACACAAAGAACAAATACGGCCTACTTTCTTTTGTTACGCTGCTAAAAATCACATTAGATATTGGGATAGGACAGACCTGAGTGAAAGTATGCTGGCAATCACCCAGGACTGGATCGAACAGACTTCGTTACTTTGCTTAGCTCATTGTGGTAAAGAGCCTGTAGCGATTTTTTTTATTATGTACCATTTCCCTGTTTGCTGTAGGGTCAACCACTCATAATTTCTCTGTTAATTATAATCAGTCGCCCTTTTATCCTTGTCTGTATATACCATGCTCTTAATTTTCCGCGAACATGTGTGACTTCTATATGTTGCTAAAAATTCGGCGATGAACCATATAGAACACTGACTTGTATTTGCCATTTTAAAATTCATTTTGCACACACAGACGAGAAATACCCAACTGAACAAACAATTGACTCATGCACATTTTAGCCCCAGATTTGCTGCGGTCTTCTGCCCACACACTCCAACTTGTCTGCCCAGATGTAATTTGAACCTACATATTTGAGTACTTTCGCTCAAAGTTCTACCTACAGCTTACAGGTTTGTACACATCCTACATTTGCGTAAATCTCCTGTTCACACACAACTATTTTTCTGTAGAGAAATGAAGTGTGCAGAGATCGTTGTGTGTGGACAGGCCTTTAAAGTCACTTTAAGTTTGCGCAAACTCTTGTGAACTATTGGTTACCCTCAGGATTGCGTCTGGCAGCGCCTCTCTTTAGCTTGTATTCCGTCTTGAGGTATCAACTAATATGGGACCTCACTCTTCGAACGACACCATAGAAGTTAAACAGTTTTCCCTGCACACACTCATGTAAAGCAAATAGATTTCGTTTTTTGCGTCTTTTTTGCCTTTATTTTATTATTTTGCTTTCGTTTAGTGGCACATTGGAAGTGTTTCATGCTGACTTGAACACTTTCCTTTAGAACAATACCTTTTTTTGAGTAAAATATTTGTTTATTTAAGGAGAAAAATACAACTGTTTCTCAAGTTGCTTGCTACAAAGGAAAGAAATACAATGGGAACTCTATGCATTCCTTTACGAATGCAGTATGATGTGTTTCTACATACATATTTTCGCTAGCAAATAAATATTGGACTCTCGAAATGTTAAATTTTGATGGGGACTAGGTACACAGCCTTGGCGTAATTATTGAATGAAGTTAACCCGCATATCGATGCTAAACATTTTTGTTGCGATAGTGATTTCGAAATCTAATCATTCTCAAGTATTGTACGATGTTAAATCTCGCTCAACAACGTTAACTTGTTACATGTTGGAACATAGTTCCCAGCAACCTGAAACCAAATAACCTACATGACTATGTGTGGTGGTATCTTATA
Source organism: Schistocerca piceifrons (assembly GCF_021461385.2). NCBI lineage: Eukaryota > Metazoa > Arthropoda > Insecta > Orthoptera > Acrididae > Schistocerca > Schistocerca piceifrons. The sequence goes on from NC_060141.1 coordinate 84,071,679, forward strand.
ACCTTACTTTCATCGTTCAGTATCGGGGTAATAGGACTAACGTCATGTTGACGCTCCGTCTAGCGTGAACACTCCACCATTTGGCTATGACTACACCTGACGTACCGTTCCGTTGACGTCTAGTGTGAATCAGCCATTGTTACCGAAATGCTATCGTACACTCAAAGTAATGGCTACATGTGAAAAGAAATGTGGATGAACGGCCATTGATATTGACTTTAGTTCGACATTTCGATACTGCTTATTTGGATGCACTAGTAATAATATTTTATCTAAAGGCCCGTCCACACGCAACGATCTGTCTGCGCACATCACATCTGCGGAGACAGATCGTTGCGTGTGGACAGAAGATTTGCACCAACCTGAGGTGTGTGCAAACCTGGGAGTTGGAGTTGGAGGTTTGAGCGAAACCTCTCAAATCTGTGGGTTCAAACCACATCTGCGCAGACAAGTTGGAGCGTGTGGACAGGAGATCGCAGCAAATCTGGCGCGAAACAGCTGTTTGCTCAGTCTAGTGTTTGTATTTGTGCGCACAGGGCATTAAAATGGCTGATACTCGTCAGTGTTCTCGAGAGTTTGTAAGTGAATTCATTGAAATATATAGAAACCACCCATGTTTGTGGAAGATTAAAGTAAAGAATATAGCGACCGAGACAAAAAGACAGCAGCATACAATGCTCTAATTGAAAAATTGCGGGTATTATTTCACTCAACTCTTGTTTCGATATTGCAGTTGAAAATTCCAAATCCTTGTAGCTCCTTCCTGTTGCTAGGAATCTTAATGTTACCGCTAGCCGTTCATGAGGAGAAATTGCCCTTCTCTATACAAGTATTTTTTCTCATAATATGAGGTGTTACAAGCTTTAAGAGATAATTATAAGTTTCGACATCCATCCGCAAATAATTTAGCCAGTCGTTAGGTTCGTCCTGCAACCCTCGCAGTAAATTTACGTGAGAAAACTGCTTTCGCTTTAGCAGCCACTGTCTACACCATTTTGACCGCTTTCTCAGTTTCCTGCGGTTGGTCTGAATGTTTTTTGCAACACAAGTTGCGAACACAGAGCACAACAGAACTTCCTCCATTTCTATATTTCAAAATAACTGAATTAAATTTTTGATGTTTACGGGGAGTGTAGTCGCTTGTCACTGATATTTCTTTTCTACACCGACAGATGGCGGGCGAGTAGTAGGTTGGGGTTTGTGTCGTGTGAACACACCACATTTACAGCGATCTTTTGCATGTACAGACATCTGCGCCGATGTCTGCGCAGACAGATCGTTGCGTGTGGATCGGGCTTAAGCTCAGTCTTGTTGAATTGGCTGGAGGCGTACTTCACGAAAATATGTTAGTAACTAGTACGTGATATCGGAGGCATCATCCATATGTATTACACGTGGCAATTTTTTGCAGCTATTAAAATACGCTCCGTCAAATTAGGACTCTCTCATCGATAACAATCCGTAACATCCCGATGAATATCCCAAGGACGTTAGATTTGCAAGGTCTGCTTTCATGACATCTTTGCACAGCTTGCTTCCTAATATTATATTGTCTATGATATGAACCGAATAACAAGCTGATCTTTGGCAGTTTTCATGGATGTTTGTTTTATTGTGAGACAACGTGGATTATGTTTGGTTATGTAGTGTTTATGTGAGACAAATTATGGCTGGTTCTTTTGTTACGTTGCTGGGTGAAGACGTCGTGAGAAGTGTAAGCCAACAAGAAGATCCAGTTGCTCGACAAAGAGCGTACGTTTATCTCGAAGAATTAAAAAACTCGGAATGGGGATGGCAAATGTGTTTGAATGCATTGGGAAGTGAAGCGAATCAAGATAATTATTTGCAATTTTTTGGGTTTCAAATCGTAGAACATTATGTTAAAACACGTTACGATTCAGCTGGTCCTTCTGAACAGCAACAGGTCAGACAATTCTTCAGACAGTGGATAGAACTTAGATGTATGCCCCAAGCACAGACGGAGCCACCTTTTATTTTAAACAAAGCCGCTCAGATATTTTCCATGATATTTGTACGTGATTATCCACATAGATGGCCTAATTTCTTTGATGACTTGATTGCAACATTGAACCTTGGACATCAAGCTGTTGACAATTATTTGAGAGTGTTGAAAGCTATCGACGTGGATGTTGCAGATAGGGAAGTACTGCGGACACAGGCAGAATCAGAAAGGAACGCAAAAATAAAGGACACAATGAGAGTTTCATGCATTCCAAAATTGGTGGACACATGGTTTCAAATCCTGAAAACATATGAAATAAGTCATCCGGATATCGTTGTTCAGTGTTTAGAAGTTTTGGGTGCCTATGTTTCTTGGATTGATATTACCCTGGTAGCCAATGATCATTTTATAAATCAGATAATTCACTTGACATCTTCCGTCGTTGCTCGTGAGGCAGCTGTGGATTGCCTATATTACATTATTGCTAAAGGAATGGATCCTCTTGAAAAGTTGAGGTTGGTGGAATCACTGTTCTCTATTTTGGAAAAGCAGGGTATTTTAACTCCTCTTAAGGAAGATGAAACAGATTACACAAGTAAGATTGGTCGTTTGATAAATGGCATAGGCATTACATTGATGGAAGGATACAACAAGCTCCTAAAAGAAGGTGCTGCAGAACAGGCGAAGCTTCTACAGTGTGCAGTTGAAGGAAAAGTTCGATACATGTTAGAATTTCTTAAGAATGATTATGATGAAGTATCTGCAGCTGTATTTGAATTCAGCAGGGAATATATACATATGTTGAAAGGTAAATTAATTACGGCGGAACAACTTCAAGTCTTAGAAACCATGTTGTTGACAATCGCCCATAAAATGAAGTTTGATGAGTCATATGACTTTGAAACTGATGGCGAAGATGAGGCGACATTTCAAGATTATAGGAAGCAGCTGAAAGTTCTCTTGGAAAACATTGCTGGTGTTAATAAAGAACTAGTAATTGATTTTGTCAAGAAGTATGTAGACCATGTTGTTTGGCATTGGCAGGAGTCTAGTTTCCAAGACGTGGAAGTTGCTATATCATTATTTTACTTTATTGGGGAAGCCATTCCTGCAGTGGGAGGAAATCATTTTTCTGGTGATCAAGCCAAAGTCTCAGCTATGCATGCTATGATGACTTCCCTTGTGACAAGTGGTGTCAGCTCCCATCCGCACCCAGCAGTTACGCTCCAGTATTTGGAGACTGTTGTTAGATATGACAAATTTTTTATAACATCTCCTGAACATCTTCCAGATCTGTTTTTGACATTCCTGGACTGCAGAGGCATGAGAAATAAGAGTAGCAAAATTCGGAGCCGTTCAGCATATTTATTTTCAAGACTTGTTAAAAGTCTGAAGTCTAGCATTACATCTCCACTTGCAACAAGTGTCCTGCAGTCATTACAGGACTATCTTCTCATCCCAATACCTGGGAGTGGCATCTCTCAAGAATGGGTCAGTGAAGATGATCAGCTGTTTTTGTATGAAGCAACATCAGTTTTGATAGTATCAGCTGACTACCCTTCAGAACAGAAGGCTCTCGCATTCCAGGAGGTGTTGTTTCCAATACTTGAGAAATACAACAGCATGGTGGCAGAATTGATGAAGGAGAGAGATGATCAACGGCAAGAAGTAATTGCTAAATGTATGTGTCATTCAATGGCTGTGACAAGTCGTATGAGCAAAGCTTTTAGTAGTAAACAAACTATGAAATCTTGCAATTGTGTAGATGTATTTGTACAAGCTTTAAAGGTATTCCTTGGGTGCTTATTGATTCCGAATCAAGCAGCGGTGTTACACAGCAGTCTCCGTCAATTCTTGCATAGAATGGTGGTTTGTTTGGAAGACGAAATACTACCATTTGTTCCACAGGCTTCTGAAGGATTGTTGAAACAAAGTGACATCACAAGTGTAAAAGAGTATGTCCCCCTTATTGTGCAGATTATTGCAAAATTCAAGAAAAACATATTACCTTTCTTGCAACAGGCACTTGTACCAATAGTAAATGCTGTGTTTTCTTGTCTTTCAATTCCTGTGGAAGAAAATGATGAAGAGGCAAAGCGAGAAAAGCAGTTGTTAAGGAGAAGTTATTTTCAGTTGATTGCAGCAATCTTTCAAAGTAATGTCACAGAAGTGTTTAGTTTCCTGGAAAGTACATTCGTTGAGCAGGTACTCATGAGTGTCATCCAGGGTGCTGTGGATTTTCCAGACCCTGTGGCGCAAAAGACATGTTTCTCAATACTGAAGAAACTAGTTGAACTTGCGGGAGGCAAAGAGTTACCTGGTGACTTTAATGACTTTATATTTAAAAACATAGTTCCTGCATGTATTTTGGCACCATTGAGAAACACTTTCGATTTATCTGATGCCCAGACGGTTGTAGCACTAGCAGAAAGTGCATCATGTTTGAAAGCTGTTCTAGACAAGAGAGGTGATGAATTGGTAAAGTATTTGCAAAATGAATATCTTCCGTCTCTTCAGATACCGCCGCAGTTTGCAGAGGAATACTGCTGTGCCTTAAAGTCTGATATGAAAACTTTCAAAGACTATGTTAAGTCATTTTCATTGAAACTTAGAACGTGACACTTGTACTGTAGCATAGTTCTGTTAACTGTTTCCATCAATTTTCTGAGAAGCTGTGATGTATGTTAGCAGTTGCATTTATCTGTGCCTTTAGATATATAGACAATCTGCTGAATAATTTCATTTAGTCAAGCAAGAGGAAATTAAATATTGAACTGTGTATGCCTTTTATTTAATCAGTAATTTTTTTCAATTGACAGTTATTGCTACATAACAGATAATCACATTTGTAAATGGGAATATATATACTGGTATACATGCTTCCCTTGTTTTTGACAGCTGCTAGTTAAATTTATTTTAAAAAATATCTGTTGATGTAAGGTAGGGGCCTATGCCATGTAGGAAAATATTGGTTAAAATATTTTTATGTACATTTTACTTTTATATTGCATGTATTTAGCACTGTGAAGGAAATTTAATTTCGACTGACAGAAGTAATTTATTCCTATTAATTGTTTGCACAATATCTTTGTGCAACTGGTTGTATAAGGAGAGCAGCAGAATAATGACCATAGGCACTTAATTTGTGATACACAGATTATAAGTTTTTTTTTTTTTTAATAGTATACTGGAGTATATATTATGGTGCGCAATCATTGTATGAAATACAAATTGTTGTTATCTGTTAGGTATTTAAGATTTGTGAGTTACGAATGAAATGAGAACAGGATATAGGTACTCATCTGCAGTAAAAATTTGTTAAGTGTGGACATTCGTCTGCATTATTGACTGCCTTTTAAATATCAGCATATTGTGGGCACTCTTCTGTATTTATTTTTGTTACTATTGTTTTTATTCATTGCGTCAACAAGTTTTGTTTAGTATCTCATATTCGCTCATTTGTCACAGCAAATGAAAAATACATGTTTCTTCTGACTTATTATAGGTAGCAACAGAGATGCATGGCCTTGTGTACAGCAGGCATGCACCCATACTGTCCGCCCCCCCCCCCCCCCCCCCCCCACACACACACACACTTTTAAGTGGTAATGTTACATTTGTAAGCATACCTGTAACATCTAAATCTTGGCAAAAACCTTATTGCGCACACAGTTGTTATAGAGAACTACTGAGCTGTGTTATTTAATACAACTCAGAGTCAAAGGCAACATTTCTATGCCCTTTGTTAATTATTTTCTAATTGTCGTGATATTTTTACCCTAGGAAAATTATAGACTGTACATCTTAAGTGTACATATTGTACAGATAACTTAGTTTTCAGTAAAAATTATTTCAGTTTGTCATAGTGATGCTCTTAGGGCAAATGAAGTGTATTTGTCCACAGTTATTGTGTATCAGCACCTAAACGCTACCAGTTTGTACTTGGGTTGGTGACTGAATTACATAGACAGATATTGGTATTTTGTTTCAGTGATTTAAAACTGCCTGAAAAGATAACTTATTCACAGCTAACAAATGACAATTTGCAGTAATGATTCTAGTGTAGGAAAATGTATCATAGGAAATTGGCGTACTCTGATGTTGAGTAGAAACTAATCCAATATCATGGTTGAAGAGAGACACACAAGACAGGAAAATGAACAGTGGAGACTTCAGATATTGAGAAGTGGTAAGAAAGATGGGTGCTAAAATCGGAAATAGGGGGAGGGCATATTGGGACTGAAAGCCCATTTAAAAAAGAGAACGATTTTTATTGTAATTTTAAAAAATTACTATATGCCTATTGCTGTTGGTTGTTGTTGTTTCTTCTCAGCTGTTTGCAATAGATTTCATTCAGTATGGCTAAGAAATATCAGCATACTTGACATTTAATGGTGCTATGCTACATAATGTGAATAATTTTTTACCACTGCTTCTTGTATAAAAATTGTTAGAACCCATCTGAAGAATAATTCTGCTGTGGAAACTAATTGTACAAGATGCGGGAAGTGGGAAAAGGGAGTTCGTTGTCTCACGCCAAGAATGATAGTCTGTGTTTATTGCAGGCATCACTTTAATATTCCAGAATTAATGAACAAAAGCTGAGAAGTTGTGCAATGTTCTGTTAGAAAGATTTTTGGAAAGTAATGCTTTGGCAGTAGCAAGCGTACATTACTTTTGCTGGTGTTTTACCAATGTTTAATGAATGTATTTACAGTTTCCCGTCCCGTGACAGTCATGTAATTCCTTTGTCAACAAACACTAGTACCCTAATTGTTCATGGGTAGATAGGTGTCGTAGATTTGTGTGTAATGTGTCCACATCATGATGTTTTTATTGATGATCAATTAATATTTCAACTGAACCTGATGATGGTCTTTCAGAAGATATGCATATGTGTTAAATAACAGTTGTGTTACAAATGGATTAAGCCCTTGATTGGGGCTAGTGTATCAACATTGTCATTTTACAAATATGGTACATTTTTGAGTTCTGTATCAGTGTGTATTGGTTCATTCAGCAAATGTAGTGAATTGAAGAAGTGCATATTAATAATGCCACAGTGCTCGTCTAAAATAATCCCTCACAAAAAAGTAATGTAAGAATGTGTAGGAGGCACTGGCTAATTCACAACCATTTTATAAGAACGCCATTCAACCTACTGCCTCCTTATCCAAGGGAGAGGGATTTTTGTGAATAAGGCAAAACACACAATGTGTTCATTGATGTTAACACAAAACTTTTATACATATGCTGTAAATGTTACTCGTTCCACATCATTTCGATAAAATAATCATTCAAATGATCTATGGAACATGTAACTATCTAAATGGGTTTCAGACTGTGACCTGTTCCTGTCTTGGTGCCTTCTTCTAACTATATATGATTAGGAAAATAGTGGGAAATGTGATGGTAAATTGAAAACCAGAAATTAAATTACAAAATGTACAGCTGGAAATTGATCAAACAATCTAGAGATAGGCAGGTAACATTTAGATAAAAGAGGAGTCATTTAAACCCTGTTCCAGTAGAGGGCAATCTAGAGTTAGGCAGATAACATTTAGATAAAAGAAGAGCCATTAAATCTCTGTTTCAGTAGAGGATTTTGTGTAATATTTGACCTGTAAAACTATCATGTAACCAAGGCTATTGTTATTATTGAGATAAGATTATCATATCATATTTTTAGAAAACAAGTAGTTCTTCCATAACGCTAAAGAAATACATCTTATTTTCTTTTTTAGGAATTTTGTTTCATTAATATTGAGTTATTTTTGGCCAACATTGTAGTGCTCATAGTTTCTATCATTTGTCATATTTAAACGGGTACACTTTGTTCTTATGAATTATTTTTGTAATTTATACTTCCAACTAATTTTGTCACAAATTTCACATAGTAAAATTTCATATGCTATGTTTTCTGCCTGCTCTTGTATTGCTTCAAATCAAAATACTGACAGATAACATAAACTCAGTATTGCTGATAGGAAAGGTAATTAGAAGGGTTTTATCTTTCATGTGAATGTTCAACTAGTAGACTGTGCTAATTGTTTAGGAATGCTATGTACGGATGTTTGTTGGTAATCTTGTCTACATGCTCATATTATTAGTCTTTAAAGTCATGGTCATTTTTAGAGTTTTTGTCAGTTGTTACAATCTGTAGCTTTGTCTGTTGCATTTTGTACATTGCGCTGTCTGTAGAAGTCATAGTATCGTATTGGGTCGTACTAAGAATGATGGAAAAAATGCTAGTACGGTATCTTCCAGTAGCTAAATATAATTTGCACTGGTCTTTGTAAAACATTAGTTATTGTGTTGCAATTATTAAGTGTTGTTTGTAATTCTTAGACATTGTATGTTCACCTTTGCTGTAGGAATATTTAATTTATAATTTTTCCTAGTCTTCTATAAACATTTTTATTTTATAAAACTTTACAGTACATGGTCTGAAATTATTCAGTAAAAATTTTAATTTGTCATGATAACAAATTAAAATTTGCATTACTGATTTCAGTTGTTTACATGATCATCTTCAGATTGTAAAAACTTGGTTAGCAGGTAACAGATTTTATGCAGTGTATAAACATTTGGTGACATATTTATTTTTGTTTATTTTTTATTCACCTAATGGTTATCTCATCAAGATATAGGATTTGACATGATAATACAACGCAAATCAGTAGGCCAAAATATACCACACACAGCAAATATAATGTGATTTATAATGATAGGATAGGTAGCCAATGGGAATAGTACAGGTGGTCGGCCATGGCCTTGATTGACCATCCTAACATTTGCCTTAGTGTTTCAGGAAAACCACAATTAACCCAAATCAGGATAGTTGGGCAGAGCAACTCCATCCTTTTGAATATGATGTCAGTGTCCTAACCACTGCACTGCCTCACTTAATGAGTCCATGTTGTATAATGTTCCATAATTTACACAGTTTGTTTCAGGTAACTTCCAAATAAAAAATAGTTTCGTTGTTCATTGCTGCACACACTGAGGACAACCACTTACGACTCCCGGATGTTTCCGGGTGCTTGCTATTTAAAACATAGTTCTGCTGTCCACTGCTGCCGTCACTGAAACACCCACCAATGACTCCTGGCCTCCAAAGATGCTGCTGTGCCACTTCATCAACTCCAGGCCCCATATTTAACTATGTGCCACAGTCCACCTGAAAAACTTAGCAAAAGGACATTACTTCATGAATTTTACATCTTGACACATGATTTCATTGTGAAACGTTATTCATGTATTGAAATATGATGAGGTTCTGTAGTTATTCCCTTACATTATGATCCACTACTCTTGAGTCCTCTAAGTAATCTTGAATTGCTTAATATGCATTAGGCTACTCTTGATCATTTTAGCTGCCTTTTTAAATAGCTGTATTTAGTAATCTTTTTCATGTCATTTGGCAATTTATTATACAGTTTTATTCCATGATGTGAAATACTTTGGGGTTTTTTTACATCTCCACCACAGATTAGCAGATGTTCTCACTTGGTGCAGTGTGATAAGATTGCCTGATTTTTGTTCTCACTTGGTGCAGTGGGATAAGATTACCTAATTTTTTTAATTGATCTTTACAATGTGCTCAACTACTATTTCCAATTATTATTCTTATGCCCCTTCCTGCAGTTTGTGAACAGTGTCCTTGTTTTGCACCTTTGGTCTCCAGAAAAGACTCTTATAGCTAAGAACTGAGTGTATGTAGGCATACTATATCACAACAAACATTGTCTGTTACAAACTGTTGCTAATACCCTAAGCTCGTAATGTGCTGATACATTCATTTTGCTTGTATCTTTGTATGTTCATTCCATGTTAGCTGGCATTCAATGTTCATCCCTAAAAACTTTGTGTCTTCTTCACAGTCTGCAGATTTATCATCCATGCTGAAAGTGCCAGTGTTGCTTCCTCTGTTTATGCTGAAGTGCATATTGTTCATTTTTTTATTTTCATTGTTAATTTATTAAATATTGATCAGTTGTAAACATCCTTATAGTTTCATTTCCTTTCTGTAATAAAAGTTCAAATGTTTTCTCTGGGACTGTGATGTGTTGCTCTCACTGGCAAAGAGAACTTTTTCTCTTTGTTTCACACTGTCTGAAAAGTGATTTATATATATTAAGAACGGAATTAGACCCAATTCACTACCCTGAGGAACACTATGTTTACGTGTTTTTATTGTCTGAAAATTGTTCTACTAAAATTTTGTCATCAGCAGACAGATGAACAATCTCCACCTTTTGCACCCTGTTTTCCAAGTAAGACTAAAACCACTCATTTGCTGTTCCTCTTATACCTAATGTGTCTAGTTTGCTCAATAGTATTTTCTGGTCAGCAGTTCAAAAGCCTTGAACAAGTGTATCAAGAGCCTTAAGTATAACTTTTTGAAATCTGCAATGGCCAATACTGTACTTCTTCCACTTCTGAAACCAAACTGTGCTTCCTTGAGGTAATGTTTACTCCTGTAACTTGTCAGTCTATCTTTCATGACTGTTTCTGTTATTTTTGAGAATGAAGACAGCAGTGAATCTGGCCTGTTGTTTTCAATGCCTCCATTACCTTTCTTTAGTAAGGAAACCACTCGTGCATGATTTAGGTACTCTGACCAAACACCTGAACTAAAGGACTCCTTTATTATGTTTGCTAATGGGGTTGTATTTTTTCTGTGCACGCCTTCAAAACAGAGACAGGAATCTCATCTATGCCTTCTGACTTCTTGTTTTTTAATTGTTGTACTGACTTCCTAGCTTCAAACTCTGTTGTGACAAACATCATCACTGTGCTTGCTGTATAAATAAATCATTGTGGGTGCTACATCTGTTTTAAGAAGATTTTGCTGCAGCTTCTTCACAGTACCACAGAAATAATCATTCACAAAATTTCCTAATTCCAAAGGACTTTTTGGTATTTTTTCCCCAATCTTTATTTGTATGTTGTTACACTATTGTATGCCTTTTCCAATCTCTTGTTTTGTAACATCCCACACCACTTTCCTTTTTTTTTGCCATATACTATATTATTTTGTCATTGAAATTTTTTTTGCTGCAAATGGCACCCTTCTCTCCATTTTTTATATCTATGATAATACTCAAGGACTGTGAATTAGTGCAGTGCTTTTGCAAAGAACTGAGGAATTTAAGTTGTCTGTGAGAATTTTCTAATACCCACAGTTATCCGTCTGTTTTTCATAGCTACTGCAGTAGAAATGGCTCATCAAAACTTATTTTAAGCAATGTGTAGAATTTAGAGAACTTAGAATCTACATTGCTTTCCATCCATGTACACTTCATCCCAGGTTTGATTTGCCAATGGCTTAGAAAAGGTATGTATCTTATAATCTTAGAAAATCCTTGTTTTTAGGTTTGCAGTTTTGTAGGTTTCCCTGAGTATGTATCTAACAGTAATGGTCTGAAATGCCAAGATCTCTTATAAATACTTTACAGTATTACCTGTCAGTATCTGTAAACACATGGACTAAAATTGAAGCTGAGCTTTTTGGATCCCTTGTGTCATTGTTTACCATTTCTATAAAGCTAAAAGGTTCAAAAATATTTAGGAAGTTATTGCTAATTTCACTTTCAACACTTATGTTAATACTCATATCTCCACATATTATTATGTTAGTTTTAGGGGCTGAGACACTTTCCAGGACTTTATTTGTTAGGAAAGTGACCACATCAACAGTAAACACACAGAATGATTAACTTCTTATAGACACCTAGCTTTGTTACTTCAGTGGCTGCCAGTTCAAAATGTTTATCTACATCAATTGTGGTCAGATCTCTAGCTTTAAAAGGTGTGCTACTACTGATATAGGTACATGATCCTCCCACCCTGTAAGATAGACCTAAAATAACAACTTCAACATTCTTATGATGACAGCTCTGTATGCTGCAGTTCATCGTCTCTACACCAGTGCTGTGTAATGCATACTATCGTGCTGCTAAAAGACCTAGCATGTGTGTACACGGCTTAAAACATGTTACTTGCTACATCCAAATTGTTTATGAGTTGAAGATGATTATTGCAACAATTGAAAGTGGTAATCCAGTTACAATTTGTGATTAAGGTAAATAATGATTTTTATTGAACTTTCTAATTGAGGGTATCCAGATCGACAATCTGCATTTTCTGAAAAGTTTCTGATATGCTAAAAAGTCTTTTGAGAAAAATGTTGGGTTTCTACTTTCCTATAATTGTATTTTTCTTTTATAAAATGTGTCTTCCATGTGTTGAATGAATGTATGATCACATATTATTACTTTCTTAGTATTGTGCTTTATTTTGATTCAGAATGACAAATTAATACATGTTTTACTGTAAATACTGTATTGAACAAAATGTGTAATGTGAATTGCCGTGGCGCCATTATAAGTGACAAATTGCATGAAGCAAAGTAGATATATATGTATTATATGTAAATGTATTTTGTAAATATTGTACATAATAACAATTCATATATGTAATAGCTGTTCATGTGGATCAGAAAGAGGCTCTGCATTGTGTAGTGATTGTAAAAACTTTCCATTTTTTCTAGTATTAATGGAGGCACGGAAGCTATTCCTTACTATTTAATTAGGAAGGATATTTTGTATGTATGATAGCATACAAGACTGGCTCTAACATTTTATCAGTGATGAGGAGAATCACTTCTGACATAAAAAGAAGTGAAATATTGGAATGAAGAAAAATTGTGTTTCTAAAATGTGAAATTGAGTATATTCTTTCGCTACTAAGTGTGAAATAACTTCTGTGCCAGAGAGAGAGAGAGAGAGAGAGAGAGAGAGAGAGAGAGAGAGAGAGAGAGAGAGAGGGGGGGGGGGGCGCTGATCTACACTTTGTGGGATTGAAAATCTTCTGAAGACTGAATTTTGAATATTGTATCACTGACATAATTATTGGATGAATTGTAATTCAGGAAGTCACAAAGTCACATGTTTGGTTTATATTTCTAATTTTTTGTGCCATGTTTTAAAATGTCAATCGCCAACATAGATATATATACGCTCATTCGTTTTGAATATACTTAGATAATTTCTCCATTCTTAACGAATTAAACTTTAATGTTTCATTTTGCTTTTATTATGCTCATCCAAAGACAGTACAATTTGAAAATGGTGGAATGTTGAGCTATTCCTGTGTGGAATCTACTTGTAAACCTAAGAGTAAAATGAGCAGAAGGCATCAGATCCATACTGGTTTAAAAACTCACTCCACCATGTACAGGAAGAGTTGCGATTGTTACTTTAGATGTTATTGTGTAAATCTTTTATATATTGCTTAGTGCAGCTTATCGAAACCATCACAGAACTTGGCATCACTAGCATTTGCCAACTCATGACGACACTCTGCTCTTTTATTCTGCATCATTATTTAAAGTCTTTTCCTTTACCCTTGTTTGCATTTACTGCTACATCACTTCTTATTTGTTTATTGTTGCCAGTGTTGTGCATATACTTTCAGCTTTAAAAATCCAGTGTCTCTCTCTCTCTCTCTCTCTCTCTCTCTCTCTCTCACACACACACACACACATTCTCCCCGCCCCCTCCCCCCTTTCTCTCCCCTCTCCCCCCCTGCCCCTTCCCTTCCTCCCTCCCTCCCGACCTCTCCTCCTCCTCCTTCTCCTCCTCCACCACCATTACTTCACACCCCTCCTCACCTATCTCCCCACTCTGTCAACTATGTTCACTCATCACCAACTAATATATAATTGTGTTGTAGAGTTACAGCTGTTCACTCACAAATTTTCATGTAATAGCCTTCGTGGAGAATCTCAATGTAAGTGAAATTTATTGTTCAAAATGTGATGTACTTTTATTCTGTCCACTAGAGCTGTAATCCATACTGGTGTATCACAGTACTGGTGTGTCATGAGTTACAACCTTTCGTGAACGTCTGAAAGTTGATAAATAGTGTGTAGACTTCATTTATATATTTCAATTTCAGTGATTCTTCATGAGTATTTTTTGTCTACCCAAATGTTATGATCTTCCCTACAAAGTCCTATACATGCTGTTAAAATCCTGGAAGTGTATTTCTTCAGCCCTTTGTGTTTGTTGGAAAGTTTGAAAGATGTACCTGGTTTGAGTATCTACTATTTAATTCTAGAAGTTGTGGGTTAGCCATACATGATTTTTGTTTCGTGAAGTGACGTTTGTCATGATGCCTCTGTAGTTGTGATAAAATAAATGTACCAGAGGTTTAATTATGAATGATGGAGTCATGTGAACTAATTAATTTGTTACTATTGTGATAAAGGAGTTTTGCATTTACAATGGAAGGTAAAATTCAATACCACTCAGCTTAAGTAGCTATGATCACTGAAGAGAAGTCTTCAGTATTTCATGACAGTTCTTATTGGGTATGGCAACCAGCAGTTCCTGCAATTGTGTATGCTGATTCTAGGCTTTGTGTTGTTACCACAAATTGTTTTGTACTCTTTAATGTTTTATTATGAAAACTACAGTACTCCATGTCTGGTATCGGTATATTTTGGATAAATCATACATTTATCAGATAGGCTCCAAAATTTTAAGATTTGTGTTTCTAGAGTGCATTTAAATTTTTTAGAGATGTATAGTCTGTATACATCACTTATCTAAGGCCGGGGATGCGTTACCTACAATGTTACATATGTGGCAGATATTCTGTTCCAGAATGTGAAAACTGCCTGTTCTGAAAGCTATTGTTACATCTGTTAAAATTGTTGATAATAAACTTCTAATTGAAACTTTTGTTTCTAAAATTAATTTTTATGCCCATGCCACCTTATACTCTCAGCTTACACTGATAGAACTCCAAATGTGAAATTTGGTGGTGTATAATACTATATGGTAATGGATTTTAATGAAATGTTTCATTTTGAATGTGAAGTCATATCTTGATCTCTCCCCTTAGAGGCCCCCTTCGATTTACAGGAACAAAGCTATTCTATAATATAGTCCACTCTGTCTGCAGGGCGAAGGAGCTATAGTAATTTATTGTGAATCTAATGGTCATTATTTCATTTGCAAACAGGCAACATTTGCAAAATGTATTTACGATGACACCTTGTTGTCAGTCCCAGTGTTGCAAGTTAGTGAGATTAAAAGATACTAGTTGAAAATGTGCCATTATTATTGTATCACCAGGAGCAAGAATGAAAATAATAATATGATCACCACTTTTTATTATAATGTCAGTAAACCTAACTTGTTGCATGTCTGTTACGTAAAATATGTATTTAGTAATGTCAGAGCATCAATAGACTAAGACCCTGGTAACAACAGACTTAAATACAGAGACGACAGAATGGCTGGCTATTACATATCTTCTGCAGGTTCAATTTGAATTAAAGGATGAGTTGTTGTCCTTACGGGTACTGGAAAATTTTCAATTACCTATTTTTTCTGATGTGATTGTAGTATGTTTTTGGGCACTCAGTCTGGTTAACACTGTAATTTTTATGTATTGTGGTTCAACAAACAAAATAGTTATCAGACGCGATGAGCAATGGTCTTTGAATGCCTTTTTGTCTGCGCTCCCAACTGTCTAAATGTTCCAGTACGTGCAGCCTAATCTTGGGCTTGTGGTGCCTGTGGGAATGATATGTAGCTGGCAGTATAGTATATTCGTACACTCCTGGATTAAAACTGGTTCCAGAAACTTTGAGGTAGACTTTTGTGTGGTAGTTGGTGTCAATCTTCAAGCATCTGCCAGTTAAGATTTTTCAACATTTTTTTTACTCGACAGTGGATCAGACAGACCTGTGACCATTTGTACAGACTTTTTTTTTCATATATCCTGTGTTAGACTTTTTGGTATGGGTGCCACACACTTGATTAATATTGTAGGATGAGTCACACGTGTTTTGTAAGCAATCTCCTTTCTAGACTAGTTGCGTTTTCCCTGTATTCTACCTATGAACTGAAAAGTACCACCTGCTGTACCTAGGATTGGCTCTATGTGATCATTTCGTTTGGTACCCTACAAATCATTGCTGTCGGAAATTAGTATGAGTTTAATGATTCTAATTATGAATCAGTTCTATTGCTCACATAGGATGATACTTTTTTGAGTTTTGAAAGCTTACAATTTTACATTTTTGAACATGTAAAGCAAGTTCTTAGTCTTTGCACGATTTTGAAATCTTCTCAAGATTATAGGAAACACCAACAGAAACTTTGACATAAACATTTATTTTGGTGACTGTCTTGTAGTGTTTTAAGCAAAAAAATTTTTGGTTTACATATGACATCAGTAATTTGTTATTTAACTGGAAGGTTATTTAGTGAAACAAATTACACACATTTGATAGTATAGATTATTCATAGTTATAGTTTTCAATGTAGTTTATGGATAGGATTCAACTTGCTCCAATAAACTTAGCATATTAAAGACTGTGTAACTGAAATGGTGATACTATTTGTTGATTCCTGTAACTTGTAAGAAATCTGGTGATTACAACACAACAAAGTGACCTGTAGAAGAGTGTTGAAGACTTTTAATCTCTTTCTTGCTGTTTATTTTTAGGAAATATGCACAGTTGCTTACGAAGTCCAAAATATTAGAAACCATTTTTCTACCTGTTACTCATTACGCTTTGATGATTGACAAACAAACAAAATTTTGGCTCCATAGTTCTTAGTGCACAAAACAGAACATGATCAAACAATTTATGACAGTTGTCACCCGTAAGCTGCTTGTACTCACCATAACTTTTAAGGAATGAAAAATGCCAATTGTTCATGCTATCTGTTTACTGACACACACTGCATATGATAATGTAGCTGTCCTTTTGTACTACACATTTAAATTTTCTATCAAAGACATTATGGAAATATTCTAATAGTGATGTTTGATGATGACGTGACTATGCTGATTGACAGTTGTATTTTGATATCCCAAGGCCAATGTCCTACACATACTAGGCAATTAAATTACATCACCATTAAAATTGGTGTGCTGATCAAAATGCTTTGCTCAGGGTTCAGTACTTTTATTCTGTTGCCCTGATAATGGAAACCATAGTATAATTTTCCTTGGTGTGTTATGTACAATTTGCAGGCACAATACAAGGTTCTATTAGTTTATTCTGTAGGAATATATACAGTCAATATTTTGCAGAAGAATCTTCAGTGACCTTTGTTATATACCCATAGTCCTTTGTATTTGCACTTTAATGGCCTTGCAACAACTGGTCTATTCAGCTGTTGAGGTGAGTGACAGTCAGTGGTGCATTGAGATCAGGAGGTCGATGTACCAACCCACCTCAGGGCAAGGGTTTTTCCATGGAGCCAATGTGCTATGTCACTCTTACAGCCCCCTGGCAGCATTGCTAGTAGTGTCTTAAATCCACAACAGAAGACATGTAGACCCAAGGAACTCGTAGTTCCGCAGTTGTGGAGACGGTGAATCGTCACAGGTCCCATCTTGTAGCTGGATGCTGGTAGACTGAGATACCTCCAACTGAAAATGAAGAATGTTTTTGTGGGTCTGGTTCATGCTTTTTTTGCTACAATATCGATTTCGTTAGCAGGAGAAAGAAAACTGGCGTTCTACGGATCGGAGCATGGAATGTCAAATACCTTACTCGGGCAGGTAGGTTAGAAACTTTAAAAAGGGAAATGGATAGGTTAAAGGTAGATATAGTGGGAATTAGTGATGTTCGGTGGCAGGAGGAACAAGTGTTCTGGTCAGATGAAAACAGGGTTACAAATACAAAATCAAATAGGGGTAATGCAGGAGTAAGTTTAAAAATGAATACAAAAAGAGGAGTGTGCGTAAGCTACTATGAACAGCATAGTCAACATTTTATTGTAGCTAAGACAGACATGAAGCCCACGCCTGCCACAGTAGTACAAGTTTACATGCTAACTAGCTCCACAGATGACAAAGAGATTGAAGAAATGTATGATGAGATAAAAAAATTATTCAGATAGTGAAGGGAGATGAAAATTTGTCACAGGGGACTGGAATTCAATAGTAGGAAAAGGAAGAGTAGGAAAAGTAGTAGGTGAATGAATGTGGAATGGGAGTAAGGAGTGAAAGAAAAAACCGCCCGGTAGAATATAACACAGAGAATAACTTAATCATAGCTAACACTTGGTTTAAGAATCATGAAAGACGGTTGTATACACGGAAGAGGCCTGGAGACACTGGAAGGTTTCAGGTAGGTTATATAATGGTGAGACAAAGATTTAGGACCCAGGTTTTAAATTGTAAGACATTTCCAGGGGAGATGTTGTCTCTGACCATAATCTATTGGTTATGAACTGTAGACTAAAACTGAGGAAACTGCAAAAAGGTGGGAATTTAAGATGGGACCTGGATAAACTGAAAGAACCAGAAGTTGTAGAGAGTTTCACAGAGAACATTAGGAAATGATTGCCATGAATGGGGGACAGAAATACAGTTGAAGAAGAATGAGTAGCTCTGAGAGATGAAATAGTGAAGGCATCAGAGGATCAAGTAGGTAAAAACATGGGGGCTAGTAGAAATCCTAGGGTAACAGAAGAGATATTGAATTGAATTGATGAGAGGGGAAAATGCAAAAATGAAGCAGGAAAAAAGGAATACAAACATCTCAAAAATGAGATTGACAGGAAGTGCAAATTGGCTAAGCAGGGATGGCTAGAGGAAAAATGTAGGATGTAGTGGCATCTATCACTAGGGGTAAGATACATACTGCCTGCAGGAAAATTAAAGAGACCTTTGGAGAAAAGAGAACCACTTTTATGAATATTGAGAGCTCAGATGGAAAACCAGTTCTAAGCAAAGAAGGGAAAGCAGAAGTGTGGGAGGAGTATATAGAGTGTCTGTACAAGGGCGATGTCCTTGAGGGTAATATTATGGAAATGGAAGAGGATGTAGATGAAGATGAAATGGGAGATGTGATACTGTGTGAAGAATTTGACAGAACACTGAAAGACCTAAGTCGAAACAAGGCCCCGGGAGTAGACAAAATTTCCTTAAAACTACTGATAACCTTCGGAACGTCAGCCCTGACGAAACTCTACCATCTGGTAAGCAAGATGTATGAGACAGGCGAAATACCCTCAGACTTCAAGAAGAATACAATTCCAATGCAAAAGAAAGCAGGTGTTGATAGATGTAAAAATTATGGAACTATCAGTTAAATAAGTCATGGCAGCAAATTACTAACATGAATTCCTTACAGATGAATAGAAAACCTGGTAGAAGGTGACCTTAGGGAAAATCAGTTTGGATTCCGTAGAAATGTTGGAATACGTGACGCAATGCTGACCCTACGCCTTATCTTAGAAGATAGATTAAGGAAAGGCGAACCTACATTTCTAGCATTTGTAGACTTAGAGAAAGCTTGTGACAATGTTGACAGGAATACTCTCAAATTCTGAAGGTGGGAGGGGTAACATACAGGGAGCAAAAGGCTATTTACCATTTGTACAGAAACAGATGGGAGTTATGAGAGTTGAGGGGTTTGAAAGGGAAGCAGTGATTGGGAAGGGAGTGAGACACGGTTGTAGCCTATCCCCGATGTTATTCAATCTCTTTATCGAGCAAGTAGTAAAGAAAACAAAAGAAAAATTTGGAGGAGGAATGAAAATCCATGATGAAGAAATATAAACTTCGAGGTTGCCAATGACATTGTAATTCTGTCAGAGACAGCATAGGACCTGGAAGAGTAGTTGAATGGAATGGACAGTGTCTTGAAAGGAGGATATAAGATGAACATCAACAAAAGCAAAATGAGGATGATGAAATGTAGCCAGATTAAATCAGGTGATGCTGAGGGAATTAGATTAGGAAATGAGACACTTAAAGTAGTAGATGATTTTTGCTATTTGGGGAGCAAAACAACTGATGATAGTCGAAGCAGAGAGGACATAAAATGTAAACTGGCAATAGCAAGGAAATCATTTCTGAAGAAGAGAAATTTCTTAACATCAAGTATAGAATTGCGTGTCAGGAAGTCTTTTCTGAAAGTATTTGTACGGAGTGTAGCCATGTATGGAAATGAAACATGCACGATAAGTAGTTTGGACAAGAAGAGAATAGAAGCTTTTGAAATGTGGTGCTACAGAAGAATGCTGAAGATTAGGTGCGATAGATCACTTAACTAATGAGAAGGTAGTGAATAGAATTGGGGAGAAAAGGAATTTATGGCACAAATTGACTAGAAGAAGGTATCGATTGGTAGGACATGTTCTGAGATATCAAGGGATCACCAATTTAGTTTTGGAGGGCAGCATGGAGGGTAAAAATCGTAGAAGGAGACCAAGAGATGAATACACTAAACAGATTCAGAAGGATGTAGGCTGGAGCAGTAACTTGGAGATGAAGAATCTTGCACAGCATAGAGTAGCATGGAGAGCTGCATCAAACCAGTCACTGGACTTAAGACAACAACAACATTGGTTTCTTCCACTTAAGTCACAACAGAATCTTGGCATATTCATGAGGTAATCAGGCTGTCTGCACTGTGGACGCCCTGGCTTTGTGCTGTGTCAGTACTTCCATGTGTCTAATTGCTTGGCTTGGCGATATTGTGAAGCAACTGTCATGCATGCCCTGTTGAAATTCCATCCGGATGTTGGGTCTTGACACCCTCCCATGGCTTCTTGCACATCCAGGGAAGGTGGGTTAATTTTACCTGGCTACTCCAAGTACATTATTTTGTTTCGCTACAGCATGGAATCAAATTGAAATTGTTAACTGCAATGGCACAAGGACATAAAATAAATGGAGTTTGACTTGGACAGTGATCCTTGCATCCTTTATAGTATATAAAGATTAAGTGGTATAAATTTTGGAGTAACTGATTAAGAACAACATATGTCGAAAGTATAAGCTTCACCCATTCAGTTTAACAGTTAATGTAAAAAGTTAAGTACAAAAATGTCTTAAGATATAACAGATTTAATTATAATGACAAGTCCATGTTTAGGCATTCTGGTAATTTATGTAGTATGCACTAAATAATTTTTCTGAAGTATTTTGTTTCAGACAGATAAGAACTGCAAACATTTTGTATTCTGATAACATGACAATGTAGAAAAGTGGGTTCTTTCATTAATAGTGTACATCTTTCAGTTGGGCATAACTTTAGTGAGTTGCATGCCCCTAAACTACCCCAGTAATCCAATTGGGGTAAGCAGATCTACAATTTAATGTGTAACGCGAAGGATTTGTTGTAATTCCGTATTTTCACATTTTTGAGACGAAAGGCTCAGGCAAAAGCAGACTGAAAAATTTCTAGATATGATAAGGATTTGATCTTGTGACCTTTCAGTATCCAGGCACTAGCTTCAACACAAGCCCCCCAAGCCTGATGGAATTACGATAGGAAAATGGGAAGATTCATATGGTAAAAAGCATAGAAAAAATGAAACTAGCAGAATTTTAAGCCCTTCTAAAACGCTATGCCATGAATTTGCCAGTTAGGAACTAATTAAGTAGATTCTAACCAGGAAGAAGAGGGGAAACCAATTTAATTTAATTTTGAAACAAAAGGAAAAAATTGGAAATGTATTTACATGTATATATGTTAAGAAGGTATGAGCTTTACAAGTGATAGTAATATTTTGTATTGAAAATGACAGTAACAGCATAACAGACTAAAACAAGTATGTTTTAGTGAACAGTATGCTTGATAGAAGAATGACCTCAGACCGTAACAAATTTCCAAAATACAGTTGCTAGAAACCACTTACCTTAAAATCTTGGTCAGAATCAGGAGATAGGTACCACTTTTTATCTAACTCTGTGACAATATCCTCACATAAAACGTTGAAGCCTGCTGTGTGTGACATTCTAGGCATCAGAGTGTGGAATGTTAGATCCCTTAATTGGACAGGTAGGCTAGAGAATGAATAAGTCAGATAAGATAGGAAATAGTGAAGTTTGGTGGCAGGTGGAACAGGACTTCTTGTCAGATTAATATAGGGCTATAAATACAAAATCAAATAGGGGTAATGCATTAGTAGTTTTAATAATGAATAAGAAAATAGGAATGCAGGTAAGCTTCTATGAACAGCATAGCGAATGCATTATTGCAGCTAAGGTAGACACTAAACTGACATCCACCACAGTAATGCAAGTTTATATGCCAACTAGTTCCACAGATGAAGAGCTGAGGAAATATACGAGAAGATGAAAGAAATTATTCATATCACTAGGGGAGATGAAAATTTAATAGTGATGGGTGACTTGAATTTGGTAGTAGGACAAGGAAGAGATGGAAAAGTTGTAGGTGAATGAATATGGAATGTGGGTAAGGAATGAAAGAGGAAGCCACCTGGTAAAATTTTGCATGGAGCACAGTTTAATTATCTCTAACACCTGGCTTAAGGATCATGAAAAAATGTAGTACATGTGGAAGAGACCTAGAGACTCTAGAAGGTTTGAGATCGATTATATAATGGTTAGAGAGAGATTTAGGAACAAGATTTTAAATTGTAAGACATATCCAGATGCAGATGTGGACTCTGACCACAATTTATTGGTTGTGAACTGTAGATTAAATTTGAAGAAATTGCAAAAAGGTGGTAAATTAAGGAGAGGATAACTTGAAAGAACCAGAGTTTGTTGAGAGTTTCAGCAAGAGCATTAGGCAACAACTGACAAGACCAGGGGAAAGGAATACAGTTGGAGACAAATGGGTGGCTTTGAGAGAAGAAATAGTGAAGGCAGCAGGGGATGAAACAGGTAAAAAGACAAGGCCATGTAAAAATCTTTAATAACTGATGGAAGGCAAAAATATAGAAATGCAGTGAATAAAGCAGGTGAAAAGGAATGCGAATGTCTAAAAATGAGACTGACAGGAAGTGCAAAATGGCTAAGTAGGGATGTAGAAGCATATATACCTGGGAGAAAGATAGATACTGCCTACAGGAAAATTAAAGAGGCATTTGGAGAAAAGAGGAGCAGATTTATAAAATCAAGAGCTCAGATGGAAAACCAGTCCTAAGCAAAGAGAGAAAGCTGAAAGGTGGAAGAAGTACCCTCAGTACCTTAGAAGTTTGGTTTCAGCTAAATGGGCTGAATCTAAACATATCTGTGGCGTAGAGCCATAAATATCGATATTTGTACAGTGCGTAAGTGTGCTATCTTTGAGGAGAGGGCTTTGGGCAGGATGTTGGACACTAACGGCAGTTAGCCTCCAGACTTGTATCTGTGTAGAAGCGAAGTGCTAATAAATTTGTATCTGAGAGAATTCTAGTTGTTTACCTACAACTATACCTTATTCCCTCACTGGTGACCCCGTTTTTTGTGTAATACGCGTCCGAGTTACCGCCCGAAGGTTATTTATGCGCCTACAGCATCGGGTTTCTTCATGATCGCGAGGGCCTTTGTTCAGCTCCAGACAATGGCCTTTCAGCACTCACTGCCGCCTGGTTTTCAGCAACATCTCTCCAGCACTCCTGCCGTTGTAGTGGACATGCTGCAAGAATCTTCGGAATCCTTCAGCCAGAACATGCAGCGGAATTCATCGAGTGCCGCCAGTTTCTTCCAACCGCCAACGGTCGTGGACTCTGGCTTTGTTAGCCTAGACCTTCCCACGTATTCTCCACAGAGTATTGTTCGGAACATTCCTACTCCTGTGTTGAACACACAATTCAATACAGTTCGTGGTGTCGAGCGAAGTTTTGCTACTTTGGAAAATCCAGTAGTAAATTCAAACTCGAATCATTTCCCGCCACGTGGGTATCCTTCCGCACCGGCTAGTCAACAGGTTTTCAATGCTTGTCAAACAGCAAATATCACACCAAGTGTGCATCCTAGTGGACGTGTGTGGGATCCTTGTGTTGCTTCTAATCAAGTCAACAATTCTGTGCTGAACAGTAATTACTCGGACATCTACAACCAGCCCCACCACTCACGGTCGAGTGAATACAATGTGCATAACGGACATTCACCAGCGTACTTAAGTACTTGTGGCTTCTCCCCGAGCTACCACGTCAATGAGAATGCACATTTTGACTACGTTCCTCACACCGTTCGAGCGTCTGTCACTTCTCAGCCGCCCCCCCGGCGTTAAGTGAATTTCGCGATTCCCGGATTATGGGACGCCAATAATTCGGACTCGCTATCTTCTGCATGCTCTACTTCCGTCCGAAGTAATAGGTGCACCTCTGCAGTGACTGCAGTGCCGAATCTGCCAGACTTCAAACCCACTCTCCCGGAGTTCTGGCTTAACCTGGTTGAGCAAACATTCAATGTCTGTGCTTTGGACGATGACGCACGCTTCGCCTGCCTCATGAACCATCTTCACGACCGCGTCAATTTAATTTACGATTTGGTCAAAGCACCTCCCCCCCCCCCCCCCCCCCTAGCAGGGAAGTATGCTGTGGCGAAACAGACGATACTGGAGCGCATCTCGAAAACCAGGAGAGAAAATGTGCGACAGCTCATCTACGAAGAGCGTCTCGGCGATAGGTCTCCGTCCCAGCTGTTGCGCTGCATCCGTCTTCTTGTCGATGAGCAAGTTATGCCTGATGACACACTCGCAGAAATCTGGACTGAAAAGCTGCCTTTGCCTGTCCAGACTGCAATCTCTGCGTATGAAGACAGGCCAGTAAATGAACGTTTACGCGCCGCCGACAGAGCATACTCCACCAGGCAACATGAGCTCCATGCACCGCATTCTGGACATGACCACACTAAGACACTTTCTGACACCACGCCCTTGTCTGGTGCTGCTAGTAACAAGTTTGTTAAACTAGCTGCCCTGCCTGCACCTTCAACTCCCCGCAACGACAGTGCATCGGCCTCTGTGGAAGACTCTGGGTCACATACTCCGTCACCTAGCAACTACCCACAGGAGCACAGGCCCGCCCAACCTTACTGTTTCTTCCACGCAAGATTCGGGGAGCAAGCTCGTAAGTGCCAGTCACCGTGTTCTTACCCAAACTCCAACCGCAGGTAGGCTACGGTGCCACCTCTTGCGATGTAAACAACGGGCACCATCCCACGTTGCACTCTGTTTCGGACAACAACAGTAAGAGTGGTCGAGTCTATGTTCGCGATTTACAATCAGGTGTACGTTTTCTGGTAGACACTGGTGCAGACGTCTCTTTGCTACCGGTTTGCCTAGCAACCAATAAAGTGCAACCACACAAAACAGTACTTCGTGCAGTGAACTTGTCTACCCTACAGTGTTCGGGTTCTACTTTGTATACAGTGAAATTTTCGCCCGAGTGCAAGCTGGAGTTGACGTTTTCAGTGTCAACAATTGAAGAACCTATTC
This sequence comes from Schistocerca piceifrons, assembly GCF_021461385.2. NCBI lineage: Eukaryota > Metazoa > Arthropoda > Insecta > Orthoptera > Acrididae > Schistocerca > Schistocerca piceifrons. The sequence continues at coordinate 84,096,869 of NC_060141.1, forward strand.
TCGGAATTGATTTCCGGAAGCACTATCAGTTGTCACTAGATTTTGTGCAAAATACTGTGTTTTATCCCCCCTTAACAAACATATTCCTTTCGCTCCGCCGAGTGACAGTTCGGCTAACACCAAACGTGTGCTGTGCTAAGAAGTGTTTAAACCTATCCTTGGAGGTGCAATCTTCGACAAACAAGTGGCTAGTGGAGTGCGTGAAGTCTTCGAAGTTGTGGATGGAACGTATGGAAATGCTTCTGCATCTCCGCAACATACACCACGAGTTGGCCTCTACACAACAATGCCTCGCAGCACTACAAGGTGACGACTCGTCAGCTACAGACAAGGTCAGTCCGTGCCAATCTGGTGTTCCCGTGCCCGCGCACATTAACGACAATGTTGTGAATTCTGTACTGTGTCAGCACCCCCTTTTGTAATGACAGTGTATGCTCGAGTGCTCATGCTCCTTGCGTTCCAAATGGACGATTAACTTCCCAGTCTCGTGGCAATGAACTACGGCCATCTGCCGTTCGGCCACGCCCACTCGTGCCTACAGCGCTCGTAGCGGCACGGCCCGCTACCAAGAACCAGTGTACCAACCTCGCCCATGTTAACACGCATGCGGCCTTTACTCAGCCTACGAGCGGTTGGCACACTTGTACTTCCATGCCCTCAGCGCCACAGCTTTGCCCGTCCGCCACTGCCTGCTCCGCTTCACGGACATCTGACTGTCGTGCCCTGCCACATATTGCAGTAGTTACTAATGGCACAGTTCATCGGTAATGTCTAACTGATGGGCCGCCCATATCGCAACGCCCATGCCGCCTCAAGCCGGAATTTATGAAAATTGCAAAAGAACAATTAGATGATCTATTACAAAAGGGAATAATTGAACCTTCTTCTGGTTGCTGGGCTAGTCCTATCCTGTTTGACCAAAAGAAACACGGTACTTGGCGTATGGTCGGAGACTATAGGCGTTTAAATGCCTGCACCATCATTGATAAATATCCAGTCCCACACATTGCAGACTTCAATCATGCACTCGCAGGTACAAAGTACTTGTCTGTTTTGACTGTAAGCACGCATTTCATCAGATTCCTATGGCTCTGGAGGATATTGTAAAGACTGCCATAACCACACCCTTTGGGCTGTTTCAATACAAATTTATGCCGTTTGGGTTGAAAAATGCCCCCAAATGTGGCAGCGTTTCATCAATCAAACTTTATCCCATCTAGACTTTTGTTTCGTATACATGGATGACATATTGGTTTTTGCTTTTACTTTGGGAAAGAGTGAGGAGTGTGTTCAAGTCGTGACAGATATTTTAGCAGCCGCTGGTATTGAACTGAACAATAAAAAGACTCAATTGCACCAGTCATCCGTCACATTCCTAAGTTATGTTGTGTCATCAGACGGTCTGACACCACCGCAGGACAAGATCAAGCCTGTTCTCAAGATGCTACACCCCCAGACCTATAGGGAATTACGCAGGTTCATCGGAACAGTTAATTATTACCGTAAACATTTGCCAGCCGCTTCTGCGGTGCAAGCTCCTCTCACAGATGCTCTCGCTGGCCCACAAACTTCTGGCACCCGCCAGGTCCCATGGACACCAGACATGGACAAGGCATTTAACGAACTCAAACAGCTGTTGGCCTCCGCTGCCACTATTGCTCACCCACGTACAGACGCCACAATGTTTATCACTACTGACGCTAGTGACAATGCTATCGGCGCAGTACTGAGTCAGACATACAACGATGTTACGACTCCCCTCCAGTTTTTCTCAAAAAAGCTAAACAATGCACAGAAGAAATACTCAGCATTCAACAGAGAATTACTTGCAGTTCACGAGGCCATAAGACACTTCAGAACTGATGTTGAGGGATGAGATTTCTATGTGCTCACTGATCACAATCCGTTGGTTCCTGCCATAAAAAATCCTGCGGCTGATCCGCCCCCACGACGCTTTCGTCACATCGATTACATCTTGCAATTTGCAAATGACATTCGCTACATCTGAGGAGTGGACAATGTGGTTGCTGATTTTCTCTCACGTGTTGGTGCAGTCACAACCTTAATTGACTTAACGGACCTACCTCGGTTGCAATTGGCAGGCCCCGATACCATGCAGTTAATTTCGGACCACAGCTCCTCTCTCCAACCGGTATGCTCTACTTTCCTGGCATATCCAACTTAGTGTGGTGTGATGAATCAAATGGTACGTTGCGGCCATTCATTCCTAAGCCCCTTCAACGCCAGGTCTTTGACAAACTACACATATTAGCACATCCCGGTGTCAAAGCTTCCACCCATCTGGTAGCTGAACGGTTTGTCTGGAGAGACATGCGCCACGACTGTCAGTCTTGGGCCAGGGCATGCATGTTGTGTCAACAGAACAAAGTTTCCAGGCACACTTCCCCACCCCTTGGCTGTTTTGCACAACCGCCAGGCCGGTTTCACCATGTTCATGTCGACCTCGTAGGCCCTTTGCCCCCCTCTTGAGGATTTCCGTTACTTGTTTACAGCTATTGACAGGATGACTCGGTGGGCTGAGGCTGTGCCTATTCCGAACATTACTTCTGATACAGTAAGTCAAGCATTCTTAGATTCGTGGATCTCTAGATTTGGCTCACCTGTTTACCTCACCACTGACCAGGGGCGACAATTCGAGTCTTCAGTTTTCTCTGACTTATGTAAAATGTGTGGCATTGTCAAAATTCATACTTCTGCATACCACCCCCAAAGCAATGGGCTTGTCAAGCGATGGCATCGCACCTTAAAGTCTGCCTTGCGTTGCCATGACTCACTATGGGCAGAGTCACTGCCCTTCGTGCTTCTTGGCCTTCGTGCGACTTTCAGGGAAGACCTCAAGGGTTCTGTAGCCAAGTTTGTGTATGGCCAACCTCTGGTTTTGCCTGGAGAATTAGTCACTCCCACCCCACTTCCACGGCCCTCTGAACTCCCTTCACTTCTCGAGCGGGTGCGCTTGCACTGCAGCAAAATTCAGCCGCCACCTCCGGCTGCTCATACACCTCCGCACGTGTACATACCACGCACGCTAGACTCTTGTGAGTACGTGTTTCTCAGAGACAACTCAATCAAAGCCCCGCTTCAGTCACCCTACACAGGTCCTTACAAGGTTGTCAAACGCTCTGAGAATAACATGGATCTCCTCATAAAAGACTCTGTAACCACACTCTCACTCAACCGAGTGAAACCAGCTTTCATTGAGCATCAGGTGAACCTCCCTGATTCTGCCCCTATTTCTCCCACTCCTGCTTCGAGCGGCCATCCATCTTCCCATACCATGCATTCGGGTATTGATTCTCCACAGCGTGCTTCTCTGCCAAGCACTGCTCCTTCTCCGCGTTCATCTAATTCGAGGGGCCAATCTTTTCGGTGTTTCACTCCTCATAGCCCTCGCAGTCGAACTGCCAACCACTCGGATTCTACCATTGTGTTACCATCTTTGTGTGACAGCTCTTTGTCATGCCGTTCAATCCAAATCCATGCTGGCTCCTCGTTGCCTTCGGTTATGCTCCCTCGTCTGTCAGCTGATCGCCTGAGGTTGTCGCCTGCGCAGTCCAGTGCACCTGCTACCCCCCAATTAGCAGATGCTTCCCCCTGCCATGGCTTTCCCACACCTCCCTGCCTCCCTACCATTGCTCGTACAGGTGCCACCCAAGAATTCACAACACATGTACACCCTGATGACATACATAAATTATCTGTTGTTGTAGATGGCGATACGGTGTGTGGTACTCGCCTGTGACAATGTTGAGGGAGGAAGTGCAGAATCTCGTGTGGTGCGCCGCTTTAAATTGAGCAGAAGTGCTGCGTGTGGCAATTTATGTGCCTTTGTTAGGCCTTCTGGCAAGTTGATTCTCCGCCTGCCTGCTGACGAAGTGCTACACCTCCACTCCAGGATGGAACGTCGTCTTCAGCCGCCGGTGTCACTTGCTGACTTCGCCATCGATACCAGGTTTCACCCCCCGATCTCCTATCAGTCCAGTCAACTGCTTCCACCTGACGCAGAAGAACTGTACGTTACCTTCCTAACTTCTCATCCCCCCCCCCCCCCCCCCATTCACAGGGACGTACTCCACACTGTGTGTGTGTGTGTGGGGGGGGGGGGGGGCTAAGTGGTGTAGAGCACCATAAATATCGATATTTGTACAGTGCGTAAGTGTGCTATCTTTGAGGAGAGGGCTTTGGGCAGGATGTTGGATGCTAACGGCAGTTAGCATCTGGACTTGTATCTGTGTAGGAGCAAAGTGCTAATAAATCTGTATCTGAGAGAATTTTAATTGTTTACCTTCAACTACAACTATACCTTATTCCCTCATATCTAAGACTCACGTGATGCAGCTCAAAACCAAACAGTCAAAATGTGAGCAGATTAAGATTGTACACAGCAACTAAGATATAGAAGAAGTTGGCTCAGTCAAATTCTTAGGTTTAAATGTAGATAAAAATTTGAGCTGAGCTGGCAGGCACATATTAAATACCTGGCAAACAAACTGAGCAGCTTTGCATTTGCAATGCAAATATTATCAACTGCAGCTGATATGGAAACACTAAAAGTAGCATATACAAGCTACTTTTAATCCATTATTAGGTATGGTATTGTTTTTTGGTGTAAATTGACAAACATAGTGCGGATACTAAAAATACAGAAAAAAATGGTTTGAAATATGTGCACTGCAAATCACAAAGAAGCATGTCGACCATTATTTAGAAAACTTAAAATATTAACTTTGTCATCTTTATACATATATGAAAGCGCTGGCACGTCGATAGACACACAAACATACACACAAAATTCTAGCTTTCGCAACCAACTGTTGCTTCGTCAGGAAAGAGGGAAGGAGAGGGAAAGACGAAAGGATGTGGGTTTTAAGGGAGAGGGTAAGGAGTCATTCCAATCCCGGGAGCGGAAAGACTTACCTTAGGGGGAAAAAAGAACGGATATACGCTCGCACACACACACATATCCATCCACACATATACAGACACAAGCAGACGTATTCAAAGGCAATATTACAGAAATGGCAGAGGTCACAGATGTGGATGAGGTGGGAGATGTGATAATGAGAGAGAATTTGACAGAGTACTGAAAGGCCTAAGTCAAAACAGGCCTCAGGAGTAGACAACATTCTGCCATAACTGCTGATAGCCTTGGGAGAACCAACAATGACAAAACTCTTCCACCTGGTATGCAAGATATATGAGACAGGCAAAATAACATCAGACTTTAACAAGAATATAATTCATTCCAATTCCAAAGAAAGAAGGTGCTGACAGATGTGAATATTACTGAACTATCAGTTTAATAAGTCATGGTTGAAAAATACGAACATGAATTCCTTACAAAAGACAGGAAAAACTGGTAGAAGCTGACTTCAGGGGATATCAGTTTGGATTCCAGAGAAAGGTAGCAAAACACACAAGGCATAAGTACAATATTGCAGTGCCTGTGTTATTCTGAATTTGGGCAGCACTCAATATTATTTATTCACTGACACCAGGCAAGTGACTTTCAAGTTGAATGTCTTTCCTGTACAGGATTATACATAACTGATGTATAAGTACAAGTCATAGACACATGGTTGATGACATATGGAAGTTTGGGTATGTCCATAAGACATGCATGGCTAACCAAATGGTAAGGTGAATGGGAAATCTGGAGTCAAGTGCTGGTCCATTCAAATTTTTATTGTTGTCGTTTCATTCTACAGCTGATGGTTGTCCATATTCACAAATGCGAATACATTTAATGGATTTCATAACAGCTATAGTCGTCACAGTGCTTGAACTTTGCATTGTAATTCAGAATAACACAGGCACTGCAATATCGTATTTATTTGCTGACACCGGGCAAGTGACTTTCAAGTCAAATGTCTCACTTGTATGGGAATATACATAATGGATGTACTAGTACAGGTTGTAGATACATGGTTGACAACATATAGAAGGTTGGGTCTGGCTGTGGGTCGTGGACATATAGCCAAATGGTAAGGCGATGGCTCGCAATAAGCAGGAAATCCAGTTTTGAGTTCTATTCCGGCACAAATTTTTATTGTCGTCATTTCATTCTACAGCTGATGGTTGTCCATATTCATAATTGCAAATACATTTAATGTACAAAAGAAATTTGGTGGTGTGTTCCTATATCTGAGAGGTGATGTCTATCCAAAGTTCACACCAGTTCCATAAGAGTAGCACCACTATGAGGATGCAAATCAAGTTTGCTTTAAATACATGCTGTAATGGTCATGAGCAATAGTTATCTTAAAGACTGGATGTGATGAGCTGATATTAGTCAGGAATGCCTTGAAGATGACTAAGATGCCATTATCAACACCTCACTGAGTTTGAATGAGGTCGTGTAATAGGACTATGAGAAGCTAGGTGTGGCTTCTGTGCCATTGCAGAAAGACTTGGCAGAAATGCAGCTGCTGTGTGTGATTGCTGGTAGTGGTGCTTGATCATCAGAACTGTTTCTGATGTGACATCATCAGAGGAAAACTCCATCATAATCTACAAACAGCATTAACCGTCTCTGTATTGACCAACCAAGTACAACAGGCATCGAACTCCATCCCACAAACTGACATCTGGCACTTGTACTACACAATGCATGCACATTTGTATGCTTGCATTCAACATATTGGCGGTTACACTGGTTGTTAATGTATCAGCATTTTACGTTTGCAATGGATTAGCTCATGCTTACATTAACCTGTCATCGTGCAAACTTACTCACTTACATCTGTTACCTAGACAAATGTATTCCCAAAATTTCATTATTCTACAATCAATTATTTTTTGTGTGCAACTTTTTTACATCAGTGTATTTTTGATGGCATGTCTTAACTGCCTCAACTGTATAATCAACAATCTTGTCTGTAATGACACATTTCTCTATGTGTCAGCACTTACAATTCTGGAAAACAATGTATAATTAATAGTCACAGACTGAATGTTAGAAAGGTAAGAACCTGGAGTGAGATGTTAAATGACACAGGCAGTTAGGACTGCAGCTTGTAGAAGTTAGGTGAAAGTCCAAAAGATTTGGAACTTTCATCTTTGACTACACTTAGAGAGAACTATTATGGAAGGATCTTTAAACAGGTGGACGATGTGATAATTCATGAGTAAATGTCAAATCAGGATGCCAAGTCAGCCAAGTGGGACATATTTTGGTGGACATTACTTTTGGTACAATTAATTTTTGGAACTGGTGACCCTGTGACATATTTCAGCCAAATAATAATGATAAAACTATGCATGGAAAAAAAGAAGAAACAAAAATTCCCTCAATTATAGGCCTACAAAAGACTTTTATTGAAGTCTAAATACAAAATATTTCAGTAAAGTCAACAAAGTTAAGTGTGTAGTGACAACAATGTAATTGCAAAATTCTCTAAGTTCTCAACTTTATTTAAGTTGAACTATTAACAAGGCTTTTCTCAAAAGCACCCACAACAGTATTAACATCTCACAAAACAGACAATGAAACAGGTATTAGAAAGTCATCCTAGATGCTTAAGTAACTCAGCTTCATAAAAAAGTGACATAATGAGCCAGAGTCCTTAAAGTTCTGTGACAGATACAAAAAGATTTGTCAGAGGATGCTGAATGCTGCAAGAAGAGGTATTTAATGACTCAATAATATACACTGCAGAGAATAAAAGCAAAGCAGGCTAGGATGTCATTAAATGGGAAACAGAGAGACAAACAAACACATAATAAAATAAATTATCCACACTGCCTAACAAATTATTTGAGTGAGCATTTTTCAATTATTGTAGAGTACCTGCAAAAAATTCCTCAAAACAAATTTAACATCTGTAAATAATCATACACTTAGTACAATTACATTATTAGCAAACGTAGAGCCTGAAGTCAATGCAGCTGTACAAAACCTTATTAACAATTCCAGCAGGCTTAGATGAAGTTCCAGTGTGTGTGTTGAAGCAAAGAACACATAGCATACAACCTGTGCTGAAGCAAAGAACACATAGCATACAACCTTCCTTGACAAACATGTTTGAGGTGCTGTCCTCCACCAGAATGGAAACTGAACCAGAGAGACTTATTTCATCTGTTTCAAAACTTGCTGTATCCTTTGTCAAGAGGCAGTAAAAGGAAAGGAGTAGGGGTCTATTAATCATCAGTAGTTCAAAAATACAACATATAATGATACCCATTAGGGAAATGGTAGAAAGGCATGGGAACACCAGTTGCACTCAGTGTGTATGCTTGGGGGGAATCTCATTCAGCATGTTGAAGAGGCTATTCCAGCAACCACTGAGGGAACAGGGTGCAATAAGCTATAGATGGTGGCACACATTAGAGCATATGCCTATCATCTGGGCTCTGAGGTCATACTTGGATCATTCTAGTGACTAGGAGATGAGATTATTAAAATCCTAGTGGTTAGCTGATGAAACATTTGCAACAAAGTGACAGAGTTTGAAGCTCTCCTAAAAAGCATTGAAGCTCAGATAATACAAGGCACAGAAAGCTGGTTGTAACCTAAATTAGAGAGTAGTGAGATCTTTGGGGGAAATTTTAAGTGCATATTTGTCACAGTAGACAATAAATTCAAATCCACCAAGACAGAAATTGAAGCTGCATGTGATATTGTTTTGTCAACAGACAGTATCAAGGATGGGCATAAAATTATGCACCCAGTTGAAAAGTTCACAGTGGGAGAGATCCTCCATAGTATGCAGTCACTGTGGACAAACTTCTAAAGAAACAGAGACTAGTACATTATAGGAACACGACAAAACATTGGGCTATAGATAGAGAGATGCTGAATGAAACATTTTTGGCAGTCAAGAGAGTAATACCTGAGGCCTTTAATGACTACTGTAGCAGAATAGACAGAAGTTCTTTAACAAAAATGAAAGAAATTTTGGTCATATGTAAAGGCTGTTAATGGCATTTATGTTGTCCAGTCATTCAGGGACAAGCCAGGAAGTGAAACTGAGAGGAGTGTCGTCCCAATTTAATTTTTGTACTATTGAAAAGATGAGTGAAATAGATATTAGTGTGAATGACATTGAGAAATAGCTGAAATTGTTAAAACTGAATAGAGCCCCAAGTCCAGTGGACCAATGGAATCCCTATCAAATTTGTCCCTCTGTTGACTACAATTTACTGTAGACCCCTCAAACAGAAAACTGTGCCGAGTAGCTGAAAGAAAGCACAGGTCACACCTGTCTACAAGAAGCACAGCAGAAGTGATCCACAAACTGCCATACAATATCGTAGGCATCCAATTGTTGTATGATCTTAGAACATATCCTAAGCTGAAACATAATGAAGTATCTTGAACAGAACAACCTCCTCCATGCCAACCAGCAGGGATTCCAAAAACACTTATCTCACATGATTTACTGAAAGCCATGGATCAAGGCAGTCAGGGATGGAGTATTTCTTGATCTCTAAAACGCATTTGACTTAGTACCACACCAACATTTATTATCAAAAGTATGGTTGTATGGGGTATCAGATGAAATTTGTGACTGTAATGAGGCTTTTTGGTAGGAGGATGCACATTACCTTGAATGGAGAGTCATCGTAAGATGTAGAAGTGAGTGTGACCCAGGGAAGTGTGTTGGGAACCTTGCTGTTCATGATGTATAAGAATGACCTTGTGGACAACATTAATAGTAGACTTAGACTTTCTGCAGATGTTGCAGTTATATATAAGGAACTACTGTATAAAAGGAGTTGCATAAACATTCAGTCATCTCTCAATAAGATTTCAAAGTGGTGCGAAGGTTGGCAACTAGCATTAAATGTTCAGAAATGTAAAAATATGCATTTCACAAAATGAAAAAAAAAAAAAACTAAACAAAACAAAAAAAATAGAAGTCTCCTATGACTATAAAATCAGTGAGTCATAATTGGAATCTGTACACTCATACAAATATGCTAGTGTAACACTTTGCAGGCAAATGCAATGGAACGATCACATAGGCTCAGTTGTGAGTAAAGCAGGTAGTAGATTTTGGATTATTGACAGAATAATAGGGAAATGCAATAAGTCTACAGACATAGGGGACATAAAAATGAAAAAGTTTGCATACTTTGCCTAGTTTCATTCCATAATGTCATATGGTATAATATTTTGGGGTAACTCTTCAAGTCAAACAAAAGTTTTCAGAGTCCAAAAGCGTGTAATACGTATTATTTGTGGAGTAAATTCACGGACGTTCTGTAGAAACCTCTTCAAAGAACTGGGTATACTAACTACTGCCTCTCAGTATATTTACTCATTAATGAAATTTGTCCTAAATAATATATCTCTTTTTCCAACAAACAGCTCAGTTAATACATACAATACCAGGAACAAAAATGATCTGCACAAGGACTTAAAAGCACTTACTTTAGTTCAAAAAGGGGTCCACTACTCAGGAACACTCATCTTCAATAATTTGCCAGCAAACATAAAAAATTTAGTTACAAATAAAGATCAGTTTAAAAGGAGCCTGAAAGACTTACTAGTGGCCAACTCCTTCTACTCCAATGATGAATTTTTTAATAGAAACAAATGATGTATTGTATATATTCATACTATTAGTATTGTTATTTCAGCTTAAAAAAAAAAAAAAAAAAATTGACATGTTCCACATCCATGAGGATCTCCTCAGCACGGATCTATGGAACGAAAAACTAATCTAATCTAATCTAATCTAGGAGATTGCTTACAGATCACTAGTGCAAGCCATCCAAGAATATCGCCCAATTGTGTGGACCCATAGAAAATAGGACTAGCAGGGATATTGAACATATGCAAAGAAGGACAGCACAAATGGTCATCTCTGTCTAGAGCACTCTATCCGCAAGTGCACAGCATAGACACCAGCAGGAGGAGGTTGAGGGAGAGGGGCAATAACGGGCACTTGCCTCATCCTGGAATCTATGGGAGTGTGTCACAGAGATGATGAAGAAACTGAACTGGCAAACTCTTGATGATAGGTGGAAACTGTACCTCAAATGTCTATTAACAAATTTTCAAAAACCAGTGTTAAATGATGACTCTAGGAATGTATTGTAGCCCCCCAAATATCACTCTCCTAGGGATTGTGAGGGCATGATTAGATTAATTACAGCATGCACAGAGGCATTTAAGCAATCTTTCTTCCCACACTCCATAAATGAAAAGAACACAAAAAAGCCATAATAACTGGTACAGTGGGATGTATCTTCTGTCATACACTCCATAGCAGTTCACAGAATGTTGATGTAGATGGAGAAACATAATAAATGAGTCATTCACAGAAGATAATTTTCCAGGATATTTAACACAGGCAAGGGTTGTGTGTCTACAAAAGAAAGGTAATGCAGAAGACAGAGAAAACTACAGGCAGTTTAGAAAATAAAAGTATCAGTTATGAGAGACCTGTTTATGAGTTACTTGAATACATACAACCTTTTAGTGAGTCACAATTGAAATTGTAGGAGTACGGAGTCAGTAATTATAGAATTCACAAAAGAGGTACTTGATGCTCATAACAATGATGAGTATGCAACAGGCATATTCTTAGATCTTCGATATTATTGACCACAAGATTCTACTAAATGAGCTAGAATAATTAAGAAAAAGCAGCTTAGCTGATAACCAATTCCATTCGTATCGAGCATAAACCTCAAATAAAGCTAAACTTTTAGTGTAACCCTTATCAGAACCAATATACCCACATTAAGATAGTAATTCCTGAAGCAGCATATTAGAATCAATACTATTCCAGATCAACATCAATGATTTTCCCAATACTGTTAGTGTCTCTTTGCTAATGACAGCAACATTACAATCACTAAGCAAATGAGGACTCCTTTGAGAGAAAGAAAATGAAATCCTCTAGAAAGCTCACAATTGGTTTATGTGCAATAAAGTTAGATTGAATATAAAGAAAACAAATGTCACAAATTTCAGTTCAAAGAGGGTAAATGAGACTGTTGATTTAAATGTAGATGCTAAGACCCTAGCTCTGTGGACTACACAGAAAACACAAAATTCCAGAGAGTGAAGATTCATTCTCAGCTGAAGTGATGAGTGGAGCACATGATATTTCCAAACAGAATGTCATCAGTATGTTATGCCCATACAGCCCTGTTGCATATGTATAATTCTACTGTTGTTTACTTATACACATTTCTTAGCTACAGAATTCTTTTCTGGGAAACAAATGCACAAACTATGACCATCAGTCAGTTTACATTATTTATTCACAGATTAATAAGGTACAATGTATGCATGTAATTAAATCTTTTTTTTTTTTTTAAAAAAAAACTGTAAAATCTCTCTCTCTCCCTCCCTCTCTCTCTCTCTCTCTCTCTCTCTCTCTCTCTCTCTCTCTCTCTCTCTCATATCACTTTCAAAATGATGGAAGACAGCAATCAGTCATCCTTTCCTTTCAGGCTTTATTAAAGTGAATCTAGATTTCAGCTAGTACTTATCAATGCAGTATTTTAGAGTTTTAATACATGTCCTAGTAAGTCAGTCTCTGTTGTTCAGGATCCTGTCATGATTCATTCGAGACTTGGTAGTCTTGGATGAACTGTGACAGGAGCCTGAATGACAGGGGACTGACATACTAGAACAAGTATTAAAACACTGAAATACTGCACTGATAATGGCTAGGTACTAGCTGAAATCTAGATTTGCTTTAATAAAGCGTGAAAGGAAAGGATGACTGATTGCTGTGCTCCATCATTTTGAAAGACTTCTTATGTTTAAGCTATTAACAAGCTTACATATAAATGAATTAATTCACTTGGATTTATGTAAATCATATCCCTTTTACACTCACACATAAAAATACTCTTCAATATTATAGAAGCTACAAATTATTAAAAAGTGTTTTCAATTTTATTTTGAATTTATGAAATTCTTTCATTTTTAAAATTTAACAGGCAGTGTACTAAAATGTATTTTGGGTAGATGATGTACACTTTTTTCGCTAAAGGACTTCTGTGTGTGTCATTGTGAAAATCATCTCAATTTCTTGTTACATAGCTATGAAGTTTATTTTTGAGGATTCAGAGTTTATGGTGAGGTATGAGAAAGCACACACATTGATAAATGTATAGGAAGTGTGATTATTTCAAATTCTTTAAATATGTACCATCATAGATCTCTATGATAAACTCTTTCATAATTCTGGTAGCTCAATTTTGAAATTTGAAATTATGTTTTGTCATACCTGTGTTTCCCTAGATGATCACACGGCATCTAAGGAAGCTGTTCATGTATGCATGATAGGCACATGACAATATTCAATGCTACAACATCCCCAAAATTTCCATAGCGCATAAAATCATTTACTTAGTTTTTCTTGTCTAGAAATTCTTCTTCCAAGCATATGCCAGAAAAATCTGTGTACCCTTAAACTATTTTCCTGTCTCAGAGAATTTCTGCAGTAGATCATCCACAATGTGGAAGAAAAAAAAAAAAAAAAAAAGAAAAAAGAAAAACCTTCTTTTTCTACCCTCAAATGATTTGGCAACTCAAATAGTGGGATGTCCTGGGTGGAATAATAATAATAATAATAATAATAATAATAATAATAATAATAATAATAATAATCCCCGTGGAGGCCCGGGAAAAGAATGTTCTGCCAGTTGTAAAAGGCGACGAAAAGAACAAACCACTAATAGGGCTAACCCCCACTTTTAGTGTGATTATTTGGTTCAGGACAGAACTAAAGAAGCCTCGGACAAGCGCCGTCATGGTCGGGGACGATGCTTAAACCCTATGCCCGCCCACAATGGTAACAACACTGCTAGCCAACTGGAAAATGATTCAAATCCAAATAGAGGTGTTTTGCAGGATGCTTCCTGCAACCACCCTAGAAGGAAAACAAAGACAGAGGATGAGATGGTCAGATGAAATTAATCGACATCTCATGCTCTGTTATTACCAAGCAACAAACCTAGGAACCAACACAACTGGATACAGATCACAAGTATACACAACATTTATTACCAGATACCCAGAATTAAAATTTTTAACAGAACAACGACTAGCTGATCAGATCCGTGTAATAATCAAAAATAACAGGATACCCCGGTCAGAATTAGAAAACATCGAACAACAAGTACAATAAATAGTGGAACAAAATAATGTGCAATCAGAAGAAGAAGAAAATACAGTAATGGACTCAAACATCCCAGAGCAAACAAACAAAGAACAACATGCATCAATTACACAATCAGAGGAAAACAATATCTTAAGACAGCCACCAGAACAAGCAAAAATAGAACACGAAGTGACACACATGTTAGATATAGAAGAAAAATTTCAGCTGACATATATAGAATACAAAGACACAAATACAGACATTAGACCATTCTTGCATAGACCGCCAAATAACCCACAAGTCGAAACAACAATAAAAACTATCAACACAATCATACACAACAAAATAAATGAAAACACAACTATGGAAGAGTTACAACTACTGGTTTATATAGGAGCACTCACTACACTAAATATACACACTAGGCAGAGATCAGAACCAACCAACACACAGAAGAAACCCACAAAACCAGCATGTCAACACAGGCTACAGATCAGAATAGAAAAACTGAGAAAAGACATCGGACAGCTAACACAATTTATAAGAAATGAAATGTCAGAAAAAAAACGAAAAAGGTTAGGTAAAATCTCACAACAAGAGGTGATAGAGCAATTAGATGAAAAGAAGCAGAAATTACAAGCATTGGCCAAACAACTTAGAAGATACAACAAAAGTGAAAATAGAAGGAAACAAAACCAAACATTCAACACAAACCAAAAGAAATTTTACCAGACAATAGATAACACACACATTAAAATAGACAATCCACCAAACATAGAAGACATGGAACACTTCTGGAGCAACATATGGTCAAACCCGGTACAACATAACAGGCATGCACGGTGGATACAAGCAGAAACAGATACGTACAAGATGATACCACAAATGCCTGAAGTGATAATTTTGCAACATGAAGTCACCCAAGCAATTAATTCTACTCACAATTGGAAAGCCCCTGGAAAAGATAAAATAGCAATTTTCTGGCTAAAGAAATTCACCTCAACACATTCACATCTAACTAAATTATTTAACAGTTACATTGCAGACCCATACACATTCCCTGATACACTTACACATGGAATAACTTATCTGAAACCTAAAGATCAAGCAGACACAGCAAACCCAGCTAAATATTGCTCCATAACATGCCTACCAACAATATACAAAATATTAACTTCAGTCATTACACAGAAATTAATGACACATACAGCACAGAACAAAATTATAAACGAAGAACAAAAAGGCTGTTGCAAAGGAGCACGAGGATGTAAAGAGCAACTGATAATAGATGCAGAGGTGACATATCAGGCTAAAACTAAACAAAGGTCGCTACACTATGCATACATTGATTACCAAAAAGCTTTTGATAGTGTACCCCACTCATGGTTACTACAAATATTGGAAATATACAAAGTAGATCTTAAATTGATACAGTTCCTAAACATAGTAATGAAAAATTCGAAAACCACACTTAATATCCAAACAAATTCAAATAATATCACATCACAGCCAATACAGATTAAGTGTGGAATATACCAAGGAGACTCATTAAGTCCTTTCTGGTTCTGCCTTGCACTGAACCCACTATCCAACATGCTAAATAATGCAAATTATGGATACAATATTACTGGAACATACCCACACAAGATCACACATCTGCTATACATGGATGATCTAAAACTACTGGCAGCAACAAATCAACAACTCAACCAATTACTAAAGATAACAGAAATATTCAGCAATGATATAAATATGGCTTTTGGAACAGACAAATGTAAGAAAAATAGCATAGCCAAGGGAAAACACACTAAACAAGAAGATTACATATTGGATTACCACAGCGACTGCATAGAAGCAATGGAAAAAACAGATGCCTATAAATATCTAGGATACAGACAAAAAATAGGAATAGATAATACAAATATTAAAGAAGAACTAAAAGAAAAATATAGACAAAGACTAACAAAAATACTGAAAACAGAATTGACAGCAAGAAACAAGACAAAAGCTATAAATACTTATGCTATACCAATATTGACCTACTCATTTGGAGTAGTGAAATGGAGCAACACAGACCTAGAAGCACTCAATACACTTACACGATCACAATGCCACAAATATAGAATACATCACATACATTCAGCAACAGAAAGATTCACATTAAGCAGAAAGGAAGGAGGAAGGGGATTTATTGACATAAGAAACCTACATTATGGACAGGTAGACAATTTAAGAAAATTCTTTATAGAACGATCAGAAACTAGCAAAATACACAAAGCAATCACTCATATAAATACATCGGCTACACCACTGCAATTTCATAATCACTTCTACAACCCTTTAGATCACATAACATCAACAGATACAAAGAAAGTAAATTCGAAGGGGACGACACTACATGGCAAGCACCCGTATCATCTAACACAGCCACACATCGATCAAGACGCATCCAACACATGGCTAAGAAAAGGCAATATATACAGTGAGACAGAAGGATTCATGATTGCAATACAGGATCAAACAATAAACACCAGATATTACAGCAAGCATATTATTAAAGATCCCAATACCACAACAGATAAATGCAGACTTTGCAAACAACAAATAGAAACAGTAGATCACATCACAAGTGGATGTACAATACTAGCAAATACAGAATACCCCAGAAGACATGACAATGTAGCAAAAATAATACATCAACAGCTTGCCTTACAACATAAACTTATAAAACAACATGTTCCCACATACAAGTATGCACCACAAAATGTACTGGAGAACGATGAATAGAAATTATACTGGAACAGAACTATTATAACAGATAAAACAACACCACATAACAAACCTGACATCATACTCACCAATAAAAAGAAGAAATTAACACAACTAATCGAAATATCCATACCCAATACAACAAATATACAAAAGAAAACAGGAGAAAAAATTGAAAAATACATCCAACTGGCTGAGGAAGTCAAGGACATGTGGCATCAGGATAAAGTTGACATTATACCAATTACACTATCAACTACAGGAGTCATACCACACAATATCCACCAGTACATCAATGCAATACAGCTACATCCAAACTTATATATACAACTACAGAAATTTGTAATTATTGATACATGTTCAATTACCCGAAAGTTCCTAAATGCAATATAACACATACCATACAGTTAAAAGGAAGTGACGCTTGATCAAGGTCCACATCACTTTCCATTTTTAACCATACTTAACGTCTGAGAAAGTAAAGAAAGAATGAATAATAATAAAAGAATAGGCCTCCGGTGTGTTCTGCCAGCCGTAAAAGGCGACGAAAGGAACAAACCACTAATAGGGCTAACCCCCCTTTTAGTGTGATTAGTTGGTTCAGGACAGAACTAATGAAGCCTTGGTCAAGCTCTGTCATGGTCGGGTACGACCCTTGAACCCTATGTCCGTCCACAATGGTAACGACACTGCTAGCCACACAGAATCCAAATAGAGGTGTTTTGCAGGATATGCTTCCTGCAACCACTCTAGAAGGAAAACAAAGGCAGAGGATGAGATGGTCAGATGAAGTTAACCGACACCTCATGTTCAATTATTACCAAGCAACAAACTTAGAAATCAACACAACTGGATACAGATCACAAGTATACACAACATTTATTACCAGATACCCAAAATTAAAATTTTTAACAGAACAACGACTAGCTGATCAGATCCGTGTAATAATCAAAAATAACAGGATACCCCAGCCAGAATTAGAAAACATCAAACAAGAAGTACTACAAATGCTGGAACGAAATAATGTGCAATCAGAAGAAAATACAGTAATGGACTCAAACATCCCAGAGCAAGCAAACAAAGAACAACACGCATCAATTAAACAATCAGAGGAAAACGAAATCTTAAGACAGCCACCAGGACAAGCACAAATAGAACACGAAGTGACACACATGTTAGATATAGAAGAAAAATTTCAGCTGACATATATAGAATACAAAGACACAAATGCAGACAGTTGACCATTCTTGCATAGACCACCAAATAACGCACAAGTCAAAACAACAATAACCACTATCAACACAATCATACACAACAAAATAAATGAAAATAGAACTGTGGAAGAGCTACAACTACTGGTTTATATAGGAGCACTCATTACACTAAATATACACACTAGGCAGAGATCAGAACCAACCAACACACAGAAGAAACCCACAAAACCAGCATGGCAACACAGGCTACAGATCAGAATAGAAAAACTGAGAAAAGACATCGGACAGCTAACACAATTTATAAGAAATTAAATATGAGACAAAAAACGAAAAAGGTTAGGTAAAATCTCACAACAAGAAGTGATAGAGCAATTAAATGAAAAGAAGCAGAAATTACAAGCATTGGCCAAACGACTTAGAAGATACAAAAAAAAGTGAAAATAGAAGGAAACAAAACCAAACATTCAACAAAAACCAAAAGAAATTTTACCAGACAATAGATAACACACACATTAAAATAGACAATCCACCAAACATAGAAGACATGGAACACTTCTGGAGCAACATATGGTCAAACCTCGTACAAAATAACAGACATGCACAGTAGATACAAGCAGAAACTGACACATACAAGATGATACCACAAATGCCTGAAATAATAATTTTGCAACATGAAGTCACCTGAGCAATTAATTCTACTCACAATTGGAAAGCCCCTGGAAAAGATAAAATAGCAAATTTCTGGCTAAAGAAGTTCACCTCAACATATTCACATCTAACTAAATTATTTAACAGTTACATTGCAGACCCATACAAAGACCCTGATACACTTACACAAGGAATAACTTATCTGAAACTAAAGATCAAGCAGACACAGCAAACCCAGCAAAATATCACCCCATAACATGCCTACCAACACTATACAAAATATTAACTTCAGTCATTACACAGAAATTAATGACACATACAACACAGAACAAAATTATAAATGAAGAACAAAAAGGCTGCTGCAAAAGAGCATGAGGATGTAAAGAGCAACTGATAATAGATGCAGAGGTGACATATCAAACTAAAACTAAACAAAGGTCACTACACTACATATACATTGATTACCAAAAAGCTTTTGATAGTGTACCCCACTCATGGTTACTACAAATATTGGAAATATACAAAGTAGATCCTAAATTGACACAGTTCCTAAACATAGTAATGAAAAATTGGAAAAACACACTTAATATCCAAACAAATTCAAATAATATCACGCCACAGCCAATACAGATTAAGAGTGGAATATACCAAGGAGACTCATTAAGTCCTTTTTGGTTCTGCCTTGCTCTGAACCCACTATCCAACATGTTAAATAATACAAAATATGGATATAATATTACTGGAACATACCAACACAGAATCACACATTTGCTATACATGGGTGATCTAAAACTACTGGCAGCAACAAATCAACAACTCAACCAATTACTAAAGATATTGGATAACCACAGTGACTGCATAGTAGTGATGGAAAAAACAGATGCCTATAAATATCTAGGATACAGACAAAAAATAGGAATAGATAATACAAATATTAAAGAAGAACTAAAAGAAAAATATAGACAAAGACTAACAAAAATACTGAAAACAGAATTGACAGCAAGAAACAAGACAAAAACTATAGATACTTATGCTATACCAATATTGACCTACTCATTTGGAGTAGTGAAATGGAGTAACACAGACCTAAAAGCACTCAATACACTTACACGATCACAATGCCACAAATACAGAATACGTCACATACATTCAGCAACAGAAAGATTCACATTAAGCAGAAAGGAAGGAGGAAGGGGATTTATCGACATAAAAAACCTACATTATGGACAGACAGGTAGACAATTTAAGAAAATTCTTTATAGAACGATCAGAAACTAGCAAAATACACAAAGCAATCACTCATATAAATACATCGGCTACACCACTGCAATTTCATAATCACTTCTACAACCCTTTAGATCACATAACATCAACAGATACGAAGAAAGTAAATTGAAAAAAGAAAACACTACATGGCAAGCACCCATATCATCTAACACAGCCGCACATCAATCAAGACGCATCCAACACATGGCTAAGAAAAGGCAATATATAAAGTGAGATGAAAGGATTCATGATTGCAATACAGGATCAAACAAGCACAGGATCAGCAAGCATATTATTAAAGATCCCAATACCACAACAGATAAATGCAGACTTTGCAAACAACAAATAGAAACAGTAGATCACATCACAAGCGGATGTACAATACTAGCAAATACAGAATACACCAGAAGACATGACAATGTAGCAAAAATAATGCATCAACAACTTGCCATACAACATAAACTAATAAAACAACATGTTCCCACATACAGGTATGCACCACAAAATGTACTGGAGAATGATGAATACAAATTATACTGGAACAGAGCCATTATAACAGATAAAGCAACACCACATAACAAACCTGACATCATACTCACCAATAAAAAGATGAAATTAACACAACTAATTGAAATATCCATACCCAATACAACAAATATACAGAAGAAAACAGAAGAAAAAATTGAAAAATACATCTAACAGGCTGAGGAAGTCAAGAACATGTGGCATCAGGATAAAGTTGACATTACAGCAATTATACTATCAACTACAGGAGTCATACCACACAATATCCACCAGTACATCAACGCAATACAGCTACATCCAAACGTATATATACAACTACAGAAATCTGTAATTATTGATACATGTTCAATTACCCGAAAGTTCCTAAATGCAATGTAACATATACCGTACAGTTAAAAGGAAGTCACGCTTGATCAAGGGCCACGTCACTTTCCATTTTTAACCAGACATAACATCTTGGAAAGGAAAGAAATAATAATAATAATAATAATAATAAAATGGTAAGGATAGATTGCTGTCCAACACATAGAGGAGGCATTGAGCCACAGACAGGCACAATGAAAAAGACTGTTAAAATATTAAGATTCAGCCAAAGTCCTTCCTTCAGAATCAAAAATACACATAACATTCACATAAATGCAATGCACACACACATGGCCACTGTCTCTATATGCTGGAGCCTGACTGTAACTAAGTCTGTGAGCAACAATCAGCTGGGGTGGGTGGTTGGGGTGAGGATGAAGCTTGGGGTGGGGAGGGGAAGATGCTGTGCTGCCTGTGGGAGCTTGCAGGGACATGGTGGGGGAAGGATAAGGCTGGTAGGTTTAGTGTTGAGAGGCTACACTGGGGAAGAGGGGTGGAAAAATAGGAGCATTGGTGGGATTGGAAGGATGTGTAGTTGTGGAGTGCAGGTGGCAAAGGGGGTAGGTGGAAGGAGGACTGGGGCTAATAAAGGTTGAGGCCAGGTGTTTATGGGAATTTAGTATATGTTGTGGGGAGTGTTCCCATCTGTACATTTCAGAAAAGGAGGTGTCAGTAGGAAGCATTCAGGTGATGCAGCTGTGAAGCTGTCATTAAAGTGAAGTACATCGTATTGCACAGCATGTTCAGCAACTGGGTGGTTCAGCTGTTTCTTGGCCACAATTAGATAGTAGCCATACATGGGGACAGACAGCCCATTGATTGTCAGGGCCCCATAGAAACCAGCACAGTGGGTGCAGCTTTGTTCGTAGATCACATGGCTGCTTTCACAGGTTGCTCTGCCTTTGATTAGGTAGGAGATGCCTGTGACAGGACTGTAGCAGGTGGTAGGTGGAGGATGCATGGTACAGGTTTTGCACCTAGGTCTCTTGCAGGGTTATGAGCCATGAGGAAAGTGGCAGAGAGCAGCAGTGGCATAGGGATGAACAAAGTAAATGCACAGATTCAGTGGACGGTTAAATACCACTGTGGGAGGTGTAGGGAGGGTAATTCTCATTTCAGAGCATGAGTGCCCGTAGGAATGTATGCGAGAAGGGGCAAAATTTCTAAAATTGCCGTATTTGGTACCAGAAATTTTAAGCAAGTCCTGTTGATTATTAACAAAAATAACCAGCAAATATGCCTCTGTTTTCTACTGCCCAGAGTGAAGAAATAGGAAATAAACGATAAAAATGCTTCTATAATTTATGGAACAAGCAAAACTCCAGTTAGGAATATCAACAATAGAGGAAAAGATAGGATGCTACTTACCATAAAAAGGCATGTTAAGCTCAAGACAGACACTATTAAAACACACTTACACAAAGTTTTCACCCACAGCCTTCATCAGCAAATGAGAAACACATGCCATTCATACTCACAAGCAAGTACACCTCATGCACGTTGTTGTTGTTGTTGTGGTCTTCAGTTCTGAGACTGGTTTGATGCAGCTCTCCATGCTACTCTATCCTGTGCAAGCTTCTTCATCTCCCAGTACCTACTGCAACCTACATCCTTCTGAATCTGCTTAGTGTATTCATCTCTTGGTCTCCCTCTACGATTTTTACCCTCCACGCTGCCCTCCAATGCTAAATTGGTGATCCCTTGATGCCTCAGAACATGTCCTACCAACCGATCCCTTCTTCTAGTCAAGTTGTGCCACGAACTTCTTTTCTCCCCAATCCTATTCAATACCTCCTCAAAAGTTATGTGATCTACCCATCTAATCTTCAGCATTCTTCTGTAGCACAACATTTCGAAAGCTTCTATTCTCTTCTTGTCTAAGCTATTTATCGTCCATGTTTCACTTCCATACATGGCTACACTCCATACAAATACTTTCAGAAACGACTTCCTTACACTTAAATCTATACTCAATGTTAACAAATTTCTCTTCTTCAGAAAGGCTTTCCTTGCCATTGCCAGTCTACATTTTATATCCTCTCTACTTCAACCATCATCAGTTATTTTGCTCCCCAAATAGCAAAACTCCTTTACTACTTTAAGTGTCTCATTTTCTAATCTAATTCCCTCAGCATCACCCGACTTAGTTCAACTACATTCCATTATCTTCGTTTTGCTTTTGTTGATGTTCATCTTATACCCTCCTTTCATGACACTGTCCATTCCGTTCAACTGTTCTTCCAAGTCCTTTACCTGTCTCTGACAGAATTACAATGTCTTCAGCAAACCTCAAAGTTTTTATTTCTTCTCCATGGATTTTAATACCTACTCCAAATTTTTCTTTTGTTTCCTTCACTGCTTGCTCAATATACAGATTGAATAACATCGGGGATAGGCTACAACCCTTTCTCACTCCCTTCCCAACCACTGCTTCCCTTTCGTGCCCCTCGACTCTTGTAACTGCCATCTGGTTTCTATACAAATTGTAAATAGCCTTTCGCTCCCTGTATTTTACCCCTGCCACCTTCAGAATTTGAAAGACAGTATTCCAGTCAACATTGTCAAAAGCTTTCTCTAAGTCTACAAATGCTAGAAACATAGGTTTGCCTTTCTAGCTTCTAAGATAAGTTGTAGGGTCGGTATTGCCTCACGTGTTCCAACATTTCTACAGAATCCAAACTGATCTTCCCCAAGGTCGTCTTCTACCAGTTTTTCCATTCGTCTGTAAAGAATTCGCGTTAGCATTTTCCAGCAGTGGCTTATTAAACTGATAGTTTGGTAATTTTCACATCTGTCAACACCTGCTTTCTTTGGGATTGGAATTATTATATTCTTCTTGAAGTCTGAGGGTATTTTGCCTGTCTCATACATCTTGCTCACTAGATAGTAGAGTTTTGTCAGGGCTGGTTCTCCCAAGGTTGTCAGTAGTTCTAATGGAATGTTGTCTACTCCCGGGGCCTTGTTTCGACTCAGGTCTTTCAGTGCTCTGTCAAACTCTTCACGCAGTATCGTATCTCCCATTTCATCTACATCCTCTTCCATTTCCATAATATTGTACTCAAGTACATTGCCCTTGTATAGGCCCTCTATATACTCCCTCCACCTTTCTGCTTTCCCTTCTTTGCTTAGAACTGGGTTTCCATCTGAGCTCTTGATATTCATACAAGTGGTTCTCTTTTCCCCAAAGGTCTCTTTAATTTTCCTGTAGGCAGTATCTATCTTATCCCTAGTGAGATAACCCTCTACATCCTTACTTTTGCCCTCTAGCCATCCCTGCTTAGCCATTTTGCACTTCCTGTCGATCTCGTTTTTGAAGCGTTTGTATTCCTTTTTGCCTGCTTCATTTACTGCATTTTCATACTTTTTCCCTTCACCAATTAAATTCAGTATTTCTTCTGTTACCCAAGGATTTCTACTAGCCCTCGTCTTTTTACCTACTAGGACCTCTGCTGCCTTCACTACTTCATCTCTCAAAGCTACCCATTCTTCTTCTACTGTATTTCTTTCCCACATTCCTGTCAATTGTTCCCTTATGCTCTCCCTGAAACTCTGTACAACCTCTAGTTCTTTCAGTTTATCCAGGTCCGATCTCCTTAAATTCCCACCTTTTTGCAGTTTCTTCAGTTTTAATCTGCAGTTCATAACCAATAGATTGTGATCAGAGTTCACGTCTGCCCCTGGAAATGTCTTACAATTTAAAGCTTGGTTCCTAAATCTCTGTCTTACCATTATGTTATCTATCTGAAACCTGTCAGTATCTCCAGGCTTCTTCCATGTATACAACCTTCTTTTATGATTTTTGAACCAAGTGTTAGCTATGATTAAGTTGTGCTCTGTGCAAAATTCTATCAGGTGGCTTCCTCTTTCATTTCTTAGCCCCAATCCATATTCACCTACTACATTTCCTTCTCTCCCCTTTCTTACTACCGAATTCCAGTCACCCATGACTATTAAATTGTCATCTCCCTTTACTATCTGAATAATTTCTTTTATTTCATCATACATTTCTTCAATTTCTTTATCATCTGCAGAGCTAGTTGGCATATGAACTTGTACTACTGTAGTAGGTGTGGGCTTCGTGTCTATCTTGGCCACAATAATGCATTCACTATGCTGTTTGTAGTAGCTTAACTGCACTCCTATTTTTTTATTCATTATTAAACTGACTCCTGCATTACCCCTATTTGATTTTGAATTTATAACCCTGTATTCACCTGACCAGAAGTCTTTTTCCTCCTGCCACTGAACTTCACTAATTCCCACTACATCTAACTTTAACCTATCCATTTCCCTTTTTAAATTTTCTAACCTACCTGCCCGATTAAGGGATCTGACATTCCACGCTCCGATCCATAGAATGCCAGTTTTCTTTCTCCTGATAATGATGTCCTCTTGAGTAGTCCCCACCTGGAGATCTGAATGGGGGACTATTTTACCTCCGTAATATTTTACCCAAGAGGACGCCATCATCATTTAATCATACAGTAAAGCTGCATGCCCTCGGGGAAAATTTACGGCCGCAGTTTCCCCTTGCTTTCAGCCGTTCACAGTACCAGCACAGCAAGGCTGTTTTGGTTAGTGTTACAAGGCCAGATAAGTCAACCATCCAGACTGTTGCCCCTGCAACTACTGAAAAGGCTGCTGCCCCTCTTCAGGAACCGCACGTTTGTCTGGCCTCTCAACAGATACCCCTCTGTTGTGGTTGTACCTACGGTACGGCTATCTGTATGGCTGAGGCACACAAGCCTCCCCACCAACGGCAAGGTCCATGGTTCTTGGGGGGAAGACCTCATGCACACATGACTGCCAACTCTGGCAGCTCGAGCAAGAATGCCAACCTGCTGGAGTTGGTGGTTATGTGTGCAAGAGGTCTGCTTGCTTGTGGATATGAATGGTGTGTGTTTCTCATTTGCTAATTAAGGCTTTGGCCAAAAGCTTTTTGTAAGTGTCTTTTAATTGTGCCTGTCTGCAACTTAATGTGTCTTCTTTATGGTAAGTAGCAATCTATCTTTTTCTACCTTGTTGCTTATTTAATTTATGCAACATATAACACTGTTTGCTTACAAAACTTCACATCTGATCACGTTGGTGGATTTATTGCAATATTTTCATCCATTTTATTTTTAAAGCTGACTGGAACAGAAAAATTTAATAACATGTGTTCTGTAAAGCTACATTTTTCCACTGTTTGGGTAAAGTGTAACACAGGCCAGCAGCTGTCAAGACGAATGTCAGAAACCTCCAAATCAATAAAACATTCTCAAATACTATATTGACTCTTTACAGACTAGGACTCAATGAGGATGATAGCTCCTCGTGTTATGTTGCACCCTATGGAGTTTGAAAAGATACAATTTCTTGAGGTGGAGTTCTCCACATTGATTTTTCACAAATTTTTTCCTCCCTTTGAGCACAGAACATAATATTTTCCCTTTTTTATTGATACATCTGGGTCCATAGATGAAAAACAAATGAACACACCCATGGTGTAGCAAGACCATGTCATTCAGAGTCAACTAGAGTCAACTACAATCAGTCTGCAATTGCAAAACTGAATGTTGTTTCAGCAAGCTGTGATGGGCCTTCTTTGGTCACATACTAATAGTATACTACAGTTGCGATTAAATTGTTCAGCATTAGGAGGAGGGGAATTAGGGACAGGTATTGGGTGGGTATATGGCACCCATGTTAATTTGTGCTGGGAATAGGCACTATAATTCAAATGCCAGCAAGTTTGAATGGTCCCACGCTGGAGCTCAACAAAAAGTGAATGAGGAAGGGGCAGAGAATGTTTCGGGTATTCTATTTTGGTAGTGTTCTACAAATCATATCCATCTTGAATGAAAGGGAATGCCAAAGTCACCATCATGCCAAAGCCACAATTTCAGGTAAACAGCTTGTGTGAGAAGTCTGTACCGTGATTCCAAGAGGGAACAGGTGGCCCCCCCTCCCCCCCCCCCCCACCTATACACCTACCTGTGAAAGCTTTGTTTCAGGGCACAATGAGAGGTAATTGAAACCATGCTGAAGAATGTGATTTAGCTGCTCCAGTCCTGGGAGGTACTGAATCAGGAAAGGAGTGCTCTTTTGTGGCTGGACAATGGGTATGTGGCTGTCTGTGAAGGCTTCAGTGAGACATTTGGTATATTTAGAGAGAGACTGCTTGTCAGTCAGGTGCAACAACCACCCATGGCTGGGCTGTATGGAAAGGGCTTCTTGGTATGAAATGGGTGGCAACCGTGGAAGTGGAGTATTGTTGGTTGTTGGTAGGTCTGATCTGGGTGGAGGTACTGACGTAGCCATCCTTCATATGGGGATCAACATTAAGGAAGATGGCCAGTTGAGTTGAGAAGGACCAAGTTAACTAATGGGAGAGAAGCTGTTAAGGTTGTGGAAGAAGGAGGAGAGGGTGTCCTCATGCTTGGCCCGGAGCACAGAGATTTAATCTCAACCAGGTGAGGGGTTTGGGATTTTGGGTGGTTAGGAAGGATTCCTTTAGAATGCAAATAAATAGGTTGGCATAGGGTTGTGCCATGTGGAGGCTCATTGCTGTGATGCAGATTTGTTTGTAGGTGATGCCTTCAGAGGAGAAGAAATTGTGGATGAGGATATAGCTGGCACAGTGACCGGGAAGGAGGTTGTAGGTTTGAAATCAACTGGGAATTGGGAAGGTAGTGTTCAATAGTGACAAGGCCATTGGCATTAGGAGTGTTAGTGTAGAGGATGTTGGTATCGACAGTAATGAGCAGAACGCCAGGTGCTAAACGGAAGCTATGGAGGGTTGGTGGAGGAAATGGTTGGTTTCTTTGATATAGGACTAGGAAGGTAATCTACAGGTAATAATTTGGAGCTGTTGGTCCACAAGAGCTGAGATTCTCTCTGTGGAGACAGTAATTGAGGCTCTAGTGTCTGGAGACAGAGGACACGTGTGTGTGAGTGCACTTTTGTGAGCATATGTGTGTGTGGTTTCTTTTTCTTTCTCAAAAGAATTATTTTGTTAATATTTTAGCAGTCTTTCTCATTGTGCTTGTCTGCAATTCGGTACTTCCACTACATGGTTAGGCAAATAATTTATACATATCAGAGAAAACAACAGGCCTGTCATAACACTGGGACACTCCAAAGGCAATTATTTTGTCATCTGAAAGATACTCCTTGTCTTGATGACATGGCTGGACCCTCTAATGTTGATCAGAGAATTAGTATGCAAATCAATTATAGGCCAGTCCCTAGACCTCATAGAAATTTAGTTTCCTAAGCTGTAAGTCATGGCTGATTAGACCAAATGCCTTGCATGAATTTAAGACTACTTGCCATATTAAAATTGTTATTTCTGAGGTACTGTGGGGCAATGGGTGGAATAATAGAATAAATGTTTCGTATTTATGCTGCTGTTTGCCATTCTCAACACTGGCTCTCTAACTACAATATTGGCAACAAGAAAGTGATTAGCAAAACGTGAAGCCTGTAATTAGAATTCCTAGTGCCCATTTCATCTGAGAAATACACTTATAGCTACAGCTTATAGCTCTGAGGAATTAGGAGATTGTCTGGGATTCATAATCAAAAACGATTCTCTCTAAAATGTTCACTATATTCTGAAAGTCACAGACCAAAAAAGAATCCACACAATCCAACTACCAGAGCAGTTCAGAGTCTAATGCGCTGATGCAACTATAACTGTTCAAATTAAAGTTTTAAGTGAATGCTCGCCATAATTTGATGATAATGTTCATCAAACACCACGCTAAATAATGGTAGAATGTCTGTCCCGCGGTGGCACATGAAAATACGACATACGCAAACTGAAGATAGATTATTAAAGTCATCCCAGAATTAACACTTCACTCGAAAACGATTTCATGGTTACGCTTATCCTGAGTAACTTATTTCGGCATCCGAGTCTGTTTATAGCAATGATACCGATGTGACATGACTCCTGGCACAGATGGTGTGCTAATCAGCGTCTGGAGAGAACTGGGGCTTTTTTCCCTCGGACGGACGGACGGTGTATCATGTCGGGCCAGTTTGGTCGTGCCCGTTAGCGTTTGAAGGGCCAGTGGACTTCGCCATTTTGCCTTCTGTCATGAGCTAGGAGGTTTTGATATGTTGGTTTATTTGCATGAGTTATTTGTGTTTGTGCATGTATTGTGTTGTGAATGTGTTATACTCTGTAGTGTCGAGCTATTGTGTTTTTCGGATGTTTGTAATTGATGTGAAATGGATCTGATCCGAGAGCGGAAATGAGATGATGCGGCGAGTTTTCAGAAGATGTATAGAATGATTGTGTTTTCTGTTGGATGAGTGTGGTGATGGTTGGCATGTTGGTATCGTTGTGGATTGTGTTATTTGAGACGAACCAGGGCGCGTCTGTAATGATTCTCAGTGCCTTGTTCTGGAGAACCTGAAGCTTTTTGTGGTGACAGTCTGCTGCCATTCCCCAGACCTCACAGCCATATAGTAGAGATGGTAGGACTACCATCTTCCATATTTTGAGCTTAGTGCTGGTGGACAGGCCATTGCCTTTCAGCAGTGGATATAGGTTGTAGATGCTACCCGAACCTCTATTACACGCATTTGTAATGTGGGAGTTCCACAGCAGTTTGGCGTCTATCGTTAGTCCTAGATATTTCACTTCGTTACACCAGGGGAGGTCCCTACCATCAATGGATACTTGGCGGTTAGGAGGCCTTCTCCTGGTGGTGAACATGATTGAATTACATTTCTCTGCGTTTATTTTAATTTTCCAAATACTACACCATTGTGTGATTAAATCTAGGTGTCTCTGTAGGTGGTGTGTCGCGTAATTTAGGTTCGGGTGGCTTGCATAGACGGCCGTGTCGTCCGCAAACAGTGCAATATGGGTGTTGGGACTTTTTGGTATATCATTCGTGTACAGGCTGTATAGGAATGGGCCTAATACAGATCCTTGGGGGACGCCTGCTTCTATGTCCTTAAGGCTACTTTTATTACTATCTAACATAACAAAAAATTTTCTACTTTCTAAGAAAGAAGCCAGGATTTTTACTAAGTGTACAGGAGAGTCGCATTGGTGGAGCTTGTAAATTAAGCCGTCGTGCCAGACTCGGTCAAAAGCCTTTTCCACATCAAAGAAGACCGTGCCTGTGCTCTGCCCTTCGGCCCTTGCCTTACATATCTGTTCGATTACTCGGGTGGCTTGGGAAATGGTGCCATGCCCAGCACGAAAACCAAACTGTTCTGGAATGGTGATATTATGTTCAGTGAGGAAGGATTTAAGGGCTGCTAGGATCAGGCATTCTAGGATTTTTCCGAGGGAGCTGAGGAGTGATATAGGGCGGTAATTCTGGGGGAATAAGGGATTTTTGTTGGGTTTTGGAAGGATAATTACTTTTGCTATTTTCCATGAGGATGGGAAATACATCTTCTGGAGACAGGAGTTATGGATTGCTGTAAGGTAGTGGAGTGCTGTGGGTGGTAGGTTTTTGAGTTGTAGATTGCGTATGCCATCTGGACCAGGGGACTTGGAGTTGCCGAGCCCTTTAATGATCGAATAGACAGTTTGGCATGTGACGGGCTCGAAGGAAGTTGGTGATGCGCGTAGCAGGATTCTGGGAACCTCCCTCTCCACTCGTTCCTCTTGGGCGTCTGCTTCTTCATCGTCGATGTTATGGATCTTGAACTGAAGTTCGAGAGAGTTGGCCATAGCCTCCGCTTTCTCTGGGGGGTCGTAGACGAGGCCGTTTTCTCCATGTAGTGGCTGGATGCTTCGGGGCTTCTCTTTTCGGCTTTTGACTATTCTCCAGAATTTCTGGGGATTATTTTCCGTTTGTTGTAGTGTGTCTTCCCAGCAACCACTCCTGTATTCAGCCAGTCGGACTCTAAGTTCTTGGGCGAGACTGTTCATTATCCGCCTATCGATTGGGTCCTGATAGGTCTGCCAGTGCTTTCGGAACCTCCGCTTAGTACTGAGAAGTACTTGGAGTTCGTCTGGCAGGTCCTGTCGGCCCCTCCTGTGGCGGGTTTTCGTGGTTGAAAGCCGTTGGCATTCTTTCACTATGCTGGTAAATTGTTCGATTGCATTATCAATGCGTCTCCTGTTCGTCATAGGTGGTATCTCATCTGTGTGCAGGCCTACCAAGTTGGTGTATTGCTCCCAGTCAGTCTCGTATGTGTAGAACACGTTGGTGCTTGAGACATGTCCGGCACCAGCTAGCTCTAATGTAACAGGATTATGATCGGAGTTGAGCTGGTTTAGGACTGTGGGGTTTTGCGCCCAGGGGAAATTTTTTATCAAAAATATGTCAAGTATATCCAGGCGATTCATTTCCCCTCTTGGAAAATGCCTTGGCTCTTCAGGTGCTATTAGAGTGATGTTGTTCTTTCCTTCAAGGTAGTTTTTAAGTGCAGTTCCGCTGGCATTGTTCGCCCTACAGCCCCACAATCTGCTTTTTGAGTTTAAGTCTCCACCAATGACGACTCTTTGGCTTAGTCCTAAAATTATGTCTAAGTCACCTGGAGGGATACGCCCATTAGGAGGGTTGTAGGCTGCAACTAATACTACATGGTGCTGGCCTATTTTAATTTCTATGGCCGTTGCCTCCACTCTGGTCAGTGGAGGGATTGTGATAAGCCTATGAGGTAGTCTATTCTTAACTAAAACTAGGGTTCCGCCTTTAGGTCAGTTTACTCTATCAGTTCTGTACATGGTATAGTTCCTAATGGACAAGGACTTTTGTGGGTCTAGGTGGGTTTCTGTGACAAGAGCCACATCTATACCATAATCATCAAGGAAGTACTTCACTGGGTGCTTTTGATCGGAGATGCCGTCGGCATTCCAGTTTAATATAGCGATGTGGTCATTGCGTCTAGGGTCCATTGAAGAAAGTCATGATTTTTTTTTTCCCCTCGCGCAGCGTTCTTATACATAAAGCCGCGGTGCGGACGGCTAAGGGAACGCCTGATCAAATCAGCTCTCCCGACTAGCCGCTGGGCTAGTAATGCACCACTTTAAGTTATCGAATAAATCATTGCATCCTTTGCTGATAGCCGATGAAGCTTTCAGTTTAATTGTGCAATCAGCACACAGGTAAGTAATCATAACAAAAGTCTGACGTGGCTAAGTCAAATATTTTGGGCGAGAGAATTAATTTAATTACACGACACGCAGTAGACAAGCTCTGAACTTGCTCTTTGGAGATACGCTATCGCTATAGTTTTACAGTTATTCAGTTGAAACTTCTCACATCTTTATGATTATGGCGGATCTCTCTTCTACTTAAATTTAAACATCCTAGCCTTATTTATTTGCCTACTTAATCTATCTTGCTTCCTTAATTTCTAAGACAAAAACCAGAAAATCATGAATTTCAACTAAAATTTTAATTTGTGAGATCCAGAATACTGTTTCTACGAAATTATTATGAAAAAGGAATCTAAATATAAATTTTTAAGTTTCTAGCTCTTTTCTGTTGCGCCAATGATTTTTACAGAAAAACGTCCAAATTTCGTAAATGGTTAAAGTTATTGAACTGATGTTCAACACATATTGATTTAGTATTACTCCTGACATGCTTGAAACGTTTCAGGTTATTTACTTGATTTTTAAAGTATTGCGCAACATTTATGATGTCAGAGCTAGTTACAGCGGACTGGCTGGCACACAATGGAAAGACTGATGTGAATTTTATACGGCGTGAGTAGGCTGCTTCCCTACATCACCCTCTACTTAATTTTTTTTGAATGTAAGAAGAAAAAAATTAATTACAAAAAGGGAAGCAAGAGTACAGCTTAACTCCCTATGAAAATTAAAATTGAAATATAAACATATAGAAATATTAAAAGAAAACTTATTACCTACTTCAATTATTTAAATTGCTGGCATGTTCACTGCCTTTTAAGCAACATTATCACTCAAAATTTAAGCAAAATCAATGAAACACTTTGGCATACATATTGCCTTAGACAGACAAACACATAAAATATGTAAAATTATGAAAATCTTAAATCCATTAAATACATTTTTACATACACAAATTCAAAGAAAATAACACAGTTATTCATGATACATAAACAGATAATTATATCTTAGCAGTCTTTTCTAAACCTGACAGAAAATTTTACAAATCATGACAATTTCATTTTTACACACGTGGCTGTAGCCGCTTTGGCTGGCGTTCTACACTTCCATTCACAAGGGCAGAGGAGGAGAAGTTGCTATGGAGTGCGTCCTTCATGTTCACTCTAAATTACATGGGGAAAGGGGAGGGGTCACTGTGAGTTGTGGCCAAGTCACTGCATGCTTTCACGCAGCTACCAGGCTGCCATTATCTGGTTTGTCCTGTAGAACAAACAAAAAGAGTGCCTCAGACTCTGTTCACTTAATATCTAAGGGTGGGTCACAATGAAATGGGGATATATACATTTTACCTTTCAATATGTTACTGGAACAAAGTTAACAGAGCTTTTTCAATTTTACTCTCGCGGTTACTTAACTGTCATAAAATCGGTAAACAAATGGCTCAACATGCCGTTAGTCACGTACTAGAGAAAATTTATGCTCAAGGCATACAATCATAAATCCTATTTAATTTCAATTTATTATTTCTCGGCCAGAACACTGAACCAATGCTCGGTACATTCCTGATACAATTATATTTTATTTACTTAGCTGACTCATCTTTGATTAGCTTATTCTTAGAGATAGTATGAGTACATTTGATTAGTAATTGTCTTCTCAGCTTCTTTGTACATGTGAGTAACTTGTGGTTATAGTACAGTTCTGAGTGTTCAAAACACACTACGTTTAGTTGACTACTAAATCCACTTATTGGTCCTCTGCTGCTGTGTCAGTTCCACATCTGCAATTATGTACTTACTTCATCGAAGTGTATTTATGCTGAGCTATAAATAATGTTTCACGTCTGCCATTATCTTACTCAATTATGTTGCTAATGTATGTACTTATTTAACACTCACTCTATTAACATTTAATGCATAGGATAGCACATTTATTTCATATCTATAGTGTATTGCAGCTGATCAGTTTGCTCATGTGGCAATCCATTTCCACTCGATCAGACACTGAAACCACAGGTAGTCTCTCTCTACCTACCACTAAAGTGCATTAAGTAATTATGGATGAGCATAATGCTAAATTCCTTAAACCTATAGGACACCATAAGCTACTCTGTCTCATCTAACATAAGGGTACCTATGGTTGCATTCATGCCTCCAACTCATTACCTCAATACCTGTAGGTGTGTCACCGCACACCCAACACCAAAATAATGGCCAGCTCCAACCTTATAAAAACTTCAGGGACGTGTCCTTCACATCTCAACCACAAACACTGTTCAATTCTATTACACTGCCATCCCTTGCTACGCAAGGTGAGTTCATTCTTACAACTTATCTGCATATTTTTCATAACACTAAGCAATCTCTTTTACTATTAATTAGTTAGCTCTACAGCATACAATAGGTTTAACTGCCACTTCAGATCCTGATTGTACACGAATTTGCATATCTTTTTAAATTACTGTTGGTGGACCATTTCAAATAAAACAACACTTTGTACTTACAATATTACCAGGGTTCTATACATAATTGTTACTCAAATACATTTGTATCTTAATTACGTCATAATTCTCTACTGTTTATGTCACTGTTATGTTTGACACACTAGGTATTTTCTTCACTAATCGGTGGATAGAATGGTTACAGAACTCATGGCTTGATAGCCATGACGGAAAATTTTTGTATTGCAAAGAAGGAGTCGAAACTTTGGTGGATAGGAAAGATGAAGAATGAGTGAGACCTGAAAAGGAAAGAAGATCTCACACAGCTGGGACCGCACAGCTGCTACACTGTGTAGAGGTTACAGAACAACCTCCTCCCTACAGAATTCATTAGTTTATTATGAACTTCTTTAGGTCGATCACGTTCCTGAGACCTAATAGCTTTTTACTCTTAGGGTACTCTAGCCTATATGCATTGGCATGTGGCTTTCCTATGATCCTGAAAGGTCCTTGGTATACGAACATGAATTTCTTTGTTTTTGCATTTATTTTCTTTGATTTTTCCTTGGTTTTGACAAGGACTAACTGACCTATTTCAAAACCGGTGGGTACAGCTTTTGCGTCATGACGCTTCTTCCTTTCCAATGCTCTTTTTCTTATATTTGCCCTAGCCTTTAACTTCTTTTCGTCTGTGGATATTTGCGTTAGAATAGGGAATTCTACCATATCTGCAATCACATTGTGTGGTTCTCGGCCAAACATCAATTCGCAAGGCGCAAAACCAGTTGCATCATGCCTTAAGTTGTTAATTACATTCTCTAAATACTTCATGTGCTCTGCCCAACTTGAGTGTTTTCGAGCACAATAAGTCCTGCAAAGCCTATTCAATTCTCCCATAATACGTTCACTCATATTTCCTTGGGGGAAATACGCAGATATTTTCAGATGTTTCACTCCGGCCTTATCCACACATTCTTTAAATCTATCAGAAGTAAATTGAGGCCCATTGTCTGACAGCAAATTCTTCGGAACGCCAACGTTCACGAGAAATCTTTTTCCAACTTTTCTACCAACGTTTTTGCATTTGCTCTTGTAATTGGGTATAGCTTAACATATTTACTAAATCCATCCACAACAACAAAAACATGGGTGCACCCACCTCTCGAAGCAGGAAGAGGACCAAACAAATCACAAGCCAGTAATTCTAGCGTTTCAGTTGGCTGTACTGAATGCATGTCCCCTAGTATTCTGGTGTTAGCAGCACGGACTTTCTGGCACTCTTCACAAGATGCTAGACACTTGGCAACATGGTGGTACATGTTGTCAAACACAACCTTCTCTTTTAATTTGGCAATGCACTTCTTTGCACCATAGTGCCCATATCTCAGGTGTACATAGTCGATTAGTAAGTCTACATGTTGTGAGGGAAAGCACAGCTTCCACTCAGAAACGCCTACCTTTTTCCTCCTAAACAGAATACCTTTATGCAGACAATAGTATTGCAAAACCTTAGGGTAGTTCGCATTTCCTAAATAGCTCTTCACTAATTTCAGCTGGTCATCTGCATTCTGCTCACGTCTCAAGTTCTTAATCACTCTCTTTAATGCACTTTCTTCCTTTACTTCGTGCAACGCAAACATTCGTACTTCACTTAGGTCTGTTGCTGTAATTCCCATGTCATCACAGAGCTCCGCACTTCTAGATAACCCATCAGCTACCAAATTATCTTTCCCTTGAATATATCTAACCTCAAGGTCAAACTGCTGGAGATACAATGACCATCTTACCAAACGAGCATTCCTCAACTTACAGGTCTTTAAAAAGGTCAATGCCTTATGGTCACTGTAAACAATTATCTTGTGACCTAATAGATACTGCTCAAATTTCTGTACCCCAAATACAATTACCAATGCTTCCAGTTCTGAGATGCCATAATTTCTCTCTGCTGCCTGTAAAGATCGACTTGCGAAAGCTATAGTCTTGTGCACTTCTTGTTCGTTCTCTATTTCTACTTGGAATACCTCCACAGCTATACCATAGCCACTAGCATCAACAGACATGCAGAATGGTTTTTCAAAATCAGGATGATGTAAAATAGGACTATTAATTAAAGATTGTTTAAGCACCTCGAACGCCTGTTGACATTCTGCTGTCCACACCCAAGGGGTATTCTTTTTCAGCAGGAGGTGAAGACAGGGCACATTAAAAGCCTGATCACTAACAAAACACCTACAGAAGCCGAAAAGACTGAACATCGATCTCAACTGCTTCTTGTTTCTGGGAGCCTCAAATTTTTCAATGACTGCTAGCTTGCCTGGGTCAGGCAGAATACTTTTTTCACTTATCATATATCCCAAGAAACCTATTTCCTCTTTAGCGCACTCTGTGTTTTCAATCTTTAGTTTCATGCCACCCCTCTCAATAGCCTCTAACACTTCCTCTAATAAAACTGTGTGTTCTTCCCAGGTAGGAGTTGCTATTAACAGATCATCTACGTAGACTGTTATTTTATTACTTAAGGCTGGTCCTAAACATGGCACATCACACATACGAAGGCACAAACAGAGATATTAAGTCTGAAAGGTACCACACGGTATTGGTAACAAACTCCTTCGTACAAGAAAGCTGTATACTTCCTTGAACTTTCCACCAGTGACAAATTCCAATATCCACACGTGATGTCCATAGAGGTTAAGAATTTTACTCCCCGGAATTTTTGCAATAACTCGTCCATATTCTGTGGTCTATCACTTTCCCTAACCACTATTTCATTCAACTGACGAGCATCCAAGACCAACCTGACACTCACGTCTCTTTTTGGTAAAACAACAAGAGGATTATTGTACTCACTGACCGCTTTTTCAATCACACCCCACTCTAGCATTCTCTGTATCTCCTTTCGAACTGCCTCCCTCCTAGCTACATGTATTTGGTATGGCTTCCTGAAAAACACTTGGCCAGGTTTCACCTTTAATTGACATCCACAACCTTTGACCACGGCAGGTCGATTTGAAAATACCTTATGATGCCTTTTTAAAACCTGTCTCAGTTCTTCCTTCTGATTAGCTGAAATTTTATCGATTTCCTGCAATTTAGCTTCTATTTTGTCCAAAATAATTGCTTCTTCTTCTTCTTCTGTGTTTAGCTTACTTTTACTAAGATTAACACCTTCGTCCCAATATCTCCTATTTTTCAGAACTCGCATAGGCAGCTCCCAAGTTTCATCAATAGTTACTACATGTTTATCAATAAAAGGTACTGTAATTACTCCGGTTATTGGCAAGACCATTTTTAACTGGCTTCTTTCAAAGCCAACAACACTCTGATATTTTGACAAGAAATCTATGCCAATTAAAATCTCAATACTGAGATTATTTACAATTAAGCATGGATGATCAATTAAATTACCATTAATGTCAAAGGGCAGCAAAGCTTCTTGTTTTACCGTTTTTGACACCTTGCCAGTAGCACCAATTATTCTTAGTCCTGATACCCTCATTACTGTAAGCTTGTCTTTACCAGGTAATGCATCAAAGAAGGACTGAGATATCGCACTCACCTCACTTCCACTGTCTAAGAGACAACGTGCATTGATACCCAACATATTCACTATTATTATAGGGTGGCTTATTCTAGTTAGTACAGGTGGTTCCTCAAACTCATCCAACAGTTCCTTTTGTATTTGTCTCCAACTAAAGTGATCGACATCTGTCTTCATTACATTTAGGTCAAAGTGTGTAGGGGTTTCCTGAATTACATTTTCAGCTGCCTTTTCCAGTCGGTCTATTAATTTCAAATCGAGACACCACACGACTTCATTACATTTAGTTTGCTGAACACGACCCAAATTACTGTAGTCTGAGCGATTCTGCGCCTCCAGACCAGGCATAACACTAGTTACAGCTAAACCACTTTCACTATTATCGTCGGGTTCCTTCTCAAGTGACAACTGGTCACAGCTACTGGGTTCATCGACCCCCAACAGGCTATCCTCTACATTCTCAGTTACCTCCTGTCCTAAATCTATTAGTACAGTATCAACATCCTGCACAGGCACTTTAGATAAGAGCACATCATCCTCATCATAAATATAAGCATGAATTTCTTCTACTTCTTCACCTGACAATTGAATATTTTGTAGCTCTTCCCTACCTTTACACTGCTGCGCCTTCTCTTTCTCTTCCCACTTAGAAAGCGTCTCTAACATGGTATCTATCAAATACTGTGAGTGATCTAATATTTCTGCTGTATCCTTAAATGCTACCGACCCCTCATCCAAATGTTCAGTCTGAGTATTCTGATCTGTCTTACCAATTACTGTAATTACTGGCTTGGGAAAAGTAACCGTCTGGTGAGCGCCAGTGTCCTCATAGATGGGAACTAGTTTTCCAGCCTCTGCCTACTACTGTTACCTTTATTTGCATTATAGTTAACTGGCACAGCATTGCTTTCAACACTGTTATTTGCTTGCACATTTTTGTTAGGAACAAAATTACTATCATTTGGATGCCATTGTTGGTTCTGATAATTATTTCTCCAACTCCTACCTCTCTTAGGATGACGAACACCTACTGTTCTGATGTTTAGATTGCCATTCTGCTCATTCTTAAAATTACTACTAGTGTTATTAGCATTTCTGTTATTACGTACTTGCTCCTCATTGGCAGCAACATGCTCTACACGTTCCAAATATTCAATGAAATGATCCAGAGTGTCTCTAGGGGCAGATATAATTCTATTCCACAAGATTTCGGGATTGCAGCCAGATCTCATCGACTTCTTTCCACGATATTTCGGCTGACAACCTTACAGCCATCTTCAGGCGAGTGTTTGACACTCGCCTGAAGATGGCTGTAAGTTCCACGATATTTCGGCTGACAACCTTACAGCCATCTTCAGGCGAGTGTTTGACACTCGCCTGAAGATGGCTGTAAGGTTGTCAGCCGAAATATCGTGGAAAGAAGTCGATGAGATCCGGCTGCAATCCTGAAATCTTGTGGAATATTCGATACGCCGGGAAAACTTCAAGCGTCACAGATATAATTCTAGTTTGCCAATACCATGGCAGTTTGGCTTCAAGACCCAGTATTATCATTTCAGGTTTTAGCTTTTCGGCCAAATGTGACAAATGTGAGATCCATGACCTGGCAAACTCTTTAATAGATTCCTTGCCTACATTGAAGCGTTTTCCACTCCAAAATTCTCTCAACACTTCATTTTGCTTATTGCTAGACCAATACTCATTAATGAAAGCTGTTTTAGATTCCTCTAATGTTTTACACTTCAACATAACATCAGCTGACCAACGCATGGCGTCGCCTGCTAAATGGCTTCTAATAAATGAGATTTTATCTGGTACAGACCAAGTTGGTGGAATCACATCTTCAAAATCGTTCAAGAAATCTAGCAGGTGGATATTTTTATCTGGATCGAACCGCAAGAACTGCCGACACCTGATAGAAGTGGCGTTTGCAGCTACAACTTGTTCCATACTACCATTACCAGAAGTTACTGAAGCTACTTTCCTCTCAATGTTAGCAATGTTAGTACTAATATTTTCTACTCTCACTTCAACTTTATCTACTCTTTGCACAATATGAGTAGTATCAGTTTTGATTGCGTCTACTTCTGCTTGACATATGTTTGCTTTTGTATTAACATCTTTAAACCTATCTGAGCACAGTTCAGATTCCGTCTCGATCTTTTCTGTTAGCTTGTGCTCCAGCTTCGCATCTTTCATTTGGAAGTCTTTGCGAACCTCAGCAACTTCGGATTTTACTGTTTTATACATCTCAGATAACTGTTGAGCAACCTTTTTTTTAATATCCTCATGGTTGTAATCAATTTTATAATTTAAACTATCCAGATCCTCTTTCAACTTATTGCAGCCAGTCTTGAAGGAAGTTTCTAATTCAGCTTTATTGGATTCTAATTTATTGTCCATTACCTCAAACCGTTTATTAAAATTGGTTTGGCTGGCCACAATCCTGTTATTTACCTCAATTATATCCGAGTTTATCTCAGCTGTCATTCTAGCATTACTGCTTTTGACCTCAGTTATTTCAGACTTTAATTCAGCATTACTGGTAGCTATTGCTTTAATATAACATTTAAATCAATAGCCCAGTATCTTTGGACTGCTCACTAGCTGTTTTTTTATCACACTCAGGTGACGAAAAACTAGCTCCAACACCAGAATCATCAAAACTAAATGAAACTTCTGATTGATCAGTCATATCTAACTTCTCCTGTTTAAACTCTGCCACCTTTGATGACTGTTTCGTTTTTAACTCATCAGACAAACTATCATCCAATAAATTAACAATTTCTGATTTCTGCTTTACTACAGGGGTCTCTATTACTGAATCATTGCCCCTTTTCACACTACTGTCAGGAGACAATACTTCATATTTCACTTTAACATTACTATTTTCATGCATATTTACACTTGAACCGTTGTCTGGATTTACAGTTCCCTCAACAGACATAGGTTCTGATTTAAGTTTAACCTCAGTTTCTTTCAGCGGTTCCATCACCGACAGTCTTTTAGTGCAGGTTAGTAAAATTTTTAACAGCTTTTCACTTAACTTAGTTCCTTCTGCACGACATATGGCATTGCCGGCGCGACGTACCAGAATTACTGATGCGACGCGGTGCGTTGAACTGCAGACGGCACTTCGACGGCTGCTGTGTGGCCCGCAACTGCAGGCGCAACTCTGGTTGCTCCGGCGGATGACTGCGGTGAGGCGAAACTGGCTTCTCGCGATACTGGCAGCGCCGCTAGACTCAGTGCCAGCTTCGTCAATCCAGATGCGTTGTTAATCCAATTGCGTCGTCCACGTGCACACGTAACACTATCACTGTTCTATTACTCAGTTGCATGTCGCATTTCACTCCCGAATCCGAATATTTAAAAATCACTTTCACTTTTACTCAGTTTCTTTCCCGGCCGATGAGCAACATATGTAGGGCGGTGGGTGGAATAATAGAATAAATGTTTCGTATTTATGCTGCTGTTCGCCATTCTCAACACTGGCTCTCTAACTACAATATTGGCAACAAGAAAGTGATTAGCAAAACGTGAAGCCTGTAATTAGAATTCCTAGTGCCCACTTCATCTGAGAAATACACTTATAGCTACAGCTTATAGCTCTGAGGAATTAGGAGATTGTCTGGGATTCATAATCAAAAATGATTCTCTTTAAAATGTTCACTATATTCTGAAAGTCACAGACCAAAAAAGAATCCACACAATCCAGCTACCAAATCAGTTCAGAGTCTAATGCGCTGATGCAACTATAACTGTTCAAATTAAAGTTTTAAGTAAATGCTCACCGTAATTTGATGATAATGTTCATCAAACGCCACGCTAAATAATGGTAGAATGTCTGTCCCGCGGTGGCACGTGAAAATACGACATACGCAAACTGAAGATAGATTATTAAAGTCATCCCAGAATTAACACTTCACTCAAAAATGATTTCATGGTTACGCGTATGCTGAGTAACTTATTATGGCATCCGAGGCTATTTATAGCAATGATACCAATGTGACCCTACTCCCGGCACAGATGGTGCGCTAATCAGTGTCTGGAGAGAACTGGGGCCTTTTTTCTTCACGCAGCATTCTTATATATAAAGCCGCGGTGCGGAAGGCTAAGGGAACGCCTGATCAAATCGGCTCTCCCGACTAGCCGCTGGGCTAGTAATGCACCACTTTAAGTTATCGAATAAATCATTGCTTCCTTTGCTGATAGCCGATGAAGCTTTCAGTTTAATTGTGCAATCAGCACACAGGTAAGTAATCATAACAAAAGTCTGATGTGGCTAAGTCAAATATTTTGGGCGAGAGAATTAATTTAATTACACGACACGCAGTAGACAAGCTCTGAACTTGCTCTTTGGAGATATGCTATCGCTATAGTTTTACAGTTATTCAGTTGAAACTTCTCACATCTTTATAATTATAGCGGATCTCCCTTCTACTTAAATTTAAACATCCTAGCCTTATTTATTTGCCTACTTAATCTATCTTGCTTCCTTAATTTCTAAGACAAAAACCAGAAAATCATGAATTTCAACTAAAATTTTAATTTGTGAGATCCAGAATACTGTTTCTACGAAATTATTATGAAAAAGGAATCTAAATATAAATTTTTAAGTTTCTAGCTCTTTTCTGTTGCGCCAATGATTTTTACAGAAAAACGTCCAAATTTCGAAAATGGTTAAAGTTATTGAACTGATATTCAACACATATTGATTTAGTATTACTCTTGACATGCTAGAAACGTTTCAGGTTATTTACTTGATTTTTAAAGTATTGCGCAACATTTATGACGTCAGAGCTAGTTACAGCAGACTGGCTGGCACACAATGGAAAGACTGATGTGAATTTTATACGGCGTGAGTAGGCTGCTTCCCTACAGTACTATGATGTAAAAATGATACTGTATGTGTGAGACCCTGGTCTGACGTAAGAGAGGACCTGATGGCCCTAATCAGATCAGATTAAATACATAAATAAGTAAATATAAGAATATTCTACAGCTTAGGCCCTGGGAATAGACAACATTCCCTTAGAACTACTGACAGCCGTGGGAGAGCCAGTCCTGACAAAACTCTACCATCTCATGAGCAAGATGTATGAGACAAGTGAAATACCTTCAGACTTCATGAAGAATGTAATAAATCCAATCCCAAAGAAAGCAGGTGTTGACAGACGTGAAAATTACCAAACTATCAGTTCAATAAGTCACTGCTGCAAAATACTAACGCGAATTCTTTGCAGACGAATGATAAAACTAGTGGAAGCCGACCTTGGGGAAAATCAGTTTGGATTCCGTAAAAATATTGGAACACGTGAGGCAATACTGACCCTACGACTTATCTTAGAAGCTAGATTAAGGAAAGGCAAAACTTTGTTTCTAGCATTTGTAGACTTAGAAAAAGCTTTTGACAATATTGACTGGAATACTGTCTTTCAAATTCTGAAGGTGGTATGGGGAAAAAAACAGGGAGCAAAAGGCTATTTACAATTTGTACAGAAACCAGATGGCCATTATAAGAGTCGAGGGGCATGAAAGGAAAGCAGTGGTGGGGAAGGGAGTGAGACAGAGCTGCAGCCTCTCCTCGATGTTATTCAATTTGTATATTGAGCGAGCAGTGAAGGAAACAAAAGAAAAATTCAGAGTAGGAATCAAAATCCACGGAGAAGAAATAAAAATTTTGAGGTTCACTGATGACACTGTAATTCTGCCAGAGACAGCAAAGGACCTGGAAGAGTAGTTGAACAGAATGGACAGTGTCTTGAAGGGAGGATATAAGATGAACATCAACAAAAGTAAAACGAGGATAATGGAATGTAGTCGAATTAAGTCGGGTGATGCTGAGGGAATTAGATTAGGAAATGAGACACTTAAAGCAGTAAAGAAGTTTTGCTATTTGGGGAGCAAAATAACTGATGATGGTTGAAGTAGAGAGGATATAAAATGTAGACTGACAATGGCAAGGAAAGCATTTCTGAAGGAGAGAAATTTGTTAACATTGAGTACAGATTTAAGTGTCAGGAAGTCATTTCTGAAAGTATTTGTATGGAGTGTAGCCATGTATGGAAGTGAAACATGGATGATAAATAGTTTAGACAAGAAGAGAATAGCAGCTTTCGAAATGTGGTGCTACAGAAGAATGCTGAAGATTAGATGGGTAGATCACATAGCTAATGAGGAGGTACTGAATAGGATTGGGGAGAAGAGAAGTTCGTGGCACAACTTGACTAGAAGAAGGGATTGGTTGGTAGGGCATGTTCTGAGACATCAAAGGATCACCAATTTAGTAGTGGAGGGCAGCATGGAGGGTAAAAATCGTAGAGGGAGACCAAGAGATGAATACACTAAGCAGATTCAGAAGGATGTAGGTTGCAGTAGGTACTGGGAGATGAAGAAGCTTGCACAGGATAGAGTAGCATGGAGAGCTGCATCAAACCAGTCTCAGGACTGAAGACCACAACAACAACAACAACTCATTCCTGTCCAAGGCAGTCAGAATGATTCCCATGAAATGAAAGACTGCTGTTTCAGTTGATCTGTTTTTCCTAAACCCATTCTGATCATTAGCCAGTATTTTATTTTTGTTTAAAAAATCAATTAGCCGTCAGAAGGACCTGTCAAGAGAGACATTGGTCTGCAATTATTTATGCCAGTTGTACCTACTACCATTTTTGTAGAATTGCTTTACTATGGACAGTTTTAGTTTTGATGGAAACACCCCTGTCCTGAAAGAAGTATTAATGATGTCAGTAAACTGAGATCTGTAAACTGTGTTCAAAATTAAGAATCA
The DNA here is from genome assembly GCF_021461385.2 of Schistocerca piceifrons. Classification (NCBI taxonomy): domain Eukaryota; kingdom Metazoa; phylum Arthropoda; class Insecta; order Orthoptera; family Acrididae; genus Schistocerca; species Schistocerca piceifrons. The sequence goes on from NC_060141.1 coordinate 84,141,577, forward strand.
AGAATTTTATTCACCATAGATCATTTTACAATGGTATTGGCTTCATCATACAAGATGTAGTAGTACATACATAATAATAAAATAAACTAATGTCGACACATTATAGTATACATTTTAAGAATGGCAGCTGTGTACCAAATTACACCAGGATAGTTTGTAAAAGTTAATGCAATAAGCTATACTATAATATAATATGATATAGTCTAATATAGTGTAGTATAGTATATCCTGTACATAGTGTACTGTGTATTGTGTACACTGTGTAATTACACACGACTTAACCTCAGCACACAATAATATGTTTAACTACAGACTCATGTAATTGTTAGCAAAATGAATAGAGATGAGGGTACTGGTGACGAAGTGAAAGATGTAGGTCCTAGCCTTAACATGTTTGAACCAAGTGAAAGAGTAGTCAGCAAAGCAACAGTGAAATCTGATGTTTTGCAGTATATTTTAGTAAAATTAGAGGAAATGAAGATGGACAACAATAGCAAATGTAGTGCAGTTCATGATTAGTTAACCAAAACATTTACTTCACTACAAGGACAATTGAATTAACTGAAAACCAAAAACAATGACAAAGTAGACCAAATAGACCATCTTAGTAATCAGGTTTCAGAGCTAAAACATGAGTTGTCAGGATGATTAAAAAGTGTGGATGAAAAAGTCGATGTCTTAGAAAATAAATTTATTGTTTGGAAAATGAGTTCATGGCCCAATCTGCACAACAAGTGAAGAATGTTGATGATGTCAGGGTTAAACTGAAAGCTGTAGCAGAAAGAATGGAAAAAAAACTTTAGTAGTTTAGGTCAAAACATTTTAATTGTTGAAAATAGTATGCTAATTAATGTAAATGCTTTAGACCAAAAAAATTTCATTAATTCAGGAAAGCTGTATTCACAACCTCAAATAATGGTATTGTGTGGTCCAACATTCCAATCAAAAGTTTTCCATCAGACAATTTACATCAGTGGATTTTCTACATTGCTGCAGAGATAGTTTTGTGTCAGGCGTGAGTGATGACCAAAACATTAAATTTGTTAAAAGATGTCTTGAAGGCAAAGCATTGTCTTGGGTGAATCTAAATTTAAGTCAGTGGGAAACATACCAAAGTTTCGAAAAAAGTTTTTTAAATAAATTTTGGTTGGAAGCTGAACAAGGGAGAATTAAAAGTGAACTTCTGAATGTTCCAGAATATAGGAATATGGACAGTACATGGAAAGAATTTTGTAAGAATCAACTTAAGAAATTAGCACCCCTTGACAGCCCATTTGACGAAATGACATTAATTGATGCACTAAGAAAGAGGTTACCAGAAAAGTTGCAGTGGGATTTAGCACATGGACCCAACAATTGTCTAGAACAATTTTTATGATATGTAGCCAGGCTGGATATGGCAGTACAAAGAAATATGTACCATAATAACCGAAATGATAGAGATCACAATGATAACAATACAGAAGCAGAGATAGTGGTAACTTTGAGGGAATATAGTATAGTTGTAGGTAAACAACTAGAATTCTCTCATATACAGATTTATTCACACTTAGCATCTACACAGATACAAGTCCGGAGGCTAACTGCCGTTAGCGTCCAACATGCTCTCCAAAGCCCTCTCCACAAAGATAGCATACATACGCACAGAACAAATATCGATTTTTATGGCGCTCTACGCTACATAGCCCCCCCGCGCAGTATGGAGTACGTCCCGGTGAATGGGAGGGGGGGGGGGGGGGTGAGAAGTTAGGAAGGTAACGCACAGTTCTTCTGCGTCAGGCAGAAGCGGTCGACTGGTAGGAGACCGGGGGGTGAAGCCCGGTAAGTCGACGGTGAAGTCAGCAAGCGACGCCGGCGGCTGAAGGTGACGTCCCATCCTGGAGTGAAGGTGTAGCACTTCGTCAGCCGGCAGGCGGAGAATCACCTTGCCAGAAGGCCTAACAAAGGCATGCAAATTGCCACACGCAGCACTTCTGCTCAATTTAAAGCGGCGCACCACACGAGATTCTTCACTTCCTCCCTCAATATTGTCACACGCGAGTACCACACACACTGTATCGCCATCTACGACAACAGATAATTTATGTATGTCATCAGAGTGCACATGTGTTGTGAATTCTTGGATGGCACCTGTATGAGCAATGGTAGGGAGGCAGGGAGGTGTGGGAAAGCCATGGCAGGGGGAAGCATCTGCTAAGAGGGGGGTGGCAGGTGCACTAGACTGTGCAGGAGACAACCTCGGGCGATCAGCTGACAGAAGAGGGAGCATGACCGAAGGCAACGAGGAGCCAGCATGGATTGAACGGCATGAGAAAGAGCTGTCACACACAGATGGTAACACAATGGTAGAATCCGAGTGGTTGGCAGTTCGACTGCGAGGGCTGTGAGGAGTGAAGCCCCGAAAAGATTGGCCACTCGAATTAGATGAACGCGGAGAAGGAGCAGTGCTCAGCAGAGAAACACGTTGTGGAAAATCAATACCCAAATGCATGGTGTGGGAAGATGGATGGCCGCTCGAAGCAGGAGTGGGAGAAATAGGGGCAGAATCAGGGAGGTTCACCTAAGGCTCAATGAAAGCTGGTTTCACTCGGTTTAGTGAGACCGTGGTTACAGTCTTTTATGAGGAGATCCATGTTATTCTCAGAGTGTTTGATGACCTTGTAAGGACCTGTGTAGGGTGACTGAAGCGGCGCTTTGACTGAGTTGTATCTGAGAAACACGTACTCACAAGAGTCTAGCATGCGCGGTACGTACACGCGCGGAGGTGTATGAGCAGCCGGAGGTGGCGGCTGAATTTTGCTTCAGTGCAAGCGCACCCGCTCAAGAAGTGAAGGGAGTTCAGAGGGCCGTGGAAGTAGGGTTGGAGTGACTAATTCTCCAGGCAAAACCAGAGGTTGGCCATATACAAACACGGCTACGGACCCCTTGAGGTCTTCCTTGAAAGTCGCACGAAGGCCAAGAAGCACAAAGGGCAGTGACTCTGTCCATAGTGAGTCATGGCAACGCAGGGCAGACTTCAGGGTGCAATGCCATCGCTCGACAAGCCCATGCTTTGGGGGTGGTATGCAGAAGTATGCATTTTGACAATACCACACATTTTACATAAGTCAGAGAAAACTGAAGACTCGAATTGTCGCACCTGGTCAGTGGTGAGGTAAACAGGTGAGCCAAATCTAGAGATCCACGAATCTAAGAATGCTTGACTTACTGTATCAGAAGTAATGTTCGGAATAGGCACAGCCTCAGCCCACCGAGTCATCCTGTCAATAGCTGTAAACAAGTAACGGAAATCCTCAGAGGGGGGCAAAGGGCCTACGTGGTCGACATGAACATGGTGAAACCGGCCTGGCGGTTGTGCAAAACAGCCAAGGGGTGGGGAAGTGTGCCTGGAAACTTTGTTCTGTTGACACAACATGCATGCCCTGGCCCAAGACTGACAGTCGCGGCGCATGTCCCTCCAGACAAACCGTTCAGCTACCAGACGGGTGGAGGCTTTGACACCGGGGTGTGCTAATGTGTGTAGTTTGTCAAAGACCTGGCGTTGAAGGGGCTTAGGAATGAATGGCCACAACGTACCAGTCGATTCATCACACCACACTAAGTTGGATATGCCAGGGAAAGTAGAGCGTACCGGTTGGAGAGAGGAGCTGTGGTCCGAAATTAACTGCATGGTATCGGGGTCTGCCAATTGCAACCGAGGTAGGTCCGTTAAGTCAATTAAGGTTGTGACTGCACCAACACGCGAGAGAAAATCAGCGACCACATTGTCCGCTCCTCGGATGTAGAGAATGTCATTTGCAAATTGCAAGATGTAATCGATGTGACGAAAGCGTCGTGGTGGCGGATCAGCCGCAGGATTTTTTATGGCAGGAACCAACGGCATGCGATCAGTGAGCACATAGAAATCTCGTCCCTCAACATCAGTTCTGAAGTGTCTTATGGCCTCGTAAACTGCAAGTAGTTCTCTGTCGAATGCTGAGTATTTCTTCTGCGCGTTGTTTAGCTTTTTTGAGAAAAACTGCAGGGGGGTCATAACATCGTTGTATGTCTGACTCAGTACTGCGCCAATAGCATTGTCACAAGCGTCAGTAGTGATAAACATTGTGGCGTCTGTACGTGGGTGAGCAATAGTGGTAGCGGAGGCCAACAGCTGTTTGAGTTCGTTAAATGCCTTGTCCATGTCTGGTGTCCATGGGACCTGGCGGGTGCCAGAAGTTTGTGGGCCAGCGAGAGCATCTGTGAGAGGAGCTTGCACCGCAGAAGCGGCTGGCAAATGTTTACGGTAATAATTAACTGTTCCGATGAACCTGCATAATTCCCTATAGGTCTGAGGGCATAGCATCTAGAGAACAGGCTTGATCTTGTCCTGTGGTGGTGTCAGACTGTCCGATGACACAACATAACTTAGGAATGTGACGGATGACTGGTGCAATTGAGTCTTTTTATTGTTCAGTTCAATACCAGCGGCTGCTAAAATATCTGTCACGACTTGATCACGCTCCTCACTCTGTTCTAAAGTAGAAGCAAAAACCAATATGTTGTCCATATATACGAAACAAAAGTCTAGATGGGATAAAGTTTGATTGATGAAACGCTGCCACGTTTGGGGTGCATTTTTCAACCCAAACGGCATAAATTTGTATTGGGAACAGCCCGAAGGGAGTGGTTATGGCAGTCTTTTCAATGTCCTCCGGAGCCATAGGAATCTGATGAAATGCGTGCTTACAGTCCAAAACAGAGAAGTACTTTGCACCTGCGAGCGCATGATTGAAGTCTACGATGTGTGGGACCGGATATTTATCAATGATGGTGCGGGCATTTAAACGCCTATAGTCTCTGACCATACGGCAAGTACCGTCTTTCTTTTGGTCAAACGGGATAGGACTAGCCCAGCAACTGGAAGAAGGTTCAATTATTCCCTTTTGTAACAGATTGTCCAATTGTTCTTTTGCAATTTTCATAAATTCCGGCTTGAGGCGGCATGGACGTTGCGATGTGGGCGGCCCATCGGTTAGACGTAACCGATGAACTGTGCCGTTAGTGACTACTGCAATACGTGGCGCGGCACGATAGTCAGATGTCCGTGAAGCGGAGCTGGCAGTGGCGGACGGGCCAAGCTGTGGCGCTGAGGGCACGGAAGTACAGGTGTGCCACCCGCTCATAGGCTGCGTAAAGGCCGCACACGTGTTAACATGGGTGAGGTTGGTACACTGGTTCTTGGTAGCGGGCCGTGCCGCTACGAGCGCTGTAGGCACGAGTGGGCGTGGCCGGACAGCAGATGGCCGTAGTTCATTGCCACAAGCTTGGCAAGTTAATTTTCCATTCGGAACGCAAGGAGCATGAGCACTCGGGCCTACCATATCATTACAAAAGGGGGTGCTGACGCAGTTTACAGAGTTCACAACATTGTCGTTAACGCGCGCGGGCACGGTAACACCAGATTGGCATGGACTGACCTCGTCTGTAGCCGACGAGTCGTCCGCTTGTAGTGCGGCGAGGCGTTGTTGTGCGGAGGCCAACTCGTGGTGTATGTCGCGGAGATGCAGCAGCATTTCCTTATGTTCCATCCGCAACTTAGAAGACTTGGCGCACTCCACTAGCCACTTGTTTGTCCAAGATTGCAGCTCCAAGGATAGGTTTACACACTTCTTAGCACAGCACACATGTTTGGTGTTAGCCGAACTGTCACTCGGCGATGCGAAAGGGATATGTTTGTTAAGGGAGGGGTAAAACACAGTATTTTGCACGAAATCTAGTGACAACTGATAGTGCTTGAGGAAATCAATTCCGAGAATAGGTTCTTCAATTGTTGACACTAGAAACGTCCACTCCAGCTTGCACTCGGGCGAAAGTTTCACTGTATACAAAGTGGAATCCGAACACTGTAGGGTATACAAGTTCACTGCACGAAGTACTGTTTTGTGTGGTTGCACTTTATTGGTTGCTAGGCGAACCGGCAGCAAAGAGACGTCTGCGCCAGTGTCTACCAGAAAACATACACCTGATCGTAAATCGCGAACATAGACTCGACCACACTTACTGTTATTGTCCGAAACGGAGTGCAATGTGGGATGGTGCCCATTGTTTACATCGCAGGAGGTGGCACCGTAGCCTACCTGCAGTTGGAGTTTGGGTAAGAGCACAGTGACTGGCATTTGCGAGCTTGCTCCCCGAATCTCGCGTGGAAGAAACAGTAAGGTTGGGCGGGCCTGTGCCCTTGTGGGTAGTTGCTAGGTGACGGAGTATGTGACCCAGAGTCTTCCACAGAGGCCGATGCACTGTCGTTGCGAGGAGTGAAGGTGAAGGCAGGGCTGCTAGTTTAAAAAACTTGTTATCAGCAGCACCAGACAAGGGCGTGGCGTCAGAAAGCGTCTTAGTGTGGTCACGTCCAGAACGCAGTGCACGGAGCTCACGTTGCTTGGCAGAGTATGCTCTGTCGGTGGCGCATAAACGTTCATTTACTGGCCTATCTTCATATGCAGAGATTGCAGTCTGGACAGGCAAAGGCAGCTTTTCAGTCCAGATTTCTGCGAGCGTGTCATCAGGCATAACTTGCTCATCGACGAGAAGACGGATGCACCGCCACAGCTGGGACGGAGGCCTGTCGCCGAGACGCTCTTCGTAGATGAGCTGTCGCACATTTTATCTCCTGGTTTTAGAGATGCGCTCCAGTATCGTTTGTTTCGCCACAGCATACTTCCCTGCTAGGGGGGGGTGCTTTGACCAGATCATAAATTAAATCGACGCGGTCGTGAAGATGGTTCATGAGGCAGGCGAAGCGTGCGTCGTCGTCCAAGGCACAGACATTGAATGGGGGGGGGGGGGGGGGGCGGCTGAGAAGCGACGGACGCTCGAATTGTTGGCCTGATTAGAAGCAACACAAGGATCCCACACACGTCCACTAGGATGCACACTCGGTGTGATATTTGCTGTTTGGCGAGCATTGAACACCTGTTGACTAGCCGGCACGGAAGGATACACACGTGGCGGGAACTGATTCGAGTTTGAATTTACTACTGCATTTTCCAAAGTAGTGAAACCTCGCTCGACGCCACCAACTGTATTGAATTGTGTGTTTGACACAGGATTAGAAATGTTCTGACCAACACTCTGTGGAGAACACGTGGGAAGGTCCAGGCTAACAAAGCCAGAGTCCACGACCGTTGGCGGTTGGAAGAAACTGGCGGCACTCGATGAATTCCACTGCATGTTCTGGCTGAAGGATTACAAAGATTCTTGCGGCATGTCCACTACAACGGTAGGAGTGCTGGAGAGATGTTGCTGGAATGCGGGCGGCGGTGAATGCTGAAAGGCCATTGTCTGGAGCTGAACAAAGGCCCTCGCGATCACGGAGAAACCCAATGCGGTAAGCACGTAAATAACCTTCAGGCGGTAACTCGGATGCGTATTACACAAAAACGGGGTCACCAGTGAGGGAATATAGTATAGTTGTAGGTAAACAACTAGAATTCTCTCATATACAGATTTATTCACACTTAGCATCTACACAGATACAAGTCCAGAGGCTAACTGCCGTTAGCGTCCAACATGCTCTCCGAAGCCCTCTCCACAAAGATAGCACACTTACGCACAGAACAAATATCAATTTTTATGGCGCTCTACGCCACAACTTCAATGAGGGTCAAAATAGTAATAGAGACAGAAATTTTGAACATCAGCAGAATAGGAACAATGGGGATAACCATGGGCAATTTAATTGGAGAAACAATCATAGAGGCAACTATTTGGGAAATAGACAATAATAACAGTATTAATAATGTGGCACAGGTATCTGAAGTTGTACAGAAGAAACATCAGATTTATTGTTTATATTTTGATCAAAACTTTTGGAATACTATGTTTAATTGTAATGATGTAGGTACTAATCACAAACCAGAGTGTGAGAGTAATGAGAATTTTGATGTAGTGTGTACTAATGATTTTTTCTCTTGATCAGAAAACAGTATTATTGATATATTTAAAACAGGTAATAACTGTATTGAATCTGAATTAGGCAGTATTTTTGATATAGATGTAAATGAGAGCTGTGAAATGACTGAGGTTGGTAAGACTGGTAGTTCATTGCAAATGAATGAAGGTGAAGTGTGGGACTTTGATGGTAATGAGACTTGTGTTGTTAATGATGTTGCTGATGAAGTAATTTTGTAAGAATATTATGAGTATCAGGTATTTGTGGAGTTTAAGAATAATGACATTTCAGAGTTATTTGTGAATACAGGTAAGATAAGTGATGTATGTGATATTGTAAGTGATAGACATGGAATACCAGTTCAGTAAAAGCAGTTTTTCATTAATGCCATGCAGAGTAATGATCCAAACAGTAAAGGTGAGTTATCTGTAAGCCTAGAGATTAAGGGTGAAAACTTTTTGAAATTTGTTTGGGACCAAATTGATGGTAATGTAGATAAATGTGTGTTCTGGAATAAGTTAGCTGTGGTTAGTCAAAATTTGTATCCAAATTGCTGGAATGAAGTGAAAGAAGATCTAAGTAGGAAATGCAATTTTGATAGTAATATATTTTGTGTCCCTTCTGTAATAAGTGGTGCTGGCTGTGCTATGGAACCATTTCAGTGTATTCAATCTTTACCTGGCAACATGTGTAACCAGAATGCTATTATACCACTTAAGTTGATAAAACCCTCCAAAAACAGTGTGGATATAGCATTTGATGAAATTGAAAGTGATCTTTTACATGAAGTGTCTAACAACAGAGAAGATGATTCAAATTTTGGGTGTCCTCTCATTAAGATTAAGATTGACCCGTGGGAAGGGAACTGTTTGATTGATACAGGTAGCCCGATTTGTGATATACCTGAACAATGGTAAGTAGTGTTGTATTGTCAGCATAACATATGATGGCATGGGTTATGCTATTAGGTAAATCATTGATAGCTACAATGAAGAAGGGTCCAAGTATACACCTGTGCTGATATCCATTACGGAAGAATTTACATTTCTGACTGTGACAAATTGGTTTCTGTTGCTTAAATAAGAACTTATCACAGCTAAAGTGCTCCCTCTTATCTCATAAAACTCTAGTTTCCTCAGTAGTACTGTGATGTTTGTCTGGTTTATTTCTTCGTTGGTAGTCCCCAGTGTTGCTGTACTGCATTGTTATACTGGCTTAGAAATGGAGGGTGGAAGCTCAACACCAACTATTGTAAATTATGTAGGTGACATTGCACAATTACGTTTCACAGTTCTTTACTTTGACTGTTCAACTCCCCCTCCCCCCCAGTATTACACAGTTCTATGGCCAGTTCACTACTAGTAAATGTTGATCAGCATCGTTAATAGGTTGCAGGCAAACATCAGCATATTGCCACAATTGTTTGCTGTTGAACATCTATGAGTAGTAAAAACCTAACTACACAGTTCATAGCTCCTGCAGAATAATAAGGTATGTGTGACACTATTTCTCAGATAAACTGAATAGTCATTGTTCTAACACATGGCCTATTTATTCCAGTGTTAAGTTGATGTATTGTTGTTACTTGAAACAGTACATAATTCCCCTCTGAAAATTGGCCATGGACTGACTGGCTTGGGACCAAAAACCAGGCCTTTAAATATCCTCACAATAATAGGCACTGAAACTGTACATTGTTCAGTGTTTAAATTACAGAAATTACAGTTAAGACATAACTCATTCAATTAACTGAATACGCCAAAAAATTCCTTCTTTTTAACAATTTCTTCTACCACAAGGGTTAGGCTGAATCATTTGTTTAAATAATGGAGTTAACAGATACAGCAATACAAACATTACTATTGACAAACCTTGTAATTATTTTGGAAATAATTAAGGGCTGGCTTCACAAATATGTTTATGAATAGAGCCAAATAAATACTTTAAGAATCCTAGTAGTTCTTCTTCCAAACATTTATAATTGATACACAATTTACACTTGTTTATAAGTCAACAATAGAATTGAAGGCATGAAACAATTACTGATTTAACCCCATAACAAAAGATATTAACTATGAATGGTCAAAATAAATTAGGAAATTTAATTACATACACAAAATTAGACCTAGTGCTATATTCCTTAAGACTGAGGGTGAACCTTTCTCTTTAGTGTAAATGCAGATTATACTCATGAATGTTAATGGTAATTAGGCAAAAATGAAAATAAAATGAATTTAAGGAGGTAGATGGCAAAACATGAAAGGAAGTAAAGAGATCCCAGCTTGCTTTTTTCAAAAGCTGTTAAGGTTTGGTCCATGATTTCCAAAATGTCCCCCGTTGTGTTTCACCCCTTGCAAAAACCAAACTGATTGTCACATGGGATATTGTGTATTTCAAAGAAGCTGCTCATTTGTGTGTGTATCAGTGGCTTAAATATCTTTGAGAATATTGGAACAATGGAGACTTGTCTGCAGCTTTGGGGAAGATGTTTTCCACTTTTTTAAAAACTGGAACAAATTTTCATACCTTAAGTGCACTCGGAAAAACTCAAAATTCCACACATTTATTAAAAATAATAGCTAATGGTTTTGCGACTGAGTGTATTGTCTTTTTAATGATGTTATTTGATAACCAATAACAGCCCATACTTTTAGTACCTGAAAACTTGGATCAGCTTTTATATTATCAGCAAGTGTGACAGCTCTGCATTGAAATACTGGGTTAACAGGCAGAAAAAGGTCATAATAATAATGTGGCATCAATAGGTTGTATCGACCATCTTTGGACACTAATTGCTCTGCCGAGCCTCCATGTTAGTTTTTAGTTCTTTCCTGTATCGCAAGCTGCGTACACATGTATGACTTACTGTGAAATATATCCCTATGTGGAATTTAATGGGGATAGTTATTGCATTCAACCGATAATTGTATCCTGTTCCCATATTGGTGACCCTGAAGTTTCTAAGTCATATGCGACTTCTGCACCAGGTGTTGTAAATCAACAAGTTATGTGCACGACGCCATGGCTACCTCACCCAACGCTTTGTTCGAAGATTTGGAAGCACAACAATGATCTCTGGACATCTTCATTCCTTCACCAATGACCAGTTCTACATTAATTCATGGTCATTCGTCATCTCCAGCCATGATAACTTCAAACTTTGTCACTCTACAACGGTCAAGTACTATGCCACTAACACAAACAATGGACTCAGGCTTTGTGTCACCAGACTGTGCTCACCAACATGTGAAGTGTGAAGTGAATAATATTCAGAACTGTGTACTTACTGATCGATCATATAATGCTCAAAGTGATCTACATTCACACACATACTTTGACTCTCAACGAAACGCAACAACAGTTACTGTCGCGCCTTGTGCAGCACCGCCATTATTGCAAAATGCACCCGGGCACTATCAACCACGACCTGTTCTGGCTTTGCCTTATTGACAAACTAATCAAGAACATTTCAGTGCCCGCAATTCTCCATGCTCACTTAAGAAGAACTTAAACTTTGGTCATATGAGTTACCAACCCCCCCTGCACCCCCCCCCCCCCTCCCGCACTTGCAGGGGGCTCTAGTTTTGGTTGCTCAGCTGTTCGCCTCTCCCACAGCTCCAGCTGGCCTTCCACATTATGTCCGGGGTGGATCAATTCAATTCAGTACCTGTAATCTCCGGTCCAGTTTACGGGACCCCCGACCATTACAGCCGTATCGTGTTTTCATGACATGTCAAGGACAATGCAATCCACCATTGCTATGGACATGCTTACCAGTAACACACCTACGCATACTGTGCCAGTCTGCTGTATGGCCTCTCCTACCATGGACCAGTCTGTTTTCCAAGGGACACCGAATCTGCCTTCGTCCTCTCCACCTGGCGGTCTGCTGAAGCTGCCTACTTTATACGAGGACAACCCTGTATCATGGTTTGCACTTGTTGAGCATCTTTTTGAGTTGCATCCTGTGTCTCGTCACGCACCTCCATGATCACTCTGACTCAATTTGCAATCTACTCCTCTCGCCACCGCCTCCACCAAAGTACGAGTTCACAAAGAAAACGATCATGGACTGACTCGCCTGCTCACCACAAGAATTAATCATCAAGATCTTGAACAAGGAACACCTGGGGGACAAAACTCCATCACAACTCTGGCAATGCCTTCGGTTTGCTCGTAAGTGAGCATACAATGCCGGATGTCACTCTGTGGGCAGTGTGGTCCACCAAATTGCCTACTGACCTACAGATTCACCTGCTACCACACTCCTTCACGTCAATCAGCTCTTGTCTCCACATCACAGACCAGCTGTATGCATTACTGCAACAGCACCAACCAGCTCACCACTCACTGCTTGTCGGCACAACTGCTCCTGTTTACCGGCCATCTGCTGGCAGAGGCAGAGTTTGCCCCATATCCGTGCTTTCTACACTGTCTGGTAGTATCCGCTCACTCTCTTCACCATCTGAACATTCCAGGATTGCCCACGCAACATATGTGCTGGTATGTACACCAGAACAAATCGACGAGTACAAGCCTCCTCCACTGCTGCAGTCATCACCACCACCACTTTTTGGCGATAATACTAAGAAGTGCCGGTTACCTTGCCAGCATCAAAGCCGACTGCAGGACCTAAAAGACGCCGAGTCCTGCGAGGAACCTCACAGGCATCCCCATACGTTGCACTCCGTTCACTCGTCCACCCAGCCAAGCAGTCATTTATACGTGACTGACATTTACTCACGGCTCGTTTTCCTAGTCGACACTGGTGCTGATGTGTCTATCATACTTACATCGATGGCTCCCCCCATCTTTTCACCAAAGAGGTCACTTCTGTGAGCAGTCAACACATCAACGTTACAAACCTCAGGCTCTGTCAAAGTTATGGTGCACCAATCTCCTTCTGTGTGTTTTCTGTGGACTTCCTACATTGCTGACATCGATGGACCAATTCTCGGTATGGATTTTTTTGTCCCATTACAAACTCTCTCCAAACGTGGTTCAGGGCTCGGTGATACACCATCCCACTAACACTCAGATACTGTGCTCCCACACTTATGTTCCACGTTCTGTTTCTCTCAAGATTTGTGAGTTAGTATGCGAGCGCTCTGCCCTCGCAATTGACATTGTGACCTGTGTCACTAACCTACTGTCAGAATATGACTCGGCGGCACAACTCCACTGAGAAAACGACAAACTGAAACAATGAATAGCACACACTTACAACGAGCTCATCGTGGCTCGTACATCACTGCTGAAACTGCAATCCATAGTGCTGCCACCTAACCTTGTTTCTCCAGCAGACACCAGCTCGGACACTCAGCAGGTTAATTGCATGTGACGATTCGCATCCGGTACACACTGCACCCCCAACGTGCTCACCATATTGAGTGCTATGTGTTTCAAACAGTGCTACCCTAATGACAGTCGCGTGTGTGATACGACCATGCCCACCTTGCTGGCAGCCACCCCATGTGTTGATAAACATTCCCCCTCTCTCGTGCACTAACCATGTAACTTGGCAGCCATTGCTGTACCCTGCGCCATGCCAATGCTTCTCTTGCCGGTGCTGGTTACCCAAGGCAAGGCTGACAACAGACAGTTGCTGCGTGCCCCGACCTGCTCCATGCTGCACACACAAGCAACCTCTCAGCTTGTGCACACGCTGTGTTCATATAATAGGCATGCAACTTTCATGCTGCCTTTTCAACCCGCACTAACCGTTATGCCTCATCATGCCCCACTCGTCCAAAAAGTTCACGTCACGATGTTACTCAGTATCGCGTGCAGTTCTCAGTTTCTTCCGTCACTGATGGAACAACACACAAGATAATTACCACTGCCAGACCTCCTCTTAGGCACAGGTTTAGATGCCTCAAACCCATTAAGTTGTGTGCAGCCCCGCAGCAAATTAATGAACTTTTGGAGACAGGTATTCGACAACCGTTGGACAGCAACTGGTCTTCACCGATTTACCTTGTCCCCAAACACGATGGTTCTTTTCGAATGTGTGGTGATTACAGACGCTTAAACGCTCGTACCATCATGGACAATTGCCCTGTGCTGAACATAAATGTTTTAAAAAATGATTCGAGTGGCTCTGAGCACTATAGGACTTAACGTCTGAGGTCATCAGTCTCCTAGAACTTAGAACTACTTAAACCTAACTAACCTAAGGACATCACACACATCTAGGCCCGAGGCAGGATTCGAACCTGTAACCATAGCGGTCGCGTGGTTCCAGACTGAAGCGCCTAGAACTGCTCGGCCACAGCGGTCGGCTAAAGGATTTCACTCATATGTTACCAGGCGTCACAATCTTCAGTGTGATAGGCATGTTTGCAGTCTATCATCAGATTCCCGTAGCACCGGAAGACATTCTAAAGACAGCTATTATCATGCTGCTCAGTTTGTTCCAATACAACTTCATGCCATTTGGCCTGAAAAACGCAGCACAAACATGGCAACGTTTCTAATGAAGAACCATAGAGAATCTCTAAACATTGTTCTAAAAGGTTTCTCATGTGGTCACATGCTCCAATACTTACTTGGTTGAGGGGGTTGATGGGGCAAGGGTGGTCAGTGGTATTCTGGCGGACTCTGGTGATTCTAAAGCAAAGATAGAAGTGGAGCCTAAGGACATGCTCAAGCAGATGCAGAGGCAGTGAACAGATAATAAATTACAAATAGTGGCATATGAGGCAATATAAATATCTCTGAATAGAAAGTTATCATTTAATATAAATCCAAAAATAAATGTAGATAAAAGTGTTAGTACCTGGGTTTCACTTGTATTAGAAATGGAACTTTATGGCACACATAACCACCATCACACAAAAGGCAACAAAGATGAATCACCAACTCATTAGTATGGTTACTGCCAGTTACAGACTATGTAAGAGCATACCACATCATAATACTAACTGCAATTATGGGATTTTCTGTCTTTATTTTGGTATGTTTTTTAGTTGTTAATGTTACAGAATAATTCTGAGGTGTGTGCAGAGAGGTGTGATCTTACACTAAAGAGCCAAAGAAACTGATACACCTGCCTTGATATCATGTAGGGCCCCCACACGCATGCAGAAGTATGGCAGCATGACATGGCATGGGCTTGACTGACGTTTGAAGTAGTGCTGTAGGGAATTAACACCAGGGTTATTCATAAAGCCGTAAGTGTACGAGGGGGTGGAGATCTCTTCTGAACAGCACGTTGTAAGGCATCCCAGATATGCTCAATAATGTTCAGATCTTGGGAGTTTGGTGGCCAGGGGAAGTGTTTAAACTCAGAAGAGCCACTCTGTAGCAGTTCTGGATGTGTGGGGTGTTGCATTGTCCTGCTGGTATTGCCCAAGTCTCTCAGAATGCACAATGGACATGAATGGATGCAGTTGATCAGACAGGATACTTATGCATATCAGCGTCATTTCTAGACATATCAGGGGTCTCATATCACTCCAGCCGCACACGGCCCACAGCATTACAGAGCCTCAACCAGCTTGAACAATCCCCTGCTCATATGCAGGGTCCATAGATTCATGAGGTTATCTCCATACCCATACACGCCCATCTGCTTGATACAATTCGAAACAAGAGTCTTTTGACCAGGCAGCATATGTCCAGTTATCAACAGTCCATTCTCAATGTTGATGGGTCCAGGTGAGGCGCAAAGCTTTGTATTGTGCAGTCATCAAGGGTACACGAGTGGGCCTCGAGCTCCGAATGCCCATATTGATGATGTTTCATTGAATGGTTCATACACTGACACTTGCTTATGGTCCAGCATTGAAATCTGTAGCAATTTTCAGAAGGGTTGCACTTCTGTCATGTTGAATGATTCTCTTCAGTTGCTGTTGGTCCCTTTCTTGCACGATCTTTTCCAGCTGCAGCAATGTCAGAGATTTGCTGATATTCACAGTAAACTCATGAAATGGTCTGTAATTGATCCCTCCCTCACATCTTTTTTTCCATTGTCACTGTCTTTATGGGTAACCCTTTCAATCAGTTTCAAGAGGAGTAAGATTTACAATAAACTTTTTACTTATCTTCTTTTCTTGTATGTGGCTCCAGTTCTTCACATCTAGGAGCTGATTCCTGAAGCTGAAATTTTTGATATTATAGGTTCTCATGGTTCCAATTGATATAACTTACATAATTATGTAATTTCAAAGTATACCTTTTCAGATTTTTTGTACTCTTCATGATAATTTATTCTCTCACATTTTTCTATATCACACTGTCTTCAAAATTTTCGCATTATCGAAGCCAAAAAGTCAAAAATAAAAACATGTCCAATCACATCAGAGGCATGTTCACTACTATCTCTGCAGTACTGACAGTTTTCCAGAGAATTTACAGATTTGTGACTCTTGAAATTTTCCCGGTGTATCGAATATTCCACAAGATTTCAGGATTGCAGCCGGATCTCATCGACTTCTTTCCACGATATTTCTGCTGACAACCTTACAGCCATCATCAGGCGAGTGTTTGACACTGGAGATTGCTAGTGCAAGTTGCTCTATTTATACGTAAAAGTGCCGCAGGCGCGCATGCGCAAGTTACCGTAGCATGCGCGCCACCTGTCGATTCCAAGGACCTCTACAATATTACTGCACCTATGGAGCGCAATCAAATGCATGAAAAAAGTAAAACATGCACGCAGATGTGTCCAAAACAATAAAATGCAAAATTTTAATATTAAAATTACTTGTCACTCATGGTGTCAGAAGCCATAACAAGTTTTCTTTTGGTTGAAATTAAAGAAATCGACGGGTCCCAGGCCTTATTCAATAAAAAGCCTCCATCACGATCAATGAGATTTTCCGCTAAATGTATTTCCATGGATTCCTTCACAACTGAATCCCAGAAGGAACTCGATGGGGCCAAGATTTTTGTGGCCGAATAATCCATAGTATGTCCTGTGAAAATACAATGTTCGGCTATGGCCGACTTACTGGGCTGTAAAAGGCGAGTGTGGCGCTCATGTTCAACGCAGCGGTCATGTACTGTGCGTGTGGTTTGACCAATGTAGGCTTTCCCACACTCGCAAGGTATTTTATAAATTCCAGCCTTCCGTAATCCCAGATCATCCTTGGCTGAGCCCAGAAGAGCACGAGTCTTTGTAGGTGGCCGGAAGATTGCTTTCACACGATGTTTCTTTAAAATTCTGCCTACTTCCGATGAAATGTTCCCGACATATGGGAGAAATGCTCTGGACTTAAACACCTCCTTATCCTCTTGATCTTGTTGGTGGTCACACTTTTTCCTCCTTAAAGCAGTACTGACCTGATGTGCAGAATGTCCATTATGTTGAAATACCTATTTCAAGTGCTCTAATTCGTCTGCAAGGCTGTCTTTATCAGACACGATGTGTGCCCTATGCACCAACGTTCGAAGGACGCCCATAGTTTGTGACGGGTGATGACAGCTTGACGCCTGCAGGTACAGATCCGTATGCATGGGTTTTCGATAGACAGAATGCCCCAATGACCCACCCACCCTGCGATTAACCATGACGTCCAGAAATGGTAGGCAACCATCTTTTTCAACTTCCATCGTAAACTGAATGTTTGTGTGGATGGAATTCAGATGTTGTACAAACTGTGAAAGCTCTCCTTCACCGTGAGGCCACACTACAAAGGTATCGTCCATGTACCACCAGAAGACTGTTGGTTTCAACATCGCCGAATCGATAGCCCTCTCCTCAAAGTCTTCCATATAAAAGTTTGCTACCAGAGGGGACAGAGGACTGGTCATGGTTAAACGCAGGGTGGATGGGTCATTGGGGCATTCTGTCTATCGAAAACCCATGCATACGGATCTGTACCTGCAGGCATCAAGCTGTCATCACCCGTCACAAACTATGGGTGTCCTTCGAACATTGGTGCATAGGGCACACGTCATGTCTGATAAAGACAGCCTTGCAGACGAATTAGAGCACTTGAAATCGGTATTTCAACATAATTGACATTCTGCACATCAGGTCAGCACTGCTTTAAGGAGGAAAAAGCGTGACCACCAACAAGATCAAGAGAATAAGGAGGTGTTTAAGTCCAGAGCATTTCTCCCATATGTCGGGAACATTTCATCGGAAGTAGGCAGAATTTTAAAGAAACATCGTGTGAAACAATCTTCCGGTCACCTACAAAGACTCGTGCTCTTCTGGGCTCAGCCAAGTATGCAAGGATATGTTGACTCATGAAGTACAAAATAATGAAAAAATATTAGGTCCTAAGCTTACATTGTGAGGACCGATCCATGAATCCAAGCCACACCAGGTACAGACCAGCAAAAAGTATTCTGACACAACAAAATGAATAAAGCTCATAAGCATATCAATAAGTTCAACCATATGTAAAGAGTAATTATAGAAAGCATCTAGCTTCAATTAATAATTGCATGCTCTCCTTGAGCGCACACACACACACACACACACACACACACACACACACACACAGAGTCATGATGACCATGGGTACCCAAAACAAAGTTAAGCATGAGTTTGCCCACAACTCTAGTTCCAATGAGATACGATATTGCAATATTCAGGATAAATACTGGTAATCAGAGTCATCAATAGCTTTGACCGATGACATAATCGGGTAGCTTGAGGACCAAAATCAGTGTATGAGATCCGACATGTGTATATCTTATTATACTGTCTATAGTAGTAAATGTTCTGCACACTACTTGGTAATTGTTCATGCAAATTAACCTATGTACATAGAGGCCTAGAAGATTCATTTACAATTAATTTAAAAAAAAATACATACTGATTTAAAGTTACACAATGTATTGGGAAGTCAATCCCCGTACTTGAGTAAACACACATTTATGTGGACTAACTCTGTACATGCCAGTGGTTGTTTTTCTAAGCAAACAGTTCATGAATTCTTCATATAGGATGATTTCTTGTCTAATAATTTACAAATCTCAGTCACAACACAGATGTAGTTGACAGATGCTTGAGTACATTAGCCAGCATCTGTGACCTCTTGTAAGTCAACTGGTCCAGCAGGGTACAGCCATACAGCAGTGTGGGAACGGATCCACCCACATCTTTTAGTTTCCTCCCTAGATTCCTCAACACACAGTCCAGCAGATAGGGTACTTCCTGTCTAGCATACACATCAAATCCTATTTTGTGCACCAAGTATACTGTTCAATACCTTCCTCACATCACACAGCATATTCTCTGCCTATTTACATTCCAAAAGCAAGTATAAAGGATTTATGTCAGACAGGACTAAAAAGTGTTCACATATGAAACTAAAGAGAGCTAAATGCAATAAAAAAATGAACTTGTAAGGTGATACACGGATACACTAAGACACTATTCCTAATTTGTCTAGTACAAAATATACAAATCTATTACTAGATATTTAATGTCAATGGCCCAATTCAAAATTGTAAAAGGATCTACTCATTTAGTATCATGGCATATATGTATCAAATTCTAAAGCGCAAATATATTATAAAACATAATTACATAGTTGTACGAACCTGTAAATATAGTACAGATTTAAACTCATTCAATAGATAAGACAGAACTTTCGAAATTACATGATCTTACATACGACATTCCTGACAAACAAAATACAGTTCAATAGTCATATGAATCTGCAAATATAGTATTGCACAAATTTAAACTCAGTCAATAGATAAGACAGAACTTTATAAATCACATAATCTTAAATACTACATTTCTGACAAACAAAACACAATTATACAGGGTGGAGCAAAATTCATGCCCTTGGGCTCCGCAGTGTGACCCCTCACATACTAGTGATAAAAAAATCTCTCTCACAAAATTTCATCTGGCGAGTACATCTGGCAGAAAAAGGATGTTAAAGAGTAGCAATCTGGCAACACTGTAACCATATGAATGGTAACTACCTCTGACAGCACATTTTTACTTGTGCTGTGCAGTTGGTGCAGAGTATAGAGTTTTGGGTCAGCATGCTGGAGGTTGAGGGTTCAATCCTGGGTTGGGGTGCATTTTGTTTATTTGCTAATTTCATTCAGACATTTCATACTGTAATATATTCCGTTTCTTATGTCACATGTCATCCTAAATTTACAACGTTTGGTAATGCTGAACACAACAGATACATGGTTAGACAAATTAGAAACAGACAGTGAAACAATTAATGGGACCATGGTGATAACACACAGAAATAGTAATCAAGTTTGGACATTATTTGCAAAGCGTGTTGTAAGTCCTACTGATAATGTAAGGCCCTAATGAAATGCACTGGACCTGAGTGGGGCAAAAATAATAGTTGGTACTAATCTATGTGACCATTAGAGGAAGGTACAAAGAAAATAGGTTTCGAATCTAGTAGATGAAGCGGTGCGAATAAATTCAAGCCCATGATGTGGAAAAGGCTTCTTTCAAAGCTGACCAATCCTCCATTTCTACGATTGTAATATGTAAGTGCAAATGTTTTCCAGAGGACCCGCTGCAATCGCTGTTGACAATTAAGATGCCAGATACCATACCACCTGGGCTACATTCACCAAATAAAAAACATGTGGCTGAACTCAGGATTGAACCCTCAACCTCCTGCATGCTAACCCAAAACACTATCCACTGCACCAACTGAACAGCAAAAATGATGTCTGTTGACAGAGGTAGTTACTGTACATGTGGTTACAGTGTTGCCAGATTGCAACTCTGTAACGTCCTTTTTATGCCGGATGTACTCACCGGCTGAAATTTTGTGACAGACATTTTTTTCTCTCTGGCATGTGAGGAATCGTGCTGAGAAGCCTGAGTGAGTGAATGTCACTTCTCCCTGTATAGTCGTATGCATCTGCAAACATAGTATATGTTTTCTTTCAAACTAGGTATCATTATGAATTCGTGTTCAAAGGACTTGTCTTCTCTACTAAAAGTTAAAAGTACTTGAGATTTTATCAATTTACTTTGCTTACTTGTAGCTCCTCTTATTTTTACACCTACAGTGGGCATTTCCACACAATACTTAGTATACATAATCTTGTCTCTAAATTGTTCAGATAAACCACAAACTGGGCTTTCTGAATCAATCAAACAGTTAAATTCCCACTGATCAATCTTAATGTTAATGTGAGGACACCCAAAATTTGAATCATCTTCTCTGTTGTTAGACTTCATGTAAAAGATCACTTTTAATTTCATCAAATGCTACATCCACACAGTTTTTACAAGGCTTTATCAACTTTACTGGTACCATAGCATTACCTTGGTTACACATGCTGTCAGGTAAAGATTGAACACAATGAATGGCTTCCATGGCACAACTAACATCACTTGTTTCAGAAGGAACACAAAATATATTATTGTCAAATTTACACTTCCTGCTTAGATCTTCTTTCACTTCATTTCATCAATTGGGATACAAATTTTGACTAACCACAGCTAACTTATTTCCGCATGCACATTTATCTATGTCATCATCAATCTGGTCCCAAACAAACTTCAAAAAGTTTTCATCTTTATTCTCTAAGCTCACAGATAACTCACCTTTACTGTTGGCATCATTACTCTGTGTGATATTAATGAAAAACTGTTTTGACTGGACTGGTATTCCATGACTCTCACTTACATCATCACTTACCTTACCTGTATTGTCAACATCATTCACAAATAACTCTGAAACTTCAGTATTCTTAAACTTCACAAATATCTAACACTCATCACCATCATATTCCTCCAAAATTACCTCATCAACAAAATCATTAACGACACAAGTCTCGTCTCCATCAAAGTCACTTATCTCACCTACATTCATTTGCAATAAGCTACCTGTCTCAGACTTATCAACCTCAGTTATTTCACAGCTCTCATTCACATCTACATCAATAATACTACGTAGTTCAGATCAAATACAGCCATCACCAGATTTAAACACATCAAGAACACTGTTTTCTGACCAAGAGAAGAAATCATTAGTACATACTACATCAAAATTCTCACTACTCCCACTTTCTGGTTTGTGATTAGTGCCTACATCACCATAATTAAACATAGTATACCAGAACTTTTGATCAAAACATAAATGAGAAATTTGCTGCTCCTTTTGTTCAGTTTCAGATACCATATCATTAACATTGTTATTATTGTCTAACTGCAAGTGTAACTCAGGGTTCCTGTGCTTGTTTCTTTTCTCACCCCAAAACCATGGACCTTCATTGAGGTAAATTGCAGTTTCCTGAGTAGTTACCTCTATGACTGTTTCTTCTGCTAAACTGATCATGGTTATCCCCATTATTCCTGTCCTGCTGATGTTCAAAATTTCTCCCTGTATTAACATTGTGATCCTGACAGAAGTTACCATTATTTCTGTTTCTGTGATTATTCCCATTGTGATTTCTATCATTCTGATTATTATGGTACATACTTCTTTCTACTGCCCTAACCAGCCGGTCAACATATATCAAAAATTGTTGAAGACAATTGTCAGGTCCGTGTATCAAATCCCACTGCAATCTTTCTGGTAATCTTCTTTTAAGTGCATCAATCAAGGTCATTTCATCAAATGGTTTGTCAAGGTGTGTTAATTTTTTAAGTTGGTTCTTACAAAACTCTTTCAAAGTACTGTCCCTAATCCTGTAAAGAGGACCATTCAAAAATTCACTTTTAATTCTTCCCTGTTCAGCTTCCAACCAAAATTTATTTTAAAAACTTTTCTCAAATTTTGATATGTTCCCCACTGACTTAAATTTAAATTTACCCATTATAGAGCTTTGCCTTCAAGACATCTGTTAACAAATTTAATTTTTTGATTGTCATTCATGCCTGACACAAAACTATCTCTACAGTGGTGCAGCAACCACGCAATACCATTGTGTGTATATAGATTTTAGTTCACACGTTTCCTGAACTGCTGAAATTTTTTGACCTAAAACAGTTATATTAGTTTGGGTATTGTTTTTAACATTTAAAATTTTTGCTTTACACTGGCTACAGCCTTCTGTTCAACTCTGACATCGTCAACATTCTTTGATTGTCTTGCCAATTCAACTATGAACTCATTTTCCAAAACAACAAATTTATTTTCTTAAACATCAACTTTTTCATTCATACTTTTTAAACCCTCTGACAACCTGTTTTATAGCTATGATACTTGATTACTAAGTTAGTCCATTTGATCTTGCACTTTATCCAATTTACTATTGTTATCTGTCTTCCTTTCCTCTAACTTTGCCAGAATTAACTGCAAAATATCAGTTTTTACTGTTTCTTTGTTGACTATGATTTCACTTGGCTCAGACATGTCCTGACTCGATCCTACAGCTTTCACCTCTACCTCACTCCTACCATAGTCTCTATTCATTTTGTTAACAAGCACCTGAGTCCACAAACAAGTTAATTTCACAAACAGTTTGTATTTATCTTTCCTTTTTGATGTCCCTGGCTGCAGTTGTAAAGAACTGTTTTATTCAATCCGGTCCATCATTGTTGGTGGTACATCATCACTGTTGATTCTGTTTACTTCATTGGGCAGCCCTGTCTTTTTTCGCCACGTGATCAGAAATCTGTTCATACATAAACTACAAACAACACAAAACACTCTCCCTTCTTCTGCAACAGACAAAACTTCATTATTAGTCAATTGATCCCAGGCAATGCCAACACTTGTAATCTGCCCCTCCCTCACATCATTTGCTGATTGTCACTGTCTTTACGGTTAACTCTTTTAATATGTTTCAAGAGGAGTAAGATTTACAATAAACTTTTAACTTATCTTCTTTTCTTGTAGTTGGCTCCAGTTCTTCACATCTAGGAGCTGATCCTTGAAGCTGAAATTTTTGACATTATAGGCCATGTGGTTCCAATTGACATAGTTAATTTTGAAGTGAGCCTGTTCAGATTTTTTGTTTCCTTCATGATAATTTATTCTCTCACATTTTTCTATATCACACTGTCGTTTGAATTTTCACATTAACAAAGTTGAAAAATTATGTTGTTCTTCCCAAAAATAAAAACACGTCCAATCACATCAGAGGCATGCGCACTACTACCTCACTCTGCAGTAATGACAATTTTCAAGACGTTTTGCAGATTTTCTTGACAAATGAATTTCTATTAATTTATATTATTATTTTATAAATGAAACCAGAAACAAAGATAATAATCAGTACTAAATTGTGTAATTTAATAACAGAAATTTTAAGTGAGCCAAATATTTTGTAATTTCAAATGTTTGTGAAAGGAAATAATTTCAACTGTACATTCAGAGCTAGTACATATCAATTGTAACAAAGAAACTAACGTAATTTCTTTTTACAGAATTTAGCTAGAAATATAATACATCATGTACAAAATCATATGCAATTCTTTTAGAAAAACAGCTGAAATAATATTAACCTATTCAAAATTTGAAGATATTTTCAGTATTTATTACTTCTTTTGAAGAAAAGTAATACTAGAGGAGGGTATCCCTTTACAGATCATACAAAAAAACTGACATTTCATCGCAACATCAGAGATGCTGTGTCCCATCGCTCCTGCACCGACTATAACACAATGTTCAGACTCACTTAAATGTTGATAACCTGGCATTGTAGCAACAGTAACCGATCTAACAACTGTGCCAGACACTTGTTCTCTTATATAAACCTTGCCAACCACCGTGCCGTATTCTGCCTGTTTACATATCTCTGTACTTGAATATGCATGACTGTACCAGTTTTTTTGTGCTTCAGTGTATATCTAACTGGAGACTATGTTCCTTGGTCCTTATGTATCACATGTGCTACATTTTGATTTTATTTTTTATAGCTCAGGGAATAAAATAAACAAGCTGTATCTGTAATAGACATGAAAATTACCACTTCAGTTGTAAGGTTTTTCTTTTTTTCTTTCTAGAAGGAGCATTCAATTCACCCCTTCCTGTTTCTGGTTTCTGATTATTATGCATTGTGTATGTACTTTCAGCAGTTTTATTCATTCCTGATTGTGCCATATTACTGGAATTTTGCTAAATGTATAACCACCAAATGGCATATGCTTATCACTTACAGCAAAAACTTTATTTTTCAATTAGTTTTTATTTTGCACACTTTTAAGAATTCTACTTTCAATAGAATTCTGCACAATTTTAGTGGTTTTAATGGATTTATGAACTTCTGATTATGATATACTTCTGAAATGTTGCTAAATGTATGTCACTAAATAGCACTTTTGTTTTCCATTTAGGATTTCTTCTCTACAGGTCTGTTTAAGTTACTAGCTTTTTATTTGGTGGTTTCTATCACCTATTAATTTTGTTTTCTCCTTTTAATGTTTTCATTAATCCTTTGAAATTTGTCTTATTATACATTTCTATGTCTTTTCCATCATTTACATCGCTGTGTAACATTTACTCTCCTATTCTGCATATAAAATTGTCAGTTTAAATATGAATGGCCAAGCTAGTTTGGACTCATGCCATTCACTTCTGGTCATCCTAACAAATGGACATAGTGTCATCATACCAAAGTTTACTAACTTAGCTGCCTCCTACATGTGTGCCACTCTGTTCTCAACACTTGCTTGTGGTGGTTGTCTCCACTCTACCCAGTCTCATGGCACTCATGGTCAGCACAAGACATAGGTGTTCTGGTTCTTGTCTTATAGCATGTCTCTTCACCTAGGTGTCTGCTTTACTTTACTGTTAGTTGTCACCATGTCACTGTGATGTATTCCTTGCTTGCTTTATGTTGTATCTAGCCTGAAACTGTTAGAATTTTGTAAATGATAATTTTCTTTATTTTATGCATACAAGCATATGTAAAATTAGTTTTTAGCACACTTCTTTTGTTTGATTTCAGTAATTGCGCTGGATGATGGGAATTTTTATCCTGAAACCAATTGTGAATATTAAAAATAAAAGCCTTACATATAAAGTGGTGATTTCCATTTCTATTACAATGCTCAGTTGCAGATGTCCCCCCAACAGGATTGTCCATTGTACCTGAATGTAGCACATACATTACACCATGTGCTTTCAGTGCTTCATTTGTTTTCATTTTTGCATGTTCCCAGTAGGTGGTAGCATATCTTAGTGAAATAAATGTAACTTCTGTTGGTTTTGGTCATTTTGGACTATAATATGGTTACAATATGCTATAATACTATTGAATAAGTAATTTTTTATGTTATCACAGTCTTCACTCTTAGTAATTTTGTGTTTTCTGCATAGTCTATAGAGCTAGGGGTTTACCATCTACATTTAATTTGACAGTGTCTTTCCCCTCTTGAAACTGAAATTTTCTCAGTGATTGTATTGTTGCTGTCATTAGCAAAGAGAGTCTAATAGTATTAGGAAAATTATTGATGTTATCAGGAAAAGTACTGGTTCTAATATGCTCCTTCAGGAATTACTATGTTAATGTAGGTATATTGGTTTGGATAAAGATCTCACAAGAAGTTTAGCTGTATTTGAGGTTTGCGTTATGTCTACTATTCTTACTGGACCTGCTGGATATAAATGGAATTGGTCATTAACTATGATGCTTTTTCCTAATTATTCTAGTGTTTTTAGTAGAATCTTGTGGTCAATAATATCAAAGGTTTAAGAATATGCCTGTTACATACTCATTCTCATTATGAGCATCAAGTACCCCTTTTGTGAATTCTGTTATGTTCTAACTGGACATCACCTTTACTCTCAAAAAATACATTAAAAGAACTAGTTTGTATTCTAGAGGTGCATATCTACATCCACATTATACTCCATAAACCACTGTACATGGCATTGTGGATATTACAGCATACCAATACGAGGGTCAGTCAAAAAGTAATGCCTCCCATTTTTTTTCTACTTAAAGAAATTAAGTTAAGTGAAAAATTTGAATTTGGCGCCATTCCTCAAACCTTCTTCTGCAATCCACTGCAGTAGTAACTTTCTGTGTCAACAGGTGGCAGCACAGCAGAAGTTTGTAAGATGGCCGACATCGGTGTTCGTTTGAGACAGTGTTGTGTGATTGAATTCTTGAATGCAGAAGGTGAAACGCCCATACGCATTCATGAAAGACTGAAGAAGGTGTATGGTGTTGTGACAGTGGATGTCAGCACTGTTAGACGATGGGTTCGTCGTTGTAAGGAAGCTGAAGGGCAAACACCGTTGACTGACGAAAAGCGGAGCGGCAGGCCGGTGAGTGCAGTGACTCCACACAACATTCAGCAAGTTGATGACATCATTCGTGGTGACCGTCGGGTGACTGCAGATGAAGTGTGTCGCATTATTTCTCTTAGTAAAGGCAGTGTGATCACGATTATTAAACAATTGGGGTACTCAAAAGTTTGTGCACGGTGGGTTCCAAGAATGTTAACCGATCAGAATAAAGAGGCAAGGAAAACAATAGCCTCCCAACACTTGCAGCGCTTCCGTTTGGAGGGAGATGAGTTTCTGAAAAAAATTGTGACCGGGGACGAAACATGGGTGCATTTTTTTGAACCCGAATCAAAGAGGCAGTCAATGGAGTGGCGTCACACAAGCTCGCCGAGGAAGAAAAAATTCAAAACTGTGCGATCGGCAGGGAAAGTTATGGCAACAGTTTTCTGGGATACAGAGGGTGTGATTCTGGTTGATTTTTTGGAGCAGGGATGCACAATAAATTCTGTTCAATACGTCACAACCCTCAACAAACTTAAAGCACGTCTTCAGCGAGTTCGCCCAACAAAATCAATGGCAGATGTTCTTCTTTTGCATGACAATGCAAGACCACACACCAGTCGTCACACCTCTGACGAGATTGTCAAAATTGGATGGGAAGTTTTGCCTCATCCCCCATACAGCCCTGACCTGGCACCATCAGACTTCCATCTGTTCGGGCCACTAAAAGAAGCTCATCGTGGGATTCATTTTGAAGATGAGGAGGCCATCAAAACATCCGTGCGTCAATGGCTTAGGAAGCAGAGCTGTGATTTTTACCGTGCTGGGATACATGCCCTTGTTCAAAGATGGACCAAAACTGTAGAGATGGGAGGAGATTACATTGAAAAATGACAAAATGATCCTCAATGTTGTGGTTTTCAACCTATGTAATTGCATTTAAATTTCCTGACAATTAAACGTAGAAAAAAAAATAGGAGGCATTACTTTTTGACTGACCCTCGTATTAGTGAGTTTCAGTAACTGTCCTTTGCCTCTGCACATGCCCTAATTTCTCTTACCTTATTTTCATGAACCCTACTCAAAGTATACAATAGTGGCAGCATAATAGTTATGCATTCTTCTTCAAATACAGAATCTCAAAATTTACCCACAAACATTTCAAGAGAACTAAGTCATTTTTATTCCAAGGATTCACATTTAAATTAACCAATCATTTCAGTTACAGTCCTAAATGGGCTATACTGACCTGCTATGAACCTAGTAAAGCATCTCTGATTTTGCTAGATGCCTATGCTACATCTGTCATTCCTTTGGATAAGGAACAATCGAACAATTGTCTAGATTTCATCACACTGATTTCTTTTATGCAATGCATTGCATTTTCCCAAAACCCTTAAATAGTTTATAGAAAGACAGTATTTCACAGAAGTGATTAGAAAGGGCTATGGCATGGCTGGAAGCAGATGGACCATTTGAGACAGCTGCAAAAAAATAAAGAGGAATATTCAGAATGTTGTGGCTATCAGTGAGCTTTTGACTGGCACAGGCAGTTGTGAGAACAATGCATTGATTTGCAAAAGGCAATAACACACAATTGGAAACCAGTATGGACCACAGGTCATCATCAGACAAACATAAAATATCAGAAGATCAAGTCAAAAACAGTACAATACACTGAGATGTAGCAGGGTCAGTTCCAAGATATTGAATTACATGTGACATATTTTTGAAAATAATTGTCATAAATTAATTGAAATAATTATTATGAAAGAAATATATTAAATTTCATAGTAGCTGTGTTAACAAGCTATTTCTCCTTTATTGTAATGTTATTCTACATAATTTTGCTGTTTTATTTACTAATAAGTGCATCTTTTTGTACATAATTCTCTCAACTTATGCCTGATTGGCTAATGCTGATGTCATTCTGTCACATATAGGCAGAGCCTCCAGTACTTAAGAAATAGCTGTACTGCTCTCTCCAGCAGTTGACCACTATCATTCAGTGGTTCCTGCTTCATACGCAGCTGTCCATCATGATGGGTATATCTATGTTTTGTAATGTTGTAGCTAATTTTAAATTTTTTTAAAAATCTATTCCTCTAATTTATATCCTATATTACATTACAGTAGTAGTAGTAGCTTTATTCATCCATAGATCTCTTTTTACAAAGATATAGGACATGTCAAAGTATTTACAAATGTAGATCAACTTAGAATAAGCTAATTCATATACACATATATTTACAGACTTCTAGTTAGATAAAATCATTAGATTCACTTCTGGTATACAATATTTTTTTTACAAATAACTTATTAAATAATATAATGCCACATTGTTCACTCATATCTCACTATCAATCACTGCACACACTACACACACATTGTTTCATAATGCTTCACTCACCACACACACACACACACACACACTGGTGATCTCTGGGCCATTTTTTGTACTGCAGCTTCCCATTTGGTATCCTGAAAAGCTGAGCCAGCATCCCACCATAATGAGTGAGATGTTGAGCTCAGAAAGAGATAGGTCAGAAAATGATCAAAACTGATCACCTCTGAATAAATGTGCCTTGCAATCTAGACTGTTATAATTATTTTCAAATATTATAATTGGATTGCTGATACCAACAATAACATTTAAAAAAGTAATGTGACATATAGTCTCATAAAATACTGGAGAAACTGTCAAGTTGTGAGTGGTTACATAATAGTGTTACCCAGAAACATTGTATGATTACCTGAGGTGGTACAATTGCCATAGACAGGAAGGTCTGTAGGCTGTTGACTCAGACACCTTTAGGACATCTGATGTATCATCTGGGTCAACATCTGCATCATATTATACTCAGTCTCCAGGATCTGTTTAAGGCCCAATTAAACAAGTGGCCACTTGGGGTTGCAAGGTGAGAGAGGTGATAGAGACTGTGGAGTAACCATTACTTGTAGAAATGTGCCACCAGTAGCTACACCTCCATCAAATCTGGTTGAAAAGTTGCTGGTGGAGACAAATTACTCCTGATCATATGGTTCATGCCGGATTTGCAGCTCAAACACTTTACTTGCACTTTGATTGGTGATTGAACTAATGTTTATAGCCAGATCAAGTCTAATCTGCTACATTTTATGCACAGATAAACAGCTAGCCCATATGCAACTGATGTTCTACAATGTGACTTCTCAAGTGCAGTAATCTAACGCTAAAGTGGCACTAAAATTCACATGTGGCAAACCAATAATTAACACAGTCACATAATTATACACTTAAAACACTGTCTTTTAGATGTAGCAGTGAAATAACTAGAAAACAATTTTCACACTGGTTAACTATTGGATGTAGCTCTGTACATGGCCTGATCCTATTGCCACAAAGAACATTACTGAAGATTAACACAGTTCATGAAACTAATTACCAATCCAGTCACTCACTTAAGACAGTCACTGAATAATAAAAGAAAATCCTGGACACAATATCTATATAAAATGAAGTATGTTTTCCAACTTGTAATTTGTACTAAATCATCTGTGGTAGATTTCCCCATATCAGTGGACACAATTCTTGCTCCTTTCACACTCACTGCTGACCAGCCAAAAATGGCTTCTGAAGAGCCTCTTTTAAAAGATTACAATAATTAGAATTTAGGTTAGGTACTGTTGTTTGCTGGATTTTCCTACATTACAATTAAAGATTTATATTCATAACTAATTGAATAGTGGAGAGATATTTGTTTTAACTAGAACTTCTAAATACAACAATAACTACTATTGAATTATGCCGTCTAATTTATCTATATATGAGATTAAGTTTCAGTAACAGTGTTTTAACTAAGCATGATAATTACTCTAAAACTAATGAGTGCAAGATCTGCTAACACTTTTTTGTCATTAGCTGTCACATCACTTATTTATATATATTTTTTATCTACTTTATCAGGAAATAAGTAATGAGGTAAATGTTTACATAGGAACAATGATAACAAAATCTAAAATTATTGGTGTTGGTACTTAGCATAGGTTTCAAGCAACTAATTAGCTCATTAACCCCTGATAAACAACAGAATGTAATAAAGCTAAAGTTAAGTTAGAAAAACCCTGTGTTAATATTTGAGGTTTTTAGATACTGTGAATAAATTATGAGAAAGGAACAGAAATCTAGATTTTTTTAAATTTCTTTTTATTCAGTGGACTGATATGGAATTTCGTTTAAGATCAGCCAGGTTAGTAAAACTCTCCAAAGAGTTACTGTAAACCTGCAGAATGCTATGGCTGAGGCTGAATGTGTTGGCAGTTTTTTGAAGAAGATGAGATAAGAAGAAGGCTTTAAGAGTGCTATAACAGATACAAAAGTATGTGATGACTGAAACTTCCTGGCAGATTAAAACTGTGTGCCTGACTGATACTTGAAGTTGGGACCTTGGCCTTTCGCAGGCAAGTGCTCTACCTTCTGAGCTACTCAAGCACAACTCGTGACCCATCCTCACAGCTTCAATTCTGCCAGTACCTTGTCTGCTACCTTCTGAACACCACAGAAGCTCTCCTGCAGGCCTAACAGAACTAACACTCCTGGAAGAAAGGATAATGTGGAGAGGTGGTTTGGCCACAACCTGGGGGATGTTTCCAGAATGAAATTTTCACTCTGCAGCAGAGCGTGTGCTGATATGAAACTTCCTGGCAGAGTAAAACTGTGTGCTGGTCCGAGACTTGAATTCGGATTTCATTCTGGCAACATCCCCCAGGCTGTGGCTAAGTCATGTCTCCACAATACCCTTTCTTTCAGGAGTGCTAGTTATGAAAGGTTCGCAGGAGAGCTTCTGTGGATTTTGGAAGGTAGGAGATGAGGTACTGGTGGAATTGAAGCTGTGAAGACAGGTCATGAGATGTGCTTGGGTGGTTCAGGTGGTAGAGCACTTGCCCATGAAAGGCAAAGGTCCCAACTTTGAGTATCAGTCTGGCCCACAGTTTTAATCTGCCAGGAAGTTTCATAACAGTGCACATTCTGCTACAGAGTGAAAATTTCATTATGTGATGACAACATACATCACACTCAGATTTTAAAAAAGAAAAGGAAATTCATCACAGAGGAGTGGAAAAGCTATTTACCTGAAGTCTAACAATGAACTTATTGGAAAAAATGAAACAGAGTGCTCCTTGAACCTAAATTTTTTCTTTTTTATTGTCAACGCAGTGATCTGCTGACTGAGAGATAGACTTCAGCTTACAGAAAGTCATAACAAGAGTGTCAGCTTTCTGTATGATATTCATGTCTGAAAACTTGGGATGCAGGAAAATCAAAACCTGTATTTATAGCTCTTGAGACTGTTAAGTGATGCTTATGAATCTGACCTCAACGGAATGAAATTTAACAATGAAATTTTGAAGGTACCCATTCTTCCTGCTGTAAATTCTCCACAAATCTCATTATCTTATATTACCAAAATTAACTTAATTGATTTTTTCTAATATTTTTGTAAGCTTACAAATCCTCCTGGTTTTACTTACATCTGTAACTAGTGGTGAAAGGAGTTTTTTAAAACTTAAATTGATAAAGACATATCTTAGGTTAAATCAAACAATGGAAAGTGCAGGTTGGAATGGTTAGAGTGGCCAGAGAGAGTTGTCATATTGTGTGCCTGCTTGTGTGAATGTGAGTGTGTTCTCTTTTCTTTTCTGAAGAAGGCTTTAGTCAAAAGCTTGGTTTGTAACAGTCATCCTTATGCCTGTCTGCAACTCAGTGTATCATCTTCATGGTGAGTAGCAGTCATACCTTAGGTTAACATTTTTCCAAAGATGATTGTGTACACTTCCAGATTTATATTAAAATTCTATTTTGAAAGATTTTGTTAAGTTACAAACTAGAAAAATTTTAATAGGATGTTTTATCGCAAGGAAAAATCATTAGCATGTATGCTGAATACTGTAGGAATTATACACAACTTTATCAATAGAATGTTTCTCTTTTTTATCACACACAAATTTGTGTTTTCCTTTTCAGATACATACATAAAAATGTTGACCTTGTTTATCAGTTTTCAACTACTTTCATGGCTATTTTCTAAACTTTAACTATTTACTACTGAGTTTTCTTCAGATGTAACACACAACTTGCACAGTTAACTAGTGTACTATGTCTAGAATATCAGTGTGATATTAATAACTATTTTATAAATGTAACAGAGAAACTACTACAACAGACCTCTAATAGAAAACAGCATACAGAAACAGGGAAAAAGTCTCAAGCAGATCAATGTTTCTGTACCCAACAAATGTAGAAGAAGTACAGGTTGCAATAAAAAGTCTCAAAATGAAACACTCTGCAGGTGTAGATGATATACCTGATTTCATTATAAAGAAGTGTGGGGACTTGATCACTGAGCCCTTAACCTACCTACATAACCCATCTTTTGCTACAGGAACTTTTCCTTCATGTTTGAAAATAGCAAAAGTAAAGCCATTATACAAGAAAGGAAACAAAGATGATATTTCCAACTACAGACAACTGGCACTTCTGTCTGTTATCTCAAAAATATTGCAAAGGCTTTTCAATAAGGGGCTAACAGACTTCTTAGAGGATAATGGCATTCTGTCAGAATCTCAACATGGATTTAGCGCAAACCGTTCAACCGAATCAGCAGTTCACTCCTTTCTATTAGAAGCACTGATAGCATTAGACAACAAAAAACTTACCATGGGCATATTTTTAGATTTGTCAAAGGCATTTGACACCATAAATCATGACAAATTGCTACAGAAGCTAGAAAATCTTGGCATTAGGAGAACAGCTAACAACCGGCTCTTATTTTAAGAACAGGTAAAAAATGTGGAAATAGATCAAGAAAGGGACAATGTCATTAGAAAATATAATTCCAAGCTACTGACTGTTAAATATGGAGTTCCACAAGGATCAGTAATGGGTCCTGTTCTGTTTATACTCTATGTAAATGACCTAAACATAAGCAATGACAGCAGTAAAATATTTCAGTTTGCTGATTATACGAGTGTTCTAATTACAGGAAACTCAGAGGAAACTCTTGTAAAAAAAAAATAAAAGAAGCCAATGACAGGCTAATATGTTACTTGATGACAATGACTTAACAATAAACGCTGAAAAAACTGTGGATATATACAGCACAAACAAAAAATCTATCACCAGATCCTGAGCTATATGGACAGACAATTGCCAAAACAGCCTGCACCAAATTACTTGCACTTCATCTACAAGACAACTTGAAATGGAAAGCACATATTGAGCAAATGAACAAAAAATTAAGTACTTCTTGTTTTGTGTTACATACATTAAAAAATTGTACCAGCTACAACACCCTTCAGTGGGTATATTATGCAGTTGTACACTCTCACCTCCGCTATGGGATTATGTTCTGGGGAATTCTGGAGATGCCATTAAAAAAAATAAAAAAAAATTATTAGAATAATGGAAGGGATAGATAATCGCAAATCAAGTAGACCATTGTTTCAAAAAAGAATGATCCTGCCACTTCCTTGCATATATATATACTTAAAGATATAATGTATTTAAAGCAAAACTTACATACTAAAAGACCACTCTTCACTCAAAATCACACCATACACAGCTATGATACAAGACAGAAATTGGATGTACATGTTCAAAGCGCCAACAGAAAATTATTTCAAAATGGCCTTACCCATCCTAGTATGAAACTATACAATGCCTTACCAGATACCATTAAACACATACAAAACATTGGTCACTTCAAATCTAAATTGAAGTCGTACTTGGCTGATCACTGTTTTTACACAGTAAATGGATACCTACAAAACTAAATTTTTCTATGTTAACCCAATGTAGTTTCATTCAAAAGAACATTTGTATTTTATCTCTCTGTATATAGTGTAACAACATTTATTTAAGTATTCATCATTAATTGATATAGTAATGTGTGTTATTGTGTACAAAAGTATATTATATGTAAAACTGTTAATATTAACATAAAAATCCAAATATCTCTTGCACATTGTGCAGCTGTAGGTGAAAATGGATGAATAAATCAAATGATTCTTTTTGTACTTCTGTCCCCCTTTTTCAGAGGAAAGTATAATAATTTGTCAATTACAGAATTAAAAAGATCTGTCATTAAACTAAAAAAATAATGGACATTTTATATTTTCAGTCTTTCTAGTAGATGCACCAGACAGCATATTTTACTGAGACTAGAACAGTACAGTACATCTAGTTATATCTGCTCTCAATAACAGCTTTTAAACATCTCAGAAATTACTGCAAGTTAAACATATTGTTTTTTCTTTTAATATTTAGCACTGGTATAAGGTTCAGAAATTTATTTCTGTTACAGAGGAATGTCTATGTATTAATTACTTAAGAATAATAACCTGGTCCCACAATTATTAGATTCAGTTTTATTTTTAAAGGTATTATCAAGATCCCAAAGAAAGGCAACAAATATCTGAACGAAATTGGGGCGTGGGGGTGCCAAATTATATGTCTGTCATGTGAAAAAATGTTATTGAACTGGCCCTTCTGGTCTCCTCTCTTGTAATCAGCATGTAGGACGAAATGGCTGGGAGGGCGCAGGAATCAATAGCGGCAGAGGAAGGGTTAATTATGGGACCTTCCTTCCTGAATTTCTGCATCTTGGAGTCTGCCACAGCATCTGGCATGGGTACTGCTGGAAATGTTAGCAATCAGCCAGATTTGTGCACAGTGCTGCTTGCCCTGGCATTTGCTGGTATTGTTGCTGGGAGAGTTGTAAGGTTTGGGCACTATTTGACGTCCTTGGGTCTCTCTGCCCACCATGTGGCTTTTGCCCTCTGTGTCTGGCTTCTTTGCAATTGTAGGTCATAGCGCCACTGTGCCTTGGGTGCTGAGATGTGACAGGCTGGGTCAGTTGTGTGCCTATTGGTTTCCCTTGGACTGGTCCCCAGTAGTCATTCGTACAGCACTAGAGTCACCAGTCAGTCTAGCAAGGCCACTGTCGGTGCTGGGTGAGCTGCTTCCTATGGTGGATCAGCTGCTCTCACTTTGTAATTTCCTGTCATCTGCCACGTTCTCTGGCTGAATAGTCCAGTCAAGTGGTGATTCTTAGTGGAAAGTTTTGCAGTAGTTGTTTTGACAAGCTTTCTATATGTTTTTGAGGGTATAGAACCTAAATTTTCAAAGTTCCACCAAAATTTTAGGAAAACATGAAAAAATGGGACTATTTTGGGTTTCTCACTTACAACTCGGAAACAATACAATTTTCTGCAAAGTTTACTGTTTATGAAAATTAAGAGAAATAAATTTCCCACAAAAATAGCTCTGAATGACGTTTTTTATCAGACCAACTGTATGACACATAGCAAATGTTGAATTTAGCATAATTTTGGGCACCATCACCAAAACCCAACTCCTCATGCCTCACTATTCTATGATGGTCATCCAGACTGCAAAAGATGGTGTTCCTATCTCCTACAATTAAAAGTTGTTCAAATAACTTATGTAAATGTCATTATCATGTGGTTTACTTGGAATTTGGTAATGATAATAGTTATCGTAAGATTATATTATTAATAACACAATTTTGAAGAAATTAAAAAAAAAAGTTTATTCTCTTCACGCTTCACGCACCAGTGCCCCATCTTTATTTGATTCACCTGCAAAATATGAGTACATACAGGGTGTACATAAAGTGTGGGAACACTTTCAATTATTTATTGCACAAGAAATAAACATTATACAGATGTCATACCATTTTATATGAGAACCATGAGTGACCTGCAGATGTCAATACAGTCATCTTTATTTGATTCACCTGCAAAATATGAGTACATACAGGGTGTACATATTTTTTTTTTTACAAGCATTTGATATGCGAACCATGAGTGACCTTTCAGACATCAATACGGTAATCGAATTCTTGTCATACCTGTCCCAGCATGGCAGCTTCGACTGTGGCAGTCACTTCTTGTATTCTCTCCCGGAGTTCTGCTATATCACATGGTAGAGGTGGTACATACACCAGATCTTTAATGTGTCCCCACAGAAAAAAGGCAAACGGAGTGAGATCTGTGATCGGGGAGGCCATTTCATGAAACAGCTGTCCCCTTCTGTAGCACGGATGATCCATCGATGTGGCAGCTCCGTGTTCAGGTACCCACAAAATTCAACGTCATAATGAATTTGTTGTGCCAGTGGTAAATGGCCTTCCTTGTTGGTGGCTTCTTACCGTACTTGGTTCTAAACGTCCGTTGAACAGCTGTAGCATACTGGTTTTTACCGAACTCCAACACAAAGAAAGCTCGCTCTGCACCTGAACTCACCATGTTTGCTATTAGTGCTGACTATTGGTAAATTACCAAACTATGATATGTTGGTACACATGGGAAAAAAATACTTTCAGGGTTTCTCTTCAAAATGGGTTCTTGTGCAATAAATAATCAAAAGTATTCCCAGACTTTATGTACACCCTGTATATAGGTATGTTATAGCTAAGTAAGATAAGAGATGACTAATTTCAGTTCATACCAGATAATAGCCAAAGAATTATTTACCTATTATAATAAATTAGACTTGAAACCAATGTACAGTGTTTGTTAAAACAATGAGGTCATAAGATTTCACAATGAGTAATTATGATAACAACAATGTGAAATATGGCTTACCTTCTTCTATAGCAGTTCTCTTTTCAGTCTCCTGTTCCTTCCCTGCTTCCAACATAGCTTCTTCTAAATCTTACACAGCAAGGTAGCTGATATTCTTGCAAACTGTATCATAGTTGACACAGAGCTTTGAGCAGAGGAGGACTGTTTTTCAGCAGCTAAAAGAGTAGCCATGATACCTATTTTTGCATTTGCATGCAATATAGTTCAGAACAACATTGCGTGCTGGTAGCTGAAGTAAAGTGGTGAACCGAGTGATCCTTGGGCCTCATGCAACCCCATTTCTCAAGATTTTTATTTTTGCCCAGTCATTGTTGTACATGGCGGTACACTCATAGAATATGCTGTCAATCAGCATTTGAATGCCGACTTGATGTAGGTTCTGAATTGCTTTCCACACTCCACTACAGCCTCCTTGTCTGCATTTGTGTCTTTAAATATTTGTTCGTCCTTCTGAAATTCAGGGTTTTTATTCAGTGTAGTGATGAATTTCACTTTGCCCTGACTGTAAAGAGCAGACGTATTGTCACAGCCACTGACTGCATCTAAAAATGTAAAAGCAAGATATTCTCCTTAGCTGGTTGACTGACTCCCTGTGGAGAGTAAAACTGTGGTGTGATTTTTCCTCTCCATGATTTCTTCAGTAATGCATTATTTTATTACTTTATTGATTTAGGCCTGATAGATTGAAGAGAAGATCTATGTCTTCCAAAACAATTATGCAGCTGAATGTATGGAGACCAAAGATAGTGCAGTGTTGATAATCAAGGTATCAGTATCTTCCACAGCTTGTTTGGAAGCTATGCCTGCTTTGGCCAGTTTTTTCTAGTAACACCATTGTTGAGCAGTCCTCAGTTTTTCAATTAGAGAGAAATTTTTCCTGAACAACACATGTTACCATTATGTTTTTGAAGGTTATTCCTGCAGAACTGTGTTTGTGGGTTCTTCTTGTACACCTCTTCTCCTTCATTTTTTGTTAGTGTACTTTCTTTGACATGGTTCATGAACCTTAACAATGTTTCCATACATTTTATTGTTTCCTGGTTATGAGAACAAAAAAAATCCCTTTTGACTGATTTCTGGACCAAAATTTTGGTAGGATTTTGAAAATTTGGATTCAGCTCCCTCAAAAACGTATAGGAATTTGTGAAAAGAACTTCTGTAAAACTTTCCCCTATTTGGCCTTTCTGAGCACCATTTGACCATACTAGAAGGAGTGAGCACAGACTAGGATGTGTACATTACCGTGAGTTTCAGGCTTGCTGCTTTGAGTCCAGGCTCTGTAGTCTCCACCCACATGGGATTTCAACCAGCTGTGCCCATTAACTGGGGTGAAATGGTACAGTGCCAAAAGGCTGATCAGAACTTCACTTGAGAGGCACTCCTCTATGATCTTTTGCATTTGGATGTTGAAAGTTCTGATCATCCATCCTGCCTCTCTGAGTTAGAAATGAAATTGAACATCTGCCCGTCATCAGTCACATCTGGTGTCTATCACAGAACTGTTTAAATGTGAAGGACACGAATTGGGGGCCAGTATCAGAATCTAGGTTGTGGGAAGTACCCTTGATTATGGAAATTTTCACCAGGGCTTGGATTGTGTCTTCTGCAGAAGTTTATAACATTCTCATGATGTAAGGGAAGTTTGAGAGTGCATTGACCCGTATGAACCACATTGCTTCTTTGCCAAATCACTTGCTGTGCAGAAAAATGGATAACACACTGATATATTTCTATTGTGTATGACCAGATCATGTTGTACCTTATTATTTATGCCAGGGCAGCAACCTTGCATAAAAAGTTATCAATTTTAACTTGCTATATCAAATCCAGATGAAACTAAAGCTTTTGATGGCCACTGCCATAATTGTTGTCTTGAGCTATTTCTGAATTACGTGAAATTGCTGAGGCTCACACTTTAATGCACAGAGGGTGGCATCTAATTGGCTAGAATACCTCATGATGACATAGTGGAGCTGGCACATGCTGTGGTGACACTCTCTGCATCCATAGATTATGTTTGTGTTTGCTGTCCAAGGTCACTTACAGTGCCATCACTTACATCAGGTAGTAAACTACATGAAGCCTGTTGCTAAAATTTGATTAGTAGTGAGCCTCATCTCATCTACCACGTCCTGGGGAAGATGTCACACTGATTGCTCACTCTGTTGATAATTTTGGCAACTGGTAGTATTCATGGAGCTGCAGCAACATCCAATCCTTTACTTAGAGCCAAGATGGTGGCTTCTTTAATATACTGTTGTGTGGGGGGGTGCACACTACAAGAAGAGAAATGTCCCTCAATAACTCAACTGAAAGAACTTTGTTACTGACCCAGAGAATACACAATGTTAGATTCTGAATAGCAACTGAAGAGCTTCTGAATGAAAGTGTAGCAAAGCAAGTTGGGATCCATTCCCATTTTATTTTGTTATTTTCCTCCTTCAATGCTACATTTTTGTGTTACTAAGAGAGATGTGCCATAAGATAAAGCTATCATTCTATAATTCTGAGTATAAGGCTATGCCCAAATTTGATAAATTACATTAGCCAGAATAATTTCCTAATTAATTTGAACCATTTCAAGTAACTAGTTTTCCTAAGACTCAGTTCAATCAACTAGCATTAATTATTTCCTATTCCAGTGACACTGTTGACATGTAAACAGTTGAAATTACTATACTACTGATTAGGAAAATAACCCATAAAAATCATTAAAGTATTCATTTAGCTAAATTCTAAAATGTGGTAGGAACATCAGCACTTAACTAGTTGCTAGGTAACTAACATTTTTGTATATGGTATTGTTTATTTAGCTGTTTTTGTAGTTTCATCATCAAGAAGGCTTATTTCAGTCCAAACTAATTGTAACATAAATTTAAGAACAAAACCAGTTTTTCTGCCCTATTCAGTTAATTTGGGGTGCAAAATTCTAATTGAAAGTTATCAAAGTTACGTATTTAACAATGTGAAATGTTAGTAGCCATTTTTGGAAGTGCTGTGTAAGCACTGGACTGGAAACCATTCTGAGGTCAGTCTGTTCTGAGATTTTGAGTGTGGAACCAGTGGCCGTCAAAACAAAAATAACGTGCCTATGCAGTAATGCATTTAACTTAATATGAAACGAGACTGTGAATTGAGAACTT
The DNA here is from genome assembly GCF_021461385.2 of Schistocerca piceifrons. Taxonomy (NCBI): domain Eukaryota; kingdom Metazoa; phylum Arthropoda; class Insecta; order Orthoptera; family Acrididae; genus Schistocerca; species Schistocerca piceifrons. The sequence goes on from NC_060141.1 coordinate 84,182,382, forward strand.
TAATAACATATGCAGATTAACTTGAATATGGAAGGCAGTCTGTGCCTAGATTCCGAGTGTGGGGCCCATGTCAGTCTGAATCATAATAATGTAATGGTACAATGATGTGTCGCTGTGAATAAGGAGATGGACAGTGAAGTAGGACAATTAACAATGATTGCTGATTAACTTTAATGTGAAAGTGCCACACATATTGTTCATCTGAGTGAGACTGTTGTTGGTTGGTTAGGTTATATTGCACAGTGTGTATTGTTGCATAATTAGGAGGTACAATATGTGAATACCTGGCAAATGAGACTTAACTACATAACTGAAACATGGACTGGCCTTAACCAGTTCTATGAGGGGGTCTGACATTTATGGATGTAAAACCTGTGAAACCAAATGTGTGTGGGTGCCGGCCACATTACTGGATGTACGTAGTGCTGTACCCACCCTTGTTTACAGCAAATTTTTTGCCGTCATCACTGCCACTAAGGAACTACATGGTGATATATGACCAGGAATGTCACAGATGCAACTGAAACATCATCCTGATCTCATGAGAAACTGAACTACTCAATAATAGTTTTTGAAGGTGTGGTTTGAGCAGACAGTCTGTCACTGTAAGGAAACACTGCCATAGGCAAATTCCATATCCCCTACACTGTAGATGTCTTCGTTCTGACAGGCATGCATTGCACTCTGATGAATAGAGTCCATTGAAAGTTGGTCTTGAACTCACAAGCTGGTACTGGAATCTGTACATTCACAGACTGACTGGTGAGCTGCTGTGTGGTTTTGTACAAAGCCATCCAGAGGAGAAATACTGGAAATTCATGCTCACATCATGTGGCTCACAGAGATGAGCTAGTACCAGCAACAGCACTGCTGTGTCCAGCAGATGTGGCACCATTGGATACTGCAGCAGCTGTGGCAGGCATAATGAGCCTTGTCTTTGCAGGATGGCAAACCACAGCTTTCTGCTGTGTGGTTGGTGGCTGGAATGTAAGGTGCAACTCTTGAACACCAAATCCCTCTTTCCTACAGCAGACATAGCAGCAGCCAAATTTGCAGCATCCCAATCCCCTGTAGAGGAGGTGCAGAGCCATTTTGCTAAAGTCAGTGGCTGTGACATAGATGACAGCTGTGGATGCGACAGCCTCATCAACCTCCTTGTCACATAATGTAACATCAATATGGTGAACACCAATGGACACAGCAGTTTCTTGTTCACTGTTGTCTTACTTAAATTAGCTTGTTGACATGCAGCCAAAATTGTGTCTACCCATTCCTAGCTCCAGTACTTCATCCTTTGATGAACTTGTGAAGAATTTAAGGTCATAAGCACCTAGGGCACCCAGATTGAATGGTCTGTATAAAAATATAAAGAAGGTATACCAATAAGAGTAATTTTTAGTGTTATTGGTTATTGGCATCTTTATTCAGTCACTGTAGACACCATATTAAGAATTCTGAGATGAGATTGTAAAGCAGATGAGTATAACTCCAAGTAAAATTGTGGTCACCCCTGATGTAGTCTCCTTTTTTATGAAGGTGCCAATTGAAGAAATGTTAAAACTATTGGCTGCTAATTTTTCCCTCAAATTTTAAAATTGTTTTAGCACACTTTAATGACGACATATTTTTTGTATGCTTGAAATTGTTATTAAAAGAATGATGGAGCAACCATAGGTTCACCGCTGTCACCAGCCGTAGCCAAGTTTGCCACGCAGGACTTTGAGGAATCAACATTGAAAAGTGTCCCCCCTCCATCAATCTGCTTCTTCATATATGTTGACAGTACATGTTTAATCTGGCCCCAGTACAGTGGGGGGCTGCAGCAGTTCATTAACCATAAGAATGACATACATCTATGCATAATATTTACAGTGGTGATGGAGCAGGGTGGGAGGCTGTCTCCCTTAGATGTGTTGGTTGAATGGAAAGCAAATGGATGACTTGGCCATTCTGTGTATTGAGAATTGGTGCATACATGTCTAGCTTTCATCATATACCAAAAAAGAGGGTTATGTTGAATACCCTAATACACAAAGCCATTAATCACTGGACAATGTTATACGGAAGGGAAGAGAATTTGGTCCTTGACATTAAGTCAGCTTTGAAAGTGAAATCTGGATGTGATGTCATTCAACCAGTCCAGGATTACCAACACTTAACATAATTTACGTTCTGTTGTCAAACAGCAAGTAACATAATTAGAGTCCTAAACAGGCAAGGAATCAGCCTGCTCTTCTGGCCACTCAGAAAAATTAAAGAAATTTTCCTTGTGAATGTGGCAACAGATACATGGTGGAGTTTATATGCTCTATTGCCAATTTCCATGTTGAACATCAATGCCACCTTAAGTACAAAAATTTGAAAAAATAAATTAGGAGCTGACAAGCAGAGCTTAATAGATAAACATGAGACTATGTTTGAAAATATGAGAATTGTGGTTCATGCTTCAAGCTATTGGGACTCTGTGATTAGAGAAGCAGTGGAAATTAGACGTTGTACCATATGATAACAATGTCAGTAGAGACATCAGCTATGCAATGAGCAATGCATAGAGGTGGGGGAATCAAAGAGGAAGGCTTCTCATAGTTGACTGCCTGATATGAGTGGTGGTGCTGCAAGTGACACTGGACAGCAAGACCAAATGTATTCTGTACATGTAAAGGACACTATTTCAGCATGTGCCATCTCCACATTCATCATAATGGGATCTAGCTAATCAGATGTCCTCTGGGTGTAAGAGTGGAAAACTTGTTAGTTTCATGGGAGTCAAACTTAGCCACTGATGATGATGGAGGCAGACTGGAATTTTATCCAGATTTGAAAAGGCAAGTTAGCTGAGAACTTTTTATCCAAGAAAAAAGTTTGTTTGATGCCTCTCCTGCTGATAACCACAGCCAAGATAACTTCAGCCGAGGTAACTACAGGCAAGATGTTTGAACCCATCACTGTATGCTCTCCGATGCACTGCAGAAATTCTATGCCTCCATACACAGGTTCCAGCTTTTCTCTTAATGAACCCAATGTGGTGGATCTGCCCTGACAGCAGGGTGAGTGGTGGGTGGCAATGCATTTGCGTCATTTGAGATGGAAGGTCAGGTAGAGGCTGACCATCTGATCTCACCTATTCACCCTGTGTGTGAGCATGTGAGTGTGTAGACATTCCTTCAGGAGGGTCTGAGCTGGCACATATGGGTGGGAGCTCCAATGTTAGGTGAGTTTGGAGCCCATTAGGAAGATGGTGTTCAGGGTTGGAATAAAGCCAATGTGCACTTGGTATGTCTGCTAAGGGGCCTTACCCAAGATGTGGAGGCCTGTGGCTGTCAAGCATGCAGAGTACAATCATCTGCAAGTTGTGGCTCACACTGGCATCAGTGATGTCTGTTGCATGGGTTCTGAGGCAATCTTCAGTTCTCACGGGCTGCTGGCGGAGGTGATGAAGGCTGCTGCCTTGTATGTGAAGTGCATCCAGAGCTCGCAATTTGCACCATTGTTCCCAGAGTTGACTGGGGTCGTTTGGTTTGGATCTGAGTTAAAGATGTCAACCAAAGAATTTGTTGATTGTATGACAGGTTTGGAGCCAAGTTGAGGGTCCCAACCAGAGGATTCACCAACTCTGACAATCTTGGATCTAGATTTCTAGACCTGCATTATCAGGTACGTATTTGTAGGACTCCCTTTGACAGATCAGGGTTATTGTCTATACTGAGGTTGAAGTTGGGTGTGGCAGTGGAGTTACCAGATTGCATCTAACAGGTCTAGGTGCAACCAAGTTAACTGCCAGATGTAAGACAGAAGGGTTTGTGAAATACTTTTGAATGTGTTTACTGAGAACTGTTTTGACCAGCTAGTTGGCAGCCCACATGCTATAGAAATATTTAAGACCTTGTAGCCAGACCCTATTGATAGTGTCAGTATAGAGATGGGGATTAGTGATCATGATGTCATTATACTGTGGTTATGGAAGTTAAGAAATTAGTCAAGAAGCATAGAAAGAGCTGATAAGTAGTTGTTAACATCTCACTTAGACAGTGAACCAACATCACTTAGTTCCAGTAAGATGGATGTAGAGGAATTATGAGCAAAGTGTTAACTGATTGTAAATTGTGGTCTGGAGAAGTATGTTCCTGGCAAGTAGATAGAGAAAGGTAAAGACCCACCATGGTTTAATTATAAATCTGTAAAATGTTGACAAAGCTGAGGCTGTTGAACTCTCAGTTCAAAAGAGAATGCACAAATGGCAACAGGCAAAGGCCAGTAGAGATTCATGTGTCTCTAAAAAGATCTTGCATATAACAATTACTGTCATCATACCTTATGAACAGAGCTTGCTAAAACCTGAGAAAATTTTGGTTCTATATAAAATTGCTAAGCAGGTCTAAAGCTTCCATCCAGTAGCTCATTGGCAGTCTGGTGTGGCTGTTGAAGATAGTAAAATGAAATTCAAAGTTTTAAATTTTGTATTTAAAATATCACTCACACAGGAGAATTATACCAAACTACCACTGTTTGAGTACTGAACAGACTCACATATGGATAATATAACAATAAGCATCCCTGACGTAAAGTGAAACAACTGATAGAGTTGGAAACAAATAAGTTCACCAGGTCCAGATGGAATCGCAATTTGTTTTTAAAAATCAAGAATCAGTCAAGAATTTTATTCACCATAGATCATTTTACAATGATATTGGCTTCGTCATACAGGATGTACTAGTACATACAGAATAATGGAATAAACAGGTCTCACTACATTATAGAATACATTTCAAGCATGGCAGTGTACCAGGATAGCTTCTAAAAGTTAATGCAATAAACTATACTATAATTTAATATAATATACTATTGTATTGTTTATTGTATACACTATGTAATTACACATGATTAACCACAGCGCACAATAATATGTTTAACTACAGACAACTTTTAAGTGCCAATATCCTCCTTAGGCATCTCAAAGAATTCTTTAATGTAATAGAATGGATTATCTGACAGCCAGCTGTACCACTTAATTTAAAAAAAAATTATATCCATAGACTGAACATGAATTGGCAGTTTATTGAACATTTTGAGTGGGTTAACTTCATGTGAATTTCCTGTTCTTGCTAATCTGTGGCGCAGTATGTCTAAATGACCCTTAGCCCTGGTGTTGTGTCCATGTATTTTCCCTCTGGCAATAAATTCTGAAATATTATTATTAATATAGAGTACAAACACATAGATGTACAAATTTATAATTGGGAGTTTCTGAGTCTGGAAAAAGAGGACGACAGTGCTCCCTATGACCTCTTTTACGTATTATGTGTAAGACTTGTTTTTGTAATTTTGAGATGTTCTTGATGTGAGGGGAGTACCCCCATATAATCAGACCATATGAAATATGTGACTGGAATAGCCCAAAGTATGTCACCCTAAGGTACTCTAAGCTCACTACCTCCATTAGTTTCAAGATAAAGTATGCCACCCGAGATAGGTTTTCACATATGTGATTGACATGTTCCTCCCAATAGAGTTTAAAGTCAATGTGAATACCTAAGAGTTTTACTGACTTACTGCCTACTTCATTTGATGTTCCCATTAAAAGTTGTTGGGCTTTATCAGGATTGCACAGGGGCTTATCTGTTGCAAACCAGTCCAGGGCCTTATCAAGTGTTTCTTTTGTTGGTTTATTCAGATCCGAAATGTTCTGATGTGTGGTAAGTAGTGTTGTATCATTAACATAACACACAACAGGGTCCGCTATGTTTGTAGGTAATAGCTACAATGAGGAAGAAGAGTCCAAGGACAGACCCTTGTGGTACACCTGTGCTGATTTCCATTGAAACGAATTGTTTTCAGTTATTTAAATAAGAATTTATCACAGCTAAAGTGCTCCCTCCATTGAAATACCAGGTTAACAGGCAGTGGTGTTCCAACAAGGTTCATTGCAGATGAATTTGTTGTTTTAATACTGTTACTTATTTCGTTAATTGAGTTTAAAAGTATTGATTTAATTTCTTAGGTTCAAGCAGAGCTGTTTCTGTACATTTTGGTCTATTCTTTAGTTTTATTATATGCCAAGCTGCCTTGCATTTATTGGGAGCCCTTGCTATATAATTTTCCACTGCTTACTTTTTTTGCCACAAGAAGTTTAGCTTTGTAATATTTTTTGCATTTCAGATATGACCTATGAATGTTCATGATCTGTTCTGCTCCTTGGTTAGCGGCTTGCTTATGCATCTGGTACAGCATATGCATGTTTCCTCTAATTTCTGCTAGTTCTTCTGTAAACCAGTTCAGACTTTTCTTTTTCATTTCACTTGGATATCTAATTCTTTTTTTACTGTTGAACAAGAATACCATAAATCTGTGTACTTTTTAAAGAAGTGATCAAAGGTAATTTCAGCTTCCCTTTTTCCAGATTGACAATTATATATAAGGTCCCAATCTGCACTTCCTAGTCTCTCAACAAACATACTTATGTATTCTTCCTTTTGTCCTCGTACCATTACTACTTTAGATTCTTCCATTTTAACCGGCTGCCTCTTACAGAGTGTAAGGAGTAGTGTCTCATGATCTGCAAGTCCACTTCTTGCAAGTCTGACTGTAAAATCTTCCTTCTGGAAATTCACAACAATATTGTCTATGCAGGCATTCTTACGTGTGGCATGGTTATTTTTGCAATAGAGGTCTAATGATCTTAGCATATTCAAAAATGCCCTAGCAACTGGCCTCCATGTGTTTACTATTTCTATGTTGAAATCACCACATATAGAAATTCTTGTTTTACTCTTCAATATCTTTTTAATTATTAATTCAAATTTTTCAATAAACAAATTTACATAACCATCTGGTGACCTATACAGAATAACTACCATTATATTTTCATTCATTAGTTTTACACAACTAAACTCCCCATCTAGTTCTGAGGAGTACATAGATACATCAGTTCTGGAGAACCTTATTCTTTCTTTGACAAAAATTCCAGCACCACCATTCTTTCTCTGTTTTCTACATATCATGTCTCCCACAACATACCCTTGGGGAACAAACATATTTACTTGTTCTTGGGTTAACCAGTGCTCAGATACACATATAACATCTACATACTCAGTGTTACATGAATGTTCTAATTCTAAAATCTTATTTCTAATACAATGGATGGTAACGTGTAGAAAAGTAAGTAGTTTGTTTCTGTTTGTATTCCTCTGAGAGCAATTTCACTATATACTTGAAGCTGTAGGTTCAGTTAATGTCTTTAATTCTTTAATCTTGATGCACTGTGATAGTCTGTGTTATGATAGTCACATACCTGTTAATCCACTTGATGACTCACTTTGTTAACTGCTTTCTTCTGTGAAACCACTGGTGATCCCACCAAAAATCCTGATCCCTTGGTTGTGGTTTCTTTCTTTGGGTTGACTTCCATATTCCACCTGTTAGTATTCTCATTCCTTGAGCTTGAGTTGCTGTTCTTCTTTTTGAAAGTAGTCCTCTCTTCTTTTATGGTGTCTTCTTTCCTGCCACATAATTTGCTGCTTCTTCTACTTTTGCACTGATCTCATGGGTATATTTATTACTAGAGTAATTGTCTTCTCCACACATACAGAATTCACTTTGAAGGATTCTGCTGTTATTTGTGCTGGAGTTGTGTCAGTAACAATTTTCACTGATTCTTTATCTGAGACTGCAGTATCCTTCCATTTAACTTCTATTGCTGTTTTGTATGCTTCCCTGTTTGTTTCCACTGATTCGTACATCCTTGTGGCAATTAGTTCTTTACTAGTTGCGTTTAGGTGCTGTCCATGTGCTGTGTATAGCTCTTTGTTACTAGGAGTATTAACAAAACAAGTGTTACGGAAGCCTTTCACTATTTTTTTTAGTTTTCTGTTAGCGGATTGAATTTCTTGGTTTAGACAAGACCATTCAGGCAGGCCATGCCTGTGTAGTACACCAACTACAATCACATTTGTATTTTGTAGTTCTGACAATGCTTTATGTAGTGAATGAACTGATAAGTTGGCTTCATTCTTTGTTACATCATTAGCCCCTGCCTAAATAACTGCAAAATCTTCATTTGTCAGCTTATGCAGGTCATTGCATTTTTTTTTAAATTTTACACTAGTGGGGTGTGAAGATTGGTTAATGAAATGAAAAACTTATTCTCAAAATGTTACTCTGCGACTTGGGTATGCAGCCACATGATTGGTACAATTATTTCAGTATCAGTGGGGAAATGTATTTGAGCCTCGTACCACACATAACCCCACTGAGTAAAAAGCAAAATACAATCATGGGAGAAGCTATAAGTCCACCCAAAAGACTGACAGCAGTATTATGATTTCTCACAAATTGGTTATGAAACCTCAAACATACATTCATAATCTGTGAGTGATGATTTACCTACCTCTTCTCTTCCTACCCCCAGATAAATAAATATCTTCCATTTTTCCCTTCTGTAGTTGATTGTCAGAGAATCTATCTTTTTAATAATGACATTTCTTTCTCTAACCCGGTCAAGTGATTTACATTTTGTTAAAAGTATAATGTATGCGATATCGGTCTTTGCATTACAATGATAGGCTCTCAATTTAATGCCCCTGATGCAGAGACAATTGAATAACATTTTCCAGCAATTTGTAATTGATTTTCTGTGCTTCACATTGATCAACATAGTTAATGAATAATGCGTCACAACTGACATTTGCTTATTCAAACTTGTACGTTTTCAGCACACACACTCAAGCATGTGTATATTGGTATGCTTGCAAAAGCTTGCATAAGTAAAAATCAAGCTTTAAGTGACTTTAACAGTCCCCTCAACATCATATTTATTTGAAGCTAAGTTTAAAATGTTTCTTGCACAATCTATGCCATGACTATCAGAGGCAACGAATATTTTGAGTCTCCTACTCACTGACTCACTCTCAGGAGCAAAGGTTTGCATTTTTATTGCTGCACCCTTAGATTGCTTTCCTTTTTGAACTGCATTCTGTGTTGTGATATGCATGCTGTGTTGTGAATCGTTTTTTATGTTGGATGCCTCAAATCTGTAGTTTTTAAACATTTCTTTCTCGGCTGATTCTCGTTTCTGTAGTTTGTTTGTTAGTACACATATAATTGTTTTCAAATACTTAAGTTCCCTTCTTACTATTGTGAGTTCATTCATTAACTTTTTGCACACACAAGTTTTTAACAGATCTATTTTGAGTATGGCACTGGGCCCTTATTTAGCTTGCATTTATTAGGAATCTCTCGCCCAGTGTGTGGTTCCAAAAGACTGGAGAAAAGTGTAGGTGACTCCTCTATATGTAAGAAGTGTAAAATACTGGACCCAAAAAACTGCAGATCAGTATCCTTAACATCAATTTGCTGCAGAATCCTAGAAAATATTCTCAGTTCAAATACAACAACTTTTCTTGAGACTGAGAAGCTTACGAGGGGGGACCCAAAAGAAACCATACTCCGAGGGCTATGCCTCTCATAGACGTAGTGCAGGGTTCTCATGCTAGATGGTGTTAATAGAGACCTTCATGAAACAGCTGTGCAGGTGGCATCAGTGTAGAGCTGAACGTGCAAGTGTGGTATTGTGTTTCTCTGACTGTTGGCGGGTTACCTCCGCGAAGTCGTTATGGCATCTTTGAAAGAACAAAGAGCGTGTGTGAAATTTTGTTTCCTGCTTAAAAAAACTGCAATGGAGACACACCAAATGCTTCAGGAAGCTTTCCAGGAGGACACTATGAGCCGTACACAGATTTTTGAGTGGTTTGGGCACGTTAAACATGGTGAGATGTGTGTTGAAGACCAAGCTCATTCTGGACGCCCTTCAACATAGCAAAATGAGGAGAACATTGAAAAGGTCCACCAAAAGATCAATGAGGATCGTCGCCAAACAATTGACCAAATTTCAGCAGAGACAGGAATCAGTTGGAGGTTGTGCCAGTGGATTCTGAGTGAGGATTTGCACAGGAGACATGTTGCTGCTAAATTTGTTCCATGCCTTCTCACACAGGAGCAAAAAATCATCCTCATGGATGTGTGTCAGGACTTGAAAACAGAGATTGCACGTGATCCAAACTTCTTGAACAGTCATTACAGGGGATGAGAGTTGGTGTTATGGGTATGACCCAGAAACAAAGGAAGCATCAAGGCAGTGGAGGACTCCCAACCCTCCCAGACCAAAAAAAGCAAGGCAAGTGAGGTCAAATGTGAAGATGATGATCATTGTCTTTTTTGATGTTTGTGGAATTGTGCATCTGGAATTTGTGCCCCCTGGCCAGACTGTTAAACAGCACTTTTACTTGGATGTTTTAAGGTGTCTGCGAGAGGATGTGAGGAGGAAACGCCCAGAACTTTGGCGATCAGGTGACTGGTTTCTGCATCATGACAATGCTCCAGAACACACGGCCCTCCGAGTGACCCACTATTTGGCATCTCAGAGGTGGTCTGTCGTTCCCCATGCTCCGTATTCACCGGACCAAGCCCTGTGCGACTTTTTCCTATTTCCACGAATGAAAAATACACTAAAAGGGGAGCATTATGATGATGTGGAAGCGGTAAAAACAGCTTCGCAAAGGGCACTGGACAATATCAAACTTGAAGAGTTACAAACATGCTTCCAACAGTGGGAAAAGAGACTTGACAAGTGCATTGCATGTAATGGAGAGTATTTTGAAGGTGATTGAAGTAATTTTGTAAAAAGGTTCATCAATAAATTTTTTATGACAACAATCTGGTTTCTTTTGGGTCCCCCCTTGTATGTCCATGAATCAACATGGTTTTAGAAAATGATGCTCATACAAAACTCAACTTACCTTTTTCTCACATGACATACTACAGACTATGGATGAACAGTAACAGGCAGATTTCATGTTTCTAGATTCTTGAAATGCATTGGGCACTGTGCCCTGCTGCAGATTGTTAATGGAGGTATGAGCATATGGAATAGGTTCCCAAATATGTGAGTGGCTTAAAGACTTCATAAGTAATAGAACCCAGTATGTTGTCCTAATGGCATGTGTTGATCAGAGAAAAAGGTATTGTTGGGGGTGCCCCAGGGAAGTGTGACAGGACTGTTATTATTTTATATATACATACATGGTATGGCAGACAGGGTGGGCAATAATCTGCAGTTGTTTGCTGATAATGCTGTGGTTTACAGAGAGGAGTCAAAGCCGAGTGACTATAGGAGGTTACAAGATGATTTAGACAAAATTTTTAGTTGGTGTGATGAATGTCAGCAAGCTATAAATGTAGAAAAAGTAGGTTAATGTAGATGTGTAGGAAAACAAATTCACAATGTTCAGTTACAGTATTATAGCCTACATCACATATGATGTCACTTCTGTGCATAGATGTGGAGCAGAAAGGACGTGTAGAGGGTAGAGATCTCCACGTGCATGGCAGCAGAGAGCAAGTAAACAAAATCTATGTTGCTGAACTGTGTGGTCCTTGAAAATGACAGGGGTTTACCTGTGGAAATATTGATATTTTTGATGAATTTATCCAACCACATAATCGTGAGTTATTAGAGCATACAAAACACTGGAAGAGCTTAACTTCTCCTTGGACAAAATGTTGAACATCATAATCTGCATACTTCATAGGGTACTGATTCCTAATCAGTAAAGGCTAGGAAGTTCTCATATACTATGTATGTGACTGATGTGTAGACAAACCAGTTTTTTAAACCACAAGTCTTTAAAAGTAAGAAATATTATTACTTTACTTTGTTCCAAATTCTACATCATAATATCACCATTACAGCTTTCTGTGTCTGTGTCCAAACTATCTGATTGTAAATTTACCAAACGAAAGTGCTGGCAGGTCGAAAGACACACAAACATACACATAAAATTCAAGCTTTCGCAACAAACTGTTGCCTCATCAGGAAAGAGGGAAGGAGAGGGAAAGACGAAAGGATGTGGGTTTTAAGGGAGAGGGTAAGGAGTCACTCCAATCCCAGGAGTGGAAAGACTTACCTTAGGGGGAAAAAGGACGGGTATACGCTCGCACACACACACATACCCATCCACACATATACAGACACAAGCAGACATATGTCCCCTAAGGTAAGTCTTTCTGCTCCCGGGATTGGAATGACTCCTTACCCTCTCTCTTAAAACCCACATCCTTTCGTCTTTCCCTCTCCTTCCCTCTTTCCTGATGAGGCAACAGTTTGTTGCGAAAGCTTGAATTTTGTGTGTATGTTTGTGTTTGTTTGTGTGTCTTTCGACCTGCCAGCACTTTTGTTTGGTAAGTCACATCATCTTTGTTTTTTGATAAATTTTTCCCACGTGGAATGTTTCCCTCTATTATATTGATTGTAAATTTAGGATGATAGGTTCAAGGCTTATACTTATCTTCTTCTCCCTATCAAAGTTGCTTCCTGAAGCTTTTCAACATATCACACAGACTGTGTCCATGATGAAGGGAGGATATAGTTTATTGCTTCATGTACAAGCAATTCAGTAACTGTTGTCTTCAACTGTTCCCACAGAGCCTTCAATCTTTGCACCAAAAATTCCATCGGATTATAGTGATAGTGATATGTGGGTAAACACAAAACTGTGTGACCACATTCTCATCCAAGAAAGTCAGTTTGTGTGTTCTGGTGCATGATTTATATAAATTAAGGATCTGCAGGAGTTTGGCATTAGTCTTGTATGTAATGTGCAAAATACAGGGTGTCCCAAAACGAATGACCTGATTTTAAATAGAATCATTTATTAGGAAGAAGGGCTTAACACCAACAAATTGCACACTAGATTACTCAGAAAAGGCAGAAGTTTATAAAAATCCTTCATAAATGTTCAATATGTCTTCCACTGGCTGCACGGACGACATCTAGCCGATAGCTGAATTCACCCCAAACTGAGCATAAGGTGTCTTCTGTCACTGAAGCTACAGCAGCTGATATTCTGGTTTTTAGTTCATCAATGTCATGAGGTAAGGGAGGAACATAAACACATTGTTTAACATATCCCCATAGGAAGAAATCACATGGTGTTAAGTCAGGGGACCTAAAAGGTCTCACGGTCCTGTATGCCCTATCCAACATTGAGGCACGTTGGCATTGAGGAAACTGTGCACATTGTTGTGCCAGTTTGGTGGTGCTCCATCTTGCTGATAGATGAAATTTTCAGAGTCACGTTATGGGAATTACCAGTTCTGTAGCATTATAAGATATGATTGTGCTATTACGGTTTCTTCCTCAAAGAAGTAGGGACCATAAACCTTGCTTTGTGAAACAGCACAAAAAACATTAACTTTTGGTGAATCATGTTTGTGTTCAGTTGTTTCATGAGGATTTTCAAGCCCCCATATATGCACATTATGATAGTGAACCTTACCGCTAATACAGAAAGTTGCCTCATTGCTGAATATCAACTGTGGCAGAAAAGTGTCATTTTCCATGTCCTCTAGAATAGCATTGCTAAAGTTCACTCACTTCACTTTGTCAGTATCTCAAAGAGCTTGTACCAGTTGTAATTGGTATGGTTTGAGGGCTAAATGAGGCTGTAACATATGCCACACTGTCATGCGCGGTAACACAGGTTCTCAGCTAGCACAACACGTAGACTTGTGGGGCTACACTCAAATGCTCATCGCATTTGTTCCATTGTTTGTTCAGGAACATGTGGCCAGCCAGGACCTCTGCCTTTACAGAGGCACCCTGTTTCTTCAAACTGTTTATACCACTGTCGAATGTTCTTTGGTGATGGTAGTTTAGCACCAAATCGAATATGAAATGCCCACTGAACTGCGATCACTGATTGAGTATGACTAAATTCAATAACACAATATACCTTCTGTTCCACAGATGCCATACTGCTTGATACTGGCTGCACGCTCCTGGTCAGTGCTTGTAACAAGATCTAATGGATTTTTCTGAAACTCTAGACCATGCCAATTACATCTAGTGCTGTTTCAGTTACCTAGTGACATTTGTCTCAATGTTATTACAAGTTAAAATTGGGTCATTCTTTTTGGGACACCCTGTATTTTAATTTTTATGCCTGTGCAAAATAACCACTTCCCTCACGTTTGTACTTGGTGTTTTCTCTGTAACAACTGAATGATAACTCGCATGTTACGTCACAATGACCAACTTCAAAGCAAATTATGGCAAGATTTTTCAGTGAAACACTTCACAAAACTGACAGCATTCATTCCTTAATGGTAGTCACTGCTGTTTTTGTACTTCTAAACACAAGTTTACTCTCAGGAACAAAATCAGAAGAAGAACCAGCATGCACAATAAGTATCAAAGAACCTATTCCTATGGGAACTGTAAAACTGCCAGTACCATCACCCATTTTTCAGCAGGTCATCCTGGAATGATTCTAATTCAACTATGTTTCATCAAGGTAATACACTGTTGAACTACTTCCATCTTTTTTATGCTGATCCTATGCCACTTCATTCATCTAAAAACTCTCTTCTTACCATATTTGGAAACAATATTATTTAAACTTCTTTACATCGATGAAGCACTACCTTTGAAGCTAATTTTTTCATCCATAGTTACTACAAGTTTTTGTGATGTCAGGTATTTACCATTCACACAGAGTGCTCTAAAGAATCATTGTCAAAAAAGTCCATTTGTGTTAACAAGTCTCTTGTGATTTTAACATTTTCCAGATGACACAAAATCAACTGTTCTCTGAGCTCTACCACTTTCATTTACAATTCCCTTTACAGTTCTCTTGCTGAAACCACATACTTCTACAGTCTGTCCTTGTGTGTTGAAATGTCAATATTGGTAATCCTACTTTCAAACTCACATTTGAAAATGTTATAAATCAGGTAAGTAATCCCCCTCATCTGCTTGTGAAGCACTTCACAGTTATAGACATCACCTGACATTTTTTTAATTGTACTAAAACATTTACAGATATATAATCACAGCTATATGGCTACAAGGAAAAAAGAACACCAACAGTTGAAAGAGTAATTTGATTGTTCCAAAGTGTGGCAACAGTGAAAGAGTAATTTGGTTGTTGTGAAGCGCAGCAAAAGTGCAGCATGCAGGAGAGAGATTCTAGCCATCTAGCCATAACTTGCAGTGAGCCACTCAGAAAGGGAATGAATTTTACTGGCTGCCAGAGGTTAATGGAAGGGATGCACAGAACAGCTGAAAATCGGGCTGGCTCTCTACCAGACACAGACTTTAGAAGCATCTTGCTTGACACAATCATGTTGTTGAAATATCTGGACATAGCACTGCAAAATGATATGGAAAGGAAAAATCATGTGAGGACTGTGACAGGGAAGATGAATGTTCAACATCAGTTTACTGGGAGCGTTTTTGGAAAGTGTGGTTCATTTGTAAAGGAGACTGCATATAGTATGCTAGTGCAATCTATTCTTGTGTACTGCTTGGGTATTTGGATCTGTACCAGGTTGGATTAAAGAAAGACATTGAAGCAATTCAAAGGCAGGCTGCTAGATTTGTTACCAGTAGGTTTGTACAACACACAGGTGTTACAGAGATGCTTCTTCAGGAACTCAAATGGGAATCCATGGAGGGAAGGTGACATTCTTTTCTAGGAACTGACATTTGAAGCTGACTGCAGACTGATTCTACTGCCACCATCATGCATTTTGCATAAGGACCATAAAGATAAGGTATGAGAAATTAAGAAATGACTAGTAGTGTAACAGGGTACCCTCTACCCACTACCACAAACAGAATGGTGGAGTATGTATGTTGATGCAGGTGTACATTCACTCAGCTGTTGAAATTAGGAAAACTTAATGAGGCAACCATTTATGGAGGTGAGGCTGCCACAGATGAAATTTTCCATGGATGATACACTATGTGTTCAAGAGTATCTGGATACCTGGCTGAAAATGATTTAAAAGTTCATGGCACCCTCCATCAGTAAACCTGGAATTCAATATGGTGTTGGTCTACCCTTAGCCTTGATGATAGCTTCCACTCTCACAGACATACATTCAATCGGGTGCTGGAAGGTTTCTTTGGGAATGGCAGCCCATTCTTCACAGAGTGCTGTTCTGAGGAAAGGTATTGATATCAGTCAGTGAGGCCTGGCATGAAGTTGGCATTCCAAAACATCCCAAAGGTGTTTTATAGGATTCAGGTCAGGACTCTGTGCAGGCCCTTTTTAACTGTTGCTGATCTCTTTCAGTCAATAGCCGAGGTCGGCCTGTCCACTTTTGTGCTGTAGGTGTCCCTTCACATTTCCACTTCACTAGCACTTTAGAAACAGTGGACCTAGGGATGTTTAGGAATGTGGAAATCTTGTGTACAGACATATGGCACAAGTGACACCCAATCACCTGACCACATTCGAAGTCCGTGAGTTTCGTGGAGTGTCCCATTCAGCTCTCTCACGATGTCTAATAGGTGGCAGCACAATGCACATAATATGAAAAATGCATGTTTTTGGCTGTGTCAGGATACTTTTGATCACATAGTGCAGTTGCCAAGATGTTAGGAAACGACATCAACATCATCATTGATGACCATCATGGCTAATTGATTCTGGGATGTCATATTCTGTAATATTGTTGTGTATTGTTGCCACCTGAAAGAGACTATGTTCTGAGATTCAAATGTTACTGGACTGAAGGTTGTAATTAAAGAATTAATCCAGCTGATAGGAACTTGTGCTGTGAAAATAACTACCAATGACTTTAAATTTGTCATTTTACCAAAATGCATCCTTAACATTATCCTTGGATGGGCTTAATGCAGAAAATGACATAAGTAGTCATAGACTGTGAAGATTGAATATCCAGACTGATAAAGTTATGCCATTAAATTCACACAACAGTGATTGATCTGAGCAGTTGTTTGCTGCTGAAGGCACTTACCTATATCTACATTTAAATGCATAATCTGCAAACCACTGTGTCATAGTTTCGTCCCATTCCAGTCACGAATTGGGTACAGAGAAAAATGACTGCTTAAATTTCTCCATGTTTGTTGCAATTAGTCTAATTTTGTCTTCATAGTCCATTAGGGACTGATGTGCAAGTGGCTGAAGAAAATCTCTATATTCCTCTCTAAATGCTGGTTCTTCAAATTTTATAAGTAGACTTCTACTGGATAAATTATGTCTAATTTCAAAAGAGTGCCAGTTCAGATTTTTGATTTCCATGATGCTCTCTCATGAGTCAAACAAACATGTTATCATGTATGCCAGACTTCTTTGTGTGTGTTCTGTATTCCATGTTAGGAATGAGTTTACACTTGAGAATTATTTTAGAATGGGCTGCATGAGTGATTTGTGAACAATCTCCTTTGTAGACTGATTGCATTTCCCTAGCACTATACCAATAAACTGAAGTCTACCACCTACATTACCCACAACTAAGTCTATGTAATTATTCCATTTCATATCCCTGCAGTGTTACACACCTAGGTATTTGTATGAGTTGGCTGATTCAACTAAGCCTATGTAATTATTCCATTTCATATCCCTGCATTGTTATACACCTAGATATTTGTATGAGTTGGCTGATTCCAACTGTCACTCATTGCTAATATAGTCATAAGAGATTGTGATTTTTTCATTTTTTGATGTGCACAATTTTACATTTCTGAACATTTAAAGAACTTTTTAATCTTTACGCCATTTTGAAGTTTTAGCAAGGTCTGATCGAATATTTATACAGCCTCTTTTTGACAGTGCTTCATTACAGATAACTGTATCACATGAGAAAAGTCTGAGTTTACTGTAATTAGTGCTTGCAAGGTCATTAGCATACAATGATCCCAACCCACTTCTATGAGGCACACCTGAAGTTATTTCTACATCTGTTGACTCTCCATCCAAGACAACCTATTGTGTCCTTCCTGCCAAGAGAGCTTTAATCCAGTCTCAAATTTTGCTTAATACCCCCATAAGATCATAATTTTGATAATAAGTATGATAGGTGTGGTACAGAATCGAATATGTGTGGAAGTCAAAAAATACCACATCTACCTGACTGCCTTGATCCATAGATTCTGGGATGACATGTGCGACAAGAGCAAGCTAGGTTTTTGCATGATTGATGTTTTTGATATCCCTGATGATGGCTGGTATGGAAGAAGTCTTTCCATTTGAGATACCTTGTTAAGTTTGATATAAAAATGTATTCTAGGATTCTATGAGGGTGTGCTGAAAAGTAATGCCTGTAAATTTTTTATGTGAAAACTTTCAAAACATATGTATGGTAAACTATTCTTGTACATTTCCACCAGAGTTCTTTTACATGCTCTTGCCCAGAGGCAAATGTTTTGATTGAAATACGTAAATTTACCTACTTGATTTATCTATCCTTTATACTTCAATTGACATTTTAGCTACACCTGCCTGATACCACTTGCAATACTTTCAACTATTTCAATGTCTCTCTCAAGCAAGCTATTTTCCCTGACAGGATGAAGTATTCTAATGTAAAAGCCCTCCACCAAAATATGTGATACCTCAGATGTTACAAACTATCATCATATCTTCTTTTGACTGCATTTTCTAAAGTCCTTAAAAATTAATACATGCTATGATAGCAATCACCTAAAAACTTTTCAGTATTAGCAAAAACCAGTTTGGATTCAGTGCCAAAGCCTTCCGAAAATCCAGAAATACGGAATTGATCTGAAGTCCCTTGTCAATAGCACTCAACACTTCATGTGAATAAAGAGCTAGTTGTGTTTCACAGGAACATTGTTTTCTAAACCCATGTTGACTGTGTGTCAATAGATCGTTTTCTTCGAGGTACCGGTAATTCACAACGTTCAAACACAATAAATGTTCCAAAATCCTGCTGCATATCGATGTTAACAATATGGGCCTGTAAATTAGTGGATTACTCCTACTACCTTTCTCGAATATTTGTGTGGCCTGTGCAACCTTCCAATCTTTGGGTATGGATCTTTCTTCGAGTGAACGGTTGTATATCAGATCCAACTTTAAAAATCATTGTTTTTGTTACGGAAAAGACACTGATGCTTACCATCAGCGCTGGGCTTTGCTTGAAAAAGTTGAAGAGAATGTTGGTAAACTAAACTGCAAATATTGCCGAAACACCAGAGAAAATGTGCCTGACAACTCCTAGCAGAGACACCCTGTATATATGTCTTTTGTCATTACTAATATTATTCTTTCCTCACAAAAATAGTGAAACATATGAAAAATGGATATGATATTGAGATAGAAAAAAAAACTATACAAATAATTCAAGTGCTTAACGTTAGCACAGAAATGAGTCAGATACATGGGTGCATATGAGTTCAACAACCTGCGAGAGCAAATTAAATGTCATGTGTATAATATGAAGATACTGAAGACTGAAATCTGAACTTTCTGTAGAGTAGCTCCTTTTACTCTTTAATGTTCTGAGCTATTTATAATTAGAATTAGCACTGTTATACAACAGTCTTGGTAATGTTAATGCATTTAGCTGTACTGTACTTAGATTAAATGAAGTGTACATCTTTTCACATCCAGGGGTCCACTCTCTGTGGAATAAGGTGTGTATACATGCTCTGAACTGTGATGTGGGGATAGTGAAGTAGGACTCATGTTAGTTTCATGCTGAATGATGAAATGGTCTTGAGAATTCATGACAAACGACTCTGCATGCACTTGCTGCTAGTCAGTATTCATTATACACTACTGGCCATTAAATTTGCTACACCAAGAAGAAATGAAGATGATAAACGGGTATTCATTGGACAAATATATTATACTAAAACTGACATGTGATAACATTTTCACGCAGTTTGGGTCCATAGAACCTGAGAAATCAGCACCCAGAACAACCACCTCTGGCCATAATAACGGCCTTGATTCGCCTGGGCATTGAGTCAAACAGAGCTTGGATGGCGCATACAGGTACAGCTGCCCACGCAGCTTCAACACAATACCACCGTTGATCAAGAGTAGTGACTGGCGTATTGTGACGAGCCAGTTGCTCGGACACCATTGACCAGACGTTTTCAATTGGTGAGAGATCTGGAGAATGTGCTGACCAGGGCGACAGTTGAAAATTTTCTGTATCCAGAAAGGCCCGTACAGGACCTGCATCATGCAGTCATGCATTATCCTGCTGAAATGTACAGTTTCGCAGGGATCGAATGAAGGATAGAACCACGGGTCGTAACACATCTGAAATATAACGTCCACTGTTCAAAGTGCTGCCAATGCGAAGAAGAAGTGACCGAGACGTGTATCCAATGGCACCCCATACCATCATGCTGGGTGATACGCCGGTATGGTGATGACGAATACACGCTTCCACTGTGCGTTCACCGCGATGTTGCCAAACACGGATGCGACCATCATGAAGCTGTAAACAGAACCTGGATTCATCCGAAAAAGTGACGTTTTGCCATTCATGCACCGAGGTTCGTCGTCGTGTACACCATCACAGGCGCTCCTGTCTGTGATGCAGTGTCAAGGGTAACTGCAGCCATGGTCTCTGAGCTGATAGTCTATAGTGCTGCAAACGTCGTCGAACTGTTCGTGCATATGGTTGTTGTCTTGCAAATGTCGCCATCTGTTGAATCAGGGATCGAGACGTGGCTGCACGATCCATTACAGCCATGCGGATAAGATGCCTGTCATCTCGACTGCTAATGATACGAGACCGTTGGGATCCAGCACGGCGTTCCGTATTACCCTCCTGAACCCACTGATTCCATATTCTGCTAACAGTCATCCGATCTCGACCAACGCAAACAGCAATGTCGTGATAAGATAAACCGCAATCACGATAGGCTACAATTCGACCTTTATCCAAGTCGGAAGCTTGATGGTATGCGTTTCTCCTCCTTACACGAGGCATCATGTAACGCCGGAAATGCATATCCTCCTATTTCCATCTATTGTACTATAATTTGTTTTCCTTATTTTTGCTACCTGTATATATGATATTTCTGTGTCTTCACATATTGTAATTGTTTTACTATTTGTATATATATATTTATGCATTTATGTCGATGTATAATTGGTTTGTTTCGTAAATATTATTTGTATTTTTACGCTGGGTCTTGCCTAGGGAAAACTGCTATCGAACGATTACATCGATGGGTCGTGTGAAGAATCAAAGTGTGTAGGATCTTTGGTAGTGTTAACTCTGCCGCGTGAAGCGCGGGCGGAGAGAGAGAGTCTGGCGGGAGTAGCGAGTGGAGCAGGTGTCGTGTGACGCTCCCGCGAGTTGCCGCGCTTTCGGGGTTTGGCAGCAAGTAATTGCGCTCGACTCGCGATGATAGTTTCTGACATGGTGTCGCGGACGGGAAGCATTAGCTGGCGCACATCAAGAGCCCGTTTCGCCTGGTGACCGTGTCGAGAAGAAGGCGCGCCAACATCCAGCTTCTGCAACAGCGACGGCCGACAATGAGTGACTGTCGCCACCTCCTCGATCGACGGCTTCAAACCTTCAATCAACCAACAAGGAAGACTAAAAGCACGTAAAGTTTCAGAACTGTATGGCAGACCTCAGCTTTTCAAATTGTTCCATTTGCCTCGCAAAATTACAGCAACTTAGCATGAACCTTTGTTGCTCATTGTCCCAATTGCATTGCCAAGCAGGGTCCCTTCCTTTTCCGAAATGAACCCGATTGTCGTTGAAATTCAAACGCCAGCATTAAAATAATATGATTAGATTTCACTGCTTTAATTTCAAAGTTCAGTAGCTGGCTACAATATTTAGGTTACACGAGCACAAATTTAGAGTGCGAGTTTTGTTAGCATATTTTAGCTTACCTGTGACTGCAGCTCAGCTTGGTACGTACTAAATTTTACTATTGTTAATAGTTCAGAATCATTTAATTCAAGTTCAAAGTTAAATATCTTGTTTCTAAATTGCGTAGAGTCAAGTTGCTTTTGAAATGATTGTTGAGGTAGTCCAAGACTAACCGTATTTTACTGGATTTCGATGTGCTTCAGAAAGAAAGCTCACTATTAACTTCAGTCACTAAATTAACTTTCGATTTTCCGGTTTTATTAATTCTTTTGCTAAATTAAGTCAGAGTGTAGCGAAATTTATTACTTCTGACAAACTTTCAGTTTTCACACTACACGTGTCAACCTTCAGTTGCCACGCTTCTAGTGTTAATTATATGTGTAATAACCTTTCTTTTTCAGTTGCTATAGTAATTGTCCTTAGGACTGGCGACCGTGATTTCCCCCAAATCTCAAATATCTAATTACCGCTAGTTAATTGTTAACGTAACGGCCGCACATTTACTTTCTTTATTAACTTTACCCCTTTTCAAAATTAATTTCCACCAGTTTCATTTGCATTTTTCCTTTCATTTAGATGTAACCCTTTCCTCCCTCTTTACCGATAGATTAACTTCGGTGACGATTGCTTTTCCCAAATTTCCATTAGGTACACGCGGTTTAATTTCTCACTGTCATTAAGGTCGATAAGTGAGGGGGGAGGTTACAATCACAACAACGTTTCACCAGGCAACGCCGGTCAACTGCTGTTTGTGTATGAGAAATCGGTTGGAAATTTTCCTCATGTGATCACGTCGTAGGTGTCGCCACCAGCGCCAACCTTGTGTGAATGCTCTGAAAAGCTAATCATTTGCATATCGCAGCATCTTCTTCCTGACGGTTAATTTTCGCGTCTGTAGCAAGTCACCTTCGTGGTGTAGCAATTTTAATGGCCAGTAGTGTATGTTCTTGTTTTCTTCGGAGCGATACTGAATTGATGTGTCCAGATGCAAATTGGGATGGCGAATATTTTTTTGTCACATCTTCAAATGTGTGTGAATTCCTAAGGACCAAACTGCTGAGGTCATCGGTCCCTAGACTTACACTTATGCTAAGAGCAACACACACCCATTAACTTATGCTAAGAGCAACACACACTCACCCATGCCTGAGGGAGGACTCGAACCTCTGGCGGGAGGGGCCGAGCAATCTGTGACAAGGCACCTCAAACCACGCGGCCACTCCGCGAGGCAATATTTTTTTTTTTGGGGGGGGGGGGGTAGGTAGTTAGATGCTCTTATGCCACTGGCAGATGTATCTCAAAACTAGTTTTATAGAACTACCGTAGGCTACCATAGATTATCATAAATTACTGGTAAACAACGGTAGTTTTCCTAATAGCCTTGGTCACATAAGGTCTTAACTGCATTATCTGTAAGTTACGTGTGTTGCATTCCTATCAGGCGTTACATTTTTTCGATCGCTTTGTTTGTCAACACGATCAGTGTCTTACCAGAGTCCCCACGACCATGGGCACTGAGCGGTGTGGCGCAGTGGTTAGTAAACTGGAGTCGCATTCGGGAGGATGACAGATCATGCCCATGTCCGGCCATCCTGATTTAGGTTTTCTGTGATTTCCCTAAATCGCTCCAGGCATGTCAGGATGGTTCCTTTGACAGGGCACGGCCGACTTCCTTCCCTGTCCTTCCCTAATCCGACGAGACTGATGACCTTGCTGTTCGGTCTCTTTCCCCAAACAACCCAACCCAACCCAATAACTGGAATTGGCGAAGCATTTGGAAACTAAGTGAGGATATATAACTAGCAGCGTACCTACAGAACATTTTTGTTCTAGATATTGTCCTCCTGTCTGTTACTTAAAAATGAGCAGCATTTGAAGCAAAATTAAAGCTGTCAATATTTAATTCAGGCTTTATTCGAAAATTGTTAATCTGTAAACGTGAAACAGAGGGATGTTGTAGGAAAAATAAAGAAAAGCGTACACATTTATAATATAACGTTAGAAAACGCAATTTACTTGAAAAAGGTAACAATAAAAAAATAAATACGAAAGAAAAACGTATCAAACACCGCTTCAGTACTCTGTCAAGCTTATATAAAACATGTTTCTGCTATTCATAAACAACCTTCGCATTTATCAGTAATAGCAGGCAACTGTTGCTTTTAATCGTGATGAAAAAGTTTCTATTTAGTAGAAAATAGCAACAATAACCACATAGAGTTTTTAAAATGTTTGTGCGTGCAAACCGTACTTGCATCAAAAGTAATTGCTTTGGTTGCATAAAAGTTCAGAAGCTACGCGATTAACTAATTTTTATTACTTTTAAAATGCAATTTGTATTTTGCAAGGATATGGAATACGCAATGGACTGACACTGAACGGTGTGCGATTCTAATTATGTAAAAAAAAGGAAAAAAGAACTGTTTCCCCACTCACCACAAATCCTGGTGCGCAGCCACCCTATCAACTACTCTCCCACGAACTGAAACAAGTACTGCATAAACACTTAAACTACCGCAAAAGACCAACTGTTCACTCTTCTCGTTTCTCCTCCCAAATGCTGGTATGCCGCATCAAGTTATAGTGATGTGTAATACAGTATAGTGTTCAGTTTAACCTACTCACACTTTGTTTTTAAATGTCACACTTTTCCTATATGTTATATTCAATATTATCAATTAAAAGCGCCTTTTAAGTAATTTACATCGTCTGACAAAAAAGGAAAGCACCCAGAAGACGTGGTAGGATGTCAATCTAACTTTGTACACGTACACACCATCAGCGGTTGTGTAAATAATTAAGAGTTGGAATTCTCTGCGGCAAATAGAATGGCCACCAGAGTGAATTAGTGTTGTTCGTGATTGGTGTTGTTACCAAACCTGCTAGGGTATATTTACGCGCTCCTCGTCCAGGCAGTGAAGCCCCAAGGGATGTCTACCGGTCGCCGCGGCCGCCGTGCGTATTGGCGTCACGCGGATGCGGTATGGAGCGGTGTATGGTAATCAGACCGCTCTCCATCCCGTTTTGCAGACTTTCCAGGCCGTGGAGCAGCTACTACTCGGTCAAGAAGTTCCGGAATTGGCATCACAAGCCTGAGTGCACCCCGTAACAGTCATCCCGCCAAGGAGAAATCCTTGGACTGTTTATGAATGGTGGCTCATCGGTGAGTAGGGCGGTTTCCTGGGGAGAGGTCCCATTTCTCCAATGTTACATAGAGGCATGGGAGTATCACTCCTGGTGTCATGTTGTGAGGAACTATCGGATATGACTTCAGGTCGTGGGTGACACTGACTGAGGGAACTCTGACAGCACAATGGTACGTCACAGACATCCTGCGTCCTCGAGTGTTACTTGTGTGACAATATCGTGGTGCCATTTTTCAACAGAACAATATTTTCCACACATGGCATTTATCTCTATGAACTGTCTGCAGATGCTGAGGTACTCCTATGGTCAGCAAGCTCTCCAGGTCTGACCTCGAAACAACAAATGTGAGGCTACATCCTATGGGAACTCCGCCGCAGCGCCAGTAACAATTGTATAAGGGAGTTGTGTGTCAGCTTGCACCAGGAGAGGATACGATGGCTTTATGACACCGTTCCGAATGGAATCAGTGAATGCATCCAGACTAGAGGAAATCAGTATGTAGCCCATCCTTTTAAAAAACTAGACTACATCTATGTTCTTTTATTCACTGATGGTAGAGAAGCGGAGGACGAGGGAATGAAATGACAATAAAGAAGAAGAAGAAGAAGAAGAAGAAGAAGAAGAAGAAGAGTGATGATAAGTTTCCATATGTGAATGCGCTCCACAACCGGTATTAACCTTCTGGCCAACGACAGCCTTCGCAGCTGATTCGATTTCTCTGTGGGATGCGCACCAGCTGGTTTTCAAGTTACTCTGGACTGGGAATAGTTGTGATTTTGAGCTTGTAACTCAGTAATCTGTAATTTTTGTAGTTAAACAAATAAATTGTGCTGTATCTACAACACAATACATTAATTTCATGTTTGTGCATTTCATTCCTCTCAGTCCCATAGAGAGACTAGAAATCTACTCTGTAGGAATCAGCATGGGTTTCGAAAAAGACGATCGTGTGAAACCCAGCTCGCGCTATTCGTCCACGAGACTCAGAGGGCCATAGACCCGGGTTCCCAGGTAGATGCCGTGTTTCTTGACTTCTGCAAGCGTTCGATACAGTTCCCTACAGTCGTTTAATGAACAAAGTAAGAGCATATGGACTCTCACACCAACTGTGTGATTGGATTGAAGAGTTCCTAGATAACAGAACGCAGCATGTCATTCTCAATGGAGAGAAGTCTTCCGAAGAAAGAGTGATTTCAGGTGTGCCGCAGGGGAGTGTCGTAGGACCGTTGCTATTCACAATATACATAAATGACCTTGTGGATAACATCGGAAGTTCACTGAGGCTTTTTGCGGATGATGCTGTGGTATATCGAGAGGTTGTAACAATGGAAAATTGTACTGAAATGCAGGAGAATCTGCACCGAATTGACGCATGGTGCAGGGAATGGCAATTGAATCTCAATGTAGACAAGTGTAATGTGCTGCGAATACATAGAAAGAAAGATCCCTTATCATTTAACTACAATATAGCAGGTCAGCAACTGGAAGCAGTTAATTCCATAAATTATCTGGGAGTACGCATTAGGAGTGATTTAAAATGGAATGATCATATAAAGTTGATCGTCGGTAAAGCAGATGCCAGACTGAGATTCATTGGAGAATCCTAAGGAAATGCAATCCGAAAACAAAGGAAGTAGGTTACAGTACACCTTTTCGCCCCCTGCTTGAATACTGCTCACCAGTGTGGGATTCATACCAGATAGGGTTGATAGAAGAGATAGAGAAGATCCAACGGACAGCAGCGCGCTTCATTACAGGATCATTTAGTAATCGCGAAAGCGTTACGGAGATGATAGATAGACTCCAGTGGAAGACTCTGCAGGAGAGACACTCAGTAGCTCGGTACGGGCTTTTGATGAAGTTTCGAGAACGTACCTTCACCGAGGAATCAAGCAGTATATTTGCTCCCTCCTACGTATATCTCGCGAAAAGACCATGAGGATAAAATCAGAGAGACTCGGCCCCACACAGAGGCATACCGACAATCTTTCTTTGCACGAATAATACGAGACTGGAATAGAAGGGAGAACCGATAGAGGTACTCAAGGTACCCTCCGCCATACACCGTCAGGTGGCTTGCGGAGTATGGATGTAGATGTAGACTCCAAGTTTGTGTCTCACACATTCATTTGTTTCTTTCTCTACCAATGCTACAGATACTACCGGTAATCGTACCATTTACTACTTCGTTTATGTACTGTGCCAAAACTACCGAATCTTCGTTTTGGTAGTACGCATTTCTACTCAAAACACATTTGACAGCGTAATTTTAGATCGGGTTTTTTTACCTGAATTGGCACATTTGCCCTTGTTAATCATCACTGAAAGCAAGCGGCATTATCACAGGAACACGCCACGCCACGTTATCAGTTGAGCGGGGAAGTCATATTCGTAATTCAGTGAAATGGATTAGCGATATCAGATAAGGAGACACCTTCCTCGTGAAAGGGGCTTCAGCGCGGGTGCTACCGGTGACATCCGCCCGCGAGCTGCTGAAGGTAGCTACCTGAGCTCTCGTTCGTAATCTGCGGGCGTCTCTCGCTCCGTAGATAAGAGGAAGCGTCGGACCCTGCCACTCTGCCAGTCCACACAGTCGCGCGGGGGAGAGATGGCGGCCTCCAGGCACTTCCAGCTGCTGGCGTCTGCACTGCTCACCTTGGTGTGCTTCCGCACAGGTGAGTTGACCATTCCAGGTCCCTCTCTCAGGGCCACATGCGACGCTGACCCGGGGAAGCCCGGAGCCCAGCTCTGTTTCGAGAAGGGACACAGTGCTCGATACTCACAAGGGGCCCGCCTGCCAATCGGATTTTTGTAACGTTTTGTATTTATGGTACGTGAAGTTCGAAACTCAAATAACAATTTCCCAAAGGAGTTCGATGGCGCTCTCCAAAATGATTAATGAAAAATCTCGTGTAAAGTTGTGAAACAAATACTAACAAAGAGATAGAGGGGCTGGCCAGTACTTACCTCAGCTCAGTACAGCCGATAGATACACAAAACAGAGCAGAAAATTTACGTATCCTAACTTTCGGAACTTTGTTCCTTCATCAGGGAGGAGAGAGGGGAAAAAGGGGAAGAAGGGAAAGTGGATTCAGTTACTCACAACCCAGGTTACGAAGCAACAGGGGAAAGGTAAACTTGAGAAAGTCATATCCCTGACCAGTCAAGCCCTGAAATGAGATCATACGTTGTCAATATCCTCCCCACACCACCCAGAGTTGCCTTTCGTCGCCCCCCTAACCTCCGTAACATCCTTGTCAAACCCTACAATATTCCCAGGCCACCTTCTCTACCCAGCGGTTCCTACCCCTGTAACCGACCCCACTGCAAAAACTGCTCCATGCATCCCCCCACAACCACCTACTCCAGCCCCACTAATAGTAAAACATACACAATTCAAGGCAGGGCCACATGTGAGACAACACATGTCATTTATCAGCTGACATGCCTGCACTGCATAGCCTTTTACATTGGTATGGCGACAACTAAACTGGCTGAGCGCATGAACGGGCACAAACGAACTTTCCGCCTAGGAGATGTCCAATACCCAGTAGCGGAGCATGCCCTCCAGCATAATTCTAGGGACCTAGGAACCTGCTACACCGTGCGTCCCATTTGGCGTCTCCCATCCAACACCAGTCCCTCGGAACTGCGGAGATGGGAGCTTGCACTCCAACACATCCTTTCATCCCGCCATCCGCCTGGACTGAGCCTACGTTAACCAACCTCACTCCCATTTACTCTTCTGTCTTCTCCTCTTTCCCTTTCCTCTTTAGCCGTTCACGTAACTTTTCATCCTACATAGTTTATACTACAGGGTGTTTCAAAAATGACCGGTATATTTGAAACGGCAATAAAAACTAAACGAGCAGCGATAGAAATTAACCGTTTGTTGCAATATGCTTGGGACAACAGTACATTTTCAGGCAGACAAACCTTCGAAATTACAGTAGTTACAATTTTCAACAACAGATGGCGCTGCGGTCTGGGAAACTCTATAGTACGATATTTTCCACATATCCACCATGCGTAGCAATAATATGGCGTAGTCTCTGAATGAAATTACCCGAAACCTTTGACAACATGTCTGGCGGAATGGCTTCACATGTAGATGAGATGTACTGCTTCAGCTGTTCAATTGTTTCTGGATTCTGGCGGTACACCTGGTCTTTCAAGTGTCCCCACAGAAAGAGGTCACAGGGGTTCATGTCTAGCGAATAGGGAGGCCAATCCACGCCGCCTCCTGTATGTTTCGGATAGCCCAAAGCAATCACACGATCATCGAAATATTCATTCAGGAAATTAAAGACGTCGGCCGTGCGATGTGGCCGGGCACCATCTTGCATAAACCACGAGGTGTTCGCAGTGTCGTCTAAGGCAGTTTGTACCGCCACAAATTCACGAAGAATGTCCAAATAGCGTGATGTAGTAATCGTTTCGGATCTGAAAAATGGGCCAATGATTATTTTGGAAGAAATGGCGGCCCAGACCAGTACTTTTTGAGGATACAGGGACGATGGGACTGCAACATGGGGCTTTTCGGTTCCCCATATGCGCCAGTTCTGTTTATTGACGAAGCCGTCCAGGTAAAAATAAGCTTCGTCAGTAAACCAAATGCTGCCCACATAACGCCGTCATCAATCCTGTGCACTATATCGTTAGCGAATGTCTCTCGTGCAGCAATGGTAGCGGCGCTGAGGGGTTGCCGCGTTTGAATTTTGTATGGATAGAGGTGTAAACTCTGGCGCATGAGACGATACGTGGACATTGGCGTCATTTGGACCGCAGCTGCAACACGGCGAACGGAAACCCGAGGCCGCTGTTGGATCACCTGCTGCACTAGCTGCGCGTTGCCCTCTGTGGTTGCCGTACGCGGTCGCCCTACCTTTCCAGCATGTTCATCCGTCACTTTCCCAGTCCGTTGAAATTTTTCAAACAGATCCTTTATTGTATCGCTTTTCGGTCCTTTGGTTACATTATACCTCCGTTGAAAACTTCGTCTTGTTGCAACAACACTGTGTTCTAGGCGGTGGAATTCCAACACCAGAAAAATCCTCTGTTCTAAGGAATAAACCATGTTGTCTACAGCACACTTGCACGTTGTGAACAGCACACATCACTTGCAGCGCCATCTGTTGTTGAAAATTGTAACTACTGTAATTTCGAAAGTTTGTCCGCCTGAAAATGTACTGTTGTCCCAAGCATATTGCAACAAACGGTGTATTTCTATCGCTGGTCGTTTAGGTTTTATTGCCGTTTCAAATATACCGGTCATTTTTGAAACACCCTGTATATACCTCTTTACTTCTGTATGCATCCTCTTTGGTTTGAAGCTGGCACAGTACTTACAGTAGAATATCTTTGGCTTCCCTCTGACACCCATGCTTCCATCTTTGCTACCCTCCCTGTTTACCTTTCCCCTGTTGCTTTATAACCTGGGTTGTGAATAACTGAATTCACTTTCCCGTCTTCCCCCTTTTTCCCCTCTCTGACGAAGGAACAAAGTTCCGAAAGCTAGGACACGCAAATTTTCTGTTCTGTTTTGTGTACCTATTGGCTGTACTGAGCTAAGTACTGGCCAGCCCCTCTATCTCTTTGTTAGTATCTGCTCTCAAAAATACCCGACCAAACTGCCTTTGAAATTCTTCGAGGAATTTTAATTTACTTTTAGTAAATCTGGTGACAGGACGCAGGAGTAGGAGGAGATTAGTATGTAACGTCCCGTCGATAGCGAGGTTATTAGAGACGGAGCACAAGCTCGGAGTAAGGAAGGATGGGAAGGAAATCGGCCGTGCCCTTTCAAAGGAACTATCCCGGCATTTGCTGAAACGATTTAGGGAAATCACCAGTACGCAGGGATCATTCGGTTGTGTACGGGGATGGTGATCAGGTAATACATAGCTGGTTCGAATCTCATTATAGTCTATTTTTCGTTTTATTTTTTTCGTTCATTTCTTATATCTACACTATTTAAACATAAAATTCATCAAATATATGCTAATTAACGCATATCTAATCATTTTTTTTGTAAAAAATGCACGTCTTTTTTTCTACTTACGTATTCCATGTAAAATCCCAGTTTTCATTGCAAATATAAGTTCTTAATTACCGATATTTTATAAAAAGGTTGCTAATAAATTTGTAATTTTTAAAAATTTGAACAGATTTGATCAACAATCTTTTATAAAATATCGATAATAAACAATTTCTATTTCCAATGCTAACTAGAACCTTGCGTGAAAAATATTTGAGCCGGCCGTTGTGGCCGAGCGGTTCTAGGCGCTTCAGTCTGGAACCGCGCGACCGCTACGGTCACAGATTCGAATCCTGCCTCGGGCGTGGATATGTGTGATGTGCTTAGGTTAGTTAGGTTTAAGTAGTTCCAAGTTCTAGGGGACTGATGAGCTCAGATGTTAAGTCCCATAGTGCTCAGAGCCATTTGAACCAAATATAATTTGAAACAAGAAGATATATATTTTTCATACAAATGATGATTAAATATGTGTTAATTACCATATATTTGATGATTTTGATATGTAAAAGATACAGATATTTGAACTGAGCGAAAAACAGAACTCCAAATAAGTGCTAGTAGGACTCACGCACCGAGGGTTCCGTATAAGTCATTCATCCCGGGAATGGAGAAATTTGGCGATTTTTGAATGTTATCGATATTGATACTGTCAAGTTATTAAAATATGCAACAGAAATGGCCATTCATTCGTACTGTATTGACATAGAAGCTTAAATGTTTTACACTGTAAAGGCACCATAGACCTTAGTATGTGGCATATGTTTCAACTTGATACGTGTTCCTGAGGAAAAAGGTGTCTTGACAGACGGACAGACAGAAATACGGACAACAAAGTGACCCTATAAGGGTTCTGTTTTTACCGGTTGATGTACGGAAACCTTAGAGACGAAAAAAATTGACCATCGCGAAATTCGAACCACCAATCTGCTGATTATCTAAATATCCCCACCACAGCCGAACAAGTCACGCGGTCAATCGCCAAAATTGCCTTAACTTCGAAGAATTAAAGGTCCTAGGAATATTTCATAATCGATTGTCTCGAGAATTTTTGAGAGTTGCTTCGAACTGGTTTGGGAAACCGGTATTTGAGTTCTGAACTTCATGCACCCTAAATGCAAAAAGTTACAAAAATCCGATGATGTATATCAACGCCTGTTTTTGTTAGGGCGTCGATTTAATTATCATTTCATTCTAGAGAAGCTGCACGGTCATCAATGGTATCTGTTCTTTCGGGAACAGATACTGCCTTCATATATAGTTAAAAAATGGCTAACCGGCCACTGACCTTGTGCAAACGCACACGCTATGCCCCAACTCGTATGGGACATCGTAGATTAATCTGCCACGAGTATGTAACGAGTGTGATGGGCAAACATCTATTACGTGCACTACGAATGTAGTGATGTGGACATGTTGGGAATGTGGGTCTCAAGGGGAGCGTGCAAGGGATAAGTACCTGCAGTAGCACTATGCTCTGTGCCCTCAGTGGCTCAGATGCAGCAAACAAAATCGAACAAAAATGAGAACAATTATAAAAAATCATGGACAGAGCGTCTGCCATGTAAGCAGGAGATCCGGGGTTCGAGTCCCGGTCGGGGCACATATTTTCAACATGTCCCCAATGATGTACACTCCTGGAAATGGAAAAAAGAACACATTGACACCGGTGTGTCAGACCCACCATACTTGCTCCGGACACTGCGAGAGGGCTGTACAAGCAATGATCACACGCACGGCACAGCGGACACACCAGGAACCGCGGTGTTGGCCGTCGAATGGCGCTAGCTGCGCAGCATTTGTGCACCGCCGCCGTCAGTGTCAGCCAGTTTGCCGTGGCATACGGAGCTCCATCGCAGTCTTTAACACTGGTAGCATGCCGCGACAGCGAGGACGTGAA
The DNA here is from genome assembly GCF_021461385.2 of Schistocerca piceifrons. Taxonomy (NCBI): domain Eukaryota; kingdom Metazoa; phylum Arthropoda; class Insecta; order Orthoptera; family Acrididae; genus Schistocerca; species Schistocerca piceifrons. The sequence continues at coordinate 84,215,138 of NC_060141.1, forward strand.
CCGTATGTGCAGCTGACGGACTTTGAGCGAGGGCGTATAGTGGGCATGCGGGAGGCCGGGTGGACGTACCGCCGAATTGCTCAACACGTGGGGCGTGAGGTCTCCACAGTACATCGATGTTGTCGCCAGTGGTCGGCGGAAGGTGCACGTGCCCGTCGACCTGGGACCGGACCGCAGCGACGCACGGATGCACGCCAAGACCGTAGGATCGTACGCAGTGCCGTAGGGGACCGCACCGCCACTTCCCAGCAAATTAGGGACACTGTTGCTCCTGGGGTATCGGCGAGGACCATTCGCAACCGTCTCCATGAAGCTGGGCTACGGTCCCGCACACCGTTAGGCCGTCTTCCGCTCACGCCCCAACATCGTGCACCCCGCCTCCAGTGGTGTCGCGACAGGCGTGAATGGAGGGACGAATGGAGACGTGTCGTCTTCAGCGATGAGAGTCGCTTCTGCCTTGGTGCAGGTGAGCGCCACAATCAGGACTGCATACGACCGAGGCACACAGGGCCAACACCCGGCATCATGGTGTGGGGAGCGATCTCCTACACTGGCCGTACACCACTGGTGATCGTCGAGGGGACACTGAATAGTGCACGGTACATCCAAACCGTCATCGAACCCATCGTTCTACCATTCCTAGACCGGCAAGGGAACTTGCTGTTCCAACAGGACAACGCACGTCCGCATGTATCCCGTGCCCCCCAACGTGCTCTAGAAGGTGTAAGTCAACTACCCTGGCCAGCAAGATCTCCGGATCTGTCACCCATTGAGCATGTTTGGGACTGGATGAAGCGTCGTCTCACGCGGTCTGCACGTCCAGCACGAACGCTGGTCCAACTGAGGCGCCAGGTGGAAATGGCATGGCAAGCCGTTCCACAGGACTACATCCAGCATCTCTACGATCGTCTCCATGGGAGAATAGCAGCCTGCATTGCTGCGAAAGGTGGATATACACTGTACTAGTGCCGACATTGTGCATGCTCTGTTGCCTGTGTCTATGTGCCTGTGGTTCTGTCAGTGTGATCATGTGATGTATCTGACCCCAGGAATGTGTCAATAAAGTTTCTCCTTCCTGGGACAATGAATTCACGGTGTTCTTATTTCAATTTCCAGGAGTGTATATCAACGCCTGTTTGCACCTAGGATGTCGATTTAATTATCATTTCAGTCTGTTAACAAAGTTTCAAGAACCGGCTTTAAATGATTACTGCGGAAAATAGTCCAGTCGTTGTCATAATGCGTAAACGGAGCTGTTTGCATGACGTCCGAAAGGGCATGATCATTGGTTTTGCGCCGGGGGGGGGGGGGGGGGAGGAGGGGGAGCTTTTCCAAAATGGCTAACTGTGTAAAATGTTCACGTGCCGCCGTGGTTAAAGTATAGCGTGCATGGCAACTGTGGTGCATCACAGACAATAGACGACAAAGGTGAACAACGGCTGCGGAGATGTGTACGGGCGAATAAACGTGCAACTTTTGAGCAATTGACCGTCCAGATGAACCAAGGGGCTACCAACAGCGTCTCCTCACCGACCGTTCAGTGGACATTGTTGTGTATGGGCCTCTGCAGCTGGCGCCTGGTTCATGCACACCTGCTCACTCCTCTTCATCCCCGACGACGGTTGGGATTTGCGCACGAATACCGCAACAAGACGTCCACTGAGTGGTGATAGGTGGCCTTTTCAGATGAATCATGTTTTACGCTCCATCGACAGATGGCCATTGGCATATATGGCGTGAAACATCTGAAAGCAAACACCCTGATTGCGTTTTGGTCTAGGGAATGTTTTCGTGGCATTCTCTGGCTTATCTCGTCATTCTGGTTGGCACAAAGGACCAATGCAAGTACCTCCCTACCATCTTGCATCCAAACCTCGTGTTATTACAAGGTGTTCTCTTCCACGCAATGCACTACTGGTTGCGGAGTATATATGCAGATATACACTACTGGCCATTAAAACTGCTACACCAAGAAGAAATGCAGATGATAAACGGGTATTCATTGGACAAATATATTATACTAGAACTGACATGTGATTACATTTTCACGCAATTTGGGTGCATAGATCCCGAGAACAACCACCTCTGGCCGTAATAACGGCCTTGATACGCCTGGGCATTGAGTCAAACAGAGCTTGTGTGGCGTGTACAGCTGCCCATTCAGCTTCAACACGATACCACAGTTCATCAAGAGTACTGACTGGCGAATTGTGACGAGCCAGTTGCTCGGCCACCATTGACCACACGTTTTCAATTGGTAAAGGATCTGGAGAATGTGCTGGCCAGGCCAGCAGTCGAACATTTTCTGTATCCAGAAAGGCCCGTACAGGACCTGCAACATGCGGTCGTGCATTATCTGGTGAAATGTAGGGTTTGGCAGAGATCGAATGAAGGGTAGAGCCACGAGTTGTAATACATCTTAAATGTAACTTCCACTGTTCAAAGTGTCGTCAATGCGATAAGAGGTGACCGAGACGTGTAACCAATGCCACCCCATACCATCACGCCGGGTGATACGCCAGTATGGCGATGACGAATACACGCTTCCAATGTGCGTTCACCGCGATGTCGCCAAAAAAGGATTCATCCGAAAAAATAACGTTATGCCATTGGTGCACCCAGGTTCGCCGTTGAGTACACCATCGAAGGCGCTCCTGTCTGTGATGCAGCGTCAAGGGTAACCGCAGCCATGGTCTCCGAGCTGATAGTCCATGCTGCTGCGAACGTCATCGAACTGTTCGTGCAGATGGTGGTTGTCTTGCAAACGTCCCCATCTGTTGACTCAGGGATCGAGACGTGGCTGCACGATCCGTTACAGCCATGCGGATAAGATGCCTGTCATCTAGACTGCTAGTGATACGAGGCTGTTGTGATTCAGCACGGCGTTCCGTAAAACCCCCCTGAACCCACCGATTCCATATTCTGCTAACAGTCATTGGATGTCGATCAAAGCGAGCAGCAATGTCGCGATACGATAAACCGTAATCGCAATAGGCTACAATCCGACCTTTATCAAAGTCGGAAGCGTGATGGTACGCATTTCTCCTCCTTACACGAGGCATCAAAACAACGTTTCACCAGGCAACGCCGGTCAACTGCTGTTTGTGTATGAGAAATCGGTTGGAAACTTTCCTCATGTCAGCACATTGTAGGTGTCGCCACCGGCGTCAACCTTGTGTGAATGCTCTGAAAAGCTAATCATTTGCATAGCACAGCATGTTCTTACTGTCGGTTAAATTTCGCGTCTGTAGCACGTCATCTTCGTGGTATAGCAATTTTAATGGCCAGTAGTGTAGAGACAGACCTCCGACTTTCCGAATTCTTTGTCGAGCCACCGTGCTTGCAAAGTCAACTTCTGACCGCCATGGTACGAAACCAAAATAGGCCTGAATGTGTTCCTGAGAAATCTCACCGAAACATCATCAGTGTGTGCTGCAGGACCGAATTGAAAAGCTGTCACTATACCCCGGACATTTGTGATGGTCGATATGTTAGGCGAATGTGAAGACCAATAAAGCATGGGACCCGTCGTACTTCAGAAACGCTCGCACATTTTGTGTTACATGTGGCCGTGCATAGTCATGCTGAAATTTAGTTTGTGTACTTGCCTGAAAGACGGACTCTACAAACTTGCTGACCTTGTGGTTTTTGTTCGTATTAGCTTCAATAGGTAGAATTCGAGGTCTCAGATTGTAAGTGATCCAGACGTAAATAAGAGTGCCTACAAGGTTGCACACACTTTGTCATAAATGATGTTGATCGGTGTTTGTAATATCCACATACCTGGATCTGCAGCAACACACTCACCAAAAACAGCGTGCGTTCACGTTAGAGGCACAGGTAGGCATAGAAATTACTCACTTGAAGCTGTGCAAAAACTTTTTGTCTATTGAGACTAGAAGAAACAAATGTAAATGTGGGCTGCACTGTTATACTGTTATTTGTACTGTAATTGTTGCCTTGTTGGTTTCCATTGTTCGTGTTACATGACAAGTACAGTTTTGCAATGTGTAAGTGTGATCTGTTAGGGTTTCGGAGATATGTAAGAAAACGCGAGAAAATACTGACCCTACGACTAGTCTTAGAAGATAGGTTAAAGAAAGGCATACCTACGTTAACAGCATTTGCAAACTTAGAGAAATATTTCAGCATCGTTGACCAGCATACACTCCTCGAAATTCTGAAGGTAGCAGGGGTAAATTATATCTTGTGCAAAAAAAAAAAAAAAAAAAAAAAAAAAAAAAAAAAAGAAAGAAAAATGTTCAAATTTGTGTGAAATCTTATGGGACTTCACTGCTAAGGTCATCAGTCCCTAAGCGTACACACTACGTAACCTAAATTATCCTAAGGACAAACACAAGCACCCATGCCCAAGGGAGGACTCGAACCTCCGCCGGGACCAGCCGCATAGTCTATGTGCAGGAAACAGACGGCAGCTGTAAGCAGTAGTTGAGAAGGGAGTGGAAACAGAATTGGAACATATTCACGGTGTTATTCGATCTGCACATGGAGCAGGCAGTAAAGGTAACCAAAGAAAAATGCGGAGAAGGAATTAAAGTACAGAGAGAAGAAGTAAAAACTTTGAGGTTTGCCGGCGACATTGTAATTCTGTGAGAGACAATAAAGGACTTGAAGGAGCAGTTGAACAGATTGGACAGTGTCGTTAAAGGAGGATACAGGATGAAAATCAATAAAGCAAAACAAGCGTAATGGAATGTAGTTGATATAAACCAGGCGATGCTAAGGAACTAGGTGAGACTACGAGACACTAAAAGCAGCAGATGAGCTTTGCTGTTTGGGTAGTAAAATAACTGAAGGTGGCCGAAGTAGAGACGATACAAAATGTAGGGTGACAATGGGAAGAAAAGTATTTTTGAAGAAGAAAAATTTGTTCGAATAAAATTCTAAGTGTTAGGGAGGCTTTTTTGAAGGCATTTGTCTGAAGTGTAGCCATGAATGGAAGTGACACATGGCTGATAACCGTATCAGACAAGAAGAGAACGGAAGCTTTTAAAACATGGTTCCACACAAGAATACTAAAGATCAGGTGGGTGGGTTGCGTAAGTAATGAGAAAGTTCTGAATATAAATAGGGAGAGAAGAAAGTTGTGGTATAACTTGACTGAAAGAAGAGGATCAGCTGATATCAGCTGATAGGACCTATCAAAAAATCATCAGTTTTATACTGGGTAAAAACTGTAGGCGACTAAGAAGCGAATACAGTAAACAGATACAAATACATCTGGATTGCAGCAGTCACTCGGAGAGGAAGACGTTTCCACAGGACAGAGAAGGATGGAGAGGTGCAGGAAATTAGTCTTCAAACTGAACATCACAACAACACAAGTATATTTTTGTTCTGATGCGCACAGTTCATAACTGCTTAGTGACATTCCGTTTCTGGACAAGAGGCGCGAACAATCGGCACGACGCGCCGGCCGCGGTGGCCGTGCGGTTCCAGGCGCGGCAGTCCGGAACCGCGGGACTGCTACGGCCGCAGGTTCGAATCCTGCCTCGGGCATGGATGTGTGTGATGTCCTTAGGTTAGTTAGGTTTAAGTAATTCTAAGTTCTAGGGGACTGATGACCTAAGATGTTAAGTCCCATAGTGCTCAGAGCCATTTGAACCAATCGGCACGACGCGGATTAATATAATCTCCAAGACAAGATAATGAAACGTATGCTCAACAACCTCGTGGAATTTTACTATTTGACTTACACTTCCTCTTGCGCTAATATTTCACACGAAAGCATAAATTCCTCACGTGCTCAGGCCTCAGTATATGTTATCTCTATGACACAGCACCAGTTCTCGAAGGTTTTCACAACGAAACTTTGTCTCGAAACCTGGCAGAAAATCCTAAGAGATTATGGCCGTACTTGAAGTATGCTAGCTACAAGACCCAATCAACGCCATCTCTGCGCGATGTCAATGGAAATACCATCGACGACAGTGCTGCATAAGCAGAGTTGCTAAACAAAGCCTCCTGAAATTTCTTCACCAAAAAAGACAAAGCAAATATTCCAGAATTCGAATCAAGAACAGCTGCCAACTTGAGTAACATAGAAGTAGATATACTCGGAGTAGTGAAGCAACTTAAATCACTTAACAAAAGCAACTCTTCCGGTCCAGATTGTATAACAATTAGGTTCCTTTCAGAGCATGCTGGTATAATAGCTCCATACTTAACAATCGTATACAACCGTTCCCTCGACGAAAGATCCGTAGCCAAAGACTGGAAAGCTGCATACGTCACACAAATATTCGAGAAAGGTAGTAGGAGTAACCGCTAATTACAGGCCATATCGTTAACGTCGATATGCAGCAGGATTGTGGAACATATATTGTGTTCGATCATTATCAATTACCTCGACCAAAACGGTCTATTGACACACAGTCAACACGGATTTAGAAAATATCATTCTCATGAAACACAACTAGCTGTTTACTCACACGAAGTATTGAGTGCTATTGACAAGGGAATTCAAATTGATTCCGTATTTCTAGATTTCCAGAAGGCTTTTGACACTGTATCACACAAGCGGATTGTAGTGAAACTGCGTACTTATGGAATATCGTCTCAGTTATGTGACTGGATTTGTGATTTCCTATCAGAGAGGTCACAGTTCGCAGTACTTGACGGAAGGTCATCCAGTAAAACAGAAGTGATTTCTGGCGTTCTCCAAGGTAGTGTTACAGGCCCTTTGCTTTTCCTCATCCATATAAACGATTTAGGAGACAATCCGAACAGCCGTCTTAGGTAGTTTGCATACGACGCTGTCGTTTATCGACTAAGAAAGTCATCAGAAGATCAAAACAAATTGCTAAGTGATTTAGAAAAGGTATCTACACTATGTGATCAAAAGTATCCGGACACCCCCAAAAACACAAGTTTTTCATATTAGATGCATTGTGCTGCCACCTACTGCCAGGTACTCTATACCAGCGACCTCATTAGTCATTAGACATCGTGAGAGAGCAGAATGGGGCACTCTGCGGAATTCACGGCCTTCGAACGTGGTCAGGTGATTGGGTGTCACATGTGTCATAAGACTGTACGCGAGATTTCCGCACTCCTAAACATCCCTAGGTCCACTGTTTCCGATGTGATAGTGAAGTGGAAACGTGAAGGTACTCGTACAGCACAAAAGCATACAGGCTGACCTCGTCTGTTGACTGACAGAGACCGCCGACAGTTGAAGAGGGTCGTAATGAGTAATAGGCAGACACCTATCCAGACCATCACACAGGAATTTCAAACTGCATCAGGATCCACTGCGAGTACTATGACAGTAAGGTGAGAAATCTTGGATTTGATGGTTGAACGGCTGCTCATAAACCACACATCACGCCGGTAAATGCCAAACGACGCCGCGCTTGGTGTAAGGAGCGTAAACATTGGACTATTGAACAGTGGAAAAACGTACTGTCGAGTGACGAATCACGGTAAACAATGCGGCGATCCGATGGCACGGTGTGAGTATGGCAAGTACCCGGTGAACGTCATCTGCCAACGTGTGTAGTGCCAACAGTAAAATTCGGAGGCAGTGGTGTTATGGTGTGGTCGTGTTTTTCATTGAGGTGGTTTGCATCCCTTGTTGATTTGCGTGGCACTATCACAGCATAGGCCTACTTTGATGTTTTAAGCACCTTCTTGCTTTCCACTGTTGAAGAGCAATTCGGGGATGGCGATTGCATCTTTCAACACGATCGAGCACCTATTAATAATGCACGGCCTGTGGCGGAATGGTTACACGACAATAACATCCTTGTATTGGACTCGCCTGCACAGAGTCCTGACCTGAATCTTACAGAACACTTTTGGGATGTTGTGGAACGCCGACTTCGTGCCAGGCCCCACCGACCGACATCGATACTTTTCGTCAGTGCAGCACTCCGTAAAGAATGGGCTGCCATTCCCCAAGAAACCCTCCAGCGCCTGATTGAACGTATGCCTGCGAGAGTGAAAGGTGTCATCAAGTCGTAGGGTGGGCCAACACGATATTGAATTCCAGCATTACCGATGGAGGGCGCCACGAACTTTTAAGTAATTTTCAGCCATGTGTCCGGATACTTTTGATCACATAGTGTATTTGGTGCAAAAATCGGCAGTTGACTCTAAATAACGAAAAGTTTGAGGTCATCCACATGAATGCTAAAAGGAATCAGTTAAACTTCGGTTACACGATCTAAAGGACGTAAATTCAACTAAATACCTAGGAATTACAATTACGAACAACTAAAATTGGAAGGAACAAATAGAAGATGTTGTGGGGAAGGCTAACCAAAGACTGCGTTTGTCGTGTGGCGTAGCCTATTAGACAGTACGTGGCCTATTAGACAGTACGTGGCCTATTAGACAGTACGTGGCCTATTAGACAGTACGTGGCCTATTAGACAGTACGTGGCCTATTAGACAGTACGTGGCCTATTAGACAGTACGCTTTTACGTGTATCGTGCAAGGCTCGCCCTCATTTAGTCTGTACAGCAGTTTCTTGCTGTCGTCCTCAGATATGGGCTTATTGCAAAATGACACCATCCCTAGTTTGGAAGTATTTTATGACGTGCGGTAGTAATGACGTACAATGCCCCATTTGCTTTAATGGATTGAAAACGGGAGGAGGCACAACAAACTCCGTATAAAGAGAATGCATCCACAATTTCCCATGGAAGAGAAGGTAAATTTTATTGATATAGCTACCTATAATTTTATTGATGTGTTGTAAAGTTTGCATGAGTGTTGAAGCCTTAATTTTATGGTTGCTTCAGGGTGAATAATTGATTCCATGCAAAAGTGACGATACACGTAGGTCATCAGCTCTCTCTCGCCGTCGTTGCGCCCACCTCCTTCATTTTCGCCATCTTGTCTGGAGACACTGAGACCGATTTCAGCCACAGCCTCAACCTCAAACTGATCGAGATCTCCTTCTCCTTCACCTTCATTGGAACTTGTCAATCTTTCTTCCAAGTCTACGTTCAATTTTGGAAATAAGAACAATAAGCACCCGTTATTTCAGTAACCGGTTATTTTGAGTGGTCAGGTTAAACTGGAGACGAAAACAACCGCTATAACCGAGACTTGTTTGTTGCAGCTATAACTGTCATCCCTAGTGTAATACATGTGTCTACAGAGTAGTGTTACGTTCGTGTTGCAAGATGATGCCGAGAGAAAGAAGAGGGAGAAATTGGCGCCGGCACATGCCCTATGCCTCTCTAATAGCAGCAAGGGGCTTTCGAGCTTCGCGTCCCCATCAGGCAGACGGATCACCACTAAACAGTGTCACATGCCTTCCCTTCACGAGATACTGTGCTGAAGTTTGAAATTTAATCCAGAACGTTGCCGCAAAGGCTGGTAATCAGGAACTTTATGCCACCACCTCTCCCCCCCCTTTCCTGACCAAATACTGGCAGTGGAAATTTCCTCCACACCACTAGGGTTCGAATGGCCGTACCTCTGACTCGAACACCACCGCACATGTGTGCATTACTGAGCTCGGCCATGGTGGTGGGGTATCCTTGCGGTATGGTATCCAATGCCAGCCCACACTGTAACGTTTACCTTTACGCCAACAGTGACTGATAATTTTTGGTTCGATCCAAATGACATTTTGAGTGAATATAGCTTTATAGAATTGTTATTAAGATAGTTTATTTATTGTGGCACTTCCTTTATTAGATGAATGATTTAGTTTAGTTGAAAGTACTTCAACCTTCAGTTACCGGACGTGTAGTAAAAATTAGATTTTTCTCCGGTGAGCCGGCGCTGTAAGCGGACTGAAATAGGAATCACCTGGAAATATTACTTAACCAGACTAAAGATCATGGTTGGTGCCCGAGAACACAAATTCCACACAGCAATTACAAAATAATAAAAACTACGTACAGCACTCAATCTGTATAAATAAAAATGTAAATATTCCTTTGTTAAAAATCGTAAGTAAAAATGTAATACAAATAATATGCAAGTTTACATACCTTATGACGCGTCAGGAAATATACAAAAACATGTGGGTATTTCAGTGCAATGTTGTGTCAGAAGTACAAAGGATCTGGTGAAGAACTTGCGGAGATTTAAGATTTTGAGCAAACGAACGTGAGGTTTTATATATATATATATATATATATATATATATATATATATATATATATATTGTTTTAACTTGAGACGACTAAATGTGTCTGAAACGAAGCGTCTTACGAAGAAAATATTTTAGGTGAAAAGCTAATATTAGTAAAGGGGACACCAGTCAGTGCTACAACTGACAACCTCCTAACCACCCCTCCTGCGTGGGCGGGGTCAATTTTTATTTTTAATTGGAACCCCCCTCCAAATTTTCATTGCATATTCTGGTTATACGCAAACAAATACGTAGGGTTTACTCAAACCATTATTTCCTATTCTTGGCGCTGTAATCTACAAATATCAAATGTGCCTGTTTTTGTAGTTAAGAATTGACGCATTTGATTCCACAATTCATTTGCGATGTAAATGTAAACTTTTGTGTTCTGGCAGTAATAGTGACGTTAACACGTAACATGAGTGTTGCAAAAGTTATTCTACACTACAAATAATACGGTTAGGCATTGAAATGCAGTTAAGCTACTTCTATGGTAATATGGTTTTCTGTTCCCTATGGCGTTGATTGTGCAGAGTCCTCAAACCATCGGAAAGCTTGGTTTCGGCGGCCATGCTCGAACCCCACCATCAGGGTGACTGATTTCGGTTTATGTTTCCATCCAATGGCCGTAACTCACGCACTGGCCACAGAATACAAACCATAATTATTGCAATAAGATATAATGTCCATGAAGTGAGTGTGGCAGGCTCACCTGCCGTGAATACTGACCGAAATCAGGCACTGCAATGGTGGAAGGCAAAGGGTCTTATCGATGTCAAGCGTTCCGATGGGAACAGAAAACTATTGCATCTACGTCATTGTTCCTGGACCACGCTAAATGTAGTTTCTAACCAGGCATTAAAACGGATAACCATACCGTACTGTATAATCAAATTTGAAATACGAAAGTAAATTTCGATCACAAATATCAACCGTTAGAACGCAAAGGGTTACTTTTTCTTCGCAAATGAAATGTAGAATCAACTGCGTAGGTTCTTAATTGCAAAAAAAAAGCCACACTTGACAACTGTCGATTAGAGCGCCGTCTACCGCAAATGAAAAACAACGGTTTGAATAAGCCGTTCGTAGTTTTGAGCGTAGAATCCGAATATGCAATAAATATCGGTGGGCCTCCGTTTGAAAATACAAAGTTGACCCCTCTCAAGTAGGAGGGTGGGTTTTGAGGTGGCCAGTTGTAACGCAGACAGATATCGCCTTTACTGCTATTAACTTTTCACTTAGAACATTTGCTTCGTACGATGCCTCGTTTTCGACATATTTAGTTGCCTCAAAGATAAATCAAACATCCTTTATGTAAAGATATACAGGGTGTTACAAAAAGGTACGGCCAAACTTTCAGGAAGCATTCCTCACACACAACGAAAGAAAATATGTTATGTGGACATGTGTCCGGAAACGCTTACTTTCCATGTTAGAGCTCATTTTATTACTTCTCTTCAAATCACATTAATCATGGAATGGAAACACACAGCAACAGAATGTACCAGCGTGACTGGAAACACTTTGTTACAGGAAATGTTCAAAATGTCCTCCGTTAGCGAGAATACATGCATCCACCCTCCGTTGCATGGAATCCCTGATGCGCTGATGCAGCCCTGGAGAATGGCGTATTGTATCACAGCCGTCCACAATATGAGCACGAAGAGTCTCTAAATTTGGTATCGGAGTTGCGTAGACAAGAGCTTTCAAATGCCCCCATAACTGAAAGTCAAGAGGGTTGAGGTCAGGAAAGCGTGGAGGCCATGGAATTGGTCCGCCTCTACCAATCCATCGGTCACCGAATCTGTTGTTGAGAAGCGTACGAAAACTTCGACTGAAATGTGCAGGAGCTCCATCGTGCATGAACCACATGTTGCGTGGTACTTGTAAAGGCACATGTTCTAGCAGCACAGGTAGAGTATCCCGTATGAAATCATGATAACGTGCTCCATTGAGCGTAGGTGGAAGAACATGGGGCCCAATCAAGACATCACCAACAATGCCTGCCTAAACGTTCACAGAAAATCTGTGTTGATGACGTGATTGCACAGTTGCGTGCGGATTCTCGTCAGCCCACACATGTTGATTGTGAAAATTTACAATTTGATCACGTTGGAATGAAGCCTCATCCGTAAAGAGAACATTTGCACTGAAATGAGGATTGACACATTGTTGGATGAACTATTCTCAGAAGTGTACCCGTGGAGGCCAATCAGCTGCTGATAGTGCCTGCACACTCTGTACATGGAACGGAAACAACTGGTTCTCCCGTAGCACTCTCCATACAGTGACGTGGTCAACGTTACCTTGTACAGCAGCAACTTCTCTGACGCTGACATTAGGGTTATCGTCAACTGCACGAAGAATTGCCTCGTTCATTGCAGGTGTCCTCGTCGTTCTAGGTCTTCCCCAGTCGCGAGTCATGGGCTGGAATGTTCCGTGCTCCCTAAGACGCCGATCAATTGCTTCGAACGTCTTCCTGTCGGTACACCTTCGTTCTGGAAATCTGTCTCGATACAAACGTACCGCGCCACGGCTATTGCCCCGTGCTAATCCATACATAAAATGGGCATCTGCAAACTCCGCATTTGTAAACATTGCACTGACTGCAAAACCACGTTCTTGATGAACACTAACCTGTTGATTCTACGTACTGATGTGCTTGATGCTAGTACTGTAGAGCAATGAGTCGCATGTCAACGCAAGCACCGAAGTCAACATTACCTTCCTTCAATTGGGCCAACTGACGGTGAATCGAGGAAGTACAGTCCATACTGACGAAACTAAAATAATCTCTAACATGGAAATTAAGCGTTTCCGGACACATGTCCACATAACATCTTTTCTTTATTTGTGTGTGAGGAATGTTTCCTGAAAGTTTGGCCGTACCTTTTTGTATCACCCTGTATAACGTATGGCGCTCCAATAGTTATAGAGAAGCGCGCGAATTTGAATGAAACGTTATGTGTAAGAGCGCTCGTTTTTATATACCTACTAGAGCGCCACACGTAATATCTGAATATATACACGTGACACTTATAGGGGAAATCTATAGAAAATATAAATGTTCGTTTATGGATTTACAGCATGCTGATTTAATTGCAGGACAGCAACTTGCGTTAACTAGTTCGATACAGAAACGGCCAGTGTTGTAAGGTTAACTTTTTATCTAATTGATGACTAGTTTCGGGTTACCAGAATGAGATTTTCACTCTGCAGTGGAGTGTGCGCTGATATGAAACTTCCTGGCAGATTAAAGCTGTGTGCCGGACCGAGACTAAAACTCGGGACCTTTGCCTTTCGCGGGCAAGTGCTCTACCATCTTTTTCTTTTTTCGTTGGTGATCGTTATGTTTGGCCGTTGCGGACGTCATATGACATCCGTTCAAGTTCGTTTGTTGATCGTTCCACTCAGTTTTTTACTACAGAGGCCAAGGTGCTCTCAGACCGGACACGCTGAGCTACCATGCCAGCTACCGTCTGAGCTACCCCAGCACGACTGACGCCCCGTCCTCACAGCTTCATTTCTGCCAGTACCTCGTCTCGGTCCGGCACACAGTTTTAATCTGCCAGGAAGTTTCAGTTTCGGGTTACTTGAATCCTTTTTCAAATTATCAAATGGTTCAAATGGCTCTGAGCACTATGGGACTTCACAGCTGAGGTCATCAGTCCCCTATGAACTTAGAACTACTTAAGCCTAACTAACCTAAGGACATCACGCACATCCATGCCCGAGGCAGGATTCGAATCTGTGACCGTAGCGGTCGCGCGGTTCCAGACTGAAGCGCCTAGAACCACTCGGCCACACCGGCCGGCTTCAAATTATCCAGACAAACAAAACAGTGTTTTCCGGAATAGCATATAACGATGTCAAGATTATACATATTATACATCCACCTATAACAAAGTCAACAAGCGGCCCTGGTTGGTGCGGAGCTTGAAGAAGACTTTTTGGATGCCACACACACTAACCCGAAAGATAACTAAGTTGCTTATTGTCGACATTAGGTACAGAATTGCATTTCCGCAGTAACCCAGAGGTAAACTAGGACTCGAAAATGAACTGTAAAATAGCAAATAAAATATTAAAAGCTGCGATGTTGCAGTCAACTTTTGAACTGAGCCGTTTCATTATTTGGTACCACATTTATAGACAATATTATTTTTGTTGAACTGCGAAGGCATGTTTAGTTAGAGGAAAGTATTATAAGAGATGATCTTTACCCTATTAGTTTCGTCTTTTAAAATTCTCGGAGAAAAGTGGTATGGAATGAAAACGACTGGCGTGTGTATTTTTAAGAAGCTTGTTACGCGGGTATCGATTGCGAGACTCTGGGACGAGAACGTGCCTCGCTGGGACCTCCCAGACGAATGGCGGGATCAGAGCCGCCCTCCATCACTGGTGGATCGCGCAGGCGCGCTCGTTCGCTGCCCCGAAAACTCCCGCCTGCTTGCAAGACCTCGTAATCTCCAGATTTCTCTCGTCTGCTCTGCTTTCATTCTTCCTAGACCAAGAAAAGTCTCGAAGGTTCAGGAGTCTTCTGCATACGACAAGAGAGTGACAGTCAACGTATTGCTGCGGATAGATTTCCAAGAAGGCTTTTCTGATGGGAATTTCTTATACTGCTAACCCAGTGGCAAGCTACTTTTGCTTTCGTGGAGTGGTCTTACCTCGTTACTACCACATGTACAGGGTGTTCTATCTACGACGCAAGCGATGTAGACCGAGCGGGATGCAGGCGTGGTTAGGCACTGGAAGGCGATTGAAATCTCACTGCACCGCCAGGATTTATGTTTTCCGTGATTTTTCTAAAACTCGTTTGGTGAGTCAGTAAAATGCTTCTGGGTGTAAGGCCGCCTTGTCATCAGGATCTTTTGATGAACCCATTTACCATGAACTTAATGAAGATCCGGCGGCCAAGACAATGAAATCGACGCAAGCGCTGCTGAAGCAAACGAGGATGATTTTTGACACGACCTTAAGACTCATTCCACAAGTGCCACGGTTACCAAGAATATATGGTGTACCAAAGATCCACAACGAAGCCTTTCCTTTACGACCGATAGTGAGCAGTATTAACTCACCGACCTACAAATTAGCGAAAGACTTGGCTCCGAAGCTTAGACATTTGGTGAGTCATACAGATTCATACGTCAAGGACTCCACCTATTTTATAGCACTTTTGAAAGAAAAGCGTATCTCAGTTACGGATTTGATGGTCACTTTTGACGTGAAGTATTTGTTCACGAATGTACCCGTGACGGACACCATGAACATCTTAGAGGGTCGCATGGCACCTAACATCTCCTAGCTAGTGCGCCACTGTTTGACGACCTCCTATTTCAGGTGGAAAAGGGATTTTTATGAGCAGACGGACGGTGTAGCTATGGGTTCCCCTCGTTCGCCTGCCGCAGCAGACATTTTTATGCAAGCGTTCGAAGAAACAGCAGTCCAATCCGCACCATTACGCCCAGAATGCTGGCTACTATATGTTGATGACACCTTTGTTATCTGGCCACACGGAGAAGAAGAGCTTCAGAACTTCCACGAACATCTCAACCTGAAACACAGCAAAATCCACTTTACCATAGAGATATAAAAGAACGGGGTATTGCCTTTTCTCGACGTGGAAGTTTACCGTAAGCCAGACGGGAAGCTTGGACACAGAGTTTACAGGAAGCCCACCAACACGGCAGGTACCTGCATGCATCCTCCCCCCACCATCCTCCGCAAAAGAATTCGGCCCTGCAAGCTTTAACTAAGAGAGCCTACAGGATCAGCGATGAACGCAACTTGCAAGCTGAATTACAGAACCTTAGGTCCATTTTTGGAGCTAATGGCTACGACATGAGGATGATACACAGAACCATGGTGCCGAAGGAGGAGGGCAACAGGGAAATGCAGAACGAAGCACAGAACACCGTCGTGCTACCAAATGCACAAGGGGTTGCTGAACGTCTGGGCAAAATTCTCCTTCGGGCAGGCATTAAGCCGATTTTTCGTAGCAACTACAAAATAAAAGACATTCTGGCTCTACGAAAGATACAATTGACATGTTTCATGCCACCGGCGTTTATGAAATCGGGTGCGAATGTGGACTGGTGTATGTAGGTGAGACTGGGCGTCCAATAAGAAAAGGTTAACAGGAGAGGTATATCCGTCTCAAACTATCAACAAATCAGCCGTGGCAGAACATCAGGAACAGTACAAGATGAAGATCGAATTTCGAGAGGCCCGCGTACTGGGGAAATACCCGTTTAGTTTGAGGAGGAAGATTAGGGAGGCTATAGAAATAGCCAAGCGACCCGACAATATGAATAGAGAAGACGGGTACAGACTTCCAGAGTCTCGACTGCCAGCAGTGACAGCTTTGCGGGAGGACAGCTCTCGCAAAGCAACAGGCGCGCGGCAGGCCACAGCGGCGGAGGGTACACAGAGCGCTGACGCGGCATAGTCGATACTAGGCAGTTAGTAAACAACGCTTCGCTGTAGTCGCCGCACAGTTTCCTATTCGCCGATTTCCACCAATGGCAAGATTAATGCGATTCTGTCTGTTTTAATTATTCGAGAGTTGACCGTCTGGTTTTAAACTTTCTTTGCTTTTTGCGTTAATTTGATTGGGAAACCGTTGAGATTGAACTTAACATGTACATGGGTGGACATGGGAAATGAAAGGTTGCAATAAATTTTTCATCTGTGATTATTACTTTGCGTATGAAATATTCTGTTGCAGATTAATAAAAATGAATTTCTTTGAATATTCCAAAATAATTGTTCAAGTTTTACTTTCATTAAAGTACTAAAGCTGTTTGTGCAAGAATGAAAATATTATTGTCCATCGAACTTAGCAAACATTTTCACGTTGCAGTGGATTTTTGTTTAACTGAATATATCCCGACTAGTTTTGAAGCATGAAAATGTTTTCTTTTTTTATATTGCTAAGCTCTCATGAAAATTATCCACTTTACGATATGTTCAGAATTGATCACTTTTTTGAATGAAAATTTACAAAAGCTACAGCTTGTATCCACCTGTGAATGCACAAGTTAAAATCTACTATTTCTTTTTATTCTGCGTCTGGAATGCTGTGAAAAGAAACACTTTATTATTTTCGTTTACCTCTACCTGTACCCTTTTTAGAATGTGGTCGTTATTGCCATCGTATATTTAAATCTGCCGCTGCTGCAGGCTGCTCGCTCGCGGCGCAGCTCCGCACTGCCAGCGATATCCAATAAAATGCTGAAATTTCTCAAATAAAATAGGTAATGTCCGGTGCGAACTTTTCAGAAATTGTGACAAACAGATTTTACTAGATAAATATACTTTAACAGAAACGATTAAAATCTTTACACACCTTTCACAATCCCAGCTACAAATGGCGTGGAACATCGACTTATGACAAATGAAGGCTACGTAAGAGCCTAATGAAACGTCACGGGTTCCTCTCCCATTCAGTCCGTGCAAAAGACAAGCGATTTATTACAATGTATTGCCTAACTAATTCTTGTACAGTCTTTGTAATTTTGATTACATATCGTTTCTTCTGTGGCAGTTTTCACATCCTCTGCCACAGATAGTATTTCACACTCTGAATAATAATTTATAATAGCAAAATTTATAATTATATTTTTCCTCACAAAATTAAGTGTCCTTTTGAAATTCAATTAACAGAAATACATATAAATTATTTGTTACAGTAAGCATTATACATCGAAATGTTCTTTTAACTTTCACATTGGATGCGTGCTGCCAGAGAACGTTACACAAGCAGTAAAGGAAACTCCAATGAAAAACGCCTATTTCCACCAATGACAACATGCAATGTATCCGCCGATACCAGGTGGCGACTTTCAGTTAAAATATCCCTCCCTTGTTCGGGAATTTCACAATATGTACGAGTGCAGCTCATGAAGCGTGAACGACGACATAACGAAGTTTGAGCCTGCCTGTTGGTCGTCCACGGATAGTCGCCGGCACGGTAGCTCAGCGTGTTCGGTCAGAGGGTTACGTGCCCTCTGTAATAAAAAAACTGAGTTAATCGATCATCAACGAACTTAAACGGATGTATTACGATGTCCGCCCCGAGCAGATGCAACGAACAAAAGCGAGCAAAATGAGATAAAAAAAAGCGGTTAACACAAGCGCTCGCGTTACGTTAAGCGGAAATCCGGATTCGAGTCCCAGTGTGGCACAAAGTTTCATTCTCGTCATTATAAAGCTGATGGTTATCCATATTCGCAACTGTGAACATATTTCATTTGACCAATTTTCTCGTAGATTCCGATGACAGGCGTCGATGCTGCAGGTGTCTATTGCAGAGTGTGGACGATGGCGGGATTGACTCTGAAATTCTCTTTCATCTGATGAAGCATTTATTCGGGAACGTGAACTCAGAAGAAGCGACGCTGGAGCCCTGGAAATCATTATCAGCTAATCAAGAGCCTCTGTAATATGTGAAAATAGAGGTGTTGCGTACTATTAGTGCAATACGAATTATTGGACCAATCTCTTTCTATCAAATCGTAATTTCTGATAGGCACAGGGGAGTGGCTAAAAATATGGAAACATCAAAAACACGACGCATTACCGCGCATAATAATTTGTAGGAAATCAGATGGCATTCAAAACAGCTTCCAGTCGTCTCACAATGGAAAAATACAGATCCTGTATGGATTTCAAGGGAATATTATCGAATCCTTCCTGCAAAATAGAGGCAGCTTTAGGCGACGACGATGGAGGTGGATAGCGATCATGCACCTCTCCCTTCAAAGTAGACCATAAAGACTCAATAGTAGGTCCCTTGTGGTCTGGTGACTGTAGTGGCCTGGGGAGGTGCGAGAATTCATCCTCCTACTCACAAAAACCGTCTCGGACGATGCGTGTGTGTGAACAAGAGCGCTATCATCTTGGAAACAGTATCACCATTGGCGAACAAGTAAGGTACCGTGGGATAGACATGGTCAACAAAAATGGTCACATAATCAGTGGCAGTAACGCCATCTTACAAAGGAACCATGAGAATAAACGAATATCTTGCAGAGTAACCACGATATGGCTGCTCAATCCATCACTGAAACAGTAATAGTTTCAAAAACAAATTGAAATCATACCTCCTTGACAACTCTTTCTATACCATACATGAATTCTTGAATATGAATAAATAAATCTGGAGATATAATATATGCATTTTGTGCCATTTAAGGGAATGCGATAGATAATAGAAATATTTAGGTATAAGACTATAATGTAAACAAAAAAGAAAAAAGAAGTAAAACTTGTTTCCTGTGCGCATTTCTTGTGCATTTGACACGGTCCACATCATAACGGTTTTTCCGTGCTATTGATCAATGGAACACGAACCTAACTAACTAACTAACCCCCACTATGTTTGCCTCGTGGGACGCAAACTCGGCCAGAAACTGGAATCAGTGAGAAACAAGACTCATCCAACCATATGACATTTTTTCCACTGCTCCAGTCTTGGTTTCATGGCTTCGGCAACACGTTTTCCTGTAACGGGCATTTGCATAATTGTGGTTTTGTAATCACAGCTCGCCATACAATACCCTGGTTATGGAGTTTCCTTCGTTTCGTTTTCTCGGTACCGAGGCTTCATGCCTGCAGTGTTAGCAACCAATATTACATCGGTGCTTCGAAGATGCCTAACACACAGGAGAAAATTTGCGCAAGGCAGACAACTATGTTCCGACCTTCCGCCAGGGGGCGACGCAAGCGTCGCTACGGCCAGGGGCCGCACTGACCTTTCCCATATACGAGACACGTGATAGAAAATAGACCCGGCTGTATCCTAGCGACGAATGACATTTAGGGTAGCTCTTCGGCCAGACAGACCCAGTTCGCTCCGAGTGAGCTTCCTAGCCAAGCGCTGGTTCCACAACGATAGTATCAATCATAATCCCACAAGAGCCACATCCACAACGTCGCTGCCATTTATGTCTGAATTCGTAACTCCGGGAGCTGAGAGGCTGCGAGTTGTCGACTTAGTATTTGTAGCCTCGTCGCGAAAGAAGACGGGGACTTGGTCTTCGTGGAAATTGGAAATTTGTGGTAAGGTCTTATAGGACCAAAGTGCTGAGGTCATCGGTCCCTAAGCTTACACACTATTTAATCTAACTTAAACTAACTAAGGACGACACACACACCCATGCCCGAGGGAGGACTCGAACTTCCGACGGTCGGTCTTCGTGGCAGACTTGTAGACTCGTAAATTTACTCTTGTTTAACGTTCAAACGGCTACACGCTGCACTTAGAAAATTTTGCTCCGTACAGTACTTAAACTTTGTTCATTCAGTTTGGTACTACTAATAGTGAAGATCCTACAAGACTTCGACAATTATGAAGTGTGCGTTAAGCGACTTTGACTCAGTGGCTATCTAACCGACCTTCAGTTGCCAGAAGTGTTATTGTTCTATCAGAAGAAGTGATTTATTCTATGTTTCGTTTCAGTCCACGTCGGTGTAGATGTGCTGTTAAGCTTCGACAAATAAACTTGGTTAGTCATTGCTACCTGGATGTTTTTTATGCTGTTTTATGCTGAGATTGGCAGTTTTGGTGTTGACGGGGTTCGCGAGTTCGACATTCAATGTGCAGTGATTTTTGCAGCTGTCGTCCTCTTATGTTTCGTCACAATCCTCTTCAGTGACCGTCCGTCACGATCACTCAACACTTCCGTCCACATCGTAGCTTAAAGGAAGATCTTATTTCGCTTTCTCTGTACGTATCTTAGATACAGTGCCCCCTAAAACACCAAAATTCAGCTCCCTGGGTTACGTAACCATCTACCAAACGAGCACCAACATTTAGTCCACGTTAGAATTTTCTTAGCACCAATATAATGTACTGCACATATTTCTAAGACCCAGAAATTGTGTAAACAATGCCTGTGGAATGTCGAAGTACAGCACGTTGCTGAATCTAATTGGAGCTCTACATTGATAAAAATACATCGCTGATTCTTTGCGAGGAAATAAACGATCACTTACTCGATAGTGTAGGTTTAATCAGCTTATTGCAACACGTTATAAACGCGTTCTAGTTCACAGGACATTGTTCTGATCACGACAAACACTTGGAACGTTCACAGGTGCCATTCGTGGTTAAATACAACAACATAACGTGCGGGATTGGCTAAAATCTGCGCTTATGTTCAAGGGTGAATTTCTCGCGATGTTTCAATATCTTTTCCAATTGTGAATAATATACTGCTACCTTTTTTCAGGAAACCAAGAAACCAACGGCTACGGAAAAGACCTACCATTATTTCAAGCAGCACAATAAAAGAACACATACCGCCAGTGCGCCTATGGAAAAACACTCACTGCGCAGCGGGGTCTGCACGGATTTGAAACTTCGCAGCAGATTAAACCTATCGGCTGCAATGGGGCTCTTCCTTTGGCGATCAAGAGCTCTACTGACTGAGCTATGCAAGCACGGCTCACGACATGCCCACATCACTTCCGCCGGTATCTCTCTCCTAGCTTCCAAAGACGCCAGCTAAAAGCTAAGATCCAGATTCCTGTCACGGCCCAGCAAACAGCTTTAATCTGCCAGGAAGTTTCAAATCACCACCTAAGACAGGAGAATTTGAGGATATGATTCTTGATTGTGCTCTTCGTTCACCAGATGCGAATCTATCTCATATTTAGGGTTTAGTACCGCAGTCTGTAAAAACGGAACTCTTAAAAGGATCGCTTCATTGTCTGTCTCTCTGCCCGTCTATTAAGACACATTTTTCTCAGGAACGGGTAGAAGTATCAAGTGGAAATTTATGTCAAATGCTAAGGACTACGATCCTTTGGCATATAAGTCAATGTCACCAAAAGATACTGCCATTTACGTAACATATTTTGATACTTGCAAACTCTCTCATCAAAACCTATTATAGACGAGCTATCTACAGACATAATTAAGTTTGTACGGGACCTTCAAAGAGGGAGTTCTACTGACACTTGTTCGGTTTTTTATCTTTAACTGTATGTTTGAAGACAAGTTTGTGAACTCACTCTCCATACATTGAAAGAGTTAGGATTCGACTTGTAATTTCAAGAATTCCTGCAGTCGAGCGTTTGACATTTCATTCAGAGGGTGTCAGGCTGTTCTTGCTGTGGAGGTACGTTATTCGGAGCACCTGCTGTAGATAAAGATAAACTGAGTCTATTCGAAATGTGTCGTAGTTAACCCTCATCTCAAGGAAGACAGCTTTTTTATGGCAGCTGTCGAGAGGAGCAGGCAGTACATATCCCTTACGAGCTGCGAACATGCCCTTTAGTCGTACGTGAAACACTCCGCTTATCATCGACCATTCCTTACGTATAAGTGGTATTTCTCGAATAACCTTGACGTAAACTGCATTGATAGTATTTGGATAGTGATAACATAAAAAAGAATAAAAGAACTAGAGTCCAAAACAGCCGCTGGTTTTGTTATCATTATTCAAGTACTTGGTGCCCGGCTGCAGTCCTACTTTTATTGATGGATTATCAGAGACTAGACATCGGTAGTAGGCTCTTGATTGCTGTTATCGTCTGCGAGTGGAAATAGTCTTGGTTACATACGAATTTGTAAGCATTATCTAATCTCTTGCCATAATCTTGTCTTGATACCCTTCTTCACCGGTAACCGCAAGTGAATTAAACTTACATTACAGGCTTAAGGAAAAACACAACATCTGGAAGAAGTGTTTCAGAGTATCACATCGTCGCAATGTATTGTCTCTATATGCGCGTAATATTTCAGTTTCAAGAGCCCTCTTCCCAAAGTGACTAACTACTTTAGAAGTTCAATATTTTGAAATGGCTGCAGTGCAGTAACGGTTACAGAACAGCTGGTATAATAGACAGCCAATTAGTTGCAATAAATGGCGGTTTTCAAATAACCTTTACCATGGTTTCGACAGAAGGACAAACGAACTCACATTAGCAATCACTCAGTAAAGCTATCTCAACATGACGTGTGTCGGCCACGGTCTGTATGTCCACATGTAAAAACTAAGGCTCTTAGAATCAAGGGCATCAGTAAAACGAGTTTCTTAAGATAACACTCCATGTTAATAGCTACATGTCGGCATGTAGCTATTAACATGGTCTGTTATTTTATTGGTTTTACTGATGTGAGAATCCCTTGATTCAAAGAGCCTTAATTTCTACATGTGGACATGCAGACCGTTGCCGACACACGTCATGTTGAGATAGGCTTACTGAGTGATTGATAAGGGGAGTTCGTTTGTCCTTCTGAGGAAGACGGGTTTAAATCTGTCGAAACCATGGTAAAGATTATTTGAAAACCACCATTTATTGCAACTGGTTGGCTGTATATAACACGTTAGAAGTTTCTAGTAATAGGAAACAAGTTATTTGTAGGATCTGGCGTCTCACTGACCACGAATTCGTTAGAGCTGGAGCACAAGCTAGAAGTGGATCTCCCAGTCGGGAGGGTTTCAAATTTCTTTGTGGTTATCCAGATTTGGGTTTCCCATACGTTGCTTAAACAACTTAAGGGAAATTCTGGGATGGTTCCATTAACAAGGAGAGGGCTAATTTCCTTCCTCCACCTGATCCTTGTGCACCCGTCCCTAATGATCTAGTAATAAAAGGAACGCCAATCCTTACGAAGCATAATTCAACGTGAAGAATATCGACATCCGTCTAAGCTCTAAGGTGACTTTGAAAAACAGTGAAAAACTTAAAACAGTCGACTCTTTACAGGGAATGCTTCACTGCAGCCTATTTGTCAAATGAATTCCATGTACTACAATGAAATAAATGGAAAGATGGAGACTCATCTGTGCAAATCGACAAAACCCAATCTGGCTGATGATTTTATACTTACTGGGTGTTGAAAACAATTCGTATTTGGAATGAGATTTTCACTCTGCAGCGGAGTGTGCGCTGATATGAAACTTCCTGGCAGATTAAAACTGTGTGCCCGACCGAGACTCGAACTCGGGACCTTTGCCTTTCGCGGGCAAGTGCTCTACCATCTGAGCTACCGAAGCACGACTCACGCCCGGTCCTCCAAGTTCGAGTCTCGGTCGGGCACACAGTTTTAATCTGCCAGGAAGTTTCAATTCGTATTTAATCATCGTAACTAAACCGTCGCTTCAAACACTTTCCAGCACTCTGTTAGTGAACGACCGATCTCAGTCCAGTTACCAACTTATGAGTGATATTTCAGAGCATAAGGCGCAACGAAGTTGTCCGTTGCATATCCTATTGCAAAGCCAGCGAGCTGGTTGAGAGGCGTATTATTAAGGGGGGTAGGACGTCAAACGGGCCGACTTGGAGCAGGAGAGGCATCACAGGACATTTTAATTTCCAGTGTCTATACTTTTACAAATAAATTCTTAAAACTTTGTCAGAATCACCAGGAAGGATTCAGGATTCACACTCATTGCAGTGGAAGTTCGAAAAAGTAACAAAATAATTTTTTTAAGTGTTAAATTTCATCATTTTTTTCACTTACTAATGGCTGCATTTGTTGCTATAGGTACACTTTTCTTCATAAGTTAGAGAGATTCTTCGATGAATTTTGCACAGCATACATACCATACAGGTGTATGAAACTCTAGAATTTATTTAATTTATGAAAAAACGAATGATCTGTTGAATTTTAAACTTCATGTTTAGAAAATACACAATTTTTGTAGTTAATTACCTCAATTTTTACCACAGTTTTTAATAGATTGGGAAAATTCTAGAGTTTCATACACCTTTAAGTATGGTTTGTATGCTGTGCAAAATTCATCGAACCATCTTTCTTACTTATTAAGAAAAGTGTACCTATAGCAACAAATGCTGCCATTAGTAAGTGAAAAAAAATGATGAAATTTCACATGTAAAAAAAATTACTTCGTTATATTTTCGAACTTCCACTGTTATGGGTGTGAATTCTGAATCCTTCCTGGTCATGCTGACAAAGTTTTATGAATTTATTTATGAAAGTATAGACAGTGGAAATTAAAATATCTTGTGGTGCCTCTCCTGCTCCAAGTCGGCCCGTTTGACGTCCTATCCCCCTTAAGAGTAATTTCGACATAATTTACATGCTATGCCGTTTATTCGGATTACTGATAAGTGGCGGACTTGATACTGCGCTTTCTGGAACAGGTTTTTGTGGATCATTTTTAAGGAACGGTTGCTGAATTTAAAGACTTAAGCAATCATAAACTTGAGGCGCAGATTAACATACAAACGGTTTCCTCGACATGGTAAGCCTTTGCTTTACTCTAAATTGAGAAACGGCTCAACCACCCCGTTAATAGGAAGCTCTACTGTTTAAAATGCCAAGAGAATTCAAGCAGCGGTCCGTCTTCGCTATTCAGCTCGTCCAGAAAGTCTAATTATTATATCGGATTTTGTTTAACTATGTTTTCTTGTACTGTTCAGTTATAGGAGTAAAATCAACGCCTCAGAAATTTTTTTTTTTTTTTTTGTTCCACTGAACTTCTGTCGGCACATCTTTTCCCGACGCACTCGATGTGTACAACCAGTAGTGGACGTGAGGGGGAAGCCACGAGTTGACTGCTGGTCGTCGCCGAAGAGCGTCCGTCCAAGCTCCAAGTTCCCTTTTGTTCCGGAACCCATGTACCTAGGACGTCCAGAATGAATTTTCCGTCTGCGGCGGAGTGCAGGCTAGCTCTTTATTCCCATGAAGTAATTAGTGCTGTCGACAAGGGATCTCAGGTAGATTCCATATTCCTAGAATTCCAGAAGGCTTTTGATACCGTTCCTCACAAGCGACTATTAATCAAATTGCGTGCATACGGAGCATCGTGATTTCCTCTCAGAGAGGTCACAGTTCGTAGTGATGGATCATAAATCATCGAGTAGAACAGAAGTGATATCTGCCATTCCACAATGTAGTGTCATAGGCCCTCTGCTGTTCCTGATTTACATAAATGATCTAGATGATACTCTGAGCAGCACCTTTAGATTGTTTGCAGATGACGCTGTAATTTACCGTCTAGTAAAATCATCAGACGATCAATTTCAATTACAAAATGATCTACAGACATTTTCTGTATGGTGCGAAAAGTGGAAATTGGCACTAAACAAAGAAAAGTGCGAGGTCATTCACATGGGTACTAAAAGAAGTCCGATAAATTTTGGTTGTACGGTAAATCGCACAAATCTAAGGGCTGTCAGTTCGACTAAATACATAGGAATTACAATTACGAGCAACTTAAATTGGAAAGACCACATAGATAATATTGTGGGGAAGGCGAAACAAAGACTGCGCTTTGTTGGCAGAACACTTAGAAGATGCAGCAAACTGACTAAAGAGACAGCCTACATTACACTTGTCCGTCCTCTGCTGAAATATTGCTGCGTGGTATGGGATTCTTAACAGGTAGGATTGGTGGAGGACATTGAAAAAGTGCAAAGAAGGGCAGCCCGTTTCGTGTTATCGAGCAAGTGTCACTGATACGATACGCGAGTTGGGATGGCAGTCACTGAAACAAAGGCGGTTTTCTTCGCGGCGAGATCTATTTACGAAATGTCAATCACCAACTTTTTCTTACAAATGCGAAAATATTTTGTTGACAACCACCTACGTAGGGAGAAATGACCATCACAATAAAAGATAAGAGAAATCAGAGCTCGAGCGGGAAAGATTTAGGTGTTCCTTTTTCCCAAGCGCCATTCGAGAGTGGAATGGTAGAGAAGTAGTATGGAAATGGTTCGATGAACCCTCTGCCAGGCACTTAAGTGTGAATTGGAGAGTAACCATGTAGATGTAGATGTAGATTTAGGCTGATTTGGAACTTCTTGGCTGACTGAAAATGTATGCCGGACTGGGACTCGAACCCGGGACCTTTGCCTTTCGCAAGCAAATTCTTTACCGACTGAGCTGTCCAGGAAAGCTAGTCCCGAAAGTTTCGCAGGTGAACTTCTGTGAAGTTTTGAAGGTAGGAGATGAGGTACCGGTACTAGTAAAGCTGTGAGGGTGGGTCGTGAGTTAAGCTTGGGTGCCTCAGTCGGCACAGCACTTGCCCGCGAAAGGCAAAGTTCCCAGATTCGAGTCGCGATCCGGACCTCAGTTGTAATCTGCAAGGAAGTTTATATCTATGACGTATTTAGTTTCTAATTCCTCAGTAGACCTATGTCTGAAGTGGGAAAGCTGCGTTTCTAAAGTGATTAAATCTTTGTCCCACCATCATTGGCAGTTGGCCTCGCAAACCATCCTGAGGGCCACCAGCTGTACTCCATACAAGAAATAAATTTCGTTATGAAACATGAAAAAAAATCCTGTAATTGAACGCTCCCTAAAGATGGCCACACCTTCTGTGTTCTGACCAGTTACAGTTGGCACCTACTCATCACCTTTCGCATAGACTCAAGTCTGTAGACAGCGATAAGAGCCACATAATCTCCAGTTTGGAATACAATTGTGTCGGCAATACATTAAAAAACCGAATCCGGCATACCGGTTAAATGGATACGTGATACAGTAAAGAAGTTGGTTTGTACCCATTTCTCTGCTAGATTGCCTATATTCATATTTTAGCATCTAACTAAAGCAATCAAGTATTTACTTATTTGTATGAGGAATTTATCTTATCCTCACGAACAAAGTACTTACTGACACTGATTCTGAATGCTGTTGACTGGACTGAGAAAATAAATTTAATACTATAAATTTTCTATCATGTATGTAAGATATTTGTACTCTATGTTGTACATATTTTTCGTGAGCACCATTGTTTTTTACCTGTAACGTAATGTATAATAATACCATATCTTTCCCCATACGTTAAGAAAATAAATAATCCTGTGGTATAATTTATTTATTTATGTATTTATTTATGGTAAAGTGCCGGCCATGAACAAGAACCCTGCTGTGGCGGGGTATCTTGCGTGCCTCTGCGATACGGACGTCCATACCTTAGATGCAGTCAAGCAGAAAACTTGTCAGTTGTAATTGTGGGGGCACTGGTCTCTCTGACTGACTGATCTGGCCTTCTGACATTAGCCAACAAGGCCTTCCTATTTTGGCAATGCGAACGGCTGAAAGCAACGAGAAATTACGGCCGTTATATTTTCCGATGACATGCAACTCTACTGCATGGCTTAATAATGAACCCATCCTCTAAAATATTCCGTCACTCGTATCTCTTAGCGGGGGCTGCTCAAGAGGACGTTGCTATCAGGAGGGGAAAAAAATCTGCATTCCACGGGTCAGAGCTTCGAATGTTGTATTTCTTAATAGGACAGGTGGGATAAGGAACTTCAAAAGCGAAATGAATAGGTTGAATTTAAATATAGGGAGAGTTTGAGAAGCAAGTAGGCCCATAAGATACTTTGCAGGGACGGGTGGTAGACCTCAATATGGAGTATTTTCAGTATTTTGGAAGAGAAATGGCGACTTGTACGTTGCCATAAAAAGTACCAGTTCCCACACTGTTAAAAATTCGTCTGATACCGGAAGAAAAACTCTTGATTATACTATTTGTTTTTCTTTCTGTGAGAGTTAGGGGGGGTGGGCTTCCCTTGCCCCCCTCCCCCCCCCCCCCCCCCCAGGTATGGACGTCCTTGTCGTTAAGTGCAGTGGCAGACAGTACAAGACTTCTGGTCACGTGAGCACAGGGTCACCAACACAAAACCAAATAGGGGTAATGCAGGAGTAGGCTTAATAATGAATAATAAAATAGGAATGTGGGGAATCTACCATGATCAGCACAGAAATGAAGCCAATGTTTAACGTAGTAGTACAAGTTTATATGATTACTAGTCCCCCAGATGGTGAAAAAACTGAAAGAATGTATGATGAGATGAAATAAATTATACAGATAGTTAACGGAGACGAAAATTTAATTGTGACGGGGAACTAGACTTGGATAGGAGGAAGGGAACGATAAGATAGATAGAGAACGTGGAGTGAGAGAGTCGCTTGAAAGAGAAAGCCGCCTGGTAGAATTTCGCACCGAACATAATTTAATCCTTGCTAATACTTGATGTCAAGTCAAATGCCTTTCAGCCATCTAATTTCCAAACTGTTATTTTATTGCCTACCAGTTTCGGCGATTTACTACGCTATCTTCAGGCCCCCTGACCGACGTTTAGGAAGATTCCAAACTCGGTTCCGGTCAAACTAGGTGCTAGCATTCACGAGGGCTTAAGATAACTTAGTAAATCGCCGAAACTGGTAGCCAAATAAAATAAGTTTGGAAATTAGACGGCTGAAAGATGTTTGAGTTGACTTTCTGTACCGAACAGCCGAGTCCAGCAACCATCTCTGAAAAGATGGACATACAGACAGAGACTTGCTAATACTTGGTTTAAAAACCATAAATGAAGCCTACATACGTGGAAGAGACCTGGAGACACCGGAAGGTTTCGAAAAGGCTGCATGATATGAGAGATTTCGAAATCAAATTTTAAACTGCAAAATATTTCTAGAGACAGAGGTAGACTCTGACCATAATTTATTAGTAATGAACGGCAGATTAAAACTGAATAAATTATAGAAAGGTTGCAAATTAAGGAGATGGAAACTGGTTAAGATGAAAAAAAAAACAGAAGTTGCTGAGAGGTTCAAGTGGAGCACTAGGCAACGGAATGATTTAAACAGGGCTGAGGAGCGATCGGTTGATAGGCATCGAGGGATCGTCAGTTTGCTAATGGAAGAACAAGTTGTTAACATTGTAGAGAAGAAGACGAAGGCTGGAATACAATGGATGTTGGTTGGTGTTATACGTGGATGAAGAGGCTTGCAAAGAATACACTGATGTGGAGAGTTGCATCAAATCAGTCTCCAGACTCTCACAACAACAACACCATGAATTTACATTTTTTTTAAAAATATAGTGCAATCACATTTCACTCACTACCCTACTAAAGCTTTTGACTGCATCTGGCAAACGGCACTTGACCGGGCATTGCCTATTAGACAGAATCAAATTGTTGCTCATATTGTTCAACACAGGAGAAAGGTACCTAAATGCAGCCTCTGTTATTTAGTGAAGTTTTTCTTCTTTGCAGGTGCGGACGCAGCGCCACGCATCGTGAATGGGACTGATGCGGATATCAAGGACTACCCGTTCATGGTACGTGCGTAACATCCAACTGCACCTGTTCACTCAGTTCCTCAGAAATCACTAGTGCACACTTCCCAAAATAGACGCGAACATCGTTCGGCATAAAAATGTCTCAACTGAGTGTCATCACATTCCTAGATTTGGGTGAAAACTGCTATTTAGAAGACTGTGACAAATAAAAAAGTTCATCCAATCAAGCTGTCACAACGGATACCTGAATATCTTTCATCCTCATTTTTCTCCAGTATTAGGCTACCAGACTGTTTTTGGTTTCGTGCATCACACTCTCGCTTGTGTGGTTTTCCTAAGTTCCTTTTCATTGTGTTTACATTGGCTTAGATAGTCCGCCATGTAGTATTCTTTCTACATGTCACGGAAAAAGTGGCTTCTTTATTAAGATTCCGATTAGTATAGATTTCACAGTACATTCCTTTCTTATGTCGCTATTTGTAATCTAAGAAGCTACAACTCGTTATAATCCTTAGAAATATAGCCTGTATTTTATTCTTGTCAGCTTTATTACTAGTTATCGTTTCAGAACCGAGTAGCATTGTCAGGCCTTCAACAGTTTTGTAAAATTTTGTGTTGCATTGTTTCAAAATTTGCATTTTAAGATTATTATTATTCTGAAGATGGTCTGAAATTTTATTACTTTTTCAGTGATGTTTGTGTACCTACCATAATTAAAATCATATCCTGAATATATGACGTGTGAAACTTGTTCAAGGTGTGTATCACTACGATAATTTTTCCCCTTAATGGGTTTCTGAAAAGACAATAATTCCACCATAGATTGTAATCATTTTTGAATTTGAATTTATTGGTCTTTAGCTTACACCACACAGCCATATCATACTTACATAAAAACACAGATATTGACAGACAGAGCATACAAAGTTAGAGACGAATAGCGTATAACCATTGTACAATAAAAAGTTATAGAATACTTTTGTGCAGTCCCTTGACACTGATGCGTTGGTCTCAGGTGTGGATAGCGGCGGTGACAGTGAATCTGTACGTCGTATCGAAAATTCTGCAACCCTGTGCTGCTAACAAAGCTGTCACACAGGTTGGCAACAGATGACCCCGCTTCAAATTATCTTGTAAAAGGATTGTAGTAGTTCTATGTAGTGTGGGGCATCCAAAGAAAAAGTGATCTGCGTCATATTTTTCACAAGAGCGGAAAAGAGGTTCTGCGATGTGCAATCTGTAAAGTTGTTTACAGAAACTTTTGTAGTTAAATTTGAATCTAGCTATTAGAGAGGCGAGTGCCTCAGCCTTGAATTTTGGATCAGATTTCGCGGAATAGGGGAACAACAGATGAACTGTTGCGTGCTTCTTGTCTTTCTGTCTTTGCCGCCCATTCCATCCCATGCCAGTCGTCTATCTTGCGTCTGTGCAATATATATGAGTAACCTTAGCTTAGGACTGCAGTCCAAGTGGTCTGTCCTGTCACAGTAGACTCTTTGGTTAAGCAGTCAACATCTTTGTTGCCAACGGTCTCACAGTGTGATTTTACCCAAGCGGAATTAACGGAATGGCCTTCATGCTGCATCGATCCAGCATTTCAGTAATCCTGTATAAAGTACGATTTTCAGTCAGACAGCTGCTAAAGCTTTTAAGTAGTGTTGGAGCAGAGAAAGAGTCACAGAGTAGGAAATACAGAGATGCTGTCATCTGATAGGCAGAAACGAAGTGCCTCTAGAATCGCAAGTTCCAAGGTGACGATACTTCCCCTTTCTGATAGTTTGAATTGTCCATACTTATATTATCAGACTGCTTCCGACAGTCACTGGTTTTGGAGCCATGAGCCTAGACATATAAAGCCTCTTGATAGTGACTAAAAAATTGCGCCAGTCTTATTGTTAGTGTGTGTCTCATGGTCAAAGTTAATGCCAGTTATTACGTTCACTTCACACAGTTTCAGTGGGAATGAGACGGTACAACTTTTTAGTCTCTAATGATCTTCCTTGAAATTCCCTGAATAACTATATACGCTTGGACTAGGGGAGGAGAGTTCTAGTGAGCCAGAAGCGTCCAGTTAAGCATGGTACAGTTATGTTTGAGGCTACCGATTTCGGATTGTTGGATTCATATTGATTGTTTGGAAGAATTTAGCACGGAGGTATGGCCAACGTATGTGGACTGGAGCTTCATGTGTTTCAGCCAACAGTGCGTTGGTAGATGTGGAGCTTCTTGCTACCAAACAAGCTCTCATCGCTTTATATTGGCATTTATTAATTCTGCTGAGGTAACTATCAGGTGCAGACCCATAGCAGGATGAACCATCGTATTGTAAAGTGTTAGTGCTGTGCCAACATTCAAGCCCCACCCAAGTCCTATAATAAATTAAATCTCACATATTTCGTGTGTGCCTTCCAGGTTAGCTTATGGCCAATGAAGATTCCCAGGTATTTAACTACCATCTTCAATGGGAAGTATCGGGAGCCTGGTGCTATTACCACTGACAGATTCGCTCTGAGCTTCGAAACCAATACTTAATTTCATTTAGCTGTCGATACATCCAGTCTGTTTCTTGTAAGCCACAGCTGGAGAACAAATATTTCAGTTGTCAGTTGTCACTTGTAGTCTTCTAGGGGTACACTTTCCACATAAATACATACATTGTCTGCACAACTGCAAAATTTTCACCTGCTCTGGGAATATACTGTGTAGGTCGATTGGAACAGAAGGTGTGCCAAAACAGATCCTTTTATCAACCCCACACTTGTACTTTTTGATATTATTGTACGTCCTGATCACAGGTAAAAGATTACAGGTGTGCTGCAGATGTGTAAGCTACATATTGCTCCTTTAGTACTGTGGTTAGCCCTGGAAGTACCACGATATTGTAAATTCTGCTTAGGTTCAGAAACAAAGCTAGTAAACACACATTTCAGATGAAGAAGAGCTGTATGTTACTAACCAAGTGCATGAAAATTTCTTCATTACCTTTCCCTTTGCGGAAACCTACCCAATTACTAGGAAATAGACAATAGTAGTTGTACAGGTTTATATGTTATGGACCACTTTGTTTGCATCACGTGACATTGCTAATTGACCTCTCACTGATATCACAAGTCACGTCCTCTTATCCATGACGTCATCAAGCTCCGCCCCTTTCCCCATTTCCTCCTCTCCCTCTCTACCACCCTTTCACTCTACCTCCCTTCTCCCTCTCCAGTCAATCTCAGCGTAGTATTAAAATGAGGACGTAGTTTCAATAAATAAATAAATAAATAAAAGAAGTTGAAAAATCGACAGAACCAGCCCGGTTGTGCTTTGTACCCCACACCCATTTCTTGTTCCCGTCCTACCCAGCCTGTCACCACATAGTATTAAAATTGGGCAGTCCAGTAAGAACAAAGAAATTAAAAAAGAACTTCTTGCACATGATAACCCTCTTACGAAGTAATCCATTAACTGTGTGTAGTGACATCCCCAAATTAATTATTTACCACATCTATGATACTTTCTCAATATTAAAATGATCTTCCCAAGTCTAAAATATCTTCAGAAATATGTTAACATCTCAAAAAAGTGTTGACATTACAAGTTTGCACTAAAAAATAGATGTCGTACAACTAATCCGACCTGGCTTATTACGGCAATGTGTACACATTACCTAAAAGGAGGAGAAATGCGTACTATCACGTTTCCGACTTCGATAAAGGTCGGATTGTAGCCTATCGCGATTGCGGTTTATCATCTCAAACAAACAAACAGTCTGAGTTACTGGATGTGATTAACTAGGTCTAGTCTTGGTGTAAGTCTCAATACACCATCAAATTAAAAATTTGAGGCATTGACATGGGAAAGATAGTAGGTTAAAAGAAACCATTATCAGATATTTTATTGAAAAGGCAGTAAGACATGTCGCCGATGCCATAGAACTAGCAGAAAGTCAAAACTAAGAACAAATGTGTTCTTAAAACGATGCATGATGGCACTTTCAGTAACGTTACGTGAGCTGGCTTGGAGGAAGTCAACAAGCCATCGAGTTACCAATTTTACTCTATGACCAACCGTTCATTACTGTACAGGAGTTGGGTCCCAGGGTTCACCTTTGCTGGCAATGTGATCCAAATATGAGTGATAAGTCAAAACAAGTTTTCAAAAGTAACATTTGCCACTAAACAGGGGTCACATACACAGTGACATGCATCAACAGATCTCGGTCATGTTTGTCCAGTGGTGTCAACCTAACTCTGGGGGGCGTTCACAAAAACACATGTATTGCATGTTACACAGCCTGCCCCAACGTTAACTCACCCACAACTGTCTGGAAGGATCTCTCAAAAATGTATTTGTAGACATGTCTCTCCCCACCAGTTAGGGGACGTGAGATCACCAAAACAAAGTATAAATATGTACTTCAAAATACAAGTATGCTGCCTAATGGTTAGCACTGTTTTATATTATACTCTCCTGGAAATGGAAAAAAGAACACATTGACACCGGTGTGTCAGATCCACCATACTTGCTCCGGACACTGCGAGAGGGCTGTACAAGCAATGATCACACGCACGGCACAGCGGACACACCAGGAACCGCGGTGTTGGCCGTCGAATGGCGCTAGCTGCGCAGCATTTGTGCACCGCCGCCGTCAGTGTCAGCCAGTTTGCCGTGGCATACGGAGCTCCATCGCAGTCTTTAACACTGGTAGCATGCCGCGACAGCGAGGACGTGAACCGTATGTGCAGCTGACGGACTTTGAGCGAGGGCGTATAGTGGGCATGCGGGAGGCCGGGTGGACGTACCGCCGAATTGCTCAACACGTGGGGCGTGAGGTCTCCACAGTACATCGATGTTGTCGCCAGTGGTCGGCGGAAGGTGCGCGTGCCCGTCGACCTGGGACCGGACCGCAGCGACGCACGGATGCACGCCAAGACCGTAGGATCCTACGCAGTGCCGTAGGGGACCGCACCGCCACTTCCCAGCAAATTAGGGACACTGTTGCTCCTGGGGTATCGGCGAGGACCATTCGCAACCGTCTCCATGAAGCTGGGCTACGGTCCCGCACACCGTTAGGCCGTCTTCCGCTCACGCCCCAACATCGTGCAGCCCGCCTCCAGTGGTGTCGCGACAGGCGTGAATGGAGGGACGAATGGAGACGTGTCGTCTTCAGCGATGAGAGTCGCTTCTGCCTTGGTGCCAATGATGGTCGTATGCGTGTTTGGCGCCGTGCAGGTGAGCGCCACATTCAGGACTGCATACGACCGAGGCACACAGGACCAACACCCGGCATCATGGTGTGGGGATCGATCTTCTACACTGCCCGTACACCACTGGTGATCGTCGAGGGGACACTGAATAGTGCACGGTACATTCAAACCGTCATCGAACCCATCGTTCTACCATTCCTAGACCGGCAAGGGAACTTGCTGTTCCAACAGGACAATGCAGGTCCGCATGTATCCCGTGCCACCCAACGTGCTCTAGAAGGTGTAAGTCAACTACCCTGGCCAGCAAGATCTCCGGATCTGTCCCCCATTGAGCATGTTTGGGACTGGATGAAGCGTCGTCTCACGCGGTCTGCACGTCCAGCACGAACGCTGGTCCAACTGAGGCGCCAGGTGGAAATGGCATGGCAAGCCGTTCCACAGGACTACATCCAGCATCTCTACGATCGTCTCCATGGGAGAATAGCAGCCTGCATTGCTGCGAAAGGTGGATATACACTGTACTAGTGCCGACATTGTGCATGCTCTGTTGCCTGTGTCTATGTGCCTGTGGTTCAGTCAGTGTGATCATGTGATGTATCTGACCCCAGGAATGTGTCAATAAAGTTTCCCCTTCCTGGG
Organism: Schistocerca piceifrons; assembly: GCF_021461385.2. Lineage (NCBI taxonomy): Eukaryota > Metazoa > Arthropoda > Insecta > Orthoptera > Acrididae > Schistocerca > Schistocerca piceifrons. The sequence continues at coordinate 84,251,117 of NC_060141.1, forward strand.
ACAATGAATTCACGGTGTTCTTATTTCAATTTCCAGGAGTGTATTAGTTTTACATGAAAGCGTTTATCCTGAGTAGCAACAATGTTTGAGTCATCTATTCCTTCCACAAATCGTTTTGGCCATCTTAGCCAAATAAAATAAATGTAATTTTTACAAAATTTGTAACTGTAAATTGATGCGCAAAATGTTGCAACCTTAAGGAAATTTTGTACCGAACCCAGAACACGTCTTAGATTTAGCGACTATGTGCTGTTTCCGAAGTTATGAAGAATTTAATATATTATTAATAATAATTCACCTGATGGAGTTTAGGTTGCAGTTCTGTTCTCTTGTTGTCTGGCATTGGTTCAATGAGCATTACTTTCAAAATATGTCATTTAACTGAATTTTGATGTTGCATCGTAACTTCTCTCGTTGACACTTGACAATTTTGCAATTAGCTAAAGGACTAGATGCCCCATGAAATCTATTATCGTTATAGCGTCTTTGTCATTATCCTTTAAGCTCTCAATTCAATGTGGGATGTGAATTTAACTAGCTTCAACATTCGAAATGTCGAGTTCTTACTTGAAGCCTATTCATAGAATATAACATCAGAAGAATTTGATGGTGTCTATGGAATCACCAAAAGACTAGAAATGTAGTGCTGTTGTTAATAAAATGTTATGAAACACTTTACTTGGTATAATTAAATAATTCACACACTGGTGTAATATCAAGTAAAAGCATGGAAAACCTGTTACACTCGAGCTACAGTATTATTTATGTAGGCTGATACTAACACGTATTAAGTGCTTGTCTCTTTGTATATCCTTTAAAACTTAAATCTAATTAATATTGCTTGTGCAATAAAATTGTTTTAAAAAAATATTTTTGTAAGTTTACGATATAATGCGTCAAATACAGACACATATGTATGAAAATTTGCATAGCTTTGATGTGGCCTCAGTACATAGCATGTACAATGTTATTGTACACTTCTGGTCATTAAAATTGCTACACCACGAAGATAACGTGCTACAGACGCGAAATTTGACCGACAGGAAGAAGATGCTGTAATATGCAAATGATTAGCTTTTCACAGCATTCACACAAGGTTGGCGCCGGTGGCAACACCTACAACGTGCTGACATGAGGAAAGTTTCCAACCGATTTCTCATATACAAACAGCAGTTGATCGGCGTTGCCCGGTGAAACGTTGTTGTGATGCCTCGTGTAAGGAGGAGAAATGCATACTATCACGTTTCCGACTTCGATAAAGGTCGGATTGTAGCCTATCGCGATTGCGGTTTATCATATCGCGACATTGCTGCTCGCGTTGGTCGAGATTCAATGACTTATCAGAATATGGAATCGGTGGGTTCAGGAGGGTAATACGGAACGCCATGCTGGATCCCAACGGTCTCGTATCACTAGCAGTCTAGATGACAGGCATCTTATCCGCGTGGCTGTAACGGATCGTGCAGCCACGTCTCGATCCCTGAGTCAACAGATGGGGACGTTTGCAAGACAACAACCATATGCAAGAACAGTTCGATGACGTTTGCAGCACCATGGACTATCAGCTCGGAGACCATGGCTGCGGTTACCCTTGACGCTGCATAACAGACAGGAGCGCCTGCGATGGTGTACTCAACGACGAACCTGGGTGCACGAATGGTGAAACGTCATTTTTCCGGATGAATCCAGGCTCTGTTTACAGCATCATGATGGTCGCATCCGTGTCTGGCGACATCGCAGTGAACGCACATTGGAAGCGTGTATTCGTCATCGACATACTGGCGTATCACCCGGCATGATGGTATGGGGTGCCATTGATTACACGTCTCGGCCACCTCTTGTTCACACTGACTGCACACTGAACAGTGGACGTTACATTTCAGATGTGTTACGACCCATGGCTCTACCCTTCATTCGATCCCTGCGAAACCCTACATTTCAGCAGGATAATGCACGACCGCATGTTGCAGGTACTATACGGGCCTTTCTGGATACAGAAAATGTTCGACTGCTGCCCTGGAGAGCACATTCTCCAGATCTCTCACCAATTGAAAACGTCTGGTCAATTGTGGCCGAGCAACTGGCTCGTCACAATACGCCAGTCACTACTCTTGATGAACTGTACTATCGTGTTGAAGCTGCATGGGCAGCTGTACCTGTCCACGCCATCCAAGCTCTGTTTGACTGAATGCCCAGGCGTATCAAGGCCGTTATTACGGCCAGAGGTGGTTGTTTTGGGTACTGATTTCTCAGGATCTATGCACCCAAATTGCGTGAAAATGTAATCACATGTCAATTCTAGTGCAATGTATTTGTCCAATGAATACCCATTTATCATCTGCGTTTCTTCTTGGTGTAGCAATTTTAATGGTCATTACTGTATAATATCCGGGTACAAGTTTCTTGAATAACTCAGGCTGTATTTAATAGTTTCTAAGTTATAAGTTTTTGTTTATTCATCATTTCACGTAACACTTCAGACGTATTTTCAAAATGTTACAAGTAAATATCAAAACATGATTTGCAGAGATGTTTTTATTTTTCAAAGTTCATAACACAGTTCCAAAGAGAGTCCATATATGTTATTTCAAACCATGCCAAAAACTGAATGACGGTAAATGAAACGTCCTGGCAGATTAAAACTGTGTGCCCGACCGAGACTCGAACTAGCGGGCAAGTGCTCTACCATCTGAGCTACCGAAGCACGACTCACGCCCGGTACTCACAGCTTTACTTCTGCCAGTATCTTGTCTCCTACCTGAATGACGGCAGTCTGATACAGACTGATGTAATTGTCGCCAAACAATATTTAATATATGATGTGTAGTTGTTGTAGAACAATCCAAAAGAATCTGTTAGTCAAATTGGTTATGCAATAACTTCCGTTTTCTGGATTAGTTAACAAATTTATGTAGTGTCTTCCGAAGATATGTAGTTATGTTAAGACTTTTAGTAATAATATAAAATGTCAAAGATTACAAAATGTATAAATATAAAATTTAGAAACTTCCTGTTATGCTATAATATCTATTACATATGGATAGCAAAATGAATAAAAATATAAATGGGCACATATGCTTTATCTGCATTTAAAACTGAATGGTGAAAATTGCAAAATTAATGTGGATTTATTTTTAGAGTATTTGCTGTTGATTATTTGCCAACTAATTGTCATAGTATAAGATCGAAGTTTGAAAATATATTTATACCAAATGAAAAATTTTATTCACGGAAAAATTGTGCCAAAGAACCATAAAAATTAGTAAACAATCACAAACATAGATAACATAATTTACGTATGAAAACCAGTTCACATCTGACCAGAATTTAGATTGTATTGTACAGTTCAGTAATCGATTAAAGGTTCCGTTAAGACTGGATTCATTGTATTGTTTTATGTGTAAAATATCGGAATTACATATTATCTATATAGATTAGGGTCAGAGTTTGTTGCTACTATTCGTGATCACTTTTGCTAAATAATCAACAGCAACTATGAAATTGCGGTCAATATGCTGGGTGACAGCTGGGTGACAGCTGCCTCTATAAAGAGGTGGCTGCAGCGCTGTCAGGTGTCGCCTGTGAGCAAGATGGCGAGGCCAGTGCTTTGGATGCGCTTTTGTGGGCAATTCTACGCCTGTGACCGACCCTGTCGACATCCATCTGTTGGAGGATGAGCTACCCAGGTTCCTAATGGCTAGGGAGGAAGATTATGTGACATGCCAGTCACAGAGGAGGACGTCGACAACAGCTTCAGCGACTCAACTCGAAGAGGGTCGAGGTCGTGACAAGCTTGACAATGTGCTACTAAAACATCTACACTGTTGGCCATCCAAAATACCACACCAAGAAAGGCGGGAGGTGTCGCAACCGAATTGGGAGATGACACGTTGTTCAAAGATTGCATGATTGAAAATGCAGCCCCATGTGAAATGAAGAAGATGAAATCAGTATTGAGCGTTGGCGCAATTTCTACCACTGGTATGAGCCTCGGCATTGAATCGAAAAGGCTCTGGGTGAGTTGTTGGGGTGTATCAGTCCATGCTGCTTCCCCATATTGCCAAAGTTGATGTGATGTAGCAGCGGATGGTGTATCCCAGGCCAGTTGTTCTGCAGTCATCGATCAGACGTTTTCGACAGGCGAGAGATGGGAGAATAGGGGGTCAAGGTGTCAATGCAATTCATTGGGCTACGAAGGAGTCTTGAACATTGCGTGCCACCTGTGGAAGTGCATTGTCCTGTTGCAATGTGGCCGTCGGCATGTTCCGAAGTGTAGTGGGAGAACTGGCTCCAGCACTTCAGAGATGTAATGCTGGCTGGGTAGTATACCGGCAATGTGTACTAGTGGAATGCGCGAGTGGAATCCAATACTGCACCAAACCATAATACCGGGCGCAGGGCCAGTATGGTCATGCATAAGGCAACAGCTTAACAGTCTCTCACCACGTTATCTCCAGACTCTAAATCGACCATCGTGGTGGGGCGGACAGTATCGGGATTCTTCGGTAAAAACAATGTCTTTCCATTCGGTTCTTCAGGTCCGTTGCTCATCGCACCATTTCCGGCGCAAACATACAGTGGCGTTGAGTCAATGGCAAACGCAGCAATGGACGCCTTGCGAACAGTCCATTCTGCAGCAGACGAAGTCAAACGGTACTCGCGGACACTACCTGCGCAACAGTTCGCATTTGTTGTGATATGGTTCGAGATGTGACAGAGCGAACCATTACTGCCCCTTGCACAACGTGCCTATCATTACGTGTAGTGGTGCAACGAGGTGAGTGCAATCGGTCCCGTCGGTCCGCCGCTTCCTCCTACACCCATCGATTACAGATCTGCATCACAGTTGCTAGTTTCCGTTCGACACGATCACCGATTTCCCTGAAGGATAACCTGCAATTCCTATGGGCAACTAGCCTCTCTCGGTAGGACTCCGAAACGTGCTCGAAAGACGCTTGTTGCCTTCTCCGAGGCATTCTGAAGTTGCATATGCAAAACAACCGTACGAAAGAAGAATTCCAGTATGGCTGCGGGGACCGTCTGTTCTCCCTTTCCACAGCGCTTTGCAAGTGGCTCTAATGGCGCATGTGATGCACGACCGCTCTGAAACGCTAACCATGTGTCCCTGTCGACGCCGCAAACGCGTGCTGCATATTTCAACTGATTAGGAAGCTTTCTTCAGGGTGTCGCATTTTTGGTGGCCAGCAGTGCGCTTACCGAGGTTCACCAAACACTGGCAGACCTCAACACCATCCTGTTGTCCAGCGTCTGCCATTCCGTGTGGAAACACGCAGAAGTGGTAGCCATCTCGAAGAGCAGCAATGATCCTCACTTGGCACAGAATTATCAGCTGATCGGTCTGCTTCCCTCCCCCTCAAAAGCATTGGAGAGGTTGTGATTCTTCAGTTTCTCCCGGCGTATTTCTTGCTCGAACAGTCCACAGGTGTACTGCCGGTCCATAGTGTCCAACGGGCACAATATTTCGGCGATCAGACATGTCGCCATAGTCAGGTGCGCTGACGAACTGAGCTCCTCAGGAGCTCCTCTGGAGCTCAGTTCATCAGCGCACCTGACGATGGCGACATGTCTGATCGCCGACATATTATGCCCATTGGACACTATGGACTGGCAGTACATCCCTGGACTGATCGAGCATTGGAGAGGTTATTTGCCAAACGTCTCCTCCAACTGTTACTGCAGAAGGCCTCATCCTGGACGAAAACTTTTGCTTCTGGAGGTGCCAGTCCACATCTGATTAGCTACTGCAGTTGGTGTATCAGACGCTACGAGGCACGGAACGTCGCGAGTACCTAATGGCGGTCATGTTAGGCGTCTCCAGGGCGTCTGATTCCGTATCGTACGACGGTCTCGCTTACTAACTTTTTGTGCACTGGGTCAGGTGCGCTGACGAACTGAGCTCCTCAGGAGCTCCTCTGGAGCTCAGTTCATCAGCGCACCTGACGATGGCGACATGTCTGATCGCCGAAATATTATGCCCATTGGACACTATGGGCCGGCAGTACATCCCTGGACTGATCGAGCATTGGAGAGGTTATTTGCCAAACGTCTCCTCCAACTGTTACTGCAGAAGGCCTCATCCTGGACGAAAACTTTTGCTTCTGGAGGTGCCAGTCCACATCTGATTAGCTACTGCAGTTGGTGTATCAGACGCTACGAGGCACGGAACGTCGCGAGTACCTAATGGCGGTCATGTTAGGCGTCTCCAGGGCGTCTGATTCCGTATCGTACGACGGTCTCGCTTACTAACTTTTTGTGCACTGGGTATCGACGTCACACAGTCGCCTGCGTCACTCCCACCTCCCCAGAAGAACGTTCCACGTCCGCGCCGACGATAATAGGTCGACGGAGTGGTCCACATATGCAGGTGTATCACAAGGTTCGGCGCTCATCCCCTTGTTGTACTCCCTATACACATTCGAAGTTCTCAAGATGGCGCGCGTACTGCTGATCCTGAACGCCGATGACACGTCACTGTTCGCTCGCAGCGTGCGGGCTTCCAAATTATAAATCCGAGGTGATGGGGTGGCCCTCAACTACGTACCCTCCGACTCAGAATTGCAATATTAAAAGTTTTGGCTGGTTTCGTTGTCTAGGGGCTGGGATACGTAGTTGCCGCATTACAGGCCAAATACTGCTGAGTCTATAGTATACGATAAGAATACACACATGAATCGAATGGTCGAAGGTTTCTATCACTCGGCAATTGCGAATTATGAATGTAACATATAAATTTATAAATGAAGGATTGCAATTACATAAAATCTGCAGGTACTATCTTAATGACTTTAAATGATGAGTACAATGGTAGAAGTACTTTTGAGAATGCGGTACATTTCTGCAAAACACTTATTGGAGTCGATGGTCCAGCAGTTAAATAAAATATAAGTTAAATAACAGGGAAACAATAGATTCCTACAGCAGGTAATTAGTTATGAACAACAACACAGCTCGCGAGATATTCACTTCTAAACGCACACTACGTCTTCACTGTAGAGGCCACGGAAATCTCATAAGTGCACAGGTCGGCACTCCAAAGTATTTCTATCTGCCGCGAACACGCGCAAACCGCTCCACTCTCTCAAAGTCTCTGCCGCGACCGAGCGTCTGTCGCGCCGTACAGTCCAGCACTTCCCGTGTCCCGTGCGACTCTTCCTCGCGCCGCACTCTCCCGAACCACCCTGTCCTTTCTCGACACGATGGTCTTCCCCTGCTTCCATCCAGTCTCCCCACTCACGAGCGCTGTGATTGGCTAGAGCGCACGCGCCATGTCTTGAACATAATGAAACACACTCGAAATACTGGATTTACACTTAAATAACTTGAAATTAAATAAATATTCCTACAGCTGGACCATAAACACGCTCTAACATACATTATTAGATACATAAACAAATTAAATAAACATTTATCAAAGGAATAGAATAGGTAGGCCAGTAGCCTAGTGTCTCTGTGCTTTCTAAAACACAGTAAATATTTAACCAGTTTCTTCATGAAAAGTATATATTTGATATAAACAAAGACACAGACGAATAAATATATTTATGATCATGCTGCTACCGTTTTTTCGTGTCACTGTGGAGTACTTATGACCTGACGCGATCGATAGTAATCGGCCACTTTGACCTCCAATAACTCATGTACTATTTAAGTTACATGCCTGTAATTAATACCAATTTAAGTTTACACTAATAGCTTTCTAAAGACACGTAGATCGGCGAAGTCGGATGAACCGTCTAGATTTTGGAAATTCGTTGCTGGGCGTTACTTGTATAATATCTCGTTAGGTACTAAACTTTAAAATAATAAAGATATTTAAAATATGATTACACCATCAGAATCGACGTGCAAATAATTGTAATGAACATGTTTCTTTTTGAGGTATCATCATTCATCTGGCTGCTATTAATTTCTATGCGAACTGTGAAATGGCCGCGCGGGATTAGCCGAGCGTTCTAGGGCGCTGCAGTCATGGACTGTGCGGCTGGTCCCGACGGAGGTTCGGGTCCTTCCTCGGGCATGGGTGTGTGTGTTTATCCTTAGGATAATTTAGGTTAAATAGTGTGTAAGCTTAGGAACTGATGACCTTAGCAGTTAAGCCCCATAAGATTTCACACACATTTCTGAGCTGTGAAATGTCTGCCAGTAAGGTTTCACAAAGTCCGCCATCTTTGGCACTCCCGCCATAGAAATCTCCTTCATCGACACAAAGCACCGTCCTCGTCACAGTGTCAACATGGAATTCTCAGCCATGCGGCCTCTGGACCCCTCTTGCTTCGGCCAACGTCTGGCACCACGTGGCCGGCCTGTCGGGCGGCCCGTGCCCGCCAAGCGTCCTGTTCAGTCGCTCCAACTCGGAACATACAATATTCTCAGGGCGCCAAAACTCGCTCGTTACCTGACAAGCGTGAACGCTGAGAACCTGCGCTATCGTCTCCAGCTCGGCTGCAACGCCTTGGATTGTGGTTCTCGAAATGGTGATTCAAGTTTAATGCCAATAAGAGTTAGGAGGAAGAAGTTTCCACTTGACTTGCTGCCGGTCACGGCCGTGGATGGCCCCGTCCTGTAGTCGAAGAAAGGCATATATCTGGGGGTGACTCTCGATAGGCATCTCACCTGGTCCCTCCATATTTGCAGCATCAAGACTAGGGCGCTGCGGTGCCTCTACACCCTTGCGCTCTCCTCAGTCCGGAGAACGCTGCTGTGGTGAGTGGAAATGTCGCACACCGGACTGTTACAGACAGTCAAACTCGAGACCAGAGCTCGTCCTGCATCTCCCACAGAGCTAGACCACAAGGCAGTTACATCAAGACACGTACATCCCACTTCTGCAGGCCGCTTCCGCCACTTTGCGCGCCTTTACTATAACTAGGCGCGTGCGTTTTCGACTGACCATACGATGGCTAGACTTAGTGTAAATCACCCTCGCAGCAAACAGGCGAAGAAGAAATGAAGCTGTCAACCCAGATGACACATCAAGCCTGAACAACACTCGCAACCGTCTGAGTGAGTAACTGCAAAATATGGTTCAAATGGCTCTGAGCACAATGGGATTTGTCTGAGGTCATCACTCCCCTAGACTTAGAACTACTTAAACCTAACTAACCTAAGGACATCACACACATCCATGCCCGAGGCAGGATTCGAACTGCGACCGTAGCAGCAGCGCGGTTCCGGCCTGAAGCGCCTAGAACCGCTCGGCCACAGAGGACGGCGTGAGGAACTGCAAGAAAGGCAGTAGACTGCTTGGCCTGCCAGATGTCAAGCCTATGTGGGATTGCCAGGGTGGCAATGAGAAATCGTTCTAGCGATGATGCAGACCGCAAATGGGGTAATTCACTGACGTAAACAACCCTGACAAAGGGCATACTTTTATGCCTGATGCCTGGGGGCGAACATCTTAGAAATAAGGAAGGTAGTCGCATATTAGCGTGCTGCATGGTGCTGTGGTGAGCATCTATGGAAAGCTGTTGAAGGACAGTGAATCCTTGAACAGACGAAATCCATATGAGTACGAATGGGTGGACATCTATTCTGAACAGCACGTTGCAAAGCATTGCAGATATGTTCAATAATGTTCATGTCTGGGGAGTTTGGTGGCCAGCGGAAGTGTTTAAACTCAGAAAAGTGTTCCTGTAGCAATTCTGGACGATTGTGGTGCTGCATTGTTCTGCTCGAATTGCCCAAGTACGTTGGAATGCACAATGGACATGAATGGATGCAGGTGATCAGACAGGATGCTTACGTAGATGCAAGATGCATCAGGGGTCCCATATCACTCCAACTGCACACACCCCACACCATTACAGAGCCTCCATCAGCTTCAACAGGCACCTGCTGACACGCAGGGTCCATGGATTCATGAGGTTGTCTCCATGCCTGTACACGTCCATCCGTTAGATACAATTTGAAACGAGACTCGTCCGACCAGCCGACATGTTTCCTGTGATCAACAGTTCAATGTCGATGTTGATGGGCCCAGGCGAAGAGTAAAGCTTTGTGCTGTGCAGTCAGCGAGGATACACGACTGGTTCTTCGGCTCCGAAAGCCCATACGATGATATTTCGTTGACTGGCTCGCACGCTGACACTTGTTGATGGTCCAGCATTGAAATCTGCAGCAATTTGCGGAAGGGTTGCACTTCTGTCACACTGAACGATTCTCTTCAGACGTCGTTCGTCCCCTTCATGGAGGATCCTTGTCCGGTAGTAGCGATGTCGGAGATTTGGTGTTTTACCGGATTCCTGATATTCACGGCAGACTCGTGAAATGGTCGTACGGGGTAATCCCTATTTAATCGCTGCCTCGGAGATGCTGTGTCCCATCGTTCATGCACCGACTATATTACTACGTTCAAACTGACTTAAATCTAAATAACCTGCCATTGTAGCACCAGTAAACGATCTAACAAGTGCGCCAGACACCTGTCTTGTATAGGCGTTGCCAACCGCAGCGCCGTATTCTGCCTGTTTACTTATCTCTGTATTTGAATGCGCATGCCTATGACAGTTTCTTTGGCGCTTCCGTGTAGAATCGACGGCTATTGAGAGGTATATACCAAATAAATTAACAAGAGGTGGTACTGACCCTCCATGATACACTAAACAGGTCAGAACACTATTGAAGAACCAACGAAAAAAGCATGTCTAATTTAATAGAATGGAAGACCCTCTAGATTGAAGTAGTTTTACAGATTCTCGAAATGCAGCGCAGATTTCTGTGCGAGATGCTTTTAACACTTTCCAGAACGAAATTCTGTTTAAAAATCTGGTAGAAAATCCAAAGAGATTCTGGTCGTATGTAAAGAACACCAGCGGAAAGACACAATCAGTGCCTTCACTGCAAGAAAACAATGATGATTTTACTGATGACAGTGCCACAACAGCAGAGTTACTAAATACACTTTTCCGAAATTTCTTCACGATAGAAGACGAATTAAATATTCCAGAGTTCGCACCAAGAACAACTGCCAATATGAATAACATGGAAGTAGATATTCTCGGTGTAGCAAAGCAGCTTAAATCACTTAATAACAGCAAGGTGGTCCCGGCGGAGGTTCGAGTCCTCCGTCGGGCATGGGTGTGTGTGTTTGTCCTTAGGATAATTTAGGTTAAGTAGTGTGTAAGCTTCGGCACTGATGACCTTAGCAGTTAAGTCCCATAAGATTTCACGCACATTTGAACATTTTTGAAAAGCAAGGCCTCCGATATTTGTTTACCAGGCACGTTCCTCTCAGTGTGTGCTGATTCAATAGCTCCATATTTAGCAATCATATACAACCGATCGCTCGTTGAAAGACCTGTACCAAATGGTTCAAATGGCTCTGAGCACTATGAGACTTAACACCTGAGGTCATCAGTCCTCTAGAACTTAGAACTACTTAAACCTAACTAACCTAAGGACATCACACACATCCATGCCCGAGGCAGGATTTGAAACTGCGACCGTAGCGGTCGCGCGATTCCAGGAAAGATCTGAACCCAAAGACTGGAAAGTTGCATAAATGACACCAATAGCCAAGAAAGGAAATAGGAGTATTCCGACGAATTACAGACCTACATCACTAACGTTGATTCGCCGTAGGACCTTGGAACATATACTGTGTTCGAACATTATAATGAGCGTATGGCATAGGTGGCCGGGAGACCCCTCGCGGGGCGGTTCGGCCGCCGCTCCACAAGTTCTTTAACGCCACTAGGGTGACTTGCGAGTGAATGAGGATGAAATGATGATGAAAGACACACAACACCCAGTCATCTCGATGCAGAGAAAATCCCTGATCCCGCCGGGAACCGAACCCAGGACCCCGTGCGCGGGAAGCGAGAACGCCACCGCAAGACCACGGGCCGCAGACTTCGAACATTATGAAAACGTTTTATTGACAAACAGCCAAGACGGATTCAGAAAATATCGTTCTTGTGAAACACAACCAGCTCTTTACTATTGATAGTGGATGTCAAATTAATACAATATTTTTACATTTCCAGAGGGCTTCTGACACAGTACCTCAAAAGCGACTTTTAATAAAATTGCGTGCCTATGGACTATTGCCTCAGTTGTGCGACTGAATTCGTGATTTCCTTTCAGAAAGGTGACAGTTCGTAGTAACTGACGGAAAGTCATCGAGTGAAAAAGAAGTAATATCTGGCGTTCCCCAGGGAATGGTCATATAGGCCCTTTGCTGTTACTGATCTACATAAGTAATTTAGGAGACAAGCAAGTAGCACTCTTAGATTAGTTTAGGCAAGATATCTACATGGTGCAAAAAATGAAAATCGACTCTAAACAATGACAATTGTTAATTAATCCACACGAGTGCCAAAAAGAATCCTCTAAATTTCGGTTACTCTATAAATCACACAAATCTAAAGGCTGTGAATTCAACTAACTACTTAGAAACTACAATTACGAATAACTTAAGTTGGTAAGATCATATAGATAATGTTGTGAGTAAAGCAAGGCGAAGACTACGGTTTAATGGCAGAAAAGTGAGAAAATGAAACATTTCTACTAAAGAGACTGGCTACAGTCCTACACTAACGCTTGTGCGTCCTCTTCTGCTGTGTGATGTGGGATCTGCATCATATAGACTGGCAGAGGACATCGAAAACGTTCAAAGAAGGGCACTAGTTTTGTCCTATCGCAAAACAGAGGGGAAAGCGCCACGTATATGATACGTGAACTGGGGTGGCAGTCATTAAAACAAAGGCGTTTTTCGTTGCGTCAGGAGCTTTTCATGAAATCACCCACTTCCTCCTCAGAGCGTGAAAATATTTTGTTGCCGCTCAGCTACATAGGGAGGAATGATCATATTACAAAACAAGAAAAATCAGAGCACGCACTGAAAGATTTAAGTGTTCGTTTTTCTCGCGTGCTGCTCGAGAGTGGAACGGAAGAGAACTAGCTTGATGATGGTTCGATGAACTCTCCGCCAGGCACTTAATTGTGAATTGCAGAGTATTGATTTAGATGTATATGACGACAGAATAGGCCTACAAAGCTAGTGCAGGCATGTTTCGGGGCATACCGTGCAGCGCGCGTTGTTGACATTTGATGCCACCTTCCAAGCACTTGTCGAATACGTGTAAAGCAGAACCGTAACTGTATTGCGTTCCAAAGGTCGATCAACACGCTGCTAAGGAGCGTGTAATAATATTTTGATTCATTAATGTAACTCTATAAGATTAACATTTTGGAGCAAGCTAATAAGGGCTGCAGAAGCAATTCAGTGACAAGAGCCACCATCTGTGTAACGCTAACGTAAAAGCACGAGCACCCACATTTTTTTGCCTACTTCAACTTGCTTGCCTCATTGCCGACAACACGCCTACCATTCAAATAATGCTATCTGAGTATCACAGTTTTGCATCCGGTTGGGGGGGGGGGTATCGAATGAATCTATGTTCTGATGACTTAAGCACAAGAAAAGCATGCAGAATTCGTATTCCTCGTCGTTATGTTCTCTTCCATTTCTTACAGTATAAACGTTTGTTCGTGAACGTTAAACTTCATTCGTTTCCGGCGTAAAGGAGGGTTTAGATACGCTTGTGTGTGTTTCTAATGAAGAGCGAGCACGTCAGTATTCTATAGAGTCTACGTGGTAACCTTGCTAACCGCGTGCTGTACACTATGTGACCAAAAATATCCGGACACCTGGCTGAAACTGTCTTAAAAGTTCGTGACGCCCTCCATCGGTAATGCTCGAATTCAATATGGTGTTGGTCCACCTTTAGTCTTGATGACAGCTCCACTCTCAATCATGTGCTTCAACGTTTCTTGGGGAATGGTAGCCTATTATTCACGGAGTGCAGCTCTCAGGGGAGGTATCGATGTCGGTCGGTGAGGCCTCGCACAAAGTCTGCGTTCCAAAGCATCCCAAAGGTGTTCTAAAGGATGCAGGTCAGGATTCTGTGCAGGCCAGTCCAATACAAAAAAATAGTTCAAATGGCTCTGAGCACTATGGGACTTAACATCTGAGGTCATCCGTCCCCTAGAACTTAGAACTACTTAAACCTAACCAACCTAAGGACATCACACACATCCATGACCGAGGCAGGATTCGAACCTGCGAACGTAGCAGTCGCGCAGTTCCGGACTGAAGCGCCTAGAACCGCTCGGCCACCGCGGCCGGCAGTCAAATACAGGGATATTATTGTCGTGTAGCCACTCCGCCACAGAGAGTGCATTAAAAACAGGTGCTCGATCGTGTTGAAAGATGCAATCGCCATCACCGAATTGCTCTTCAACAGTGGGAAGAAAGTAGGTGCTTAAAACATCAATGTAGGCCTGTGCTGTGATAGTGCCACGCAAACAACAAGGGGTGCAAGCCCCCTCCATGAGAAACACAACCACACCACACAACGCCTCCGAATTTTACTGTTGTTGTTGTGGTCTTCAGTCCTGAGACTGGTTTGATGCAGCTCTCCATGCTACTCTATCCTGTGCAAGCTTTTTCATCTCCCAGTACCTACTGCAACCTACGTCCTTCTGAATCTGCTTAGTGTATTCATCTCTTGGTCTCCCTCTACGATTTTTACCCTCCATGCTGCCCTCCAATGCTAAATTTGTGAGACCTTGATGCCTCAAAACATGTCCTACCAACCGATCCCTTCTTCTGGTCAAGTTGTGCCACAAACTTCTCTTCTCCCCAATCCTATTCAATACCTCCTCATTAGTTACGTGATCTACCCACCTTATCTTCAGCATTCTTCTGTAGCACCACATTTCGAAAGCTTCTATTCTCTTCTTGTCCAAACTAGTTATCGTCCATGTTTCACTTCCATACATGGCTACACTCCATACAAATACTTTCAGAAACGACTTCCTGACACTTAAATCTATATTCGATGTTAACAAATTTCTCTTCTTCAGAAACGATTTCCTTGCCATTGCCAGTCTACATTTTATATCCTCTCTACTTCGACCATCATCAGTTATTTTACTCCCCAAATAGCAAAACTCCTTTACTACTTTAAGTGTCTCATTTCCTAATCTAATTCCCTCAGCATCACCCGATTTAATTTGACTACATTCCATTATCCTCGTTTTGCTTTTGTTGATGTTCATCTTATATCCTCCTTTCTACATCTACATCTATACTCCGCGAGCCACCTTACGGTGTGTGGCGGAGGGTACTTATTGTACCACTATCTGATCCCCCCTTCCCTGTTCCATTCACGAATTGTGCGTGGGAAGAACGACTGCTTGTAAGTCTCCGTATTTGCTCTAATTTCTCGGATCTTTTCGTTGTGATCATTACGCGAGATATATGTGGGCGGTAGTAATATGTTGCCCATCTCTTCCCGGAATGTGCTCTCTCGTAATTTCGATAATAAACCTCTCCGTATTGCGTAACGCCTTTCTTGAAGTGTCCGCCACTGGAGCTTGTTCAGCATCTCCGTAACGCTCTCGCGCTGGCTAAATGTCCCCATGACGAATCGCGCTGCTTTTCGCTGGATCATGTCTATCTCTTCTATTAATCCAACCTGGTAAGGGTCCCATACTGATGAGCAATACTCAAGAATCGGACGAACAAGCGTTTTGTAAGCTACTTCTTTCGTCGATGAGTCACATTTCCTTAGAATTCTTCCTATGAATCTCAACCTGGCGCCTGCTTTTCCCACTATTTGTTTTATGGGATCATTCCACTTCAGATCGCTCCGGATAGTAACTCCTAAGTATTTTACGGTCGTTACCGCTTCCAATGATTTACCACCTATGGCATAATCGTACTGGAATGGATTTCTGCCCCTATGTATGCGCATTATATTACATTTATCTACGTTTAGGGAAAGCTGCCAGCTGTCGCACCATGCATTAATCCTCTGCAGGTCCTCCTGGAGTACGTACGAGTCTTCTGATGTTGCTACTTTCTTGTAGACAACCGTGTCATCTGCAAATAGCCTCACGGAGCTACCGATGTTGTCAACCAAGTCATTATGTATATTGTAAACAATAAAGGTCCTATCACGCTTCCCTGCGGTACTCCCGAAATTACCTCTACATCTGCAGATTTTGAACCGTTAAGAATGACATGTTGTGTTCTTTCTTCTAGGAAATCCTGAATCCAATCACAAACCTGGTCCGATATTCTGTAAGCTCGTATTTTTTTCACTAAACGTAAGTGCGGAACCGTATCAAATGCCTTCCTGAAGTCCAGGAATACGGCATCAATCTGCTCGCCAGTGTCTACGGCAATGTGAATTTCTTGGGCAAATAGGGCGAGCTGAGTTTCACATGATCTCTGTTTGCGGAATCCATGTTGGTTATGATGAAGGAGATTTGTATTATCTAAGAACGTCATAATACGAGAACACAAAACATGTTCCATTATTCTAAAACAGATTGACGTAAGCGAAATAGGCCTATAATTATTCGCATCTGATTTATGACCCTTCTTGAAAATGGGAACGACCTGCGCTTTCTTCCAGTCGCTAGGTACTTTACGTTCTTCCAGCGATCTACGATAAATTGCTGATAGAAAGGGGGCAAGTTCTTTAGCATAATCACTGTAGAATCTTAAGGGTATCTCGTCTGGTCCGGATGCTTTTCCGCTACTAAGTGATAGCAGTTGTTTTTCAATTCCGATATCGTTTATTTCAATATTTTCCATTTTGGCGTCCGTGCGACGGCTGAAGTCAGGGACCGTGTTACGATTTTCCGCAGTGAAACAGTTTCGGAACACTGAATTCAGTATTTCTGCCTTTCTTCGGTCGTCCTCTGTTTCGGTGCCATCGTGGTCAGCGAGTGACTGAATAGGGGATTTAGATCCGCTTACCGATTTTACATATGACCAAAACTTTTTAGGGTTCTTGTTTAGATTGTTTGCCAATGTTTTATGTTCGAATTCGTTGAATGCTTCTCTCATTGCTCTCTTTACGCTCTTTTTCGCTTCGTTCAGCTTTTCCTTATCAGCTATGATTCGACTACTCTTAAACCTATGATGAAGCTTTCTTTGTTTCCGTAGTACCTTTCGTACATGATTGTTATACCACGGTGGATCTTTCCCCTCGCTTTGGACCTTAGTCGGTACGAACTTATCTAAGGCGTACTAGACGATGTTTCTGAATTTTTTCCATTTTTGTTCCACATCCTCTTCCTCAGAAATGAACGTTTGATGGTGGTCACTCAGATATTCTGCGATTTGTGCCCTATCACTCTTGTTAAGCAAATATATTTTCCTTCCTTTCTTGGCATTTCTTATTACACTTGTAGTCATTGATGCAACCACTGACTTATGATCACTGATACCCTCTTCTACATTCACGGAGTCGAAAAGTTCCGGTCTATTTGTTGCTATGAGGTCTAAAACGTTAGCTTCACGAGTTGGTTCTCTATCTATCTGCTCGAAGTAATTCTCGGACAAGGCAGTCAGGATAATGTCACAAGAGTCTCTGTCCCTGGCTCCAGTTCTGATTGTGTGACTATCCCATTCTATACCTGGTAGATTGAAGTCTCCCCCTATTACAATAGTATGATCACGAAACTTCTTCACGACGTTCTGCAGGTTCTCTCTGAGGCGCTCAACTACTACGGTTGCTGATGCAGGTGGTCTATAGAAGCATCCGACTATCATATCTGACCCACCTTTGATACTTAACTTAACCCAGATTATTTCACATTCGCATTCGCTAATAACTTCACTGGATATTATTGAATTCTTTACTGCTATAAATACTCCTCCACCATTGGCGTTTATCCTATCCTTGCGGTATATATTCCATTCTGTGTCTAGGATTTCGTTACTGTTCACTTCCGGTTTTAACCAACTTTCCGTTCCTAATACTATATGCGCACTATTTCCTTCAATAAGAGATACTAATTCAGGAACCTTGCCCTGGATACTCCTGCAGTTTACCAATATTACGTTAACTTTTCCTGTTTTTGGTCTCTGAGGACGGACGTTCTTTATCAACGATGATAATGTCCTCTCTGGTAAGCCGTCAGGTATTTTATAGTTTCGCCCAAGGGGGGGGTCCCTCTAACCTAAAAAACCCCCGTGTGCACGCCACATGTACTCTGCTACCCTAGTAGCTGCTTTCGGTGTGTAGTGCACGCCTGACCTGTCTAGGGGGGCCCTACAGTTCTCCACCCAGTTCTCTTTCAAGACACTGTCCATTCCGTTCAACTGCTCTTCCAAGTCCTTTGCTGTCTCTGACAGAATTACAATATCATCGGCGAACCTCAAAGTTTTTATTTCTTCTCCATGGATTATAATACCTACTCCAAATTTTTCTTTTGTTTCCTTTACTGCTTGCTCAATATACAGATTGAATAACATCGGGGAGAGGCTACAACCCTGTCTCACTCCTTTCCCAACCACTGCTTCCCTTTCATGCCCCTCGACTCTTATAACTGCCATCTGATTTCTGTACAAATTGTAAATAGCCCTTCGCTCCGTGTATTTTATACCTGCCACCTTCAGAATTTGAAAGAGAGTATTCCAGTTAACATTGTCAAAAGCTTTCTCTAAGTCTACAAATGCTAGAAACGTAGGTTTGCCTTTTCTTAATCTTTTTTCTAAGATAAGTCGTAAGGTTAGTATTGCCTCACGTGTTCCAACATTTCTACGGAATCCAAACTGATCTTCCCCGAGGTCCGTTTCTACCAGTTTTTCCATTCGTCTGTAAAGAATTCGCGTTAGTATTTTGCAGCTGTGACTTATTAAACCGATAGTTCGGTAATTTTCACATCTGTCAACACCTGCTTTCTTTGGGATTGGAATTATTATATTCTTCTTGAAGTCTGAGGGTATTTCACCTATCTCATACATCTTGCTCACCAGATGGTAGAGTTTTGTCAGGACTGGCTCTCCCAAGGCCGTCAGTAGTTCTAATGGAATGTTGTCTACACCCGGGGCCTTGTTTCGACTCAGGTCTTTCAGTGCTCTGTCAAACTCTTCACGCAGTATCTTATCTCCCATTTCGTCTTCATCTACATCCTCTTCCATTTCCATAATATTGTCCTCAAGTACATCGCCCTTGTATAAACCCTCTATATACTCCTTCCACCTTTCTGCCTTCCCTTCTTTGCTTAGAACTGGGTTTCCATCTGAGCTCTTGATATTCATACAAGTGGTTCTCTTCTCTCCAAAGGTCTCTTTAATTTTCCTGTAGGCAGTATCTATCTTACCCCTAGTGAGACAAGCCTCTACATCCTTACATTTGTCCTCTAGCCATCCCTGCTTAGCCAGTTTGCACTTCCTGTCGATCTCATTTTTGAGACGTTTGTATTCCTTTTTGCCTGCTTCATTTACTGCATTTTTATATTTTCTCCTTTCACCAATTAAATTCAATATTTCTTCTGTTACCCAAGGATTTCTATTAGCCCTCGCCTTTTTACCTACTTGATCCTCTGCTGCCTTCACTACTTCATCCCTCAAAGCTACCCATTCTTCTTCTACTGTATTTATTTCCCCCATTCCTGTCAATTGTTCCCTTATGCTCTCCCTGAAACTCTGTACAATCTCTGGTTCTTTCAGTTTATCCAGGTCCCATCTCCTTAAATTCCCACCTTTTTGCAGTTTCTTCAGTTTTAATCTACAGGTCATAACCAACAGATTGTGGTCAGAGTCCACATCTGCCCCTGGAAATGTCTTACAATTTAAAACCTGGTTCCTAAATCTCTGTCTTACCGTTATATAATCTATCTGATACCTACTAGTATCTCCAGGATTCTTCCAGGTATACAAACTTCTTTTATGATTCTTGAACCAAGTGTTAGCTATGATTAAGTTATGCTCTGTGCAAAATTCTACAAGGCGGCTTCGTCTTTCATTTCTTCCCCCCAATCCGTATTCACCTACTATGTTTCCTTCTCTCCCTTTTCCTACGGACGAATTCCAGTCACCCATGACTATTAAATTTTCGTCTCCCTTCACTACCTGAATAATTTCTTTTATCTCGTCATACATTTCATCTATTTCTTCATCATCTGCAGAGCTAGTTGGCATATAAACTTGTACTACTGTAGTAGGCATGGGCTTTGTGTCTATCTTGGCCACAATAATGCGTTCACTATGCTGTTTGTAGTAGCTAACCCGCACTCCTATTTTTTTATTCATTATTAAACCTACTCCTGCATTACCCCTATTTGATTTTGTATTTATACCGAATTTTACTAGTGGCACTATATACGCTGGCAGATAACGTTCACCGGGCATTCGCCATACCCACACCCTGCCATCGGATTGGAACTTTATTTAACGTGATTCTTCACTCCACACAACGTTTTTCTACTGTTCAATCGTCCAATGTTTACGCTCTTTACACCAAGCGGGGCATCGTTAGGCATTTACCGGCGTGATGTGTGGCTTATGAGCAGCCCGTCGACCATGAAATCCAAGGTTTCTCACCTCCCGCCTAACTGTCATAGTACTTGCAGTGGACCATGATGCAGTTTGGAATTCCTGCCTATTTCATATTACGAACGGCTTCGACTGTCGGCGGTCTCTGTCAGTCAACAGACGAGGTCGGCCTGTACGCTTTTGTGCTGTACGTGACCCTTCACGTTTCCACTTCAATATCACATCGGAAACAGCGGACCTACGAATGTTTAGAAGTGTGGAAATCTCGCGAACAGACGTATGACACAAGTGACACCCAATCACCTGACCACGTTCGAAGTCCGTGAGTTCCGCAGAGCACACCATTCTGCTGTCTCACGATGTCTAATAACTATTGAGGTCGCTGATATGGAGTGCCTGGCAGCAGGTGGCCGCACAATGCACCTAATATGAAAAACGGATGTTTTTGGGGGTGTCCGGATACTTTTGATCACATTTTGCAGGTTGCCGCCCCATTTGGATAGGGCTGCATTACTGGAACAGTGGGGTAGGCTAAGGTAGCTGAGTGTACATGAGGCATCTCCGACTGCTGCAGGTGTCCGTGTGGTACCGCGGGGCCTTCAACTGCGGCGGCTCTCTGCTCAGTTCCAGCTGGGTGCTCAGCGCAGCTCACTGCATGGCGGGGTGAGTTACACACACTACACAAAAATCTTCTTCTTTGGCATACCTGTCTTAACGAAAGATTTCGACTGGACGTCCTCGACATTCCTCTATTCTTTGCCTCACCCTTAATCTGTTCTCCCGTTCTTTGTGTCCTCCTTAATCTGCTGATAATTTTGTCCAGCTCTTCAAATCACTTTCTTCCTCTCTCTCTCTTTTCTATGCAGTCTTCTCATCAATAATTCGCAGCACCAGGCAATTTCTTCGTAATATACATGGTGTCAGCGGTGTAAGTTGTAAGGTGCCTCTTACGTGAGGAAGACATTTTTACCAGTTTTAATAAATTATTGTATCTTATTTATGTATTCACGATAGTTAGGAAGTGCTGTAGTCCTTAGCCGGCCATGAGTCGGAGAGCATTTCCCACGCTGGCTGGCTAGGTGACGAAGCGACCATATCTAGCGCGTAGTGGGGTGGGGCTCGGCGCTGGACCGTAGCAACAAGCGTCAGCCTGGGAAATATACATGACGGGAAGTACCGCCATCTTGGCGCCAAAGTCACCGATTTTGTTTATTTATATTTAATAATTAAAGTCATTTATGACAACGTGAATACTAGGAGGAGCCTCTGGACGTTTAAAACTATTTATCATAATTTTGCCTCGTTAAAATTCCCACCCGTTCATTAACAAATGCATATCTTAGTAAGTAGCAACTTGATCGGAAATCCACGAACTGTGACGAAACTATTAAGAGATACGGACTGCTCGCCAAAGTCGGCAGTCGGCGTTAAGAGCTCTTCCTGTCTTGTTCTATGGTAGCCATGCTTTCGGTTACGAGTAGTTTGTGACATGAGTGTTTCATTATTGATCTAATAGGAATAAAAGTGATATTACGACATTATGAATGTTAATTTCGAGTAAATAGATAGACCAAAGTTGATCGACAGCAATTTCAGATAATTAGCTTCCACCGACAGAGACATCCAATGCGCCAATGAAGAATCTGCACGGGACGACATTTACGAGAGCTGCACCGCGCACAGGTAGGAGGAAGTCCGACGACACGACCCACCAAGGCGGATCAAGGAAGGTCCGACTTACACTCGCAAATTCCGGGTGGAAATGCTGACCAGTTATACTGTACGTCACATATACCACCCTCTACGGACTCGCGGCTAAGCTGAGTAATAACAGTATCAGTTTAGAAGCGAGGGGATCTTGCAAAATTCAGATGCTGTGATCATTGGTACCATAACATGTACCCACTTCAGAGTGTTGGTTTCTCGTGCTTCTAACTGTCTTTCCGCAAACACGTCATATAATTTATTACTTGATGTTTTCTGCTCTGTCGCAACTGCGCCAGTAAGTGGACTACGTCAATACAGACTTTCGGTTTTGCGTCCATGTGCCAGACTTTAACCTCTGACGTGCTCCCAGGGGAAAATAGGTATTGTTGGCTTGCTCTTGCCACATGTACGTGGAGGTACCAACCAACTTAAAAACATGTTACTGCTAACCGCTGTAATTATTATTCTACGAAAGAAGTAAATACACTGTCCTCCGTCGCCAATAAACAATAGCTGCACTTATACTCTTAACACTTTGTACACCCCAATCAATACGTTTCTCTTTCTTAAGATTTCCACTTGTCAGTGCGAGAACCATCGCACAATGAGATAAACGGCTAGTGCATCCAGCTTACGGACAACTATAAGGTACAGAAGAATGGGAAACAAATTTAGGATCTGGCAGATGACGATTAATTTGACTTTTCAGAAGGCCAGGAAACCAGACAGGCAGTTCTGATGTTGCCCTTCATATTGAAAGCGAGACTTAAGGAAAATGAACACACATTCATACGATTTATAGACCTGAAGGAAGCATCCGACAGCGTAAAATGCTGCAAATTGATGGAAACGCTGAGAAAAATGGGAGCAAGCTGTAGGGAATGACGGATAATATACAATATGCACAAGAGCCTTGAGGGAACAATAAGATTGAAAGAACAACAACGGAATGCTCGAATTAAAAAGGGAGTGTGAGAGGGACATTGTCTTCTGCCCTACTGTTCAGTTTACACATAGAAGATGCAATGTTGGAAAGAAAAGAAATAGTAAAGAGTGGGATTAAAATTGTGGGTGAAAGGATATCAATGATAAAATTCGATGATGACATTGTTATCTTCAGTGTAGGTGACGAAGAATTATGGGATCTGTTGAATGGAATGAACAGTCTAAAGATGCATATTATGGACTTAGAGTGAACTGAAGAAAGACGTAAGTAATGAGAAGTAGCAGAAATGAGACCAGCAAATAGCTTAACACCAAAATTTGTGATAACGAAGTAGACGAGGTTAAGGAATTCAGACACCTTGGAAGTAAAATAAGCCATGACGGATGAAGCAAGGAGAACATAAACAGAGACTAGCACACCCAAAGAGGACATTCCTAGTCAAAATAAGTCTACTACTATCAAATATAAGCCTCAGTTCAAGGAAGAAATTAATGAGAACGTACGTTTGGAGCACAGAATTGTGTAGTGTTGATCACGGACTGCTTGAAAGTCAGAAAAGATGAGAATTAAAGCCTTTGAGATGTGGCATTATAGAAGGGCGCTGAAAATTAGCTCGACTGATAAGGTAAGCAATCTCCGCAGAAGAGGCGACGAAAGGAAAGTATGGAAAACACTGACAAGAAGAAGGGACAGGATGATTGGACACATCAGGGAATAACGTCCATGTGCTAGAGTGAGCTATAGAGGATTAAAACTGTTGGGGAAAACAGACACTGGAATGTATCCAACAAATAACTGAAGACGTAAGGTGCAAATGCTGTTCTCAGATGAAAAGTTGGCACGACAGCGGAATTCAGAGGAAGCATCAAACCAATCAGAAGAATGACGACTGAAATAAATAAATAAGTAAATTAATAAATAAATGCAAAAACAAACAGTGCGCACCTCGTGAACACCTTGCAATAGAAAAAGAATCCACTGAATGGAATGGGTTACGATATCTGCCCCATCCAGTTCAAACATACACTACATCGTTGTAGAAGCCGTCGTCACACACTGAATGACTCAAGAGGATCGCCTTGAAGAGGCTAGAGTAACAAGTCTCGAATACCTCGTGGACAACATATCAAGGACTATCCCAAGCTTGCTAACAATGACTGGGGTGGAGTATTGCATTATTGAATTTTGAAATGAAATCATTGACGCGACTGTACTGTTAGTATTTATTTATCGATGCTGCGCGGGATTTTACACCAGGACAATTAGTTTATTTCAGAAAGATTATGTTAATCACAGAGGATGCATTTTATGGATTGGGTTTCTTAGAGATACTTGTATGATTATTAATTTATAAGTGTGTGTCTAATACCAGGTGCCGGCCGGTGTGGCCGAGCGGTTCTAGGCGCTTCAGTTTGGAACCGCGCGACAGCTACGGTCGCAGGTTCGAATCCTGCCTCCGGCGTGGATGTGTGTGGTGTCCTTAGGTTAGTTAGGTTTAAGTAGTTCTAAGTTCTAGGGGACTGATGGCCTCAGATGTTAGGTCCCATAGTGCTCAGAGCCATTTTGAACCAATAACAGGTGGAATAAACAACCTGTTCCCACTTCCTTAATATGGCGCTGGCACTCAGAAAGACTATGTAGCTCATCCAGCGGTTGTTAGCTGAATAATAATCTCTGAAATAGTACAGAGGAGTATGAATGTTGAAATTCCCTGGCAGATTAAAACTGTGTCTCGA
Organism: Schistocerca piceifrons; assembly: GCF_021461385.2. Lineage (NCBI taxonomy): Eukaryota > Metazoa > Arthropoda > Insecta > Orthoptera > Acrididae > Schistocerca > Schistocerca piceifrons. Next base: position 84,275,829 of record NC_060141.1, read on the forward strand.
ACTTCGAGACCTTTGCCTTCGGCGGGCAAGTGCTCTACCATCTGAGCTACCCAAGCACGACTCACGTCCCGTCCTGACAGCTTTACTTCCGCCAGTACCTCGTCTCTTACCTTCCCACCTGATACTTCCCCCAGGCTGTGGCTAAGCCATGTCTCCGCAATATGCTTTCTTCCAGGAGTGCTAGTTCTGCAGCATCGTGGGAGACCGTCTGTGAAGTTTGGAAGATAGGAGACGAGGTACTGGCGGAAGTAAAGCTGTGTGGACGGGGCGTGAGTCGTGCTTGGCTAGCTCAGATGGTAGAGCACTTGCCCGCGGAAGGCAAAGGTCCCGAAGTTCGAGTCTCTGTCCGGCACACAGTTTTAATCTGCCAGGAAGTTTCATATCAGCGCACACTACGCTGCAGAGTGAAAATTTCATTCTGGAAATATCAATGTTGTTTAATGTTTGGACGTGGTTCGTGCTTTCCACACTGTATTTGGTAGCGTTATCGCAGCACAATGCGTTTAACTGTGTCTGCGGCGTGTAATCCCTGTTTTTAATTCGCACTCACATCTGATGATGAGACCATTGGCATATATGTGCCCATATGTTTTGTAGTAGACTGACGACGACATGTCATACACACATACCTGATATTTCCTTACTTTGTAAGTAATGGCCTTTAAATTGTGTTTATCAAAAGTTATCGCATTATGCCTTGCACTTAGTTATGCATACTTTTTATTGATTTTAGGTTTCACCTTCCACCTGAAAATGGCTCTACAGTTGAAATCGTGGTAGTGAAATAAGGGCCGGGCGAAGTGGCCGTGCGGTTAAAGGCGCTGCAGTCTGGAACCGCAAGACCGCTAGGGTCGCAGGTTCGAATCCTGCCTCGGGCATGGATGTTTGTGATGTCCTTAGGTTAGTTAGGTTTAACTAGTTCTAAGTTCTAGGGGACTAATGACCTCAGCAGTTGAGTCCCATAGTGCTCAGAGCCATTTGAACCATTTTTTTGAAATAAGTAAATATTAAAAAACTTGCTGTCAAACAGTGGCAATGTTTCCAGTTAAAAAAGTATGTTGCAACTGTGGTGCCCAACCAAGGCAAAATCGTCAACGATATTGACTGTCCAGCAGCAGATTTTGATTTCGAAGATGTGCACTTTCGAACACACTTCCTTCACTTCGCTTACTATGTGGTTTTTATTTCACAGTGAAGTGTTTTTATTGCTTCATAAAGCTTGTTATTTCATTTCGTCCGCCCCTTGAATCTAAGCCCTCATGCGTTCGTAGCTACATTTCTTTCGAATAGCTGATTTTGTGACTATAATTACTGTGTCCCCCCCCCCCCCCCCCCATGAACCATGGACCTTGCCGTTGGTGGGGAGGCTTGCGTGCCTCAGCGACACAGATAGCCGTACCGTAGGTGCAACCACAACGGAGGGGTATCTGCTGAGAGGCCAGACAAACGTGTGGTTCCTGAAGAGGGGCAGCAGCCTTTTCAGTAGTTGCAAGGGCGACAGTCTGGATGATTGACTGATCTGGCCTTGTAACAATAACCAAAACGGCCTTGCTGTGCTGGTACTGCGAACGGCTGAAAGCAAGGGGAAACTACAGCCGTAATTTTTCCCGAGGGCATGCAGCTTTACTGTATGATTACATGATGATGGCGTCCTCTTGGGTAAAATATTCCGGAGGTAAAATAGTCCCCCATTCGGATCTACGGGCGGGGACTACTCAAGAGGATGTCGTTATCAGGAGAAAGAAAACTGGCGTTCTACGGATCGGAGCGTGGAATGTCAGATCCCTTAATCGGGCAGGTAGGTTAGAAAATTTAAAAAGGGAAATGGATAGGTTGAAGTTAGATATAGTGGGAATTAGTGAAGTTCGGTGGCAGGAGGAACAAGACTTCTGGTCAGGTGACTACAGGGTTATAAACACAAAATAAAATAGGGGTAATGCAGGAGTAGGTTTAATAATGAATAGGAAAATAGGAATGCGGGTAAGCTACTACAAACAGCATAGTGAACGCATTATTGTGGCCAAGATAGATACGAAGCCCACGCCTACTACAGTAGTACAAGTTTATATGCCAACTAGCTCTGCAGATGACGAAGAAATTGAAGAAATGTATGATGAAATAAAAGAAATTATTCAGATTGTGAAGGGAGACGAAAATTTAATAGTCATGGGTGACTGGAATTCGAGTGTAGGAAAAGGGAGAGAAGGAAACATAGTAGGTGAATATGGATTGGGGGACAGAAATGAAAGAGGAAGCCGCCTAGTCGAATTTTGCACAGAGCACAACATAATCATAACTAACACGTGGTTTAAGAATCATGAAAGAAGGTTGTATACATGGAAGAACCCTGGAGATACTAAAAGGTATCAGATAGATTATATAATGGTAAGACAGAGATTTAGGAACCAGGTTTTAAATTGTAAGACATTTCCAGGGGCAGATGTGGACTCTGACCACAATCTATTGGTTATGACCTGTAGATTAAAACTGAAGAAACTGCAAAAAGGTGGGAATTTAAGGAGATGGGACCTGGATAAACTAAAAGAACCAGAGGTGGTACAGAGATTCAGGGAGAGCATAACGGAGCAATTGACAGGAATGGGGGAAATAAATACAGTAGAAGAAGAATGGGTAGCTTTGAGGGATGAAGTAGTGAAGGCAGCAGAGGATCAAGTAGGTAAAAAGACGAGGGCTAGTAGAAATCCTTGGGTAACAGAAGAAATATTGAATTTAATTGATGAAAGGAGAAAATATAAAAATGAAGTAAGTGAAACAGGCAAAAAGGAATACAAACGTCTCAAAAATGAGATCGACAGGAAATGCAAAATGGCTAAGCAGGGATGGCTAGAGGACAAATGTAAGGATGTAGAGGCCTATCTCACTAGGTGTAAGATAGATACCGCCTACAGGAAAATTAAAGAGACCTTTGGAGATAAGAGAAAGACTTGTATGAATATCAAGAGCTCAGATGGAAAACCAGTTCTAAGCAAAGAAGGGAAAGCAGAAAGGTGGAAGGAGTATATAGAGGGTCTATACAGGGGCGATGTACTTGAGGACAATATTATGGAAATGGAAGAGGATGTAGATGAAGATGAAATGGGAGATAAGATACTGCGTGAAGAGTTTGACAGAGCGCTGAAAGACCTGAGTCGAACAAGGCCCCAGGAGTAGACAATATTCCATTGGAACTACTGACGGCCGTGGGAGAGCCAGTCCTGACAAAACTCTACCATCTGGTGAGCAAGATGTATGAAACAGGCGAAATACCCTCAGACTTCAAGAAGAATATAATAATTCCAATCCCAAAGAAAGCAGGTGTTGACAGATGTGAAAATTACCGAACTATCAGCTTAATAAGTCACAGCTGCAAAATACTAACACGAATTCTTTACAGACGAATGGAAAAACTAGTAGAAGCCAACCTCGGGGAAGATCAGTTTGGATTCCGTAGAAACACTGGAACACGTGAGGCAATACTGACCTTACGACTTATCTTAGAAGAAAGATTAAGGAAAGGCAAACCTACGTTTCTAGCATTTGTAGACTTAGAGAAAGCTTTTGACAATGTTGACTGGAATACTCTCTTTCAAATTCTAAAGGTGGCAGGGGTAAAATACAGGGAGCGAAAGGCTATTTACAATTTGTACAGAAACCAGATGGCAGTTATAAGAGTCGAGGGACATGAAAGGGAAGCAGTGGTTGGGAAGGGAGTAAGACAGGGTTGTAGCCTCTCCCCGATGTTGTTCAATCTGTATATTGAGCAAGCAGTAAAGGAAACAAAAGAAAAATTCGGAGTAAGTATTAAAATTCATGGAGAAGAAATAAAAACTGTGAGGTTCGCCGATGACATTGTAATTCTGTCAGAGACAGCAAATGACTTGGAAGGGCAGTTGAATGGAATGGTCAGTGTCTTGAAAGGAGGATATAAGATGAACATCAACAAAAGCAAAACGAGGATAATGGAATGTAGTCTAATTAAGTCGGGTGATGCTGAGGGAATTCGATTAGGAAATGAGGCACTTAAAGTAGTAAAGGAGTTTTGCTATTTGGGGAGCAAGATAACTGATGATGGTCGAAGTAGAGAGGATATAAAATGTAGGCTGGCAATGGCAAGGAAAGCGTTTCTGAAGAAGAGAAATTTGTTAACATCCAGTATTGATTTAAGTGTCAGGAAGTCATTTCTGAAAGTATTCGTATGGAGTGTAGCCATGTATGGAAGTTAAACATGGACGATAAATAGTTTGGACAAGAAGAGAATAGAAGCTTTCGAAATGTGGTGCTACAGAAGAATGCTGAAGATTAGATGGGTAGATCACATAACTAATGAGGAAGTATTGAATAGGATTGGGGAGAAGAGAAGTTTGTGGCACAACTTGACCAGAAGAAGGGATCGGTTGGTAGGACATGTTCTGAGGCATCAAGGGATCACCAATTTAGTATTGGAGGGCAGCGTGGAGGGTAAAAATCGTAGAGGGAGACCAAGAGATGAATACACTAAGCAGATTCAGAAGGATGTGGGTTGCAGTAGGTACTGGGAGATGAAAAGGCTTGCACAGGATAGAGTAGCATGGAGAGCTGCATCAAACCAGTCTCAGGACTGAAGACCACAACAACAACAAATTACTGTGTCCTTGTTTGTGAAGCGCATGAACGTGTGTGTGTGTGTGTGTGTGTGTGTGTCTGTCTGTGTGTGTGTGTGTGTGTGTGTGTGTGTGTGTGTGTCTAAATGTGAGGACGCGAAAGAAGAAGAGAGAGATTTGCATCGTTTGAATTCATTTACAATCCCTGATCAATCGACGTTGTTTTGTTGTGTGTTTAATGATGATGGTTTATTATCTGTTGTCAACCTGTCACTGCCATTAGATCAGTCCGATGATTGAACTTTTCGAAATTAGTGGGTAAATTTCGTAATTTGCTGTCTGCTATTTAATTTTCCACCACACTACCACGACCTGCACAGCGTCGAGTGCGGTAGTAATCATATAGCCTTTTCAATAGTCCGACCGATGTTTATTACAGTGGAAAGGTCCATTATGCGCCATGACTCGTGTAAATAAGCGTGTGTGGACAAATTCGTTGAAACAAAGACACGTTGTATACCTAAACGGCTCGGAGTGAGCCGTTGGTCGGCTTTTTACTACACGTGTAAGTTTCGGTGATAGCGCGACCGTAACTATTTTCGAAGTGAATGATAGCAAAGGGCTATTTTGGTGTATACTGCCAGTGCTATGAGTGCCTAGCTGACTGAAGCGTGGAGTGGCTACGGTTTGCAAGCGGTGTGTGTTGTTAAGCACTCTGCAGAATACATTAGTCTCCTCCAGAAGACATGGCACTTATATCGTGTAACACCGCATATTACCTTCGTTATTCCCTCAGTTCGGCAAGTAAGAGAGACCGCAAGTTTCTCCAAGCAAGTTGTATTCAACTGCAACCACTCATTGACGATTAGAACCTGTGCAGTTCCTAAATTGGGGGAATGATTATTACTACGTTTCACCTGTTGTTCAAATAGTCCAGGCACATTTTCTATGGGACTATGTTTGCATGGCACAGGATACTCATCACACAGAACAAAACTTGGTCACCGAGAATGTTGAAATAAACATCCTGGTTCATGTTTACAGTATCCTAAATGAAAGGATCCAAGCCGTGATGCGAAAACTATCTCCCAGAAACATCTCAGAACCACCCCCAGCCTGAACTACACCCTTCACACACACACACACACACACACACACACACACACACACACACACACACCAGAGCACTCGGCGTCTTGTATAATTCGAAAAGAGGCAATATCGCTGCTTCCTGGTCTACATAACACGCATTCAGGAAGTTGCTCCCCAGTTCCTGTGTCTCCCGGCTTATTGAAGACGTGCCAGTCTGTGTTGTTTTGGCCAATTGACGGCATGCAGCATTATGTGATGCTGCCAACAATGACCTTTTGCGACTCCAAATGTGCAGTGTTCAGCCGGAAATAGGTTGATATGCACCTGCGTTCATTGGCAGCTTAAGATCCTGTCGGATTTGAAACCGATTGTCTTTTGAAAGGCGTGATTCACTTCTCTGGTCACTGTCGGTTAGAACACTATTACGACCACTGTTCTTAGGCTGTGTTACATGGTTGCGACTCCTTGTAGGCAAATTAGACAGTCCACGTTGATACACCAACAAATCGGGCAATTTCGTTGACGGCGTGATCAATGCCACGTCGGAAAAGGGCAGCACCTTTTTGTCATCCCGTCACGTTTCGTCGTCGAGCTTTCTTAGGGCGCTGACTCCATGCGACCGGCACATACACTCCACGTCACCGCTGCGACACACATCTATGGCCGAAGGTACCTCTGCCCCCTGGTGCCATTTCCACGCCATCTACAGCGCTGAAAAGCATCTGGTGTGTTCAAATGTGTGTGAAATCTTATGGGAATTAACTGCTAAGGTCATCAGTCCCTAAGCTTACACACTACTTAACGTAAACACACACACTCATGCCCGAAGGAGGACTCGAACCTCCGCCGGGACCAGCCGCACAGTCCATGACTGCAGGGCATCTGGTGTGTTCACTGAAGGGGCTGACTAACACTTTGTCCGCTGAGATTATTTGCGTGATAGAACGTCTGTTACAGCATAGTGTCAAGGTTGCACCTCCGCTGTTGCTTAATTAATAAGTACTTACTTTGTTACTGTTCTCAAGACTAGAAGCTTTCGGCTTTAGAAGCCATTCTCAACTGCTATAGGTTCCGACAGCATATCGTAATGTATCCGACTATAAGTAGCAGACGCGGTCCTTCCGAAAGCGAGGCCAGACGTGTGCAAGCGTCAAGTAAAAAGAATATTTACTGAATACAGTAATGGTCATTGTTGAATCTATTGGCACGTTCCTAGAAGCTGATTTTCGTAGTGGCAAAAAGAAAAGGGAAATGAAGCGAGGCAATAGAAACCGATTGAGAATGGCTGTCGTTCTAGACCAGGAACAGTGGTACTGTGTACAGTACGTTCACGAAATGTACTTACCGTCAAACATGCAAGTGCCACCGAAAGTAGTTACTCATGTGAAGTACTGGAGAGGAATGTTTGTTCGCAGCAGCTAGACAACTCAAATGGTTCAAATGGCTCTAAGCACTATGGGACTTAACATCTGAGGTCATCAGTCCCCTAGATTTACAGCTACTTAAATTTAACTAACCTAAGGACATCACACACATCCATCCCGAGGCAGGGTTCGAACCTGCGACCGTAGCAGCAGCGCGGTTCCGGACTGAAGTGCCTAGAACCGCTCGGCCAAAACGGCCGGCTAGCTATACAGCCTCAACACAGTGACGAATAGGGTTAGACAATACTATGGCGAAAGTGATGGCGACGTAGATGAGCACCACGAAGATGACTTGCTACAGACGCGAAATTTAACCGACAGGAAGAAGATGCTGTGAAATGCAAATGATTAGCTTCTCAGAGCATTCACACAAGGTTGGCGCCGGTGGCGACACCTACAATGTACTGACAAGAGGAAAGTTTCCAACCGGTTTCTCATACACAAACAGCAGTTGGCCGGCGTTGCCTGGTGAAACGTTGTGATGCCTCGTGTGAGGAGGAGAATTGCGTACCATCACGATTCCGACTTTGATAAGGATCGGATTGTAGCCTATCGCTATTGCGATTTATCGCATCGCGACAGTGCTGCTCGCGTTGGTCGAGATCCAATGACTGTTAGCAGAGTATGGAATCGGCGGGTTCAGGAGGGTAATTCCGAACGCCGTGCTGGATCCCAACGGGCTCGTATCACTAGCAGTCGAGATGACAGGCATCTTATCCGCATGGCTGTAACGGATTGTGCAGCCACGTTTCGATCCCTGAGTCAACAGATGGGGACGTTTGCAAGACAACAACCATCTGCACGAACAGTTCGACGACGTTTGCAGCAGCATGGACTATCAGCTCGGAGACCATGGCTGCGGTTACCCTTGACGCTGCATCACAGACAGGAGCCCCTGCGATGGTGTACTCAACGACGAACGTGGGTGCACGAATGGCAAAACGTCATTTTTTCGGATGAATCCAGGTTCTGTTTACAGCATCATGATGGTCGCATCCGTGTTTGGGGACATCGCACATTGGAAGCGTGTATTCGTTATCGCCATACTGGCGTATCACCCGGTGTGGTGGGTATGGCGTGGCACTGGTTACACGTCTCGGTCACCTCTTGTTCGCACTGACGGCACTTTGAACAGTTGACGTTACATTTCAGATGTGTTACGACCCATGGCTCTACCCTTCATTCGATCCCTGCGAAACCCTACATTTCAACAGGATAATGTACGACCGCATGTTGCAGGTCCTGTACGGGCCTTTCTGGATACAGAAAATATTCGACTGCTGTCCTGGCCAGCACATTCTCCAGATCTCTCACCAATTGGAAACGTCTGGTCAATGGTGGCCGAGCAACTGTCTCGTCACAACACGCGAGTCATTACTCCTGATGAACTGTGGTATCACGTTGAAGCTGCATGGGCAGCTGTACCTGTACACGCCATCCAAGCTCTGTTTGACTCAATGGCCAGGCGTATCATGGCCGTAATTACGGCCAGAGGTGGTTGTTATGGGTACTGATTTCTCATGATCTATGCACCCAAACTGCGTGAAAATGTAATCAAATGTCAGTTCTAGTATAATTAATTTGTCAAATGAATACCCATTTATCATCTGCATTTCTTCTTGGTATAGCAATTTTAATGGCCAGTACTGCATGAATAGAAACTATATAATATATAACTTTAGTGTGAAGAAGTGCGTTTCAATAGTTCGTTGTTCATTCGAACTGATCTGTCGCTAATTCTACACTCCTGGAAATTGAAATAAGAACACCGTGAATTCATTGTCCCAGGAAGGGGAAACTTTATTGACACATTCCTGGGGTCAGATACATCACATGATCACACTGACAGAACCACAGGCACATAGACACAGGCAACAGAGCATGCACAATGTCGGCACTAGTACAGTGTATATCCACCTTTCGCAGCAATGCAGGCTGCTATTCTCCCCTGGAGACGATCGTAGAGATGCTGGGTGTAGTCCTGTGGAACGGCTTGCCATGCCATTTCCACCTGGCGCCTCAGTTGGACCAGCGTTCGTGCTGGACGTGCAGACCGCGTGAGACGACGCTTCATCCAGTCCCAAACATGCTCAATGGGGGACAGATCCGGAGATCTTGCTGGCCAGGGTAGTTGACTTACACCTTCTAGAGCACGTTGGGTGGCACGGGATACATGCGGACGTGAATTGTCCTGTTGCAACAGCAAGTTCCCTTGCCGGTCTAAGAATAGTAGAACGATGGGTTCGATGACGGTTTGGATGTACCGTGCACTATTCAGTGTCCCCTCGACGATCACCAGTGGTGTACGGCCAGTGTAGGAGATCGCTCCCCACACCATGATGCCGGGTGTTGGCCCTGTGTGCCTCGGTCGTATGCAGTCCTGATTGTGGCGCTCACCTGCACGGCGCCAAACACGCATACGACCATCATTGGCACCAAGGCAGAAGCGACTCTCATCGCTGAAGACGACACGTCTCCATTCGTCCCTCCATTCACGCCTGTCGCGACACCACTGGAGGCGGGCTGCACGATGTTGGGGCGTCAGCGGAAGGCGGCCTAACGGTGTGCGGGACCGTAGCCCAGCTTCATGGAGACGGTTGCGAATGGTCCTCGCCGATACCCCAGGAGCAACAGTGTCCCTAATTTGCTGGGAAGTGGCGGTGCGGTCCCCTACGGCACTGCGTAGGATCCTACGGTCTTGGCGTGCATCCGTGCGTCGCTGCGGTCCGGTCCCAGGTCGACGGGCACGTGCACCTTCCGCCGACCACTGGCGACAACATCGATGTACTGTGGAGACCTCACGCCCCACGTGTTGAGCAATTCGGCGGTACGTCCACCCGGCCTCCCGCATGCCCACTATACGCCCTCGCTCAAAGTCCGTCAACTGCACATACGGTTCACGTCCACGCTGTCGCGGCATGCTACCAGTGTTAAAGACTGCGATGGAGCTCCGTATGCCACGGAAAACTGGCTGACACTGACGGCGGCGGTGCACAAATGCTGCGCAGCTAGCGCCATTCGACGGCCAACACCGCGGTTCCTGGTTGGTCCGCTGTGCCGTGCGTGTGATCATTGCTTGTACAGCCCTCTCGCAGTGTCCGGAGCAAGTATGGTGGGTCTGACACACCGGTGTCAATGTGTTCTTTTTTCAATTTCCAGGAGTGTAGTACTGAATCCAGTGAACGATAACCGCGAACGTTTGTAGAATGTACAGTTTGTCTCTTCTTGGTGGCGACTATGATTGAGCCTTGGTGCTGTCTTGAGATAATCATAATACTGTGAAGTACCGTCGCTGTCATTAGAGTGGAGCCATTTGCCGTCTTATATCCACGTTTAGTGGATGGATGTTCACTTGTGGACTACTTGTGTGACGTCAGGCAGATGCATGAAGTAGTCCTTGCCGTGTGCCACCCTGCCTGGAAGCTGGCCTTAACTCATTTGCACCCGAGTACTAGGCAGCTCGGCGCTCTAGGACGCGGCAGCGAACATCAGGAATGCATTTACACGCTGGCTGTTAGGGCTGAACCCTAATGACTTGAGCCACAAACAGGCTGACATCAGAAAAATTTTAAATTATAATTATGTTATTAATGTGGTAACGGCCTTGCCGCAATGGATACACCGGTTCCCGTCAGATCACCGAAGTTAAGCGATGTCGGGCGTGGCCGGCACTTGGATGGGAGACCATCCGGGCCGCCATGCGCTGTTGCCATTTTTCGGGGTGCACTCAGCCTCGTGATGCCAATTGAGGAGCTACTCGACCGAATAGTAACGGCTCCGATCACAGAAAACCATTATAACGACCGGGAGAGCGTTGTGCTGACCACACGCCCCTCCTATCTGCATCCTCATCTGAGGATGACACGGCGGTTGGATGGTCCCGATGGGCCACTTGTGGCCTGCAGACGGAGTGCTTTTTTTAATAATGCATTACCGATAGGTTTGTTTACAAAAAAATCTGCTACCAGTCACGATTATTCTTTTTGTGTTATGAATAAATCTTCTCCTACCAGTCACGATTTTTCTTTCTTTCTTTCTTTATTTTACTTTTAGCACGACGCATTTCGGGAAATAATTCCCATTTTAAAGTGCGTTTTTCGTGTGTTTTACGCCATTTCTATTGATGCTGTCAATGTGTGAGAGTCTGCTTCATTTCGTTGACTTTTACTGCAATACATCAGAAACACGCTATTTTTTAGTTGGGTATCGATTCTTTTGGTGAAGTTAGTGGCGAAATTTAGAAGAATTTGTACGTACATTTTTCTAATGGTCCATTTGTGCAGAGTCTCACATACGCTAAAAATCACACACAACTTGTCGTACACTTTACTCATCGAAAATATCTTATATAAACAAAACAGTTACAAAGATATTCTTACAGGTAGCCTACAGAGATAACATTATAGGTCTTCCACAGATTATGATATGCTTTCGTACAGATATTATTTACACTAATGGCCATTAAAATTGCTACACCAAGAAGAAATTCAGATGATAAACGGTTATTCATTGGACAAATGTATTATACAACTGACATGTGATTACATTTTCACGCAATTTGGGTGAATAGATCCTGAGAAATCAGTACCCAGAACAACCACCTCTGGCCGTAATAATGGCCATGATACGCCTGGGCATTGAGTCAAACAGAGCTTGGATGGCGTGTACAGGTACAGCTGTCCATGCAGCTTCAACACGATACCTCAGTTCATCAAGAGTAGTGACTGGCGTATTGTGACGAGTCAGTTGCTCGGCCACCATTGACCAGACTTTTCAGTTGGTAAGAGATCTGGAGAATGTGATGGCCAGGGCAGAAGTCGAACATTTTCTGCATCCAGAAAGGCCCGTACAGGACATGCAACATGCGGTCGTGCATTATCCTGCTGAAATGTAGGGTTTCGCAGGGATCGAATGAAGGGTAGAGCCATGGATCGTAACACATCTGAAATTGTAAGACGTCATGGTCTCCTGACCTTCATTGCTTACATATTCCGCCCCCACAATCATATTCCGCACATCAGGACGCTTCATTCAAACCCAAACTCGATAAGATAAAGTCAATGTTTTATGAATTCATGTAAACAATATGCAAATAACCGTGGTTGAAATACTCGAGGCTGGCGTACACACATACATTCCAGACACAATGGTCACAGGAGCTTTTAGTTCGAGAAAGGCAACCGCACACCAGGAGGCCAGTCCCGACCCGTCTACGTCGGCTGGTGGACGCCCGTGGAGCAGACAGCGTTCGCCCGAGGGAAAGGAGGAATGACCCCATGTTCGGCTTAAAAGAAAATTCTGCTACATTGTGTGGGAGCAGCCAGCCTACACATTCTTTAGACATAGCACGCAGTTTCAGAGATTTTTGCAGGGAGACAGCAAACGCCAAACGCCGATACTGCAGATTTCCAGATTGGTCGCCTTAAACGAAACGCCATTCTCCCGTTTTAGAAGAGCAATGCTGATTGGCAGACAATATTTCTGACGCCTTGAGCTGAAGGAGTCATGGAAGATACCGAAAGATATACCCCTTCACATCTGGTATGGAGAGGCGCCGTTCCATTGTCGCTCTTGGAGTGAGGAACAAGTCTCTCCTCAGTACTTCACTGGGAGAGCACCTCTGTTGAGAGTGAATCAAAGTGCGTCTCTCTATATTGAATCCTTGCGATTAAGCGTTGTTCACTGTGTTGGCCGTCACCCTTATTGTGCGGTGTGAATGGACAGTGTTATAGTTACACGCATGCGAGCAAATTTTTGAGGGGCATCACGATGGACTAGTTATCTGACTGCTTTACCACGCCAATAGTTAGACTAGGTGAGAATAGGAATCCTTGACTTCATCAAGGCGTAGTGAGAGTTTGATTGGCGAAGGTCAATCCAGATAGAACGAGAGTTACCTCATTTGTCAGCAGCGAGCGGCGCAGAGAGCAGTCATTGCAGCTTACTGTATTGTGCACTACAGTTATTGCGAGCTCCATATTTCCTCCACAACAGTACACTTCACTGCATTTCACATGCGACAGCCTCGACCGTACCTAGCATCATTCTAAAGGATAATTATTCAAGTTGAGTAGGCGTGCCTCTCAGCCATTCTGCCAAGTCAACAACAATCTTAAACTTTGTATAGAAATTTCATTAGCGAATCCTATCCTTGAGAGGTAACTTCACTTTCTGAAAAGAACCCGGATATAACTTGTTCAATTCATAACTAAAAGTGCCATTGTGATTTCTCAGAATTTTTGCAAAATAAACAATAACTTTCCTTAGTTTCATGTTTTTCTTACGCTAACTAGCACTACTCCAGTACCCAAGTGTCCCACTAGTTACATAAGAAATTTTGTGAATTTTTGTGTCATTTCCTTACAGTGGACGACTCCAGAAGATCTTTATTGTTGAAAGTTTTTCAGGCATTTCTCTTTAGAACGTTAGGAACGTTTGTCTGACTTCTGTAGTAGTGTGGGGGAGGAAATAGCATCTTGCAGGAGCCACAGGGTAAAGGGTACATCTCAGATTAATCGGTTGCGCAGAATAACAGAATCTCAGATCAACCCCACGCTAACAAAATGTAACGTCCACTGTTCAAAGAGCCGTCAATGCGCACAAGAGGTGATCGAGACGTGTAACCAATGCCACCCCATAGCATCATTCTGGGTGATACGCCGGTATGGCGATGACGAATACACACTTCCAATGTGCGTTCACTGCGATGTCGCCAGACACGGATGTGACCATCATGATGCTGTAAACAGAACCTGGATTCATCCGAAAAAACGACGTTTTGCCATTCGTGCACCCAGGTTCGTCGTTGAGTATACCATCGCAGGCGCTCCTGTCTGTGATGCAGCTTCAAGGGCAACCACAGCCATGGTCTCCGAGCTGATAGTCCACGCTGCTGCAAACGTCGTTGAACTGTTCGTGCAGATGGTCGTTGTCTTGCAAACGTCACCATCTGTTGACTCAGGGATCGAGACGTGGCTGCACGATCTGTTACAGCCATGCGGATAAGATGCCTGCCATCTCGACTGCTAGTGATACGAGGCCGTTGGGATCCAGCACGGCGTTCCGTATTACCCTCCTGAACCCACCGATTCCATATTCTGCTAACAGTCGTTGGATCTCGACCAACGCGAGCAGCAATGTCGCGATACGATAAACCGCAATCGCGATAGGCTACAATCCGACCTTTATCAAAGTCGGAAACGTGATGGTACGCATTTTTCCTCCCTACACGTGGCATCACAACAACGTTTCACCAGGCAACGCCGGTCAACTGCTGTTTGTGTATGAGAAATAGGTTGGAAACTTTCCTCATGTCAGCACGTTGCAGGTGTCGCCACCGGCGCCAACGTTGTGTCAGTGGTTCAAATGGCTCTGAGCGCTATGCGACTTAACTTCTGAGGTCATTAGTCGCCTAGAACTTAGAACTAATTAAACCTAACTAACCTAAGGACATCACATACACCCAAGCCCGAGGCAGGATTCGAACCTGCGACCGTAGCGGTCGCTCGGCTCCAGACTGTAGCGCCTAGAACCGCACGGCCACTCCTGCCGTCTTGTGTGAATGCTCTGAAAAGGTAATCATTTGCATATCACAACATCGTCTTCCTGTCGGTTAAATTTCGCGTCTGTAGCAAGTCATCTTCGTGATGTAGCAATTTAAATGGCCAGTAGTGTATCTTAACAAGTTGGCTCATAAATTACTTATATCGATTTTACAATTCTGCTAATTTCTATGTTTTACTATTTTTATTTTAGTATAGTATCGAAACATCTGAAGAAATTCACTGCTTCACTTTCAAGTTTTTCGTTTAATATTTTATCTTCATATTTTCTGTAATGTGAATATATCTCCAGTTCTTCTAGCAAATCCATTTTATGTCCTTTATTTAGTCGGTGGAGTACTTCCAAATTTCACCAGTAACTTCACCAAAAGAATCGATACCCAACTAAAAAATAGCGTGTTTCTGATGTATTGCAGTAAAAGTCAATGAAATGAAGCACACACTGACAACATCAATAGAAATGGCTTAATACACACGAAAAATGGGAATTATTTTCCGAAACGCATTGTGCGAAAAGTAAAAAAATAAATAAAGAAAGAAAGAAAAATCGTGACTGGTAGCAGAAGATTTATTTGTAAACAAACCTATTGTTCCACAGTCGCTGGCCTTCAAAAACCATTTAACATGGATCAAATCAGAATGCGGTACCGGTCCATTTCAAATCGTCATACGAATATGCTGTTTTCTATGGGCTTCTCCGCCTTAATGTGTTATCGAAATGAAGTGGAACGAGTTAGGTTTACATTATACACTGTACATCAATAGTTTTAACAGTAATGAACATACTTGTTTTCATTTCTACAAATGCAGCTACATTTGAAAAATAGTTTTTTATTTTTAATTCTTTTTGTTAATTAACAGTCTGTATTAAAAAATTCGTCCTTGGAATTGAAGAAGTTGGCCAGAAGAAATTATTTTAGGCTACATTTAACAGCTTGCTTTCCTCCATGTCAGATGTTTATGTTATTATGTAAATCATCAAATGGTTTTGTTCACGTATATTGAACTTCTTTTGACAGACTTTAAAAGCTTTAAAAATGGGCAATAAAGGTCATTTTTTCTTCTAATCTTGAGGGTATGGACTTCGCTACTGGATTGTTGATGACGAATTCCATCAACAAATACACAGGCTGGTCAGAAACTGTGAAAAGCTTGTAAGGGTGTTCCAGGATAGATCGTACTGAGAAATAATTGCAAACGAAAAAGTTCGTTCCGTTACGCCGTTTCCGATTTAAGGAGCATTGAAGTTAGCCGAAAGGGCCGACCGCCAGAGACGGTGTTACCAAACGTGTTCTTTGGTTTCCTAGAACCGAGCAAGAGAGCGATACAAAATCGGTCATGGGACGTCAGTAAGGATCGAACCCGAGCCGTACGCTGACCAGTCCTGTTTCCTATCATTTACGCTAGGAGAACAGCTGACACTAATTGCATCCCGCGGGCCGCTTGTTGCGTTATTGACTAACTTCAGTGCTAGTTAACGCGCAAACGGCGCAACGTATCGAATCTTTTTCTCAACAATTATTTGTCAGCATGACACCCTTACAGTCTTTTCACACTGTTTCTGACCACTCTGTATATTTTGTGATTGTGCAGTTATTATCCCTAGCTCCCTGAAGAGGTTTCCAAAAGATATCATATACATGATTCTAAGGCTCTTACTGTTCGCTTTTGTGCAATCAGTGCTTTCTCTCTACATATGAGTTACCCTAGAAAATTTTTCCGTTCCTTAACCTGAATCCAGTCCAAATGCGAATGCAGGATCGTCAATGAAGTACAATGCTTACGACTGAAAGCGTGTACAGTGTGGACGCAAATGTACAGAGATGTGTGGGGAGAAGGTCGTAGAGACATGGAATATTCTAGAATATGCAAACATTAACATAAAAAAATCGATAACCTTCTAGAAATCACAAATATTAAACGACAAATATTTGCCGGCGATCGGATTCGAACTGACGACCGGTAGTATCCAGCAAATGACACGAAACACTGTTCCAGTGCATGCAATGCGGCTCGCATCAGTATGACAGGAAGTTCATTCTTCTGTTTCCAAGACCAGCAATAGCAAGAAGAGCATAAGTTCAAAATGGTTCAAATGGCTCTGAGCACTATGGGACTTAACATCTATGGTCATCAGTCCCCTAGAACGTAGAACTACTGAAACCTAACTAACCTAAGGACAGCACACAACACCCAGCCATCACGAGGCAGAGAAAATCCCTGACCCCGCCGGGAATGGAACCCGGGAAAGAGCATAAGTAGTTAAAATTAACTGTTTGAGGAACTCAGTGTCATGTTTGTTCCACTTAAAGTTTCCATCAATACGTGGAGCAGAGCATTGAATGTCGAGGAGAGTGTATCTAGGAACACATGATGTTTCATGACCGGTATTTCAGTTTGGTGACTGATTTTAGAATCACATGAAGGAACGCACACTACAAACCGCCATAAGCACTTTCCGGCATTTTATACTGTTTTTGTTGTAGTGAGACATAAGCTTGTGCCTTGTGCAGTTTCTGCAAATACAAGGTGACACACTGCAGACGGACAGTTTTGAACTGCGTAGTACTGAGGGCGCTGTGGTGGGAGGTGGTCGTGGTGGGGATAGTTCTGACCCACACAAGACGCCATTTCATTTACTCAGTCACTATGGAGCGCTGGGACTTGCAACGTCGAGTGTTTGTCTATGACAGTTTCGTGAAAGGTGGTGAGTCTACGCAGCGATTGTTTCGTGCGTGGTTTAATGTCGGTCGACATGGAGCTGTTCCGAGCCGTAACACAATCCTCAAATGGGTGGAAAACTTCAGATCAACTGGAAACATACTGAATAAGAAGCATCCTGGCCCGAGACGCAGAGTAACGACACCAGAAAATGTTGAAAGGGTAAGGCAAGCAGCAGTCAGAAGCCCAGGACGGTCAACTAGTCGTCATGCTAGTGAGTTACGAATCAATCGTGAATCGGTTGGACGAATTTTGCATAAAGAATTAAAATTCCATCCCTACTAAATGCTCATTGCACAACAACTTAAGGAAACTGATTTTGCTGTATGATAAGACTTCTCTTACAGAATGCAAGTGATTTTGGTATCGAATGAAAATGAAATTTTATTGATGGGCGATGAAGCTCATTTTCATTTAAATGGGACCGTGGATAAGCAAAACCTACGTTACTGGACTCCAGAGCATCCACACCTTATCCACTAGCGTCCTCTACACTCAGAAAAAGTGACAGTCTGGTGTGCTCTTGGCTCTGTTGGCATTATTGGACCTTATTTTTTGAAAAGAACGGGACCACAGTTACTGTTAATTCGGTTCGTTACATTCATTTGCTTGAAACATTCTTGAAACCAGAACTAAGAAGACGACGAATCGGCCGGCCGGGGTCGCCGAGCGGTTCTAGGCGCTACAGTCTGCAACCGCGCGACCGCTACCGTCGCAGGTTCGAATCCTGCCTCGGGCATGGATGTGTGTGATGTCCTTAGGTTAGTTAGGTTTAAGTAGTTCTAAGTTCTAGGGGACTGATGACCTAAGAAGTTAAGTCCCATAGTGCTCAGAGCCATTTGAGCCACGACGAATCCGTTTAAAACGGGTTTGGTTCCAGCAGGATGGGGCAACATCGTATACTGCAAACACTTCAATGACAGTTCTTAGACGCGTGTTTCCTGGCCGGATTATCTCACGTTTTGGCAATATTCCTTGGACTCCCAGGTCTCCCGACTTGTCAGTATGTGACTTTTTTTCCGTGGGGTACCTTAAGAACTATGTCTATAACCAAAAACCACGAAATTTGGAGGAGTTGAAGAATGCAATAATTCATGAAATTGCTGCCATCCCTGCAGAGATTTTAGTCCGTGTGATGGAGGATTTTGAGAAGAGACTTGAGTCCTGCATTCGAAATGATGGACATCACCTTGACGACATTATTTTTCACAAATAACTTTGTTAACTAAAATGGCAAATAATGAGCTTTGATTTTGTGTTAATAAACATACATTAATTTTAAAGTTGGCTGAGTATTATTTCATTAAAAACCGTCCGTCTCCCGTGTGTCACCCTGTATTACGAGTCCAACATATTTAAGTATAGTATAAGATATTAAAGCTATTTGGAGGATACAGTTAATTCAAATGCGGAGTTTTATGCCGGGGAAAATGTCTGTATACTTTTAAGAATAGTTGATAACCTGTGGACGGTTATGCCATGCTTCATCGGTCGTACGCCATCTTTACCTTGAAACAGCTCTTCTACTATGGAAAACGTGACATTTGTTAATACAATATTCTCGGGTTTCATGCCACGTCAAGTGGTTACCTGCCTATGAGCTTTCGGCGGAGATCTCCTCTGCCATTGTCAAGTGTTTGTCAGATGAATGCCGCAGCCTCGCTTATACAGCCGCGCTGCTGCCAGTGACGTCACTTGCGCACTGTCTGAGGCCTACGAGAAAGACAGGTCGCAGCGCGTGCGTCACAAGGGTAGACCTGAACTAGCTTGTTCCCTCATCTGAGCGGAAGAAATGCGTTTTTAATCGTGTTAACTCTTAACTGTGTGTTTACGTACTAACGAGAATAGCATATTTTACTGGAATCTGCTTTCATAGAGTCTTACTGATAACTAGCACTACAACAAAATACGCAACCGTGCAGTAGCTTTAAGATCTATGCTCTGCGTAAATGGTATAACAGCTCGCTTATGCCATTTAGTCTCTACTGCTTAACAGTTCTCATTTCATACAAGATGTACTGCCTCATACAACCGATAAAATTTTATTGTACCCAGTACGGCCGTTACAAATTATTAGCAGGCATAGGGACTTCCAATTGCTGTAGGACTAATTAACAATAAGACTCCATAATAGGGGATTCCAGTTGTTTGTTCTGGTCTTCAGTCCTGAGACTGGTTTGATGCAGCTCTCCATGCTACTCTATCCTGTGCAAGCTTTTTCATCTCCCAGTACGTACTGCAACCCACATCCTTCTGAATCTGCTTAGTGTATTCATCTCTTGGTCTCCTTCTACGATTTTTACCCTCCACGCTGCCCTCCAATACTAAACTGGTGATACCTTGATGCCTCAGAACATGTCCTACCAACCGATCCCTTCTTCTGGTCAAGTTGTGCCACAAATTTCTCTTCTTCCCAATCCTATTCAATACTTCCTTATTAGTTATGTGATCTACCCATCTAATCTTCAGCATTCTTCTGTAGCACCACATTTCGAAAGCTTCTATTCTCTTCTTGTCCAAACTATTTTAGGTCCATGTTTCACTTCCATACATGGCTACACTCCATACGAATACTTTCAGAAATGACTTCCTGACACTTAAATCAATACTGGATGTTAACAAATTTCTCTTCTTCAGAAACGCTTCCCTTGCCATTGCCAGCCTACATTTTATATCCTCTCTACTTCGACCATCATCAGTTATTTTGCTCCCCAAATAGCAAAACTCCTTTACTACTTTAAGTGCCTCATTTCCTAATCTAATTCCCTCAGCATCACCCGACTTAATTCGACTACATTCCATTATCCTTGTTTTGCTTTTGTTGATGTTCATCTTATATCCTCCTTTCAAGACTCTGTACATTCCATTCAACTGCTCTTCTAAGTCCTTTGCTGTCTCTGACAGAATTACAATGTCATCGGCGAACCTCAAAGTTTTTATTTCTTCTCCATGAATTTTAATACCTACTCCGAATTTTTCTTTTGTTTCCTTTACTGCTTGCTCAATATACAGATTGAACAACATCGGGGAGAGGCTACAACCCTGTCTTACTCCCTTCCCAACCACTGCTTCCCTTTCATGTCCCTCGACTCTTATAACTGCCATCTGGTTTCTGTACAACTTGTAAATAGCCTTTCGCTCCCTGTATTTTAACCCTGCCACCTTTAGAATTTGAAAGAGAGTATTCCAATCAACATTGTCAAAAGCTTTCTCTCAGTCTACAAATGCTAGAAACGTAGGCTTGCCTTTCCTTAATCTTTCTTCTAAGATAAGTCGTAAGGTCAGTATTGCCTCACGTGTTCCAGTGTTTCTACGGAATCCAAACTGATCTTCCCCGAGGTTGGCTTCTACTAGTTTTTCCATTCGTCTGTAAAGAATTCGTGTTAGTATTTTGCAGCTGTGACTTATTAAACTGATAGGTCGGGGATTCCAGTAAGAGACGAAAATTCTCATTTATACGTAAACACTGAATTACGAGTTAAGAGGTGCAGAAGCGTAGTTTGTCTGCTGAGCGTGACGCACGCACTGCTGCCTGTCTTTCTCGTAGGCCTCGGGTCCTGCCCTGCACCATATAAGGCAATGTTTTGGTGGTGCTACCTCCGTGTTCGCTTCAGTTCTTCAATCACAGGATCCCAGGCCGTACTCAGTTGCAATCCGCCGTCTATATTGAGGGTGTTGTCCGATATTTTCATCTCTACTGCTTCATTTTACTACGCTATCCAAGAAGCTGTTGGTCCGTTTTATAATAGAACTATTGTCGAATGCAATTCGGTGATTTTCCAGTGCATGCTCCTCTACATCTGATGTTTCGGGATAGCGTTGGCGGAAATACCTTTTATTTTCTATGCAGCGCTGTTTAATAGTGCGGACAGTCTGATCGACATAAAACTGTCTACACCCACAGGTATTTCGTATATTCCTGGCGTTCTGAGGCCTACATCGCCTTTCTCAGGCTTCATTAGTTCTTGGATCTTTGCTGGAGGCCTGGGGACTATGTCGATTTTATGTTTCTTCGGGAGCCGGCTAATCTTCCCTGTTATTGAGCCACAAAACGTTGCCTTTGTGTCTTCTTCGGGGGCATTCTGCTTTCGCGCCTCAGATGAAACTGCCGGCGAAATTTGTGTTGTAACCGTTTCCCTTAAAACTTTACGTAAGTGGCTCAGTTCCCTCGGCAGGTTTTCGGCGTCCGAGGCGGTTTCAGCTCGATGTACTAAGGTCCTCATGACAGAACGATTCTGTGCTGGGGTTGGCAGCTGGTGGCGTGTAGATACTGATCTGTCTCGGTAGGATTGTGCTAAATGCTGTGATCGAGACACCCATTGGAATTACGGCGGATAAGGACGTCCACGAATGGCAAGGAAAATGAAAGTTGTTCCCTCCCACACTATGCAGAAAAATCATCTGTAGCGGACCACGCACTGAAAAACGGACACCGAATTGCGTTCGACGATGCTTCTATTATTAAACAGACCAACAGCTTCTGCGATAGCGTTATATATGAAGCAATGGAGATCAAAATATCGGACAACGACCTCAATAAAGACGGTGGTTGCAGCTGAGTACGGCCTGGATCCCGTGATTCGGGAGCTCAAACGTACATTGCCCTATATGGTGCGGGGCACCCCCTAGGTTGCGTCACTGGCGGCAGCGTGGCTATATAAGCAAGGCAGTTGCATTTACACAACAATCAATCACTTGCCAATGGCGGAGGAGCTCCATGCCGAAAGCTCGTGGGCAGTTAACCACCTGATGTAGCTTGAAACTCGAGATTATTTAATTAATGGATATCCCTCCTAGATCATGCATTCGTACATGTGATATTTGCTCTGGTTTTCTGTAATGTATTAACAATTTTCCTTGTGTCCAAAATGGAAATTTTCTATTAGCTGCCATTAGCTTCTGTTTCAAAATGTTTCAACTTGTAGTTGGTTTTTGATGCTACTTCTTCTTCATTCCATTTCATTATCGGTTAGGGATGAGAAGCAGAGTAACAATGTACCACACAGATTATCAAATACAGTACTGGCTTGATTTTATGGAGTGTAACAGTTTGAAATTTGGATAGAATAGTTGTCCTAGGAAAAGTTTTTATCATTGGAAAGACCTTATTTTTCTGGAGTAATTTTGAATTTAAGAAAACAGTTCAGCGCACGTGAAAGCATGATTTCGTTTCAAAATGGAATAAAAACATATATTAAATTTCTATTACAGTGCTGACTGGAGGCAGAAACCTGAAAAGTGTTTAAAGATACAACACTATCACTTACATTGCTTCTACTTTTTTGCAACATGGCATGGCTGTGATTGTGTGCATACAGTACGGCCTACCAGCGCCATATTTTTTATTTTTATTTTATATAGATGTACGCAATATGTGCCACCAGTGATGCGGTAAATGACCAAACACCGGGCCGGCAGCTGAAAGTTTTTAAATGGAGCTCTTGGTGTACAGAAATACGTATTTTTTTCTTTTTGGGTTGTAGGTATGGACAACACTATTCTTTTCAGATTGCGGTGGGTTATTTACGACGAAGTTCATTAGCCAACGCTTACAGCTTTGGGCAAACATTTGGATTCAAGAAAAACAATACATTACCATTCCTAATATGTTGTAGGAACCCTGTTAGCATTCAACACAGCTTACAATAGCCTAGGCATGTATAAAAGCGTCCTACTTTCAAGGGAATCTTATACCATCTTTCCTGTAAAATTGTGGGAAGTACAGGCAACAATGATAGAGGTGGAGAGCGGTCACGTACCATTCTCTCCAAAGCTGAGATCTGGTGACGGTGATTTCCGGGGGAGATGCAACAATTCATCCTCCTGCTCACAAAAGCAGTCGAGGACGATGCGAACCTTGTGAAACGAGCTCTATCATATTAGAACACACTATCACCATTGTGAAGCAAACATTGTACCATACGATGGTCCTCAACGGCCAAAGTAGTCACATAATTCTTGGTAGTAATACGACATTGCAGAGTACCCGAGGGCCACATGAAACACCACGATACAGCTGCCAAAGTCATCGGAAAACCCTCGTCAAGTTTCACTTTTGGGATGTAAACTCGGCGCTTATCCAGCCATAAGACATTCGATCGTTATTCCATAGTCAGGTTTTACATCTTCGGCATCACATTTTCATGTTTGCATCATTGATGGGTCGTTTTGCAATTCCAGCTCGCCCTGTAGGTCCGTCCTCACGGAGCTCTCTACATGTTGTTTTCATGCTAACAGGATTCACAAGTGCGACATTCAGTTTCACAGTGAGTTTTGCAGCTGGCGACCTTGTATTTTCCGACACAATCCTCGGCAATGACCTCTATCACGATCACTCGATACACAGTTTCGTCCTCATTTTGACTTACCGTACAGTGTTTTTCCGTTTTTGCTGTATGCAGTAGAAGTCTTCGATACGGCGCCACTTTAAAGATCAAACACTTCGGCTCCTTGATTAGAGAAGCACAGACGATACGAGCAACAATAACTTGTCCACATTGGAATCAACTCAGCACCAACATAATGCACTAGAACTACATTGAACACTGTTGTGCTCACGATTGGCACTTGCAACGCATTAAGGACATTGCACAGGTGCTGTTCGTGGTTAAATACAACATCACAACCTCGGTCTTGCTAGTTAGCGGCACCACCGTTTAGGATAGGGAAAGTTAGTTTTGTGCGATATTCTGAGCACAAGTTACAGCCAGGTGCGGGCCGGATTGCAGTGAGTTACGCATACCAGCAGCTGCAAAGGCAAATGGAGGCCACAGGGGCGTAGAACTGCCGGAGAAGGCACACACAGCAGTTTGCATGGCGCAAGTCGCAGGCAGAAGGAGACAGTGGCGAACATAAGTGTTATGCATACGTGACGCGAAGCGGCACGCTTGGCAAAACAGAGGCGCACAGCTGAGTATAAATAGGTGCCGTTTTATAACGAGATTCATTCAAGTGTGGCAGCTCTCCTGGATGGCGAGGCATGTCACACCACCGACTACACGCAGCAACGGATGGGGCGCCAGTTTCCAAGGCAGGTCGTTGGTTCGATGCTCTGAGGCCGACGTGGGATCCGCAGCCAGTCAACGATGGGCCACTCTTTGGCTCGCTACCGCGGGCAGTCGTACCGACTCCTGACACACGCCGGGGACACCCCTAGGCGAGGGCTGCAGATTCGGACGCCGGATCACGGGCGCTTGCCACTGCGATCTCAGCTACATCAGGAAAGAAGAAGCAGGAGCAGGAAGGACCTACAGCTGCCAGCAGAGCAGCACTGAGATAACGAGAACGGTGGCCGTTGAGGCTGCTGCTGGCGCAGCCATCCTGACATCGTCAGAACTCAGCGGGCCGTACAAGGCCGGCTCGACACAGCACTGCATTACACGGGCTGCTGGGGTGCTTCCTCAGCACTGCAGGGCCCTGTGATGCACACCAAGAGGACGACTGCACTGTAGCTAAAAAGGAATACATCACAGGAGAGCTTGTGTGAAGTTTGGAAGGTAGGAGACGAGGTACTGGAGGATTTAAAGTAGTGAGGACGGGGCGTGAGTCGTGCTTGGGTAGCTCAGTTGGTAGAGCACTTGCCCGCAAAAGGCAAAGATCCCGAGTTCGAGTCTAGGTCCGGCACACAGTTTTAATCTGCCAGGAAGCTTCATATCAGCGCACACTCCGTTGTAGAGTGAAAATTTCATTCTAGAAACAACCCCCAGGCTGTGGCTAAGCCGTGTCTCCGCAATATCCTTTCTTCTAGGATTGCTAGTTCTGCAATGTTCTCAGGAGAGCTTCTGCGAAGTTTGGAAGGTAGGAGACGAGGTACTGGAGGATTTAAAGCTGTGAGGACGGGGCATAAGTCGTGGTTGGGTAGTTCAGTTGGTAGAGCACTTGCCCGCGAAACACAAAGGTCCCGACTTCGAGACTCGGTCTGGCACACAGTTTTAATCTGCTAGGAAGTTTGACATCAGTTGGAAAGTTTTCGCCGAGTTTTAATACGGCACCTCCTGGCATCCATCCACTACATTTGGTGTTTTGCCGGTACATTTGGTCATGCTAATACATTCGGTGGCGGAAGTTGCCACTACACTAGCGTCTCCGTTTATATTCAACCACGCATTTCTCGCAGTGTTTCTATACAGGGTGATTCAAAAAGAATACAACAACTTTAGGAATTTAAAACTCTGCAACGACAAAAGGCAGAGCTAAGCACTATCTGTCGGTGAATTAAGGGAGGTATAAAGTTTCATTTAGTTGTACATTTGTTCGCTTGAGGCGCTGTTGACTAGGCGTCAACGTCAGTTGATGCTAAGATGGCGACCGCTCAACAGAAAGCTTTTTGTGTTATTGAGTAGCCGGCCGAAGTGGCCGTGCGGTTAAAGGCGCTGCAGTCTGGAACCGCAGGACCGCTACGGTCGCAGGTTCGAATCCTGCCTCGGGCGTGGATGTTTGTGATGTCCTTAGGTTAGTTAGGTTTAACTAGTTCTAAGTTCTAGGGGACTAATGACCTCAGCAGTTGAGTCCCATAGTGCTCAGAGCCATTTGAACCATTTTTTGTTATTGAGTACGTCAGAAGTAAATCGACGACAGTTGTTCAGCGTGCATTTCGAACGAAGTATGGTGTTAAACCTCCTGATAGGTGGTGTATTAAACGTTGGTATAAACAGTTTACAGAGAATGGGTGTTTGTGCAAAGGGAAAAGTTCTGGACGGCAGAGAACGAGTGATGATCCAGCAAGCATTTGTTCGCAGCCCAGGAAAATCGACTCGCAGAGCTAGCAGAGAGCTGCAAATTCCAGAATCAACTGTATGGAGAGTCCTACGAAAAAGGTTAGTTATGAAACCTGAACGTCAACTACCCGAGGCGATGGATCGGCCGCCAGGCAGCCCGTGACAGAGCACTTCATCACTGGCCTCCAAGAAGCCCTGATCTTACCCCATGCGATTTTTTCTTATGGGGGTATGTTAAGGATATGGTGTTTCGGCCACCTCTCCCAGCCACCATTGATGGTTTGAAACAGCAGCTATCCAAACTGTTACGCCTGATATGCTACAGAGTGTGTGGAACGAGTTGGAGTATTGGGTTGATATTGCTCGAGTGTCTGGAGGGGGCCATATTGAACATCTCTGAACTTGTTTTTGAGTGAAAAAAAAAACCTTTTTAAATACTCTTTGTAATGATGTATAACAGAAGGTTATATTATGTTTCTTTCATTAAATACACATTTTTAAAGTTGTGGTATTCTTTTTGAATCACCCTGTATTTTTACCCAACCCCTGTACGTGCAGAAAGGTGTCTCTTAACAAGCACTGCGGTTGCTGCTGCTGACGCGGTGGCCTGTTCGCAGGGTGCAGAACGCGTCGGTGCTGTCGGTGTTGGCGGGCACGGCGACGCTGAGTGGCGGCGGGCAGCGGCGCGTGGTGCGGCAAGCCGTCTGGCACGAGCGGTACGACCTCAAGGCGGACTCCCCACGTGACGTGCCGCCCCTCAACGACGTCGGCCTGCTGCTGGTGAGCGGACCACCTGTCGTCCAGGCCGTCAAGCGCCACGGCTTGATATTTTTAAAAATATCGGTAACTCGATGTTGTTTGTTGTTGTGGTCTTCAGTCCAGAGACTGGTTTGATGCAGCTCTCCATGCTACTCTATCCTGTGCACGCTTCTTCATCTCCCAGTACCTACTGCAACCTACATCCTTCTGAATCTGCTTAGTGTACTCCCCCCTTGGTCTCCCTCTCCGTTTTTTACCCTCCACACTTCCCTCTAATACTAAATGGGTGATCCCTTGATGCCTCAGAATATGCCCTACCAACCGATCCCTTCTTCTAGTCAAATTGTGCCACAAATTTCCCTTCTTTCCAATTCTATTCAATACCGCCTCATTGGTTATGTGAGCTACCCATCTAATCTTCAGCACTCTTCTGTAGCACCAGATTTCGAAAGCTTCTATTCTCTTCATGTCTAAACTATTTATCTTCAATCCCGTCTCCGGCCATCCTGATTTAGGTTTCCCGTGATTTCCCTAAATCGCTTCAGGCAAATGCCGGGATGGTTCCTTTGAAAGGGCACGGCCGATTTCCTTCCCCATCCTTCCCTCACCCGAGCTTGTGCTCCGTCTCTAATGACCTCGTTGTCGACGGGACGTTAAACACTAATCTCCTCCTCCTCCTCCTCTAAACTATTTATCGTCCACGTTTCACTTCCATACATGGCTACACTCCATACAAGTACTTTCAGAAACGACTTCCTGAGATTTAAATGTAAATTCGATGTTAACAGATTTCTCTTCTTCAGAAACGCTTTCCTTGCCATTGCCGGTCTACATTTTATATCCTCTCTACTACGACCATCATTAGTTATTTTGCTCCCCAAATAGCAAAACTCCTTTACTACTTTAAGTGTCCCATTTCCTATCTAATTCCGGCAGCATCACCCGATTTCATTCGACTACATTCCATTATCTTCGTTTTGCTTTTGTTGATGTTCATCTTATGTCCTTCTTTCAAGACACTGTCCATTCCGTTCAACTGCTCTTCCAAGTCCTTTGCTGTCTCCGACAGAATTACAATGTCATCGACGAACCTCAACGTTTTTATTTCTTCTCCATGGATTTTAATACCTACTCCGTATTTTTCTTTTGTTTCCTTCACTGCTTGCTCAATATACAGATTGAATAACATCGGGGATAGGCTACAACCCTTTCTCACTCCCTTCCCAACCACTGCTTCCCTTTCGTGCCCCTCAACTCTTATAACTGCCATCTGGTTTCTGTACAAATTGTAAATAGCCTTTCGCTCCCTGTGTTTTACCCCTGCCACCCTCTGAATCTACCGATGTATCGGTACTAAAGAACTTCATTATCAGTTCTCAGTATATCGAGAATAGTATCGATGTATCGACATACGAGGGGGAAAAGTATCTACGTACCTGCATATAACAATATTGGCTGTGCATTGTAAATATACTGCCGATTTTGGAGCTTTATAAGCAAGTATTGATTTATTAATAGATATTCTGTAAATTAACAAGCTAGCAGCCTGCCTATCCCCCTTAGAGAAAGAATTGGAAAGAAAACGGTGTTCATTTTCGCTTGGCAATAAACAATACTGCACGTAAGTGGCACGATAAAAGGTGTCCGATGGGTCCATCTCCGGTTTTGTCACATATCGCGTTTATCCGCAACACATCGTGTCGACTTCCCTCTTTCTTTCTGTCTTTCTTTCTTCATTTCTCCGAACGCCAGCGGCCTAGCAGTTGCAGTGTCAAAATTGCTTGATGAAGCTAAACGTTGCAGTTTCTGTTCGTAGCGCCGAGCGCCGATTAAGTCAGCATTTCCCCTCATGCATCACTGGCCATAGCAACGAGCAATCTTGTGATTTAGATTTTTGTTCATAATTTTCCCAACTGTTTCTGAAGAATGTCGATGTGAAGAAATAGCAGACTAGTTGCGTTAATAATTGTTTTTTCACGGGATTGGTATTCTGTTTCTTCACATCGGAAATGTTCTTATACCATTCACACCACGAGCCCACAGTACAATCGATGTTTTTTTGTGCCACCAGATACTTGCTCCACACAGTCAAAAACAAAGACTGTACTTGGTCAAAGCTCAAAAAGTAATAACACTCCTTCACAAAGTGAAAGTAAAATTATGTCATACTACACTTTCAAAAGAATAACTTCAAACATTTTCGAAAATTGTGAAAAAATACAATATAAAATAAAAATATCGGCACTTCATATTTCCGTTCTGATATGGATTATCGAGTGATAAATATCGCCTATATATCGGTGCTTTTGGGGAAAATATCGATACATCGATATTTTAGCAACAGCACTTTCATGTGCTATACCAGCTCACAAACCGAATGACGCACAACAGGAAACTAATTTTACGTGCTACACTGAGCGTATGGTCAGCAATTTGTTAGTCCCATGTTACCGTTTGTGAGTGTCATGTTAAGTTTATAGCTTTTGTAGACTTAGAGAAAGCTTCTGACTGTGTTGACTGGAATAGAATCTTCGAAATTCTGAAGGCAGCAGGTGTAAAGCACACGGAGCGAAAGGATATTTACAACTTGTAGAGAAACCAGACGGCAGTTGTAAGGAGACGAGGGACGAGAGAGAAGCAGTGGTTGAGAAGGGATTAACATAGGGCTGTAGCCTATCCCCGATGTTATTCAATCTGTAAATTGAACAACCGGTATAGGAAACTACAGAAAAATTTGGAGTACCAATTAATGTTCATGGAGAACAAATAAAAACCTTGATGTTTGTCGACGACACTGTGACTCTGTCAGAGACAGCAAAGAATTTGGAAGGGCAGTTGAACGTAATTGACAGTGTCCTGAAACGACAATATAACATGAATACGATACTGCAGAGCCGGCATGCATGTCCGAAGGAACTTTGAAGTGTAATTCGAAATAACGCTCGCACTGCAATATCGTATTTATTTGCTGACACCGGGCAAGCAACTTTTAAGTAAAATGTCTCACCTGTAAGGGATTATACATGACAGATGTACGAGTGCAGATATAGGCACATAGTTGACGACATACGCAAGTTTGAGTCTTGGCTATAGGTCGTGCTCGGATAGCCAAATGGTAAGGCGACCAGCGGAAAATCCTGGTCCGTGTCCCGGCGCCGCACAAATTTTCATTGTCGTCATTCCATTATACAGCTGGTAGTATTCCATATTTGTAACAGCGAATACATTTCATTTATATAAGATGAACGTCAACAAAAGCAAAACAACGATAATGGAATGCAGTCGAATTAAATCAGGTTATTCTGAGAGAAGTAGATTAGGAAACCAGACATTTAAAGTAGTACATGAGTTTTGCTAATAGGGCAGTAAAATAACTGGTGATGGCCGAAATAGAGAGGATGTAGAATGTGGTCTGGCAACGGCAAAAAAGCCTTTCTGATGATGAACAATTTGTTAATATCGAATATAGATTTAAGTGTTAGGAAGTCTTCTCTGAAAGTATTTGTGTGGAGTGTAGCCA
This sequence comes from Schistocerca piceifrons, assembly GCF_021461385.2. Taxonomy (NCBI): domain Eukaryota; kingdom Metazoa; phylum Arthropoda; class Insecta; order Orthoptera; family Acrididae; genus Schistocerca; species Schistocerca piceifrons. The sequence continues at coordinate 84,306,204 of NC_060141.1, forward strand.
TGTACGGAATTGAAACATGGACGATAAACAGTTTAGACAAGAAGACAATAGAGGTTTTTGAAATGTGGTGTTACAGATGAATGCTGAAGGTTCGGTGGGTAGATCACGTAACTAATGAGGCAGTACTGAATAGAATTGGGGAGAAAAGAAGTTTGTGGTACAACCTGACTACAAGAAGGGATAACTTTATAGGTCAAATTCTGAAACAGAAAGGGATCGTCAGTTCAGTACTGGAGCGAAGTGTCAGGGGTAAAAATCATAGAGGGAGACCAAGAGATGAATACAGTAAGCAGATTCAGAAGAACGTAGTTTGCAGTAGTTATTCGGAGATGAATAGGCTCTCACTGGACACAATAGCATGGAGAGCTGCATCAAACCAGTCTTCGGACTGAAGACCACAACAATAACAGCTTGTTAGGGAGCAGTTCTATGTTTTTGGGCAAATCATTTGTGTGGTGATAGTTTTATTAGTCTTTGCATCTTGGGGATATTACTTACATTAGATATATCTGTTTTTATGTTTTAAGAATCGAATTCCCATATATGTGGGGCGTTCAATAAGTAATGCAATTTTTTTTCTGAAAGCAGGTTAATTTTATTCAGGATCCAATACACCATGTTTTTCCCACCCTTTTAGTTACAAAACCATATTTTTCGAGATAATCTCCATTCAAAACGAACGCCACCTTACTGGGAGAGTCTATACGCGGATGCTCGCATGGTACCATTCTACTGGTCGAATTCGGAGTCGACATCCTGCTGCGTCAATATCCTTCTCATCATCCACATGTGTTTCTTGCAGAGTGCATCCTTCACTGGGAAAACGTATGGAAGTCGGAAGGTGCGAGATCCGGGCTGTAGGGAAGATGAGGAAGAACAATCCAATGAATTTTGTGAGCTCCTCTAGGGGGCGCAGACTTGTGCGAGGCCTTTCGTTGTCACGGAGAAGAAATTCTTTTGCATTTTTGTGGTGATGAACACGGTGAAGTCGTTTCTTAAGTTTCCTTAGGGTAGCGCAGTAGACTTCTGAGTTGTCGTTGCCACACGAGGGAGGACATCAAATAGAATACACGTCAGAACACTGTTGTACACGTCAGAACACTGTTGCAGAAGCAACGAAAAAAGCATGCCAAATTCAGATGAACGCAAAATCCCCAAGACTGGCTAAGTTTCACGGAAGCTCGAAATTTAGTGCGGACGTCAATGCGAGATGCTTTTAATAGTTTTCACAATGAAACATTGTCTCAAAATATGGTAGAAAACCCAAAGAGATTCTGGTCGTATGTAAAGTACAACAGTGGCAAAACCAGTCAATGCCGTCACTGCGCGATAGCGATGGAAATGTTACCGATGATGGTACCACTAAATCGGAGTTACTAAATACAGAGTTCCGTAATTCCTTCACGAAAGAAGATGAACTAAATATTCCAGAATTCGAAATCAGAACAGCTGTTAGCATGAGTGACGTAAAATTAGATATCTTAAGTGTTGCGAAACAAATCATTTATGAAAGGCAAGTCTTCCGGTCCAGGTGGTATACCAATCACATTACTCTTAGAGTGTGCAGACACAATAGCGCCTTTCTTAGCAATCATATACAACCGTTCACTTGACGAAAGGTCTGTTTCTAAAGACTGGAAAGTAGCACAGGTCACATCAATATTCAAGAAAGGAAATAGGAGTAACCCATTGAATTACAGACCCATATCACTGACCTCAATTTGCAGTAGGATTTTGGAGCATATACTGCACTCGAACATTATGAGTCGCCCTGAAGAAAATGACTTATTGATACATAACCAAACAGATTAAGAAAAAATCGTTATTGTGCGACACAGCTAGCTCTTTATTCCCATAAAGTAATGAGTGCTGTCGACAAGGAATCTCAGATCAATTCCATATCCCTAGATTTCCAGAAGGCTATTGATACCGTTCCTCACAAGCGACTATTAATCAAATTGCGTGCATGTGGAGCACCGTCTGAGTTGTGTGAGTGGATTCGTGATTTCCTCTCAGAGAGGTCACAGTTCGTAGTGATAGACGGTAAATGATCGAGTAGAACAGAAGTGATATCTGGCGTTCCGCAAGGTAGTGTCATAGGCCCTCTGCTGTTCCTGATTTACATAAATGATGTATGTGATAATCTGAGCAGCCCCCTTAGATTGTTTCCAGATGATGCTGTAATTTATCGTCTAGTAAAATCATCACACGATCAATTCCAATTACAAAATGATCTAGAGAAAATTTCTTTATGGTGCGAAAAGTGGCAGTTGGCACTAAAAGAAAAGTGCGAGATCATGCACACGGGTACTAAAAGAAATCCGATAAATGTTGGGTATACGATATACCGCACAATTCTAAGGGCTGCTAATTCGACTAAATACCTAGGAATTACAATTACGATCAACTTAAGTTGGAAAGACCACAAATGTAATATTGTGGGGAAGGCGAAACAAAGACTGCAGAACACTTAGAAGATAAGACAAACCCACTAAAGAGACAGCCTATATTACACTTGTACATCATCTGCTGGAATATTGCTGCGCGGTGTGGGATCCTTACCAAGTAGTATTCGCGAAGGACATCGAAAAAGTGCAAAGAATGGCAGCCCGTTTCGTGTTACCGCGCTATAGGGGTGAGAGTATCACCGATATGATACGCGGGTTGGGGTGGCAATCACTGAAACAAAGGCGGTTTTCTTGGCGGCGAGATCTATTTACGAAATTTCAATCACCAACTTTCTCTTGCGAATGCGAAAACATTTTGTTGACACCCATCTACGTAGGGAGAAATAATCATCATAATAAGAGATAAGAGAAGAGGAGAGAAATCAGAGCTCGAACGGAAAGATTTAGGTATTTTTTTTCCCACGCACCATTCGAGAGTGGAATGGTAGAAAAGTAGTATGAAAATGGTTCGATGAACCCTCTGCCAGGCACTTAAATGTGAACTGCAGAGTAACTATGTAGATGTAGATGTAGAATCTCCCCTTCAACGTCCCAGAAGAGGTTGCGGCTTTCAACTTTTCCTTCGGAGGAGAGGTGATGTGACGCCACTCCATGGACTGCTGTTTTGTTCGAAGTGATGAATCCATGTTTCACCGCCTGTGACGATGTTCGACAAAAGTTGTCACTATCAGCCACATAATGTGCAAGCAATTCCGCACAGATCACCTTCGTTGCTATTTTTGAGCTAATGTTTAGGCAGCGAGAATTTTAGAACATGTTTTTTGCTCGAGTATCATGTCGTTTTTGGAAACCCAGAATCTACTATGTAGGAATCAACATGGATTCCGGAAACAGCGATCGTGTGAGACCCAACTCGCTTTATTTGTTCATGAGACCCAGAAAATATTAGATACAGGCTCCCAGGTAGATGCTATTTTTCTTGACTTCCGGAAGGCGTTCGATACAGTTCCGCACTGTCGCCTGATAAACAAAGTAAGAGCCTACGGAATATCAGACCAGCTGTGTGGCTGGATTGAAGAGTTTTTAGCAAACAGAACACAGCATGTTGTTCTCAATGGAGAGACGTCTACAGACGTTAAAGTAACCTGCAGCGGATAGGCACTTGGTGCAGGGAGTGGCAACTGTCCCTTAACATAGACAAATGTAATGTATTGCGAATACATAGAAAGAAGGATCCTTTATTGTATGATTATATGATAGCGGAACAAACACTGGTAGCAGTTACTTCTGTAAAATATCTGGGAGTATGCGTGCGGAACGATTTGAAGTGGAATGATCATACAAAATTAATTGTTGGTAAGGCGGGTACCAGGTTGAGATTCATTGGGAGAGTCCTTAGAAAATGTAGTCCATCAACAAAGGAGGTGGCTTACAAAACACTCGTTCGACCTATACTTGAGTATTGCTCATCAGTGTGGGATCCGTACCAGATCGGTTTGACGGAGGAGATAGAGAAGATCCAAAGAAGAGCGGCGCGTTTCGTCACAGGGTTATTTGGTAACCGTGATAGCGTTACGGAGATGTTTAATAAACTCAAGCGGCAGACTCTGCAAGAGAGGCGCTCTGCATCGCGGTGTAGATTGCTCGCCAGGTTTCGAGAGGGTGCGTTTCTGGATGAGGTATCGAATATATTGCTTCCCCCTACTTATACCTCCCGAGGAGATCACGAATGTAAAATTAGAGAGATTAGAGCGCGCACGGAGGCTTTCAGACAGTCGTTCTGCCCGCGAACCATACGCGACTGGAACAGGAAAGGGAGGTAATGACAGTGGCACGTAAAGTGCCCTCCGCCACACACCGTTGGGTGGCTTGCGGAGTATAAATGTAGATGTAGATGTAGCGAGAAACCCAGCGATCACTCACCTTTTAGCACCCCAATTGGCGGCCGAGTGTGTTAGCACTACCGACAGAGACGTTCGGTCGTGCAACGAGATGTTTGATTGGGATCCGTCGATCACCACGAGTGAGAGTGTCAGCACGTTCGAACATTCCAGGAGTTACACCATTGCGCGGGCCGCCGGCACGAAGAAGTTCGACCAGGTTTGTGCGACCTTTCTGCGAAGATTACAGGCGCCTCACCTAACGACTCACTGTGCTTCTGTTCCCTGCCAGGTCTCTTTTAACATTCTGCAAGTGCCTATAAAAATCTGCGATTCTCTGGTTTTCTATCAAAAGAAACTCAATTACAGTTCTCTGCTTGGACTGCACCTCTGTTACAGGCGCCATTTTGAAGGCTACTTATAACCGCGGCACCTATCGGAACGTCATGAAACTGCAGGGGCTGAAGCGGGAATATATCATCATGCCCCACAGCAAATTCCGCTTTTTTCAACTGAAATTAGCCGAGAAAAAAATGCGTCGCATTGCTTATTGGACTCTTATAGAATACAGCTTCTAACGTCTGCTTACGTTATAAATGAGTTGTGTCAAATATTTGCCATTAATCATGCAAAAACTTTAGGGTTGAAGACATAAAACCGTAATTGTGTTTCTTTTTTAGTTACCATTATTCAACTACAGACTAATAAAAAAATCCGTGTTTGTAACGTCACATCTCCTAAACTATGTGTCGTACAATGATACAACTTTGCAGATACGTTCAGTGGTGTATGTCGATACACGTGCTGCGAATATAGTTACTAGTAAAGAAGTAATAAATTAGACAGTCAAGCCTGTTGCTGAATTAATACTACACGAACAGCGAAAATGTAGAAAAAAATTTACTTTCGTTGTTTTATGTGGGCGTCAGCGAGAAAAAGTTTGTAAAAGGTTTCAAATTATGTGGAAAATTTGTTGTCAGTCGGCAAGAGCTCTCATTATCAAGTAATGGATGAATATAGTCCGGGAAATCTGCTGACGTGAGTTACACTGCCTCAGGACTTATACATTAATTTTAACTTTAATACTTGGCTTTTGTTAAACCTGTAACGTAAGATTCTACCTCTTACGAGATAGATTATGACAGCATTTTACATTTCTAAATGCTGTAAATAATTGTATGGAATACTCAAAATCAAATTTTTATTGCTCCTGGAAGCCATTAGACAGGTAAACTGCAAGGCTGTTATGGACCGCCACGAATAGGGTACCGCTTGCGCGATATATACTCAATTACACTCCTGGAAATGGAAAAAAGAACACATTAACACCGGTGTGTCAGACCCACCATACTTGCTCCGGACACTGCGAGAGGGCTGTACAAGCAATGATCACACGCACGGCACAGCGGACACACCAGGAACCGCGGTGTTGGCCGTCGAATGGCGCTAGCTGCGCAGCATTTGTGCACCGCCGCCGTCAGTGTCAGCCAGTTTGCCGTGGCATACGGGGCTCCATCGCAGTCTTTAACACTGGTAGCATGCCGCGACAGCGTGGACGTGAACCGCATGTGCAGTTGACGGACTTTGAGAGAGGGCGTATAGTGGGCATGCGGGAGGCCGGGTGGACGTACCACCGAATTGCTCAACACGTGGGGCGTGAGGTCTCCACAGTACATCGATGTTGTCGCCAGTGGTCGGCGGAAGGTGCACGTGCCCGTCGACCTGGGACCGGACCGCAGCGACGCACGGATGCACGCCAAGACCGTAGGATCCTACGCAGTGCCGTAGGGGACCGCACCGCCACTTCCCAGCAAATTAGGGACACTGTTGCTCCTGGGGTATCGGCGAGGAGCATTCGCAACCGTCTCCATGAAGCTGGGCTACGGTCCCGCACACCGTTAGGCCGTCTTCCGCTCACGCCCCAACATCGTGCAGCCCGCCTCCAGTGGTGTCGCGACAGGCGTGAATGGAGGGACGAATGGAGACGTGTCGTCTTCAGCGATGAGAGTCGCTTCTGCCTTGGTGCCAATGATGGTCGTATGCGTGTTTGGCGCCGTGCAGGTGAGCGCCACAATCAGGACTGCATACGACCGAGGCACACAGGGCCAGCACCCGGCATCATGGTGTGGGGAGCGATCTCCTACACTGGCCGTACACCACTGGTGATCGTCGAGGGGACACTGAATAGTGCACGGTACATCCAAACCGTCATCGAACCCATCGTTCTACCATTCCTAGACCGGCAAGGGAACTTGCTGTTCCAACAGGACAATGCACGTATCCCGTGCCACCCAACGTGCTCTAGAAGGTGTAAGTCAACTACCCTGGCCAGCAAGATCTCCGGATCTGTCCCCCATTGAGCATGTTTGGGACTGGATGAAGCGTCGTCTCACGCGGTCTGCACGTCCAGCACGAACGCCGGTCCAACTGAGGCGCCAGGTGGAAATGGCATGGCAAGCCGTTCCACAGGACTACATCCAGCATCTCTACGATCGTCTCCATGGGAGAATAGCAGCCTGCATTGCTGCGAAAGGTGGATATACACTGTACTAGTGCCGACACTGTGCATGCTCTGTTGCCTGTGTCTATGTGCCTGTGGTTCTGTCAGTGTGATCATGTGATGTATCTGACCCCAGGAATGTGTCAATAAAGTTTCCCCTTCCTGGGACAATGAATTCACGGTGTTCTTATTTCAATTTCCAGGAGTGTATTATTTATTGAATGTATTTCAGTCTGAGTCTCGCCCACAATTCTTACGCTTTACAGTTCCTTCTACTACCATGGATGCCTTGGCACATGTCCTATCTTCGTGTCTCTTCTTCTTTTCAGTGTTTTCTGTGCGTACCTTTCTTTGCCGATTCTGCGTAAGACCTTCATATTCTTTACCTTATCACTCCACCTAATTTGCAACAGCCTCTGTAGCACCACACCTCAAATTCTTCGATTCTCTTCCGATCTAGTTTGCCCACTGTTGAAAATTCCATCAACAGATCCTTTATTCTTCTTCATCTTCACTGAGGATATTAGAGTCATCACCAAATCTTATAATTGATCACCCTAAATTTTATTCACATTCTTTAAACTTTCTCTTATTTTCGTCATTGCGTCTTCAATGTATAGATTGAACAGTAGGGGCGAAAGGCTACATCTCTATCTTACAGCTTTTTGATCCGGCCGCTTCGTTCTTTGTCTTCCAGTCTTAGGGTTCGAAATATTGTATATTACCCGTCTTTCCATACAGCTTGCTCCTAATTCGAACATCTTTCCCAATTTTATATTGTCAAAAGATTTTTCTAGGTCGGCGAATGTTATGAGTGTGTCTTGATTTTTCTTCGTTCTTGCTTGCATTAACAAGTGCAATCACAGAGCTGCTTCTCTCATGGCTTGACACTTCCTAAAGTCAAATTCATCGTCATCTAACAGAACCTCAATTTGATCCTGCAGCTATACAGAGTAATTAAAGTCATGCATTTAAGTGTAGCATTTGCAACAATCAGAAAACGAAAGAATTAGTTTTGCTATATGCAGGAGTGAAATTAAGGTACGTACTAAATGCTTTTGTTTCAACACGAGTAACACGTTTTGGATTATAGCTAAATTGATTTTTGTTATAGCTGAAATCAAAAGAAATGTAATTATGCCTAATTCACGAAGTCTTTACTTCATACAGTAGATGTACCCACGGTTACACCATCATCGTAAGGTGAAAGGCATCTTTTACACAACTGTTCATTGTAGCAAGTATCGGCAATTACTTTCTGCAGCATGCAAGGTAGCCGCGATGTTAAGTTCCGTCTTTCAAGTACAATAAGAACGTTATGTGTTTATGTGTCCCCGATCCTGATGCGGAAATTGTCATTTCCTTCTCATTGTAGGTCGGTCATACAGTGTCGCGTCGATGTGCAACCATAACAACATGTGCGCTTTTTCTGATGGGGCAAATCGTACACACTGCGCAAACATTATGGGATTGACGAACTGCAAGAAACAGATGTAATTTTCCCGTCCCAATACATAACAATTACTGTTCATATTGCAACTGCGTGTCGCAAGCTGTCTTCTCGACCACCTTACCATAAATGATGATGTAACGAATCACCGATAGCTGTCACTACGAATAGCTGAGTAAAAGATGCCTTTAAGCTGGTGATGATGGTGAAACTGTCGAAATGACTGATGAAGAAGTACATGTCCAAAAGAACAGACACCATATCCATATAAGTATATAGTTCTGGCAATACCGGCCACGACCTTCCTCTTCTGCGCGGATGCACTTATGTTACCCGAACTCTTACGGGACTTGGTAAGAATGTGTTCCACGAGTAATGGGTGTGTTGGGTAGGGACACTACGAATGCAGTGTGTGGAAATATAAGGTGAGGATGCTCGCCCTCTGTAATAAAAAAAACTGAGTAAAGAAATCAACGATCAACTTGAACAGATATCTTGTGACTTCCGCCCATACCAAACGGAACGAACAATACCGAACAAAATGCGATGGATAGGGCGTCTGTCATATAAGCAGGAGATCCCGGGTTCGAGTCCCGGTCGGCGCACACATTTTCACCTGTCCCCGTTGATATATAAAAGGCCTGTCAGCAGCTGAAGGTATTAATATATAATTCTAATCTGCACGATTGTCTGACAAGCCCTCTAACATTAGCCATCTCAAACCAAGGGGAAACTGTAGCCATTATTTTTCCCGAAGACATGCAGCTTTACTGTATCGTTTAATAATGGTAAAATATTCCGGAAGTGAAATAGTCACCCCTTCGGATATCCGAGTGGAGAACGTTCAGGGGGATGTGATCGTCATAACAAAACAACTGTCTACAGGGCAAAGTGTGGATTGTTACATCTCTCAGTCAAAAAGGTAGGTCAGACAACTTGAAAAGAGAAATTACTTGGTTTAAGACAGGTGTGAGGAGATCTAGTGAAGTGCCGTCGCCGGACGAATGGGATTTCCGGCCATCAGAACACAGCTTTTTCAACAAAAAATCGGATGGGATAACGCAAGATAATGTCTGATAATGAACACGAAAATAGGACTGCGGGTAAACTACTAAGCACATCGTAGCGAATGGATTATCATATCCAAGACAAAGCAAAGACCCACCATCGTAGTACAATTGTTTATGGCTATTTGCTTCACAGATGATGAAAAAGGTTTTTCAAATGCATGATGAAATAAAAGGAATTATTCAGTACCTTAATGGAGATTATGGACTGGAATCAAACGGAAGCAGAAGGGAGAGGAGGTAAAACAATAAAAGAATATGGACTGGGGGCAGGACTGAAAGGTGACACCATCCGGCAGAATTTTGCACAGAGCGTAATTTAATAATTTATAACATTTGTTTTACAATCATTCAAGATGGTTGTGTATGTCGAAGAGATATGGAGACACTGGAAAATTATGTAATATCGAGAATAAGATTCATAAGACAGATTTCAAAGTGAAAAATATTCTTGAATGGAAAACTAATAACTGTAGTGGCATGTACAATAAAGAAGGGAAACACACTTCTTGTAAGTGTCACTTCTACACAAGTCTTACAATTTACTTCTAAGAATAACACATCTCTACCAAAAGGTTGTCAAATATACTATATAAGGAGCTTATCCTCAGACACAGAAAGCAAACATTTTTGTCAATCCACAAAGAGCACAATAAAAAAGACGTAACACATTACCGTATAAAATTCTAAAAGTAATAAAGTCACAAATGAACCAGGCATGTCAGACGGACACGATAAAAATTGAATGCCAAACACTAACAACAAACAGGCAGAGTTCAACTTGCAATTCCAGACAGTTTATGACTACTACTTTGTTAAATTTTGCAATAGAGTTAATTTAAGAAACTAAATTATTTGACTAATTTGAAATGTCGAAGTAGAACAAAATTGTCTTCGTAGCAGTTCGTATTATCGAGTCCGCAGGCACTCTGCGTTTCAAGGCTGCTACAGTCCACAATATAACGCTTCACTTAGTTTTGTGTTTTCCTTTCTGTCTGTAACAATTCACAATTACATTTTCGTTCGGTATTCAACTGTTCTACAATTTTCGCAATAACATTTCTTTTGTGAGTTTCAGGTGGAAGCTATTATGGTAGGTCACACTACCACACTCTTTTTCCTGTCCCCATCCATCGTCTCTCTCGCGCACATAACAGCCCCGCTTCTGTTGCTACCAATAACCGCAATCGCAGTGTCGTCTGCTACATTAATGGAATTACAATTTAAATTATAGTCAACCCATTCCATGATAACTACAGTCATATATTATTTTAGAAATTCTACGTACAGGATTTAATCGGGTCAACAAATTATTCAGTAATTACACAACGCTAGTATTATAATCGTAAAACAGCTAACAAACGACTGTCACCTTCCGCTCACACTCAAATAAAAAAACTCGGCACACACATACGGTGCCATGGTCACTTGTTTCCGTTACAGAAGTGACGCAATGAACTTCTAGCCCAGGATGGCAGTTTTCACGCGTGAGTTACGACATTAGCTCTCAGAAACTTTTTCCAAAGTTACATCGCTGCCAGCAGCACCTATGTGTGGCTTTACGCAAAATTCGTGGTCGTGTAGAATTCTCATGAACAGGGCTGATGGATGAGAGTGCTCAGATGCTCGTTAAGCACAAACTGTTTCGCTGCTGACGAAAATTCTGCGTTTTCAAACTTTCACGAAAACAAAGTGATAACTACAAATGGACCAGATGCTTTGAAATTACAAATAAAGCTGAAACAAAGCCTACAGTTAGACAAGGCCATAATAAATTTAACGAAATTTTTTCAAAAATACAGTCGACAACTGAGTTAGGTAATGTATGGGTTGCAGTTGTCCAACAAATAGCTACAACTTACTTTAAGTAGGAAAAAGGATCTTAAGATACATCCATCTAGTATACTGTCAACATTAATCTTCATCTCTTTGTAGTGATTAAAACATCAATGACACGGTAATGCACAGACAAGTTTCTTTGCGGCTGAACTAAATTAGCAGCGTATAGTTACAAAAACGTGCATTTTCAGTTTACAGATCGGACCTGAGAAAATAGTTTTAAAGTAAGACAATGCCCTGTTCATGTCAATATTAATATTCTGCTCAGAAATTATATTATTCCTGGTGCATCATTCAAGTTGCGGAGAATTCTTAATTCTTCAGAAGTTAGCTGACCTGTTTCTTCGGATCAGTCATGATTTCTCCATAGAAACCGTACGCTACTGAATAGTTACCGCTACGTAACAGTAAGATCTCTCACTACCCAATTCAAAGAACGAACCGACACTTCGAAATTCATTTCTCTCGAAGATTCACGTTGTACAGCGCCCATCCCCTCTAACGTGAAAACTCATACATAAACAACATAATCATGACCAGCTCATAAATTGAGACGCCAAGAGGGATTAAAGTACTAACTCACGCCTTGAAAGTAACTGATCGACCGTATGTGTGAATTCTTAGGAGAAAGGTTATATTTTCTCCCTCACAAAACGTTAGTGACCGCCAGTTCGTCAGGCCGCTTGATTTATTGTGCTACTCGTGCTCTGGTGAGCAAGATGTATGAGACAGGCGAAATACCCACAGACTTCAAGAAGAATATAATAATTCCAATCCCAAAGAAAGCAGGTGTTGACAGATGTGAAAATTACCGAACAATCAGTTTAATAAGTCACAGCTGCAAAATACTAACGCGAATTCTTTACAGACGAATGGAAAAACTGGTAGAAGCGGACCTCGGGGAAGATCAGTTTGGATTCCGTAGAAATGTTGGAACACGTGAGGCAATACTAACCTTACGACTTATCTTAGAAGAAAGATTAAGAAAAGGCAAACCTACGTTTCTAGCATTTGTAGACTTAGAGAAAGCTTTTGACAACGTTAACTGGAATACTCTCTTTCAAATTCTGAAGTTGACAGGGGTAAAATACAGGGAGCGAAAGGCTATTTACAATTTGTACAGAAACCAGATGGCAGTTATAAGACTCGAGGGGCATGAAAGGGAAGCAGTGGTTGGGAAAGGAGTGAGACAGGGTTGTAGTCTCTCCCCGATGTTATTCAATCTGTTTATTGAGCAAGCAGCAAAGGAAACAAAAGAAAAATTCGGAGTAGGTATTAAAATTCATGGAGAAGAAGTAAAAACTTTGAGGTTCACCGATGACATTGTAATTCTGTCAGAGACAGCAAAGGACTTGGAAGAGCAGTTGAACGCAGTGTCTTGAAAGGAGGATATAAGATGAACATCAACAAAAGCAAAACGAGGATAATGGAATGTAGTCAAATTAAATCGGGTGATGCTGAGGGGATTAGATTAGGAAATGAGACACTTAAAGTAGTAAAGGAGTTTTGCTATTTAGGGAGTAAAATAACTGATGATGGTCGAAGTAGAGAGGATATAAAATGTAGACTGGCAATGGCAAGGAAATCGTTTCTGAAGAAGAGAAATTTGTTAACATCGAGTATAGATTTAAGTGTCAGGAAGTGTTTCTGAAAGTATTTGTATGGAGTGTAGCCATGTATGGAAGTGAAACATGGACGATAACCAGTTTGGACAAGAAGAGAATAGAAGCTTTCGAAATGTGATGCTACAGAAGAATGATGAAGGTGGGTAGATCACGCAACCAATGAGGAGGTATTGAATAGGATTGGGGAGAAGAGAAGTTTATGGCACAACTTGACGAGAAGAAGGGATCGGTTGGTAGGACATGTTTTGAGGCATCAAGGGATCACAAATTTAGCATTGGAGGGCAGCGTGGAGGGTCAAAATCGTAGAGGGAGACCAAGAGATGAATACACTAAGGAGATTCAGAAGGATGTAGGTTGCAGTAGGTACTGGGAGATGAAGAAGCTTGCACAGGATAGAGTAGCATGGAGAGCTGCATCAAACCAGTCTCAGGACTGAAGACCACAACAATAACAACTCGTTCTCAACAGAGAGACAACGACGTTCAACTTACTTTCATAGGGCAAGAGGTGCATTACCCGCAGCGTTATTGAACCTCGGTGAACTTTGTCGCAAAAGGCCTTCAACAAAATGAATGCACAGATCTTTACGCAAAGGACTTACTATAAAACAGACACTAGTGTATCCTGGATTTCAATGTGACCGAAGACATATCTGAATGTAAAGCTCGGGGCGTACGCAGCTCAGGAAAAGAAGAGTCAGAAGAAACACGTCAGCAGAAATCCCGATGTTACTATAAGGTCGAAACTGCTCATGTGGTTTAGGGTATTGGACATACGGTAGACAACACATAATCTTCATCATAAGGGTGCATTTCCTTCATAGAACCTCCACGGGCTAAGTGCCAGTGACTCCCCAGCTTGGTTCGCGTGGCTCAACGCTCAATGATGATTTAAAACCACACGTTATTTAGGTGTGAGAGCTATTGCAATCGGTAAGTAACGTTGAGCAAGAGAATAAGCAACTTGAAACATCTCGTATGCTGCTGCAACTGGAGGGATTATTTTGGTAGCTTTGCGTAAATATTCTCACTTTATTCTCCTTGGTAACCTTAAATATAAAATGTTTGAATAAGCTAATGAATTAAAGAGGATATTTGTAAATGAATGGTACACTATTAAAAATCAAGAATAAATCCATTTTTTACTTTATCTGGGCAAACCTTACAGCATAAGCAGTGGCAAATGTCCAAGATTTTGACGCATTAACCAGAATCTTTCAATATGTGAACCTTCGGTCACACGGCATACACCTATACGGTAATCAAATTCTTCCCATACTTGGTGATGGTCTGAAGTGCATGCTTTATTTGATCGTACACTTCCTCAAAGGACATGGGTATTGGCAGTAAACAAACTCTGTCTTTCACAAATGAGACGCCCGCTAAACCCGCTGGGCAGAAGGTAATAGGATTGTGGAAAGGGACAAATCGGTTGAGATCAGTCCCACCTAATTGTAATTTAATAACTTTTACAGCCAAAGCGGCACATAGCCGGACCTTTACCGAATGCATCTCTTTCACGGCTGAAGGCCTCCAAACAAGAAATCTTAAGAAATCAACAAGATGAAAATCCAATTAAGATAGCAATAAAATAATTTTAAAAAATTATCGCAGCAAAGTAGATAGAACCAACATATGTAAGGTGCATATCAAAAGCTGAAGGCCACAATTAAGTTTCAAAATTTTAAAACATATTTCCATAATATTTTAAAGGCAGAAGGCCGCAATGATTAACCTCGAAAGATAAATTTAAGAATTAATTTTGCAAAATTTTTAAGAAAAAGGAAAAATAAACGTACGCCTTAAATTTTAACTAGATAAAAACAGATAACTAAACACCGATAGCACTCAGAAGCTTCCAGGGAGGCCGGTTTGCCCTCGTTCACTTCAGCGAGACAGGTGGTGAGCCCAGCTACACATGATCCGTCGGAACCCAACCAGGGGACAGCCACGGACCGACCGACACAACGACTTGCTTCCCATCAATCAGTACATGAGAACTCAAACAGAAAATTCACCGCATTTTAACTGAGGATTTTGAAATGAGGAAAGTCTACACGAAATGGTGTCAAATGTCCTGTCGAGTGAGATGAAAGAGCGGTGTTTGTTGATATGCCAGGAATTGCATGAGCGCTACGAAACGGACCAAGAATTTTTGGACACAGTGATCAGAGGCAACGAGATTTGGAGTTTTGAGTGCGATTCGGAAACAAAACTTTAGAGTAGCGAGTGGCACATCTAGGAGTCTCCTCGCTTGAGGCAAGCAGGGATGAGCAAATTGCGAATCAAGCCAAAGGTCATCGTGTTTTGTGACAGAAAAGGTTTGGTTCACAGTGAATTCGTACCTCGAGGATAAACAGTGAACAAGGAGTGTTATTGTGAAGTGCTCAAACTGTTCCGCAAACAGGGTTCGACCTCTGCAAAAAGAAATTTGCGACAATTGTATTGTGCAACATGAAAATGAGTCAAGCCATACTGCGTTCATTGTCCCCGAGTTTCTGGCCGAAATGGGTGTGGCAACGCTGCCCCAGCCGTCCTGAAGCCCCGATCTGGCACCAGCAGACTTCTTTTCGTTCCCAAGCATTAAAGAAACCCAGAAAGGGACTCTGAATGGGACGCTGGTGGCGGTAAAAGCAGTTTCGACAACCCACTGAAGGAGATTCGCGTTGACGACTTCCAGGGCGCCTTCACTTTTAGGATGAAGCGTTAGCAATGGTGCATCGAAGCAGGGGAAGCGTGCTTTGAAAAGTTCTGGAAAGATTGTAAACTGATACTGAATAAATGATTAAAAGAATTCCTTCTGGGAACTTTTGGGAAAGACCCTGATGTCCAAATTACCTACAAACTATGGGTTTGTTTACAGGGGTAATCTCAACGTAAGGTCTCCTATTTTTTTTTTATAAGTAAAGAACTCTGTTTGTGTGGCAGTTGGTCACACTGTTATGAAGAGTGCTTCACGCGCTGTGTGTAAACATGCGCACGCCGCGCTGAGGCGCTGTCTTGGCTTGGCAGCCGTTGAGAATGGAGCTCCCGTTGGATGTTACCGCCAAATGCGAATTGCGCGCAGATATTCGGTTTTTGAACGCAAAGGGCACTACACCGATTGAAATCCATCGCCAATTGACGGAGGTGTATGGTGAGTCGTGCATGGATGTCAAAAATGTTCGTAAGTGGTGCAGAGAGTTTGCAGCTAGTCGGCCCGAAATTCACGACGAACAAAGGAGCGGGAGACCGTAAATTTCTGAGGAGACAGTGTTGAAGATCGGCGGATCACCCTGGATGATCTCTGAGGTTTTCCGAAGCACCGTTCACAGTATTTTAACGGAAATATTGAACTACCGGAAGGTGTGCGCAAGATCGGTGCCACGCATGCTGACTGAGGACAACATGCGGCAAATAGTTGATGCTTCCCGCTCATTTCTTCACCGCCTTGCAGCCGAACAGGACAACTTTCTGGAATCAATTGTCACGGGTGACGAAACCTGGGCACACCACTTTACACCTGAGACCAAGCAACAATCAAGCCAGTGGCGGCATCCTTCCTCGCCAAAGCCGCGGAAATCCAAACAAACACAGTCTGCCGGTATAGTAACGACAACTGTTTTTTGGGATCGGAAAGGGGTATTGTTGGTCGACTTTATGCCCACTGGGATTCAGCTCCGACGACGAGATGAAAGAAGAGGTTCATAACTTTCTGAACAGCATGGCGGCGAGCTGGTATGACATGGGCATACAAAAACTGCCACAGCGCCTACAAAAATTGTGATTATGTCGAAAAATAGCTAAATGTTGAAGCTGTAAACTGTTGTAAACCATTGTAGAAATAAACAGGTCTATGTAATTATAAAAAACTAGGAGACCTTACTTTTGGGATTACTCTCCTATAAGTAACATTTCTGCTACTAGACACAATCCGTGTAACCTCATGTCACCCAAACGTCCATAAACAGGCAGCCCGTAGCTCAGTGCTACATAGGGCAAATTGTCTTTAAATCAAGACGACATGCAACAGGAAAAAAAATACCATGGTGAAATAGACTGCGGTTGCCAATGACTATACTACTTCTATAGCCGACACAGCTCAGACACAAACACCACACAAAGAAAGATAAAAAGTGTATATCTAGCACTCCATAGATTAGCAGTATATCACAGAATATTGCAGATATTTTCAAAAACCACAAAGTAATATTTCATGTAAAGTACACTCATGACCCATACTCAGCATCTGGAATATACAAAGTGCGATGCGAGGAATGCTCCATGTTCTGCCTAGGACAAAGAGGGCGAGATTTCAACCCAGTTTTACAGAGCACATTAAAGCCTTCACACACACACACACACACACACACACACACACAACATCAACGATACCCACAAACTATACATTACAGAACACCAGTTTGGAAAAGTGGAGAAACACGTCCAAGTACTCCACCAACTAAATAAAGGACATAAAATGGATCTGTTAGAAGAAATGAAGAGATATTCACAACACAGAAAATATGGAAACAAAACGTTAAACGAAAAAAAACGAAAAACTTGAAAGTGACTCAGCGATTTCCCTCAGATGTTCGACAGTGCACATAAATGAAAATAGTACATAACAAAAAGAAATAAGCAACACTATACATAGATATAAACAAATTATGATTCAGATAACATAAATATCCTCTGTAGAAACGTATGACGTACTTCATGGAAGACCTATCTCATTATTTCTGTTGACTGCGTCTAGAAACATCTTTGAAATGTAAAATTGCCATGATCCTACGCTGGGGGCCAAAATGTAGGAACTGAAATGCAAATGACCCAAAAGTAGTAAATTCAAACCAATAAAGCAGACAAAACTTTACATTTATTCATATTATGTACAACTCATCAATACAAAATAAATCAGGTCCAATTTAAATAGGCACACAGGCGAGTCAGTAAATGGACAGGTAGGAGAGAGATTAACCGCTTTATCCCATCACATGACTCAGTCAGTGTTACATGCAAGCGTGGGCGACTTGTGTGATGTCGGCGCGACGTATTAATCACTCGCGAAATGTCTTGTGGTGTCATGTGGCTGCTTGTTGACAGTCGGCTCCTTTCATCTTCACTTAATGTACGTTTGGATGATGATATTTCTTTGTGGGGCGCTCAAATGCGTAGTTATTAGCGCCCATACAAATTCCCAATCTTTGCATAGTCTGGTCTCGCTACTTTCCCGAATGATGATGTAATGATAGAAATAACACGAACACCCAGTCTCCGGGTGGAGAAAATCTCCGAGCTGGCGGTGAATAGAACCCAGGACCCCGTAATCCAGAGGCAACAACGCAAGCAACTAAACCACGAGCTGCGAACCGTGTGCATTTGGAAAAGACGTTCTGAGCAGTCCAACTCTTTCTCGTTCCGAACATCCTGTTATCCCTCCCCAGTTAAAAGGCCGCTCAGCGGCTTTTCCTCGATCGAATGGGTACCCTTGGCTCCCAACGTGCTCACGGCATCTATTGTCTGTACTAATTAGATCTCTTTCTTCTTTTCCACTTCTGCAGCGCTTTACTGCAAATACCTGGTGCTGCTATAGTCAGAATTTAATCCAATTTATTGCCAGGACTTGGTCGTAGACAGCCTTTTACAAGGTGTCCAGCCTCGTTCAAGGCTGTATCAACTTGTTTGGCACGTCCATAATTTTGCCAGACTGGTGCAGAATATTCTCTTGCAGAGAAATTTAGTGTCGGGGCAGAAGTTCGAAGAGCTATTGACTGAGCGCCCCAGGAGGTTCCTGTGAGTTTACGGATGATGTTACGTGCAGTGGGGCTTTCTTCGCTGGGGGCTTGAATGTAAGTGAGCTGTCCATCTTTACTGCAAGGTGTATGGGAGTTCCTCGGTACAATAGTTTTTTTCCTCCCGAAATGATGCTCAGTTTTCTTTTCAGGAGGAGAACAACGTATGAATGAACCAATGCCTGATTCTCTTCTCAAATATTAGCATTGTGTGTTAATAGCAGCGCTATCACGCTTAGTGTATCTGTAGTTCAGGCTGTGCTAAATCGTATAAGCGGCCATGGTTACTTTGACGTTTTTGGTAGAGCTATGCTGAAACTCGTCTGTTATTTCGATAAAATGGAACTGCAAGTAGTTTCAAACTGAGGTTAATGGTAGAGACAAAATTAAAGGCACGGTACTAAGTTAGGGAGATAGTGTTTTACGGTCTCGATGAATATGTCCTATATTTGATTGTTATTCTTGTCGTAAGAGCTTAACAGATACTGATAGGCGTAAGATTATGATGTCACTCCTGCAATAAAAAACTCAATATCGTGAATTTTTTCTGCCTCAAGTGTGGTTACTCTTATCACTGACTTAAAAAGTAAGGGAAATTAATTTATAACAGAGCGATAATCAGTTGTCACTTGTGGATGACGAAACCAGCTCTTGCAGAAACATGTGCTTCTTGTATGTTTGTGTAATATAATGGTCTGGTAAATAAAAATGCAAGAAGAGAGGCAGAACAAAATAATTTGCAGTAGATGTATGTAGCTTGAAAAACAATTACATCCTTAAATACTTTACCTTTGGAAATATATATGATTCGCCAGGTCACAGATTTGTAGGTTCGAATTCATAATTTAATACCCCCGCCGGAGGCCGGCTGGTTGGAATCATATGAGCTGGCGTGGATGTCGTAGCGGAATAGTACAGAATGCTGTCATGGAGGACACATGCCAAGCGTGGCATGGGCAGACCCACTGACTCAGGTATGGGTGGTTATGATTAGTGCTTACTAATGAAGATCCAATGGCATCGACACATGGTAGATGTGTTATGGCGTTGTTGCGGAAACGATTTACTCTAGAAAAACTTAATTCCGATTTTGGCAACCAGGTGCAAATCTGGCGCTGTCCAGCATCTCGTCGGTGTTTCCGGTGCTCATACGTAGCAAACTGCGTAACCGCCAGTTTATTTCATTATTCACATTATACCTTTCTCACGTGTTTGAACTTTTCTGCCCACATCCCCACAAATATCTATCAAGTTTTGCTGCAATATGATAATTACAGCCCACACTCGACCTTTGTCAGTACCTGCAATTTAATTACGACCACCAGGTACTTACTTGTCAGTGGTGATAGGCCTGGCCCGGCGTTGGTTTCAGCTACTTCGGACCTGGCCTTTGCCTCGCGTGTTCTACTCGTAATGCCAGTCGTTCGTGCTGGTTGTGTTTGTGTTTATCTCCGTGCTCGTCTCCATACGGTGTGAGGACTCTCTGCCCACCCATAGGTCGACTCATACGTCGAATTTTTGCTATGTCTTCAGGCGATCAGCTCCCGGCTTTGCTTTCGAGCCACCGTCGGTTAGTACAGTTTATACTTATACCGACAGTGAGAGTTTGCGGCGTTGTCACGCATTAAGCTTTGTCTCTTACGAATGCTTGTCACCTAAGAAAGGCATATGTTGGTTGTAATATGGCGGACATACTGGTGCAAAATGACGTCCCGATACACCTAAACTGTTACAGTTCCTCTGTCAAAGACATGCAGGGGTGTACGTGCACCGATCATAATCCCACCCCACACCATCAAACTACCACCTCCATAAAGGTCCCTTTCAAGTACATTAAGGGGCTGGTATCTGGTTCCTGGTTCACACCAGGTGAAAACCCGGCGAGAATCACTGTTCAGACTATACCAAGACTCGTCCTTGAACATGACCTGGGACCACTGTTCCAATGACCATGTACTGTGTCCTTGACACCAGGCTTTAAGAGCTTTCCTCTGACCAGGGGTCAGTGGAACGCACGTTGCAGGTCTCCATGCGAATAAACCATGTCTGTTCAGTAGTCTGCAGACTGTGTGTCTGAAGACAACTGTTCCAGTGGCTGCAGTAAGGTCCCGAGCAAGGCTACCTGCAGTACTCCGTGGGCGTCTGCGGGCACTGATGGTGAGATATCGGTCTTCTTGTGGTGTTTTACACCGTGGACATTTCGTTCAGATGGTTCAAATGGCTCTGAGCACTATGGGACTTAACTTCTGAGGTCATCAGTCCCCTAGAACTTAGAACTACTTAAACCTAACTAATCTAAGGACATCACACACATCCATGCCCTAGGCAGGATTCGAACCTGCGACCGTAGCGGGACATCCCGTACTGTAGCGCCTGGACACGTTTCCTGTCTGCTGGAATCGTTGCCACAATCTTGAGATCACACTCTGTGGCACACGGAGGGCCCGTGCTACGACCTGCTGTGTTTGACCAGCCTCCAGTCGCCCTAGTGTTCTGCCCCTCATAACGTCACCAATATGTGTTCTTTGAGCCATTTTCAACACGCAGTCACCGTTAGCACGTCCGAAAACGTCTGAACACTTACTCGCTGCACCGCACTCTGAGATGCACCAACACACCTCTGCGTATGCGGACTGCTGGCAGTGCCACCGTGCGATGACCGCAGGTCAAATGCACCACATGGTCATATCCCGAGGCGATTTAAACCCGCAGACCGCCCACCAGAGCGTTGTTTCACCATGTATCAGCATTATTCTTAATTTATGAGCATGAGTGTATGTGTAATGATGCTGTGATATCTAAAACATACCTGTGTCATTATACACTGCCCAGTCACATTAATGTGACTGAATAATCAAGTTTTGCAGCGCAGACCGCTGTAAGACGTACAGAAAGAGAGTCATTGAGGATCTGGAAGGTACCGCCATGGATGTGCAGCCATGATAATTCCAGTGCTGTGACCAGCTACGCAGAATTCCTCGGCTGATGATCCATTTCGCCCACATCCCGATCGAGACCGTGCCACAGATTCTCGATTGCTTTAAATCCGGGGAGTTTGGTGGCCTGGGGAGTATGGTAAACTCATCCTGGTGCTCGTAGACCCATTCACGTCCACTGCGAGCTGTGTGACACGTCGCGTTGTCCTGGTGGTAGATGCCATCGTCCCTTGGAAAATGAAACTGCATGCAGGGGTGGAACCCAATTAGCTCCACATTTCAACCGCCTTAGACATTCGCTGTATCATTGTACCAACTTTCCAGTACCTAAGTAATAGAAGGCGTCCGCCTATGCTTTTCGCCAGTCTCTGCGCTGTCTGCTGCTCATTGTCTGTGCCAAAACGTTATCTTCATAGCCAGTGGTTCTTGTGAGCTGAGATGAAAATCAGTGGGAGCCAAGTCCGAACTGATGGATGTTCAGTACTTCCCATGGAAAACGCTGCTGGAGTGTCTTCATTGCCCCTGCAGTGTGCGACCGAGAACTGTCATGAAGAAGGAAATGTACGACACGTTATGTGGGAGGCATGAAGGTAAAATCTCTCAACATACTTAGCAGGAGATACCGTCTCATGGGCGTCTTTAGTGCTCATTGTGCGTTCGGAACTGAAAAAAGCGACGTGATGCGATCTACGGGCACACTACAGATACTGTACTGTCCAACAGGTCTGTGCAAAGCTTCATGGGATTTTCATTGTGGTCTCCATTTTGCTACCAGTCGGACTTTAATAAACAAATAGCACCCGTAGGTTGTGTGAATGTGCGTGCGAATGCTTTTCTGTTGATAAGTAAATCTTTTATTGCATAAATGCAGTGCTGGAGATGACTAAATCATTGACTGTACTTACGTCACCCTTCCATTAATCTTATGAATAAATTTTCAAAATGGCTTTCACGGAAGCAGAATGCTTCTGGTGTGTGCGCTTACAAAGCCTTTGTTTTAGCATGGCATTGGGAGTCCCATGTGCTCACGGTCATTTATTCCTAGTTGTACGTGGTATACAAGTAGTAAATCCTGACGGCTGCGTTACAGTGTCGTAATAGAATGCCTGTATAGTAAAAAGAAATCGTAAGCATACTGTGTAACATGATGTGTCATGTCTTTTGAGAGAGGCAGTAGTACGTGAGGACTGTGTGGGCGTGTCTGTGTGTTCCAGCTGGAGTCGCCGCTGGAACTGGGCGCTGAACTGCGTCCTGTCTCGCTGCCGGGTCCCCAGCAGGCAGTCAGCGCGGGCACCTCTGCGCTCGTCATGGGATGGGGCTACGCCTACGTAAGTAGTGACACACGGCGCTCTCCATAGCCCCTGTAGGATTTTATTTCCGACGCCGTTTCCGTTCGCAGTGCATTTACTCATTTCAGTCTCACTTAACCAGTGAATCAGTAGTAAATCAAGCTGTCACCAAGCGGAAGATGGAAGACTGGTCAGAGCCAGAAGTTTCTCAAGGCATAGTCCATTTTTTAAGCTCAGTTCTGACATGTATCTCTTTGTGTTTTAGAAAGTTGGAAAGTTTAAGTTATATACAGGGTGTTACAAAAAGGTACGGCCAAACTTTCAGGAAACATTCATCATACACAAATAAAGAAAAGATGTTATGTGGACATGTGTCCGGAAACGCTTAATTTCAGTGTTAGAGCTCATGTTAGTTTCGTCAGTATGTACTGTACTTCATCGATTCACCGCCAGTTGGCCCAATTGAAGGAAGGTAATGTTGACTTCGGTGCTTGTGTTGACATGCGACTCATTGCTCTACAGTACTAGCATCAAGCACATCAGTACGTAGCATCAACAGGTTAGTGTTCATCACGAACGTGGTTTTGCAGTCAGTGCAATGTTTACAAATGCGGAGTTGACAGATGCCCATTTGATGTATGGATTAGCACGGGGCAATAGCCGTGGCGCGGTACGTTTGTATCGAGACAGATTTCCAGAACGAAGGTGTCCCGACAGGAAGACGTTCGAAGCAATTGATCGGCGTCTTAGGGAGCACGGAACATTCCAGCCTATGACTCGCGACTGGGGAAGACCTAGAACGACGAGGACACCTGCAATGGGCGAGGCAATTCTTCGTGCAGTTGACGATATCCCTAATGTCAGCGTCAGAGAAGTTGCTGCTGTACAAGATAACGTTGACCACGTCACTGTATGGAGAGTGCTACGGGAGAACCAGTTGTTTCCGTACCATGTACAGCGTGTGCAGGCACTATCAGCAGTTGATTGGCCTCCACGGGTACACTTCTCCGAATGGTTCATCCAACAATGTGTCAATCCTCATTTCAGTGCAAATGTTCTCTTTACGGATGAGGCTTCATTCCAACGTGATCAAATTGTAAATTTTCACAATCAACATGTGTGGGCTGACGAGAATCCGCACGCAATTGTGCAATCACGTCATCAACACAGATATTCTGTGAACGTTTGGGCAGGCATTGTTGGTGATGTCTTGATTGGCCCCCATGTTCTTCCACCTACGCTCAGTGGAGCACGTTATCATGATTTCATACGGGATACTCTACCTGTGCTGCTAGAACATGTGCCTTTACAAGTACGACACAACATGTGGCTCATGCACCATGGAGCTCCTGCACATTTCAGTCGAAGTGTTCGTACGCTTCTCAACAACAGATTCGGTGACCAATGGATTGGTAGAGGCGGACCAATTCCATGGCCTCCACGCTCTCCTGACCTCAACCCTCTTGACTTTCATTTATGGGGGCATTTGAAAGCTCTTGTCTACGCAACCCCGGTACCAAATGTAGAGACTCTTCGTGCTCGTATTGTGGACGGCTGTGATACAATACGCCATTCTCCAGGGCTGCATCAGCGCAGCAGGGATTCCATGCGACGGAGGGTGGATGCATGTATCCTCGCTAACGGAGGACATTTTGAACATTTCCTGTAACAAAGTGTTTGAAGTCACGCTGGTACGTTCTGTTGCTGTGTGTTTCCATTCCATGATTAATGTGAATTGAAGAGAAGTAATAAAATGAGCTTTAACATGGAAAGTAAGCATTTCCGGACACATGTCCACATAACATATTCTCTTTATTTGTGTGTGAGGAATGTTTCCTGAAAGTTTGGCCGTACCTTTTTGTAACACCCTGTATGGTGCAATTTTTTCCACCATGTACAAACTCTAGGGATTGATCGATGAGAGGATACACAACAAAAAAGTTCAAATTAACTTACTTCCGGAAATGCACGGTTTCCATGCTATAGACCACTTATTCAATCATACTTCGTTACAGCGACACCGGTCTAATACGCGCTGTACCATTCAGCCACAGTTACAGTATGCGTGGTTTCCACCTAGAGAGTGCTACTGTTCCTCATACGTCATGCTCTAGCCCCCTCTCCTGCCATAGTAATTGGTAGTGTTGTGTCCGATTCACTTATCTTGCTGACTCACCTTTTAGTGGATGTGATACAGAGTTGTAAGCAAACAATAGCCACAGTATTCAATGATTGCAACAATGTTTTGCCGTTTGTCTGAGACAGAGTCGTTTCAGGAAGCAGGAAATCGTGAAGAACGTACCAGAAATTGTCGGACACCAGACTTGGAGGAAAATGTGATTAATACTGTGTAAGGCGACCGCCGTGTCATTGCCAGGCAGTTGGTCCACCAGTACAGGGTAAGCCAGACGAGCGTATGCAACGTCCTCGATGACAATTATTACTGCCCTTATCACTTATAACAAGTGCAGGGCTTACTAGCGACAGATTTTCCACATCAGAAGTAGTTTCGTCACTGGTTTCTTCATCAGGAGACCACGATTTCGGGATTTGTGTCATCCATCCTGTTCACAATGGTTCAAATGGCTCTGAGCACTATGGGACTTAACTTCTAAGGTCATCAGTCCCCTAGAACTTAGAACTACTTAAACCTAACTAACCTAAGGACATCACACACATCCATGCCCGAAGCAGGATTCGAACCTGCGGCCGTAGCGGTCGCGCGGTTCCAGACTGTAGCGCCTCCCTATTCACAGATGAGGCCATCTAGGCGGAGTGCTATTTCAGCTTTGGTAACAGTCATCTGTAGGATAGTATGCAGAACCCCCAAGGTATGGTGACAGCGAATCATCAGCATCGGTGCAACCGGAATGTGTGGGCCGGTATAATTGGCGATCATATTTTGGTACCAGGCTGGAGCCATCGGCGTTTCATGCGGGTGAATTTGCCTCCCCTGCTGGAAGAAGTGCCATTGATGATTCGAAGTGTTACGTTGCTGCTGCCTGATGGTGCTACAGCCACTTCCCCGCTGGGGTCCGGAAGAATTACAATCATGTCTTTCCTGGTAGATGAATCGGAGGAGGGGTCCAGTTACACGGCCAGCTCTTTCACCGGATCTCAACTCGTGCGATTTCTGGTTATGGGGCCGTCTCAAAAGTATCGTGTATGCAGAGCCTATTCCAGATGTGGAGACACTGGAGCAGCGTATATCTGCTGCCTTTGACACTTTTCATCACATACTGTAACTGTGGCTGCATAGTATAGCACGTCTTAGACTGCAGTCTCTGTATCAATGTATGAGTGAAAAAATGGTATCTGCCGGCCGAAGTGGCCGTGCGGTTAAAGGCGCTGCAGTCTGCAACCGCAAGACCGCTACGGTCGCAGGTTCGAATCCTGCCTCGGGCATGGATGTTTGTGATGTCCTTAGGTTAGTTAGGTTTAACTAGTTCTAAGTTCTAGGGGACTAATGACCTCAGCAGTTGAGTCCCATAGTGCTCAGAGCCATTTGAACCAATAAATGGTATCTAGCATGGAAACCATGCATTTCCGGACATAAGTTCATTAGACTTTTTTTGTTCCGTTTGCTCTCATCGATCAATCCATCGAGTTCGTACACAGTGGAAAAAAAATCACGCTGTACGTATTAGTAAATGTTATAATTATTTAATTATTTGCTGTATTAGTGGCTAACAGAGTAAATGTGTGACTAGGGCCTTCCGTCGGGTAGACCGTTTGCCGGGTGCGAGTCTTTCGATTTGACGCCACTTCGGCGACCTGCGCGTCGATGGGGATGGAATGATGATGATTAGGAAAACACAACACCCAGTCCCTGATCGGAGAAAATCTCCGACCCACACGGAAATCGAACCCGGGCACTTAGGATTGACATTCTGTCGCGCTAACCACTCAGCTATCGGGGGCGGACATTAGTGGCTAATGACTGAAGGTATCTAAACGAAAATCATTTTGCTGGTTTTCGTGCAGCTTACATGCGAAGGAATTTATATCCTCTAGCTCGAGGGAACTTCAAAAAAGTAAGGTACACAATATTATGGCAGGCCTCGTAACTTTTATTGAATGCTGCACGGCATTTCAAATTGGCACATATACGTGAAGGTGTTTTTCAACACAGTCACCAAGTCTCTGTCAACAGTGCTCTGAAAGATGTACCAATGGTTGAGTTCATCGACAGTAGGAATCCGCTCCTTAGTCATGGAGTCATTCGAGAACCGTTGAGTGAACGTCCTCATCGTCGAAAAATCTAAGATTACTGCGAATAAGTTCCTCAATTCCCTGACACTGTGGTCGATGTGGGCGGCGTTTTTTCCAGATCAGCGTCACCCGCGTACATCTACATCTACATCTACATCTACATCTACATTGATACTCCGCAAGCCACCCAATGGTGTGTGGCGGAGGGCACTTTACGTGCCACTGTCATTACCTCCCTTTCCTGTTCCAGTCGCGTATGGTTCGCGGGAAGAACGACTGTCTGAAAGCCTCCGTGCGCGCTCTAATCTCTCTAATTTTACATTCGTGATCTCCTCGGGAAGTATAAGTAGGGGGAAGCAATATATTCGATACCTCATCCAGAAACGCACCCTCTCGAAACCTGGCGAGCAAGCTACACCGCGATGCAGAGCGCCTCTCTTGCAGAGTCTGCCACTTGAGTTTATTAAACATCTCCGTAACGCTATCACGGTTACCAAATAACCCAGTGACGAAACGCGCCGCTCTTCTTTGGATCTTCTCTATCTCCTCCGTCAACCCGACCTGGTACGGATCCCACACTGATGAGCAATACTCAAGTATAGGTCGAACGAGTGTTTTGTAAGCCACCTCCTTTGTTGATGGACTACATTTTCTAAGCACTCTCCCAATGAATCTCAACCTGGTACCCGCCTTACCAACAATTAGTTTTATATGATCATTCCACTTCAAATCGTTCCGTACGCATACTCCCAGATATTTTACAGAAGTAACTGCTACCAGTGTTTGTTCCGCTATCATATAATCATACAATAAAGGATCCTTCTTTCTATGTATTCGCAATACATTACATTTGTCTATGTTAAGGGTCAGTTGCCACTCCCTGCACCAAGTGCCTATCCGCTGCAGATCTTCCTGTATTTCGCTACAATTTTCTAATGCAGCAACTTCTCTGTATACTACAGTATCATCCGCGAAAAGCCGCATGGAACTTCCGACACTATCTACTAAGTCATTTATATATATTGTGAAAAGCAATGGTCCCATAACACTCCCCTGTGGCACGCCAGAGGTTACTTTAACGTCTGTAGACGTCTCTCCATTGATAACAACATGCTGTGTTCTGTTTGCTAAAAACTCTTCAATCCAGCCACACAGCTGGTCTGATATTCCGTAGGCTCTTACTTTGTTTATCAGGCGACAGTGCGGAACTGTATCGAACGTATATGCGACCTTTGTCAAACTGTTGGTACCATTTCACTGCGACTGGAGACAACAATGCATTTGGTCGGTATACCACAAGAGTTTCACGGTGAATTTGTCTGAGATTTATCAACACTGTGATGCTTCTGTTATCCATACCGTCGCAGAACTATGTCTGCAGGGACATCAGAAAGTAAAGATTATTTCGTACGTCTATTCAGTGAACATGTGTTCCACAGTAAAGATTATTTGGTACGTCTGTCCGGTGAAGACAGCTGAGGAATGATCAATAACAACATCGAATTCAGTTTACGAAACTTATAATTCTTTTTAGCGTTAGCTATGCGGAGGGAATATTCGACTGCTTGAGGAATAGTCAGAAATTATACTGAAAGACAATATTTACATTGAAGACACCATCATTCATGATGGTCTGCTGGACATTACGAAAGCCGGGACTTGGTTGTTGACGGGGTGTTTGAGCAACACGGACAGCAATGCCTGCTCTGCAGAGTGATACCATACTGCCCACAAGGTTGGTAAGATGTTTCTGTGGTAGGGCGTTCCATTTCTCCACGAGCGTGGCTGATAACTGGATGGTCGTTGGCTCCTGTACATGTGCCGCAAACGTCTCCCCACCGCATCTCATACGTGCTCGATGCCATGTAAGTTCGGGGTCGGGGCAGGCCAACCAATTCGCTGAATATCGTCTCGTTCCAAGATCTCCTCTACCTGCGCTGTTCGATGTGATTACTTGTGTTCATCCATAAAAATGAAGTAGGGGCTTAATGCACTTCTGAAAAGTAGCACATGGGGAAGGGGGACAGTGTCAGAATAACGTTAACCAGTGTGTATATCGTGTTCATAGATTTGAAGGTCAGTGCACCTTTGCAGTATTATGCCTCCCCACATCTGGACAACCAAACCGACAATGTACCAGGGTGGATTACATTTTTCACTTCTCGTCATATGAGGGAATGAGGATGTGTCCAATCTTTGAATATGGCACACTCACGTTATTTTCGAAGAAAGGAAACTGTGGAGAAATGGTTTAATCTCAGCCTTGGGAACTGATTCCAGAAACTTCAATTCTGCAGCTTTAATCTTCCTGACACATGAAAACTGTATACAGGGCTACAACAGGAGAACGTCTGTGAAGTCTGAAATGAAAGGAAAGTAACTGGCAGAAGTGAATCTGTGACGGCGGGTCATGAACGTGGATAGCTTACTTGGTAGGGGTATTGTCCGCTAAAGGCATGCTTCCACATTCGAACCCCGATACGGTATACGTTTATCATCTGCCAGGAAGTTTCGTCAAAACCCGTAAACGAACGATGCACATTCTCGTCGGGTTTGGAGAGCTTCCTGAGGTCTGGATGAGTCTGCTCGTGTAAGTGAGTAACTGCAGTGGCGGTTTCGGGCGCACTTGAACGCGTGGCTTACTAGCCGTGCGGCAGAGCGCTGTATGCGCGAGTGCACACACAGATGCGGGAGCCTGCATTCAGGGGTAGGCGCCGCATGCATGCTCACGGAGCGTTACGCAGGCGGTGTGCGTGGGAGGGGAGGCAGCCGCATTGTCCGTCAACTGGCGGCGCCGTGCGGGAAGCTGTGCCTGCCGCTACTGTTCCCCTTTATACGCATGGTTTCCATGTGTGACGACACACTTGGGTGACGTTACACGAATGGGAGCATCCAAAAGGATAATGGAGATTGCTTGCGTTACTAAGATGCACCTTCTGCAAGTCACAACGTTTTAGTATTTAAGCTAATTTTAATCTAAGAGTAATTCTCTCTTAATAGCTGACAGCGATAAACATATACGTACAGGTTTTCAGCAATTATGAAAAAGTTCGAACTGAAAATTAACATTTTTGAAAAAATCATGATTTCGTGCGGTTTTTTTTTTTTTTTTTTTTTTTTTTTACTAGCATACTCTGCAATTCCCGAATTGCTCTTCAACAGTGGGGAGCAAGAAGGTGCTTAAAACATCAATGTAGGCCTGTGCTGTGATAGTGGCACTCAAAACAACAAGGGGTGCAAGCCCCCTCCATGAAAAACACGACCAAACCATAACACCACCGCCTTCGAATTTTACTGTTGCCACTTGTAAGGGATCCGTGATCCCACGAACATAGATATTAGTATCAGACATCCAGGTCGATAGCAGACAGAAGTCGATTGTCGAGCGCTGCAGGAGGCAGTGAGATTAGTGTCGAGTAAGCAGTAGAACAGGAGAGACGGGCAAGAATGGTGGTCGAGTGAGTAGTAAACGGTGAATTCACTGGAGTATGACAAATGAGCGCGTACGCCTGATCGTCGTGGGGTTGACCCTCATCGATACCGATTCGTGAGTGATATGAAACCAAAAGTGACAAGTGCCGAATTACGTTTCCGCGTCGGCCAGCAACAACCATGGATTGCAGTGAGGACTGTTGTGAATGTTGACCATCATCATTGCGTGTGACGAAGTACTTTAAATCATCAACCAGTAAAAGATATAACAGTAATTAGACGTGTAAGGCGAAGGTAGAAACTGCCTCAGAATTTGTGTGTTAGTAGAAAATACATATCAATTTGTACATCGTAACCTTTATGATCTGTAATAATAGACAAACTTTCAAACATTATCTGTTCCGTCTCAGGACAGCCACACTCGGTTGAAATACCCCCGAAGCCACAGAAGAAAAACCGATAGCCTTACATCCATTAAGCACACGGTCATATAAACATGATAATTAACTGTTTGGCGGCTTAGGTAAATCACGCAGAATCCAGTACAGGACATGACGGGGGTGTTTCACACTACACACTTTGGCAGATGACGTTCACCAGGCATTCGCCATACCCACACCGTGCCATCGCATTGCCACATTGTGTACTGTGATTTGTCACTCCACACCACGTTTTTCCATTGTTCAACCATCCAATGTTTACGCTCCTTACACCAAGTGAGGCATTTACCGGCATGATGTGTGGCTTATGAGCAGCCATTCGAACATGAAATCCAAGTTTTCTGACCTAACGGTCATAGTACTTGCAGTGGATCCTGATGCAGATTGGAATTCCTGTGTGATGGTCTGGATAGGTGTCTGCCTATTACGCATTACGATCCTCTTCAACTGTCAGCTCTCTCTGTCAGTCAACAGACGAGGTCGGCCTGTATGCTTTTGTGCTGTACGTATCCCTTCACGTTTCCACTTCACTGTCACATCGGAAACAGCGGACCTAGGGATGTTTAGGAGTGTCGAAATCTCGCGTACAGGCGTATGACACAAGTGACATCCAATCACCTGACCACGTTCGAAGTTCGTGAGTTCCGCAGAGCGCTCCATTCTGCTCTCTCACGATGTCTAATGACTACTGAGGTCGCCTATATGGAGTACCTGGCAGTAGGTGGCAGCACAGTGCATCTGATATGGAAAACGTATGTTTTTGGGGATGTCCGGATACTTCTGCAGTGCAAGTTTTCGGGATTCATATATGATGAATCCCGAAAACTTGCACTGCAAATATTATGGAAATGGAAAGTGTTTTTGATGTGCGGTTTCCCATGGATTGGTAGTCAGAGATCGTATTGTTAGGCAATCATTAGACGGTAATAATAAAGAAAGTGTATTTTTTGTGCAAACATACACTTTTTTAAATGGAACAATGCCTATTGACATTAAAAATTTCAAAGTAGGGTAAGTTAGAATGTCAGTGTCGTTTCTCGCAGGATTCTAGTGCGAGTCGTTTACGAGATATCGGCCGGCCGGTGTGACCGAGCGGTTCTAGGCGCTTCATTCTGGAACCGCGCGACCGCTATGGTCGCAAGTTCGAATCCAGACCCAGGCATGGATGTGTGTGATGAGCTTAGGTCAGTTAGGTTTAAGTAGTTCTAAGTTCTAGGGGACTGATGACCTCAGATGTTAAGTCCTATAGTGCTCAGAGCCATTTGAACCATTTGCACGAGATATCGGATATTGAAAGCTTCCCACACCGACTCTTGAACAGTACCTGTGCTAGCACACGCTGAAGAACAACGCCCCCAATGCATGCATTAGTTATGTGACTCCTGGCCAATAACGACACAACTGACAATCACAGGTTATGTTCAAAATGACCACCGGCAGCGCCAACACACATTTCAAGTCTGGTTTGACACGACCACTGCAGACGTGCTAGCTTTTAAGCGAAGATGTCCGAGTAGGTTGCAGTAATACGTCGTTGTTTATCATCGGGTGTAGTCTGCATGTTCTTGTATGCGGGGAACGGGTCAGCCAAGGTACAGGTTCTCTGCGCCCTATCCAACGAGATGGAAACAATTCGTGAAGACATGATGTACTTCGTGCACTACGGGCTGGACAGCCATCATGTTGGTACCACAGGTGCCTCGTAGTCTGCAGAAGAACTTTTTCTAGCGTCCGTGGGAGATGGTCTCTTATGAAGCTGCGATACTTATGCGAGTTCAGTGTTTCGCCCATGAAAAACGGGCGTATGAGCTGATGATCCAATATCCCACACCACGCATTAACACTCCTTGGATGCTGACGTTCCACCTGGGTAAGCCAAATGGTATTGTCAACAGACCACCAGCGCATGTTTTGGCGGCTTACTTGGCCATGTTTGGTAGAGGTGGCTTCATCACTGAACAAGAAACATGATATGAAACTTCCTGGCAGATTAAAACTGTGTGCCGGACCGAGACTCGAACTCGGGACCTTTGCCTTTCGCGGGCAAGTGCTCTACATACTGAGCTACCCAAGGATGACTCACGCCTCGTCCTCATAGCTTTACTTCTGCCAGTACCTCGTTTCCTACCTTCCAAAATTTACAGAAGCTTTCCTGCAGAACTAGCGCTCCTGAAAGAAAGGATATTGCGGAGACATGGCTTAGCCACAGCCTGGGGCTGAAGAAACATGATACATCTGGAGTCCTGTTTTAATGCTCATGTACAGAAGTAAAGACAATTCTCATAATGGGTTCCATGCAGCTCTTGATGGAGAGAGACGTGATAGGGATGGAATCTGTGTCGATGCAGAATTCATAGGACACTTTCCTGACTGATGCCACTTTCTCGTGCGATTCCGAGGGAACTAACATTGGGATCAACTGCAACAACAGCAAGAACATTAATTTCATCTCTTCTGTCGTCACTTGTTTCCTTCTGTTACGTTGTCTAGGTGTTATACTACTACTTTCACATAACTGATTGAAGATGCTGATAAATAATTACCGAGATGGTTAGCGTCTATTGGGGTATCTTGCCTCATACAACATACAAGAACGCATTCTTCAACACTCTCCATACACAATGAGCATGTAGGCTTTTTCTGGGTTGGTAAATTCCATTGTACACTCACGACCTCCTGCTTGGAGTGTCGCACATTGAATAGCAAGTCGCAGTGCACTCAAGGAAAACACAAGCACACTGTAAGTAAATATATGAACATTGTACCTAGCAATTGCACAGGTTGATTGGCTAACAAGTGTCGGTGTGGAAACTTTTCAAAATACGATATTTCGCAAACTTTTCGCACTTGAATCCTGCAACTAACACCACTGATATTGTAATTTATCCTACTTTAAGTTTGTTATTGTCAATAGCTATTGTTCCACTTATAAAAGTCTATGTTTTCTCTAAAAATACATTTTTTTGAATACACTACTGGCCATTAAAACTGCTACACCACGAAGCTGACGTGCTACAGAGGCGAAATTTAACCATCGGGAAGAAGACACTGTGATATGCAAATGATTAGCTTTTCAGAGCATTCACACAAGGTTGGCGCCGGTGGCGACACCTAAAACGTGCTGACACGAGGAAAGTTTCCAACCGATTTCCCATACACAAACAGCAGTTGACCGGCGCTGCCTGGTGAAACGGAACGCAGTGCTGGATCCCAACGGCCTTGTATCACTAGCAGTCGAAATGACAGTCATCTTATCCGCATGATTGTAACGGATCGTGCAGCCACGTCTCGATTCCTGAGTCAACAGATGGGGACGTTTTCAAGAAAACAACCATCTGCACGAACAGTTTGACGACATTTGCAGCAGCATGGACTATCAGCTCGGAGACCGTTTCTGCGGTTACCCTTGACGCTGCATCACAGACAGGAGCGCCTGCGATGGTGTACTCAACGACGAAACTGGGTGCACGAATGGCAAAACGTCATTTTTTCGGATGAATCCAGGTTCTGTTTACAGCATCATGATGGTCGCATCCGTGTTTGGAGACACCGCGGTGAGCGCACATTGGAAGCGTGTATTCGTCATCGCCATACTGGCGTATTACCCGGCGTGATGGTATGGGATGCCATTGGGTACACGTCTCGGTCACCACTCGTTCGCATTGACGGCACTTTGAACAGTGGACGTTACATTTCAGATGTGTTGCGACCCGTGGCTCCACCCTTCATTCGAACCCTGCGAAACCCTAATTTTCAGCAGAATAATGCACGACCGCATGTTGCAGGTCCTGTACGGGTTTTTCTGGATACAGCACATGCTCCAGATCTCTCACCAATTGAAAACGTCTGGTCAATGGTGGCCGAGGAACTGGCTCGTCACAATACGCCAGTCACTACTCTTGATGAACTGTGGTATAGTGTTGAAGCTGCATGGGTAGATGTACCTGTACACGCCATCCAAGCTCTGTTTGGCTCAATGCCCAGGCGTATCAAGGACATTATTACGGCCAGAGGTGGTTGTTCTGAGTACTGATTTCTCAGGATCTATGCACCGAAATTGCGTGAAAATGTAATCAAATGTCAGTTCTACTACAATATATTTGTTCAGTGAATACTCGTTTATCATCTGCATTTCTTCTTGGTGTAGCAATTTTAATGGCCAGTAGTGTATTATTACAATCTGCTTATTGGCTAGAAGTACAAAGCTTCTGACAACTAATGTGTTCTGTGAAATCGCACAGCAGTAGCACTTCCCATTTCCGCAATACTCGTGGTGTTGCGGTGCAGGTTCTAGGTGGTACACCCTGAAGAGCCAAAGATATTGGTAGACAAGCCTATTATCGTGTAGAGCCCCCGCGAGCACTCCGAAGTGCCGCAACACGACGTGGCACGGACGCGGCAAATGTCTGAAATAGTGTTGGAGGGAATTGACACCATGAATCCTGCAGGGCTTTCCATAAATCCGTGAGAGTATGAGGGGGTGGTGACATATACACTGTAACGTTCATGTCTGCGGAGGTCGGCGGCCAGCGGAAGTGTTTAAACTCAGACGAGTGTTCCTGGAGCCACTCCGTAGCAATTCTGGACGTTTGGGATGCCGCATTGCCCTGCTGGAATTGCCCAAGTGCGTCGGAATGCACAATGGACATGAAAGGATGTAGATGATCAGACAGGATGCTTACGTACGTGTCCCATTTCAGAGGTCCCATATCACTACAACTGCACACGCTGCGCACCACTATAGAGCCTCCATAAGCTTGAACAGTCCCCTGCTGACATTCTTGGTCCATGGACTCATGAGGTTGTCTCCATATCCGCACACACCCGTCTGCTCGATACAGTTTGAAATGAGTCTCGTCCGACCAGGCAACATGTTTCCAGTCATCAACAGTCCAATGTCGGTGTTGATGGGCCCAGGCGAGGCGTAAAGCTTTGTGTCGTGCAGTCATCAAGGGTACACAAGTGGGCCTTCGGCTCAGAAAGCCCATATCGATGATGTTTCGTTGAATGTTTCGCACGCTGACACTTGTTGAAGACCCAGCAGTAAAATTGGCAGAAATTTGCGGAAGGGTTGGACTTCTGTCACGTTGAACGAGTCGCTTCAGTCGTCATTGGTCCCGTTCTTGCAGGATTGTTTTCGGCCGTAGCGATGTCGGAGATCTGATGTTTTACCAGCTTCCTGGCATTCACGGTACACTCGTGGGATGGTCGTACGGGAAGAACCCCACTTCATTCGCTACCTCGGAGATGCTGTATCTCATCGCTCGTGCACCGTCTACACACATTCAAACTCACTTAAATGTTGATAACGTGCCATTGTAGCAGCAGTAACCTATCTAACAACTGTGCCAGACAGTTGTCGTCTTATATAGACGTTACGATCGCAGCGCCGTTTCCGTATCTCTATATTTGAATACGCAAGCCTATACCAGTTCCTTTTTTTTCCTTTATTGGATTTCGATTCCCCCGAAGGGGGCGGGCTGGCAGCAGCTTAGTACGCCGCTCTTCAGCCTACAGAATTTTTAAAACATAAGAAGATAAGAAACAATAAAAACAGGCGATAAAACGGTGACGTAAAATGTAAACCAGCGGAAAATTGTGTAAAGTTAAAACATAAAACTAATGGTGGGCGATGATAATAAAATATACAGGAAGCAGACAGGGAAAAAGTAGACAGACGCGGCGACAGTCTGGATTCTGTTCGCAAGAGATATAAAAAAAAAAAACCTGCGACAGCATGATGTCCGTTCGCAGCACGTCGGAAAAGACGAACAACACTTAACAATCACTGGGAACACTGCACTAAAAGGTCGGCACGAAAATGACACTCCGCAGGTACAGGCAGATGGGAGGGGGGACCTGAATAGAGGAGGGGGAAGAAAAAGGGGGGTGAGGAGAGGAAAAAACGAAAGGTCGGGGGAAGGGGACGACGACGAAGGGAGAGGACTCAGAAGGGGAGAGCAGGGTAGACGCGAGAGGGAATGTGGAAAGGCAGAGGAAGGAATGGTTCAAATGGCTCTGAGCACTATGGGAATTAACATCTCAGGTCATCAGTCCCCTAGAACTTAGAACTACTCAAACCCAACCAACCCAAGGACATCACACACATCCATGCCCGAGGCAGGATTCGAACCTGCGACCGTAGCGGCCGCGCAGTTCCAGAATGAAGCGCCTAGAACCGCTCGGCCACCGGCGGCCGGCGAAAACGCAAAAGGACTCGGGGGAGAGAAGGGAGGCAGAGAGAGAGTAGGTGGGGAGAAAACATTATGGAGGGGGGGGGGGGGGGGAAGAGGGAGCCTGGGAAAAGGGCAAAGGAGAGGTGGGGGGTGAGGATCAGATTTGATAGAGGGTTAAATGGAGGGAGAGAGGGCATCATCCGGGAGGGGGAGTTGACGGAAGCCACCTTGGAAAAACCAGTTCCTCTGAAGCTTCAGTGTATAAACCTATAGTCAGTAAATTCCTCTGCAGTTACTAACTGCTTGTTGAAATGTGTAGGTTTCAGATCTTGAAGAGATTATTGCAGCTGATGCCTCTGTTACTGCAGACCAACAGCGGCGTGGTGATGGAGCGGCTGCAGGTGGCCGAGGTGTCCGTGTACTCGCTCAGTGACTGCTACCGCGCCCTGGACGGCGCGCTCAACCCC
The DNA here is from genome assembly GCF_021461385.2 of Schistocerca piceifrons. Classification (NCBI taxonomy): domain Eukaryota; kingdom Metazoa; phylum Arthropoda; class Insecta; order Orthoptera; family Acrididae; genus Schistocerca; species Schistocerca piceifrons. Next base: position 84,343,699 of record NC_060141.1, read on the forward strand.
ACCAACCTCTGCGCCGGCGCCCCAGAGGGCGGCAGGGGGCAGTGCACGGTGAGTGGCAGCGCGCCTCAGCTGTCGGCCGGCAAGACCAAAGGGTATCTAGAGAGTTCAGGCCAGCCACGGCACCATGAACTTTTGTGGCGGTACCTATTTTGGTACTTTATGTTGTTATAGCTTACTGTGATTGGTATAGTGTTTATCATCTATGGGCTCGTTGTTTATGGAACATAGAAACTCAACGGAATTATAGTACATATCCCTCCTAAGGGATCACGCTATTTTTAATAATCTCTAATAATAACCTACCGATAATCTCGAAAGCTCCATGGAACTATACACCGTTGATGCTGTTGTATAAACAGGGTGGTTTATTGATCGTGACCGGCCAAATATCTCACGAAATAAGCATCAAACTAAAAAACTACAAAGAACGAAACTCGTCTAGTTTGAAGGGGGAAATCAGATGGCGCTATGGTTGGCCCGCTAGATGGCGCTGCCATAGTTCAAACAGATATCAACTGCGTTTTTTGAAAATAGGAACCCCCATTTTTTATTACATATTCGTGCAGTACGTAAAGAAATATGAATGGTTTAGTTGGACCACTATTTTCGCTTTCCGATAGATGGCGCTGTATAAACGTATAAGTACGTGTTATCACGTAACATTCCGCCAGTGGGGACGGTATTTGCTTCGTGATACATTACCCGTGTTAAAATGGACCGTTTACCAATTGCGGAAAAGGTCGATATCGTGTTGATGTATCGCTATTGTGATCAAAATGACCAACGGGCGTGTGCTATGTATGCTGCTCGGTATCCTGGACGACATCATCCAAGTGTCCGCCGGACCGTTCGCCGGATAGTTACGTTATTTAAGGAAACAGGAAGTGTTCAGCCACATGTGAAACGTCAACCACGACCTGCAACAAATGATGATGCCAAAGTAGGTGTTTTAGCTGCTGTCGCGGCTAATCCGCACATTAGTGGCAGACAAATTGCGCGAGAATCGGAGATCTCAAAAACGTCGGTGCTGAGAATGCTACATCAACATCGATTGCACCCGTACCATATTTCTATGCACCAGGAATTGCATGGCGACGACTTTGAACGTCATGTACATTTCTGCCACTGGGCACAAGAGAAATCACGGGACGACGACAGATTTTTTGCACGCGTTCTATTTAGCGACGAAGCGTCATTCACCAACAGCGGTAACGTAAATCGGCATAATGTGCGCTATTGGGCAACGCAAAATCCACGATGGCTGCGACAAGTGGAACATCAGCGTCCTTGGCGGGTTAATGTATGGTGCGGCATTATGGGAGGAAGAATAATTGGCACCCATTTTATCGATGGCAATGTAAATGGTGCAATGTATGCTGATTTCCTACGTAATGTTCTACCAATATTACTACAAGCTGTTTCACAGCATGACAGAATGGCGATGTACTTCCAACATGATGGATGTCCGGCACATACCTCGCGTGTGATTGAAGCGGTATTGAATAGCATATTTCTTGACAGGTGGATTGGTCGTCGAAGCACCATACCATGACCCGCACGTTCACCGGATCTGACGTCCACGGTTTTCTTTCTGTGGGGAAATTTGAAGGATATTTGCCATCGTGATCCACCGACAACGCCTGACAACATGCGTCAGCACATTGTCAATGCCTCGTATTGCCAAATGCATTGAGGTTGACGGACATCATTTTGAACATTTATTGCATTAATGTGTTATTTACAGGTAATCACGCCAGAACAGCATGCGTTCTCAGAAATGATAAGTTCACAAAGGTACATGTATCACATTGCAACAACCGAAATAAAATGTTCAGACGCACCTACGTTCTGTATTTTAATTTACAAAAACCTACCTGTTACCAACTGTTCGTATAAAATTGTGAGCCATATGTTTGTGACTATCACAGCGCCATCTATCACAAAGCGAAAAAAGTGGTCGAACTAAAATATTCGTTTTCTTTATGTACTACACGAATATGTAATAAAAATGGGGGTTCCTATTTTAAAAAACGCGGTTGATATCCGTTTGACCTATGGCAGCGCCATCTAGCGGGCCAACCATAGCACCATCTGGTTTCCCCCTTCAAACTAGACAAGTTTCGTTCTTCGTAGTTTTTTGGTTTGACGCTTATTTTGTGAGATATTTGGCCCGGTCACGATGAATGGACCGGCCTGTATAACATTATAATCTGCAAACGTCCTGGATCAACCAAAACGGGCGGTACCGGTCATCGGCTTTAACTCGTGATGTAACTATGTTACGTTATGCGACATCATGGTTGCCGGCGTATTTGAAATGGATCGTGTTTGAAGAGGGCGTTTTTAGTATGTTGTGCTTCTCTTTGGAGTTCTACGTCAATATTTCAAATTTACTTTTGAATTTTGTTTGTGGGATATAGGACAAGTGTAGTGTTGTTTGTCAGGCGTGTATTCTATCTGTACACTTTGTAGTGGAATTGTATTTGTGGAACTTGTTAGTGTGTTACTGCAGTTTCGGTAGCTACTGGCTACAGATTTGTTTCCTGCTGTGGAATTATTAAATCGCCTTGGTATAATAGTTGGAGATTTGATTTTGCTTTGTATTTGTTTCGATGGGGAAATCCACCAGTATGTCGCTTATGATGGCTGTTGATTTTGGTTTGTTAGTACGTGTTTACATTTCTTATTATAAGAAGTATGGTGTGTATTTGCGTGTGCTTAGTTTATGTGCGTTATTATGTTTTGTTTGTACATGGAATTTTTTTGTGAATTTGTATGTTCTGTTATTACTTGCAGTTAATAATTATTAATTAAGACTGATGGGTATCTTCGATATTGTTCTATCTTATGGTTAATATAGGTTTTCAATAACAGTGAGACCAATGGTTTTTTTTCTACGTTGTTGAGAATGTTCTAGTTGTGTAGGTAATGTAAAGGTTTTTGTACCAGTTTTTGGAACGAGTTGTGGTTTCGTGGCATCGTGGACTTCATTCGATCTACACAGATCAAGTGAAGTTTTCGAAACTAGCCTTTGGAGGTAGTTGCAGTTTCATGGTATCGTGGTCTTCGTCTGAGGTCAAGAGAATTTCCGATACTAATCTTGTGGATTTCGTGTAATGCTGGCTTACTGATTTTTTGAATACGTTTTTGCAAAAAACTTGATAAAGGAAGACGAACCACGAACAGCAGTTCTTCACGACATCGATGTAAACGTTGTAGCTGAGTCAGACGATGTTTTAAAGCCGTGGGAAGAATATTTTGACGACTTATTGAACATCCCGGCACCAGAAAGCAACCTAGAGAAAACGTACCCTATAACAGCTGAACCTTTTGTAAGCGACCGAACGTACGAAGAGGTAACCAACAGTTTGAAAAAACTGAAAAACTACAAAGTGGCAGGAACGGATGGAATAGCAGGGGAATTTGCTGAAATATGACGATCGTAAACTACACGAGAAATTGTTTCGTCTTATTCTTAAAATTTGGCAAGATAAAAAAATACCGGATGATTGGAGGGAATCAGTCATTGTTCCTACACACAAGGAAGGAGACAAACGAGACTGCAGGAATTGCAGAGGAATATTCCTACTGGTCACAGCACACAGAGCTCTGTCATATATAAAGACTCACCCCCTATACATAACAGGGGATTACGAGAATGGTATTCGGAAAAATACTCGTAAAACAACAGTCGATGGATATTCTGCATGGGGACCATCAACGATAACATTTGGCAATACGACAAGAGCTTTTATTGCCTGTTCATAGACTTTCAGAAGACATACGATTCGGTCCACAGAGTAACAGTATGGGAAATCATGGCAGAATACGGATTCCCCAAGAAACTCTTGTCAAAATATGTATGGAGAAGGAAGTAATCAGAGTGGCATACTGTGGCTCGTTATCGGACTATTTCGAAAACAAAACTGGACTGAAGCAAGATGATGCGCTATCCCCACTTACCTTCAGTCTTATCATGAAAAATGTGGTAAGAGAAACCAAAGGAGAAACAAATGGAAAAATCACAGATAAACAACCAAAAATACTGGCTTATGCAGATGCCACAGTTTCAATAGGAAATTACAGTGGTGAAACTGAAACACTGTTCAAGAATGTAAATGGAACCGCCATGGAAATAGGTTTAAAATTTATGAATAAAAAATAAAATACATGATTATACGAACGGGAATATGACTAGAGGACATCGTGATAACGTTCACATAGAAAACTACACTCTCAAGAACACTCTCAACTTCTGATATGTTGGTGTAAATACAAATAACTGCAATAGAAGGCAAGTAGAATACCAAAACCAGAATTCGGAACGCAAACAAAGTTTATTTTTTCCTCCAAAAGGTTCAATCCTCCAAACTCTTGACAAGAAAAACCAATATGATAGTCTGCAATAAAATCATGAGGCCAGTACCGCTATGTGGAGCCGAAGCATAGAGGATGACCAAGAAAGAAGAGCATCAACTCTGAGCCTTCGAAAATAAGGTTTACAGAAAAAACCTTTGGGCCAAAATTTGGTCAGGCAACACAAAGAAGGATTTGGAGACCCAAAGAAGAACTAATCAAGCTAGGCGACCAACCCTCGGTAGTGAACACCGCCAATGCGAGACGTTTGCAATGGGCAGGCCATGTCGTCAGAATGTACTACGGCAGAAGAGTCCGTCACGTATATGACAAGAAGATGCAAGGCTCAAGACAGCCTGGAGGACCAAGAAGCAGATGGCAAGAGGAGGGGCTTCCTACTCCAGAGTACTGGGTACCTCTGAATAAGAGGTAGGGGCACCAGACAGGGAGAACTGGAAGCAGATAACGAGAGCGGCACCGCATCGTCGCGTCCAAAAGAACCCAATGAGATGAATGAGCGTTTCTGTTTGGGTATGTACTATGTATCAGAAACGTCGTTTGTTTTGTTTATCCTGGCCAAAACTCCAAAATTGGCGCTGTTGTCCTTTCAGTTTCACGTTCTTCTTCGAACTATTTTTATTTCATATAAAGGGATTGTTTTCGACTGTTCACGCCTTGAACGTGTGATATCATTGTGTGTGTGCATAAGACTGAATGGCGGTGTCAACCACCTAGTTGACGCAACAAGTTGATGTCCAGTACCGGAAGTTTAGGCTATTCCAACGGCCACATGGAGGTTCCGACGTTATCTCCTAGGTAACTGCTCTACCCACGTTTGACAAGTCGCATAGAATTAGCAGTGCTAGAAAATTGTAGCAAATTGGAGAAAGATTGACGCTTGCTGCAGGGATTTGCAGTTGCCTCTGAACATAAACAAATATAATGTATTGACCATGAACAGGCAGGAAGATGCATTACTGTGTAATTACACGGTTGCCGAATAATCGTAGCAAGTATGTATGGGAGTAACGCATACGGAGTGATTTAAGGTGGGACGATCATATCAAATTAAAGGCAGATGCCAGATTGAAATCCATTGGATGAATCCTCAGGAAGAGCAGTCAACAACGCAAGGAGGTAGCTTGAACTTTGTTCAGAGCAAATCTCTTTGTGGTCTTTTTCCTACTACTCTGTCGTTAGAAGTGTTGGTATGGTAAAAATGGTTCAAATGGCTCTGAGTACTAAGGGACTTAACATCTGAGGTCATTCTAGATTTAGAACTACGTAAACTTAACCAACCTAAGGACATCACACACATCCATGCCTGAGGCAGAATTCGAACGTGCGACCGTAGCAGCCGCGTGGTTCCGGACTGCTCGGCCACTGCGACCGGCCACTGGTATAGTAAGAAATATTTAAAAGCAAATTAAGAATTGAACTGAGTCAACTGCTTATGATGAACAGTAGACTTTGGGCAGTTTAACTTTCACTGTCCCATGTGCATAATTGCGTATATATAGTACCCTTCTGGCTAAAAAAATCACCAGTAAATTGTATTCAGCAAGGAAAAAACTTTTTGTCATTTACACTGAAAAAATTCGACTGACTCTTCTGTTTTGCTAATAATCTGTGAAACACACGGCTGTATTTTGGCCTTGAGATTTTTTTGGTTATCCATCCCAAGCTCTCAGCTATGCTGCCACAATAGTACGAATTCGAACACATCATTGCTGGAAAATGCTGCCCCAAAGAAAATATTGTGATTAACTGGTACCCTGCTTGCACTAAACGTGTGCATTTATTTGAAGAGGAAGCCGCTAACAGTGTTGAGATACTGGCTGTATAGTATATTTTACATGGCAAAGCACCAAATACGCAATACTGCTCGGCTAGGAGATCTTAGAGATTCAAATGCAATAAAAATGAAAATGGCAACTGATGTGTGCCATTCTAGGGGAACATCCACAAACGAAGGCAAGTACGAATCCCACAGCCGTGGAGGCGGCACGCTGTCCAGAGTGGCGGCTGAGTCCTTAAAGCTGTGTAGGTGGAGACAGGCCTTCGGGTTGCTGGCTGCGACAGAGCTGCTGCTCGGAGACCGTGCGCCGACCTAAATAACCACCTTGCGGATGGATACTTGCGGGCCTATTTTCGACACGTGACACGGCGGATACATGAATAAGTGCCGTTTGTCAAAGACCACTATCGTCGCCGCGTAGGCCTACTTGTGGCCAGGGCACATCACTGTTGATGCCCTCTGCTGGACTGGCCACTGAGTTCCGGGTCTGAGAAATCTCGTGTCGTCTGAACCTTAGGGACTGATTTTGATGCAACCTTAGAGCTATATACAGTGTGCAAATGTTAATTTGACAAACCACAATAAGTCGCAAAATAAGCTTCACACGCAAAAATGTGTAGAATCCAAAGTTGATTATTTTCGAGGGTGACATCTGCTGGTGCTAAAATTAGCCCGCCACCCCAGGCCCCTGGGGGTGGGGCTTGTTGCAACTTTAAAATTTCAAATGGGAACTCCCATTTTTATTGCAGAATGAGATTCTACATAAAAACTATGAAAATTTTGTCTAAAACATTTGTTTTGATTCTTGGTAGTTGGTGCTATAATTCAAGAAAATCCATGTTCTCATTTTTGCGTGGAAAATGGTTACGGATAAATAAAAATACTTATTTATTTCGTAAATATTGATTCGCTGAAACTAAAAGTCTCCCCCTCTCCCCACAGGGTGGGGCCTGAGAGAAAGAAATTAGTTTTACAATCGTTGACCCAAATATTAATTTTTTCCGCAGATCTCGATAAGTTTTGTTTGTTTCGTGGTCATGAGTCCACACAACTTTTAATTATCAAACAAATCATCTGACTAGCTAACTAACTAACCAAATATCGTACTTACTAACGAGTGAACTCATTAACTAAAAAACTAACCAGCCCCGGGGGGCTGGGGTGGCGGGCTAATTTTAGCACTAGCAGATGTCTCCCTCGAAAATAATCAACTTTGGATTCTACATATTTTTTCGTGTGAAGCTTATTTTTTGAGTTATTTTGTTTCTGAACTTAAAATTTACACCCTGTATATTGCACCTAGTTTCATCGGCGTCTATTGTCTAGGACACCATGGCATCAAGTTTCGATACTAACTTCATTTTTTAACAATGTATCAGAAAGAAAGCTCCTCCGAGTGTTGCTCTCTGCATATGCATGAACACGACTTTCCTCACATAAAGAAACAGTTTGGAATATACACCACATATGTAATAGTTCGTTCCAGTGGTATAGTCAGCTACGTTATGAATCCACCTTTACGATGATGCAATTGCGTCAGATTTTCTTAGCAAGTTTGTAAGTGAAACAAGTAGCATTTTATTCACCGTACATGGTCGATATGTACATAACTTACTTGTAAACATTAAAAATAGCGATTCAACACTGCTTCCAAAGATATAATCATTACTGAAAGTGATTGCTTGTTCTCTCAGTCAGTTTACACTACGCAACATGCTTTAGCTCCAATATGAAGATTCCAAAAGGAACACTTGTATCCAGTTCTCTCTAAAGAGACCTTGGGCAAGTACTTCTTCCTCATGCAGAGTCCACGACTGCGTGAAGGTAACGCTTAATACAGATAACAGTACAATACCGTAACGAAGCTATGCCTGCAGGAAACTCGGAACACGCACTCTCATCTGATAATGCGCCACTCTTGTTGCCCAGTGGTCTTAGCGTGGGACGACATGTGTAACTTATCTTCTGAAGACCTCGCGTACATTCCTAGAAGCGTTAGGCGACATGTTGCTTCCTCCTACATAGTTTACGTAATGAACAGGCCAGGAAGATCAGAGAAATTAGTGTTCATACGACGGCTTATCGCCGGCCGTCCTTTCCACACACCATTCTCTGATAGAACAGGAAACGTGGCGAATAATAGATGCGCAAGGCCTACTCTCCACGACACATGGTAGGTTTGTTTACGGAGCATGAAGTTTCGCTATTTGAGAGGGCCCCCACCATAAACCAAGTGATCGTAGAACAATGAACCTTTGTGGAAACGATAATGATAGAAGCTGAAGAAATTATAAGATCTTTGTCGAAACATTAGTAAGGACATGTGGAAGACAAATAACGAATAAACCGTTGAAAGAAACATTTTAATTTCTACACGAGAGAGTAACTGCATACCATGTATACGGTCAAGGTTACAAACGCTGCCCAGTACCCAGTGTGGCGGCCATCTGATTCCACGACAGTCTGGAACTGAACTGGAGAGTGTCCTGTTGCTGCCAGAAACATCTCAGATGGGATGTTGGCTGCATCTCTCGCTACACTCATCTTCAGCCTCCAACGTGTGTCAGTGTCCCGTTGATAAACCCTGTCCTTCAGGTGGCGTGGTGGTAGAGCAATCTTACAATGTGAATAATATTAAAAATAGTCCTAGGTTGCTCTTTAATGTATGCATTTCACTCAGGTGGTGCATCATCAGGATACCTCGTGCGAAGTGGATCATCGTTCATACCGGCGTATACTAAGACCACGTTCATACACTGTAAACATGGCACTGCAGTAAACAGTAAACTGCCTAGGGCCGATACGCGCTAACACAGCTATACACTGCACCCCCCCCCCCCCCCCCCCCCACCCTCTACATACACACACAGCATACAATGTGTGAGCGTGTACCACCCTAAGCACTTGATCGCGGTGCCACGAGTGCAGTGTGTGAATGTGGTATTATTCTGCGGTTTTATGACGGACGACCCATATCGCACGAGGTAACCTGATGGTGCGCCAACTGGGTGAAACGCGTCGTTTATGAACCAGTTGTGGGGCGGCGTGTAAGTTACCTCACTGGTTGAAAGTTTTGATGCCGTCTTTAATCACGTGAGCCTGGCAACTAATTTGGTGGTCAGCCAGAAAGCCAATGGAAACATACTGACCTTAGTCTGCACGGTCACATTCCGGTCTAGCCCACTGAAAGAAAAGTATCATTTCCCATTTCTTTGCGCGATCAGGACTATGACGTCAGTAAAGGTTTTAAGTTCCAATCAAGATTTAATTTAATTAAAATTTCTCACAAACAACACTTAAAATTGCGTTATGTTCAATTGAAAACAAGTCTTTCTTATCTAACAGCACCTTTAGCAGTTCAGAGGCGACCTCTACGGTAACTTCCTACCAGATTGTTTTTCGCCCTGACTAATATCACTCAATTGAAAGTTCGTAATAAATGACCAAAAATTAATGCTCGCCATAAAAGTGGAAATAAATTCATCACTTGCCACCCGGAATTGAATTTCACACGGACGGCGCGCTAACAGTTATTTTACCGAATTCTAAACGATCGACGACGGTGTACAGTCCTCGCGAGATCACTATCCGTTTTCACTGCCAAATACGCGCTTGTCACAGCTCGGCTCTGACGTCATCCGAGGCAGAGCGCGACCAGACGTTTAACTGGCGTGGACCTCACAGTGTCTAAGAGCGAAGTGAACCTTCCTCCTGTTTCAGGGGCTTTATTTATAAGGTGCCGGTGCGGACTGCCGAGAAAACATCTGTTGTCTCTGTCTATTTGCATACGGCGGCAGTCTACAAACGGCCGCTATCTCGGGCACATAATATTTAATAATATAGTTACCAATTACTTCAGAAACTTCTTAATTTTTGCTGGTATGCAGATAAGCAGTTTGAAAGCACGTAGAAAGTTTCAGCTCGCTAGAATGAAAACTTTGCTTAATAGAATTTATTTAGTGGAACTAACGGTAGATTGTTACCTCTGAACCATACCTTTGCTAAGACTTATATCAGTTGCTATTTATGTTACAAGTCTTAAACTTGGTTTAGCTCTATTATTTGATATATTTGATCATCTGGTTTAACCAAAATCCTCTATCATTAAAATTTCAAGTACTTAATCTACAACACTTAGGTACATTTTAGTTACAAATTGGTTTTTATTTAATTACTCAAAAACTACGAGAGGTAGATTAACGTGGACTCTTTGTTATTTTTGGGGTGTACTGAAGCATAAAACAAATTTTCAAGTTTCTAAGTCCATTATTTAGCACCTCCGATTTCCCGAAAATCTTGGATTCTGGCGTTAATTTTTGTTTTATGGTTTTGGAAACCAGCGTCACTTGTTTATAACTTCTAACTGCACCTTCTGACCAAATTCTGGCTTCCTAGCGTCATTATTTAGCGCCTCTGACTTTTCTATTAAAACGGCATTTTTCCATAAACTATTAAGTTCAGAACATCAAGAATTGGCATTTGGAACATTATTAAACTAAACTATAAATTAACAAAGTTTTAAACATAAATTTTGATTTTTAATTACATACTAAATTGTGGTGCAATACTTGTCCGCTATATGCAGACGCGTCAAGGTGACGTGGCGCTACTAGCAGTGAACTGGGGTAATTCCCGGCGCACTCGCTCGCCTCTGTATCTCACACATGATACAGCGCTTGGCTTGCTCCACAGTAAAGCGCAACATAGGGCTGTTTTTTAATATTAATTACATTTTAATGTAAAGAAGTAGGACTACTTACGCAACAATATTTTTGAGTGTTAATATTTCCTTCATTATAAGATTTAGGAGAAAGGTAAGATGTTCTTTACATATTATAAAAGTAGGGCTTTCAAACGAGGTTGATAATTCCAAAAAAAAAAAAAAAAAGAAACATACGTATTAGCGAGGTTAGATTTTCAAGTGCGTGTGGTTTTCCTGATTTAAATGAGGACATTTCTTTATGTAAAATTTTTATATACATTAATTAGTCGGTATCAACAGTCACTTGTAAATTACTGTCTGAATGTTGAGACTTATAAAGTTACAGAACGAAAAATAATTTGTATATTTCATATATACATATGTGAAGTATGCACAAGAAAGAAGAAGAAAAGCTTTTATATTAATAGCAGTAACACAGGATGTGGATTTGTTTCACCTAGCTACATTTAACATTGTTGTGTAGAGCCATTCTCTACACAGATAGCGACTGCTACGGTCGCAGGTTCGAATTCTCCCTCGGGCATGGATGTGTGTGATGTCCGTAGGTTAGTAGATTTAAGTAGTTCTAAGTTCTAGGGGACTGATGACCACAGATGTTAAGTCCCATAGTGCTCAGAGGCATTTGAACCTACACAGATACTCAGCTTTCTCACCCCATAGCATGTGTTCCTAGAGTGGGGCCACGTTTATCGTCCACTGAGAGCGGCTTGTGTCCGGCAGGGTGACTCGGGCGGCCCGCTGCTGGTGCCTGGCGGCGTGCAGGTGGGCGTGGTCTCGTGGTCGCTCAAGCCGTGCGCCTCCAGGGGCCTGCCCGCGGCGTTCGCAGACGTCTCGCTCTACGTCGAGTGGATCCATCAGCACACCGGCCACCTCTGACGCCGACCGCCTCGCCCTTTCTGCTGCGACCGAGCCTGCCAGTCTGCTGACCAGCGCCCGCACTAGCCAGGGGCCAAAGCGAACTTTGCTCAACCGAGACTACACACCTGTACCAAACAGTACTCCTATGCGGTGTATCTGAATAAAAGCAACCAATCCTCTTGAGTTACCAGTTTGTATTTATATTAACACTGTATTAGATACACTGTTTGTTCTGTAGAACGACAGCAGTCCCCTAAAGATGTGAAACATGCCAAAGTGTAGACTCCCATGTCCATTCTTATCTTCAGTAAACGTTTCCCAACTGTGAGATAGTGTCATGTTGTTAATGTAACTGGGTAATCTCTTTTGATGCTAAATTGTCAGGATGAGCATTACTGCAAAGGGCATTTGATTCTAAAGCATTATGTCAGGGTGAAAAACACTAAATAAATTACTTTTTCTCTCTTAACAACATGTGGGGCGGGTCGGTTCTTCCTTGGCTCGGGTATGAGGTAGAATGAAACAGCAATTTTACATAAGATAACTTTTATTGAAAGATTTGTACAATGGTTTCCTTACTGGATTGTTCTGGCTGGGAGAGCGGCAGCTGTGTCGTTTGCGAAGCCTTCTGCTGCGTGAACGGCGGCGTCTGATTACGCCTGGCGGTGTATATCTCGTGTCACTGTTTCGCGCAGTTGACTGGAGACGCGCATCGTGAGGTGGTCTGTTTAATTATTGAGAACGAAGCCGTGAATCGGATGGTGATAGCTTGGACGTCGTGTCCTAGTGTTTCTCTTCTCTATGCGGCCGCGTGTGTCAGTGTTGTGTGTCGGCCAGCGGAGAAGCGCGGTGGGTAAAGGCCAGTGACCCGGACTCGAACAACGGACTCCAGCTTGTCAGTCTTCGGCTGTCAGATCTTCATCACCAGCTCACAGGTGACTGCTGATGTGAGGCCGTCTCCTGCCCGTCCTCACGAGTCACCCGGGTACGTAAAAATCAGTCTTTAAATACCTTCTAACTTCTGTCTTCTGGCGGCGAGGCTGCTGCTTGCTATTCCATTATAGCGGCAGACTTGGTGCTTCTGTGTACGATGTAGTCTCTTCCTGCATGACGGTCTTCAGCACCGACTGAATTGTACTGGAACTGAACTCGAACCTAAACTGAACTGAAAACTACTGTCGGGCCCACTGCGTCTCGCGTATTTATTCACTTCAGTTTACTGGAGGTGAACGACTTCACGGTCATTGCCTCTTCTGTCACGTTGAAAAGCTTCTCGAAGAATCTTCTTAATGTTGGTCATTGGCTCTTGGAATGTAGGCGAGGGCCATTGATCACATGTGAGAATTGAGAAACACGTGAGCCAGTCGGGTGATGCCCTGACGGCTGAATCGACAGCTTCCGCTTATGTGGGGAGGGCGATGGCTTCTTCTGAACGTACTGACTTGCAAGCACCGGTCGTTGCCACTGCTGCTGTACCCGCTGTTTGCCAGTGTGTAACTTTTCTAAACTAACAAAGTTTTTCATTTATTTTCTAATTTCTACTTCACTTCATATTGTTTTCACTAATTTATTTACCTATCTTAAGTACCACTCTATATATGTATAAGTTTCGTCCGCTGTTGCACGTAACTGTCATCTGGGTGGTGTATTTACTAAAGGCCAATGCCACGTTTGTGTATTATATAGTGTTATTTCCTCCTGTTCCTAACGTCAATTTGTCAAAACGTGGCTGGAACTCGATTTTTGACTGGTTTGCCAGAATGGGTAGATACGGATGACGTCCTTTACTGTTTTTTTTTTTTAATTTTAACTCATGTTTATTGGCGTCGTGAGTTGTGATGTAGTACTGCTCCTGAGAAAATATAGTGTGTTATTGCTATCAATAAAGATCCTAGCCTCTCCACTCGTGTCATCCAATCAAAAATCGAGTTTCAATGGCATTCTTGATAAGTAACACGAGAAGTAGGTCGAATTTATAATATACAAGAAGCGGGGAGGGAGGGTCATTTGCAGAACCAGTGGGAAACGACGCTACTGAGGGAAGAGCCAATCATCATTTAACAACATTGTTGGCTGACTGACGGGGAGTTTGACCTTTGTGATATTGTACCTTCCCCTTTTACATTGATTGATTGTTAACGAATGATGCTCAGGCTCCGGCTAGCTCACGGTAGAATGTTTGCGAGGAAATTCACAAAAAAAGAATTGTCTTGCTGCACTATATTTACGCCAAGTGCATGTTGGCCGGCCGTTGTGGCCGTGCGGTTCTAAGCGCTTCAGCCTGGAACCGCGTGACTGCTGCGGTCGCAGGTTCGAATCCTGCCTCGGGCATGGATGTGTGTGATGTCCTTAGGTTAGTTCGGTTTAAGTAGTTCTAAGTTCTAGGGAACTGATGACCATAGATGTTAAGTCCCATAGTGCTCAGAGCCATTTGAACCATTTTGAACCAAGTGCATGTTAGTTGCACCGGCTTACTCAGATGAATATTTGCTCCCCGACGTGTAAGAGCCTAGCTACACGTAAATGCATACAAACTGCCCTAATCATGATTACAGTCTATATACATTCAGAGTTTATCTATGAAAGTTTACAATTCGCGTGAGCTAAAAAGTCTGAATCAGTACGACAACTTTCTACAGAGCCAAAGAATACCTATGAAAGAAATGTCAAGCACTGTAAATTCACTTTATTTTGGTTTATTCTACTCTGTGCACTTCCTATCATTGTCTTAAAAAAGTAACCCTTCTTTCAGATGGCTGGAATTAGTTACGTAAATTCAGCCAAAGAGTTTACAGCAAGATCCAGATTACACTATTTACTTTAACGCAGTTTAGGTACATTCCTCACAGTTAAAACTATTCACCACTTCCTATCAGTTGAATTATTCACTGTCTATCGCATTGGGTCTAAGTTCAGTCTTTTGTTGATAATAATCAAATTAAGACAATATATTCGGTTATTTTCCTAACTTGAATTATTTCAAAGATATTTTCAAAGTTGCTGATTTACCTCTTTCAGTTTTTAATCATTTCTAGCAGATCGCAAATCTTCAAAATGTAACAAACCATCTCGTATCGCCTACCAATATTACGTAGGAGCGCACAAGTTCAATTACGACACGACAAGGCAAGCGCCAGAAGCACATTAACAACGTACAACTTTAGATTCCGTATTTCGCAGTGTCCTCAAAGAGTACTCACAAGGAGTATTCTTTGAGGTGACTAGTTACACTCCGTGATCTACAAGTCTACTACTTTGCGATCTACTGTTATTTTATCTTGAAATTAATGGATTCTATTTCTTTTTTATTCCTTTTCAAAGCATTAAGTTGCTTTTCTACGAAGTTTCGTTTCTATTTCTTTTTATATTACATTCTTTTCGTCTACTTCCTACAAGTCATGCAATGTTAGTACAGCACTCCGTCTATAGGCCACGAGTGGCCTACCGGGACCATCCGACCGCCGTGTCATCCTCGGTGGACGATGCGGATAGGAGGGGCGTGGGGTCAGCACACCGCTCTTCCGGTCGTAAGATGGTATTCTTGACCGAAGCCGCTACTATTCAGTCGAGTAGCTCCTCAATTGGCATCACGAGGCTGAGTGCACCCCCAAAAATGGCAACAGCGCATGGCAGCCTGGATGGTCACCCATCCAAGTGCCGACTACGCCCGACGGCGCTTAACTTCGGTGATCTCACGGGAACCGGTAATGTTAGTACAGAGGGATTTTTTTTCCTTTTATGAAATTTGGATCTTGGGCTTGGGGCTTGTATTGCGGTGTGAGGACTAGATTTATATTTTTCATTTTTGCGTCCAAAGGGTAGCGGCGTTACAATATATAGGTATTGAAGTCATTCGGGAGCAAAGGCAGCGATGATATTTTAACAATTCTTCTGTCTGAATGTCAGTCCTGTTATTTTGTTTTCATATACGTTTAATAGAAAGTGAAAGTTCTGGTTTACGTGGTGCTTCTAATAGTACACTGCTTAACGAACAAGAGAAGCAGCGAAGAGGAAACGAGATGAAACTGCTTGGGTTGAGAGGTTATGTGAAGTTATTAAAATGATTACAAAAACGAGTGGTGTTCACAAAGAACTTAGTAGTATGCTACCACTCATCAGTATGCACCCCTTCTCGCCTTGATGCATGTACCCATTCGGTTGGAAAGGGTGTCATAGAGGCGTTGTATCCTCTCCTGAGGCAAGATGGCGCAGTATCCCGCAGATAGTTCATAGAGGTACATGCCACGTGTGGAAGAACTTTGTCCTGTTGAAAAAGGGTAACAGGGCACTGTTACATGTGAAGTAACACATGAAGAGGCAGGATGTCCGTGACGTACCGTTGTGCCGTCATGGCTTCTTTGGTCACTGCCAGCCTTAACCTGAAGTTAGACCGGATGCTTCCCAACACCATGATTCCAAGAGTAACATCGCTGCCTCTCTTCAGATCATCCGAAGATTGGTACCTTTTTCCAGCTCGCCGCCACTCTCGCCAATGATGGTCATCTGGGGTAGAGCAGCATCGCAGTTCATCGCTGAACATAATGCGATGCCATTCGTCAGCAGTCCATGCTTCCCAGTCACGGCACGAGTACAGACGTAACCGTTTGTGATGTTTGTTGGCACTGTCAACGTTAGAGACCGGCGATCTGTTGTAATTTTTAATATATTAAGGACTAAAAATCCTCAAAGTCAAGATAGAAAACAAATTTTATAGTGATTACTAGGTTCAGATTCACAGGAGTCATCTTCAGATCATGAAAAATAGCCTTGACCCATTGAAACCTGGTAGTCAAGGGAAGGCAGGATTAGGTTACGATTGTGGACTGGGCCGTGTTCGGTTGCTATTGGTTGCCTTTTGCAGTTACACACAATTTATTTTAAACCAGTAATTCCAGACTTAACAATAAATCAAAAATACCACGCGTTATTAATGAAGGAATAAACAACTGTGTAAATAATAGTGTTTTCAGTGATTTACAATTTAGCAAATCACCATTAAATACAGCTACAGTAGATAATGTTTTAAAAGCAAGATACTGTGATCTGGGCAGAAGGCCTTACACGCCAGGAATGGCATTAAATTAAGAATTGTTTAAAGCTCGCTGCAACTTACAAATTAGGTATTGACATATTAAATGCAAGTAGCCACAAACACAGCAGAAGGCATCAGACGCCAGGAATGGCAGTAAATAAGGTTTTAAAGGCTTATTGTGTAAACACAAATACTAAATTAGAATTTTAAAGCAAGTGACCACAATCAAGGCTGAAGGCCTTACATGCGAAGAATGGCAATAATATAAAAAATTTAGAAACCTACTCTAAAACAGCAAATACAATAGCAAAGGTTAATCAAAGAAACAAGCAACTGATCACAAAACGGGTGAAATAAGATGACGGTAAACTTTGTAACACAACGCTTAACATCCACTGTACACTACACTGCTAGATTTATTCCAGAAGGCGACCAGAACTATTAGATAGACATTATATAACCTTTAACGTAGGTATTACAAGGTATTGTAATAAGTAATACAATAATAAAACACAAGGACCAGTACATAAGTTCCTTACAGGGTACTGAGTAAGTGTGGACTGAATGAGCGTTACACTGAACTACTGACCATTAGACCTCCTTTCAGAACACACATGTCGTACAAGAACCAAGGGTCCACAGACGGTGCTCCAGGAATCGACCTCTGAGGAGGTCTGGCAACAAACACTTTCGCGAGCGATGAGATAGGCAGCCAAGAGTTGCATTCACTTCACAAGATAGTAACTCAGACTAGTGGCAGTCTAACGAATGAATAATGATAATCTTGCTGAAGCTACCTGACGAACGATAAACCAAATGCAACGATGGAACAACACGTCAAAGCCGAAACCGCCGGTCTGCACTACGTCCACAGAATACTGGGCTTAGAGTGCCCGAAACGAGAAAGGAATCACTACCTCCAGAGTAGAAGAATCACCAACCGGCCTACAATGAAGAAAGCTGTCAAAACTACACACCTTACCGGACAGCAGGGGCAAGGCTTGGAAACGTACACTGCCGTTACATACACTAACCCCTAGGGCAGGTAACTGGGGCGTTAACGACCACCAGGCAAGAAAAATTACCACTGATTGAACTTAACAAATTATAACAAGTTGAACGCAGTAAACAGTAATAATAAGTCGAGGAAAGCTAATCAGATACGCCTTCCTCAAGCACTCCACTCGCTGCTCTTCGCCTCGGCAACACTACGAGCAGCAACACGAACCCAAGTCACTGGAGAATAGCGAGATATCACAGCAGTGGAGGTTTCTCTACTCGGACTGATATTCACTCATCTTAAAGCTTCCGGGATCCGGTTTACGACAAGGTCGTACACCCTCTTGACCACAGACCTTGCATCGGGCAGTCCATGCGTGCCGCCAGTGGTCCCGGCGTGTTCTTGCACTGCTGCACTGCGCGGACCTGGCTGCTCCTGAGTCCCCAACAGAACTGGCTCACTCACACGACCCGGAAAAACAACGACATCGCCCCAAAGATAGGGCAATAGTTACTACATATCAATAACCGCCGCTGCTGCCACTAGCGGACAGGAAATGCTTGCCAAACCGAGTGGCGCCAGTCAACACGAGAAGAATACAAACAACCACAAGCATGCCAACTAAACGATACCGTCTGTCCTCCAACAGAGGGCGGTAACCTATAAACAGCACGAACGCGAGCCGCAGCATGGCTCACCCATGTAGCTGCCATAACGGCTTATCACAAAGTCATAATATTCATAGAGAATGTATCGGTGGGAAAGTTTGACATATCGTTCATATACAATCAATTAGAACGAGCGCCATAAAACTGAGGCATTATATCGTTTAAGCTTAGTAACTGACACACAAAATCAGAATTTGTGGCGTCTCACAGCAGAGATCATCACGAGTACGTTATTTTGATGTCGTATGTGAAGACAGTGATGGTCGTCAACTGTAGTACTTCAGGGGAAACGTCTGTGACCGCTGGCAGCCGGCGGCTGTCCTAGAGAAAACAGATGGCAGCCTTCCTACTCACAAGGGAAACCCCCTGTCGCACCCCCTCAGATTTCGTGGTGACATGGCCCAGCGGGTAGCCCAACAAAAACTGAACACAGATCAAGCATGAAAACAGGAAGAAGATGTACTGAACTTTGAAAAAAGCAAAATAGAAACAAATGAACGGTGCAGGCACAAGAAGAGAAACATGCATCAGAGTGGGAGAACAATGGCGTCATGATAAGTGGTCACAGAATTGGGCTGCACAGCAAGTGAGCTCTGTTCAAAGCTGCATCTTCCCATTTATTCTTGCCACACGACTCATGTTCTATAACCAGTGTACATAAAGGCAACAAATACCTCAGTGACCGAACGGACTCATAATTTTGTCAGAAAAAAATGAAAATGAAAACAAATTGCGCGAGGAGTTTTGAAACCAGGTGGTCCGAGTAGCAGTCATTCAACGTCACCACTAAATCACGACGCCGTAGTTGTTGCAGACTTCCATGTTTCACTTGTTGAGCTTGGACCGTTCACTGTTCACTAAATCTGAGGGGCTTGGGATGCGCAGTCCTCTTTGTCAGCACGAGGCCCATTGAGCCACGGCGGGAACCTCCCTTGTCCTTTCCGTACCTCATTTCGCGACGCAGACATGCAGCTGCAGAAAAAGTCTTGTATCCCACCTGGAAGGCGGTGCGTGGGTTTGCTCCTGTAAACTGAAGGGTAGGCCGAATGTAGGAAGTGAGTAGGCGCAGGAAAAGGTAAAAAAAAAAAAAATGGTTCAAGTGGTTCTGAGCACTATGAGACTTAACTTCTGAGGTCATCAGTCGCCTAGAACTTAGAACTAATTAAACCTAACTAACCTAAGGACATCACACACATCCATGCCCGAGGCAGGATTCGAACCTGCGACCGTAGCGGTCGCTCGGCTCCAGACTGTAGCGCCTAGAACCGCACGGCCACTCCGGCCGGCGGAAAAGGTAAAGCACGTCGGTACTGCAAATACAGTTAAAGCACCTTTACTAGTGTATAAACATATGCAAACATATTACATAACTTTAGGTGATGAGCACGTAGGTGCGACGTCGTAGATCCATCGTAACTGATGCAAAGTCTCAATAGCAAAATAAGCTGAAGCGATGTTTCCAGGCCGTCTGCTCTTGATGAAATGGGGCAGAATCTGGAGCTAAGCTCGTAGAGCTCTCCAGCGCCGGCTACAGGGCGCTGTCGTCGGTGTCTGTCGTAGTGCTAACTTAGCAGAGCGCACCTACGTTGTGGCATCGTAGCTATCGATAACACAAAAAGTTCACATGTAGTAGCTACCAAATGTGGAGAGACTATTAAAACGGAGTTTTACGGCGCAATCGTCGAAGTCACTGGGGCTACTCGTAATCAGCATTGATTATTTAATCGGTAAAGTAATATCTGAGACGCAAAAACAGAATTAATGAAATGAAATAAAAACGAGACGTCAGTACGGAACTGGCTGCCGAGTTTCAGTCTGGTGGATGGTATATTCTCAATACAGCGAATCAAATCGTGGCTGAGTGAAATATAATAGTCATTGAAGTACTATGCTGCTTGTTAATTTACCCTCCACAAGTGTGGGCAGCATGTAAGAGGAAGCTATGGCCAATCTTTCAAGTCACACGACATTTACATTTTTACCTGATTTCCTACAAAGTAACACGTCAATAGCGGGAACATGAACAGAACGTATCAGCATACCACATGGAACTCTTTCTTAAAGCAAATGTTCAAAATATTCTTCATTCGAATTGATACATGCTTCAACTGCAGTCGCATTAAACTGTGGATGCGCAGACGTATTCATGTCTCGCAGAATCTGTTATTTAGAAGCCTATGTTTCTTTGTCGACAGCGTTCTGACTGGTTTGATGCGGCCCGCCATGAATTCCTCTCCTGTGCCAACCTTTTCAGCTCAGAATAGCATTTGCAACCCACGTCCTCAATTATTTGGTGAATGTATTCCAATCTCTGTCTTTCACTACAGTTTTTGCCCTCTACGGCTCCCTCTATTACCACTGGAACAATTCCCTCATGTCTTAGCAGATGTCCTATCATCCTGTCCCTTCTCCTTCTCAGTGTTTTCCACATATTCCTTTCCTCTCCGATTCTGTGCAGAACTTCCTCATTCCTTACCTTTTCAGTCCACCTAATTTTCAACATTCGCCTACAGCACCACATGTCTCAAATGCTTCGATTCTCCTCTATTCCGGTTTTCCCACAGTCCATGTTTCGCTACTATACAATGCTGTGCTCCAGACGTACATTCTCAGAAAGTTCTTCCTCAAATTAAGGCCTATGTCTGAAACGAGTAGAATTATCTTCTCCAGCAAAGCACTTTTCGCCAGTGCTAGTTTGTCTTTGATCACCTCCTTGCTCCGTCCGTCATTGGTTATGTTGCTGCCTCGATAATAGAATTCCTTAACTTCATTTACTTTGTGACCATCAATGCTAATGTTTAGTTTCTCACTGCTCTCATTTCTGCTACTTCTCATAACTTTTCTCTTATTCCGATTTACTCTCAATCCATATTCAGTATTAAACTGTTCACTCCATTCAGCAGATCCTATAATTTTTCTTCACTTTCACTCAGGATAGCAATGTCATCAGCGAATAGTATCACTGATACCGTTTCACCTCGAATTTTAATTCCACTCCCGAACCTTTCTTTTATTTCCATCATTGCTTCTTTAATGTACAGATTGAACAGCAGGGAAGAAAGATTGCATCCCCCTGTCTTACACCCTTTTTTATCCGAGCACTTCGTTCGTGGTCGTTCACTCTTATTATTCCCCCCTTGGCTCTTGTACATATTGTATATTGCCCATCTCTCGTTAAAGCTTACCAGTATTTTTCTCAGAATTTCGAACATCTTGCACCATTTTACATTGTCAAACGCTTTTTACAGTTCCACAAATTCTATGAACGTGACCTGATTTTTTTCGTATTGGTTCCATTATCAAACGCAACGTCAGAATTCCCTTTCTCGTGCCTTTACCTTTTCTAAAGTAAAACTGATAGTCATCTAGCAAATGCTGAATTTTCGTTTCCATTCTTCCATATATATGGATGAACCTCAAGCTGATTGTGCGATAATTCTCGCACTTGTCAGTTCTTGTACCCTTCTGAATTGTGTGGATGATATTTTTCTGAAAGTCAAATGGTATGTTGTCAGACTCATACATTCTCCACATCAACTAGAACAGTCATTTTATTGCCACTTCCTCCAACGATTTCGGAAATTGTGATGGAATGTTATCTATCCCTTCTACCTTATTTGGTCTTAAGTCCTCCAAAGTGCTCTTAAATTCTAATACTGGATCACATATCTCTTCTAAATCGACTCCTGTTTCTTCTTATGTCACATCAGACAAATCTTCTCCACATAGAGGCCTTCAATGTACTCTTTCCACCTATCCGCTCTCTCCTCTGCATTTAACAGCGGAATTCCTGTTGCGCTATTAATGTTACCACCCTTGCTTTTTATATCACACAAGATGTTTTGACTTTCGTGTATGCTGAGTCAGTACTTCCGACAACCATTTCTTTTTCGATTTATTCACATTTTTTATGCAGTCATTTCGTCTTAGCTCCCCTGCACTTCCTGTTTATTTCATTCTTCAGCGACTTGTATTTCAGTTACCTTCTTTGTACCTATGTTTTAATTTCCAAACTTCGTCATTTCTCTTTTCAGAGATGTCCATTCTTTTTCAACTGTAGTGCCTACTGAGTTACTCCTTATTGCTGTATTTGTAGATTTAGGAAACTTCAAGCGTATCTCGTCATTCCTTAGTACTTCCGTATCCCACTTCTTTGCATATTGAATATTCCTGATTAATCTCTTAAACTTCAGCCTACTCTTCATCATTACTATATTATGATCTGAATCTATAACTGCCCCTGGGTACGCCTCACAATCCAGTATCTGATTTCGGAAACTCTGTCTGACCATGATGTAATCTAACTGAAATATTCCCGTATCACCCGGTCTTTTCCAAGCATATCTCCTCCTCTTGAACAGAGTATTCGCTATTACTCGTTCATTTTCCCAAGCCCATATTCTCCTACAACTATTTCTTCTGCTCCTTCCCCTGCAACTGCATTCCAGTCCCACATGACTATTAGAATTTCCTCTCCCTTTATGTACAATATTATTCTCTCAGTATCCTCATATACTTTCTCTACATCTCCACCTTGCGACGTCGGCATGTATACCTGAACTACCGTAGTCGGTGATGGTTAGCTGTCGATTCTTACAAGAACAACCCTATCACTGAACTGTTCTCTCTAACACACTCTTTTCTCAACTTATCTATTCACACTAGACCATTTTCTGTTCCTGATGATTTTACCCTACACCCATCTGACCAGAAATCCTTGTCTTCTTTCCATTTCAGTTCACTGACTCCCACTATAGCTGGACTGAGCCTTTGCATTTCCATTATCAGATTTTCTAGTTTCCCCACTACGTTCAAGTTTCTGATATTCCACTCCCCACTCGTAGAGCATTGTACTTTCGTTGATTATTCAATCTTTTTCTCATTTTCGCCTCCCCCTTGGCAGCCCCCTTCTGGAGATCCGAATGGTTGACTCGGAATCTTTTGCCAATGGAGAGCTCATCATGGTACTTTTTCAATTACAGACCACATGCCGTGTGGATAGACATTATGTGTCTTTAATGCAATGATTTCCATTGCCTTGTGCACCCTCAAGCCGTTGACCATTGCCGATTCTTCCGCCCAAGGACAAGAGACTGCCCTGAACCTCCATCCACTCCTCCGCCCTCTTTGACAAGGCCGTTGGCAGAATGTGGGTGACTTCTATTCTTCTGATGGAAGTGTTCGGCCACCAATACTGATTATTAATCAAAATTTAATCGGTGGTGTGTTCTGAACACGAAGCAGAGGACGTTTTGATCACTAAATCGAAGACGCTAACCCTAGTCTACGGGGGCGCGGACGATGAATGTGGACACTGAAGTAAAATGGAACTCCATGGTACGTGAATGACGTGTTTTATCGTAGTGGTGGAAGCACTCTTCTGGAAGAGCACGTAGGTACTTGTCTAAGAAAGCCCTGTAATTTTTTCGGTTGAGTCTTAAGTCCTAGTAACCAGTCGCCAACAACGCCGGCCCAAGAATCGACCAAAAGTCTTTGTTGCTGACGCGTTCCAACAGTGGCATGAGCATTCTCGTAAGCATATACGCGGTAGTTGTGAAAATCAACAACCCGTCACGATGAAATGACGCCTCATTTGTTATCAGCCCAGCTGCCTTGAAATAAGCGTTGACACATTGTTGAATAAATCATTCGCAGAAGTGCAACACTGCAAGAAAATCAGAAGCTGAAAGTGCCTGCAAACGCTCTAAGTGGAAATGTAATACTCGACAGTTATGTGAACAAGATTTACTGTAACAGCATCCTGACGCTACGACTGTCATTAATTGCCTGAAGAAAGGCCTCCTTCAGCTCCGATGTCCTCGTTCTAAGTCTCTTATCCTGGCAACGTAATAACATTATTTCAGTAGCTTCTGTGAATAGAGATGATGACTGCTGTGCTTCAAACGCCGCTATCTTTGAAAAGTTATTATTATGAAGATGTTGAATGTGTATTCTGCGATTTTTGTGAGAAAAACATTAACGAAAACCACTCAAAATTACCATGGGCGCCTCATTGGATAGGTCTATTTCTGGCCTATCGGGTAAGGTATCGTTTATAGTTATAAGGTTTTGCATTAACAAATTATGATAATATTAATATCATTCGTTTGTCGTGTCATCTACAGATATTTATTTAATGATGTGTCAAGTCCGGATGTGTAGCAATTAAGCATGCGCCTGGATTCCGAAAGGTCTTTAGAGACACTATGTAACTATGAGGAGACTGAAACGGAGGATGACACAGAAAAAGCAGAAGTACTAAACATTTTTCAAAATTGTTTCACTGAGGAAGAGCACACAGTAGTGTCTCTTTAAAACTGTCGCACGAAGAACAAAACCGCTATCGAAATAAATGACCATGGGACAGAAAAGCGTCTGAAAGAGCTCCGCAGAGGGAAAGCCACTGGACCTCACGGGATACCATTACGATTCTACCTAGAATAACCGAATGAACTTAGCCCTCTTCTAGCATCAACGTATTGTAGGTCTTTTGAGGAAGTGTTCCTAATGATTGCAAAAAGGCATAAGTCATTTCCGTTTTCTAGAAGGCTTGTCAAACAGTCGCTCAAAACAACAGGCCTATATCTCTGACGTCGTTCAGTTGTAGAATTTTGGAACATGTCTCACGTTTGAGTATTTTGACATTTTTGGAGATCAAAAATCTCCTCTGTAGGAAACAACCTGAATTTTGGAAACAACGATCTTGTGAAATTGATCGCTTTGTTCGCCTATGAGACTGAGAAGGCTGTAGATACAGGCGACTAGGTAGATGCTGTGTTAATTGACTTCCGGAAGGCATTCGATCCAGTTTCGCAGTGTCGCCTAATGAACAAAATGGGAGCGTAGGGGATATCAGACCAGCTGTGTGACTGTACTGAAGAGTTGTTGGCAAGTACGATAAAGCATGGCGTTCTGAACGGAGAGAAGTCTTCAGACGCAAAAGTAGCTTTGGACGTGCCTCAGTGGAGTGCTATGGGAGCATTAATTTTAACAATATAATTAAATGACCTAGTAGACAACGCGGTTGGTTCCATGACGGTTTTTAACGGATTATGGTATTGTATACGGAGAAGTCGCGACGCTAGGAAATTGATGCGGAAAGTCGGAAGACCAGCAGAGGATCTACTTTTGGTGCAGGAAGTGGCAATTGCTGCTCAACATTAACAAATGTTACGTATTGGGTGTATACAAGCAGGAAGACCCATTATTGTATGATTCGACAATTTCAGAACAATCGATGGAATCAGTTATTTCCATATAATACCTAGGAGTATGCATAAGGAGCGATTTGAAATGGAACGGTCATGTAAAATTAATCGCGAGCAAGAGAGATATCTGAAAGAGATTCAGTGGAAGGATCCTCAGTAAATGTAGTTCATCAACAAATGAAGTGTCTTAGAAAACATTCGTTCCACCAATTACTGAATATTGCTCGTCAGTATGGGATCCATGTCAGATATGACTAATGGAGGAAATAGAGAAGAACCAAAGAATGCCGCTGCTTTTCGTTACAGGTTCATTTAGTAAGCGCGAAAGCGTCACAGAGATGATCGACCAACTTCAATGGCAGACGCTGCGAGTGAGGCGTTCGGCGACACGGCATGGTTTACTGTTAAAGGTTCGAGAGCGTACGTTCCTAGAGGAGTCAACAAATATATTGCTTCCTCCGACGCGTACCTCACGAAAAGACCATGAAGCTAAAGTTAGAGAGATTCGATCACAGGCTTGCCAACAATCGTTCTTTGAACTATTCGCGAGTGGAACAGGAAACAGGGGAAGTGACAGTGATACAAGAAGTACCCTCCACAACATATCGCAAGGTCGCTTTCTGAGTATAGATGCAAATGTCGTGGCGTCGGACCCCTGTTAGGCCACAGGTTGTTTGTCTATATTTGTCTCACTGAAGTGTGAATTCATCAGGAACGACACGTGGCTCGGATTCCACATTAAACCGTAGGCCAAGATTCCCTGGTAGGACTACTGGGATGTCCCCATCGGAGAACGATAAGTAGGTGATTTTCAGTCTTTCTTAGGGTTCTTCTTATTTTCCCAATATTTCTTCATTTTCTCTCAGAAGGCCCTCTTTCTTTATTTCTTTGGTCCTCTTTGGTCAATATGGTTTGGGTTACAGGCCGGCCGGGGTGGCCGAGCGGTTCTAGGCGCTACAGTCTCGAACCGCGCGACCGCTACGGTCGCAGGTTCGAATCCTGCCTCGGGCATGGATGTGTGTGATATCCCTAGGTTAATTAGGTTTAAGTAGTTCTAAGTTCTAGGGGACTGATGCCCTTAGAATTTAAGTCCCATAGTGCTCAGAGCCATTTGAACCATTTTTGGTTACATTTCCGGAGTAAACTTCCACTTATCAATTTTTCTTCTGAATGTATCCCTGTCTGATGTGTTTGTTAAGTCAATTTTTGCTGTGGTCAAATTATTCTTAACTTTAGTTGCCCAAGGTATTGATGCTTTAAGAGATGTCACATAGTCCAATAGAGATTTAGTTAGTCTGTTGACAGGTGTGCATAGGACTTCATTCGTCTGTTTGTAATGTCAGTTTCGATGCTTGGTACTTTTTCTGTTGTCTCGATGGTTTGCAGTCTGTATCCATCTTGTGCGTATCGTGGTCCCACAATTTTCCTAATAATATTTCTCTCTACTTTCTTAATTCCTTGTAAATATAGTTTTCGATTCAGTGAGAGTGTTTCTCTCGCATATGCGACTGTCCATTTGATTACAGTGTTGTAGTGTCTGATTTTAGTGCCTTTTGACAGGTATTTGTTGCTATACAAATTTGAAACAAGTCCGAACGCTTGTAAGCGTATTGTCATATCGCTGGCTTAGTTGTGGAGTATCTTTGCGGGCAACCGCGACTGTAGAGAGTCGTGCACGGAACACGGAACTGTTATGTTGCGTAGTGTGTAGCTCTGCATGTGAGAGGCGTTGTTAGTACGGAATTTGAAGTGTTGCTACAAGTGCTATTACAATAAAATGATGAAATATGGAAGTGATTCAGAGGAAAGTGTGTCAAGAAGTAATTTAAAAATGAGCAGTGCTGCTGATAACGGATTTGTGTATCCTCTCGTTGCTTTTCGTACCCTACAGTATCAATCATCCGCGCCGTGTTCGGTCTCTCAGAATGAAGTAATGTGAATCAGCAAAAATTAGTTAACACAAAAGAATACAAACAAGTGCCAGAGTCTTGTAGCGAGCGTGAGGACGTGCGTTCGACCATCCGTTTCCGCATTATCAACAATCAGCCGCGCCGCGACGGTTACGCGCACGCTCGTACAACTCAGAACTGTGAACTGAGAAATTAACTTTACGAATAGTGTTATATCATTAATAGTGTCAAGGAGGACTGGTACCAAATATCTGTATGCGTGACGAGCGTAAGAACTTTCATTCGATCATTCGGCTTCCGCATCATCAACAATCACACGCGTCGTGTCGGTTACGCGTACGCTCGTCTGAATGATATTTTGTGGACTGTTAATCATCCATTAATTGGGATAACACTTCTGAATTAGAATGTAAACAGTGCAACCTGCGATTTTCTTTAATCGTCTCAGAATATAGTTGTTCATGCCAGACGTCGAACAGTGTTGTGTTTTAACGTTGAGTGGCCCCTCTAAATCCGCTTTCATACGAGGGCGGTTCAGAAAGTAACCTCCGATTGGTCACAGTGCGGGTTGTGGGGGGAGTAGCGACGCCATCTGTGCGTTCACGCACTCAACAGGTCAGTCGGCATCAAGCCGTGGTCGAGTGAACGTCGTACCGGCGCTAGTTTAGTTTTTGTGGCAGTTTGAAATGTGTGCTGCAATAGAAAACCCCGCCAAATGTGAAGTGCGTGCTGTCATAAGGTTTTTTACAGCCAAAGGATATTCTGCAGCGGCTATTCATCGTGAGCTTTGTGCCGTGTACGGACCAAGAGTTATGAGTGAAGGAGTTGTCCGTGAATGGGTACGTTTATTTAAAAGTGGACGAGAAAACGTTCATGATGAAGAGAGGAGTGGTAGACCATCATTGGTGACTGACGAACTCGTTCAGAAAGTTGATGCAAAAGTTCGTGAAAATCGACGTTTCTCAATGTCGGAGTTGTTTACTGGTTTTCCACAGATTTCTAAGACTCTCTTGTACGAGATAGTGACAGCAAGATTGGGTTACCGTAAGTTCTGTGCACGATGGGTGCCCAAAATTCTTACCGACCACCACAAAACTCAAAGAATGGCCTCTGCATTAGACTTTGTCACGTTATGAGGACGAAGGAGAACCATTCTTAAACATAATCGTGACCGGTGACGAAACCTGGATTAAGTACGTGAACCCTGAGACAAAAGAACAATCAAAGATGTGGGCACATTCAAATTCGCCTACCAAACCAAGAAAAGCCTCGCAAGATTTTTCTGCCAGAAAACTGATGGCAACGGTGTTATGGGATGCCAAAGGGGTGTTGTTGGTTGAATTCATGGAACGTGGTACGACCATTAATCAAGACGTGTACTGTGAAACAATAAAAAAGTTACGACGGGCTATACAGAACAAACGCCGTGGTATGCTGACTTCCGGTATCGTTTTTTTTGCACGATAACGCCCGTCCTCACTCTGCTCGCAGAACAACGGCCCTTCTTGAGTCCTTCAAGTGGGACGTTATCAACCATCCACCTTACAGCCCAGACCTGGCGCCAAGTGATTATCACCTCTTCATGCATTTGAAGAAATGGCTCGGGTCACAGCGGTTTGATGACGACGAAGAGCTCAAAGATGCGGTCACAGGCTGGCTCCAGGCACAAGCGGGTGATTTTTATGCAGAAGGAATTTCAAAGCTTGTGAAGAGATACGATAAGTGCCTCAATCGCTATGGAGACTATGTAGAAAAATAGTGCAAAGATGTGGTTGTAAGATGTATATATTAAAATATTTTTATTTAACTTGTTGTATTTTTTTAAATCAACTGGAGGTTACTTTCTGAACGGCCCTCGTATTTTGCTAGATAATTTCAGGCAAGCCAGCAGCAGTGTGGAGCAGAACAGCGGGATTACCAGGTACGTGGTGTGGACAGGGCGCACGGTCAAGAAAAGCAGAAGTGAACCACAGTTTAAGGGACCCCACCCCCATTAGTACTCCCGGGTGTGTTAAACGCTTTCTTGATTTTCTGCAATCTGTTTTATTATATTATTATTATTAATTTGTTTTACAGGTATCATAACTTAGTTATCTGGATTTCGGTCCCAAACTAAATAAATACTAGGCTGTACGTGGAACAACCCGAAGATTATTACCTAAGAAAACGAGAAAAGTAATTACAACCGGATTTTGCAAGGTCCTGGTTACGCGAGTTTTGCTTTACGGCTCGGAGATATGATGGCGACTGCTAAAGCTTCTAGACGAGGTACCGGCGGAATTAAAAGCTGTGAGGACTGTGCGTCGGTAGAGCACTTGCCCGCGAAAGGCAAAGGTTCCGAGTTCGAGGCTCGGTCCGGCTCTGGGTCTTGCGTCGTCCTCATCATCATTATCTCATCCTCATCGGCGCGCAAGTCACCCAGTGTGGCGTCACATGAAGTAATAAGACTTGCAACACGGCAGCCGAACTTCCCCGGATGGGCCTCCGGGCCAGAAACGCCATACAATAATTTTTACTTCATTTCGAAAGCTGTAGCGAGGATTCTGAGGTCCTCTGTTCCTTATTCTGGTCTCTGTTTGCGAGGGGTGTGAGTGAAAGTGTAATCACACACGTAGCCACACACACAAATTCACTCACAAACACACACACATCAAACGCATAATTACTTCTTTATCCACTCCCGTCCCACACAAATGATGGCGGTGTTTCGCTCAAACTAGTTTGGGAAAGTAAATAAACAAAAAGAGTTTGCGTCAAGCCGGAGGTACAATCCCGATTTTTTGCGCATACGCGCACCAATAGAAGAGTTCAAGTTACAGTGATTTATACAGGAGTTGGATAAAAATATAGAATCACCATCATACCATCATGTATAAATTAACATGCACATAAATGCAGATACTAGCCAATCGTGCAGGTGGAGCTGTTGTATTCGACCTCGAACACCATTGGATCAGTGTCCCCAGTACCTTGCCAGAGTCATTCATGGTGAGGACAGTGTTCTGTGTAGTTGTGAGTGCCAAAAAAGAGTCGGTAGAGCACTTGCCCGCGAAATGCAAAGTTCCTGAGTTCGGATCTCGGTCCGGCACATAGTTTTAAGCTGCCAGGAAGTTTCAGTACTAAAGCTGTTAGTGAGATACAGGGATTGTAAATGAGGTTCTAGTGATCCGTGAAAGCCTCTACCAGACTGGAACGACTTGAAAATGACAACGTACGGAGAGAAAACAAAAGCAGGTTCTCACATCTGAATAGAATGCAAGATGGAAGAATATGAAACGAAGATTTATCATTTAGACCGAATGATAAAAGACCTACTGGAAAAATAAGGAAACGTTCGCAACAGCTGCTGTGAGGTAAAGAGGTGAACCGCACACTCCTCGAAATAACGAAAAGACTTTAGAAGAAATTATTTCATCGAAAGCCCTTACTCTTCAAGAACGTCATCGTGGCATTTGCATCGTAGTCGTTTCCCAACTCCAGCGCCTTTGTACTCGCTAGCGTGTGAGACGTCTCATCTCCTTTCAGCCACTTCCAATGAGACGCTGTCTCAGGCGATTGCGCTTGCCGTCTGCATCACCGCCAGATGCCACACAAGCGTGTGAAATGGGTTGCCGGGCTGGTAGGCGCTGCAGGCCATGTGTCCCGAGCCCACGCCGGGGCCGTGGTAGTGCGCTCGCTCCTGGTCGTTGCAGCCCACACCGTAACCCACAGTTTCAACATTTGATCGAGACTACCAAGTTACACCAGTCTTTCCGTCCTTACCTATGACTGTTCATATTCACCATATTCGAACAGAGACGACGACCTTGTTGCAAACACAGCTCTTTGTTAATATAGAAACTTCGTCACATGTGAAGTCAGAGTCAGATGTACCTGAAAGTAGTGTGATAGGGCCGCTGCTGTTGACGTGTCTTTATTCTGCTCCACACCGGAGTGAACTCAAGCGAACGAGCAGTAGCGAACAAAAATTCTGTCTGGTGTAAACGGTAGGCGAGCGCGAATCTAACAGCATTCGGTTAGCTCGTTTTCCGCTGCCTGTCGGTATTTTAGTAGACCATCACAGGAAGGGCGTATATTCTCCGCTTCGGCACTAGTAGCATAAAGATCATTCGCCTGTTTTATTGTCGACACTAGTTACGTGAGTGGTGGTCCGGTCTGAAGCGAATGTAGTGTTGGCGATAGAACAGTATACAGCGAGTTAATTTTAACTAAAGACATCTTGAAAACCACACATCGAATCAAAAGAAGTTATAATTCCAATTTGTTTGTCTAGGAAGGGGACATCGAAGATACCACCCTTGATGCTCCACCCCACCCCGTGCGATGGTGGAGGGGATGCAACTTTGAAAAGTTCAACAGGACGCCCTATTTTCTTACTGCAGATTACTATTGTACTGCAAAATCTACAAACGTTTTGTCTAAAGTATTTTCTTCGTTTCGCCACAGATGACACTGTAGTCAGAAGAACAGAAATGGTACCCAATCGTAATTAATGACATACTACTTAATGGCCCTTGAATATCCAGTGGCACGTGGGACCACCACCTGCATGCTGCGAGTGTACGACAGGCCAGTATTTCATAACTTCAAATTTTAAACCATTTCGTAACTCTGTATTCCTCCGACACATCGATCAGGAGACTACTAGACGCTCCACTGTGGCCGTGGTTCGAGGCGGACGCTGCTCTACTTTTCCCACCGGGGTAAGTGTACGCTATCTTCAGTATACTTATTGATCCTCTTTTCAAATGACCGTACACAGAACAAAGCATATCTGCGGAAGTGTCAGCTGCTTTGCTACACCGAGGATATCTACTTCCATGTTTCTCATCTTGGCAGTTGTTCTTGATTAGAATTCAGGAATATTTACTTCGTCTTCTTTGGTAAAAGGAGTTTCGGAAAACCGTGTTGAATAACTCTGCTTTAGTGGCGCTGTCGTCAGTGACTTCACCGTTGTTCTCGGGCAGTGAAGGTATTGATTGCGTCTTGACATTAGTGTGCTTTATGTACGACCAGAATCTCTTTGGGTTTCCTGGCAGATTTCCAGACAGAGTTTCGTTATGGAAATTATTAACAGCATCTCGCACTGAAGTACGCACTATATTTCGAACTTTTGTAAAACTTCTCCAGTCTTGGGGATTTTGAGATCTTTTAAATTTGTCATGCTTTCTTCGTTGCTTCTGCAGCAGCGATCTGACCTGTTCTGTGTGCCATGGGGGATCAGTACCATCACTTATTAATTTATGTGGTATATATCTTTCAATTGCCGTCGATACTATCTCTTTGAAACCATTCCACATCTTTTCTACAAGTACGTGATCAGATCGGAAGGAGTGGAGACTGTCTCTTAAAAAGGCGTTAAGAGCATTTTTATCAGCTTTTTTTAAATAGTTGTATATTGCGTTTCTTTTTTATAGTTGTGGGTGTTACGGTATTCAGCCTAGCAATTTACAACTACAATACCGATCGTTCCTACAACTACCTTACCTGCCCCCTTTTAGATGAACCCCCTGTCTTTGGTTTCCTGAGACCCTCCATCCTAAAAAGCCACCTGGTCGCTTCCACACAGCACCCGCTACCCGTGTAGCCGCTTCCTGTGTGTAATGGATTCCTGACCTATTAAGCGGAACCTGGAAACCCACCACCCGATGGCGCAAGTCAAGGAATCAGCAGCCTACACGGTCACAGAACCGCCTGAGCCTCTGATTCAGACCCTCCATTCGGCTCTGCACCAAAGGGCCAGAGTCGGTTCTGTCGACGGTGATGCAGATGGTGAGCTCCTCATTAATCTCTCAAGCAAGACTGGCAGTCTTTGCCATTTCCGTTAGCCGCCCTAAACTAGAAAGAATCTCCTCCGATCTAAAGTGACACCCGTCATTGGTGCTGACATGGGCCACCACCTGCAGTTGGCTGCATCCTGTACTCTTCATGGCATCCGGAAGCACCCTTTCCACATCCGGAATGACTCCCCCCGGTATGCATACATAGTGCACACTGGATTCCTTCCCCTCCTTGGCAGCCATGCTCCTAAGGGGCCCCACTACGCGCCTAACGTTGGAGATCCAAACTACCAGCAAACACACCCTCTGTGAATGCCCAGACCTTGCGGGCCGAGAAGCTTCCTGTGGAACAGGGTGGACGACTGCATCTGGCTCAGAAGCTTCGTCAGCCACAGATAACGCCCGAAACCTGTTAGTCAGGCGAACCGGGGACGTCCTACTAATTCTGTTCGCAACAGTTTTCGCAGACGTTATCCACACTTGCCACTGAATGTTGCTACAAAAATATATCATTGTAGGAAACATAATTCAGGAGATATGACATCATTAACACTGATATTCGTGAGAAAGTGCTGCATCGTGAATGACATTTTAATTTATTACTTCTTTGCTACTAACTCTAGTCACAATACATTTCGCAGACAGTAGCACTTATACCACCCTGAGTCGACCTGCAAAGTTATATCATTGTATGGCACAAAAGACACGAGATACGAAGTCATAAACATCAAGCTGCGTCAAAACGAAACTGTAGGGCTAAATTTGCTTGGTATGGAAGTGAAATATATGTACAAATACGATTGAAATATGTTAAATATGTATGAAATATATTTCACATGTGCTTATGTGAGCAAAGCTAGAAATAAAAAAACTCATCCTAAACCCCAGAAACCATTTCAATCGAATTTGGTACACATATGAGTTACAATCTGGATGGAAATACTGCAGGGGTAAGAACCACCAGCGTCCTATTGAGGTGGGTGTGGATAAAGAGATGGACAGACAGAGTGGGGGGAAGGAGAAGATCGGTACAGATAGGAGGTGGAGTGGACAGAGACAGCGGAGGGCAAAATTGACAGAAAGAGGGGAGAGGAGGAGATGGAGAAAAGAAGGAAAGGGGAGGAGATGGACAGACAGAGGAAGGAAGAGACAGGCAGAGCACTGGGGAGGAGGAGGTGGACAGAAAGAACGGGAGGAGGAAATGAACAGAGAAAGGGAAGAGGAGGAAATGGGCACAGAAAAGAAAGGGGATGAGGTGAACAGGGAGAGGAGGAGGAGGAGGAGGAGATGAACGGAGAGAGGGGGTATCGTTTATCGTACTGGGGACCTAGAAGCGACGGAGAGGCTTCGTCCTACTGTGGCCCCAGTGGTTTATACCCCACAAAAGCCCCCCCCCCCCCCCCCCCAGGGAACTTCTCATACCAGACGAGTACAGCCCCAAATGTTTGCGTGGTAGAGTAATTATGGTGTACGCGTATGTGGAGACAGTGTTTATGCAGCAATCGCCGACATAGTGTAACTGAGTCATAATAAAGGGAACCAGCCCGCATTCGCCGAGGCAGATGGAAAACCGCCTTGAAAACCATCCACAGGCTGGCTGGCACACCAGACCTCGACACTAATCCACTGGGCGGATTCGTGCTTGGGACTGGCACGCCTTCCCGTTGGGAAGCAGCGCGTTAGACCGTGCGGCTAGCTGGGCGGTGGTGGGAGAGGGTGGTGGAGACGGACAGAGATATGGGATGCACGAGATAGACTAACAGAAGATAGGAATAAATTCTACATACACAGGCAATCCGTGTAATCAGCTAATTACTTATAGACTTTACAGGTATTCTGCACTAATTTTTAGATTGTTTTTGTCATGAATAATTTGAACATTTGTCCCTTATTTGATTTATATGTTTTCATTTGATATAGTATTTGTAAAGGATAATTCGCAATGTCCTCTACGTCACTAAACACCTCCGCTACTACCTTACCTAGTCGGCAGTGCAGATCTCCCGCATCGTGGTATTTCACCCCTTTAGTCTTAGAATCTAAACATACTCACGTATACTCAGGCATTACTGTATGAGAGAAACGACGTGCTATGCATCTTACCTTTTAATCTTACTATGTCTCGTATGTCACAGTTCCAAATAAATAAAATTTATTTACAGATACCAGAAGCAGATACCAGTGGGCACACACTGAACGAAACTCCACGTGTAAAGTTCCAAACAATATAGGGGGGATAATAAACTTTGGTGGACCAGTACGTGGATAAGTTAAAGAAATATCTCAGCTTTACCTGTCTTGCACTTAGAAGTCCCCTTCATTTTGCCGAGTTACATATTTGGCGTACTTTCCCTCAGTAATTCTGTGTGGCGTAACTTCCTTTGACAATGCAGCTTAGGTAAAAAAAAGTTTTAATTTTACAGAAGCAGCCAGTAAGAATTTTTGTAAATATGATAACTAAAGAGCTTGCAGTAGCCTCCTTAACGGTCTTGGGAGTTTTACACTTTCTATTCTTACGTTTACAGGCTATCAGTTTTTGTGATGAGATTGAGTTTAGGATGAACTTGAAATTCACAACCACAATACTAGAAGAAAAATTAATTCCACATAGAATGTATATCTCAATGTAGCGCTCAAAATGGAGTTTAGTTTCTGGCTGATGGTGGATGGCTCAGGTGGTGTGGCAGCCATTGAAATCAAGCATGTTATGTTCAGCTGCATGTTGAGAGGCAGGGTTGTCTACTTTTCTCTTCGTCATAGTTTGTGAGCGTCCGCTCATACTGGCTGGGAGTCATACCAACATAAAAACCGTGCGATAATTGGTGCATCCTAGCGCATGCTCTAATTGCTCTCCTGCTAATAGAAAGATAGTTATTTCGATATTTAGTTTCACAGTTTGAGTGTGGCATTTAGTGCTTTTTGCAACTTATCCTCATTTCCCGCACAGCTACTACGAAACTTTGATGCAAAATTAGTTTACACTCTCACAAATTAAAAAAAAAAAGACCTTAGTATTTATTTGACAGATGGCAGTTCCGTTTTAGTTATTCATGCGAGTAATACCCTAGTAAGTACATTTTCTCATAAATTATCTGAAGACGAGGTTACTGCGTTACTTACAACTGCTACCTTCCCTCAGAAATGCAAGACGACTGGGGTGGTTCGGGTTGTGTCGTAAATGAAACGTCAAGGTTCGCTCTTACTGTCTGTTTATCTTGCTTGGGTGCAGTCTGTGAAATAATAACGCACTAATTTCAGGGAACTAACATAAATAACCTGTCTACTTTAGGTAATAAAATGTTTTAGTCATTGAGAAATATGATTTTGGGAAAGTGATAGTTTTTCTTTTTTTCTTCGACTTTCAGATTCTGAGGGCCGTGAGACACCACCTCCGTTTATCCTTCTGAGTCACAAATTTCATTTTTATATGTAACTGGCCCAAACTGGTGAGGTAAGGGGGGGGGGAGTGGGAGAGTCTAAGAAAAATCACAAAAATTTCGGAAATTGCCTTGTAAGAGTGATTCGGTGTATCTGTTTCGTCAAACGTAGTTTGTGTTGTATCTTTTGGTGATTCCATATTACCGGCTTTTTTCACCCAGGTCAAGTTACTTTTACAGAAACAAGATAGTGAAAACATAACTACATTATTACTCTGTAATGCGCCGCCAGAGATCAACGGTTTCTTGTGCCAATATAGTCAGAAAAAATCTCTGAACAACCTCTGAAGCGTTGTCGGTGAAATTCGGATTCACCCTGTATAAATTTGTAATTTAGTACAGTTTTTAATTTTCAGTTCTACTTTGCTAGTATAATCATCTTGTGGTGTTGCATTTCCTTCTTCTTATCTCCGTGCCTGCCATGAAAATAGCACGAGGAATTCTGCCTTATGCAAGACACTCGTTCCGTTTTGTTTTACCCAGACATGTTTCAGCACTTTTTGTTGTATCTTCAGCGGGTTATTTTTTATTTTCTTACTATAAAATTGTTGTTACATATTAACATTTAGCTACACTTTTGGTACATAATATTTACAATTGTGAATAAATAATTGTTATAATATATTACACATCGTATGTTCATAGTTGACAGCTGAGATATGTCTTAACGACCTGATGATAAAACATTATGTCTAAAGTTCTAGTTATAGCTTAATTGGCAGTAGAGTGGATGTATGTATTAGTTTACATACCTTACATGATGCTATTGGATATTTATGTTGGTAGCTAATTTGCTACACAATCTACAACTTCTCATCTGCAAACAGCAAAACGTAATTTTTATTTTATATCATTTTTGTTTATTATGCGTGAGACAGGGTTATAGCCTCTTCCCGACGTTATTCTATCTGTATATTGAGCAAGCAGCGAAGGAAACAAAAGAAAAATTCGGAGTAGGAATTAAAATCCATGGAGAAGAAATAAAAACTTTGAGGTTCGCCGATGACATTGTAATTCTGTCAGAGACAGCAAAGGACTTGGAAGAGCAGTTGAACGGAATGGACAGTGACTTGAAAGGAGGATATAAGATGAACATCAACAAAAGAAAAATGAGGATAATGAAATGTAGTCGAATTAAGTCGGGTCATGCTGAGGGAATTAGATTAGGAAATGAGACACTTAAAGTAGTAAAGGAGTTTTGCTATTTGGGGAGCAAAATAACTGATGATGGTCGAAGTAGAGAAGATATAAAATGTAGACTGGCAATGACAAGGAAAGCGTTTCTGAAGAAGAGAAATTTGTTAACATCGAGTATAGATTTAAGTGTCAGGAAGTAGTTTCTGAAAGTATTTGTATGGAGTGTAGCCACGTATGGAAGTGAAACATGGACGATAAATAGTTTGGACAAGAAGAGAACAGAAGCTTTCGAAATGTGGCGCTACAGAAGAATGGTGGAGATTAGATGGGTAGATCACATAACTAATGAGGAGGTATTGAATAGAATTGGGGAGAAGAGGAGCTTGTGGCACAACTTGACAAGAAGAAGGAGCCTGTTGGTAGGACATGTTCTGAGGCATCAAGAGATCACAAATTAAGCATTGGAGGGCAGCGTGGAGGGTAAAAATCGTAGAGGGAGACCAAGAGATGAATACACTAAGCAGATTCAGAAGGAGGTAGGTTGCAGTAAGTACTGGGAGATGAAGAAGCTTGCACAGGATAGAGTATCATGGAGAGCTGCATCAAACTAGTCTCAGGACTGAAGACCACAACAACAACAACACTGCTAAAGTGTTGTTACATATTAACATTTAGCGACACTTTTGGTACATAATATTTACAATTGTGAATGAATAATTGTTGTAAAATATTATAAATAATTTGTTCATATTTCACAGTTGAGGTATGTATTAACGACCTCATGCACTGTGTGTTGTTTATAACATTATGTCTAAAGTTCTAGTTATAGCTTAATTGGCAAAAGTGTGGATGTATGCATTAGTTGACGTATCTTACATGATTGTATTGGATATTTATTTTGGTAGCTACTCTGCTACACAATCTACAACTTCTCATCTGCAAACAGCAAAATGTAATTTTTCTTTTCTTTTCTTTTTCTTTTTTTTATTATGCATTTACAAACGGAAATGAGTACATATCCCGTTTTTTGTGTGTAACTTTAGACATAATGTTATAAACAACACACAGTGCATCAGGTCATTAATATGAACAAATGATGTATAATGTTTTACAACAATTATTCATTCACAATTGTAAATATTATGTACCAATAGTTTCGCTAAATGTTAATATGTAACAACAATTTTACAGTAAGAAAATAAAAAATAGCCTCCTGAAGATAGCACAAAAAGTGCTGAAACGTGTCTGGGTAAACCAAAACTAAAAAGGTATCTTGCATAAGCCGGAATTCCTCGTCCTGTTTACTAATATAGTTGTGTGATGAATGAACGTATTGCTGCAAAGCACTCTCAGAACGGTGGGCTCATGTACTTAAGGGTTTCTTGTGTGTTGTGTCACTCCGAACGGTGCCTGTAAAGTTTAAAAGGTGGCGCTACTTCAGTTACGACGATGGAGAGCTGACGCGAAATGTCCTGAGAAGGCTCTTTACGCCGAAAACCCGTGAAGCTGAGAAACAGCGCGTAAAGCGGGCGTTTAATGAGGGGTGAGTATTTTTGTGCGGCGACATGAATCTCTGGAGAGGCCTTTCACGGGTTGTCGCCCGCCCGCCAAGGAGGGGCGCAGAGAAATTATGCTAATTGCCGGCGCTGCGCGGGACGGCAGTCTGGGCCGAGGCGTCTCTTCTGCAGAGCCGTTCTCCAGTCTGAATGCGTAATCTCAGCCGCCGGTATCACTCTGCTTCCGTCTCCTGTCCTGTCCCGTCTTGTCCTTCCAGGCCTCCTCTTAAGCTGTGAGCAGCAGCAGGGAATTCTCTGCGTCCACTTCTGTCTAACGAAGCTATCCACAGCGGCCTCTGTAGTGAACTCCTTGTTATGGAATGCTGTCTCCGATTATTATCAGCTGCATTAGCAGGCTGACGATTACCTCACCAAATGAAGTTAGTAAAACGTGAAGTAATATTTAAAGTGACGGAAAAAATCGTATCACGAAGAACGAGTTTTCTGACGTAAACGAAAGCCGGTAGGCGTGGTTCAAATGGCTCTGAGCACTATAGGACTTAACATCTGAGGTCATCGGTCCCCTAGAACTACTTAAACCTAAGGTCATCACACACAACCATGCCCGAGGCAGGATTCGAACCTGCGACCGTAGGGGTCGTGCAGTTCCAGACTGAAGCGCCTAGAACCTCTCGGCCACCACGGCCGGCCCGGGAATGCGTGTCTCTACACTACTGGCCATTAAAATTGCTACACCACGAAGATGACGTGCTACAGACGTGAAACTTAACCGACAGGAAGAAGATGCTGTGATATGCAAATGATTAGCTTTTCACAGCATTCACACAAGGCTGGCGCCGGTGGCGACACCTACAGCGTGCTGGCGTGAAGAAAGTTTCCAACCGATTTCTCATTCACAAACAGCAGTTGACCGCCGTTGCCTGGTGAAACGTTATTGTGATGCCTCGTGTAACGAAGACAAATGCGTGCCCTCTCGTTTCCGGCTTTGACGAAAGTCGGATTGTAGCCTATCGCAGTTGCGGTTTATTGTATCGCGGCATTGCTGCTCGCGTTGGTCGAGATCCAATGACTGTTAGCAGAATATGGAATCGGTGGGTTCAGGAGGGTAATACGGAACGCCGTGCTGGATCCCAACGGCCTCGTATCACTAGCAGTCGAGATGAAAGGCATCTTATCCGCATGGCTGTAACGGATCGTGCAGCTACGTCTCGATCCATGAGTCAACACATGGGGACGTTTGCAAGACAACAACCATGTGCACGAACAGTTCGACGACGTTTGCAGCAGCATGGACCATCCGCTCGGAGACCATGGCTGCGGTTACCCTTGACGACGCATCACAGACAGGAGCGTCTGCGATGGTGTGTTCAACGACGAACCTGGGTGCAGGAATGGCAAGACATAATTTTTTCGGATGAATCAAGGCTCTGTTTACAGCATCATGATGGCCGCATCCGTGTTTGGCGGCATCGCGGTGAACGCACATTGGAAGCGTGTATTCGTCATTGCCTTACTGGCGTATCACCCAGCATGATGGTATGGGGTGCCATTGGTTACACGTCTCGGTCACCTGTTGTTCGCATTGACGGCGCTTTGAACAGTGGACATTACATTTCAGATGTCTTACGACCCGTGGCTCTACCTTTCGTTCGACTTTTGCTAAACCCTACATTTCAGCAGGATAATGCACGACCGCATGTTTCAGGTCCTGTACGGGCCATTCTGGACACAGAAAATGTTCGAATGCTACCCTAGGCAGCTCATTCTCCAGATCTCACATCAATTGAAAACGTCTGGTCAATGGTGACAGAGCCACTGGATCGTCACAATACGCCAGTCACTACTCTTGATGAACTGTGGTATCGTGTTGAAGCTACATGGGCAGGTGAACCTGTACACGCCATCCAAGCTGTGTTTGACCCAATGCCCAGGCGTATCAAGGCCATAGTGTTCGGAGTAAGGATCTGGTTCATCGCACTGCATCTGCTGAGCCGTAGTGAAGTTTGCTTCGAAAAGCGCGCCGCAGCGCGTAGCGTGAAGCAGTCGCCCTCCGTTTTCTGGCGGTGGCGCCTTTGTCGCAATTGAAGGCTTCGGTGTCTCCCTGTAGCGGGAAAGGGGAAAAGTGGGCTGGTCGCGTGGGTTTAAGAAGTGGCTGTATGGGCTTTCGAGGAGAGTTGGCAGTCGGGGCTTCAAGAAGAGACTTCTCTGCCGGTGCTAGAGGGACAGCACGCAGACCGCGGCATCAGCGTAAGCAACGCGAGCAGCGGCTCCGTGGTATGGGGCGTTAACGGCTCGTCGCGAAAGGAATCTTCCTGAGCGTGGGTCCGCAAGGGGCCTACTCTGCAGTTCGGCCGTATGCTGTCGACAGGCGAGGAGGTTCTGAAAATCGGCACGCCTTCCTGCGTCTGTTGAAACTGCCGGCAGCGGGCGGCTCGGCAGAGCATTTGGTGCTGCGTTGGTTCAGTCCTAGGAGTAGTAACGCACCAGAAGTTTAGTATTGATTGTTAACAGATTTTATGAAGTTTAATTGAATTCAATTTACTTATTCTTGTTAATTATACCAGTCGTATTTTTTGGGGTTTCCCGCCATTCATTGTCGTCTGCCCACCAGCGGGAAGATGCTAATATTAGAAAGGGAGGTCGATTGTCCCCTTTTGAGGACGAAACTGGTGAGTGTTTTTCCAATTCAGTACCTTTTAAGGCTTTTACTCAACGTGATTATGTGTTTTATACAGCTAGTTGGTTATTAGTGTGTTTTCTTGCCAATCGAAAGTTTGGTTCAAATGGCTCTGAGCACTATGGGACTTAACATCTGAGGTCATCGGTCCGCTAGAACTTAGCACTACTTAAACCTAACTAACCTAAGGACATCACACATATCCATGCCCGAGGCAGGATTCGAGCCTGCGACCGTAACGGTCGCGCGGTTCCAGACTGAAGCGCCTAGAACCGCTCGGCCACACCGGCCGGCTGCAAAAGTTTGTCATTTCATTACGGGTAGAAATTGTCGCCTTGAAAGGAGAATGTTCTAAAAGTTCGCAAGTCCTACCTGGCGAGTGTGTGTGTTTGCCGTAAGTTAACTTGGCAGAAATTTGTAAAATTTGTTTTTTATATATTTTGGAAATATTAATGTTATTAACTGTGAATGTCCCCCCGTGTCCATGACTCATGCGTTTTGGTTTTTCTATTTCGAGAACTTTTGTAAACAGGATTGTCTTTATATGTTGCAGAAAAGTTAGATTCTGCGCCATTTAATGAATGCAGTGAAATTCACCTGTAATTTAGCTGAGCTTGAAATATTACACAGCGTGGCGCTGTATACGTTAAATTGCTTGCCTGTACTTGCTTTTTACTGGCGTGGAATGTTTTATAATAATTTAATAATTTAAAAGTCCTTTCTTATCGTAAATTGTGACTTATTTGTTAAATGATTGTTTTTTTTTTTTTAAATATCTTAAACTCTTGCACCAATTTGGATAACGAGTGTTACTAAAAATTGTGTGTAATTTCACCAGTTATTCCTTGGCACCTACTTCCACTCTACATTTGTGT
The DNA here is from genome assembly GCF_021461385.2 of Schistocerca piceifrons. Lineage (NCBI taxonomy): Eukaryota > Metazoa > Arthropoda > Insecta > Orthoptera > Acrididae > Schistocerca > Schistocerca piceifrons. Next base: position 84,386,675 of record NC_060141.1, read on the forward strand.
ACTGATTGAGATTAATAACCTTTGGTGAACCAGTAGTAATTTTACGGTTCATCTGCAGCAGCAGTTTGAGCAACAGTTGACACCACACTGACATAACGAACGACTAAAAAAGGGTTACTGCAAGGACATCTCCTAGCCAGGTGCCCTGTAACGTGCATTCCACTGAACACAAACGACTGCCGTTTGCGACTTCAGTCGTGTCAAGCGAGAGCTCATTGGAGGGCAGGGTAGACGTCGGTTGTACTTTCTGATGAAGGCTGGTTCTGCCTCCGTGCCAGTGGTGGCCGCGTGTTGGTTAGAAGGGGGCCAGTTAAGGGCCTGCAACCAACCTAACTGCGTTCTATACTGGAACTACACCTGGCGTTATAGTCTCGGATGCGATTTTGTATGACAGCAGGAGTACTCTCTTGTTTATCCCAAGTATCCTTTCTGCAAAATTATTTGTCAGTCTAGAAATTCGACCTGTTGTGCTGGAATTCACGATAAGCATTCCAGGGGGTGTTTTCCAAAAGGATAACTTTCGCCTACCTACAGCTGTTGTAACTCTACATACTCTACAGAGCGTCGACTTGTTACGGCCTGCTCGATCACCTGATCTGTGTCCACTCCAGTACATATGGGATATTATTGGACGACAACTTCAGTATCATCCACAGCCAGCATTAATCGTCCCTATATTGACCGACTAACTGCAACAGACATGGAACTCCATATCACTGATTGACGTCCAGCATCTGTACAACACAATGCACGCAAGTTTGCATGCTTTCATTCAAAACGGTGGCGGATACACCTGCTATTAATGCACCAGCAGTTCACATTTGCAATGGATTATCCGCTGCTTACATTAACCTGTGATCTTGAAATAATAAACACTTAAATATATTACCTAGACATATGTATTCCTGAAATTTCATCATTCTTTTGGTGTTGCGACTTTTTTTCCATCAGTGTTGATTTCCTACTCGGTGTATAGCGTCGCAAGTTTGTTCCGAGCGAACTTTTGGTTTAGGATAGCTGGCTGCATGTAACATTGGGGGCTGACATCTGCTGGCCTAACCGGGAGACACGGGCATCTGTCACTACCTGCCGTGGGAAAGCTGTCCTATGTCTCTTACTGGACGCATACATTCACCACCTATAAGAACATAAATAAATGATATTAAATATTACTCAATCATTTTCAAAATCGGTACACTACCTTTTGACATTTAGGAGAAGATTGTATTCAAATTTCAGCGTTATAACTATCATAGTTTCAGAGATAGAAAAAATTGCTAAGAAAGTCAAAAACCGACTCTTAGGAAACTAAATTTAGTTAGGAATTATATAGTTGATCTTTTGGTGTAATTGGAAAACCTAAACAGAACTCTCAGTGTGCAGAATTAATTAATTGAGATTTTCATATTAAAATTTCGGTCTCATTGAAAAAAATATAATCTGTGCAAATTCTTGTTAAGATGAAAACTAGAGATGAAAGTTATGAGTTTTACTGGTATCTGTGATACATGGTACTTAGTGAAAGAAAGGATTCAGTCTGGACGCGGCCTTACTCAGTCACTGTTGGTGGCTCAGTTTTTTTTTTTTTAATCACATACACTATATTTGGAACCAATTTCAAATGAGCTGACAATAAGAAACAATTATCAAATTTGAATGTTAAGACACAATGTCTAACAAACAAATTCTTAAGCAAGTTGCACTCATGACCGAAGGCCTTAATGACCAGAAATTGAAATTATTTGTCGGCTGAAGGCCCGAATAGTAATAACTCAAAAAACACTTTAACGGCTGAAGGCCTGAATAGCAAATTTTTAAAAACAGTTAAACTTCTCCAAGGGATACTAAAATATTTTTTTTAAAACACCATCATCAAAATTTCACTATTAAGAGACAATATCTAATTAAAAATTCTTTAGACAAATTGCATTAATGGCTGAAGGCCTTATTGACCAGAAATTCAGATTATTTGTAGGCTGAAGGCCCCAACAGCAGTAAATCAAAATTTAAATATTTTTTTAAAAGAAACAATCATCACAATCTGATCAAACAAGAGAGAAGTGGGCCTCAGACAGTGCTCCAAGGATCGGCCTGGGAAAGTCGCCAAACTTTGTAACTGATAAGACCGGCAGCCAAGACTTGTATTCACTTAACCGGCGGGCAGCTCAAACTAGTGACAGTTTAAACGCAGACCAACACTCTTGCAAAATCTACCCGACGTCTGTTAACCAACGCAACGATGGAACAACCCAGGCAAGGCGGAACCAGCGCACAGCACTGCGTTTTCAGAATCCGGTGTTTAGAACATCCAGAAGCAGAAGGAACCACTACGACCAGGGCAGTCCAAAAGAAGAAAATATCCGAACCACAATCAAGGAGGCTATCGAACTTCACGCCTCACCGGACAGCAGCAGCAGGGCGAGGAAAGGTACACTGCCGTGAAAATATGCTAACCTCCAGGGCAGGTAACTGTGTCGTTAGCGGCCACTAGACAGAAAAATAGCGCTGGTTGAACTTCATCAGTAAACACAAAAAATTCAATGATTAATAATAAGAAGTGGAGGACAGCTAATTAATTTCGCCAACAAACACTCCACTCATTGCTCTTTGTCTCAGTGACCCTGCGAGCCGCAACGTGCGAACAAATGGCGTGATCTCAAAATAGTTGAGGTTTCACTACTGGGTTAATGTTCACTCAACTCAAACGTCCTGGGTCCAGTGGACAACGAGGTTTTGGCCCTCGCAACTACAGCCCCTCGATCCGGCAGTGCCTGCGTGCCGCCAGCGTTCCTGGCATGTTCTCACGCTGTCGGACCTCACTGCTGCTCCATGCCAACCGAACTCGCTGACCCACTCCGACCCAGAAAACACTTGATGTCCCTCCAAAGATAGTACCACCATACTACCACTGCTGCTGCCATTCGTGGAGAAACAACGCTAGCAAACATAGTGGCGCCAGTAAACACAAGAAGAAAACGAGACGCCACTATCCCTATTAAATGACGCCAATCTACCAACAGCACCAATGCGAGCCGCAACACGGTTCAATCTGGATGTGCAAAGACTTACAGGGGAACACGCCATTTAATTAGTTGTTGCATGTCCATCCTGCGGAACTTCAGCAGTTCACTGACATAAAAAAACGACGGCTACAGGTGTTGCAGTCTTTTCACATTTAATTAGTGGAAAAGAGTAATAATTTTGTGGAAAGGAGGCAGTTTTCTTTATGTTAAGAATCGGAAGAAAATGGCAGTACTGAGACAGTGTAAAGAGATTTAGAGCATAGAAATGGTCGAAATTAAGAAATTAAAAACTGTTTTCACATCCAAGGCCAGCGCATCCCTGTCCCATAGTCTTTCTAAACGGTATACGCAAAATCTAAATAGCAAGACGGTGCACTAGAGCCGCAGTGGGAATAAATAGTGTTTCCCTAAAATAATTTGTTCATTTGCAAGGTAGCTCACTGCCGTCTTATCGTTTTACCACTGACCATCGGACAATTGTTGCTCCGTAGCTCTCTTCTTTGTTAGTCATAGTAGAAGCTACTGTTCAGGTGAACAAGCAAATGAATTTCTCTGGTGGCAGCCATTATCCTCACCATATCAGTTACTGTTTACTTCGAAACTGAACATTAGACACGGACATTAACTAGTGGAGGACAACAGTAAAATACATCACAGATAGTGTCGATTGCTCATAATATAAGGTCCAGTCACATTAATTTGATTACTGCCTATGTTCGTTGTCGACATTCAATAATCACACACACTCGGTAACTGGCAGTCCAAAGCGGCATGATCATTGGCTTTCGAGCCAGGGGTGGAAGCATTTCCGAAATGGCTGAGTCTGTTCGTGTGCAGCCCTAGTTAAAGTATGACATGCATGGTGAAACGGCGCTATCCAAAACCCGCACCGAGGCAACTGTTGTGCACCACGGGCCATAAATGAAATAATGATGCCCATGTGTGCTGTTCCATGATTATTGCACAGTATTAACGATTGTGTAACTGGACTCCAAAGTCTTTGCAATTTGAACAACTACTTCTGGTAGCCTTTGACATAGAGTATAGAACATTGATGTCCGTAGTGTGAATTGTAACTAGCCCCTCGCTTTGAATTTGTTTCCTTGGTAATATGGATAAATAATATCGTAGGTATTTATAAATATAGTGTTGTAATATGACTGACATTATTCCTTCGATCACATGATGCATTATCGCGAGATATGTCCTTCTCTTCACGGTTACCGTATGTCTGGTAACCATTATACCAATCATTAAGAAGGATTTTTATGGTTATTCGTCTTATATTCGGAATTTGGCTCTAGATTGTGTCGAATCTCGTATATTTGGATTGATTCCCCTGGTGGGAAGATTTTTCCGTTTAGTATTGATTACAAGGCAAGTAGTTCATGTTTCTGTACTCGTTTATATGTACTACGAAGGTCACCATGTTGTTACTTCGATGAAAGAACAAGCCTCCTGTAGACGGAATCTACACTTGACACATTATCATCTTTCGTTTATACAAGTCAGTGCTATAATCCAGTTTTATCCTGATCATTTGATGGGCCATTTATTCAGAATAGTTTTACCCCCGCTTCCCATGATTGTTCTCGTAAATGAGTGGATAGTCAATACATTTAAACCAGTAATTTTATACAAGAACAAGTTTATAAGGACTGGAGAAATGAGTGAGTACTTAAGGTGTAGTGATGACATAAATGTTAAAGGTTAGTCGTCTAAGTAAGTGGGTGATTAGGTGTTTCAGTGATTGTTGTTGACTTATGTCAACTCTTGACTAGATTACGTATAACAACACGTGAGTTATACGTTGTATATCTTACTGTGTACTCTTCTTAGTATTTCGTTATTAGAGGAACTACTAGCATTTTACATATGTGACGAACTGTTTTGACTGACAATACTCTGTTTACTTCTGTTTGGAGCATTGTTATGTACTTGATCGTTCTTTTACTAATGCAGGCCTTTTAGAATTAGATTATTTTAGACCTGGGTTACAGCCATAAATGAGGCATTGAAATGATAAATTTTGGTGGTTCAAATGGCTCTGAGCAGTATGGGACTTAACATCTGAGGTCATCAGTCCCCTAGAACTTAGAACTACTTAAACCTAACTAACGTAAGGACATCACTAACATCCATGCCCGAGGCAGGATTCGAACCTGCGACCGTAGCGGTCGTGTGGTTCCAGACTGAAGCGTCTAGAGCCGCTCGGCCATTTTGGTGGCATGTTAGCTTACATTTCTCTTGTTGGACTGAGTAGAGTCATAAATTTACTCATGTGTAGTTACTTTACACCATTGACTACCTTTTGCCGGCCGCTGCGGCCGAGCGGTTATGGGCGCTTCAGTCCGGAACCGCGCTGCTGCTACGGTCGCAGGTTCGAATCCTGCCTCGGGCATGGATGTGTGTGATATCCTTAGGTTAGTTAGGTTTAAATAATTCTAAGTTCTAGGGGACTGATAAGTCCCACAGTGCTTAGAGCCATTTGAAGCATTTTTTGAATACTTTTTAATATATTCTAACAGTTCCTCCTCACTTGTGTTTCGTACCGTTATGAGTGATGTCGTTTAAGTAACCTAGCTCACTTTGTTACTTTATAGTGATGACGATACAGTGTTATACAAACTTAACTCCTTTCCACCTTTCACTATTTATAACCAGTGGAATCATACCTTACATGTGTCTGATTGGCAATGTATATTTTCCTTCCTGTTAGTTAAATTGTGCACACAAAGAAGGGTTTAGGTTTTATTATTCGCTTTCAACACAATTTTAGTACTGTTGCATTCCTATATTATTATCTCTAAGAGTAACAGTTTGTCACCTAGACTTATTTATACCCCCATTTTATTCAAAGGTCTGGTATTGACCTGTAATGGAAATAACCGTGTATGGTTTATATAACCTCATTTGTACTTGTTTGTATCATATAAATTGCTAATGTCAAGGTAAATTACATCTTAATGAAAATGGACGAAATGTAACTACTTTTAATGAAATCATCCTTTATATAATATGTTTATAATATATTTATAATATATTTATTTTGTACAATAGCTCACACACTAATGATGTCTCACATTGTTCATTTTATGTATGGTGTATTATATAGGGCATGAAGATGGCGTTGACGCAACTTCGAAACTAGTAGCCAAATAAATATGAAATCTTAAGTACCGCTGGAGGAGTTTCAAAATGACAGGGGTGGACGACAGGTATGGAGATGTGTACAGACCAATACACAAGTTAACTGTTGAGCAACCTGAGGCTCAGAAGAACCAAGGGGCTACCAACAGTGATTCTTCAACGACCGTTCAGCAAACGTTGCTGCGTACGCGTGTTTCATACAGCAGTGCTGACTGCTGTTCATCGGCGACGAAGGCTGGAATTTTCACGCGAATACCTTAACTGGACGTCCAGTGAGTGGCGAAGGTGGCCTTTCCAGATGATTCAGATTTGATACTCTAGCAGACAGATGGTAGTTGACGTGTACGGAGTGAGAGGTCTGGAAGCAGAGACACTGAAACAATCGTCGGAAGGGTCTTGGCCGAAGGAGGGAGCGTTATGGTCTGTGGAATGTTTTAATGGAGTTCCCTGAGTTATCTCATCAGCGTGGAGCGCATAATGGATGAATAGAAGTATATATCTATCCTTGGGGACTGTGTTCACCACGGTATCTACACTCATGCACATAAATTAAGGATAATTGCAGAATGTGGTGCCACACAACGTGGCACTACACAAAACTGGCGCTAATAGCATAAGTACATAGAGGGAACACACATGGCACAGATCTGTAAGTCCACGGTATCGCTGATAAGTTGAGAAAACCACGCCGGCCGCGGTGGTCTAGCGGTTCAGGCGCTCAGTCCGGAACCGCGCGACTGCTACGGTCGCAGGTTCGAATCCTGCCTTGGGCATGGATGTGTGTGATGTCCTTAGGTTAGTTAGGTTTAAGTAGTGCTAAGTTCTAGTGGACTGATGACCACTGATGTTAAGTCCCATAGTGCTCAGAGCCATTTCAAAACCGTCCCTAAACACATGTGCTACAAAACTCCACTGCTTCCTGCGCATGTACCCCTACATAAATATATGATCACCATGCACATGTACACAGGCCGCACAACGGGTTGGCATACTCTGGATCAAGTGGTCTAGCAGCTGCTGGGGTACAGCCTCCCATTCTTACACCAGTGCCTGTAGGAGCTCCCGAAGTGTTGTAGGGGTACGAAGACGTGCAGCAATGCGTCGACCGAGAGCATCCCAGACGTGATCGATGGGGTTTAGGTCTGGAGAACAGGCAGGCCACTCCATTCCCCTGATATCTTCTGTTTCAAGGTACACCTCCACGATGGCAGCTCGATGGGGCCGTGCATTATCATCCACCAGGAGGAAGGTGGGACCCACTGTACTCCTGAAAAGGCGGACATACTGGTGCAAAATGACGTCCCGATACACCTGACCTGTTACAGTTCCTATGTCAAAGGTATGCAGGGGTTTACGTGCACCAATCGTAATCCCACTCCACACCATCAAACCACGACCTCCATACAGGTCCCTTTGAAGGACATAAAGCGGTTGGTATCTGGTTCCTGGTTCACGCCATATGAAAACCCGGCGAGAATCAATGTTCAGACTATACTTGGACTCGTCCGTGAACATAACCTGGGACCACTGTTCCAATGGCCATGTACTGTGGTCTTGAAACCAGGCTTTACGGGGTCTCCTGTGACCAGGGGTCAGTGGAAAGCACCTTGCAGGTCTTCGGGCGAATAAATCATGTCTGTTCAGTCGTCTGTAGACTGTGTGTCTGGGTACAACTGCTCCAGTGGCTGCGGTAAAGTCCCGAGCAAGGCTACCTGCAGTACTCCATGGCCGTCTACGGGCAATGATTGTGAGATATAGGTCATCTTGTGTTATTGTACACTGTGGACATCCCGTACTATAGCGCCTGAACACGTTTCTTGTGTTCTGGAATCGTTGCCATAGTCTTGAGATCACACTTTGTGGCACACGGAGGGCCTTTGCAACGACCTGCTGTGTTTGACCAGCCTCCAGTCGCCCTAGTATTCTACCCCTCATAACGTCATCAATATGTAATCTTTGAGCCATTTTCAACACACAGTCACCGTTAGCACGTCTGGAAACGTCTGCACACTTACTCGCTCCGCCGTACTCTGACATGCACCCACACACCTCCGCGTATGTGGACTGCAGAGCGTTGTTTCACCATGTATCAGCACTGTCCTTCCGTATCAGACGGCTTGCAGTGTACGTGCGTGGTTCGAAAAACACGGGGATGAGAGTACCGTACCCCCCTGGCCACCACACTTCCCGGATTTAACCCCAATCGAAAATCTGTGGGACCACCTCGATCCGGCTGTTCCCGTTATGGCTTCTAAACCGAGAAACCTAGCGCAGCTGGTCTCGACACTAGATTCGGCATTCCTCCACCTGCGTGTCGCTACCTTGCAGAAGCTCAATAACTCTCCTCCAGCGGTCCGCGCTGCTAAAGGAGGTTATTCAGGCTGTTGACACGTGGGCACATTAATGTGACTGGACAGTATAACAACGAACCTGGCGAACGGCAGCACTGTTCCTTCCTCTGTGACTTTGAATTGCAGCTTTGGAAAACTTCCCTCCTCGAGATGTCGTTCCTTGACTGTGTGGCAATATTCTGCCTCCAACAGCGCTTCAGTTGTTGTTTTTGTTACTTTTTTTTCAACTTTTAACTTGTGTAGCCATGTTTCGTCGACCTGAAACGCTGTATTTTACAGACTGAACCCAAACGCCCACAAAATTTCCAAGGTTGTTCAGGGACATTTTCTGAGTATTTTTCGAAATGGACTCGTGGTCTCCGGTGGTTTGTAACAGAATAATCTTATGATTGCAATTTATTCAGTTTCTTATCCCAGTTACCTCTGTTTGTATGAAAATACCTTCAAAACGTTGGAAAAGCCTGTAATACACAATCACTAAAACGTACTCCACAAAACACAAATGCAGGAGTACCGCTACGTGGTTGCTGTCTTTGCGGGAACAGCTTAGCAAAGGGCCATTGTGTCGTTCTTCCATTGCTTTCAGTGAACCCATACGAGAGGCGCACATCGGTCAAATATCCGCCAGTATTAAAGCTATCCGTACTGCTGTCTATAACTGTCAATATGCGAGTAATACTGACGGAAAAACAAACATGTAACAACTAACGATACCACCACTTGCAAAGTAGGTTAGAAATCAGATTAATAATGTTGCTCACGCAGCATATGTTCGCTTTATCGGGCAACAACAAAGTTATTGACTGTGGATGGTATCGTCAGAATGGAAATAATGAAGTCACTGTAAAAAAGTCATTACTTTTGGCACTTACCTTGAATGGATTCCCACGTAGATTTCGTCAAAGTTGTTATGGCTCATCTTGTTGATTCTAGGGTGATTCCACTTTGACTGCTAGTAGGTCCAGATCTGTATTTTAGCAATATTTGAAGACCTAACAAATGCGTTTTTCAGGAAATTCTTAATGATCAAACAATCCCATATCCGGACAATGGTATGGTAGAAATAATTTCTGACTTGGTATTCACGATCCACATTTTCATTAAACTCCTTGTAAATTCACATCATCAAGAAAACAGTTTTGTATCAATCTTCATATATTTAAATTCCACTTTAACCAAACACAAGACTTGACTGTTCATTTGCAAAGTGAAATAACAACTTAACTTCTGCAAAGTGAAACAAAGACTGCTCTGTGCGCATTCGCGCCAAACGGTTACAAGTAAGTCAAAGATTATGACAGTCTCACAGAAATGAATACACACAAGAACCATATCACTGTAATATATCGATACATCGGACTACCTATACATTAATAAAACCAAATGTGAATATTCTCACAAAGATTATGTCTGTTACTTCGCAGAAAAGTAGTACGATATTACTGGTATCGAGAACTGGGTTTGGAGTGCCGTAATGGTCACGTAAATAAATAACCATTACAAATAGAATAGAGCAGTACTGAACTCTCTCTTGGGGACGAAAATTAGAGTGGGCATTACTATAAGCCCTGATAAGTACTGTGAGTGGATGAATCAAAGTGTTTCCATAGAAGATAGACAGCACATATAGCCGACATTGCAGATATTTTCTGTGAGATGCAGATACGAAGAGAGATGGGGACAAGAAATAAAGCGAAGCGAAATGACTCTGTAGTGAGTTACTCGGGGACACTCATTAAATACCCCTGAACAATCGCAGAAATTTGTCGCTGGAGTTAGATTTCACCATGCAGGATTGTAGAAATCATATATATGTTGAAGATATGACATCTGTAAAATCTACGTCCAACTTTGTCCTCATTTCTACGTTTAGGATTACAAAAATTTAGGATAATTCTCCGACCAGCGAAGATATGCGATGGCTAAAAGATGGCTTCACGCAATTGCTCGCGAATTTATCACGATCCTCAGTATTGCCACAGTTCTAATGGACTATAGATTTTTGAACCTATATTTCAACACGTTTTGTTCAGCAAGTCTGAGTGAATGTATTACACCAATTCTCTTAATGAGTTTCATTCCCTTTACCGTCAAAGTGGCTCTCTGTAGTGGAGGAAAGACGAGGTATGGAAATGGAGCTATTTTGGAAGCTGAATCCTTCTAAATTTATACAGATTACGTGTTTATTTTGAAAGGGAATGGCGTAATGGCGGTCCTTTGATATCAATCAGTAACGTAATCACCAGTACCACTGCTGCCCTAGTGTCACTGAACTCGTCTGAGTTTAAATTAAAACAGAAGCCAAGGATGAAATAGAACATTTACGTAGCGAGATATGCGGAGACTGCTACCAAAGTTTCCAAATGAATAACACCGGAGAAATTCAAGTACAACGTGAACCACCTGTTAAATGAGATCAAAGCGTAGACCGAAGTTGTGGGGCGGCGGATAAATTTGTAAAAAGTAATTTACTGTATAAATGATTGCATGTTGAATCAGTTTCTAGCTTTTAGAATGTTGTTATTGCTGTCTTTTGCCGTTCTCAACACTGGCTCTCTATTTACTCCGTGACCCCCAGAAAGTGATTTAATAAAACTTGGAGCCAGTAAATAGATATCCTAGTGCCCACTTTACCTGAGAATGTTCTTATAGCTGCAGCTTATAGCTCTGAGGAATTAGGAGATTGTCCGGGATTTCTAATCAAAAACGGTTTTCCAAAATAGTTGAGTATATTCTGAAATTCACTAATAAAAACCACAAGTATCCCTACAACCTAACTAACAGAACAGTTCAGAGTCTAATGCGCTGATGCAACTATAAATGTCCGAATCAAATGTTAAAAAAGAATGCTCGCCAAACGCCACGCTAAATATTTGGTAGAATGACTGTCCCGCGACGGCACGTGAAAATACGACCAAACGCAAACTGAAGCTAGATAATGAAAATCATTCCAGAATTAACACTTCACATAAAATGTTTTCATGGTTCCGCATATCTCTAGTAACTTAATACGGCACCCGAGGCTGTTTGTAGCAGATACACTGATGCGACGCGACTACCGACACAGATGGCGTGTCATTCAGTGTCTGGAGAGAACTGGGGCCTTGCTTCCTCGCGCAGCGTTCTTATATATAAAGCCGCGGTGCGGACGGCTGAGGGATCGCCTGATCAAATCCGCTCTCCCGACTAGCCGCTGGGCTAGTAACGCACCACTTCAAGATACATAATAATTTATAGCTTCTTTGGCTGATGGCCGAAGAAGCTCTTAATTTAAACGTGCATTCAGCACGCAGGTAAGTATTAATAATAAAATTTTGACGTGGCTAAGTTAAATACTTTGGGCGAGAGAATTAATCTAATTACCCTGCACGCAGCAAATGAGCTCTGAACTGTCCCTTTTGAGATCCGCTATCGCTATAATTTTATAGGTATTAAAAAGAAACTTTACACATCTTCATAATCATAGCGGACCTCCAACCTATTTAAATCTAAACATCCTAGCCTTATTTACTAGCCTACTTAATCTATCTTGCTTCCTTCAGTTTTGAGATGAAAACCAGAAAATCATGAATTTCTACTAAAGTCTTAATTTGTGAAATCCAAAGTACTGTTTTTATTAAATCATTATGAAAGATGAATCTAAATATAAATTTTGAAGTCTCTAGCTCTTTTCTGTTGCGCCAATGATTTTTCCAGAAAAACGTCCAAATCTCGGAAATGGCTGAAGTTATCGAACTGATTTTTAACACACATTAATTTAGTATTATTTCTGACCTGCTAGAAAAGTTTTAGTTCATTTGCTTGATTTTTAAGGTATTGCGCAACATTTATGACGTCAGAGCTAGTTACAGCAGACTGGTTGGCACACAATGGAAACTGATGTGAATTTACTACAGCGTGAGTAGGCTGCTTCCCTACATCACCCTCTACTTAAATTTTTTTGTTTATGAATGTTAATGAATGAAGAAAAAATTTAATTACAAAAAGGGAAGCAAGAGTACAGTTTAACTCCCTATGAAAAATCAAAATTGAAATATAAATCGTAGAAACATTAAAGAAAACTGATTACCTACATTAATTATTTAAATTGTAGGCATGTTCACTGCCTTGTAAACAATGTCATTACTCAAAATTTTAAGCAAAGTCAACGAAATATTTTGGCATACATATTGCCTTAGACAAACAAACTCATAGAAATTGAAAAATTATGAAAATCTTAGATCCATTTAATACATTTTTACATACACAAATTCAAAGAAAATAACATGACACATAAACAGATGATTATCTCTTAGCAGTCTTTTCTAAACCTGAAAGAAAAGTTCACAAATAATTTTTACACACGAGGTTGTAGCCGCTTTGGCTGGCGTCCTACACTTCCATTCACAAGGGTAGAGGAGGGGAAGTTGCTATGGTGTGCGTCCTTCACGTTCTCTCTAAATTACATGGGGGAAAGGGGAGGGGTCACTGTGAGTTGTGTCCAAGTCACTCCACGCTTTCACGCAGCTACCAGGCTGCCATTATCTGGTTTGTCCTGTAGAACAAACAAAAAGAGTGCCTCAGACTCTGTTCACTTAATATCTAAGGGTGGGTCACAATGAAATGGGGATATATACATTTTATCTTCCAATATTTTGCTGGAACAAAGTTAACAGAACCTTTTTAATTTTACTCTCACGGTTACTTAATTGTCATAAAATCGTTAAACAAATGGCTCAAAACGCCTTTAGTCATGTACTAGAGAAAATTTATGCTCCTAAGGCATACAATCATAAATCATATTTAATCTGAATTTATTATTTCTGGGCCGGAACACTGAACCAATGCTCTGTACATTCGTGACACAATTGTATTTCATTTACTTAACTGTCTCATCTTTGATTACTTTATTCTTAGAGATAGTATGAGTATGATTAGTGGTTGTTTTCTCAGCTTCCATGTACATGTGAGTAACTTTTGGTAATAGTACAGTTTTGAGTGTTCAAAACACACTACGTTTAGTTGACTACTAAATCCACTTATTGGTCCTCTGCTGTTGTCAGTTCCACATCTGCAATTACGTACTTACTTACTTAGAAGTGTATTTATGCTGAGCTAAAATAGTGTTTCACGTCTGTCAGTATGTTATTTATTTATTTTGCTAGTGTATGTACTTATTTAACACTCACTCTATTAATATTTAAAGCATAGGATAGCACATTTATTTCATATTCATAGTGTATTGCAGCTGATTAGTTCGCTCACGTGGCAATCCATTTCCACTCGATCGGACGCTGAAACCACAGGTAGTCTCTCTCAGACCTACCACTAAAGTGCATCAAATAATTATGGACGAGCGTAATGCTAAATTCCTTAAACCTATAGGACACCATGAGCTGCTCTGTCTCATCTAACATAAGGGTACCTATGGTCGCATTCACGCCTCCAACTCATAACCTCAATACGTGTAGGTGTATCCTGTCACACACTACACTAAAATAATGGCCAGCTCCAACCTTATAAATACTTCAGGGACGTGTCCTTCACGTCTCAACCACAAACACTGCTCAATTCCATTACACTGCCTTTCCTTGCTATACCAGGTGAGTTTATCCTTACAACTTATCTGCATATTTTTCATAACACTAAGCAATCTCTTTTATTATTAATTAGTTAGCTCTACAGCATACACTAGGTTTCACTACCATTTCAGATCCTGCTTGTACATGAATTCATATATCTTTTTAAATTACTGTTGGTGGACCATTTCCAATAAAACAACACTTTGTACTTACTATATTACCAGGGTGCTATACATAATTGTTACTCAAATACATTTGTATCTTAATTACGTCATACTTCTCTATTGTTTGTCACTATTAGGTTTGTCACATTAGGTATTTTTTTTTTTGTCACTAATCGGTCGATAGAATGGTTACATAACTATTGACTTGATAGTCATAACAGAAAATTTTATGTGTTGGAAGAAGATGTCGAAATTTTGTAGATAGGAAAGATGAAGAATGAGTGAGACCTGAAATGGGAAAGAAGATCTCACACAGCTGGGACTGCACAGCTGCCACACTGTGTAGAGGTTACAGAACAACCTCCTCCCTACAGCATTCATTGGTTTAATGCTGTAAAGAAGAGTTATAACGGAAAATTTTATGTGTTGTAAGAAGATGTCGAAATTTTTGTAGATAGGAAAGATGAAGATTGAGTGAGACCTGAAATGGGAAAGAAGATCTCACACAGCTGGGACTGCACAGCTGCCACACTGTGTAGAGGTTAAAGAACAACCTCCTCCCTACAGCAGTCATTAGTTTAATGCTGTAAAGAAGAGTTAGAAATTTTAGATGGATAGAAAAGATGAAGAGTGAGTGAGACCTGAAAAGGAAAGAAGATCTCACACAGCTGGGACTGCACAGCTGCCACACTGTGTAGAGGTTACAGAACAACCTCCTCCCTACAGCAGTCATTCACTACCTTTGACCACGCCACGTCGATCTGAAAATACTTTATGATGCCTTTTTAGAACCTGTCTCAGTTCTTCCTTCTGATTAGCTGAAATCTTATCGATTTCCTGCAATTTAGTTTCTATTTTGTCTAAAATAATTGCTTCTTCTTCTTCTTCTGTATTCAGCTTATTGTTATTAAGATTAACACCTTCGTCCCAATACCTCCTATTTTTCAGAACTCGTATAGGCAGCTCCCAAGTTTCATGATCAGTTACTACATGTTTATCACTAAAAGGTACTATAATTACTCCGGTTATTGGCAAGACCATTTTTAACTGGCTTCTTTCAAAGTCAACAACACTCTGATATTTTGACAAGAAATCTATGCCAATTAAAACCTCAATACTGAGATTGTTTACAATTAAACATGGATGATCAATTAAATTACCATTAATGTTAAAGGGTAGTAAAGCTTCTTGCTTTACCGTTTTTGACACCTTGCCAGTAGCACCAATTATTCTTAGTCCTGATACCCTCATTACTGTAAGCTTGTCTTTACCAGGTAATGCATCAAAGAAGGATTGAGATATTGCACTCACCTCACTTCCACTGTCTAAGAGACAACGTACATTGATACCCAACATATTCACTATTATTATAGGGTGGCTTATTCTAGGTTGTACAGGTGGTTCCTCAAATTCATCTAATAGTTCCTTTTGGATTTGTCTCCAACTAAAGTGATCAACATCTGTCTTCATTACATTTAGGTCACAGTGTGTAGGGGTTTCCTGAATTACATTTTCAGCTGCCTTTTCCAGTCGGTCCATTAATTTTAAATCGAAACACCGCACGACTTCATTACATTTAGTTTGCTGAACATGACCCAAATTACTGTAGTCTGAGCGATTCTGCGCCTCCAGACCGGGCATAACATTAGTTACAGCTAAACCACTTTCACCATTATCGTCGGTTTCCTTCTCAAGTGACAACTGGTCACAGCTACTGGGCTCATCGACCCCAAACAGCCTACCCTCTACATTCCCACTTATCTCCTGTCCTAAATCTATTAGTACATTATCAACATCCTGCACAGGCACTTTAGATAAGAGCACATCATCCTCATCGTAAATATAAGCATGAATTTCTTCTGCTTCTTCACCTGTCAATTCAGTATTTTGTAGCTCATCCCTACTGTTACACTGCTGCGCCTTCTCTTTCTCTTCCCACTTAGAAAGCGTCTCTAACACGGTATCTATCAAATACTGTGAGTGATCTAATATTTCTGTTGTATCCTTAGGTGCTACCGACTCTTCATCCACATGTTCAGTTTGAGTATTCTGATCTGTCTTACCAATTCCCTTAACTACTGGCTTAGGAAAAGTAACCGCCTGGTGAGCGCCAGTGTCCTCATAGACGGGAACTAGTTTTCCTGCCTCGGCATACTACTGTTTCCTTTAGTTTCATTATAGTTAGCTGGCACAGCATTACTATCCGTACTGTTGTTTACATGCATATTTCTGTTTGGAACAAAATTATTATCCCTTGGATGCCATTGTTGGTTCTGATAATTATTTCCCCAATTCCTACCTCTCTTAGGATGGCGAACACCTACTGTTCTGATGTTTACATTGCCATTTTGCTCGTTCCTAAAATTACTACCATTATTATTAGCATTTCTATTATTACGTGCTTGATTCCTCATTGGCAGCAACACGTTCTACACGTTCCAAGTACTCAATGAAACGATCCAGATTGTCTCTAGGGGCTGATATAATTCTAGTTTGCCAGTACCATGGCAGTTTAGCTTCCAGACCTAGTATAATCATTTCTGGTTTTAGCTTTTCCGCCAAATGTGACAAACGTGAAATCCATGACCTAGCAAACTCTTTAATAGATTCCTTGCCTGCATTGAAGCGTTTCCCACTCCAAAATTCTCTCAACACTTCATTTTGCTTATTGCTAGACCAATACTCATTAATAAAAGCTGTTTTAAATTCCGCTAATGTTTTACATTTCAACATAACATCAGCTGACCAACGCATGGCGTCACCTGCTAAATGGCTTCTAATAAATGAGATTTTCTCTCGCTCAGACCAAGTTGGTGGAATCACATCTTCAAAATCGTTCCAGAAATCTAGCGGGTGGATATTTTTATCTGGATCGAACCGCAAGAACTGCCGACACCCGATAAAAGCGGCGTTTGCAGCTACAACTTGTAGTACATTACCATTACCAGAAGTTACTGAAGCTACTTTACTCTCAATGTTAGCAATGTTAGTACTTATATTTTCTACTTTCATTTCAACATTATCTACTCTTTGCACAATATGAGTAGTGTCAGTTTTGATTGCTTCTACTTCTGCTTGACATATGTTTACTTTTATATTAACATCTTTAAATCTATCTGAGCACAGTTCAGATTCCGCCTCGATCTTTTCTGTTAACTTGTGCTCCAGCTTCGCATCTTCCATTTGGAAGTCTTTGCGAACCTCAGCAACTTCGGATTTAACTGTTTTATACATTTCAGAAAACTGTTGAGCAACCTTTTTCTTAATATCCTCATGATTGCAATCAATTTTACAATTCAAACTATCTAGATCCTCTTTCAACTTATTGCAACCAGCCTTGAAGGTATCGTCCATTACCTCCAATCGTTTATTAAAATTAGTTTGACTGGCCACAATCCTGTTATTTACCTCAATTATATCCGATTTTAATTCAGCATTATTGGATTCTAATTTATTGTTCATTGCCTCAATTATATCAGATTTTAAATCAGCTGTCATTTTTGCATTACTGGCAGCTATTGCTTGTAATATAACATTTAAGTCAACAGCCCCAGCATCTTTGGGTTGCTCACTAGCTGGCTTTTTATCATACTCAGGTGACGAAAAACTAGCTCCAACACCAGAATCATCAAAACTAAATGAAACTTCTGATTGATTAGTCATATCTAACTTCTCCTTCTTAAACTCTACCATCTCTGATGACTGTTTCATTTTTAATTCATTAGAGAAACTATCATCCCATAAATTTACAATTTCTACTTTCCGCTTCACTACAGGGGTCTCTATTATTGAATCATTGCCCCTTCGCACACTACTGTCAGGAGACAATACTTCATTTTTCACTCTAACATTACTACTTTCATGTATATTTACACTTGAACCGTTGTCTGGATTTACAGTTCCTTCAACAGACATGGGTTCTGATATAAGTTTAACCTCAGTTTCTTTTGGCGGTTCCATCGCCGACAGTCTTTTAGTGCAGGTTAGTAAAATTTTTAACAGCTTTTCACTTAACTTAGTTCCTTCTGCACGACGTATGGCGTTGCAGGCGCAGCGTACCAGGATTCCTGATGCGACGTGGCACGTTGAACTGCAGACGGCTCTCCGACGGCTGTTGTGTGTTTGCGTGGCCCGCAATTGCAGGCTCTGCGCCGGCAGCTCCAGCGGACGACTGCGGTGCGGCGAGACTGGCTTCTCGCGATGCCGGCAGCACCGCTAGACTCAGTGCCAGCTCCGTCAATCCAGATGTGTTGTTAATCCAATTGCGTCGTCCACATGCACACGTAACACATTCACTGTTCTATACTCAGTTGCGTGTCGCATTTCACTCGCGAATCCGAATAGTTAAAAATCACTTTCACTTAGTTGATTTCCCGGCCGATGCACCATATGTGGGGCGGCGAGTGAGTTTGTAAAAAGTAAACTAAAATCTGATTGCTGGATATATGCTTGCGTGTTGAATCAGTTTCTAGCTTTTAGAATGTTGTTATTGCTGTCTTTTGCCGTTCTCAACACTGGCTCTCTATTTACTCCGTGACCCCCAGAAAGTGATTTAATAAAACTTGGAGCCAGTAAATAGATATCCTAGTGCCCACTTTACCTGAGAATGTTCTTATAGCTGCAGCTTATAGCTCTGAGGAATTAGGAGATTGTCCGGGATTTCTAATCAAAAACGGTTTTCCAAAATAGTTGAGTATATTCTGAAATTCACTAATAAAAACCACAAGTATCCCTACAACCTAACTAACAGAACAGTTCGGAGTCTAATGCGCTGATGCAACTATAAATGTCCGAATCAAATGTTAAAAAGAATGCTCGCCAAAATTTGATGAAAATATTTCATCAAACGCCACGCTAAATATTTGGTAGAATGACTGTCCCGCGACGGCACGTGAAAATACGACCAAACGCAAACTGAAGCTAGATAATGAAAATCATTCCAGAATTAACACTTCACATAAAATGTTTTCATGGTTCCGCATATCTCTAGTAACTTAATACGGCACCCGAGGCTGTTTGTAGCAGATACACTGATGCGACGCGACTACCGACACAGATGGCGTGTCATTCAGTGTCTGGAGAGAACTGGGGCCTTGCTTCCTCGCGCAGTGTTCTTATATATAAAGCCGCGGTGCGGACGGCTGAGGGATCGCCTGATCAAATCCGCTCTCCCGACTAGCCGCTGGGCTCGTAATGCACCACTTCAAGATACATAATAATTTATAGCTTCTTTGGCTGATGGCCGAAGAAGCTCTTAATTTAAACGTGCATTCAGCACGCAGGTAAGTATTGATAATAAAATTTTGACGTGGCTAAGTTAAATACTTTGGGCGAGAGAATTAATCTAATTACCCTGCACGCAGCAGATGAGCTCTGAACTGTCCCTTTTGAGATCCGCTATCGCTATAATTTTATAGGTATTAAAAAGAAACTTTACACATCTTCATAATCATAGCGGACCTCCAACCTATTTAAATCTAAACATCCTAGCCTTATTTACTAGCCTACTTAATCTATCTTGCTTCCTTCAGTTTTGAGATGAAAACCAGAAAATCATGAATTTCTACTAAAGTCTTAATTTGTGAAATCCAAAGTACTGTTTTTATTAAATCATTATGAAAGATGAATCTAAATATAAATTTTGAAGTCTCTAGCTCTTTTCTGTTGCGCCAATGATTTTTCCAGAAAAACGTCCAAATCTCGGAAATGGCTGAAGTTATCGAACTGATTTTTAACACACATTAATTTAGTATTATTTCTGACCTGCTAGAAAAGTTTTAGTTCATTTGCTTGATTTTTAAGGTATTGCGCAATATTTATGACGTCAGAGCTAGTTACAGCAGACTGGTTGGCACACAATGGAAACTGATGTGAATTTACTACAGCGTGAGTAGGCTGCTTCCCTACAAAGTATAGGATGCAAAATGAGAAACAAAACCAAATACGGGATATTTCAGACAGAATGGTCGTATTTTGAATGCAAACAACCAGTTTTGTAACGTACCACTTTTTATCAGACGGTGTGGACAGAAGCAGTGGTCGCGATGACAGATACTCTCTGATTTTGACGAACCCTGTGTTTCCGTTTTCCCTGGAATAAAGATAAAGTTTTCATTTGATATGTTATATGTAACATTTTCAAACAGTGTCAGGTCTGAACATTTTATCGACAATAAGCCTATTTTTGCTACAGTCAGCAGCTGTCAGGGATCTTGTAACGTTTCACGGAATTACATTGCATTCGCAGGAGTTTATAGAATATGCACTGAAGCGCCGAAGAAACTGGCATAAGCATCCGTATTAAAATACAGAGATACATAAATAGAATACGGTGCTGCGGTCGGCAACGCTTATATAAAACAACAAGATAAAACAAGAGTCTGGCGCAGTTGCTAGATCGGTTACTGCTGATACAATGGCAGGTTATCAAGATTTATGTGAGTTTGAACATGGTGTTATAGGCGGCGCACGAGCGATGGGACACAGCATCTCCTAGGTAGCGATGAAGTGGGGATTTTCCCGTACGAAGATTTCATGAGTGTACTGTGAATGTCAGGAATGACGTAAAACATCAACTCTCCGACGGAAGAAGATCCTGCAAGAACGGAACCAGCGGCGACTGGAGAGAATCGTTCAACGTGATTCAACGTGACCGAAGTGCAACCCTTCCACAAATTGCTGCAGATGTCAATGCTGAGCCATCAAAAAGTGTCAGGGTGCTAACAAGTCAACGAAACATTATCGGTATGGGCTTTCGGAGCCGAAAGCCCACTCATGAACGTTTGATAACTCCACGACACAAAGCTTTACGCCTCGCCTGGGCACGTCAACACCGACATTGGACTGTTGATGACTGGAAACATGTTGCCTGGTCGTACGAGTCTCGTTTCAAATTGTATCGAGCGGATGGACGTGTACCGGTATGGAGACAATCTCGTGAATCCATGGAACTTGCATGTCA
The DNA here is from genome assembly GCF_021461385.2 of Schistocerca piceifrons. Lineage (NCBI taxonomy): Eukaryota > Metazoa > Arthropoda > Insecta > Orthoptera > Acrididae > Schistocerca > Schistocerca piceifrons. The sequence continues at coordinate 84,407,885 of NC_060141.1, forward strand.
GCACGGGACTGCTCAAGCTGGTGGAGGCTCGGGTAATGGTGTGGGGCGTCTGCAGTTGGAGTGATATGGAACCCGTGACACATCGAGATACGACTCTGACGGATGACATCTACGTAAGCACCCTCTCTGATCACCTCCATCCACTTACATCCACTGTGCATTCTGACGGACTTGAGTAATTCCAGCAGGACAATGCGATACCCGTCACTTCCAGAATTGCTACAGAGTGGCTGGAGAAACACTCTTATGAGTTTAAACATTTCCACTGGTCACCAAATTCGGCAGACATGAACATTATTGAACATATTTGGGATGTCTTCCAATGCGCTGTTCAGAAGAGATCGCCACCCCCTCGTACTCTTACGGATTTATGGACAGCCCTGTAGAATTCATGGTGTCAGCTCCCTGCAGCACAACTTCAGACATTAGTCAAGTCCATGCCTCGTCGTGTTGCGGCACTTCTGCGTGCTCGCGGGGACCCTACACGATATTAGACAGGTGTACCAGTTTCTTTGGCCCTTCAGTATATAAATCGTGACAGGTAATGTTTTTATAACACACCCCTGGGGCGCGCCAGAAGTTAGTTTTACATCTGAAGACTTCTCTCTGTTCAGGATGATATGCAATCTTACGTTTGCTAGCAGCTTTTCAGTCCAGTCTCACAGTCTGATATTCCATATGCTCGTATTTTGTTCATTAGGCGGCTGTGAGGAGCTGAATCGAATGCATTTTGGAAGTCAAAGGACACGCTGTTTACCTCGGCGTCTGTATCTACTGCTTTCTGTCTCTCAAGTCTGAGCAGAGGGAGTTCGGTTTTACACGATAGTTGTTTTCGGAACTCACGTTGATTCTTTCGAGGGAGATTTTAAGTCTTCAAAAATGTCACATATGCGAGCATGAAACATACTACAAAATTCTACCAAGGACTGACGTCACAGATAGAGGCCTACAGTTTGTTCACATAACCTGCAATTCGGACAGCAGTTGTTACATTTATGACACGTTAACGCCTGTACTCTATGGCTGAGGCAATGGGTAAAGTATGAATTTATGGGTGAACGCGGGTGTGTATGTCAGGTGCGTGAATGACAAAAACGGTGCACATGAGACACTATAATAAACCTTTTGATAAAACAGAAAAGGTGAGTCGTTGTTCCTAATTGAATAAACTTGATGAGACATGATGACAATAATAATACTGTCGACGGATATTCCTGCTGGTGGATTATATCATTTCAGTTAAAATGTTTCCCGAATCAGGGCAGCTACATTGAATGAACAGTAAAAGATTATTTCTTTTTTTGTACTTATGAAAAAGCAAAGTCTTCGGAAAATTAACCTCTGCAACCGCTGATACTATACAAGTCTTTTGTTCTACGCAGTTGTAATTATTATATCTGTTAAATAAGCGACATTTGATTGTTTCATTCTTTTTGATCTAGCATCGGCGCAGTACGGATGTGAATCTATTCAGTGTATTAATTGCCAATGCAACTGGTCCATTATATTTTAAACTTGGTTTTATTTTATGAAATAATCATTTTCTCAATTCTCCTGCTTTAATTATTCACTGAAGCAACAAAAGTCATTTGTCAGCGATATGCAAATATACAGATAGCAGTAGTATCGCGAACAGAAGCTATAAAAGGGCAATGCGTTGGCGGAGCTGTCATTTGTACTCAGGTGCTTCACGTGAAAAGGTTTCCCACATGATTATGGCCTGAAGACGGGAATTAATAGACGCTGAACGTGGAACGGTAGTTGGAGCTAGACACACGAGACATTCAGTTCCGGAAGTCCTTAGGAAATTCTGTATTCCAAGATCCACAGTGTCAAGAGTGTGCCGAGAACACCAAATTTCAGGCATTAATTCTCACCACTCACACGCAGTGTCCGACAGCCTTCACTTAATGACCGAGAGCAGCAACATTTGCATAGAGTGATTAGTATTGACAGTCAAGCAACACTGTAGGGAATAACCACAGAAATCAGTCCGGGACGTACGAAGAACATATCCTTCCTGACAGTGCAGTGAAATTTGCCGTTAACGGGCAATGGCAGCCAGTACGTTGTCCTCGATGGTGAGTGTTCATCGGAGGTGAGGGTATCATCTGGAGTGCCCCAGGGAAGTGTGGTAGGTCTGCTGTTGTTTTCTATCTACATAAATGATCTTTTGGATAGGGTGGATAGGAATGTGCGGCTGTTTGCTGATGATGCTGTGGTGTACGTGAAGGTGTCGTCGTTGAGTGACTGTAGGAGGATACAAGATGACTTGGACAGGATTTGTGATTGGTGTAAAGAATGGCAGCTAACTCTAAATATAGATTAATGTAAATTAATGCAGATGAATAGGAAAAAGAATCCTGTAATGTTTGAATACTCCATTAGTAGTGTAGCGCTTGACACAGTCACGTCGATTAAATATTTGGGCGTAACTTTGCAGAGCGATATGAAGTGGGACAAGCATGTAATGGCAGTTGTGGGGAAGGCGGATAGTCGTCTTCGGTTCATTGGTAGAATTTTGGGAAGATGTGGTTCATCTGTAAAGGAGACCGCTTATAAAACACTAATACGACCTATTCTTGAGTACTGCTCGAGCGTCTGGGATCCATATCGGGTCGGATTGAGGAAGGACATAGAATCAATTCAGAGGCGGGCTGCTAGGTTTGATCATCATGCGAGTGTTACGGAAATGCTTCAGGAACTCGGGTGGGAGTCTCTAGAGGAAACGAGGCGTTCTTTTCGCGAATCGCTACTGAGGAAATTTAGAGAACCAGCATTTGAGGCTGACTGCAGTACAATTTTACTGCCGCCAACCTACATTTCGCGGAAAGACCACAAAGATAAGATAAGAGAGATTAGGGCTCGTACAGAGGCATATAGGCAGTCATTTTTCCCTCATTCTGTTTGGGAGTGGAACAGGGAGAGAAGATGCTAGTTGTGGTACGAGGTACCCTGCGCCACGCACCGTATGGTGGACTGCGGAGCATGTAAGTGGATGTAGCTGTAGACCGACGCGAGTGGCTTTGCTAATAACACGACGTCTCTTGCAGCGCCTGTCCTGGGCTCGTGACCATTTCGGTTGTACAATGGAGGACGAGAAACGGTGGCCTGGTTAGCTGAGTCCCTTTATTGCTTGGTAAGAGGTGATGGTTGGGTTCGAGTGTGGCACAGACTCCACGAACCCTCATCTACATCTACATTTATACTCCGCAAGCCACCTAACGGTGTGTGGCGGAGGGCACTTTACGTGCCACTGTCATTACCTCCCTTTCCTGTTCCAGTCGCGTATGGTTCGCGGGAAGAACGACTGTCTGAAAGCCTCCGTGCGCGCCCTAATCTCTCTAATTTTACATTCGTGATCTCCTCGGAAGGTATAAGTAGGGGGAAGCAATATATTCGATACCTCATCCAGAAACGCACCCTCTCGAAACCTGGCGAGCAATCTACACCGCGATGCAGAGCGCCTCTCTTGCAGAGTCTGCCACTTGAGTTTATTAAACATCTCCGTAACGCTATCACGGTTACCAAATAACCCTGTGACGAAACGCGCCGCTCTTCTTTGGATCTTCTCTATCTCCTCCGTCAAACCGATCTGGTACGGATCCCACATTGATGAGCAATACTCAAGTATAGGTCGAACGAGTGTTTTGTAAGCCATCTCCTTTGTTGATGGACTACATTTTCTAAGCACTCTCCCAATGAATCTCAACCTGGTACCCGCCTTACCAACAATTAATTTTATATGATCATTCCACTTCAAATCGTTCCGCACGCATACTCCCAGATATTTTACAGAAGTAACTGCTACCAGTGTTTGTTCCGCTATCATATAATCATACAATAAAGGATCCTTCTTTCTATGTATTCACAATACATTACATTTGTCTATGTTAAGGGACAGTTGCCACTCTCTGCACCAAGTGCCTATCCGCTGCAGATCTTCCTGCATTTCGCTACAATTTTCTAATGCTGCAACTTCTCTGTATACTACAGCATCATCCGCGAAAAGCCGCATGGAACTTCCGACACTATCTACTAGGTCATTTATATATATTGTGAAAAGCAATGGTCCCATAACACTCCCCCGTGGCACGCCAGAGGTTACTTTAACGTCTGTAGACGTCTCTCCATTGATAACAACATGCTGTGTTCTGTTTGCTAAAAACTCTTCAATCCAGCCACACACCTGGTCTGATATTCCGTAGGCTCTTACTTTGTTTATCAGGCGATAGTGCGGAACTGTATCGAACGCCTTCCGGAAGTCAAGAAAAATAGCATCTACCTGGGAGCCTGTATCTAATATTTTCTGGGTCTCATGAACAAATAAAGCGAGTTGGGTCTCACACGATCGCTGTTTCCGGAATCCATGTTGATTCCTACATAGTAGATTCTGGGTTTCCAAAAACGACATGATACTCGAGCAAAAAACATGTTCTAAAATTCTACAACTGATAGACGTCAGAGATATAGGTCTATAGTTTTGCGCATCTGCTCGACGACCCTTCTTGAAGACTGGGACTATCTGTGCTCTTTTCCAATCATTTGGAACCTTCCATTCCTCTAGAGACTTGCGGTACACGGCTGTTAGAAGGGGGGCAAGTTCTTTCGCGTACTCTGTTTAGAATGGAATTGGTATCCCGTCAGGTCCAGTGGACTTTCCTCTGTTGAGTGATTCCAGTTGCTTTTCTATTCCTTGGACACTTATTTCGATGTCAGCCATTTTTTCGTTTGTGCGAGGATTTAGAGAAGGAACTGCAGTGCGGTCTTCCTCTGTGAAACAGCTTTGGTGAAAGGTGTGTAGTATTTCAGCTTTACGCGTGTCATACTCTGTTTCAATGCCATCATCATCCCGGAGTGTCTGGATATGTTGTTTCGAGCCACTTACTGATTTAACGTAAGACCAGAACTTCCTAGGATTTTCTGTCAAGTCGGTACATAGAATTTTACTTTCGAATTCACTGAACGCTTCACGCATAGCCCTCCTTACGCTAACTTTGACATCGTTTAGCTTCTGTTTGTCTGAGAGGTTTTGGCTGCGTATAAACTTGGAGTGAAGCTCTCTTTGCTTTCACAGTAGTTTCCTAACTTTGTTGTTGTACCACGGTGAGTTTTTCCCGTCCCTCACAATTTTACTCGGCAGGTACCTGTCTAAAACGCATTTTACGATTGCCTTGAACTTTTTCCATAAACACTCAACATTGTCAGTGTCGGAACAGAAATTTTCGTTTTGATCTGTTAGGTAGTCTGAAATCTGCCTTCTATTACTCTTGCTAAACAGATAAACCTTCCTCCCTTTTTTATATTCCTATTAACTTCCATATTCAGGGATGCTGCAACGGCCTTATGATCACTGATTCCCTATTCTGCACATACAGAGTCGAAAAGTTCGGGTCTGTGTTATCAGTAGGTCCAAGATGTTATCTCCACGAGTCGGTTCTCTGTTTAATTGCTCGAGGTAATTTTCGGATAGTGCACTCAGTATAATGTCACTCGATGCTCTGTCCTTACCACCCGTCCTAAACATCTGAGTGTCCCAGTCTATATCTGGTAAATTGAAATCTCCACGTAAGACTATAACATGCTGAGAAAATTTATGTGAAATGTATTCCAAATTTTCTCTCAGTTGTTCTGCCACTAATGCTGCTGAGTCGGGAGGTCGGTAAAAGGAGCCAATTATTAACCTAGCTTGGTTGTTGAGTGTAACCTCCACCCATAATAATTCACAGGAACTATCCACTTCTACTTCACTATAGGATAAACTACTACTAACAGCGACGAACACTCCACCACCGGTTGCATGCAATCTATCCTTTCTAAACACCGTCTGTACCTTTGTAAAAATTTCGGCAGAATTTATATCTGGCTTAAGCCAGCTTTCTGTACCTATAACGATTTCAGCTTCGGTGCTTTCTATCAACGCTTGAAGTTCTGGTACTTTACCAACGCAGCTTCGACAGTTGACAACTACAATACCGATTGCTGCTTGGTCCCCGCATGTCCTGACTTTGCCCCGCACCCGTTGAGGCTGTTGCCCTTTCTGTACTTGCCCAAGGACATCTAACCTAAAAAACCGCCCAGCCCACGCCACACAACCCCTGCTACCCGTGTAGCCGCTTGTTGCGTGTAGTGGACTCCTGACCTATCCAGCGGAACCCGAAACCCCACTACCCTATGGCGCAAGTCGAGGAATCTGCAGCCCACACGGTCGCAGAACCGTCTCAGCCTCTGATTCAGACCCTCCACTCGGCTCCGTACCAAAGGTCCGCAGTCAGTCCTGTCGACGATGCTGCAGATGGTGAGCTCTGCTTTCATCCCGCTAGCGAGACTGGCAGTCTTCACCATATCAAATAGCCGCCGGAAGCCAGAGAGGATTTCCTCCGATCCATAGCGACACACATCATTGGTGCCGACATGAGCGACCACCTACAGATGGGTGCACCCTGTACCCTTCATGGCATCCGGAAGGACCCTTTCCACATCTGGAATGACTCCCCTCAGTATGCACACGGAGTGCACATTGGTTTTCCTCCCCTCTCTTGCTGCCATTTCCCTAAGGGGTCCCATTACGCGCCTGACGTTGGAGCTCCCAACTACCAGTAAGCCCACCCTCTGCGACCGCCCGGATCTTGCAGACTGAGGGGCAACCTCTGGACAGGACAAGCAGCCATGTCAGGCCGAAGATCAGTATCAGCCTGAGACAGAGCCTGAAACCGGTTCGTCAGACAACCTAGAGAGGCCTTCCGTTCGGCCCTCCAGAATGTCTTTCGCCCACTGCCACACCTTGAGACGACCTCCAACTCTACCACAGGTGAGGGATCAGCCTCAATGCGGGCAGTATCCCGGGCAACCACAGTCGTAGTCCGATCGGGGGATGCGTGGGACGAGCTGGCCGTCCCCGACAAACCCCCATCCGGACCCCCACAGTGATGCCCATTGGCAACAGCCTCAAGCTGTGTGACCGAAGCCAACACTGCCTGAAGCTGGGAGCGAAGGGATGCCAACTCAGTTTGCATCCGAACACAGCAGTTGCAGTCCCTATCCATGCTAAAAAACTGTTTTGCAAATAACGTCTGAAATAATCTACAGAGAGCGCAAACAAATCGACAAAATTTAAACGGTTATTAAAATACAAGATTGCCTAGTAAATGCAGTAATGCTGCTACTTGCGCACTGCTGACACTGCTCCGCGACGGAAGGAGACTACGCGAATTTACACTATTCAGGTACTAAAACGCGATGCTACAACTCTCAAATACTATAATACGCCCGAAATTTATGAATTAAACAATGCAAGTACCAAAAACACGCAAAGAAATTAAGAATTAAACTATGTAACAAATGAGTGAGCTAGGAGTATACGACTTGCTGCTGCAGCTGCTTATCCAACGGCGTCAGGGAGCACACTGACTGTGACCAACCGACACTGGCCGTTCAAAACAAAAACAGAAGACAAACGACTACGCGAATTTACACTATTCAGGTACTAAAACGCGATGCTACAACTCTCAAATACTATAATACGCCCAAAATTTATGAATTAAACAATGCAAGTGGCCGTGGACCCAAGTTGTCAACAGCCCACTCTAGAAGTTGGTGGTGTATCCATATAGTGTGGGCTGTGTTTACATGGAATGGATTGGGTTCTCTGGTTATCTTCGATTACTTAAAGACCATTTTCAGCCATTCTTGGACCTAATGTTTCAAAAATAGCGACTTTTTATGGGTGGCTTTGCGCCATATCTCAGGGTCACAACTGTTCGCGATTGGTTTGAAGAACATGCCGGAGAATTAGAGCAAATGATTTGGGCGTCCAGATCGCCCGACATGAATCACATCGAACATTCATGGGCCATAATCTAGGGATCAGTTAGAGCACAAAATTCTGCACTGGCAACATTTTCGCAATGGTGGATGGCTACACTGCAAGGGATTACGACGACTTTTGAGTCCATGCCACGTCGTCTGCTCCACTACACAGAGCAAAAGGAGGTCCGACACTATATCAGGAGGTATTCCACGACTTTTGTCATTTCGGTGTACTATACAAGTAATTTCTGGCCGTTTAAATTAAGCTGGAAACGACTTATATGGTGACGCACTGATCGAGCACCGTAAGAGCTTTATCGTTAGTTGTTTTACTATTTATAAGTCAAACCTGCAACTTATTTCGAATTCCGATTTGCTTTTTACAAAGTAACACCTTTACTGAACATTTGCTACGTACACGGTTATACGTCATGAAGCGTGCCATTAATGAAAAATGACCAGTTTTGCGTGATCTTAGTTTTCATTCAAGTTATTATAGTAAATGGACTTGATTTCATTTACAATAAAAGTAATCAGCATTTACGACAGTTTCAGTTGACATGAGACCAGTTGTATAACTCATTTTTTATCGCCTTTGAAGTGACTTGTTCCCTTTGAGACTTTATGATACGATACTATAATCTGGAAAATTAATCCATTTATACGAAAAGGCCCACTTCGTCACCTACGATCTAAGCAGTGCTAATGATAAGACTGACTTGCCGACCTTTGCCAGACGGTGCTAGTAGTTACACATTATATCAGCGTAACAGTGCGACACCTTAGAATATATCTGATATTTCAATATATGTTAACTTTTGTTTGTTCTATTTGTTAACCTTATAATGTTTCGTATATTTATAAAGACTGTTATCGACGACAAAACCTTAGTAAAAATTTGTACTGCGAGAGGTAACTTCGAAACAACTAAGTATGCATTAAATAATAAGAAGTCAGTGTTTGCAGAGGGTCAGCTTCTTGGCGGGTTAAAGACTTCTTTGGAAAGGTGCAGCTCCTTCGGGTGAGACGAGACTATGTTTTGGTGCGAGTTGTTGTTAAGAAATATTAAGATGTTTTAAGCTCTGAAAAACACTGCTTTGGCGTATTTACGATGTACTTTTGTTCTAGCTTTGGAAAGGCACTGTATTGAAATGTTACTGTGTGTTAAGGGATGTGGAAAGACTTCTTGCATTGGTGAGAAGATTTTCCTGATACTTTCTAAGATGGATGAAGACGTCTCAGATACCTCTGGTGCTTAACACATGAGCTCTGAGTTAAGTGTTATTGTGTTTTGGCTGAAGAATAAGCAGAAACAAGAAGACAGCCTTACCACACCTTAAGATTGCCTTCTCAAGTTCTCGGAGAAGTAATAATGATATCACGAATGGAAACAGGTGTTTACTTGGTATCTTGGGATATTCGTCGTACGTTTTAGAAGTACCTATAGTGCGACAGCGATTAACACAGATACGAACTAGAAGTTTGTTTAATTACTGATTGCAGTTCTTCGCTCTCAGTTTTTCACAGACGTATTGTGTGTAAAAGTGAGACTTGTTTGTGCTTTTACATTGTCACTAATATACACACATCAAAAAAAGTTTTGCATCACCTCTGTTCCTAGAGCTCCGGAACCTGTACAGCAAACTGGAGCAGAGATCAACATAAACATCATTTCCGCCCTTTTTATTCCTCATGAAAACCACACATTGCATGTTGTACCACTATACAGCGAGACCTTCAGAGGTGTTGGTCCAGATTGCTGTACACACCGGTATCTCTAGTACCCAGTAGCACGTCCTCTTGCATTGTTGCGTGCCTGTATTCGTCGTGGCATACTATCCTCAAGTTTATCAAGGCACTGTTTGTCCAGATTGTCCCACTCCTCAACGGCGATTCGGCGTAGATCCCTCAGAGTAGTTGGTGGGTCACGTCGTCCATAAACAGCCCTTTACAATCAATCCCAGGCATATTCGATAGGGGCCACGTCTTTAGAACATGCAGGCCACTCTAGTCGAGCGATGTCCTTATCCTGAAGGAAGTCATTTGCAAAATGTGCTCGTTGGAGAGGGGGGGGGGGGGGCGTATTGTGGTCCATGAAGACGAATGCCTCGCCAATATGCTGCCGATGTGGTTGCACTAACGGTCGGAGGATGGTATTCACGTATTGTACAGCCGTTACACCGCCTTGCACAACTACCAGGGGCGTACGTCATTCCCACATAATACCACCTCAAAACAGCAGAGAACCTCCACCCTGCTGCGGGTTGCCTCCAAACACGTCCCCGACGATTGTCTGGTTGAAGGCATACGCGACACTCATCGTTGAAGAGAACATGATGCTAATCCTTAGCGGCCCATTCGGCTTGTTGTTGGGCCCATCTGCACCGCGCTGCATGGTGTCGTGGTTGCCAAGATGGACCTCGCCATGGACGTCCGGAGTGAAGTTGCGCATCATGCTGCCTATTGCGCACAGTCTGAGACGTAACACGACGTCCTGTGGCTGCACGAAAAGCATCATTGAATATGGTGGTGTTGCTGTTAGAGTTCCTCGGAGATATAATCACGAGGCCTCCTCGCATCTTTATTTCACCCAGTACTTCATCCTCTACCGTCCAAAAGCTGTGAGGACAGGTCGTGGTTGTGTTTGGGTAGCTGAGTCTGCAGAGCACTTGCCAGCGAAATGCAGAGGTCCTGAGATCGAGACTCAGTGCAGGACACGCTTTTAATCTGCCAGGAAGTTTCTAAAAGGCTAGTGTATACATTTTATCTTGTTGCTTTTGACGGGAGGGGGGGGGGGGGGGTGCAGGGTATTGGAGCTGCAAGTGTCGCTAGGGAGATGAATGGAGGGCAGGAAGCATGTTTTGTACTAGTGTCTGTCATTAATGTGGATAGCTTTCTTTCTGAGATGGAGTTGCAGGTTGCACTAGTGATATATTGACAACTGCTTCCTCAGAGAGGTTGTTAGGAATAAGTTGGAACTATTGTCCCATTGACTCATTAGTCCGTTGTTTCATAAAACGCCCACAAAAACTAAATATAATTTATCTTCTCTCATTTTAGCAATAAATGCGTTGATGTATAATTCTTTTTCATCCTATAATTAATTAGATTGATGATGGTGGGAGGACGGGGGGGGGGGGGAGGAAGGAAGGAAGTATACTTGCCACCATCTGATTACACTCAGGAGTAATGCTCTCAGAGAGATTGAGAACCACTGCCTCGGACGAGGCACGAGCTCTGGTTGTCTCACCGAGAGAACTAGCTCAGGGAGATTAAACCGCTCCTATGGCTTGGGCTAATTCCTCTCGTCTATCTCGTCGGGAGGAGATAATAAACTTCTAAGGACCAAAAGTTTTGTGATCACTGACGGAAATACAATAAATTTATGTTACAATTTCTACATCACTGTTTTAATCCGCGATATGTCTCAGCTTGTGGAGGTAATTTTTACTGGACTGTAAATAAGACATTATCTTGACAACCATTGTCATATATTAAGTCGTTTCCCCGCACTGCTACGATCTCACTGTAACGAACCGCTGGATGGGGGCCACATTCTAATCCAGTGTTGGATTTTTAACCCCTTACACTTTAGCGTATGTTTGTCACCTGACATATCTGAGGATTTAGCGGATGCAGCACAGGCTGTAGAAGGGTGCATTTGTTTACTCGCCGTACCTACATGGCAGAAGAGGTTTAACTGTCTACCGTGGACACCGGATGTCCTAGAAATTCGTAACGATCAGCCCCCTGAAGCAGGAGGTTGTAATAATTTTTTCCTTTTGTCTTCGAGCTATGCTTGTTGCTTTTTAATTAGCGTTCCATTCACACTATCATTATTTGTTGTATTTTTTCCGACCTCCTAATGCCTTTAGCCTCCTGTTTGTCAACTAGATTCAAGCACCACGGGGTATTTTCCTTATAAAACGGCCCATTTTAAGTAATGATTTGGGCACTTAGTCTGATCTGTTTTGCGTTCTGAAGTCCCAACAAACAAACAATGTATATTCACATTTTTAGTTTTGAATAGAATGTTTATGTTGATCCCTTTTTGTATCCACATTAAGTAGGTTTAATGTCACTATAAATGGTACAATTTCTGAGTTTTATTGTCCACTGGTAATTGAGGCAAATCTTTTTCACGGATTTTATTGTGGTAAACAAACAGATTGCTGTCCTAGTCCGATGGCCTGATCAGTAAATAGCCGCATAAGTCACATTGTCTTCTAAATAAGTGTCTTCTCGTACCCAACTTGAATAATAAGTATTTTGCAGAGATTGAATTGACTGATTCCTACCAGTTAACTTGAAAGTTTAACTTCATCATAAGAAACTGTCATCAAATGAGGCACTGGTTGTTACCGTCAATGACTACTTTTTACTTGAAGATTTACAATTACTTTATTTCAGACAAATTATTTCACCATTACAATTTCGTCATTGAATTTAAAAAACTGGAAACTGGTTGGATCAAAAACACAGCTGACGAGGAAAATATCCTCAAAATGTTGAGTGTTTTTTACTATAAAAATGTTTGCTTTCTATTACTACTTCACATACCATCATCTTTTGTTTCCAGTAAAGTACCTTTCTCGAATTCGTTGATGCATTTGTCACTTTTCAAGTTGTTATGCAGTCAAATGTCACACTATTTGAGTCCGTGAATGCTTGTACTACACACACATAAAATTTTTTTATGACAGTGTGACATTTGAAAAGAAGTTCTGGAGAGGGTTCCCGTGTCAAATGGCTCTGAGCACTATGGGACTTAACATCTGAGATCATCAGTCCCCTAGAACTTAGAACTACTCAAACCTAACTAACCTAAGGACATCACACACATCCATGCCCGAGGCAGGATTCGAACCTGCGACCGAAGCGGTCACACGGTTCCAGACTGAAGCGCCTAGAACCGACGGCCACACCGGCCGGCGGTTCCCGTATCCCCTTCATTGTTGCTAACAGCTATGAGAAGTTCTACACAAACTTACTGATCGCTTACAAATTTTCTGTTCGTGTTTATGAACGTCTTGCGTTTTAAGTTCTGTGACCTCTAAGACCTCCACCAGGTGGTCAGAGCGAAAACTTTTTTCTTCAGTTACTGTTCAGCTTCCTGCCAACAGCGAGGTCATTAGATTGTGACCGAGAGCTACAGTAGAGACGGTGAAGATATTAGACGAGTATGTGGGAGGAAGAGTGTCCGCTCTATCTGATCTAAGATGAAAACTAATTTCCTTAACCTACGCCAAGTTATTAAATTAACGCTTTTAAAGCGTAATCTTTGTTATTAATCTAAGCAAAGATGAAACAGCAAAAGCTATGAAAGACTATAAATAAATACTCAGCACAAAACGATGATACACAAAGGAGGATATTTAAATTACTCTTTCCATTACAAACTATCATGTTCTCCTAAACAAATTATTTACTTAGCGATCGTTCCCTCGCCTTTAATAACCTTGTCGTCGATGGGACGTTAAACCCAAATCTTCCTTTTTCCCTTTCTTTTTTCTCCCTTCTTTAAGGGGGACTACATTGTGATTAAAAACAGTGTGCAGCAGGAAGAGATAGCTCAAGTATACAATAATACGACCTCTGCTCCCCCAGGAAAGAAATTCTCGTTACTTTTGGATCACACCTCGGTAAGAGACATACACGTAAACAGAGTGTAATGCTCAAAGCAGAAACGCTAGGGGTCTCGCGTTGACTATCGCACAAAAAGAGAGAAATGTATTGCAGGTTTATTCATGTGCTAGTTTTCATCATCATTCTTGTGTTTTGATATGCCATTCCCCGCCCCAAGATTTCCTCTCCTACGCTAGCGCTTTACGTTAGAGTAGCATGACTTATTTGTTGTACGTATGCTTCCTGGAAAAAAGTGACGCACACAGAAGGCAAGAGCGAAAGTCAACGTAATGTTGTACACGTACACCATCGGTGGATACGGAAATTCTCTGTTGCAGGTTGTAACGGAACATATTAAAGGCTTTACTTTACCGAAGTATGCGATACCCTCCAAATTCAACCAGTTTAACGAGTATTTATGATTATAGAAAAGTTATTGTGTATGTTAACAATGATTGCATAACATGTCTTCATAAACAGTCAACCCATTAAATTATACTGAATAACTGACCCACACAAAAGTTAATATCACTTGATCACTGATACAGCAAATGTCATCATGTAAAAACACTAAATTCATCTTAAATAATTAATATGAAGTACGAAAAATAGTGGCCAACTTAGGTATTTTGGATCTCCTTAAATAAAAATCACCCAGTGAAACCTATGTGTTCACTAGGAGCGTTTTCACTCAGTATTCACTTAATCAATCCTATTTTAGACGAAAACCAATGTAATTCTTAATAATTCGTGTTATTTACTTATTTATGCAAATTAGAGAAGTCAATTGACAAACTTCTAAAAAACGGCCTTTTTGTAACAAAGAATTATTCTGTCAAGTCAACAAATCTGTTTGTCATTTTAATAACATGTTAAATTATGTCACTCGATGCAAATTAATAACTTTTCTGCACAAATTATGATAACAGATGTACATGTGACTTATAAACTATATCTCTTTTTAGTAGTTCTTTGACAATGTTATAAATACCAGCAGCAAGAAGGGTCGGGGGCGCAGTCGGAATGTCACTTTGGTAAAGTGTGTTTGTGTGTTATTGTTTGAGGTGGATAAACAATGCAAAGAACATGTAAAGGAAGTGCTACTTTGTGTTGTGTCATGGTCTTTGGTGGACAGTGGAATTAAGATGGCCACCAGAGTAATAAATATTTGAAGTTTACATATTTGTTGGTTTCGCTCGTTCTTTATCACCAAAAGCACATAAAAAACACGGGACCTAATGTTTTTAACCCTAGACAACCAGATTTAGAGCCAGCATCAGCATCGAGACACAGCAGCGATCCAGCAAGTAGCAGCGATTACCACAACACAATGCATTTTAATGGTGCCAACCTAACATCAAGTGCTAACAAGCTCCGTAAATGGGAGTGAAATAGTGCGATTATAGCAATTAGCAATATCTACGACTAGGCGACCATTACAAGGTACAGGGGATAGGCAAAATAATGTGCATACCTGTACTTACTTGGGAATGGTTTATTAATAAGGGATTGAACCCCCATTTGCCCGCAGTACAGCTGCGATTCTTCTTGGAATACTGGCATATAATGATTGTGTAGTCTCCAGAGGAATGTTACGTTACTATTCAATCAGAACCTCATCTAACTTCTGTAGTGACGAGAAAGGTGGAAATCTGCTCCGGAATCTGCGCTCCAATGCCGCACACAAAGGTTCGATAATGTTCAAGTCGGGGGACTGCGCTGGCCAGTGAAGAGTCTGCAGTTGAGCTGCATGCCCCGCATAGTACGATTGTACAGTTGTGGTCGTGTGAATGGGAACATTATCGTCCTGAAATATGGCATAATTGTTGGGGAAGAACATTTGAATCGTAGGAAGCCCCAGATCACTTAAAATGTTCACACAATCATTGGTTGTAACACGCCCTTTGGGACCAGCAGAATACCATGATATGGCTGCCCACACCACCAAATTTCCACCTCCATGCTTGACCGTTGGAATCAAGCAATCAGAATTGTAGGCTTCTTTCTGGGTGCTACAGACGTAAACCCGGCCCGATGTTGGAAATAACAAAAATGTTGACTCGTCGGATCATATGACGTGTTTTCACTTATCAGCCGTCTAGGATTTATGCTCTGGACACCATGTTTTACGCTTATTTGCGTTGGTTGTCATCACTAATGGATTCGGCATAGCAGCTCGTCCATGAATATTCGCTTTACGGAGTCCTCGGTGGACAGTGTCTATAGGAACGGGATCTCGAAGATGGCTATTGAGCTCTGCAGTCACTTTAGCCACTGTAGTTTTGCGTTGTTTTGACACAGTTCGTGTTAGCATACCACAATCTCTGTCAGTTTTGATTTCGTCCACTACTACGTTTACGCGATGATGTCTTTCTATGTTTTGTGTAGGCTGTCATGACTGTTGAAACAGTTGCTCTTGAAATATTCAGTAAGTTGCTGTCTTGGTTACTGATTCTCCAGCTAATCGGGTCACCACAACCTACCTTTTTTCGAACGCTGTTAGGTCTTTCATTGCACGTCGACCTCTGCCTCTGAATGCAAATAAGAAGCGTGCAGGCCGGCCGCAGTGGCCGAGCGGCTCTAGGCGCTACAGTCTGGAACTGTGCGACCGCTACGGTCGCAGGTTCGAATCCTGCCTCGGGCATGGATATGTGTGATGTCATTAGGTTAGTTAGGTTTATGTGGTCCTAGGGGACTGATGACCTCAGAAGTGAAGTCCCATAGTGCTCAGAGCCATTTGAACCATTTTTTGAACGAAGCGTGCACTACTCATAAACAACCTGCGCTGATGCCTAGTCTGTATTGAACACGCACAGTCCAGTGCGACACGTGGATTACCTGCGTTGTTGACCATCAAACACAGCTATTCCTTTACTACCACTGTTCACATTATTTCGCCTATACCCTGTGTAATGGCCACCAGAGTGCAGTAACGAAATACGGGAAATGCTAAGGAAGCAAAGGCTGTTGCACTCTCAGTTCAAAAGAGGACGCGCAAATGACGACAGGCAAAGATTATCAGAGATTCATGCATCTTTGAAATGATCTATGCGCGAAGCGTACGGCAGCACAGTAAGAAGCATCCCTTCATAGAGAAACAACTATGAGCCGTGCGCGGCTCGTGTTCGTTCCGTTTATTGCTTGACGTCTTCTCTTTGCGGTGCTGCCGTCCCGTTTCTTATTTGATTTACTGGCGACACTAAATTTCTGGCTTGCCTACCTGTAAGTGGCAGCAGCAGCGCTTATCGATAAGAGCACTGTCGTACTATCTTTGGAGCGACTGCTAGTATTTCCAGGTCGTCGTGTGTCGGGAGTTCAGTCGGGCTGGAGCAGCAGTGAGGTCCGGACAGCCATGACTTGCCCACCATTGCCGACATACATGATTTGAGTGGGGACGACCTTGGTTGGTCGTTTGGTCGCCGACCACTTCTGGGTTCTCTGTGTGTGTTGGCTTGTGATTCGTCCTTGTTCCACAGTGACTGTTTTAGTATTGTTCGAGTTGTTTGTGGAAGTGTTTTGGGGCAACCGTGTGTAGCTTGTGTGGTTTGGCCTGAGCAGTTATTTTAATGCCGTCTGCGTGCTGGATTGACTTGGTCAGTTGGAAGAGAGCAGCGAGGATGTCTCTGCTGCACGAGGTCAGGCCGGGACAGCTGGCGGCGTGCACGCGCGGTCAGATTGTGGGGCGCTAGCTGCGAGAGCTTCAAAGTTCATTGGCCACCAAACCTGGACACTGAAGTTGAGTGATCAGTTAACCTGTCATGAAACCCCAACTGCTGCGACATCTCTTCGTTCATTGCCGGTTGTTGCTTCCTGGGCCGTTCCGGCTAGCAGCAATGTATGGTGTGTTGGAGTCGGCGAAATTTTGCAGCCGTCTTCCTGTATGGTCTTTAACTATTAAACTAGTTGTTACTTACCAGTGAAGTGCACCAGCGGTATTTTCTGCCTTGTGGCCGTTAACGCCCCAGTTACCTGCCCTGGTCGTTTGCGTAGTTTTGTGGCAGTGTGTTTTTCCTCGCCGTGTTGACGCTGTCCGGCACAGCGTGTAATTTGACTGCCTTTAATTGTTTGTTCATATTTTTTTCTTAAGTGTGCTGATTGTGCCTTGGCTGTTTCTAGATGCCGATTTTGAAAACGTAGTGCGGCTGTTATCTTCGTCCTCAGCTAATATTTTCCGTTGTCGTACCGTTGGTCGGGCGGAAGGGAATTGATTAGGTTGTTGGTCGGTCCTTCAGCCGTCCCTGGGTCGGGTTGCCATCCGATTACTTAACCTCACTCTTGGCTGCCTGTCTCACCTCACCTCACGTTAGAGCTACCTCCTCAGGCCGACCCTTGCAACACTACTGAGCACCACTGTTCGGTTGCTTTTACATTGTCATTTTAGTCTGAAATACTGCGCGAGGCTTTCTGCTGTCTATAAATTTTGTTTGTTTTAATTTTAAAATAGGGCCTTCAGCTGACTTAAAGTAAAATTTGAAGATTGATTTGTATAAAACTTTTTTTTTTAATTTACTCTACCTGAAATTCTTGTTATCCAGGCAATAAGCCCAGAGTTGTTCTATGTCTTGTGTGTGGCCTTCATACGAGTATTTACGTGAAATATATATATATATATATATATATATATATATATATATATATATATATTTTAATAAGGCTTTCAGCCGAGTGTATTCATTAAAGAAAATTTTATAATTTGCGTTCAGGCCTTCAGCCTTTCTTGTTTTGGTGTCGTTTTGGACCTTCAGTCCAGCAGGTATCGCAAGTTTTATAAACTAGGCCTTCAGCAGTGTTGTTTTAATTTGATCTTTTTAAGGCAATGTATAATTAAGTGGTTCCTAGGAAAATAAAAGTTTGTGTGTTTTGTGCAACTAACAGTAACTGATTAGGACCCCCTCAACAACCACAACCTGATCTGCTCTGTCCTGCGAAACCAGATTTCAAACTAAAAGATTCGAAAATAAATAAGCCGCCAGGTCCGGATGGAATCCAAGTTTGGTTTTACAAATACTACTCTGCGTCATTGTTCCCTTACTTAGTTTGCGTCTCTAGCGAATCTCTCGACCAGCGCAAAGTGCCAAGCGACTGGAAAACAGCGCAGGTGACTCCTATATATAGGAAGGATAAAAGAACGGAAGGGACTGATAACCTCAGATGTTATATCCCATAGTGCTCAGAGCCATTTGAACCATAAAAGAACGGACCCGCAAAACTATAGACCAATATCCTTAACATCAATTTACTGCAAAATTCTAGAGCATATTCTGAGTTCGAATATAATAAATTTTCTAGAGACCGAAAAGCTCGTGTCCACGAATCAGCACGGCTTTAGAAGGCATCGCTCGTGCGAAACTCAGCTTGCTCTTTTGTCACATGATGTACCCAAACTGTGGATGAAGGGCAACAGGCAGAGTCCATATTTGTAGATTTCCGAAAAGCATTCGACACGGCACGACGCTGTTAACGAAGGGACATGAGCTGTTAAGCCGATTGTGCGATATTTCTCGCACTTGTCAGCTCTTGCAGTATTCGGAATAATGTGGATTATATTTTTCCGAAAGTCACATGGTTTATCGACAGACTCACACATTCTACACAACAATGTGAATAGTCCAGAATGAGATTTTCACTCTCCAGCGGAGTGTGCGCTGATATGAAACTTCCTGGCAGATTAAAACTGTGTGCCCGACCGAGACTCGAACTCGGGACCTTTGCCTTTCGCGGGCAAGTGCTCTACCATCTGAGCTACCGAAGCACGACTCACGCCCGGTACTCACAGCTTTACTTCTGCCAGTATCTCGTCTCCTACCTTCCAAACTTTACAGAAGCTCTCCTGCAAACCTAGCAGAACTAGCACTCCTGAAAGAAAGGATATAGCGGAGACATGGCTTAGCCACAGCCTGGGGGATGTTTCCAGAATGAGATTTTCACTCTGCAGCGGAGTGTGCACTGATATGAAACTTCCTGGCAGATTAAAACTGTGTGCCCGACCGAGACTCGAACTCGGGACCTTTGCCTTTCGCGGGCAAGTGCTCTACCATCTGAGCTACCGAAGCACGACTCACGCCCGGTACTCACAGCTTTACTTCTGCCAGTATCTCGTCTCCTACCTTCCAAACTTTACAGAAGCTCTCCTGCAAACCTAGCAGAACTAGCACTCCTGAAAGAAAGGATATAGCGGAGACATGGCTTAGCCACAGCCTGGGGGATGTTTCCAGAATGAGATTTTCACTCTGCAGCGGAGTGTGCGCTGATATGAAACTTCCTGGCAGATTAAAACTGTGTGCCCGACCGAGACTCGAACTCGGGACCTTTGCCTTTCGCGGGCAAGTGCTCTACCATCTGAGCTACCGAAGCACGACTCACGCCCGGTACTCACAGCTTTACTTCTGCCAGTACCTCGTCTCTTACCTTCCAAACTTTACAGAAGCTCTCCTGCAAACCTAGCAGAACTAGCACTCCTGAAACAAAGGATATAGCGGAGACATGGCTTAGCCACAGCCTGGGGGATGTTTCCAGAATGAGATTTTCACTCTGCAGCGGAGTGTGCGCTGATATGAAACTTCCTGGCAGATTAAAACTGTGTGCCCGACCGAGACTCGAACTCGGGACCTTTGCCTTTCGCAGGCAAGTGCTCTACCATCTGAGCTACCGAAGCACGACTCACACCCGGTACTCACAGCTTTACTTCTGCCAGTATCTCGTCACCTACCTTCCAAACTTTACAGAAGCTCTCCTGCAAACCTAGCAGAACTAGCACTCCTGAAAGAAAGGATATAGCGGAGACATGGCTTAGCCACAGCCTGGGGGATGTTTCCAGAATGAGATTTTCACTCTCCAGCGGAGAGCTTCTGTAAAGTTTGGAAGGTAGGAGACGAGATACTGGCAGAAGTAAAGCTGTGAGTACCGGGCGTGAGTCGTGCTTCGGTAGCTCAGATGGTAGAGCACTTGCCCGCAAAAGGCAAAGGTCCCGCGTTCGAGTCTCGGTCGGGCACACGGTTTTAATCTGCCAGGAAGTTTCATATCAGCGCACACTCCGCTGGAGAGTGAAAATCACATTCTGGAAACATCCCCCAGGCTGTGGCTAAGCCATGTCTCCGCTATATCCTTTCTTTCAGGAGTGCTAGTTCTGCTAGGTTTGCAGGAGAGCTTCTGTAAAGTCAACTGATGAACTTCGTAGCAGCTGAGGAGATCTCCGCCTACCATCCTGAGGGAGCCATGGGTCTGATGATAGTTATGTAAAAATAACCGAAACCGGTTACCTATGTCATTGAAACATAAATGGTGTGATCAAGACTGAACTTTAGTCAAAATATAATACTCTATTGATCACTGTATTCCAAAAATGTTTACCAAAAATGTCTTCTTTCCTCCAGGAACGTGGAATAGGCTCCCAGATATGTAACTCGCTCGAAAACTTTTTAAGTAATAGAACCCAGTTCAAAAATGGTTCAAATGGCTCTGAGCACTATGGGACTTAACAGTTGTGGTCATCAGTCCCCTAGAACCTAGAACTACTTAAACCTAACTAACCTAAGGACATCACACACATCCATGCCCGAGGCAGGATTCGAACCTGCGACCGTAGCAGTCGCACGGTTCCGGACTGCGCGCCTAGAACCGCGAGACCACCGCGGCCGGCAATAGAACCCAGTGTGTCGTCCTTAATGGGGAGTTATCATCGGAGACAGAGATAAAATCAGGAGTACCTCACGGAAGTGTGATAGGACCGCTGCTATTTTCGGTATACACAAATGTTATTGCAGACAGGGTGGGCAGCAATCTGCGGTTGTTCACTCGTTATGCTGTGGTGTACAGTAAGGTGTCGAAGATAAGTGACTGTAGGCTGATACAAGATGGCCTAGACAAAATTTTTGGTTGATGTGATGAAAGACAGCTGGCTCTTAATGTAAGAAAATGTAAGCTAATGCGGATGAATAGGGTGGAGCATTATTAGTGTCCGCTTGTCATTCTCACGTCGTTTAAAGACCTTGGCGTAACTTTTCGAAGTGATATGAAATGGAACGAGAATGTGAGATTTGCGGTAGGGAAGGCGTATGATCGACTCCAGTTTATTGTCGAATTTTAGAAAAGTGTAATTAATCTGTGTAGGAGACGCCAGTGCGACCTGTTTAGTACGGCTCTAGTGTTTGAGATCCGCACCAGGAGGGACTGAAAGAAGGGGAGCAATCCAGAGGCGAACTGCTAGATCTGTTACTGGGTTCCATCAGCATGCAAATGTTACGGAATGCTTCGGGAGCTCAAGTGGGAATTCCTCGAGGAAAGAAGACACTCATTTCTAAGAACGCTACTGAAAAAGTGTAGAGAATCGACATTTAAAGCTGACTGCACAACGACCCTACTCCCAGTAACATACGTTTCGCATGGGGACCACAAAGCTAAGATACGAGTAATTATGGCTAATATGCAGGCACATCTGCGAGTGGAACAGGAAAGGAAACGGCTAGTTGCGGTACAGGGTATCATCCGTCACGTAGCGTGATGTGGCCTTCGGAGTATGTGCGTCGATATGAAGATGAGTGCTGTTCGTGTTTAGTGTTGTTACCTAGCCCGGTAGCGTGAATTTGAAGATGTGTGATCGCTAAAATCCTTGGGGGAATTAGCGGCAAAACGACTATTCACATTGTTGTGTAGAATGTGTGAGTCTGTCGATAAATCATGTGACTTTCGGAAAAATACCATCCACATTATTCCGAATACTGCGAGAGCTGACAAGTGCGAGAAATATCGCACAATCAGCTTAACTGCTCGTGTATCCAAGTTGCTGACAAGAATAATATACAGAAGAATGGGAAAGAAAATTAAGGATGTGTTAGATGACGATAAGGTTTGCTGTAGGAAACGTAAAGGCACCAGAGAGGCAATTCTCACATTTGCTGTTGATAATGAAAGCAAGACTAAAGCAAAATCAAGTTACGTTCATAGGATTTGTCGACCTGGGAAAAGCGTTCGAGAATATAATTCTCAGCATAATGGGGGTAAGCTATAAGGAGAGACAGTTAACATACAGTATGTACAAGAGCTAAGAGGGAGTAATAAGAGTGGAAGACCAAGGACGAAATGCTCGGATTAAAAACGGTATAAGATAGGGATGTATTCTTCTGCCCCTACTGTTCAATCTGTATATCGAGGACGCAATGATGGAAATAAAAGAATGGTTCAGGAGAGAAATTAGAGTACAAGGTGAAAGGATATCAGTGATACAATTCGCTGACGACATTGTTATGCTGAGTGACAGTGGAGAAGAATTACGTGATCTGCTGAATGGAACGAACAGTCTAATTAGTACAGAATATGGATAGAGAGTAAATCGAAGAAAGGCGAAAGCAATGGGCAGTAGCAGAAATGAGAACAGAGAGAAACTTGACATCTGTATTGATGGTCAAGAAGGAGATGAAGTTAAGGAATTCTACTACCTAGGCAGCAAAATAACCAATGACGGATGGAGTAAGGAGGACACCAAAAGCAGACTAGCACTGGCATTCCTGGCCAAGAGATGTCTACTGGTATCTAAGAGAGGACTTAATTTGATGGAGAAATTTCTCAGATTGTACGTCTGGAGTACAGCATTGTATGGTAGTGAAACATGGGCTGTGGGAAAACCGGAACAGAAAAGGATCTAAGAATTTGAGATGAGGTGTTACAGACGAATGTTGAAAATTAAGTGGACGGATAAGTTAAGGAATGAGGGGAGGAAAGATATATGTGGAAAAGACTGACAAGGAGAAGGGCAGGATGGTAGGACATCTGTTAAAACATAAAAAAAGACTTCCATGGTACTAGAGGGGGCTGTAGGTGGCAAAAACCGTAGAGGAAGACAGAGATTGGAATACATCCAGCAAATAATTGAGTGCGCAGGTTGCAAGTGCTACTCTGAGATGAAGCGGTTGGCACAGGAGAGCAATTCGTGTCCTGCCGCATCACACCAATCAGAAGACTGATGACACAAAAAAAGAAACGGATCACTTTGAATGGCACGCGGATGCTGTGTGCTCGTGTGGGAAGCGTTATCAGCAGCTGAGAGTGTTTGAAATGGGCCTAATTGTGGTTTTAAATTGGCCAGCTCGTCAAATAGTGTAATATCCATATCTGTGAGACATTCGCATACTACAGTGGCCCGATCTTGGACTGCATGGGAACGCGTGGGCAAGCATACGTGTCGCACAATTTCCTCCCGACCACGTCTGATCATCCGGAGGGAGATCGTCATATTGTGGACTAGGCACTTCGTCATCCCTTCACATCTGCACTCCCCATAGGAGAACAAGTAACGGAAACCGTGCAACGTTCTCTGTCATCCTCCACCAATGGTCGAAGACTGGTTACACTAATAATTACAGTCCCAGGCGGAGGCTGCCGCTAACACCACAACACAAACGGCTGTGATCACTAAGCGTTGCCTGCTTATGAATCACACTTCCCCAGCTGACTATCGTCGGCGGGCGTGGCGGTTACATGGGCATATGACCTGTTCTTCCAATTTTGTGGGGTGGCAAGTTGGTGTTATTCCTATGGTTATGGTGTGGGGAGCAGTCAGCTAAAACATCAAGTCACAGCTGGTGGTGACTGGAGGAACTCAGATGGAGAAATGATAAGTCACGGACATCCTTTCGCAGATTATAAATCAGTCTCATAACTTTTCCCACACGCCTCGTACGGTCCACGTAATGCAATGTAACAGCACTTTACAACAAACTGATGTATTGGAAATATGGTATAATATAAGCTGCTGCCTATTATACCATATAAGCTGTCCCTCCCCCCCCCCCCCCCCCCCCAAGAGCCATGGACCTTGCCGTTGGTGGGGAGGCTTGTATGCCTCAGCGATACAGATGGCCGTACCATAGGTGCAGCCACAACCGAGGGGTATCTGTTGAGAGGCCAGACAAACGTGTGGTTCCTGAAGAGGGGCAGCAGCCTTTTCAGTAGTTGCAGGGGCAACAGTCTGGATGATTGACTGATCTGGCCTTGCAACACTAACCAAAACGGCCTTGCTCTTCTGGTACTGCGAACGGCTGAAAGCAAGGGGAAACTACGGCCGTAATTTTTCCCGAGGGCATGCAGCTTTACTGTATGATTAAATGATGATGGCGTCCTCTTGGGTAAAATATTCCGGAGGTAAAATAGTCACCCATTCGGATCTCCGGACGGGGACTACTCAGGAGGGCGTCGTTATCAGGAGAAAGGAAACTGGCGTTCTATGGATCGGAGCGTGGAATGTCAGATCCCTTAATCGGGCAGGTACGTTAGAAAATTTAAAAAGCGAAATGGATAGGTTGAAGTTAGATATAGTTGGAATTAGTGAAGTTCGGTGGCAGGAAGAACAAGACTTTTGGTCAGGTGAATACAGCTTTATAAATACAAAATCAAATAGGGGTAACGCAGGAGTAGGTTTAATAATAAATAAAAAAATAGCAGTGCGGGTAAGCTACTACCAACAGTATAGTGAACACATTATTGTGGCCAAGATACACACGAAGCCCATTTCTACCACAGTAGTACAAGTTTACATGCCAACTAACTCTGCAGATGACGAAGAAATTGAAGAAATGTATGATGAAATAAAAGAAATTATTCAGATTGTGTAGGGAGACGAAAATTTAATAGTCATGGGTGACTGGAATTCGGCAGTAGGAAAAGGGAGAGAAGGAAACATAGTGGGTGAATGTGGATTGGGGGAGAGGAATGAAAGAGGAAGCCGTCTGGTAGAATTTTACACAGAGCATAACTTAATCATAGATAACATTTGGTTCAAGGATCATGAAAGAAGGTTGTATACATGGAAGAATCCTGGAGATAGTAGAAGGTATCAGATAGATTATATAATGGTAAGACAGAGATTTAGGAACCAGGTTTTAAATTGTAAGACATTTCCAGGGGCAGATGTGGACTCTGACCACAATCTATTGGTTATGAACTGTAGATTAAAACTGAAGAAACTGCAAAAAGGTGGGAATTTAATGAGATGGGTCCTGGATAAACGGACTAAACCAGAGATTGTACAGAGTTTCAGGGAGAGCATAAGGGAACAATTGATAGGAATGGGGGAAAGAAATACAGTAGAAGAAGAATGTGTAGCTCGGACGGATGAAGTAGTGAAGGCAGCAGAGGATCAAGTAGGTAAAAAGACGAGGGCTAGTAGAAATCCTTGGGTAACAGAAGAAATATTGAATTTAATTGATGAAAGGAGAAAATATAAAAACGCAGTAAATGAAGCAGGCAAAAGGAAATACAAACGTCTCAAAAATGAGATCGACAGGAAGTGCAAAATGGCTAGGCAGGGATGGCTAGAGGACAAATGTAAGGATGTAAGGTAAGATAGATACTGCCTACAGGAAAATTAAAGAGACCTTTGGAGACAAGAGAGCTACTTGTATGAATATCAAGAACTGAGATGGAAACTCAGTTCTAAGCAAAGAAGGGAAAGCAGAAAGGTGGAAGGAGTATATAGAGAGTCTATACAAGGGTGATGTACTTGAGGACAATATTATGGAAATCGAAGAGGATGTAGATGAAGATGAAATGGGAGATACGATACTGCGTGAAGAGTTTGACAGAGCACTGAAAGACCTGAGTCGAAACAAGGTCCCGGGAGTAGTCAACATTCCATTGGAACTACTGACGGCCTTGGGAGAGCCAGTCCTGACAAAACTCTACCATCTGGTGAGCAAGATGTATGAGACAGGCGAAATACCGTCAGACTTCAAGAAGAATATCATAATTCCAATCCCAAAGAAAGCAGGTGTTGACAGATGTGAATATTATCGAACTATCTGTTTAATAAGTCACAGCTGCAAAATACTAACGCGAATTCTTTACAGACGAATGGAAAAACTGGTAGAAGCCGACTTCGGCGAAGATCAGTTTGGATTCCGCAGAAATGTGAGGCAATACTGAACCTACGACTTATCTTAGAAAATAGAATAAGGAAAGGCACACCTACATTTCTATCATTTGTAGAATTAGAGAAAGCTTTTGACAATGTTGACTGGAATACTCTCTTTCAAATTCTAAAGGTGGCAGGGGTAAAATACATTGAGCGAAAGGCTATTTTCAATCTGTACAGAAACCAGATGGCAGTTATAAGAGTCGTGGGGCATGAAAGGGAAACAGCGGTTGGGAAGGGAGTGAGACAGGATTGTAGCCTGTCCCCGATATTATACAATCTGTATATTGAGCAAGCAGTAAAGAAAACAAAAGAAAAATTAGGAGCAGGTATTAAAGTCCATGGAGAAGAAATAAAAACTTTGAGGTTCGCCGATGGCATTGTAATTCTGTCAGAGACAGCAAAGGACTTGGAAGAGCAGTTGAACGGAATGGACAGTGTCTTGAAAGGAGGATATAAGAAGAACATCAACAAAAGCAAAACGAGGATAATGGAATGTAGTCGAATTAAGTCGGATGATGCTGAGGGAATTAGATTAGGAAATATGACACTGAAAGTAGTAAAAGAGTTTTGCTATTTGGGGAGGAAAATAACTGATGATAGTCGAAGTGGAGAGGATATAAAATGTAGACTGGCAATGGCAACGAAAGCGTTTCTGAAGAAGAGAAATTTATTAACATCGAGTATAGATTTAAGTGTCAGGAAGTCGTTTCTGAAAGTATTTGTATGAAGTGTAGCCATGTATGGAAGTGAAACATGGACGATAAATTGTTTGGATAAGAAGAGAATAGAAGCTTTCGAAATGTGGTGCTACACAACGATGCTGATGATTAGATGGGTAGATTACATAACTAATGAGGGGTATTGAATAGAATTGGGGAGAAGAGGATTTTGTGGTACAGCTTGACAAGAAGAAGGGCCCGGTTGGTAGGACATGTTCTGAGGCATCAAGGGATCACAAATTTAGCTTTGGAGGGCAGTGTGGAGGGTAAAAATCGTAGAGGTAGACCGAGAGACGAATACACTAAGCAGATTCAGAAGGATGTAGGTTGCAGTAAGTACTGGGAGATGAAGAAGCTTGCACAGGATAGAGTAGCATGGAGAGCTGCATCAAACCAGTGTCAGGACCGAAGACAACAACAACAACAAACAACATAAGCTGTCTAGTAACATGGTGTCTTCTTTTAACAGGACAATGCCCGTCCACACAGGGCATGTATCTCTACGAACTGTCTGCGTGACGCCTGCCGGCGTGGCCGAGCGGTTCTAGGCGCTATAGTCTGGAACGGTCGCAGGTTCGAATCCTGCCTCGGGCATGGATGTGTGTGATGTCCTGAGGTTAGTTAGGTTTAAGCAGTTCTAAGTTCTAGGGGACTGATGACCTAAGGTGTTAAGTCCCATAGTGCTCAGAGCCATTTGAACCATTGTCTGCGTGACGCTGGGGTGGCTGTGGCCAGCTAGATCCCAAATCTGTGGCCAATAGAACATGTGTGGCGTCGGTTCAGACGTCAACTCCGTCCCAGTGCCAATATCCAGAATATCGCGGACACTTGCGACAGTTGTGGGCCATTTTGTTTCAAGAGAGAATTCAACGACTTTATGATCCTCTTTACTGCAGTATCAGTCTCTGGTCATACTGATTAATAGGTTCAACCCGCAAAGTTCTTTATAACTGTCACTCGATTTTGTGATCACTTAAATAACACACTCTCAGCCCGTGAAGTTCCATTTCGTTTCTTCTTCCGTATTGGGCCATTCACTTTTTCTTTGCCAGTCTTTGTATTTTAATCTCTCTCGTTCCCTACAAAGTTTGTTACTTGCTGCTCTCTCTAGCCCCTTGATATCTTAACAAATGCCCTATCATCGTCTTTCTTTTTCTAGTCAGTGTTCCGCACTTACTGCTTTCCTGTGTAGCAGCCCATGTAATTTACGGCAGTCTTTCATAACACCCCATGTCAGACACTTCGATTATTTTCTTTTGCGGTTTCCCCACAGCCCGTGATTCACTGCCATACAATTCTGGGTTCCAGACATACGTTCTCAGAAATTTCTTCGTCGAGGGCCATGACTGACACGAGCAGACTACTCCTAGCAAGGAATTATCTTCTCTTCGGAAGACTGTGATTGTTAGAAGATCCTTGCTTCGTCCGTAAGGCGTTACTTTGCATCCAGTACAGCGTCATACCTCCCTTCGCCGACTACGTGGTTCCTTATATTGGTGTTGAGTTTGTTGCTGATTTTACCTCTTCTACTCGTGATTGTTTTTGCCTCTGTGGCTTATGCGCAGTCGTTATTCCGTTCTCATTAGACTATTCATTCCGTTCAACTGGTCCCTCACCTTCACAGAGAATAGCAACGTCATAATCGAATCTTATCATGAATATCCTTCCGCTCTAAATTTTATTTACACACCTAAATCTTTTTTTAGTACCGTTACGGATTCTTCGATGTACTGGTTGGACACTAGGGGAAAAACACTTCGCTCCATTCTCATTTTTAACTGTGCCTTCTTGTACATTCTTCCGCAATTAGGGTCAGTGTCCCACCAAACCGGCAAGAGAGTGTCCTGAACATCTGTTCGCTCCTCGGCCCTCTT
Organism: Schistocerca piceifrons; assembly: GCF_021461385.2. Classification (NCBI taxonomy): domain Eukaryota; kingdom Metazoa; phylum Arthropoda; class Insecta; order Orthoptera; family Acrididae; genus Schistocerca; species Schistocerca piceifrons. The sequence goes on from NC_060141.1 coordinate 84,436,819, forward strand.
TGACGAGGCCGTTTGCAGTATAAAGCTGCGGAATAATTACCAATGATGAACGGCATGAGGATGCAGAGCCAGTGGACATCACTGCATTAAAGACACGTAATGTATATACACAGGACATGTGGCGTGTAACTAAAACAGTGTCATGGTGATTTCTTCATTGGCAACAGATTCCGGAACAGGCCCTACTCGGATCTCCGCGAGGAAACTGCCATGGGACAGGTGACCATGAGAAAAAGATTGAATAACCAACGAAAGGATAACTTTCTCCGAGTCGAGGCGTGGAATATCAGAAGATTGAACGTTGTAGCGAAGATAGAAAATCTGAAAAGAGAAATAGACAGGCTCAATCTTGATATAATGCGGGTCAGTGAGGTGAAATGTTTCGCTGGCTCTTTACTATTTGCTTCGTTTTATTATTACTCGCGTAACAACTAATATAAGAGATAAAATATGTTGCTACGAAAAGAGCCCCGAAATACCTTTTAGTGATGCTGTGCTGTGACTTTCTTTAGATCATTAATTTTCAACAAAACAAAATAGATTATGTTCTTATTGTTCTGGATCTGGCTTTCTATTAAAGGAACATTTTTTTTTACTGTAACTCTCCGTAAAGTTCAACCTATCTTCCTTACTTTATAGTTATTGAAAGGTTAATGAAAATTATTTGTTATCAAAACTGATGTTACAGCACGCAATGATTGTTCAACATCAAAATTTTGCAGTGGACTTTTGTTCACAGTAAAACACCAATAATTACCACGACTAACACGAGAACATGTGACTATTGACAAAAAGATGTTTTTACTATAAGGTTTGCCAGACCAGAACTACGCACAGCAAGATTTCTTTTATGTTATGGAGGTAAATTATCTTTTTGCACTGTTATCAGCAGCCCGCGTCAACCTGTAAAACACATCATAAAATCTGCTGCTCTGCTCTGCAATTCCGGAAGCTGAAAGAAATAATTTTTGTTCACTATTACCTGCCCGCTTCTTTGCGGTATGATTGATTTCATTTAAATCAGTTTGAATGCGCCGCGGCAGCGGCTCGTTCGTTCGTAGCGCACCTCTGCACCACGAATAATATCTAAATAACTGAAAATGTCTTAAAGGGATGGGATAAAATACCAGGCAAGCTTATTACAAATCATAATGCAAGGTTTCACTAAGTAACTCTATTCAAAACATTTAAACAAATCAAGTTATTACACACCTTTCCAAGGCTATGTCTAATGGCGTCCCTCTCACAATCTTGACAAAAGAATGCTACGCAAGCGTACAATATAACGTCACAGGCCCTTCCTACTCACGTAACTACAAGAAGACGACAGAGAAATTAATGTTCGTTCTGTACTATTTATAGCAGTCACATATTCTCATCTTTGTTTGATATTTAATAAGTATCGTCTGTGGCGGTTTCAGTACTCGCCGCAACAGATACTATCTAACTAAAAAAAAAAAACAGTACATAATTCTATACAAGAACAAAACATGACACATTATACTTTCTCTTTATTACATAATATGTCTTTTGCTAAGAGACGTTACAAATGGGAACAAGACAAGGATTTATAGTCAGATAAGTACAGGGTAGTATCAACAGCAGCAGAAAATGGTATAACGGGAGGAGGGTTCTTTAGAAGGTAGGGCGGGGAATGTGTTACTGCGAACAGTTTAGTGATACGGTTATTCTCGTCAGAATGGACAGCACACCAACACCCTAACTATAGTACAGCAGCAGATGAAGAGACAGATAAAGTATATGCGGATATTGGACCGGCAATTCAGTACGAGAAGGGACATGGAAATCTAATAGTCTTAATGTGGTTGTAGTGGAAGGAGTAGAAGAAAGGTTTGCTGGAGAAGACGGGCTTGATGCTAGGAATGAATTAGGAGAAAGATTAATTGAGTTCTGCAATAAGTTTCAGCTAGTTCAAATGGCTCTGAGCACTATGGGACTTAACATCTGAGGTCATCAGTCCCCTAGAACTTAGAACTACTTAAACCTAACTAACCTAAGGACATCACACACATCCATGCCCGAGGCAGGATTCGAACCTGCGACCGTAGCGGTCACGCTGTTCCAGACTGTGTAGTGGGACGAAATTAAGCGTCACCCATCCACCAATGTCAGCCCAGTTTGCAGGTGACTATAAGTTTAATTTAGTTTTGTTTATGTATTTTTCTTAATATTTGTAATAGCTGTGAATTATCTAAAAGTTTTGTATTTTTTTTATGTGTTTCATGTACGGAGAGGGCGGCGCAACGAACGGAGACAGCATCTTCGTTGCCGCGACCAGAGAGGAAATTGCTGGCCGCTATACGTCGCGGGTCGACAGCCAAGGAGCAACAGAAGATCCTGGAACCGAGTTGTTGCGTCGTGCTTCTAAAAATTAAAAATGAATTTTTGTACTCTTTTTGTACAACAATGACGTCATATAGAGCGTAATCTTATTGAAAAGTCAGTCACTGTCTCTCGACGGTCAAGTTCACATCTGTATGTGTAGGAAGCTAATAAAATAGTGTATGCTACTAAAGTTGAAACACGTGTTCTGAAGATTTACTTATGAAGAATTATGTGAACGGATTAATAATATATTTGACAAGATTAGTGATTCTGACAGCGTTCACCGAAACTTTGAATCTCAAAAGTTTATTTAATGTGTTATTCTGATATCGATTAGATCAAGATAACGTGTGTCAATATAATTTCTGAGGAGAAACAAACGAAATTTAAATCGAAAAAGTTGCAAAAACCAATTGGCCCAAGTGATGTAATTCTTTGCATACGACTCAACTGATGTTTTACAGTTTCGTTCAAGAACCATTCTATGACAATTTAAAAAGCATATAAATCATTTTTGAAGTGGGTTGTAACTGACGTAGGTGACGAAGTCTGCACATGGTCATATATCAAACGAAAATCGGTTGTAAAAAACTTACGTCGTTACACTACAACTGAAGCGCCTAGAACCACTCAGCCACAACGGCCGGCTTTCAGCTAGTACAGCGGGTATTTTTCTGTTGAAAATCTCAGGAGGAGGAGGTATACTTGGAAAAGACTGACCGGTACGGGAAGACTTCAGTAAGATTACATCAGAGATTCCGAAACCAGATACTGGACTGTAATGGTTACCCAGGAGCGGATATAGACTCAAATTACATTTTAGAGTAGGCTGAAGTTTAAGAGACTAGTCCTGGAAGAAGCAGTACGCAAAGAAGTGGGATACGGAAGTACTAAGAAATGAAGAGAAACGTCTGAAGTTCTCTAAGGCTATAGATACAGGAATAAGGAATAGCTCAGTGGGGGGTTTAGTTAAAGAAGAATGGACATGTCTAAAAAGAGCAATCACAAAAGTGGGAAAGGAAAACGTAGGTACAAAGAAGGTAATTGGGAAAAAACCATACTTCAGATGATCGATGAACGAAGGAAGTACAAATATGTTCAGTTAAATTCAGAAATACAAGTGGCTTAGAAATAAAATAGATAGGAGCGCATTGAAGCTAAGGCGAAATGGTCGCATGAAAAATGATTGTCAAAAGGACTGACTGAGCAACCTTCAGTGAAATTAAAAGTAAAGGTGGTCATATTGAGAGTGCATTGGGAATGCCACTGTTAAATGCAGAGATGAGAGCGGATAGGTGGAAAGAGTACATTGAACCCCTGTATGGGGGGGGACTTGTCAAGTTGATAGAAGAAGAACAGTTGGCGACATAGAAGAGATAGGTGATCCAGTAATAGAATTATAAGAACTTTGGACGATTTAATATCAAAAACAGCTGAAGCGATAGATAACATTCCATCAGAATTACTAAAAGCACTGGGAGAAGTGGCAACAAAATGACTGTTGACGTTGGTTGGAGAATGTATGAGTCTGGCGATATACCGTCTGACTTTTGGAAAAACATAATCACACAATTCCGAAGAATGCAAAAGCTGACAAGAAAGAGAATTATCGCACAGTCAGCTTAACAGCACATGCATCCAAGTTGCTGACAAGAATAATATACAGAAGATTGGAAAAGAAAATTGAGAATGTGTCAGACGTCTATCAGTTTGGCTTTAGGAGAGGTAAAGGGACCAGATAGGCAGTTATGATGTTACGGTTCATAATGTAAGCAAGACTAAACAAAAATCAAGACACGTTCATCGGATTTGTCGACCTGGAAAAAGCTTTCGACAGTGTGAAATTGTGCAAGATCGGAATTCTGAGGAAAATAGGGGTAAGCTGTAGGAAAAGACGCGAAATGCACAAGGTGTACAAGAGCCGAGAGGGAACAATAAGAGCCGGAGACCGAGAACGAAGTGCTCGAACTGAAAAGGGTGTAAGACAGGGATGTAGTTTTTCGCCCCTACTATTCAGTCTATAAATCGAAGAACCAATGACGAAAATATAAGAACCGCTCAAGAGCGGAGTCAAAATTCAAATGGTTCAAATGGTTCTGAGCACTATGGGACTTAACATCTATGGTCATCAGTCCCTTAGAACTTAGAACTAATTAAACCTAACTAACCTAAGGACATCACACAACACTCAGTCATCACGAGTCAAAATTCAAGGTGAGACGATATCAGTGGTAAGATTCACTGATGACATTTCTATCAGCTGTGAAAGTGAAGAAGAATTACATGATCTGCTGAACGGAATGTACAGCCGACTGATTACTGGCTCGAGAGTAAATTGAAGAAAGTTAAAAGTAATGAGAAGTAGCAGAAATGAGAAAAGTGAGGAATGGTTTCGAAGTAGATGAAGTTAAGCAGTTCTGTTATATGGGCAGCAAAATAGTCAATGAAGGGTGGAGCAAGGAGGACATCAAAAGGAGACTAGCACCGGCAAAAAGGGCATTCCTGGCCAAGAGAAGTCTGTTAGTATCAAACATTGGCCTTAATTTGAGGAAGAAATTTCTGAGAATGTACGCCTGGAGCACAGCGTATTATGGTAGTAAGACATGGACTGTGGGAAAATCGTAACAGAAAACAATCGATGAATTTGAGGTGTAGTGCTATAGACGAATGTCGAAAATGAGATGGGCTGATAAGGTAAGCAATGAGAAAGTTCTGAACAGAATCGGCGAGGTAAGGAATATATGGAAGACACTTATAAGATGAAATGACAATGACGGAACATCTATTACGACATCAGGAGAGGAATTTGTGGCGGGCCGCATCAAATTAGTGAGAAGGCTGATGGAAAAAATAAGTTGTCGGTGAAAATCCATACAAAATGATGAAGGAAAAAGTTCTTGTCGCCTGCTACTTTTCCGCTGTTCGTGCAGTAGAAGTACCGCATGAGGCACCACGTTACAACTGAAGGCTTCTTTACTACTAACTGTATTTGCAATAAATTTACTGACAGTACGCAAATATGCCACTGAATGTAAATAAAAATTTCATCATTGTACGCCACATAGTTGAGGAGATATGAAGTCATAAGCGTTAAGCACAAGGCCAGACGCTGCGTGGTATGGGCAAGGACGCACAGCTACAAATAAATAGCTGGGCAACGACGGGTTTTTCTATTAGCGTGTTTGGTAAAAGTGACTATTAACTTCATAGCGAATTGAGTAGAAATCGTACGTGTTTTAATTATTGTCTAAACTGCCGCATTGTAACTAACCATTTTACTGCCCCGTTGGTGCACCGTACTCCAGGCGAAGCATTGTCTTCAAAAAACATGGTGGCTAGCACTGACAAGTGCCGCTCTTATTGCCGTATTATCTGACACGACAACTGCCGGGAGTGGCCTCTGACTTATTCACGCCTGCTTGCATACTCCCGTGTTTGTCAAGCCTCTAACTACGCAGGGGAAAGTGCACTGCAGGCTCGGGTGTGTAGCCTCTGGTAATCAGGAATATTTCAGGAAGGACGCGCCCCACTGCCCACTTGGCCCCTCGGAGGACCCTGGAGGGCCTACTGGGAGCAGCGGCTGCCTCTCGAGGCCAGCTCTCCGGCGTGGCCTATGGCAGGTAGGTGGAGCCAGGCAGCGATTCAAGCGCGCACCATTCTGCCTGCAGTCCCCATCCAGACAGGAGAATGGCGTCTGTGAGTTTCTATTCGCTGAGGTCGAAAACGGAACGTACCAACACCACAAGTAAAACTATCGCCGGTGTCACGGTCTTCAAAGTGGAGCGTCATCGTCATCATGTGCGTTTTCCGGTTTGACATCTTTGCCCGTTCCGGAAACCAAGCAATTTGAAGCTGATCGCATCATCTTCTTGGTGTTTGACATATCCTTTATCTTCCCTTGGGTCTCTAGTCATAATTTTTCCTTGGTATTGGGCTTCCATTCACGCGTAGTAGATAGTCATGTCATTCCTTTCTATACTGTTGGATATTTTAAACTATTGTTAGAACACGGAGCTCCTCTATTATCTCTCTGTTCTTCTTATGATCTTTTAAATTGTATTCTGATAAAAGCTTTAGAAGTGCTCTGTATCTACACTACTGGCCATTAAAATTGCTACACCACGAATATGACGTGCTACAGACGCGAAATTTAACCGACAGGATGAAGATGCTGTGATATGCAAACTATTAGCTTTTCAGAGCATTCACACAAGGTTAGCGCTTGTGGCGACTCCTACAATGTGCTAACATGAGGGAAGTTTCCAACCGATTTCTAATACACAAACAGCAGTTGACCGGCGTTGCCTGGTGAAACGTTGTTGTGATGCCTCATGTAAAGAGGAGAAATGCGTAGCATCACGTTTCCGACTTTGATAAAGGTCGAATTGTAGTCTATCGCGAGTGCGGTTTATGGTATCGCGACATTGCTGCTCGCGTTGGTCGAGATCCAGTGACTGTTAGCACAATATGGAATCGGTGGGTTCAGGAGGGTAATACGGAACGCCGTGCTGGATCCCAACGGCCTCCTATCACTAGCAGTCGAGATGACAGGCATCTTATCCGCATGGCTGTAACGGATCGTGCAGGCACGTATCTATCCCTGAGTCAACAGATGGGGACGTTTGCAAGACAACAACCATCTGCACGAACAATTCAACGACGTTTGCAGCAGCATGAACTATCAGCTCGGAGACCATGGCTGCGGTTACCCTTGACGCTGCATCTCAGACAGGAGCACCTGCGATGGTGTACTCAACGACGAACCTAGGTGCACGAATGGCAAAATGGCATTTTTTCGGATGAATCCAGGTTCTGTTTACAGCATCATGATGGTCGCATTCGTGATTGGCGACGTTGCCATGAACGCACATTGGAAGCGTGTACTCGTCATCGCCATACTGGCGTATCACCCGGCGTGACGGTATGGGGGGCTATTGGTTACACGCCTCGGTCACCTCTTGTTCGCATTGACGGCACTTTGAACAGTGCACGTTACATTTCAGATATGTTATGACCAGTGGCTCTACCCTTCATTCAATCCCTGCGAAACACTACATTTCAGCAGGATAATGCACGCCCGCATGTTGCAGGTCCTGTACGGGCCTTTCTGGGTACAGAAAATGTTCGACTGCTGCCCTGGCCAGCACATTCTCCAGATCTCTCACCAACTGAAAACGTCTGGTCAATGGTGGCAGAGCAACTCGCCCGTACAGTGAACGGTGGTATCGTGTTGAAGCTGCATGGGCAGCTGTACATGTACACGCCCTCCAAGTTCTGTTTGACTCAATGCCCAGGCGTATCAAGGCCGTTATTACGGCCAGAGTTGGATGTTCTGGGTACTGATTTCTCAGGATCTATACACCCAAATTGCGTGGAAATGTAATCACATGTCAGTTCTAGTATAATATATTTGTCCAATGAATACCCGTTTATCATCTGCATTTCTTCTTGGTGTAGCAATTTTCATGGCTAGCAGTGTATTTGACCATTAAAGTCCATCCTTCAGATCCATAGAGCAGAATAAGCCATGGAAAGAAGCTCATTTTAATTTCCACACGAGAGGGTGAAATTTATCAACTACGTACAGTGATTACATTCCACGTTACGAACGCTGCTCAATGTGACGACCATCTGCGCCGACGGCAATCTGGATCCGCACTAGAGTCTGCAGTTCGAAAAATCTCACGCTCGATGTTGGCTATTTCCCTCTCTACGCTCATCTTAAGCTCAAACGTATGTTAGTGTACCATTCATAAGCCCTGTCCTTCAGGTAACCCCACAGAAAGATATCATAGGGTTCATATCTGGTGACCTTGGTGCCACGCAGTTCGGAACGATTGGCCAATGATTCGGTTTTCTCGAAATGTGTTCGGAGTAACAGAGTGGCCTCATGTGTCCGGCAATGCGTCCAACGTTCTCAATCACGCCAACAGTAACTTCTTCAACAATCTGGAGTGCCGTCCGGAGCTCGTGGTCGTGCGGTAGCGTTCTCGCTTCCCACGCCCGGGTTCCCGGGTTCGATTCCCGGCGGGGTCAGGGATTTTCTCTGCCTCGTGATGACTGGGTGTTGTGCGCTGTCCTTAGGTTGGTTAGGTTTAAGTAGTTCTAAGTTCTGGGGGACTGATGACCATAGATGTTAAGTCCCATAGTGCTCAGAGCCAATCTGGAGTGCCATTGGCCTTCGGACTCTCAGAGGAATGATTCCCACATCGCCCTTTAATTTGAAGTTCCCAGTCATGTTCTTCAACACCGGTACGGAATGAGGAGCTCTGTGTATTCCTTTAATTCGTCAATACTCGCCAAGAGCGGCTAGCGCTACTGCTGTTATCTTGATAAAACGGCTTTACGATCAAAGCCCTACTCACCCTGTGCAGACCCATGTTGACTGAATGCGCACTGAAGCTTACGTTTCAACTGTTCATTGCCTTACACTACCGGTGCCTAACGGCAATTCATGACACAAAGTTTATGAAACTTCCCCTTTGAAAATTAAGAATGACAGTGGTGCAAAAACTCTTACGTTATTTGATACAGTAAAAGCTGAGGTAAACTGAACGTACTCAGTTTTATCTTTAGTTATCCTGATAATCACTAAATTGACACACAATATTTTATCGCAACGCAATCTGACTTTCAATAATCCCTACAAAAGAATGGCCCTGACTAACAATAACCTATATCTTTCGTAAATCACTTACCTCACAGCCGGCCGAAGTGGCCGTGCGTTCTAGGCGCTGCAGTCTGGAACCGCGAGACCGCTACGGTCGCAGGTTCGAATACTGCCTCGGGCATGGATGTGTGTGATGTCCTTAGGCTACTTAGGTTTCACTAGTTCTAAAAGTTCTAGGGGACTAATGACCTCAGAAGTTGAGTCCCATAGTGCTCAGAGCCATTTGAACCATTTTTGAACTTACCTCACAAAAATCTCCGTTACTCGAACTACTGCAATACAGCGAGCGCCAATACTGCCAGCTAAATAAAAGATTCTAACTACTGAAGGCACTAACTACTGATAGGCATAGTTAGCAAATGAACCATTTTGATAGAGAACAAACAATGTATTTACCTTAATAGTGTTCGAAAGTCATATATATCATTTCATGACATCCAGTCTTACAAATTTTCTTTTTCTGACGGACACACGTCCAGATCGTCCACTCTCAAAACTCTGGCATCTCTCCCCACATCCACCACTGCTGGCGGCTCACCTCCAACTGCCCAATGCTACGCGCTGTTCACATCCAACTGCCCAACACTACACAAGAGAATATTCCAACAGTGACTCCAACCAGCCACAGACTGTACATAGCGCAGTCAGCGATTTTCATACAGAGCACTACATGGCGTTACCAACGTAAAAACCTAAACAGGCTACTTACAACTTTACTAACAACGCAAATACTACAGCGCACAGACTGAACATCCTTCCTGTGAAGCTGGGTACCGATACGGTAAACAGTTTTCCGCCTACACTGGCTGAAGTAGCGGAAGTTTAATAATAACCGCTCCATTCTACACGGAAGCTTTTGCAATTAGGAAAGCACTGAAATACTGCAGATTTTACACATGAAGCTGTATGGTGATATTAACCGATTCCCTAAGCGCACTAAAGAACCTTATCAAGCCAAAATAGAGCAGAAGTATTTCTCTTACATAATTACGGATGCTGTTAAAGAACTCGTTACAAATAAGTATGCAGACGTAGTAAAAATTTTCTTGTGTGTTTCACGACATTTTGGGATAATTCATAATGAATATCTGTCAGCTTAGCGAAGTGAATAATGAACTTAGGCAAAATCCTAAATAATACACTTCCTTACCAAGAAATTATGAGCTTAATCAATGAAAAAGCGACTGGCGGACGTGATGAGATTCGAGCAAGATTTCAAAACGCTAGCACTACGGTCAGCTGCAGCCTGAAATTTCATTATCTGCTTGGTTTACCGACTGCAATTGAAGCAAACGTTCCATAACAGTGCGCACAGAAAACTGCAAATTAGCCTACCCGCTCCGAATAGAACTGAAGGAATCTCCATTATGTGACTTATGCAATAAAGGAGGGAATGTGGCTTATTTCGGTTGACACAAAGATTCCCCTTCCAACTTTGGCTGCAATGTTGCTATCAACAAAAAGAGTAAACTATTCTTAAATGTGATGTTAAACTGCATAAATATGTATGATCTATCTAGGTACACTATGTACATGATATGTGGATGTTTTGGTTCATATCATGCTGTATTTTATTGTTGTGGTGTAATTTTTTTGTAAGTAGTTTCTAGAGGTGTCATGTATCAGTCATTTATTCATAACCTACTTTTTATGTAAAAGCAATTAACGAAGTGCATAGTAGAATAAACATAAAGAATGAGACTATGCGAATGTGGAAGATCGCTGTTTGGTTGTGTTCAAATGTCAGTAAAGAAAAAGATGAAGTACGAAACGAAGAAGTACTAAAAAGAATAGGTAAGGGAAGAAGTCGATGGAAGAAACTGAGGAGAAGAATAGTCAATTTAGTGTGGCGTTACTGCAGCCAGCAATACTTAACTTGACCTGCAAGGAACAGTAGAGGGGGAAAATAGAATAGTAGGGGCACAGAGACTAGAATATACAAAACACTACTCAGAGTACGTTGGATGTAGCAATTCTGCAGTTGTGAACAGATTAGTACAATATGGAAAGAAATGGTCAACAGCATCAAACTAGGCGAATGACTGATTGTTAAGGAAAAAAAAAAAAAAAAAAAAACAGGAAGAAAGGTAGAGCTAGTGATCTTCGGTTGCACCTCTGGGTTCCAAACACCTGAAAGCTCATCACACGTAATTTGTGCATTTCCGGACCTATGGCGTTGCAGACCTCTGTCCTTTTTACTGGTGTAAAACGGTCCCTAATTACTAACCACTACTCGTTCTACAAGAACACCCCCCCCCCCCCCCTGGAACTCCCATACTAAAGTATTGTTTCGCTGTTTGTCTGATGAGATTGTACTCGGGGGGAGGGAGTAGGGTTCAGATCTCGTTCAGAAATTCTGATTTAAATTTTTCTTGGATCTCTAAACCACAAGATGTCGTTGGACGTAATGTGAAATAATAGCATTATTCCCAATAGCAGTATGTGTCAACAGATTTAATAAACGAGACAGTTGCTCTGCAACTCTGGCTCTCCTGTACTTCTTTCCTCCCTTCCCTTTATTCACTTAAAGCTTTTGTTTCTACCCTAGGCTTGCTGGAGTGGCGTATCGGATCAGTTAACTTCATGGTAACTTGCGTCTAGGTAAACTCTAGCTAACTGCTTTAGTTAACTGACTAACTAGCCGTCCTGCTCTGCCTGTAGCTGTCCAGAGCCGTATGATAGAGAATGGACTTAACGCAAACCTAGTCCTGACAATACTGTCTGTACTGAGGACAAAGGTTATCTACGCTTTTGTGTGTTCGCTTATTGTGTACTTCTCGTCTTTTTTTTTTTTATTTCAACCACTTAATCTCAAAGTAACGGGAAGAGTGTTGTACCATTGCAAGGGCACACACATTATCTCTGAGAGATGCAGTACCTGTTAATGTCATATGACTGATAATTTACTTCACTCAGAGTTGCGGAAAGATTCGAGATTCGGGTGATTATACCCGGTTTCAACCACAAGGGGCTAAGTTCAGATACGCAGAGACAAACCATAAAAAACGAAAATAAGATAAATTACAGAAGGAATGGAGGTGAGCACACTAGACAAGAAATTAGTAACATTTGGAGACGTCACGATAACACAGTGTAACAGCGCCTCTGGCTTTGATAGCGACCACAATTCGGCGAGGGCGAGAATCCGGAAGTTTCTCATTGATGTAGCTATCCTGGAGAACTTCGAAACTGTAGTGATTTTGATATCCACCTGCGGTTCCAAATAGTCCCAAACGTTTTCTGAAGGACTATAATCGGGTGATTTCGGGTGTCTGGAAAGTATTTGTGCAGCTCAGCGAACTAGGCTGTTTTCGCCTTGGAAGACAGGAGTGTCCACAACATACTCATTATCAAGTTCCGAAAAAAAAGAGAGCAGTTGACCACTGAGAATATTGGAACAAAGGATCTAGTTTATTTCCACGGTAAACTGAATGAGAGGGTCCACACAATGACACGAAAACAACTCCAAAAATCGCAGAATCTCTTCCCGTCTGAACTACACCACTCGCAGATTGCGGGCTAAACTTCTCATTCCGTAGTAGGTGCACTCGATGCCTTGTATCATTTGAAAGAGGCAAAATAGCGTCTTTCAGGAACGCGCCAAACGCCTTCAGTTTGTTACTGTCCAGTCTAAGTGAAGACTTGCAGCTGTGCGTAACAAAGTGAGCAATGGATTTCCTTGCGAGGTTCTCGATTCCAGAACTCTTGGTTTGCAGGTGTGTTCAGCTGCCATCAAGTGTTCTAAGGAAACACTAGTGTAACGATTGAATTAACAACATCCCGAGATTTATGGCTCTATTTGACATTTTCGTTTATTTGGAGAGATGCATATGGGACCTGAAGATGGCATAATGAAATGCCGAAGCTGGCAGCCTTCAAAATAAAATAAAGTAACATCTCTTAAATTACACTGCTGTTGGTGAATTTGACATTGACAGTTACTTAACCAGCCGTTGTCCCCTGCCCATGATGGACCAACAGAGGGAAACGGATGGCTGGGCAAGCACACATACGTGTGTGGACTGCTTCCCGAATGACTATCATAATTTGTCTATTTGGAAGCGATCGTTGGTGCATTGGACGCAGAGTTGCAAGGGTCAAACTGCACTTCATATAAGCATTGCCCATATGAAGTAACAACATTATCTACCTAAAAGACGCCTTTTTGGTAAGCGGGTGCATCCCTTCATGTGATTTTCTAAATTATTGTACAGTGAATTCACCTTTACCAACTTGGTACCAAGACTAGCCAATCTGGGATATCTTTTTCTATGTTTCGAATGAAAATGTGGCAGTGCCCATGCATATCTCTGAACTGTTACGTCCAGTGAGATACACGTGATACAGTAACCAATAGCGAGGTAGCGGTTCTGGATGGTACGGTAACTCATTGGTTGTTGGTATCCATCATCAAGTTACAATTCACGGTGGTCACCAATACGTTGAGTTTTACGGCAACGGCTTTTGGTAAACCGAGGCACTAGCGTTACACCCTTGACAGGACGTCGCGCGTTAGGCAGAGCGTGCATGACCTCAGAGATGAAGTACCTCATTCTTCAAGTGCGTGACCTACCAGCTATCAAACGCACTTCGTCGTGCTTCTTTCTCGTCTTACGGTTTACTATGACACCGATGACCAGCCTGACATCATCACAGGCGAATGACATCCTTATCTTTTGTAGAGGTAGAAAGCTGTTCAAGGACTGGGGAGCCTACTACCGTTTCTGGGATTTTTCTAAGAAGAATCTGACATAATACCAGGCGAATGACAACCTCTGGTCTTGGGGTACAGAGGTGAGAGAGATGCTTTCATTCCAACACAGCAGCTCAAGGATTAAGGAACTTACTTACGTTTATCAGACTTTTCTAAGCAGATTGTTCAACGCCTTTCTCAAAATCCCTAAAAGAGCTTGAATGTGGTAATGTCATTTTGATTTTTGTATGTTATAGATGTGCAGGTCAGAGACATAGTAAGTCACGTTACTGTTCAACAATCTTTGGTCTTGTCGTGGCACAGCCTTTGCTTCTTAGTTGGAATGTGTTAGGTGACGGACGTATTTAGTAGTGCTGTGTGGACTTGTGACTGTATCTGTTAGATGAAAAAACGTTGATTGTAAAGGACAGCAAGAAAGAATAAGACGTATATATTAAAAAGCGAAGAGATATATTTTGAAAAATGTCATTATTTTTGAAAAGAAGTTTGAGGTAAGAGTGCAGCACTGCGCAGCCAATTTGTAGAATAATGGTTGTCAGCTAGTTAACTTGCTCAGAGCTGAGAGAAAGACCACCCCACTTCCCTGAGTCATGCATTAACGTATTAATGATTACGCTGCTTCATGTTTGTAGAAGGTCTCTGTTAACACTGCAGCCTTTTTAAATCGTTGTTCTCTTTGTTAAGCATAGCATTGTTCAGACCATTGTTATATCTGAAGAGCACACGAAGCTTCACTCCTTGTTTTTGAAAACATACATCATTCTAAAATCGTGGTCTTGGAATAGCATTTCATAGTATTAGTTACTCTTTCCACCCCGATGTTTGTCATGAAGCATTATCACATGCAACAATCTGAGTTTGTATTTACAAATAGAAGTCAAGCCTAGCTGCTGCCTGCTTAATATTTGCTGTTGTGCATTCGAGAAATCTGCAACAATGTTGTCAAGATGCGAGGTAAGTGGAAATTTTGATTAGGGCCAGACAATTGCTTTACTTCAGTTGCGCATTTAATATAAAGGCAAGTTGCATTCTGAACAGTTACACTTCAATTCAAATTAGGTTCTGTTTGGTCAAAGATTAGCACACGAATTTAAGTTGGATAATAGTTTATGGGTACTTAGTTTTGGTAATATGCAGACTTCTATAGAGTGCGATGCAAAGTTGGGGTAAATTTCACACAGAAACAAATGTAGTGGGGAAGTTACAAGTTGTTGCTTTTCAACATTCCTGTTACACCCTCTCGCCACCCAAACAAGCTAGTGACCATTCCACCTGGTGCATTCCGTATACACTGTTAATATGACCAGATATACTTCCCATACACTTGAGCGATATTCAAGCACAGGCCACAACAGTTTTCTGTATGCAATACGTTTTAGAGACGAACTGCAGTTTCCTAGTATGCTTCCAGCAAACCGCAGCCTGTCATTGTTTGCACGTACAACGAAGCCTATATGCTATAGTATCCATTTAAATTTATTGCTAGTGCCCGTGTTTTTAAGAAGAACGATGAAATTTACAGGCATTGCAGTGATTACAGCCACTGTGATGTACATGAAATGTATTTGCAATTGGGAGTATGAGCAACCATCAGCTATATAAGGGGAGTGACAACAGCGAAAATTTGTGCCGATCATGAATCGAATCCAGATTTCCTGCTTACCGTGAATGGTCCCCTAACCATTAGGCTATTCGAGTACTCTTCAATCTGCCCTCGTACATCCATTATGCACATTAATTGAAAGTCACTTGCCCAGTGTCGGCGGATAAATATGATACTGCAGTGTCTATGTTGTTCAGAAGTAGCAAACAAAGTTGCTTCGGACATGCATGCATGTCGGAATGAACAAAGCACTATACTTTTTAATAAGACAAGCACTGCTATTTCGTTTTATTTGCCACTAGCAAGCCCTCAACTCTTAATAAATATATCATCCCTGGGAGGGTATATATGTAACGTGTGAGTGCAGTGTGAGACACATGGAGGACGAAATGCGTATGTTTGGGTCTAGCCATGAATCGTGCACAGATAGCCGAAGCATTAAGGAGATCGCTCGTGTAAAACGAGAAATCCGGTTTCGAGTCCCGGTTCAGCACAAATTTTCACTATCATCATTCCTATATACAGCCGATGGTGGTTCATACTCGCAACTGCGGACATATTTCTTATATTTCCTGACGGCTGCAGTCCCTGCTGTGCCTCTTCCTTGAGCGTGAATGTCCCACGGAAAATTGTATCCACTTCTTAATTACACAGGCTCTGCTAATTCGTATTTGAACGCTGCCAGTATTACGTATATAAAAGCAGATCGCAATGGATGGGAATATTATTTCCTCATAACTCGATCATCATTATGATAGGTTCACATTAAATTATATCTTTCTACGAAATAAATCAAAGAAAAGACTGGGCCGAGTGAAACATTTGCTTATTTCCCCATTTTACACGTCTTTCTGCGATCCAGGAGAAAGACTTGGACCCGCTCTTCAAAATTGTTCAAATGTGTGTGAAATCTTATGGGACTTAACTGCTAATGTCATCAGTCCCTAAGTTACGCACTACTTAACCTAAATTATCCTAAGGACAAACACACACACCCATGCCCGAGGAAGGACTCGAACCTTCGCCGGGACCAGCCGCTCTGTCCATGACTGCTGCGCCTTAGACGGCTCGGCTAATCCCGCGAGGCGGACTCGCTCTTGAGAGTAAAATTTTGTTCTTGATGCCATCTTACATGTTTGTTGCAAGGCTGTCAGCAGCAGTGTGATTTCCCCAAATATTGTTCTCATGTTCCGGAAGAACTGTACCGGAACATGAGAACAATATCCGGGGAAATCAGACTCAAAAGGGCAACGTTTGCTGGGCATGTATTTAGGATGAGTATGGACAGAATGACGAAGAGAGTATGGGAAAAACAGGAAGGTCAAAGGGAAAGACAGGAACCAAGTGGATTGTTGAACTTCGGAAGGACTGGTTGGAATTGGGGATCAAGGTCGAAGGAAAGGAAAATTGGAGGGACAAATATACACCGACAAATATACCGGAAATCAATGACAGAGAAGAATACAGGAAAAGATTAGAAAGTCAACAGTGGAGCTGCCAGGAGAAACGGAAACTGAATATCTCGGAAAAAGAGCGGGAGAGAAGAAGAGAAAGAATGAAGAAGTTCTGGGAGGAGAGGAAAATGCAGTCCACGAAGGGGCTACCCGTGGTCCTACAGAGGCCGTAACGCAAGAAGAAGAAGATGAGTCACGATATTGCCTCTGTTTCAAACGATGCAAGGCCTCGAGTTCTCCTATGGCCCAATGAAGCATTTAACATACAGGGCATGGACGGCGTAGTTCAGGCCAGAAATGTTTCTGATATGCGTTGGGGGTCTTTTCTCTACCATGACTTCGGCCTGTTCATTCATTCTGGCATGAACATGAAGCAGGATAATTATTTAAACATGATCGGTAGGAGAGTGTTTCACGTTCTTCTACAATCTCAGAATTAGTACGCTGTGGACATTCCCATTCTCCGAGGTGACAATAGCCGTGGTCATAGGGCTACTGATTCCGTACCTCTATTGGTCCGTTAAATCAGCCGATTCCAATACAAAATAAAGTGTCTGGGAGTGCTGGACACGGTGACTGAAACGTACGAGGCGTGTTCGGAGGGTAAGTACCGTTTGGCTCTACCGTCACCAAAGCACTAGTGTCGCAGTTTCACATATTAACACTTGTCGTTTTGATTCATTGTCTTTCCACTCACGCCATTACAGCCAGATTGTGTTGTGTTTACATTTGCTAACGATTGTTCAAAATGTTTAAGGTAGTACCTGAAATCACCGACCGTGAATCGACGCGCAAGTCGCCGAAGTGGCGTCAAATCGAAAGAGTTGCACCCGGCGAACGGTCTACCCGACGGGAGGCCCTAATCATACGACATTTCCATTTACCGACTGTGAAGTGCGCTCTACGGGTTCTCAACGCTAAGCATGTTACGGAAGCTGAAATTCGTCGTGAATAGTGTAATTTTAATTACTGATGAAACTGTGAGAAAGTGGATGAGATAGTTCAATGAGGACGAACAGATGTTCATGACGAAGCACGGAGAGGGCAGCCTTCTCTTGTCAGTGGTGCTTTGGCTGAGAAAATGAAAGAGGAACTTCGTGGAAACAAATAAGAATTCTTTGTGATCAGTTTCCAAAAATTTCAAAATTATTTTCCTTGAGACTGTCACAAATCACTTAAATGTTTGCAAGTTGTGTTCCCCTTCGGTTTCCAAAGTGGTTACGGGTGACCACAAGATGAAGCAATTACGCTGTGATTTGAGTTTTATTACCCAATACAGTGATGAGGGAGATGAATTCTTAAATAGAATTGTGACCGGTGAAGAAACTTAGGTTTGCCATGTGACTCTAGAATCAAAACAACAGTCGATGGAGTTGAGGCACTCGCGATCTCCCAAACATACAAACAAAAAAAGCTGTCGGCACAAAAGAACCTTGTGTTCTGGGGGCAGACAAGACATTTTCCTTGTTGAGATTCTTTACAGAGGGGAAACCGTCATTGCGGTACGACACTGAGAAAGTCGTGGACCGCTCAGTCGAGACTTAGCGCCGCTCCATGACAACGCACGTCCCCATACTGCTGGTGTCACACAAAACCTTATTCAGCAGTTCAGTTCGGAGCAGTTCGATCACCCGCGTCATAGACACGATCTCGTGCCTTCTGGGTACGACTTGTTCTTGACTTTGGAGGAAGGCTCTTTGACAGCGACGACGACGCAAAAATCTGTGTTCAGCGGTGGCTGTCTCCACTGGCGGCATCATTCTATGAAGAGAGTATAGAGAAGTTGGTTTCCCGCCATGACACATGTCTGAACAGTGCTGACAGCGACGTAGAAAAGTTAAGAAATTCTCTTTGTTGCAAAAATAATTTTGGTTTAAAAAATGTTTTCACGTGTTTTACTTACTTTCCGGACTTAGCAAATAACAATCAATACCTCCAGAATTTGACAGCTCTAAGAGATCTAATGGTCAGTGAGTAAATATGGCTGTAGGTCCCATGCCTGAAGAGACTTGATGTCTGCGTTCCTCACCGCATTGAAGCCATTATAAGGGACGGATGTGGATTACTATTAGTGAGATTTTCCCTGAGTCTTATTTTCCTGTGTGGCGGTTTATACGAGGGGTGTTCAATAATTCAGGCGACACATTTTTTCTGAGAGCAGGTTGCCTATATCAAGGATCCAGTACAACATATAATTCTCCACTCCTTTGGCTAAAAAGCCCTATTTTTTAAGATAGGCTTCGTTCATTGCGACGTCCTTACATCATCGTACTGAGAAGGCGCGCGTGCCCGCATGGTAACCTTCTACTGATCGACGTTGGGGCCAATGTCTTGCTGCATAAATAACTTCCCTGTCATGCACGTGCTGTTTCCAGCGGTGTGCATCCTTCACTGGGCCAAGCAGATGGAAGTCGGAAGGTGCGAGATCCGGGCTGTAGGGTGGATGGGAAGAACAGTGCAAAGAAGATTTGTGAGCTCCTCTCGGTTGCGCACCCATGTATGAGGACTTGCGTTGTCATGGAGAAGACATTCGTTTGCAATTTTGTGGGTACGAACATGCTGACGCCGTTACTTCAATTTCCTGAGGGTAGCACAATACAGTTCACAGTTGGCCGTTGCTGGGGGGCGGGGGGGGGGGGGGGGAGGAGGGAAGAGAGGACATCAAACAGGATAACCCTTCAGAGTTCCAGAAGGCTGTCGCCATGTCTTTTCCGGCTGAGGGTGTGGTTTTGAACTTCTTCTTTGGAAAATAGGTGGTCTGGCATCACTCCATGGAATGCCGGATTGTTTCTAGTGCGAAGTGATAATCTCATGTTTAATCGCCTGTGACGAACTTTGGCGAAAACTGTTACAATCAGCCTCGTAAAGCGCAAACATTTCTGCACAGGTGGTCCTTCGTTGCTCTTTATGGTCTTCTGGTAGGCTGCGAGGAATCCAGCGGTTGAGAACCTCAACTGCTGGACGAGTATGTCAGCACTACCAACAGAGACGTCCAGTTGTGCAGCGGAGTTTTTGACTGACTATTTTCATCATGGCAGCGACAAAAGCAGCCGTTACGAAATTGTCTCGTATGAAACCAGCCCCCAGTTGCACTAAACTATGTTTATTTTAAACCTTGACCATGGTTTCTGCTATAGTAATATAGCCTTCTTCCGAAGTCATACACACTAATAAATGCCGGGCTAAGACATTTTGCATTTATTAGTGTGTATGTCTTCGGAAGAAGGCTATATTACTATAGCAGAAACCATGATCAAGGTTTAAAATAAACATAGTTTAGTGCAACTGGGGGCTGTTTTCATTCCAGACAGTTTTTGACTGAGATCCGTCGATCACTTGGAATGAGAGTGTTCGCACGTTGCAACATTGCAGAAGTCACAACTGGGTGCCGCAGGTCGGCAGGCAGGAGATGGGTCACGTTTTCACTACCTTGTTTCCCGATGACGACAGGCGCCTCACCTAACGACTCATCGCGTTTATGTCCACTGCCAGGTCTCCTTAGCCATTCTGAAAGCTCCTGTGAATATCTGCGATGCTCTGGTTTACCGACGAAGGAAAGTCTGTGACAGCTCTCGGCTTGGAACTCACCTCCGTTATAGACTCAGTTTTGAAGGCTACGTGTAGCGATGCGACCGAACTATAGGAACATTTCGCGATATCTCACAACTAATTCCACGTTACTTCAACCGAAATTCTCCGAAAAATTCTTAGTGAACGCCCCTCATAGCAGTGAGATATGACATGATAATGTGTTCAGTATGATAGTAATATAAGTACATCTACATCTACATCTACGTCCATACTCCGCAAGCCACCTGACGGTGTGTGGCGGAGGGTACCTTCAGTACCTCTATCGGTTCTCCCTTCTATTCCATTCTCGTATTGTTCGTGGAAAGAAGGATTGTCGGTATGCCTCTGTGTGGGCTCTAATCTCTCTGATTTTATCCTCATGGTCTCTTCGCGAGATATACATAGGAGGGAGCAATATACTGCTTGACTCTTCGGTGAAGGTATGTTCTCGAAACTTTGACAAAAGCCCGTACCGAGCTACTGAGCGTCTCTCCTGCAGAGTCTGTAACCTCCCCCCTCACTTATCGACCTTAATGAAGTGAAAAATTAAACCGCGTGTACCTAATGGGAATTTTGGAAAAGCAATCGTCACCGAAGTTAACCTGTCGGTAAAGAGGGAGGAAAGGGTTACATCTAAATGAAAGGAAAAATGCAAATGAAACTGGTGGAAATTAATTTTGAAAAGGGGTAAAGTTAATAAAGAAAGTAAATGTGCGGCCGTTACGTTAACAATTAACTAGCGGTAATTAGATATTTGAGATTTGGGGGAAATCACGGTCGCCAGTCCTAAGGACAATTACTATAGTAACTGAAAAAGTAAGGTTATTACACATATAATTAGCACTAGAAGCGTGGCAACTGAAGGTTGACACGTGTAGTGTGAAAACTGAAAGTTTGTCAGAAGTAATAAATTTCGCTACACTCTGACTTCATTTAGCAGAAGAATTAATAAAACCAGAAAACTGAAAGTTAATTTAGTGACTGAAATTAATAAGAAGCTTTCTTTCTGAAGCACATCGAAATCCAGTAAAATACGGTTAGTCTTGGATTACCTCAACAATCATTTCAAAAGCAAATTGACTCTACGCAATTTAGAAACAAGAGATTTAACTTTGAACTTGAGTTAAATGATTCTGAACTATTAACAATAGTAAAATTTAGTACGTACCAAGCTGAGCTGCAGTCACAGGTAAGCTAAAATATGCTAACAAAACTCGCACTCTAAATTTGTGCTCGTGTAACCTAAATATTGTAGCCAGCTACAGAACTTTGAAATTAAAGCAGTGAAATCTAATTATATTATTTTAATGCTGGCGTTTGAATTTCAACGACACTCGGGTTCATTTCGGAAAAGGAAGGGACCCTGCTTGGCAATGCAATTGGGACAATGAGCAACAAAGGTTCATGCTAAGTTGCTGTAATTTTGCGAGGCAAATGGAACAATTTGAAAAGCTGAGGTCTGCCATACAGTTCTGAAACTTTACGTGCTTTTAGTCTTCCTTGTTGGTTGATTGAAGGTTTGAAGCCGTCGATCGAGGAGGTGGCGACAGTCACTCATTGTCGGCCGTCGCTGTTGCAGAAGCTGGATGTTGGCGCGCCTTCTTCTCGACACGGTCACCAGGCGAAACGGGCTCTTGATGTGCGCCAGCTAATGCTTCCCGTCCGCGACACCATGTCGGAAACTATCATCGCGAGTCGAGCGCAATTACATGCTGCCAAACCCCGAAAGCGCGGCAACTCGCGGGAGCGTCACACAACACACCTGCTCCACTCGCTACTCCAGCCAGACTCTCACTGTTCTGCCCGCGCTCCACGCGGCAGAGTTCACTACCAAAGATCCTACACACTTTGATTCGTCACACGACCTATCGACGTAATCGTTCGATAGCAGTTTTCCCTAGGCAAGACCCAGCGTAAAAATACAAATAATATTTACGAAACAAACCAATTATACATCGACATGAGTGCATAAATATATATATACAAACAGTAAAACAATTACAATATATAAAGAGACAGAAATGTCATATCTTGAGGTAACAAAACAAGGAAAAAAAATAATAGTACAATAGATGGAAATAGGAGTATATGCATTTCCGGCGTTACACGTGCCCCACATTTTCTGAGGATGTTCGTGTAACGTAAACAGACTCAGAAAATGTCCCAAAAAAGAAACAGCGGAAATGCATATGCTCAAAACATCAACAAAATTTAGCATTCGTCTAATTAATCATAAATCAATTTTTAGACCATAATAATTGAGTGGGGACACTCCTAATCTTATTCCACTCTGTCATCTTGCACAAAATAAAACAGGTTGACAACATATTAAAATTCATAGAAGATATAGAAAATGGTTTAGCTATTCCAAAATCATTAAAATTCGTAACACTATGAGAAATGGAATACTATTTGCAAAATTAATCAGAGTACATGGTCATAAAAACAGGTAGATCAAAATACGCAAATTAATAATTAATTACATAGAATACACATTTTTACATAACCTTTTCATAATTAATATCTCGTCATGAGATTCCACTTAACGCTAAACAAGAAAATAATATTCAGTAGATCGAAAAAAACATAAATATTGACAGCAGAATTCTTTCACATCAGCTGTCCGGGAAGAAAAACTATTCCGCCTTTCGTACTCGCAAGTACAAAGAATGCCGACAGCGGCACAAGAGCCAACAGCGGCACAAGAGCCGACAGCGGCTCGCCTCGCCAGTATTGTTGCGCCCGCGTGTGCGGCACGCTTGATCTCACTCGCCCTTGTGACGGCGTTTCCAGAACGTCCGTTTCACTGAATTCTTTAGGAAAAACTCACTCCCGAGTAATCTCAAGGAGTCCCTTAATACTATCACAGTGGATAACTCAACGCTGTCCACCATCACACGCATGTACTAGCCTGAAACTTAAAACAGCGTCTAAGTACATCGGCAATGACTAGTAAAACACATACTCATGAAATCTTACAGCTAGTTACAAAATCATATTTACGTTGCTTAATCTACTGTGACTCAGCTGAAAACTTAAATTAGCAGCTTGGATTTTTCAGTTGATTAGATCATGATTAAATTGATTAAAATTAAATTGATTAATCAAAACGCGCTTTAGTGTCATGACGACGTATGCAAGCATCGGCTTTTAGCTTCATTACTTCTCGCAAACGATCCTTTTTCACACCAATACTAATGTCAATCCGTGGAGGGAATTTGATTATCTCTTCCACTAAACTTGTACTTCTGTCACCCAACAGGATTTCCTCTGGAGAAAATCCCGTAGATTCATGTCTCAAGGTGTTCATAATTCTCTCAAATACTGCTACATATTTGCCCCATGCCCTATGGTTGTGATGGCAATAGGTACGGGAAAGTCGGCCTCGTCTTTGTTCGTGTGTTACGTTTGACACACCGTCTACAATACTTTCCAATTCACTTTCTACATTATTGTCAATGCCGAGATTCTTCACATTACAGTAGTTCAGCTTCATACCTACGTCAATATCATCCGGCCAGTTAACAATGTGTATAGGCTGGTATTGCCTATGCACACCGTCTCCTGCCTCGTCAAAACTAACTACTATTGTTTTATCTTGGGACGTACATGTCAAAGTTTTGCTTTCGCAGTTAATCACTGCACGGTACTTTAATAGCCAATCTAACCCGATAATTACTTCCGTAGTTAAGTCTGGCACGACGACAAACTCTTGTTCAAATCGTGCCCCACATATCTTGAAGTTGACAAAAATCTGTTTTGTGACCGGTTTACTGGCCTTCCCAGTAGCACCGATAATTTTCACTCCTGTTACTGGCATAACTACGATGCCAGGTCTGTCTTTCAGTAACTCAAATATTTTCCCAGATACAGCACTCAATTCTGCACCGGTGTCAATCAACACGTTTAGTTGTAGGTCGTGCATATTAACAGACACTACTATCTGTCTACACTTGTCCTCGACTGTTTCTTTATTTTCCCACAGTAAATCCTCGTCTATATCCAGGTCATTCCAGAAAAAACCATCCGGCTTTGATCCTAAATCCGGCTTATCTGGCGGCTTTTTCAGCCTCTGTTCACATACAGTTTTAATTTCAACACGTTTGTCCTGAGGCTTAGTCTCTAGCTTCGCCTCCAATACCGAAACCTTTTCCTGTAACTCGTCAACTAGTGAGTGTTGCTTTGCTATCGATTCACTAATTGTCACCTTCGTTGATTCCTCTTTGGTCAGATTGATCTCATCTGCCAATCTACCTGGAGGAATGTGCCCAGTCGCATCTGAAATTACTTCCTCTGGATCTGCGCAACCCACACTGCTACCGTCTGACCGCATAACGTCAGCTCTAACCTCATACACGCTGAAATCTATGTGCTTTTCTACCAATTGTGTCCGGCTATCACTAAAATTTTCGTAATCTTTCCCCTTAATACTCTCGCAATGTTTAAACTGGAGGTTTGCGTCGGATGGGTCGGCTACTTCTACCATTACAACTTTCGGTAAAGTCTGCCGGTTAGGGCCAGAACTTTCCGTTACTACTTCAACATTCAACTCCTGCGGGACGAAACACGACGAATCTTGCTCGTGCTCCCCATTAACATCAACTATTTCTGGTAAAGTCTGCCGGTTAGGGCCAGAACTTTCCAACACTTTACAAATACTATCTTCCTGTGGGACGAGACGCGGCAAATACTGCACGCGCTCCCCATAAACACTTCTCCCATACAGACCCCTAGAATCTCTTAGTTCGTCGTATAAGCGACCGAACTGCCTTAACCAGACCTCATCCCTCTCTGCATCCCCTCGCTCGATGACGGACGTTTTATCCGACATCTGATCTTCTCTCAACAATTGCGAATCATTCTTAAACTCAATCTCCAGTTCCGCTGTGGGTATTACAGCTGCCCCTTTATAATCGATTTCCGGAACACTACTTAAATTGTTCTCACTGACAGTGACTGTATTTTCTACTGCCGTGTCTACAGCTGATCTACTACTTGTGGGCGCACTCCTTTCTCCTAACACTGGCACACTCTCCCGCCGTTGATTATTCCACACGGAATTTTCATAACGACGACACCTGGGTTTTCTCCTGTTATTGGGCCGCCAAAATTTCTCCACGCCCGGTCGGCCCCTCACCGGCGCGGCTAATGGTTTCCCTGTCTCGTCCCAGCAGATACGCTCCCCGGATGCTGCTGAGGCGGCTGATCACACCCTCTGGCGTTATTACTATTCTGTGAAGCCCGTATCACGTTAGTATGATACTGGTTTCCGTCATTCCTGTTATTATTTGGATTGTACCGATTGTTATTACGGTCCGAACCATTATTGTTATTGCTGCCATGGTTGCGGTATGCATTATTCCCGTGGTTATCGTTGTTGTGGTTGCTGTGGTACCCGTTGTTGTTACCACGGCCTCTGCCACTGTCGCGATTATTGCGCCAATAGTCCTCGTCCTCAACTCTTCCCAGGAAATCATTGATTGTCCTGTGATTGCTCCCTACGTAGCGTTTTGTATCATCTGGAAGCTTCTTGTAGAGTTCCCAGACTATTTCGGATTCCGAGCGGCGGTCACGCAAATATTCCAACTTGCGGATCCAGCCCTCACAAAACTCCTTCATCGAACCGCGCGAATTCGCATCGAAAGGCCTCGATACGACAAATTCGCGCCAGACACTTTGCTGTTTTTGCTCTGACCAGTATTCAGCCAGAAACAAATTTTTAAATTCGTCAAAAGTCAGGTTCGTAATGTTGAGGTTTAAGCCCCAACGCTTGGCATCACCAGCCAACACATCAATAATCGCATTAATTTTTCTCTCATCAGTCCATGATCTGGGTAAAACTCTTTCACAATTTTTAATGAAATCCGTCGGGTGTATACCGCCTTTTTTCAAGGGGTCGAACCGCTCCTCTTTCGTCAACAACTCCGAACTATGTGCACAGATTGGCACATAGCTCTGTTTTTCGTCAAGTTTCCTTTCTAATTCCGACACCCTCGTAATCACTTGGCAAGTGGTTGTCGCAAGCGTTTCCACTTCCCTCTTTTTCTCTTCGCAGGTATTAGCCTGCTTCGTCACTTTGGTATCTACTTCGGATACTAAAGCCTTTAAAGTTTCCACCTTCTTTTGATCCTCTTTTTTCACTAATTGAATTTGTTCCGTCACCTTATTCTCGATGATCGGAGCAACTGATTCTCCTACACTTTTCTCGATTCTGCTAATTTCAAAATTAAAACGAGTATTTATGCTCGCAATTTCCGCCTGAACGCCTATCATTTCCTGTTTAAGATTACCGATTTCGGTATTAATTACAACAATATCTTCTTTGATTTTATCAACTTTTGTGTTAACAACTCCAACATTGTTGTTAACAACGTTAATAGCTTTGTTCTGATTGTCTAGCATCCGTTCAAATTTTTCAGATTGAACTTCTTGCTTGACCGATTGACTCTTGATTTCGTTAATCAAAACGTTCAATAAATCAGTTAAATTCCCGGAAACTACCGGTTTTACTTCCGTAGCGGCTTCCTCTTTAATTGTCCCCCCGTATTCGTCATCAAGGGATTCAGATTTGATTTTCACTTCTGATTCCGAAACATTTTCTAAAGTTTGGAATTCCATTTCTGCTCTTTGTTGCGTTTCGCCGGTCGCGTCTTTCATGCTAGCCGCCTGCCCCTGAACAATGGGTACCGCGGTGCGCGTTTCCCACTGTTCGACCGATTGTTCCGTATCCAAGTCTAACAAATTTTGGTAATTGTTGCCTTCACTCATTTTAATAATTTTCAATATAAATGCCAAATCTCAAATCTAATTAGGATTCCTCACACTAATATTCTCGCTGACGTATCGACCATTTCGTAACCAGTACTTTGTTACGAGATTTGCACAATGCAAAATTCGTGTCCAGAACAACCTAAAATTTGAAGATTGTCCTGTCACCAGGTCGCCACGTGTAACCTCCCCCCTCACTTATCGACCTTAATGAAGTGAAAAATTAAACCGCGTGTACCTAATGGGAATTTTGGAAAAGCAATCGTCACCGAAGTTAACCTGTCGGTAAAGAGGGAGGAAAGGGTTACATCTAAATGAAAGGAAAAATGCAAATGAAACTGGTGGAAATTAATTTTGAAAAGGGGTAAAGTTAATAAAGAAAGTAAATGTGCGGCCGTTACGTTAACAATTAACTAGCGGTAATTAGATATTTGAGATTTGGGGGAAATCACGGTCGCCAGTCCTAAGGACAATTACTATAGTAACTGAAAAAGTAAGGTTATTACACATATAATTAGCACTAGAAGCGTGGCAACTGAAGGTTGACACGTGTAGTGTGAAAACTGAAAGTTTGTCAGAAGTAATAAATTTCGCTACACTCTGACTTCATTTAGCAGAAGAATTAATAAAACCAGAAAACTGAAAGTTAATTTAGTGACTGAAATTAATAAGAAGCTTTCTTTCTGAAGCACATCGAAATCCAGTAAAATACGGTTAGTCTTGGATTACCTCAACAATCATTTCAAAAGCAACTTGACTCTACGCAATTTAGAAACAAGAGATTTAACTTTGAACTTGAGTTAAATGATTCTGAACTATTAACAATAGTAAAATTTAGTACGTACCAAGCTGAGCTGCAGTCACAGGTAAGCTAAAATATGCTAACAAAACTCGCACTCTAAATTTGTGCTCGTGTAACCTAAATATTGTAGCCAGCTACAGAACTTTGAAATTAAAGCAGTGAAATCTAATTATATTATTTTAATGCTGGCGTTTGAATTTCAACGACACTCGGGTTCATTTCGGAAAAGGAAGGGACCCTGCTTGGCAATGCAATTGGGACAATGAGCAACAAAGGTTCATGCTAAGTTGCTGTAATTTTGCGAGGCAAATGGAACAATTTGAAAAGCTGAGGTCTGCCATACAGTTCTGAAACTTTACGTGCTTTTAGTCTTCCTTGTTGGTTGATTGAAGGTTTGAAGCCGTCGATCGAGGAGGTGGCGACAGTCACTCATTGTCGGCCGTCGCTGTTGCAGAAGCTGGATGTTGGCGCGCCTTCTTCTCGACACGGTCACCAGGCGAAACGGGCTCTTGATGTGCGCCAGCTAATGCTTCCCGTCCGCGACACCATGTCGGAAACTATCATCGCGAGTCGAGCGCAATTACATGCTGCCAAACCCCGAAAGCGCGGCAACTCGCGGGAGCGTCACACAACACACCTGCTCCACTCGCTACTCCAGCCAGACTCTCACTGTTCTGCCCGCGCTCCACGCGGCAGAGTTCACTACCAAAGATCCTACACACTTTGATTCGTCACACGACCTATCGACGTAATCGTTCGATAGCAGTTTTCCCTAGGCAAGACCCAGCGTAAAAATACAAATAATATTTACGAAACAAACCAATTATACATCGACATGAGTGCATAAATATATATATACAAACAGTAAAACAATTACAATATATAAAGAGACAGAAATGTCATATCTTGAGGTAACAAAACAAGGAAAAAAAATAATAGTACAATAGATGGAAATAGGAGTATATGCATTTCCGGCGTTACAAGTCTTCCACTGGAGTTTATCTATCATCTCCGTAACGCTTTCGCGATTACTAAATGATCCTGTAACGAAGCGCGCTGCTCTCCGTTGGATCTTCTCTATCTCTTCTATCAACCCTATCTGGTACGGATCCCACACTGCTGAGCAATATTCAAGCAGTGGGCGAACAAGCGTACTGTAACCTACTTCCTTTGTTTTCGGATTGCATTTCCTTAGGATTCTTCCAATGAATCTCAGTCTGGCATCTGCTTTACCGACGATCAACATTATATGATCATTCCATTTTAAATCACTCCTAATGCGTACTCCCAGATAATTTATGGTATTAACTGCTTCCAGTTGCTGACCTGCTATTTTGTAGCTAAATGATAAAGGATCTATCTTTCTGTATATTCGCAGCACATTACACTTGTCTACATTGAGATTCAATTGCCATTCCCTGCACCATGCGTCAATTCGCTGCAGATCCTCCTGCATTTCAATACAATTTTCCATTGTTAAATAAAGATTTCCTGTTTAAATTGCATATGAGTACGTTCTTACCCTGGATGTAGCCATTAAAATTGCTACACCACGAAGATGACGTGCTACAGACGCGAATTTTAAGCGACAGGAAGAAGATGCTGTGATATGCAAATGATTAGCTTTTCAGAGCATTCACACAAGGTTGGCACCCGTGGCGACACCTACAACGTGCTGACATGAGGAAACTTTCCAACCGATTTCTCATACACAAACAGCAGTTGTCCGGCGTTGCCTGGTCAAACGTTGTTGTGATGCCTCGTGTAATGAGAAGAAATGCGTACCATCAGCTTTCAGACTTTGATAAAGGTCGGATTGTAGCCTATCGAGGTTGCGGTTTATCGTATCGCGACATTGCTGCTCGCGTTGGTCGAGATCCAATGACTGTTAGCAGAATATGGAATCGGTGGGTTCAGGAGGGTAATACGGAACGCCGTGCTGGATCCCAACGGCCTCGTATCACTAGCAGTCGAGATGACAGGCATCTACTCCGCATGGCTGTAACGGATCGTGCAGGCACGTATCTATCCCTGAGCCAACAGATGAGGACGTTTGCAAGACAACAACCATCTGCACGAACAATTCAACGACGTTTGCAGCAGCATGGACTGTCAGCTCTGAGACCATTGCTGCGGTTACCCTTGACGCTGAATCACAGACAGGAGCGCCTGCGATGGTGCACTCAACGACGAACCTGGGTGCACGAATAGCATAACGTCATTTTTTCGGATGAATTCAGTTTCTGTTTTCAGGATCATGATGGTCGCATCCGTGTCTGGCGACATCGCGGTGAACGCACATTGGAAGCGTGTACTCGTCATCGCCATACTGGCGTATCACCCAGCTTGATGGTATGGGGTGCCATTGGTTACAAGTCTCGTTCACCTTTTGTTCGCACTGACGGCACTTTGAACAGTGGACGTTACATTCAGATGAGTTACGACCCGTGTCTCTAACCTTCATTAGATCCCTGTGAAACCTACATTTCAGCAGGATAATGCACGACCACATGTTGCAGGTCATGTACGGACCCTTCTGGATACAGGAAATGTTTGACTATTGCCCTGGCCAGCACATTCTCTAGATCTGTCACCAATTGAAAACGTCTGGTCAACGGTAGACGAGCAACTGGCTCGTCACAATACGCCAGTCACTACTCTTGATGAACTGTGGTATAGTGTTGAAGCTGCGTGGGCAGCTGTACCTGTACACGCCCAGGCGTATCGAGGCCGTTATTACGGCCAGAGGTGGTTGTTCTGGGTACTGATTTCTCAGGATCAACGCACCTGAATTGTGTGAAAATGTAACCACATGTCAGTTCTAGTATAATATATTTGTCCAACGAATACCCGTTTATGATCTGCATTTCTTCTTGGTGTCGCATTTTTAATGGCCAGTAGTGTATATTCTAGTGTTCACTTATTTCGCTAAATAACGATCTTCTTCTCCGACTTGTTTGTGACCTTCAACTACATTAATACCTCCCACACGCTTTTTTTTCCTAGATTACCACGTCTGCTAACACAGAGGTGGTCTACAGCGTATAGCCAACGCACTGCACTGTATCAAAATATAATTTAGTGGCTCAGCTCGCTGCTCGTACCAGAAGTGCTCCTCTGAAGACACGCCAGCCAGCTAATCTCGCCGCGATCTCGCAGTGTGCCACCACCACCACTGAAAGAGACTCGCTGTCGCTCATAACGTGGCCCCGGGGCAAACCGCCGCTCCCTGGCCGTGTCCTCTTTGAGCAGGGGCTTACTTCTCATCTCGTCTGTAGCGCGCTGGGGCTCTTTACCGAGCGTATGCAGTCCAACAACATATGGCCGTAGGCCTCTCAGCTTGCGGAGAACGATGCGCTTTGTGTCGCTAGCAGAGCTTGCAAGATACGACCGTGTTGTGGTTCTTCTTTATGAAAGGTTACAACGTGCCACTCTGTGTCGATAAAGAGGATGTTGGTGAAAGGAAATGCAGAGGATAACGTAGATCAAGTTTTCGGAGAAAAATCAAAGAAAGTATTCGCGCAGCAGACGAGGAAGCATTAGGTACACGAGTAATTTAACTCAATTCATTTTTCTCGGCCAATTTCGATCGGAAAAATGTGGAATTTGTTGCAGGTCACTGTGGAATATCCCGCTTTAGCTCCTACAGTTTCACGACGTTCCAACAGGTGGTGGGGCTGTACGTAGCCTTTACAATGGCGCCTGTAACGAAGGTACCTACAAAACAGAAGGTGTCGTTGAGTTCGTTTTGGCGGAAAACCAGAGAATCGCAGCTATTCGTAGGAGCTTGTAGAATGGCTAAGGAGACCTGGCAGTGAACGAAAGCACGGTGAATCGTTGGACGAGTCGTCTATCATTATTACAACAAGGTCTCGCAAACCCGTCCGATCACCCGCGAGCCGGCTGGTCGCAAATTGCTGCGGTTCTTGCAATGTTGGAACGCACTGACACGCTCATTATAGATGATCGACAGATCACGATCAAACACCTCACTGCTCAACTGGACGTCTCCGCTGGTACTCGTGACACACTTGACCACAAGATGGTATACTCGAGGGCATGTGCCCGCTGAGTTCCTCGCTGTCTAACAGAAGGCCATGAAGACCAACGAAGGACCATATGTGCGGAATTGCTTGCGAGTTACGATGCTGATCGTGCCAAATTTTTGTCTAACATCTTCGCAGGCGATGGGAAGTGGGTTCGTCTCTTCAAAGTGGCAACAAAATCACAATCCATCGAGTGGCGCCACACCACCTCTCCTCCAGAGGTGCACCCTCATCCCCCGAAGACATGGCGGCGGCCTTCTGGGACTCTGAAGGTGTTATTCTGTTTGATGTCCTTCCCCACCTTGAAACGATCAATTGTGAAGTGTATTGTCTGAAACTAAACTAAACTCCTCCCGAACAGGCCATGAAGGCCCAACGGTACCGAACGGCCGCCGTGTCATATTCAGCCCGTAGGCGTCACCGGATACGGATATGGAGGGGCATGTGATCAGCACACCGCTCTCCCGGTCGTATCTCAATTTTCGAGACCGGAGCCGCTACTTCTCAATCTACGAGGGTCGTTCAGAAAGTAACCTCCGGTTGATTTAAAAAAATACACCAAGTTAAATAAAAATATTTTAATATATACATCTTACAACTACATCTTTGCACTATTTTTCTACATAGTCTCCATAGCGATTGAGGCACTTATCGTATCTCTTCACAAGCTTTGAAATTCCTTCTGCATAAAAATCACCCGCTTGTGCCTGGAGCCAGCCTGTGACCGCATCTTTGAGCTCTTCGTCGTCATCAAACCGCTGTGACCCGAGCCATTTCTTCAAATGCATGAAGAGGTGATAATCACTTGGCGCCAGGTCTGGGCTGTAAGGTGGATGGTTGATAACGTCCCATGTGAAGGATTCAAGAAGGGCCGTTGTTCTGCGAGCAGAGTGAGGGCGGACGTTATCGTGCAAAAAAACGATACCGGAAGTCAGCATACCACGGCGTTTGTTCTGTATAGCCCGTCGTAACTTTTTCATTGTTTCACAGTACACGTCTTGATTAATGGTCGTACCACGTTCCATGAATTCAACCAACAACACCCCTTTGGCATCCCAAAACACCGTTGCCATCAGTTTTCTGGCAGAAAAATCTTGCGAGGCTTTTCTTGGTTTGGTAGGCGAATTTGAATGTGCCCACATCTTTGATTGTTCTTTTGTCTCAGGGTTCACGTACTTAATCCAGGTTTCGTCACCGGTCACGATTCTGTTTAACAATGGTTCTCCTTCGTCCTCATAACGTGACAGAAAGTCTAATGCAGAGGCCATTCTTTGAGTTTTGTGGTGGTCGGTAAGAATTTTGGGCACCCATCGTGCACAGAACTTACGGTAACCCAATCTTGCTGTCACTATCTCGTACAAGAGAGTCTTAGAAATCTGTGGAAAACCAGTAGACAACTCCGAAATTGAGAAACGTCGATTTTCACGAACTTTTGCATCAACTGTCTGAACGAGTTCGTCAGTCACCAATGATGGTCTACCACTCCTCTCTTCATCATGAACGTTTTCTCGTCCACTTTTAAATAAACGTACCCATTCACGAACAATTCCTTCACTCATAACTCTTGGTCCGTACACGGCACAAAGCTCACGATGAATAGCTGCTGCAGAATATCCTTTGGCTGTAAAAAACCTTATGACAGCACGAACTTCACATTTGGCGGGGTTTTCTATTGCAGCACACATTTCAAACTGCCACAAAAACTAAACTAGCGCAGGTACGCCGTTCACTCGACCACGGCTTGATGCCGACTGACCTGTTGAGTGCGTGAACGCACAGATGGCGTCGCTACTCCCCCCACAACCCGCACTGTGACCAATCGGACGTTACTTTCTGAACCGCCCTCGCAGTAGCTCCTCAGTTTGCCTCACAAGGACTGAGTGCATCCCGCTTGCCAACAGCGCCCGGCAGACCGGATGGTCACCCATCCAAGTGCTAGCTCAGCCCGACAGCTCTCAACTTCGATGATCTGATGGGAACCGGTGTTAGCACTGCGGCAAGGCCGTTGGCCAAGTGTTTTGTCTATCTTCAGGAAATTGAAGCGACGACTTCGGCACGTTCGTACTGAAACATCCCCTTAGGAAAGTTTATGAATAACTGTGCTGGTAAACCTATTACGTTAATTGATTTTCAAACAGCTGAGCAGAACTGAACGTACTCAGACATTTCTCTCCCTAGCTACTCTGATCAACACCAAACTGACACACAACATTTTTAGCGCAACGCAATCCGACTTTCAATAATCTCTACAAAAGAATGGCCCTGACTAACAATAACCTATACCTTTCATGAATCACTTACCTCACAAAAATCTTCGTTACTCGAACTACTGCAATACAGCGAGCGCCAACACTGCCAGCTAAATAAAAGATTCTAACTACTGAAGGCACTAACTACTGATAGGCATAGTGAGCAAATGAAGGATTCTGATAGAGAACAAACAATATATTTACCTTAATAGTGTTCAAAAGTCATTATATCATGACATCCAGTCTTACAAATTTCGTTTTTCTGACGGACACACGTCCAGATCATCCGGTCTCAAAACTCTGCCATCTCTCTCCCCACACCCACCACTGCTGGCGGCTCACCTCCAACTGCGCAACGATATGCGCTGTTCACATCCAACTGCCCAACACTACGATAGCAAATATTCCAACAACGCAAATCAGCCACAGACTGCACACAGCACAGTCAGTGATTTTCTTACAGAGCGCTACGTGGCGTTACCAACATGAAAACCTAAAGAGGCTACTTACAGTACCAACAGAAATGCAAAGGAACTTCTTCTCCATGACAGCCAGCGGCTTTACACATACCTGGGTACCCGAGAGGAGTTCAC
Organism: Schistocerca piceifrons; assembly: GCF_021461385.2. Lineage (NCBI taxonomy): Eukaryota > Metazoa > Arthropoda > Insecta > Orthoptera > Acrididae > Schistocerca > Schistocerca piceifrons. Next base: position 84,471,634 of record NC_060141.1, read on the forward strand.
AAAACGTCGTTGGACTGTTCTTTCTCATCCACCCTATAGCCCGGATCTCGCAGCTTCGGCTCAATCAAGGACGCACTCCGCGGGAAGCAGTACCTGGATGATAGCGAGCGCCGGCCGTTGTGGCCGAGCCGTTGTAGGCGCTTAAGTCTGGAACTGCGAGACCGCTACGGTCGCAGGTTAGCATCCTACCTCGGGCATGGATGTGTGTGATGTCCTTAGGTTAGTTAGGAATTAAGTAGTTCTAAGTTGTAGGGGACTGATGACCTCAGATGTTAAGTTCCATAGTGCTCAGAGCCATTTTTTGATGATAGCGAAGTATTGGTGCAGCAAGACATTGGCTCCGAGTTCGACCAGTACAGTGGTACCATGACGGCAGACAGTCCGTTCCAGTAAAGTGGCTTAAGGCGTCACATTGAAAGGTGTCTATGCTGAAAAATAACATTTAGCAGCCAAAAGAGTAGGGAATAACATGGTGTACTCGAATTCTATGCAATCAGTATGGAATGAGAATAAACACGAAAACGACAAAAGTGATGGTATGCGGTACGGAAGCAGAATATGAACCTCTGAGAATGAGAATTGGAAGAGAGGAGCTGGAAGTGACAGAGGAATTTACTTACCTGGGAAGCAAAATCACAAGGGATGGTAGAAGCCGGAAAGAAATTGCGAGCAGTATACAAAAGGCTAAGATTGCATTTAATCGGCGAAGGAACTTACTCACCAGGAACAACATCAGTCTGAAAATAAGGAAACGTATCATGAAAGGTTTAGTTTGGAGTGTGGCCTTATACGGATGTGAAACAATTGGAAGAGAAGAAGGAAGACGACTAGAGGTCCTGGAGATGTGGTGCTATAGAAGGATGGTGAAGATCAGCTGGAGAGTCAAAGTAACAAATGAAGAGGTGCTTAGAAGAGTACAGGAAACCAGATCTCTGTGGAGGCACATCCAAACAAGAAGACACAAACTTGTAGGGCACATCCTACGACACAACAACATCATTGGAACGATAGCAGAAGGAGCTACTGAGGGAAGGAATCAGCGGGGGCGACCAATCATATCATACATGCAACAGATCATGAATGACGTTGGATGTAACACATACGTGGAAATGAAGAGGAAGGCTGAAACACGTATGTTGTGTGGCGGCGATGGCGAGGCATTGCAGAGTCTCTGACCAGAGAGCTATTTGTCGTTCCTAGTCTGCGCTTGACCGCGCGAGAGTTCGGTGCAGTTGCAGTCGAGTTACGAGAGAGTTCAGTTGCGAGTTAGAGTTCGAGAGTAGTAGCGCATGCGAGATGACATAGTCTGTGGTAGTAGCGCGCGAGAGATAGTCGCAGTTGTGTGTGAGGAGTCAGCGGGCGTCGACATGGCACTCTGGTCAAGATTCAGGACGAGGTATAATTTTAAATAAGGTAATGAAGCAGCATTGCACACATTTGATAATGTAATGTAAATTAACTGTAACTAATTTGTTCAAGAATCGCCCCAATAATAATTTTGTTTTTAAACCAACCATTTTTAACAAAGAATCCTTTTTTGAAAGAATATTTGCCTTACATTTCCATGAAGAAAAGTTCCATTTAACTTAAAAAAAAAAAATAGCATTTCCTCCAAGCTATGGCGAAAAATAAGAGCAGATGCAGTTTTACTGAGGTAAGAATTTGAGTTTAATCAGGGCCTAAGATCGACATTTCGGTCTATTTGCGTATTCATTGTCACTGAGATTTCATTATCATTGAATTGTCTTTCATTTTTGTGGGCAGCTTATACCTGGGTCAGATTGCTAATTTTTATTTAATTATCATTGTCATTAAATTTATTTGCTGGGAGGTTACATTAGGTTGTATTCATGTTAACATTGAAATATTGGCTATCAAAATAACTGTGGGGAGGTTACACTTAGCTCTATGTCCATTTACAGTTGAGTAATATCCCTTCATTATTTGCGGGGAGGTTACACTTGGCGACATCCAGTCCAGGATCGTATTTCGTTGAGAATCTTCTGAAACGTAGCCAGATATCTGCTCTTGTTTGCTTAAATATAATTAGCATTTGGCGCAACGCTTTTACTAATTTGTGAATTTCTTTCCTCAGATCATCGGCAATTCGTTGCTCTGTTGTATTTGTGTGTTGCTTTTGCATTGTGCTTATTGGTTTTGTGAATAATTGTGAGTATTGTAAAAATGCCGCGAAAGACTGTGAATAGTGTATCGCGAGGTATTATGAATGAAATTACCGACTTAAACAACGTGACCGATAGTAATTGTGACACGCAGCGTAATGATGACAATCCTGCGTTCACTGACAATCAGTGCATTCCAACCACTAATGATGATTTTTGTCTTAATGATGAACAAACGAACTCGGTTATGTCCTCTGTTGATTTGACGACAATCGATGACGCGGGGCGCCCTATTGTAATGAGCGTTGCCCAGCTTAACACACCCGGTTTGAAAAATTCAAGTAACGTACAGACAAATTTTTCTAATGAAAATAGTCAGAATATTCAAAGTAGGACGGATTTATTTAATTCCGAAATAATGACCGACAGTGTACATTCGACTGGCAAACCTTTCTGTAAATCCCAGAATAACCAAATGGTTACAGAAAGCGAAACAATTCCAGATCCACCATTAATTAGCACAGAGAATAGAAATACTGACTTTGGGTCGAATCCAATTATGGCATTGTTGCTACAAATGACTAAACAGTTTAATGAAAAATTAGACAATAATAATGAAAAACAAGACAGTCTTAAAGAAGATCTCAAACAACAACTTAGTGAACAGAACGTACAGTTAAATGAAAAATTAGACAACAATTCCAGACAGTTAAATGAAAAATTAGACAACAATTCCAGGCAGCTTAGTGAACAAATTAGAGCTGTTGCCGCGCAGTGTCATGATATTAAGGTACAGTTACGCGAGGAAATTGAGGCCTGTTCAAGAAAAAGTAGCGAAGAAATTAGATCTGTTGCGCAAGAATTAAGGGAAATGCAAACAGCTACAACAGAAACACTTCGAGACGAAATTAGCGGAGTCACTAAACAATGCTCTGAAAAGGCTACACAACTACGCGACGCGTTTAAAGCAATGACAGCAGAACTTTCGCGCACAATGGATGAAAAGATAGACGCGAAATTCGAACAACAGAACACTCAAATTAACGAACGTCTTAGTCTTCACATACAAAACAGTGATACGCGTTTCCGTAAATTTATTCAGTATCAAAATAAGGTAAAACGTCAAGTCATGGAAACAATCACTGCTCAGAGACAGGAAGACAAACATAAAATGTTTGCGAAGGCAAAAACATATGTAGACAATAATATTGCCACAGTGTCCGACGAAATTAATACCATCAAACAGTCGAACACAGAATTACGTGACGAAATTTCGGATCTTAAATCGAAAACAGACACATACACAACCGATTTTCAAACAGTGACCGACAGACTCGAACAATTAGAACTAACACAGGATTCCGATGTCGTCAAAGCTGACGTTAAAAAACTGAACGAAACTACACGTAAATTGCAAAAACAGATTAATGCCACTGACACTAAAACCGATGATCAGCTAAAAGTACTGACTGAAAAATGTGATGAACTGGCCAGTCGTATTGGCGTCATTGAAAGTAATAATGACAGCAAATCAGACGATACTTTACCGGTTTCATTTAATCAAACACCTGAATTTCAAAATTTACAGCAGACAATTAATGAGATCGATTCGTCTAATAACACGTTGCGTAGAAAATTGTCAAGTTTACAACAAGAAGTAACAGAAATAAAAAATATTTCAGTTAATAACACATCACAACAGACGCCACTTTATGAACATTTGTCAGACTCACGCAGTGCGTATAATTTAGGTAATCAACAGAGAGTACACGACTTAGATTCCGAACAGACACAGACAAATAGATTCTCTTACAATCATGAACCTGTTCCAACATACAGAGACGATAATTTTGATTACAAACATTTTCTGTCAGTAAGAAAATTTAAAGTGTTTAAGAATGACAGAACACAGATTCACCCGCTAGATTGGATACAACAATTTAGCTTTCCTTTTCCACCGACTTGGCCCGTAACGCACAAACTTGAATTTATTTACAGTTTTTTGGAAGGCGAACCGGCAACTCGTATGAGACCGATCGCGAGACAATGTTATTCGGTAGAGGAATTTCAGAATGCTTTTCTGTCAGCGTACTGGTCGAAGACGACACAGCGCGGAATCAAAGATCAATTAATTAGTTTACCAAATTATGAGAACTCCAATTTTTCCACTGTCACGCAATTTTTTGAACACATGGTGCAAAAAAACCAGTACCTAGGTGTACCGTACAGTGAATCTGCACTTATTCAATTATGTATCTCTAAATTACCACGGTCATTAAGAGTGTCACTTTTAACGGGTCAACAGAAGGAAAATATTTCAGCATTCAGGGATCTGCTGCAGCTTTTAGAAGTGCAGCAATCTGATTATTCTTTCGTAAACAAAAATTTTTCATATAACAACCAAGGCCACCAAACGTACAGCAATTACGATCAGCCACGTAATTTCAATAGTAAAAGTAACAGACGCTTTAGGAACGACAACCACCAGAACTTTAATAACAGACAAAATTCTGATTATCAATATCGTCAAAATTTTCAGCAACAGGAACCACCTTTTAGTAACAATAGACGTTTTCCACCACAACAGCATGAAAGTCAACCGGTTAGAATACCTAACCAACAATGTAATGCACAAGGTCAACCAAACTTTAATGTTTCGCCGCGTGAACGTATAGTCCCAGGTACAACAAATAGTAACGCACGGCAGCAAAGGAACAACTACGTACAGAAAACACAGTATTTCAATTCCTATCGCAATGCACCGTATAGGAATGACTATTACGACAGACGTAAAAGTAATGAGCACAATTATCAGCGTACGTATAATAACAGTCGGTCTTACGAACAGCAAAATCATCCGCAAGAACCTATTCTCATGAATGAACCCGACAGTAGGTATCATCCAGAGCGTAATACGTCTGGAATAAGTAATAGAACTGTTCAAATAGTCGAAATGCCACAGCATCCTCCTGAAAATAATAACACGTCAGATAGAATTTGACTAGATACAGTAAAGATCGCATCTTCCAATAACACAAGCACTACTTTTGACACGCAAAACGTTGTTCACGAAAATGCTATTACTTTCGACGACATCCGAGACACTCTTTTACAGGAAAGACCAGTTGTTCGGAAAACCATTTCACATCCTGTCATCGAAATTAAAATTGGTTCATCGAAATTTTCAGCAGTAATTGATTCTGGATCACCTATGCAGTTATAAATGAGGAAACTTTTAACGAGTGTAACAAAGAGAATACCTATCCTACATTACCTTTAGGCAAAACGAAAGTGAAAGGAGCAGTATCGACTAAAGGAGTAGACGTTAAATTACAGACACATTTATCATTTTGTATTGCAGGTCATACATTTCACTCAAATTTTTGGATTGTTCCTTTATTGACAACAGACGTTATTTTAGGTACTAATTTTCTCGTACAACACGACGCAGTGGTGGATTTTCAGAATTCCTATTTAATGTTGAAGGACGAAAATGTACAATTGGCGTTAGAATTTCAGCACTCATTATCTGCGGAAGAACAAACAATTAATCGTACAGAGGTCATTTCTGCGTCACGTAACATAGACTGTAATTCCACATTGTTCACAGATACGTACGTACATAACTATAACACTCCAGACGAAGCTGACTACGACGTAATACAGATGATTTCCGATAAGGTTAAACAAAGCAGTGCAAATACAGACGACGAACGCACGCAACTACACAAAATTCTTTTACAGCAAGCTCCAGTTTTTGACAACATTCCTGGTACCATGTCCGGATTTATGTACGAATTTCAAGTCAAACAGCACGATACATTTAAAGCTAAGCATTATCCCATTCCATATATCTACAGAGAACAAGTTAAAAAAGAATTGCAGGGTATGCTCGACCAAGGAATTATTGAACCGGCAGTTAGTCCGTACATAAACCCGCTACATATTGTTAAGAAAAAAGATGGCTCACTTCGCCTCGTACTTGGTTCACGTCACATCAATGACATAATTATTAATGAAACAGATCGACCACAGACATTAGAGGAACTGCTACAGAAATTTCATAGTACGGCTATTTATTCTACATTAGATTTGAAATCGGGATTTTGGCAAATTCAGCTTCATCCGAATTGTAGAAAATATACAGCATTTCTCTGTTTTGGCGACTGTTATCAATTTTGTAAATTACCGTTCGGCTTAACTATTTCTTCTGCAGCTTTTATTCGCGGTTTGAACACAATACTTCCGACAGAACTTAAGGACAGAATTACGACGTACGTAGACGACATTCTTATCGCAGAAGCTAACTGGACTGAACACAATCTGATTCTTGAACGACTGTTACAAACTTTTCATGCACAAGGACTCACAGTTAATCTCAGTAAATCGCATTTTGGTAAAAATTCTATAAAATTTATTGGACACGTAATTTCAGTAGAAGGCATTGCACCTGATCCGGAAAAATTTCAAGCTCTACGTGATATTACTGTTCCTACGACAAAAAAGCAACTACGCAGTTTTTTGGGCTTAATTAACTTTTTTCGCAAATTTATTCATCATTCTGCTTTAGACACACCTAGATTATGCCATTTAACAGGTAAAACAGTATTTGGTCTTGGGATAAGCAAGCACATTCTGAATTTGTGAACTTGAAAGAAGCCTTGTTGAATGCTCCACTTTTATCGCACCCAGATCTTACCAGAAATTTTTCCATTGCCACCGACAGTTCCAACACCGCTTTAGGCGTACACATTTTTCAGGAAATTGAAGAAGACGGCTTAACAGTAATTAAAAACATCGCATTTGCAAGCCGCATTCTGTCACCTGCTGAACGAAATTATTCTGTTACAGACCTGGAAACGTTATGTGTTGTTTGGGCTTTTACGAGATTCAGGCATTTTCTTTATGGCAGACATACCACCGTTTACACAGACCACAGAGCGATACAATTTTTACTTTCAGCTAAATTTACACACGACAGATTAAGCAGATGGAAGCTGTATTTGCAGGAATTTAATTTTACAATAGTTCACATTCCCGACACACAAAATGTTATAGCAAACGCACTATCGCGTTCTCTCAGCAACAATCAGCAAGATGTCGCAACCAATTTCTGCAAAGCAAATTTCAGTGTCATGTACATTCAGCAAGTTGCGTTTGAAAATTTTATTTCATCGTCATTACAGGACATAGCAGAAGAGCAAAGTAAAGACAATGTGTGGAAAGAAATTAAACACCTTTGGCAAGATAGGAATAATGTTACGATTAGAAACCATTACACTGTACGCAATGACGTTCTATTTCGCCGCTCTCATCCTGACAGCAACAATTGGTTATTATGCATTCCTGACGAACTGGTTAACAAATTAATCTGGTACACTCATTTAAGTTACGCACATTACGGAGCCAGAAAATGTTTTCTTATACTGAGACAGAACTGTTATTTTACCAACATGGAAAAACGTATACGACGAGTTTTAGCGTCATGTAAAATTTGCCAGAAAGCTAAGCCAGACACCACTTCACATATTCCTCCATTATATCCCATTATACCTGTTAAATTAAGACATATGGCCGCAGTAGACATTTTTGGTCCAATTCCGAGAACTAATAGAGGTTATTGCTACATCTTTGTCGGTGTTGAACTCACTTCAAAATTTGTTACTTTCACTCCGTTACGCAAAGCTACTGCTAAAACTGTTTCGAAAGCATTTGTAAAACATTTTCTATTTCATGTAGGGCATGTGATGAAAGTAATTTCCGATAATGGATCACAATTTCGTACTGCTATATGGACACGCATGTTACGAGCTAGAAACATTTCTCCGATCTGTATATCCAAGTACCATGCTTCTTCGAACCCTTGTGAACGATTAATGAAAGAAATTGGTAAGCTGTGTAGAATATACTGCCACAAAAGACGTATTGATTGGGACACACACATATTCTCATTCCAAGACGTAATTAATTCCATTCCAAATGAATCCACTATGCTATCTCCGTCTGTTATACTGAAAAACGTTGAACCACCAAACAAAATTAAAGAATTAGTAACATTTCCTACATCTCGTCGATTACGACACCACGAAATAATTGACATTGCGCTGAACAACATCAAACATGCCGAAGAGTGCCGGAGAAGACAGCAAAAACAGGTTTGTACACGCCGAGACTTTCACGTGGGACAGAAGATATTAGTACGTACACACTATTTATCCAGCAAAATAAAAGGTAAGTGCAGTAAATTTGAACTTCTATACGCAGGTCCATATCGGATTCGCAGCATTCCTCACCCCAATGTTGTACACGTCGATACTCTGAGAACCAGAAAATCGAAAGGCAACCACCACTTATCCAACATAAAACCCTATATTGAGTGAACATACTTTACGATTTATCACACTGTAATGTTATTTACTAATTTTTATGATCATTTTTGCAATTATATTCACGTGACTAATTATTGATGACTATCGTATTTTTTCTAGGCAAGTGCCCGGTAAGGTAAGTTTAGCAGGTCGCTCTTCTTGTCGTTACACATCAGCCCGTACATATTTTCCAGATGAACTTACGCATTTTATGAATAATTATGCAATTCTATGTAGTGACGTATTAATTTTATCAAATTCCCTCTCCATTAAAGTCTTTAATTCTCGCCTCTATTAACTACACTACATACAAGCTGAACACAACGAACGTCACATTTTGTCTTTTTTTGTACGATTGTTTTCATGTTTTGTTTATATGCACTGTTAAATAGTTAAGGTATAACACACCAGGTGATTTTGACATTTTTGCTCTATGATATCTCAACATCGTGACTGTTTTACATTTTTTTTTTTTGCTGCTGCATTGTGATATTCTCTGTACATTTTTGCCTTTGAACACTGTCTATGCTTTTGACATATTACGTTTTCTGTCATGATATGCTGTATGCTTAATTGTGCCACCATTAACCAGTCATTATTTAGTGGGTATATGATTTAAATGCAAGGCATTAATCTTTGTTCGTCAATTTCAGAAAGAAATGATACGTAAAGAAAATAAATTAAACAGAAATGGGAATTTCACATACGGAATAAACGAAAGAAGATGCAAAAAAAACCTTATGAGGAAGAGTAAATGGATCAGAATTAACAAGCATTAACAAGAATATACTATGCACATCGTAGAATAACAGTCTTAACTAATTTGTTCTTTCAGAATACAAGGCGATTGATGCAGGCTGTCAGACAGAACTACACATCTTAGTTTTAGTGATGAAATATGCGAGAGATAAGGAATAGTTGTGTAATGAGTAATCAAGTGATTTTTTTGCAGATGATAATGAATGCTGATGAAGAGTAATGATGAAGAATATGCTACTATGAATAATGAAGTTTTTCTTTACAGGTGATGATAATAATGGAATTATGATAATATAAGTAATGAAGTGATGGATAACGAAATTTTTTTTTCTCTTTACAGCAGAGGATATTGTTGAAGTTATGTATTTATGCTATGTAGTTATTTAAGTATTTGTTGCAGTTCGCTTTGACAGCAAGTGTTATATTGCATAGTATAATGACTGAAGGTTTTGGAAAGGACAGCTATGGAACAAATTTTTTATACACATTTCACTACCTGTTAATTCGAAGTTCACTACTTTTCAGCATAGTCTGCGTTTCTTCTTTCAGCTCAATAATCCATTTTGTATTTTTTTTCAGGAGAAGCTCTTCATGATACTTACTAAACTTGTTACTTATTAAACCTATACTAGTACTTGCTACAGCTGACTCATGACGAATGACGTTACACATTTTTCATTTACAGGAACAACCCAGAAGCAATTTTTTTTTCTTTTTCTCTTCTTGCTTTCCCTTATAATTACCCAAAGCAATGCATTGCTAACAAAAAAAAAAATGTATCACCAGTTCCAAATAATGCTACCCATTTAAGAGAGTTCTGAATAATACTGAATGATGAACAATGTTTTGTACTATTCAATACTTGCTGGCCAATGAGTGCCAATAATTAGTGTAACTAAATGAATTATGTTAATAGTATGCCACTCATTAGCTCCTATTTTCAATGATGACTTTTGATGTTTTGGTAACTGGCCAATGAGTGCCAATAATTAGTATAACTCAATGAATTATGTTAATGCTATGCCAATAATTGACTCTCCTTTTCAATGATGACTTCTGATGGTTTATAATTGGCCAATAAGTGCCAATAATTGCTATAATCAGTTAATTTTATGAAAATTATTCTATAATACTAAATACATGGTACAGAAATGTTCAATACCTGGGCTATGAATGCCGCAAACTACTAATGTAATCAAGACTAGTCTGTGACTTAATGTCCTTCACCTTCTGACCTAACTACCTGGAATTACTGTAATATCCATTTGTCCTGTCCATCCTCATGATCACGGAGCACTATATTTGGTTTTTGCACTAATTCTACGTTGGTGTGCCTTGTAAGAGCGTGATGTTGACACGACATGCTGTCCACTACCGTGAGCAATGAAGACGTTATTATGGTCCCACTGTTTGGTGTACCTGTTGTACTGCCAAAATGATAACAGGAAATATTACTACGACATTTCAGTGTCTTGGATACGCTGATAAATACTTCTGGGAAAAGAACTGCAAATTGTCTCACTTGGTGTTGTATTTCTGTGGAAAGATATGGACTTTCAGTACAGCAGCGTGCAACCTAAGTGCTACAACCATGATGCAATCCTTCCTATTCCTTCCCTAATTCTTGTAAAATAAAAAAGTCATATACAGTGCGTGTGCACTTCCTTTCATTTGTTAATAAGATCAGTTGTCCTGAAATCACTAAAGACTTCTATAGTGCATGTGCACTTTATTACACTCCTTCATTTGTTTGTTTGTTGTTGTTGAAAAATACTAGAGAGTACTACAGTCCGTGTGCACTTTTGTCATTTGTCAATATAATTTGTACTCGTTAGGTTTATTTGTCGTAAAAATATTAGAGAGTTTTTTTTCAGTGTGTATGCACTTTATGCCATTTGTACTCATTATGTATATATTTTGTGACTTTCTGATATGCTCTGTACTACAGTGCGTGTGTATTTTTGCCGTTTATTAATATATTTTCTGATTTGCTGATATATTCTCAACTGCACTGCATGTGCACTTATGTCACTTGTCAAAATGATTTTTTACCTTTGCGTTTATTTGTTATCAAAATGCTAAAGAGTTTTTCAGTGCATGTGCACTTATGTTATGTGTTAATATGTTTTCTACTGAACTTCAGTGCCTGTGCACTTTTCTCATTTTTCAATATGATTTGTACTCATTCTGTATACCTTTTATGATTTCCTGATATGTTCAATACTTCAGTGCGTTTGCACTTATGTCATTTGTTACTCATTGTATATACATTTCGTCATTTGCTGATATGTTCTGAACTGCAGTGCATGTGCACTCATGTCACTTGTCAACATGATTTTTTGCCATTCTGTTTATTTGTTCTGAAAATGCTAAAGAATTTTTTCAGTGCGTGTGCACTTTGTTATCTATCAAATAACTTGTATATACATTTTTCTGATTTGCTAATATGTTTTGTACTCACATTTTGTCTTTGTCTGAAATGTTTTGTACTCGGTGCATGTACACCACATTTAATTCATGTACTACATCTGTATATATACTGTAATTGTAAATTTAATTAGTTAAGAAAAAATTTTGCCGCGCTTGGAAAGTCCAAATGACTCACCATCGCTGCCAAATTTTTGCCCCCCCAGTGGAGGGTTATGAAACATGTATGTTGTGTGGCGGCGATGGCGAGGCATTGCAGAGTCTCTGACCAGAGAGCTATTTGTCGTTCCTAGTCTGCGCTTGACCGCGCGAGAGTTCGGTGCAGTTGCAGTCGAGTTACGAGAGAGTTCAGTTGCGAGTTAGAGTTCGAGAGTAGTAGCGCATGCGAGATGACATAGTCTGTGGTAGTAGCGCGCGAGAGATAGTCGCAGTTGTGTGTGAGGAGTCGGCGGGCGTCGACATGGCACTCTGGTCAAGATTCAGGACGAGGTATAATTTTAAATAAGGTAATGAAGCAGCATTGCGCACATTTGATAATGTAATGTAAATTAACTGTAACTAATTTGTTCAAGAATCGCCCCAATAATAATTTTGTTTTTAAACCAACCATTTTTAACAAAGAATCCTTTTTTGAAAGAATATTTGCCTTACATTTCCATGAAGAAAAGTTCCATTTAACTTAAAAAAAAAAATAGCATTTCCTCCAAGCTATGGCGAAAAATAAGAGCAGATGCAGTTTTACTGAGGTAAGAATTTGAGTTTAATCAGGGCCTAAGATCGACATTTCGGTCTATTTGCGTATTCATTGTCACTGAGATTTCATTATCATTGAATTGTCTTTCATTTTTGTGGGCAGCTTATACCTGAGTCAGATTGCTAATTTTTATTTAATTATCATTGTCATTAAATTTATTTGCTGGGAGGTTACATTAGGTTGTATTCATGTTAACATTGAAATATTGGCTATCAAAATAACTGTGGGGAGGTTACACATAGCTCTATGTCCATTTACATTTGAGTAATATCCCTTTATTATTTGCGGGGAGGTTACAAGGCAGACAGAAGGAAGCAATGGCGCTCTGCTGCAAACCAACCTCAGGGTTGAACACTAAAAGAGAGAGAGAGAGATTTTGGAATTCTGAATAAAACCAAGGTGTTTTCAGAAAGGAAATAATGTGTTGCATTACGTATTGAACAACCCGCATAAAAGCACGAGAGGAAAACAAACATAACACCATGGTTTCGCAAAGAGGTTGAGGAAATGTGTGGAACAGGAGGTGTGCTTATTTGAAATATAAAACACTCAAAACGCAAGAGTTTTGTGAGTATTACAAAACAGCTCGTAATGAGTCAAAATCAATAGTGAATCGATTAAAGAAGGATCACTGGAAAATTCTTTCTGAAAATTCAGAAAACGACTTCTATAGACTACAGAAATTATTTGAAGAACGATACGACAGCAGAGGAAAATGATATTTTGAACGACACAAATGAGGAATCATGGAATGAATATTTAACCCGGCTGTTTACAGGTAAGAAACTACCAGAAAAAGGAAAGAAATCAGAGATTGGCATACGAGTAAACGGTGAGGTAATTGTTTTACATACAATGGTAGAAGAAGCTGTATGTCTGCTGACACGTAGGAAGTATCTACCGAAAGAAAGGATTACGAATGAATCACTGAAGTAAGGACGACATCCTCTAAGGACAACATCCTCTAACTGAACATTTAACCAAGTTAGTTTAGAATGTTGTAACTCATAATAAAATTCCAATATATATCTACATCTGCATGTACATACCCATTCCGCAAGCCACCGTACGGCGCGTGACGGAGGGGACCCTGTTCCTCTAATAGTAATTTCTACATCTACATCTACGGTGTGTGGCGGAGAGTACCTTGAGTACCTCTATCGATTCTCTCTTCCATTCCAGTCCCGTATTGTTCGTGGAAAGAAGGATTGTCGGTATGACTCTGTGTGGGCTCTAATCTCTCTGATTTTATCCTTATGGTCTCTTCGCGAGATATACGTAGGAGGGAGCAATATAATGCTTGACTGCTCGGTGAAGGTATGTTCTCGAAACTTCAGCAAAAGTCCGTACCGAGCTACTGAGCGTCTCTCTTGCAGAGTCTTCCACTGGAGTCTATCAGTCATCTCCGTAACTCTTTCGCAATTACTAAATGATCCTGTAACGAAACGCGCTGCTCTCCGTTGGACCTTCTCTATCTCTTCTATCAACCGTATCTCTTACGGATCCCACACCGGTGAACAGTATTCAAGCAGTGGGCGAATAAGTGTACTGTAACCTACTTCCTTTATTTCGGACTGCATTTCCTTAGGATTCTTCCAATGAACCTCAATCTGGCATCTGCTTTACCGACGATTAATTTTATATGGTCATTCCAATTTAGATCACTCCTAATGCCTACTGCCAGGTAATTTATGGAATTAACTGCTTCCAGTTGCTGACCTGCTACATTGTAGCTAAACGATAAAGGATCTTTCTTTCTATGTATTCGCAGCACATTACACTTGTCTACATTGAGATTCAATTGGCATTCTCTGCGCCATGCGTCAATTCGTTGCAGATCCTCCTGCATTTCAGTACAATTTTCCATTGTTACAACCTCTCGATGTACTACAGCATCATCCGCAACAAACCTCAGTGAACTTCCGATGTTATCCACGAGGTCATTTATGGACATTGTGAATAGCAATGGTCCTACGACACTCCCCTGCGGCACACCTGAAATCACTCTTACTTCAGAAGACTTCTCTCCATTGAGAATGACATGCTGCGTTCTGTTATCTAGGAACTCTTCAAACCAATCACAGAATTGATCTGATAGTCCATATGCTCTTACTTCGTTAATTAAACGACTGTGGGGAACTGTATCAATCGCCTTGCGGAAGTCAAGAAAGACGGCATCTACCTGGGAACCCGTGTCTATGGCCCTCTGAGTCTCATGGACGAATAGCGCAATCTGGGTTTCATTCGATCTTCATTTTCGAAACTCATACTGATTCCTACAGAGTAGATTTCTAGTCTCCAGAAAAGTCATTATAATCGAACATAATACTTGTTCCAAAATTCTACAACTGATCGACGTTAGAGATATAGGTCTATAGTTCAGCACGCCTTATTGAAAACGGCGATGACCTGTGCCCTTTTCCGATCTTTTGGAATGCTACGCATTTCTAGAGACCTACGCTACACCGCTGCAAGAAGGGGGGCAAGTTCATTCGCGCACTTTTCTTTCCTTTTCCACCCAGGAGTGGAGTGAGGGTAGAACGACTGTCTATATGCCTTCGTAAGAGCACTAATTTCTCTTATCTTCGCGATTCTTACGCGGAATGTGCGTTAGCGGCAGCAGAATCTTTCTGCAATCAGCTGCAAATGCATGTTCTCTAAACTTTCTTGATAATATTTCCCGAAAACAACGTTGCCTTCCGCCCTGGGTTTTCCATTTGAGCTCACGAAGCGTCTCCATAACGCTCAAATATTAATCGCGCCTGACGGTAACGAATCTAGCAGCGCTCTTCTCAGCTGCTTCGAGAGTGGGTAGCAGAAGTGCTCTAAAAGCGGTCTCCTCTGTACATGATTTACATTTTCCTAAACACTTCCCAATAAACCGAAGTCTACAATTCGTCCTCCCTTCTGCAATCCTTAACTGCTCGTTTCACTTTGTATGGCATTGCAAGGTTAAGACTAAATATTTGATCGACGTGACTGCGTCAAGCAGTACACTATTAATGCGCTATTAGAACATTAAGGGACTGTTGTTCCTACTCATCTGCATTAAATTATAAATTCATTAGACACTGGCCGGCCAGAGTGGCCGTGCGGTTCTAGGCGCTACCGTCTGGAACCGAGCGACCGCTACGGTCGCAGGTTCGAATCCTGTCTCGGACATGGATGTGCGTGATGTCCTTAGGTCAGTTAGGTTTAATTAGTTCTAAGCTCTAGGCGACTGGTGACCTGAGAAGTTAAGTCGCATAGTTCTCAGAGCCATTTGAACCATTAGACACAATAGAAATTCTGTGTAAGTCATCCCGTGTCCTTCTGCAGTCACTCATCAATGATACTTTTCCGTATACTACAGTAATCGTGCGTATTGAACTTACATGCAAGGCGATACTCCAGACAAATATCTTCAGAGAAGACTTTCTAACATTTAAATTTATATTCTCTTTTTCAGAATCGTTTTCTTTCCAGCCTGAATGTTATATCTCATGTATTTCGGCCACTGTCAGTCGTTTTTCTGCCAAAAACGCGCAACTTACGTTACTTTTTTAGTGCCTCATATTCAAATCTAATTACTTAGCGTTACTGGATTTGATTCAACTACATTCCATAACCTATGTTTTATTTTTGTTGATAATCTTCTAGTTCCAATTCAAGACTCTATTCATTTCGTTCTACTAATTTTGCATATTCTTTGTGACCTTCACAGCTTCATTGACGTGCGAACTGAGTAATGTCCGTATAAGCTTTAAAACTGCCCTGCTCTCTTTCAGCTACTTTTTCTTATTTATGTCCTTCAACTGCAGCCTTGTTTCTGTAACATGTCACAGATAAACTTCCGGCTGCTTTTATTGTATTCTTGATATCTTCAGAATTTCAAAGAGTGTACTCGACTAAAGTTTTCGAAATTTTACTTTAAATCTACAAACGGTATTGACGTAGTCATACAGGGTAGGCTTTCACGGCAGGTATTCTCTTCAGTTGAAACTTCCGGGCTGAGAGGCCGTGGTCGATGTATAAAACGTCTACCTAACGTTTCGTCTCCATCTGCGGGAGACATCTTCAGAGGTCGTCCGGCTACTGCCACTGAGGCTCCAGGTACTCTCACATTTATAGAGCGCATTCATCACGTGATGCCGACGGTATCACTATCTTTGGAAGGCGTCATCATTCTCGATTAAGAGTAATCGATTGTCATTCTGCTGGCGCAACGTTGACATCCATATTTTGCCTAGCTTTAAAACTTCCTCTTTTCTATTAAAATTGTTATGGTGTTTGTGAATCTCTATTGCTTCCTTATACATGCGCGAATGATAATGGGATGTTCGTACTAGAACGCGTGTCTCGTTAAATTTAATCTCGTGGTTCCCATATACAAAAACAGGCTCAGCTACGGCCGATTTTTCGATGTGTCCTAAGCGACAGTTTCTTTTATGTTCGGCTAAGAGGGTGTTCCAATATGTACTTATCCACAGCTGCATGGAATTTTGTGTACCCCAGGTGTTGCTAGGGGGTGTCTGGCGTCTTTTTCGGTTCTTAAATATTTCCTAATCTTCTTGGTGGCTCTGAAGATTGTTTCGACCTCATGCTTGCCAGAACTCTCACGATACGGTCCGTGACGTTGTTAATGAACGGTAGGAAATTTTTTCCAGTAGGTGACCGTTGTTGCTCTGGACTTATGGCTTCATTTCTTCTTTGATGGAGGGCTCGATCAATTTCCTTGCTGGTGTATCCGTTTTTCACGAAGGCTGACCGTAAGTGATTTAGTTCATCTTGTATGTAATCCGGCTCGCAGATGTTGTTGGCTCTCTCCACCAAGGTTTTCATGACACCTTTTTTGCCTAGATTGATGGTTAGATTCCTTGTGGAGGTATCGATCCGTGTGAGTGTTCTTTCTATATACCTTGTGACCCAGCGTCCCATTCACCCGTTTAATTACCGACAGATCCAGGAAACTGAGTTGACCGTTGCTCTCTTTCTCCATCGTAAACTGTATCTTGTCGACAAATATATATTGGAACAACGGAAAGAAGTGTAAACACCCGCTTAGCCGAAAATAAAAGAAACTGTCGCTTAGGACACATCGAAAAATCGGCCGTAGCTGAGCATGTTTTTCGAGATGGGAACCACGAAATTAAATTTAATGAGATAAGCGCTCTAGCACGAACATCACATTATCATGCGCGCGTGTATAAGGAAGCAACAGAGACTCACAAACACCATAACAACTTTAATAGAAAAGAGGAAGTTTTAAAGTTAGACAAAATATGGATGTCAACGTTGCGCCAGCAGAATGACAATCTATTACTCTTAATCGAGAATGATGACGCCTTCCAAAGATAGTGATACCGTCGGCATCACGTGATGAATGGTGGTGCCCTCTATGCGCTCTGTAAATGTGAGAGTACTTGGAGCCTCAGTGGCAGTAGCCGGACGACCTCAGAAGATGTCTCCCGCAGATGGAGACGAAACGTTAGGTGGAAATTTTATACATCGACCACGGCCTCTCAGCCCGGAAGTTTCAACTGAAGGTATTAACGTAGATTTACCTTTCATTACCCTATATGCGAAGGTAAATCGTTAAGGTAAGTCGTAAGGGTAAGCATCAAGCCACACATTAACAAATAAGGGAACCTGCCCTTTACTCCGTATTCACAGTAAAATATCGCTGTACTGCTCATTACGATTTGTGCGTATTCTGAGTGCTGGCTGAAAACCTCTAGTTTTACAAATCTGTAGCACCTCTCGTATTACAAATAGCTATTACTTACCTCCTATTGATAGCTTAATATGTACATAAACACAATGATGTCTTTTCTAAGGAAATATCTAGCTACATTTGTAACAGTCATATTTACAGTACGCTATCCCTCGCCGGCCGGGGTGGCCGATCGGTTCTAGGCGCTACAGTCCGGAAACGCGCGACCGCTTCGGTCGAAGGTTCGAATCCTGCCTCGGGAATGGATGTGTGTCATGTCCTTAGATTAGTTAGGTTTAAGTAGTTCTAGGGGACTGATAACCTCAGAAGTTATGTCCCGTAGTGCTCAGAACCATCTGAACAATTCGAAGCTATCCCTCATCAGCTTTACAGTGACCACTGTGGCCTCTCTCTAGGTAATAGGAATTTTCAGTCTTCCAGTGTACGTGTGGTTATAATCAAACTTTCCCTACTTGAGAGGGCCGCCATGAAAAACGAGTGATCGTTAGAGGATGAAGTTTTGTGGAAATATTTGTAGGGATACACGGAAAAGAAACGATGAATAAACTATTGAAAACAACAAATTTTAATTTCCATATGAGAGGGTAACGTTAGTGAATTGGGTACTATGTTTACATTCCAGTTTACAAACGTTACTCAGTGTAACGAACATCGACATCCACGACAGCCTAGAATCACGGAAGTGATGGCATTTCACAATTGTTAACAGCAGTTTTCTAACGATGGCTCATGGAATGTTCAGCTTATAAAAAAAAAAAAAAATATATTAATTATTAATTATGTATGATAGTGATTGGATGTAATTAATATTTGCTTATCTGGAACGTGGACGTTTAATTATTCGGTATCAGACGCTTGACAATGGCTTTTTCGTAAATGTAATGTTATTCGTAGTTGACCGTGAAATAAGACTCAAATAATCGGACTTCGTATTTAAATCGTTTCCAAAGACTGCTGCGGTAGGTGCG
The DNA here is from genome assembly GCF_021461385.2 of Schistocerca piceifrons. NCBI lineage: Eukaryota > Metazoa > Arthropoda > Insecta > Orthoptera > Acrididae > Schistocerca > Schistocerca piceifrons. Next base: position 84,490,746 of record NC_060141.1, read on the forward strand.
GACTCAAATCTAAATCTCAATATTAGAATAATTTGCCAGCAATGTCAATACGTCGTACAGAGGTGACTGTCTACTAAACATAAAAGTTTACACAGTTAGTTAAATCAGATATATTCAACGAATAAGCCTGCAGTTAAATAATTCTACTTACTTTCATAAATATAAATTCTTTACAGAATCGAGTGCCTAGTAAGATTGCAACTTGCAGTGTTCTTATATAACATCAAATATGGCGGTGTGCCAGTCAATGTAATATACGTACTTGCCGCACCAGTTGTACAAGACCTCCCCTTCTTAATGAAACATAAGAGTATCGTAATTGTGTTTTTGTTTTATCAGCGACACAGCGCTGCAGTTCTGTGCCATAGGCTTTATTTATTTGTCACAGATTAATTCTTCAATTAAGATTTCGCGTTTCCGAGGAAACTCACGCACGGCATGCAAATGTGCCTTTATAAGCTGTCGTGACACATCTCATGCACTGACTGAAAATCTCACAATGTTTACAGCATTCTCAGCCACTGCGACAGTAATTTCTGCAACAAATTGTGACGCAGTTGGCCGTCAGTGTCTCTAAGGAGCAATTCCCAAATCGACAGTTAATTCGAATTTACGAATCATGTTCTTGAACCGTGTTGACTATCCACAACTGAAACACACGATGCTTGTGTTTTAACCCTGTCTCGCCGTACCAGTGGAGGCACCTGACGGTAAGTCATGACACTAACACCACTAACAACACAAATCCTGCAGCACACAGTCTGAACATAATTCCTGTAAAGTTGGGTACCAGTACGGTAAACAGTTTACCATGTGCAATGGATCAGGTGGAGAAAGTTTGGTTATAATCTCCTAGTACAAGATCAGTTAATTTGCAGAAGGAGTACCTGGTGAAGTATGCTTTTAATTTTCTTTTGAACTAGAATATATTCCAGATTTCTTGATTTATATTAAGTGGGAACTTTTTTAACACCTCGCGCCATGGAATTCGACCATGAGCCCATGAAAAAGAGGCGGGTTTCCACGACAATTATTTTTATGTCTTGTATTGGAACTACGCAATTACAGTTTAGCTGAACTGATTTTCGCTATCAGTAGCAAAACATATTAAGGAGTAAATGTCTTGGGAGGCGAGTGTGAGGACTGGAAGTCCTATTAGAGACTCTTGTGAGATATGCTGTTACCTGCTTTACACAGTATTTAGCATAGCCTTCAGCTACGTCATTTGCTACGACCTAGCAAGGCGCCATTACCAGTTTATATTAATATGAAAATGATGTACAGTCCAGAGAGATGTTCACCAAGTGTGGATTAAAGTAAAGTATTCCAAGAACTACGTTCTTTTCTTTATAGGATAATTACTTTACCTTGTTCCAGACCTCACGCCAATCTGCGTGAGCTTAACGCGTGCCTTTCGGCTACCTCCGAGTGGCTTGGCTGTCTTGCCACGCCACTACAGTATTCTTAATGTTCGCTTCTGCTGAATAAATGCTTTGTTTCCTTTAGATGGATTACTCCAGAAATAATTCCGCAAGGCAACAGGGAGTGCAAACACGCAATTAAGCAAAAATCCTTGACTTTCGATCAGCACCGTGAGAAACCGCAAAAAAATCTCACTCTCAACAAAGAATGACACATTTACACACAGCAAGTTACATACATACACATACTCACACACACACACACACACACACACACACACACACACACATACACACACACAAATGTCCATTAAAAAAATAAAAACTAAAAAGTCACACTCTCAAGAAAAAATGACACACAGCAAATACACGCGCACACACACGCACACACACACACACACACATACACATACACAACAACAACAACGACAACAATAAATGAAAAATATCAAACCACACACGTAACGCAAACAAAAAACGACAGATGAACACACAGCGACAGTTGGCAACACTGCACACCGAAAACACACACATGTTGCACACAAAATGCAAAGTGCAAGTGATGTATGCGATCTGTTGAATCAAATGTGAGTGAAAGCAGGCCGGAAATCGGTCAACTGGAACGTGAAGAGTATCTGCAGGACCACACGCATGACCTAACAGCGCTGGAAATCGTAAGTGACACCGAACGATAATTTCACGTCACGCAATTTGTGCTACAAAAGTTGATTCCAACTTAAAAAAAACAAGAGAAAAACACAGCAAAATGAAAGATAACAACATATTGCACCTAACACACAATACGTTTATTGTATGTATAAAAAGAAACTTGTAAACCAGGCCACTGAAGACGGTTCACAAATAAAAGAGGCAAAACGCGTATGGCAATAACCAAAACTGCCTTCAATTAGTTGCATAGACGGAACGTACCTCTACGAACCGTGAGGAATAATTAAAAGAGCACGACACAATGAACTGAGGTTCTTCATTAGTTGATCTGTGTTTTGACTCCATCTAATATTGTTATTCAGCTCGACTCCACGAAAACACACATTGTTTTTCATTTAGTAAACGAGGTAAAGGCACCAGAGACGCAACTCTGACGAGCGATTGATAATGGAAGCAAGACTAGAGAAAAATCAAGACACGTTCTTAAGATTTGTAGACCTGGAAAAAGCGTTTGACAGTATCGAGTGGTGTAAGATGTTTCGACAGTCTGACAAAAACAGAAGTAAGCTGTAAGGAAAGATGGGTAAAATACAATATATACAAGAGCTAAGTAGGAGCAATGGAAGACCGAGTACTAAGTGCTCGTATTAAAAGTGATGTAAGACAAGGATGTAAACTTTCACCTCTACTGTTCAATCTATACATCGAAGAAGCAATGACGTAAACAAAAGAAAGGTTCAAGAGTGGAATAAAAATTCAAGGTGAAAGGATATCAATGAGAAGATTCACTGATAGCATTGCTATCCTGAGTGAAAGTGAAGAAGAATTACAGGATCTGCTGAATAGAATGAACAGTATCATGAGTACAAGATATGGATTGAGGATAAGTCGAAGAAAGACGTGCCGGCCGAAGTGGCCGTGCGGTTAAAGGCGCTGCAGTCTGGAACCGCAAGACCGCTACGGTCGCAGGTTCGAATCCTGCCTTGGGCATGGATGTTTGTGATTTCCTTAGGTTAGTTAGGTTTAACTAGTTGTAAGTTCTAGGGGACTAATGACCTCAGCAGTTGAGTCCCATAGTGCTCAGAGCCATTTGAACCATTTGAAGAAAGACGAAAGTAGTGAGATGTAGCAGAAATGAGAACAGCGAGAAGCTTAACATCAGGATTTGTGATCAAGAAGTAGAACTTAAGGAATCCTGTGGCCTGGGCACCAAAATAACTCATGGCGTATGGAGCAAGGGGGGCATAGAAAGAAGCATAGAACTGGCAAAAAGGGCATTCCTGCTCAAGAGAATTCTACTAATATTAAACACAAGCCTTAATTTGAGTAAGAAAATTGTGAGAATATACGTTTGGAGTACTGAATTGTATGGTAGTGAAACATGGACTGTGGGAAAACGGGAACAGAAGAGAATCGAAGCATCTGAGATGTGGAGCTACAGAAAAATGTTGAAAATTAGATGGACTTATAAGGGAAGGAATGAAGTTCTCCGCAGAATCGGGGAGGAAAACACTGACAACAAGAACGGACAGGGTTGTAGGACCTGTTAAGACATCACGCAATAACTTCCATGATACTAAAGGGAGCTCTAGAGGGTAAAAGCCGTAGAGAAAGACAGATGTTGGAATACATCCGGCAAATAGTTGAGGGCGTTGTTGCAAGTGCTACTCTGAGATGAAGAGTTTGGCACAGTAGAAGAATTCGTGGCAAACCTGTCAGAAGACTGATCTCCCAAAAGAAAAATAATTACGACCGTTACTGTCCCACTCTGGTACCACCCTGTCGTTTATGCTTGTTTAAAACTCACTACTTTAAATGTATGCGACTTATATGCTCACTATTGTCTTCACACCTCAGTAGGTGACTGATAAGGTTGACCCCGGACCTTGAATAGTATCGTTTTGTCATCAGGAAACATGAAAATTTTGAAACTGTTGTTTAAAGTCACTTGAAGGTCGTATATGAAGATGATACACTAATACGTATATTCGTTTGTCCAAGTTAGGAGACGACACATTACAAGTTGTATGAAATGTTTCCACTAAATTAGATGGAATAGAAAAAAAAGCTTTGTACCTGTCGTTTGAAGACATCACAGGTCACACTCATCTACAAGAAGATTAGCAGAAGAGATCCACAAAACTACCGTCCAGTATCTTCGACATCTATCTGTCGTAGAGTTTTACAGGATATTCTTAGCTCGAACATAACCGAGTCTCTCGAACAGAGTGATGTCTTCCGCGATGCAAACCAGAGCGCATTAAGCATATGTCTGTCGTGCGGAAACAAATTTGCAGTTTTCTCACATGACGTCCAAGAGATATAGACGAAGGCAGTGGCGAAGATACAGTATTTCTAGATTTCTAAGAAACATTAGGATCGATACTACAGCAACGCCTTTTGCACTGATAACGTCACCGTTGAACGGCCGCAAGCTCCGGCAACGCCTATCAGCCCACTTTGAATCCTATGTGATATCACGCAAAATTTGTGCCTCGATTGAAGATCTCTTGGTGGGGTAAACAGAATGTTTTTTTTTGCATGGAGACTCATCGACAGGTGTGTCCTGTCTCAGAGAAGTGTGTTTGGGTCATTTCTGTTCACGTTGTATATTAGTGTGTTGGGAGAGAATATTAATTAGCCCCCTAATACCTGAGTAAATTTCCAGACGAAGATAAAAATCAAAAATCGTGGCACTTTATAGGTACCTCAGGAGAACACAGCGCTTGTCAGAAGCGTTGGTAGCTTCATGTACAATCAGTGCCTACCTTTATTGGCACTCAAAAACAGCTAATTTTTCAATTATTAGCAGAGCATTGGTATGATGCTCATTCGCGACATTCGGCAATAAGGGGTTAATAGTAACCTCAGATATTCGGTAGACGGTGCAGTTCTCCGTAAGGTAGCTTAACATAAAAAAGCTGCACAAACCTTCACTCAGATCTAGATCAAATTTCAAAGTGGTTTAAAGGATGACAACTGACTTTAAGTGTTCAGAAATGCTCACTAATCGAAACGATAGTGATTCATACTTGTAATGAGTTAACACATTCAAGTACGATTTTATTCATGTTGTTGTTGTTGTGGTCTTTAGCCCGAAGACTGTCCTGATGTGATCTCCGTGCTACTCTATCCTGTGCAAGTCTCTTCATCTCCGAGTAGCTACTGCAACTTAAATCCTTCTGAATTTCTTACTGTATTCACCTATTTGTCTCCCTCTACAATTTTTACTCCACATACTTCCCACCAGTACTAAAGCGGTGATTCCATGATGTCTCTTAATGTGTTCTGCTAATCTATCCCTTCTTCTAGTCAGCTCGTATTCTCTTCTTGTCTAAACTGTTTATCGTATTTTATTCACAGCTGTTATTTTCTTACTAACTGTAGTATATATTTCAAAATAAAATTCAGTCGTCAGTTGCGCAGCTATTTTTGTCTACATCTATAGTTTGCAAACCGCTGTGTAGTGCATGGCAGAGGATACGTCCCATTGTACCAATTATTAGACTTTTATCCCGTTTCATTCACGCATGGAGCACGGGAAGAATGATTGTTCAGTTGCGTGCTGCAGTTAATCTAATCTTGTCCACACAGTCTCTATGGGAAAGAAAGATTGTTCAGTTCCGTGCTGCAGTTAATCTAATCTTGTCCTCACAGTCTCTATGGGAGCGATACGTAGGAGGTTGTGTTATATTCCTAGGATTATCATTTGAAAGCGGTTCTTTAAACTTTGTACGTAGGCTTTCTCAGGATAATTTACATCTGTCATCAAGACCTGCCAGTTAAGTTCATTTGGCAATTTCCCACGGATCAAACAAACCTGTGATCATTCATGCTGCCCGTCTCGTATACATTCAATATCCCCGATCAGTCTTATACTTTAAAAGTCCCACACACTTAAGCAGTATTCTGGGATGGGTCATACGAGTGACTTCTAACACGTCTTCTTTGTGGACTGAATGTATTTCCCTAGCACTCTACCAATAAACCGACGTCTACATCAGTTTTGCCCACGACTGAGCCTATATGATCGTTCTATTTCATATCTCCACAAAGTGTTATCGCCAGGTATTTGAGTTGACTGATTTCATCAGTGAATCATTGATATTATAGTCATAAGATTCTATGTTTTTTTCGTTTTGTGAAGAGCCCTGTTTTACGTTTCTGAACATATCAAGCAAGTTGCCGATGTTTGCACCACTTTTAAATCTTATCAAGAGCAGACTGACTATCTACGAAGCTTCTTTCAGACCGTACTTCATTATAGACAACTGCATTATCTGTGAAAATTCTGAGATTACTATTAACATTGTCTGCGAGATCATTAATATCCAACACGAACAGAAAGGGTGTCTACAAGCTTCCCTGGGACACATTCGAGGTTACTTCTACATATATTCTTGACTTTCCATTCAAGATAACTTGCTACGTCCTTCCTAACAAAGAATCCTCAATACAGACACAAATTTCACTTGATATCCTGTATGATATAGTACTTTCGATAGTAAGCGTCGATGCGTTTTTCGTTGCGACGGGATCTTCTCATGAAATTTCAATCGCCGGCCAGAGTGGCCGAGCGGTTAAAGGCGCTACAGTCTGGAACCGCACGACCGCTACGGTCGCAGGTTCGAATCCTGCCTCGGGCATGGATGTGTGTGATGTCCTTAGGTTAGTTAGGTTTAAGTAGTTCTAAGTTCTCGGGGACTTATGACCACAGCAGTTGAGTCACATAGTGCTCAGAGCCATTTGAACCATTTTTTGAAATTTCAATCACCAGTTTTCTCCTCCGATTGCGAAAACATTCTCTTGGCACCAACCTACATAGGGAGAAATGATCATCACGATAAAATAAGACAAATCAGGGCTCGCAGAGAAAAATTTAAATGCCCATTTTTCCCGCGTGCCGTTAGGCAGTGAAACGGTAGAGAGACAGCTTGAACGTGGTTCATTGAACCCTCTGCCAGGCACTTTATTGGGAATAGCAGAGTAATCACGTAGATGTAGATGTAGATGAGTCAAATACTTTGCGGGAATCGATAAATACTGGATTTACCTGTGACGGCCTTGATCCAAAGGTGTCAGTATGTCATGCGAGGAGAGTGGGAGTTGGGTTAAAAATGATTGATGTTTTCGGAATCCACACTGGCTGTCACGGAATTTGGAACATTTAGAAAGAAGGGCAGTACGAATGGTGGCAGTTTAGTTTGACACATATCAGATCGTCACAGATATGCCGAAAACTCTCAGCTAACAGACACTTCTTGATACACGCCAGCTATTTCAAATGTTTCAAATGGCTCTGAGCACTATGGGACTCAACGTCTGAGGTCATCAGTCCCCTAGAATTTAGAAGTACTTAAACCTAACTAACCTAAGGATATCACACACATCCATGCCCGAGGTAGGATTCGAACCTGCGACCGTAGCGGTCGTGTGGTTCCAGACCGTACCCCCTAGAACCGTTCTTCCACCCCGGCAGGCCATTAACAACAAGTTTTGCCGTCCATCTTTTCATACAATGTAGGCACAGAGCTCAAAACTCATTTTATTGTTCCAGACTGAAGCACCTAGAACCACTCGGCCACACCCGCCGTCGCTATTTCAATAGGTTTCTTATTACAAAATTTGGCGAAACAGTACTAACTGAGGAATCTTAAAACGTGAGACATTCCCCTACGTATCGTACCCACAAGGATGACGAAGATAAGATGAGACTAATTACAACGCTCACAGAGACCGCGAACCAATCATTCCACCCTGGCTTCATTAACGATTGAAACTGGAAGAAACCCTAACAGATGGTACAATGCTAAGCAGCCTATGCCTTGCACTTTACAGTAGTCTGCAGAGTATAGATGTACATGTACTGCCACCTCTTAATATTTTTTGCTATACCCCTTGAAACGCCATCTGAAGACGTACGAGCGTTTACGGACGAACGACGCTGGTGAAAGCTGGATTTACTGCATTTGGAGAGGCGGTACGTTGTCCCCGGCGCGTCCCCGTTGCTGCTTCCCGTACAACGCGCACAGTACACAGCAGACAGTACACAGAACACGCGCAGCTAGCGACCCCGGGCCGCGTTCAGTATTCCTGGCTCATCACTCACGCGCCACACGCAGTTGCGTAACACATCCCTCCCGCAGTGCTGTCCACCGTGTGGGTCAACGTGCCGACCTCACGACAACTGAGAAACCCGGATCTCCGCCAGCGCCACACATCGTCCGGCTAGCGTAACTGCACCACTTCTGTTCATGTTGTACAGAAGAACCAAAACAGACAATACCGTTCATGAGATTCAGGGAGTTGTATATAGCGGAACCCGGATTGATGCTGCTTTTCTTGACTTAAGGGAAAAGCTCACCTACAGTACCGCGCCCTTGCCTGATAAATGAAATACATACTTACTGAATACTGGAATAGCTATGTGACTGGACTGAAGACTTGCTTTCTTCTTCTTCTTTTGCGTATGGGCCACTATATGGATTGCATTTATTCGAACTGTTTCTCGTTTCTTTTCTTCCACATACCTCTCATCATTTCACGATGTTTCTCTCTTCATTCTTTTGTACTAGTGGCTCCAGTCTTCTTTTAGCGCTTTTCATGGAAATATTAGGACTCTCGCAATTTTTTTCTGAGTGGCATGCGTTCCCAATATCTCGTCGAGCAATTCGGAATTCAAATTATAAAGAATGTAGCAACCAGTCGCGGAAACATAATTTATTTGTCTTGTTGCAAATACACCGATGATGACTGATATCAGTCAAAATCAATTTCCAATAAGACGAATACATTATGTTTCCGCGACTGGTTGCTGCATTCTTTATAATTTTATATTCCACGGTCGCTGCACAGAAAGGTAACCTTATGGAGCCCAACATTCAAAATTCGGAATTCATCTATGTCCCTTCTAACATATTTGCGCCATATGCAATTCATTTTCAATATTCCGATGTAAATGAATAGTTTTTTTGTCAGTCTGTTAGGATTCATCCTTTGGATGCGGCTATAGAAAGTTATCTTTCTTTTGAAACTTCCTGGCAGATTAAAACTGTGTGCCGGACGGAGACTCGAACTCGTGACCTTTGCCTTTCGCGGGCAAGTGCTCTACCAACTGAGCTACCAAAGCACGACTCACGCCCAGTCCTCACAGCTGTACTTCTGCCAGTACCTCGCCAACTACCTTCCAAACTTTACAGAAGCTCTCCTGCGAACCCTGCATTCTGGAAATATCATATCTGGAATTTTTTCAATATGAGTATGTAGTTGTTGTGGTCTTCAGTCCTGAGACTGGTTTGATGCAGCTCTCCATGTTACTCTACCCTGTGCAAGCTCCTTCATCTTACAGTACCTACTGCAGCCTACATCCTTCTGAATCTGCTGAGTATATTCATATCTTGGTCTCCCTCTACGATTTCTACCCTCCACGCTGCCCTCCAATACTAAATTGGTGATCCCTTGATGCCTCAGAACATGTCCTACCAACCGATCCCTTCTTCTCGTCAAGTTGTGCCACAAATTCCTCTTCTCCCCAATTCTATTCAATACCTCCTCATTAGTTACGTGATCTACCCATCTAATCTTCCGCATTCATCTGTAGCACCACATTTCGAAAGCTTCTATTCTCTTCCTGTCCAAACTATTTATCGTCCATATTTCACTTCCATATGAGTATAGAGTTCACTATTGAGACAGCATCTGTATTGTGTTTGCTCTTTAACTGGTTCCAAAATTTTTCTTTGTATTTTTCTTTGTGTGGTTTCCAGCGCTTCCATCATTGTCTTTTTGTTTACAGTTAAACATTCTGCGCCATAAAGTCTTATGGGACTATTCTACTGCAGAATAGTGTCAAAGTTCAGCGTTGAGAAATATTGATTTCTTATTATATATGTTACTGGCAATATACGGAATTTCTAGAACATTTTGACAAAGTATTTAATTTTAATGTAACTTAGAAAATGTATAAAATGCCTACGTGTTTTATAAAATAGGAATCGAACACTGGAAAACTATAAAATTTTAGAATGAAATAACATATGCAACGTAGAAGTTAACGTGTCTCATGAAAGTTAAATTAAAACATGAAAATTATCATAATTCTGTGTGTCTGAAAATTGGCCGACCTCGGACGCGTTTGGTAGTTTTTTAACAATTACTAATATGTAATAAACATGCAAGAAAACATTTTTAACAGTTATTACAAATGCGTAATATACAGTAACTGAATATAAGTGCTCAGTTTTTATATTGTTCGAAGCTGTGCCTCTTTTATGTTTTATTTGTTCCAGTAAGCCGAACGTTAATAACATTTTCAATTGTAAATAACTTTATTTTTACACACAAACACCTGAGTTCCTGGCATTCATTCACAATCACTGCGTGCAGTCTCCATTTAAGCGAAAGTGGCACTCTAACACAACTGAAATCCTACCGAAACGGACAGAAACTCTTACAATAATGTCCTTGGACCTTATAACTGTGACAATATTTTAATTAATCTTCTTTCTTAATTTGTCTTACACGTAACTGTTAGTATGTTAAATGCCTAGGCAACGTATTAAATAAGATGCATTACATAACCTGCGTAATGATTTCAAGTATTTATTTACTTTATTTTATTTTACACGTCTAGTTCTGTAGGACCAAATAGAGTAGTAAATCTCCAAGGTCATGGAACGTGTCAGTACATGAAATTACAACATAAAATTAACAACAGATAAAATAAAATATTTATGATCCCAAAAAAAAAGACAAGCCGTAAGTTTAACTAAACGCAATCAACAGTATAACATAGGAATCAGGTTAGTTTTTCAAGGAACTCTTCGACAGAATAGATGGATTGACCCATGAGGAAACTCTTCAGTTTCGATTTGAAAGCGCGTTGATAACTGTTAAGATTTTAGAATTCTTGTGGTATCTTATAGAAAAGGGATGCAGCAATATACCGCACACCTTTCTGCACAAGAGTCAAGGAAGTGCGATCCAAATGCAGATTGGATTTCTGCCTAGTATTAACTGAGTGAACGCTGCTAATTCTTGGGAAAAATCTGATATTGTTAACAATAAACGACAGTAAAGAATATATATACTGAGAGGACAATGTCAGAATACGCAGATTAGTGAACAGGAGTCGACAAGTGGTTCGCCAACTTACACTCGTTATTGCCCGAATTGCTCGTTTCTGAGCAAAAAATATCCTTTGAAAATGGGAAGAGTTATCCCCAAAATATAATACCATACGACATAACCGAATGAAAATAAAGTAAATTAAAACGTCGGGTTTTGTTCAATTGTGTTAGAAACTGTAAAAAGCTGAGCCTTACTGTGATTCAGCATTAGTTTATTTTCTACAAGTCGTGATCTTATGTCTTGAACTGCACTATTTGAAACAGAGCCAGTGTTGCATATAGCATCCTTTACTACCAAGCTAATGTCATCAGCAAACAGAAATATTTTAGAATTACATGTAATACTAGAGGGCGTATCATTTATATAACTTAGGAGCAAGAGTGGTCCCAGCACTGATCCCTGGGTCACCCCCATTTGACCGTGCCCCAGTCAGACCCGACATCACAGCCATTCTCAAGACTATGAATAATGACCTTTTGCTGTCTGTCGTTAAAGTAAAGGGTGAACCTATGTATTTGAATATTTCGTCTATAAAATACGGCATTATGAGGGAAATGACTGTTGTTAAACACAAATGAAACAGTTTTCTGCGTCAACCACTTATTTATTTTGCCACTACACTTTTCGGTGGCCCACACCATCGTCTCCAGGTGGGCAATGTTTTAATTACTCTGCTGATTTTAGTGAAGAGCACAGATGCCTTTTCATAGCAGCAAACCAAAGTCTGTGTATGATATGACGCGCTTTTTGCTGCTGATGAAAATTGCCTTTTAGAAGAGGTGCTTTTTATGTTAATCTGAAAAGCAGCCAAGATTAATTTCCATTCTCTGGCATATATAAAATCGGAGCAAACAGCTTGACCAGAACTGGACATAACAGGACATGCTATCTCAGGGCTGGCCAAACGCTGCACAGTGTGCAGACGTGCGGAAGTGCTGCACATGTGCGCCAGCGACATCTGTTATTAGACATGTGTCCTAAATGAACGGCGGCGTGTCCACTTCCCCGTTTATGTGGTACAAGCAAGAGCGCAACATACCCAGTCTCGTTTACCCCTGGTAACCGTAACCTTAGGGACCGATGACCGTAGCAGTCTGGTCCCTTTAATCCCACAAACCAACCAACCGTAACCTTAACAGAGAAGTACTGAGAAATGGCACGTACTGTGAAAAAGCAAAGGATGGGAGATCTATGTTCTCAGTCGTTTAAAAATGTCTGGGAACTGCAATTCTTTTTTGTAGCCGTTGGTGAAAACTCACAGTGTTTGCTGTGCCGCCGAATAATAGGCGGCCAGCGTAAGTCTTCAATTGAAAGACACTACAATACATATCACAAAGACGAGTGTAGTGTACTCAACAGTGAAGAACGGCAAGCAAAATTAAATGTCCTTAAGAAAATGGATGAGACACATCAACTCGATTATCATTTCTCATGACCAGTGATAAACATGTTTGGATTTATTCCTTTCATAATTAAAAATTATTGTTTACTATCTGTGCATTATTGCCCCAGTCTGCTCCATGTTACATTATTATCAGGAAAGTTGGTCATTAAACCGATTGTTCCAATGTATACTTACATTTAGGTTTTTTTTTTTTTTTTTAATGTGTGAAGGGCTACGCTCAGCTGAAGTCGATAAAACATAACATTCATCTAATTGTCGGTTATTATGCAGATTTCAGACGTAACTGATGAAAGATATAGCAATAATGGTATTGAAATAACAGGTGATCATCGAGAGGTCTGCAGTTATCATTTTGTTCAGAGGTCAGTGAGACAGAAATTATGTGGGTGTAACTGAGGGCACCGAGAATTAGTTATAAGAAACCCTGCATTGGTTTAATGTTATTTAAAATCATGAATAAGGTTCGTAGGAAGTCGTTAAGTGCTCTCTTTCTTAAATACTAGATCAAAAACATTACGCGTATTTACGTGCCGTCAGTCAAGCTGCCTTAATAAAAACCCACGGTTGTTAACTGTATTACTTGTCTTACGGGGTTAAACTGTTAACATAAAAGTAGACGTCTCAATGAGTAGACTGTGACAGTATTTTAAATGTTTAATACGCGAAATAAGCTGTGGAAAGAGCACTAGAATGCGCCGGTACAGAGTATCCCAGCAAGTGGATAAAGCGACATCTGTGCGTAGAAACATGCACTACATGAATGCTGACTGCTGCGGCGTGCACGCTGTGACCCGGAAGTTGCACATGTGCAGGAACACCGCACGCGTGCAGAATTTCTGGCCGGCCCTGTCTATCTACTCGATCGAATCACTCAGGAAACAAGTGTAGAAGCTCAGATGTGCTATCTTGTTCTCGCTGCGGCGTAAACCACGAAAGATACGATTGTTTATAGCGCAACATGCGTTGCAATTACTGTAAAAAGACCGGAAATAGAACTGAGGTGTGCAAAACTAAGTACAAACTATAGCAGACACTCTCAATATACGGCAGTGATTAAAACTAAAAATTCTAGTACAGTTCATAACGAACATGTACAAATTCGGAAACTTTCATGGATGGGAAGTCACTTGAATGCCATCTTTGTTGACAGTAACAAGTCGTTAACTGCAATTCTTCGAGTTAGTGCTGGTAAATTTTCAAACTGGCACAGGGTTGTCCATTTCAGTTGCTAACCCCAGGCGTACCGATGTCAGGGATATGGAAGTTTGCTGTTCGGTTACAGTAGTCAAGGTATTCAAGTCTAAGGACAATTTTCAGCGGGTGTTGTGTATAAACAGTTTATGATACAGGCTACTTTCGTAGTACTGCAATCTTGCAGTGTAGCAACAGTTTACTAGTACTGGACCTCTTTAATGCTATGGGCCTCACCATTCGCGAGGGGCAAGTTAAATTCAAACTGACATTCCGAATGAAAAAGTTAAATCAGCTGCCTCAAAAATATATTTTTTTTTTCTGAAGCAGCAAGCAGTATCAAATGTTACAAGGCACACATTACGTTGAAGCCGACTGCAGCGCCGAATTTTGCATAGCACGCAACATTCTTTTTGCGTTAAAAGGTAGAATAAAACAGAAACTTGACCACCTTGAACAGAAAGAGGCTACCAGTAGCCTATGGGCTACACTGATCGTAGTTATACAGAAACCGGAAGGCTCGCTTCGCGTCTGCAGGGATTTCAAAGCGACGATTAATTTTCAGTCTATTATTGATTCACATCCTATTCCAAAGCCAAAAGAAATTATATCAAATATAGCCTGTGGTGTGTACTTTGCTAGGTGACATCTTAAGGAAACGTATTTGCAAACTCTCTGGACGAAGACACACAGAGGTTTACGGTGATTAATACTCCCTTTGCTCTCTATTGCTGCAAAATATTAGCCTCAGGAATAACTAGTGCACCTAGTTTGTTCCAATGATATTTGGAATAATTAATTTAGAAAGCTCCGAACACTGTGAACTACCTTGATGGCAGTTGTCTGAGATACAACTCCACAGCAACTCGAACAGAATTTGGAATTTGTTTCCAAAATCCTACAGGTGACAAATCTGAAATGCAACAAAGACGAATGCATCCTCTTTCAATGTGAAGTGCAATATTTTGAACACATACTGTCTGCACACAGCCGACGGCGCAATACACTGATGTGATTAAAAACTTTCCCAAGGAGGTCAAACAGTTAAGTTCTGTAAGAGACCAAATAAACTATCATCGGCAGTTTCTCCTACATGCAGCTTCCATCAGTTAACCACTAGTACGTGAAGGCGCCGAATGGAACTGTAACACTGAATGCCAGCGTGCATTTAACAAATTGAAATAATGGTTGCTTGCGTCAAAAATGTCTCACTACATATGATCAAAACAAAACTGTCACAACTGCTGCAAACACTTAATATTATGACATAAGAGCAGTTCTGACGCATCACTATCATGGTCTTGAACGGCCAGTTGCGTTCGCCTCAAAGACATCGACAGTGGCAGAACGAAATCAGATCGAGAAGCAGGCTCTTGTAATTGTACACGGCCAAGTCCCACACAGTACGGCAGCACCCCAGAAGAGGACGGACAAGCGTAGTGTAGGCTGTCTCTTTAGTACCCCTGTTAAACGTTTGTCCCTGCAGTGCTTAAATCTAAGGTACGGCAGATGCCATATCAAAACCATTGGAATATTTAGTACTAAACAAATTGCCAGAGAGCATTGCTACTAGAAGAATATTGAAGAAGACATTTAAATTATGTTGACCAAATGCCTCTTACGTCAAAAATACCAATTAGCTTTGCTTAGACAATATTTTCCGTGACCACCACAGGCATCAGAACCGTTGGCACATCCGCATATTGGTTTTGCAGGACCATTTCTCGGGATCTACTGGCTCATTCTCGTCGATATTTCATCCAGCTTTCCGTTTGTGATACAAACAAAGACACACACAAAAGTTATTCAGGCTGTGTGTAAGGTCTTCTTGTTGAAGGACTGCTAAAATCTGTTGTCACTGACAATCACTGACAACAGCGCACTATTTTCTTCTCAGGAATTTCAACTATTTTGTGGATCAAACGGCATTTCACAATTCTACATTGCACCGTTTGATCCTTAGTCCAGCTGACTCACTGAAAGATTCGTACGACTTCCAAGATGGGCAGATGAAGATGGTTCAGCATTACAATGCTATAATGATCTTCGATCCTAAATACAGAGTCACTCCACATGATGCACAATCTCCAGCGGAGAAACTCCACGGATGACAGCATTGAACCTTAATATAAATTTTACAGCCACTGGTTCAAACACATGCCGAGTCTTGACAATGCTTGAAACAAAGATTTTTTTAAAGATGATCCGGTACTTATTTCAGAATGCAAGACCGAGTGAGGTGGCGCAGTGGTTAGCACACTGGACTCGCATTCGGAAGGACGACGGTTCAATCCCGTCTCCAGCCATCCTGATTTAGGTTTTCCGTGATTTCCCTAAATCGCTTCAGGCAAATGCCGGGATGGTTCCTTTGAAAGGGCACGGCCGATTTCCTTCCCAATCCTTCCCTAACCCGAGCATGAGCTCCGTCTCTAATGACCTCGTTGTCGACGGGACGTTAAAACACTAACCACCGCCTCCGAGTGCAAGTATGGGAGAAAGAAGGGGTACCAGGCACAGTCAGAAAGACGGGGTACTAGGCACAGTCAGAAAGACGGGGTACCAGGCACAGTCAAAGAGCAACTCGGAAATGCTACGTTTAAACGTTGACGATGCTGCGTACCAAACGAGGCGTACATAAGAAATAGTGTGAGAGGCAGCCACCATAGGGGCAGAACTACTCTACCGAAGCAAGTCAGCCCTGTGCGGCAGCAGCCTACAGTTGGCACTCACAAAGGCGGACATCTTCCTGCTTCTGCGAAACTTCCTCCAGCGTGTCGTGTACCTTCGTCGATGTGTGGACAGCCAATAGGGAGCGTTAGGGAACTGGTGGACATGGAAATTCTTTTGTCGACAGTCTCAAAACTCAAAACACGACACACCGCAGACACTCACACAATTCTGCACCAGTAAATTGGACAGCGCCGTTCAGGAATTGCAGTTAGCTCAGACTGTACGCTGAAGACTACCTTCTGACGTTGCAACCGCTGTTCTCAGAGAACTACGACTAGTAAGAGAGTGTCTGCGAACATAACTAACAGTGATAATTACAGTATCAGAGAATGTCAAGTGACAGCAAATTTATGATAATATAATGTTTAGGGCATACATAAAATGTACCAATAATTACCAGTTTGAAACACAATCTCAGTAAATGTAATTTGTTGTTTCTTACTGTTTTGCCAAATCTTTGTTGAACTGTTGTCCTATCAGACAGGTGATTAATAATCATAGCGTGCAGCGATCACCGTTCAGGAACTGTAGTAGGGGAACTTTTTTCTGCTTCTGTGGAAGTTTGGGCTGAATTGAAAGTAGTAATCGGTTAATACATTCACAAAAAAAAAAAAAAAATGGCTCTGAGCACTATGGGACTTAACTTTTGAGGTCATCAGTCCCCTAGAACTTGGAACTACTTAAACCTAACTAACCTAAGGACGTCAGAAACATCCATGCCCGAGGCAGGATTCGAACCTGCGACCGTAGCGGTCGCGCAGTTCCAGACTGTACCCCCTAGAACCGCTCTGCCACCCCGACCGGCCATTAACAACAAGTTTTGCCGTCCATCTTTTCATACAATGTCGGCACAGAGCTCAAAACACATTTTATTGATATTTGCAACAAGAGAGCCGGCCGCTGTGCACGAGCGGTTCTAGGCGCTTCAGTCCGGAACCGCGCTGCTGCTCCGGTCGCAGGTTCGAATCCTACCTCGGGCATGGATGTGTGTGATGTCCCTAGTTTAGTTAGGTTTAAGTATTTCTAAGTCTAGGTGAATGATGACCTCAGACGATAAGTCCCATAGTGCTTACAGCCATTTGAACCATTTTTGAGCAACAAGAGACTGCACTCGTTTGTAAGTGCTAAAGTTTGTACAGCAAACGGCATTTCAGCTCGTGCCATGCAGTTGGTTGAAGCATTTTAAGTTATTTACTAACTCTATTCATTGACTTACGTAGACAACACCTGTTCTGAAAAGACTACCCCCTACTGCTGCACTCTGCAACTATGCCATGGAGCGTATTACGAATCGGAAGTTGGAGAGGTGCGCTGTTCACTAGCATGTGCCATTTTTCTGTCTCTCTCTTCTGAAATAACAGTTGTACTTTTGAATAACTCTGTAGTTAACTGGTCACAGTCGTAATTATAAACACAGGCATAGTGAATTACATTCACTGTAACTCCCAGCAGAAGCAGGAGAATGTAATAAATTATCTTTCTGGGTAAGGCTGCCTCCTGAGACGATATGACATGGACCCCACAAAAAGCTCTTTGAGTGAGCGAGGCTTTAGGTAAAGCGCTTGAATAGCGCTCGGGAAGCGCTAGGTTCAAATCTTGTCCGGGAACACAGACATCTGTTTCTCTACGCGGACTTATGAAATCGAGTAAGGCGACTGCTGGGATGACTCCTTCGAACGAAACACAGTTGATTTTGTTTTACATCTTTGCGCTGTGCTCCATTTCTAACGATCACGTCGACAACGAAACGTTGCACCCTAAGCTTTACAAGCTGCCAATGTACGTTCCAGAAAATTGGAAAAACCCTGTCGAGAGACATTATTCTAATGCGTTTGAAACTGTGGCAACCGACTCCCATATGATACAGTTGCACTACGTTTATTGAAAAATACGAGAACCAGTTACTTCCAATGGCATTCGAAACGGACAGCCGTGATATACGATTGTATATCGATGTGTTTCTCTCTTCAGTATTAATCGATTCAGCCTCGCTTCCACAGACGACGAAAGCGAGTACGTGGGTACAGGCATTCCTCAAGCTGCACGGGGCGTGCATTACAATGACGTCTTGCCTAGCTCGTCTGCCAATCTGTTCCCACCCCAAAGTGTGTCTAGGAATCACAAACAGCTGAATTACAAGGTGGCAGAAGAGAAGCAGTTTTCTCTGCTTTCCAAGAGTTTCTTATAGTTATACGAGGGTGGATAAAAAAATGATGCCGAATCTGATATAAAAAGATTTAGCAATGAACATATAACAGTGGAATTAGTACCCATCACAGGATGAAGTGTCTCCTCTATGCCACACTACCGTTTACTATAACCGTGTGCTGGTACACATTTGCACCATCGTTGAACCCAGGCACCAAGAAAAGTTTGGAAAATATTCAAGTTTGGTTTCTTTGCCCATGAGTGTATAGCTGCGTTAACGACATTCATGAAGAAAATATTTGGGAACGCTGTAATGGACACCAGCAATATGAAGCGTTGGGTGACGACGTCTGGTGACGGAAAAATAGACGTTGCAGATAAATCGCACAGCAGCCCACAACATGTGTTACAGGTGTCAGTAGAAAACGTGCTGATGAATGATTCGGGAAGACGGACACGTTAGACCTCACAATCAACAGCGAAGTCTGTCCAGGAAGAAAATCCTGCATTTTTCCAAATTGGTTCTGACGCCTGGGTTCAAGGATTGCGCATAAATGCTGGTTACTATGTTGTACGGTAGTTTTGAGTTGAGGACAGTTCGCGCTGTGATCTGTACAAATTCCACTTTTGTATGTTCGTTATTAAATTTTTTATGACGCAGGAGGCGTTACTATTTGGTCCACTCTTGTACAAACAAAGAAGTCTGTCTACAATTGAAATTGTATCCTTAATAACGAAATGTGTGTTGTTTTGATATGGGACCATTGTCATTGGTTGAAGAATGGTTGAAATGGCTCTAAGCACTATGGGACTTAACATCTGAGGTCATCAGTCCCCTAGACTTACAACTACTTAAACCTAACTAACCTAAGGACATCACACACATCTATGCCAGAGGCAGGATTCGAACCTGCAACCGTAGCGGTCACGCGGTTCCGGACTGAAGCGCCTAGAACAGTTCGGCCACAGCGGCTGGCTACAAACGTTCGCTCGACGAGAGATCCGTACCTAAAGACTGGAAAGTTGTACAGGTCACAGCAATATTCGAGAAAGGTAGTAGGAGTAATCCACAGAATTACAGGCGCAGATCGTTATAGTCGATATGCAGCAGGATTTTGGAACATATACTGTGTTCGAACATTATGAATCACCTCGAAAAAACTGTCTATTGACACACAGTCAACATAGGTTTAGAAAACATAGTTCCTGTGAAACACAACTAGCTCTTTATTCGCATTAAGTGTTGAGTGCTACTGATAACGAATTTCAGATCGATTCTGTATTTCTGGTTTTCCGGATGGCTTTTGACACTGTACCACACAAGCGACTAGTAGTGAAATTGCGTGCTTGTGGAATATCGTCTCAGTTATGTGACTGAATTTGTGATTTTCTCTCAGAGAGGTTACAGTTCGTAGTAACTGACTGAAAGCCATAGAGTAAAACAGAACTGATTTGTGGCGTTCCCCAGGGTAGTGTTATAGGCCCTTTACTGTTCCTTATCTGTATAAACGATTTTGGAGACAATCTGAGCAGCCGTCTTTTAGAAAAGATATCTGAATGGTGGGAAAAGTGGCAGTTGACCCTAAATAACGAAAAGTGTGATGTCATGAGTGCTAAAAGGAACTCGTTAAACTTCGGTTACACTATAAATCAGTCTAATCTAAAAACCATAAATTCAACTAAATATCTAGGTATTACAATAACGAACAACTTAAATTGGAAGGAACACATAGAAAATGTTGTGGGAAAGGCTAACCAAAGACTGCGTTTTATTGGCAGGACACTTAGAAAATGTGACAGACCTACTAAGGAGACTGCCTACACTACGCTTGTCCGTGCTCTTTTAGAATACTGCTGCGCGATGTGGGATCCTTACCAGATAGGATCAAATGGCTCTGAGCACTATGGGACTTAACATCTGTGGTCATCAGTCCCCTAGAACTACTTAAACCTAAGTAACCTAAGGACATCACACACATCCATGCCCAAGGCGGGATTCGAACCTGCGACCGTAGCGGTCACGCGGTTCCAAACTGAAGCGCCTAGAACCGCAAGGCCACACCGGCCGGCACCAGATAGGACTGACGGAGTACATCGAAAACTTTCAAAGAAAGGCAGCACGTTTTGTATTATCGCGAAATATGAGAGAGAGTGTTACAGAAATTATACAAGATTTGGGCTAGACATCATTAAAAGAAAGGCGTTTTTCGTTGCGACGGAATCTTCTCACGAAACTCCAATCACCAACTTTCTCCTCCGAATGGAAAAATATTTTTTTGACACCGACCTACATAGGGAGGAACGATCACCACGATAAAGTAAGGGAAATCAGAGCTCGTACGTAAAGATGTAGGTGTTCATTCTTTCCGCGCGCTGTACGAGATTGGAATAATAGAGAATTGTGAAGGTGGTTTGATGAACCCTCTGCCAGGCACTTAAATGTGATTTGCATAGTATCCATGTAGATGTAGATGTAGAAACAGAAGCTCGTATGATGTTTTGTGTGCAGACTTGTGTGGAGCCTCGCGTTGCCATGGAGAAGTTCGTTTGGATTTTGGTGGCGATGAATACACTGATTTAGTTTCTTCATTTTCCTGAGGGTAGCAGAGTACAATTCACAGTTGATCGTTGCACCGTGAGCGAGGAAATCAAACAGAGTAACCCTTTCAGGGTCCCAGAAGACCATCGACTCGACTTTACCAGCTGCGGGTGCGGCTTTAAATTTTTTCTTCGGAGGAGAGGTGGTGTGGCGCCACTCCATGAATTATCGTTTTCTTTCAGGTTTGATGTGACGAAACCATGTTTTATCCCCTGTGACGATGTTCGACAGTAAATTTTCACTGTCAGCCTCGTAACGCGGGAACAATTCCACATACATGGTCCTTTGTTACTCTGTATTGTCTCTCTATCACCTGGAATGAGTGTGCCTGCAAGTTCCAACATTGCAGGAGTCACACCTGTGTGCAGCCGGCCATCGTGCGGGATACCGCACAGGTTCAAATGGCTCTGAGCACTATGGGACTTAACATCTATGGTCATCAGTCCCCTAGAACTTAGAACTACTTAAACCTAACTAACCTAAGGACAGCACACAACACCCAGCCATCAGGAGGCAGAGAAAATCCCTGACCCCGCCGGGAATCGAACCCGGGAACCCGGGCGTGGGAAGCAAGAACGCTACCGCACGACCACGAGATGCGGGCGCCGCACAGGTCTGCACAGCCTTCTTGTGATAATGATATACGGCTCACCTTGCTTTTGATCACTGCTAGGATTCCGCAGCCAGCAAGCGACTGTGAATAACTGCAGTGCTCTGGTTTTCCGCCAAAGGAAACTCTGTGACAGCTCTCTGCTTGGAATGTACTTCCATTACAGAGCTCATGTTGAAGGCTAGATATAGCACCGCTCCTACGGTCGCAGGTTCGAATCCTGCCTCGGGCATGGATGTATGTGACGTCCTTAGGTTAGTTAGGATTAAGTAGTTCTAAGTTCTAGGGGACTGATGACCACAGATGTTAAGTCCCATAGTGCTCAGAGCCATATAGCACCGCTGCCTATCGGAACCTCATGTCATGAAACTACAGGTATGGAAGCGTGCGAGGTAACATGTCAGAGATGTTCGGGCTCGCATGCGGTTCCCCTTCACCGAAAGTCTTGGCTTAAACTCGTCTAGGGGTTGAACCGCAGGTCTTGCATTACACGTCCCTGAATTAAACGCTTGTGACCCTTTGATTAAATTGTCTGGCTGATGGTAAGTTTGCGAAATACGAAGTTAATATACCATGTAATATCGGGAACTAAATTAACTACCGATAAACGATGTACGCCACACAATTCGAATAATGTTTATTCAGAAAGCAAACTAATAGCGAAAGTGGTCGTCTTTAGGGTTACTGTTACACTTGACCGCATATCCATTTGACAACGTCCGATCATTCACAATCTCATCGCGAAATACAAGTCCAATACTCCACCTCGTTATTTACACGAAAAGTTAGAGTTCACACCAGGCGCGCGGCTGCTCACCGCTCAGAGACTAAGACCGCGATACCACACAACGCGAAATTTTCTACTCGTTTCACTTCCTAGCAAGTTAAAGACCGACTGTCAGTTTTCGCGTCTCATCCGAACTGTCCACTTTGGTGTCTCCATCCGAACTGTCCGCCTTCGCGTCTGCACCAGCCCTGTACCCTTTGGTGTCTAGACCAGAACTGTCTCACTGCCCGTCTCCGGCCGCGTCCTCCGCGTGCCGAACATCGTCGCTCAACTGACTACGGCAGTTCTCTTTCCCGAAGCCGTCCATCAGACTGGCTACAGCTTATTCTACATTAATTTACATTTTAACATATTTAAATAATCAAAGCTTGACCGCTTTCACGTTCTAAATAAAGTAACAATAATATCCATTACATAATAAACGTTAAAGTCTGTTACATAAAACCAATACAATTTCCTTCTTAACTTGGAATGTCGCAGCCAGTAGACTTATACCAACGTGCCTCTTGAAATAAAGAACAAAAAAAATGGCTCTGAGCACTATGGGACTCAACTGCTGAGGTCATTAGTCCCCTAGAACTTAGAACTAGTTAAACCTAACTAACCTAAGGACATCACAAACATCCATGCCCTAGGCAGGATTCGAACCTGCGACCGTAGCGGTCTTGCGGTTCCATACTGCAGCGCCTTTAACCGCACGGCCACGTCGGCCGGCGAAATAAAGAACAGAAGTAACTATTATGCACTTGACTTTACAACAAATATTCTACACTCCTGGAAATTGAAATAAGAACACCGTGCATTCATTGTCCCAGGAAGGGGAAACTTTGTTGACACATTCCTGGGGTCAGATACATCACATGATCACACTGACAGAACCACAGGCACATAGACACAGGCAACAGAGCGTGCACAATGTCGGCACTAGTACAGTGTATATCCACCTTTCGCAGCAATGCAGGCTGCTATTCTCCCATGGAGACGATCGTAGAGATGCTGGATGTAGTCCTGTGGAACGGCTTGCCATGCCATTTCCACCTGGCGCCTCAGTTGGACCAGCGTTCGTGCTGGACGTGCAGACCGCGTGAGACGACGCTTCATCCAGTCCCAAACATGCTCAATGGGGGACAGATCCGGAGATCTTGCTGGCCAGGGTAGTTGACTTACACCTTCTAGAGCACGTTGGGTGGCACGGGATACATGCGAACGTGCATTGTCCTGTTGGAACAGCAAGTTCCCTTGCCGGTCTAGGAATGGTAGAACGATGGGTTCGATGACGGTTTGGATGTACCGTGCACTATTCAGTGTCCCCTCGACGATCACCAGTGGTGTACGGCCAGTGTAGGAGATCGCTCCCCACACCATGATGCCGGGTGTTGGCCCTGTGTGCCTCGGTCGTATGCAGTCCTGATTGTGGCGCTCACCTGCACGGCGCCAAACACGCATACGACCATCATTGGCACCAAGGCAGAAGCGACTCTCATCGCTGAAGACGACACGTCTCCATTCGCCCCTCCATTCACGCCTGTCGCGACACCACTGGAGGCGGGCTGCACGATGTTGGGGCGTGAGCGGAAGACGGCCTAACGGTGTGCGGGACCGTAGCCCAGCTTCATGGAGACGGTTGCGAATGGTCCTCGCCGATACCCCAGGAGCAACAGTGCCCCTAATTTGCTGGGAAGTGGCGGTGCGGTCCCCTACGGCACTGCGTAGGATCCTACGGTCTTGGCGTGCATCCGTGCGTCGCTGCGGTCCGGTCCCAGGTCGACGGGCACGTGCACCTTCCGCCGACCACTGGCGACAACATCGATGTACTGTGGAGACCTCACGCCCCACGTGTTGAGCAATTCGGCGGTACGTCCACCCGGCCTCCCGCATGCCCACTATACGCCCTCGCTCAAAGTCCGTCAACTGCACATAAAGTTCACGTCCACGCTGTCGCGGCATGCTACCAGTGTTAAAGACTGCGATGGAGCTCCATATGCCACGGCAAACTGGCTGACACTGACGGCGGCGGTGCACAAATGCTGCGCAGCTAGCGCCGTTCGACGGCCAACACCGCGGTTCCTGGTGTGTCCGCTGTGCCGTGCGTGTGATCATTGCTGGTACAGCCCTCTCGCAGTGTCCGGAGTATGGTGGGTCTGACACACCGGTGTCAATGTGTTCTTTTTTCCATTTCCAGGAGTGTATTACCTAATGATTCAATAAGGTGTCATGCTGTCATCGTTCAGTGTGTTTTGTGTCGAGGAAATGATGATCTGATGCTTAACTGAAAATACTGATAATTTAAATTTAATATATCTTTTAAACAAATAAAGTTAGAGAGTTTATATTTACAATGTTTGTCATTTTAACGATGCGATTCTATATGAAATGTCGATAGTTAAGATAGACCAAAGCGTTCAGCCTTCAGTATTCAGGTCTTTGTTTCAAAACTTGTTAATTTCACTTTAAAAGTAAATCCTAAACTATTATAGATACGATCAATATTGGATGGTAGATTAAAATTACTGTGGCTTCATTCCCTGAATTACTACAGAATTAAATAGTTTTCCTAAATGTTTCCCTTTATGGCCGCCATATTTAACAATGCTCCATCTCTGTGGCCACAAACGGCTATATGAGGTTTCCCTATGATGTAGGCTCTCGTTGTCTCACTCGCACGCTACAGCTCTTAGCCCACATTCAGCACAATAAACGTCTGTGAATTTCGCCATCTCGTGGCGAATCTGCGCTATTTGTGGCACACGGCCCTGGACTATAGGGTTCATTTTTCAGTTCCTGAAGGCTGACTCTTTCAGCCCTAAACTTAAATGAGAGCGAAATGCTCGTTAACTCATAAGTGGGAGAATTCCACTATGTTTCTTAACAAATTTTGCACTTTGCCAACTGAAATTTGCGGAAGAAAAATCTGTTGCTTTACTTATTTAACGTCCCCGGTACATTGGGGGTTTTCTGAGAATATTTTGCACCAATGCCATGAGAAGAAGCTTTCGTAGGTTCCTGAGAGGATCCTTTACATGTAAATGATTACTTTCATTTTCTCCATTACACGTTATGAATACCTGTCTTCCAGGAACAAGAGACTGATTTACGTCCATATTCCTTACTGCATTAGTGGTCCCTGAAGGTTCTGCTCGTACCATTGCTTAGCGGCAGACTGAGGCACAGTGCTTACTACACACCCGCTTATCTCCTGATACCCTGCATTATCAACAAACCAACCAGTTCTTGCTACATACCTGCTTGTCTCCTGATACCCTACGTTATCAACAAACCATCACCAGCCTTGGTTGTCAATACACCAAGCTGACTCACTGCTCTGCCCCACGCTTCCTGCTTCGTCTCTCCAGGCAGCTGTCCTCGTACTACAAGTAGCTAGAGGTGTTTTCCTTCCCTGGCCGTTCTGAATTGCCTTCCGCTTGAATGTGGATGCCAATAATACCCTGGGCCAGAGCCGCCAATGTATAAATAAGCTCGGCTGGTGCACCATTTTAATCAAACTGTTCCATCTCATGTATAAAATTGAACTGGAATAAATTAATACCCACTGGATAGATGGGTTAGTGTTAGTGACTGCCGACACGTAACTACATAGATTTAGATTTTCTACGTTAAATTGTAGTCATAGCTAAATGAGGGACCGCAGAGAAAGCAAGTTGAACGGAGGCGAGGGAAGTTATGTATGGTGTAAAACCCCAGAGAGTCGCCCTGCAGAGTGATTCGCATTTCCTTCTGCTCGGCTTACCTGTGTGTAGGGAAAGGCGAGGCAGCTCCGAAAACGGCTGGAGCAGTTTTTTATTTAGTGGGGGGAGGCAGGAAAACAGCCGATTCGACACAGGTGATGGCGTTGTTTCTGTCATCAGACAATGCAGAGTACTCCTGAGGAACGTAGAGGACAACAGAGTTTGTTGTTAATAGGCCATATGCGCGGAATATGTGTCATTTAATAACCTGAAACACGGAAGAACTGCTTCTGTACGAGCACTGAGTGGGAAGTCAAACTCTTCAGAAAAACACAGGCTGTTGAGATTGCATCTTAGAAAGTGACATGGAAGCAGAAAGTTGGGACTTCTTTGTAGTGTGTGAGACGCTGACACCTGACTGGGTGATGCGAAACTAAATGAATGTTTAACGAAATGAAGACAGCCATATGGTTCGTATAAACAGTATAGCTGTGCTTGCAGGAATCTAACCTACTCGTATTGGCCAGCACACGAAGGAAGGCAGAGAGAGGCAGTAATGAATGCACACTCTTGGAACCCCAAGACTAACAAGTTTTTTAAACCAGTTACTGTCTGAAATATGAGTAAGGAAGTGAGGACAGCATCTTGTAAGACAACATCAAAAATCGGTCGGCACTCACAAGAAACAGTATTTCGCCAGTTAAAATCACGAAACACCGTGCTCAAAGTTTTCTTTGTTGGAAATTCTGTGCAGGTAGTTACCTCTCTGCTAGAGCACTTCTGTACCACACTCCTGGTCGATGCCGCACGTTCGGGATGAGAGGCTCTCACCTGTTTGAGGTGGAACTTAAACTTTGGCAAGGATGAGCTATTGGTGCCGAGCCAATGGCCGATTCAGCATCCAGAACAGCCACCGACTGCAGATCCTGCGAGGCACAGGTGCAACAGCGAAGTGAACTAGCGAAGGTTTATGTATTGATGGTCAGTAATTCCAGTTTTAGTTTCGAATGTTTATTTGTAGTTACAAGTTCAACATGCTTTCTACTCCAGTAATAGATGCACACACAAATCCTTCTGCAGTATTTTCTTCCTCTATGTTCTAACCAATGGCAGTAGTGGTATAATCTCTGTGGATCGCTTGTTTTGTTGAGGGGATTAGCAGGCGGCTTCTAAGAAATCTTTGGTGATCTCACTCTCTGGACACAGTCCGCTGGTGGTGCCTAGCTGGGAAACTTGTTCGGCGTGCGGAGCACGTGGCGGTGTGGGGTTGGTGGCAGCGTTTTCGACGACGGGCATGTGGGACTCGTTCCACCATAGCTGGTGGTATCGTGAGAACAGGGACCTTTCCCACCGCTGCCTAAGGACTGTTACTGCAAACCACCGTCTGTACCAGAGTTCTGTCCTGCGTGCTGCCACGGGACTGCAAGCTCTCCATTAATGCCCGGTAAGAAGCATCGGAAGTGCTTACTTACATTTAGCAGTGCAGCAGCGCCATAGTAACTGTAGTTACGACTCATTATTCCAGCCGAATGTCTTCGAAGGTGCCCTAACTTGGATAATGCTCGTAAACTGGGCGGACCTCTGAGAGAAGCCGGAACCCGCAAATTATCATATTTCTACTTAAATCATTCGATTTGTTTGACAAGGTTCTGCCACCCGTGGTAAAACATCCTCCTGGTTACATGCTTGCTGTTTGCTGAGTTGGTCAAGTGCATAAGGACAAACTATCTTACATTTAGTAAATTTTTCCGTTGTGGTCAGAGTAAAATTTTGGTACGCCTTAACGCTGCACCTCTGCTCTGGGACCAACCTTATGGAGATGGCCCAGCCTGGTCTCCCTATGTGTAATGGTACTGTTTACTTAAGACCGCTAGTGCGGGTCTTGCAACCATATATTTTCTACTTCTTGTAAATGAAGCAAAATTCTATTAACTTAATACAGCTCTCGGTTGTATCACCTGGTAGCAGCAATTTTTTAATTGTCCCTTCTTATATAGCAAAACAGAACGGTATTAAAGGAAGAGGTGCAACTAATCCCTAAATCTAATCCCCAGAATGTGAGATTCAGCTATTTTTAGCGTGCTAAATTGCAAGCGTTAGTTTTATTGTATTTATGATGATATCCTTGTGTTTGTTTTAGAACCGTTTAATTCGAGCGACTGGGCCGCGTGCTGATGAAATGGTTCTACAGCCCAGTGCGAACCGCTTTCAATGCTAGAAGGTTTCACAGAACATTTTCTAAAAGTTTCACTTTCAAATTACTTACGTTTTTTCTTAGAAAATTTTTTAAACTGATTTAAATGTCGCTGGATGTGTACAGTTAAGGGTTCCGTTGGGTGTTACTGCGAATTTGGGTACACTTTTTCACGAATTGCTAAAAGCTTTTAAGAGTTGTTTGTTTAAAGCCTAAACGTTCATCATCATCATCAGTGTTCTGCCTAAAGGCAGGTTTTCACATGTTACTTCTCCAGGCTGTCCGGTCTTCTGCCGTCCTCTTCAGGTCTGCATAATTTCCTCTTCCCTTTATGTCGTCTATCATCTTGCATCTCCTTCTTCCTCTCAGTCTTCTCCTACAAACCAGTCTTTCCAAAGCATCTGCTAGCAAGCACTCCCTTCTCAATGAATGTCCCAATCAGTTCTTTCTCCTTTCTCTTGCAGCCTTCAGCAGACCTCTTCTCTCACCAACCCTTTCCAATTCTGCTTCATTACTCACTCTTTCCGTACAGCTTATTCTCTCCATTCTCCTCCACATCCACATCTCAAATGCTTCTAACCTTTTTTCATCTTCTCGTCTCAGAGTCAATGTTTCTGCCCCATATAGTGCCACACTCCAGACAAAACCTTTTCCAAGCATTTTCCTTAGTCCTTTATCTAATTTGCCACATAAGAGTCTCCTCTTTCTGTTGAATACCTCCTTCGCTATAACAATTCGAGTTTTCACCTCCTGGTGACATCTCAAGTCTTCGGTTATTGTGCTTCCAAGATATTTAAAAGCTCTTACTTGACTATTGGTAGATTGTCCTATTTTAATATTGGGCAGTCTGCGTCTTGTACTGATGACCGCATTCTTTATTTTTGCTGTGCTCATTTGCATCCGTATAACGTTAAGATTACGTAATTTTATTATCAAATGTTCATTGATGTAAAGAATATTTGGTAAATATCATGATACCTAAATCTTTACCTTGCAGTGCTCTCAGTTTAGAAACTGGCAACTACACGCTTTGGTTTTGGGGTCATTCCTTTAAGTTTGCTGATTTATATGGAATCTTGTTATCTTAGTATACCGTTATTCAAATGTGCTTTAACAAATGATGTTCAGTCTTCATTAGCCCAGGCCTTCCTTCTCCTTCCTAGTAGAGGCGAATTGAAGCGTCTCGAGATCCTTTAGCCACGTCTGCTAACGTAATAGTTTATTGATTTTAACAATAAGTAAGTATGTAGTATTGTTATAGGCCATTACTTCCATGCAAAGAGATAAAGACTGTAATGAAGTCAGTTGAGAGGGACCATTGTTGACACTCTAGAGGACTGCGAAAAAACGAAATAAAAAGATTTTATCGGGCTCTCAGTTACACTACATAACTCAGAGAAATTACTCACTACAGTAGTACAGGGACAAAGGAAGTGAGGAGCTACTACACGCACAGTAGATTCACTATTCGAACGTTCGAAAAGATAGGTCGTCTGTAAATTCGTATGTAAATAGTTGTAGAGCAAAGCTTACTAACAGGAATCCCTTACGATACACTCCATGTGGGCACTAAGACAAAGAAAAACCCTGAAACTGATTAATTAGATCCAAAATTTATGTAAAAAAGGAAATAAATCTTTTCCACAGCGCACAGAAATAAGAAGAGGCACCGTCATATCATTTATTTGATGTGGAACGCCTCTGAGAACGCTTCCGACACACGTTGGTTTCTTTTATTTTTTCCTTGAAGAAGAACCCACTGGAACTGATTAGTTAAACCCGCAATTCCACGTTCCAGTACATGGCCACTGAAACAAATTCACCTACCAGAATCTGTTAACTTGGCACGAAAAGCTATCAAGCTATTCAGAATACTGAATCAACATCAAAACAATGCAAGTAAGGTTCACATTCCACTAATTTAAACAGGAATAAACGAGATACTCAACACTTTGAGAGTCCCCATTATGACCAGCAATAATAAAAAAAATTATGGAAAATGTATCCATTATTTATGAATAATTTTAAAATAGAAATCCTATGTTAAGGAAGCATTCATAAAACTTCTTAAAGCATTCTCCGAAGGTGTTACATGTTTCTACAGGAGTCTCACACAACTTACAAACCTTGCCTCGAGCAGTGTGCTCCTGTGCGTCCACTCATTCCAACGACTCCTTCAACCTTGTGCCTGGCTCAACACACCGCTTGTTAATAATGGTACATGCTTTCTCCAGAGAACACGACCCAGTTTACAGTTATAGACAACCTTATTTCAGTGACCTAGTATGATTTCTCTGCCCTACGACTGTGTTGCAACACAGATCAAAGACACAATACCATATACTTTGAAACTACCAGCCACATTTTTCAAGAGATAGCTAGGCGATCCAAACTGCTGTGTAAGCTGCAATGTTTTGTGGTTTACTTATTCTAGGATTGAAAACAACTGTGTAACTTGAAATGACATGTTTAATGACGCAATATTAGCACAAAATACACGCTTTTACACAGTTTTCAATGTGATAACAAAAAACAGTTGTCAGGATAACGCACCTCATCAACATCAAAAAGTGAAATAATCCTAAACACAACAATATTGAATATTAACTCTCAGAAGGTTAAATTATCCGAAACACGACAATATTAAAATTTAACCAGAAGTTTCTTTACAAAATTATTCCTACACTTACGTTATGATGTTGGTCAGTTCTACGGAAATCGTCCGATTTCGGTTCAAAGTTCGGTACTATTTTTAGGATGACAATCATGTCTATGGCGGATGGTTAGTTATGTGACAAATCGAGCAAAAGATTACCCAAGGTCGCTCGAATTTACAGTGGATGCAAGCTGGTGAACCAACAAGTTTACGCCTCTGCACGCGGTATTTACCTTAAGTTGCAATGAGCTGTCGTCTGCTAGGTCGCTCTCTTCCGCTGAAATTCCTATGAAACTAATCACACCTTTGCTGAAATTTCCAGCAGAAACTTTCCCTATGTTTCTCGTTATGCGAGAGAACCTGTACTCATCCCTTGTCTTAGAATGTGGCGATATACACGCTCATGGTTGGAGCAGCGTGCGTATTATAATCCCCTCTCAGTTCTCACAAGGACAATTAACTAATTGGCTGTTTCGTTTCTCCACAGTTGGAGCTAAACAATGCTACAGCTAACTTCTAGCTGGATATCATCCGCTGTGAACGCAGCATTCACACAAATTACTCCTCTGCACCATACAGAGCGTTATCCGCTCCATTCTGCACTTTACGCCAGTTCAGAGGAGAGTCCTCGAAAATTTTCGTCTTGTCTTACTCATAGCTGCACAGTCTCCCCACCTGGTTTATTTTGTTCTTCACGTCACAGCTTTTTTCGACCAATAGGAGCATTTATCTTGTCTTTTGGAAACTCTCTCTACCAATCGCAAGGTTCCCACCATTAAATTGCGTCAAAACAAGCTCTTTTCTCCTTCCTAGCGCGTTTCCGCCAGTCAGGCGTTTTGTGCCCGTTCCAGACGCCTAAATGCGTACATTGACTCTCTCATGTGTGTACCACTCACTGGACACATGATCCTAAATGCGTCACTGGTCTTATTTCGTATCCATTTGGAATTCCGAAATGCAGTTTTCTAAAAGCTTTCTTTCCTGTCCTCCCTCAAATGGGCCGTTATACTCGCTCCCTCCATCTGAGTCACCTGGTCGGTCGTTGACTTTCCGCCTGGGACACCCCTTTAAGTGGTTTCTGTGGTATCCCCTGTAGCGCGGCCTTGCGTCTGCCCTCATCCCTCTGAATTCCAAACTAGAACGCCTCTCTCTACTTGTTTCACCTTCTGCTCAAACATTCATTATAGAAACCGTCAATTGAGTGTCATCCCTTTTTGCATTACATACAGATAGGCAAATTTGCCCATTACTGCCGAAGTAGGTGTCATATTCACCTTCCTGTTGCGATATATAAAGTTCTCATGTAAGGTGAGAATCTGACCTTCATTTATTCTGCCACCTTACAACTGTTTCTATCTTGATACGAGAAAAATAGGAAAAGTATACTGCCAATTCTGCCAAACATCTGTCGTTACTACAATCGAAATGATTCATTTCAGCTTTGTAGAATATGACACCATAAATCCAATTAAGTTATGAAATGTTTAGACACGTAAATTTTAGCAAATTGATAAGTAGCTCTCAGCAAGTAAAGGCGGTAGTTGCATGTCATCTGCTGTTGCCTACCTAGGAGCATCGCATCGGCACTGATCTTCGATTTTAACGAAGTTGGGGAATGAGAATATATGCAGTAGACTAGCGAAGAATCGTCGCCGGCCGAAGTGGCCGTGCGGTTAAAGGCGCTGCAGTCTGGAACCGCAAGACCGCTATGGTCGCAGGTTCGAATCCTGCCCCGGGCATGGATGTTTGTGATGTCCTTAGGTTAGTTAGGTTTAACTAGTTCTAAGTTCTAGGGGACTAATGACCTCAGAAGTTGAGTCCCATAGTGCTCAGAGCCATTTGAACCATTTTTTGAAGAATCGTCTGGTTAATGACAAACGAGACGGCACATTTGATGAAAGGCTGCAGTGTATGCGGATGCCTTACGTTCCGCTATCCATGTTCCTAAGAAACAAAATCACTTCTTGCCTCAATGCAAAAAGTTTATTGCAGTTTGACACATACAAAATACGAAGGTCCCTCGTTCTTTTCTCATGCGAAGGGAAACCGTCCTATATTGCCTCCTCAGATGGCTGTTCAGAGTGGACCTGCGTTGATGTGACGGCACTGTCAGGGATATTTCCGGGGTCAGAGAACTTTGACGGGGTCCACTCAGTCGCGTGAGGCGAAATGAGGAGACAGACAGACTTACCGACCTCCGCGTCATCCTCTGTCCATGGCGTCATTTGGATGCTGTATGGCACGGGTCCAGTGTCAGCAAACGGCTCTCCCGGCCATCCGCTGCTCCTAGTACCTCTACTGTGGACATGAACCGTATTTTAAAACTGTTATTTATAATTCTGTCGAAGTTGCAGTGAGAAGTATGCTTTTGCGGAGACTAGTTTCGGACGTGACGTCCTTTATCAAACCATCGTCGCTAAACAAATTATACCAACAGTTTCATGTACAGAACATAATTCTTGGTTTTATAGATAAACAGTTATATTTCTCTTTTAATTGGCCCTCTAATATGATTGGCTAGTCATGACGTAAGGGAAGATGGAAAGAAAGAGTCTATTTGTGGATGTCCATGTCGTCAACGATTGTTAGCTGTCCTCCAATCAGCGTTCGGCTTCTGGTCAGCAAGGTTTCCTCCTTCCGTGCGCGGAAGTGGACTAGCAGTTGCTCTACAGCTGTTTGTGCAGATACGCCCGCGTCCCGTGTAGCTTCTGCCCCGCGACCGCTCGCGGCCCGTTGGACTGGGATGGCCGACAGCCAGAGCGCCGGGAGTTTGTAGCCATCTTCTCTGTTGATGTTGTCAGGCTGTTTAATAATTTCGATCGCCTCCCGTATTTTGCGTTCTCGCATCAAAAAAAATGTTCGAATGTGTGTGAAATCTTATGAGACTTAACTGCTAAGGTCATCAGTCCCTAAGCTTACACACTACTTAACCTAAATTATCCTAAGGACAAACACACACACACCCATGCCCGAGGGAGGATTCGAACCTCCGCCGGGACCAGCCGCACAGTCCATCACTGCAGCGCCTGAGACCGCTCGGCTAATCCCGCGCGGCTTCTCGCATCCACGATTCTTTCGCCAGTACTCGGGCCTCCTGAAACCTGATGGGTTGTTCACAGTCACGGTGATGTTCCGCTAACGCCGATTTGTTATGCTGTTGTAATCGTACATAGCGTTCGTGTTTTGCTACTCGTAAGCTGACAGGTCTCCCTGTTTCTCCTATGCAGGCAGCTCTGCACTCACAGCGTAGTTCGTAAACACCTGCAATGTTAAGAATGTTGACTACATCCTTGGTGGAACCTATCATTTCTTGGATCCTGTGATTGCTTCGAAAAGTCGGTTTGAAAGCCGGCCGGTGTGGCCGAGCGGTTCTAGGCGCTTCCGTCTGCTTCACATCCTGCCTCGGGCATCGATATGTATGATTGGTTCGTTAGGTTTAAGTAGTTCTAAGTTCTAGGGGACTAATGATCTCAGATGTTAAGTCCCATAATGCTAAGAGCCGTTTGAACCATTTTTTTCGGTTTGAAAGCTCGTCCGCGGAGGACTTTGCCTAGCCGTTCATTGACGCCTTTTGCATATGGTAAGTGTACCAGTGGAAGCTTCTTTGCCTTCTTTTCGTGTTCTGCTCCCTTTGGTTCAAGTTGTTGAAATGGCTCTGAGCACTATGGGACTTAACATCGGAGGTCATCAGTCCCCTAGAACTTAGAACTACTTAGACCTAACTAACCTAAGGACATCACACACATCCATGCCCGAGGCAGGATTCGAAACTACCACCGCAGCGGTCGCGCGATTCCAGACTGTAGCGCCTAGAACCGCTCGGCCACACCGGCCGGTGGTGTTGTAGCTCCTTTAATTCTTCTTTGATGTTATTTTCATCGCTTATCCGGTAGGCTCGAGCAGTTAACGTATGCAGGACAGAATACTTTTACGCTTGGTGGTGGTGGCTCTCCGCGTGCAGGAACCGATTAGTATGCGTTGGTTTCCGGTAGACTTAGTGTCCCAGTTTACCTTCGGCAGCTCTGTATACTTCCACATCCAGAAATGGCAAGGAACCATTGTTTTCAGTCTCATGTGTGAAATTTATATTTTTGTGCAGGCTATTTAAGTGCTGGCGGAAGTTTCCCAATTCCGTTTTACCGTGAGGCCAGATAACGAATGTGTCGTCCTGTCTGCCAGCCATCCCAGTCCAACGGGCCGCGAGCGGTCGCGGCGCAGAAGCTACACGGGACACGGACGTATCTGCACAAACAGTTGTAGAGCAACTGTCAGTCCACTTCCGCCGCGCACACCAGGAGGGAAACTTGTCGACCAGAAGCCGGACGCTGATTGGCGGACAGCTACCAATCGTTGACGACATGGACATCCACGAATAGACTCTTTCTTTCCATCTTCCCTTACGTCATGACTAGCCAATCATATTAGAGGGCCAATTAAAAGTTTTTTAACAGTGACGTCAGACATCGATAGTTCGTAATAAATAGAAGCACCTACCCCCATGCAAAACCAGTCGTGCCCTGAGGAAGACCGTTGCAATTCGACCGAAACGTCGGTTTCAGTTTAGTTTATTATTGTTGTTAGTTTTTAGCAATGACGCGGCATAATACCCAGAAGAATTTTAACCACTATGACATCGGCCGCGGAAGCCTACGTTCTTATATCAGTTATGTACCTCCATCGTAAGTATTGAAACGTAACAAAACCAGTACATTTGTAGACAGCCACATTAGGCAATCACAAGCAACAAGTTCAAAATCAAAATATCCACGGGTGTACTGCCGGTCTACAGTGTCCAACGGGCACAATATTTCGGCGATCATACATGTCGCCATTATCAGGTGAACTGACGGACTGAGCTCCTGTGAGATCCGTACGCTATGGCTGCTCAGGGGGCACAGGAGCCATAGCGTACGGATATCCGTACGGGCACGTTCACAGGAGCTCAGTCCGTCAGTTCACCTGATGATGGCGACATGTATGATCGCCGAAATATTGTGCCCGTTGGACACTGTAGACCGACAGTACACCCGTGGATATTTTGAGTATCAAATACGCCGGAAGAAACTTAAGAATCAAGTTCAAAACCCATTACAGCGTATTATCACTGCCCTCTTGCCAAACAGCGCCAAGCCAGCTGATCCTTAAGTTGCAGCAAATGAAAAGTAAATACACCAGACGCCGCTAGTAATAGCACTAGGAACAGTGCGCGCTTTGAAGAACCATGTCTCACCTACCTTTTTGGGTCATCAGTCTTCTGACTGGTTTGATTCTGCATGCCACGAATTCCACTCCTGTGCAAAAACTTTTTATCTCAGAGTGGTACTTGCAACCTACGTCCTCAGTTGCTGCTTGTATTCCAGTCTCCTCCTTCCTCTACAGTTCTCACCCTCTACAGCTTCCTCTAGTACTTTGGAAGTTATTCATAAAGTGGTTCAAATGGCTCTAAGCACTAAGGGACTTAACATCTGTGGTCACCAGTCCCCTAGACTTAAAACTACTTAAACCTAACTAACGTAAGGACATCACACACGTCCATGCCCGAGGCAGGATTCGAACCTCGACCGTAGCAGCCGCGTGGTTCCGGACCTAGAACTACTCGGTCACAACGGCCTGCGGAGGTTATTCCATAATGTCTTAACACCTTATCAGTCCATCTAATTTTCAAAATTCTTCTGTAGCGCCACATCTCAAATTCCTCGATTGTCTTCTGTTCCGGTTTTCCCATAGTCCATGTTTCGCTACCATACAATGCTGTACTCCAGACGTACATTCTCAGAAATTTCTTCCTCAAGTTAAGGCCTATGTCTGATACTAGTAGACTTCTCTTGGTCAGGAACGCCCTTTTTGCCATTGTTAGTCTGCTCTTGATATCCTCCTTGCTCCGTCCGTCATTGGTTGTTTTACAGCCTAGGTAGCAGAATTCCTTAACTTCATCTACTTCGTGACCATCAGTGCTGATCTTAAGTTCTCGCTGTTGTCATTTCTGCAACTTCTCATGACTTTCGTCTTTCTTCGATATAGTCTCTATCCATATTCTGTATTCAATAGACTATTCATTCCATTCTGCAGATCATGTAATTCTTCTTCATTTTTACTCTGAACAGCAGTGACAGCGATTCTTATCATCGATACTCTTGTACCCTGAATTTTAATCCCACTCTTGAACCTTTCTTTTATTTTCATTAGTGCCCCTTGCAAGTGTGGATCGAACAGTAGGGGCGAAAGACGACGTCCCCGTCTTGCACCATTTTTAAACCGAACTCTTCGTTCGTAGTCTTCCAGTCTTATTGTTCCCTCTTGGTTGTTGCAAGTATTGTATATTAACCGTCTCCCCCTATAGCTTACCCCTATTTTCCTCAGACTTTCGAACAAGTTGTACCATTTTACATTGTCAAACGCTTTTTCCATGTCAACAAATCCTGTGAACGTATCATGGTTTTTCTTCAGTCTTGCTTCAATTATTAACCGCAACGTCAGAGATGCCTCCTGTCGACACCCTCTCGGGTGCCTTTAGTTTCCCGAAGCTAAATTAATCTTCACCTAACATATCCTCAATTTTCTTTTCCACTCTTTTGTATATTATTCTTGTCGGCAACTTGGATGCATAAGGTATTCTGCGGTAATTCTCGCACTTGTTGGCTCTTGCTGTCTTCGGAATTGTATGGCTGGTGTTTTTCTGAAGGTCTGATGGTATATCGCCAGTCTCATACATTCTACACATCAACGTGAATAGTCGTTTTGTTGCCCCCCCCCCTCCCCCCACCACCGCAACGATATTAGAAATTCCGATGGAATTTTATCTGTTCCTTGTGCTTATTTGCCCTTAAGTCTTCCAGAGATCTTTTAAATTATGATTCTAATACTGGATCCCCTATTTCTCCTCTGTCGACTGGTGTCATCAGACAAGACCTCCCCTCATAGATGCCTTCAGTGTACTCTTTCCACCTACTAGCTCTCTCCTCTGCATTTAACTGTGCGGTTCCCATTGTACTCTTATTGATGCCGGTCTTGTTTTTAATTTCAGCACTGCTTGTTTTGATTTTCTATGTGCTGAGTCAGTGCTTCCGACGATCACTTCTTTTTGGATTTCTCCACATTTTCATGCAACCATTTCGTCGTAGCTTCCCTGCGCTTCCTATTTATTTCCTATGTATTTCTACATTCCTGAATTTCACTGAGAATTTTTGTAATTCCTTCTTTCATTGATCAGTTAAAGTATTTCGTCTGCTAGCTGTGGTTTCTTCGTAGTTACATGTCTTGTATGTGTAGTTTTCGTTTCAACTTCTGCAACTGCCGTTTTTAGAGATGTCCACTTCCCTTCAACCACATAGGTTTGACCGAATATAAATTTGGTTCTTGAAACCTAACAATATAAATAAAATCGACTGATCATAGGGAGTGTTATATCATTAATGTAAACCTATACATAGCCGGCCGTTGTGACCGAGCGGTTCCAGGCGCTTTAGTCTGGAACCGCGCAACCGCTACCGTCGCAGGTTCGAATCCTGCCTGGGGCATGGATGTGTGTGATGTCCTTAGATTAGTTAGGTTTAAGTAGTTCTAAGTTTTAGGGGACTGAGACCTTGGATGTTCAGTCCCATAGTGCTCAGAGTCATTTGAACCATTTTTTTTAACCCTATACATAACGAAAATTGACGCCTGATGTTGATGACATATGTCACACCTCCAATAGTTTGTCTTTGTCAGCAATCAACTAATGACAGCTAAGTATGATTTGTCAGTAACTTTGAGTACGGATAATGGTTTCTTTTTGCCAGTAGGGACTGTGCGTTCCATAGTCATTTCCCATTTCTTATAACAGTTTTGTGGGTTTATGCTTTACTACGAGACGCTTACTTTGTATGTTTCAAGCATTCTGTTATGTGATTACAGTTGCGCTGTGTATGGCGCTACAAATTTAATGCACTTATTGTTTTTATAATACTTTGTGTGATGAGCAGTTTATGTTTTATTAATTACTCATAATTGCCAATTCTGGGTATTTGCAAGTTTGTTGGTTGTATTACGTATCAATCCTTAAGGTGGAGGCATGTAACAATTGTTTACAAAAGCAAGAACAATGTTCTCTGTATGTGAAACTGTTCATTTTAAAAGAAGCTTGTAGCAACCGCAGTAATTTGTTTATAGGCGGTAGTCTTATAATGGACGTCATGTCCGAAACTAGTCACTGCAAATAAATTATATTTCTCTCTGCAATTCCGACAGAATCACGAGTCATAGTTTTATTAAAAATAAGCTGCTGACCCCACTTTACCAGTATCATTTTGGTTGTTGTGTAACCTCTTTTCTGGATTTACTTTTCATATTTTTCTTCATGTTTCATTTCTTACGCGTAAGAAATTACAATTAATAAAGAGGCAAGTACCTGCGATAGTAAATTAACAGAGCAAAGAACTATAAGGTAGCTAGAGACATGAAGCAGAGTACGTCATAACAGACTACAGTCTTTCTCGGCGTATTCCACTGGCGAATTCTTCTCGGGTTATCAGCCGCGTGGTGGAGTCGTCTTGTCGCAACGTTTCGGTGAGTTTCGTACCCATCATCTTCTACTCTTATGGTACGTTGTCTGATTCATATAAGTCTATTCAACTTGAGAAAGTATAATTTCACTGCAAAATACTTCTCAGAATCGTGTGCATTATTTAGACATCCTAAGTCATGTTTCATTTTCAAATCATTAGTAAAAGTGGCCTTCAGCACTGTAATAATTGAAGCTTTCTTAGAAGTAATTTTTGGTCGGCTTCACCGACACTCAGTGAGTAAATTTTATCAGTAAAACGTGATTTGTATTCCTTCAAAATTACGCTGCAAGAGTCCAATAGTTTTTCCTGCCGGTGAAATGGTGATTATTCATTTCGTAATTTCAAAGAAATCCCACAAACCGAGGTTACACGATCTTTGGCTGGGTGTGGACTTGTTAGGAATAAAAGTCAATAACTTTCATAAAACACTGTATAAAAATGAAATGTGAAAGCATTTACCTGCAATCAGACTTGAGAAATATTTTTTACTGCATCGAGTTTTAAGATATCCAGATATATTTACAACTAAAACAGTTTTTCCTCAACACAGGAAACAGATATAACTAAATAAAATACCTGTAGAGTTCCACCAAAAATATTTAAGAAGTAATATTGCAATGTTTTATTTTAATTTTGTCTGGTTATAAGATTCGTAGACCATATTTTACTTCAACGCTCTCGGTGATCAAGTATTGCAATTTTTTCCACAACTTCGTGATGAGTAACAAACGCACCAGGGAATTTCAGCTCTTCTAGGGCAGATGTCCTTCTCGACGCTGAACGCATTTGGAGTCAGTGACCTGGCCTTTAGCTTACTCAGGCACCACTCCAGCACGGCCTATCTCCTAGTCTCGAGCGCTGCCAACACGAGTCGATCCGCAACCTGGAACAAAAGCGCTTTTTCTCGGATGTGGTATCCACTGTCACTTCTCTAGAACACACTGTAAGGGTGCTCTTCTCGCAATCTGAGGCCACGACTTTCGGGCCACCGACTTATTTCAAATTTTATGTTCTTTTAGTAGTAGTTGAAAGGCGAACTGCTTGCACGATTTCGAAAAATCGCAACAAAAGATTTACACGTCAGTGATGTACCGGTACGTTGCAAGCAGGAGCACGAACAGGCGGTGGTATTGGGGTTACTGTTCAAGCTGCATAATCGGTGGATTACTGGATCAGGTCCCGCTTATTTATCATTAATTTATATTTTTTAAATACTAGTCATATTATTTCGTACACATTACATTTGGAAGGCAATATGGTAAAACGTCACTTGTATTTGGAAGAACTTTTATTGAATTTCCAATGTTATTTGGCTGTTTACTAATTTTTATCAATACAACTAAAATTATGGGACTCTTATTTCTCTAGGCAAGTTAAAAGCTTTATCAAGTACCTTTAGACTTGTTCATATTTCATTGACCAAGAACGATAAAATACTTCTCGTGAAGATGCTATTACAATACATTCAATAGTACATCGCCAGTTTTCAGCACCGATTTGCATGAAAATGTTGCGATACGCGTGGTTGCATCCCAAGTATCGGAAGAAAGAGAACTTTTCCAGAATATCAAGGAGTTTATTTTTCCTTAGAAACTCTGAAGATTCCTTATGCATGAGGAAAAGCTGCATTCATTCGATGTAATAGACACCGTTTTGATTTAGGCTTTCCTTTTCTGTGTCGAAAAACTTATCGTGCAACTTGTAATGTCGGAAGCACATGTGATGTTTAACCGCGCGTTACCCTCATACTCTGGCATAGTGTAACTCACTGCGTTATTGAATGAAGTCATTTACGCCTTTATTTATCGATGTTTGAGTTGGGCTTTCCTCATCCTTGAAATTAGTGTCTGCGGATCGAAGCGTCCAGGTGCAAAGCAGTTCTCGGTACCTTACCCGATTGCAGATATAGGGGATTTTGGAAAGCGCAACTGGCATACATTCTCAGGAAAACCTTATACGAGTTTGGTCACTTACTTGTCGGTAATGATACGGGGTGAACATAAATGAAACTGACAGACTGCAGGGACGGATTTCTGACTGGAAATGGAGGAAGAAAGGTCCTAAAACATGTGTCTGGAAATGCATCGTTGCCACGATAGATGGCGCTGAGGAATGAAAATTCCTGTGACCACGTTCCGTGTTGTCCTCGTGTGTTGCAGGCTATGTAATTGACTCAGAGTACTGTAAGTAACAGAATAGTCCAGTATTCATGTCGGCAATAAGCTGAGATGGTGTTTGTGCACAGGCCAAGCAAATGGAAACTGTCGAGAGGCAGAGCGGTTATACCAATACTGGACGCCAACCACATCACACAACTTATTTAAGAATAATATCCAGCTACACTGCTATGTAAGTTGTTTATATTTTATCTCAAGCACAATGAGCCCATTTCAGCACATTGCCATCGTCAGGTTCTCTGTAAATACAAAGATAAGCGATGGTCTTAATATAATGGTTTTGTAATTATGATCTGAAAATTTATAATATATCATGTTGCTGTCATGTTCTCTCTGTTTTGGAATTATTACTTTCTCGCAGGTGTAGAGTGGAGACGTATATCAGATGTTACTTGTTTTCCAAATATGCTAGTTTTCTGACAGCTGGATGACAGTGGGTCAGCCATGTTACATGTTTACATACTTACCATTATAAAAAAAGTGGTGCATGAAATTCAGTTGTTTGTAATTATTTTTTCATGTAGGTGTGTTTGTAATTATGTTTTTGCCTAAAGTTAGTTTTAGTTTGATTTTACGTTTTTAATTTTTCTTAATAATTGTTGTTGTCTATGATTTATGTTGGGGTTCAGTCTCTGTTTTACACTACTCATGTTATCGCTGTTATTATGGATATGTGTTGTTTAGACTCACTGATATTATTATTTTAACCGTTTTCCCTATTTATAATGTGACTAAAGTTTTCTATATACTTTTTGTGCTTTAGGTCGGTTTGTTAGTTCAGTAAATTTGTTGGGTTGAAGCATGCATGTGAATATATCTCTATTTCCTCAGGGATGTTCAACAATGTTCCCTTTTGCGTAAAAGGAGGATTTCTAGAGCTTCGTTTATGGGCTTTACATAGTGTTTCTCTGCTTGTAAAACTTGAAAAAATGTAGAGGGGTTGTTTTCACATTCGCTGGTGTGCTCTTTATATCTAATTTTGAAGTTTCTACCAATTTGCCCAATGTAGAATTTTTTACATGTGTTACACGAAATTTTGGAAACACCGGGATTGTTGTGTTTGGGAATTTTAGAGCTGCCTTTGTGAATTTTCTGTTTGAGGCTGTGTGTGTTTTGAAATGCAAATCCGATGTCGGTTTTGTTGAATAATTTGTTAATTTTGTTCGAGATGTTTCGTAGATAGGTCGTGGTTACGTATTTTGTTTTCTTCTTTTTCGTTGTGTGTGTGCTTAGTGTTACGTCTTTATGTATATTGTGCCTTTCAGGTTGTGTGTTATTGTGGTATAATTGTGTTACAATTTTGGGGTCAAAATCGTTTTACTGGGCTGTGTATTCCAAGATTTTTATTGCCCTTTGGATTCCTTCGCTTCTAGTGCTAAGTTTATTAATCTCGTTCGGCATTGTGGGCTTTTGGATGACATGAGAGTGCATTGATAATACAGTGTGTTGTAGTAGGCTTTCTCTAAATTTGGAAGCAATGTTTGTTGTAAGTTTTCTTAGTAGCTAGGTCGAGGAAGTTAATTGTTTTGTTAGTTTCGTATTGTATGGTGAATTTCATTTTGGGGTGTAATTGGTTCAGTGCTTTATGTATTTCGTCTATGTCAGTTAAGTTAACTTCTATAAGCATTAAAGTGTCTTCTACATATCTGTAATAGTATATGATTTTTTGATTAATTGTGTTTTTTGTTTCAAAAAATTTATCTTCCAAGCTGTTAAGGTATATGTCAGCTATGGTTCAAGCAATACTAAATCCTATTGAGACTCCATCTATCTGTGTATATATTTTATTATCAAACTCGAAGTAATTTTGGTGTAAGAAAAGTTTTGCTAGTTGCAAAATTTCTCTAGTGCCTTGTACTGAGAGTTTTCTGTACTTGAGTTTAGTTTCTAAGCGATCTATTGTTTCGTGGATTGGGATGTTGGTGTATAGGTTAGTAATGTCAA
The DNA here is from genome assembly GCF_021461385.2 of Schistocerca piceifrons. Classification (NCBI taxonomy): domain Eukaryota; kingdom Metazoa; phylum Arthropoda; class Insecta; order Orthoptera; family Acrididae; genus Schistocerca; species Schistocerca piceifrons. The sequence goes on from NC_060141.1 coordinate 84,534,635, forward strand.
AAGATACAAACCGTGCATTTTGGAGTATTTTTATGTCCATAATTTTTTAGCTAATGTTCTAGAATTCCTTATTGTATACACTACCGCCCATTAACATTGCTACACCAAGAAGAACTGCAGATGATAAACGGGTATTCATTGGACAAATATATTATACTAGAACTGACACGTGATTACATTTTCACGCAATTTGCGTGCATAGATCCTGAGAATCAGTACCCAGAACAACCACCTCTGGCCGTAATAACGGCCTTGATATGCCTGGGCATTAAGTCAAACAGAGCGTGGATGGTGTGTACAAGTACAGCTGCCCATGCAGTTTCAACACGATACCACACTTCATCAAGAATCATGAATGGCGTATTGTGACGAGTCAGTTGCTCGGCCACCATTGGCCAGATGTTTTCAATTGGTGAGAGATCTGGAGAATGTGCTGGCCAGGGCAGCAGTCGAACATTTTCTCTATCCAGAAAGGCCCGTACAGGACCTGCAACATGCGGTCGTGCATTATCCTGCCGAAATGTAGGTTTTCGCAAGGATCGAATGAAGGGTAGAGCCACGGGTCGTAACACATCTGAAATGTAACGTCCACTGTTCAGAGTGCCGTCAATGCGAATAAGAGGTGACCGAGACGTGTAACCAATGGCACCCCATGCCACCACACCGGGTGATACGCCATTATGGCGATGACGAATACACGCTTCCAATGTGCGTTCACCGCGATGTCGCCAAACACGGATGCGTCCACCATGATGCTGTAAACAGAACCTGGATTCATCCGAAAAAATAACGGTTTGCCATTCGTGCACCCAGGTGTGTCGTTGAGTACACAATCGCAGGCGCTCCTGCCTGTGATGCAGCGTCAAGGGTAACCGCAGCCATGGTCTCCGAGCTGATAGTCTATGCTGCTGCAAACGTCGTCGAAGTGATCGTGCAGATGGTTGTTGTCTTGCAAACATCCCCATCTATTGACAGGGATAGAGACGTGGCTGCAAGATCCGTTACAACCATGCGGATAAGATGCCTGTCATCTCGACTGCTAGTGATACGAGGCCGTTGGGATCGAGCACGGCATTTCGTATTACCCTCCTGAACCCACCGATTCCATATTCTGCTAACAGTCATTGGATCTCGACCAGCCGCGCGGGATTAGCCGAGCGGTCCTGGGCGCTGCAGTCGTGGACTGTGCGGCTGGTCCCGGTGGAGGTTCGAGTCCTCCCTCAGGCATGGGTGTGTGTGTTTGTCCTTAGGATAATTTAGGTTAAGTAGTGTGTAAGCTTAGGGACTGATGATCTTAGCAGTTAAGTTCCATAAGATTTCACACACATTTGAACATTTTTTTTTTATCTCGACCAGCGGGAGCAGCAATGTCGCGATACGATATACCGCAATCGCGATGGGCTACAATCCGACCTTTATCAAAGTCGGAAACGTGATGGTACGTATTTCTCCTCCTTACGCGAGGCATCGCAACAACGTTTCACCAGGCAACGCCGGTCAACTGCTGTTTGTGGATGAGAAATCGGTTGGAAACTTTCCTCATGTCAACGCGTTGTAGGTGTCGCAACTGGCGCCAACCTCGTGTGAATGTTCTGAAAAGCTAATCATTTGCATATCATAGCATCTTCTTCCTGTCGGCTAAATTTCGCGTCTGTAGGTCGTCATCTTGGTGATGTAGCAATTTTAATGGCCAGTAGTGTATTTTTTGTTGAATGTGTTAAGTTTATTAAGGAAGTTGTTTAGTTACCTGCTTATGCACTATGTGGTACTGTTAACGTTGTATACTGCAGGACGTATAGGAACGATGTATTATAAATTTTCAGATCATAGTTACAAAACCATTATATTATGACCATCGCTTATCCATGTATTTACAGAGCACCTGACGATGGCAGTTTGCCGAAATGGGCTCAGTGTGAATGAGATAAAGTACAAACAACTTACATAGCAGTGTAGCTGGAAATTATTCATAAATAATCACGTCATTGAAAGACATATTTTGCACTGCGGACCACAAAGAACAAAAGACATCACACAACATTTTAAACCCGTTTTGGGCGTTTGTGTGATCATGGGTTGTTTCAGACAAAGTAGGTGCAGGGAGGCGGCGGACTGTGTGTATACCAGATCTCGAGTACTGGGTTCTATAGGCTATTGAGATGAACCCTAGTACAAGCTGCAGGCAACTGGTCCACCAACAGGGTGTATGCCAAAGTACGATTATGTGTATCCTGCATGACAACCGCTACTATCCCTATTACCTGCAACGAGTGCAAGGTGGTCAGAGGAACTTTCATTAGTCAGCGCCATCTACTCAGGCAACGACGCGTTTCCAGACACATGTTCATAGTACCTTTTCTCCTCCATTTCCGGTGAGGGATCTGTCCCTACAGTTTGTCGGTTTTATAAATGTTCACCCTGTATATACAGGATGGTCCATTGATAGTGACCGGGCCAAATATCGCACGAAATAAGCGTTAAACGAAAAAACTACAAAGGACGACACTTATCTGGCTTGAAGGGGGAAACCAGATGGCGCTATGGTTGGCCCGCTAGATCAAACGGATATCAACTGCGTTTTTTTGAATAGTAACCCCCATTTTTTATTAAATATTCGTGTAGCACGTAAAGAAATATGACTGCTTTAGTTGGACCACACTTTTCGCCTTGTGATAGATGGCGCTGTAATAATCACAAACGTATGGCTCACAATTTTAGACGAATAGTTGGTAACGGGTAGGTTTTTAAATTAAAATACAGAACGAAGGTACGTTTGAACATTTTATTTCGGTTATTCCAATGTGATACATGTACCTTTGTGAACTTATCATTTCTGAGAACGCATGCTGTTACAGCGTGATTACCTGTAAATACCACATTAATGCAATAAATGCTCAAAATGATGTCCATCAACCTCAATGCATTTGGCAGTACATGTAACGACATTCCTCTCAACAGCGAGTAGTTCGCCTTCCGTAATGTTCGCACATGCATTGACAATGCGCTGACGCATGTTGTCAGGCGTTGTCAGTGGATCACGATAGCTAATATCCTTCAACTTTCCCCACAGAAAGATATACGGGGACGTCAGATCCGGTGAACGTGCGGGCCATGGTGTGGTGCTTCGACGACCAATCCACCTGTCATGAAATATGCTATTCAGTACCGCTTCAACCGCACGTGAGCTATGTGCCGGACGTCCATCATGTTGGAAGTACATCGCCATTCTGTCATACAGTGAAACATCTTGTAGTAACATCGGTAGAACATTACATAGGAAATCAGCATACATTGCACCATTTAGATAGCCCTCGATAAAATGGGAGCCAATTATCCTTCCTCCCGCAATGCCACACAATACATTAACCCGCCAAGGTCGCTGATGTTCCACTTGTCGCAGCCATCGTGGATTTTCCGTTGCCCAGTAGTGCATATTATGCCGGTTTACGTTACTCCTGTTGGTGAATGACGCATCGTCGCTAAATAGAACGCGTGTAACAAATCTGTCGTCTTTCTGTAATTTCTCTTGTGCCCCGTGGCAGAACTGTACACGACGTCAAATGTCGTCGCCATGCAATTCCTGATGCATAGAAATATGGTACGGGTGCAGTCGATGTTGATTTAGCATTCTCAACACCGACGTTTTCGAGATACCCGATTCTCGCGCAATTTGTCTACTACAGATCTGCGGATTAGCCGCGACAGCAGCTAAAACAGCTACTTGGGAATCATCATTTGTTGCAGGTCGTGGTTGACGTTTCACATATGGCTGAACACTTCCTGTTTCCTTAAATAACGTAACTATCCGGAGAACGGTCCGGACACTTGGATGATGTCGTCAATAACACCGAGGAGCATACATAGCACACGCCCGTTGGGCATTTTGATCACAACAGCCGTACATCAACACGATATCGACCTTTTCCGCGACTGGTAAACGGTCCATTTTAACACGGGTAATGTATTACAAAGCAAATACCATCCGCACTGGCGGAATGTTACGTGATACCACGTACCTATACGTTTGTGACTATTGCAGCGCCATCTATCACATAGCGAGAAAAGTGCTCCAACTAAAACATTCATATTTCTTTACGTACTACACGAATATGTAATAAAAATGTGGGTTCCTATTTTTAAAAAACGCGGTTGATATCCGTTTGACCTATGGCAGCGCCATCTAGCGGACCAACCGTAGCGCCATCTGGTTTCCCCCTTCAAGGTAGACGAGTTTCGTTCATTGTAGTTTTTTCGTTTGACGCTCATTTCGTAGATATTAGTCGTATAGATGGAAGGTAGAAAAAGAAGCTTTAACATGAATTTCCTGCAAGTTCACTTGTCTGATGTTCTGAGTGGTTAAAAGCTTTTAAAGATAGAGGGTTGAAATTTTGAATACTGTTTTAAACCATACTTCACTAAAAAGTAGACTGTTCTTATGACTTAAATGTCAGCAATATGTTTTTGAATGTCAGCTTTAAACACAATAGTGTGAAGTACTTAATGAAAAAATGAAACTTCTAGTTTGTTTCTATATAGAGATAAGTGTACCTATGCTGTAAAAGAATAATTAACATGTTTATTTCACTTGCAACACAACATATAATTCAAAACAAAGTATAAGGGCAAAAACGGTGCTTCGTACGTCAAACTGTTTCGAAAAATATGTTAGAAGATGCTAAGCATTACATGGGCTTACAACTCTTATTCTTTGAGCTAAGTATTTAGAACACTGACAAATTTTTTGGCCCGATCACTATCAATGGACCACCCTGTATAATACTATTGGCTGCGATAGTAAAAATTAGCAAAGCACCAAATGACAACGGAAATTCAATAAAAGTTTTTATGAATACACTGGTGTCTTCATCACATTACCTTTCAAGGGTAATACACTACTGGCCATTAAAATTGCTACACAACGAAATGACGTGCTACAGAAGCGAAATTTAACCGACAGGAAGAAGATGCTGTGATATGCAAATGATTAGCTTTTCAGAGCATTCACAAAAGGTTGGCGCCGGTTGTGACACCTACAACGTGCTGACATGTGGAAAGTTTCCAACCGATTTCTCATATGCAAACAGCAGTGGACCTGCGTTGCCTGGTAAAACGTTGTTGTGATGCGTCGTGTAAGGAGGAGAAATACGTACCATCACGTTTCAGACTTTGATAATGGTCGGATTGTAGCCTATTGCGATTGCGGTTTATCGTATCGCGACATTGGTGCTCGCGTTCGTCGAGATCCAATGACTGTTAGCAGAATATGGAATCGATGGGTTCACGAGGGCAATACGGAACGCCGTGCTGGATCCCAACCCTTGTATCACTAGCAGTCAAGATGACAGGCATCTTATCCGCATGGCTGTAAGGAATCGTGCAGCCACGTCTCGATCCCTGAGTCAACAGATGGGGACGTTTGCAAGACAACAACCATCTGTACGAACAGTTCGACGACGTTTGCAGCAGTATGGACTATCAGCTCTGAGACCATGGCTGCTGTTACCATTGACGCTGCAACACAGACAGGAGCGCCTGCGATGGTGTACTCAACGACGAACCTGGGTGCACGAATGGCAAAATGTCATTTTTTTCGGATGAATCGAGGTTCTGTTTACAGCATCATGATGGTCGCATCCGTGTTTGACGATATCGCGGTGAACGCACTTTGGAAACGTGTATTCGCCATCGCGATACTGGCGTATTTCCCGGCGTGAAGGAATAGAGTGCCATTGGTTACACGTCTCGGTCACTTCTTGTTCGCATTGTCGGCACTTTGAACAGTGGACGTTACATTTCAGATGTGTTACGACCCGTGGCTCTACCCTTCATTCGATTCCTGCGAAACCCTACATTTCAGCAGGATAATGCACGACCGCATGTTGCTGGTCCTGTACGGGCCTTTCTGGATACTGAAAATGTTCGCCTGCTGCCCTGGCCAGCACGTTCTCCAGATCTCTCACCAATTGAAAACGTCTGATCAATGGTGGCCGAACAACTGGCTCATCATAATACGCCGGTCACTACGCTTGTTGGCCGGCCGTGTGTGGCCAAGCGGTTCTAGGCGCCTCAGTTTGGAACCGCGCGACTGCTACGGTCGCAGGTTCGAATCCTGCCCCGGGCAATGGATGTGTGTGATGTCCTTAAGTTAGTTAGTTTCAAGTAGTTCTACGTTCTAGGGGACTGATGACCTTCGATGTTAAGTCCTATAGTGCTCAGAGAGCCACTACTCTTGTTGAACTGTGGTATCATGTTGAAGCTGCATGGGCAGCTGTACATGTACACGCCATCCATGCTCTGTCTGACTCGATGCCCAGGCGTATCAAGGCCGTTATTACGGCCAGAGGTGGTTGTTCTGGGTACTGATTTCTCAGGAACTATGCACCCAAATTGCGTGTAAATGTAATCACATGTCAGTTCTAGTATAATATATTTGTCCAATGAATACCCGTTTATCATCTGTATTTCTTCTTGGTGTAGCAATTTTAATGGCCAGTAATGTATGTATGCAAATATGTAACTAGTGTTAAAAAGATATATAAGTAAAAAAAGCCATGGCCGGGGCTCGATCCAACGATTGCGTAGATTGGACGGTAGCCACACGACCGCTGCCAGCTCGTGCTCAGTGGCCCAAGACACCAGTACATCACTGATGCGTGAAAGTTCTCTTGTGATTTTCTCGAATCGGTTAAGTAGTTTATCTTGTTACTTACACAGTATGTTGTCCTCTTTGACTACTAAAAGTGTACAAAGTTTGAACTAAATCCGTGATCCGAATGTCGTGGCCTACCCTTGTCAGTTGTGGGTTTTCGTAGTGTGCGACAGGCTGCAGTAGCCGTGTCAGCGGCTGACGCGTGCTGAGGGTGTCGGCGGAGGTGCGTTGCAGACGCGCGGCACCTGTTCGAGCCTCTGAGCGCCCGCAGCCAATGGCCGGCGGTCCCTTTGGACGTCCGCTGATTGCGGAGCGGCCGGGCGATACGTTATTGATTGCAGGTGCTGCGCGCCGCCCGCAGGTGCCAGACCCGGCGCCGGCCAGCTCGCCACTTGCTAATGGCACCTGCCTAATTGGAGCGCACCCTCGCGGTCCACCGCCCCCAGATATTGCGCCAGATGGCGACCTCGCATCAGAATGGGCTGGCCGCGTATCGGCAGCAGCGTCTGCTCTCTCCGGGCCAACTGGCGTCAGCTGGCATCCCGATACATCGCACACTACGTGATCAAGAAGTACTGCCTCATTATAAACAATAGATAAAGAATAAACAGTAAACAATAATCAGAACATTTGGAAAACTGAAAAGATTCCAGTTCAATGGAAAACAGCATTAATCCACCCGCTACATAAAAAGGGAGACAAACAAAATGTCAGTAATTACAGAGGAGTGTCACTTCTGCCAGTGGCATACAAAATATTATCAAAAATTCTCCTCAACAGAGTGGTAGATACTTTAAATAAAAAGCCACTAGGAGAATATCAGGGTGGTTTCCGAAAGGGAAGATCCTGTGCAGAACAAATTTTTAACTTAAAGTCAATAATTCGCCACAGAATGTTAACCAGCAAACCAATACTAGTGTCATTTATAGATTTCAAGAAAGCATTTGATTGTATAGACAGAGAAACGATAGATAAGATCATTAAAGAATTTGGTGTTAAATCAAAACTAGCAAACATAATTCGTGAAACTCTAACAGGTACAGAATCTAAAGTTTAATTTATGGGAGAAGTATCTCAGCCTTTCGAAATAAAAACTGGTGTTAGACAAGGTGATGGTTTATCACCTTTGCTGTTTAACTGTGATCTAGAAAAAATTGTAAAGATCTGGAATTCGGAGGTAAAAAATCACAAAATTGAACCAGTAACTCTGGGAAGGAAAACAAATGGAATTAAGGTAAACTGCTTGGCTTTTGCGGATGATTTCGCAATACTTTCAGAAAACCTGACAGAAGAAGTTACTCAAATAAACAATCTGGAAAAATTAGCAAACAGAACGGGTCTCAAAATTTCAGCTGAAAAAACAAAATTCATGACAGATATAAAAAATGATCCAAAATACATAGAAACACAAATACGTAAAATAGAGCGAGTAAATAGATTTAAATATCTTGGAGAAAATATAAAACAGATTGGACTAGAAAAATCTGCAATAGATGTAAGAATTAACAAAATGGAAAGAGCATGTGGTTTGACCAAAAATAGTTACAACAAGAAATGTTTATCTATGAAAATAAAACTAAAACACTACACCACAGTCGTGCGGTAGCATACTCGCTTCCCACGCCCGGGTTCCCGGTTTCGATTCCCGGCGGGGTCAGTGATTTTCTCTGCCTCGTGATGACTGGGTGTTGTGTGCTGTCCTTAGGTTAGTTAGGTTTAAGTAGTTCTAAGTTCTAGGGGACTGATGACCATAGATGTTAAGTCCCATAGTGCTCAGAGCAATTTGAACCATTCTGAAGTACACCACAGTGGTACGACCAGAATGTTTATATGGATCTGAATACCTAACGATGAACTATAAGATGGACAAACTAGAGGTACTGGAAAGAAGGATTATTAGAAAAATAATGGATGCAATGAAAACTGCAGATGGTTGGAAAATAAGTAGTAATGAGGAGATCTACAAAAATTTAGAGAAAATATCTGAAGTAATGGCCAAACGAAGATTAACCTTCTTTGACATCTCTACTGAATGGATGGAAATAGACTAACAAAACAAATACTCTATATTTCTGGAAGAAGGAATCGACAATAGCATGGATTACAGAAGTAAGAAAAGATCTTGAAAGAAACAACATCAAAGAATCAGAAATAGCAGAAACAAACCATTTTAAAAACAAAATACTAAATTTGGAAGGCTTTCAAAGCAGAAGAAATAAAAAATCGGGAACAACATGGACGGAAGATAGGAAGAGACTTCGTGGGGAGAAAATACTGGGAAAATAGGAAACAACAACAAAGGAAGAAGAGGAACTGAAGTTGTTAACGTGATCCTAGTTGGTCAATACGATTTAAAAAAAAATCAATAAATAAGAGGCTGCACAACATTCAAGAGTCTTCTTCTTTCTTCTTCTTTCTTCTTTATCGTCGCCTTGTCCCACGTCACGTAGGGTCGGAATTGCTCTTCTGGATCCTTCTCCTTCATAGTACTCTATCCATTGCCTCTTCCTTCTTCCGTCCTTTCTCCCTTGGGTCCTCGGATATCTTATCCTTCCACCCCATCTTCGGTCTTCCTCTCCTTCTCGCTCCTTCAATCTTTATATCTTCAACTCTGTTTCCGGTATACTCTTCCCCTTTTCTCTGTAAGTGTCCGTACCACCTTAGTCTGCTCTCTTGTATCTTTGTCCCCATGGGTCCCACTTTCACAGCTCCTTTAACAAATTCATTTCTAATCCTGTCCATCCTTGTTACCCCACACATCCACCTCAGCATCCTAATTTCCGCCACTTCCATCTTCCTCTCCTGGGCTACTGTCATTGGCCATGTCTCTGCCCCGTATATCATAGCAGGCCTTACCACCGACTTGGTACACTTTCCCTTTCGACCCAATGCTCACCTTCTTGTCACACAACACCACTCATTTTCATCCAGTTGTTCCAACCGCAATTTATTCGGTGTTGTATCTCGCTTTCCAGACCTTTGTCCCTCTGTATGCACGACCCCAGGTATTTAAATTTGCAGACAGATTTCAGCTCATCATCCTGGATCTTGTAAGACCTCATCTGCATGTCCTTCAGTGCTAAATAGTCTGACTTTGTCCTGCTAATTTTCATCCCTCTTTCTTCTAGTGCCTTCCTCCAATCCTGCAGCTTTTCCTCAAGTCTGTCGATGCTCTGCTCCCAAAGAACCACATCATCCGCAAACATCATATTCCACGGCGCTTTCTTCTTCATACCTTTCACCAGCACATCCATAATCAGGTCAAAGAGGTAGGGACTAAGCGCAGACCCTTGATGTAACCCTACTTTTACTGGAAACTCCTTTGTCATGCCCACACGACTTCTCACCTGTGTCATTGCTCCTCTGTACATTTTCTTCACTAACCTCTCATACTTCGCTGGCACGCACTGCTCTCTCATGCTTCTCCATATTTCGTCCCTTGGGACTCTGTCATATGCTTTCTCCAAATCAATAAAAGCCATATGTAGATCGGCTTGTAGCTCCCCGTGTCTCTCCACTATCCGCCTTAAAGCATGTATTGCACCAGTCGTTCCTCTTTCAGGTATGAACCCAAACTGTTCTTCACACACCACAGTCTCCTTACGTAATCTTGCTTCTATAACTCTTTCCCAAATCTTCATTGTGTGTGCCATCAGTTTAATACCTCTATAGCTACTGCAGTCCTGCACATCACCTTTCCCCTCAAATATTGGGATCAGTACACTAGTTCTCCACTCGCAAAATCTTCTTCATTAAATCCCTAAGGAGCTCAATTCCCTTTTTACCCCGAATTGAGCTCCTTTGGGATTTAATGAAGAAATTAGATTCAAGAGTATCTGAAACTGGAAATAAGGCAATCAAATCAGTTTGGAATACTGTTAAAAGAGAGACAGGGAAAGAAGCTATGGAAGATTACTTCTGTTAAGGGGACTGGTTCGTAAACATAAGGGAAAATCTTGAAAAATTTGTCAGTTTTCTAAATACGTAGCTCAAAGGATAAGAGTTGTAAGCCCATGTAATGTTTACCATCTTTTAACATATTTTTCGAAACAGTCTGACTACGAAGCACAGTTTTTGATCTTATACTTTTTTAATTATATGTTGTGCTTCAAGTGAAATAAACATGTTAATTATTTTTTTACAGCATAGGTACACTTATCTCTGTATAAAAATAAACTAGAAGTTTCTCTTTTTTCCTGAAGTTCTGTTTAAAGCAGACTTTCAAAAAAGATGTTCCTGACATTAAAAACGGTTCATTTCAGTAATTAACTCATAGTTTCTCTTGAAAAAGTCTTTAATTTTGAAATATAAGTCATAAGAATAGTCTACTTTTTAGTGAAGTATGTTTTAAGAGAGTATACAAATTTTCAGCCCTCTATCTTTAAAAGTTTTTAACCACTCCGAACATCAGACAAGTGAACTTGCAGGAAATTCATGTCAAAGCTTGAAACTTCCTGGCAGATTAAAACTGTGTGTCGGACCGAGACTCGAACTCGGGAACTTTACCTTTCGCGGGCAAGTGCTCCACCATCTGAGCTACCCAAGCACGACTCACGCCCCCTCCTGACACCTTTACTACTTCTGCCAGTACCTCGTCTCCTACCCTCCAAACTTTACAGAAGCTCTCCTGCGAACCTTGCAGAACTGACTGTATACACAGTTTCTAACCATAATGCTTATCTTACTGCGTTAAACGTTTCACATATCTACTCTTAATCAGTATATTATGACAAAATTGTAAATCTTTTAATTATGCCTGACCCGTACGAGCGTGCTTATTGATGGTAATTACGTTCGCCTATCTGTGCTGACAAGAGAAACTTCCCATCGCTAACCCCTCATATTTGGCGGTAAAATGGCCCAGTGTATAGTCGATCAAAAACTGAACTCAGGTCCAGCCTGAAAACAGGAAGAAGGTCTACTGAACTGTGTAAAAAGAAGCAAAATGGAAACAGTGAACGGTCCAAGCGCAAGATGTGTAACACTGAGTGAATGGTCGGGAACCTGGCGTTGTGGTTGTATGGTCAAAGTGTTGGACTGCAAAGCAGGAGATCCGTATTCGAAACCTCCAAGCGTCCAATTTTTTTTCACAAAATTTTGAACTCCCCGCCCGCTCATTGACGTATCTGTTTTCCTTTTGTAGTCTTGGCAATTGTCATATTATTCACTGGTTATAGAATATGAATTCTGTGGTAAGAACACAATATCTTCATAAGTAAACGCTATGAGCAGTGAGAGCCGGCGAGATGCCGCATACCTCTCGTAGAAATGAAAACAAATATAAACAAGAGTGAACTATATTACAACAAAGGCATTCAGGAGCCGAAAACTTCCAAAACGGAACGCATGTGGTACTTGTTTAGAACAAACAGGAGGTACGTACGTTTGGCCGTCCTTTCCTTACACCTTGTTGCAAACGGACGTTACACCACAGCACAGACACAAATTTGAATACAGTGTACAGACACGTCAATGGCCGGACAGAAAATTTATAATTTTGTGAAAAAAGAAATATAGGGCACGAAGGAGATTTGAACACAGATCCCTCCCCTTCACTGTCCAACACCGTGACGACACAATCACCACACCTTATCTACTGAAATTCGCTCGATGTTGCACATCTTGATCTTGGACCGTACACTGTTTCTATTTTGCTTCTTTTTTAATAAACTCATGCTCATAAATTAAGGATAACTGCAGAATGTGGTGCCACACAACGTGGCACTACACAAAACTGGCGCTAATAGCATAGACACATAGGGAACAAACACGACACAGATCTGTAAGTCCACGGTATTGGTGATAAGTTGAGAAAACCGTCCCGAAACACATGTGCTACAAAACGCCACTGTTTCCTGAACATATACCCCGACATCAAGATGGTTTACGATCACCATGCACACGTACACAGGCCGCACAACGGGTTGGCATACTCTGGATGAGGTGGTCGAGCAGCTGCTGGGGTGTAGACTCCCATTCTTGCAGCAGTGCCTGTTTGAGCTGAAGTGTCGTAGGGGTTTGAAGACGTGCAGCGATACGTCGACCGAGAGCATCCCAGGCGTTCTCGATGGGGTTTAGGTCTGAAGAACAGGCAGGCCACTCCATTCGCTTGATATCTTCTGTTTCAAAGTACTCCTCCACGATGGCAGCTCGGCGGGGCCGTGCGTTATCATCCATCAGAAGGAAGGTGGGACCCACTGCACCCCTGAAAAGGCGGACATACTGGTGCAATATGCCGTCCCGATACACCTGACCTGTTACAGTTCCTCGGTCAAAGACATGCAGGGGTGTATATGCACCAATCGTAATCCCACCCCACACCATCAAACCACAACCCCCATACAGGTCCCTTTCAAGGACATTGAGGGGTTGGTATCTGGTTTCTAGTTCACGCCAGATGAAAACCCGGTGAGAATCATTGTTCAGACTATACCTGGACTAGTCCGTGAACATAACCTGGGACCACTGTTCCAATAACCATGTACTGTGTTCTTGACACTAGGCTTTACGGGCTCTCCAGTGACCAGTTGTCAGTGGAATGCACCTTGCAGGTCTCCGGGCGAATAAACTATAACTGTTCAGTCGTCTGTAGACTGTATGTCTGGAAACAACAGTTCCCGTGGCTGCGGTAAGGTCCCGAGCAAGAATACCTGCAGTACTCCGTGGCCGTCTGCAGGCACTGATGGTCAGATAGCGGTCTTCTTGTGGTGTTGTACACTGTGGACGTCCAATACTGTAGCACCTGGACACGTTTTCTGTCTGGTGGAATCGTTGCCATAATCTTGAGATCACTCTTTGTGGCACACGGAGGGCCCATGCTATGACCTGCAGAGTTTGACCAGCCTCCAGTCGCCCTAGAATTCTACCCCTCATAACGTCATCAATATGTGTTCTTTGAGCCATTTTCAACACACAGTCACCATCAGTACGTCTGGAAACGTCTGCACACTTACTCGCTGCACCTTACGCTGACATGCACCAACACACCTTTGCGTATGTGGACTGCTGCCAGCGCCACCGTGTGACGACCGCAGGTCAAATGCATAGCATGGTCATACCCCGAGGTGATTTAAATCGGCAAACCGCCCACCAGAGCGTTGCTCCACCATATATCAGCATTATCCTTAATTTATGACCATGAATGTAGTTCAGTGCCCCTTCTTCCTGTTTTAATGCTCGCTCTGTATTCAGTGTTTGATGGACCATCCACTGGGTCACCTGACCATTAAATCTGAGAGGATTGCGACGGGGAGTTCCCCTTGTGAGTGAGATGTGCGACTTCTCTGGCCTCTCGAGAGGGGCCACTGGCGGTGAAGGCTACTTAAGCGGCTTCGTCGGTTTGCAAAAGGAAGTCTGGGACTGTAATGAGAATGATAAGTTCTCGACGTGCCTCTTGGCTGGCCACAGCACCAGAAGACGACTTGGGCGGAAACTTTGTGAGGTCGCGTGTGGGGCTTGGATCCGCGCTCGTGTGAATATTCAAGCTGCGCTGGTTATGTGGAATTCTTTCTCAGAAAGGAATGGAGCCCGTCTACGTCTATTAGGAATCTAGACTGGGTACCACCGAGAAAAAACTGTATGTTGAGCAATTTGTGAACTTTAAACTTTCTGTGTATTCAGAGGTGTTTGTGACCCTTATTTTGTAACTGTTCGCCAGGAGCAGTCGTCACCGGAGTATTAGTTGACCGAGCTTGAATATCGAGTTGATAAGTTTGCAAAGAAAGGAACTGCAGTTGGGCTATTCTGATAATTCCATTACTATCTGTACCAAGTTAATAGTATTCTCCGATTTTCTCCGGTTGGTTACTTGCTTTAAGAGTTTTGAGTACTAGCTATACGCCGACCCGCCACGTTAGCCGAGTGCGCTGCCGGCACGGTAGCTCAGCGTGTTCGGTCAGAGGGTTAACTGCCCTCTGTAATAAAAAACTGAGTTAATGGATCAACGACGAACTGAAACGGGTGTCTAAAAAGAGAAAAAAAGCGCGCTAACGCGCTGCTTCCTGGACGCGGGTAGGCGCGCCGGCCCTGGATCGAATCCTCCCGGCGGATTAACGACGAGGGCTGGTGTGCTGGCCAGCCTGGATGTTGTTTTTAGGCGGTTTTCCACATCCCACTAGGTGAATGCCGGACTGGTCCCCATATCCCGTTTCAGTTACACATCTCGCAGACATTCGAACACGATCGCACTATTTCGTGGCTCACACTAGAAGCAGAGAGCTGGGGTACACTGTGTCCATCATGGGGGACACGGGAAGGCGACAAGGACATCCAGCCACCCTCTGACACTAACATCGCCAAATCCATAGTAACAGGGCTAGCCCCGCGTTGAAATGGGACAAAGGCCCAAGAACATGATGATGAGTACTAGCTACATGCACGTGTTTGTCCGAATCTGTTGTTTTTTAATTTTATTATGTTTAAGAGTTTAGACAAATTACTGTTCTTTTGTAGGCCTTGCTGGCCAGTCATTGAAGTCAAGTCAGTTTGATGTTACCTGAGTGGATAAGGTTGTGTAAGGCTATTGGCGGTGATCCGTGTATTCGGCTCAAGTTATTGTATTGTCTGTAACAAGGAGAAAGCAGTTTATGGTGAGTAGGTTCTGAACGATATTAGAGTAAAAGAATTATAATAATTTTACTATTCGTCTATACTTAATAAAAAATTTTACGTGCAGCTACCTGTAACTTAACATAGTAAGTCCCCTTCTGAGCAAATCTCGGTAATTATGCATCTGACTGAAGCTGTTTTTTAAAGTATTGTTTTTTCCTTAAATGTCATTACTTGTATAACTGTTGCTGGAATTCCAGTGCCTTCTTGTTCATTTGATAGCCTTCAGCTTAATCAGTCAATCTTATTTAAATTACTGATGTTTTTCCAATTACCAAATCCAATTATAATAGGCATTACTATAAAGAAAATTATTAAGAATGCATGAGCTATAATAATAGCATTATAACTGTGCCCCAGGTTAGCCGTTTACTAATATAGATTGTGGCAGAACTATTCGATGCAAGTCTGTCACAGCGTCCCTTCTAGGGTCAACCAACTGCCTTGTACGAATGAATCTGTAAGAAGAAACAGACAACTTGATTAAAAAAATCCAGGGACCATCAAATACTGACGGGTCAAATTAAGTATATTGAGTCTCGATTACGAACAGCAAGTCGCCGAAACATCAGCATTGTGAACTGCGGCTGTGTACCCCGGTAACATTCGACGGAAAAAGGTTCTTGAGCACAACTTTGATCTACTACCATCACCATTTCTTAATAGAAGGATTTTTTGGAAAAGAAATCAAGTCTTACAATTATTTGGACATAAAAAATGTGTACATGGTAAGTTATTTACCTCATCTACCACGCTTACTAATCACAAAATGGGACTTAAATTCGATACACTGCTTTTATAGGACGGAAGTACCCAACACCGAACACAATTCCATACCGTTCTCTCAAATTCGATATCATCATCATATCTAATGAAGTGAACGTCATCGGACTCGAAAAATACCTGCTCTTGTTTGCCGTCTGCACCACACACGCATCTTTCGAGCGTTGTCCTGGTTATTCGGAGTAAATATCTTCGATATGGTCCATGTCGAATCAGAAAACGTATAAACTTTCGTGAGAGCTGTATGTAACCCATTTTACATCATTCATCAAAACGCTGAAGACTCTTATAAACCTTCTATCTTTCGCAATATTGACCCATTCAAATTGCCACTCTCAGTCAAGCCACTGTTTTAATTCCAAATTACTATTCTGTCTGTATCCTGCAGTCAAGTACATTCCAGTCAGCATACTGGAACTGAATATTTATAACTATAATTTGTGTTTAGCTGTCTAGCTACTCTAAAACCAAAGTGCAGTATAAATGACGTCTATGGCTGAAAGAAAACTTCAGGTAAACCATTCAAAAAAAAAAAAAAAAAAAAAAAAAAAAAAAAAACTTCCGACCATCCGTGTGCCTCTCCGTCTTGAACTGTGAGTCATGTTTTGTCCGTACCTTATACAACTATTCAACGCAGATATATACGACGAAATCGCGTGAAGCAGCGTACGTATACCTGCTGTTGACAGAGGCTGGATTGTGTTAAAGCCTGTTCCGCTTATAGCTTGCTCGCGGAGAAATACACGGGAGGCGCGTCGAGTTAATCGTTCGTATCTGACAGGCCGAACACCCCTAACAGTTTCTTTCACCTACCATCAGCGACATTATGCACGTTTGCGTAATTTATGATTCACTGTGCAGATTTGCTGATGGTAGTTCGTGTCATCACAGGAGCACCTAAGATAGTGAAATTTCTGATCTGTAAGCAGAAATTTCAAACTCTACACAGAGATACATTCTGCTTATGGAACATATGTTCCTTGAGACGGAAAAACTTATGTCCAAAAATGACCATGGACATAGAAATCATACCTCTTGCGAATCTCAGCTTGTTCTTTTCTCGTAAGAACTATAGTTGCTCGTGCGAACTGTAATTGAAGGACTCCTATGTTTGAGCCTATAAGTGAAACTCTTGTGTTTCCAGCAAGCGTTTGAATGGTGCCCAACTGCAGACAGTTGACGATGGTTTGAACCTTTCACAATTTATACGACGGTCGAAAATTCCACAGTCGAAAAAGCGTATATGTTTTTAGTTTATAACGAATATCGCCAATGGTTAGAGAAGAGGTACCATTGTATGCTGAAAGTTATCCATACATGTCATGTCATCACGATCTGACTTGACAAACGCCGTAAAACATTTCAAGACACTAAAAATGAACCCCAATGAAAACTAACAACGTATAATGAAAGAAATGCTAAGAAAAGTTTAGTAGCGATAACCCACAATCCAGAAGTCACAACATGGCAGCTTGAATATGCGAGTGGGATCAGCTAAAGTTATGTTTTGCTTATACTATATTCCACATTAATGGCAATAAATCTCAAAATCGGTTGTCTCCGAACTGCAAAGTGATGCATCGATTCCAAAGCCTGGGCAAGTAATTGTTCCAAACTATCCACCAGTGGCCGTTGAAGATGCGCTCTGGGTGAGGAAAGTGGATAACAATGATTCTGATCTGTCAACGTGTGGTGCAGGCCTTTTAGCAAACACGTGGTTGGCCTCTTGTTTTATTACTGCTGGCTTTTCAGTAACCACGTGGTTGGCCTCCGTTTTATTACTGATATTCTAAAATAGCCGGGAGTATCTACAGTTTCTAACAGATACGATGCAGCAGTTGCTGGAAGACTTCCCATTGGTCATATGACTTTTCATGTGGTACCAGCACAACGGATTCACCCTCCCCTTCTCACCCTCCCTCTCCCCCCTACTCAGCACAGATAGTGAGAACCTTCTTAACATATGGATATTGCTGGATCGGTCATTCGTGAAACAGAAAATGGCTTGCACACTCACCTAATGTAATATATCTGGACATTTATGCGAGAGGAAAGTTAAATGAGGACGAATATAAGGAAAAACCGACGACTCCAGAAAACAGGAAATAATACGCGTCTGTGTTGCAGTGTCTCCAGATGAAGTTTATGAAGTTTAACGTGCAGCATTGTCTGTCCAAAATTAGTTTATAGCATATGTAGCTGGTCGAAGGCAATATTTTGAGAACTTGATATGGCAGTCACGATGATAATAATAATAATAATAATGAAAGAAAAGAATCGTTCCTTAATTAGATGCTTGGTCACAGCTGATAAAGTAAGGCAGACGCACATCGGAAAATTCGCCACATTCTCAGTCATAGTGTAATCCAAACAGCCGTCCTTATGCTCCTCGAACCACTGAGTCGCAATTCGGGTGCGATACGGTGGTGAGTCATCTCGTTAAAGATACATGTTGCCTGAGAGGCGCTGTAGATTAACAAAAGAACGCACATGAACGGACGGTAGTTTCCTAAAGTTAGCTGGTGAAAAACGATCGAGTAAAACAGAAGTGATTTCTGGCGTTCCCCAAGTTAATGGTATAGCCCTTTGCTGTTTCTTGTCTATGTAACCGATTTGGGAGACAATCTGAGCAGCCGTCTTCGGTTGTTTGCAGATGACGCTGTCGTTTATCGACTAATGAAATCATCAGAGATCGAAACAAACTGTAAAACGATTTAGAAAAGATATCTGAATGGTGCGAAAAGTGGCAATTGACCCTAAATAACGAAATGTGTGATGTCATCCACATGAGTGCTAAAAGGAACACGTTAAACTTCGGTTACACGATAAATCAGTCTAATCTAAAAGCCGTAAATTCAACTAAATACCTAGGTATTACAATTACGAACAACTTAAATTGGAAGGAACACATAGAAAATTTTGTGGGGAAGGCTAGCCAAAGACTGCGTTTTATTGACAGGACACTTAGAAAATGTAACAGACCTTCTAAGGAGACTGCCTACACTACGCTTGTCCGTCCTCTTTTAGAATACTGCTGCGTGGTGTGAGATCCTTACCAGATAGGACTTACGGAGTACATCGAAAAAGTTCAAAGAAAGGCAGCACATTTTGCATTATCGCGAAATATGGGAGAGAATGTCACAGAAATGATACAGGATTTAGGCTGGACACCATTAAAAGAAAGGCGTTTTTCGTTGCGGCGGAATCTTCTCACGAAATTCCAATCATCAACTTTCCCTCCGAATGCGAGAATATTTTGTTGACACCGACCTACATAGGGAGGAACGATCACCACTCTAAAATAAGGGGAATAAGGGCTCGTACGGAAAGATATAGTGTACATTCTTCCCGCGCGCTGTGTTGTGGTCTTCAGTCCAGAGACTGGTTTGATGCAGCTCTCCATGCTACTCTATCCTGTGCAAGGTTCTTCATCTCCCAGTACCTACTGCAACCTACATCCTTCTAAATCTGTTTAGTGTATTCATCTCTTCGTCTCCCTCTACGATTTTTACCCTCCACGCTGCCCTCCAATACTAAATTGGTGATCCCTTGAAGCCTCAGAATATGCCCTACCAACCGATACCTTCTTCTAGTCAAATTGTGCCATAAATTTCTCTTCTCTCCAGTTCTGTTCAATACCTCCTCATTAGTTATGTGATCTACCCGTCTAATCTTCAGCATTCTTCTGTAGCACCTGAAACACGTATGTAACGTAGCAGCGATGGTGAGGCACGGAACACATTTTTATACACATTTCACTACCTGTTAATTCGAGGTTCACTACTTTTCAGCATAGTATGCGTTTCTTCTTTCAGGTCAATAATCCATTTTATATTTTTTTTCAGGAGAAGCTTTTCATGATACTTACTAAACCTGTTACTTATTATATCTGTTCTAGTACCTGCATTTTTATTTTTTTACCCATTTATGTTTATCATTTATAAATGTGATCACATATACTGCCTTGTTACATAACCTTGCTACAGCTGACTCATGACGAATGACGTTAACCATCCTCATTTGCAGCAATAGGTCAAAAGCAAATAGTGTTATGCCTCAGCAATTAATTATCGATCCCAACGCAATGCATTGCTAACAAAAAAAAATGTATTACCAGTCCCAAATAGTGATACCTGTTTGAGAAAGTTCTGAGTAATGCTGAACAGCAATGAATAATATGTCACTTGGAAAATGATTAATTAATTATGCTATGCTTTGTAACTGGAAAAGAATGCGATTGTTTCATAATGCTTTGTAATTAGGAGGCTAATGATTATTACTATATTGTAATGATACATAATTAATTAACTATGCTATACTTTGTAACTGGAAAAGAATGTGATTGTTTCATAATGCTTTGTAATTGGGAGAAGGCTAATAATTCTTATTATATTCAAATGACAAATGATTAATTACGCTTTGTAACTGGAAAAGAATGAGATTGTTTAATAATACTTTGTAATTAGGAGAAGGCTAATGATTCTTACTGTATTGGAATGACAAATGATTAATTAACTATGCCATACTTTGTAACTGGAAAAGAATGCGATTGTTTCATAATGCTTTGTAATTAGGAGAAGGCTAATAATTCTCACTATATTCAAATGACAAATGATTAATTACGCTTTAACTGGAAAAGAATGTGATTGTTTAATAATGCTTTGTAATTAGGAGAAGGCTAATGATTCGTACTATATTGAAATGACAAATGATGCTATGCTTCGTAATTAGAAGAAGGCTAATGATTCTTAATTATGCTTTGTAACTGGAAAAGAATGCGATTGTTTAATAATGCTTTGTAATTAGGAGAAGGCTAATGATTCTTACTATATTGAAACGACAAATGATGCTATGCTTTGTAATTAGAAGAAGGCTAATGATTCTTAATTATGCTTTGTAACTGGAAAAGAATGCGACTGTTTAATAATGATTTGTAATTAGGAAAAGGCTAATGATTAATACTATATTGGAATGACAAATAATTAATTAACTATACCATACTTTGTAACTGGAAAGGAATGTGATTGTTTAATAATGCTTTGTAATTAGGAAGAAGCTAATGATTCTTACTATATTGGAATGACAAATGATTAATTAACTATGCTATACTTTGTAACTGGAAAAGAATGCGATTATTTAATAATGCTTTGTAACTAGGAAAAGAAGGTTACAGATTCTATGTAAAACAATTAATGAACATTTTTCTGTAATACTACATACTTGGTACAGAAATGTTCAATAACTGGGCTATGAATGCCGCAAACTACTAATGAAGACTGTAATTGTCAGTATTATGTGACTTAATGTCCTTCACCTCATGAGCTAACTACCCTGAATTACTGCAATGTCCATTTGTCCTGTTTATCCTAGTGATCATGGAGCACTATATTTGGTTTTGCACTAATTCTACGTTGGTGTGCCTTGTAAGAGCGTGGTGTTGACACGACATGCTGTCCACCACCGTGAGCGATGAAGACGTTATTATGATCCCACTGTTTGGTGTACCTAATGTACTGCCAAAATGAAAACATGGAATATTACTACGACAATTCAGTGTCTTGGCTACGCTGATAAATTCTGATGGAAAAAGAACTTCAAGTTGTGTCACTTGGTGTTGTACTTCTGTGGAAAGATATGGACTTTCAGAACAGCTGTGTGCAATCTAAAGTGCTACAACCATGATGCAATCCTTCCCTTTCCTATCCTAATTCTTGTCACATAGTGAAAATCATTTTTTTGCTAACGTCATTTATGTTCATGGGTTATACATTTTTTTTTTCGATTCGCTAAACTCCAGTGCGAGTACATTTATGTCACTTGTCGATATGATTTTTGCCATTATGTTTATTTATTGCGAAAATGCTAAAGACATTTTTTGATTTGTTCTGAAGTACAGTATATGTGCGCTCTTGTCTTTTATATTGTATATAAATTTTTATTTTAATGATATGTTCTGAACTACAGTGCATGCGCACTTGTGTTAGGTGTTAATATGTTTTCTACTGAACTTCAGTGCCTGTGCATTTTTCTCATTTTTCAATATGATTTGTACTCATTCTGTATGTTCAATACTTCAATGTGTATGCACTTATGTCATTTGTTACTCATTGTATATACATTTCATCATTTACTGATATGTTCTCAACTGCAGTGCATGTGCACTCATGTCACTTGTCAACATGATTTTTTTCTTCCAGTCTGTTTATTTGTTCTGAATATGCTAAAGAATTTTTTCAGTGCGTGTGCACTCTGTTATCTGTCAAATAATTTGTATATACAGTTTTCTGATTTGCTACTATGTTTTGTACTCACATTTTGTCTTTGTCTGATATATTTTGTACTCGATGCGTGTGCACCACATTTAATTTATGTACTAAATTTGAATATTCTGTAAATTGTAAAAATTTCTTGCGATGGCAAGTCCAAATGACTCACCATCGCTGCCAAATTTTTGCCCCCCCAGTGGAGGGTTATGAAACACGTATGTAACGTAGCAGCGATGGTGAGGCACGTTAAAATCTTTGACCAGAGAGCCAATTATCGTGGTTAGTCTGCGCTTGACCGCGCGAGTGTTGCGAGCAGTACGCTAGTAGTCGTCGTGTAGTACAGTTGCGAGCAGTCTGTCAGTGGGCAGTCTGTGAGCAGTCCAGTATGTCGGTAATAGCAGTCGAGAGCAGTTGTGTGTGTGAGGAGTCGGCGAGCGTCGACATGGCATTCTGGTCAAGAGGCTGAATGAGGTATATTGTTAATTAAGGTAATAATCAGATAATGTAAAGTTTATTTATTGTAATTAATTTCCAACAAGTGCCCCAGTAATAATTTTGATTTCAAAGCAATTTTTACAAAAAAAAAAATTTATTTAATTGAACTAACGATTTACTTCCACTTCCCTTAAAGAAAAGTTTCAGTTAAATTTCAAAAAATATATATATATATTATTTGCAATGCAGTTCCTCCAAGCCGTGCGCAAGAATAAGAGCAGAAATTTGACTAGCAGTTATACTGAGGTAAGAATTCAATTCTGATTTTTGCACAGGGCTAAAGACCGATATTTCGGTTTAATTGAATTTTCATTATCACTGAAGTTTCATTAGCATTGAATTGTTTTTCATTATTTCCGTGAGAGCTTACACCTTGGGTCAGATTGCGATTCTCATTTTTTATTGTCATTAAATTTAATTGCTATAGAGGTCACACTTGGCTCCCATTCATTTATTATTTCTGTCTTTAAAATTTCGGTGGAGAGGTTACACTTAGCGCAATGTCCATTAGCATTCTTAAATAATATTGTCTTTTTTAAATTTTTGTGGAGAGGTTACACACCACATTTCGAAAGCTTCTATTCTCTTCTTGTCCAAACTAGTTATCACCCACGATTCATTTCCATACGTGGCTACACTCCATACAAATACTTTCAGAAACGATTTCCTGACACTTAAATCTAAACTCGATGTTAACAAATTTATCTTCTCCAGAAACGCTTTCCTTGCCATTGTCAGTCTACGTTTTATATCCTCTCTACTTCGACCATCATCAGTTATTTTGCTCCCCAAATAGCAAAACTTATTTACTACTTAAAGCGTCTCCTTTCCGAATGTAATTCCCAAAGCATCACCCGATTTAATTCGACTACATTGCATTATCCTCGTTTTGCTTTTGTTGATGTTCATCTTGTATCCTCCTTTCAAGACACTGTCCATTCCATTCAGCTGCTCTTCCAGGTCCTTTGCTGACTCAGAGAATTATAATGCCATCGGCGAACCTCAGAGTTTTTATTTCTTCTCCATGGATTTTAATTCCTACTCCGAATTTTTCTTTTGTTTCCTTTACTGCTTGCTCAATAACATCGGGGATAGGCTACAACCCTGTCTCACTCCCTTCCCAACCACTGCTTCCCTTTCATGTCCCTCGACTCTTATAACTGCCATCTGGTTTCTGTACAAATTGTAAATAGCTTTTCGCTCCCTGTGTTTTACCCCTGCCACCTTTAGAATGTGAAAGAGAGTATTCCAGTCAACATTGTCAAAAGCTTTCTCTAAGTCTACAAATGCTAGAAACGTAGGTTTGCCTTTCCTTAATCTTTCTTCTAAGGTGAGTCGTAAAGTCAGTACTGCCTCACGTGTTCCAATATTTCTATGGAATCCAAACTGATCTTCCCCGAGATCCGCTTCTACCAGTTTTTCCATTCGTCTGTAAAGAATTCGCGTTAGTATTTTGCAGCTGCGACTTATTAAACTGATAGTTCGGTAGTTTTCACATCTGTCAACACCTGATTTCTTTGGGTTTGGAATTACTATATTCTTCTTGATGTCTGAGGGTATTTCGCCTGTCTCTTACATCTTGCTCACTAGATGGTAGAGTTTTGTTTGGCCTGGCTCTCCCAAGGCTGTCAGTAGTTCTGATGGAATGTTGTCTACTCCCGGGGCCTTGTTTCGACTTAGGTCTTTCAGTACTCTGTCAAACTCTTCACGCAGTATCATATCTCCTATATCATCTTCATCTGCATTCTCTTCCACTTCTATAATATTGTCCTCAAGAACATCGCCCTTGTATAGACTCTCTATATACTTCTTCCACCTTTCTGCCTTCCCTTCTTTGCTTAGAACTGGGTTTCCATCTGAGCTGTTGATATTCATGCGCGCGCTATATGAGACTGGAATAATAGTGAATTGTGAAGGTGGTTCGACGAACCCTCTGCCAGGCACTTAAATGTGATTTGCAGAGTACCCATGTAGATGTAAATGTAGACGTATTAGAGACCTTATTTAATGCCACGTTAATTTCCTCCCACATGGGAACAGCCGCACCATCTGCTTTAAAAGCGCCCCTTTGGCAAGAGGATGAATCTCCCCTCTACTCTTACGGCGTGCCCGTGTCGCACAGTTAGCGTACACCGAAGTGTGTCAAGATTCAGCATTACAAGTGGCTTCTTGTGTGCGTCCAGTAGCCGGCTTCCAACGTCCGCTTTAATATCTGCGCCCTCTGACATGCTGCGAGCAGAGGTACACGTGTAGGGCGGTGGCTTCAGCAGCTTACAGCAAACATCTCGTTCTGGGCGGTACGGCTTGTAAGCTACGACGTATGCTCACGAGCTGTCAGCTGGAGCGGATTCACTGACATCATAAATACCGCCACGGCTAAGAGGCTCGAGGCGAGATGGTCGAGCGGCCCCAGTCAGGCAAGTAATGGAACGGCTGAAACGCGCCACGCTGCAGTCAGTTTCGTGTTTCATTCTTTTTTCGCGCATCCCACTTAATCCACTGATATGAAAGGTGTAATTAATCGATAAACGCCGATGTATATGCAAAAGGGTGTTATTATCCGTGTGAGTGGATGATGATTGCAGAGGATTATCTTTAATTTCTCTTAATTCTAAAGTGTGTGTTTAATTCATTCTGCTAGTTAGCGGGGAGTTGAAACGTACCCTTTGGAAAATTATGAATTACTGTGCTGGTAAACCCCTTACGTTCTTTGATTTTCAAACAGCTGAGCAAAACTGAACGTACTCAGACATTTCTCTCTTTACTTATTCTGATCACCACTAAACTGACACACAATGTTTTTAGCGCAACGCAGTCTGACTTTCAATAATCCCTACAAATGAATGGCCCTGACTGACAATAACCTATACCTTTCACGAATCACTTACCTCACAAAAATCTTCGTTACTCGAACTACTGCAATACAGCGAGCGCCAATACTGCCAGCTAAATAAAAGATTCTAACTACTGAAGGCACTAACTACTGATAGGCATGGTGAGCAAATGAAAGATTTTGATAGAGAACAAACAATGTGTTTACCTGAATAGTGTTCAAAAGTCATTTTATATATATATATATATATATAAAGTTCATGATATGCTCACCTCCAGCTGTGCAACGCTACGCGCTGTTCACATCCAACTGCCCAACAGTACAATAGCGAATATTCCAACAATGCCAACCAGCCACAGACTTCACACAGCACTGTCAGTGATTTTCGTATAGAGCGCTACGTGGCGTTACCAAGATAAAAACCTAAACAGCCTACTTACAGAGTGAAAAAAAGAAACGCCCTAACAGTTTCCGTTCATCTTGGCTTGTCCACAGTGGACGAGACAGGTGAACGGACGAGCGCTGCGGGGTCAGTACCGGGCATCTGAATCCCGCGAGCAGCGTCAAACCGTCGCATTCATTGCGGAAGAGGGTGGCATGCACCTTTGACAGAATTAGCAACGCTCGGGGAAGAATGCACCTCTGTGTTGGGTTCAGCGAACTCACTCTGTCCTCGCCAGTTGATGAATATGAATGCAGAGGTTTCTCCGAAGAACACCCACGCAAATGGCGTGTCCCGTACGATAACATCGCGGTTTTGAGCAGGAGCCATGGGGTGCCTTATATTATTATAAATATTTTGAATGGGAGGAAATGGAGAGAGTATTTTGCTGTTAACTATGGTACCTGATGTTTTAGAAGATGTCATTTTTTGGGATTCGACATAAGCGCACCTTGCTCCGTGCAATGACGTGTCAGGTACTTCAAAGAAGCTATCAATAATTTTGATACACTTTTCAAGGAAACAAAAATGCGATTGTAACCAAAATTTTGTCGGATAGCTTCCGAGCCTGGATGTCAACAATATTACTGAAGGGACCTACGTTTGGAAATAAAGACAGCGAATTACCATTCTGTGACGAATAGTAGTTTGCTGATTACGACAACTTCTTTCAAGTTCCTTTGCCCTGTGGAACCGTCGATGATTTCTGAGAACATCTTTACTACAAAGACAATTAAACATTTATGAACATGGGGCATGAGAAATTGACTGGTGATTGCTATTTAAATAACACGTCAAATAACTACATTTAGTTTATAATTAATTTTTAATAAGCTAAAGAGCAACTTACTTAAAACATTTTTCCACGCATTATCGTGGCTGACAGTGCCACATATACCAGCTTTTGTGCTAATAATTACAATTCCTCAGAAATAGGCAAACATCCATTGATTTTTTTTTATATGTCGTACTTCTTGATATATTGAGACATAGCACACGAAACTATTCACATTACATATTTTTAATTATAAATTACAATGAACTGTAATAATGTGCGTCTACACATACAGACAAAACATAAGTGGTATAGGATTTAGTACACATTTTGTTTTCACATTGCAGCTCATATTTTGTTTCACCGCAGTTGGGCTTCAAAAATGTCTTTGACCGCTTTTGAGTATATCGGATCGCAAAAGTGATCTTTGGCGCTGTGTGCCAGAACAGGTCACGTCATATCACGCGAATTTTACAATTTCACTCGCTCTTTAGTTCTCTGGGGAACTTATTCAGTTAAATTCGGTCGATGGACTCACATAATGTTACATCGCCCCCAAATGCATCTCGTCAGATCGAGGGATCTGTCGAGAGGCATTTCCTTCCGTAACATTATGTGTTCCACTATTTAGAGACTCTTACATAGAACATTTACATTGGATAGGGATGATGACTGAAATCAATTATTGGAATAAGTAAATGATATTTTACAAGTCTGACAATTTTCGAGGCTTATAGCTAAGAGTAAATCTTCATAAAATGGTGTCAAAATTTTCAAAGAGGGAGCTTCAGAAGCATTAGTTTTCAAGTGAGAAGAATTAACAAATGTTCAAGGTATGTACAGGAATAGATCAATTTACATACATAAAATACTAATAGCTAAGAATGAGGAAATATTCACTTAAGTCGGCACTGCACTGATACAGATTAGTGACAAATTGTAGGACATAGGTTTTCTTTTAACCATTTCATCGTTTGATGACAGAGACTCGGGAGAAAAAACTCGGTGACGAATGGATGTAATTTCGTCCAGGAAGTCAATGGCATAATATGGTTTACATGAAACAAAAAAATATATATATACACTTATATTAGAATAAATCTACAACTTAATTTTAATATTTACAGGTTTTTTGGAGAAGGGTCATAGGATATGTGATGTATCATCACTACGATGCTTTTCGTTACAGCCGGCCGGAGTGGCCGAGCGGTTCTAGGCGCTTCAGTCTGGAACCGCGTGACCGCTACGGTCGCAGGTTCGAATCCTGCCTAGGGCATGGATGTGCGTGATATCCGTAGGTTAGTTAGGTTTAAGTAGTACTAAGTTCTAGGGGACTGATGACCTCTGATGTTAAGTCCC
This sequence comes from Schistocerca piceifrons, assembly GCF_021461385.2. NCBI lineage: Eukaryota > Metazoa > Arthropoda > Insecta > Orthoptera > Acrididae > Schistocerca > Schistocerca piceifrons. The sequence continues at coordinate 84,562,844 of NC_060141.1, forward strand.
ATAGTGCTCAGAGCCATTTGAACCGTTTGTTTTTCGTTACATTCGTGGTGTCTTTCTTATTTTAATAATTAGTTCACACCGGGTGGCCACCGTGGATCACACTTATTTGACTTTGCATTTTTGATGACGTCAGTCACCTGGGAATATTTGCTGCGTCTTAATGTTGTGCTACAATAGCGTCTGTATATTGTTTCTTCGGAGTATGGCGGGGCGGGCAACCGTACCACGTGAGCCCGCAGCGCTGGAGAGTGCGCGCGCATATGCTCCAACGGTTGGTTGCGTAACACATGGTTCAAATGGCTCTGAGCACTATGGGACTTAACATCTGAGGTCATCAGTCCCCTAGAACTTCGAACTGCTTAAATCTAACTAACCTAAAGACATCACACACATCCATGCTCGAGGCAGGATTCGAACCTGCGGTCGCGCGGTTCCAGACTGAAGCGCCAGAAGCGGTCGGCCACAACGGCTCGCTTAACACTGTGCGGTATGACGTCATGATGTGTGGAGCCTTGTCGGCGATAGCGACGTGATGACTCGACAGAAATCACATCATTTCCTACTCATATGGCGACGGGTGCATCACAGCCGTGAATCGAACGTAAGTTGGCTGCTGCAACAACTACGTGCTCGCTGAATTTCACCTTTGGTAGCACAGTGAAAACGAAGCACACGTACATTTTCCACTAAACACACGAGGTCATGGACGATTACTATGTGCACTTATGCGATCACAGATCGATGATCGTCAGCTTTTTGAAGACTAACATTTTGTTAAAGTGACACAGTCACTTTGCATCCACAAGATAGGATTACACACGTTATAAGAACAATTATTTTTAGGTAGTCACCATGCAAAAACTTTCATTACATCACAGTGTCGGCTTTGCAATAGCTTTGAGCTGAGCCTTACAGTTACTGAAGCTTCGTCCATTTCCATCTTTTCACTATTACGCATTAAATAACAAGTTTTGGTTAATTTCTCTTTTTAGGAATCTTTATATTCTGTTATAGCCGCTTAAAATACCGAATCTCTCTTTTAAGTTATCAGGAGTCTTGTTATTCGAAACATTCGCTCCTTTTAATGATATCATATTTCTCATACGCTGAGAACAGCTCTCAGACAAGGGATCTACCCTCGGAAAATGATTCGACTTCAATTCTGCATAAGTCGTCTACAGACTTCATCAAAAATTAATGAAAACATGGGGCAAAAACGTAATCATCGTGACTACTTTCTTCAAATCTGCGTCGTCAGAAGACATTAGCATCGCAATGAGACACAAAATCTGTGATAAAATTTGGGAATGGAATCACAGGTATAGACGGGTAATACATTAGGGTTACACAAAGGCATTCAAATTCACACATAAATAAATCTGTCAGTATAAGCAAACAAAATCACTATCTACTTAAACTGTACGCTAAAGAAAATGTTAAAAGGTTAGCCATTCTTTTCAGAGTTGTGGACGCACTTCTCTGAGGAATGCGTTGTAGCTTGAAAGGTGTCCTTTAAGTGTGAGAAATATATATATATATATATATATATATATATATATATATATATATAAATTGTAAAAATTGTCATATCTTATAATTACAGACTTTGCGGCTAAGCAAGTTTTGCGGTGTAGACGAAGCGTGTCTTACCCTACCGTATTGTTTTCACATTGTATCTGATTTTTTGTTTCACTGCGGTCGGGCTTAAAAAATGTCTTTGATCGCTTTTAAGTATATCGGATCGCAAAAGTAATCTTTGGCGCTGTGTGCCAGAACAGGTCACGTCAAATCACGCGACTTTTACAATTTCACTCAGTCTTTCATTCTCTGGAGAACTCATTCAGTTAAATTCGGTCGATGGACACACATATTGTTTCAGTCTCCACTGGCGAATCCTTAGTGCCGACGGAGAAAACAGGGAGAGGGTGAAGGAAGATATGGAACGAGAGAGGAGGAGACTGAGAAAGAGAAGGTGAGGAGGAGATTGAATTAGAGGGCTGGAGGGGGAGATGAACAGACGGGGAAACAGCAGAGGGGCAGAATGGGAAGCAGCAGATGACGTAGAGAGCGGGAGGAGCAGACGGCCTAATAGTAGATTGGAATAACCTGGGCAAACCCGGGTACTCAGCTAGTCTATTAATAAAAGAATTTTTCCTTCTTCCCTCGCTCAGCAATTAGATTGAACTTAATATTTTCTTTTCTTTGTGTCTGAAACTAGCTGATTACCCAGTGTTGCTCGGGAATGTACTTATTTCAGTCTTCTATTAGTCCATCCCCTCTTTTCCCTTCTCTCTCCCCATCTCCACAACCACCCCTCACGTTCTCAGTCCCGCATCCTATGTACATCTGCCCCTACCCGTCTCTCCATGCATCTACTCCTCCCACCTTTTTCTGTCAATCTGCACCTTCCACCTCTGCCCATGAGAGATGAAACATACATACATGCGTAGATTCATTTTTATAATCTCTATTGATTTGGAAAAAAATGTGCTTCATGATCACTTCTAAGAAATTCCTAACCGCTACCCTGCTTCGAATTCTGGAAAATGCAGTACCCAGCAGAATGATTTGAACGCAATGGTAGAGTGGAACCGAATGCTAAGAGGCATGGAGTTCACACCTGCCGTTGTCTCGCAGAAACAAGAAACTTGGGACATTGTATTAGACATTCATTGCACTGTATTCGTTCTGAACTAACCGCTGTACAAGGTAAGTCAATATTTCTATTACAGGCTTCTAGGGGCTGTAAAGGGGACTTCGTAGATGAGGAACACATGTTCGGTATTTTATCGTTTGTCCGCAGCTCGTGGTCGTGCGGTAGCGTTCTCGCTTCCCACGCCCGGGTTCCCGGGTTCGATTCCCGGCGGGGTCAGGGATTTTCTCTGCCTCGTGATGACTGGGTGTTGTGTGATGTCCTTAGGTTAGTTAGGTTTAAGTAGTTCTAAGTTCTAGGGGACTGATGACCTCCGATGTTAAGTCCCATAGTGCTCAGAGCCATTTGAACCATTTATTTTATCGTTTGTACGTAAAATCACTTTGAAGACCGGATCACTTCCAGACCTTCCACTTCACGGCACACAAACGAGAAGAGGGAGCCGTCGCCAGTCTGTGTTATTATGATATCACTCAACACCTTCGTCAGACTACAACAAAAGCTGCGAGAAACTGGTGCGTTCGAAACTAGGAAGGTTGGCTGTGGTGCTCCACGGACGTTTCGCAATCTCGACTTTGAAGAGGATGTCCTTCATCGCGCAGAGGAGAATCCGACAACGAGTACTCAAAACATTGCCCATGCATTGTCTTCCTAAAGCCCACAGGTCATTCTCCCCCATATGATGATGAAGTCCCATACTCCTTGACAGAGCGTAGGGGAACGATGCGGGAGACCCGCACCGCCGCACTAGTCAAGGTCCTAGGGGAGGTGGTTTGCCATTGCCTTCCTCCGCCCGTAATGGGGATGAAGAAGACGACACAACACCACCCAGTGATCTCGAGGCAGGTGAAAATCCCTGACCCCGCCGGGAATCGAACCCCGGACCCCGTCCTCGGGAAGCGAGAACGCTACCGCGAGACCACGAGCTGCGGACCTCCCCATGAGAAAGTACCCGTGATGCGTGAGAGCTGACAATGATCCGACTCTCAAACTGATTTTACATCCGAAAGGCACATTCCCGGACATGGGTTCCCTATTAAAACTTCATCTACTAAATCCCCTCTACCACCCCTAGAAGCATGTAGTAGGAATTTTTATTCACCCTGTATATCTGCTCCAGAGCTATTTAGTTATAACAGATTTCTTTTTTAAAACTTATTATGATAATTAATACTAAGATACACAGTGGTTGTAAGTTCGTTTGAAGAATAGTTTGTCGTTTACTTTAGAAATTGTACTCATTTTCTATCCGGTGGGTTGCTGCGTGAAACTGAGACAGTTTTTTGCTATTCCGCTTGTCAGGCTGGTATATTTTGGTTTTGTTTGCGGTGACCAGAGCGGTGGAACCGGGGTAGGTCATTACTGAAAGCATTAAGATGAGTATTTTTGGGTTCCAGTCATGTTTCATAGTCCTGTAACTTAAATTTCCCAGGTGATTTATTTTAAGTTCCATGTAGCAGTGGTTCATCCGAGACAAACTATAATAGCTTAAAATTTTATTGAACTTAATTGCTGGGAATTCAGGCCTTAGTTTTTGAAGAAATGGAGCCAACTGGAAGTAGCTGACAGCAGGCACTTAGCGTGCTTCAACGAGTGGTGGTTCAGCCCCTCCTCAAACGGTGTTGAATGCAGCAATGACCCAATGAGGCGTTTAACCCTCAATGTGTTAAGGGAGTAGTTGAAGACAGAGGTGGTTCGGTGCTGCTTTGACACACATGCAGTCCTCGTTTGATAAAAACTCAGGTACATTATCACACCTTGACTGACCAGCTGGCTCATCGAATTCTGAAAGCACAGAACTATTGCACCGCTTAAATTCTGGTTAATAATCAGAATTGGCGGGCGAAGACTTCCAGCATAAAAAGTCACCCTCATACTCACAACGGCCTTGTCAAAGAGGGCGGAGGAGAGTTTGAGGGGTGGGAAACTGTCCCTACAGGGGGAAGAATCAGCAATGATCAACGGCATAAGGATACGGAACGCAATGGGGACCACTGCATTAAAGACACATAATGTGTATCCACAGGACATGCGGCCTGTAATTGAAATGTGTCACGATTATCTCTCCATTGGCAACAGATTCCGGAATGGTCCCATATTCAGATCTCCGGGAGGGTCTGCCAAAGGGGAGATGACCATGAGAAAAAGACTGAATAACCAACGTAAGAACAATGTTCTGCGAGTCGATGTGTAAAATACCAGAATATTGAACGTGGTAGGGAAGCTAGAAAATGATAAAAGGGAAATACAAAGGCTCTATATAGATATAGTAGGGGTCAGTGAAGTAAAATGGAAAGAAGATAAAGATTTCTGGTCAGATAAGTATAGGGTAATATCAATAACAGCAGCAGATAATAGTATAATGGGAGTAGGCTTCGTTATGAATATGAAGATATGGCAGAAACTCAGTTCCTGGGAGCTATTCAGTGATAGGGTTGTTGTTATCAGAATCGACAGAAGATTAACACCGTCAAAAATAGATCAGGTCTACATTCTGACGTCGCATGCTGAAGATGAAGAGATAAAGAAGGTATTGGGCATATTGAAAGAGTAATACGCTACGTAAAGGGAGATGAAAATGTAATAGTCATGAGGGACACGAATGCAGCTGTAGGAGAAGGTGTAGAGGAAACGATTACTGGAGAATATGGGATTGGGACAAGGGTTGAGAGAGGAAAAAGGCTAATTGAGAACTGTAAAAAATTTCAGCTAGTAATAGCGAATACACTCCTCAAGAATCACAAGAGGAGGTGGTATACTTGGAAAAGGCAGGGTGAAATGGGAAGATTTCAGTTAGATTACATCATGGTCAGACTTCCGAAATCAGATACTGGATTGTAAGGCGTACCCAGGAGCAGATACAGAATCAGATCATAATGTAGTAGTGACGAAGAGTTGGCTGAAGTTGATCAGGAAGAATAGATTTGCAGAGAAATGGGATACGAAACTACTAAGTAATGAAGAGATACGCTTGAAATTCTCTATGGGTATAGATACAGCAGTAAGGAATAGCTCAGTAGGCAGTACTGTTGAGGGGGTATGGACATCTCCAAAAAGGCTATCACAGAAGTTGCAAAGAGAAACATAGGTACAAAGAAGGTAACTGCTAAGAAACCATGGGTAAAAGAAGAAACACTATAGTTGATCGATTAAAGACGGAAGCACAAAAATATTGAGGAAAATTCAGGAATATAAAAATTTACGTCGCTGAGGAATGAATCAAATAGGAAGTGCAGGGAAGCTAAGGCGAAATGGCTGCATAAAAAATGCGAAGAGATCGAAAAAGATATGATTGTCGGAAGGACTGACTCAGCATATAGGAAAGTCAAAGTAACCTTCCATGAAATTAAAAACATGGGTTGTTACATTAAGAGTGCAGTGGTGAGAGCGGGTAGGTGGAAAGAATACATTGAAGGCATGTATGAGAGGGAAAAGTTGTCTGGTGTGATAGGAGAAGAAACAGAAGTCGATTTAGAAGAGATATTAGAATCAAAACATAAGAGAACTTTTGAAGACTTAAGATCAAATAAGGCAGACGGGACAGATAATATTGCATCAGAATTTCTAAAATCATTGGGGACAAGTGGCAACATAACTACTATTCACGCTGGTGACAGAATGTGTGAGTCTGGCGACGTACCGTCTGACTTTCAGAAAAATATCTTCCACACAATTCCGAAGACTGAAAGCGCTGACAAGTGGAAGAATTATCGCGCAGTCAGCTTAGCAGGTCAAGCTGCTGACAAGTATAGTGCACAGAAGACTGGAAAAGAAAATTGAAGGTGAGTTAGATGACTGTCAGTTTGGCTTTGAGAAGGTAAAGGCACTAGAGAGGTAATTCTGACGTTGCATTTGATAACGGAAGCGAGACTAAAGAAAAATCAAGACACGTTCATAGAATTTGTCGATCTAGAAGAAGCTTTTGGCAAAGTCAAATGGAGCAAGATGTTCGACTTTTGGAGAAAAATAGGGATAAGTCATAGGGAGAGACGGATATACACAATATGTAAAAGAACCAACAGGTAATAATAAGAGTGGACGACGAAGAACGAAATGATTGGGTTAAAAAGGGCGTAAAACAAGAATGTACTCTTTCGCCCACGCTGTTCAATCTGTACACTGAAGAAGCAATGATGGAAATATAAGAAGTTTCAGTAGTGGAATGAAAATTCAAGGTGAAAGGGTATCAATGACATGATTCACTGATGACATTGCTATCCTGAGTGAAAGTGAGGAAGAATTACATGATCAGGTGAACGGAGTGGACAGTGTAGTGAGTACAGAATATGGATTGAGAGGAAATCGAACAAAGACGAAAGTTATGAGAAGTATCAGAAATGAGAACAGCGAGAAACTTAACACTAGGATTGATTGTCATTGAAGTAGATGAAGTTAAGGAATTCCACTACCTAGGCAGCAAAATAACCAATGATGGAAGGAGGAGGAGAAGGAGGAGGAGGACATCAAAAGAATGTTGGCGTAAGGTGTCGCCAGCACTCCAGTCGACAAAGACGTAGCGCGGAGTTCGATAGTAGGCGCTGGTTCAAGCGCGCCTGTCACGAGAGAGGCCAGAGACACACCGACAAGCAACGGGCCGCCGCCGCCGCCCTCTCGACCGCAAGTATTTAGGTCGCTGCTGCTGACCGGAGGGCCTCACTAACTCACTCTCCAGTTTGTCAACTCACATCACATTCGCAGATCAGGCTCAGTTTACATCGCAGGTTATGACAGTAAATAGTGACCACCTTAGTGCCTATAGTGGGATCAGCAGTGAGACTAATGTTTGTAACAGCAAAATTACCGCTATTGCCTGCAAGAGGACGATTATTGATGATATTATATCATAACACATGGACTCCACTCAAGTGCCCTGTGCATGTAAATAAAGGACCATATCCACGTGAGCATTTGTATTGTAGAAAGAGGATAGCCCCGTCTATAACAATATCCTCTTCCTTACTTCCTTACGGTACAAGACTTCGCAATGGCGACGAGAATTCTACACTGGCGACGAGGATAATGAAGATTTTGCTTGTTCCTCTTGTGTTTTAGCTTGCAGGGGTGATCGTGTTCAAGTGTTTCTAATTGCTAATTTGTTGTTGTGGAGGAGGAGGAGGAGATTAGTGTTTAACGTCCCGTCGACAACGAGGTCATTAGAGACGGAGCGCAAGCTCGGGTGAGGGAAGGACGGGGAAGGAAATCGGCCGTGCCCTTTCAAAGGAACCATCCCGGCATTTGCCTGAAGCGATTTAGGGAAATCACGGAAAACCTAAATCAGGATGGCTGGAGACGGGATTGAACCGTCGTCCTCCCGAATGCGAGCCGGCCGAAGTGGCCGAGCGGTTAAAGGCGCTACAGTCTGGAACCGCACGACCGCTGCGGTCGCAGGTTCGAATCCTGCCTCGGGCATGGATGTGTGTGATGTCCTTAGGTTAGTTAGGTTTAAGTAGTTCTAAGTTCTTTGGGACTTATGACCGCAGCAGTTGAGTCCCATAGTGCTCAGAGCCATTTGAGCCTCCCGAATGCGAGTCCAGTGTGCTAACCACTGCGCCACCTCGCTCCGTTATTTGTTGTTGTGTCCTTACTTATATTCCAGGAGGGGAACTGCAGAACTAATCAAATTTCTTTTTTCAAAGACTTTGCTTGCGTTTTGGTATAGCGTTGTTTCTGTAAACCATGAATTCCCCGCCCCCCTTCACCCACCCTTCCCCTCACCCTGCGCTTCAGCCGCAGACGGCCAATGTGATGGATCTAACACAAGTTATTCAGTTTCGGGACCAACAAATTTTGCACGCTTCCAGAAAAAACAGGTTCGTGCACATGCAGTCATGCAGTGAACGCCGTATTTTCAAAACCTACAACAGGTTCTGGCAAAAGTAAGATTCAAGTTGTGCCTCCTGCTCGCCCTAGTGTTGGGCAACGACGTTCTAACTAACTATTTGCCTCATTACGAATTGTTGACCGACGTGTGAACTTGCTTTTAGACACAGGTGTCTCAGTAACTTTGGTAATTGTGCCACTCACGAGCAGTTAGGCTCACTACACCTATCTAAATCTAGCAGCACCTCACTGCTTACAATGGACAGGAACTTCCAGTGCTTAGACAGTGTAGTTTGCCTGCCACTTACAAATCTCAAGCTAGGACAGTGAATTTTAATGTACTGAAATCAAGAGACAGTGAGAACATTTTCGGCTTAGATGCCTTTGATTTGTTTGGACTCATCCTAGACAATGTACTTCCAGTGTCGTCTTTTGCACCGAAAGAGTGTCGCTACCTTGCTTAATGAATTTCCTGAACTATTTTGAGAAAGAATGGGAAAAGCTAATAACTTTGTAGCACATGTAACATTGAAAAATAATGCGCAGTTTAAAATTTTCTGGGCCTACCCCGTTCCAATTGCTTTAAGAGACAAAGTAGCCAGTGAATTGAATTGCAAGATAATGGTGTAATTGCTCCCATTCAAGCTAGCCAGTGCACAAGACCTCTCGTTTTGTTGCATAAGCCTTCTGGTCGCATCCGCTGTAGACATCAACTCACTGACAGTAGTTGACACTTATCCGTTACCTCTCGCTGAGGAACTCATGGACAGGTTTGGTGCAGGACGTTTCTTTTCGAAGGTAGATTTGCGTGATGCCTAGTTGTAAATTCCATTGGATGAAGAATCACACAAAGTGTTTGTTGTAAATACACTCTTACGATTGTTCAAGTATTTGCGTTTGCCCTTTGGCAGTGCTCCCACACCCGCCATTTTTCAGTGTTACTTGGAACAATTGACTGAGCATGTGTCATTTTGTTCACACTACCTTGACGTTATTGTCTTCTCAGGTCGTACGCCAGAGGAACACATTGAAAATTTGCATAATCTTTTTCGAATGTTGTCAGAAGCAGGACTCAAATGTCGTCTCGAAAAGTGTGGCTTTTTCAAACTGAACTATAGCACTTAGGTCATGTCGTAAGGAGTCAGCGTGTGCACCCCTCCAATGTCATTTGCTTGCAATCCGTAACCTGCCTGTTCCTCGCAATGTGTCTGAATTGCAGTTAGTAGGTACTAGGCAAGATGACATACTACATCCGTTTCATGCGGAATGCCGCTCAGATCGCGGCTCCATTGCATCGCTTGCGCCGCAAAAATGTACCTTTTGTGTGGACTAAAGACTGTCAAGACGCATTTCAGGAACTAAAAAATGCGTTGCTTCGTGACAGGTGTTTAGCGCATTTTGAAACTGCCAAGCCAGTAATTTTGCAAGTCGACGCTTCCTTCTACGGAATCGGCGCTGTGCTTTCCCATAGAATTGGTGCACAAGATAGACTTATTGCTTTCGCCTCAAAGCTGTTAACTCAAACGCAGTACAATACTCAGTGCAATAGGAAAAGAAGCTCTCGCTATTGTTATGGTGTGGCCAAATCCGATCACTATTTGTATGGTCGCAAGCCCTTTCTTAGTGACAGATCACAAGCTTTTGCAGTCCTTGTTTCATCCATCAAGGCCGGTTCCTACAGGCACCACTCTAAAATTGCATCGCTGAGCTTTGTTGCTTACACAGTATCAGTATGAAACTGTGTACAGACCTACGGCAAAGCATGGCAATTCGGACGGTCTATCTCGCTTTCCGATCGGCCCAGACACTGATTTTCATGCATCTGTCGCATCTGGTGTCCAAATCGATGCGCAAGAATCTGAATTGCTGGAATCTTTTCCCGTGCCCTACAGAAAAATTGCACAGGCCACGGAAGCAGACCCAGCTCTTAAGATTCTGTTGCATTACATTCGTACTTTTTGGCCTCGTTCATTGAACAGAATCCATAACTATATTGTGCGCAGATATTTCGCACGTCGGCATGGCTTTTCAGTTCAACAGGGTGTGATTCTAGGTCAGAATGACAGTGGACAACCGCGTGTGCTTATTCCCAAAGTGTTGCAAAAGGATGTGTTGCGATTGCTCCACCAAGGACATTGGGGAAATGTTGAGACTAAACAGTTAGCGCGACGGCACTGTACTTGGCAGAACTTGGAGGCCCACATTGAACAGATGACGTCACGGCGTGGCTTCTACCACATCACATAGCACAGTTCAAGGCTTGTCCTCCATGTTTTGCATAGAATGTTTGCCAGAAGTACTTATGTTGGACAATGAACCACAGTTCACGTAATTTTTAATAGTTTTGTGAATGATATGGCATTCGTCATCGAACAAGTGCTCCGTTTCTCCCCCAGTCCAACGGAGAAGTAGAATGCTTCGTATGCACTTTTAAACAACAGATGGCCAAGCTTCGCACTACCCACACCCGGGAACAGTCGCCACAACTTTCTCTCGCCTCCTATCGCTCCCACCCACGAGACGGACCATCACCAGCCGAACTTCTGCATGGCCGCAGCATCCAGCTGGTCCGCAAGTATCACATTGGCTGTGTTATGTACTTGATTGCAGGTCCGAATGGTTTGCAGCTCGCCACCAGATAAAAATTCGTGTGTGTCATTTGCTCCGGATTCTGGTGCTTTTCTTTCCCCAGACTCGCGGCCTCATAGGACCGCGCGGCCTTTGCAGCCATCTGATGCTGCCACTGGGCACCCCAGGAGGAGCAGATGGACGACGCGCCCTCGACCCTGCCGTCCTGGCTAAGCGACCGGATGGACCTAGACCCACTGTTGCTGTCAACGTCATCGCCCTGGACCAGGCCCTCAAACCTGGACATGTGCTTCAGGCATCAGTTTTCCAGAGGATGTTCCTGTTGCCCTGCAAGCCAGATAGCAGGATATGCCGTCCTCCACAGCCACGGCTCCCGGCTCATCTCTACGTCAAATAATTGAAGTTCAAAATCCATCAGGACAATACAGCAAACCACAGCTACCCCACTAACCTAAGAAAATAGCGGGAAAGAAAGGGCAATTGGGCTACCTGTTATCTGACCGCCACCCCTTCTGAGGAACTGGCAGAAAAAGGACTCAGCCTGTGCTGGACATAAGTCTTTTTTTTCATGCATTATTGATTCAAACAGTTTGAGGCAGTACTGCCATCCAGTGTGTCCACCACAAGGTCAGGAGTCCAACTGACCTACTACACAGTACTGTCACCAGAGGGCACTGTCGTCCCTTCTGTGACGTGATTCAAGGTGGCAGTCCGGTGGTGGAGACAAAGGATCTCATAACAGGAAATTCAAGGGTATATTGTTTATTTAAAAAAAAATCAGTTTGTGGGGGTTGAATTTCTCCTGTTCATCATTCTCTGCTGTTTGGAAACAAGTGGGTCTTGTAAGATGTAAACACATGGAACAAACAGGTTGCAGAACCTAATGTTCGGCATTGTACTCTGGCTGTCTTAACATAATGTTCGGCCCTTTGTCGGCACATAACCTACTGTTCTTTTAAGTGGTTTTCCATGTCACCCCCATTTCCTTAAACTATTATACCGACTTTGATACCAAATTAAGTAATTAGTGATATCGTCCCACCATTTTCAGGTACACTTTTCGAATTTCCCATGCTTTTAAACGCCATTTCTGGCGCATTCTTCTTCTTCCTCACCCACCCCCTTAAACTATTGTACTGCATTTTACATAAAAATTACGAAAATTAATGTAGTCTTCTGCACTTAACCTGCTGTTCTGCTCCATATCACCCACTCGCACACATCCTCCCGTTAACTATTGTACCGCTCCCACCATATTGATATAAAAATTTATCCAAATTAATTAAATCGATATTCTTCACGTGTAAGGGGTAGTTATTTTTTTAATTCAAGGCATCCTATTGGTCGGTGAAATCGATGGAATATAGATTAAACAAACAACTCGTAAAAAAAAGGCTCCAGCGCACTGATGTACTTCCCGTCGCTCCCCTGTCCACTCGACCACACAGGACGCTACTGCACATGCTCCCAGAAGTCAGAATGCACCGGCAACCCCCATGACGCTATGACGCTACCGTCAGCTGTCAACCGACGCGTTGGTGTCAGTTCTGGTTCAACGAGGATGAGGAAGCGACATCTCTTTCATACTTGATACCTGAGAAATTCCCTTCGAAATATGTGTTCACCTAGGCACCATTATCTGTTATATGTGTACAGCGCCCAAAAAAATTATGGTATGCCTGCACTCACACCGGCTATATGTCTCGATTTTCCTCAGTCCTAGGAAATTATCTGACAAAGTCTTCGGATCAGCACTTCTGGAAGGTGCTGCATCCTGCCAAGATTCTCTCAAGCAAGTGTTATGAAGGAAAGGAATCTGGCGCTACGTGTGATAATGAATGCCGCACCCATGGACGTAATGCCTCGAAAGACATCACCAATGTGGGCTGGTGTTCTGTAATCAACATCACTATCGAGAGAACAATAAAGAAAATGCCGAGGGTACACTCAGGGGTGCCGATGAGGGGACATCCTGCAAAGAGGCTTATAGATCGTCAAATACGGAAAGACTCTTACTCAATTACACTGCACTGCCACTGAAGGTGGCAGCTTGAATATTAGAGCAGAAAACCGATCTCCAACCTTGCAATATACCACCATGTACCATGTCAATGTAGTAAACATATTCGTATCCTACACCATACAAAATTGCCCCTTTTACATCATTCATATAGCTATCGACCGCCAGACGCTCGTACATATACCTCAAAGACAGACAGTATAAGCACATGCACCATAGGTATAGTCCTCGCTGCACTAGATATTTCCCATGAGCACATCCACTCCCAGTGCGTAACCAGAGCGCTGTCAGTGGACCGAAGTCGCTCTCAGAACTGTACCACAAATTCAGGGTCGGCACAAACATGTTACTGTTTCTGGCCCAGACCTGCTTGCTTGGTCTTATACACCCAACTCCAGACTCTGGGATTACAAGATCACATGTACACTACAGGCCATTAAACTTGTTACACCACGAAGATGACGTGCTACAGATGCGAAATTTAATCTACAGGAAGAAGATGCTATGATATGCAAATGGTTAGCTTTTCAGAGCATTCACACAAGGCTGGCGCCGGTGGCGACACCTACAACGTGCTGACATGAGGAAAGTTTCCAACCGATTTCTCATACACAAAAAGCAGTTGACCGGCGTTGCCTGGTGAAACGTTGTTGTGATGCGTCGTGTAAGGAGAAGAAATGGGTACCATCACGTTTCCGACCTTGATAAAGGTCGGATTGTAACCTATCGCGATTGCGGTTTATCGTATCGCGACATTGCTGGCTCGTCACAATACGCCATTCACTACTCTTGATGAACTGTGGTATGACCTTGAAGCTGCATGGGCAGCTGTACCTGTACACGCCATCCAAGCTCTGTTTGACTCAATGCTCAGACGTATCAAGGCCGTTATTACAGCCAGAGGTTCTGGGTACTGATTTCTCAGGATCTATGCACCCAAATTGCGTGAAAATGTAATCACATGTCATTTCTAGTATAATATATTTGTCCAATGAATACCCATTTATCATCTGCATTTCTTCTTGGTGTAGCAATTTTAATGGCCAGTAGTGTATTTTCTCATGGTTTGCCATAATATGTACCATTTACGCGATGCATCTCGATATCAAGCACATAGCAGTATCCTACCGATCGCTCGTGCAACATAATTCCGAAGATATAGACTGGAAATTATTTCTATACAAACCCGAAACTTAAGCGAGGTGGAACGTGATGTAAACAACTAAGTAACTAGAAACTTATTCCGTCTACGAAGACCTTTACAGTGAGAACTCGAAAAAAAAATAGAGGAAACTGATATTTCCACTCATGAATACCGATGTCAGTGATGTAGTAGGCCGGTCGCGGCGGCCGAGCGGTTCTAGGCACTTCAGTCCGGAGCCACACGGCTGCTACGGTCGCAGGTTCGAATCCTACCTCGGGCATCGATGTGTGTGACAGGTTAGTTAGGTTTAATTAGTTCTAAGTTTAGGGGACTGATGACCTCAGCTGTTAAGTCCCATAGTGCTCAGAGCCACTTGAACCACTTGTGATGTAGTAAATTCGAAACCACCCCATATAATTTACCAAGTCAAATAAGGTCTTTCTTATATCTAGAGAAACAGTATATGTGTCTTTCGCCTGCTAAATGCACACATCAGAATCGATTCTCCTTCAAGTAAGCAAAGGCGCGAAATATGCAGAAGAAGTCAACTGGACAATTTACATGGGAGGGAATAACGGTCCAGTGCAAACACACGTCCATATTGAATCTTCCCAAATTTCCACGCGATCACGAACTCTATCCAGCACATACTAAGTATTAGTTCGCTATTCGGCCATCAAAAGGACAACACAGTTAAGTCAGCTTCATTTCTACAGTCCAACAGGCCTCTGCTTTCTGACGGCTCCCGCAGTGAATGGGAAATGTGAATCGTTCCTGCCACAGGTCACCGGCGCTGCACGCCATTCACGCATAGACAGAACTGTCCTAGGAAAAAAACCACTTCATACATATTTTATCCCTGTACTTACAATTAAATGTTATGATTGTGGTCTCAGTTGAACGACATTTGACAATGAGTGAAGTATCGGAAATACACCCTGCTAACGGCTGTGCCTCTGGGAATAGAAATATCGGTACCATTCTTATGACTTGACATACTCTTCCCTCTGCTATCACAGTACTCCATGTCAGATCCATACCTTCCTTACGGCTGGACATACTCATTTCCTTCGTTCATGTCGAAACACCAACACATACTTTATAAGCCTGTTGCTCAATGGGAACCTATGACACACCCACTACTACCAAGTATAATACTTCAACAACAAATTGCTGGTGATACGAAACAATACTGACCTAAAATCAACAATGGGTGGACATGTCTCATAAGTTCTATAGTACCTGGTATACTTTAATGATTTATGTGTTTGACAATTAACAATGAAGGAACGTACTGCACAGTCATCTATCTACAATCGCAACGATACTTGTAAAGTAGAGAGTGGGGCGGTTTAGCTATGGGAAACATGCTGTCGCAACATTGCTCAGTGTTGAAATTACTGTTAAATTTCCAAAATTGTTCATATTCTCAACTGTGATGTTCTTGAATTGGGGGCTTGATTCCAAACTCTAGACGGCATTTGTAGTGGATAACATAGCACTAGAGATCTGAAAAGCTAGTGTACATTTCCTATTATGTCAATCATCACACCACCTACTGTTTGTGATACTTCTCAATCAACCATTGCCTATAGCCCAGTGGATATATCACCGACCCTGACATTGAATCGAGACAGAATGCATTACAACTACTGGAGAAATATTCAGCGACGGCGGTGTGAGGGGGTTCCAAATACCAGTTTCATACCATGCTCCTTAGCTGAATCACTTTCAAAATTCGGTAATTTTATTACAAGGGTGCACCGTTGGCAAAGTGTAACCGCACTGCTGGTGTGATAATACACTCTCCAGCGATCACCATCCATATTCAGTGTCACGGTATTTGTCTGGAAAAACCACATCATTCGTAGGTAATGCCACACGTTGATCTATAAAGCCAGTATAGCTTTTAAAATGGATACTTGCGTGCACCTGTAGAAACAAGACCACTTGTGATGGTAATATGATTGTGTTTTTTTTAACATATAGCAGTTTATGGGACGATTACGCCTCTCTTTCTAAGACAAGCTTGTAGCACTCGCAAGAAAAACTTATCAGACATGTCCACCCACCGTTGATTTTAGGTCATTATTATTTTGTATCACCAGCAATCGGTTATTGACAAAGTATTATACTTAGTAGGAGGGAATGCGTGATAGGTTTGCCTTGAGCATCAGGCTTATAAAGTATGTGTTTGTGTTCCGAGATGTGCAAAGGAAATGACTACATCCAGACGTAAGGAAGGTATGGATTTGACGTGGAGTACTGTGATAGCAAAGGACCAGAAATGGCATTCAAAAGCATGTGAAATTCGAAAAGTGTATCAGAAAATGGTGGCAGGACATTACTAAATACTTAATTTGGTATCGAAGGGGGTACAATAGTTTAAAGAAATGGGGGTGATACAGAAAACCACTTAAAAGAACAATAGGTTAACTGCCGACAAAGGACCGAACATTATGTTAAGACAGCCAGAGTACAGTGCTGAACATTAGGTTATGCAACCTATATTTTCCATGTAATTACTTTTTACAGGATCTAAATGTTCCCAAACAGTAGAGAATGACGAGCAAGAGAAATCCAACCCATACAAACTGATTTTTTTTGTAAATAAATGATGTATTCTTGAATATCCTGTTATGAGATCCTACCTCTCCACCACCGGATTACCATCTTGGATCACGTCATGGAAGAGATGACAGTGCCCTCTGGTGACAGTACTGTGTAGTAGGTCAGTTGGACTCCGGACCTTGTGGTGGACACACTGGATGGCAGTACTGCCTCAAACTGTATAAATAAATAGTGCGTGCAAAATAAAGACTTACGTCCAGCACAGGCTGGGCCCTTGCCCTGGCAATTCCTAGGAAAAGGTGGCCTTCTGATGACTTAGGTTAGTGGAGGTAGCCCAAGTGCCCTGCCTTTCCCACTATTTTCTTAGGTTAGTGGGGGTAGCCGTGGTGTGCTGCATTGTCCAGATGGAATTTGAACTTCCTGCCATTTTGTGTGAGAGGGGGATGAGGAGGGATTTACCAGAGAATGAGAGATTAATTAATTGATCAATTTAATTCAGTAGTCAATCAAATTGATAAGAGTGAGAGGTTCTATTCCAATAACTTAGACCTGAAAGTGTACCTGTAGCAGCGAGGGGAGGGAGTGGGTTGGTGGCTTCCTGAGGGGTATGGGAGTGGGAGGAGGTGGGGGGACAATAGGTTATGTGCCTGTCAATCAAAAGGAAGGGTCCTATTAGCAGAACAACAGGTTAAATACCTGTCAAACAAAGAAGAACAGTAGGTTAAGTACCTGACAGTCAAAGGAGAACAGTAGGTTTGCCCCTGAGTGCATACCTGCCTCTGATGTAGGCAACCTCCACTAACAAAATGCACTGACACCAGCGTAGTTCCACTACTTGTGACATTAAGGGAAGGAGGATTGTGTCGATGTAAGCTGTCGCCAGGTCGAAGCTCGGTAGCTACTGGATCAAGTGCGACTATCAGAAGAGAGGCTAGAGACATCAACAAGCAACATGCCACCAACGCCCTCTCAACAGCAAGTGTTTAGGCAGTCACTGATGACTGGAGGGCCTCACTAACTCACTCTGCAGTTTGAAATCTCTCAGTACATTCGCAGAGCAGGCTCATGTTCACGTCAGAGGTTATGAAAGGAAATAGCGACCAGATTAGTGCCTATAGCGGGACCAGCAGTGAGACTAATGTTTGTAATAGTAAGATCACCTCTATTGTCTGTAAGAGGACGATTATTGATGAAATTGTACCACAACACATGGACTCTACTCAAGTTAAGTATACTGTCCACGTAAATAAAGAAACATTAATTCACGTGAGCATTTTTGTTGTAGAAAGTGGATACCAGCCATCAGTAACAATATCCTCTCCCTCGCTTCTTTACAGTGCAAGACTTTACAGTGGCGAGGAGGATTCTACAAAAAGCAGACTAGCACTGGCAAAAAGGGCATTCCTGGCCAAGGCAGGTCTACTAGTATCAAACTAGGCCTTAATTTGAGGAAGAAATTTCTGTGAATGTACGTTTAGAACACAGCATTGTATGGTGGAGAAACATGGACTGTGGGGAAACCGGAACGGAAGAGAATCGAACCATTCGAGATGTGGTGCTACAGACGAAAGTTGAAACTTACGTGGACCGATAAGGTAAGGAAAGAGGACTTTCTACGCAGAATCGGAGAGGAAAGGAATATGTGGAAAATACTGACAAGAAGACATCTGTTATGTCATCAGGGAATGACTTCCTTGGTGCCAGAGGGGGCTGTAGAGGGCAAAAACTGTAAAGGAAGACATATTGGAATACATCCAACAAATAAATGAGGATGTAGGTTTCAAGTAATACTCCGATGCCGTGACGATCGCGTGAGCCACCGCGCAAGGTGGAAACCACTGGAAGAGTCGAGAAGTAATTAATGAATATGTAATCAGGTGACAAACCGCTGCTGTATCCATAATTCACTTATCAATTTCATTTCAAACTACCTAAAAATGCAACTGCGAATTAAAGTGGCGAAATAATTACAGAAAGGAAAGAAAGCTTATTAATAATGGTTCTCTACACACAGAGGAACCGGAATCTGAAAACAGATTTCGGGTGCCGACAGTTTGAGAGTACAATTAGTACAATATGGTGGCGGCCGTTAGAAACGGTCAAGTTTAAACGCAGCGTTTTCTTGATCTTGAGGCGCATCCGAATACAGAAACGCCCGCCGTTCCAATGATGGAGATTGCACCGGGTTAGGAAGAGTCTTGGGCAGAAAGGAAGCGGTCAGTTCTGTGCCCCAGAAGGTGACAGCCAGCCGCTTGACCACACAGAAGGTTGCACCAGAACTACTTTTTCCAGCCGAAGGCGCACCAGAGTGAGGTTACAGCCAGCTAACAAAACCCGTGAGCACCGCCACTCATTCTTCAGTATGTTGTTGGAAGGAACAGCAGCTGCCGTCTCGCCAGCGATCACGTCTTGGCTATAGGAACTCGCCCGCTGTGTTGATATCATGTTTAACTGTACGTTACTTCGAGCACAATTTAGTACCTGAGTCAGTTAGTTACATGTTCCATAGATCATTTGAACAATTCTTTTATCGAAATCGCGTGGAACTAGTTTACAGTATATTGACGTTAATGAATACATCATCATTTTATTCCTACTCATCCAACTATACTTAAAGAGGTAAAATATGCTGCTATAAAACTTTTTGATAAATTACCAGATGAAATAAAATGTCTGACAGACAGCAGTAATTGTTTCAAAAACAAATTGAAATCATACCTCCTTGACAACTCCTCCTATACCATAGAGGAATTCTTGAATATGAGTAAATAAATCTGGAGATATAATAAATGCATTTTGTGGTATTTAAGGGAATGGGATAGATAATAGAAATATTTAGGTATAGCGCTATAACGTAAACAAAAAAAGAAAAAAACTTGTTTCCTGTGCGCATTTTTTGTGCATTTGACACGTTCCACATCATAACGGTTTTTCCGTGCTATTCATCAATGGAACACGTAACTAACTAACTAACTAAAAACAATTTTTTTACTGGTTATTAGTCTTGAAGTAGAAATTCGTCAATGGAATACGAGAAGTTGTCCAGAAGCAATGATTTTCAAACAGATTTAAACTTGCTTCGCTACCTGTCAGACATATTGCATTATGGAGCAAATGATCAAAAAATTTTATTGCTGCATATTGAACTACTCTTTGAGCCACTGACACCTTTTTCCCTCTAGCGTTGTAGTTATGTACATCACTGTCTTTCTAAAATTGTGATGGATTTTTTACGAGAACTTCATTAGCCACAGTATGATTGTGACGGCGCAGTTAAAATGCTGAGCACCCGAAAGAGGTCCATGGATGAATGTTATTCTTACTGTTCACTTTTGTGCAATCAATACCTTCCTTCTGCGTGATTAGTTACTCCAGAAAATTATCCCATACGAAATTGTTGAGTGGAAATATGCAAAATATGTCATGAGGTTGACACATTTGTTTCCAAGATTAGCAACTATACGAAGAGCAAAAGTAGTTGAACTAGTCTGTTTGAGAAAACTCAGTAATATGTTTGTTCCAGTTCACGTTTTCATCAATACGTACACCCAAAACTTTGGAAGGTTCTGTCTAATTATTGGATCCTGCTCATGTGCTACATCAATTGTTGGTGTCACTATTTATTGTACAGAACTGAGTGTAGTGCGTTTTCCTTTCAAAATTTAGGAAGAGTCCATTCTCAGTGAACCACTTAGCAATTGTTTGAAAAATATCATTTACTAACTCTTGTGTTGCTTTCTCTAACGTTCCGGTTCGTTCGCTGTCCGGTTGTTTGTCGACCGCGAGTAATTCGTGATACTACGGAAGAACAGTAGCACCGGCCATGCGGTGCGGTTCGCCCTAGTTTGCCATTCTCCAAGGTGTTCTCAGTTAAACTTGTGTAGTTTAGGACAATGCTCCTTCCGTATGTCGTTCTGTGAACGTTTTTACACTACTGGCCATTAAAATTACTACACCACGAAGATGACGTACTACAGACGCGAATTTTAACGGACAGGAAGAAGATGCTGTGATATGCAAATGATTTGCATTTCAGAGCATTTACACAAGGTTGGCGCCGGTGGCGACACCTGACACGAGGAAAGTTTCCAACCGATTTCTCATACACAAACAGTTGACCAGCGTTGCCTGGTGAAACGTTGTTCTGATGCCTCGTGTAAGAAGGAGAAATGCGTACCATCACGTTTACGACTTTGATAAAGGGCGGATTGTAGCCTATCGCAATTGTGGTTTATCGTATCGCGACATTGCTGCTCGCGTTGGTCGAGATCCAATGACTGTTAGCAGAATATGGAATGGGTGGGTTCAGAGGGCTAATATGGAACGCCGTGCTGGATCCAACGGCCTCGTATCACTAGCAGTCGAGATGACAGGCATCTTATCCGCATGGCTGTAACGGATCGTGCAGCCACGTCTCTATCCCTGAGTCAACAGACGGGGACGTTTGCAAGACAACAACCATCTGCACGAACAGTTCGACGACGTTCGCAGCAGCATGGACTATCAGCTCGGAGACCATGGCTGTGGTTACCCTTGACGCTGCATCACAGACAGGAGCGCCTGCGATGGTATACTCAACGACGAACCTGGGTGCACGAATGGCAAAACGTCATTTTTTCGGATGAATCCAGGTTCTGTTTAGAGCATCATGATGGTCGCATCCGTGTTTGGCGACATCGTGGTGATCGCACATTGGATGCGTGTATTCATCATCGCCATACTGGCATATCACACGGCGTGATGGTATGGGGTGCCATTGGTTATACGTCTCGGTCACCTCTTGTTTGCATTGACGGCACTTTGAACAGTGGACGTCACATTTCAGATGAGTTACGACCTGTGGCTCCACCCTTCATTCGGTCCCTTTGAAACCCTACATTTCAGCAGGATAATGCACGACCGCATGTTGCAGGCCCTGTACGGGCCTTTCTGGAAACAGAAAATGTTTGACTGCTGCCCTGGCCAGCACATTCTCCAGATCTCTCACCAATTGAAAACGTCTGGTCAATGGTGGTCGAGCAATTGATTTGTCACAATACGCCAGTCACGACTCTTGATGAACTGTGGTATCGTGTTGAAGCTGCATGGGCAGCTGTACCTGAACACGCCATCCAAGCTCTGTTTGGCTCAATGCCCAGACGTATCAAGGCCGTTATTACGGCCAGTGGTGATTGTTCTGGGTACTGATTTCTGAGGATCTATGCACCCAAATTGCGTGAAAATGTAATCACATGTCAGTTCGAGTATAATATATTTGTCCAAAGAATACCCGTTTATCATCTGCATTTCTTCTTGGCGTAGCAATTTTAATGGCCAGTAGTGTATGTCAATGGAGTCTATCTATTTGTCCAATAAATACTCGTTTATCATCTGCTTTTTTTTTTGTGTAGCAATTTTAATGGCCAGTAGTGTATGTCAATGGAGTCTGTCTATGGTTAAGAGTTCCTTGTTTACTATCGATTTTTGAATAGGTCTCTTTCTGAAACTTCCTTGCAGATTAAAACTCTGTTCCGGGCCGAGACTCGAACACGGGACCTTTGCCTTTCTTGGGCAAGTGCTCTACGAACTACACAAACACGACTCACGCCCCGTCCTCACAGCATTACTTCCGCCAGTACCTCGTCTCCTACCTTCCAAACTTCACAGAAGCTCTCCTGCGAACCTTGCAGCACTAGCACTCCTGAAAGAAAGGATATTGCGGAGACATGGATTAGGTGCGCAGGAGAGCTTCTGTAAAGTTTGGAAGGTAGGAGACGAGGTACTGCCAGAAGTAAAGCTATGAGGACGGTGCTTGGGTCGCTCAGTTGGTAGAGCACTTGCCCGCGAAAGGCAGAGGTCCCGAGTTCGAGTCTCGGTCCGGCACACAGTTTTAATATGCCAAGAAGTTTCATATCAGCGCACACTCCGCTGCAGAGTGAAAATCTCATTCAGGTCTCTTTCTGTTACTTTCTAAATCTTTCACTCGTGTTGCGATTTCTACCACCTTCTCCTCAGTATCCATTCAAACAAGTGGCTCCCTGCAAGTAGGGCCGTAGTCCATGCCTTCCTACAGTGATATTGGTTAGAAAATTGATATGAGATACCGATGGCTTATTAGTATTTATCTCGTATGCTAACTGGGGCAAGCTCTTCATTTATGCCACCCAGGGTAAAAGCTGTGTGTCAGGCAGTCTAGGTATGGCAGCACACTACAACATAAATGAAAAGACAAGTAACTAAAAATTCGTGGGAAATATTTGCAAAAGGTACGAAAACTGAATAGGGGTGAGGAAGAAATAAAAGTGAATCTAAAAAAATAAAAAATAAAAAAATACAAGCAGACGGAGTTAGGGATCGTCGATTGCAGCTTAATGGTTAGTTACATAGAAATAATAAAAATGTCCCACAAAGAAAATCCTGAAGTTAGCATTATCGATAAGGAACCGAAGCGACTGTCTAAGAGAAGAAACAGAGCAAAATTCAGAACCATTATTAACAATCTGAAATCTGCTTAGAAATGTCCTCGACAAGCTACTGAATGGACAGGAGAACGAAGGGTGAATACAGCGACCGGATGAAGAGATTTTGGGAGTAAAACAAGAAAACTGAAGCTTTCTGGCAGATTAAAACTGTGTGCCGGACCGAGACTCGAACTCGGTAGTACCTTCGCCTTTCGCGGGCAAGTGCTCTACAATCTGAGCTATCCAAATACGACTCATGCCCCGTCCTCACAGCTTTACTTCTGCCAGTACCTCGTCTCCTACCTTCCAAACTATACAGAAGCTCTCCTGCGAAGGCAAAGATCCCGAGTTCGAGTATCGGTCCGGCACACAGTTTTAATCTGCTAGGTAGTTTCATATCAGCGGACACTCCGCTGCAGAGTGAAAATCTCATTCTGGAAACACAAGAAAACTGTTGAAGAAATTCAAATATACAATCTGGTTTAGTATTTAGATAAGACACAATGTGTGAGGAGCAAAATAAAAACGTATATTTATCTAAATTACTTGGAAAAAAGCCAGGATGTTTCGTGAAACTTCGCTATGCCCGGTTTCCTCCGGTTGTCGATCTAACGGAGCCAGATTCCAGGTCTGTAACCATCCCGGCTCCTAATGTACCTCAGTTCCTCCTCCACTACAAGGCAGTTGTGGAGTGTGGACACAGTGCCAGATACAGCAGTATGGGCTAATATCCGAATGCCTCGCCGCCAGTCTTTGATTAACAGCTTGCCGTCCGAGCTGTTAGAAGCGTCCGTTCGCTCTGAGACGCTCGAGATGGTCGTTAATTACAGTCCTGTGCTGTGTCTCCCGTGTTCCGGCGCGCTGCCCATTACGTCGCCTTCCAGCCCTTGTACGGGGAGAGAGCTCGCGCCCTGACCTGTAGCAAAGAGCTGACCACTGGCTACGCATCCCACGGTAACACACACTCTCTCTCTCTCTCTCCCTCTCTCTCTCTTTCTCTCTCTGCCACTGTGACACTCAGCTGCCGTATGGTATCTTAAGACGACGTCATTGCGTAACTTCTTACCTTATTTCTTCAACCTCTGTACCTTCCACTCCTTAGGTGCTGCAGCGTTTTCCTGAAATTAAAAAAAATTACTCCACTAAACAAAGCTTTTTCCAAACGTGGAGACATGTTCCAAGGTACAAAATACTCATGTACCTAGAAACATATATTCTATTCAAATTTGAAATCTTGTCAGTACCGTATTTAATCGTCTGTGTGTTTTAGTATTACTTTACTACATATCAATAACGCGTAAGTGAAATCAGATTAACCAGAAGTGTTATCAAACACCAGTTACATTTTGAATACATTTTGAAACAAAAGCTATTGGAAACTAACAGTAATTCACACTAACAAAAAAATGGCTCTGAGCACTATGGGACTCAACATCTTAGGTCATAAGTCCCCTAGAACTTAGAACTACTTAAACCTAACTAACCTAAGGACATCACACGCACCCATGCCCGAGGCAAGATTCGAACCTGCGACCGTAGCAGTCCCGCGGTTCCGGACTACAGCGCCAGAACCGCACGGCCACCGCGGCCGGCTCACACTAACAAAACAGGTAAAATTGTTAAGTTATGAAAGAAACTAATTTGATTTACAAGTGGTTTTACAAAGAATTTACAAGTTTCACGTGATAAATGATAGAAGACTTCGTTATGTTTCAAGGTAGGAGACGTTCACGACCGACGAACTGTGGCTTAACTAGCCTCATGTTGTATAAAACGTCCCAAAAATACATAGCATTTTACTTGCCATAAAAATCTGTAACTCAAGAATTAACAATATACACTCCTGGAAATGGAAAAAAGAACACATTGACACCGGTGTGTCAGACCCACCATACTTGCTCCGGACACTGCGAGAGGGCTGTACAAGCAATGATCACACGCACGGCACAGCGGACATACCAGGAACCGCGGTGTTGGCCGTCGAATGGCGCTAGCTGCGCAGCATTTGTGCACCGCCGCCGTCAGTGTCAGCCAGTTTGCCGTGGCATACGGAGCTCCATCGCAGTCTTTAACACTGGTAGCATGCCGCGACAGCGTGGACGTGAACCGCATGTGCAGTTGACGGACTTTGAGCGAGGGCGTATAGTGGGCATGCGGGAGGCCGGGTGGACGTACAGCCGAATTGCTCAACACGTGGGGCGTGAGGTCTCCACAGTACATCGATGTTGTCGCCAGTGGTCGGCGGAAGGTGCACGTGCCCGTCGACCTGGGACCGGACCGCAGCGACGCACGGATGCACGCCAAGACCGTAGGATCCTACGCAGTGCCGTAGGGGACCACACCGCCACTTCCCAGCAAATTAGGGACACTGTTGCTCCTGGGGTATCGGCGAGGACCATTCGCAACCGTCTCCATGAAGCTGGGCTACGGTCCCGCACACCGTTAGGCCGTCTTCCGCTCACGCCCCAACATCGTGCAGCCCGCCTCCAGTGGTGTCGCGACAGGCGTGAATGGAGGGACGAATGGAGACGTGTCGTCTTCAGCGATGAGAGTCGCTTCTGCCTTGGTGCCAATGATGGTCGTATGCGTGTTTGGCGCCGTGCAGGTGAGCGCCACAATCAGGACTGCATACGACCGAGGCACACAGGGCCAACACCCGGCATCATGGTGTGGGGAGCGATCTCCTACACTGGCCGTACACCACTGGTGATCGTCGAGGGGACACTGAATAGTGCACGGTACATCCAAACCGTCATCGAACCCATCGTTCTACCATTCCTAGACCGGCAAGGGAACTTGCTGTTCCAACAGGACAATGCACGTCCGCATGTATCCCGTGCCACCCAACGTGCTCTAGAAGGTGTAAGTCAACTACCCTGGCCAGCAAGATCTCCGGATCTGTCCCCCATTGAGCATGTTTGGGACTGGATGAAGCGTCGTCTCACGCGGTCTGCACGGCCAGCACGAACGCTGGTCCAACTGAGGCGCCAGGTGGAAATGGCATGGCAAGCCGTTCCACAGGACTACATCCAGCATCTCTACGATCGTCTCCATGGGAGAATAGCAGCCTGCATTGCTGCGAAAGGTGGATATACACTGTACTAGTGCCGACATTGTGCATGCTCTGTGGCCTGTGTCTATGTGCCTGTGGTTCTGTCAGTGTGATCATGTGATGTATCTGACCCCAGGAATGTGTCAATAAAGTTTCCCCTTCCTGGGACAATGAATTCACGGTGTTCTTATTTCAATTTCCAGGAGTGTATTTCAAATAGCTCGAACATCTAGAGAAATGATTACACTCTGCATTCAGTACCGGGTAATTGCGCCCCTGGACTTAAAACCACCTTCATTCGGATAGGAAGTGAGTCCACAACGTTGGGTGGTACGTTGCATCCAGGTTAGGTCACTCGCAGAGGATTTGATCGCGCAGTTCCACCAAACTGAGCAGATGCTGATGTCGGTGCTTTACCCGCTGTTCCATCATATCCCACAGATAATCTATGTGGTTCAGTCAAGTGACTTTTCAGGCTAAACGAGATGTCGTAGGATGTGGAAGTATTCCGAAAATCAGTCACATATTTTTCCAGGCCGATGAACTTTACTGCTGTCGTCTTGAAAAGGGGTACAGTTAGCAAACTCGTCATCCATTTGCTAACTGAAAAGCAATCAGAATGTTTAAATAAACATGCTGGTTCATGTTGGTGGTGGTCACCTTGGTAAGAGGACACAATCCACGATAAGAAACACTCCCAAATCATCGCAGACCACCTCCGGCTGTAACCTGAGCTTGCACACATTCGAGATGAAATGCTTCATTTGACCTTCGGTACACTCGAAAACCCGAGTTAACTGAATACAGGCTAATCGTGATTCGTTCCACCAGTCAGTTACTGCCTATGATGATTTCTAGCGTGTTGAAGACGCGCAGCAGTATGTGCCCGTGTGAGAAATGGCGCCTTGTTAAACTACTGGCCATTAAAATTGCTACACCACGAAGATGACGTGATACAGACGCGAATTTTAACCGACAGGAAGAAGATGCTGTGATATGCAAATGATTTGCTCTTCAGAGCATTCACACAAGGTTGGCGCCGGTGGCGATACCTACAACGTGCTGACATGAGGAAAGTTTCCAACCGATTTCTCATACACAAACAGCAGTTGACCGGCGTTGCCTCGTGGAACGTTGTTGTGATGCCTCGTGTAAGGAGGAGAAATGCGTACCATCACGTTTCCGACTTTGATAAAGGTCCGATTGTAGCCTATCGCGATTGCGTTGGTCGAGATCCAATGACTGTTGGCAGAATATGGAATCGGTGGGTTCAGGAGGGTAATACGGAACGCCGTGCTGGATCCCAACGGCCTCGTATCACTAGCAGTCGAGATGACAGGGATCTTATCCGCATGGCTGCAACGGATCGTGCAGCCACGTCTCGATCCCTGAGTCAACAGATGGGGACGTTTGCAACACAACAACCATCTACGCGGACAGTTCGACGACGTTTGCACCAGCATGGACTATCAGCTCGGAGACCATGGCTGCGGTTACCCTTGACGCTGCATCACAGACAGGAGCGCCTGCGATGGTGTACTCAATGACGAACCTGGGTGCACGAATGGCAAAACGTCATTTTTCGGATGAATCCAGGTTCTGTTTATAGCATCATGATGGTCGCATCAGTGTTTGGCGACATCGCGGTGAACGCACATAGGAAGCGTGTATTCGTTATCGCCATACTGGCATACTGGCGTATCACCCGGCGTGATGGTAGGGTGCCATAGGTTACACGTCTCGGTCACCTGTTGTTCGCATTGACGGCGCTTTGAACAGTGGACATTACATTTCAGATGTCTGTGCATCTGTTATTTCAAAGAATAAACGCACTAGAAAATACTTTGGCGTCGACGAGCTGTCGCCGCATATATTACGAGAAAATCAGATCAGATAACTTTTCCAAAGTAAATGAATGTGGATGGTTTGATTGAAAATGATTAATTGGTGCGTGGTAGAGGGTATCTGCTGTGGGGACATTACAAGGGGAAGGAAAACAGTATAGTCGTTGTCGTAATGTGGAAACGGAACTGAGGCAACTGTGGCGCACCATGGGCCAAAGCTAACAGGCGTGAACGACGGCTCGGAGATGTGTATGGACGAATAAAAGTTTAACAGTTGAGCAACTGACAGCATAGACGAACCAAGGGGTTATAATCAATGTCCCCTCAACGACACCTATCGAAGTGGCGCTGTGGTAACACACTGGAATCGCATTCGGGAGGACGACGGTTCAAACCCGCATCCTGCCATCCTGATTTAGGTTTTCCGTGATTTCCCTGAATCGCTTCAGGCAAATGCCACGATGGTTCCTTTGAAAGGACAGCCGACGTCCGTCCCCATCCTTCCCCAATTCGATGGGACCATGACCTGTTTGGTCCGTCCCCCAAATCAACCAACCAAACCTCAACGACCGTTGAGTGAACGTTGCTGCATATGGACCTCTACAGCAGGCGCTTGGTTCATAGACCCACTGTCACTTGTTCATTGTCGATGGGGGTTGGAATTTTCGCCCCAGTACCGCAACTGTACTTCTACCGAGTGGCCACAGGTGACTTTTTTTTAAGGTTATGGTTTGATGTGGCTCTCCAGGAATTTCTTACCCGTGCTAACCTTTTCACTGTAGAGAAGCACTTGCAACCTACGACATCCATTATTCGCTACATATATTCAACTCTCTATCTTCCTCGACAGTTTTTAATCTCTACAACTCTCCGTACTATCATGAGACTCATTCCCTGTCTTATAATCCTGTCCCTTCTTCTTGTCAGTGTTTTCCACATATTAGTTTCCTCGCCGATTTTACGGAGAACCTCATTTCTTACCTTCTCAGCCCCCTAATTTTCGACATTCTTCAGAACACCGCCCCCGGTAGATGCCGGCACGGCGGCTCAGCGTGTTCGGTCAGAGGGTTAGCTGCCCTCTGTAATAAAAAAAAACCGAGTTAATGGATAAACGACGAACTGAAACGGGTGTCTTGCGACGTCCGACCCGAGCAGATGCAACTAACTAAAGCGAACAAAATGAGATTTAAAAAAAAGTGGTCAGCGCGACGGAATGTCAATCCTAAGGGCCCGGGTTCGATTCCCGGCTGGGTGGGAGATTTTCTCCGCCCAGGGACTGGGTGTTGTGTTGTCCTAATCATCATCATTTCATCCCCATCGATGCGCAAGTTGCCGAAGTGGCGTCAAATTGAAATACTTGCACCAGGCAAACGGTCTACCCGACGGGAGGCCGCCGTCACACGACATTATTATTATTATTATTATTATTATTATTATTATTATTATTATTATTATAAGTAACACTACCTCTCCAATGCTTCCATTCTCTTGTGTTCCGGTATTCTCACAGTCCATGTTTAGCTACCACACAGTACTGTGCTTCAAATGTGCATTCTCGAAAGTTTCTTCGTCAAACTGAGCTCTATATTTGATACTACTAGACTTCTCTTCCCAATGCTAGTCCGCTTTATGTCCTCCTTGCCACGTCCGTTATGGACCAGTTTGTTGCCTAGGTGGCAGACTTCCTTAACTTCATCTACTTTTGATGTTAAATTTCTCGCTTTTCTCATTTCTGCTACTTCTCATTAGTTTCGTCTTTTTTCGATTTCTCCCTCAAACCAACTTCTGCACTCACTAGACTGTTCTTTCAATTCAACAGATCCTGTAATTCTTCTTCACTTTCAATGACGACAGCAGTGTCATCAGTAAATCGTATCACTTATATGAATTATAATCCCATTCTGAAACCTTTCCTTTATTTCCACCTTTTCTTCCTCGGGTTATATACTGATCAGTAGGGGCGAAAGATCGCAACCCTGTCTTACACCCTTTTTAATCCGAATCCTTCGTTCTTGATCTTCCATTCTTACTGTTCCATCCTGATTGTTGTAAATATTGCATATTACTCAACCTTCCCTATACCTTAGTCCTATTCCCATCAGATCAAGATCTGCATCATTTTACGTCATCGAAAGTTTTATTTGATAAACAAATACTATGGTCTTGATTTTTCATTAGTCTTACATCCACTATCAACCACAACGTCAGAATTGCGTGTTCCACATATACACTAGATGAATACCCAGCTGGTACCCCGATCAATCTCGGTCACATGATTCGCAAATATTTTTAAAATTTATTACACTAGACGTAGATAGACTCCGCCCTAATTGGGGGCAGGTAGGGGGAGGGAAGGGGGGAGAAATGAGAAAGGGAGGGCGTCTGGCCACCACTCATTGTTATATGCAGACTGAGATGCCGGACCGATGAAGATACGGGATAAGCTCACGATAAAGGAGGTCATAACTGCCTCGTTGGTATCTTTACCTTCCCGAAAGCCAAACTGATCGTCGGCTTACAGATCATCTATTCTTTTCAATTTTTTTTATATTATTCTTGTTAGCGACTTGGACCCATGAGCTGTTACGCTAATGGTGCGGTAGCTCTGTCGTATTTACCATTTTTATGAATCGACATGACAACAGCATAAGAGGTCTGCTCAAAAAAATTTCGGAACATTCGTAATTTCGCGCCAATGTTGTGTTGTAGCGAATTGCGGTTGGGATCACTGCACACGCCTGTGTTTAATGTTGTAACGGCCGGAAGTTTCATTGTTGTAAGTCTGTTAGCTATTGTTCACTGCTGAATGGAGTAGACCGTTGTGTCGCACAGTCTGCGAATTTCGAGCTGGCAGAGTTAAGAGGAGCAACAAATTTGCATTAAATTTTGCGTAAAATTAAAAAAAAAACCTTTGCAGCGACGCACCAAATAACGCAGGAAGTCTACGGCGATGAGTGGTTAAGCCGTACTCGTTACGAATGGTTCACATGGTTTAAGAATGACCGGACGGAAGCTAAAGGTGACCCTCGTTCATGATGCCCTTCGACGTCTACCGACGACGCTCATGTCACGAACGGCACCGAAATTGTGCATGCCAATCGAAGACTGACTGTCCAAGAGACTACAGCAGAATGTAACATTTCACTTGGTCCATGTCACGAAATCCGGACACAGCATCTTGGAAAGCATCGTGTTGCCGCCATGCTCGTTCCGCGGCTCATGAGTCAAGACCAGAAAGACCTTCGCCTCACAATCTGTGAAGAGCATTTGGATCGCGCAAATGAGAAGCTCCTTAAGAAAATAATAACTGGTGATTGGACGTGGGTCTACGGTTATGATGCTGAAACCAAGGTTCAATCTTCACAATGGTTCGGGAAACGTACTCCAAGACCAGAAAAGGCTAGTCAGGTTAGGTCAATTGTCACAGCGATGCTCATAGTTTTCTTTGACTTTGAAGGATTAGTTCATGATAAATTCGTGCCACAGGGACAAACTGTTAATCGATGGTAGTATCGGGACGTGTTGCACGCCTGCGACAAAATGTGAGAAGGAAACGGCCTCAAATGTGGCGAGACAATTCATCTACATCTACATCTTCATGGATACTCTACAAATCACATTTAAGTACCTGGCAGAGCGTTCATCGAACCACCTTCACAATTCTCTATTATTCCAATCTCTTATAGCATGCGGAGAGAACGATCACCTATATCTTTCCGTACGAGCTCTGATTTCCCATATTTTATCGTAGCCCGCATCTCGTGGTCGTGCGGTAGCGTTCTCGCTTCCCACGCCCGGGTTCCCGGGTTCGATTGCCGGCGGGGTCAGGAATTTTCTCTGCCTCGTGATGGCTGGGTGTTGTGTGCTGTCCTTAGGTTAGTTAGGTTTAAGTAGTTCTAAGTTCTAGGGGACTGATGACCATAGATGTTAAGTCCCATAGTGCTCAGAGCCATTTAATCGTAGTGGTTGTTCCTCTTTATATAGGTGAGTGTCAACAAAATATTTTCGCATTCGCCGCGCGGGATTAGCCGAGCGGTCTCAGGCGCTGCAGTCATGGACTGTACGGCTGGTCCCGGTGGAGGTTCGAGTCCTCCCTGGGGCATGGGTGTGTGTGTTTGTCCTTACGATAATTTACGTTAAGTAGTGTGTAAGCTTAGGGACTGATGACCTTAGCAGTTAAGCCCCATAAGATTTCACACACTTTTTTTTCGCATTCTGAGGAGAAAGTTGGTGACTGGAATTTCGTGAGAAGATTCCGTCGCAACGAAAAACGCGTTTCTTTTAATGATTTCCAGCCCACATCCTGTATCATTTCTGTGACACTGTCTCCCATATTTAGAGATAATACAAAACGTGCTGCCTTCCTTTGAACTTTTTCGATGTACTCTGTCAGTCCTATCTGGTAAGGATTCCACACCGCACAGCAGTATTGTAAAAGAGAACGGACAAGCGTAGTGTAGGCAGTCTCCTACATGGCTCCTGCATCACGATAACGTACTCACACTTCGTTTCTGATGGTGTGCGACTATTGCACGAAAAACGAAATCACTGTGGTGCCTGATCCTCCGTATTCTCCAGACCTGGCCCCTCCTCATTATTATTTTTTTTTTTTTTTACTTCCGATACTGAAAGGACTAAATTTGTGGCGATGGACGAGATAAGGAAGAGGCGCACCAAGACTGCTTCCGGAAGTGGAAATGGCGCTCGGTACGGTGTATCAGTTGTGGAGGAGAGTATTTCGAAGGAGACCATGCACAATAGGCAAAACGTAAGCGTCGAAAAATTTTGTGGATTCCTGGAATTTTTTGAGCAGAACTCGTGTGTCTGCCGAGGGACGACGGCGAAAGCGACTCTACGCGCCACGTCCAGCCAGCGTGCTGCGTTCCCTCACGTCCGCAGTACGGTCGCCGGTGATAACCTGCGTGACTTGCGACAGTTATTACTCATAGGCCTCAGCCCGGCATGCAGGTGCAGCTACGATCTTGACACCACAGCAGGCTGCCTCAAATATTATGACGTTATCGTCTCGTAGGACATTAGCTTGTTGTGCAAACGCTACTTCGTAACTTTCTAACAGTATTCCCGACCGATAGCACTAAAGGGATACACACTGATGAATGAAAACATACGACCTACTTGCTCACCGAGTGACTGATTACAGCCTTGTGTCGCTTTTGGCATGTGACGCGGTGAGGAATGTATTAGGAGCGATCGAAGCGTTTCTTTCTGACGGCGTTGCTGCAGCGTATACACAACGCAACGCGACTCCGATGCGCCGATACTAGCACCGAAATGTAGGGAAGGGATCAGTGTAGCGTCGGTGACTTGTGCATGCAGTAAATGCAGAAACGTGAACTATGAAGACGTTACTATCATATCTGTTAAAACAGAACGAATAAGCCACAGCGAACTGTGGTGTGCGTACCGTAAGACCTTCAGTACACACACCATCAGATTATTTGAGTTGTCGCTCTAACGAAGAAGGCGAGTGTCAGCAATATGTCTCGTGGTCTTATCGTGGCGTGTTTATCTTCTGCCTTTAGCTCAGACGATAGAAATGCCACTTGCACGCTTAGAGTAGCAGGTTGACGGTGACCAACTTTAAACAGAACGTGGTTAATTTTCACACACATTTATTAAAATAATAACAAGCATAAAAATTACTTAACTTGGTTCTGGAGCTATTTACAATTGACAAGCTGAAGTTCCTTTGGTATTGGTAAGTTAATCTTATTCTCACATATATCTCTGATACTTGACAATGTATGTACAGGAATGGCTACATGCAGGAATATGGTAATCTTATTAGGCGCAGGCTGAAACTTGACTATAGACTGGTACAGACAAATGTAGAACTCTTACAGACTGTTGCAGACAAATGCAGACTGGTACGGAATGGTGCAGACAAATGCAGACTGACTAATCGGATGTCCGTACACTCGTTATAATACCTCGCGTGTTCATGTATCACTGTGCGAGTGTGATCCACGAGGAGAAAAGGTTCTACATTAGCAGCAATCTCATTGGCTGAGTTACAGATTAATACGTGGATCGGCGGAAGCAGAATTTGGTCCGTCTCTATGGCAGCGCCATCTCGTAGTGCGGAGACGGACGAGGACTGTGCCTGCGCTGTTGTGCTTAGCGGGCCGCGCTCAAGTGGGAAAGTTATGTACGCGCTGACTATGCGAAACTATGTACACAACACAAAAAAACGAGAAAAGTATGAAACGTGGCTGAACAATGAATTCTCTGGACGTGGTTACTTCTGCTATTGTATAATGAGTTCACATCCGAGTTAAAGCCACACATCATCTATCCGGGACAGATCTTGGGATCTTCCTGGCCACACGAGTACCTCAACATAACGTTCAGATTTCATAGAGACTCTTGCCACGTGTGACGAGCGTTGTCCTTTTGAAAAATGTCACCACGATACCGTCGCTTGATAGGATATCTGTGATGTACCGTTGTGCCGTCAGAGATCCATCGATCACGACCACTTGCATCTACGGTTGGTGCCTGTAGGGTACTTGTTTTGGTACAGCCATGCTGCCTCTCGATTGTTTCCATCTGCTTGGCCGCACACAAACAGCATCTCGGCTTGATCCCGACATGTATACCGGACCATTCTGCTGCTTACAGTACACTGCGTCTATCACACAGCCTTCAGCACACAAGGAACACACAACACGTTGTCACAGGAACTGTCATTCTTCAGCACCATCTACCGCGGCAACAGTGCAGTTCGGGAATTATGTTCACAGGACCTTTTTTACTCCATTTCCAGTAAGTAATCCGTACTTGAATTTGTCGGTTTTTTAATGTTCACCCTTTATAGAAAGCTCTGACGATCAAAACAAGCAGCATGTGTTTATAGCTGGCACGGTGTGTCTGTTTTATCAAAATCAGATGAAATCACCATTTTCTCCGTTCCAAGGGTTTCAGCGCCGTCTACGGTGGCAACGATTCAGGTCCGGACATATGTTCACAGGATCCTTTTTTCTAGTCAAGAATCGCTCCCCGTAATCCGTCTGTTTTATTAATGTTCACCTTCTATAGCCCACCCCATTGTCCTGAGTACTTTTCTTAGAAATTAGTTTTTTGCTGGATGGCAACATCAGACAAACGTGCAATACAGACGTGCCAACACTCAAAACTGCATCTTACTTTAGTGAGAAATATAGGGGCTGGACAAAAATGTGGAAAAACCACGAGAAATGCATGCTTGAACATAT
Organism: Schistocerca piceifrons; assembly: GCF_021461385.2. Lineage (NCBI taxonomy): Eukaryota > Metazoa > Arthropoda > Insecta > Orthoptera > Acrididae > Schistocerca > Schistocerca piceifrons. The sequence goes on from NC_060141.1 coordinate 84,598,212, forward strand.
AGACGCTAAAGAAGACTCCAGATGGCACTGTTGTATCTCATCGCGAATGTCACCTCTGTAGTGTCCTTAATACTTTGCAAGTGTGAATCGTGTTCAAGACAATGGTTCAAAATAGCTCTGAGCACTATGGGACTTAACATCTGAGGTCATCAGTCCGCTAGACTTGGAACTACTTAAACCTGACTAACCTAAGGACATCACACACATCCGTGCCCGAGGCAGGATTCGAACCTGCGACCGTAGCACCAGCACGGTTCTGGACTGAAGCGCCTTGAACCACTCGGCCACTCTGGCCGTCAATCGTGGTCAGAACAGTGTTCTGTGTTGTTGTAAGTGCTTTATGTTGGAGCTAAGTGAACTCCAACTTGTGCAAATTGTTGTTGCTGGTATGATACGAGCCTCCATAACCAAGGTATCTGAACTGTTTGGTGCTTCTAGAGACACCGACCGAAAATTTATATCGCTTACAGCGCAAGTGGGAAAGCGTAAGCCTTCAAGTCACATTTCCGACGCTCGTGTGTTGAGTGATCAAATCAGACGGTCATTAAAAGAGGATTGTGACGAAAAATAATAGAACGACCGTTACAAAAGTCACTGAAGAAGTGAATGTTGCCCTCGCGGACCCTGTGAGCACCAAAACAATATGAAAGGAGCTCCACACACTGGAAGTTCAAGGGAAGCTGGAATTCCAAAACCACATATTAGTGATGCAAATGTACGTAACAGAAAAACTGCCAGAGACCACAAAGCCTGGATTATGGAGCAATGGACCGGGGGAGGTGGCGCAGTGATCAGCAGAGTGGAATCGTAATCGGGAGGACGACGATTCACAGCCGCGTCCGACCATCCTAAATTAATTTTGGGTGATTTCCCTAAATCGCTTAAGGTAAATGCCGGGATGGTCCCTTTGTAAGGGCAAGGGTGACTCTTCCCCATCCTTCCCTAATCCGATGGGACCGACGACGTCGATATTTGGTCCCCTCCTCCAAATCAATCGACTAATGGAGCAATGGAAGAAAGTCCTTTGGGAGAGTGACTTATTTCACACTATATCCAATATCTGGCCGGGTTTATGTACAAAGGCTTAAATATGGCGAGGGTTTGGTGGTGATCTGGGCAGCCATATCATGGTATTCCACGGGCCCCATGGTTATTCTGCAACGTTACATTACTACCAAGAACTGTGTGACCATTTTGGCTGATCAAGTGCACCACATGGCACAATGTTTGTTCCCCAGTGGTGATGCTGTGTTTGAAAATGACAGGGCCTCTACTCACACAGCTCTCATAATCCAGGACTGGTTTTGTGACGTTGAGAATGAATTGTCCCATCTCTCCTAGCCACCACAGTCCCCATATTATTGAGCCTTGGTTGTCTACGTCGGAGAGAAGGAAGCCCGATTGTTATCCACCTCCATCATCGTCGGCTGAACTTGCCGCTATTTTGCAGGAACATTTGGATAAGGTTCTCTTGAAAACCGTAAGGGACTTGCATTTATCCATATCGAGACGACTGGAAGCTGTTTTGAATTCCAACGGGGTTCAAAAAGAAAAAAAAAAAAAAATGGTTCAAATGGCTCTGAGCACTACGGGACTTAACATCTATGGTCATCAGTCCCCTAGAACTTAGAACTACTTAAACCTAACTAACCTAAGGACAACACACAACACCCAGTCATCACGAGGCAGAGAAAATCCCTGACCCCGCCGGGAATCGAACCCGGGAACCCGGCAACGGGGTTCCTACAATGCATCACAATGTGTTGTGTTTTCGGAGTTTACGTATTTTTCTCCATTCCCAGTACGTGTTCGATGAACCACGCGGTATGCAGTTAATAAGAAAGGAAAATGGTCAGTTGCGTTAATAAAAATTGCATCATATGCCCATGTTTTTTGCTCGCATATCATGTCATTTCTGAAAACCCAGAATCTACTCTGTAGGAATCAACATGGATTCCGGAATCAGCGATCGTGTGAGACCCAACTTGCTTTATATGTTCATGAGACCCAGAAAATATTAGATACAGGCTCCCAGGTACATGCCATTTTCCTTGACTTCCGGAAGGCGTTCGATACAGTTCCGCACTGTCGCCTGATAAAGTAAGAGCCTACGGAATATCAGACCACTTGTGTGGCTGGATTGAAGAGTTTTTAGCAAACAGAACACAGCATGTTCTCAATGGAGAGACGTCTACAGACATTAAAGTAACCTCTGGCGTTCCACAGGGGAATGTTATGGGACCATTGCTTTTCACAATATATATAAATGACCTAGTAGATAGTGTCGGAAGTTCCATGCGGCTTTTCACGGAGATGCTGTAGTATACAGAGAAGTTGCAGCATTAGAAAATTGCAGGAAGATCTGCAGCGGATAGGCACTTGGTGCAGGGAGTGGCAACTGACCCTTAACATAAACAGATGTAATGTATTGCGAATACATAGAAAGAAGGATCCTTTATTGTATGATTATATGATAGCGGAACAAACACTGGTAGCAGTTACTTCTGTAAAATATCTGGGAGTATGCGTACGGAACGATTTGAAGTGGAATAATCATATAAAATTAATTGTTGGTAAGGCGGGTACCAGGCTGAGGTTCATTGGGAGAGTCCTTAGAAAATTTAGTCCATCAACAAAGGAGGTGGCTTACAAAACACTCGTTCGACCTATACTTGAGTATTGCTCATCAGTGTGGGATCCGTACCAGGTCGGGTTGACGGAGGAGATAGAGAAGATCCAAAGAAGAGCGGCATGTTTCGTCACAGGGTTATTTGGTAAGCATGACAGCGTTACGGAGAGGTTTAGCAAACTCAAGTGGCAGACTCTGCAAAAGAGGTGCTCTGCGTCGCGATGTAGCTTGCTGTCCAGGTTTCGAGAGGGTGCGTTTCTGGATGAGGTATCGAATATATTGCTTCCCCCTATTAATACCTCCCGAGGAGATCTCGAACGTAGAATTAGAGATTCGAGCGCGCACGGAGGCTTTCCGGCAGTCGTTCTTCCCGCGAACCATACGCGACTGGAACAGGAAAGGGCGGTAATGACAGTGGAACGTAAAGTGCGCTCCGCCATACACCGTTGGGTGGCTTGTGGAGTATAAATGTAGATGTAGATTGCTTGCAATAGTACAGCTGAAATTTGACGTAATTTTTGATAATGCAACTGGCCCTTTTCCTTCTTTATCACCTGCATCTTACAAGTTTATGGTTGGAAACCTGGCTCGCTCACGATGAAGCTTTGGACTACATACTGGCGTACTCTTGTTGGCCCATAACACGAATTCATTTGATTGCATGACTGTAGCTAATGATGACGTTTCTCAAAGAATATTCAACTCTTTTTTACAATTTGATCTGAAGATGGTTATAGAAAGCAACGGAAACTAGTCATCGACATTTAATTGTATAGTTGAAAATTTTGGTCCAGGGATTGAAGTTATCTTACGTTAAAACAATTTAATAAATCATGACAAGGATACCGGAACGTGGAGCCATTAGGTAGCAATAGGTGAGGTTTATTGGTCATGGCGAAATCAGCGAGAGAAGTAAGAGCATATGGACTATCAGACCAATTGTGTGATTGGATTGACGAGTTCTTAGATAACAGAACGCAGCATGCCATTCTCTCTGGAGAGAAGTCTTCCGAAGTAAGAGTGATTACAGGTATGCCGCAGGGGAGCGTCGTAGGACCGTTGCTATTCACAATATACATAAATGACCTTGTGGATAACATCGGAAGTTCACTGAGGCTTTTTGCGGATGATGCTGTAGTATATCGACAGGTTGTAACAATGGAAAATTGTACTGAAATGCAGGAGGATCTGCAACGAATTGACGGATGGTGCCGGGAATGGCAATTGAATCTCAATGTAGGCAAGTGTAATGTGCTGCGAATACATAGAAAGAAAGATCCTTTACCATTTAACTACAATGTAGCAGGTCAGCAACTGGAAGCAGTTAATTCCATAAAATTATCTGGGAGTAGGCATTAGGAGTGATTTAAAATGTAATGACCATATAAAATTAATCGTCGGTAAAGCAGATGCCAGACAGATTCATTAGAAGAATCCTAAGGAAATGCAGTCCGAAAACAAAGGAAGTAAGTTACAGTACAGTTGTTCGCCCACAGCTTGAATGCTGCTCACCTGTATGGGATCCGCGCCAGATAATGTTGATAGAAGAGATAGAGAAGATCCAACGGAGAGCAGCGCGCTTCGTTACAGGATCATTTAGTACTCGCGAAAGCGTTACGGAGATGATAGATAAACTTCAGTGGAAGACTCTTCAAGAGAGACGCTCAGTAAGTCGGTACGGGCTTTTGTTGAAGTTTCGAGAACATACCCTCACCGAAGAGTCAAGCAGTATATTGCGCCCTCCTACGTATATCTCGCGAAGAGACCATGACGATAAAATCAAAGAGATTAGAGCCCAGACGCACGCATACTGACAGTCTTTCTTTCCACGAAGAATACGAGATTGGAATACATCTACATCTACGTCCATACTCCGCAAGCCACCTGACGGTGTGTGGCGGAGGGTACCTTCAGTACCTCTATCGGTTCTCCCTTCTATTCCAGTCTCGTATTGTTCGTGGAAAGAAAGATTGACGTTATGCCTTTGTGTGGGTTCTAATCTCTCTGATTTTATCCTCATGGTCTCTTCGCGAGATATACGTAGGAGGGAGCAATATACTGCTTGACTCTTCGGTGAAGGAATGTTCTCGAAACTTCAATAAAAGCCCGTACCGAGCTACTGAGCGTCTCTCCTGCAGAGTCTTCCACTGGAGTTTATCTATCATCTCCGTAACGCTTTCGCGATTACTAAATGATCCTGTAACGAAGCGCGCTGCTCTCCGTTGGATCTTCTCTATCTCTTCTATCAACCCTATCTGGTACGGATCCCACACTGCTGAGCAGTATTCAAGCAGTGGGCGAACAAGCGTACTGTAACCTACTTCCTTTGTTTTCGGATTGCATTTCCTTAGGATTCTTCCAATGAATCTCAGTCTGGCCTCTGCTTTACCGACGATCAACATTATATGATCATTCCATTTTAAATCACTCCTAATGCGTACTCCCAGATAATTTATGGTATTAACTGCTTCCAGTTGCTGACCTGCTATTTTGTAGCTAAATGATAAAGGATCTATCTTTCTGTATATTCGCAGCACATTACACTTGTCTACATTGAGATTCAATTGCCATTCCCTGCACCATGCGTCAATTCGCTGCAGATCCTCCTGCATTTCAATACAATTTTCCATTGTTACAACCTCTCGGTACACCACAGCATCATCTGCAAAAAGCCTCAGTGAACTTCCGATGTCATCCACCAGGTCATTTATGTATATTGTGAATAGCAACGGTCCTATGACACTCCCCTGCGGCACACCTGAAATCACTCTTACTTCGGAAGACTTCTCTCCATTGAGAATAACATGCTGCGTCCTGTTATCTAGGAACTCCTCAATCCAATCACACAATTGGTCTGATAGTCCATATGCTCTTACTTTGTTCAGTAAACGACTGTGGGGAACTGTATCGAACGCCTTGCGGAAGTCAAGAAACACGGCATCTACCTGTGAACCCGTGTCTATGGCCCTCTGAGTCTCATGCACGAATAGCGCGAGCTGGGTTTCACATGACCGTCTTTTTCGAAACCCATGCTGATTCCTACAGAGTAGATTTCTAGTCTCCAGAAAAGTCATTATACTCTAACACAATACGTGTTCCAAAATTCTGCAACTGATCGACGTTAGAGATATAGGTCTATAGTTCTGCACATCTGTTCGACGTCCCTTCTTGAAAACGGGGATGACCTGTGCCCTTTTCCAATCCTTTGGAACGCTACGCTCTTCTAGAGACCTACGGTACACCGCTGCAAGAAGGGGGGCAAGTTCCTTCGCGTACTCTGTGTAAAATTGAACTGGTATCCCATCAGGTCCAGAGGCCTTTCCTCTTTTGAGCGACTTTAATTGTTTCTCTATCCCTCTGTCGTCTATTTCGATATCTACCATTTTGTCATCTGTGCGACAATCTAGAGAAGGAACTACAGTGCAATCTTCCTCTGTGAAACAACTTTGGAAAAAGACATTTAGTATTTTGGCCTTTAGTCTGTCATCCTCTGTTTCAGTACCATTTTGGTCACAGAGTGTCTGGACATTTTGTTTTGATCCACCTACCGCTTTGACATAAGACCAAAATTTCTTAGGATTTTCTGCCAAGTCAGTACATAGAACTTTACTTTCGAATTCATTGAACGCCTCTCGCATAGCCCTCCTCACACTACATTTCGCTTCGCGTAATTTTTGTTTGTCTGCAAGGCTTTGGCTATGTTTATGTTTGCTGTGAAGTTCCCTTTGCTTCCGCAGCAGTTTTCTAACTCGGTTGTTGTACCACGGTGGCTCTTTCCCATCTCTTACGATCTTGCTTGGCACATACTCATCTAACGCATAATGTACGACGGTTTTGAACTTCGTCCACTGATCCTCAACACTATCTGTACTTGAGACAAAACTTTTGTGTTGAGCCAACAGGTACTCTGAAATCTGCTTTTTGTCACTTTTTCTAAACAGAAAAATCTTCCTACCCTTTTTAATATTCCTATTTACGGCTGAAATCATCGATGCCGTAACCGCTTTATGATCGCTGATTCCCTGTTCTGCGTTAACTTTTTCAAATAGTTCGGGTCTGTTTGTCACCAGAAGGTCTAATATGTTATCCCCACGAGTCGGTTCTCTGTTTAACTGCTCAAGGTAGTTTTCAGATAAAGCACTTAAAAAAATTTCACAGGATTCTTTGTCCCTGCCACCCGTTATGAACGTTTGAGTCTCCCAGTCTATATCTGGCAAATTAAATTCTCCACCCAGAACTATAACATGGTGGGGAAATCTACTCGAAATATTTTCCAAATTATCCTTCAGGTGCTCAGCCACAACAGCTGTTGAGCCAGGGGGCCTATAGAGACATCCAATTATCATGTCTGGGCCTGCTTTAACCGTGACCTTCACCCAAATCATTTCACATTTCGGATCTCCGTCAATTTCCTTCGATACTATTGCACTTCTTATCGCTATAGACACGCCTCCCCCTTCACTGTTCAGCCTGTCTCTACGGTATACATTCCAATCTGAGTTTAGGATTTCATTACTGTTTACGTCTGGTTTCAGCCAACTTTCTGTCCCTAGTACTATATGGGCATTGTGACCGTTTATTAATGAGAGCAGTTCTGGGACCTTTCTATAGACGCTCCTGCAGTTTACTATTAGCACATTAATATTGTTATTCCCTGTTGCATTTTGCCTACTCCTACCTTGCCGCGTCTCAGGAGGCGTCTTGTCGGGCCTAGGGAGGGGATTCTCTAACCTAAAAAACCCCCATGTGCACTCCACACGTACTCCGCTACCCTTGTAGCCGCTTCCGGCGTGTAGTGCACGCCTGACCTATTCAGGGGGACCCTACATTTCTCCACCCGATAGCGGAGGTCGAGAAATTTGCACCCCAGATCTCCGCAGAATCGTCAGTCTCTGGTTTAAGCCTTCCACTCGGCTCCAAACCAGAGGACCGCGATCGGTTCTGGGAACTATACTACAAATTGTTAGCTCTGATTCCACCCCGCGAGCGAGGCTTTCCGCCTTCACCAATTCCGCCAACCGCCCGTACGAACTGAGGATGACCTCTGAACCCACACGGCAGGAGTCATTGGTGCCGACATGAGCAACAATTTGCAGTCGGGTGCACCCAGTGCTCTCTATCGCCGCCGGTAGGGCCTCCTCCACATCTCGGATGAGGCCCCCCGGCAAGCAGAGTGAACACTGGCCTTCTTCCCGGACCTTCCCGCTATTTCCCTAAGGGGCTCCATCACCCGCCTAACGTTGGAGCTCCCAATAACTAATAAACCCCTCCCCCCCTGTGCCTGCTCGGACCTTGCTGAAGGAGCAGCCACATGTCCACTCACAGGCAGAGCGGGCGATGCCACACGGCCAGCCTCCACATTGACCCTCCGCCTCGTGCGCCGCGAACGCCGCTGAACCCACCACTCCCCTTGGGGAGAGGGTGGCCCAACCGCGCCCGGTACCGGCGAAGATGTCTCGACAGCAGGGACAGTGTGTGAAGTATGTAACACCTGGGGTGTACCCTGCGACGCACCAGACTCCCCACTGCCGCTACACTCCGAGGCAGCAGCCTGAAGACAGCTGACCGCGGCCATCAACACGCTCAGCTGTTCGTGAACAGTGGCCAGCTCCTCCTGCGTCCGTACACAGCAGTCACACATCCTATCCATCCTAAGGAATCAATTTACTGAAGAGAGTTGTTCAACCTTTAACTAGACTGCTAATTCACTAAAGGCGGCTGTTTATTCACTAAAGTGGGGTTGCTAGCCACTTCTTGTAGAAAACAATGAAAATTGCACTACCTGTCTCTGGACTGTATTGAAAACAAACACTAGCACTACTGGCACTATGGTTGACTAAAGGGACTATCTCTGACTATTCAAAACAAACACGAAATCTATGGAACACTATTAATAGCACCAGACAATTAAAGCTTCCTAAAAGCAAATACACACGGAAGAAGAAGTGACAAGTAAGAAAAATACAGTTAATACTTAAATTAAGGTAGCTCGCTGCACAGCAGACGTGAAGCAGACGGCAGTTACGACGACACTGACTCTACTGGCACTATGGCTGACTAAAGGGACTCTCTGACTGTATTCAAAACAAACACGAAATCTATGGAACACTATTAATAGCACCAGACAATTAAAGCTTCCTAAAAGCAAATACACACGGAAGAAGAAGTGACAAGTAAGAAAAATACAGTTAATACTTAAATTAAGGTAGCTCGCTGCACAGCAGACGTGAAGCAGACGGCAGTTACGACGACACTGACTCTACTGGCACTATGGCTGACTAAAGGGACTCTGACTGTATTCAAAACAAACACGAAATCTATGGAACACTATTAATAGCACCAGACAATTAAAGCTTCCTAAAAGCAAATACACACGGAAGAAGTGACAAGTGAGAAAAATACAGTTAATACTTAAATTAAGGTAGCTCGCTGCACAGCAGACGTGAAGCAGACGGCAGTTACGACGACACTGACTCTACTGGCACTATGGCTGACTAAAGGGACTCTCTGACTGTATTCAAAACAAACACGAAATCTATGGAACACCATTAATAGCACCAGACAATTAAAGCTTCCTAAAAGCAAATACGGAAGAAGTGACAAGTGAGAAAAATACAGTTAATACTTAAATTAAGGTAGCTCGCTGCACAGCAGACGTGAAGCAGACGGCAGTTACGACGACACTGACTCTACTGGCACTATGGCTGACTAAAGGGACTCTCTGACTGTATTCAAAACAAACACGAAATCTATGGAACACTATTAATAGCACCAGACAATTAAAGCTTCCTAAAAGCAAATACGGAAGAAGTGACAAGTGAGAAAAATACAGTTAATACTTAAATTAAGGTAGCTCGCTGCACAGCAGACGTGAAGCAGACGGCAGTTACGACGACACTGACTACTGGCACTATGGCTGACTAAAGGGACTCACTCTGACTGTATTCAAAACAAACACGAAATCTATGGAACACTATTAATAGCACCAGACAATTAAAGCTTCCTAAAAGCAAATACGGAAGAAGTGACAAATGAGAAAAATACAGCTAATACTTAAATTAAGGTAGCTCGCTGCACAGCAGACGTGAAGCAGACGGCAGTTACGACGACACTGACTCTACTGGCACTATGGCTGACTAAAGGGACTCTCTGTATTCAAAACAAACACAAAATCTATGGAACACTATTAATAGCACCAGACAATTAAAGCTTCCTAAAAGCAAATACACACGGAAGAAGAAGTGACAAGTAAGAAAAGTACAGTTAATACTTAAATTAAGGTAGCTCGCTGCACAGCAGACGTGAAGCAGACGGCAGTTACGACGACACTGACTCTACTGGCACTATGGCTGACTAAAGGGACTCTCTGTATTCAAAACAAACACGAAATCTATGGAACACTATTAATAGCACCAGACAATTAAAGCTTCCTAAAAGCAAATACGGAAGAAGTGACAAGTGAGAAAAATACAGTTAATACTTAAATTAAGGTAGCTCGCTGCACAGCAGACGTGAAGCAGACGGCAGTTACGACGACACTGACTCTACTGGCACTATGGCTGACTAAAGGGACACTCTGTATTCAAAACAAACACGAAATCTATGGAACACTATTAATAGCACCAGACAATTAAAGCTTCCTAAAAGCAAATACACACGGAAGAAGAAGTGACAAGTAAGAAAAATACAGTTAATACTTAAATTAAGGTAGCTCGCTGCACAGCAGACGTGAAGCAGACGGCAGTTACGACGACACTGACTCTACTGGCACTATGGCTGACTAAAGGGACTCTCTGTATTCAAAACAAACACGAAATCTATGGAACACTATTAATAGCACCAGACAATTAAAGCTTCCTAAAAGCAAATACACACGGAAGAAGAAGTGACAAGTAAGAAAAATACAGTTAATACTTAAATTAAGGTAGCTCGCTGCACAGCAGACGTGAAGCAGACGGCAGTTACGACGACACTGACTCTACTGGCACTATGGCTGACTAAAGGGACTCTCTGACTGTATTCAAAACAAACACGAAATCTATGGAACACTATTAATAGCACCAGACAATTAAAGCTTCCTAAAAGCAAATACGGAAGAAGTGACAAGTGAGAAAAATACAGTTAATACTTAAATTAAGGTAGCTCGCTGCACAGCAGACGTGAAGCAGACGGCAGTTACGACGACACTGACTACTGGCACTATGGCTGACTAAAGGGACACTGACTGTATTCAAAACAAACACGAAATCTATGGAACACTTAATAGCACCAGACAATTAAAGCTTCCTAAAAGCAAATACGGAAGAAGTGACAAGTGAGAAAAATACAGCTAATACTTAAATTAAGGTAGCTCGCTGCACAGCATACGTGAAGCAGACGGCAGTTACGACGACACTGACTCTACTGGCACTATGGCTGACTAAAGGGACACTCTGTATTCAAAACAAACACGACATCTATGGAACACTATTAATAGCACCAGACAATTAAAGCTTCCTAAAAGCAAATACACACGGAAGAAGAAGTGACAAGTAAGAAAAATACAGTTAATACTTAAATTAAGGTAGCTCGCTGCACAGCAGACGTGAAGCAGACGGCAGTTACGACGACACTGACTCTACTGGCACTATGGCTGAGTAAAGGGACTCACTCTGACTGTATTCAAAACAAACACGAAATCTATGGAACACTATTAATAGCACCAGACAATTAAAGCTTCCTAAAAGCAAATACGGAAGAAGTGACAAGTGAGAAAAATACAGTTAATACTTAAATTAAGGTAGCTCGCTGCACAGCAGACGTGAAGCAGACGGCAGTTACGACGACACTGACTCTACTGGCACTATGGCTGACTAAAGGGACACTCTGACTGTATTCAAAACAAACACGAAATCTATGGAACACTATTAATAGCACCAGACAATTAAAGCTTCCTAAAAGCAAATACGGAAGAAGTGACAAGTGAGAAAAATACAGCTAATACTTAAATTAAGGTAGCTCGCTGCACAGCAGACGTGAAGCAGACGGCAGTTACGACACTGACTCTACTGGCACTATGGCTGACTAAAGGGACTCACTCTGACTGTATTCAAAACAAACACGAAATCTATGGAACACTATTAATAGCACCAGACAATTAAAGCTTCCTAAAAGCAAATACACACGGAAGAAGAAGTGACAAGTAAGAAAAATACAGTTAATACTTAAATTAAGGTAGCTCGCTGCACAGCAGACGTGAAGCAGACGGCAGTTACGACGACACTGACTCTACTGGCACTATGGCTGACTAAAGGGACTCTCTGTATTCAAAACAAACACGAAATCTATGGAACACTATTAATAGCACCAGACAATTAAAGCTTCCTAAAAGCAAATACACACGGAAGAAGTGACAAGTGAGAAAAATACAGTTAATACTTAAATTAAGGTAGCTCGCTGCACAGCAGACGTGAAGCAGACGGCAGTTACGACGACACTGACTCTACTGGCACTATGGCTGACTAAAGGGACTCTCTGTATTCAAAACGAACACGAAATCTATTGAACACTATTAATAGCACCAGACAATTAAAGCTTCCTAAAAGCAAATACACACGGAAGAAGAAGTGACAAGTAAGAAAAATACAGTTAATACTTAAATTAAGGTAGCTCGCTGCACAGCAGACGTGAAGCAGACGGCAGTTACGACGACACTGACTCTACTGGCACTATGGCTGACTAAAGGGACTCTCTGTATTCAAAACAAACACAAAATCTATGGAACACTATTAATAGCACCAGACAATTAAAGCTTCCTAAAAGCAAATACACACGGAAGAAGAAGTGACAAGTAAGAAAAGTACAGTTAATACTTAAATTAAGGTAGCTCGCTGCACAGCAGACGTGAAGCAGACGGCAGTTACGACGACACTGACTCTACTGGCACTATGGCTGACTAAAGGGACTCTCTGTATTCAAAACAAACACGAAATCTATGGAACACTATTAATAGCACCAGACAATTAAAGCTTCCTAAAAGCAAATACGGAAGAAGTGACAAGTGAGAAAAATACAGTTAATACTTAAATTAAGGTAGCTCGCTGCACAGCAGACGTGAAGCAGACGGCAGTTACGACGACACTGACTCTACTGGCACTATGGCTGACTAAAGGGACACTCTGACTGTATTCAAAACAAACACGAAATCTATGGAACACTATTAATAGCACCAGACAATTAAAGCTTCCTAAAAGCAAATACACACGGAAGAAGAAGTGACAAGTAAGAAAAATACAGTTAATACTTAAATTAAGGTAGCTCGCTGCACAGCAGACGTGAAGCAGACGGCAGTTACGACGACACTGACTCTACTGGCACTATGGCTGACTAAAGGGACTCTCTGTATTCAAAACAAACACGAAATCTATGGAACACTATTAATAGCACCAGACAATTAAAGCTTCCTAAAAGCAAATACACACGGAAGAAGTGACAAGTGAGAAAAATACAGTTAATACTTAAATTAAGGTAGCTCGCTGCACAGCAGACGTGAAGCAGACGGCAGTTATGACGACACTGACTCTACTGGCACTATGGCTGACTAAAGGGACTCTCTGACTGTATTCAAAACAAACACGAAATCTATGGAACACTATTAATAGCACCAGACAATTAAAGCTTCCTAAAAGCAAATACACACGGAAGAAGAAGTGACAAGTAAGAAAAATACAGTTAATACTTAAATTAAGGTAGCTCGCTGCACAGCAGACGTGAAGCAGACGGCAGTTACGACGACACTGACTCTACTGGCACTATGGCTGACTAAAGGGACTCTCTGTATTCAAAACAAACACGAAATCTATGGAACACTATTAATAGCACCAGACAATTAAAGCTTCCTAAAAGCAAATACACACGGAAGAAGTGACAAGTGAGAAAAATACAGTTAATACTTAAATTAAGGTAGCTCGCTGCACAGCAGACGTGAAGCAGACGGCAGTTATGACGACACTGACTCTACTGGCACTATGGCTGACTAAAGGGACTCTCTGACTGTATTCAAAACAAACACGAAATCTATGGAACACTATTAATAGCACCAGACAATTAAAGCTTCCTAAAAGCAAATACACACGGAAGAAGAAGTGACAAGTAAGAAAAATACAGTTAATACTTAAATTAAGGTAGCTCGCTGCACAGCAGACGTGAAGCAGACGGCAGTTACGACGACACTGACTCTACTGGCACTATGGCTGACTAAAGGGACTCTCTGACTGTATTCAAAACAAACACGAAATCTATGGAACACTATTAATAGCACCAGACAATTAAAGCTTCCTAAAAGCAAATACGGAAGAAGTGACAAGTGAGAAAAATACAGTTAATACTTAAATTAAGGTAGCTCGCTGCACAGCAGACGTGAAGCAGACGGCAGTTACGACGACACTGACTACTGGCACTATGGCTGACTAAAGGGACACTGACTGTATTCAAAACAAACACGAAATCTATGGAACACTTAATAGCACCAGACAATTAAAGCTTCCTAAAAGCAAATACGGAAGAAGTGACAAGTGAGAAAAATACAGCTAATACTTAAATTAAGGTAGCTCGCTGCACAGCATACGTGAAGCAGACGGCAGTTACGACGACACTGACTCTACTGGCACTATGGCTGACTAAAGGGACACTCTGTATTCAAAACAAACACGACATCTATGGAACACTATTAATAGCACCAGACAATTAAAGCTTCCTAAAAGCAAATACACACGGAAGAAGAAGTGACAAGTAAGAAAAATACAGTTAATACTTAAATTAAGGTAGCTCGCTGCACAGCAGACGTGAAGCAGACGGCAGTTACGACGACACTGACTCTACTGGCACTATGGCTGAGTAAAGGGACTCACTCTGACTGTATTCAAAACAAACACGAAATCTATGGAACACTATTAATAGCACCAGACAATTAAAGCTTCCTAAAAGCAAATACGGAAGAAGTGACAAGTGAGAAAAATACAGTTAATACTTAAATTAAGGTAGCTCGCTGCACAGCAGACGTGAAGCAGACGGCAGTTACGACGACACTGACTCTACTGGCACTATGGCTGACTAAAGGGACACTCTGACTGTATTCAAAACAAACACGAAATCTATGGAACACTATTAATAGCACCAGACAATTAAAGCTTCCTAAAAGCAAATACGGAAGAAGTGACAAGTGAGAAAAATACAGCTAATACTTAAATTAAGGTAGCTCGCTGCACAGCAGACGTGAAGCAGACGGCAGTTACGACACTGACTCTACTGGCACTATGGCTGACTAAAGGGACTCACTCTGACTGTATTCAAAACAAACACGAAATCTATGGAACACTATTAATAGCACCAGACAATTAAAGCTTCCTAAAAGCAAATACACACGGAAGAAGAAGTGACAAGTAAGAAAAATACAGTTAATACTTAAATTAAGGTAGCTCGCTGCACAGCAGACGTGAAGCAGACGGCAGTTACGACGACACTGACTCTACTGGCACTATGGCTGACTAAAGGGACTCTCTGACTGTATTCAAAACAAACACGAAATCTATGGAACACTATTAATAGCACCAGACAATTAAAGCTTCCTAAAAGCAAATACACACGGAAGAAGTGACAAGTGAGAAAAATACAGTTAATACTTAAATTAAGGTAGCTCGCTGCACAGCAGACGTGAAGCAGACGGCAGTTACGACGACACTGACTCTACTGGCACTATGGCTGACTAAAGGGACTCTCTGACTGTATTCAAAACAAACACGAAATCTATGGAACACTATTAATAGCACCAGACAATTAAAGCTTCCTAAAAGCAAATACACACGGAAGAAGTGACAAGTGAGAAAAATACAGTTAATACTTAAATTAAGGTAGCTCGCTGCACAGCAGACGTGAAGCAGACGGCAGTTACGACGACACTGACTCTACTGGCACTATGGCTGACTAAAGGGACTCACTCTGACTGTATTCAAAACAAACACGAAATCTATGGAACACTATTAATAGCACCAGACAATTAAAGCTTCCTAAAAGCAAATACACACGGAAGAAGTGACAAGTAAGAAAAATACAGTTAATACTTAAATTAAGGTAGCTCGCTGCACAGCAGACGTGAAGCAGACGGCAGTTACGACGACACTGACTCTACTGGCACTATGGCTGACTAAAGGGACTCTCTGACTGTATTCAAAACAAACACGAAATCTATGGAACACTATTAAGAGCACCAGACAATTAAAGCTTCCTAAAAGCAAATACACACGGAAGAAGAAGTGACAAGTAAGAAAAATACAGCTAATACTTAAATTAAGGTAGCTCGCTGCACAGCAGACGTGAAGCAGACGGCAGTTACGACGACACTGACTCTACTGGCACTATGGCTGACTAAAGGGACTCTCTGTATTCAAAACGAACACGAAATCTATGGAACACTATTAATAGCACCAGACAATTAAAGCTTCCTAAAAGCAAATACACACGGAAGAAGAAGTGACAAGTAAGAAAAATACAGTTAATACTTAAATTAAGGTAGCTCGCTGCACAGCAGACGTGAAGCAGACGGCAGTTACGACGACACTGACTCTACTGGCACTATGGCTGACTAAAGGGACTCTCTGTATTCAAAACAAACAAAATCTATGGAACACTATTAATAGCACCAGACAATTAAAGCTTCCTAAAAGCAAATACACACGGAAGAAGTGACAAGTAAGAAAAGTACAGTTAATACTTAAATTAAGGTAGCTCGCTGCACAGCAGACGTGAAGCAGACGGCAGTTACGACGACACTGACTCTACTGGCACTATGGCTGACTAAAGGGACTCTCTGTATTCAAAACAAACACGAAATCTATGGAACACTATTAATAGCACCAGACAATTAAAGCTTCCTAAAAGCAAATACACACGGAAGAAGTGACAAGTGAGAAAAATACAGTTAATACTTAAATTAAGGTAGCTCGCTGCACAGCAGACGTGAAGCAGACGGCAGTTACGACGACACTGACTCTACTGGCACTATGGCTGACTAAAGGGACTCTCTGACTGTATTCAAAACAAACACGAAATCTATGGAACACTATTAATAGCACCAGACAATTAAAGCTTCCTAAAAGCAAATACACACGGAAGAAGAAGTGACAAGTAAGAAAAATACAGTTAATACTTAAATTAAGGTAGCTCGCTGCACAGCAGACGTGAAGCAGACGGCAGTTACGACGACACTGACTCTACTGGCACTATGGCTGACTAAAGGGACTCTCTGACTGTATTCAAAACAAACACGAAATCTATGGAACACTATTAATAGCACCAGACAATTAAAGCTTCCTAAAAGCAAATACACACGGAAGAAGAAGTGACAAGTAAGAAAAATACAGTTAATACTTAAATTAAGGTAGCTCGCTGCACAGCAGACGTGAAGCAGACGGCAGTTACGACGACACTGACTCTACTGGCACTATGGCTGACTAAAGGGACTCACTCTGACTGTATTCAAAACAAACACGAAATCTATGGAACACTATTAATAGCACCAGACAATTAAAGCTTCCTAAAAGCAAATACACACGGAAGAAGAAGTGACAAGTAAGAAAAATACAGTTAATACTTAAATTAAGGTAGCTCGCTGCACAGCAGACGTGAAGCAGACGGCAGTTACGACGACACTGACTCTACTGGCACTATGGCTGACTAAAGGGACTCTCTGACTGTATTCAAAACAAACACGAAATCTATGGAACACTATTAATAGCACCAGACAATTAAAGCTTCCTAAAAGCAAATACACACGGAAGAAGTGACAAGTGAGAAAAATACAGTTAATACTTAAATTAAGGTAGCTCGCTGCACAGCAGACGTGAAGCAGACGGCAGTTACGACGACACTGACTCTACTGGCACTATGGCTGACTAAAGGGACTCTCTGACTGTATTCAAAACAAACACGAAATCTATGGAACACTATTAATAGCACCAGACAATTAAAGCTTCCTAAAAGCAAATACACACGGAAGAAGAAGTGACAAGTAAGAAAAATACAGTTAATACTTAAGGTAGCTCGCTGCACAGCAGACGTGAAGCAGACGGCAGTTACGACGACACTGACTCTACTGGCACTATGGCTGACTAAAGGGACTCTCTGTATTCAAAACAAACACGAAATCTATGGAACACTATTAATAGCACCAGACAATTAAAGCTTTCTAAAAGCAAATACACATGGAAGAAGAAGTGACAAGTAAGAAAAATACAGTTAATACTTAAATTAAGGTAGCTCGCTGCACAGCAGACGTGAAGCAGACGGCAGTTACGACGACACTGACTCTACTGGCACTATGGCTGACTAAAGGGACTCTCTGACTGTATTCAAAACAAACACGAAATCTATGGAACACTGTTAATAGCACCAGACAATTAAAGCTTCCTAAAAGCAAATACACACGGAAGAAGAAGTGGCAAGTAAGAAAAATACAGTTAATACTTAAATTAAGGTAGCTCGCTGCACAGCAGACGTGAAGCAGACGGCAGTTACGACGACACTGACTCTACTGGCACTATGGCTGACTAAAGGGACTCTCTGACTGTATTCAAAACAAACACGAAATCTATGGAACACTATTAATAGCACCAGACAATTAAAGCTTCCTAAAAGCAAATACACACGGAAGAAGAAGTGACAAGTAAGAAAAATACAGTTAATACTTAAATTAAGGTAGCTCGCTGCACAGCAGACGTGAAGCAGACGGCAGTTACGACGACACTGACTCTACTGGCACTATGGCTGACTAAAGGGACTCTCTGACTGTATTCAAAACAAACACGAAATCTATGGAACACTATTAATAGCACCAGACAATTAAAGCTTCCTAAAAGCAAATACACACGGAAGAAGAAGTGACAAGTAAGAAAAATACAGTTAATACTTAAATTAAGGTAGCTCGCTGCACAGCAGACGTGAAGCAGACGGCAGTTACGACGACACTGACTCTACTGGCACTATGGCTGACTAAAGGGACTCTCTGACTGTATTCAAAACAAACACGAAATCTATGGAACACTATTAATAGCACCAGACAATTAAAGCTTCCTAAAAGCAAATACACACGGAAGAAGAAGTGACAAGTAAGAAAAATACAGTTAATACTTAAATTAAGGTAGCTCGCTGCACAGCAGACGTGAAGCAGACGGCAGTTACGACGACACTGACTCTACTGGCACTATGGCTGACTAAAGGGACTCTCTGACTGTATTCAAAACAAACACGAAATCTATGGAACACTATTAATAGCACCAGACAATTAAAGCTTCCTAAAAGCAAATACACACGGAAGAAGAAGTGACAAGTAAGAAAAATACAGTTAATACTTAAATTAAGGTAGCTCGCTGCACAGCAGACGTGAAGCAGACGGCAGTTACGACGACACTGACTCTACTGGCACTATGGCTGACTAAAGGGACTCTCTGACTGTATTCAAAACAAACACGAAATCTATGGAACACTATTAATAGCACCAGACAATTAAAGCTTCCTAAAAGCAAATACACACGGAAGAAGAAGTGACAAGTAAGAAAAATACAGTTAATACTTAAATTAAGGTAGCTCGCTGCACAGCAGACGTGAAGCAGACGGCAGTTACGACGACACTGACTCTACTGGCACTATGGCTGACTAAAGGGAGAACCGATAGAGGTACTCAAAGTACCCTCCGCCACACACCGTCAGGTGGCTTGCGAAGTATGGATGTAGACGTAGATCTAATTGACGGCAATATCTGGCAATATCCTTCTGTTTCCCTTGCAAGCTTGAAGTGCTACGCTTTTGTCTGTTTCGTTTTGACTTCCAGTTGTTACTCTATTTTGTTGCTTGCGGAGATTATCGACACGAGTTGGTGAAACCGGGGTGGAAGGGTGTGCGGAAGATAGAATTTGAAAAGTCTATTGGAATGTAGTGGGATCGCTAAGGGGCATTTATTAGTGGAATAGGAATCGTGAAAATTTTCGTCCTTTCTTGCAGACCAGAGCGTAGTCGGCGACAGCAAACGCTTCCGAGATGCTTTGCGGAGCGATGCGTCGCGTAATCTGTCTACCGCTAAGAGTGCTGGAAGGACGCTGCGGAAGCTCTGGGGTGAGAAGGAAGAAACATTTCAAGTAATTTTGATACTATACTTAGTCACCGTTCTTAATGACGTCGGACGTCGTAGTATTTCTCGTTCAATCATCCTACCCCACATACCGCCAACAGCGTGCGGTGAACGTTCCTTGAAGTGTTGGATGGAGGGGAGATGTGAAAGGACACCCGTAACAAGAGAACTCTGCAGTGCGTGGCATATCGCATTAGCCGGGGTCCACTTCCGTGTGGGATACGCAGACCGCTCGCTGTGCTTCTCGTCCTCGGAAGCAGCCCTGTCCATTCCAGCGTATGACCTCGCTGACCGCCATTAACACTTGGCGTGAGGATCTTCCTCGCGGTACTGTCCGGCCACTTTCTAAACGCAAGTACAGCGCTGCGAGACTTGAGACCCTGTATTCTTTATACGTTAACAGCTTCAACATTAATGGAGGAGGCGAAGGCTCACAAGCTTAGAAAGAGATGACGTGCTCGCAACTTTCTATACACAACGCACCCGGCGAGTGCGCACGATACTCGATATGCAGGTGGATAAACACTTGTTGGACCCTAGATTCGCTGGTAAACACATATCCTCACAACAGTTACACAGCGGTATCACATCATAGAACAACTGACCTTAACCAGGAGTAGTAACTACATTATTCTAACTCCATGCCCGTCGGCCTTTCTACTCTGTCACCTTGTGGTCTTTATACGGACGTTTTATTTTGCATTTAATAGTCTTCTGTTATGAGCCTTATTGCACCCACTGTCGTATAAAAACCTCCCTGGTACCTGCATTTATTACGGTCTTCACCTCTACATCTTAAACTTGTGGAGCGATATCTCCTACAGTGACAGGGGAAGAGCGCAGGTCAAACGTGTTTACAAAAAGAGCAAAAGATCGGATCCACAGAATTAAAGACTAATATGAAACTTCCTGGCAGATTGAAACTGTGTGCCGGACCGAGACTCGAACTCCGGACCCTTGCCCTTCGTGGGAAAGCGCTCTACCATCTGAGCTACCCGAGTACGACTCACGACCCTTCCTCAGATCTGTACTTCCGCCAGTACAGTCTCCTACCTTTCAAACTTCACAGAAGCTCTCCTGCGAAACTTGCAGAATTAGCACTCATGGAAGAAACAATATTTCGGAGGGGGATGTTTCCAGAATGAAATTTTCACTCTGTAGTGGCGGAAGAAAAGCTGTGAGGAGTGGGGAGCAGTCCTGCTTGGGTAGCTCAGATGGTAGAGCGCTTTCCCGCGAAAGACAACGGTCCCGAGTTCGAGTCTCGGTCTGGCACACAGTTTTAATCTGCCAGGAAGTTTCATATCAGCGCACATTCCGCTGCAGAGTGAAAATTTTATTCTAAAGACTAATATACTTGTCGTCCACCTTTGCAGGATACCAGACCGTATTCTAAACACAAATATTCTGAATTTGTGACATTTCTGGAAGAAAATACGCTTTCTTCAAAAAATACGAAAGGATTAAGGAAATATAAATAGTGTAAAACAACTTGCGTTGTTTATAAATATCTTGGAGATAACAGATGAACAGTTCGTTTCTATCTACCTGTGTTCCTGTCAGCCGTTCGACACCGTAAAACGTCGTCGAATGGAGGGGGCGAACAAAAACGTGCTGTCTGAGGGTGTTGGGGCACCGTATATGCAACGTGGCGCCACTCCGATGCGTGTATATAAGCACCGACAGGTAGGCAAGGGATTAGGATGGCATTAATGTCTTTCCTACATGGTACATAATTGCTAGCAGAGCGAAAAGATCTGGTTAGGTGGTGCAGAGCGACACATATCATTATACAGCGTGAGTCACGTAAGACGTAACATCCTTTTTTATTTCGTAAACGGTTACATGTACAGAAACGCGGTTTTCGGCAACTGTTAGATCCTCGAGAGGCACGTATGTTTTTCTTTTTGGTTAATGTTTTTAGTGCCGGTATCAACGTAAATACTGGAGCAAGCACTCTTTTTATTTAATGGAACCCTATACTTTTTATAACTACATTCGATAGCTCTTGAGAAATTACAGTGGTACAGCGTTTGTTGATGTTGACGTTGAAACTTGTGGTAAAAATAGTCGAGAAATATTCTAGAATGTGAGAGCAGTGTGTCCGGAAACGGCATTTACGGTGCAGACACTGCCAAGCAAGAGCCTCGGACCAGGCTCTATAGCTACATACCGTAACGTAGGTTTGCTCTACGAGAATAAAGCTTTATTTCCCATTGGACCAACTTACGACCTAAACGCAGGTGCTCCTACGCACAGGTTAGAGGCTAGCGTATCACACAGGGCTCAGGAAAACTATTTCATATTTGTGTATCCTCCTAGATTTGCGTGAGCTAAGTCAGAAACAAAGAGGTCTTGTACGCAGCAAAAAGCAACTACTGTATTAAATATCTAAATGTTAAAAGGAAGATTTTTACCTGTCATTTCCTGTTCGTGGCTGTGTGCTTCTTGGAGGTAAAATATATACTGTCGGACAACTGTCTCTGCCTACACTGCTCTAAATTATGTCATATGGGATACATTCGTTGAAGTAAACATTATATTAAAAATACTATGGTGACCACCTGTAAACCGAAAAAAAAATATTCTTCTTAACGGAACGTCGTTTCATGCTGAACGTATGCGCGTAATGACAGTGTTACCAGCTACGTGCAATACACGCTGTCGACTTATTTTACATGGCAATGCAATTTGTGCCCGCGTAAATCAAATAAACAGTTTACTTACAATGATTTGGTAACCATACAGGTCACATAACACAACTTTTGTCTTAAAAAATAACTTTTCCTTTATTTAAGCAAGTGTTCAAACTGTTGGCCATAGACAAAGTCACATTTGCAATTGCCGTTGAAAGAACGATCAACAGATTTAATTACAGTGGATGATACGGTAGAGCGTGCACTGGCGATTCGACAACACATATCGTCTGGCGCAGTTGGAGCTTCGTCATAGACTGCATCTTTGAGTGCTCCCCAAAGAAAGAAATCAAGAAGAGTCAAATCGTGGGACAGCGCATGCCATTTGACAACAGAATTTAGTGTCATGCAACGACCAGGAAAGTTCTCATTCAGTATTTGAGTTATGACACTGGACGAGTGAGCTGGGCAACCGTGTGGCAGCCACATACACTGTCGAATATCCAGTGCTACCTCTTCTAGAAGCGCCGGAAGAACGTTTGTCAGGAAGTGTGCGTACGAATGTCCACTTAGAACGCCTGCGAGGAAGTAAGATCCCACAGTGTAATTTTCTTTGATGTCGCACCGTATGTTTACGAACCACGGCCGTTGATGTAGCACCTGACGAATTCAGTATGGATTTTCAGCTGCCCAGTAGTGCATGATACGCAAATTTACATTAGCGTGGTTAGTGAACGTTGCTTCATCGGTAAAGAGCATACGTTGGAAAAATGTAGGGTCGTCTCTCAGCTGCTGAAGGGCAAACTGACGAAGTTCTGCACGATGTTCGAGATCGCGGTTGTCGAGTGCCCGATGCAGTGACAGATGATAGCGATGGAGATTCCGTAGATGCAAAATGCGAAAGACACTGGTCTGGCTGATTCTATATTCCTTGGCAACATGTCTCGTACCACTGTGCGGAGTCAATAGTGTCGTTGCCAGAACAGCTTCTTCGTCTTCTCTGTGAATTGCAGTCTTCCTTTTTGACCTACTTCTGACTTTCAAGCAGCCTGATCGCACTAGCGTCTTAATAATTCGTTCAACTGCCTCGCGCGTCGGAACTGGCCACCCCGATAGATAGCCCTATACCGCTGTACTATTTTAACGTCATTTCCTTTGCATTCACCATATGAAAGTAGTACATCCAACCTTCTCCTCATTGGTGTACTTGCCTGCACGCAACGCCAACATAACAAACGCTATATCATGGTAATTGTCCTCTCAAGAGCTATCGAAAGCAATTATAAAAAGTATACGGTCCCATCAAAAAAAAGCAAGAAAAGGAAAACGTACGACCTTCAATATCTCCGTTGATACCAGCACTCAAAACATTAACCAACCAAATAAATACGTGCCCCTCGACGCTCTAACACTTCCCGAAAATCGCGTTTCGATATGTTTAATCCTTCACGAAATAAAATGTGTATTTCGACTTACGTGACTCACCCTGTATAGTACTGTACCGCTGTATACCGTTTTTATAACAACCATGGCTATTGTGAGGAATGCCGCACACTTGAGGAAAGAGGAGCTAGCCTATGATACACACGGGAGAGGAATTTAACCAAAAGGAGGCGTAGAAGAACTAGTACAACAATCGCCAGATAAAGAGGTAAGACGGGCTGTTGCCGCCGTTCGCGCGTCACTTAATGAAATACAGGGTATTATGCATCTATTTCTTGAATCCAGTCCTACTTCCAGTCGAATCAGGCGACTACAAGCTCGATCATTATTTCACTACAGTAGAAGACTTGGCAGCCGTGGGTAGCGGTGATGTTCAGGTGTTTCAGCGGCAAATAGAGGAAATTAGTCACTGGCTAAGTAATGTGGCTGGATCAGATCCGATAGGGAATGAAAATATGACAACAGAGGCGTTAGATTCTAGACAGACGTCTAGGATGTTTACAAAATTGCTATCTCTCTTGACAGAGCATATAGTAAGTGTGGAGTGATGTCGGATGACTCGATGGAGGAGGTTGTTGAAGTTTTAGACGTCCTAGTGAATCACCAAGATGGGGTACATGTATTGGGAATAGAAGAGGGAGATGTGTTGCGAATTTTAGCGTTTCCAATACGGGGAACAATGTCTGAGTTGATACTACAGGCACTGGAGCAAAAACAAGGTATTAATCCAATGAGGATTCTAGTCTGCAATAACATAATCCCACCAAGAGGATACAAAGAGCTAGTACACTCACGATATGGACGTGAACAAGGGTTGGAAGAAACGTTTAGTACCTATGTAAACAAGATCCAGAAAACAGCCAGAGTGTAGTGTTTGCAATATAATGAAGCGGAGGTGGTACGGCATATATTACATGGGATAAAACCAGAGGACAAGCGTAGGGTCGTCTTTATTACGTCGCCACAAATTCTTAGTGAACTGACTACTGTGGTTCGATAATATAAGCATTTGATTATATGGATGAAAGGCGAAAAAAGAATGGTAGGCACAATAACTTTCGAAAAGAGGTGTGTTGTTTCGCATGTGGACAAGAAGGGCACACAGTGACCATCCGTAACAACAAATTAGGGATGAAGCCATTAACGATAAAAAGAAAAAGCATATCAGATAGTGCGTTGTTGACATTGTGGAGAGGAGGGGCATGTTAGGCGGAGTTCCGCTAATAGTGCGGCATCGAGTAAAAACAAATGACAGTGTAGAGGAGGAGTATAATAATGAGAGTAGAAAATATTCTTTAGGGCATTACTAACAGGCAGAAACGTAAATTACTCAGTAAACTAGAAACCAGTGTGAGCGTTACTGGAATTGCGGAGGGCAATTACGGCCTTAGATTATCAGTAATGGTTTATGGGGCGTAAAATGCCTTGCAAATGGTCACAACTACTAGGAGATTGTAGGTGTACGAAGGATGTCGGGAGGATGCAGAAACGCGGAAACAGTGCAGTCATTGTCGTAATGCTATAACGGAGCGATTTATCTGACGTCCAAAAGAGAATATCATTGGCTTTCGGGCTCAGGGTGCAGGCATTTCCGAAATGACTAAGTTTGTTAATTGTTCGCGTGCCGTCGTGGTGAACGTATAGAGTGCATGGCAAATAGCGCTTTTAAAAACTTGCACCGACACAACTATGGAGCACAACGGATCATAGATAACAGCTGTGAACGACAGCTGCGGAGACGTATATGGGCGAATAGGCGCGCAACTATTCAGCAACTGACCACCCAGATGAACCAAGGAGCTAACAACAGTGTCTTCTCCATGATCACTCAGCGAACGTTGCTGCGTTGCTGCATCAGCTATCTTGTTGGTGCACCCATACAGACGACTGTTCATCGGAGACGAAGCCTGGAATTTGAACGCCAGTATCGCAGCTGAGTGGCGACAGGTGCCCTTTTCAAATGAATGAAGTTTCGTGCCGCATCGGACAGATGCCCGTTGGCATCTAAAGCGTGAAACATCTGAAAGCAAACACCCTGCGATAATCGTCGGAAGTGTCCATGCCGGGGCCGGCCGCGGTGGTCTAGCGGTTCTAGGCGCTCAGTCAGGAATCGCCCGACTGCTACGGTCGCAGGTTCGAATCCTGCCTCGGGCATGGATGTGTGTGATGTCCTTAGGTTAGTTAGGTTTAAGTAGTTCTAAGTTCTAGGGGACTGATGACCACAGATGTTAAGTCCCATAGTGCTCAGAGCCATTTTGTCCATGCCGAAAGGCATTCCCTGGGTTATATCGTCATTCCGGAAGGCACAACGGATCAACACAAGTATGTATCTATCCTTGTATACCACGTTCACCGCCAAATGCAAGTTGTCTTTTCTAGGCACGATGGCATCTACCAGCAAAACAATACAACCTGTTTGGTTCAAATGGCTCTAAGCTCTATGGGACTTAACATCTGAGGTCATCAGTCCCCTAGACTTAGAACTACATTAAGCCTAACTAACCTAAGGACATAACACACATCCATGCCCGAGGCAGGATTCGAACCTGCGACCGTAGCAATAACGCGGTTCCGGACTGAAGTGCCTAGAACCGCTGGGCCACATCGGCCGGCTACAACGTGTTTCACACAGCTCACAGTGTACGTGCATGGATCGAAGAATACCACCCTGCCCACCAGGCTTTCCAGATTTCCCCGTTTTCTGCTCTATATGCACATATTGTACGCTTGACTCTGCGTAGCACACATAAGGTCCTTTACATATCTGAAAACAGATTTGACGACCGAAAGTTATATCCAAACACTTCTTATTTGATGTCCTTCAGCGGCAACTGTGGTACGAACCTTATCCCACTACATTTTTGCATAATCTGATGTCACGGGCGAAACATGTAGTTGTTATTAATAAAAGCAGTTTAGCACACAGACTGTGCAAGCTAGCCTCTCGTGGCGGCAGTTCTCCGTCTGCCAAACGACTAAAGAGTTTTAACCGCCACACCCGAGAGGTGACACGGTTATCAATAGCGCAAGGAAATCTGACTAGTGGCACCAGTGTGGATCACCCCTGAGTTGGCTAACTTGACATAAAATTAGTTTAATTCCTTCAAACTCACAACAAAAATATCTTAGAGAATAAGAATGGGTGACATTGAAAAATTAATAACAGGGACCTATGGTATCGTTCCACTGATCTCTCATGTCAGAATATAATTAAGCATCCAATGGACACTGGGAGTGACTACTGTGAGTACAAGGCTACCATGGAAAAAGATGGTGGTGAAAACGATTGGTAGGCTTCTGAATTTGCCGAAGCTGTGCAAAGTTACCGATAAAGCCAGTGAAAGACGAGACGCTGTAGTCTGCGTGCAAGCGCTGCCGAAGTGTCGTACTGCGGGATATGACCCCACGTCCGCGAAAATATGAGTTTCGCCCAGGTGTCCGGATGTCTTTAAAACTAACTGCTCTCTCTGTATAAACGGAACAGCTCTAGCGATTGTAGGCTGCGACGGTTGGGAAGCAAGTCCCAGCCAATCCCTTTTGCTCAAAATCTTCCTAAAAACAGCGGTTCCTCCTGATGTTCTCGAATAAACCTATCATAGCCCAGCAGTGGTTACAGTGCCAATTATATTTTCCAGTAAAGAAACCCGATCTTCCTCAATCACTGCAGTGCAGTACACATTCTATTCTCCGAAAAAACAGCACACAATGCCTGGAGGTCCTGCAGCCAAACGCCGGCGCATTTCGCAAGATGAAGGAAGCTTCCTAGTGGAAACAAGCTCCATCTCGTCCATAAAACGATTAGTGGGCGCCGTTTTGGCAGGATATGGTGGTATCTAAGAAACGTGACATCCGGAGAAATTCGTGTCCCGTCTCAGAAAGTGCACATTGTCTTGGCGCCAGTCCAACGCCGCTTTATCTGGACCTGCACGCGGGATAAGGATACCAGACTCCCGCACCATGTCCACTCGCTAATGAAGAAGCTAGGCCGGCTCCAGGATGCCCGGCGCCGCCAATTTCTAATGAAATGTCATTTCGCATTCAGTCACGGTGTTCCCATCCTCCTTCTTGGCCACTAGGGGAACAAGGCTGATCGCCAAAATGACAGCCCATAAACCACTGCCCTACCAGGCCCACGGCCCGTTTCGGTGTCTTCAAAGGAATCCGCGAACTGGCTTGCTGCTTCGGGGAAATCTGCCTCAAGAGCCGAGTTTAATTCTACTATTGCAACTCAAGTCATGCAAGTACTGTGAGATCAATCAGTGGTTCGTCCTAACCCTAATAGTCCATCATATTAATATCAAGCAGGGAAAATTTAGATTCATCAAAGACAAATGAAATTGTATGACAATCACCGAAACGAAATGAAAGGGGAGCTGCCTGACGCATATTAGCACGGCAGTGGCAAACCAAGAAGGCACCATCATCTTTCAGCTGTTTTATTATAAATGTATTTAACGGTATAGAACAAATCAGGAAGTTACGAGAATAATCAAAGTGCTGTGGGAACCATATTATATGCAGTCGAATCTTGACTAACATGTAAAGTAAATTTACATTAATATAATCCTCTTGGTTTACACGCTGACTCACTTTGAATAAAATACTCGAGCTTAATCTGCACGCAGTCCATTCTGTCATTCTGAGATACAGTGTATTTGAAGCTAACAGAATGGATTTAGGGCTTACTAATAAAAGTATCTTTCTGAAATTTGACTGAATTTATTCATTAACTTTAAGGCTCTGAGCACTATGGGACGTAACATCTGAGGTCATCAGTCCCCTAGAACTTAGAACGACTTAAACCTAACTAACCTAAGGACATCACATACACCCATGCCCGAGGCAGGATTCGAACCTGCGACCGCAGCGGTCACGCGGTTCCACACTGACCCGCCTAGAACCGCTCGGCCACACCTGCTGGCTGTGACCAATCAAACATGAAGAAACTACATTTTTGTTTCTAACGTCTACCAGTTCATTAATTTTCAAATTTCAAAAAACTTTGCTATAGATTCGTGGGCAATATCATATAGATTAAGATAATATTTTAATTTTTTGATTTCGGATAAGATATGTGGACTGCAGGAGTTCCACCATGGACACATCTCACTTTGGACAGAGCAACTTAAACTCCTCGGATTTGTGGCCTACGAATGACACAATTTATTCGAAAAACACTAAATGTCGTCCAAACATCAACAAATAATGTGCAAAAAGATTTACATTGACTGCTTAATAAATTTCTTTAAAAAATCATTTATGCACTGACGAAAGAAAAATCGAAATGCCAAGAAACAGTTGTGTGACATAAAAGAAAGGGAAATCTAGTTTGCTTTAAATACACGCTGTTACAGTCGTGAGTGTTAGTTTACCTTTGAGACTGGACGTGGTGTGTTGATGTTAGACAAGAATTCCATTAGAGCGACAAAGAGGCCACTTTCAGCACCTCACTGAGTTTGAACGAGGTCGTACAATAGGGCTACGAGAAGCTGGACGATCTTTCTGCGATATTGCAGAAAAACCTGGCAGGAAGGCAGCCACTGTACATGATTGCTGGCAGCGGTGTCACTGTACGGTCGGAAGGACACCGGGCTCCGGACGGCTACGTGGCACTAACAGAGCGAAGATCATCGTGTTCGGTTGAAAGTATGCAACCAAAATTATATCTTTTTATTCTATGAAAGTATCAGTGAATAGACTGTTCTAAATTAATTATTCAGCAAACCTGCATCTGACTGCGTCTGTGAACTTGTTTCTTGCACCCCTCCATTTTGCCAGAAGGGCAACATGTATTTGACTCAGCAGTCAAGTCTAAGAGAATAATGCTGTTTGAAATGATTATATATCTTCTCTCATTTACGTGCTAAATTTTGGCCAGGGGCAGCGACCTACCTTAACGCTGTCACCACACGTCTGCTTCCTCCGGGCACCTACCTGCGACTCTCCGGTTTCTTACTAAGCGCATCAAAGATCCTCCTACTCAAAGATATTATACTCGTTCCACCTTGCGGTTGGCAACTACCGACTATTTTCTGGAGCTACCCTGATCAGACCTTAGCACATACCTTTCACGCTGTATGGAACTGTCGCATCGTACTGCATCTGCAGCAGCAGTATAGGGTGCAGTTCGCACCACAGTGACACAACGAACTGTTACAAATCGGTTGCTACAAGGACAGCTCCGAGCAAGAAGCCCTGTAGCGTGCATTCCACTGACCCCAAACAGTCGTCATTTGGTGTCAAGCTGGACATCATTACTGGGCAGGGTGGAGGTCTCTTGTGTTTTCTGATGAAAACTGGTTGTGCCTTGGTGCCAGTGATGGCCGCGTGTTGGTTAGGAGGAGGTCACTATATCTGTCTGCGTGCTAGACATACCGCACCTACACATCGACTTATGGCTTGGGGTGGGATTTCGTATGGCAGCATGAACCCTCCAGTGG
The DNA here is from genome assembly GCF_021461385.2 of Schistocerca piceifrons. Lineage (NCBI taxonomy): Eukaryota > Metazoa > Arthropoda > Insecta > Orthoptera > Acrididae > Schistocerca > Schistocerca piceifrons. Next base: position 84,628,515 of record NC_060141.1, read on the forward strand.
TTATCCCATGCTCCGTGACTGCAAATTTGTACGTCAGTCTTATGATTTGACCCGTTGTGCTGTCGTCCACGAACTGCATTCCAGGGGGTGTTTTTTAATAGGACAACCTTTGCGTCATTAGATTAGATTAGATTTACTTTCATTCCAATTGATACGCAGTGACGAGGTCCTCCAGGATGTAGAACATGTCAGAAAAACAACAATACATGACAAATACAACTAAAACAAATAAGCCAATGTACCATTCCACAGGTCCCAAGTGGAATGATCGCCACTTTTTAATGAACTATATGTGAAACAGTCATTTTACAAATACTAATGCACTGAATTTAAAATAAAAAAGTTTATTTATTTATAAGGTAATAAACGTGTAATACAACTACTATAATACTTATTTATAATGAACACATTACTGCACTGAAATGGTGCAGAAGTTAGATTGTTCTCACACACACACATATTTACAATGAACACATTACTGCACTGAAATTGCGCAGGAGTTTATATATATATATATATATATATATATATATATATATATATATATATAAAAGTTGGTTTTACTGAGAAAATCATCAATGGAGTAGAAGGAGTTGGTCACCAATAAATCCTTTAGGCTTCTCTTAAACTGAATTTCATTGGTTGTTAAGCTTTTTATGGCTGCTGGCAAGTTATTGAAAATGTGTTCCTGAATAATGCACACCTTTTTGTACAAAACTAAGTGACTTTAAATCCTTGTGAACATTATTCTTATTTCTAGTATCGATTCCACGAATTGAGCTGTTAATCTGAAAAAGTGGTATATTTTTAATGACAAATTTCATTAAGGAATAAATATATTGGGAAGCAGTGGTTAGTATCCCTAGTTCCCTAAACAGGCTTCTGCAGGATGTTCTTGAGTTCACACCACATATAACTCTTACTGCACGTTTTTGTGCCCGAAAAACTTTAACTTGGCTTTATGAATTACCCCAAAAAATAATCCCCTATGATATTATGGAATGAAAGTAAGCATAGTGTGCCAGCTTTTTCATTTTTATATCCCCTATGTCATACCGCTATTGTAGCCGAACAGACTGTACAGAGTGATGAAATATTGCCTCGGCCTGTTCGATCACCATGCCTGTCTCCAATCGGTCGTGTATGGGATATAATCGAACAACTCCAGCGCGGCCGCCGTGGCCGAGCGGTTCTAGGCACTTCAGTCTGGAACCGCGCGACCGCTACGATCGCAGGTTCGGATCCTGCCTCGGGCATGGATGTGTGTGCTGTCCTTAGGTTAGTGAGGTTTAAGTCGTTCTAAGTTCTAGGGGACTGATGACCTCAGATGTTAAGTCCCATAGTGCTCAGTGCCATTTGAACCATTTGACAACTCCAGCGTTATCAACAACTAGCATTAATCGTCCCTGTTTCACCAAACAAACTGACATTCCTTACTGTGCAACACAATGCATGTACGTCTGTATGCTTTTATTCGACATTGTTGAAGCTACACCGCTTATTAATGTACGAGGATTTCGCATTTGCAATGGCTTATCTCGCGCTTACATTAACCTGTGATCTTGCGATGTTAATCACTTAAATGTGTTATGTAGACAAATGTATTCCCTAACTCTTATTACTCTACATCAGTTCGCCTGTTTAGCTGAGTGGTAACGTTTTTGCCTATCATGCAGCGGGCCCGGGTTCGATTCCCCGCCGGGATGGAGGTTTTCTCCGCTCCTGGACTGGATGTTGTGCTGTCCTCCTCATCAACACCGATACAAAAGTCTCCCCGTATGGCGCTACGTGAAATAATACTCGCAACTCGACGGCCGAACTTCCACAGATGGGGCATCCCTGCCAACAAAACCACAGGACATTTTACTTTTCATTACTCTACATTAATTGTTTTTTGGTGTTGCTATTTTGTTTCGTTGGTGTATTAGAGGGTGTCTGAGAAGGATGGACCCTTAAACTATAGGTTCCCCTATCAATAGCTTTCTCGGTTCGATGGTCGGATACCGGTAACGAAATACCACTTCCAGTATGACAGATGCCTAGTAATGCTCTATGGTGTTCCAACCAACCATCAGGTTGATGATATTTTACTTTTCTACACTACTGGCCATTAGGGCCATTAAAATTGCTACACCAAGAAGAAATGAGGGCTAGTAGAAATCCTTGGGTAACAGAAGAAATATTGAATTTAATTGATGAAAGGAGAAAATATAAAAACGCACTAAATGAAGCAGGCAAAAAGGAATACAAACGTCTCAAAAATGAGAGCGATAGGAAGTGCAATACGTCTAAGCAGGGATGGTTAGAGGACAAATGTAAGGACGTAGAGGCTTATCTAACTAGCGGTAAGATAGATACTGCCTACAGGAAAATTAAAGAGACCTTTGGAGAAAAGAGAACCACTTGTATGAATATCAAGAACTCAGATGGAAACCCAGTTCTAAGCAAAGAAGGGAAAACAGAAAGGTGGAAGGAGTATATAGAGGGTCTATACAATGGTGATGTACTTGAGGACAATATTATGGAAGTGAAAGAGGATGTAGATGAAGATGAAATGGGAGACAGGATACTGCGTGAAGAGTTTGACAGAGCACTGAAAGACCTGAGTCGAAACAAGGCCCCGGGAGTAGACAACATTCCATTAGAACTACTGACGGCCTTGGGAGAGGCAGTCCTGACAAAACTCTACCATCTGGTGAGCAAGATGTATGAGACAGGTGAAATACCCTCAGACTTCAATAAGAATATAATGATTCCAATCCCAAAGAAAGCAGGTATTGACAGATGTGAAAATTACCGAACTATCAGTTTAATAAGTCACAGCTGCAAAATACTAACGCGAATTCTTTACAGACGAATGGAAAAACTGGTAGAAGCCGACCTCGGGGAAGATCAGTTTGGATTCCGCAGAAATGTTGGAACACGTGAGGAAAAACTGCCCCTACGACTTATCTTGGAAAATAGATTAAGGAAAGGCAAACCTACGTTTCTAGCATTTGTAGACTTAGAGAAAGCTTTCGACAATGTTGACTGGAATACTCTCTTTCAAATTCTAAAGATGGCAGGGGTAAAATACAGTGAGCGAAAGGCTATTTACAATTTGTATAGAAACCAGATGGCAGTTATAAGAGTCGAGGGGCAAGCAGGGAAGCAGCGGTTGGGAAGGGAGTGAGACAGGGTTGTAGCCAGTCCCGATGTTATTCAATCTGAATATTGAGCAAGCAGTAAAGGAAACAAGAAAAATTTGGAGTAGGTATTAAAATCCATGGAGAAGAAATAAAAACGTTGAGGTTCGCCGATGACATTGTAATTCTGTCAGAGATAGCAAAGGACTTGGAAGAGCAGTTGAACGGAATCGACAGTGTCTTGAAAGGAGGATATAAGATGAGCATCAACAAAATCAAAACGAGGATAATGGAATGTAGTCGAATTAAGTGGTGTGATGCTGAGGGAATTAGATTAGGAAATGAGACACTTAAAGTAGTAAAGGAGTTTTGCTATTTGGGACGTAAAATAACTGATGATGGTCGAAGTAGAGAGGATATAAAATGTACACTGGCAATGGCAAGGAAAGCGTTTCTGAAGAAGAGAAATTTGTTAACATCGAGTATAGATTTAAATGTCAGGAAGTCGTTTCTGAAAGTATTTGTATGGAGTGTAGCCGTGTATGGAAGTGAAACATGGACGATAAATAGTTTGACAAGAAGAGAATAGAAGCTTTTGAAATGTGGTGCTTCAGAAGAATGCTGAAGATTAAATGGGTAGATCACATAACTAATGAGGAGGTACTGAACAGAATTGGGGAGAAGAGGAGTTTGTGGCACAACTTGGCAAGAAGAAGGGACCGGTTGGTAGGACATGTTCTGAGGCATAAAGGGATCACAAATTTAGCATTGGAGGGCAGCGTGGAGGGTAAAAATCGTAGAGGGAGACCAAGAGATGAATACACTAAGCAGATTCAGAAGGATGTAGGTTGCAGTAAGTACTAGGAGATGAAGAAGCTTGCACAGGATAGAGTAGCATGGAGAGCTGCATCAAACCAGTTTCATGACTGAAGACAACAACAACAACAACAACAACAACAAGAAATGCAGATGATAAACGGGTATTCATTGGACAAATATATTATACTAGAACTGACATGTGATTACATTTTCACGCAATTTGGGTATATAGATACTGAGGAATCCGTACCCAGAACAACAATCTCTGGCCCTAATAACAGCCTTGATACGGCTGGGCATTGAGTCAAACAGAGCATGGATGGCCTGTACAGGTACATTTGCCCATGCAGCTTCAACACGATACCACAGTTCATCAAGAGTAGTGACTGGCGTATTGTGACGAGCCAGTTGCTCAGCCACTATTGACCAGACGTTTTCGATTGGTGAGATATCTGGAGAATGTGCTGGCCAGGGCAGCAGTCGAACATTTTCTGTATCGAGAAAGGCCCATACAGGGCCTGCAATATGCGGTCGTGCGTTATCCTGCTGAAATGTAGGGTTTCGCAGGGATCGAATGAAGGGTAGAGCCACGGGTCGTATTCAATGTGCGTTCACCGCGATGCGACCATCATGATGCTGTAAACAGAAACTGAATTCATCCGAAAAAATGACGTTTTGCCATTCGTGTACCCAGGTTCGTCGTTGAGTACACCATCGTAGGCGCTCCTGTCTGAGATGCAGCGTCAAGGGTAACCGCAGCCATGGTCTCCGAGCTGATAGTCCATGCTGCTGCAAACGTCGTCGAACTGTTCGTGCAGATGGTTGTTGTCTTGCAAACGTCCCCATCTGTTGACTCTGGGATCGAGAGGTGGCTGCACGATCCGTTACAGCCATGCGGATAAGATGCCTGTCATCTCGACTGGTAGTGATACGAGGCCGTTGGGATCGAGCACGGCGTTCCGTATTACCCTTGTGAAGCCACCGATTCCATATTCTGCTAACAGTCATTGGATCTCCAGCAACGCGAGCAGCAGTGTCGCGATACGATAAACCGCAACCACGACAGGCTACAATCCGACCTTTATCAAAGTCGGAAACGTGATGGTACGCATTTCTCCTCCTTACACGAGGCATGACAACAACATTTCACCAGGCAACGTCGGTCAACTTCTGTTTGTGTATGAGAAATCGGTTGGAAACTTCCTCATGTTAGCCCGTTGTAGGTGTCGCCACCGGGGCGAACCTTGTGTGAATGCTTTGAAAGGCTAATCATTTGCGTATCACAGCATCTTCTTCCTGTCGGTCAAATTTCGCGTCTGTAGCACGTCATATTCGTGGTGTAGCAATTTTAATGGCCAATAGAATATTATCTTGATTACAGAACTTCACCTTTTATATTTTTTGGATTGTTACATAGCAATGCTGGGAATCGGAAGCAGTAACAGGCAGTTGTACTTTTGCGGTAGGTTAAAAGGAAGAACGACGAGTAGGATGATCAAAGGAAAGGAACAGATCGGGCTTTCTTCGGTGTATCGGGACGTGAGACGCGGGCAGCGACCGTAGCCGCGAGCAATTTAGCCCGCCAGTCGGCGTCACGTTACCCGTAAGGGCAGGGGAGAAAGCGCCGGAGTGATCACAGAGGCGCGCTTCCGGCCACTTTGGGCGAGTTATGAGTTCCCCGCCAAAGGTCGGCCCTTGCGTAACACTGCTGCCCAATCCCGCTCACTTCCCGTGCCGTTTCCCGCGCCCTATCGGCTGGCCATCGGGCTTCACTCCGGCGCGGCGCCCCCCCTGCAGAGTCGTTTCGTCCGCCGCACTCATCCGCAGTTGGAGCTCAATTTGCTTTCCATTTTACATAACACCCTCCTCGAGTCACTTAACTCACTTCAGTGGGCACTGTTCTTCTGTCTAGTTTCAGCGCACAGAACTTTCTCAACCTTTGTTTCGTCTAGGTAGAGGCACATATAGCAGTCCAATGCCGCCGCTACCTTCTAACTTTAACGTGCAAGTGCACAGCAAGTTATGACCCCAGTATTAACGATCTGAAAATATTTCTCTTTTGCATCAAGCTAACTAACTCGGCAGTGCTTCGCAACTGCTAAATACGAGAGTGTGCTGAAAAGTAATGACTCTGAATTTATGTGACAGGTCATAAAGCTTTCTAAATAAAACAAACGTTATTAACATTCTACATCTTTTCTTTTCTTGTCTTCGCTTTTATTTCTCAACATAGTCATCCTGGCGACGAACGTATTTCTGCCAACGAGATACTAGTTTATTGATAACGTCGCTGTAGAATGTTTGATTCACACCTCTACCTGCCCCCTCTCAAAGTGAACCTCAGAGGTTTTCTCTAAGTATTGGAAACTGTTGAAAACTGGATCGGGTCAAGTCGAGACTCTATGGAGGATGATCGACGACCGTGAACACAAGGCGTCGGATTGTTGCAGATGTCGTAGCATCGTGTGTGGCCAGGCATTGTCATGTTAAAGAACAGAGGCTCCATGTGTGGACGGACTTTCCGAATTCTAAAGTCGATTAGTTACACACACCATATTACAATTTACAATTCGGGGTCCTCTAGCTAAAGAGGGCTGCAAAATGGTTCAAATGGCTCTGAGCACTATGGGACTAAACTGCTGAGGTCATCAGTCCCCTAGAACTTAGAACTACTTAAACCTAACTAACCTAACGACATCACACACATCCATGCCCGAGGCAGGATTCGAACCTGCGACCGTAGCGGTTGCGCGGTTCCAGACTGTAGCGCCTAGAACCGCTCGGCCACTCCGGCTGGCAGGGGGCTGCAAATATGTTTTATTTAAAGATCTTTAAGAGTTTTCACATAAGAAATTCGAAGTCATTACTTTCCAGCACGCCCTCGTATGTATGCGAATTGGATATATGTCCTAAACTCCTCCTTCCTATTCTGTCTCTCACCTCGTCCCCTTCTCTGTGGAAATCTTCACCTCCCATCTCTCTCTGTCCATCTTTTCCTCCAACCCCCCTTTCTCCATTTCTTCTTTCCTACTCTTCCTGACCTCGAGGCTTGCTTATTGTTACTGGAAACAAAACCAGGTATGGGAACTTAACTCACTAAAAATGAATGGATAAATAGTTTTGCATGATTGGTGTACTGGGTATGAGAGAGAGAGAGAGAGAGAGAGAGAGAGAGAGAGAGAGAGAGAGAGAGAAAGAGAGAGAGACGTATGCAGCTGCTGGATCCGTAAGGATGCTGGTTCGGACGATGCGTATTCATAAAAATTATCCCATTCCATCTTTGCGTGGTGGTACAGCAACCTTCGCTTGCTATTATTTAAAAACCAGTTGAAGGTTGCAGAATGTTCTTTATTAAGAACGTTGCGTTTCGCCCGGATAGGGCATCATCAGGTTACCTCAAAATATGAGGGGACGACGACATTACAATACATCCGGCGTGGTCCTATTCTGGACTACTATAAAAGCAAAAGAAGCTTCCAAAAATGACCGAATAAAATTATATAGAAAAACGTACTGTAACTCACGTTAAAATATCACAAATTTTCTGCCAGAAAGCATTCGTCCAGGAGGCATGACACCGCATAAAACATACTAAAAAGCAACTTACATGGAAAAATACTAAAAATTGATTACATAAAATTAGCGGAATCAGGTATTAGTAGATGGTAAAGGAGAAACCGAAAAATGCGTATTACCTGATGGAGGCGACGACAGGCATAGCAACGCAGAGAAAAACCTTGCGAGCAAACCGTAAACAGCCGTACATTAAAACAGCCCCAGAGGCCCGCCAGTATTCACATGGAGTCTACGTATGGAAGACAGGACCTCATGCAAAATATTGGGCTAGTAGTAATTACAGTCGCCATGCGGCGCTGCCATCGTGTCTACAGTGTGACAAAGGCATAAAATTGAAAAAGTAATGAATAAATTAAGAAATAAATAAAACATAATACAGCATATTCGAATATTCACAACACAGGACACGCCAAATCGGAAACTATGCACGGAGACATAGAAAACACTTATTAACTTCTTTCAGTTTTTTATTACCACGGCACCGAACGAGGTGGCGCAGTGGTTAGCACGCTGGACTCGCATTCGGGAGGACGATGGTTCAATCTCGCTTCCAACCATCCTGATTTAGGTTTTCCGTGATTTCCCTAAATCGCTCCAGCCAAATGCCAGGATGGTTCCTTTGAAAGGACACGGCCGACTTCCTTCCCCGTCCTTCCCTAATCCAATGAGACCGATGACCTCGCTGTCTGGTCTCCTTCCCCAAAACAACCCAACCCAATTACCAGGGCCTCGGTCGCTTGTCGGGTGTCTGGAGTTGTCTTTTGTCTTTTTGGTGTTGTTACCTTTTAGCCATTGATTAAGTGACTAATCTTTACTTTCTTGCTCTACGTATTCATTTCATTATTCTCTTGCACTGCTTTCGTGCACAGCCTGGATATTGTTGTTTAAAATGATGAATTTTTATTAGAGTATCGCGTAAAAGTTCGACGTAATCGGTCAAGAAACTTTACAGATTTATGGAAACAACTTTAAAAAACTATTCTATATTATATATTAGTATAGATTTAGCGGGTAAATGGACAACAGCGAGATCTGACCAGTTTTGGTGAAATGTGAGGTAATGGATCAACTTTCATAGCACAACGGAGTAATATAATTTCGAGACTCTTGATCCTCTGTCTATTGCCGTTCAAGAAATTCAGCTCAGCTTTTGACGACTGGATTATTAGCAATTCCGCGAGCACGACAGTTTACAAAATGGTTCAAATGGCTGTGAGCACTATGGGACTTAACATCTGAGGTCATCAGTCCCCTAGAACTTAGAACTACTTAAACCTAACTAACCTAAGGACATCACACACAGCCATGCCCGAGGCAGGATTCGAACCTGCGACCGTAGCGGCCGCGCGGTTCCAGACTGAAGCGCCTAGAACCGCTCGACCACCACGGCCGGCGACAGTTTACAATGTACCACCACTAGTTTCTCATACGTATCCTCTCGCATTGACTCTATCTAATATTCTTTCAGGTTTTCGGTAATAAGCATCAACTGGCAACGTATTCACAGGTGTTTATTTTTAACCAAGCCATCTGACCGACGGAGAGCAGCATGCGAACAAAGTTACAGAAAATCTTGCAAAGTGAGACATTTACCAAAGGCTGCCGATAGAATCAATACGGCTAGAAATAACTTCAGAAATAGAAGTGTTAAAAAAGTTGAAGGACTAGTAGGAAATATAAGTAAAAAAATCTACAGAAAGTATACTCAAGAAAGCAACTGAAAACAATTATGCAAAAAAAGACGACAAAGGAAGTAAAAAGAAGAAGAAAGGAAGAATTTCAGTTAGTGAGGAAGATGATGATATTTTCTTAAATCAATATTTTAGTGTATAATTTGCTCTTAAATATGTATTAATGCTTTATCAGTACCATGCCTGGCTTTTCCTTTCTTAATGCAACATTTAAAAAAAACTTCGTTTTCACTTTCTAAACAACCCGTGACATACAACCCCAATGCCTGCGACAATCAATCTTGAGTCAGAGAAGGTTGCCAGAAAAATGTACTCTGCAAACACCTTTTCTCCTGAAAATTCAAATGCTGATACTGCCTCAAATTTGTGGAAAGATATTACGACGTACACTAACGATAGAAAGACAAACAGTAAATACTGTCTCTTCAAAAATTAAGTATAATGAGTTACGGAAACCCACCCCTATCTCCCCTACTGGCGGTTGCTTCTTGTGACAGTGTAGATGGTGTTGGTTTTAATATCCACAGGGAAGTTTCTATGTTCATTACCTGTAAGCTAGAGACTTTGTTCTTAATTAAAAACTGAGTGTTACCAGAATACCACCAGCAACCAGGATATGATGTACAGCTGAGTTGTTAATTTTAGTCTGGCTTACTCTTAACGTAGGTGCATTTTTCAGAAACGTAGTACACTTACAGTTGTAAGGTGTCAGGCAAATCCAACACCTTCCATGAAAACCCTGACATCATAAGCAAATCCTGCAGTATGTCACATAGCTCCGAATAAATCGTGACATTAAATTAAGCAAAGTAATACGATTAACGAGTGAGCAAATGGAATACCACAGACTAACACAAGAATGCCTAAATGCATGTCATACCTTCCCACCGTGAAACAGACGCAGTTCCGAGGGGAGAAACGAGAACAGAAGCCGAGAGCAGAAGCTTGTTAAGCTAGAAGGCCCTACGATAAGGGATGGATACCCACGACGCCAGCCAACCGCCAGGACCACCCCCAGCCCATGTTAAAAGATAGAGCCCTCCAGAAGAACAGTATAGATCCTACGATAACACTAAAAGGGCCACACCAGCTGCCAGTTTTAGCGTGAGACTTTTTCGCGTCTCTGTTACGTTGCAAACGTTAAAAACATTGCCCCACCACGAAAAGTATAACGTTTCTCATAGGATAGACAGAATTTTTGTAGGTGGAGCTTAAGGTTAACGTTGAGATCCTGATTGGTCAGATGAAAACACAGCCAGATAGTTTTTTTTTAACTAACTTCGGTAAATTGCAGTAAGGAGAAGTTAGGAGAGAGTTGCTTCCGAGACGGCGAGCTGTATGGAGCTGTGCCGCCCGCCGCCCCCTGACGCTGCCTAACCAACGACAAGGTAATGAACGCACGCGATGCCACATAACAGCGCATAAAGCTTCACTCAGAACTGCAGGTCTCATCTGTTACACCCCCTTTTAACGTAATACTAGTGTCGATCGTCAATTATATCTCATGGTGTTCACATTTGCTACTTGAAGTAAAATCTGAAACGCGATGATTTTTCTGTTATATAATTATTGAGAAGCCACATCTGCCACTGTAATTTATGACAAGTTAGATAGGTAATTAAAGATAATTGAGGGTCACTGTAGACCATTTCGATAGTTTTCTCTTTTGTGAAACTTAATTTAAACCTAGATTATAGATGTGATAGGGCATAGGTCATCCTTCGATCCATTGTAGAACTTGGAAACCCATTCAGGGAATATTCGTTCACATTTTTGTTGAACGCAGTTGGTTTTTACCATCCTGTATTAAAACATTTTCTTTTATCAATTTATAAACAATGTTTTGTGAGTAGAATAAAATTTCCAGTGGTAAACTCAACTGCTTTTTCGACGTTATTTTACCAGCTAACTAAAAATAGGAAAACCTTGAACCCCTTCCACTAAATTTAGTTAGTATTAAGATTCTTTTACAGGGAGTGCAGTGGAGCTGACGCTGAAATCATTAAGTATTTGGTTATATCATCGCTTGTCTCACTGAACTCTTCTGAACTCTACATGTCATGTGTGGTCTGACGTCTCCTTACCAGCAACAGGTCCCAGGTTCAAACCAGTCAATTCCCTAAAAAACACGCTCAGAGCGTCGTTGCGCGAAAGTGGTAGGGAGACACGACTTAGAGCAAACAGACGCAGAATGTTAGACAGTCGCAAGAACTAAACGAAATGCGTAATATGTATATAATTGAAGAAAGCAAAGTGTTTTTTCGGACTAGCGGAAGTAATAATTGAAGTGCTGCGCTAGCAGTAGTGTGATTATAAGCGAAATAGTGAGCCCTAGACGAAATAATACGAGCTGCTCCTAGCACAGAGAAGTTATGCCTTTTGGAACCAGTTCACTGGAGTACAGACTCCTTCTGTGAACGTTATCGACGTTTACGATTCCCTTGGCAGGAATATTTCGCTGTACATTATTCGTGGACACAAATTATGGAGGGATACATTGAAAGACACAACTTCTAGGAGCAGTTTACCAACTCTAGTGTCAGAAATATCAGAAATAGCGAGAGGAGTTCGCGTGCTGTCTTCAACTTGGTTCTGGCTAGAGTGATTAAATAGTGCAGACCCGTGAACGAAAGGAAACTATGGCTACTGATGGTGTACAAATCGGATCCAGAGAAGAGCATAACACTGCTACAGTAACTAAGGGGTATTGCTAACACACCCTGAGGATAGAAGAACGTATTGATAAACGTCATGTTGCTACGTTATGTGTCGACAATGAGAAACACCGTCTCATATGCGACGCAAACAATCACTTGGGAAAGAGAGCGTATATGCAGTTGGAGAAGGAAAAAAGAAAAATTCTAAGGCACAAAAATCAAGGTGAAATTTATATAGATCAAAACTGCGGTTACTTGAAACTGCAGAATCAATTTCCAGCATGTTATAGAAGAAACATGGGTGTTTTCAGAATATGTGGATGATCGACAAGATCTTAACGAGAAAGTGATGGAAGGAACGCGGTTAACTCAGAACAGTCGGATAAAAAAAAGCCAAAAAAAATGGTTCAAATGGCTCTGAGCACTATGGGACTCAACTGCTGAGGTCATTAGTCCCCTAGAACTTAGAACTAGTTAAACCTAACTAACCTAAGGACATCACAAACATCCATGCCCGAGGCAGGGTTCGAACCTGCGACCGTAGCGGTCTTGCGGTTCCAGACTGCAGCGCCTTTAACCGCACGGCCAGTTCGGCCGGCAAAAAAAAAAAAAAAAAAAAAAAAAAAAAAAAAAAAAAAAAAAAAAAAAAAACCAAAGCAGGTTGGAATGGAAGTATGATAAACGAATAAAATTCGTGCACAGAAGTGCGTGATAGGTCCATTTACAGGAAAATTGTGTTATGGTCACTAACTACATTTGCAATTGCGCGTGACCTCAAATAGCTGGCACCCTGTAAAAAATCAAGGCGGCCGCTACATTTATAACCTCAGAACGGTTCAAACTGCCTTAGAGAACTTACAAACACGACACGCGAAACCAAATGCATTATAAAAAACGCGGCTATGAGAAGAGCTCATTGTAAATTCAATCACGATTGTACGATAGGTGCTTAAAAGATTATTCCTTTTTAAATGTGAATGTTAAGGTAGGTAATAAAAATTCATGACAGTTAAACTGTGATCACATCATATGAAGTATCAAATGAAGGCTGACAACGCCAGCAACGCTACAGTGCATTACATTTAAAATACTGCATGTACATCAAAAGTCAAGATAAAGATATGCAAATGTGCCATAGCCATATACCCTCCACAAGCTACACATAATTGGAAAGCAGCATCAATTACCTAGCTCCTTACGTAATCATATCGTAAAATCAAATATAAGTATGTTTAGGAATTTAGCTAATAACTTACGTAATACTGGATTATCTTTAGAATGGATGGTTATAAGATGATCATGGTGAGCATGGAATTATTGTACTAATGTGTTGCTGCGCGGGGTAGCCGCGCGGTCTGGGGGCACCTTGCCACGGTTCGCGGTGCTGCACCCGTCGCAGGTTCGAGTCCTCCCTGGGGCATGGGTGTGTGTGTTGTCCTTGCGTAAGTTAGTTAAGTAGTGTGTAAGGTTAGAGACCGATGACCTCAGCAGTTTGGTCCCATAGGAACTTACCACCCATTACTAATTTGTATATATGTGCAGATAGCCTTAATTTGAATGATGCTAACTTTTTCAATATTCAGCGGGGATTCAGCAGCATGCGACATCATAGAAAGCATTTATCGGTGAGCAGCAACATGCACTAGGACTTTGGTTTTCTGTTAATAGCCTATCGTCGTTCGAATTTTCCACCTTTTGTTAGTGGCACTGTACCACCAGATGCGCTTGGTGGGGGCAGATGCGTTGGGACACCATTGAAATAGTCTGGGGGACAAGGCAGACGGATAAGTTACATTCTTTCAACTTTTTTTGTCTTCGAATAGTTTTGGGTGAGTGCAGGCTCATAATATTTTACTGGACATAGAATACTTGACAGTGGTTCTTCGTTTGAACTTTAACTTCATTTTTGGGACTTGAAGCAGCTAAAGACTTAAAGTATTTTGTTGCAATTAGTACTGAGACGTAAATATGATGGACTTGTGTGCTTGTTTTCGCTATGATTATTTAGGATATTGAACTTTACTTTGGTGTCACGACTAATAAGGAGAAACTGTGTTATCAGGCTTTCAGACTTTGCTTTAGAATTTCGTGATTAATGGGCTTTTAAACGAACTTTGCACGCACTGATTCGTTTACGTTGCTCTGCTCGCTAGTTTAATTAATATTTAGCTTTGTTTCAGGGTCAAGGTAAAGATTCACAAATTTAAGTTTCTACAATGAACATTTATTGTATTTAAACAATAATTATTGTCTTGAAAATATTATTAATCCCACTGTATTTATCCATGTACATTATTTATTTATAAATTTTTTGCTAACCTACCTATATCAGTTATTTAATAAGAGCATGGTCTTTAAAGCCCTGGTGTATGACCGACCACAACGACATTAAAGCGAGCGTTGCTACTAGTCTCTGTCACATATTGTCAGCATCAAAATGACTTTGTGACCGATAGTGCAATCGTAAACTGATGTATGTAAGTAACATATCTTGCCAGGAGTTTCGTGAATTCTTCACGTTAATTTAGTAGATGGTCATACTTTCTCGTTTTATTTGATTTTTTTTTTTGGGGGGGGGGGGGGGGGAATTAAGTTACTCACAACTTCTTAGAGTTTCATTAATTTTTTCTTGGATACCCAATTTTTTTTTCGGCCTCTTATTCATGATGATGTGACAACAGTGTCTTTACTTAACAAATTAAATTTCCTTCTTCACTAAGTATCCAGTATCAAAACATTTTTGCAGGAATTAACACGGTATCATTTCTAGTTTTGTTGGATCAGCAGCGGATGTGCAAACAGGAAGCTTTCCAACAGAAAAAAGTCGCTAGAAAGAATATTCCAGAATTTTTCTCTCTGTGTGGGAATCACACTCAGAAAATGAGCTTCCACATTTACGGAGCGTTCGTTGAGGTAGAGTATCACCGAGAGGTATCTATTAGCATTTCAGACGGAGTAGCTAAGAACATAGATTACTTCACTGGCAGTGTAAATTAAAACGCCTGGAAGCGTGGCGTAACTTTGAGGAGAAATCAAGAAGGAAGTACTCAACTGAACAGCAGCACTGTGTACAAATCGGCGCTTTACAATGTAACAAAAAAAGTGTAAATAAAGCATGAAAGTCTATCAATGTAATATTGCTGATATTTGCAGATCAGTAGCTGTGAAAAAGATATTTCATCAGCTATTGGAAATTTTCAGAATAACCCTTCCGCAGAGCAACGCACTTGAGGTCCAGTGCAATATATCTGTCTTTGCTACTGTTTTTCAAAATCCAAAATGCTACACAAACTTTTTATTACGAAATTACAGGAGATAATAATTCAGAACATCACGGCTAAATAAATCGATATTTAGCTACAGATTGTCATTTATCCACAAAGTCACCAGCATTCGTTATGCACTTTTGCCAACGATTAACCAGAGCCTGCATGCCGCGCCTGTAAAAATCGGAACCAGCTGAGGCTTACCAGTTCCTTACAGTCTTGACAACAGCATCCGAGTCTTTAAAATGTTCGCCACGTAATCCATCTTTCAGAGACCCAAAGAGATGGAAGTCTGGAGGCGCTAAGTCGGGACTGTACGGTGGATGTGGTAAGACAAACCAGCCGAATTTGAAAATGAGTTGCGTGGTTACAAAACTGGTATGGGGCCTGGCGTTTTCATGTTGCAGGTGAAAGTTGGTCTTCTTCTCTGGCCTTAGCCTGGAAATTCGGGCTCTCAGCTTAGCCAGTGTCATCTTGTAGCGTTCTGAATTGACAATAACTCCAGGCTCCAGGACATCCAAAAGAACAAAAAATGGTTCAAATGTATCTAAGCACTATGGCGCTTAACATCATTGGTCATCAGTCCCCTAGACTTAGAACTACTTAAACCGAACTAACCTAAGGACGTCACACACATCCATGCCCGAGACAGGATTCGAACCTGCGACCGTAGCAGCAGCGCGGTTCCGGACTGAAGCGCCTAGAACCGCTCGGCCACAGCGGCCGGCTCCAAAAGAACAGACCTTGGCTATGCAAGAAGACTGTGAACATCACTTTACCTGCAGATGGCTGTGCCTTGAATTTCTTCTTTGAGGGAGAATTCGCATGTCGTCATTACATGGACTGTCTTTTGGATTCCGGCTCGTAATGGTGACACCACGTCTCGTCTCCGGTGATGATGCTATTAAGAAAATTGTCACTTTCAGCTTCATAGTGACTCAGCAGGTCCTGAAAAATTTCCATTCGATGAGTTTCTTGTTCTTCTGTGAAAATCCATGGGCTTTGCGATAACCAACATGCTCCAGCATTCTTTCCAAGGCATTGCACACAACTCTCTGGTCGACGATAAGCAGGGATGAGACGATCAAGACGCTCTTAATTGCGAGGGATGACAGTTGTGCAGGTCGACCGGGCCGTGGCTTTTACCACCTTGAAAATGCCATACCCATCGCCTCACATTTGCTCGCGTCTATTGTATCGTCTCCGTACATCTTTAGCAAGCGTCGATGGATTTCAATTGCCACAATTTCTACAGCAGTGAGGAAATCGATCATACATAGCTGTTCTACAAGTGCGTCCTTATCAGACTCTATTTTGGAACATTCCTCTGCTGGCACCAACTACTGCAGAACAACGAAACCACCTGCAAATGAAAGAGGAAGGTTCAAGCATTAGCACTACACCAACGGTATCTGGCGCGTACATCCAAAGTCACTACAGAAAAATAGGAGGCATTACTTTCGTTATTATCCTCGTACCTGTCGTTTATGAAAAAGCTGTTCAGATCAAAACCCAGATAGTTAGTAGGTCTCAAAAGTAGGGTAAATCAAATGTCATGAAAGAGATAAACGTGAGGAAAAGGGAAAAAATACTACGAAGGGTGCTGACGCCGGATAAAGGTGCTGGCTGTTAATAAAGGTGCAACAAAATGACAGTTTGAAATGTTTATCTTACGTGTTTCTTTGTCATGTTAAGTCATTTACAACCCATAAATACAAAGAAATTTAAGGTGCAGCACTTTAACGTCGTAGCTCTAGTAATTAGCTACTATACACTGTACATGCAGACTCTGTGATCAGTAGTATCTGAATACCCATCAGTGGACGTCAATATGGGATATGTCAATTTGTGACTTTAGGACTGCTTGATCTCTGGTGTATACACTTCCAAAGAGATGCATAAATGTCCGTGACCGAATGGCGCCCCTATTTCCATAAGGACCGAAAAGGGAGGAGGTAGTGACGCACACAGTGGGCTACAGCGAAGTGAGGACTCTGGACAGACCAGTCCATATGAGCAATGTTATTTTCTACATTACTGCCTCACAGGTGCTGTTTTATGACATGATGCGTTGTCATATTGATACAAACACTTTCTCCAAACTGTTCATCGACTGCACACAGTCGACAATGCTGTAAAATGTGGTCATAGCCTTCTGCATATAGCATTTTCGTAAATGCAGTAAAGGGACCACGCCAACGGGCTTGCCGCAGTGGTAACACCGGTTCCCATCAGATCACCAAAGTTAAGCACTGTCAGGCTTGGTTAGCATTTGGATGGGTCGCTGTCCGGATCTGCTGAGTGCTGTCGGCAAGCGGGTTGCTCTCATTGCTTGTGAGGCCAATTGAGGAGCTTCTTCATTAAGTAGCAGCAGCGGTCACGAAAACTGACAATGGTCAGGAAAGCGGCACGCTGACCCCATGCCCCTTACATCTTATCCTTACATCTGATTGCCACTGGGTGTAGCGTGATTCACCACTCCCAATAACTAGGTTCCAATAAACCACTGTGCAGTGACGTCCCTCTTCACACCACCCCAAGCTTCGCTTAGCTTTGTCTGCAGGAGTGCGTGACTTGTGAGGAGCCTCTCGACAATTGCACCCATTTCTTTTTGCTCCGTATACATTGGGCTAGCTGGACTGCTGGATGCGCTTTGGAACTCAAGAGTGATTCTTTCCGCTGATTTCATGAAATTTTTTACAGAATGTCCAAAGGCCTCTCTCGGTCAGCACTTGAGATCTGCCTGGTCTTTGTATAGCTAGTGGGGTTTTCCCTCGCGTTTTCATTTCACACTCACATCACCAACAGTTGGCTTGGACAGTTTTACAGGGGTTGAGATGTACTCGGCTGACATCCAGTGACTAGGCCTCTCTCGGTCAGCACATGAGATTTGTCTGGTCTTGTTCTAGCTAGTGGTTTTCCCTCGCGTTTTCATTTCACACTCACATCACAAACTGTCGGCTTGGACGGCTTTACAGGGGTTGAGATGCACTCGGCTGACATCCAGTGACTGGTCCACGTTCGAAGTCACTGAGCTCTCCTGCCCACCCCATTCTGCTGTTACTGCTTCTTTACTGACAACACAGTACTTCCCATCACCTTTCACACTCCTCTCTCATGACATCTAGTGGTCATTTTGATCACATATTGCACTTACATGAATATGTTTTAGCTGTAAGATGTACCTCATATAACAAGGTATCGTATGCATGTTATACGCAAAAATTGCTATTAAAGTAATAAAAATAAAGTATTAAAACTGTTGATATGTTCCCTTCAAGAATATACTGTATTGCAAATTAATTTGAAATGGCCACAGTTTAATTTGCCAATTTTCCTTTGTTTTACTGCCAGTCAGGCATCAGATCTACTGGCTGGGCCCCAGGGTCCAGATGAGTCAAGCTGCTGCTGATGATGTGATGATCAGGGCTGCTGAGAGCCTGGACGGGGCCCCGGGCAACATTTGTGACTGAGCCTCACCTCCAAATATAGCAATCCAATTTTAAAGAAGGTTTCGCATAATTTAAACATAATGCAATTCGGGAAGTATTGAATATACACAAAAATAGGCAATGGGATGGACTACAAAATAAATATAATTTCCTATCGAACTCTAAACATATTTTCTCGAATGCAGTAGTTCGTACACGGTGTGATTCAAGAAGACGGGGGAATGTGGTTTTTCAGGGGGACCATATCTCGGGTTCTATTGATCACAGATGCCGTCGTCCTAATGATCATCTGTAAATCTATCGGAAGAAGGGCATACGGGTAGCCACCCTGCAGTATAGGAACAAAATTTAAACGTTACGTACTTTCTCCAGCCCAACAAATTGAGCAAACTGCTGGTTCTTCTGCATTAGGCGTGGTCTAGGGTGGGCTTTAGGTGGCTTATAGAAGCTAAATTTATTCGTGGGAGGTTCGTGAAAAAATTCGGAAAACCATGATTTTTTGAACACAAAAAGTACAAATTGTGTGGATCGTTACTTCCATAATTTATATTGATGGTAGATCGTCGAAAATTGTACGGTATGTTCTTAAGATGATATTCTCGCGGAACTTCGAAAATTTTTTCAATGTTGTTACGCCCTTAGCTAGTTTCAGAGGTTCAAAGTTGTTGTACATATGCAGTAAAATATGCGCATAATACCAAACATGAGGCGTAAATGTGATTTTAACTGACATTGTGAACACATGGGCAACGGTTCTAGGATCATCGTAAGGGCTATGACTGAACCAAATTATAGTTTTCGTCAACAATACTTTACGGCTTACTGTCTCCGAATAACAGGCACTTCAAGCCTATACAGATATCGCAAAGAGTTAATGCAGTAATATAAAATGGGCTAAAAACGGTTTTAACATGCGTGGAAGATGATGATGTCCCATATACCTTGACAGAGCGTAGGGGACGACGCGGGAGACCCGCAATGCCGTACTAAGCAAGGTCCTAGAGGAGGTGGTTTGCCATTGCCTTCCTCCGACCGTAATGGGAATTTATGACGACGACGACGACGACGACAACATCTCGAGCCAAGTGAAAATCCTCGACCTCGCCGGGAATCGAAACCGGGTCCCCGTGCTCGGGAAGCGAGAACGCGACCGCGAGACCACGAGCTGCGGACTAACAACCGTGGAAAGAACTTAAAATGACTAGCAAAACATATGTAGAACTATAAAGACTGCAAATTCAGTAAAATATTTATAACAAAATCTTTACTCTTTTATCATACAAATCAAAAGCTGGACGTTTTCGATTTACGATCAACGACCAAAGTATTGAGAGAAAACGTAAAGCAAAAGATTTCGCCAAACAATCCTGTTAGCAGAACATCCGCAACTGAGCATTATAGCAGAGGTTGAAAAGTACCGCTTCAGTCGTAAATTATTTCCACACGACCGATTTCTGACTGTTCTAAGCCCATCCTCAGGTGTCGTAGCTGTGCTGTGGTCCCCGAGCGCCGCGTCTACCAGGCCCGGTGTGCTGGTTATGAGCGCAGAACTCCCCGTTCCTGCGGCGCTCGGGGACCACAACACAGCTACGACACCTGAGGATGGGCTTAGAACAGTCAGAAACCGGTCGTGTGAAAATAAAGTAATTTACGACTGAAGCGATATTTTCAGCCTCTGCCAAAAGATTTCGGTTAACGTTATATTATACGTACTTACGTGTTGAAGTAAATCTTTACTGACGTATAGGTTTCGTTTTATGTAAGCTGCATACGCTGCACGAAGAGGGAAAATGTTCCTGTTGGAGCACAAAAAAGGCGAATACGTTCTTCTTTAAGAGATTCTGACAGGTAAGTGGGCAACCAACTACCTCAATCCTCATTCTGATTTTCTAGCCAAAAATTTTGGCATTCGAACATGTTCGCGCTTTTCTGTGCTGAGAGAAAATGGTAGAGAGACAGTGACGTTGGAAGAGAGAGGGGACAGTGCCAGTGTGAGAGACTGGGAGAGGAGACAAGTGATTGTGGGAGAGAGAAAATGATGGTGAAAGAGAAAGAGAGATGGATGAAGACAGTAGCATTGGCAGCCAAAGGGAGAGAAGTTATTGATAATCAGAGACAATGCCAGTAAAAGAGAAAGAGATTCTTCGAGATAGAAGCAGTGCGAGGAAAAGAGAGAAGAGAGAGTGAAGTTGAGAAAGAGAGGTGAGTGGACACCATACGTAGGCTGTGCGCGCTTCCAGACCGACGAACTTTAAACACGTGGGTATAGGGGAGAGCGCATTTTACACCGAAATTTTAAACAAGTGGGTGTAGGGGGAGAAGTAAGTTGCAGCCCCTCCCCCCCAGCCCTTGAATTTTTGATCTGCTGAGGTATGGTGGAGACAATGGCAGGAAAGAAAGACAAAAGAAGGCTGTGGGATATACTGTAAATCAATGGGAGAAAAGGGGCAGTGTGAGAGACACATAGGCAGTGGCAGTGAAAGGGAGATACTAAGTACGAAGGCTTCACTAGAAAGACAGACTCGATAAAAGGATTTAAAATGTTCTATGTTGGAAGAGCGCAAATATGTTTGCATGACAAACTTTTGGTCAGGAAGACGGAATGAGAACTGAGACAGCTGGTTCCCCACGTTTCGAACGACATATTTATGCTCCGACAGGAGAATTTTTCCGCTGGTTTACATTTTGATATTACATGTTGCACGAGATATTACCGGCACAGTCCGAACGAATTAACAGTTGTTCATGCGGCAATTAGCTGAATCAGAGCGCTTGATAGTATACCCACGTGTATCATAGAGCCACAATTAAGAGTACTAAATTCGGTTGAATGTTCGTTGCAGTGTTGTGCTGTATTACAGAACACGTGAACATTCGGGGAAATTATACAGACTGTGACGTGTTATCACATTGTATTTAGGAAGCGGACGCCACGAACAAACAGCTTGAAGTGTTCCGACGCAGAGAGGTAATTTCATATACAGGTGTATCAGAGTAACTGTTCCTAAATTTCTGATGTTGTGGAGGACAAGAATGTAAACATTACTTGTCAGTGATATCGAGTTTGCAAATGCTTTGTTTTCAGCACAAAAGCAAGTGCTCGTTACTCATGTTTTAGATGCTTTCGTTTCGGTTGTTACTCTTACCAAGAAAACAACGAATTACTGAAGTTAATTACTGTTCGTCACAGAATATCTTATATGAAATTTGTTTATTTAGTTTCGGATATTAAATACGTAACAGTGTTTTTCTATGAAAGTACGAAGAGACAGGCTTCCTAATTACAGAAATAACTCTGAAAGATAAATTTGCAGCCCCCAGTGCGTAATTTCTTTCGTACCACGCTTTCTGTTTTGTCATTTCTGATTACCACATACATTTTCAATCAGAATTACAATAGACTACGGTAGCTACATATTTAAATAACATTTATAAATTTATTTCCAATATTCACTGTATTTAATTATAATAATTTCATAGAAAGAAAACCGTAGGACAACTGCGTAATGTGCATTTGCTAAGATCATACCCCAAATTTCACACTCGTTTTGCAATGATGTCCTGCCAGCACTTTTATTACAATATACAGGTTCGTTCATCTCAGTGCAAGTTCAAAACGACACATTACTGGATATTGCTTTATCAACCAAAATGTTTAATTTCATGCCCTCTATTATTTCACAAAACTACCAATAGCTATTATGATGCACCTTGCATGATGTTATACACTCCTGGCAATTGAAATAAGAACACCGTGAATTCATTGTCCCAGGAAGGGGAAACTTAATTGACACATTCCTGGGGTCAGATACATCACATGATCACACTGACAGAACCACAGGCACATAGACACAGGCAACAGAGCATGCACAATGTCGGCACTAGTACAGTGTATATCCACCTTTCACAGCAATGCAGGCTGCTATTCTCCCATGGAGACGATCGTAGAGATGCTGGATGTAGTCCTGTGGAACGGCTTGCCATGCCATTTCCACCTGGCGCCTCAGTTGGACCAGCGTTCGTGCTGGACGTGCAGACCGCGTGAGACGACGCTTCATCCAGTCCCAAACATGCTCAATGGGGGACAGATCCGGAGATCTTGCTGGCCAGGGTAGTTGACTTACACCTTCTAGAGCACGTTGGGTGGCACGGGATACATGCGAACGTGCATTGTCCTGTTGGAACAGCAAGTTCCCTTGCCGGTCTAGGAATGGTAGAACGATGGGTTCGATGACAGTGTGGATGTACCGTGCACTATTCAGTGTCCCCTCGACGATCACCAGTGGTGTACGGCCAGTGTAGGAGATCGCTCCCCACACCATGATGCCGGGTGTTGGCCCTGTGTGCCTCGGTCGTATGCAGTCCTGATTGTGGCGCTCACCTGCACGGCGCCAAACACGCATACGACCATCATTGGCACCAAGGCAGAAGCGACTCTCATCGCTGAAGACGACAAGTCTCCATTCGTCCCTCCATTCACGCCTGTCGCGACACCACTGGAGGCGGGCTGCACGATGTTGGGGCGTGAGCGGAAGACGGCCTAACGGTGTGCGGGACCGTAGCCCAGCTTCATGGAGACGGTTGCGAATGGTCCTCGCCGATACCCCAGGAGCAACAGTGTCCCTAATTTGCTGGGAAGTGGCGGTGCGGTCCCCTACGGCACTGCGTAGGATCCTACGGTCTTGGGGTGCATCCGTGCGTCGCTGCGGTCCGGTCCCAGGTCGACGGGCACGTGCACCTTCCGCCGACCACTGGCGACAACATCGATGTACTGTGGAGACCTCACGCCCCACGTGTTGAGCAATTCGGCGGTACGTCCACCCGGCCTCCCGCATGCCCACTATACGCCCTCGCTCAAAGTCCGTCAACTGCACATACGGTTCACGTCCACGCTGTCGCGGCATGCTACCAGTGTTAAAGACTGCGATGGAGCTCCGTATGCCACGGCAAACCGGCTGACACTGACGGCGGCAGTGCACAAATGCTGCGCAGCTAGCGCCATTCGACGGCCAACACCGCGGTCCCTGGTGTGTCCGCTGTGCCGTGCGTGTGATCATTGCTTGTACAGCCCTCTCGCAGTGTCCGGAGCAAGTACGGTGGGTCTGACACACCGGTGTCAATGTGTTCTTTTTTCTATTTCCAGGAGTGTATTACAGTCACCATATTTGGAAGGTACTAAATCAAAAAATACAATAAAATGAAATAAATAGTCGTAAACCATGTCTCCGGTTACCTACTGTGGTTTCGAAAGAACTGACACACGGATCGGATGAATCATGAATGAATGTGCAAAGGTTAAAACTACCGATAAAGAATAGCAGCGACATGACGCTGTCATGGAGTGGGATACTGAAAGAATATTGATAAATACTGGTTTGATAAGTAACGAAGAAAACAGTTGTGAGGAACACAAGACGACCACAGCTAGGGACTGGATGATGGTTGAACCATGACCTACACGGTAGAGGGGAAAACTGATCCGCCTGACAAATTTACAAGTTCATCTTCAGATGCTGCTCGATAGTGAATTATTGTATAATGTAGTTATGCTCCATACCATTTTATTTTTAAAATTGGTTTAATTTTCTTTCACTTCACTTTAAAACAAAAGGCTAACTATTACACCGAGTTTTATTTTGACGAAATGTCTGGTGCCAGTAGTGCTGGGACATGGAGTGTTCTGTCCCCACTGGTTTCCTGGCGTGCCCAAACGTTTCGGTAAAGAGAGATCAGCGCACTCGCATGTAAACAGCCATGAGTCGTGTGACGGGTAGCGTATTATGTCTTACATGTATACGAGTATTACGCGGTCAATGGGACTTTTCGTTCAGGAAACGTTTGAATCACAGCATCAAAGTCCAGTTGCCTTGCCAAATCATATTCTGTGGCCAAGGTTCTCAAATCTGTAAGACGCTGTTGATCTGAGACAGTTTTTAACACGAGCCAGAGTGCGCATTCTGCTTCAGCTACCATCACTGGAAGAGTGTAAAAGATAGACATAGCTACACATAAATTCGGAAACAAACTTCAATTTTCTAGGTTGTGCGTCCTATTCAAGAGTTCTAATAGTTCCAGAGTAATGTATTCAAAATTTTAAGTATTACAGAAAAAATTATGGAAGAGGATTTCACTGAAGCAAATGTGTCTGAGCTCCTTTATAAGACCCTGTAATACTGCTTCCGCTATCATATCTTTGCCGACGATATTCACTTACAGGAAATGAGCGTTTCATAACCAATTCCAAACCGTTCCTTTGTTTCATACTTATTGTTGGATCTTGCCCCCTCGTCGCTTATAGGGTGCCTAAAGGATGCTGCGTTCTCGGAATACTATACAACAATTCAAACAAGTAACATTAATAGATTTATTTCAATAAAGCAGATTGACAATACTTAACTTGGAGATTTACAAGTAGTAGTCGCAAAAGATGGGTGCGGTCCTCATCAGCGCACCATTGGCCGACATCGTTTCACCGCCTTTTCTGGTCTTGTGTACTTCTTCGTTCGGGCACTTGTGGTTACGCCAGTTACAGTTTCCTTCTTGAAGTAAATATAACACAGGATATATGTTGTTTGTTCAGTATAAAGTGATTCAAGAATTGCACTAACAATAATTGAATAGAACTTCTGATTTTCTCTCGGCTTCAAGATGGTACCCTTGACATCATGGCCATAACCAGAAATAAATTAATCCCGAGAATCAATTGAAAGACAATGCACCTGCAAACACTTTCCAGATTCTTCTCATTATCTTGGTAATATGTTCGCAAGGCGTAGATCATAGTGACTCAAGAGCTCTAATAAATGCTTCAAATGGCTCTGAGCACTATGGGACTTAACATCTGAGGTCATAAGTCTCCTGGAACTTAGAATTGCTTAAACCTAACTGACCTAAGGACATTACACACATCCATGCCCGAGGCAGGATTCGAACCTGCGACCGTAGTGGTCGCGTGGTTCGAGACTGAAAAGCCTAGAACCGTTTGGCCACAGCGGCCGGCGACTCCTAAAATTTAGAGGAAACTTCCATTGTTTTGATCTCTAATTTGCTGAGCTAAGCCTCTGTAGGCCAAACAACTTTGATCAAGAAATAATGTCACATCAAGTAACATGAAAGATTCCATGTAGGTTAGTTATCTACGTAGAGTACAACATTATCTCTCTATGTACGACCATCAGCGTGGCCATTGTACCTGTTTCATGTAATTTGATTTCTTCCCTTTTATGCATCTTCCGTGTCTACAATATACAAATCCAAATACTTTATTTTGTGTTTACTCTTTAATGGAAAACATTTTTATGTACTCGTTTCTCGCATAAAATAAACTTGTAATGGAATCAGAGATGCCTTATCTTTGAATGTTCTTGGGAAATGTACCAAATTATAACGACATTCCGCAGCTGTTGCCGCATACATTTGTTGGGGAATAGTTTTGGTAGGGTTTCCAACAACATTTAAAGAAAGCGCATTTTCGTCTCACCGGCCGCTGTGGCCGAGTGGTTCTAGGCGCTTCAGTCCGGAACCGCACTGTTGCTACGATCGCGGGTTCGATCCCTGCCTCGGGCATGGATGTGTATGATGTCCTTAGGTTAGTTAGGTTTAATGCGTTCTAAGTCTAGGGGACTGATGACCTCAGATGATTAGTCCCATAGTGCTTAGAGCCATTTGAACCATTTTCGTCTCCATCACAAAGTGATTTTAGTGCATGACGTCTAAAGAAAATGTTGTACATTCAAGATTAAACACGAAATAGAATTGTATGCAACTGACCTGGATGACTCATAAAACTGAAGAACTGAACTGGAGACTGGCTCTGAGCACTATGGGACTTAACATCTGATGTCATCAGACCCCTAGACTTAGAACTACTTAAACCTATTTAACCTAAGGACAGCACACACGTCCATGTCCGAGGCAGGATTCGAACCTGCGACCGTAGCAGCAGCGCTGTTCCGGACTGAAGCGCCTAGAACCGCTCGGCTACAACACCCGGCTAACTGAACTGGAGAGGAAGAGCTAGATTGGATATTCTGGCGGTGGGGTAATATTCTTTTATTTATTGTATGATACAAAACCTATTTTGCAATCATCGTTTCATCCTCATCACCGGCACGCAAGTCGCCCAATGTGAGGTCGACTGAAATAAGACTTGCACTCGGCAGCCGAACTTCCCCCGATGGGGCCTCCCGGCCAACAGTGCCATACGATCATTTCACTTCATTTCAGTCCGATATTCGCCAGCATGTGGGATCGGAACCTTGAGAGACTTGCCCCCCCCCCCCCCCCCATGAGACTTCGGCCCCGGGGATTTGGCCTCCCCTCCCCCTCTCCCCTGCCTCACCACTGAACCCACTGCCCCTCTCGTCGGGCATGGCGATGAGCATAGACGGAAGAATGTCGTCATTCTCAGACAATAAGTCGCGCTATAACGGCACGCGTCTTTCACACGTCATTACTGTATTTGCGTAATTATGCCGGTCCTTGGGTGGGAAGTGAGTGCTGGTGAGGGTCGCGGTTAATTTGCAGCGGCCGGCAGCTTAGCGGACAATGGCTGTCCGCTGGCCCGGCCTGGCCGGGACCGACGTAATTAAGATGGCGGCGGAGATGCAGGAGTGTGGGTTGCCTCACCTAGCAGTAGAGCGCTGCTTCCCGGCGCGGCTAATTGCGAGATCGTTTAATTAGGCGGCGCTTTCGGTGCCGCCGTCGAGGACATTCTCAGAGGCGGCGCTCCCTCTCCCTCTCCGTGCCGTGCACGCTTTGGGAATGCCTCCAGAGGAGCGACTGACTTATCTGGGGCACCTCATTCTGTCCGAGACGGATCTGCCGGACGTCTGTGTGTCTTCAATTAGAGGACAGCCGCCACTCACTGTGACCCTACCTGCCCCTCTCTCCTGATGGATAACGGCCTAGCTGACCTCTCAGGAACAACAATATACTACTGGTCTTCGACAGCGAGCCTTAATCATAAAGACTCCAAACAGCTTTTACTATTTGCTTATGCCTCATGTCTATATCCTGTTGACAAACTCATTTAGTTTCGCTGTAGAAAGTTTTTACCAAGTAACACGGATCGCTCATTCTAATTTCTCAATATGTGAAAATTCATATTGTTTCCATTATTTTTTTAGTTTACTGACCAGGGCTACCACGCCCTCTCTCCAATCCCCTTCTTCGTGGCGGAGACGTAGAGTAAGTACCTCTAATAGTAGCCTGCCCGGTTGGCCGTGCGGTCTAACTCACGGCTTTCCGGGCAGGAAGGAGCGCCTGGTCCCCGGCGGACTTGTGTCGAGGTCCGGTGAACCGGCCAGTCTGTGGATGGTTTTTAGGCGGTTTTCCATCTGTCTCGGGTCCCCTTATTCCGCCTCAGTTACACTATGTCGGCGATTGCTGCGCAAACAAGTTCTCCACGTACGCGTACACCACCATTACACTACCACGCAAACATATGGGTTATACTCGTATGGTGTGAGACGTTCCCTGGGGGGGGGGGGGGGGTCCACCGGGGGCCGAACAGCACAATAACCCTGGATTCGGTGTGGGGCGGCGGAGGGGTGAAGTGGACTGCGGTAGTCGTCGTGGGGTTGTGGACCACTGCGGCTGCGGCGGGGACGGAGCCTCTCCGTCGTTTCTAGGTCCACGGTTAACATACAACATACAACCTCTAATAGTCATTTTCTCTCCTGTGCCACATGCAAATAGAGCGAGGGAAAATCACTGCCTATACACCTCCATACTAGACCTAATTTCTCTTACTTTATCTTCGTGGTACTTGCGCGAGATGTACGTTGACGGCAGTAGAATCGTTCCACCGTCAGCTTCAAATGACTGTTCTCTAAATTTTCTCGATAGCGCTTCTCGAAAAGAACGTCATCTTACCTCCAGGGTTTCCAACTGGGGTGCATGAAGCATCTCTATAATACTAGCCTGTTGATCGATCCTAAACATGTAGCAGTCGAACACAGAATTGCTTCGATATCTTCCTGCAATCCAACCTACAGTGCACCAACAACACTCGAGAAGTACTAGCGAATGCGTCTCCCGGAAGTTCTATACGAGGTCACTTTTACTGATGAACCTCGCTTTCCTAGAATCCCTAAATAACCGGAAGTCGACTGTTCGCCTTCCCTACGACGGTCCTTACTTCCTCTTTCTATTTCATATCTCTTTGCAGCGCTTTGCCCAGATATTTAAATGACGTGATTGTCAAGCAGCACACTCCTAATGATATATTCGAACATTATAGGATTGTCATTTTATTCTACATTTAAAGCGAGCTGGCATTCATCACACCAACAAGAAATTTTTGCCTAAGTCGTCTTGCATTCCCCTGCAATCAATCTACGACAATCCCTTCCCATACACCACAGCATCATCATCAAATAGCCTCAGATTGCTGCTCACCTGTCCATCAGACCCTTGGGCGCCTCTGACGATATCCTTGTGTATGATGAACACTCGCAGTTGAGGACAGAGTACTAAAATCTATTGCTTAAGAAGTCTTCGAGACAATCATATACCTGGAAAGCTAATGCGTTCGTTTCTTTGTTAACAATCTGCAGTGCAACATTGTCTCAAACACTTTCCGGAAATCTAGGAATATGGAATCTGTCTGTTGGCTTTCATCCACGCCATTCTCATGATATCGTGTGAGGACAGGGGCAGCTGACATTCGATCTAGTGCTTTCTAAAACGGTCTCAATGAAATTTATTATATTCAAACTGACAATACGCTGAAGAATTCTGTAGGAAACCGATATTGAGGACACTGGCCTGTTATTTTTTGGGTCAGTGCTTTTATTATTCGTATGTACAGGGATGTTGTCTTTCGCTCCTACTGTTCAATCTGTACATCGAAGAAGCAATGATGAAAATAAAAGAAAGGTTCAGGAGTGGAATTAAAATTCAAGGTGAAAGGATATCAATGATACGATTCGCTGATGACATTGCTATCCTGAGTGAAAGTGAAGAAGAATTACATGTTATGCTGAATGGAATGAACAGTCTAATGGGTGCACAATATGGACTGAGAGTAAATCGAAGAAAGGTGAAAGTAATGAGAAGTAGAAGAAATGAGAACAGTGAGAAACAAAGAAGATGAAGTTAAGAAAGTCTGCTACCTAGGCAGTAAAACAACCAATGACGGACGGAACAATGAGGATATCAAAGGCAGACTGACAATGGCGAAAAGGGCATTCCTGGCCAAGAGAAGTCTACTAGTGTCAAACGTAGGCGTTAACTTAAGGAAGAAATTTCTGAGAATGTACGTCTGGAGTACAGCATTGTATGGTAGAGAAACATGGACTGTGGGAAAACCGGAACAGAAGAGAATCGAAGCATTTGAGATGTGGTGCTATAGACGAATGTTGAAAATTAGGTGGACTGATAAGGTAAAGATTGAGGAGGTTCTGCGCAGAATCGTAGAAGCAAGCAACATGTGGAACAACTGATTACTATTAAATACATTCATGACGCTGTTACAAATTGCGTCATGAATGTATTTAATAGTAATGACAACGACATATAAATGTGTCAGCCCATTTTAAGTTGACATGGCTTAAAGCCACAAAAAAACTGGACTTGATAATGGCCTAAGGCCGAAATTGCAATCGTGAAATAAAGAAAGTATTACAGTCACTGGCGTAAATATGATGTCTTTTATAAAGGCATGTTTTAGTTGCACTGTCGGAAAAAAGTAGTATACACATTTGGAGATTTTTAATTTCACTCAAGATCTATTGTTGCTACAGTGCGTACATGAAATGATTACATTCACAAAGCAATAGCACAAGCGTTCCTAAGGTACCAGGTATTCACCCACTCTGAACCACCTGTATTTGTGCGTGGTGTAGCCTCGACGGGCGGCAATCCAGGCGCTGACTGGCACCCATTCGATCGAACAGATAGTGGATACTGACCTGGGATACGTCACCCGACGCTTGCTCAACCTGTTCACGTAGTTCTGTGAGTTGTTGGTTGACGAGATGCACGACTCACGTCTCGTCGCATCCAACACGGACTCAATTGGAGACAAGTCCGGAGATCGTTCTGGCCAGGGAAATCGCTGCTCGTCTTTCAGAGCACATTGAGTTTGACGGACAGTGTGTGGGCGAGCATTATCCTGTTGGAACAACACATCACTTTCCTCTTGCAAGAACACAAAAATAACGGTTCTGACAACATGTTACACGTACCGAGCGCTGGTTAGCGTCCCTTCCAGAAGCAACAAAGTTGAACGAGAGTTGTAGCTTGTCGCAAAAATGGTTCAAATGGCTCTGAGCACTATGAGATTTAACTTCTGAGGTCATCAGTCCCCTAGAACTTAGAACTGCTTAAACGTAACTAACCTAAGGACATCACACACATCCATGCCCGACGCAGGATTCGAACCTGCGACCGTAGCGGTTGCGCAGTTCCAGACTGTAGTGCCTAGAACCGCTCGGCCACAACGGCCGGCGTAGCTTATCGCACCCCAGACCAAGAAGACTAGGGCGGGGCCAGAGTGTCTTGGACAAATACACCTTATGAGACAGCGCTAGCTAGGTCTACGTCGTACATGCAAACAACCATCACTTGCAAGCAGGCAGAATCTGTTTTCATCGCTGAACACCACGGCGCAACACTCCACCTTCCAAGTGATCATCTGATGGGATAAGTAGAGCCATGCAGGCCGACACCGTGGCGTGAGTAGAAGACGCACTAGAGGCGTGCGTGCCCGTATTCCGACTGCTAATAACCGGTTCGCAACAGTTCGTACTGACACGTCTGGGCTCATAAGCCCTCTCATCTGTGCTCTGGTAGCTACATGATCTGCCACTGCTGTCTTTGAGTTACGACGATCCTGGCGGGCGTCTGTGCTGCGTGGACGTTCAGAATCTCGTCTATGGGAGTGTGAATACTCACGTGACCACTAATAACAGCATCGTTGCACAACTGACGCAGCACGTCCAACTTGTGCGGCAATCCTCCGAAAGGACTATCCTGCCATTCGGGAGGCAACAGCTTGACCCCTTTCGCGCTCAGCTGGCTGTAGGGAGCCCGAGTGCATCTCCGTGGCATGGTCGCCTGCTTGCTTCAGACGTTTGCACCACACTGAGCCTTCTGACTGTGAGAATTCCCTATTAAAGAGTAGACACAGATGGCACTCTGGTAACTATGCCACTACGCTATCTGTTGGTGGACGACGTTGAAACCGTTATCAGTACATCTGCTACTTCCCAAGTGGTACATGCCGTCATCACATCAAAATCGACGTCGTCTTTCCAAGTGTACTATTTCTTCCGCCAGTGTACGAGCGCTAGCATCAATGGTCGTGAGAAAAAGCGTTGGCAGAAGGAGGGAATGAGAAACGTGATAACACACAATTATATATAAAACACACAGCTATATATATAGAATATAAGAGAAAAGGATGTTGTGTCAGTAATGCAGAAAGGAAGAGAGAGAGAAGTGTGGCTTAGATAAGACAAACCCATAGGCCTTATTTTTTTGACAGTGTGAAAATTGACAATGTACATCAGTTTTTGGGGTGACAGAAGAAAATGCTTCAGCTTCTTCTTAAGCGTAGCATGGCATTGAACTGTGCGCAGAATGCAGGGCAACTTGTTCCAGCTGCAGACACTGGCGACAGCGAAGGAGTTTGCGAATGTTTCTGTTTCATGAATGCACTCGCCTAGGAAACTAGACAAGTGGGACTTTGTGTTTGGGTTATGATGTGATGACATGTATTTAAACTCTGACGTGAGGAACTACTATATCGTATGGTAGTTCCGTAAGTAGACTAGCTGCAACGAACCTAACTTCGCCTATCAATACCTGGCATTGTCGCACAAATTAATGTTCTAATCGTCTAGTGATTTCACTACCCATGCCGCGTTCAATTACGTCACAGTAGTGGAAGTTCAACAGAACGAGTGATTGCATCTGTTTACTTTTCGCATTCACTTGGGGGAACGTCACGAAACTTTCTGAGGGCATAAAGGCAAGCGGAAGTCTTCTTTCACGTCGTGACAGTGTTTTCTGCCCAGTTGAGATGATCTTCCGAAGTTACACCGAAGTTCTTCACTGTTTTCTGGTATAACTCTGGAATAACGTAGAGTCAAACAGGAGGCAGTTGTTAACGAAGTTCTGAACTTATCAATTTCTGTTGGGATACTAAGGTTATTTGAGAACTTTTTTGCGTTTAATTTAGGTTCCGGCTTTAGCGCTCACTTTATAGTGTTGCAGGGCTTGGGAGCTCCAGATGGCCAAGTGTTTAGAAGAAATAACATTTTTAGCACAGGCATGAGCCATCTATGTTAGAGTAGTTTCCAGGCACAGTTAGGCACATTGGAAAGGGTACAGAAAACTGATAGGGAGGTCATGGCATCGAATTCCTATGCGATGTTTCTCATTCTTTGTTTTCAATTTTTACTTTACGTACACTGCAAATACATCGAAGTAATACTCGATGTACTGCATTTATTATTATTCTCATATAAAGCGTGAAAAAGAAACGCAAAGCAAAATTTGCGATTGCACATAAATTTCCAGGGAGGGAGTGTTAGGCGTATATGAGAACTTCGTATACAAAACTTTATATTTCTATTATATTACAGTTGATGATTTATATGAGGTGCGGTGGTATTAATCGTAAAAACAAGGGAAGCAGTAATTTTCTCAGCATCTTGCTCACGTTATGAAAACAGTATTTTTATAGTTACTTGATTGTTTGAAAGTTTATATAGAACACAAACTTGGTTTACATTCGTAAAAGTTTCTCTCCCACTGCACAGTTTAGTAGCAACTGTGACAGACAGGTCGTCATTCATTTCGACAATCGTAGTATGGAAATCTACACGTCAGACACTTACATGAAGCTAGACGTCATCGACATAGATATGATGTTTACATATGGATTGAACCGAGAAGTGTCATTGCGATGCAAGGAAAACAAAACTGGACCGGGTACTGACCCCTGTGGCACTCTTTACAGGACACACTTCCACGGCGACCTTTCATTCCTACAGACAATACATTGCCGTTTGTTTTTCAAGTACCTTTCAAAGCACTTCAATGCACTATCTGAAAAATTTAAATGGTGCAATTGGCTCTGAGCACTATGGGACTTAACTTCTGAGGTCACCAGTACCCTAGAACTTAGAACTACTTAAACCTAACTAACCTAAGGACATCCCACACATCCATGCCCGAGGCAGGATTCGAACCTGCGACTGTAGTGGTCGTGCCGTTCCAGACTGAAGCGCCTAGAACCGCTCGGCCACGCTGGCAGGCCTGAAAAATTTAGCCATCGCATTTTTCTGAACAGGAGGGCAAAGTGGATAGGATCAAAAGCGATGATGAACTCTTGAATTGTCAATATTGGGATTCACGGTTGTCCATGGCACATTTGATATCTTGAATTACCTTAATTAGTGCAGCGTTTGTGCTATAGTGTTTAGAAGGCCGAACTGATATCTGACATATAAGCTGAATTCATGTAATTGTTCAGTAATTTGGTTGTGAACAATACATCTTTCAGTACGACAGGCAATATTTGCATTGTTTGGTAATCACAGTACGATTCCGGGGTTTCGATTTTAGGGATAGCTGGGACTATGCGTCACACAGACCACCAAATCAGAAGAATTGCAAGGCCTATGCTATGATACGGACCAGAGAATGACAGCAACGCAGTTACTGGTCTGATAGTGAACTTCGAATACGGGAAAATATGGCACAAAAATTCGAATTCTCGACTTTCGAAACATTAAATGGTAATATTTTTCATTTATACTTTATGGGTAGGTCTGGTAATCTGGTGGTAAAATGTGTACCTGGAAACGTGTTTGTGACCTTACGAAGTAATACATTTGGGAAATCTTCATGAAATACTAAGAACAACTTGTGTTAGCTGGGGTTCACAGTTATATAAAATTTTGCAAATGACACCATGGAAGCCTCGATTGTAAAATTATTTATTAGAAAATTGGAGTTTCGATCGTGTGACCATTATCATGTAGACATAACTGTGCTTTAACAAATGTCAAAACTTAAAAATCACGTGACATGACATGAAACAGAAGCTGGTTTTATCGCATTGTGTTCCTGATCACAACCTTTGAACTGGATTGCAAAGATTTTGCTCGTATTCTAACTTTTGCTCATATCCATGATGTTGGGTGGAACAAACGATTCCCTATTTGTTCTTGTTTCAGATAAAACAGAAGGCAGTTTCTGAGGACTCATGGTATTCTGAGGACTCATACCTGTCTGTTATGGTTGCGAATCTATATGTGAAGTGCTCGTCGATTTTAAAGCATTTTAAGTATATTGATCATATTCTACGTGTTTCTTCTTTTTTTTTATCGCTCCCGTTTTTCGTACATTCCCACATTTAATGGAGGCCTCTGAAATTTTCATTGGAGCGAATGAGTCTAGTACATTGATTTCTGCTAAAGTGTATTGTTTATAGCAGCTGTTAAAGTACTTATTAATAACGTGTTGATACATTTCCGTAACTACTGTCGCATTTTTGCGTTTGCATGGAAGAATGTTCTAGTCACTAACACTACAAAGCATACTCAAGTACACCTACTTCCATACTCTAGACACCACTGTGAAATGAGTGCACACAGTGGCAAGAAGAAACAACATTCAAAACAGAATTACATGGTCATTCCGAGAGAAAATGTCATACAGCTGAATTCTGATTCCAATAAAAGCTGCTAAGATGGATGATAAACTTGCAGCGCTCTAAGCGGCCACACAGCGAACCAAGGTCGTATTGCAGGACGTCACTATATGAGTTTCACCCCCGTGATGCACCATTATGGTACGATTCAGTTACAGAATATATCAGTATGAGAATCATAACCGATTAAAGCATAACATTGCTGCATCCGTCCAGGATAAAGCTCAATGTATTGTGAGGCTTGCAGTGACGACAATCGCGGTGCAACCAAGGTTCAGAGCAACTCAAAGGGAACCCATCGGGAAACCTCCACTTTGTAAAGGAAGTGGTGGAATCTTTTTTTTTTAGAGAGGGGTACAGCTGCTAAGAAGTAAATCAGCAGACGCCTTTCAATGTCTACAGAGATAGTCAAAAACATGCTCACATTATTTACACGACCACCATTCAAATAAGTGAGTTAAGCCAATAAAATTCTTCTGGGTTTGTGGCCGCATTGTCATCAGTAAAATTCCGACGTTTCGGTGACTGTTGCAAGGCGCCTTCCTCAGGTTGTATTGATATTTGTTGCTTGGTTGATTTTGGGAAGGGGACCAAACACCGAGGCCATCGGTCTTATCGGATGGGGAAGGAAGTCAACAGTGCCCCTTCACAGTAACCATCCCTGCATTTCCCTGAAGAGATTTAGGGAAATCACGGAACACCTAAGTCAGGATGGTCTGACGCAGGTTTGAACCGTCGTCTTGCCGAATGCCAGTGCAGTGTGCTAACCACTGCGCCACCCATATTGGAGGGAATGAAAATTTCCTACGGAAAGCAGCTTTTTCGAATGAAGCAACGTTTAATTGAAGTGGCGTTGTAGATAGACTTGCGTCTGTATTTGGGATAGCAAAAAGCCAAGGCTTTTAAGAGACAGCCGGAAGACAAGAGGGTTCTGTAGTCTAATGCACGACGAAGTCATCGTGTAGCACACCAACTCTGGAACGATGTATGACGTTACCACCAAGTGCTAATCGTCGTAATACATTATGAATATGCCAAGCCAAATCTGTCTGTTCATTTAGCATAGATTCAGGCTTTCTGATTTTAATGGAGATGTATTTCCACTGATATGAAACTTCCTGGCAGATTAAAACTGTGTGCCGGACCGAGACTCGAACTCGGGACCTTTGCCTTTCGCGGGCAAGTGCTCTACCAACTGAGCTACCCAAGCATGACTCACGCCCCGTCCTCACAGCTTTACTTCTGCCAGTACGTCGTCTCCTACCTTCCAAACTTTACAGAAACTCTCCTGCGAACCTTGCAGAACTAACACTCCTGAAAGAAAGGATATTGCGGAGACATGGCTTAGCCACAGCATGGGGGATGTTTCGAGAATGAGATTTTCACTCTGCAGCGGAGTGTGCGCAGATATGAAACTTCCTGGCAGATTAAAACTGTGTGCCGGACCGAGACTCGAACTCGGGACCTTTGCCTTTCGCGGGCAAGTGCTCAACCAACTGGTTCGCAGGAGAATTCTGCGAAGTTTGGAAGGTAGGAGACTAGGTACTGGCGGAATTAAAGCTGTGAGGATGGAGCGTGAGTCGTGCATGGATAGCTCAGTTGGTAGAGCACTTGCCCGCGAAAGGCAAAGGTCCCGAGTTCGAGTCTCCGTCCGGCACACAGTTTTAATCTGCCAGGAAGTTTCATATCAGCGCACACTCCGCTGCAGAGTGAAAATCTCATTCTGTATTTCCACTTATTCTAACAGATTTCGGGTCTTGCTATTTGCTTCAATACGATGTACTACCATAGCTGTTTTAGTAATTTTAAAGACTCATTTTAAAATTATTTCCTTAGGTATCTCAGTTTATTTAAAACTCTGATATTTGAAACTCCATAATAAGCTCATCTTTGGTAATATCACATTAATCTGCATCTGTGAAGTTTTTTGAAATTTACGGACAAGTGTCCGTGTTGGCTGACGTGATGTCTGATTACAGAATAGATAAAGCCGTCCGCTGTGGCCGAGCGGTTCTAGGCGCTTCAGTCCGGAACCGTGCTGCTGTTACAGTCGCAGGTTGAAGTCCTGCCTCGGGCATGGATGTGTGTGATGGCCCTAGGTGAGTTAGGATTAAGTAGTTCTAAGCCTAGGGGACTGATGACCTCAGATGTTAAATCCCATAGTGCATAGAGCCATTTGAACCATTTTTGAACATAATATATTTACAAATGTCAACTGGCATTAAAGCGTTAAAATTGTTCTTCCTGGATTTTTCGGTAGTTTCACGATATTTTTCCCGTTATGTTATTCGCCAGTTACAAAATCTATCATGTAACCTTTTCACACACGAGCAGCGGTAAGCAATGTATTAAGACGATTTCCATCCGATGATGGAAGCACAGGGTCCGACATGTATAGCCTGATCCAATAAAACTGTAAAAAAATTAACTTTTGATACAGTACCAAATCGAAGGATTTTTTTATCTAGCTAGGTATGCGACTGAATCTATAACTTCCCGATTGGCACGACGCAACATTTTATCCTGCATAGAGAGTCATTTAAAGACCATGAATTGAAATATGATTTGCCCTAAGGAAGTGTAATAGGTCAGATGCTGATTGTCTTACACATTAATGACCAATAGAATTTTGTGAGTTGCAGTCTATTGAAGGAAGAGTGTATCTTAATTTGACCTGTTGGTAAACCTCTATGTTATATGAGGGAACTTCAGGCAGTATCGCTACGTGGAAAAGTCCTTAGTTAACATTGTTAAAAAGAAAAACCTAAGCAGCAGTCTCTGAATGCAAAGATGTCTGTCCTAAGTGTGCCATATTCCTTCATTAACGGAACGGTCGTGAGCGTTGTTGTCACGAGAACCGTGGAAGGTGGGCGGGGCGGGAGGAATATTATTTATGTTAGCATATGGGACAAGATTTCAATCACCGCCTTTTGCCACTTGGGCGGATAAATCGTTCACCGCACATGCAAGGATCGTACTGGATCCTGGCGTGTTTAAACCCCAAACTTTCTGATTTATCTGTCAAACAAACAACAAAGAAACACAACGAATACGCAGAAATATGGGACGACCATGCAATGACGAATTTATTTACCTTCATTCAGTGTCCTCGTCTTTGGTAGATTACTAGCTTCAAACAAATACTCTATAAAGGAAAGGGAAGTGGAGCAGTCTCAAAAGACAATGAAACTGCTCTCAAAAGTCTGAAAATCTATTACAGAACTTAATAACAGAATGAACATGTGCAAAACAGAAAAAGTCTTACGTTAGTGTAATTTATTACGTATACACGAGATAGGAGTGGTTGTCATGAAGTGTGCAAGTCTGAGAAAGTCTTCTAAATGTTTGCATAGTGTATACCTGAATTGGGAAAATGAATGAAAAATGGCAAAGCAGTAGGTACAGATACAATACCGGGAGAAATACTAAAATGCTTGAACCACAATGGAATAAGAGAAATATTGAGGTTATGTAATAAAATATATGACAGTGGTGAATGGCCTGAGGACTTTTTGACAACAATAATGATTCCATTACCGAAAAAATAAGGAACCAAGAAATGCAGCCTCATTTCACATGCAGCCAAAATGATGTTAAGAATAATTAATAAAAGACTTGTAAAAGTAATAGGGGAGAATCTCGGCGAGGAGCAGTTTGGCTTTAGACGGAATACGGGCACCAGAGATGCAATAGGGCTCCTACGAATCTTCGGAGAAAGGTTTATTGAAAAAGGAAGAGACCTATATATGTGCTTCATCGATTTAGAAAAGGCATTTGACAATGTGGTTTGGGACAAGCTGGCGACTATTATGAGGGAAAAGAGAGTGGACTGGAAAACCAGAAGACTTATAAACTCATTGTACCTTAATCAAAAAGTTTCAGTTAAAGTGAGAGGAGAAAGTACAAACTGGATCAGACTAGGGAAAGGAGTAAGACAAGGATGCTGTTTATCACCTACTCTTTTCAACCTGTACTTGGAAAATATGATTGACCAATGCTCATTAGATGACAAAGGAGTAGAAATTGGAGGAAGAAGAGTAGGGTGCTTGAGATTTGCTGATGACATGGTCCTTCAAGCCACAGGGGAAAAAGAATTACAGGATTTGGTGGACACCATTGCAACTAACGGAAAAAAATATGGAATGAAAATTAACACAAATAAAACAAAAGTATTGGCAATAGGAGGAAATAAGAAAATAAAAATTGTGCTGAATGGAGAAACACTAGAACAGGTACAAAATTTTAAGTATCTTGGAT
Source organism: Schistocerca piceifrons (assembly GCF_021461385.2). Taxonomy (NCBI): domain Eukaryota; kingdom Metazoa; phylum Arthropoda; class Insecta; order Orthoptera; family Acrididae; genus Schistocerca; species Schistocerca piceifrons. The sequence continues at coordinate 84,668,027 of NC_060141.1, forward strand.
GCAGGATAGACACCGACTGGAAGTGCAACACAGAAATTAAAACAAGGATAGCAATGGCAAAAGAGGCGTTTTATAAGAAAAGGAGAATCTTCTGCAGCGGTGTGGACAGAGAACTCAGAAAGAGACTCATAAAATGTCTTGTATGGAGTGTTCTTCTATATGGCGCTGAAACATGGACTATGAGGAAAAAAGACAAAGGCTGGAGGCTTTTGAGATCTGGACATGGCGGAAGACGGAAAGAATAAGTTGGATGGACAGAGTAAAAAATGAAGAGGTACTGAGAAGAGTGGGAGAGAAAAGACAGTTACTAGATGTAATAAAGAGAAGAAAAAGAAATTGGATTGGGCATATATTAAGAAAGAATGACGGACTGATAAAAACAGTTTTAGAAGGTTATGTAGAAGGGAAAAGGAAGCGAGGAAGGAAGAGATTCCAGATACTGGATGACATGATGGACGGTACAACATACAGCAGCCTTAAGAAGGAAGCAATGGACCACAGAAAATGGAGAGGCACAGGACCTGATAATATAGCAGATAACTGAAGATGATGATACCTGAATTGGGACGTGGGTAACAGCCCGGTATGCATCTACACTGGGTTTCACACCTGCGCGGATACGAACATAGTCCAGCACACATACCAGTCCCGAAAGCTGACGCTTTAACACGCTAACTCTTGTGTTTACCTGCTTTGTTCTGAGTTTCCCAGATATGAAGTATTTGCACGTTAATATGCTGCATTCCTGAAAGACTTTAATTTTTTACCACTTGTATTGTGTTAAGCAAATATGAACTGTGTATATGTCATTCTACAGAGTACACAGTAAAATGACATTGACAGTCTAAGAACATTGTACTCGATAATGGCGTGAAATCACTTATCCTGCACAGTACACAGAAAAATGTGTTAATGACGTAAGGTCATTGTACCCAATCATGGCGTGAAAGCCGAAATGTAGATTGTACACAGGAATTATGCAGAAACATACAGTCACATGGCCGTGTATTCCTTAAAAGAACCTCTTCTTTTGTTTCCAGTTAGACCACTGTGGGAAACGTTCCAGAATAGGGATGGGTTACACAAATCTTAGATTCTTCAAACAGGACTGACTGTGGCGGTTGTCTTTGTTACTGCTAGTTTTATGTGTTCGTTTCGCTTAAAATCGCTTCTAACTCGTAATTGTATACAACTGTGATTGATTGCAAACGCCGATCACCGGTTGTGTACTCAACCGCTGCCATGTCTGTTCGTTTATTATCATGCATTATGTTAATTTATTTGCGTAAGGGGTCATCTGCCAGTTTTACACCGTGCGTTTATCGTTTTATACCTTTTCAAATTCTGAAACAACTTTCTAATGAAGCTACTCACTAGCGCAGGGAGATGACTGCGAACTGCCTCGGAAAGCTATGAACGTTATCTTTCAAGTCTCTTACGTAGATCTTGGACAGTAACGATCCTACCGGAAGTCCTTAAAGTGCGTTGTTCGCTACTTTCATTTCTGTGAATGCGTGCCTACGCACAACACCATAAACTATCAATTCAAGATGAGTATTCAGTTAAATACCACGCTTTTTCCGATATTCCATAAGATTGGTTTTTTTTTCTTTTTTTTTTTTTTTTTTTTTTTAAAGGATAGGATGTGAAATTGTATCGGAGACTTTCCGAGAGCGAAGAAACACGTTATCAGCATTAGACACGCTGTCTGCAAGATCAGGTCAAGCCGAGACCACTTGCGCGGGTTTTCTTCCGGATTACTTATTGCTAACTGTCACTTGCAGCTGACTGAGCAGTGCGGGAGTAATGCATAAGATGGTAATACCGTAGATACGTACAGACTGCACTCGCTGCTATCTCTGCTATGTTACGTATTGAAACCGACATCTGTGTCACAAGTTTCTGTCATACGCACTGTGCGAACAGGAACCGACAGTTAAAGTTTTTTTCACTGATAGTTGAAAACAGCCAAGATTGGTTTTAAAAATTAAACTACTTTTTTGTATTAGTATTACACATGTAGCAGTACAATTAACAAAATTTCTTCGAAATTACCAATATTAATGTGATGCTTACAGTTCTTCGTTCAGATGGGAAGGCAAGAAACAGTTTGAAACAAAGTATTGACAGTCCTTTCTTTATAGAAGCGACAGAATTCCAGTTCTTCAGAGAGTTCCTTTTTTGTGCACTTTGCGTCATTTACTTCACCGCTTCCACAGGAGCAGAGGACGAAATATCAGTGAGGCAGGAAGCATTTATTTTTCTGGCGATTCCTCAACAATACGTCTGAAATTGTTTTCTTACGCCTTTATAAGAAATGACAACCATTACTATACGTAATATCTGGTAATTACACGCAGGCGTTTACGTTTTAAGGCTTTTGCTTAATCCAGTACATATACCAAATGTTGCACGTACCGAGCGCTGGTTAGCGTCCCTTCCAGAAGCAACAAAGTTGAACGAGAGTTGTAGCTTATCGCAAAAATGGTTCAAATGGCTCTGAGCACTATGAGATTTAACTTCTGAGGTCATCAGTCCCCTAGAACTTAGAACTGCTTAAACGTAACTAACCTAAGGACATCACACACATCCATTCCCGACAAAGGATTCGAACCTGCGACCGTAGCGGTTGCGCAGTTCCAGACTGTAGTGCCTAGAACCGCTCGGCCACACCGGCCGGCGTAGCTTATCGCACCCCAGACCAAGAAGACTAGGGCGGGGCCAGAGTGTCTTGGACAAATACACCCTATGAGACAGCGCTCGCTAGGTCTACGTCGTACATGCAAACAACCATCACTTACAAGCAGGCAGAATTTGTTTTCATCGCTGAACACCACGGCGCAACACTCCACCTTCCAAGTGATCCTCTGATGGGACAAGTAGAGCCATGCAGGCCGACACCGTGGCGTGAGTAGAAGACGCGCTAGAGGCGTGCGTGCCCGTAGTCCGACTGCTAATAACCGGTTCGCAACAGTTCGTACTGACACGTCTGGGCTCATAAGCCCTCTCGTCTGTGCTCTGGTAGCTACATGATCTGCCACTGCTGTCTTTGAGTTACGACGATCCTGGCGGGCGTCTGTGCTGCGTGGACGTTCAGAATCTCGTCTATGGGAGTGTGAATACTCACGTGACCACTAATAACAGCATCGTTGCACAACTGACGCAGCACGTCCAACTTGTGCGGCAATCCTCCGAAAGGACTATCCGGCCATTCGGGAGGCAACAGCTTGACCCCTTTCGCGCTCAGCTGGCTGTAGGGAGCCCGAGTGCATCTCCGTGGTACGGTCGCCTGCTTGCTTCAGACGTTTGCACCACACTGAGCCTTCTGGCTCTGAGAATTCCCCTATTAAAGAGTAGACACAGATGGCACTCTGGTAACTATGCCACTACGCTATCTGTTGGTGGACGACGTTGAAACCGTTATCAATACATATGCTACTTCCTAAGTGGTATATGCCGTCATCACATCAAAATCGACGTCGTCTTTCCAAGTGCACTATTTCTTCCGCCAGTGTACGAGCGCTAGCATCAATGGTCGTGAGAAAAAGCGTTGGCAGAAGGAGGGAATGAGAAACGTGATAACACACAATTGTATATACAACATACAGCTATATATAGAATATAGGAGAAAAGGATGTTGTGTCAGTCATGCAGAAAGGAAGAGAGAGAGAAGTGTGGCTAAGACAAACCCATAGGCCTTATTTTTTTGACAGTGTGAAAATTGACAATGTACATCAGCTTTTGGGGTGACAGAAGAAAATGCTTCAGCTTCTTCTTAAGCGTAGCATGGCATTGAACTGTGCGCAGAATGCAGGGCAACTTGTTCCAGCTGCAGACACTGGCGACAGCGAAGGAGTTTGCGAATGTTTCTGTTTTATGAATGCACACAGCTAGGAAACTAGACAAGTGGGACTTCGTGTTTGGGTTATGATGTGATGGCATGTATTTAAACTCTGACGTGAGGAACTACTATATCGTATGGTAGTTCCGTAAGTAGATTAGCTGCAACGAACCTAACTTCGCCTATCAATAACTGGGATTGTCGCACATATTAATGTTCTAATCGTCTAGTGATTTCACTACCAATGCCGAGTTCAATTACGTCACAGTAGTGGAAGTTCAACAGAACGAGTGATTGCATCTGTTTACTTTTCGCATTCACTTGGGGGAACGTCACGAAAATTTCTGAGGGCATAAAGGCAAGCGGAAGTCTTCTTTCACGTCGTGACAGTATTTTCTGCCCAGTTGAGATGATCTTCCGAAGTTACACCGAAGTTCTTCACTGTTTTCTGGTATAACTCTGGAATAACGTAGAGTCAAACAGGAGGCAGTTGTTAACGAAGTTCTGAACTTATCAATTTCTGTTGGGATACTAAGGTTATTTGCGACTTTTTTGCGTTTAATTTAGGTTCCGGCTTTAGCGCTCACTTTATAGTGTTGCAGGGCTTGGTCACAAAGAAAGGTGACAGTCTGGGAGCTCCAGATGGCCAAGTGTTTAGAACAAATAACATTTTTAGCACAGGTCTGGTGAGGCATGAGCCATCTATATTAGAGTAGTTTCCAGGTAGAGTTAGGCGCATTGGAAAGGGTACAGAAAAGTGATAGGGAGGTCATGGCATCGAATTCTTATGCGACGTTTCTCATTCTTTGTTTTCAATTTTTACTTTACGTACACTGCAAATACATCGAAGTAATACTCAATGTACTGCATTTATTATTATTCTCATATAAAGCGTGAAAAAGAAACGCAAAGCAAAATTTGCGATTGCAAATAAATTTCCAGGGAGGGAGTGTTTGGCGTATATGAGAACTTCGTATACAAAACTTTATATTTCTATTATATTACAGTTGATGATTTATACGAGGTGCGGTGATATTCATCGTAAAAACAAGGGAAGCAGTAATTTTCTCAGCATCTTGCTCACGTTATGAACACAGTATTTTTATAGTTACTTGGTTGTTTGAAAGTTTATATAGAACACAAACTTGGTTTACATTCGTAAAAGTTTCTCTCTCACTGCACAGTTTAGTAGCAACTGTGACAGACAGATCGTCATTCATTTCGACAATCGTAGTATGGAAATCTACACGTCAGACACTTACATGAAGCTAGACGTCATCGACATAGATATGATGTTTACATATGGATTGAACCGAGAAGTGTCATTGCGATGCAAGGAAAACAAAACTGGACCGAGTACTGACCCCAGTGGCACTCTTTACGAGACACACTTCCACGGCGACCTTTCATTCCTACAGACAATACATTGCCGTTTGTTTTTCAAGTATCTTTCAAAGCACTTCAATGCACTATCTGAAAAATTTAAATGGTGCAAATGGCTCTGAGCACTATGGGACTTAACTTCTGAGGTCACCAGTCCCCTAGAACTTAGAACTACTTAAACCTAACTAACCTAAGGACATCACACACATCCATGCTCGAGGGAGGATTCGAACCTGCGACCTTCGTGGTCGTGCGGTTCCAGACTGAAGCGCCTAGAACCGCTCGGCCACGCTGGCCGGCCTGAAAAATTTAGCCATCGCATTTTTCTGAACAGGAGGGCAAAGTGGATAAGATCAAAAGCGATGATGAACTTTTGAATTGTCAATATTGGGATTCACGGTTGTCCATGGCACATTTGATATCTTGAATTCCCTTAATTAGTGCAGCGTTTGTGCTATAATGTTCAGAAAGCCGAACTGATATCTGACATATAAGCTGAATTCATGTAATTGTTCAGTAATTTGGTTGTGAACAATACATCTTTCAGTACGACAGGTAATACTTGCATTGTTTGGTAATCACAGTACGATTCCGGGGTTTCGATTTTAGGGATAGCTGGGACTATGCGTCACACAGACCACCAAATCAGAAGAATTGCAAGGCCTATGCTATGATACGGACCAGAGAATGACAGCAAAGCAGTTACTGGTCTGATAGTGAACTTCGAATACGGGAAAATATGGCACAAAAATCCGAATTCTCGACTTTCGAAACATTAAATGATAATATTTTTCATTTATACTTTATGGGTAGGCCTGGTAATCTGGTGGTAAAATGTGTACCTGGAAACGTGTTTGTGACCTTACGAAGTAATACATTTGGGAAACCTTAATGAAATACTAAGAACAACTTGTGTTAGCTGGGGTTCACAGTTATATAAAATTTTGTAAATGACACCATGGAAGCCTTGATTGTAAAATTATTTATTAGAAAATTAGAGTTTCGATCGTGTGACCATTATCATGTAGACATAACTGTGCTTTAACAAATGTCAAAACTTAAAAATCACGTGACATGACATGACACAGAAGCTGGTTTCATCGCATTGTGTTCCTGATCACAACCTTTGAACTGGATTGCAACGATTTTGCTCGTATTCTAACTTTTGCTCATATCCATGATGTTGGGTGGAACAAACGATTCCCTATTTGTTCTTGTTTCAGATAAAACAGAAGGCAGTTTCTGAGGACTCATGGTATTCTGAGGACTCATACCTGTCTGTTATGGTTGCGAATATATATGTGAAGTGCTCGTCGATTTTAAAGCATTTTAAGTATATTGCTCATATTCTACGTGTTTCTTCTTTTTTTTTATCGCTCCCGTTTTTCGTACATTCCCACATTTAATGGAGGCCTCTGAAATTTTCATTGGAGCGAATGAGTCTAGTACATTGATTTCTGCTAAAGTGTATTGTTTATAGCAGCTGTTAAAGTACTTATTAATAACGTGTTGATACATTTCCGTAACTACTGTCGCATTTTTGCGTTTGCAAGGAAGAATGTTCTAGTCACTAACACTACAAAGCATACTCAAGTACACCTACTTCCATACTCTAGACACCACTGTGAAATGAGTGCACACAGCGACAAGAAGAAACAACATTCAAAACAGAAATTCATGGTCATTCCGAGAGAAAATGTCATACAGCTGAATTCTGATTTCATCAAAAGCTGCTAAGATGGATGATAAACTTGCAGCGCTCTAAGCGGCCACAAAGCGAACCAAGGTCGTATTGCAGGACGTCACTATACGAGTTCCACCCCCGTGATGCACCATTATGGTACGATTCAGTTACAGAATATATCAGTATGAGAATCATAACCGATTAAAGCATAACATTGCTGCATCCGTGCAGGAAAAAGCTCAATGTATTGTGAGGCTTGCAGTGACGACAATCGCGGTGCAACCAAGGTTCAGAGCAACTCAAAGGGAACCCATCGGGAAACCTCCAATTTGTAAAGGAGGTGGTGGAATCTTTTTTTTTTAGAGGGGTACAGCTTCTAAGAAGTAAATCAGCAGACGCCTTTCAATGTCTACAAAGATAGTCAAAAACATGCTCACATTATTTACACGACCACCATTCAAATAAGTGAGTTAAGCCAATAAAATTCTTCTGGGTTTGTGGCCGCATTGTCATCTGTAAAATTCCGACGTTTCGGTGACTGTTGCAAGGCGCCTTCCTCAGGGTGTATTGATATTTGTTGCTTGGTTGATTTTGGGAAGGGGACCAAACACCGAGGCCATCGGTCCTATCGGATGGGGAAGGAAGTCAAGAGTGCCCCTTCACAGTAACCATTCCTGCATTCGCCTGAAGAAATTTAGGGAAATCACGGAACACCTAAGTCAGGATGGTCTGACGCAAGTTTGAACCGTCGTCTTGCCGAATGCCAGTGCAGTGTGCTAACCACTGCGCCACCCATATTGGAGGGAATGAAAATTTGCTACAGAAAGCAGCTTTTTCAAATGAAGCAACGTTTAATTTAAGTGGCGTTGTAGATAGACTTGCGTCTGTATTTGGGATAGCAAAAGGCCAAGGCTTTTAAGAGACAGCCGGAAGACAAGAGGGTTCTGTAGTCTAATGCACGACGAAGTCATCGTGTAGCACACCAACTCTGGAACGATGTATGACGTTACCACCAAGTGCTAATCGTCGTAATACATTATGAATATGCCTAGCCAAATCTGTCTGTTCATTTAGCATAGATTCGGGCTTTCTGATTTTAATGGAGATGTATTTCCACTGATATGAAACTTCCTGGCAGATTAAAACTGTGTGCCGGACCGAGACTCGAACTCGGGACCTTTGCCTTTCGCGGGAAATGCTCAACCAACTGGTTCGCAGGAGAATTCTGCGAAGTTTGGAACGTAGGAGACTAGGTACTGGCGGAATTAAAGCTGTGAGGATGGAGCGTGAGTCTTGCATGGGTAGCTCAGTTGGTAGAGCACTTGCCCGCGAAAGGCAAAGGTCCCGAGTTCGAGTCTCCGTCCGGCACACAGTTTTAATCTGCCAGGAAGTTTCACATCTGCGCACACTCCACTGCAGAGTGAAAATCTCATTCTGTATTTCCACTTATTCTAACAGATTTCTGGTCTTGCTATTTGCTTCAATACGATGTACTTCCACAGCTGTTTTAGTAATTTTAAAGACTCATTTTAAAATTATTTCCTTAGGTATGTCAGTTTATTTAAAACTCTGATATTTGAAACTCCATAATAAGCTCATATTTGGTAATAGCACATTAATCTGCATCTGTGAAGTGTTTTGAAATTTACAGACAAGTGTGCGTGTTGGCTGACGTGATGTCTGATTACAGAATAGATAAAGCTGTCCGCTGTGGCCGGGCGGTTCTAGGCGCTTCAGTCCGGAACCGTGCTGCTGCTACGGTCGCAGGTTGAAGTCCTGCCTCAGGCATGGATGTGTGTGATGGCCCTAGGTTAGTTAGGTTTAAGTAGTTCTAAGCCTAGGGGACTGATGACCTCAGATGTTAAGTCCCATAGTGCTTAGAGCCATTTGAACCATTTTTGAACAGAATAGATAAACAAATGTCAACTGGCATTAAAGCGTTAAAATTGTTCTTCCTGGATTTTTAGGAAATTTTACGATATTTTTCCCGTTATGTTATTCGCCAGTTACAAAATCTATCATGTAACCTTTTCACACACGAGCAGCGGTAAGCAATGTATTAAGACGATTTCCATCCGATGATGGAAGCACAGGGTCCGACATGTATAGCCTGATCCAATAAAACTGTAAAAAAATTAACTTTTGATACAGTACCAAATCGAAGGATTTTTTTATCTAGCTAGGTATGCGACTGAATCTATAATTTCCCGATTAGCACAACGTAGCATTTTATCCTGCATAGAGAGTCATTTAAAGACCATGTATTGAAATATGATTTACCCTACGGAAGTGTAATAGGTCAGATGCTGATTGTCTTACACATTAATGACCAATAGAATTTTGTGAATTGCAGTCTATTGAAGGAGGAGTGTATCTTAATTTGACCTGTTGGTAAACCTCTATGTTATATGAGGGAACTTCAGGCAGTATCGCTACGTGGAAAAGTCCTTAGTTAACATTGTTAAAAAGAAAAACCTAAGCAGCAGTCTCTGAATGCAAAGGTGTCTGTCCTAAGTGTGCCATATTCCTTCATTAAAGGAACGGTCGTGAGCGTTGTTGTTACTAGAACCGTGGGAAGGTGGGCGGGGCGGGAGGAATATTATTTAAGTTAGCATATGGGACAAGATTTCAATCACCGCCTTTTGCCACTTGGGCGGATAAATCGTTCACCGCACATGCAAGGATCGTACTGGATCCTGGCGTGTTTAAACCCCAAACTTTCTGATTTATCTGTCAAACAAACAACAAACAAACACAACGAATACGCAGAAATATGGGACGACCATGCAATGACGAATCTATTTACCTTCATTCAGTGTCCTCGTCTTTGGTAGATTACTAGCTTCAAACAAATACTCTATAAAGGAAAGGGAAGTGGAGCAGCCTCAAAAGACAATGAAACTGCTCTCAAAAGTCTGAAAATCTATCACAAAACTTAATAACAGAATGAACATGTGCAAAACAGAAAAAGTCTTACGTTAGTGTAATTTATTACGTATATACGAGATAGGAGTGGTTGTCATGAAGTGTGCAAGTCTGCGAAAGTCTTCTAAATGTTTGCATAGTGCATACCTGAATTGGGAAAATGAATGAAAAATGGCAAAGCAGTAGGTACAGATACAATACTGGGAGAAATACTAAAATGCTTGAACCGCAATGGAATAAGAGAAATATTGAGGTTATGTAATAAAATATATGACAGTGGTGAATGGCCTGAGGACTTTTGGACAACAATAATGATTCCATTACCGAAAAAATAAGGAACCAAGAAATGTAGCCTCATTTCACATGCAGCCAAAATGATGTTAAGAATAATTAATAAAAGACTTGTAAAAGTAATAGGGGAGAATCTCGGCGAGGAGCAGTTTGGCTTTAGACGGAATACGGGCACCAGAGATGCAATAGGGCTCCTACGAATCTTCGGAGAAAGGTTTACTGAAAAAGGAAGAGACCTATATATGTGCTTCATCGATTTAGAAAAGGCATTTGACAATGTGGTTTGGGACAAGCTGGCGACTATTATGAGGGAAAAGAGAGTGGACTGGAAAACCAGAAGACTTATAAACTCATTGTACCTTAATCAAAAAGTTTCAGTTAAAGTGAGAGGACAAAGTACAAACTGTATCAGACTAGGGAAAGGAGTAAGACAAGGATGCTGTTTATCACCTACTCTTTTCAACCTGTACTTGGAAAATATGATTGACCAATGCTCATTAGATGACAAAGGAGTAGAAATTGGAGGAAGAAGAGTAGGGTGCTTGAGATTTGCTGATGACATGGTCCTTCTAGCCACAGGGAAAAAAGAATTACAGGATTTGGTGGACACCATTGCAACTAACGGAAAAAAATATGGAATGAAAATTAACACAAATAAAACAAAAGTATTGGCAATAGGAGGAAATAAGAAAATAAAAATTGTGCTGAATGGAGAAACACTAGACCAGGTGCAAAATTTTAAGTATCTTGGAAGCAGGATAGACACCGACTGGAAGTGCAACACAGAAATTAAAACAAGGATAGCAATGGCAAAAGAGGCGTTTTATAAGAAAAGGAGAATATTCTGCAGCGGTGTGGACAGAGAACTCAGAAAGAGACTCATAAAATGTCTTGTATGGAGTGTTCTTCTATATGACGCTGAAACATGGACTATGAGGAAAAAAGACAGAGAAAGGCTGGAGGCTTTTGAGATCTGGACATGGCGGAAGACGGAAAGAATAAGTTGGATGGACAGAGTAAAAAATGAAGAGGTACTGAGAAGAGTGGGAGAGAAAAGACAGTTACTAGATGTAATAAAGAGAAGAAAAAGAAATTGGATTGGGCATATATTAAGAAAGAATGACGGACTGATAAAAACAGTTTTAGAAGGTTATGTAGAAGGGAAAAGGAAGCGAGGAAGGAAGAGATTCCAGATACTGGATGACATGATGGACGGTACAACATACAGCAGCCTTAAGAAGGAAGCAATGGACCACAGAAAATGGAGAGGCACAGGACCTGCTAATATAGCAGATAACTGATGATGATGATACCTGAATTGGGACGTGGGTAACAGCCCGGTATGCATCTACACTGGGTTTCACACCGGCGCGGATACGAACATAGTCCAGCACACATACCAGTCCCGAAAGCTGACGCTTTAACACGCTAACTCTTGTGTTTACCTGCTTTGTTCTGAGTTTCCCAGATATGATGTATTTGCACGATAATATGCTGCATTCCTGAAAGACTTTAATTTTTTACCACTTGCATTGTGTTAAGCAAATATGAACTGTGTATATGTCATTCTACAGAGTACACAGTAAAATGACATTGACAGTCTAAGAACATTGTACTCGATAATGGCGTGAAATCACATATCCTCCACAGTACACAGAAAAATGTGCTAATGACCTAAGGTCATTGTACCCAGTAATGGCGTGAAAGCCGAAATGTAGATTGTACACAGGAATTATGCAGAAACACACAGTCACATGGCCGTGTATTCCTTAAAAAAACCTCTTCTTTTGTTTCCAGTTAGACCACCGTGGGAAACGTTCCAGAATAGGGATGGGTTACACAAATCTTAGATTCTTCCAACAGGACTGACTGTGGCGGTTGTCTTTGTTACTGCTAGTTTTAAGTGTTCGTTTCGCTTAAAATCGCTTCTAACTCGTAATTGTATACAACTGTGATTGATTGCAAACGCCGATCACCGGTTGTGTACTCAACCGCTGCCAAGTCTGTTCGTTTATTATCATGCATTATGTTAATTTATTTGCGTAAGGGGTCATCTGTCAGTTTTACGCCGTGCGTTTATCGTTTTATACCTTTTCAAATTCTGAAACAACTTTCTAATGAAGCTACTCACTAGCGCAGGGAGATGACTGCGAACTGCCTCGGAAAGCTATAAACGTTATCTTTCAAGTCTCTTACGTAGATCTTGGACAGTAACGATCCTACCGGAAGTCCTTAAAGTGCGTTGTTCGCTACTTTCATTTCTGTGAATGCGTTCCTACGCACAACACCATAAACTATCAATTCAAGATGAGTATTCAGTTAAATACCACGCTTTTTCCGATATTCCATAAGATTGTTTTTTTTTCTTTTTTTTCTTTTTTTTTTTTTTAAAGGTGAGGATGTGAAATTGTATCGGAGACTTTCCGAGAGCGAAGAAACACGTTATCAGCATTAGACACGCTGTCTGCAAGATCAGGTCAAGCCGAGACCACTTGCGCGGGTTTTCTTCCGGATTACTTATTGCTAACTGTCACTTGCAGCTGACTGAGCAGTGCGGGAGTAATGCATAAGATGGTAATACCGTAGATACGTACAGACTGCACTCGCTGCTATCTCTGCTATGTTACGTATTGAAACCGACATCTGTGTCACAAGTTTCTGTCATACGCACTGTGCGAACAGGAACCGACAGTTAAAGTTTTTTTCACTGATAGTTGAAAACAGCCAAGATTGGTTTTAAAAATTAAACTACTTTTTTGTATTAGTATTACACATGTAGCAGTACAATTAAGCAAATTTCTTCGAAATTACCAATATTAATGTGATGCTTACAGTTCTTCGTTCAGATGGGAAGGTAAGAAACAGTTTGAAACAAAGTATTTACAGTCCTTTCTTTATAGAAACGACAGAATTAAAGTTCCTCAGTGAGTTCCTTTTTTGTGCACTTTGCGTCATTAACTTCACCGCTTCCACAGGAGCAGAGGACGAAATATCAGTGAGGCAGGAAGCATTTATTTTTCTGGCGATTCCTCAACAATACGTTTGAAATTGTTTTCTTATGCTTTTATAAGAAATGACAACCATTACTATGCGTAATATCTGGTAATTACACGCAGGCGTTTACGTTTTAAGGCTTTTGCTTAATCTAGTACAGATACCAAACAAATATAAAGATAATAAAAATAATATATTAGAAAACATTCGATACAGAGGAAAACTCTTGCAGTGAGTTAGGTGTTAACATCCTTTCTTCTCAAAATATTTGTCATTCCTTAATCTTTAGATCTGAGGGCTAACGAACGACATATTAATTCCATTCAGATATCTTCTGGTGCAGCCTAAGTTTCACCACAGTATCGAAGAAATCCTTACTAAAGTTAGATAAACTAAAGTTCGATATTTTCGGAATCGCCTGCAAATGGATGCCACCTCTAGTTAGCTGATCGTGATGTCAATATAATGACTTCATTAGCGCTCTGTATCATCTAAGGAGCAAGCTAATCTGCATGCAAGTAGTGACCTGGAATCTGTTCTTCAGAGGGAAACAGTTTGTCACTATATTTTCCTCCCCCCCCCCCTCCCCGCTATCCTCTCCGCCCACCACAAATATAGCTTCACATACCACTACTTTAACAAGCCATAGGTTTCTTCGGTTTTAATAATAATAATAATAATAACAATAAATTTTAGAGACAGTTAAACAAATTAGTTAATTACAATAAAGTATTTTAATATGACAATAACAATTCGTTTATATCAGTGCTTATGGTTAGTGCATCTGTTTAGCATAACTTCTTATAAACTGAAATTCAGAGAAATATCTTCTTATTATCCTCCTCCTTCTACTTCTTCTTCCTAACCTAATCTAACGTCAGCTTCTTCTTCTCCTATATTTCAAGTTTTACGCGTTTGCCTTTTGCTGTACCCAACTTTTCCTTGATCTTTATTGACTTCTTCTTACATTAGGTTTGTATCCTATGATTCTGAGAAGTAATTTTTGGTTCTCATCCCGTTGTGTATCCATCGCATTTTGGTCTGTTTTCATAGATTTTATTACCTAGTTTACATCAGTTCAACATCGTCGTCCTCAGTCCTGTCTAATCTACTACGTGCAATAACTTCCCTGATATATTTCTGACGCCTAAGGTCAAATCTCTTTGTGCGTAACTTTCCTGTGATCCATGACTCTTTTCTATGCAAGAACGAATGAACAATCATGATCTTATAAAATGTCTGTCTGTGCGTTTTTCGTGCGCCTATTGACTGACAGATAATTTACTGGTTTGTTCTGAGTATCTCTATCAAATTCATACCTAATATCATATCCTAGATAGTTAAAATATTGAACTTGTTGTAATATTTCATAAGCAACACATTTTGGTCCGTTTGACTCTTTTTCCTTAAAACTTAATTTTTCTGTCGTTATGTTTAAGTCATATTCTTGACATATGCCATCTAAAAGATAGAAATGTAGCATCAGAAAAGCAAACGTCCGAAAATATGAGCAACAGTGTAGGTCCAAATTTTTTGAATATCACAGAACTTACACTTGTACTACAAAACTAAAGGTTTGAGTGGAAGTCGAACCGTCGCCTCGTACACGTTCGTCATATGCAGCTCGAACGCTAACCACTTAACCACAATGAACTCTAATGTCCAGCACCTACGCACAGATATACTGTGTGATCAAAAGTATCCGGACACCTGGCTGAGAATAACTTACAACTGCATGGCGCCCTCCATCGATAATACTGGAATTCAATATGGTGTTGGCCCATCCTTAGCCTTGATGACAGCTTCCACTCCGCAGGCACACGTTCAGTCAGGTGCTGAAAGGTTTCTTGGGGAATGGCAGCCTGTTCTTCATGGAGTGCTTCACCGAGGAGAGGTATCGATGTCGGTCGGTGAGGCCTCGCACGAAGTTGGCGTTCCAAAACATCCCAAAGGTGTACTATAGGATTCAAGTCAGGACTCTGTGCAGGCCAGCCAATTACAGGGATGTTACTGTCGTGTAGCCAGTCCGCCACAGGCCGTGTATTATGAACAGGTGCTCGATCGTGTTGAGAGGTGCAGTCACCATCCCCGAATTGCTGTTCAACAGTGGAGAGCACGAAGATGCTTAAAACATCAATGTAGCCGGTGCTGTGATAGTGCCACACAAAACAACAAGTGGTGCAAGCCAACTCCATGAAAAACACGACCACACCATAACACCACCGCCTCCGAATTTTACTGTTTTCACTACACACGCTGGCAGATGACGTCCATCAGGCATGCGCCTTATTCACACACTGACATCGGATCACCGCATTGTGTACTGTGATTCGTCACTCCACACAACGTTTTTTCACTGTTCAATCGTCCAATGTTTACGCTCCTTAAACTAAGCGAGTCATCGTTTGGCATTTACCGGCGTGATGTGTGGCTTATGAGCAGCCGCTCGACCGAGAAATACAGTTTTTTTCACTTCCCGCCTACTGTCATAGTACTTGCAGTGGATTCTGATGCAGTTTGGAATTCCTGTGTGATGGTCTGGATAGATGTCTGCCTATTACTCATTAAGACCCTCTTCTGTCAGTCAGCAGACAAGGGCGGCCTGTACGCTTTTGTGCTGTACGTGTCCCTTCACGTTTCCACTTTACTATCACATCGGAAACAGTGGAGCTAGGGATGTTTAGGAGTGTGGAAATCTCACGTACAGACGTGCGACACAAGTGACACCCAATCACCTGACCACGTTCGAAGTCCATGAGTTCCGCGAAGTACCCCATTCTGCTCTCTCACTATGTCTAATGACTACTGAGGTCGCTGATATGGACAACCTGGTCGTAGGTAGCAGCAAAATGCACCTAATATGAAAAACGTATGTTTTTGGGGGTGCCCGGATACTTTTGATCACACAGTGTACATGCAATAGACGCGTATAACTTCTCTTGCGATTTCTCGTTATTTCTAGAGTAGTGCAACTTACCACTCGTACGTGCACATTATGTTGTCTTAATGGCCTACTTAAGTTTGAGGTAAATCCGTGATCCCAACGTTGTTGCCCCCCCCCCCCCCCCCCCCTTCTTAGTTTTGATGATACTTTATTCTCCAAAAATCATACGTGAATTTGAGAAATTGATATTCACTCATGGGCAAAACGTTACGACACGTCTGCCTGATGGCTTTTGGGACGTTGTGTCGTAGGGAAAGTACAAGCGGAGCAGAGAAATAATGGAGAGCCATTACAACGACGATTCTGGCTGCAAATGAAATCAAGGGTCTTTGACAAAGGGGGTATCGTTATGGCCCGGTGCCTAAGAAAGATCATCTCGGAAACGGCGATGCTGGTCGGCTACAGAAGTACTGAGCGTCAATGGAGAATGATTGAAGGAAGGTGAAACTACGAGCAGAAGTGTCAGACGTCGACACCTCATCATAGAACGTGGAGGTCAGAGGGCCGCCCCCTCTGTAAAGCCGGGCAGGCCGCGATCTGTGGCACATCTAGCGACAGAGTACAATGATACTACAGGCATAGATAGTTCGATGCTCACTGACGAGTTTCAGTTTCACAGACTGGCTGTATGTCCGCCATGTGTGAGTCAAGTTGAATCCACGTTGGCCGTTTTTCTGTAATCAAAGGCCGCCGTCCGCTTTGTCCCGTCCCCATGAAATTACTTTTAACTACAAGACTCTAATTCTAGCTTTATTTTTTGTCAAACAATGGGACACATCGGTATTTTCTATGTAGACTGGCATCAACAAATACAGTTTTACTCGAAATGTGATTAAACTTTTCGATGCGGATAAAACT
Source organism: Schistocerca piceifrons (assembly GCF_021461385.2). Taxonomy (NCBI): domain Eukaryota; kingdom Metazoa; phylum Arthropoda; class Insecta; order Orthoptera; family Acrididae; genus Schistocerca; species Schistocerca piceifrons. The sequence goes on from NC_060141.1 coordinate 84,684,947, forward strand.
GTAACTCGACTCAAAACATTTCTACCTACTCAAATCTCTGTTGGTCGTAAACCGAACGTAAAGCAATGCAATTTCAGATTATGTAGTAAAATCGAGTAGTTAACTAACAAAAATGGTGACTGGCTCAGAAATTCTGTACTTTCATTTGTAATTCAAGCATATCTATACGTACATCTACGTAACTATGCAGTTCACAGTTAAGTGCCTGGCAGAGGGTTTATCCAGCCAGCTTCACAAAAATTCTCCATTATTCCATTCACGAACAGCGCGCGGAAGAAACTAACACTTCAGACTTTCCGTGAGAGCTCTGATTTATCTTATTTATCTTGAAATTTCGTGAAAAAGATCTCGCCGGAACGAAATACGCCTTTGTTTTAATGATTGCCACCCTATTGCCACCTCGTATCATATCCGTCACACACTCTCCTCTGTTTCACGATAATGAAGAACTACCTGCTGTTCTTTGACCTTTTTCCATGTAATCCGTCAATGCTACACGATAAAGATCCCATACTGCACAGCGATATTCCGGCGGAGGACGGATAAGCGGAGTGTAGGCAGTCTCTTTACTAGAAGTGTTGCACCTTCTAAATGTTCTGCCAACAAATCGCAGTCTTTCGTCAGCTTTCCTCACAAAATTACCTACGTGATGGTTCGAATTTAAGTCTTTCGTAATTGTAATCCTTAAGTTCGTAGTTAAAATCCAGCCTTTAGATTTGTATGATTTACCGTGTGACCGAAATTTAACAGATTAGTTTCAGTACTCTTGTGGATGACTTCACACTTCTCATTATTTAGAGTCAATTACCACTTTCCGTATACAGTTACAGCCTCCAAACCCACTTCACTGTTGATGATAATATGTTTAAAAGTAGTTAAATAATAACAATGATGAATTACAAGAAAATAAAATAATTCCTTGCCTTTTCATATTTGTAATGTTTTCATTGGCATTTCATTTAAACAGTGTTTTCACTTACGTAACTGATTTTGTAATACTTTCACTGACCTATACACAAAATAAGCTCGGTGTATAGTTGCCTTGCATATTTACCTGTCAGCCGAAAAGATTTAGATTTAGGCCAATGACTTATTCTGCGGCTAAAAAAAAGAATGTGCTGCAGATTATTGTTTCACACAATGTGCTTCTTCTGCAAATGCAGCTGCTGCGAAAAGATGATCACTGTTTATAAACAAAGGAGTTTCTCAGCGTTTGCAGTGAATTATTCTTGGGTGAGATAATTTCACAGCTTTCCTAAGTATTCATATGCCTTTGCAAAATAAAAATCTGTGTTCTCAGCTAGTTTTTTTATTTACTGAGAATATTATGGTACTTTACCACTACAAGTTCCAGAAGCTCCTTCACTAGATTCGTTACGTTTTCGCTATGTAACATATCAGAAAATGAATTACATAATCTTTTCTTCACACCAGCAGTACAAGTGTCCAACTGCACCATTATTCTTTTGTATCGCACACTAAGTTGCTTTTTATGCTTCTTCAGGAACATAGTCTCTGTCTGTAATGGCATATCGTGCTTTAAGCTGTTTCTGGATATGGAAAACCGTAACTGTGATCATCATAAACAGATGTGCTAGGCACCAAAAGAATGAAATTCCATCCTGAGAATATAATAATAGTTTTACTGCATAAAAAATAGAAATTATCAGGATCCGTCAGTGCCCATAGACTTAATCAAAACTGGAAACTGATAAGGCCTGATTTTAGGTTCTTGGATTCCTCTTAATATTCTCACCACCGTGGAAATGGTGGCAAAATTAACGTTGGTTGCCGAAAGTTGAAACTTGTGTGTTAGCCGCTCTATGTGACTCGTTGGTGCTAACAATTCGCATAAATTGTTGAAAATGGGTCTCCGCAGCAAGCGACCCCTAACGTGCTCCGCTGTTGACCTAACGACATCGTCAATTACGATTATAGTGGGCGCGAAATCATTGAGATTGGAACGTGGATCAATGGAAAGGGTCGCATGGTCTGGTAAATCACGTTCCTCGCTACACGTGGTCGATGGTCGTGTATGGATGCTCCGTCGTCAACTCGAACGACGGCTAGAAACGTGCACCGCGCAACGGACGCAAGGCAGTATCACAGAATAGGGAGTATACAGAACGGAAACTCAGCTCGAATCCATACACAAAAATTTAGTGCCTATGAGCGAAGTCCGCCCTATTGAAACCGAGTAAACACCTGTGTTTGACTCCGAAAACGGTCGAATGGTTGTTTTAGTTTATTATTTGCGTATTTTAGCTGCCGGGCTTATCTAAAAGCAAACAGTTGTTTGATGAACTGTAAAAGTTAGAAAGATTTAATGAGCAGTAGTGAGATAAAAGACTACACAGGAAAGTAATGATCGATTCCCACGAAGTCGCTGATGGCAGTACGCGACAAAAAATGAGTTTTCCTATTTTCTCTCTGTAAATACTAAATGATCAATAAACTGTAGAAAATACTGTACCAGGTGTAGAAGTGTCAAATGGGAATTTCCATATGTATGGTGCTAGCGATCAATGTAGGGCCCTTGAGACCGCGTCTGCAGTACCACCTGCTTCCTATAACGACTGACAACAAATGTCAACACACAGTAACCCAAGTTCCATACATCGGTATCTGTTTCATTGCCGTAAAAATGTCGAGTTTTGTGCCTCCGAACATTGGTTTACTGTTATCATTTGAAGAAAACTGCTGCAGAATCGCATCGAGCGCTTGTCGAAGCTTTCGGCGAACATGCTCTTGGGAAGATACAGTGTTTCGAGTGGTTCAAAAAAGTGGAACTTTGATGTGAGAAACAACGAGAGCGGGAAATCACCAAAAAATTTCGAAGACAACCAATTGCAGGCCTTATTGGATGAAGATGATACTCAAACTCAACAGAAATTCGCGGAACAACTGAATGTGACGGAGAAAGCCGTTTCTCTTCGATTGAAAGCTATGGAAAAGGTGCAGAAAGTGGGTAAATGGGTTCCACATGAACTGAATGAAAGACAGCAAGCAAATCGAATACCACTTGTGAAATGCTGCTCGCCATGTATGAAGGAAAGTCGTTTCTCCATGGCATAGTGATAGGTGATAAAAAATGGATATATTTTGAGAATCCTAAGCGTCGTAAATAATGGGTGAAACCATGCAAACCATCGATATCCACTGCGAAAGCAAATCACTTTGGAAAGAAGGCAATGCTCTGTCTTTGGTGGGATCAGAAGGGTGTCATCTGTTATGGGCTGCTAAAACCTGGCGAAGCTGTTAACACTGATCGCTACCAATAGCAAATGATCGATTTAAATCGAGAATTACTTGAAAAACGACCGGAATATGGAATCAAGCAACACAGTCATACTGATCGGTGATAACGCCCCATCACACACAGAAAAACGGGTCAGGAAAACGATCGAGGTGTTGAGTTGGGAAATACTAGGGCACGCGGCTTTTTCTCCAGACTTGGCTCTGTCCGATTATCATCTACGTGCATCACTAGTATAAGCTCTCGCTGAACAACTTTTCAGTTCGTATGAAAAGGGCTAGCTGACTGGTCGTTGCTGACAATGACGGGGTGTGCTGTAAATGATGTCATCACTATCATGTTGAGGTAATAACGCCCATTCTTCCCATAGAGCTGCTCGCAGTCTTGGAGAGCGGTTGGTGGATGCTGACGTGATGCAAGCCGTCTCCCTAGCGCAGCGCAGACATGCTCTAGGGATTCAGATCGGGAGTGCGAGTAGGCCACGCCATGAGTGCAATATCTTTCGTTTCCAATAAAACATGTCTGTGAGGTCGAGCATCATCGATCATCAGTACGAAGTCTGGGCCCGTAACACCTCGCAACAACAGCACATGAGGTCCCAAGATCTCGTCACGATACTTGACACCAGTTAAACCTTGCCGATTCACCCATACAGTTTTATGAAGAAGGGTTTGAATGGTCAACAAATCCCTGCCCACACCATTAGAGATTCTCCTCGATATCGGTCTCTTCGCACGATGTTTGGGTCCCGAAATCATGTTCCAAGGTCTCTCCAAATGCGAATCCAGTCTAAGTGGAGACTCATCTGTGATAACAACCTTGGCCCACTGTTAGACCGCCCAGGTGTTCCCTTCTGTGGAGACACGTCAGAGGTAGACACACAGCAGGTGTCCAACAATAAAGGCCACTCTGCCGAGGCCTTCTGCACAGTTTGCCTCGATACATGTCCAGTGGATGCTGCGTGCTGACATGCCAGTTGCCTTGCAGTACCAAGGCAGGTCTGTCGTGCCCTTATAGCCAAATAATAATCTTCCCTTCTGAAGTCACTCGTGGTCGGCCCAGCCCCGGGCTTCGGGATATCATTTCGGTCGTTATACACTGTCGTCACATCCGGGAAACAACACAACTTACACTAAGCCATCGGGCCACATCAATTTGCGACTGGCGCTCCAGCGCAGAGAGTCTGGTGGGCATCATCTCTGCCCCATGCTGCATCGTTAGTGACTGTGTACACAGCGACTGTGGATTTGGGGCTACCCGGCAAACACTACCTCGCTTCATACGTGCCCTGACGTTATCGTTGGCATGGCTGTCCATTGATCCGAATGCCGTCTTCCGTGCACAACACGATCGTACGGACATTTGGTTGAGGGTTTGCGTAATTATTATAAATTGCTTCAAGAGAGAATGTCTTGAAGATTTTTGCCGCTTGTCGCTCAGATGTACGAGCAACGAGTGTGGAATTGGTGCCCTCTGTGTTGGAAACTGTTTTGTTACTAATGACGTATATCACGTCCGTACGGATTCCCCTTCGCGTACAGATGTGATGGCTAATTTTGTACGTTAAATAATGTATTTCATTCCACACAGGTTTCCTACGTTCGAAATTCACTGATTTGGTTGGAAGTGTAGTGAACAAAACTTCATGTTGCTGAGTAGATATACGACGTCTTTCTGCCAAAGGACAGGTCTTCTGCTGTTTACTGTCCATTTTTATTCTTAACATAAAACAACTTTCTTCATTATATTTCTGTGGGTTACAAGAGAATCGTAAATAAAATGTTCTGTAATTTGCCGTTTCATACCTCCTGGTGTCTTTAGGATATGAAATAAATCAAAAACTGGTGTCATTTATTATTATTTTATTCATTATAAGTTTATGGCACTATGTGCGCTCCCTACTGTGAAAACTATGTTACAAATCAATGTAAAAGACTCTGTCGCACTCGTCAGATATCGTATTCAGAAGTGTAGCCTTTTGTCCGCTTGGAGCGCTGCTGTCATAGTGTATACCAGAAATGTGCAGGAGACTCGTGACTATATGTGTTAGACTGTGGTAGTGCCCCCCTCGAAAGCTCCCGTGTTCTGGGTGTCTCACGCATGGTTCCTTCACGGCATAGTAGCTACAGGTCTCGCGGACAGACACATGAAGGATGCAATCAATTGGCCGGAGGCGCCTCGCAGCCTCTGCCCGCGGCGAGTTGCGTAAGCTGGCCCGGGGTCCTGCGGACTTTCTCCAGGCTGCCGTGAGTCAGTAGCGGCTCGCTGCCCGCGCCCCCTCACGCGCCTGGAACACCGCCAGATCAGACACGGCCTGCCGGCTGGCTACCGTGTGGTGGGAACTGGCCGAGGCACACACATCCGGCTCGGCTGTTCTCACCTGTTCTGCTCGTGTCCCGTCCTCTCGGCGACATAATCGTCCATGTAGAGTCTTGCAGCTCAACACCAACTACTCCTTGGTGATTGTCAAGCGGAATGCCTGCTGATGGGCTTCTGGTACACAGTTATGTGGACAGACGATCTGAAACAGGCTGGTACACAAGAAAGATGGCACTGTAATGAATTTTTTGCATTTCAGCAAAGCTTTCGACACCGACGACTTTCACATTCTGCACGCTAAACTCACAACTCAAAATTTTTCTTCACCTTACATCTCGCCAACAGCGTGAGGTGATCGGAAGAAAAAGGCCACAACGGAGGGATGTAGCATCAGAGTTACCACAATGATCAGTATTGCGCCCATTACTTTTCTCCTTACGTGTTAATGGTGTGTCGACTTTTCTCTCCCATTGCGAATATCGCTTATACCCTGCAAACCTTCAGTTATACCTAAGTGTAAGCCCAACAGACCTGCGCACAGCTATCCAGCATATAAATGCCAACATACGAGGTTGAGTCAAATGAAAACCTTAAATTTGTAATAACAAATCGAAATTTCGCGCCGTTATCCTGTAAGTTGGTAAGAGTGCTACAGATAGCATGCAGAATGCGCTGTGGTTGGCAGCATAGTGCAAATGCACACATACCGTCGCCGTATGATTATAGGATGGCCGCCCCACTTGCGACTTGCACCAGGGGAGAATAGCGTTCTGTTATTCGGTTTTTGCGTAGTGAAGATGTGAAACCTATTGAAATTCATCGACGAATGAAGGTTCAGTACGGTGATGCATGTTTGTCACAGCAGCAAGTCTACGAATGGAGTAGAAAGTTCTCAAAGAGTGTGACTTCAGTGGAAGATGCTCCTCGTCCAGGTCAGGCACAACGAGTTGTGACTCCACAGAACACTGCAGTAGTTGAAGCCGTAGTGAAGGAAAACTGCCGAGTGACACTGAATGACATTGCAGCATGTTTACAGATCAGTCATGGGTCAGCACACCACATTGTGCACGATGTGCTCCAGTTTCACAAAATATCTGCAAGGTGGGTGCCACGGCAGCTGACTCCTGAAATGAGAGAACGACGTGTTGATGCTTGTGAAGAACGTCTTCGACGCTTTGAACGAGAAGGTGATGGTTTCCTTGCAAGAATCGTTACTGGGGACGAAAACTGGGTTCACTTCCACCAACCAGAAACGAAGAGAGCGAGCAGGGAATGGCGCCATTCCTCATCACCAATACTAAAGAAGTTTCGAACAGAACCATCAGCAGGGAAGGTTATGCTGACTCTCTTTTGGGACGAAAAAGGCGTCACTTTGGAGCATTACACGCCTAGAGGGAATACTGTCACCAGTGCATCATACACAGATCTCCTAAAAACTCATCTGCGGCCTGCAATAAAATCAAAGCGACGTGGATTGCTGTCAGCAGGTGTCCTTTTGCAATATGACAATCCAAGGCCCCACACTGCCCGTACAACAGTTGCAACAATCACAGACTTGCATTTTGAGTGTCTTCCTCATCCAACATACTCACCAGACCATGCCCCAAGTGATTTCCATTTGTTTGGACCACTCAAAGACGCAATGGGAGGAAAGAAGTTCCGTTCTGATGAAGAGGTACGCCACGCGGTGCATGAGTGGTTGCGCAGACTACGAAAAGAATTTTTTTCTAAAGGACTTTATACACTTTGTAAGCGCTGGAGCACTTGTATTGATGCTACGGTCGCAGGTTCGAATCCTGCCTCGGGCATGGGTGTGTGTGATGTCCTTAGGTTAGTTAGGTTTAAGTAGTTCTAAGTTCTAGGGGACTTATGACCTAAGATGTTGAGTCCCATAGTGCTCAGAGCCATTTTTTGAACTTGTATTGAGCGTGGGGGAGATTATGTTGAAAAGTGATACAGCTTTGTACCACTTCTGCACAATAAATAATATTTACAAATATTTAAGGTTTTCATTTGACTCACCCTCGTACTTGCCTTGTCAGAGAGGGCGCGGATCATATATCGGCCACGCCGCCGCTCGGAGTGGCCGTGCGGTTTGAGGCGTCATGTCACGGATTGCGCTGCTCCTCTCGCCGGAGGTTCGAGTCCTCCCTCGGGCATCGGTGTGTGTGTTGTTCTTAGCATAAGTTAGTTTAAGTTAGTGTAAGCAGTGTGTAGGTCTAGGGACCGATGACCGCAGCAGTTTGGTCACTTAGGAATTCACAAACACTTGAATCTATTTCAGAGAATCTATCCCACCCTTAATGCTAAACTGCACAGAAATAATATTATGGACCATTGCTTAAACGCACAACTGCCATCTGTAAAAAGGTATCGGCTTCACGTTATTCACTACGAAAATATAAAAAAGGATCTCCCCTAACTCCATACTTGATTACGTTTGGACTGTTGTCTAAGGACTTCCATATGACAGCTCTCGCTGGATGAAAAAGCTGGAACTCGCGATGACTCCCTGGGAGCTATGCATGTGTGACGTACGGTATTTCGATCGTATCGCTCCCGTCTACGAACAGTTATCATGGCTCCGTGCCGATTAGCGTTGAAACAATCATAGACTGTGTTTGCTCTTCCGTCGTCTTTATCTTTGTGTTCCCTATTTGTCTTCAACTCCTACAATACTGTCTGAACAGCACAGCAGAGCTACTCGTTCTTAATGAAGTGAAATACTCTCGGTACCGTTACGTAACATTGCGGCCTTCTGAAAATAATTCTCTATATCAGGAAGCAGACATTGGAACAATCTGCCTCAAAATACCAGAGACATTAAATTCATGTCAGTTTCAAAAGAGTGTACGGCACACATTCTGTCACAGTACCTATCTCTTCCATACACATCTCTGCAGCTCATAGACCTCAACACTCCCATCCCCAACACAGTTATCTCCCCCGGGACTACAGATTTCTCTAAATGAAATTATGCTGTTCCCTCTTGCATTAGCCCTCCCTCTCCTGACAAGACTAAACACAGCTTCTAATGTGCTAAACAAATCAATGTTATCTTAATGTCGTTCATTATTATTAAAACCAAATGTTGTTATTGTTTGTTTATTTGCAACGTGCTCCATTGCAACTTTTTGTAAAACTACATGCATATATTATGTGTGTGTTTGTGTGTGTGTGTGTGTGTGTGTGTGTGTGTGTGTGTGTGTGTATAGTGTATTGTTTGTGTTGTATGACGATGAGAGAAGAAAGAGACTGAAACCCGATAGCACCAAGGGGGCCGTAAAGCCCCGACAGTGTCAAAAGCCCTCATTTCATGAGTCACTGCGGAGAGATTTGGTATTTAAACAAGGACATTCGCGCAATGTCTAGTGGTCATGAACTTCACGCCATCACATCTCCACCCGTTGCCGATCAAATAATTGCAAAATAATTTTTCCCTCAACAGTATTCGAATTGGTTTACCCTCGGGTCGAGTGCCACCGCACAAACGCGCTTTAGCGATCTTTTTTTTATTATTTATTTATTTAAAAAGCCGGACCGAGAGTCGAACTCTGAACCTTCGCGTTTTGCGGGCAAGTGTTCTACCGACTTTTTTTATTTATTTATTTTTTATTTTGTTTTACGGAAGGTAGGAGAGACAGAAAACTTTATCATTCGCAAAAACATAGTACGTTCGTTTACATTATAACTGTCCTGGAAGGAACCTCGCTGCCGTCCTAGAATGCAGCTTGAAATAACAAAAAAGTGAAAGTGGGGCTACCTCTAGATCCCTTAAAAATGTGTTTATAGATATTAAAACAAAATTGAAAGAAACATTCCTTTGCTAACTGTGCAAGTGTTAGTTCTTCGTGCGTCGCATACTCGCATAGTTTTCCTTAGCGGATCACTTTACTTGGTCGGTTCCACAACGACAGCACCACCGCTCATCTTTGCGCGCCCGGCACAGCCCAAGTGTATGGCGTGTCTGCAAGATCCGTTCCTGGGAAATTTGCATACCAGTCCTTGTACTTTCGTAGCCGTAACAGTTTTATGCCGCCATCTTGCAAGTATTTCCAGTAATCCAGTACGCTCAGACGTGTGTCTCTATACATGTAATGGACCGTCATACCTGTGAACCACGCCACTGCGTTCGTCTTATGACGCGGAAAATACGTTTCCTCTGGAAAAAAATACTATGACGTAAGATATTGCTGCATATATCGTGCGCTGCATGAACGCTGTTATCTTCCTTGCTGGAGACGAGACAGCCAACGCCTCGCCGCAGACCAGCCGGTGGTCGTCCATGTCCAGCATGAAGCATTGCTGACACATGGGCGAATCCGCTAAATGTATTGTGTACTTTTTGCCAGTCGCTGGGTATTTCCGGTTCACTACCATGTACCATGTACGATGTTGACCTGGCCTTGGCCCCAGAAGCAGGTTGTTATTCTTCTTATTATTATTGTTGTTCTTGTTATTAATACTAATTATTGTTTTGTGGATTTTTGTAATGTTTCTTGCGCATGTACCTGGTCTGATGTAAGTGAGGGCTTTAAGGCTCTTATCTGGTCATGCTAAATAAACGATAACTAAATAAAACGTATACTGTTGAATCCTGCCTAATCGTCAAATGTCAGGTGTCTAGGAAACCTGCTTTCTCGGACTGCTAGACAACAATTCAAATAAATCGAATTAATCAGTTTTATTACAAAAAAAGTAACTGACAATACTTAACTCTGAGAATCACATAAACGTGTTGCAAGGAGAAATGAACAAGCTTCTTCAGTAAAACAATTCTAATACAAGTGAAGCAATACCGTTGACGCTTCTATTCAGGTCGCTAGTCTTGAAGCTTCTATTCGACTGAGCTGCGGCGCTTATGTTCTCTTTGCATAGAAGCCACTGTTGTAGTAATGTCCTGAAGAGGGAACTGTGGTGTCACCGCCAGACACCACACTTGCTAGGTGGTAGCCTTTAAATCGGCCGCGGTCCGTTAGTATACGTCGGACCCGCGTGTCGCCACTATCAGTGATTGCAGACCGAGCGCCGCCACACGGCAGGTCTAGAGAGACTTCCTAGCACTCGCCCCAGTTGTACAGCCGACTTTGCTAGCGATGGTTCACTGACAAATTACGCTCTCATTTGCCGAGACGATAGTTAGCATAGCCTTCAGCTACGTCATTTGCTACGACCTAGCAAGGCGCCATTATCAATTGCTATTTATCATGTGATGCATGTACCGTCAGACCGATGTTCAGCAATTATGGATTAAAGTTAAGTATTCCAGAAGCTACGTACTATTTTTGCTACTCTAAAGACCTTGTCATTTTCCAGACCTCACGCCATCCTGCGTGAGCTTAAACGCGTGCCCTTCGGCCTCCCGTCCTAGTGGATTGGCTGTCTTGCCAGTCCACAACAGGAACAGTCAGCGTGCAATTGGCTGACGTCTGCTTCACAGCTATCTCTGCTGTCTCCTTCCCGATTGGCGTGCCGGCGCTCGACTTCACACCGCAACATATACAATAGCTGCTGGCTGTGAGGTCACTGATGCATGTGGAATCGCCACATATTGACGTAAGTTGACTCAGCTTTCGATGCGCCCTCTTCAAATTCGTCATTGCTGTATTCGATGCCGCGCCGTCTTTATTAAGAGTGTTTTCAATGATATTTCTTTCAATGGTTTCTTTAACTGCACCCTCCCAGAGGCTGTTATTTTCTACAAATTTGAGCTGGTGATCATTTTCTAGGCGATGTGCAGCTAAAGTGGATTTTTGAGGACAGCGTAAGCGAAAACGTCTCTTATGCTTCTTCCTGAGTTGTTCCATAGTGCGCATTGTTTGGTGCAAAATTATCCTCACTCATATTCCACTGGTTCTGAGACACGCAGCAGTTTTATCTGATATCAGTAACAGCCGGACTTTTGAAGGAGGCCTGAAGACCAATTTGAATCTTATGCAGACTGTTTGTCTTGATCGACACGTAGCCACACAACTGAAAAGAATGTGTATTTTCCTGCCCCTCGTTGGTGGTAAAACGTAATTATGACACGAGTTCACTTCGTTTATTTGGTGATCGTCGTAGCAGGTGTTCCTGAACGCCGTGCCTCAACTCCGGGACGCACGTCTGGTACCGTACCTTCTTGCAGGCCGTACCGCTGTTTGTAAAACAGTGTGCTTCTGTGCGCTTCTTATCAGTCCTCCTCATTTTCTGCATCCTTCTGTAGCACCACATCTCAAACATTTCGATTCTCTTCTTTTTACAGTTTCCCCACGGTCCATGTTTCACTACCGTACACTGCTGTGCTGGAAACATAGATTGTCAAGAATTTCTACATCAAATTAAGCCCTGTGTTTGATACTATTACACTTCTCTTGGCCAGGAATGCTCTCTTTGCTAGTGGTAGCCTGCTTTTAATGACTTCCTTGCTCCGTCCGTCATTGATTATTTTGCTGCCTCTGTCTATTCCGTGATTCCCGTTCTGATGTTAAGCCCCTGGCTGTTTTCAATTCTGCTACTTCTCATTAGTCTCGTCTTTGTTCGATTTACTATTAGTCCATGTTCTGTACTCATCAGACTGTTCATTCCATTCACTGAGGATAGCAGTGTCATCAGCGAATATTGTCATTTATATCCTTTCACCGTGAATCTTAATCCCACTCTTGAACTTTTATTTATGTCAATGTTTCTTTGACGTATAGATTGAGTAGTAGGGGCGGAAGACTTAATCTATTTCTTACACCCTCTTTAATCTGAGAACTGTGTCCTTGACCTTCCCCTTTTCTTGTTCCCTCTTGATTCTTGTACGTATTGTATATTACCCTCCCCCCATGTATTACCCCTATTTGGTTCAGAATTTTGAACATCTTACATCATATGACACAGTTGAACGCTTTTTGCGTGTAGACAAATCCCATGAACGCGTATTGACTTTCCTTCAGTCTCGCTCCCATCATCAGCCGCAACATCAGTACTACCTCTCTGGTGCCTTCGCCTTTCTTCTAACAGTCTAGTGCTTCCGTCACTGAGCAGTGCTTTACACTCTTAACACCACTACTCAACATATAACGGAACCAAGAGTGAATTGCCTTTTCCCGCCACGGTGGGGATAATCACATACAGATCACTGTTTCCGGCTGTGAAGACAAATTACGATCAGATTGATCACAAAACACAACTTCAAAGAAATAGCAGATGCCCACCGTTAGTAGCAGCAAACGAGGAGAATCCACACAGCATACATAGGTAGTACAGGTAGTAGTACAATATACACACTTGCTTGTGCATTGCAGACCATCACCACCAGCCCGCCGCCAACACACTCCTCAAACCATAACTCAGCACCTCGAGCAACCAACGCTCCTCGGTAACGGTCACTCCAAGACTCGCCAACACAACATATGCCCAAGCAACGGGCAAGCACGGCCACTGGGACCCCAGAGCGGAAAACCAAGAGAACCGTAGCCGGAAGCGCCGCGCTTAAATGGCGGACAGAAGAGGAAAACGCGCATACAGAATGAACGGGATTACCGCCCCTACAAAATAAGAGAATCACTGGCGCAACGACTCCCCCACGGCTCGCTTAGAGTAAATTATTTTACGTGACCTCACGTTATTTTCAAAAGCGAGGACTTACGCCACTTTCAGAATATAAGGTAAGTACATTAAAATAGTGGACTAGTGCATTTGAAACCGGAAAGGCAGTGCCGCAGGATGAAGGAAAGCATGATACACACGCCGTCCCACAGCAGGAGTCAGCGCCGGCGTGAACGTGTCAGATGCTTAAGTGTTGTGTCGGTCTGTATAATGGGGTGACTGAACGCTGTAGAACACATCAGACGATGCAGAAAGATTCCAACGTAATTGTATTTATATACACTCCTGGAAATTGAAATAAGAACACCGTGAATTCATTGTCCCAGGAAGGGGAAACTTTATTGACACATTCCTGGGGTCAGATACATCACATGATCACACTGACAGAACCACAGGCACATAGACACAGGCAACAGAGCATGCACAATGTCGGCACTAGTACAGTGTATATCCACCTTTCGCAGCAATGCAGGCTGCTATTCTCCCATGGAGACGATCGTAGAGATGCTGGATGTAGTCCTGTGGAACGGCTTGCCATGCCATTTCCACCTGGCGCCTCAGTTGGACCAGCGTTCGTGCTGGACGTGCAGACCGCGTGAGACGACGCTTCATCCAGTCCCAAACATGCTCAATGGGGACAGATCCGGAGATCTTGCTGGCCAGGGTAGTTGACTTACACCTTCTAGAGCACGTTGGGTGGCACGGGATACATGCGGACGTGCATTGTCCTGTTGGAACAGCAAGTTCCCTTGCCGGTCTAGGAATGGTAGAACGATGGGTTCGATGACGGTTTGGATGTACCGTGCACTATTCAGTGTCCCCTCGACGATCACCAGTGGTGTACGGCCAGTGTAGGAGATCGCTCCCCACACCATGATGCCGGGTGTTGGCCCTGTGTGCCTCGGTCGTATGCAGTCCTGATTGTGGCGCTCACCTGCACGGCGCCAAACACGCATACGACCATCATTGGCACCAAGGCAGAAGCGACTCTCATCGCTGAAGACGACACGTCTCCATTCGTCCCTCCATTCACGCCTGTCGCGACACCACTGGAGGCGGGCTGCACGATGTTGGGGCGTGAGCGGAAGACGGCCTAACGGTGTGCGGGACCGTAGCCCAGCTTCATGGAGACGGTTGCGAATGGTCCTCGCCGATACCCCAGGAGCAACAGTGTCCCTAATTTGCTGGGAAGTGGCGGTGCGATCCCCTACGGCACTGCGTAGGATCCTACGGTCTTGGCGTGCATCCGTGCGTCGCTGCGGTCCGGTCCCAGGTCGACGGGCACGTGCACCTTCCGCCGACCACTGGCGACAACATCGATGTACTGTGGAGACCTCACGCCCCACGTGTTGAGCAATTCGGCGGTACGTCCACCCGGCCTCCCACATGCCCACTATACGCCCTCGCTCAAAGTCTGTCAACTGCATATACGGTTCACGTCCACGCTGTCGCGGCATGCTACCAGTGTTAAAGACTGCGATGGAGCTCCGTATGCCACGGCAAACTGGCTGACACTGACGGCGGCGGTGCACAAATGCTGCGCAGCTAGCGCCATTCGACGGCCAACACCGCGGTTCCTGGTGTGTCCGCTGTGCCGTGCGTGTGATCATTGCTTGTACAGCCCTCTCGCAGTGTCCGGAGCAAGTATGGTGGGTCTGACACACCGGTGTCAATGTGTTCTTTTTTCCATTTCCAGGAGTGTACATTATATTCGATAGAAAACGTTCGTAACTTTGTATGATTTACTTTCTTGGCGTCTCCCTCCCTGTCCAACTAGTACTGGTGTAAGTAGGCTGCTTAGGTTTTTTATTGGTAACGCCACCTTTGTATGAAAATCACTGGCTGTGCTGTGTGCAGTCTGTGGCTGCTTTGCATTGTTGTAATACTCGCCATTGTAGTGTTAGGCAGCTGGCTGTGAACAGCGCGTAGCGTTGGGCAGTTGGAGGTGAGCCGCCAGCAGTGGTGGATGTGGGGAGAGAGATGGCGGAGATTTTTAATTTGTCATGAACTGCTATATTTATATATGATGATATCAAGGTAAATACATTGTTTGTTCTCTACTAATATCTTTCATTTGCTAACTATCCCTATCAGTAGTTAGTGCCATCCATAGTTTGAATCTTTTATTTAGCTGGCAGTAGTGGCGCTCGCTGTATTGCAGTAGCTTGGGCAGCGAAGATTTTTGTGAGGTAAGTGATTTGTGAAAGGTATAGTTTAATGTTAGTCAGGGCCATTCTTTTGTAGGGAATTTTGAAAGTCAGATTGCGTTGCGCTAACAAAATATTGTGTGTCAGGTTAAGCACAGTCGTGTATAATTGTTCTAAAGGGGAAGTCTCGAGTATAAAATTGTTCAAAGGGGACGTTTCATATGGCGACCCTGCCAGGATACCTCACTGGAGTCTTCTGATTTTTTCTTGTAGTTTGTGTATTTAGTGTAGCTTTTGTTTATTGCTAGTGCGTAACTGTAGAGAGAATCTCCTTTGTAGTTGCAGTCTTTCATTGTTGTACTGTAAAACAGTTGTGGCATGCATGTAGATTTGCACCAAGTATTTCGCAGCTGCAATTAACTAGATATTATTTTCAGTGCTATATTAATGTGTTCTCTTATTTTTGCTATTCAAATTGTGATTTTCTGTGTTATCGTGTGAAATATTGTGACAATAATGGCGTGTGAAAAACGTAACACTAGGCTCCAAACTAAATTGAGAAATAATAGTGACGACGAGCGTAGCTTATCGGCGCCGCCGAGTAATGAATTAACTAATGTTCAAAGTAGTAATTTGGTAACTGTGCACAGGGAAATGGAGCAGGCGTCAAATAATGGTGTAGACAGTGAAACAGGTAGTGAACAGGGAAGCATTATCGATCGATCGGTCGGCAACAGCTCGCCTCAGGAATCCGAAATGACAAGACACAATTTTGCAAATACTGTAGATTCAGGTTTTGCGTCCTCACCGTTTTCTCAAATAAGTCAAGACACATTTTCAGCTTGTCAAAATGTGAATGTTGCCGGTGCAAATGCACTGCCGAAAAGAGTAGAGGAACAGATTCCAGACACTAATGCATTGTTATTACAACTAATGCAACAAATGGAACAAAATCAGAGACAAACACAGCAACAGTTAGACACAGTGGAACAAAATCAGACACAAACACAGCAAAAGCTGCAACAGTTAGACACAATGGAACAAAATCTTCGGAAGTTAGACACCACACTTGAACAAACACGTGAAGATTTAACTACTGAGTTACATAACATTGAATCGAAATGTCAAAAAGTGTGTAATGACGTAAAAACACAAATTTGTGAGCATTTTCAGCCTATTTTTTCGCGGCATGAAAATCCATTACAGAATCACGAAGCAGCCATAAAAGAACTGCAAAGAATTGTTCATGAAAATCATGAGACCTTGTGGGCTAAAATTGACTCAGTTGCATCTACCGATTCGGTTACGCAACTTGCAAGAACTCAGGAAAACTTAAAGGACACAGTAGATACCCTGAAAATTGGTTCAGAAAGACACATGGAGGAAATAAGTACACTATCGGAGAAAGTAGCCGAACTTTCGGATCAGGTCACTAACTTATCTACAAAGGTAGATGATGATCTGAATGACACAAGACCCGTAGCCTTCACTGACACAGAAGAGTATGAACAAATAAGAAAATTCAAACAAAATCAAAATCAAATCAATACACAGTACAAAAGAGAAATCCGGGAAGTACAAGATCAGTTGGCACAAGTAGTACAAGAATTACGCATTTCAGAGGACACTCGCGCTCCAACACGGAAGAGGGACTTAGAAATACGGAAAAGCCGCAAAATAATAACACAGGGCATTTCGGAAGTTATGAAAGAAATTGGCAATGTGCACCGAATTTTGAGATGGAACGGCCGACACGACCTAACAATGACCGATATGCGACTCGCCGACATGATGATTTTGACTATAAACTGTTCATTACTACACGTAAATTCAAAACGTTTAAGAATTCTGCCAACGACATTCATCCACAAGCGTGGCTCCATCAATTCTCTCATTGTTTTCCTCCCAACTGGCCGTTGGAACACAGATTAGAATTTATGTGTGGCTACTTGGAGAATGAACCAGCTGTAAGAATGCGATCGGTAATTCACGATTGCCACAGTGAAGGAGAGTTTTACCATGCCTTCCTCTCAGCATATTGGTCTCAAGCCACACAAGACCGTGTAAAACATAGCATCATAATGATGAAACGTTTCGAACAATCTGAATTTTCCAGTCTTATGAAATATTTTGAAGACATGTTGCATAAGAATCAGTATCTTTCAAACCCATACAGCCCCTCAGAACTCATCCGCATTTGCTTAATCAAACTGCCTGCACATTTACGACATATTATTTTGGCAGGACGTTGCAAAGACGACATTGAAGCATTTCAGGGACTCTTACAAGAATTAGAAATTGACACTGACAATCGCGGAACGCGAAACCAGGAACACAGCAATTACAGGTCACATCCGTCGCAATTCCGCGATGAAAGAAGTAATAACTTTACACGACAAGGCTATTCTCACAACACAAATCGTAACCAAAACAGACACCACCCGTATGACAACCGTTGGCAGAGTAGTAATAACTACAGGGAAAGATCACCTCTCCGTGGTAATGACTATCACAGAGATAATAAGATAAACAGACAATACGGGAACCAAAATAAATACTATCAAAGGAGACAGAATAACTTTAGACTCAACGGACCAGCGCGCAGTTACGACTCAGGGAGAAATTCTCCACCATGTGACCGACAAGAAAGAAACTATGGAATCTACCGACATGACGACAGACGATATGATCGTAACGACAGACCTGAATTGCATCAGAACTGGCGGGATTCAAACAGAGCAGGGCCCTCTCGTCAAGGCGAATTTGTAGAAGTTAGGTCTCCAAACCCCAATAACGACGCGCGCCAACAAAGAGACAATAGGCAATGACTCACACCGCTGGCAGCCACAAAACATACTTATGAAACTGACGACGCAGCTGCCGTAGCTAGTAATTACGTAAAAATGGAAGACATTAGGGACATCTTACTCCAGGAACACGACATAAAACATAACAACATTGCATATCCTGTGATTCACATTACAGTAAATGACGTAAAATTTATGGCAGTACTTGACTCTGGCAGTCCCATTTCAGTAATCAGTGAAACAGCCTTTAGCAAATGCAACAAATCGAACGATTGCCCCACACTTCCGTTACGTAAGATTAAATTACAAGGTGCAATCTTTGGAAAAAGTGTAGATGTACGCCAACAAACCAACTTAGAATTCTTTTGTCAAAGCCACAGCTTCTCTACGAACTTTCTTATTGTACCATTATTGTCGACGGAAATTATATTGGGAGTAGACTTTTTGAATGAATTCAAAGCAATCTTAAACTTTCACGATGCTGAAATAACTTTAGAAAAAGAAGGTAAGTCAATAGCTTTGAAATTTGAAGATTGGCTCTCAAACCATGATGAGGAAATTAATCGGCTTTACGTTCTGTTAGACAACAGTTCGGAATTTTCTACGGAACTAGACACTAACAATCACTCTGCAAGTACTGACAGGGATGACATCGACGGCATATTTGAAATTAATGAGTTAATTCAGAATAAAATTCAAACAATTGAGAATTGTAATGACACTGATAGGCAGGACCTTTTTGAGATTTTACAAGCACATTCCACAGTTTTTACTCATAAAACAGGAACAATCAAGGGATTTCAATACCAATTTCGTATTCGTGAGCATACTAAATTTTGTGTTAGACCATATGTAATTCCAGCACATTATAGGGACCGTGTTAGAACAGAAATACAATCTATGCTCGACGAGGGCATTATTGAGCCTGCAGTAAGCTCATACAACAATCCATTACATGTTGTTGAGAAGAAAAATGGACCGATCAGGCTTGTCTTAGATTCGAGACAAATCAATACTATCATTATTCCTGAAACAGACAGGCCGCAGACGATGGAAGAACTTCTTCAAAATTTTAATGGTGTAAAAGTGTTGTCTTCCATTGATCTCAGATCCAGCTTTTATCAGATCGAACTTCATCCAGAATGTAGAAAATACACAGCTTTCCTTTGTTTCGGCGTTTGTTATCAGTTTCGGAAACTTCCTTTTGGTTTGAACATTTCTTCAGCAGCATTCATTCACGGGCTAAATTCGATATTACCTGAGTTCTTAAAACGTCACATCACCTTATATGTGGACGATATTCTAATAGCAGAAGCTTCATGGGAACTACATAATCGCATCCTCAACAGTTTGTTACGTATTTTTGCAGAATCTGGAATTACAGTTAACTTGGAAAAGTCTGAATTCGGTAGGACAAAGGTGAAGTTTTTGGGACATATTATTTCTTCTGAAGGCATTCAGCCGGATCCTGAAAAGTTAGAAGCAATCAGAGCCATTCCAGTTCCATCCACAAAAAGACAAGTCCGCAGTTTTCTAGGTCTCGTAAATTTTTACCGTCGTTTTCTGAATATGCAAATTCTTGTTACACCAAAACTTTGTTCTCTCACTGGAAAAAATACTATTTGGAACTGGGACGAACAAGCACAGTTGGAATTCGATTCTTTGAAAGAAGCGTTACTTCACGCGCCAATCTTAGCTCATCCAGATCTGTCACAAGATTTCTGCCTTAGCACGGATTCTTCTAAAGTCGGTCTTGGTGCCCATTTATTTCAAGAAGCCACAGAAAATGACACTACCATTCAGAAAACCATTGCTTTTGCTAGCCGAGTGCTAACAAAATCTGAAAAAAATTATTCCATTACTGAATTAGAAGCTTTAGCTATCGTTTGGGCATTTAACAAATTCCGTTTCTTTCTTTCTGGTAAGCACGTAAAAGTATACAGTGATCATCGTGCATTACAATTTCTTATGTCTTCAAAATTAAATCATGATAGCTTAAAACGTTGGGCATTGTTTCTGCAAGAATTCCGCTTCACAATAATCTACATTCCCGGTAAGGAGAACATTGTTGCGGACGCACTGTCACGCGCACCGGCTGGGCTTGAGAAAAGTAACACAGAAGGCAACCTCGAGAAAAATTTCAGTATTCTTTACATTCAGAAAGTCGCCTTTGAAAACTTCATCACCACATCTTTAAAGGACATTGCTCATGAACAAGATAAAGATCCGATTTGGAAAGACATCAAGAGCAAATGGCATGAAAAGACACACACACAGATTCGGCATTATTACCTGGTTAGAAACAACATACTCTTCAAACGCTGCACTGTTGATGACAAGCTATGGGTACTTTGCATTCCTGACGATTTTGTTAATAAGCTCATTTGGTACATTCATTTCAGCTACGCACATTTTGGCCCACGAAAATGTTATCATATTCTTCGAACGACTTGTTATTTTAACAATATGGAAAAGCGAATTCGAAGAGTCTTGTCTATTTGTAAACTTTGTCAAAAGGCGAAACCATCCACTGTCTCACATCGTGCTCCGTTGTTTCCTATTATTCCTTCTAAATTAAAAGAATTTGCGGCTGTTGATCTCTTGGGAGCGCTTGTCAGAACATCTAATGGATTTTCGTACGTTCTAGTCGCTGTTGAACTTACTTCAAAATTTGTTTCTTTCACACCGTTACGTAAAGCCACTGGACGGTCTGTATCCAACGCCTTTGTTAAAAATTTCTTACGTGAAGTTGGACACGTTAGTAAAGTCATTTCAGATAACGGACCGCAATTCAGATCTGCTGTTTGGTCACGCATGCTTCGCAACCATAAAATCAAACCTGTTTTTATTTCATTGTACTCACCACATTGTAACCCCTCCGAACGGATTATGAAAGAAATCAATAAGCTTTGTAGACTTTATTGTCACAGAAAGCATCAGCATTGGGACAGATATTTACACTTATTTCAAAACGTGATGAATGAAATGCCTCACGACTCCACTGCTTTACCACCTACTCTTGTACTGAAGAATGAAGAACCACCGAACAGAATCAGAGAGCTTGTACCTTTCCCGAATACACGTAAACTTCGACACAAAGACATAATTGATTTGGCTCTTAAAAATATAAAATCTGCAGCAGACAAAAGGAGAAAACTACACGGTAAAGCAAATGCAAAGAAGTTGTATATTGGTCAGAAAGTTCTCATTAAAGCTCATTCATTGTCACATAAGAAGAAACACTTGAGTCACAAATTCTTTCTAGTTTACAATGGACCTTACAGAATCCGACGTATACCACATGATAATTGCGTTGAAGTTGAAACTCTGCGTACTAGGAAGAGTAAAGGTTTACACCACATTTCACATGTAAAACCGTTTATTGAAAGATAATCTGCTTTTTAACTTAGTCTTTGTCATAAAATTTTTCGCTTCACATTACTAATATGCTTTGTCAGACTTAGAATCTGTTAACATTCAACAATGTTTGAAGTTAAATATCCAATCCAGAACCAAGAGAACTTATTTAAACAGAAATGACGAATGCATTGTTATAGTGAACAGACGTCACAGTGTTATTGTGTGTGTACATTCTTGCTTGTTAGTTGTACGATTACGTAACGACTATAAGGCTCACATACTTAGAACATTTACCAGTACTGCTAATGAGATTTTAATGCAACATTTTGGTTACCTGAAAATACATTCTGTATTTAAAGTGCTTTCTGAGAGATACCAGATGACACAGAGGTTAGTTTATGTGACAGCTACACGATTTTTATCACGACGCTACTAATGAGTGACAATTTACAATGTTACTTTTGCGGTGTATCTGTTTTATATCTGCACAGTTTTCTGAATTCTTCTGGAAAGAAAAACATGTTTTAGTAGTAACTTTTGTGGTATAGCAACAATGAGACAGCTTTTTCGTGGCACAACAATACGTTACTGTACAGTACTTTCTTCATCACGCCAATAAGCATAATAACTACGATATCTATACGCAAAGCATTTCACTTTTGTTTATCATGAGGTAAGTACATTGGCTTCTGCAGAACTTAGCTTTCGGAGGAAAATAACTACGACACTTCCACAGAGATTATCTTACAACAAGATGCACATTTAGCGCTACAGGACACGCATTTCAGTGATCAATTTTATACTTAAAACATTTAATTTTAAAGATTTTTGAATTACAAAGAAAGTTTTCCGTGATATATTTCATTTCATTGCTGTAATCTGTAACACCTGAGGGTATAATTACATAAATCCTCAGGGGGGTACACGCCTACTTTGTGTACCATGTGTGTGGCAACCACAAGGAACCCTAGCTAATATGGTATTTGCTTATACAACTTTGCACATCGGTACCTTATTTCTCTAACACACAAATTACACAGCTATCTGATTATTTAACTGAGAGAGACAAACATTTATTTTACTACATCAGTGACACATGTTTACGCAATTATACAGTTGGATAACTTCACACTTATGAAACTGTATTTTGTCTGTACTTTGAAAACTGTTCATATTTTTTTTGGAATCATTGTGATACTATGAGAGCTTTGAATGATGTATTTGGTATGAGATCATGATTTTTAAAGTACGTTTGAGGCAGCTGACACTTTTGACATGAGCAGAGAATTTTTTTAGGCTTAGAAATTATTGGAGGAAGTTACGACGATTTTGAGATTTGACTGAGGTGTTATGATGTTATTATTACGACGACGATGTGTATTATGTTGTTGAGGAATGTTTATTATGCTACGTATTTCTCATGATGAAATATTGAAGAAGTGTCGACGAATATGTATATGTATAATGAGGTAAGGAATAATGAGTAGTGTTTAGGGACTCTGATTTATGAAAAGGATGTTGGAAACCAAGAAACGTACTTTAAGAGTTATGAAATGTGTGTGTATATTCGTGAATGTATTACAATGCAGATGAAAATTTTTTGGACACTGTTATATCAATAGCATTTTGTTTCTACAGATTTGCAACGCTAATTCTTGACCTGTGAAATATTTTTATGTGAGACTGTCACCGTAGCGGAAGCTGGTGTCGTAAATATTTCCGTAAGAAAGTTAAGTGACCACCTGCACATAATGCGTCGCGGGCACCCACCTGGACGACAGCCGCCCGAAAAAAAAGCCATTAGCCTTTCCGGAAGCACAGGTAGAAAAAAAAAGGGAAGGCCATTATCCTCGGTATTGACATTTCCTTGTTGAAAGTATAATGTGGAGCTCGTAATTTATGATATTTACTGAAATGCCTAATGAAATGACGAGAAATATTTTTACATCTGCACACCTGATTATGACAAGCGTCTTTCTAAGAGAGTTGAGAGAATTTCTACTAACTTACGAAATGCCACATAGCTATTGAATGATGTTTTTATGCTTTGGTTTGCATAATTGCTTATTTCATTTGACATCTGTTTTCCAGCTGTGTTGCAGCATTGGTTTCATAAAATAAAATTAAATGCATTTGCTAATGTGAACACTTTCTGTCAACAGATTTATTAAATAATTATTTTCTGATCCACATTCTTCGAAAAAGGAGCTGTTGGAATGGAGAGAACAATAAGAAGGGACTAATACCAGTAACTGCATTCATAATTTTCTTTTCAAGTACTTGGTAATTTCTTTTGTAGAATAAATTGTGATGCATCACTCTAATGTTAAGATGTGACATAGGTATTAGACATGGCCATTTTAGTGTAATATTTTTTCTGCTTGCGCTATGTCATGTTTAGGTATAAGTTGCTGCTGTTTGCCAGGCATAGTGTTATTGAATTTGACTTTTGCTAATTTATACTGTAGCTTGCTTTGCGATTTTCCATTTTTTTTCATTGCTGTCTATATTAATTGTTTTATGTGCTGCTGCATTGCCTCGTTCCTTAGTTTAGCATCTGAGCTCAGTAGATTTAAGTTAGCTTAAGAGGGGGTAGCCTCTAAGAGAATGAGTTGCAATGAATTGGAAGAGATGCATTGAGAAGTTATACGAAAAAAAAAGTACAGAAAACAGGTTTAGGTAGGATTTTCTTGGAAATAAATGTTGAGGTAAGAAGTGTGTGAACATATAAATACAGAAAGCATGCTTAGATAGAATTTTTTTGGTGGAAACAAAGGACGAAATAAGAGGTAAGATATATGAAGTTTTGGATTGGACTGCAGTACCAAATGTTACACTGAAAACGAACCCTGTCCTTTCCTATTGGTGTTATCCCACTATATGTGTGTGTACCCTTGTGTATTTGTTTTCTTCCTGTCTCTGTGTAGTTTCATAGAATTTTTTCTTCTTTTAATATTAAGCTACATTCACTATGATGAGGAATACTGTTATCCTCAAATATAATTGGCATTAATAATATGTTATTTACTTTGTAAAGATGTTAGACATTATTCATTCTGTTTAAGTGCTCATGTATAAAGTTGATGTTCCAAAAGTTATTCTGATATTTTATGTATCTACTTATGTCATAATTCCTGTAACACTGACATATATGTCTATTTCTATTCTTTTGTAACGCCTGTTTTACTACAAATGTTATCTATATTGTTATGTTTTTTAATGATGTATTTTGTACCTTTATTGTATTCTTATGTTATAAAATTGTAATTGTCACCAGTTCATGATATTATTAACTTGTAAGTTCCATTTCACTGCACACGTTTCTGTTGGTCATAGTATATGGACAATATGTGAGAAGTAGGGACTGATAGTGTTTGCACGTGTGTTAATGATTCAGCAAGGGACTGGATAACAGCATTGCTGGTTCTAAGGACAATTTCAGAAACTTTGTGAGTGCACAAGTTGTGGTTTATGGACTTGCTATATTCTCCGCAAGACTCTTCGATGGTGAATGTGCACCTGCACAATCACAACAGATGGCTGCTGGCCATCTCTACAAGGACTACAGTGGGTCTGCACCTCTGGTGGCCCACCAATACCACAATCTCTACCAGGACTACAGTGGGTCTGCTCTGTGATGACCTACCTACCAATATTCTTCAGAACTTCGAATGACTCTGCTGTGGGTTTGCTCTGTTGTGACCCATTACTTGTCTGCATGTCGAGAGTCAGCACTGTCTTTCCGTTGGAAGGACAACACTACTTCTTCAAGACTGCATGGAAATCCACTACTTCCGTGTGCATTTTCTTCTACTGCTCAGACTTTGAGAAAAACACTATATTTTACCGTAATGAATGATCAGGAATTTTAGCTTTTGACCAACATTGTATCAATAAGTGTGTGCATTTGATTTCTTTGTTATTGTATTTATGAAAAATTTTATCAAATCATTATTGGCCACTGCCCAAAAATATTTTGTAAAATTTTTTGTGGGGAACATGGGGGCTATGTAAGTAGGCTGCTTAGGTTTTTTATTGGTAACGCCACCTCTGTATGAAAATCACTGGCTGTGCTGTGTGCAGTCTGTGGCTGCTTTGCGTTGTTGTAATACTCGCCATTGTAGTGTTAGGCAGCTGGCTGTGAACAGCGCGTAGCGTTGGGCAGTTGGAGGTGAGCCGCCAGCAGTGGTGGATGTGGGGAGAGAGATGGCGGAGATTTGTAATTTGTCATGAACTGCTATATTTATATATGATGATATCAAGGTAAATACATTGTTTGTTCTCTACTAATATCTTTCATTTGCTAACTATCCCTATCAGTAGTTAGTGCCTTCCATAGTTTGAATCTTTTATTTAGCTGGCAGTAGTGGCGCTCGCTGTATTGCAGTAGCTTGGGCAGCGAAGATTTTTGTGAGGTAAGTGATTTGTGAAAGGTATAGTTTAATGTTAGTCAGGGCCATTCTTTTGTAGGGAATTTTGAAAGTCAGATTGCGTTGCGCTAACAAAATATTGTGTGTCAGGTTAAGCACAGTCGTGTATAATTGTTCTAAAGGGGAAGTCTCGAGTATAAAATTGTTCAAAGGGGACGTTTCACTGGTTGTCAATGAACACTCCAGCAGCAATAGCACTAGCATCGAGCAGGATTCGTGTAGTTTCACTGACTTCGTCCTACGTTTGAATGATCTCACTGCACTGTCGTTCGACTGCTACCGTCGAAGGTTCGAATCCTGCCTCTGGCATGGATGTGTGTGATGTCCTTAGGTTAGGTTTAAGTAGTTCTAAGTTCTAGGGGAGTGATGACCACAGATGTTAAGTCCCATAGTGCTCAGAGCGATTCGAACCATTTTTTTTTTTTGCACTGTCGTTCGTGCGCTCGGTGTGGACGGAGAATAGTCTGACGATCATCTGAAGTTAATCTGAGGAAAATATGAGGTAATATGAGGCGATGGATTAAAACGACGCGCGGTGCAACTGAAATCCCTGGACTAGCAGGACAGAGCGGGTGAGGTTATATTTGTGGAAAGGGGCCAAAATAAGTTGCTGTCAGTTACACTCAACGTATAAATTTTATTAGTTAAAACCACAATAACATAAGCAAGAATTAAAAACTCTCAAGGTTTTAACGAAAGAACTCCTTTGATTTGATTCAAATCGGCTGAAAGCCACATACGAACACCTAGGACCTAAGGCCTAAGGAAGGAATTGAGGTACAGGAGCTCTTCTGCAAGTTTCAATCTTTCAAAATTTTCTTTACTTCAATAAAAATAGGCTGAAGGCCACACATTAAGGAAGAACAGTGTTACAGCTTAAGGACACAACAAAGATTTTTCAGTGTTACTTGTAAATAGGCTGAAACCCAGCTGAAGGCCGCATATCAACCAAACAATTTAACGGCTTAAAGCCTAGGAAGAAGGCTTTCAATTTAACAGACTGCGGGCCTTAGCTTAAAACATTCCATGCAAATTCGGCTGACGGCCTCGTACTAATGAATAACGATGTTATAACTTAAGGCAAGACCAAGATTTTAAATTTTTAGTTTAAGAGAGATTAAAACTCGGCTGAAGACTACGTACTAAAGAATAACAATCTTATGACTTAAGGGCAACACAAAATTTTTAATTTTTAATTTAAGAGAGATTAAACTCGGCTGAAGGCCACATACTAAAGAATAACAATCTTATGACCTAAGGGCATGACAAAAACTTTGTAATTTTAATTTAAGAGAGATTAAAACTCGGCTAAAGGCGACACATCATGGAGAAAACAATTTCACGGCTTAAGGCGTAAAGAGAAAAAAGCGTACAATTTTAATAAGCCAAAACTCGGCTGAAAGCCACACAGAGTACTTAAAACTACAAGTAAATCACTATGTAAAACACAAAGAGCGGCACTCAGAAGTTTCCAAGGATCGGGCTGGGAAGGTAGCACTAACGCACATTTAGGTGAGACAGGCATCCAGACCAACAACCTCTTAATCGGAAGGTAACTCATCCGAAGGCCAGCCGACAAACCAGCCAACCAAATTATTTCTGCTCCACTCGACGAGCAAAACGACAACAAGACGTCAACAGCTCAACGTTCTGGATACTGGTGCCCAATCCAGCCAAGTCAGAATAAACACCCCAAAACTACCAACACACCTCAGCTGTCGATCTACACGCCGTGCTGGACAGCAACAACACGACGAGGAAAATACACCGCCAAAACTTACGTCAACTCCCAAGGCAGGTAACCGGAACCCTAATGGGCACAAGGCAGAAGATGCCGCTGGTACACTTCACTAACGAAGGAGTGAATTAAATTAGGTTAAACTCCATCCAACTACACAGCTGCAATTCTAGCTGGCTTCAATGCACTTACGTTGTTGCTTGCGCGAATCTCGCAGAAGGCAACAACCAGAATCAAACGAAGAGAAGTGATAGCAGTTGAGGCTTGACAGTAAATTGAGTGAGAACTCAGCTTTAGAGTCCAACAACGGTGGGCGACGAACTTCGTAACCCTCGCAAGAAGCGCCTCACCATGTAACGCCGGAAATGCATATCCTCCTATTTCCATCTATTGCACTGCGAATATTTTTCCTTATTTTGTTACCTGAAGATATAACATTTCTGTATCTTTGTGTATTGTAATTGTTTTTCTATTTGTATATATATATATATATATGCATTTATGTCGATGTATAATTGGTTTGTTTTGTGAATATTATATGTATTTTACGCTGGGTCTGGCCTAGGGAAAACTATCCTATCGAACGAATACATCGATAGGTCGTGTGGAGAACCAGAGTGTTTAGGATTTTTGGTAGTTTGAACTCTGCCGCGTGGAGCGCGGGCAGAGCTGAGTCTGGCTGGAGGAGGGCGGTGGAGCAGGTGTGTTGTGTGATGCTCCCGCGAGTTGCCGCGCTTTCGGGGTTTGGCAGCATGTAATTGCGCTCGACTTGCTATGTTAGTTTCTGACATGGTGTCGCGGACGGGAAGCGTTAGCTGGCACACATCAAGAGCCCGTTTCGGCTGGAGACCGTGTCGAGAAGAAGGCGCGCCAACATCCAGCTTCTGCAACAGCGACGGCCGACAATGAGTGACTGTCGCCACCTCCTCGATCGACGACTTCAAACCTTCAATCAACCAACAAGGAAGACTGGTAGCACGTAAAGTTTTAGAACTGTATGGCAGACCTCAGCTTTTGAAACTGTTCCATTTTCATAACTAAAATTACAGCAACTTAGCATGAACATTTGTTGCTCATTGTCCCAATTGCATTACCAAGCAAGATCCCTTCCTTTTCCGGAATGAACCCGAGTGTCGTTGAAATTGAAACGCCAGCATTAAAGTAATATCATTTCATTTCACTGTGTTAATTTCAAAGTTCAGTTAAAGTACTCATAGCTGGCTACAATATTTAGATTACACAAGCACAAATTAAGAGTGCGAGTTTTGTTACCATATTTTAGCTTACCTGTGTCTGCAGCTCAGCTTGATATGTACTAAATTTTACTATTGTTAATTGTTCAGAATCATTTAATTTAGGTTCAAAGTTAAATCTCTTATTTCTAAATTGTGTAGATTCAAGTAGCTTTTGAAATGATTGTTAAGGTAGCCCAAGACTAACCTTATTTTACTGAATTTCGTAGTGCTTCAGGAACAAAGTTCACTATTAATTTCAGTCCCTAAATTTGAATTTTCCGGTTTTATTAATTCTTTTGATAAATGAAGTCAGAGTGTAGCGAAATTTATTACTTCTGACAAACATTCAGTTTTCACACAGCACGTATCAACCTTCAGTTGCCACGCTTTTAGTGCTAATTATATGTGCATTAATCTTTCATTTTCAGTTATTATAGTAGTTGTCCATAGGACTGGCGACCGTAATTTTCCCCAAATCTCAAATATCTAATTAAGGCCAATTAACTGTTAACGTAACGGCCACACATTTACTTTCTTTATTAATTTTACCCTTTTCTCAAAATTAATTTCCATCAGTTTCATTTGCATTTTTCTTTTCATTTAGATGTAACCCTTTCCTCCCTCTTTACCGACAAATTAACTTCGGTGACGATTGCTTTTCCCAAATTTCCGTTAGGTGCACGCGGATTAATTTTTCACTGTCATTAAGGGCGATAAGTGAGGGGGAGCTTACAACCACTCCAACCGCTCGTGCACGCCGCCAGTGGCTCCAGCCCGCCGCCGTGCGACTGGGACCTCCTCGCTGCTCTGCGCCAACCGACCGACTGCCACGACGCCAGAAACGGTCAAAGGACCAAACAGACGTCGGCTGATGAGACGACCGACCGAACGATCAACCAGCAGTCTTCCCCACTGGTACTGGCTGTGTGGACCTTACTGGGGCTCCGTCCCCAACTGCACTGCTGCTGCATACCGACCGCCCTCCTGGTCCAACTGACCTCCCAACACACGACGACCCGCATATTATCAGTCGCTCCAGAAATGGTATGACAGTGCACTTATCGATAAGCGCTGCTGCTGCCACTCACGGGCAAGTAAGGCAGACGTCAGTGACGCCAGTGAATGTAATAAGAAAACGAGGTGGCAGTACCGTAAAAGAAAATGACAATAAACGGAATGAACACCAGCCGTGCACGGCTCAGCAACCGCAGTTGCAGGTTCAAATGGTTCAAATGGCTCTGAGCACTATGGGACTCAACTGCTGTGGTCATAAGTCCCCTAGAACTTAGAACAACTTAAACCTAATTAACCTAAGGATATCACACACATCCATGCCCGAGGCAGGATTCGAACCTGCGACCGTAGCAGTCATGCGGTTCCAGACTGTAGCGCCTTTAACCGCTCGGCCACTCCGGCCGGCGCAGTTGCAGGTCGTGCGGTGACGCGAATACCACGCCCTCTCGCGGCGTGTGTAGCGCTCGCTACCTGGTGACGTCTGGCAAGCGGTCTCTAGCAGCGACTCGAGACTGCAGATGTAAATGTCTTCTGAGGGGGATGACAGCGGCGTCCATAGCACCGAGTGCGGTCGACTAAGAAGACGTCGATACCGCGTTATAAATATCTACAGCACTGCATTTGTTGTAGGTTCAAATGCTTTCAACATTTGCGGTCGGTGTAGGTACAACGGTAAACATTTGCGAAGGACTCTGTGCACGATTGCTCTAGAGATTTGGAGTTTATATGAGGCCGCAGAGAGGACTTGCGAGATGAAACCCCCTCACCCCCTGGTTGCTCCTCTCCTCTCTAATCCCCACCCCCTGCCACGCTTCACCGTTGTGTCCCCCCTACCCTCCATCTCTACACCCTACATCTCCTTTCCCAAGGTGGCTTCCATCAACTCCCCCTCCCGGATGATGCCCTCTCTCCCTCCATTTATCCATCATATCAACTCTGATCCTCACTCCCCTCCTTTCCTTTGTCCTTTTCCTGGGCTCCCTCTACCGTCCTTCCATCCTCTTTCCTCCACACCTCCCCTCTCTTTGCCCCCTTCTCTCCCCCGAGTCCTTTTACATTTCCCTCCTCTGCCTCCTCTCATTCCGTATCGTGTCTGCCCTTCTCCCCCTTTATTAGTCCTCTCCCTCCTTGGTTCCCCCCCCCCTTTTCGTTTTTTCCTCTCCTCCCTCCTTGTTTTTCCCCCTACTCCAGGTTCTGTTTTAACTTTCCGCATTTTTACGCCATTTTCCGATTTCAGTCACCATTTTATCGCCTGTTTTTTCTTCTTTCTTTCTTCTTCCTTTTTTTAAAAAAAGTCTGTAGGCTGTAGAGCAGCGTAGTAAGCTGCTGCCAGCCCGCCCCCTTCGGGGGGAATTGAAAATCAATGAAGAAAAAAAAATTGCGAGATAAGCGCTGGAAGCCCACACTTCCGCGTTCTCTTTGAGATTCACTCGCCCTTTAAATGATGCATTACATCCTGACCGTCTCCTTCATGCTGTTCTTGTACCACTTTCTTATGTTAAGATGGTCATTTAACGAACAAAATAAGAGCGTATGGACTATCAGACCAATTGTGTGATTGGATTGAAGAGTTCCTAGATAACAGAAAGCAGCACGTCATTCTCAATGGAGAGAAGTCTTCCGAAGTAAGAGTGATTTCAGGTGTGCCGCAGGGGAGTGTCCTCGGACCGTTGCTATTCACAGTATATATATAAATGACCTTGTGGATAACATCAGAAGTTCACTGAGGCTTTTTGCGGATGATGCTGTAGTATATTGAGAGGTTGTAACAATTTAAAATTGTACTTAAATGCAGGAGGATCTGCAACGAATTGACGCATGGTGCAGGGAATGGCAATTGAATCTCGATGTAGACAAGTGTAATGTGCTGCGAATACAAAGAAAGAAAGATCCTTTATCATTTAGCTACAATATAGCAGGTCAGCAACTGGAAGCAGTTAATTCCATAAATTATCTTGGAGTAGGCATTAGGAGTGAATTAAAATGGAATGACCATATAAAATTAATCGTCGGTGAAGCAGATGCCAGACTGAGATTCATTGGAAGAATCCTAAGGAAAGGCAGTCCGAAAACAAAGGAAGTACACTTGTTCGCCCACTGATTGAATACTGCTCACCGGTGTGGGATCCGTACCAGACTGGGTTGATAGAAGAGAGAGAGAAGATACAACGGAGAGGAGGCGAAGGAGGAGATTAGTGTTTAACGTCCCGCCGACAACGAGGTCATTAGAGACAGAGCGCAAGCTCGGGTGAGGGAAGGATGGGGAAAGAAATCGGCCGTGCCCTTTCAAAGGAACCATCCCGGCATTTGCCTGAAGCGATTTAGGGGAATCACGGAAAACCTAAATCAGGATGGTCGGAGACGGGATTGAGCCGTCGTCCTCCCAAATGCGAGTCCAGTGTGCTAACCACTGCGTCACCTCGCTCGGTCCAACGGAGAGCAGCGCGCTTCGTTACGGGATCATTTCGTTGTCGCAAAAGCCTAAAGGAGATGATAGATAAACTCCAGTGGAAGACTGCAAAAGAGACGCTCAGTAGCTCGGCACGGGCTTTTGTTAAAGTTTCGAGAACATACATTCACCGAGGAGACAAGCAGTATATTGCTCCCTCCTACATATATCTCGCGAAGAGACCATGAGGAAAAAATCAGAGAGATTAGAGCCCACACAGAGGCATATCGACAATCTTTCTTTCCACGAATAATACGAGACTGGAATAGAAAGGAAAACCGATAGAGGCCACCGTCAGGTGGCTTGCGGAGTATGGATGTAGATGTAGATGTGGATATCTGGTTTGAGAGTTTCTTTTCATCTAACTATCAGGCTGTGTGTTATCTTTGGCGTGGATGATCCATTCAAGGCACTGAAACTTCTCATTAACAATCATTAGGGCCCTGCAATCCAGATATCACATAAATTATAGAACAAGTATTCGTTTAAGTTCCAAAATAGGTTAGCATTTGTATCTTAGTTTCGACGATGTTGTAACATAGCACTCAGCCTGTGGCAACATTGTGTAGCACCAGTGTCAGGAAGTACAATTATACAGTTTGTATTTAATTTGGTCCAGTAATTTTACGATTTTTTTAAATCCGAAGCAACAGATGACTGATTCTTGTTTCACAATCTTAGCTGTTAACGAGCATAGAATCGGGGTCCCATGACCTAGAAACGTTTATCTTTGTGTAGAACCGTGATCTGATAGTTAAAATACATGGTGGACCTTCAGCTGTCCTTTATATTGCATAATTCGCTTCGCTACTATCAAACTATTACCAAGCTTTTCACCGAAACTAGTAGCGAAGCGAATTTTGCAAAATAGAGGGCAGCAGAAGGTTCACCATGAATTGTAACAATTATTTGTCGGCTGAATATCCCTATTTGCAAATATGAGTATTCGTGATCTGGTAGCCTTGTACCAGATGATTATAGTTAATGTGTAGCTACTCACAGAGGTCCACTGAGGCCTGTAATTATCGTTGTTGTTGAGGTCTTCAGTCCTGAGACTGGTTTGATGCAGCTCTCCATGCCACTCTATCCTGTGCAAGCTTCTTCATCTCCCAGTACCTACTGCAGCCTACATCCTTCTGAATCTGCTTAGTGTATTCATCTCTTGGTCTCCCTCTACGATTTTTACCCTCCACGCTGCCCTCCAATACTAAATTCGTGACCCCTCGATCTCTCAGAACATGTCCTACCAACCGATCCCTTCTTCTAGTCAACTTGTGCCACAAGCTCCTCTTCTCCCCAATTCTATTCAATACCTCCTCATTAGTTATGTGATCTACCCATCTAATCTTCAGCATTCTTCTGTAGCACCACTTTTCGAAAGCTTCTATTCTCTTCTTGTCTAAACTATTTATCGTCCACGTTTCACTTCCATACATGGGTACACTCCATACAAATACTTTCAGAAATGACTTCCTGACGTTTAAATCTATACTCGATGTTAACAAATTTCTCTTCTTCAGAAACGCTTTCCTTGCCATTGCCAGTCTACATTTTATATCCTCTCTACTTCGACCATCATCAGTTATTTTGTTCCCCAAATAGCAAACCTCCTTTACTACTTTAAGTGTCTCATTTCCTAATCTAATTCCCTCAGCATCACCCGACTTAATTCGACTACATTCCATTATCCTCGTTTTGCTTTTGTTGATGTTCATCTTTTACACTCCTTTCAAGACACTGTCCATTCCGTTCGGCTGCTCTTCCAAGTCCTTTTCTGTCTCTGACAGAATTACAATGTTATCGGCGAACCTCACAGCTTTCATTTCTTTTCCATGGATTTTAATATAATTATCATATGGCGGTAGAATTTGGGGGAGATGCTAATGAGTTAATACAGAACCGATTTACGCTGGAAAAAAGGTAGTTCCATTTATGGTCACCACTGTATGTTTGACGGTATGGCATCCATGCGTCCTTCAATAAGTCATAGCGTGAGTGAACAGTATGGTTATCGAGAAGAGACACCGTGTGCAGTTAGTGAAACTGTTTTGTGTGAACGGCAGCAACTACAGCGATGCACCGAGAGAACATTACCGACTGAAAGGTCTGACGAGAGGCCCGATGTCATTAAATAATTTAAAGAAGATGATAATGAAGGAGGCAGGCGTCCTATACCAGTGGAAGATACTGACGATATGTATTGTAGCGGCACCACTGTTATAGGGAAAGTTCGTTTTGTGCAATATTCTGAACACAATTTACAGCCAGGTGCGCTATGGATTGTAGTGACTTACGCATACCAACAGTTGCGAAGTAGAATTAGAGGCCACAGTGCTGTCAAATTGCTGAAAGAGTGTACGTAGTAGTTTTGCATGTCGCAAATCACAGGCAAAAGGGGCCCACTGGCCAAGCTAGTGTGTTATGTGAACGTGACGTGAAGTGGCGCATATGGCAAAACAGAGGCTCCCAGCCGGGTATAAATAGGTGCGGGTTTTTAACGAGGTTCATTCAAGTGTGGCAGCTCTCCAGGACGGCAGGGCGTGTCATACCACCAGCTACATGCAGCAGCAGATGGGGCGCCAGCGTTCCAGTCCATGGGGGGTTACTGGTTCGACCCCGTGAGGCTGACGCTGGGTTCGTAGCCAGCCAGCGGCGGGCCACTCCACTGCTCGCTACCACGGGCAGGCATCCTGGCTTCCAACACACGCCGGAGGCATCCCGAGGTGAGGGCCACAGATTCGAATGCCGAATCGTGAGCACTTGTTGTCGCCACAATCTCAGCCATGCTGACGAGAAGCACGCATCTGGCAGCCTACGGCTCGCACCAAGCGGCGCTGAGTCAGCAGGGATGCAGACCGCCGAGTAAACTGCCAGCATCCTGACGATGCCACAACCCCACTGGTGTGCAAGGCTGACACACAGTGCGTGCATAGGTCGCTGAGGCAGCCATTCCGCGCCAAACCGTTTTACAGACAATGAAGTGGTGACCTCAGAATTGCGGGACCCAGTAACGCAGACCGAGAGAAATGGGGGCACTGTAGTTGGAAACAATAAATCACTTGGAAGGCTTGGTCGAGTCTTAATATAGTGCCTTCTACCTATTCCCACTACATTTGTTGTTGCTGCACATTGGTGGGAAATGTCAGCTGCTAAATAATCTTTAAAATTCATGGTGAAATTCAGCTGTCTTTTATTTTGTACAGTGCTATTAGTTTTGATTGTAGACCATTTTTAATCTTAGCAGTAACAAATGGCAGGAATGTTATACCATATTAACATTCCCTGCATTTGTGCATGGTAGCTCGAAAATTTTCTATGAACGAAACTAGCAACACTGTACAAAATGAAAGACAGCTGAAGGTTTTCCAAATGAATTTTAATGGTTATTCATGAAGTTGGTGTTGCTGTAACTGGCCACTTAGCACATGCTTCGGGTAGTGCCATCGACCGCGCAGTGTCACGAGAATTGTGCGTGCCACGATCAACAGAACTGGTATGTATGCGCTCTTTTTTACACTGGTACACGTACAAGACCCAGACGGTGCAGCATGTGAAACCTGACGATCCGCAGCAACGTTCTGAATTTGGTCTTCGGTTTCTATCATTTATCGATGACATGTGGACGGGCAATAGTCTACTGAATGACGAAGCACAGTTTATACTACACGATGTAGTGAATACATAGAACTGCTGCTCTCGGGGTACCGTTAAATCGTGTCTTGGGCGCGAAGAGCCATTACACTGATCGTATGTAACCGTATGATGTGGACTCACAAGCACCTTTATCCTCGGTCCGTTCTTTTTTGAAGAGAATACAGCCAGAGGATTTGTCAGGAGTGCCGTGACGCCTGCAAGTTATCGAGACCTCCTTGTAAGGCATGAGATCCCTACTTTGAAAGAGCTCAACTGTGTGGAAACCACAGTTTTAATGCAAGACGGGACAACACCTTATGTCGCTTCCCCAGTGAAAGATCTGCTTGATGCCGCATTCCACGAACTTGTAATCCCCAAAGGTTTAGCAGATGGATCACCTGAAATATCAGCTGATCTGAGTCCTTTGCGTTTCGGCTCTGGAAATATCTAAAAGAACGGATTTCCCAGGGACACATTTGGTTCTACCCCATTTAAAATCCAGCATACAGGGATACATTGCTCAAATTCCACCGGAATTGCCAGCAACGGTTGATCACGTCATTTTACGGCTGCAGCATGTCGTGTAAGCGGTGATTAATTTTTGGATATTGATGTGACTTGAGCAATTTTCCAGCCTTTAGGTATGAATCTTTCTGTAAGCTATGGAAATCAACATTATGCCTTTCTAACTTCGTCTGACGATTTCTGTGCGCGTTGCGTTCCTAAGCCATTACATGTGAAACGCTTCTATTCGTCTTTCTTGCATTCATAGGCCCAGATTTGTACCTAGTGGCCAACAGTGGAACTAATTCTTTTTACAGCGTAAATCGGTTACGATTAACGTGTTAACATAACTACCAAGTTTCGCTACCATACAATAATTACATCGCACACAAGACCTCTGGGAGCAGCTGCTCTTTAATTACAGGCATCGGTATATCCCAGTCCACTCGGAGTGGGCTGTTGTGTAGATTCATAATGCATTCTGAACGTTGAAATTGGAGACTGCATGACTTGCCAGAGTGTTTGAAACGCTGCTCTGACATGATATTCTCCTAGTAACATTTAGGTGAAGATACACTACTGGCCATTAAAATTGCTACACCAAGAAGAAATGCAGATGGTAAACGGAAATTCATTGGACAAATAAATTATACTAGAACTGACAAGTGATTACATTTTCAAGCAATTTGGGTGCATAGATCCTGAGAAACCAGTACCCAGAAGAACAACCTCTGGCTGTAATAACAGCCTTCATACGCCTGGGCATTGAGTCAAACAGAGATTGGATGGCGTCTACAGGTACAGCTGCCCATGTAGCTTCAACACGTTACCACAGTTCAACAAGACTAGTCACTGGCGTAGTGTGACGAGCCGGTTGCTCGGCCACCATTGACCAGACGTTTTCAATTGGTGAGAGATCTGGAGAATGTGCTGGCTAGGGCAACAGTCGGACGAACATTTTCTGTATCCAGAATGGCCTGTACACGACCTGCAATATGCGATCGTGCATTATCCTACTGAAATGTAGGGTTTCGCAGAGATCGAATGAAGGGTAGAGCCACGGGTAGTAACACATCTGAAATGTAACGTCCACTGTTCAAAGTGCCGTCAGTGCGAACAAGAGGTGACCGAGACGTGTTACCAATGGCATCCTATACCATCACGCCGGGTGATACGCCAGTATGGCGATGACGAATACACATTTCCAATGTGCATTCACCGCGATGTCGCCAAACACGGATGCGACCATGATGATGCTGTAAGCAGAACCTGGATTCATCCGAAAAAATCACGTTTTGCCATTCGTGCCCCCAGGTTCACCGCAGGCGCTCCTGTCTGTGATGCAGCGTCAAGGGTAACCGCAGCCATGGTTTCCGAGCTGATAGTCCAGGCTGCTGCAAACGTCGTCGAACTGTTCGTGCAGGTGGTTGTTGTCTTGGAAACGTCCCCATCTGTTGACTCAGGGATCGAGGCGTGGCTGCACGATCCGTTACAGTCATGCGGATAAGATACCTGTCATCTCGACTGCTAGTGTTACGATGCCGTTGGGATCCAGCCCGGCGTTCCGTATTTCCCTCCTGAACCTATCGATTCCATATTCTGTTAACAGTCATCGGATCTCGACCAACGCGAGCAGCAATGTCGCGATACGATAAACCACAATCGCGACAGGCTACAATCCGACCTTTATCAAAGTCGGAAACGTGATGGTACGCATTTCTCCTCCTTACACGAAGCATCACAACAACTTTGTGTGAATGCTCTGAAAAGCTAATCATCTGCATATCACAGCATCTTCTTCGTGTCGGTTAAATTTCGCGTCTGTAACATGTCATCTTCGTGGTGCAACAATTATAATGACCAGTAGTGTAACAATGCAAAAAGTAGTGCGACATAGCAATACTTAGCAGATAAATGTTTCTACGTAATGCCTAAAAGAATACCCAAGTTTGAACGAAAATCCAGTAATCCTGCACCTCATGGCTGACTGGCAGAAAGCTCTCAACGTAGAAACAATTTCGTGGATTGCTTGGAGCTCGCGATATCGGGGATTCAGGAGGTAAGCCCTGCTGATTGTAGCGTTGTTGACACCATACAGCGAAGTGATGTGCACAAGTATTACATTTTTCAGTAGCCGGAAGTTAGTGATGTACAGTGATTAACTAAGTGGTTGTTGCACTACGAAAAGTTTATAATATTTTGCAATCACGTTCCTGTAAAATCCAAATCAGTTTATCCGATATTTGTGGGCTAGTGTTGCGTGCAAAGTCTCTGAGCACGTAACAGTGGCGGAGGATTCAGCTGACTGCAGGCGATGAACAGGAGGTCCAATCTCGAGTCTGGTCTCACACAAATTTTAATTTCTCACGATAAATGAACATTGGTGGTTAAATACAAGAAGCAGTTATTGAAAATTAGGTTCCATTAATTTAATATTATTGGCTGCTGCATCTACTCATTAATTCTTTCTTACACTGCAGTCCAAGAGTGTCGAAGGACATCCATTGTGGCTAATATTACTTTAGATGAAACTTACTGCATTTAGTGGAATGGAACGCAGGATCCTTACGTTTCCAGGCAAACGATCTGTAATTCTTTGTGTAAGATTTCAATGTCTGAGCAGGGAGAATGTTACACTGGGAGCACGTAGTAGTTGCTAAATGCCGTATATAGCTGTTATCTCGTAGAAAGAAAAGCTCAAGCACTTACGCATCCCTGTAAATTGCAACCATTAAGCCTTGCTTTTGATGTTGGAGCCGCGCTCCGTCGGACGTCTTCACATGATGGCGTTAAAAGCAGATGCAACGACCAAGCAAGGCAAGTTACAGCTTACGAGAAGCTATTAAACAAGTAATAACTCCGTAACTCCGTTATGCGTATGCCGTCAAGGAATTTCCTTGCGTTAATGATCGCGTGTACACATCTCCCCATCGTTCATGCCAACAATATAAACTGAGAGAGAGAGAGGGAGAGAGAAATGGTGGAGAGAGAGACAAATAGACAAAAGATTACAGCATAGTGTCCGTCGACGACGCTGTTATTAGCAGAAGTACTGGCCAGTAAGAGGACGGGAAAGGGAATCGGAGCTGATCATTACAAACGGACCATCCTGACATTTGCCTTAGCCTACTCTTATCAACACGATTAAAAGATAGCTTTTCGAAACAACATAATTACTTCCCATTGCCACGTATAACTTTGAAATTTAGCGTAAAGGTTCCTAAAAGCTCCCTCTGCAATGGAGCGAAAGAGTGGCGCCCTTCAACTTCACCATCGGGCTCAGCGACGCATCAGACAGCGAGGTATCGACGCATCTGTCAGTGCAACCTGGCCACTTTTATTGAGAACTTCAAAAATGTGCAGGGCGACAATTATTGAACTATGTGGCAAAGAAAACTTAAATTTCTTGCGAACTACGTCGTGCACTCACTTTAGCCAACGTGTAAACGTCACTACAGATACTCGGAGTTAGGTTATTAAATGTTCGATATGCCTGCCATCATTAGCGATGATGTGGCGCAGACGAATGGCGAAATTCTGCATGACCCGCTGAAGTGTCGGAACATCGATGCTGCCGATGACTTCCTGAATGGCTGTTTCCAGCTCAGCAACGGTTTTGGGGTTTTCCTGTACACCTTGTCTTGAATAATGCCCCACAAAAAGGAGTCGCATGTGTTCAGATCCCGAGAATATGGCGGCCCATCGAGGTCGATGTTAGCGGCTTCTGGGTACCCCAGAGCTAGAGTGTGGTCCCAAAAGTGGTCCTCCAGGACATCAAACACCCTCCTTCCTGAATGGGATCTAGCTTCGTGTTGAATGAACCACATCTTGTCAAAATTAGGGTCACTTCAGAGGATGAAATCATCTTCCAAAATCTTCACGTACCATTCGGTAGTCACCGTTTCATCAAGGAATATTTCATCGATTATTCCGTGACTGCACTTTGCACACCACACAGTCGCCCATTGAGGGTGAAGAAGCTTCTCGACCGCGAAATGTGGATTCTCAGCCAAATGCGCCAATTTTGCTTATTGACGACCCCATCCAAACGAAAGTGAAATTCGTCGCTAAGCCAACAACGCATGCGCATATTAATTCCCATCATGCCCCGCGGCCAACAATGCAGTTTGAAAGTATTAACGCAAACCGTTCAGGAGTTGTGACAATTTTATTTCATATAGCTCAATAACTGTCACCTGTACCTAAAAAAAAGTGACAAATTCCTAGGTTACCTGCTAGTAGGCATGCCGGAACGGAGAGGTGTCGATTGGTGTCCTACCTGCAGGCAAGGAGACTCGGCAATGGATTTCTCTGTACGGATACATTTTTTAAAGTGCCCAACAAACGTGGACGGGTGGCACTGAGGGAGTTACCGAAATGGGGGGTCTTGGAGGGACCCTTTGCCGCTTTATTCACGCAAGTGTCAATATGTCAGTGTTATACCCTTCCATTATCACGCCACCAAAGGGCGCAAAATAGGAGTGCTGGAAAAGCATAAGCACCATTTGTTCCTTCAGATCACATTCAAATTTCGTTTAATGGTTTTGAACGGTCCCTTATAGCTATACCAGTCGCAGTATACTCCAAAGGATTACGTTCCTCCTTGTTGGTTGCGCACCAGGTCCTCAGAGAAGGGTTGAAGCGTCCATGGGGTGTCAACAATGTCAAAGATTTTCAAGAACTTCATCCTGTTGTTCATCGCACTGTTAAATGTCGTTTTCGACCACGAAATAAGTGGGCATCAACGTCTCAAGGGAAGGGGTAGTTTCATTAACGCCCTTTATGCCACGCCCTGAGGCCTTTTCGTGTCATTTCTGAGCGGCGGCATTTCTGAAATGTTTTCCTCAGCCGCAAATAAGAAAACTGCGTGATTTCAATGCTTGGGCTCGCGGTTCTGACTTCTATCGAGGTGGCGTCAAAAGGAGTGGTGTGGTTAAGAAGGGGTACGACGACCTCCACATCACATGACACGGTGGTGTTGAGCACAACTGCGGTGAAATTTGGTGCCAATGTGGCACCATCAACTCATCTTACTTCTCACTCGAACTCTTTTTTCGCAAGCGTCGACTGTGGTGTCACCGCCAGACACCACACTTGCTAGGTGGTAGCCTTTA
Source organism: Schistocerca piceifrons (assembly GCF_021461385.2). Taxonomy (NCBI): domain Eukaryota; kingdom Metazoa; phylum Arthropoda; class Insecta; order Orthoptera; family Acrididae; genus Schistocerca; species Schistocerca piceifrons. Next base: position 84,726,528 of record NC_060141.1, read on the forward strand.
AATCGGCCGCGGTCCGTTAGTATACGTCGGACCCGCGTGTCGCCACTGTCAGTGATTGCAGACCGAGCGCCGACACACGGCAGGTCGAGAGAGACTTCCTAGCACTCGCCCCAGTTGTACAGCCGACTTTGCTAGGGATGGTTCACTGACAAATTACCCTCTCATTTGCCGAGACGATAATTAGCATAGCCTTCAGCTACGTCATTTGCTCCGACCTAGCAAGGCGCCATTATCGTTTGCTATTTATCTTGTGATGCATGTACCGTCAGACCGATGTTCGCCAATTATGGATTAAAGTATTCCAGAAGCTACGTAATATTTTTGCTACTGTAAAGACCTTGTCATTTTCCAGACCTCACGCCATCCTGCGTGAGCTTAAACGCGTGCCTTTCGGCTACATCGTAGTGGCTTGGCTGTCTCGCCAAGTCACAACATCGACATCTTGTTCCATGAAGCAGCGCCGAGTTCGAGGGTGATGTCGTAGGGCTCTGGACATTCTCATCATTACAGAGGAAGGTTGTAGGCACTTTTGAGCTACATTTCAAACTTAAGCAGCACAATGGGAAATAATTATAAGTTCTCGTAAAAGTAATCCTTTGATTCTGTTACGCAGTTTATTTACGTAAACAAACGGAAAAACTAAATCTGTATGCTCGGACGGGGATTTTAACCTCCGCCCTCCCGAATACCTTATCGCTGCGCCACCTTGCTCAGTGATCGCTAGAGGGATGAATGAATAGATAAATATACGGAAAAAGAGAAATAGGCGGGCAGTGAGAATCGAACGATTGAGAGAAACATTCTAAAGTCAAGGTCACTTAGATTGAAAAGCCAAAAGTTATTACTATTATGTTGGCAATTGTCTTTAAATGAGACAGTTATCCACTGATGTAATCAGGTTAAATACAACTCACTTCCTTTATGCAACTTAATAGTGTTCTATGAGCAAGACTGAGCTACGTGTGCCATTAGTGGATATTTTCAGCAAGACAGAGCAACGGTACATATCGTTTTGAAACCTTGTCGTGGATGTGTGAGACATTTCCTGAGCAAAGGACAGTAAGCAGAAGCAGTGCTATTTCCTGGCCATCTCGAGCACCTGATCTCCTGATTTTCACCTGTGGGGCACATTGGAGGGTCACGCGTACTCAAACAAAGGTCACACAATGGAGGAATTACAGTAGAATACTGGACGCATTGTTGCTGCTATCCGTCAGACAGGGAAACTTCACGTGTTTCACAGCTTGATAGAGCGTGCGTAGCGCTGCGCGGCCATCAACGGTGGCCATTTTGCGACGGATTTTTTACGCGCGTGCGTGCGATGCACCAGTTTCGACAGATTATACGTTGCTACCGCAATGCAATTTCTTTTATAATTTTTGTTCACCTACCTCTTTACAGCGGTAGATCTTCCCACGTAAACTCCTGACTGCAGCTACTTACGAGATCACAGAGAAGCATTGTTGAGGATACTGTAACCTCATAGCTACACGCCGGAGGCCGCTATAAGTAAAACTTGCTGAAAATTTTCTATGTACTTTAAAGAAATGATTCGGAAAGGGGATGTCACTCGTACTTTAAACATGAAGTTCAAACTTAAACCTTCAATAGATCTTTATTGCCGTTAAGCAAGATCATCAGCCCACATTTACGAAAATTACTAAAGTTTCTGCTCACAGTTATCACCATACCTAAAACAGCCAGAACTTTTACCTTCCCAAATTCCTAAACCAATTACTTGTAACACAGTCAATGATCGGTCAATTACTTCTGCACACGATATTCAGTGGTTGTCTTTAGGAAAAGTTTATGCTCGCCATAAAATACTCAGTAAGAATTTACTCAGTACCGCCACGCTATATAATTCAAAGTTCACTCGTGATTTTCGTCGGAACGAATTATCACAACACACTAAAGTTTTCATAAACAGTTTCTGGTGACTACCAGATACCATTAACACTGGACCATAACGCGGAAGTCATCCCAAGACTTCATCTTATACATAATGCGAAAAGTCACATCCAGCATAACTGCCTCCAATCAAAGCTAGCTCGCGGCTCCCCTCTCACTCTCCCACACTCAAAACTATATCTCCTCGCTAGGCGGCCAACTGTCTCGCTTCTCATTGACTGTCAGCACTTACGACCAATGAGAACTCACTTCTAGGGCTCGGCTCGCGCCAAAATCTAGCAAGCACCAACCACTTCTCTAGGCTCATTGACGTCATCAAATTAAGTAACACAAAACTCTCTAATTAAATAAACAAAACAAAATGAACTACAAGCTTTACTCTACATCTGGAAATTTATTATGTAGTCGCGAATGTTCTGGCTGTCTTATACATAAGCATACATGCTTGGACATCCGACATTCACTAGTAGGGGAACCACTAGTGGATTCGTTCCCACGTTACAGAGTCAGAACACTTGCCAGTTCCTTTAGAGAATTGCATGAATGATTTTTAATAATGCCGAACGTCCCACATACTCTCACGCAAGCATTCTCATTCACACGCTCCCTAACACACAATACACATATTTACTTTGAATTCTTATAATTATTATTATGGAAAAGTCACAGAGGTTTTCTGAAACTAAAATCTTTCCAAATTTATATATGAACACTGAAAGTGTTATCAGATCATCGTACATAGTCACTGAAGGTGAACTATTACATCACTGTATTTATTTAAATTCTTGACTGTCGGAAAATTATGTTTTTTTATGGAATTTTACTAACTTCCAAAATACAACTATTTTTGATCTCAGACTTTGACATATTGTTTGTTTTCACAACAAAGGATGTATATGAAATATGACGTTCCTCAGGTTATTCCTTTATTAGTTATTAATAATATTTTTAGTTTTGTATAAAGTAAGTGGCCTGCCAGCGCTACTCCACTGGTTTCACATGCGCAGCTGCAACAGATGATCGTGACGTCAGTCTACAGGAAACAACTCGTCCGTTACTGACCGTATCATACTCTACCGGCTTACATTGCAGCCCACATACATTCTGAAGTGAAACTTTTAATAGACAAATGGGCGATCGCGCACTAGTTGTGACGCCACAATTTGTACCATTTTATGTAATGTTGATTAACAAGGGTCAGTCCTGCCTCAGTCCCATTGTAAATATTACCTGTGAAATTTTTATTTCTTCAACCCTGTACAATATTCTCCGTCAGTGTGTACTTTCCTAGGTCGGAACAAGAACCGTTCGAGACGGTTGCGTGAAACGTCGACGTTACACCCGTCTGCTTCAACCTGACAAATCAGTGGTGGCCGACACTGCACTGATCCAGGCCACACCATGGACTGCGAAAATATCATACTGTCTAACGCCTACACCACCCACCTGGTACTGATCTATTAACACTTACAGCACGGTGCCCGTACGCCATACGGGCGCGGCCGCCCTGACGTTGGCGACGGCGCCCGTATACCGTACGGGCGAGCCTTTATTTGGCTCCGTAAGCGCGTTTAGCGGGTCTCCGAAGCAGTTTCGTCAACTAATGTGAAGGTATTTCATTCTTCTTCCGCAGAAGGCAAGAACTTATCGGCTATCTCATCCTGGGAGCTGTTGTGAGCACTGCAAAGACGAAGTTACCTGCAGTTCATTCACAGGTGTTTACGATCGTGAAAATATTGCGCAGCGAGTTGGCGGAGGCAGAGATCTTATATATTCTTTGTGGAGATGCAGGATCTGAAATTGACGATTCTGACAAAGAGGATTCGTACTCTCCAGGCGAAAATCACTGAGCACAAAGAGCAAGATTGGTCGGAACTAGACGATCAGCCAGTACTGCCGGATTTCCAGGAAGCAGTCGGCGTAGCATCGCATTTTTCAGATGCCACTGAGGAGCTTCAATATTTTAGTTATTTCTTTGATGACGACCTTATTCGGCTCATCAAAAGTGAAACGAATCGGTACGCTGGTAACGTTATTACGGCAATGAAACGCAAAGGTAGCCTGAAAATAAACTGTTTTTTGCGTAAGTGGCCTGCAGTAATATTGAAAGAGATTTACTTATCTCTCAGTATTATTTTGCATATGTGCGTCGCCAAATTGCCGAAAATCAGTGGTTATTGGTCAACAGACCCGTTTTCGCAGACAGGATTTGCGAGTAAATTGTTGAGTCGCGATCGATTTTGCGCTACATTGTCGATGTTACACTTGAATGACAATGCTACGTTCTTTAGCAGAGGCGTAGGAAAGCACGACCCACTTCACAAAGTGAGGCCTGTGTTTGATTTCTTTGTGAAAAAAGCAAAATCAGTTTTCGTCCAGGTATGAATCTGACAATAGATGAGGCAATGTGTCCCTTTCGTGGTAGAACAAGCTTCAGAGCATACATGAAAAACAAACCCAGTAAATATGGAATAAAATTGTATGCTCTCTGCGGTTCATCAACTGGTTATACGCTAAACTGTGATGTATATACAGGTTCTGCAGGCAGTGTTGACAATAGCATCGAGGGCCTTGTAAAAAGGTTGTGTTCACAGTACTTTCGCAAAGGACGTTGCATTTATATGGATAAGTACTACACCAGTCCATCCCTTTTGGACATGTTTTGGGAAAATAAAGCTCTTGGAGTGGGAACTGTAATGAAAAACAGGAAAGGTTTGCGACGAATATTCAAAACACTAAAACTAACAAAAAGAAGATAGTTTTTCAAAGGAAACAACATCTCTTGGCAGTGAAGTGGAAGTCAAAACGAGATGTTTTTTGTCTTTCCACAAAGCATAAGTCTACCAGCACTAGTGTTCAAGGGAGCGCCAAAGGTGGAATAGCATAAATTGTAAAGCCAGACGTTATTATTGATTACACTAAGAATAAAGCTGAGGTTGACAGAGCAGATCAGTTCTCCAGCTATCGTCCGTTTGTCCGAAAAACTTTGAAGTGGTGGAAAAAGCTGTTTTTCCACTTGCTTATCATGTCAACTGTCAACAGTTTTATTGTATATAAAGAGAAGACTAGAAAGAATGTATCCCTAGTAGACTTTATTCACAAAGTGGGGAAGAAACTGGCTGAAAAGGGCGGGAGTATTTTTCAGGAACAAGCCGCTTCATCCTCACAAATTGAGAGGACATTTGCAAGGCACTTTCCAGAGAAGATCCCACCCACTGCAAACAAGGTGAATAGGTATTGCAAAGTATGTTCAGACAAGGGGTAGAAAGAGATGGGTAAGCGCATCAGGAAGGAAAGTAGATGGTGGTGCAATGACTGTGGCGTTGTCCTTTGCGTCCCACAATGTATCCAGGATTTTCACACAAAGGCTAACTACATCTGAACTATTAAATTACTCTAGTTTACAGGTATCTGCAGTTAGACAGTCCAGTGATATATTGTTTTAAATTTAGATACAGTAATAATGGCATTACTCAAGAGAGAGATCATGTAAAACTTTTTATACACGACATTTTTGTGTTTTCTTTTTTTAATTATAACACCCATTTGTATTTTACATTGTAAAATAAACTCACATTCATGTAAAGCTCTTACGTTTTCCTTTTCAATGATGCAAGAACAATATTCCTATCATTTTTCTGTTCTTTGCAATCTAATTTCAAACATCCATTAAATATGCCAGTTCACAGCCAAGTGCCTGGTGTAAAGAGGGCAGTGTTGAAAGTGTTAAAAACGCCAATGCAGTCCGTCTGGCGAACGATTTACCATTACGCGATGACCGTTTTAACTTGTATAAAATGTGGAATCCTGTACTTGAAACAGTCAGCTCTCATACGCAACGGCACAGTACCCGTGGCCCTAACGCCTAGAGCTTATAAACTGAAATATGTGTCTATACGTCCGTTATAGAGAGTGTCAGTACTACATGCTCGTACCTCTGTCGGCCGAGTGACATTTCTGCAGCTGTGATGACGTGCGTCCGCATTCGCTGTAGCAAGATCGTGAAGGGCTGCATGGCGCCTCTCATCACCCAGATCGAACACATCCACACAGCCTACATTTTCCTAACCCTATAGTCCAACCACCTCATTACTTCTCCTCCGACTACCAATACTGTTATGCCGCCTCGCCTATACCAACACTTCCCACTGTCGCTGCATCTAGACACACACCCACCCACCCACAAGCCTCCCCCCCCTCCCTGCACAGTTTAGACTCCTACCGTCTCTCCCTCCAAGATGATAAAATCTGTCCCGATATTTATTTATCCTATTAACTATAACTCTTCTTCACTTCTGATGCCTTGTTGTATCCAACTGAATGTTCTACATTGATACATTTCCTCTCCCTCGATTCCTCTTTAGCTCTTTTACTTCTCTCTTAATTGTGTTGTAGTGATTCCTATCTCCCAGCCTTTTAGAGATTAACCATTGCCAGTAAGTGGTCTTCTTTTCTACAGTTATTCCTTTTGTGGCGGTGTTCGTAGCGACAAACAATTCGCTGTAGAAACGGCTTACGAAGTCACCGCCACACTTTTAATAGCGGGCCGACCGGTCCGCTGGAACAGTGAACAGAAAGATGAAAACCCAAACACTCTGATTAAATAAAAGTCGGTACTTATCTTTATTAACGAAGATACAGAAACAGTAGTGAACTCCGTGTCTACAGAAATCTGTCTAGTTCGAGTCGGAGCGGCTAGGTCAGCGTCGGCTGACGACAAACAACAACTCTGCTGCGATGAACACACAACTGACTAGCAAGTACACAATTCGGTGGCGAGTATCCAACTGAGCGGCGAATACAGAACTGTCCTAGCGCTCGCGACTCGAGCGCTTAAGAAACCAGAAGCCAGCGGTGGCGCGCGCAGACTTGCGGCGATTTCCTGTCTCACTGGCGCTGCTTATGCGGACGGCGTCCGGACTTTGATGCTGCCAACCTTTTTGGCAGCGGGCTCGGGTGGCATTACTGGCTAGGATATAACAATTCCTCTTAAGGCCTGTCACCTACTCGGCTCTCTCCGGTTTCCTCCATCCCTTCCAAGAGCCTCCAAGGCAGCTCCCAGTACACATTATTTAAATCCTCATATAATGACGCAAAAGTTGAGTTTCCTCAATTAATCTCTAGTACAGATCTCATATAATCTAGTGCTGCAAAAGCCGTGCATTACCCGTGGAATTTTGATACTGAGTCTTTCGTCCTGTCCTCGCTCTACATATTTAGATCTTAGGGGGATAGTGGCTTTTCCAACACAATATGTGTTCACCTTGCTTGCGCTCGAAACTCTAACACCTCGCTTGGCAATTACCAAACTTATAACTGTCCTTAAATACCTAGTTGGTTGAGGCAATGTATACTTATGTATTTCCTAATAACGGAAAGAACCATTCTTAATTTGACATTGCACTTGATAAAATAATTCAGTTAATCTACTTCCACTGCTATTCAGTGTTTTCTTTCCCAGCCACATTCTTATTTAATGGAGACCCAACCCTATGGTTCAAGTTCCCCGAAAATAAACAGCGATGTAACTTCGTCACAGGGAGCATACTGCTAAGCTGCTATTATAGCCACTTCACTACCAAACATTTCAATCTTCAATTTGAAGAACCTCTCATTAAACTCCTCCCAGTTCTTTATTTTTTCTTTCCACCTGTTGTTTATCAAAATAGACACGCCAGCTTTAGTCTGTGTTCCTATATCCATATATGCTAGTATCTCTTAAGATTAAATATATATTTTCATTTCTCTCTTTTCCCTTCAGACTTCCGATTTCAGTTTAAAATCAAAGGAAAACGACGTTTTAATGTTATGGTAAATACGATCGAAATCCATCTTTTTATCTACTTTAATAACAGTTTCAAATTATTTTACGTTTTAATCATACTTATCTTGTTTTTGTGTGTATCTTAAAGCTTTTGGTTGAAGATCAAATGTCATACCACTGGCAAACAACTCTCCAAACACATAGGACGAAGAGGCTGAAATAACACTGAAGAAAAAAAAGCTGAACCATCAGTATTACACGAGTCTTATGGTTCAGAACGTGGCTGGACCGTTCGCCCACCCGAAATATCAGCAGAGGACGAGTACTGAATACTGAGGAAATTGGATAATTTTTTTATTTCGTCTGTCTCAGCCGCGCTGACTTAGAGCCACGTTCAGAGGAAACAGAACGCCTTGTACGACTAGAGATAGGACGTTCATATTCACAGGACATGTTCCGCAGAAATGATTAGCATTTCAGTCACCTCGGTTCAGCGTGTGTCCTGTTGCCTAGCAGGCACAGCGCCCACCAAGTGCCCTTCAACTTGTTCCATGCGTGATGGCATCCACGGGCATAAGGTACGAATGGCGTCCTGTGGTGTAGCCATCGATGCTGCATTCATCTGATTCCAAAATGTGTGACAGTTGGCATTGGGTCACACCACTGCACCCGTCGATTCACCGTATCCCACACATTTTCGGCCGTGCGGTCTTGGGCGTATTGTCACGGTTCGTGCGGTTCTCCCCGTCGGAGGTTCGAGTCCTCCCTCGAGCATGGATGTGTGTTGTCCTTAGCGTAAGTTAGTTTAGGTTAGATTGAATAGTGCGTAAACCTATGGACCGATGACCTCAGCAGTTTGGTCCCATAGTCCTTACCACCAATTTCCAAGTTTACACGTTTTAGATTTCCGACGAGTCTGGTTATGTGGCGGACCAGGGCAAAAATCTGACATACTGTGACAAAAACTAGCCACGTGTTCGTGCAACAACATGTAGTCGTGCATTGTCTTGCTGAAAAATAGTGTCTGGGATATTGTGTAGGAAGGTATGGCTGCTGGTGGCAGGATTTCATTCACGAAGGTCACACTGGTCTTAGTGCCCTGGACACGCACCAACTGTGATTTGTGGTTGTGTAAGGTCTTGAGTTGGTGCCGTATGTATCGTGCGAATGCAGTGACTGTGATGCCGCTCCCCCGGTCACTATTTTCATACAAACAGAGCCTGGATTTGTCCAGAACACCATCTGATGCCATTCATTTAAAGAGTGACGTTGTTCCGTATAGCACTGCCGTCTAGCATGTTTATGCCGTCTAGCATGTTTCTGCACATTCGTCGAAACGAGCAGCAATGTCGAAGATGGATGTATCACATTCTCTCATTCCAATAATGCGCTGTCTTTGAAATTCACTGATTTCACAATACGATCTGTGAGGCATCCTGCATGCCTGTTCAAGTTACACTGATCCATTACCTTCGGTTTATAGCGAGCTGCAGGCAAATTTTACCGATAGGTGGTGTTGCGCCGCGATATCAATGTTGAGCTTGAAGCTGTGGTCCGACATGGTTCAAATGCTAATCATTTCTGCAGAACATTCTAATGTTCATGTCCTTCGAATACGAATGTCTTATCTCTAGTCGTTCAAGCTGTTCTGGTTTTTTCTGAACGTGACTGTACAATTTTTGCTGCAGTGGTTACCAGTTTCGGGCTGACACACCCATCCTAAAACGACACACCTAAAATTTTCAAGTTGTCGTAAAATATTGTTTACATACAGTATGCATGTCCATATTACAGGTACTTATATGCTTGTAGACATAAATACCTTGTTATTAACCGTAAGTAGTCATACAATATGATGCGAAAAGGCACGAATAGCTTCTGTACAGAAAGTTAAATTCTGGGGAGCGAGTGCTCCCACTGGTATGAGGTGAACCACATAAAAACGGCACGCCTCACGTACCGGTTAATCATATCTAGTCGAACTGATTCTGAAGTGGCTCCACTGCATTTCATCGGAAAGTTTGGTGGAGTTGTTGTGAGAAGCTTGTACTGTTGAGTTGTTGCAGAAATTGGGCAGCCTGCATTAGAATAGCGAAATGATAAAGTGGAGTGTTACATAAACACAGGTTCCATGAAAGAATGTAAAGAAATATTTCAGGCGAAGTGTCCTCATAGGAGACTCCCAAGGTCCACCACTATTCAAGATCTGCACTAGATATCGAGGCCTGTAGGATCCGTTCAGAATGTGCAGAGGATCAGAAAAAAAAGAGTTCGTTATTGTAACTGGCTATTAACATCAATTCCTAACGGTTACTTGGACCGTTTGCCTTATTTCATGTTAGATTTAACTTGTCAGGTTATGTAAACTACCAGAATTGCAGATGCTAGTAGCAGGACAACTCACATATTATGCATGAAGAACATCTCCACTCAGAGAAGATAGGTGTTTGACATGCGTTGTCTGGTATGCATATTATTGGCCCCATACTATTCAATTATACCTTAAAGAGTTCTAGGTATCTGGAGTCCTTTGACTCTTTCTATGCACAATTAACAGACGCACAGAAGCTGTATGTAATATTCCAAAAAGATGGAGCAACCGCTCACACATCCAACCAAAGTATGGCACACCTCACCAACGTGTTGCCTGAAAACAGACTTGTCAGCAGAGGCCTCTGGCGCCCTTGATCCCAGGACTTAACATCATGCGCCTTTTTTTTCGGGTACACTAAAATGCAACGTGTATGCCGACAATCATCGCACAACAGACGATCTTAAACGGAACATTACACAGAAATCAACATCACGCCAGTAGAATTACAGTGACACGTTGGTAACGTCATTATACGAAGTTAGCTATGCTTGGGTGCTCATGGACTCCACTCCCAGCGTCTCTCATAAACAGGTAACTACGATTTTATTTAACGTTTCATTATCTATTCTTTTTTAATTGGTTCATTGTTCATTGAATCTTTGGCGTGAGGCATACCGGTTTTATGTGCAATACCGTGTTTCAGCCTATGCGCCTATTGTAGCAGCTGGGTGAAACAAACAAACTGACAAATATTACTTGCAGCAGTCAAGAGGTCACCTTGGTATGTGTCGCCGTCATGCATACCGCTCATGTGCATATGGCTGCCCATTAGTTTTCTAAGAAGGCATGGTCATTGACTCATAACTTTTTAAAAATAAAAAAAATCTGTTTTACATTATAGGAAAAGTTAACAATTTTTTTACAAAATAATGTAGTATCCAAACGAAAATAATTTTATACTACAGGAAATCTTAAGAATTTTGTGTTACAGAATAACGTAGCGTCCAAATGAATCTTACAACACCAGGAGATGATGACGTAGCGCGCTCTCCACTACACTACCCTGTATTTTTATTGCAGGGTACAGTACCAAGAACTACAGGGAGTCAATGGTAAAACCATAAATATGTTATTTTTTAATGTATGGTATCCACATACTGTCTAGAGTAAAATAAGGTGAAAGACATAAAAGAGTTACATCTTTTTCGTATTACGTTATTAGTGTAACCTTTGGTAACAAACCCACAGTTGCGCAATAAATAAACTCACAGCAGCATGCTGAGCGTCATCCGATGGAATCATCATCCATGGTGCGAGTGACGCATTCGAAGTCAAACCCTTATTTCTGCATTGATCACATGTGCATAAAATTGCAAGTAGATACACTCCTGGAAATGGAAAAAAGAACACATTGACACCGGTGTGTCAAACCCACCTTACTTGCTCCAGACACTGCGAGAGGACTGTACAAGCAATGATCACACGCACGGCACAGCGGACACATCAGGAACCGCGGTGTTGGCCGTCGAATGGCGCTAGCTGCGCAGCATTTGTGCACCGCCGCCGTCAGTGTCAGCCAGTTTGCCGTGGCATACGAAGCTCCATCGCAGTCTTTAACACTGGTAGCATGCCGCGACAGCGTGGACGTGAACCGTATGTGCAGTTGACGGACTTTGAGCGAGGGCGTATAGTGGGCATGCGGGAGGCCGGGTGGACGTACCGCCGAATTGCTCAACACGTGGGGCGTGAGGTCTCCACAGTACATCGATGTTGTCGCCAGTGGTCGGCGGAAGGTGCACGTGCCCGTCGACCTGGGACCGGACCGCGGCGACGCGCGGATGCACGCCAAGACCGTAGGATCCTACGCAGTGCCGTAGGAGACCGCACCGCCACTTCCCAGCAAATTAGGGACACTGTTGCTCCTGGGGTATCGGCGAGGACCATTCGCAACCGTCTCCATGAAGCTGGGCTACGGTCCCGCACACCGTTAGGCCGTCTTCCGCTCACGCCCCAACATCGTGCAGCCCGCCTCCAGTGGTGTCGCGACAGGCGTGAATGGAGGGACGAATGGAGACGTGTCGTCTTCAGCGATGAGAGTCGCTTCTGCCTTGTTGCCAATGATGGTCGTATTCGTGTTTGGCGCCGTGCAGGTGAGCGCCACAATCAGGACTGCATACGACCGAGGCACACAGGGCCAACACCCGGCATCATGGTGTGGGGAGCGATCTCCTACACTGGCCGTACACCACTGGTGATCGTCGAGGGGACACTGAATAGTGCACGGTACATCCAAACCGTCATCGAACCCATCGTTCTACCATTCCTAGACCGGCAAGGGAACTTGCTGTTCCAACAGGACAATGCACGTCCGCATGTATCCCGTGCCACCCAACGTGCTCTAGAAGGTGTAAGTCAACTACCCTGGCCAGCAAGATCTCCGGATCTGTCCCTCATTGAGCATTTTTGGGACTGGATGAAGCGTCGTCTCACGCGGTCTGCACGTCCAGCACGAACGCTGGTCCAACTGAGGCGCCAGGTGGAAATGGCATGGCAAGCCGTTCCACAGGACTACATCCAGCATCTCTACGATCGTCTCCATGGGAGAATAGCAGCCTGCATTGCTGCGAAAGGTGGATATACACTGTACTAGTGCCGACATTGTGCATGCTCTGTTGCCTGTGTCGATGTGCCTGTGGTTCTGTCAGTGTGATCATGTGATGTATCTGACTCCAGGAATGTGTCAATAAAGTTTCCCCTTCCTGGGACAATGAATTCACGGTGTTCTTATTTCAATTTCCAGGAGTGTACAAATACCGGTAATACATCACCATCTTTCTTTTCTTTCTTTCCTTTGCTTGTGCCGTTTTTCCCACAGAGACGCAGGGTCGGCATGTGTAATCGGATGTGGCAATGTTAGTTGAAGGGGTGGCCAGATGCCCTTCCTACCGCGACCCCATACCCCCCGGGAAGGAATTAGTGCACCCCAACTGTCTGCGAGTAGTGTAATCCATGGAATAGTGCAGAAGTGTTCAGATGTCTGCGAGCGGTGCAACTGAGGCGGGACGTTGGGACCAGCCCGGTATTTACCTAGGGCGACGTGGAAAACCGCCTAAAAACCACATCCAGGCTGGCCGGCACACCGGCCCTCGTCGTTAATCCGCCGGGCGTATTCGATCCCGGGCCGGCGCGCCTACCCGAGTCCAGGAAGCAGCGCGTTAGCGCGCTTGGCTAACCAGGCGGGTGGTAATACATCACCATATAAGACTACATTAAAAAGAGCCTGTTACCCGCGTGGTACAGGATTCATGGTCGTGGCTAACTTGTGGACATGATCCATGCCTTCGCTGGCACTTTTCCCGTTAGCATGACCCTATACACTGAAGAGTAAAAGAAACTGGTACACCTGCCTGATATCGTGTAGGACACTCGCGAGCTCGCAGAAGTGCCGCAGCATGCCGTGGCGTGGACTCGCCTAATGTCTGAAGTAGTGCTAGAGGGAACCGACACCGTGAATCCTGCAGGGCTGTCCATAAAAACGAAAGAGTACGAGGGGATGGAGATCTCTTCTGAACAGACGCAAGGCATCCCTGATATGCTCAATAGTGTTCATGTCTAGGGAGTTTGGTGGCCAGCGATAGTGTTTAAACTCAGAAGAGCGTTCCTGGAGCCACTCTGTAGCAATTCAGGACGTGTGGAGTCTCGCATTGTCCTGCTGGAAATGCCCAAGTCCGTCTGAATGAGCAGTGGTCATGAATGGTTGCAAGTGATCAGACAGGATGCTTACATACGTGTTACCTGTCGGGGTCGTATCTAGACGTATCAGGGGTCCCATATCACTCCAACTGCACACGTCCCACACCATTACAGAGTTTCCAACGGCTTGAACAATCCCTTGCTGACATGCAGAGTCCATGGAATTCATGAGGCTGTCTCCATACCCGGACACGTCCATCCGCTCGATAGAATTTGAAACGGAACTCGTTCGATCAGGAAACATGCCTCCAGTCGTCAACAGTCCAGTGTCGTTGTTCACAGGCCCAGGCGAGGTGTAAAGCTTTATGTTGTGAGTCATCAAGTGTACATGAGTGGGCCTTCGGCTCAGAAAGCCCATATCGATGATGTTTCGTTGAGTGGTTCGGATGTCGACTGTTGTTGATGGCCCAACACTGAAATCTGCATCAATTGGCGGAAGGGTCGCAACTCTGTCACGTTGAACGATTCTCTCCAGTCGTCGTTGATCCCGTTCTTGCAGGATCTTTTTCCGGCCGCAGCTATGTCGGAGATTTGATGTTTTACCGGATTCCTGATATTCACGGTGCACTCATGAAGTGGTCGTACGGGAAAGTTCCCACTTCATCGCTACCTCGGAGATGCTCGTGCGCCGCCTGTAACAACACGTTCAAACTCACGTAAATCTATATAACCTGCCACTCTGCTATGGGACTCGGTGTTGTATTGTCCTCATCATCGGCAGAAAGTCGCCCAATGTGGCACCGATTGAAATAAGACTTGAACCTGGCAGCCAAACCCGACTAAGACTTCCCGGCCAACGATGTCATACGAACATTTCATTTTTACTACACACCAAGGCAGGTAGCGTTCTCCAGGCAGTCACCAAATTGAGACTTTTCTATCGGACTCCCACAGGGTGAGATGAGATTAGTCTCTCCAAATCACCCGTTACCAGCCGTCTACTGCTCAGTGGCCCCATTCTTTACACCACCTCAACTGTCGCTTTACAATGAACGCAGAAACGTACCACTAACTAGGAGCTGTTCTTCCATTGTAACCTATTCTTTTTGACTGCCTGTGCTTCGTCACTGTGATAGTTGTACTAGTGGCAGGGCTTTGGAAATTACGAAGGATTCCTTCTCCTAATTTTATGCGAATATGTACAACCACCTTTCTAGTGTTCGATGGCACCTGTTCATCAGTACACGAGGTCTGCTGGTTTTGGTTCAGCTGAGGTTGTCACTTCACTTTTGCCCTTCACAGTCACATCACCAATAGTCGATGTGGGTAGCTTTAGAAGGGTTTGAATGTCCTTGATGGATTTATTACTCTGGCGACATTCAACGACTAGTCTACTTTCGGAGTCACTGAGCTCTCCGACCCATTCTGCCTTTTATATTGGCGCGTCCGCCACTTTTGACATCTAGTGCTCAGTCGCGCTTTACATCGTATTTCCGAATACTTTTGATCAGATTGAACTTGTCTGTCTGTTAAGAACCAAAGGCGTCGTGTGCTTTGAAAGGCAATTTGGAATGACTGTCTCGAATCGACTATGCTATATTAGAAATTTCCACAATTTGCGGTCCACTACATAGCAATAACAAGAGTGTTACGAACCTAGATTTACCCACATTTTTGTGACACATATGTTTCAGATAATTAGAACCGAGGGTGCAGGGAAATTTTGCTCTCGGAAAGTGCTCTTCAAGCTACAAATGAGATGACGAGAGACGATGGAGATGTGAAAGTGTTGGAACGCGATAAGAAAACTGCCTGCGTTTTGTTCAGTCACCCTCTCTGGCTCTAGAGCTCGTGTAGCTTTCTCGCAATTTTTCTGCGTGCAGCTGCTGGTCGTGAATCATGCATAGCAAGTACTGTACCGTGCGATTCACTCGGACTAGACTTTCTACAGTAGCGTGCATGCAGGTTTATCTATGTGGGGACTGGTCTTTCCTGGCGAACTTGCTAGGATGCAAATTAGAAGACATCTCCTTTCATTTTCATCTTCCTTGTACAGTCTAGGAAGGACTATAGCAAGATACTTCATGTACCTTAGTCCCACTTGAAGAATATGTCGTTTAAGTCATCTCTTGCAGTCCACTTAGAAAAGTTACATGCTGAAGTGCGAACAGTATGTGAGTCCTACTTTTCGCAAGATTCTTTTTGTACTTCGTCGTTATCAGTTCAACGTACCCTTTGGCATCAGAAAAGTTGGTCTGTTTTTTTTCTGAGTAATTTAGAACTATTTTTGTGTTTAGAGGTATCTGGGCCGCAATGAAAAAGGATGGGGCGATTGTTGAGTAGGGACAACCTTAACACTTTAAACATTTATTTTAAAATTACAAAGTCACACCAAACTTGACCACTGATAACCCAACAGCAATACTCAATAATTCAGTTACCTAATACAGTGTAAACACTTCCAGTGAAATTATTTCCTTAAGGGAGTCAATATTTAAAAAAATGTAATGTTGCAACCACAACAATACTGATAATAAAATTTACAACTTGACGTCTTAAACACTGTACCCTCTAGACAAGTCTTTCAGTCATTGTTCTTCCTTACAAAATTTCAGTTACCTAAATATTACTAAACCAGAAATCAGTTGTCTTCTTTCCGTACTTACTCATAAAGCAAAATAAACATAATAAAATCAACATCCATATCTTTAAACTTGCGGAAATAAACAAACGAATATACTTAGGACATCTGGAAGACTCAATGGTAACCAAATGATCTTAAAGTTCACTAACAGTTGTTTTGCTACAGTTATAAATGAACGATTGCTTCACTTTTTGTAACGTCTGGTTGTGTCACTACCACTGCTCCATAACACATCTCGCCCAACTATAAGCTCCATCCGTCTACCTCAGTGCACATAAATACAAGGCAATGTCAGCTGATGTATCAAACAGTTTGATATCAGAGACCAGAAATAACAACAATTTTGTTGAATGAAAATAACTTGGACTGCAGCCACTTGACACCACACTCCAGCATAATTAATCAATAACCAGACGCCAATGTGCATCAATTAACTCCGTAATTAGTGACAAGACCCACTTCTTGCATCTATTTGGCACAACACAGTCAAGCAACCATTTACTCTCTAAGTCAAAGGCTGTAGTGTCTAAGGGACAGAAGCCTTTATCCATAAAGATGAGAAATGTCATACTGACGCACAATAAGGTAATGCTCGACCGAGATGATGGGCCCACAACTTTTGCGGATATTAGTACCTTTTGCAGATTTACCATTGACGAAGTAGCTACGTTAACACTTCACGTATCTGGCCACCTGAGACATATTACACGCACCGCCGTCGGCTTTCAGTCACCATGCCTCTTACTTCCTCCGTGCTCTAAGCTAAGCACTCTTGCATGTCCGAAAGAAAAGGCTTTACGGTGACTATAGCCGTCATGAAATACATGAAATGTATTCGCACTGGGAATATGAATAACCATCGGTTGTATAACGAAATGACGACTGTGAAAATTGGTGCCGGATCGGGGCTCGAACCCGGATTTCCCGCTTTAGGCGAACCGTCGCCTTAACGCTAAGGTTATCCGTGCACGGTTCACAGTCGGACCGAAACTTCCATGTGTCGTCATTCCTGCATCACAACCCGTACTCGAACACATATCATGTAATTGTCGTACAGGTGGAGGACATTTTAAGTGAAAGTCGCTGTCTGGTATCGGCGAATAAATACGATATTGCAGTGCCTATGTTGTTAAGAAGTAATATGCAATGTTCCTTTGGACATAAATGCATTCCCGTCATTCAGTCATACAGTCGATGGTTGTCCGTATTTGCAACTGCGAATACATTTCAGGTATTCCACGGGATTGTTCTGACCCTGTTTTATGCTGTTCTTCCTTGTTCCCGTTCAATAGCCCTGCTAATTCTGTCTGGTAGGGTCCACACACAGGATGGATTGCACGATTTTTTCATTTACGATCTCCTTTGAAGACTTGCAGCATTTTTCCAATCTCCTGTTAGGTCTGCTACCTGATCTGCCCATAATTCTGCTCTTGTGATCATTCCATTTTATATTCTCACAAACTGTCGCATTTAAGTATTGATCCAAATTGTCCCACTCATATTGCTGTTATAGCATACTACGGTTCTGCGTTTTGTAAAATGCACAATTTTACAACGCTGAACATTTAAAGCAAGCTGCATACTTTTGCCCCACTAAAATATGATAAAAATCTGTATATTTTTGCAGCTATTTGTAGATAGTGCTTCATTATAGAGAACTACACTATAGCCAAAAAGATTGAGTTGCAAATAGTATTGTCTGCCAGGTCATTAAAATAGAACACGAAAAGCAAGCTGAGGCACGTGCGAAGTAACTTCTACATATGTCGATAGCTCTCTATTCAAAGTAATATGCTGTCTTCTTCCTACCAAAAAATTGTCAATTCAGTCACATTGCTCCGCATTATTACACTTTTCTAAATGAGCACAGGTGTGGTACTGAGTCAAATGCTTTTCAGAAATCCAGAAACACTGCATCCACCTATTTGCCTTCATCCACGCCTTTCAGGCTGCCACGTATGTTTGAGATAATCAGGACCTAACGTACAGGAAAATGGAGCTCTTTATGTTTCGAAAAGTGCTGTGCCACCCATAACAATGGAGACGTCTAGAGATGATGGAAATGTTAATGTGTTGACAGAAAGAAAAAAGAAGAAAGCACTCTTCCGCCCCTTCGCCACGCTTAAAATACAGATATTTATTAAAGTTGGCCTAACATGTGAGCAAATTTTTTTTCTCTGTAATACTTAACTATGAGTTGCAAACCTAAAACAATCCGTTTAGAAATATTACAAATATAAAAAGCTAATATATTTTCACAAAATAAATATCAATGCAAGCACTATGCATGCACTTTCATTAAAATAAAATAGAAACAATACAAACGACTTAAATTACATTTAGCAAGTTACCACGCTGATGAAGTAAATGACAAGGAGCTTTCACTTCCCTTTCATTTACAAACAATTTTATGATATCTTCATTCCTCTGTTTCACTGTTATGTCAAATTCGATATCAAGGACACCAGTATAACTGATACGATCCTGTTTTTGTGATGTCCTTAAATAATTATTTATATGTCATAGAGCAGAAAATTATCTTTCTGTTGAGCAACTGGAAGCAGGATTACTGAAGTGTCACTGGACTCGCATTCGGGAGGACGATGGTTCAATCCCGTCTCCGGCCATCCTGATTTAGGTTTTCCGTGATTTCCCTAAATCGTTTCAGGCAAATGCCGGGATGGTTCCTTTGAAAGGGCACGGCCGATTTCCTTCCCAATCCTTCCCTAACCCGAGCTTGCGCTCCGTCTCTAATGACCTCGTTGTCGACGGGACGTTAAACACTAACCACCACCACCACCACCTACTGAAGCGTATTAGAAGTGATACCTAATTTGAGTACACTTTGTCTACCTGCTAGCATCTTGCACAGTTCTAGAAAAGGGTATGATTCTTTTCATTCTTTATATAACAGATGTAGGTTTTGAAGTGAAAACATTCAAGTACAAATACTAAGTTTTCAAGATCTGAGCTGTAGAGATGCTGTTCCTGGGCAACAATTCCTGGTTTCCAGTTGACTTAGCTTCTTCAGGCCTGACAAAAACATAAATGGTTAATTGAAGTCCTTATAAGTTCTTCGGGCAATCTATCCAGAATCAAAAGGGAGGATGTCTACCTCTAACCTGATTCATCAGATTCTTCAGTCTCTGAATCACACACATCAAAACATTATTTTTTTCCCTATTGTATTCCTTACCCTGAACTTCCCTTTGTTGAATTTTAGCAATATTACACAAAATTAAAAAAAATTCTGACCTACATTCTTGACAACTTTATATCGCATTTTCATTCCTTCCAAGAAACCAACTAAGGAACTGTACAACTTCAGAACAGTGGGTACGTCCGTATCTACTGCTAGCAATTGCTTACTTAAAACAGTAGATCTTTCAAGAATTGAATCCCAAATTGCAGTCCTAAAAGATGTCTGAAAACTACACAATTTCTTCATGACAAATCTAGCTTCATATCTGAACAAAGGCTTTTCACTTTTTTTCGCAATGATTGACAACAGTGCTCTGAGACTGCCAAGCCATTTTTGATCAAGCTTCTGTACGATTTTTCTCTAGAAGACAATCGAGTTGTGGACATGGATTTAACAGTCAAGTGGTCTTTACTAAAAATGTGCTTAAATAGTTCCATTGCTGGCTAGAACCACTGAAAGAATTAAATATTTCTTGATAAATGTCGAGAAAGAAAAAGTTTGAAGTTTACAACGTTATCTGCACTTGAAACCACGAAATTAAGTGTGTGCGCTGTACAAGGAGTATAGTAAGTGTAAGGAGTCACAACTTTAATTCTAGCTTGCACGCCAGAGTAAATACCTGACGTATTCGATGTAGCGTCGTTTAGATTTGGGTATGTTGAAGCCACGTCTCTCAAGCAAATGGATTAATGCATCTGGCAGGTCCTGGCCACCATGTTCTGGATTGGATATAATTGCAACAAATCGCTCTTCTGATAATCGCAGTTTCTTGATATAATGTAAGACACAGCTTATTTGATTATGGTGTGCAATATCAGAGTAATATTTACATGCAATAATTTTCGCCACTATTTCTTCAACTACTCTCTTCCCCATGATTTTGCTTACTTCCTCACACGTTGAAAAAGGCAGGTATGACTTTTTTCCCTTTCCAGAATTCTTGTATTGCTACGTTGTGGTCAGCAAGAAATTGATCAAATTCAGCCATAAGTTACATGAAAATTAAAAAGTTACCATTATGAACACTTCCAAGTGCTTCATCAAAACCACGGAAAGGTAGTCCTCGGGAAAAATAAGTTTCATCACAACCAATAACTCTTTGAAACATAGTACTTCAGTATCTAACTTCATTTTCGAATTGTGCGAACGGTTTTCCATCTGTCCTTATCAGCTTCTGTTTTTAAAACGGGGAACGAAGTCTCAGTAGCCTGAACTGTTTTCATGAGCTGCAATTACCTCTGTATGCTTCGAGTACGAGAAAAAACGAAGTTCTGCCTTGTCAGATGTTCCCGCAGAGTAGTTCGTGCACAAAATAATGTTCCCCGACTTTCTGAAACACTAAATCGTCTCTACTAATAATTTCATTGTTTGGTAGTTTTCTCTGAAAAAAAAAAAAAGATCATACGATAGAGTATTGTACTAACACCCTAAATGTTTTGAATTTGAAACATCACCGTTTTTATCGTGTTTTATCCAGTTCATTGCCATGTAGTACATTGTTTTATCAGCAATTTTTTGTCCAAAAAAAGGGATCAGCACTGAGTGCGAAATTTTCCTCAACATTTTCATTTTGGGAAATGTTTTTTCGTCATTTGGAGTAAGTTTTTCAGTGTGGTCTTCTAGAATTTCGCTAGGGGAAAGTGTTTGTTCTCTACATAAGTTCTTTGAGGATTTTATAGAAACGTCAACGCGCGGATCTTTGATCAGTGCTTCTTCTTACCTTTTAATTTTTTCTTTTGCCAAGGACCAATACTGAGCCCCACTTAGCCGCTTTCTTCCAGTCATTTTCTTCAGTGATTTTCAAAATATCGCAAAGCAACATTCATTAACGGCAGGACAGAAATCGCAATGGAAGTCGCATCTCACCCGAGTTAACGAGCTAAAGAAAACTGTCCTCCAACCGTGCGAAAATCACAGAGAACATGCTACTCTCTGCAGTTATAAGCGGGCCACGAATTCCTTCTGTAACTTCTTCGTCTCAGTATAGCACCTGCACCTTAAGTATTTGATTATTTGTTGGATGTATTCAAATGTCTGTCTACTCCCACGGTTTCCTCTACTGCCATGGAGGTTATTTTCTGATGACTTAACAAATGTCCCATCATTCTGTACCATCTTCTTTTTTGTCTTCCATGTGTTACTCACTTCGCCGATTCTGCGGAGCAACTCCTCATTCCCTATCTTATCAGTCCACATTACGGTTTTCCCATTGTCCGTGATTCGCTAGCGTAACAAACCCAATGTTTGGTACCAGTAGGCTTCTCTTAGCCAGGAATGCCCTCTTCGCCCTTGCTGGTATGTTTTTTATCTCCTTCTTACTTCGTCCTTCATGGGTGGGTTTGCTTGCAAGGTAGCACGATTCCTTAACTTCCTCTAATGCGTAAATGCTAATTTTGATGGTAACTTTCTCGTTATCCTCATTTATCCTACATCTCATTAACTTGTCTTTCTCCGATTTACTTTCAATCCATATTCTGTATTCATTATACTGTTCATACCATTCAAGAGATCCTGCAGTTCTTTGTTACATTCACTGAGGACTGCAATGCTGTTATCATTGATATCATTGCAGTTTCAGTTTTATTTCTGCTTCCGAACCTTTCCTCTATTTCCGTCATTGCTTCTCTGGAGTGTAAATTGAACAGTGGGAGGAAAAGACTAAATCACTGTCTTACACTCTTAGACCTCGTTCTTGGTCTTCCAGTCTTATTGTTTCCTCCTGGTTCTTCTACATATTGTTTATTACCCGTCTTTCACTATAGCTGTATACCTTACCCTATTTTTCATAGAATTTCGAACATCTGGCACCTTTTTACATTGTCGGACGTCTTCTCCAGGTTGACAAATCGTATGAATGTGTCATGCTTTTTTTATTCACTCTTGCTTCCATTGTCAGTCACGACGTCAGAACTCCCTCAGCTGCCTTTATATGTCTTCAGTCCAAAGTGATCGTCATCTAACTACTCCTCAATTTTCTTTTCCATTTTTCTGTCTGTTATTCTTGTCGACAGCTTAGATGCTTGAGGGGTTAAGTTGATGTGCCATTGTTTCTGTACTTACTGCCCTTACTATGTTCGCAATTATGTGACTGATGTTTCTTCGAGACTCTCATGATACGTCACCAGTCTCATAGATTCTAAACACCAATCTAAAAAGTCGTGTGGTTGCCACTTCCATCAATGATTTTAAAAGTTCTGTGGGAATGTTATCTGACCCTAATTCTGGATCCATATCTCATCCCTAACGTCTCCTACTTCTTCTAAAACGTCGTCAGACACGTCCTTCGCCTCATAGAGCGCTTCAATGTACCCTTTCACATACACTCCTGGAAATGGAAAAAAGAACACATTGACACCGGTGTGTCAGACCCACCATACTTGCTCCGGACACTGCGAGAGGGCTGTACAAGCAATGATCACACGCACGGCACAGCGGACACACCAGGAACCGCGGTGTTGGCCGTCGAATGGCGCTAGCTGCGCAGCATTTGTGCACCGCCGCCGTCAGTGTCAGCCAGTTTGCCGTGGCATACGGAGCTCCATCGCAGTCTTTAACACTGGTAGCATGCCGCGACAGCGTGGACGTGAACCGTATGTGCAGTTGACGGACTTTGAGCGAGGGCGTATAGTGGGCATGCGGGAGGCCGGGTGGACGTACCGCCGAATTGCTCAACACGTGGGGCGTGAGGCCTCCACAGTACATCGATGTTGTCGCCAGTGGTCGGCGGAAGATGCACGTGCCCGTCGACCTGGGACCGGACCGCAGCGACGCACGGATGCACGCCAAGACCGTAGGATCCTACGCAGTGCCGTAGGGGACCGCACCGCCACTTCCCAGCAAATTAGGGACACTGTTGCTCCTGGGGTATAGGCGAGGACCATTCGCAACCGTCTCCATGAAGCTGGGCTACGGTCCCGCACACCGTTAGGCCGTCTTCCACTCACGCCCCAACATCGCGCAGCCCGCCTCCAGTGGTGTCGCGACAGGCGTGAATGGAGGGACGAATGGAGACGTGTCGTCTTCAGCGATGAGAGTCGCTTCTGCCTTGGTGCCAATGATGGTCGTATGCGTGTTTGGCGCCGTGCAGGTGAGCGCCACAATCAGGACTGCATACGACCGAGGCACACAGGGCCAACACCCGGCATCATGGTGTGGGGAGCGATCTCCTACACTGGCCGTACACCACTGGTGATCGTCGAGGGGACACTGAATAGTGCACGGTACATCCAAACCGTCATCGAACCCATCGTTCTACCATTCCTAGACCGGCAAGGGAACTTGCTGTTCCAACAGGACAATGCACGTCCGCATGTATCCCTTGCCACCCAACGTGCTCTAGATGGTGTAAGTCAACTACCCTGGCCAGCAAGATCTCCGGATCTGTCCCCCATTGAGCATGTTTGGGACTGGATGAAGCGTCGTCTCACGCGGTCTGCACACCCAGCACGAACGCTGGTCCAACTGAGGCGCCAGGTGGAAATGGCATGGCAAGCCGTTCCACAGGACTACATCCAGCATCTCTACGATCGTCTCCATGGGAGAATAGCAGCCTGCATTGCTGCGAAAGGTGGATATACACTGTACTAGTGCCGACATTGTGCATGCTCTGTTGCCTGTGTCTATGTGCCTGTGGTTCTGTCAGTGTGATCATGTGATGTATCTGACCCCAGGAATGTGTCAATAAAGTTTCCCCTTCCTGGGACAATGAATTCACGGTGTTCTTATTTCAATTTCCAGGAGTGTATATGCTCTCTCTCATGCGTTTAACAGTGAGGTTCCCATTACAATGTTCGTATTACCACCTTTCCTTTTAGTTTCAACGGGGGATGTTTTGACTTTTCTAAACGCTGAATCATTCCTCCCGAATGTCATTTCTTTTTCGCTTTCTTCACGTCTTTCCTGCCGCCATTTCACCGTGGCTGTCCAGCATTTGCTATTTATTTCATTCCTAAGGGATTTTCATTGTTATATTTCCCTCTTTCCCTGAAGATTGTGTACTTTTTCTTTCATCGATCAGTCGACGTATTTCATCTGTTATCCAAGGTTTGTTCACAGTTACCTTCCTTGTATCTGTGTCTCTCTGTGATTGCCCTTTTCAGAGACATCCACTCCTCTTCAGCTGAGATGACGACTCCTAGTCTTCCTTGTCTCAGTCTTCACATCTTCAACGAACTTCAAACGATTCTCGTCGTTTCACAGTATTTTAGTATCCCGCTTCCTTCGACACTGTTTTCGGACGACCCTCTTGAAATTCAGTCTACTTTTCATCATTATTAAATAGTAATCTGAGTCTATATTTGCGTCTGGGTACGCTTTACAACCCAATATCTTATTTCAAAATCTCCTTTACAAAAATACCTCCTCCTCCTGTGATTCTTGGACAGACTATCAGCTATTACCATATGAAATTTATTGCGCATCTCAACCTTTCTCCTCTCTCGTTCCTGCTGCCAAGCACACTTTTTTCCGTATCACTTTCTTCTTCTCCTTCCCCTAACAACCTCACTCGAGTGTCCTACGACTATTAGATTTTCAGCTCACTTTACGTACTGAATTCCCCGTTCAATATTCTCATTTCTATCTCTTCATCTGCTGCTTTCGACGTTGGCATGCATACCTGAACTATCGTTGTCTGGTTTGCTGCCGAATCTAATGAGAACAACCCTATCACTGGTCTGTTTACAGTAATTTACTTTCTGCCCTACTTCCCTATTCATAACAAATCCATCCCCTGTGATACCTTTTCCTGCTGCTGTTGATGTTGTCCATTATTCGTCTTACTAGAAATGCTTACTTTCTTTTCTTTTCACTTCCCTGACCCACACTGTATCTAGACTGAGCCTTTGCATTTCCTTTTTCAGATTTTCTAGCTTTCCTACTACGTTCAAACTTCCGAGTTCCATGCCCTGACTTGCAGAATGTTATCCTGTCGTTCATTGTTCCATCCTCGTCTCCTTGTCGGTCACCTCACGGAGATCTGAACGGGGACTAGTCCAGAATCTTTTGCCAATGGAGAGATCATCATGACACTTTTCTCAGTTACAGACCACACGGCTTGTGGATACATGTTGTGTGTCTTTTGCAGTGAACACATAGTGTGTTGTGGGGCGATCACTATGTTGTAGAAATAATTCAAAAGCCAAGATCGCTTATACACTGTTTACTGGATGACCGGTTTCAACACACTAAAGGTGCCATCATCGGATCTGAGTGTAGTTTAACATGTATAAATCATTTGGATATAACGATACATGAGGCAGGCCAGCTGATATAAAATCATTGTCGCAGAAATAAAAATTAAAAAACAACTGCTCTGTGTCTTTAATACTGTGGTTTAGATTGCCTTCAGCATCTTCAAACCCTTGATTGTTGCTGACCTTCTCACCTTGTATAGGCAGTTGAGCACCCCAAGAGAAAGAGAGTGCCCTGAATCTCTTCCTACTCCTCCACCCTCTTTCACAAACACTTTGGCAGGACGGGGATGACTTCTTATGACGGAAATCTCTGGGCCGCCATTGATGATGACTTTTATTCAAAATTTAAGCAGTAGCGGGGTTCACTATCTAAAAAAAACTGAATTATCCAGATGGTGAGGAGGAAACTAAATGAGATTTCATGGGTAGAAAGATACGTGACGCTATTTCAGTGATCAATACATCGAGAAAAGTTTACAAAGAACTTGGCAGAGTCAACTCACTTATAAGTGTGTTTCTCTCTTTTCTTACTTATCAGTAAGACACTGCTCCCCTCTGTCCTGGATGCAGGTACTTTTTCAGTTGGAAAGTGTCATAAAACCGTTGTCTCCTCTTCTGATAAAGGTGCGACGTGTCAGCACTGGCATTGGTTCGTAGCTGACGTTGGATATGGTCCCATGTATGGTCTATCGGGTTCAGACGTGCAGATCTTACTGGTCACGGGAGTACTTCATCACGCAAACAACTAATAGAGACTGTGCCACATTATGGATGGGAATCGTCACACTGAAAAATACCTGCACGATTCTGCTTCTTGAGAGTAAACACAAGAGGACGCAATGTATGACTCACTGTTGTGCGTCAGAATTCCCTCGGTTATTACCAGCGATGACCTTAAATCATTCCCGATGGCTCCTCACACCATGAACCAGGAGTACGATCGGTGTGCCTGTCCAATCCACACAAATACGATCGGTGTGCCAGTCCAAACCGGAAAAATAGGTCCTCTCCCCAGCTCGCCACCCTTTTAGCAGACAATGATCACCCGGGTTAGTGCTTTCATCAGAAGTCCATAATTCCCAGTCACAGCTCTATTTCAGCACGGCCCTTTGTGATGTAGGCTCAAATGGCTCTGAGCACTATGGGACTTAACATCTGAGGTCATCAGTTCAAAAATGGTTCAAATGGCTCTGAGCACTATGGGACTCAACTACTGAGGTCATTAGTCCCCTAGAACTTAGAACTAGTTAAACCTAACTAACCTAAGGACAGCACAAACATCCATGCCCAAGGCAGGATTCGAACCTGCGACCGTAGCGGTCTTGCGGTTCCAGACTGCAGCGCCTTGAGGTCATCAGTCCCCTAGTACTTAGAACTACTTAAACCCAACTAACCTAAGGACATTACACACATCGATGCCCGAGGCAGGATTCGAACCTGCGACCGTAACGGTCGCGCGGTTACAAACTGAAGCGCCTAGAACCGCTCGGCCACATCGACCGGCCATTGTGATGTTGTGTAACTGCAGTCTATGCATGGAATTTTAATTTGCTAGTCCGATTGCTTTTATTCTCCAACCAAAGAACTGTTTTAAATGACCTCGCAGTTGCGTATAACGACAATCATCAGCTGTAGAATGGAATAACGACAAAGAAAGGTTGTGGAGGATCGGGACTCGAACACGCTTTTCCCGCTTATCGCGAGGGGTCGCTGATCATTTGGCTATACGTGCACGACTCCTGGCCAGATCCAAACTTCCATACGTCGTCAACCATGCGTCTACGACATGTACTCGTACATCCATTATATACATTCCCAGACATTGTACTTGAAACTCGCTTGCCCGGTATCGGCAGATAAATACGATGTTCTAGTGCCTGTGTTATTCTGATTACGATGAAAAGTTCCTTCGGACATGCATGCATGTTCGTGTTTCGGGACATCGTATTTATCTGCCGATACCAGGCAAGCGACTTTCAAGTAAAACGTTGTCCACCCCCCAGTAGCTGAGCCGGCACAGTAGCTCAGCGTGTTCGGTCAGAGAGCCGGTTGGCCTCTATAATAAAAAAATAAAAAAAACTGAGTGGACCAACAAACGAACTTTAATGGATGTCATGTGACGACCAAACCCAACGATCAACAACGAAGAAGAAAAAAAAAAGTCTTCAGCGCCACAGACTGTCACTTCTAAGGACCCCGATTCGATTCCCGGCTAGGTCGGAGATTTTTCTCCGCTCAGGGACTGGGTGTTGTGTTGTCCCAATAATCATCATTTTATCTCCATCGCCTCGCAAGTCAGCGAAGTGTCGTCAGATCGAAAGAATTGCACCCGGCAAACGGTCTACCCGACGGGAGGCCCTAGTCACAAGACATTTGCATTTAGTACAACGTTTGATCTGTACGGGAATATACATAATGAATGTACGAGTCCAGGTCGTAGACATCTGGTCGACGACTTATGGCAGTTTGGGTGTTAAAATGAGTCGTGCACGGATAGCGAAATGGTCCGGCGACCGATTGCGACAAGCTGGAAGTCGGGGTTCGACTTCCGGTCCGACACAAATTTCCATTATCATCATTCCGTTCTACAGCTGATGGTTGTCCTTATCCGTAACTGCGAATTCATTTCACGTATTTCATAACCACTGCAGTCGCTGCAGTGCCCGTTCCTTTGGACATTCATGCATCGTAATCAGAATAACACAGGCACTGCAATATCTTATCGTAAAGAACAGTTTGTCTTCCACGTTTCACTTCCGTGCGAGATTACATTCAAGTCAAATATATTCTGTTATTTACTGAAGATGATTCCTTATCTGAGGGAAGGAGGAAGATCAGGGTCATCCAGGGTCGTCCAGTCGATCTGGTCATTAGAGACAGAGCACATAGTGAAATGATTGGTTCGAGAGTCTTGTGTGCACTTTTCAAGGGAACTATTCTCGACTTTGCTTTAATGTGAACTGTTTAAGGGCCGGCCGGGTTGGCCGAGTGATTCTAGGCGCTACAGTCTGGAACCACATGACCGCTACCGTCTCAGGTTCGAATCCTGCCTCGGGCATGGATGTGTGTGATTTCTTAGTTTAGTTAGGTTCAAGTAGTTCTAAATTCTAAAGCACTGATGACCTCAGAAGTTAAGTCCCATAGCGCTCAGAGCCATTTGAACCATTTGCCAACACCATGCTAAGAGAATGTTCACGCGCAGCTTAACGCCATCATGCAGACATTGGTGTGAGTGTCGCAGGAGCAATATGCAGGCAGACCACACAGACTATTGGCTCGGGTGTAGTGACTGCAGAACGACTGGTGCCGATGGATAACCAGGACAACATTGTGATGTGATACGAAAAATGTTTGGTTGTTTCTGGTTTGGGTTCTCTGCCGAGGATGGGAGTTGTGGACAACAGCAAAGGCGGGTCCGTGTGAGGATGCAGTACTTCTTTATTACTTTCTCACTAATTTATACAGCTTTGATTCCACTTCCAGCCATCATCAGGCCCTCTGACCGGCATGTAGGAAGATTCCCGCCTTTGGTCCATACAAAGGAGGGGTTAGCATTCAAAGATTGGAATCCGTAGGATTTTGAGAGAGCAATCATTTCAGACATCAGAGTAGTGTTTGAAGTGATCGCTGTCTCAAAAATCTACGGCTACTGGATCAAAGGTAGAAATCTTCCTACACGTCTGTCAGGGGGCCTGAAGATGGCGTAATATACCGCCGAAACTGGTAGCCCACTAGAATAACAGTTTGGAAATTTAGACGATTGGAACGTGTTTGATTTGACGTGCTGTACTGAACGGCCAAGGTGTCGCAACCATCTCTGAAAAGAGATATACGGAGTCTTTCACTATTCCTAGTATAAGTAGGGGAAAGCAATATATTCGATACCTCATCCAGAAACGCACCCTCTCGAAACCTCGACAGCAAGCTACACCGCGATCCAGAGCGCCTCTCTTCCAGAGTCTGCCACTTGAGTTTGCTAAACATCTCCGTAACGCTATCACGTTTACCAAATAACCCTGTGTCGAAACGCGCCGCTCTTCATTGGATCTTCTCTATCTCCTCTGTCAACCCGACCTGGTACGGAACCCACACTGATGATACTCAAGTATAGGTCGAACGAGCGTTTTGTAAGCCATCTCCTTTGTTGATGGACTACATTTTCTAAAGAATGAATCTCAACCTGGCACTCGCCTTAGCAACAATTAATTTTATATGACCATTCAATTTCAAATCGTTCCGTACGCATACTCCCAGATATTCTACAGAAGTAACTGCTGCCAGTGTTTGTTCCGCTATCATATAATCATACAATAAAGGATCCTTCTTTCTATGTATTCGCAATACATTACATTTGTCTATGTTAAGGGTCAGTTGCCACTCCCTGCACCAAGTGCCTATCAGCAGTAGATCTTCCTGCATTTCGCTACAATTTTCTAGTGCTGCAACTTCTCTATATACTTCTCTGCACGTAATATTCGACGCTGTAGCGGCCGGGGACATACAGGCGAGTGGCTTACACAGTGGAGCGAAGACACGGCGCGCTGCCGGCCGGAGTGGCCGAGCGGTTCTAAGCGCTACAGTCTGGAACCGCGTGACCGCTACGGTCGCAAGTTCGAATCCTGCCTCGGGCATGGATGTGTGTGATGTTCTTAGGTTACTTAGGTTTAAGTAGTTCTAAGTTCTAGGGGACTGATGACCTCAGCAGTTAAGTCCCATAGTGCTCAGAGCCATTTGAACCATTTGAACACGGCGCGCTACTCGGCGACGGAGCAGACGCCTCACGTGACCCGACTGTGGCGAGAAGTGGGCACCGGGTGACGTCGGCCGCCTTGGCGGAAGGTCACGGTGTTGATTTGGGTCGACTCCGGAATGCTGCCTGACTCTGGCGATGGTGAGCGACCCCGAGAAGGCAGCGGCTGGAGCAATGTAGGCTGCGCGGGCTGGGCAAAGAGGCAGAGGTCCCTCCATGACAGCCAGGTGGTGGTAGAGTTAGGCGACTGCGCAGAGGGATACAGACTGGGCGTTACTTGCTGCCCAACTGGCCGAACATCTGACCGGCTGATACGACTGTGGTTAAATACTGATTCCATGCGCTGACGATTGCGGAAAGCGTGACTTTTGGTGTCACTCGGAGCCGTCTGGAACAGGGTACCCACCAGGGTCCGGCATAATAGACAGCACACGTCGACACCTGGAAGTCAATCCAGCCGAACTGGTTTCTCCAATGGTGGCCCAAGGGAACTGACGCCGGGAACTGTCACGCAAGTGTTGTTGCTGTTGAGGGGTGTTGATCAAGCGACGGCCGGCTGCGGACGATGTCCGAGGCTTGCGGCCTGATTTCGGCGCTCGTGGTCTGACGACACAGGAGTTGATCACGCTGTTTATTGACCAGCACCTGCTATCTGGCTGTGAACCTGATGCAGTCGTGATCTACGATTGTGCTCCAAATTTTCCTATAGTTTCATTCGTTACAGTAGTAACAAATGTAGACGTGGGTCCCTCTAGACGAAATATTACACCACAAGAAGATAGTGGGGTTGTTCGACTGGTTCTGACGAGTAGTTAAATGAGAACTGCTGAAAGACGGGCAGGGGTTACAAACAGTATGGCACCCCGAGCCCTCGAGAACATATTATTAGAAGCTGGGTTGAGATTTCGGGTTGCTATGCATGGTTTTTAATGACATTAGGCCGGAGGCAACAGAGATCTGTATTACATTATAAAAGTCTGTCTTTTGGTCACATAATATTTTATTAGTTCAAATGGTTCAAACGGCTCTGAGCACTATGGGACTTAACATCTGAGGTCATCAGTCCTCTAGAACTTAGAACTACTTAAACCTAAGTAACCTAAGGACACAAAATTGTTAAGGCTTTCGTGGCCACTTGTTGACAAACTGCGTATTGGCTTCTGTCTCGGGCTCTTCGGCCGACGTTCATCTAATGATTTTTCTGACGTTTCGCCAGCACGAGTGGCTGGCATTGTCAAAGCTACACCCTCCATTGCAGGTGGTGAACTGGAGCCGAGCTCGCGGCCGCAGACTATATGTACCTGGCGCGCCAAACTCCGAGGGCTTCTCCGCGGTCATTTCCGGTGTGGTTCTCCTCTTGCTACATGCGACGGTCGTTCGCTGCAGTACGGGAAGCCAGGATCCGTTTACCTTGAGGTCTGGCTGTAGAGAAGCACTATCACACGCGCTTGTTTAGAGAAGCTGTAGAAATACAAAAACACGCGAACAGTTTCAACAAGAAAGAGGAAAGCCTTAAGGTACATATAGTCGGCGGCCGCGAGCTCGGCTCCAGTTTACCACTGGCAATGGAGGGTGAAGCTTTGACAATGCCAGCCACTCGTGCTGGCGAAATGTCAGAAAAATCATTAGATGAACGTCGGCCGAAGAACCCGAGACAGAAGCCAATAGGCAGTTTGTTAACCTAAGGACATCACACACATCCATGCCCGAAGCAGGATTCGAACCTGCGACCTTAGCGGGCGCTCGGTTCCAGACTGAAGCGCCTAGAACCGCTCGGCCACACCGGCCGGTAATATTTTATTAACATTAATTACCAGTTTCCGCTTTCCAGTCAACATCAGGTCTAAAAATGAGAAAATGTAAACAACAGTGTAGCAATAGATTTTCCTAAACAAAAACGTGTATTAAATGCCAAACGGAAAAATAACCACGTTAACTGTCTGGGTTAACAGTGATAGTACCGTCTCATCACTTGTTTGGACGTACGGAGGGATCTGGTGTGTCAGAGCACGTATAGATGCTGTTTATGCACATGATCGCTCATCGTAATTGCCTCCACCGGAAACTCTGCTTCACGCCGATAACAACTTCGCGGCCCTCTGATGTCAACACAAGCTAATGGACCGCCTCCACCGCCGCGCCGGCCGGTCTGCCGCTACTGCCGACAATGGTCAGCTTGAGTTCACCCAACTTTTGACGTCACCTACAGTGCATCGCCTAATCCTACGTGCTTAGTCGTCGTTTGTACCACTATTTATTTTCTTAAATTTTTATTCGAGTCACATTTACATCTCATGCTTTCACTCTTTTTGTTTAATCTTTAATTTCTATGTAAGGTTCTGACAGTATATGGTATTACGTATAAAGTTTGGTGGTAGCTGCGATGCGACGAATCACTTTTCGTGTAATGCCTTTCCGATTCAGCTATAACGATGCAGCCAACAAGCGCTTTTGAAATTGTTTTCATGCTTTTAAATTTTGTCTTCTATAATGTACTACGTTCTTTTACCGCGCGTGGAATGATCTGATTTATAGCTTTTACATTTATTAAATTTAATATCTGTTTTTAAATGGCCGGTCGGTGTGGCCGAGCGGTTCTAGGCGCTTCAGTCTGGAACCGCGCGACCGCTACGTCGCAGGTTCGAATCCTGCCTCTGGCATGGATGTGTGTGATGTCCTTAGGTTAGTTAGGTTTAAGTAGTTCTAAGTTCTAGGGGACTGATGACCTCAGATGTTAAATCCCATAGTACTCAGAGCCATTTGGAACCATTTGTTTTTCAATCTACAGATTTTGCCTCGTATCAGAAATATATAAAAAGTATTTCTTTCAACATCTTCTAGTGTACAATATATTTTCAGACATACATACTTTCAGTTGTATGTATCTTACTAACGCCTCTAGCACTAATCGTTTTAAATTTTATTTGATATACACTCCTGGAAATGGAAAAAAGAACACATTGACACCGGTGTGTCAGACCCACCATACTTGCTCCGGACACTGCGAGAGGGCTGTACAAGCAATGATCACACGCACGGCACAGCGGACACACCAGGAACCGCGGTGTTGGCCGTCGAATGGCGCTAGCTGCGCAGCATTTGTGCACCGCCGCCGTCAGTGTCAGCCAGTTTGCCGTGGCATACGGAGCTCCATCGCAGTCTTTAACACTGGTAGCATGCCGCGACAGCGTGGACGTGAACCGTATGTGCAGTTGACGGACTTTGAGCGAGGGCGTATAGTGGGCATGCGGGAGGCCGGGTAGACGTACCGCCGAATTGCTCAACACGTGGGGCGTGAGGTCTCCACAGTACATCGATGTTGTCGCCAGTGGTCGGCGGAAGGTGCACGTGCCCGTCGACCTGGGACCGGACCGCAGCGACGCACGGATGCACGCCAAGGCCGTAGGATCCTACGCAGTGCCGTAGGGGACCGCACTGCCACTTCCCAGCAAATTAGGGACACTGTTGCTCCTGGGGTATCGGCGAGGACCATTCGCAACCGTCTCCATGAAGCTGGGCTACGGTCCCGCACACCGTTAGGCCGTCTTCCGCTCACGCCCCAACATCGTGCGGCCCGCCTCCAGTGGTGTCGCGACAGGCGTGAATGGAGGGACGAATGGAGACGTGTCGTCTTCAGCGATGAGAGTCGCTTCTGCCTTGGTGCCAATGATGGTCGTATGCGTGTTTGGCGCCGTGCAGGTGAGCGCCACAATCAGGACTGCATACGACCGTGGCACACAGGGCCAACACCCGGCATCATGGTGTGGGGAGCGATCTCCTACACTGGCCGTGCACCACTGGTGATCGTCGAGGGGACACTGAATAGTGCACGGTACATCCAAACCGTCATCGAACCCATCGTTCTACCATTCCTAGACCGGCAAGGGAACTTGCTGTTCCAACAGGACAATGCACGTCCGCATGTATCCCGTGCCACCCAACGTGCTCTAGAAGGTGTAAGTCAACTACCCTGGCCAGCAAGATCTCCGGATCTGTCCCCCATTGAGCATGTTTGGGACTGGATGAAGCGTCGTCTCACGCGGTCTGCACGTCCAGCACGAACGCTGGTCCAACTGAGGCGCCAGGTGGAAATGGCATGGCAAGCCGTTCCACAGGACTACATCCAGCATCTCTACGATCGTCTCCATGGGAGAATAGCAGCCTGCATTGCTGCGAAAGGTGGATATACACTGTACTAGTGCCGACATTGTGCATGCTCTGTTGCCTGTGTCTATGTGCCTGTGGTTCTGTCAGTGTGATCATGTGATGTATCTGACCCCAGGAATGTGTCAATAAAGTTTCCCCTTCCTGGGACAATGAATTCACGGTGTTCTTATTTCAATTTCCAGGAGTGTATAAATATGCGCTCCCCGCCTTGCTCCGGTATGTACTGTCTATGCTGTCTACACAGCTAAAATTTTTCGATAACTGTTTCAATTTATTCACCTACTTAACGTCCTTGTTTGTTACTGGGTGGGCGCCGTATCGTCAAGAAATCTGGACAGTTTCACCAGGATACTTCAAATTACTTTGTTATGTAGTACCAGTTTCGCGCACGGCCCATTCTCAAGTGCGTTTATAGCAAAAAATGTTCAAATGTGTGTGAAATCTTATGGGACTTAACTGCTAAGGTCATCAGTCCCTAAGTTTACACACTACTTAACGTAAATTATCCTAAGGACAAACACACACGCCCATGCCCGAGGGAGGACTCGAACCTCCGCCAGCGTTTATAGCAACAGATATAGATAAATCTGCCACGTCGCTACAAAAAGTCAGATGTCATTCGTATTCGAGCATATCATGGCCCAAACATCGTCATCTTGAAATACATAGGTATAAATCACAATTACACCTACTTGTTCATTGATTTGCCACATGTGTATGACTGTGCACGGAAAATTTCTGAGCGGAGGGGCGGTGGCGGTAGATCCTTTGTGTAATAGATTTCTTGTCGAAGCGCCATTTTCTGCTGATCTACAGGGCATCCAATATCACAGACAACATCTCGGCCAGTCCGACAGCTCACTTATTCGACAAATGAAGACGAGAGTCCGAATCAGCTCTTATGGACCACACAAGGATTCCATTTACACTCGGCTGCATGTGACAATACTATATGCAGAAGAGCTACATAATTGGAACCACCCACAATCCCAGAGACAAGACGGCAATGAAAATATATGACGGAGTCAGAGACAGTCCACTCAAGAAAGCCATTGAGTCGAAATTTCCACAATACTCGTGGAACATCATACGGCAAAATATCCCAGAGAGTTTTTTCATCACCAGAAGTCTGTAGCACGTCATACAGGATTGTTAACAGGATGATATGGACCAATGAAAAATTAGCAGGCATGCACTTGATGAGGGCACATCCCTGCGATACGTGGAGTGACTAGACGCATCGGCACACAGATTTCCATGTCGAACGGTCGCAGATGTTCGGGAAACCAGTAAATTTATACTCAGCTTGATAAACAGAACCCCTCCGAACCTTTTCGCCGCAACAATAGTCACGGCCGCAGACTTTAACCCATACCCTGCCTGCAAAAGATGCGCCGCCATATGGATAGTCGTCCACACAGCTCACTTCGTCAGTCACTTTCGACACACCGAGAAATTACAGTTTCTGTCTCATCTATGGGACCAACAGCAAAAGACAAGAAAAATACCAAAATATTAAGAAATGGTTTGGTTTTTTTAATCGTAGCAATAGGTACAACCTCAAAAAAAAATTACGGTGAATGTCGGCAGTCAGGCCCGTCAACAAACCCTTCAAAAACAACTAATCAGCGCGGTGGACTCCTATCAGAATCAAGAGGCAGCAACAGAGCTGGCCTCCCAGTAACACGTAGCCGCAGTGAACTGTCAAATCATTTCCCATCTGCAGTGTTCAGTTAACTATGCAAGTTCATTCATTCGGATGTGTTCGTCAGTAAACAAAATTGGTGCATTTGGATGACTGAGAAACCGCATTTCGTAGTCGGAAGTCTCTTCACCCTCAACTGGTGACTGTGTGGTGTGCAATAACCAGTCAAGGAATAATCATTGCGGTATTCCTTGATGGCACGGTGACTACCGAACGGAACATAAAGGTTTTGGAAGATGATTTCATTCCCATTATCCAAAGTGACCCTAATTTCGACAAGATGTGGTTCATGCAAGACGGAGATCGACCCCATCGAAGCAGGAGAGTGTTTGATCTCCTGGAGGAGCGCTTTGGGGACCGCATTCTGGCTCTGGGATACCCAAAGGCCACTGGCATGGGCCTTGATTGGTCGCCATATTCTCCGGATCTGAACGCATGAGACTCCTTTTTGTGGGGCTATTTTAAAGTCAAGGTGTATAGCAAGAACTCCAAAACCATTTCTGAGCTGAAAAAGCCGTTCAGAAGGTCATCGACAGGGTCGATGTTCCGACACTTCAGCTGGTCACGCAGAATTTCGCTATTCGTCTGCGCCACATCATCGCCAATGATGACAGGCATGTCCAACATGTCATAACATAAATCCGAATATCTGCAGTGACGTTTACATGTCGGATAAAGTGTGTGCACGCCGTAGTTTATAATTAATTTACGTTTATTTTCATACAGTTCAATAACTGTCAGCCTGCATCTGGAGACATTGTTTTCGACGCAGAATCGTCAGCTATCACCATCGTGCGTCATCCTTGCCACGCTATTTTGGAATCCTGCTGGAAGATGAAAGGATTATCGAAATCTGACCAGGCTCACAGTTGTAGAAGTAACGTAGTATCGGTTTTCTCTTTAAAACAAAGTGTAGTACCCGTCGTAATATTGTAATTTGTCGTTGTACCACAACACTGTATTTGTAATAGTACCAGCATATAAATGCAGTTTTTGCTCCTCATCCCGCCCTACAATTTTCCACTATTCAGTAAAATTATAGTTACTCATGCTACCAGTTACTCAGAGCATTACACATGTTTTGAGGATTGTGATTTCTCATGAAGTAAATAAATATTTTTCTGAAACGAACAGCGTAGTCAGCCGCCACTATACGGCACGCGAGTGAACCTATAACAATTGGGCGTTAGTACTGAGGATGCTATCCCCCATTTGTCGGATATTTATTCACCACAACATGTTTCGGGACTATTTGTGGCATTATCAAGTGGTATAAAACATGGAAACACAAATAAATACATTGCAATACTATGAATACTGGCAACCATGTAATTCTTTCTCTGTTGTCCTGTAGTAAAATACATCTTAAAGTTAGCATGAAATTAGGTACCTTTAAAAGTAAAAAAGCAGCGAAGATACCTTGTCATGCATAAAACTCTTCCTTGAAATCTCATGTTGACGCATTACATCCTTACAACTGAGTTCTGTGAGGATGTTAGCGCCAACATGTGATTTCAACGCAACGATTTATGTTTGACAATCCATTTTTGCTGCTGCGCTTTTACTTTTGACGGCGCCTAGTGATACAATAGCTCTAAGGTACGCTGTATTACAGAAAGACATACATAGAATTACGGGGTTGTCAGTACGTATAGTACTGCGATGCATTGATATGTTTCCATGTCTTATGCCACTGAATAATGGGATAACGTAATTCCGGAACACGTTGTTGCAAATATATCGCACATCCGACAACCAGAACATAAAATTCTCAGTACTAATGCATGAGACAGCTGTACGATCGCTTCACAACAGATAAATGTGCTTAGTTCTCGCTGGTCGATAATCGCAGCCCTTGCAGTATTTGAATGTGACAGCTGATGCATAGTGTGTGGAGCTGGTTTGTTTACAATACTAAGTAAGCTGCATGAACTGCGTGCGTCAGTGTAAAGAAGTAACTCAGTGCACACTTCTTATGCATACAAATTGCTCTATGTCAGTCAGTGCAGGTACCTGGGGGCTTTTATTTAAGTGCAGTTACTCACTGAGTTGCAGTGTGGGCTGTAATTATGGTATGGCAACGAAACTTGGTACGTACGCTAATACGTTAAGGCTGAATCGATGTGAGTTCATAGACATATGGGTGGCTCGAAGACTTCTTAAGTAATAGAAGCCGTATGTTGTCCTCGACGGCGAGTGTTCGCCAGAGACTAGGGTATCGCCAGGAGTCCCCCAGGGAAGGGTGATGGGACCGCTGTTGTTCTTTTTATAAACGATTTGGGGGGGGGGGGGGGGGCAGGATGTGCAGCAATCTGTGGTTATTTGCTGAGGATGCTGTGGTATACGGTAAGATGTCGAAGTTGAGTGACTCTAGGAAGACAGAAAACGACTAAAACAAAATTTCCAGTTTGTGTGATGAATGGTAGCTAGCTCTGAATGTGTAAAAACGTAAGTTAACGAGGATGAGTAGGAAGAACAAACCTGTATTGTTCGTATATAGTATTACTAGTGTCCTGCTTGACACAGCCATGTCGTTTAAATATCGGGGCATTACGTTGCAAAGCGATACGAAATGTTGCGAGCATCGAGAACTGTGGTAGGGAAGGTGAATGGTCGAATTTGGTTTATTGGGTGAATTCTAGGAAAGTGTAGTTCACTTGTAAAGGGGACCGCATATAGCAAGCCGATGCGATCTGTTCTTGAGTACTGGTCGATTGTTTGAGATCTGCACCAGGTCATATTGAAGGAAGACACCGAAGCAATCCAGAGGCGAGCTGCTGGATATGTTACCTGTAGGTTCGAACAATACCTAAGTGTTACAGAGATGCTTCGGGAACTCAAATGTGAATCGCTGGAGGGAAGGCGATGTTCTTTTCGAGAAACACTGTTGAGAAAATTTAGAGGACCGTCGTTTGAAGGTGACTGGCGAACGATTCTACTGCCGCCAACATACAGTGCGAATAAGTACCATGAAGATACCAGAAACTGAGGCTCATCCGGAAGCATGTAGACAGTAGTTTCTCCCTCGCTCTATTTGCTAGTGGAGCAGGAAAGGAAATGACTACAAGTGAAAGAGGGTACCATCCGTCAGTATGTAAGAGTATATATTTTTGGAAATTGTACTTAGTGCTAGAGAATTATGTTTAATTTTCTTCATCCTAGTTCTTGCAAGTCCGAGTAAAAGTATAGGGGGAAGTATAACAAGCTGCGATTGATTGTTTTTGAGTGGACACAGTAAATATAATTTCATTCTTTTCACCTTGTCTAGCACACTTATGTTATTTCTATGCAATATAACGAGATTAGGTCAACACTCAATTACACAGTAATTTACCGTATTTAAATAGGGTCGATCACTCCCGTTGTGTGATAATACCTCATCGTGATATTGATCGTGGACACAAGGTTCGAATGAAACGATGGTTTACTGATTTAATACCCCTTATTAGATGAGCAAGTTGCTCCATGCCAGTCAGCGTAAGTACCTGATGGTTATAATTAAAGTGCAGTTACTCACGGTGATCCAGTGTGGGCTGTAGTTAAAGTATGGTTACGAAATTTGGTAGATATGCTAATGCGTTTAGGTGGAATGGATTTATGGTGGGATCCAATTTTGGCCACCAGGTGCAAATCTAGCCTTGTGCACCGTCTCGTCGACGTCTCCGACACTCATACTGAACAAATTGTGAAAGTGGAAATCAATAATAAAAATGAACATTACGCCTTTCTCACTTGTTTGATCTTTTCTGACCACGACCGGTTCCTAATTCACTGCATTGCGCCATATTTGCACCTGATGGCCAAAACTGGAACTATTTTTTCTAGCGTAAACCAGTTTCACGTTAACGCATTAAGGCGATACACATAAGGCCAACAAACGCCAACGAACAACAGACAGTGGATTCGGCCGAAAGTTGGTCACCAATGCACCTACATAGATTTTCTGCAAGCCACCGTAAAGTGCGTGGCGTACGGTACCCTGTGCCATCACTTACCATTTCCCCTCCTGCTCCATTCGCAAATAGGGCGAGGGAGAAACGACTCTCTCTATGCTTCCATGTAAGACCTAATTTCCCGTATCTTATCTTCGTGGTCCTTACTCGCATTGTATGTTGGCGGCAATAGAATCGTTCGGCGTCAGCTTCAGTTGCCAGTTCTCTAAATTTTCTCAATAGTGTTTCTCGAAAAGAACGTAACGTTCCCTCCAGGGATTCCCATTTCCGTAACACATGTTGTTCGAAGCTACAGGTAACAGATCTAACAACCTGCCCCTGAATTGCTTCCATTTAGTCTTTCAATCCGACCTGGTGCGGACACCAAACACTCGAGCAATACTCAAGAATACGTCGCACCAGTGTTCTATATGTGGTCTAATTCAAATGTGTGTGAAATATTATGGAGCTTAACTGCTAAGGTCATCAGTCCCTAAGCTTACACACTACTTAACCTAAATTATCCTAAGGGCAAACACACACACCACACACACCCATGCCCGTGGGAGGACTCGAACCTCCAGCGGGACCAGCCGCACAGTCCAACTTGACCGTGTCAAGCGGGACACTAGGAACACTGAATCCGAGTATTACAGGTTTGCTCATCCTACTCATTCTCATTAACTTACATTTTTCAACATTTTGGGCTGAAAATTTTGTCTAAGTCATCTTGTATCTTCCTACATTTCGGCTTCTCATCCTCATCAAGCGAATGGCTTAGGGCCAAGGTGTTGGGCCATGTGGAATCGCAGTTGGCTCTGATAACTCACCGATGATGCTCCGGTTTTGTTATTGTTTTAATTTAGCTTTTCAATTACAATTTCAGTGGCCGATATTACGAGGGAAGAACAGGATTTAGCAGTCGTCACACGTGCAGTGTTTGCTTCACTACAGAAATTGATCATCATAGAAAGAAGAAAGGGCGCTGGCCGAAGACCTCTCATTTACAAAGTAGGGAGTAGTGTCATGGGTCAATATTAATGTCTACTATAAAGTTGAATTCGAGTGTGGGCTACTAAATAATTTTTTCCGAAAGAAAGCTACAGATTTCGAACTGGCGTTGAATTGTGTAGGCCCTAAAATTTGCAAAGACGACACCGCTTGTAGGAGCTATATATGCAGCAGATTTAGTTTTTCTTCGTCGCTCACGGAGAAAAAATGTCAATTAAGACGCCGTTTTCTTTTTCACATCGTGCAAATTTCTTCCAAATGGCTCACTCATTTCGCTACAAGAGTGTAATCTTTTCAACTTATTTTTGTAATAACTGCTGGTAGGGGTCCTTAAACATTCTCGTTTATTATTAAACACTATCAGCTTTAATGCTCATTCCATATTCCACTCAGTACTGCAGCATTTTTAAACACAACAAATATACACCCTTAGCGAGAGCGGTAATTGCCTGCAGGGGAAACAGCGACTGTTGAAATTTTTTTATGGCAGCCACAAGTCGACCTCACAATCAATACGTTTTATCAACTGGTTTCGCTCCTTTATTTAGCAGACAACTACTGTAGTTTGAAGTGTATCTTATAGATTTTCTGATGATTCTCTTGTTAAATTAAAGAACTAAAGCTGTCAGTGAAAAATCGTTAGTGCGACTACTAGCTGTCCTGGCGAACTTAAATACAAACCCGTCATGCAGACGCCAAAATCGCTACTGAGCGAACGGACATTCGACACAGTGTCCACCCTAGTAGTGGGGCCCGAGGCCAACCAAAAGCAAGCGCTCTGATGTTACCTCCAGCGGACCGAACCGCGGTCAAGGGCAATCGTTTCGATGGCTCCCATTTGCCAGTCGTACATGCTAAGCAAATCTCGGCCAACGAAGCGGCTTGTGGCCGTTCGTTGGCCTTCATTGGCGTAGTGTATACGCGCCTTTAGAATATCTACAAGGTTCGCTGCCATGATGTAATAAAAGCCCACACCGGACTTCTGTGAGCAGCTGCAATTTAGTCATAAACACCTGGTACGTTTGTCCTTCTCCATTATCCCCGATAAATTGTAGAGTCGTCAGGGAAGCACTGTCTAAGTTCCCAGTCCGATATTTCCTCCACATTGTTGTTCCCCTCGAGTATGTTGCGGCCGGATGTAAGCGGCGGCGTTCTGCCGTCTCGTTTGCTCCACGACCGGGCGGTCCTCGCCTTTCGCGCGACCCCTCGCCGGCGCTTCCTTCCGCCTTTTACCGACAACTGGCGGTCCCGGCGCGCCGCTCGCGCTTTCTCGGTCCGTACTGCCTGCTGCCGCGCGGTGCTGTGCCGTTCCGTCCGTTGCTGAGTAACGCTGGCGAAGGCTGCCGACGGGAGCCGACCGCCACGCAGGCGGCGAAAGCGCGCCCGCCGCCGCTCGCTGCCCGCCTACCGTCTTGTTGCTCTGTGTGTGTCCGGCCGCCTCTTTTGTCTGCCGGCGGACGTACGCTCACCTCTCCAGACACATCCCGGTAATCGACCGCAATAGCGTCTTCCGCTTCGGAGCTACTTTCGATTTTACTCAGCAATAACTGCAATTTCCCTTCTGCGGCGCGTTGCAGAGTCCGGCAGACCGAAGTAGTGGCTGACCTGCGGGAATTACGCGGTACTACAGACAGACGCATATGACAGGCTTGCACAACGCTCTAGGCTGTATCGCCTGTATCGCCGCAGGCGTTTGTTTTGGTTTCAACAGTTAGAGCTCAGAAAGGCGGAATCACCACATGAGAATACAGCGTTCGTTGGTCGTTTATTTGTACGTGCTTCAAACAGAAATCACTTATTTTCATTTACTTGTGTGCTTATTAGAATAATTACTAAAT
This sequence comes from Schistocerca piceifrons, assembly GCF_021461385.2. Classification (NCBI taxonomy): domain Eukaryota; kingdom Metazoa; phylum Arthropoda; class Insecta; order Orthoptera; family Acrididae; genus Schistocerca; species Schistocerca piceifrons. The sequence continues at coordinate 84,769,653 of NC_060141.1, forward strand.
TTCTTGAGTGTTTGTCTGCTGAGTAGACATGGTTTCGCGTTTTAACAACTGAATAGTGTATAGATCCATCTTTTGTATTGCAAGGGATAATGGCTCTTTTTTTTTGGCTCTGAGCACTATGGGACTCAACTGCTGTGGTCATTAGTCCCCTAGAGCTTAGAACTACTTAAACCTAACTAACCTAAGGACATCACACACATCCATGCCCGAGGCAGGATTCGAACCTGCGACCGTAGCAGTCGCACGGTTCCGGACTGCGCGCCTAGAACCGCGAGACCACCGCGGCCGGCAAGGGATAATGATTGCTATGTTAGTATAATGACGCAATACCCTTGATTTAGCTTCAAAAATATAAGTCTCGTAGACATTGCTTGAAAACGAAAGCTGTTGTGCAGCCATATATTTTTTAAGTCCATGACATAATGCATCGTCTAGCTTGATGGCGCTATGGTTGGCCCGCTAGATGGCGCTGCCATAGGTCAAGCGGATATCAATTGCGTTTCTTTGATTAGGAACCTCCATTTTTATTACATATTGGTGTAGTATGTAAAGAAATATGAATGTTTTAGTTGGACCACTATTTTCGCTTTGTGATAGATGGCGCTGCAATAGTCACAAACTTATTGCTAGCAGTTATACAGGGTTTATCAAAAAGAATCATCCGATTTTAAAAAAATAGTAACTATTATGTTATTTGAGATATGTGGGTGAACAACTTACTGTTGGAAAGAGCAAACTCTCAAGTTTTACATTGTTCCCGCTAGGTAGCAGCAGTGTGCGGACACTTAAGTTCTAGTAAAAATGGTGTCGGGAAAACATTAAGGGGCTCCGGAAAGGCTCAAAATCATGAAAAGTTCAATTTTTACTTTTTTGCGTTTTCTGAATCTGCAGACTATTACCTTTTAATAGATATACAATTTATTCAATTCCGAAGACTACAACTATTTTTAAATTTTTTTTTTAAATGTGTTCTACATGGGCGTGACCCACTGTGGCGCTGTTAAACTGCTGTCAAATGGTGTTATTATTAACGTCCGTGTTCATCAGGTACATTTTAGTGATGTGAGATAAAGTATGTGTTGTGGCTAACCTGTGGTGGTTCAATATATATCGCTGGTGTGATTGTCGATTGTTTCATGTTTATTTACTCTGTCGTTATCTCGAAAATATTCGTAATTAATTCTGTTTCTTGAGTCTCTGTTTTGTTGAAGTATAATAATGAGTAAAAGTAAAGTTATGAGAAATCCTCTGAAGGCTTTTAAGAAAAGGAGAAATGTTGGAAAGCCAGAGGTATGTGTTATTACTGTAAACAATAAAGACGATAACCAAGTGAGTGAACCTAACCTCTCAAGTACACCTGCCCATAGCAGTCAAAGTGGGAAAGAAAATACTTCACAGAAGAAGCTTGGTTCAATGAGTGAAAACTATGAATGTTTTATTGGCGAATCGGAAGTGAATGAAATATTTCATATGTCGGTTCTCAAAGGAATTTTTTCAAACTGTGTAAGATGTATTCATTGTAGTGAAGTTGGTCTGGAACTCTCCATAATAAAGCACGTAGGACTTGCTAGCGAAATACAACTGAAATGTGATAAGTGTTCATACATGATCGCCTTTTGGAACAGTGTTGCAGTAACTGCAACTGAAGAAAATGGAAGCAAAATCTACGAACACAACAACGAGCGATGCTTGCTTTAGACAAGGAACGCCTTCGGGCTGCAGACAGGGCTGTAAAGAGTCTAGAAATACAAGCAAGAGTAAACAGGAGGAGGAACAAGAGGAAGCTGGAGGAGGAGTTTGCAGAGGATGAAGATAATCCATCCTATGGACCGGGAATGCACTAAAAAGTTAATCCAATCTTTGTCGCTCGATTCCCAAAACTTTTATTTTCTCATACTAATTACATATTTTCTAAGGAGCTTCCAAACATATTTGTTTCAAACTTTCAGTAAATGTTACACAGTACCTTCTGCATAATTTAACACAGCCTTTTTCCAAAAAACTGTATAATTTTGAATATATAAATAAAAAATTGCAAAAAAATGTTGTGAATTTTCATTACAATTGAAAAAAAATAATATTTAATAACTGAACTAAAATTTTGTAAAATCCCTGTGTTAAGTTGTAGCCCATATTCCAATAAATAATCTGTAAAAAGTTCAACTTCCTACTTCAAATACTTTGTGAGGAAAGATGTAATTTATAAGCGTTATTTTAACATTGCAAGTATAGGGCGTTCCGGAGGAGCCCCTTAAGTGTTTTACTCGTATGTTCTTCTTCTCGCGCAGTGTGGGTCAGTAATAACTGTTCAGCGTGACTTTCGTACTGGGTATGGTGCGCATCCTCCTACAGCACAGAGCACTAGACGATGACACGATCAGTTCAGAAAAATAGGTTGTTTGTGTAAAGGCAAATCGCCCGGCTGTCGGCGAGTGTCTGAGAACGACTTCGGACGCTTCCGCCGTAGTTTCGCAAGGAGTACGCAGAAATCCGTTCGCCGTGCAGCTCGACAGCTCAACATGGCCCCGATGTCCGTCTGGCGTGTGTTGCGTCGACGTTTACACATGAAACCACACAAAATTCAGCTACGTCAAGCTCCTCGTGAAGGCAATAAACAACAGCGTGTGGAATTCTGTAATTTCGTTCTTGGCAAGATGGAGGATGACAGTTTTCTTCCACGCTCAGTGTATAAAATAAATAAATTAATTAATATATATTGTTATTTAGATATTGATTATTCTATCTGTACGATGGTGATTGTGATTGCAATTGTATTTGCTTATCTGGAATGTGGACGTTTAATTATTCGGTATCAGACGCTTGACAATGGCTTTATCGTAAAGGCAATGTTACTCGTAGTTGACCGTGAAATAAAACTGAATAATCGGACTTCGTAATTAAATCGTTTCCAAAGACTGCTGCGGTAGGTGCGGACTCATAATCTAAATCTCAATATTACAATAATTTGCCAGCCATGCCAATACTTCGTACAGAGGTGATTGTCTACTAAACATAAAAAAGTTACACAGTTAGTTAAATCAGATATATTCAATGAATAAGCCTACAGTTCGTAATCCTACTTACTTTTATAAATATAAATTCTTTACAGAATCGAGTGCCTAGTGTGGTTGCAACTCGCAGTATTCTTCTATAACATGAAATATGGCGGTGTGCCAGACAATAAAATAAAATACGTGCTTCTCGCACCACTTCAACCAGAGCTCCCCCTTTTTTTTTAATCAAACATAAGAGTAACGTAATTGTGCTTTTGTTTTATCAGCGACACAGCGCTGCAGTTGTGTGCCATAGGTTTTATTTATTTGTCACTGATTATTTATTTAATTAATATTTCGCGTTTCCGCGGAAACTCACGCTCGGCATGCAAATGTGCCTTTATAAGTGTTTAGTGACGAAGCAACATTGAGTTTAAATGGAAAGGTGAACTGTCATATTGTGAGAATTTGGGCGTGGAACAACCACATGAAGTTGTACAACATGTGGGGGACTCTCCAAAATTTAATGTGTTTTGTGCAGTTTCACAGGAAAAGGAATATGGCCGATTTTTCTTTGCCGGGAACACTGTTACAGGAAGCACATACTCGTATCTCGATATGATTGAGAACTTTCTTTTCCCACAGTTGGAGACTGATTCAAACGACTTCATTTAACAATAGGATGGGGCACCGCCACACTGGCATCTGGAAGTGTTGGAATTTTTAAATCAAAGGATTACTGAACGATGGATCCCGCACTGGACCAAATGATTCAGCCTTACATTACTGGCCTCCAAGTCATCGGACCTGACGCGTATGTGAGTGTTTCTTGTGGTGGTTCATAAAAGACTCTTGTTTATGTGCCTCCATTACGAAGAAGAATGAATGAACTGAGAGCTCACATAACAGCAGTTGTGGACGCTTTAACCCAAGACATGCTCTCTACATTGTGGGAACAATTTGAATACTGCATTGACACATGCCGTGCATCTCAAGGGGGGCATATTGAAGACATATGAAAAGGTATGAAAATTTTTTTTGAGTTTCCCGTTCATCAAAAAACAAAATTCATTATTTATGTTTATTAGTTTCAGAAATATAGACGTGCTAAGTCGGATGATTCTTTTTCATACATCCTGTTTACAACTGCTCGCCAGACAAAACATCCCTAAAGACTGTAAAGATCACGTCAGTACTCGAGAAAGGAAATAGGAATAATCAACTGAATTACAAACCCACATCTGTAACGTTGATATGTATTCGGATTTTGGAACATATACTGTGTTTGCACATTCTGAATTCTCAAAGAAAACGATCTGTTGACACATACCATGGATTCAGAAACATCGTTTCTCCGCAGTATGTACAGACCTTTTAGATTGTTTGCAGATGAAGCTGTCATTTACCGTCAAAATCAAGACCCATTGCAAAATGATTTGGATAAAATATCCGTATAGTGCGAAATGTGGTAATTGACTCAAAATACTGTAAAGTGCGAGCTCCTCCTCATGAGTGCTAAAAGGAATCCGTGAGATTTCGGTTATACGTTAAGTTACACAAGCCTAAAGGCTGGCACTCCAACTAAATAAGGGAACCGGGTGCAGGACGATAATGCTAAAATTAAAATGACCACATTTCGATAAAAATGGCAACGAAAAAGCTGGAAGCTCTTCTCCGTTTCCCATGATCTATACAGTGTGTACATAAAGTCCGGGAACACATTCAATTATTTATTGCACAAGAACCAAACATTGCACAGATATAATACATATGTCATTTTGAAGAGAAACCCTGAAAGTCTTTTTTTTTTTTTTTTTTTTCATGGATACCGCCACAGCGTAGTTTGGCAATTTGCCGACAGCGCTTGTCACAAACATGGCGAGTTCAAGTGCGGAGCAAGCTTTCTGTATGTTGGAGTTCGACGAAAACAAGTATGCTACAGCTGTTTGGAACGAAGTACGGTAAGAAGTCACCAATAAGGAAGGCCATTTACCACTGGCACAACAAATTCGTTACGACAGTTTGCTTGTGCCCGGCAAAGAGAAGTGGACGTACCGGTGTGAATGAAGTGAATGTGGAGCGCGTACGAGAGACATTCATAAAGAGTCCAAAGAAATAACTGAGTCGTGCATGCAGTGAACTAGAAATGGCTCCAATGACAGTGTGGAAAGTCCTGCGAGAGAAGGTGTCTATGAAACCATTCAAATTGGAGTTAGTGCAGAAGCTCAATGACGATGACAAAGACAGGCATTTTGAGTTTTGTTCCCAGTTGCAACAATTGAATGAGGATGGGGATGGCATTTTTTCTCGCTTAATTTTTAGCGAGGAAGCCACTTTTCATACTAGTGGGAAAGTGAGCAGGCATAATTGTCGAACCTGGGGTACAAAGCATTCACACGAATGCACTGAATTTGAAAGTGATTCCCAAAAGGTAAATGTTTTCTGTACCTCGTCACGCCGCAAACTGTACGGGCCAGCCGGCCGGAGTGGCCGAGCGGTTCTAGGCGCTACAGTCTGGAACCACGCGACCGCTACGGTCGCAGGTTCGAATCCTGCCTCGGGCATGGATGTGTGTGATGTCCTTAGGTTAGTTAGTTTTAAGTAGTTCTAAGTTCTAGGGGTCTGATGTCCTCAGAAGTTAAGTCCCATAGTGCTCAGAGCCATTTGAACCATTTTGTACGGGCCATTCTTCTTCGCCGAGAGCACTGCCACTGATTCCTACTTTGACATGTTGCAACAATGGCTGATGCCTCAAATGCAATCGGACTCTCCGTTCATCTTTCAGCAGGATGGGGCTCCACCCCATTTTCATCGTGAAATTTGTGGGTTCCTGAACACGGAGCTGCCACATCGATGGATCGGCCGTGCCACAGGAGGGAAAAGCTGTTTCATGAAATGGCCTCCCCGATCACCAGATCTCACTTCGTGTGTCTTTTCTCTGTAGGGACTCATTTAACGTAGGATCTGGTGCATGTACCCCCGCTACCGCGTGATGTCGCAGAGTTCCGTGAGAGAATACGGGAAGCGACACCCGCAGTCGACGATGCCATGCTGGGACGGGTATGGCAAGAATTCCATTACCGAGTTGACATCTGCCGAGTCACTCATGGTTCACATATCGAATGGTTGCAATATGTATGGCATATGTACAATGTTTACTTCTTGTGTAATAAATAATTGAAAATATTCCGGACTTAATGTACACGCTGTACTTCAAACGGCAAATCAAAGAAATGTGATGTAGAGGCACACAGACGAACACGATAAAAAAATTAAAAAAGGCTGACAACATCCGTGGCCCCCAAGCCCTGCGGCAGAATGGAACCACATTCACAACTCTATCGTAGTTTAAGGCACTTTACTATATTACCTTTCAAGTTTAACATAAAAATCTAATCATATTTCCTAAAATGTACAAAAAAGCATTATGCATATGAGTTTACAAGAGTCAGAACGTTAATGATTTTCTGTACAGAATCCAGAGATGAATTCAGTTTCATCTACTTCACTATCGATGCCTGCACAATAGCTGTGTCCCGTGTACTACCCCAAACAAAAGCCAGTCTACCCTGAATATAAATGGTTGTAGTAAAGACTCAGTGTCAGTCCCGTCTGCTGCTCCACTTCAGACATCTGTGGTTTTTAATATGCCACCTTCCTTTTATGAGGAATGAATTTCTCTTTTCTTGCTTTCTCATCATGCTCCTGACTATTTCTTCTGTCTTATGTTAATTATTCTAGGGACACGAAGTCAGAATCACAACAAGAATTTTTCTTTTTGTTGCGCTCCTTGCTTTCGCATCATCTTTTGGAATGACAAAAACGTGTTGTGGGAAACGTTGGGAAATTTTTTGGAGCTTTGGGGCCCATTTCTGTTTCCATGGCAATGTCAGACGAAGTTGATGGGCTGTCTCTTCGCCCTTGCCTAAAAATATTCCACCGTTGTATCGGTGATCGGACGTTAAGTGGATTGGTTAGTCGGTCGGTCGGCGCTTAAGCTGCCCCTTGTTTGAGTTGAGAGTACAACTCTTCTCTGCCTGTCTCACCTTACCTTATGTTTGTTTTACCTTCCCAGGCCGACCCTTGGAACACTTGCTGAGAACTGCTTGTCCTGATTCCTTAGATTGTGATGTTTATTCTTCTTTCGTTTCACCCTCTTTGGGATATGCTGGATCAATCATTTCTTTGCGCGTTGTTCTTTTCTTAGGGCCCATTATTTCTTCATTCCTTATGATCTTCTTTTCCTCTCTTCCTCCGAGATGAAGGGTTTGGACTTTTGTGTAGATTTGTCTTGATGATGTTTGTTTTAACGATATTTGTAATTTTCAAATTATTGTTGGTGTGGCCTTCAGCCGAGCAATAATTTCACTTCTTTCGTGATAAGGCCTTCAGCCGTGTTACAGTAAGATGTTTTAGCAAACTTGTTTTAAAAGCAAGCTATTTATTTTAAAAGTGCTATTTGGAATTGTTTTCCTGATTTCTAATTCAGGCCTCCAGCTGTTTGTTATTGGAAATTGTTTGTGGCCTTAAGCCGAGTAATAATTTCACTTCTTTTGTGTTACAGCTTGTTTTAAAAACGAAGTATTTATCTTAATATGTGCTATTTGGAATTGTTCTTCTGACTTCTAATTCAGGCGTTCAGCCATTTGTTGCTTGAGGTTATTGTTGGTGGCCTTCGGCCCCAGAAATTGTGGGATTTTTTTTTCTGTGATAATGCCTTCAGCCTTCATACAGTCAATTGCGTTCTTTTAAAAGATTTTTTTAAAATTTTAATTTCTTTAAATAAATGTTACTTATTTGTTGTGCAAAACAGAGTAACTGCTTACGGCCCCATCCACAACCGTAACCTTATCCTGCCCCATCCTGAGAAACTAGCTCTGTCAAACATGTTGGTCGTCATGTACTGCGGTTAGCGGACGTGGAAACATTGTCTCTGCGATACTGAAGATCTAGCTGAGCCGTTCGTGGCTCGTGTTCGTGCCATATTTCATTTGAAATCCTGTTTTACTGGACTACCACCTCATTACGTTAATTTCAATTACTGGTGTCACTGAGTTGCCGCGTTCCCTGCCCGTGAGCGGCAGCAGCGGCGTTTATCGATATAAGCCCTGGCGTACTATCTCTGCTGGACTGCTATTACTTCCCGGTTGTCGTGTGTTTGAAGTCAGTTCGTATCTGGCAGTGAGTTGCAACGCGCCAGCAGTGGAGTTCGCACCTGGCAGTCGGACAGTTGGGACGCGGCAGGAGGCGGTCGGGTTGGAGCGGCAGTGAGGCTCGGATAGCCATGACTCGCCCGACCGTTGCCGCCACACGTGGTTTCAATAGGGACGGTCTTGGTTGATCGTCGGTTGGTCGTCTTACCGGACTGCTCGCAGGTCGTTTATGGGTTGGAGATGTCTGTGTCTCAACTCGTGGTTCGTCCTCGTCTCTGCGTAGCCATTGTTTTTACCATTGGTCGCGTTCTTCGTCCAAGTGTTTGTGATATTGTGTGTAGCTTGTGATGTCGACTACCCAGTAATTGTAGTGCTGTTTCCGTGCTCATGTGTAGCAGTTGGTCCACTCGCGACGTAGCACCAGCGGGGCATGCAGCGTCAGGGAGGTGTGGATAGCCATCACTTGCCGGACGATTGCCGACACACATGTTTTGACTGAGAACGACTTTGGTTGACCGTCGGTCGGTCGTGTTGTTAGACGACATATATTTGGCCGACGATTGCTTATGGGTTGGCAGTGCGCGCCGACTCGTGGTTCGTCCTCGTTATTGCACAGTTACTGTCGTTGGCATCGTGTAGTCCTCGTGCAGATGTTCTTGGGGCTGTGTGTAGTGTAAACAAGTTTATCTAAGTGTTGTCGGCGTACTGCCTTTGAGTTAGGTGGTCGTTTCATTAAACGACGTGGGTTTTGGAGTCGTCCACCCCTTATGGGTTGTCTGGGATCCATTTTTGTTTGGTTCCACAGTATCTGCTGTCAACATTGGTGGAATTTGGATGCAAGTGCGGAGGGGAACCTTGGTGCAAGTGTGGTGCCCAACTCACCTTGAGCATTGGTCAGTTGACGGACTGTCGGTTGGGTTGTTGTCGGACTGTTGATGGTTGGGCAGATTGCCTGTCTCACCTAAGTGAACGTTAGTATTTTAAGCGCAGACCGACCTCCAGAAACATCTGAGCGCCACTGCCTATACTGCCTTTTCTTATTGGTGTTTGATTGTGTTTTTAATGGCTCATAACTGATGGTTTTAATTTGTATGCTTTTAGTTGGGTTTTAAATAATGGGCCTTCTGCCTTTTGAATTGTGTTTTTCAATCATGTGCTTTCAGCCGCCTTAAAATTAAAATTCCTTACTTGTTACGTCTTAGATTGTTTGGCTTTCAGCCTCCTTTTTTAAAATTATTTAAGGATAAAACTTTGGGCCTTCTGCTTTTGAGAATTTATTGTAGTTGTGTTTTTAAATCATGGGCCTTCAGCCGTTTTAAAGATTAAAGAGGTTGGCCCTTAGGCCATAAGATTGTGTGACATATTCAGTCGGTAGTTAAGCTCGGAAATTTGCGCTGTAATGTTTGGGCAACTAAATAAAGTTATATGTGTTCGAGCGTAACTGACAGCCACTCATTTTTGGGCCTCTTTCCACAATTCCAACTACCTGTTCTGTCCTACGGATTTAACCAGGCGTATCACTAGCCTAGAAACTGATAACCTCGGAAACGTCTACTTTGTTACGTAATTTCTGATACGTTGTGCTCAAGACTCGTGTGTCTTGCTTGCACCGATTATTAGCACCCCACATTTAAAATCGGATAACTAGTGACGTGCTGGCCTGTTGTCTGTAACAGACTGTTCAGGTATCATATTTAAACCCTGCCATACGTTGCATGTAGTCAAATATTCGGCCGTGATACATTGCCCATCTTTGAGACAACTCATCTCCTGACGTTTGGTCAGTAATTTTAATACACATAAATATAACTCGTAAAATAATTCTTGCAGATGTTGTTTTACAATACAGTCCTTTGGAACGATGATAAACATAAGCAATGACCCACTGTTTCAAAAGTCCGCGTGCAAAATCGTAATTTGGGGGCCCCCGGAGAATTTTGGTACTCAGTTCCTATCTGAGTTAGGAACATGGGGTAATATGTTTTTGGTTTTTCTCGGACCAGGAGCCATTGGTATAGCCTTTAGGACATCTGTCTTAGTGTAGCTACACTCCTGGAAATGGAAAAAAGAACACATTGACACCGGTGTGTCAGACCCACCATACTTGCTCCGGACACTGTACAAGCAATGATCACACGCACGGCACAGCGGACACACCAGGAACCGCGGTGTTGGCCGTCGAATGGCGCTAGCTGCGCAGCATTTGTGCACCGCCGCCGTCAGTGTCAGCCAGTTTGCCGTGGCATACGGAGCTCCATCGCAGTCTTTAACACTGGTAGCATGCCGCGACAGCGTGGACGTGAACCGTATGTGCAGTTGACGGACTTTGAGCGAGGGCGTATAGTGGGCATGCGGGAGGCCGGGTGGACGTACCGCCGAATTGCTCAACACGTGGGGCGTGAGGTCTCCACAGTACATCGATGTTGTCGCCAGTGGTCGGCGGAAGGTGCACGTGCCCGTCGACCTGGGACCGGACCGCAGCGACGCACGGATGCACGTCAAGACCATAGGATCCTATGCAGTGCCGTAGGGGACCGCACCGCCACTTCCCAGCAAATTAGGGACACTGTTGCTCCTGGGGTATCGGCGAGGACCATTCGCAACCGTCTCCATGAAGCTGGGCTACGGTCCCGCACACCGTTAGGCCGTCTTCCGCTCACGCCCCAACATCGTGCAGCCCGCCTCCAGTGGTGTCGCGACAGGCGTGAATGGAGGGACGAATGGAGACGTGCCGTCTTCAGCGATGAGAGTCGCTTCTGCCTTGGTGCCAATGATGGTCGAATGCGTGTTTGGCGCCGTGCAGGTGAGCGCCACAATCAGGACTGCATACGACCGAGGCACACAGGGCCAACACCCGGCATCATGGTGTGGGGAGCGATCTCCTACACTGGCCGTACACCACTGGTGATCGTCGAGGGGACACTGAATAGTGCACGGTACATCCAAACCGTCATCGAACCCATCGTTCTACCATTCCTAGACCGGCAAGGGAACTTGCTGTTCCAACAGGACAATGCACGTCCGCATGTATCCCGTGCCACCCAACGTGCTCTAGAAGGTGTAAGTCAACTACCCTGGCCAGCAAGATCTCCGGATCTGTCCCCCATTGAGCATGTTTGGGACTGGATGAAGCGTCGTCTCAAGCGGTCTGCACGTCCAGCACGAACGCTGGTCCAACTGAGGCGCCAGGTGGAAATGGCATGGCAAGCCGTTCCACAGGACTACATCCAGCATCTCTACGATCGTCTCCATGGGAGAATAGCAGCCTGCATTGCTGCGAAAGGTGGATATACACTGTACTAGTGCCGACATTGTGCATGCTCTGTTGCCTGTGTCTATGTGCCTGTGGTTCTGTCAGTGTGATCATGTGATGTATCTGACCCCAGGAATGTGTCAATAAAGTTTCCCCTTCCTGGGACAATGAATTCACGGTGTTCTTATTTCAATTTCCAGGAGTGTATGTCACAGTGTATTAACCAAGATTCGAACGACGAACAGGTGCTGGTGCCCAGGCAAATTGTGTTAATCTATAAACGAGTTTTGCAAAAGATGTTAACTGGGCTGAAATTAGTGCTCAGCTAATAGCACCATTTGTATGCGCACATTTCGGATTTTACTTGCAAATACGTACAAAATATATTTTTCTGGATGGTTTTTGAAGAGTTCTATTTCTGTACTTTAAACTTGTACGGATCGGTTCAAACTTTGCAGTAAGATAGATAAAAGGATAAACTCAGATTTTTTTATCCAATGATATTTATCCTTTATTGAGATATGATGTTTTAAAGTAGAGCTAAAAGTAGCTCTTAAAATTCCTTCTTACATGAACTGAATGTGTGGAAACTATTTAAAGTGAAACAGATTGATAACAAATGCTTTCTTGCAATAAAAGTCAAAATTCGCTTTCAAAAATCTAGCTTCATTCGGATTTTACGTGCAAAAAACACGTTTTTATGAGTTTTGACGCACTCCACTTCTATGCTTCAAACTTGTACGAACCGGTTCAGATTTTGTAATAAGATAAATAAATAAATGTAGTTAAAGTCTTCTGTTGTATTTTTGAAAGTTTCATCCATTGTCACGGTATGACGAACATGGTTCGAAAGACAATAAAAGAACCTTTATCGGTTCAGTTGTCGATCGTGTCAACAAAAATTTACATCGGTTATCAAGGTATGGCGGTCTAATGTCAAAATTATGGCAGAGTAAATGTAGGGAACCAGAATGAAAATGCTTCTGTCATAGCACAAAAAGACGAATACGTCCTGGGCAGAGTTAGGGAGAAAAAAAGAAATGGAACTAGCTTTCGACTTATCTAGAAACTTCAACGACATTCAAATTAAAAGATTTTGATATAGTCGCACTTTTTTACGAGTTAACCCTCATCTCCAGCGCAGTGAGCTGTCTTAGCTGCAAGTTGTTTGCACACCTGCATTCTGAAATTTATAGGCTTAGGTCCTCGATCCTGTGGTCAAAATTCAGTCCCGTAAACAATATATGATATCATGTGATTGAAGAGCATGTACGTAGGGAGGGGGGGGGGGGGGAGACGGCAACGACATGTTACTTTACTTGACACAGAGCATTAAATGATATCGGTACTAAAAAGCACGTAAAAAAGCGCGAATATGTCAAGATGTTTTGACTTAAATGGCTTAGAAGCTGCCAAGTAAGTTGAAAAGCTAGTTTCCTTCTTTCGCATCTCTAACTCTGCCCATGACATTTGGACTTTTTGTGCTATGATAGGAGCATTTTTGATTCTGATAACTACGTAGAGCATTTGGGGAGCCGTGGTGGGCCAGTGGGTTGAGCAATAGACTGTGGTCTTGAAGGAAGTGGGTTCGATACTGGACAGGAACTGGGAGTTTTCCTCATTCGAGACCCATCAGGACGGTCGCAGGTCCAGTAAGCCTGGTATCAACTGAGTACCGGAGATCTTTACGGGCTGGAGGGGGTGGGCTTCAAGTTTCCCACTCCTAGTGCCTTGGCGACTAAAGGCGTACTCTGCCTATACTCAGGCAATAGCCCTGTGACAGGCTTGTGCCACAGACTCGACATTTTTTATACAGAGCATCTTCCACTTTAAAACAAATAAAAGACATTTGTTTCGTATTATTTAATAAGGTAACTCGGGTATATTTAGACCATTTTACAGATTCAAGTGTTGTTGTACTGACTGTGTTTTAGCTTCTCTGATATTTATCATAGAGTATCTAGGGGATTGTATGAAAGGATTACATACTAATTAGTATCATAAGTTCTTCTTTAAACGCAGGGGAAGTAATGGAGAACAATTTAGGTGGCCAAAGTTAGCATGAGTTTGGGGGTACTTTGGCCAGACTATTATTCCACCACAACTGTTAGCTACCATTCCATTTGTGGTCAACAAAATGAATCTTTGATCACTTAGATATAAACACATTGATCTAAAGTTCGCTTAAGTGCTATACTAAGACCCATAAAAGAATGAACCTTGTATGGAATATAAATCAAACAGTGTGTTCATCATCAAAATTGCAAATGTAATGGAGGGTACTAGGATTGAGGGGTAACACACATAGCCCCAAATTTGGATGAGAATAATGCCTTCACTTTCATCCATCTTACACACAAGTTTTCGTTTCAAAACATCCATAGCTTAGTATTAAGGTTATCTGTTCTTCACTTATCGAGAGAATATTTGGCACTTGTTGCCAAACAAACTTCTTCCTTATTTCCAGAGACATTTCGCATTATATGTTACATCAGAATCACTGCATGAACCACAACAGTTTGCAGTTTTACCACTACATGACTGACATTCATTTTTGTTAGTTGTAAGCCGCATTATCAATTACAAATGAGCCTTCGTCAATATACCGATGGTTAGTTGCACACTGTCATTGGCATCAATATTGTTGAATAAGTTGTGCATCTGTTATCCAGGGGTAACAATTACCAGTTATCAAAGTAACCACGAGAAACCATGCAAAATGGTTCAAATGGCTCTGAGTACTATATGGGACTTCACATATGAGGTGATTTGTCCCCTGAAACTTAGAACTACTTAAACCTAACTAACCTAAGAACATTACACTTATCCATACCCAAGGCAGGATTCGAACCTGCGACCGTAGCAGTCGAGCGGTTCTGGACTGAAGCACCTAGAACCTCTCGGCCACCACGGCCGGCTGAAATAATGCAGATGACCTCAGAATTCCTAATATAGTGGTAGATATTTTTATGTGAACAGAAACCTTAACAGTGATCTGCTTTGAGAATTAAGTGACACACATGATATGGTTGGAGAAAAAAAGATCGCTTTGAATTTAAATGATATCGGTGGATTTAGCACAACCAGTTTTAACACTCTTATTGGTACCCAATTATAAGTCGCAATAGGATTTCCAACTGTTGCACAAGGAAATTGTCACTACATGGCACCATTTAGTTTACAAAGATGGAACTTTACCACCGAACAGTATAAACTATACCCTCAAGTGGGAGCTAGCAGAGAGCTGCAAAGCTTTGTGTGAGTGGTCAAAGTAACCGGTGAAAGTACACACGGTTTACGGTGCTGTATTGTACGTAGTACAAACAAACAGGCAGTTTCTATATTAACTTTCATAACTTTTCCCCTCCAGTAGCTGCTTCATTGGTGTTTCCTTAGAAAAGGCTGTTGCGGATTTTAACAACGGCATTGATACTTGTCAAGCATTTCAGCCACAGACTTACTGCATGATTTCAAAACAAATTGTTTCACATCAAGATGACTCAACCAGCAATATGCCTAAAAATGTTATGCTTAACTTGTATAGTCAAGAAATAAACCAATATTCAGCTGCAAAAGGTGAGTGACAGTTATATACAAGATGCAGAGCATTCACAGTTTGTTATCTCACAGAGTCCAACATGTACTAAGAACACTAAGTCTGAAGGTCCGAGAAAATGCCTTATCCGCTGAGGCTACTGGCGGCCTCTTTTTTAGTGCTCACTCATCGTGATGTTTGCAGAAATGTGTTTGGCCAATTCTGGAGCCCCGCCTATCGGCAGAGCCCCTGGGCAGATTGCAGTCGGTGCAAAAAGCAAACGGTGCCACGGCCACCAGAGTGGATCCGATCGCATTGCGTCGCTGCTGCGTCCATTACGGGAGCGCTGATGGCCGCAACGTGCGTATTCAGAGTCATTAAACCCGGCGAGTGGCAGCCGGCAAAATAAATACCAGCGCCCGTGTCGGGAGGTCTATAATTTGGGATCGCTGGTGCAACGGATGAGTGTGACTGCAACGTACACGGTTGCTGAGCCCTTCACCGACATTAAAACACTCCCCTTCCCCAGGGTTGAACCTCTCCCACCGCAGAACAATGCGCGGCATTTCATTGTTCACCTGGAGGTCTCAAGTGTCCATAAGGACAGAAGCAGGTCGAGGTAAGGATATCTGCATACAATTGCGATGGAGTTTTCCTACTGCGGACTAAAAATTTGCTGCGGAAGCGAGGACGAGCTTGGAGCCGCATGCGAAATGTTGTTCACTACTGGCCATTAAAATTAATACACTACGAAGATGACGTGCTACAGACGCGAAATTTTATCGAAAGGAAGAAGTTGAAATGATTAGCTTTTCAGAGCATTCACACAAGGTTGGCGCTGGTGGCGACACCTACAACGTACTGACATGAGGAAAGTCTCGAACCGATTTCTCATATACAAACAGCAGTTGACCGAACGTTCCCTGGTGAAACGTTGTTGTGATGCCTCGTGTAAGGAGGAGAAATGAGTAACATCTCGTTTCCGACTTTGATAAAGGTCGGATTGTAGCCTATCGCGATTTGGTGCTCGCGTTGGTCGAGATCCAATGACTATTAGCAGAATATGGAATCGGTGGGTTCAAGAGGGTAATACGGAACGCTGTACTGGATCCCAACGGCCTCGTATCACTAGCAGTCGAGATGACAGGCATCTTATCCGCATGGCTGTAACGGATCGTGCAGCCACGTCTCGATCCCTGAGTCAACAGATGGGGACGTTTGCAAGACAACAACCATCTGCACGAACAGTTCGACGACGTTTGCAGCAGCATGGACTATCAGCTCGGAGACCATGGCTGCGGTTACCCTTGACGCTGCACCACAGACCGGAGCGCCTGCGATGGTGTAGGCTACTCAGCGATGAACCTGGGTGCACGAATGGCAAAACATCATTATACCACATCATTCCGTTCAGTAACGTACACGTACACACGCACATGCACAACTTACATAGGAGAGCATGTTATTCCTGGGGGATAATGTACCTAAGAACTCATAATGTTTCCTTGTCTGTATTTCGATCCAGTGATTTTAGAATGACACGAAGGAAAGCGCACTAGGAACCCCAATAAGCAGTTTCCAGAATTTTTGTTGTTTTTAGACATGAGGTTGTGTTTCGTGTAGCATCTGCAAATATTTTGTGTTCTACATATTTAAGCGCTGTTCAGTCTATCAAGGCTATTTGCAACATATTGTTAATTACTAATTTACAGAATTTTATGGTGAACAAACTACTATATATTTTCTAGAACTAGTCAAATAGCGTGCATGCGGTTACGTCATGCTGCGTCGGCCGTGCACCGTCTTGTGCCAAGAAACGTTCCACGGAACGTATGAAATTTGCAAAAGAACTGAGTTTCTTTAACGTCTCAACACTTTTCTCTGTCTCGAAAATGGAAATTTTGCCACTAGTTTCTATTTCAGAAAGTTTTTAACTCATAACCAGTTTTTGATAATACTCCTTAATATGCTTTCAATTACTTATTACACAACTGAACAGCTACTGTGTACCTGGGATGTGATATATTTACAAGTGTTTTGGTAGGATTTTGAGTTTTTAAGGGCTTTTATTGTTCATTTTCCGTTTTAGATGCTTACTGTTCTTTTGTTTAAATGTGTAATTGCGTGGTTTTTTAAATGTTTATTTTCTCTTTTGGTACAGGAGTGCTAGAAGACCTACAAATCACTAAATGACAGTTCTGGGAAGGAAACGGCAAACAAAAGACGAACATCACTGTCACATTTTTGGAGCACCAAAGAAGATTAAAGTTGAAAAAAATGTGAAACAATTCTGGTCGTATATAAAATGCTTAGCGGGTCTAAGGCTTCCATTCGATCCCTTGTTAACCAGTCTGGTGTACCAGTTGAAGATAGTAAAACAAAAGTCGAAGTCATAAATTTCACTTTCGAGAAATCATTCACGCAGGACAGGCATACAAACATACCGTCATTTGACCATCGGACATATTCCCGTATGGACGACATAGAAATAAGCATATTTGGAGTAGACAAGCAACTTAAAGATTAGAAAACAAATAAATCACCAGTTTCGGATGGAGTCCCAGTTCGATTTTGCAAAGAGTAGGCTACTCTACGGCATTGGCTCCTTATCTAGCTTGCATTTATCGTGAATCTCTCGCCAAGCACAAACTCCCAAGCGACTGGAAAAAAGCGCAGGTGACTCCAGTACAGAAGAAAGGTAAAGAAAGGGCCCGCAAAATTACAGACCAATATCCCAATCTTCTGTTTGCTGCAGAATCCTTGAACACATTCTCATTTCGAATATAATAAATTTTCTTGAGGCTAAGAAGCTTTTGTCCACGAATCAGCATGGTTTTAGAAAAAATCGCTCTTGCGAAACTCAGCTTGCTCTTTTCTTACATACTGAGACTTATGGATGAAGGGCAACAGGCAGATTCCATATTTCTAGATTTCCGGAAAGCATTTGACAGTTGGCCCCACTGAAGGCTGTTTACGAAGGTACGAGGATATGGAATAAGTTCACAAATATGTGAGTGGCTCGAAAATTTCTTAAATAATAGAACCCAGTACGTTGTCCTCGACGGCGAGTGTTCATCATAGACAAGGGTATCGTCAGGAGTGCTCCAGGGAAATGTGATAGGATCGCTGTTGTTCTCTATGTACACCAATGATTTGGCAGATATGGTGGGAAGCAGTCTGCGGTTGTTTGCTGATGATGCCGTGGTGTACGGTAAGGTGTCGAAGTTGAGTAACTGTAGGAAGATACAAGACGACTTAGACACAATTTTCAGTTGGTGTGATGAATGGCAGTTAGCCCTAAATGTGGAAAAATGAAGGTTAATGCGGGTGAGTAGGAGGAACAAACATGTAATGTTCTTGCATAGTATTACTAGTGTCCTGCTTGACACTTTCAGGTCGTTTAAATATCTGGTGAAACGTTGCAAAGCGGTATGAGATGGAACAAGCATGTGAAAACTGTGGTTGGGAAGGCAAATGGTCGACTTCGGTTTATTGGAAGAATTTTGGGAAAGTGTGGTTCACCTGTAGAGGAGACCGCATATAGGACGCTCGTGCGACCTATTCTTGAGTACTGCTCGAGTGTTTGGCTTGCCTACCAGGTCGGATCGGAGGAAGACTTCAAAGCAATTTAGCGGAGGGCTGCTAACTTTGCTACTGT
Organism: Schistocerca piceifrons; assembly: GCF_021461385.2. Lineage (NCBI taxonomy): Eukaryota > Metazoa > Arthropoda > Insecta > Orthoptera > Acrididae > Schistocerca > Schistocerca piceifrons. The sequence continues at coordinate 84,788,245 of NC_060141.1, forward strand.
TAGGTTCGAACAACACATAAGTGTTACGGAGATGCTTCCGGAACACAAATGGGAATCCCTACAGGGAAGGCGGCGTTCTTTTCGGGAAACACCATTGAGAAAATTCAGAGAACCGCCATTTGTAGTTGAGTGCCGAACGATTCTGCTTCCGCCAATATACATTGCGCGTAGGGACCACAGAGGTACGATACAAGAAATTAGGGCTCATACGGAGGGGTGCAGGCAGTCGTTTTTCCCTCTTGAAACGTCCCCTTTGAACAATTATACAATATTTTCAGCGCAGCGCAATCTGACTTTCAAAAATCCCTACAAAAGAATGGCCCTGACTAAAATTAACCTATACCTTTCACAAATCACTCACCTCACAAAAATCTTGGTTACTCGAACTACTGCAATACAGCGAGCGCCACTACTGCCAGCTAAATAAAAGATTCAAACTACGGAAGGCACTAACTACTGATAGGCATAGTTAGCAAATGAAAGATTTTAATAGAGAACAAACAATGTATTTACCTTAATAGTGTTGAAAAATCATAATATACATAGCAGTTCATGACATCCAGTCTTACAAATTTCAAAACTCCGCCATCTCGCTCCCCACATCCACCTCTGCTGGCGGCTCACCTCCGACTGCGCAACGCTACGCGCTGTTCACATCCAGCTGCCACTGCCCAACACTACAATGGCAGACAACAATGCAAACTAGCCACAGACTGCACACAGCACAGTCAGTGATTTTCATACAGAGCGCTACGTAACGTTGCCAATAAGAAAACATAAACAGCCTACTTACATAGTCCCCATGCACCCCACAAAAAATTTTACAAATTGTTTCGGGCAGTGGCCAATAATGATTTGATAAAATTTTTCGTAATTACAATAACAAAGATATCAAATGCACACACTTATTGATACAATGTTGGTCAAAAGCTAAAATTTTCTCACAGTCCATCATAAAGACAGTCCTGATCATTCATCACAGTAAAATTGCAGTGTTTTTCTCAAAGTCTGAGCAGTAAAAGAAAATGCACATGGAAGTAGTGGATTTCCATGCAGTCTTGAAGAAGTAGTGTTGTCCTTCCAACGGAAAGACAGTACTGACTCTCGACATGCAGACGAGTAATGGGTCACAACAGAGCAAACCCACAGCAGAGTCATTCGAAATTTTGAAGAATATTGGTAGGCAGGTCATCACAGAGTAGACCCACTGTAGTCCTGGTAGAGATTACGGTATTGGTGAGGCACCAGAAATGCAGACCCACTGTAGTCCTGGTAGAGATTGTGGTATTGGTGGGCCACCAGAGGTGCAGACCCACTGCAGTCCTTGTAGAAATAATGGTATTGGTGGGTCATCAAAGATGCCAACCCACTGTAGAGATAGCCAGCAGCCATCTGTCGTGACTGTGCAGGTGCACAATCACCATTGAAGAGTCTTGCAGATAATATAGCAAGTCCATAACCACCACTTGTGCACTCACAAAGTTTTTGGAATTGTCCTTAGAACCAGCAATGCTGTTATCAAGTCCCTCGCTGAATTATTAACACACGTGCAAACACTAACAGTCCCTACTTCTCACATATTGTCCATATACTATGACCAACAGAAACGTGTGCAGTGAAATGGAACTTACAAGTTAATAATATGATGAACTGGTGTCAATTACAATTTTATAACATAAGAATACAATTACAAAGGTACAAAATACATCATTAAAGAACATAACAATACAGATAACATTTGTAGTACAGGCTTTACAAAAGAATCGAAATAACATATACATCAGTGTTACAGGAATTATGACATGAGTACATACATAAAAGATCAGAATAACTTTCGAAACCTGAACTTCACACATGAGGATTAAAACAAAGCAGAACAAATAATGTTTAAACATCTTTATAAAGTAAATAACATATTATTAGAAAAATTCTACAACATAAATCTTATTAGCTAAACACATAAAGATAGGAAAAACACAAATATACAAGAGTACACAAACACATAGGGGGATAACACAATGGAAAGGACAGGGTTCGTTTTCAGTGTAACATTTGGTACTGCAGTCCAACCCAAAGCTTCATTCCATAGATCTTTCATCTTATTTCAACATTTGTTTTCACCAAACCATCCTATCCAAGCATGCCTCCTGTATTTGTATGTTCACATATTTCTTACCTCATTATTTATTTTCCATGATCTTACATCATTTATTTCCAAGAAAATCCTACCTAAACCTGTTATCCTTAAACCCTACTTTTTTTGTTCATATCCTCTTTCAACACACTTTTTTGGCCAAACCATTTTCTTATAGCTTCTCAATGCATTTCTTCCAATTCATCACAACTCGTTCTCTTATATAGCCTACCACATCTTAAGCTAAATTAAATCTACTGAGCTCAGATGCTAAACTAAGGGATGAGGCAATGCAGCTGCACAAAACAATTAATACAAACAGCAATGAAAAAAATTCAAATTGGCAAAGCAAGCAGCATAAATTAGCAAAGCAAATGCAATATTACAACTAATATAAGGCAATGCACAGCAAACACGAAAAATAAATCTGTAGTAAAACTGGCTTAACAGAGTAATACATAGTGAAATTCAGGAGCACTATGCCTGGCAAACAGCAGCAGCAAATGCAATAACTTATATCTAAATATGACAAAGCTCAAGCAGAAAGAATATTACACTAAAAATGGCCATGTCTAATACCTATGTCACATCTTAACACTAGAGTGATGCATCATGAGAACTTACACTAGCAGAAAAGTTACCAAATCGTAAAAAAAATATTTATGAAGTTCCTGTGAAGGGAAATGTCTATTTATGTGCCCTCGTTTTCTTGGAAGTAGATCATAAATTTCTTATTGACTGGATCTGTAGGCATAAAATAACTATATTAGTACATCTATTAAATTTTATTTTAACCAATGCTGCAGTGCAGCTAGAAACTAGATATTAAACAAAATGAGTAAATAAATACACAAACCAAGCCATATGACATTTCTCTCAACTAGCAAGACAATAGCCATGAAATGTTTCTCATCGTTTCACTAGGCATTTTAGTAAATATCATAAATTAAGAGCTCCACAGTGTAATCATATCTTTTCAAGTTTGGGTGTGTCGTATTTGCGATGCTTTCTACAAAGAAATGTCAATAGCGAGGATAATGGCCTCTTTTTTTTCTCCACCTGTGCCTCTGAAAGGCACACATTAATGGCTTTTTTCCAGGCGACTGTCACGCAGCTGGGTGCTTACAGTGACCTACCGAAATATTTACGACGTCGGTTTCCGCTACAGTGACAGTTGGATACAAATAAAATTTCACAGCTCGAAATATTTGCGTTACAAATCTGTAGAAACAAAATCTTGTAAATATAACAGTGTCCAACAAATTTGCGTCAGCATTGTGGTACAATCACGCATTTACACACATTTCATAACTCTTAAAGTACGATTCTTGGTTTCCAACATCCTTTTTCACAAACCAGAGTCCCTAACAACTACTCATTATTCCTTACCTTATTACACATATACATATTCGACGACACTTCTTCAATATTTCATCATAATAAATACATAGCATAATCAAATTCCTCATATATCATCAGCTTATTGATCATAAACATACCTCAACAGCATAATACACATTGTCATCATAATAATATCATAAAAACTCAGCCAAATCTCAAAATCGTCGTAGCTTCCTCCAATAATGTCAAAACCTAAAAAAAACTCTCTGCTCATTTCAGTAGTGTCATCTACCTCAAACGTACTTTAAAAACCATGATCCCATACCAAATACATCATTCAAAGCTCTCACAGTTTTACAATGGTTCCAAAAAAATATGAACTTTTCACAAAGTACAGACAAAATACAGTTTCATAAGTGTGAAGTTATCCAACTGTGTAATTGTGTAAACATGTGTCACTGATGTAGTAAAAAAATGTTTATCTCTCAGTTAAATGATCAAATAGCTGTGTAATTTGTGTGTTAGAGAAATATGGTACCGATGTGTAAAGTTGTATAAGCAAATACCATATTAGCTAGGGCTCCTTGTGCTTGCCAAACACATGGTACACAAAGTAAACGTGTACCCCCCTGAGGATTAATGTAATTATACCCTCAGGTGTTACAGATTACAGCAATGTAATGAAATGTATCACGGAAAACCTTTGTATCATTGTACTTCAAATATCTTTAAAAAAAAATGTTTTAAGTACAAAATTAATCACTCAAATACGTGTACTGTAGCGCTAAACTGAGCGTCTTGTTGTAAGATAATCTCTGTGGAGCCGGCCGCGGTGGTTTCACGGTTAAGGCGCTCAGTCCGGAACAGCGCGACTGCTGCGGTCGCAGGTTCGAGTCCTGCCTTGGGCATGGATGTGTGTGATGTCCTTAGGTTAGTTAGGTTTAAGTAGTTCTAAGTTCTAGGGGACTGATGACCACAGATGTTAAGTCCCATACTGCTCAGAGCCATCTGTGTGGAAGTGTCATAGTTATCGTCCTCCGAAAGCTAAGTTCTGCAAAAGTCAGTGTACTTACCTAATGATAAACCAAGGTGAAATGCTTTGCGTGTAGATATCTTAGTTATTACGCTTATTCCCGTGATGAAGAAAGTACTGCGCTGTAATGTATTGTTGTGCTACGGAAAAGGCTGTGTCATTGTAGCTATACCACAAAAGTTACTACTGAAACATGTTTTACTTTCCAGAATAATTCAGAAAAACTGTGCAGATATGAAACAGAAACACCGCAAAAGCAACATTGTAAATTGTCACTCATTAGTAGCGTCGTGATACAATTGTGTAGCTGTCACATAAACTAACCACTGTGTCATCTGGTATCTCACAGAAAGTACTTTAAATCCAAAATGTATTTTCATGTAAACCAAAATGTTGCATTAAAATCTCATTAGCAGTACCAGTATATGTTCTAAGTATGTAAGCCTTATAGTCGTTACGTAATCGTGCAACTAGCAAGCAAGACTGTACGCACACAATAACACTGTGACTTCTGTTCACTATTACAATGTATGAGTAATTTCTGTTTAAATAAGTTCTCTTGGTTCTTGATTGGATATTTAACTTCAAACATTGTTGTATGGTAACAGTTTCTAAGTCTGACAATGCATACTAGAAATGTGAAGTGAAAAGTTTTATGGCAACGACAAAGTTAAAAAGTAGATTCTCTTTCAATAAACTGTTTTACATGTGAAATGTGGTGTAAACCTATACTCTTCCTAGTACACAGAGTTTCAACTTCAACGCAATTATCATGTGGTATACGTCGGATTCTGTAAGGTCCATTGTAAACTCGAAAGAGTTTGTGACTCAAGTGTTTCTTCTTACGTGACAATGAATGAGCTTCAATGAGAACTTTCTGACCAATATATAATTTCTTTGCATTTGCTTTACCGTGTAGTTTTCTCCTTTTGTCTGCTGCAGATTTTATATTTTTAAGAGCCAAATCAATTATGTCTTTGTGTCGAAGTTTACGTGTATTCGGGAAAGGTACAAGCTCTTTGATTCTGTTCGGTGGTTCTTCATTCTTCAGTACAAGAGTAGGTGGTAAAGCAGTGGAATCATGAGGCATTTCATTCAGCACATTTTGAAATAAGTGCAAATATCTGTCCCAATGCTGATGCTTTCTGTGACAATAAAGTCTGCAAAGCTAATTGATTTCTTTCATAATCCGTTCAGACGGGTTACAATGTGGTGAGTACAATGAAATAAAAACAGGTTTCATTTTATGATTCCGAAGCATGCGTGACCAAACAGCAGATCTGAATTGCGGTCCGTTATCTGAAATGACTTTACTAACGTGTCCAACTTCACGTAAAAAATTTTTAACAAAGGCGTTGGATACAGACCGTCCAGTGGGATTACGTAACGGTGTGAAAGAAACAAATTTTGAAGTAAGTTCAACAGCGACTAGAACGTACGAAAATCCATTAGAAGTTTACAAATAGACAAGACTCTTCGAATTCTCTTTTCCATATTGTTAAAATAAGAAGTCGTTCGAAGAATATGATAACATTTTCGTGGTCCAAAATGTGCGTAGCTGAAATGAATGTACCAAATCAGCTTATTAACAAAATCGTCTGGAATGCAAAGTACCCATAGCTTGTCATCAACAGTGCAGCGTTTGAAGAGTATGTTGTTTCTAACCAGGTAATAGTGCCGAATCTGAGTGTGTGTCTTTTCATGCCATTTACTTTTGATGTCTTTCCAAATCGGATCTTTATCTTGTTCATGAGCAATGTCCTTTAAAGATGTGGAGATGAAGTTTTCAAAGGCGACTTTCTGAATGTAAAGAATACTAAAATTTTTCTCGAGGTTGCCTTCTGTGTTACTTGTCTCAAGCCCAGCCGGTGCGCGTGACAGTGCGTCCGCAACAATGTTTTCCTTGCCGGGAATGTAGACTATGGTGAAGTGGAATTCTTGCGGAAATAATGCCCAACGTTTTAACCTGTCATGATTTAATTTTGAAGACATAAGAAATTGTAATGCACGATGATCACTGTATACTTTTACGTGCTTACCAGTAAGAAAGAAACGGAATTTGTTAAATGCCCAAACGATAGCTAAAGCTTCTACTTCAGTAACGGAATAATTTTTTTCAGATTTTTTTAGCACTCGGCTAGCAAAAGCAATGGTTTTCTGAACAGTAGTGTCATTTTCTATGGCTTCTTGAAATAAATGGGCACCAAGCCCGACTTTAGAAGAATCCGTAATAAGGCAGAAATCTTGTGACAGATCTGGATGAGCTAGTATTGGAGCGTTAAGTAGCGATTATTTTAAGGAATTGAATTCCAACTGTGCTTGTTCGTCCCAGTTCCAAATAGTATTTTTTCCAGTGAGAGAACAAAGTTTTGGTGTAACAAGAATTTGCATATTCAGAAAACGACGGTAAAAATTTACGAATCCTAGAAAACTGCGGACTTGTTTTTTTGTGGATGGAACTGGAATGGCTCTGATTGCTTCTAACTTTTCAGGATCCGGCTGAATGCCTTCAGAAGAAATAATATCTACCAAAAACTTCACCTTTGTCCTACCGAACTCAGATTTTTCCAAGTTAACTGTAATTCCAGATTCTGCAAAAATATGTAACACGCTGTTGAGGATGCGATTATGTTGTTCCCATGAGGCTTCTGCTATCAGAATATCGTCCACATATAAGGTGATGTGACGTTTTAAGAACTCAGGTAATATGGAATTTAGCCCGCGAATGAGTGCTGCCGAAGAAACGTTCAAACCAAAAGGAAGTTTCCGAAACTGATAAAAAACGCCGAAACAAAGGAAATCTGTGTATTTTCTACATTCTGGATGAAGTTCGATCTGATAAAAGCTGGATTTGAGATCAATAGAAGACAAAACTTTTATGCCATTAAAATTTTGAAGAAGTTCTTCCATCGTTTGCGGCCTGTCTGTTTCAGGACTGATGATAGTATTGATTTGTCTCGAATCTAAGACAAGCCTGATCGATCCATTTTTCTTCTCAACAACATGTAATGGATTGTTGTATGAGCTTACTGCAGGCTCAATAATGCCTTCCTCGAGCATAGATTGTATTTCTGTTCGAACACGGTCCCTATAACGTGCTGGAATTACGGTCTCAAAAAGGTCCTGCCTATCAATGTCATTACAGTTCTCAATTGTTCGAATTTTATTCTGAATTAACTCATCAGTATCAAATACGCCGTCGATATCATCCCTCTCAGTACTTGCAGAGTGATTGTTAGTGTCAAGTTTCGTCGAAAATTCCGAACTGTTGTCTAGCAGAAGCTAAAGCCGATTAATTTCCTCGTCATGGTTTGAGAGCCAATCTTCAAATTTCAAACCAATTGACTTACCTTCTTTCTCTAAACTTATTTCAGCATCGTGAAAGTTTAAGATTGCTTAGTATTCATTCAAAAAGTCTACTCCCAATATAATTTCCGTCGACAATAATGGAACAATAAGAAAGTTCATAGAGAAGCTGTGGCTTTGACAAAAGAATTCTAAGTTGGTTTGTTGGCGTACATCTACACTTTTTCCAAAGATTGCACCTTGTAATTTAATCTTACGTAACGGAAGTGTGGGACAATCGTTCGATTTGTTGCATTTGCTAAAGGCTGTTTCACTAATTACTGAAATGGGACTGCCAGAGTCAAGTACTGCCGTAAATTTTACGTCATTTACTGTAATGTGAATCACAGGATATGCAATGTTGTTATGTTTTACGTCGTGCTCCTGGAGTAAGATGTCCCTAATGTCTTCCATTTTTACGTAATTACTAGCTACGGCAGCTGCGTCGTCAGTTTCATAAGTACGTTTTGTGGCTGCCAGCGGTATGAGTCATTGCCTATTGTGTCTTTGTTGGTGCGCATCGTTATTGGGATTTGGAGACCTAACTTCTACAAATTCACCTTGTCGAGAGGGCCCTGCTCTGTTTGAATCCCGCCAGTTCTGATGCAATTCAGCTCTGTCGTTACGATCATATCGTCTGTCGTCATGTCGGTAGATTATATAGTTTCTTCCTTGTCAGACACGTGGTGGAGAATTTCTTCCTGAATCCTAACTGCGCGCTGGACCGTTGCGTCTAAAGTTATTGTGTCGCCCTTGATAATAATTATTTTGGTTCCCAAATTGTCTGTTTCCCTGATTGTCTCTGTGATAGTCACTACCGTGGAGAGGTGATCTTTCCCTGTAGTTATTACTACTTTAGCAACGGTTGTCATACGGGTGGTGTCTGTTTTGGTCATGATTTGTGTTGTGAGAATAGCCTTGTCGTGTCCAGTTATTATTTCTTTCATCACGGAATTGCGACGGATGTGACCTGTAATTGTTGTGTTCCTGTTTTCGCGTTCCGCGATTGTCAGTGTCAATTTCTAATTCTGGTGAGAGTCCCTGAAATGCTTCAATGTCGTCTTTGCAACGTCCTGCCAAAATAATATGTCGTAAATGTTCAGGTAATTTGATTAAGCAAATGTGGATGAGTTCTGAGGGGCTGTATGGGTTTGACAGGTACTGATTCTTGTGCAACATGTCTTCAAAATATTTCACAAGACTGGAAAATTCAGATTGTTCGAAATGTTTCATCATTATGATGCTATGTTTTACTCGGTCTTGTGTAGCTTGAGGCCAATATGCTGAGAGGAAGGCATGGTAAAATTCTCCTTCACTGTGACAATCGTGAATGACCGATCGCATACTTACAGCTGGTTCATTCTCTAAACAGCCACACATAAATTCTAATCTGTGCTCTAATGACCAGTTGGGAGGAAAACAATGAGAAAATTGATGAAGCCACGCTTGTGGATGAATGTCGTTGCCAGAATTCTTAAATGTTTTAAATTTACGTGTAGTAATGAACAGCTTTTAGTCAAAATCATCATGTCAGCGAGTCACATATCGGTCATTGTTACGCCGTTTCGGCGGTTCCATTTCAAAATTCGGTGCACCTTGCCAATTTCTTTCATAATTTCCGAGGTGCGCTGTGTTATTATATTGTAGCTGTTCCGTATTTCTATGTCCTCTTCCCGTATTGGGGCGCGAGTGTCCTCTGAAATACGTAATTCTTGTATTACCTGTGTCAGCTGATCTTGTACTTCCCGGATTTCTCTTTGGTGTTGCGTATTAATTTGATTCTGATTTTGTTTGAATTTCTTAATTTGTTCGCACTGTTCTGTGTCATTAAAGACTACCGGTTTTGTGTCATTCAGATTATCATCTACCTTCGTAGATAAATTATTTAGCTCATCCGAAAGTTCAACTACTTTCTCTGATAATGAACTAATTTCCTCCATGTGTCTTTCTGAACCATTTTCAGAGTATCTACTGTGTCCTTTAAGTTTTCCTGAGTTTTTGCAAGTTGCGTAACCGAATCGGTAGATGCAACTGAGTCAATTTTAGCTTGCAAGGTCTCATGATTTTCATGAACAATAGTTTGCAGTTCTTTTATGGCTGCTTCGTGATTCTGTAATGCATTTTCATGCCGCCAAAAAATAGGTTGGAAATGCTCACAAATTTGTGTATTTACGTCATTACAGACTTTTTGACATTTAGATTCGATTTTATGTAACTCAGTAGTTAAATCTTCACTTGTTTGTTCATGCGTGGTGTGAAGATTTTGTTCCATTGCGTCTAACTGTTGCTGTGTTTGTCTCTGATGTTGTTCCATTGTGTCTAACTTTTGAAGATTTTGTCCCATTTGTTTCTGATTTTGTTCAAGCGTTGTGTCTAACTTTTGTAGCCTTTGTCCCATTTGTTGCATTAACTGTAATAACAATGCACTCGTGTCTGAAACAATTTCCTCAGTGCTTTTCGGCAGTGAAGTTGCACCGGCAACATTCACATTTTGACAAGCAGAAAATGTATCTTGACTTATTTGAGAAAACGGTGAGGACCCAAAACCTGAATCTACAGTATTTGCAAGATTGTGTCCTGTCATTTCGGATTCCTGAGGCGAACTGTTGCTGACCGATCGATCGATAATGCTTCCCTGTTCACTAATTGTTTCACTGTCTACACCATTATTTGCCGCCCGCTCCATTTCCCTATGCACAATTACCAAATTACTACTTTGAACATTAGTTAATTCATTACTCGGTGGCGCTAACACACTGCTTTCGTCTGGACTGTCATTTCTCAGTTTACTTTGGAGCCTAGTATTACGTTTTCCACACGCCATTATTGTCACAATAACATAGAAAACCACAATTTAAAAAACAAAATAAGAAAACACATTGACATAGCACTGAAAATAATATCTAGTTAATTGGAAGCGCAGCTGCGAAATACTTGGCGCAACTACAAAGGAGATTCTCTCTACAATTACGCGCTAGCAATAAACAATAGCTACACTAATTACACAAACTACAAGAAAAAAATCAGAAGATTCCAGTGAGGTATCCTCGGCTAAGGGTCGACATATGAAACGTCCCCTTAGAAAAATTAAACATGACTGTGCTTAAACTGACACACAATATTTTTAGCGCAACGCAATCTGACTTTCAAAAATCCCTACAAAAGAATGGCCCTGACTAACATTAACCTATACCTTTCACAAATCACTTACCTCACAAAAATCTTGGTTACTCGAACTACTGCAACACAGCGAGCGCCACTGCTGCCAGCTAAATAAAAGATTCAAACTACGGAAGGCACTAACTACTGATAGGCATAGTTAGCAAATGAAAGATTTTAATAGAGAACAAACAATGTATTTACCTTAATAGTGTTGAAAAATCATAATATACATAGCAGTTCATGACATCCAGTCTTACAAATTTCAAAACTCCGCCATCTCGCTCCCCACATCCACCACTGCTGGCGGCTCTACCTCAACCTGCGCAACGCTACGCGCTGTTCACGTCCAGCTGCCGCTGCCCAACACTACAATGGCAGACAACAGCGCAAACTAGCCACAGACTGCACACAGCACAGTCAGTGATTTTCATACAGAGCGCTACGTAACGTTGCCAATAAGAAAACATAAACAGCCTACTTACACTCTCTCTATTTGAGAGTGGATCAGGAGGGGAAATGACAAGTAGTGGTACAGGGTACTCCCGGCCGCCCGTTGTGGCCGAGCGGTTCTAGGTGCTTCAATCTGGATCCGTGCGACCGCTACGGTGGCAGGTTCGTATCCTGCCTCGGGCATGGATGTGTGTGATGTCCTTAGGTTAGTGAGGTTTAAGTAGTTCTACGTTCTAGGGGACTGATGACCTTAGATGTTAAGTCCCATAGTGCTCACAGCCATTTTAACCATTTTTAGGGTACTCCCCGCAACGCACCTTACGGTTGCTTGAAGGGTACTGATGTAGGTTTAGAATAAGTATTAATTGTTTGCTTCAATTCTGTCAGTGTTCGTCAGTACTGTTTTCGATTCTACTGTGTGTTTAGCAAAGGTGATACAGAAAATCTGATTTTACCAGTGAATTCAGCAGCCCAAAGTTAGGTAAATCCAGCCATTCAGAAGTCAGATACAGAAAAAAGATTGAATTCTGTTGTCTAGTGTAGTTGAAGTGTTGCAGATAATGTCAGTGGTCTATTAAATAAGGTACTGACCAGACTTTCTCGATTGCAGCACTAGTAAATCTGAATGATATTTGATCCTAGGTCCATGATTGTTTAATACCTTTGAAATGTTTTTCACATTTGGAAAAATCTTACTCTCCTGGGGTAATTTTTGTGATTTCAGAAAAAGACTGCCGCACAAATAGAGTGATTGATATCATTTCAAAATGGAATAAGCTAATATGTCCAAGTTCTGTTAAGGGGCGGGCGAGAGGCAAAAGTGTGAAAAGTATTCCCAGGTCCACACTCTACCTTATACAGAACGAAGACGCAAGATTTCAACGTTTTTCTGGCACTATGAATCATATTATCCCAAAAATAAAGTAAAGTAGTCCCAATGCCTCACTTCCGACCAAGGTTTTCGGGAGGCTTTCCTTGGTTGTCAGATAAATACCGGAACTGGTAAGCCCGTCTCATTTTTCCTCAATTGTCCCACTTCTAGCTCGTCTGGTATTGGCTGAACTGAATCGTGACTGTGTAATACACCGGATCTAGTACAACCCACTCTACTCCATGGAATGGAGACTGAAAAGTGAGGAAAATTTCCTGACTGAGGATTGTGGAAAACTTCCTGCACTTTAACGTTGTAACCGAGCGAGGTGGCGCAGTGGTTAGCACACTGGCCTCGCATTCGGGAGGACGACGGTTCAATCCCGCGTCCGGCCATCCTGATTTAGGTTAGCCACAGGAATTAATAAGGGAGACAAATAGTGACAGAAATAGAAGACGAATGGGTAGCTCTGAAGGATGACATAGTGAAGGCCGCATAACATTAAATAGTTTTAAAGACAAGGCTTTGGTAACACATATAAATATAAAAATTTAAAATACATAAATCGAAATGTTGAGTAGTCTTGTCCAAAGGTATTTGGAGGGAAGCGGAGCACAGAAGTGGAACGACGGCGGCAAGAACTTCAGACGAGAAGATAATTAAAGCTTTTGGAATGTGCTGCTATAAACGAATGCTGAAGATGAGATAGATAGACTTAATAACTAATGGGAAACTACTGAATGGAACTGGGGAAAAATATTTGTAGTACAAGTTGACTAAAAGAAGGGTTTAGTTGATGGAGCACATCTTGAGGCATCAAGGTATCGCCAGTTCAGTAATGGAGGAAAGTGTGCATCATGGGTAGTGGGGTAGGACAGAGGTTGGTTAGTTCCTCTGAATACATGTGGCAAGAGCAAGCCGTTAACGGTTATTTTTCCGTGGGTAGCAGGTCAGGTATTGCGTAGATGCAAAACAGTTAGTCTCTTCTAACAAGTGCAGTCCACTTAGAGGTTCAGTTACGATTCTGCAGAAAACATCGGGTAGTACATTATGTGACACATTTGCGGGAAGACTGTTAGACACAGAGGAAAACAACCAACATGCTCAAGTGGGTACATACTAAGGTACCAATCATCACAATATCTGCTCTTATATCCCTAACACTCCGTGTAATGCAGGATGCTTCACGAGGAATCCATAGATATTATAAAAATGTATGTATATTTCTGTCTACGTATGTTCCACATGTTCTAAGCCACTGGACCGATTTCAGCCAAACTTGGTACACGTACAGGGTGTTCGGAAATACTCGTTACAGACTTCTAGGGCTTTTAGGGAGCAGTGAGTACATAATATTTTGAATAGGAACCCGTGTCTGGAAACGTACCGTTTCCGTTCTATGACTGCTTCAATTCAGGTGTTTAACACATCCACTTCTGCTCGAGGAACTGAATTAGGCTTGATGAAATACAATTATTAGGTAAAAATTCGAAAGGAAACATAACGAAAACATCCATTTATCAGGTAAGATGTCTTCTTTTTATTAACCCTTAAACATTACGTTCTGTACGTACAGTATACTGGGTCCTTTGTTGTTTTGGAAGAATGTAAACACGTAATGTTTAAGTTTTACTACAAAAAATGCGCTTACGTGATAAATGAACGATTCGTTATGTTTCGTTCCGAACTGTTACCTAGTAGCTGTACTGCGTTACGCCTAACTAAATTTCTCAGGCAGAAATGGATGGAGTAAACATCAGTATTGCAACCGTCGTAGAACGGAAACAGTTCGTTTGCGGACATGGGTTCCTATTCAAAATATTATGTATTTACTCCCCTCTACAAGTTAGCAGTGGAAATTTTCGAACACTCTATATCTCACTGTCAGGCAACAGTCTCAGCGGGGTAAGAATGACCTACTATCAAAGGGATAGGGGTTAAATGAAAGCAGCCCTTTTTCAGTTCATTTCCAGACTTAAAAATGCCCTCTGTGGCACTGTGGCGAGAAGGAAGCGACTCTGCCTTACCTCTTTGGTTTCTGTATTACTAACCAGATGTCTTGCTGATTCGGTTGTCCCTCGTCGCACAGTAGTGGCGCTCAGGCGCCAGGTTCGATGTAGGTTTGTGATCCTGCTGAAGTGGGGTGTTGTCGGCATGCCAGTTGTTAAATGTAATCTACGGTCTGTAATATACTCGTTTTAATGAAGACAACTTTGACACACACGTCACAGAATTTCCAGTATGGCGGGTCTTGGCTACGCCGTTATATTCAACCCTTTTCAATACACCTATCACTTTCCATACTCATGATAGATACTGCCCACGACACGTGGTGATCACTCATATCTAATACCTTCACTTTAACTTTTTCTTGTTTAACAGTTGGAATATTTACGCGCGACCGTTCTTTTGGAGCCGCCCCCAGTTACTCGACTGTGCGTTTTGAGTGGCGCCTCGCTACTAATTCGCCCTTTCTTCCCGACGCACAAGAGAGACCCCACCTTTCTCCCTCAGCCAATAGGGACACTTCACTTGTCTCCTACGCATATATATATATATATATATATATATACATATATATATATATATATATATCAGCCAATGGGCGTTTAGATCGCTGTTGTTAGGCGGATCTGACGTCACGTTTGCGGACATTGAGAAGGAAGTATGTCTCGGAACACTGTCTCAGATTGTAAGATCCTACTCCCGAATAGTCAGATCTTGTCCCTACTAAGGTTGCACAACATTGCCTCTTATGATGTTCTCGTTGATGCCCCTTGCTGACGCGTAATTCTCAGATGTACATGTAGCCTGGCTGCTACTGAGCATTCCCAATCGCATGAATCTGCGTAATAATTAGCATAAACTTGTGAACGGAATGCACGGATGCATTACAGCTTCATTCACTAAGTATTTGAGAATGAGAGCACTTTGCATCTTTCAACAACGTAACACATAATTTTAAACCTTTAAGAAATTTTTATTCGCTGACGACCCCTCCAATATGATGAAAGGAACAAGTTTGTCGCTTACTACTTTTACAATGTTCATGAATCGTGTTTCTGCACTGTCTTATAAGGCCACTGTTGTCTAGCTTTGCTTGAAAGCAAGGTCTCTGCAGTACTGGGAGAGTTTCCTTTGCATACAAGGATGGATATGGTCTTCCAGCATGACGGGGCTCCTGCATCACCTATTCATCAGTTGTCACTTCATCCAAACGTAACATTCCTCGTAAGATTCATCGGCAGAAATGGTCAGGTTTCTTGGCCACCAAGGTCCCCTGACATTACCCTTTTTTAGTGGCAGTGGTTGAAAGGGCGAAGTATACAAAGAAAACGTATACACGAGAGACGAAATGGTCGGATAATGGTCTCTGCTGCATTCACAAAAGAAACGCAAAACGATCTCAGAAGAGCTGCACGTAGCGTTATCAAGCAAAAGTGCCTTAAAGTGAAGGTGCAGCTGATGCAAATCAAATTATAATTTAATACTATCCTTTGTTGAAGGGTTTTGTGTTTAACCTACATTCTAACACCTTTACGTCTGTGGCCAATTAGAACTGGTTACATTTTCTGTGAAATAATTTATTCGAAGTGTGTGTGAGTATGTGAAAGAGGGTGTGTGAGTGTGTGTGAATATGTGTGTGTGTGTGTGTGTGTGTGTGTGTGTGTGTGTGTGTGTGTGTGTGTGTGTGTGTATATGTGTGTGTGTGTGTGTGTGTGTGCGTGCGTGAGCGTGGGAAAGAAGCAAAACCTGGAGCAAAAGTTAAAAGGAGTGTAATGACAAACAAGTAGGAAGCTGAAGTATATCTGAGATAACAGAACGTGATATGGGTGTAAGTGAACAGTAATGGAGAGCTATCGTTACTCAGAGAGAGAAATCAGTAATTTATGTCTGAAACTGGCGAAAACTATGGATCAACAGTTGTGGTATTGGGAGGCAGTGAACGTAGCTCGGATTACAAAAACATGCCTCGTGAAAGATGTTAATGCAGATTTCACGCTGGGAAGAAAATTAGAGGCGTAATACATGGGTCTTATAGTCCTTGCTATGGCACTAGAGCGTGGACAGAAAGATCGACGTGCGAATTGTGAGTTAACGAGCATTTCGCTCTCATTTAAGAATATGGCCGAAAGAGTCAGCCTTCAGGAATTGTGAAACGAACCCTGTCGTCCAGGACCGGATGCCGCAAAGGGCGCAGATTCACCACGAGATGGGGAAACTCTTAGGCGTCTATTGTCTATTCTAGCCTAAGCGCTGTAGTGTGCGAGTGAGACAGACGAGAACCTATGTCATAGGGAAACCCAGTAGAAGCCGTTTGTGGCCAAGGAGAAGCAGCAGTGTTAAATATGGCGGACCTAAGATCGGCTATAAAGGGGAAACATTTATGGAAACTATTTAATTCTGTAGTAATGTAGGGAATTAAGCCACAGTTATTATAATCTTCCATCCTTCATAAATTTTCGTGGTGATCCCAATAAAAAGTGACTATTGATCATATCTAGGATAGTTTAGAATTTACTGTTACAGTGAAATTAACAAGTTTTGTAACAAAGACCTGAATGATAAAGTCTGAAAGCTTTGTAAATATCAACTCTGTAACTTTATTTGTTTAATAGACATAGTAAATTTAAATTACCAGTATTTACAGTTAAGCTTGTCATTATATGATTATTTCATTATATCATTATTTCCTCCACACGAAACACATTGAATGATGACAGAATGACAACTTATTGAATCATTATTCAATAGAATATTTTTCGTAAAGTTTAATGCATAATAGTTACTTTTGTTCTGTATTTATTTATCAGAAAGCACATTGGTGCAAGGCTACTGCACGTGACATTCAAAGTTAAGAAGAAAATTGTATTGGTTTTATGTAAAAGAATTTAACAATAGATATTATTGTTACTTTATTTAGAACATGAAAGTGGTCAAACTTTGATTATTTAAATATGTTAAAATGTAAAATAATGTACAATAAGCTGTAGCCAATCAGATGGACGGCTTCAGGAAAGGAAACTGCCCTAGTCAGTTGAGCGAGGAGGTTACAGTGGTTGTGTAGACGCGAAGGCAGACAGTTGGGCTGGAGCCACGAAAGGCGACAGTTCGGATGCAGACGCGATAGCGGACAGTCGGTCCTTAGGCAGCTAGGAAATGAAAAGACTTAGAAAATTTCGCATTGTGTGGACTTTGTCTCTGAGCGGTGAGCAGCCGCGCGCCTGGTGTGAAATCTAACTTTCCGCATAGTTGAACGAGTTGGAGTACTAGATTAGTTTCGCGATGAGATTGCGAATGATTGAACTGTGTCAAATGGATATGCGCTCGAGTGTAATAGTAATTCTAATTATGACCACTTTCGCTATTAGTTTTCTTTCTGAATAAACAGTATTCTAACCAAATCGGAACTGTGTGCCCTACATCAATTATGAGTCGTTAATTTAGTTCCTAATATTATTATTACGGTTATTGTGTATTATATTAACTGTGTTTTCGTAAACTTGCCATCATCCAGACAATTTAACCAAAGAGTCACAAATCTCTAAAATAGGGTGTGTAACGCGACATGTGCGGTTCAAACCCTAGACGAGTTTGAGCCAAGACATTTCGACGAAGAGGAACCGCATATGAGCCCCAACATCTATGGTTTGTTAGGTCGCAGAATGGACCTCACAAATAACGCTTCGAACATCTGGAGCGGAGCGTGAAGTGGACATCAGGGATCCAGTGACCAGCTAAGGAAACGATCGGCAAATACGGTAATCAGGCGCACGGGAGCGGAATGAATGGAGAACACCAAGCATCCCAGTGTACGGAACGAGCCCGTAAGTATCCGAGAGAATGGATACAGACGGAAAAGGAACGCAGGTAAAAAATGTCTGACCACAGTGTATAAGCATGGAGTCGCCTTTCCTTGTTCATGATTCATTTAAATTTATTTCATGTTCATTTTTCCCCCTTTATCCGTTTTCGATTCCCCCTAGAGGGGGTGGGGTGGGGGGGGGCGGACAGGCTGGCAGCAGTTTAGTAAGCAGCTCTTGAGCCTAAAGAATATTGAAAAAATAGGAGAATAAGAGATAAACAATAAAAACAAACGATAAAAACGGGGACTTCCTAAACTATAAAATGGCGGAAAGTTGTCTAAGTTAAAATATAAAAACAAAGGGTTGGTGATGCTAAGTAAGACACACAGTAAGCAGACAGACAATTAAAAAACATGACGACAGTCTGGTTTCTGTTCGTAAGAAATAAAAACCACACCCAGTGACAGTGTGGTGTCTGTTCGCAACACTTAAGGAAGACGCACAACACTTAACATGCGTTAAACACTGCACTAAAGAGTAGACACAAAGATGACACACCACAGCCTAAGGAAGATGGGAAGGGGGAGGACCTGGACAGATGAGGAGGGGAAAAGGGGGAGGAGAGGAAAAAGCAAAAAAGATTTTTCGGGTTGGATCCCTGGAAGCCTTATTACTTATACGAGTGCGTTACCGTGTCGTATCGTTATAGATTTTGCACCGCCCAACAGCGTTTAAATATCTACTATTTCGGCGTTGGTTTCTGAGTAGTTATTGCCCCAGGATAGCTGGGAAGTTTTTGGTGTGCGCAGTCTTCTCGTGCCGGGCCCCTGGCCATGTCAGGCGGACCCGCGTCCACTATGGAGAAACTCGCGGAGCAGCCTTCGCGACCCTCCGACTCTTGCACCGCCGCCCTTCGGGGAGAACCGCGTCGGAAACGCCGCTCGTCCCGGCTTCCCGTCGCGCATAATGCTCTGCCCACCTCACAACGGGCGAAGGATCGCTTGAATCGCGCCAACCGCCACAAATCGCCGGTGGACACCACCAGCACTGAAACCGATCATCATGAAGACCGTCCACCGTCGCGTGTCAGGGTCCGTTCATCCGCGTCGTCCGACGATTCACCTGACCGCCTAGATGTTTCTCGTAGTGAGGCGGCGAACTCATCGGCTCTGTCTGACCACCACCCGGCTGTACCTGCACCTCTCTGCACTAAAGAGCAGACACAAAGATGACACACCACAGCCTAAGGAAGATGGGAAGGGGGAGGACCTGGACAGATGAGGAGGGGAAAAGGGGGAGGAGAGGAAAAAGCAAAAAAGGGGGGAGCCGATGGAGCGGGAGAACACAGAAAGGAGGGGGGCAGGGCAGACACAAGAGGGAGTGGAGAAGGCAGAGGAGGGGAACGCAAAAGGACTTGGGGGGAGATAAGGGAGTCAAAGAGAGGGTAAGCGGGAAAAACAGCATGGAAGAGGGGGGGAGGGAGCCCGGGAATGGAACAGAGGTAGGGAGGGGGAGGTGAGGATCAGGGTCGATAGGAGGGATAAATGGTGGGAGACAGGGTATCATTCAGGAGAGGGAGCTGACGGAAGTTCGTGTTCATTCTTTTGTGTTGTTTATATCATTTTGTGTCGCTTGCTCAGTAACTGGAAACTATACACAGCATTCCAAAATATGTGCAGATTTCTTTCCTTTTGATTAATTTTCATGTCAGCACCATTCTCAACTAAACACCTGGGCCTGTTGAAAAGTAATGCCTCAAAGTTTTGTATTCTGTTCAAATTACCTGTTGAGGTGTTACGTCGGTCGACGTACAAGCTTCTCTGAGGCAAGTTGCAACCCTCTGCCGCTATAGGTCTCTCAATTGTGGTGTGTAACATGGCAGTGTGTAACCTAGCTAAATTGGTGCGTAACATAGGTACGTCGGTGCCTGCGAAACTATGCGCTCAAACTGAGAGTTTCTAATCGCAGAAAACCTGCCTCCAGCTGACAGCATGTTCTTGAACATTTTTGGTGTCAGTTATGATTTTTTGAGGTAACTTTGTTGGTGCTCCCTTGTTTTTGGGGTCGAAATTGTGAACCTAGTTCTCATCATCTGTCACAGTGTTGTTAAGGAATCCATCACCATCACGCTTAAAACCCTAGAGAAATTGTCAGAAGTCCAACCTCCTCTGATTCATGTCAGAAGTGAGCATTTCTGTAGTGTAGTACTGCAACGGTGGCCTGTACAAGCACATGTGATACTCCACACTTGCCTGATTGATGTGTCACTGTTATCCGACGATTTTCCCTGATGAGTTCATCAATCTCATTCCGATGAGTCTCACCGAGCGAGGTGGCGCAGGATTAGCACACTGGACTTGCATTCGGGAGGACGACAGTTCAAACCCGCGTCCAGCCATCCTGATTTAGGTTTTCCATGATATCCCTAAAATCACTTCAGGCAAATGCCGGGATGATTCCTTTAGAAGGGCACAGCTGATATCGTTCCCCACCCCTCCCTGATCCGAGCTTGTGCTCCGTCTCTAATGACCCCGTTGCCGACAGGACGTTAAACACTAATCTCCACCTCTCTGATGATTCTTTTTCTTTGGGGTAGGGGTGGGGTGGCAGCAGCGTAATATTCCGTTCTGCAGCCTACAGGGGAGTTAAAAACACTAAAAACAGGCGATAGAACGGTGACTGTTTAAAACTGTAACATGGCGAAAACTTGTGGAAGTGGAAACATAAAAACAAAAGGGTTGGTGGTGCTGATTTAACACATAGTAATTAGACAGGCACAATTAAAAGAAACGGTAACAGTCTGGTTTCTATTCGCAAGAGTTAAAAAACACAACTAGCTACAGTATGGTGTCTGTTTGCAACACTTAAGAAAGGGGGGTTGCACAACCCTGAATGCTCACGTAAACACTGAAACACTGCACTATAGCGTAGACACGAAGGCAGATGCGAGGGTGAGGAGGACCAGACAGATGAGGGGGGAAAGGGGGGGAGGAGAGGGAAAGTAAAAGAGGGTGTGCCAGTCGAGGCAGAGGACACATAAAGGGTGGGGGGACAGGGCAGATGTTAGAAGCAGTGGGGAAGGCAGTAAAAGCAAAAGGACTCAGGGGAGAGAAAGGAGTCAAAGATATGGTAGGTGGGGAACAACAGGATGGAAGAGGGGGACAGGGAGCCTAGGAAAAGGACAGAGGGAGGGAGAAGGAGTTGAGGATCAGAGTTTATAGAAGGGATAATGGAGGGAGAGTGGGCACCATCTGGGAGGGGGAGTTGACAGAAGCCACCTTGGGAAAGGAGATGAAGGGAGTAGAGGTGGAGGGTAGGGGGGACACAACAGTGAAGGCGCAGCAGCAGGTGGGGGTTGGAGAGGAGAGGAGTAACCAGGCAGATGGGGGGGATCAAGTTGGTGGGAGGTATAGAGGACTAAGATATGTTCAAGGGAAAGGAGCAGATGGAGGAAAGGAATCAGGTCATAGGCAATATGTCTAGGGGACCAGACAATTGGCTTATATGGAAGGTGAGGTGGAGTGCATGGCACTCGAGGATCTGGAGGGACTTATAGCATTTGAGGGGGGCGGACAACTGGGTGGGACTGGCATAACAGAGGATGGGACGATTATGGATTTGAGAGTGGGGAGGGTTGTAGAGGGGTTCTACCCCAATGTCCAGCCAGAGAGGAATTTAAGGAGACAGAGGCAGTTGTGGGCATTGGATTGGATAGAGCGAAGATGAGGGATCTAGGTGAGGTGACAGTCAATGGTGAGGCCAAGATAGGTGAGAGTGGGGGAGAGGAGGACTGGACGGGCAGATATGGTAAGTGAAAAATCAAGGAGCCAGAAGGAGCAGGTGGTACAACCTACAATGATGGCCTGGGTCTTAGAAGGATTGATTTTTAGGAGCGACTGATTACACCAAGTGGCAAATAGCTCAAGGTGATTCTGGAGAAGGCTTTGGGACCATTGAAGGGTAGGAGCAAGGGCAAGGAAGGCGGTGTCATTGGCATACTGCAGGAGGTGGATTGGAGGGTGGTTGGGGCATATCTGCTGTGTACAGCAGATATAGGAGATGGGAGAGGACAGAGCCCTGGGGCACACCTGCAGAGGGGTAGAAGGTGGAGGAATTGATGTTATAGATGGTAATGTAGGTGGGGCTATGGGAGAGGAATGAGCCAATCAGATTGACATAGTTGATAGGATGGGCATAGGTCTGGAGTTTAAACAGGAGACCGGCATGCCATTTGCCGTGATAGGCCTTTTCAAGGTCTAGGGAGACAAAAATGGTGGAGTGATGGGAGTTAAGCTGGAGGGAGAGGAGATGGGTGAGGTGTAGGAGTTGGTTGGCAGCAGAGAAGGAAGGTTGAAAACCACACTGGGTGTTGGGGAGGAGGAGGTGTCGGTGGAGGTTGTGTTGGATACTCTGGGTAAAGATGGATTCCAAGAGCTTGCTGAACATTGAGGTGAGACGTATGGGGCAGCAGGAAGAGGCATCAGATGGAGGATTGTTAGGGTTAGGGAACATCAGGATATGGGAGGTTTTCCACAGGTTGGGGTAGAAGCCAGTGGCAAGGATTACATTATAGAGGGGGGAAGGACTGCAAGGAAGCAGGGATGGCAGTGTTTGAGATGGCAGCAGGTAATGCGGTTGTGGCCGGGGGCAGTGTTGTCATTAGTGGAGAGTTTGGGGCTGATGTCCAGTGTAGTGAAGGGAGTGTTAAGTTCTGATGGTGATGTTTGGTCTAGTACTGGAAGCTAGGAGCAAGTGGAGGAGCAGAGATATCCATATGTTTGATGATGTCATGGGGAGATTGGAGGATAGGGTCATGGTGTTTGACCTGGGTGTGTATGGAGTCCTGGTAGGCTTCCCAGTTGGCATGAGTAGGAGGAATGTCAGGGCAAGGAACAAGGTGGGGATGGTGACCAACAGAGTTAGTAAGGAGGATGGGGTCATGGTCACTGCCAGTCAGCTCAAGGACATCCACTGTGATGCACCCAAGGAGATTGGGAGAGGCTAGGATCATGTCAGGAGTGGTGTTGGATTTGGGTTTGGTGTGTTGGTGGAGGGGAACAGGGTCTCCCTGGAGTGTGGTGATAAACTGATGCCACTGCTGGAGTTCAGCAGGAGCATGGCTGTGGATATTGAGCTCTGTGGCAATCAGGTAGGTGAAGATGGTGCGGTCAATGTGGGCCAAGAAATTGTACAGAATGGGGGTACAAGGGCAGATGTAGATGGTGGCACATGTGACAGTAAGGGTGGGGAAGAAAAGGCTGAGGGTGATGCTCAGCAGAATTATTGACTAGAGATTGGGGCCAAACAGGGAGGTGCTTAAGGTGACGTATAGCAACCGCACCAGGGTACAGGTTATCAGTGCAGTGTTGAACGTAAGGGGTGGTGGAGATGGAGAGATGGGGATGCAGGAGGGTTTCATTTAGGATGAAGGCATCCATGTGGTGGCGGTTGAGGGTGTGGAGGAAGAGGAGTTTGTGGGTGAGCAGGGAGAAGATATTATGGTAAAGGATAGTGCAATGGTGTCACGCCATGGGAGGGGAGATTTAGACGAGGGTAGTGAGGGGGGGTGAAGGTGAAGTGGGTCAAATTGTGGAAGTAGGTGGGATAGGTGCCAAGGTGGTTGATGGTATGGCAAGCGAGGGCGATTTGGGAAAGGGTGTGGGGGCATTGGAAGGGGGATGTTTTGGAGGACAATGGTGACAAAGTGGATGATGCCCTCTGCAGTAGGAGGAGGGTGGAGTGAGTTGTTGGGGTGATGGGATAATCGATGGGGCAGATAGGGATGGTGAGCTCTGGGGTGACAGGAAGAGGTTTTGCTTTAAATTTAGAGGAGTAATTAGGATGGGGTTCATTACAGGTATTACAGGAGGGCAGAGAGCCGAGATTGAGGCAGCTCTTCAGGAAATGGGAATCTCTGCAATGGGGACAGGTAGGGGTGAT
Organism: Schistocerca piceifrons; assembly: GCF_021461385.2. Lineage (NCBI taxonomy): Eukaryota > Metazoa > Arthropoda > Insecta > Orthoptera > Acrididae > Schistocerca > Schistocerca piceifrons. Next base: position 84,812,328 of record NC_060141.1, read on the forward strand.
CTTGCAAGTGGCAGTGACATAGTAGTTATACTTAAGGCAGCATTGCCAGAGGTAGGATTGGAGGGGGAAGGGGAGGGGTCAACTTTGGGATATCTATGATAGATGAGGGCTCCCTCTGTAAGAGGCAGTCGATGGAGGGGGAGGATTATGTGAATAGGTGTATGAGGTAAGGCTGCCCAGTATCATTAAAGATGCTGCAGGCCAAGCAGATTTCAGTGTCAGGTTGGGACTTTAGATCCACCAACAGCCTCCATGATCACAGGGCTAAGCTTGGTGATCTTGGCCATGAAGATCAGCAGATGTTAGGGAGGTTGACACTGTCGGGGTGAGGACGGGGTATGGTAGGGGGTAAGGGTGGCTCGTGAGCCAAATTGGATATGTGGGATTTTGGAGAGGAGATCGGTGTGGAAGGAGGCATTGGGGGATTTGATGGGGACTGAGTCCTCTCATGGAATGAGAAGGGAGATTCGGGCATTGGGGAAGTATCTACAGATGGCCAGGGTGAGGGTGCAGCTGTCGAGGAAGTGATGGTCATGGTTTTAGAGGGTGCAGATGTGGGTGGAAGGGGTTGTAGGAGTGGGGGCTGGGGTCGTGTCCATGGGTATGGGTGGATTGTGGGGATCACGTGTTTTCCTTGTGGAGAGGGTGGGGGCAGGGTCAACATTAGGGGGTTTAGTAGGTTTCTTGCTCAGGACAGGATGGGAAGGGGGCTGGAAAATGGGTTGAAGGGGGAGGTGTTGGGAGGCAGATCCTCCCGGAGGGGCAGGTGATGCTGGGGTGGGGGCTAGGGTGTGGCAGAGACTGTGGTACAGTGGGCTGAGAAACGTGCCATCTGGGAGCCTGTCATAGGTGATGCAGTTTGTGGTAGGAAGTCTGAAGATGGTGATTGGGTGACCGCTAAGGGTTTGTGGTAGGAAGACTGAAGATGGTGATTGGGTGACCGCTAAGGGTTAGGGAGAGTCAGGGGAAGTGACAGCTGAAAACAGCACAGGAGTGCGGAGCAAATGGAGGGAAGGGAGAGCTCCATTTGATTGGAACAGCTGAGGAGGAGGTGAGAATGATGGAGGTGTATGGTGGCGCATGGTGGCTGTGAGCAAGTGGGGGTTGAAGATGGCGACAGTGGTGATGGTGACAGCAACAGCGACGGTGATGGCGGCAGGGACGAGAAAACGGCGGCGGCAGCGAGGACAGTGGTAGCGGTGGCGAAGGACTCTGACGATGGTGGCAGCAGCAGCAGTGGTGGCGACGAGGGGGCTCTCAGTGAGGGGGGAGGTGTGCAGGGGCGACTCGACCAGGGTGGGGCGGCAGGAAGGCGGTGAAGGCGGTTCGACGAAACCCTCCAGGCAGCGGCTGGACGACGACGGCAAAAGGGGTGGCCCAGTATCCTTGGCTGGGGAAGGCGGCGGCCGCTGCGGCGAGCACCGGGCTGCGACGGCAGCTGACGGACGGACGGATGGACGGCTGGCGGCGGCGGCAGCGGTGGCGGCCAAACGAAAGGCAGCGACGGCCGGCACGCAGACAGTGGCAGCAGCAGAGGTTCAAATGGTTCAAATGGCTCTGAGCACTATGGGACTTAACATCTCAGGTCATCAGTCCCCTAGAATTTAGAACTACTTCAACCTAACTAACCTAAGGACATCATGTACATCCATGCCCGAGGCTGGATTCGAACCTGCGACCGTAGCGGTCGTGCAGTTCCAGAATGAAGCGCCTAGAACCACTCGGCCACCAGTGGCCGGCAGCGCAGAGGCAGAGGGCTGTTCCAAATGCGTTGATTCCACCCTGAGAGTAGCCCAGGCAGTGTAATCTTACGACCTGGAATCGAGGGGATCTCATCCTCGAGAATGTCTCCGATGAGTGTCATCTGTTTCCATAAGCCGTGTCCACTCCGAGCTCTGTCACATACGTTTCCTTAATTACAAACACGGACAACCCAACTTCGCTCATTACTGTTGTCGATGCAATAATTGCCGGCCGCTGTGGCCAAGCGATTCTAGGCACTTCAGTCTGGAACTGCACGACCGCTACAGACGCAGGTTCGAATCCTGCCACGGGCATGGATGTGTGTCCTTAGGTTAGTTAGGTTTAAGTAGTTCTAAGTTCAAGGGTACTGATGACCTCAGATGTTAATCCCACAGTGCTCAGAGCCATTTAAATTTGAATTTGAAGCAATAATTACCGTTCGCAGCTTTCATTCTTCTATGCATTTCATTTGGAGGCATATTTTATGATGTCACTAACTCGATTACAGCCTGCTGTTTCTCGCACACCGACGTAGTTTTACTTTAACACCGCCATGTTATGCACTACGGTTCGGAGCCCTCTAGCGGCAGAGGGATGCAATTTGTGTCAGCGAAGAGGGAAAGTCGACCGAGTAATATGCCTCAACCGATATTTTGAAGAGAGTGAAAATGAAATTGGAGGAATTATTTTTAGTACTCCGTTCTATTTTTATATACGAGAACTTAATTACAGGCTGATAAACTACTAGTTATAAATCCACACTATTTGTAATGTTCTCTAACTTTCCTGGACAGGTTCTCAAAATCTTAAACGATTATAAAAATAGTATACATCGTAAAATAAGAGATCTAATTCAACGTGTGGAGTGACATGGTATAATATTTTTAGTTATGAGATAGTAAAAATATTCATTCTTCTTTTGTATGTATTTATTTCTCAAGATATTGTCAATGATTAACGAAAAGCACCACAGATCTCTTTCACACAGTTTTTGTTAATTATTAACGTTAATGTCAGTTATAGATTCAGCATTATCAAGAATACATTCCCAACGTAGTCACCCTAGCGACGAACACGTATTTCCCAGTGAGAGACTACTTTGTTGATACCATCGCTGTAGAACGTTTGATTTTGTTGGCGGAGCCACTACCTCATCTGTGCTTGCACCGCTATCTCTCTAGCAATGGAAATCCTTCTGATTTGGAAGGAGATAAAAATCCGATGGGGTCAAGTCAGGATGGGGGATGATGGACGACAGTGAACGCTACAATTCGGAGCCTCTAGTGGCAGAGCGATGCAAATACGCAGACATGAAGAAGAAAGATGCAGATTGTTAGTAACGTTTGTTTTCTTTAAAAAGTTTTCACGAGATCTCACTTAAAAATTTCGGAGGCATTATTTTTCAGCGTGCCATTACGTGATATAAAGGGGAAATGTTTAGCAAAAATCTCAGTGATATTGATTGACCTATCAAAAAACATTACGTAACACTCTTATACACATTCTTACGGACATACGCTATATATTGACTTGGACAACAATATGTATTACAGGTTTTCTGTTAAAACTGACTGCAAAAAAGAAAATTTTGATAATGTTCGGTTTCTTTCTCGCAGTCGTATTACGATACCGATACATTTGAATTATTTTGTTACATTATCGTGGATCGTTGGTGTTTCGTGTTGGATCCCTGAAAGCGTTATTACTTACACGAGAGCATTACAGTGTCGTATCGTTAAAGTTTTTGCACCGCCTAACAGCGTTTGTACATCTACTATTTCGGCGTTGGTGTCTTAGTAGTTATTGCCCCAGGATAGCTGAGAAGTTTTTGGTGTCTGCAGCCCTCTCGTGCCGGGCCCCTGGCCATGTCAGGCGGACCCGCGTCCACTATGGAGAAACTTGCGGAATAGCCTTCGCGACGCTCCGACTCTTGCACCGCCGCCCTACGGGGAGAACCGCGTCGGAAACGCCGCTCGTCCCGGCCTCCCGTCGCGCATAATGCTCTGCCCACCTCGCAACGAGCGAAGGATCGCTTGAATCGCGCCAACCGCCACAAATCGCCGGTGGATACCACCGGCACTGAAACCGATCATCATGAAGACCGTCCACCGTCGCGTGTCAGGGTCCGTTCATCCGCGTCGTCGTCGTCGTCCGACGATTCACCTGACCGCCTAGTAATTGATCTTTCTGGTAGTGAGGCGGCGAACACATCAGCTCTGTCTGACCACCACCCGGCTGTACCTGCACCTCCCTCTACGCCGTCCCGCCACCGTGGCGAGTCTTCTGGACACCCTGACCCAGTCGGAAAGTCCTCTGGCCGTCGCTCCAGACGCCCCTCCGCCCACGCGGGCTGTGGTGGCAGCGGGTCGTGTTCCGATACCCCCCTGCCGGGGGACGCCGCACCGGATGGTCCTGTGGATGAGGAAATGACTCATGCTCCCGACCCTCCTTCTCAAGAGATCACGTCAAGCCCTCTGAAGAAAGAGAGGATACCCCCCATTGTGGTATATAATGTTACTAATTACACGAAACTGAACACTGAGCTCCAGCGGCTCATTGTCGGCCAATTGAGAGCTGTTTACCAAAAAGATCATGTGAAATACCTGCTCGACAGTAGGGACGACTATCTTACCATTCTCGATTTCGTAAAATCAAAGGCGATGCCTTACTTTACCCACCAGACGTCGGGTAATCGCCACACCAAAATCGTCATCAAGGACTTGCCACCAGAGGTTACAGCAGAGGAGGTCAAGGAGGAACTGCTTCGACTCGATTTCGAAGATCCTTTGGTCCACCAGTATAGCAAGAGGAATCCTGAGACCAGGGCATTGATCCCCTGCCCTACCCACGTCGTCTCCCTTTCCCGGAGGGAGGACATAGAGCGGATTTAGCAAATCCGGTATCTTCTGTACACGAAAGTCCGGATTGAATCGTACGAGGGCCGCAACGGGCCAGCCATCTGTTGCAAATGCCAACGTTTACGACATACTGGGAATTACTGCTCCCTGCCGTTGCGGTGTGTTAAGTGTGCTGTCCCACATTTAGTGGAGAAGTGCACACTCCCTGCTTTGGAGATACCTACCTGTGCCAGATGTTTGGGAACGACGCACGATCCCCACCACATGGCATCCTGGAGGGGGTGCCCTGTTTACCAGAAGGCACTGAAGTCTTCTCGTCCACCCAAAAAGAAACCAAGAAAAAATCGACCTCCCCCACCGCTACTGGACATGACCAACTACCCTGGGTCAGCCTGGTGCACTGTCCTCAGCAGCCACTCTGGTACCAGCCACTCAGGCACCAGACGGTTCAGTGGCTCCTGTGCCCCTTCCTGCCCAGACTCTCACGACATCCTTTGCTGCTGCAGCCCAGTCTCCTCCTCATTGTCTGTCTTCCATGACGGCTCCCACTGCTCACCAACTACAGGAGCCAGCTGCAGCTCCCTCCAGTCCATCTGTGGCTCTGTCTCAGCCCTCTGCCACTACCCCCACTCTGCCTACTACTACACCTGCTCCTGCGCGCCGTAGGGGCAAGCAGACCACCCGGGACCCTGCCCCAGTGGTGGAGACTGATGCGTCCTTTTGGGCGGACATGTGTGAAATCCTCCAGGTCATCTCCTTTTTCACGAAACCCCACATCCGGGCTGTTATTCGTGACACTGCACAAAAAATCCGTCAGTCGCAGGACGGGCTCTCCAAGGTCATCGCCCTAGTGGAGGGGCTTAGTCAAATATTGTTGTAATGGCGAATGGACCTCCACACCACCACCAGCCCCCTCAGGATCTTGTCACTTGCATTTTTAATGCCAATGGCATAAAACATATGAAGACGGAATTGAACACATTCCCCCATGACTATCGTGTGGATGTTTTACTGGTCACAGAAACACACCTCAAACCGGCAGACGATTTCCGCCTTCGCAACATGGTGTGTTACCGCTCTGACCGCCTAGACCGCCGTGGTGGAGGCGCAGCTGTATTCCTCAACAAAGCTTTTGTCCATACCCAAGAGACTCTCCAGCCAATGGAACACATAGAGGCCACAGCAGTTACCATCTCCACACGCCTTGGTGCCATTATCGTTGCAGCAGCGTATTTGAGCCCAAACAAGCCACTGCTGGAAGCAGACCTCCGCACATTGTCATCCTTTGACAGGCTCATCATTGGGGCAGATCTCAATGCCAAGCACCGAGCTTGGCATTCTCGCGTGTCTAACCCCAAAGGCCGGCTCCTCCTTGACCTGGAGGATACTTTAGCACTATCAGTCTATGGCCCCCACGAACCTACCCATATCCCAGTCTGTACTAACTGGCAGCCAGACGTTCTGGAAGCGGCCATCTTCAAAAACATCACTGCTCAGTTTTCGCTGGAAGTTCTAGACGAACAGGCCTCTGACCGTGAGCCAGTACTCTTGCACCTCACCAATGCTGCCCTTTCATTTGATGCTCGTTCCACTGCGACCCTCACCAATTGGGACAAGTTTACCAGGGTTCTTAATAACACCACTCGACACGACCTCGATTTGACAACACCGGCCAATATAGTCCGTGCTGTGGATTACCTTACCGCCAAAATACAGAAAGCAGTGAAACTCTCCACCTTCACTGCACCTCGAAAGTTAACACCCCTGGATGACTTGCCCCCTCTGTTACGAGAGCTGAAGGTGCAAAAGAACCGCTACCGCCAGAGGTGGAAGCAGTTTCGTGACCCCCAGGACAAACGCCAAATGAGACGCCTCCAACGCGAATTCAGCCACCTGCTCGCCGAATGGAGGTCTGAACAGTGGGAGTACAGGATGTCCACTTTCCTACTCCACCAAAAATCTTACTGGGCTGTCATTCTCACCCTGCGGCGTTCTAAGCCAGCGACTGCTCATCCTATTCGCACAGCAGCGGGCTTGTCATATGATACCCTGGAAATTGTGGATACGCTGGCAGATGCGTTCGAGGCCCAAAACCGCCCTCTGGTCCAGAACCTTTCTCCGAACGAACTACAGGAAGAACATGAAGTTCTGACAGCTGTTGCTGCTTTCCGCAACCGCCCACCCCAGTCTGCTCCCCTTCTTACGTCCATGGCAGAAATTCAGCGCATCCTTCGACGGAAACGTGGCCGGTCGGCCCCTGGATTGGACGGAATTTTAAGTGAACATCTTTGCCACCTTCCCCGCACACCACTCATCTTTTTCACCAAGATTTTAAATTGTTGTCTCACATCTGGCCTTTTCCCCCCTCAGTGGAAACAAGCCAAGCTGATTGCGATCCCCAAGAGGTTGAAAGACCCTACAGTCCCCACCAACAACAGGCCCGTCAGCCTCCTAAACACTACGGCGAAGGTCCTTGAATCTGTGATCCTTCACCGACTTTCCCAACCTCTTGCAGCAGCTCCGTCCTGAACAGTTTGGATTCACTTCGCACCTCTTTGCTGAACTTCAGGTCCTACAGATCACTGAACACATCAGCAAAGGCTTCAACACTGCCAAGTCGACAGCTGCCGTTTTTCTGGACTTACAAAACGCCTACGATAAGATCTGGCAAGACAACCTCGTAGACAAGATGCTGACACAGACCCCTATACCGGATATTTATGTCAAGATCATGGATGACTTCCTCCGTGGTAGGACTTTCCTAGTGGCTCAACGGGGAATGCGTTCTGGCATTCGCCAGTTGTCGGCAGGCACTCCGCAAGGATCGGTGCTATCTCCCATCCTACTTAATATCTATGTCAATGATATGCCGGTCATCCCCGAGTGCCACATTGCACAATACGCTGACGACACAGCACTATACACCACTGGCCGCATTACTGACGCCATCGTCGCCCGCCTCCAGCGACAGGTGGACGCCACTATCACCTGGTGCCGGACAAACAAAATAGCTCTCAATGCCGCCAAAACTACGGCAGTTTACTTCACGAAACGGCGCCCAGTCCTCCGCCGCAATATCTCGATTGCAGGTGTGCAGGTGCCCTGGTCCCCGAAAACCACCTATCTCGGGGTCTAGATGGACCACAAGTTGCTCTTCCACTGTCATGCGGAGTACGTCACCAACAAGGGGCAAAAGCTAACCAGGGCTTTGTACCCGCTCTTTCGCAGTAGGGAACTTAACCTGCATACCAAGCTCCACATTTACCGAACAGTTATCCTGCCTGCCCTCACGTAAGGATCTGCGGCATGGGCCACGATTAGTTTCACCAGGATGCGGACATTGCAGCGCCTGCAGAACAAGGTGCTCAGGTGGAGCCTGCACGCCCCGCCACTCACGAGAATTTTCACTCTCCACGCGGAAGCGGATATCGTCCCCCTAAAGACGACCATACGCAACAACGCGCGGCGGATCTATGAGAAAGTGGATGCCTTGCGGGACACTGTCCATGGGTTACGCCACGTTGGGACCACACTTCCACGCCGCTGGCATCGACATCCGGTTCCCCTAACCATCCTAGAGGAAACGGATTCCGACCATGGCTAACGATAGGTCTGGCACGCCCACCACGGACGCATCCTTTGGCGGAACTAGCCCCCATTCTACGTCCAATACTTTCCAATCATACCTGCCCATGTTAGGCTAAATTTTTCTGCCTGACTCATGTAGTACTGTCACCGTCAGAGGGTGGTACGGGACTACAAGTCCCACCGCCACAACTCCAAAGTGAATTGCAGAGACGCACTCACTGCCCTGTGGAAATTTACTGCCTCACCAACACAGTTAGACCGCAATAGACCAGTGATGCTGTATTGTAACATATCACAAAAAAAAATATCGTGGATGTCCATATCCAAATCAAATAAAATCAAATAACTATGGACAGACAGTATTTTACCATGAGGAACTGGCTTTACGAATTTTTACTACCTTCAACATGAGGTGGAAACGGTTTATCGCTTGAATATCTACATCGTCGCGAAGGTTTTGGGACGCCTAACGGTGGACGATGCTTTCGTGACTGACACACAGCAATAAAGGTGACGTTACGTGGTGTGATACGTATCAACGTGATACTCTGATTTGCTGCCTTTTTTGGGCATTGTATGATCTAAAACAAACCATAGGTTATCTGGCCAGTGAATACCTATGAATCACACTCCGTCTTCAGGCCACGAGTGGCCTACCGGGCCCATCCGACCGCCGTGTCATCCTCAGTGGAGGATTCGGATAGGAGGGACGTGGGCTCAGCACACCGCTCTCCCGGTCGTTATGATGATATTCTTGACCGAAGCCGCTACTGTTCGGTCGAGTAGCTCCTCAATTGGCATCACAAGGCTGAGTGCACCCCGAAACAGCAAGTATAAAATATCTACGGCGTAGCTTAATCACAGCTAGCCTGTATCCTTGTTTCTGACTAGTAATGTTAGCTGTGGGCATAGTTTTTTTTACTAAAGTAGGAATTAATTGAGTTTTAATTGAATCACGTTTTTAATTTTTGTTCGGAAACTGGTGTAGGTTATTAGTCTGCTGATCCTCTGTCGTTCAACTCATCGTGTTTGTGAGTAAAGCATTTCAATGGTATATTGCTCTTCGTCACTGCATTACATGTTCAAATCTACTAAAATAGTTCATATATGATGTAGGCTTTGGAAATTTGTGGTAAGTTCCCATGGGACCAAACAGCTGAGGTCATTGGTCCCTAGGCTTACACACTACTTAATCTAACTTAAACTAACTCACGCTAAGGGCAACACACACACATGCCTGAGGGAGGACTCGAACCTCCGACGGGGGCAGCCGCGTGAACCGTGGCAAGGTGCCCTTAGACCGCGCGGCCTGTAGGCTTTGTTAGTATTTTTATTGATATTATGACTATTATTATAATCATTAACCCTTTCACAGAGTTTGATTTGTGTCCTAATCACAAAATTGCTACTAAAAAATTTTAAACACATATGATTTTTCCAAAAGATATGTGGGATACGTATGTCCCACTGATCTTTTGTGGACCCGATTTTACTTAGAATGATATCACTACAACTTCATACAACACTTACAAGCAAAGCTTGCTTGTACCAGTGTTTAACTTTATTCTTTGGGGTAGTAAATTTGTCATTTTAGATATTAAATATACATGTTGAATCCATTATTATTTTCAATAAAAATACATTTTTCAAGTCAGTGAACATTAGTTACTTTACATGAGATTTGTAAAAACCAAGGTGAATACATAGTGGCACGTTACAGGAAGGAAACACATATTTTGTCCGTTTTTCAGTCTCTTTTGTACTGCAATACCTACACCGCCTCTCGGTCTTCAGCTCCTTTGGAGTATGACTCCCGACATTCACAAGCCTGATTTCCTCTGGCGCGGTAGACACCTCTTTTTCTGGAACAGAAAGCAGGTGATGGACCCTTTCTCACTCTGGATTAAAATCCACTAATCAGGTATCTTGCCAATCTCGTCTGAGATGACAGCTGGTCTGTTTCTCGTCTTGAGAGTTTAAATAATATATAAGAGCTGACAATGGCTACGTTAACAAGAAACTAAAACATTCGGTGCCACCATTTCACAGATCGCCTGCCAATCATGTATCTTTCTGTTAGCCGATCAAAATGATCTGCTCCATCCATAGTGTTATTATATACATGTACTACTTCAGGGAATGAAATGCTAATTGTTGATCCATCCTTCAGCTTTCTTGTGATGAATACAACATCTTTCGGTTATGTGCAGTGGAAAGGAGAGAGACTCGTTTGCTATCTTGCCGCTTAACAGTAGAAACACCAGATTTGACAGCAAATGTGGATTCTCCATGGCTTAAACGAGGTAATTTACTCGACAAAATTTCATGTACTCCTTTTCTGTTTCCTGCGACAGTACCACAGTTACGAAGCCCTCTTTCTCTCAATACTTTCATTAGTCTAAATGTTGAAAAGAAATTGTCAAAAACAATAATTCTATTAGACTGAAGAAAGATTTACACAATTCCAACACAACTCTTTCCACATCTGGCAGTCTTTGAATTCCCCTCCACTGCCGTCAGATTTTCCCTGTTAACTTCAAAATTTGAAATGAAATCTGTGTCTGAATCAGATAGGCTCCAAATTTTGTAACCTCTTTTGATGGGTTTCATTGACATGTATTGTTTAAAACGTGTTCTACTTTTCAATACTACCACTGACTCATCAACAGCCAGCGAAGTAGGAGGTGATAAACTTTCAAGCAGTTTTTGTTTAATGCCGATATATATGGCCTGATTTTATACATTTTGTCATAACTTGAAACGTTTATTGCTGGTTGAAACAAATTATCATTGCAGTGAAGGTTCTCTATTATTTTCTTGTAGCAAGTAAGTGGCATAATATTATATACTGCATTTAAATTTAGATATTGATCTGAGCTCCAGTAACTGGCTGCTTCAGGTATCTGATGAATACCCATTGCTATTGTCATGCCCAGAAAAGCTTTTAGTTACTGAAATGTGAGCTGTTTCCACAGCACACTATTCTTCTGTTTGGCATATATGTTTGTTTGAAAGCAGATCTGCTGCGTCCTAGAATCGACATATACTTTTGTCAAAATTCACAAATTCATTGCCTGTCAAAGTGAAGTTTGTTGTTGGTTTTGGTTCAAGCACTGAAGCTATATTTAGTCCTTCAAAATGTGTTACGTCGTCATCCCGATCAGAATCTATAGATTCAGCAGTTTCCTCACTGCGTTCATAATTCACTTCAGTTTCACTCACAACGCTGATGTTTTCATCTATCAACGTATCAGGATGTAATATAGCATTGGGACCAATCTGTTCTACATAACTGTACGTATCTGTTGAGGTGCTTGGAGTAGACAAATGATAACAAAATGATATGTCTACGAAAACATCAGCGTCTTCTGCTTCAGTTTCTGAGTCTTCTGGGTTATCTGGCAGGGAAAATAAAGAACTAAGCATTTCGCTGTCTCAGATGCTGTAATTTCATTAGGACAAAAATTTATAGACGAAACTGTATTTATCTGAAATGTGAGTGCTACAATATCGCAATATAAGGGCGCTGCAGGGCCACGCAACGGTCACTCGAGCACGTGTCCCATTAATTGTAAATACCATAAAAAAACCTTTAGAAGTAAAATGAGTTTTAGAAAGCGTAAATTTAGTTTGTAAATACCTAAGAAACAAGAAACAGCAAAAATACCTACTTCGGACATGTTTTGTAGCAAGAAAATGACGAAAACCGTTTCGAGACACAAGAAGCAATAGTTAACTGCGCGAAAACTTACGCGGCAACCCGTTTGAACAGTTACGCCTTGTATGTAACGAGAATTTCAGTGCCTTGATTTTTTCCGAGTTCAGAAGGGCTGCCAACAGATGGCAGCACTGTACAGAAGTATGCAACTCGCCTCCCAGTGTTTTAAATCATGTCCGAAGTTAATGGGACGTATGTGTCCCAAAACCACGAAGGGTTAATGAGAAGGTTGCGCTCAGATTGAGCAATAATATACAAGTTTTAGTCTTGCTATGGTTTGTCGCAGTTTCAGTTCTCTTTGCACCCGTTATACTGTATTTTTTGAATACTTGACCCAGTACTTTAAGCTTTTGAGTCTTCCTCCTTTGTTACATCTGTCGTACATATAGGTGCTGAGCAGCGTTGAGCTATTTGGATCTCACTGGAGAGCTCCAATGAGAACCTAGAGATTAGACTCGAGACCACAGCATATCTTTCAGTATTGAGGAAAGAGCAGCAGCAGCCAGCACAACTCACAAAATGTTACGAATAAAGCCGGTATATTGACAAGCATAGCAGTCTCTATTCAATGCGATGCTGGTGCCAGACATAATGTGGAGAATAGAGATCGTATGGGAGAAACTTAATACGATGATATGAAAAGAACAGAAAAAGTCAGGACGAATGTTCGTGGAACGAGTAGTAGGAATGGGAAAAAAGAGTGTCATCCCGAATTACATATGAGCACATCAAAGGGATTTATTCCATAGAGTTACAAGACTAACTACCTTCCACAGGACCGTATCAGGACCTGATGAAGAAGGGGATAGACCTAGACTTCCACAACACACTAGCTTTGCTGGATGACAGCTGAACAGAGAACGTAGAAGCTAGATCAATACAACGGTAATACTCGCCGTTTCTATGTCCACCATATTGTTTTTGTTCTCTAAATGTCTTCATTTTTATCTTTTGTGTTTCTCTGAGGCCAAAGAGCGGCGTAGTATGCTGCTTCTGGCCTGCCTGTAAACAGGTTTAAAAATAACAATAAAGAAAAAAAGCATATGTACACACTACATTGGGTTGGTGGAATTTGTTGTTGTTAACTACTTTATGATGAAACACGCTTCCTGCAAGTATTGCGTCGTCCACATGCACACGTAACACTATCACTGCTCTATAACTCAGTTGCGTGTCGCATTTCACTCCCGAATCCGAATATTTAAAAATCACTTTCACTTTTACTCAGTTTCTGCACCATATGTGGGGCGGCGGGTGGTATTGTTGTTATTAACATTTAGTATTTATTTAATGCTGTTGTTTGCCGTTCTCAACACTGCCTCTCTAACTACAATATTGGCAACCAGAAAATGATTAGCAAAACGTGAAGCCTGTAATTAGAATTCCTAGTGCCCACTTCATCTGAGAAATACATTTATAGCTACAGCTTATAGCTCTGAGGAATTAGGAGATTGTCTGGGATTCATAATCAAAAACCATTTTCTCTAAAATGTTCACTATATTCTGAAAGTCACAGACCAAAAAGAATCCACACAATCCAACTATCAGAGCAGTTCAGAGTCTAATGCGCTGATGCAACTATAACTGTTCAAATTAAATGTTTAAGTGAATGCTCGCCATAATTTGATGATAATGTTCATCAAACGCCACGCTAAATAATGGTAGAATGTCTGTCCTGCGGCGGCACGTTAAAATACGACATACGCAAACTGAAGATAGATCATTACAGTCATCCCAGAATTAACACTTCACTCGAAAATGATTTCATGGTTACGCGTATCCCGAGTAACTTATTACAGCATCCGAGGCTGTTTATAGCAATGATACCAACGCGACGCGACTCCTGGCACAGGTGGTGCACTAATCAGCATCTGGAGAGAACTGGGGCCTTTTTTCTCTCGCGCAGCATTCTTACATATAAAGCCGCAGTGCGGACGGCTATGCCTGATCAAATCAGCTCTCCTGACTAGCCGCTGGGCTAGTAATGCACCACTTTAAGTTATCGAGTAAATCATTGCTTCCTTTGCCGATGGCCGATGAAGCTCTCAATTTAAATGTGCAATCAGCACACAGGTAAGTAATCATAATAAAAGTCTGATGTGGCTAAGTCAAATATTTTGGGCGAGAGAATTAATTTAATTACACTACACGCAGTAGACGAGCTCTGAAGTTGCCCTTTGGAGGTACGCTATTGCTATACTTTTATAGTTATTCAGTTGAAACTTCTCACATCTTTATGATTATAGCGGATCTCCCTTCTACTTAAATTAAACATCCTAGCTTTATTTATTCGCCTACTTAATCTATCTTGCTTCCTTAATTTTTAAGACAAAATCCAGAAATTCATGAATTTCAACTAAAATTATAATTTGTGAGATCCAGAATACTGTTTCTACTAAATTATTATGCAGAAGGAATCTAAATATAAATTTTTAAGTTTCTAGCTCTTTTCTGTTTCGCCAATGATTTTTACAGAAAAACGTCCAAATTTCGAAAATGGTTAAAGTTATTGAACTGATATTCAACACATACTGATTTAGTATTACTCCTGGCATGCTAGAAACGTTTCAGGTTATTTGCTTGATTTTTAAACTATTGCACAACATTTATGTCGTCAGAGCTAGTTACGACAGACTGGCTGGCACACAATGGAAAGACTGATGCGAATTTTGTATGGCGTGAGTAGGCTGCTTCCTTACACCACCCTCTACTTAATTTTTTTTATGTAAATGGAAAAAAAGTTAATTACAAAAAGGGAAGCAAGAGTACAGCTTAACTCCCTATGAAAAATTAAAATTTAAATTTAAAAATATAGAAATATTAAAAGAAAACTGATTACCTACTTCAATTATTTAAATTGCTGGCATGTTCACTGCCTCTTAAGCAACATCATCACTCAAAATTTAAGCAAAATCAATGAAACACTTTGGCATACATATTGCCTTAGACAGCCGAAGACATAAAATATGTAAAATTATGAAAATCTTAAATCCATTAAATACATTTTTACATACACAAATTCAAAGAAAATAACACAGTTATTCACGATACATAAACAGATAATTATATCTTAGTCTTCTCTAAACCTGAAAGAAAATTTCACAAATCATGACAATTTCATTTTTACACACGTGGCCACTTTGGCCGGCGTTCTACACTTCCATTCACAAAGGTAGTGGAGGGGAAGTTGCTATGGAGTGCGTCCTTCACGTTCACTCTAAATTGCATGTGGAAAGGGGAGGGGTCACTGTGAGTTGTGTCCAAGTCACTCCACGCTTTCACACAGCTACCAGGCTGCCATTATCTGGTTTGTCCTGTAGAACAAACGAAAAGAGTGCCTCAGACTCTGTTCACTTAATATCTAAGGGTGGGTCACAATGAAATGGGGATATATACATTTTATCTTTCAATATGTTACTGGAACAAAGTTAACAGAACTTTTTCAATTTTACTCTCGCAGTTCCTTAACTGTCATAAAACCGGTAAATGGCTCAAAACGCCGTTAGTCACATACTAGAGAAAGTTTATGCTTAAGGCATACAATCATAAACCCTATGTTATTTCAGTTTATTATTTCTGGGCCGGAACACTGAATCAATGCTCGGTACATTCTTGTTACATTTATATTTTATTTACTTAGCTGACTCACCTTCGATTACCTTATTCTTACAGATAGCATGAGTATATTTGATTAGTAGTTGCCTTCTCAGCTTCTTTGTGCATGCGAGTAACTTGTGGTAATAGTACAGTTCTGAGTGTTCAAAACACACTACGTTTAGTTGACTACTAAATCCACTTATTGGTCCTCTGCTGCTGTGTCAGTTCCACATCTGCAATTATGTACTTACTTCATCGAAATGTATTTATGCTGAACTATAAATAATGTTTCACATCTGCCATTATGTTACTCAATTATGTTGCTAGTGTATGTACTTATTTAACACTCACTCTATTAATATTTAACGCATAGGATAGCACATTTATTTCATATCTATAGTGTATTGCAGCTGATCAGTTTCCTCACGTGGCAATCCATTTCCACTCGATCGGACGCTGAAACCACAGGTAGTCTCTCTCGACCTACCACTAAAGTGCATTAAGTAATTATGGACGAGCGTAATGCTAAATTCCTTAAACCTATAGGACACCATGAGCTGCTCTGTCTCATCTAACACAAGGGTACCTATGGTCACGTTCACGCCTCCAACTCATAACCTCAATACGTGTAGGTGTGTCCTGTCACACACTACACCAAATATCGGCCAGCTCCAACCTTATAAATATTTCAAGGAAGTGTCCTTCACGTCTCAACCACAAACACTGTTCCATTCTATTACACTGCCATTCCTTGTTACACAAAGTGAGTTCATTTTTACAACTTATCTGCATATTTTTCATAACACTAAGCAATCTCTTTAACTATTAATTAGTTAGCTCTAATGCATACACTAGGTCTCATTGCCACTTCAGATCCTGCTTATAAACGAACTTGTATATCTTTTTTAAATATTATTGTGGGGCCATTTTCAATAAAACAACACTTTGTACTTACAATATTACCAGGGTTCTATACATATTTGTTACTTAAATACATTTGTATCTTAATTAATCATACTTCTCTGTTGTTTATATCACTGTTTGGTTTGTCACATTAGGTATTTTCTTCACTAATCGGTGGATAGAATGGTTACAGAACTCTTGGCTTTTTAGCCATGACGGAAAATTTTAGTATTGCAAAGAAGGAGTCGAAACTTTGGTGGATAGGAAAGGTGAAGACGAGTGAGATCTGAAATGGGAAAGAAGATCTCACACAGCTGGGATTGCACAGCTGCCACACTGTGTAGGGGTTACAGAACAACCTCCTCCCTCCAGAATTCATTAGTTTATTATTAGCTTGATAACAATACCGTAAGATTTTAGTATTTGAGAGTAAGAGCCGATATTTTGGTGGATAGGAAAGATAAAGAATGAGTGAGACCTGAAATGGGAAAGAAAATCTCACACAGCTGGGACTGCACAGCTGCCACACCGTGTAGAGGTTACAGAACAACCTCCTACCTATAGAATTCATTAGTTTATTATTGGCTTGATAACGGAAAATTTAATGTGTTGGAAAGAAGGGGTGGAAATTTTAGGTGGATAGAAAAGATGAAGAGTGAGTGAGACCTGAAAAGGAAAGAAGATCTCACACACCTGGGACTGCACAGCTGCCACACTGTGTAGAGGTTACAGAGCAACCTCCTCCCTACAGAATTCATTCACTACCTTTGAACTTCTTTAGGTCGATCACGTTCCTGAGACCTAATAGCTTTTTACTTTTAGGGTACTCTAGCCTATATGCATTGGCATGTGGTTTTCCTATGATCCTGAAAGGTCGTTGGTATACGAACATGAATTTCTTTGTTTCTGCATTTACTTTCTTTGAATTTTCCTTGGTTTTGACAAGGACTAACTGACCCATTTCAAAACTGGTGGGTACAGCTTTTGCGTCGTGACGCTTCCTTCTTTCTTCTGTGTTTAGCTTACTTTTACTAAGATTAACACCTTCGTCCCAATATCTCCAATTTTTCAGAACTGGTATAGACAGCTCCCAAGTTTCATCATTAGTTACTACATGTTTATCAATAAAAGGTACAGTAATTACTCCAGTTATCGGCAGGACCATTTTTAACTGGCTTCTTTCAAAATCAACAACACTCTGATATTTTGACAAGAAATCTATGCCAATTAAAACCTCAATACTGAAATTGTTTACAATTAAGCATGGATGATCAATTAAATTACCATTAATATCAAAGGGCAGCAAAGCTTCTTACTTTACCGTTTATGACACCTTGCCAGTAGCACCAATTATTCTTAGTCCTGATACCCTCATTACTGTAAGCTTGTCTTTACCAGGTAATGCATCAAAGAAGGACTGAGATATCGCACTCACCTCACTTCCACTGTCTAAGAGACAATGTACATTGATACCCAACATATTCACTATTATTATAGGTTGGCTTATTCTAGTTTGTACAGGTGGTTCCTCAAACTCATCCAATAGTCCCTTTTGGATTTGTCTCCAACAAAAGTGATCGACATCTGTCTTCATTACATTTAGGTCAAAGTGTGTAGGGGTTTCTTGAATTACATTTTCAGCTGCCTTTTCCAGTCGGTCTATTAATTTCAAATCGAAACACCGCACGACTTCATTACATTTAGTTTGCTGAACATGACCCAAACTACTGTAGTCTGAGCGATTCTGCGCCTTCAGACCGGGCATAACACTAGTTAAAGCTAAACCACTTTCACTATTATCATCAGGTTCCTTCTCCAGTGACAACTGGTCACAGCTACTGGGTTCATCGACCCCCAACAGGCTATCCTCTACATTATCACTTACCTCCTGTCCTAAATCTATTAGTACAGTATCAACATCCTGCACAGGCACTTTAGATAAGAGCACATCATTCTCATCGTAAATATAAGCATTGTAACGTTCCCTGGCAACACACACACTATTAATAAACTAAAATTTAATTGTACTATATACGCCGCTATGAAGCAATTTGTATATACTGTAATTATTTAACAAAAAATATTATTTAATTTTGTGTAAAGGACATTCGTTATTATTGTAATATTTTCTGTAGTAATATTGTCGATGTATTTATGATTGTAATATTTCTATACTCATAATGTAATTACGAAATGTGTCAATATCTGCGATATTGAAAAATGTAAAATACAGCCGCAGATTGCAAAGAGACAATAACGGTTGAGGAATTGTTAAGAGGTATCAATACAATATCGAGGTGAAGCCTCACAAAACCTACTGTCGAGCCTCATACTCCATTCCTTAGTCCAAGAAGGAAATAGCAGCTATCTCTTAGCAGATCCCCACTCAGGAAGAGTATGGGGACTGTATCCACGTAAGGATGTGAAAATATTCCTACAGTAAATAACTAATAGTCCTATGTGTTATTTGTAAAAAAGGTACACCATTCTTTTGAAAATGAATGAACATTAATGATGTGTGATCTGTAGAGATAATGTACTAGTGTAGAAGTATTTAGTTATAAGAATATGATTGACTTTTTCTTTTGTTTATGAATATTTGTGTTATGTCTTCTTTTTAATTAGTGTTAGCTTAAACATGCTCTAAATGTCTGCACAGACAACCTGATTAGTGCAATTATTTATAGTGTTAAATTGTGACAGAGGTCAGTCAGGAGGAACATTTTAGTAGTGATTAGTTTGTGTACTGCATAATATTCTACATGTGTGTCAAACTTGAAATATTTCTTGGTACAATCTTTTCTATTACATATATATATATATATATATATATATATATATATATATATTATATATATAGCTGTCAGATTGACAGATTCGAACCCAGAATAATATCAATAAAATATATATATATATGTATAGCTGTCAGATTGACAGATTCGAACCCAGAATAATATCAATAATATGAGACCCTGAGAACTTTATTTTCAAACCAGTGTTATCAAAGAGAATAATGCACCCAGTAGTGACCCGAGGGCACCATGGGAGGCAAACTTATTGCAAATTTAAGTAACGCAAAGTTACGCACAAAGGAGCTTCAATTGAAGTATGTGCAGATCCAATCAGTTAAAAGAGCTAGCCTGACACTGTCCAAGTCAATATTAGCCTACAGCAACTGCACTGTAGTTACGTAGGACCTTGCAAGTAAAGTGAGACATAATTTCAAAGGAGTTATTGAACAATATGCCTGAATCCGGCTGGAATGTCCAAATAAAATCTACTCGAACATAAATATAGATGATTTTTGGGCAAACTAATACGAAATTTTAATATTTGTTACCATGTACGCAATTATCACACACCTTGGTAAAGAGCGAACAAAGAAGTTACGAATGTGCTGTTACAAAAAATTGCACAACGGACATTGTAACTGAAAAAACTTAAACAAAAGTGTAGTATTGTGTGGCAGAGACAGACAGTGACTGTTAAACCTGCAGCAATACGTCACGAGGTTGTTATGAACAAGCAATAAGAAACTGTATCATCGCCGTGTGTGCAAGTGGACAAGGAACTAGCACGACACGAACAGTGAGCCGATAACAGACGGTGGACCAAGTTAGTGTCAAACTATAGCTCTTTGTGTGTCAAGGGACGCCAGAAAAGCCCATTGACTACAGAGATACATTTTGTCCTAAGGTGAAAACTTGCGTGTGACTAATGACAAGTCATGACATGGTGAAAAAATATTGTGTGCCTATAAAACGTGCTACTGTGACAACGAAACATTGTGCAAACCAGACTAGTGAAGGCCTACTGAATAATAACTGCCAATAACTGTGTGCGTTTTTTTCCACAGCTGGAAAAATGCCCATAAGGATAGTACACTGTTTGTGAACTTGTTGCATGTTTGCTGGAGCACTGCAAGAAGATGTCACATGGGCGAACTGATATACAACGCGCATCTGGCTACTTCAGCCATGCAGCGGCCGCAGCAGCCCGTAGCAGACCAGACAGCCACACGCCTCTCCGCGCCGTAGCTGGCAACACCGGGGGCGGTGACCTACACGGAGCCAACGCGCCGCGCCGAGCGCCGCTCAACAATCACTCCGCACCGCTTACCAACTACAGCATTATTGACATATTCCAAAATATTTGCACAAACTCATAACATGTCAATGAACTCGATTTTTGATAAACAGTGAACATTTATTACGTATACCTGTAAATTGACAAGAGAAAATGAACACTAACAACATTTGAAACACGTAGGTAGTGGGAACATTATGAAAAGTGACGTTGTGCTTAATGATTTCAAAAAACTAAATGATATATCCTAGGACAAGTGACCTTCCAGTATATCGCAAAAATGATAATTACAAGTTGTTGATCACACACAACAAACTTTCGTTGAACTGTATGTGACTGTGATATTATGTAACCGTTGATGACAAACTGCTAAATCAATTCAAAAGAATGACTGTTAAAGAGACAAGATTAATCATGAACCAACTGGGATGGCTGGGCTCCGGCACAGTTTTGCCCAGGTTTCCTGTCTGCCTTCGCCCAAATGGGGGAGCCATGAACATATATAGCTCTGGGACAAATTAAAAGAGCCATTCCATAAAAAATACAGAATTGTAAAGAACGTTACTGGCACCATTGTGTCAAAGTATAGAAACTCTTTGCCAAATGCTGCCAGGGGGCAATGTAACGTTCCCTGGCAACACACACACTATTAATAAACTAAAATTTAATTGTACTATATACACCGCTATGAAGCAATTTGTATATACTCTAATTATTTAACAAAAAATATAATTTAATTTTGTGTAAAGGAAATTCGTTATTATTGTAATATTTTCTGTGTAATATTCTCGATGTATTTATGATTGTAATATTTCTATACTCATAATGTAAATACGAAATGTGTCAATATCTGCGATATTGAAAAATGTAAAATACAGCCGCAGTTTGCAAAGAGACAGTAACGGTCGATAGTCGTATAAATAGGAATACATGGTGTGCATTCTTTGTCTTCTTCCTCGAGAGCTGAGAGAGAGAGGAACCTGTGACATAGCATTTTATGAATGGGTAGACTTCAACTGTCTGTATCTACAGTTAGCCGCCATTAGAGGAGAAATTACAAACTAATGTAAGTTGAATTATTGTTGTGGTCTAAATACATTATAATTTATCAAAAGTGTGTATTACTAATGTAAATTAGCTTGCCCATGTCATCTATAATATTTCTTTAAAGAATTTTCAGCATTTTTAGCAATTATCGCTATCGCTGGTGTTGCTGGGCTGTGCCGCGACCGAACGATTTGCAGCGGCGGCACATTTAAAAAATTGTTCCGCTAAGAAGAATTAACCAAACCCGTAAATCGGGAGCAGATAAAAATTAGCAGTGAATTAAGAAAATGTTTTTCTTTTACAGCGATCCTGAGACTGACGGAATTTATTACTAGTTTCACATTTGTGCATTCATAGGCGGATAGTTAACGTTGAAACTTAACAATTTGTTGGTTCTTTCAAATAACTGAAATGTATAGTGAAGTGTGTTTTATCAATGATAATCAAACGTTCAGGTCGGCTTGGCAATATTTAACCATTTTCTGCTAATAGAGACAGTCTTGTGTTCCAGAGCTAACGCCAGGAAAGAATTCAGTAAATATTTAAAAAAAAAAAAACAACCACTGCATTTAGAAAATGTGTGCCAAGGCCGAATTATGTAAAAGATTTAATTCTCAACCAAATATTCTTAGTCAGTTAATATGAATTTATCAGCATGAGAGGGTTGACTAAGTTCACGTAATTTTAAATGTATTTAATTCTATCTAAATGGATTTTTATTACCACACGTAAATAAGATGTTCTACAACAAAGTTCGTACAGAAAGAAAGAAAGAGCAATTAACTAAAAACAAATTTAGAAAAAGGTAAATATTTTTTTAAAATTTAATTTAATTTCATTAAAGCATGAATTTCTTCTGCTTCTTCACCTGACAACTCAGTATTTTGTAGCTCTTCCCTACCATTACACTGCTGCGCCTTCTCTTTCTCTTCCCACTTAGAAAGCGTCTCTAACGTGGTATCTATTAAATACTGTGAGTGATCTAATAATTCTGCTGTATCCTTACATGCTACCGACCCCTCATCCACATGTTCAGTCTGAGTATCCTGATCTATCTTACCAATTATTATAATTACTGGCTTGGCAAAAGTAACCGCCTGGTGAGTGCCAGTGTCCTCATAGACGGGAACTAGTTTTCCTGCCTCGGCCTACTACTGTTTCCTTTATTTCCATTATAGTTAATTGGCACAGCATTGCTTTCCGCACTGTTGTTTACCTGCATAATTTTGTTGGGAAAAAATTACTATCATTTGGATGCCATTGTTGGTTCTGATAATTATTTCTCCAATTCCTACCTCTCTTAGGATGATGAACACCTACTGTTCTGATGTTTACATTGCCATTCTGCTCGTTCTTAAAATTACTACTAGTGTTATTAGCATTTCTGTTATTACGTGCTTGCTCCTCATTGGCAGCCACACGGTCTACACGTTCCAAATATTCAATGAAACGATCCAGATTGTCTCTAGGGGCAGATATAATTCTAGTTTGCCAATACCATGGCAGTTCGGCTTCAAGACCCAGTATTATCATTTCAGGTTTTAGCTTTTCGGCCAAATGTGACAAACGTGAGATCCATGACCTAGCAAACTCTATAATAGATTCCTTGCCTGCATTGAAGCGTTTTCCACTCCAAACTCTTCTCTCAACACTTCATTTTGCTTATTGCTAGACCAATACTCATTAATGAAAGCCGTTTTAAATTCCGCTAATGTTTTACACTTCAACATAACATCAGCTGACCAACTCATGGCGTCACCTGCCAAATGGCTTCTAATAAATGGGATTTTCTCTCGTCCAGACCAAGTTGGTCGCATCACATCTTCAAAATCGTTCCAGAAATCTAGCGGGTGGATATTTTTATCTGGATCGAACCGCAAGAACTGCCGACACCCGATAAAAGCGGCTTGTTGCATACTACCATTACCAGAAGTTACTGAAGCTACTTTACTCTCAATGTTAGCAATGTTAGTACTAATATTTTCTACTCTCATTTCAACATTATCTACTGTTTGCACAATATGAGTAGTATCAGTTTTGATTGCGTCTACTTCTGCTTGACATATGTTTATTTTTATATTAACATCTTTAAACCTATCTGAGCACAGTTCAGATTCCGTCTCGATCTTTTCTGTTAACTTGTGCTCCAGCTTCGCATCTTCCATTTGGAAATCTTTGCGAACCTCAGCAACTTCAGATTTTATTGTTTTATACATTTCAGAGAATTGTTGAGCAACCTTTTTCTTAATATCCTCATGGTTGTAATCAATTTTATAATTTAAACTGTGCAGATCCTCTTTCAACTTATTGCAGCCAGTCTTGAAGGAAGTTTCTAATTCAGCTTTATTGGATTCTAATTTACTGTCCATTGCCTCAAACTGTTTATTAAAATTGGTTTGGCTGGCCACAATCTCATACTTTAATTCAGCATTACTGGCTGACAATTTTGCATCACTGGCAGCTATTGCTTGTAATATAACATTTAAATCATTAGCCCCAGTATCTTTGGGTTGGTCACTAGCTGGCTTTTTGTCACACTCAGGTGACGAAAAACTAGCTCCAACACCAGAATCATCAAAACTAAATGAAACTTCTGATGGATCAGTCATATCTAACTTATCCTTTTTAAACTCTACCATCTCTGATGACTGTTTCGTTCTTAACTCATCAAATAAACTATCATCTGCTTTACTACAGGGGTCTCTATTATTGAATCATTGCCCCTTTTCACACTACTGTCAGGAGACAATACTCCATATTTCACTTTAACCTTACTATTTTCACGCATATTTACACTTGAACCGTTGTCTGGATTTACAGTTCCTTCAACAGACATAGGTCCTAACTTAGGTTTAACCTCAGTTTGTTCTGGCGGTTCCATCGCCGACAGTCTTTTAGTGCAGGTTAGTAAAAATTTTAACAGCTTTTCACTGAACTTAGTTCCTTCTGCACGACGTATGGCATTGCCGGCGCGGCGTACCAGCATTACTGATGCGACGCGGCGCGTTGAACTGCAGACGGCACTTCGACGGCTGCTGTGCGTTTGCGTGGCCCGAAACTGCAGGCACGGCTCCGGTTGCTCCGGTGGACACTTGCGGTGAGGTGAAACTGGCTTCTCGCGATGCTGGCAGCGCCGCTAGACTCAGTGCCAGCTCCGTCAATCCAGATGCGTTGTTAATCCAATTGCGTCGTCCACATGCACACGTAACACTAGCACTGCTCTATTACTCAGTTGCGCGTCGCATTTCACTCCCGAATCCGAATATTTAAAAATCATTTTCACTTTTACTCAGTTTCTGCACCATATGTGGGGCAGCGGGTGATATTGTTGTTATTAACATTTGGTATTTATTTAATGCTGTTGTTTGCCATTCTCAACACTGCCTCTCTAACTACAATATTGGCAACCAGAAAATGATTAGCAAAACGTGAAGCCTGTAATTAGAATTCCTAGTGCCCACTTCATCTGAGAAATACATTTATAGCTACAGCTTATAGCTCTGAGGAATTAGGAGATTGTCTGGGATTCATAATCAAAAACCATTTTCTCTAAAATGTTCACTATATTCTGAAAGTCACAGACCAAAAAGAATCCACACAATCCAACTATCAGAGCAGTTCAGAGTCTAATGCGCTGATGCAACTATAACTGTTCAAATTAAATGTTTAAGTGAATGCTCGCCATAATTTGATGATAATGTTCATCAAACGCCACCCTAAATAATGGTAGAATGTCTGTTCTGCGGCGGCACGTTAAAATACGACATACGCAAACTGAAGATAGATCATTACAGTCATCCCAGAATTAACACTTCACTCGAAAATGATTTCATGGTTACGCGTATCCCGAGTAACTTATTACAGCATCCGAGGCTGTTTATAGCAATGATACCGACGCGACGCGACTCCCGGCACAGGTGGTGCGCCAATCAGCATCTGGAGAGAACTGGGGCCTTTTTTCTCTCGCGCAGCATTCTTACATATAAAGCCGCAGTGTGGACGGCTATGCCTGATCAAATCCGCTCTCCTGACTAGCCGCTGGGCTAGTAATGCACCACTTTAAGTCATCGAGTAAATCAGTGCTTCCTTTGCTGATGGCCGATGAAGCTCTCAATTTAAATGTGCAATCAGCACACAGGTAAGTAATCATAATAAAAGTCTGATGTGGCTAAGTCAAATATTTTGGGCGAGAGAATTAATTTAATTACACTACACGCAGTAGACGAGCTCTGAAGTTGCCCTTTGGAGGTACGCTATTGCTATACTTTTATAGTTATTCAGTTGAAACTTCTCACATCTTTATGATTATAGCGAATCTCCCTTCTACTTAAATTAAACATCCTAGCTTTATTTATTCGCCTACTTAATCTATCTTGCTTCCTTAATTTTTAAGACAAAATCCAGAAATTCATGAATTTCAACTAAAATTTTAATATGTGAGATCCAGAATACTGTTTCTACTAAATTATTATGCAGGAGGAATCTAAATATAAATTTTTAAGTTTCTAGCTCTTTTCTGTTGCGGCAATGATTTTTACAGAAAAACGTCCAAATTTCGAAAATGGTTAAAGTTATTGAACTGATATTCAACACATACTGATTTAGTATTACTCCTGGCATGCTAGAAACGTTTCAGGTTATTTACTTGATTTTTAAACTATTGCGCAACATTTATGACGTCAGAGCTATTTACAGCGGACTGGCTGGCACACAATGGAAAGACTGATGTGAATTTTATACGGCGTGAGTAGGCTGCTTTCGTACATCAGGTGTGCACCTCTTAGTCCGTAGTATAACGCACCTCCCTTTTTTTTAACAATAAGTAATTTGTGTATACAGTTCAATTTGACACTGCTTAGAAACATTTATTGTTTAGCAAGCAATGTTCATTCAAGTGCAAGAAAGGTGACATCAAACAACTGTAAAAAATAAACTTAGCTTTTTGAAATGGCTTCAGTGACTAGATGCGTTGAAACATTGCGAAATATCGTATCTGAGGTCATTGATGTTAAATGACACGGCATGGAGAAAATGTGGTTTATTCTTCATTCCATACGAAATTTCACATGAAGTTTCACATTTCCACTGGAAATTCTCGGCACATTAAACACAGAACTCTTTTCATCGTCTATCTGCCGCACACACTGCGAAGACCTTTTTAGATTTTAGCTTACTCCACACCAGACGTGGTCTGAAAACAGTCTTAACGAATGTAACGCTAAAAGGTGCCAAGCAATGATGACATAAAACATTGTAATTATTCTCTAACCTTCCAGAACATTCCATAAGTCAAAATTATGCTAAGGTGAGTTCAGTTCATATGGACCAAATGGCTGTGAGCACTATGGGACTTTACA
Source organism: Schistocerca piceifrons (assembly GCF_021461385.2). Classification (NCBI taxonomy): domain Eukaryota; kingdom Metazoa; phylum Arthropoda; class Insecta; order Orthoptera; family Acrididae; genus Schistocerca; species Schistocerca piceifrons. Next base: position 84,839,225 of record NC_060141.1, read on the forward strand.
TCTGAGGTCATCAGTACCCTAGAAGTTAGAACTACTTAATCCTAACTAACCTAAGCACATCACACACATCCATGCCCGAGGTAGGATTCGAACCTGCGACCGTCGTGGACGCGCGGATCCAGACGGAAGCGCTTAGAACCGCTCGGCCACAGCGGTCGGCTGAGTTCAGTTATTTGGGTTACACATTAGATTTAGTTTACTGAAAGTCCCCTGAAAATATGTATTTATGTGAAAATTTTCAGTGACAATAGCTGATAAAAGAACGGTTACAAAATTTGAAAATATAAATGTATGTGCATGCTTTGTCTGCATTTAAAAATGAATGGTAAAAATAGCAAACATTGTGCAGTTTTGTTTTCAGAACATTTGCTGTTAATTGTTTGCCATCTAATCTCCATAATGCAAGATCTAAATATGAGAACATAACGATACATAAACGAAAAAAAAACATATTTACCACAAAACTGCACTTGACGATTGGAAAACTCTGAACATTCACTGTTCAGAAGTATACACATCTGGCCACAATGTGGGTGGTGTCGTATCGTTCGTTAACTGGCGAAAGTTCCGTCATACCCCTTTTTATTACAGTAGGCAACGGCAAACATTTTTCCACGAGGGCTTTGAGCATCTTGATTCACAATGGAATAAATGTGTTAACAGTTATGGCGATTACTTTTGGAATAATAAAATGTTTATTTCTTTTTCATCCGTCTCGTTTTCATATTTTGGCCATTTTATATGCACCAGAAGATAAATTTCGTACCCAGCAGACGTCACGTTAATACCGTGTAACAGCGTCTCTATACTTGACGATGGTCTCACTTCAGCAAGGAAGAGCCCACGAATATCCTCAGGTATTCCTTATCTACCTGAAGCCATCCATTATTGATCTGATCTTCCAGAGCTACGAAATGGCATGGTGTTGGTTGGTATAATTAACGCGCTGTTCCAAATAGTTCGAGACATTTGCTGTGGTGTTAGGATCAGATGCATTTTTAAAGTTTTAAAACGAGGAAATCTCTCACTGCAATGTTTTGATTTGTTGTAATGTAGGTGTGTGTCCACAAAATACTTATGATGAACATGTAGAAGGAAGGGTAACTCTCGGTCACCGAGAATGCTGACGTAAACATCCTGGTGGTGGTAAGTTTCTATTGAACCAAGCTGCTGAGGTCATCGGTGCCTAGGCTTACACACTATTTAATCTAAGGTAAACTAGCTTACGCTAAGGACAACACACACACACACCCATGTACGAGGGAGGACTCGAACCTCCGACGGTGGGAGCCGCATGAACTGTGCTAGGCGCCTTAGACCGCGCGGCTACCTCGCACAGCTAAACATTCTGGTTCATATGAAAGATAACCTGAAGAAGTGATCTCAGGGAATGTGTGGGGTGTCAATTGTCCTGTTTTGTACACCACTATCATACTAGGGCCCATTCTCTGGTGACCTACAGAGAAGGGAAGTACCATGCAAATTAATTGAAAGGAACGATAATGTCGCGCAAGAGAAACGTCTTAATATGGGTGTCCCAGTCAGGCATGAAAATATGGGTACCACACTACACACATAGACATTAATGAGTGCAGGAATAATCTATCTATAACAGTTAGGTTTATTATCAAGGAGCAAAATACATGAGTTACCCACTGAGAGAAACAACTGAAAATTTAATACTTGGATGAACGAATTATAATGATGAATTCAACTTTGGCTCGGGTGAATAATTCACGAATGTAACTAGGGACTGTGAGCATGGTTTGTAAATTACAGAAAGAACGCGGAACAATATATTCGAACACCCTCAAGATCACCAAAGTGCGTACAGAAAGCAAACTAGCTGGCTGCGAAGTATTGACATGGAATAAATGGCTCCTGAAGGCAGTAGAATAATATCACATACCTGCGGAATAGATTATGGAAACGCTGACTGTAACTCGCAACGAAAATCGCCTTTATTTTAATGATGTCCACCCAAAATCCTGTATCATTTCTGTGACACTCTCTCCCATATTACGCGATAATACAAAACGTGCTGCCGTTCTTTGAACTTTTTCTATGTACTCTGTCAATCCTATCGGGTAAGTATCCCAAAGCGCGCAGCAGTATTCTAAAAGAGGACGGACAAGCGTAGTGTAGGCAGTCTCTTTAGTAGCTCTGATAAATTTTCTGAGTATCGAGCCAATAAAACACAGTCTTTGGTTAGCCTTCCCCACAACATTTTCTATGTGTTCCTTCCGCTTTAAGTTGTTCGTAATTGTAATTCCCAGGTATTTAATTGAATTTACAGCCTTTAGATTTGACTGATTTATCGTGTAACCGAAGGTTAATGGATTCCTTTTAGCACTCGTGTGGGAGTCCTCACACTTTTCGTTATGTTTAGGGTCAATTGCCTATTTTCGCACCATAGAGATATATTTTCTAAATCGTTTTCCAATTTGTTTCGATCTTCTGATGTCTTTACTAGTCGATAAGCGACAGCGTCATCTACAAACAAACTACGACGTGTGCTCAGATTGTCTAACAAACAGGAAAGGTACCTTGGGCAACGCCAGAAATCACTTCTGTTTTACTCTATGACTTTCCGTTAATTACTAAGAACTGTGACCTCTCTGACAGTAAATCACGAAACCGGTCACATAACTGAGACGATATTCCACAAGCACGCAATTTCACTACAGGCCGCTTTTGTGGTACAGTGTCAAAAGCCATCCGGAAATCCAGAAATACGGAATCAATTTGAAATCCCTTGCCAGAAACACTCAACACTTCATGGGAGTAAAGAGCTAGTTGTGTTTCACAAGTACGATGTGTTCTAAATACATGTTGACTGTGTGTCAATAGACCGTTTTCTTCGAGGTAAATCATAATGTTCGGACACAATATATGTTCCAAAATCCTGCTGCATATCGACGTTAATGATACGGACCTGTAAATTAATGGATTACTCCTACTATCTTTCTTGAATATTGGTGTGACCTGTGCAACTTTCCAGTCTTTGGGTAGGGATCTTTAGTCGAGGGACCGGTTGTATGTGATTGTTAAGTGTGGAGTTACTGTATCAGCATACTCTGAAAGGAACCTAACTGGCATGCAATCTGGAACGGTAGACTTGCTTTTGTTAAGTTATTTAAGTTGCTTCACTACTCCGAGGATATCTACTTGTACGTTACTCATGTTGGCAGCAGTTCTTGATTCGAATTCTGGTATATTTACTTCGTCTTGTTTGGCGGAGAAATTTCGAAAGGCTGTGTTTAGCAACTCTGCTTTGGCAGCACTGTCTTCGATAGTAACTCCATTGCTATCGCGCAGAGGAGGCATTGATTATTTCTCGTCGCTAGCATACTTCACATACGACCAGAACCTCTTTGGATTTTCTACGGGGTACTATATTGACGGAAACTATTTACGGCCGCCGAGTGAACCACATATGGTCCGGGAAGAGCAATTCGCCCTCCATAGAAAGGACTGGTGGACACCTTTAGTGGGTAGGGAAGCCGGCAGGCAAGAGAGAGATCCGCTGTAGCTCTCCAACCTTCTTACGTACCTCACGTGACGGCACCCGATCCTCTCATTGGCGAGCGTATGGCTGAAATTTGGCGTCTCTCACTCAGAAGTACCTTGGTGGCGTCCCTAGCGTATCGTAATAGCCGGCCACAAGTACTGCGGAGTAGCTTATCTACACTACTGGCCATTAAAATTGCTACACCACGAAGATGACGTGCTACAGACGTGAAATTTAACCGACAGGAAGAAGATGCTGTGATATGCAAATTATTAGCTTTTCAGAGCATTCACACAAGGTTGGCGCCGGTGGTGACATCTACAACGTGCTGACATGAGGAAAGTTTCCAACCGATTTCTCATACACAAACAGAAGTTGACCGGCGTTGCCTGGTGGAACGTTGTTGTGATGCCTCGTGTAAGGAGGAGAAATGCTTACCATCACGTTTCCGACTTTGATGAGGGTCGGATTGTAGCCTATCGCGATTGCGGTTTATCGCATCGCGAAATTGCTGCTCGCGTTGGTCGAGATCCAATGACTGTTAGCAGAATATGGAATCGGTGGGTTCAGGAGGGTAATACGGAACGCCTTGCTGGATCCCAACGGCCTCGTATCACTAGCAATCGAGGTGACAGGCATCGTATCCTCATGGCTGTAACGGATTGTGCAGCCACGTCTCGATCCCTGAGTCAACAGATGGGGACGTTTGCAAGACAAAAACCATCTGCACGAACAGTTCGACGACGTTTGCAGCAGCACGGACTATCAGCTCGGAGACCATGGCTGCGGTTTACCCTTGACGCTGCATCACAGACTGGAGCGCCTGCGATTGTGTACTCAACGACGAACTTGGGTGCACGAATGGCAAAACATCATTTTTTTCGGATGAATCCAGGTTCTGTTTACAGCATCATGGTGGTCGCATCCGTGTTTGACGACATCGCGGTGAGCGCACATTGGAAGCGTGTATTCGTCATCGCCATACTGGCGTATCACCGGGTGTGATGGTATGGGGTGCCATTGGTTACACATTTCGGTGATCTATTGTTCTCACTGACGGTACTTTGAACAGTGCACGCTACATTTCAGATCCCTGCGAAACCCTACATTTCAGCAGGATAATGCACGACTGCATGTTGCAGGTCCTGTACGGTCCTTTCTGGATACAGAAAATGTTCTACTGCTCCCCTGGCTAGCACATTCTCCAGATCTCTCACCAATTGAAAAGTCTGGTCAATGGTGGCCGAGCAACTGGCTCGTCACAATACGCCAGTCACGACTCTTGATGAACTGTGATATCGTGTTGAAGCTGCATGGGCAACTGTACCTGTACACGCCATCCAAGCTCTGTTTGACTCAATGCCCAGGCGTATCAAGGCCAGAGGTGGTTGTTCTTGGTACTGATTTCTCAGGATCTATGCACCCAAATTGCGTGAAAATGTAATCACATGCCAGTTCTAGTATAATGTATTTGTCCCATGAATACCCGTTTATCATCTGCATTTCTTCTTGGTGTAGCAATTTTAATGTACAGTAGTGTAGCTGCTCGCGTCTGTGCCTCAGGCTAAGTTAAATGACGAAAGTAGAATACAGTGAAAATTTTTACCATTATTACTCGTTGCCATGGACTTTACCAAACACGGAGTGTAAATGTGAATGTCAGCCGGAGTAATGGCTAGAGACTGAATTAAGTTCTCTCTCTCTCTCACTCTCTCTCTCTCTCTCTCTCTCACACACACACACTCACTGTGCTTAACATTCAAGTCAAAAACATCGTTTGTCGCCTAGTGTGATCACATGCCACTTCAGAGGCCTAGCGTGTACTCATCTCTCTTCAAGCTCCTAGTCAAAAGTGTCCTCTTTCGGGGTGCTCTATAACTTGACTGCTTTTCGTAAAAGCAGAAACCTCGCTGGCCAGTGGTGGCAGACGTTGCGAATTATCTTCAGCAGAACTCAGGGAAAGGTATTAAACAGTTTGCTACTCTTGCGGATTTACTCTATGTTTAACCAATAGCACCGTGGGGTGGGGAAGCAGGCAGAAAATCTGTCACACACCATGGCTCCATTTCGTAACACACTTATGACGTGGCAGAGACGTAGGCACGGACGAGGAGGCGCGTGCTCTACGGAAAACAACAACAAGAACCAATCAGGAAGCTGAATTAAAACGAATGTTGCCTTGTAGCGTCGCTCGTGAGGTGATGGCGATTCATACGCCAGCCTCTGGGAGGCGAAACTTGGCTAGAGATTCCTTATCTTCCTCAAAGACTTCTACGAACAACGATGCTATTTTTTAGACAGCTGTCCTGTCCTCCGCCAGAGAAGTTGGACAACAGCCGCGAATGCTGGTCTGTCTACCTGAGACTGTGACTTAATCTTGGGCCGGCCGGAGTGGCCGTGCGGTTCTAGGCGCTACAGTCTGGAGCCGAGCGACCGCTACGGTCGCAGGTTCGAATCCTGCCTCGGGCATGGCTGTGTGTGTTGTCCTTAGGTTAGTTAGGTTTAAATAGTTCTAAGTTCTAGGGGACTTATGACCTCAGCAGTTGAGTCCCATAGTGCTCAGAGCCATTTGAACCATAACTTCACTACATTCATCATCCACTTGTACGTCTGTTGTCCAAATGATTAGTTAGGAGTGCAGGTAATAAACACTACGTCAGTACTGTAATAATTAGAGATGCTATCTCTTATTCGTCTAGTGGCCGTGCGGATCTAGGCGCTACAGTCTGGAACCGAGCGACCGCTACGGTCGGAGGTTCGAATCCTGCCTCGGGCCTGGATGTGTGTGATGTCCTTAGGTTAGTTAGGTTTAATTAGTTCTGAGTTCTAGGCGACTGATGACCTCAGAAGTTAAGTCGCATAGTGCTCAGAGCCATTTGAACTTAGTCTTGGACTCTCAATATATTTATGGCAGTCAGCTTCTTTTGAGACTTATGTTTCGCTAGCCAGCTCTCAAATTTGCAATCTCTTCACTGTGCTAAAAATAGAAGTGATAAGAAAACTATAAAAGAGACAGTCGCTGGAGGCATACAATCTTCATTGCAGGTATTATGCACCGTCAATGATCAACTATTTGGTCAACGGAAACGAATATAAAAATACTCTGAAATATGTTGCTTAACAGTTTCAGAAGATGGTAGCAAACATCACAGAACCCCCCTCAAGTCTGCATTACCCCCTGCACCCTTTGAGGATATGCAGATTTATGTGCTGTAGTGAATGAATGTCGTGTGACTAGGGCCTCCCGTCGGGTAGACCGTTCGCCGGGTGCAGGTCTTTTGATTTGACGCCACTTAGGTGACTTGCGCGTTGAAGGGGATGAAATGATGATGAGTAGGACAACACAACACCCAGTCCCTGAGCGGAGAAAATCTCCGACCCAGCCGGGAATCGAACCCAGGCCCTTGGGATTGACATTCTGTCGCAATGACCACTCAGCTACCGGGGGCGGACTATGTGCTGTAGTGAGCAATGGCCTTTTGCGTGTTAGCCGACTCCAAATTTCCTTTTCGTGCAGCGACTTCCATCGCAATGTTCGCTCGGAACCTGGTTGATATGGAAGTGAATTCACCGACAGCTGCAATTCCTGTTGGGTTTGAAACCGTTTATGGTTGACCTGGCGTGATCCTCGTCTCCGAATCTTGTCCGTTAGGAACTCTGACGACCACTACTGTTTACGCTGCGTTACAAGCCTGCAAGTGCTACACGCTGCAGGCAGTGTCATTCGATGTGCGGCAATGGGTGCTTCCAAGTGTGGGAGCTTCTCACGACCGTTTCGTCACGTCTGCACATTGATCTGTCTTAGTACGCCAGACACATACAACAGACTGGCCCATACAAACCACTTTACTGCCGCAACGTTAGTCAGCAAGGAAGGTTACCTGACTTGTGACACCATCCACAGCGCTGCAAAACCACCACCGGGCACTTTTGCGGATTTACGGCGCAATCAGAGGAGCATTTCTCGATGACGTAACTGATGTCAAACAGACAGTGGCCATCCTCAGACTGTCAATAGGTAGTAGAAACAATGAATCAATACAGAGTCTATAAAACCTATCAAGTAACTATCGACGTAGATACAAACTGTGCAGGATTCCGCTGCCAGCGTCAGTTTACTTAAGACTTTTCTGGCTATGGTACCGCGTCATAATGTGAAAAACTATACTGGTTTCTCCAGCATAGGTTTTTTTGCATTATGACGCGGTGCCATACTCAGAAAACAGTTGTTAACTATCAACGTAATTTTAAAGGAGACTAAAACCATACTTAAAGACACGTGGACAAGTGGTATTCATTGTGCTGTCAACTATACTGAAAGCAATAGCAGTTAGAGGTACAGATATCTTAGGTCACGTGAAATCATTTCTTTCTGTGTTGGAAAACGTCTGTTTTTGTCAAAAGGGAATATCAGCTTTGACAGCTTTTATGGGTACAATAATTACCGTAATGCGATCTCATATTTTAAACGATTTATAAAAACTTTAAAAGTTCGCTCTCTTTCTCCCTCCCTCTCTCTCTCTTTCTCGCTCTCCCTGTCGCTCTCCCTCTCCCTCACCATCTTGCTCTTGCTCTCTCTCTCTCTCACACACACACACACATACACACACACACACTCACTTTCTTTCCTTCTTTCTGTCTCTCTCTCTCTCTCTCTCTTTCTCGCTCTGTCCCTCTCTCTCTCACACACATACCCCCCCCCCACCCACCCACACACACACACACACACAAACCCGCGCACGTCACACACGTCTAGGAATGCACTGTAAGTGTTGTATGATTTATAATGTTCTGTCGTACTTTACCAGTACTGTTGTTATTGCACCCCGCATGTCAACTATGCGCGTCCACACTGAATTACGTGCATGAGATTTCTCCTGGGAATGGCCTAAGCATTTCACTGTATTAAGAGCCTTGGCATTTTATTTTTTAGGGAATCGTTGCGAAACTGGAGTTCTCTCATCACCAATCAAAACAACTTTTTTTTTTTAATATTCTGTTTCGGTTCCTTGATATGATAAGCGTTGCAGTTGCTCTCCTCACTTTTATTTTAACGCCATATACGTATGTGCCAGACACACACACACACACACACACACACACACACACACACACACACACATTGAGAGAGAGAGAGAGAGAGATAAAGAGTGGCAGGATGGAGGGGTCACATAGCCCGTGATATGTAATCTAAAACGCGACCTTTGATGAATTTGGCAGCAATGTTGCCAGGAGACAGTAGAAGGCAGTGTTTTTTTTTTTTTGTGAAGAGAGATACGCTCTCATTGAACCTTTAATGTAGATCTGCTTGCTGTGCTGTGCCGCGCTTAAGTCCGAATGTGAACAACTCTCTCTCCCGGCTTTTAAATTATAAATCTGTGCTCTGAGCTGGATACTGGACATAAATATTTCTGGGACAAGGATCAATATACCGATATGCGTGCGGCATCTGAGACTCAAAAAATGAAGGTTTAATTTCGGTTAATGCCTGGCTAGTGGCTTTTCAGTGAAAAACTGATTTCGAATTGGAGTCACAGGAAGTTTTAATGGCACAAGAATTGCAAAGCACGTCGTTTACGACGGTTTAAATAAAAAGCCAGCATATGAAGCAGCAGAAACAGTGCAGGTTTCGCAGAAGTGTTTCGCGGACTGAAATTCTCAGAACGGCATATAATTCACTTTTTATTGAAATTCTCAGAACGGCATGTAATTCACTTTTTAATGCTTTTTACGACTGTTATTTACAAAAGAATGAAACTGTGACATAATAAGACAACCAGTACAAAGGATCGTAATACTCTTGTAACAGTTGTGTTACATACAATGGACTCTCGTCAGCTTTTTATGGTGTTGAAAGGAGTCGTATTAGTTGGACAATGCTGGTACCCATCTCGATAATGTTACTGTGGAATGAGGAGGTCGCTTTCTGTGTAAAATGGTGTAGCAACTTCATTTACTTTTTTTCTAGATATGCCAAAAGTAATTATTCCGTTAACTTTAAATGCAAACATTTTAGGCTAGGTTTTACTGTGACTTTTATTGATATCGAATGAAACAGCAAGTTTACTGTTACCAGCCACTGTTTATTTATACCCACAAGGCGCCTGAAGGTTTAAATGCCCATCATCAGGTGAATTTATATGTGTTAGTATGACATGTGTATGTGTTGTGTTACGATTTTGGGGTAACTTTTGGCACCGTCCCCAGTGGTCACAGACTCCTTTCTCTACCGTAACACATCATATATTGACTGTCATATTCTGTAAACAAAGATGTTATCTGGAACTACTAGATCAGTGATCCAGTAGTTTATCATATGTGATTAGCACCAACATAAAATGTTTCATTTACGATTCTGTTGTGTAGACGAAAATACCGTAGTTTGCACGATATTGCTGAAAGACCTCGACAAAATTTCCACTTGGTGCAATGATTGGTTGCTCTCTGTAAATGCAGGTACGTGTCAAATGATGTCTGTAACAAAGAGAAAGAACTCATTAGCAACCGACTGTAGAATTTATGACAACCTCTTCAGCACGTTACATCTTATAAGCATTTAGGGGCAATACTAAGAAGCGATATGAAATCGCACCATTACGTAACACATAAAGGTCACGATTTTTTCTATACAGGTCCTGGGAAAATACAATTTATCTTTCAAGGAAATGAAGTGCAAGATGTTTCATTTCAAATACCATACTGTTGGAATCTACATGATTTTTTCCCCTCTCTTCAACATGCTCACAGTTAGGGCACAGAGATTCCTTTTTTTTTATTTGGCGCAGACGCGTTTGATCTCCGTTTCCTGTCTGCTTATCAATAAACGTACCTGCATTTTTGTAACTTTTTCTTTGCTGAGACTTTTTCGGGCGTCCGTCTGTACTGTGTGTATTTTTTATGTAGGCGTTAACGTTTTCGAAAACAATTGCTTTGTGGTTGCTTGTTTGTTCGATGTACGGCAAAAATTTATTCAGTTTTGTATCAGCGGTGGCGAGACCGACAATTTCTGTCAGGAAGCATATTATTGTGTCAAAGCAGTTGCATACGCTACATAAACGTGATATACATCAATCCAGTGGCGCAACGGCACGTAATGTGAATTGTGCTGCGGTTCACAGCATTTTAAGAAAACAGCAAATAGTATATTTGGAAAGGCACGTAAAAAGCACGGGCTTGCCACATTTTGAAACATAATGCTACAAATTTACGGATACAGAGCCGAAGCTGTTAAAACGCTAGTTGAACTGTGAGACAACAGTAAGGGAAGTATGGTGTACCTCAGCAAAGTAGTTACTGAAGTTAGCTGTCTTACTGCTTTTTACCTCACTGAGCCAGGAAGAACACACAGGATAAGCAATACAAAGAAGTTTGGTTCATAGTGCTGTCCGTCCGTTACAAATTAGTATCTCTGCAGTTTTAGTCACAAAGAATGGCTGTATGTCATTAACGCCATTACCAATTTCCCTATCACTCTTGTCGCAAAAAGCTAGCGAATTGCTTCCAGTCATAGCACATTAAATGAGGCGTTCTACTAAAAGCAAACAGAATGGTTTTTTTCTCCTCCCCGTAGTGTAGTGCAAAGTTAAAATCAGTCCAGATCTCGTAGAATGAATCTGCTATCACACATATTTTCTTGCGAATCTCTAACATACACCTTACGCGCCTTGTGGAAAAAATGTTATTACCAGCGTCTTCTCCAGTTCCTAGTGTAACTAGAGCTCGGTTATTCTGATCTACGATTCACGTGGTTTCCCTATACCCATTAAAACAAATTCCGCGATCGTTCTTCCAAATGGGGCACAATCGGAGTTAGACTGTAATCTGTTATCTCCTGTAATCTCGATGACTGGCCCTCTTAAGCTAGTAAAGTGCAGCTGTATAACGTATTGTTATGTCTACGGGGCAGGTCCCTATCACAACTCAAAGTGTCTCTGGTGGTGTGATGTTGAAGGCTCCGCTCATTCTCAGGACTACAACACGTTGACCTCGTCTTGCAAATGTCTCAAAGCCTGTATGCTCAGTTTTTGAGCCCAAGCACTAGCGGCGAAGCATGCGATGGATTCAAATATCACAATCGTCTTAATACGAAATGTTGTGTCTAGACAAGACAGCCTAGACACAATGAGAGGAAGCCGAAAGGCACGCGCTTAAACTCACGCAGGCTGGCGTGGGGTCTGAAACAGGATACGTAATGAATGCTATAAAGAAAAGTACGTAGCTGCTGGAATACTTAACTTTAATCCACAATTGGTGAACATTGGTCTTGTTGATACAGTATTATCATCTCAATATAACTTGGTGATGGCGCCTTGCTAGGTCGTTGCAATTTACTTAGCTGAAGGCTATGCTAACTATCTTCTCGGCAAATGAGAGAGTCTTCGTCAGTGTAGCATCGCTAGCAAAGTCCGCTGTACTACTGGGGCGAGTGCTAGTACGTCTCTCTAGACCTGTCGTGTGGTGGCGCTCGGTCTGCTATCACTGACAGTGGCGACACGCGGGTCCGACGTATACTAATGGACCGCGGCCGATTTAAAGGCTACCACCTAGCAAGTGTGGTGTCTGGCGGTGACACCACACGAAATTCGTACTGCGTTGTGTTGAGTCTTGCTAGTTTGTGCATAATTTTTGAGGCTTTGTCAATTCTCAATATATTCGATGAAAGTCTGTTTTTCGTCAAGATGCAGTCCTAGATAGCGTGTGGCCTGCTTCCTCTGTATGCTAGTATTGTCTAATTTTTAGAATTGGGTTCCTCTATTATGCCCCTCTGAGTGGTAAATATACAGTTTTGTTGGGTGCTGTTTTTAATTTATTTTCTTTGCATCAGTTGTTCATTTTCTAAAGCAGTTGAGCACCTTTTGTCTCTAGTGCTCCTCTGGAGTTGGCTGACGCCACTAAGAACAGGTCATCTGCGCACGCCACCACTCGTCTTATACTGTCGTCAATGTCCAGACTGTACACTAAGGACTCGCGTGCGATATCCCAAGACATTGGTCCGCAGATCGAGCCCTGTGTACATCCCTTTGTTATTCTCTTCGCAACTTTGCTTGTACCAACCCTCCACTCCGCCACTCGGCCTGAACAGTTGTCGAGGAGGCTATTGTAGAGGGAAGCTGATAGCCGCATTTACTTTAGCGTGGCGAAGAGGGACAGCCACCATAGGTTGTCAAAAGCCCCATCTATGTCGACCAGTAGGGCGGCCATGTATTTGTTGCTGATGCTATTCGTTACTGTCAGTGGTTGGTTGACGGCGTCTTCTATTGATCTACCTTCCCTGAAGCCGAATTGATAGGGTCTTAGGCCGAAGAGGCGTCTGTACGATTGCAGATGGTCACACAGGAGCCTTTCCTGTACCATGGCGAGAGTGTTTAAGAGCCTGATCGGTCGGTGCATTTTGCGATCTGCTGGCTTTTTGTTTTTGATTTCCTGTTTATTAGTACATTAGCAGTTTTCCAGTGGTTTGGAATTAGGCCTGTGAGTAGTGCCTCGTTGAACATATTCGTGAAATAAGTTGTGATTTGTGTTACTGCTTGTTTTAATGTTTCTGAAAGTACTTTGTCTGGGTCGGGTTCTTTTCGGTTTTTAAGCCTGCTGATTGCCGTGGCGACCTCTTCTTGCGAAAATGGTATGGTTACATTGTCAGTACGTATGGTTGTCTTATCCTGTCTATTAGGTCAGTCTGGTGTCGCTTGTCTTGTATGGGGTCGTCATCTGGAAGGAGCCTATTCAGGAGAGATTCTACTGTGCTTTCTCTCCTTTCGTCATGGTCCCGTCAGTTCGTTTTAGTGTCGACAAAACTGTCGATGTCTTAACTCGTTCTGTTTCTATCTTGAATGGTTGTCCCCAGATGTCGTTTTGTAATTGGGTTTAGACAAACTTGGTCCAATAGTCTTGCCTTGTTGTCTTTAGTCGTTTTTGGTATTTCTGTGTAGCGTCACGACACAGATCGAATCTTATCTGTTTTTCAAGATCTGTCTTGTTAGTAGTACTTTCTTTTGTCCCGTGAATCCTTCCTTAATCTTGCCATTTCTGTCGACCACGGTTGTTTCTATCCCCAGTCAGTTCAAAAGTGGTTCGAATAGCTGTGAGCACTATGGGACTTAACATCTGTGGTCATCAGTACCCTAGAACTTAGAACTACTTAAACCTAACTAACCTAAGGCCCGAGGCAGGATTCGAACCTGCGACCGTAACGGTCACGCGGTTCCAGACTGAAGCGCCTAGAACCGCACGGCCACACTGACCGGCCCCCAGTCAGTATCTGCCCGTGGTATAGCTGCTTCCTATGTTCTTTGTAGTACCTCTGTCAGAACATGCATTCTGTAAACTGTATTGCCTTGTAACTTCCTGGCAGATTAAAACTGTGTGTCGGACCGAGACTCGAACTCGGGACCTTTGCCTTTCGCGGGCAAGTGCTCTACCACTGAGGTACCCAAGCACGACTTCTCCCCGTCCTCACAGCTTTACGTCTGCCCGTACCTCGTCTCCTACCTTCCAAACTTAACAGAAGATCACCTCGCAGGAGCTAGACCGGACAAGAGTGGCGTAACGGTAGCGGTGACGTAAATCAACCGCACGCGCTAGTTCTAAATGAAGGCGCCCACCGAGGTGTGAGCAGATGAAGGCCGATGCGTTCCTTGTGCGGGTACACCGATCAATACTTTCGGAAGACGCCGAATACCAGTTGCAGTGCATGAGATGCTTTGATCGACAGTAAGGTATCCACGGCCGCAGCCACCAGAAATGTCACATAAATCGACATTCTCCGTTTGACAGTTTGCCACAGCTAAAGAGCGTCGGTTCCAAGCTGCAAACTCTTTCTCTCTGGCACTGGCATCAAGCTATCTACGACGTGATTCCTTCCTTACGTTTCCAACATGTTCACCTGTCGATCTCACAAGGACCACCTAGTGTCCTTGCGGACCAGCCTGGGCGCATCAAAATATATCTTGGAAAAGGTATAAACTTACCTTTCGTCCTCGAAAAACTAAATCTTTTAACTGTAAACTCAGCAAAGATGTCCACACCTCAACTATCCTGAACAGGTTTGCTCTAGGGTTGGGTCATTTGTCATGTTTTCTTCTCCATTATGTTACGATAGCTTAGGTAATTAATATTACGAGAAGCTCTTGAATGAGGGACCATTCTGAAGGAGATGAAGAGGAGCAGTACCAATGGATATGGTAGTGAGTGAGGTAAAGCTCAATGCAACCGTGATAGTGGCGCAATCACAAATGCTGAAATAACAAGTAACTCAACGTGTTCACTTTGTACGTTCTGTTACTTTATTTTAATGCCGGTGTACTTCATACGATTTCAGTGTTCTTGAAAATGACAAAGTGGCGAAACTACTGTCGCAATAAATATTTTTCAACAGCCATACGTGGAATTAATACACAGCTTGACAAAGAAAGTGAGACACTCAGAATGGAAAGAGGAAACAAACTGAAACCTTACTGGTTGAGATGGTGAGTGTTGTTACTGCAGTGATTAGAAAATCGAGTGAAATTTACAAAGATAATGGCGGTATGAACCCAGTTTTCAGTATGACAGTGCACCGCCTCTGGGCTGTATGTACACAGTGCTTCAGCTGGGATGGGTGTCTTAAAGACGTTGTATACTCTCCTGTGGCAAACTGGCCCCAACTGTAACTGGTCTTTGATATTCTGATACTGGCGTTGCGACGAACATGACGCCCGAGATGGTTGCACATACGTTATATCGGAGGTACAGTCGTGGACAAAACGAGCGAAACCCCTCGCCTTTTCGTTATGCTGATCCGCACGGCTTTAAAGCATAACAGGGAAGGCGACGAAGTGCTACCAACATACAATGCACAGGCGTGAAATTGAAAAACTATCTGAAATTTGTCAGACTGTTTTCAATCATGTGTAAAACTATACTAATGCTGATTAGTGTGTTAACCACAACACCTAAATATAAAATAAAAATGAAAGAAGAAACGCTAATTAGTATGAACTGGCTAATGAAAATGAATTTCAGCTTATCGAGATAACACAACTGTTTTAGTAAGAGAAAGTACCCCAGATCGTTACGAATTAGCAAAATATTAAGCGCATTCGGCCGCGAGATGGTCTGTGTCAACGTTCAGACCAGTCATACTGGATTACCGTTGCTGACCTACCATGAAATTGTGCAAATTTAGCAATGCGTGAAGATTCATAACGAAATTTAGTTAAAAATCATTCAGTGCCACACTTAAGTCAATTCAGTTATTAACAGAAGCGGTAAAAGTAGACAGTAACAAGTATGGAATTCTACAAGAGTTTCATATCGACATCCACAGGGCGCCGGTACAGAATAAAGGTAGCAATAAAACGTATTCGGGGTGCGAGAATTTCTTAAAATTGCTTTACTGATAGTCTACCTGGCTCCATCGAGATTAGAACCGAAAATAAACCAGACCTCCTTTGCAGTAGCAAACACCTTTCACTACGCTAGCAGACAACCCAGGCAAACAGCCCTCTATTGTTACCACAGACATGAATAAGCCAGCAATTTCGCAATGAAAACGGCAAAATGATCTGCAGTTTCTGTTGCATAGAGCTTTCTGAACTAAAAACATGAATTGTCTACCTTTATGTCACCGCTTATGTGACAGTCATTCGGGATGTTTATCGAAATAACAAAAAACTGTTATTAGCGAGTAAATTTTGTACGATAATTCTGCACCATCCCAGGAAGTAAAGGTATTGTACAATCTTTCGAATTCTCCATTAGACGTGCCACAGCCAGAAAACGTGCATTAGCCAAAGTGTTCCTTAAGGTAACTAGCAATGGGAATGCTCGCACATCTAAAAGGCGGTGGCATTAATAGTGGGATCTGAATTTCCACGTGTATAGGCAAATGGATTTTATTTCCATTCATGTAAACGTGATTTGGATCGAAAGCGTAGCTACGATTAATATGCTGATGTATCGATTGCAACTGGCACAATTCGAATAAAGAGTAGGGGAAATTATTATGCGGCCCTAAACTTCAGTAACTATTTCCGTTGTTAGGATTTCGTCACGTAAATCGGCAAAAATGGAACCCTACTAGTCTCACTTTCTTGACCGTCCACCTGTCAACCCAACCATTAAAACCCGTTTACCTCGAGTACGGGTGGACATAATAAGCGGAAATGTATCGTACTTCCTGCGGTTATACGGCCCTTGGTGGTGTAAAAAAGCGAGCTATGTCAAGGCAATCTAAAGATACGGCCGTTAATGTAAAGAAAATTTACGCGAGAAGTCAAAAAATGGCTCTAAGAACTATGCCACCAAACTGCTTAGGTCATCAGTCCCCTAGATCTAGAACTACTTCAACCTACCTAACCTAACACAAATATGGATTCGAATTGACGGCGCAAGGAGCCGCGCGGTTCGCGATATGACGCCGTTGAGCGCACGGCTAACTCGCGCCGGCAAGCTGTTAATATCATCTGGTGTTACAAAAAGTTATTCCATTCTGGTGAATGATTTTCTGCACAGTTTATTTAAGAAAGAATAACTAAAATATATGTGATGTTGCGGAAGAGGAAGGACGCGTAATTCATTTCCCCTTGTCTTTATTCATGATGTTAGATTCGCCATCTGAGCATACGTACTATCCATAACCACACTTTAGATCCACGTCATAGTCACAGATATGCGAATACAACACATTGACTTATACCTGAGGTATTTCGTTTCCCACGAAGTGGTGGCAGACGATGCTGTGGCGTCTTCGAAGCGCGAGTTTCGCCAGTGCTAGCTATCTTAGCACATCAGCTGAGCGAACTTGCATAGTATGTTGGTAGCACTTCGTCGTTTTGCCTGTTATGCTGTGTAGCAAACTTTAAAGTTGTGCGGATCAGCATAACGAAAAGGCGAGGGGGTCTCGCTCGTTTTGTCCACGGCTGTACATCTATAAATCTTTCTGGCCACGGAAGCACATCAACATCACGATGACAATTCGTACACACAGGTACCATTTGTGGACGAGCATTTTTTTGAAAACTGGCACCACATTCTGTTGCGTGACAAATAACACGTAAGGGCGCATTATGTTCGTGATGTACCTTTGTGCGTCGTAATTCCCTCAATCACTACCACTGGTTACTTGAAGTCATGCTCAATGCCTTCCCATACCATTACCACAGGAGTAACACTGCTGTTCCTCTTGAAAACAATGGAAGACTGAGGCATCTCCTGGGTCACCTCCCTACTCGCCAACAATGGTCATCGGCTGTAATGCCGAACATCGATTCATTGCTGAACACAGTGCGACGCCCTTCATGAACAGTCCATGATTCGCAGTCACGGCGCCATCCCAAATGCATCCCTTTGTGTTGATGTGTTAACGGCAGCTTACGCTTGGGACGATGCTTCCCTAGTCCGGCGACTGGCATCTCCGGTCAGTGATGTGGGATGGCACAGAATGTTGCTGGGAGTCTATTATAGATTATCTAGTGACAGGAGGAGATGTGAAGGGCTTGCGTTTTGCTTCGTGCACAGTAAGACGATCGTCCTCTGTTTGGGTCAGACGTGATTAAGCGGCGGTTTGGTTAGCACACTGGACTCGCATTCGGGAGGACGACGGTTCAAACCTTCGTCTGGCAGTCCTGATTTAGGTTTTCCGTGCTCTCCCTAAATCGCTGCAGGCAGATGCCGGGGGTTGCTTGGAAAGGGCACGGGCGGCTTCCTTCCCCATACTTCCCTCACCTAATGGAACCGATGACCTCACTACCTACCAACAAACCTGCTGGAATCTTGACGACGAATATACATGCTCTTACGTTCTAATGCAGACGAACAATGCACCATTGTCACAGCTGAATGTCACGCAAATCTGGACGTAGCACAATTCGATCAATCGGCCAAATGAAGGTACCAATGATCACGTGCTGATAACACTGCTTCACACGAGTTCGCGGCATTTTCATGTCCGTCACAGCGATCGATCAACATACGGCGATTTTCAGGTCCCGTATCTACCATGCTAAACGCGGTAACAACGCTAAACACGAACAACAATAAAACACACTGTGGCGGTCAATTTACCCGTCATTGCGTACCCACCGATGGTGACCGTTGCGAAAGTTACATCGACATTCGAGCGTGTATTCTCGTTATTTATTTTTTCTTATCGGGAAGAGTATATCCAATAAAAACAAACTAATTGAGGATGTGAATGTTTGGTTCAACAGTAAAAGATTAGTTGTGTATAATTTTTGCTTTTGATATCGGAAAAACTGTTGGGATCTGAGGATATGAAACAGTGTTCAAAGGAGCTGATTCGCTGCCCGTGAAACAAAACTTTAAGAAACAATTGGGCATGTATGGAGACAGCGAGCATCGAATGATATTAAGAATTAAACGTTCAGCAAATAAAAAAGGAAGTAGCAGTGTATAGAAGTATATTAGGAAACCGTATATGGAATCTCAGGGTTAGCTGTCCAATGGCTTCCAGATATACTTCAGTTGGAAATTAAGGAAGTAAAGCCGAATAACTGTAGGGATGATCAAAGATTAAAACAAGCAGAACGGATTACCAAATGCGTCATACGTATCTGAGAAATGACGAGGTTTCTGTTAGACTGAGAGGGTTGGTGGACTGTTTCAGATTAGTTTAAATACTGACGACAAAAGCAAAAGATTAACAGCCTTCCGAACTGCCTGTCGCAGTGATAGGTTCAACCCATATTAATAACTATTCAGACATGAGACCGCACTATCTAAGAAAGAGAGAGAATCCTAACGCGTCCCACAGTGCCTATTGTTTCAGACTCTTTGGTATGCTTCAGGAAGTCTTAATTTACGTCTCTTATAGACGGAAAACATTTCGAAGGTAACGCAATTTACAGCCGAGAGAATAAGAAATTAAACCAGTATTCTTTTATTCACCAGAGGTGGAGGGAAGTCCAGAGACGGAGGCTGTTACTGCTCAGAACAAAGGAACGGGGGAATAAAACGGGAGAGAGACGAGGAAGCAACAGTTTGAAAGAAGGTACAAGGTAAGCGCAAGACCACTCCAAAGTTACGACAAATGAGAACGGAAATCAAAAGCGCGGAGTATCTATTGTCACGTTCGCAGAGACAGAAAGACAAAAATGACGAAGTATTCCAGGACGTGAATGGAACCGGGTTTGGAAGATGAGCCTCGTACTGATGCTAATTGCATGCAATACGAAATATGCAAGGAATTTGTATGAAAAGACTATGGATTTTCAACAGAGACGAGACGGAAGTCATAATTTATTTAATTTCACATGAACTGAAATTGTACATGAATAACTCCTTTCCTAGGGTTCCATAAAGTCAGGACAATTTGTGGAGCCCCTGTTTCTTTGATATCTTCTATTAATATATTCTGGTAAAACCTCTCACTTACAAATGATACTTAAGAATATATCTGATGAACGGTTTATGATGAACTTCTGTTATGTCTGAATTAGTTTTTTGTGTCTTGTGCAAATGAATCGCAGACTGGCAATTGCTTTATATTTATTTACGCTGAAGCGAGCGTGCCAGAGTTGTATAACCTGGACAGTATCGGTCCTATAATCCTTCCTCTAGGTATACTTGACGTTAAGTTTGCTTTTGAAGAACGAACGTTTGTTAAGAAGTATTTAAACGAACCAAATACCTGTTGTGGTATGCTGTACACAGATATTTTGTTTAGTAGTACATTGTGCAAGCACTAAATATTTTTAGTCAGCCAAGAAATATGACGTAAACGTAGCTGGCATAAGTAAATCAATGAAGATGTTGTGAACGGTATGGGATTCTAACTGGTGGTGTCTGAAGATTATGCACGAATGAACAATTGAGTTAAAAATTCCTACCTAGAAGCTTGTGGTATCCGCCTTAGTGCAGATGGCGTCATGACAAGTCATTGAAGCAGACTGGCAACCGCAATAACGAAATCCACCAAAAGTAAACGCAAAATACATAGATTTAAAAATGCAGGTATAAATTCACTTGAGCTATTCTTTCCCCAGCATGTAAGTGCAGACAAGATGTGGCTTGAACTGAAAGAAATGGTATCAAAGGCAAATGATGGGATTATACCGAATAAATTAATAAAAGATGATACTGGTCCCCCATGGTACACAAAAAACAGGGCAGAACATTGTTGCAGAAGCAACGAGAAAAAAGCATGCCAAATTTAAAACAACAAGAGTGGCGACGTTTTGCTGATGCTCGAAACTTGTCACGGACTTTAGCGCGAAATGCTATTAATAGCTTCCACAACAAAAGTCTGTCTCAAAAGCTGTTAGAAAATTCAAAGAGATTCTGGTCGTATGTAAAATATACCAGCGGCAAGACACAGTCAATACCTTCGTTGCGCGATACCAGTGGTAATATTACCGAGGACAGTACCATTAAAGCGAAGTTGTTAAACATAGTTTTCCGAAATTCTTTCGCCATAGAAGACGAATTACATATTGCAGCATTTGAATCGAGAACATTTGCCGGCATGGGTAACTTAAAAGTAGATATCTTCGTTCGGTGAAACGAGGCAGCTTAAACCCCTTAATAAAGGCAAGTCTTCCGGTCCAGATAGCATACCAGTGTCACAGTATTCTGATACAACGGCCCCATTGTTTGCAATCATATTGTGCTCTCTATCCTGGGTGGACTTGGATTTAAAAAAAATGTAAACTAAATATTAGGATAAGCTTTATAAATAATCGACAAGTACGCCAAAGAAGAAGAACAAATGTTCAAAATGTGTGTGAAATCTTGTGGGACTTAACTGCTAAGGTCATCAGTCCCTAAGCTTACACATTACTTAACCTAAATTATCCTAAGGACAAACACACACACCCATGCCCGAGGGAGGACTCGAACCTCCGCCGGGACCAGCCGCACAGTCCATGACTGCAGCGCCTCGGACCGCTCGGCTAATCCTGCACGGCAAAGAAGAAGAGATATAACTACAATGGACATGTTATTCCACGGACTCTTGCGCTTCTATGCATGAACTGTCTTTCCTTTGTCATTCGCTTATCTTGTCTGCTTGGATTCGGACCTAAGAGGACGTTCTTGTATGTAGCTCATCTTGCTGTATCAGCTGATAATGTAAGTTGTACTTAAAACCCAAAAAATATAATGGTTATTTTGTCAAAAGAATTTTGTGTATGTGGTCAATCTATTGTTAGTCTGATAACTAGACTGCCTTAAGTAGATATGGGCCTTTAACAAAGAATTTTCGTTGTTAGGCACCATCTTAGAAAAATCTTTAACATTTTTCTTTTAGCTCATCTACGAGACGTGCCGGCGGTTAGGACAATAAACTTTATTTCAGATCCCGCGAGACGGGAGGCAGCTATTAATAATTTAACAATTTTATTTACAGATTTTCTTTATATAACGAGATAACATCCCAGGCAGGAAAGGGCTGGTCACAGGATTCCAGTTCCATTATGGGATTTCATTTGTAGCTGCTACTCTTGTTATCTTATATTGGGGAAACCACGATAAGTTACGTATTACAGTAGTGTTCATCGAACAGACTTGGCAAATATTCTCTGGTGCAATAAGCACACGACTTCTCACGAGCCTGGAACAGTATCTCTGGTGTTGGGAAATAAGAAAAGGACAACTAATTATCGACGATTACGTAACTACCCTGAGAACTGAGCTAGTTTACTCAGTGCTTATACATGTCGGGCTAAATTAAACAACATGTTACACTGTTAATAATATTCCTACATTAGTTATTTTTCTTTTATGCTGAGCCATTGCATTAATGTGTGTTTCTTTTTTGTATAAGTCACGGCTCATATTTTATTTTATTACATTACACTAATAGTCACAAAACAAATAAAAAATTTTATTTTATTACATTACAATATACACCCGCTCTCTCGAAGAAATATCCGTACCAAAAGAGTGGAAAGTTGCACAGGCACACCAATACTCAAGAAAGGAAATAGGAGTAATCCGCTGAATTACAGACCCATGTCACTAACGTCGGTTTTCACTAGGCTTTTGGAACATGTACTGTGTTTGAATATTATGAACTACTTCGAAGGTAACGGTCTACTGACACACAGTCAACACGTATTCAGAAAATATCGTTGTTACGAAACACAGCTATCTCTTTACTCGCATCAAGACATCAGTGCTATCGAGGAGGCAAGCCAAAGACTACGTTTAAAACGCTTAGAAGATGCAACGGTTCTACTACAGAGACTATCTACACTACGCTTGTTCGTTCTCTGCTAGAGTACTGTTGTGCTGTGTATCATCCTTACCACACAGGATCGACAGAGGATACCGAAAAAATCCAAAGAAGGGCAGCTAGTTTTGTACTGTCGTGAAATAAGGGAACGATTGTCACTAATATGATGGGCGGGATGGGGCGACAGTCATTACAATAAAGGCGTTTTTCAATGCAGCGAAATCTTTTCACGAAATTTCAATCACCAACTTTCTTCTCTGAATGTGAAAATATTTTACGGTCTTCGACCTACTGAGGGAGAAATGATCATAATAAAATAAGAGAAATCAGAGCTAGTACAGAAATATTGATGTATTCATTTTTCTCACATGCTATTAGAGAGTGGAATGATAGGGGAACCCTCTGCGACGCACTTAAATGTGATGTGCAGAATAGTTACGTAGATATATTGTAGACAGAGATTTAGGAGGTGCAGGAAACGAAGATCCATAACCAATAACCGCAACTCACTATTTAGCAGACGAATCAGACGTTCCATTTCTTCACGCGTAAATGTTTTCTACACGAGAGTAACTGCACCGCCTGTCTGGACGGAGCCTGTTACCAAGCAAGATGGATCGTACCGTATAGTTTTCAACAGAGTAGTAACCTGTCATCGAAGTATATCACATCCTTTTAGTGACATCTTTTTCCTGACCAACGGTCGAGTCCTTGCGCCTGTGGTTTATGACGTGAGGCAAATATATGTACAGGAGCGGGGCGATGGCTTCTGTGAGGCATTGTGGAGATGGTGCTTCTCACTTTTTGTTGTTGTTTTTGTATTCCCGTCAGAATCGTAGCGGTGGCGAGGAAAAGAAATCGCTTGCCAGCAGCAGGTAGTAATGTTACATCGGCATGCACCGGGCTACGGCAGCCGCTCCGATCGCAAGCCAAGCATAAAACGGGCGGAGCCACTTGTTATTTAAGCGTGGTACCCTTCACTAGCGATTCAGTCCTCCGCAATATACACCGAGCCAAAAACATTACGATCACTGCCCGTTGCGAGATTGAACGCGCCTGCCGCAGTTGCGGTCACGTGACGCTGTAAGGAAAGTATATGAGCGTAGCAGAGACGAATGGGGTTATCTTGCTAGCGCTGATACGAGCCGCAAATGAGGAGTTTCACCGGTATAAGTGACTCTGACAAAGGTCACGTTGTTGTGTCACATCGCCTGCGAACGGGTATCTTGGACACGGCGAAGCTGACCGCCTGTTTGAGTCATGTGTCCACTTACGAGAAGTAATTGAAGAATTATGAAACCACGAGAAGGCAACAAGATGTTGTAGGCCCACGCCTCGTGACAAAACGCGTAGGTCAATGCCTTTCCTGCCCTGTAAAGGAGAATAGGCCGCGATCTGCGGCAGATCTAGCCACAGAATACTGTCGCACGACAGAACAGTAATGAAGTGTAGGAATCAAATCTTGTTAGAACCGGCTGGGACGCAACGCTGGGGTAAACAATGCCAACATCGAGAAAACGAGGTAGAAACCGACATGGAGCAGACTTTAATGTCGAGTGCTGTTTATGTGTCACGTGAAAATTATGTGTCAATCTTCTGATAACCGCCGGCCGGAGTGGCCGAGTGGTTCTAGGCGCTACAGTCTGGAACCGCGCGACCGCTACGATCGCAGGTTCGAATCCTGCCTCGGGCATGGATGTGTGTGATGTCCTTAGGTTAGTTAGGTTTAAGTAGTTCTAAGTTCTAGGGGACTGATGACCTCAGAAGTTAAGTCCCATAGTGCTCAGAGCCATTTGAACCATTTTTCTGATAACCTTATCATCAAAATTATCCAAATGTAAAGCTTTGTTTTCTTTCTTCCAAGTCTTTCCTGATGTAGCGAAGCCTTGCGAAGTAGCTGTAGCTAAGTTTATCCCCACTTCATTTATTCTCTTTCTTGTGCGATGGGAAATGCCAGTGGCTGCCGCCATTGTAAGCTTTTTTGTGCGATTTTTCGAATTTATCTGCCCCTTCCCAACACGAAGTTTTTGACATTGCACATGATCCTCCGCGCCTTACTGTGATGCCATGCTGTGTAGAAAAGAGATAGCAATCAGAACGCTGGAAGCACCCAGGTCGGTAAGCGGCAGACAGTTGACAACTGACAAGGGAACTGTCCAATCCGACATGTCGACACCCGCCCTGAAATTTTTCATACAAAAATAATACACTGAGAGAGATACGGTGAAGATTTTAGCTACTAAGACATAAACACTTTGAAAATTGTCAAATTCGTTGGTCGGCAGGCGGCTGGAGAAGCGGACACTCCTGCTGCAGCTATAACAGGCAATGCATTCGCAACAATGTGGGCACATATCCTTGGCTGACGGAACATTGGTGAACAGATAGTATCGTACAATGCTATCGTAATTTGTAAAGCAAATTTCAGTTTCAGTTTACGGTTTCTCTACATCTACATAGCTACTCTGCAAATCACACTTAAGTACCCGGCCAAGGGTTCATCGAACCACCCTGACAATAGTTCTCAATATTGTACTCTGGAACAGCCCAAATCCCGTATCATGGCAGTGACACTGTTTCCAATTTCAATAATAGAAAACATGGTGCTCTTCTTTGAACTTTCCAGATTCACTGCGTCAATACTCGCTGCTAAGGAACCCACACCGTGCAGCAGTACTCCATAAGAGGACGGACAAGCGTAGTGTAGGCAGTCTCTTTGGTTGATCTGTTGCATCTTATAAGTGTACTGCCAATAAAACACAGTCTTTGGTTTGCCTTCCCCAAAAAATTTTATCTGTGGGCAAAGGCCTTGCCGCAGTGGATACACCGGTTCCCGTAAGTTCACCGAAGTTAAGAGCTGTTGGGCGTGGCCGGCACTTGGATGGGTGACCATCCAGCCGCCATGCGCTGTTGCCATTTTTCGGGGTGCACTCAGCCTCGTGATGCCAATTGAGGAGCTACTCGTCCGAATAGGAGCGGCTTCGGTCAAGAATACCATCATAACGACCGGGAGAGCGGTGTGCTGACCCCACGCCCCTCCTATCCGCATCCTTCTCTGAGGATGACACGGCGGTCGGATGGTTCCGGAAGATCACTCGTGGCCTGAAGATGGACTGCTTTTTTTTCTTTCTAACTGACACAATAAATATTAACAGTTACTATTTGCTCGAATTTACAACTCATTTAATATTCATATTAGTTAACAGCTGCTATTGCGATATGAGCGTTAACAATAAAGATAAAACTGATTTAATTCTCTTTGTTATTTCTCGGTATATGTTGCCAATACCATCTGTCTTTGTGCATGTTCTAGGATTTCACAGTAATGTGGATTCAATGTTTTCAGCATTACAAAGATGAAATATAAGGAACATGGTAGGCAATAGAAACCACTTACCTCTCCTGAAACGTGTTATTTATTAGTTAATTTATTGGACAGTCATTCGAATGATGTCGGCATTGCATTAGAAATCGTGGAAACATTAGAAGAAACAGGAAATAACTCTGAAGATTGCATTAATTGTGATTAGAACGACGATTGTGCTAATCAATGTCCAGAACAAATACAGAATACCTTCCAAGCCCAAAGGAAACATGTGTGAAAGAAAAGGATGTAAATTTATTCGTTGAACGAGGGAGGGAGAAAACGCTTAAACTTAAGCCAAGTGTAAAGCCGGTTTCATTTCGTTGGGCGCTGTGAAGTGGTTTTCAGGCGTCTTTGATCTTGTTCAATAGAGTCAGGAGATTATACGCGAAAGGAACTCGCAAAACTAAGAAGTGTACCTCAAGTAAACCTGTAGAGAAGATGTGATTAATAAGTAATAATACAGAGAAATTCATAGCTGACTGAAGACGAAGCTTCTTGCTATCCCCTAAAATGCTGTATATAAAGCCAATCAGAGGGATTTCTGTGCAAGAACTGCGTTCAAACAACGTTTTATCATATCGAGTGGAAAAAGTCAATGTCTCTTGTACAGTTAATGAATTCTATGACACATTCTTATACAGCAATTCCAGTGGCTGGCATCAGTGGACTACTGTTTCCGCAGCTTCGTATTTCACGAACATCAATCCAAATTAGGACCAAATATTAGAGAAAAATACTATTTACGTGCAAAAATATTTTAATCGACGTAGCAAAATAGGAAAGAATGTTACATCTGAAACGCCTTTTTACATTTGCTTTTGTTGGACTCATGGCCTGGATATAACGAGACCTCCGTCTTAATTACGGCGATGAAAAGTACTTCGGATTCGACCCCTGTCTAACGTTGTCATTCAGCCCCTCTATAAAAAAAGTTTTCAGCAGCGTAAAGCATTTCTCAGAAGATTGTCGGGCAATATAATTTCCGTCAGCTCTTTGTTATTTCATGTTTGTCAGGGGAACAGTATAGTTAAACTTCAGTCATTTGTGCATAGCCAGTTTGCATCAGCACGTTTTAAGAATTTGGTCAAATATGCCTAGTACACAGCACAATACGCAAGACAAAGCCATGACCATTTATCACTCAGTTCGAATTTCTGTCTGAAGAGAATTAGTAATGAGTGTAAACTTCCTGAATGCATTAGTTTTTCTTTTATCTGGTACCCCTGGTATAAGGAAAATGTTTGTTTTCGGCATCCAGTATACATTTCGCATTTTTGCAACGATTACATTAAATAATCAAGGAATTGTTTCATTGTTAGGAAACTGTACATTATTAAGAAATTACTGCAAGAACTGTGCTACCGGAAATGTTATAAAGTATTTAATGTCAACAAATTAAAGTCCCGATTGACGAGAAACATCTGTAGTGTAACATCATACACTGCCTCACATTTCTTTCTCTGCTAGTGAGTTGTGTAACAATTGTATCTGCAACAGCAGGTGAATAAGATAGCCAACCAATACTAATAAATGGTCTTTTCCTATTAACGTTAGCCATTGTTTCAATGGATTTAAGCCTGTCTTCTTTAGAAGGACAAGAAACCTGCATACAGTGCAAAACATAAATTACAATCAAAACATCACGGACCAATATTACGTGTCATACAGAAACAACTGCATGCAACACATGTATGCTTGTCACAAACAACATGATATGTACCAACATAGGACAAATATTACTTACAAATTCCACATTAGCAAACAGTCAGTTATTAAAGCACTCTGACATCTCCCCATGAAATCTACATCTACATCTACATTGATACTCCGCAAGCCACCCAACGGTGTGTGGCGGAGGGCACTTTACGTGCCACTGTCATTACCTCCCTTTCCTGTTCCAGTCTCGTATGGTTCGCGGGAAGAACGACTGTCTGAAAGCCTCCGTGCGCGCTCTAATCTCTCTAATTTTACATTCGTGATCTCCTCGGGAAGTATAAGTAGGGGGAAGCAATATATTCGATACCTCATCCAGAAACGCACCCTCTCGAAACCTGGCGAGCAAGCTACACCGCGATGCAGAGCGCCTCTCTTGCAGAGTCTGCCACTTGAGTTTATTAGACATCTCCGTAACGCTATCACGGTTACCAAATAACCCTGTGACGAAACGCGCCGCTCTTCTTTGGATCTTCTCTATCTCTTCCGTCAACCCGACCTGGTACGGATCCCACACTGATGAGCAATACTCAAGTATAGGTCGAACGAGTGTTTTGTAAGCCACCTCCTTTGTTGATGGACTACATTTTCTAAGCACTCTCCCAATGAATCTCAACCTGGTGCCCGCCTTACCAACAATTAGTTTTATATGATCATTCCACTTCAAATCGTTCCGTACGCATACTCCCAGATATTTTACAGAAGTAACTGCTACCAGTGTTTGTTCCGCTATCATATAATCACACAATAAAGGATCCTTCTTTCTATGTATTCGCAATACATTACATTTGTCTATGTTAAGGGTCAGTTGCCACTCCCTGCACCAAGTGCCTATCCGCTGCAGATCTTCCTGTATTTCGCTACAATTTTCTAATGCAGCAACTTCTCTGTATACTACAGCATCATCCGCGAAAAGCCGCATGGAACTTCCGACACTATCTACTAAGTCATTTATATATATTGTGAAAAGCAATGGTCCCATAACACTCCCCTGTGGCACGCCAGAGGTTACTTTAACGTCTGTAGACGTCTCTCCATTGATAACAACATGCTGTGTTCTGTTTGCTAAAAACTCTTCAATCCAGCCACACAGCTGGTCTGATATTCCGTAGGCTCTTACTTTGTTTATCAGGCGACAGTGCGGAACTGTATCGAACGCCTTCCGGAAGTCAAGAAAAATAGCATCTACCTGGGAGCCTATATCTAATATTTTTTGGGTCTCATGAACAAATAAGGCGAGTTGGGTCTCACACGATCGCTGTTTCCGGAATCCATGTTGATTCCTACATAGTAGATTCTGGGTTTCCAGAAATGACATGATACGCGAGCAAAAAACATGTTCTAAAATTCTACAAGAGATCGACGTAAGAGATATAGGTCTATAGTTTTGCGCATCTGCTCGACGACCCTTCTTGAAGACTGGGACTATCTGTGCTCTTTTCCAATCATTTGGAACCCTCCGTTCCTCTAGAGACTTGCGGTACACGGCTGTTAGAAGGGGGGCAAGTTCTTTCGCGTACTCTGTGTAGAATCGAATTGGTATCCCGTCAGGTCCAGTGGACTTTCCTCTATTGAGTGATTCCAGTTGCTTTTCTATTCCTTGGACACTTATTTCGATGTCAGCCATTTTTTCGTTTGTGCGAGGATTTAGAGAAGGAACTGCAGTGCGGTCTTCCTCTGTGAAACAGCTTTGGAAAAAGGTGTTTAGTATTTCAGCTTTACGCGTGTCATCCTCTGGCGGCAACGATCTGTACATCCATTTGTAAAAGTTAAGGCGCCTAAAATCAGGGCTTGTCACATCAGTAAAGTCAATCACATAAAATGCCAAAACGTGTTAAGAGTTGCATGCCGACTGAGGGCGAATGGAGAACTTGATCACGAGGAAAACAAATCCTGAGAGACAAGCGCCGATAAACGGGTACACTTGGCGGCATAAACAACCAATAATCGGCAGTAAATTAAAATTAATCACAGAATTACAGAAACATACCATAAAAATCAACGACTATAGAAAAAAACAAATACAAAAAAAAAAGAACCATAAGATCCTTACAGGATCATCACTATAGTATCGTACGAAATTGATGATGTCTGTACATAAGTACGTTATTGCAAGCGTAATGACAGTAAAGAGATTAATATGACCTACAGTACATAACCGTACGGAAAGCAATAATGCTAGTGCATAAGCACACGGCCGGCCGGTGTGGCCGAGCGGTTCTAGGCGCTTCAGTCGGGAGCCGCGCGACCGCTACGGTCGCAGGTTCGAATCCTGCCTCGGGCGTGGATGTGTGTGATGTCCTTAGGTTAGTTAGGTTTAAGTAGTTCTAAGTTCTAGGGGACTGATGACCTCAGATGTTAAGTGCCATACTGTTCAGAGCCATTTGAACCATAAGCACGCTGTTAAACATAACGACAGTTAAGAGCAAAAACTCATGGGTCCTCGTATAGTGACAAAAGTAACAAGAGCAGATGACGTCAATATCTTAGTACAACATAAACTTACAAACGAAACTGTATGCACAAAAATTGTATAGTAGAATTTTGAGGAAACATTCGTAAAGGCTACCGGCACCGCTATGAAGATTTTCTTGGGAACAGTATGTGTTTGAAATCATCGAAAAATTGTTTGTATGCGAGATGCAGCTGGTCGTTTAGGAAATACCCGTCTTTGCTCTCTAGATGTTTATAGATCTCTAATTGTTACCAAAGGTCCATCCTACGCCCTTCGACCTTTCTGGGGAAGAATAACTCTGTCTTCTAAGTTTCTAAGCGTGTGATTGGCAATCAGTAGATGTTCATCAAACTGAGAGTTATGTATGTTTGTTCCTTTCTTTCTTGACAGATGGTATTTATGTCATGTCCTCACAACTCTGCCTGTTTGACCAATGTAATAGTAAGGGCAACTGTTGCAGGTGAATTTACAGACACCTGAATTTGAAAACAAGTCGCCAGTATTTTCCACTATATGCAAACGTCTTCTCTGCAAACTATTGTCTTTAGAGAAGGAAACATTGCAATTATATTTATTCACTAGAAGACGGTTAATCCTGTAAGAAACATTTCCCATGAAGGTTCAAACGGTTCTTAGCACTATGGGACTTAACATCTCAGGTCATCAGTCCCCTAGAACTTAGAACTACTTAAATCTAACTAACCTAAGGACATCACACACATCCATGCCCGAGGCAGGATTCGAACCTGCGACCGTAGCGGTCGCGTGGTTCCAGACAGAAGCGCCTACAACCGCTCGGCCACCAGCTTCCGGCATTTCCCATGATGGGAATGTATATGAATTTCTTGTTGTGGGAGGAAAGATCGCTGCGCAAAGTCGAACATTTTGGAGAGGTTCTCTTTCTGAAGATGTGATCTGCCATGCCCTGGTCATACCCGTCACTGACTGCGATCGATTTAATGACCTTTAACTCATTTAGCTGATTGGCAGACAACAAAGAAGTAGTCACAAGACGGTGAAAGCTGGAATGAAAACACAATTGCTTATGAGCCTCCGGATGCGCAGAATCATCGGGGATAATATTGTCTGAATAAGTTCACTTCTTCCTTCTGCAGAAGAAACCATGGTTAAGGTTAATTGGAAACCACCATTTATTCCAACTGGTTGACTTTCTTATTCATCTGCTATTCTGTAACCGTTGCTGAAGTGCCGCCGTGTTCAACACCTCTGCTACAGTTTCGTTTCCGATGTGAACTGCAAGTTATTAAAAAAAATGATGATTAAGACATTTTTGGTTTGGTTTAAATGCTTAAAATTCTCGTGTGTGCATCTTGGACTTGGCGCTACATAGCGCTACGTTCGCTTGTCGCGATTATTCGCCAAATCGCGCACTGCAGTCCGTTTAAAATTACTTGATAACTGACACTTCACACGTTGTTGTTGGTTTCCTAAAATCAGAGCTCTCGGCGTCACGGTAGGACCGTTCGCTGTTGCCAAATTGCCACAACAATTATTCATTTCACCTCCAATTCCTTGTTCAGCTTTCTTTTTGGTGTGTCTGGATCCCGAATCCTGAAACTGGCCGTTTTATTTCGTATTTCATCACACACGATAGCCGCACCACAACCAACACACACACACACACACACACACACACACACACACACACACACACACACATACACACTCAAAGCGAAGCTAAAGAGATGCACACGTTTCATACACTGCACTAACCAAACATTACGGGATCCTTCCCGCAAGATACGATTCAGGGTAATGTATACAGTTATTATAATCACAGAGATCCGCTTACTTTAAGTGGATCACCAGTCATAAATATAAGGATACTCATCATTACAATGGCTTAGCGCAATAGTTAGCGTATAGGGCCGCCGTAATGAAGGTTATAGGTTCGAAACTCGTAAAATGCATCGAAATATTTTATTTTTCTAAATTTAATCAAAAGATCATGACTGTTATTTTATTCAGTTGGTGTAACTGCACTTTTTTTACCTCTAGTACTTTTCAGCATCCTTTTCATTGTCGTGTTGACTTTTTTGTTTGCTCTTATTTTTCTTCCTATAATTCTTCTTTCGTTTGGAATCTACTTGTGTCGCTTATAGTCTACAATCAAGTGTCAAACAGGACTGCTCATCGGTTGGTAAAGCGGCAGCCCGTGTAGCCACTGAGAGGATAGTTTCAGGTAATTAGTGACCATGGGGAATTATACCTTACTTTTATAGTTGAAACTAAACATTTTCTGTCTTGAGTTTGTTCGTAGAAGTTAGCCTTAACCACTGTGAAAAAAAGATCGTGATATTAGTTCTTCCGAAGATTATTTCCATTTTCTCGAATACATTGTACATCGTGAGGTTGTGGCTAGGTTACAAAATGAGTTTAAATTCAGTTCTACGCAACGCGCCGTCTGCTACAGTTCAGTCATTGGTTACTTGAAATCTACTTTCAACAGCCGATCTCACATTTCCGTATGCTAGCGGGAGTCGCTTCCAACATTGCTCAGCATTACACATTAACAACATTTCTGAAGTGACCCGACGTGTTTGTGTGTAGCGTATAATGGAGCAGTAGCCGGCAGCGGATGTGGCAACACTGAAGTGGCAAGCGATAAGTAAATTTAACATTTTTTAGAAGTACTTTCAGTGCACCTTAGCAGCAAAAATTTTGATAGTCCATTTCTTTCAGTGTGGAGAAACTCAGAGCCGATTGCGACATCAACGAGAAGGATACACACAGAAAAAATCTTTTTTTGTGGTGATTGAATCGACGCCAACGCGCCTATAGATAACTTGGTGGAAGGTGATTCTTGAGACTTCTAAGGCTCCGAGTTCTGGAATCGTGAAGTGGGGAGCTATTGGAAATCAGATATCAGTCGGAACGGACCATTCCCTTGTGGGGCGACAGCACAGCTCAACAGGCTACACACAACTGGGGGGGGGGGGGGGGGGGTGGAGGCACCCCTTTAGAACCGATAGAAAATGTGTTCCAGCGCCGGGAGCATGTTATGTTCCATGAGCTACGTCCGCCACAAATCTTCAATGGATTAAGCTTTTCTGACAAAGAGTACAAGAATGACAAGAATGAGAGCATTCACCCTTCTGAATGATAGTTGGCGCATTTTTCGAAATCGATCTAACAGTTTTTGATTCCATTGTACTAAAATAATATGTCATTACACTTGATTACATACACTCATTGTACAGGAGAGACACCTTGAAGCACCAGTCAGATATTTATCAAACTTTGTGTAATGATCATCACATAAATAATATTGAATTACTGAACTTTCATTCCATTTCGAACTGATGTCTATCATCAATATCAGTGTGAGACGCGATTCCCACGGGCACGAATACATTCCTATATTCATTGTTGCGTGGAAGCAACCAACCTCTGAATGTCATCTTCAAGAATTTTGTGCGTGAAATAAATGCTGTAGCAGTTCATTAGTAATGCTGGTTGGAGGCTGTTATGAAAGTATACATTTTTTCCAACGGATTCCAAACCTACTATATTAGTAAAAATAAGAAACCAAGCAGGCCAGTGAATGACATACACATTTATCAATGTGTTTGTGGTGTGAACGACAGGGTGAGACTTTTCAAGTCAAGTGGAATAGGCTATTTGGTATCTTGGTCGTGAAGGATATGACAGCAGAGTTTATCACTATTACCACCAATTGGTGAGCCGTCATCCTCCCTTCAACAGTTATGAAATCAGTGAAACTGATATCCAGTAGCTTCCCCGGCATAACGATTCCAGATGTTGGACCTTTATAGGTCTCAAAAATTGCCTTTTATATTATGGTGGCGTCGATTTGACAACCAAAAAAGATTTTTTCTGTCTCCATCCTTGTGATAAATGGTCTGCGGGACTTCTATTATGTTGCAACCAGTTTTGGTGAAACAATATACCATCTTCAGATCTTAACTGACGCTGAAATGTTGAACTCCAATCGTATACACCATCCCATAAGTGACCAACATCTACGAATTGGTTTCCATAGAAAACTGCCACAAAAATAGGAAACAGTCTTTGATGCGTATTATTAATAACGATCCGTTTCCCGGGGTTATCTCATCTTTAGATTGTCTTTAATCACTAATAAAAATCTAGTTACAAAACAGTTTTCACCCGAATTTATTAATGGAATAGCTAAAGTAAAGGTGAGAAATAAAGTGGTTCACTTTCCTTGTACAGACCACATTAGTTATATATAAATGCCACTAATACATGGCGTTAAAGCGAAGAATGAAATCATCAAACAGGGTCATAGAAAAGCCTGAAATTGCAGTGAAAACTTCTAAATTAGAAGAGTAAAATTACATCAATAAGAAATTAAATCTTCTGCTGCTAGGAAACGCAGATCAGCATATCGTAAGTAATTAAATTTTTTACAAAATAAATAAATAAATAAATAAAAAATAATGTGTCTTTATAGATCCCACTGATGAAGCCTTAGAACAGGAGAAGGCGAAACGCGTATGGGATAAATAAAGTAACTAGCAGCAGGAAAAGGCAGTTTTATTTACAAAACAAGTATTTATATGCTTGCTGCGTAGGATGGCCACACAAACAAACTTGTCACACAAACAAACTTGAACCAAAAGGAAACTCACCAAGTCATAGCAATATACTGTGCGAGGGTAAGTTAGCAAACACTGTCATGGATCGTAGTGGTAAACAACTACTGCTCAAGACAGTGCATATACTGAAGCGATGGGCGCTTTACGTGAGAACTAAAGCTAGTGAAAGTACCGAGCGGCGGAGATGATGCTAAAACAGCACTGAAATAAAGTAAACGCTGAACAGAGACTATTAAAACGAGAGAATAGTATAAAATACTCTTCAAAATTAAAAATATTTCAGTGTACTGCCAACTGTACCAAATGACAACCTAAATGAATAGGGAGTAGGGAGGATGACGGGGGGGGGGGGGGGGGGGTGAGAGATGACAGATTAGATCTTAAACATACGGATGGAGGAGGGGAGAAAAAAGACGAAGGATTAAAAAATATTGGGGAATTGGGAAAACAGAGCACGGAGCCACATTGATGGGAAACAAATAGATCAAAAGTGAGGAGCAGATCCAACAGTCACGAAAGAGAAGAGAGAAAACTACCTAAATTTTGACAAAGCTGGCATCATTGTTTCACATAAAATTATGTTTTTAGTGACCAGTCAGTCTTTATGGCTTAAGTTTTCCGACCACACGAGAAGTTTGGTTATCTCGAACTCTTCCAAAGGGTTATTTTTTCCATTAGATACAACATTTAGGATCTAGAGAGAATCGAACGTCGATTTGCAATGGTCACTAGCCCTAAGATATTCAGTGGAGGAAGAGTTATTATTTACAGGGCCCTTTTTAATGAGTAGGTGCTCCAGAAACGGTATTTTAACCTCACGACCTGTTTGTCCAGTATACATTATGATAAAAAAAGTTATGGGATATCTTCTAATATTGTGGCGGACCCTCTTTCGCCCGGCGTACTGCCGCAACTCGACATGGCATGGACTTAAGAAGTATTTGAAAGCCCTTACAGAAATGTTGAGCCATGCTGCCATTATAGCCGTCCATAATTGCGAAAGTGTTCCCGGTGCAGAATTTTGTGCACGAACTGGCCTCTAGATTACGTCCCACAAATGTTCGCTGGGGTTAATGTCAGCGATCTTGGTGGACAAACCATTCGCTCGATCTCTCCTGAATGTTCTTTAAACCAATCGCGAAAAATTGTGGCCCAGTGACATAACTCATTGTCATGCACAAAAGCTCCATCGTTGTTCTGGAACATGAAGTCCATAAATGGCTGCAAACAGTCTCCAAGTACCCGAACATAAGCATTTCCGGTTCAGTTGGACCAGAGGACCCAGTCCATTCCATGTAAACACACCCACGCCACCACTAGCTAGCACAGCACCTTGTTGACGACTGGGGCCCATGGCTTCGTGGTCTTGTACCTTACCATCAGCTCTTACCAACTGAATTAAGGACTCATCTGACCAGGTCACAGTTTTACAGTCGTCTGGGGTCCAACCAATAATGGTCATGAGCCCAGGAGAGGCGCTGCTGGCGATGTCGTGCTGTTAGGAAAGGCATTAGCGTTAGTTGTTTGGTGCCATAGCCTTTAACGCCAAATTTCGCCGCACCAAGGAATACATTCGTCGTACGTCCCAGAAAGATTTCTGCGGTTATTTCAAGGAGTGTTGCTTGTCTGTGAACACACAGCTGCACGCGAACGCCACTGCCCTCGGTTGTTCAGTGTAGGCCATCGGCCACTGCATTGTCCGTGGTAAGAAGTAATGCTTGAAATTTGGTATTTTTGGCACAATCCTGTCCCTGTGGATCTCGCATTATTGAATTTCCTAATAATTTCCGAAATGGAATGTTTCATGCGTGTAACTCCAACTACCATCTGCTTATGTTAACTCCAGTCGTACGGCTGTAATCATGTCGGAAAACTTTACACATGATTCACCTGAGTACAAATGACAGCTCCTCCAATTTGTATCTTGTGTACGCGATACTGTCGCCATTTGCATATCTGTATTCAGTGTACGTATGAGGGCAGTGGGCTCAAGCAGATCTATAAAATCCTGAGTGTGACTGTTTCCGATTTTTAGAACATTGAACCACCATTGCTGGATCAGTCCAATAAGGAGTAATGTGTTCACCGCGTTCCAGATTTTGTTCCCGAAGATGCGCGGTGATCCTCGACCTGCCATCTCTGACCGTATTTTAGCTGTTGTTATGCATCTAATTGTCAGAGTCAGGGGAACCGTCCTGCAATCTTTTCGTGGTGCAGTGCTTCTGGAAGGACCCGTGCCCCCTCTTCTTCTTACCGAAACGTTGTTCTGTGTCCATTCGCCACCTCTCGTTCTGCAGCTTTGACACTACCGCCAGCTGTCTGTGTGATCGTTCACATGATTCTCGTACGTCCCTTACGCCAACCATATGTCCCTGATCAGTCAGAATGACGACAATCTGCGACACGTGCACGTCCTCCGGGCTTTCTGTGTTATGATTTCCAGTTGGAAAATTTCGACAAAGTTAGACACACCCAACAGCCAACATGTACTCATACGATTCTTCATTTCCAAGAGCGGCTTTTTTGTGCTGACACTACGTAAAATCGGCCCTCATCAAGGATGGAAATACTAGAGTACTAGTTTGGAAGCGTTTAGTCAAGATGTTCGTCGTATAACACAGATTGGCCGAAATAAAAGAGGGACTACGTCTTATAAACAAACTACAGACAATTCACTCGTTTATAGTAAGTACAGAATACAAAAGGGTAAATTATTATGAAAAACAACGTACTTAACTTTCAATAGATCAATAGCTCCGCCGCGCGGGGTAGCCGCGCGGTTTAAGGCGCCTTGTCACGGTTCGTGCGGCTCCCCTCGTCGGAGGTTCGAGTCCTCCCTCAGGCATGGGTGTGTGTGTGTTGTCCGTAGCTTAAGTTAGTTTAAGTTAGATTGCGTAGTGTGTAGGCTTAGGGAGCGATGACCTCAGCAGTTTGGTCCCATAAGACCTTACCACAAATTCCCAAATTTTTTTCAATAGTTCACTGGATATGCTGAAAATGTTTGCCATAGCTTCGATAACAACTCACCACGTCTAACAAGTTCCTGGAAGCTTCTGCCAATTCATTTGATGTGTGATTCCCGCAATTGCACAGCGAATGTTAGTTTTCAACTCTTCAGTTGTATACGGGTTGTCACTGTAGACGTTACCCTTTAAATTGGCCCACATATAAAAATCACAGGTTGACAGATCGGACGATCTGGGAGGTCATAAGTTTGCGAAAACTGTACGGTCTTCTCCGAAAGCTTCATGGACGTATAACACTGAAAACCGTGAAGTATGCGCCATCTTGCTGGAAAAACGCATCCGTCAGCTGCGCTGCGAATGATTGCAACAGTTCTGTTACATACGCTTAAGTGTTGAGGGTGTTGTTAAAAGAAAATTGGACGTACAATTCGTTGGTCAGAAATTGCAGCGAAAGGCCTACTTTCATATCACGCAGAGGCACCTTAGAGTGTGCCCTGGGATTGTCTGTTGACCAGTAGCATGAGTCTTGAGAGTCCACTTACCCGCTAAGGTGAAACCATGCTTCGTCTGAGTTGAAATAAAGATTTGGATCCAGAAAACTATCAGCGATATGCGTGAGCAGCCATTCGCAGTAGTAATGTCGTTGTGCGTAATCCATACTATTACCTTACATCCATACTATTACTTTACGTGTTCGCATATGTAATATGTCTTGGCATGACTTTCGTTTAATATTTAATTTGGAGGACAGATGTCTAATTGATATCTGTGGACTTCTTAGCATAATCTCGTGACACGTTCAGTATTTTCCAGCGAAAAAACTTTCTTTCAATAGTTATGTTTGACGTTAGTGACTGAACCTGTTGCTCTAAATTTAGTGATCAATTTCTGCACAACACTTCTGCGGGATCAGCTGTCTGTGAATATTTTATCGTGAAGCTTTCATTCAACGTTTTAAACGATTTGCATCCAAAAAAAGTTTCAACAGTAAAAACTCTTCGTTCGACTGAAAAAGGCATTTTGCAGAACTGTGTATTCAGAACAAGCTTCAAACTGCCTACTGAAAACGCAGCACTGATCACTATAGCGCGATATCAGGTGACATCACGTGACCATGCTCGAACGCCGCCATATCATTAAGAAATAACAACATTCAGATAACTTCATATATCACGTCCATTAAGCGGTTCTAGGCGCTTCAGTCCGGAACTGCGCGACAGCTACGGTCGCAGGTTCGAATCCTGCCGCGGGCATGGATGTGTGTGATGTCCTTAGGTTAGTTAGGTTTAAGTAGTTCTAAGTTCTAGGGGACTGATGACCACAGATGTTAAGTCCCATAGTGCTCAGAGCCATATCACGTCCATTATAACACAGGGCCTCTGTTATCTTTGTTACCGCGTACTTTTTACTGCCGTCAGTGTGTAAACAGTATTTCCTTCGTCTTTATACCTCTCACTGTTGTCAAATTTCGATGCTATTGTTGATCTTCCATAACGACAATCAAAACGACCAGAACAGCGGCTGCACTTTGACGCACTTCCATCACAGCTCATCGAATACAGAACTGGTACAGAAGCAGCTCGCTGAGTACGAGCTCTCGTCTCCGAACCTTCCACGAGTAGTTCTCGCACAGTACCGGATATTTACTGTTAATGTCTGATTGTAGCTAAACGAAATAACCATTCAATGTCTAGAACCCAGTGCAAGTCACCTGTTATAGTATTTCAAACTGACACGAGCACATCTAACGATCACTATAACGTGCAAAATTCCTACACGAAGTTTTGTAGAATAGGCTATTTATGCGAAATGTAGATCCACTGTTTTATTCTCTGTACGTCACGTACAAGTCTCCGTTATGTAGGAGTGGCTCCAAGAATACCATGATAGTGTCACAGATTGAGAGGAGTTTTATGCTCCGAAAAATCAAATAAAATGTTACACGTCTGCCTACGAGCACCTCATCCCATCTTCTGATGACTTATCCATGTCACTACGATACGATTCTGTGTTTTCGATAAAAACATGATTAATGAAATATTTAAGCTTTGAAAGACTTAGAATAAGACAGAAGGGATAGAAAACATTCCATCACAATTTATAAAAATCATCAGAGGAAGTGGCAACAAAACGACCATTCACGCTGGTGTAGGAATCTGGCGGTATATCATCTGACTTTAGGAAAGAAAACATCATCCACACAATTCCGAAGGTTGTAAGAGCCGACAAGAGCGCGAATTGCCGCACAATCAGCTTGACAGCTCATGCATCAAAGTTGCTCCCAAGAATAATACACAGAAGAATAGGAAAGAAGATTGAGGATGTATTAGATGAGATTACTTTGGCATTATTTAAGGTAAAGGCACCAGGGAAGCAGTTATGATTTTATGGTTGACAATGGAAGCAAGAATAAAGAAAAATCAAGAGACATTCACACATTTGTCGACCTTCAAAAAGTGTTAGGCAATATCAAATGGTGCAAGATGGTAGAAATTCTGAGAGAAAGAGGGGTAAGGTACAGGGAAATACGGGTGGTATAAAACATGTACAAGAGCCAAGAGGGAACAGTAAGAGTGGAAGATCAAGAAAGAAGTGCTCGTATTAGAAAAGGTGAGGAACTGGTGTGTAGTCTTTCGCCTCTACTGTTCGATCTGTGCGTCGAAGAAGTAACGAGAGAAATAAAAGAAAGGCTGAATATCTGGGTTAAAATACGAGATAAAAGGATATCAATGATAAGTCTCGCTGATGGCATTGCTATCCTTAGTGAAAGCGAAGAAGAATCACAGTACCTTCTGAATGGAATTAACAGTGTAATGAGTGCAGAATATGACCTAAGAGTAAATCGAAGAAAGGCGAAAGTAATGAGAAGCAGCAGAAATGAGAACAGCGAGAAACATAACATCAGGGTTGGTGATCACGAAGTAGATTAAGTAATTCTGCTACCTAGGTAGCAAAATAACTCGTGATGGACGGAGCAAGGAGAATATAGAAAGCAGACTAGCAGTGGCAACAAGGGCATTCCTGGCCAAGAGAAATCTACAGGCATCAAACATAGGCCTTACTTAATTCGAGGAAGAAATTCCTGAGAATGTACGATTGGAACATAGTATTGTATGATAGAGAAATATTGACTGTGGGAAAATCATGAAAGAAGATAATCGAAGCCTTTGGTACGTGGTGCTGCAGAATAATGTTGTAATTGATTAGACTGGTAAGGTAAGAATGAGGTAGTTATCTAGAGAATCGTCAAGGGGAGGAAAAAATGGAAAATACTGACAAGAAGAAGTGACAGAATGATAGGAAGTCTGTTAAGACATCGCGGAATAACTTTCATGTTATTAGAGGGAACTGTAGAGAGTAAAAAGTGTAGAGGAAGACAGAGATTTGGATACATTCAGCAAATAACTAAGGACATAGGTTGCAAGTGCTACAAGAGGTTGGCAATGAGAGCAAGACCTGGGAGGAAAATGGTCTGGTCAGTATGTTCTGTCAGTCGAGTGCAGTTGTACTAGAAGAGTGCTTGCTTTACTACACGAGCTATGTCATTTTGAGTTCGTGAAAGAACTTCGGCAAAGCAACAGTTTGAAGACTCTACGATCAGCAAATCTGAGCTGTTCCCATCGACTTTACCGACTGTGACGATGCATCAAATATGCTGACAGGCGTGTGGATGTCGAAAGACTCTGCGTGAACGTGACCAGAGTCGGTTGTAAAGACTCGTGTCAAACGCCGGGCGCGCCGCCGGCGGCAGTTGTCATCAGAATTCAGTGCCGGTGACGCGATACTAGGTCGTGACGGCACTGTTACACGGCTCGCATGATACACGACACAGGAGCGGCTGTCCCAGCCAGCAGCAATATTTGCCGACAGCACGCCTCGGGGATGTGACTGGACTTGCAAACACTCCCAGTGGCCGCTTGACGGCTGGAAACCAGTAACCAACACAGTCTGGCCGTGAGCCTGTCTCTGTTCTCGCCATCACTGTCATACATTCCACATTCACTGCTGTGTAATAGCCTTCCTAGACTTCGTGTATTACAGTCTTCCGCTTACAAGCTTCCTGATAGGTTATAGCAAAACAGATTACTTGTAAAAATAAGTCCGAAAGATGCCCTGAATTGAAAATGCCCTCTCATGAACGTTGTTTCGACCAATGTGTTAAACTCTTAATGTAATCTGACTGCAAAAGTATAGAGTATAACCTAAACAGGGAAGCCTTACTTTGCACCACGATTTATAATGTGCATATTGAGTTTACATGAACCTAATTATTCGCAACAAACGTTTCACTTTAGATTGGAACACGTAAAAGAGCGGCGCTTGTACTCGGGTGCCATGCGATGCGCATGTGGAACCACATTGTTTTTATAGCACATAAATACAAGATATTAACACATTAAACATTATACCGAATTAAGAAACTGCGACTAAGCCAGTTGTGTCAGTCTCCGACACCTATCTTTTGTGATGAAAAGACTTTCATAGAAAAGCAAAGTATAATGTTTATAGTGATCGTTTAAGAAATCCAGAAAGTTCCTACCATTGCTCAAGGTAAGTTACATACTCTGCATAATCGAATGCTAACCGCTGAGCGGAATTCGGTGTAAACTCGTCTAAATAGGAAAGTGGTGAGAAAGAAAGTTGATTTAAAAGAATGTTTGATTATAAAACCATATAATTGTCTTAAAAATTATTTAAACCACGATATCAATAGCAACATTTATGTGAGAAAACAACATGCGATGCGCAAAGTTTTCAAAACGTCAGAAAATGAAACAAAGCAAAATCTACATGTAACACAAAACACTGAACAAAGCTCATTACCAGGGGATAGGACGAACTTAGATGTTCTGTCTTTCGTTTGGGATGAAAGCAAACAGTTCTGTACTTTGTATCAAAAACCTTGTCACCTCACAAGGGCGAGAAGGTCATATCTTCACATGAGAGAAATGCT
Organism: Schistocerca piceifrons; assembly: GCF_021461385.2. Taxonomy (NCBI): domain Eukaryota; kingdom Metazoa; phylum Arthropoda; class Insecta; order Orthoptera; family Acrididae; genus Schistocerca; species Schistocerca piceifrons. The sequence continues at coordinate 84,881,966 of NC_060141.1, forward strand.
CAAAAGTTATGAAACTTTTGTGAAGTTTCTTTCCTTAAACTTCAAGACACGAACCAAGAAAATAATTACGGTTGAACTGTACAACCCCTCTGAATGATTAAAAACTCGTATCGAAAATATGGTTACCATCCACTCTGCCAGAATGCATCTTACCACAACGTCCTACTATTCTCACCATCAGACATGCAAAAGAATTCTTTAAGCCAGTCTTTATTGCTTCTCCTCAAACGCGCTGTCAAGAGTTCGCCGCATAGCAGTCTGTGACTTCATTGAGCCACTAATTTGTAACTCAAAGACTTCTTCCTGACCGTGGCAAAGACAAACTATACTAGTAGGCTAACTAGGTATAAAAACTTATATTTGCAGAAAACCTTCGGCAAATAACACATTGAATAATTAAATACGGAATGTTGCAAATAGAGTGGGCCACTTTAAAATTCCAGGCATTCACAGCGCTGCTGTATGTGTTCTAATGTCAGCTACCCTCTTCCATATGTCTTGTAATCCGCAAAGATCCGCAAAGAACATCACTATCTGTCCTCATCCAGTCGCATGCAAACAGGTTCACTCCAGCTTCATATCTTTGTTATTACAAAGTATGTATTTCATCCAATCTAATTCGTGATCCATTTGTTCGTTTTACTGTGTTTCATGGTAATTCCCAATCTGCAGCTCTACATTAGCTCCCTGAGCCGACCCGCAGACTGTAAACTTCCCTTTTCGGACATATTGGAAGTTTGATTTACTTTACCAGAATCACCCCTGGCTTTTTATACTCTGTCGTTTATTTTTTTATCCTTGATGAGTCGTTGTCTTCAACTGCCATAAACATAAAACTTCATCAGTACTGCTATTATTTCATTACACATGTGAGTGAGTTGTTACAAAACTGGGCGTCCAAAAGTAGATTTGTCAGGAACAATCACAAAAAAAGGAAAAAGTTTTCTACCATTTGAACTGCTTTTCTTGCTGTTCTTCTTGCCTCATTCAGTTCACAAGATCCGAACACTTTGCCTGCTAGTCATCGACTGACTCTTGCCACGAAGGAAACTTAGACTTCGGTCTCCAAATACATCTCTTCTATTCCTGTCAAGCCAGTTTCGTTACGGGGTGACTTCCCTTTAAATTTTACTTGATTACAAACCTACATTCACTATGCAAGTAAAGCTTGAACATTTTCATTCCTTTGAAGATCATTATTTTTAAAATTACATCCATAGATTAATAACATTGATATAAATAATGATAAAACATTAGGCAGGCCTGTGATATCTGTCTCAGATTCTATGCAGAATGATCAGCTTCTTTCGGTCCTACTTCAACCATAGGACATTGGATTGACTGGAAGGAAGCACAAGTCGCAACCGGTTAGAAGTCGGATAGCAGATGTGATCCACAAATCTATCGTCCAGTCTCATTGACATCCATCAATTACAGAATCGTAAAACTTATTCCAAGCCAACATAACGAGGTGTCTGGAACAAAACGGCCTTCTCCACGCCAACCAGTATGTATTCCGAAATCACTGGTTGAGCGAAATCTAATTCGCGTGTTGTCCCAGTACATCCTAAAAGCAATGGATAAAAACTATCAGGTAGATAAATTCTTGAGTTCCGAAAAGCGTTTGACTCGGTACGAAACCAACGCGTGCAAACGAAAGTACGATTTTATGGGGTATCAAACAAAACCAGTTACTAGACTGAGGGTTTCTTGGTAAGGAAGACATCGTGTGTCATACTTGGTGAATAGTCACCAACAGAAGTAGTTTCAGGCCTGCCGTAGGGAAGTGAATTGGAACCCGTGCTGTTCATGTTGAATATTGAAGAACGCTAATAGTAGCCTTAGAGGTTTTGAAGATGATGCAGTTAGCTATAAATAAGTACTATTTGGAAAAAGATGTACAAATATACACTTAGATATTGCTAGGATTCCAAAGTGGTGTAAAGATTGGTCTCCTGAAGTGTATAGAAATGTAAGACTGTTCACTCCGTGAAATTGTTCACAAGGAACAGTAGTATCTCATGACTACAACATCAATAATTCACGAACGGAATCAGTCAACTCATACGAACATCTTGTTGTAACTATTTATCGGGATATGGAATTGAATCTACGTCTACAGACATGCTCCGAAAATCACCGTGTGATGCGGGCGGAGGGTTCCTTATACCAATACCAGTCATTTCCTGTCCTGTCCCACTGGAAAATAGAGCACAGGAAAAATCATTGAGTATATGTCTCCGCATGAGTCGTAGTTTCTCTTATGTTATCTTCATGGTTCTTACACGAAATGTAGGTTGCCGGCAGTATAATATTTCTGCAGTCAGCTTCAAATGCCGGTTCTTTACATTATACCAATAGAGTTCCGCGAAAAGAACATCGCCTTCCTTCCAGGGATTCGCAATTGAGTTTACGAAACACCTCTGTAACATTTCGTGATGTTCTAATCTACGGATAATAAATCTAGCTGCACGCTTAGGAATTGCTTTGATGCCTTCCTTTAATACGGCTTGGTGGGGATCCCAAACACTCAAGCAGTACTCATGAATGGGTCTCACTAGAGTACTATTAGCGGCGTATTTTATAGATGCGCTACATTTCCCTACAATTGTCCCTTCAAACCGAAACCTACAATTCTCTTTCACTACTACCGACTTTATGTACTCGTTCCATTTCATATTGCTATATAACATTAGCCTTAGATACTTAATGGACACGACTCTGTCAAGCAGCAGACAACTAGTGCTATATTCGAACGTTATGGGATAGTTTCTCCTACCAATCTACATTACCTTAATTTTTATCCAGTCCATCAGATCATTTGTGTACATGGAGAAAACAAAGCGGTCCTATGACACTTTCCTAGACCCTCCTGATCATACCATATGAACACTAGCTGCCGAGGACAACGTACTGGGTTCATTGCTTCAGACGTCTGCGAGTCACACATATCTGGGAACCTATTCCGTATGCTTGTACCTACGTTAACATTATGCAGTGGGACGTCGTGTCAAACGCTTTGCGGAAATCAAAGAACATGGAATCTGCCTGTTGCCTTTCATCCATAGTTCGCAGATATAATGAGAGAAAAGGACAAACTGAGTTCCGTACGAGCGATGCTTTATAATATTCGAACTGAGGAGATGTTCGAGAGTTCTGCAGCAAACCGGTGTAGAGGACGTTCGTCTGCAACTTTGCGGGTCCGTACTTTTTCGCATCGTATATAAAGGAGTCACCTGCTCACTTTTCCAGTTGTTTGGAACTTGGATGAGAGATTCGCGATAAATGCAAGTTAAGTATGGGGAAAATCCCATAATATACTCGCAAAAAAATGGCTCTAAGCACTATGGGACTCAACTTCTGAGGTCATTAGTCCCCTAGAACTTAGAACTAGTTAAACCTAACTAACCTAAGGACATCACAAACATCCATGCCCGCGGCAGGATTCGAACCTGCGACCGTAGCGGTCTTGCGGTTCCAGACTGCAGCGCCTTTAACCGCACGGCCACTTCGGCCGGCATATACTCGCAGCAAAACCGCTTTGGGAGTCCACATAGACTCTTTTCCTAGGTAATGCGGGTGGCAGACTTCCGTTTATTGCCAGGACAATGTTAAAATGAGCCCCCTGTGCTTTAAGCTGGCGAAATCGATCAATCGCCATCAACAACTATTCTGGTGGCAGAATCAAAGACCAATGCTTTTTAATGCCAGATAAAACAGGGTTACAAATGTTACTGGAAGGGGAACCCTTGTCTCTGTTTATAAGATTGTCGTCTGAGGCGCTGCAGTCATGGACTGTGCGGCTAGTCCCGGCGGAGGTTCGAGTCCTCCCTCAGGCACGGGTGTGTGTGTTTGTCCTTAGGATAAATTAAGTTAAGTAGTGTGTAAGCTTAGGTACTGATGACCTTAGCAGTTAAGTCCCATAAGATTTCACACACATTTGAACATTTTTATAAGATTGTCAGATATTCGAATTTCAATTGATTATTTTATGACATAGTCCTCATCATTCAACATTTTATGTCCTTCGCCTAGACAGAGCTCTGTCAATGAAGATTTATCGAACTGAAACAACCGTGTGTGGTGCTGATGCTGAACACTTCGACCTTAAGTGATACGAATTGTCTGACCAGTATCACCTTTCCTAAATGGGGATTTTGTACACACCGTGCGTCCTCAATCCCAAGTCTCCTTTACTGAGCCATGGAGTGCTCTAATCTGGGCCGGCGCGCAAAACACTTTTGATCTCGTATTTGCTTAATATCCTTCCCATTTTCGCTGATGTGCTTCCATCAAAAGGTAAGAAAATATTTTCTGATTGTTCGAAAGCACAATGAATCTGTTTGTATGTATAAGCATTTACAACTTTAAGACGTCCCGGGCTCTTGTGTAAAGCTTTTTGCGACTGAAATGGCATATGCCCTTCTTGACAAAGTCCTCAGGATGTCCGTGCATTGTAATGATAAATGACAAACAGATGCATGCAGGTAACGGTCCGTGTGTCTCCATGTCTCATCATCCTTTCTGTAAACCAAGATGTTTAGAAACAGAAGGTTTCCATCCCTTTTGACGCCCATCGTGAACTTTATGCCGGAAAACGAAGGCAATTAAAATGATCTAGGAAACAGTTACGACGGTCTCTCCCATGTGGCCATACTATGAACGTATCTTCGACGTACCTCCGAAAACAAGTAGGTTTTAAGAACGCTGCCTCAGTGCCGTGTGTTCAAAATCTTCCAGAAATAAATTGGCGACTATTGAGGAAAATGAACTTTCCATAGTCACTCCGTCAGCTGGTTCAAAAAATTTGTCATTGAATAAGAAGTACGTCGACTGCAGCAAATGACGTCAAAGCTTAGTCGTTTCCTCATCCAGTCTTACGCCAGTTAACTATAAAGATTCTTTAAGAGAAATCCGGGTGAAGAGCGTCACTATCTCAAAGATGAAAAGCAAATCCGAGGGACCAAGACACGAGGACTTCAATCGCTGTATACAAACTGTAGTATTGTTGGCATTTTCCGACATGCGTGCGAAGAACAGACGCTAAATACTCGGCCAGTTTGTAAGTGGGAGTACCCAAAAAACAATCGGCCGAAGCTGTACCCCTTGCCTGTCTACCTTGGGTGGACTTTACAATCTCAGCGGAACGACAGAACGGGACGAACTTTTTTCATCAAGTCTTCACGTAATGAACTCTTCTTCAGAAGCGAAAGAATTTTTTGATTTTTTTTTTTTTTGTTCAGTTAGATCGTTCTGCACCTTCGGTATGCTGAATCTCCAAGTAAACGATCCATTTTCCCAGATTACCATCCCTTGAAAGAAGGACTGTGGCGTTGCCTTTGTCCGCTAACAGAATTATTAAATGCTGGTCTTCTCTAATGGACGGGACTGCTGCTCTTTCTAGAGAGGAGATGTTAATCCGTCCGGATGGCGCCCAGTGCAATGCATGCGAGACCTCTTGCCTAATTTCTTCAGCTTGGTCCTCACTAAAGCTGGACACTGCTTGCTCACCGGCACAGATCAGTTAAGTGTCAAGCTTTTTGAACACACTGACGGAGTGCGGAGTGGCTATGGGGAGCACATTGTCCCCAATAGTAGCCATTTTATTTATGGAGGATTTTGAAGTCACAGCACTGAGTTCAGCATTTTTAAAACCTACTTGTTTTCGGAGGTACGTCGACGATACATTCGTGGTACCGCAACTTGAGAGAGACTCTCTCAACCTTTTCCTAAATTATTTTAATTGCCTTCATCCCCGCATCAATCCACGATGGATATTGAAAGGGATGGAAAGCTTCCGTTTCTAGATGTCTTGGCTAACAGAACGGATGATGGGACATTTGGACACAGTGTTTGTCGAAAGCCCACGCACACTGCCCACACCAACAGGCATCGAGCTGTCATCCATCTTTCCAATGGGCGGGGGTCCTACGAACTGTGGTAAAAAGAGCTTGTGCCATTTCAGACACAGAGAGCTTGATACAAGACCTGGGTCGTCTGTAAGTTGTGTTCAAGCAGAATGGCTATAAAGACAAACAGATCCGTCGTGCTTCCCAGTTTCGACTTTAGTGAGAACCATTAGAAGATGCATGTAAATTGGAAGCGCCAACGAAAATAGGAAGGACATTAAAAAGATATGAGATCAAAAGCGTTTTTTTCCGCCGGCCAAGATTGGAGCACTAATCGGCACAGTAAAGGATGGCTTGGGACTGAGGAAGTGTACAAGACCCCCTGCCTTTGTGGAAAGCTTATAGGGTCAAAGAGTTCGTACCATTAAGGACCGAGGTGTTGAACACCAGCGTAACACGGTGGCAGAGCACGGTCTAACCGAGGGACATAAAATGTTGTATGAAGAGAAATAAATGGCTGCCCCCTACGTCTCGCGTTTGGGAGTATGTTTTAGAAGAACCCACTGAAATTCGACTATGAGACAATCATAGAGATAGAGAAAATGGTTACCCCTGAAGTAGTATTAGGAATCCTGTTCTATCAAACGTTAAAAAGCAGTGGTCTTCGATTCAGTCTTAAGACCCTAATAGCAATATATCGATCTCGCGTGCTTCCACCACTGGGGCACTATATATCCATCTGTGCTAGAAGGCAGTTAAGATGATTTCTTGTAGACACGCTGTTGGGTTTCCGCGGCGTATAAAGGAGCCACCGCTTGTAGACTGAATTCAATTCCACCGAGTTCGTGCAACAGCATATTCACTTGAAGATGGTGGTAAGACGGACGACGGAAATATTGGATGACTTCATGATCCGAGAAGAATATTATCAGTTATTACGCCGGGAAAGCCTGCGTGATCACAGTTTTGTTTGATGCGTTAGACAGTGTCACGGATAGGCTCATATCACTGAATGTGTAAACGTTAGTTATCCCGCCAATTCTACTTACAAAGTTTCAAGAAGAATTTTTAAGTGGAAAATCTACTGATGTACTTGGCGTCCCTATGTACCGCTCCTGCGAAGGCTGCGAAGAGCAGATTAGACCAAGTAAGGCGCTCATCCGTGTATTTTATATACTGGACCAGGAAGATACCGTAACGTGTAGTACAATGCTTAGGACACTTCACAGTGGTTTTGCAATGTGTGTAGATGTATATTACGCCAACACGCCATTCGGATATTACTGTCTTCTACGTCACTCTTCGTTATCCGACAAACGCATGTTATGTACACTACTAGACATTAAAAATGCTACACCACGAAGATGACGTGCTACAGACGCGAAATTTAAACCGACAGGAAGAAGATGCAGTGATATGCAAATGATGAGCTTTTGAGGGCATTAACGCAAGGTTGGCGCCGGTGGCAACACCTACAACGTGCTGACATGAGGAAAGTTTCCAACCGATTTCTCATACACAAACAGCAATTGATCGGCGTTGCCTAGTGAAACGTTGTTGTGATGCCTCGTGTAAGGAGGAGAAATGCGTACCATCACGTTTCCAACGTTGATAAAGGTCGGATTGTAGCCTATCGCGATTTCGGTTTATCGTATCGCGACATTGCTGCTCGCGTTGGTCCAGATCCAATGACTGTTAGCTGAATATGTAATCGGTGGGTTGGTTCAGGAGGGTAGTACGGAACGCCATGCTGGATCCCAACGGCCTCGTATCACTAGCAGTCGAGATGACAGGCATCTTATCCGCATGGCTGTAACGGATCGTGCAGCCACGTCTCGATCCCTGATTCAACAGATGGGGACGTTTGCAAGACAACAACGATCTGCACGAACGGTACGACGAAGTTTGCAGCAGCATGGACTTTCGGCTCGGAAACCATGGCTGTGGTTACCCTTGACGCTGCATCACAGACAGGAGCGTCTGCAATGGTGTACTCAACGGCGAACCTGGGTGCACGAATTGGAAAACGTCATTTTTTCGGATGAATACAGGTTCTGTTTACAGCATCATGGTGGTCGCACCCGTGTTTGGTGACATCGCAGTGAACGCATATTGGAAGCGTGAATTCGTCATCGCCATACTGGCGTATCACCCGGCGTGATGGTATGGGGTGCCATCGGTTACACGTCTCGGTCACCTCTTGTTCGCATTGACGGCACTTTGAGCATTGGACGTTAGATTTCAGATGTGTTACGACCCCTGGCTCTACCCTTCATTCGATCCCTGCGAAACCCTACATTTCAGCAGGATAATGCACGACCGCATGTTGCAGGCCCTGTACGGGCCTTTCTGGATGCAGAAAATGTTCGACTGCAGCCCTGGCCAGCACATTCTCCAGATCTCTCACCAATTGGAAACGTCTGGTCAATGGTGGGCGAGCAACTGGCTCGTCACAATACGCCAGTCACTACTCTTGATGAACTGTGGTATCGTGTTGAAGCTGCATGGGCAGCTGTACCTGTACACGCCATCCAAACTCTGTTTGACCAAATGCCCAGGCGTATCAAGGCCGTTATTACGGCCAGAGGTGGTTGTTCTGGGTACTGATCTATGCACCCAAATTGCGTGAAAATGTAATCACAAGTCAGTTCTGGTGTAATATATTTGTCCAATGAATACCCGTTTATCATCTGCATTTCTCCTTGGTGTAGCAATTTTAATGGCCAGTCGTGTACTTTCCCTGAAGCCTGGAAAGAAGGAATAGTTAAGCCACAACGGAAAAACGATGATACCACAGTATCCTCTGATTACCGACCTATTTTGATTCTTCCTGCACTATCCAAGGCCTTAGAATGTATAATCCATGACCAAATAACAAGTACTCATCTACAACCTAAAAATTGCAGAGCAACATATGCCTTAATAAAGGTAACAAAAAATGACCAGAAGCTTGCAATGGATACACCAGAGGCAACTAACATGAGCTTCTTAGACTCTACCAATCCTCCGACACTGTCGACTATGTCATTTTACTCACCAAACATAGCAGCCTAAATTACAGATACATCTGCAAAGTGCTCAAGAAGGCGGGCGATGTTGGTGAACTGGTTGGTGTAAAGTTCATAAGGTGAGTACCTTACAGTGGTTTTAAGCGACCCTTTGCCGTTTTATTCACACGTATGCCAACGTCACACCTTGCCTTGATCACCCTACAAGAGGGCGCGAAACAGGTGGTCAAAAGAAACATAAGCACCATTCGCTGCTTCGGATCGTGTTCAAATTTCGTCGAATGGATTTGAACGGACCTTAATGGTTTCTCCCTGTACAACAGAGAACAAGTTGCTGACATTCTGGACTACAAAGAGGTGCGATCGTGTTCAGTGGGGTTGCTGGCTGTGGACGTCCTTAGAGAAGGCTTCAATCGTCCAGGGAAGGGGAGGAGGGAGGGGAGAGTTGTCACCGGTGAAAAGGTTGTTAAGAATCCTGTTACCCGTCAGGCTGCGAACTGTGGTTTTCAGTATCGAAATGTATGAGAATAAACGCCCCAGGGAAAGCGGTGGTTTTATTGATGCCCTTTATGTCATCCTGTAAGGCCTTTTCCTGTCGGCTCTGAGCGGAGGTGTATCTGAAACGATTTTTTCGACCACCAATAACACAATGATGTGATTTCAGTGGTGGGCGTCGCGGTTCTCACCTACATCACAGAAGTGACAAAGAAGGGGTGAAATGTGGGTAGGGGGATGGGGGTGCGAGGATCGTGTGACACGCCCATGCGGGCGTTGGGAAGGATTGTGGTGAAATTAGATTCTTGGAATTAATTTACATACCGCACGAGGAAGTTTATATTTTTCGTAAGAACCGTTTGATTTTGCAAGGGTATATCTTTAGAAGGCATGCACGTATAACCTTGGGCTACGTTTTTCAGTTGCGTTCAATACCAAAGTTTTATTTACCTTTCATAAAGGCAAACCTACGTTTCTAGCATTTGTAGACTTAGAGAAACCTTTTGACAATGTCGACTTGGATACTCTCTTTCAAATTCTGAAGGTGGCAGGGGTAAAATACAGGGAGGGAAAGGCTATTTACAATTTGTACAGAAACCAGATGGCAGTTATAAGAGTCGAGGGACATGAAAGGGAAGCAGTGGTTGGGAACGGAGTCAGACAGTGTTGTAGCCTCTCCCCGATGCTATTCAATATGTATATTGAGCAAGCAGTAAAGGAAACAAAAGAAAAGCTCGGAGTAGGCATTAAAATCCATGGAGAAGAAATAAAAACTTTGAGGTTCGCCGATGACATTGTAATTCTGTCAGAGACAGCAAAGGACTTGGAAGAGCAGTTGAACGGAACGGACAGTGTCTTGAAAGGAGGGTATAAGATGAACATCAACAAAAGCAAAACGAGGATAATTGAATGTAGTCGAATTAAGTCGGGTGATGCTGAGGGAATTAGATTAGGAAATGACACACTTAAAGTAGTAAAGGAGATTTGTAACTTGGGGAGCAAAATAACTGATGATTGTCGAAGTAGTTGTTGTTGTTGTGGTCTTCAGTCCTGAGACTAGTTTGATACAGCTCTCCATGCTACTCTATCCTGTGCAAGCTTTTTCATCTCCCAGTACTTACTGCAACCTACATCCTTATGAATCTGCTTAGTGTATTCATCTCTTGGTCTCCCTCTACGATTTTTACCATCGAAGTAGAGAGGATATAAAATGTAGACTGGCAATGGCAAGGAAAGCGTTTCTGAAGAAGAGAAATTTGTTAACATCGAGTATTGATTTAAGCGTCAGGAAGTCGTTTCTGAAAGTATTTGTATGGAGTGTAGCCATGTATGGAAGTGAAACATGGACGATAAATAGTTTAGACAAGAAGAGAATAGAAGCTTTCGAAATGTGGTGCTACAGAAGAATGCTGAAGATTAGATGGGTAGATCACATAACTAATGAGGTGGTACTGAATAGAATTGGGAAGAGGAGGAGTTTGTGGCACAACTTGAGTAGAAGAAGCGATCGGTTGGTAGGACATGTTCTAAGGCATCAAGGGATCACCAATTTAGTACTGGAGGGCAGCGTGGAAGGTAAAAATCGTAAAGGGAGACCAATACATGAATACTCTAAGCAGATTCAGAAGGATGTAGGCTGCAGTAGGTACTGGGAGATGAAGAATCTTGCACAGGATAGTGTAGCTTGGAGAGCTGTATCAAACCAGTCTCAGGACTGAAGACCACAACAACAACAACAACAACAAATAATTTATGTGACCTCCACCAGGCGCATGAAAAACAATCATACGATACGCAAACGTCCCTTACTTTTGCGAGTCCGTCTAAGGTTGTCATATTTACTGATTTTGTTACGCATCGTCACAGTTCACACAAAGTTATTGGGATTGGAGAAGTACAGTCGACTTCTATCCGAAACCCACAAAACAGCAAGAATGATTTTCCTTCGTGGAAACCGCAGTCATGTAGAACGTTTCTGAAAGAAATTTCCGCCATTGGCTGTAAATTGTTCATTTATTTTACACAATCATGATTTCGGCTTTACAGCAATTCCCAAGTCCTCGATGAAGTGTCAAAATCTGACCTGTCTGCGACATGTCATCGTCGAGAAAGCATGTTTCTGGACTTCTAGATCAGTTGTGCTACACGATATGATTACATATCGAAAGTATGTAACTGTACCAGTTGATAAACATGAGAGATGAATGCAGGTCACAGGAATATATTGACTGTTAAAGACCCAGTCCTGTGCAACAGTGTCAGCCATATTATGGCGACAACTTTTGTAGTAATAAGTTAGTGTAGTAATAATTTAGTGTAGTAATAATTTTGTAGTAATAAGTTAAAATCTGACTTGTCTGCGATATGTCATCGTCGAGAAAGCATGTTTCTGGACTTCTAGATCAGTTGTGCTACACGATATGATTACATATCGAAAGTATGTAACTGTACCAGTTGATAAACATGAGAGATGAATGCAGGTCACAGGAATATATTGACTGTTAAAGACGCAGTCCTGTGCAACAGTGTCAGCCATATTATGGCGACAACTTTTGTAGTAATAAGTTATAAAAATTGATCGCATATACTAATTGACTTACCTCCGTAGATAGGTGTCAGGAATCATTTCATTAACCATTTCGCAAGGCACGTGCACTAGCATCGCGTGTCCTGTAAACTTGCGTAACGGCAGAAGCGATGAAAGCCGTGGGCCAAAAGCCAGTTGCATGTAATTTCGATTGGCATATGGCTGCCGGTGAAAAGCGAAGGTCAACGCCCAGAAGACGTAATGATCGTGTTCCTCCGCGAAGACGCTTTATCTGTGTCAGGAGGTGAGCGGACTGAAGGACCTGTGCCAGAATAAGGAGCGAAAATGTCAGTCTCTGATTTCAGCGGCTACGCTAGTAAATGAAGCGATACAAAGACAGATAAGCCGGTGATCTTTTCTTTCGTAACTCTGGTCGGCATGACACCTGCAAATACAATGCACGTTGTGGATTCATGGAAACTGGATTCTAAGATCACGAAACGAGGATCAAAGTATAGTGAGAAAAATTTGTAAATAACTAATCGGGCATCAGGTTTCAATGGAAGTCCATAAATACGCCAGTGAGTAAGTAAACGAATCCCTGAAAGTTGAACATATTACTAGGGACTTTCTTATGTATTGTGGCATTTAGCTATGTACATGGATCCTGGTTTTTCTGCCATGTTCCCTAAAGTCATTCACATACTTGTGATCGTCGTTCTGATCTTTTCTCATCCATGGGAATCCAGCAAAGAACTTCCTTTGCCCTCTTATCATTCGTTCGTTTCAGTGAGAGTCTTGTCCACCAGTATTTCATTACTGTTACAATTCGATGAACATACATGCTAAGAAAGGAACAGACATACAACTGAAAATGCTCTGGATAGTTAACTAGGTGGAATTTTACTTTGGGAAGCAAAAGACAAGGTTTTGATATCTGGGCCAGGTCATCGTTTTAATATATCTGCAAAATTCACTGGATCATATATTCCGCGGCATATTTATTCCTGGCAACTTATTGCGAACGTCTAATTGCGAGCGTCTGACAGAAGCTATGAAATCACATTTGACTGAAAACTGTTGAGAACGAAATAAGAATGAAAATTAAAAGTTGTGAGCAGTAATGGTGTACAGATTCTGAACATCGCCTCAGTGGCCGGCCTGTTGTGACCGAGCGGTTCTAGACACTTCAGTCCAGAACCGCGTGACTGGTACGGTCACAGGTTCGAATCCTGCCTCGGGCATGGATGTGCGTGATGTACTTAGGTCAGTTAGGTTTAAGTAGTTCTAAGTTCCAGGGGACTGATGACCTCAGATGTTAAGTCCTATAGTGCTCAGAGCCATTTGGACCATCTGAACCATCAGAACTATCGCCGCAGTCAACTGCAGCTTCAGGGTAGGGATAATATGGTCAGTTTAGATGTAGTCTCCCTCTTTCCTGGGTTCCACTTTCTGGTTCCTTGCGACTAGTAGCGGAAAAGTTTGATTATTGTTTCACAGAACTTTTTAGGTACGATGTGACATGAATTTATTTCCTGTTCGACGTGAAATATTGTGAACAAAACGACGGCGTGGTGATGGGTAGTCCGTCATCGCCTATCGAGGCATACCTGTACATACAACTATTTGAAGCAAAGGCACTAGAATACCCCACATTGAAACAACGTGTTTCTGTCGGTACGTGAACGGGACGTTTGTGGTGTAGCCACCTGGAGCGGAGGAACTTCAAGAGTTCCTGGAACATTTAACCTCTATCATTATAACAGAAAATTCACAATGAAACTTTGCTGTAAGTGTTAGTTAACAGAAGAAAGGACGGTGTATGTAGAAAATCGATGCACACTGACCTCTATCATCACGCTTCAAGCCATCACTACGCATCACGAAGAAATTCGGCACTAAAGACTCTGATCGAACACTTTCAGACAAGGATAGCCTCGTCGAAAAATTGCAGTGCCTACAAACAGGGTTCCGAAGGAATGGGCACTCATATCGTCAGATTGACGATACAATCCAAATCAAGAATACTGAGGAATCGTTTGAGACCCAGTAAGAGAAGTCAATACTTGCTTATCTACCTTGCACTGGCCTACTACCTGGGAAGATCAGTAGACCCCTACGGAAATATGGCATCCAGTATATTTCGCTCCCTTCAAATAAGAAGAAAAGAATTCTTTGTAATATTAAGATCTATGTCTCCATGCAAATATGACACGTCTTACATGGGGCAGACTAATAATTATTAATTTTTATTTTCGCCATCCCTGCTTACAGAGAGCATTTACGACACTGTCCAAACTGTTGGCTGGGCGACATAGATTTCCCTCGCGCCACTACCATTGCTGTGGCTAGAAGCGACTAACAGGTAGGTCCAGGTAGACAGTTTTTCCGCATCTTTGGCCAAACGCATTGTCTGCACATCGGTGGGAGAAATTCTTGGGATCAGCATTCTGTACCCAGTAATTGCTTCGAGATGCTCCTTTCCCTAATAGCTGCACATGGCTTCCAAGCCTCAGACATCCATTGCAAGATGTATTGTTAAATGATTAAACTGTTTGCTTGTTGTCAGTTCTACAAAATACAATGTACATGTTCCCATCTGTATCTGCTCATGCTGATAACTTCATGTGCAGCCAGCTACAGGTGGTGGCTCATCGCGGTACCAATGACGTACGTCGCTTTGGATCGGAGGAGATTCTCTCTGGTTTCGGGCGGCGTGCGGAAATGGTAAAGACTGCTAGTCTTGCTTTCGAGATTAAGGTGGAGCTCACCATCTGCAGCATCGTCGATAGAACCGACTGTGGACCTTTGGTGCAGAGCCGAGTGGAGGATCTGAATCAGAGGCTCAGGCGGTTCTGTGACCGTATAGGCTGCAGATTCCTTGACTTGCACCATCGGTTGGTGGGTTTCCGGGTTCCGCTTAATAGGTCACGAGTCTACTACACATAGGAAGCAGCTACACGGGTAGCGGGGCCTATGTGGAAGGGACTGGGCGGTTTTATAGGTTAGAGGATCTCAGGGAACCACAAAAACAGCGTCCGTCTAAAAGGGGGCAGGTAAAACAAAGTAAGTTTGGTTGTAGAAACTATCGATATTGTAGTTGTAAATAGTCGTATCTGTGTTGGGAAAGAGCCAGAGTTCCAAGACCTAATAGAAAGCACTGAAGCTCAAATACTTATATGTAGAGAGAGCTGGCTAAAGCCGGAAATAAGTTCAGCAGAAATTTTTTTTCAAACGATCTAACAGTGTTCAGAAAGGATAGATTAAATACAATTGGTGGTGGAGTATTTATTGTTGACAGTAGTAGTTTACCTTGTAGTGAAATTGAAGTAGAAAGTTCCTGCGAAATGGTGTGGTCATACTTGACAATATTAATTGGATCGTTCTACCAACCGCCCCCCCCCCCCCCCCCCCGACTCAGAAGATATAGTTGCTGAACAGTTCAAAGACAATTTGAGTCTCATTTCAAATAGGTACCCCACGTATACAATTATAGTCGGTGCTGACTTTAATCTACCCTCGATTTGCTGGAAAAAATATGCGTTTAAACCCGACGGCAGGCATAAAACGTCATCCGAAATTCTACTGAATGCTTTTCCAGAAAATTATTTTGGACAGTTATTTCATGAGCCCACTTGAAGTGTAAATGGTTGCGAAAGCATACTTGGCCTCTTAGCAACAAATAATCCTGGACAAATAGTGAGTATCGTGACGAATACAGGGATTAGCGACCACAAGGCAGTAGCTGCTAGGCTGAATAGCGTAACACCGACAACCATCAAAAAGAAACGCAAAGTATATCTCTTTAAAAAAGCTGATAAAAATTCTCTTAACACCGTTTTAAGAGACAGTCTGCACTCCTTCGGGTCTGATCATGCAAGCGTAGAAAAGTTGTAGAATGATTTCAAAAAGATAGTATCGTCAGCATTTGAGAGATATATACCACATAAATTAATAAGTGATGCTACTTATCCCCCATGGTACACAAAAAGGGGCAGACCACTGTTGCAGAAGCAGCAAAAAAAGCATGCGAACTCTTTCACCAAAGAAGACGAAGTAAATATTCCTGAATTCCAATCGAGAACAAGTGCCAAGATGAGAGACATAGAAGTAGATATCCTCGGAGTAACGAAGCAGCTTAAATCACTTAATAAAAGCAAGGCTTCCGGTCCAGATGATTGAATGCTGAACATTTCTTTCAAAATTTTGATAGTGTATTTGATTAATGTTAATTGAATTTTCCGTCGGTGCTTGGCAGTACATGATAATAATACCAAAAAGGAAAGCACTTCGTAATATTCTGCAGAGTTATAGGTATTTGACCATGAGCCGACTTTCGGCTTCTGAGACCATCTTCGAGTGACAACTGACTGTGACAAACACAAATAAACATGATGTGCGAATTACACAGAAATAATTTGTACAGAAGATAAAAAATGATAAAGTGTATACGTGGAAAACTATTACAATCACTATATTAATTAAAAAAAGAGGCAATCAAAGTTTTTATGTGGAGATACAGACAACAAATAACGAGAAATAAAATGAATTTACTGTCTGAATCTAGTATTTGTATCGAATACTTAATTTTACAAGGGGTAAAATGGAATTCATTTAGTATTAAGCTGATATTCTGTGTCATGTGTCCAGGAGGTTCATCTTTCTACTTTTTTTACAGAGTGTAAAACTTCACGTCCTACATCATATGGCTGGTTTTCTTCTAAAAGTTGTCGGAAAAGGTTGAATCTTTCTTCCTTAATCGCCAGCTCCTCACATGTTCATGTAGCCTATTTGCAATAGCTCTGCCTCAGTGACCAATTTACACATTTCCACACTGGTTGGAAATGGTTTTATATACACCACTCGGTACCAAGGATTGCATTTTGTCTTTACTTTTGAATAAGAATTTTAATATGTTATTGGTATTATAAAATGCAGGTGTGTAGTTGCGAGAGTTTAACATTTTTTGTAAGACTATCTGAAATGTTGCCAGTGAATGTGAACCTTGCACCAGGCTTTGAAACTACTGAACAATTGTTGTTGGCTGTCGATGATGCGCTTTGTTTGTGGACCGGTACCTCTTGTCAGTTAGGTATGCTACTGAAGTAAGTAAATTCACAACATAAGATAATTCTCTTTACAATGGAGCCTGGAGGCTCTTCCAAAAATTTCTTGGACCGTGACATCAATAAGAGTACAAGAAAACGAGTACTTCCAATTTTCAAAAATAACATAGCTACTGATACAATAATCCCTGCAAACTCCCAGCATCCACACAGCCACGAACATGCAGCTTTCCTTTAAGTAATGCATCTTTTCCACTACCCAAACCAGGCTTCCAAACATAACTACAAACCATCAAACAAATCGCTTTGTTCTGCTGTGAATATGTTCTATTTTGTTTTCTTTCTCGCAATCAGTTTTAAGTGAGATAGTAGGGCATTTAAACAAACTGTTCGTCCCATACAAATTATTCCTCATTATACATATATAATTTACATACACAACAATTTGATGTTTTGTTTTCTCCCTCGCAGTCCTTTTTAGTACAAAAGAGAAAAGCTGTATTTATGGGTTATCAGCTGCCGATTAGAATACTACTGCGAAATCTGAATTTGAATCAACAATAAACAAGGCTCAAGATCAGAGAGAGAAAGAGGGAGGGATAGATGGACGGAGTAGGGGTGAGGAGGAAATGGACATAAAGAAGGAGAAGGAGCAGATGAACAGAGAGAGGTGAGGAAGATAGGGACGGAGAGGGGGAGGAAAAGGATATTCTGACTTATTTCCAGTTTTCATACATATTTCACTATTGGGAAACGTTTCCGGATTCGTTAGCAATTAATATAAACTAATCTTTTAATTTCTCAGCAATTGAAATGATTAAAACTCTAGTAAGGTATCAGTTAGCTGCTGAGGGGCTGGAAAACTATATTGCAGGTTGCAGTACATCTTTAAAGTATTTAAAAGATTTACTAAGACGAAGGGAAATTCATTTTAAATGACTTTTCTTTCTTGGGCCTTCCAAAATGCAGCATGTAGCAACACGCCTTGGCAATATTGAAGATATTAACCAAGGTAGAGCACGGTTTATTTTAAAACACTGTCTTTGCTCAGCGTGACAGAATATACCGAAAGGACCGTTGAGAGGAGAGATCTCATAGCAGATTCCCGTCAAAGAGAAGTGATGTCACGCCCCTTTACGAATACCCCTCCTAAGTAGCTCGGCTTAATTTTGGTGTCTACCAACTTTAGAAAACAACGGTGCGTCTATAGAAAGAAACAGCGATGCTTTCTCGGTAGTTGAGGAGTGGGCTGATTGTCGGTCCTGTAGAATCGAGGTAAGAAAACAACGAGTCGGAATTCATTGCCTTCCTCTTTCGCTGATTCTTTTAGTTCATTTAGACTACTTTAGCTGAGATTTGCGCCACGTACATTCTACACACATGATTTTGTGCTAGCGCAAATATGATATGTGTAGATGCAATGGTTTCCGATTAACCATTTTCGTGCGTCGCTGGTTGCTACTCCAGAAAGGGCACTCCAAGCTTTGGCCACCAAATCCGAATTTCCAGCAAGTAATGTTATTGCTGTTTACTATTTCACTTTCCCTCTATCAGCGCAAGCTCTAGGCAAACAAAATTCGCTTACACTTGTCGTCTGTCTATGCATTTTCCAACACTTCATTCAGTTGCTCAGTTTAGGCAACTAGTCATAGTACCATACTTAACCACTGTCCAGTATTGATATTTACTGTAACGTTTACATATGTTTGTCTTAATTCCTAAATAACTTATGATAAAGTGAGGGGCACTATCTGATCAGTGTTTTTCCTATCTCTTATAAACCAAGCAAGTGTTATTATTTGGCTGCAGAGGTGTGGTTTCTTACCTTTGTTGGGGTTGGGGGTTGATTAGGGAAGGAGACCAGACAGCGAGGTCATCGGTCTCATCGGATTAGGGAAGGATGGGGAAGGCAGTCGGCCGGCACTTGCCTGGAGCGATTTAGGGAAATCACGAGTAACCTAAATCAGGATGGCCGGACGCGGGATTGAACCGTCGTCTTACCTTTGTCTGTTGCATCTGTAATAATGTTAGTTTTGCGGAACCACATAACTTTCAGACGTCAAGAGCAAGGTAACGTGCTGATTTGGATGCTAAGTTTATATTTGCCGCTGTATTAACTTTAACATTCACTGGCAGGTTTAATCTGAAAAACCACCTTTCCTAGTATTATCAATCGATCCAAGGTGCATCAAATGAGTTCTCTCGCTCACACGACAAAGTAAAGAGACCAGATGCCGCACCCCAGAAGAGTAAGTATCCATTACCATTGAAAGTGGTAGTGTTTGCTTCAACGGCATTCTAAGATAACCTACGTCACGGATTGCATTATGGTGGCTCTAACGTTGAAGTAGAACTGTGGTAGTAAGAAGTAACAATTGTCGAATTTTAGTGAAAAATATAAGGAATTGCATTTTAACGTCCCGTCGACCACCATGTCCTTAAGTCGTCCTCTCCCGGGACGTGAAAACGCACCTAGACGAGGCGTTGGCGACGTCACAGCGTGGAATTTAACGTCATACCATACTGCGGACAGTGAAGTAAAGAAAATGACATGTCATATTTTTACCTCTCGGAGCGGAACATGCGACATCGTGTTGCGTGTGAAGCGGAATATAGGGGCCAGCATATTATATGCCGTTAAACATCGTATTTGGTGGATTGTTTCTCATAGAGCACGTGTATGAATGTAAGCTGTTCCAAAGTATCATAAAGCTGATCACTCAAAAATACGTCGCTTAAACAGGGATTTGCTACAGTAAAATGGCGGGTAGCTACATATCGCGAGGTAAAGGCTTCATGTAGTTGATGTTTCTAGCGTTTTGTCTCAAGTACAGATAGTGTTGAGGATCAGTGTTCAAATTTCAAAACCATCGTACAATATGCGTTAGATGAGTATGTGCCAAGCAAGATCGTAAGAGATGGAAAAGAGCCACCGTGGTACAACAATCGAGTTAGAAAACTGCTGCAGTAGCAAAGGGAACTTCACAGCAAACATAAACATAGCCAAAGCCTTGCAGACAAACAAAAATTACGCGAAGCGAAATGTAGTGTGAGGAGGATATGCGCGAGGCGTTCAATGAATTCGAAAGTAAAGTTCTATGTACTGACTTGGCAGAAAAGCCTAAGAAATTTTGGTCTTATGTCAAAGCGGTAGGTGGATCAAAACAAAATGTCCAGACACTCTGTGACCAAAATGGTACTGAAACAGAGGATGACAGACTAAAGGCCGAAATACTAAATGTCTTTTTCCAAAGCTGTTTCACAGAGGAAGACTGCACTGTAGTTCCCTCTCTAGATTGTCGCACAGATGACAAAATGGTAGATATCGAAATAGACGACAGAGGGATCGAGAAACCATTAAACTCGCTCAAAAGAGGAAAGGCCGCTGGACCTGATGGGATACCAGTTCGATTTTACACAGAGTACGCGAAGGAACTTGCCCCCCCTTCTTGCAGCGGTGTACCGTAGGTCTCTAGAAGAGCGTAGCGTTCCAAAGGATTGGAAAAGGGCACAGGTCATCTCCGCTTTCAAGAAGGGACGTCGAACAGATGTGCAGAACTATAGACCTATATCTCTAACGTCGATCAATTGTAGAATTTTGGAACACGTATTATGTTCGAGTATAATGACTTTTTTGGAGACTAGAAATCTACTCTGTAGGAATCAGCATGGGTTTCGAAAAAGACGGTCGTGTGAAACCCAGCTCGCGCTATTCGTCCACGAGACTCAGAGGGCCATAGACACGGGTTCACATGTACACTCCTGGAAATTGAAATAAGAACACCGTGAATTCATTGTCCCAGGAAGGGGAAACTTTATTGACACATTCCTGGGGTCAGATACATCACATGATCACACTGACAGAACCACAGGCACATAGACACAGGCAACAGAGCATGCACAATGTCGGCACTAGTACAGTGTATATCCACCTTTCGCAGCAATGCAGGCTGCTATTCTCCCATGGAGACGATCGTAGAGATGCTGCATGTAGTCCTGTGGAACGTCTTGCCATGCCATTTCCACCTGGCGCCTCAGTTGGACCAGCGTTCGTGCTGGACGTGCAGACCGCGTGAGACGACGCTTCATCCAGTCCCAAACATGCTCAATGGGGGACAGATCCGGAGATCTTGCTGGCCAGGGTAGTTGACTTACACCTTCTAGAGCACGTTGGGTGGCACGGGATACATGCGGACGTGCATTGTCCTGTTGGAACAGCAAGTTCCCTTGCCGGTCTAGGAATGGTAGAACGATGGGTTCGATGACGGTTTGGATGTACCGTGCACTATTCAGTGTCCCCTCGACGATCACCAGTGGTGTACGGCCAGTGTAAGAGATCGCTCCCCACACCATGATGCCGGGTGTTGGCCCTGTGTGCCTCGGTCGTATGCAGTCCTGATTGTGGCGCTCACCTGCACGGCGCCGAACACGCATACGACCATCATTGGCACCAAGGCAGAAGCGACTCTCATCGCTGAAGACGACACGTCTCCATTCGTCCCTCCATTCACGCCTGTCGCGACACCACTGGAGGCGGGCTGCACGATGTTGGGGCGTGAGCGGAAGACGGCCTAACGGTGTGCGGGACCGTAGCCCAGCTTCATGGAGACGGTTGCGAATGGTCCTCGCCGATACCCCAGGAGCAACAGTGTCCCTAATTTGCTGGGAAGTGGCGGTGCGGTCCTCTACGGCACTGCGTAGGATCCTACGGTCTTGGCGTGCATCCGTGCGTCGCTGCGGTCCGGTCCCAGGTCGACGGGCACGTGCACCTTCCGCCGACCACTGGCGACAACATCGATGTACTGTGGAGACCTCACGCCCCACGTGTTGAGCAATTCGGCGGTACGTCCACCCGGCCTCCCGCATGCCCACTATACGCCCTCGCTCAAAGTCCGTCAACTGCACATACGGTTCACGTCCACGCTGTCGGGGCATGCTACCAGTGTTAAAGAGTGCGATGGAGCTCCGTATGCCACGGCGAACTGGCTGACACTGACGGCAGCGGTGCACAAATGCTGCGCAGCTAGCGCCATTCGACGGCCAACACCGCGGTTCCTGGTGTGTCCGCTGTGCCGTTCGTGTAATCATTGCTTGTACAGCCCTCTCGCAGTGTCCGGAGCAAGTATGGTGGGTCTGACACACCGGTGTCAATGTGTTCTTTTTTCCATTTCCAGGAGTGTAGATGCCGTGTTTCTTGACTTCCGCAAGGCGTTTGATACAGTTCCCCACAGTCGTTTAATCAACAAAGTAAGAGCATATGGACTATCAGACCAATTGTGTGATTGGATTGAGGAGTTCCTAGATAACAGAACGCAGTATGTCATTCTCAATGGAGAGAAGTCTTCCGAAGTAAGAGCGATTTCAGGTGTGCCGCAGGGGAGTGTCATAGGACCGTTGCTATTCACAATATACATAAATGACCTTGTGGATGACATCGGAAGTTCACTGAGGCTTTTTGCAGATGATGCTGTGGTGTATCGAGAGGTTGTAACAATGGAAAATTGTACTGAAATGCAGGAGGATCTGCAGCGAATTAACGCATGGTGCAGGGAATGGCAATTGAATCTCAATGTAGACAAGTGTAATGTGCTGCGAACACATAGAAAGATAGATCCCTTATCATTTAGCTACAAAATAGCAGGTCAGCAACTGGAAGCAGTTAATTCCATAAATTATCTGGGAGTACGCATTAGGAGTGATTTAAAATGGAATGATCATATAAAGTTGATCGTCGGTAAAGCAGATGCCAGACAGATTCGTTGGAAGAATCCTAAGGAAATGCAATCCGAAAACAAAGGAAGCAGGTTACAGTACGCTTGTTCGCCCACTGCTTGAATACTGCTCTGCAGTGTGGGATCCGTACCAGATAGGGTTGATAGAAGAGATAGAGAAGATCCAACGGAGAGCAACGCGCTTCGTTACAGGATCATTTAGTAATCGCGAAAGCGTTACGGAGATGATAGATAAACTCCAGTGGAAGACTCTGCAGGAGAGACGCTCAGTAGCTCGGTACGGGCTTTTGTTAAAGTTTCGAGAACATACCTTCACCGAAGAGTCAAGCAGTATATTGCTCCCTCCTACGTATATCTCGCGAAGAGACCATGAGGATAAAATCAGAGAGATTAGAACCCACACAAAGGCATACCGACACTCTTTCTTTCCACGAACAATACGAGACTGGAATACAAGGGAGAACCGATAGAGGTACTCAGGGTACCCTCTGCCACACACCGTCAGGTGGCTTGCGGAGTATGGATGTAGATGTAGATGTAGATTTAATACAAGCATTATCTAAAAGGTCGATGTTACTTATAATAAGTAATGTGCATGCTGGAATTACTGTTGCAAAGGCCAACGACTGGAAAGTTCTTATGAAACTTCATGTAAAATATACATATCCATCTCCAGGTTTGTGGACGAACTAACTGACGTTTGTATCTTTCCGGTAAGTACCTATTTCAGTGATGGTGAGCAGCTTCGAAAAAAGCTTCTCTTCCATTCGAACGAAATTACGAAATGAATTTCGATCTTGAAATCTGTGTAAGTAATACGTTATTTCAATGTTGGCAGTCAATGCAAGTCGAGAACATTGACATTATGTACGCGCAAAATGACAGTAGACGCTATACCTTAACTCTATTCAGTTTGAAACCGAAAATGGGATGACAGTTCAATGGAATTTCCGAATGACTTTTGCTAGTGTGTATCTTCGCCCACCGTACAGTCTTACGTAGTGTTCACCAACCAACAGTTTGCTGCTGAGGCCATCGACGAGTCCAGAATATTCTTTGTGATTTTCTCCGCTCTTCTTCGACAGTCGGTAACACAGTTAACGCAGTTATTTTACGCGCGCCCATTTTCATGAAGGAACTGTGTGGTTTTCGAGCCAAATAAAGCCGACAACGGCCACTGGAGAGCGCTGAAAGAGCGAATGTCGTTAACCAGCTCGTCCCGCGTGTCGACGTTGCTGTCTTTCGTTCAAGTCAACGTTGGCTGCCTCGTCGCCTGTGAGGTGGCTTTAGGGATGGGCGCATGCTTGGATTACAAAGCAATGGACAGGGAAATCAGCTGTCCTCCTTTCAAAGAAACCACTCCAGAATGTGGCTAGAGCAATATATGGAAAGTACTGAAAACATAAATCGGAAATGCTAGACGGTATGGTGATCCAAGTAAGGTTGTAGAACTCTATTATTCTACCCTGAGTTAATGTGTCGTGTGAACTGTGCGAAGGAGAAATGAGGATAAGTGCCGACTTCGGTGTTCGGTGTGGAGTGTGTGACTGTTCATTTTTTTTTTAATTCATGTTAGATGCCACGAGTGTGCTGGGGACGACGTGGAGCATCGCCGGAGCGAAGAGCGCCGCGGGTATCAGCACGCTGCTGGAGACGAGTCTCGATGGTTGTAGCTGCTCCGGGACGCTCAAATACCACCTAGAGACAAGTCCAAACAACAATAGCGTGACGTCATAGCCAAGTGGCGATCGTAATGTAATGCAGCCAGCACCAAAATAATTGTGTGGCTCGTGAAATTAGTGATTTTTGAGTTAATACTTGAATGAGGTTGGTTTACAGGAAGAACATACACTGATCATCCATAACATCATGATCATCTACCTAATAGTTGGTATGTCCAGCTCAGGCACGGATAACGGTGGTGACGCGCAACGGCATGGAAGCAATGAGACCTTGGTAGGTCACTAGAAGGCCTTGGCAACACATGTGCCGGGGGGGGGGGGAAGGAGAGAAGCCCTGATGCTACGTTCAATCACGTCCCAGATGTAATCGATAGGGTTCACGGCTGGCGAGTTGGGGGGGGGGGGGACAGCACATCAATTGGAACTCACCACTGTGTTCCTGGAGCCACCCCATCACACTCCTGGCCTTCTGACATGGCGCATTATCTTGTTGAAAAATGCCACTGCCGTCAGGAAATGCAATTGTCGTGAAGGGCTGTACATGGTCTGCAACCAACATACGATACTGCTTGGCCGTCATGGCGCCTTACGCGAGCCCCACTGGACCCATAGATCCCCACGTGAATGTCCTCCAGAGCATAATGGAGCCACCGCCAGCTTGTCTCCGACCTACGGTACGAGTGTCACAGAACTGCTCCCCTGGAAGACTACGGATCCACGCCCTTCCATCGACATGATGAAGAAAGTATCGCAATTCATCAGACCACGCAACGCTCTGCCACTGCATCAATGTCCAGTGCCGATGGTCACGTGCCCATTTCAATTGTAGTTGCCGATGTCGTGGTCTTAACATTGGCACATGCATGGGTCGTCGGCTCGTAACGCCGGAAATGAACATCCTCCTATTTCCATCTATTGTACTATAAATTTTTCCTTATTTTGTTACCTGAAGATACGATATTTCTGTGTCTTTATATATTGTAATTTTTATACAATATATATATATATATATATATATATATATATATTTATGTCGATGTATAATTGGTTTGTTTTGTAAATATTATTTGTATTTTTACGCTGGGTCTTGCCTAGGGAGAACTATGCTATCGAACGATTACATCGATAGGCTGTGTGGAGAACCAAAGTGTTTAGGATGTTGAGTAGTCTTAACTCTGTCGCGTGGAGCGCAGGCAGAGCAGAGTCTGCTGGAGTAGGGCGATGGAGCGGGTGTGTTGAGTGACGCTCCCGCGAGTTGCCGCGCTTTCGGGGTTTGGCAGCATGTGATTGCGCTAGACTTGCTATGATAGTTTCTGGCACGGTGTCGCGGACGGGGAACATTAGCTGGCACACATCAAGAACCCGTTTCGCTTGGTGACCGTGTCGAGAAGAAGGCGCGCCAACATCCAGCTTCTGCAACAGCGACGGCCAACAATAAGTGACTGTCGCCACCTCCTCGATCGACGACTTCAAACCTTCAATCAACCAATAAGGAAGACTGAAAGCACGTAAAGTTTTATAACTGTATGGCAGACCTCAGCTTTTCAAACTGTTCCATTTGCATCACTAAAATACAGCAACTTAGCATGAAGCTTTGTTGCTCATTGTTCCTATTGCATTACCAAGCATGGTCCCTTCCTTTTCCGAAATGAACCCGAGTGTCGTTGAAATTCAAACGCCAGCATTAAAGTAATATCATTCTCTTTCACTGCTTTAATTTCAAAGTTCAGTGAAAGTATTTATAGCTGGCTTCAATGACCGAAGAGGACTATATTTAGATTACACAAGCGCGAGTTTTTTTACCATGTTTTAGCTTACTTGTGACTGCACCTCAACTTGGTACGTACTAAATTTTACTATTGTTAATTGTTCAGAATCATTTAATTCAAGTTCAAATTAAATCTCTTATTTCTAAATTGCGTAGATTCAAGTTGCCTTTGAGATGATTGTTGAGGTAGCCCAATACTAACCTTATTTTATTTAATTTCTTAGTGCTTCAGAAAGAAAGTTCACTATTAATTTCAGCCACTAAAGTAACTTTCAGTTTTCCGGTTTTATTAATTATTTTGCTAAATTAAGTCAGAGTGTAGCGAAATATATTACTTCTGACAAACATTCAGTTTTCACACAACACGTGTCAACCTTCAGTTGCCACGCTTTTAATGCTAATTATATGTGCATTAACCTTTCTTTTATTATAGTAGTTGTCTGAAGGACTGGCGACCGCAATTTTCCCCAAATCTCAAATATCTAATTAACTCCAGTTAATTGTTAACGTAACGACCGCGCATTTACATTCTTTACTAACTTTATCCTTTCCAAATTAATTTCAACCAAATTTCATTTGCATTTTTCCTCCCATTTAGATGTAAGCCTTCCTCCCTCTTTACCAACAGATTAACTTCAGTGACGATGGCTTTTCCCAAATTTCCATTAGGTCCACGCGGTTTAATTTTTCACTGTCATTAAGGTCGATAAGTGAGGGGGAGGTTACAGGCTGCGGAGGACAACCTTTTGGAGTGTTCGGTGCATCATTTTGTGTTCAGGTACACTAATACTAAAATCTGATGTTAGTTGCGCCACAGCTCGTCGCCTGTCCTATTTTGTCAGTCTGCCCAGCCTACGACGAGCGACATGTGTAATGAGGGATGGTAGCCAAATTCCACGACTCTGGACATGGTTTCAACTTGGTTTCGCTACGATTTGAAGACAATTAGCACCCCTCGAACACCCGACAACTCGTGCAGTTTCCAAAATGGCCATCGCAATGTTCCCTCGGTCAAACTCAGATAGATCACGAGCCTTCCCCATTCTACGCACGGACAGCACTATCATTGATAGTACAGTATGTGTTTCTGATCAACGGTCGTTTCTCGTCAGGTGACGCTCATATCGCCTGGATGGGTTTATATCGACAATTGGTCGGTGATCATAATGTTCTGGCTGATCAGCGTATATTGTAGTTGCTTATGTGGAGATGAGGCAAAACAATGAAGAAAGCATGATTGTCATTAATTTCGCCCATAGCATATACAACACCACTAGCACATTTGTAAACAAAGCTGCATTATTTTTGCACTCGTATGAACTGTTAGGAACACGTTGGGCATTTTTCAAAAATGGCTGTAAGCACTATGGGGCTTAACATCTGAGGTCATCAGTCCCCTAGACTTAGAACTACTTAAACCTAACTAACCTAAGGACATCACAGACATCCATGCCCGAGGCACGATTCGAACCTGCGACCATAGCAGCAGCGTGGTTCCGGACTGAAGCGCCTAGAACAGCTCGGTCCCGGCGGCCGGCTGTAGTTGTTTGGTAAAATGTCCACATATTTTTAGATAACATTCTTAAACAAAAATGCTGAGGTATGAACATCACAGTCGGTCGTACTCACACAATTTTCTGTTACCAGTACAAGTTCAAGAACAAATTAAGTGGCCAGAATTTTGTGTAAGGAAACTTCTTTTGAATACCACCACTTTTAAATGGTTATCAGTCATAATATAGGCCTACACTATGTAATGGGACTGCAAAAATAGAGCGAGAAAGATGATGATGATGTTGATGTTTGGTTTGTGGGGCGCTCAACATCGTGATCATCAGCACCCGAACAATTTCCAAAGATAAAAAGAATACACTCTCCTTTCATCGTTTTCACCCCAGTATTTTGTAAGGATAATATATTAACTTTGTCTTTCAGTTCCTGCAGGCTGCTATATGAAATTATTTTTAAATACTCGTTACGGCTGTGTACAGAAATCTTGATGCTTTCCTACAACGCTGCTACCTGCAACATGCACCTTTTTATCTTCTGGTCCCTCTGTGGATGGTCCTGCAGCTGCAGATAGATACGCCGGACAGATCGGAAAAGTGCCTAGCAACGTATTTGAATCAAGTCGTAGTTTTGAAAATGAAGTAATGGTTTTTCGGTCTGTGGCAGCTCCTTCCTAGATAATGTCACTATCTTTGAACTGCCTGTGATACAACTGAAATATGAGCAGGGAAATACTTTAATCATAATATGTTAAGCCTAGTGATAGGACCAATAATTTTGTACCGTAGTCTAAAACATGCATTACGAAATTGCGTCCAGAACAAAACTTACCGCTGAATAATTAGTAACTGCGACATCCTGCCTTGGAAGTGAATGGAGCCATTTCTGGCTCTTTACGTCGACTTTAGAAAACTTGAACACATGAACCTTGTTTCCCGCTGTGTAAGTCCCATCACCTTTGGGTACTAACGACTTCATAACCATTATGAAGAAAACTCCATAAACGTATGTTATGTTGCTTTCAACTCAGACATACATGACTTATTAAGAAAAAATGTAATTTCTGTGTAATTAAATAACAATCTCGTAACGATTACACAGATCAACGAGTTTTTTTTCTTTTTTAATTTCCAACCCGTTGGTGATACAACACGAGACAGCTGTTGACTTCCGCCACTTCTTCCTGTCGTCACAACTTCGAGTTCTCGCAGTTGGTTCGGGCTTTCCATGTAGATGGTGTTGGAGTTGGCTGTTTTGATCGTAGAGTACACTCCGAAGTTGTTTAAGGTGTTAATTTTCATGTCTTGGATGTTTAAAGAAATGAGACGAAGGTTTTGCTACGTAGGGAACCTTTGATATTGTTCAGAGATTGTTTAGGGAGGTGTCTGTACTACAGTAAATAGTTATGCAAGTTCCAGCCTCTGCCTTCTAACGAAAATATAAATCATTTCCGGTGAGTCAAGGAACTACTGTAGACTTTTTTGCTGTGAAGGGAGACAGGAAATTAGTAAGGACTTATCTTCCTGCTGCTTAAACTGTAAAGCTAATGGGAGGAAATAGAGTACGAGACCGATGGCAACCCCGACAACAACGAAGTTTTGGTGTAAGATTTTCAAGTGATGTAAGTCTCTGGACCAGTTGCAAGAGAACGATTTTGGCATAGAGAGAGAGATTTTACGGAAAACGAGTCTTGAAGAGTATTTCCTCTTTCACCGCCCTCCACTGCATTATTGTTACATCTTTCCCTAGTGTGTAAAAAAATGAACCCGCAAAGAGACTTAACATCACCTTAGCCCCATATTTAAATTCGTCATAGAACGCGAATTTGAACCGCCGTCCTCCTGAATACGAGCCCAGTGTGCTAACCGCTGCACCACGCTACTCGGTGAATTTTATATAATCGGTGAGCTGTCTATATCGTCATCGTATCTCTAGGGGACATGACCCCACACGCTTGACTTTGAATTTTTAATTTCATTAAATTTGTTTGGGATGTTAAGGAGGAAGATTACAGCATTGAAGAATCACACTTTAAGGTCGCTGAAGCTTTACTTTATGGTCTCCGCAGGTCTCATAAATTACTTTCAAAACAGGCTTAGAAAGTGCCTTACGAAACGTGACAACGGATTTCTCTCGGTCCCTTACCAATACTACAGAGTTTCTTTTTAACTAATTACAGAGATTAAAAACTCCAGGTGTAGCCGCCGTCTGCGTTGGGCACTGTACAAGTAGTACTCCGAGGTGTGGTGTTACGTACTTAATCTGGAAAGCACGACTCTCACGGACTTTTTTCTCCTCGTTGCTGCCACAGAACACACTGTTACTATCTGGATGATTCAGAACTTTGGACCAGTACTGTTACACGACGTGAGTGGTCGTTAACAGGGAAAGATCATGAATTTCAGTACGAGAGGTGAAACACCATTTGCACAATGAGCAACGGCGTTTGAAACCGAAGAGAATAATGTTGACTTTATGTAGCTTTGTCAACATGAATACAACGACTGTAGCTCGCCGTTAGTAACTAGCAGTCATATATTTAATACTTGCGAAAGTTGCAGATCTGTAATCCACAGGAGAGAATATTTATATTGCACCATTTATGACAGTGGTTAATCTGTTTTCACAGGAAAGATTATTGTAATTTAATTTCCATTAATTAGCCTGTATTTATTTAGTCTTCGACAGCTGCAAATACTCTCCCTTCGGCGAATATTTAGATTAACACTAACGATATTCTAAGATACTGAAATGTCTAGAGTTTCCTAATTAGTTACCTTCAGGTGATTAGAGGGCGTACACCAGGTGTTATCCTGATAGGATCTTTATGTGCAGTGAATCCTTTGGGTCTACATGTGGAATTACTCGATTATATTATTCCATAAGACATTAATGAACATTACTCTGCAAGGTGAGCCAAATTTCCGACGCTTTCATGACAAATGCACTTCATTTACCCATAGAAAAACAATCCTTAAATTTAGCGTTTCGGTAACATACCGTCTTGACAAAAGTGTCAAACATCCAAAAGAAGCAATCGGATGTCAATGTAACTTCGTGAACGTACACACAATCGGTGGGTATATAAATATTTAAAGTCGCAATTCTGGACTATAAGAAAGGCTGAAAGTCATACAATAGACTTCTTTAAATTGTGGTGTTCGAAAAAACTCAGAGGTCCATTGACTGCAATTTCAAAGAATAGGTCGGACTACAGCAAATAAAACCAGTTTGTTCTTTGGAAGGCCTGATACTGAAACAAGAACATAGCTACTTTTGGAATATCACGAAGAGGCACGGTCGCTGCAGAATACTTTAATGCTGGGAAAAATCTAAGGCACAAGAAGAAAGGGATGGCAAATGATGAGATGGAAGGATGGCATCACAGAATTAATGGATTCCAAACTGGAGAGTTTTCGGGAGGTAGTGCGGGACAGAAGAAATTTGGACGCTTAAGTTCATGGGGACATGGGAGTCGAACTGTAAATGAACAGAGAGAGGGGGAGAGAGAGAGAGAGAGAGAGAAAGAGAGAGAAACAGAAAAACACAGAGAAAGTTTCAAACATAACGGCCACAAGAGCTCGTAGCTGTTGTTCGTATGTGGTGTTGTTAGCAGGCATGGTAGGCTATATGAGGGGTGTGAACAGAGTCAGATGTTGGGTGATCACTAAGAAGGACAGCATCGTCAGCACCTGAAAGGCGCTTGATTTGGCCGGGTGATCGAATAGTTCAGTATCCAGAGTCGTGTGGCATTCGGAAGTGACAGTGGTCTGATGTTAGACCGCATGGAAACGTGAAGGCAGGCGTACTCCTCAAGTTTCAGGTCGACCAGGTCTGACCACCTCTGACACCTGCGCCAGCCATCAGAGAACGAGGAACGCACAGCATTCTATGACTTCGCGCACCACTGATCGGAGACCAGCTGCAGTCAGGCTAGCGAACTGCCAAATGCGGACCTCCACTGTAGTTTTCGGAAGTAACAGGGAAACGTAAATGACCACTCACATTTGGCTGGACATGGAGGCGTCCTCAGATTGCGAGATGGTCTAGCTAAACGTTCTCAACAAACGGTAATCAAAGTTTCAATCCCGATCTGACTACTCCATTCGTCACGTCATATACTGGCAATAATTCTACATCTAAACCTATAACGGCAAATCACATTACGGTAAGTAGCGGGAGTACTTCTCGTACTTTCTTTCTCCATATTTTATTTACTAATAGTATGTACGGCTGAAAGCAAGGGAAAACTACAGCAGTAATTTTTCCCGAGGGCATGCAGCTTTACTGTATGATTAAATGACGATGGCGTCCTCTTGGGTAAAATATTCCGGAGGTAAAATAGTCCCCCATTCTGATCTCCGGGCGGGGCCTACTCAAGAGGACTTCGTTATCAGGAGAAAGAGTGCTGGCGTTCTACGGATCGGAGTGTGGAATGTCAGATCACTTAATCTGGCAGGTAGGTTAGAAACTTTAAAAAGGGAAATGGATTGGTTAAAGTTAGATATAGTGGGAATTAGTGAAGTTCGGTGGCAGGAGGAACAAGACTTTTGGTCAGGTGAATACAGGGTTATAAATACAAAATCAAATAGGGGTAATGCAGGAGTAGGTTTAATAATGAATAAAAAAAATAGGTGTACGGGTAAGCTACTACCAACAGCCTAGTGAACGCATTATTGTGGCCAAGATAGACACGAAGCCCACGACTACTACAGTAGTACAAGTTTATATGCCAACTAGCTTTGCAGATGACGAAGAAATTGATGAAATGTATGATGAGATAAAAGAAATTACTCAGGTAGTGAAGGGAAACGAAAATTTAATAGTCATGGGTGACTGTAATTCGAGAGTAGGGAAAGGGAGAGAAGGAAACGTAGTAGGTGAATATAGATTGGGGCTAAGAAATGAAAGAGGAAGCCGCCTGGTAGAATTTTGCGCAGAGCACAACTTTATCATAGCTAACACTTGGTTCAAGAATCATGAAAGAAAGTTGTATACATGGAAGAAACCAGCAGATACTGACAGGTTTCAGATAGATTATACAATGGTAAGTCAGAGATTTAGGAACCAGGTTTTAAATTGTAAGACATTTCCAGGGGCAGATGTGGACTCTGACCACAAAATATTGGTTATCAACTGTAGATTAAAACTGAAGAAATTGTAAGAAGGTGGGAATTTAAGGAGATAGGACCTGGATAAACTGACAAAACCAGAGGTTGTACAGAGTTTCAGGGAGATCATAAGGGAACAATTGACAGTAATGGGGGAAAGAAATACAATAGAAGAAGAATGGGTAGCTCTGAGGGATGAAGTAGTGATGGCAGTAGAGGATCAAGCAGGTAGAAAGACGAGGGCTAGTAGAAATTCTTGGGTAACAGAAGAAATATTAAATTTAATTGATGAAAGGAGAAAATATAAAAATGCAGTAAATGAAGCAGGCAAAAAGGAATACACACGTCTCAAAAATGAGATCGACAGGAAGTGCAAAATGGCTAAGCAGGCATGGCTAGAGGACAAATGTAAGGATGTAGAGGCTTATCTCACTAGGGTTAAGATAGATACTGCCTACAGGAAAATTAAAGAGACCTTTGGAGAAAAGAGAGCCACTTGTATGAATATCAAGAGCTCAGATGGAAACCCAGTTCTAAGCAAAGAAGGGAAAGCAGAAAGGTGGAAGGAGTATATAGAGGGTCTATACAAGGGCGATGTTCTTGAGGAATATATTATGGAAATGGAAGAGGATGTAGATGAAGATGAAATGGGAGATATGATACTGCGTGAAGAGTTGGACAGAGCACTGAAAGACCTGAGTCGACACAAGGCCCCCGGAGTAGACAACATTCCATTAGAACTACTGATAGCCAGTCCTGACAAAACTCTACCATCTGGTGAGCAAGATGTATGAGACAGGCGAAATACCCTCAGACTTCAAAAAGAATATAATAATTCCAATCATAAAGAAAGAAGGTGTTGACAGATGTGAAAATTACCGAACTATCAGTTCAATAAGTCACAACTGCAAAATACTAACGCGAATTCTTTACAGGCGAATGGAAAAACTGATGGAAGCCGACCTCGGGGAAGATCAGTTTGGGTTCCGTAGAAATGTTGGAACACGTGAGGCAATATTGACCCTACGACTTATCTTAGAAGAAAGATTAAGGAAAGGCAGACCTACGTTTCTAGCATTTGTAGACTTAGAGAAAACTTTTGACAGTGTTGATTGGAATACTCTCTTCCAAATCCTGAAGGTGGCAGGGGTAAAATACAGGGAGCCAAAGGCTATTTACAATTTGTACAGAAAGCAGATGGCAGTTATAAGAGACGTGGGGTATGAAAGGGAAGCAGTGGTTAGGAAGGGAGTGAGACAGGGCTGTAGCATATCCCCGATGTCATTCAATCTGTATATTGAGCAAGCAATAAAGGAAACAAAAGAAAAGTTCGGAGTAGGAATTAAAATCCATGGGGAAGAAATAAAAACTTTAGGGTTCGCAGATGACATTGTAATTCTGTCAGAGACAGCAAATGACTTGGAAGAGCAGCTGAACGGAATGGACAGTGTCTTGAAAGGAGGATATAAGATGAACATCAACAAAAGGAAAACAAGGATAATGGAATGTAGTCGAATAAAAACGGGTGATGCTGAGGGAATTAGATGGAAATGAGACACTTAGAGTAGTAAAGGAGTTTTGCTATTTGGGGAGCAAAATAACTGATGACGGTCGAAGCAGAGAGGATATAAAATGTAGACTGGCAATGGCAAGGAAAGCGTTTCCGATGAAGAAAAATTTGTTAACATCGAGTATAGATTTAAATGTCGGGAAGTCGTTTCTGAAAGTATTTGTGTGGAGTGTATCCATGAATGGAAGTGAAACGTGGACGATAAATAGTTTAGACAAGAAGAGAATAGAAGCTTTTGAAAAGTGAATGCTGAAGATTAGATGGGTAGATCACATAACTAACGAGTAGGTATTGAATAGAATTGGGGAGAAGAGGAGCTTGTGGCACAACTTGATTAGAAGAAGGGATCGGTTGGTAGGACATGTTCTGAGATATTGAGCGATCACCAATTTAGTATTGGAGGGCAGCGTGGAGGGTAAAAATCGTAGAGGGAGACCAAGAGATGAATACACTAAGCAGATTCAGAAGGATGTAGGCTGCAGTAGGTACTGGGAGATGAAGAAGCTTGCACAGGATAGAGTAGCATGGAGAGCTGCATCAAACCAGTCTCAGGACTGAAGACCACAACAACAACAACAACAACAACAATACTATGTGGAAAAATCGACTGTATGTAAATGTCAATTTGAGCTATACTTCACTGATTTCCTCGCCAGCAGCCATTTCGCCAGACGTATTTGGGAGGAAGTGAAATTTTGGCTAACTCATTTTGGAACGCACGCTCTTGAAGTTTTGACAGTTAAGACCCTAACTGACGCACAACGCCTCTCTATTAGCGACTGCCACCGGAGTTTTTTGAGCATCCCCGTAGCGCTCTCGCGCCTTGAAATGTCCGCTGTTGAAGCACGCCACTTTTCGTTGTATCTTCTCTATCTCTTCTATTAATATAACTTAGGTAAATGTACCAGACCAGGGAACAGTAGCTACTATAGAATCTGTCGAAAAATATTTTGGTAACCACCCCTTTCGTGGATGAGTCACATTTCGTTGGTTCTTCTACAATGTATGCAGAGTGTCATTTGCTTTTCCTACTGTTTGTTTGATATGGTGATTCCGTTTTAGCTTTTTTTTGCGCAAGGCATAGAAACTACCTTTAATTTGAAGTCTCAAGAGCGGCTCAGAAGGGGAGGGTCTGACATGAGAGAAGGAAAGGTATTCCCATTATCTGAATATTATTCGAGATATCGAAAAAAATATCGAATGGAAAAGAAAGCGCCGACCAAGTATCGGACACCGACCAGCAGTTTGGTAGTCTAATGCCTTAAATGCTTTTCTTCTCTTCATCTTCTTCGTCATTGTTCTAATCATTTGGTTCGGGCAGATGTCACATGATGCCTCCTCAAGTTGATCGTTGAATACTTCACTTAGTTTTTCTCTTAATTATAGACGGCAGTCAGCCCTCTGACCAAACACTCTAAGCTACCGTGCAGGACTTGCTCTATAGGGGACCTAACTGTGCTAGCCACGTGGAATGACGGGTACCCAAACTACAGTGTGAAAAAACAAAAACTTTAGTAACTCGAACACTATAAACATTGGACCCCATATTATGTTAATAAAAATGTTTGTTTGCAGACACTCTTTCGAGGTTGTTGTTGTTGTGGTCTTCAGTCCTGAGACTGGTTTAATGCAGCTCTCCATGCTACTCTACCCTGTGCAATTTTCTTCATCTCCCAGTACCTACTGAAACCTACTGAAACCTACATCTTTCTGAATCTGCTTAGTGTATTCATCTCTTGGTCTCCCTCTACGATTTTTACCCTCCACGCTGCCCTCATATACTAATTGGTGATCCCTTGATGCCTCAGAACATGTCCTACCAACCCATCCCTTCTTTTAGTCAAGTTGTGCCACAAACTCCTCTTCTCCCCAATTCTATTGAGTTATGTGATCTACCCATCTAATCTTCAGCATTCTTCTGTAGCACCATATTTCGAAAGCTTCTATTCTCGTCTTGTCCAAACTTTCGAGGTATAGCACTGGAAGTACGATTTTCCGTCATTAATTTTGACCTCGATTTTTTCAAGAACTAGGGTAAGTCAAGGAAAAGGCCGAAATACATATCTCCTTATATTAATTAGAGAACGTCCTTGCAAATCATGATAAAAATCGGGGACCCATAAGTGAGACCCTCCGCTGGTCAGTGACACTGTGACACTTTAGTTAGTGAAAGTTGCCATTTGTTTTAGGTTTAGAGTGTTTGATAATGGCTTCCAGAAGCAAGTTCAAAGAAAATGAACTAAATATCAAAATGCTAATGGAACTAGTTTCTGCGGTACCAAATGGTACTGACTCTTGTATATCAAATAGTGGAAGTGAGAATTTCGATGGCGAAACACAAAGTTCTGAGTTTCTAGACAAATTTACCTTCAGTGATGCAATTATACGGTCTGAAGAGAAAAATGTGCTGGAGACAACAGCTGGAAACGGAATTTATAGGAGTAGTTTCCAATTTAAAACTTTCAAAAGGGTTTTGTGATATACAGCCCTGAATACTGCAGAGGACCAAGAAATACCAGCAGAATAATTTTTGTATACTATTCCCTCCAAGGCTATTATCAACGATATGTGGTCTCCACCAATGAGAATAACGTGAAGAACTGCTTTGCTTTGTATCACGAAACTGATGGCTAACACATGTATAAACACTGGAGTTTCGTTCTCACTCATTATATCGGTACGCACGCGACTGCCTGGGCTAACAACATGTGCCAAAACGCTGAGCACAAAAACACGATTTTTCTGAGGCTCATACCTTGTGGTACTAATGTAGGGTAAGGTCAAGCGTTTTGGACAGCCCTTATGCTAGGGACCGTTTCTATACCGAAAGATCGTGTTCCTCTAATTATCCTATTGTGCAGAGTTAAAGTTTGAATATTACGCATTTCCTCAAGCTTAGACAAATGGGGCAAATCTGTTGGTTCCTTTTGCATTAAATGTGTCGGTGCGCCGTAAGTAGCTTGTGGAGGCACCATTCAGTTCATGGTCAGCTCCAGAGGAAACTTGAAAAAGGCGTTTTTCACCTTCTTTCTCCATCAGCAGCTAATATTTGAATAACTAACGGCAGAAAATTGCTCATATTTTAACTACATATTCTCTAAGCATTTATCTAGAAGTGCTGTTTGGAAAAGTCTTTATCCGTTATCGAGAACTACCCCAAAAACATAATTTTTGGGTACCAAAACCGAGCCGTGGATTCCAAGACGGCTATGCACAGCAAATAGATGAAATTTTTACAATAAATTGCTAGGTTCTGGAAAAACCTTGAAAGTATTCCTGATATCTTTATCAAACACAGATTCAAAGTTACTATACTTGTACACGTAAAATGCGCACGTGAAATACGGTGTGAGGCGAAAACGTAATTTATAAACTGACGTAATACGGAGAAATATGTTGTAAAGTGTCTCTGTTAGTATCAGAAGGATTCTCGCTAATATTACTGAGGCACACGTAAAATTATTGTGAAAGTAAAATCCGGTCTGAGGTGCAAAATTTTTCTTCGTTTCACAAAAGTAAACTATCAAAATATTACTAATCCATAATTTTTTTGCATTTGAGTGGCATGCCCAGCTGTGGCAGGGAAAAGGAGGGAACCACCGAAAAATTGCTCCTATCGGGGCAAAAAATGTCGAATAGGCTCCTGTTTCAGAGACTCTGTCTGGAAAGTGGAGTACCAACTGCATCAGTCTACTTTATTCAGCGGCTTTATAAATTTTCCCCAAAAATTCTGACGTGCGAACATATTCTCTGCTTTTTGTGCTGAGAGAGTAGGAGACATTGGAAATGGGATAGACACGAAAAAATAATAAATAATCACAGATAGTGGATAGTGGTTGTGATATGGAAAGAGCGAAGGAGACAATGGTAATGTGAGAGAAAGAGAGGGACACAGTGGCAGTGGAACATAGTTGACAGTGACAGAACGGTGGGAGTAAGGGAGTGAAGGAGAGGAATAAAGAGAAGGAGAAAGTGAAAGGGGGGAGACCCAGTGAAAATGAGCAAGAGAGCAAGAGAGAGATAGTGACACTGAGAAGAGATAGCAGCAGTAGGGAGGAATGAATGAGATGGTAGCACTAAGAAACAGCAAGAGGGAGACAGTAACAATGGGATGGAGAACGAAGGAGACTAGCTGTGGGACAGGAGGCAGTGACAAAGGCCACAAAGACATAATGACAATGTGATGAGCTGAGTGAGTGAGTGAGAATCGGCTAGTGGGAGTGGATGAGTATGAGCGACTTGCAGCGATGGACTGGTGTGTGTGAGCCAGTTACAGTTAGGGAAGCTTGTAGCACTGAGAGGTGAGTTGCATGACAAAAAGAGCGCGAATATATTCGAACGCCAAAAGTTCAGAGAAAATTTTTAAAGATGCTGAGGAA
Organism: Schistocerca piceifrons; assembly: GCF_021461385.2. Taxonomy (NCBI): domain Eukaryota; kingdom Metazoa; phylum Arthropoda; class Insecta; order Orthoptera; family Acrididae; genus Schistocerca; species Schistocerca piceifrons. The sequence continues at coordinate 84,920,662 of NC_060141.1, forward strand.
GGTAAAATGAAGTAGCTTCATTCAGTCAGAGCTTTTTAAACAAGAGCATATTCGTCTTTTTTGAGCTCGAACAGGAGCATCTTTCCATTGATTAGTTTTCTGTGTCGCCGCTAACGTAACTACACACATCAAAAAAAGATTTGCATCGCCCCAGTTCCCAGAACTCCTGAAGATAGACGTTGACTCTGCCTACTGCATCACAGATCCAGTCTATTTGACTTTAGAGATGTCACTAAACCCGCCCAAAGATGAAACCAACTATGCATGAGCAGCGCCTATTAGACGGAGAGGGTCTGACAGCTGATCAGTTCCAGTCTTTCCACCAGGTAGTAGGTACACGTCTCGTGTTGTCTGTAGTTCAACCATGTAGTTCACGGTCAATACCGCGGCTCGATCGCATCCGCATTGTCACTTTGTGCCATGTAGGCCTCTCTACAAGGGAAGTGTCCAGGCGTCTCGGAGTGGACCAAAGCGATGTTGTTCGGATATGGAGGAGATACAGAGAGACCGGAACTGTCGATGACATGCCTTTCTCAGGCTGCCCAAGGGTTACTACTGCAGTGGATGACCGCTACCTACGGATTATGGCTCGGAGGAACCCTGACAGCAACGCCTCCATGTTGAATACTGCTTTTCGTGCAGCCACAGGATGTCGTGTTACGACTCAAACTGTATGCAATAGGCGGCATGATGCACAACTTCACTGCCGACGTCCATGGCGAGGTCCATCTTTGCGGCCACGATACCATGCAGCGCGGTACAGATGGGCCCAAAAACATGCCGAAGGGACCGCTCAGGATTGGCATCACGTTCTCTTCACCGATGAGTGTCGCATATGTCTTCAACAAGACAATCGTCGAAAACGTGTTTGGAGGCAACCCGGTCAGGTTGAACTCCTGGTGAGGTTGAACGCCTTAGACACACCATCCAGCGAGTGCTGCAAGGAGGACGTTCCCTGCTGTTTTGGGGTGGCATTATGTGGGACCGACGTATGCCGCTGGTGGTCATGGAAGGTGCTGTGAAGGCTGTACGATACGTGAATGCCATCCTCCGACCATAGGGAAACCATATCGGCGAGACAATCGTCTTGATGGAGAACAATTCGCTCCCCCATGGTGCACATCTTGTGAATGACTTCTTTCTGGAGAACAGGATCGCTCGACTAGAGTGGCCATCATGTTCTCCAGACATGAACCCTATAGAACATGCCTGGGATAGACTGAAAAGGCCCGTTTAAGCACGACGTGACGCACCAAGCACTGTGAGGGATCTACGCCGAACCGCCGTTGAGGAGTGGGACAATCTGGACCAACAGTGCCTTGGTGAACTTGTGGATAGTATGCCATGACGACTACAGGCATGCATCAATGCAAGAGGACGTGCTGATGGGTATTAGAGGTACCGGTGTGTACAGCAGTCTCGACCACCATCTCTGAAAGTCTCGCTGTATAGTGGTACAACATGCAATGTGTGGTTATCATGAGCAATAAAATGGGCGGAAATGATGTTTATGTTGATCTCTATTCCATTTTTCTGTGCAGGTTTTGGAACTCTCGGAACCGAGGTGACGCAGAACTTTTTTTGATGTGTGTATATAAAATACACGATGGCTAATGGGAAAGTAAGGTCCAATAGGTTACGAAATTGAAACAATCGTTAAGTTCAAAAATGTTTCATTTGAAACATCCTTCTGTGCATGGTCGCCACTCAGACTTAGACATTTGTCGTAGCGTTGTATCAACTTTCCAATGGCAACGTCATAGAAGGCAGCTGCCTGTGCTTTGTACCAAATCTTTACACTGGTCTACAGATAGTTGTCTGTGCCAAAAACTTGTCTTCATTGCCAGCGGTTTATGTGAGCAGAAACTAAACTCCGTGGGAGTCAATTATGGGCTCTATTGCAGATATGAAACGTCCTGGCAGATTAAAACTCTGTGCCGGACCGAGACTTGAACTCGGGACCTTTGTCTTTCGTGGGCAAGAGCTCTACCAACTGAGCTACCCTAGCACGACTCACGCCCCGTCCTCACAGCTTTAATTCCGCCAGTACCTCCCTTCCAAACTCTACAGAAACTCTCCTGCGAACCTTGCAGAACTAGCACTCCTGGAGGAAAGGATATTGCGGTGACATGGCTTAGCCACAGCCTGGGGGATGTTTCCAGAATGAGATTTTCACTCTGCAGCGGAGTGTGCGCTGATATGAAACTTCCTGGCAGATTATAACTGTGTGCCGGACCGAGACTCGAACTCAGGACCTTTGCCTGTCGCAGGCAAGTGGTAGAGCACCTGTTCTCGAAAGGCAAAGGTCCCGAGTTTGAGTCTCGGTCCCGCACACATTTTTAATCTGCCAGGAAGTTTCATATCAGCGCACACTCCACTGCAGAGTGGAAATCTCATTCTGTATTGGTGGTAATCAAACACTTCCCATTGAAAGAGTCGCACGAGCATCTTCATTGCCCCTGCTGACAAGGGAACCTCCCCATCGCACCCCCCTCAGATTTAGTTATAAGTTGGCACAGTGGATAGGTCTTGAAAAACTGAACACAGATCAATCGAGAAAACAGGAAGAAGTTGTGTGGAACTATGAAAAAAATAAGCAAAATATACAAACTGAGTAGTCCATGGGCAAGATAGACGACATCAAGGGTAATGTGAGCTCAGGAGCGCAGTGGTCCCGTGGTTAGCGTGAGCAGCTGCGGAACGAGAGGTTCTTGCTTCAAGTCTTCCCTCAAGTGAAAAGTTTAATTTTTTATTTTCAGTTTATGTGACTAACTCTTATGTTTTCATCACTTTTTTGTGAGTGATTATCACATCCACAAGAAAATCTAAATCGAGCAATGTAGAAGAATGTTTTTATCCATTCGCCAAGTGTAGAAGTTAGGTGGGTCGACAACATATTCCTGTCATGTGACGCACATGCCGTCACCAGTGACGTACAGAATATATCAGACGTGTTTTCCTGTGGAGGAACCGGTTGATCTATGACCTTGCGATCAAATGTTTTCGGTTCCCGTTTGAGAGGCACGTCCTTTCGTCTACTAATAGCACGGTTTGCGGTGCGGTCGCAAAACACAGACACTAAACTTATTACAGTGAACAGAGACGTCAATGAACGAACGGACATATCATAACTTTGCGAAAATAAAGAAAGTAAAGTTTTCACTCGAGGGAAGACTTGGACCAAGGACCTCTCGTTTCGCAACTGCTCACACAAACCCCAGGACCACAGCGCTCCTGAGCTTGCATTACCCTTGATGTTGCCTGTCTTGCCAATGGACTACTCAGTTTGTGTGTTTTCTTTATTTTTTTCGTAGTTCCACACAACTTCTTCCTGTTTTCTCGATTGATCTGTGTTCAGTTTTTCAAGACCTATCCATGATGTCAACTTATAACTAAATCTGAGGGGGGTGGGATGGGGAGGTTCCCTTGTGAGTGCAGGCGGGAATTGTCATGAAGAAGGAAACGCATGACAGTCATGTTATGTGGGCTGAATAGCTTCAGGCGAAATCTCTCACCAGACCCTGACACTTGGCAGAAGACATATTTTTCGAGGCATCTTTACGCGCTCACCGTGTAGTCGAAACTGAAAATATCGATGTGACGCGATCGACGGGCATACTAGAGACACTGCCCAACACACCTGTGCAAAGTTTCATCAGTTTTCACTGTCGTTTCCACTTCGCTATCGATCGGGCCTTACTTTCCGAATAGCCATTGTACTTTTTTTTTAACACATTACTTTCTTAGGCCGACAAGGATGGGGAACCTAGGTATTTTACGTTAAGTACCATTTCCAGTGATTTGGATGGATGACTAGTTCTGGCGCTCCCCAAAGCTGCCTCCATAGTAATGAGCGGAGAACGTGTTTTGTCAACTCGAATGAAGCTGGAAAGTTGTGAAGACGTATGGGCCGCCGCCCGCCTGGCGGTGATGTAGGAGAGGCGATAAACAGGCAGACGCCGGAACCGCTTGCGTCAGCGCTTAGGAAACCCCTGGAGGTGCCGGGCCGTCTCTGGCCGTGCGGCATGCAAAACAGAGGAAAGCGCCGCGCCGGTCAAGGGCCGCGGCACCCCACGCCGCTATCCGCGCCGCCTTGTGCTGTGTGTGTGACGCAAGCAAAGGTCACTCCCGCGCGCTTCCTGCAGCCGGCGCGTCGTCCCGCTTGGCTCCGCACAATCTTACGCCGTGCCGTGCCCAGAGCGTTAATGACCTCTGCCGGCGTCCAGGTGCCGCTTAACGAACCACCTATTAACAGACACATGAAGCGTTCATGCAAGCGTGTGATATAATCGGTTATCGAAGCAAAGTAGATCGCGGCATCTCACAACAAACTCTTTAAACCTATATAATAATTCATTACGCACTTGATTACCACCTTCAGGTATGATTAATCACGGTAAACAGCTTCGTCGATATATATAACAATTCTAATAGAGCATTGCGAACATAATTAATTCTTATAAAATGTGTCAAAGAATTAAACATCATATCGTCCACACATTAAAAGAATATTACTTAATCTCTCTTGAAGGCCGACCGCGGTGGCCGAGCGGTTCTAGGCGATTCAGTCCGGAACCAAACGGCTACTACGGTCGCAGGTTCGAATCCTGCCTGGGGCATGGATGTGTGTGATGTTCTTAGGTCAGTTAGGTTTAAGTAGTTTTAAGTCTAGAGGGCTGATGACCTCAGATGTCAAGTCCCACAGTGCTTAGAACCATTTGAACCCTCTTGAAGACAGCAGTCAGATACACAATCTGTAATGTGAACACTGTAATTTTTGAGCTATCTCGGACATTATACCAAAACATGTAAACATTGGCATACTTCCAGAATGAGATTTTCACTCTGCAGCGGAGTGTGCGCTGATATGAGGACGCTGTGAGAACGGGGCGTGAGTCGTGCTTGGGTAGCTCAGTTGGTAGAGCACTTGCCCGCGAAAGGCTAAGGTCCCGAGTTCGAGTTTCGGTCCAGCACACAGTTTTAATCTTCCAGGAAGTTTCATATCAGCACACACTTCGTTGCAAAGTGAAAATCTCATTCTGGAAAATATCCCCCAGCCTGTGGCTAAGCCATGTCTCCGCAATATCCTTTCTTTCAAGAGTGCTAGTTCTGCTGGGTGCGCAGGAGAACTTCTGTAAAGTTTGGAAGGTAGGAGACGAGATACTGGCAGATGTAAAGCTGTGAGGACCCGGCGTATGTCGTGCTGGGGTAGCTCAGTTGGTAGAGCACTAGCCCGGGAAAGGCAAAGGTCCAGAGTTCGAGTCTCGGTCCGGCACACAGTTTTAATCTGACAGGAAGTTTCATTGGCATACTTCCGTTTTTCATGTCTAGTATTAAAAAGCTTTTGAACGTAACCAAAGTTTCCAACAAATGAATTGCATTTTTCCTTACACGTAAGAACATTTATGAGAACCGACCATCATTTGTGATTGCTTATTCATTGCACTGATATCACACAACCATTGCGAAATTTTACTGTAGGATTTCTCTAAAAAAAATCCATCTTTAGAGTATTGAAATGAATTCAGTTCATCACCCTGTATTTTGCTACTATGATGATCGATAGCAGCTTAAGTCCATAGGAAGGTAGTAAGTTCACATGAGACCAACTCATTCCACTAATTCGAAAATTGTGCAGCTTATGAACTAAACAACTTTTCTGTAATATTCAAATTCGGCGAAAAGACTATTTTGACCAGTAATATTGAGCATATGTTGAAGTACAATTGATGAGGATCTACACACAAAACTGTAATCCGAATGAATCAGGTGAGTTAATATACAAGGTGTACAACTCTGCTTCCGCAGTTTGCCGATAGGTGGCGACAACGGCAAGTAGCGGTCGAAAGAAACAACATAACTTCATTCAAACATTAGTCGATTTGTGTCTGGATCATAAAGTTGTTCTCGATTGAAAATGTCAGTTTAAGAGCCTAATTCTCATCGTTTGCGGGAGGTGTTACTGTTTTGTTTCAATATGAAGAAAATAGCGGATGAGTCTCATCGAATGCTCTCAAGCACTTATGGTAAGGACGCTATTAGTGAAAGAACGTATCATGAGTGATTTCAACACTTCAAGAACGGTGATTTTAACGTCGTAGACCGGCACAGTGGTGGAAGACAGAATGCTTTCTAAGATGCAGAATAGGAGACAGTGCTGAGTGAAGAATCGCGTCAAACTCAAGAAGAATTAGCACGATTGGTGGGAGTGACACAGCAAGTCATTTCAGAACGACTCGAGGCTATGGGCATGGTTCAGAAAGAAGGAACTTGGGTCCCGTGTGAGCTGAAACCGAGAGACGTTGAACGGCGTTTGTGTGCTTGTGAACAATTGCTTCAGAGGCAAAAACGAAGGGATTTCTGCATCGCATTGTGATCGGGGAAGAAAAATGGTTTCATTACGATAACACTAAACGCAAAAAATCATAGGGATATCCCGGCCATGCTTCCACGTCGACGGCCAAACCGAATATTCACGGCTCCAAGATCATGCTCTGCATCTGGTTGGAACAGCTCGGCGTCGTGTACTATGAGGTGTTAAAACCAAGTGAAACAATCACAGGTGTTTGTTATCGAAGGCAGTTAATGCGTTTGCGCAGAGAATTAAAAGACAAATGGCCTCAACACAGCGTGAGGCACGATAAAGTGATTTTGCAGCACGACAACGCTCGACCCCACGTTGCAAAACGTACTTGGAAACGTTAAAATGGGAAGTCCTACCCACCCGACGTACTCTTCAGACATTGCTCCCTCTGACTATCACCTGTTTAGATCAATGGCGCGTGGTCTGGCTGACCAACACTTGCGATCTCATGAAGAAGTCGCAAAGTGGATTGATTCGTGGATGGCTTCAAAAGATGAACAATTTTTTCGTACACTGCCCGAAAGATGGGAGAAAGTAGTGGCCAGCGATGGAAAATACTTTGAATGATACATGTGTCACCACTTTGTTTCATTAAAGCCTCAAATGTTGTGTTCAAATGGCTCTGAGCACTATGGGACTTAACAGCTATGGTCATCAGTCCCCTAGAACTTAGAACTACTTAAACCTAACTAACCTAAGGATATCACACAACACCCAGTCATCACGAGGCAGAGAAAATCCCTGACCCCGCCGGGAATCGAACCCGGGAACCCGGGCGCGGGAAGCGAGAACGCTACCGCACGACCACGAGCTGCGGACTCAAATGTTGGGAAAAAAGGCGGAAGGAAAGTTGTACACGTTGTAAGAAAATGTAAATCAGAGTATTAAATTCCCCATATGTTCTGAAACATTACAGACTCCCTAAATCTAAGATTATTTTTTGAGTCATAACACAAATTTCTTTAATATGAGACAGTGTATTCACAGATTTCCCTTCGATACAGATTTTGTAAGACGGTAGACAGGTTCGAGGATACAATAATCGACTCAATTATGCTAACTACCATATTAATACACATTCATACAAATTTAATATCCTACATAATGCTCTTTTAAGTTAATACTAATAAAAACGAAATAGAGCTAGCCTCTTTGGCTCTTTAATTTTATTATTAAATACATTTTTATACTACTTTTGTGACACCACATGTCTTAAGCTGTTAAGTAGATGCCAAGTTTCTCTTTCTGATAGGTCATATATATTTGCGATACTTTTAGTTTTTGTGAATGCTAACCAAATACAGATTGATAACAGCAGTAAACGAGCATTACATCAGTCTTGAAGGACTTCGGTGAGTTGTTTACAAAATAAATGCCTAGGTGTGAAGAAATTTTTAATTTATCGGTGACGACATAATGCGAAGACGGTAGTTTTTACGAAATGTCGCGAAATTTGACACTTTCCACGTACCTGTGTAAAAATGTAAATCTGAGGGTAGCAAGTTACTAATATTGGTAGGAAAAGTTATTTAATATATTCTTTGAACTCGCTCCATTCGCCTGTGGTCTGGACTTAAAATGACGGTCTACTTGCCACATAACGAACGGATGACAAAAATACTTTACTTCCGAAGAAATTTGTTCCAGTAGCAATTTCTCAATGCCTTTGCACAATGAATCGTTTTGGACAGGTATTTAATGCAGTGCGTCAATTAAACTGCATATTTTCGAAGCAGGCAAGTATAAATACGGCACTTAAGCTTTGCAAACAGCTTCGTTTACTTCTATCAGCAAGTGTGGAACCATGAAATAAGACAAAAGTAGTTGTTATACATCACTTTAAAATGCGCTATTTGCACGGCCAGAGATTCAGGTTCCATTTAGTCAGCATTGATTGATTGTTTCTGTGCCATGCGTGCCAGTACTTCTCGCGCGCCCACACTGTCGATTCCAGTTTCGCTCTGGTTACATCTCTGGCAGAGGCAAGATGACACCAGAGGGCAGGCTAAACTGTGAACAACGACGATATACGGGTGCCAACAGCTTGCCCAAGAGAGGTGGTTACTCCGTTAGTGCGAGTGGGTGGAGCCTGGTGCCTGGCTGCATTGAGAAGTCGAATGCAGAGGCGAGGAGGCGGCTGTTTGGAGGCGAAGCTGTTGGGCACCGTATCTACAAAGTGCAAGGGCTGTGTGCAGTCGTAGTAGTTATTGAAAGATTGAGTCGGCCAGTGGAAGGCAATCAACCTCTTCTTTCTTTCATGAGAACACCCCTTGCTCATGGTCATAAAGTTGTATTGTCTAAAACGTGGTCGCATCTCCATTTGAGTTGACATTCGTGCTTTCGCGACTTGATATCAGTTTCCGATAATTGGCTACGACATTTCCGATTTTTTCTTTTTCTTTTTCAGGCGTAAGCGTGATACTTTTGTTGTTTCGTGTGGTGTGATCGGCTGATAAAGCAAGCCCACTTCTGTTTGTAATCGTTTCGCTCTCTCGAGCGTTTACATCAATATGGTGTAAAAGTTTTCTATTTCATTAACTTGTGGGGTAATGTTCCGTTCTGTGTATTTTACAGTAGTAACCCGTGTACATAATTAATGAGTTACTGTACTGTTTGTTGGAAGAACTGACCCTGCATATAGGTAAGTCAAAACAACCTTCAGTGAAACTGAAAGCGAGGATGGTAACATTAATAGTGCAATTGGAATTCCTCTGTTAAATGCAGAGAAGAGAGCGGATAGGTGGAAAGACTGTACTGAGGGCCTCTATGAGGAGGATATTTGTCTGGTAGAAGAAGAAACAGGAGTCAGTACGGAACAGGTGTGGGATCCAGTATTAGAATTAACGAGAGCTTTGCAGGATTTGACATCAAATAAGGATAAAGAAATATGTAACATTCCATCAGAATTGTTAAACTCATTCGAATAAGTGGCAACAAAACGACTTTCCGCGTTGGTGTGTAGAATGTATGAGTCTGGGGATATACCATCTGCATTTCGCAAAAAATATCATCGACACAATAAGACTGCAAGAGCTGACAAGTGCGAGAATTATCGCACAATCAGCTTAATAGCTCATGCTTCCAAGTTGCTGCCAAGAATAAAATACAGTAGAATGGAAAAGAAAATTGAGGATGTGTCAGAAGTTTGTTAGTTTGCGTAAGGGAAGGTAAAGGCACTGGGAGGCAGTTCTGACGTTGCGGTTGATAATGGAAGTAAGGCTAAAGAAATGTCAAGACACTTTCATACAATTTGTCGAGCTGGAAAAAGCGTTCGGCAATGTAAAATGGTACAAGGTGTTCGAAATTCTGAAAAAGTAGGGGTAAGCTTTAGGGAGAGACGAATAATATACGACCTGTAAATGAGCCAAGAGTGAATAATAAGAGTGGCCGACCAAGAACCAAGTGTTCGGATTGAAAAGGGGGTTAAGACAGGGATACAGTATTACAGAACCTTCAACATTGCTCCTCGTCAGCAATCGTTGGTTAATATATTAAAAAAACTAGAAACCCGCCTCGATTGCGAAAAAAACACCTAGTGTGAGGTGGAGGTTACACCATTAAGTTAAGTAACGGTTTAGACTTTTTACATATGTGCAGTTTGTGTTTTCCTTTTTTTTCGTTTATAAATGTATATCTATGGTGTTCTTTTAATCATTGACAAAGGTCTTCTTAGGCACTTGTGGGTTTTATTGTTCTGAAGAAGGTGTAGTTATCTACGCCGAAACCTAGGTTAACACTAGGTGCTTTTTTCACAATCGTGGCGGGTTTCTAATTTTGTAATATATAGTATTCCGCCCATGCTCTTCAGTACATCGAAGAAGCAACAATGGATAGTTTCAGGAGTGGAATTAAATTCAATATGAAAGGTTATTAATGATACGACTCACTGATTACATTGACATTCTGAGCGAAAGTGAAGAAGAATTACGTGATTTGCTGCATGGAATAAACAGCCTAATGAGTACAGAATATGGATTGAGAGTAAATCTAAGAAAGACGAAAGTAATGAGAAGCAACAGAACAAGAGAACAGCGAGAAACTTAACATCGGGATTGATGGTCACGAAGTAGACGAAGTTTCAGGAATTCTACTACCTAGGCAGTAAAATAACCACTGACGCACGGGGCAAGAAGCTGACTAGAACAGGCAAAAAGGGCATTTCTGGCCAAGAGAAGTCTGCTAGTATCAAAAATAGGCTTTAATTTGACGGAGAATTTTCTGAGAATGTACGTATGGAGCATAGCATTGTATCGTTGTGAATCATGGACTGTGGAACAGCCGGAACAGAAGAGAATCAAAGGAATTGAGATCTGGTGTTGCAGGCGATTGTTGAAACTAAAGTGGGCTGATAAGGTAAGGAATGAGGAGGTTCTACGCAGAAGCGGAAAGAAATATGTGGAAAACACTAACAAGGAGAAGGGACGGGATGATAGAACATCTGTGAGGCAGCAGGGAACGACTTCCGTGGTACTAGAGGGAGCTGTAGAGAGCAAAAGCTGTAGAGGAAGACAGAGACTGGAATACATCCAACATTGAGGACTTAGGCTGCAAGCGGTACTCTGAGATGAAAAGGAGAGGAATTCGTGGCGCGACACATCAAACCAGTCAGAAGACTGCTGACTCAGGAAAAATAAAAAATAAAAACAGTAAAAAATTAAAAAATAAAAAAGTAAATAAATAAAAAACTCAGCTGCGTTTTTCTTATAAAAATATCATTGAAAATAGATCTTCAGTTGCTGTACTTGTAAATAATAACTACGATATAAGAAACTGACATATGGTTTAGTGTTAACCAATCCTTTTCTTGCAATATAATTTTTTACAATAATTTTTTGATGTTTATTTTCAGCGCTATTTATTACTGATGATATACCTTACACCGTTTGTTTTTACACTGCTGTTTCTTTCTCAATACAGTATAATTTGCAAGTATATATACACACTCTTTCACATGGCGTGCAGCCATGTGCATGGTACCCAATATACGAGTATGTACAGTACATGCACACATAGTACACAATGACGCATTGAAATGTGTGTGTTAGCAGTTGTATAATGTCAACACTCAACCTCCACAGTAAATCCATACACGTGTGTGTGTTTTGAGCATTGGCTTTGGCAGTGTTACGTGTATTAACATCTGGAAGAAGTATAGTTAATAGATATCACGGCTAGTATCGGACTCCGTATCACAGTTGGTTGGTAATGAAAGCAATAAGAGCATATACACAATTGTAAATTTTGGTACTGAATATGGAAAATACGTGAAAAAAAACGGAAAATATGAAAAAAATGTGCTAAAAATGTAAAAGATAAGCTAAAACAAGGATGCGACATGCTCATGCAATAAGTCTGTATTTACACTTAGTATGCACCCTGTATATTTTAGGCCACAAGCGCTAGATCAAAGTCCCTGGAGATATCACGGATACAAGTTATTACCAAGGAAGAGAGAACTATTAGAATAACAGCTAAATTTGCTCACATAAAATGACTGAGAAATCTGCGCCAAAGGTTGAGAGACCTCACACATCCCTTCAAAGAAAAATGTAGTTTCTTATTTATACAGAGAGAGGAATGGTGGGACGTGGCGTCAGAAACGAAAAAAAAAAAAAAAAAAAAAAGATGGGCAAGTGTAAGGAGGACTCGTGCAGTGAGGTACAAACCTAATTATGTGTATTGCCAGTTCATACATTCCAGGGATTGTGGAACCACGACGATATTTTCCTGTTAGTGACGGTGATACTGGCAAGATATCGGTCCCAAGGATTCCAAAACTTTCGAGAATGCCGTAATTTCAAACCTGAGGTCAGATAACAAGTGATAAAATAAATATTTCTTTCGCATGATATAATTACAGATTAAAAATTTTCTGACTTTTTCCCTTTACTTGTATTGTGAAATCTTCCTTCTAGCAAAATTTCATGACTACTGAACAACCTGAAGTACTCCATAGGGCTTGATGAGTGAGTTTGCGACTATCATGATTAAAATTGCTACACCAAGAAGAAATTCAGATGATAAACGGGTATTCATTGGACAAATACACTCCTGGAAATGGAAAAAAGAACACATTGACACCGGTGTGTCAGACCCACCATACTTGCTCCGGACACTGCGAGAGGGCTGTACAAGCAATGATCACACGCACGGCACAGCGGACACACCAGGAACCGCGGTGTTGGCCGTCGAATGGCGCTAGCTGCGCAGCATTTGTACACCGCCGCCGTCTGTGTCAGCCAGTTTGCCGTGGCAGATGGAGCTCCATCGCAGTCTTTAACACTGGTAGCATGACGCGACAGCATGGACGTGAACCGTATGTGCAGTTGACGGACTTTGAGCGAGGGCGTATAGTGGGCATGCGGGAGGCCGGGTGGACGTACCGCCGAATTGCTCAACACGTGGGGCGTGAGGTCTCCACAGTACATCGATGTTGTCGCCAGTGGTCGGCGGAAGGTGCACGTGCCCGTCGACCTGGTACCGGACCGCAGCGACGCACGGATGCACGCCAAGACCGTAGGATCCTACGCAGTGCCGTAGGGGACCGCACCGCCACTTCCCAGCAAATTAGGGACACTGTTGCTCCTGGGGTATCGGCGAGGACCATTCGCAACCGTCTCCATGAAGCTGGGCTACGGTCCCGCACACCGTTAGGCCGTCTTCCGCTCACGCCCCAACATCGTGCAGCCCGCCTCCAGTGGTGTCGCGACAGGCGTGAATGGAGGGACGAATGGAGACGTGTCGTCTTCAGCGATGAGAGTCGCTTCTGCCTTGGTGCCAATGATGGTCGTATGCGTGTTTGGCGCCGTGCAGGTGAGCGCCACAATCAGGACTGCATACGACCGAGGCACACAGGGCCAACACCAGGGATCATGGTGTGGGGAGCGATCTCCTACACTGGCCGTTCACCACTGGTGATCGTCGAGGGGACACTGAATAGTGCACGGTACATCCAAACCGTCATCGAACCCATCGTTCTACCATTCCTAGACCGGCAAGGGAACTTGCTGTTCCAACAGGACAATGCACGTCCGCATGTATCCCGTGCCACCCAACGTGCTCTAGAAGGTGTAAGTCAACTACCCTGGCCAGCAAGATCTCCGGATCTGTCCCCCATTGAGCATGTTTGGGACTGGATGAAGCGTCGTCTCACGCGGTCTACACGTCCAGCACGAACGCTGGTCCAACTGAGGCGCCAGGTGGAAATGGCATGGCAAGCCGTTCCACAGGACTATATCCAGCATCTCTACGATCGTCTCCATGGGAGAATAGCAGCCTGCATTGCTGTGAAAGGTGGATATACACTGTACTAGTGCCGACATTGTGCATGCTCTGTTGCCTGTGTCTATGTGCCTGTGGTTCTGTCAGTGTGATCATGTGATGTATCTGACCCCAGGAATGTGTCAATAAGGTTTCCCCTTCCTGGGACAATGAATTCACGGTGCTCTTATTTCAATTTCCAGGAGTGTATATTATACTAGAACTGACATGTGATCACATTTTCACGCAATTTGGGCGCATAGATCCTGAGAAATCAGTACCCAGAACAACCTCCTCTGTCCGTAATAACGGCCTTGATAAGCCTGGGTACTGAGTCAGACAGAGCTTGGATGGCGTGTGCAGGTACAGCTGCTCATGCAGCTTCAAGACGATCAAGAGTAGTGACTGGCGTATTGTGACGAGCCAGTTGCTTGGCCACCATTGACCAGACGTTTTTAATTGGTGAGAGATCTGGAGAATGTGCTGGCCAGGGCAGCAGTCGAACATTTTCTGTATCCAGAAAGGCCCCTACAGGACTTGCAACATACGGTCGTGCGTTATCCTGCTGAAAGGTAGAGTTTCGCAGGGATCGAATGAAGGGTAGAGCCACGGGTCTTACCACATCTGAAATGTAACGTCCACTGTTCAAAGTGCTGTCAGTGCGAACAAGAGGTGACCGAGACGTGTAACCAATGGCACCCCATACCATCACGCCGGGTGATACGCCAGTATGTCGATGACGAATACACGCTTCCAATGTGCGTTCACTGCGATGTCGCCAAACACGGATGCGACCATCATGATGCTGCAAACAGCACCTGGATTCATCCGAAAAAATGACGTTTTGCCATTCGTGCACCCAGGTTCGTCGTTGAGTACACCATCGCAGGCGCTCCTGTCAATGATGTAGCGTCAAGTGTAACCGCAGATATGGTCTCTGATAGTCCGTGCTGCTGCAAACGTCATCGAACTTTTCGTGCTGATGGTTGTTGTCTTGCAAACGTCCCCATCTGTTGACTCAGGGATCGAGACGTGGCTGCGCAATCCATTACAGCCATGCGGATAAGCTGACTGTCATCTCGACTGCTAGTGATATGAGGCCGTTGGGATCCAGCACGGCGTTCCGTATTACCCTCCTGAAACCACCGATACCTTATTCTGCTAACAGTCATTGGATCTCGACCAACACGAGCAGCAATGTCGCCATTCGATAAACTGAAATCGCGATAGGCTACAATCCGACCTTTATCAACATCGGAAACGTGATGGTACGCATTTCTCCTCCTTACACGAGTACTGCTGTTGAAACGTCCCCTTTTTAACAATTCTACATGACTGTGCTTAAACTGACACACAATATTTTGTTAGCGCAACGTTATCTGACTTTCAAAATTCCCTACAAAAGAATGGCCCTGACTAACATTAAACTATACCTTTCACAAATCACTTACCTCACAAAAATCTTCGCTGCTCAAGCTACTGCAATATAGCGAGCGCCACTACTGCCAGCTAAATACAAGATTCAAACTATGGAAGGCACTAACTACTGATAGGGATAGTTAGCAAATGAAAGATATTAATAGAGAACAAACAATGTATATACCTTGATATCATCATATATAAATATAGCAGTTCATGACAAATTTCAAAACTCCGCCATCTCTCTCCCCACATCCACCACTGCTGGCGGCTCACCTCCAACTGTGCAACGCTACGCGCTGTTCACAGCCAGCTGCCTAACACTACAATGGCGAGTATTACAACAATACAAAGCAGCCACAGACTGCACACAGCACAGCCAGTGATTTTCATACAGAGGTGGCGTTACCAATAAAAAAACCTAAACAGCCTACTTACATAGCCCCCATGCTCCCCACAAAAAAATTTTACAAATTGGCTTGGGCAGTGGCCAATACAGAATTGAAAAATTTTTTCATAATTACAATAACAAAGAAATGAAATGCACACACTTATTGATAAAATGTTGGTCAAAAGTCCAAATTTTCTCACAGTCCAGAAAGACAGTCCTGATCGTTCATCACGGTAAAATAGTAGTGTTTTTCTCAAAGTCTGAGCAGTAGAAGAAAATGCACACGGAAGTAGTGGATTTCCATGCAGTCTTGAAAAAGTAGCGTTGTCCTTCCAACGGAAAGACAGTGCTGACTCTTGACATGCTGACAGATAATGGGCCACAACAGAGCAAACCCACAGCAGAGTCAGTCGAAGTTTTGAAGAATATTGGTGGGTAGGTCATCACAGAGCAGACCCACTGTAGTCCTGGTAGAGATTACGGTATTGGTGGGCCACCAGAGGTGCAGACCCACTGCAGTCCTTGTAGAAATAATGGTATTGATGGATCAGCAAAGATGTAGACCCCCTGTAGTCCTTGTAGAGATAATGGTATTGGTGGGCCACCAGAGGTGCAGACCCACTGTAGTCCTTGTAGAGATGGCCAGCAGCCATCTGTTGCGATTGTGCAGGTGCACATTCACCATCGAAGAGTCTTGCGGAGAATATAGCAAGTCCATAAACCACCACTTGTGCACTCACAAAGTTTTTGGAATTGTCCTTAGAACCAGCAATGCTGTTATCCAGTCCCTTGCTGAATTATTAACACACGTGCAAACACTAACAGTCCCTACTTCTCACATATTGTCCATATACTATGACCAACAGAAACGTGTGCAGTGAAATGTAACTTACAAGTTAATAATATGATGAACTGGTGACAATTACAATTTTATAACATAAGAATACAATTACAAAGGTACAAAATACATCATTAAAGAACATAACAATACAGATAACATTTGTAGTAAAACAGGCTTTGTAAAAGAATAGAAATAAACATGTAAATCAGTGTTACAGGGATTATGACATAAGTACATACATGAAAGATCAGAATAACTTTTGAAACATCAACTTTACACATGAGCATTAAACAGAACAGAATTAATAATATCTAACATCTTTACAAAGTAAATAACATATTATTAATGCAAATTATATTTGAGGATAACAGTATTCCTCATCATAGTTCATGTAGCTGAGTATGAGAAAAATTCTACAACAAAAGTCTGATGAGGTAAACATATAAAGACAGGAAGAACATATATACACAAGGGTACCCAAACACATAGTGGGATAACACAAAAGGAAAGGACAGGGTTTGTTTCATTGCAGTATTTTGCAAACAAAACTTTCTTTGCTTCTTGGAGATCTCCCTTCATTCATCATTATTCCCAAAAGTCCTATCTAAGCCTGCCTTCTGTATTTTGTTCACATCCTCTGTCAAAAATAGTTTTTCTCTCTGCTTTCTGTATTCTGTTCACATCCTCTGTCAATAATAGTTTTTCTCCACTGTACAGTATCCTTTTTATTTTGCCAGACCATTTTCTGATAGCTTCTCAATGCATTTCTTATAAATTTATAATAGTTAGTTTCTTATATAGTCTCCTCTTAAGCTAACTTAAATCTACTGAGCTCAGATACTAAACTAAGGGACGAGGCAATGCAGCAGCACATAACAAATTAACACAAACAGCAATGAATGGAAAATTGCAAAGCAAGCTACAGTAAATATAAATTACCAAGCAATACAACATTACAACTAATATGAGCCAATGTACAGTAGCAAGAAAAATAAGTCAGTAGTAAAACTAGCTTAACAGAGTAACTCAATTTAAAATTCAGTAGCACTATGCCTGGCAAACAGCAGCAGCAAATATAAAAAATATAAAACTTATATCTATACATGACAAAGCTCAAGCAGAAAAGATATTACAGTAAAAACAACAATGCAGATAAGGGAAGTGTATATTCACATCTTAATGTCTATGTAAATTAAAGTGGTGCACCACAACAACTTATTGTAAAAAAAATATTATCATGTGCTTGAAAAGAAAATTATGTGTCCAGTTACTGTTACTAGTCCCTTCTTAGTGTTCTTTCCTTTCCAAGTGCTCCTTTTTTTAAAGAATGTGGATTACAAAATTATCATTTAATAGATCTGTTGACAGAAAGTGTTCACATTAGCAAATGCATATAAGTTTATTTTATAAAACTAATGCTGTAACACAGCTGGAAAGCAGGTATCAAATGAAATAAGCAATTACGCAAACCAAAGCATAAAAATATCATTCAATAGTCATGTGACATTTCATAAGTTAGTAGAAATTCTCTCAACTCTCATAGAAAGACACTTGTCATAATCAGGTGTGCAGATGTACGAATATTTCCCATCAATTCATAAGCATTGCAGTAATTAGCACAAAGTACGAGTAATCATATGTTTTCAGGTAATGAGCATGTAATATTTGCGATGCTTTCTACAAAGGAATGTCAATAGCAAGGTTAATGGAAGTAATGATGGTGTCGCATTTGCAATATTTTCCCTAAAGGAATGTCAATGGCGAGGATAAAGGCCTGCCTTTTTTCTTTTTTTTTCTACCTGTGCTTCCGGAAAGGCACACCCTAATGGCTTGTTCTCCAGGTGTTTGACACAGCTGCGTGCCCACGACGCATTACGTGCAGGTGGACACTTAACTTTCTTACGGAAATATTTACGACACCAGTTTCCGCTACAGTGACAGTCTCACATAAAAATATTTCACAGGTCAAGAATTACCGTTGCAAATCTGTAGAAAGAAAATCCTATGAATATAACGTTGTCCAAAAAATTTTCGCCGGCATTGTGATACATTCACGCATTTACACACACATTTCATAACTCTTAAAGTACGTTTCTTGGTTTCGAACATACTTCTTATTCCTCATATACGGTAGCCTCATCTTATTGATCATAAACATATCTCAACAGCATAGTACACATCATCGTCGTAATAATAACATCATAACACCTCAGTCAAATCTCAAAAACGTCGTAGCTTTCTGCAATAATTTCAAAACCTAAAAAAATTCTCTGCTCATTTCAAAAGTGTCATCTGCCTCAAACGTACTTTAAAAATCATGATCCCATACCAAATACATCATTCAAAGCTCTCATAGTATCACAATGGTTCCGAAAAAATATGAGCATTTCACAAAGTACAGACAAAATACAATTTCATAAGTGTGAAGTAATCCAACTCTGTAATTGCGTAAACATCTGTCACTGACGTAGTAAAAAGAATGTTTGTTTCTCTGTCAAATAATCAGATAGCTGTGTAATTTGTGTGTTAGAGAAATATGGTACCGAAGTGTAAAGTTGTATAAGCAAATACCATATTAGCTAGGGCTCTTTGTGCTTGCCAAACACATGGTACACAAAGTAAGCGTGTACCCCCCTGAGGATTATTGTAATTATACCCTCAGGTGTTACAGATTACAGCAATGGAATGAAATGCATCACGGAAAACTTTCTTTATAATTCAAAAATCTTTAAAAATAAATGTTTTAAGTACAAAATTAATCACTCAAATACGTGTCCTGTAGTGCTAAATATGCGTCTTGCTGTAAGATAATCTCTGTGGAAGTGTCGTAGTTATCGTCCTCCGAAAGCTAAGTTCTGCAGAAGACAATGTACTTACCTCATGATAAACGAAAGTGAAATGCTTTGCGTATAGATATCTTAGTTATTACGCTTATTGTTGTGGTGAAGAACGTACTGTGCTGTAACGTATTGTTGTGCTACGGAAAACCCTGTCTCATTGTAGCTATACTACAAAAGTTACTACTAAAACATGTTTTATTTTCCAGAATAAAACAGAAAAACTGTGCAGATATAAAACAGAAACACCGCAAAAGCAACATTGTATATTGTCACTCATTAGTAGCGTCGTGATAAAATCGTGTAGCTGTCACATAAACTAACCACTGTGTCATCTGGTATCTCACAGAAAGTACTTTAAATCCAGAATATATTTTCAAGTAAACCAAAATGTTGCATTAAAATCTCATTAGCAGTACCAGTATATGTTTTAAGTATGTGAGCCTTATGGTCGTTATGTAATCCTGCCACTAACAAACAAGAATGTACACACACAATAACACTGTGTCCTATGTTCACTATCACATTGCAGTGGTAATTTCTGTTTAAATACGTTGCCCAGGTTCTTGACTGGATAGTTAACTTTAAAACATTGTTGCATGTTAACAGTTTCTAAGTGTCACAAAGCATACTAGTAATGGGAAATGAAAAGTTTTATGGCAAAGACAAAGTTGAAAAAAAAAAGACAGATTATCTCTCAATAAACGGTTTTACATGTGAAATGTGGTGCAGTCCTTTACCCTTTCTAGTGCGCAGAGTTTCAACGTCAAAGTAATTATCATGTTGTATACGTCGGTAAGGAATGCTAAAATTTTTCTCAAGGTTAGCGTCTATGTTATTTTTTTCTGAGCCAGCCGACGCACGCGGCTGCCTGCAGTGCGAGTCATTGTCTGTTCCTTTGTTGGCGCGCGTCGTTATTGGGATTAGGAGACCTATCTTCTACAAATTCACTTTGCCACGAGGGCCCAGCCCTGTTTGAATCCCGCCAGTTTTGATGAAATTCAAGTCTGTCGTTACGATCACATCGTCTGTCGTCATCTCGGTAGTTCCTGTAGTTTCTTTCTTGTCGGTTAAGTGGTGGAGAATTTCTCCCTGAATCGTAACTGCGCGCTGGACCGTTGCGTCTAAAGTTATTCTGTCTCCTGTAATAATAATTATTTTGGTTCCCATATTGTCTGTTTCTCTGATTGTCTCTGTGATAGTCACTACCGCGGTGAGGTGATCTTTCCCTGTAATTATTACTACTCTGCCAACGGTTGTCGTACGGGTGGTGTCTATTTTGGTCACGATTTGCGTTGTAAGAATAGACCTGTCGTGTCCAGTTATTGTTTCTGTCGTCACGGAATTGTGACGGATGTGACCTGTAATTGTTGTGTCCTTGTTTTCGCGTTCCGCGATTATCAGTGTCAATTTCTAGTTCTTGTAACAGTCCCTGAAAAGCTTCAATGTCGTCTTTGCAACGTCCTGCTAAAATAATATGTCGTAAATGTTCAGGCAATTTGAGTAAGTAAATGCGGATGAGTTCTGAGGGACTGTATGGGTTTGAAAGATACTGATTCTTATGCAACATGTCTTCAAAATATTTCACAAGACTGGAAAATTCAGATTGTTCGAAATTTTTCATCATTATGATGACATGTTTTACTCGGTCTTGTGTGGCTTGAGACCAATATGCTGAGAGGAAGGCATGGTAAAATTCTCCTTCACTGTGACAATCGTGAATGACCGATCGCATTCTTACAGCTGGTTCATTCTCTAAGTAGCCACACATAAATTCTAATCTGTGTTCTAACGACCAGTTGGGAGGAAAACAATGATAGAATTGATGGAGCCATGCTTGTGGATGAATGTCGTTGCCAGAATTCTTAAATGTTTTGAATTTACGTGTAGTAATGAACAGCTTATAGTCAAAATCGTCATGTCGGCGAGTCGCATGTCGGTCATTGTTACTTCGTTTCGGCGGTTCCATCTCAAAATCCAATGCGTCTTGCCAATTTCTTTCATAATTTCCGAAGTGTCCTGTGTTATTATTTTGTGTTTGTTCCGTATTTCTATGTCCCTCTTCCCGTATTGGAGCGCGAGTGTCCTCTGAAATACGTAATTCTTGTATTACCTGCGTCAACTGATCTTGTACTTCCCGGATTTCTCTTTTGTGTTGTGTATTGATTTGATTTTGATTTTGTTTGAATTTTCTAATTTGTTCATACTCTTCTGTGTCAGTGAAGGCCACAGGTCTTGTGACATTCAGATCATCATCTACCTTTGTAGATAAGTTAGTGACCTGATGCGAAAGTTCGGCTACTTTCTCCGATAGTGTACTTATTTCCTCCATGTGTCTTTCTGAACCAATTTTCAGGGTATCTACTGTGTCCTTTAAGTTTTCCTGAGTTCTTGCAAGTTGCGTAACCGAATCGGTAGATGCAACTGAGTCAATTTTAGCTTGCAAGGTCTCATGATCTTTCATGAACAATAGTTTGCAGTTCTTTTATGGCTGCTTTGTGATTCTGTAATACATTTTCATGACGCGAAAAAATAGGTTGGAAATGCTCACAAATTTGTGTTTTTACGTCATAACAGACCTTTTGACATTTCGATTCGATGTTATGTAACTCAGTGGTTAAATCTTCACGTGTTTGTTCAAGTGTAGTGTCTAACTTTTTGAGATTTTGTTCCACTGTGTCTAACTTTTTGAGATTTTGTTCCACTGTGTCTAACTGTTGCTGTGTTTGTCTCTGGTGTTGTTCCATTGTGTCTAACTTTTCAAGCTTTTGTCCCATTTGTTGCATTAATTGTAATAACAATGCACTGGTGTCTGAAACATGTTCCTCAGTGCTTTTCGGCAGTGAAGTTGCACCGGCAACATTCACATTTTGACAAGCAGAAAATGTGTCTTGACTCATTTGAGAAAACGGTGAGAACCCAAAACCTGAGTCTACAGTATTTGCAAAATTGTGTCCTGTCATTCCCGATTCCTGAGGCAAGCTGTTGCCGACCGATCGATCGATAATGCGTCCCTCTTCACTAATTGTTTCACTGTCCACGCCATTGTTTGCCGCCCGCTCCATTTCCCTATGCACAATTACCAAATTACTACTTTGAACATCAGTTAATTCATTACTCGGTGGCGCTAACATACTGCTTTCATTTTCACTGTCATTTCTCAGTTTACTTTGGAGCCTAGTATTACGTTTTTCACACGCCATTATTGTCACAGTATTTCACACGACAACATAGAAAAACACAATTTGAAGAGCAAAAATAAAAGAACACATTAACATAGCACTGAAAATAATATCTAGTTAATTGCAGCTGCGAAATACTTGGTGCAAATCTACATGCATGCCACAACTGTTTTACTGTACAACAATGAAAGACTGCAACTACAAAGGAGATTTTCTCTACAATTACGCGCTAGCAATAAACAATAGCTACACTAATTACACAAACTACAAGAAAAAATCAGAAGATTCCAGTGAGATATCCTCGGCTAAGGGTCAACATATGAAACGACCCCTTTTTAATAATTATACATGACTGTGCTTAAACTGACACACAATATTTTGTTAGCGCAACGCAATCTGACTTTCAAAATTCCCTACAAGAGAATGGCCCTGACTAACATTAAACTATACCTTTCACAAATCACTTACCTCAGAAAAATCTTCGCTGCTCAAGCTACTGCAATACAGCGAGCGCCACTACTGCCAGCTAAATAAAAGATTCAAACTATGGAAGGCACTAACTACTGATAGGGATAGTTAGCAAATGAAAGATATTAATAGAGAACAAACAATGTATTTACATTGATATCATCATATATAAATATAGCAGTTCATGACAAATTTCAAAACTCCGCCATCTCTCTCCCCACATCCACCACTGCTGGCGGCTCACCTCCAACTGTGCAACGCTACGCGCTGTTCACAGCCAGCTGCCTAACACTACAATGGCGAGTATTACAACAATACAAAGCAGCCACAGACTGCACACAGCACAGCCAGTGATTTTCATACAGAGGTGGCGTTACCAATAAAAAAACCTAAACAGCCTACTTACACTGTTTGTGTATAAGAAATCGGTTGGAAACTTTCCTCATGTCAGCACTTTGTAGGTGTTGCCACCGGCGCCAACCTTGTGTGAATACTCTGAAAAGCAAATCATTTGCATATCACAGCATCTTCTTCCTGTCGGTTTAATTTCGCGTCTGTAGCACGTCATCTTCGTGGTGTAGCAGTTTTAGTGGCCAGTAGTGTAGTTAATGGTCTACCAATAGGCAAACACTATACAGCAATTGTTCTGCAAGATATTCGTTAACTGATGCCACACGGAAGCAACTGGTACAGAGCAGAGGTACTCCTGTTCAGCACTCAGCACATATCACGCTGCAACATAGTATTGACTGAACCCTCACGTCCCATAGAGCTTCCGATACAATGCTAACAGAACTGACAGAGTCACAGTATACAAGCGCAGAAGACATTTTTTCTACAGCTGAAAGCCTGGTCGGATTAATTTTATGACATAAAATTACTAGGCCTAAATTCTAAAATATCAGCTGTCATTAAACTTGGAAATCGGGCACTGGGATATGTGCTATAAAAGTTTGAGCACTAAGTTGCTGAATATATCTACACTCCTGGAAATTGAAATAAGAACACCGTGAATTCATTGTCCCAGGAAGGGGAAACTTTATTGACACATTCCTGGGGTCAGATACATCACATGATCACACTTACAGAACCACAGGCACATAGACACAGGCAACAGAGCATGCACAATATCGGCACTAGTACAGTGTATATCCACCTTTCGCAGCAATGCAGGCTGCTATTCTCCCATGGAGACGATCGTAGAGATGCTGGATGTAGTCCTGTGGAACGGCTTGCCATGCCATTTCCACCTGGCGCCTCAGTTGGACCAGCGTTCGTGCTGGACGTGTAGACCGCGTGAGACGACGCTTCATCCAGTCCCAAACATGCTCAATGGGGGACAGATCCGGAGATCTTGCTGGCCAGGGTAGTTGACTTACACCTTCTAGAGCACGTTGGGTGGCACGGGATACATGCGGACGTGCATTGTCCTGTTGGAACAGCAAGTTCCCTTGCCGGTCTAGGAATGGTAGAACGATGGGTTCGATGACGGTTTGGATGTACCGTGCACTATTCAGTGTCCCCTCGACGATCACCAGTGGTGTACGGCCAGTGTAGGAGATCGCTCCCCACACCGTGATGCCGGGTGTTGGCCCTGTGTGCCTCGGTCGTATGCAGTCCTGATTGTGGCGCTCACCTGCACGGCGCCAAACACGCATACGACCATCATTGGCACCAAGGCAGAAGCGACTCTCATCGCTGAAGACGACACGTCTCCATTCGTCCCTCCATTCACGCCTGTCGCGACACCACTGGAGGCGGGCTGCACGATGTTGGGGCGTGAGCGGAAGACGGCCTAACGGTGTGCGGGACCGTAGCCCAGCTTCATGGAGACGGTTGCGAATGGTCCTCGCCGATACCCCAGGAGCAACAGTGTCCCTAATTTGCTGGGAAGTGGCGGTGCGGTCCCCTACGGCACTGCGTAGGATCCTACGGTCTTGGCGTGCATCCGTGCGTCGCTGCGGTCCGGTCCCAGGTCGACGGGCACGTGCAACTTCCGCCGACCACTGGCGACAACATCGATGTACTGTGGAGACCTCACGCCCCACGTGTTGAGCAATTCGGCGGTACGTCCACCCGGCCTCCCGCATGCCCACTATACGCCCTCGCTCAAAGTCCGTCAACTGCACATACGGTTCACGTACACGCTGTCGCGGCATGCTACCAGTGTTAAAGACTGCGATGGAGCTCCGTATGCCACGGCAAACTGGCTGACACTGACGGCGGCGGTGCACAAATGCTGTGCAGCTAGCGCCATTCGACGGCCAACACCGCGGTTCCTGGTGTGTCCGCTGTGCCGTGCGTGTGATCATTGCTTGTACAGCCCTCTCGCAGTGTCCGGAGCAAGTATGGTGGGTCTGACACACCGGTGTCAATGTGTTCTTTTTTCCATTTCCAGGAGTGTATGTACGGAAAGTAACTCACACTCTGTTTTCCATTACAGATGCAGGTGACATTACATTAATTGATTTGAGTTTTTCAGAGGTTTTTCATATGTTATCTTCAACTAGCAATGTGTACATCGTACGTTTTGAACTGCCTACTTGTTTTGAAACCATTTTACAATTTGTCAACATCTTAGAGGTGGAAAATAATTGATTTATGACTGTTGTGTTTACCACCGTAGGTCTGACTGCAAACTGCTGTTACCGTACATAGGCTTCAGTAGGCATGAGTCGATCGTAATAACAGCAACAACTGGCAGTAATTAGCATCGCTTATATTGTTAATAGTGAATGACATAATGCATTATCATTGTCCCTCCTCAAATAGTGCTTAAGCACACCTTATATGTGGAAATATTTAATTTGAGGATGTGTTGTGAGCAGGCCAAATTAGTTACATTGTGTCTATCTATTTGCCTATTGAGGGCAGTATTTATTATCTAACACTTTTTTTGTGCAATTATAATCCTGGTCAGGTTAATTTTACGATACGAAATTCCAGTTCTTTTTAGGCATTGATATCTAGCCCCGGGGGTACATATTTGGGAATTTTGACCACTAATTTGATGAATATGTGTATACTTAGAAATTAGCTCGTGCTTTTTCTGCAGTTCAGATTTATTTTTGCAATATTGTGAGACCTCAATAATTGATTGGGGTCGAACAGCATTTTTTCATGTATTAACCTCACCTAGATGTATAAAATATATAATCTATGACTCAGTAGCGTCTTTTAACTATGCAACAATCTATTTGTGGCACTACTAAAAAATCGTGGTATAAAGATCAAAGTTACCTCAGTATTACAGTGCAGCCGTACACCGGGGGCGCTAAGCGTTCACTTGTGACAGGAGCATGCAGGATGCGAAAGAGGACTTGCTTTATTTCGCGTTTCAAGTGGTTGTGGGATAGTATTCAAGCAAAACTCATTTTCAACAAATACGAATTTGTAATTCGTTGTTTATATTTTGTAATCAAATGTTGGTTTTTAATTATTTGGAGGGAAGTATGCTTTCTACTTATTACATTTTCCATGACGAATGAGTATAGCTTGAAATGAAATTTACCAATGAGGCTGGTGAGTCAGCCCTTAAAAGAAATTTTGAGAGTCAGTAATATAAACATAGCTGACAGAAGTTTCGGCAATTTAGATACTTCATCGTATATGGGTGGGGGCAGAGGTGCGGGCATGGGGTTGCACAGCATGCAAATTATACTTACATGCAGCAGGCTGCAGAGCAGAGTGGTTGGAGTGGGGAGTATGTCTTGCAAAATTTGCTGGTGTGCAGGACCCAGGATGTTCTCCCCTCCTCTCCCCTTCACTCCCTCTCCACTCCCCTCCCCAGCCCTCCCTTCCTTAAACTTGGCATGTGGCTGGTTGTCGTGATCCTGGAATGACCTTGGAGATGCGGGAGTGCTGATGCTGCTTTCGACGAAATGTAACATGCACAACTGTCGCATTTATAACGACCTCAGTAGCGTTTTGAGCCCACTACCATCGTATTAAAGCCACGTATCGAATGTGGCAGTGTATCAACTTGCAAGCTCGTGTGATTCCATTCGCAACAAATTTGACTCACACGACGGTTCAAACCTGCGTCCGGCCATGCTGATTTAGGTTTCGGGGATTTCCTGAAATCGCTTAAGGCAATGGCTGGAACCGTTACTTCGAAAGGGTGAAGATACTTCCTTCTTAACCCTTCCCTAATCAGAGCTTGTGCTCCGTCTATAATGACCTCATTGTCGACGGGCAGTACAACTCTAATCTCCTCCTCCTCCTCCTCGAATCACCCGTCGGGGAAAATGCTACATCTACATCTACATGGATACTCTGGAAATCACATTTAAGTGCCTGGTAGAGGGTTCATCGAACCACCTTCACAAATTCTCTATTATTCCAAACTCGTATAGCACGCGGGAATAATGAACACCTATATCTTTCGGTACGAGCTCTGATTTTCCATATTTTATCCTTGTCATCGTTCCTCCCTATGTGAGTCGGTGTCAACAAAATATTTTCGCATTCGGAGGAGAAAGTTTGTGATCGGAATTTCGTGAGAAGATTACAACGCAACGAAAAACGCCTTTGTTTTAATGATGTCCATCCCAAATCCTGTATATTTCTGTGACACTCTCTACCATACTTCGCGATAATACAAAACGTGCTGCTTTTCTTTGAACTTTTTCGATGTACTCCGTCAGTCCTATCTGGTAAGGATCCCATTCTGCTCAGCAGTATTCTAAAAGAGGATGGACAAGCGTAGTGTAGACAGTCTCTGTAGTAGATCTGTTACATTTTCTAATTGTCCTGCCAATAAAACGCAGTCTTTGGTTAGCCTTCCCCACAACATTTTCTGTGTTCTTTCCAATTTAAAATGTTTGTAATCCCTAGGTATTTAGTTAAATTTAAGGCTTTTAGATTAGAATGATTTATTGTGTGACCGAAGTTTAACGAGTTCTTTTTAGCACTCATGTGGATGACCTCACAAATTTCGTTATTTAAGGTCAACTGCCACTTGTCGCACCATTCCGATATTTCTTCGAAATCGTTTTGCTGTTTGCTCTGATCTTCTGATGACTCTATTAGTCGATAAACGACAGCGTCATCTGCAAACAACCGAAGTCGGCTGCTCAGATTGTCTCCCAAATCGTTTATATAGATCAGGAACAGCAAAGGGCTTATAACACTACCTTGGGGAACGCCAGAAATCACTCCTGTTTTACTCGATGACATTCCGTCAATTACTACGAACTGTGACCTCTCTGACAGGAAATCATAGATCCAGTCACATAACTGAGACGATATTCCGTAAGCACGCAATTTCACTACGAGCCGCTTGTGTGGTACAGTGTCAAAAGCCTTCCGTAAATCCAGAAATGCGGAATCGATCTGAAATCCCTTGTCGTTGTTGATTAATCATTGAGTTCGAGAAACTTGTGTGGCGAGTTGATCACATTTCTCGTGATAACGCCCCCATGAGCGCCCCGGAGTTGAATAATGTCTTCTGCGAGCAGGCAATTGAGTCTCATATCTATGGGTTGCCGTGGGATTACGAAGAACAAACTCTACACGTAGGGGGACCTTTCGTAGCACAGCTCACGATGCGCACAGCTTGAAATACCAGTTGCAACAGCAGATACTTGTCTTTCTCCACAATATGAGTATGTGTTATTCCCACTTTCCCTTTCAGCACTTGGATGTGATTTCCGATTGAAAGCCGATAAGGTCAGTGTCATCCCTGACGCTATTGAGAAGTACATTTCGTTTTCCAAGAGAATCCTCCAGGAATAACGCTCTGTTTCCTGGATTCACTACATTTGGTGCACGTGTCTCTTCAGAATCTTGCTGAGTTGATGAGTAGGAGTACATGGAAATCATTAGAGCTGCATACACCAATGATGCAAAGTTTCAGCTTGTGACGAACAAAGGATCCTTCCACATGAATACCTGGATTTGATGCAGAGACTCCATGAGATCACATTGCCCACATAAACCGCATTTTCCAGCAAAATAAAAGGCATTGCTACGATGGATGGAGAGCATTAGCACATAGCAAATGTTTGACAGGTGTTCAGCAACCCTGACTTACATACCAACACAGATGTACATCTGCACGCAGACATAAAAAATGGTTCAAATGGCTCTGAGCACTATGGGACTTAACTTATGAGGTCATCAGTCCCCGAGAACTTAGAACTACTTAAACCTAACTAGCCTAAGGACATCACACACATCCATGCCTGAAGCAGGATTCGAACCTGCGACCGTAGTGGTCGCGCGGTTCCAGACTGTAGCGCCTAGAACCGCTCGGCCACCCCTGCCGGCTTGCACGCAGACATCTTCGAGGAGTGTTTGTCTGGGCATATACTATCTGGATCTTGCCTTTTATTTCACCACGCCATGGTGTTGTGGGACGCAATGTTAAGGAAGATGCGTCATTATCAAACTGTTGACTGATACTGATATGCTGTACTTCTTTGAACGCGGGATTCGTGGCGGACTTCACCAGTGCGTGCACAGATACGCTCAGGCGACTAAAGCGTGAAAGAGTGAGAAGGAGCTCAGGCCACCTGGAAATTTAACTCACATCCTTGACTGGGATGTGAACAATCTCTACAGGTACGCCGTGAAACAAATTCTACCATTTGGAGGGTCCCAAAGGCTGCCTGAGGGGGAAATAGTCAGCCGGAAGGAAAAGATCAAAGATGTGGCTGAGGATGTTGGTGAGGTATGCGTCCTGATGTAGAACTGGAATGTAGCACTCATTTCCATGACGCGTCGACATGCTGCTATGCTTGGAGAGCCTGGTCCCAAAGTTGTTGACAATGCTGAGGAACAAGTAATGTTATATTCTCCACCACCCTGGAGCACGGTGATGGAGTTTGTTAAAATGACCTGCTGCTATAAGTTATACAGTGACGGTAACACTGAGTACAGGTCTCCCATGACGTGTGATGTAGAAAAACATCTTTACAAGTTAATGAACATTTCAATTTTCGGAAGAGCCATGGAGTCTGTCTATCGGTATGTGTGTTCTTTCTAAACTCCACACATATCTCATTCACTATGACTTTGTGAAGCCAAACTTCACCGACTCTAAGTTACTTTACATGGGTACAGACAGTTCCATATACTGGGTGAAATGCTGCGATCCATATGAGACAGTTAGGCACTATCCCAATGCTTTCGACATGTCTCGATATGTGGCTGATAATCCTTTCGGAATAACACCTGAAGATAAAGAGGTTATCGGCATGATGAAAGATGATGTGAACGGGTGTCATATTATGGAGTTTGAAAGGCTCAGATCTAAGGTGTACACATACTGTACAGTTGCAATTGCCATCCAGAGGTGGGCTGAGGTTGTGCATCGTGTGCATCGTGTAACTGCAAAAGCTCTCACTGTTGAAGATTACAGCAGCTGCCTCCCCCCAAGACGCTGGTGCAGGTCTACATATGAGGTGCCAGGTAATCACTAGATGGAGAGGCGATAGTGTAAATAACGCTCCGCAGCTGAAAGTAGGGCTGTCGCGTCATGACGACGAACGGTTCATCTTTGAGGATGGGACTGACAACCTACAGTCCTCACACAGTGATTGAGTGTGTGACTGTGTATTTATTTGTGAAGAGTTGAGGTATGTATGCGAGTGAGTACAGAATGGTTGGATGAACAGCCTGACATACGTTTGTGTGTGTGTGTGTGTGTGTGTGTGTGTGTGTGTGTGTGTGTGTGTGGTACCGCTAGTTCCAATTACCTATGTATGTATTTTATGTAGTACAGAAATGTAAATAGAAATAAATGATTAAATGATTTAAATGTAAATACTACACATATAATGATAAGAAAGAAAATGTAGATACTGAAAATAGAAACAAAATTGGAAATGTAGTATTTAAGTTCTTCTTCTCTATACTAGCTTTAGTTTAAATTACTGTACCTGATAGTTGTAGGTTATAAAAAATTACTTAGCAACTCGTATCTACATGAAAGAAAAAATGGCTGTGCAGATACCTCAACCAAAATATTGTACAAATGGGATATGAAAATTACTGCATATAAGAAAAAAGAGCTTTTTAAAACACCTGTGTGACATATGTCATTAGAAACAAGTAGCATTGTAAATCAACAAAATAAAATAAGATTGTAAAACTTGTATTAAAATCTCTTAATAATAAACCAAAAGTTAATGTGTTATATCATTGTTATTACTTTCAATCCCTGACAACTGACTTATTGCTCTTAATAATTTCTTTATAACTAACCTGAATCTCTTCTCCACTTTGCTGAGACCTCAAATGAAGAGGCCTACACACATCTGTGCTAGTTATAAAGAATGATAAGGGGTGAAGCAGGCGAGTTCGAATTCTATTGATCCATTGTGTTTCCCGCCATTTCATTGTGATCCCATTGTCTCAGAGATGACTTGGACAGGATTTGTGATTGGTGTAAAGAATGGCAGCTAACTCTAAATATAGATAAATGTAAATTAATGCAGATGAATAGGAAGAAGAATCCCGTAATGTTTGAATACTCCATTAGTAGTGTAGCGCTTGACAGTCACGTCGATTAAATATTTGGGGGTAACATTGCAGAGCGATATGAAGTGGGACAAGCATGTGATGGCAGTTGTGGGGAAGGCAGATAGTCGTCTTCGGTTCATTGGTAGAATTTTGGGAAGATGTGGTTCATCTGTAAAGGAGACCGCTTATAAAACACTTATACGACCTATTCTTGTTTACTGCTCGAGCGTTTGGGATCCCTATCAGGTTGGATTGAGGGAGGACATAGAAGCAATTCAGAGGCGGGCTGCTAGATTTGTTACTGGTAGGTTTGCTTCAGGAACTCGGGTGGGAGTCTCTAGAGGAACGGAGGCGTTCTATTCGTGAATCGCTACTGAGGAAATTTAGAGAACCAGCATTTGAGGCTGACTGCAGTACAATTTTACTGCCGCCAACTTATATTTCGCGGAAAGACCACAAAGATAAGATAAGAGAGATTAGGGCTCGTACAGACGCATATAGACAGTCATTTTTTTCCCTCGTTCTGTTTGGTCGTGGAACAGGGAGAGAAGATGCTAGTTGTGGTACGAGGTACCCTCCGCCACGCACCGTATGGTGGATTGCGGAGTATGTGTGTAGATGTAGATATAGATGTAGATGTAGATGGGTTTCCCTCCAATTTATATCAAATGATCAGTAACGAGTTATGTTGTGACTTGGCAAGACAGCCAAGCCACTAGGAGGTAGCTGAAAGGCACGCGTTTAAGCTCACGCAGGCTGGCGTGAGGTCTGGAACAGTTAAAGGAATAGAGACTAGCAAAAAAGGTACGTAGCTTCTGGAATACTTAACTTTAATCCATAATTGGTGAACATCGGTCTGACGGTACATGCATCACAAGATAAATAGCAAATGATAATGGCGCCTTGCTAGGTCGTAGCAAATGACGTAGCTGAAGGCTATGCTAACTATCGTCTCGGCAAATGAGAGCGTAATTTCTCAGTGAACCATCGCTAGCAAAGTCGGCTGTACAACTGGGGCGAGTGCTAGGAAGTCTCTCTAGACCTGCCGTGTGGCGGCGCTCGGTCTGCAATCACTGACAGTGGCGACACGCGGGTCCGACGTATACTACCGGACCGCGGCCGATTTAAAGGCTACCACCCAGCAAGTGTGGTGTCTGGCGGTGACGCCACAAGTTACTTCATGACCTTGAATATAGCTCGCACAATTGCCTAAAGCGTATGGGGTATTTTCCTTTATGACCTTGACCAGTGGCCTTGATTAAAAGTTGGCCATGAGGGTAAGCTGACACCAGATGTGTAACCTAATATACCCTTATCTTATCAGAAACATTCATTATATCTTAAATGACCACTGCTACCCTACATCTTATCAATTATCATACAAAAGCACATATTGATAACCTGAATATGGGTTGCAGAGATCCTACGAATTTTCTCGATGCAGGCCAAGGTGTTTTGGAAACGGTGCTCATTAAAGGCGATGTGTCACCATTGTTCACTTGTTTTAGTAATGGTACTGCTATCCTGCTCTGCCATTGTGGGGATTTGTGCGAATATGACAGGTACTGCTCATAATGTTCATTGTCCGAGAACACGGTTATAGTCTTATAGTGCAATGGGATGGTTCTTTAATTCTTCGTCGCTTTGACTGAAGATAGCGAAACCATCAGCAAATCTTACAGATATTCTCTCACCTATGTTTTATTCCCGCCATTACTTCTTAGATGTACAGATATATCAGTAGGAGAGAATGGCTGCATTTCTGCAGTGCATCCGTTTTAATCAAGCCTCTTACCTCTTACACCCACTTACTTTGTTCCTTCTTGGTTCTTGTATAACAGATATCCCTCCTAGGTATCGTCATGAGCAATTTGTCTGGTGTTTCGATAGATATTTGAAGTTTCATTTTTTCAAAGTGTAGGTGGACTCACCCCATACAAATACTGCTCTTCGCGTTTTTCAAGCGACGCCAAACTTCGAATTGTTTTTCGTTATAAACAAAATTAAACAAAGTATTACGTGCCCATTCGGCAGTGCGATTCCAAATTAGTCTATTGCGATATTTGTTTTAAGGTAAAGCTGTCCTCAGTCTAAGACTATATTTGTTTTGCAAATAAAAACCGCCTTTCCTTGCTGCACTGTATTTCATTTCTCCTACATGCGTTTCGCCTTTTTTACTTTAAGGCATCGCCAGCGGGATCCAGAACGACACAGTTTTGCTTTGAGATTTTAAAACAGTCCACATCTTTGTTTTCTTATGTAAATAAGAGATTACTTACAGCTATTCGCGTTTTGGTTAGCATCTGAGATTCCTCTCATCTGGTCACACGCTGGAGGTCGCACTACAGCTGTATTTACCGAACATAAGCATGTTTTTCTGTTCCGTAAATAGAGCTCTAGTGCGACCTTCAGCGTGTGACCAGATGAGAGAAACGCAGATGCCAACCAAAAACGCGAAGGACTGTAAGTAATCACTTATTTGCACACAAAACCAGAGGTGAACTGTTTTATAATCTACAAATAACAAAGATCAGAACAAAAGTGCACCATTCTAGTTTTTAGTTACAAAACAAATATTTCTGTGCTTGCTGCGGAGGATGGCGACGCATACAAACCCGATAAACTCAGATCATATCTAACACCATAATGTTTTACTAGCCATGGTCCCGATGCAGGTGGTAGGCCGTTGCCTTCCGACGAACTTTGAAGTTACTTACCCAGCCCGTTAAGGGGAGCCATACAGCTTAACGTGGATTCCGAAACACGGTGCAGCTCCACATTTTGTGCATCTACAAACATGTCCAGAGGTGAATGAAGTAACAAGTGACAGATGAAAATCATAGCATTGACGCGGAATCAAACCCGAGATGGTCGGCCGGGGTGGCCGAGCGGTTCTAGGCACTTCAGTCTGGAACCGCGCGACCGCTACGGTCGCAGGTTCGAATCCTGTCTCGGACATGGATGTGTGTGATGTCCTTAGGTTAGCTTGGTTTAAGTAGTTCTAAGTTCTAGGGGACTGATGACCTCAAAAGTTAAGTCCCATAGTGCTCAGAGCCATTTTTGAAACCCGAGTGTTTACAGTTGTGCTTTGGCACAAGAAAGGTAGTAGGAGTAATCCACTAAATTACAGGCCCATATCGTTAACGTCGGTCTGCAGAGGATTTTAGAACATATATTGTGTTCGAACATAATGAATTACCTCGAAGAAAACGGTCTATTGACACACAGTCATCATGGGTTTAGAAAACATCGTTCTTGCGAAACACAACTAGCTGTTTCTTCACATGAAGTGGTGAGTGCTATTGACAAAGGATTTCAGATCGATTCCGTATTTCTGGATTTACGGAAGGCTTTTGACACTGTACCACTCAAGCGGCTCGTAGTGAAATTGCGTGGTTACGGAATATCGTCTCAGTTATGTGACTGGATCTGTGATTTCCTGTCAGAGAGGTCACAGTTCGTAGTAATCGATGGAAAGTCATCGAGTAAAACAGAAGTGATTTCTGGCGTTCCCCAAGGTAGTGTTATAGGCCCTTTGCTGTTCCTTATCTATATAAACGATTTGGGAGACAATCTCAGCAGATGTCTTCGGTTGTTTGCAGATGACGACGTCGTTTATCGACTAATAAAGTCATCAGATGATCAAACAAACTGCAAAACGATTTAGAAGATTATCGGAATAGTCCGAAAAGTGGCAGTTGACATTAAATAAAAAAAAAAAAAAAAGGATGAGGTCATCCACATGAGTGCTAAAAGGAACGCATTAAACTTCGGTTACACGATAAATCAGTCAAATCTAAAAGCCGTAAGATTAACTACATACCTAGATATTAGAATTACGAGCAATTTAAATTGGAAGGAACACACAGAAAATATTGTGGGGAACGCTAACCAAAGACTGCGTTTTATTGACAGGACACAGAAAATGTAACAGACCTACTGCCTACACTACGCTTGTCCGTCCTCTTTAGAATACTGCTGCGCGATATGGGATCCTTATCAGATAGGACTGACGGAGTACATTGAAAAAGTTCAAAGAAAGGCAGCACGTTTTGTATTATCGCGAAGTATGGGAGAGAGTGTCACAGAAATGATACAGGATTAGCGATGGTCATATTAAAAGAAAGGCGTTTTTCGTTGCGAAGGAATCTTCTCATGAAATTCAAAAAAACGTTTACAAACTGACATGGTAATGGCATAGGAATCTGGTGTAGTAAAGGACAACCGGGGCTACTAAATGGCGTTGCAATTACTTAGTCTCATGCTACAAACGGCCGCCCACATGAGCATATGCTCAAAGCTTTGTCCAGATGCATCGAGACACGCCTGACATCGACGCTGCATTGAACGGCGCACCTTCTCAGAGATACCTGGAGTATCTAGAAGACATCTTGCTGCCGCAACAATCCTGCTCACTAGGGCCTCCGGCGATGTAACTTGTGTTTCATACAAAAGGTCATTCAGATGCTCCCACAGGAAAAAATCGATTGGTGACAGATTGGGTAATCGTGGTGGCCATGCTACTGACCCACCATGCACCATGAAGCAAAGCAGTTTAAATCACTTAATGAAGGCAAGAGCTTCGGTCGTGATTGTACACCAGTCATGTTCCTTTCAGAGTCTGCTGATACAATAGCTCCATACTTAGCAATTATATACAACCGCTCGGTCACAGAAAGGTCGGTACCTAAAGACTGGATAATTGCTCAAGTCACACCACTACCCAAAAAGGAAAGTAGGATTAATCCGCTGAATTACAGGCTAATATCACTAACGTCGATTTGCGTTAGGGTTTTGGAACATGTACTGTGTTCGAACATTATGAAGTACCTCGAAGAAAACGATTTATTGACGCATAGTCAGCACGGATTCAGAAAATATCGTTCTTGTGAAACACACTAGCTCTTTATAGTCATGACGTAATGAGTGCTATCTACAGGGAAGGTCAAATTGATTCCATATTTTTAGCTTTACAGAAGGCTATCGACACCGTTTCTCACAAGCGTCTTCTAAACAAACTGTGCTACTGGATTCGTGATTTCCTGTCAGAAAGGTCACGGTTCGTAATAACAGACAGAAAGCCATCGAATAAAACAGAAGTAATATCTGGCGTTCGCCAAGGAAGTGTAGTAGCCGACTTGGATTGTTTGTAGATGATGCTGTCATTTATCGTCTTGTAAAGTCATCAGATGCCAAACGAAGTGCAAAATGATTTAGATAAGATATCTGTGTGATGCGAAAAGTGGCAATTGACCCTGAATAAAGAAAAGTGTGAAGTTATTCACATGAGTACTAAAAGAAATCCGTTAAATTTCGATTACGCGGTAAGTCACACACATCTGAAGGCTGTAAATTTAACTAAATACTTACGGATTACAATTACAAGTAACATAAATTGGAACGATCACATAGATAGTGTTGTGGGTAGAGCAAACCAAAGACAGCCATTCATTGGTAGAACACTTAGAAGGTGCAATAGGTCTATTAAAGAAATTGCTTACACTACGCTTGTGCGCCTTATTGGCTTCAAATGGCTCTGAGCACTATGGGACTTAACTTCTGAGGTCATCAGTCCCCTAGAGCTTAGAACTACATAAACCTAACTAACCTAAGGACATCACACACGTCCATGCCCGAGGCAGGATTCGAACCTGCGACCGTAGCGGTCGCGCGGTTCCAGACTGTAGCGCCTAGAGCCGCTCGGCCACTCCGGCCTGCTGTCCGCCTAATTCTCGAGTATTGCTGTACAATATGGGATCCGCATCAGATGAGACTGACGGATGAGATCGAAAAAGTTCAAAAAAGGGTGGCTCGTTTTGTACTATAGCGAGATAGGTCATGATACGTGAAATGGAGATGCACTCACTAAAACAAATGCGTTTTCATAATGCCACTCCAAAACAGCAGGGAACTTCCTTCTTGCAGCAATCGCTGGACAGTGTGTCTAAGGCGTTCAGCCTGACAGGGTTGCCTCCAAACACGTCTCCGACGATTGTCTGGTTGAAGGCATATGCGACACTCATCGGTGAAGAGAACGTGATGCCAATTCTGAGCCGTCCATTCGGCATGTTGTTGGGCCCATCTGTGCTGCGTTGCATGGTGTCGTGGTTGCAAAGATGGACGTCGCCATGGACGTCGGGAGTGAAGTTGCGCATCATGCAGCCTACAGCGCACAATTTGAGTCATTACACGACGTCCTCTGACTGCACGAAAAGCATTATTCAACACGGTGACGTTGCTGCCAGGGTTCCTCTGAGCCATAGTCCGTAGGTAGCGGTCATCATCTGCAGTAGTAGCCCCTGGAAGGCATGAGCGAGGCATGTCATTGACATCGTCAGTTCCTGTCTCTCTGTATCTTCTCCATGTCCGAACTACCTCACTTTGGTTCATTAGGAGACGCCCGGACACTCCCCTTGTTGAAAGCCCTTCCTGGCACAAAGTAACAATGCGGACGCGATCGAACCGCAGTATTGACCATCTACGCATTGTTAAACTATAGACGGCACGAGCCTTGTACCTCCTTCCGGGTGGATTCACTGGAACTGATTGGCTATCGGACCCCTCCGTCCAAATAGGTGCTGCTCATGCATGGTTGTTTACATCTTTGGGCGGGTATAGTGACATCTCGTAAGTCATAGGGACTGTGTCTCTGATACAAAATCCACAGTCAACGTCTATCTTCATGAGTTGTGGGAACCGGGGCAAAGCAAAACTTTTTTTTATGTGTGTAGAAATCCTTAAATGTACAACCGAGGAAAACGATAAATCTTTTTTGAGTACCAAAACTCGTTTTGAACAAAAGCCTTCAACAATTCAAACTATTGTATTAATATTGGCAAAGTTTTCAATAATTAGTCGCAATAAAAAACACGAAAGAGCCTTTGTAAGAACAGAAATCACAAGCAAAAGAGGTGTCTTCTTCCTCTGCACTCGAACATTCTTCATGACATAGACATCGCTCCTCTGATAACGTCTCTGAACGTAGGCCATCACAAAATATGCTTGCTTCGTCTCCGTGTACTTCGCCTGACGAAGTCGATTTGTTTTGCAATCACTTTTGTGTGGAGAATACTCAGTATGACTGCTGAACCCTTCCTCGATTTCTCGGCACTTCTCAAGTCAACCTTTGGAGTAGGCATTAGAAGATTTTGCCCCACCCATTACACCTGATTTTTCTCCGCAGTGCAAGACTGAACAACAGATGGCGTTGGAAAGTTAACATTCACGTTAAGTGTATCATACAAACATTGAAATACACTTAAAAACGTGCTTAATTGGAATATTTACTAAGCTGTTTTTATCAGTTAATGTTTTCCTTGAAGAAAATATCAGCAAAACTTTTAAAATATCTAGCAGAAGAATCAACGGGCGGCCACTAATGACGGTTATTTACGACCCCAGAATAACTGCTAGTAGTTCTGAGTGTTATCAGAACCGATGGCAACACTGGTCACGGAATCTGTAGCTACACGATTTGACCCGCATTTCGGGTTTTACCCTAGTTTCTCCTACTGGTTATTCATCGTATTTTAATGTTGTTGTTGATACATATCGACAAAACGAATACCTCATTCAGCTAATCTGGGACCGCTCTATCGAATGAGTACGTAAAATTCCGCTCTCAAAATAATTCTGTTTGGGACAGGAAGCAAACCGACAGCTTCCGTCGACGCTGGGTGTGTGTGAAAGACACGAAGCTCACTCGAGCGACACATTACTAAAACGAAATTGCAAATATCTGCCGAAACATGAAAGAAAGCGCAGTTGACGACTCTTAGGACAGACACCCTGTGTGTAGTATATTAGCCGTTT
Organism: Schistocerca piceifrons; assembly: GCF_021461385.2. Taxonomy (NCBI): domain Eukaryota; kingdom Metazoa; phylum Arthropoda; class Insecta; order Orthoptera; family Acrididae; genus Schistocerca; species Schistocerca piceifrons. Next base: position 84,959,702 of record NC_060141.1, read on the forward strand.
TATTCCTGTAGTTTAGAAGCGTGCCTCGCACAAATATTAATGCTTCTCTGTCCAGTTCTATTCCTTTACTGAGCAAAGGGAAAATTACTTTGCATATTCATCGTTTGATCCCTATTATACCTCGCTCACGTATCTTATGCTCTCGATCCCTATACGAAATTTGCTATGGTATCAAGCAAAATTATAATTTAACTTTTTAATGAGCATGTAGTCTCATCTACTGGCAGTTTTTGGGGTTTTTGTTGCAGAAATCTTTGGCATTAATCGTTGTCTCTACAATTATGTCATACCATCTATTGTAGTAATAAACATATTTGGCATAGGATGTGAGTTGCGGATGTACATCTAAAGCCGCAGTACAATGTTTGGCTTCGAACTATGATCAACTGATTTACTCTTTTCTCTCGCAATACAAATACTTCAATAGCGTTACTAGCGACGCTGCAGAGATTGACTGACGAATTAGGATTACAAGCGTACTCTAAAATGTAAATGATATCAACGTTAAAACTGGTGGTATATTTGATTGGTTTGGTCAACGGTTGAAGTCCGATGGCTGCGGCATCCCTCGTCTACCACACTGCATAATGCTCACAGTAAATAAGGCAGTCTGAATTTTCAGCCACAAAGTAGAATACTTAAATTTAATGGTGAAAGTGTTGAATGATATACCTGAGATATTGTATACGTTTATTTTTTACACGAAATTGCATGTCATTGTAGTTTACGTCAGGAAATAAAAAAATAATTATTTAAATAGAAAGTTTTTTAATATAATACGTTTTTAAAACGAACTAAGAAGTGTGAAATAATTTCTCCTGGCTTCATACAGGTCCCCTTCACATAGTCCTGAAAATTTGCACTAGTGAATTTATGAGAGCTATGAAAATACTAATAGAATTTAAGTCGAAAACTATGGTGCGCATGCTGCAAATAACAATAATGAGGTGAACAGTTCGTGTATCATGTATGTATTGCAGACACCATATGTTTTTCGTTTTAAATTCTACAAGTATCTCATAACTAATATAAATTCACCACCAAAGATTTTCAGGACTGTCTATATCGAGTTACGGATCTTTGTGGGGTGTGAGAAATTATGTTTTAAAAACGTATTATATTAAATAGTTATTTATTTAAATAATTATTTTTTCCTTGTGAGTCTTGTGGGTGTGAAATTTTCCAGTCGACTTCAAACATTTTGACGAGGCTACAACAGAAACATGTAGTAAATTTCTGGATTATTTTAGTTTCTCCTCACGTGAGTCAACGAATGCTTCCTTCTACGATTATATCACGAAAAAAAAACTCGAATTTGAGAACTAGAGAGCATCGAGCTCACATCGCACTTACAAACAACCGTTCTTGTACACAGAGTATCCTCGACCACAGCGCAGACACAAAGTGGGTTAAGGGGGGATGTATTAAAAATTGATCAAAAATATTGAAATTATTTTTGCCACCAGACAGTTCTGTTGTAAGTTAAAAATATTATCTCCAATTCGCAGGATTTAATTAGTGCTACAAATTACGTAAAAACCATCTTGTTTCAACCAATGAGCAATGCCACGCCCCTTTTTCAGCATGGCTTTGTGCTTATTTTCGATATTGGATTATTTACTCCGCTCATAGAAGATATCTGTGGAGTATAGAAGGTTGTGAGCTCATTTACGATGCGCTTAATTACGGTTTATTAATGGAATGCACACACGGTAGAACACAAAGCCCGAACTAAAGCTTTAATAACAACAGTTAGCTCAATTACTGTTGTTAAAATTTACTCATATGATGCTTGTCTGGTGTTCGGTGATGGTACCATTGGACACTTATGAAACTAGGATTTGATGCAGGTTGCATTATACGACAAAAAATTTAAAAAAATGCCCGGGCTATAGCCAGTAACATAATGCCAACATGCGCAAAATTTAGTTCCTATATCTCTCAAACAGTAAAAGTATCATTAACTTATATTTATCCGTGTATTTTATCATGTTCCTCCCCTAATTTTGCATTGTCATCGACTTCTGAGCTATGGTGAAAGTTTCAAGTCTCGAGCTCATAGGGAGGTTACTTTAAAATCAATTGCAGAATTTTTGCCGAAAAACAGACAAGAAAGCGACTTAATAAAAGCGAATTGAAGAAACTGAACTCACGACCATAAATATGACAGTCTAATCAGCATTTCACTTCATGAAAAGAAAATACGTTAACATTTAAACCTACGAGTATAATTTACGCAACAGTTTGAAATTCTAGTACAGCGTAATACAGCTAAAAACAGAATGATTGATTCTCACCGTCTTAAGCTAACGAAATAGAGCAGCTTTTACAGCTTCGTTTAAAGCGTTATCATTGTATTTACAACTTTTTTTAAATGGAAAAATATCACACTTGTCTGAGTGATCTGAGTGTCGTGCTTTCGGAGATACTTGTCTTCTATTGTGTTTCACTGCGCTACACTTTCCACAGGAAATAACAGTAGCAGAACTTAACCTCCATGTCAGTTCATACTCAGAAAGAAAGCACAGTAATATATTTACCTACTGGACTCATATTTTCTGCAACAGATGCCAGACTGAAATACATTGGAAGAATCTTAAGGAAATGCAATCCGAAAACTAAGGAAGTAGGTTACAGTACACTTGTTCGCCCACTGTTTGAATACTGCTCACCAGTATGGGATCCGTAGCAGATAGGTTTGACAGAAGAGATATAGAAGATCAAACGCAGAGCAGCGCGCTTCGTTACAGGATCATTTAGTAATCGCGAAAGGGTTAGGGACATGATAAATAAACTCCAGTGGAAGACTCTGCAGGAGAGACGCTCAGTAGTTCGGTACGGGCTTTTGTTGAAGTTTCGAGAACATACCTTCACCGAGGAGCTCCCTCCTACGTATATCTCGCGAAGAGACCATGAGGATAAAATCAGAGAGATTAGAGCCCACACAGAGGCATACCGACAACCTTTCTTTCCACGAACAATACGAAACTAGAATAGAAGGGAGAACCGACAGAGGTAGTCAAAGTACCTTCCGCCACACACCGTCAGGTGGCTTGCGGAGTATGGATGTAGATGTAGATGTAGATGAACTTCTGATACGTTTGTTTCGAGGTACTACACTCCCGGAAATGGAAAAAAGAACACATTGACACCGGTGTGTCAGACCCACCATACTTGCTCCGGACACTGCGAGAGGGCTGTACAAGCAATGATCACACGCACGGCACAGCGGACACACCAGGAACCGCGGTGTTGGCCGTCGAATGGCGCTAGCTGCGCAGCATTTGTGCACCGCCGCCGTCAGTGTCAGCCAGTTTGCCGTGGCATACGGAGCTCCATCGCAGTCTTTAACACTGGTAGCATGCCGCGACAGCGTGGACGTGAACCGTATGTGCAGTTGACGGACTTTGAGCGAGGGCGTATAGTGGGCATGCGGGAGGCCGGGTGGACGTACCGCCGAATTGCTCAACACGTGGGGCGTGAGGTCTCCACAGTACATCGATGTTGTCACCAGTGGTCGGCGGAAGGTGCACGTGCCCGTCGACCTGGGACCGGACCGCAGCGACGCACGGATGCACGCCAAGACCGTAGGATCCTACGCAGTGCCGTAGGGGACCGCACCGCCACTTCCCAGCAAATTAGGGACACTGTTGCTCCAGAGGTATCGGCGAGGACCATTCGCAACCGTCTCCATGAAGCTGGGCTACGGTCCCGCACACCGTTAGGCCGTCTTCCGCTCACGCCCCAACATCGTGCAGCCCGCCTCCAGTGGCGTCGCGACAGGCGTGAATGGAGGGACGAATGGAGACGTGTCGTCTTCAGCGATGAGAGTCGCTTCTGCCTTGGTGCCAATGATGGTCGTATGCGTGTTTGGCGCCGTGCAGGTGAGCGCCACAATCAGGACTGCATACGACCGAGGCACACAGGGCCAACACCCGGCATCATGGTGTGGGGAGCGATCTCCTACACTGGCCGTACACCACTGGTGATCGTCGAGGGGACACTGAATAGTGCACGGTACATCCAAACCGTCATCGAACCCATCGTTCTACCATTCCTAGACCGGCAAGGGAACTTGCTGTTCCAACAGGACAATGCACGTCCGCATGCATCCCGTGCCACCCAACGTACTCTAGAAGGTGTAAGTCAACTGCCCTGGCCAGCAAGATCTCCGGATCTGTCCCCCATTGAGCATGTTTGGGACTGGATGAAGCGTCGTCTCACGCGGTCTGCACGTCCAGCACGAACGCTGGTCCAACTGAGGCGCCAGGTGGAAATGGCATGGCAAGCCGTTCCACAGGACTACATCCAGCATCTCTACGATCGTCTCCATGGGAGAATAGCAGCCTGCATTGCTGCGAAAGGTGGATATACACTGTACTAGTGCCGACATTGTGCATGCTCTGTTGCCTGTGTCTATGTGCCTGTGGTTCTGTCAGTGTGATCATGTGATGTATCTGACCCCAGGAATGTGTCAATAAAGTTTCCCCTTCCTGGGACAATGAATTCACGGTGTTCTTATTTCAATTTCCAGGAGTGTATGTTGGGTAAGCTGAAGGCGCTGCTTTGATTGGAATTCTTTGGCAAGCGCGAGAGCCCGCTGCAGCTGACGATCGGTGAAAAAAAAGATAAGCGTCAAAGAAGTAAGAAGGTGACCAGCCTGCTAGCAGCCAGGAATACGTGGAGGCGCCCTAGGACAGTGGAGATGTTGATGGTGGAAGGCGACAAGTTTTCCTGTTTCGAGGTGGTTACATTGTGGGTAGCCACATTTGTATCTGTCACTTCTTCTGACCTATTCTCCATTACCATCATGGAACATTTAATTTGGTGGGTCCAGATTTTATTCCACCACGAAAGTACTTCCCCCATGTTTACCTACTGCGAGGCTGTGTAGCAGTTACCAACGTAATTTAACTAAAGTTGATGGTAAACTCCGGTCTGCTGAATTGTATAATAATTGAGTTTTGTGGAAGTGGAATGAACTTGTTCGCTCTCGTGCGAGTTCTGCCGCTTCGTCATTTACGTGTTTCTCTTATTGAAACTTCTAGAGGAGTGCCAGCCGCAACCTGTGTCTGTTTTGGGCCGTTACTACTGTGCGGCCTGGGCGGTATTTTGCAATAAACGGCTTTTGGCGTTTGCTTAACTGTGCAGATTTGAGGTAAAAGGGCTCTAAAGTAACTGATTGTTCATGGCGGAGTTTATATGGTAAGTTCAGGGATGTTAAAGGTGTGACACTGATTCTTTAATTTAAATTATATGTGATTGCTTTAAGATGCTACTGTACTTGTCGTAATGCATTTTTACTGATTTAGGGCTCTAAAACTTAGCTTTTTTTTATTCTAGCTATCTAATACTTGTGGAACAATCGATTTCCTTTGGTTGTCGAATGTAACGGACAACTCATGGGCAAAACTTCTTAGCTATGCATTGGTGTTATTCGTTGGTATAAAATATGGGTTGTAATTTAGCCTAAATCATTGGAAGTCCGTTTCTATTAAGTTTAAATCTATGGAACGGTTCAGTGTTTGCGTAATTACTGGCACCTGTAAAACAGATTTTGATAATACATCGGTTGACTTGACCTTGTACGAAATAAATTAGTAAGGTGTGTTACTGATCCCTACGGTAGACAAAAAGGGTCTGAACACTATTGCAGAAGCAATGAAAGAAAGCATGCTAAAAAACAAAAAAATACTGGAAGACTAGCGATATTTTACTGCAGCTCGAAACTTAATTCGGACTCCACCGAGTGGTGCTTTTAATAGTTTCCACTACGAAACTCTGTCTCGAAATCTTCGAACAGAAGAGATTCCGGTCGTATGTAAAGTACACCACACCAGTGACAAAGACACAGTGAATACCTTCACTGTGTGATAGCAATGGTGATGTTACGGACGACAGTGACACTAAGGCAGAATTATTAAAAAGATTTTCCGAAAGTCCTTCACCAAAGATGAAGAAGTAAATATTCCAGAATTGACATCGCGAACAACTGCCGAAATGAGTTATTTAGACGTAGATGTCCTCGGTGTAACGAAGCATCTTAAATACTTAATAAAGACGCGCCCTCCAGCCCAGGTTGTATATCAGTTATGTTCCTTTCGGAGTATAATGTTACAGTAGCTCCATACTTAGCAGTGACATACAGTCGCTCGCTGAATTACAGACCTGCATCACTAACGTCGATTTGGAGCGCAATTTCGGGACATATTCCTTGTTAGTGTATTGTGAAGTATCTCGAAGAAAACGGTTATTGACAAGTAGCAAACACGGATGCGGAAAATATCGTTCTTGTGAAACACAACTAGCGCTTTATTGAGTGCCATTGGGAAAGGATGTTAGATCGATTCCGTATTTGTTGCTTTCCAAATGCCTTTCGACGCCAGGTGCGGCTTCTAATCAAATTGCGTACCAAAGGAGTTCGTCTCAGTTGAGCTAATGGATTTGTGATTTAATGTCAGAAATGTCGCAGTTGGTGGGGTGAGTCACTAATTATTACAACCTAGATTAACTCCGAAAGGGCGATAGTGCCTGAAAAGTTTGTGGGACAAATGTTGCTTGGGACAACGGGGGGCATAATATGACGTTGGTTTTTTTTGTTGCTAGGTGGGTTCGCTTCAGAGATATGAAGGTCAACTTTGTTTTTTAAGTGGGATGCTGTAGTTTGGTGCTTATTTTCTAATAGCGGCTATCGAGACGATTCCAACGATGTCTAACAGTAAGGTCTTTGAAGGTCAACGAAGGTCACAAAGGTGGCATGAACGTCCATTTACAAAAGGTGTTCGAAGTGATAACTACTGGTGTCAACGCAGTGCTGCAATCTTCTTATCATGGATTGCGTAGTATTCTTTATCACTTCGGCACTTGTCGAAGCACATGCTCTGACAATTCTCTCTCGTATATCGTGCAAATAGTAAATATTCGCCGAATACGGCGTATCCATTTAACTTGTCATTGACATGCAAACACTTTCCGACGGTTTAGCAATACAACACTAACAACACTAATAGGGACGGTAAGACTAGTGTCGTCGAATCAAGCGAATGCGAATGATGTATTTCTTCGAACAAGTCGATATGCTTCTCATTTACAGATAATGCCAACGAAATTCAGTGAGAGGTAGAGACTTATACGCTGAAAGATATCCTCAACGTATTCACACTACACGTCCTACATTTAAATATGTGTAAATTGAGAACAACTGGATCTTTAAGACATCGGAAGAATATGCAACAAAGGAAAGTTACTAACGAAGAAACGTAAATTGGTACTCTTGCCCATGTGGTTCGAGATCTTTGTGTTAGTTCGCGTCAAATCGCAAGGGAATCTTGCGCGAGCCGGGACACTGTTGTTCATTTTCTGCATCGCCATAAATGTCATCATTACCATATCAGTCTCCACCAAGAATTAACTTGTACGCATTGTATGCGTCGCATTGAATTCTGCCGATGGGCTCAACTTCAGATTCAGACGGATGACACATTCATTAATTTGATTTACTGACGAGGCTACACTCATGAACCATGAAAATGTTAATTTGCATGACATCCATTACTGGGCAACTGAAAATCCATGTAGGCTGCGGCAAGTTGCACACCAAAAACCGTGGTCGGTGAATGTATGTTGTGGGTTCTGGAGGACAGAATTATAGGCCATTATTTCATCGAAGGAAATCTTAATGGTAGGAAGTACACCACATTCCTGCAAGAAACATTAGGTCAGTTATTGGAAGAAATACCTTTGGGAACAAGGAACAGAATGTGATATCAACACATTTTCCGCTGATGGTTAGAAGTTGGTTGCAGAGACAATTCCCAAATCGCTGGATTGGACGGGGAGGAGATGTGTCGTGGCCAGCTCGTTCGTCAGACTTTACGCCTCTGGATTTTTCCTTGTGGGGATTCGTAAAAAACATTGTTTATAAAGACATTCCAACCACACCTGAAGATATGCGAGAGATAATTGTTAGAGCATGTACTTCGATAAGCACCGATGTGATGAGGAATACCACTCAATCCATGATAAGAAGATTGCAGCACTGCATTGATACCAATGGTCATCACTTCGAAGACCTTCTGTAAATGGACGTTCGTGCTACCTTTGTGACCTTCACTGACCTTCAAAGACCTTACTGTTAAACATAATTGGATTCGTCTCGATAGCCGCTATAAAAAAATAAGTAAGAAACTGTTGCATCCCATTCAAAAAACAAAGTTGACCTTCATATCTCTGAAGCGAACCCACCTAGCAACAAAAAAACAACGTCATATTATGGCCCCCGTTGAACCATGCAAATCTTGTCCCACAAACTTTTCAACTTCTATCGTACTTTCGGAGTTATGTTTGGTGGCAATAGTTAGTGACTCACCCTGTATATACATATCCAGCAGCAACTCGTCCTGTAGAATGCCGTGTAGCGGGAAATCTACGTCCTTACTCTTGTATCAGATATTCAGTCCATCTGATATTTGAAGATTAATGGGAAGCAGGTATTGCAACGCTGCAACACAGTGCCCACATATAAATTTTTTCTGCTTTATTAATTACGTAAATTTAAATGAAGTGTGTGATATATTGTGTATATTATTGTGATGTATGTACGTTTTAATAACTTCCTGTGTGCAAAATAACCAGTGACAGAGAATGTAAGGAATTTTAGTAGACGCACTGGACAAGTCAGGGAATACCGTTACGTAAACCAAAGAGGTTACTGTTATTGTCGTACTGTCGCTGGGTGCAGGAGCGCAGCGCAGTCGGACGGTGTCTGTCACGTGGTAACGAGAATTGATTAGTCGCGTGTGAGCTGGTCTCAAAGAAGAATTCTTCTGCGAGGGGACCCAAGATTTGTTTCACTGCAAGATACCACGTAAGGTATGGTCAGGCATAATGTGGAAAAATAACTGGACACAGCTCAAAGTATCAAGGTTAGCCAGAGTTTAAGAAGTGCACTGGAGACCCAAAGTTTATTGTGGTCAAGAGCCAGTGACTGTACATTGTCGTCGTATAATGGATCTCGACGCACTCACCGCACCGCTATGAAGTAAGACCAGTTTACCGTTTATAATTGTAGAGGCTTGCCATTGGTGGTTAAAAATCGTTCAATAATAATTACTTTAGCAACTTATGTATGTTAATTTGCGTAATCCTCAGTAACAACTGCCTCACAGGATTCTCTCTGTATCCATGATTAGCTGAGTTTGTCAGTAATGAACTGCAAGTAAATGATAAGAAGAGTGAAATTTAACGAATTAATTAATGCTTTAAATAAAAGTGAATAAAATGAGTTTTTTGGACTTGATAATTAAAAGATTACTGACAAGTAATTTGACAAAGCAATATACAGGGTGATTCAAAAAGAATACCACAACTTTAGGAATTTAAAACTCTGCAACGACAAAAGGCAGAGCTAAGCACTATCTGTCGGCGAATTAAGGGAGCTATAAAGTTTCATTTAGTTGTACATTTGTTCGCTTGAGGCGCTGTTGACTAGGCGTCAGCGTCAGTTGATGCTAAGATGGCGACCGCTCAACAGAAAGCTTTTTGTGTTATTGAGTACGGCAGAAGTGAATCGACGACAGTTGTTCAGCGTGCATTTCGAACGAAGTATGGTGTTATACCTCCTGATAGGTGGTGTATTAAACGTTGGTATAAACAGTTTACAGAGAATGGGTGTTTGTGCAAAGGGAAAAGTTCTGGACGGCCGAGAACGAGTGATGAAAATGTAGCACGCATCCAACAAGCATTTGTTCGCAGCCCAGGAAAATCGACTCGCATAGCTAGCAGAGAGCTGCAAATTCCACAATCAACTGTATGGAGAGTCCTACGAAAAAGGTTAGTTATGAAACCTTATCGTCTGAAATTGGTTCAAGCACTGTCTGCAGCTGATAAGATTAAACGAATCGATTTCTGTGATTTTATCCTTGCTCAAATGGAAACAGATGAATCTTTCGTTTCAAAGATTGTGTTTAGTGATGAAGCAACTTTCCACACTAACGGGAAAGTCAACCGTCACAATGTCTGTATATGGGGCACTGAGAATCCGCGGGAAACAACTCAGTATGATCGTGACTCGCCTAAGGTGAACGTTTTCTGTGCCATTTCAGCCAATAAAGTTTTTGGTCCCTTTTTCTTCGAAGGTGCTACTGTAACTGGACTACAGTATCTGGAGATGTTAGAGAATTGGCTGTTCCCTTAGCTCGAACAAGAAGCACAACAATTCATATTTCAGCAGGATGGAGCGCCACCACATTGGCACTTATCTGTCCGTAACTACCTGAACGTCAACTACCCGAGGCGATGGATCGGCCGCCAGGCAGCCCGTGACAGAGCACCTCATCACTGGCCTCCAAGGAGCCCTGATATTACCCCCTGAGATTTTTTCTTATGGGGGTATGTTAAGGATAAGGTGTTTCGGCCACCTCTCCCAGCCACCATTGATGATTTGAAACGAGAAATAACAGTAGCTATCCAAACTGTTACGCCTCATATGCTACAGAGAGTGTGGAACGAGTTGGAGTATCGGGTTGATATTGCTCGAGTGTCTGGAGGGGGCCATATTGAACATATCTGAACTTGTTTTTGAGTGAAAAAAAACCTTTTTAAATACTCTTTGTAATGATGTATAACAGAAGGTTATATTATGTTTCTTTCATTAAATACACATTTTTAAAGTTGTGGTATTCTTTTTGAATCACCGTGTATTTAACAATACTTAACGATCAGACAATTTTGTATGAGAAGTAATTTACACGACAGAAAGTAAAAATAACGAACTTTGTAATCATTCTAAAAACCAGTTATTATTGTAGAACAGTCAAATTAAAAACTGAAATTATTCTTTCTGAAAAGTTTACTTTCGGCAAAACTGTTTAATAGCAGTTAGCATTACAGAGAGAAACGCAGTTCAGTTCTTGCGTAACTGGTATTGTAAAGAACTAGTAATTGATACCATGGAGTAGTTGAAAGTTTTCTTTTGTCGATGACTGAAATTTTTCGAGGTGATCATTGTGTTTTGATAATGAGCATAAGTCAATGTCTTTGCGACTGCCCACACCTGCCTACATACTACAATAGTAACTTGATTTAATGTAGAAGTCAGGAGTTTTAATTGTTTTCGTTCACACTATGTGAGCTGCCTACCGGTTATTTACAGTACTTTCCAAGCAGAGTCAAAATTAATTCAGCATTTCGGAACAAAAATTTCACTAGCTAGTTTCTGTATTATTCTGTACATTTTTGATTTCTGCTGATCGTTACTGCGCGAAGTAAATCACACAGTAACGATCAAGTTGTCGCAGCGCCTGACTTCTTCCGGGTAATACTTTCACTTCGGATCGATGCTTTACCGCAAATTAATATCAAATCGTTAGCAATACGCTAATTCTTTAATCAGTTAACCACCCAGAAACGGAAGGGGGATGTTGGAGCGGCGTGAGTGGACAATTTCAATCTTGTGATTGTCCAATGGCCCGGATCTTGCAAATTTGATATTAAAATTAACAATGGTTGGTGGAATATTTTGGTCAAACAACAGAAAAGCAAGAAAGTTGCGTGGGCCTAGCTCGGAATTGTTCAACGGTGAGCTCAATAACAACAATGGATTGGGTATCTCAATAAATATGGAAGACGTAAACAGTGTGGCTGTAAAGAAAGAGAGAATTCGGGAGAAATGTTCACAGAGGGAGAAAATTATGTACAGGAGACGGCGACAGAAACAAAAATGGAACCGGTACTAAATCAGACATGCGGTCTAAATTCGGATAGTTGGAGTCAGTTATTTCAAATGGTGGTTTCGATAAAAACTGATATAGGGTCAATGAACGATAGGATGAGTCCGATGGAGAGTGGATTAAGAGCTGATATGGGTTTCCAGTATGAATTTTCACTCTGCAGCGGAGTGTCGCTGATATGAAACTTCATAGGACATTAAAACTATGTGCCGGATCGAGATTCGAGCTCGGGATGTTACAGGTTTGTCAAAAGAGGAAATATTTCCTGCAATACGCAAAGTTTGGGACAGTAAAATAACAGAAAATACATGAGTTAGGTGACAAGGTTGATGATAAAATGAAAGCTTTAAAGAAATCTGTATGCAGTGAAATAAAAAAGCAAAAAGAGTACTTGCACAAGGCAGTGAGTAGAAAATTAACGGAAGATGTTGATTCGATTCATAGGGATTGAGAGACTAAATTAAACCACGAAATTAAAACAGTGGGTGACGAGCAGACAAAAATGAACTGGGTCGATTTGTAAATACTTTGATGAAAGATCGGGAAGGTTCAAAGCGAAACAGAAAAGAAACTAAAAGAACAGTAGAGGCGAATTACTACTGGCGTTCAGGTCAAAGGTCATTCGTTAGAAACTGACGCAAATCACAAACTTCATAAAAAAGGAAGTACAGAGCTGGAGATCCGAAACTAAGAAAATCAAATAGCAGGTAAAAAAAGAAAGTGTAAAGAATTTGGCTACTACATTCACATTAGGAGGGCCATATCCTAGTCATGGTAGCTTCGAAATTGGAAAGTTCGATCCAGAGGGAGGGATCAAAACAGTTATTTTCATGGACGATGCAGAAAGATAATACCTTCAACATGGCCTGAAGAGAATCGAATCAGAATAGTGAGGACGAAGTTAGTAGGGGACGCAAGTAGCTGGGTAGCAAATTTGAAGAAAAGTACTGCTCTGTTGAGAAGCAGAACGAGGTTTTGCAAGAATTTTTGCAACCTTCTCCATACCGACCGAGTAAGGAGAAAAATCTGAAATTGCACTGCGAGGGGCTGTTTACAAAATTGGAATATGTGAAGGGTCAGAGACAGAAAAGAGCATATTAACGGTACTTCGCGAAAAATTATCGTGGCGTGTCCGAGGCTATTTTATGGTCGACAATAACAAAAGCATCTTTTCTGAAGAAAGTACGTGACATTGAAGAGTGGTACCGCGACAGTGACCTAATGTACCACGGCGGAGACAATAATAACCAGAACAGAAACAATTTAAATAACAAACCTCATGTAGGTTAAGGTAGGAGAGGAGGAAGAGGCGGCAGTCACGGAAAAAGTACTCTTAACGGCCGAGTTTGCGGAAATTATGCTCAGAACAAAGCCAGCACGAAACAGTAAAGAGGCAAACTGGTGTGGCGGCAACAAAACACGTGAACACGGCTGGGCTTACATAAGAAGCAAGTACATAGGAAAGAATGCAAGAGCAATGACCTTCGTGTATAGGACAAATCAGAAGAGATAGCAAGTGAAGTTGTTTGCGATATCGAAGCGACAGCGGGTGTGGTGCGTACAGGGGCGGATCCAGGATCTCTATACGCACACACACACACACACACACACACACACACGCACACACACACATTGTGCACTACTGGCCATTAAAATGCGGGTATTCATTGGACAAATATACTATACTGGAACTGACATGTGATTATATTTTCCCGCAATTTGGGTGCATAGATCCTGAGAAATCAGTACCCAGAACAACCACCTCTGGCCGTAATAACGGCCCTGATACGCCTGGGTATTGAGTCAAACAGAGCTTGGATGGTGTACACAGGTACAGCTGCCCATGCAGCTTCAACATGGTACCACACTTCATCAAGAGTAGTGGCTGGCGTATTGTGACCACCCAGTTGCTCGGCCACCATTGACCAGACGATTTCAGTGGGTGAGAGATCTGGAGAATGTGCTGGCCAGGGCAGCAGTCGAACATTATCTGTACCCAGATAGGCCCGTACAGGACTTGCAACATGCGGTCGTGCATTATCCTGCTGAAATGTAGGGTTTCTCAGGGATCGAATGAAGGGTAGAGCCACGAGTCGTAACACATCTGAAATGTAACGTCCACTGTTCAAAGTGCCGTCAATGCGAACAAGAAGTGACCGAGACGTGTAACCAATGGCACCCCATACCATCACGCCAGGTCATACGCCAGTATGGCGATGACGAATACACGCTTCCAATGTGCGTTCACCGCGATGTCGTCAAACACGGATGCAGCCATCATGATGCTGTAAACAGAACCTGGATTCATCCGAAAAAATGACGTTTTGACATTCGTGCACCCAGGTTCGTCGTTGAGATACACCATCGCAGGCACTCCTGTCTGTGATGCAGCGTCAAGGGTAACCGCAGCCATGGTCTCTGCTGCAAACGCCGTCAAACTGTTCGTGCAGATGGTTGTTGTCTTGCAAACGTCCCCATCTGTTGACCCAGGAATCGTAGCGTGGCTGCACGATCCGTTACAGCCATACGGATAAGATGCATGGCATCTCGACTGCTAGTGATACGAGGCCGTTGGGCTCCAGCACGGCGTTCCGTATTACCCTCCTGAACCCACCGATTCCAAATTCAGCTAACAGTCACTGGATCTCGACCAGCGCGAGCAGCAATGTAGCGATACGATAAACCGCTATAGCGATAGGCTACAATCTGACCTTTATGAAAGTCGGAAACGTGATGGTACGCATTTCTCCTCCTTACACGAGGCATCACAACAACTTATCACCAGGCGACTGCGGTCAACTGCTGTTTGTGTATGAGAAATCGGTTAGAAACTTCCCTCATGTCTGCACGTTGTAGGCTGTTTGTGTATGAGAAATCGGTTGGAAACTTTCCTCATGTCCGCTCGTTGTAGGCGCCAACCTCGGGTGAATGCTCTGAATAGCTAATCATTTGCATGTCACAGCATCTTCTTCCTGTCGATTAAATTTCGCGTCTGTAGCACGTCATCTTCGTGGTGTAGCAATTTTAATGGCCAATAGTATATATATCACCCCATGAACCATAGACCTTGCCGTTGGTGGGGAGTCTTGTGTGCAACAGCGATACAGATGGCCGTACCGTAGGTGCAACCACAACGGAGGGGTATCTGTTGAGAGGCCAGACAAACATGTGGTTCCTGAAGAGGGGCAGCAGCCTTTTCAGTAGTTGCAGGGGCAACAGTCTGGATGATTGACTGATCTGGCCTTGTAACACTAACCAATACGGCCTTGCTGTGCTGGTACTGCGAACGGTTGAAAGCAAGGGGAAACTACAACCGTAATTTTTCCCGAGGGCATGCAGCTTTACTGTATGGTTAAATGATGATGGCGTCCTCTTGGGTAAAACATTCCGGAGGTAAAATAGTCCCCCATTCGGATCTCCGGGCGGGGACTACTCAAGAGGACGTCGTTATCAGGAGAAAAAAAAAATCTGGCGTTCTACGGATCGGAGCGTGGAATGTCAGATCCCTTAATCGGACATGTAGGTTAGAAAATTTAAAAAGGGAAATGGATAGGTTAAAGTTAGATGTAGTGGGAATTAGTGAAGTTCGGCGGCGGGAGGAACAAGACTTTTGGTCAGGTGAATACAGGATTATACAAAATCAAATAGGGGTAACGCAGGAGTCGGTTTAATAATGAATAGGAAAATAGGAGTGCGGGTAAGCTACTACAGACAGCATAGTGAACGCATTACTGTGGCCAAGATAGACACGAAGCCCACGCCTACTACAGTAGTACAAGTTTATATGCCAACTAGCTCTGCCGATGACGAAGAAATTGAAGAAATGTATGATGAAATAAAAGAAATTATTCAGATAGTGAAGGGAGACGAAAATTTAACAGTCATGGGTGACTGAAATTCGGTAGTAGGAAAAGGGAGAGAAGGAAACGTAGTAGGTGACTATGGATTGGGGGTAAGAAATGAAAGAGGAAACCGCCTGGTAGAATTTTGCACAGAGCACAACTTAATCGTAGCTAACACTTGGTTCAAGAATCATTAAAGAAGGTTGTATACATGGAAGAAGCCTGGAGATAGTGACAGGTTTCAGATAGATTATGTAATGTTAAGACAGAGATTTAGAAACCAGGTTTTAAATTGTAAGACATTTCCAGGGGCAGATGTGGACTCTGACCACAACCTATTGGTTATGAACTGTAGATTAAAACTGAAGAAACTTCAAAAAGGTGGGAATTTAAGGAGATGGGACCTGGATAAGCTGACTAAACCAGAGGTTGTACAGAGCTTCAGGGAGAGCGTAAGGGAACAATTAAAAGGAATGGGAGAAAGAAATACAGTCGAAGAAGAATGGGTAGCTTTGAGGGATGAAATAGCGAAGGAAGCAGAGCATCTAATAGGTAAAAAGACGAGGGCTAGCAGAAATCATTGGGTAACAGAAGAAATATTGAATTTAATTGATGAAAGGAGAAAGTATAAAAATGCAGTAGATGAAGCAGGCAAAAAGGAATACAAACGTCTCAAAAATGAGATCGACAGGAAGTGCAAAATGGCTAAGCAGGCATGGCTAGAGGACAAATGTAAGGATGTAGAGGCTGATCTCACTGGGAGTAAGATAGATACTGCATACAGGAAAATTAAAGAGACCTTTGGAGAAACGAGAACCACTTGTATGACTATCAAGAGCTCAGATGGAAACCCAGTTCTAAGCAAGGAAGGGAAAGCAGAAAGGTGGAAGGAGTATACGGAGGGTTTATACAAGGGCGAGGTACTTGAGGACAATATTATGGAAAGAGGATGTAGATGAAGATGAAATCACGTGCACTTAAAAATGTCTGCAAATGTAAAATAATCTATAAAAATGCTAATGTTCATTTGTTTCCATTCTTAAATCTTCGAAATTATTTCACCAATTGCTTGCATTTCACAGAATCTTGCCATCGAATTGGCGCATGTGTTTATACGCAGCAATGACGATACGACTGCGAAAAGTTATATTAGTTTATTTGACTGTGTTCAGGAAATCATTCTAATTACGTCATTTTATGCTCATAATAAGCTGTTTTTCGTCATGAATGTAAATATAAACAAGAAGAAATTCCTTTTTCTCTTCTTGTAAAAAAATAAGAAATAAAATAAAAATGCAAAAGTATAAACAAAATGAAATTTAATTTTAAATATGTATATTCACAATACTGCTTATAAATATTAAATTCAAATCTCTTTCTACGCCCACTTTTTGAAAATCTTGTAATTACTTTTTCTACGTCTACAGGAATCTGGTAACGAATATGCATAAGTGCAAGACCAAGGAGGCGGTTTTCATTCATCGATGTTCTTAAATAAGTTTGCAGGCGCCGCAACGACGAAAACGACTTTTCAGCAGCTGCAGTTGTCACTGGAAGTGTTGCAAGGACCAATAAAAGCTTATGTATTATAGGATATGCATCCTTATCACATCTAGCCAACATGTCAAGGGCGATGGTTGGAAGGTCTTTTTGTCATTCCTTTTCTTGATTCCATTTCTCTCGCCACAACAACATTTCATCCCGTAACATAAGAGAAGCAATGCCTTTGTCCACGTCAAGCAACGAACCGAAGCAGTTGGTGAGGGACTCTGCAATTTTTTCACTTTCCCCTGCAGAGATCTTCACAATACTTTCTGGACTGAAAGCAGAAAGATTGAACACATCCAAAGCTTCAGCAGAGAATCTTTCTCGTAAATCAGTTATAATGAACTCCAGTAGGGGAGCATAGACTGTTACTCTGTAATATTCTTCTGGCGAATTTGTTTGAGGGTTGTCACGATAAACTTGGCGTCGACCGAAGCGTTCATCCAGATCGAAAACGTGCAATTGCAGAATAAAAGGGACTGTCGTAAGGTTCTCACTATTTGCAACTAATGAGAATATTTTCAAGTTTACCTTCGGTGTTCATCGCCTAATTATCAACACCATTTCTTTGCAAATTGCCCCTAGAAACAAAATCTTACATACGCACTGCAGGGAAAGTGCTAAAAAAAGGACACAGATCGCTCATGCCTCAGCGAATATTATCATTTTATTCGTAAGTACAGTTGTTTCTTCTGTAGTTTATTCGCTAAATGGAAGAGCCTTCAAGGTTTCTTTTTGAATTGTTACATCAAACTGCGTGCCATTGTTTACATCTTCGACTTCAAGTAAAACATACTAGATAGGCCGACGTAATCAGCCCCTAAAGCAGTCAGAAAAAAAAAGATCGGTCACGCACCGGGGGGGGGGGGGGGGTGGAGTGGTGGCAATTGCCCCCCCCCCCCCTTTGGATCCGCCCCTGGGTGCGTACAAGTCTTATAGCGGCCCCGATAAAGTTCGGTCGTGGAGACGCGTGTTACTGTAGTTAATATAGTAGGAACAATATGCGGCGACTGGGAATGGCGGAGTCAATTAGGCGAAATGTATGATGGCATAGAGGAGTGGAAAAGAAATAGGAAAGTAAGTTTTATGGAAAAAGGAGTCAGAGTGTGGAGAATGATCATAACTGTGAAGCGTGTGTGGTGATGGGGGCGAGTGATCTGAGGGAGACGCTGTGCGAGGCAAATGAAGTTAATAAGAATATAATGAGTAATGTTGATGAGTTTAATGAATATAGTGGAGATGAGAGGCACGTAAGGTGCAGATGAGGAGATGTCTGGTAGATGCCACGCCCGATTCAGCCGAATTCGGCGTATTTGATCGAGCAACCGGAGACTGTGGTGTGCAGCCTGATTATGTAGCTTACGACAGTCGGATAAAATTAATGAGCGAAACATATGGTTATGATGTATACGAAGTCAAAGCAGATGTGATTCGCGAAGGCGACGATAACGATGAAAGCGAAGCAGCCGATCAGTTGAGTTAGGGTGAATTAAGGTATGTGTTGTGGAACAGGGGGGACGGAAGGAACCCGCGGCTGAGTTATGTCGAGGAATGACGCCTTGTGGAATGATTTGGAAATGGAACAAGTCCTTTTATGGGAAGGGAGATCTAATGAATCGAAGCGATGTGCTCAAATTATGATACCTATTAGTGTACATGGAATGGACACTCAGGTGTTAATTGATAGTGGAAGCAGGTTTAGAGTTGTGTCGCAGTCATTTTACGAGCAAATTAAAACCATAATGGATATAACCGATATGCCTGTTATGGGAGTGAAAATAGTAGGTGCTACTGGTGCCTGTACTAAACCGGCTAAGACTCAAATTTTGATGCAATTTTATGTTAGGCATGTTGTGTTTGAACATGATTTTATAGTGGTGTCTCAGTTGAGCACTGAAATAATTATGGGCATAGATTGCATGGTAAGGAATAAAGTAATCACTGATTGTGACAGAATTTTTTGGAAATTTGTGGTTAGGTACTATGGGACCAAACTGCTGAGGTCATCGGTCACTAGTCTTACACACGACTTAACCTAACTTAAACTAACTTACGCTAAGCACAAAAAATACAACCATGCCCGAGGGAGGACTCGAACCCCGACGGGGGGTATTTCGCATGTCTCATACATTTTGCTCACCAGATGGTAGAGTTTTGTCAGGACTGGCTCTCCCAAGGCCGTCATTAGGTCCAATAGAATGTTGTCTACTCCCAGGGCCTTGATTCGACTCCGGTCTTTTAGTGCTCTGTCGAACTCTTTACGCAGTATCGTAACTCTCATTTCATCTTCATCTACGTCCTCTTCCATTTCTTTGCAACGATAGTGGAGAAAATGCGGGCATAGCTTCCGATCAAACGGAAGAGCTGTATGATTTTTTGGTTAATGACGAGGAGGTATTTTCACATTCATGTACGTGATTTTGAGTATGAAATTGACATGATCCCGTGAACCATTTTTGGGACCAGTTTATCAGGTAATAATAGCTAGGAGCAAAGTCGTACAAACAGAAATCAACCACATGGAGGAGAGGGGCGTCATTGAGCTTTCTAAAAGCCAGCATAAAAACCCGCTTGTTTCGGTGATTAAAAAAGGTAAGTCTTAAAATCGTGATAAATGCGCGCAGTCTTAACAAGGTTGTGAAGCGTGAGATGGATCGCCCTGATTGTTTGGAAGATGTTTTGCAGAAGTTTCACAACGTGAGGTATATGACAATCCTTGATATGACCGCTGACTATTGGCAGACAGCTCTCGAAGAAGAATCGCGAAAACTGACAGCATTCCTGTTCGCTGGGAAATGCTATCAGTATAAAGTTATCGTCTGAGCGCTAGATACTGTATTGGGGAATGAACTTGGTACCAGAATTACGATCTGTGTTGACGATTTTTTAATAGTAATGCCATCATGGGAAGAGCATTGTGAACTATTAACAGAAGTTTTAAAAGCACTGAGACGTGGGGGAATGACACTGAAGTTAAAGAAATGAGAATTTATGAAAAAAGGAAGTAGAGTGGCTCTAAGCACTATGTGACTTAACATTTGAGGTCATCAGTCCCCTACAACTTAGAACTACTTAAACCTAACTAACCTAAGGACATCACATACATCCATGCCCGAGGCAGGATTTGAACCTGCGACCGTAGCAGCAGAGCAGTTCCGGACTGAAGCGCCTAGAAGCGCTCGGTCACAGCAGCCGGCAGGAAGTAGCATTTCTAGGTCATATTATAACAACTTCAGGAATAACAAAGACCCACGGAAGGTCAAGGCATTAAGAAACTGTCTGCCGCCAAGAATCAAAAAACAATTGTAGTCTTTCCTTGGTTTTTGTAACTTTTATCCTAAATATGCAAAAGGGCAAGTTTTGAATGACCCAGATTAGTGTGGTTTGTCAAAAAAAAAAAAAAAAAAAAAAAGAAAAGAACAGTGCGTTTATTTGAACAGAGAAATGTCAAATAGCGTTCGATAAATTAAAGGATGAACTTATAAAAGACGCAGTATTATATCATCCAGATTTGACATACCATTTCACATGATAACCGTCTCGTGCTATTATCATATTGTGGTGCACATATTTCAAGAAATAGAACAACAGGAAAACAAAGTCCATTGCTGTTGGTAGTACAACTCTCACAAAATACAGTCTCGGAAAAATAAGCTATAGCTATAGTATGGGGATTTTAAAAATTTAAAGGTTTCTTAATGGGGCACAAAGTCATAGTGCATACCGACCACGAGGACTTGACGCTTTTGAAGAATTGTCGGTTATTGGACGATAGGTTGAAAATATGGGCATTGTATATAGAACGATTTAATTCTGGGATGTGTCATGTGAAGGGCGTAGACAACTGTGCAGCCGACGCGTTGTCATGACTGCCTTATGATCCTGATGGAGTAATTAACGAGGAGGGTGCAGAGGGTATGTTTAAAATAATGTACTTCAAAGATGTTGACGAAAAAAGAAAAACAGAAAACGTGTGCAGAAACATGCATCTTTACCAGAACGAGACGTACGTTTTAGGCTGGTTAGAATTGAGTTTGAAGCAAAGAATGAGAGGGATGAGAAATTGCGGAAGTATTATAAAATTTATGGTTGTATCCCATACTCACGAAAGAATACAGATAAAAAAGAGTGGCGTGTGAAGTGGCCAAGAAAATATGTACAGAGTGTATCGATTATTTCATCTAGCTTTTGGTCAATGTCAAGTGAAAAAATGTGTAGATAAGATAGCTGAATCTGTGGGTTTTGACAATATGAATAGGAAGATAGCTAAAAGAATTCGAACATGTAATAGGTGTCAAAAAGTTAAGGTGACAAACGTGACTGGTCATGGTCCCATGCAGAGTATACAACCCAAGGATAGTTTACAAATTCTGGAGAGGAATATTTACGGTCCGTTACCGAAAACAACTGTTAATGTTACACACATTCTGATCGTATTGGATACGTTTTAAAAATTTATAAAGCTGTATACTTTGCGTAAGGGTGTAGCAAATTTGCGGACTATTACTTCGTGAAAGTAGAAAAGCCGAAGAGACTATCATCCGACAATCGGCCGCAATTTATATCCAATGTCATGTAATGAAGGCATGAAAGAAAGAGGGGTAGAGGTCAATCATATCTCGGCTTACAATCCATCGAGCAACCCTTCGGAACGATACATGCGTGAATTGGGTAGATATTTCAGATTTTGTTGCAGTAACAACCATATGGCGTGGGACAAGTATGTAGCTCATAATGAAAAGATCATGAATTCGTTGTCTCACGAGAGTACAGGCTTCACACCGGAGGAAATCATGTTGAGTATTAAGTCGAAAAGTATTACGGAGGAGATAATCGAATTCCCACCGCGACAAGATTTAGGGATGGATGTTGAGGGAAAAATGAGAAAACTCGCTGAAACATGAATTAAAAGACCAATCCGAAACCAGTAAAATTCGTGGTAGGGAACAGTGTCCTTGTCAAAGCGCACGAGAAATCCAGTGACATAGATAATGAAATTTCCAAGTTCAGGTTTATTTGTAATGGACCATTCACAATGGAAAGCGTTCCTCAGACTAATGCTTACTGTCTGATATACCCTCAGTCAAGTAAAATATTGAGTGTACGAAATGTAGTAGATTTAAAGCACCATCAGAGCAAGACAAATAATGTTATTCTGCCTGTAAATTATTGTTATCAATTGAGAAATAAAAAACCACTTTTTTATTAATGATCACGCAATGTGGATGTCATGTTGAAATAATGAAGATAATATTTTCGTTTAGTTAAATGAGTGTTTAATTTTCTATTTAACTTTTCATCAGAATATTCATTGTATTGTAATTAGTTTTAGGAGATGTATAGCGTATGTAACTGGTGACTTCAGATGAACTCAGACTTGGCATTTAAGTTGCAGGTACAAATGTTGTAAAATGCATGCTAATTAACGCGCGGGAAACTAAAATATTACCAGACAAAAGTAAAAATATTGTGTAAGAGGTGCCTATGGACGTGGAATACATGCAGGCACCCACACGTAAATGAAAGCTGATGAGGACGTGCACGAGGCAGAGCACCAGTAATCTGTTTCTGCTTTCCAGGAAAAGGAGGTTTATACAAGAAGTGCTTATGAGTAGAGAGTGCATATGTGAGTAGTGTTGGGCAAAAAATATAAATAGTAATTCAAATGTTTCTTATGTGGACACAGGCAATGTAAGTGCTGTGTGAAAAATAGTTTTTGAATCACTTTTGACTAATGAATACGCATGATGTTTAGTTTACAGGAGTTACAAATTTTATGTGGACACCTCTTATAAATGCTGTGAGAAATTTTTTTGATAATTTTTAATTAGTGAATGCTCATGTTTAATTGATGTCAATTGTTAATAGGTTAGTCAAGAAATGTTTTCGTTTTTATTTGTGTGCTCTGCAGCAAGTTGTTGGACTAAAAAATTTCCTATATGATTGAGTGTTTTTGTGTAGATAACTGTTTTTGGGAATTTTTTTCTGATGAGCTGTATAGTATTAGCAAACAGGTTTCAGATGAGTAATGAATAGCATGTTTCAGACAGTGGCAAACAATTAATTAAATTTTAGTTCCGTGGTACTAAAAGTTGGTTGGTTTAGGAACTGGTTGTTACGTTCCGAACGTTTCATTGAGGCTGTATTTGCCAATATAGATCAATAACCCGTGGGACATGTGTAACCTAACAACACAGTGAACATACACAAAGTTTTTCCTGCTGTATTAATTATGTACATTTAAAGGACGTGTATAAATATCTTGTGTATATTATTGCGACTATGTATGCTTTAATGATTTCTGTCTGCAAAATAACCGATGAAAGATAATGTAAAGAATTGTAGTAGACGAACTGGCCTAGTGAGGGAATATCGTTGTTGCCGTACTGTCGCCGGACGCAGGTGCTCGGGGCAGGCGGGCGGTGTCTGTGAGGTGGAGCGAGAATCGGTTAGTAGCGTGTGAGCGGGTGGGACGCAAAGGGAGACTTCTCCTGCGAGAGGACACAACACTTGTTTCACTGCAAAATCCGTTCGCCTCGATCGCTGAGTGGTCAGCGCGCTGGAATGCCACGCAAAGGGGCCCGGGTTCGATTCCCCGCTGGGTCGGAGATTTTCTCCGCTCAGCCGCTTGGTGTTGTGTTGTCTTCATCATCATCATATCATCCCCATCGGCGCGCAAGTCGCCGAAGTGGCGTCAGCTCAAAAGACTTGCACCGGGCGACATGTCTACGCAATGGGAGGCCCTAGCCACACGATATTTCGTTTCACTGCAAGATCCCACTTGAGGTATTCCCAGGCATAATGTGGAGGAGTAACTGGACACAGTGGAAGGCATCAAGGTTAACCAGTGTTTAAGAAGAGCGCTGGGGCCTCACAGTTCATTGTGGTGAAGAGCCAGTGGCTGTACACTGTCGTGGTATAATGGATCTCGCCGCACCGCTACGAAGCAAGACCCGATCGGATTGTCATTTAGAATTGTAAAACGCTTGCCAATGATGGCTAAGAATCGTTCAATAACAATTTATTTTTGACAAGTCGGGTCCATTTTGGGTTTTTTTTGTGTAACTGTAGTCGGCCTGTAAACTTGAACATCACAAGACTGACAAAATGGAGTATATTTGAGTGGTATAATTTTACGGTGCAAGTGCATGCTTGTCGTTCATCGACAGAGATTTGATCGTAAAGGGTTTTATCAGTCTGCCTTCCTCACGAATCAACAATGTAAAGAAATTGATGTCCCAATTATGGGAAAACGAAATATTTTAAAACCTTTTCCTGCAACACATTTGTGAACAACCCTGGTTTTGTAAAGAAAATTACATTTTTTAAAATTATGAGTCAATAATCCGATAAAGTTCCCAGATTGTTATTGCATACATAAGAATACACAAGGAAAAATCTTTCCTGGCACAGTTACAGGGTATTGTGTTCCACAATAGGTATAATGTACATCTAATGTTACTGGCAGCCGATAAGATTGGTGTTACATAATCGACGTCAAATTTTCACATGTGTTTGGATTCCTTCCACATTTGCTAATATGGCATCCAATGTTGGGAACTCTTTGGAGCTGAGCAAATATTTGGAATTTTAATTAGAAACCACAAACGGAATACACATTTGAAGAAAGTGTGCTTCAGAAGTTGATTTAATAATTAAGTAACTACGGTAAAAATTACTATTTATCAATAAATTTGCATGACATACAATTTAATGGAAAAATTTAATTGGAAAAGAGGTGGACGGGCAGGATTTGAGCCCATACTGCCAGTGTGGTAACCGTGCACCTTAGACCCTGCGCTACACCAGAGTGGCCGGCACGAAAGTAGTCCTCAAGGTCACGGCCACTGCCTGCCGTCAGCAGGGGCTGCGGGCTGTGATTCGCCAGCTTCTTGGCTTTGTTGCCACGTAGGTACCGTTAGCGCTGCGGTAGGTCAGGCCAGCTGAAAGCACAGTGTAACCATGCTATATATGGTAGAATGTTCACTTTTGATCTCACTGTCTTTAGAAAGGTGCTTTGACGTGTGTTCGGTGGTGTACAACAATGCAGGAACAACAGCCTATTTGTAGTACTCCTCCGCTCGATGTGCGCAAAGGACGGAAGGCATTCGCAAACACTCGAAAATTATCATATCGAATGTACTCAAGTTCTTACTAATCTGGCCGACAATGAAGAAGCGAGGAATAACTTACATTTTGTGCAAATTCATAAACTTACTGCTAAAGCGTGTGGTGTTTCCAAGTCAACTGTAGGCCGTATTAGCAAATCTGTGTCATTTGCCGAATCTCGAAACATGAATGAGTGTGTCAATTCCCCAAGAAAGGGCTACTAACGTGAACGGAAATCAACCGACTTTGACGATTTTAACGAAGAGCTTGTGCGTAGAATAGTACTTGGATATTACGAAAGAGGGGAGTAGGCCTATCCAACGGCTAAAAAAATACAGGCTGACTTCCGTGAAAAATTAATTGCTTGGGGTCAGAGACCTCCGTTCTTCGTCTTCTCCGCTCCGTTGGTTTCCGATACAAGAAGTGTAATGACGGACAGAAATCTTTAATGGAACGCAGAGACATTGCAGCAGCAAGAGCGAAGCTTTTGCATACAACGCACTTCTTACGTGCTGAAGACACGAGGCCTGCAGTGTACTTGGATGAAACTTGGGTTTCACAGAACCACACCAATAAGTATATATGGCACGACTCCAAAGGAAACTGCAGTTTGAAAGTGCCTGTTGGTAGAGGTGGCCGATTAATCATCGCCCACGCTGGTTCATTAACCACTGGCTTCATACCAGAGGCCAAACTTGTTTTTTGTGGTGGAAAAGTTCTTGCCAATCAGATCACCATTCTGAAATGAATGGAGAAGTTTTTAAGAACTGGTTAATTCGACTGTCGTCTGCGCTGGAAGAAGGGTCAATTATCGTGATGGATAACGCCAGCTACCACTCCATTCAGGCAGAAAAGCTGCCACGTTCAAATTGGCGCAAAGCAAATATTATGGAGTGGTTGAAGAGAAAGAATGTTTCGTTTTCAGTCGATGAAACGAAGGTTGAGCTCCTGTCTAAGGAAGAAATCGTAGGTGCCAAAAAGACTTACGAGTTTGATCAACACCAAGTGGTACGTCTACCACCGTATCACTGCCAGTATAATCCCATTGAATTGATATGGGCCGAAGTAAAGCGAGAAGTAGCGAAAAGAAATATTATTCTCAAACTTACTGATGTCGAGAAGCTAACACACGAAGCTCTTGAGCTCTTGACAATGTTGCTCAGCAGGACTGGGAGAGGTGCGTAAAACACGTAGAAGCATTGCAAGAAACTGATTTCTTGAACGAGTGTTTAAGAGACACAATAGTGGAAACTGTGATGATACACCTGGCAGAAACAAGCGACAGTGAATCTGAAGACATGGAGCCAGATGATCCTTTAGTTTAGGTAAGTGCCGTCTATGTAAAAAACTGACTTGATTTAAATGTCTATTCATTTCAGTTATAAGGGACATACGGCGAATCTTTTTCCCTTATAGTAGATATCTGATAAATTTATCACAAGTGGTGGCGATTAGTTTACTCGGCAGTAACGGTCAATTAAAATAAGTTTGTCAATTCTGCATTAATTAATAACAGTTTTTCCTAAAAACTTTTATCGAATGTCTTTCGGGTATAATATTACTGTATTCGATTTACTTGTACATTCGAAATTTAACTTCTTTTTTTCATAGAAGGATTTACTGGCTGTTTCGTAGTAAGGATAATGCAGTTCATAAAATGACAAAACGTTGTGGTGCTTCTGTATCGACTATATATATATATATATATATATATATATATATATATATTATTAGTCGTAAAGCTCCCAACATGGAAGATGCTAAGTAAAGATGGTTCACTTCTGGGGCTTCTTATTCTTCTTGTTTGCCCACCAGGTCTTCATTCTTTGCGAGAATTCAGCTTTTCTTTCTTCGCTCCATTTTGTTCCAGTTCTCGGCGCTTTTGTCTCTGGTTTGATCTCCCATTTGTCAACTTTAAGTTTGAAATTGTTTCTTTTGTTCATGTCTTCAGTAGTAATGTTGGCTAATTCCAGATCTTTCTTTACATTTTTGATCCATTCTCCTCCATTAACAAGGGATGCTACATATCTTACTATTTTTTTTGTAAGTCTGTGATCGGGAAGTCTCATTATGTGGCCATAGAATTTTAGACGCCTCTTCCTCATGTCTATCTCTATGTTAGAATATTCTTCAATTTTAGAATTTTTCTGTAATCTATACCCCTCTTTGGTCCATCTTGGTCCCAGAATTTTCCTAATGATTTTCCTTTCCTCTTTCTTCAGGTTTTCCATATCTGTTTTCCTTTTAAGTGTCAAGGTTTCGCTGGCATATAGCATTATTGGTTTAATTACCGACTTATAATGTTTAATTTTTGTATTTATAGATAGACATTTTTTATTGTAAATGTTTTGGACCAGCCCTAGACCCCTACGAGCTTTTAATATTCTTTCTTGTTGTGAGTATTTTTCAGAAATTATCTCTCCTAAATATTTAAAGTATGGTACCCTCTTAATTTTTCCATATTTGGTTTGTAACTTAGAAATTTCTAGATTTGTTGTTGTAAACACCGTTTTCTCAAAAGATATTTGTAGGCCAACTTTTCCTGCACACTCTTTTAAGGTTTCTATCTGTCTGACTGCCATTTCACTAGAATCTGCCATTATTGCAAGATCGTCTGCGTAGGCTAAGTAGGGGATTTGTAGGTCATCTTTTTTGGTTCCCAGTGATATTGGTTTCCAGTACTTTTCTTTTTTGAGTTCTTTTTCCCATTCTGCCATGACTCTATCCAGAACTAAGTTAAATAACAGAGGTGATAATCCATCACCTTGTCTAACCCCAGTTTTTATCTCAAATGATTTTGAAAGTTTTCCCATGAATTTCACTTTGCATTTTGTATTTGTTAATGTCTGCTCTATGATGTTCCGTGTCTTCTTATCCAGTCCTTGTTCTTCAAGAATTTTAAATAGTGTGGGTCTGTGAATTGAATCATATGCCTTTTTAAAGTCGACAAAGACATATACTGTAGGCTTCCTTCGCATTTGTCTCATCCTTGTAATCAATTTCAAGTTTAAAATTTGTTCTGGACATGATCTGTTTGGTCTGAAACCAGCTTGGAAATCTGAGATTTTGGGTTCTAGCAGTTTTTGTGTTCTTTCAAGAAGACAAGCTGATAATATCTTGTATGTGACGGCAGGTAAGGAGATTCCTCTATAGTTGTTCACATCCGATTTATCCCCTTTTTTATGTAACGGATGTATTAGGGCACATTTCCAATCTTCTGGTATTTCTTCAGTAACCCATATGTTTTGAATAATTTTAACTAGCTCATTTCTTGAGTTAGATCCTAGACTTTTGAGAAATTCGGCTACAATTCCATCTTCTCCTGATGCTTTGTTATTTTTGAGTTTGTTTATGTGTTTGATAATTTCTTCTTCAGTTGGCGGTACAGAGTCTTGCTGTTGCGGGGCTTTAGTGCTGGATATTGGAAGGGCTTCTGTTGGTTCTGCACAGTTTAGTAGCGTTTCAAAATATTTGGCTAATTCTTCACAGTTTTCTTCGTCGCTTAGTGCCAGATTCCCATCTGATTTCCGAAAACAGACATTTTGAGGGATATACCCTTTAATTTGGTTTGCAAAAGTTTTGTAGAATCCATGCGTATTATAATTTTTAAAATCTGCTTCTATTGATTCCAGTTGCTGAGTTACATACTTTCTCTTCTCTTGTCTAATAAGTTTATTTGAAAGTTTCCGTGTTTCTAAAAAGTTTTGAAGAGTTTTCTCATTTTTATTTGAACTGTACTTCGCAAAGGCTTCTGTACGAACTTGAATTGCCTTTTCGCATTCCATATTCCACCATGGATGTTTGTGCTTCTTCTTCAGTGGTATTTGCTCCTTCGCTATTTTTGTGATTTTTTCCTTGAATGTTTCCCAGTTGCTTGCGGGAGAATTTTCCCATTTTTTAATTGTTTCTGATTCTGTTAGTTTTTGTAGGTCAAATTTTGGGATTGCTGGTGGAATTCTTGGTGTTTTCCTTCTTGGGGTGAATTGGACCCGAACTCTTGTGAGATAATGATCTGAGTCAATATTTGCACCTCTCCTAACCTGGATATCTCTGATCTCTTTTTGGAAGTTATATGAGATGGCCACATGGTCAATTTGAAATTCTCCCAATTGGCTTATAGGGGATCTCCAGGTCTTCTGTTTTCTTGGTTTCTTATTGAACGACGTTGAGCTGATTTTCATGTTGAATTGTTGACAAAGTTGGATTAGTCGCATGCCATTTTTGTTGGTCAATTTGTGTGCTGGGTATAGCCCAACCGTCTTCCTGTATTTCTTTTCTCTGCCAATCTGTGCATTGAAATCTCCAAGAAGTATTTTGACATCATTCCTCGGTATCTTTGACATTTCAAGTTCTAATCGTTCCCAAAATTTATCCACATTGTCTAGGTCCTTTCTATTGTCAACGTTGCAGGGTGCGTGAACATTAATTAGGGTGTAATATTTATTCTTGTGTTTCAACCTAAGAAACATTAGTCTATTGCTAATAGTTTTTACAGATTTTACAAATTTAACTGAGGATTTTTCGACCGTAAAGGCCATACCAAGCATGTTTGCCCCTTTACCAATTTTTCTGTCCGTTCCACTTTTGAAAATTCTGAAGCCATTGTAGTCAGTGATTTGATTATCAGGAAATCTGGTCTCTTGTACTGCTAGGATTTGGATTTTCAGCTTCTTTAGTTCTTCTGTTAATGTGTATAATTTTCCGGTTTGTATTAGTGTCCGTATGTTTACTGATCCAATGTAATCTTCATTTTTGGGAAGTTTTCCAGTGTGCTCCGATCCACTCACAAGTCGTGTAGGTCCGGTCTCCCCAGAATCCGATAGACCGGTTGCCACCTTTCTGCTAGGTGGGTGGATTTCACCACCTGGGGTACTTTTGTTATTACATACACGAATCATGATTTTACTTGTAATTGTATTTTGGTCTGACATGTGCCAGTTGGTAGGATCAAGGTTGTGGAGCCTTGAAACACAAATCAGCCGCCACTAACATGTGGAACAGACGCTGTCGGGAAACCGACACTGGCATGTGGAACCGTCGTGCCCTAGTTTGCTAGTTTTGGTCCACACCGGGTATTTTATTTCCCCGGTACCCACCATATCTGGTGAGCATTTATATAAATATATATATATAAATATATAAATATATATATATATATATATATATATATATATATATATATATATATATATATAGTGTAGTAACATCAGAACAGTCTCAGCACCTATTCAGAGTCTCCGAGATGAGCATAGAAATCTATGATATTTGACGACTTTTACAAACAGCTAGAATGTAGAATTGTATTACTTTAGTATGGCAGAGGATAGTATCCGATGGCTAGAGAAATACAGGTTAATGTCCATGATAAAATTGATTATTCTGGCCAGTCACTTCAATGTACTGTCTTCCCCGCCCACTTGGTTTTTAATTCAGAAACTGTAATGATGGACGAAATCTGTAACACAAAATAGGGACATTGCAGTAGCAAGAACGAGGTTTTTGTGTACCAAGCATGCTGAGAATAATAGGCTGACAGCAAATTTAGATAAAACTTGGGTTTCACAAAAGCCTTCGAACAAAGATTTTGTTCGGATTCAGTGAAAATATTGGCTTCAAAATAACTGCAATTACTTTTGCATAGCGTATATTGGCGTTCTGAGTGATAGATGCAATGACGAAGGATATGTATTAGCAGCCAGTAAAACTTTTTCTGGAAGTAGGGAATATTCTCGGTCATATTAAATCGAGCCGTCCGACGGCCCACAACGGCTAGCGCGCGGCTGTGCACGGAATATCGCGGAAGTAATTTGCCCCTGACGTCTGAAATGTTACCAGAAATAATTTTGTATTTTTCTTAACAACTTTCCCGCGGGAAGTATCTTCGTAGTCTTAGAGCACAAAAATTCATCAGCGACTACATTTTTCGCTTCGCAGTCGCCACAGTTTCCCACCTCTTTATAATATTTTATTTTTTATTTCAGAATACTTTGGTGTTTCCGAAATAAAAGTCGCAGCATATCCATATGTATACTTTGAGGATGCTCATTTTTTTTTCAGTCCAATTACATTAGTGATTCCGTTGCTACCACAGGTTGAAGTAAAAAATTATTTTCCCCCACAATTTCTTGTAACGTCAGTTTTCAGTTTTTTCCTAGGAGCTAGTGAGAATTGTCTTTTGGAAAGTATTCCATCATATTCTAAACTAAAAATAGAGTTGCCCAATATTTTTTTATTTTTAACAAACATTTGAAATTATCAGTATAAAAGAACACTGTAAGACGGCGATATGACCTTGAAGCGCTATTTTCATGCCAGACACTACAGCTAGGTTGAAACATAACTGAAGCTACAGTTGTAGGAGGCACGCATAAAACATCAACATCGATTTTGTCAGAAAATGGGGTCTGGTACATAAGTCGCTGGCTGGGTACAAAGGCAGGTCCCTCTACAACATGCTTGAGACTCACCAAAATCCGCTATTAATATATCTGATTATCCCCAGTGCAAGCTACAGATATAGTCCCTTGAGATAGTTGTATTCCACTGTCCTTGATATCTTTTTTCCACAGACTGAACGTTTTGGAGAAAACGATCATCGCGTTCTTCAACCACTTCTTCCAAATTCTATCTAAAGAAGTCAATATGTGAATGCAAGTATCGCCCTTTAATTGATATGCAGCATTCAAAGGACCTTGCAGCTTTGTATTAAAGCAACTAGTTTTAGGTAGTTCTCACTTCTTTCTTTGCCTGGAAATCCATGGCAACTAGTTTTAGGTAGTTCTCACTTCTTTCTTTGCCTGGAAATCCATGGCAACTAGTTTTAGGTAGTTCTCACTTCTTTCTTTGCCTGGAAATCCATGGACCAGCATATAATTTAATGTCAAAATTATTTTTTCTGTTTTTTTGGTGGGGGGGAGGGGGTGCCAATAATTGGATCAGAAGGCGCTATTAACACAGTATTTATCAGACACCAATAAAAGAATACTTTGGCCTTAAAACCTTTAAAAGCATCAGAGATCAAAACAGGAATGTAATAAAAATATTTATTTTAAAAAGCGCCAATAATGAGCTAGTTTAACATCAAAAGGCCTCATTTACATCCAAATCCACAGTTCATGATTAAGTAACCTGGCAGAGGAGTTGGTGTGCTGTGCAGTTCTCTAGTCCTTAAGCACAGATATTTCGATGGCAATGGTATATAATTGTTAAGTATGGTGTTATTGTATAAGTGTACTCTGAATGGGCCTAGCTGGTACACAGTCTGGAACAGAGAACTTGGCTTATTAAGTGATTTAAGGAAGTATAAGTAACTCATGTTCGCATTTGTTCTCGACTTGAATTCTGAAATATTTACTTCATCACCTTTGGTAAAAGAATTTACTTTAGTGGCACTGTCATTACTGACATCACCATTGCTATCGCGCACTGAAGGTATTGATTTGTCTTGCCACTAGTGTTATTTGCATACGACCAGAATCCCTTTGGATTAGCTACCAGTTTTGGTGACAGGTTTGGCTGTGGAAATTATTAAAAACTTCTCGTACTGAAGTGCGCACTAAGTTTCGAACTGGAGTAAAATATCGCCAATCTGGCGTTTTTTTAAATTTCGCATGCTTTTTTAGTTGAGTCCTCAAATGTATTCTGGTTTGTTCTGTGTGCCATCTCTTGGTAGTTTTTGTGGCCATTACACCAGTCGCAACCGGTCGTCCCACTAATTTTACACAGGTAGAATAAGAAGTTACTTTTTAGAGCTTTAAAACAGAAAAAAATGTGACCGCACATACAATAACATATTAAAAAGAATTACATACCACTTAATTAAAGATTCAGTATACAGCAGTCTCAATTACTCTCATACACCCCCGCCTTCTCCCTGCTGGAGTCACTGCATCTTCCAGATCCTTTTATTGATTGTAACATGCCCAACTTTTGGCTGTATAAATATTCCGTCTTTCACTTTTGCATCAGATATTTGAATGAAGGGCAGTCGAATCACTAGCCAAAACTTTACTGAACTGTTTAATTAGTCTCAATTTAATACGCATGTGGAGTGTGTCCACATTACACAAATAGCACGAACAAGGATGGTTTGTGACCCCCCCCCCCCCTCCAAATACGAGGGACTGCAAAAGGCACACTCTTTCTTATCCCTCGAAGCCAGCAGATCTGCAGCTTCCACATAATACATAAGAAGCGCAAGAAACATCCAAATCTCCGACCGAGATTCCATAGTAAGCTTTAAATGCATCACAAATTTTGTGCCTGGATATAACGGAAACTGTCAGCTGGTAATTCAACACCTCCATCTGGTTGCCATTCTGCTAAATCATTATAGAGGAAACACAACAAAAAACTTACAAACAGTTTTGAATAATCTAGGAAACAATGGCATACTTTTGCACTTGAGTGCTAACTATTCATTATCTGCCGTAATACCAAAGAAAATGGAAATATAACTAATACAAAACCGAGTACTATCTGGTGATTATTTATCGAAGTTGGTGAATAAACACTTTTTATTCTGGGTGTTTTAAAAACAAGTATCTCCGAAATATTAAACAAACTATTGTTTTGACAAAACAGTAATAAATTTAGTATTCTACACATCAGTTTTATTTAGAAATTTACATACACAAATTCTTGTTACATAGTGTTAATGCTGCATGCAAGAACTAATTACTTTAAAACCACCCTCAAGTTTATACGAGGGTCACTCCAAAAGGAATGCACACTATTTTTTTTAAAATACAACTTTCATTCTGCATGTGTGAAAGTTTTACAGTGTGCAGATACATCCTTCCCGCTTGTTTTCAAACTTAGTTCAACCTGTTCCCGTGAGTGGCGCCATCACAGCATGTCTTCAAGATGGCTCTACACTTGACGTTCGTCAGAAGCAACGTGCTGTGATAGAATTCCTGTGCTGTGAAAACGAAACAGTGGGAAACATCCACAGTGGTTGAAAAAGGTGTATGGAGATGCTGCTGTCGATCGCAGTACCGTTAGTCGGTGGGCAAGCAGGTTACGTGATGAAAGCGGGCACGGCAATAGTGAGGATTGTTCTCGCAGTGGCAGGCCTCGTACTACACACACTCCAGACAATGTGCAGAGAGTTAACGAATTGGTGGCTGATGACAGACACATCACAGTGAACGAATTGTCACGCTACGTTGGGATAGGGGAAGGAAGTGTTTGCAGAATACTGAAAGTGTTGGTGTTAAAAAAGGTTTGTGCATGTGGGTTGCCAGGATGTTGACAGTGGCTCACAAAGAAAGAAGAAAAACGGTATGCAGCGAACTTATGGAACAGTACGAGAATAGTAGAGATTAATTTCTTGGAAGAACTGTGACAGGTGATGAAACATGGCTCCATCATTTTTCACCAGAGACGAAGAGGCAATAAATGGAGTGGCATCATGCAAATTCACAAAAAAAAGAAAAATTCAAAACGTCACCTTCAGCTGGAAAAGTTATGGCTACAGTGTTTTTCGATTCCGAAGGACTCTTGCTTGTGGACATCATGCCAAGTGGAACCACCATAAATTCTGATGCATATGTGACGACACTGAAGAAACTTCAAGCTCGACTGAGTCGTGTTCGACCACATCGTAAAAAGCAGGATGTTTTGCTGGTGCACGACAATGCACGGCCACATGTCAGTCAAAAAACCATGAAAGCGATCACAAAACTCGGATGGACAACACTGAAACATTGCCTTACAGTCCTGTCCTGGCTCCATGTGACTATCATCTCTTTGGGAAACTGAAAGACTTTCTACGTGGAACAAGGTTTGAAGATGATGACTTCCTTGTGCACGCTGCCAAACAGTGACTTCAACAGGTTGGTCCAGAATTTTACCGTGCGGGTGTACAGGCGCTGGTTCCAAGATGGCGTAAGGCAGTTGAGAGGGATGGAAATTATGTGGAGAAATGAAAATAATGTTCCTAAAGGATGTATCTACACACTGTAAAACTTTCAAACATGTAGAATAAAAGGTGGATTAAATAAAATAGTGTGAATTTCTTTTGGAGCGACCTTCGTATGTTGTAATTTTAACCAATATTTTACTTGTAACTCTTCAGGCTTTCCCGGCGATCTAATGACATCTTGGGTTGTCGGGTCTTCTGCCGGATATCAGCGTCATACTTGCACGATATTTCGGTCACGTAGCTCGAGACCTTCATCAGGTGCGACCTGAGACCTGAGACCTGAGACTTGATGAAGGTCTCGAGCTACGTGACCGAAATATCGTGCAAGTACGACGCTGATATCCGGCAGAACACCCGACAACCCAAGATGTCAATATTTTACTTGCTTGTTGCGCCTAATATGCAATGTAAGTTTATTTACGTTCTTCAGAGAAAGTATTAAAACACATTTGTTTCAGGAGGAAAGTATTAAAGAACTTTACCAACGTGGAGTGCTTAATAAGGACTGTGCTAACCTACACTGGAGAGCCAAAGAAATTGAAGCGCCTACTTAATACCGAGTAGGGCCTCCGCAGGGATGCAGAAGTGCCGCAGTACCACAACATGACGAGGCATGGACTCGACTAATGTCTGAAGTAGTGCTGGAGGAAATTGACACCATGAATCCTGCAGGGCTGCCCAGAGATCCGTAAGAGTACAAGACCCTTCTGAGCAGCACGTTGCAAGGCATCCCAGATATGCTCAATAATGGTCATGTCTGAAACGTTTGATGGTCACCGGAAGTGTTCAAACTCAGAAAAGTGTTCCTCCAGCTGCACATGCCCCACATCATTACAGAGCCTCCACCAGCTTGAACAGTCCCCTGCTGACATGCAGGGTCTATGAATTCGAGGTTGTCTCCATACCTGTACACGACCATCCACTAGAAACAAATCTGAAACGAGACTCGTACGACCAGGCAACATGTTTCCAGTCATCAACAGTCCAATGTCGGAGCTGACGGGTCAGGCGGAGCGTAAAGCTTTTTGTTATGGAGTCATCAACGGTACAGGAGTGGGCCTTCGGCTTCGAAAGCCCATATCGATGATGTTTCGCACCCTGACATTTGTTGACGGTCCAGCATTGAAATCTGCAGCAATTTGCGGATGGGTTGCACTTCTGTCACCCGTTGAACGATTCCCTTCAGTAGTCGTTGGTCCTGTTCTTGCAGGATCTTTTTCCGGTCACAGCTATGTCGGAGATTTGATGTTTTACCGGATTCCTGATATTCAGGGCACACACGTGAAATGGTCGTACGGGAAAATCCCACTTCATCGCTACCTCCGAGATGCTGTGTCCCATCGCTCGTGCGCCGACTGTAACACCAGATTCATACTCAGTTAAATCTTGAGAATCTTCCGTTGTAGCAGCAGTAACCGATCTAACAACTGCACCAGACACTAGTTGTCGTATATAGACATTGCCGACCACAGCGCTGCATTCTGCCTGTTTACATACCTCTGTATTTGAATATGCATGACTATACCAGTTTCTCTGGCGCTTCCGCGTAGCAGCTCATGATATAGAGACTAAGTGAAATAATATTAAAGACTGTGTTCAAAAATCAGCACTAGAAGCAGCCGGAAGTAGAAAAAAATAAGAGGGAAAGAGATTTGAAGGTACGGATTTCATTGATAGAGTGAGCCATGAAAAAAAATGTTATAAGAAATATATACCAAGATTCATGTGATAAATTGATTACAAGCAATGAACATTACAAATATGGAAAGTTTTGCCAGTAAAATGTTGAAAAACTTAGTCGGAAAGAGACAACGCTACAGTTAATGTAATCAATAAAGAATAATGGACCAAACGGTATATGAAACTGTGGTATACTGAAACCGCTAACAAACTAAAAGGAAACACGTGACACCCCAATGAAAACAACATTTCCTGCTTACTACAACAAGAACCACCTGAAGTCAACTCCACACGAAACTCAGGTCTGCGCTTTCCATTTACCGAGCAGAAAAGAAACTGAAAGAGATTTGGAAAGGCATCGTGGTGGAGTATTGAAGCAAAATTCCTTCGAGTTACCGGAGGCAGATCACTTCAATTATCGACGAAATTGCCTTAAAATCAAACATTAGGTGTCAGACCGAAAGTTTTTGGCAGTAAATCGATTGCACAAACCCAGATAGGCAGTACTTCTACTAAGGCCCTCTGCTCTCGGCCGGTGTACACGCCGCCCATACGAAAGTAACAGGCGTAGCCCTTAATTAAAGAGCAAGGATAATTACCACGTGTCTCAAACCAACTCCCATGGATAAATAGTACTAGGTGGTTCCTCCTGGCATACACCAGGAAGTAGTTGTATACACTGAAAAGGAAGATGGTGATGAAAAAAGCTAAATCCACTGCATGGTCATAGTCCACTAAGATAGGTTGAAGCCTAGGAAGAGTGTTTTGTCGTAAACATCTGTAATACATACCTAAGCCAAACAATCCACAGAAAAACTGAGGACAGCCAAGCAGAGAGAAGGCCAGCAAAATGCTTACTAGCTGATCACAACTTGGGCTGGACCTCGTGTAGATCACTGAACGGGCTACGAACTGGCGTTGGAAAATGAAAGGTCAACTTAATGAAAAGGTAATACTTACAAGGGCCAACACTTCGTGAATGTGGAGCAGCACGCTGTCGTTTATCGACTAATAAAGTCATCAGAAGATCAAAACAAACTGCAAAACGATTTAGAAGAAATATCGGAATGGTGCGAAAAGTGGAAGTTGCCCTTAAATAACGAAAAGTGTGAGGTCATCCACTTGAGTGCTAAAAGGAACGCGTTAAACTTCGGTTACACGATAAATCAGTCTAATCCAAAAGCCGTAAATTCAACTAAATACCTAGGTATTACAATTACTAACAATTTAAAATGGATGGAACACACAGAAAATGTTTTGGGGAAGGCTAACCAAAGACTGCGTTTCATTGGCAGGACACTTAGAAAATGTAACAGACCTACTAAGGAGACGGCCTACACTTCGCTTGTCCGTCCTCTTTCAGAATACTGTTGCGCGGTGTGGGATCCTTGCTAGATAGGACTGACTGAGTACATCGAAAAAGTTCAAAGAAAGGCAGCACGTTTTGTATTGTCGAGAAATATGGAAGAGAGTATCACAGAAATGATACAGGATTTGAGATGGACATCATTAAAAGAAAGGCGTTTTTCGTCGCGACGGAATTTTCTCACGAAATTCCAATCACCAACTTTCTCCTCCGAATGCGAAAATATTTTATTGACACCGACTTGCATAGGGAGGAACGACCACAAAGATAAAACAAGGGAAATCAGAGCTCGTACGGAAAGATATAGGCGTTCATTCTTCCCGCGCGCTGTACGCGATTGGAATAATAGAGAATTGTGAAGGTGGTTCGATGAACCTTCTGCCAGGCACTTGAATGTGATTTGCAGAGTATCCATGTAGACGTTGATGTAGGTGTAGAAGTCTACGTTCTCCTGATTGTTGCAAAGAGGTGGGGCTGTTAAAGACACAAGAAAATGTTGTAGTACACGCCCGTTTCTGGGCAAAGGCTGTATGATATGTGTCGACATGTAAAACTCCGCTATTTTCTTACTTGAACTGCCTGCCGGGGTGGCCGAGTGGTTCTAGGTGCTACAGTCTGGAACCGCGCGTCCGCTACGGGAGCAGGTTTGACTCCTGCCTCGCGCATGGATGTGTGTGTGATGTCCTTGGGTTAGTTAGGTTTAAGTAGTTCTAGGGGACTGATGACCTCAGAAGTTAAGTCCCATAGAGCTCAGAGCCATTTGAACCTTACTTGAAATTTTAATTTATAGTGTCCTATGTTATGATTCTAACTCGAGCAAATAAATAAATTTAGTCAGTGGTGTTAGAGGGACTCGGATGGATTTTAAAAAGCCTAAAATCCTAATTCGTGTGATATATATCGGATAAAGATCGAAGTGATTAGGTATGGAGGGACGCTGTGTGAGTTAAGGTTTTTACATTTATTCAATGAATGCTCACAAAGTTATAAAATCCCTGCTAATTGGAAGACCGCAGAGGCAATCTCTGTGTTCAAAAGATAGACATGCATGTGACAATTAGAGAGGAAAGCCTTTTAAATTCAATTTGCAAAAGTTACTCAAAATTAATAAATAATCGCTTGAGAGCGATAGGAGATGTATTCCTGGGAGAAAGAAAAAGCGGAGTTAGTAACGGACGCTGCCCGAACGGTTCAACGTTAAAAAAATTTTAGAAGAAGGACGCAAAGCCAATCCAGAAACAGTTGTTGCTTTTACTGACGTCAAGAAAACTTTTACAATGAAATGAATACCCCTAGCTGCATACAGGCGTTGTTATGTCAACGGGGACAGTTGAAAATGTGTGCCTCGACCGGGACTCGAGCCCGGGATCTCGGACATGTCCGAAAGAACAAATACCATCTTCATGTATATATAAAGAAAACTTTTGACTTGGGCAATAGAAAAAAAAAACTATACATAGTAACTGAAGAAACAAGAAAATCCATGCATTTTATATAGACAATGGAAAAAGCAGGCAGCTCAGGAACAGAAGGTATAATAATTAATCAGGAAGTCAGCGACACTCTTCAGAGTCTCCAGTGGACGCAAAAAATCGCAACAACAAAAAATAATTAATGTAGAGTAATGAAATTCAGGAATATATTTTTCTAGGTAACATATTTAAGTGATTAACATTATACAATCACAAGTTAATGTAAGCGCGAGATAAGATATTGTAAATGTGAAATGCCGGTACATTATGACCGGTGTAACCGCTAGAATGTTGAATGCAAGCATGCTAACGTGTCGTGCATGCATTGTGTTGTACGGGTGCCTGATGTCAGTTTTTGGGATGGGATTCCGTGCCTGTTTCACTTGGTCGGCCAGTGCGGCACGGTCAGTGCTGTTTGTCGATGCGCTGGAGTCGTCTTCCGATGATGCCCCATTTGTGCTCGATTGGAGAGATATCTGGTGATCGAGCAGGCCAATGCAACATGACGACACTCTGCAGAGCATGTAGGATTACAACAGCGGTATATGGGCGAGCGTTATCCTGTTGGAAAACACCCATTGTAATGCTGTTCATGAATGGCAGCACAACGGGTCGAATCACTATATTCATCTACAAATTTGCAGTCAGCGTGCATAGGATAACCACGACAGTACTTTTTCTGTCATACGAAGTCGCATCTCAGGCCATAATTGCCGGTGTAGGACAGGTTGGTTGCAGGCCCTCAGCTGGCCCATTTCTAATCAATGCACTGTCATATAGCAGAAGCCGGTCGGTGTGGCCGTGCGGTTCTAGGCGCTTCAGTCTGGAAC
Organism: Schistocerca piceifrons; assembly: GCF_021461385.2. NCBI lineage: Eukaryota > Metazoa > Arthropoda > Insecta > Orthoptera > Acrididae > Schistocerca > Schistocerca piceifrons. The sequence goes on from NC_060141.1 coordinate 85,000,200, forward strand.
CGCGTGACTGCTACGGTCGCAGGTTCGAATCCTGCCTCGGGCATGGATGTGTGTGATGTCCTTAGGTTAGTTAGGTTTGAGTAGTTCTAAGTTCTAGGGGACTGATGACCTCAGATGTTAAGTCCCACAGTGCTCAGAGCCATTTGAACCAATACAGCAGAAGGAACATTCAGCTTCTCGTAGCCCCATTACACGACCTTATTCAAAGTAAGCGAGCTATTGATACTTGTGTCTTTGTCCCTTGAAGACTTTCTTGACTGACATCAACTCATCACATCCAATCTCACAGATAACTATCGTTCAGCAACGTTTAAAGCAAACCTGATTTGCATCCTCATAATAGCACTGTTAGTACCACACTCACGCGACTGGTCCAAAATCTGAACAGAAATCATCTCTGAGAAACACGCCTACCAACTTTCGTTCATCTCGCACAACTCTTTTTTGATGTTGCGACTTTCTTCGGTCGATTTATATTGATGATCTGACAAGTAATTGATGAATTACATGAAGCTATACAACTGAAGCTAGACTATCAGCTAAACTCTATGGTGTAAGCAGATGACGTCTTAACACTGAGTAACGAAGCAAACTTAAAACATTCGGTGCAGAATATATTAACCAGGAAGATAACTCTACAATTTGAAAACATCCACCACTAAAACGTAAGTACTGGCACTTACGGAAAGCACCCAGTCTGATCAAAAATTGTTATTGAAGACAAGGCACTGGGACAAATCTTCAGTTTTGGGTATTTAGAGTGCGGTACAAAGTAAAATTAATAAATTTGGTCAATATAAATAAAACTGTGACGAACTATATGAGGAATGCTCAAAATTAACCTTTTACAAAACAGAGGCTGTGCCTGTCTTACTCCAGGCAATTAATTTTGGATTTAAGGAAACGAAAACAAAAGCAGCGTAAGAAGGTCTTAAATGAGATTTCCGAGATGTATCGAATGTTACGAATGGAGGGAACTTGTAATAAATGTGAATATACATGGAGAATGCAAAGTCGAGGAATACGGGGATTAATGGAGGCAACATGTTAAACGTATTGATGAAGACAGAATTATAGTAATTTCAAACAAATAAAAGCTCTCAGGAAAAAAGGGACGTTGCAAGACAGAGAAAAATACGTTCTTAAAAATGTAAAGTCATAACAGGTATCTTTGTTACAGAACGGCATGGACAACAAAGGATTTGATTTTCGGTATTTCATACAGTTATTGACCTAACTGAAAAAAATGAAATGCTGTTATAATCTACTCGTTAAGGGGTGTGATCTCATGTGAAACGTCTGACAGGCTAAGAGAAGTACTACAGTTAGAAACTGTATGCACGTCGTCAGGTCACGTAACCTAAGACATGCCAATTATCCAGATTATATTCATGCATTATGTAAGAATGAGAGCAGTTAGTGATTTCCAACAAACTTTTCAAATTATTTCAAGCCGTAATGTAACTTTTTATTGCTGACAGATCGCCCCCTTCCACTCCCCCCACCCCAAAATTTATGAAAGAAAAACGTTTATCGCTTACTTCCTTTTTTCTGTTCATGCAGTAAAACTTCAGCATCAAGGTTTGTATGTAATTCTGTCCGCAACGAATTTTGAAGGCAGTATACACTTGAAAATTTGTCTTTATTCGACTCATAGTCCTGGCGATATAAAAATGTAAATGTCGTGTGACTAGGGCCTCCCGTCGGGTAGACCGTTCGTCGGGTGCAAGTCTTTCGATTTGACGCCACTTCGGCGACTTGCGCGTCGATGGGGATGAAATGATGATGATTAAGATAACACAGCACTCAGTCCCTGAGCAGAGAAAGATCTCAGACGCACTGGGAGTCGAACCCGGGCTCATATGATTGACATTCTGTCGCGCTGACTAATTCTTTCTTTTCTTTTTTTCTTTTTTTTCTTTTTTTAAAAAAAATCTCAATTTGCTGTTTATTGTTCGTTCCATTTGTTCGGGACGGACGTCCCATAACACCCTTTCAAATTCGTCGTCGATCTATTTACTCATTTTTTTGTTACAGAGGGCGTCTAAGCCTCTGACCGAACACGCTGAGCTACCGTGCCGGCTTCACTCAGCTACGAGGGGCGTACGCCCCGGCGTTATTTTATGAAGTTTCTGTATAAAGGCAGCCAAATGTAAACGAGGCAGATGGAAGTAAGCTGTTCAGATTTTGAAAAGTAATCGACAAAACTGCTGATACATTTGTACCACTGTGTCACAAGATGGTCAATACCTTAATGGAAAAAAGTTTGCGGTTGGCAATAGAACCATAATTTCACCCAGGCGTGCACTTTTTGATTCTAAGCAAATCGACTGTCACATATGTCTTTATTCAGAGCTCCAGGCATGTGGAAAAGGCATGAGGAGGAATGGGGACTACATGGAGGATGTGTGAGTACTTCCCAACGAAACATCATTAGTGTGGTCGAAAAAATCTTGACAACATGAAGGTGGGCCAAGTTGTTGCTTCTACACTGCTGAAGTTTCGCTGAGAAGCTTCTAAACATCCCCCTTACAGTCCTAATCTCTCCCCGTGGGATTCCCCTATTTTTAGAGCCCTGAAGAAAGACATTCGTGGCCGTGAATATGCTTCGGATGAAGAACAGCGTGTCTGGATAGCTGAAGGTTCCGTAGGTAACTGGAAACATTTTTCCGTGAAAACACTGACTATCTAGTATCACAGTGGGACAAATTATTAAGTTATTGCTAAGAAATAGTGAACTTAACTTAATTGTTTTCCAACTGCTTCATTTTAATTTGAATGCTCCTTACACTATCTAAATTCGCTATACATTTTGCAGACGGAATGCACATACTCTACTGTCCATTAAATTGCTACACCACGAAGATGACGTGCTACAGACGCGAAATTGAACCGACAGGAAGAAGATGCTGTGATATGCAAATGATTAGCTTTTCAGAGCATTCACACAGGGTTGACGCCGGTGTCGACATCTACAACGTGCTGACATGAGGAAAGTTTCCAACCGATTTCTCATACACAAACAGCAGTTGGCCGACGTTGCCTGGTGAAACGTTGATTGTGATGCCTCGTGTAAGGAGGAGAAATGCGTACCATCACGTTTCCGACTTTGATAAAGGTCGGATTGTAGCCTATCGCGATTGCGGTTTATCGTATCGCGACATTGCTGCTCGCATTGGCGAGATCCAGTGACTGTTAGCAGGATATGGAATCGGTGGGTTCAGGAGGGTAATACGGAACGCCGTGCTGGATCCCAACGGCCTCGTATCACTAGCAGTCGAGATGACAGGCATCTTATCTGCATGGCTGTAACGGGTCGTACAGCCACGTCTCGATCCCTGAGTCAACAGATGGGGACGTTTGCAAGACAACAACCATCTGCACGAACAGTAAGACGACGTTTGCAGCAGCATGGACTATCAGCTCGGAGACCATGGCTGCGGTTACCCTTGACGCTGCATCACAGACAGGAGCGCCTGCGATGGTGTACTCAACGACGAACCTGGGTGCACGAATGGAAAAACGTCATTTTTTCGGATGAATCCAGGTTCTGTTTACAGCATCATGATGGTCGCATCCGTGTTTGGTGACATCACGGTGAACGCACATTGGAAGCGTGTATTCGTCATCGCCATACTGACATATCACCCGGCGTGATGGTATGGGGTGCCATTGGTTACACGTGTCGGTCACCTCTTGTTCGCATTGACGGTACTTTCAACAGTGGACGCTACATTTCAGATGTGTTACGACCCGTCGCTGTACCCTTCATTGGATCTCTGTGAAACCCTACATTTCAGCAGAATAATGCACGACTGCATGTTGCAGGTCCTGTACGGGCCTTTCTGGATGCAGAAAATGTTCGACTGCTGCCCTGGGCAGCACATTCTCCAGATCTCTCACCAACTGAAAACGTCTGGCAATGGTGGCCGATCAGCTGGCTCGTCACAATACGCCAGTCACTACTCTCGATGAACTGTGGTATCGTGTTGAAGCTGCATGGGCAGCTGTACCTGTACACGGCATCCAAGCTTTGTTTGACTCAATGCCCAGGCGTATCAAGGCCGTTAGTACGGCCAGAGGTGGTTGTTCTGGGTACTGGTTTCTCAGAATATATGTACCCAAATTGCGTGAAAATGTAATCACAAATCAGTTCTAGTATAATATATTTGTGCAATGAATACCCGTTTATCATCTGCATTTCTTCTTGGAGTAGTAATTTTAATGGCCAGTAGTGTACATCAGTTAAGGACCTGGAAGATAATATCATTTTAAGACTGGGATTGGCCGGCAGAGTGGCGGCGTGAGAGCGGCAGACCCGACTGCGGTTCCCCGCAGAGGAGCGACGGACCTCAAAGTGGCGGACGGCGAAACTCCGCGGGTCAGCCGCAGGGTCGCGTCGTGCTCCCGCTGGCCGCTGCTTTTCCCCCGTTACGTAAAGCGCGGAAGACCGCCGGCACGCAACGCGTAACCTGTCCGGTCTCAGCGGCCCGTCATCCCCGAGATCTGCGCGGCCTCGCGGCTGAACGTCATTCATTACCAGAGCCATCTCCCGTATTCAGACATGATAGGGGTCTCCGAGAGACGCATCATCTCTGAAGCCAAGGCACGTAACACACGTTTATGCCGTTACGTTGGACCCCATTAGTCCTTGTTTCGAACAGGCTGTCAACGGTCTGACACTGACCAATACATAATACTCAATAGTCGACGTGTACGAGCCGTGTTTTTTTTTTTTTTTTAAGTGAGTATCGTTTTGAAGTTAAAAATACGTGCTGAGATATCTCAATAATTTTATTTTTACATGAAAGCTTGTACCTTAATCTATTTTTCTACATAATTTCCGTCAATATTGAGGCACTTGTCATAACAAGTTTTTGAATACCCTCCTCACAGAAGTCTGCCACTGTTTTGACTTCGTCATCGTCTTGATTACTCTGCAATTCACATTTAAGTGCTTGGCAGAGGGTTCATCGAACCACAATCATACTACCTCTCTACCATTCCACTCCCGAACAGCGCGCGGGAAAAACGAACACCTAAACCTTTCTGTTCGAGCTCTGATTTCTCTTATTTTATTTTGATGATTATTCCTACCTATGTAGGTTAGGCTCAACAAAAGTTGGTGACTGAAATTTCGTAAATAGATCTCGCCGCGACGAAAAACGTCTTTGCTTTAATGACTTCCACCCCAGCTCGCGTATCATATCTGCCACACTCTCTCCCGTATTACGTGATATTACAAAACGAGGTGCCCTTTTTTGCACCCTTTCGATGTCCTCCGTCAATCCCACCTGGTAAGGATCCCACACCGAGCAGCAATATTCTAACAGAGGACGAACGAGAGTAGTGTAAGCTGTCTCTTTAGTGGACTTGTTGCTTCTTCTAAGTGTCCTGCCAATGAAATGCAACCTTTGGCTCGCCTTCCCCACAATATTATCTATGTGGTCTTTCCAACTGAAGTTGTTCGTAATTTTTACACCCACGTACTTAGTTGAATTGAGAGTCTCGTATTATAGTCGTGTATTTTGTTGTTGTTGTGGTCTTCAGTCCAGAGACTGGTCTGATGCAGCTCTCCATGCTACTCTATCCTGTGCAAGCTTCTTCATCTCCAATTAACTAGTGCAACCCACATCCTTCTGAATCTGCTTATTGTATTCATCTCTTGGTCTCCCTCTCCCTCTACGATTTTTACCCTCCACGATGCCTTCCAATACTAAACTGGTGATCCCTAGATGCCTCAGAACATCTCTTACCAACCAATACCTTCTTTTCCTGAAAAGTACCAGAAATTCCTGCTCTCCCCAATACTATTCATTACCTCCTCATTAGTTACGTGATCTACCCATCTAGTCTTCAGCATTGTTCTGTAGCATCACATTTCAAAAGCTTCTATTCGCTTCTTGTCTAAACTATTTGTCGTAGTCGTGTATGACATCTACAGAAAATAGTCAATGGCATATTGATTAGTATCATGTCGAATTTCAGCTGAACATAACAGCTACACGGAAATTTGAAAATGGGACTGTTGAGTCCCGCAATGCGTACGTATTACAAAAGTGTATGTATGTATGTGTGTGTGTGTGTGTTCCACTTCTTCTAAACCAGTGGATCGATTGCAACCCAACTTGGTACGTGCGACACTTAAAGTCTGGAGGGAATCACTGTGGGGGTAAGTGTCACCTACCTATCAAAGTGATGACAATGAAACGAATCTTTCTAACGAGGCTCCAATAGCCAGACAATATTCATCCCGTATTTCTGGCTGGGAGCACTTAGTGACTCGCAACCAGCTTTAGAAACAATTTTAAACCTTTAGAGGACGTCTTTTGGCTGACACCCCAAGAAAAGAGATATGTTGTACGTATACAATAAGACGTGTGAAAAACTGTCGCGTAATGCATGCTGTTTTAATTTATTGCTTCTTTATTCCTAAATCTATTTGCAACACTTTTTCCAGGCAGTGTCCACGTATACCAGTAGATGTATCTGCAGAATTATGTCATTGCACGACACATATCTTAGGAGCTATGACGTTATAAATAATGAGCTGCGTGAAAACGAAGCTGTAGGGTGAAATTCGTAGATATACAGCTGAAATAGCTGTACACATACGTGTGAAATTTGTTAAATATATGTGACATGGGAAAGCTCCTCCTTAACCCCGGGATCGATTTTAGCTGAGATTTGCGTATTACTTACTATTTGAAATGAAATACTATGTAGGTAAGGACCAGCAAAATTCTATTGGGGTGGAAGTGATAACGTGGAGAAAGGGGCATGGAGGATAGAGAGAAGAGGAAATGGACAGTGAGAAGGGAGGAGGAAATGAAATAAGAGGTGAGGGAGTCGGACAGAAGAGGAAGGTGCAGCTGGGCAGAGACAGGAATGAGAAGAAGATGGAGAGAGATAAGGAGGTGAAGGAGGAGATGGACAAAGAGAGAGCGGAGGGGGAGACAGCAGAGGGGGGATAGAAGGACAGACGGATTAGAATAAGATCGACAGAGGGTCGATAAGCAGATGAACAGACAGAGGGACAGGGGGAGTCGAACAGAGTGTGAGGGATGGAGAAAGTACACTGAGAATGGGGTCGTGATCGATGGAAAGAGCGGAGGAAGATAGAAAGAGAGAGGGGGAAAGAGGAGACATTCTAATAAAATACTGGAATAAATAAATATCGGGCAATTCCAGCTACTCAGTATCAGATTACTGAGTGGAAATTTGCATTTTATCCAAATAGGTGAGTACCTCTGCAATTTGGTCTACAAGGACGGAGTCTACAAAGTTATGCTTACATGTTACCATTTCTTCAACCTCACAAATAAGAATATCTCACCTTCTCCATAATGTTGTCCTGGAACATTGTCGGACTTGTAGTGGTTTCCCGATACGATGTATTGTGACTGAGTATATGAATAGAGTACGCTAGGATCGACATTATGAACATGCACTTGAGAAGAAAGACAACATGTGCTTCACATGGCAGGATTCAGCATGTCTAAATTGCTATGCCTATATACTCTACTGGCCATTAAAATTGCTACACCAAGAAGAAATGCAGATTATAAACGGGTACTCATTTGACAAATATATTATACTAGAACTGGCATCTCATTACATTTTCACGCGATTTGGGTGCATAGATCCTGAGAAATCAGAACCCAGGACATCCACCACTGGCCATAATAACGGCCTTGATACGCATGGGCATTGAGTTGAACAGAGCTTGGATGGCGTGTACAGGTACAGTTGCCCATGCAGCTTCAATACGATACCACAGTTCATCAGTTCATCAAGAGTAGTGACTGGCTTATTGTGACGAGCCAGTTGCTCGGCCACCATTGACCAGACGTTTTTAATTGGTGAGAGATCTGGAGAGCGTTCTGGCCAGGGCAGCAGCCGAACATTTTCTGTATCCAGAAAGGCCTGTACAGGACCTGCAACATGCGGTCGTGCATTAGCCTGCTGAAATGTAGGGTTTCGCAGGGATCGAATGAAGGGTAGAGCCACGAGTCTTAACACATCTGAAATGTAACGTCCACTGTTCCAAGTGCCGTCAACGCGAACAAGAGGTGACGGAGACGCGTAACCAATGGCGCCCCATACCATCACGCCGGGTGATAGGCCAGTATGGCGATGACGAATACACGCTTCCAATGCGCGTTCACAACGATGCCACCAAACACGGATGCGATCATCGTGATGCTGTAAACAGAACCTGGATTCATCCGAAAAAATGACGTTTTGTCATTCGTGCACCCAGGTTCGTCGTTGAGTACACCATCGCGGACGCTCCTGACTGTAATGCAGCGTCAAGGGTAACCGCAGCCATGGTCTCCGAGCTGATAGTCCATGCTGCTGCAAACGTCGGCGAACTTTTCGTGCAGATAGTTGTTGTCTTGCAAACGTCCCCATCTGTTGACTCAGGGATCGAGACCTGGCTGCACGATCCGTTACAGCCATGCGCATAAGATGCCTATAATATCGACTGCTAGTGATACGAGGCCGTTGGGATCCAGCACAGCGTTCCGTATTACCATCCTCAACCCACCGATTCCATATTCTGCTAACAGTCCTTGGATCTCGACCAACGCGAGCAGCAATGTCACGATACGATAAACCGCAATCGCGATAGCCTACAATCCGACCTTTATCAAAGTCGGAAACGTGATGGTACGCGTTTCTCCTCCTTACACGAGGCATCACAACAACGTTTCGCCAGGCAACGCCGGTCAACTGCTCTTTGTGTATGAGAAATCGGTTGGAAAGTTTCCTCATGTCAGCACGTTGTATGTGTCGTCACCGGTGCCATACTTGTGTGAATGCTCTGAAAAGCTAATCATTTGCATATCACAGCATCTTCTTCCTGTCGGATAAATTTCGCGTCATCTTCGTGGTGTAGCAATTTTAATGGCTAGTCGTGTACTTTCAAATATCACACGTATATTCCAAATATATTGACAACCATCTACAGTACATCCCTAGAGTCCAATGACACTATCAAAGTTCTGGAAAACACCAAAGCTTTTAAATATCGCCACGCAAAAAGCAGCATATTGCACTAGGAGGACCAGGAAGGCCATGGTATCGGTGAGCAACGACCGATACGATTGTTACTGAATGGCAGTGTACGTATCCGGGATGATGATAAAATGAAAGAAATGTAGTTTATTACTATCTAATTTGTGCCTCACTTCCGATGTTTCGAAATAAACGTAGCCTTACGGATCAACGGCCTTCTGACGTCATTGGCATGATTGGTCCTGTACATACATTGTCTTGGGGAAACCATTCGTTTCCGGAGCTATAGTTATTAAGATTATTTGCCTACTTCATTGTCCTCTACACAGACCTTTTCGTTTCTCTCATCGACCAGCTCATATGAAATGATGGACAGTGTAACACTAAATATCCAATACGTTATGAGGACATAATTTATATCATTGAGTATTCTCGCGGTTAAACCATTGTCGTTCCGTACGTGTTCGTGTGACTTGCCATGACGACAAGTAAATCCAACGTGTGTTCAGTATCTCTCGCGCCTTGCTGTTTACGATGTAGCTAGGAACGATGTTTAATCTTTCTTCCTTGGGCTGGACTATCACCACTCGGACCAACAGGTGCGCGCGCTTAAAATCGACCGCTCATCTCCGCGTCTTCAGCATTCGTTATCTTACACAGCACGTACAACGCTATTGGGAGGGGAGGCATATAGACGAAGTCTCTGGCAAATCTCCACAAAAAAGAAATCATCGATTTCCAGCATGCTGGGTTATTGACGGGATACAAACTCGTGATAAGCAATTTGATATAGAAAAAGCCAAAGTTGCAAAATTCGGTTTTCGTATTTAACTGATGACTATTTATGAGCTACCTAAACCCATTTTCCCATCATCCCCTGAGATGGAAAGCCAAAATTAAAATTCGTCGAACAAATTGTTTCAAAAATTAATTAAAAAAGTAATGTTACAGAACGCAGAGCATATCGCACCAGGATACATTTACCAGACAGACAAAACAGACGCCCGACACCCCCTAGCAAAACCTGAGGTATGCAAAATTCCATGCAGTTGTGGACAAGTATATACTGGAACAACTAAAAGAAGTGTAATCACCCGCTTAGCCGAATATAAAAGAAACTGTCGCTTAGGACACATCGAAAAATCGGCCGTAGCTGAGCATGTTTTTCGAGATGGGAGCCAAGAAATTAAATTTAATGAGACAAGCGTTCTAGCACGAACATCCCATTATCATGCGTGCATGTATAGAAAATCAATAGAGATTCACAAACACCATAACAATTTTAATAGAAAAGTGGAAATTATAAAGTTGGACAAAATATGGATGTCGACGTTGCGCCAGCAGAATAACAATCGATTACTCTTAATCGAGAATGATGACGACTTCCAAAGACAGGCATACCGTCGGCATCATGTGACGAATGGTGGTGCCCTCTATGCGCTCTATAAATGCGAGAGTACCTGGAGCCTCAGTGGCAGTAGCCGAACGACCTCAGAAGATGTCTCCCGCAGATGGAGACGAAACGTTTGGTGGAAATCTATCTGATCTATTCCCATTGTGTCCAGAAACACGAGGGAAAACCGTAATAAATGGCTCATATCTCATTATCGTTGGAGTGTGTACGATCTGCAAGATGATGCGAAAGTCTGTTAACATATGAAAATTCAATTCTTCCCGGAACAACGCAATAATGTAGGTAGAAATGTTAAAATTTATACACATAAAACGACTTTGGGTCTAATTAAATAAAAAAACTGCACAAATGACCAGCAGATGGTGCTTCATATTATAAAAGTGCAGTAATTAGCATAAAAATCAGTGGTGCGAAATTGCCATCGGGTGTTGTCCTTTAGCATCCATAATGAGGTCGGCCGATTGCAGTAGACTTCCAGCTTCAGGTAACCCCACAACCAATAATCGCAACGACTAAGGTCTGGGGACCTGGAAGGCCAAGTATTACTGAAGTGGCAGATCAATACGTGGTCTTCACCAAACGATGTGCGCAAGAGATGTTTCACACGTGTGGAGTGCCATCTTGCACGAAAGTTGTACTTTCCAACAGATGTTTTGCAGTCAGGCTAGGGATGGTGCCATTCTGCAACATATCGGCTTACCTTGCACCATCACGCTGACAGATTGATAAAAATCACCCTGCATTTCCTCAGAAAAAAAGGTCCGATTACGACTGATGTGGTAATCCACACCCCACCGTGATTTTCTCGTCATGCAGCGGGGCTTCCACAACAGTTCTAGGATTTTCGGTAGCCCAAATTCTACAATTCTGGGTGTTGACATGCCACAGGAGTGTGACATGAGATTCGTCGGTCCACACCACGTCAGACAACCATTCATCATCATCCCCATTTTTTGATGTGCCCACACCACAAGTGGTCTCCGCGTCACAACAATGTTAGCCGACAGTTCATGATGGCTCTCAATTTTCTGAGGATAGGACTGGAGAGTAGGCCTTAATACTGACGAAACAGTAGTGATTTGAATGCCGGTGTAACGAGCGACTACACGAGCGCTGACTTGGCCAACGCACATGAACTTATAGTAGTGGTACTAGAGTGTGACAGCCCACTACGGCGTCGATCGTCTAAGCAGCCCTTGGTTCAAAACTTCGCGATCATTTTCTTGACAGTGAACACACTTCTTATAGCGACAGCATCGTGAAGCTGCAGTAGAGCATTCTCCATTCTGATAGCAAAGTTTAGCCGGTCGCTGTGGACGAGCAGTTCTAGGGGCTTCAGTCTGGAACTGCGCTGCTGCTACGGTCGCAGGTTCGAATCCTGCCTCGGTCATGGATGTGTCTGATGTCCTTAACTTAGGTAGGTTTAAGTAGTTCTGTGTCTAGGGGACTGATGATCTCAGATGTTAAGTCTCATAGTGCTTAGAGCCATTTGAACCATTTTTTGATAGCAAAGTTTCACTAACAGTGCTTTTTTGGTGAAGTGAACATGGGCTATTGCTGGAGCATCTGACACCCTCTCTCACTAAAGCTCATTTCCACGTGGTGTCACTCACGTGTAATTGTTCAGCATCACTTGTTGATTTGGATTTTGAACTCGTTTATGGTTGCAGTAAAACATCACTGAGCCGTGCGGCGGCGTGCTCGATACCTCGTGCCCTGAGTTGGACACGATCTTTGCTCGTAAGAGGATCTTTGGTTAGTGGACGCTGGGCAGGAGAGACAAGTTCCAAGGGGGGGATGGGGGGTTGGTTGGGGGTTGGGAAGTCGAAGCTGGGCGGTCCTTGTGAGGAGACGTGCAACGGCCAACGTATTTCTTTCTGCGGGAGATGTGGCCTGTGTTTCCGGCGCAGGAATTTTTCTAATGGGGTGCTGGGAGCCGGCCTCGTGGGACGTAGCGGTGTGGCTGTAGTCACAGGATACTTACCAGTATTGGTGCTGTCCCGGGCTGCAATAGGCCTACGTCTTCCATGGGATCAATGATCAGGAACAGAGCCCCGAGATTGCAGCCACTTACTCCAAGGTGAGCATCTTTTGTGAGAATTCTTGAAGAATCCGTCTCTGTCGGCGGCAGCTTGTTGTGTTGGAGCGGCTTGGTGTCTGCCTACCAGTGTGGTTTGAAGTTAGTACTCATTCCGCCACACTGTAGTCGATCGGTTCTTTGCTTAAAGAACCACCAACCTGCTCAGCTCTCTTTCGTAGAGCAATTGCTTTGCCTTTTAGAGTTTGTTCCTCTTAAGGAAACTGTTGGCACACTGCTTCGAGTTAAGATGTAATGACTGTGACTTGTGTTTTGATTTTAAGGCCTAGCGGGCTGGGTTCTGATGTAAGTGGAATCTTATCTTACAACTGTGTTGCATTAAGAAGTCAGGTCCGCTCTACCTTGTGGCAATCACCCTATTTATACTTAGTAGCATAACCAGTCTTTTAAGGTGCCACAGCCACCTTGCAGAATGGCCATTAGCAGATTCTGTTTAATATTCTACAGATTTTAACATCTGCTACGTTTCTGGTTGAATTGTTACAGCAGCTGTTTTGTAAAGGTAATTGAACTAATTAAAATTTGTCTAGACTATCTGGTTAGCCTAGAACCGTCCATATAACGACGGTTAATGTGCTTAGTAACTTGTGTAGGTTATTTTCTGAAGTCTACTTTTACATATGTTATGACAGATTTGCCTGAATTTGTATTTGCCTTAAGTGTGCTACCATTGTGGCGGCCCAGAGGTTTATGAATGAGTCCTTGCACCTTGTGGGGTTTATTTTCTCAGAATTACTCTTACATTTGTTTAGGTGGTTCTAATACTTTCTATGTTTAATACTTTAATACTTTTTGAATTTTGCGGCACCTGCATTTGTATTTGCCTTGAGTATGGTATCCTCGAAGCGGGTGAAACGGTTGTTGTTGTGTCTTTTCATAGCTTAAGAGAGTTTCGCTGTCTGTATTGTACACTGAAGAGCCAAAGAAACTGGAACACGTGCCTAATATCGTGTAGGGCCCCCGAGAGCACGCTGAAGTGCCGCAACACAACGTGGCATGGACTCGACTAATGTCTGATGTAGTGTTGGAAGGAATTGACACCGTGAGTCCTGCAGGGCTGTTCATAAATTCGTAAGAGTGAGAGAGGGTGGAGATCTCTTCTGAACAGCACGTTGCAAGGCATCCCAGATATGCTCAATAATGTTCGTTTCTGGGGAGTTTGGTGGGCAGCAGAAGTGTTTAAATTCAGAAGAGTGTTCCTGGAGCTACTCTGTAGCAATTCTAGGCATGTGGTATGTCGCATTGTCCTGCCAGAATTGCCGAAGTCCGTCGGAATGCAGAATGGACACGAATGGTTACAGGTGTCAAGACAGGACGCATACGTACGTGTCACCTGTCAGACTCGTATGCACACGGATCAGAGGTCCCATATCAGTCCAACTGCACTCGCTCTATACCATTACAGAGCCTCGAACAGCTTGAATAGTCCCCTGCTGACATACAGGTCCCATGGTACCATGAGGTTGTCTCCATATCCGTATACGTCCATCCGCTCGATACAATTTGAAACTAGACTCCTTCGGCCAGGCAACATGTTTCCAGTCATCAAAGTCCAATGTCGGTGTTGACGGGCCCAGGCGAGGCGTAAAGCTCTTTGTCGTGTAGTCATAAAGGGTAAAGGGTACATGAGTGGGCCTTCGGCTCCGCCTTCAGCTCCGCCTTCGGCTCCGAAAGCCCATATCGATGATGTTTCGTTGAATCACGCTGACACTTGTTGATGGCCCCGCATCGAAATCTGCAGCAATTTGTGGAATGGTTGCACTTCTGTCACGTTGAACGATTGTCTTCAGCCATTGTTAGTCTCGGTTTTGCAGGATTTTTTTGCGGCCGCAGCGATATCGGAGATTTGATGATTTAGCGGATTACTGATATTCACGGTACACCCGCGAAACGGTCGTGCGGGAAAATCCCCTTTTCATCGCCAACTCGTTGATGCTGTGTCCAATCGCTCGTGCGCCGATTATAACACGACGTTGAAACTCACTTATATTTTGACAACCTGCCATTGTAGCAGCAGTAACCAATCTGACAACTGCACCAGACACTTGTCGCCTTACGTAGGCGTTGCCACCCACAGCGCTGCATTCTGCCTGTTTGCGTATCTCTGTATTTGAATACGCAAGCCTATACCAGATTCTTTGCCGCTTCATTGTAGTTAGATCACTAATCTGCTTGTCTCGTCGTAGGCGGGAACTGGCGTCCGTAGTCTACCTCTGCCTGTTACGCCGCCTGCGGGCTTGCGCCACGAGCCGTCGTCGGCCTGACCAACTATATTTTTTTATGTTTGATATACATCCTTGTTGTTACAGGAAAATCTTTAATCATGGTTAAAAATTGAAGTGAGGCTCTAGTAACATTTTATTTCTTGAAGTTTGTTGGGTTTTAAAGAAAATTGATTTTTATGCCAAGTGTTCTTCAAATTTTATATTGTTTGGAAGAAAAGAGACATCTATGCTTTGAGTTCTTTAAAAGTTTGTACTGTTCTAAAGGAAAAAGACATTTATACTTGGTCCTTGCAACATGTAAGTGAAGGGTTCTGATGTTCCCGGCCGTATCACTCATGTCATTTCAGGCATGAGTGTTAAGGAGCCGGCCGGTGTGGCCGTGCGGTTCTAGGCGCTTCAGTCTGGAACCGCTTGACCGCTGCGGTCGCAGGTTTTCATCCTGCCTCGGGCATGGATGTGTGTGATGTCCTTAGGTTAGTTAAGTTTAAGTAGTTCCGAGTTCTAGGGGAATGATGACCACAGATGTTAAGTCCCATAGTGCTCAGAGCCATTTGAACCATTTTTGAACCAAGTGTCAAGGTCTTCCACTCTATCTTCATTATTGCGTGAATTAGAGCATTTTCTAATTCTAACGGACTTTTTGGTCAACGTGTACACACTGCTTCACACCATATTGTTCAGTTTACTCCACATCAGATGTGAGAGGTGTCAAGTCATTCCCGAGCTGACACTTTTGATTTCTCTGATACGCAAATCGCATCAGGTATAGGCCAATCTATTCATTACTTTTGATTCAAATGACAAGGCTTATGCCGCTTCGGTCGCAAAAAAAATCGTTCAAATGGCTCTGAGCACTATGGGACTCAACATCTGAGGTCATCAGTCCCCTAGAACTTAGAACTACTTAAACCTAACTAACCTAAGAACACCACCCACATCCATGCCCGAGGCAGGATTCGAACCTGCGACCGTAGCGGTCGCGCGGTTCCAGACTGTAGCGCCTAGAACCGCACGGCCACTCCGGCCGGCCGGTTAATTTCATTGATAATTACTTGACCAGTTGATGTCCTCTGTCCATGATGGATCAACAGAGACTGATAAATTTTGTTTTCCACATAACAATATAATAAATACATAAATGCTTTTCTCTGTAGTTCTTAGAGTAATATCACTAATTGTTTCTACAAATTTCGAGCGAATTCTGCTGTATACATCAGTAATACTGTGGGCAGGAAGAGACTACTATGAAGGCAGCCCGTTCAGGCTCGGATCTCCTGAAGCTCCTTCATAACGCAAGGCAAGGACTGGAGAAGTAGTGCGTAACTGTAGAAATTCATTGTCTGATATCGAACTGAGAATGAATTTAGTCCAATATTCAGATGTATATACGGTTCGATAAGCAGTTTCTGCATTAGGGTGATCCCCGCTATTGGGGATACGTTTTGCTATACTGTGCTTGCACGCTGACGCCAGTGCGACTGTGGTCCGGGCAGCGCTCAGCCCGTATACCGGCGCGGCGGACGCGGCTACGTCACAGAGAGGACGCGACACGCTGCTCTGCCTGATTCGTGGTTCATTAGCGGCCGCTGCGGTCGTTCTAATGAGCTGCGCAGCTCTCATTACTCCACAGCCGTCAGCGCCGGATCCGTCTCCTCCGACATCGACCCACGTTCAGGGGAACCTCGCCACCGGCAGTCTATACGTGGGCGTTCTCTGTGGACGAGGGCCGTAATCGCCGTGGGGAACACACTTTTATTCGAAAATATCTGGACACCTCATCCAACACCGCCGCTATGTCATCTTGGGAAGTAACGTGTTTAATTCCACAGGGAACTGTACTAGATAGAGCCTTCATAAGCTTCTCGTCTAGTAAGGGGAGCTCATCTCGCCGCTTAAATAATAACATAGAGGATATTAGACAAATAATCATCTGATTTCACAACACATGAATGAAGATAGAAATGTGGAGTAATTTTAGCTTATGCATGGAAGGTAAAGTTTATCTTAGAGGCCATCTGTAAATTTCTAGTTCATCTAATTGGCGGTAGGGGCCTCTCTGATGCAGCTAGTTCAATTGATGTGGAGTGGCCAATCCACAGTTGGCCGACATGTTTTTTCCTCACTGCGCGGACGTTGTACAATTAGGCAACGTCACAACTTGAAGTCCATTCACCTGTCCGCCGTAACAAGACATGGGTTTGACAGGTAACACCGAAGATGCACTTCTAGCTTATTATACGATACGTGGCTAGTGGTAAAAAAATTTCTAAATACTATACATTTGCGAGATATTGGTGTAAGCCCTAATATGGTGTGCATCAGTTGGGCCTGATGATCGGAAAATAGTGCTGCAAAACTCATATCCTTATAAATTTATACAACAGAGCTAATTCAAGTTTGTTGATATTGTCAATTAGCAGATACATGATCCGCTGAATTTTTTTTATTTATGTTAGGGAACGAAAAGCCATGAAGTCAAGATCACACTTTGAATCATCTTTAATTGAATTGATTCCCAGTTTCGGATAACAATCTGGCTATCTTCAGATCATAAAATGTTCCTAATTAGTGTTGCTGTCATTCAAGCTTCACAAATTGTTAAAATCTTTCTTTAAATAACAACATTCCTACAAGACATAATTAAAAACAGTTTTTCATCATTCGTGGCCCGTGTAATTGAACAATAGTTCTAGAACAAAGGCGTTATGCCGTTACAACTTAGCAACTGTTACGAAAAGATATAAACACTCATTGTGTCAGTTACTAACTCGTAACGGCATAATTTCTTTGGTTCAAATGGCTCTGAGCACTATGGGACTTAACTTCTATGGTCATCAGTCCCCTAGAACTTAGAACTCCCTAAACCTAACTAACCTAAGGGCATCACACACATCCATGCCTGAGGCAAGATTCGAACCTGCGACCGTAGCGGTCGTGCGGTTCCAGACCGTAGAGCCTAGAACCGCTCGACCACTCTGGCCGGCTAATTCCTTTGTTTTGTGACCATCGTTAATTAAACTGGCCACGAACGATGAAAAGCTGTTTTTAATTATGTCATGTATGGATGTTATTTTAAGAAAGATTTTAACGATATATGAAGCTGTAATGGCACCAATACTAACGAGGAACGTTTTATGATCTGGAGGTGGCTAGACTGTCAGTCAAAAATGGAAATCAATCCAAATACTGAAGATTTCATGTGTAATCTTGAGTTCACCGGTTTTCAGTCCCTCACATAAATAAAAAATGATCTGATTCACGTAGTTAGTTAAAAGGGTGACATTAGCATTGAATTACAGGTATATTCTGCTGTTAATTAACTTCATGAAAGATATTTAGTAATTACAAAATCAAAAGGATAGCTCAGGTAAATCGCAATAGTAGTTACAAACTCTTAGTGTGCACAAAACTGATAGGGGCCATTACAAAATTGTTAATGGAGCACACAACAAAAGCATGAAAATGAGACATGAAACTAAATAATAATGCGACATGGTTCGGATAGCAAAGATAATTTAACAAGGAAACGGGGTTCTTGTAAATCAACTTTCTCTTATATTTACACCGTACACCATAGCGGAAAAATGAAACAAGCAATTGCATGGTCATGCTGGAAAGAGAAAATGAGATTACATTAAAGCAGAGTTACGCTCTGCCGGAACTACAGTTTGATACCAAAATGAGATTTTCACACCGCAGTGGAGTGTGCGCTGATATAAAACTTCCTGGCAGATTAAAACTGTGTGCCGGACCGAGACTCGAATTCGGGACCTTTGCCTTTCGCGGGCAAGTGGTCTACCAACTGAGCTACCCAAACACGAATCACGCCCCGTCCTCACAGCCTTACTTCTGCCAGTACCTCGTCTCCTACCTTCCAAACTTTACAGAAGCTCTGCTGCGAACCTTGCAGAACTAGCACTCCTGAAAGAAAGGATACTGCGGAGACATGGCTTAGCCGCAGCCTGGGGGATGTTTCCAGAATGAGATTTTCACTCTGCAGCGGAGTGTGCGCTGACATGAAACTTCCTGGCAGATTAAACCTGTGTGCCGGACCGAGACTCGAACTCGGGACCTTTGCCTTTCGCGGGCAAGTGCTCTACCAACTGAGCTCCCCTAGCACGACTCACGGCCCGTCCATGTCTCCGCAATATCCTTTCTTTCAGGAGTGCTAGTTCTGCAAGGTTCGCAGGAGAGCTTCTGTAAAGTCTGGAAGGTAGGAGACGAGGTACTGGCAGAAGTAAGGCTGTGAGGACGGGGCGTGAGTCGTGCTTGGGGAGCTCAGGTGGTCGCCGGCACGGTAGCTCAGCGTGTTCGGCCAGAGAGCCGGTTGGCCTCTTAAATAAAAAACTGCGTGGAAGGATCAACCACCGAACTTGAACAGGATGTCTTGTGACGTCCGCAACGACGACCGAACACAACGATGAACAAGAACAAAATGAAAAAAAAAAGTTGGTAAAGCACTTGCCCGCGAAAGGCAAAGGTCCCGAGTTCGAGTCTCGGTCCGGCACACAGTTTTAATCTGCGAGGAAGTTTCATACAGTTTGATAGCTTTGGTCAACGTCATAAATGACTTAGTAAATCGTTGGATTAGCGGTAGTAGTGGTAGATTTGCTTGGGAAAGTAACCCAAATGAATGCGTAAGAGATGAAATGTGAGACGACGACGTCTCTCCGTTTTTTGCTTGTTTGGGTATTTGCTTTGTACACCATTATAATCCCACACCATCTAATGTTGCTCCACTGTGTATTTTATATCCTTACTGAATATAGATTGCATTTTACAACTAATAAAAATTAAAAATTCTGCGCTTTTATGTAACCAAAGTAATTACTTTTGATACAAGTACAGTTTATATGCATAAATATATACAAGGTGGTCCATTGATAGTGACTGGGCCAAATATCTCACGAAATAAGCATCAAACGAAAGAACTACAAAGAACGAAATTCGTCTAGCTTGAAGGGGGAACCAGATGGCTCTATGGTTGGCCCGCTAGATGGTGCTGCCATAGATCAAATGGATATATATATATATATATATATATATATATATATATATATATATATATATAATTGTTATTTTGCACTGAGTAGCTGAGTAGAACGTTTACCGTCACGATCAACAACAAGAATTTCGTGTCATATGACAGAAACATGTTTTACGTAAGTTCGACGAAGTATTGAAGCGTTATTTAAAATACTTTTGTTTTTTTATTTTACCTTTTTGTTGAGGAAGATAAATTTTCTAATGCTTTATGGTCAACCTCAATTGTTTTCTCTATTTTTAGTACTACATCCTCTGTTTGCCGTCACAAATCAACAATTTTCGAATAAAGCCTGAACCAAATATTGACAATTTCATTTCTTCTATAAATAATGTTTATTCTTAAGTAATAGGCAGGAGGATTGATACGATGAATAAAAATGTTCTATTGGTTACCTGTCTCTTTGTGTATCCTTACTCAACTTCTAGACCGTTTACCACTTCCGGTTTTGGGGACTCTAGTAAGACACTGATCGCATACACAAACTAAAGTGTCCGTTATTACGGCACGACCGGCAGGTATGCAACACACCCAACGTACATGCAATGTGGGTACGATCTTAACTGAGCAAAGCTACTAGGAAAACTCACATTGGACTCGCATTCGGGAGGACGACGGCTCAATCCCGCATCCGGCCATACTGATTTAGGTTTTCCGTGATTTCCCTAAATCGCTTCAGGCAAATGCCGGGATGGTTCCTTAGACAGGGCACGGCCGAGTTCCCTCCCCATCCTTCCCTAATCCGAGCTTGTGCTCCGTCTCTACTGACCTCGTTGTCGACGGGACGTTAAACAGTAATCTCCTCCTCTCTCCTCCTTCTCCTACTAGGAAAACTACTGTGGTAGTGGTAGTGGTAGCCTATAGTTGTTTTGCAACTCTACTTGCATGTGACGCTGTCCCCCTAGCCATGAAAAGTCAGCGTGAAATACTAACAAACATTTAGCTCCTTTCAACCCTAAGTATCTGATGCCGCTAGGTATCTTTACCATTGTCTATGTGTGAACAACTATATTCAGTGTTGCAGACGAATGTCGCCGAGGCACGCCTGCTATATCAGCCTCCTCAACAGCACTGAGAACTCTGAATGTAACCCGCCACTCTCAGTCTAAGTCGTCCCCAGTCTGCTCTGCAAGTGGACTCCACCTGTCAGCTTCTAAGCATGTTATCCAACTGTCATCTGTCACCAGAAAGATGTCTGCCACTAGTGTGTCGTCTGCTACGAGAGTGAATGTAAGGGTAGATTACCGTCTGCTGTGCTTGCTCTGTTCAGAGTCTCCTTCAACAAACGTCGCCCTCCAATGAGCACTTGGTGCCAGCCAATAGTGTAATTTTTATATATCCACAACGAAATTTTCACTCTGCAGTGAAATGTACGCTGATATGAACCTTCCTGGCTGATTAAAACTGTGTCGGACCAAGGCTCGAACTCAGGACCTTTGCCGTTCGCGGGCAAGTGCTACTCAAGCAAGACGGTGTTCTGGCAAGAGAAAAGCTGTGACGAGGGGTTGCGTGTCGTGCTTGGGTTGAACAGTCGGTAGAGCACTTGCCCGCGAAAGGCAAAGATCCCAAGTTCGAGTCTTGGTCCGACACACAGTTCTAATCTGCCAGGAAGTTTCAGTTTTTATGTTGTTACTTTGTTCCACTGGAGACAGCATGGGAATCACGCTCTAATTATCTGTCTTCCCGCTGGCACCGTTCGGAAAATTATAAGGAAGCAAGCCTACGTCAGAGCCTCGTTTCTTTAACTACCGATCCGCGGTATCCTCTGGAAAAGGATTTTGAAAGCAGTCAGTAAACTCAACTTCTTAGCAGTCTATTTCAGAACACCCAAGTCGTAGCTTTCATAACCGTGAGATAGAAAAGATTTCCCTCATCCCACCTGCCTTCCACGAACTTGCAAGCCAACCCACAGTGCCTTCTGCAGAAAGTGCATTGTCGGAAGGTAGGCCTACACGTTAGAAAATGTCCATTATTGCGGGTGGCGACTCGCCACGGGCTAGTTTTCCAAATTTGTCGGAAGAAGATTGTTGCCTCCTCCAAGGCGGTGCCAGAAGGACACTGCAATTCCAGATCGCTTACCTTGGGTTGCCAAGAGCATCTCTGGCCTCAGTCGGCGTCGCGCTTTAAGTTGCCACTGGGAGCGGCACAGCAGGGTGTACAAGTCTTTGTCCCTCACTTTCTGTTAACGCTGGCTGTTCGCCACAGCGGTTTGTAAGCGAAAATACTACGTCCGTGCACCGATTCCCAATTTCCAGACAGAAAAGACATTAATTAAAATTGCTTAACCTATGGAGTCTGTCATAAGCCTAGTTCAAATGGTTCAAGTGGCTCTGAGCACTATGGGACTCAACTGCTGAGGTCATTAGTCCCCTAGAACTTAGAACTAGTTAAACCTAACTAACCTAAGGACATCACACACATCCATGCCCAAGGCAGGATTCAAACCTGCGACCGTAGCGCCGGCCGGCGTGGCCGAGCGGTTCTAGGCGCTACAGTCTGGAACCGCGCGACCGCTACGGTCGCAGGGTCGAATCCTGCCTCGGGCATGGATGTGGGTGGTGTTCTTAGGTTAGTTAGGTTTAAGTAGTTCTAAGTTCTAGGGGACTGATGACCTCAGATGTTGAGTCCCATAGTGCTCAGAGCCATTTGAACGATTTTTTTTGCGACCGAAGCGGCATAAGCCTTGTCATTTGAATCAAAAGTAATGAATAGATTGGCCTATACCTGATGCGATTTGCGTATCAGAGAAATCAAAAGTGTCAGCTCGGGAATGACTTGACACCTCTCACATCTGATGTGGAGTAAACTGAACAATATGGTGTGAAGCAGTGTGTACACGTTGACCAAAAAGTCCGTTAGAATTAGAAAATGATCTAATTCACGCAATAATGAAGATAGAGTGGAAGACCTTGACACTTGGTTCAAAAATGGTTCAAATGGCTCTGAGCACTATGGGGCTTAACATCTGTGGTCATCATTCCCCTAGAACTCGGAACTACTTAAACTTAACTAACCTAAGGACATCACACACATCCATGCCCGAGGCAGGATGAAAACCTGCGACCGCAGCGGTCAAGCGGTTCCAGACTGAAGCGCCTAGAACCGCACGGCCACACCGGCCGGCTCCTTAACACTCATGCCTGAAATGACATGAGTGATACGGCCGGGAACATCAGAACTCTTCACTTACATGTTGCAAGGACAAAGCATAAATGTCTTTTTCCTTTAGAACAGTACAAACTTTTAAAGAACTCAAAGCATAGATGTCTCTTTTCTTCCAAACAATATAAAATTTGAAGAACACTTGGCATAAAAATCAATTTTCTTTAAAACCCAACAAACTTTAAGAAATAAAATGTTACTAGAGCCTCACTTCAATTTTTAACCATGATTAAAGATTTTCCTGTAACAACAAGGATGTATATCAAACATAAAAAAATATAGTTGGTCAGGCCGACGACGGCTCGTGGCGCAAGCCCGCAGGCGGCGTAACAGGCAGAGGTAGACTACGGACGCCAGTTCCCGCCTACGACGAGACAAGCAGATTAGTGATCTAACTACACTGAAGCGGCAGAGAAACTGGTATAGGCTTGCGTATTCAAATACAGAGATACGCAAACAGGCAGAATGCAGCGTTGTGGGTGGCAACGCCTACGTAAGGCGACAAGTGTCTGGTGCAGTTGTCAGATTGGTTACTGCTGCTACAATGGCAGGTTGTCAAAATATAAGTGAGTTTCAACGTCGTGTTATAATCGGCGCACGAGCGATTGGACACAGCATCAACGAGTTGGCGATGAAAAGGGGATTTTCCCGCTACAGTCTGGAGCCGAGCGACCGCTACGGTCGCAGGTTCGAATCCTACCCCGGGGATGGATATGTGTGATGTCCTTAGGCTTGTTAGGTTTAACTAGTTCTAAGTTCTAGGCGACTGATGACCTCAGAAGTTAAGTCGCATAGTGCTCAGAGCCATTTGAACCATTTTCTGAATTTCACCGACAGCTGTGTAATTAAGATGTTATTTTATTTTATTTTGACTATTAGTTTCGAGTTTTCACTATGCTACCTTCAGACCCCACAAGTGTCTCTAAAAAAATAAACGATATTGTCATACAGTGCCCTATATTCCTGGATGTCGTGAATCCAGATCCGTATTCAAGTGCTTCATTCGAATATCTGATTGCAAGAGCATCATTCGAAGAGCTGATTGCAATCAAGTCTTCGAATGAAGCACTTGACATACGGATCTGAATTCACGACATCCAGGAATATATGACAATATCGTTTATATGACAATATCGTTTACTTCTGAGAGACACGCGTGGGGCCTGAAGATGGCGTAGTGAAATCTCGAAACTGGTAGTCAAAACAAAATAAAATAAAATTTCAATTACACAGCTATCGGCGAATTTAATTGATAATTATAAAATTTATCTTCTACACATATATATGAGTTAAAATGTAAATGCTCGCTTGTTCGAAACCTTAAATTTCCGAAAGTTCTTCACCGACGCATCGTTTCCTTCACATACGCGAGTATTTTTACATTCTTACTGGACCGCCATCTTCAATAAATACTTGTGTAATATATTACAGTATATTGATAATTTTTACTTTTTGACTGTCTAATTACATCTTAATGAAAATTTTCGTGCCATACGTGGTTAGCCTTCATCTTTCCAAGGCATCTTCAGTATCCCGGAATATGTACGTATTTTTGTTTGTACTATTTAGTTTACAGATTAGGACAATGCATATATGGGTTATAAAGAGTTCTGGTTGTAGGATTTTCTACGCCGTAGTAATAATTTAAAATTCTACTTACAGGTTCTGAGATGTTGTTCTACATGTTGTGCTTTTGTTCCATTTTTGGCTCTGTTCTCCATCTTATAATTGACGACTGAAATTTTGTTTTCCAGACTTCACCGCACCAGGCATCAAACACTTGTTTTGATGCTATGCTTTCGTTGGTGTTGCCGACTGTCGAATCTTATCGTCAAAGATTAAGTGTTATTCCCAACTATTGACTGTAATTTTGTTTGTGCGTTCATATATATATATATATATATATATATATATATATATATATATATATATATATATATATATATATATATGTGTGTGTGTGTATGCGTGTGTATGAGAGAGAGAGAGAGAGAGAGAGAGAGAGAGAGGACTTATGTTTGTTTTAATGTGCCTGCATGTCCAAGTCGAATGATTTTTGTATTATTATCTCTCTTATTAAGTGTAACTGAAAGTCTATATTGGTGTGTGTCTGTTCATTTACACATGCCTGATTTGATCAACAGTTTCCTGGATGTGGACGTTTTCTTGCACCTGTATAAGATTTCTGTCAGGGTTGTTTATTCTAATTACTTTCATATCTTGTTGGGATGTTGGTTGAGGTGTTTGAATTTTATGTTCTGGTGTGCTCTGTTGATTTCAGAGTAGAGATCATCTATTTTTTTTTTTAATTTTGCTCATCTACCAGACAAATAATATCATTCATGCATCTGCAATAATGTATGATTTTGAATCTTTCACCAACGATTATCTTTTCAAATATCTGGTTTTCTAAATGACTGATGAAAAAATGTTTCTAATATTGTCGATCCATAACTTTGCAGATAACGTTCGATTTCAAACTGGAAATAATTTTGCTCGGCTATCAATTTGAGAATATCTGTTATTTCTGTTATTTCTTCTGTAGCGAAGTTTCTGTGGTATGTTAAGTTTTATAGTATGATTTCTATTGTTCCTGTGATAGGGATGGAGGTATACATGTTTTCTGTGTCGAATGAAATCAGCGATGCTTAGCTTGGTTCCTGTATGTTCTGGGTGCTTTTTGAGGCCTCATATTTTTATCATTGTTCCATTATTTTTTACTTTATAACTTCTTGTGATTAACCTTTGGAGCTTCACATTTGAAAAAGAAAAGGAAGGTCAAATAAATTTTCATGACATAAGAATAATGAAAGAAAGTTGCAGACATTTAACCTTTTATAAAAAAAACAACAGCCACAGACACAATAATATGTTTCACATGTTATCATCCCCACACCCAGAAGCCTGTGGCGATGAGACATATTTTTGCGGATTAAATAGGATTTTGTTCAACAAGAAAAACTATGAAAAGGAAATGAGTATAATCATACAGTTAGCTAAAGAAAATTAATTTGATACAAATGTAGTATACAGACTCCAAACACAAAACAAACACAACACATCCAACGTTTCCAGCATGCAAGAAAATTCACAAGTTACAAACACATTTAAAACACATACTCAATAACAACATCACACAGTAAAGAAGCAAATGGCACACTAGGACTTACACACATAAACACACAGACTAGCAAAATACCAAAGAAACAGGGTCTCCAAACAGCATATAAAACTGTACAAATCCTCCAATCAAACTTAAGCCAACCAACAATCAAGAGAGACGAATTCCAGCGATCAGGACTATACAAACATGAATGTCAAATCTGTGACGCAATATACGTAGACATGACATGCAAAAAGTTCAAAATAAAGTACAAAGAACACATCAGGTGTTAGAAGTATGAAAGAACCATTACACATTTGCAGAGCACTTTAAAGACCGCAGCCACCATCCTAAAACCGTAGAAAAAGACATGAAAATAATCAGAATAAACAACCTTGACATATACTTTATACAAATACAAGACAACTTCACACCCAGAAGTCCATTGCTGAAAATAAACTTGTGACAAATGAGCAAACACACGTCAATACAGACGTTCTACTAAATGTACTAAAACAAATGATAAAATAAGAATCATTCCACTTGGACCTGCAGTCACATTAAATCAAATACATATCCTCCCTTCCTCCCCATCCCTCCCTCTCTCTCTCTCTCTCTCTCTCTCTCTCTCTCTCTCTCTCTTCCCTCTTTCTACCCCCATCTCTGATCACACACACACTATATATATATACAGGGTGAGTCACCTAACGTTACCGCTGGATATATTTCGTAAACCACATCAAATACTGACGAACCGATTCCACAGACCGAGCGTGAGGAGAGGGGCTAGTGTAATTGTTTAATACAAACCATACAAAAATGCACAGAAGTATGTTTTTTAACACAAACCTACGTTTTTTTTTTAAATGGAACCACGTTAGTTTTGTTAGCACATCTGAACGTATAAACAAATACGTAATAAGTGTCGCTTGTCGCATTGTAAAATGTTAATTAAATCCGGAGATATTGCAACCTAAAGTTGACGCTTGAAACCCCCGACGTTCAGTTGCGTGTTGTAACAAACACGGGCCACGGTCGGCGAACAGCATCTGCAGGGACAGGTTTACGATGACGACCGTGTTTGCGAGTGTGGCTGTAGTGCACTGTTGTGGTTTGGTCTAGCTGTCGCAGTGTCCGCATGTAGCGCTTGCTGCTATCGTTATTCTGCATTCCTCTCCGCACGCAGACCAACTGTAGTACACCGTGTTACCAGACGTCCGTGATAGTGTAGTGTTGTAGGAACTGTGACCATGGTGTATTCGAACTCTGAAAAGGCGGAGATGATACTCATCTACGGCGAGCGTCGACGAAATGCAGCTGAAGCCTGCAGGGTGTATGCGGAACGGTACCCGGACAGAGAGCAACCAACGTGCCGCACATTGCAAAACATCTACCGCCAACTGTATGCAACAGGTATGGTCGTAGCACGCAAACGGATCCGCAACAGGCCCGTCACAGGAGAAGAGGGTGCAGTTGGTGTGTTAGCTGCTGTTGCCATGAACCCACACATGAGTACACGGAACATTGCGAGAGCCGGTGGACTGAGTCAAAGTAGTGTCATGCGCATACTGCATCGTCACGGCTTTCACCCGTTTCAAGTGTCGCTACATCAGCAATTACATGGTGATGACTTTAATCATCGAGTGCAATTCTGTCAATGGGCATTAACAAAGAATGCGTTGCAGTTCTACCTGGTTACCGATGAAGCGGGTTTCACAAACCACGGGGCAGTGAATCTACGGAACATGCATTACTGGTCCGTGGACAATCCTCGCTGGCTCAGACAGGTAGAGAGACAGCGACCGTGGACTGTAAATGTATGGTGCGGAATCATTGGCGACCACCTCATTGGTCCTCACTTCATTGCAGGGGCCCAAACAGCTGCAACATACATCGCGTTTCTACAGAATGATCTGCCAACGTTCCTCGAAAATGTCCCACTGGAAACGCGTCGACGTATATGGTATCAGCATGATGGTGCACCTGCATATTCCGCAATTAACACTAGGCTGGCCCTTGACAGGATGTTCGACGGGCGTTTCATAGGACGTGGAGGACGCATAAATTGGCCAGCCCGTTCTCCTGATCTTACACCTCTGGACTTCTTTCTGTGGGGTACGTTAAAGGAGAATGTGTACCGTGATGTGCCTACAACCCAAGAGGATACGAAACAACGTATTTTGGCAGCCTGCGGCGACGTTACACCAGATGTACTACGGCTTGTACGACATTCATTACGCCAGAGATTGCAATTGTGTGCAGCAAATGATGGCCACCACATTGAACATCTATTGGCCTGACATGTCGGGACACACTCTATTCCACTCCGTAATTGAAAACAGAAACCACGTGTGTACGTGTACCTCACCCCTCATGGTAATGTACATGTGCGTCAGTGAAAAAGACCAATGAAAAGGTGTTAGCACGTGGACGTAATGGGCTGTTCCAGTCTCTTCTGTACCTAAGGTCCATCACCGTTCCCTTTGGATCCCTACGTAAGTCGGTGCTCTCCGATACACACGATCGAACAGCGGAGGATTGGTACTCAAGCGTCAACTTTAGGTTACAATATCTCCGGATGTAATTAACATTTTACGATGCAACAAACGGCACTGATTACGTATTTGTTTATATGTTCAGATGTGCTAACAAAACTAAAGGGGTTCCATTTTAAAAAAAGTAGGTTTGTGTTAAAAAACATACTTCCGTGCATTTTTTTATGGTTTATATTAACCAGTTTGGACAAGAAGAGAATAGAAGCTTTCGAAATGTGGTGCTACAGAAGAATGCTGAAGATTAGATGGGTAGATCACATAACTAATGAGGAAGTATTGAATAGGATTGGGGAGAAGAGAAGTTTGTGGCACAACTTGACCAGAAGAAGGGATCGGTTGGTAGGACATGTTCTGAGGCATCAAGGGATCACCAATTTAGTATTGGAGGGCAGCGTGGAGGGTAAAAATCGTAGAGGGAGACCAAGAGATGAATACACTAAGCAGATTCAGAAGGATGTAGGTTGCAGTAGGTACTGGGAGATGAAAAAGCTTGCACAGGATAGAGTAGCATGGAGAGCTGCATCAAACCAGTCTCAGGACTGAAGACCACAACAACAACAACAATTAACCAGTTACACTAGCCCCTCTCCTCACGTTAGGTCTGTGGAATCGATTCGTCAGTATTTGATGTGGTTTACGAAATATATCCAGCGGTAATGTTCGGTGACACACCCTGTATACAGGGTGGTCCATTGATAGTGACGACCGGGCCAAATATCTCATGAAATAAGCGTCAAACGAAAAAACTACAAAGAACGAAATTTGTCTAGCTTGAAGGGGTAAACCAGATGGCGCTATGGTTGGCCCGCTAGATGGCGCTGCCATACGTCAAACGGATATCAACTGTGATTTTTTAAAAATAGGAATTCCCATGTTTATTACATATTCGTGTAGTACGTAAAGGAATATAAATGTTTTAGTTGGACCACTTTTTTCGCTTTGTGATAGATGGCGCTGTAATAGTCGCAAACGTATAAGTACGTGGTATCACGTAACATTCCGCCAGTGCGAACGGTATTTGCTTCGTGATACAGTACCAGCGTTAAAATGGACCATTTACTACTTGCGGAAAAGGTCGATAGTGTGTTGGTGTATGGCTATTGTGATCAAAATGCCCAACGGGCGTGTGCTATGTATGCTGATCGGTATCCTTGACGACATAATCCAAGTGTATGGACCGTTCGCCGGACGACGACGAGTTTCGTTCTCTGTAGTTATTTTGTGAGATATTTGGCCCGGTCACTATCAATGGACCACTCTATATATATATATACTTTTTGATGATATACTTTTGATAATTTTTACTTTTGGACTGTCTAATTGCTGTAACCAAACGAATAAAACTCGATCTTTGGCAATAACAGTCGACAGTCGACAACATCAACATCAAACAAAGCATAGCATAAAAGCAAGTCTTCAGTTCCTAGTACTATTAATTCGAGATAACCAAATTTCAAATGATAACTATAAGAACGACAGTGCCAGAAATGGAACAAGGTGGTGCAATTCTTAGTGCAGTTGGCACGCAGTCGGCACGTGTGCAGTCAAAATACATGTTCGACTACCAGCATTTACGTTTCCCGTGGTTTCCTTAGATCGATTAATGTGAATGTCGCAATGGCTGTTTCGAAAAGGACTCGTCCAGTTTTCTTCACCATCCTGTTTCTGTCTGAGCTTGTCCTACGTTTTTAATGGTGCTGATGTCGACGAGACGGTAAATACTGCAATATTCTTTCAGTCCTCAAATGGTTCAAATGGCTGTAAGCACTATGGGACTTAACATCTGAGGTCATCAGTCCCATAGACTGATCTAAGGACATCACACACATCCATGCCCTAGGCAGGATTCGAAACTGCGACCGCAGCAGCAGCGCGGTTACGGACTGAAGCACCTAGAACCTCTTGACCATAGGGGCCGGCTTTCCGTCCTCGACAAAGACAATAATACTTAGGTACACTGCTCATGTTCTAAGCCAGTTACGTACTCCATGCGAAAAGATTACACTACCATGGATATCCTGACTGGGTTCCAACGCTTTATTCACTGGTTCGGGAGGATACAAAGAAATTAAATACCATACAAAACGAGAAAGGGGGATAGCGCAATAAGGCTACAGTCGAAGAAGAGGAAGAAATGAAAACATCACAATATTGTGCTGTTGTTGCGGTCTTCAGTCTGAACACGTGTTTGATGCAGCTCTTCATGCTACTGTATCCTGTGCAAGCCCCTTCATCTCCAGATAACTACTGCAACCTACAGTCTTCTGAACCTCCTTAATGTATTCATATTTTGGTCTCCCTCTACGATTTTTACCCTCCATGCTTCCATCCAGTACTAAATTGGTGATCCCTTGATGGGTCAGAACGTGTCCTACCAATCGATCCTTTCTAGTCAGGTTGTGCCAGAAATTTCTTGTCTCCCCAATTCTATTCAGTATCTCCTCATTAGTTACGTGATCTACGCATCTAACCTTCAGCATTCTTCTGTAACACCACATTTCAAAAGCTTCTATTCTCTTCTAGTCTAAACTGTTCATCCTGTTTCACTTTTATACATGGCTACATTCCAGAAAAATACTTATGGAAAAGACTTCCTAACACGTAAATCTGAATTCAGTGTTAATAAATTTCTCCTGTTCAGAAACGCTTTCCCTACTGTTGCCAGTCTATACTTAGTATCCTCTCCTCTTCGGGTATCATTAGTTATTTTGCTGCCCAGACAGCATAATTCATTTGTTACTTTTAGGGTCTCCTTTTCTAATCTAATACCCTTAGCGCACTGGAATTCAATTCGAATGCATTTCGCTCTGTTTTTATTTTTCTCTCCCTGATCTTTAACTCCTACTGCAAAGTTTTCTTTGTTTTCCTTTGCTGCTTGCTCTATGTTCAAATCAATAACATCGTTGCTATGTTGCAACCCTGTCTCACTCCCTTTCAACCACTGCTTTTCTTTCATACCCCTTGAGTTTTATAACTGCTTTCTGGTTTCTTTACATGCTGTAAATACCCTGCCGCTCCCTGCATTTTTACCTCTCCTAGCTTCATAATTTCAAACAGAGTATTCCAATCTACACTGTCAAACTTTCTCTAAGTCTACGAACGAAGATTTGCCTCTCCTTGACCTATCTACTAAGAGAACTTGTAGGGTCAGTAACGCCTCAAATGTTCCTTCATTTCAGCGGAAACTAAACTGATCTTCACAGTCGTATAGGTCCAATAACACAATCAAAGGTGAAAGAAGCTCTAAATCAGTTTGAAAACAGAGAAGCTAAACAACCAGATGGTCCAGAAACAGAGCAATTGAAATACGGAGTCCTTCTCTGAAGCTAAGACGTCTACATGTTGAAAATGTGATCGTCATGGAAATATTGACGGAATATGGCCTACAAAATATCTACAGGAAAAATTTACACTAGATTAAAGACAACAGAAAATGTAGTGTTGGATAAAGAGCAAGCTGACTCTAGATATAGGCGATGAGTTATCGATAACACATTTATTCTTAGAAAAACGTATAAAACGCCAATAATACATTTTAACAACACATCACATTTATAGGCTTCAAGCGTACTTTAGATAAACTGCATGTAATTGAAACAGGGGCGTACAGCTAGAGGATGTACAGAACTGCATGAACCGATCTTAACACAGGGAGTAGTTGAGATATTTATTTAAGAACGACACTTGAAATATAATAAGTGTGCAGTATATCAGGTACTCTTGTTAATATTCAATATTTAGCATTTACATAATAAAAAATGAAGGAGGACACAACAGCTAATTCAATACACTGACTATATAACTGTTGTTGTTGTTGTGGTCTTCAGTCCAGAGACTGGTTTGATGCAGCTCTCCACGCTACTCTATCCTGTGCAAGCTTCTTCATCTCCCAATACCTACTGTAACCAACATCCTTCTGAATCTGCTTAGTGTATTCATGTATTGGTCCCCCTCTACGATTTTTACCCTCCACGCTGGCTTCCAGTACTAAACGGGTGATCCCTTGATGCCTCAGAACGTGTCCTACCAAACGGTCTCTTCTTCTGGTCAAATTGTGCCACAAACTCCTCTTCTCCCCAATTCTATTCAATACTTCCTCATTAGCTATGTGATATACCCATCTAATCTTCAGCATTCTTCTGCAGCACCATATTTCGAAAGCTTCTATTCTCTTCTTGTCCAAACTATTTATCGTCCATGTTTCACTTCCATACATGGCTACACTCCATACAAATACTTTCAGAAACGACTTCCTGACACTTAAACCTACACTCGATGTTAACAAATTTCTCTTCTTCAGAAATGCTTTCCTTGCCATTGCCAGTCTACATTTTATATCCTCTCTACTTCGACCATCATCAGTTATTTTGCTCCCCAAATAGCAAAACTCCTTTACTACTTTAAGTGTCTCATTTTCTAATTCCCTCAGCATCACTCGACTTCATTCGACTACATTCCATTATCCTCGTTTTGCTTTTGTTGATGTTCATCTTATATCCTACTTTCAAGACACTATCCATTCCGTTCAACTGCTCTCCCAAGTCCTTTGCTGTCTCTGACAGAATTACAATGTCATCGGCGAATCTCAAAGTTTTTATTTCTTCACCATGGATTTTAATACCTACTTCGAATTTTTCTTTTGATTCCTTTATTGCTTGCTCAATATAGAGATTGAATAACATCGGGGAGAGGCTACAACCCTATCTCACTCCCTTCCCAACCACTGCTTCCCTTTGATGTCCCTCGACTCTTTACTATTACTAATGTACACAAAAAAGAGAGAAAAAAGTAAAGATGAACTCTTCCAAAACCCATTGTGATAGCTTTTCAAGGTATATATACTGAGAACAGTTGTGTATATGTAGAAGACGCAACAATTCGAGTGCGTATGTGAAACCATCAGCAGAACACTGATTAGGTGGGAAGATTTACGAGGAGAAAAGTTTCTGACTATGGGACTTACACGAGGATCTGCTTACAGGGTTTCTTGGACATCCAACGAGAGGAAGTGAGACTTCTGAGAAAGGTCAAAGGACGCTATGTATTGGGTACGACACATAATGCTGAGATAAGGACAGACTAAAATGTTCTTAAATTGGAACACATTAAATGAAAATACGAACTAATGATAAGTATTTTAAACATAGCTGCACAACAGCAACGGTTCCACGTAATAAAATTATAAACAGCCGACCAGTTCCAATGGATAAAGAATTCTTTACCTAGGTTTCAACAAATTTAAATTTGTCTTCTTCAGAAGGTGGCCTAAGGACAATGAACATCATAGCTTACATTAGAAAGGTATGGAACTTAAGTCAAGAATCGATTTTAACACAAATTAGAGAGCTCTTGCGTTACAAAAATATGAGAACGACGACTGGTACTTACAATTTTACGTTAGTATGGACTGATGTATCATCGCCGTTTTTACAAATGTCTGCATAGATCCATTTGTCAAAATTAAAATATAGCCCTAAAAGTAGGGTTTTTCACGTAAATATAAATTAGTACATGGATGTTGCAGAGCTCACAACCGACTGAGTGTAATCGGCCAGCGTAGTTACTCTGCGGCCAGGACTAATGATGACTGAGAAGACTTTTTATACTAAGGCAAGCCTGAAGGTTGGAGAGATGTCGATGCATTTCCGAAAAGACTGAAGGAATTTGCCGGATGTAGCTCGAACAGATAATTATTCTCTACTTTTGAAGGAAGAGACAGAAGAACGTTTGGTTACTTTAGAATTTATTGGAGCCAGTAGTTTATAGGAGGATTCTGTTATTAAAACAACTGCCTTAACTAATCAGATTTATAGTACTCAGTCATTTCAACCAAGAGTGAAAGGACGTATTGTAAAGAAAGTTGTACATTAAGCTTCTTGATTCATCTCCAGTGACCTCGAAGTCGCCACAAGATAAAAACGTTAAGTACTCGTTCAACTGTATTGCTTTCTGCAGCCGGAAGACAAATGCCGGTGAAAGTTAGCTGCAAACTACACAAAAACTACGACGATGATTTGTGGAGTCCGGAGAATAAGGAAAAACCAAAGATCACAATAGACCGTTAAACGCGTTTATCGTCCATGAAACGTAACAGTACCTGCCATTTAGCGTCCATTTTATGAATAAGTACCAAATGAAAAGCGGAAACTTTGCGTTCGATGTTAACTTTACGGAAAAATTTACTGTAGTGAACTATCTTGCAGAAGAAGTGTGAATGGATTAGTGATACTGTAATAAAACTGTATTTTGTTTCCATTTATAAGAGAGTTTGAAACGTGAATGATAAAGCGAAGTGCCGCTTTTTTTCGCTTACGGAAAAGAAAAAAATCATTACACTCGCGCAGTGTCTTATTTAATAGTTTCTTATCAGCCGAACTCCTTGTTATTCATTAGTATCAAGGTAGATCTTATTTGTGCCGCTATGCTATGCAATGTAGCAATCAACATTTCCGCGGTTTGATGCCTCTCCTCATGAGTTGCTTCACCTGTTTGCGGCACACCCGCGGAAAGTTGTGGACTCTCTTGCATGCCGAACTGATGGCATTTTCTAGGTCAGAGGAAGTTTTAAGCCGAATTACCATGACGTCTCCTAGAGGTGGTTAGTTAAAAAAACGTAGCCTTATAAAATGATGAAGTAAACAGCAGACACAGGAAAATAACTGATCAAACGAATTTAAAGCTACATTATTACTGGGTAACTGGGGCTGCTAAGATTTCGACTACCTAGTTCAGCTACCCTTCAAGGTCATATAATTAGCAATCCTGAAGACGGTTCATGTAGATTATCGCAAATAGAAGACTTTTCTTTAGGATTTTTGCAGGGTATCTAATACAGCTCTCAAGGCTTTCGTACATCTACAGAATTTTTGTTGATTAGGCGAAATTTTTGTTGATGAGGCAGAATTTTTGCTACCAAGAGCGAACAGCAAGTTAAGTTACAGGTTTCACACGAAGTATGAAATTCCGGGGAGTCCTCTCACCAACATCTGCTAATTCAGCAGGAAGACTAGCTGGTATACAGAAAGAAGTATTATGAACTATTCAGGAATGTGTATGCAAAAATTAATAAATGTTTTGTGTAAGAATATTTGTTTTCTTTCTAGATACACTGTCAAAAATCTTAAATGTCTCCTATTTATAATAATCTACTTGTGTCTTTTGGATGGTGATTTTGTAAAGTATCCAGAAGTCAGTACTTGGTTAACCTTGTAAACTAGTTGAATGTAGGCAGCCGAAAGAATTGCAATCTTCGTTTCGTTCCTACATGAACACTTTGTAATTACTTTCCCGCACTCTACCGTCTTAAAGTTTTAGATTTGTCTCTATCCACCATTCTTAATTTGTAAAATTCCCGTATTATTTCATTGTACAGTTAAGGCCATTGGTGCTGTCTTACTTGCATGTGTCAAAGTCATACATTCAAGTTCAGTGAGCTTGC
Organism: Schistocerca piceifrons; assembly: GCF_021461385.2. Lineage (NCBI taxonomy): Eukaryota > Metazoa > Arthropoda > Insecta > Orthoptera > Acrididae > Schistocerca > Schistocerca piceifrons. Next base: position 85,036,260 of record NC_060141.1, read on the forward strand.
ATGATTTCATTTGAGGCTGTTGATGTGACGTCACAAGTGCACACAAATTCTAACTTTTGGATTAGGTGCGCCAGAATTCCCATAACCGTACTACTGCAGGATATTATCCTACATCGAATGTGCATACAGGATATTGTTCCTCACAGATAATTGTGAGCGTATCCCAAGTTCATGAATTTAGCCATCAATTGTGGGCTCTCTGTTTGCCTGATAGATGGAGTTTCTGAGCAGTCACCTGTTAGAGCCTAACGATTATAGTAATATTTCTACAAATTATGTGAAGCAGTCTGAGATTTCGGGACTATGAGGAGTATATCAGGACAATTAAATCAGGTGGTGAAAGATCTGGAACAGAGGATTGTTAATATGTCAATCTTTTAGCGCGATTACTTCTATAGGAGTGTAAGTCTGCACTGTTTGGTGTGTGAACCGTCAAGGGAGAACGCTCATGTTATAGCAACTAAACAAACTTTTTATAGTTATTGTGGATAGAGTGTATTTCAACAAGTGCGTGTTCACATCTTCGGTAACGGTGACGTATTCATATTGACACTGAAGTGAATGTGATTCCAACTGAAATAAAGTCGTTGAGTTGATTGTTGAAGGCTTATTGACGACACCAGCTACGCACTTCCGGCTCTGTTGACTTATTTCAATGAATGTGAATTCCGCCCATCTTTCTCAGTTAGGGTTCAAATTGCAAAAGACTTGCGCCTTGTCATGGTTCGCCTGAGTCCCCCCGTCGGAGGTTCGAGTCCTCCCTCGGGCACGGCTGTGTCTGTTGTCCATAGCGTAAGTTCGTTTAAGTTAGATTAAGTAGTGTGTAAGCCTAGGGACCTATGACCTCAGCTATTTTGTCACATAGGAAACTACCACACATGCAAAGGTCTTTGGGTTTGAGGTCAAAAAAAAAAAAATGGCTCTGAGCGCTATGGGACTTAACTTCTGAGGTCATCAGTCCACTAGAACTTAGAACTACTTAAACCTAACTAACCTAAGGACATCACACACATCCATGCCCGAGGTAGGATTCGAACCTGCGACCGTAGCAGTCGCGCGGTTCCAGACTGTAGCGCTTAGAAACGCTCGGCCACTCCGGCCGGCAGTTTAAGGTCAGATCGTATATACGTGCTGATGGATGTGCCGTATTTGTTAGTCTGTCAGCCTTATGAAATGTATATCCTCGTATATTAAAAGACGCAGATGATACTCGTGGTTTTTAGCAAGTATAATACAGGCAGATTGCATGAAAGTTTATTTGGTGGAAAAGAACAGTCAGTTTGTAACCTCCCCCTCACTTATCGACCTTAATGACAGTGAAAAATTAAATCGCGTGTACCTAATGGAAATTTGGGAAAAGGAATCGTCACCGAAGTTAATCTATCGGTAAAGAGGGAGGAAAGGGTTACATCTAAATGAAAGGAAAAATGCAAATGAAAGTGGTGGGAATTAATATTGAAAAGGGGTAAAGTTGATAAAGAAAGTAAATGTGCGGCCGCTACGTTAACAATCAACTAGCGGTAATTAGATATTTGAGATTTGGGGGAAATTACGGTCGTCAGTCCTATGGACAATTACTATAGTAACTGGAAAAGAAAGGTTATTACACATATAATTCGCACTAGAAGCGTGGCAACTGAAGGTTGACACGTGTAGTGTGAAAACTGAAAGTTTGTCAGAAGTAATAAATTTCGCTACGCTCTGACTTAATTTAGCAAAAGAATTAATAAAACGGGAAAATTGAAAATTAATTTAGTGAATGAAATTAATAGTGAGCTTTGTTTCTGAAGCACATCGAAATTCAGTAAAATACGGTTAGTCTTGGGCTACCTCAACAATCATTTCAAAAGGTACTTGAATGTACACAATTTAGAAATAAGAGATTTAACTTTGAACTTGAATTAAATGATTCTGAACAATTAACAATAGTAAAATTTAGTACGTACCAAGCTGAGCTGCAGTCACAGGTAAGCTATAATACGGTAACAAAACTCGCACTCTTAATTTGCGCTTGTGTAATCTAAATATTGTAGCCAGCTATGAATACCTTAACTGAACTTTGAAATTAAAGCAGTGAAATCGAATGATATTACTTTAATGCTGGCGTTTGAATTTCAACGATACTCGGGTTCATTCCGGAAAAGGAAGGGACCCTGCTTGGTAATGCAATTGGGACAATGAGCAACAAAGGTTCATGCTACGTTGCTGTAATTTAGTGAGAAAAATTTAACAGTTTGAAAAGCTGAGGTCTGCCATACAGTTCTAAAACTTTACGTGCTACCAGTCTTCCTTGTTGGTTGATTGAAGGTTTGAAGTCGTCGATCGAGGAGGTGGCGACAGTCACTCATTGTCGGCCGTCGCTGTTGCAGAAGCTGGATGTTGGCGCGCCTTCTTCTCGACACGGTCACCAGACGAAACGGGCTCTTGATGTGCGCCAGCTAATGCTTCCCGTCCGCGACACCGTGTCAGAAACTATCATAGCAAGTTGAGCGCAATTATATGCTGCTAAACCCCGAAAGCGCGGCAACTCGCGGGAGCGTCACACAACACACCTGCTCCACTCGCTACTCCAGCCAGACTCTGCTCTGCCCGCGCTCCACGCGGCAGAGTTAACACTACCAAAGATCCTAAACACTTTGATTCTCCACACGACCTATCGATGTATTCGTTCGACAGCATTGTTTTCCCTAGGCAAGACTCAGCGTAAAATACAAATAATAATTACAAAACAAACCAATTATACATCGACATAGATGCATAAATATATACATACAAATAGTAAAACAATTACAATATATAAAGGCACAGAAATGTCATATATTCAGGTAACAAAATAAGGAAAAAATTTATAGTACAATAGATGGAAACAAGAGGATATGTTACAAGTTCTGCGAAATGTGCGGTCAAGTATTGCTTCTGCTCTGTCTGCAGGAGGCAGTTTGACAATATAGACCCCATCCTGCTGGCAAAGAGATAGACACATTTCCGTGAAATGGCATAAATGAAGAGTAGCCAGAATTTCGCCTGCCTGAGTTTGTATTTGCAAATTATTAATGTGTGTGGTGAATCTAAACTGACACGTTCCACGTCATGATTTATAGTTCAAAATGATTCATGGAACATGTAACTAACGAAGTAGGCTAGTATCTACCATCGCTGAAGGAGTCGAATGCGAATAGTAATTATTGTTAGAAGAAGGCAACTTGTACATTTAAGAGAAAGCTATAATTCACTTTTTTGTGATAAGATCAGTGCTGTAAAAATTTATAGTATCTCTCACCATAATAAAACGGCAAAATTGCCAAATGATTAGATGTATTCGATTTTTAGAAGTGTATGGTGTACATTCAGAGTTAGTATAAAATGGGAAACGCCATACTGGTATTCAGCATCAAATGATGTGGAGATCTCAAGGAACGCTTTGTATTGTGTAACGACGAGAGAGTATCAAAATTATCTGTAGAATTTTGTGCAAAAAAATGGTTCAAATGGCTCTGAGCACTATGGGACTTAACATCTGTGGTCATCAGTCCCCTAGAACTTAGAACTACTTAAACCTAGCTAACCTAAGGACATCACACACATCCATGCCAGAGGCAGGATTCCAACCTGCGACCGTAGCAGTTGTGCGGTTCCGGACTGAGCGCCTAGAACCGCTAGACCACCGCGGCCGGCGAATTTTGTGCATTTTTTCTTTTCGTTATTAACTCTTATGTACTATTTTTCTCAGTCAGAGATCCATATCTACATATACGAGGGTCACTCCGAAAGAAATGCACACTATTTTTTTTAAAAATCCATCTTTTATTCTACATGTTTGAAAGTTTTACAGTCTGTAGATACATAAATTAGGAATAATATTTTCATTTGACCACATAATTTCCGTCCCTACAAACTGCCTTACGCCATCTTGGAACCAGCGTCTGTATACCCGCACCGTAAAACTCTGGACCAACCTGTTGGAGCCACTATTTGGCAGCGTGCACAAGGGAGCCATCATCTTCAAACCTTGTTCCACGAAAAGAGTCTTTCAGTTTCCCAAAGAGATGTTAGTCACATGGAGCCAGGTCAGGACTGTAAGGCGGGTGTTTCAGTGTTGTCCATCCGAGTTTTGTGATGGCTTTCATGGTTTTTAGGCTGACATGTGGCCGTGCATTGTCGTGCAACAGCAAAACCTCCTGCTTTTGCCGATGTGGTCCAACACGACACAGTCGAACTTGATGTTTCTTAAGTCTCATCACATGTGCATCAGAATTTATGGTGGTTCCACTTGGCATGATGTCCACAAGCAAGAGTCCTTCGGAATCGAAAAACACCGTAGCCATAACTTTTCCAGCAGAAGGTGTGGTTTCGAATTTTTTTTCTTGGGTAAATTTGCATGATTCCACTCCATTGATTGCCTCTTCGTCTCTGGTGAAAAATTATGGAGCCATGTTTCATTACCTGTCACAATTCTTCCGAGAAATTCATCTCCACCATTCTCGTACTGTTCCAAAAGTTCGCTGCATACCGTTTTTCTTGTTTCTTTTGTGAACCACTGTCAACATTCTGGGAACCCACCTGGCACAAACCTTTCTTAACGCCAAAACTTTCAGTATTCTGCAACCACTTCCTTCACCTATCCCAACGTAGCGTGAAATTCGTTCACTGTGATGCGTCTGCCAGCAGTCACCAATTCGTTAACTCTGCACATTGTCTGGAGTGTGTGCAGTACGAGGCCTGCCGCTGCGAGGACTATCCTCAATATTGCCGTGCCCGCTTTCATCACGTAACCTGCTTGCCCACCGACTAACAGTACTGCTATCGACAGCAACCTCTCCATACACCTTTTTCAACCCCTTGTGGATGTTTCCCACTGTCTCGTTTTCATAGGACAGGAATTTTATGACAGCACGTTGCTTCTGACGAACGTCAAGTGTGGCAGCCATCTTGAAGACATGCTGTGACGGCGCCACCCACGGGAACAGGTTGTACTAAGTTTGAAAACAATCGGGAAGGATGTATCTAAACACTGTAAATCTTTCACACATGCAGAATGAAAACTGTATGTTTACAAAAATAGTGTGCATTTCTTCTGTAGTGACCCTCGTATTATCCGTAAGCCACTGTGCAGTGTGTAAGAGAGGGTACTTCCCGTCACTATTAGTCACTCTCCCTTTTTCATTCTTGTATGATGTGAGGAAGTAATTGTGTAAATGCCCCGTATCTATATGTACATCTATAACACACTTTGCTAGCCATTTAACGGTGTGTGCCGAAGGGTTCTTCTAGTACTACTATCTGATTACACTTTCGCTGTTTTACTGGAGAACGGGGTCCTGGGAAGAATGATTATCGGTAAGCCCCTGTATTGGCTCCAACTTCTCGAATTTTCTCGTCGTGGTCATTGCACCAGATGTATGTGGGCGGAAGTGACGTATTGTCCGATACTTCCTGTAAAGTGCTCTCTCGAAATTTCAACAGCAAACCTCTCCGCCTCTTGCAACGTCTGCCTCTTGTAACGCTCTCGAACCAAATAGCCGATCCCAAGACGAAACGAACTGCTCTTCGTTCGATCTTCTTAATCCTACCTATCAGTCGTACCTGGAAAGGATATCAGTTTGATGAACATTATTCAAGAAGCGATCGAACAAGCGCCTTGTAGGCAACTTCCTTTGCAGATGAATCTCTCTCTTATTCTCAATGGCCGTAAGTGATATATGCGGCAGAGGGAGCAAAACAGTGTTAAATTTACGAATCGTTATTTCGTAGGAACACGGCCACTTTTCATTCAAAAAGTTTGTTAAAGGACCTTAGGCATCTCTGTTACTTCTACGAATAGCCTACACCGAGCTGTCACGACTCTTGAATTGTGTCTCTTGAAGCTTTCGCTGTCTCCTGTTACGCCTACACCGTAAGATCTCCAAATGCTGGAGTAATACTTGTTTAAGATTTTCTGAATTCACACACTGCACGTCTCCAGAATCATGATAAAAAATCTGAATCAAACTGTTCGTTGAATGTCTTGGTGTTTAGTAGTATTACCACCTGGACATGGATGTTGCACAGGCCAGGAAATAGCGTTTTTTACAGTTTTGTTGCAAAGTCTACTTGTATCCAAAGTGGGTCACGTGTTTCATCACGGATACTGTGAAGTCTATATATACGGCAGCAGTAGGTCAAAAGATGAGTTTTTGCATGCTGAGCCAAAAATGTACACTTGAATGCTAAGATTCTTTTATACTGCAACATGTCGAGTCAATATATGGTATGAACCGTCTCCTCCCCAGAAGATCTGAGTGTGGCTGATGGTTATAGTTTGCTCGTCAATGTGTCGCACTCAGTATTTCATTTCAGTTGTAGAAAGCTGTATAAAAGCCAAGGTCTAATGGCATATCAGTTTGGACAATGTGGGGTTGATTGGGTAGGATACTAGCACATAGACATGGCTACATACGAACAGTTACATGCTCGTGGAACAATTATGGGGAATGGGCATTTATGGAACAGGGGCCTCACGGTGGTTAATAGGCAGTTGTGACTTTTTGGGATATGACTTTCAATCTGGCCATCCTGTGAGTTATTGGATCATTTAGATAACGGTGGTAGGTTAAGTGTCATCTCTCGACAGTAGCAGCAATACTGCTCGGCAAAAATTTTTCTTGGATATACTAGCTTTGATTTCAAATAGGCGGTAGACGTAAGTAACGGCTTTAGTTCTCATTTCGTTTTCATCTAAATAGATGGTCTTAACGATGTGTCGCGGGGGGTACTTTGAGTTCTAGTATCATTTGCCTGCATTCGTTATTTCATTCGTGAATGGTACGTGGGAAGATAGCACCTAAGTCTTCATATGAGAAAGAATTTCTTCGATCTTCACTGTAGTTATTTCGTGACGTGTAACTGAAGGGAAGTACGAGTACTATACATCCTGATTCTTCCAGAAACGTACATCTAGAAATTTAAACAGTAAACTTCTTCTAATACAATGACGCGTCACTTGTGACGTATGACGGCGCAGTTTGATGCCCATCTCCGTAATACTTTCGCGGTTGCTGGACGGACCCTTGACGGAACGCGCATCCCTTCCTTGGAACTCTGTTGTCTCTGATAATCGTACATGATATCAGTCCCAGTCTCACGAACAGGTCTCAAAAATTGCTGCAACGAAAGCTTTTTAGATGTCTCCTCCGTTGGTAAATTACATCGACTGATACTGGGAAAGTGCTTTCCATTCAGCTTTGAGAAAAGGGGCTTGAAGATGTCGAAGGTAGTGGAAACCACTGCATTAAAGACAAATAATGTGTGTCCACAGAACATGTGACTTGCAGTTTGAAAAGCGTCATGATGGTCTTCCCAATGACAAAAGATTCCGGATTAGCTAACCACTTGAACTTTCGGGAGAGCACTGCCAAGTGGGAGGTAATCATGAGATAAGACTGAATGGTAGGGTAACGATTTACGAAAATTTCGTCCATAAATGAGAGTATCATGAGGGCTGTGAATGTCGACAAATATAAATAAAATAGTTTACAGCGTCAGTCAGTCGTTTATTGCCCCACTACTCATTTCAATGGTTCACAACGTCATTTTCAATCGTATTGTTACATTCCAAATGTTAGCACAGACGGCAGACGGCTTGTCGCACCGGCACACGAAATGCAAAGTAGGTAATGTTTCATCTTTTGTCTGTGATAAAATTGATTTTTCACATAATGCACTGTTAAAGTTAAGAAAACATAAATTTGAAACATTACAGTGTTCTTCAAGGGAAGTAGAGTCGCTAGGACGCTGCATACTGCTACTTGTTGCCAGTTTCCTGCCCTGTACTTTATGTTTACACTGTCACTTCACACAAAGATGTAATGCGTGCAAAGATATGCTGCGTTTACACTGAGGAGAAAGATAACTCAAAGGTTCAACGTCACCTGCGGTGTCTTCTCATGTCCCTTGTAACCGTAGCTCTTAACTATATAAAGACCATTTCATTCTCCTTGTCTCTGTTTCTTTTCGTTCGTGAGTGTGTTGATTTTATACTTGCTAGCAAGTATAAAATCAGCACACTCACCAACGAAAAGAAACAGATAACTATATGTTGATTTGTTAAATGTTCTGATTCCCAAAATGGAGGATTATTATTCGAGTCGGTACATCGAAGGGGCGGCTGTAACAGCACTTGGCGGAGCCACCAGTTCTTCCTCCTTTTCCCGTACCAGAAAACAGTGAGGGAGGTTGAAGCAAAATTAATCCAGACAATCCGATTACAATGTTTTACCAAGCAATGACCTATCAACTGTGTAATTAAAAACCTCTCTAATTAAATCACTTGATTTGAGTATCAAAACTAATTTCGTCCAAACAATAAACACCAGCGATTTATGAAGAAACGACATTCAGTTTAAAAAAGACGGTGGTTCATTTAGTGTAAAGTATTTTTTTAATTTTTATCACACTCACTTTTATAATACACTGTCATAACACCTTTCTGCCTACAAAGAACATCTTTAAATACTACGACAGCTAAATTAAAAGCTTATATTAAGACCTAAAACAAGTACAAATATTTTCATTATGTCTACTTGTAAGCTTAGTAAAGGGCTATTAGCGTATATATGGATTTATGTTTGTGTTTTGTCAGCTAAACATAATATCAGATATCAGGAAATTACATACTTACAACTAACGGTGTGAACACGGCAAGCGCCATAACCCGGTTTCCCAGAATCTTTGCTCAGTGAAAGAGGAGCCAAATGAGCGAACACGTGTCTCGGCTTATCCATAGATACTCGACCGCTTCTGAGAAAACGGCCGTCAAAGTTTTCGACGTAACGTAGGTGTCTTCTAGCACGCGATGAACTCAGCCCGTCTCTTGGCACAGAGTTCGAAACCCGATTATTGTTTTTATTTATTTTATTTTATTATTTTCATTTATGGTACTGGTGTCCGTAGAAGTTTTCTGCAATAATGTTTCTTATCAAGTTATGAGCTTCAAGGGCGCTATATTAAATGTAAAATTACAACCGAGTTTCACAATAAGTGTCATACATTTATTATATAATATACTTGGTATGATGCAGTCAGGAGTTAGAATCTTTTCAATTTCTCGTTTTCTTATATTTGATTATTATAACAGTTCTTAATTCTTACATTTAATTCTTATGTTTATCCTTCTAGAAGGTATGTTGCATTCCCTTGGATGATAGCAAACGTAGAAACATTTGAAACGTAGAAATCACGAATAATAGGAGCATCGCGCGAAAGCTGTTTTTCCCCACCGACTTTCCTAGTATGAATAAGAAACGAAGAAACGTCGTTAGCATTGCTCAAGATTTTACGCGTCGGCAATAATTTCACGTCAAACCACGCATAATGGATAAGTTTTTCAAAAACTGACATTTGCAGTTGATTGTGAATCACAATACACCACGGGAATCTCACCGAAAACAATATCAAATAATTTTTCCATTCATTTATGTCTTTCTTTCTTTTTAATTCATTGATCATACAATTAATAAACGAATAAGGACAACATTGTTCCTATGTATTGGGAAACATTCTTGTAGTAATCTCGTGTGGACATGGGCAGATAAATGAAAAACAAATATTAAAATAGTAATAATCAAGAATTCCATTTCCAGTAAGACCACAGTTTGCATAAAATATATAATAATAATCGGGTTTGGAGTACGGGGCAAAAAAGTGCGAAACTGGCACGTTAGCTACTGTGCCACCACTTCGGTCCAGCTATTGGTTCTCTAAAAGTCACGCACGGGTTCCCGGGTTCGATTCCCGGTGGGGTCAGGGATTTTCTCTGCCTCGTGATGGCTGGGTGTTATGTGCTGTCCTTAGGTTAGTTAGGTTTAAGTAGTTCTGAGTTCTAGGGGACTGATGACCATAGATGTTAAGTCCCATAGTGCTCAGAGCCATTTGAACCATCTAAAAGTCACATAAAGCACCTCTCACAAACGGTCATCTACGGATAATCCGATACCTACAAACGCTTATTTTGACCCCTCTTACACTAAGCGAAGTTTCTGTGAAATCTAGTTGTGACACTTGCTGTGTTCTCTTTGTAAGCGCACGTTTCCCTCCCTGCTTTCTGAGTTAGATGCTCGCGCCCTCTATGACAAATTCTTCCCTTCTGAAAACCATACAATATGATAAATGTTGCAATAACATCTCAGTCAGTTATTCATCGAATATGATAGTAAACACTGGTATTTAAAACAGAAATATGTACGTAAACAGAGTGACGTATTTAAGGTAGAGGAGACAGAGTGGCAATTCTTTGGTACATGTTTTAGATGGCTGATGGTGCTGCGTTTCAGGCTGCTAGATGTTTACGCCACTGCCCGTAGGCTTGGAAGAGACTCAACGCAGTTGACGACCAGAGCATTTACCTGCTTCAGCTCGATGGCACTCTTCCTCCAAAAGAGTGGTTTACATCAGCTGGGCAGATTTCAGTATGAGCGGACGCAGCCCCTATGGCACAGCGTGACACTCTGTTACAGGGAGGCCCCATCATCAGCTGGAGCGTGTATTCATGACGCAGCTACTACCTCAGCTAAATAGATCGTAGTAAATATTAAAATATAAATTTGTTGCAAGTTCCTTCTGCCCAGTGAGGAATTTATCCGGCTCCTAGCGTTTCTTAATTCAAATCTCGTATTCTTCTAAAATGACTAACCGCATGGGTATTTTTTACAACTTCATGCACAATTTGTAGTTGACCTTCAGCTCTACCAGCATTATGTCCCTCCTTTTGAATATGAAAGCCTAATGCTGTTTTATTGTTGACACATTTGTGCTCTTTGAATCTGAAATCAAGACCTGCCTGTCTGTTCGATATAGCTTTCATCGCCGTCACTGCGTGATATTTTATGATCCTCAGATTTCTCGTACTTATTTACTTACGTGGTAAGTTATGACGCATTCATATTTTGCGTTATCCTATGCCCTAAACACCTTTCTCCGGAATATGTGCTAAGTTTTATCTGATATTTTACCGACGTATTTCATGGCAGCGTACATGATTTTATTGGATGCCGTCTGTACACATAGTATATTTCTCTTCTCTACATTCTTTTGAATGTTGTTGTATGTAGTTTTAACTATGTGTGGCTGATATTCATTTGAAAGGGCCATCTATCCTAATATGCCTGTTTCTTTCGTCACTTCCGCTTGGCATAATGGGAACAATATTATTTTATATATCTCAGAGTAGACGCGTGTGTGTGATGTGGAGGGTGATTGGAATGGGTATTAATAACCGCGTTCGTAAATGTTGGTTTCCTGCATATTCAAATCTTCTGTTTGTTTTAAATTGTCAATTCTAAAAACATGTAAAAAAGTTACCTTTCCGTCTACTTCATATTCTATCATGAGTTTTATCTTGGTACACATACTGCTCAAATTTTTGGCCAAGTTCTCTATTTGTGTTTCATTCTTTTTGTAAAGAATAACTGAGTCATCAGCATACCTTCTGCAGTTTACTGTGTTGGTAAAAGTCTGGACTCACCTTGAAAAAAGCCTTTTCGAGCTGGTTAATAAAGACACCAGTAATGTTTCCCGCTAAGCAGATTCCCATAGCAGGTCTGTCGCTTTAATATATTTTAATGCAACGTCAGTATCCACTGAAGCAAAAGTAGCACCATCTGCTACCTCAATATCTTTTATTTCCTGGGTGATCACACTGTTTTTTTGATATTATAGCGTTTTTCGTGAATAAAATTTGCTTTCAATATTTTGTTAAGCTCCCTAGTACTCGTAATTCTGTATCTAGAATAATCTGTATTAGTAACTACTGGCCATATTGCCTTTTTTGTGCACTTTAAATGCTTTCAGGACAGCTGTAATGCATTCACGACCTGGCTTTTGTCCTTATCTGAAAAGAGAATATTGCTATTATCTGTCTCTGGCTTAGTTCTTTCTGGAATCTTTGCCAAGTATTTTTAACTTCTACAGCATTATTCTTCATAAAGATTTCTTCAGTCTTTTGAGTGTAATCGTTATTGTCGATCAATACGGATTTATTACCCTTGTCCAAACTTGTAACGAGAACTTTTTCATCTCGTAGCTTATTATTTAGCTTTTGAATCATTTTATACTCAGTGACTTTTTTCTGTGAAAGTTTCTGTGAACTTTCTACGAACATCCTGCTTTTAATTGTTGTAACGAACTGTTCACGTCTACTCAATTTTCCTACTTCACCGTAAATCATAGTTATCATGTTTTTAATTGTAGCTCTCTCTCGTTTCTTCCCTATACTAAACTCGTACTGTAAATCTTTGTTTGAAACCTGTGTTTCTTCGCCGTTTAAAATCGTAGTAGATAAGCTTTAAACATGTTTAAAAAATAGGTGGAATCTCAGTGCTTTACTGTTTTGCTGTCAGTTCCTGTTAAGATTGAAACTGAAAATGTTCTTTTCTGTGTCTCATCCTAACTAAAATTAGTTCCTTACGCGCGTGATCCTCAATCATATTCCAAACATCGGAGAATTGTACGGGTGAAAGCATTTTATTGAGTGATAAGTGCTGCTTCACCTTTTTTTTAGTTTCAGAGCAGGTGTATCTTATACATCTCCTTCAACTGTGATTTTACCTATCATAACTCGCGCTCACGTTTGACCTTTTTAGCACGCTTGTAAGAATTATTCACTATTATTCTTGCATATTTAGAAAATACCCTTATATTTACACATATCTTGTTGTAGTCAGTTTTAGCCTGGTACCTAATTCTTTGAATCTGAGATTCAAACCAGCACTAACTTCTTCGGGTTGACTAGCATAGACTTTGGAACAAATAAGGAGACAGTGTGCGACAAAAAGGGCTGAGAAACGATGCCTCTCGTTGCCTTTTGCGAGGATGACGTCTTCGCCTAATTATTGCGAGATTTCAAAATAAAAATAATATATAAATTCGCTCCTGATGTATTACTCAGATGGATAAATCATTACTAGGTTGAACTTAAGTGCAATCTACTTTAAATTATGTATCAACAACGTTAGTGCTCAATAAATTTTAGCTAGTAAAAGTTTAATTTCCTTATACGCTCAGACGTTAATTCGAAAGCTATTGAAAGCAACTACACAGTTAAGTGATTTGAATATAGCTCGAGCTTCAAGTGTTTAGGAAACTCACCACACAAAATGAAATAAATTAAAAACCGCTGTAAAACACAGACAGCGTTCCCAGCTAAAATCTAACAGAGGACAACTCCACACTAACTTATAATTAGAATCTAATCGATATACAGTTCACTGATCTAAGAATCTATTAATAGCAGAAAATATTCAAACTGTCCAAACTCAGTGCACAATTTATGAGTCCAAAACAACTGCATACCCGAAAATACAAGTTGTGCTGAATTGCAGGCAGAAATAAATCTGAGACCTTACTAATGCAGGATAACTCTTAAATCCCAATGAACCTGCACAAAATATTTTTAAGCATCGACCGACAACGCTAAAAGTTCCTGTCACCAAAAATGTGCGCAGCTCGATCACCGCTTAGTTCAGGATGGATGTTGCGTTTTCTAACTCATACAAAATTTTCTGTCTGCAAGATGGCAACCACCCCTTCCAGGCTTTGGAGGTCCACTCCACAGAAACACCCCTACAGCTACATCACTTAATGAGTTTGTTCTTACACCAACCTGATTCACAGCCTTCTGTAACCGGAATTTTATCACTTCCTTTGATGTACGCTAAAGCTCTAATCGAATTTGATACCTTACATTTAATTTTGTGCGCAGTAGTTCATTCGGAATTTAAATTTAAACAAAATCAAACTTTTATTTCGCTGCTACAAATCAGTTCGTAGTCCTGTGCAATCAAATATTAATCCATCTTTCCGTTGCACTACTCAGAATTATGATCCGTATAACAGATTTAAGGTTATAGGTGAAACTATGCAAATTTTTAAACAATTAATTAAATCCGCAATAAAAACATAAATCTTACGAATTAAACGTCGGATGTAGTGTTCAATAGCGTCCTCCAATGCACACTGCCTTGCTGATTTGTATGTGCCTTTTCTGATTTTATACTGATTTTTAATTGAAATTCAAATACGAAGCACCTCATGGCTTAATTAATTATGTTACAAAAAGCGCGAGTAGTTCAGTCAATGGCCATCACATAGAACTACTAACTGAGTGCTTGATCTGTTTCGTACGTTAAATAATATAATCTCTGTTGGTCCATCATGGCCAGGGGACATCGGCTGGTTAAGTAGTTGTCAATGTCAATAAAATTCACCAACAGCCGTGTACTTTAAGATTTATTTTATTTTATTCTGAAGGCAACCAGTTTAGGCATTTCATTATGCCATCTTCAGGTCCCATACACTTCCATCCAAATAAACGAACTTGTCGTATAGTGCCATAGAACATTGGATAGCTTGTATTAAATCGTTATACAATTGTATACAATTCGCTGACGTGACAGAAACTGCTATGCGACAAGTTCCTTTATTTGGATAGAAGCGTATGCAGCTGAAGATGGCATAATCAAATGCCGAAACTGGTTGCCTTCAGAATAAAATAAAATATCGTTAATTACACGTCTGCTGATGAATTTTATTGACATTGACAATTAAAAACTATGTTATTAAAGATTTGTTGAATTTCGATTACAAAAATTTTCTTGGTGCTATGTATTATTAACAAATTATATTTGCATACTGACAGAATCACTTGCTCTCTTCTTCACATTGACGAATCGTCCTTCACTATATCTATAACGGTTAGTAAGGTGTGTAGTGGATGCTAGAGGCGGAAATTACGTCACGAGCGTTAGTTTGGAGATGACGAGAACACGTGGCTCGGCCGCCCGGCGGTCGCTTGCCGGCCACGTGGCCAGGCAGCCGCCTCACGCTGCCAGACCGCTTTCAGGGCCGATGGGAGACGCGCTTGCCCGGAATGCGCTCTAGTCGAATGCCTCTCGCTACCGATACCAATTACCCATGCTCAAATAAGTCCGTTGTGTCACAGATGATCCACATACTATAATTTTTTCTTTCAATTTTCACACCCAGTTTTATTGCATAATCATAACCGGTTTCAGGCTACAATTGTCATC
The DNA here is from genome assembly GCF_021461385.2 of Schistocerca piceifrons. Lineage (NCBI taxonomy): Eukaryota > Metazoa > Arthropoda > Insecta > Orthoptera > Acrididae > Schistocerca > Schistocerca piceifrons. The sequence goes on from NC_060141.1 coordinate 85,051,319, forward strand.
TTCAAATGCGACAATAGAGGAATGAAAAGCCAAAATTAAGAACTGAGAAGTACAAATATATTCACTAGGTCTGCTTGTGAGCTAAACACAGTGCTTCAGTATTAACATACACCACCAACGCGATGGCTGCATGGCAGACTATTGGGTGGAGGGAGCTAAACATATTCCCCATTCACCATACAATAAATATCAAAATCACTCAAACTGGTAAGATTTTTTAAAAATAGGGTCACTACTTTCCTGATCAGAGGGCACGCCTGCTTATACGGATATCCACGCTTTCGAAGAACTGACACTCAAACAGGCCCTGCAACCTAAACTGCAAACGATTCAGCTGCACTGCCGGTCTGAGACCTCAGGAACCGTAAGTGCCTCTTCCCGTGGTTATGTTGGCTATGGGGAACACTTCGCTTCACACAGGAGTGTAGTGCAGAGTGGCACCCAAGGTAACAAAAGCACGCAAAGACAATCACCAGACCCCCAGTCGTACGCAGTCTCTTGAAGATCTCAGATGTGTTGGTTCATGAGTATCCACAAGACGGAAGTTACTGCCGTCTTACTACGTGGCTGACTCACATCACCTTGCAAGCAGCTTATTATACAGACTGGATAACCGTCGAGTAACGCGATCAGTTACCGGGAACTAGCAGTAAATATGGTAATTGCTGTCGTGGCGTCACACTGAGTACTTCACTCGAATTTAGTACAGCGAATCCATCAGCAGCAATGTATCAAGCTTCAGCGTGCTGCCCTGATTCTGATAATACAACTCGATTCCCACAGCTTACGTTTTTCCATTCTCACGTTCAGCTCTAACTATTAGCTCGCACTCTCTTTCCAGGAACTGGATTTCAATCTCATTGTCTTCACTGAACCCCTTTGTGTGTTTACCATGTGTAAATCCGCGCATACAATAGGAACGCAGTTCGCGAAATACACTACAGGCCGTTAAAATTGTTACATCATGAAGAAATGCAGACGTTTTCAGTTCGTGAGAGATCTCGAGAATGTGCTGGCCAGGGGAGCAGTCGAACACTTTCGGTATCCCGTACAGGACTTGCAACATACGGTCGTGCATTATCCTACTGAAATGTAGGGTTTCGCAGGGATCGAATGAAGGGTCGTAACACATCTGAAATGTAACGTCCACTGTTCAAAGTACCGTCAACGCGAACAAGAGGTGACCGAGACGTGTAACCAATGGCACCCCATACCATCACGCCGGGTGATACGCCAGTATGGCGTTGACGAATACACGCTTCCAGTGTGCGTTCACCTCGATGTCGCCAAACACGGATGCGACCATCATGATGCTGTAAACAGAACCTGGATTCATCCGAAAAAAATGTCGCTTTGCCGTTCGTGCACGCAGGTTCGTCGTTGAGTACACCATCACAGGCGCTTCTGTCTGTGATGCAGCGTCAAGGGTAGCCGCAGCCATGATCTCCGAGCTGATAGTCCATGCTGCTGCAAACGCCGTCGAACTGTTCGTGCAGATGGTTGTTGTTTCGCAAACGTCCCCATCTGTTGACTCAGGCGTCGAGGTGTGGCTGCACGATCCGTTACAGCCATGCGGATAAGATGCCTGTCATCTCGACTGCTAGTGATACGAGGCCGTTGGGTTCCAGCACGGCGTTCCGTATTACCCTCCTGAACCCACCGATTCAATATTCTACTAACAGTCATTGGATCTCGACCAATGCGAGCAGCAATGTCGCGATACGATAAACCGTGAAACACGTATGTAACGCAGCAGCGATGGCGAGGCATTGCAGCGTCTCTGACCAGAGAGTATGCGCTTGACCGCGAGAGTGTTGCGAGCGGTTCTCAGTCAGTCAGTGAGTCGTTGCGAGTCTGTAGCTCTGTCTAGTTGAGAGCAGTACTCTGTCAGTAGTCGTCGCGTGCAGTACGCTAATAGTCGTCATGCAGAGCGGTCGGTCAGTAGATGCAGCCCAGTGCGGTTGTGTGATGTAGGCGGTCGGCAACACTGGTCAAGATGGTGAATAAGGTATACTGTTAATTAATATAATCATTAGATAATGAAAAATTTTATTTATTGTAATTATTCTCCAACAAGTCCCCCAATAATAATTTTTATTTCACAAGCATTTTTTCAAAAATTTAATTTTTTATTGAACTAAAGATTTCGTTGCACTTCCCATTTCATTCTACTTCTTTTGAAGAAAAATTTCACTAGAATCACAAAAAAAGAGAATATTATTATTTGCAATGCAGTTCCTCCAAGCGGTGCGCAACAACAAGAGCAGAAATGTGACATCCATTTATTCTGAGGTAAGACTTTAATTCTGATTGTTTTGCACAGGGCCAAAGACCGATATTTCGGTTTAATTGTATTTTCTTGTCACTGAACGGACTTTAAATTTTGTGAAGAATTTATATTTGAGTCAGATTGCGAATTTCCCATTTTTGTTGCCATTGTCAGTACATTTCATTGTGGGCAGGTTACGCTTAGAACAGTGTCCATTAGCATTCATAATTAAATATTGTCATATTTCTTTCTTTCAAATTTTTGTGGGGAGGTTACACTCGGCTCCCATTTGTATTAAGTATTTCATTTTCCTTTTAAATTACGGTGGGGAGGTTACACTTGGCGACACCCAGTCCAGGATCGTATTTCGTTGAGAATCTTTTGAGCAACAGTCAGATATCTGCTCTTATTTGCTTAGATATAATAAGGATTTGGCGCAACGCTTTTATTAACTTGTGACTTTCTTTCTACAGGTCAACGGCAATTCGTTGCTCTGTTGTATTTGTGTGTTGCTTTTGCATTGTGCTTATTTATTTTGTGAATATTTGTGACTATTGTGAAAATGCCGCGAAAGACTATGAATAGTGTATCGCGAGGTATTTTGAATGAAATTACCGACTTAAACAGCGTGACCGATAGTAATTGTGACACGCAGTGTAATGATGACAATCCTGCGTTCACCAACAATCAGTGCATTACAACCACTAATGATGACTTTTACCTTAATGATGAACAAACGAACCCAATTGTCTCGTCTGTTAATTTAACGACAATTGATGACGCGGAACGCTCTATTGTAATGCGCGCTACCCAGCTTAACATACCCGATTTGGAAAATTCAGATAACGTACAGACAAATTTGTCTAATGAAAATGAACAGGATACTCAAAGTACGGCGGATTTATTTAATTCCGAAGTAGTGACTGACAGTGTACGTCCGACTGATAAACCTTTCTGTAAATTACAGAATGACCAAATGGTCACGCAAAACGAGAAAATTCCAGATCCACCACTAAACAGCACAGAGAATATAAACGCTAGTTTTGACTTGGTTCGAATTATGAGAAGTTTGCTACAACAGCAAAGTGAGAAAATAGACAACAGTAGTAAAGATTTCAAACAACAATTTAGTGAACAGAACGAAAATTTCAAACAACTTAGCGAACAGGTCAGACAACAGAGGGAAGATAACAAACAAGATAACGAAAATCTCAAACAACAATTTAGTGAACAGGACAAAAAATTTAATAAAATTGATGAAAATTTTAGACAACTTAGTGAGCAGAACAAACAGTTAAATGAAAAATTAGACGACAATTCCAGACAGCTTAGTGAACAAATTAGAGCCGTTGCCGCGCAGTGCCATGACACTAAGGAACAGTTGCGCACGGAAATTGAGGCTTGTTCACGAAAAAATAGCGAAGAAATTAAGTCTGTTGCGCAAGAATTAAGGGAAATGCAAACAGCCGCAACAGAAACACTCAGAGACGAAATTAGCGGAGTCGCTAAACAATGCTCTGAAAAAGCTACACAATTACGGGACGAGTTTAAAGCAATGACGGTAGAACTTTCGCGCACAATGGATCAAAAGATCGACGCGAAATTCGACCAACAGAACACTCAGATTGACGAACGCTTTAATCTTCACATACAAAACAGTGATACGCGTTTCCGCAAATTTATTCAGGATCAAAACAAAGTAAAACGACAAGTCATGGAAACAATCACGGCTCAGAGACAAGAAGACAAACGTAAAATGTTTGCGAAGGCAAAAACGTATGTAGACAATAATATTGCTACAGTGTCCGACGAAATTAATTCCATCAAACAGTCGAACACAGAATTACGTGACGAAATTTCCAATCTTAAGTCGAATACAGACACATACACAACCGATTTTCAAACAGTGACCGACAGACTAGAACAATTAGAACTAGCACAGGATTCCGATGTCGTCAAATCTGACGTTAAAAAACTGAATGAAACTACGCGTAAATTGCAAAAACAGATTAATGCTACTGACACTAAAACTGACGATCAGGCAAAAATACTGACTGAAAAATATGATGAATTGGCCAGTCGTATTGATGCTATCGAAAGTGCTAATGACAATAAATCAGACGATACTTCACCGGTTTCATTTAATCAAACACCTGAATTTCAAAATTTACAGCAGACAATTAATGAGATCGATTCATCTAACAACACGTTACGTAGGAAGTTGTCAAATTTACAACAAGAAGTAACAGAAATGAAAAACACTTCAGTTAGTAACACACAACAGACACCACTTTATGAACATTTGTCAGATACACGCAGCGCGTATAATTTGGGTAATCTACAGAGAGTACGGGACTTAGATTGCGATCAACCACAGTTCAATAGATTCTCTTACGATCCTGAACATGTTCCATCACACAGAGATGATAGTTTCGACTACAAACATTTTCTGTCAGTGAGAAAGTTTAAAGTTTTTAAAAACGATAGAACGCAGATTCACCCACTGGATTGGATTCAACAATTTAGCTTTGCTCTTCCACCGAATTGGCCTGTAACACACAAACTTGAATTTATTTGCAGTTTTTTGGAAGGCGAACCGGCAACTCGTATGAGACCGATCGCGAGGCAATGCTATTCAGTAGAGGAATTTCAGAATGCTTTTCTGTCAGCGTACTGGTCGAAGACGACACAGCGCGGAATTAAAGACCAACTAATTAGTTTGCCAAACTATGAAAACTCAAATTTTCCCAGTGTAAAGCAATTTTTTGAGCACATGGTACAACAAAACCAGTACCTAAGTGAACCGTACAGTGAATCCGCACTTATACAACTATGCATCTCTAAATTACCACGGTCATTACGAGTGTCACTTCTAACGGGCCAGCAAAAAGAAAACATTTCAGCATTCAGAGATCTTTTACAGCTCTTGGAAGTACAGCAATCCGATTATTCTTTTGTAAACAAAAACTTTTCTTATAGTAACCAAGGTCAACAAAAGTACAGCAATTATGATCAGGGACGTAATTTCAATAGAAAAGATAACAGACGCTTTAGAAACGACAACTACCAAAATTCTAATAACAGCCAAAATTCTGTTTATCAATATCGTCAAAATCATCAGCAACAGGAACCACATTTTGGTAATAATAGAAGTTTTCCACCGCAACAGCATGAAAGTCAGACGGTTGGAATACGTAACCAACAATGTAATGCACAAGGTCAACCAGGCTTTAATATTTCGCCGCGTGCACGTATAGTCCCAGATCCAACAAATAGTAATGCACGGCAGCAAGGAAACAATTACGTACAGAGAAGACAGTATTTCAATGCCTATCGTAATGCACCGTATAGGAATGACTATCACGACAGACGTAAAAACGATGAGCAGAATTATCAGCGTACATATAATAACAGTCGGTCTCACCAGCAACAAAATAATCAACAAGGACCTATTCTCATGAATGAACCCGACAGTAGGTACCATCCAGAACGTAATACGTCTGGAAGAAGTAATAGGACAGTTCAAATAGTCGAAATGCCACAACATCCTCCTAATAATAATAACACGTCAGACAGAATCTGACTAGATAATGCACAGATCGCATCTTCCAATAATACAAGCACTACTCTAGACACGCAAAATGTTGTTCACGAAAATGTAATTACTTTTGACGACATCAGAGACACTCTCTTGCAGAAAAGACCAGTTATTCAGAAATCTATTTCACATGCTGTTATCGAAATCAAAATTGGTTCATCGAAATTGTCAGCAGTAATTGATTCCGGCTCACCGATATCAGTAATAAATGAGGAGACTTTCAACGAGTGCAACAAAGAGAATAAGTATCCGACATTACCTTTAGGCAAAACAAAAGTGAAAGGAGCAGTATCGAGTAAAGGTGTAGACGTTAAATTACAGACGCATTTATCATTTTGTATTGGAGGTCATACTTTCCACTCTAATTTTTGGATTGTTCCTTTATTGACAACAGACATTATTTTAGGCACGAATTTTCTGGTACAACACGACGCAGTTATCGATTTTCAAAATTCTTATTTAATGTTAAAGGATGAAAATGTGCAATTGGCTTTAGAATTTCAGCACTTTTTCTCTGCGGAAGAACAAACAATTAACCGTACAGAGGTCATTTCCGCAACACGTGACATAGACTGTAATCCCACATTGTTCACGGATACGTACGTACACAACTATAATACTCCAGACGAAGCTGACTACGACGTAATACAAATGATTTCCGATAAAGTTAAAGAGAGCAGTGCAATTACAGACGACGAACGAACGCAGTTACACAAAATTCTTTTACAGCAAGCTCCAGTTTTCGACAACATTCCTGGTACTATGTCCGGATTTATGTATGAATTTCAAGTCAAACCGCACGACACATTTAAAGCAAAGCATTATCCCATCCCATATATTCACAGAGAACAGGTTAAAAAGGAATTGCAGGATATGCTTGACCAAGGAATTATAGAACCGGCAGTTAGTCCATACATAAACCCGCTACATATTGTTAAGAAAAAAGATGGCTCACTTCGCCTTGTACTTGATTCATGTCACATTAATGACATTATTATTAATGAAACAGATCGACCACAGACATTAGAGGAACTTCTACAGAAATTTCACGGTACAGCTATTTATTCTACACTAGATTTGAAATCGGGATTTTGGCAAATTCAACTTCATCCAAATTGCAGAAAATATACAGCTTTTCTCTGTTTCGGCGACTGTTATCAATTTTGCAAACTACCGTTCGGCTTAACTATTTCTTCTGCAGCTTTTATTCGCGGTTTGAACACAATACTTCCGACAGAACTTAAAGACAGAATCACGACGTATGTAGACGACATTCTTATCGCAGAAGCTAACTGGTCTGAACACAATCTGATTCTTGAACAACTGTCACAAACTTTTCATGCACAAGGACTTACAGTTAATCTCAGTAAATCGCACTTTGGCAAAACTTCTATAAAATTTCTTGGACACGTAATTTCAGCAGAAGGCATTGCACCTGATCCGGAAAAACTTCAAGCTCTACGTGACATTACCGTTCTTACGACGAAGAAGCAATTACGCAGTTTTTTAGGCTTAATTAACTTTTTTCGCAAATTTATTCATCACTCTGCTTTAGATACACCCAGATTATGCCAATTAACAGGTAAAAACACTATTTGGTCTTGGGATAAGCAAGCACATTCTGAATTCATGAACCTGAAAAATGCTCTGTTGAATGCTCCACTTTTATCGCACCCAGATCTTACCAGAAATTTTTCCATTGCTACCGACAGTTCCAACACCGCTTTAGGCGTACATATTTTCCAGGAAATTGAAGAAGATGGTTCTACAGTAATTAAAAACATTGCATTTGCAAGTCGCATTTTGTCACCCGCTGAACGAAATTACTCCGTTACAGAACTGGAAACATTATGTGTTGTATGGGCTTTTACGAGATTTAGGCATTTTCTTTACGGCAGACATACCACAGTTTACACAGATCACAGAGCGATACAATTTTTACTTTCGGCCAAATTCACGCACGATAGATTAAGTAGATGGAAACTATATTTACAAGAATTTAATTTTACAATAGTTCACATTCCCGGTACACAAAATGTTATAGCAGACGCACTATCGCGTTCTCTCGGCAACAATCAGCAAGACGTAGCAACCAACTTCTGCAAAACAAATTTCAGTGTCATGTACATTCAGCAAGTAGCATTTGAAAATTTTATTTCATCGTCATTACAGGACATAGCACAAGAACAAAATAAAGAAAACGTGTGGAAAGAAATTAAACACCTTTGGCAAGATAGGAATAATGTTACGATTAGGAACCACTACACTGTACGCAATGACATTCTGTTTCGCCGCTCTCATCCTGACAGCAACAATTGGTTATTATGCATACCTGACGAACTGGTTAACAAACTAATCTGGTACACTCATTTAAGTTACGCACATTACGGAGCACGAAAATGTTTTCTTATACTGAGACAGAACTGTTATTTTACCAACATGGAGAAACGTATACGACGAGTTTTAGCGTCTTGTAAAATTTGCCAGAAAGCTAAATCAGACACCACTTCACATATTCCTCCATTATATCCCATTATACCTGTTAAATTAAGACATATGGCCGCTGTAGATATTTTTGGTCCGATTCCCAGAACTAACAGAGGTTTTTGCTACATATTTGTCGCTGTTGAGCTTACTTCAAAATTTGTTACTTTCACTCCATTACGCAAAGCTACTGCTAAAACTGTTTCGAAAGCATTTGTAAAACATTTTCTATCTCATGTAGGGCATGTAATGAAAGTAATTTCTGACAATGGATCTCAATTTCGTAGTAGCGTATGGACACGCATGTTACGAGCCAGAAACATTTCTCCGATCTATATATCCAAGTACCACGCTTCTTCGAACCCTTGTGAAAGATTAATGAAAGAAATTGGTAAGCTGTGCCGAATATACTGCCACAAAAGACATATTGATTGGGATACTCTCATTCCAAGATGTAATTAATTCCATACCAAATGAATCCACTATGCTATCTCCGTCTGTTATACTGAAAAATGCTGAACCACCTAACAAAATTAAAGAATTAATAACATTTCCTACATCTCGTCGATTACGACACCACGAAATAATTGACATTGCGCTGAACAACATCAAACGTGCCGCAGAGCGCCGGAGAAGACAGCAAAAACAGGTTTGTACACGCCGTGACTTTCACGTTGGACAGAAGATACTAATACGTACACACTATTTATCCAGTAAATTAAAAGGTAAGTGCAGTAAATTTGAACTTCTATACGCAGGTCCATATCGGATTCGCAGCATCCCTCACCCCAATGTTGTACACGTCGAAACTTTGAGAACCAGAAAATCGAAAGGCAATCACCATATCTCAAACATTAAACCGTTTATTGAGTGAAACCACTGTATGATTCAACACACTATGATGCAATTTACTAATGCAAGTATTTCACCTGGCTAATTACTGATGATTATCGTATTTTTTTTCTTGGCAAGTGCCCGGCAAGGTAAGGTTAGCAGGTCGCCTTTCTTGTCGTTACACATCAGACCGTGCATATTTTTTCAGAGACACTTACGTATTTTATGACTAATTATGCAATATTACCTAATGACATGTTAATTTCATTACATTTTTTTTATTAAAGTCTTTAATTCTCGACTTGATTAATTACACTACATACAAGCTGAGCACAACGAACGTCACATTTGTCTTTTTATGTACGATTGTATTCCAGTTTTGTTTGTATGTACTGTGAAATAGTTAAGATATAACACACACCAGTTGACTATGACATTTTTTTTTTTTGCCCTATGATATCTCAAGATCGCGGCTGTTTTACATTTTTTGCTACTGCATTGTGATATTCTCTGTACATTTTTGCATCTGAACACTGTCAATGTCTTTGACACGTTACGTTTTCTGTCATGTTAGGGTGTATGCTTAATTGTGTCACCATAAACCAGTCATTATTTAGTGGGTATATGATTTAAATGCAAGACATTAATCTTTGTTCATGAATTTCAGAAAGAAATGATGCGTGTAAGAAATAAATTTAATAGAAATGGGAATTTCACCTACGGAATAAACGAAAGAAGATGCAATAACTTTATGAGGAAAAGTAAATGGATCAGGATTAACAAGCATTAACAAGAATATATTATACTCATCGTAAAATAGCAGTCTTAACTAATTTTTTCTTTCAGAATACAAGGTGATTGATGCAGGCTGTCAGAGAGAACTACACATCTTAGTTTTAGTGATGAAATATGCTAGAGATAAGGAATAGTTGTATAATGAGTAATGAAGTGATTTTTTTTGCAGATGATAATGAATACTGATGAATAATGATGAAGGAAATGGTATTATGAATAATGAAGTTTTTCTTTACAGGTGATGATGATAATGAAGTTGTGATGGTATTGATAATGAAGTTTTTTCTTTACAGATGTGGATAATGTTGAAGTTATGTATTTATGCTACGTAGTTATTTAAGTATTTGTTGCAGTTTGTTTTGACAGCAGGTGTTACATTGCATAGTAGGATGACGGAAAGTTTTGGAAAGGACAGCTATGGAACACATTTTTATACACATTTCACTACCTGTTAATTCGAAGTTCACTACTTTTCAGCATAGTGTGCGTTTCTTCTTTCAGGTCAATAATCCATTTTGTATTTTTTCCAGGAGAAGCTTTTCATAATACTTACTAAACCTGTTACTTATTATACCTGTTCTTGTACTTGCATTTTATTTTTTACCCATTTGTGTTTATCATTTATGAATGTGATCACATATACTGCCTTGTTGCATAACCTTGCTACAGCTGACTCATGACGAATGACGTTACCTATCCTCATTTGCAGCAATAGGTCAAAAGCAAATAGTGTTATGCCTCAGCAATTAATTAACGATCCCAACGCAATGCATTGCTAAAAAGAGGTATTACCAGTCCCACATAATGTCACTAGTTTGAGAAAGTTCTGAGTAATGCTGATCAGCTCTGAATAGTATGTCACTTGAGTAAGGTCTTCTTAATGAGACAAAAAAAAGTATATATACAAGATAATGCTTTGTCACTAGCTAATAACTGCCACTGTTTATTGTAATGAGACTACTTATAATGCCTGTGATTATTAATGCTATGACTGTAATTAACTGATTTTTAATAATGACTTTGTGATGATCTGAATAATACTGAATGATGAACTATGTTTTATTCCATTCAATACTTGCTGGCCACTGAGTGCCAATAATTAATGTCAGTCGATGAATTGTTATTAATTATGCCATTAATTAGTTCTTGTTTTCTATGTTCATACTTTGTAATTTGAAATGAATGTGACTGTTTAATAATGCTTTGTAATTAGGAGAAGGCTAATAATTCTTACTATATTGGAATTTCAAATGATTAATTAACGATGCCATACTTTGTTATTGGAAATGAATGTGACTGTTTCATAATGCTTTGTAATTAGGAAAAAACTAATGATTCTTACTAGATTGGAATGACACATAATTAACTATGCTACTGTTTAATTATGCTTTGTAATTAGGAGAAGGCTAATGATTACTATTGGAATGACAAATGATTAATTAATGACAAATGATTAATTAACTGTAATTAGGAGAAGGTTAATGATTCTTAATTACACTCTGTAACTGAAAAGAATGCGATTATTTAATAATGCTTTGTAACCAGGAAAAGAAGGCTACTGATTCCATGTAAAACAATTAATGAACATTTTTCTGTAATACTACATACTTGGTACAGAAATGTTCAATAACTGGGCTATGAATGCCACAAACTAATTAAGTCTCTAATTGTCAATATTATGTGACTTGATGTCCTTCACCTCATGAGCTAACTACCCTGAATTACTGCAGTGTCCATTTGTCCTGTTTATTCCAGTGATCATGGAGCACTATATTTGGTTTTGCACTAATTCTACGTTGGTGTGCCTTGTAAGAGCGTGGTGTTGACACGACATGCTGTCCACCACCGTGAGCAATGAAGACGTTATTATGGTCCCACTGTTTGGTGTACCTAATGTACTGCCAAAATGAAAACATGGAACATTACTATGACAATTCAGTGTCTTGGCTACACTGATAAATTCTGATGGGAAAAGAACTTCAAGTTGTGTCACTTGGTGCTGTACTTCTGTGGAAAGATATGGACTTTCAGAGCAGCTGTGTGCAATCTAAAGTGCTACAACCATGATGCAATCCTTCCCTTTCCTATCCTGATTCTTGTCACATAAAGAAAAAAAATTTTTTTTTGGTAACATCATTTATGTTCGTGGGTTATACATTCTTTTTCGATTTGCTGAACTCCAGTGTGAGTACACTTATGGCACTGGTCGACATGATGTTTTGCCATTATGTTTATTTGTTGTGAAAATGCTAAAGACATTTCTTCAGTGCGTGTGCACTTTGGACATGATTTTTTTGCCATTATGTTTATTTATTGCGAAAATGCTAAAGACATTTTTTTCGATTTGTTCTGAAGTACAGTATATGTACACTCTTGTCTTTTATATTGTATATACATTTTTATTTTAATGATATGTTCTGAACTACAGTACATGTGCACTTATGTTAGGTGTTAATATGTTTTCTGCTGAACTTCAGTGCCTGTGCACTTTTCTCATTTTTCAATATGATTTGTACTATTCTGTATATTCAATACTTCAATGCGTATGCACTTATGTCATTTGTTACTAATTGTATATACATTTCATCATTTGTTGATATGTTCTCAACTGCAGTGCATGTGCACTCATGTCACTTGTCAACATAATATTTTTTTGCCAGTCTGTTTATTTGTTCTGAATATGCCAATGAATTTTTTCAGTGCCTCTGCACTTTGTTTTCTGTCAAATAATTTGTATATACATTGTTCTGATTTGCTATTATGTTTTGTACTCATATCTTGTCTTTGTCTTATATATTTTGTACTCAGTGCGTATGCACAACATTTAATTCATGTACTACATCTAAATATTCTGTAAATTGTAGAAGTTTATTAATTAATTAAAAATTTTGCCGCGATTGGCAAGCCCAAATGACTCACCATCGCTGCCAAATTTTTGCCCCCGCAGTGGAGGGTTATGAAACACGTATGTAACGCAGCAGCGATGGCGAGGCATTGCAGCGTCTCTGACCAGAGAGTATGCGCTTGACCGCGAGAGTGTTGCGAGCGGTTCTCAGTCAGTCAGTGAGTCGTTGCGAGTCTGTAGCTCTGTCTAGTTGAGAGCAGTACTCTGTCAGTAGTCGTCGCGTGCAGTACGCTAATAGTCGTCATGCAGAGCGGTCGGTCAGTAGTAGCAGCCCAGTGCGGTTGTGTGATGTAGGCGGTCGGCAACACTGGTCAAGATGGTGAATAAGGTATACTGTTAATTAATATAATCATTAGATAATGAAAAATTTTATTTATTGTAATTATTCTCCAACAAGTCCCCCAATAATAATTTTTATTTCACAAGCATTTTTTCAAAAATTTAATTTTTTATTGAACTAAAGATTTCGTTGCACTTCCCATTTCATTCTACTTCTTTTGAAGAAAAATTTCACTAGAATCACAAAAAAAGAGAATATTATTATTTGCAATGCAGTTCCTCCAAGCGGTGCGCAACAACAAGAGCAGAAATGTGACATCCATTTATTCTGAGGTAAGACTTTAATTCTGATTGTTTTGCACAGGGCCAAAGACCGATATTTCGGTTTAATTGTATTTTCTTGTCACTGAACGGACTTTAAATTTTGTGAAGAATTTATATTTGAGTCAGATTGCGAATTTCCCATTTTTGTTGCCATTGTCAGTACATTTCATTGTGGGCAGGTTACGCTTAGAGCAGTGTCCATTAGCATTCATAATTAAATATTGTCATATTTCTTTCTTTCAAATTTTTGTGGGGAGGTTACACTCGGCTCCCATTTGTATTAAGTATTTCATTTTCCTTTTAAATTACGGTGGGGAGGTTACACTCTCAAATATAAATTCTTCACAAAATTTAAAGTCCGTTCAGTGACAAGAAAATACAATTAAACCGAAATATCGGTCTTTGGCCCTGTGCAAAACAATCAGAATTAAAGTCTTACCTCAGAATAAATGGATGTCACATTTCTGCTCTTGTTGTTGTGCACCGCTTGGAGGAACTGCATTGCAAATAATAATATTCTCTTTTTTTGTGATTCTAGTGAAATTTTTCTTCAAAAGAAGTAGAATGAAATGGGAAGTGCAACGAAATCTTTAGTTCAATAAAAAATTAAATTTTTGAAAAAATGCTTGTGAAATAAAAATTATTATTGGGGGACTTGTTGGAGAATAATTACAATAAATAAAATTTTTCATTATCTAATGATTATATTAATTAACAGTATACCTTATTCACCATCTTGACCAGTGTTGCCGACCGCCTACATCACACAACCGCACTGGGCTGCTACTACTGACCGACCGCTCTGCATGACGACTATTAGCGTACTGCACGCGACGACTACTGACAGAGTACTGCTCTCAACTAGACAGAGCTACAGACTCGCAACGACTCACTGACTGACTGAGAACCGCTCGCAACACTCTCGCGGTCAAGCGCATACTCTCTGGTCAGAGACGCTGCAATGCCTCGCCATCGCTGCTGCGTTACATACGTGTTTCAACCGCAATCGCGATAGGCTACAATCCGACCTTTATCAAAGTTGGAAACGTGATGGTACGCATTTCTCCTCCTTACACGACGCATCACAACAACGTTTCACCAGGCAACGTCGGTCAACAGCTGTTTGTGTATGAGAAATCTTTTGGAATCTTTCCTCATGTCAGCACTTTGTAGGTGTCGCCACCGGCGCCAACCTTGTGTGGATGCTCTGAAAAGCTAATCATTTGCATATCACAGTATCTTCTTCCTCTAGGTTAAATTTCGCGTCTGTAGCACGACATCTTCGTGGTGTAGCAGTTTCAATGGCCAGCAGTGTAGGTCGTAGATGCGAGTGAACGAATATAATTCTGTGACAGATCTACCTCAATATGTGCCTTTTTGATATTCAGTTTACACTGACTGAAGAAAAAAATCATAACACCAACAAGGAGTTGTGCTCCGTAAACAGAAGTTGGTAGGCGTGTTTCTACATCTGAAAAATGATGTCTATCCAAATTTCGTTCCAATGGCATAAGAGTGGCGCTAGTAGCGCCTCTATGAGGTCGAAAATCTGGTTTGTTTTAAATACATGGTGTAACAGCCGTGAGTGTTGGTTACCTCTGAGATTGGACATGGTGAGATTGTAACGCCGGAAATGCATATCCTTCTATTTCCATCTATTGTACTATAGATTTTTCCTTATTTTGTCACCTGAAGATGTGACATTTCTGTCTCTTCATATATTGTAATTGTTTTACTGTTTGTATATATATATATATATATTTATGCATTTATGTCGATATATAATTGGTTTGTTTTGTAAATATTATTTGTATTTTACGCTGGGTCTTGCGTAGGGAAAACTATGCTATCGAACGATTACATCGATAGGTCATGTGGAGAACCCAAGTGTTTAGGATCTTTGGTAGTGTTAACTCTGCCGCGTGGAGCGCGGGCGGGAGCAGAGAAAGTCTGGCTGGAGTAGTGCAGTGGAGCAGATGTGTTGTGTGACGCTCCCGCGAGTTGCCGCGCTTTCGGGGTTTGGCAGCACGTAATTGCGCTCGAATTGCTATGATAGTTTCTGACACGGTGTCGCGGACGGGAAGCGTTAGCTGGCACACATCAAGAGCCCGTTTCGGCTGTAGACCATGTCGAGAAGAAGGCGCGCCAACATCCAGCTTCTGCAACAGCGACGGCCGACAATGACTGACTGTCGTCACCTCCTCGATCGACGACTTCAAACCTTCAATCAGCCAACAAGGAAGACTGGTAGCACGTAAAGTTTTAGAACTGTATGGCAGACCTCAGCTTTTCAAACTGTTAACTTTGTCTCACTAAATTACAGCAACGTAGCATGAACCTTTGTTGCTCATTGTCCCAATTGCATTACCAAGCAGCGTCCCTTCCTTTTCCAGAATGAACCGAAGTGTCGTTGAAATTCAAACGCCCGCATTAAAGTAATATCATTCGATTTCACTGCTTTAATTTCAAAGTTCAGTTAAGGTATTCATAGCTGGCTACAATATTTAGATTACACAAGCACAAATTACGAGTGCGAGTTTTGTTACCGTATTTTAGCTTACCTGTGACTCCAGCTCAGCTTGGTACGTACTAAATTTCACTATTGTTAATTGTTGAGAATCATTTAATTCAAGTTCAGACCTTCAGTTGCCACGCTTTTAGTGCTAATTGAATGTGCAATAACCTTTCTTTTTCAGCTACTACTGTAATTGTCCATAGGTCTGGCGACTGTAATTTTCCCAAAATCTCAAATATCTAATTACCGCTAATTAATTGTTAACGTAACGACCGAACATTTACTTTCTTTATTAACTTTACCCCATTTCAAAATTAATTTCCGCCAGTTTCATTTGCATTTTTCCTTTCATTTAGATGTAACCCTTTCCTCCCTCTTTACCAACAGATCAACTTCAGTGAGGATTTCTTTTCCCAAATTTCCATTAGGTGCACGCGGTTTAGTTTTTCACTGTCATTAAGGTCGATAAGTGAGGAGGAGGTTACACGTGGCGACCGTGACAGGACAATCTTCAGATTTGAGGTTGTTCTGGACACGGATTTTGTATGGTGCAAATCTCGTAACAAAGTATTGGTTACGAACAGATTTGTCATTTGTGTTGAAAATTATTAAAATGAGTGAAGGCAACAATTACCGAAATTTGGTAGACTTGGATACGGAACAATCGGTCGAACAGTGGGAAACACGCACCGCGGAACCCATTGTTCAGGGGCAGGCGGCTAGCATGAAAGATGCGACCGCCGAAACGCAACAAAGAGCAGAAATGAAATTCCAAACTTTAGATGATGTTTCGCAATCGGAAGCGAAAATCAAATCTGTACCCCTTGATGACGAATACGGGGGAACATACACTCCTGGAAATTGAAATAAGAACACCGTGAATTCATTGTCCCAGGAAGGGGAAACTTTATTGACACATTCCTGGGGTCAGATACATCACATGATCACACTGACAGAACCACAGGCACATAGACACAGGCAACAGAGCATGCACAATGTCGGCACTAGTACAGTGTATATCCACCTTTCGCAGCAATGCAGGCTGCTATTCTCCCATGGAGACGATCGTAGAGATGCTGGATGTAGTCCTGTGGAACGGCTTGCCACGCCATTTCCACCTGGCGCCTCAGTTGGACCAGCGTTCGTGCTGGACGTGCAGACCGCGTGAGACGACGCTTCATCCAGTCCCAAACATGCTCAATGGGGGACAGATCCGGAGATCTTGCTGGCCAGGGTAGTTGACTTACACCTTCTAGTGCAGGTTGGGTGGCACGGGATACATGCGGACGTGCATTGTCCTGTTGGAACAGCAATTTCCCTTGCCGGTCTAGGAATGGTAGAACGATGGGTTCGATGACGGTTTGGATGTACTGTGCACTATTCAGTGTCCCCTCGACGATCACCAGTGGTGTACGGCCAGTGTAGGAGATCGCTCCCCACACCATGATGCCGGGTGTTGGCCCTGTGTGCCTCGGTCGTATGCAGTCCTGATTGTGGCGCTCACCTGCACGGCGCCAAACACGCATACGACCATCATTGGCACCAAGGCAGAAGCGACTCTCATCGCTGAAGACGACACGTCTCCATTCGTCCTTCCATTCACGCCTGTCGCGACACCACTGGAGGCGGGCTGCACGATGTTGGGGCGTGAGCGGAAGACGGCCTAACGGTGTGCGGGACCGTAGCCCAGCTTCATGGAGACGGTTGCGAATTGTCCTCGCCGATACCCCAGGAGCAACAGTGTCCCTAATTTGCTGGGAAGTGGCGGTGCGGTCCCCTACGGCACTGCGTAGGATCCTACGGTCTTGGCGTGCATCTGTGCGTCGCTGCGGTCCGGTCCCAGGTCGACGGGCACGTGCACCTTCCGCCGACCACTGGTGACAACATCGATGTACTGTGGAGACCTCACGCCCCACGTGTTGAGCAATTCGGCGGTACGTCCACCCGGCCTCCCGCATGCCCACTGTACGCCCTCGCTCAAAGTCCGTCAACTGCACATACGGTTCAGATCCACGCTGTCGCGGCATGCTACCAGTGTTAAAGACTGCGATGGAGCTCCGTATGCCACGGCAAACTGGCTGACACTGACGGCGGCGGTGCACAAATGCTGCGCAGCTAGCGCCATTCGACGGCCAACACCGCGGTTCCTGGTGTGTCCGCTGTGCCGTGCGTGTGATCATTGCTTGTACAGCCCTCTCGCAGTGTCCGGAGCAAGTATGGTGGGTCTGACACATCGGTGTCAATGTGTTCTTTTTTCCATTTCCAGGAGTGTATATAGAGGAACCAGCTATGGAAGTAAAACCGGTAGTTTCCGGGAATTTAACTAATTTATTGAATGTTTTGATTAATGAAATCGAGAGTCAATCGGCAGAAATTAAAGCTCAGGCTGCCAAGCAAGAAGCTCAGTCTGAAAAAATTGAACGGAAGCTAGACAATCAGAACAAAGCTATTAATGTTGTTAACAACAATGTTGGAGTTGTTAACACAAAAGTTGATAAAATCAAAGAAGATATTGTTGTGATTAATACCGAAATCGGTAATCTTAAACAGCAAATGATAGGCGTTCAGGCGGAAATTGCGAGCATAAATACTCGTTTATATTCCGAAATTAGCAGAATCGAGAAAAGTATAGGAGAAGCAGTTGCTCCGATCATCGAGAATAAGGTGACGGAACAAATTCAATTAGTGAAAAAAGAGGCTCAAAAGAAGGTGGAAACTTTAAAGGCTTTAGTATCCGAAGTAGATACCAAAGTGACGAACCAGGCTAATACCTGCGAATAGAAAAAAAGGGAAGTAGAAACGCTTGCGACAACCACTTGCCAAGTAATTACGAGAGTGTCCGAATGAGAAAAGAAACTTGACGAAAAACAGAGCTATGTGCCAATCTGTGCACATAGTTCGGAATTGTTGACGAAAGAGGAGCGATTCGACCCCTTGAGATAAGGCGGTATACACGCGACGGATTTCATTAAAAATTGTGAAAGAGTTTTACCCAGATCATGGACTAATGAGAGAAAAATTAATGCGGTTATTGATGTGTTGGCTGGTGATGCCAAGCGTTGGGGCTTAAATCTCAACATTACGAACCTGACTTTTGACGAATTTAAAAATTTGTTTCTGGCTGAATACTGGTCAGAGCAAAAACAACAAAGTGTCTGGCGCGAATCTGTAGTATCGAGGCCTTTCGATGCGAATTCGCGCGTTTCGATGAAGGACTTTTGTGAGGACTGGATCCGCAAGTTGGAATATTTGCGTGATCGCCGCACGGAATCCGAAATAGTCTGGGAACTCTACAAGAAGCTTCCATATGATACAAAACGCTACGTAGGAAGCAATTACAGGACAATCAATGATTTCCTGGAAAGAGTTGAGGACGAGGACAATTGGCGCAATAATCGCGACAGTGGTAGAGGCCGTGGTAACAACAACGGGTACCACAGCAACCACAACAATGATAACTATGGGAATAATGCATACCGCAATCTTGGCAGCAATAACAATAGTGGTTCGGGCCGCAATGACAATCGGTACAATGCAAATAATAACAGGAATGACGCAAACCAGTATCATATTAGCGTGATACGCGCTTCGCAGAATAGTAATAACGCCAGAGGGTGTGATCAGCCGCCTCAGCAGCATCCGGGGAGCAGATCTGCTAGGACGAGACAGGGAAACCATTAGCCGCGCCGGTGAGGTGCCGGCCCGGCGTGGAGAAATTTTGGGGGCCAAATAACAGTAGAAAACCGATGTGTCGTCGTTATGAAAATTCCGTATGGAATAATCAACGGCGGGAGTGTGTGCCAGTGTTGGGAGAAAGGAGTGCACCCACAAGTAGTAGTTCAGTTGTAGACACGGAAGTAGAAAATACATTCACTGTCAGTGAGAACAATTTAAGTAGTGTTCCAGAAATCGATTGTAAAGTGGCAGCTGTAACACCCACAGCGGAACAGGAGATTGAGTTTAAGAATGATTCGCAATTGTTGAGAGAAGATCAGATGTCGGATAACACGTTCGTCATCGAGCGAGGGGATGCAGAGAGGGATGAGATCTGGTTAAGGCAGTTCGGTCGCTTATACGACGAACTAAGTGGTTATAGGGGCCTGTACGGGAGAAGTGTTATGGGGAGTGCGGGCAGGATTTGACGCGTCTCGTCCCGGAGGAAGGTAGTGTTTGTGAAGTGATAGAAGGTTCTGGCCCTAACCGGCAGACTTTACCAGAAATAGTTGATGTTAATGGTGAGCACGAGCAAGATTCGTCGTGTTTCGTCCCGCAGAAGTTAGTAACGGAAAGTTCTGGCCCTGACCGGCAGACTTTACCGAAAGTTATAGTGGTAGAAGTGGCCGACCCATCCGATGCAAAACTCCAGTTTAAACATTGCGAAAGTATTAAGGAGAAAGATTACGAGAATTTTAGTGATAGCCGGACACGATTGGTAGAAAAGCACTTAGATTACAGTGTGTATGAGGTTAGAGCTGACGTTATACGGTCGGACGGTAGCAGTGTGGGTTGCGCAGATCCAGAAGAAGTAATTGCAGATACTACTGGGCACATCCCTCCAGGTAGATTGGCAGATGAGATCAATCTGACCAAAGAGGAATCAAAGAAGGTGACAATTAGTGAAATGATAGTAAAGCAACACTCACTAGTTGACGAGTTACAGGAAAAGGTTGCGGTATTGGAGGCGAAGCTACAGACTAAGCCTCAAGACAAACGTGTTGAAATTGAAACTGTATGTGAATAGAGGCTGAAAAAGCTGCCAGATAAGCCGGATTTAGGATCAAAGCCGGATGGTTTTTTGTGGAATGGCCTGGTTATAGACGAGGATTTACTAAGGGAAAATAAAGAAACAGTCGAGGACAAGTGTAGACAGATAGTAGTGTCTGTTAACATGCACGACCTACAACTAAACGTGTTGGTTGACACCGGTGCAGAATTGAGTGCTGTATCTGGGAAAATATTTCAGTTACTGAAAGACAGACATGGTATAAAAAAAAAAAAAAAAAAGGTTCAAATGGCTCTGTGCACTATGGGACTTAACATCTATGGTCATCAGTCCCCTAGAGCTTAGAACTACTTAAATCTAACTAACCTAAGGACATCACACAACACCCAGTCATCACGAGGCAGAGAAAATAGACCTGGTATCGTAGTTATGCCAGTAACAGGAGTGAAAGTTATCGGTGCTACTGGGAAGGCCAGTAAACCGGTCACAAAACAGATTTTTGTCAACTTCGAGATATGTGGTGCACGATTTGAACAAGAATTTGTCGTCGTGCCAGAGTCAACTACGGAAGTAATTATCGGGTTATATTGGCTATTTAAGAACCTTGCAGTGATTAATTGCGAAAGCAAAACTTTGACATGTACGTCACAAGATAAAACAATAGTAGTTAGTTTTGACGAGGCAGGAGACGGTGTGCGTAGGCAATACCAGTCTATACACATTGTTAACTCGCCGGATTCCATTGACGTAGGCATGAATTTGGACTATTGTAACGTGAGGAATCTCGGCATTGACAATAGTGTTGAAAGTGAACTGGAAAATATTGTAGACGATGTGTGAAACGTAACACACGAACAAAGACGAGGCCTGTATGAAGTAATAATGAGGAATAAGAGTGTGTTTTCAGACAAACCGGGACTTGTGGAAGAGATAATGCAATTCCCTCCACGGATTGACATTAGTTTTGGTGTGAAAAAAGATCGTTTGCGAGAAATAATGAAGCAAAAAACCGATGGTTGCATACGTCGTCATGACGCTAAAGCGCGTTTTGCTATGTTTGCAATCTGAGACTTAGTACTTGTAAAAGCTCATGAGAAATCGAGTGAGATAGACAATGAAATCTCTAAATTTAAGTTTGTTTGTAATGGACCATATAAATTCATTGGTATACCTCACACAAATGATTATGGCTTAGAGTATCCAAGCTCTGGAAAACTGTTAGGTATACGGAACATTGTAGACTTGAAATTGTACCACCCAAGAATTGATTAATACCACAGAATGGGTAACTTGTACAGGATGTAATAGAGTGTAAGATTTAAGGATTTTCTAGGTTGCCATGCTTTTGCCTCACCAAGAGGTCATTAAACAAGTTGTAATTAATAACTAATTAATTTTGATTAAATGATTTAAGAGTAACTGATTATTAAACATTTGAAAAATCCAAGCTGTTAGTTTAAGTTTTCAGCTGAGTCACAGTAGATTAAGGAATGTAAATATGATTTTGTAACTAGCTGTAAGATTTCATAAACATGTGATTTACTAGTCATTGCCGATGTACTTAGACGCTGTTTTAAGTTTGAGGCTAGTACATGCGTGTGATGATGGACAGTGTTGAGTTATCCACTGTATAGTGTTAATGGACTCCTTGAGATTACTCGGGAGTGAGTTTTTCCGAAGGAATTCAGTGAAACGGACGTTCTGGAAATGCCGTTACACAGGCGAGTGAGATCAAGCGTGCCGCACAGGCGGGCGCAACAATACTGGCGAGGCGGAGCCGCTGTCGGTTCCTGTGCCGCTGTCGGCATTCTTTGTACTTGCCGGTACGAAAGGAGTAGTAGTTTTTCTTCCCGGATAGCTGATGTCAAAGAATTCTGCTGTCAATATTTATGTTTTTTTCGATCTGCTGAATATTATTTTCTTGTTTAGCGTTAAGTGGACTCTCATGACGAGAATATTAATTATGAAAAGGTTATATAAAAATGTGTACTCTATGTAATTAATTATTAACTTGCGTATTTTGATCTACCTGTTATTATGACCATGTACTCTGATTAATTTTGTCAATAGTATTCCATTTCGTGATACTGATATGAATTTTGCTGATTTTAGAATAGCTAAACCATTTTCTATGTTTTCTATGAATTTTAATATATTGTCAACTTGTTTTCTTTTGTGTAAGATGACAGAGAGGAATAAGGTTAGGAGTGCCTCCACTCAATTATTATGGTCTAAAAATTGGTTTATGGTTAATTAGCCTAATGCTAAATTTTCTTGATGTTTTGAGCATATGAATTTCCGCTGTTTTTTTTCCTTTTTGGGACATTTTCTGAGTCTGTTTACGTTACACGAACATCCTCAGACAATGTGGGGCACGTGTAACGCCTGAAGTGCATATCCTTCTATTTCCATCTACTGTACTATAGATTTTTCCTTATTTTGTCACCTGAAGATGTAACATTTCTGTCTCTTTATATATTGTAATTGTTTTACTGTTTGTATATATATATATTTATGCATTTATGTCGATATATAATTGGTTTGTTTTGTAAATATTATTTGTATTTTTACGCTGGGTCTTGCCTAGGGAAAACAATGCTATCGAACGATTACATCGATAGGTCGTGTGGAGAATCAAAATGTTAGGATCTTTGGTAGTGTGAACTCTGCCGCGTGGAGCGCGGGCAGAGCAGAGTCTGGCTGGAGGAGGGCAGTGGAGCAAGTGTGTTGTGTGACGCTCCCGCGAGTTGCCGCGCTTTCGGCGTTTGGCAGCATGTAATTGCGCTCGAATTGCTATGGTAGTTTCTGACACGGTGTCGCGGACGGGAAGCGTTAGCTGGCACACATCAAGAGCCCGTTTCGGCTGGAGACCGTGTCGAGAAGAAGGAGCGCCAACATCCAGCTTCTGCAACAGCGACGGCCGACAATGAGTGACCGTCGCCACCTACTCGATCGACGACTTCAAACCTTCAATCAACCAACAAGGAAGACCGGTAGCACGTAAAGTTTTAGAACTGTATGGCAGACCTCAGCTTTTCAAACTGTTTAATGTACCTCAAAAATTACAGCAACTTAGCATGAACCTTTGTTGCTCATTGTCCCAATTGCATTACCAAGCAGAGTCCCTTCCTTTTCCGGAATGTACCCGAGTGTCGTTGAAATTCAAACGCCAGCATTAAAGTAATATCATTAGATTTCACTGCTTTAATTTCAAAATTCAGTTAAGGGATTCATAGCTGGCTAAAATATTTAGATTACACAAGGACAAATTAAGAGTGCGAGTTTTGTTACCGTATTTTAGCTTACCTGTGACTGCAGCTCAGCTTGGTACGTACTAAATTTTACTATTGTTAATTGTTCAGAATCATTTAATTCAAGTTCAAAGTTAAATCTCTTATTTCTAAATTGCGTAGATTCAGGTAGCTTTTGAAATGATTGTTGAGGTAGCCCAAGACTAACCGTATTTTACTGAATTTCGATGTGCTTCAGAAACAAAGCTCACTATAAATTTCAGTCACTAAATTAACTTTCAATTTTCCGGTTTTATTAATTCTTTTGCTAAATTAAGTCAGAGTGTAGCGAAATTTATTACTTCTGACAAACTTTCAGTTTTCACACTACACGTGTCAACCTTGAGTTGTCACGCTTCTAGTGCTAATTATATGTGTAATAACCTTTCTTTTCCAGTTACTATAGTAATTGTCCATAGGAGTGGCGACTGTAATTTCCCCCAAATCTCAAATATCTAATTACCTCTAGTTAATTGTTAACGTAACGGCCGCACATTTACTTTCTTTATTAACTTTAACCCTTTTCAAAATTAATTTCCACTAGTTTCATTTGCATATTTCCTTTCATTTAGATGTAACCCTTTCCTCCCTCTTTACCGACAGATTAACTTCGGTGACGATTGCTTTTCCCAAATTTCCATTAGGTACACGCAGTTTAATTTTTCACTGTCATTAAGGTCGATAAATGAGGGGGAGGTTACAAGATATGTTAGTCTGAATGCCTTTAAAGTGAGAAACACCCCCTTATCAGCATCTCACTGATTTTGAATGTAATTGGGATACGAGAAGGTGGATGTTCCTTCTGCGGTTTTTTAAAAAGGCTTGGCAGGAATGTAGCCACCGTACAAGTTTGCTGGCAGCGGTAGTCACAAGAACCTACTGTCGCAAGAAGAATGGCTTCCGGACAGCGACATGGCACTACCGAGACGGAATACCATCGTGTTGAGCGTATGGCTCTGGCGTATCGAACTCAATCTGCAGTAGCAATTTGAGCAGCGGTTGGCACCACAGTGACACAATGAACAATTACAAATCGGTTACTTCGAGGAAAAGTCCGATCCAGGCGCCCTTTAGCGTGCAATCCAAAGACATTAAACCAACGCCGTTTGCGTCTTCAGTGGTCTCAAGCGAGAGCTCGTTGGAGATCAGAGTGGAGGTGCTGAAAGCTGGTTCTGCCTTGGTGCCAGTGATGACCATTTGTTGGTTAGGAGGAAGCCAGTTAAAGGTCTGTGACCCTATAACTAACTAACCTGCGGCGTAGAAACTCTGGATCTACACCTGGTGGCCAAGCGGTTAAAGGCGCTACAGTCTGGAACCGTGCGACCGCTACGGTCGTAGGTTCGAATCCTGCCTCGGACATGGATGTGTGTGATGTACTTAGGTTAGTTAGGTTTAAGTAGTTCTAAGTTCTAGGGGACTGATGACCTTAGAAGTTAAGTCCCATAGTGCTCAGAGCCATTTGAACCATTTGATCTACACCTGGAGTTATGGTCACAGGTCGTATGACAGTAGAAGCACTCTCGTGGACATTCCGCGCACCCTGATTGACAATTTGTACATCAATCTAGCGATTCGATGTGTTGCACTGTCCTTCATGAACAGCATACAAGGTGGTATTTTCCAACACGACAACACTCTCCCACACACTGCTGTTATAACTCAACACGCTCTACACAGTGTCGACATGTTGGCTTGGCATGCTCGTTCTCCCGATCTGTCTCCAATCTAGCACTTGTGGAACACCATCGGACGACATCTCCAGCGTCATCCACATTCCACATTTGAAGAGGCTTATCTCGCGCTTACATTAACCTGTGACCTTGCAATGTTAATAACTTAGACAAATTTATTCCGGAAATTTCAGTACTGATAGTCTTCATTAATTATTATTTTTTTCTTTTGCTGTTGCGACTTTTTCCGTCATTGTACTTCCATATTTAATTCCCTCTGAGGCATTTCAAATATTGTAGCATTCCGTTGTCCCTCTTAAGTACTTCAACGACTCGACAAGGATTCTCCTACAAGTAGGTGTTACAGGCGTATGCCTTCACGTTTTTGGTATAGAAGAACAGCAGGTGAGTGACTCTCTCGCTTTCTGGTACCTAACACCGTAACACCCCAGTACGACAAGAAATAAAAAAAAAAATTCATTAGCTAGAAGGGGAAGACAAAAACAAAGTACTTGGATTAAAAAGGGATACAGTCTGTCTCTCTCCCCTAGTGTTCAGTCTGTAGATCGAGGAAGTAACGGCAGAAACAGAGGATAGGTTTGGGTGTGGGATTAAAATTCATGCCGGAAGAATATAAAAAAATCAGCTTCCTTGATGACATTGCCACCGTCAGTGAATGTTAAGAGCAGTTACCAGACATACTCAATGGAATGAACAACCTGTTGAACATAAAAACTGGATTGAGAGTAGGCCGAAGCAAAACATAGGTAATGAGAAGTAGCATAAATGATCTTAGATAATTAACTTGAGGAACTGAAGCCCGCCAAGTAGACGAATTGAAGATATCCTGTTACCTTGGATGAAAAATAATGTATGATAGACAAAAAGGAGCCCATAAAAAGCACACTAGCCCATAGGGCGTTACAGGGAAAAATAAATTTGTTAGTATCAAATATTTCCGTTAGTCTGAGGAAGAAATTTCCGAGAACGTAGTCCTGGAGCACAGCACTGTTTGGAGGTGACTCGTGGACTGTGGGATAACCGGAAAACTAGAGAATAAAGGTGTCTGAGATGCACTGCTGTAGAAGGATTTTGAAAATTAGGTGAAAGCTAAGGAAGTTCCCAACAGATTCGGTGAGGAAAGGGACATAAGGAAATAATTGGCAAATAGGAGGGAGTGAATGAAAGGACAGGTGTTAAGACATCAAACAATAGCTGGCATGTTGGGTCGCAACTGCATGTGATGGCAGACACCGGAAAATATCGAACAAATGATATAGGACGTCGGGCGTAAATTGTACTTTGAGATTATGAGGTTGGCACATGGGAGGAAGACGTAGTGGGTCGTATCAAACCAGTCAGAAAACTGGTGACACTCCACACAAAAACAAGCGGTCTAGAGTGAGTTGTTCTCAAACATAAGCATCTCATTACTTCGCTCCAAAGATGTTGTATGGCACTCAGCAAGTTTAGCAAATCTGACAGATCTGTTTCTTCTTTTTTTCTTTTTTTCACAAACCACAGAGGCTGTGGCGTCTCTGTGTGTGGGAGATTCATTATCCTTCTGACAATTTCATGCTTCCCCTCATTAGTAGAAACTGCCACGGAGAGTCAGCTGCTTGTGTAAGGAAGAAGGAAATTTGACGATATGATTTTGCCTCGGCAGTGATATGCTATGTTATCTGTCGTACCCAGAATCCCACAGTCCTAAAAGCAACCGTGCAGGGGCCTTCAGTGTGTTTGGTTTGGCTGCTAGTTTGTACGGGACAGGTCTAGCGATAATTAAATGAACGTCTGTGCACAAAGGGATGCGCTGTTACCTCAAATGAGCGTGCAGCGACCCCTGGGTGTAGAGTTCACAGGCGCCTCGCACCGACGCGAACAAACTGGGCGTACAGTGGACAGCGGCAGCTTTTATCAGAACCAATTACGAATAAATTGGAAAGCAACGCGTGTTGATTGGCGAGACTCCATTACCTCTTTGTAGCAGAGATAATTCCGGTGTTTAACTGGTACACCAGTCTATTTTATTCCTTTGTGGGTTTACGCAATTTAACATAACAGGCGGGACTTGCATAATGTCCAAAATTAATCACAGCTCATATCTGTTCGTTTCGCCTTACACCAGTAAGATATACTCATTATTCCTTTCGTACAAAGAATATTTTTTTAAGGAAACCATTTTCCTATAAGACCATGAATTGCTAATAAACAGTCCCTTATTTGGTACAAGTTTCAACCCATCTGCCTACTATCAGGCTACTTAAAACTAATTCAGCATCTAGGGCCTCATTATTTCTGTGGTATAAATAATGAACGTAAGGTTAGAGCAATCTACTCGTATTATTACACTACTGGGCATTAAAATTACTACACCAAGAACAAATGGAGATGATCAACAGATATTCATAGGACAAATATACTATACTAGAACTGACATGTGATTACATTTTCTCGCAATTTGGGTGCATAGATCCTGAGTAATCAGTACCCAGAACAACCACGTCTGGCCTTAATAACGGCCTTGATACTGGGCGTTGAGTCAAACAGAGCTTGGATGGCGTGTACAGGTACAGCTGCCCACGCAGCTTCAACACGATACCACAGTTCATCAAGAGTAGTGACTGGCGTATTGTGACGAGCCAGTTGCTCGGCCACCATTGACCAGACGTTTTCAATTGGTGAGAGATGCGGAGAATGTGCTGGCCAGGGCAGCAGTCGAACTTTTTCTGTTTCCAGAAAGACAGGACCTGCAACGTGCGGTCGTGCATTATCCTGCTGAAATGTAGGTTTTCGCAGGGATCGAATGAAGGGTAGAGCCACGGGTCGTAACACATCTGAAATGTAAGGTCCACTGTTGAAAGTGCCGTCAATGCGAACAAGATGTGACCGAGAGGTGTAACCAATGGCACCCCTTACCATCTCACCGGGTGATACGCCATTATGGCGTTGACGAATACACGCTTCCAATGTGCGTTCACGGCGATGTCGCCAAACACGGGTGCGACCATTGTGATGCTGTAAACAAAACCTGGATTCATCCGATAAATTGACGTTTTGGCATTCGTGCATCCAGGTTCGTCGTTGAGAACGCCATCGCAGGCACTCCTGTCTGTGATGCAGCGTCAAGGGTAACCGCAGCCATGGTCTCCTAGCTGATAATCCATGCTCCTGCAAACGTCGTCTTCCTGTTCGTCCAAATGGTTGTTGTCTTGTAAACGTCCCCATCTGTTGGCTCAGGGATAGCGACGTGGCTGCACGATCCGTTACTGCCATGCGGATAAGATGCCCGTCATCTCGACTGCTAGTGATACGAGGCCGCTGGGATCCAGCACGGCGTTTCGTATTACCCTCCTGAACCCACCGTTTCCATATTCTGCTAACAGTCATTGGATCCCGACCAACGCGACGATAAACCGCAATCGCGATAGGCTACAATCAGACCTTTATCAATATCCGAAACGTGATGGCACGCATTTCTCCTCCTTACACGAGGCATCACTACAACGTTTCACCAGGCAACGCCGGTCAACTACGGTTTGTTTATGAGGAATCGGTTGGAAACTTTCCTCATGTCAGCACGTTGTAGGTGCCACCACCAGCGCCAACCTTACGTGAATGCTCTGAATCATTTGCATATCACAGCATCTTTTTCCTGTCGGTTAAATTTCGCGTCCATAGCACGTCATCTTCGTGGTGTAGCAATGTTAATGGCCAGTAGTGTAGTCACTGTAATTAAAATGGTATACATGCATTTATTCAGTGTTATAATCTTATTATAACGTCTAATTCCATGTTCGTTGCATTCTGCATACTACTCTACGTTACATTTCCCTCAAAGTAACAATAGAAATCCTGAGAAGTTCAAATATGGTTCAAATGGCTGTATGCACTATGGGACTTAACATCTGAGGTCATCAGTCCCCTAGACTTAGGACTACTTAAACCTGACTAACCTAAGGACAACACCACATGCATACCCGACGCAGCATTCGAACCTGAGACTGTAGTGGTCGCTCGGTTCCTGACTGAAGCGCCTAGAACCGTTCCGCCACCCTGGCCGGCTCCTGAAAAGTTACGCTAAGATAATGTGCTATGGAATTAAATGCACTGTTTCAGAATAATTTTGCAAAAGGGAACCTACAATGAGTTTAACAGTAGTCCAAAGTAAACATACGTTTTGCAGAGAAAAGCAGTTATAGTCATCTTCAGTTACAATCCTTCTACTTCATATTTACTGCAAATGACCCCTTACGCTTAATTTTTACATTTAATGACTTCAGTTAATACTAATTATTTTCTCAAACGGAGTAGTATAATAAAAACTTCGGAAAATTGGCCTAAAAAACTGTTCAGTGATGAAAGAAGTCATTCAAGTTGATGGCAGCGGGACGATGAAGTTTACAGGCAGTACATACCGGATTTGTGAGTGTGTATGTCATGACAACCATTACCTAGATTCGAAAAATGTACGGGCTAAAGGCGTCCAATGCAGTGAACAATCGTCAGGCGTTAGGTCATCAGCAAAAAGTCCTTTAAAAATACCGTAAGGCGGACGATAAGTATTTACTAGTCCGATATTTGTTTACACACACCACAGACTCTAGACAGACACATCAGTGCTGTCTTGGTGTACCTTGAGCGCTAATGTAGGCGTCTGCAATAAATGTGTAGACAGCATTTGCTTGATAATGCTTCTATTTCGTTAGGAGCAAACCAGTGGTGTCTTCGGAAGAGGGTGCCATTAGAATAAATTTTTGTTTTAGTTAGGTTTCAATTTTTTTTTCATGTAGTTCCTCACGATTTCTTCTCTTGTTCCAATCCATTCATTGAAAATTGGCACCTAAACCCAACATCCGAAGTTATTTGTTGGATACGCACTATTCCTGTCTCCTTCTGCATAGAACTTGGAGATAAATCTGGACCATTACTGAGACAAGACTGAACACACAACTGCAGTCTGTAAGTAAGTATCACCATCATTTCATCCACTACAGAAATACAAAACCGTACTGACTCTAGGGCTTGAAAAGAAACTCGTAGAGTCACTAATACTCTCCTAAAAGACTTTCGTATGAGAGGTCATGCCAGCTGGAACTGCCCATGAATGCCTGTGTGCGACATATTATGATGTACTCTGTTTCGATCATATCATTCCTGAGTATGAACAATTATCATGATTGATACCTTAAGGTGTCCCGAGATGATCATCGTTCTTGTACGGTATTCCGGTAGGTGACTCATTATTTTCATTATGTGCTACATGAGACTGCCCGTTGAGGCAATGATCACTGATCACTGGAATGACAGGTCAAACGTAGGCATGGTGCATGCTAAGCATTGGAGTGCTTTTCTTGCACAGTCCTGTGGGGTAGATTTTCTTGTTGCCTCTGTTGATGGATTCGCTGCAGCTGATTCTGTAAACCAGGAAAACACACGCATGTTTGTTAAGAAGCTAACTGTTAGTATCGATGTAGGGGACCAGTAAGGGCGTTGCTGTAGGCTGACTGCGTACTCCATTTATTCCTCATCTTCTTCCAATTGAGGCTGACCAGCCGTTCCGCTGCAGCGTAGTCCTAGCCTTCGCTGGTGAACGCTGAAAGGGCGTTGACGCCCCTCATCTCATGGGAGACCACCACACAACACCGCTGGTTGCCGTTGGGTGAAGATGTGGGGAATATGAGGAAGGAGAGGTTTAGGTTTTGTCAGGAAAGTGAAGGGGTAGGGATGATAGATGTTGTCCTGAAGAGACACAGAGATCTGCAGAGAGGACGCCAGCCTGGTATCGACGTTGATAAATGCGCTGGAGCGGCCTTCGGTGGCGCCGCTGAACCCCTGGGCTCGACCAGCGCCACGAGCCGCCTGCTTCGTGGCTGCTGGCCCAAGGAGGGGCGACTATTTCAAGTGTTCCTTCTTCTTCTGGGGTCACCTCAATGGTTTCCACCCCAGCCATCAACTCTGCGTGTGGGGGGAGGAATATGGCGGACATGGGCGTCTCTTCTTCGGCAGCTCTCAGCTCCTTCCACAACTGCTGCAGCTAGCGGTAGACGTCATTCAAGGCAGTCTTCAATGGGTGCCCTTATTACTCGTATTCAACATGTACACCGAAGAAGCAATGATGGAAATAAAACAAAGATTCACTAGTGGAATTAAAATTCAAGGTGAAAGGGTATCAATGCTAAGATTCGCTGATGACATTGCTATCTTGAGTGAAAGTGAAGAAGCATTACGTGATCTACTGAATGGAATGGACAGTCTAATGAGTATAGAATATGGATTGAGAATAAATCGATGACAGACGAAATGATAAGAAAAGTGAGAACAGCGAGAAACTTATCAGGACTGATGGTCACGAAGTAGATGAGGTTAAGGAATTCTCCTACCTGGGCAGTAAAATAACCAATGATGGATGGAGCACGGCGGACAGCAAAATCAGACTAGCACTGGAAAAAAGGGCATTCCCGGCCAAGAGAAGTCTACTGAAGAAATTTCTGAAAATATATGTTTAGAGCACAGCATTTTAGGGTAGTGAATGGTTCAAACGGCTCTGAGTACTATGGGACTTAACATCTGAGGTCATCAGTCCCCTAGACTTAGAACTACTTAAACCTAGCTAACCTAAGGACATCACATACATCCATGCCCGAGGCAGGATTCGACTCTGCGACCGTAGCAGCAGCGCGTTTCCGGACTCAAGCGCCTAGAACCGCTCGGCCACAGCGGCCAGGATAGTGTAACACGGACCTTGGGAACAGAAGAGAATCGAAACATTCGATATGTGGTGTTACAGATGAATTTTGAAAATTAGATGGACTGATAAGGTAAGGAATGAGAAGGTTCTGTGCAGAAATGGAGAGGAAAGTAATATGTGGAAAACACTGACAAGGGGAAGGGACAGGATGATAGGACATCTGTTAAGACACCAGGGACTAACTTCCGTGGTACTAGGGGGAGCTGTAGAGGGAAAAAACTGTAGAGGAAGACAGAGATTGGAATACATCCAGCAAATAATTGAAGACATAGGCTGGAAGTGCTACTCTGAGATGAAGAGGTTGGCTTAGGAGAGGAATTGGTAGAGGGTCGCATTATACCAGTCAGAAGACTGGTGACTCAAAAAGCAGAAGAAAAAAAAATTGGCGACACGTCCAAGCTTCTGGCATAATAGCGCCGATTGCTCGTCGTAACCTTGACGCAGTCTCTGGTGCTGGCCAACTCGAGCACCTCAAGTGACAGGTGCTACACGATGGCGGAAAGAAAGGGGGAATTGGACTACCCTTGGCTTCGCCTCTCTTTTCGCATTAAGTCATCTTCCAATTTTTTCGGGAGTGAGATGAGCGACAGCGACGATGCGACCTGTAGCGAGTCACTGGCCAATGGTCACTTTGAAGACAGGCCTTTCCTCGGCCTGATCTGGTGCAAGGTAAGTACTTGTGTGTTATTCCTG
The DNA here is from genome assembly GCF_021461385.2 of Schistocerca piceifrons. Taxonomy (NCBI): domain Eukaryota; kingdom Metazoa; phylum Arthropoda; class Insecta; order Orthoptera; family Acrididae; genus Schistocerca; species Schistocerca piceifrons. Next base: position 85,084,449 of record NC_060141.1, read on the forward strand.
TGTAACATGTGGGTGTTGGTAGTTGTGGCGTCTCAGTCTGGATGGCGTCTGGTTATCTGACATAAAATGAAAGCTTATTTCTGCTAGCAACCTAGCGGATTAGAGATGGAAGATCTTGGCAGGTTGATTTTAGCACCGAACCTCGACGCTCTGCTTCTTCTTCTTCCTCCTCGATGGCTTTCCAAGGTAATGCTCGGAGGCTCTGTCCGCTGTAGGCTCTGCCTTTTTCGGGTTAGCCTTATCTTCGTCTCTGCTGGTCTTCATACCAATGTGGAGGAAGATTTTCCCTTTTTTCGCCACAGCTAACAGGATGTTTTCAGTAACTTGGAGTGAAGACGGCGCAGGCACTGATCTGCCTCAGCGACTTCAGCGGAAGCCCTTCGAGCAGTGGCTGTAATTGCTCAGAAGTCAAGAGATAGGGTATGTGAGGAAAGGTAGGTTGAGGCTGGTCAGCAGGAGTGAATGGGTAGGGACTGAAATGGTTGGGAGTAGGCGTTATAATGGAGCAAATGTGCCATTTTTAGTAGCACTGCTTCCGTGATCTCCATGCACGGGAGAGGAAGCAGCCTGGTGTCTTTCCTGCTACACATGCCCTGGGTAGCAACGATGAACAAGCCACCTTCGGAGCAGCTGTCTGCAAGTCCGCTCTCCCCTGTGCAAGGACTGTGTGGAGGGTGGCCTACTGCATGACCATTGGTCACTCTGAAGCGGAAAGGTGACCTATGTTGGCGCCGCGACCTCTATATGGCCTTCACTTTTTCTTTGGCAAGCTCTATGGACTCCTGCACCTCTGCGGTTGCCATGGATGCATCCTTTTGCGTGGCAGCGCCCATCCCCGCGTTCGGCCCTTTGGGGGAGAAGACACTGGCGCAGGAGTCTCTTCTTTTGCGGCTCGCTGCACCTTCCGCTGCTGCTGCAGCTGGCGGGCAGACATCTTCTACTTACACCTAATACACCTACTCCCTCTGTGCCATCATGGCGGCTTTGAAGGCAGCCATCGTCGTTGGCAGCACACAGCAAGACGTGAATGGCTCACGCGTCCGTGACCACATATTAACTTCCCCCTCCTGATTGAAGCATGGGGCGGCCGCTTTGTGTTCCTATATAGTGCCGCTGGCAGCAACCTCATCTTCGCTGGCAGCAATCTCTTCTTCACTGGCGGCCTATGAAGGGGTCGTTTGTTTCTTCTTTTCTTCCCTCTAGCGCGTGATGTAGCTGCAGCCGAGAGAACTGGGCATGTGTGCTACTCTGCAGTTGACAATGGTCGACATGGTGTCATGTGTCTTGGCAGAGAGGCACATGTGTCGTGCACTTGTGCGTACTTCATACATGCCACGTATCGTCTGCAATAGTTAATGTGGCCAAACTTTAGGCAGTGGTAGCACGGCTGGTTCCTCTTCATCTCGTCGCCGTCTACAATGCTGACCAACTCGAGCACCTCGACACTAAGGTGCTCGGCTATGGCGGCAAGCAAAAGACTTCCCCTTACCTTCCTCTGGACTTCCCTGCCATTTCAGCGGCCATTCGTGTTGGGAAATTCTAAAGGTGGCAGGGGTAAAATACAGGGTGCGAAAGGCTATTTACAATTTGCACGGAAACCAGACAGCAGTTACAAGAGTCGAGGGACACGAGAGGGAAGCAGTAGTTGGGAAGGGAATGAGACAGGGTTGAAGCCTCTCCCCGATGTTATTCAATCTGTATATTGAGCAAGCAGTAAGGGAAACAAAAGAAAAATTCGGAGTAGGTATTAAAATCCATGGAGAAGAAACAAAAACGTTGAGGTTTGCCGATGACATTGTAATTCTGTCAGAAACAGCAAAGGACTTGGAAGAGCAATTGAACGGAATAGAGAGTCTCTTGAAAATAGGATACAAGATGAACATCAACAAAAGCAAAACGAGCATAATGGAATGTAGTCAAATTAAGTCGGGTGATGCTGAGGGAATTAGATTAGGAAACGCGACACTTAAAGTAGTAGATGAGTTTAGCTATTTGGGGAGCAAAATAACTGATGATGGTCGAAGTAGAGAGGATATAAAATGTAGACTGGCAATGACAAGGAAAGCGTTTCTGAAGAAGAGAAATTTGTTAACATCGAGTACAGATTTAAGTGTCAGGAAGTCGTTTCTGAAAGTATTTCTATGGAGTATGGCCATGTATGGAAGTGAAGCATGGACGATAAATAGTTTGGACAAGAAGAGAATAGAAGCTTTAGGAATGTGGTGCTACAGAAGAATGCTGAAGATTAGATAGGTGGATCACATAACTAATGAGGAGGTGTTGGATAGAATTGGGGAGAAGAGGAGTTTGTGGCACAACTTGACTAGAAGAAGGGATCGGTTGATAGGACATATTCTGAGGCATCAAGGAGTCACCAGTTTAGTATTGGAGGACAGTGTGGAGGGTAAAAATCGTAGTAGAGGAAGAGATGAATACACTAAACAGATTCAGAAGGATGTAGGTTGCAATAGGTACTGGGAGATGAATAAGCTTGCATAGGATACAGTAGCATGGAGAGCTGCGTCAAACCACTCTCAGGACTGAAGACCAGAACAAGAATAACAACGTATTGGGATTTGTAGGCGAGCGAGACGGGCAACAGTGGCGATGTTGCAGAGAGATCTCGTCAAGAGGAATGGGCCCAGGATTTATGCCTACGCTCTTCCACGTCCATCGTAGGTTCTAGTCGCACCCTCCGTGGTCTGCTTCCACTAGCAGCGTCCTTCGGTTATCCGTCTTTGGTTTGGAGCGCCTGCCTGATGGCTATTGATCCGTTTCCGGTGCGCTGCGATGCCAGGTGTTCTTGCAGCTTTCCGCTCGGTTCTTATGTGGTTCCTTTTCGGTCTGATGCGTGAAACCGATTGCTGGTGTTTCATCTTCGGCCCCATGCACCTGTTTGTGTGCTGGAGTTCCTTTTCTGATCCGGCGCAGTTTCCGGTGTCCCATTTGCTGTCCTCTGCCTGCAGAAGCAGCCTGCAGCGTTCCATCTTCAGTCCAGTGAGTCAGGTGCCGTATCTGGGGATCGTTTTCCATCTCTGTGTCCTCAGTTCTTCCTTTTGTAAATTGCTGCTGCTGCCCACATTGTGTTTTTAGAAACCCTAGTGCAGGATCCTATGGTCTACCGAGTTAATAGCGTCACAGTTCAACAGGGTATTCGTCACCATTCTCTCTATAGACTCTCTTATAACATTGTCCAGTATCTGGGGGCTGTGTCAGAAACCTCGTATCATCTTACTTGATGGAATGGTACAATTTCAGTGAATACTCGGCAACGGCTCATTTATTTGGCTGTCTTACTTCGGTCTGTCTCTGTCTGATATCCATTGCCCTAGTTGTTAGGTCAATGTACGAGATGCCACTTCAGCAAGGTACATTATAAATTACTGGTTTTCACAGTCCCAGGCCGTTTGCCACGTTTCCCAGGATGCCTCTTATTTTAATAGGCAGACAGAATGCACACTTGATGTTGTTGAGAGCCTCCCGACTCTGTTTGACCATGTGTCCATTCTTGTAGAACTCTGATAATAGGTGCTGTTTTTACAGCCAGATTGTCTGGATCTGAGGAGATGTGTTGTCTGTGGACCAATCTGTTCTTCTGTACTGGGTGACTTGCTGGTTTGGGACACACACTGTATCTAAACGAGCCATCTGCTCTCCTTTTGACGAGTACATCCATAAATGTCAACCGGCCATCCTTTTCCAGTTCCATGGTGAACACAGTCTTTGGCTGGCGCAAGTTCAAATGTTCCGGAAACTCACTGAGCCTATCCCCATCATGAGGCCAGGTACCTAAAGAAGAATGTGGGTTGGTTTCTTAAAGTATTTCTTAATAGATTTCTCAACAGTTACATTTATTTCATAGGTAACTAGTTTCGAACCCCTACAGTTGCCTAATAAATAACTGCAACTGTTTACAGAACCATTAACAAATGCGTTAAGGAATATAAATAAATTTGCTCTTCCCTGTCAACGAAATGTTGAAACTGAAAGAATGTGGGTTTGTATATAGCCATCCCTAATGCCTCTTCTACAAATCTGTCCATGAAAATATCGGCAAGCACTTAATACAGAGCACTCTCCATGTCTACACCTTCTGTCTGCTCATAATATTGGCTCCCGTACAGAAAATGAGGTCACTATATGTCTGAATAGACAGTCAGAGCAACATCAAATTTCTCTGTAACTGTTCCAGAGGGTCTCTCAGTGGCGCCCTAGTGAAGAGGAATACATCAAAATTTACCATTATATAAAATTCTGTGAAATCTGGTTGCTTGAGACGTTGGAAGAAGTCCTCGAAGTTGCTGATGTGGTGCATACATTTCCCCACATATGGGAACAGCAGTTTATTCAAGTACTTGGCTATTGGATACGTCCGTGCGGCAGTGTTGCTGACAGTTGGGAGCAGTGACACGCCCTCTTTGTCATCGCTGCGTGTCGATAAGCGAAGATACTGCAGTACTCTATGTTTGCTCTATCATTTTCTAATTCATGGCTTCTTATTCTTCTTTTCTTCTTCTTCTCCTTCCTAGGCTAAAGAATGTTTCCTCCTGTACTGCTTAGTCTACGCTGAGGCTGTTGCTCCATCCTTTTCTCGGAAGGATAATATTTCTTTTACCATCTGACAATTTATTTCTTACGAATTTCACTATCCTCCGTTGATCCATCCTGTCTATGTGTTCGTTCCATTCACGCTTTCTCTTTTGTATCTGCTAATTAATGGACTACACTTTACATCCTTTTATAATCTTTCACTTCTCTCCTTGTGTCGAAGTGTTCTCTCTGTATACTTCGCAGAATTTTCATTCCCGCTGTTTCCAAAAATATTTTTCTTTTTGATGTTACCGGTCTTGTTCCAGCTGTGTGCGTCATAGTTCATTTTACTATTCTTTTGCACAGTCTTACCTTTTCATCTTTAGCTACGTAGTTACTTTTCCAAATAGTATCATTTAAACACTCTGACCCTTATTTGCTTTGGCTACTGGTTCTTTAACTTATTTTTCGACAGTTCCACAGCTGGAAGTTCAGTACCAAGATATTTAAATGTCATTCCTTATTTAACAGTTTCTTTCTGTTCACTTCTAGTTTGCATCCGGATGGTTCCACAGATGGGGTCATACATGTTTTTTAGCGCATGTGACCATACTTAGGTTTTGACTGCCTCATTAAATATAAGTAAAAGTTTGTGCAGATTATCTTCACTGTTTGCCAGCAGAACTGTGTTGTCGACGTCACAAATGATTTTTATTTCTTCGTCCCCAGTTCTATAACCACTAGCAGTTAACACCTTCTTTATCACCTTGTCCGTGACTGTATTAAGAAATAGTAGGCTCAGTGTCACCTCGTCTGATACAGCTATTAACGTCTAGGCACCTAATTACCTAAGATCGGTTTTCGCCTGGATGTAGTTGTTGGAATATATGTCTCCAATTGCTTTTATTAAGTTGGAAGGCATCTCCCAACTGTGGAGCACGTTTACTACGCATGTGTACTGAATACTGTCGAAAGCCTTCTGTAGATAAATAAAACAACGATAAGCTGGTCGATTGTATTCAATGAACTTCTCTACAAACTGTCTGTGAACGAATGCTGCACCTGTGCATAACCTACTGAATCTAAAACCATACAGATTTTCTGCAAGATTTGTGATAGTTTTTATTTTATTTTCCGTTATTGTCTTTTTATGAGTTTAAGAACTGAACTATGTAATTGGATGGGTCTTTCTTATCTCGATTATTGTACATGAGCATTGCAATACCAGTTCTCCACTGTTTGGAATTTTGTTACCAATTATAACATTGTTAACCAACTTGGTTAATTATTTATTTAGTGGATATATTCCGTACTCCAGTAATTCATTGGGGATCCTATCGTACCCTGAAGAGTTTGTATTTTTAAAAGACTTACAGCTTCTTCTTCCTCCGCATGTGAAAGATTAATTTCATCATTTACTTATATACTGATCTCTGATGTCTCTTCGTTCTCTGGTGATTCTTTTCCTTTATAAAACATTGTTAAATATTCCTCATTTATATCGTTCACTTTCAATATTGAATTTAATTCTTCCCTCTGCTGTCGTATTATTCTCCAAATTTGTTTCTTGAGACATTAGAAGACATGTTCTAAAATTTTAGAAAAGGTTTCCCAATGTTCCTGTTTAAGACGACTCACTAGTAATTTTGTCTCACGTGAGATCTTTTGTAGTCTTCATAAGAGTCTTGTGTTTTAAATGTGTTATATTACAAGTGGGAACATCTCTTTTTTACTCATTTCTTTGCCCTCTTTGCGAAACCATGGTGTTCTGCTTCTTTTCCTCTCTCACCTTATAACGCGTGGACCTAGTGCTCCTTGAGCTGCTTATTCAGTACTGTCTTTGATTTCCTCCCAAGCCTGATCTACGTTATCCTCTACATTAATGGTTTCTCTATTATTGTCTCTGCTAACCGTTTCTGAATCCAAATGTTTGTAGATCCATTCCATAATGACTCTATATTAAAGCTTTCTTCCTTTAAGATTGGTTCTTTAGCAAGTTGTGCCAATGGACAAGCATCAGATTTTTTCCATGAGTAAGCTGTGATCATTCTCTATGTTGGCAGAGTTTAAGTCCTAACATCTAACACCGACTGCAGATGGATGTTCCTGTTTGTAACAACGTAATCTATTGTTGATTTATGACCTCCTGTGTTCTTAAAAGTGTATTCATACTGCTCTTTGTGGTCATAGAAGGTATTATTTATTCTCACTTTTTTGCTTGAGCACGAATTGATCATAATATCAACACTATCATTTAGAGTGTCTTTATTAAATCGATGTTTAATTCCAGGAAAAACACTGTTCCCAGTATGAGCATTAAAATCCCCCATTATGACTGCAAGTTCGTTTGAAGGTATCAGACTGATAACTTCTTGCAACTGCTCATAGAAGGCTTCTCTTTCTTTTCCGTGTTCACAATCCTCTGGTCTACACAGGGAGACAATGTTCAATTCATGATGAGCCAGTTTCAGTTTTACTGAAAATATTTTCTCAGAAATGTATTGGCAGTCCTCAACAAGACCTTTGTATTTCGTGTAGATAAGTATCCCTACCCCTGCTTTAGCTTTTGTCTGCATAGCTCCTCTGTCAGTGAGTAGGTATTGGTCATATGCCTTCTGCCTTTTTCATTATGTTTCTGTTTTTCTATAAGCTCTTTAACTTCGTTTTTATTGGATTTTATGCTCCATGTTCCAGTTCTCAAAATATTTTATTTTTCCATCTGTAGACCTGTTCCTAGCCTTCGTCGTCCTAATTGCAGTCCGTCCTTTCCGAGACACAGTAGTGGTTCTCTGAACAGTGAAATTACGTCTCTAGTAGGCTACTGGCTTGGCTGTCGGTGGGTTTGTTTTCAAGATTGTTCTTTCGCTAGCTTAGCTGCTTACACCACAGCTGAGGAGCCCAGCCTGCCCTACCAACCATTGTTTTGGAGTTCTGGCATCTCTTAGACTTTGGGGCTGCCACCCCATTAACCATGCAAGGCAGCAGGATGCGCTGATTTTTACTTCATGGTTTTCTTCCATTAGCCTCTGGTGATCCAACACCTTATTCTGTAAGGCAGCAGCTTTAAGCGTCTGAGTTGAGGACACAAAACGAAAGACTCCCTCGGGAATCGAAACCTAACACCGTTGGGGTCAAAAAACAAGAGTTGGCCAAGAGAGCCAGACAGGAAAGTAATGTCAAATTCCGCTCAGGGCCCCATGGCTGCTAATCCGTGTACTCCGGAGATGGGAGTCCCTTATTGGCACTTCTCAATAAGATCACTGAATTTCTTGAGGAAAGTGTCCCGACTCCTGCTTACACTACTATCTGAACAAAAGAGCAAAAATACTCGTTCTCAACAAAGTAAAATCCTCTCTTTATCACTACACAGCGCTGCCACAAACTCTAAATGAATTCCTTTATTAGGAAGCCGACTTTGGAATAATCTCTCTCAAAATATTAGAGAAATTAAAATCCTTTCAAACTTCAAAATGCAGCTACTGGCTAACTTTCTATCGCAGTAGGTATCTCTTCAATATACTTCCAAGGTTATAATGTTTTTTTTTTTTTTTTGTATGCGATGTTCCTTTTCAGATGTGAGAGAGGGACTTAAAGCCCTAATCTGGTCATGCTGAATAAGGGGAAAAAGGTAAATGAATATTTGATCTAAGAAATAGGACATCCCTATGTAATGATGAATTGACAACTAGACCTCACGAGATGCGGAAGCGCCAGTGTGCAAGGAGACGACCACCGTAGTGTTGGCAGTAGGGAAGAAGTAACAGGTGAATGGATCGTTCAGCACACTTCAGTGATTTCGAACGTAAACTTGTCATTCGATGTCCCCCGACTAACAGTTCCGTCAGGGATAGTTCAACCTTTCTGAAGCTGCCCATATCGACTGTCAGTGATACGACTGTAAAGTAGAAACGCGAAGAAGCAACCACAACTGAACGAATACCAGGCAGACCTCATGTAATGACGGACAGCAGACCATTGCGAAGGGCGTTTGTAAAAAATTGCTTGAAGTCAGCCGAAGGAATCATGATTTTGTTCCAAAGTGCTACCAGCAATCTGTCTAACACAATCACTGTGCGTACGGAGCTAAAAGGAATAGAGTACAACGATCGAACAGCTCCTAATGAATCACACATTTCTGTGGTACGCTTCAGGTAGTGTAAAAAGTGACACCACTGGAGTGATTTGGATAGATGAATCCCGATGTACCCCGTGGCAATTTGATAGAAGGTTACAATATGGCGAATGCCTGAAGAAGACCCCAGCGTCCAACATCCTTACCTTCTCTAATTTCGGCTCTTGAGGGCGAATCAGCCCTCATTTCTCCAGACATTCAGGGATATTATTAACAGTGTCTATAACACTACCCCTGCTACTGTTATACCATAACTTCAAAGGCTGGAGACAGTACGTATAATGATACTATGTTGGTAAACGAATTATGGCATTTAGAAGCAGTGCAATGTTACCATCAGAAAGGAATTTCGTTGTTTTTATCTTGATGTACCTAAAGGAGGTGGCTTATCGGACGTGAAAGTCAGAATTACGTAATTGTTCAACAAGTAACAGATAAAATTTACCTATTCATACTGTCCAAATGATAAAGGAAAACGGTCGCCAACCTAATTAGGTATGAGAATGTGTAACATTCCTGTTTTAGAAATAGATTTAAGTAACTTCAATGGATAGACACAGCCTATACTTTCCCACACGAGAGTGCAATGAACCCAGTCACAAGCATATCTTACCGTTGAACAGAGTGCTGACAGTTATAGCAGAACAAACCTATTTGCGTAAGCACAACATATAATGACACACACTTCTCCATTCAGGGCTTAGTCAAACCGAATAGTTTCAGTAACATTATCATTGAAGTTTACTGTAGAATTATAAAACTGGACATGAATTTAGTCCCTCTTTACCAAACACTTTTCTGCCTGACATGAAAATGAAAAGGCGTTCACTAGCAAACAATTTCTCACAGTTCTCTGAAGAAAAGAAGTTACTGTTTTTATAGGTAAAGTTCTTTCTGTTAATAATGTTCTATCAGTGAGCTCAAAAGACAGAATATGCATCCTGTTAAACTGGCAATATATTCTTTAACACACATAGGGACGAAGAATTTAGCAAATATGAATATATAACTTTCAACAGTGATAGATTTTTTACTTTTACAGCGCTGGGACACAGACTGACAAAATTATAAGCCAATGACACACCTTTTTGAATTTTTCAACAGGCTGCGCTATGATTCTTTACTATGCAAAACACTATGAGCCACAGTTACGATAACACTTACTTTTGAAATTGACAGCAAATTGTTTTAATATCTGTTTTTACTATTTCATTACTTTAAAATAAATTATTCACTTTATGCTTTTTGAAATCCCACTAACATTGAAATAAATAGTTTTAGTTGCAAAAATATTTTCATCAAACATCATTTACTATATAATACACTTTTGCCACATTAACTTTGAATTTCTCTCTTCTTACTGTATTTAAGTGGCATTATTTAGTTAACAACTGGGCTTTAATATTTTCACAACATGGACACTCGGTAAGCATATTTAGCACGGAAAGGATCCTAAGTGGTTATGTGACTGGGGATAATTAAAGGTAAGATTTCAAAGTATAGTTTTTGGTTTACCTTATTATTGGAAACAAATAAAACATCCACATAAACTGATCATTCACGTTACATTCCGAAAACTCCTTATTTCTGTTGTAGTGATTGCGCAATGTGGAGGCGAGTACGTCCTGGCAGGGGGATCAGCAGTTGATAATGATAAAGCCCTGTCATTTCTTGGTGGCGACGATAGATACCATTTCCAAAACAGAGCTAGCTTATAAATCCATCCATCCGAGGCTTTGGCACATTGGAAACGGCACAAAAAGCCTCTCTTGGCATCAGCACAATCCACTGTTGTTACATGAGCTGTTGGCGGTTCAGTAGCTCGTGTCCGACTAACTCGTTGTCCCCCTCTTCCTTCATGCCAACCACATTTTGCACGCGCTGCATGATTCCGTTCCCAAGGGGAACTACAACACCTTTTATGCATATGAAGAACAAAGAACCCTAAGTGAGGATCAGCAAACACAGAGTAACAAGACATTTTGAACAAAACATATCATTTGCACATATTGACAGTTCTACATAAAATTATTTGAACAAATTCTCAGTTATATATAATAAGTTTTGTCTCCCTCCAAGTGAGGCAAAGAATTTAACTAATAAAGACAATACATTACACAATATTTTATCAGGACATCAAACTTTTTACAAAGAAAGAAGTAAACACTCTCATAATATCGACTCAACCCATCAACATTTACAGAAACTCAACGATATAATATTGAATAAATCAGTAGAGCATTAGAGCTATGGTGTTACATGTCCCAAACAGAGTTCAAGACATAAAGACGAAGGGTTGACACATACCTTGTAAATGACTGTTAATAACTTCCCATATATTTCTGATGAGATGTTGTATTCTAATCTCTGATTATCCCTAATGTTTTGGCCTCTACAGCTTCCTATAGTACCAGTGCAAGTTATTTCCCGATGTCAAAACGACGTGTCATCCTATCCCTTCTATTAGTTACAATTTCCCATACATACCTTCCCTCACCGATGTCGCAGAGAACCACTTCATTTCTTATCTACAATCCTAATTTTCAGCTTCCTTCTGTAACACTCTCTTCCAAATGCTCCTGTTGTCCTCATTTCTGGTCTTTCAAATGTTCATCATTCACTTCCATAAAATGCTGTACTTTGAGTGGACATACTCATACATTCCTTTCTAAAGTCAATTCTTTCTTCGATAGGCTGAATTAGCTGCTAGATTTTTGTTGATTTTCCATTTCGTTTCCCATTGTTACCTCCCCCTTGAAATTATTACCCCTTCTCCCCCCCTCCCTCTTTCACGGAGATCTGATGTGGGTTAGCTTGAAATCTTTTGACTATGGAGAGATCATTGGCATACTTTCAGTTAAAGGCTGCAATTGAAAACATAAAGTGTCTTTAGTTAAGTACTTTATTTTCATAAGCTTCGTGTAGATCATTGCTGATTCTTCCTCCAGTAGGGTCAGCCCCCCTGAAGGGCAGTAGGGTGCTCCAAATTCCTATCTACTTCTCATTCTTCAGCTCTCAGTAGTACGTTGACTATTTATAGCGGAAGTCTCTGGTTGCCATTGCTAATGATTTTCATCGAAACTCTAAGCAGGGGCTCGATTCGAATTCTGGGACCACTCGTTATTACACTTTGTAGCCAATAAGATCACCTGTACTTAGAATACCGTAATTGCTTAAATATAATAGAAATTAACATATTAGAATATATTGCTACTCACGTTACAATGAAAACATTAAGGTAATGACAAAGTAAATATACTTGCTGTGCTTTACTTGCTGCCTTAATTAATCATTAATGTACAGAGTACAACTTGTTAATAACTGATTAGGTTTAATATTTACTATCTATTAGGCATTTGGGGTAGTGGTAACAAGTTTTTGTGACTGCATATTCAACTTCTTTCTGAATCACTGATAGCCTTAGCAAGGAGTAGGTCAGGTCTATTTGCATATAACTGTTAAAGTTGTGGACCAGTGCGCCCACTGAGCGCTTGTTTAAATAAAGACGTTCTTCCTGTGTGAATAATTTCTCCAAGAAATTACGCCGTCAGACTTAATGAGTAAACAACACCCAAAATATGTAAATATATTAATGTATATGCTTCAACAATCAGCAATAACGAAAAGAACCGAAGTTTCTTTGTTACCAGACAAATACAAGGTTTCTTATATTCAAAATATGCATACATCTATTCTGTTCACCGACTCCTATTCATGACTTACATTAATTGTTGGTGTTATTTTATTTCTTTCAACAGTATTATGATTTTTGTAAAATTAATCGAGCGAAGATTTTCAGCATTTTCTTATTAAGAAATTCTTATATTGCTGTTCCTATACGGGCATAAATTTTAACACTTGCTTCAGTTGGGCTTAATATGTGTTAAGCAGAAGATCATTTAATGTATAAGGAATAGTCGTGAATCGAAAATAATCCTGTGGCACTTCATCTGCGATTTTTCCACGTCTTTAAAGTATTCTCTTCTTCCAGTATGTATTATTCAGACTCAGTTTCTTCATTTTGAATGAAATGAAGTTCATATCAGTTGTTTGTAAGACATTTAATTACATAAAATCGTCGCCTATACATTCTGTGACTTGCACGTATCCCAAAACATATTAGTTGCTTATATTACAACAGCTAATGCTTGCAGAAGCAATATGGAAGAGATATTTTACTATGAAAGTAATGGATCTTGTATTTTATCATTAACTGTAGGTCCACTTTCAATTTCTTTCTACTTCCCATCCTCTGTCTTTATCTTCCCTCCTCTCACTCATGTTTCCCCTCACCCCTCCCTATACTCATATCCTCCTCACCCTCCATCTCTACTCAACTGCTTCTGCTCTCAACAGTCTGCCCATCACCTTGTTTCCCATCTTTCTCTGTCCATCTCCTCCTGCTCCCCTTCCTTTCCATTTGCTCCCAGCTCTCTATCTGCAGCTTCTGTCCATCCTCTCTATCTCCTCCCACTGTCTCTGTCTGGCTTCTCCTGCCCCCATCTCTATCTCCTTCTGCCTTCTGTCCCTAGTCATCTTCTCCTATCCCCTCTCTCTGTCCATCCCCTCCTTCTCTTCACACTCGACCCATCCTCTCCAGCCAACCTCTTGATAAAGCAGACCAACACTATTTCCTCAACATGCCTGTCATGCATGCAGCCTACACTTCAGTGATTTGTTAACATATTCTGCCCCTGTTGTATAGGCTGCATTGCAAAGACAAAACCAATATTACTTTCACACAATAAGCTTGTCATGCAGAGCAGCCTACACTTCAGGGCCTGCAACACCTTTTTTTGCCTGTATCAATACTCCTCTGGGAGCTAGGAGCTTCTAAGACCACAGTTCTGATATTAATGAAGTGATCTGTTTGTGTGCCACATTTGATTGAAATCTAGCACATAGTGTCAGTGGATTCAGTCTTCACATTGCAGATGTTGTTCTTCGTCATTGAAATGGAGTGTTGTTGAAAGTACCTCACAAAAAATTCTATATATGACACAAACAGTGCTCATAGTTCCTTAATGATATTATCAATCGTTTCTGATTTTTCTATATTCCTTTGTACATGAGAATGGTACATTAATGCTCTAGACATGAAATCGAAACGCCAAAGTTTTTTGCAAAGATACTGTAGAATACATCAATAATCAATAGTTGATACATACTACTCTATAATCCCCTACTGCAACACCTGTCTACTTCACTTTGTAGATAGATGTTCGTGTAGAACATTAAAATATATGTCTCGCTGTCACATTCCTTCACTTTGTAAGGATCTTACATGGACTTCTTCCCTCACCTCGTACACCCTCAAAAATTTTTTCTCTACTTTTACATTAAACATTTATACAATAAGACCTCTAACTTACACTGAGGTGAAGAAGTCATGGGATGTCCCCTAATATCATATGGGACCTCCTTTTGCCCAGTTTAGTGCAGCATATCAACGTGGCATGGACTCAACAAGTCGTTGCTGGTCCCCTGAAGAAATAAATATTGGGCCAAGCTGCGTCTAGAGCCATCCACAATTGTGAAATTGTTGCTGGTGTAGGATTTTGTGTACGAATTGACCTCTCGGTTATGTCACATAAATGCTCAATGGAATTCGTGCCGAGCGATCTGACTGGCCGAATCATTCGGACAAATTGTCCAGAATGTTCTTCAAACCAATATCTAACAATTGCAACCCCGTGACACAGCGAATTGTTATCCATAAAATTCCATCATTATTTGGGAACATGAAGTAAATGAATGGTTGCAAATTGTCTCTAAGTAGCCGAAATAACCATATCCAGTCAATGATCGTTTCAGTTGTATTATAGGACCCAGTCCATTACATATAAACTAAGCCCAAACAATTATGCAGCCACCACCAGCCTGCACAGTGCCAAGTTGACGAACTTGGATCCACCGATTCATCGGGTCTTGGTCACGATCTCTATCACCCTATCACCGACTCTTACCAATTAAACTCCGCGCTTATCTGCCCAGGCCACAGTTTTCCGGTTGTCTAGGCTCCAACCGATATGGTCAAGAGCCCAGGTGAGGCGCTGCAAGTGAAGTCAAATGGTTCAAATGGCTCTGAGCACTATGGGACTTATATGCTGAGCTCATCGGTCCCCTAGATCTTAGAACTACTTAAACCGAACTAACCTAAGGCCATCACACATATCCATGCCCGGTGCGTGATTCGAACCTGCGACCGTAGCGGTCGCGCGGTTCCAGACTAAAGCGCCTAGAACCGCTCGGCCACTCCAGCTGGCCAAGCGATGTCATGCGGTTAGCAAAGGCACTATCATCCGCGTCTGCTACCATAGCCCATTAACGACAAATTTCGCGGCACTGTCCTAATGGATACGTTCATCATACGTCCCACATTGATATCTGCAGTTATATCACGCAGTTTTTCTTGTCTGTTAGCACTGACAGCAATAAGCAAACGCGACTACTCTTGATCGTTAAGAGATGGCCTTCGGCCACTGCGTTGTCCGTGGCCTAAAATTTGGTATTCTCAGTACACTCTTCATTCCCGTGGGTCTACCTCAAACTACCAATCGCCGGCCGTTGAGGCCGAGCGGTTCTAGGCGCTTCAGTCCGGAAACGCGCTGTTGCTACGGTCGCAGGTTCGAATCCTGCCTTGGGCATGGATGTGTGTGATGTCCTTAGGTTAGTTAGGTTTAAATAGTTCTAAGTTCTAGAGGACTGATGACCTCGGATGTTAAGTCCATAGTGCTTAGAGCCATTGGAACCAAACTACCAATCCCCGTTTAAAAAAAATGTTCAAATGTGTGTGAATAGCTAAGGGTCAAAACTATGGAGGTCGTCGGTCCCTAGACTTACACACTACTTCAGCTAACTTATGCTGAGAACAACACACACCCATGCCCGAGGGAGGACTCTAACCTCTGTCGCGAGGGGCCGCGCAGTCTGTGACATGGCGCCTCAAACCGCGTGGACAATCCGCGCGGCTCCGTGTTCTAAGTTTAGTAATTTCCGTTGATCACGCTGTCACACGAATCACCATAGTGCAAATGACAGCTCCGCCAACGCACTGACCGTTTACACCTTGTATACACAGTACTACCGTCATCTGTATATGCGCATATCGGCATCCCATAACTTACATCCGTTATTGGCCATCGTGTGTAAATTTGCGTCCTACGTTCAATAATCATTTCCCATATTTTATTACTGTGTCCCTTCCAATTATGATGCGAACAAAGTCGATATCGTCTTTATTACTCCTCTTCACTACCTTCTTCAACGTTTTTTTAATCCTTAAACAACTTTCTGTGCTAAGTGTGCTGTCCATTTCCTTTAAAACCTGTGCACGTTTTTTAATGTCAACAGTAGGGAGACGGTCATTAAATCCCGATTTCACTGAGCACAATGCTGTGTGAAATCATTGACAGATTATGGGCCATTAAACTGTATAAAGGGCGAAAGGGAAGCTTATGATGCATTCAGTTTGATGTAAATTTTTATTGTACTTGTGATTTTAATGTTGGCTTTATAAGTTACCTTCTAATTACTGGACTTGAGCACTTTATCTCATATGTTATTTATTATCTCCCTGAGCTTTGCGAATCTACTACAAATGCAGCGGCAACGGCCTTGCCGCAATGGATACACCAGTTCCCGTTAGATCACTGATGTTAAGCGCTGTTGGGTGTGGCCGGCACTTGGATGGGTGACCATCCAGCCGCCATGCGCTATTGTCTCGTGATGATGCCAATTGAGGAGCTACTCGACCGAATAGTAGCGGCTTCGGTCAAGAATACCATCATAACGATCGTTAGAGCTGCTGACACCACGCCCCTCCTATCCCCATCTGCTCCTAAGGATGACGCGGCGGTCGGATGGTCCCGGTAGGCCAATCGTGGTCTGAAGACGGAGAGTGTACTACTAATGCAACACTTTTTTTTACCGAAAGCAAGTTGGTTTTATTCAGGTTTCCAATACATCATAACATTCCTCATTTTTTTGGCTACAAAACCCTACTCTTCAACTAAATGTCCGATAAATGAGACGGTCTTTCGCCACCTTACTGAGAGGGCCGTTGTGCCCCCGCAACCACTCTACTAGTCGACGTCGGATCCAGAGTCTTGCTGCACTGGTAACCTCCATGTCAAGCACGTTCTGCTTCCCGCGGAGTGCATCCTTCAATGGGCCAAACAGATCGAATTCGGAAGGTGCGAAACCCTGCATGTAGGGTGGAAGCGGAACAACGCTCCGATTAGGTTTAGTAAGGTCCTCTAAGGAGTGAAGACGTGTTTGAGGCCTTGCGTTGTCGTGGAGAAGGAAACGTTCGTTTGCATTTTTGTGAAGACGAGCACACTGAAGTCGTTTATTCAGTTTCCTGAGAGTAGTAAAATACACTTCAGAGTAGACTGTTGCTCGATGAGGGAGGACATCAAACAGAATAACCCCTTCAGAGTCTTAGAAGACCGTCGCTATGGTTTTACCGGCAGAGGGCTGGAGTATGAATTTTCTCTTTTACCCCATGGATCCCCGTTTTGTTTACAGTTCGAACTGATGAGCCCATGCTTCACCTCCTTCGACGATTTTCGACAAAAAATTCACAAACAATTCCGCGCAGACGGTCCTTCGTTGGTCTTTACGGTTTTCTGTTAGGTGGTGTGGAACCCAATGGGCACACATCTCTAAGTACCCCAACCGGCCGCCTAGTGTGTCAGCACTACCAGCAGAGACGTCTAACCAAGCTGCGAGGTGTCTGTTATCCGTCTGTTACCTCGAACGAGAGTGTCCACACGTTTCAGCACTGCACAAGTGACGGCACTGTGCTGCCGGCCGGCCAGAGCAGAATCGTTCAGGATTTCCCCATTTTTACGATGATGACGAGTGGTTGGGAAGGGAGTGAGACTGGGTTGTTTCCCCGATGTTATTCAATGTGGATATTGAGCAAGCAGTAAAGGAACAAAATAAAAATTCCGAGTAGGTATTAAAATCTATGGAGAACTTTGAGGTTTGCCGATGACATTGTAATTCTGTCAGAGGCAGCAAAGGACTTGGAAGAGCAATTGAACGGAATGGAGAGTCTCTTGAAAATAGGATACAAGAGGAACATGAACAAAAGCAAAACGAGGATAATGGAATGTAGTCAAATTAAGTCGGGTGATGCTGAGGGAATTAGATTACGAAATGAGACACTTAAAGTAGTAAAGGAGTTTTGCTATTTGGGGAGCAAAATAACTGATGATGGTCGAAGTAGAGAGGATATAAAATGTAGACTTGCAATGGCAAGGAAAGCGTTTCTGAAGAAGAGAAATTAGTTAACATCGAGTATAGATTTAAGTGTCAGGAAGTCGTTTCTGAAAGTATTTGTATGGAGTGTAGCCGTGTATGGAAGTGAAAAATGGACGATATATAGTTTGGACAAGCAGAGAATAGAAGGTTTCGAAATGTGGTGCTGCAGAAGAATGCTGAAGATTAGATGGGTGGATCACATAACTAATGAGGATGTATTGAATAGGATTGGGGAGAGGAGAAGTTTGTGGCACAACTTGACTAGAAGAAGGGTTCGGTTGGTAGGACATGTTCTGAGGCATCACGTGATCACCAATTTAGTATTGGAGGGCAGTGTGGAGTGAGACCAAGAGATGAATACACAAAGCAGATTCAGAAGAATGTAGGTTGCAGTAGGCACTGGGAGGTGAAGAAGCTTGCATGGGATAGAGTAGCGTGGAGAGCTGCATCAAACCAGTCTCAGGACTGAAGACCACAACAACAACGGTGGATGCCTCACCAAACGATTCTCCCTGATTTTTTCCACTGCCAGGTCTGCGTAGACATCTGCAATGTTCTGGTTTTCCTCAGCTCTCTGCTTAAAACGCACCTCATTTACAAACGCCATTTCGGAGGTTAAATATAGCACCACCACCAATCGGAACTTTATGAGACTGTAGGAGCTAAGGCGGGAATTATCCAGGACGTCCCAAGAAATTCCGCATTTTTGAACCGAAATGGTTCAAATGGTTCTAAGCACTATGGGGCTTAACATCTGAGGTCACCAGTCCCCTAGGCTCAGAACTACTTAACCCTAACTAACCTAAGGACATCACACACTTCCATGCCCGAGACAGGATTCGAACCTGCGACCGTAGCAGCAGCGCGGTTCGGGACTAAAGCGCGTATAACCGCTCTGTCACAGCGGCCGGCCTTTGAACCGAAATTGGCCGAGAACAAGAAGTGTTGCATTACTTACTGAACAAAATGGTTCAAATGGCTCTGAGCACTATGGGACTCAACTGCTGTGGTCATCAGTCCCCTAGAACTTAAAACTAATTAAACCTAATTAACCTAAGGACATCACACACATCCATGCCCGAGGCAGGATTCGAACCTGCGACCGTAGCAGCAGCGCGGCTCCGGACTGGAGCGCCTAGAACTTACTGAACACCCCTCGTATGTAGTGTTAACTTACTCTGTTGTACACACGCTTGGTTGGTATCGAAACCAGACCAATGCAATAAAATTTGTTGGCTGTTTTTGAGAAATCTGCCAGATAACGGAATGTGAATTTCTTCCTGGTAACAAATATGAGACACGACCCTTTGACTTTCAACAACTCTTCTGAGCCTTACTTAAACCAAGCCGGAAGGTGAATGTGTGGTTTCATCAGAGGCAGTAGTGTAAGAGGAAGACGTATTCCAAAGCAGCATGAAGACTGTTTACTCTGACGTTGTACGAGAGGTAGTCATAGAGTTTACAGTATCACCTAGAAAAAAATAATGTTCAAGACCATCCATCATAACGACGATTATTGATGTGAGCAGTTTCAATATTGTTAAGTTTCTTACGTGGGTTTACTAAAGTTGTGTTTTTCTCGAACATGTCTACTGAAATTGGATTCCTAAAGTTCCTGAATGGGCCAAACTATATTAAAGATTTTGTTGTTGTTCATTTTTCCATTTGAAGTTGCACTTTTATACGATGTTGCATTAGATCACCTTCAGATCTATGTAGCTGCTTAAGAATATAAGCATCTCGCTACAGAATACTGACTCTTTGCTATGTGCATCAGATCCCCTGCTATACCCGCAGGACAGGACAGATAGTTTCATTTGTGGAAAAGGGTCGAAATGAGTAGCTGTCAGTTGCACTCGAACATACTACTTTATTCATTTGACAAAGAGTAAAGAAAACATTAAAAACAAAGTTAAACATTAATTTTAGAACTTAATTCCTTGCTAAATGCACCATTCAGACTCGCGCCTTAAGGGCAAAACAAATTTAACTTAAAATTGGCTGAAGGCCAATAACTTACGACTCCAAAATTTGAATTTAAAAGGCAGAAGGCAATATCTTAAAACATTTCTTAAAATCAGGCTGAAGTCTCAAACAGTCTCATGCCCTAAGGGCAAAACAAATTTAATTTAAAATCAGCTAGAAACCATACATAAACGAGCAACAAGGACAAATAAGAAAAGGCACTACATCAAACGGCGCTCAGAAGTTTCCAAGGGTCGGCCTGAAATTCAAACACTAACGCTCGCTTAGGTGAGACAGGCAGTCGGATCATCAATTCTCAATCCGACAGCAACCCAACCGACAGACAGTCAACATAGAAGCGGCAGGATAACCTCTGCCCTACCCAACCAGCACACAACAGAGAGTTCAATGGAACACGAAGAAGGTATCAGCGCCCACAACGAATTACACATTCAGCGGTCCAGCTACACACCATGGTGGACAGCCACAACACAACAAAGGAAATACACTGCCTGAATTTACGTCAACGGCCAGGGCAGGTAACCGGAACGTCAACAGCCACAAGGCATAAGGTTCCGCTGGTGCACTTCAATGCAAAAATAATCAAGAAGTTAAACTCCATAGGAGGGTGGCTAGAATTTCGCCAACTTGAAAACACACATTGTTGCTTGCGGGAATGTCCCAGCAGCCCACAACGGTTGGCTGGTAGATTAAGTAAAGACTCAACTTTCGTGTCTGGGATCGGTGAGCCATTGACCTCGTAGCAATGGGAACATCCCCTCACACTCCGACCGCGCGTGGACGCCGCCAGTGGCCGTGGCCGAACTACACGCCAAGGAGACTTCCTCGCTGCTCCACGCGAACCGACCAACTGCCCGCACACGGCACAGCCGGAAACTCTAAGCGCGTGGCCAAAGATAGTACAAGGGTGCGAATACCGATACACGCTGCTGCTGCGACTCCCAGAGACAGAGAGGATAACAGCATAATCGCGTTAACCGCGGGAGACTAATCACAGAATAGCAACCAAGGTTTAATGCAAAGCATAACACGAGCCAGCCACGTATCAGTGTACTTCCAATCCTTTCAACAGTTCTTCTGATATATTGTTCCTGTATAGACACGATCGGTTCGTTACACAGCTACATAGAGCGAAGCTGATCAAATGCGATCGAAAGTAGTCATACGGTGAAAACGTGCGACTGAGATGGAAGAATAAACGATATAATTTTATTCAATATAAAAAGCGTTGCTGATTTGTCTCACAACGGATATATCGTCTATATTAAATTTTTATTATTTCGTACATTCAGAACTACGTTGCCTGTTCTTTTCTAAGAATCAGTTACGATAAATTCTCAGCTTGGTTTATGTTAAAGGAACATTTTGTATTTCCTGTCAGATATTTATCGATTCCGAGATCGAGGTGAGTCTCGGATCGACCAAGTCGTCCGTGGTTGGATAAATTCTAATCCAAGTTCCTTTTCCGATTTTAAATTCTATATTTCTGATTCTTCCTTAGTCTCGTCTGAAATAATCAGAAGTGCGCTGAATTTTCATATTAGTGATAGAACGATACAGAAACTCTGGAAAAAGAATCGTATTGGAAGCTAATGCGCGAAGTACAATGTGACATATTTCTGCCTCTGAGTGCGTGGTAGCTTTAGTTTGGTGGATTGCGAGTAACGCAAATATCATAATTTCGTTAGTGTTTAACATTTCTTGAAAGGTATTCGCTACATAAATTTATATCTACGTTAAAAGTGATTTTGTATTTTGGAAATTATTGTGATGTAAACATGTTGCCTACAACACGCCAGTGGGCAGGCACATTACTTCACGCGTGGTTGCTACGTCACATTTGATGGTGTACTCTGGAAATTATTGTGATATAAAACCGTTGTCTGCAGTACGCCAGCGAGCAGGCGTATTACCTCATCCGTGGTTACCATATCATATTTCTTCTGTTGGTAATCAGCAAGGAATTCCTATTCCATGAAATTGATCAAGGAAAAAAAAAAAGACGGATATGAATTTGAACCTGGGATGGCCATGCGAATGTCATTCATTAAACAGTCAGCGGCCAGTGGTTTGTATAACGCTTTGTGGTCGGAACAATAGCTCTTGCTTTGAAATGGTCTGACCGCAATGAATTAAATGGTAATTACTTTAATTAGCAGAATATTTTGCAGGACTCCAATCTAAAAATTAAATTTTTAGAGATGAATTTTTCCTAGGCAAATCGTCCCTTTGGAACTTTCCAGTTAAATGTATTTACACAATTCTTGAGCTCTAATGGCTTTGTCATAATAAGGAGGCAAAGTTTGCTAAAGATAGAAGCTTTAATATTTTTGGATTTTATTTTTTGTTGTGTTTATTGTCCCATGGAAAAGTTTAACTAGCAGAATAATAATTCTGTTCTCAGCAAGTAAGAAAATTTCTGTACAAAAGATAATTCTTAATATAAAACAAAAAATTTAATATTCAAAAGCCCTCAGAACAGATTCAATGCGTTTTGTGTAACCGTCAGAAAAAATACGTACGTGGGCTTATCGTTAGGGGGCACCACATGTATATGAAGGCGAGATATATATGGGATAAACAGAATGTTGATTCATAGTTCTTGGAGTCTCAAAGAATAATAATCAGAATGAAAAGTGCCTCTGTGATAGCACAACAAGGCGAATATGTGGTGGGCAGAGTTAGGGCTGTAAAAGAAGGGAACTAACTTTTCAACTTATCTGACAGCTTCAAAGACATTTAAATCAAAGTATCCTGTTAGTATTAGTAACCAAGTCATGTAATATAATGCATTGAGTCAAGTAAAGTAACATAATACTTGATGTCATCCCCTCCAGGAACAAATCTACCCCCAGAAATTTTAGCCCCCCCCCCCTCCAACAAAACTCTCTTAGCTATTGCACGTATGTTCTTTGGCCACATGGTATTTTAATTTATTTCTTACTATAGCTGGCGAATCTTCTGGATTTTAGACACAAGACTGGATGCTTCAAACTATAAGGCTATAAGTTACAAGATGCAGATGTGCCATCACCTTACAGCTAGGAGAGCTCACTGCACTGCAGACGTTGGGTTAACTCGTAAAAAGGCGCGAATATGTTAACATGTTTTGATTTAAGTGTCTTTGGAACTCACAAAGAAGTCGAAAAGCTAGTTCTCTTCTTTTACCTTCCTAAATCTGTCCCATATTCACATTTTTGTGTTAAAAGAGGAGCATTTTTGATTTAGGTTCCCAACTTTTACCCTACCATAATTTTGACATTAGACCTCCATAGCTTGGCAACCGATGCAGATCTTGTTGACGTGAGCGACTACTGATGCGATGCAGGTTTCTAATTGTCTTTCGAAGCATCTTGCTTATATCGTGGCAATGGTTAAAGCTTCCACAAAACAACAGGACGACCATTAATTACATGTATTTGTGTACGTACTTACAAAATTCGAATGAATTCGCGCGAGTTTTGCAACATGCACCTGGCGCGCCGGATAAAATTCACAAAAAGCATGGTTTCAGCCCGTAGAATCGAAATGAAGCCAGATTTTTAAAATTTTCAATTTTATCGTACGGATGCATTTTTTACTTATTTGAATCACTTTAAAGAGTTTCCGCACATTCAGATCACGTAAGAACGATTTTTATGAGTTATATTTACATTGATTGTAAGCCACCGTATCACAATAACGGACATATACTCGTATTACCGTATTAAAAGAATTTCGTTTTCATTTTATCCATTTATCTATCTTAGTGCAAAGTTGGAACTGGATTCGTACAAGTTTAAGCTATAAAAGCGGGCGCTTAAAAACCAACCAGGAGAACTAGTTTTTTGCATGTATTCCCACGTAAAACCCGAACGGTGCGCATATAAATAGTGCCACTAACTGACTATTAATTTCGGTCCAATTAAAACCTTTTGCAAAATGAGTTAGAGGGACATTGTATGTCCTATGCCGCCAATGTTAAATTATCAAATTTTGTGTCCCATTATCTTGGAATCTTTTTAAGACACCAACTTACAATTTTCCATAATCATTGAATGCACCTTTCTAGATACACGGAATTAGAATTATTACAAAAATTGTATTGTAGCCATGTTATTTTTTTTCAAACATTCAATTTTTTGACAGAATTTTGTAAATAAATGAACATAAAAACAAAACAACTCAGCATATTTTAATTATTCTAGTTCCATATGTGTTGAAACACTTGGCATGCTGTGAAAATTTCATGTCTCTACCATCAGTACTTTGTTAGAAAACGGTCCATTTATTGCAAAAAATGCAGTTCAGAGATATTCAAGCTTAAAACTTTTTTATTACAAATTCTTATACAGACTTACATTTCTGCGTCTTTTATGCACTACAATTGCCCTGGCTTATATTCCTTGTCTTCTTAAGTGTCACAACAGCCCAGTGCTTGCCTCCTCCTTTTCTTTCTTGCTTTTTTTGTCATTTGCTGCGCAGCTAACCCTGCTTCACGTACACGAAGCTCATCCAGTTCCCGCAGTCCTTTAGCTGTGTTCTGTCCAAATCAAACCCTAACTTCTCCAGAACCTTAAGTATTTCATAGTTCCTACCATTAAGTGTTATTACAGCATCAGACACTGCTAACGTTAGAGTCATAAGACCAACAAATACATTTTTAGGCACATGGCATCACACAACAAAATTGAAGGACTCATTAACGTCCTGGGTCTTCCCATATAAACACTTCTTTAGTAGCTCAGGATTTGCCAAATCTCTGTAAATAGGTTTTTTGCCTCCATTACAGCCAAAGGAAGAGAATGTTTATGTCCAAATTCATGCAGGGTGCCAGAAAATTGAGCTTGCTTATATTTACACCAAGGATTTGGTGAAGGTGGATCCAAAGCATGACATGGCTTTTCATCGGTTGATATTAGATGAAAGAAAGTGCTCCACACAGCTCTTTTCATCTCCTCCCATAATATTCCTGTAATTCATGAAGTACTCTGTAGATTTTATTGTCTTGCCATCAACCAGTTTTGTGTTTCAACGAAAACTAGTATCAGAAACAAAGGACTGATTTGTCTATTCGTAATGCCAACTTCTGAGACGTAGCAATAAGCACAAAACAAAGAAATTCACAGCCTTCTAGACTGTGTGGTTCCCAAGATATGACTGCTCAACTGTGGCAGTATATGCGTAGCTGCGAAATTTGACAGTCACATGTCAACATTCAAAATACTATTTGAAGGTCTCACAATTGTCTGATATTAATGTATTATATACCAAAATCTTCAGAAAATGTCAAGTTTCAACGAATTTCATGTACAGTGTCCCCTTAATCGACTCGTACGATCTGCCGTTTACCAAACCCTGTTTAATATACTGTAACTTAGTGTTAGCTACAGTAGGACAGATGTTCGAATGTCTACAAACTGCTGCTGGTCTGGCCTGAGCCTAAAGCTTTTTACCTCCTGATTCCAGCTCAAATAGGAACGGAGCATTCCCCCCCCCCCCTCCCCCCCCCATTCCCCGTCCATGGCTTTCTCAAGTGTTGAGTGCTACTGACAAAGGATTTCAGATCGATTCTGTATTTCTGGATTTCCTGAAAGCGCTTGACACTGTACCACGCAAGTGGCTTGTAGTGAAATTGCGTGGTTTTGGAATGCCGTCGCAGTCATGTGAGTGGATTTGTGATTTCCTGTCAGAGAGGCCACAGTTCGTAGTAATACACGGAAAGTCGTCGAGCGAAACAGAAGTGATTTCTGGCGTTCCCCAATGTAGTGTTATAGGCCCTTTGCTATTCCTTATCTATATAAACGATTTGGGAGAGAATCTGAGCAGCCGTCTTAGGTTATTTGCTGGTGACGCTGTCGTTTATCGACTAAAAAAGTCATCAGAAGATCAAAACAAATTGCAATACGATTTCGAAAATCTAAACACTACTACTGTCCGTCCTCTTTTAGAATACTGCTGTGTGGTGTGGGATCCTTACCTGATAGGTCTGATGATAAAATTCAAAGAAGGGAAGCACGTATTGTCCTATCGCGAAATATGGCATAGAGTGTCACTGAAATGATAGGATTTGGGGTGGACATTATTATAAGAAAGGCCATTTTCGTTGCGACGGAAACTTCTCACGAAATTCCGATCACCAACTTTCTCCTCTGAATGCGAAAATATTTTGTTGACACCAACCTACATAGGGAGGAACGATCACCACGATAAAATAAGAGAAATCAGAGCTCGTACGGAAAAATATAGATATACGAGATTAGAATAATTGAGAAGTGTCTCGGTACCCTGAGAGCAATGCCAAATGATCATAGTGGATACTTGAAAACCATTGGCATTGATAAAACATCCATCTTCCAACAATATTAATAATAATAATAATAATAATACAAACAATCCTGTCGGAGGAACATCCGCAGCTGAGCATTATGCCAGTGGTTAAAATACCGCTACAGTTGTAAGGTTCTTTTATTTATCACACGACCGGTTTCGGGCTCTTATACTCCCATCTTCAGGTGTACTGAAAATAGCAAGAGAGAGGAGATGATTTTTACACGAAGCAATACACATAAAAAACAAAAATAAAAATTCGTAAAAATTTAAAAACATTTAAAAATTGCTGGTCGGGTTAGGTGCTGTGAAGCCTAAGTCAATACCAAAGTGACACCAGACAGTACTACGAACGACTGCCTGGGTAAAGAACGAAAAATGCAAAGAATACCAGGACACTTACACAATTTACGTTTACTGCATGGAGGAAAACGTATCTCAAATCTCTCGCATAGATACGCTGTCGAAGTTACTCTGGCGTGTATCACAGAGTTTAAGGAAATAAATGTTGCAACATTACTTCGAAAATGGCAATACTTTCTAGTCATTGGGATAAACAATTGACATACCGCTTAGGTACTGGTACCGATGTTAAACGTTGTTTTAGAAGTTGTAAAATCTGATTTGGTGATGTCAGAAGTGACACCACGCTGTGTATGAAGAACTATATGAAGTTGTCTAAACGGATGTATTCACGAACCTATTGACAAAAAAATAAGTCAGTCTTTGAATGCATCCATGACTGGAAGTGAGATCGAGGCTGCACTAAAGCGTACGCTCAACCACACATAATGCAGAAGTTCTAATTTGACGCATTTCGCAGGTGCAAACTCTCATCATAAGAAATATTGGCACAGAAAGATGTTCATTGCATGGGATAAATCTGTAAATCATCATCCATGCAAAGTCCTCACAGTAATGTCATTAATCGTCAGACGAAGAAGCGTTGCTTCCGCTGCTACCTGAAATTGGACCATTTACAACTTTCTTTCAGCTCGATTGTGCCACGATATTCCCTGATTTATGTGCGTTAGATTTCTGTCTATGGCACGATGTGAAGGCAGTTGCTTATGCGGTGAAGACAAATCTAAGAGGAACGAGGATAACAAGAGCGATACAATGAACTAGACAAGTCAAGCGCATCTTGTTGCTTTTACATTTTATCATCAGCATTTGTCTTGTTCGGAACAAAATGTGAAATAACTCGAGAATATTTAAAGCTGTGGTCCATTGTGAGCTATCATTATTCTCGTATAATGTTCTACCTGTATCATATATCGCATGACCCCCCTTTTCCATGGTTGCTGTGTTCGTAACATACCCTAATAGATTTTTCTTCTCTACCATCTCATATTACTTTACATTCCTGTGTATCCACCAATGTCCCTTTTAGACTTTAGGCTCTGCACTACATATCACCATGTATAACACAGCTATGTCTACAATGAGGAAGTGTTCCCAATTTAAGTAGCCTACTTGGCATTATGTTGTTGTGGTCTACAGTCTGACGATTGGTCTCATGCAGCTTTCCACGATAGTCTGACATGTGCAAACCTGTTCATCTCTGTATAAACTACTGTAGCAAACATCCACTTCAAACTGTGTTCTCTAAAGCCTTGGTCTCCCTCTATAATTTTTACATCCCCCATTTTCTTAAATACACACAATTTCCTTTTGACGATTTCCTGATGCCTCAATTTGTTCTCTATACACTAAAATAGTCTTTTGATCAAGTTGTACCACAAATTTCATTTGTGGCAGATCGATTCAATTACTCTTCGTTATTTATTGGACTTACCTATCTAATTTCTAGCATTCTTCTGTAACACTGGATTCTCTTCTTGTCTGAATTTCTGATCATCCATGTTTCATTCCTGCGCAAGGTCACACTCTAGAAACGACTTCATAAAGAGCTTACTAACACTTAAATTTATATTCTCCTTTTGAGAAACACTTTTTATGCTATCGTCGGTCCCTATTTTTTGTACTCTCTACTTAGGTCATGGTCAGTCATTTAGCTACGCAAATAAACAACTACCTTCAACGTCTCATTTCCTAACCTAATTCCCTCACTTCATCACTATCGAATAACTTTTTTGACGTTGATCTTAGATCCACCTTGGAAGAGACTATACTACGAATGTAACCGCTTCACAAATGCTATAAATGTAGTTTCTTTTAGACTTTCCTGTAAGATAAGCTGTAGAGTTAATGTTGTGTGTTACTACATCGTCCCAGAACCAAACATCGGTCAATATTTCGCAAGAATGCCTCATTAAACTTACGATTCTCTGATAGTCTCATCTGTCAGCACCTGCCTCCTTAGGATTTGGAATTATTAATTTCTTCATAGAGTGTAAGGATATTCTGTATATCCTTCATATGAGTAAATGAAGATTAGCTCTGTAATAATACACTCAGTAGTACAGCACTTTTCGATCCGCATATATATATATATATATATATATATATATATATATATATATATATATATATATCGTAACTATGGCAACACAACACGCGCTCCCTTTCATAAAAGATTTATAAATACCATCATTCATCATTATGTCTAAAACTTTCCCTGGAGCAGATGTCAAGAAGATCACAACTCGCTTGTAGCAGAAATAAGAATTAGGCTGAAACTTATTAAAAAGAAAAAAAGCTTGTAAAAAAGTTAATCTAGCAAAACTTAAAAATGAAGATGCCGAGGTATGTACAAACTTTATGGTAGAAAACTTGGGAAGGGTGAGACAGAGTCCGATTTATCAGAAGAATCCGTTACCATCAGAGATGAAAAGTGACCATCTGTTTTGCAACAATATAAGATACTATAGCACTAAAGAATTAAAGTAGCTTGAAAATAGATTTGTACCCCACGAAGCGCCATAAAACAATGAGAGCAATATAGTCACAGGTTTTGCAAACAGTCGTGGCGCTGCAGAGCGTTTAGTTGGATCCAACTTCCATCGTTCAAGGTAAAAAGGCTAAAAGCGGTAGTCCGTGATTAAACTGATTGGTACCATGGAGCACCTGTAAGTGATACAGGGTGTTTCAAAAAAGACCGGTATATTTGAAACGGCAATAAAAACTAAACGAGCAGCGATAGAAATACACCGTTTGTTGCAATATGCTTGGGACAACAGTACATTTTCTGGCAGACAAACTTTCGAAATTACAGTAGTTACAATTTTCAACAACAGATGGCGCTGCGGTCTGGGAAACTCTATAGTACGATATTTTCCACATATCCACCATGCGTAGCAATAATATGGCGTAGTCTCTGAATGAAATTACCCGAAACCTTTGACAACGTGTCTGGCGGAATGGCTTCACATGCAGATGAGATGTACTGCTTCAGCTGTTCAATTGTTTCTGGATTCTGGCAGTACACCTGGTCTTTCAAGTGTCCCCACAGAAAGAAGTCACATGTCTGGCGAATAGGGAGGCCAATCCACGCCGCCTCCTGTATGTTTCGGATAGCTCAAAGCAATCACACGATCATCGAAATATTCATTCAGGAAATTAAAGACGTCGGCCGTGTGATGTGGCCGGGCACCATCTTGCATAAACCACGAGGTGTTCGTCGTGTCGTTTAAGGCAGTTTGTACCGCCACAAATTCATGAAGAATGTCCAGATAGCGTGATGCAGTAATCGTTTCGGATCTGAAAAATGGGCCAATGATTCCTTTGGAAGAAATGGCGGCCCAGACCAGTACTTTTTGAGGATGCAGGGACGATGGGACTGCAACATGGGGCTTTTTGGTTCCCCATATGCGCCAGTTCTGTTTATTGACGAAGCCGTCCAGGAAAAAATAAGCTTCGTCAGTAAACCAAATGCTGCCCACATGCATATCGCCGTCATCAATCCTGTGCACTATATCGTTAGCGAATGTCTCTCGTGCAGCAATGGTAGCGGCGCCGAGGGGTTGCCGCGTTTGAATTTTGTATGGATAGAGGTGTAAACTCTGGCGCATGAGACGATACGTGGACGTTGGCGTCATTTGGACCGCAGCTGCAACACGGCGAATGGAAACCCGAGGCCGCTGTTGGATCACCTGCTGCACTAGCTGCGCGTTGCCCTCTGTGGTTGCCGTACGCGGTCGCCCTAACTTTCCAGCACGTTCATCCGTCACGTTCCCAGTCCGTTGAAATTTTTCAAACAGATCCTTTATTGTATCGCTTTTCGGTCCTTTGGTTACATTAAACCTCCGTTGAAAACTTCGTCTTGTTGCAACAACACTGTGTTCTAGGCGGTGGAATTCCAACACCAGAAAAATCCTCTGTTCTAAGGAATAAACCATGTTGTCTACAGCACACTTGCACGTTGTGAACAGCACATGCTTACAGCAGAAAGACGACGTACAGAATGGCGCACCCACAGACTGCGTTGTCTTCTATATCTTTCACATCACTTGCAGTGCCATCTGTTGTTGAAAATTGTAGCTACTGTAATTTCGAAAGTTTGTCCGCCTGAAAATGTACTGTTGCCCAAGCATATTGCAACAAACGATGTATTTCTATCGCTGCTCGTTTAGTTTTTATTGCCGTTTCAAATATACCGGTCATTCTTGAAACACCCTGTAGGAAGCCAGAGAAACCTGTTTAAATTCTGACTACAGTATAATTAAAAAAACGCCTTATAGTATCCAAGACAGAGATGAAGCCAACACCACCAAGGCAGTACACGTGTATGTCTCTACTAGCTCTGCAGATGATTAAGAGAATGAAACGAATGTGTGAGCAGGCAAAAAATTATCGGAGTAATTAAGGGAAATGAATATTTGATTCTGGTGGGGACTAAAATTCAACGGGACAAGAAAGAAGTTTAGTAGCAGAGGAATTTATAAGGAACCTGCATAGTGTAATTATGCTCTGAGCACAATTTAATCATTCCTAACCGTTTAAGAACTATGGGAGGTATTGTACACGTGGAAGGTACATGGAGACGTAGGAAGGCTTCAAATAGATCACGTAATGTTAAGATAGAGATATCGAAACCAAATTTTAAACTGCAAAATCCAGGCGCATATGTGGACTCTGGTTGTAATTTATTGGTTACGGATTGCATTTTAAAACAGAAGAAATTACAGGAAGTTAGGAAATTTAAGAGATAATCCGAAGTAAGCGGAAAGAACTAGAAGTTTTGAGAATTTCTAAGCAAGTATTAGACAACGGTTGAACGACATAGGGGTAAGCAAAGGATGGGAGGCCTTGTGGGATGAAATATGAAGGCAGCAATATATCAGATACTCAAAAAGACAAAGCAAAGATTAAATCCCAGGTTGAAGCACGACATATTCTAACTACCGAAAGTACAAAATATACAAATATGCTGAAAATGAAGCAGGCTAAAAGATATACAGACGTTTAAATGCTGAAACAGACAATAAGTACAAACTGAGAAAGCAGAATCGACTGGAATGCAAAGATGTGGAAGCATGCATAAATTCGACAAAGACAGATGCCGCCTATATGAGAATTAAAGGGAAATTTGGAGAGAGATGCAGCTTTGTGGATACCAAGAGATCAGATGACAAGCCAGTATGATGCAAAGAAGGGAACGCTGGAATGTGGAAGGAATACGTATACTGCGCAATGCAGTTAAAAGGCCCTTCTTTCGAAACCGCAAAATGTCTCCCCTTGCGACGTAAAAGTTTGAAATTTGACTCAGTGGTGCTTATGACTTTCCTCTACAGTGGAGCAAAACCCTGGCGCCCTGCAACCTCAACCTCAGGCTAGACGTCGCTTCAAATAGCAAGGTGTCAACACATGCTTAAATGTCACACTGCCACCAAAATTCACCATAATTCTGCCCAACACCATCGTGGACATGTCACACCCCGCCCTACCCACATTTCACCCCATCGTTTGACGCCTCCGCGATGAAGGTGAGAACCGCGGGTTCCAGCGCTAAAGTCACGTGGCTCAGGAGGTGGCATGAAGGGTCTCAATAAAGCGACTCCTCCCCCTGCGGCGTTGACTCCCATTCATTTCACTGACGAAAACGACAGTCCGCAGTGCAATGGGAACAGAACGACTCTCTTAAGAACGTTCCACACTGCTGACAGACGATTCAACCATTTTCTAATGACACCGTGGGGCTGCAACCCACTAAACGCGATCTGACGCGTTTGAAGCATAGTACGACCGCAACCTTTAGTCTGGTATGTTGCGTAGAACCACTAGGGAGTTCGACGATATTTGAACGTAATCCGAAACAGCAAAGACGGTGCTTTCTCAGCTCTCCTGCTACGCGCTCTTTAGTGGCGTGATCACGCGGGATGCATCATTCACACGTTCGTGAAGAAACGGCAAAAGATTTCTTCTAGTATCCCCCCTCCTCCCTCCAGTTTGGCAACAACCTTAGTTGACCACTTTATAGAGTCCCTGTGCACAGGCCTCGGTAAACATTCAGCTGAGTGGCGCTTCGTTGCTGCTATAGCTCCTCTGGGTAGGTAAACCCATTTGATTTCACATGGATTACAAAAAAAGGAGACCCTTTAAACCAGTTGTACAGTTTAGAAGTGACATCTACACATGTTCTGAGGCATTAAGGGATCACCAGTTTAGTATTGGAGGGCAGCGTGGAGGGTAAAAATCTTAGAGGGAGACCAAGAGATGAATACACTAAGCAGATTCAGAAGGATGTAGGCTGCAGTAGGTACTGGGAGATGAAGCAGCTTGCACAGGATAGAGTAGCATCAAACCAGTCTCAGGACTGAAGATCACAACAACAACAAAATCTACATCTACATACACGCTCTGCAAGAAACCGTACGGTGCGTGACGGAGGGTACCGAGAGGGGGGAAAACGACTGTCTATATGTCTCCGTGTGAGCCTCCATTTCTCATATCTCGTCTACTTGGCCCTTACGCAAAATGTATGTTGGCAACAATAGGGTCGTTCTGCAGTCAGCCTCAAATGCAGAATCTCTAAATTTTCTCAATAGCGTTCCTCGAAAAGGAGGTCACTTTCCCTTAAGGGGTTCCAATTTCAATTCCCGAAGGATCTCCGTAACACTTGTGTGTTGTTGGAGCCTACCGGTAACATATCTAGCAGCCTGATTCTGAATTACTTGGATATCTTTGTTAAATGCGATCTGATGCGGATCCTAAACACTCGTGCAATACTGGAGAACAGGTAGCACTATCGTCCTAATTGCGGTCTTCCAATAAAATGAAGGCGAACATTTACCTTCCCTACCACAATCCTCATATGTTTGTTCCATAACATATCGCTTTGCCACCTTACGCTCAGGTATTTAAACGACGTGACTGTCTCGAGCAGGACGCTATTCGTGCTGTATCCGAACATTATATCCTACATCTACGTGATTACTTTGCTAATCATTAATTAATTTCATTATTTCCATATATTAAACTTTAGTTTTTATATTATACACTCCTGGAAATGGAAAAAAGAACACATTGACACCGGTGTGTCAGACCCACCATACTTGCTCCGGACACTGCGAGAGGGCTGTACAAGCAATGATCAC
The DNA here is from genome assembly GCF_021461385.2 of Schistocerca piceifrons. Taxonomy (NCBI): domain Eukaryota; kingdom Metazoa; phylum Arthropoda; class Insecta; order Orthoptera; family Acrididae; genus Schistocerca; species Schistocerca piceifrons. The sequence continues at coordinate 85,118,175 of NC_060141.1, forward strand.
ACGCACGGCACAGCGGACACACCAGGAACCGCGGTGTTGGCCGTCGAATGGCGCTAGCTGCGCAACATTTGTGCACCGCCGCCGTCAGTGTCAGCCAGTTTGCCGTGGCATACGGAGCTCCATCGCAGTCTTTAACACTGGTAGCATGCCGCGACAGCGTGGACGTGAACCGTATGTGCAGTTGACGGACTTGAGCGAGGGCGTATAGTGGGTATGCGGGAGGCCGGGTGGACGTACCGCCGAATTGCTCAACACGTGGGGCGTGAGGTCTCCACAGTACATCGATGTTGTTGCCAGTGGTCGGCGGAAGGTGCACGTGGCTGTCGACCTGGGACCGGACCGCAGCGACGCACGGATGCACGCCGAGACCGTAGGATCCTATGCAGTGCCGTAGGGGACCGCACTGCCACTTCCCAGCAAATTAGGGACACTGTTGCTCCTGGGGTATCGGCGAGGACCATTCGCAACCGTCTCCATGAAGCTGGGCTACGGTCCCGCACACCGTTAGGCCGTCTTCCGCTCACGCCCCAACATCGTGCAGCCCGCCTCCAGTGGTGTCGCGACAGGCGTGAATGGAGGGACGAATGGAGACGTGTCGTCTTCAGCGATGAGAGTCGCTTCTGCCTTGGTGCCAATGATGGTCGTATGCGTGTTTGGCGCCGTGCAGGTGAGCGCCACAATCAGGACTGCATACGACCAAGGCACACAGGGCCAACACCCGGCATCATGGTGTGGGGAGCGATCTCCTACACTGGCCGTACACCACTGGTGATCGTCGAGGGGACACTGAATAGTGCACGGTACATCCAAACCGTCATCGAACCCATCGTTCTACCATTCCTAGACCGGCAAGGGAACTTGCTGTTCCAACAGGACAATGCACGTCCGCATGTATCCCGTGCCACCCAACGTGCTCTAGAAGGTGTAAGTCAACTACCCTGGCCAGCAAGATCTCCGGATCTGTCCCCCATTGAGCATGTTTGGGACTGGATGAAGCGTCGTCTCACGCGGTCTGCACGTCCAGCACGAACGCTGGTCCAACTGAGGCGCCAGGTGGAAATGGCATGGCAAGCCGTTCCACAGGACTACATCCAGCATCTCTACGATCGTCTCCATGGGAGAATAGCAGCCTGAATTGCTGCGAAAGGTGGATATACACCGTACTAGTGCCGACATCGTTCATGCTCTGTTGCCTGTGTCTATGTGCCTGTGGTTCTGTCAGTGTGATCATGTGATGTATCTGACCCCAGGAATGTGTCAATAAAGTTTCTCCTTCCTGGGACAATGAATTCACGGTGTTCTTATTTCAATTTCCAGGAGTGTATTATACAACGGACTTTCTAAAGCTCTCAGGAACACCTAATGCTTGAGGTAATGCCACAATCTACTTGCAAGAACGTTTAACTTTGTTTGAGCTGCAACGTTTGAATTTGGGTATTTGAGATTGTTGGTTCTTTCTGGCCATCATATCATCGGCGTAGAAAATAACTCATTGTAGCTGCTGCTGAAGAACTGCTGTAACAGTCTCCGTCAGGAGATTTCATAGAGGGAACGAACACAGCTAAAAGGAAATCATCGGAAGTTACGAGGGGCGTTTGAAAAGTCCGTGTAAAAATAAAAACTACTTACGTGTTTGGTGTAAACCTTTTTTATTTTTCGACATAGTCTCCTTTTAGACTTATACACTTTGTCCAACGCTGTTCTAATTTGTTGATCCCTACCGAATAACAGGAATTGTCCCAGTCTGCAGTATAGCTGTTAGTTGCTGTAATCACTTCCTCGTTTGAATAAAATCTTTGTCCCGCCAGCCATTTCTTCCAATTGGGGAACAAACAGTAATCTAAAGGAGCCAAGTCTGGAGAATAGGGGGGATGTGAAACGAGTTGGAGTCCTATTTCCATTAATTTTGCGACCACACCTACTGAGTTGTGTGCTGGTGCACTACCGTGATGAGAAAGGACTTCTTTGCGGTCCAATTACCTGCGTTTTTCTTGGAGCTCGGTTTTCAAAAGGCCCAATAACGATGAATAATATGCAACTGTAATAGTTTTACCCTTTTCCAGATAGTCTGTGAGGATTATCCCTTGCGAATCCCAAAAGGCAGTAGCCATAAACTTTCTGGCCGAAGGAATCGTCTTCGCCTTTTTTGGTGCAGATTCTCCCTTGGTAACCCATTGTTTAGATTGTTGTCTGGTCTCAGGAGTATAGTAACGTATCCATGTTTCATCCACAATGACGAAACGACGCTTAAAGTCCTGTGGATTCTTCCTGAACAGCTGCAAACCATCCTTGAACACTTCACACAATTCCGTTTTTGGTCAAGTGTGAGCAATTTCGGAACCTATCATGCGGATACCTTCCTCACGTCCAAATGTTTATGCAAAATATTATGTACCCGTTCATTCGAGATGCCCACAGCACTAGCAATCTCACGCACCTTAGCTCTTCTGTCATGCATCACCATGTCATGGATTTTATCAGTGATTTCTGGAGTCGTAACCTCCACAGGGCGTCCAGAACGTTCAGCATCACTTATCCTCATATGGCAACTCCGAAAATTTTGAAACCACTAATAAACTGTTCTAATCGAAGGTTCAGTCACCGTAATGTTTATCAAGCTTCTCTTTAGTCTTCTGAGGCATTTTGCCTTTCATAAAGTAATGTTTAATCACCACAGGAAATTCTTCTTCGTCCATTTTTTGACAATCACTCGACTTCCTTGATTTACAAGAATGCCAAACACAAAGATATAGACCAATATGGCTGAAATTTCGTGTGCGTTCTTTCCAAAGACTCTACTAACTAAGCATGGCCTCTATACTTGCCGGTGGTGCCATCTATCGGACTTTGCACAGACTTTCAAACGCCCCTCGTATACCTAGTTCCTGTAGCGTCTTGAAAATGGGAAGTCAGTTCTGTATACAACACCTACATTCACTTGAGTAGGCAGTCACGAAGTTAATATTCTCGAAGAGCCACTAAGATCGAGTCGTTCGATACACGATCGAGAGCCTTCTAGAGGTCCGGGAAAGGTAGATGGAACGGTTTCCACGGTGCTTCTCAACTAACAGACATATAGCACGGATTGCATCAGCAGTGGCCTAATTTATCACAAATGCTGTAAGAATCCTACTGAACTTAGCCGTTACTCAAATTCTTCTATCAAGAGTTCCTTCAGAAGTGGTCCCCGCTGACATGTGATCGTTGGATTAATCTAATATTAAATATTATCTATTACTATTACTTAGCTGGTGTCTCCTTATACGTTTAGGCGATTGTAATTTTTCCTCCTATCTATGTAATTATGTAGTTCTCAGTTCGTTCGAGCAATCAGTCATTCATGATATGAAACACAGTCATAGCTCAGTCACTCAAAATGATTCAGAAATTTTCCTTGTTAGAATGAAATCAGGCGATGATTCTTCTTCTCTGGAGGCTCGTGCTTTGCGGTAGTCCGCTAATCTGTGCAAATAAAATGCCTCGTAATTTTGGGAGCGTTGTATAATCAGTCGGGAAACCTCAGATCAAGCGGATATTTGGCTTTGATGAAGTTTAACCTTCCGAAGAAGTAATGGAGCTCTTGGTTTATTAAATGCAGGTTCGTATCCAGTCTTTCGGAAGTTCCCTTCTGATTAACAACTACGCAATATATCGATGAATATCATTAATTCTCAAATGTCAAATACACACCTTTTGTATGAAGGAGCAATATATATGTGTATTTCCCTTTCAATTGTACAAAATCGTCTCAGCTATCTTTTGTCATAAATCTCAATATTCAGATTACAAGTCTTCAAACCAAGCTCAGGCTAATCCGCACGAAGACAATCCCGGAAGCTTTTTTTCTAACAACCACCAGAGAGAGTACTACAAAGAGTAATTATGCACTCATGCCATAGCTATTGTATGAAACTACTTTGCGCATGGATTCTGCGAGTATGAAGATATAAAATTAGTAAACGTCATTCAAAGGTAGAATTGTATCAGAATAATTCATCGAATATAAAGAGATATTACACGATAGGTGTGTTGTATCCGAGGCAAATGAGACTAGCCGATGTACAACAAAATACTTCAAAATTAACACCAGTATTTCTTATTACAGTATTAACCGTTTTTGTTTTGAAAACCAGTTTCGGTCACATCCACATTTTTAGTTCTATTGTGGTTGCAGGTAATTTATCAATCTTATGTTCCGTCCGAAGCTTTCATAAGTCACTAATCTTAGAGAACTATGGAAGCTCTGCAGAGTACATAATTCTGACGCTGTTAAACTATAACGGATCTGAAGATTATGCTTATCCATTACGGATATTTTAGAACCGTGACTGTATATTGAATGTAAATAAGTTATACACAACTGCAACCAGTCACTTTTTTGAATAATAATGCTTTATTCCATAAACCGGTTTTCAAACCTTTTCAGGTTCATCTTCAGATGGTTTCGGGAGGATCCGGGAAGTTACATCATTACTGGTAGTAGCATAATGCGAACTATGTTCGTGTGAAAGTGTTCTGGACATCAAAATGGATGCAGACATATCCGAAAAAAGCTGCCTATACTGTCACAAACCAGCCCCCAGCATTATGCTACTACCAGTGATGATGCAACTTCTCGGATCCTCCCGAAACCATCTGAAGATGAACCTGAAAAGGTTTGAAAACCGGTTTATGGAATAAAGCATTATTATTCAAAAAAGGATCTGAAGATGTTCGGTATATAAACGAAACTCGTTATAAATTTAAAGACAACTCCAGCAACTGACTTCAATAAAGTATACTCGTGACCATCACCCTTTATTGCGATAATGGGCTTTAGGGGCTACAGTAGGAAGCAAAAGAAAAATCCACATTTCAGAAAGAAAATACAAAAGCTGCACACTACAAAACAGTTATAACGGAAAATATTGCAAAAAGCACAATAAATAGGGAATGTAATCAATCACAACAGAGGAGATATCTGTCACCAATGGTATTCCGTCATTGCCGGTCTCTATCTTCTTCTCCCATTGCTGCTGGCACCACTTGTTTAAGAATTTTTAGTAATTGATCATTCCATCGTGACCGTGGACGTCTTGCTGTTCGTTTTCTAACAGGTCGAGAACGAAGGACTTCGTTACGGGGGGATGTGTCTGCTCGAAAAATATGGCCAAACCACTGTAGCCATAATATTCGGTCACTGCGTTGCTTCCTAAACCGTTGATGCAGGACGTTTTCGTTCCAATTTACCTTTCATGGTATTGCAGACGGGTCCATAGATCTTTAGAAAGGCGAAAGAATTAGCGATGATCATTGGCACGAGGCTGCAGAAGGCAATGGAAACCACTGCGCGAAGACGTATATTATGTATCCACAGGACATGTGGCTTATAACTGAGAAAATGTGATGATGATTTCCTCTCCATTGGTAAAAGATTCCAGATTAGTCACCCATTCGGATTTCCGGAAGGGGATTAACAAGGATTAACAAAGTGACAGTGAGAAAACGACGGAATAACCAACGGGGGGTAACATTTTACGTGTCAGAGCATGAAATGTCGGAAGCTTGAATGTAGTAGGAAAGCTAGAAAATGTAAAAAGGGAAATGTGAGTGATGGATGACGTGGTATTAGTGTGTGTGTGTGTGTGTGTGTGTGTGTGTGTGTGTGTGTGTGTGTGTGATATAAACACACAGAAATTGCTTATAATCTCTATTGTTTTATACTTATATGTTATATACTTGGTTTGACGATGTAGTTTGAGGTACATCGCAGCTAATATGCTTACGATGCCGATTCTCACTTAGTTAATCTCCTAGATGGTCATATATTATTATTGATCCTCACATGTTATATGTTAGGCGCTACGAAGCTGTGGTACGGTGCCGGGATAACATTAATTAGGACATCCTTTAAAACAAATTTATTAACAAACAACCTTACTCAACAGTTATTAAAAACATATTGTCCTACTCCATTTATTTTATTCTTCTTTTAAACTACAAGGCTTAACCTTAATTGATGATATTTACACTGATCCAATATCAAGGTAAAATACTGGTGATACGATAGTGTCACATTTGAGGCCAAAGCAATTATAACATCAATTAAAAGATTCCATTCAAACTCGGTAACCAGATGTGAAAAAAATTAAAATCCCCAATACTACCTTAAAATTGTTTATAATAACTAACTGACACCAGTTCAAACCGAAAAACAATATTCAGATAAATCCAATATAGCAAAAGCTCTTGAAATACACAAAAAATTACAGCGGGACCCCATTATCACAAGTTTTGTACACACTAGTTTTTCTCGAGCCACAATTTAGAATCTGCTTATTTGATGTACAGGAGTACCGATCAAGTTTAGGTGCGAAATTCCTTTAGATAAACGCCAAATTAAGAGACGAGAACTGTTTAATTACGAAAGGTATTACTTAGTTCAAGAACAAGTTTACCACTGGTCCCACACATGCATACAAAATAGTGGCCCCCACCAGGACAAACTCAATTAAAACCTTGTAACATGAACAGTTAAAACAAACAAATAACCATCTACGAAGATGTGGAACTAATGGCGCCCTGTAAGGGCAGACACAATTACAATTTTGCAATATGAATAGCTAAAACACACTGATGGGCAAGTACTCAGTAACAAAATTACTCAGCTTCACCTGGAATTATCCAGTGCTAGCGTATAAATGCAACCAGAACGCAGCGAACATATAGTGACAGTTACACAAACCTCCATCCGTTCCTTTAACCGCCAGTCTCCTTCGGGTAGCACCAATGTTGTGCAACCGAGCGCTCTTGCATGCAAAAGGGAAGGTCCTTTCCAAATTACACCTTCCCAAACAACGGCTTTCAACTGAAACTGGGCCGCGCCATCACTCCAGATGCGGCCAAGTCGTTTTCCGGCACATAAACGTGCCGCTTCCAGCACCTTCCTCGTGCCGCTGTTAACACTCCTTCGCTGCCTAGGTCTTCTACTTTCTGGCTTTGTAGGTCAGCATGAATTGATTAATTATACTATTCGACTACCCCAAGCTCTTTGACTACATTAAGGTATTATATTTATATTTTCCCTTAGCAAATTGTATTTGTACTCAGTTTAAATACATTTTTAGTTACAAATGGCACTGTTAGTAAGGCACTCTTGACATGAATACTATTAAAATTGTTACTGTCCTTCAAAGATGTTACATGAGAGCATGTGTACACTTTGTTAATTTGATATGCTGCTAGTACTCTCTTCGGAAGGAGTATGATTCTGATTACGCCACGAGATAGGTCGCCAAGGGTCATATCTGCTTCTAACGTTTCACTTGCTTGTGACTACGATAATTACTGATTACCTTTGCTGACGATATTTCAGATGTAAGAATGTCTTGCTTGACGGTTCGTTTTTCCAAAAAAATCTGTTAATAGAACTAATACATTTTAGCTGTGTACATTAGCATTAACTATATATTTGCAGTATGGTATTTACTCCATTCTGATAATGTTGTTATATTTTACTGCAAAGATGTTATTCTTTGGTCTTCATGACGACAGAGGATGTTGATACCGTAATCAAGTATGTAAAAAACCTTATGTAATACAATTTTAAATATTTTTCATGTTCTCCTCTTGAAAAAGTTTGTTTGGAATACAATTTAGTTAACAGTTTTGTTTTTAGCGTTATCTTCATATTGGCTACGAATGTAAATCTTCATAGTTATTGCACTTTGAACTGTGTACTGTGAGTTCCGACCTGTAATACCGGTGTATGTCTTGTGTTGGTTCGCTTCAATTAGTTGTTCTTCACACAGATATTATACTGGTAATATTCGACAAGAACGATACTTTTGGTTTTGCAGATTAATTTTTCGACGAAAGTAATTCTTCTGCTGTTACATTCGAAATCTTGTGACCTTGTACGTTGTTTAGTTTCTGCATTTTGACACGGTTTATATTTTTTATTTCGTACAGGACAGTAATAATTGTTTATGCCTGAATAAAATATAAATAAGGCAGCATTAGTGTGTGATGCATTTCATAAAGGAAATGGAAAGGCTTAGTTTAGAAGTAGTGTTTGTCAGTGAAGTGAAATGGAAAGAAGACAAGGATTTCTAGACAGATGAGTAAAGGATATCTTCGCCAGCAGGAAACGGTATAAGAGTAGTAGGACTCGTCATGAACAGGGAGGTAGAACAGAGGATGAGTTAGTGTGAACAGTTCAGCAATTGGGGGGGGGGGGGGGGGGGGAATTCTCGTCAGAATCGACAGAAAACCAACACCGACAAAAACAGGTCAGATATACATGCCGATGTCGCAAGCAAGTGATGGAGGGACGGAGTAAGTATTTGAAGGTATTCACCAAGTAATCCGGTACGAAAGGGGGATTCAAAACTAATATTCAGGGGTGACTGAAATGAGGTTGTAGGAGGTGTATGAGATAGGGTTACGAGAGAATATGAGCTTGTTAATAGAATTGAGAGATGAGAAAAACTAATTGAGTTCTGCAGTAAATATTAGCTAGTAGTAGCGAATACTCTCTTCGAGAATCACAAGAGAAGGAGGTGTACTTGGCAGGAGATGCAGGAGAATTCCAGTTGGAATACATCATGATCAGGCAGAGATTTTAAAATCGGGTATTGGATTGTAAGACGTACCCAGGAGCAGATATAAACTCATATCGCAAGTTATTAATGATGATGAGTAGACGGAAATTTAAGAGACTAGTCAGGAAGAACCAAATCGGAAGGGCGTATGACAGTAGTAAGGAATGAAGAGATACACTTGAACTCTGAGGCTATAGGTACTGCGATAATGAACAGCCCAGTAAGCAGTTCTGTTGAAGTGGAATGGACATCTCTGAAAAAGGCAATCACAGGAGATTCAAGGAATGTAACTGCGAAGAAACATGGATAACAGGAAAATACTTCAGTTGTTCGACGAAAGAAGGAAGCACAAGAATGTTCATGAAAATTCAAGAATACAGAAATATAAGTCGCTTAGGAATGAAATGAACAGAAATGCAGGGAAGTTAAGGCTAAATAGCTACAGGAATAATGTGAACAAATCAAAAACGATGTGAGTGCTGGAAAGACTGACACACCATGCAAAAAAGAGAAAACAGCTTTCGCTGAAATTAAAAGGAAGGGTGGTAACATTAAGCATGCAATGGAAATTCCATTGTTAAATTCGGAGGAGAGAGTGGATAGGTGGAAAGACTGAAGTGAAGGCCTCTGTGAGGGGGAGGACTAGTCAATGACGTGATAGAAGAGAAAGCAAAAGTCGACAGGGGAAAGATAGGGGATTAGGTACTATAATCGGAATTGAAAAGAGCTTTGTACTACTTAAGATCACTTAAGGCAGTAGGGAAAGAAATATTCCACCGGAGTTTCCAAAGTAACTGGAGGACGTGGCAACAATACGATTTTCACATTGGTGTGCAGAATGTTTGAGTCTGGCGATATACCATCAGAGTTTCAGAAAGAGATGCGCGACAATTATTGTGAAATCAGCTTATCAGCTCATGCATCCAAGTTGCAGATAAGACTAATAGTGTATACAGAACAATGGGAAATGGAAATGAGGAACTGATAGATGATGATCAGCTTGTCTTTAGGGAAAGTAAAGCCACCAGTGAGACTGTTATGAAGGTGCGGTGGATAGTGGAAACAAGAAAGAAGAAAAATCCAGACACGTTCATAGAATCTGTCTGCCGGGTAAAAGCGTTCGACTACATAAAATGGTGCAACAGATTCGAAATTCCGAGAAAAGTAGGAATGAACTATAAGGAAAAACAGTTAACAGTCAACATGTACAGACACCAAGAAAAGAAGATAAGAGTGGAAGACCAAGAACGAAATGCTCGGATTGAAAAGTGTGTACGACAGGGATGTAGTCTTTCACGGCCACTATTCAAGGTAAACATTGAAAGAGCAATGACGGAAATTAGAAAGAGTTGGTTTATAATATGGAGTGAAAGGTTATCAATGATAAGATTTGCTGGTGACATTGCTTTCCTGAGTGAAAGTGTAGAAAAATTACAGTATGTGTCCAATGGTATGAATAGTATAATGAGTAGAGAATGTGGGTTGCTAATAAATCAAAGAAAAACGAAAGTAATGAGAATTAGCAGAAATGAGAAGAGCGAGAAGAATAACATCAGAACTGAGGATCACGAAGTAGACAAAATTAAGAATTTCTTCTATGTAGGCAGAAAAATAGGCCATGAAGGACGGAGCTAGGACATAAAAAGCAGACTAGCCCTAGAAAAAGGGTATTCATCGCCAAGAGATGTCTACTGGTATCAAATATCGGCTTAATTTGAGGAAGAGATTTCTGAAAACGTACGTTTGGAGTACAGTATTGTATGATAGTGAAACATGGACTGTGGGAATAGCAGAACAGAAGAGAATCGAAGTATTTGAGATGTGTTACTACATAAGAATGTTGGAAATTAGGTGGACTGATAAGGTATGTAATGAGGAGCTTCTCCGCAGAATTGGTGAGGGGAGAAACGTATGGGAAACACTGACAAGGAGGGGCAGGATGGTTGGACATCTGTTAAGACATCATGGGATGAATTCCATGGTACTAGAAGGAGCTGTTGAGGAAGACAGAGATTGGAATACATCCAGCAAACAATTGAGGACTGCTATATAGAGATGAAGAGGCTGGCAATGGAGAAGAATTCGTGGCGGACCGCATCAAAGCAGTCAGGGGATTGATGACTGATAAAGAAAGAAACAAATTGTTCCGAAGTATTTAAACTGTTAAACTCGTTGAAACGTATGCCCGTCAACAACAATGAAGGAAAAAATAGAGCTTGACGACGTGTTTTTTCATCTTTCACGAGTGTCCTAATTCTCTTCGCAGTGTGGAGAAATCGAGATGTACCAGCACATGCTTGCTCAAGGATGCAGCCAAATATACGAGAGTAATAATTTATTTGTCGCCGATTTGTGTCCACTTAACAACATGTCAAACTCCCATACTTCGCAATTTGTTTTAGTTGCTGTTGCTTCGTGGCTCCGGAATGTAAGAGTGATGTATATGAGAATGTTGTGAACTCACAAGGACTGTAGTGTGGGAAGGAATAAGGAAGGGAGAGCAGATTCTCACGTCCGCTCAACAACGAGCTAATTAGAGACGACGCAAAATGTCTAACTGGCCTGATATGTGGGAAGCAATCAACTGTCCATTTTGGAGGGAATAATCTCGGTATTCACCACAATTGGTTTATAAGAGGCACCCAAAAAATGTACTACAGTTTCCAAAATGAATGTCGTAAATGTAAACGTAATGTTCTTCGACTACGGAAACAGAACTAAAAAAACATTCTTAAAATACTTATGTGAAAAAATATCCCAATGCTTTTCATTAAAAAATCATTCACATTGATTTCTAATGAAGACCGCCAAGTGGATTGGTAAGTTGAGTTTTCAATAGTATGCATGCAAAGTGAGCAACACAATTAGAGGATAACTTTTTCTAAATGCAGTAATTTTCTCCCACTGTGACATATTTGGCGTATAGACGCCTAAAACCTTTCTCTGTATTGGTGTAAAAGCAGGGAGCGCTGCAACGTCACGCTTGGGCTCGGTGACGATCCAAACTGCAAGGTGACGACTCATGCAAAAAAAGGCCACAGTTCAGATGTCGTGTGAGGTGTAAGGTGGCTTGACGATGTCACATTGGCGCCTAATTTCAGCACAATTTTGACCCAGCGTCACCGTGGACGTGTCAGGAGATGAGCAAAATCGTTGCATGCCCTATTAGCCTCATTTCACCCTTTCTTTTGAAGCCTCTCCGATGTACGTCTGAACTGCGGCGCCCAGCGTTGAAATCACGTGGTTTCCATATGAGTGGTGAAGGAAAACGTTCCAGAGACACCGCCGCTCAGAGTCGGCAGGAAAGCCCTTAGGGGCTGCCATAAAAAGCGTCGACGAAACCACCCTTTTCTTTGGGGTGTTGATTCCCCCACATTTCGCAGTGGAAAAAGACATTTCGCAGTGTGATGAGCAACAGAAAGACTTGAATGAGATTTTCACTCTGCAGCGGAGTGTGCGCTGATATGAAAGTTCCTGGCAGATTGAAAACTGTGTGCCGGGCCGAGACTCGAACTCGGGACCTTTGCTTTTCGGGGGCAAGTGCTCTACCAACTGAGCCACCTAAGCACTAATCACAACTCGTCTCCTACCTTCCCAACTTTACAGAAGCTCTCCTGCGAACCTTGCAGAACTAGCACTCCTGAAAGAAAGGATATTTCGGAGACATGACTTAGCCGCAGCCTGGAGGATGTTTTCAGAATGACATTTTCACTCTGGAGCGCAGTGTGCGCTCATATGAAACCTCCTGGCAGATGAAAAGGTAGCAGACGAGGTACTGGTAGAAGTAAGCCTGTGAGGACGTGGTGTGAATCGTGCTGGGGTAAAGCACTTGCCCGCGAAAGGCAAAGGTCCCGAGTTCGAGTCTCGACCTGGCAAACAGTTTTAATCTGCCAGGAAGTTTCTTATCAGCGCACACTCCGCTGCAGAGTGAAAATGTCATTCTGGAAACATCCTCCAGGCTGTGGCTAAGCCATGTCTCCGCAATATCCTTTCTTTCAGGAGTGCTAGTTCTGCAAGTTTCGCGTAAGATCTTCTGTAAAGTTTGGGAGGTAGGAGACGAGGTACTGGCAGAAGTAAAGCTGTGAGGACGGGGCGTGGGTCGTGCTTGGGTAGAGCACTTGCCCGCGAAATGCAATGGTCCCGAGTTCGAGTCTCGGCGCGGCACACAGTTTCAACAGAAAGACTTCCTCGACAACCTTTGACACTGTTGACACCCGCTGTACGATCCAATACTTCTCTAAGGACATCGTGAGCCAGGATTCCCACTGAATGTAAGCTCAACCCTTTGGAGTACAGTGCGACAACAGTTGTTGCTCCAGCGTATAGATCGGTACCACTAGGGACCTTCCTGAACCATTCGACGTAATTTGAGCTTGATCCGAAGTAGCAAACTGTGCTTCTTATTTTTCGACCATGCTATGTCACCCACTGCTTTGGCCCGATTACGGAGGAGTGTGACACTGACACATGCGTCAATAAAACATTGAAATCCACCCCAGTTCGGGAACACCCAGAGCGCCACCCTCCCGCCCTTGTTATGCATTTTGACAATACACAGGTATGGAGACAAACTGTGCGGAATCCTAGGTGCTTACAGACGGGCAACCCTTTGACATCCGCATGCCTACTAGCAAATTATAGAGCAGCAGTGCAGCAATGTTGCCTACATCCAGGTGCTTAGCACACTCGTCAATTTGTGTGTATGAACAGCCGCATTTTTAAAGTACTCATCAAAGGCAGGTAGGTTTCCCGTCAAAGTTTCATCTAAATTGGTCACCTCTTACCCATGATGGAAACGTTTGTTGATTCTCCATGCCCATATGTCTTACCATGGCTCACACCATACAGAGAGAGGTATTCTTTTTCCTTCTTCATGGTCCTTTTCCTCATTATCGTCTGTACAAGACGCGTGGCTCTTACAACCCTTCCAGATTCTGTTATTGCATTTTCTCTCCCACTGTCGTTACGTGGTAATTCGTACATTATATCTTGTCTTTTCCTTTGATTATCATTTCCTTTAGTAACCTGGAGTATAGACTGGAGTCGGCGTATTTAACCAAGCCTCTTTTTGTTCCATTTTGATGCTTCCTGAATGCGTTAACATACGAGGCTCAAGCATTTCGTTTCGTCCAAATTCTTGTTTACGTTACTCACTGGCCATTCTGTCAGGCCCATCATGCTCACAAAGTCAGCATGTATCTAATTTTCAGTCTGATTTCCCCTGCTCATGCCCTGCTACTCTCGTATGGCTATTTCGTAATTTTGTTTCTCATCTTCCACCTCATAATCTGGCTGCAGCATATTTCCGAAAAACTCAAGCTCTTCATTCTGTAATTGTTTTTCTCGCTCAATGTGCCTAACTATCGGTAGCATCTTGGCCCTATTATAATAATGTATACCTCTTCCTTGACTTTGTAATGTCTGATGTCGACCTCGTCATAGTTACTTAGAATGTACATTTCTCTGATGATGTAATAATCCGCTCTCATATTCTTCAGTCTGCTTGTTTTCCACTCGTTGCTACTGTTACTTAGTAACACAACAGACCTGTATTGTAGCTGACAATGGTTCAGATCCCCGTCCAGCCACGCCGATGAAGGTACGCATTGATTTTCCCTTAATCTATCGAGGCGAATGCCGGGATAGTTTATTTGAAAAGCCACGACCCGTTTCCTTCCGCATTCTTTCTTAGTCGGAAAACCCGAAATATTCCTCACGGATATTTTGCCTCCCAGCAATCGGTAATTGGATCTGTCCACGTTAGCACCGTGATCTTATAGTCGCAGTTCGTACTTTGTTCTTTGGCTAGCGCTTCTTCGATTCACGTTGTGGATAGTTTCCTCTAGTTGCCAAATTGTTCCTTTGCATTTTTTCTCTTCGCTTATGTGCAACTCACGTCTCCGGTATCACTTTCAGATATTTTCCGCTTCCTGAAAAACTTTGGCCAGTGCTGGACTGAGAAAAATTGGAGACAGTTTAATCCTGAGTCTTGTGTTTGTCTCAAATTTTTTGGCACTGCCCTTCTGAGATTCAGCTTTGCTTTTTGACATTGTAGGTAGATCGACTACAATAGCTCGCCTGGTCATGTATTACTTGGCATGTATTCTAAACTATGCCTTTCTGTCGAGCCACGAAACTTCAAAGATTTATGCCTTTTTTTTGTCTTTACCAAATTACATATGTGTAACACTTTTGTTTCGTGAAGGCCATCATTCCCGCCTCTATTGCAGCTAGTTAGCCTATACTGGAGTTATCGCATTAAAATTTATTCTTCAGTTGAGCAAGTGAGAACGTTCATAAATCAGAGAGAATTTCTGCTAGGACGCCGAATTTAGCGCACGCGCTTCCACAAAGCACAGCGTTAACCCGCTCGTGTAGCTGGGAGGTGTTCCGGCACGCTGCGGCGAAACAAGCTCGTCTTTCATGGGACGTAATTAACGGGCCAGGGTTTTACAGCCTAAGCAATGGCATTATATTGGACTCCCGCCTGATTTATCTACGTATTACCCGTGATTTATTGTTGCACCGTCTGTTTATTTGGCCATTATCAACAAGCCGAAGCTCTTCGGCGGAAGAGCGAAAACCGAAGTACCAACTAGCGCCTACACAACCGAGACCACGGCTGGCACCATTGAAAACGCTTGAAATTTACGACGCCGAAGCAACGACTATACTCTTCTCTTGCTAACGAAAAGTCGTCTTGATCGCCCTGAAAATTATCAGGCAGGTGCTGAACACACAAAGGGATCGAATATCCGTCGCTGAACTTGCGGTGCGCCGGGGATGAAGAGGCGATATGGTGGTGGTAGTTGGGAGGGGAGAGCAGTTTCTAGGAGAGATGTTGGCGTGCTTCTGAAATTAATTTACACACAATTGGGATGATTATACAGGGTGGTCATTTTAACTGAAGACATTGAAATATCTCGAAAACGGTACAATTGGGATGATTATACAGGGTGTTCATTTTAACTGAAGACATTGAAATATCTAGAAAACGGTACAGCGGATCAAAAATGTTATAATGCCAATTTTTTATTTCGGAGGCGGACATCCAGTGGTACCACACTCTCCGAGACCCCACACGGTGCGCGGGTGGTGAGGGCAACTTTGAAATCTTCCATGAGAACCCCCGTTTTTTATTGCAGATTACAATTCTACGATACGATATGCTGCTCAATGGACCTAAAATATCCAATGGAACGTGAAGTCCCACCTACATGCTGTGAAGTAGGACAGACCAGTATTTCATAACTTCCAATGGGAAATCTCGTTCGCAACGGTGTATTCCGCCGACATATCTTAGAGGAGACTATTTGACTCACCCCTGTGGTACACCCCAAGCGTCGCTTAGCACTAACTACCGAAATGTGTGGCTTATGAGGAGATGAGGCGTAGCGCCGTATACCGATCGTGTCTTGGAGGCGGTTAAGTGGGAGATGTGTCTCAGAGCTGGATAGTGACAGATGGTGACGCGAAACTGGACGCGCACGTAGTTTATGTATCAGCCGAAGGAGGACAGTATTGCATAGGGGACTGTGATTTAGTTTCGATTGTGCCCACTAGAGTGCACTAAAGTAATAGAATGTTTTTCATAAACTGTTTTAGTATTTTCATAAAGTGTTATTATGTCTTTGTGTTTTAGCAGTATGAATGATGCGTGAGTGTGGTTTAAGGTTAGTATGAAGATAATTGTTTAATGAGTTATGTAGTGGGATTTAGTGTGGGAACATTTCGAAGAAGTATGGATGTGGACAAAAGAGGATTTATGTAGAATAGATTTGTAAAGTAAGTTTATGGTAAAGGAAAAGTTAATTCAGGTATAAATAACAATAGTAAATAACTTTATGTATAGACAAAACTTCAGCATATTAGATAATTACGTCGGTAAAATGTGCAGTCATTAGGTTTACTATTTTTCGATTGGTTATTGCTGAAAAGCGCGGACTGACGCGGGAGAATGTTGTTTTGCTATTGGCTGTTGAGTAAACTGACCAATGGAAAAGCAATATTCTTCGCGCGCCTTTCTCTGCTGGTAGAGAAGACAGAGTATTCTAGAGAGGAGTCGGAGCCTAGCCATGAAACAGTTCGGACGTGTGTAGTAGTAGTTCCGATGGAAATGATAAGTTGCCGGATCTAGCAGTGTTTCATACAGCAACAGTGTTGTAAAGTGACGGCACAATTATTCCGATGGGTGTGTAGAAATTCCGGAATTTTTAAGTGAATTTGGTGACGAGAGAAGACATATATTCCGCGTGGCGTATCGAGTAGGACGGTGGCTAAAAACTGTGACTGGATTTGGTACCGACAGACTTCATGTTTGGCGAGCATTCTCAATCAAAAACAATCCGTATTTTTGTAGCTATTACGTTTTCGGGAAATGCAACACTATAAACTTGCTAACGTGAGTGAAAGGGGTTGTGAGTGACTGTGTTGAGACCAGCACGGGCTTGGCAGTGATACTTGTTCACCTAAGTTTCAGAATATATTAATCAAGGACAATAATTCCAACCTTTCATTTCGTGTGAAAACTTTCTCTCGAAACGTAGATATAGTGACTAATTGCAGCCTGGTTCACGTCGAAGTACAGGTTCGTCGTAAAGGGACGGAAGGAAACACGCCGCCGCAGAGGTGCTCGACCATTAACAGCATTCCTTATAACTCCTTAGGCATCGTTTTAGCTGGACTACTCGTAGCACTTTCGAGCACACGAGTGATTGCTTCCGCTGATTTCACATGGTTTTTACAACCACCCGCCGCAGTGCTCGACGGTCGCCGTTCCTCAGTGCAGGAGATCTGCCTGGTACTTGTTTTGCTGCAGTTATTATTCTGCGTTTGCAGTACATAATGACGTCATCAAAAGTCGACGAAATCAGCTGATAGTTTTGTTACTCAGGTTGTAACACCATAATTTAGACACTACATACCTTTTGTTGCTTCATTAACTTTCTGTTTTGTTCAGCATCCCATTATTGAACTTCTGTAATTGGTGTATGATTGATTCGATGCTGTAATGAAGTGTAATCTCTGTAATCTGCACAATATGAGCAAATTATATGTTATGTTTTGTCTTTCTCACATAATCTGTTTGATTGTCTTTAAAATTGAATAATTTTGTTTAAATAATTTTGTGTACAACTACCAATATGTGCAAATGATATGTTTTGTTTAAAGTGATTGTTTGCTGTTATGTAACCTGCTGACATTCACTTAGGGTTCTTAGTTACATTACTGGCCATTAAAATTGCTACACCAAGAAGAAATGCAGATGATAAACGGGTATTCATTGGACAAATGTAACTAGAACTGGCATCTGATTACATTTTCAAGAAATTTAGGTGCATAGATCCTGAGAAATCAGTACCCAGAACAACCAACTCTGGCCGTATTAATGGCCTTGATACGCCTGGGCATTGAGTCACACAGAGCTTGGATGGAGTGTACAGGTACAGCTGCCCGTGCAGCTTCAAAACGATTCCACAGTTCATCAAGAGTAGTGACTGGCGTATTGTGACGAGCCAGTTGCTCCGCCACCATTGACCAGACGTTTCCAATTGGTGAGAGATCTGGAGAATGTGCTGGCCAGGGCAGCAGTCGAACGTTTTCTGTATCCAGTAAGGCCCGTACATGCAACATGCGGTCGTGCATTATCCTGCTGAAATGTAGGGTTCCGCAGGGATCGAATAAAGTGTAGAGCCAAGGGTCGTAACACGTCTGAAATGTTAAGTCCACTGTTCAAAGTGCCGTCAGTGCGAACGAGAGGTGACCGAGACGTGTAACCAATGGCACCCCATACCATCACGCCGGGTACACGCTTCCAATGTGCATTCACTGCGATGTCGCCAAACACGAATGTGATCATCTTGATGCTGTAAACAGAACCTGAATTCACCCAAAAAAATGACGTTTTGCTATTCGTGCACCCATGTTCGTCGTTGAGTGCACCATCGCAGGCGCTCCCTTCTGTGATGCAGCGTCAAGGGTAACCGCAGCCATGGTCTCCGAGCTGATTGATAGTCCATGCTGCTGCAAACGTCGTCGAACTGTTCGTGCATGTGGTTGTTGCCTTGCAAACGTCTCCATCTGTTGACTCAGGGATCGAGACGTGGCTGCACGATCCGTTACAGCCATGCGGATAAGATGCCTGTCATCTCGACTACTAGTGATACGAGTCCGTTGGGAACCAGCACGGCGTTCCGTATTACCCTCCTGAACCCACCGATTCCATATTCTGCTAGCAGTCATTGGATCTCGACCAACGCGAGTAGCAATGTCGCGATACGATAAACCACAATCACGATAGGCTACAATCCGACCGTTATCAAAGTCGGAAACGTGATGATACGCATTTCTCGTCCTTACACGAGGCATCACAACAACGTCTCACCGGGCAACGTCGGCCAACTGCTGTTTCTGTATGAGAAATTGGTTGGAAACTTTCCTCATGTCAGCACGTTGTAGATGTCGCCACCGGCGCCAACCTTTTGTGAATGCTCTGAAAAGCTAATCATTTGCATATCACAGCATCTTCTCCCTGTCGGTTAAATTTAGCGTCTGTAGCACGTCATCTTCGTGGTGTAGCAATTTTAATGGCCAGTAATGTATGTTTTATGTAAAAGGTGTTGTGGTTCCCCTCGGGAACGGAAGCATGCAGTGCGCGCAGAATGTGGTTGGCATGGATAGAAAGGTGGAACAAAGAGTCAGTCGGGAACGAGCTACCAAACTGTCAACTGCTCATGTAAAAGTTGTGTATTGAGCTGGGGCCGAGAGAGGCTTCTCGTGACGCTTTCCAATGCCTCGGACTGATGGATAAAGTGCTGGAACTACACTGAAATTGGTATCTATCATTGCAACCAAGAAATGACAGAGTCAAGCATTTACGCTTGCAAATCCTCCCACTAACATTCACTCGCCACCACGTTGCGCAATCACTGAAAAGGGAACCAAGGAATTGTAGTAGTGTAACAGTGAAGGATCAGCTCACGTGGATGATTTATTTGTTTTCCATTATAAGGTAAACCAAAAGACTATTTATGAAAACTTACCTTGATTTATCCTCTGTCATATTTCCACTTAGCATCCTTCCCATGCTAAAGTGATTACCGAGTGTTCTTATTGAAAGAACATTAAAGCCCCGTGTTTCAGTAATTAATCCCACTTGAAGATAGTAAGAAGAAACTAAGTTAAAGTTAATGTAGCAGAACTGAGTAATATAGTAAATGATGCTTGCCGAAGATAAATTTTCTATTAAAACTGCTTATTAATATTTTGTTCCCAACTTCTAAAGTGAATGTTCTCAAAACTGTGGCTTATAGAGTTTTGCAAATTAAATGATCACAGTGGAGCCTGTTGAAAATCACCCAAAGGTGAGCTATTGTCTTATAACCACGTCAAGTTGTGTTCTACTGCAGCAAAAGTTGGGAACTATTGCTGTTGAACGTTGTGGGCTTGTTTCTCTAGTGTATTGAAAGTGTATTTAGTTTGCTCTGCTACAGTGGTTAAGATTAAGGGCCAGCCTCCATTGAAAATAGTTCAAATGCACAAAGTTACTTAATTATAGAAAGTTTCAATAACTCTTGCTATTCAAGTCAAATTCTGTACGATATTGGGTTCCTCTTGAATATTAAAAGTGCATATTAATGATGTAACAGGATCCACAGTTTGTCTATTGTACTCACGCTATATAACGATTGATAGGAAGACCGCTATCTATGAAAACAGTAACTTCTTTATTCAAACGACAGTGAGAAGTAATTTGTTAGTGAACTCCATTTAATTTTCATTCTAAGTAGAAGGGTGTTTAGTAGTAAGAGACTTAATCTATGCACAGTAACCAATTTTGCTGTGAACCATATCCATATTTCATCTCAGACAGGAGTATGTTTGAAAAGTAATATTGAACCTATATCCAATTTACGATTCTACAGTGAATACTCATAGTAACGTTACTGAGACCATTGAGTTTCCTGTTATATTTATACAAATAGTTTGTTCTGCTCTGTCAGCTCCAACCTTAACGTGAACATATGCAGGTCCTAGAGTTCATTGCTCTCTCGTGTGGCAAAGTATAGGTTGTGTTTGCCCATTGAAGTTACTTATTTTCAGTTTCTTGAACAAGAATGTTACTCATTCTTATGCCTAATTAGGCTGGCGACCGTTTTTATTATCATTTGGACACTGTGAATAGGTAAATTATTGTTTGTTACTGTTTAAATATTTACGTAATTCTGACTTTCACTTCCGATAAGCCACCTCCGTTAGGTACATCACGGTCAATACAACTAAATTCCTTTTTAGAAGACAAGAAGAAAGGACAGGATGGTAGCACATTAGGGAATAATTTCTATGTCACTAGAAGAGGCTGTAAAGGAAGTTGGAGACAGGAACGCAATCAGAGAATAATTGAGGACGTAGGTTGCAGCTGCTGCTTAGAGGTGAAGTGGTTGGTACAGGAGAGGAATTTGTGGCGGGTCGCATCAAACCAGTCACAAAACTGATGACGTAATAGGCATTAAAAAGCTTCAGTGCCAGTCCGGTGGCGTAAGGTAAAGGTGTTCGTCGTGTAACAGCTTCCAGTTCTGACGGTGAACTATCCATAAATATTTAAACGAAGTGACATACATTCGCCACTAATCTTGCCATCGGATATGTCAAGTGGTTCATCTTCGTAATATTCTCTGTGTTGCATTTATTTGCTTTCAAAGAGAGGTGCCATTTGATATACGATGTGGGCACTATGTTCAAGTCATTCTGCAATTACCTGTGAATGTCCAACGACGATACTTCCCAGAAGACAACAGCATGCCTAACGAAAACTCCAACAGTACTACGGGCCATGACAGATAAATTGTTTATATATACTGACATATTAGTCATTCTATTACATTTCCTTGGGACACACCCGAGTAAGGTACAAAGTGTTATGTGCTTTATTTTCCCTTCCATTTCTTCAGGGAAACGTTTTATGTGGCAGCAGCTAAATGTAACAAAACGGCTTCAGGCATATATATTTCTAGTTTAGCTTCCAATACTGTAACTGCGAAATGCCAAACGATTATAGGACTTTTCTGTCTGATACTCATAGAAAGAGGTAATGCGCCGCAGTTTCTGCCCAGTGCAGTTACGTCTGTGTAGAATCTCATTGTCCCCAGCTGGGCGCAGAAGTTTAATATCTGTGCACTGCACGTAACCGTTTCTCTGCAGACCCATTATGATGTTGCTTCCCGGAAACAATGGCAGCGTATCTTTTGTTCGCCTTTACGTCGTGCCCTGGTCTCGTGCTAGCGATTTTGCGGGTAAAGCACAGCTTTATGCTGCACTAATCGCTTGTGCATGTATCCTGTTTGCAATGCAGCCTGTGGCTACGATTGGGAACTTTTATACCTACCATACTGTCTGTTACTTGAACGAGAAGTGAAGGAATATAGTACAACATTACGTATGTTACCTTCGATATATATTTATGCGACACACATGAAGGCACGTGAAAATAAAAATGATAAAATAATTATATACCAATAAGCGTATGTCAATTTCACAAACATGCGCTTTTAGTTTCTTTATTTCTATATGCGCTAATAAAAACAGCAAACAGAAGGATAAACAGAAAGAATTGAGAAACTCTTTTTTTCTTTAATTGTGTGAAGTAATGCTCTCAATATACATGACCAAGTCTCCCGTAAGTTACTGAAGGAAAGAAAACATTCTTCACCTCGTCTATATTTACGTTATCAGAGAGAGACAATTTGCTAATGAAATCCAAACAAAAATCGAATACCAGCTAGTTCGTCATTGAGTGTAGCAAATGTTTCCTGTAATATCTTTCCTTGTTGTGAGGCATCACAAGAGCAAACCATCATCAACAAGAAAACAGCCAATGTGCCCAATAAATATTCGAATTCACTATCTTTGTCATATTTTATTTTGCTTGAAAAGATCCGATTACATTGTCAGATCTGAAGTGAATTTTATCCATATTGGAGGCTGTTGAACTCCTTGACTGTTCCTTTATAGTGTGCAGAAAGGTTTCCGCTACCAGTCACAATAAAAGATTATTTATTCGTTATACGGCCAGTTTCGGGCTTGTGCCCATCATCAGGTGTTTATAAATTCATGTACACGTTTATATTGCTGGAGATCACTGTCTGAATACAAAGAAAATTATTTGCTAGTGACTACACAGATACAAGTATTGTTAAGTTGCAAGAGACCTTTTGTCGGAAATATATCTGTACTCAGATAAAGTGAAGCATCTTTATTACAATTATGCTGTGGTGACAGTTTTACCGCCGGCCGGTGTGGCCATGCGGTTCTAGGCGCTTCAGTCTGGAACCGCGTGACCGCTATGGTCGCAGGTTCGAATCCTGCCTCGGCCATGGATGTGTGTGATGTCCTTAGGTTAGTTAGGTTTAAGTAGTTCTAAGTTCTAGGGGACTGATGACCACAGATGTTAAGTCCCATAGTGCTCAGAGCCATTTGAACCATTTGAGAGTTTTACCACTCAGTTGCACAATTGTTATCATTTTCACATCCCTCTTTCAGTTTCTTAAAATTTATCGCCATTTTTCACTACTGTGCCGTGCACTCGTGATATACACTGTGTTTACATACAAACATGTAGGCTATGGTCAAGGGACTTGGACGTAGGAGGTGCAAAGATGTTGCTTATACAGAAACATGTAGGTTATGGTCAAAAATCTTAACCATTATAATAAGGATGCTTCATCTTTATGTAAGTACATATATATTTTCGACAAATGCTGCCTTGCTACTTCCAATACTCGTATCTGTTTAGTCACCATGAAATAATTTTCTTTGTATTTAAGCAGTGATCTTCAGCAATATAAACATGTACATGAATGTATAAACACATGAGGATGGGCATAAGCCTGAAACTGGTCGTGTGACGAGTAAATAATCTTTATTGTGAGTGGTAGCGGAAAGTTTTCTACGCCCTATTATCAGATCCTGTCATTGGAGCAGCAGTAACCGATCTAACAACTGCGCCAGACATTTGTAGTGATATATAGGCGTTGCTTCCGCAGCGCTGTATTCTGCCTGTTTACATATCTCTGTATATGAATACGCATCCCTACACAAATTTCTTTGATGCTTCAGTGTACATGTTCTTGCCAGTGCCTGTTAGTTGCTGCTTGCGACTAATCATGATATAACATCTATGGTGATAAATTGCAGAAATCTCAGAGGCTGCATATTAACGTGGAGGTACACAAGCTGTGAAATTGTGCACTGCTATCTTAATTATAAAAATTCGCAACTAAAAATCGCAGTTAAATGTGCATTAACAGAAAATTCTGATATCGGGAAGCCACAGCTTAGCCCATCCCTACAAGCGCCCACTGCCAAGTTGCTGCTGCTTCCGCCAGAAACACACTGCTCCCCTCGCCAGCGCGCCGTTGTCCGCTTCTCGAGCAACAGACAACGCTCTCTTTCCACATCGCAAGCGCCACAGGACTGGAGGAGCAGCACAACGGGCCGCTCAAAGTTGGCGGACAGCGACTGGTAACGAACGCGCCGAGTGAAGGCACAACTTTTGACATTTACTGACAAGTGGTTTTGCCATGGCGCTGCAACTCGTTTGGTACGTTGAGAGGTCACTGGGCTGTCTTTCTGACAAGCAGACTAATTGTGCACTAACTGAGGACCTATCAGTAGCAATATACAATGACTGGGAAATCACATAGAGTACAGTAACTGTGGCTCGAATAATATCTAAGTATTGTGAACTGCTTTCTTTTCGCCCAAATAACAATTAAGCTTTGATGTAGTTAAGCGTGTTAGCGTACTATTTATATGGTTAAGCACAGGTTTTCAGCACATCTCAAGTCAGAGTGCTAACAAAAGGAATGAGGTAACGTATCCCGGAGAATAACTATTCCTTATGCGATTGTTTAAATTCAATTTTTTAATTAATTGTAAGCAAAACAAAGAAATATACGAAAATGTGACCATACAATGCTGATGGTTTACCGCAAATATTGAAGTTGATGGATCGACAGAGTAGAAAAAAGCAAGCAGAGCGACAAACGCATGTTCCGAACGATAGCTACTCTCACAGCACAGATATCAAAGTTACAATAATCTGCAATATTAGCTAAGGTTTTACTAAATATTAAAAGGTGAAGTTAACACACATTGCTGTTCGTTGTAGTACTCAAATGCGTATTACTATAATATCACAATGCGTTCACCTATAGTCGCGCTAAGTGCCTCATACAAATATCCTGAACAACTTAAACACTTCTGCCGCGACGACTGCCCGGGTTTACCATACTTACCGACCAATATCACACAGACAAAAGAGTAAGAGACCCTTCTGTTTGTTTACTGTAAAGCTTTGTCACACGACGAACCTCTGCAGTCAAGATTGCTATTTCTCTGGGCCACCTAATTGAAACAATACACTTTACATTGATTTGCATATATTACACAGGTTTAATAAACATATTAATAAATCTATATGTTCTTACAGCTTGTTTTATACCTAAATATCTATGTTTTGTCATAATAATTTATTATATTTGCATTTGTCCTAAGAGGAAGTCACAAAACCTAGTGAAGTGCGTATTGGTGTTCTACCCACCGTTGGTGCATTACCTGATACAAAGCACGATTCCTAAGTCATGCAAACTCGAGAGATGCTGCGTAGATACATTATTATATACCGTAGTCCATACTGTAATGTCAACATGCAGAGGCTAAATTATAGTCTGCATCGGAGAAATTCTTTGTTGTATCACCACTGAATTAAATATTATAAATAATTTGCTTAACAGTTTAGTTTCACACGCATCGCACAATCAAGATTGGTCATCATGTAGCTGAAATCATGATTTGTTCGTAAGTGTCTCGTACATACTACAAGCATACCTGCAAATGGTTATTACTTTGTTATAAGTAAATGAAACCTTAAACTTTAATAACTTACAATCAAGACTACCTACAAATATGGCGACAATTTTATTGAATCCTAGGCTTCCCTTTACGCCGAAAGTATCCATATATACTCTCTGGCTCATTGGTAGGCATTTCTGACTATTTTAATGAATACCCAATGTAGCACTCTGAGTCACCAGGCCATCTTGTAGGTCACGTGGCTGCGCAGTGTAACCTGTCTGACTACAATGCCCGGCCACACGCAGCACGCAGCAGCTTCACACAGTGCTAAGCAGACCATCCAGGCCGCTAGTTTCGTCACAACATCCTCATTGTACTGTGTGAAGAGGTGTTGGCCCGAGCGGAGATTTTCACAAGCGTCAAACTAAACAATCTTACTGCCGTGTCCGTTTCTTATGGGAACTACTCCGCTTTCTATTCCTTCTGAAGAAAGGACTTCACGACTGTCTTAGGAATGCCACATGTACGTGACTTAAGAAACAGTTTTAAACTGCAACGGAGAGGTAAAATAGGCGCTACAAAGTCTCTTCGGGTTTGTTGCCGGGTCCTAAAATCAACTTGATTCAATATTTTGACAAACCAATTGTTCGCCATCAGGAGAACGCAGCGTTCTTCTGAAGAATCATGTTGATCCGGCAGCGAACTCGAAGAGACTTTCAAGATTTGTTGCACCGGGAGCCTACGAAGTCACAAAATTTGGGCTAAATTACAATGGTTGCCCAGAAAGTAATGCACCGCATTCTTTTTTATCAGCCGAAAACAATGCTACGAATGCGAAACGTTACGTATGTATTGTTTGAAATCTCCTGAGTGAGCGCGACAAGTTTCCGTTATTTCTGACAGATATCTCAGCTGCAGGATAGTTTCAAAATAGCGTCTGTAGGTGATGTACGTTACAAGCAACTAGCCGTCATTGAATTTCTCACTGCAGAGAAAGCAACTGTGGTGAATATTCACAAACGCTTGTGCAAAGTCTATGGAGCATCTGCTGTCGACAGTACAGTTAGTCGCTGGGCACGGAGGGTGAGGTCATCAGAATGCGGTTCGGCGGAGCTCCACTATTTACAGCTGTCGGGGAAACCACCCACATCTGTCACACCTGACATGTTGCAGCGAGCTGATGTTGTCATTCGTGAGGACAGACGCCATTAAAGTAGGTTATTCGTCGAAGACATTTATGACATTTTGAGGACTATGAGGAGGTGATTCACACATTGAAGCACTGACTCCGCACCCAGGACAAGGTTTGGTACCGACAGGGCGTACACGCTGGTGGACTTAAGCATCAGTAGCCCTTTCACCATTGAATGTCATTTTCAATATTTTCAAGTTCAGTTCCTTACTTACACTTCAACATCTCTTTAAGAATTATATTGAGAGTAACAGTCACCAAAAATGAACGAAATTTGCATTTACTAATTTCTTATGCTAGTCATAAATTCTGAAGGATGTATGGTTCCTATCACGTTTGGTCATAAAGTTGGTAGTACACGTTATTGAAAGCATATTAGTAATGCTGCAAGAGCGCTAGATTGTATATTCAGGGTCTGTACCCTACTTACACACCAGCATCTCTTCAAAAAGTATATTGTTAATATAATTCAAAAACATTTAACGCACGCAAGATCAGTGGGGGCTGAGGGTAGGAGTGGGGTCACTGTTTGAAGGTGACTGTTGTACTTTTTTCTTGAATAACTCGAAAACTACGTCGTCTGGAGAAAACTTATTCCAGCAGAAAATTTAACTGCATTAAATACCTAAATAAAGGTTCTTTTGATTTTTTTTGCGTGACTAACAGTTTCCGTGCAGCAACCGAAAAAATATAAAAATCTCGCGCGGCTTTTTTTATGGTCAGTGCTCTAGTGGAGATCTACGAAAAGGGGAGCAGCAACCCGTCGTGCATATCGGGCAAGCGTGCAGTCTAGCTGGCCCCTACACGCCTCAGCGTCGCGAGCGTTCCATGCTGCAGTCACGGCCGGACAACAAGCTACTGGACCAGCTCTCACAGATGCCGCCACTTCCGAGGGCCTATTCGCTTCTTCCACAAGTATTCCTCCGCCGGCAGCAGTAGAGGCCGGCTCATGGACTACACCAGCCAGTTCTGCCGGACTCGATAGCTTTTATTGGCATCTGGACAGCTGCTACTCACCTCCTCGTCTCAGGACGCTCTCGAAGGGAAAGATGCTGCTATTCTCAGCTTTCATCTATGCTCCCTCTGCGAACTTAGACTGTATTAACGATAGACTTTTCTTTGCCTGTGCCGGACCTAATCAGCATGGCATTCTCGGAACTTGGATTTCCCTGCAAGCGTATTTTCCTACGAAGGTCTTAGTGGTGTTAGTACATATTAGAAACAGTCAGGCGAATTTAGATAGTAGCCCTGTCAAGCCTCTGTACCAGTACCCAGTGACACGCTGTATTTTGCAAATGCCTTCTTGTTTTTACCGTCGAAGCAGACGTACAATGAGGCGCCAAAGAAACTGGTATAGGCATGCGTATTCACATACAGAGATATGTAAACCGGCAGAATGCGGTGTTGCGATCGACAACGCCTATATAAGACAACAAATGTCTGGCGCAGTCGTTAGATCGGTTATTGCTGCAACAATGGCATGTCATCAATATTTAAGTGAGTTTTGAAAGTGGTGTTATAGCCGGCGCACGAGCGATGAGGCACAGCATCTTCGACGTAGCGATGACGTGGGGATTTTCCCGTACGACCATTTTACGGGTGTACCGTCAATATGAGGAATCCGGTAAAACATAAATCTCCGACATCGCTACGGCCGGAAAAAGATCCTGCAAGAATGGGACTAGCGACGACTGAAGAGATTCGTTCAACGCGACAGGAGTGCAACCCTTCAGCATATTGCTGCAGATTTCAATGCTGCGCCACCAACAAGTGTCAGCGTGCGAACCATTCAACGAAACATCGTCGAAATGGGCTTTCGGAGTCAAAGGCCTACTCGTGTACCCTTGATGACTGCACGACACAAAGCTTTACATGTCGTCTCGGCCCGTCAACACCGACATTGCACTGTTGACAACTGGAAACATGTTCCCTGATCGGAAGAGTCTCGTTTCAAGTTGCATCGAGTGGATGGACGTGTATGGGTATGGAGATAACCTCATGAATCCATGGACCCTGCATGTCAGCAGGGGACTGTTCAAGCTGGCGGAGGCTCTCTAATAGTGTGGGATGTGTGCAGTTATAGTGATATGGGACCCCTTATTCGTCTGGATACGATTATGACAGGTGACACGTACGTAGTCATTCTGTGTGAGCACCCGCATCCATTCATGTCCATTGTGCACTCCGACGGATTTGGGTAATTCCAGCAGGACAACGCGACACTCCACAGATCCAAAATTGCTACAGAGTGGCCCCAGGAACACTCTCCTGAGTTTACACACTTCCGCTGACCACCAAACTCCCCAGACATTAACATTATTGAGCGTGTCTTGGATGTCTTACAACGTGCTATTCACAAGAGATCTCCACCCCCTCGTACTCTTACGGATAGATGGACATCCCTGCAGGATTCATTGTGTCAGGTCCTCTGGCATTTAGGACATCAGTCGAATCCATGCCACGTTGTGATGCGGCATTTCAGTGTGGTCGCGTGGGACCTACACGATATTGGGAACGTTTACTAGTTTCTTTGGATCTTCAATGTCAATGAACTTGTTGAAACTTGATCACTGCTTTGCCTGTGGCCCCGTGAGAGACACTTCAGCCACACAGAATATTACGGGGCTGCATAAAATGAAAGTTGATTCACCCTATCCATTGTGGGATTTGCTTTTGATAATATTTCCCCTGTCAGAAGAAACTGAAACATTTATTCGGTGAACTCTAATGGAAAAACGATATGCACTTGCTAACACCTCCTTAAGCATTGTGCAGAATGGCGTGCACTTTCCAGCAGGTTTCATCTTCGATAGTCATCTAACAAAACAGATCATTTAGTGATAAACCCCAAATATTCAAATCAAAATGGAAAGGTTTTCTTGTGGCACACTCCTTTTACATACACGAGTTCCTCGTATACTTTCTGTATTTTCTTTAATTATTTGATTAGAAATTTTCCAAACAGTATTTTATAAATTATATACTGGCTCACTCCATGACCGTGTAGCTTTCGCACGCATGGTCGCACGGATGACGGAACATGAGAAATAAATAAAATAGCTCATAGCTCTGTCAGTAGCAAAGATTCTTTCAAACTGAGCTTGGCAACACAGTCAATTAAAAAGCTGCAGAGTTTTTATCACACGGAATTTAATTACTACAACGGCACGGAAAGATAATCAAAGGTGGTGAAGGAATAAAACAAGGTTGCTGATTGCAAACTCTTACATTAATTCCAAAGAAAGCGAAATCCTGAACGTTGCACACACAACGTGTCATTGTTTCGCCTCGGCAATTCACCGGTATGTCTGATTCTACTGTGTCGTAATGGAAATTACTTTCCAGCAAACCGTTGTATTTCACCCGCAGGGCATACCAAAATAGCTCTAATATTACTTCGGTTCATTAGTAAAATATCCAGCAGAATAGCAGTTTAAATTAAATTTACTGAAAGAATGACCTTTTTATTACGACCTCTGCAAAAGTTAGCTCGCTCAGTCGGGTTGCACTACAAACTGATGTATACAGAGAGCATAGCCTGATGCTAGCGGACAATTTAACGAGGGCGGATTACGAAGGCCAAGCCGATTACGTGAATGACATCGTTCTTTTTAGACAGAAAATCAGTTTAAAACTGTGCAGCGTATAACGGTTAATCTGTCGAATGAAAGCTTGCAAACAATAATACCCTAGCGAAAAAGTTACTGCGTGACCGACTGTGAACACGAAGCTCAAAACATTCCGTGTTTCAGTCGATAAATCTGTATTAATCCCACGTGCGGTTTTTACATTTTTTTTTTGCAATTACGTGCTTTTTCCAATTTGTTTCGAAAAATCACGTCGCAATTAACGTTTTATGGAGAACTATAAATGCGAAATTCATATCACCCACGCAGGTAAATCGATGTAATCTTTCTGCATGGATAACGTAGGCTACATCTATTTTCTGTCAATGAAAGCGTGTAGCACTTGTAATAGGTTCATGCTATGTAATTAGATACTTTAAAAAAATTCAAAGGAAAGTTGAATTAGTGGTCAAAAAACAGATTAAATTCACTGAAGAAAATCTTGTACGAATGAATAACAAAATAGTATCAACAAGTTGATAAGATTGACTTATAATTTAGTACTAATGCGTTTGGGTAGAGCGTATTTCATTACGTTGCTTTGCAAACAAAAATGTCAAAATGAATTAAATTGTTTCACACCCTGTAGTCTTGTGGAATAATCTTCTAGCACAGAGGAAGTAAATATTGTCTTGACGAAGTTAGGAGGAAGAACACAATGCAGAGTAGATAAACGAACATCTAGCTTTCCCGACTGCAGAGGATGTCGGCATTCTCACTCACCTAGTACCTTTACTGGTTTTTGCAGTTGATGGTTAGTATCAAATCATTCGGAATCGTGCATGGAGTCCAAATGCATAAGATGCCAGCATTATAGGTAAGGAATTCAAAACGAGTACACGAAAAGAAACTCAAATTTGTATCTAGGCTCGTTATAGAAATTTTTCAAATCGTTTATTTTAAAGATATGACAGAGATTAATTATCCTCTACAAAACATTAATTAACAGCTTAAAAATAATTGTGTCCTCTACTATGAAACAAGAACGAGATAGAATGTACTTGTAGGAAGGGAAAAACACATATCAGGCAAATAAATTATTCAGTAAATTTTACAATAAGCAAACAAAGGTGAAATACGTTTGTTTAGATGAGTAATTGAATATATGTCTTACTTAACAGATGTTTCAGTGTTAGACTATAAGAGTAATTGAAAGTGTCCATTAAATGAAGTAATATAAGTAATGAAATCCACCTTCTTTTACTGGGTGTACTAATACTTTTAGAAGATAATTGCGTTTTTTCTAATGCCACCTTCCAACTTTTCCATTATATCTTCGTCTCCGTCTTATATTTTGAAACATCGTATTGCATCCTTCCGTTCGCGTGGTTAAATGTTCTACAAATCTCCATGTCATTTCAATTACATTTTTAATTACATCTCCAAATATGGTTACTTGCTTTCTTGTGTTCCCTAGTAATTTCTAATATTCCTCTCCCCATTTCGCACTAAGAAATACAATCCTTTTGACTCGTTTTGTCGTCAAATGTGTTACGCCTCCAGTCATGACTCAGAACTGGCAAGTCATTGCACTCCGACTCTCGATTTCACTGTTGAGACAGGTCGGATTCGTGCTTTCGGAAACCATATTTAGTTGAGAATAAGCAATCTGGAAAACTGGTAAGTAGTTTTTGTTTTCTTTGCTATCCGTTCAGTAAAATGATGTCTTTCGTGAGATAAATAATGTTTTGAGATATTTTGATTATACATCACTTCAGTTTTAATATAACTGATTTTCTGGTCCAATTTGAAAATTAATGTATTGAGTTTTTCTTCTAATTTTTGAAGCTTTTCTTCACATAAAGCACGTAGTTCAGATATCGTATGTTCCGGTGACACGTACTTCTGCGCTGAAAATAATGTCGATGATATGTAATCTCTTGGTCTAACTCGTTTTCCAACAGTGAGTACTTCCCTACATGGTATCTGCAACAGAGCTGTACATATTCTCTGGTACAGAAACAAAGGGTGAATCAGTGTCTTGTTTCTCAAGGGTTTTTCTGACATTTTATTGAAGCTCAGGTAGAAGGTTTCTCAATATCTGCAAATCTAAAACAAAGCGATAATTTCTATTCATTGCTTTGTTCTATAGTCAGAATGTTTCACCCTCAGGCGCATGGCTTGGAAATGCTTGTGTTACACCTCAGCTAGTGTATCATATCACAGTGAGGCAGCATCTGCCCATCTGTGCGTAGGGAAACGATGCAGTGTACTAACTGGCATGTTAGGAATACTAGATGGATGTAACAATATTGAACATGGCTGATGTTAACCACATTTACGTTTTAATGAAAGATGAAACCAGGCAACCGGCTACACAAGATTTTTGCATTGATCTGGTTTCGGTGCCAACGGGGGGTATCCTCAACAGAATAAATTACAACTACCTATAAAAATTTTTAATCGAGAATGGAGAATAACAAACATATCAACAATTTAAGTAGCACCTGAAGTATTAAGAAACCTAAAATCTACTACTTACATATATTCACATTGCATGAAGAGATAATGAAAACAAATGAGCTGGAGTGCCCAGGTCAAAAAACTAAGTTTTATCTTGTGGAGCCAACACTGAAGTCGCAGTTGATTTCGCTGTTACGTGGAAACAGCCCAGCGTACGCAACCTATGGGGTGCGAATGGCGTCGAACGGCACAGATTAAGAAAACTATTACGTTGTCAATGCAAATAGTTATAACGGGGGACCTAGCTTGATAACAGAAGTATAAAGTGGGTAATAAATGAAATATGCAAGAAATCCTGTAAAACGAAACAGGAATTGTACCCGGTATCAGTCCAGTGCAGACAGCATCGAAGTGCTTGAAATGAACAGAATCAACGTAGTATGCATATACATCCTACATTTATACTCCACAAGCCACCCAACGGTGTGTGGCGGAGGGCACTTTACGTGCCACTGTCATTACCTCCCTTTCCTGTTCCAGTCGCGTATGGTTCGCGGGAAGAACGACTACCGGAAAGCCTCCGTGCGCGCTCGAATCTCTCTAATTTTACATTCGTAATCTCCTCGGGAGGTATAAGTAGCGGGAAGCAATATATTCGATACTTCATCCAGAAACGCACCCTCTCGAAACCTGGACAGCAAGCTACACCGCGATGCAGATCGCCTCTCTTGCAGAGTCTGCCACTTGAGTTTGCTAAACATCTCCGTAACGCTATCACGCTTACCAAATAACCCTGTGACGAAACGCGCAGCTCTTCTTTGGATCTTCTCTATCTACTCTGTCAACCCGACCTGGTACGGAACCCACACTGATGAGCAATTCTTAAGTATAGTTCGAACGAATGTTTTGTAAGTGATCTCCTTTGTTGATGGACTACATTTTCTAACGACTCTCCCAATGAATCTCAACCTGGCACCCGCCTTACCAACAATTAATTTTATATGATCATTCCACTTCAAATTGTTCCGTACGCATTCCCCCAAATATTTCACAAAAGTAACTGCTGCTAGTGTTTGTTCCGCTATCATATAATCATACAATAAAGGATCCTTCTTTCTACGTATTCGCAATACATTACATTTGTCTATGTTAAGCGTCAGTTGCCACTCTCTGCACCAAGTGCCTATCCGCTGCAGACCTTCCTGCATTTCGTTGCAATTTTCTAATGCTGAAACTTCTCTGTATACTACAGCATCATCCGCGAAAAGCCGCATGGAACTTCCGACACTATCTACTAGGTCATTTATATATATTGTGAAAAGCAATGTTCCCATAACACTCTCCTGTGGCACGCCAGAGGTTACTTTAACGTCTGTAGATGTCTCTCCATTGAGAACAACATGCTGTGTTCTGTTTGCTAAAAACTCTTCAATCCAGGCACACAGCTGGTCTGATATTCCGTAGGCTCTTACTTTGTTTATCAGGCGACAGTGATGAACTGTATCGAACGCCTTCCGGAAGTCAAGGAAAATGGCATCTACCTGGGAGCCTGTATCTAATATTTCCTGGGTCTTCTGTTGTCGAGACTCCCCGGTATTGGAATAGCACCCCAGAATTGGACGTAATGGGGAAATCCTGCTTGTACCTCATGTGTAGGTCATCTGTAGATCTGACATAATTAAATTCTCTTTGAGAGATTTGAGTCTCATCTTTAGCTAAGGTAGTCCGTACAGTGGTGTCAGTTATACTGCTACAGTGCCATACCTGCCTAGAAAGCAACTAGATTCAGGTTTATGTCCCAGCCATGGCACAAATATATCATTATCGTAGATACAGATGAGACTCAAATATCTCAAGAAAAATTTAATTATGTCAGATCCATAGATCTCGAATGGGCTTTCACTCTGGAG
This sequence comes from Schistocerca piceifrons, assembly GCF_021461385.2. Classification (NCBI taxonomy): domain Eukaryota; kingdom Metazoa; phylum Arthropoda; class Insecta; order Orthoptera; family Acrididae; genus Schistocerca; species Schistocerca piceifrons. The sequence goes on from NC_060141.1 coordinate 85,152,742, forward strand.
CAAAGTATCATACTTCTTTGGGATACTTCTGTAATTAATTTTACATACACTATGTCATCAAAACTATCCGGACATCCGCAAAAACATAGGTTTTTCTTATTAGGTGCATTGTGCTGCCATCTACTTCCAGGTACTCCATATCAGCGACCTCAGTGGCCATTAGACATCGTGAGAGAGCAGAATGTCGCGCTCCGCGGAACTCACGGACTTCGAACGTGTTCAGGTGGTTGGGTGTTACTTGTGTCATACGTCTGTACGTGATATTTCCACACTCCTAAACATCCCTAGGTCCGTTGTTTCCGATGTGATAATGAAGTGGAAACGTGAAGGGACACGTACAGCACAAAAGCGTACAGGCAGACCTCGTCTGTTGATTGACAGAGACCTCCGACATTCGAAGAGGGTCGTAATGTGTAATAGGCAGACATCTATCCAGACCATCACAAAGGAATTCAAAACTGCACAGGATCCACTGTAAGTACTATGGCAGTTAGGCGGGAGGTGAGAAAACTTGGATTTCATGGTCGAGCGGCTGCTCATAAGCCACACATCACGTCGGCCAAAGGAAGCCTCGCTTGATGCAAGGAGTGTAAACATTGGACGATTGAAAAGTGGAAAACCTTTGTGTGGAGTGGCGAATCACGGTACGCAAATTGGCGATCCAATGGCAGGGTGTGGGTATGGCGAATGCCCGGTGAACGTCATCTTCCTGCGTGTGTAGTGCCAACAGCAAAATTCGAAGGCGGTGATATTATGGTGTGGTCGTGTTTTTCATGGAGAGGCTCGCACTCTTGTTGTTTTGCGTGGCACTATCACAGGATAGCAGTACATTGATGTTTTAAGCACCTTCTTGCTTCCCACTGTTGAAGAGCAATTCAGGGATGGCGATTGCATCTTTCAACTTGATCGAGCACATGTGGATAACGCGCGGGTTGTGGCGGAATGGTTACACGACAATAACATCCCTGTAACTGACTGGCCTGCACAGGGTCCTGACCTGACTCCTACAGAACACCTGTGGGATGTTTTGGAAAGCCGACTTCGTGCCAGGCCTCACTAACCGACATCGGTATCTCTCCTCAGCGCAGCACTCCGTGAAGAATGGGCTGCCATTCTCCAAGAAACCTTCCAGCACCTGACTGAACATATGCCTGCGAGAGTGGAAGCTGTCATCAAGGCTAAGGGTGGGCCAACACGATTTTGAATTCCACCATTACCGATGGAGGGCGCCACGAACTTGTGCGTCCGGATACTTTCGATCACATAGTGTATATCAACTTAATTTCATTAAGAGCGACGTGTTCAATTTTGTCGGCAACGAAGTTCTGAATCGTGTCATAAATCTGACCCTTTACTCTGTAAGACGGCCACCGTCACGCGATTGTCTTTCACAATCGCGTGCTCCGCATTACGCGTTTGTCACTCGGTAACTCAAATACCAGCCGATACTAGCCGACTCCGTCTGTTGGAGCGGTGCGTCTTTGAAATAGGAATCCACATATATGTCTCATGGAGCCACAAAAGCTTTGTCCGAAGCTGGTCAGTTCGAGCACTGGGCGCGTATTTTTCAGTTAGACACCTCGAGTAGCTAAAGCTCAAACCACGCTGATTGCTGGCAGCACACTGTGGCGATTTAGGAGGCACTTGTGGTTTCGTGATGAGCGCATTCGACGAGCAACTTTCAGTATTACTGTGAGATTGGAGCAAGCGTGGAGCTTTCAGGTTGTATTACGTGACTGGAAACTACACGGGATTTTGCATACAACTCTGTCTTTTTCGCAGTGTATTTTGCTTTTGAACCTACTGTGGAAGATACACTCCTGGAAATTGAAATAATAACACCGTGAATTCATTGTCCCAGGAAGGGGAAACTTTATTGACACATTCCTGGGGTCAGATACATCACATGATCACACTGACAGAACCACAAGCACATAGACACAGGCAACAGAGCATGCACAATGTCGGCACTAGTACAGTGTATATCCACCTTTCGCAGCAATGCAGGCTGCTATTCTCCCATGGAGACGATCGTAGAGAAGCTGGATGTAGTCCTGTGGAATGGCTTGGCATGCCATTTCCACCTGGCGCCTCAGTTGGACCAGCGTTCGTGCTGGACGTGCAGACCGCGTGAGACGACGCTTCATCCAGTCCCAAACATGCTCAGTGGGGGACAGATCCGGAGATCTTGCTGGCCAGGGTAGTTGACTTACACTTTCTAGAGCACGTTGGGTGGCACGGGATACATGCGGACGTGCATTGTCCTGTTGGAACAGCAAGTTCCCTTGCCGGTCTAGGAATGGTAGAACGATGGCTTCGATGACGGTTTGGATGTACCGTGCACTATTCAGTTTCCCCTCGACGATCACCAGTGGTGTACGTCCAGTGTAGGAGATCGCTCCCCACACCATGATGCCGGGTGCTGGCCCTGTGTGCCTCGGTCGTATGCAGTCCTGATTGTGGCGCTCACCTGCACGGCGCCAAACACGCATACGACCATCATTGGCACCAAGGCAGAAGCGACTCTCATCGCTGAAGACGACACGTCTCCATTCGTCCCTCCATTCACGCCTGTCGCGACACCACTGGAGGCGGGCTGCACGATGTTGGGGCGTGAGTGGAAGACGGCCTAACGGTGTGCGGGACCGTAGCCCAGCTTCATGGAGACGGTTGCGAATGGTCCTCGCCGATACCCCAGGAGCAACAGTGTCCCTAATTTGCTGGGAAGTGGCGGTGCGGTCCCCTACGGCACTGCGTAGGATCCTACGGTCTTGGCGTGCATCCGTGCGTCGCTGCGGTCCGGTCCCAGGTCGACGGGCACGTGCACCTTCCGCCGACCACTGGCGACAACATCGATGTACTGTGGAGACCTCACGCCCCACGTGTTGAGCAATTCGGCGGTACGTCCACCCGGCCTCCCGCATGCCCACTATACGCCCTCGCTCAAAGTCCGTCAACTGCACATACGGTTCACGTCCACGCTGTCGCGGCATGCTACCAGTGTTAAAGACTGCGATGGAGCTCCGTATGCCACGGCAAACTGGCTGACACTGACGGCGGCGGTGCACAAATGCTGCGCAGCTAGCGCCATTCGACGGCCAACACTGCGGTTCCTGGTGTGTCCGCTGTGCCGTGCGTGTAATCATTGCTTGTACAGCCCTCTCGCAGTGTCCCGAGCAAGTATGGTGGGTCTGACACACCGGTGTCAATGTGTTCTTTTTTCCATTTCCAGGAGTGTATTATGTCTTCGTTCTCACTTTTGGTCTCATCACAACAGGTGGTGATCGGTATCGGTTCTTAGTAAGGCATCCGCAAATTCGACTGGCTTACACTGACAAGCAAGATCGTGTTTCAGAAATGTGTAACTTTACAACTGATATTTTCCTGCTATGATATTTGGAACAGATGTTAGTTGTGAAAGTATCTAACGAGGAATATTTAATATCGCGAAATTACGGAAAATATCAAATAAAATGAAGGTTATTTAATTAGGAATTTTGAACATGAAAGGAACTTTGAACATAGCATTAAATGAAACTAACCTCGTCGCGGAAATGCTCACTCACAGTGACTATACGTTATGTGTCGAGAATGTATTCACATGTATTAAATTTCACTGCAGGCAACAAGGAAATCTCTTTACAAAAGAGTTCCGTAATTAACCCCTGATAATGTATTATCTGCAACTGATGCTCGGTTCTGTTCTGTATCAGCGTAGCTGCCAATGACACTGCCGTTGCGATATAATAAGCTGAAAGAGAAAAGCACTGCGCTGCATGCTGTAGTTTACCGCTTGTCAAGAAGGCCAACACCTTGTCCATTCATTGGTCTGTTCACCTGCTAATAATTCTCTTCATACTTGCTGCATTCAAAATGTCTTCAAAACCTATGACATTTAAGAAAAGGGAAAGGGTGATTACATACGAAAAATTAAATGAAATAAAAACTTATTTATTTTCCTTCAAATTGCATATCTAACATTCAAACCCCATTCACTGAAATTACTCATTTTTTTAACCCCATCACAGGCCTTATTGAAGTGCAAAATTGCCATCAGTGTTACTTTTAATTTATTAAACCAAGATCTCCTTTCTGCTAACAGAAATGGATGGAACTTGCTACCACCTTTGATATATGACTGATAAATCGTGCCCTTCACCTAAAATTCGAAATCACTGAACAATGAAAATTAATAAAATACTATAACCGCAAAATGCACACAGAGCAATGTGACAAATATCTTTTTATTGCTGAGTCGTTTAAAATTCCAAAAATCTTGCCTCCAATAATGTATAATACTTAGCTTCTCTCCACTTCTCAAAATGTCTCGTTTTCAAAAGAGAACCACTTGTTTTGACCCAAAGCTCCTCAGGTGAGGCAACCACTCAGCTTTACGTCTCGCCCAAGATTCGGCTACGACTAGGTCTCCCCGCTGCTACTGCTCTACCTGCCGTTCGTTATTTTACTCAACAAAACTTTTCTTTATATTTTAAGGCAATGTATGCTTTCATGTGTCCAACCTTTACAAATGTAGCTATGAAAGTTAAAGTCTTTGTAGTGGTTCTCTTACTCAAATGACCGATAATCTCGTGCTACGGCCATTTATGTTTCAGTAAATCGATACATTACAGCAAACAGATACATTAAAATACAGTCAACAAACTAATTTTTAAATAAATTTTCTTCATAATACGAGTGACAGATAATGTGTTTCTCTAAGAGTCATTTGTAATAGAAGCCAAACTGATCTATAAAACGTTTCTATGTCGTGTAAAGTAGGTGGCTTCCTTGTCACACGAACCTTTAGGTTGATTTAACATGATACATGTATACTTCCATGGTGATTACTTTGGCATATATTGACACCTCAGAACATTATCCTGAGTGAACCAGAACTCCATCGGCAAACTTTCAGAGGTCGTACAAAGGTGTTTTCTCATTATTTTGGTGTAAGGTACCCACTCTCTCCTACATATCTTTTACAGATTAATAATGTAATTATGATTTATTCAGTTTGTTAGACTTGTCACTGAGAAAATACCTGCATAAAAGTGAAGAATACTGTAATATGTAGTCTCTAAAACGTACAATACAAAAAACAAGATGTGGTTTCTCTTAAGCGACAATGTACTGCTGACGTCCTTGGTCTCGGTGCGGGGAAAGCTCAACTTTGCATCACTATGTCGCTCTTCCATTGCATTCAGTGAACCCATTAGCGAGGTGCATATAGGCGAACTCTTCTTCAGTAAGCCTGTCCATAGTAGTGCCGTGTATCACTGTCAACGCACAACTAACACTACTGGAAAAGCAATGCCCTACACAGGACCGACCACTACTGTATGCTAACTTGAGGCTTACGAGTTTAAAAGAACCATTAGTGTTGTTGACAGCAGGTACCATTAGTGAATGGAAGCAAGACACACAGCGAATACTGTTTAAATGGTTCAAATAGCTCTAAGCACTACGGGACCTGACATCTGAGGTCATCAGTCCCCTAGACTAAGAACTACTTAAACCTAACTAACCTAAGGACATCACACACAACCATTCCCGAGGCAGGATTCGAACCTGCGACCGTAGCAGCAGCGCGGTTCCTCACTGAAGCGAATACTGTTGACATGTGCAGTGTAGTGCACTATTTTTAGTATATTACACATACAAAGCTAATTGTAGGAAGACGTCAAATGGAATAACTCTGTAAAGGGTGGGAGACCGTGGAGCCCCTTATACTAAAACACTCGGAATATATGCCTGGAAGGAGTTCTGGTTGACCCTGTATGACATCTGCAATAAGTTTGGTCTTCGCGAAACTATTATCTCGCACTCCTTCCTTGGTTCACGACTTCCAACACGTGTAGCATATTTTCTTCTTTGATTAGTTAAGATTTGTTTCTTGAAAACGTTTTCCGTTCATTTATATTACAATGTCGTCATGGGCTACAATATATAAAGAAGCCGCCTTTGCAGTTAATAAGAATTTAACAGCACTTCCGAAAAGACGACGTAAACAAAGTACTTCGAAACACATGGCGGCAGAGATGGCAAACTTCAGCAATTAGTTCTACTACGACAGAAGCTCACAATATTTTAGGTTACTAGGAAGTGTAGTTCACAAATGATAAACAAATTTATCTTGCGGAGATTGAGCCTACATCGCATACTTTACTACACTTTGATGCTGTTTTATACGATGAATACAAAGTTCTGATGTAAACTTCTTCTGTGTTACTTTCGACTCATTGCTCTACAGTACTAGCATCAAGCACATCAGTACATAGCATCAACAGGTTCATCACGAACGTGGTTTTGCAGTCAGTGCAATGTTTACAAATGCGGAGTTGGCAGATGCCCATTTGATGTATGGATTAGCACGGGGCAATAGCCGTGGCGTGGTACGTTTGTATAGAGACAGATTTCCAGAACGAAGGTGTCCCGACAGTAAGACGTTCGTAGCAATTGATCGGCGTCTTAGGGAGCACGGAATATTCCAGCCTATGACTCGCGACTGGGGAAGACCTAGAACGACGTGGACACCAGCAATGGACGAGGCAATTCTTCGTGCAGTTGACGATAACCCTAATGTCAGCGTCAGAGAAGTTGCTGTTGTACAAGGTAACGTTGATCACGCCACTGTATGGAGAGTGCTACGGGAGAACCAGTTGTTTACGTACCATGTACAGCGCGTGCAGGCACTATCAGCAGCTGATTGGCCTCCACGGGTACACTTGTGAGAATGGTACATCCAACAATGTGTCAATCATCATTTCAGTGCAAATGTTCTCTTTACGGATGAGGCTTTATTCTAAAGTGATCAAATTGCAAATTTTCACAATCAACATGTGTGGGCTGACGAGAATCCGCAAGCAATTGTGCAATCCCGTCATCAACACAGATTTTCTGCGAACGTTTGGGCAGGCATTGTTGGTGATGTCTTGATTGGGCCCCATGTTCTTGCACCTACGCTCAATGGAGCACGTTGTCATGATTTCGTGCGGGATATTCTACCTGTGCTGCTAGAACATGTGCCTTTACAAGTGCGACACAACATGTGGTTCATGCACGATAGAGCTCCTGCACATTTCAGTCGAAGTGTTCGTACGTTTCTCAACAACAGATTCGGTGACCGATGGATTGGTAGAGGCGGGCCAATTCCGTGGCCTCCACGCTCTCCTAACCTCAATCCTCTTGACTTTCATTTATGGGGGCATTTGAAAGCTCTTGTCTACGCAACCCCGGTACCAAATGTAGAGACTCTTCGTGCTCGTATTGTGGACGGCTGTGATACAATACGCCATTCTCCAGGGCTGCATCAGCGCATCAGGGATTCCATGCGACGGAGGGTGGATGCATGTATCCTCGCTAACGGGGGGCATTTTGAACATTTCCTGTAACAAAGTGTTTGAAGTCACGCTGGTACGTTCTGTTGCTGTGTGTTTCCATTCCACGATTAATGTGATTTGAAGAGAAGCAATAAAATGAGCTGTAACATGGAAAGTAAGCGTTTCCGGACACATGTCCACATAACATATTTTCTTTCGTTGTGTGTGAGTCCGCAGCTCGTGGTCGTGCGGTAGCGTTCTCGCTTCCCGCGCTCGGGTTCCCGGGTTCGATTCCCGGCGGGGTCAGGGATTTTCTCTGCTTCGTGATGACTGGGTGATGTGTGATGTCCTTAGGTTAGTTAGGTTTAAGTAGTTCTAAGTTCTAGGGGACTGATGACCATAGATGTTAAGTCCCATTGTGCTCAGAGCCATTTTGAACCATTTTTTAGTGTGTGAGGAATGTTTCCTGAAAGTTTGGCCGTACCTTTTTGTAACACCCTGTATATGGCTTTCTATATCTCATGGAAGATTAGAACGAGCCGAGTATCGCAAACCTTTCTTTATTTGTGAAATCCACTTTGATTTTTATATAAGAGATCTTCGTTCTTCAAATACGGCGTAACACGCGAATACATCCAGCACGCACTGTAGCGTCGCTTGCGGAGTACACGAGTGGCCGTCGAAACACGCCGTGTTCACTGTGCTTGGCCGACCCTCGCGACCTGGCAGCTGGGCTTAGCAGGTTTCCCCGAGGAGGCCCAGTCGTGGGAACGGCCGCCCCGGCCAGCGGCCCATCGCGCCTGCCGTTGCTTCGCGCCGCGCACGCAGCCGGGTGAAAGCAGCTAATCACTGCTGCCGAGGAAGCGCTGCCGTAATGTGACGTAATAATGGCCACTGTGGGAGCGCGCGAGCTGATTGCCGGCCAGGCCAATCTGGCCCGCCCAGGCAGCCGACCGGTTAACGCAGGTCCGCCGGCGAGTAGCCGCCTTCCCGTAACACGTGGACGCGTCCACCTCATGTTATACACTACCGGAAAAGAATTAGTACACACTTTTAGAGGTTTCCTGTTCACTCAGGATTTATTGTCGCAACAGTGCATGTGGAGTACATGGAATGGTTACATCTACTGATGAACAGCACAAGCTGTTCTGAGGTACCAGGCATCAACCCATCACAAGAAACCCCTATTTGTACGACGTGTAGCCTCCACGGGCGGAACAGCAGGAGCTGACTCTGGCATCCAGTCGGTCGTACAGATGACGAATACTGTCGTGCATTACGTTATGTCCCGCTGCTTGACGTGCTTACATACACTACTGGCCATTAAAATTGCTACACCACGAAGATGACGTGCTACAGACGCTAAATTTAACCGACAGGAAGAAGATGCTGTGAAATGCAAATGATTAACTTTTCAGAGCATTCACACATGGTTGGCGCCGGTGACGACTCCTACAAGGTGCTGGCATGAGGAAAGTTTCCAACCGATTTCTCATACACAATCAGCAGTTGACCGGCGTTGCCTGGTGAAACGTTGTTGTGATGCCTCGTGTAAGGAGGGGAAATGCGTACCATCACGTTTCCGACTTTGATAAAGGTCGGAATTTCGCCTATCGCGATTGCTGTTTATAGTATCGCGACATTGCTGCTCCCGTTGGTCGAGATCCAATGACTGTTAACAGAATACGAAATCGGTGGGCCCAGGAGGGTAATACGGAACGGCGTGCTGGATCCCAATGGCCTCGTATCACTAGCAGTTGAGATGACAGACATCTTATCCGCATGGCTGTAACGGATCGTGCAGCCACGTCTCGATCCCTGAGTCAACAGATGGGGACATTTGCAAGACAACAACCATCTGCACGAACAGTTTGACAATGTTTGCAGTAGCACGGACTATCATCTCGGAGACCATGGTTGCGGTTACTCTTGACGCTGCATCACAGGCAGGAGCGCCTGCGATGGTGTAATCAACGACGAACCTGTCTGCGCGAACGGCAAAACGTCATTTTCTCGGATGAATCCAGGTTCTGTTTACAGCATCATGATGGTCGCATCCGTGTTTGGCGACATCGCGGTGAACGGTCATTGGAAGCGTGTATTCGTCATCACCATACTTGTTTATCACCCAGCGTGATGGTATGGTGTGCCATTGGTTACACGTCTCGGTTACCTCTTGTTCGTATTGACGGCACTTTGAACAGTGAACGTTACATTTCAGATGTGTTACGACCCATGGCTCTACCCTTCATTCGATCCCTGCGAAACCCTACATTTCAGCAAGATAACGCACGACCGCATGCTGCAGGTCTTGTACGGACCTTTCTAGATAGAGAAAACGTTCGACTGCTGCCCTGGCCAGCATATTCTCCGGATTTCTCACAAATTGCAAACGTGTGGTTAATGGTGTCCGCGCAACTGGCTCGTCACAATACGCCAGTCACTACTCTTGATGAACTGTGGTATCGTGTTGAAGCTGCATGGGCAGCTGTAGCTGTACACGCCATCCAAGCTCTGTTTGACTCAATGCCCAGGCGTATCAAGGCCGTTATTACGGCCGCAGGTAGTTGTCTTCGGTTCAGATTTCTCAGGATCTATGCACCCAATTTGCGTGAAAATGTAAATACATGTCAGTTCTAGTATAATATATCTGTCCAATGAATACCCGTTTATTATCTGTATTTCTTCTTGGTGTAGCAATTTTAATGGCCAGTAGTGTAGGTATGTAAGAATTGCTGGTAGATGAGACGAATGAGTCACTTCCCGTCCCCTCGCATCCGAAACGTGCTCGATTGGATACAAGTCCGGAGATCGTGCTAGCGAAAGAAGTTGCTGCACGTCTTACTGCGTACGGTGAGTTTCATGGGTTGGTTCAAATGGCTCTGAGCACTATGGGGCTTAACAGCCATGGTCATCAGTCCCCTAGAACTTAGAACTACTTAAACCTAACTAACCTAAGGACATCACACAACACCCAGCCATCACGAGGCAGAGAAAATCCCTGACCCGCCGGGAATCGAACCCGGGAACCCGGGCGCGGGAAGCGAGAACGCTACCGCACGACCACGAGCTGCGGACCGGTGAGTTTCATGGGTGAGCAGTATACTTTTCGAACAACACATCACCTCTCTGTCGCGAGATCGGCAGAAGAACAGGTCTAACAACACCATACGTATCGAGCCGACACCAGAAGTGAACGAGGGCTGTAGCTTATCGTAGCATAGACCACAAGGCGTGGGGTGACGCCTGTGTGTCTTGGACGAATGCACTCTACGACGCAGCTCTCACTAGGTCTAAGTTATACGAGCATCACCTGCGTACAGGCATCATCTGCTTTCTTTGCCGAAGACCATGGCGCACCATCCCTTCTTCCAAGAGATCCTCTGACAGTACCAGTAGAGCACTAAACGTCGATGCTGTGGCGTGAGTGGAAGAGGGGCTATAGGTGTGCGTGTGTGCCCGTAATTCCACTACTAATATCCGGTTCGCAACAGTTCCTGTTGGCACGTTTCGATTTGGAAGCCCTCTTACCTATTTTGTGGTAGCCGTACGATCTACCACTACTGCCCTTACAGTACAGCGATCCTGGTGGGCGTCCAGAACATCGTCTACGGGTCTTAGAATGTTCAAGTGACCGTTGATTCCAGTGTCGCTGCACAACTACAGCACCATCAACTTGTGTGGAACTGCTCCGACACGAGCATCCTGCCTGTCAGAAGGCCACAATTTCACTCGTTTCAAACTCGTTCAGTGGGCTGCAGGAAGCACAAGTGCGTCTCCATGGCATGGTTGCTTCGTTGCTTCACATGTTTGCATCATGACGAGCCTTCTGGCGCTCTGGTTGATATGCCATTACGCTTTCTGTTGGTGGACGAAGTTCAAACCATTATCAGTATATCTATTATTCCCCGTATGCCACCGTCGGATCAAAATCGATGTCTTTCCAGGTGTACTAACTCTATTTTCCGGCGGTGTATGTGACAGCACTGAAGTTTCGTGGCGTTTTCCAGGTACAGTTCTGTTACCGGAGCTTAAAAAGACTGCTTCAGTAGTTATTAGCCATGTTGAAGATACTATAGCTTCAAACATCTTAACCAGACAGTGACACACTTCAAAAAATCGTTACAGGTAAATGGCTCAGAACAATTTAACAAGTGATACAGTATGTGAAAGACGAGGTCTGAAAGTTTTTACAGTGTTTACACACTGAAGAGCCGAAGAAATTTGTACACATGCCTAATATCGTGTAGAGCCCCTTCGTGTCATTTCCCTGCAGCTGAGTGACGAATGACGGGGAGGGGCCCATGGAATGTACCATACTGATAAACGCCTCCGATCTACGATTAGCGCGATGCCGTAACGAACGAAAAAAAGCTAAAAAACAATAGTTCCGTTGTTTTATCTCACTTGGAGCAACGAAATGCGCTCCATTTAACAGCGGAAAAAACGAACATGCGTCTACTTATCTTGAAAAAGTAGATTTTACAATACAGTTGCGTAACAATGTGCCTGTGCGGCTGGTCCCGGCGGAGGTTCGAGTCCTCCCTCGGGCATGGGTGTGTGTGTGTTTGTCCTTAGGATAATTTAGGTTAAATAGTGTGTAAGCTTAGGGACTGATGACCTTAGCAGTTAAGTCCCATAAGATTTCACACACATTTGAACATTTGAACAATGTCCATTTCGAGCGTCTTATAACTTCTTGTCATAAATTTTCGCCCGCATCCTGTTTCGGTGCATTACAATCCTTTTCATCTCATCATCTTCCTTTTCTCCTACGTATTTTTTTTTTTTAGCGCTCCACGACACTCTTTTCTTTTGCGCTTTTTGACATCTCTACTCTTTAACATCAAGCTATCTATTGGTATTGTATCAGTTGTGATACTAAATGTGACACTTCTGTCACTAAGTGTAACTGGGTTTTCTCTTTTGATGCTGTCAATTGTCAGGATGAGCATTCTAAAGCATTCTGTCAGGGTGAAAATATTAAATAAATTGACTTTTCTCTCTTAACAACATGTGGGCAGGGTGGGTTCTTCCTTGACTCGGGTATGAGGTCGAATGAAACATCATTTTTACTTAAGATAACTTTTATTGAAGATTTGTACAACTGTATCTTACTGAATGTTCTGGTTCGGAGAGCGGCAGCTGTGTCGTTTGTGAAGTCTTCTGCTGCGGCAGCAGCGGCGGCAGCGGCGTCTGATTACGCGTAGCGATGTGTATCTCGTGTCGCCCTCTCGCCCAGCTGACTGGAGACGCGCAGCGCGAGGTGGCCCGTTTAATTATTGCGAGCAAAGTCGTGCATCGGATGGTGATACCTTGGATGTGGAGTCCCAGTGTTTCTCTTCTCTAAGCGGCCGCGTGTGTTGTGCGTCGGCCAGCGGAGCGGCGCGGCGGAGCAAGGCCAGTGTCCCGAACTCGAACCACGGACTCCCGCTTGCCAGTCTTCGGCTGTCAGATCTTCATCCCAGCTCACAGGTGACTGCTGATGTGAGGCCGTCTCCTTCCCGTCCTCACGAGTCACCCGGGTACGTAAAAATCAGACTTCAAATACCTCTTAACTTCTGTCTTCTGGCGCCGAGGCTGCTGCTTGCTATTCCATTACAGCGGCGGACTTGGTGCGTCTGTGCATGATGTAGTCTCTTCTTGCATGACGGTCTTCAGCACCGAAACTGACTGAAAACAACTGCTACGCTTCTTCACTTCTTCGTCTTCTTCGTCTCTCGTCTCCGTCTCCATCTCCGTCCTCGTCTTCGTCTCCGTCTCTCGGGCCCACTGCGTCTCGCGTATTTATTCACTTCAGTTTACTGGAGGTGAACGACTTCATGGCCATTGCCTCTTCTGTCACGTTGAAAAGCTTCTCGAAGAATCTTCTTAACGTCGGTCATTGGCTCTTGGAATGTAGGTGAGGGTCTTTGCTCACATGCGACAACTGAGAAACACGTGAGCCGGTCGGGCGATGCCCTGACAGCTGAATCGACAGCGCCCGCTTATGTGGAACTTGCTGACTTCACGGTCATTGTCTCTTCTGTTCTGCTGTTTTGCCCGCTGTTTGCCAGTATGTAACTCTCTAAACTAAACCAAGTTTTTCATTTATAGTCTAATTTCTAGTTCACTTTGATTTCACTAATTTATTTACTTAAGTACCACTCAACAGTATGAATAACTAGCACTTCCACCAAACTCCTCGTCTACCCCTGTGCCGAAACAATGTAAACACGATGTTCTTCATCCTTATAATGACGTGGAAATTATAATTTAGGTTTTGGTAGAAATAGGTATTATTCATCTAAAGCGAATTATTCGACTCCTCACAAAATACTGAATTATCAATGACAACGACATCAATTTCCACTCAAAAGAAAACATACAAGTATACATTTTGTAGGAGTAATGAGCACTGTCGAAACTAAATGAATAGTAATCTTCTTGTAGATAGACTGTTTAATGAATCACACAATTCGCTACTGAAACGCAATGATCACAGATGTGGTACTGATCGAAGTGTACAGTTATTGCGTAATCAACCTTTTTTGCTAAAACAGTGGAATGTGAAGAAAATAAAATTACAGGTGACTCTGTTCCGCAAGTTGATCTTGATATTATACACTCCTGGAAATGGAAAAAAGAACACATTGACACCGGTGTGTCAGACCCACCATACTTGCTCCGGACACTGCGAGAGGGCTGTACAAGCAATGATCACACGCACGGCACAGCGGACACACCAGGAACCGCGGTGTTGACTGTCGAATGGCGCTAGCTGCGCAGCATTTGTGCACCGCCGCCGTCAGTGTCAGCCAGTTTGCCGTGGCGTACGGAGCTCCATCGCAGTCTTTAACACTGGTAGCATGCCGCGACAGCGTGGACGTGAACCGTATGTGCAGTTGACGGACTTTGAGCGAGGGCGTATAGTGGGCATGCGGGAGGCCGGGTGGACGTACCGCCGAATTGCTCAACACGTGGGGCGTAAGGTCTCCACAGTACATCGATGTTGTCGCCAGTGGTCGGCGGAAGGTGCACGTGCCCGTCGACCTGGGACCGGACCGCAGCGACGCACGGATGCACCCCAAGACCGTAGGATCCTACGCAGTGCCGTAGGGGACTGCACCGCCACTTCCCAGCAAATTAGGGACACTGTTGCTCCTGGGGTATCGGCGAGGACCATTCGCAACCGTCTCCATGAAGCTGGGCTACGGTCCCGCACACCGTTAGGCCGTCTTCCGCTCACGCCCCAACATCGTGCAGCCCGCCTCCAGTGGTGTCGCGACAGGCGTGAATGGAGGGACGAATGGAGACGTGTCGTCTTCAGCGATGAGAGTCGCTTCTGCCTTGGTGCCAATGATGGTCGTATGCGTGTTTGGCGCCGTGCAGGTGAGCGCCACAATCAGGACTGCATACGACCGAGGCACACAGGGCCAACACCCGGCATCATGGTGTGGGGAGCGATCTCCTACATTGGCTGTACACCACTGGTGATCGTCGAGGGGACACTGAATAGTGCACGGTACATCCAAACCGTCATCGAACCCATCGTTCTACCATTCCTAGACTGGCAAGGGAACTTGCTGTTCCAACAGGACAATGCACGTCTGCATGTATCCCGTGCCACCCAACGTGCTCTAGAAGGTGTAAGTCAACTACCCTGGCCAGCAAGATCTCCGGATCTGTCCCCCATTGAACATGTTTGGGACTGGATGAAGCGTCTTCTCACGCAGTCTGCACGTCCAGCACGAACGCTGGTCCAACTGAGGCGCCAGGTGGAAATGGCATGGCAAGCCGTTCCACAGGACTACATCCAGCATCTCTACGATCGTCTCCATGGGAGAATAGCAGCCTGCATTGCTGCGATAGGTGGATATACACTGTACTAGTGCCGACATTGTGCATGCTCTGTTGCCTGTGTCTATGTGCCTGTGGTTCTGTCAGTGTGATCATGTGATGTATCTGACCCCAGGAATGTGTCAATAAAGTTTCCCCTTCCTGGGACAATGAATTCACGGTATTCTTATTTCAATTTCCAGGAGTGTACATACAGTTTACGTGTCACCGACAACACCGTTCTAAATAAGCTTATAACGTGTGATGAAACTTGGGCTCACTATTACGCAACAGAGTCCAGAAGACAAATCATGGTACGGAAGCATACCAGTGCACCTCTACGAAACAAATTCAGGATGCAGGCGTAAGCGGAAAAAATCATGTTGACTTTCTTTTTAGGTGATATCTTTTTTGTGATTATTTGGAAGATCAGCGTACCATAGATAGTTCTTACCACTCAGACATGCTGCCGAACAAAGTAAAGCCAGATATGAGAGAAAACGTCGCGGATCTCAAGAAAAGCAGATAAGGAATGATATTGCTACATGACAGTGCTCGCTGTCACACCTCCCAGCTGGCCCAAGAAACCAATGAAAAAGTGGGCTGGGAGATACTACCTCATTCTCCATGCTGACCGGATTTTGCTTCCTCGGTGTTTCATCTGTTTGGTCCACTCAAGGAAGCATCACGTGCGAAGAACTGCAGAGAAAGTGGCGCTGAAACAACCAGACAAAGACTTCTTCGTATCAAGGAAAAAAGAAAAGAAATCTTGTCGTTGGGAGAAGTGTATTAATATTGGTCGGGTTTATGTTATTTTCTAAAAATATAGTTTTTTCCTATATCTATCTGTCTAAATATTGACCGTCCCGCTCAACATCGTGGTCATTAGCGGCCGTACAAGTTCCAAATCTTTTCATTTCCAGTCTCAGCACTTCCAGAATGATTATGAGATGATAAGGACAACACAAACATCCAGTCCCCGGGCGGAGAAAATCCCCGACCCGGCCGCAAATCGAACCGGGAACCCATTATCCCAAGACAGCAACGCTAGTCACTAGACCACGAGCTGTGGACTTACCGCAAACTGCCCGTGTTACACTTCATATAATACAGGACTAAGCGCCTTCCCTTAGTTTAAATGTAGTATTCGTACGAGATTAACGAAAGTCGGTTCATCTAGCCTTTCAGTCTCGAATTTTCATGTACATTTATTAAAATAGTCCATTACTTTTTAAGCACAGTTTTCTGCTTCCCAGTCCTACGCTGGAAATGGAAATAAAGTCCCATTCTCCTTGACAGAGCGTATTGGAACGATGCGGGAGACCCGTACCGCTGTGCTAGGCGAGGTCCTAAAGGAGGTGGTTTGCCGTTGCCATCCTCCGACTGCAACGCGAATGAATGATTATGATAAAGACGACACAACAACACCCAGTCGTCTCGGGGCAGGTGAAAATCCCTAACCCCGCCGGAATCGAACACGGGACCCTGTGCTCGAGATGCGAGATCGCTACCGCGAGCCCACGAGCTGCTGACAGTTCTACACTACACATTTCAGTTTCAAACACAATTACACTGACGTAAAAAAATTCGCAACACCAAGAAATAATTAATTCAAAGTATTCAATTTTCGGGAATGAATCTGTGTAGATAATACAGTTAAGGGATTAACATTGCAAGATCACAGGGAATGTAAACGTGAGATAAGCCAGGGTCAACGGAAGCGTCCTATTCTACCGGTCTGCTTTGACCCATAGCGTAAGGGTGTTATGGTGTGTGACGTTATTAGGGCGCGGAGTTTATGAGTTGGAATTGTTTGTAGATGTCAAATGTTGAAATGTGTGTGAAATCTTAAAGGACTTAACTGCTAAGGTCATCAGTCCCTAAGCTTACTCACTACTTAACCTGAATTACCCTGAGAACAAACACACACACCCATGCCCGAGGGAGGGCTCGAACCTCCGCCGGGGCCAGCCGCACAGTCCATGAGTGCAGCGCCTGAGACCGCTCAGCTAATCCCGCGCGGCTTGTAGATGTCGTCTTGTTGCGTCTGATTGCTCCCTCTGTGTGTGTTTGTTGGTTATTTCATAGTGTTTGCTGTAGGCGTTGGTGTTTTGGTATCGTCAGCTGCGGTTGACCTGTGTAGGTCAAGGGTAGTGTCCGATTCGTGTAGATTTTGTAATTTTTTTTTTTTTGGTCGTCATTTTGTGTGTTTTGGGATCGTGTCGTCTTCTTCTACTGTTATATTTAGCTTGTCCTCTCCATAAAACCCCCAATTTCCTGCGATTGTCCCGTTAGTTTGACTGTATTTTAGGAGGGAGATGTTATTGTCTTATTTATGCGTATTTTCGTGTTTGTTGCCGTGTGTTAGTAGTGACATCATTGGCGCCATATTGGAGACGCTTACAATAGCCATTTTCGCCATATTGATGATGTCATGGGTCAAAGCAGACGTGTGGAATCGGAAACTTCCGTAATCTCGATAAGCCACTGCAAATATTAAATGCTGATACATCAATAACCGTCGTAACCGCCAGCATGTTGAATGTAACCATGCAAACGTGGAAGACGCAGGCTATGCTGTACAGGTGTAGGATGTTGGTATATGAGTTGGAGTTCCATGACTGTCGTACTTGGTCGGTCAACAAAGAAACTGTTAAAGCTGGTTGTGGATGAGGCTGGAGTTGTCGTCCGAATACCTCCCCGATATGTGCTCGATCGGAGACAGATCTCGTGGCCGAGCAGGCCAAGGCAACATGTTGACACTCACTAGAACACGTTGGGTTTCAACAGCGGTGTGTGGGCGAGCGTAATGCTGCGGGAAAACACGCCCTCGAACGTAGTTCACAAATGGTAGCACAACAGGTCAAATTAGCAGACGTATAAATTTTCAAACACTGTATGTGGAATAACCACGAGAGGGATCCTGCTGTCATATGAAATCGCACCCCAGACCAAAACTCCAGGTGTAGGTCCAGAGTGTCTAGCAAGCAGACAGGTCTGTTGCAGGTCCTCAACTGGCCTCCTTCTAACCAACATACAGCAATCACTGGCACGAGTCAGAACCAGCTTTCATCACAAAACACAACAGACCTCCACTGTACCCTACAATGAAATCTAGCTTGACACCACTGAAATCGCAAACGGCGGTGGTTTGTGGTCAGTCAAATTCACGCTGGCTTGGAGCGGTACTTGAAGTAATCGATTTTCAACAGTTCTTCGTGTCACTGTGGTGCCAACTGCTGCTCAAATTGCTGCAGTAGATGCAGTACAACGCGCCAGCTATACGCCGAACACGATGGCGTTCTCTTTCGGTAGTGTCACGTGGCCGTAGGGAGCCCGGTCTTCTCGCGATCGTACATTCTCATAACCACCACTGCCAACAATCGTGAACAGCGGTTACATTTCTTCCCAGTCTTTCTGCAATATTGCAGAAGGAACATTTGCTTCTCGTAGCTCAATTACACGATCTCGTTCAAAGTCAGTGGGGTGTTCATAATGGCGTCTTTGTCGCCTTAAAGGCATTCTTGACTAACATCAACTGATCATGACCAATCTCAAAGATAAGTAACATTCACGACCGTTACAGCGTGTATTTAAAGCAAACCTGATTTGCATGTTCATAGTTTCGCTACTAGAGCCACTCTTACGCGACTGGCTCCTAATTTGAATAGGCATCATATTTCAGACGTAGCAACACTCGTACAAACTTTCGTTTATGTCGCATAACCTCTTCGTGATGCTGTGATTTTTTTCCGTCAGTGTATGATAGAAATCAGATGCTGCCTGCCCAAGTGGTACGTTTTTAACATGCTTATATACAGACATTCAATCAAGAGTTATTGACAGTGATACTTACAAGATAAATTCAAATGTTATTAATGACCCAGTTACTTCAACTCGTATGCGATGTACACTGAAGAGCCAAAGAAACTGGTACACCTGCCTAATATCGCGCAGTGCTCCCGCGAGCACGCAGAAGTGCCATAACACGACGTGGCATGGACTAGACTAATGTCTGAAGTAGTGCTCGAGGGAATTGACACCATGAATCTTGGAGGGCTGTCCATAAATCCATGAGTCCGAGGAACTGAAGAACAGAAAGTTGCAAGGCATCCCATATATGCTCAATAACGTTCACGTCTGGGGTGTTTGGTGGCCAGGGGAAATGTTTAAACTCAGAAGAATGTTCCTGGAGCCAATATGTAGCACTTTTGTGTAGCACTTTTGGACGTGTCCTGCTGGGACCGCTAAAGTCCGTCGAAATGCACAATGTAGGTGACCAGACATGGTTCTTACGTACGTGGCACCTGTCAGAGTCTGATCTAGACGTATCATAGGTCTCATATCACTCCAACTGCACACGCCTCCACCAACGCGAACAGTCCCCTGCTGACATGCAGGATTCATGGTCTCATGAGGTTGTCTCCATATCCGTAGACGTCCATCCGCTCGATACAATTTGAAACGAAACTCGTCCAACCAGGCAACATGTTTCCAGCCATTAACAGTCCAATGTCGGTGTTGATGGGTCCAGGCGAGGCGTAAAGCTTTGTGTCGTGCAGTCATCAATGCTGCACGAGTTGGCCTTCGGCTCCGGAAGCCCATATCGATGTTGTTTCGTTGAATGGTTCGCAAGCTGAAACTTGTTGATGGTGCAACATTGAAATCTGCAGCAATTTAAAGAAGGATTGCACTCCTGTCACGTTGAGCGAATCTCTTCAGTCGTCGATAGTCCCGTTCTTGCAGGATCTTTTTCGAACCGCAGCGATGTGGGAGATTTGATGTTTTACCGGATTCTTGATATTCAAGGTACACTTGTGAAATGGTCGTGCGGTCAAATCCCCACTTCATTGCTATCTCGGAGATGCTGTGTTCCATCGCTCGTGCGAGTTCGAACTCATTTAGCTCTTGATAATCTGTCATTTTAGCTGCGCTACACACATTGTAGGCGATGCCGACCGTAGCGCCGTATTCTGTCTGTTTACATATCTCCGTATTTGAATACGCATGCCTATACCAGTTTCTTCGGCCCTTCAGTGTATTTGCAGATACATATCACTAGCGGGCACTCTGAGCTGAAAGTTCTATATCATTTTTAGGCTTTTTCTGAAGTACGCTTCAGATGCAGATGTCGTACCGGTGTACTTTATTATACAATGCCTAGAAACAGAGCGAGAGAGCCAGTTCTCAGGCAGCCGGCATGGTTTCTCCAGACTGCAAGCGGGATATATAACCATATGTAGCGTCGCAACGTGAAATTCCTACTGGCTAAACAAGACAACTATATGACAACTGACACAGATAAACAATTACGTCTTTTTATTTGGCACGAGGCTTAAGAGAGTACCATTCCTATATGGCTACACATTTGATGCGGAGTGTACTAAACCATCTGTTTTAAACCAGAGTACACATCGGACAGTAGCCAATAACAGTGAAATACACTCTAAGAAAGAAAAGGCTCACCACGAAGGAATTATCCGAATGGCACTGAAATCGGTCGATGTGATGTACGTGTACTGTCAAACAAATGATTACAAATTCAGAAAAACATGATGAGCTTCAGAAATTGAGCAATTCAATACCGATTTGCTCCAATTGCGGGCCTTACGCATTTAGTTATTCGGCTTGGCAGTGTTTGATTGAGTTGTTGAATGTCCTCGTGAGGGATACCGTATCACATTCTGTCCAATTGGCGCCTTGGACCATCAAAATCCGGAGCCGGCTGGAGGGACATGCCCACTAAACTCCAAAAGTTCTCAATTTAGAGAAATCCGGCGACCTCGGTGACCACGGTGGGGTTCGGCAAGTGCGAAGACCATCGCTCTTGGTTCTCAGGCCATACGACGGGTGGCAGTCATGTTAGTATCCAACCGCTGACTGGGGCGTCTTCAGATATGTTTTCACTGGTCATCGGGACTCGGTTTGAAGCGGGACTCAATCAACGAAAATTCCACTCCAGCCAATGAGATTCCAGTTTATAAGTCAACTGCTAAAATAGTCTAATAAAGGCTGTCGACAGTAAAAAAATGTGGTACTTCTATTCCTTTCTGTTTAGCAACTTACAAACACTGAATGACTGCGGAACAGTAATAGTCACAACGAAATCTTGTTGGTTGGCATATCTTGGCGCAAAATAGATACTTCGCACAGAAAGTAATAAATCGTTGGTTTCCAAAAAGTGTCTTTAGATTCCTTTCTCCCGGATTAATTTTAACTGCCCACAGTCTTTCTTTATTTAAAAATACTAGCGTCGTGGAACCCTCTGCACTACAAGTCTTACAGTCAGCAGTGGAACAACCTGTAACTGTTCTTTATTGTCCTTAAAAATCACGTAAGCTATACTGGATAAATTCATAAAATCCGTTACGAATTAAAATCTAGCCTGCAAAAGTTGGTGTGAAAATCTAATGCTACAAACATCGGCACAGATTCGACTTACTTTCACCAGTGTTAAATATCGTACGGTAACCCAGAAGCGACAAGCAGAAATACAGCAAGATTTAAGGCCCCTACACACGCACTAATTTATCTACCGTTCGTTCGACCAATTTCGTGGCAGCCTACGCACGTCCCTGCTGACTGCACTCAGCGATTACGGCGCCGCACTGTTGTGGTGGTTTATCATTGAGTTTACGTTCGAGATACCGCTTGATTTTACACGAAAAAAATGGGATTTGCTTTTGCTGTTTTAGAGGTAATAAATTCAAAAAGTCTAGAGAAAGTTGTGTGCAAAGAAGTGGCTAACGCAAGGAAATAAACAGAGCGAGAGAGCCAGTCCTCAGGCAGCCGGCATGTTTTTTCCAGACTGCACTCGGGATATATAGCCATAAGTAACGTCGCAACGTGAAATGCCTACTGGCCCCGAGAAAAAAAGTCCGATCTTCCTGAATGTCATTAACCGTAAGCTATATGGATACCAACGCCGTTTTACGTTTTGGCATTATGATTAACTTTTGTTCTTGGCTAAAAATATGATAAATAATTTTAAAAGAATTTAAAATTTTTTAAAAATTTTTTCGATGGTGTGCTTCTCATCTGTGTTTGTTCCTTTTTACTAATTTTTACAATCGCTTTTGGCGTATATAACTGTACTATGTGGTTGACAAAATCTTTGTCAGTATATTCATTTCATGTAATTTTTTTAGTATTATATTATTATATTTTACCTCAATTTGAATGTCATACGTCTTTCTTCTTTTTCTCATTTTTATTTTAGCTGTATCTTTTCGCATAGAGGGCGGGTTTGCTTTGCAGTGCCTCCTTATGCTTTCTCGTTGTGATAGTCAATTCTCACAATGAAATGAACACCCTTAGCTGCTTACAGGCGTTGACATACGTCAACAGGGACAGACGAAAGTGTGTGTCCCGACCGAGACTCGAACCCGGGATCTCCTGCTTACATGGCAGACGCTCTATCCATCTGAGCCACCGAGGACACAGAGGATCGCGCGACTGCAGGGCTTTATCTCTGGCATGCTTCCCGCGAAACCCACATTCTCAACGTATTGTCCCGCACTACATTCGTATTGCCCCGCCCATTATACTCATTACTCGCTACATGTCCGAAAGAACAGATACCATCTTAGTAAATATATAGTTAAGGCTCACCGGCCACTTGACCATCTTCTTCTTCTTCTGTGAGAATGCGCTAACAGTGCCCGAACTCTTACGGGAATCGGCAACGCGCCGCGAGTAATGAGTATAATGGGCGGGGGCACTACGAATGTAGTGCGGGGCAATACGTTGAGAATGTGGGTTTCGCGGGAGGCGTGCCAGAGATAAATCCCTGCAGTTGCGCTATCCTTTCTGTCCTCGGTGGCTCAGATGGATAGAGCGTCTGCCATGTAAGCAGGAGACCCCACGTTCGAGTCCCGGTCGGGGCACACGTTTTCATCTATCCCCGTTCACGTATGTCAACGGCTGTAAGCAGCTAAAGATGTTCATTTCAATGTAATTTCATTCTAACGATCTGCTTGGTCACCGATGTCCGAAAGAACAGATACCATCTTAGTTGAGGTTAGTTAGGTTAGTGTTGTTTTAACGTCCCGTCGACAAAGAGGTCATTAGAGACTCCTCTTAGTGAATATATAGTCAATTCTCAATGTATCACTTTATGTTTGACCTCTGCTTCAGACAGTATTACTACTCGGGGCATATATTGGTTGAAAGGTAATTTTCTATGTTCATTTTAAATGGTTTAATGCGTCTATATACATTTAATTGGTTTACGTTGCTTTTTGTACATTAATTCATTTGGTCACTATTATTAATTATTTTTATTCTTACATTTATAGCACCGATGTTAATCAATTGAAATCGATTTGCAAAAGTGAATAAATGAAACATGATTTTGCGACTGGTTGCTGCATATTTGGTAAATGTAGCAATGTTCTGTTACCTAAAGAGTCGGAAGCCCATTATTTTCGTAATTATCTAAAAATGGCTGAATGACGCATATCGGAGCTGCTAAATATCATCGAACCATTGGTAACGAAGAGGAAAAAAGAAGTAAAGAAAAAGAATACAGTCACGAAAGAGGCTGTAAGCTGCGAGCTACATTACTGATTCTAGCCAACGGCAGAAGTTAAAAGGATCTCAAATTCAGTGCTGTTGTATCCCCAAAATTATCAACTAAAATGGTGCAACGTGATTTATAGTTGACTGAGGAAACATCACGCTAAAACAAAGTAAATAAAACGAAAGACTCTATGTAAACGTTATTAATTTATTTATGTATGTAGCAAAAAAGATGACCTGTAAGTTTAAAGAACTTATATCAGAATCCAAGAAGGACAACTACACTTATCGGTGGCGCACATAATGTAATGAATACTATAAGAGATATGCAAGAATTGAAGCATTTAGAACTTTTGAAATGTTATAACTGAAAAAAAGGTATCCCACGCTTTGCTTTTTAACCTGAGGGCTTCGATGTAGGCCGGCTACTGTAGCCGAGCGGTTCTAGGCGCTTCAGTCCGGAACAGCGCTGCTGCTACGGTCGCAGGTTCGAATCCTGCTTCGGGCATGGATGTGTGGGATAGGTTCGTTACGTTTAAGTGGTTCTAACTTTAGGGAACTGATGACCTCAGATGTTAAGTCCCATAGTGCTTAGAGCCATCTGAACCATTTGATCTTCGATGTAAACTGGTCTTTCTTAACACCTATGATAACCGAGCAAGTATATTTTCTGAATTAAAGTCCTTTGAATGTCGATACTTCAAGTTTGAGTTTAATATCCGATTAAGTAGCTGAAATAAACATAAAAACAGGAATATGTTAGGTTGACGAACTTTTATCGTCTCTATATGCCAGACGAAACTTTTAAGAATTCGTTAAAAAAATGAAAAAAGTGCTTCATTTCTTCCATGTGTCCCACAAACAGTCTTTAAATGTCTCCAGAAACTCTAGCCTTAAAGTTTCGTTCGGCTGTCATGTATGTTAGAACAGCGTTTAAACCTGCGCACAGTGACAAAAGACGAACGTCTGCTGGCGGTTGACACGATAGCGCTACACCCGGCACAGTTTGCTAGGTGTAGTCATGAGGGGGTCGGTTGCCCTTTGGGCCTACCCATCCGACAACCCGGCAAGGAATGTTCGTCGGCCGGTCGGTCAAAGCGTCTACACACATTCAATTTGTCGGTCTGTCGGTCATTTGGTTAGTGAGTGTGTAGGGCCCTTTACTGTATCATCACCTACGAATAATTACGCCACGTAAGAGAAACTGGGAGCCTTAAAATCGGTCTATAACAGCTCCACGTACGCCACCTTAGTGAACACAAAACTGCTAAAAGTAAGGCATCATCAACTTACAGCGTTGATACCACCATAAGCCTCCCTCCTTCCCCCCTCCCTCTCCCTCCCCCCCCCTCTCTCTCTCTCTCTCTCTCTCTCTCTCTCTCTCTCTCTCTCTCTCTCTCTCTCTCTGTATGTAGGCTCCATATTGTCTTACTTTGGCCCGCATCTCGTGGTCGTGCGGTAGCGTTCTCGCTTCCCACGCCCGGGTGCCCGGGTTCGATTCCCAGCGGGGTCAGGGATTTTCTCTGCCTGGTGATGGCTGGGTGTTGTGTGATGTGCTTAGGTTAGTTAGGTTTAAGTAGTTCTAAGTTCTAGGGGACTGATGACCTAAGATGTTAAGTCCCATAGTGCTCAGAGCCATTTGAACCATTTTTTTGTCTTACTTTGTATGCCAGTGTGTAAAGCGTACGCGCCGAATGGACTCGGTTAACCTAAATAGAGTACGCGAAGGAAATTGCCCCCCTCTTGCAGCGGTGTACTGTAGGTCTCTAGATGAGCGTAGCGTTCCAAAAGATTGGAAAGGGGCATGGGCCATCCCCGTTTTGAGGAAGGGACGTCGTACAGATGTGCAGAACTGTAGACCTATATCTCTAACGTCGATCAGTTGTAGAATTTTGGAACACTTATTATGTTCGAGTATAATGACTTTTCTGGAGACTAGAAATCTACTTTATAGGAATCAGCATGGGTTTCGAAAAAGACGATGGTGTGAAACCCAGCTCGCGCTATTCCTCCACGAGACTCAGAGGGCCATAGACACTGGTTCCCAGGTAGATGCCGTGTTTCTTGACTTCGGCAAGGCGTTTGATACAGTTCCCCACAGTCGTTTAATGAACGAAGTAAGAGCATATTACCTATCACACCAATTGTGTGACTGGATTGAAGAGTTCCTAGATAAGAGAACGCAGCATGTCATTCTCAGTGGAGAGAAGTCTTCCGAAGTAATAGTGATTTCACGTGTGCCGCAGTGGAGTGTCGTAGGACCGTTGCTATTCACAATATACAGCGTGAGTCGCGTAAGACGTAACACCCCCTTTATTCCGGAGGCGATTGCACATATCGGCATGCGGTTTTCGACGAATCATAGCGGACTATGGGGCACATACGTTGGTACATGCACAATAATCACAACGTTTATATTGACCGAGATAATGAGGCAAGTACATGTTTTTTGAATGGGACGCTATACTTTTTTACCATCATTCGAACGCTCTGGAAAAGACGCGTATAGTGTTGTAACGATGTTGTTATTGTGATTCAAACTTTGCTTAAAAGAGGGCGGATGAGGATTTACCTACGTAGCGTAGGCCGTGCATGCTGCGTAGAGCACGGCAACTCGGCCTGCGGGTCGCACGAGGCGTGTTTACAGTCTGCAGCCGATTCCGACCGCCTCGACCTTCAATCGTACAATATTTCCCAGCGTCTTTTAAGTGAAGTTTGAATCGCAATAGCAACATGCGTTACATCACTATACGCGTCTTTTCCAGAGCGTTCGAATGATGGTAAAAAAAGTATAGCGTCCCATTTAAAAAACATGTATTTGCCTCATTATCTCTGTCAATATAAACGTTGTGATTATTGTGCATGTACCAAAGTATGTGGCCCATAGTCGGCTATGATTCGCCGAACACCGCTGGTCGATACGTGCAATCGCCAACGGAACAATGGGGGTGTCACGTGTTACGCGACTCACCCTGTATATAAATGACCTTGCGGATAACATCGAAAGTTCACTGAGGCTTTTTGCGGATGATGCTGTAGTATATCGAGAGGTTGTAACAATGGAGAATTGTACTGAAATGCAGGAGGATCTGCAGCGAATTGAGGCATGGTGCAGGGAATGGCAATTGAATTTCAATGTACACGAGTGTAATGTGCTGCAAATACATAGAAAGAAAGATCCATTATCATTTAGCTACAATATTGCAGGTCAGTAACTGGAAGCAGTTAATTCCATAAATTATCTGGAAGTAGGCATTAGGAGTGATTTAAAGTGGAATGACCATATAAAATTAATGGTTGGTAAAGCAGATGCCAGACTGTGATTCATTGGAAGAATCCTAAGGAAATTCAATACGAAAACAAAAAATGGTTAAAATGGCTCTGAGCACTATGGGACTCAAGTTACGAGGTCAACAATCCTCTAGAACTTAGAACTACTTAAACCTAACTAACCTAAGGACATCACACACATCCATGCCCGAGGCAGGATTCGAACCTGCGACCCTAGTGGTCGCGTGGTTCCAGACTGTAGCGTCTAGAACCGCTCGGCGACTCCGGCCGGCCCGAAAACAAAAGAAGTAGGTTACAGTACACTTGTTCACCCACTGCTTGAATACTGCTCACCGGTGTGGGATCCGTACCAGATAGGGTTGATGGAAGAGATAGAGAAGATCCAACGGAGAGCAGCGCGCTTCGTTACAGGATCACTTAGTAATCGCGAAAGAGTTACGGAGGTGATAGATAAACTCCAGTGGAAGACCCTGCAAGAGAGACGCTCAGTAGCTCGGTACGGGCTTTTCTTAAAGTTTCCAGAACATACCTTCACCGAGGAGTCAAGCAGTATATTGCTCCCTCCTACGTATATCTTTCGAAGAGACCATGAGGATAAAATCAGAGAGATTAGAGCCCAGAGGCATACAGACACTCTTTCTTTCCACGAACAATACGAGACTGGAATAAAAGGGAGAACTGATAGAGGTGCTCGAGGCCTCCATCAGACACCGTCAAGTGGCATACGGAGTATAGATGTAGATGTAGATATACGAGTATCAAGACGCCGTCCTCCCACACCAAAAGTCATTTCCATCACACCTCCTTCATGTTATCCATTTGTCACAAAACTGCGCCCTGGACACGCGCTCCGACAGCCAAACTTAGGTCACTGTGTTCCCGTACTGATTCTACCAATAGTTGTTCTATACGGTTTAGGCTTTGCGTCTGTAACTTGGTTCTTCGTTGGCGGCAGAGGGATCAGGACGGCGGCCGCTTTTTGTTTCAGAGCCACTGTTGCCTGCTCCGGTTTTTACCGGCCGCTTGCCTGCGCGCCAACTTCTCCAAATAGCAATTATTCAGCGCTATTTTACCGCCATTTGAGTCTGGAGATCGTCCGCCACTGCCGAACTTAAACAGTACTACAAGAAGACCGAACGGGCGAAGGGCGCTCGGCTAGGCGGACATCGTCGTAGAAACAAGTGGAGGGAAAGACAACGAAAGAGGGAAGAGGAAGAGAAAGGGGAGAGAGAATTAGCAGTGCACCGAGCAGGCGTCGCCGGCGGTCATGTCGCTGCCGACGGGCCGCTGGTGGCGGGCCGTAAATCGCGGATGTAAATGGCGCGGCGGAAAAGTCCTTCTCCCGGGGGCGGCAGTCGGGTCAGCGGGCGGGCTTTACAGCCGCGTCCTGCCGGGCAACGAAAGCTGGAAAGCTGCAGAGCCACGCAGAACAACAGGCGGAGGGTGAGCGGTGCCGGGGGAACACGGGCCGCGCTTCGTTTGCGTTCGGCAGACCAAGCGAGACAAAAGTTGCCTTGTTGCCTTAAACTCTAACGACACTCAGCGTGCGACTGACTCTACAGCAGAGAAATAAAACTGTTCCAAGGGAATGATCAACTGTGTGTTAACGTCAGGGAACTAAATGAGACATCGTGATGGCTTCACCCTAAAGGTCTTTGACCAGCCGAGCGGCCGCTGCAGCCCTCTCCCATTTTTCATTGTTGGAGGGACATTGCGACCGATCCTCACTCCCTTTTTATCAACCCACTGGGCTAAATGAAAGTGTGTAGGTGACTCTGATGTCCGGTTGCCTGGATTGTGAGGGACCAGTATCGTTCGCTCTTTTTTTGCGTTGACATCTACATATACATACATACTCCTCTAGCCACCGTACTGTAAACTTGGTTCTTCGTTGGCAGCTGGGGGCCGTTTTCCAGACGACAGATGGCGCAGGGCGGCCATTTCCTTTCCCGTTCCACTAGCAGACAGAGCGAGGGAAAAACGACTGTCTGTATGACTCCCTATGAGCCCTAATTTCTCGTATCTTATCTTTGTGGTCCTTACGCCAAATGTATGTTGCCGACAATACAGTTACCTGTGCTCTTATTTCCTCGATAGTGCTGTCGCCTTCCCTCCAGGGATTCCCATTTGAGTTCCGTAATACTTGCGTGTTGTTCGAATATGGCAGCTTGCCTTTTATATGCTTCGGTGTCTTCCTTTAATCCGATCTGTAGGGGACCCCAAACACTCGAGCACGCACTAACGTCTAACGTCCTATATCCCCTCCACTTTTCCGAAATTCTCCGAACAGTTCGAATTAAACCATTTGCTTTCCATACCAAAATTCTCACATTCTCTTTCCACTTAATATTGCTTTGCGGCGTTAAGAATGGCTCAAATGGCTCTGAGCACTATGGGACTTAACAGCTGAGGTCATCAGTTCCCTAGAACTTAGACCTACTTAAGCCTAACTAATCTAAGGACATCACACACATCCATGCCCGAGGCAGGATTCGAACCTGCGACCATAGCGGTCGCGCGGTTTCAGATTGAAGCGACTAGAACCGCTCAGCCACCGCGGCCGGCTGTAGCGTTACGAACAGATATTTAAACGACATGAATGTGTCAAGAAGGACACTAATAATTCTGTATGCGAACATTACTGGTTTGTTTTTCCTACTTCTCCGCCTTATCTTACCTTTTTCTAGATTCAGAGCTACAGCCATTTAACTTTGACACTTTCCTATACGCCACAGCATCATCAGCAAACAACCGAGGATTGCTACCCACCCCGGCCGCCAGATCGTTTATATATACGAGGTGTCTCCATAAGAGCGTGTAAAAAACCGGACGTAGAGGATGCTCCACTGAACGATTTGAGGCGGGGAACCCCTGTCCGGAGATGCCAGCTTAGGCAGATAACAGGAATAAAATCATATTACTGTGTACTTTTTTATTTACACCAGTTACAGTTAACGGCAAATACCATCAGTGATACAGTAGAAATTCCATTTGTACTTTACCTTAGAAAATGTTCTGAAACTGACGGTCATCAACATCAGTGCAAGCACGACATCGGCGAACAAGATTGTGACGCTCCCTGACAAATACCGCTCGTGTGTTTCGAATCATCTCACAGACAGCTACAGTTCAGGCAACTAATTCCATCTCTGTATCCACTGGTGTCTCATGCACTAGTGACTTAGATATCCCCTTAGAAAATAAGCAAGAGGATTCAAGTCACGTGGCCTTGCATGCCGTGGAATACAACCTCCCTTTCCAATCAAGCGACCAGGAAATACACCACTGAGATGTCTGCGGCGATCCAGACTGAAGAGAGGCCTTGCTCCACAATGTTTTATCTCACAGCCAAGGGTATGTTCTCCAACAACTCAGGAAGAGCTCTTTGCACGAACCTCTACTAAACAAAACCTGCGTCATGACTTCCTAATAATCATCTTCATCCTCCTTGTTTCCTTGCAGGAAATAAAGAATGTACATGTAAATAAGCAGCACAATACGTGTGAACTTGTACGCATGTTTGCTGTAAATAATCTGGAGAACAGGAATGCTAGACGAAGCGGTAGAGAAGTTTATCTCCATGTCTCCTTAAGCTGGCGTCTCCAAACCCAGGTTCTTATCTCAAATTTCC
The DNA here is from genome assembly GCF_021461385.2 of Schistocerca piceifrons. NCBI lineage: Eukaryota > Metazoa > Arthropoda > Insecta > Orthoptera > Acrididae > Schistocerca > Schistocerca piceifrons. Next base: position 85,183,321 of record NC_060141.1, read on the forward strand.
AGTGGAACATTCTCTATGCCTTGTTACATTTTTACACGCTCTTACGCCGTCCGGGGTGGCCGAGTAGTTCTAGGCGCTACAGTCTGGAACCGCGAGACCGCTACGGTCGCAGGTTCGAATCCTGCCTCGGGCATGGATGTGTGTGATGTCCTTAGGTTAGTTAAGTTTAAGTAGTTCTAAGTTCTAGGTGTCTGATGACCTCAGATGTTGAGTCCCATAGTGCTCTGAGCCATTTGAACCATTACACGCTATTACGGAAACACCTTGTATAGAGAACACTAGCGGTCCTATCACGCTTCCCTGGGGAACTCCTCACAATAACCTTGTCTGTCATTAACACTCGCCGTCGAGGGCAACATACTGGGTTCTGCTACTTAAGCAGCCTACGAACTACTCATATATCTGGGAACCTACTCCTTCCACTCGTACATTCGGTTATGCAGTGGAGCACCATGTCAAAGTCCGCACCTCGTGGTCGTGCGGTAGCGTTCTCGCTTCCCGCGCCCGGGTTCCCGGGTTCGATTCCCGCCGGGGTCAGGGATTTTCTCTGCCTCGTGATGACTGGGTGTTGTGTGATGTCCTTAGGTTAGTTAGGTTTAAGTAGTTCTAAGTTCTAGGGGACTGATGACCATAGCTGTTAAGTCCCATAGTGCTCAGAGCCATTTTGAACCATGTCAAATGCCTTCTGGAAATCTCGAAATATGGTATCCGCCTGTTGCCCTTCATCCATAGTTCGCAGTATATTATGAGAGAAAAGAACAAGCAGAGTTTCGCACGACGGATGCTTACTAAAATCTGGTTGACCCTCGACATAAGCTTTTCGATCTGAAGAAAATTTATTATATTCAAACTGAGAATATGTTCAATGATCCTGCAGTACATCGATGATCGGGATATTGGACGGTAATTTCTCTGGTCCGTTCTTTCATCCTTCTTGCATACAGGAGCCACCTGCGCTTTTTTCCAGTCGCTTGGGCAAGAGATTTACGGTAAATGCAAACTAAGTAAGAGGCCAGTGCCGTAGAGAATTCTTTGTAAACCTGAACTGGTATTTCACCCGCACCTGACGACTTATTTGTTTTCAAGTCTTTCATTTGTATTGCTTATGTCGTCTATACGTGAGTTCGACGACGGTATGTGTGGTATCGATAGTTCCGGTGCCACAGCGTAGGTTGGCACTACGAGAGTGGAAGATCTCCACCGACCACAGCGCCCTCTAGCTCAACAAGCGCCGCTCCACTTTCGCCCAGTTCAGAAGCGCAGACGGCCGAGATCCGTCGCTTTAGCTTAGCTTGCTATTGAGACTTCCTTATCTGGACTTCGGCTTCGCACCTACGTGCTCACCTGTACCAAAGATACGTATTCTTTTGTATGTATTCATGCGCAGTAGAAACCTCTTTTACTTTACTTGCAGTGCCGACGTGATTTACCTCACCTGCTCCTATCCGCTTCCTTTCAAATTCGGCCTCTTTGATAGATTTAAGGAGCAGACCCAAAATTATGTTTGAACGATCTCTTGCGAGGACGATTTCGTAAACGTGAAATTTAAAACTGTAGATCTTGTTTTGCTGTCTGCAGCTGCCACACCGGACTGGTCAACGAGTGTCTAGATAAAAGCCTTAGACTCGCCGCCAAATGTCTGTACTAACAAGCTATGGCCCGTACACGAGATGTTTAAAATACTTCGGTAATAAGTTTGTACATAATTCACTTACGACGCGCGTAAGAAATATGAGGAGGCTAGATACTGATAGCGACTAATTACTTTTTATCTACCTGAGAGATTCTAAAAGGAACACTCTTGTGGAGAAGTTGAAATCTTCTGGGTTTTCAAGCCTCTAAAATAATCGACGTTTCGACCCCTCTGCTGGCATGTTCCTCAGGATCTTCCGGTGTCCCCCTGCACAGGGGTCGAAACGTCGATTATTTTAGAGGAAATATGACGCGACCTAGTAACCCAAAATATTAACCTCAGTGTCAACGGCCACGAAAGCCTGCAGACTTACATGAAAGACTTGTGGTGCTTTGTATCGGATAAAAAGCTAGTTTCCACAATAGAAATAGAGAGGAAAGAATGCTATCACTGGCCGAGAGAGGGCATTGTGGTAGCTAAATGCAGATCATCAAAATTAATACTATAATACAAAAAAATCACCGCTATGGAAATAATAATATACCAGTTGCACATAGACCAGCGAAGATGAATACAGTGAACATTATTTTAAAAAAATGTAAAAAAAGGACTGAGTGTGAGAAAGTTTCGCTTCATTTCCTGGACCGTTTGATGTGATGAAGAAGGTATGCTGACTACATTCTGAGTGTAATTACCTGTTTCAATTGTTCAGGAAATCAGACTCTACTCTTCCTTTTACGGAGAATGAATTAGAGCAGTAAATGTTGTCTATCATCGACATACAAAGTTGAATAGGGAACAAACTCTATGTTATCAAAAGAACCTGTACACCAATTAATGGACTTTAATATATCGTGTACCCACCCTTCGCCTATAGGACGGCTTTTGCTCTGTTGAGAACAGTTTCATTGTGACTGAAAGGCTGTGGCTTCCTCAAGAGCCGAAACGGGTGAATTTAGGGACTTTGAACGCTGGGGCTGAAGCGAAGCTGACGTTTCAACACAGACCAAAGGCTATTCCATTGGGTTCAGGTACGGCATCTCAGGCCAGTCCATTTCCGGAATTTTATTGTCAACAGCCTATTGCGTTACAGATGCTGGTTTATGACAGGGTGCATTGTCATTAGCATGACAGCCATCGCCTCCGAACTATAATGGCACCACAGTTTAAGATAGGAAACTTAGAATCGGTGCAACATTTCTGAGTGCACAAGTTACAGCCAGGCGCGGGCCTGTTGACAGTAAGTTACACTGACCAGCGGTTGCAAAGTAGAATGGAGGCCACAGGGCCGTCGAACAACTGAAAAGAGTAAACGCAGCGGTGTGCATGGCGCAATTTACAGGCAGAAGGGGCCCACTGGCGCAACCTAGTTGTGGTGAGTACGTGACTTGGAGCGGTGCACAGCCGAGTATAAATAGGTGCCGTTTTATAACGAGATTCATTCAAGTGTGGCAGCTCTCCTGGACAGCGGGGCGTGTCACACCACCAGATTCACACAGAAGCAGATGGAGCGCCAGTGTTCCAGTCCATGGCTGGTCGCTGGTTCGACCCCCTGAGGCCAACACTGGGTCCATAGCCAGCCAACCAACTGCGGGCCTCTCCATGGCTCGCTACTGCAGGCAATCGTCCTGGCTTCCTGGAGGCATCCCGAGGCGAGGGCTGCAGAATTAGACTCCGGATCACTGGAACTTGTTCGGCGCTGCGATCTCAGTCACATCGGCGAGAAGAAGGACGCAGCTGACCGCCTGCAGCTCACACCGAGCAACGCTGAATCGCCAGGGATGCAGACTTCTGAGCCAACCCCTGGCATCCTGACGACACTGGACTCTACTGGCATACAAGGCCGTCACACAGCGGGTTGCACTGGGTCGCTGGGGCAGTGGCCTCAGCATTGCGGGACCGTGTGATGCAGACCAAGGTGATCGGGGCACTGTAATGGAAACAAATAAATCACATGGAAAGTTCTCGATGAGTTTTAATATTGGCAACACCCACTGCAGAACTGTTCTTATATTGTGCAGTAAAACGTGTTTGTATCCTTCCGCATTCAATGTTTCCTTAAGCACGATAATGGTACCATACACCAACTATAGGAAACACTCCTATACCTAATACCACTTCCTCTTCCTTATTTCACTGTTGCTACTACACTTGATGCATGGGTAACGTCAGAAATTTGGCAAACGTAAAGCCATTCAATAGCTTGTCAATGGGTATAGCATGATTCATGAGTCCAAATCACTCCTCCCCAGTCATCCACTGTCCAGTGGCGGTCCTCTTTCACCACCACAAGCGTCTCTTCCCACCGACTACAGAAATGAATGATTTACGAGGAGACGTTCGACCATTATATTTAACTTTGTAAGCACATAGTGCTAGATGGACTGCTGGTACCAGATTGGAACTCACGGGTGATTCATTCCACTGATTTCATGTGATATTTTGTAACCAGCCTCCGCAATGCACGATGTTCTCCGTCCTTCTGGACACGGGGTCTGCCTAGTCTTGTTCTAGCTTCCCCCCCATTTCTACTCCTTAGTCACTTCACCAACAGGCGACACCAATATCTGACCTCACTCAATCACGGTTAGCTGACTATTTCCATACGGTCCCGTCTACCTGCAGTATATTTCGTTCCACATAAAAGGAATCCACAGAACGGAAATGACGAGGCACACCTGCCAACCCTATTGAAACGCTTTCCACCAGGTTCCACTCCTGCGCGTTTGCTCCCGTAGAGAAGACGTTCCCTACACGAAGCGACTAGGGAAAAGGCTTGGCCGTTCTCGGGCCTAATGGCTTCTTCATTTAGATGGCAGAACACTGCTATTTTCGTAATAATAAAATTGTTGTACCCGACGGAATAACACTCGCCAGTACAGTGGCGCGTTCTTTGCTTTACTCCTGGAGGAGGCTGATTTGATACGACAACATATGGAATACTAGTTTTGTTTAAGGGGAGTTAGAACGCCCTATCCCGACAATGTTAAATTTAGTGACTTCGCTTCCCTATATTTTAGGAACCACTCTAGCCATTGACATGAAAATTTTACAACACATTAAACTGTATGTTCTGAGTCTACTGAACTACAATAATTGCATTTCAGCCACTGCTTTCAGAAATAAGATTTTTAATCACACGGTTAAAATTTTGTGTACTTTTTTGCACTTTATCCTAAATAACTTTAATTATACAGAACATTATGTTCTTTTAGTTCGCAGATGCAGGCGCAGGATATGTATCTTATTTCTCCCCGAAAATTTGAGTACTCTACTCGAAGTGGTTCCTGAGATTTAGGGAAAATGCAACATAAAATGTAAATTTCCGGGAACCGCCTCTAAAGTTTCAAAAGACTGTTACTCACTTAATATATGATTAATTTTTTTTAATTTTTAGTCACTGACAAGCACCCTGCACCATACTGTATATCATCCTCTAGATCTTTTTCCAGGTTTTTGTCCATGTCACTGGGTGAACAGTTACCTTATTATTGTTTATGTTATTTTGTGTTAATACTAAAGTTTGTGTTGATGTTTACAGGTTCTTTGTGGCTGCTAACACTCTAAATGAGCAACCTGACATGGATCTCATTAATGGGGAGTCATGATGATACCACCGGGCAGCATGGCGCCTGTATTTAGAGCGCCCGCATCTCGTGGTCGTGCGGTAGCGTTCTCGCTTCCCACGCCCGGGTTCCCGGGTTCGATTCCCGGCGGGGTCAGGGATTTTCTCTGCCTCGTGATGGCTGGGTGTTGTGTGATGTCCTTAGGTTAGTTAGGTTTAAGTAGTTCTAAGTTCTAGGGGACTGATGGCCATAGATGTTAAGTCCCATAGTGCTCAGAGCCATTTTTTTGTATTTAGAGCGAGCTCCAAGGGGGAGCGACAATGGATGTCGCTTTGAATGGGTTCATAACAAGTGGCACATCACCTGTCAACTCTGAAATATTTCAACCCAACGACTTCCTCCAAGAAACACACTTCCTGCAACCATTAATGCAGCTGAATCTCTGCATCGTCTTTCCAACCACAGGTTCCCGTGCCAGACCCGCAAGCTCCATCATCTTCAGCTAGACCTTTACGAAATAGAATTCCAAATTTGTTTCTCCTTTCGAAATCAGTCTCCCACCTGCTCTGGCCAGAATTCCCGCAAAGGAGGTGAAACTGCTGTGATTATGTCTTATCCTGAACTTTGAGAATCAGTAGAGAGGTCTGAGGAAAGCGGCACATCTCCTCTACACATTCTAAAGAAAGAACTTTAATGAAAAGACACGCAATAGTGATATTGTCTTCTAAATTATAGGGAAAGAAAAATAAGAGGAAAAGTGATACCGAATCCCATGACTTTTCCTCCTATGCTGTCTTATTACTGCAGACGACGAGGGCAGTGCAGATGAGGAAAGCCTCTACTGCTCTGAGCTCCAAAAGAATGACCAACATGGCGAGAAGTGCATTAGATGTATAAAATGTTTCCATTAAGCTCACGTATTGTGCACGGGAAGGGAAAAACCACATGATTGGAAAACATGTGTGTGATGGATGCTCTTCTAAATAATGAAAGGTGCCAGTTAACGCTTTTCAAGTAATGTTGTCTCTTTTTATATTGCAAAAATCCATATATTTTCATTGTATTAACCATCAGAAAGAGAAGGTTACTGCTATCCGAAACTGAGAACCCATTCTCCGATGTTGCAAAACAAGCACTTTTTTAATTCCGTTAAATTAAGTCATAATGTTTCAAAAACTTAAGAATTTTGAACGCAGAACCTCGATGGATATAGAAGAGACACTTCAAGAACGAATTTTCATTTTTTGTGAAGCATTGTTGCCAAATTTTATAAAACGGTGAACTGTATTCAAAATGCAGCTCCCTTACCGTTCCATGTTAAAATTTACTTATTTCCTCAAAACAAAGCGGTTGTTACATAATATCAGCTCACCGATATGCTGGCGCAGTTGACATAGTGGTAGAACACTGTAGCAGTAGTTTCCTAAGTGAGCAGCTGAGGGGTAGTCAGATCAGTAGCTCCTGAAAAAGCACATCCTCAATACAAAAATAAACATGTAAGTTCTTCACTTATGACGGTCCAATATCACAGTAGTGCTCATTTAACTAGTTTTCGATGATCCTTAAAAAAATTACAGTATTCGATTGAAAAAGGTTGTAGCTGTCGTATATCGTGGTAGATTAGAAAGTTCCTGAAGTTGACCATATGCCAAATAGTCTCCTCTTTTGTGGTATCATTTACCAAAAACTCATTTCGTTACCTCAAACCGTCTAGGAGATACAGTGGATGTTATGAATTTGTTCTCTTTTGCGCTATTGTAGCATGCTTCAGTGTAACGAAGTGTGCTACATAAAACCCATTTTCTCGAGACTATATCCCACGTATAAAGAAAAATTCAACATGTAAACTAAATTTTATAGCGTGGGATTCTGGTGGAGAGGGGTTCATTTTGGGCTGTACAGGCATGCTGCTCCTAATTTTTGTTATTACTTCATTTACCGTATAAAGAGGCATTTCACAAAATAGAAAACCAAAGATCCCTTGACGCCAGAATACACTAACAAGGCTTGAACAACACAAAACATATTCTTGAAAGAATAACAATAATTAATGCAAAACAATCCAGTGTGGCCCATACAGGCAACACAAATAACTACATAACATTTTAGAATACATAGCCTTCGGCCTTCAAAATTTATGACAGTAGTAACTTAATATACTAGAAACTATTCACTTATTTACAATAGAAAACTTGCTAAAATAGTTGATAGCTACTGCTTGTCAAGCTATTACTAGTTCCCATTGTCATCAAGAGGCAAACTAGCAATACGCTACTCAACTACCCTCGCTTACATTTAAGTGATCGGTACACCAGTTATGAGAGCGTATTAAAATGAATGCCTCCAACATTTTTATTTCATTCTCAGTGTCTGTTGTGGTATTATATCTTATGCATATTACTTTGTAGATATTTCCGCTTCAATGACGCAAGTTGCAACACACTGCCATTAGAGGACTCCAAATTGTAGTGTGTAACATGGTGGTGCATAAAGAAACTGTTTTGATGCGTGGCAAACTGAAAGCACGTTTTCGAAGAGTTCGTCGACACATGGAGCACCCTCTACTTCAGTATGACAATGCCAGACCACACAAAATTGCTGCAACATCCAGAACAATTCAACACGTTTGCCGGCCGGGATGGCCGAGCGGTTCTAGGCGCTACGGTCGCAGGTTCGAGTCCTGCCTCGGGCATGGATGTGTGTGATGTCCATAGGTTAGTTAGGTTTTAGTTCGAAGTTGTAGGGGACTGATGACCTCAGAAGTTAAGTCCCATAGTGCTCAGAGACATTTGAGCTAACACGTTTGGTTTTGTGTCAATAGTATTTACGACTTCACCCACCCGATTTTCAACTCTTTCCAAAGTTTAAAGAACACCTTCGAAGACATCAGCTTGATAGTGACGAAGCGGTGCAAGCAAAAGTGAAGTTGTAGCTGCGTTAACGAAGACAAACCATTCTACGGTGACGGTAGAAAAAACCTGGTCTCTCGCCGGGAGAACTGTATTTGTTTCCAGGGTGACTATGTTAATACGGAAATTCGATTTTCAGATTTGGTGCAGCATACAACACTTTATATGCCATACCTGGATTTGGCCTTCTCCACACCCCAGTAGTAAACAGCCTGCAGCTATGTAGTCTTAACTTATGACAGATCTATTGAAAGAAAGCTAGATCTACGAAGATTGTTTTGGTCGCCAACTCCGAAAGACTAATTTCAGTACTTTCTTTCAGATCATGTCTGTAAACGTGGTAGAAGTAAACTTGTGTCAATGACTTTTGGGCCAACAATTGTACTTGCAAACATGATGGCGACAGACTGCTTATTGGCTATCATTTTACTTTTAGTAATTACATAAAGTTTATACTCTCATAAAGCAAATTTAAAGGTAAAAAAATCTCATTAAATTTAACTTCAGAACAATATATCAAAGCGACCATACTTTTTCTCTCTCCGAAATGAAAGTAAACAATTATCCGTGGAATTTACTTTTATAGAGCGCTGAAAGATTGTCGTGACACGAAAACTAATTGAGTAGATCATTTGACAGAATGACAGGAAAGTTACATTTAACAAAATGGACAGGGGACTTTGGATCGGTATATTACTTTGGGACAATGTTTCTAACAAATAATTTTAACAAAACAATATTACAATTTTGGTAAACGATGGGGTTGAGTGTAACGTCCTGATACACTGCTAAATACAGTTAATACGAAAATGGCTTGCCCTGTTGGTTGCAGTCGTATTGGTGTTGAAGATGTTGCTTGCTGTATGAACACACACATGTGGTAGTTGTGTTAACTTGCTGTGTCATTGACTCAATATTCCATCATATAAAACTATTCGGATATTATTGCTTTCCGACACAAAATAAACGAGACAGCTTCAGGAATTGTAAGACACTGCCACACCAAATATTAAGCACGTTCACACCGAATTTTTACTGTTTAAGCTTCTCATCGCCAGACATGGCACGCCATGATACGTACGCTGCCAAGGCTCGACTGCAACTGCCTCTCGTTTTCCGTTCTTTTCCTCTCTTGAGCTGCTCGCACCAAGGTCACCCAAAAGATTGGAGGTCGAAATCCCATAGTGGATTTCCTACCTTTATGTTTTCAATTTGTTTAAATGGATTACATTTAACTAGCATTTATCACAGAAATAGCACTTTTACATCTTGACATACTTGTACAGGTTTCCTTAACAGTAATCATTAGTGTAATTTTACTGAGTCGTTAAATGAAACAACAAGTTTACTGTTATCAGTCACCGTTTTATTTTTATTTTTTTTTCCACGACGGTGACTGGTAACAGTAAACTTGTTTCATTTAATGTCAGTAACAGTCACGGTAAAGCCTAACCTAAAAATGTTCGCATTTAAAGTTTACTGAGTCGATTTGCACTCGATATAACGTAAATAAATAAAAATTTTTAGACATTCCAATTTGAATGTAACTGTATCATCGCAGCCTCCATTTCATTTTCTTCCCTGAAATCTCTTGTGTAGGTACTGTAAAGTTTTTATTTTCGTGTGTGCACGTAGACGTATTGAAATAGCTACCATGTCGATGATTTTCTCAACTCCTTCTATTAAAGAACAACATCATCTCGGCTTTTTATAATATACGAACTTGTATTTTTGCTGTCTTTGTTTTCCAAAAACGGCCACCATAACGTAGGAGCACGGTAGTCGCTGTATTTTGAAATGTTCACGACAATACATATTCTACAGGTAGCCGACATAACCAAGAGGGTTCAGTATAAATATTTTTGGTGTGCTCTTCGAACTATTCGACAGCACAGGTAATGTTAGGGTTACTCCATACCTCCAGTTGTTGGCTTTTTGTATGATGTGGTGTGAGGACAAACGTAGATAATGGTGAATATTTAGTACTGATAACTATGTGTTTTAAATATAGGGAGAATAATTCTGAAAAGATAGTATCACGAGAAAGTTGTGTGATCTTTTTTTGGTTTGGTTTTAGGACGCAAAACTGCTCTGGTCATTAGCGCCCGGTCCGTGACTTAGGAAACAGTAACAAAGCGAAATTGAAAACCAGCAGAAATGGGAACGAAAAACATAAAACTGGAGAAACTAAAAGCAGAAGGAAGGCTTAAAAATCCACTACGGAAAGGGGTTGGTTGTCCCCAAAAAGGCTTCAAACGACTGACATCATTTCACTGGCACTAATAAACTTGAGAACGCGGTCGGCTGAGCGCGTGTCATCTGCTAAAATCGACGATATATCAGGCGATAGCTGTAGACGGGAGCGTAACGGATTAAAATGGGGGCACTCAATTAAAAGGTGTTTTACCGTCCACAGCTGAGAGCAGTGGGGACAGAGTGGGGGAGGATCGCCGCTTAAAAGATGTCGATGGCTAAAAAGACAGGGCCCTATCCGGAGTCTAGTTAAAATTACCTCCTCCCGATGACGCGTTCGGGAGGAAGAGGTCCAAGCACAAGTAAGAGCTTTCACGTCCCGCAATTTATTATGGGTAAGTGTCGACCAATGCGTGTGCCATAAATGAACAACACGACGATGGCTCAAATGGCTCTGAGCACTATGGGACTTAACATCTATGGTCATCAGTCCCCTAGAACATAGAACTACTTAAACCTAACTAACCTAAGGACAACACACAACACCCAGCCATCACGAGGCAGAGAACAACACGACGACATAAAACGCTCCGTAGATCGGCGAAGGGAATCGATTGAATAGCTGGCCGAAGAAGAGAGACTGCAGCCTTGGCTGCAATATCGGCCGCCTCATTTCCACAGATACCAACGTGTCCCGGGAGCCAGAGGAACGCCAACGAGACGCCCCCCAGGTGGAGCAAGCGCAGACAGTCCTGAATCCGGTGGACCAGAGGGTGCACAGGATAAAGAGCTTGGAGACTGAGGAGAGAGCTGAGAGAATCTGAGCAGATAACGTACTGTATCCGCTGATGGCGGTGGATGTAGTGGACAGCCTGGAGAACAGCTTAAAGCTCCGCAGTATAAACCGAACACTGGTCGGGAAGCCGAAAGTGATTCGGGGTGTGTTTTTTCTTTTTTTTTTTTGGTGGGGTTTAAGGGCGCTCAACTACTAAGGTATTTAACGCCCAGTCACTGTTGTTGGAGCACATGGAATCTAGTAAAACTCAAGGGGAGGGGGGGACACCACAAAGTCCTGACAAAGATGCAGAGAAAATAAATAAAAAGGTTAGATGTCTTTAGACAAGCCAGTCAAAGTTATAAAACGCAGAACACGAGCAGCTGCTCGATCGTCATCAGCTAAAATATCCGGTAAAGTAGATGGCAGGGAAAGGACAACACGAGATTGACTAAAGCGGGGACACGACAATAAAACATGGCGCATTGTTAACGCTTGACCACAAGGGCACTGCGGGGCTGGGTCACCGGAGAGCAGATAGCGGTGGCTAAACTGGCAATGCCCAATCCGCAACCTGGTCAGAAGGACCTCTTCTCGCCGAGATGGTCGGGAGGAGGTTGTCCAAGCAGTTGGGAGCGGTTTTACTGCCCAGAGCTTGTTTCCTTGGAGGGATGACCAAGCATCCCACCACAACGACACAAGCCTCTTACAAACAACCCCACGAACGTCAGATGACGGGACACAATGGAAGGCTGGCCGAGGCAGGAGGACTGCAGCCTTGGCTGCAGCATCTGCAGCCTCATTCCCAGGCACTCCTACATGTCTGGGAACCCACAGAAAGCTGACAGGAGAACCATTATCAGCGAAAGAATGGAGGGACTGCTGGATCCGTTGCACCAAAGGATGGACCGGATAGGGAGCTCCAAGGCTCTGAAGAGCACTGAGGGAATCAGAGCAGAGTACATACGATGAATGGCGGTGGCGACGGGCATACTGAACGGCCTGATGGAGAGCAAAAAGCTCGGCCGTAAAGCTGGAACATTGGTCGAGGAGCCGGTATTTAAAGGTGGCGGCCCCGACGACAAAGGCACAGCCGACACCATCGTCAGTTTTGGAGCCATCGGTGTAAATAAAGGTGTGACCTGCAAGTCGAGCACGAAGTTCGACAAACCGTAAGCAATACACTGCAGCCGGAGTACCCTCCTTCGGGAGTGAGCTGAGGTCGAGATAAATATGAACCGGAGCCGGGAGCCAAGGTGGTGTCGGGCTCTCACCCTCTCTGAATGTGGTAGGGAGGGCAAAATCCAATTGTCGAAGCAGGCGACGGAAGCGGACTCCAGGGGGCAGCAGGGCAGACACATACAACCCATACTGACGGTCGAGAGAATCGGCGAAGAAGGACTGATAAGAGGGGTGGTCGGGCATTGACAACAGCCGGCAGGCATACCGACACAGCAGTACGTCGCGCCGGTAGGTCAATGGTAATTCGGCAGCTTCAGCATAAAGACTCTCGACAGGACTGGTGTAGAAGGCTCTGGTCGCAAGACGTAACCCCCGATGGTGGATGGAGTTGAGACGGCGTAAGAGGGATGGCCGAGCAGACGAGTAGACGAAGCTCCCATAATCCAGCTTCGATCGGACTATGGACCGATACAAGCGAAGTAGGACAGTGCGATCCGCTCCCCAAGATGAACCACTAAGAACTCTGAGGACATTAAGGGAACGTGTACAACGGGCCGCCAAATAAGAGACATGCAGAGACCAACAAAGTTTCCTGTCCAATGTGAGCCCTAGAAACTTAGTTGTCTCCATGAATGGGAGAACAACGGGACCGAGATGTAAGAATGGCGGAAGGAACGCTATATATCGCCAAAAGTTGATACAAACCGTCTTCTCTTCAGAGAACCGGAAGCCATTTGCCATGCTCCATGAGTATAGGCTGTCTAGACATTGCTGAAGGCAGCGCTCCAGTAGGCATGTTCTCTGGGCACTGCAGTAGATCGCGAAGTCATCGACAAAGAGAGAGCCTGAGACATTAGGTGGAATGCAATCCATAATTGGATTGATCGCGATGGCAAAAAGGGCTACGCTGAAGACGGAGCCCTGAGGCACTCCATTCTCCTGGAGGAAGACGTCAGACAATACGGAACCCACACGTACCCTAAAATTTCGATCCGTTAAAAAGGAATCAATAAAAAGGGGCAGGCGACCGCGTAGGCCCCACCTGTGCATAGTGCAGAGGATACCTCCTCTCCAACAGGTATCATAAGCCTTCTCCAAATCGAAGAACATGGCTACCGTTTGGCGCCTTCGCAAAAAGTGGTTCATGATGAATGTCAACAAGGTCACAAGGTGGTCAACAGCGGAGCGGCGGCGACCAAAGCCGCATTGGACATTGGTAAGTAGCCGTCGAGATTCAAGAATCCCGACTAACCGAGCATTAACCATGCGCTCCATCACCTTACAGACACCGCTTGTAAGAGAAATGGGGCAGTAACTAGAAGGAAGGTGTCTATCCTTCCCGGGTTTGGGCATAGGAACAACGATGGCGTCACGCCAACGCATGGGGACCTGACCTTCAGTACAGACGCAATTGTAGGTACGAAGAAGGAAGCTTTTGCCCGCCAGAAAAAAAGGTGTGCCAGCATCTGAACGTGAATGGCATCTGGCCCCGGAGCAGAGGACCGGGACAATGCAAGCGCACATTCGAGTTCCCGCATAGTAAAGGGGGCATTATAAGTTTCCAGATTCAGCGAGTGGAAGGAAGGTCGCCGAGCCTCTTCTGCCTCTTTCCTGGGAAGGAAGGCAGGGTGGTAATAGGCGGAGCTTGAAACCTCCGCGAAAAAGCGGCCGAAGGCATTGGAGACAGCCACAGGATCAACAAAGACCTCATTACCTGAGGTCAGGCCAGGTACTGAGGTCAGGCCAGGTACTGAGGTCAGGCCAGGTAGTGAGGTCAGGCCAGGTACTGAGGTCAGGGCAGGTACTGAGGTCAGGCCAGGTACTGAGGTCAGGCCAGGTACTGTGGTCAGGCCAGGTACTGAGGTCAGGCCAGGTACTGAGGTCAGGCCAGGTACTGAGGTCAGGCCAGGTACTGAGGTCAGGCCAGGTACTGAGGTCAGGCCAGGTACTGAGTTCAGGCCAGGTACTGGGGAGTGGGCCTTAATGCACGACAGCCGCCGCAGGCCACCCCAAACGACAGAAGAGGGAGTAAAACTGTTAAAGGAGCTGGTGAAAGAGGCCCAACAAGCTTTTTTGCTGTCTTTGATGGCTCTACGGCATTGCGCTCGGAGTCGTTTGTATCCAATACAATTCGCCAACGTAGGGTGGCGGCGAAAGGTGCGTAAAGCACGTCGTCGAGCACGAATAGCGTCTCTACAAGCCTCATTCCACCAGGGGACGGAAACGCGACGTGAAGAAGTAGTATGAGGAATGGAACGTTCGGCAGCATTGACGATAACAGCCGTGAGGTATTCGACCTGACTTTCACAACTGAGAAAATCGTGGTCTGGAAAGGTCGCCAGGGAGGAGTAAAGTCCCCAGTCAGCTTTCGCTGACGTGGGGATGGGGTGTGGTGCAGGAGATGAATGACACAGGGGAAGTGGTCGCTCGAATAGGTGTCAGAAAGGACATACCACTCGAACCGACGGGCAAGAGTGGTAGAACAGATCGAGAGGTCCAAGTGGGAGTAGGTATGAGTAGAGTCCGAGAGGAAAGTTGGGGCGCCAGTATTGAGGCAGACAAGATTGAGATGGTTGAAGACATCCGCCAAGAGTGAGCCTCTTTGACAGGATGCAGGAGAGCCCCAAAGGGGATGATGGGCATTGAAGTCGCCAAACAATAAAAACGGCGGAGGAAGCTGAACAATCACGTGCATCATGTCGCCTGACTAAATGCGGATGACAATAGAGTGTAGATGGTACAAACTGAAAAAGTAAAAGCAGAAAGAGTAATATGGACAGCTATTGCTTGGAGTGGGGTGGTCAATGGGATGGGACGGTAATAGACATCGTCCCGAACGAGCAACATGACCCCACCATGAGCTGGGATGCCGTCCACAGGGGTAAGGTCATACCACTCTGAGGTATATTGGGTAAAGGCAATACGATCAGTCGGGCGCAACTTTGTTTCCTGGAGACCAAGGACGAGCGGACGGTGCAGGCAGAGGAGCAGTTGTAATTCCTCCCAATTACATCGAAAACCTCTTATGTTCCAATGTAACAAGGCCATTGCTAGTCAAAAAAGAGGGGGAACGAGACGGGGGAAGAGCTGGTCACCTCGATGGCCATGGAGGGCCAGGTTTCGAGGGAACAACGCTACAACCGGCGGGAGGCGGATCCTGTTCCATCGAGTCGTCGCCAGCTGCTGCCGCTGTCCCCGGTTGTGTAGGAGGGGCAGCATCATTTGCCAAGGAGAGGCCAGCTGAGCGCCTGGCAGCAGAGTGTCCCGGCAAAACTGAGGACGGCTGGGAGCAGCGACTCACGGATGGAGCGTCAGACGAAACGCGCCGGGGTGGAGAGGGGGATAGAGACTTCTTCTTGGAGGCCTTCTTGGAAGTCCAAGGAGGCACAGGGATGGTGGGCTGGACCCGAAGAAGGTCCTCACGCGCGGGGTCCGTTTGGGAACGCCGGACCTCAGAAGCTGGGGTCCGGAACGTTTCCCTGATGGATGCCTGAGAAGAGGATCGCGTCTCAGGCGGCGGGGGGGGGGGGGGAGGAGGAGGAAGGGTGGCCCCTGGGGCAGAGGGGGCGGGGGCCGTGGGAGAGGAGGATTTGGAAGGAAGGGATTTGGGAGGCAGAGGCATAGACCCCGGATGGGGAGAGGAGGTGGAGGGGGGACAGGATAGGGGTGAGGATACCGTGGAAGGAGTGGACACGACTGAGGCAAACGAAGTGGTCAATGTCACGGGATGGAGGCTGTCATACTTCTTCCTGGCCTCAGAATAAGAGAGACGATCCAAAGTTTTGAGTTCTTGAATCTTCTTCTCCTTCTGATACGCGGGGCAGTCTAAGGATCTAGGCGAGTGGATGCCAGGACAATTAACGCACCGAGGTGGTGGGGTGCATGTATGTTCCTCACGAAGAGGACATCCACAATCGCCACAAAGGGGCTCAGCCTCACACCGTGACGACATGTGCCAAAAGCGCAAACACCGAAAACAGCGCATAGGAGGCGGGACGTAAGGTCGCACGTCGCACCGGTAGCACATCACCTTTACCTTCTCCGGGAGAACGTCCCCCTCGAAGGCGAGGATAAATGCCCCGGTGTCGATGCGACGGTCTTTGGGGCCGCGCTGGACTCGCCGGACGAAATGCACGCCTCGGCGCTCCAGGTTGGCCCTGAGCTCCTCATCAGATTGCAGCAGGAGGTCTCGATGAAAAATAACCCCCTGCATCCTATTCAGTGCCAGATGCGGGACAATGGACACTGGGATGTCCACTAGTCGGTCGCACGCCTGGAGCGCCGCCGACTGTGTGGCGGAGGTGGTCTTTATAAGAATGGACCCCAAACGCATTTTGCTGAGAGCCTCGATTTCCCCGAATATGTCCTCGATGTGCTGAACAAAGAACATGGGCTTGGAGGTGGCGAACGTCCCCCCATCGGTCCGAGAACAGACCAAATAGCGGGGGAAGCACTTCGTCCCAAGCCGGCGGGCCTGTCCTTCCTCCCAGGGAGTGGCCAAGGGAGAAAGGGCAGGAGAACCAGAACCAGAGACAGTACTTTTCTTTTTGAAAGACTCGGCCGCAGAGCGACCTGATACCTGTTGACGTTTCATCTGCGAAACGTCCGCCCCGATACCACCCACTCCGACCAGGGGCTCTCCCCACGGCCGCCACCCAGCCTCAGCAAGGGCCATCTGGCAGGATGACCATTGCCGGGAGTCCTGATGCCCCAAGGAGACGGGCATCTACTCCTTGGCTGACGTGGGGAGGCTGCAGCTCAGGTATCGGCAGTACGATCCCTGTGTTGTCAGGGGGCTACAACCTACAGGGTACATGATGACCCCACCACAACGGGCTGGCTACCATGCTGGATTTCGGATGCCATGGAAAGTCCATCATGATCGTAGGTGCAGATGGGGACGCACTATGGGCGTAACTTTTACAACCCATCAGGCGTTTTGGCCCAATTTGATGAATAGTGCGTATGGTTACAACGCCGTTACAATGCTGAGTGCCAAGGTCTTAGTGCACGGAGGACCAGTGATGCACCACGTAATTTGTCCTTCCCCAAAAGGCTCGTACGTCTGTAGAATTTTGAAAAATGGAGGTCAAACCCCAAGGGGGACCATTATATGGAAGGCCAAAACGGTTGAAACTCCTTTTAGTAGCCTCTTACGACAGGCAGGAATACCTCGGGTCTATTCTTACCCCAGACCTGCAGGGGCATTTCGGGGTGTCACCAACAATATAGGCTCTCCCTACACCTAACGATGTTTTCGAGCCGTCAGTGTAAATAAATGTGGCGTCCGTCAATTGTGCACAGAGCAGCAAATGCCCGACGATAAACAAGTGAAGGGGTACCATCCTTGGGAAATCGACAAAGGTCATGGAGCAGGCAGATCCGGGGATGGAGCCAAGGTGGTGCTGTACCCCAAGTTGTCAAGAAGGTTTTAGGAAAGCGGAAGGAAAGAGAATGGAGCAGTTGACGGAAGCGGACTCCCGGTGGTAATAGGGAAGAGGGGTGGCCTGCATACCCTACATCAAAGGAGGCGTCGAAAAGAAGGCCATGGGCTGGATTAGCAGGCATGGAAGACAGATGGCTAGCGTAACGACTCAGAAGGACTGCTTGCCGATTGGACAGCGGAGGTTCAGCAGTCTCAGCATAAAGGCTTTCCACAGGGCTGGTGTAAAAAGCTCCAGACACTAAATGTAATCCATGGTGGTGGATAGAGTCGAGACGCCGAAGAATAGACGGCCGAACAGAGGAGTAGACTATGCTTCCATAGTCCAATTTCGAGCGCACTAAGGCGCGATAGAGGCGGAGAAGGACCACGCGGTCCGCTCCCCAGGAGGTACCATTCAGGACACGGAGGGTGTTAAAGGATCGCAGATAGCAAGCCGAAAGATAGGAAACGTGGGAGGACCAGCACAGTTTTCTGTCAAACATAAGACCCAAGAATATAGCGACGTTTGAAAACGGAAGGTTGACAGGACCTAGATGTAAGGAGGGCAGAAGAAACTCCTTACGTCGCCAAAAATTAACACAAACGGTCTTACCGGGAGAAAAACGGAAGCCAGTTTCAATGCTCCAAGAGTGGAGGCGATCGAGGCATCCTTGAAGGCGTCGTTCAAGAAGGCTGGTCCGTTGAGAGCTGTAGTAGATCGCAAAATCGTCCACAAAGAGGGAGCCCGAGACATCAGGAAGGAGACAATCCATAATTGGATTGATGGCAATGGCAAACAGTACAGCACTCAGCACGGAGCCCTGGGGTACCCCGTTTTCTTGGGAGAAAGTACGGGAGAGAGTAGTGTTCACCCGCACCCTAAATGTGCGCTCTGCCATAAATTCGCGAAGAAAAAGGGGCAGCCGACCTCGAAATCCCCAAGAGAACAGTGTGCGGAGGATGCCCGTCCTCCAACAGGTATCGTATGCTCTCTCCAGATCAAAAAATATTGCTACTGTTTGGCATTTCCAGAGAAAATTGTTCATCATATAAGTGGAGAGAGCAACAAGATGGTCAACTGCAGAACGATGCTTTCAGAATCCGCATTGGGCAGGTGTTAAAAGACTGGGATTCCAGCCACCACGCTAAACGGTAATTCACCATACGCTCCAAAACCTTACAGGCACTACTCGTGAGAGAAATGGGGCGACAGCTAGAGGGGAGATGTTTGTCCTTTCCAGGTTTCGGAACAGGAACGACGATAGCGTCCCGCCATCGTCTGGGAAAAGTACTGTCGGTCCAAATTCGATTATAAAGGCGAAGGAGGTAACGCCGACTATGGGTTGATAAATGCAGCAACATTTGGACGTGGATACCATCCGGTCCTGGGGCGGAGGAGCGAGAAGAAGAGAGTGCATGTTGGAGTTCCCGCATGGAGAAAACAGTATTGTAGCTTTCGCGATTTTGAGAGGAGAAAGCAAGAGGTCGCACTTCCGCTGCACGTTTCTTCGGGAGAAACGCTGGCGGGTAATTTGAAGAGCTCGAAATCCCAGCAAAGTGTTGACCCAACGAGTTAGAAATTGCGACGGGGTCCACTAACGTATCACGCGCGACAGTGAGCCCAGAGACCGGGGAGAAACTAGGCTCGCCTGATAACCGTCGAATCCTACTCCAAACTTCCGAGGAGGGAGTGAAGATGTTAAATGAGCTAATAAAGAATTTCCAGCTTGCCTTCTTGCTATCGCGGATGACGCTACGGCATCGCGCACGGAACTGCTTATAGCGGATACAGTTGGCCAAAGTAGGATGGTGGCGGAAAACGCGGAGAGCACGTCGCCGCTCACGTATTGCATCACGGCATGCCTTGTTCCACCAAGGAACTGGGGGGCGCCGGGGCAATTCGGAGGTGCGTGGTATTGAATGTTCCGCAGCTGTAAGAATAACGTCGGTAACATGTGTGACCTCATCGTCGACGCTGGGAAAGTGACGGTCATCGAATGTCGCTAGAGACGAAAAAAGTGTCCAATCAGCTTGGGCAAACTTCCAGCGTCGCGGGCGCATGTATGGCAGTTGAGGCTGCAGTCTAAGGACACATGGAAAGCGGTCACTCGAGTGTGTATCATCAAGGGCAAACCATTCGAAGCGCCGAGCTAGCGGAACAGTACCGACCGCAAGGTCCAAATAAGATAAATTTGTCGTGGAGGCAGACAAAAATATAGTGACCCCAGTGTTGAGGCAAACTAGATCCGCTTGGTGGAAGACATCTAGCAATAGTGAGCCAGATGGACTAGCATGTGGAGATCCCCAAAGCGGGTGGTGGGCATTGAAGTCCCCAACCAGCAAATAGGGGGGGGGAGGGGGGTGGAAGCTGACCATGAAGATGGAGATCAGCTCGTGCCATTGGTGTGGACGATGGAATGTATACAGTACAAAGAGAGAACGTGTATCCGGAAAGGGAAAGATGGATAGCGACAGCTTGGAAGGAAGTGTTTAAATGGATTGGGTGATAATGGAGAGTTTCATGAAGAAGAATCATGAGTCCTCCATGTGCTGGAGTGCCTTCAACAGAGGGGAGATCATATCGGACTGACTGAAAATGAGGGAGAACAAAGCGGTCATGGGGACGCAGCTTTGTTTCCTGAAGACAGAAGATGACTGGCGAGTAGGATCGTAAGAGGATCGACAATTCATCCCGACTGGCTCGAATACCGCGGATATTCCAGTGTATAATGGACATAGGGTGAACAGAAAATGGAGGAATGTGACCAAGGTCGCTGTCAACTCATCGACTGCTCAGAGCTTGCGACTGACAGCATGGAATGGCATTCAGCCGAAGGCAGAAGATCCTGATCCATAGGTTGGTCAGGAGCACCTCCTGCCACCAGCGATCGGCCAGTTGATCGGCCGCCAGCAGTGCGCCTCAGCGACACAGAAGACGGCCGAGGGCGATTTCCGCCAGGTGGTGCTGTATATGGGACACGCCTTGGCGGAGAAGGAGAGGAACTGGGTTTCTTTGTAGCCTTCTTGGAAGCATGATGTTTAGATGAAGGAGGAACTGATGGTTGGGAAGTTGCAGTACGTAAAAACTCTTCACAAGTATGCTCTTTTTTCGAAGTCTTGGTGTCTGACTTTTGGGCTCGAGATTTAGCAGAACCCGACGAGGGGTGAGCCAGAGAGTGGGCAGGCGAAAGTGGTGAGGCTGAACGGGCGATCTTGCGCTGGCCGATCTGACGACCGTGGCACTAAAGGTGAGGTCGCAAGTCTGCGTGGCCCCCTCCTTTGTTGGCCGAGGAAAAGCAAGGACAGTGCTGTATTTTCCTGTCTGAGGCACGGTGGGCAGTCGACTGGCGAATAATTTTCGAGCAGCAAAGGTCGACACCTTTTCCTTCACTCTAATTTCCTTGATGAGCTTTTCGTCCTTAAAAACGGGGCAATCTCGAGAGGAAGCAGCGTGGTCACCCATACAGTTGACGCAGCGAGGGGATGGAGGTGGACAAGCACCCTCATGGGCATTCTTGCCACACGTAACACATTTGGCCGGATTGGAACAGGACTGGCTGGTGTGATTGAACCGCTGACACCGATAGCAACGCGTAGGGTTTGGGACGTAAGGGCGAACGGAAATTATCTCATAGCCTGCTTTGATTTTCGATGGGAGTTGAACTTTGTCAAATGTCAAGAAGACAGTGCGGGTTGGAATGATGTTCGTGTCAACCCTTTTCATAACCCTATGAACAACCGTTACGCCCTGGTCACACAGGTACTGCTGAATTTCTTCGTCAGACAATCCATCGAGGGAGCGTGTATAAACGACTGCACGCGAGGAATTTAAAGTACGGTGCGGATCCACCCAAACAGGGAAGGTGTGTAGTAGTGAGGTACGCAGCAATTTTTGTGTCTGGAGGGCACTGACTGTTTCTAACAACAGGGTGCCATTGCGTCGACACCTTTCTGAATAATGAAAGGGTTGCGTGTGGAGAAGTCGTGACCGTCGTCAGACCGAGAAATAACAAGGAACTGTGGCAACGATGGAAGAACTGTCTGTGGCTGAGACTCAGTGAACTTACGCTTGTGAGCAGACAGTGAAAGGTGAGGAAACCATTGCAGAAGAATCCCCCATGATTACCGGCGTCTCAGATGGCGCGCTCCTCCCTTGTGGGGGCCCTCTGAGGGCACTCCCGCCTTAGGTGATTGTTCACACCTCAGGTCACACCTCCCGACAAACGGATGGAGGGACCAATCGGCACTTTCGGAAGGTATCAGCTCGGGTAATCTCCCCTCCCTGGGCCTGGCCGTTACCAGGGGTACGTACGTGTCCTACCTCTCTACCTGGGGCGGGGAATTACGCGTTACCCCGTCACCGGCTACGCATGGAAGTGCGTGGGTCGGCCTTCAAACATGCACAGGGAGGAAAAAAGAGAAATGGAAAGGAAAGAAGAGGGGTCTCAAACGCCGCAGTGGAGAAAAGGGCAAAGAGAAGAGGGAAGGAAAAGAGAAGGACAGAGGAAGGACGAAGACTTGCAAGTATAGAAAGCAAGGAATTTGTAACAGTTTCGAGCGTCCGTCTCCAGACGTAGGCACAAACCATACTCCCAGAGGGGGAGAAAGGGAAAGAAAGAGCCTGAGGTGAGGGGGGGGGCGAAGATGGGGGACGGGGAAAGATGTGGAAAGGGAGGGTATGCAGCCCCGAACGGAAGGAGGGCCACATTAGCTCGGGGTCCCATGCTCGCTACGCACATATCCACAGAAGAGTTGTGGACCCCCTGGGGGGGTTGTGTGATCTGTTTAACGCAGTAAGACAATGGCAAATGCGTCCACGGAGACTCAAGACTTGAATTACATCAATTACTGATGCACAGGATACCGCCATGGCTTTTAGAGAACTTAATTTTCTTTTCGTTAGCAGTACCAGCACAGTGGCCATGTTGGTTCATGTTACAAGACCATATCAGTCACTCATCCGTACTGTTGCTCCTGTAACAACTAAAAAGCTGCTGACCCTTTTTTGAAGAACTACTCTATTATCTGGCCTCTCAGCAGCTACTGTTGCGGCACTCCTCTCTGTATCATTGAGACGTGCAACGTACCCCAAAACTGCAAGGCCCCACATGCTTTATGGGGAGGTGAAGCGTGGGTAGGCTGGGGGGGGGGGGGGTAGGGAAGGAAGAGAGAAAAAATAGGTGAATATGGACTGGGGGGAAAGGAATGAAGGAGGAAGGAGGAAGCCGCCTGGTAGAATTTTACAGAGAGCATAATTTAATCATCGTTAACACATGGTTTAAGAATGATGAAAGAAGGGCATTTACGTGGAAGAGAACTGGATACACAGTGGAAGATTGCAGATTGATTATATAATTGTAAGACAGATCTCTTATGTAATTGTAGGACAGGGACATTAACACATTTTCAGTGGCAGACGAGAACCATAACCACAATTTATTGACTACGACCTGTAGATTAGAACTGGGGAAATTGCAAAAAGATAGAAAATTAAGGAGAAGGGAGACTGATAAGTTGAACGAACCAGAGCTGGTTGAGAGTTTCTGAGGGAGCAATAGGCAACCTACGCACCTTACGCAGGGTACGACCCCAGTATGGACAACACGGTTCCTGGTTTTTTGTTCACGACAACGTTCGCTCACACACAGCTAATATCGTCAAACAATTCAAGGAAAAAAACTGGTTGGTGCAACTTGAACATCCAACATATTCGCCGTATCTCAATCTTCCAGACTTCTTCCTATTCCCTCGACTAAAACTCACCTTGAAAGGAAAGAGATTTGACGATATTCCTGACATCCAACGAAACGTGACGCGGCTTTTGAACACCATAACAAAGGAAGACTTTATGCAAAGTTTCCAGGACACGTATCGCAGAGCACTGCGGTACATTGCTGTGACAGGTGACTATTTCGTAGGACAATAAGATAACTGTAGTTCATAGTTCATCTACGTTAATGTTACAAGCCTATTCACCAAACTTTATTGTCAGTGTTGTTGAATATAACTTGTACAAAAACCAGACGGCAGTTATCTGCCGAAGGGCATGAAAGGGAAGTAATGAATGGGGAGAGGCACAGGGTTGTAGCATGACACCGATATTATCCAGTTTGTACAGTACGCAGCAGTAAAGGAAACAAAAATAAAAACTTGGAGAAGGAATTAAAGTTCAGGAAGAAATAAAAACTGTAAGGTTTGGGGAGGACATTGGAGCTCTGACAGAGACAGGAAAGGGCTTGGAAGACCAGTTGAACGATATGGACAGTGTTTGGGAAGGAGAATATAAGATGAACACCATAAACAAGTGTAACGGAATGTTGTCTAATTAAATAGCGCGATGCTGAGGGACGGGAAATGAGAACTGAAAGTAGTAGATGAATTTTGCTATTTGGAGAGTACGATAACTGGTGAGGGCCGAAGAAGGGAGGATGTAAAACGTAGACTATCATGAAAAGCGTTTCTGAAGAAGATAAATTTGTTAACATCGAATATAGATTTAAGTGTCAGGGAGCCCTTTCTGAAGATATTTGTATGGAGTGCAGGCACGTAAGGAAGTGAAACATGAATGATAAACTGTTCAGACAAGGAAAGAGTAGAAGCTTTTGAAATGTGATACTACGGAAGAATGCCTTAAGATTAGACGGATAGATCAGGCAACAAATGAGAAGATACTGGGTGGATCTGAGGGAAAAGTAATTTGTGTATAGCCTGACTAAAAGAAGGAATCGTTTGATAGAACACAGTCTGAGACTTCGAGGAATGAACAGTTTGGTATTTGGAGAGTATGGGGCAAGCGTGGGATACCAAGAGATGAATACAACAAGCAATTTCTGAAAGATACAGGTAGCAGTAGTTATTCGGAGAAGAGGCTTGCACAGGATAAACTAGGGTGCAGAGCGGCATCAAACCAGTCTTTGAAGTTGCGGGCTTTCAAAATTAATAAATGAATGAATGAAATGAGGTCGCCCTCAACCACGTAATTTTGACTGGTTTCGTTGTCTAGGGGCTGGGATACGTAGTTGCCGCATTACAAGCTAAATACTGGTGAGTCTACAGTATACAATATTAATATACACATGGATCAAATGCTCAAAGGTTCATGTCACTCGGCAATTGTGAATGTAACGAAGAAATTTATAAATGATAGATTCCAATTAAAATCTGCAGGCACTATATTAACGACTTTAAATGTTGAGTACGACGGTAGAAGTACTTTCGAAAATGCGGTATATTTGTGCAAAACACTTATTGGTGCCGATGGTCCAGCAATTAAAATATAAAAAAAGTGGTTCAAATGGCTCTGAGCACTATGGGACTTAACATCTGAGGTCATCAGTCCCCTAGAACTTAGAACTACTTAAACCTAACTAACCTAAGGACATCACACACATCAGTGCCAGAGGCAGGATTCGAATCTGCGACCGTAGCGGTCGCGCGTTTCCAGACTGAAGCGCCTAGAACCGCTCGGCCACATCGGCCAGCAGTAAAATATAAGTTGAATAACAGGGAAACAATAGATTACTGCACGTAATTAGTCATGAACAACAACATCGCTCGCGAGATATTCACTTCTAAACGCACACTACGTCTTCACTGTAGAAGCTACGGATATCTCACAAATGCACAGGTCACCACTACGAAATATCTCTATCTCCCTCGATGGCGCAAAAACTGCTCCACACTCTCCAAGTTCCTCTCCCGCGACTGTGCGTCCGTCGCGCCGTACTGTCCAAGCCTCCGTGTGTCCTGTGCGACTCCTCTCTCCCGAACTCGCTTCCATCCAGGCTCCTCATTCACGAGAGCTGTGATTGGCTAGAGTGCTCCCTCCATGTCTCCAAGCCAATGTACACTCACAAACGTATTGAAACATTCGAAATTCCGGATTTACATTTAAATAACTTGAAATTAAATAAATATTCCTATGGCTGGACCATAAACACGCTCTAACACTCATTATTAGATACGTAAACAAATTAAATACACATATATCAAAGGAACAGAACAAAAGGTAGGCCAGTAGCTTTCTAAAACACAGTAAATATTTAACTAATTTATTCATGAATAGTATATCGAATATAAACAAAGACAGACGAATAAATGCCCGCAGCTCGTGGTCGTGCGGTAGCGTTCTCGCTTCCCACGCCCCGGTTCCCGGGTTCGATTCCCGGCGGGGTCAGGGATTTTCTCTGCCTCGTGATGGCTGGGTGTTGTGTGATGTCCTTAGGTTACTTAGGTTTAAGTAGTTCTAAGTTCTAGGGGACTGATGACCATAGATGTTAAGTCCCATAGTGCTCAGAGCCATTTGAACCATTTTTTAGACGAATGAATACATTTATAAGCAAGCTGCTACCGTTTTTTCGTCTTACTGTGGTGTACTTGTGGCCTGACGCGATCGATCGTAATCGGCCACTTTGACCTCCAATATCTCATGTACTATTTAAAGTTGCATGCCTGTAATTCATACCAATTTAGGTTCACAGTAATAGCTTTCCCAAGACACGGCGATCGACAAAATCGGATGAAGCGTTTGTATTTTGGAAATTCGCTGCTGGGTGTTACTTGTATAATTTACCACCAGATACTAAATTTTAAACTAATACATATATTGAAAATCTGATTACACCATCAGAATCGTAGTGCAAATGATGGCAATGTACATGTTTCTTTTGAGATATCATGATTCATTTGCATACTATTAATTTCTATACGAACTGTGAAATGTCTGGCATTAAGGTTTCACGAAGTCCGCTATCTTTGGCACTCCCGGCGTGTCTCCATCATCACAGCGTCACAATGGAATTCCCTGCCACACGTTCGCCACCACGTGTTTGCCGCCGGGCCCCGGCTGGCTGAGCGGCCCGTGAGGCAATGCCAACTCAATATTTTCATGGTGCCACAATTCGCCCGTTACCTCACAAAGTGAAGACCACAACAACAATTTATTTTTAAAAGATTTAAGAAATGCAGTTTTCCTTAAGTAACCATTTCAGTCTTGGGGTTCATTAGTTGCATTGTTACATTATTTCGTTCTTAAATGTTACTTCTGTGTGAATTTTCTTGGTGGTTGAAAGGAAGATGATAAACTGCCATAAGCTGATTAATTCTGAAGTAGACCTCGATTCCACGTTCGTCTTCAGTAGTGTTAATGGTGCAGCAAGCTCAGTGAGCACTACATTTAAACAATAAGAACTATATCTGAAATGTATAGTTTCCTTAATGGATTCAATGGACTAAAATTAATATTTGGTTTTTTGTACGTATGAAACGTAGAATTTTCAGACTGCACTAAGGAGAAGTTGCAACAGAATTATTCTTCGTGTGTGACCACTTCATGGTGTGACGAAACTACCGACATTTCGGGCGCTTGTACATGGCAATAATAACCGATACCCCTGTACTTTTACAGCATCACGACACTGTTACACACCCAGAAGAATTTTAAAGAAACGGACTCCGGTTGTGAAAGATTATGCTGTTGTAAAACCGAAGTTCATTGTTAAAAAGTTTGAAAGTTCTGACCACGGCTACTTGGCTAGAGGCCATGGAGGGTGTGCACAGTAGCAAGCCGCGACGCTGACGTCACAGTCAGTACTGCCACGGCTCAGTAGCAGACCTTTGCTGCAACCTGTCGTTTCGTTTAGCAGTGACTGCAGGTGAGCTCTAATTAGCCATTCACAATTAAATACCGAGTTAAGCTACGTTTATCAGTCTATTTAGGGGTTCTGATATTACGTTTTGAACTATTTCAATTGAGAAATAGTAGTTTGTTGTGTGATTGTGAGTTCTGCAAACATAGAAAAAAAGTTACCACTGAAGTTTCACATATTTCTTAAGAACAATGAAACGAAAGAAAAATGAATAGATCAAGAGGATTGGGGAGATTCTTCGACCACCCTTTTCTTACCACCTATCTCAAAGAATGAAGACTTTCATTCTGAGGTATAATGCCAGCATATGCAAGAATGTGAAAGAAACTGACATTAAGTGCCGATATTTTGTTGGCGACTCAAGATACGGGTGTAGAACAATCATCTTTTAAGAAGCAAGACGTGTCATATTTGCAGGAAATCTTATAAAGTCCTTGCCAGGACAAGGTGGCTGAAGAAATGGATGTCAATTTTGAGAATGGCACTGAATACGAAGTGGAAAATGCAGATTTGATGGAAAGTGCCGCTAAAGTCGATTTAAGGTTATGTTGCTCATAGAGTTAAACGAGAACACGAATAATCAGTAAATGTGCTCGTAACAAAACACGTAAATTTTTCTGCAAACAGCTGTCTTCACTCAATTTCAATAGGATCTTTAAGTAAGCTAGCTGGACGATTTATGGTATTCGTTTTGAAAATGGGAAGAGACTTACAACGATTTCAAGAGAATTTGATTGACAGTAACCTAATTTTTTTTTAAATCTGAGTGTCATAAATACGAAAGTACAGCAGAGAAAGGTGGCTCAGTGGTCAGCACAATGGACTCGCATGCGGAAGGACGATGGTTCAGATCCGCTTCTGGACATGTAGATTTACGCTTTCCGTAATTTCCCTAAATCGATCAAGATAAATTCCAGGATGGTTTCTTTGAGACGGCTAGGGCAATCTCCTTCCATATCTTCGACACATACCGATCTTGTGCTCTGTCTCTAATGTTGTCGATGTCTATGGGACATTAAAACTTTATCTACTTTCTGTCATCGAGAAACACCACGCCATGAAAGACTTTGCTGTATGTGTTTCTAGGGTCTGCAATTTCATCAAATGAACGCTTTCAACAAAACAAAAAATATCGAAGTAATACACGAACTAAGAACAAAAAAAAAAAAAAACACAAAAACCGAAGAAAAAGAGAAAAGTAACATTACTGTCCAGAATACTGGAAGGAAAACCGTTAGGTCTGATATAGTTTAAGGTTTTGTAAATAGAATACTTACTAGATATTATTTACATAACTACGAAGAGGTGCTGAAAAGTATTGATTAGGAATTTTTGGTTGAAAGTACCAGTGATAAGATTGTTCTAAATTAATTATTCAGCAAACCTGCATCTGACTGCGTCTGTGAACTTGTTTCTTGCACTCCTCCATTTTGCCAGAAATGCATCATGTATTTGACTCAGCAATCAAGTTTAAAAGAACAGTGCCGTTTGTGCAATGGCATTAAGATGGTACTGGAAAATTTTATGATTCATATATATATATATATATATATATATATATATATATATATATATATTAAAATTTTAAGTCATACACAAAACCTATTTCAAACATTTTCGTAGCACGAATCACTCTTACAAAAAATTTTACAAAACGCTTACTGCGTCAAACCTTGGACATACAAATCCTAACTCTGAACAATATCTAACAAAAACCAATATGAAATGATTATATATCTTCTCCCATTTACATGCTAAAGTTTGGTCAGGGGCAGCGACCTACCTTTACTCTGTCACCACATGTCTGCTTCCTCTGGGCACCTAGCTGTGACTCCTCCCTTAAAACTGTCTGCACACATCTGCTTCCTCCAGGCACCTACCTGCGACTCCCCGGTTTTTTAATACGAGCGCCCGGCTCTCAACCATCAAAGATCCTCCTACTCAAAGATATTATACTCGTTCCACCTTGCGGTTGGCAACTACCTACTATTGTCTGGAGCTACCCTGATCAGACCTTAGCACATACCTCTCATAACCCCCTGGTCCACTGGACCAGAATTTTGTGGGGCGATCTGTGCAGTTAGCACAGATTTCCCCACGAAATTCGTAAAAAATACAATGTAAGATACAATACAAAATATACATAGTATTCCAATTAAAAGAGTATTACACACCAATAAAATTCACCAAAAGAAACATTGAAAGTGAAGTAAAATGCATAATATCATTAGATTGTCAAATTGCAGTGAATCAAAAAACATCAAAATGTACAAAACAGAAACCCATAAATTTAGGCAAAGACATCAGACATTAAGTTATTAAGAGAAGTGTATCAAATACCATCAAAATTGAGGAAAACAATGCGAGGTAAAATCAATAAGATATTTAGATTTTTGAATTGTCTCAAATAACATAAGAAGGTATAATACAAAAATGTAGAATGTGGGGTAAAATGCAGAATATACTTAAATTTCTAAAGAGAATTGTATCAAATAGTATTAAAAGTTACAAAATAGAATAAAAGACAAAGACTCTATATAGAAGCATAGTTACGTGGGTTAAATACGTCAAATAACATCAACTTTATCAAACAGAAATGTAGAACATGAGGTAAAATAGATAAAATAATTCAACATCCACTAGAAGTTAACAGCAAATGTGCATAAATGTCTCAGAGAACTCTTAATGCCAGTGAAGTAATGTAATAAGATACCTTAACTAATAGCAGCATTAAATATAAAATATGTGTCATATCACGTGACAGCAGATATTGACTTTCAGTTACAATCATTATCTTGTAGTAGACCTAGAGTACATGGCAAGTTTACATTGAGTCTAATTGTAAACTGCAGTAAAATGTGGGGCCTCAGGTGAAGAAACACATTGAGCCACAACTAATGTCGATTGTACAACCCATGTCACGTCAGGTGACAGTTTACACAGATTCAACTTGTAAACCATAGTAAAATATGGGGCCTCATGTGATGAAACATACAGCCACAAATAATGTCGATTGTACAATAGATGTCATATCAGGTGATAGGACACACTGACTTTAACAATCTGTAGTACAATAAGACTAAAGACGAATGGACACCAGGTGATGGGCCACACTGAGCCACGGTGGTATCGATTGCAAAGTATATGTCAAGTCAGGTGACAACACACACTCTCATTCAGTCACAATTATTATATTCTATCAGTCATAGAACACATATGTCCGGTGGTAGCTCACACTGACATACCCTTAAAGTCATGATATTCAATTTGTTATAGGGCACAGAGTTAGTGTTATGGGCGGATGACGCCTTTGTCTTCTTCTCGAGTGGTCGAGGTCTGTCTAGTCCTGTTAGCGGTCATGGATGGTAGTAGGTAGTCATCGAGAAGCTTCCCTGTGTGGCTGTACACTTTGAGTGAAGTAATATGTATCAATTTCTGTACTTACTGCGAGTGCAAAACTCATTACTCTTCAAGCTGCTTTAGCATCATTTTTCAGTCCACGAATTATGTTGTTGTGTTCAGCACAGACTGGTTTGATGCAGCTTTCCATGCTACTCTATCCTGTGTAAGCTTCTTCATCTCCCAGTACCTACTGCAACCTACATCCTTCTGAATCTGCTTAGTGTATTCATCTCTTGGTCTCCCTCTACGATTTTTACCCTCCACGCTGTCCTCCAATACTAAATTGGTGATCCCTTGATGCCTCAGAATATCCCCTACCAACCAATCGGTTCTTCTAGTCAAGTTGTGCCTCAAATTTCTCTTCTCTGCAATTCTATTCAACACCGCCTCATTAGTTATGTGATCTACCTGTCTAATCTTCAACATACTTCCATAGCACCACATGCGAAGAGCACAAGGCAAAAATGATAGTCAATTTTTTCCATTTTCAGGTTAGGACAGAAATTTGTAGCTCAACTACAGCCGAATTTGTAGGGGGGGATGACACGGCAGAAATGCTGGCAGTTACTAAATTATTTGCCTTTTTTTTTGTTGTGCATGGCAAAACCGATGAATGTCATGTGTGGTCACGGCTCATATGGTGAGTCATTTCATAAGGTTGGCAAAACCTGATTGATCAGGAGTTCAACGTGCTGTCTTCATTCTTTTGTTTACTTTGGGTTTGTGATTAGAATGGTGCCAAAGTTTTTAGCTTGTGTTCTTGGTAGTAGTTTCTGTGAAAATTAGTGAATTAAGTGAGTCAAGTGTTGATGAAGATTGTGAAAACGTCAGTAAACCTAGCACAAAGAAGAGAAAATCCCATGGAAGTGTAAGAAATGTGATGAAAAAACTTAAAATATGTACTCACGAAACTGGGCCCGATTGCAGATGTAAAAGACCTCATGTTTTGATAGAGTTTGTGGAGGTGAAAGAAAAAGATTAATTTCTCCATTTAATAGTTTAGAATCTAATGATGCTCAGTCCACATACTTGGCTGGGCTTCTCAATGTTTATCACGTCATAATCGCAGACCAAGAAAGCCTGAAAAGGAATCATTTTAATGATAAGAGCTACACCTACAAAGTATAAATAAAGGATGGTGATAATTTTATTGACACCCTGGTGTGTTATAGAGCATTTTTGTCTGTTTTTGGTGTAACGAATAATGGTCCAAACTATTCAAACAAGTCTGAAAGAAACAGATGAACCCCCAATAGACAAGAGAGGAAAGTATGACCACAAACATTGTAGGATCTCAGAATAAGTTAAGCAAAGTATCATTGATCACATTGCATCGTTTAAGGGCTGTACAAGCCATTATACTTTTAATAAAACTAAAAAAAACATACTTGCCAGACACTTTAAATTTGAAAAAAATGTACACATTGTACAAGACAGGTAGGCCTAATGGTAAGATTGTGTCATATGAATATTATAGACAGATATTTGTATCCAAGTTTAACATAGCTTTTGGGTATCCCAGAAGCGACACCTGCAGTGCATGTGACAGGTACCAAGCAGAAATGAAAGCTCTAAACCTCCAGCTGGAACAGACTAATGATGACAAGGAAAAAGCAAATATTTTAAGCAGCATTAAGACAAAAGAATGTGTGAATGAACTAAACTTGTGGAAAGCTAACGTGTTTTATGACACAAAGAGAAAATGTAGGAAAATTTCAAGGAAAAGGGAGGATACTGAGGCACTTACCATTGATTTACAAAAAAAATTTAAGCTTACCAAATTTGACCACAAATGACGTTTACTACTGCCCTCAATTATCATTGTATTTGTTCAATGTCCACAGTGTATCTACAGGAAACCCAACTTTTTTTGTTTACCCAGAAACAGAAGGAGGTAAAGGTGCAGACGAAGTGCTATCGATGTTGCACCATTATAACTTCATCGTGTTACAGTCCAACGTCAAAAACTTGTACATGTTTTGCGATTCTTGTAGCGGACAGAACAAGAACTACACCATGTTTCGCTTCTGTCATTATGTGTTACAAATCCCAAAAAAATTAGACTACTGCATAACAATCATATCCGTATTCGCGACCATTCTTACCTAGAATGCGATAGAGATATTGCCCTGATAAACGGCAAATTTCTCGCAGAGATACCAGAACATTGGGTAAATGAAAGAAAGAATGCCAGAGTAAAGCCTTTGCCTTCCACTGTGATTGAAGCTGACCAAAACCTATCAAGAAAATTGACTGCTTTCTTGGAAAATCACTGTCACAAGAAATGCCCATTTGCTACATGACCAATTCGTGAAATAAAATTTTGAAAAGACCATTGTAGGTTAGTTGAACACAGATAATCCTACACTGGGTACTTTCTTATGTCGCCGATCCTAATCCAACACCAACTTACCAAGCTTTCAGGGGCGACAGAAGACCCTAGTGATAATACATCCTTCTCTTTACCACCAATTATGCGTGAAGGTAAGAGAAAATGACTCAACACTTTACCTTTGCTTTCACATATCAATAATCTATAGATCTATATTGAGTTATAGAATAATACCTCATAACAATAGTGTAACCTTGAAAGTAATTAAAACTTATCAGTACAAGATATATTATGCCGTTATTGCAAAAGATATTTAGTTAGGTTATTAGTTAAATTCATAATACACTATGTAAGTAGGCAGGTTACTATTTTATGACAAAAACCACCAGCAGGTTCCCTTGTTTTAGCCCAAAAGTTTGCATATTTCCAGATCTGATTAAACTAAAACCTGGAATGTAGCAAGACCTGCAGCGCCTGAAGCGGTTTTGCAGTCCATCTGCTCAGAAGTACTTTGAAGAACTTCCTCATTGACAAAACATATGTTGTAAATAACGGTATTAAAATAAATAATGGCCTATTGTGTTAAATTCTAGAGTATTATAAATCTTATAAAATAAACAGTAAACAGAATCTGATTACAGGCTTCAAGATCCATTGAAGAAGTACAGAAAGATAGTGGACTTTCACGTTTTTACCAAGTTTTTTATGACTACCATCACTTTTACCATGTTTTTTGTGTACCTACTTAAGTTCTTCATTAATAAAGTACTTAAAATTGAAAATGTGTTTATTGTATTACATTTATTACCTACACAAATAGATATAGAACAATAAAAATGTTGTGATAATTATACGGTGAACGTTTATGATATACGAGAGACTACAGCAGAAAATTCCTCCTCCTGAAAAGTTGCAAAAAAGTGACTGTCATTTTTGCCTTGTGCTCTTTATGTCGAAACCTATTCTCTTCTTGTCTAAGGTTAGGTACCACGTATTATACTAACTTGAAATATAAAATTCCAATCGACTATCTCTATCTTGGTATCCATTTCATAACTGGCAATCTTGTATGAAAATCGTGTACCGACTGCTCTTCGGTGTATTCTAGTATCACTATTTTTTGTCAATGGTTAAAGATGCTCGAAGTTTCCATACCATTCATTATAATCTAAAATATTCGGTTTTTGATTCCAATAGAATCTCAGTTTAAAACAACCTTGTAAGTTATTTAATGGCAATTCGCCATATTTTATGCTAACGGTTGTGGGTAGAGTTAACATACGCCCTGCTAAACCCGCAGGAGAGGACAGGTAGTTTAAGTTGTGGAAAGGGGCCACAATAAGTGGTTCTCATTACACTCGAACATACAACCTTTTATTTGACCAAAAATTACAAGAGCCAAGAAAAATTTAAAAAAAACTACATCTTTAGTTTTGGAAATTAATTAGCAGCTGAATGCGCCGTACAATCTCATGCCTTAAGGGCAAGACCACTTCAATTTAAAAACGGCTGGAAGCCAATAACAAAGCTCAACCAAAATCAGAAATTTGAAAGTCAAAGCCTTATCTTAAAACAGTTCCTTAATTGGGCTGAAGGCCCAAAGAATCTGATACTTTAAGACCAAACCATTTAAATTCAAATCGGCTGAAGCCCCAGCACTTAATACTCAATAACATTAATTTTAAAAATACCGAAGGCTTTACGTAAAACAGTTCTTAAACTAGGCTGAAGGCCCAAACCATCTAACACCTTAAGAGCAGAACAACCTTCACCTAAAAACCGGCTAGAAGCCATGCAAGTACAAACAACAAAAAACAATAAAAGGCTGTGCACACAACGTCGCTCAGAAGTTTCCGAGGGTCGGCCCGGAATTCAAACTTAGGTGAGACAGCAGTCGGCCCAACTATTGTCGATCCGACGACAACCCAACCGACAGAGTGAACGGACCCACCGACAAGATAACCTCCGCTTCACCCGACCAGCACACAACAGGGAGTTCAATGGAACAGTGTAGAACGTATTGGCGCCCATAACCAATTATACATTGAGCTGTGAAACTACACACCGTGCTGGACAGCGACAACACGATGAGGAAAATACACTGCCTGAATTTACGTCAATGGCCAGGGCAGGTAACCGGAACGTTGACGGCCACAAGGCATAAGATTCCGCTGGTGCAATTCAATTCAAATAACCAAGTACAGTCAAAATCCACCTGAGGGTGGCTAAAATTTGACAACTGGAAAACACACATTGTTACTCGCGGGAATATCCCAATGGCCGACAACGAACTCCAAACGACTCAATGTGAACAGTCGTGACTTGCTGGTAGATTAAGTCAAAACTCAACTTTCATGTCCAGGATCGGTGAACCACGAACCTCGTAGCAATGGGAACAGCACGACACACTCCAACACCGCATAGAGGCTGCCAGCTGGCCCGGCCAAACGACGGGCCGCGGAGATTTCCTCGCTACTCCACGCCAACCGACCAACTGCCCAGGCCCGGAAACAGTGAAAGGACCATATATACGTCGGCCGATGCGACGACCAACCAACGGTCGTCCCACTCCAATCTGCCTGCGTCGGACAGTTCATGTGTGTCGCCAGCGATCGGCGAGCACTGGCTGTCGGTGCCTCACCGGCGCTCCGTCCCCCGTCTTCACTGCTGCTGCGTCCCGACTGCACTGCTGGTCCGTCTCCAACTGACTGCCAGACACATTTTTTTTTTCTTTATTCAATTTCAATTCCTCCCGAAGGGGGCGGGCTAACAGCAGCTTACTATGCCGCTCTTCAGCCTACAGAATTTGTGTTAAAAAGATGAAGATAATAAAAAATAACAGTTGGCGATAAAATCGGTGACTTAAAGGTAAAATGGCAGAAAATTCTAGAACTTAAAACATAAAACACAGGCTTGATGATGCTAAGAAAATATACAAGAAGCAGAAAAATAACAGACAGACAGTTAAAAAAACACGGCGACAGTCTGGTTTCTGTTTGCAAGATATAAAATGCACACCCAGCGACAGCATGATTTCTGTTCGCAACACTGTGGAAAGACGCACAACACTGAACACTCAAACACGGCACTAAAAAGTTGGCACAAATATGACATACCACAGCCGAGAGCAGGTGGGGGGAAACTGGACAGATGATGGAGAAATAAAAAAGGGGGGGAGGAGAGGAAAAGTGAAGGGTGGGAGGGGGGAAAGAAGCCAATGGAGAATGAGGACCCATAAGAGGGGTGGGGGGTGCTGAGAAGACGTGCCATGGAGTGGGGAAGGCAGAGGAGGGGAATG
Source organism: Schistocerca piceifrons (assembly GCF_021461385.2). Classification (NCBI taxonomy): domain Eukaryota; kingdom Metazoa; phylum Arthropoda; class Insecta; order Orthoptera; family Acrididae; genus Schistocerca; species Schistocerca piceifrons. The sequence continues at coordinate 85,219,683 of NC_060141.1, forward strand.
CAAAAGGACTCGGGGGTGGGGGGGAGAAGGGACGTAGGGGGAGGTTGCGTGGGGAGAAAACACAGGATGGAAGGGGGGAGGAAGAGGGAGCCCAGGGAAAGGACGGAGGAAGGAGGGGGGTGAGGATCAGAGTTGATAGGAGGGATAAAAGGAGGGAGAGAGGGCATCATCCGGGAGGGGGAGTTGATGGAATCCACCTTGGGAAAGGAGATGGAGGGTGGAGAGATGGAGGGTAGGGGGGACACAACGGTGAAGATGTGGCAGGGGGCGGGGATGGGAGAGGAGAGGAGCAACCAGGGGGTGAGGGGGTTCAAGACGGCAGGAGGTGTAGAGGATGCAGATATGTTCAAGGAATAGGAGCAGATGGGGGAAAGGAATGAGATCATAGAGGATCCGCGTGGGGGACGGGAGGCGTATACGGAAGACGAGGCAGAGTGCATGACGCTCAAGGATCTGGAGGGACTTATAGAATTTGGGGGGGGCAGATATCCAGGCAGGACTGGTATAACAGAGGATGGGACGGATTAAGGATTTGTAGGTGTGGAGGATGGTAGAGGGGTGCAACCCCCACGTCCGGCCAGAGAGGAGTTTGAGGAGTCAGAGGCGGTTGTGGGCTTTGGATTGGATGGAGCAGAGATGAGGGATCCAGGTGAGGTGACGGTCAGTGGTAAGGCCAAGGTGGGTGAGGGTGGGGATGAGGCGGACAGGACGCGCACAGACAGTAAGGGAGAAATCCAGGAGCTGGAAGGAGCGAGTGGTACGACCTACGATGATTGCCTGAGTCTTGGAAGGATTGAGTTTCAGGAGCCACTGGTTACACCATGCAGCAAAAAGGTCAAGGTGATTCTGGAGAAGGCGTTGGGACCGCTGGAGGGTAGGAGCGAGGGCGAGGAATACGGTGTCATCAGCATATTGCAAGAGATGTACTGGGGGGGGGGGGGGGTTGGGGCATATCCGCCGTGTACAGGAGGTAGAGGAGAGGGGGGAGGACAGAGCCCTGGGGCACACCTGCAGAGGGGTAGAAGGTGTGGGAATTGGCAGTATGGATGGTAACATAGGAGGGGCGGTGGGAGAGGAAGGAGGCCACCAGACGGATGTAGTTGATAGCAAGGGCGTAGGTTTGGAGTTTAATGCCAGACACACGACGAGCCGGAAATACTATCGGTCGCTCCAAAGATGAATCGACAGTACACTTACCGATACTCACGGGCAAGTACGACAGGAAGTTAGTGACGCCAGTAAATGAAATAAGAAAACGAGACAGCAGTACCGTAATAGAAGATGACAAACAATAAATGAGATAAACGCGAGCCGCTCACGGCTTATTACTGACACACGTAGCACCGTAGCGTCGTCATCTAATTACATTATTTACGAAAGTCTTCAGTTTTAGCATACAGTGACAGTAATTTTAAGCACACATGTAGCGCAGTGATTTCTTTCAGGTAAACGTATCTCAGTGATTTATTGTAGGTATTTGGACAGAGCAGAGAAGAGCACAGTTTCCATTGTTCAGATTAGGAACAATTTTAGGCTCAAGACTAACTATTCCGTGTTGTAATTACGGAAGTAAGCAGTTGTAACTTTTCTAAATGTTCTCGAACTGACATGAATAGCTGTAAGCACATTTAATACACGACAGTTGATCATTACAAATTTTGAGTGTTGATGGGGAAGTTGTCGGTTATTACTGATTTCCTCTCCACTATTCCTAGAATAAATGTTCTGAGTGTCACGTTTGGGAATAGAGATGCCATTTCATGTTTAATAGTTGGCACAGCTAATATCCGCATTTAATATCCACAAATTCCAATAGAAAGTCGCAGTGGTGCTATTGCTAGTTTGCACGAAAATGACAACACCAAAGGAACCATCGTTTTATGTGATGAAATTAGCAGCATTGGAGTCCGTTGCTTATGCACAACATGCATTTCGCTGTAAGTGAGGAGAAGGAAACAGTCACGCGAATTCAAAAGAAAAGTCGCAGAATTTATTTTAATAGATTTAGGGTAATTACAGAGAACCTAATGTCCACCGTTCGATGAGGGTCTGAATTACTATACTACCAAAAATTACTTCAATGTAATTACTGCTGTGTAACATTGCTCGGTCTAAGCCGATTGACTATATTCCAATAAACTACATATTTATTCACACGTCCTTACTGCGCCTTTGTAGAGAGAAGAACCAATTCAAATATCTATTGAATTCTGTCTGTAGAAACGTCTTTCATACAATGTATCACTCTGCTAGTTGCGAATCATTTTCATCATGCAAAGACCAGATCTACTAGTACAGTCTCATCTTTGGTTATGCAAGTATACCTGCAAGCAATACTTAGAAGGTGAAGCCATGACAGTCAGTCCATGTCAACCAGTCAGGTCGCTCGGCGTTTAGATTCAGTCCTTTGGCCTCCGTGTTTGCGGACAAAACCCCTTCCTCTTTCTTCGTCCTCGCTACACTCGGTGCAGGAGTCGCTGTTAACTTAACGCTGCACATCGAAAACTTAGTAAAAGTTCAGATATATTGTCCCGTGAATGGTCGGAGATAGCCATTACCAAAATTCAACTCAAAATGGTTCAGATTTCTCTAAGCACAATGGATTTAGCGTCTGAGATTATCAGTCCCCTAGTCTTATAACTACTTAAACCTAACTAACCTAAGGACATCACACAAAACCATGCCCGAGGCAGGATTCGAATCTACGACCGTAGCAGCAGCGCGGTTCCGGAATGAAGCGCCTAGAACCGCTCGGCCACATTGTCCGAAATTCAGCTTCCAGGAATTTTGGTGAAGACGTAACATGACTGAAATGCTATGGCGTCATTACTTTTTGCATCTTATTACACGCGCACTTGGGTTTCCGTGTATGTAGGGCTAGGTTTCTTTTTTCCAATCGAGGCTTTGTCAGAATGGAGCAGGATTAATATCAGTGTTTTATTAATCCATCCTTGGGTAAAGGCCACATTTCGCGTTGCTTTCGCATTCATTTGATAGTATGACAGGAATTTTGAAGTACAGGTTCAAAAAGAAAGAACAGATTTCAGTTGTTTATCACAGACAACGTATGAAAGATAGAAAAACATTGCAATCGTCATTGGCTAGAAGAACGTTCAAAGTTTTATATTCGCACAGACCGTATACCATGAACTTAACATAAGCATCATGCATTGCTCGAGGAACATCGAAATGGTAATTTATTTCACACTACACAGGAATCAACGGGTCCCTGTTCATTGATCGACACCTTCAACCATTCGGTTTCTAAGTTCTTCTAGAGTAACTGCCGTAAGTGGGACAGAGACCTTGTTTTTTATGTGGCCCACAGAAAGGATGTCGCAGGGTGTGAGGTCTGGTGACTCGGGAGGCCAAAAGCAATGAACAAGATCTTGTTGCCCCATTCCAATGTTGTGGCATCGTTTGATAAGATAACGCCACACCTCTAGGGGAAAGTGACATGTGGCGCCGTCGTGGGTAAAAATGAAATCGTTGTTATCTTCGTCAAGCCGAGGAAACAACCAGTTTTGTAACATGTCCATGTATGACACTTCGGTCAATTTGCTCCGCAAGAAAGACAGGTGCATAAACTCTGTGGAGAGAAACGGCACAAAACATGTGGGATCGATAGTTCCGATGCCACAGCATAGGTGCACACTGGTAGGTTGGCACTACGAGAGCGGACGAGCTATGCCGACCGCAGCACCCTCTAGCCGACGCTGTGGAGCTCAACGAGCGCCGCTCTGCTTTCTACATCTACATTCATACTCCGCAAGCCACCCAACGGTGTGTGACGGAGGGCACTGTCATTACCTCCCTTTCTTGATCCAGTCACGTATGGTTCGCGGGAATAACGACTGCCGGAAAGCCTCCGTGCGTGCTCGAATCTCTCTAATTTTACATTCGTGATCTCCTCGGGAGGTATAAGTAGGGGGAAGCGGTATATTCGATACCTCATCCAGAAACGCACCCTCTCGAAACCTGGACAGCAAGCTACACCGCGATGCAGAGCGCCTCTCTTGCAGAGTCTGCCACTTGAGTATTTGCTTACCAAATAACCCTGTGACGAAACGCGCCGCCCTTCTTTGGACCTTCTCTACCTCCTCTGTCAACCCTACCTGGTACGGATCCCACACTGATGAGCAATACTCAGGTATAGGTCGAACGAGTGTTTTGTAAGCCACCTCCTTTGTTGATCAACTACATTTTCTAAGGACTCTCCCAATGAATCTCAACCTGGCACCCCCCTTACCAACAATTAATTTTATATGGTCATTCCACTTCAGATCGTTCTTTACGCATACTCCCAGATATTTTACAGAAGTAACTGCTACCAGTGTTTGTTCCGCTATCATATAATCATACAATAAAGGATCCTTCTTTCTATGTATTCGCAATAAATTACATTTGTCTATGTTAGGGGTCAGTTGCCACTCCCTGCACCAACTGCCTATCCACTGCAGATCTTCCTGCATTTCACTGCAATTTTCTAATGCTGCAACTTCTCTGTATACTACAGCATCATCCGCGAAAAACCGAGTTGATCAAGAGCAGACAACCTAGCAAATTAGATTCTACTTGTAGGGGGCAGCCATTATAGACTTTGCCTTTGTAACTTCTAGTAACTGTTAGCTTTGACACACGAACGGCTTCGCACCTACGTGCTAATCTGTACCAATAGTTAAGTAATGTGTATGTATATGTTTATACACCAGTAAAGGTGCTTTAACTTTACTTGCAGTACCGAAGTGCTTTACCTCACCTGCTCCTACTCGCTTCCTTTATTCAGCCAATCTTGCACATCACAGAAGCAGGTCCACACGCCGCCATCCAGGCGGGATACAAAAAAACACATTCAGTTTCAGTCAGTCTCTTTCATGTTAGATAACGACGCCAGGAATTTGTGATCCTCAGATTCTTACATTATGGCTGTTCACTGTATCCGATAGATGAAACGTCGATTCCTCCGAAAAGATGAATCGTGCGGAAAATGTGTCCTCTACCATATCCTGGAGAACTGTAATGCAAAAATCTGCTATAGTCGCCGGGACGCAGTTGATGCAGTAACTGCAACTTGTAAGGTTTCGTAAGCGGGGGTCGTTTCAGAACACGCTGCACCGTTCTTTGAGCAAGTTCAGGTTTTTGGCCTGCCCTTTTTGTGGACTTCCGAGGTCTCTGTATGAAAGACTCTCCGACACGTTCGGCATTTTCATCAAACGTGCGAGGCCGAACAGTGCTCTTCCTTTCGCATACGCAACCAACTTTTAAGAATTTTGTACACCAGTCATAAATCTGCTTGTGCTGATCGACAACGAAATGCATGTTACTCCTGAACAGTGGACTGAATTTGTGCAAATTCCGACAAACAAAGTGATTTCTCTTCTGATATAGTCGCTATGTTGATACAAGCAATAAACACTGCAGCTGTGAAAAAACTTTGAACCTTCCTGTGTCCGTTGTCATGTGCAATGTTTTTCCATATTTGATACACTCATGTTTAGGAAAAACAGAACATCTTGGACGACTAGGGATAGCACGGTCATATTCACAGGACGTGTACATTAGTACTCGCATATTATGCAGAAATGATTAGCATTTCAGTCACCTCGGTACAGCATGTGTCCTGCTAGCCAGAGGGTCCCCCATGGGGCCTCATAACTTGTTTCATGTGTGAAGACATCGACGCGTATAAGGCGCGAATGGCGTTCCAAAGTATAGCCACCCACGCTGCATTCACCTGGTTCCAAAGTTCATCTGCGGTAGTTATCATTGGATCATAGCGCTGCACACGTCGTTTCACTATACCCTACATATTTTAGATTGGTGACAAGGCTAATGGTCGGGCGGACCAGGGCAAAAGGCTGATATCCTGTGACACAAAGAAGGCACGTGTTCGTGCAGTAACATGCGTTCGTGCATTGTCTCGCCGAAAAATGGAGTATGGGATGTTGTGCAGAAAGGGCATGGCTACGGGTAGCAGGATGCTGACCTCTAAGAGGTCGGCACGTGATGGTTGATCGCTGCAGCAAATACACTACTGGCCATTAAAATTGCTACACCAAGATGAAATGCAGATGATAAACGGGTATTCATTAGACAAATATAACATACCAGAACTGACATATGATTACATTTTCACGCATTATGGGTGCATAGATCCTGAGAAATCAGTACTCAGAACAACCACCTCTGGCCGTAATAACGGCCTTGATACGCCTGGGCATTGAGTCAAACAGAACTTAGAAGGCGTGTACAGGTACAGCTGCCCGTGCAGCTTCAACACGATACCACAGTTCATCAAGAGCAGTGACTGGCGTATTGTGACGAGCCAGTTCCTCGGCCGCCATTGACCAGACATTTTCAATTGGTGAGAGATCTGGAAAATGTGCTGGCCAGGGCAGCAGTCGAACATTTTCTGTATCCAGAAAGGCCCGTACAGGACCTGTAGCCGGCCGGAGTGACCGTGCGGTTCTAGGCGCTACAGTCTGGAACCGAGCCACCGCTACCGTCGCAGGTTCGAATCCTGCCTCGGGCATGGATGTGTGTGATGTCCTTAGGTTAGTTAGGTTTAATTAGTTCTAAGTTCTAGACGACTGATGACCTCAGAAGTTAAGTCGCATAGTGCTCAGAGCCATTTTTGAAGGACCTGTAACATGCTGTCGTGCATTATCCCGCTGAAATGTAGGTTTTCGCAAGGATCGAATGAAGGGTAGAGCCACGGGTCGTAACACATCTGAAATGTAACGTCCACTGTTCAAAGTGCCGTCAATGCGAACAAGAGGTGACCGAGACGTGTAACCAATGGCACCCCATACCATCACGCCGGGTGATACGCCAGTATGGCGATGACGAATACACGCTTCCAATGTGGGTTCACCGCGATGTCGCCAAACACGGAAGCGACCATCATGATGCTGTAAACCTGGATTCACCCGAAAAGATGACGTTTTGCCATTCGTGCACCCAGGTTCGTCGTTGAGTACACCATCGCAGGCGCTCCTGTCCGTGATGCAGCGTCAAGGGTAACCGCAGCCATGGTCTCCGAGCTGATAGTCCATGCTGCTGCAAACGTCGTCGAACTGTTCGTGCAGATGGTTGTTGTCTTGCAAACGGCCCCATCTGTTGACTCAGGGATCGAGACGTGGCTGCACGATCCGTTATACCCATGCGGTTGAGATGCCTGTCATCTCGACTGCTTGTGATACGAGGCCGTTGGGATCCTGCGCGGTGTTTCCTATTACCCTTCTAAACCCTCCGATTCCATATTCTGCTAACAGTCATTGGATCTCGACCAACGCGATCAGCAATGTCGCTATAAGATAAACGGCAATCGCGATAGGCTGCAATCCGGCCATTATCAAAGTCGGAGACGTGATGGTACGCATTTCTCCTCATTACACGAGGCATCACAACAACGTTTCACCAGGCAACGCCGGTCAACTGCTGTTTGTGTATGAGAAATGGGTTGGAAACTTTCCTCATGTCAGCACGTTGTAGGTGTCGCCACCGACGCCAACCTTATGTGACTGCTCTGAAAAGCTAATCATTTGCATATCACAACATCTTCTTCCTGTCGGTTAGATTTCGCGTCTGTAGCACGTGTTCTTCTTGGTGTAGCAATTTTAATGGCCAGTAGTGTATCTACCAATGCCAGTATTGCCGGCCCCTGTTTCGATCACAACCGACGTAGTTTCTCCCTAGGCGTCGGTCAGGGGCCTGAAGATGGCGTTGCAAAACGCAAATTTGATGGGTGAAAGGTGTTTAATTTGACATCCTGTTACTCACGTGTGTCACACTGATCACAGTGGCCTGGACGCGCACCATCTGTGATTTGTGGTTCTGCGCAACAGCAGCTCACTCCATAAGGCCTTGAGTTGATGTATGTATTGTGTGAATGCAATCATTGTGATGCCGCTCCCTCTGCCTGCGGCGAATCAAACTCCACCCATCTTTTGCAAATAAACGGGGCCTGGATTCGTCCGAAAACATTATCTGATACCATTTCTTCGGCAGTGATCTCGTTCGATGCTGCATTGGTGTCTAGAATGTTTGTGCACATTTGTCAAAGGTAGGCGGAGAACCCATGCCGTATGTAACCAATGCCTTAATAAACGGCGACGGACTGTCACTCCTGACAGTGTACGATGTTTACTCTGTTCCACTGTTGCGCCAGAACTGAGGGGGACGCAGATCTGTCCTGCAATGCCATTCGGATGATGTGTCGATCCTCTCGGGGGGGGGGGGGGGGGGTGGTACTACCCGACACATCTCGTCGTGTTCTACGGCCTGCGTGGAATCATTCTGCACACACCCGTTGAAGAGTTAGTCCCACACGAACTGCAATTTCCCCGATGGATGCATCATATTCTCTCATGCCGCTAATGCGCCCTCTTTCAAACTCACTGATTGCACAGTACTGTTCGCGGATATGTCTCCGAGGCTTCCTGCACGTCTGTTCAAGTGACACAGATCCATTATCTTCGATTTATAGCGACAACGAAAGGCGCAGGCACATTTTGCCGATAGGTGGTATTCCTCTGCGATATTAATGTTGACCTTGAATCCGCTGGCCAACATGGTTCTGCAGTACATACTAATGTACATGTCCTGTGAGTATGAACGTTCTGTCTCTAGTCGTTCAAAGTTTTTCATCTTTTGTGAACATGCCGGCCGGGGTGGCCGAGCGGTTCTGGGCGCTACAGTCTGGAGCCGCGCGACCGCTACGGTCGCAGGTTCGAATCCTGCCTCGGGCATGGATGTGTGTGATGTCCTTAGGGTAGTTAGGTTTAAGCAGTTCTTAGTTCTAGGGGACTGATGACCTTAGAAGTTAAGTCCTATAGTGCTCAGAGCCATTCTCGTGAACACGTATTTAGTTTGTAATAAACAACTGAAATCTGTTTTTTTCTTTTTGACTCATCCGATATATTGGCTTCATGTCTGCTTTTGTGAATGTGTATTAGTGTTTGTACAACAATGTGGTTTGACAATGGACATTTCTATCTATGGTTCAGGAATTAATATGTTTATCTTTAATAACACATGAACTTAACTTTAAAACGCTAATACATATTATTTCTCGTGAAATCATTCTTCAAGTTTAAAGCTTATTAGAGCCACTGGCACACGCACTCGTGTAGCTTGTATTCTCAGAAGTAGCAGGTGCGAGTGCAACTTATTGTAATCGAGCTACCTGCTGCAGAATCTATGCCACAGCAAAATGTGCTTAGCAGATGAAATATTTGTTAGTATTCCTGACAATTTTCAGCCACACTGAGGTAAGTCGTGAGTGTTGCAGCAGTGACGATTTCAAGACATTACATTTCAAAATTCATTTTGCTATCAGGTATTAGACCATACTAACACCACTCCCATATGCATTGCATGCAGTGTTAGGACGACTGAAAAACTTGGATATAATTTTGTGCTACCATAACACATATTAACATCTCCTTACAGGTGCGTATTGAATTTATCTATGAATGTTCTCTCACTACCACGTATTTCATTAACAATGGTAAGGTCGTGTTCTTTGTTCAACAATGACTAAATTTTATAAAAAGGGGGATATTTTTAGCGCACGAACACCGAAGTCATAAACAGGCATTCGTAGGTAGAAAAAATAATTAGTAGTAGCGAAGGTTCAAAAATGGTTCAAATGGCTCTGAGCACTATGGGACTTAACTGCTGATGTCATCAGTCCCCTAGAACTTAGAACTACTTAAACCTAACTAACCTAAGGACATCACATACATCCATGCCTGAGGCAGGATTCAAACCTGCGACAGTAGCGGTCGCGCGGTTCCAGACTGAAGCGCCTAGAACCTCTCGGCCAGACTGTCCGGCTCAGCTTTAAGTTTTGAAATGTCCATTCATTGTGCCACGAGCGTTTCCTTCAAAAGTCTGAGTTTTCCTGATAATTATGCGTATGTGTTACGTAGTTACGTATATGAGCGTGGATTGCATTGAAGAAAAGTAAATATGTTCTGTAATGTGTCAAATGGTCTTCATAATGGAAGCTGAACACAAATTTTATTTTCTAATTCTGCCATGAACTCTCTGAGTAGAGAAAGGAAGTATGATTAGAATTTAACATTTTAGCTATGTCGACAATTACAAGAGGAAAGCGGCTTGTGGTGATCTTTCACAAACTCACCTCAGCACAGGAAACTCTATACGACAGAACAGGAGAGATTTAAGAAAATTGCGTTACTGCGCGTCTTACTCCTTTCAGACAAGCACTTTGAAAAGGCTAAGCGCATTACTGCCTCATTAAAATGTGTCTTTCCATAGTTTCTTAGTCCCTTGCTGAGAACTCCTGCATGATATAAATTTTCCGTGAACTCGAATCCGATTTAGATTTTGTCTAATTGCATTTCGTGTCTACTTAATTCCCTAAAGAACTGCACAAAACTCTCGAGGCAATTTTTCACGAGCTGAGCGATCAGTTTTGTGTAAAATGTTGTATAATAAATTCTCAGTTCCTCGGTAAGCTGGATTATGTTTCCTGCTAATTAGCTTAAATACTAAATTCTTCGATAATTGGAACGGAAAATTGAATACGTGGTACGTAGAAAATGTTTCCAGTACTAGTTACGACAGGCTATCGCTTGAAATTTTCCACGACATTCTTCTTATCGGTATATTCTGTTGGAACTATTACACTGACAGTGAATTCTCTGAGACTGTCATGGCTGCAAGCTATCTCGCGTTTGAATCAACTCAGGATCTTTTTATTCTAGAGAAGAGGAAGGGAGGTCGAAGTAAAGCGCCTCGTAGATATCTGGGTCACTGCAGACACACCACTATCGCTGTTCAACAAATTTGTGGAAGGAAACGACCGTGATTCCTCCCGACAGCCAGGTGAAGTGATTTGTGGGAAAAACAGACATTAGGACAACCTCAGGCTTCTTGAAATAGCTCGTGCCGGTGAACAACGTATTTAGAAAGAACGTGTTCCAGCAGCACAGAATCAGTAATAAAAGCTGCTAGTAAGTTTTCATTTTCAGATCTATCTGAAAGTTAATGACGCGAACCGTAGCTAGTTTGTTAAACACACCGCGTCCCGAATTTACTCTTCTTCTAATCTCTTTTGTCGCCTCCCAAAACCTTTACAGCTGTTCTAATTACAAAAAATATCAGTTAATTATATTTCTTCATCGTGCATTTGTGGGTTTTCTTTTCGATATGTAGGATTTATATTGTTTAACTCGTAATGTAGAAGTTATTATTGTTCATGGGTATTTGTAGGTTAAGTGTATCTAAACAGATAAGTTTAATTAACACGTATTCCTTCATTGTTTCCCAGTTTTGTGTTTCAATAACTTCAAGGAGATACACAATGTGGCCATAAATATTCGGACAGCCCTGAAAACATACGTTTTTCATATTAAATGCATTGTGCTGCCACCTGCTGCCAGGCACTCCATTTCAGCGACCTTTGCAGTCATTAGGCATCGTGAGAGAGCAGAATGGGGCCCTCCGCGGAACTCACGGACTTCAAACGTAGTCAGGTGTTTGGGTGTCACTTGTGTCATACGTCTGTAAGTGAGATTTTCACACACCTAAACATGCCATGGTCCACTGTTTCCGTTGTGATAGTGAAGTGGACACGTGAATGGACACGTGCAGGATGAAAGTGTACAGGCCGACCTCGCCTGTTGACAGAGACCGCCGACAGTTGAAGAGGGTCGCAATGTGTATTAGGCAGACATCTGTCCAGACCATCGCACACGAATTCGAAACTGCATCAGGATCCACTGCAAGTACTATGACAGGCGGGAGATGACAAAACTTGGATTTCATGGTCGAGAGGTGCTCATAAGCCACACATCACATCGTAAAAGCCAAACGACGCCTCGCTTGGTGTGAGGAGCGTAAACATTGGACGATTGAACAGTGGAAAAACGTTGTGTGGAGTGACGAACCTATGTACACAACGTTTCGATCCAATGGCAGCATGTGGGTATGGCGAATGCCCGGTGAATGTCATCTGCCAGCGTGTGTAGCGCCAACAGTAAAATACGGACGCAGTGGTGTTATGGTGTGGTCGTGTTTTTCATGGAGGTAGCTTGCATCTCTTTTTGTTTTGCGTGGCAGTATCACAGCACAGGCCCACATTGATGTTTTAAGCACCTTCTTGCTTCCCACTGTTGAACAGCAATCCGGGGATGGCAATTGTATCTTTCAACACGATCGAGCACCTGTTCATAATGCACGGCCTGTGGCGGAGTGGTTACACGACAATAATATCCCTGTAATGGAGTGGCCTGCACAGAGTGCTTATCTCAATCCTACAGGACACCTTTTGGATGTTTTCGTACGCCGACTTCATGCCAGGCCTCACCGGCCGACATCGATGCCTCCCCTCAGTGCAGCACCCCGTGAAGAAATGGGACTGTCATTTCCCAAGAAACCTCCCAGCACCTGATTCGACGTATGCCTGCGAGAGTGGAAGCGGCCATCGAGGCTAAGGGTGGGCCAAAACCATATTGAATTCCAGAATTACCGGCGCCATGAACTTGAGAATCATTTTAAGCCAGGTGTCCGGATAGTTTTGATCACATAGTGTATGAGAATAGTTTTGGTGGGAGTGACTCTTCTTTTCCGATTCTTATCTCATTTTTCGATTTATTATCATCTTCATAAATTCTACTGCATGCTGTAGCATTGCATTTATTTTGCAGCATAACGTAGGCGGGAACAATAATTTGATAATCAGACTGCGAGCATTGATTTGTAGGACTGTAAATATCAGCCTCCAACCTCAGTTTACGTACGTTTCCAGCGAGAATCTAAGATTACGCTGCTATTCACTTGCAGTTTCAGCCATATTTATGCTCCTTGTACTGCATTAACATTAATAAATTAACAAGTCAGACACAATATTACTATGTTCGTATTACTAATGATCCTGCAACTTTTATTTAATTATTTATTTCTGAGTAATTAGTCTTCAGAATGGTTTGATGCAGTCCGCCACGAATTCCACTTTTGTAACAACCTCTTCGTCTCAGAGTAGCACTACAACCAAACTCCTCAATTATTTGTTGGATATATTCCAATCTCTGTCTTCCCCTACAGTTTTTATCCTCTACTTAACACTTGTCCCATCAGTTTGACCTTCTGTTTCCAAAGTTTTCCACATTTTTCTATTGTCGCCGCGCGCGGGATTAGCCGTGCGGTCTAGGGCGCTGCAGTCAGGGACAGTGCGGCTGGGCCCAGCGAAGGTTCGAGTCCTCCATCGGGCATAGGTGTGTGTGTTTGTCCTTAGGATAATTTACGTAAAGTAGTGTGTAAGCTTAGGGACTGATGACCTTAGCAGTTGAGTCACATAAGATTTCACACACACATTTCTATCGTCGCTGATCATGCGGAAAACCTACTCATTTCTTATCTTATCAGCCCACCAAATTTTCAGCATCGTTCTGTAGCACCACGTATCATGACCCATCGTCTCCATTAGTCTTCATTTACGCTGTTCTCGGCCTTCCAGATGTATATGAATTGGACATCTTTGGTCTTCGAATGATTATGTAGTCTTCTAAGGTGACAATAATATTATTCACATTATTTGTGTCGGAAAACGTGTTCGCTCTCCTCCGGAAGTCTCTCAAACACGCTTTCTTATTAGACAAAAAAGTCGTTTTCGTATTCACCGCTCATTACATCTTTTCGAATGAAGCATTATCTTTTAAGATAAAGACACGACAAGAGATACGTAAAAATTAGTGAAATCGGTTTTGTGGCTACACGCGAACGAACGAAAGTTGGCATTTCATTTCGTTGCAGATGCCGGTGCGTGGAACGATGCTAAATAGGGTCTTCGCTTTTTGCAATAGTTGTAAACTGTACTGCGTTTTAAAGAAAATTAAGCAACGCTCCAGAAGAAATGCTCTCTCCATTTTCCTATTAGTCGTTACAACACTCATATAACATTCCTTCTCTACGCTGGTTATCGACGTTTCGTTTCTCAAGTTTATACGATAAGTCACCCAGAGTATAAATTACATTGAGAATTGTGAGAAGAGTGGGATGCGGGTGCCACTCTATGTCACACGTTGACTGTTATTTCCGCAAGGGATTGTAAGCTGTCTGTTTAATTTATCTACACATAAAATACTGAAATTTTTTTTTTTCAAAAATCTTTCTCCTCATGTAACGTGTCCTTAAGATAACGTGTTCAGCTTCTGAGCGATACTGACTTTTGGTTTGCCCTGTCTTTCGCTTGTGAATAGTGTCGTGAAGTAAAACTGTAATCTTAGTGAAATGCTAATTATGAAATAATGAAAATGAATGTAGCTAAATTCCAAAAGAAACTAATTATGTACTCAATAAAAACTATTTAAATGAAAGTCAGTGCTGAAGTACGTTATAAAAGTTACGTAAGATTATGTGCAATGTCCTACTTGAAATATCCACAAAATACAATACTGCTCAACTCGGAAGGAAATAACCGTTTAAGATTACCTTCATTGCTCACTGTAAATGAATCAGGTTGCTTAGCACAACACCTGAAAATTCTGACTACATACTGTTTCATCATAAGAACGCAAAGTGAGATCTGCACTAAAACAAGTAACTTACTTCTTGCTCAGCATGCTATTTTGTATCTGGTGTACTGACGTTCTCGAAAGCAAATTTAAATCAACAAACGCAGCAGCTAAAGGAAAATAACCTACCCACTGCTAAATTTTTGTTTCCTTGTCAGAAACAATGTGTGGCTGCGTGTGGCGTAATGTGCAACGCTCACACGACAAAATGCTTTTACTAAGCATGATGGAGCCCGCGCGGTTAGCCGTGCGGTGTAACGCACTGCTTCCCTAGCGGGAAGGCTCTCGGTCCCCGGCGCGAATCCGCCCAGCAAATTAGTGTCGAGTTCCGGTGTGCCGGCCAGCCTGTGGATGGTTTTTAAGTCGGTTTCCTATCTACCTCGGCGAATGCCGGCTGGTTCCCCGCATTTCGTCGCGGCGATTGCTGCGGAACACCGTTTCTACGTATGCGTACACCATAATTACTCTAACACGCAGACATTGGAGTTCCACTCGTCTAGAATGAGACGCTCCCGGTGGTTTCCACTGGGGGCCGAATCCCACAATAACCCCGGTTTCGGTGTGTGGCGACGGAGGGGTGAGTGGACTGTTGTGGCCTGTTGTGGGGTTGCGTACCACTGAGGACTAAGGCGGGGACGAAGCCCTTCCGTCGTTTCTAGGTCCCCAGTTCAATACATACATACATACAAGCCTGATGGAAAAGGATTTTACTTTAAAGAGAAGCCTTCAAGAATAATTAAATCCTGATTACTGTCAAACAAGACTGTACAACATAAGCAGACTTTAACGATTATGATGTTCTCTCATTACATAACTTACATTTAAACCAGTTGCGTTATTTGTGACATAGTGGAAACAAGGAGATCATATTAACACTAATCATGAATACTATCAGTTATTGGAGGGACAAATATTTCGTTCCATTAATAGTTCTGACAAATAAACATTTAATTCTTGTACGTGTGTTGGTTACCTTGTCATATACCTCCAAATATCTTCTCCATCCATACGCTCAAGAAAATATCTTTACAAACAAGTTTTTATCTCCGTAACAAAGTATCCCAGGTAATTTCTTCCAGATCCACAAATATCAGATCTCCTTCTCTAAAACTCTACTGCCTCTAATAAGAATGCTCTGTCGTTGCATACCTTGACAAGCGAACAGGCGCATCGCAGGTAACATTAAACACAGAGTCAAGGATCTTGTCCACTAGTCGTGCAGCGCGCTCATGCATGTCCGAGTACAGTAAAGGTGAAATATTTACAATGGCAGGAAAAATAAAACCTTACAGGATACATCCCTTCACTCGTACCTCGCGTATAAATCGGCACCGCGTGTGGTTTACAAGCAGAGATTCATTGCCTTAGTGCGCTGCACGAATTGTCGGAGCTCCATGCTTTCACATGTGTCTCACTCACGGCGAAGGGGCATATGAACCAAGAGTGTTTTCTAGATGGTCGAAGAAAGTACTATCGGCAGGTGAGAATATTAACGATAATGAACGGAAGATCCTGAGAAATTTCTTGGAGAGAAATGATGTCTTGCTAAACATACAGAGGAAGAAAGATTAGTGCTTAGCGTCCCGTCGACAACGACGTTATTAGAGACGGAGCACAAACTAGTAGTAGGAAAGGACGGGGAAGGAAATCGGCTCCGCCCTTTCAGAAAAAAAAACATTCTTGCACTTAAGGAAATCACGGAAAATCTGCGTCTGGATGAGGATTTAAACCGACGTCCATACGAATGTGAGTCCAGTGTGCTAACCATAGTTCCAAATCTCTGGGTCTATCCATAGAAATGTCCCTACTAACAGATGACTTACTTTCAATTTCACAGGTCGCACTACACCCAACCGAGTTACAAGGAGACCGAGTCCTGAAATGTACCATTCTGCGAATTCTCTGCTGTCCGTTAGTTACATTTTCCAAGGGTAAGTTTGCACAACATGCCATGTCACGGAACTGGGTAGATAACAGAATATGCACTTCATTTACATTTGTGTCTGACGCTTACTACCATTTCCACGCGAGTGCACGTGAGAGAAGGCAGTATTTCGTTTAGCAACAAAAGCACTAATTACCATACAAACTTGCCGCCGTGGCCAGTTACACGACTGTGCAATAGCGTTCATTGTGGCTGTGGAACATTTTCACTGCGAACACTTGGCTGGCAAGGGGAGGAAAGGCTTCTGATCGCCAGCGTTTGCGCCAGTATTGTTGATTAAACTCTCAACCTCTCCGTAGTACCTCATGACATGAGTGTATGCAACATTGTTGATGACGACCCGTCTGTGTGACGGAATCGGTATGGTGAGGGTGTGGAATCAGTATACCGCTCTCCTGGCTGTTGGCTACTATTACCGAGCGACGTGGCGCAGTGGTTAGCACTCTGGACTCGCATTCGGGAGGACGACGGTTCAAACACGCGTCTGGTCATCCAAATTTAGGTTTTACGCGATTTTCCCAAATCTATCCAGTTAAATACCGGGATGAAACCTATGAAGGGGCACACCTGATCTCCTTCCCCATCCTTGACACCATCTGAATCTGTGCTCCATCTCTAATGACTTCGATGTCGATTGGACCGCCGAGCAGTGTGGAGGCTGTTTGACAAAAGTAGCATGGAATCAGTCGAAGGAGTCACTCATAAGTTCCAAAGTGTAAGGAATAGTGTCGCTACCACAGTGCCCCAGGGAGCTAATAAGAGGGTGTACAATATTCGGTCACCTTTCCATAAACCACACATCTTTGTAGTAAATGTTAAGTCACTCTTCAAGTGGCGTAAAGAGCGACGGCCCTGACAATGAATGACTGGAAACGAATGATTCGGAATGGATAATCACGCTTTACTCTTTGGCAGTCTGATGGAAGAGTTTTGAATGGATGATTTCCAATAGTGAACTACAAAGGAGGCAATATTACGGTACGCAGGTGTTTTTCGTGGTTAGGATGTGACCACCTTACCGTTCTTAAGAAAATGCTTATTGCGGAAGTATATGAAAAAATTATAGGCGGTGGTATACTGCGCACAAAAGAGGAATTATTCAGGAGATCATGATTGTTTGTTTCTGCGTACTGCACCCGGTCGCAAAGCAGCATTTGTGAGGCAATAGTTTGTGGAAATAGTGTGTGAAATGGACTGGCTTGTCCAGATTCCTGACGTGAGCCCAATGGTACACCCCTGGGATGAGTTAGACCATCCGAGCTGTAGACACCAGTCTCTAACTTCGCTGCCTCCTACGGTTTCGATTCTTGAGCATTAATGAGCTGCTGCTTCTCCACAGACATTTAGACACCTCACTGAAAGTGTCCCCATCAGAGTTCAAGCCGTCATAAAGGCGAAGAATGGACACACCCCACTTTAACCCTCCAACTATCAGGATTTTTTTGTTTCATTGATTACCAGTGGGGTTATATAGACCCCAACTAATTTACACCTGATATACACTACTGGCCGTTAAAATTGCTACACCACGAAGATGACGTGCTACAGAAGCGAAATTTAACCGACAGGAAGAAGATGCTGTGATATGCAAATGATTAGCTTTTCAGAGCATTCACACAAGGTTGGCGCCGGTGGCAACACCTACAACGTGTTAACATGAGGAAAGTGTCCAACCGATTTGTCATACACAAACAGCAGTTGACCGGCGTTGCCTGGTGAAACGTTGTTGTGATGCCTCGTGTAAGGAGGAGAAATGCGTAGCATCACGTTTTCGACTTTGATAAAGGTCGGATTGAAGCCTCTCGTGATTGCGGTTTATCGTATCGCGACATTGCTGCACGCGTTGCTCGAGATCCAATGACTGTTAGCAGAATATGGAGTCGGTGGGTTCAGGAGGGTAATACGAAATGCCGTGCGGGATCCCAACGGCCTAGTATCACTAGCAGTCGAGATAACAGGCATCTTATCCGCATGGCTGTAACGTATCATGCTGCAACGTCTCGAGCCCTGAATCAGCAGATGGGGACGTTTGCAAGACAAAAACCATCTATATGAACAGTTCGACGACGTTTGCAGCAGCATGGACCACGGAGACCATGGCTGCGGTTACCCTTGACGCTGCATCACAGGAGCGCCTGCGATGGTGTACTCTACGACGAACCTGGGTGCACGAATGGCATAACTTCATTTTTTCGGATGAATCCAGGTTCTGTTTTCAGCATCACTATGGTCGGATCCGTCTCTAGCGATATCGCGGTGAACGCACATTGGAAGCGTGTATTCGTCATCGCCTTACTGGCGTGTCACCTGGCGTGATGGTATGGGGTGCCATTGGTTACACGTCTCGGTCATCTCTTGTTCGCATTGACGGCACTCTGAACAGTGGACGTTACATTTCTGATGTGTTACGACCCGTGGCTCTACCCTTCATTCGATCCCTTAGAAACCCTACATTTCAGCAGGATAAAGCACGACCGCATGTTGAAGATCCTGTACAGTCCTTTCTGGATACAGAAAATGTTCGACCGCTGCTCTGGCCAGCACGTTCTCCAGATCTCTCACCAATTGAAAACGTCTGGTCAATGGTGGCCGAGCAACTGGCTCGTCACAATACGCCAGTCACTTCTCTTGATGTCCTGTGGTATCGTGTTGAAGCTGCATGGGCAGCTGTCTGTACCTGTACACGCCATCCAAGCTCTGTTTGACTCAATGCCCAGGCGTAACAAGGCCGTTATTACGGCCAGTGGTGGTTGTGGGTTCTGATTCCTCAGGATCTATGCACCCAAATTGCGTGAAAATGTAATCACATGTCAGTTCTAGTATAATATATTTGTCCAGTGAATACCCATTTATCATCTGCATTTCTTCTTGGTGTAGCATTTTAATGGCCAGTAATGTATTTACAGTACTTTAAAGCGACTTCGGTCTCTCTAGGTGAATCTCGACGATCATTTCATCTCGAGGGGAAGGGAAGGGAAGGGAAGGGAAGGGAAGGGAAGGGAAGGGAAGGGAAGGCGTCGTTTGGCGGCAACGTTTCAACAAGTTTCCTACTTGTCATTTTCAAGCGATGTGTCTGGTTCGTGTCCTGTCCGGTTCTTTACAGCCGCTGGATTCCAGGCGACTCTGCCTCGTCTGCATTGGCAGTGTCGTGGGAGAGAGTCGCGTCCGGTGGTGGGGCTCCCTGCGTGCTGACGAGTGCGGGGGTCACGTGCCGGTGGGGCCTGTCCATTCCGTCATTCTGTCCGCTGCCATCGCCAGTTTCGCATCGGAGCATTCTTGGCGTTGTTGTGTTATCGCTGCATCCCATGCGGTGCTGAAAACTGCCATCTCAGCTGACAAGGTTATCATAGACTCGTATCTCCGCAGCCTCTTTAAACACCAAATCCCAGAACCCGTTCTCCCTGCACGGCAGCTTTGTTTGTCAGAAATCAAACATATGGTTTTCCTTGAGACTGCTTACCGCCACTGCATATTTCTCCGTTTGGCCTAGGCGAACGCTCCTTACTTGTTCTGAGCAGCACTGCGATGCACGTCGCTCCAACTGGCCAAGGTATCCTTTGCCACAATCACAGCTGATTCTGTAGACTCCAGGTGTCTGTCTTCCTAGTTTATCCTTCGCTAAGTCGAGCATTTTTTGACTTTGACTGATGAGCGAAAGATGGTTTTAATATTACTCTTTTCTAATACCTGGGCAGATGCCGTGGGCGGCCCAGCGGACGCCAAGCGCTTAGTGTCTTCTTCACGTATGTCTTTTCTTCTTGCTCGGTTGGAAAGCGCGTAGTCTGTATCTCAGAATAGCCTTTCTCGCGAAAAGCTTTTCTCAACTGTTATAGTTCGGGAAGTAGACTCTCCTAGTCACATATGATCCTGCTTTGCGCACCTGGGCGGTGAGCACGGATTTACGTTATGCTGAATGGTGGTAGCTACTGGCGTTAAGGTGCCTTCTTCATGTAAACCGAATGACCTAACCTGCCCTCAATCTTCTTCCTCATCATGATGTCGAGGAAAGAGAGACAGCCGCTTTCTTCCACCTTCATAGTCAATTTAATATTGTCATGTACACTGTTGAGGTGGTCAAGAAATTTTTGTAGATTCTCTTCGTCATGCGGTCAAATGACGATCGCGTCGTCCACTTAGCGGTAGAACACCTTCGCTTTCAGGAGCGCCGTTTCAAGAGCCATTTCTTCGAACTGTTCCATGTATAGATCTGCTATACATGGTGCCAGGGAGGAACCCGTGGCCACCCTGTCCATTTGTATTTACCACCCCGTCGGAAGTATGTGGTAGTGAGTGAGTCGCGGAACAGATCCTCTGTGTCTTCATCGAAGTGGCTCCTTAGTAATGTCAGTGAGTCCTCAGGAGGTTCCTATGTGAAGAGGAACGTGACATCTATGCTGACCAGGATGTCACCAATGTCCAGACGTGTCCCTCGAGGACTCCTTCACATTACTAAGGGAACAGACACACAAGATACTTAAGACAGTTTGCGAGACATCTGTTGATAATAAGCGTAAAAAATTTAAAAAGTCGATTGTATATAAAATCACTTGTATAGTGTGTGACAGTTTGTATATTAGGCAGGTATAGCTTGACTTTTTAACCAGATTTAATGACTGTCATCTCAGTGGTAAGAAGCATCGTTTAGATACGACTGAAAAATCTCCAACGATCTCAGACCTAGAACCAAGAGGCTGAGACTTCGATATTTTGGAAGAAAATAAGATTTGTAAGCATTTTAATGCTAACCAAGATGGAATTTACATTGTGCATCCTCCCCTCTCCCCCCCGCCCCCCCATCACCCCCCCCCCCCCCACACACACTATCCCCCTTAGTTTCTATCGTCTTTGTTTTATATTTTATGATTTGAGATATGCGATTACACTATATATATTATACTTGTAGTTTATAACTTTCGTAAAGCGTCACAAGACAGTACTATTTTATTGACGGAAAAGACAACAAGTAATATTTCTTAGTTTTGTATGGACATGACGTGTACTTTCCCATGATTGATTTTTGTTTAACCTAAACTATTTGCTGTGTTTTAGAAATAAAGTGGTTGTAGTCGTTATCAAAAAACGATTTTTGTATTTGATATAAGCGCAATGGAGCACATTGGGGAATTTCTGGTACCGGATTTGGATTTGACAGACGTCAAGTCCCTGTTTAACTGCCTGTATTTAACTGTGAGGCATTGTTTGTATTGCTGTTTTATATTTTGATTTTATGTCTCTTGTCACATTGCACAGTTGTTGTTATTGTAGCTTTTAACGATGTGTGATGCCACGTAATACTGACAAATTTACGCAAACATTTTGCTAACCTTTTATCACTGTAATGGCGTCATTACTAATTACATAAAGCAAATATATCTTTTATGTCTATTATAATAGTTCACAGCCATCAGACATATGGTGTAATAAATTTACGTCAGCTGATGAGTCTTGGGGCAGCTATTCATTTTGTAGTGTCACCTGGTTGCTAAAATATCTTCTTGGTACGCACGGTACTGGTCTGTGTCTGTAGTCTGCAAATGTTCCTTTATCATACAACTTGAAACGCCATATCTACGTGCAACAGTCGCTCCGGGGAAGGCGTAGTACAATTTGTGCCACATGATTTCAATCAGGATTAGTTTTATAGCTATTCTTTACTGTGTTCGTTTTTGAACTTGATTTTTTTGTCGGTATCTGATGATGGGTAAATTCTGAAACGCATCATATGAGAAATAAAGTAACTCCTTGCATGATGTCTGACTTTTCTGACCCAGTAAAAGTGGATGCATAATTAGTGATTACTAGTAATTAATCTATTTTCATGAATATTACTTTCAAGAAACGAAAACAAATTTGTGTCGGGGTCTTTCTGACTCCAGAAATAGTGCAAAAATACATGAATAAATTTTAATGTCGATTAAACTGACTCAGAGGGAGAGATGGCTCTCTGAGCACTATGGGACCTAACTTCTGAGGTCATCAGTCCCCTAGAACTTAGAACTACTTAAACCTAACTAACCTAAGGACATCACACACATCGATGCCCGAGGCAGGATTCGAACCTGCGACCGTAGCAGTTGCGCGGTTCCAGACTGTAGCGCGTAGAACCGCTCGGCCACTCCGGCCGGCTCAGAGGGAGAGATAGAGTCATGTAGAGAGTAATATACTTCAAAAATAACGGTGCTGAAAACAAGGGTATATATATTTCCAATGTGGCTGAGTGTTCTTATTTACCGCAGTGGTACAAAGAGGGTTAGTGTCCACTAATAGGTCGCAGGCCCGCCCGGTTGGCCGTGCGGCCTAACGCACGGCTTTCTGGGCGGGAAGGAGCGCCTGGTCCCCGGCACAAATCCGCCCGGCGGATTTGTGTTGAGGTCCGATGAGCCGGTCAGTCTGTGAATGGTTTTAGGCGGTTTTCCATCTGCCTCGGCAAATGCGGGCTGGTTCCCCTCATTCCGCCTCAGCTACACTATGTCGGCAATTGCTGCGCAAACAAGTTCTCCACGTACGCGTACACCACCATTACTCTACGACGCAAACATAGGGGTTACACTGGTCTGGTGTGAGACGTTCCCTGTGGAGGGGGGCACCGGGGGCCTAACCGCACAATAACCCTGGGTTCGGTGTGGGGCGGCGGAGGAGTGAAGTGGACTGCGGTAGTCGTCGTAGGGTTGTGGACCACTGCGGCTGCGGCGGGGACGGAGCCTCTCTGTCGTTTCTAGGTCCCTGGATAACATAACATAATAGGTCTCCGGCTGCTTTTGATCAGGTAGTCTATTTAATAGGGTAACGACAGGAATACTGCTTAAGTGTAGGTTTACCGGCAGTTTTAATAAAACTGACACAGAATCACTTATTCTAGGTTGGGAACCTGATGACAGCCTCAATTTTCTAGTCTGTGACGAGTTTTATCCACATGTGTTGCGCAATGTGGTGTGTGTGTGCGTGTGTGTGCGAAGTGAGGTCATAGGCGAGTGTTGACTGTGTTTGCGCAGCTTAAAGCAGGTCACAGAATCCATTGCAACAAGTACGATACGATGCGCAAGGGCTTAACATCGCACGAACAATTTCGCGATTCCCGCCAAATATCGCCAAACACTCCGAGCCAGAAACTCTTGGTGCTTTTCCCCGAACCTTCCGCTAATTGAAACCCCGACGTAACCCTACAGTGTGAAATCAATATCACCATCGCGGACGACCGCGTCAGAGCCGACTGTTTCGTAACAGGTAGGTCGGGGGTGGGCGCGGCGCAGCTGGGGTTTGCAGCTCCGCGGCACATCTGTATTCGGCGGCACGCGCCGCAGTTTTATAGCGAGGCGGTCACTGGCACCTCTTCAAGCCCCGAGGCGGCTGCGCATCTGGTTGGCAAGCGGTTTCACTGGCGCGTATGCGGACGCGCATAGCAGGCGTAGCGTCCACCGGACGCCGTGTGCGGCCCACGTTTATGGAGACGGGCTTTCTCCACGCGGCGGCAAGACTGGTCGGCAGAAAAAATTATATACCCGCGCCTGCTTCTTCCCCCTTTACGAGAACAGCCTTTTAACTCCCGGGGATAGTTGCGAGTGTCAGCACAACGATTCCGGGGTTTGGGGAGACGCGCCGGGCGCACATCGAACCCAGCCGGTGGATTAACGAGAAGGGCCGGTGTGCAGGGCAGCCTCTATGGCAGGCTCGTCCAAACTGTGCCCCTGGGGCGCTAGCGCCCGCGATCGCCCGCGGCCGGCGCACCGGGCGAATTCCTATGTTGTCGCAGTGGCCGAGCCGTGTCGCTCAGCTGGCCGTGCGGACCGCACGACCACCCACCGCGCCTCTCGACCTTATACCATTATAAGACACAACCACGGGTTTGGATATTTTTCTAGCCGCGGGAAACGTGGTAGAGTCAATGGATTTAAAATGGGAACGCCTGACCAGTGTAACAACGGATGGAGCCCCTGCACTAGGAGGGATACGCACTGGATTCCTGGGTTACGTCAGGTCAAAAATGGCTGAAGTCGGCTGTTCCTTATTCGCGGCAGTCTGATATACCAGCAGGCACTTTGCGCGAAGATTGTCAGCATAAAAAGTGCTATGGACACAGGTCTTCGAACAATTAATTATCTTCGATCGCATGGACTCACACATCTCCAATTTAAGGAATTTCTCGCTGATATCGAAGCGGAATACCCGGACATTCTCTACCACACCGAAGTAAGATGGCTGAGCAGAGGAAAGGTGCTTCATCGGTTTTTCTCCTTGAGGGGTGAAATAAATACCTTTTTGAAATGAAAGGACGCCCAGAAGAATTACTTTGTGATCCTAAGTGGGTGGCGAATTTGGCTTTTTTGAGTGACCTTACTGGTCATTTAAATACTTTGAACATTTCACTCCAAGGCGAAAATCACTCTGTTGCTGATTTAGTGCAGACGATTCAAGCATTTAAAAAAAAAAAACTTATTTTGTGGGGAAAACAGTTGCGGGAGACGAATTGTGGACACTTTCCTGCACTAGACAGTGTTAAAGAAGATGTGGATTTTTCAGATTATGTTCAGATCATTTACGTATTACAAGAACAGTTTGAAAACAAATTTTTGGAGATAAGTGAGCTTCAACCGGCCTTATATGTATTTGTCCGCCCGTTTTCCCTTCGGGCAGAGGACGTCTCACAAGTGCTTCAACTAGAGCTGATTGACCTGCAGAGCGAAATCCGCCTGAAGAACCGCTTTCTTATGTGTAAAACTTTGGATGACTTTTATAGATGTCTTCCACGAGAGAAATATCCTCTTTTGCACAATCACGCGGCCAAATTTATCTCAATGTTTGGTTCTACGTATATTTGTGAGCGCTTTTTCTTTCTTTTAATGCTTACTAAAACCAAGAAGCGTTCACTACTTGGCGATAAAAATTTGAGTAATTCTTTGAGGTCAGCAGTCCCACGGAATATTGTACCAAACCTAGGCAAAATCGTTTCCTCGAAAAAGAAAAACGTGTAAAATGTCAATTGTCTTCTTTAACAATGCTGACTGCCAGAATTAAAGAGCCTTATAACCTTAATTCTCTTTTTAATAAATTTTGAAACTTGGTCAGTTAAAATTATTACATACAAAACAGGAAACTAAGGAGCCGATTTATAAACTCTGAAAAGTGATACAAAAAGTTGTAGCACGAAGTATAACAAAAAATATTTACTTGTAACTACTAAAAGTACGAATGAGACACTATATCCCTTACATAAAAGTATTTCTAAAATAGAATATTTTGTTTACGTTGGATCTGACCGCGGGACAGTCCAGCGCAGAGCAGTTCTGTGCGGTCTCACTCAATTCGCAGCACTCTCTCTCTCTCTCTCTCTCTCTCTCTCTCTCCCTCTCGCTCCTATGTCCTATGCCGACACTAGCGACACACGGTCGCGGACGGGGCACTGCCGTGCGCCCGCGGGGCGCGGGAGTCCCCGCCAGGCGCAATTCTTGGATGAGCCTGCTGTATGGGGTTTATGGGCGGTTTCCCACATCCGACTAGGCGAATAATTGGCTGGCACCCATGCACCGCATCAGTTACACGATTCGCAAACGCTTTGGAAACGTTGCCAAATATTCAACAGGGATAGGACTAGAGGCAGACAGACATGGTGCACAAATTCCGTCTGGAGGGGAAGGGGGTAAGGTGTGACGACAGGAAGGGTATAGGCGGCTTCGGACCGCCCTCTCCTATTAATATTGTCAATTGGAGATCAATATTTCTATCTCGTGAAGATACGGCGTAAGGGCGGGAATAAGGAGGGGGAGAAGAATAATAATAAGAAAACGGAGAACAACAACTTTGTAACGTTCTTGCTATAACTTTACAATATCTTTAAAACTTGGAGAGGTTGAAAAAATCTTCCAAGCAGTTGCAAATAAATGTTTATTTGAACCCTTAACTTAGGTTTCGACTATTTTAAAAAATGGTTCAAATGGCTGTGAGCACTATGGGACTTAACTTCTGAGGTCATCAGTCCCTTAGAACTTAGAACTAACTTAGAACTACCTACTTAAACCTAACTAACCTAAGGTTATCACACACATCCATCCCGAGACAGGATTCGAACCTGCGACCGTAGCGGTCGCGCGGCTCCAGACTGTCGTGCCTAGAACCGCTCGCCCACCCCGGCCGTCAACTATTTTAAACCTGTCTTATTCAGAAGGTGCAATAGACCTTGTTACATAATTATATACGGTGTAATAAAGTCCACTACATATTATGAACTGGTTGGCTTACTTTTTCAACTTCTCCGATTTTACTGTCATGCAGTTTCAGAAGTTGCAGCCATGTTTACGGGTATGATTTTCATATATCCTTAAAATGTTGTAACAGATTGTATGTAGAGACTCGAGAAAGTGAGTTACACGTGTTGACTTAAGCCGGCCGGGGTGGCCGAGCAGTTCTAGGCGCTACAGTCTGGAACCGCGCGACCGCTACGGTCGCAGGTTCGAATCCTGCCTCGGGCATGGATGTGTGTGATGTCCTTAGGTTAGTTAGGTTTAAGCAGTTCTAAGTTCTAGGGGACTGATGACCTTAGAAGATAAGTCCCATAGTGCTCAGAGCCATTTGAACCATTTTTTCTTTTTTTTTTTGTTGACTCAAACTAAGACCATCGCGCAACATGGGTGGAGCATTGTCAGAAGAGAGTACATGTTCCGGGTTTTCTGCAGATGCAACTCTGCCGCGGTACGGATATACAGTTGCGTCACTGTGTACGAGTGGACTGATGCGGCAATTGGAAACCAAAATTGAAGTACGGCGGCCAATAAGATTGTTTCTGGCAAAATGTGTTAATTGCTCACAGATTCACAGTGAAATTTTGGCTGTATATGGGCAAAATAAGAATTTGGAGCAGGAATTAAAATCCAGAGAGAAGGAATAAAAACCTCGAGGTTTGCCGATGACATTGTAATACTGACAGAGACAGCAAGGACTTGGAAGATCAGTTGAACGGAATGGACAGTGTTTTGAAAGGAGGATATAAGATGAATATCAACAAAAGCAAAACGAGGTTAATGGAATGTAGTCGAATTAAATCAGGCGGTGCTGAAGGAATTAGTCTAAGAAATGTGATACTTAAAGTAGTAGATGACTTTTGCTAATTGTGGTGCAAAGTAACTGATGATGACCGAAATAGAGAGGATATAAAATGTAGATTGGTGATGACATGGAAAGCGTTTCATAAGAAAAGAATTTTGTTAACATCGAGTACAGATTCAAGTGTCATGAAGTCTTTTATGAAAATATTGGTATGGGGTATAGCCATGAATGGATGTGAAACATGGACGATAAACAGTTTAGACAAGAAGAGAATATAAGATTTTGAAACGTGGTGCTACAGAAGAATGCTGAATATAGGTAGATCACTTAGCTAATGAGGAGGTATTGAATTGAAGGGGAGAATAGGGATCTGTGGCACAACGTGACTAGAAGAAGGGATTGGTTTGTAGGACGCGTTTTGAGACATCAAGGGATCACCAATTTAGTATTGGAGGGCAGCGTGGAGGGTAAAAACCGTAGAGGGAGACCAAGAGATGAGTACACTAAGCAGATTCAGAAGGATGTAGGTTGCAGTAGTTGTGTATTGTGTATTAAACTGGGGACCTAAAAACGACGAAGAGACTTCGTCTCGTCGAAGCCCTCAGTAGTGGTTCACAACCCCACAACAGGGCACAGCAGTCCACCCACCCCACCGCCCCACACCGAACCTAGGGTTATTGTGCGGTTCGGCCCCCAGTGGACGCCCCCCCACCCCTCTCCCACGTGAACATCTCATACCAGACGAATGAAACCCCAAATGCTTGTGTGGTAGAGTAATTATGTTGTACGCGTACAGTCATTCTCCGAGGTAGATGGAAAACCGCCATAAAAACCATCTACAGGCTGGCCAGCACACCGGACCTCGACGCTAATCCCGCTCGGGAAGCAGCGCATTAGACCACGCGGCAAGCAGGGCGGGCTTGCAATAGTTACTCGGACGTGAAGAGGCTTGCACAGGACAGAGTAGCATGGCTAGCTGCATCAAACCAGACTTTGGACTGAAGACTACAACAACAACATGGACCAAACGCAATGTCGCGTCCAGCCATATTGAAATAGTGCCAACAATTTGACCACGACTGCACAGGCGCCGGTATGATTGTAGGGCAGGAAGATCATCGACATCAGTCACATACTACAATGTGCAGCCAATGGAGGAGCTGATTAGCAGCAGTCGCAGAGAGACTGTTTCGGACATTGCCCCGCAGTTGAGCTTCTCAAATACGCAGGGCTCGTTCCTCTGTCCAAGATCGCCTGATGGATCGGAAACTGTGATCACGGTGGCTGCAGCGATCGCTGTCAGCTGCACACAGAGGTGCAAGGGTTATTGTGCCTCGGGACTTTGTTGAGCGTTAGTCGTGGAAGTCAGTGATTTCTTAAACTGCGTCAGTCCAAGAGATTAGACATGTTGTTGTTGTTGTGGTCTTCAGTCCTGAGACTGGTTTGATGCAGCTCTCCATGCTACTCTATCCTGTGCAAGCTTTTTCATTTCCCAGTACCTACTGCAACCTACATCCTTCTGAATCTGCTTAGTGTATTCATCTCTTGGTCTCCCTCTACGATTTTTACCCTCCACGCTGCCCTCCAATACTAAATTGGTGATCCCTTGATGCCTCAGAACATGTCCTACCAACCGATCCCTTCTTCTTGTCAAGTTGTGCCACAAACTCCTCTTCTCCCCAATCCTATTCAATACCTCCTCATTAGTTATGTGATCTACCCAGCTAATCTTCAGCATTCTTCTGTAGCATCACATTTCGAAAGCTTCTATTCTCTTCTTGTCCAAACTATTTATCGTCCATGTTTCACTTCCATACATGGCTACACTCCATACAAATACTTTCAGAAATGACTTCCTGACACTTAAATCTATACTCGATGTTAACAAATTTCTCTTCTTCAGAAACACTTTCCTTGCCATTGCCAGTCTACATTTTATATCCTCTCTACTTCGACCATCATCAGTTATTTTGCTCCCCAAATAGCAAAACTCCTTTACTACTTTAAGTGTCTCATTTCCTAATCTAATTCCCTCAGCATCACCCGACTTAATTAGACCATATTCCATTATCCTTGTTTTGCTTTTGTTGATGTTCATCTTATATCCTCCTTTCAAGGCACTGTCCAATCCATTCAACTGCTCTTCCAAGTTCTTTGCTGTCTCTGACAGAATTACAATGTCATCGGCGAACCTCAAAATTTTTATTTCTTCTCCATGAATTTTAATACCTACTCCGAATTTTTCTTTTGTTTCCTTTACTGCTTGCTCAATATACAGATTGAACAACATTGGGGAGAGGCTACAACCTTGTCTCACTCCCTTCCCAACCACTGCTTCCCTTCCATGTCCCTCGACTCTTATAACTGCCATCTGGTTTCTGTACAAATTGTAAACAGCCTTTCGCTCCCTGTATTTTACCCCTGCCACCTTTAGAATTTGAAAGAGAGTATTCCAGTCAACATTGTCAAAAGCTTTCTCTAAGTCTACAAATGTTAGAAACGTAGGTTTGCCTTTCCTTAATCTTTCTTCTAAGATAAGTCGTAAGGTCAGTATTGCCTCACGTGTTCGTGTTTCTACGGAATCCAAACTGATCTTCCCCGAGGTTGGCTTCTACTAGTTTTTCCATTCGTCTGTAAAGAATTCGTGTTAGAGATTAGACATGGGTCTATCATTTCATAAGTGCAATAAAGAGAACATCTGTTGAATGGAGATGAACCTTCTAGACCCCATGGAAGAAATACAAAGTTGTGCTATCAGTAGAGTTAAGTCTTCGAATGTGAAGGATTTATACACGTAGAGTTAAGGGCAAAGGACACAAGCACTAATCTAGACCGGAACTGTGCAACTCTGACATCGCTCCGGAACGGCGTAAGGAACAAGAGGAGTAGAAAAATTAAACGAAGGAATTGCTGTCCTGCGCAACAATACGTAGCACGTTACGACCGCTGCGCTGTTCAGAGATCTGGTGATTATTTTAAAAAATAGAATAACTTAACTGTTTCAAGTCCCACTGTAATGTTAGCTACCTGTTTTTACAGGTTGTGTAAATACAGTTTT
Source organism: Schistocerca piceifrons (assembly GCF_021461385.2). Classification (NCBI taxonomy): domain Eukaryota; kingdom Metazoa; phylum Arthropoda; class Insecta; order Orthoptera; family Acrididae; genus Schistocerca; species Schistocerca piceifrons. The sequence goes on from NC_060141.1 coordinate 85,250,269, forward strand.
TCAACGTCTCTGTGAAATGGAACCGCTGGCAGGTATCGCTAGCATAGCTTCAGCCATATCCAAACACGCTCTGGCTTGCACCCACCTGGGTTGGTGGCAGTCGCTAAGAGCCCTGTGTCACAGCGACGTGCAAAACTCACCTGCTTTTCTTTTACTGCACGATCTCATCTGAGGTGCGCTCCTTCTGGACGCACATATGTTTAAGGTAAATGGCATATTAGGGAAAATGTTGGTCATGATAAGTCTGCAAGCTTTCGTCACAAAAGTTAAAATATACTGCGTCCTTAGGTCGCGTCATATTTCCTTCTAAAATAATGGATGTTTCGACCCCTCTGCTGGGATCTTTTTCAGAAGGTTTCGGTGTCCACTATTGTTAGAGACCAGTGTCGCGTTCTCTTATAAAGGGGAATTTTCGCCTCGTTTGTGCAGGAGAAGTGGGAGTATTGGTTAAAATTCATACGGCTACCATTGGTGGGCCTCCGTCATAGGACTCCCGCGCTGATACAGAAGAAGGGGTGTTGCTGCCTAAGCTCTCGTGGATACTACTGGCCGCCAGTCGTCACTGGATAGAAAGACACTATTCCACACTTACGCTGGAGAAGGGGTATTTGTCGAAATTCCTCCTACTGCTATTGGTTAACTATCATCATTGACTAGATGCGAAACGGACAGAGCAAGAGAGGGGGAATGTTTAGGGGAATGTTTACCCGAATACCATTGCCCGCCGAGGTGATTTGCAGCGCGTTGTTTATGTTGCTGTTCACTTCCTTGAGTTAGAAAACTGCTACGGAAGCAAAGGGAACTTCACAGCAAACATAAACATAGCCAAAGCCTTGCAGACAAACAAAAATTACATGACTCGAAATGTAGTGTGAGGAGGGCTCTGCGAGACGCGTTCAAAGAATTCGAAAGTAAAGTTCTATGTACTGACTTGGCAGAAAATCCTAAGAAATTTTGGTCTTATGTCAAAGCGGTAGGTGGATCAAAACAAAATGTCCAGACACTCTGTGACCAAAATGATACTGAAACAGAGGGTGACAGACTAAAGGTCGAAATAATAAATGTCTTTTCCCATAGCTGTTTCACAGAGGAAGCCTGCACTGTAGTTCCTCCTCTAGATTGTCGCACAGATGACAATATGGTATTTATCGAAATAGATGACAGAGGGATAGAAAAACAATTAAAATCGCTCAAAAGGGGACAGGTTGCTGGACCTGATGGGATACCAGTTCGATTTTACACAGACTACGCGAAGGAACTTGCCCCCGTTCTTGCAGCGGTGTACAGTAGGTCTATATAAGAGCGTAGCGTTCCAAAAGATTGGAAAAGGAGACAGGTCATCCCCGTTTTCAAGAAAGGGCGTCGAACAGATGTGCAGAACTATAGACCTATATCTCTAACGTCAATCAGTTGTAGAATTTTGGAACACGTATTATGTTCGAGTATAATGACTTTTCTGGAGACTAAAATGTACTCTGTAAGAATCAGAATAGGTTTCGGAAAAGGTGAAACCCAGCTCGCGCTATTCGTCCACGAGACTCAGAGGGCCATAGACACGGGTTCCCAGGTAAATGCCGTGTTTCTTGACTTCCGCAATGCGTTTGATACAGTTCCCCACAGTCGTTTAATGAACAAAGTAAGAGCATATGGACTATCAGACCAATTTTGTGATTGCATTGAAGAGTTCCTAGATAACAGAACGCAGCATGACATTCTCAATGGAGAGAAGGCTTCCGAAATAAGAGTGATTTCAGGTGTGCCGCAGGGGAATGTCGTAGGATTGTTGCTATTCACAATATATATAAATGATCTCGTGGTTAACATCGGAAGTTCACTGAGGCTTTTTGCGGATAATGCTGTAGTGTACCGAGAGGTTGTAACAATGGAAAATTGTACTGAAATGCAGGAGGATCTGCAACGAATTGACGCATGGTGCAGGGAATGGCAATTGAATCTGAATGTAGACAAGTGTTACGTGCAGCGAATACAAAGAAAGAAAGATCCTTTATCATTTAGTTACAGTATAGCAGGTCAGCAAGTGGAAGTAGTTAATTTCATAAATTATCCTGGAGTAGGCATTAGGAGTGATTTAAAACGGAGTGACCATATAAAATTAATGCCAGACTGAGATTCATTGGAAGAATCCTAAGGAAATGCAATCCGAAAACAAAGGAAGTAGGTTACAGTACGCTTAATCGCCCACTCCTTGAATACTGCTCACCAGTGTGGGATCCGTACCAGATAGGGTTGATATAAGACATATATAAGATCCAACGGAGAGCAGCGTGATTCGTTACAGTATCATTTAGTAATCGCGAAAGCGATACGGAGATGATAGATAAACTCCAGTGGAAGACTCTGCAAGAGAGGCGCTCAGTTGTCGGTACTGGCTTTTGTTGAAGTTTCGGGAACATATCTTCACCGAGGAGTCAAGCAGTATATTACTCCCTCCTACGTATATCTCGCGAAGAGACCACGAGGATAAAATCAGAGGGATTAGAGCCCACACAGAGGCATACCGACAATCTTTCTTTCCACGAACAATACGAGACTGGAATAGAAGAGAGAACCGATAAAGGTACTCAAGTTACCCTCCGCCACACACCGTCCGGTGGCTTGCGTAGTATGGATGTAGATGTAGATGCAGAATCCGGGGAGCCACGCTGCCGGAAGCCGACAGCCGTCCTTTGTATTGGAATTACATGCATTCTTGGAAATTTCAGCTGCATCTCTGACCTTTCTCCTATTAGATGATGTTGTTAGCCCGTAAACAGTTATCCAACTAGTCTGATATAAACAAGCCTCATTCTTGAGGACCTATCCTCCAATTCAATTAGCATACGTGTTTCCCATCATGCTCAAAGTAACTTGTATTCCATAGCACAATCCAAGGAACCTCCAAGGGAGCCAATTCAGAGTAGTCGTGCAACACATGGGCTTCGCGAGTTCTTAGAGAGTATAGTGGGAAGCAAAGTACTCTCTAAAATTACCACAGGTGAAAAATAAATACTGTGAAAGTTAAATACTTGTTTCCACTATCACCTGTTAAAATAATCCTGCAAGTCTGGACTTCGGTCATGAAATGCTAGGGTACTGAAGCGTGTTTTAGATAATCATATAACAAGTTTTATCTGTGGTCTAGGAACGTCGGCATGGTGGCTCAGCGTGTTCGGTCGGAGGGTCAACTGCTCTCTGCAAATAAAATACTCACTGAATGGATCAACGATTTACGTTTAAAATTAAAATTTGCATTTAAAAATTTACAGTGGCGCATCTTATGCGTGAGGTTCAGCGTAAATTGGACGTATTTTACAACGAAAAGAGTTTCGAGATCTGAAGAAGACACCAAAGCCTGTTGAATCCGGCTGTCTTAAATGAAGAAATATTTTTATGCGATCTTGGCTGTTGAATGGTTTTTAACAATTGAAACATGTCGCCCTTGAGTACTCTCAGAATGAGAAAATTGAAGCAATGGTTTCTGGACATATGAGTATAGGTTAACATGAACAGCAGGAAGATATGGATTAACGGCAGTAGGAGTCGTTACGAACAGGACGTTAGGGTAGAGAGTGTGTTACAGTGAACACTTCATTGGTAGGGTTTTTCTCATCAGCATCGACCGCAAACCAACACTTACAACGGTAGTTCAGATATACATGCCGACATCACAAGCCGAAAATGAGGAGATAGAGAAAGTATATGAGGATGTTGAACGGGTAATACAGTACGTAAAGGGAGATGAATATCTAATAGCCGTGGGGGACTGGAATGCAGTTGTAGGGGAAGGAGTAGAAGGGGTTACTGGAGAACATGGGATTGGTTCTAGGAATGAGAGAGGAGAAAGACTAATTGAGTTCTGCAATGAATTTCAACTAGTAATAGTGAATACTCTGTTCAAGAAGCACAAGAGGAGGAGATATATTTGGAAAAGGCCGGGTGATAAGCACAGATTTCAGTTAACTATATCATGGTCAGACAGAAATTCCGAAATCAGATATTGGCTTATTAGGCGTACCTAGGAGCAGATGTAGGCTCAGATCACAATTTAATAGTGGTGAAGAGTAGGCAGAAGTTTAAAAGATTACTCAGAAAGAATAAATATGAAAAGAAGGGAAAAGCACGAAGGAATGACGAACTAGGCTTGAAGTTATCTAAGGCCATAGATACAGCAATAAGGAATAGCTCAGCAGGCAGTTCAGTTAAAGAGAAATGGACATCTCTAAAAATGGAAATCACAGAAGTTGGAAAGAAAAAAATAGATGCAAATAAGATAATTGCAAAAAAGCCATGGGTAACAGAAGATATACTTCAGTTGATCGACGAAAGAAGAAAGTACAAAAGTGTTCACGGAAATTCACGAATACAGAAATACAAGTCACTGAGGAATGAAATAAATAAGAAGTGCAGGGAAGCTAAGGCGAAATGGATCCTTGAAAAATGTGAAGAAATCGACAAAGAAATTATTGTCGACAGGACTAACAGCATGTAGAAAAGCCAGAACAGCCTTCGGTGAAATTAAAAGCAAGGGTGGTGACCTAAAGACTGCAATGGGAATATCACTGTTAAATGCAATGCAGAGGAGAGAGAGAGAGAGAGAGAGAGAAAGAGAGAGCAGTCACGTGGAACAAGTACACTGAAGGCCTCTATGAGTGTTAAGATTCGTCTGATGAGACAGAAGAAGAAACAAGTGTCGATACAGGAGACATAAGGGATCCAGCATTAGAATTAGAATTTAAAAGAGCTTTTGAAGACTTAAGACCGTTAGGGCAGAAGGTATAGATAACATCCCATCAGAATTTCTGAAATCATTGGGAGCACTTCCGGAAAGATAGCATCCACACAGTTCGGAAGACTGTAAGAACTGACAAGTGCTACAATTATCGCAGAATCAGCTTTACAGCTCAAACAACCAAGTTGCTGACAAGAATAATATACAGAGAATGGAAAAGAAAATTAAGGATGTGTTAGATTACGATTAGTTTGGTTTTAGCAAAGGTGAAGGTACACGAGTGGCAGTTCTGAGTATCGGTTGATAATGGAAGCAAGACCAAAGAATAATCAGGACACGTTCCCGGATTTGCCAAGCAGGAAAAGCGTTCTACAATGTCAAATGATGCATGATGTTCGAAATTCTGAGAAATTTAGCGGTAAAATACACAGAGAGACGCGTAATATACAAAATGCAAAAGAGTGAAGAGGGAATAATAAGAGTGCAAGACCAAGAAAGATGTGCTCGGGTTAAGAAGGGTGTAAGACTGGGATGGAGTCTTTCGCCACGATTTTTCAGTCTATACGTCGAAGAAGCAATCACGGAAATAAAAGGAGGGTTCAGGGGCAGAATAAAATTTCAAGGTGAAAGGATATTAATAATAAAATTCTCTGATGACATTGTTGTACTCAGTGAAACTGAAGAAGAATTAAAAGATCTGTTAAATGGAATGAAGAATCTGATGAGTGCAGAATATGGATTGAGAGAAAATTGAAGAAAGACCAAAGTAATGAGAAGTAACTGTAATGAGAACATTGAGAAACTTAAATCATGGCTGATGGTCACGACGCAGATGAAGTTCAGGAATTACGCAACAAAATAACCACTGACGGACGGAGTGAGGAGGACAAAAGAAGCTGACTAGCTGGCAAAAAGTACATTCCTGGCCGAGAGACGTATACTAGTATCAAACAAAGACTTCAACTTGAGGAGGAAATTTCTGAGGATCTATGTTTGGAGCACCGCACTGTTTGGCAGTGAAAGGTTGACTGTGGGAAAACCGGAACAGAAGAGAAGCGAAGCATTTGGGATGCGGTGCTACAGAACAATGGTGAAAATGACGTGGACTAAAGAGATAAGGGATGAGGAGGTTTGGTGCAGGATCGGAGAAGAAAGGAATATATGGAAAACACTAACAAGAACAAAGGACGATAGGACATCTGTTACGACATCAGGGAATAATTTCCAACATTCTACAGAGGGTTGTAGAGAGTAAAACCAGTAGAAGAAGACAGAGATTGGAATATAACAAGCAAATGATTGATGACGTAAGATAAATTCGTAAAGCAAGCTAGATAGTACGGCTCAACTTATCATTACCTTAAAGAGAAAGTTGGCAAGGGAGTGACATTACATGTATTAATCGTTATAAAATCACTTTTAAGCCTGTACGTAATGTCACCATAGAAGTCAAATATTTCTTTACAATACGAAAAGTCACTTCCTATGCCATTTTACATGTTTCACTCGTCAAAGACAATCAAACTTCTAACACATTTTGCTACTCCACTTAGATCCGATCAATACTGGCAACAGGATCAGCTCCAAGACGAACCCAGTCACGATCTCTTCTGAATAAGAGGCTACTGACCGTATAAGAAAATTTTCTAGCGTCCATGGTGTCATAAACGTCATTTTTATCATATGTTAAACTATCTGAATAATTTTACTAGTGAAAATGTGATGTATACTTAATCCCACTCGAAGCAACTATTACGAAGATTTTATCACTTCTGATTATCTTCCAAATATTACAGTTCTTGATGCAGTGTTTTGTATCCTCTCAATTTCGATTAAATGGTTGAGTCTTCCTCTCACAAACGAAGGAGTTTCCTTTCCCTTGCTAAAAATAAAGTGTCTGGCGAGTGTTGTCAAACAGCAGTGCAAGGCAACAATTCATTTTTGTGGATTCAGAGTTTCGTCTCGTGGTCATTTCTCCTCTATAGCAAGACCGAAGAGACATAGAACCTGGTATACCTGCCTAATGTCGTGCAGGGCCCCCACAAATACGCCGAAGTGGGGCAACACGACATGGCATGAACTCGACTAACGTCTGAAGTAGAGCTGGAGGGAATTGACACCATGAATCCTGCAGGGCTGTCCATAGATCCGTTAGAGTACGATGGCTGGAGATCTCCTCTGAACAGCACGTTGCAAGGCATCGCAGATATGCTCAATAATGTTTACGTTTAGGGAAAAAACGGTCAAATGTGTGTGAATTCCTAAGGGACCAAATAACTGAAGTCATCGGTCCTTAGACTTATACATTACTTAAACTAACTTAAACTTACTTACGCTAAGGACAACACACACACCCATGCCCGAGGGAGGACTCGACCCTCCGGCGGGAGGGACCACGTAATGTGTGTTCTGGCTCCCCAAACCGCGCGGTCACTCCACACGGCTCATGTCTGGGGAGTGTTGTGGCCAGTGGAAGTGTTTAAACAAAGAAGAGTGTTCCTGGAGCCACTATGTAGCAATTATGGACGTGTCCTGCTGGGACTGCCAAAGTCCGTCGAAATGTACAATGGACGTTAATGGATGTAGGTGATATGATGCTTACGTACGTGCCACCTGTCAGGGTCGTATCTAAATGTATCCTAGGTCCCAAATCACTCCAACTGCACATGCCTCCACCAGCGTGAACAGTCCCCTGCTGATATTTAGGGTTCATGGACCCATGAGGTTGTCCTCATATCCGTGCACGTCCGTCCTCTCGAAACATTTTGGAACGAGACTCGTCCGACCAGGCAACATGTTTCCACCCATCAACACTCCAATGTCGGTGTTGATGGGCCCAGGCGAGGCGTAAAGCTTTGTGTCGTGCATTCATCAAGGGTGCACGAATTGACCGTCGGCTCCGGAAGCCCATATCGATGATCTTTAGTTGAATGTTTCGCACGCTGACACTTGTTGGTGGCCCAGTATTGAAATCCGCAGCAGTTTGTGGAAGGGTTGCACTTCTGTCAATTTGAACGATTCTCTCCTTTCGCCCTTGGTTTCGTTCTTGCAGAATCTTTCTCCAGTCTCAGCGACGTCGGAGATTTGATGTTTTCCGAATTCCTGATATTCAAACTACAGTCCTGAAACGGTCGTAAGGGAAAATTCCCACGTTATCACTGTGTCCCATCGCTCGCGCGACGACTATAACACAACGTTCAAACGCACTTAAAACTTGATAACCTGCCATTTTAGCAGCAGTAGAAGGAAGACAAGGATTTCTGGTCAGATGAGTATCGGGTAATATCAACAGCAGCAGAAAATGGTATAACGGGTGTAGGATTCGTAATGAATAGGAAGGATAGGGCAGAGGGTGTGTTACTGTGAACAGTTCAGTGACCGGGTTGTTCTAATCAGAATCGACAGCAGACCAACACCTACAACGATAGTTCAGGTATACATGCCGACGTCGCAAGCTGAAGATGAACTGATAGAGAAAGTGTATGAGAATATTGAAAGGGTAATGCAGTATGTAAAGGGGGACGAAAATGTAATAGTCATGGGCGACTGGAATGCAGTTGTAGGGGAAGGAGTAGAAGAAAAGGTTACAGGAGAATATGGGCTTGGGACAAGGAATGAAAGAGGAGAAAGACTAATTGAGTTCTGTAACAAGCTTCAGCTAGTAGTATCGAATACCCTGTTCAAGAATCACAAGAGGAGGAGGCATACTTGGAAAATGCCGGGAGATACGGGAAGATTTCAATTAGATTACATCATGGTCAGACAGAGATTCCGAAATCAGATACTGGACTGTAAGGCGTACCCAGGAGCAGATATAGACTCAGATCACAATATAGCAGTGTTGAAGAGTAGGCTGAAGTTCAAGACATTAGTCAGGAAGAATCAATACGCAAAGAAGTGGGATACGGAAGTACTAAGGAATGACGAGATACGTTTGAAGTTCTCTAACGCTACAGATACAGCAATAAGGAATAGCGCAGTAGGCAGTACAGTTAAAGAGGAATGGACATCTCTAAAAAGGGCCATCACAGACGTTGGGAAGGAAAACATAGGTACAAAGAAGGTAGCTGCGAAGAAACCATGGGTAACAGAAGAAATACTTCAGTTGATTGATGAAAGGAGGAAGTACAAACATGTTCCGGGAAAATCAGGAATACAGAAATACAAGTCGCTGAGGAATTAAATAAATAGGAAGTGCAGGGAAGCTAAGACGAAATGGCTGCAGGAAAAATGTGAAGACATCGAAAAAGATACGATTGTCGGAAGGACAGACTCAGCATACAGGAAAGTCAAAACAATCTTTGGTGACATTAAAAGCAACGGTGGTAACATTAAGAGTGCAACGGGAATTCCACTGTTAAATGCAGAGGAGAGAGCAGATAGGTGGAAAGAATACATTGAAAGCCTCTATGAGGGTGAAGATTTGTCTGGTGTGATAGAAGAAGAAACAGGAGTCGATTTAGAAGAGATAGGGGATCCAGTATTAGAATCGGAATTTAAAAGAGCTTTGGAGGACTTACGGTCAAATAAGGCAGAAGAGATAGATTTCCATCAGAATTTCTAAAATCATTGGGGGAAGTGGCAACAAAACGACTATTCACTTTGGTGTGTAGAATATATGAGTCTGACGATATACCATCTGCCTTTCCGAAAAGCATCATCCACACAATTCCGAAGACGGCAAGAGCTGACAAGTGCTAGAATTATCGCACAATCAGCTTAACAGCTCATACATCGAAGCTGCTTACAAGAATAATATACAGAAGAATGGAAAAGAAAATTGAGAATGCGCTAGATGAAGATCAGTTTGGCTTTAGGAAAAGTAAAGGGACGAGAGAGGCAATTCTGACGTTACGGCTAATAATGGAAGCAAGGCTAAAGAAAAATCAAGACACTTTCATAGGATTTGTCGACCTGGAAAAAGCGTTCGACAATATAAAATGGTGCAAGCTGTTCGAGATTCTGAAAAAAGTAGAGGTAAGCTATAGGGAGAGACGGGTCATATACAATATGTACAACAACCAAGAGGGATTAATAAGAGTGGACGATCAAGAACAAAGTGCTCGTATTAAGAAGGGTGTAAGACAAGGCTGTAGCCTTTCGCCCCTACTCTTCAATCTGTACATCGAGGAAGCAATGATGGAAATAAAATAAAGGTTCTGGAGTGGAATTAAAATACAAGGTGAAAGGATATCAATGATACGATTCGCTGATGACATTGCTATCCAGAGTGAAAATAAAGAAGAATTAAATGATCTGCTGAACGGAATGAACAGTCTAATGAGTACACAGTATGGTTTGAGAGTAAATCGTAGAAAGACGAAGGTAATGAGAAGTAGTAGAAATGAGAACAGCGAGAAACTTAACATCAGGATTGATGGTCACGAAGTCAATGAAGTTAAGGAATTCTGCTACCTAGGCAGTAAAATAACCAATGACGGACGGAGCAAGGAGGACATCAAAAGAAGACTCGCTATGGCAAAAAAGGCATTTCTGGCCAAGAGAAGTCTACTAATATCAAATACCGGCCTTAATTTGAGGAAGAAATTTCTGAGGATGTACGTCTGGAGTACAGCATTGTATGGTACTGAAACATGGACTGTGGGAAAACCGGAACAGAAGAGAATCGAAGCATTTGAGATGTGGTGCTATAGACGAATGTTGAAAATTAGGTGGACTGATAAGGTAAGGAATGAGGAGGTTCTACGCAGAATCGGAGAGGAAAGGAATATGTGGAAAACACTGATAAGGAGAAGGGACAGGATGATAGGACATCTGCTAAGACGTGAGGGAATGACTTCCATGGTACTAGAGGGAGCTGTAGAGGGCAAAAACTGTAGAGGAAGACAGAGATTGGAATACGTCAAGCAAATAATTGAGGACGTAGGTTGCAAGTGCTACTCTGAGATGAAGAGGTTAGCACAGGAAAGGAATTCGTGGCGGGCCGCATCAAACCAGTCAGTAGACAAAAAAAAAAAAAAAAAAAAAAAAAAAAAAAAAAAAAAAAAAAAAAAAAAGACGATCTAACAACTGCGCCACACACTTTTTGCTTGTTGTCTTATAGAGGCGTTGCCACCGGCAGCGCCGATACTGGCCGGTTACCATTCTGTCTATTTGAATTCGCATGCCTATACTAGTTTCTTTGGCGATTCAGTGTATTACGTGTTCGCCATAGGAAATAAAAATTCATCTTAAAGTTAAACACTTGAGATTAAGGTCCATTGACTCAATATTTAGTTGAGAATTTGAATTAACAAACTAGATGAGTTTTAGTTTTCATTCAGCTACGTGTATCCTACAATATTTATAAGTTTTTTTATACATTGTCTGAAGGGCCCGTCAGTTCACATCCCAACGGAGGTCGCACTAGGTGTAATTAATCCTTTACACAAAAGTCAGCTCAAGTCTGTCATTTAAGAGTATCTCCAGGCTCATAATTAAATCGTGCTCGACTTACATCACTTTTTTCTAGTAGTGCGCTATGCACTCCATGTTGCCTACTGCAATGAAACCAAGATGCCTACCAACATGATTCACTTCCACGAAGACTCGGGCTAACGTTGGCACGTTGCTTGCTAAATTTCCCTTTTTCTCTCATAAACGAACTTTTCTCATTTCTGTCACTATAACAGAAACAGGTTGTTCCAGTTTGCGGGATTTTTCTGCTTGTTTCCCCTACAAACTCCGTGTGGAAGGAGAACAGCAGCTTCTTGATTGATCCCTTTGCTTCCGGCATCCTTGCGGTGCCCGTCAATATTTGCGAATCGTGCTCGTCTTTCTGGAAACGAACCCCCGTGCCCCGCTTTCCGTTGGACGGCCTTTGTGCTGCTCGCTGCCAAAGGATAGGGTCTCCTATCTGTCAGTGGAAGTCCAGACTGAGTGTCCTATTGTTTGGTCGTAGAAAATACGAAATAAAAAATCACACTACCCAGGCCCTGAGCACATTGATGTCTGAAGGTGCGTAATGTAGTTGCGGCCGATCAGATTGGAGGATTATGGTGCGATGTAAAGTAACAAACCTTTAAAATTTGTGTGTGACTCTTTTTAATTTTAACCTATTTACGATTACTCATAATTGATTCCCGGAAGCTCTCTACAAGTCACCTGCCCGGATGGTCGTGCGTCTTACAGCTCCCGCTTTCGGGACAGGGAGGTCTGCCGACCCCAGTTTGAATCCGCCCAGTGGATTAACGCTGAGGACCGCTTTGTCAGCCAGCTTGGGTGTGATTTTTAGGCGATTTCTGGCGTACTACGACGTCAACACTGCGCTAGTAACCAGTTACGCTCCTCGACTCTGGTCCAGAAGTGGGACAAAACTTTCATGACGACCCGTATCCACGATCCCACTTTTGGCAGTTAACAGGGCACAGTGAGATATCTTGGGGTGCAAAAGATTGTAGCAATCACTTTTGTCTCATTTTGTAGTGTGTTCATTAACGTGCAGGACGGGACTTGCTAGCACGGCCCATGCGATCTGAGCCGTATATATAATTTGCTCTTTTGCGTAGCTGCCTATATTTAGGGATATCCTGGCGTAAAAATTTGTTTTTGTGTGAAGATTATTTTCTTGTTACATGAGAAGATATTTTGGTTTTGTGCTCAGGATAATACTCTGATGTGAAATTTGGGATAGCGGTAGCCTATTATGTAACAAATTCTGATTTCATTTTTCTTTTTTTCTTTTTATTTCTCTTAAGTGGGTAGGGGTGGCAAGTCGAGGCAAGAAAAAGACAAGGAGAATTTTTAGCCAGAAGTATTCAAAGGAAGCGGCGGAGGAAGCCGCGACAGAATTTTCAGCGGGAGGGGGGGGGGGGGGGGGGCATTCAGCAGTAGTTGTGTTGCCCGAAACCCAGAAACTACTCTGACAGCCGGGCGGTGTGAAACTAGCGAAGCTTCTGAAACAGAGTCGCCTGTTGCACAGAGTAGCTCGAAGCTCGGAAACATGGGACTCCTCAATTCTGAATGAAAGAAATGCTACAAAATAACGAAACAAACACGGAGGAAGTGCAAGGGGGAGATAGGAAAGCCAAACAAGATAGAAAAATAAACAGAAGTTTGTAGGAAATAAATCGAGAGAGAGAGAGAGAGAGAGAGAGAGAGAGAGAGAGAGAGAGAGAGAGAGACAGGAAGGCACAGGATAGAGATAGGAAAGCTGAAGCAGACAGGAAAGAAGCATGAAAGAAAGATAGGATGGCTGAGGCAGATGGGAAAAAGGCCAAAGAACGTTGGAAACAATTTCTGGAAAAGATGAGGGACCTACACAGAAAACTGGATTCCCAATTGAAATCACTGGACGAACAGTTGAACAATATAACAGAAATGATGGATAGTATGGAAAGTAACACAAGCGAGCTGGCTGAGACAAATTTTAAGAAAACTGACTAAACAAACATCTCACTTTCTCATAGGACACAGATTGTAGATAAAATTAACTCCTCGGTATCTCAATTTGCAACATATCGACGAGTGATCCACGTGTGTAGCTACCGAAGCAGCTCAACTCACAGAATCTGAGGACTTCATTTCATTCAAAAGGACTGGTGAGTTCTTAAGAAGACGCCATTAGTGCCCACAGCAGAGTGTAATGAGCAGGAAATGAAAATTTGCAACCTAGTGCACGCATGTGTCACTGCAAGAAAGGGCCGGTATGAGAGAATAGCGTACAGCATCGGCCTTTGCACCCGTCAGCAATTCTTCTCACTGAGGAAATGCTTAAGTTACGGCATTGGTAGAGACTCGCGTATCAAAATGTGGATTGTGTCAGTTTAAAGACAGCCTGCCGAACTCCTGCAATTCGGAAGAAGAAAAGAACTGATGATTAGCCACGTAACTGGAAATGTAATCACGAAAGTGTTACCAATCACAAGGCATTGTACAAGCTTCGCAGAATTTGAGTTTGAATCAAGAAGCTACTGGTTCACTTCTAAATAAAAGAGGTGGCGTCTAAGGATCATAAAAGCTCCGACACTAGCAGTAACATGTTTTCTTACTTGCTCAGCGTACTTCGACGAAATTCTAAAATGGAATCAGCAACTCGACCACCTGTACTGTAGTTGTTGGCTGATTCAGTTCGTCACTAACACGATGCCAAAGGACCACAAGAGATCCTTACGCTGTGTTGAAAAGAATGAGTGTTCTGGAGGCATTCCCAATATGTCAGAACACGTGGAAGCTTTCAATGTTAACACTGAAACCTTTAAAAGTTTTAGTTATAAATCCAGAGTTAGGGAGCATAATAAGCTTTTCACAAGTCGCTAGAGTATTCTAGTAATCTACAAATGGCAGTTGAAACAATAAATCAAAGAAAAATTGGAGTAAGGGGTTATTAAATAGCTTAACAGGCGAAAAAAGACGCATTTCAGGTTTACTGGAGTAAGTTCGAATCACCCAACGAAACAGTGAAAGCGAATGGAAACGGGTCTACAGTTTCAGCTAAAGATCTTATAGAAGAATCTCCCTTTCTGGGGATTACCGGGCTGACTTGTGATGCACAGCCGTACAGTTACTAGGGAGAAATAGCTTTATACATCCTCCCGACGACGAAATATCTGGCCAACGGTGGGTTAGTCTTTTGCTAAAAAGCCCCTATGAACACCTGTCGGATAGGAACGTCCTATGACATGACCCTTGCACTGAACAAAGGGACCAAACAAAAGTTCAATAATTTATTTTGCATTTAATACTTTTTCATATAATTTAGTGTTTCATTTTGTAGCAACGGTCCAATTGCAGTACCTTTTTCAATAATTTAATACGTTTTCGGATCTCTAATATTAGGGGAAATAATTATTTCTAATATTGTTATTACTCATTTTTAAGAAAAACATATGTTGTAAATAACACCATGAAGCCTTCAACCATGCTGTAAAAAGATAATTTTTGACAGTTTTCAATAAAAAAGTTAAGTAGAAGTAGATGTAGCACAAGAAAACGGTAAACGAAATTGTGGATCAGAGCAACGAATTTACGTTTTATATAGGAGTCATATATTTTGCGAAAGTCTTTCACTAAGTTTAAACGAAATCCTTAGTAACAACTCGTGACAAATAAGGAACAAATAAGGAACACATGTTTCTCTGCTGTGAGTAGAGCAGAACAGCAGAAAATTCGAACTCAAAAAAATGGGCATAGCAAGGAAAGTCTATGTGAGCCACCAAATTATTTTCAACAGTTTAAGGGAAGTTCTCTCCAAACTCGGAAAAAAGAAAGTAATATATTTTAAAGCAATATGTTGCAACAGTCTTCATTTTTTTCCTTACGATACTATACCATTCCCTTAGGTGTAAATAATATTCAACAATGGATCAACTTAGCAGTGCGTGTTTAAAGGTTGGCAAAATAATGTATAATCAATACACAGAATGGAAGGCAGCACATATTAACATAGATGCCATAGAACCGAACAACGATTTTCTTGTCTTTAACCCAGGCAAAGGCAACGACTGAATGCAAATAATAAAATAAATCAGAAGAGGAATTATAGCTTGGAACGACGTTCTTAAAATAAAGTTTTCAGTAACAGCTTCCCGTTGTCTCTGAAGCTGGAAATATGTAATAAGTTGGTATTGCAAGTTTTTACTTATGGCTGCAAGATATTGTCTTTTAATGAGAAAGCATTTCAGAAACTGTGTTCAGCTGTAAGTAGAAAGTTGAGTGTTAGGAATTACTAGACGGGACAGAAATAGAAACAACCATGAAACACACTGGAGGTAGAGACTGTAACGGAAATTATGTGGCGGTGAGGGGGGTATGCGTCCGAGCGAAAGAACGGAGGGTGAATCTAAACGACGTAATAGAAGCTGACTAGGAAACATGCTGCAACAGTGTTGACGCATGTGGCTGAAAGCCACAGTGGATGGACTGGCATGCAGGGAAGGGGGAGAGGGGATGGGAGGGGGTGCAGGGGGAGGGATAAACGTCAGACGGCTACTGCTCCTGATGATGATAATAGCAATATGATAATGATGATGAGATTATGTGAGCTGATAATGATATGATGATTCTAAAATCTCATCCCTTTTGCCAGTTGAACAAGTGTAATGGGTAGGATTTTCGTGGTGTATTTCCTAATTCGAACATTTGTAATAATTGGTACTTAAACTGTACAGAGACAAAGTCGAGCTATGTTAAAGTATTGAGTTAGTGAGGCAGTCGTATGCCCTGCTTGAAGAAATGGCTGATTCAGTTGGTAATCTGTTTACTGTTAGTAATATACTCCATCAACCTATGCAGATTTGCGTCCCCTGTTGTTTCCTAAATCACATCAGTTGAATACAGTGACAGTTCATTACCAAAAGATCGCCTCCAACACCCTGTGCCATCGAATTAAATTTCACATGATGTTCCCAGTCAAAAACAGGAATAAAAATGATTGTAATTAGTTATTCATTAATTTGCATCATTAATTATTTTGTAGTAGCTCTTATTTCGGAAGTTGATGAAAAATTCCAAAGTATTGTCAGTAACATAAAACATGGTGAAGCGTGTGTTCCGATCACTGAACGATCATATAACGAAAACAGAATGGCATGTATCTTGCACAAGTATGAGGGTTTTGCATATGGCAGAAAGTTATTGAATTCGATTTCTGTGCTGGTATGGAATTTCCCAGAACCGATGAGGAATCTCTGGAATGCTATCTGTATTTAATTAGTGTATTTAATTAGTGAACGCATTCTGGAGTGTCGGATTTCATATTTCTGTCCCAATAGCAGATATATTCTGCAAATTACAAATGTTGCAGCAAGAGTGACTGACAGCTTCATCACAGGAAACGTTACACAAATAACAAGGAGTCAATTTAGAATATGATATTTGGTGAAATCGGCAGAAAATAATTAAAAGAGTGAAGATGCGGCGGATCATTGATTGATCGTGAGATAGAAGAGAACAAAAAGAGATCAAACGAAATAACAAGCGGGCTTAATACTACATAGACAAAAAAGAACAGGGGCTGCTCTCGGTGATACGGAACTATTTATCGTTCCGCATTAGCGCGAGATTTATTACTACAGTCAATTGTTACTAAGTTCTGACAATATTTATGACCGATAACAGTGGAAAGCAGTTCAGTAAGAATTTGCACTACGCCAGACGGGAAATTCTGGAAAGGATATGCAGATATGTGCTGAGCAGTGGAAAGAGCAAATGTAGTGGTGCCTAGTTCAAACTGGACCATGCTAACTGCTGTCAATACAATTTCAAGCATACAAATTTGCTTTATCAGTCTCAGTCTTGTGTTCTTTGTCTCCTAACTCAACACAATTTTTTCCGGCGGAACTCAAGAGCTTTTATCCGCTTCAGCGTAGCCTTCTCCCTTATCTATCAAACACTACATAAGTGTATTACTATCCATCCCATAATGCACTGCTGTACCTCACCAATTGTCACCCCTCTCATAACACTGTGGATTTTGCTTTCTGCAGACCGAAACTGTGCTCTCTTCAACATACTTTTCACTTTCGTGAACAGTTACAAAATACAGAGAGCAAAATCTGGCGAATACGAAGGTTGCATTACGATTTTCCTTTGAAAACTCCTTCACAAATTGTGCAGTGTCAGCTGGCGCGCTGTTCTGATACAAAACTCATAACATTTTCTTCCACAAATCCACTCTTCCCATCATTAATCTTTTCCTCAGTCTCAGTCGGATTTTAGTTCTGCTGATAAAATCTTCGTGACGCTACTCAATCAGATACAATGAGGCACACGTTTATGCCCTACGGGGTATGAACACGTACTGAAATGACAGATACAGCGCCGGAAGTGCCGGAAGAAAATGCAACACCCATAAAGGCACGGTCATATTATTGACGTGATGTGACAGGTAATTCATCTTTGTAGGAGTACGTGATAACAAATTCAGACTAAATGAAACACACGTGACCCAATAAAGGGTGCACAAACAGTCACATCTGACGGCAACGCACACGTGTGTTCTCGCATGCAAACAATCATAAAGGTCTAGAATGGTAGACCACTTGCTCGCGAAAGGCAAAGGTCCCGAGTTCGAGTCTCGGTCCGGCACACAGTTTTAATCTGCCAGGAAGTTTCAAGTTTCGATCATGAAGGTGCCGAATGTCCCCCTACTCTAGATTATCCCAAACATCCTACACCCTTTGTTGCAGGTCGGCAGTGGTTCTTGCAGGCTCTGGAGGACGAGTAAGTTCGCACTGCACGATGTCCGATACGAATTCAGTTGGCGAGAGAAGTGTCCTGTTGGCCGGGGCAGTTATTGTACACCACGAAGATCACGTTGTGTAGCAGCAGCTGTATGTGGACGTGCACTGTCTTGCTGAAAAAGCACGTCACCTTCCTTCCTAAGAAACGGCAGTATCACTGGGATAATATGCGGGTGAACGTGTGCGGGTATGGAGGCAACCTCATGAATCCATCGACCCTGCACATCAGCAGTGGCAGGTGACATTTACGTAAGCATTGTGACTGATACCTGCATCAATTTATGCCCATCGTGCAATCCGACGTACTTGGCCAATTCCAGCAGTACAATGCGACACCCCACACGTCCACAATTGCGACACAGTGGCTTCAAGAAGATTCTTCTGAGTTTAAACACTTCCGCTGGCCCATAAGCTCCTCAGACATGAACGTTATTGAGCCTATCTGGGATACCTTGCAAAGTGCTTTTCAAGAGAAATTTCCACCCCCTCGTGCTCTTACGTATTTATGGTGTCAGTTTCCTCCAGCACGACTTTCGACATTACTCGAGACCATGCCACGTCGTGTTACAGAACTCCTACGCGCTCGCTGTGGCCCTACACGATATTACGCAGGTGCACCAGTTTCTTTGGCTCTTCAGTTTGTTAATAATCCCTGACATATCATCATTGTATCGATATCATCTACTGCAACATCATTCATTAGTAACTTTGACACAACTTCACCTTTATTTCATCTCACAAAACATTCTCTTCATTAAACCACAGTTTTTCATCATATTTTTTTCTGTCCTGGAAAGAGTAATACAGTCATTCATTATAATGGATTTCCGTAGTATTAATACAATAACTCTGTTATCTTATTAATTCACCATCCAACACACTGATCTACAAATGGGTTGCTCTTACATCACACAAACCTTCACCAAACCAACCTATAGCTTTCTACGGACGTAGTGAAATATTCAATTACTAAATGTCCCTTTAGAATGAAAAAAATGCGTCATGGTCATCATATCTTTACCTAAATGCAAGCGAAATTGATTTTCACTGATTTTAATCACATACATTATTTTGAAAACATTCAAATCCTGCCCCCTCTTCATTCTTACGTTTTCCAAATTTCACTACAGTATTTGTTGCTGAGGACAATGTAATAAAAAAAATGGATCAAATGGCTCTGAGCACTATGGGACTTAACATCTGGGGTCATCAGTCCCCTAGAAGTTAGAATTGCTTAAACCTAACTAACCTAAGGACATAGCACACATCCATGCCCGAGGCAGGATTCGACCCTGCGACCGTAGCGGTCGCGCGGTTCCAGACTGAAGCGCCTAGAACCGCTTGGTCACAACGGCCAGCGCTAAATATTCTTCATGCATCCTACTGTTTCTACTGACTGTGAAATCCCTAACAGCAGTTTCTTCTTTTAACTAAACAGTTTATCTGAAATATGAAGTGAAAGCACAAAAAGTGGACTTACGGAAGAAAAAACAAGTAATATTTTATGAACAGCATTTTTTACTAACTTCATGCAAATGGTTATAGCAGACAAAATTACTTTTTCCTTCATACACTCCTGGAACTGGAAAAAAGAACACATTGACACCGGTGTGTCAGACCCACCATACTTGCTCCGGACACTCCGAGAGGGCTGTACAAGCAATGATCACACGCACGGCACAGCGGACACACCAGGAACCGCGGTGTTGGCCGTCGAATGGCGCTAGCTGCGCAGCATTTGAGCACCGCCGCCGTCAGTGTCAGCCAGTTTGCCGTGGCATACGGAGCTCCATCGCAGTCTTTAACACTGGTAGCATGCCGCGACAGCGTGGACGTGAACCGTATGTGCAGTTGACGGACTTTGAGCGAGGGCGTATAGTGGGCATGCGGGAGGCCGGGTGGACGTACCGCCGAATTGCTCAACACGTGGGGCGTGAGGTCTCCACAGTACATCGATGTTGTCGCCAGTGGTTGGCGGAAGGTGCACGTGCCCGTCGACCTGGGACCGGACCGCAGCGACGCACGGATGCACGCCAAGACCGTAGGATCCTACGCAGTGCCGTAGGGGACCGCACCGCCACTTCCCAGCAAATTAGGGACACTGTTGCTCCTGGGGTATCGGCGAGGACCATTCGCAACCGTCTCCATGAAGCTGGGCTACGGTCCCGCACATCGTTAGGCCGTCTTCCGCTCACGCCCCAACATCGTGCAGCCCGCCTCCAGTGGCGTCGCGACAGGCGTGAATGGAGGGACGAATGGAGACGTGTCGTCTTCAGCGATGAGAGTCGCTTCTGCCTTGGTGCCAATGATGGTCGTATGCGTGTTTGGCGCCGTGCAGGTGAGCGCCACAATCAGGACTGCATACGACCGAGGCACACAGGGCCAACACCCGGCATCATGGTGTGGGGAGCGATCTCCTACACTGGCCGTACACCACTGGTGATCGTCGAGGGGACACTGAATAGTGCACGGTACATCCAAACCGTCATCGAACCCATCGTTCTACCATTCCTAGACCGGCAAGGGAACTTGCTGTTCCAACAGGGCAATGCACGTCCGCATGTATCCCGTGCCACCCAACGTGCTCTAGAAGGTGTAAGTCAACTACCCTGGCCAGCAAGATCTCCGGATCTGTCCCCCATTGAGCATGTTTGGGACTGGATGAAGCGTCGTCTCACGCGGTCTGCACGTCCAGCACGAACGCTGGTCCAACTGAGGCGCCAGGTGGAAATGGCATGGCAAGCCGTTCCACAGGACTACATCCAGCATCTCTACGATCGTCTCCATGGGAGAACAGCAGCCTGCATTGCTGCGAAAGGTGGATATACACTGTACTAGTGCCGACATTGTGCATGCTCTGTTGCCTGTGTCTATGTGCCTGTGGTTCTGTCAGTGTGATCATGTGATGTATCTGACCCCAGGAATGTGTCAATAAAGTTTCCCCTTCCTGGGACAATGAATTCACGGTGTTCTTATTTCAATTTCCAGGAGTGTAGTTATAAAAAATTACACCATTCAGAAGGCTTGTGCGCTTTAGCTAGGGTATTACCTTATAAATGCAGTCAATAGTTATAAATAAACATTACTTGGCTAAATAAAAAATTGGTATACTTTTGGTTTTGGTCATCTGTCCTATGACTGGTTTGATGCAGCCCGCCACGAATTTCTCTCATCTCAAAGTAGCACTTGCAAACTACGTCCTCAATTATTTCAATTATTTGGTGGGTGTATTCCAATCTCTGTCTTCCTCTACAGTTTTTGCCCTCTACAGCTCGCTCTAGTACCATTGAAGCCATTCCGTGATGTCTTAACAGAAGCCCTATCATCCTGTCCCTTCTCCACATCAGTGTTTTCCTGATATTTCTTTCCTCTCCGATTCTGCGCAGAACCTCCTCATTCTTTACCTTATCATTCCCCATAACTTTCTACATTCGTCTGTAGGTCCACATCTCAGATGCTTCGATTCTCTTCTGTTCCGGTTTTCCCATAGTCCATGTTTCACTACCATACATATGCTGTAGTCCAGACGTACATTCTCAGGCATTTCTTCCTCAAATTAAGGCCGATATTTGATATTAGTAGCCTTGTCTTTGCCAGGAATCTTACTATTGCTAGTCTGCTTTTGATGTCCTTGCTCCGTTCGTCATTGTTTATTTTACTGCCTAGGTAGCAGAATTCCGTAATTTCATCTACTTCATCACCATCAATCCTGATGCTAAGTTTCTCGCTGTTCTCATTTCTACTACTTCTCATTACCTTCGTTTTTCTTCGATTTTCTCACAATCCATACTCCGTACTCATTGACTGTTCATTCCGTTCAGCAGATCATGTAATTCTTCTTCACTTTGACTCAGGATAGCAATGTCATCAGCGAATCGTATCACTGATATCCTTTCACTTTGAATTTTAATTCCAGTCCCGAACCTTTGTTTTATTTCCACCATTGCTTCCTCGATGTACAGATTGAACAGGAGGGACGAAAGGCTACATCCTTGTCTTACACCCACTTTAATACGAGCACTTCGTTCTTGGTCGTCCACTCTTATTATTCCCTCGTGGAGGTTGTACATACTGTATATGACCCGTCTGTCCCTACAGATTACCCCTTTCGAACATCTTGCACCAGTTTACATTGTTGAACGCTTTTTCCAGGTCGACAAGTCCTATGAACATGTCTTCTATTATTAACCGCAACGTCAGAATTGCCTGTCTCGTGCCTTTACCTTTCCTAAAGCCAAACTGATCGTCACCTAGCACATCCTCAATTTTCTTTTCCATTCTTCTGTATCGTATTCTTGTAAGCAACTTGGATGCATGAGTTGTTAAGTTGATTGTGAGGTAATTCTCGCATTTGTCAGCTCTTGCCGTCTTCGGAATTATGTGGATGATGCTTTTCCGAAAGTCAGATGATATGTCGCCAGACTCATACATTCTACACGCTAACGTGAATTGAATAGTCGTTTTGTTGCCACTTTCCCCAATTGTTTTAGAAATTCTGATGGAATCTTATCTATCCCTTCTGCCTTATTTGATCTTAAGTCCTCCAAAGCTCTTTTAAATTCTGATTCTAATACTGGATCACCTATCTCTTCTAAATCGTCTCCTGTTTCTTCTTCTATCACATCAGACAAATCTTCCCCCTCATAGAGGGTTTCAGTGTATTCTTTCCACCTATCCGCTGTCTCCTCTGCAATGAACAGTAGAATTCCCGTTGCACTCTCAACGTTATCACCCTTGTTTTTAATATTACCGAAGGTTGTTTTTACTTTCCTGTAAGTTGTCCTTCCGACAATCATATTTTTCGATGTCTTCACATTTTTCCAGCGGCTATTTCGTCTTACCTACCTGAACCATACGCCCCTCCTCAGTAACATGTGGAGTTAAATTTTGAGGACAGGAGAGGTTAGGTCGGTTCTATACCTACATTGGAAAGCTTCTCAGAAAGGAAAGAGCTACACTAAAGATTGAATAGTAGGCAAAACCTCATGGACGATCAAAAACTGAAAGGAGCCTTCCGCCAAAATTCGCATCATTCGAAACTAAAATTCTATTAATCGATCTGACGGAAAATCATAAGACGTTTTACGTTATGTCAGTAAGCAGGCAACGTATCTGTCCAGACACTCAGTGACGATAATGGCATCGAATAGAAGGATGGCAGAGGATCAACATACTAAAATCCTTTTTTCCCTGAGGAGGGTAGCACTGTTCTCCTTCCTTTATATCACTGCAGGAAAACCAAAATGTCGAGAGATTCTGAGGTGACAAAAGTAATGAGACGCGCCCTAATATCGTGTCGGACATTCTTCTGCCAGACGTAGTGTAGCAGCTGGACATGGCATGAACTTACAAGTCGTTGGAAATCCCCTGCAGAAATACTGAGCCATACTGCCTCGATAGCAGTCCATAATGGTGAAAGTTTCGCCGGTGCATGATCTTCTGCACGAACTGACCTCTAGATTATGACCGATAAATGTTCTATGGAATTCATGTCGGGCGACTGGGGTGGCCAAGTTATTCGCTGGAACTGTCCAGAACATTCTTCAAACAAATTGCGAACAATTGTGGCCCATTGGCCCTGAGGCGTAGCGCCGTATAACGATCCTGCCTTGGAGGCGGTGAAGTGGAGATGTGTCTCAGAGCTGGATGGTGACAGATGGTGACGCGAGACTGGACGCGCACGTAGTTTATGTATCAGCCGATAGAGGACAATATTGGATAGGGGACTGATTTAGTTTCGATTGTGCCCACTAGAGTGCACTAAAGTAATAGAATGTTTTTCATGAACTGTTTTAGTATTTTCATAAAGTGTTATTATGTCTTTTCGTGTAGATAAAATGTCATAAATGTGTTTTAGCAGTATGAATGATGCGTGAGTGTGGTTTAAGGTTAATATGAAGATAATTGTTTAACGAGTTGTGTAGTAGGATTTAGTGTGGGAACATTTCGAAGAAGTATGGCTATGGACAAAGGGGACTTTTATAGAATAGATTTGTAAAGTAAGTTTATGGTAAAGGGAAAGTTAATTCTGGTATAAATAACAATAGTAAATAACTTTATGTATAAACAAAACTTCAGCTTATTAGATAATTACGTCAGTAAAAAGTGCAGTCGGTAGGTTTACTATTTTTCGATTGGTTATTGATGAAAAAAGTGGATTGACACGGGAGAATGTTGTTTTGCTATTGGCTTTTGAGTAAACTGACCAATGGTAAAGCAATATTCTTCGTGCTCCTTTCTCTGCTGGTAGAGAAGACTTGGAGTATTCTAGAGAGGTGTGGGAGCCTAGCCATGAAACAGTTCGGACGTGTATAGTAGTTGCGATGGAAACGATAAGTTGCCCGATCTAGCAGTGTTTCATACATCAAAAGTGCGGTAAAGTGACGGCATAATTATTCCTATGGCGTGTAGAAATTTCGGAATTTGTAAGTGAATTTTGTGACGAGAAAAGACAAATTCCGCGTGGCATATTGAGCAGGTCGGTGGCTAAAAACTGTGACTGCATTAACTACCGACAGACTTAATATTTGGCGAGCATTATCAATCAAAAACAATCAGTATTTTTGTAGCTATTACGTTTTCGGGAAATGCAACACCATAAACTTGCTAACGTGAGTGAAAGGGATTGCGAGTAACTGTGTTAAGACTAGCATGGGCTTGACAGTGATACTTGTTCACCTAAGCTTCAGAATATATTAACTGAGGACAAAATTTCCAACCTTTCATTTCGTGTGAAAACTTTCTCCCGAATCGTAGATTAGTGACTTTAACTGCAGCCTGGTTCGCGTCGAAATACAGTAGGTTTCACTCGTCTTCCCTCCTGTTGACCTGCGGAGACAATGTTCACGGGTAGGTGCAGGTCCGTCGTAAAGGGACGGAAAGAACCGCGCCGCCGGAGCACGACGTCGTTGTTTGCGAACGTAAAGACCATTAATGGCTGCAGATGGTATCCAAGTAGCCGAACAAAACCATTTACAGTCAACGAACGGTTCCGTTGGACCAGAGGTCTAGTCCATTTCATGTAAACACTGTCCACACCATTGCGGAGCCACCAGCATCTTGCACAGTACTTCGTTGACAGCTTGGGTCCATGGAGTGGTGGGGTCTGCGCCATACTCGAAGTTTGCTATCAGCTCTTTTTTTTTTTTTTTTTGGTCATCAGTCTACTGACTGGTTTGATGCGGCCCGCCACGAATTCCTTTCCTGTGTTAACCTCTTCATCTCAGAGTAGCACTTGCAACCTACGTCCTCAATTATTTGCTTGACGTATTCCAACCTCTGTCTTCCTCTACAGTTTTTGCCCTCTACAGCTCCCTCTAGTACCATGGAAGTCATTCCCTCATGTCTTAGCAGATGTCCTATCATCCTGTCCCTTCTACTTACCAGTGTTTTCCACATATTCCTTTCCTCTCCGACTCTGCGTAGAACTTCCTCATTCCTTAACTTATCAGTCCACCTAATTTTCAACATTCGTCTATAGCACCACATCTCAAATGCTTCGATTCTCTTCTGTTCCGGTTTTCCCACAGTCCATGATTCACTACCATACAATGCTGTACTCCAGACGTACATCCTCAGAAATTTCTTCCTCAATTTAAGGCCGGTATTTGATATTAGTAGACTTCTCTTGGCCAGAAATGCCTTTTTTGCCATAGCGAGTCTGCTTTTGATGTCCTCCTTGCTCCGTCCGTCATTGGTTATTTTACTGCCTAGGTAGCAGAATTCCTTAACTTCATTGACTTCGTGACCATCAATCCTGATGTTAAGTTTCTCGCTGTTCTTATTTCTAGTACTTCTCATTACCTTCGTCTTTCTCCGATTTACTCTCAAACCATACTGTGTACTCATTAGACTGTTCATTCCGTTCAGCAGATCATTTAATTCTTCTTCATTTTCACTCAGGATAGCAATGTCATCAGCGAATCGTATCATTGATATCCTTTCACCTTGTATTTTAATTCCACTCCTAAACCTTTCTTTTATTTCCGTCATTGCTTCCTCGATGTACAGATTGAAGAGTAGGGGCGAAAGGCTACAGCCTTGTCTTACACCCTTGTTAATACGAGCACTTCGTTCCTGATCGTCCACTCTTATTATTCCCTCTTGGTTGTTGTACATATTGTATATGACCCGTATCTCCCTATAGCTTACCCCTACTTTTTTCAGAATCTCGAACAGCTTGCACCATTTTATATTGTCGAACGCTTTTTCCAGGTCGACAAATCCTATGAAAGTGTCTTGACTTTTCTTTAGCCTTGCTTCCATTATTAGCCATTATCAGCTCTTACCTACTGAAATAGGGACTCATTTGGCCAGGTCACGGCTTCCTAGTCCTGCTGATAACAAATGCACGCGCCTCAGTGCTCTACTGGTATAGCACATTAAGGTCGAATTTCGCCGCACTGTTCTAACGAATACGTTCGTCGTTCGTTCCACATTGGTTTCTGCGGTTATCTCAAGCATTGTTGCTTGTCTGTTAGCACTGAAAACTCTACGCAAACGCCGCTGCTCTCGGTCGTTACGTGAAGCCCGTCGACCACTATAGTGTCCGTGGGGATAGAGAATGCCTGAAACTTGGTATTTTTGGCACACTCTTGACACTGTGGATCTCGAAACACAGAATACGCTAGTGATTTAGGAAATGGAATGTCCCATTCGTCTAGCTCCAACTAGCATTCCGCGTTCAAAATTTGTTAATTCCGGTCGTCTGCCCATAATCACACTGGAAACCTTTTCACATGTACTACCTGAGTAGAAATGGCAACTGCTCCAGTGCACTTCCCTTTTATACTATGTGTACGCGATAATACCGCCATCTATACATGCGCATATCGATATCCCATGACTTTTGGCCTCAACGTAAGTTACCGATGTGCTTCTGGGTGTACAGCCAAGTTGTTGTTCCTAATTTATGCTCAATATTTTGACGACAAATTCAGTCGTCGTTTCCAGCTGCTGCGAACTGTGCTGTTACGTGTACTTCTGAACTATTGTTGGCCCAGTGTCGCTATTTATAGCTGATTGTGGTTTCGAATCCTGGTGCTCACTACGCCCTTTCATCCTCTTTTGCCTTTTAGAGCCCATGTTGGTATTGCCTAAGAAGCTCACATTGTTAGGATTTGCCATTTCAGATGAGACTGGGGTAGGAAGGTTCACATGAATCTAGTATTAAACAAGATGTGCAGATGAATCTATGGATTCATTAATATTACTGTGAGGTAATGCACGCAACGGAGGAAGTGAGTAAGCGTTACCGAGCAAAAAAATGGTTAAAATAGCTGTGAGTGCTATGGGTCTTAACATCTGAGGTCATCACTCCCCTAGAACTTAGAACTACTTAAACCTAAGTAACCTAAGGACGTCACACACACCCATGCCCGAGGCAGGATTCGAACCTGCGACCGTAGCAGTCTCTCGGTTCGGGACTTAAGCGCCTAGAACCGCTCGCCCACCGCGGCCGGCTGTTAGCGAGCAGTGTGAAAGTATCCAAGGAACAATCAAGAGTCTAAGGTTCTATGCCACGTGAAAAGAAATGTTCAAATGTGTGTGAAATCTTATGGGACTTAACTGCTAAGGTCATCAGTCCCTAAGCTTATACACTACTTAACCTAAATTTTCCTAAGGACATACACACACACCCATGCCCGAGGAAGGACTCGAACCTCCGCTGGGACCAACCGTATACAGTCCACGACTGCAGCGCCTGAGACCGCTCGGCAAATGCCGCGCGGCTTGCCACGTGAAAATTGTTGGTTGTTGGTATAGCAATTTATGAAAAAGGGATCAGGTACCTCACAACTTGTTGTCTTCAATGAAGTCAAATTCTAGTCACATCGCGAGACTGCGGATGCATCGAGCAAAGAGGCACCTTGGAAATGGGACCCCAGCCTTTACTGAGTTATTGGAGTCGAAAGTTATTAACGACCAGGCAGTCCTTGAGGGATTTCTTTTGGGCGGTTTGGACGTGTGATAGTCACCGGGCAATAGGTCGGGGTTAGCTTTCAGTGGACGGACAGCGGAGAGCGACTGCCCAACAAACCTTGACACACTTCAGTTACTGCCTGACGTGCGTTGTTAGGCTACACAATTCCCTTCGGGAATATAACGGCCCGCTTACTTGCAACATTCTCTTTATGTAAATCAGCACCGCGTGAGAGCTTGCCATTCGTGCAACCTGCATGCAGCGAAATCGTGGTGGTCATTCTGACGACAAAATAAAATACATATTGTTTCTTCCCTTACTGTAGATGAACGATCGTATTTCAGTTCGTTTTCTGGAGTAATGGGGTTCATGTCTCTGTCTGATTGTCTAGAATTATATCTGATTTCAGTTTTCTGAAACAGTTCATGTATATTACCGAGACCATATTTGGTACCAAACAAAGTTTGTGACTATATTGAGGATTTGTTGTTAGCAGCATGAGGTCTTGGAGAGTTGCTGAGGGATTAGCAGTGCCAGGAATGTCTGATGGAACGCTTGTTGTTTCATGTCGTGTATTAGTGAGCATGCGCACAATATTAAAAGTAGCCGGAGGAATTTTGTGGACGTGTGATGAAGTATTATGTGCATAAAGCTGCACAAATATCAGGTCAAATGTTGACGAGATTTTGGAGATGTGCAAGAATTGGCAAGTTGTTTTAGATGTTCAAAATATAAAACTGTGCACTTCACACAAAGCAAAAACAAAGTATCTTATGACTATAATATCAGTGAGTCAGAATTGGAATCCAACTCATACAAATACCTAGATACACGAAATGTATTCGTAGTTGTGAATACAGACAACCATCAGCCGCACTGTATTATGGAATGACGACAGTTAAAATTTATGCCGCACTGGGGCTCGAACCCGTATTTCCCGCTTATCGTAAGCGGTCGCCTTACCATTCGGCTGTCCGAGCACGACTCACGGCCAGATCCGAACTTCAATGTGTTGTCAACCTTGGGTATACAACCTATACTTGTACATCCATTAGGTATATATCCTTATCAGGGATAAATTTTACTTGAAATGTCGTCGAACAGATGTAGGTGATTGAAACCTGGTAGTCAAGAGGGAAGGCAGGATTCTGTTACGACTGTGGACGGAGCCGTAAACAGTTACTATTGGTTGCCTTTTACAGTTACACACAATTTATTTTAAACTAGTAATTCCAGACTCAACAATAAACAAAAAATACCACACGTTGTTAATGAAGGAATAAACATCTATGTAAAAAATAGTTTTTTGAGTGCGTTACAGTTTAGCAAATCACCATGAAATACAGATGCAGATAATGTTTAAAAAGAAACAAGCCACTGTGATCACGGCTGAAGGCCTTACACGCCAAGAATGGCAATAAATTAAGAATGTTTAAGAAATCGCTGCAATTACAACTCACAGGTATTGAAATTTTAAAAGGTAAATGGCCACAAACTCAGCAGAAGGTATGAGACGCTAGAAATGACCGTAAATAAGATTTTAAGGCTTGCTGCTAAAATACAAATACCGAATTATTTTTTCAAAGCAAATGACCACAATCACGGCTGAAGGCTTTACACGCGAGGAACGGTAATTATACAAAAAATCTGGAAACCTGCTGTAAAATAGCAAATACAAGCAATCGTTAATTAAAAGAAACAAGCAACTGACCACCAAACGGTGAAATAAGATGATGGTAAACACAATCCTTACACTGCTAATTTTATTCCAGAAGGCTACCGGAACTATTAACTAGACATACACAACCTTTAAAGTAGGCATTACAAGGTCCAGAAGGACCAGTCACAGACGGTCCTCCAGGAATCCACCTCTGAGAAGGTCTGGCAACAAACACTTTCTCGAGTGATAAGACAAGCAGGCGAGAGTTGCATTCACTTCATAAGATGGTAACTAAGACTAGTGACAATATAATGAATGACTAATGATAATCTTGCTGAAGCTACCTGACGTCCGATAAACCAAATGAAACGATGGAACAATACGCCAAAACCGGAACCGGCAGTCTGCACTGCGTCGCCAGAATACCGTGTTTAGAGCGCCCGGAGCGAGAAAGGAATCATTACCATATTTCCGTCCGATTCCACAAACCCGAAAATCTGAAAAAACAAGTCACAGTACAGAACACCAGACAATTACAGTAACTAAAACCCCACTTGATTTGCGTGCGAGGCAAGACCGAAATGTAAGCAAACAGAATCAGTAACCACACGTCATTGCGGAAAGAGTCGCAAAGCGAGCCAAAACCAAGTACCAAATGAGTGACATCAAATTCATTAGGCACACAAATGCACATTGAACTCACTGTCAGACCTCTGTTGGCGGTTGGCAGAATGAAACAAATCTCTTCACTGCTTTATTAATTCACAGTTGAGTAACCACACCATCTAATCATTGAGCCAAGTGCTTTCAACACAGAAGGGTATTCAAGTACTAAGACGTACGCAGATCCCCCAAACTGCACATGACGGCGCGATGATACACTACTGGCCATTAAAATTGCTACACCAAGAAGAAATACAGATGATAAACGGGTATTCATTGGACAAATATATTATACTAGAACTGACACGTGATTACATTTTTACGCAATTTGGGTGCATAGATACTGAGAAATCAGTACACAGAACAACCACCTCTGGCCGTAATAACAGCCTTGATACGCCAGGGCATTGAGTCAAACAGAGCTTGGATGGCGTGTACAGGTACAGCTGCCCATGCAGCTTCAACACGATACCACAGTTCATCAAGAGTAGTGACTGGCGTATTGTGGCGAGCCAGTTATTCGGGCACCATTGACCAGACGTTTTCAATTGGTGAGAGATCTGGAGAATGTGCTGGCCAGGGCAGCAGTCGAACATATTCTGTATCCAGAAAGGCCCGTACAGGACCTGCAACATGCAGTCGTGCATTATCCTTCTGAAATGTGGGGTATCGAAGGGATCGAATGAAGGGTAGAGCCACGGGTCGTAACACATCTGAAATGTAACGTCCACTGTTCAAAGTGCCGTCAATGCGAACGAGAGGTGACCGAGACATGTAACCAATGGCACGCCATACCATCAACCCGGGTAATACGCAGGTATGGCGATGACGAATACACGCTTCCAATGTGCGTTCACCGCGATGTCGCCAAACACGGATGCGACCATCATGAAGCTGTAAACAGAACCTGGATTCATCCGAAAAAATGACGTTTTGCCATTCGTGCACCCAGGTTCGTCATTGAGTACACCATCGCAGGCTCTCCTACCTGTGATGCAGCGTCAAGGGTAACCGCAGCCATGGTCTCCGAGCTGATAGTCCATGCTGCTGCAAACGTCGTCGAACTGTTCGTGCAGATGGTTGTTGTCTTGCAAACGTCTCCATCTGTTGACTCAGGGATCGAGACGTGGCTGCACGATCCGTTACAGCCATGCGGATAAGATGCCTGTCACCTCGACTGCTACTGATACGAGGCTGTTGGGATCGAGCAAGGCGTTCCGTATTACCCTCCTGAACCCACCGATTCCATATTCTGCTAACAGTCATTGGATCTCGACCAACGCGAGCAGCAATGTCGCGATACTGTAAACCGCAATCGCGATAGGCTAAAATCCGACCTTTATCAAAGTCGGAAACGTGATGGTACCATTTCTCCTCCTTACACGAGGCATCACATCAACGTTTCAGCAGGCAACGCCGTCAACTGCTGTTTGTATATGAGAAATCGGTTGGAAACTTTCCTCACGTCAGCACGTTGTAGGTGCCACCACCGGCGCCAACCTAGTGTGAAAGCTCTGAAAAGCTAATCATCGCATTTCACAGCATCTTCTTCCTGTTGGTTAAATTTCGCGTCTTTAGCACGTCATCATCGTGGTGTAGCAATTTTAATGGCCAGTAGTGTAATCTGTCACAACATCACATACGTACTACGGGGCCCACGTGGGTGACTGACTCCGCTCTACTTGGATTGAAATGCACTCATCTTAAAGCTTGCTGGATCAGGCTTATGACGAGGTCGTGCACCCTCGTGAGCACAGCCATTCCATCCGGCAGTCCATCTGCGCCACCAGTGGTGCCGGCGTGTTCGCGCCCTGCGCGGACCTGGTCTCTCTTCAGTCCCCCACCGAAGTGGCCCACTCACACGGCCCAGAAACACAACGACGTCGCCTGAACGATAGGGCAACAGTTACTACGTACCGATAACGGCCGCTGCTGCCACTAGCAGACATTCAACGCTTGCGAACCCCAGTGGCACCAGTCAACACAAGAAGAAGATGAACTACCGCAACCATGCCAAATAAACGATACCGTCTGGCCTGCAACAGGGGCGGAAACCTACAAACAGCACCGACATGATCCGCAGCATGGCTCAGTGATTATAGGTTTAGATTGTTTGGTACACTGTTTTGTTTCAGCGTTACCGCTAGAAAGGGAGCAATTTATCTGTAAGTAAACGTACAGGGCATATAGTGAGCACAATTTACCTTTTATCTGTTAGATTTTATTTGGTTTTATGCTTTGTGATCATTTATCTCAATATCTGAAGTCCCAGTGTTAGTACTATAATTCGAAGGAGAACCACGCTACGAACTTCTGTAGCGGAAAAATTAGTAAGTGCGGACTCAGTAATTCAGTCTTCTCTCAGTCATCTTCCATTCCAGTGCCGGTATAATTACTCAACAAATGAACAGATAATTTTTATGGGTTTACTGAGGTCGCATAGCACCAAATCACCTTCGGATTTTTCGTACTGTACCTTCCTTTATTGCTGAAACACCTATAACGTTGTACAGCCTGTATCTCAATAGTGGATAATAGCATTCTGACACAGATATTAAATTACGTGTCAGTCTTGATGTCGTACTAAACGCTGGAATAGGAGACATCAGGCTGTAATACAGCACGTGACATGGGACTAAACTCTGGGATTGGGCGACCGCCAATTTCCCTCCAAGCGTCTCACAGCTGCACTTCGCCTCCAACGCAAATTATTAGCAGGAGATTAGCCCGCCCTGAGAAGGTTAAAGGGCAACCAAGCCTACACGTGGCCTCGACTGCCGACTATGGTAGCGGCCTATCAAGGACAGGCATTGCTGTTTATGTTTCAATCATCCTTTTCAGGCACGAAGTATTTTGCAAAGTGACAGATAAGCGAGTGACAGCATCTACTGAGCGGCACAATATGAAATTCGCTCACATGCGGTATTCCTATTTCCTCCACTGATTGACATTAAAATTGAGGCATTAACGTAACTTGCCTGTGAATACACTTATAAAAAAAGCGATTTTTTTTTCGCATCTTCAATACATGTTTGAAGATTTATTTTAGAGGTTTGTCTTATTTATTTATTTGTTTGTCTTTCCAGGACAATAGTCGTTAAAAGAACTGAATTAAACATCAAAAAGTTGTTTAAAAATCAAGTTAAAGATCTCTCGGCGTGCGACCACACCCATGTTTATGGTGCTTCCACACGTCATTGTTGTCATTAGACTCTTATTCGAGAAGCATGTACTACACAACTGTTTATCAAGTTGGCAGCACTGTTAGAAGATAGGCTTTGCAGCGCTCTCATGTTTCCAAATTGTATCTTTGATTTTCGAGCATTGTTTTCCTTATAAACTTTTCAGTAGTTTGAGTTGCTGCTATTTTGTCATTCTCAAAAGTTTTTATGCCTGTAATCTATTTTAACGTGGGGCAGTTAGCAGATGTGACATTCTAGAGCTGCTAAGAATATATCGTGGGTGTAATATGAGACACTGACTGTTGACAATTGATTCTATGAGTGTGGTCGAAGCTGTAAAGTGGGTCCTAGAAGCAACTGAACACGCCAGTGTAACAAGAAGAAATAAGAAACGGAAGAGAGGACTATATAAACCATGATGTTTATGCTACTGCAGTGAATTAGGAACAACAGAGCTCAGTCATAGATAAAATGGATCTTTTAATTGAATTTCCCGATAGTTAAATTTTGCGACATGATTATTTTATCCACTAAAAACCTACACACATCAAAAAAAGTTTTGCATCACCCCGGTTCCCAGAACTCCTGAAGACACACATTGACTGTGGGTATTGTATCACAGACACAGTCCCTTTGACTGTTCAGAGATGTCACTAAACCCGACCAAAGATGTAAACAACCATGCATGAGCGGCGCCTATTACACCGAGAGGGTCCGACAGCTGATCAGTTCCAGTCATACCACCAGGAAGGAGGTATACGGCTCGTGTTGTCTGTAGTTCAACCATGCCTAGACGGTCAATACCTCTGTTCGATCGCGTCCGAATTGCTATTTTGTGTCCAGGCGTCTCGAAGTGAACCAAAGCGATGTTGTTCTGACATGGAGAGACAGGAACTGTCTATGACATGCCTCGCTCACGCCGCCCAAGGGCTACTACTGCAGTGCATGACCGCTACCTACAGATTATGGCTCGAAGAAATCCCGACAGCAACGCCACCATATTGAATAATGCTTTTCGTGCAGCCACAGGACGTCGTGTCACGACTCAAACAGTGCGCAATAGGCTGCATGATGCGCAACTTCACTCCCGACGTCCATGGAGAGGTCCATCTTTGCAACCACGACACCATGCAGCGCGGTACAGATGGGCCCAACAAAATGTCGAATGGACCGCTCAGGATTGGCATCACGCTCTCTTTATCGATGAGTGTCGCATATACCTTAAACCAGACAATCGTCGGAGACCTATTTGGAGGCAACCCGGTCAGGCCGAACGCCTTAGACACACTGTCCAGCGAGTGCAGCAAGGTGGAGGTACCCTGCTGTTTTGGGGGGGGAGGGTGGCATCGCGTGGCGCCGACTTAGGCGTCTGGTTATCATGGAAGGCACTGTAACGTCTGTACGATACGTGAATGCCATCCTCCAACCTACAGTGCAATCATATCTGTTGCATACGGCGAGGCATTCGTCTTCATGGACTAAAATTCTCGCCCCCATCGTACACATCTTGTGAATGATTTCCTTCAGAATAACGACATCACTCGAGTAGAGTGGCCAGCATATTCTCCAGACATGAATCCTATCGACCTCGCCGGGATAGATTGGCAAGGGCTGTTTATGGACGACGTGACCCACCAACCACTCTGAGGGATCTACGCCGAATCGCCGTTGAGAATTGGGACAATCTGAACCAACAGTGCCTTGATGAACTTGTGCGTAGTATGCCACGACGAATACAGACACGTATCGATGCAAGAGGACGTGGTACAACATGCAATGTGCAGTTTTCATGAGCAATAAAAAGGGCAGAAATGATGTTTATGTTCATCTCTACTCCAATATTCTGTACAGGTTCCGGAACTCTCGGAACAGAGGCGGTGCAAAACATTTTTTGATGTGTGTATTTGAGTTGGAGGTCTGAAATTTTTTGGGATGTTTCAGGTTACTATTAGGGGGAAATTAGACTGTTGTTGTTGTGGTCTTCAGTCCTGAGACTGGTTTGATGCAGCTCTCCATGCTACCCTATCCTGTGCAAGCTTCTTCATCTCCCAGTACTTACTGCAACCTA
This sequence comes from Schistocerca piceifrons, assembly GCF_021461385.2. Classification (NCBI taxonomy): domain Eukaryota; kingdom Metazoa; phylum Arthropoda; class Insecta; order Orthoptera; family Acrididae; genus Schistocerca; species Schistocerca piceifrons. The sequence goes on from NC_060141.1 coordinate 85,285,674, forward strand.
CATCCTTCTGAATCTGCTTAGTGTATTCATCTCTTGGTCTCCCTCTACGATTTTTACCCTCCACGGTGCCCTCCAATGCTAAATTTGTGATCCCTTGATGCCTCAGAACATGTACTACTAACCGGTCCCTTCCTTTTGTCAAGTTGTGCCACATACTCCTCTTCTCTCCAATTCTATTCAATACTTCATCATTAGTTATGTGATCTACCCACCTAATCTTCAGCATTCTTCTGTAGCTCCACAGTTCGAAAGCTTCTATTCTCTTCTTGTCAAAAATATTCATTGTCCATGTTTCACTTCCATACATGGCTACACTCCATAAAAATACTTTCAGAAATGACTACCTGACACTTAAATCTATACTCGATGCTAAAAAAATTTTTCTTCTTCAGAAACGCTCTCCTTGCCATTGCCAGTCTAAATTGTATGTCTTCTCTACTTCGACCATCATCAGTTATTTTGCTCCCCAAATAGCAAAACTCCGTTACTACTTTAATTGTCGCATTTCCTAATCTAATTCCCTCAGCATCACCCGACGTAATTCGACTGCATTCCATTATCTTCGTTTTGCTTTTGTTGATGTTCATCTTATATCCCCCTTTCAAGACACTGTCCATTCCGTTCAACTGCTCTTGCAAATCCTTTGCTGTCCCTGATAGAATTACAATGTCATCGGCGAACCTCAAAGTTTTTATTTCTTCTCCATGATTTTTAATACCTGCACCGAACGTTTCTTTTGTTTCCTTTACTGCTTGCTCAACATACAGATTGAACAACATCGGGAGAGGCTACAACCCTGTCTCACTCCCTTCCCAACCACTGCTTCTCTTTCATGCCCCTCGTCTCTTATAACTGCCGTCTGGTTTCTGTACAAATTGTAAATAGCCTTTCGCTCCCTGTATTCCTGTCAACATTGTCAAAAGCTTTCTCTAAGTCTACAAATGCTAGAAACGTAGGTTTGCCTTTTCTTAATCTTTCTTGTAAGATAAGTCGTAAGGTCAGTATTGCCTCACGTGTTCCATTATTTCTACAGAATATAAACTGATCTTCCCCGAGGTCGGCTTCTACCAGTTTTTCCATACGTCTGTAAAGAATTCGCGTTAGTATTTTGCAGTTGTGACTTATTAAACTGATAGTTCGGTAATTTTCACATCTGTCAACACCTGCTTTCTTTGGGATTGGAATTATGGTTCAAATGGTTCTGAGCACTATGGGACTTAACTTCTGAGGTCATCAGTCCCCTAGAACTTAGAACTACTTAAACCTAACTAACCTAAGGACATCACACACATCCATGACCGAAGCAGGATTCGAACCTGCAACCGTAGCGGCCACGCAGTTCCAAACGGAAGCGCTTAGAACCGCACGGCCGATTGGAATTATTATATTCTTCTTGAAGTCTGAGGGTATTTCGCTTGTCTCATACATCTTGCTCACCAGATGGTAGAGTTTTGTCAGGACTGGCTCTCCCAATGCCATCAGTAGTTCTAATGGAATGTTGTCTACTCCCGGGGCCTTGTTTCGACTCAGGTCTTTCAGTGCTCTGCCAAACTCTTCACACAGTATCGTATATCCCATTTCATCTTCATCTACAACCTTTTCCATTTCCATAATTTGTCCTCAAGTACATCGCCCTTGTATAGACCCTCTACATACTCCTTCCACCTTTCTGCTTTCCCTTCTTTGCTTAGAACTGCGTTTCCATCTGAGCTCTTAATATTCATATGAGTGGTTCTCTTTTTTTCCAAAGGTCCCTTTAATTTTCCTGTAGGCAGTATCTATTTTGCCCCTAGTGAGATAAGCCTCTACATCCTTACATTTATCCTCTAGCCATCCCTGCATAGCCATTTTGCACTTCCTGTCGATCTCATTTTTGAGACGTCTGTATTCCTTTTTGCCTGCTTCATTTAGTGCATTTTTATATTTTCTCCTTTCGTCAATTAAGTTCAATATTTCTTCTGTTACCCAAGGATTTCTACTAGCCCTCGTTTTTTTTACCTACTTGATCCTCTGCTGCCTTCACTACTTCATCCCTCAGAGCTACCCATTCTTCTTCTACTGTATTTCTTTCCCCCATTCTTGTCAATCGTTCCCTTATGCTCTCCCTGAAACTCTGTAAAATCTCTGGTTTAGTCAGTTTATCCAGGTCCGATCTCCTTAAATTGCCACCTTTTTGCAGTTTCTTCAGTTTTAATCTACAGTTCAAAACCAATAGATTGTGGTCAGAGTCCACATCTGCCCCTGGAAATGTCTTACAATTTAAAACCTGGTTCCTAAATCTCTTTCTTACCATTATATAATCTATCTGAAACCTGTCAGTATCTCCAGGCTTCTTCCATGTATACAATCTTCTTATATGATTCTTGAACCAAGTGTTAGTTATGATTAGGTTGTGCTCTGTGCAAAATTCTACCAGGCGGATTCCTCTTTCGCTTCTTACCTCCAATCCATATTCATCTACCACGTGATGTAGGGGTAGCGTCTTTGATTCTTAATCAAAACGTCTTCGGTCGCGGGTTCGATCCCCGCCACTGCCTAAATTTTGATAAATAATCAGCATTGGCGGCCGAAGACTTCCGGCATAAGAAGTCAGCCTCATTCTGCCAACAGCCTTGTCAAAGAGGGCGGAGGAGCTAATAGAGGTTCAGGGCACTCTCTTGTCCTAGGGGTGGGAAATTGCCCCTACAGGCGGAAGAATCAGCAATGATCAACGACATGAGGATGCAGAAGGCAATGAAAACCACTGCATTAAAGACACGTAACGTGTATCCACAGGACATGTGGCCTGTAATTGAAGAAGTGTCATGATGATCTCTCCATTGGCAAAAGATTCCGGAATGGTCCCCCATTCGGATCTCCGGGAGGGGGCTGCCAAGGGGGAGGTTATCATGAGAAAAAGATTGAATAATCAACGAAAGGATAACGTTCTACGAGTCGGGGCGTGGAATGTCAGAAGCTTGAACGTGGTAGGGAAACTAGAAAATCTGGAAAGGGAAATGCAGAGGCTCAATCTAGATATAGTAGGGGTCAGTGAAGTGAAGTGGAAGGAAGACAAGGATTTCTGGTCAGATGAGTACCGGGTAATATCAACAGCAGCAGAAACTGGTATAACAGGTGTAGGATTCGTTATGAATAGGAAGGTAGGGCAGAGGGTGTGTTACTGTGAACAGTTCAGTGACCGGGTTGTTCTAATCAAAATCGACAGCAGACCAACACCTACAACGATAGTTCAGGTATACATGCCGACGTCGCAAGCTGAAGATGAACAGATAGAGAAAGTGTATGAGGATATTGAAAAGGTAATGCAGTATGTAAAGGGGGACGAAAATCTAATTGTCATGGGCGACTGGAATGCAATTGTAGGGGAAGGAGTAGAAGAAAAGGTTACAGGATAATATGGGCTTGGGACAAGGATTGAAAGAGGAGAAAGACTAATTGAGTTCTGTAACAAGTTTCAGCTAGTAATAGCGAATACCCTGTTCAAGAATCACAAGAGGAGGAGGTATACTTCGAAAAGGCCGGGAGATACGGGAAGATTTCAATTAGATTACATCATGGTCAGACAGAGATTCCGAAATCAGATACTGGGTTTTAAGGCGTACCCAAGAGCAGATATAGACTCAGATCACGATATAGTAGTGATGAAGAGTAGGCTGAAGTTCAAGACATCAGTCGGGAAGAATCAATACGCAAAGAAGTGGGATACGGAAGTACTAAGGAATGACGAGATACGTTTGAAGTTCTCTAACGCTATAGATACAGCAATAAGGAATAGCGCAGTAGGCAGTACAGTTAAAGAGGAATGGACATCTCTAAAAAGGGCCATCACAGACGTTGGGAAGGAAAACATAGGTACAAAGGAGGTAGCTGCGAAGAAACCATAGGTAACAGAAGAAATACTTCAGTTGATTGACGAAAGGAGGAAGTACAAACATGTTCCTGGAAAATCAGGAATACAGAAATAAAAGTCGCTGAGGAATGAAATAAATAGGAAGTGCAGGGAAGCTAAGACGAAATGGCTGCAGGAAAAATGTGAAGACATCGAAAAAGGTATGATTGTCGGAAGGACAGATTCGGCATACAGGAAAGTCAAAACAGCCTTTGGTGACATTAAAAGCAACGGTGGTAACATTAAGAGTGCAACGGGAATTCCACTGTTAAATGCAGAGGAGAGAGCAGATAGGTGGAAAGAATACATTGAAAGCCTCTATGAGGGTGAAGATTTGTCTGATGTGATAGAAGAAGAAACAGGAGTCGGTTTAGAAGAGATAGGGGATCCAGTATTAGAATCGGAATTTAAAGGAGCTTTGGAGGACTTACGGTCAAACAAGGCAGAAGGGATAGATAACATTCCATCAGAATTTCTAAAATCATTGGGGGAAGTGGTAACAAAACGACTATTCACGTTGGTGTGTAGAATATATGAGTCTGGCGATATACCATCTGACTTTCGGAAAAGCATCATCCACACAATTCCGAAGACGACAAGAGCTGACAAGTGTGAGAATTATCGCACAATCAGCTTAACAGCTCATACATCGAAGCTGCTTACAAGAATAATATACAGAAGAATGGAAAAGAAAATTGAGAATGCGCTAGGTGACGATCAGTTTGGCTTTAGGAAAAGTAAAGGGACGAGAGAGGCAATTCTGACGTTACGGCTAATAATGGAAGCAAGGCTAAAGAGAAATCAAGACACATTCATAGGATTTGTCGACCTGGAAAAAGCTTTCGACAATATAAAATGGTGCAAGCTGTTCGAGATTCTGAAAAAAGTAGGGGTAAGCTATAGGGAGAGTCGGGTCATATACAATATGTACAACAACCAAGAGGGAATAATAAGAGTGGACATTCAATAACGAAGTGCTCGTATTAAGAAGGGTGTAAGACAAGGCTGTAGCCTTTCGCCCCTGCTCTTCAATCTGACATCGAGGAAGCAATGATGGAAATAAAAGAAAGGTTCAGGAGTGGAATTAAAATACAAGGTGAAAGGATATCAATGATACGATTCGCTGATGACATTGCTATCCTGAGTGAAAGTGAAGAATAATTAAATGACCTGCTGAATGGAATGAACAGTCTAATGAGTACACAGTATGGTTTGAGAGTAAATCGGAGAAAGACGAAGGTAATGAGAAGTAGTGGAAATGAGAACAGCGAGAAATTTAACATCAGGAGTGATGGTCACGAAGTCAATGAAGTTAAGGAATTCTGCTACCTAGGCAGTAAAATAACCAATGACGGACGGAACAAGGAGGACATCAAAAGCAGACTCGCTATGGCAAAAAAGGCATTTCTGGCCAAGAGAAGTCTACTAATATCAAATACCGGCCTTAATTTGAGGAAGAAATTTCAGAGGATGTACGTCTGGAGTACAGCATTGTATGGTAGTGAAACATGGACTGTGGGAAAACCGGAACAGAAGAGAATCGAAGCATTTGAGATGTGGTGCTATAGACGAATGTTGAAAATAAGGTGGATTGATAAGGTAAGGAATGAGGAGATTCTACGCAGAAACGGAGAGGAAAGGAATATGTGGAAAACACTGATAAGGAGAAGGGACAGGATGATAGGACATCTGCTAAGACATGATGGAATGACTTCCATGGTACTAGAGGGAGCTGTAGAGGTCAAAAACTGTAGAGGAAGACAGAGATTGGAATACGTCAAGCAAATAATTGAGGACGTAGGTTGCAAGTGCTACTCTGAGATGAAGAGGTTAGCACAGGAAAGGAATTCGTGGCGGGCTGCATCAAACCAGTCAGTAGACTGATGACAAAAAAAAAAGTTGTAGGGGACTGATGACATCAGCAGTTAAGTCCCATAGTGCTCAGAGCCATTTGAACCATTTTTGAGCCTTCGCTACTACTAATTATTTTTTCTACCTACGAATGCCTGTTTATGACTTCGGTGTTCGTGCGCTAAAAATATCCCCCTTTTTATAAAATTTACTCATTGTTGAACAAACAACACGACCTTACCATTGTTAATGAAATACGTGGTAGTGAGAGAACATTCATAGATAAATTCAATACGCACCTGTAAGGAGATGTTTAATATGTTTTCCTTCCCCCCTTTTCCTACTGACGAATTCCAGTCACCCATAACTATTAAATTTTCATCTCCCTTCACTATCTGAATAATTTCTTTTATTTCATCATACATTTCTTCAATTTCTTCGTCATGTGTAGAGCTAGTTGGCATATAAACTTGTACTACTGTAGTAGGCGTGGGCTTCGTGTCTATCTTTGCCACAATAATGCGTTCACTATGCTGTTTGTAGTAGTTTACCCGCATTCCTATTTTCCTATTCATTATTAAACCTACTCCTTCATTACCCCTATTTGATTTTGTCTTTATAACCCTGTATTCACCTGACCAGATGTCTTGTTCCTCCTGTCACCGAACTTCACTAATTCCCACTATATCTAACTTTAACCTATCCATTTCCCTTTTTAAATTTTCTAACCTACCTGCCCGATTAAGGGATCTGACATTCCACGCTCCGATCCGTAGAACGCCGGTTTTCTTGCCCCTGATAACGACATCCTCTCGAGTAGTCCCCGCTCGGAGATCCGAATGGGGTACTATTTTACCTCCGGAATATTTTACCCAAGAGGACGACATCATCATTTAACCATACAGTAAAGCTGTATGCCCTCGGGAAAAATTACGGCTGTAGTTTCCCCTTGCTTTCAGCCGTTCGCAGTACCAGCACAGCAAGGCCGTTTTGGTTAATGTTGCAAGGCCAGGTCAGTCAATCATCCAGACTGTTGCCCCTGCAACTACTGTAAAGGCTGCTGCCCCTCTTCAGGAACCTCTTCTGGCCTCTCAACAGATACCCCTCCGTTGTGGTTGCACCTACGGTACGGCCATCTGTATCGGTGAGGCACGCAAGCCTCCCCACCAATGGTAAGGTCCATGGTTCATGGGGAAGGGAAATTAGACTACATACACTAAATTACTACCAACAAAAAGGAGAAAGCACGTTGGTTAACTGTAAAAAGTAATCTTAATTGTGATTATCAGTTGTAAATATTTCTAGAATAAAAACTGTTATCTGAAATCACATGATTGTAGTTACTTTCTAGATACACGTTTTGTTAATGTTTACTTGAAGTTTCAAGCATCTAGTTCGTAGATTCCAAGTAAGGGCCCACGAAAGGCAAAGGTCCCGAGTTTTAGTCTCGGTCCGCCACACAGTTTTAATCTGCCAGGAAGTTTCATATCAGCGCACACTCCGCCGCAGAGTGAAAATCTCATTCTGGAAACATCCCCCAGGCTGTGGCTAAGCCATGTCTCCCCAATATCCTTTCTTTCAGGAGTGCTAGTTCTGCGAGTTTCGCAGGAGAGCTTCTCTAAAGTTTGGAAGGTAGGAGACGAGGTACTGGCAGAAGTAAAGCTGTGAGGACGGGGCGTGAGTCGCGCTTGTGTAGCTCAGATGATAGAGCACTTGCACGCGAAAGGCAAAGGTCCTGAGTTGGAGTCTCGGTCCGGCACACAGTTTTAATCTGCCAGGATGCTTCATAACAGCGCACACTCCGCTGCCGAGTGAAAATCTCATTCTGTGTGGAAGAAGTTTTTCCGAAAGTCTGATGGTATATGGCCAGTCTCATATATTCAACACACCAAAGTGAATAGTCGTTTCGTTGCCACTCTCCCAATGACTTCAGACATTTTGATGGAATGTTATTTATCCCTTCTGCCTCATTTGATCTTAAGACTTCCAAAGTTCTTGTAAAATTCTTATTGTAACACTGGATCCCCTATCTCTTGTACATCTATTCCTGTTTCTGTTTCCGTCACGTCATCAGATAAGTCCTCCCCCTCACCGAGGCCTGTAATGTCCTACTTTCGCATTTTACATTGGAATTCCCATTGCACTCTTAATGTTACCCCTCTTGCCTTTAATTTCAACGAAGACTGTTTTGAGTTTTCTATGTGCTGAGTCAGATATTCCGACAATCACTTCTTTTTCGATTTCTTCACATTTTTCCTGTAGTCATTTCGCCTTCGCTTCCCCACACTTCCTTTGTATTTCATTCTCATCTGACTTGTATGTCTGTATACCCTTATTTCCCTGAACATTTTTGTATTCCCTTCCTTAGTGAATTAACTGAAACATTTCTTCTGTTGTTTCTTCACAGTTACCTTCCTCGTTTACCTTCGACGTACGAATGTTTTCCTTTCCAGCTTTTGGGATTGTCCTTGTTAGGGACCGGGATTCCTCTTCAAGTGAAGTGACTATTGAGCTACTCCTTATCGCAGAGTCTATAGTCTTAGAGAACTTCCTTACTAACTTAATTCCTTACTACTTACCTATCCCACTTCTTCGCCCACTGATTATTTCTGACATGTCTCTTCGACTTCAGCCTATTTTCCATTATTTTTAAAATTATAATTTTGTATTTATTGGGATCCACAGCCTCCAGATGATTAATAAAGTTCAATATGGTCCGTAGTAGGCTATAGTGCGTGGTTTATTTAATCGTGCGATATGTATTTCATGTAATTACAATGGCTTGTAATCAAGAGTGATTTGAAAATGACATGAAATGCAGATATGACAAATGTTCTTGACAACGACACTTAGTCGAAATTAGCTAATCGCACGAGTAAATAAACATCGCATTACAGCCTACTACGGACATGTTTACGTTTATTCCTAAATTTGATTTGAGTTTGTATCTGCTCCTGGGTATGCATTACAATCCAGTATCCGATTTTGGGATTTTCCGTGACCAGGATGTAATCTAACTGACATCTTCCCGTATTGCCCGGCATCTTCCAAGTACACCTCCACTTTTTGTTGTTCTTGAACAGAATGTTCGCTGTTACTAGCTCAAATATATTGCAGAAATTAGTGTTTCTCTCTCTCATTCATTGTACCAAACCCATATTCTCCTTTAACCCTTTCTTCCTCTACAACTACATTCGAAACCCCATGACTATTAGAGTTTCATCTGCCTCTACGTACTGAACTACCCGTTCAGTATTCTCATATACTTTATCTCTGCATCGTGAGCTTGCGACAACAGCATGCATACCTGAACTATTTTCATCGGTATCGGTTTACTATCCATTCTGACGAGAACAACCCTGTCACTGAACTGATAACAGTAACTCACTCTCTGCCCTACCATTCTATTCATGGCAAATCCTACTCCCGTTATACCGTTTTCTGTTGCTCTTGATACTACGCTACACGCATCTGACCCGAAATCCTTGTCCTCTTTCCATTTCACTTCACTGACTCCCATTAGACTGAGCCTTGACACCTCCGATCTCAGACTTTCTATCTTCCCTACCACGTTTTGACTTATGACAGCCCACACCCTCTTTTGCTAATGGAGAGACTTTATTTCAATTACGGGCCATGTCCTGTGGATACATCGATCGTTGTTGATTCCTCCTCTTTTTAGGGGCAGTTTCTTAGCCCAAGGGTAAGACAGTGCCCTGAAGCTTTGTCCACTTCTCCACCTTCGACATGGCCGTTGGCTACATGAGGGTGGCTCCTTATACCGGAAGTCTTCGGCCGCCATTGCTGTTGATTTTCATTTAAAGTCTAAGCGGTGGCGAGTTGTGAACCAGGGACCAAGGACGTTTTGATTACTAATCAAAGACGCTGGCCCTGGAGCATGGTACAACTCTCAGTGCACACCAAACATTCGAGATACCGTAGAAAACAATTGTGGCAAGCTCCTTGACATCATGCATGAGTGGTGCTCGAAGGTGCCATTTAAGATAGAACGACAAACATCAACATAAATTTACAGAATGAACTTCTTCACTTTAAAGCCGAGTGTGCGCTGATATGAAACTTCCTGATACATTAAAACTGTGTGCCGAACCGAGACTCGAAGGCGTGACATTTGCATTTCGCGGCGAGTGCTCCGCCGACTGCGTTACTCAAGCGCGACATATATATTACTTAAGACAAGACTAATTAGGAATCCGTCGATTAAAATAAATCAGAAGATCATTCGATGGCGTACTGGGAACAATTATTTATGTCTGCACCTGAACGAACACTCGACGCTCAGTGCCCACTAGTACTTGTAGCAAGGAAAGGGAGTTTTCCAATTAATGAATTTGTTAAAATGGGCATAAAGGAGGTTTTGTTTGCCTTCCTGTGCTTGCTACAAAAATATTTATGGCATAATATAAAAGAGGACGTGGATACCGTGAATCTTGTAGTTGATGCTTTCTCAAAAAAAGCAAGGCGTAAGTATAGCGAACAGACATACTGCAGAGACGAGCAAGTAATCTGTATGAGTCTGGTGGAGGAGAACGAAGCCTGATAGCACTACGATCGCTTTGTCCAGTTACAGATGAGTGAAGGAAGGTGAACACCAGCATACCTAAGAAGACCGGAAGAATCATCGAAATATATACAGGGTGTCCCAGCTATCTTGTCCATACAAAATATCTCTGGAACAATAACAGCTATTGGAAAACGACTTTCACCGGTATCAATGTATGGCTGGGGCCCATGAATGTACGTATTTGGGAACATTCTAAAACGAAAGCATATGTGTTTTTTAACACAAACTTATGTTTTTTTTTAATGGACCTCCTATATTTTTTCTGCAGCAATCCATAGCATGACAAAGCACATACACAATGGCGTTAATTGCATCGCAATATTCCCATTACATCCCGAGATATTAAGACGCGAAGTTGACGCTTGAAACACCCGACATGCGCTGCTTGCGCACGTCCTGAGGCTCAGGCGTGAACCCCATGCTGCCCGTAATCGAAATGTGATTGACATGCGTAATCACACTTCCATACTTCCATACTTATCAAAAGGTCCGAAACGAATAATACGGTCTGCTGCCATCCTGCATTAACGTCGTACATTCCAGCAGGTATTTATCCCATAGGCTAGAGGTGATGCGGTTCTGTAACATATCTGTGTACCGCAACGTTAGTCACAAAGTAACGGATTAACGATAAGCGAAGTTAACTTTGTGACTAACGTTGCGGTACACAGATATGTTACAGAACCGCATCACCTCTAGCCTATGGGATAAATACCTGCTGGAATGTACGACGTTAATGCAGGATGGCAGCAGACCGTATTATTCGTTTCGGACCTCTTGATAAGTATGGAAGTAAGGAAATGTGATTGCGCATGTCAATCACATCGCGATTACGGGCAGCATGGCGTTCACGCCTGAGCCTCAGGACGTGCGCAAGCAGCGCATGTCGGGTGTTTCAAGCGTCAACTTCGCGTCTTAATATCTCGGGATGTAATGGGAATATTGCGATGCAATTAACGCCATTGTGTATGTGCTTTGTCATGCTATGGATTGCTGCAGAAAAAATATAGGAGGTTCATTAAAAAAAAACATAAGTTTGTGTTAAAAAACACATATGCTTTCGTTTTAGAATGTTCCCAAATACGTACATTCATGGGCCCCAGCCATACATTGATACCGGTGAAAGTCGTTTTCCAATAGCTGTTATTGTTCCAGAGATATTTTGGGTGGACAAGGTAGCTGGGACACCCTGTATATGGTGTACTCTGATCTGTAGCCATGTAGCCATGGTATCATAGGTAAACTACACGTGGAGTTGCTTATAGGCGTCCATCTAAATATTAGAGTGACGATAGTGGAATGAAACAGAGATAAGGAAAAAAATAATCGTGTATTGTACCTGGAGAACAGAGTGCGTAGGAACACGTGCAGTTTCCTGGCCGGTGTTTAAGTCTTAGTGACCGGTTCTAGAATCACTGGAAGGCGGCGTAAGCAGTTTCCGACTTATTCTACTGTTTGTGTTGTCGTGAGACATGAGGTTGTGTTTGTGTACCGTTTGCAAATATTACGAGCTCCACATATTTGAGGTGTGTATAATACATTAAAGCCATTTGGACAACATTGTTAATTATTGAGTTTCAGAGTTTTATAGTGAATAAAATGCTATATATTTTGAAACTGAGAGAGTACGTAACATGTAGACTGTTAAATTATATTTCGGCATCCGTGCTCCATCTTGTACCTTTAAACGGCAGGAGGGCTTCTGCCATGGAACACGTAATATTTGCAAATGAGCTTCTTTGGCATTCTAATAATTTTCCCTGTCTGGAAAATGGGAATTTGTTTCAATCACTAATAGCTTCTGTTTCAAAATGTTTTTAATTTGTAACTTGTTTGATAATGCTACTTCTCAGTTTCATTTCACTGACAGATTACTGGTGTGTAGCAGAGTGGTAATGTAACGCACTAATCAGATACAATATTAATAAGGATTTTGCTTCCGTGGGGATTCACAGCCTGTAAGTGTTTAATAAAGAATGCAGTGTTCGTTGTAGGCTGTATCGTGCTTGATTAAGATCGCGCTATTAGCTAATTTCGGCCGTGAGCCCCTACGAAGCATATATATCGTGCCAAATATCAGCACGATACGTATTACATGGACCAGAAAGTGTGCCTGATAATGGCTCACGGCCGAAATTAGCCAACACCGTGGTTTTAGTAAAACACAATACAGCCTACAACGGACAATGTATTTTTTAAATAAACAATAAGATTTTCTAAACTAGCAACACTGTTAAATTTGAGTGGAATATTTGTTCCTAGGTATATGACTGTGTAGTACCATGGAACAGTTTTCCATATTTGCGGAAACCTTATTTTTCCAGAGTAATCTTTTTAATTTCAAATAAAGACTCCGTAACACGTAAAGTAAAAGCTACTTTTTCAATATGGAGTAAGAAAATATTTTAAGGGTCACCTATCGGGTCAGGAGAGGCGTCCAGGTTGGACAGGTGAGGCGGTGACGTTACAGAGTGTCGTAGGCCTAGTTCCGAGGGCTGGTAACGCGCCAGAGAAACAATGGTTTCTGAAATAATATTTCATTAACATGTTTGCTACAACGAATACTGTCTTCCCTGTTGCTCGGGGAATACCGCCTACGCGGCGGTGAGAAATGCCGGACATAGTGGCCAAACAGCTGGCGAACGTGCGGCAGGTCAGCACCCTGTCTGATAGCGAAACAGCATGGAGGCGCCCGCCACACGTTGTGTGTCATTCCACTATTGCACTCTAATATTTAGATGGATGCCTATACGCCCATACGCAGCAGCCACAACATGTGGCGCCCCTAGGACGCGCCGTTGTGAGCTCGAAGGCTTCAGCGCATTCGAAGAAGAACGCGCGCTTATACCAGAGCATCTTCCGGATAGCGGTTTTCGTGGAGGACGAAGACCAGAGCTCCCTCGGCATACACAACGTACAGTCAGGAAGGCGGCACACGAGCAGGCTGGGAGACGGCACCGAGCTGCCCACCCAGCAAGTAGGAGATGGCGGCTAGCAGTCGGTCGGCTGCGCTATTCACCAGAGGAAGGTCCCATAGACCTACATCTTCTATGAGTCACTGCTGCAACTCCGACGGCCTTCAGCGACGAAGTCCACCCGCAGCAGGAAGGCTGCAGTCTCGTTGTTGACGTCTTCAGACAGGCGGCAAGTACTCGTAACACATCACGATTCGCCAGCAAATTTATAACAAAGCACTACTGATTACATAAGTTGCTAGTAATTATTATAATTATGTTTTGCCCGAGACATTTAAACCTCACCTATATCTACAGTTATAATGGAGGCTGAAGATATGAATTAAAATTTGCGGCATGGCTGGGCAGCTCGTGCAGCAATATTGCCCTTAGTGCTCTGTAACAAAAAACTGAGTAGTTGGATCAAAGGGGTGTCATTGGACGTCCACCACGAACAAATTGAACGAATAATAATTAAAAAACAATGAAATTTTAAAAAAGCAGTGCTGCGATGGTGTAATGGGCAGCATTTCTGCCTGTTAAGCAAAAAGATCCGGGTTCGACTTCCGGCCGTAGTAAAAATTTTAATTCATATCTTCAACCTCCATCACTATCGTTGGTAATAATTACATTTGTTAAAAAAAGAACTAGGATTACCGCATGACAAAATGTAGGTAATACAGTAAGTGTAAGAACAACGTCTTCCTCACACAGTCCACCCCCTACTCACGTACTTCGTGGCATGCATCAATGACAGTAAATCTGAGACATATATGCTTAAACACACAATGAAAACGCCTTCTCTTAGTTTCCACTGCGGTGTTGGGTGAACGAGTGCGTCAGTAGGACATCAGCACAACATGATGTAAGTTATATATTTACGATGTTTTATGTTTGACATGCAGATGTTCAATGCTAGCTTTTGCCGGCGCGGTGGTCTAGCGGTTCTGGCGCTGGAGTCCGGAACCGCGGGACTGCTACGGTCGCAGGTTAGAATCCTGCCTCGGGCATGGGTGTGTGTGATGTCCTTAGGTTAGTTAGGTTTAAGTGGTTCTAAGTTCTAGGGGACTTATGACCTAAGATGTTGAGTCCCATAGTGCTCAGAGCCATTTGAACCAATGCTATCTTTTATTGTAAAACGACGAAACATTACGATGTGATTTGCAATTTCATGAAGAACACATGATATAAAGCTTCCAAACCTTGTAGTCCTCGGTCCTCTGTTGGATTTTCTTCCTGAAGAGCCACAGAAAGGGCATCCGGCCACCCTCTCCCCCTAACACTCCTAGATCCAGATTAACAGGCCGACCCCTTCAAGACACGGGATAAAAGTCAGGAAAAAAATACAAAGGAGAAGAAGGACAGACCACCGCGTAAAGCAACATAAAACCAGTCGCAAGACTTACGGCTTCAATACCACAACAGATAACAAGGCAACTCAAGCTCGACGTAGAGGAAAGGATGGACAGAGAACACTGTTAATCGCCAGGCGAATAAGATGTCACTAACGATGGGAACAAAATCGGTCCTCGTTGTTTCAAAGGAAGCATTGAAGAATTCGGTTTTGGTAAACAGATAGAAAATCTGAATTTCAATGTCTGGAAAGGGATTTTAATCCGGATCCTCCAGTCAGTCGTCTCATCTCTGAATCAGTGCTTCTCCCCGATGGCTTTAGTTTGAAACAGTAAATATCGTTTATTATATTTCTAGAACTTAGGGTTAGCATTTTTGGCTGGTCCTGAATTCGGTCGCAGCCGCTGCTTAAATTATGAGTAAAAATAGAAATGGAGCCGACGACATTCAGTATAATGACTTCCCCTCGTTCTGCGAACGACGTTGTCAAAGAGGGCGGACGAGCGGACAGAAGTTGGGTGCATCCTCTTGTTCTTGAGATGGGCTCAAATGGCTCTCAGCACTATGGGACTTAACCTTTAAATATAACCCTGGGATACAGCGGACCCAACCCTTTCCTTTTTAACTTATTTCTCTTTGAAAACAGAAGGTAGGGATATTTAACTCCTATGTAAATTCTGTTGGCATCCATGTGATGATTTTGCACTATTGCCCGCCAGCTGAGGCCATCAGTCCGCTAGACTTACAACTAAGCAAACCTAAGGACATCACACACATCCATGCCGGACAGGATTCTAACATGCGACCGTAGCGCAGACTGAAGCGCCTAGAACCGGTCGGTCACACAGGCCGGCCTCTTGAGATGGGGAATAGCCCTGAAAGGATGAGCAATGGTTAATGGCATGAAGATGCAGAAGGCAGCGGGAATCACTGTATTAAAGACACAGGGTATGTGGCCTGTAACTGGAAAAGCTCCATGAAAATCTCTCCATTGAGGAAAGCTCCCGTGTTAGTCTCCAGTTATAATCTCCGGAAGAGGGCTATCAAGGGGGTGCTGACCATGAGAATATGACTGAATATGCAATGAGAGTGTAAAATTCTACGAAACCGAGAGTGGAATGTCAGAAGTCTGAATGTGGTAGGGGAGTTAGAAAACACGAAAAGGAAATGTAAAGGATCAGCCTGGATATAATGAATGTCAATGAAGGAAAATAGGAAAAAATTCGAATTTCTGGCCAGACGTATCAACAACAGCAAAAATGGTGTGATGGGAGTAGGATTCGTCGCGGAGAGTGCATTCCTGTGGGTAATTGTGCAGCAGGATTGTTTTCATCAAAATCAACAGAAGATGAAGAGACAGAGAAAGTCTGTAAGGACAATGAACAAATGATATAATATATGAGGGAAGATAAAAATTAATTAACAGAGGGGAGTGCAACTCAGTAGAAGATAGAATCAGAGGAGGATACAGACTTGGCAGTAGGGATGAGAGAGGAGAAAGTGTAATGAGGATCTCCAGTAAATTTCAGCTAGTATTGGTGAATACACAGCTCAAAAGACACTAGAGAGGGAGATATACTTAGAAACGAGCTGAGGACATATGAATATTCCGATTGGATTACATCATGGTGAGAAAGAGATTTCGAAATTAGATATCGGATTGTAAGATATCACAGTTCAGTAATGATGAAGAGTAGGCTGAAGTTTAAGAAAATCACCCGCTGAAATGAATGGGGAAAAAGTGTATACTGAAGTGCTGAGGAATGACGCGATGAGTTTGAAATTCTCTTAGGCCATGGATACTGCGACAATGAATACCACAATAGGCAGTTCTGTTGAGGATGATTAGATATCTCTGAAATGGAAAATCAAATAACTTGGATGGAGAAATATGCATAAAAGAATGGTAACTGTGAAGAAACCTCGGGTAATAAAAGAAATCAGTTGATGAACGGAAGAAGGAGGTACAAAAATGCCAAGGCAAAGACAGGATTACCGCAATGTAAGTCACTTGGGAATGATGTAAATAAGGAGTGAAGGGAAGCCAAGGCGAAATTGTTGCAAAGAAGAAAGTAGTGAAGAAATCAGCAGAATTGTTGTCGTACCGACTTCTTCAGCATATAGAAAAGTTATTACAAACTTGAATGAAATTAAAAATAAACTTGTCAAGATTGAGAGTACAAAAGGAAAGAGTACACCGACGGCTTCTACGAGGGGGAGGAATTGTCTGATGAAATGAAGGAACATGAGATAGGAGTTGATATGGAACATGTAGGGAATCCACAACTAGAGTATGAGTTTGACATAGCTTTGTAAAACTATCAACAGAACGATGCAGAAGGGATAAATAACGTTACTTAGAAGCTTCAAAAAGTCATTGCGGATTCGGCAGCCTAACGATCATTTAGGTTGGCGTGTACAAACTGAGAAATTAGAGGCACACTATTGGGGCTAAGAGAATAAGAGTACAGTCAGCTTAACAGCTAATGTATCCAAGTTGGTGAAAAGAATAATACACAGAACAACAAATAGAAAATTAACGTTCTGTCACCTAACGATAAGTTTGATATCAGGCATCAGAGAGGAGTTCTGGCGTTGCTCTTGGTAATGAAACTAAGACGTAAGTAAAATGAAGACACCTTCATACGATTAGCCGACCTAGAAGAAGCGTTCGTCATGGTAAAATTGCACAAAATATTCAAAATTCTCAGATAAATTGTAGTAAGATATAGAGAAATAGGTTAGTATAAAATACATATAAAAATCAACAGAAACTAAGAAGAATAGAACACCAGAACGAAGTGCTGGGATTGAAAATAGGCAGCCTTTCGCAACTAGTGTTGAATCTAAATATGGAAGAAGCAATTACGGAAGTAAAAATGGCTAGAAAACTGTATTAAAGTTGAAGGTGAAAGGATGTCAGTGGTAAGATTCGCTGACGATATTGCTATCCTCAATGAAAGCGAAGAGCGCTGTACGTAATGAGTGGAATGAACAGTGTAATTAGTACATGAGGTGAATTGAGCGTAAACCGATAAAAGCGAAGGTAGTAGTCTAATGAATACCACCAACGAGATCATCTACAAATTTAACAGCAAAGCTGGTGACGAAGAAATAAATCATGTGAAAGAATCCTGCCATCTTCGAAGGAAAATAAGGTATGACTGACAAAGCAAGAAAGACATAAAAAACATACTGGCACACATGGGAACAGGGCGGTCCTGGGAGTAAGATATCTGCTAGTATAAAACGTCGGCCTAAATCTGAGGAGAAAATTCCTGCGAATATAAGCTTGGAGCACAGCGTTGAATGGGAATGAATGAGGAGTCGTGGGAAAGCCGGAAAAGAAAAGGATTGAAGGTTTTAAGATGTGCTACAGAAGGATGTTGAAAATGAGGTGAACTTCAATCACATTTAAAAAAGCGAAAAAACGGACAAGTACCAAGAAGCTGATATATATCAGATACAAATATCAACACTGCAAGTGAATGTATCTGAGGATGATAAAAGCTTCGAGAGTAATTTAAAAAAAAAAAAACCACATAAGAAACGCCGGCCGGAGTGGCCGTGCGGTTCTAGGTGCTACAGTCTGGAGCCGAGCGACCGCTAGGGTCGCAGGTTCGAATCCTGCCTCGGGCATGGATGTGTGTGATGTCCTTAGGTTAGTTAGGTTTATTTAGTTCTAAGTTCTAGGCGGCTGATGACCTCAGAAGTTAAGTCGCATAGTGCTCAGAGCCATTTGAACCATTTTTGAACATAAGAAACGGTAAGCCATTCTCCTTCTATGAACCATCTGACTTGAAAAGGATGTGAAATTATTAGAACGCACGATTACAACTAAAAACTCCTAACATTACAAGGGAACTTCCACATACATTGAAGAGCCAAAGAAACTGGTACACCTGCCTTATATCGTGTAGGGTCCCTGCGAGCACACACAAGTGTCGCAAGACGACTTGGCATAGACTCGGCTAATGTCTGAAGTAGTGCTGGAGGGAACTGACACCATGAATTCTGCAGGGATGTCCATAAATCCGTACGAGTACGAGGGGGTGGAAATCTCTTCTGAACAACTCGTTCCAAGTCATCCCAGATATGCTCAATAATGTTCATGCCTGGGAAGTTTGGTGGCCAGCGAAAGTGTTTAAACTCAGAAGAGTTATCCTGGAGCCACTGTGTAGCAATTTTGGAAGCATAGAATATCGCATTGTCCTGCTGGAATTGCCGCAGTCCATCGCAATGCACAATGGATGCAAGTGATCAGATGAGATGGTTACGTACGTGTATCTAGACGTATCAGAGATCCCATATCACTCCAACTGCACACTCCCCACACCGTTATAGAACCTCTACCAGCTTTAACAGTCCTCTGCTGACATGCAGGGTCCATGGATTCATGAGGTTGTCTCCGTACTCCTACACGTCCTTCCCCTCGTCCGTCCAGGCAACGTGTTTCCAGTCATCGACTGTCCAATGTCGGTGTTGACGGTCCCATTAGAGGCGTAAAGCTTTGTGTCGTGCAGTCATCAAGGATACACGAGTGGGCCTTCGGCTCCGAGAGTTCATATCGACGTTGTTTCGTTGAATGGTTCGCACGCTGACTTTGTTGACGGCCCAGCACTGAAATCTGCAGCTATTTGCGGAAGGGTTACACTTCTGTCACGTTGGACGATTGCCTTCAGTCGTCGTTTGTCTCATTCTTGCAGGATCTTTTTCCGCCCGTAGCGATGTCGGAGATTTGATGTTTTAGCGGATTCCTGATATTCAGGGTACACCCGTGAAACGATCCTACAGGAAAATCTACATCGCTGCCTCGGAGATTCTGTGTCCCAACTCGCGTGCGCCGACTATAACACTACGTTTAAACTCACTTAAATCTTGATAACCTTTCATTGTAGCAGCAGTAACAGATCTAACAACTGCACCAGACACTTGTTACCTTATATAGTCGTTGCCAATCGCATTGCCGTTTTCTGCCTGTTTACATATCTCTGCATTTGAATTCCCATCCCTATACCAGTTTCTTTGGTGCTTCAGAGTAGGAAAGCCCTTGCAATGATCTAGACAACAATAAATAACCAGATCAAGATAAGTATCAATTCACTGATAATTTCACGCACTAAGACAATAACAAACAGGGAACGCGCCAAGTGCACGTGCGGTTTGAAGCGCCATGTCACGGACTGCGCGGATCCTCCTGCTGGAGATTTGAGTCCTCCTTCGGGCATGGCTGTATGTGTTGTTCTTAGCATAAGTTAGTTTAACTTCGGTTAAGTAGTGTGTAAGTCTAGGGACCGATGACCTCAGCAATTTGGTCCCTTAGAAATTTACATTCATTTGAACATTTGAACAAACAGGGATGTAGAACGCAAACAAACGAAATAATAATTTATTCTGCTACCACAGAGACTTAAAAAACGGCCATTGCGATTGTCTCCACTCAAAATTCATTTTGTTCACATAGCAGACTCCAGCAGACTGAGCAACACCCGCACACGGAAAACAAACAGTGAATGTCAAACTACATGTAAATACAGACACCAGAACAAGAACGAAATATGAACGAAACACATACAGCGACAGCTGTCAACACTATGTACAGTAAATGCACAATCGGCACGCAATGTACAAGAAGTGTTCAACTGCAATGTGTTCGAAAACGCCGAAAGTTGAACATTCTGGTTTAAGTAGGCCAACCAGGTCCAACTTCAGGGCGATACATATGGAATAACAAGATGACATAATCGTAAGTAGAACCAAATAGAAACTGGCCTTATGGCAGTTGGACTCCAAGAAGTTATTTCTTATTTAACAGTAACATAATAATAAAAAAACTGTAATATAGTAACATATCTTTACTTACTATTTAACTCTATTATATATAAAACAAACATGTATTAGATGTCATTAAATATGGTTCATAAATTAAATGAAGTGATATGCTTCTGGCGCAAAACAAACAGACTTCCGTGTCGATGCATAGATGGACCACATCTGAAAGAAAGCAGTTTCAAACATTTACCAACCGAACTACACTCCTGGAAATTGAAATACGAACACCGTGAATTCATTGTCCCAGGAAGGGGAAACTTTATTGACACATTCCTGGGGTCAGATACATCACATGATCACACTGACAGAACCACAGGCACATAGACACAGGCAACAGAGCATGCACAATGTCGGCACTAGTACAGTGTATATCCACCTTTCGCAGCAATGCAGGCTGCTATTCTCCCATGGAGACCATCGTAGAGATGCTGGATGTAGTCCTGTGGAACGGCTTGCCATGCCATTTCCACCTGGCGCCTCAGTTGGACCAGCGTTCGTGCTGGACGTGCAGACCGCGTGAGACGACGCTTCATCCAGTCCCAAACATGCTCAATGGGGGACAGATCCGGAGATCTTGCTGGCCAAGGTAGTTGACTTACACCTTCTAGAGCACGTTGGGTGGCACGGGATACATGCGGACGTGCATTGTCCTGTTGGAACAGCAAGTTCCCTTGCCGGTCTAGGAATGGTAGAACGATGGGTTCGATGAGGGTTTGGATGTACCGTGCACTATTCAGTGTCCCCTCGACACCGTGTACGGCCAGTGTAGGAGATCGCTCCCCACACCATGATGCCGGGTGTTGGTCCTGTGTGCCTCGGTCGTATGCAGTCCTGATTGTGGCGCTCACCTGCACGGAGCCAAACACCCATACGACCATCATTGGCACCAAGGCAGAAGCGACTCTCATCGCATAAGACGTCACGTCTCCATTCGTCCCTCCATTCACGCCTGTCGCGACACCACTGGAGGCGGGCTGCACGATGTTGGGGCGTGAGCGGAAGACGGCCTAACGGTGTGCGGGACCGTAGCCCAGCTTCATGGAGACGGTTGCGAATAGTCCTCGCCGATACCCCAGGAGCAACAGTGTCCCTAATTTGCTGGGAAGTGGCGGTGCGGTCCCCTACGGCACTGCGTAGCATCCTACGGTCTTGGCGTGCATCCGTGCGTCGCTGCGGTCCGGTCCCAGGTCGACGGGCACGTGCACCTTCCGCCGACCACTGGCGACAACATCGATGTACTGTGGAGACCTCACGCCCCACGTGTTGAGCAATTCGGCGGTACGTCCACCCGGCCTCCCGCATGCCCACTATACGCCCTCGCTCAAAGTCCGTCAACTGCACATACGGTTCACGTCCACGCTGTCGCGGCATGCTACCAGTGTTAAAGACTGCGATGGAGCTCCGTATGCCACGGCAAACTGGCTGACACTGACGGCGGCGGTGCACAAATGCTGCGCAGCTAGCGCCATTCGACGGCCAACACCGCGGTTCCTGGTGTGTCCGCTGTGCCGTGCGTGTGATCATTGCTCGTACAGCCCTCTCGGAGTGTCCGGAGCAAGTATGGTGGGTCTGACACACCGGTGTCAATGTGTTCTTTTTTCCATTTCCAGGAGTGTATGATGCAAAGTCTGTATTACCAATATGCTAACGTTGCAAATATATATCTTTCATCTTATGTGTTTTTCGGGGATAATTAAATCGAAATAAATCCCCATTGTAAAATTTTGCTCGCGTTATAAGTGCACCAAAGGAAAGTGATTCATGTATGAAGTTCCGTGAAATACAGACGTGTGAGATGAAGTGGCATAGTGCAATTAACACAACTACTTTGCGTATTGGCCTACAAATGATGGATAAAACAGCATGAGATATGAATGGTGGGCTCCATGTGGTTCCCAAGTCGTGCAGTGACCGTAAACCATAAAATTACCAAATATGCAGCAACCAGTCGCAAAATCATGTTTTATTTATTCACTTTTGCAAATCGATTTCAACTGCTTAACATCCATCGTCGGTGCTGTATGCTTGACCTCTGGTTAGACAGTATTACTACTCAGGGCACATATTAGTTGCAAGCACCGATGGTGGCTGTTAATCAGTTGAAATCGATTTGCAAAAGTGAATAAATAAAACATGATTTTACTACTGGTTACTGCATATTTGGTAATTTTGTAGCATGAGGTATGTCTGCAAGCCAGAAATTGCGCTGTTTATAAACCCATGAAAACAAGGTAACAAGTATCATTTTATTGTTGCCGCTGAAGCCTGAGGCATTTGGATATGTAAAAATCTGAACCACTTTCGGTCTGTCAATTCAAAAGTATGCATGCTTATCGATGAGTACGTAAGCGTGCGAAAGCCTTTCGTAGCTTTTCGTTTATGTATAGAAATGATGTTCTAAATAGTTAGACAGATTGTTGAGGATCCTACACTTCTTTATGGAACCAATGGTAAGAAGTGAGTATTTCAGGTGATATAAGGACCTGAATGAGGGATGCGTGTCAGAAATGTGTTTGCAACCATGTTATATTTCGTAGCAAACAGCTAACTTACGCATCAATTGTGGTGGCGCTGGCCTGAAAGGACTACACTTTTGCCAGCCACTGCTTGCAGGTCAGGACAAGTTGTCTACGACGAAGTATTATTTTACACAGAAATTTGCACGTAATCATCTAATATTTGGTGCACCACGTTGCAGGAAGTCGATGAACTGACAGAGAAAAAATTCCTAAATGGAATAAATTTATGGGCATGAAACGAAACTTAAGCAAAACTGTGTCGTTCAGGTCAGAGAGGGCTGTTCAGGAGTCAACATAAATAACTGTTGACTGGGAAGAAGTCGAATAAATTGTGCTGGGTTGCAAGGGAACTAACTGATCATAAACACCCCTTTAAATTTCACGTGAAATGAAGAGCTACTTTTCAAAACGCATTATGTGCACTGGAGGACAAAATTGAGTTTGATATGAAATCTGGCATTTTATTACCCGCTCTGCACACTCTTGCAATCAGTGTCCAAATGCATTTTAACACCTTCAAAAAGAGCGCTGAATAGTAGCCAATGCAACAAACAGCATTTTGTCCTCTAGTATGTTTGAATCTAACTGCAGTAAGTCCAACAGTTGCCTTCATTTTGCTTTATTAAGCTATTTCGGTTACAATGTATGACTGGTGGACTAAAGCGAAAGCCTTTAGCTGACCAACAATGACCAGTTAATATTCGTTTCCAGTATTACAGCAGTGTTCTGTATAAACGTTTATCATACTGTCTGTTAGACTTATAGAAGTCAGATGTAAAACCGTTGTTGTGCTAAGATGAAGAGTATTATAGCGAGCGAATGTGTGACTGTTGGAGAAGAAATGAATCGTGCAAGGAGAATACGAATGAAGAGCAAATCAAAAAGGGAATTAGAGTATAAAACAGGTAAGAGTAAAGAGTAACAAAATTACTGTTATTGCAAAGCAATACAAATTAACCTATTTGTACTTACCTGTACAAATATTACTCTTGTAATTTTTTATTGGCAGATATCGAGATAAAGATCCTCATCTCATGAGATTCGAACCTCCTCGCCAACATAAAGTAGGACGCTTTTGCTGTTGTTCGATTACTGTTAACAGTCTACAGAAAACTAGTGTTGCTAAACTGGACAAAAAGGAACAAGATAAAAGGCTTTCCTTCCTTCTGAATGTGAGCAGTCCTAAGCGCAGGAGAGTACGGAAAGATCCGGAAAATAAACTAGCTGCTCTAACAGTGCAGTATTGTGTAAGTAAAAAATCGTCAAATCTATCATTTATTGCTCTGATAAAACGTGTTATAGGAATAATAAGGTAGCAACCGTTCATGCTTTTCAGGTTTACTGAAAAGGTGGTAGGGTTCCTGTGTGTGCTGCTTTCTTCAGGAAGCTTTTTGGCATTGGTCAAAGAAGAGTGCATGCCATCGCTTATGGCCTTAAAACAGGTGAAGGAGTGATTGACAAGAGAGGAGGAGACCATAAAGCTGGAACGTATAGTGCAAAAAGGAAAAAGGTAACTGAATTCATTTCACATCTACAGGCAAGGGAGAGTCACTACTCCAGAGGTAAGAGCCAACGCCTTTATCTGCCAAGTCACATGAGTATAAAAAAACTTTTCCTCATGTATAACAATTCGGTCACATCTGATCTGAAAGTGAAGAAAACATTTTGTACGAATAAATTTAACGCAAAATTTAATCTAGGTTTTGGAACTCCAGCAAGTGATACCCTTAGCTTCTGCCACAAAATGTGTCAAAAAATGGAAACTGCTACAGACATCAACACAAAGAATAACCTTATGATTGAACTTGGGTCACATAAATTAAGAGCTAGAGCTTTTCACAAATTAATGAACCAAACGTATGACTGTAGCCTGACATTTATCTTTGATTTACCGCAGGTACAACCTCTCCCAAAATTATGTACTGGTGGGGCATACTATGCAAGACAGATATCTCTCTACTCCTTTTGTGTAACAAATGTGGCTGGTACAGAATCTACATTATACATTTGGAAGGAAACGCAGGCAGGTTAGAGGGCCACAAGAAATTTCCTCGGCCATCACCGATTTCTTAAAGAAATTGACCACTGACACATCTGTCACATTTCTGATTGTTCGCGGATGGATGTACTGGCCAAAACGAAAATCAGCACGTTATTCATGCAACTGTTGTCTGGTTATTCAAAGAATCTCTATGTGACTGATGTGTTTCTCTGATTTCCAGATCTAGGACATTCATTTTTACCTCCTGACGAGTAGAAAAGAAAGTTCGTTAAATTTCAGAAATATTGAATGAAAACACGTACCAGGACGTTTGTGCAGAAGTGTGCGGAACAAGGATTTGGGTGGAAGACTGGTAAGTATTTGATTTCAAGGAACTAAGTACAATTTTTCGGCCTGTAGATGGGATCACTGATCTTAAAAGGATCCATTTGAAGAAATATATGGTAGGTGAAAGGGTAACTGACTTGAAAATCAAAACGCACATCATCTACTATTCTGATGATCCTTCAAAGCGCTTTTTGCCATTAGGTAAACTTGGATACAGCTTGAACAAAGTATCAAGTATCTCCAAATTGCCATCACTGATGAGGTTGAAACAATAAAAGAAAAACGATGTGGAAAAACTACTAAGCCTCAGATATGGAAACAAGTGGAGAGAAAATAAAATACTTGAATTTTTCACTCAGACTATCCGCCTTCCATGTAACTGATCTATTGCCCAAGATGCTATTTGTGACTGTTTAGAAGAGGAGCCTGTTTTGGGAAAAATATTGCGAACTTTGTTATTGTAAATGAAGCACATTTTCGTTTTTGTTCCGACATCTGGTCTTAAAATGCTTTACTGAATGCTAAAAAATGTATTTTCAAAGAATAAAAAGTATTTTTACCAGTTATATGTCACTGAAAACGAATCAAAATGCATTGTGTCCAAAACAGCTTACATCAAAAGGCAGATTGTCCGACAGAACCCAACAAAACGCATTTTTCCATTACTAAAGTGCTCTTAACTTGAAAGTATAAAAAGGAATTTCCTTGTAGTAAACACATTTTGATCAACAGCCATACCTGAGTATGTGGTATAAAATTCGTAAAAATGAATCGAATATTTTTTGCGGTATACGTTCCTTGCTTCTCCTGGAAAATTTACACTTTGGAACATAATGCGTTTTGACAAGTATCTCCTCAAATGTATCCACTAAAGAATGTGTTGTAGAGAGTACTGGGGAACAACAATTTTACCTCTAACATAAACTCAGATTGAAGCGAAAGGAGCGAAACGGTTTTGAACGCAGATTCGGAGTCTGCCAGTGAATTAGCGATTTCAGTCAATGTTGCCGAATTTCCTGTACTTCGTAATGTTCTCTGTTTCTTATTTCAAATAGGAGGGTGTTGTTAACCTCCGGAATAGCCCTCTCAGGCTTGACAGAAATCTTTCACACAATGTGACCACATGGGAAACGGATTTTTTAAATTTTTTCTGTTATGGTATGTCAAAAGCAGAACTAAAATATCAATCCTCGAAAGAATACGATGGAACTATCAAAACTTCTCGATAAAATTGACTTTGAAGTTTGCCGAACATTTTTAATAGACTAATGTAAATTTGTTCCTTTCCGTCATGCAGCGTGGCTCTGTGGCCGGGTGTTCAGTTTCACGCACAGTCAATTTTTTTTAAAAAGGTATATGTCCTGTGACCATACATATGAAGCATAAAATACATGAAAATGTAAATTAAATTTATATTTTTAAAAATTTAAGCACTCTTGACTACCGGTAATTCTTTTTATAAAACATCGGTAATTAAGAATGTGTGTTTGTATTTAAAACCAGCTTTTTGTTTGTGATTAGAAGTAAGAAGACGTGCATTTTCATGCAAATGAAAATTAGATGTGTTAATTAGTACACATTTGATGAGCTTTATATTTAAACGAATTTGGTATTTGAATTAAACGAAAAAAAATGAAAAATATAATCAATGAAAGGAGACTCGGCCCAGAGACTCTCAGTCTCTAGAGCTACCGACTTTGGCCCATCTTCATGTATTCGACACTTTACGGAAGTCCTCGTAGGACATGCAACTTTGCTTAAAAATTTTATTCTGCTGTTAATCAAACCAAGGTACCAGACATGGAAAGAGAGCACGCAACCATACAGACACACTGGTTTTCAAAAAGTTTAACTTAATTCAGATAATGTAAGATTTACATAATGACTTTCCCCTCTACAGCAGTCTGTGTGTTGAGCTGAACCTCCCGGTAGATTAAAACAGTGTTCGAACTTTTCCTTTCGCGGGAAAGTGCTCCACTGTCTCTCTTGTATTACCAGCTATTTTTTTGTCTTGTCATGATCGGTACCCTTAATCACTTTTCTGTCCTGCTTTACGCGTGCGGTCGCCGTGGTGTCTCTGGGGAGGGGTGCTAAACTGTCAGGATTCGAAGCAGAGGCCCGGCTGCTGTATGCCCTCATCCCTATCGAGCCTGTTGGTTATAGGAAAGCAGGAGGAACAGGAAACTTTATTGTCACGAAACCCTAATACGTCCTGATAACCTTATAATTGTCCCGGAACGAAACCCTCTGCCGTCTGGTATGTCCCGCATCTCTCGAATCGTCCCGACAACGCAGCAGTACCCACAACAGGGAGATGTCACCTCCAGCCGCCCTTCAACAATTCGCAGACGTAAGTAAAAAAGGAAAAGGAAACCTCACACTGCTAGCTTCGCATCTGTTTTGAGTTCCCGGGTGATCCACTCACGCTATTTTCTTTAGCCGATCGTTTTACTTGATCAGTTCAACAGTCGGCATGAGCTCTGCTCGTCTTCGCGCACATGGTACACCCCAACTATCTGCCGAGTCGCAAAAACGGCTACCGCTCCTAATAAATTTGCATATCAATCCAGTACGTCCACGTCTGTACAGCGATACACGTTATGGACCATCATACCAGTGACCCACATCACCGCATTCGCCTTATGATGCAGAAAATTCATTTCCTCGAGAAATACCTACGTCTGCAGTAATTTCTGTGTGTGTACTGTGCAGAATGAACTCTATGGTCTTTCTTGCCAGAGTCCAGACCTCCAACGCCGCGCTGCACACCAACCGGTGGTCGTCCATGTCAGGCATGCCACATCTTTATCACCAGGGCGAATCCATGGGGTACTTCCTGTTAACGACCATGTATCATTTCGACATGACCGATATAGATAGTTGGGTTGGTGAGACGTGCCACATACACATCCCCAATGACCGCCAATATGTTTCCGTTCTACCTAGTTCCGGGCGATCTGTCGAAGAAGGTGACTGTACACATCCTTCCACGTCTGCGGTCGGGACGTCGGTAAATGTGTCCGAACGTAACTGTTTTCAGTGATGAACGTCGCATGTACCTTAACGGGAGCGATATATGTCCGAAACTGATCGACTGGAGATGCATTGTCGATACTAGTTCTTCGATTGAGTTATCCAAGCACGACTCACGACTGGCCATCAAAGCTTCAATTTTGCCAGTATCTCATCTCCTACCTTCTAAACTTCTTACTTGGATAACTCAACTTGCAGAGCAATTTCCCGAAAAAGGTGTAGGTCTCAAGTTCCAGTTTCGCTACGGGACACAGTTTGCATTCCCCTCAAAGTTTTAAATCATTGGACACTCCGCTGGGGAGTGGAAATTCATTTTGGGAACAATCCCCAAGGCTGTAGCTAACAAGGAGACCGCAAGAACTTCCCCTCAGGGATATGATTCATATTGACAGGTTCCATAGGGACTTTATCACGTATAAAAAGGGAGACAGAATTATCAACTGTTTGAACATTTTAGGTATCAACCGTATGAACATTTCAGTCATGCTTATGTACTTCGTAAGATGGCCCGGGGAGTCGAGGAGTAAGTTCTTAGTTTCATAATCGCTACGTCTCTGGAACGAATCTCACTTCTGTTTTTTTTCCATTTTCCGTAATTCTAACAACAGATATGTGCAGTACGCGACAACGTTGGTTGACGTCTGAGAACGGCTTATGAGTGTAAAAAAAAGTTTATGCTTACCTGAAATAGGGGAGCAATTTCTTATTGTGGAAAATATAATCTTATAACTAACAAATTTTGTTTATCGAAACCGCAAAAATTACACTTTCGGAAAAGTTTTATTGGCATATTCAGATAATTTAGATACATCAAACATTGAACTACTATATGTAGTACACTGTCATATAGTCTTGAACATAGTATAGAAGCTCAACTCGCTGGAACAGACGCACCAGTCAATGACACTACACTGGTGCGTCTGATCCAGTGTGCTAGGTGCGGGATCTTCTATCTGCATTCCTGAGAATGTACTATTTCATTACGAGCCACTACAGCATGTTGTATGTTTATCAGCCGCGAAATCATTCGTACAGGTGCATGTAGCTTAGCGACTCTTTTACAACCAGTAAATTGGAGCTGAGTAGCGTTTCCGTTGCACAGGTAAGGATCAACCGTGGGGCCAAGACGAAATTCTGCGCGTTGTTATTAAAAAAAAACTGTGACCACTAGTAATTTTTCTGTATGTTTCAGAAGTTGTGTTAATAGACATAGATAATTCATTTTGATACCTGATGAAATTGTCGAATGTATCACAGATAGTTATTACGTCCAAACGTTAATCGTTACAGACTACGGAGCCCAATTTAAAGACTTAAAGACGTGGGACTTACGGAAAGCAGGAAAGATGTGGACGGGGCCTAATCAGTTACCTTGGGTTGCACAGGAAACAGATACACTTTATTAAAAAAAACTCTCAACAATCTTTTTTTTTTTTTTTAAATTACTACACTGGCAGCTGAAAGCCTTATTAGAAGAACTGCAAGGAATTGTCAGCTGAAGGCCACAAACAATTTTCAGAATACTCAACTGCCGAAGGTCTGAATTACAAGTAAGGAAGGCAGTTGCCCATTAACAAATACTAAGATATTTTCTTCTTAACGACAAAACGGTAACAAGCTATAGTAACGGCTGATGGCCTTATTAAAACAGGATTGAAACTAATTTGTCAGCTGATGGCCGCAAGCAGTGTTACAAACAATTAACGGCTGAAGGCCAGAATAACAAGTGGGGAAGGCAATAACATGTTAAAACATTAGAGTAAATTTTAAGCAACTACAACAACTTGTCCAAATAGGACGGAGTGATCCACAGACAGTGCTCCCTGGATCGACCTCAGGAAGGTGACTACAGCTGTGTAAGAGGTGAGACAGGCAGCCAAGGGTTGTACTCACGTAACAGGATGGCAAATCACACTAGGGGTAGCTTAAGCACCGACCAACCGAACTACCAATCCGCCTAACGTCCGTTCACCGGTACAACGATGGAATATTTTTAGACAAGGGCGAAGAGACAGATTGTAACACGTCTTCAGAAACACACCCAAGGTCGAAGGAAACACTAGAACCAAGGTAGACCTCCCAAAAACATATGCAGAGTACAATTCAAGAGGCTGTCGAACTACCCGCCGTGTCGGTCAGCATCAACACGACGAGGAAAGGTTAGCTGCCAGAAAAGTACGCTAACCTCCAGGGCAGGTAACTGGGGCGTCAGCGGTCACAAGGCAGAAAATACCGCTGGTTGCACTTCACCAGTAAGAATAATACCAAATCCAAAGTAACATCAAGGAGCAGAAGGAGGCTAATAGCTTCGCGCCAACCTGAGAGACTCCACTTGTTGCGATTGGTCTCACCGACCCTGGGAGCAGCAACACACAAACAACAGCGAGATCTCAAACGGTGGAGGTTTCAGTACTGGACACGGTTCACTCAACTTCAAACGTCCTGGGTTCGGTCGCCGGCCACAGCCCCTCAGTCTGACAGCGCCTGCAGGCCACCAGCGGTCCCGGCCTGCCCGCGCGCTGCGGACCTCCTCCCTGCTCCATCCAAAGCCTACAGCCTCGCACACACGACGACCCAGAATTCAGACAGCATATAAATAACTGCTCATTAAAAACCACACAAGATACTCACGAATCGGCGAAGGCAATACCACAATGTCTCAAACAATACTAAAACCAGTCACTGTGAAACAACGCGGACGAATTATAAGTCGGCACAAACACAGAGAAGCCACAAGCGGTTGGAAGACCAAATGCACGTCGTCCAGTGCGACGACCGAACTAATGACCAACCAACAATCGTCCCCACTCAAGTCAGGCACGGGAAAGATCCCAGTATAAATTGTCGACTGACAACTTATTGTCATGAAGTCACTTCGAAGGGTGGACACACACACACACACACACACACACACACAGGTGAAAGTTGCACTATTCGAACATCACGATCCATTCAACTAAAACTCGTTGAATCCGGTCCTTGACGTGGTCGTACACTCTCGCGGCCACATCCTTCCGTCAGACAGTGCATGTGTGTCGCCAGCAGTCGGGGGAGTTCTGGCTGTCGGGACCTCACTGCTGCTCCGTCCCAAGTCCTCCCTGGACACACGACGACCAGGAAATACTGGAGGCCCCTCGAAAGACGGTACGACAGTACGCGCTATCGATAAGCGCTGTTGCTGCCACTCACGGACAGACGAGGTGAGCAAACGTAGAGGCGCCAGTGAACACACTTAAGATGCCACTATCGCTATTACAAGATGCCAAGCTATGAACGGCATCAACGCGAGCCCCACGCGGCTCAGACATGAAACCGGTCACATTACACAAACATACGCTCTATTCTATAGTAGTATTTACAGCGTCTGTATTTCAAGCGTCGCAGTGAGACAATAATGTTTATTGATGAATTTTCAAGTAAATAATTTATAATGGTAAAGTGTCGTTCCGAAATCGTCATATTAAATCTTTGAGAGCTACGTTTCGAAATTTCAGTACTATCTTGTATAACAGTTTACACAGTTTATGTTTTTATGCGAAATAGAATAGTTATATCTAGCTCACGATATAGAGAATCAAACTGAAATTATATACAGGAAAAGGTATAGAGATAATTATTCCATTTCTGTCATATTGTATAAGTTATATAATAATGATAATACAAAGTGGACTGATGTAGGAAGTTTAAACAGGATGCAGTATATCTCTTCAAATATTAGCTTTCACAGAAAAAATTTTATTTCACACTTTTCGGAGAATACGTTCGATAGAAGTTTTCACCTATAAGAGTACATTAAGTCACTGGTTTATGAAACCCCATCTGAAACTGAAACTAAATGGTTAGCAGTATCCTAGTTACTTGGTCCATAGTGTGGCAAGATTCTGTGTGACGATATTCACAATAAAGTACTCACGATACAGGAAGACAAGAGCCAGCGCAAAAGCAAAAAGGAAACGATAACAGTCGTAAAATTGCTAGAAGTAACCATCCTGAACGACTTACAGTGGAACGCTCAAGTAAAACTGACGTTTGAGAAGCAGGTGCTAGGCTATGATTCGACTGTTAAAATACAGGGTGTTTCAAAATTAACATACCGATTTTAAGGCGTTGTAGTATTTGATACGTTCAACTTACAATTGTAAATCATACACCAAATGAAAGAGCAACTAAAACAGTTTTGTTTGTATACCTGTGCACAATGGAAAGATTATGGAAAGACAAAGAGTGACTGAAAAACGTGTTGAACGAGTGCCGGTTTTTCACGCTTAGCCTCAAGAAATATCTCCACGGAAAGTTTATGAGCCATTCTTTTTCGGTGAATCAACGGTGACAGATGTTTCTTATCTTGATGTGCCACAACTATGGCCCGTGCCTCAATGGGAAGAACTCGAACAACACATCTTTACTTGGGAGCAAGATGGTGCGCTGCCTCACTGGCGTAACTCAGTACGCGACTGGTTAAACGACGTTGTATCCGACCGGTGGACTGGGCGCAAGGGGCCAGTTGACACAGCATTTTATGCATGACCTCCATTTCACACACGATCTGACGCGTTCATGTCTATTTGCTTCCGATACCAGCTGATCTATCCCACTTTAGAAACAGTGTTATTGAATCAGTTACTCCTGACACATTGATCAAGGATTCGGAACAACTGGCCTATCGACTCGATGTATGATCGGTGTTCACAGTGAACTACTGTAGGAAAAACTATTTGCGTTTATCTTTCATTTAGTGTTATTTATAATTGTAAGGGGAATGTAATATGTGCTACAAAGCCTTAAAACCTGTATATTCATTTTGAAAGATGCTGTATTACAGAAACGTAATTCACAGAGAACAGAGGTGGCTTGCAAAAAATTTGTTCGACCAGTTCTTCAGAATTGTCCCGGAGTCCAGGACGGTCATCGGTTGGGACTAATATCCTACGAATAGTGGCACGTTGCTTCACGGGTCATTTGGTAAGCGCTAGAGAATTGAGCAAACGCCATTGACAGATAACATAAGAGAGGCGTTGTGGCGTTCAGTATCAGATTCCTTTACTGTTGAAACTCCGAAAAGGCCATAGCATATTCTCGCTAATCTATCACGACGGGAAAATCAGGGAAATCAGATTTCATATGGAGGCTTTACAACTAGGCGTTCTTCCCACAGGCTATTCGCGAAGGGTGCAGGAAAGGAGGCAAACGTTATTTCTACCTGAGGTAACCTCCGTCACATACCGTAAGACGCTTTTCGGTGTGTGGACGTGGAAGATGCGCTTGAAATTATGGATAACAGCCAGAAACGATTGGTGCGCGGCGTGGAGCAATACGTCCACCTCAGTGATTTCCTCAAATGAGCGTGAAGGCTAAGCGAGAGCGGATGAGTTGGGTTATGACGAAACTTGGCGTGTTGCGCTGTTAACGTCGGTTCTCATCACCAAGGATGTGAAGCGGAAACCAGGCTGCGCGCACAAACGTGTCAAGGAGTCTTCTGCCGGCGTGCACGGAGCCCCCCTAGTGATGGGCCGCCGGTGAAGGGACGCGCCTTTCTTCTGCAGAGGCCGCCGAGGCGCGGTACCGGACCTGCTGGCTCACTCTGCGGCCTCAGCAGTGGACGCGGCAGCCCGGAGGTGCGGGTAAACACGCAGCAAAGACTAGGCCCTTTCCTCTGGGCCTGTGTAAGGCGGAAGCGTTCACACATGACATTCGAAAATAGGAGAAACAAGTTTTGTAAATGCATGATCTCCACTGGTGGATAAAACTGTGTTTGATGTAAATCATGTATTTTCTGACCTGCTCTACACAGCCTCGCACAATCAACTCTCGTCAAAAGGCATTATAAATCCTTCAAAAATTTCTATGAAAATTAGTAAATGCAGCAAATGGCATTTTGTCCTGTGGTATGAGTGAATCAGACTGAATGTCCTTCAGTTTGTTTCTTACTTTGTTTTATTGAGCAACATTGGCTACACTGTAAGACTGGTGGATTGAAATGAAACCTTGTAACTGATCGACAACGACCAATCGGTATTTGTTTACAGACCCGTTGTGTATGTTTTTTTTCTTTATGTTTTCACTCTGCTACAAGTTCGGAAGTCAGCTGTAGAAACTTCATTCTGTTAAGAAGAAAATTGTAATAGAAAGTGGATTCATAATTTTTACACTTATTTACAGGTTTTAATTAGAAGAGAATTTTCAGGAATTTGAAATGGCTTTCCAAATCTGGGACACTCCTTTTCATCTGCTGAACTACTTTTTAGTCAAGCACAATAAGAAACTTCTTAAAATGTCAGAGATGCTTAGTTCAGACACATAGCAGGATGTTTATGGAGAAGTGACTAAAAGAAGGGTTTTGCTGAAAGACTGGGGAATATTTAATTACAGGTGACTCCGTAAAAATTTGAAACTTGAAATCAAAGATGTGAAGAAATACTTGGTAGACGAAAGTGTAATTGATGTGAAAATCCAAACTGAACTACATTCCCAATGATCCTTCAAAGTGCTTTTTGTCGTTGGACAAATGCGGGTACAGCTTGAGCAAAGTAGCAAATAGATCCAAAGAGTTACATCTTGAGATTAAACAAGAAATGAAAGCAAAAATACAAAAACTACTTAGTCTCACAGTAAGTAAAAATAAAAAAAATAAAAAATAAAAATTAAAAATTAAAAAAAGTATAGGGAAAATGAAGTAAAGGGTGGCTATGATTCAACTTTCGTTACGACGGTACTGAGAGAGTTCCATGAAAAACTAGCGATTGAGGACCATGAAACTTTGTGGAACCATTTATAAGGACTTATGGAAGGGCAATAACGAATAAACCATTCAAAGAAACACATTCCATATGAGAGGGTAACATATATTAGTTGCGTACAATCTTTACGTTCAAGGTTACAAACTTAGCGTGGAAGTTTATAAGGATACCATTTCACAACTGTTCGCAGCACTTTTCTAATGGTAGACCATTGGCTGTTCAGCTGTCATAACATAGCTCGTTCACTGCTTGGAGATCGCACATTGCGTTCAGCATTCTCAGTCATGGTAACAGTAACTTCTTCAACAGTCGGTGGCACAGTTGGCCGTCAGCCTCTCCTAGGAGCAATTCCCAGACGTCCTGTTAATTCTAACTTCCAAATCATGTTCTAGAACCCGAGTGAGGAATGAGGACCTTACCGTATTCCACTAACTCGTCGTTAGTGGCGAAGAGCAGGAACACTACGGCTTTATGTTTCATCCCTACATTGCCTTGCTAGTCCCGGTGCCGAAGGTCAGGTCATAGCACTAATACCACTAACAAAGAAAATAATGCAGCGCACAGCCTGAAGTCATTCCTATCAAGCTGGATACTCATACAGTAAATAGTTTTCCATCTACAATGGCTCCAGTAGCGAAAGTTTAATTATAATCATCCTGTTCTTAACTTTTATGTTCTGTTCTGTTTTGAGGTGATATGAAACACAGAGCACAAACTTCTACAGCGATTGCTAACTATAATTATAATTACATTTAGCTATCTTGGCTGTTGAAGTTTTTACTTCTATATATCATAAAAAGGGAATTTTGAAAGTGTAAAACGTATTTGTCAATTCTGCATTACTGGAAACCAATAAAAATGCGTCATGTCCAAAATAGCTTTCATCAAAAGGAATATTGTCCAACAGAGCACAACAAACCGCATTTCATCCATCACAGACCTTGAAAGTAAAATAAAACAAAAAGTACCTTTTATTTAAAACGTTTCGATCAACAGCCCTATCTGAATATTTTGTGTAAAATTCTTAAAAACTAATAAAATACATTTTGTTGTATAAGTTGTTCGTTTTCTTGGTTTCTCCTGAAAATTACACTTCCTGTGATATAATTCGTCATAAAAAGTTGCTCTATTCAACGGACGTGCCTGGGTGACGGCTACATTTAACATGGTTGTAGAAGTCTGCTTTTTGGCAATTCAGGAAAACCTTAACCTAGAAAACCACCTCCTTACCGCACAGGAAATGCCTGCCACGCACTCGTTTCTTCAACCGAGGAATGACGATGTAGTCAGGAGAATACGGGGTCATGTTAAATCTGATAGTCCAGTTAAGAAGCATGTGTGCCTGTCTCCCGTCCCTAATAATGTTGTCGATGAGTCAAATCACACAACTGACTGCTTTCTGCAACGTTTCTTTTCCAAAGGCTCACTTGATCCCATCGGTGGATATGGTAGTATGCTCCTATAACGATTTGTTGTTTAAGTTTAATCCGCTAACATCGTACCATGTCAGTTCCAAAAACTCGCCGACATATCTCCAATGATTGCCGACCTTTGCCTGTTTTGGGGAACCTAAAAAAGTAACTAGTCTCGCATCACAGTTCAGCGAGTCTTTCGTCAGCATTTCGAGGTGAAGTGGCATGATAAAGTCCAGGATCATCGGATGATTGTACTATGAGGACTTTAATGAGGATCTTCATGATTGTGCAGTAGAGATCACTATGACCAAATTTTAAATGACTGCCATAGCCGGTCCCAAGCCCGGCTGAGAAAGGAGGACATGGAGAACTAACACCTTTTTAAGAAATCGTGTTTCACGGGGCTCGTATGATACTAACTTGTGAGGGACCTTTTCAGAGTAGTGGCGAAGACTGTCGACGAAACAACGTGGAACCAGGCGTCCCCACACTGACTCGAACAGCGGAAGCTGCAACACTCTGTGTTGAAGTTTAACTAACAGAGAAGAAAAGGGTAGGTAGATGTCTTAAGCCCTGGTCGATGCTCTACCTAAGAAAATGTACTCTGATTTAAAACCCGGTCCTCCAGGGTGGAGAAGTGGGATGGGATGCTTACCCTCCATATAAAAAGAAACCATGACTCATAGGTCTTTAAGGAATAAGCAGGACAGTTCTCAAATTCGACGACAGGGCCGTGGCAAAGTAAAACGTGTTGTTGTTAAATGTGTACCGTGATAGGTACCTGGAATATATGAGAACGTTTTAATAGAAAGAAATTATAACTTACAGAAAACTTGCAGCAAAGAAATATAAACATTGTTGAAATAACAGAAACAAAGAACAAATTAAGAGCAGCAGCAGATTTAAGTAATTAAACATTAATTTACAGTGGAGTCGAACAAACGATGGTGTGGGCACTCTTATAGGTGCAAAATGGAAAAGAAATGTGGATTTTGCTACTACATAAATAAGAGGACAGTAATTGCTAGATTCAGAATTCATAAAGAACATTTATGTGTCATAGCAGTATACAGACTTGAAGAAGGAAAACACGAAGATTCGGAAATATTTTACGAGGAGCTCCAAAAACAAGTAATAAACGTAATAAAACTGATCGTTTGCTAATATTAGGAGACCAGGAGACTTATATGCAAGTGTGTGATAGGTACCAATACTAGATGCAGTCGGTACATGTAAACTAATTTTAAGTTAAAATGGCAAGACTTAAGAAACTTTGCTACATTTATCAGCTAAAAACAAATTCCCTTTTCGGAAAGAAAGACAAAAATAAATTCAATTGGAATTCAAGAGCCTTATCCTCAACAGTAGACTATGTGATATCTCACTAAAAAAAGCTCTCAAATGAGAGATAATCGCGTGTTTAGAGGTAATAATATAGGTTCTGATCACTTCCTAGTAACTTCCAAGATTGAAAAGTGGGAAATAGGGAGGAAAGAAAAAAAAAACAAGAAAGCCCAAAACCAGAAATGGAAATAGAAAAAAAAAAAAAAATAAACATAAGGCACCTATATCAACAAAGACTCAACCAAAACTTGAAAATGGTTGAAACTAAAGACAATACTGGGGGCGAATGGGAAGTATTAAAAACATCAATGCTGAAAGTAACTAACAATGTACTTGAGAAAAATAAATTATGAAACTGGTAAAGGAGTCTGAAAGAATGGAATACATAAACAGCTAAGAATATTCCAGAAAAACGAGAGGCTTATAGCACGTGTTTATAAACATGAACAAATGAGTCATGGGAAATATCTAACCAGATAAAAAATAAAACAAAGCATATAATAAAAGTATATCATAGTGAATCACGGGAAAGGTTCTCTGTTAATGTTGAACATGTCGTACCTGGAGGGACAGAATATAACGTTTATACTTATGAAGCTGCTCAATAAAACGGAGAAAGATACTGTAAGAATTAAAATACTGAAATTAGATCAAAAGAGACACCATTATGTGAAATTTACGGTGTGATGAATGTAGTGAAGAAAGTTATGTTATAAAAGTTGATAATAATGGCATTAATGCTGAATTAATGAAATATGGAGAAGGTATTTCTGAATTTTACACTCCCCATTTTTATCTATGAGTTCCTGTTCCTGAAGAATGGAAAGTAGCTAATGTTATTTCTATATTTAAGAAAAGCAATAGAAAGCTACAGGAAATTATAGAAGAATCGGTGTACTAAATGCAAGGTATAAAATTTATGGGAAAATTTCTTAATCAGTAGTTACAAACTATTGCTGATGCAATAACTTCAGAAGAGCAATCGGGTTTCAGAAAGGGGTGTTAGTTTAATTATAGTATATTTATAATAAGGTAAGTTACTGAAAAATGTCGGAAATTTGGCTTAGAAATGCGTTTAGCACTTATTGATTTTGAGAAAGCCTTTGGTAAGGTTAAAAGGTCACTGTGTTGTGGAAATCGCTGGAAATAAAACGTTTGCAAAACATATTATTAGTACCATAGAGAGTATATATAAATATATATATATATATATATATATATATATATATATATATATATATATATATATATATATGGACATTTAAAAAGAATTGAAGAAACAAGGATTACAAAGAAAATTTTTAATTACGTTAGTAAGTTAAAAAACTGTATGATGGATAGAAGCAGTAAAGAAAGAC
Organism: Schistocerca piceifrons; assembly: GCF_021461385.2. NCBI lineage: Eukaryota > Metazoa > Arthropoda > Insecta > Orthoptera > Acrididae > Schistocerca > Schistocerca piceifrons. Next base: position 85,324,873 of record NC_060141.1, read on the forward strand.
GCCAACAAAATAGGTGTTACAGAAGAAATAATACATGACAGGAATCACTTCAGGCTACTGTTAGGAAACGCAAACTATGAAGAAGATGAGCCAAAACCTAGACCCAAGAGAATGTGGACAGATGAGCAGAGACGACCAGCTGGTGAGAAAATGAAGAAGTACTGGGAAGAACGGAAGAAAAAGAAACACCGTAAGTCTCAAGATGTATGCAGTCCATAGCTGCCCAAATTCATAAACAAAATACAAAAAATTGTAGCAAGTTCATGTTCGAAAATGTCAGATTAAATTTTAATAAACCATGGTGTTCAACGAAGATGCAGTCGATCACCCACTTTATTTAATTTGTATATTGACTACCTAGTTCTGAAGTGGAAAGATGAAACACACTCAGGAATTAAAACAGGTTCTAGCATACCATTAAATACTCTGTTGTGTGCTGATGACCAGATAATTACACAGCAAATGGTTCAAATGGCTCTGAGCACTATGCGACTTAACTTCTGAGGTCATCAGTCGCCTAGAACTTAGAACTAATTAAACCTAACTAACCTAAGGACATCACACACATCCATGCCCGAGGCAGGATTCGAACCTGCGACCGTAGCGGTCGCTCGATTCCAGACTGCAGCGCCCAGAACCGCACGGCCACTTCGGCCGGCTACACAGCAAAGAGAAGATACAAACACCAGTAAATCGATTGAGCTAAAACGTAGTATATCACAACTTAAATATATCTACTAGTAAGTTAAAGATAACGGCTTTCAATGAAGGAATCCAGTCAGATCAAAAGTAATAAAAATGAGAACATTTTAGAACAAGTATCTAGAATGACAAGAACATTCAGAAAAAAATGTTAATAAATATCAAGCTATGTGTAACCAATTAGAAGAATTTTTGGAAGCAAAACAAGAAAAAAAGAAACAAAAATGAAATTCTAAATATTTACGGCTATACCTACTAGTGTATACGGTTCCGAGTCACGGACAATAACAGAAAAATGGAAATCACATATAGAAGCAGCAGAGATGAAGTTCGTGAGATATGTAAGAGGCTGTAATGAAATAGATAAAATAAGGAATGAACCGATAAAATCAGATTTTAAAATATTTTCAGTTAATGAGAAGATAGAAGAAAATATAATGAAATTGCAAAAAAATAGAATGCAAGAAAAGATAATGAATTATCAGCTGGCAGGAACGAGATAAGTAGGTTGACCTCTTAAGTGATGTATGGATGGATGAGAGAGCCCGGAACAGATGATTACAGCACATTCTTGGAAGGAGATGATTATAACGACTTCCTGCTTCGAAAGTTGAACAACGACATATGATTCCAAGAGGACAGAACCAAGGCTCATAAGGCCCACTCGTCCATGAAGGTCTCGTCGCGTCAACTTGCTGTGTTGTGTACGACTTCTTACACAACATTAAAGAGAGGTGATCTACAGAATGGTGTGACAACTGGCGTCGCAGCAGAGTTCGACAGGAGCAGACATGATCAGCGAACAAGTTAACACACCAAACAGAATATTTATTTAACTTGTATTTCGCCAAGCATATGGAGACTCATTACAAATAACGCAGCAAGAACAAGAGTCCAGGTATCAGAGTGTCAACAAGGATGAGGCTTCCTGAAGTAAGTATGAACGATGGTGTCGCAGCGAAGAGGATGCAAGTGCGATTGGGGTGACTTATTGACGCTGGTCGTCCTGTACTGCGGCGGCGGAGGCCGCTCGTAGTCCAAAGCCAATGGAGACGTGCGACATTGGGGGTGCTCCACACGGTCCATTGGATCCCGCACGACCGCATCAGCGTCTGAAGGGAACTTGCAATGCCTTTACCAACCTCGCATTACCTATAGTGTGGCATTGGTACGTGATACCACTTCTAGTCGACTGGTTTCTAGATTTCGAGCCTTACATTGGCCAGCACATCCACTCCATTTGTCTGCCAATGACTTTTTCTTGTGGGGCTATTTGAAGAGTCAAGCGTTCACTACATGTCCTTATACTATGGCTGAATTGAGGAAAGGATATGTACAGCTGTGGACGAGACCTCATTGAACAGTCTGAATCAGGTGATGGGATCTTCCCTCCACCCACCTGGATGAATGCAAGGAACATAAGGTGACCATCTGTATGGGGCTATATTCAAAACAAAGTAAACAGCAGATATGGTACTAAACATCCTACGTTTTCCTTGTTTTCAGTGAGTGCTTCAACAAATTTGTAAATTTGTTTCATATCCTATTCTTCATTCTGCCGGACACTGTATGTTGCTGCTGTACACTACCACTACCTCAGCATGTACTACTGTAGTGTTCTTACCACGATACTGCAATTTAACAATACGTTCACCAACTCAGTCCGGATTTTCCCACGATACACCACTTCGGACAGTCCCCGTGGTCTAGGGGTAGCGTCTTTGATTCACAATCAAAACGTCTTCGGTCCCGGGTTCGATCCCCGCCACTGCTGAAATTTTGATAAATAATCAGCATTGGCGGCCGAAGACTTTCGGCGTAAGAAGTCAGCCTCATTCTGCCAACGGCCTTGTCAAAGAGGGCGGAGGAGCGGATAGAGGTTCAGGGCACTCTCTTCTCCTAGGGGTGGGAAATTTCCCCTAAAGGCCGAAGAATCAGCAATGATCAACGACGTGAGGATGCAGAAGGCAATGGAAACCACTGCATTAAAGACACGTAACGTGTATCCACAGGACATGTGGCCTGTAATTGAAGAAGTGTCATTATGATGTCTCCATTGGCAAAAGATTCCGGAATAGTCCCCCATTCGGATCTCCGGGAGGGGACTGCCAAGGGCGAGGTTACCATGAGAAAAAGATTGAATAATCTACGATAGGATATCGTTCTACGAGTCGGGGCGTGGAATGTCAGAAGCTTGAACGTGGTAGGGAAACTAGGAAATCTGAAAAGGGAAATGCAAAGGCTCAATCTAGATATAGTAGGTGTCAGTGAAGTGAAGTGGAAGGAAGACAAGGATTTCTGGTCAGATGAGTATCGGGTAATATCAACAGCAGCAGAAAATGCTATAACAGGTGTAGGATTCGTTATGAATAGGAAGGTAGGGCAGAGGGTGTGTTACTGTGAACAGTTCAGTGACCGGGTTGTTCTAATCAGAATCGACAGCAGACCAACACCGACAACGATAGTTCAGGTATACATGCCGACGTCGCAAGCTGAAGATGAACAGATAGAGAAAGTGTATGAGGATATTGAAAGGGTAATGCAGTATGTAAAGGGGGACGAAAATCTAATAGTCATGGGCGACTGGAATGCAGTTGTAGGGGAAGGAGTAGAAGAAAAGGCTACAGGAGAATATGGGCTTGGGACAAGGAATGAAAGAGGAGAAAGACTAATTGAGTTATGTAACAAGTTTCTGCTAGTAATAGTGAATACCCTGTTCGAGAATCACAAGAGGAGGAGGTATACTTGGAAAAGGCCGGGAGATACGGGAAGATTTCAATTAGATTACATCATGGTCAGACAGAGATTCCGAAATCAGATACTGGATTGTAAGGCGTACCCAGGAGCAGATATAGACTCAGATCACAATATAGTAGTGATGAAGAGTAGGCTGAAGTTCAAGACATTAGGCAGGAAGAATCAATACGGAAAGAAGTGGGATACGGAAGTACTAAGGAATGACGAGATACGTTTGAAGTTCTCTAACGCTATAGATACAGCAATAAGGAATAGCGCAGTAGGCAGAACAGTTGAAGAGGAATGGACATCTCTAAAAGGGGCCATCACAGAAGTTGGGAAGGAAAACATAGGTACAAAGAAGGTAGCTGCGAAGAAACCATGGGTAACAGAAGAAATACTTAAGTTGATTGTTGAAAGGAGGAAGTACAAACATGTTCCGGGAAAATCAGGAATACAGAAATAAAAGTCGCTGAGGAATGAAATAAATAGGAAGTGCAGGGAAGCTAAGACGAAATGGCTGCAGGAAAAATGTGAAGACATCGAAGAAGATATGATTGTCGGAAGGACAGACTCAGCATACAGGAAAGTCAAAACAACCTTTGGTGACATTAAAAGCAACGGTGGTAACATTAAGAGTGCAACGGGAATTCCACTGTTAAATGCAGAGGAGAGAGCAGATAGGTGGAAAGAATACATTGAAAGCCTCTATGAGGGTGAAGATTTGTCTGATGTGATAGAAGAAGAAACAGGAGTCGATTTAGAAGAGATAGGGGATCCAGTATTAGAATCGGAATTTAAAAGAGCTTTGGAGGACTTACGGTCAAATAAGGCAGAAGGGATAGATAACATTCCATCAGAATTTCTAATATCATTGGGGGAAGTGGCAACAAAACGACTATTCACGTTGGTGTGTAGAATATATGAGTCTGGCGATATACCATCTGACTTTCGGAAAAGCATCATCCACACAATTCCGAAGACGGCAAGAGCTGACAAGTGCGAGAATTATCGCACAAAAATGGCTCTGAGCACTATGGGACTCAACTGCTGAGGTCATTAGTCCCCTAGAACTTAGAACTAGTTAAACCTAACTAACCTAAGGACATCACAAACATCCATGCCCGAGGCGGGATTCGAACCTGCGACCGTAGCAGTCGCGCGGTTCCGGACTGAGCGCCTAGAAACGCTAGACCACCGCGGCCGGCAATTATCGCACAATCAGCTTAACAGCTCATGCATCGAAGCTGCTTACAAGAATAATATACAGAAGAATGGAAAAGAAAATTGAGAATGCGCTAGGTGACGATCAGTTTGGCTTTAGGAAAAGTAAAGGGACGAGAGAGGCAATTCTGACGTTACGGATAATAATGGTAGCAAGACTAAAGAAAAATCAAGACACTTTCATAGGATTTGTCGACCTGGAAAAAGCGTTCGACAATATAAAATGGTGCAAGCTGTTCGAGATTCTGAAAAAAGTAGGGGTAAACTGTAGGGAGAGACGGGTCATATACAATATGTACAACAACCAAGAGAGAATAATAAGAGTGGACGATCAAGAACGAAGTGCTCGTAATAAGAAGGGTGTAAGACAAGGCTGTAGCCTTTCGCCGCTACTCTTCAATCTGTACATCGAGGAAGCAATGATGAAAATGAAAGAAAGGTTCAGGACTGGAATTAAAATTCAAGGTGAAAGGATATCAATGATACGATTCGCTGATGACATTGCTATCCTGAGTGAAAGTGAAGAATAATTAAATGATCTGCTGAAAGGAATGAACAGTCTAATACTCTAATGAGTACACAGTATGGTTTGAGAGTAAATCGGAGAAAGACGAAGGTAATGGGAAGTAGTAGAAAAGAGAACAGCGAGTAACTTAACATCACGATTGATGGTCACGAAGTCAATGAAGTTAAGGAATTCTACTACCCAGGCAGTAAAATAACCAATGACGGCCGGAGCAAGGAGGACATCAAAAGCAGACTCGCTATGGCAAAAAAAGGCATTTCTGGCCAAGAGAAGTCTACTAATATCAAATACCGGCCTTAAATTGAGGAAGAAATTTCTGAGGATGCACGTCTGGAGTACAGCATTGTATGGTAGTGAAACATGGACTGTGGGAAAACCGGAACAGAAGAGAATCGAAGCATTTGAGATGTGGTGCTATAGACAAATGTTGAAAATTAGGTGGACTGATAAGGCAAGGAATGTGGAGGCTCTACACAGACTCGGAGAGGAAAGGAATATGTGGAAAACACTGATAAGGAGAAGGGACAGGATGATAGGACATCTGCTAAGACATGAGGGAATGACTTCCATGGTACTAGAGGGAGCTGTAGAGGGCAAAAACTGTAGAAGAAGACGAGATTGGAATACGTCAAGCAAGTAATTGAGGACGTAGGTTGCAAGTGCTACTCTGAGATGAAGAGGTTAGCACAGGAAACGAATTCGTGGCGGGTCGCATCAAACCAGTCAGTAGACTGATGACCAAAAAAAAAAAAAAAAAAAAAAAAATCCACTTTATCGTACTACCACCAACTCAGTATGGATTGTAGTATTGTTTTTACCACGGTTTTCCGCATTGACAATGCTCTGCACCATTTTGTTTTGTCTCTTCCGGCGGTGTGTTTAAGGTACTGTGGGGCGTTCATACCAGTTTGTACCATGACGTCTGACATATAACTGCAAATATCAAAAATTATGCCGCAATGCCATGTTTCACGATGATGAACAATGACAGGATTCCCCCCAGCTCGTAGCTGCACAAAGCGATTTCAAACACGCCTCCATTCGGCCGAGCACTCTTCAGCCATTTTCGAGCCACCACATGACAAAGGCCGAGTAGTACAATGCCGAAAGCAGGTGAGTTTGAAAACATTTGCAAACTCGTGAGAATTTTATCAACAAAGAACTAATTACGTACCTTCATGTTTTAGAGCTGTTGTTGAATCTTACGACAACCCTTTGTCGATATCTGGGTCCAAACAAACTGCACAGTAATGAAAGGAATATTCTGAGGAGATCTAAACCGGAAAAATCTAAGGCCTACGACAGCGTATTCTCATTTCTTTTGTCTGAGCACGGGAGTTGCCGAATAAACGTTGATTCCAACATTAGAGCTGCTGTGCTGGATTTCTGGAGGATTTAGTGATGATCTAAAGTAGGAATTTCTGTCGATATTGAGAACCATCCAGGGAAATTTGTAGCTTGGGGGCTCATAGGATACTTATGGTTTGAATGAGGTGATGGAGAAAAGATATTATCTTGGTGAAGTATTTATGGGCTATCGTGAATCTTAGGGAGGTGGATCCTTATATATATATACTCTTGCTCCATGTGTGATTGCATCGAATTGTATAAGGCTCGAATAGCGCCCTACGGTATTAGCTATCCATGCTGCACTCTCATGGTTCCAAGCACTGAGTCACAGAGCTGCACCCGGTGTTCACCATATGCCACAATTTATCGGTTAGCGACAAGTCCGCTGATCTGACGGGCTAGGGCAAAAGGCTGACATCGTGTGACACCAAAAAGGCACGTGTTCGTGCAACAACGTGTGATCGTGCATTGTCTTGCTTAAAAACGACGTGTGGGTGTTGTGCAGGACGTCATTCAACTACGTCACACTGGTCACAGTGCCCTGCAAACGCAGCAAATGTGGCATGTGGTTACACCCAACAAAAAAAATGGTTCAAATGGCTCTGAGCACTATGGGACTTAACTGCTGTGGTCATCAGTCCCCTAGAACTTAGAACTACTTAAGCCTAACTAACCTAAGGACATCACACACATCCATGCCCGAGGCAGGATTCGAACCTGCGACCGTAGCGGTCCCGTGGTTCCAGACTGTAGCGCCTAGAACCGCACGGACACTCCGGCCGGCTATACCCAACAGCACCCTACACCATAAAGCCCTGCGTTGGCGTTATATGTCTCGTGCAAATGCAGTCACTTGAATGCCGCTCCCCCCTGTCTGCGACGAACCAAAATGCGGCCATCATTTTCAAACAAACAGAACCTGGATTAGTACGAAAACACTATCTGATGCCATTCCTGTCCCCATTGACTTCGATCCATACGCCATTTCTGTCTAACATGTTTCTGCAGATTCTTTAAACGTAGACGGACAAGTGGACGAGACGCACGTAACACATGCCATAGTAAACGGCGATGGAGTCACCCCTGATAGTGTACGATGTGTTACACTGTTCCACTGTTGCGCCAGAGCCGCGGAGGATGCACATCTGTCCTTCAGTGATCTGGCTGTACGACGTGACCCATCTCGTCATGTTTTCCGGCCTTCCGTGAACCACTCTGCGCACACCCGTTGTACTGCCAAAACATTTCGTTCCACACGAGTAGCAATTTCCCGGATTGATGCATCACATTATCTCATACCAATAATGTGCCCTTTTTCGAACTTATTGATTTTGCGGTACGGTTCGCGGACACGTCTGTAAGGCATCCTGCACGTCTGCTCAAGTAACACTGATCCACTACCCTAGGTTTATTGCGATAGCGAGAGCCACTGGAACATTTTAGCGGTAGGTGGCATTGCACCGCTATATGTATGTTGACCTTGTACCCGCAGGCCGACATGGTTCAAATTCTAATAATCTCTGCAGAACATACGAATGCACATGTCATGCGAACATGAACGGCCTATCCCTAGTCGTTCAAGGTGCTCCTTTTTCTCAACACGGTTGTATAAATCATTGTGAGGTGCTTGGTAGCGGACATTTCGCACTGTAACACATGTTGTTTCTTTACATTCCATTCACGCTTGGTGTGGTGAAGGAATGATTGCTTGGTAGCCCGTGTGAGCGCTGTAATTATTGTAATGTCATCTCATTCCTTAACTGGTAGACGCGTAAAGGTAGACATTTATTCACGGAAAGCCAACTTACAAGCATTCAAGAACCATTATAAGTGAAGATCTTAGGAGTATGTTATGGCTCCCTACATATCGCGGCCTTAGGAATCGTGACGACAAGGTTAGCCTGATTACAGGGGGCACAGACCCATTTAATAAATCATTTTTCCCGTCCTCCGTGAGCCAATGGAATGGAAGATACCCTGTATGCGGTAACAATGAAAGTGCATTCTTAGCATGCATTTCAGTACTGTGCCGAAAATGATTGTACAATTTTGTAGACACACTCTCCTTACGTTTGGCATTTTCTTTCCTTCTTTTTCTTAATTTTCTTTGTCTTAGGTGACCGTCGTCCCTGAAAGCACAATCGTCATTTGTCCCTGTCAGATTGGAGTCTCTGTTGAAGAGATCGGAGATCGGGACTGTCTGAAGCCTGGAGGTCTAAATAATTTTTCGTGTCAAACTAGTCAGAGGTAGTCCTACCGATGTATCTTTCCAGTGCTGGTCCAATAACGGCAATTTCCTCCTTGATGTTGCCAGCGAAACATGGATATGCGAGTATCATCACATCTAAAAATCCATCACAAATTAAATTTGAAACCATGCATACATGACGAATCAAATAGCTACTAGTGTGATTATACTATTTATTAATGGTAATTAATGACCTCACTCTTTCGTCTAAGAAAGTTAGCTACTGAACAATCAGAAGGCCGCTTTTCCCTTCAAGTGTGGAATGCATTGAATAATATTCTTGTATGTGTCAGATTTATTTCAGAAGAAACACTTCTCATTTCAGTATAAAATTACGCTCATTAAGAGGTGAAATAATCTGTATATGTATTTGATACTTCCTGGCAGATTAAAACTGTGTGCCGGACCGAGACTCGAACTCGGGACCTTTGCTTGGGTAGCTCAGACGATAGAGCATTTGCCCGCGATAGGCAAAGGTCCCGAGTACGAGTCACGGTCCGGCACACAGTTTTAATCTGCCAGGAAGTTTCATATCAGCACACACTCCGCTGCAGAGTGAAATCTCATTCTGGAAACATCCCCAAGGCTGTGGCTAAGCCATGTCTCCACAATATCGTTTCTTCCAGGAGTGCTAGGTTCGCAGAAGAGCTTCTGTGAAGTCTGGAAAGTAGGAGACGAGGTACTGGCGGAAGTAAAGCTGTGAGGACGGAGCGTGAGTCGTGCTTGGGTAGCTGAGAAGGTGTGCTGTACAGATGGTGCAGTGGATAGAGTTTGTCGGCATGGTAGCTCAGCGTGTTCGGTCAGAGGGGTAACTGTCATCTGTAATTTTTAAAAAAACTGAGTTAATCGATCAACAACGAACTTAAACGGGTGTCTTATAACGTCCGCCCCGAGCAGATGCAACGAACGAAAGCGAACAAAATGAGATAAAAAAAAAAAAAAGTAAAACGTAGAGCACTTGCCCGCGAAGGCGAAGGTCCCGAATTCGAGTCTCGGTCCGGCACACAGTTTTAATCTGCCACGAAGTTTCATATCAGCGCACACTCCGCTACAGAGTGAAAATCTCATTCTGTATATGTATTTCGTTACTTACTTCTGGTGTAGTGGTTCATTTTCATTCATGTTCCACGGGGGTACTGACCACGTTTCGGCTGCAAACTTCCCTGTGTGGGTGCAGAACACCAATCGCGAAAGCTGCGGTGATGCGGCAAGGATCCGTTTCCACACCACTACAGTAGCTTCTGTAAACTACTTTTAGGCCATAGAGTCAAAACGAGCATCTAGCGTGAGTGAACTTATTTTACCAGCCGCATATCATTTTGTGATTATAGTGTACACGACTGTAAAAGTTACTAACAACGAGGAGGTGGGTGTGAACCAGATCTATCAGAGGGATAGAAAATACGTACACATCACTATATTTCAGTGAAACTGAAAACTCCAAAACAGAGTCGTAGCTAAAAGTAAAAACTTGCCATGCTCGGAGGGTAACAGAAAAACGAAATTTGTGTTCTTTGTTTTATGACATTTAATTGTCACACCTCTTACATGGCTTTTTATATTGGCTGTTCCAAACTGGAGTTTTCACCTTGCCTGTAAGTGGTGCCTTCATTATTCTTACCAGTAGAGCCACAGATATTAAAAATAAAGGAAAGTAGTACCAGAATTTCATATTTTAACTAAAGTTCAGTCTTGATCACAACACTTACGTCTCAATAGCAGCTGAGGAGAGCTCCACCTACCATCCGCCAAGGAAGCCATGGGTCTGAAGATGGTTATATAAATATAACCGAAACCGGTCACCTATGTTATTGAGACATAAGTGTTGTGATCAAGACTGAACTTTAGTTAAAATATAATACACTATTGAGCACTGTTTCCAAAAATGTTTAGCAGAATTGTACCAGAATTTCTTCCAACGACCTTGCTGCAATGGTAACACTGGTTACGGTCAGATCACCGATGTTAAGCGCGGTCGGGCTGGTCTAGCACTTGGATGGGTGACCGTCCGGTCTGCCGAGTGCTGCTGGCAAGCGTGGTGCACTCAGCCCTTGGGAGGCCAACTGAGGAGCTACTTGACTGAGAAGTAGCGACTCTGGTCACGCAAACTGACAACGGACGGAAGACTGGTGTGCTGACCGCATACCCCTACGTATCCGCATCCAGTGACGCCCCTGGAGTGAGAGGATGACACGGCGGCCGGTCGGTACCGTTGGGCCTTCGAAGACCTGTTTGGACGGAGTTTAGTTTAGTTTTAATTACCAGAGTTCCAACCAAGGTCCTCTAAATAACTGTCAGAAACGCCGATCATTCAGTTATTGGAGAGGTCAAAACTGTAATCGCGAACTTTGAAAGTAAACCGCTTATTAGGTTAAATAACACAGCCTCATTGAATATATAGGTAGACTCCAAATGTATACATGGTTGTTCTTTTTACTGCAGAAGTTTATTCGCCAAGATGATTACTAGTTTCAGCGTAATTAAATTGTCATCTTCAGATAATTTGTATTAAAAACAAATTTGCAGGGCCAATTCATTTCGTCAACGACTATGCTTAGATTCTGAGATCGCCTCCTATACGGCTGACAATCCCAGGTAATCATGAAATGTGATAAGAAACCTTAATTTATATTATGATTACTTAGTGGATGTAGTAGCTTGAAGTTCTCAGAAAATGACTAAAGCTTTGTATTAGGCTCTTGTGTCTTACGAATAGGAAATGCAATGCGTAAAAACGTTCAGAATTGAAAAGTGAAGGTTGTTTTTGGTAATACTTTTGATTTTTTGAAATAAAAGCATGTTTGATTTTGATTCTACGCCATAAATTTCTCTGTATGTTGGTTGGAAAAGCTTACTTCTAACATAACCTGATAATCAGTAGTACTCAGAACCGACGAAGCGTGTAACTCTCGAAACTTCCTGAGAAACTGAAACTGAGTGACATGCCAGGAGTCTCATGCAGGAATGTTCAGACCTACTGAGCAAGCTATGTCTACATGTACATGTATTCTCCGCAATTCGGATCAAGATTGTCACATCATGCATCAGTACAATATACCTTCCCGTCCCTCTCCTCGAAATATTTCCTGCCTGACTAGGTGCAGCGCCCAGAGGAGATGGTAGGATATCAATGTATCTTCTTCCACGTACATATCATCAGCATGTATGTAAATGATTAGAGTGATGATTCCCTGTGGCAGGTAGAACGACCAACAGAGTGAATTACTGTTGCTCGTGTTGTCATCAGGTGTGGTAGGGTACATAAGGACTGTGAACAACGTCAGTGACCGCAATGGAGAACACGGAGATGCCACATACTCGTGTGAAGTTATCACTAATTGACAGAGTTTCAAAAGGGCCTCATTCAGGGCCTCCATTTGGCCGGCTGATCGAATCGTGCAAAATACAGATTTTTGGTGCATTCAGCTTTGACAGTTGCCCAGTGTTGGACTGCATAGGTATTTGAGGACAGGCATACCAGTCGTCACCGTTTTTTCGATCATATCGTAACCGCTTCTCATCCGCGCCTATCATCCCAGTCACCACTCGGCGAGGACCAAAAGCAGCTAGACCAGGGAATTACCATCCCGTGCTTAGCGGCTGCCGTTAATAACACAAGACGGACTGAATTTGACGTGATGACCTGACAGGGAAACACGGACTGCTGACGAATGGCGTCACATTAAGTTCAGCTATGAGTAATAGTTCAGCAGTTCTCTGGATGACCATCGTTGGGGAGTATGGCGGCGACCCGGTGAGAGGTCCCACGCTTTCAGTGTTTTGGAAAGGCACAACACAAGTTATTATTGGCTTCATGGTGTGGGGAACCATCGGGTTTGACTTCATGTCACGGCACAATGGTTCGTCACGTACATCCTCTCATGCGACACTCTTGTGGTGCCATTTTTCAATGGGATGTTGTTCGTCTACACACTGCACGTATCTCTACAGTCTGCCTGCGTGATGCTGAAGTACTTCTGTGGCCAACAAGATCCACATCTTTGTCTCCAATGTACCATGTGTGGACCATGCAAGCGTAGGCTTCCGCCGCCGTTGTCACTGTCAATAAGATTCTTCTGGGATGTTGGTCGCATTGTCAATGCATAAAACTGTCCGACGTTTCAGCCACTTCTGCAACACTTTTATACATTGACAATGCGGTCAGTGGCCCAGAAAATTTTGGTGGTCATGTGTGGATCAGTTCTGATGTCAACTCTTCCTAGTGCCACTACCAAAGACATCAAGGACCATTTATATCGGTTGTGGGCCAGCTTCCTTCAGTAAAGGATAAAACAAGTTTATGACACCTTCCCCAATCGGATCAGTGCCGTGGAGATTTAACGTCATAGGGACAACTAGATTCACACTTACAACTTCACTGTAAATTTGACACTACTTTGAAATCTCTGAAATGGTGTCACATAGCCTCTCAACCTGTGAATTTTATTTTACTCCACCCCTGACGAGTGCTTCACATTTTTGTCAGGCCGTGTCATAAAGACGAAGTGACATCGTCAACTGATATAAAAAGTAGCTAGACCTCGTAGATCAGTGCAAACGAGGCCACTCGGACAGAGGCATAAAGTGAACAACGCTGCTGTTCACAGCAAACTGGGGTGTACTTGTGACGAAAAAAAAAAAAAAGTTGTGACGTAAACTTGTCAGATGTTGTTTCCATACTCCCATACCAGTCGAATAAGGGATTGGTAGTCAGGGGCTCGTATTGCTAACCAATAAACGGACAGTTGTAGTATTTAGAAAGTGTATTTTTTGTGCAAACATACACTTTTGCACAAAAAAACATACACTTGTTAAATTCGGAGTAGGTATTAAAATTCATGGAGAAGAAGTAAAAACTTTGAGGTTCGCCGATGACATTGTAATTCTGTCAGAGACAGCAAAGGACTTGGAAGAGCAGCTGAACGGAATGGACAGTGTCTTGAAAGGAGGATATAAGATGAACATCAACAAAAGCAAAACGAGGATAATGGAATGTAGTCAAATTAAATCGGCTGATGCTGAGGGAATTAGATTAGGAAATGAGACACTTAAAGTAGTAAAGGAGTTTTGCTAATTGTGGTGCAAAGTAACTGATGATGGTCGAAGTAGAGAGGATATAAAATGTAGACTGGCAATGGCAAGGAAATCGTTTCTGAAGAAGAGAAATTTGTTAACATCGAGTATAGATTTAAGTGTCAGGAAGTCGTTTCTGAAAGTATTTGTATATAGTGTAGCCATGTAGGGAAATGAAACATGGACGATAACTAGTTTGGACAAGAAGGGAATAGAAGCTTTCGAAATGTGGTGCTACAGAAGAATGCTGAAGATAATGTGGGTAGATCACGTAACTAATGAGGAAGTATTGAATAGGATTGGGAAGAAGAGAAGTTTGTGGCACAACTTGACTAGAAGAAGGGATCGGTTGGTAGAACACGTTTTGAGGCATCAAGGGATCACAAATTTAGCATTGGAGGGCAGCGTGGAGGGTAAAAATCGTAGAGGGAGACCAAGAGATGAATACACTAAGCAGATTCAGACGGATGTAGGTTGCAGTAGGTACTGGGAGATGAAGAAGCTTGCACAGGATAGAGTAGCATGGAGAGCTGCATCAAACCAGTCTCAGGACTGAAGACCACAACAACCACAACAACAACACTTTTTAAATGGGACAATGTCCATTGCCATTAAAAATCTAAAAGTAGGTTGCATTAGAATGTTTGTGGGTTAGTTACAGGGTTCTAGTGCGCGTCGTTTACATGATATAGTAGTCTGAAAAGTTACCACACCGATACTAGTTTGTACCACTCAGCCAGCAATGTTGTTATATTTTCTTACAGTGTGCTTGTGTCTTCCTTAAGTGCACTGAGACATAGTAATCAGTTAGTGTGTGACAGTCCATGCGATAGGTCTCGTGAGTGGACGATGAGGTTTACCAATGCTTGTTCATGTAGTATGGAGGGTAAACGGAAAGCGCAGTTGGTTCTTGTTCGGTGCCTGAGGCAAGATATCCCAATAGACGTCAACCGTCTTGGCAGTTATTTAGCAACCTCTTCAACCAGTTACGGGAAACTGGTGGTATAGCAACTTGACAACATAACTGTAGGAAACAAGTAACGACAGAAGAGGAGGAAATTAAAGTTCTTGCTACTGTTACACTAGAAAGTGCCTTGAGTCAGGCAAGTGTCCTACACATTCTCCATCGACATACTATTCGTTCTTATCACATATCTCTCCATCAAGAGCTGCATGAAAACCATTATGAGAATCGTGTTAACGTAAGTACATGTGCATTACAACAGGATGTATCATGTATCTTATTTAGTGATGAAGCCACGTTCACTAATCATGGCAGCCGAAACATGCAGTATTGGTCTGTTGTCAATCTCCGCTGCCAAACTGCCTATTGGCTTCTGTCTTGGGTTCTTCGGCCGACATTCATCTAATGATTTTACTGACGTTTCGACAGCACGAGTGGCTGGCATTGTCAAAACTTCACCCTCCATTGCCGGTGGTGAACTGGAGCCGAGCTTGCGGCCGCAGACTATATGTACGTGGCGCGCCAACGTCCGAGGGCTTCTCTGCGGTTATTTCCGGCGCGGTTCTCCTCTTGCTACCTGCGACGGTCGTTCGCTGCAGTACGGGAAGCCAGGATTCGTTAACCTTAAGGCTTTCCTCTTTCTTGTTGAAACTGTTCGCGTGTTTTTGTATTTCTATAGCTTCTCTAAACAAGTGCGTGTGATAGCGCTTCTCTACAGCCAGAGTGTGTCTCACCACGAGCTACTTCACGTGGAATGGTGATTTCTACGAACAGCTGGAAGGCGTCGCCATGGGTAGTCCTCTCAGTCCAGTGGTGGCCAACTTCTTCATGGAACAATTCGAAGCACAGGCACTGTACTTGGCGACTTGCAAACCTAAGGTGTGGTATAGATACGTCGATGATACTTTCGTTGTGTGGAGCCACGGTGAAGAACAGCTCGCTGACTTCCTAAGACACTTGAACAGCTTCCATACAACCATAAAAATCACCATGGAAGTGGAAAAGGTCAAAAAAATGCCATTTCTAGATGTGCTGGTCACAGGGATGGCGAAAGCCTGGGACACAGCGTGTATAGAAAACCTACACACAAAGGCGGATACCTTCACAAACTATCAAACCATCACCCGAGCCAGAAAAGAGGCGTGCTTAATACGCTCGTAACACGAGCAGGATGAATATGTGAGCCGCAACACCTCAGACTCGAAATCCAACACCTGGAAACTGTTCTGAGGAGCAATGGGTACTCCACAAATTAAATTAGAAGTGTAACAGAGTCAAACACTCGGCGAAGTAAGGAATCAGAAAAATAAATGTCAGGTACGGCCTTTCTGCCATACGTTCCCAGCGTGACGGATAGAATCGACCGTATATTGCGCAAACATGGCGTAAAGGCGATTTTCAAATCGACAAGAAAGGTCAAAGAGTGTCCTAGATCGGCAAAGGAGAAAAGGGGCCCACTTGCATTGTTGGGAATATACCGTATATCATGGACATGCGGAAAAGTTTATGTCGGAATGACTGGACGATCAATCAACACCAGGATCAAAGACTATAAGCGACATTGCAGGCTGGGACATGCGGAGACATCGGCCGCGGCGGACCAAGCACTGAGTGAGACCGAACACGTAATAAAATTCGCCGACACGAAAGTTCTGGCTGTAGAGAAACACTATCACAAGCGCTTGTTCAGAGAAGCTGTAGAAATACAAAAACACGCGAACAGTTTCAACAAGAAAGAGGAA
Source organism: Schistocerca piceifrons (assembly GCF_021461385.2). Taxonomy (NCBI): domain Eukaryota; kingdom Metazoa; phylum Arthropoda; class Insecta; order Orthoptera; family Acrididae; genus Schistocerca; species Schistocerca piceifrons. The sequence goes on from NC_060141.1 coordinate 85,341,438, forward strand.
AGCCTTAAGGTAAACGAATCCTGGCTTCCCGTACTGCAGCGAACGACCGTCGCAGGTAGCAAGAGGAGAACCGCACCGGAAATGACCGCGGAGAAGCCCTCGGACGTTGGCGCGCCACGTACGTATAGTCTACGGCCGCGAGCTCGGCTCCAGTTCACCACCTGCAATGGAGGGTGAAGCTTTGACAATGCCAGCCACTCGTGCTGGCGAAACGTCAGTAAAATCATTAGATGAACGTCGGCCGAAGAACCTGAGACAGAAGCCAATAGGCAGTTTGTCAACAAATGGCCACGAAAGCCTTAACAATTTTGTAATCTCCGCTGGCTTAGTTTGATGGAACGTCAGCATCCGTGGAGTGAAACCGTGTGGTGTGGTATAGTGAACCATTAGCTCATAGGCCCATGTTTCATAGGCGGAACACTGAATGCACACAAGTATCACAGTTTCCTAACAGATCATCATCCACGGATGAAAGAAGACGTTCCTCTGCAGACTAGGAGAAATTGGGTGGTAGCAGCATGGTGGCTGTCCAGCCTGTAGTGCACAAAGTACTACAGCAGGTCTTAACGAAATTGTTTCCAAATCGTTGGACTGGACAAAGAGGACCTACACCTTGACCAGCTCATTCTCCAGATTGGAGGCATGTAAACTATTTTCTATGGGGAAAGCTGAAAAATGTTTTCTACAAGGACATTCCAGCTACACCTGATGGTATTACTGTAAACTGTAAACTGGTCGGACATCTCCGCTGAAATGGAAGTACGCGTCCAGCAGTCTGTCGAAACAGCCTGGAGTGTGTATCGCCGCTGTCGGTTGTCATTTCCAACAAAACCTGTGATCGTCAATTGTCTCGTTACTGTTCAGAATCGATATAAATAGTGTATGCACTTATGTTGTTCTTTAGCGTGTGCTACAAAAGCTACTCTAGAAGTGTCGGTGTGGGGACATTCAAAATGCGATATCTCGTGAACGACTTGTCCTAGAACGCTGCAACAAACACCACTGACATTTTAATGTACCCTACTTTTAGAACGTTAATGCCAGTAGTCATTGTTCCTTTTAAAAAAGTGTATGTTTGCACAAAAAATACACTTTATGTTTATTACTATCATCTGTTGATTGGCTATCAATACGAACCATTTAGCTACCAATCTGTTCTGTGTAAAACGCACATCAACAGCACTTGCCATTTCCGCAATTTTTGCAGTGCAAGTTTTGAATCACGCTGTATGTCACAAATGTTCGTGTGTTCAAAATTCTACACGCATGCGAGCAATAGTCAAGAGTAGATAGATCGAGGTTTGATGTAATCTATTTTGTTTGTGGCTGACTATTCATTTCTTAGTTTTCCTTTACTGAACCTCTGTGTGGTTACTTCTTTATCTCTAACTACATATATGTGGGTGGATACGATTGTGACTGTTTTCTGACAAGTGGAATCAACAGTCTAAACGAGCAAAAATGTGTCATTCCACTTGTTTTACCGCGTCCCTCTGCGCCCCCCCCCTCCCACCCCATGCCCGACTGTCAACCCATCTGATAATTTGCATGCGTTATTAAATTTCTCATACCTCATAAACTACTCGGAAACTATTCTGAATATCTTCTGGTCCTGCGCTTCTGGCAGTAAATGTGTTACGGAGATTTGTTTGCGACATAGTAGAATTGTTTCCAGGAACTTACCGTGAATCGTTGCTTGATAGCTCTGCCGGTGCGATCACTGTCCGCGTAAGGAAGATGAGTGCGAGCACCGGTACAGCATTCTGATGTAATTTTCCAACAAGAACATTAAAAAAAAACTATGGAAACACAAAATTTTCCTTCTCGTTGTTGTTTACCCATACATGATTCGACACGTACGTGTTCTGTTATGTGGGTCCCTTTTTTATTTCTGTAATAATATCAAACAAGCTTGCGTCTAATGTTCTGTTTTGCACCTAAAGCCACAAATATGCTTCGTGTTTTGTTGTGATCGCTAACAGGAAGATGTATCATTTAAAAATTGTTTTCCAACAAATGGCCACCCGTTATCCACATTGTGACTTGAAAGCATGTAATCTTACGAGAGCAATCAGAAATAACTTCTTTGCTAAAGTCGTACTTGACTTGGTATAAGTTGTAAGTAGCGCACGTCCTGCACTTGCTGTTTACAAAATGTTCTATATCCTTGCTGTGTTTTGTTGCATATAATTTTTTACATATGATTTCACTTTACTCTGTTACAGATATTAAAAAAAAAACAATATTCGAAGGACTTAAGGTACCAAACAATTCGAAAGATGTTATTTTATCCATGGTACATGGCGTGAACTTTGCGGCAGTTAAGGACTGTTGGTGAATATCGCAACCAGCTACAAATATTTTTAAAATAGTTTATTTCAATGCCATAATCTGTTGCCTGCTATCATTCCGGTCTCAATATGGCTGACGATTACATTACTGTTTCCGTCAGCAGCATGTCATCCGCTCGTACACTGCACAAAAATATTTGATATTTATCGTCACTGTACATGATGCTGTGATATTAACTACATGATAAAGTGCCTGCACTTGATTAGGTACAGGGTAAAACAGTTGTATACAATTACATATGTTCCAGTCAACGGCGCTTTGTCTTGCCATGGTTCTTTTGCTTTTTCAGAACAACGTAGAAGCTGAGGCATTCTAAATTAGTCACTGTGGCGCAGAGACACTTCATAACATTGATCATGTCATTTTCAGGGTCAGACATGTGCTTTGTATTCGATGTTTTTGTTTACATTGCAATGAACATCTACTACGAAAAGATAGATTCAATTTGTTCTGGAACAAGGATTTAAAGTAAAAAAGAAAATGCGTTGGAGGTGCAACATGTTAACAAGAGGAAAATGCCTTTAATCTATGAATGATATTACTTAAGAACCATAGCACAAGTTGTTCACAGGCCTCTTGTTCCTTCAGCAACTGGCAAAAAGAACATACAGGGTGAACCAGAATTACACGGGCAAATCTGCATACCATAAGAGCTATGAGCGCTTCATAGTTGCAAATGTGAAACAGATCTCTTCAACTGAGCAAGTTATAATAGTTTTTAAGTTATGCCTTTTGGAGCCCATGTGTACTGCATATTTTTTCTTGTTTTGATCTGTAGTACCTCCATCCAAAACGCTGAAAGCGAAGGTATAGTAGTAGAAGAGACGTGTCTTGCAGTACTGACGGTGAAGAAGAATATTTTATATCTCATGTTTAGTAGACATTTTTCTTGTTTCGTTCCATACTACTAATTGGGGAAGTTTGTTGGTGGACTTCTGGTCCACCCTACAATCCAGGAGGAGCACCTGGTTTATTTGCGTGTGGGTGTGGTTGTGTGTTAGGAGGGTGGGAGGAAGGTGACATTTTTGCTGAATTTCGAGGTACGTGCTACTACTAACCCTGCTCAATTATTCAGTTGCATTAGATTTGACCTTTTGTTGTTGTTGTTGTTGTGGTCTTCAGTCTTGAGACTGGTTTGATGCAGCTCTCCATGCTACTCTATCCTGTGCAAGCTTCTTCATCTCCCAGTACCTACTGCAACCTACATCCTTCTGAATCTGCTTAGTGTATTCATCTCTTGGTCTCCCTCTACGATTTTTACCCTCCACGCTGCCCTCCAAGGCTAAATTTGTGATCCCTTGATGCCTCAGAACATGTCCTACCAACCGATCCCTTCTTCTACTCAAGTTGTGCCACAAACTTCTCTTCTCCCCAATCCTATTCAATACCTCCTCATTTGTTACGTGATCTACCCACCTTATCTTCAGCATTCTTCTGTAGCACCACATTTCGAAAGCTTCTATTCTCTTCATGTCCAAACTGGTTATCGTCCATGTTTCACTTCCATACATGGCTACACTCCATACAAATACTTTCAGAAACGACACTTAAATCTATACTCGATGTTAACAAATTTCTCTTCTTCAGAAACGATTTCCTTGCCAATGCCAGTCTACATTTTATATCCTATCTACTCGACCATCATCAGTTATTTTACTTCGTAAACAGCAAAACTCCTTTACTACTTTAAGTGTCTCATTTCCTAATCTAATCCCCTCAGCATCACCCGATTTAATTTGACTACATTCCATTATCCTCGTTTTGCTTTTGTTGATGTTCATCTTATATCCTCCTTTCAAGACACTGTCCATTCCGTTCAACTGCTCTTCTAAGTCCTTTGCTGTCTCTGACAGAATTACAATGTCATCGGCGAACCTCAAAGTTTTTACTTCTTCTCCATGAATTTTAATACCTACTCCGAATTTTTCTTTTATTTCCTTTACTGCTTGCTCAGTATACAGATTGAATAGCATCGGGGAGAGGCTACAACCCTGTCTCACTCCTTTCCCAACCACTGCCTCCATTTCATGCCCCTCGACTCTTATAACTGCCATCTGGTTTCTGTACAAATTGTAAATAGCCTTTCGATCCCTGTATTTTACCCCTGCCACCTTCAGAATTTGAAAGACAGTATTCCAGTTAACGTTGTCAAAAGCTTACTCTAAGTCTACAAATGCTAGAAACGTAGGTTTGCCTTTTCTTAATCTTTCTTCTAAGATAAGTCGTAAGGTTAGTATTGCCTCACGTGTTCCAACATTTCTACGGAATCCAAACTGATCTTCCCCGAGGTCAGCTTCTACCAGTTTTTCCATTCGTCTGTAAAGAATTCGCGTTAGTATTTTGCAGCTGTGACTTATTAAACTGATAGTTCGGTAATTTTCACATCTGTCAACACCTGCTTTCTTTGGGATTGGAATTATTATATTCTTCTTGAAGTCTGTGGGTATTTCACCTGTCTCATATATCTTGCTCACCAGATGGTAGAGTTTTGTCATGACTGGCTGTCCCAAGGCCATCATTAGTTCTAATTTGTCCTCTGTGGCGTTGATTTTGAGTGTCTGCTGCGAGTGTGTGCAGTGAGGTAACTGACAGTATCACATTTGATTTTGTGTGTGTGTGTGTGTGTGTGTAAGAGAGAGAGAGAGAGAGAGAGAGGAGACGGAGGGAGGGAGAAAGAGAGAGAAAGGGAAAGGGAGAAAAGAAAATGCAAACGGCAACATTGCATGTACCTCAACGCAGGCTCAATAGAAAAGAGGAAGTCTCGTTCTATTTCAAATGTGCTGTTGGAGCAGTTGGTGAGAACTTGGCAGAGCAGCCGGGAGAGAGTGAAGGGCTTTAGTGTTGCGCCATACCGAGCAGCTGCCAAGTCCTAATGACTCACACGGCCATGTGGGGTGCCCGCTCTGCAACAACGCGTGAAGTGGATCCCATGCCAGGGGCAGTGACGCAACCAGTGCATCCACCTGCCGTTAGGCCAGCCGCTGCTGCTGACTCTGCAATAAGCTCGATGCCCCTCACTGCGTGACGAGCGGCAGTGTTGTGTGAAAAGTGGGCTTCTCAGGACAACTAACTGCTTTACCGCCTTCGCAGTCTGGCACTTTCTCATGTGTACGGAGGATGAGAGCTGTAAAACGCTGCTCGTGTTAGCGCGGTGAAGTAAACAGTGTCTGCAAATCAGGCAGCTATATCACTGTGGCAGTGGGTTAAATTGCGATAGACCATTGTAAACGCGTGGCAGACAGTTCGTATTTGATCTCGGAAGAAAGTAAGGAAGGAAGAATGATTAGCGGTTAATGTCTCGCCGACGATGAATTCTGTAGAGACGCAGTACAAGTTCCGATTGGGGAAGGATAGGGAAAAAACAGGTCGTCTCAGGGGAACCATCCCAGCATTCAGCTTAAGCGGTTTAAAGAAATCACCGAAAAACTAAATATGCGTGGCCGGGTGGTGATACGAACCTCTGTCCTCCATAATACGATTCCAGTGTGCTAACCGCTGCTCAGTCTCGCTCGGTAGCACACAAAGAGGATACGTTGCAGCGCCACAAAACTGTAGAAAATCGCGGGATAACCTACAAAGGAGAGAATCCGCATGCAGGGACTGTCACTCCCTCCTCAATGTAAATAACCGCATAAACATGGGGGAAACCCCGTTAGGGTGTTCGATTAAAATTACTGGAAACGCATCTTTCGAAACTGTAACAACTGTGAAATATCTTGAAGTTCACCGTACAGAGCGACCATGAAAGAAACTGCACACAAACTGTTATCCATTTGACTCATTTATGAATTTTGGCCGTCATATTGTGATCCTTATATTGTGTCCCTTACCAAGCAGGATTAATAGACATAGGTCAAATGCAAACAAGAGCTGCTAAAGATAAATAAGCCTTTGGGATATCCTTATAACAAGAAAAAAGAAGAATTATAGTGATATCTCCTACACAATCTGGCAGTCGTTAATATAGTACCGGAAGCAGCAATGGAGAGGAGATGTAGTTATGGACAAAATTTTGAATATGATAAATGTACTGAAGGGGACGATGGTGGCTTAGTTAAGCAGAGATACAAATGTCAGCAGAAGATAGAAGAAGATGGAGGACACAAATTAAGTAGAATGCTTGATGAGTGAGGAAAATCGAGGGACTGCTCATCATGAACAACTCGTCTCCTGATGTATGAAGTCACTTTTTTCTCGTTTTCTACACAATGAGCAAACGAACTGCAACAACAGGAATGGTAGCGAAGACATATTTTACATATAGTGCTTATAACATATGACAGGAAGGATCCTTTATTAAATTTGTAGGTAATTCACGACTGCATACGAATGCGAAAGTTTGTATGCAGAGCTGCTGTGTTTGTCAGCAAAGGTAACTGTGACTCGTCGGGTCATCGAGCTGACCTGAACTTGTAAGACAGGTAAAAGTACGCCGTCCCATGGTGATCCAGCTACATGCCTACTAGGTATGGGCTTGACTTCATTAATCCTACAGGAAGGTGAGTGGTGACGAGACAATCAGCAAACATTATATTATACTGTCGAAAAAACCCCTCACGGAGACGTCGAATATCTGACGGTGCCACTGTCAGTAACACACCAGAAATGTAATAGCTGCTGTCCAAATTACCAGCTAAGAAAACCGGAGATCACTATGTTGGCTACCTATTAGCATCCGATGCCATTATGAAAGATGCTGGCCCTATTTGACGATGGCGAATACAATCTGGCAGTATGAGATTTTCACTCTGCAGCGGAGTGTGCGCTGTGGCTAAGCCATGTCTCCGCAGTATCCTTTCTTTCAAGAGTGCTAGTTCTGCAAGTTTCGCAGGAGAACTTCTGTAAAGTTTGGAAGGCAGGAGACGAGATACTGGCAGAAGTAAGGCTGTGAGGACCGGGCGTGAGTCGTGCTTCGGTAGCTCAGATGGTAGAGCACTTGCCCGCGAAAGGCAAAGGTCCCGAGTTCGAGTCTCGGTCGGGCACACAGTTTTAATCTGCCAAGAAGTTTTACAATCTGGCAGTGTTTTCCACGAATACATCCATTGTGACCCTCTTCTCAGAATCAGGTCTCAACTGAAAAGAAAAACGAGGATTCCTCAGATTCCAGTGGGGAGGATTAGAATTATACCTTCTTTCCACCACCTCCGGACGTTGAGGAGAAGAGGAGGGAGCGATGAGTGTTGTTTCATTGACCCTACATGTGTTGACGTATGCAGGCATATACACTACTGGCCATTAAAATTGCTATACCACGAAGATGACGTGCTACAGACGCGAAATTTATCCGACAGGAAGAAGATGCTGTGATTTGCAAATGATTAGCATTTCAGAGCATTCACACAAGGTTGGCGCTGGTGACGACACGTACAACGTGCTGACATGTGGAATGTTTGCAACAGATTTCTCATACACAAACAGAAGTTGAGCGGCGTTGCCTGGTGAAACGTTGTTGTAATGCCTCGTATAAGGAGGAGAAATGCGTACCATCACGTTTCCGACTTTGATAAAGGTCGGATTGTAGCCTATCGCGATTGCGATTTATCGACATCGCTGCTCGCGTTGGTCGAGATCAAATGCCTGTAGTAGAATATGGAATCGGTTGGTTCAGTAGGGTAATACGGAACGCCGTGCTGGATCCCAACGGCCTCGTATCACTAGCAGTTGAGATGACAGGCGTCTTATCCGCATGGCTGTAACGGATCGTGCAGTCACGTCTCGATCCCTGAGTCAACAGATGGGGACATTTGAAAGACAACAACCATCTGCACGAACATTTCGACGACGTTTGCAGCAGCATGGACGATCAGCCCGGAGACCATGGCTGCGGTTACTCTTGACGCTGCATAACAGGAGCGCCTGCGATGATGTAGTCAACAGCGAACCTGGGTGCACCAATGGCAAAACGTCGTTTTTTCGGACGAATCCAGGTTCTGTTTACAGCATCATGATGGTCGCATCCGTGTTTGGCGACATCGTGGTGAACGCACATTGGAAGCGTGTATTCGTCATCGCCATCACCCAGCGTCATGGTATCGGGTACCATTGGTTACAAGTCTCGGTCACGTCTTGTTCGCATTGACGGCACTTTGAACAGTGGCCGCTACATTTCAGATGTGTTACGACCCGTGGCTCTACCCTTCATTCGATCCCTGCGAAACCCTACATTTCAGCAGGATATTGCACGATCGCATGTTGCAGGTCCTGTACGGGCCTTTCTGGATACAGAAAATGTTTGACTGCTGCCCTGGCCAGCATATTCTCCAGATCTCTCACCAATTGAAAACGTCTGGTCAATGATGACCAAGCAATTGGCTCGTTACAATACGCCAGTCACTACTCTTGATGAACTGTGGTATCGTGTTGAAGCTGCATGTACAGCTGTACCTGTACACGCCATCCAAGCTCTGTTTGACTGAATGCCTAGGCGTATCAAGGCTGTTATTACGGCCAGAGGTGGTTGTTCTGGGTACTGATTTCTCAGGATCTATGCACCCAAATTGCGTGAAAATGTAATCACATGTCAGTTCTAGTATAATGTATTTGTCCAATGAATACCCGTTTATCATCTGTATTTCTTCTTAGCGTAGCAATTTTAATGGCCTGTAATGTACATTTCTAACCCTCAATGTTAATAGAATTTGTTCCCAATTACGACTTTCTGCGTTACGCCAGTTTATTTACGATACCCATGCTGATATCGTTTGTTTTCAAGAGGTGTTATTTGCTGTGTTTTGTCTTCCTGGATACTCTAAGTTTTTCAATATCGCACCTGAAAATTCTCTCCGTATAGCTTTGCTTTATCGAGATGGAATCCCGCTGAAAGACTTCGAAACGCTAGATGATGGTCGCGGTATGGGTTGTAGTTTTTCTGACCTAACCTTAATTTTCCTTACGCTTCATCTGGATCCGGTCGTTCATTCGACCGCGAGCCGTTTTGTAAGGAAGAAGTTGTTTATTTACTCCGATGGAACTCGCGCAAGTTTTTGTTGGGGGGCTATTGTAACTGCGTCTTACGTCGTGTAGATCAGACGCCTAATTATACATATTGTCATGAACTTAATGATATGGTGACGCTTTTGCAGCTCCAAGATGCTTGGGTTTTCGGATATCTTACATTGGTGAGGTTTACGTTTTTTACAGCTACTGCAAGTACCCGATTGGACCGCTTTTATTTATCGACCCCCCATCTGTAGTCAGCTTCTATCGATTGATGTAATTCCTTACAGTTACACTGATAACTGTGCTGTTTCAATGACTTTTAACCACGTCCTGCAGCGGGTCCATCTTTCGCGCCCTTTATGGAAGCTAAACAGTCTACATCTCACGGACCCCTCCCTGGAAGGCATCGTGGAACACGTACGGCGACGGACAACCCAGTCCCAAGCGCGTTATCCCTCACTTCTAGAGTGGTGGGTTCCTTTTGCTTAACCCCGGATTCGAAATACACTCAAGCATTTCAGCGCTGAAAAATCGGCTGTAATAAGGCGAACTAGGGAATTTTATAATGCTGTCCTGCGCGATCTTTACGATAATGGTCGTGATGCACCCTCGAGAGTCCTAGCATCCACCGTGTGATGGCAAAACTTCTACAACTCAAACGTAGGCAAATTGATGGTGTCCGCTTGCGTTCCCAGCCTCGTCCAATCTTACAGGATGTTTGGCCTCTCTCATCTTCTTCGACTTCACAAACGATTTCAAAGTACGTGTCTTACTACCATTCGTTCTCTAGATGGGCGTGAGTGGTCCTCCCAATCTGATATCATGCGTGAACTTTATCAGTACTTTTCGGAACTTTCTGGATTCAGACGGTCTACCGTCTGTTGATTTTACCTCCCTCCTTGATATTGTTGTTACGCCAGCTCTCCTGGAAGAGTTTTTCTCTGTATTATGTCGCGATGATATACTTGATATTGTGGCTCGTTCTCCCTGGCTTCGATGGCCTTCCCAAAGAATTTTATATTCAATTTTAGCCTCCTATGGTGAATGAAGTATTCCACGGAGGATTCATTCCGCCAAGCTGTAAGGTTGCTAAAATTGTCCTGATCCCCAAGAAGCCGGGATGTTTGCGTGTGGATCAGGTCCGCCCGAAAACCCTCTTCAACTATGATTATGAGATAGTGGCGCGAACGGTAAATAGCAGACCATTGGTGTTGTTGGCTACCATCATCACGAGCCATCAAAGTTGTCTTCCGAGTCGTGCTCTCCTGACTCCCGCTGCTGAATGTCGTGATCTCATTTCGATTGCTTCCACCATTCCCGTGCCAAGCGCTTTGCTTTTCATTGATTTTCACCATGCGTTCAACCGCGTTAATTATGGATTTCTCATGGGAGTTTTGACGACTGTTGGTTTTAACGATGCTGCGTGACGGTTTTTAGCTTTCTAATTACTGGTATTCGGGCGTCCATTGACGTAAATGGCCACCTTACTTCCCCCATCGCGGTGTGACAGGGCGTCCTTCAAGGGAGTCCTTTATCTATGTCGCTCTACGTTCTGTTGCGATCTATAGCTGCTCGTTTGGATGGCTGGTCGCTGTTGGGAGAAAGGTTTACCGTTCCTGCATATGCTGATGACGTTATGGTTATTCTCAATACCCCTGATGATATACCACTGCTGAAGGAAGTTTTGGATGCTTTTTGTAGTCTTACGGGAGCGCGGATTAATGACAAGAAATGTCGCTTACTCAGTTTGCGAGGGTATGACGCTGTTGAAATTCCATGGGCTGTGAAGGTCACCCGACATCGAGCGTTAGGTGTTATAATTGATAGTTGTCCGCTAAAGATGGCTACGATAAACTGGAAGTCAGCCACGGATAAGATTCAGGGAGCAGTTATTGAACACGAGTGTCGCTCTCTCTTACTTCTTCATAAGGTCTGGGCCGTGGAAACGTATGTGTTAAGTAAGGCTTACCTTTTTGAACAAATCTTTACACTTCCTGCGATCGTGTACCGCAAGTTGCGAAGTTTAACTGGCAGGTTTATTGAGCGCAACTCTATATTTCACGTGGGTTATGGGGTAATGGCGCGCCCCCGTCTGCTGGGAGGTTTGGCCTCCCTAACATTCGAGTTGAGGCTTCTGCCTTGTACATCCGTCGCACCGTTTTAATATGTCTACGCGCCCCCCAGTAACTTACAGCTCGCCTTCATGACTGTATCCGACCGTCGAGTTTAACACCTTCGGTAGATATTGGTAGGATTAGTTATAAACTAAGGCACGTTAAGGAATTCCTTCTTGATGTCAGTTATTTAGAAGTAAATATCCTTTCCCAAGCGAATTCCTCTCTAAAATGCAGTTATGCCGCTGGTCATTTCTTCGTAGCATTTCCTCTGAGGCAGCCCTGTCGCTAGACACGAATTGGAAGATTGTTTGGTCTAACGTTAGCCTCCCGATTTTCCCGATGGAAATGGTGTCCCCGTGGTACCAAGTTATTCATGGTATTGTACCTACCAACGTGTGACTTTTTCGTATTGGCCTCAGTGTGACGGATCGCTGCTATCGTTTCCATGAAACTGATACATTATATCGTAGGTTGATATCCTGTGGCCATGGCCATTGGAGATGGCTTCGCCGACAACTGGTTTTCCTCTCAGGACGTCGGAGGCGGCTATCTCTGGGGAGATTTTCGTGCGTCCCGATTCAACCTTCTTTCCCAGATTGAAGAATAATGTCATCATGTGGCTTGTTGGACATTATGTCCACTATGTGATGGTGAGTGGATATGACGTGTTTCAGGCTGCCACGTTATCGAGAGGTTTTTTCTAATATGCTGTATCTAGTTTTTCATCGACAAAGAGTTGACTGAGTTGGAAGACCCCCTTTTTGTGGACACTCTTGTTAGGATTTAAATGTTACACGATGTAGAAGAAATGCAGGAAAAAAAAGTGTGGTACCTTAAAATTAACGCCATATTCCTTTACATACGTTTTCTGATTTAACCCTTTTGTTTTATTGAAATGACTTCGTTTTATATTTAATTGATTGCCTTAAATAAGTGCTTTGGAGGGAGGAAAAAATGTCGGATAGAACGTCTGCCATGTAAGCAGCAGATCCAGGTTTTTACAAAAAGAAGTCACCCTCATTCTGTCAACGGCCTTGTCAATGAGGGCGGAGGAGCGGACAGAGGTTCAGGGCACTCTCTTGTCCTTGGGATGGGAAATTGCCCCTAAAGGCGGAAGAATCAGCAACGATCAACGGCATGAGGATGCAGAAGGCAATTTACACCACTGAATTAAAGACACATAACGTGTATCCAGAGGAAATGTGGCCTATAATTGAAAAAAGTGTCATGATGATCTCTCTCCTGGCGAAAGGTTACGGAACAGTCCTCCAGTCGTATCTCCAGAAAGTGACTGCCAAGATGAGGTGACTACGAGAAAAACGTTGAATAATCAACGAAAGAATAATGTTCTACGAGTCGTGAAATGTCAGAAGCTTGAATGTGTTAGGAAGCTAGGCCGGCCGGTGAGGCCGAGCGGTTCTAGGCGCTTCAGTCTGGAACCGCGCGACCGCTACGGTCGCAGGTTCGAATCCTGCTTCGGGCATGGATGTGTGTGATATCCTTAGGTTAGTTAGGTTTAAGTAGTTCAACGTTCTAGGGGACTGATGACCTCAGATGATAAGTCCCATAGTGCTCAGAGCCATTTGAACCATTTGGTAGGAAGTTAGAGAATATGAAAAGGGAACTGCAACGGCTGAATCTAGATATAGTAGGCGTCCGTAAAGCGAAGTCGAAGGAAGACAAGGATTTCTGGTCAGATGAGTATAGGGTAATATCAACAGTAGCGGTAAATGGTATAACGGGAGAAGGATTCGTTGTGAGTAGGAAGATAGGGCACACAGTGTGTTACTGTGAATAGTTCACTGATAAGGTTATTCTTATCAGAATCGACAGCAAATCAACACTGACAATGATAGTTCAGATATACATGACGACGTCGCAAGATGAAGGTGAAGAGATAGAGAAAATATATGAGGATATTGAAAGTATAATACAATACTCAAAGGGAGATGAAAAATCTAATAGTAATGGGAGACTGCAATACAGTTGGGGAAGGAGTAGAAGATAAGGTTACAGGTTATGGGCATGGGACAAGGAATGAGAGAGGAGAAAGACTAATTGAGTTCTGTAATAAATTTCAGCTAGTAATACTCTTTTCAAGAATCACAAGAGGAGAAAGTGTATTTGGAAAAGGGCGGTTAACGGGAAGGTATCAGTTAGATTCATGATGGTCAGAGAGAGATTCCGAAATCAGATCCTGGATTGTAAGACATACCTAGGAGCAGTCATAGACTCAGATTACAATGCAGTAGTCATGAAGAAAAGGCTGAAGTTTAAGAGACAAACAGGAAATGGAATACGGTAGTACGAAGGAATGACGAGATACGCCTGAAATTCTCTAAGGCCGTGTATACAGCAATAAAGAATTATACTGTAGGTAGTACCGTTGAAGAGGAATGGGCAATCACATAAGTTGGATAGAAAATCATAGATACAAATAAGGTAACTGCGAAGAAATCATGGGTAACAGAATAAATACTTGATCGATGAAAGAAGGAAATACAAAAATGTTCAGGGAAATTATTCAGGAACACAGAACTACAAGTCGCTGAAGAATGAAATAATTAGGAAATGCAGGGAAGATAAGACCAAATGGCTGCATGAAAAATGTAAAGAAATCGAAAAACAAATGATTGTCGGAAGGACTGACTCAGCATATAAGAAAGTCAAAACAACTTACGATGACATTAAAAGCAAGGGTGGTAACATTAAGAGTACAACCGGGATTCCATTGTTAAATGCAGAGGAGAGGACGGATATGTGAAAAGAGTACATCGAAGGTCTCTATGAGTGGGAACATTTGTCTGATGTAATAGAAGAAGAACGAGGAGTTGATTTAGAACACTTAGGGGACCCAGTATTAGAATCAGAATTTAAAAGAGCTTTGGAGGACTTAAGATCAAATAAGGCATAAGGGCTCGATGACATTCCACAAGAATTCCTATAATCACTGAGGGAAGTGGCAACCAAACGACTATTCACGTTGGTGTGTAGAATGTGTTAGTCTGAAACACACAGTCTGATTTTCAGAAAAACATCATCCATACAGTTCCGAAGACTGCAAAAGAGGACAAGTGAGGGAATTATCGCACCAGAGGCTTAACAGTTCATGCATGCAATTTCCTGACAAGAAGAATATACAGAAGAATGAAAAAGATGTGCTAGATGATACATTTGGCTTTATGAAAAGTAAAGGCTCTGGAGAGGAAATTCTGACGTTTCATTTGATAATAAAAACAAGACTACAGGAAAACCAAGAACTTTCGTAGCATTTGTCGACCTAGAAAAAGCATTCGACGGTGTAAAATGGTGCAAGATGTTCGAATTCTGAGAAAAATCGGGGTAAGCTGGAGGTAGAGACGGGGAAAATACAAGATGTACAAGAACAAAGAGAGAATAAGAAAAGTGAACGACCAAGAACGAAAAGCTTGGATGAAAAAGGATGTAAGACAGGGATGTTGTCTTTCGTCCCTACTGTTCGATCTTTACATCGAAGAAGGAATAATGGAAGTAAAAGAAAAGTTCAGGAGTGGAGTTGAAATTCAAGGTGAAAGGATATCAGTGATACGATTCGCTGACGACATTGCTTTCCTGAGTGAAAGTGAAGAGGAATTACATGATCTGCTAAATAGAATGGACAGTCTAATGAATACAGAATATGGAAGAAAGGTGAAAGTAATGAGAAGTACAGGAAACGTGAAGAGCGAGGAACTTAATATCAGGATTGATGTTTACGAAGTACATGAAGTTAAGAATTCTGCTACATAGGCAGCAAAATAACCAACGACCGACGGAGCAAGACGGACATCAAAATCAGATTATCTCTGGCAAAAAGGTCATTCCTGGCCAAGAGAAGTCTACTAGTATCAAACATAGGCCTTAATTTGACAAAGAAATTCCTGATACTATACTTTTGGAGCACAGCATTGTATGGCAGTGAAACATGGACTGTGTGAAAACCGGAACAGAAGAGGATCGAAGCATTTGAGATATGCTCTACAGACGAATGTTGAAAATTAGATGGACTGATAAAGTAAGGAATGACGAAGTTTTGTGCAGAATAGGACAGGAATGAAATGTGTGGTGAACACTCACAGGGAGAAGGGGCAGGATAATAGGACATCTGTTAAGACATCAGGGACTGATTTCCATGATACTAGAGGAGGCTGTAGATGGAAAAAACTGTAAAGGAAGACAGAGATTGAAATACATGCAGCAGATAACTGAGGACGTAGGTTGCAAGTGCTACTCAGGTATAAAGAGGTTGACGCAGAAGAGGAATTCGTGGAGGGCCACCATCAAACCAGTCATAACACTAATGACTAAAAAAAAATTGTAAGGAATTCGTGGCGGGCCACCATCAAACCAGTCATAGGACTAATGACTAAAAAAAATTGTATTTAGTTGTTTACGCTTGATGCAGTCGCTGTGAAGCCTTTAAATATGATCTTCTAAATCTGATTGCTGTATATCTGTATTAAGTTTATGCATGATTTTCATATTTGAACTTCATACAATATTTTAATTGCACAATACCGGTATTTATACTTACGAAAAGAAGGATTTCATATGTGGCTGTCCAAGAAGCTCGCATCATCACTGAATATAAGACCTACCTACCCATAACTATGGGCATATAAGCTGTAAAGAAGAGATAGATAATACTTAAGCACAAAATTATTTGTCATCACAGCAGAAGTCTCATTCATGTATATACCAAATATTTGCTCACACACTGTGTTACATATGCTGGAGCCAATCTTCTTACTACCTTCACTATATCTAAAATAAATATAACACAGTACTTCTCATCTATGGGTCCCCGAGTGGTTATTTAACTACCAATAATCAGTATTCTTTTCTACTAAGCGTCATTGTTTCCTTGCCTGGCTCGCCACTTTGGCCAATAACTCTCCCCATGTTTTAAATGTAGCAATCATATAGTACCTTACATTGCATTAACAAATACTTTCATCTCTACCCACAAACATCAATATACACATGATTCTAAGGTCCTGTGCTATTATACCTCTGCTCAAAAATCCTCTGTCATTATCCTTTAGTATCCCTAATTAGCTTGAACTTGATATAATCCATGTAAAGCTCTCATAGGTCCCTGACGTCCTCCACTCTTTTTTGTAACAAACCGTGTTGTTAGCACTAGGCAAAATTCTTAATGTATTCACTACAAACACAAAACTAGTTATAGACACATACACTGATGAGCCAAAACATTACAACCGCCAGCGTTATAGCTTGTTTGTCCGTCTTTGGAACGAAATACATAACTGATTCTGCACTTAAGGCATCCGACAGTTTGTTTCTAGGTTTGTGGAGGTATGTTTCATTAGATGTCTATGAAGAGGTCACGTATTTGGCGTAAACAAGTGTCCGCTCTTTTTCGTACGTGGTGATGGCGCCCGATGACGATCCAGATGGGATCCATAAGATTTACAACAGGCGAATCTGGTCGCCGAGACATCAACGGGAGTTTCTTATAATGCTCCTCAAACCACTGCAGTAAGGTTCTGGGTCAGAGACATGGACAATTATATTGCTGAAAAGTGACATCCGTCAGAGAAGACATGAATCATGAAGAGGTGCAGGTGGTTCGCAGCTGCCAGCCTGTCTTCGATTATTACCACGAGTCCCATGCAAGTGCAGGAAAATGTCTCTGACAGCATAATACTGCTCCTACCAGGCTACGTCCATGCCGCCATTCACCTCGATGGGGACGCGACGCAGCGGACCAAAAATGTGATTCACCCGAAGAGCCGACAAGTTTCAATTGATCGACGTTCGAATCCCGAAGATCCCGTGCCCACTGCAATCGTAATTGACGATGTCGTTGGGTCAACATGTGGACACATAGGGCTGGTCTGCTGCAGAACTCCATGTTCAACAAAGTACGATGTACGGCGTGTTCCGGAACACTTGGGCGTTCACCATATTTGTGCTCATTCAGCAGATGTGCCACACATCACCATTTATCCTAGTTTACAGGACAGACAAACCTCCGAACACCACGTTCTGTGAAGAATCGTGGACGTCCATTCATTCAGCGCCTAATGGTAGTTTCACTGTCCTTCTTCCTCTTTCCGTAGATGCTGTGGCAAGCGACCATTCGACCAACTTCGCCGTTTTCGAGATATTCGTTCAAAGGTCGGTATAACAATAATCTGCCCTTTGTCAAAGCCGCTTATCTCAATGGATTTCCCCATTTGCAGCCCATTTCGTCCTTAGGGTGTCACCTCCGCTTACATACTTTTGTTAACACGTCACGTGTTCCCAGCGGCACCAAGCGGCATCGAGTGTCGTAGTGTGCAGTGGTTATAATGTTTTAGCTGGTCAGTGTAATTTTCTCTCATAAATTCAAAACAATGAGCCTTCACAAACATTTGTGAAGATGAGTGAAACAGTTGTAAACAAGAAAGAAAAAAAACCAACGTAAATGATACGAACTTGCTTTTCATTGTTTCTAGTCTTTAATTACTGGTGTAATACTTACTCAGACACATCATCCTAATCCACCAGACATGAGGATAATCTCAAAATTTATGAATGCGTGTAATATTTAGGAAGCTTCCTCTATGAACCGGTGTACAACAATTTCAACGAAAATATCCAGTCAAACATCATACACATAAAGTCAGAATATCACTTCAATTATACACTGATACACAAAATTATAAATGACACACGACCAGCGATCACAGAAACTCTAAAAAAATGTAAAAGATCTGACGAACTATTGCAGTAAGAATGCACTAAGGAAACATTGACAAAAAAGTGCAAAAACATTAATAGTCAATGTACTCACCACTATATTTTCAGCAATTTTATTGCACCCCTCTATGATAAAACTTTTATTTCTATACGAACTGCATTGTTAGATATCATGACACACATGATTCAGAAGCTCTATACACAATAATCTTCTGTAGGAAGACTCTTTTTGACAGAAGAACTGACACACCGTTTATTTTAAACCTAAGTTATTAGTCATCTCACGAAAGTTTTTACTCTTTTGTAGATTAATTGTCACTCCATACTCACTCAATAAATAGTTTTACATTTCGTACATGATGGAGACTATAAGTCTTACTTGTCGTTAACGTCTCCGCATCTACAGTGTTTCCAAGTGCAATCTATTGGATATAAAATTGTTCATTGTAAAGAAAGAAAATTTATGGTTGGATGCCTTTTGTGAGGTAGACGGTGGAACGTGATCAGCACTTTTTGTCCCATATGTAGCTCCTTTACATTTACTCAAGAACACTGCAGTTTATTTCGTTTCTTAACCACCTTCTTGATATTAAAGCGTAGTAAATAAACCACCTTATGATGACAACTGTCGCTGTGATGGTAAGGTACAAATTACCTTACACTGTCTGGTGACTGCTTATTTTTCAGCACAGGAGATAATAGCGCTGGATCGTTAAGTAATTCGTTTAGCACAGCCTGAACATTGTTCAAATATTTATCAGAAGTCTTCTGTTGACGACAGAAATATAATTTACAAAGTTGCTAACCCCATCTCACAAGAACATGGCGAATTCTCTTTCACATATTGAAGTAACATGTGTTACACATATATTGCTATAGTCTTTGGACCAAAGTTGACATAACTAAAGTGGCAGCTGTCTTGTACTTGGACAGCTTGCTTCTGAGTAAGCTCCCCCGCAAGCCATGAGTTTGATTGCTCATCAGGGTTTCCAATATGAGGACTGTTAAGGCCACTATCATTACCTGCGTGAACAAATTTGTCTTAGGAATACTTCATTAGTCTCTCACTTATGTTGTTGATTAGTAGCCATTTACCCTTTCCTCAAATCTTGTAACGATTAAAATTCTTTGGAATCAGCAAAAGGGATTGGCTGGGTATAATCAGAATTTCTAACAGAATTGGTGGGAAATTGTGCCACGTTTGTAGCAAGTTTCTCTAGCGGTTCAATAGTTCTTTGTTTTTAGAAGACTGAGTTCTCAATTGTAGCTTAAATTAGTCTAGCTAACGTACTAACTCTTGTAGAAGTTGTCGTGCTGACTCCCTTGTTCCATTAGCTACATAATTTCCACAGTTGGCAACACGTCATTTATCTGCATTTCCTTGTCGTTTCTTTGCTCTTCCTTCGTATATGAAAAAGCTTCTTCTGCTCCCCCCCTCCCCATCTGTTTGAGAGTTCCACATTTTTCTTAGCTTTTACTGCATCTATATGCTTAGGCCTTGTATCTACGTTATTTATCAGAAGCTGGAGTTCCTCATACACATCTCACGCAGTCTGTACTGACAGCTCATTAAACATAAGCGAAAGTTCATCTCTAAGCATTTTATTACCATCACTAATCTCTTTAAAATTCCCCCCCTCCCCCAGTCTTTTACTTCTTTCTCCCAATTTTTTCTTCAAATTCTCATCCTGTCTTGGAAACATCGTTTTTATAAATTATCAAGAATCATTGCTACCACGTTCAGCAACACTATTGAAAGAAGGAGTGGCTGAGTCAGTTTCCGCTGATGTTATAGATGTAAGATCAAGTCCTTCTGAGCTAGGGTGTTGTGATAAATCACATTCTACAGAGTTACTTTGAAATATTATATTTCCTGGCACATTCTCTTGTTCATCTCTTAGTGTCGGCAGGTGACTGTTCTGATGTTGTCTGTCTACCATTTTCAACCTACCTCAATCGAACCGCTCACGTGGAAAGGTCTCTCTTAATTTATTCCTTGTACGTCTAATAAATCATTAGAAGGAGCTTCCTCTTATTGCTATACACAACTGATCAGTGGAAACCACAATCTAGCTCCACCAAAAATTCTTAAAATCGACAAGACAGAGAGAGAGAGAGAGAGAGAGAGAGAGAGAGAGAGAGAGAGAGAACGGCAGCAAGAAGGGCTAATATTGACTAGAAGATCGCTGTAAATAATCATAAAATAAAAAAGAACTAATATACAAAATATAGGAAACTTTACCCAAGCAGTGCCCTGTCCTTCCCACTGCATGCTACTGCAGAATTTTATACAATACAGATGCTTCTGTCTAAGGGATGATAAAATGCTCCAAACTGTTATCTTTCTCATAAACGTCTAAAAACAAATAATCATTACAATAACAGTTTTGCACGCTAAGTCATTACTAGAATGGCCAAAAATACTTTCAAATCTTATTGTCTGTATATACCGTACTGTTACACTCAAAAACAGTGTGCCATGCATCTTAACTAACAGTAAAAACACTGTGTGTTTTTCACCAGAGCAGGGATGTCAGTTATATAGGTAAAAGGAAAAACATAGAATATGTATTCAGTCGGTCTTAATTACTAAGACAGTGAAAAAAACCTGCTTATATGCATTATACAGGGTGGTCCATTTCTAGTGACCGGGCCAAATATCTCATGAAATTATCATCAAGCGAAAAAATCAGAAGAATAAATATGTGATAGCGTAACGGGAGAAAACAGATGGCGCTATGGATGGTCCACTAGATGGCGCTGCCATAGGTCAAATTGATAGAAACTGCATTATTTTAAATAGGTGCCCCCATTTTTATTACATATTCGTATAGTACGTAAATAAATATGAATGCTGATTTGGAACATTTGTTTCGCTTTGTGATGGATGGCGCTGTAATATTATCACAAATGTAGCAACGCACCCGATAGCGCTGTTTGCTGTTCATTACCTAAATAATCTATGATAATACGCTTGTTCAGTCACAATAATTATGCTGAAGTCATACTCTTGTTAAAATGGAACATTTGACAGTCGCAGAAAAGGTAGATATGGTGTTTATTTATGGCTATTGTGATCGAAATACCTAATAAGTGTGTGCTACGTATGTTGATCGTTATCGTGACAGACAGCATCCAAGTGTCCGAACTTTTCGCCGGATAGTTAACGTATTTAAAGAACCCGGAAGGGTTCATCCAAAGAAGAAGACGTAATCAAGAACTGCAACAAATGAAGATGCTCAAATAAGTGTTTTAGCTGGAGTTGAGGCCCATCAGAAGCAGACAAATTGTGAGGGACCCGGAAATTTCAAAAACGTCAGTTTTGAGGGTTCTACATCATCATACACTTCACCCTTAACATATTTCTGTGCGCCAGGAATTGCATGCCGATGATTTTGAACGTCGTGTAAATTTTTACCACTGAGCGCAAAATAAATTACGAAATGAGAACAGGTTTTTTTCAAGAGTTCTATTTAGTGACGAAACGTCATTCACAAACGGAGGTAACGTAAACCAGCATAGTATGCACTATTGGTCAACGGAAAATCCACGATGGCTGCGACAAGTGGAACATCAGCGATACTGGTGAGTTAATGTATGGCGTGGAATTATGGGAGGACATATAATTGGCTCTTATTTTAACGATTGCAATCTAAATGGTTCAATGTGTGCCGATTGCTTAATTCATGTTTTACCGATTCTGCTACAAGATGTTTCATTTGATGACAGACCGGCGATGTGATTTCAACATGATGGTTGTCCTGCACATAGCACGCGTGCAATTAGAGCAGTATTAAGTAAAATATTTAATGACAAGCGGATTTGTCGTAAATACCATGGCCTGCAAGTTCACCCGACCTTTCATCTCCGGACTTCTTTCTTTAGGGAAAATTAAAAGATATTTGTTATTGTAATCCACCGACAATGCCTGAAAACGTGTGCCAGCGCATTGTCAATGCATGTGGGACAATTACAGATGGCGATCTATTCGCTGTTGAGAGGAATTTCTTACGCGTATTGCCAAATGCATTGAAGTTGAAGGACATCATTTTTAACATTTATTACATTAATGAGGTTATTACTGTTTCTCACGTAGTAACAGCATGCGTTTCCATAATTTATGATAAGGTCACAAAAGTAAATGTATCACACTGGAACAGCAGAAATAAAGTACAAACGTAACTACTTTATGTGTTTTAATTTAAAAAGCCACAGTGCTACCAACTGTTCATCTAAATGGGTGAGGCATAGAATATTACAGCGCCATTCACCACAAATGCCTACAAATCAGAAATGTTCTAATACAAAAAGTAGCTCTCTCACTTTCAGTGTTATGCAGTGTACAAATGCAATTCGTAAAAGACGTTAAAAAAAAGGTATGAATACACAAAGTACATTTTTGTGGGAAGTGCACTTGGAGGAATAGAGCTCTTCATTTAACTGCTGAACCGAAAGCTACCAATGAAATCGTGATCGTACACGGAAAGATCGACAGCCATAAAATTTACACTTCCAGCTGTCAATATGTAACCACTGTGTGAGACTATGTGAAACTAGAGTATATGGACTTCCAAGTCGCTGTGATGCTGAAACGTCTGATCTTCTGGATGTGGCCGCTGTCAAACAGCGTTAACTTCATGCGTAGTCTTTATATTTGAACCTCTGATACAGAACACTTAGATAATTTTTAACTGTGCAACGATGGTGTATATGATTCACTTCTCGCAGTCGAGGTTCACATTCATGTAGAATTTTTTGAAGGAGATCATATGCACCATTGACTGTAGAAATTATTTATTTCACTATTATAATTTCGGCCTTTGAACCATTTTCATGTGGTATTTTAAAAGATTTTAAAGTCTTGGATGTGCTGAAGCAAAATATTCTGCAGCAGCACTTAAAAATAGACCAAAGGCCGAAATTACAGTAGTGAAATAAATAATTTCTACAGTCAACGGCGAATATGATGTCCTTTAAAAATAGTATATATGTTAATGAAACCGGCGTTTACGTCCGCAGGTGTGTAAGACTGCATCAAGACTGAACTAATCACGGAAAATAAAGCGTATCTATCCACAGCTATGAGTGTAGAGCAACACAATATTTTTTTAACTCAGTACTCCGAATACAGTAGTACGTTTGGTGTAACAACTGTAATTTACTGACATCCAGAATAAACATACACTAACGCTGAAGGTAATCTGAATGTGTATGAAATCAATTAACGCTCACTGTTCCGTAATTGCACTAAACAACATGTGACCATGGCTCTAAGAATGACATGGACTGCCTGACAGCAACGGAAATGTGGCTCTCTGCAGGCATGCCTACCTTGATTACAATCATTTGCAACAATATGACCTGGAAGAAATCACGCCGCTTTTGATGACCACGTAAGTAAATTTTTCCAGGTGAAATGTGAGTAAGCCAAGTGCAATTTAACCTTCACTAACAATGTGACCACCAAGCTGCAATGCCTGTTCAGATAATCATACATAAATACTTTTGAATAGGCAAGTGGGATGTGAAGTCTGAGTAAGGAATAACTCGATAACTATAGTGATTTAGTTGCATATTAACCAGGAACGACCAAATGAACATAACTGGAAAATATGAACATGTCTACATTGATGACCATTATTATTAATAACACAGACCAATGATGGAAAACTTTTTGCTGAAAATACCTTGTTATTATGTTTTTACGGTAGGAAATCCAAATGTGATACTTAAAAAACTGTATCACCCATCATTTCTTCACATTTAATTTACTAAATCAAGCGATTTTTAAAGAATTTAACAACTTTTATGTAGTTAAAATAATTTAAAAAGGTGGTGTAATGAATGTAGATGATGTTGGTAGCACTGCTGAAAAAAATTTGCAGCCAATAAAAGTCGAGTCTAGTTTTATATTAACAGATGAAGTTTTATCTGCTGTCAACCTAACCCCACTTTTCCGTCTCCTGTGTATATGCTCAGTACAATGTCTAATCATGGTTGTAAAAACTCTGTTGATAGTTTTCGTTATATTTATGGTGAATTTGTGATGAAAAAAACCAAAGAAACGTTACAGGCTTTGTGAAAAAGGTTTATCAATAATACTTTGGATCTAACCTTGGTTATCAAGATAAATCTTGGCCGCCACATAAGGTATGTTATGTGTATGTTGAAGATCTGAAAAAACGTCCAAAAGGAGAAAAAATCCTTTAGATTTGCTGGGCCTGGGATGTGGAGGGAGCCAATAAATCGTTCTGATGATTGCTACTTTTGCAGTGTTGACACTACCGGTCATAATTCGATTAACAAGAAGGTAATAAGCGACCCTAGCCTTCAGTCCGCCAGCCGACCAGTAGGGCATGCTGTAGATTTGCCAGTGCCTGAAACACCAGACGATTTAAATTCTATTCCAACAGATGTATTTTCTGATGTACAATCTGATTTAGATGAACCAGATGATGATGAATTCCATTGTAATACAGAAAGTCTAGGGATCTGGGCTTAACGAAAGAAAAATCTGAATTGCTTGGCTCTAGAGTAAAAGAAAAGAAATTATTGGCAGTTAGAACCAGCATATACATGTATAGAAAGAGAGAGCAGCAATTTTCCAAGTTTTTTCAACAAGAAGGTGTTTTAGTGTGCTGCTCAGACATTCCTGATCTGATGAATCAGTTTGGTATTGAATACAAAAAGGAAGACTGGAGGCTGTTTATTGATTCATCGGAAACTAGTTTAAAGGCTGTTTTATTACACAGTGGTAATATGTATGCATCTATACCTGTTGGACATTCTGTACATATGAAAGAAAGCTATGAAAACCTAGAAATAGTGCTAAATAAAATAAGCTATTCTGCTCATGGTTGGATGATATGTGGTGATCTAAAAGTAACATGCATGATCCTTGGTCAGTAGGGTGGCTTTACCAAATTTCCATGTTTCTTGTGTGAATGGGACAATAGGTCTAGCCTCAAAACTGGTGTAGAAAGAACTGCCCTGTTAGGGAGTCTTTAAAACCTGGTGAGAAGAACATTCTGTGCACAAACCTTGTAGATCCAAAAAACGTACTCCTACCATCTCTGCATATAAAGTTAGGAATAATGAAACAATTTGTAAAGGCTTTGCCTAAAGATGAACCATGTTTTAAGTATCTCTGCCAAAAGTTTCCACACTTTTCAGAAGTTAAACTAAGAGAAGGCATCTTCGTTGGACCTGACATTAGAAAATTGATGCTTGATGTTAACTCTGAACCTTCAATGACCTCAAATGAGAAAGAAACATGGGTATCATTCAAGCAAGATGTTACAAAGTTCTTAGTAAATGAAAGAGACCCAGAATATGTTTCTATTATAGCTACAATGTTAAAGAAGTTTAAAACTTTAGGATGTTTAATGAACCTGAAAGTTCACTTTTTGAACAGTCACCTTGATTACTTCCAGGACAATATGGGAGATGTTAATGAGGAGCAAGGAGAGCGTTTTCACCAGGACATTAAAGAGATTGAAAAACGCTACCAGGGCCGCTGGAACACCAACATGATGGGGGACTACAGTTGGTCACTTCATCGAGAAGTTCAGCAAACGACTCATCGTGGACAAAGCTACACAAGAAGCTTCAAAGGAAAAAGAGAGAGAAAATACGAATCAATTCTAGCTGACAAATGAAACCTCTATTAACACATACCATTGTTTTAAGTTGCTTACTGTAAATACAAACCGTGCTTATGTTGTAACAAAGCGTTTCATTAATTTCCCCATTTACCGTATAGCATAAGATTTTTATACTATATAATAAAAAGCATATTGCTCGAAAACTATGTGTAATACAAAAAATCTAAGACTAGATTTGGATTCAGCTCATAACAACCTATTAAGGTCCGCTGTGAAAGTGAAAAAAAGTTTTTCAAACAAATTTTTTTCGTTGGCCTTTGTCATGACTTTGATTTGGAAATAGAACAGAAAGCTTTCAAAGCGAACAGTTTTAGCAAAACCCCTCTTATATTTGGTACATTAAAAGGAAAGTGGCAAAGCGTACTGTGATCCTTTCCTGAGTTCATGCATGTTATGAAGTGCTTAAACCAATAATCTTCTAGTAATCAACATACATGTTTCTACGATGAAAAAGCTTAAACTGAAAACGTTCCCTAAACACGATACTCCGTTCTCTGCAGTTTTAGCGTGTGCGAATGCATAGCCACATATTACCTCATTTGATATGTTCTAAGCTGAATAACTGCATTCTTAAATCGAGACTCCACACCAGTACGGCCAAAACAACACACTGCATTCCACCAATCGTCGACAAAGAAGTGCTTGCCAGCGCGAAGTGACTACGCGACACTTCACATCCTTTGGTATACATAGAGTCTCCTCTATACATACAAAGTAGACATAGAGTCTCCTCTATACATACACAAGGTGCTTACAATTAAACTTTCGCTACTTGAAAGGACCGACATGAAAAACGACTGATCGTAGTGACAATGAAGCTTTGTAGAAGCTTTTTTACGGAAACGCGGAAAAGAAATAACGAATAAACCATTAAAAGAAACACATATTCATTTCGACATGAGAGGAATAACTTTTGTTAATTGTGTACCGTGTTTGCTCTCCAGGTTTCAAACGTTGTGACGACAATCTGCATCCACAATAGCCTGGAACCGCGTTAGAAATTTCTCTACTGCTGTCCGAAGCATCTCGCTGGGATGTGGACCATGGATTGTTCCACTGTGGAGACTCAGCTCTTGCACTGATTTAGGATCGCGCATTGCGTCCGGCATTGTCAACCATGGGAACATTAACTTCATCAACAATTCGTAGGGCAGCCGGCAGTCGACCCCTAGCGGGAGCAATTCCCAAATCGCCGTTTAATTCCAATTTCCGATTCGGGCTCTTCAACACTGGTGTGGAAAGAGGATCTATCTGTATTCCTTTAAAGCACAGATATTCGCGAAGGGCAGCAGCACTGTTTCTGTTGTTTTGATAAAAGAAACTTTACAAGCAAATCCCCGCCCTCTTGGATAGACCCATGTAGACTGTCTGCAACTCTGATGCACACTGCTGCTTTTATTGCAACTTACTTCGTCGTACCAGTATCGGTGCCCAACAGCAGGTCATGACACTACCATTACCAACAGCGCAAATCCTGCAGCGCATACGGTGAACATCATTCGTACAAAGGAAGGTACCTATACGGTAGACAGTGTTCCGTCTACAATGGCTAAAGCAGCGCAAGTTTAATTACAACCATCCTATATTCAGTAAATACGCCCTCTGTGGTAAATACTCCAGAAAAACTTGCCGCCTCTCGTAAAATGCAAACCTTAGAACCCTACAAATGAATTAATGTGTTAAATATTTGACGCTAAGTACGTAAGAAAAATTGTGGGAAAGTTCTGGTATTACGTTTATAGTTTAAAGACTTTAATTGCTCTCATTACCAAACGCTGGATGAATATATTCTGAGTAGTTTTCTCTTCGTTTTAACTAAAAACTAGTTCTACATACTGTAAGGTATGACACCAATCGTTTATAGCTAAGGCAAAAGTATATTTTATAGGATATATAAAAGTTTTCTGAATGCTTACATAGTATCCACTATTACGTACCTAAGAGGTAAAGTGGCCAGTCCTTTGCCACCATTCCTGTTTTGTTTGAAAAATGGGTAGATTTATAGTTTTTATTTCACCATTGATTGTTGTCAGGGGAACAATAATGCAAATGAGAAATAACCGTGTTTCAATTCATCGTTGGCACAAAAAGGTTAACAGATGACAAGTATGAGTTATTTATAATGATGGAAGTAGCGAAATCAAAGAACAACTATGGGTTACTATTTCAGTCTATTTTATTCACAATATATCCACTCAGAAACAATATTAAGTCACGTATAAAATTCGCGCACGAAGTTATCATCATTCTAATTACATCCAGCGCAGAGCCCATGAGCCCAAAATTTACAGCTACGACATGTTATCCATCCTTCATTTTCTTTATGTCTGGAAGAAGACTTCCATACAGTAAAAGCAGTTTGTGTCACAGTCCTCATCAGTGGAATTTTCTTCTTCTATTCCTTCTTGAAAAATTTCTTTTTAGCTGAAACTCTCAGCGTTCTCCCGACTTTCGACTTCGTACTTATATTTGGTGTCAAGAAGTAATCTGTATTTTCACACAGTCACATTCTGGCCATGCACATTTACCCCTTGCAGCCGGAAGGTTGAAGCTTGTGTCTACAGTGTGGGGGCAAGCACAGAACAGTTGTATGATTTTCTCTGGCCTTATCAATGAAATTTATGTTCTTAGGGTGGGTGGACTTCAGAGACTCACATCTAGTGAGTACGTGGCTGGCGACCACGGGGTCCCGAGCTGAGTCCTGGCATTGCTTCCACTTACTTATGCCAGGCTCCTCACTTTTCTCTTTCCTATTTGGCCACCCTCAGCCAACTCTTGTTCTCTTCCGACTAGGGGTCTTACATTTCCAACCTATACTTCTACTGAGCCGAATATCTCCCGGGATAAGGAGATTACCTTCTATCAATTGCCAACGGCCTTCTAGGAGGGTGGATGAGCGGCTAGAAGGAAGGGCACTTTCTTGCCCTTGGGGTGGGAAACTGCTCCTAAAGGTGGAGGAGCCA
The DNA here is from genome assembly GCF_021461385.2 of Schistocerca piceifrons. NCBI lineage: Eukaryota > Metazoa > Arthropoda > Insecta > Orthoptera > Acrididae > Schistocerca > Schistocerca piceifrons. Next base: position 85,370,199 of record NC_060141.1, read on the forward strand.
CAACGTGGCCAACGGCATAGAATGGAGAAGGCAACAGGAAACCACTCCATCAAAGACCCGGGCGGGTATCCCAAGTATCAACAGCTTATGATAGAAAGCTCTTTGGTTAAATTCTCCGGAGGTAAAATAGTCCCCCATTCGGATCTCCGGGCGGGGACAACTAAAGAGATACCAAAATCCAAAAGCATTAATGTAAGAAGGATAGCAACATGGAACGTCAACTCACTTCTTAAACGTGGTAAACTGGAAAACTTGAAAATGGAAATGAAACGAATGGATATTGATGTACTGGGAGTCTCAGAAATGAGATGGCCAAACGCTGGCGACTTTTGGTCAGGGGATTACAGAATCATACACACTGGAACAGCACAAGATAAATCCCGGGATTGCAGGAGTGGGAATTATCCTCAGTAAAGAGATGGGGTTAAGAGTAAAAGGATTTGTTTAACATAGTGAGAGGATAACTTGTGTCCGATAGGAAACCAAGAGACACAATCGTGATCCAAGCATACATGCCAACTACGAGGCACGAGGATGATGAAATTGACATGATGTATGACTACCTTGAAGAAGTAATTGGCAGAATTAAAGGAGCTGAAAACCTTATCATCATGGGAGATATGAATGCCGTTGTTGGGGAAGGTAAAGAAGAGGATGTGGCAGGGAATTTTGGATTTGGATTAAGAAATGAAAGAGGGGATAAACTTGTAGAATTCTGCCAAAGAAATAAACTTTCCATTACAAATGCCTTCTTTAATCATCATCCAAGAAGAAGATATACTTGTAAAATGCCTGGTGACATTGACAGATATCAAATTGACTTCATATTAGTGAAGCAAAGATTTAAAAACCAAGTTAAGAACAGCAGATCATATCCAGGCTGTGATGTTATGATGACGACTGAACTAAAATTCAAGAACATTAAAAAAAGAAGTACATGTAAATGGGATTTGACAAACCTGAAAAACGAAAATACACTGAAGCACTATCAACTAGAAACAGACAAGAAAACAAATACACAGGGCTGCAATGACATTCAAAGCAGCTGGGAAAAAATAAAAAATGGTATTTTAGAAGCAGCAGAAAAAGTAATATGAAAAGAAAGGACAGAGAAAAGGAAGGAATGGATCACTAATGACATACTAAATATGATGGAAGAAAGAAGGAAATTAAAAAATTCTATGAAGAAGGAAGACCAAGAGAAATACAAGAGTCTGAAAAACAGAATCAACAGAGAGGCAAAACAAGCAAGAGAAAAATACCTTGATGATCTCTGTATTTCAGTTGAGGACAACATGAGCAAGGGAAATACCGACAAGGTCTATAAATGTGTGAGACATTGCTTTGGAGACAGAAGAAACAAGTGTAGGGCTGTGATGGATGAAAATGGCAATATGTTGGATGACGATGATGAAGTTGCAAGAAGATGGAAACAATATATAGGAAAACAGTACAGCGGACCAGACCTGTCTGAAAACATCATGGAAGAAGAAACAGAAGTAGATGCACACAACATAGGTGAACCTATATTAAAGGAAGAGTTTGAACTAGCTCTGAAAAAATTGAAAAACAACTAATCGCCTGGTATAGACAATATTCCAGCCGAACTTCTGAAATCTGGAGGAGCAAAACTGAATCAGGAGTTGTATAATCTTGTTTTCAACATGTACGAGCAGGGTAAAATTCCTACAGACTTTGAGAAAAACATTATGATCCCCAACCCAAATAAGGCAAATGCTACAAGATGTGAAAATTATAGGACGCTCAGCCTAGTTACGCACGCCTCTAAAATATTAACCTCAATTATCCTAAAACGCATAGAACAAAAAGTCGAAACCACACTCTCCGAAGACCAGTTTGGATTCCGGAAAGATAGAGGAACCAGAGAAACAATATTTGCTCTAAAACTAATAATAGAGAAACGACTAGATAAGAACCTGAAAACATACATAGCTTTCGTAGATGTAGAGAAAGCCTTTGATAATGTTAAATGGGATAAGATGTTTGAGGTACTCAAAAAAATAGGAATAGACCATAAAGATAGAAAAATAATATGGAACCTGTACAAAAGCGAGACAGCAGTTATCCGTGGACGGACAAAACAAGAAGAGCTGCAGATACGGAAAGATGTCCGACAAGGTCGCACACTATCCCCCGTTATCTTTAACGTATACATTGAAGAGGCGCTGAAAAAAGTAAGGAAAATTGACTGACAGGTGTAGTAATTCATGGCCAACGAATAGATATGATAATATATGCCGATGATATAGCTGTCCTGGCTGAAAGTGAAGAAGATCTTGTAGTCCTACCGAATAGAATGGATAAAGTTATGGGTGAAGAATATAATATGAGAATTAATAAAGCAAAAACAAAAGTAATGGCATGCGACAAAGAAGATCAAGTGAAAGTCCAAGGTCATGTAGGTAATGGACTGCTTGAACAGGGATGGAAGGAGCGAGGCAGAAGTGAGAAGTAGAATAGCTCAAGCAAAGGCTATGGGTGTGAAATATGGACTCTCGGGATATACGAAGTCCAGAAGCTAAATTCTTTTGAAATGTGGTGCTATAGACGCATGCTCAAAATAAAATGTATCGACAAGGTCACAAACGAAGTGGTTCTGGAAAGAGTAGGTGAGAAGAGAAGCTTCTGGAGTTTCATTGTTAAAAGAAGAGTGCAATTTACAGGCCATCTATTAAGACATAAAGGACTCCTGAACACAATCATAGAGGGATATGTCGAGGGAAAAAGACCAAGAGGAAGACCACGACTGAGGTACATGGATCAAATCGTGAAAGATGTGGGATGTAACACCTATAAAGAAATGGTGAGAAAAGCTGAAAGACGCACAGAATGGAGACAAGCTGCCATTGTAGCTGTTGCAAACCAATCCTTGGATTGACCACTACAGAAGAAGAAGAGGGTGGGTGGAGTGACCATCTAAGATTAGTAGAACTGGATCTTGAGCAGTTGGTTTTGCATGTTTTGAGAAATGTTCAAACCAATCCAAAAGCCTTTCACACTCTATCCATCCGCTAAGTTGGCATGCAAACACTTTTCCTGGCGGAGCCCCAATCTTTTTTAGTTCAGCCTTCAGTCATCTCCTAGGGAAGCTTGCAAAAGGGGGAAAGAAATTTCCTCGTGCAGACAAGTACACTACGAAAGTCGACTGCAAACCTCTATCAGCTGAAGTTTCGGCTCCGAGTTGTTTTCTTCCTTTCAGTGCAAACACTTTGCTGTTCTTGGACTGGACTGTTAGAAGACCGGTTTCATCTACATTATAAACACGATGAACAGCATCAAATCGTTCATCTTGCAAAGTTTTAAGGAAATCAAAAAACTTGTCTACGTTCACCTTGTGAAACACTTGTGCACTGACCATAGAGGTAGATTGTGGATTCCTACTAATATTAGGACACCGTTCCCTAAAGCACGGCACTCGGATTTTGCTTGCCATTTCTGACTCTTTGCTGAAACAATGTACTATTTTGTTACACACTGTCAATTGGAACACTAATCACCGCAAGTCATTCACTGTAATTCCATAAAATCGCTTTTTCGTCCCAAAAATGTAATTAAGGATTTCTGGCTGTTGTTCTGGACTGGACACCGCCTTTAACCTGCTCATAATCTTTTACTGCCAACTGAATCTCTATTTTTTCCCTAGAACTCTTCGTTTTAGCGTATTCCCTGGAATATTGAATTGTTTTGCTGCTGCTGGGGAAGGCATGCTGTCATTCTTTACTGCTTCAATTGCCGTTTGCATCGCAAGAGCGTCCCATGTTTGTTGCTCTGTTTTCCGGATGTATTTTCTTAGCATCTTGAAGCTCATGCAAACGCTTGCAAAAGAGCACAATTATAGATATTGGTTTTGAGTATAAGACGATCTGTACTCTTTTAATTTGAGCTATTATAGTACACATAAAATATGGTATTAGCTAATTCTCATTTGAATAAACAGATTGAAATGGTCGGCAACAGCTGCCATCCGGCGGGAAAGTTGACGAAATGTGGCCACCTTGGTCACTTTTCCCGACTTGTAGCGTGGCCAGTTTTCCCTATCGGACACCATGTCAGTATCACTGGTCCACAAACGAAACTATACTACCGAAGGAAACGACAGTTACTTATATTTGTAACTGAAAAGGCATTGCGTGAGCGGTGATATCGCAAAAACCTGTTGCACTACATAAAAGTGAAGCAACTAGAGTAATATGACTTACTTACCTTGCATCAGACTGTCGAAAAACCTAAACGTTTTTACAGAAAGATAACTGAGCAAGCTTCCATTGTCAAACGTAACTGGCATCACTACTGGTGTCGATTACACCTAGCCTGGCCACTTCTCAGTAGGAAGCAGAAATGTTGAAGACAATAAGCAGTGGTCACAGCCTGGCAAGTTTACCCCCTTCTTGCCTCTACAAAGATATAATTTTGCAGGTACATTCTGTGCTGTGTGTGGACACTGCAAACCGTGTTGTAAATACAGTTAGTGGTAAAAGAGAAACAGATGAAAACGTCGTACCTAATGCGGCAGTTTTACTGCATGAACGGGGAGAATGTAGTAACGGATAAAATTTTCCCTTCATTTTTTTGTGCGTGGTGTCGGCAAGAAAGATCTGAAATAATGTGAAAAGTTTCTAGCAAGTCAGTAAGTGCTCTCATTATCAAATAATGGGTGATAAATGAATTTATTTTAACTAGGAATAAATTAAAATCTCGAAAAACACACAATGAAAAAGAAATCCAGATGCAATGATAGTGTTTTGTGTCTGTGCTAACACTATCATCAGATGGTAAGGGATCGACTTTTCATTTTGAAATAAGACTCACACCGCCCCAAATTCTTATTGCAGATCTAGATCCTACAACAAAAAATACTTAGTTTTCACTAGAAACATTTGTTACATTCGGTCACTGCAAACGAAAAAATTCCATTTTCCGGATTTTGCAGTTAAGAAGCGATTTATTTGATTCTACTTTATATTTTCGATAAGAAATATAACCTTTTTTCTTCTAAACAGTGCATATTTCTGTCAAATATTTAATTTAGGTTTACGTGCTTGATTGCACAGTAAAACTTTTACGTTTAGAAAATTAAAATTCTGGTAAATAAGCTACGTAGTTTCCTATTCCCTTCAACGTTGATTTTGGTGAGTCCCTACTCCATCTGGATGTTTGATTTTGGAGGGTCATCTCGAATCTCATTATCACTCTGACTGATTTCGGTGTGTTCTTCCGTTCAACTTCTGTAACTCTGTCGCCGCTTACAGCGCTAACTAAAACGAATGTAAAAATTGTATTTGATAAACTTTAGGTATTTTTTGGCGTAGAATCCGAAGCTACATTAAAAAATGGGATTCCCATTAGAAAATAAAAAGTTGAGACTCATGGCGGGAGGAGGAGGGGGAGGGGGTCTAAAACGGAGGTACCCAGTTTTCTCACAGACAAATGTCCATTTTGAAAATACTGACTTTTCGTCTGTAATATTTTTTCCATATGATGCATATTTTTCTAGATATCTAGTTCCTCCAAGTTAAAACGAATACCAAGCATATTCTGGGTACTTCCTGACATTTACACATTTTCCAACTGTAAAAGCTTCTTTTCACGAATCTCAATCTCTATGACGCCGTACCTTCTCAATGTCGTAGAACGATATAATTTTGCCGGTACAGTCAATGGTGTGAAGGATGTTGAGTGTCATGCAACACTTTTTTTCTCTGAAAAATTCGTATGGAAAAGTACGAAATTTGTTGTGCAACGTCGTTGAATATTCAAGCTTCAGCCCGTATAGTTTCATGTTGTTCCTATATGTAGTGGCGCGATAAGTAGCCTTCAAAATTGCGTCCTTAATGGAGGTGCGTTCCTTGCAGAGACTTGACACTGAGTTTCTTTTGGCGGAAAACCATAGCATGACAGATATTCATACCTGCTTGCACAATGTCTACGGATACCAGGCGCTGAAAAAAAAGCACAACGAGTCGTTGGGCGAGGCGTCTGTCGCCATCGCAACAAGGTGGCGCAAACCTGTCTGATCTCCCGCGTACCGCCCGGTTGCACCCAGCTGTGACTCCCGCAGTGTTTGAACGTGCGGACACTCTCATTCTAGATGATCGAATCACGAACGAACACCTCGCTGCTCAACTGGAGAACACTGTTGGTAATTCTGCCAAACACGTCCACTACTAGAGATCCATTTGCATCATTTGTGTGTAGAGCACACAAAGTTGTACCACTATACCCAGAAGCAAGAGTATAGCTCTTTTACATTAGGAACAGTGGAATACCAAACTTGACGATTTCTTCACGACTTTTCGGTCTCTGTAAAAGTGGTCTTCATGAAAATGGCTCTAGCACCTCAACCAAGTTACAGGAGAGCCTGAAACTTTGCATAAGTTCATGTAGGGCCGTCAGGTATATCCTGTAAAAATTTCATCAAAATTGAAGATGGTCGAGCTGGGAGCCCTAAGACACGTCACATGGTCAAAGGTGTGTGCCAGCTGGGTTACTCACCGCCTGGCAGAAGACTTTAGGAGCAAAGAAGGAATTGCTTGCGCGTTACGAGACTGATCATGACAATTTTACGCCAGACATCATCAAATGCAGTGAAACATGGGTTGCTCAGTTCCAACCGGAAGCAAAACGTCAGTCCATGGATTGGCGCCACGACACCTCTCCTCGAAGTTCTTCAAAGTTCAAAGTCGCATGCTCAACCGGTAAAATCGTGGCGACGGCCTCCTGGGGCTCTGAAGGCGATATTCTGTTTGATGCTAACCCCCCCCCCCCCACCTTGTGGTGCAACGATGAATTCTGTAGCTCCCTCAGGAAACTGAAGAAAAGTACAAACGGAATATTCTCCATGACAACGCAAGGCCTCGCACACGTACCCGAAAGGAGGTAACAACACTTCACTGGACTGTTCTTCGTGATCCACCCTACAACTCGAATCTCTCACCTTCCGACTTCGATCTGTCTGAGCGAATGAAGGATGCACTCCGCAGGAAGCAGTACATGGATGATGAGGAGTTTATTGAAGGAACAAGACGTTGGTTCCGACGTCGACCAATGGAGTGGTACCATGTGGGCATAAAGGCTCTCGCAGTAAGGTGGAGTAAAAGCAGCGTTCTTTAGCCAAAAGTGTGAACAATAATATGCTCTATTGATATTGTGAATAAAAGGAATCCGGTTTCAGTACTTGAGCCGTGGCGGTACTGGCGCCAGGGATATCTTTGGCTTAGGCACTATCGATTCCCTCTGGCAGACGTTCGTCTTTGGAGCCTGGGCCGGCTCACGATATAGCGGTCACTACCGAGTGGAAGGGGAAGGAACAACGTTGGGCCCGGCACGCGGAAGTGCGCGTATTAGCGAGACGTTGGATAGACGACAGCGAGCATGATGTGCCTGAGTACGGGCGGCAGTTAGCGCTTGATAGTACTGGGGTGCAAGTACAAACGGAGTCCACATCTTAATTTGAGGATAAATACTCAATCGCATCCACCGTTCGTGGCCAAGCCGTGGCCTCACAATCTCGGGCCTCCGTTATTGTACAACCTGTAGTTTTTTTAAAGCTTGTGGTGGCTCTGCAAGGTTGCCCTGCTTAAATGCTTTAAATATTTGTCTTAAGAATTTTGAGGGATTTCGAGCAGAATGTGTCTTAATTGAAACCGTTTTTTTTTTAAATTGCCTTAGTGGCGTATGTCAATTTTCATGGGGAAATAAGTGGGTTACTACTGATCAAACTGTCTATAACCTTTTAAGGTCAAATCTCGCCCGGGGGATGCTTTCCAATCTATGCGGAAATAATAATTGATTGCCTGGTTATTTGATGTAAAGTGTATTTTAAATGATTTACTTGGCCCCAATGGTGTTTTTTTAAAATGTTTGTAAAGAGATTAATTCGCTTGTGGTTTCATATAACAAGGAGTTTGCAAAGTTTTTCCGAATGGCGTTTCTTAAAGAAATTATTATCTGATTTATGATTGTAATTCTCTTAATGGTTTATCTATGATGCAAATACATAAATTGAAATGAAATGGTCATCGTATGGGTCAAGTCCTTCCTCTCCCTTTATATTAAAGGTTAAGGAATTTGCAGTTCAAAAAGAAATAACATTCCGCTATTTACTGAGCGGCCTTCGTAGATGAGATATAATACGGTCTTCTCGTAAACAAAGAACACTCAAATGCAATCTCTGAAAGAGAAACGCTCTGAGTGAGCTTTTCTTACAAACAGACTTAACATTGCATTATTGCTGCCTACTTTATGTGAATGCGCTGAAATGCTGATCGTTTGCATTTCCAAGTAGCTAGTATGCCACATGCTACTTACAAGTCTGTTACATGTCGCCTTCATAATGTTACAGTTTCATTTATTTAGTTTTGTTCAAATATTGGCGTTATTTAATACTGTGGTGAGCCAATCTTAAACCTGGATCTGGCTCTAATTTCGATCCCTACTGCACGTCACCACACCTTGTAAATCGTTTAAATTCTGTTATGCGCTGTCTCAGTGGCGGCGTTGCAGCACCATCAAGGCACTGTCCTTAACTGATATAACAAACAACAAAAAGGGAGCTCCGAGGGTCGCTGACGTATCTACCAGTGGGGAATCGGGTTGGTTGATTTGGGGGAGGGACCAAACAGTGGGACCATCGGTCCCATGGGATTAGGTAGAGATGGGGAAGAAAGCCGGCCCTGCCATTTCAAAGGAACCATCTCATTTGCCGGAAGCCGTTTAGGGAAATCATGGAAAACTTAAATCAGAATGGCCCAATCGGGTTTGAACCGTCATCTTCCCGAATGCGAGTCCACTGTGCTAACCACTGCGCCACCTCGCTCTGTAGGGAATCGGCACGGGACGACTTTCCGCTACTGGGCGCCTCTCAGACGTGGACTCTCCATAGTATCGTGTAAAGATACGCTTTAGATTGAGTCGTGTTTCTAATCAAATGTTCAACACCAGCTGGTTTCGCAGACATGCCTGCCTACTATTAAATGGCGAAAAAACTCGATATTTTTTACGGTCTAGACAAATGTAGTTTAAGGGTCGTCGTATCTTACGTTTCTGCAGTCTTTCTCGAGTGTGTTCTTACTTGCAAGCAAGGAAGTAAGTGAAGCTCCGCATTCTGGACCAGACAGGGGAGCTGCGACCGACCGACCGCCTTGTCATTCTCTGTCAAGGGCATCATTCGCCGTGGAGCGGCATGGTACCTACACATCGCTCTCCCGGTCGCTTTTCTCTTTCTTGACCTTGGAGCCGCTACTTATCATTCACGTAGCCTCTCAGTGGGCATCTCGAGGCTGAGTGTACACCGTTTCACTTCTCTCACCAAGAATAAAAGCCCTGGCAGTAATGGGAATCGGATCCGGGTTCTCTACATAGGCCAAAGACGCTGACCCCTTGCTCATCCTTTGCTTGCGTATTGTTTCTGGAAAATTTTCATGATATCCGGATCATTCAGGGCTCAGCATTACCGGACGCATCTCGAGAATGCAATACTTTGAGGAGTAGCAGAGCAAATCGAGGTGTCATGCGAACAAATGTACATTGTGAGTACTCCGACTGCGCGCGTAAGCGGCCAAAAACGTTAGGAAAGTGTTATGATGACGAGTTCCGATTAAACGGAGAATGACTAGAGCGAAGGTTTCTGTTGTTAATGACGCTATTCATAGGCAATTGTTGTAATTAGAGGATATGCAAAATAATGCAGAAAGACTCGGACAAAGTATATTCTTCTTTTATTGAATGAAAGTTCTCTTTAAATGTGGATACATACAAGATAATGTCTACAACAAGGAGAAAGAATCGGTGGCGTATTCACCACATCGACAGCAAGAAGGCACCATGCTCACAGTGCTCTGCTAGTTAATACATGTCCGATTGCAAGGATTTTCTCTGTCTTGCTGTGGCACACCACTCGCTTCCGCATACTAACAATGAACTGTGTTTGTGTGTGTGTGTGTGTGTGTGTGTGTGTTGGTGTGTGTGTGTGAGAGAGAGAGAGGGAGGTAGTTTGTGTGAGTGGTGAGTGTAAAGACAGAGAGAGAGAGAGAGAGAGAGAGAGAGAGAGAGAGATGGGTGGGGAGAGAGATGTATATAAGAGAAGGAATTATTACCACACAGCAGTAAATTGGACATCGGGGCTGAATGACTCTTCGAGAAGAACAGAGATAATCACACTCCGGTTCTGTTATTTCCTTAGGTTCCACATTTATGCATAGTTCTTCTCCATTTAAGATACATGAAATGAATTTATGCCGTGTATCTGCCTCACTTGCCAGCATTGTGATTATTACTCCTCAACGCTGCATCGATTTGTGTACCATGATCATCTCTCTGTCAATAACCACATACGGCAGTCTTATTACAACGAGCTGTTGTGGGCACGATACGCTTTGCATATGGAAAGAACGAACTTTTCTGATGGGCAAGAAACAATGTGATATATACATAGAGCCCCAGGATATCAATAAGACGTCGTGACACACAGAGATGGATTGAAACTTCCTGGCAAATTAAAACTGTGTGCCGGACAGAGACTCAACTCGGGACCTTTGGTAGAGCACTTGCCCGTGGAAGGCAAAGGTCCCGAGTTCGAGTCGCGGTCCGGCACACAGTTTTAATTTGCCAGGAAGTTTCATATCAGCGCACACACCCCTACAGAGTGAAAATCTCATTCTACAGATAGATTGTTTTGTGGGTGTTCCAGACTTGTGAAACAATCCGTTGAATGGATGCATGCATGTTCGAAAGAGCTTTACATCGTACTTCTGAACAACACAGCACTGCACCATCGTATTTATCCTCCTACACCTGGCAACTGACATTTAATTAAAATGTCCCCCCTGTACGGGAATATGCATAACAAATGTACGAATACAGGTAGTAGACGCATAGTTGACGACATATGGAAAAATGGGTCTGACCGTGGGTCGCTCTCGGATACCGTAATAGTAAGGCCACTGCTCGCGAAAAGCGGGAAATCTGGGTTCGAATGCCAGTCCGGTCATTCAATTATACAACTGATGGTTATTCTTATTCACAAATACGAATACATTTCATGTATTCTAGTCTTCGTCTTCACCTGTCTTTACCTATACTATTGTACTACATCTTCCGTCTCCGAGTAACTGTTCCGAGACCCAGTAATAGACATTCGGTTAACCTGTCACTTCTTCAGGTAAGGGCCTTACACACAGTCCTTCCCTCACCTTTTCTATTTAGTGCGTTTTTATTTAGTGCATCATCTCTCCACTTCACGTTTAATATTCTGTGAGAGAGTCAAATTTCAAATACTCCAATTTCTTCTTCTTCGGATCTGCAGTGGTCCACGTTTCATTTTCAAGCAATAATGTGCTCAAAAAGTACATTTCCATATCGACACCTGCAAGATTTCTTGCATTTTTTCCCTGTGGCAACCTGCCTCTGCTGTGTTCCTTGTTTCTGCTTACTGTGTCATTCCCAATTAAGATATTAAAGAAGTCGTTACTCTTATTTCTATTACTACTTGAGAGTTTCATCTTTTCGTTGCTTACCGTAAAGAATGTCATCTAGTCTTAAGATTTCCTTGCATCCCTTCAGTAGGGCTAAGTCACTTATAAGCCTTAAAGTTGTCATCTATTCTCCCTTTACTGATAATAATCTGCACCTAAATACGAACTGTGCAGCCAAAGTGACGACTAGGAACCTAGCCTCGCACCCTTCATTATACGAGTTGGCCTCTGTTAAACTTCCATTGTTATTCCTCCAAATACCTTTTTGCAGGATTTGCGATTGCCTCTGTATTTTACCCCAGATTTTCTTTGTGAAAATCATATTACACCTTTCCTTGACTGTAACTGGTGTTCCAAATACTTCAAAGGACTTCAGCCTACAAAGTACACATACATGGTTACTATTCCTGAAAAAAAAATAGAAAGCAAGTTCCCCTTCCCCTGCATCCTCCTCCACCCCCACCTTCCCAACAGGAAGTATCAAGTTAATACCATATAACAGCTCCTCAAGCGTTATTATTTCCATCAGTTCGGCGACGAAGGAAGTCCACAAGTGTCTTCAGGAATGCCATATCAGCTGAAGCCACTGACACGGGGATGTTGATTGCTACGTTTTATCTGCTGTTCCCAAAACACTCAGACGTTTTCCGTGGGAGTAAGATTGGGAAGTTCAGCTCGTCAGTCGAGATGCGAAATATTCGTAAACTAATAACGTATGCGTACAGCTCTGTGGCTACAGCTGTTGTCACCGTGGAAAACAGGAGTGTCCGCAGCCTGCTCGTATGAAGCTGCAGAAGATTAAAATGGTTCAAATGGCTCTGAGCACTATGGGACTTAACTTCTGAGGTCACTAACCTAAGGACATCACACACATCCATGCCCGAGGCAGAATTGGAACCTGCGACCGTAGCGGTGACGCGGTTCCAGACTGTAGCGCCTAGAACCGCTCGGCCACTCCGGCCGGCGAAGCTGTAGAAGAAAGAGCAACACGTGGTCACTAAGGATGTTGAAATAAACCCCGCGGTTCATGTTCACGGTAATGTAAAAAAGTGAGTTCAAGTCATGATAGAAGAAAAACCCCAAAGCACCACGGAAGACCCTCCAGTCATAGTGCCTAATAGCGTCATTGGGATGTCGGTGTACTCAACGCCTTGCATCATTTGAAACGAGGCAAACGCACACTCGTTGGGCCTCACTACACTCCTACAGCCAGCATTTCTCCAGTAAATATGTTATTTAGCCTATTGAAGACCTTCGACTTTATGGGCCTCTGTAATCAATGACCTTCTTGTGACGTATTCGATTCCAAATGTCCATTGCATGAAGTTACGTTTAAAATGTGAGCACGAAATCCGGTTGAAGGAGACGTACTGAATGAATTTCTGCTGTGTTTGAAACTATTTGTCTTTGCGAAGGTGTGACATTCGTCTCCAACCCCTGATGGCCAGAATCTTTTAACGCCTACTGTTCTCAAACCGCGTTAAATGGTTGGGAGAGGTGCACCATCCCTAGTACAGACATTGGACATACTGCGTCGATACGAGGGAGAGTCAACAAATAAGTCGAAAACACCAGAATATAGCATTTCGTTTTAAATTTCGCGTCCGTACGCATCTAGAAAGCTGCAGCACAAGTTGCGTGGAAGGTAGCCTATACACAGTATTCTGCGGCCAGTGGTTAATGATCTGCAGGCAGACCAAGATGGCAGGTGTGCTGAGTGTACACCCGACTGGAACAACAATTTTCAATTGAATACAGAAATTCAGCAGAAGACAAGAAAAAATCACAAACAAGGAGCGTCTGGCCACCACGGTTGCCTAAGGATTTTACCCAAGGGGTATTTCGCTACCAAAAATGGTCCAAATGGCTCTGAGCACTATGGGACTTAACGTCTGACGTCATCAGTCCCCTAGAACTTAGAACTACTTAAACCTAACTAACCTAAGGACATCACACACATCCATGCCCGAGGCAGGATTCGAACCGACGACCGCAGCGGTGAGCGGTTCTAGACTGTAGTGCGCAGAACCGCTCGGCTACTCCGGCCGGCCTATTTCGCTACCCCCAGGACATATCAGTGTTGTGGGTTGCAGCAATTTAATGAACCAATTAAACTTATTATATCCCGAGAGGTCACTGGCTAGATGCGAACGTTGGCACAAGAATTCTATTTGCAGATTTTTAACGCCTTGTCGAACTTTGGGATAAGTAAGTTTGCAGGGGGAGTATGTTGAAAAAGAAAATAAATATATGAAGAGATCGGGGAGTTTTATTTGCGGAATGGTGATAGGCAGCCTAAAATTCAGATATCTACCATTCCGTCGTTTTTTCCATATAGAACTGCCTCACTACGCTGATTGCATACAGCCGGCTGGCGTATACGCACTACTTCACTACCATGGCTTCCGTCAGCGGAGGGTAACATTACCTCCTGGTACAAGTGATACACAATCTACAGCGTTACAAGATGACCAGTGTCCTCGTTTAAGCATGCTACTACTATTTGCTCCAGTGAGCTTGTCATGGCCAGACCATAATATGTTACAAAAGTGGTATAATAAAGCCGTATAGGGCGTAGCAGTGAAGATAGAAAACACCATCTTTATTCTGAGTGAAGCAGCCGTCCAGTGCACATTATCCACCGTAAGGTTGTTCGGACTTCGCTTGCTCCATAACGGAAATGTGTTCACTACGTTATTTGCCTTATTCTCGACATTAGTGTAAGATTGATTTATTTTTTACTTATTTAACCTGATCTTATTAGGGCCATCAGGTCCTTATATCGAACCAGGGTTTCACACATACAGTATCTTTTTAACATCACAGTGTCCTAAGAAATGAAAGTTTTAATGTGACAATTACTATTAAAATGAGAGTTTTTAACATCGTGCAGCCCCGTCAGCAACTGTGATAATTAAACACGTAACTGAGGCTGGCGTGTTGTATGTTTAGTATTAAAATGATTTGAATCTCTGAAGTGGCAACGTGAGTAAATAATACTATGCCGGCAGTACTTTTACAATTGCAGGTGCTGCCACTAATAGTGATAATGTTGTCGTTGTTGCCGTCTTAGTCCGAAGACCAGTTTGATGGTCGGCCATTGTGGCCGAGTGGTTCTCAGCGCTTCAGTCCGGAACCGCGCTGCTGCTACGGTCGCAGGTTCGAATCCTGCCTCGGGCGTGGATGTGTGTGATGTCCTTAGGTTAGTTGAGTTTAAGTAGTTCTAACTCTAGGGGACTCATGATCTCAGATGTTAAGTCCCTTAATGCTCAGAGCCATTTGAACTAGTTTGATGCAGCTCTCCATGCTACTCTGTCCTGCGAAAGCCTCTTCATCTCGGAATAAGTATTACAACTTACATCTTGCAACTTACATCCTTCTGAGTACGCTTACTTGTTCGTCTCTACGATTATGACCTTTCTCCACACACACAAACGTCCCCTCAATACTAAAAATATGGTGGTGAAATACTCGTATGATCAAACGGTCAAACATCACAGATATTACGAACACAGGCATTCATCACTAGATGGCGCCGCGAGTTTTCCTGAGAAAGGCCTTGCAGGAGAAAATTAATCAATAATACTAAGTATGAGCCTTTGCATGAGGTTCTTGATCAGGTCACGAGCGAATAGCTTCTTATATTTTTATAGGACATGGAGATATGCTGATGCTTCTTGACGTTGCAATTACATGTTTTGTTCAATTTATATTTTCATCTATCATTACTCCTACACTCGGTGCTGAATGAGAGAAGCTGATACTTGTGCAATTCAGTGATAAGATGGTAGGGTTTCCTGATATTTCTGGCTAATGAGCCAAAAATGACCAACTCAGACCGCTTGGACTCTGGATAGATTCACCTTTAACTCTATTATCTTACCCCCATTTTGAAAGAGTACACAGGTAGGTATTGACTCACTCGATAGCTGTCTTCAGGTTTGTTGGTTTTGCACATAGAACTAGAGGTCATCGGCGTACATGTAGTATTTGCAGTAGGACAAAACTGATGGCACATCATTCGAACAATGAAAAGAGTATTGGATCTAATACAGAACCCTGGGTAACACTTGATACCGAGCGAGGTGGCGCAGTGGTTAGCACACTGGACTCGCATTCGGGAGGACGACGGTTCAATCCCGTCTCCAGCCATCCTGATTTAGTTTTTCTGTGATTTCCCTAAATCGTTTCAGGCAAATGCCAGGATGGTTCCTTTGAAAGGGCACGGCCGATTTCCTTCCCCATCCTTCCCTAACCCGAGCTTGCGCTCCGTCTCTAATGACCTCGTTGTCGACGGGACGTTAAAACAACACTAACCTAACCTAACCTAACACTTGATACTACCTGCCTCCACTGTGACCTTTAGTGCTGCGTATTAAAACCGCGTTTTGCAACACAGTATCAGGACTTTTAACCAATCACGGAACGGCTGATATGTGATACGTTGACGAGGCGTAACGCAACCGTGGAAAGAACCGAAGATAGTGACTTTTCAAATAACTCGGAGGACATTCCGGAAGTTTTCAGAATGAAATTTTCACTCTGCAGTGGAGTGTGCACTGATATGAAACTTTCTGGCAGATTAAAACTGTGTGCCGGACCGAGACTCGACCTCGGGACCTTTGCCTTTCGCGGGAAACTGCTCTACCGACTAAGCTACCCAAGCACGACTCGCACCCCGTCCTCAAGCTTTAATTCCGCCAGTACTTCGTCTCCAACCTTCCAAACTTCGGAGCACTCCTGCATACCTGGAGACGAGCTACTGGCGGAATTAAAGTTGTGAGAACAGGGCGTGAGTCGTGCTTGGGTAGCTCAGTTGGTAGAGAACTTACCCGCGAAAGGCAAAGGCTCCGAGTTGGAGTCTCGGTTCTTCACACAGTTTTACTCAAGTAGGAAATTTTCGGCAGTTGTTCCTCATCGTCAAGCAGTCGACGACCATGTCACTCAATACCAACATCATCCAGGATCATACGTGTTTTCAAAACAACGTCACGATAACGAACAACCGGTTACAAAGCTGCTTTAACTTGATTAAGATCAGAAATTCACCCATTGTCAACAGCATTTCGTTCAGCATCTGCTACAAGGAGGTCAGCAATCGTCACCCACCGACGACTTGCAGATGCAGTGTCAGCTTCGCACGGCATCCAACTGCTCGAGCAACTGTCCCAACAACCATTGCACGCAGCAGCAATCCATTCGAAAGGTACACAACAACAGTGGCGTCAAGGAGTACAGTTTAATCCCCCAGTTCAGAACCACTTTGTAGCTATTGCAAATTGTCACGCCAGTAAAAGTGAACCTCTTGTCAGTAAATCCCCCGAAACCACGCACAAAAATCAAGATCCCTCTCGTCTATACATATCCGTACTAGGCTAGATCATGACGTGATTCTATTAGAGTTCGCTGATCATTGATCATATTACCAAACCATTAAAAATAGTTATTAGAAGCTAGCAATCACAAGATCGGAGGAGGAGATTGCTGTGGATTAACTCACCAAGGATATCAGATACGTCCTCTTGCGCAAATACATCCGTCGTACGACAAACGACTATACCCCTTTTTCTTAACTGTATTAACTCGGAATATTGAAGCTGCAGACATATACTGCCTGCGAAAGTTGTATTTGAGGTCTAACAGGAGAGAATTACAGGTCTAGAGGTCCCAAGCTTCGTGATGGATCTGGAAGATTTAATCATTCATCAGTACATTGCAAAGTGAAACCGCGTTGTGTAAAGTGGGTTCAAACCATGTAACTTCAAACTGTAAAAAACCTAGAGACGCTCCAGCCTTTTGTATTAACTGTGGCAGAAGCCATCCCGCGTCATACAAAAGCTGTGTTGCTTACCAGCAACTACGCTCGCGCCAGCGCCGCCATGTAAACAAACACATTCGTACAGCAGGGTTAAATGGCTCTGAGCACTATGGGACTCAACTGCTGAGGTCATTAGTCCCCTAGAACTTAGAACTAGTTAAACCTAACTAACCTAAGGACATCACAAACATCCATGCCCGAGGCAGGATTCGAACCTGCGACCGTAGCGGTCTTGCGGTTCCAGACTGCAGCGCCTTTAACCGCACGGCCACTTCGGCCGGCCGTACAGCAGGAACCAACCTAGTTGCCTGAAACAGCCTCCAGTGTCAAACAAGACTCATCGATTTCGAATGTCTAACCACTCTATACTTCCTTCATCACCGCACTTCCTGCAACATATCACAGCATAACTAAATGCACTCTCCCGCAACGACCGGCTAACTCGCAGCTGCTACGGTCGAACTTGCGTTCCCCGGAACTGTTACATACTTCAACCTCTCTCAGAGATTATCAAAATGTCATACCTAATGTAACAAACATTTTACAAACGTTAGCGCAACACCACAGTAAAAGATCTCTTAAACCGGCTCTCCAGAAGCCTAACAATCATCAATTCAGCACAAAATAGGTCAACATCAGGAGTCTTACTGCGTCTACTGACCAAAAATCAGTAAATGGCGAAGATTGTAGGTGTAAAAAACATGTCATTACCTAAAATGTAATCAGCATAAACGGCAAAGTTCCTGAACTAAATCATTTTATTACTTAATTCTTACCTGACGTGATACTACTCATTTAAACTCACTTGCGACCTCCAGAAACATTTAAGATACCTTGGTTTAAATGCTACCACACTGACAGACAGCTCAGACGAGGCGGCAACATTTCGGTACTTATTCTGCAAAACATGGAGCGCTGGGAAATTCTTGTCACCGACACTGAATATAAAAGCACCTTCTGTTAACATACGAACGTCTCAGGGAGACATAGTATTAGTCTCCATGTACTAGCCATTTCGAAGAAGTTTTCTACTGGCATGTCTCAACAGTACCTTCGATGGACCAGCTGAAACGTAATATTAGCGGATGATATGAAGTCTAAACGTTCCACGTGACATTTAAGGACCACGAAACCTAACGTGAACATGTTGTTTACCTACTATAACACCTCGAATATAGCTTACTCCAAATGAAACATCTTATTACCCAACAAATACTGCGTTCTTACCGGAGGTTCTGGATGTCGTGCTCCATAAAAATCTGCCAGCCCTTATAAATAATAGTCTTTATATCCTAAATTTTAATCATAGCCGATTATTAATATCTGCCGGAGATACATCGCCAATCGCAGAAATTTTTCATCCACAATGGAATATTGCCTGGGAGCTATATAAGCGACGATATGACACTACGACTTATGTCCCCTGTATGCAGACTGGTGACTAGCTGGAACTGTAAGATGTATTATTTACCTCTCTATTAACCACAGTGGCTAACCTCAGTTCCTTGTTCTCCTTCAGTCGGCCAAATTATAGCCCTGAATTTCCTCCTGAGTCTCATTGGTTAAAGAAAACTATGAACTATATAGGAAAACTCTTTTAGTAAAATATGAATTAAGTAGGTTAACTAGGGAACTCAGAGAAAAAAAATAAACAACATGAAAACGACGCACGGCGCTAGACATTCTGTCTGGAAAGTTACTCGGTAAATCCTTCGCAAGCTAACCGTTAATTCACCACTGCATGGCGGACGTAGTGTGATTACTTCACCGAGAGAAAAGGCACAGGCTTTGGTAAAAGAAACTGCATCATCCTTTGCTCCAAATTCTGCACCCATCGATCCCTACAACATTGTAACTGTTAAAAACACTGTCAGCAACCGCATCGATGGCAAAAACGAGCGCATCGATTTCACTAAACTGCGGGAAATTAACATAGCTCTGCCTCACCTAAAATCACGTATATCCCCCGCTGTTGATGCGATAAGCAACGTGGTGCTAGAAAACTTGCCTCTAAGTGCCCGAAGATAGTTGGTCATCATCTTTAAATCAGTGATAAAACTAAGACTTTGTACCAGTCAGTGGAAAAAAGCCAAGGTAATTGCTGTACCCAAACCAACCAAAGACCATAGGTATACCAAGAACTACAGACCAGTTAATCTCTTATCACCAGTTTCGAAAGTAAATGATCGTGTCATACTTCTTACAATCCGCAAAGCATGCAACGACAGATCGTTTTTCACCCAGATACAAAGTTCGGATTTCGTCAAAAACACTCAGCCTCATTACAGCTACTACGGCTACTGGAAGCAACTATAGGTGGTTACAATGATGCTAAATCATGGAAGTTGTACACCTGGATTTTGCTCAAGCCTTTAAGGGGTATGACATAATAGTTTATTCTACTAGCAACTACAATTTAGACGGAATTAATTAGTTTATACGTTAAAGACCATATTATTAGTGTATTCATTAGTGATCCTGTTTATGATATATGCCCTATAAGCACCAGCGTACTACAAGGTTCCCTTTTGGGATCGACACTATTTAATAAACGTTTATCTGACATACCAGATTTGCATATGGTCACGTAGCTTTCATCGCTGATGATACAACAATTTATTACTCTGACAAGTACGTACCGAGAACTCATGTCGAACGCCAGCAGGCTTCACTATTGCTTGAAATATAGTTGACGGCATGGTCGATCAAGCTAAATGGGAGCAAAAATCAGACTATGTTTTATGGCAGAAAAAGACAGGATTTGCATTACCCATTGGTGTTATTCAGGGAACGTATTCCTTGGACTGACTATCTTGGATTTCACCTTCATAAACATCTTACCTTTAAGAAACACATAACCAACGTTGCGACCAAAGGACGCAATGTATTAGCTGCCTCATATTCCTTAATAAACACAAAGTCCTTTCTATACCGAAAAAAGTCTCCCACTTTATAAATCAGTAATGCGATCAGTTACGTTGAACGCCTGCCCCATATTGGAATGTGACTCGTCTACTCATCTTCACAAACTTCAGGCTGCTCAAAATAAGGTATTTCCGATGCTATTAAATGCTCCATGGTTTGCCAGGAACACAAAGGTTGACAATGACTTACGTATAAACACTGTTCAGAGAAGATCCGGTTCACTTCTGAAAGTTTTTGTGCCTAACTTCAACCGGCCGTTGTGGCCGAGCGGTTCTAGGCGCTTCAGTCCGGAACCGCGCTGCTGCTACGGTCGCAGGTTCGAATCCTGCCTCGGGCATGGATGTGTGTGATGTCCTTAGGTTAGTTAGGTGTAAGTAGTTCTAAGTCTAGGGGACTGATGACCTCTCAGATGTTAAGTCCCACAGTGATTAGATCCATTTGAACAATTTTTTTTGGTGCCAAATTTCCTTCAACTACCAACAGACTCATTCGTCAGTTATCCATATATGATGTCAATGGCCAGCACGAACGCAAACGTTCTAAACTGATGCTGCTACCGCATTGGTAATCCAAAATGAAGCTGACGTCCAGCATACAATCTCCTAACCATTGTTCTAAATTATTTTCGTATGTTGCTGGCCACACATCATTGTAAACAATGTTTCCTAATACTGTAAATTGTAATGTTTTAATTGTAATATTCCACACCGTAAATAATTTTTTACTCTTTTGTTTCACAGTGTATGTTGTCGAATGCATCTACATAAGGATATTTGTAAATTTACATTAATTTTACTTTAATAAAGGCCTACCCCACGTAACATAAAATCAGAATCAATTTTCTGTACTTATTTCTATCTTGTAAGTTTGTGGTGTTTCTATTGCCTCCGAACCAATGTTTTGGCCCATTATTGTTCAAATGGTTGAAATGGCTCTGAGCACTATGGGACTTAACATGTGAGGTCATCATTCCCATAGACTCAGAACTACTTAAACCTAACTAACCTAATGACCTCAGACATAGCCATGCCGGAGTCAGGAATCAAATCGGTTCCGGACTGAAGTGCCCAGAACAACTCTGCCACAGCGGCCGGCCCCATTATTGCCACGTTCTGCTAGTTATACGAGCTCTTATGGAGCGGGCTGTAAGGACCCTCGGGTCAAAATCCTAGAACAATAAATAACATCAAACGGAAGAAACCCTTCGTTCAAGAAGTTAGAAAAGATTTGGAAAGATACAACATAAGTGAAAAAGATGTAACAGAAAGAGATGTTTAAAAGGAAAGTGTTAAAATTAGAACGATTCCAAGGCAGGAGGGAGAAGAAGACCGGGTCAAAATGATCTGAGGAGAGGAAAAGGAAACATAATGAGAAGATGAAAGAATACCGAAGGAAGAAGAAAGAAGAACAAAGGAGGAAGCATTGAAAACGGCGCATAGTCCTTAGGTGACGCAAAAGGGAAAGAAGAAGACAAGGTAGAATCACACCGTCTTACGGAGATGGAGATAAACGCAGCCGGCGGCGGACGGTACGTTGTTTAATCAGAGCAGTTGTCGGTACTCTCCGCGGTTTTATGGGCAGGCAAATGGCGCTGCGGGATGACGCGTGGATCCAACAGCAGGTAGACTGTGTGGGGCGGGGCGTGTTGCGGCGGTACACAGATTGTGCGACGTAAACAGCCCGCTGCAGCCATGCATACTGTAGCGCCCGACGCCGTGCGACCGGCGCGCCAACTTTTACGCGAATAATTCAGGGAGGCGACATGACGTGGCGTGTCGCGCCTGTGATGAAGCTCCATCAGCACGAGTTCCGCCGTCCGCAGGATCAATACTCACCGTGTCCTCACAGCAAAGTTAATTTGCTATTATTTACTATCAAAAACAGTCTTGATCACAATTTATTTATTATGGTGACCGGTTTCGACCACTACTGTGGTCATCTTCAGACCTACAAGTCGTACACAAAGCTTTAATTAGAGGGCTACATACATTAAAGAAAATACATTAAGTTATAAAGCTAAAAAACCATGAATTACCAGTGAGTAAGAACCTCCTTCTGCTGCAGAATCAGTAGTGAAGAAACCAGTGCACGTCTTACTGTATATAATGAAGGAATGATGTCATTACTAATCAGTGGGTTATAAGTCGAATAACAATGTAAAATTTCTTATTTAAAAGAACATTGTCAAGAAACAAAAATTAACACACGCTAAACTTAGCTTATTTAATAGCTCTTGTAAATTAAGAAGCGTTAAAAAAATATATAAAAGTAGGATAAATGAACTTCGTTTTGACAGTACATGGGCTGCCCTCTCAAGGCCTGTTAGTGAACCATTTGGAACCACTGATTGCACTGGCCGGAGTGGCCGAGCGGTTCTAGGAGCTACAGTCTGGAACCGCGCGACCGCTACGGCCGCAGGTTCGAATCCTGCCTCGGGCATGGATGTGTGTGTTGTCCTTAGGTTAGTTAGGTTTAAGTAGTTCCTCTTTCCACTGAAGCTGTTGTAAAGTCGATAGGCAAACTAGCGGTTGCCATGGTGAGGATAAACGCCAGTGCAAAGATGTGGCAGCAGGCTTTATTCTAATGAAGCTGTTGCGAAACTGGAGTGGCAAAGACTGTCACGTCAGACGATGTACTATTGAGCAGCAACATGTCTATATTGAAACGATTTTCAATGAGTAGGCTGCAATAATCTTTATCTGACATGTATAGTATACGTATGCTGCACAGATACGATACGAAGTAGTTGTGCATATTTATTAAATATGTCTATGAAGCTTTATAACTTTATGTATTATCTTTAATGTAAGTAGTCCTCTAATCAAACCTTTGTATACGACTTGTAGGTCTGAAGATGACCACAGTAGTGGTCGAAACCGGTCACCATAATAAATAAATTGTGATCAAGACTATTTTTGATCGTAAATATGTGTAACACGTTGATCACTGTCACTCCCATAATGTATTCAAAAGTAATTCATTGGCTATTAGTTCAAAACGAGATTCTAAATAATATCTCACAGTCGTAAGGCGCAGGACTGCGTGGAATGGTTCACAATCAATAAAATGTTCCGGGTTATTATGTCATGGTCGAATGGATGTCACATTAGAAGCCAACGTTTCGACCTCATCTGCGGACTACATTTTCGAGGCGGATCGTAGTTTCTTTGAGTGTCTGATTCACACCTTGGCTCGCTACCACTGCCTGCTCCCGGGCAAGACGTGACGTCACATGCCTTTCAGTACAGGACCGTAATTGCCTGTTGTCAGTTGTCGTCGTCCACTGTTGCTATCACCTCTTGGCATAAGTCTGGTTTACAACGTCTTCAGCACTGGGATCTAGATGTAATTCAATTTCACGCCCTCCTTCTTTCTACTGAAATTCCTGGAGTGTTTTACGATCTGTATGGTCTCCCTGTATAGCCTTTCGTGGTATCTGCTTGTGGCTGCCGGTATTTGAGTTCTATCAAAATGAATGTGGTGGTCTCGCGGGTGCAAAGTACGTTCCGCAACAGTTGGTCTGTCAGCCATCATCCCTCTACAACAGTCACTGTACTCTTCTAGTCGTTTTTTTACCATACTTTCGTAGTACTCACGGATAACTCCCCACAACTACACGGAATCCTACAAATTGCGGCTTTTTCCAGCAGTTTGAGAGACTCCTGGGCCAATTTTAGATGATCCTCTATCTTATGGGTGGGTTTGAACACTACCGGTATGTACCGTTTCTTCAAGTTTTTTCTGTGCGACCAGTAACGTCCGTAATGAAACGCAGGAAAACTTACGATTTCAGAGGCGGTTGTACATCGCTATGACTTTTCCGCTGCGGTCTTAATGTTCTTTTTATCGCAGCGGACGAATAAACATTCTTGAGAAAAGCATTGATGAGGTAATTTAACTCCGCATCTAACAGCTCTTGTTCACAGACATTCCCTGCTCTATTCGCCAAGGTTCTTGTGGTACCTCGATATGACGCCACAAAAGCGAGGACTCAAGTACTGGCTGTCACAACAGGCCACCATGAACGGCTATACAGAGAGATCCTAGACACTGTTAATCAACCGAGAAATTTCAGTAACAAGAAGAAGGGCGTGAAATTGAAAGACATCTGGATCGTGGTTCTGATGAAGATATGTAGCAGTCTCCCACCTTAGGGTGATAGCAACAGTGGACGAAGGAGGCAACTGACTACAGCCTATTTCCCTTGGTTATTCAAAGCATATGACGTCACGCCTTGCATGGGAGCACGCTTTTAAAGAGAACTTCGGTGCAGTCAACAGCGACCTAAGGTCTGAATCGAACACTCAAAGAAGCTACAGCCCCCTGCCCGCCTCTGAAAATGTTCTTTGCGGATGGGGACGAAATGGTGGGTTTTAATGTGAAATCTACTCGACCACAGCTTAATAACCCAGAACATTCAATTAACTATGACATTTACGACCGTGAAAGTTTACATTTTACAAGGCAGGACGCCTGTTCAAATCCCCATGAAGCCATCGAGATTTAGCTTTCCTCTGGTATCTTTTAATCGCTGCAGGGCAATACTGAGATATGAGATAGTTCCTTTGAAAACGGCGCTGCCGATTTCATTCCTCTTAGAGCTTGTACTCCGTCGACGTCTCTACCTATATAAGATCAAAAGTATCCAGACCCCCCCCCCCCCCCTTCCCCGCCAAAATCATACATTTTTCATGTTAGGTACCTTGTACTGCCGCCTACTGACAGGTACTTCATATCAGAGACCTTAGTACTCATTAGACATCGTGAGAGAGCAGGATGGGGCGCTCCGCGGAACTCACGGACTTCGAGCGTGGTCAGGTGATTGCGTGTCACTTGTGTCATATGTCTGTATACGAGATTTGCACACTAGTAAACATCCCTAGGTCCACTGTTTCCGATGTGATAGTGAAGTGGAAACGTGAAGGGACACGTACAGCACAAAAGCGTACAGACCGACCTCGTCTGTTGACTGACGGAGACCGTAATATGTAGTATGTAATAGGCAGACATCTATCCAGACCATGAGACAGGAATTCCAAACTGCATCAGGATCCACTGCACGTACTATGACAGTTGGAAGCGCGGGAATTTTTAAATCAGAGTATTACTGAGCGATGGATCTGTCGCACTGGACCAAATGATTCAGTCTTACAGTACTGGGTTCGAAGATTACCAGTCCCGACTGTATATGATTATTACTTGTGGGGGTTTGTAAAATACTCTGTTAATGTGCCTTCGTTAACAACAACAATGAAAGAACTGAGACATCGCATAACAGCAGCTGTGGAAGCTGTAACTCAAGACACACTCGCTGCAATGTGGGAACAATTTGAATACCGCACTGACGTATGCCGTGAATCTAAAGGGGTTCCATATTCTACACGTACGAAAAGGTATGAAAAAAAGTTATCGAGTTCCCCGTTCAACAATAAACAAAATTCATTTTTTGTGTTTATTAGTTTCAGAAATATACACGTGCCAAATCGGATGATTCCTTTTTATAGACTCTGTACTTCAACACTATAGTGCATAAGAATTTAAGCCTTTCCAGTGAATTTCAGTTTCAAGAATAAAAGTTTCAGGAATCTAACTATAAAACAATATGCCGACCCAGTAAAAATAAGTAGGAACAGTAATGTGCAAAAGAAGTTACGCTATAATGAATCCATACATTATTTAAAAAATCTTGCTTACGACTAAAATGGTTGCAGAAAAGGCCTCCAAGGTAAGATGACAACTTGTTTCTGCCAATGATTAACGTTACATGCAGGCACCAGACCCGTAACACCGTAGCTTCTGCACGCTAGTAGGTTCACAACGGCGCACTAAAATAAAACAGGAACAAGTAACTGACTCACTATAATTATCTGTCTTCTACTACTACGACATCTGACCCCGTAGAGACAACGGAACCACACAGAATTACAACAACATCGACGACAAGAAGTTGCAAATAACGAAAGGAACACTAACAGATAATGAATATAAGCAAAAGACAATAATTTATTGTTGTAATACAGCTGTATTGTTGTTGTTGTTGTGGTCTTCAGTCCTGAAACTGGTTTGATGCAGCTCTCCATGCTACTCTATCCTGTGCAAGCTTTTTCATCTCCCAGTACCTACTGCAACCTACATCCTTCTGAATCTGCTTAGTGTATTCATCTCTTGGTCTCCCTCTACGATTTTTACCCTCCACGCTGCCCTCCAATTCTAAATTGGTGATCCCTTGATGCCTCAGAACATGTCCTACCAACCGATCCCTTCTTCTGGTCAAGTTGTGCCACAAACTTCTCTTCTCCCCAACCCTATTAAATACTTCCTCATTAGTTATGTGATCTACCCATCTAATCTTCAGCATTCTTCTGTAGCACCACATTTCGAAAGCTTCTATTCTCTTCTTGTCCAAACTATTTATCGTCCATGTTTCACTTCCATACATGGCTACACTCCATACAAATACTTTCAAAAATGACTTCCTGACACTTAAATCAATACTCGATGTTAACAAATTTCTCTTCTTCAGAAACGCTTTCCTTGCCATTGCCAGTCTACATTTTATATACTCTCTACTTCGACCATCATCAGTTATTTTGCTTCCCAAATAGCAAAACTCCTTTACTACTTTAAGTGTCTCATTTCCTAATCTAATTCCCTCAGCATCACACGACTTAATTAGATTACATTCCATTATCCTCGTTTTGCTTTTGTTGATGTTCATCTTATATCCTCCTTTCAAGACACTGTCCATTCCATTCAACTGCTCTTCCAAGTCCTTTGCTGTCTCTGACAGAATTACAATGTCATCGGCGAACCTCAAAGTCTTTATTTCTTCTCCATGAATTTTAATACCTACTCCAAATTTTTCTTTTGTTTCCTTTACTGATTGCTCAATATACAGATTGAACAACATCGGGGAGAGGCTACAACCCTGTCTTACTCCCTTCCCAACCACTGCTTCCCTTTCATGTCCCTCGACTCTTATAACTGCCATCTGGTTTCTGTACAAATTGTAAATAGCCTTTCGCTCCCTGTATTTTACCCCAGCCACTTTCAGAATTTGAAAGAGAGTATTCCAGTCAACATTGTCAAAAGCTTTCTCTAAGTCTACAAATGCTAGAAACGTAGGTTTGCCTTTCCTTAATCTTTCTTCTAAGATAAGTCGTAAGGTGAGTATTGCCTCACGTGTTCCAGTGTTTCTACGGAATCCAAACTGATCTTCCCCGAGGTCGGCTTCTACTAGTTTTTCCATTCGTCTGTAAAGAATTCGTCTGAGTATTTTGCAGCTGTGACTTATTAAACTGATAGTTCGGTAATTTTCACATCTGTCAACACCTGCTTTCTTTGGGGTTGGAATTATTATAATCTTCTTGAAGTCTGAGGGTATTTCGCCTGTTTCATACATCTTGCTCACCAGATGGTAGAGTTTTGTCAGGACTGGCTCTCCCAAGACCGTCAGTAGTTCCAATGGAATGTTGTCTACTCCGGGGGCCTTGTTTCGACTCAGGTCTTTCAGTGCTCTGTCAAACTCTTCACGCAGTATCATATCTCCCATTTCATCTTCATCTACATCCTCTTCGATTTCCATAATATTGTCCTCAAGTACATCGCCCTTGTATAGACCCTCTATATACTCCTTCCACCTTTCTGCTTTCCCTTCTTTGCTTAGAACTGGGTTTCCATCTGAGCTCTTGATATTCATACAAGTCGTTCTCTTATCTCCAAAGGTCTCTCTAATTTTCCTGTAGGCAGTATCTATCTTACCCCTAGTGAGATAGGCCTCTACATCCTTACATTTGTCCTCTAGCCATCCCTGCTTAGCCATTTTGCACTTCCTGTCGATCTCATTTTTGAGACGTTTGTATTTCTTTTTGCCTGCTTCATTTACTGCATTTTTATATTTTCTCCTTTCATCAATTAAATATAATATTTCTTCTGTTACCCAAGGATTTCTACTAGCCCTCGTCTTTTTACCTACTTGATCCTCTGCTGCCTTCGCTACTTCATCCCTCAAAGCTACCCACTCTTCTTCTACTGTATTTCTTTCCCCCATTTCTGTCAGGTGTTCCATTATGCTCTCCCTGAAACTCTGTACAACATCTGGTTCTTTCAGTTTATCCAGGTCCCATTTCCTTAAATTCCCACCTTTTTGCAGTTTGTTCAGCTTTAATCTACAGGTCATAACCAATAGATTGTGGTCAGAGTCCACATCTGCCCCTGGAAATGTCTTACAATTTAAAACCTGGTTCCTAAATCTCTGTCTTACCATTATATAATCTATCTGATACCTTTTAATATCTCCAAGGTTCTTCCATGTATACAACCTTCTTTCATGATTCTGTATTAACTACTACAAAATCAAAGTTCTACGGGATCAAACTGCTGAGGTCATCAGTCCCTAGCCTTACACGCTACTTATTCTAACCTGAACTAACTTATGCTAAGGACAACGCACACACAGCCATGCCCGAGGGGGGACTCGAACCTCCGATGGTGGTAGCCGCGCGAACCGTGGCAAGACGCCTAAGACTGCGCGGCTACAACGCGCGGTTGCAAAATCAAAATGTTATACGATATGTTACCATGACCACGCCATGCAAAAATTGTTGAAAATAGCTTTGGAACGATCTGATTCTTCACGGTGTCGTAATGCTTTCAAAAAACAACAAACTGAACGAAGCAGATTTCACGAAGCGCAATGCCACACTGTAATGTAGTAAGCCAAAATCAGCCAACTTGGCAATTGCAAATATGGCTCACAGAAGCGCAGATCACTTTGTGCTGTGCATTGCCTTGTCGTAAGCAACTGGCGCACCGTTGCCCCCCACTGACTATGGGCTTCCGTCTTCTTCTGGACACTAACAAGAAGACACGTGTCTGCTGCACCATCTTGGAAATGTCCGTGTTACAGCTGGCGATGCTCCACACACTGACCCATGCAGTACGCTGCAACTATTTTCACGCTAGTAAATGGGATGAACTTAATGCTAAGTTAGTGCTACTATGTGTATTTCCACCGTTCAGGTTTTACGCTTAAAAACACCCTCGTTCGGATTTTGCGTGCAAAAACATTCACCTTTAACTAACTGTGGACTGTAGGAAAACTGGTGGATCAAATTTGGTACACCGGCGTATAGAACGTTGGTCTAAGATAAGTTTTAAACGTTTGAAAAACCTTTGCTTCATTTGAACATTATGTGAGGAAAAAATCGTTTTTCCGGGTGATTATTGAAGTTCGCTATTCGAACACTTTAAACTCGTACGGATAGTTTCAAATTTTGCACGATAAATAGATGAAAAGAAAACGATTGTTTTTTGTGCCAGTAATCTTTATCCACTATCGAGAAACGATGGTTTAAAGTTGACCTAAATGTAGCACCTAAAATTCGTTCATACGTGCGCGGGAACTGTTTAAAGTGAAACAAATAAATAAAAAATGCATTCTTAAGATGAAATTGAAAATTCACTGTCAAAAATCTAGCTTCATTCGGATTTTACGTACAAAAACACGCTAGTTATTTATTTTTTACTTCAGCCACTTCTATGGCTTACACTCGTGCGAATAGGGCGAAATTTTGTAAGAAAGTAGACAAATATATGTAGTTACTGGTCCTCCTGTTGTTAAAAGAAATCTTAATTCGTTGCCACGAAAAGCGGTCTAAAGTTGCACATAAAACTTACCTAAAATCCGGTTTGATGCGAATCGCCCTGCTGAGATGGTTTAACGTGATACAGATGATAGTAAAATATATAGTCTTGAGTAATTATAAGAAGCGTTTGCAAAAATGTTTCATCGTTCCAATTTTACACGCGAAAAATTACGAGTTTCCACATGAAACTGTGTTCCGTAGGAATGGGTTGCATTTTGGGGACTTCAGTTGGATGCAGTAAGAAGGTCGGTTAGTGCAGTGAGTGATCGTTTCCTTGTTTATACGTTAAAAATTTTATTCACGAGGTGACTTAAAATCAAAGAAAAATCTTTGGCGGTGCAAAACACTGCATGCACCAAATCAGAATTACGCTCAGCCATGTACAAAATGGTATACTCTTTGATAGAGCATTTAAAGCTTTATCGATGATCACGCAGAAAATTAAGCTAACCCAAAAATTGCTACAAAACTCTTTGTCAAAAAAAGGTCACCTTCGTTCTAACTAACGGAAAATGTTTTACTGCGTTTTTCTTCAAAAACTGCTATGCAGTGTTGTAAAAAAAAATTTCAGACAAAACAAGCTTAAGTTCCTCAGTTCTCGTACATGATTGAAAAGTTGATATTATTGTATCATGCATACATTATCTCGCAGTTTTTCTGTTTATTTCAACCTATCATACTCATATTTGATTCCGAATTATTTGTGCAGTATTTCGCGCCAAAATTATTCACGTGAGTTTCTCCAGCGTCCGTTTCTTAGTTTTTAACTATTATTATTGAGTACAAAGAATAAACAAGAATGACAATAATTTTAAGATGAGAGCCGGCCGTTGCGACCGAGCGGTTGTAGGCGTTTCGATCTGGAACCGCGCGACCGCTTCGTTCGCAGGTTCGAATCCTGCCTCAGGCATGGATGTGTGTGATGTCCTTAGGTTGGTTAGGTTTAAGTATTTCTAAGTTGAAGGGGACTGATGACCTCAGATGCTGAGTCCCATAGTGCTCAGAGCCATTTTTTTAAAGATGAGAGACAATAACAAGATGTATGCTTTTCAATAGTTTATTATTTGTCGTGCGAATATTTCAGCTTGCGATATAGTATACGTTAAAATAAGTTTGTCTATCTAATATGGTCGTATTGTAAGTTTATCTACGTTATATAAACTGTTTACACACGTTTTTATGATAAACTTCGCGCAGTATATGATATTTTTTTCGGTATCGTATTTACGTATTCTGTTATTTTGTACGTTGTGTTAATTATTTACGGTTATTCTGCACATGTTTACGTACGCAATATGACGTATTTTAAATAAAAGATATGTAGCTAAAAACAAAAATTTTAAAAAGATAAAAACAGAAAAGTGAGTAAAATTTTTAAAGAAAAAATATAAAACAAAACAATACAAATAAAAAATATGAAAAACTAGAAAATAACAAATGCAACAAAACACCTCCCACGGGCCTGTGATCTTGACGTGGTGGTGGCATAGTAGGGTGTAGGAGGCTATTCTGGGAACATTCGTCCATAGCAGGCAGGTAACCGTACAGGAGCCAGGCTAACGGTGCCCAACTCAAGCAACATGGCTCGAAAGACAACACAAAAACACACAGTGGATCAGTCGCCGCCCGAGACAACGAAGACCTACATTGATTGGCAAGCTGTAGCGGTCTAATCACAAAATTATGTTCAGAGTGAAAATTGGGAACCAGACTGATAATGCTGCAATCATAGCACAAAAATGGCAGATGAATCTGGGGCGGAGTTAGGGATGTAAAAGAATGGAACTAGCTGTTGACTTCTCTAGCATCGCCGGCCGCAGTGCCTGTGCGGTTCTAGGCGCTCCAGTCTGGAGCCGCGCTGCTGCTACGGTCGCAGATTCGAATCCTGCTTCGGGCATGGGTGTGTGTGATGTCCTTAGGTTAGTTAGGTTTAAGTAGTTCTAAGTTCTAGGGGACTGATGACCACAGCAGTTGAGTCCCATAGTGCTCAGAGCCATTTGCACCATTTCTCTAGCAGCTTGAAAGACATTTAAATCAAAATACCTTCACATATTCGGGCCTGTTTAAAGTGTAACCCTACTAGTTGTATTTTTCAATTTATAGGCTTTTACCCACACAAGTCTCCCATGTAGAACGTATTCTCTCCTCCCCAAATTCTTTTCTCCACTGCAGCTCCTTCGGCTTTTAAGTAAAAATGCAGCGCTATTTGTTGAAAAATGTTAAATTTTCTATGATATTTTTTAAAATATCTATGTTTCTGTTTATTTGTCTTTTAGTCCTATAATTTTTTTGGAAAAGAAAGTCTCAACGATTTTATGTAAACGCTAGCAAAATTCATCCTGTTATGGTTTTTAAAAACATGTGTAAACTTTACGCTTATTAATAATATTTGTTTTCGTCTTTATTATATTTTTTGAATTTATTGTGTGAAGAGCGGAATGTTTTGCAGTCGGCAGCGACCGCTTCCCCCCCCCCCTCCCCCCCTCCCTCCCCCTCCGGCCCACATGGGGTAGGAGATTGAAATAACTCTAAAGGGAAAGAAAATAAGAGCAGAGAACGATGGCCCCTAAAGGCGGCCAGCTGGTCATACCTCCGTATAACGAGTTTTGAACGAGTAGACTAGCCTCCGGTGGCCTGGAAATTCCTTGAGCCACGTGTCGGCTTGTGGTAGCCCGAAATCTCTCGTACTGTACCTGACACACGACGGGACCCTCGCTTGTAGCAACTCCTGTTTACGTTTCTCAGTCGCTGTCGACCAGAGCGTGTTACATCACATCCTCCTCGAGTATTTTCCACACCATAATCTTGTACAGAATTTTACGGAGAGCTCAAAACGTCCGTATTGTTTAATTTCCACCGCACTATCGAACATCACCTTCTCATATTCTGTTGTGGGAACAAATCTTATATTTTCTTTGCAGGTGATTTGAAATAGTGATCAATACCTTCACTCGTGTTGAATGTCAGTGACTGGTCTACCTTGCAGATGATGAAAGGTGCAGCATGTTGTAGAGAAGAAGTAATGACTTTTATTCACTCATTAGGAACTGCAATGACTTAATTCCATTTCTCACATGAAATCAACAAGATATCGTAACCTCTGGATAAAAAACAAAAAATGATTTATGTGAGTGCACGGTGTCTGTTCTTTCGGACACGTAAATATAAGAAAGAGGAGGGAGAAAAAACGTGAAAGGACTACTGACGACAGATGCATCCGTATGTTGTGCGGCATCAGCAGCGAAGAATGAAAATGTGTGACAGATCGAGGTTCGAACCCAGGAAGCTGTGTTAGCCAGTGCACCACCAGCACACAGTGTTCGTCGCCATTGTGTGGACCGTCTAGGCCTAACCACATTCCCATCCAGTGCCACCTGCCCACAGTCCCTGTCCATGTCCTCCATGGTCGCTACTTCGAGATTCCCGCAGGAGGTCGGACGTAACTGTGAATCCGGACGGAATACAGTGGGTTCGTTACCTATCGAGGCGAATCAGTTATAAACTCCTGGCCATTAAAATTGCTACACTAAGAAGAAATGCTGATGATAAACGGGTATTCATTGGACAAATATATTGTACTAGAACTGTCATGTGATTGCATTTTCACGCAATTTGGGTGCATAGATCCTGAGAAATCAGTACCCAGAACAACCACCTCTGTCCGTAATAACGGCCTTGATACGCCTGGGCATTGAATCAGACAGAGCTTGGATAGAGTGTACAGGTACAGCTTCAACACGATACCACAGTTCATCAAGAGTAGTGACTGGCGTATTGTGACGAGTCACTTGCTCGGCCACCATTGATCAGACGTTTTCAATTAGTGAGAGATCTGGAGAATGTGCTGGCCACGGCAGCAGTCGAACATTTTCTGTATCCAGAGAGGCCCGTACAGGACCTGCAACATGCGTTCGTATATTATCCTGGTGAAATGTATTGTTTCGCAGGGATTGAATGAAGGGTAGAACCATGGGACGTAACACATCCAAAATGTAACGTCCACTGTTCAAAGTGGCGTCAATGCGAACAAGAGGTGACCGAGACGTATAACCAATGACACCCCATACCGTCACGCCGTGTGACACGCCAGTATGGCGATGACAAATACACGCTTCCAATGTGCATTCACCGCGATGTCGCCAAATACGGATGCGACCATCATCCGAAAAAATGACGTTTTGCCATTCGTGCACCCAGGTTCGTCGTTGACTACACCATCGCAGGCGCTCAGGTCTGTGATGCATCGTCAAGGGTAACCGCAGCCATGGTCTCCGAGTAGATAGTCCATGCTGCTGCAAACGTCGTCCAACTGTGCCTGCAGATGGTTGTTGTCTTGCAAAGGTCTGCATCTGTTGACTCCGGGATCGAGACGTGGCTGCACGATCCGTTACAGCCATGGGAATAAGATGCCTGTCATCTCGACTGCTAGTGATACGAGGCAGTTGGGATCCAGCAAGGCGTTCCGTATTACCCTCCTGAACCCACCGATTCCATATTCTGCTAACGGTCATTGGATCTCGAACAGCGCGAACAGCAAAGTCGCGATAGGCTACAATCCGACCTTTATCAAAGTCGGAAACGTGATGGTACGCATTTCTCCTCCTTACACGAGGCATCGCAACAACTTTTCACCAGGCAACGCCGGTCAACTGCTGTTTGCGTATGAGAAATCGGTTGGAAACATTCCCCATGTCAGCACGTTGTAGGTGTCGCCACCGGCGCCAACCTTATGTAAATGCTCTGAAAAGCTAATCATTTGCATATCACAGCATCTTCTTCCTGTCGTTCAAATTTCGCATCTGTAGCACGTCATCTTGGTGGTGTAGCAATTTTAATGGCCAGTAGTGTATTAATGCGTGGTGTCTGCTCTTTTGGGCACGTCCCCCGTTCGGATCCCAGTCCGGGACACATTTTCAGTCATCGGCAATGATGTTGCACAGTGTACTGATGGAGCTGATATGAATAGTCCCTTCCTATTCCTTTTTCCCCCGTCCTCCTTCAATTAACATAAAAAATGACATCTCACGTGAATGAGGTAAGTTATTCTGTTCAACATTTTCATGCTATCCACCAGCATACACAGGAAGTACATTATGACGAAATTTATTGTGTGACTATCGCTTCGAGTTGAAATACGATATTCCCAAATTTGCCTGTTTTTTGTTTAATAGAATAAGTAAGAGGTAGCTTTGTTCTGCTCCCTCTTTTCAGCTGCTTCGTAGCTGAAAACATTATGAACGACAAAAACACAATTCTACTGCTATGTTGCATAGAACAGGGCAACTGTTGTGAGCTGAATACAGGAAGGTTTGATATGTAACTATCACTATCTCTTGCTTGGAGCGTCTATTTAGCCAATAAGTCATTCGATTTTCTCCCTTCTTCACAATCGGTTCAGCCAGCATAGTCACTAAAACTAAATATCTTTATCTGTTTCTTCAATGCATTACCGGTAGACAGACAGACGATATCCAGATGATACATTCAAATCATTCGACATTTCTCAGCATAGTTTGTAACACTTACATTGATTAGAAGTGGGTTTAAATTATGTAACTCTGTATCTACAGTTTATGAAGTTTGTATTCTGTGTTGTTTAAACTCAGAAAGAGTAAGAAAATTACAGTTTTGTAATGTATATATGAGAAAAGCAAAAGAATATGTTGAAATGCTAAATTATTATAATATAAATATGTTTATAAAACGAAAATGTTTGTTAAAAGCTGGTTCATACTTAGGGCACTTGTATTTCCAACATGCAAACCCTGCAGGAAAGTCCCTCCGCAATAGAATTGGCATGGCGCGATGTAAAAGGTGGGTTTGGCGGTTGAACTGCGCGGTTCCTTGGTGTGAACTACATGCTGTATATGGCTAGTCGTAGCACGGTACACTTTGACAGTGTTAAGAGAGGCAATTGGAAGCTGCATTATAAAGGATTTGCCTCGGATGTGGATCTGGATATTATTTGGTGTTCATGTCATAACAGAATGGCTCTAATATCTAAGAAGAGAATTTATGGAGCATTCGTACATCAAGAGCCATGAGTACAGTTAGCCGCCATTTTGCCTGCCACCAATCTTCGCCACTGCTTCACAAACTTCATACATTCAGTTAATTAATGTATATGGGCATGGACCAGTTAATTTGTGTGTTGTTTCGTTAATAATCACATAAAACGTAAATTCGTGTGCAGAACCATACTTTCAATCCTGATCACGAACCTACGAATGGTCCTCATCTAAGTGCTACTAAAATCGAGTATCCTGATTTAAATGAACAGTTCTTGTATTCATGTGTTTAAAAGTAATTTTTTGTCTAAAGTAAAAGATGTAGTAAAAGTTAGAGCTAAAACCACAAAAGTTAAGTTAGATAGGCCTTTGCTAAGTTATCCTTAGTTTCTTATAAAATATAGTTTTGTAGGATTACAGTGCAAGATTGTGTAAATAAAATATTGCCAAGAATACCTGCTTCACAGGTAATTAAAGTTCAAGTACATGTAAATCTTTAACGAACAGAATTGCGATAGTATTGTTAGAAGGAAAATTATGCATAATTTTAAAGAAAATGTATTTTTGGTACCCATCAAGAAAGGTTTCTTTTTTGAAGTTAATTAAACGCAGTGTTGTATTTTATTGTCTTGCAAAGTAATTTATGAACTACTCCAAGTGAAGTGAATGATTAGCTTTTAGAGTTAGTCTTTACTATTATAATAACAAACAGCTTTGAGTAGTGAAGTATACTATTCGTAGTTTATGGGTCCCCATCATATTCTACACCTATTAGGAATAAATCGACCTATTACTGTTACGGAGGAAAACTGCTATACGTAGACGAGCTTAAGCAGGGTATTTATGATGTTATTCATCTTTGTGTTTTTCATGTCAGTCAAGGTAGAAGCCCCTCATGTCCAAATTTATCTCTGCATTTCGTGCAGTGACGTTTCAGTATTTGATTAAGTGATGCTCTTGAGAGTGGCTGTCATTAGTATCAGCTTGGTGTAAATTTTCTCCCCATAATTTACTGGTCTGTATGTTATTGGTGACTGTTGCTACACACAGTACAGAGTGCACTGTGCCATTTTGTACCCTGTTTGCTATTCAGAGGAAAATCTCAACGAAAGTAACGTCAATAACCAATATTCAGTTTTCTCAAATATATATATTTCCAAATTAATGTGCTTAATTGGGCCGGCGACAGTTAATTTTTTCGTTCATTTATAATTTTACCACTTTTGTTAAATCCAAAGATTGGTTTTTCTGTTAATTTCACGAAATTCGAAATTATAGTCGGATGCCCTTTTCCATTAGACGCACGCACGGTCAGATTTCTAAATCCTCTCAGAGGGTAACATTAGCGTGTTTAACGGTGCGTTGGTTACATATGTGGCTTTTCCCGTGACAGGACGAAGGGTTCAGTTGTTAGGGAAGAGATATACGCGTTAGTGCTATAAGTTCTGCACTAGGTCTGTTACTGTTCTGTCTCCTTAAATCCTTTGTAGAACTGTGTTTCGATATAGGACGTTGCTGTGCAGTGCCTGTTCGACATCGAGAAATTGCATAGAAAGGTGTGAATACTTCTCTGCACACATTAAGCCTTGTTGAAGTAGCATCAGCGTTGTTTCACACTAAAAACTGTGACAAGACCGGGAAGGTAGGAGTCTTGACGTCATTCTATAGAACTCTGACAAAAGTTGTTCTGCTCGTTCAGCAGCTCTTTACAAGAAACGTGGTGGTATTTTGTACTAGCAAATACTGCGAATGGATATCAGTTGACCTACATACGTTCCTGTCGACCAGAGCGAATGGGAAAACTTACTTGTGATGAGAACATTTTTCTCAACCTGGTTTAATCGCTTCTCAGCAATTAACTTCTTTTTATTAATTTTGCCTTTCATTCTCTACGTCTCTTGTTTTTAGGTACCTGGACATTATATTCGTAGTTCATTACAGAATAACAGACACTAACCCTTAACGCAAGCCAGGACCAGATAACGAACACGACAATTTTTAGGAAGGGGACAATAAAGATTCATATTGCATTATCGCCAACTTTCGCACATAAACGACCCTTGTCAAAAGACAGATGCCCATTTTGTTGGAAAAATTTTGACAAGGATTGGTTTTGTAGAACCACCCTACCTTTGAGCTACAGTAATTCAGGACAAGGTCACTTACTGTTTGATTAATGCTAATGGTGAGCCTCGGGGATGGCTACTGCAAATGCGCTGCTGAGATCATGAAAGCAAAAAAGATTGACAAGGGCTGTTTTTTGTAATGAACTCCTCAATTATCTTTTGCGTACAAGACTGTTGCACATTTCAGCATTTCTGTTTTTTTAATTAATATTCGGTTTGGCGCTGTAAGGACTTTTTATAAGATCCTCATAGATTTTATTGGCAACAGCTTCCGATACCAAACTGAGTACGTGCGGAAATCTATGTACAGTAATACGACGCCTTACCTCACAGTTGATCGTGTGAGGCGAAATAACATTACGTTACTGGTTTTATACGAGAGCAATAAATGACAGTTAAACCGGACTGCGCTCTGAAATTGTACTTTTAATAAGGTTGAGATTTTGAGCGTGTTTGACGTTGCTGAAAACTACGCTGACAGACACAAATTATGCTCTGGCAGAGGTATGGCATAGCAATTATAACACATTACTTGTTAATTGCGTCAGTTACTGACCAGTAAAACTGCATAGAAAGCGCGCAGCGTGGACACAACGCAGCGCATTGATTTTCCAACTAACAGGAATGAACAACAAGGTCTGATACAGCATCCACATAATTTTCTTATTGTACAATTACTCTACCCATGATGACAATGCGATAGCTATTCTAACTTTTATGAATCGGTTTATAATCGTTTCGCCATTAATTGCTACTTGCTTGCGCCATAATTAGTAACTGCATTCGTAATACCCTTAGACAGCTGAATGTGATAGGCAGTAAGCGATAAAGGAGACACGCGAAATAAAACAATTCACGATAAATTAAAGAGGAACCAAATTTTCAGTGAACATTGTAATCTTATTAATATACTTCTTTACAAACGCATTTCAAACACAGTGGATTTATGTCATGGTGCTATGTGGAAGTGCTATTAATTATGTGTGCGTTTTTGATGATTGGCTAGGTTCTAAAATAGTTTACTTAGTTGACTGTAATTGTACAAAGTCGTAAAACGTCAATATGTGCGAATTCAAAAAGGGCCATGACTGTGGATTGCACAGAACGCCACAAATGGCGTTTTTCTTTCTTTCTCCACGTACATGTACGTCGTTAGACAGTGGAAAGGCATTTGCCACAGTATTTAAAAAAGTGTGATCTTAAGGAGTTAATGCAACTAAATTTTTGACATGTCAATAGGGCGTATTCGTCTGTGTGTCACAAGTCATACGGCGAAATACAGCTATTGATCATTTCCCTAGCCCAACACCACTTTGGAATTTCGGTAAACGCCAAGACGAGGGCGTTGGGCTGCCAGGGGAGCTATTGAATCGTGGTAAACCTTTGTAGCTCGTGACATTACCTAAATATTTAGGGAGTAATACTACGGAGCGATATGGAATGGGACAAACACGTGACGTCAGTAATACGAAGACGATTGGAAGGTTTAAATTTGTTCGATTTTGAGAAAATGTCACATATCTGTGAATCAAATGGCACTCACGACGATAGTTCAACGGAGTAGTGTTCCAACTTTCGGACTCCGTACCTATCAGGCATGACATTTAGGTAACTAGCAATCAGGGATTATTGTACATCGAATCTGCTGAGCGCATCGTACATTGAGCGTAGTTACCATAAGGATAGAGGCAAACTGTATAACATCTTTATATCAACAGTTTAGTTGATCACGCTCAAACATTCTGTGATGAACGCTAGCGTCTACGGTAAAGGACGGATCATGTACCATACTATAAAACTACCTTATCGATTAATGCTACAGTATGGTGTGGGTTGACAATGCTTTTCAGCAGAAATGTTTTTCACGCTCGTACATTTACGCTAGCTTTATACACGACACAAATCTGAAACGATCATAATCGACTGCAACGTATCATCTTTTCCTTCTACACTCTAACCTATGACTGGATTTTCGAGAATCTGGTGGCTTTAATTCCAGAAATTCTCCAGTCATAACTAACAACAGACAGCATTGTACGATCGAGACCGAATTCTTTAAAACTGCCTGAAAACTATTAATGATACACAATTCCTAACTTCTCTGGAGATGTAGGAACTGAAAGGTTTTTAGAATTAGTGCCTGATAACTATAAAATGTATGATTAAGCTTCATAATCGTCAGTTCAGAAAAGTATTACCATTGCATTACCAACGAAAGCATTTGCGGATGAATGTGAAAACTACGGGAGGGATAGTCTGACACTCACAGTTTCCATACTGACTAGTAAATTATACAGAGGAGGCTGAAGGAAATTTGAAGACATACTGGAGGAAGAGATGTTCGTTGATGTGGAAAATTTAAGGTAGAAAAAGATTTTCACAATCCTTGAATATTCAGGCTGAAATACAGAAACAGAAGAAGAATCTACAGTGTCTACGAACCCCAAGTTCGAGTAAAAACAAAAAAATAAAACATTGCAGCTTGTACGCAGAAGAGGAAATGAAGAAGAAAATATCGGAAGAGGAACAAAAGTGCTATGACAATAGATATCAATAATAAGGTTCGCAAACGGGGTAGTCATTGTGGCTGGATAGAAATGCGACTTAAATGAGAGGAAATGACAGCCTACTTAGCACAGAACCAGTAACCATCACTTTTTTTAAAGACTCGAACTAAGACGCATAAAACAACTTCAAACGACTGATAACAAGAGTTAATGTGTTAAGTATTTGGCGTTAAGCACTTACCACTCTTATGGATCAAGACCAAAACCCTATTTACGTTGGGCTTGGTAGTTCCAAATTATTTAACCATAGATTAACGAAATGGTCAAAACTAAAACTGATCCTTCAGAAATGTGATAATCCCTTTACACATTCATGTCAGATTATTTTGCCAACTAGTGAGTACTATGAAACCCTTTCAGTGTAGGTTAGATTATAGTAAAAGTAAGTTATAATTTCAAAATCGTTAAACTGCAGTCTAACAATTTTATTGTATGGGATTATTACGGTATCACTTTTTAACTTACGTGGTAAGCATGTAAAAAAATACAAACGCATTTAATTCCATCTGTAATAAATTAACAACGGCTAAAAAAAGAACAAACTCTATTCTTGAAAACAAAAAAATATTCTTAACGTACGTGACCTAGAGATTCTGATGGTAGTAGTGAAAAGTGCATAAAAGAATTACAGTGTCAATTATAATGTTACTGTTGCTTACTGCTTTTTAAAATCGGTAATTGTACGCCAAATGTTGTAGAGTATTACGAGGAATACCTTCCAATACTATTTACATTTCTCTGAAAATATAATTTTGTGGATATCTTCAGTGGTATGCGTGGGTAGTGTCTGTGTTAGCATCCAATAAACGATAATTTAAAACTTCATGTTTGCTGTTAGAAGTTTCACCACACGAACAATTGTTTTCCTTTCATTTATTTTTGGGGTGTTAAGCTAAAAAAAAATTGGGAAACGCTTAAAATTAGCTTTAAAGTTACTCTGAAGTCCACAAGTGGTCTCATTGTCAAACAATGGATTAGTATTACCTGGGCAATTAGTGCTGTGTTTTAGAAAGCTAGTTTTTCACTTGATATCTCGTCAACTATGTGTTGTAAACGACATAATTTTACAGATACATTCAGTGGTATGTACAGGTACTGTCTCTAAAATGTATTCCGAGTAGAGATATTAATAAAGAGTTAATAAATCCAAATGTCATGCCTGATGCTGAACCGCCCCCCCCGAACCATGGAACTTGCCATTGATGGGAGGCTTGCGTGCCTTAGCGATACGGATAGCCACACCATGGGTGAAACCACAACGGAGGGGTATCTGCTGAGAGGCCAGACAAACGTGGGGTCCTGAAGAAGGGCAGCACCCTTTCCGGAATTAACAGGGGTAACAGACTGGATTACTG
Organism: Schistocerca piceifrons; assembly: GCF_021461385.2. Lineage (NCBI taxonomy): Eukaryota > Metazoa > Arthropoda > Insecta > Orthoptera > Acrididae > Schistocerca > Schistocerca piceifrons. The sequence continues at coordinate 85,412,137 of NC_060141.1, forward strand.
ACTGATCTAGACTTGTAACATTAACCAAAACGGCCTTCCTGTGCTGGTACTGTGAACGGCTGAAAGCAAGGGGAAACTACAGCCGTAAATTTCCCCGAGGACATGCATCTTTACTGTGTGGCTAAATGATGATGACATCCTCTTGGGTGAAATATTTCGGAGGTAAATTAGTCCCCCACTCGGATCTCCATGTGGGGACTACTCAGGAGGACAACGTTATCACCAGAAGCAAATCTGGCGTTCCGTGGATCGGGCAGCTAGGTTAGGAAATTTAAAAAGGTAAATGGATAGGTTAAAGTTAGATATAGTGGGAATTAGTGAAGTTCGGTGGCAGGAGGAACAAGACTTCTGATCAGGCGAATACAGGTTTATAAATAAAAAATCAAATGGTGGTAATGCACGAGTAGGTTTAGTAACGAATAAAGAATAGGAATGCGGATAAGCTGCAACGAACAGCATAGTGAAAGCACTGTTGTAGCTGAGATAGACACCAAGATAACGCCTACCACAGAAGTACAAGTTTACATGCCAACTAGCTCCGCATATGATGAAGAGACTGAAGAAATGTATGATGCGATGAAAGACATTATTCTGATAGTTAAGGAAGACGAAAATTCAATAGTCATGGGGGACTGGAATTCGATAATAGGAAAAGGAAGAGAAGGGGAAAGTAGTAGCAGAATGAAAGACGAAGCCGCCTGGTAGAATTTTGCACAGACCATAACTTAATCAAAGCTAACATTTGGTTTAAGAATCATAAAAGAATGTGTATACATGTAAGATGCTTTGAGACAGTGGAAGGTTTCAGGTAGATCATATAACTGTATTACAGAGATTTAGGAATCAAGTTTTAAATTGTAAGATATTTACATGGGCAGACGTGGAATCTGCCACAATGTATTGGTTATGAACTGTACACTAAAACTGAAGAAACAGCAAAAAGGCAGGAATTTAAGGGGACGGAAACTGGATAAACTGAAAGAACCAGAGGCTGTAGAGAGTTTCAAGAGAGCATTAGGGAACGATTTACAAGAACAGTGGAAAAAGATGCAATAGAAGAAGAATGGGTAGCTTTGTGAGAAGAAATAGTGAAGGCAGCAGACGATCAAGAAGGTAAAAAGACGAGGGCTAGTAGAAATGTATCAGTAACAGAAGAGATACTGAATGTAACTGATGAAAGGAGAAAACATAAATATGCAGTAAACGAAGCAGGAGAAAAGGAATACGAACGTCTCAAAAATAATATCGACAGGAAGTGCAAAATGACTAAGCAGGGATGGCTAGAGGACAAATAAGGATGTAGAAGCATGTATCATTAGGGGTAGGATAGGTACGGCCTACAGTAAAATTACACAGGCTTTTGGAGAAAAGAGAACCAGCTGTATGAATATAGAAAACGAGTCCTAAGCAAAGAAGGGAAAGCAGAATGATGGAAGGAGTGAATAGAGGGTCTCTACATGGCAATATTATGGAAATGGAAGAGGATGTAGACGAAGAAAGGAAGGGAGATACGAAACAGCGAGAAGATTTTTGACATAGAACTGAAAAACGTAAGTCGAAACAAGGCCCCCAAGTATAGATAAAATTCCATTAAAGCTACTGATAACCTTAGGAGAGCCAGCCATGACAAAACTCTTACATCTGGTGAGCAAGATGTATGAGGCAGGTGAAAGATCCTCAGACTTCAAGAAGAATATAATAATTAAAATTCCAGGTGCTGAAAGGTGTGAAAACTACCGAACGACCAGTCTAATAAGTCGTGGCTGCAAAATACTAACAAGAATCCTTTACAGATGAATGTAAAGATTCGTAGAAGCCGACCTCGGGGAAGATCAGTTTGGATTCCGAAGAAATATAGCAACGCCCGAGGGGATACTGACCTGCGACTTCTCATAGAATATAGATTAAGGAAAGCAAACCTTCGTTTAAAGCATTTGTAGACTTAGAGAAAGCTTTTGACAATGTTGACTGGAATACTTTCTTTCGAATTCTAAAGGTTTCAGGGGTAAGATAGAAAGAGTGAAAGGCTATTTACAATTTGTACAGAAACCAGACGGCAGTTATAAGAGTCGATGGGTACGAAAGGGAACCGGTGGTTGAGAAGGGAGTGAGGCAGGGTTGTAGCTCTCCGATGTTATTCAATCTGCACATCGAGCAAGCAGTAAAGAAAAAAAAGGGAAAATTTGGAGTAGAAATTAAAATCCATGGAGAAGAAATACAAACTTTGATGTTTGCTGACTACATCGTAATTCTGTCAGAGAGAGCAAAGGACCTGGAAAAGCAGCTGTATAGAATGGACAGTGTCTTCAAAGGAGGATAGAAGATGAACACCAACGAAAGCAAAACGAGGATAATGGAGTGTAGTCGAATTAAATTGATGCTGAGGGAATTAGATTATGAAATGAAACACTTAAAGTAGTAAATGTGTTTTTCTATTTGGGAAGCAAAATAACTGATGACTGTCGAATTGGGGATGATATATACAATGTAGATTAGCTACGGCATGGAAAGAGTTTGTGAAGAAGAGAGAGTTGTTAACATGAGGTACAGATTTAAGTGAGAGGAAGTCTTTTCTGAAAGTATTTGCATGGAGTATAGGCATTTATAGAAGTGAAACTTAGACAAGAAGAGAATAGAAGCTTCCGAAGTGTGCTGCTACAGAAGAATGCTGTAGATTAGATGGGTGGATCACGTAACTAATGAGGAAGTACTGAATAGATTTGGGTACAAGAGGGATTTTTTGCGCAACGGATGGTAGGAGACGTTTGAGGCATCAAGGGGTCACTAATTTAGTTTTGGAAGGAAGCGTGGAGGATGAAAATCGCAGAGGGAGACCAAGAGATGAATACGCTAAGCAGGTTCAGTAGGATGTAGGCTGCAGTAGTTATTCGGAGATGAAGGGGCTTGCACAGGACAGAGTAGAATGAAGATCAAACCAGTCTCTGGACTGATGAACAGAACAGTGATGCTGAAGTTTTACTACGTTCTTGAAAAGATAAAGATGGCGAGATGGAGAGCATGAAGCTGTCTTCTATCACTAACATTTCCAAGTCCAATAATTAACGTGCCCACCCCGTGAAGTTAGTAGGTAAAAGATAGGAAAAAGAATAAGAACGAACAGAATGTTGTAGGCGATGAACTTTATTCCTTTCGTTATGTTGCCGGGGGGGGGGGGGGGGGGGGTGTAAACAAGAAAATTTTTTGTAAAACGTCCGGAAAGAAAATCGGCACGTTGTAAGGTACAGTGCCTCAAGACTAGACGGACAGGTAACCTACGACTGGGATAGTGTGAAACAGAATATAGTTTCAGTGTAAGCAAAGCAAAGACGAATGTGATACTGTGGAGAAGAGAGGAGAGGTGAAAATTGAAAATAATTTAGCAGTGGAAGTAGTAAAGGAGTGCTCCTGTCAAGAAAGGACGAATACACAAGATGGCCGAAGCAATGAAGGTATCAGAGGTAGATCGGCGGTGTGCGCAGAAAGCTTCTTTCAATAAAAACCAAGTACTGTTGTCAGATGTTGATTTGCGAATCAGAAAGATTTTAGTGAACGTGTACAGTTGAAGAGAAACGGAAGAAATGCATCTGGATGGTCAGACCGGCACTTGATCCGTCATCCTCCAAAGTGTGACCCCAGTCTGTTACCACTGTGGCATGTTACTCCAGTGAACAGGAAACGGTAGGAATCTGGTACTGTCAAAGAATATTAACAATTAAGTGAACAGGTAAAATACGTAGTGAAGAAATATAATTGAGGAAAATTTTTTTAGGGAAGACACTTATCGGAAGAAGGGATAGGGTAGCGGGGAATGTGCCACGGCATCCACGTTTAGTTACCTATAAGTTGTCACTAGAAGAGACAGTAGAGGCGAGAATGTACTAGGGCTAGGCTAAGGCCAACATAATTGTATAGGATATTGAGTGTAGTCCTTACGTTGGCATAAAAATATCAGTAGATTAGAAGGAAAGCTAGAGAAATGTAGTAGTCAAGGGACTAATGACTTAAAATATTATAAAATACAGTTAATGGTTAACATATATCGTATTACCAAGGCATATTCGATATAAATTTATTACAGTAATTTCTTGTTGAACGTGTCAGTGGTATAAAACACTGACAAATGTGAATGGCTCCCATTGAGAAACTCATTTCCGACTCCTCCTCTGTGTGTTTCGGTACCCGCTTTCGTAGCAGTGGCTCGCAAACTCACGCTTGTGCGGTGGCGCTTGGCTTGAAGATACGCCGGTTCGAATCCTGGTGGTGGATGAGATATTTTAATATCAGTATTTGGCCGGTACCGATGTCCTGGATTAAATTCAAAACACCTCCGCAGTGTCTCATGAAGTGAGGGCATGTGACATTGTTGATAGCGATCCGTTCGTTAGATCGAAAGGTAAGTTCGGGAGCCGGTGTTCCGACTGCTGCAGTGCAAGTTGTATACATTGCTGGACACCGAAACGTCGTTGGCATGTTCATAAGCCAGTGCGTTCGCCACGTATGTTCAAGAAAACTAGTTCCACTTTCTGACACCAGGTGACAATATGGCACTGTAAGTAACCAGAGTATAAAAGTTTCTGGTTTGACATCGGTGAGCTGTTTGTCGATGGCGAGGCGTATTGATTTATTTTGGGGAGTGATTGTTGGTGTAAAGGGTTAAGAAGGTTAGTTTTCCGTAAGAAACGCATAGGCGAAAGACCGTGAACTGCTGCTAAAGTCGTATTATCAGCACGGCAGCAATAACAAAAAAAAGTTCAAATTTGTGTGAAATCTTATGGGACTTAACTGCTAAGGTCATCAGTTCCTAAGCTTACACACTACTTAACCTAATTAATCCTAAGGACAAACACACACACACCCATGTCCGAGGGAGGACTCGAACCTCCGCCGGGAGCAGCAATAACAGTGCTGCACTGCAGGAAAACGCCGACAGAAACAGCTGAAGAAAGATCTCATGTCAATAAATGGGCTAGGGAATCTAATCAAGATATTTGAAGAAAAATTTCAATTAGGTGGTGCAGCACGTAGAGAAAAGATTCCCATTGCTAATCCTGCCTAGTCGTCGAATATGGGGTGTCGTGTCTAGGAAACGTACTTTTCGGATAGCTGGACAAACAATTCAGACATATCGTATTAATGAGTTTTATCACGAAAAGTACGTGACAATACTTAACTTACAGAAATAGACTGATGCGTCGCAAGCAAAGGGCGACAGACAGATAAGAAATTTCTTCAGTATAACAATTCCTAAGTCGCTTGTATACAAGTCACTAGTCTTCTGGCAGCTGTAGAACTGAACCGCAGCCAGTAAGGGAGGCGCTTATGTCTTCTTCACATAGAGGCCGCTGCTGTCGTTTTGTCGTCCTGGAGAGGGGTCGATCAGCTTGCAATTGGCTGACGTCTTCTTCACAGTCCTTTCTCCCTCGTTCCCGAGTGGCGTGCCAGCGCTTAACTTTACGCCATTACATTCCTTCCCTCAAATCGACGGGCCGTTGTCGTACCAGGAGGGGAGGGGAAGCAGGAGCGTGGCGGAAGTACAGCTGTGAGGACGGGGCGTGAGTCGTGCTTGGGTAGCTCAGTTGGTAGAGCACTTGCCCGCGAAAGGCAAAGGTCCCGAGTTCGAATCTCGGTCCGACAAACAGTTTTAATCTGACAGGAAGTTTCATATCAGCGCACACTCCGCTGCAGAGTGAAAATCTCATTCAGGAACGTGGATGCTGCTTCCAGTCGTACCCCACCGTCCGGCCTTCGCTCTGCCGGAAAGGTCCTCTGGAAAACAATCGGAAGGATACGCGTCCTCCTCCTGAGGCAAGTAACAAGGTGCAGAAGTGTCCGCCTCCACGGTGTCGTCGCGCGGTGTTGTAATGAAACCCTATGGTGGCTGCTGTCGCCGCGCTGTCCTCGGCATCCGTGAATCTGCGGGAAGACACACAGAAGAGCCACCGAGCACATGACTGTGGCGAATTTGATTGTAATGTCCGCGCTGCAATCCGTCTGGGCCTGAAACGTGATACATACTTGCGACAAGTCGACGAACGATCTCGCCTCGCGCCCACTGTCTGCTGCAGCTAAAAGCCCTGTAAAACACAATATCTTGCTGCGCGAGGCGATACTTGCGGCCTTCCTTCGGCGCCGGTTGCTGAGGAGGGTGGAGCAGGTGGCGGCCGTGAAGCAATTCCACCGGCGAAGGTCCATCTCGTGGATGCGAACGACAGGAGGCGAAAAACAGTTGCAATGCTTCCCTGGTGTGTGCGGGGTGGAGTTTGGCCATCTGCTGCTTGAATGTTCTGACAAAACGTTCCGCTTCGCCGTTTGACTGTGGATGGAACGGTGCACTAGTGAGATGCTACATGCCACTGCGTTCAGAGAATGTTTCAGATTCCTTGGACGTGAGCTGAGGGGCATTGTCTGACACTATGACTTCAGGCAAACAATCGAGGCAAAAATTAGAGGCCAACGGCTGAATTTTGCTACGTGATGTCTTCGAGTTCATTGGCACAACAAAAGGAAACTTGCTACAAGAGTCTACCACAATCACCCAAAGAGTGTTCCGAAAACGTGCCGCAAAGTCTGTGTGCACACGTTGCCATGGTGATTGCGACTTAAGCCAAGCAGAGAATATTTTCGGCGGAGCGGACTGATTTTCCGCACATTTGGACATTTGGGGATCAACGCACGTGACTGTCCAGTGTCGTTTTGAGCAAGAACCACACCTCTGCGGAGTATTGGCGCACTACAGAGGTCTTTATGCTATGCAATGTGCGATGCCGAGATTTGCGAATGTAGTTTAGCAAAACGTTCAAAACTGAATCAACTTCCGTTGCCTGTGCAATTTTCCTGTAATTCAGAGGAAAAGATGGAAACAATTCAGAATCCTTAGCATCGATGTGATAACAAGATGCAGCAGAAGCGTGAAATCGGTATCAGGGCCAGTCGGATGCGCCCGCATCACCATGTTGAGCTGTCGGACAATACACAATCTCGTACTGGTATTGAAACAACAACAAAGTCCATCTTTGCAATTTTTGGGCAGTTCGTGCACGAACTGGCTTCGTCGGATGAAACAAGGACTGCAATGGCTTGCCATCCGTTGCTAAGTAGAATTTTCTGCCATTCAAATAGTGGTTTCATTTGGTGACGCCACACACAATAGCCAATGCCTCTTTCTCTGTTTGTGAATAGTCACACTGAGCTTTGGACAACACTTTTGATGAGAAAACAATAGGCCTGTCTTTATCAACAATTTTGTGTGAAAGCACGGCACCGATTCTGTAAGAGGAAGCTTCAGCTTGCAGCAAAATTGATTTTTCAGGATCAAAGTGAACCAAGCATCTGTTACTGAGCATTGCATCTTTAAGGTTTTGAAAAGCTTCTGGGCACTTATCTGTCGAAACAAAGGGAACGTTCTTGCGACGCAAGCGATGCAATGCAGATGCTATTTGTACAGCATTCGGTATTAATCGAATACAATAGTTCATTTTCCCTACGACAGACTGAAATCCTGTGACACTGCGAGGAACTGGCAAGTCTCGCAAGGCTAGCAAATGTGACTGAAGCGGATGTACACCTTGAATCTTTATGAGATGAGCAAGATACTACAACTGAGGTTTAAGAAAATCACACTTGTCCAGTCTAACTTTAGTCCTGCATCCGATAACACACGAAACAAACCACGCAAATTTGCAGTTTTTCCTTAAGGTGTACGACCTGCTACGACAGTATCGCCCAAATAGTTTGAATAGTTTTGTACTTGAGCATTCAGCTATTCTAAATGCGATTGGAAAATGGCGAGTGCGGAAGCATTGCCAAAAGGCAAACGCAAATATTTAAACGTTTTGAGAATCTTCATCAAGTATTATTTTAAGATATGAGTCACGCAAATCAATTTTTGAAAGGTAGCGACCAGCGCCTAGTTTGTCCATGAGATCCTCTGGGCGTGACAATGGACAAATCTTAATCAAAGTTTGCGGGTTGATGGTAGACCTAAAGTCAACACAGAGGCGAATGCTATCTGAATGTTTGGGGAGCAAAAACAGTGGACTTGCTCACTGATTAGCTTGTATGGGCGCAATAGCTCCGCCATCTTGCAATTCTGTTAAACCAGCGGCTGCTTTGTCCTGTAATGCAATGGGAACAATTGTGGCCCGGCAAAATTTCAGCTGAGCATCGTTTTTCATAGTAATATGTGCAACGAAATTGTTATCCTTGCCTAACCCTTCATAAAAGAGTTCAGAGAAGTCTTTCAGCAAGCTAGCTACACTGTCTTTATCACTGTACAGTCACTGACAACACATTTTCCTGAATGTAAAAGCCGAAGGAATCAAATGAATCAAGGCCAAATATCTCACAATCGCGTGATTGTAGCACATAGAAAGTCACAGTTTGCGTATACAAGTGATACATGGCAGCAAAGAACCATTTCCGAGGATGGGAATGTCTTGTCCATTATAAGCTGTCAGGTGTTTGCTAGTTTCAGGCAGGCATGGGGAGCCTAACAGTTCATTTGTGTTACAATTTAGCAATGTAAAAGAGGCATCCATATCCAAATGAAATTTCTCAGGTTTTCCACTAATATACAAGTGAACAGAAAGCTTGTTGGACTGGCGTAGCACTAAGGAAACCTTCACTTGATAGTATTGCTAATGCCTCCAGCAGGCTTTGAATACATGCATTGATTATGTTAGCCTTGTGCCGAAATTTTTGTGAGTGGGCAGAAATTTTTGTTCCGTTGAAAACATACGGATTGTATGTGACCTTTATTGCCACAAGTGTAACACTGTGCTTGTCATTAGGATGCGCAGTCTTGGCGTTTGTGCCGTGAGTAGCACCTAGGGCATGACTCAATTCCATTCACCTGTTTAGAGAGCTGTTTGCAAAGCATGGAGAATTGATATGGTGCGTGGCGCACGCATGCTGTCACTGCCTACTGGGCCAATCGTAAGCAAGGGCCGACTGAACCGGACTGATTGGTGGCTGCTGAAATTTATCGGCCGACATGGCCCCTGAATCGTACTGATCCAGTATTTGCACTATGTACTGAAATGATGGATCTTACTATTTCAAAATCTTTTCTCTAAATTTGACATCAGTTACATAGTACACAATATCTGAATGTAAAGCACCACAAGCACATATTAATTTGTTTTTCCTCGTCATAGCCGGAAAGCTGTTGCCCACTCGCGGTAAGTTCCTTCTGACCTTTGCTTACAATTAAAGAATTGGTACCTAGCTGCTACCACATTCGCTAGTTGGTCTTAACAGTTAGTTAGCGAATCTACAAACTCATCATAGGAAAGTTTACTTGGATTGAAATGGTTCAAATGGCTCTGAGCACTATGGGACTTAACATCTATGGTCATCAGTCCCCTAGAACTTAGAACTACTTAAACCTAACTAACCTAAGGACATCACACAACACCCAACCATCACGAGGCAGAGAAAATCCCTGACCCCGCCGGGAATCGAACCCGGGAACCCGGGCGTGGGAAGCGAGAACGCTACCGCACGACCACGAGATGCGGGCACTTGGATTGACGTTAGGGAATAATTTCTGAATGAGGATATACACTGCGCTTCCTATCGTTGACAAAAAGTAATGTTTCACAGTACCTGGTACACTGTGAGCAATTACGTGGGCTTCTAACGGTTGCAGCTACTCAAGACATTCCTTGTCTTTGTCATTAAACTGGCGAAATGGCGGTATGGCACTCGGAGCTACAGTTATTGTTTTTTGCACTGTATTAGTGGCTCGACTCATCAGGAGCTGCTGTATCACGTTTAGCAGTGAGGCAGCTTGCTGGGTCTGAAACTGAAACATCGGTCGCTTGCAGCTGAGGCCATGAGCAGGACTGGGAGAGGTGGTCCAAAAATGGCTCTGAGCACTATGGGACTGAACTGCTGTGGTCATAAGTCCCCCTACTTAAACCTAACTAACCTAAGAACGTCACACACATCCATGCCCGAGGCAGGATTCGAACCTGCGACCGGAGCGGTCGTGCGGTTCCAGACTGTAGCGCCTTTAACCGCTCGGCCACTCCGGCCGGCTGGTTCAAATGGCTCTGAGCACTATGAGACTTAACATCTGAGTTCATCAGTCCCCTAGAACTTAGAACTACTTAAACCTGACTAACCTAAGGACATCACACACATCCATGCCCGAGGCAGGATTCAAACCTGCGAACGTAGCGGTCGCGCGTTTCCAGACTGAAGCACCTAGAACCGTCAGCCACTCCGGCCGGCGGGAGAGGTGGGTTGGAATAATAAAATGGATGAGAGAAATACAATGTACAGACAACGCAAGCAATAAATATAAGCATACAAATAAAGAATTTCCGCAACGCCAACCTGCAAACACTGAATAGCAAAAACACTAAAAGAGGTACTGTTAAAGCAGGTAATCACACCTCGGCAACGTAAAGACGCAGTAAAATTAAGGTGCCAGCAAAAACACAAAAGAAAATCCTTGGCAGACAGGCACTGGGTTCTTCTTAATACTCGTCGTCAAATGTTGGGTCCTGCCTAGTCGTTGAATGTGGGGTGTCTAGGAAACCTGCTTTCTCGGATCGCTAATCCAGCAATTCAAATAAATTCTATTAAAGGGTCCTATTACGAAAAGTACCTGACAATGCTTAACTTAGGGAAATACACAGATGTGTCACAAGCAAAGGGAGATAGACAAATAAAAATCTCTTCAGTATAACAATTCCTAAGTTGCTGCTACACACGTCACTAGCCTTTAAGCTACTGTAGAACTGGGCTGAGGGTAGTTGGGCGCGGCACTTATGTACTTTTCACATAGAGGCCGCTGTTGTCGCGTTGTCGTCCTGGAGATGGGTCGATCAGCGTGCAATTGGCTGACGTCTTCTTCACAGCCCTTTGTGCTCTCTCGTTCCCGCCCGGCGTATTGGCCCTTGACTTCACACCGCAACACCCATCCCCTAGTTGATGAATTTTCTGTTGCTATAGACGACCATGGAGCACATGCCTCAAATTCTGCAGTCACGGATCGAGCTGTCACTGGAACAGTTCAAAAGATTTTACGGCGCGTTCTACACTGGTATCCCTACAAGATCCAGAACGTGTACCAGATGGTAGGCTACAACGTCGTGACTTTGCCCGTCGTTGTTTGGCACCAATGGAAATGGATGACATGTGCCTGGGAAACATTCTTTGGACAGACGAGGCACATTTTACACTACACAGTGCCTTGAATTCACAACACTGTCGCATGTGGGATCCTACTCTGCCACATGCTGTGCAGGAAAATCAACAGTACTCAGCTACGTGACTGTGTGATGTGGTTTCACAAGCTCCTTCATTCTCAGTTCGTTATTCTTCGAAGAGTGCACTTGTCAGGTGCACAGGTTATAAGGACCTGCTTGTGCAGCACGTGATTCCAGCTTTGGAAGAATACATCTGTGCCCACGCCACAATTTGCGTGCAACTTGGGGAGTCACCACAAATCGCTTGCCAAGTGAAAATTTACTTCGAGAAACTTTCAGTAAAGACCGCGTCATCTCTAGGATATTTTTAGAAGTGTGGCCCTCCAGATCCCCAATATACGCCCATGTGGCTTCTGGTTTTGGGGATATCTGAAAGATTGTTCTATCAGAAACGTAACCGGACTCTTCCCGATCTGAAGAATGGCATGTATCTACACTTACACCTGCATCTACATACATACTCCGCAAGCCACCGTACAGTGCGTGTCGAAGGGTACCCTGTTCCTCTTTTAAACAGAGAGAGGGGAAAAGGATTCTCTACAGGGTGGTCCATTGATAGTGCCCGGTCCAAATATCTCACGAAATAAGCATCAAACGAAAATACTACAAAGAACGAAACTGGTCTAGCTTGAAAGTGGAAACCAGATTGCGCTATGGTTGGGCCGCTAGATGGCGCTGTCATAGGTTAAACGGATATCAACTGCGTTTTTTTTTAAAATAGGAATCCCAATTTTTAATTACATATTCGTGCAATACGTATAGAAATATGAGTGTTTTAGTTGGATCACTTTTTTCGCTTTGTGATAGATGGCGCTGTAATAGTCACAAACTTATAATTACGTGGTATCACGTAACATTCCCCCAGTGCAGACGGTATTTGCTTCGTGATACATTACCCGTGTTAAAATGGGCCTTTTACCAATTGCGGAAAAGGTCGATATCGTGTTGATGTATGGCTATTGTGATCAAAATGCCCAACCGGCGTGTGCGATGCATGCTGCTCGGTATCCTGGACGACATCACCCAAGTGTCCGGACCGTTCGCCGGATAGTTACGTTATTTAAGGAAACAGGAAGTGTTCAGCCACATGTGAAACGTCAACCACGACCTGCAACAAATGGTGATGCCCAAGTAGGTGTTTTAGCTGCTGTCGCATCTAATCCGCACATCAATAGCAGAGAAATTGCGTGAGAATCTGCAATCAAAAAACGTCGGTGTTTTGAATGCTACATCAACATCGATTACACTCGTACCATATTTCTATGCACCAGGAATTGCATGGCTACGACTTGGAACGTCGTGTACAGTTCTGCCACTGGGCGAAAGAGAAATTACGGGATGATGACAGATTTTTCGCACGCGTTCCATTTAGCGATGAAGCGTCATTCACCAACAGCGATAACGTAAACCAGCATAATATGCACTATTAGACAACGGAAAGTCCACGATGGCTTCGAGAAGTGGAACATCAGCGACCTTGACGGGTTAACGTACGGTGCGGCATTATGGGAGGAAGGATAATTGGCCCCAATTTTATCGATGGCACTCTAAATGGTGCAGTGTATGCTGATTTCCTACGTAATGTTCCACCGATGTTACTACAAGATGTTTCACTGCATGTCAGAATGGTCATGTACTTCCAACATGATGGATGTCCGGAACATAGCTCGCGTGCTGGCCGAGATGGCCGAGCGGTTCTAGGGGCTACAGTCTGGAACTGCGTGACCGCTACGGTCACAGGTTCGAATCCTGCCTCGGGCATGGATGTGTGTGATGTCCTTAGGTTCGTTAGGTTTAAGTAGTTCTAAGTCCTAGGGGACTGATGAACTCAGAAGTTAAGTCCCATAGTGCTCAGAGCCATTTGAACCATAGCTCGCGTGCGGTTGAAGCGATATTGAGTAGCATATTTCATGACAGGTGGATTGGTCGTCGAAGCACCATACCATGGCCCGCACGTTCACTGGATCTCACGTCCCCGGATTTCTTTCTGTGGGGAATGTTGAATGATGTTTGCTATCGTGATCAACCGACAACGCCTGACGACATGCGTCAGCGCATTATCGATGCATGTGCGAACATTACGGAAGGCAAACTGTTTAGAGGAATGTCGTTACACGTATTGCCAAATGCACTGAGGTTGACGTACATAATTTTGAGCATTTATTGCATTAATGTAGTATTTACAGGTAATCACGCTGTAACAGCATGCGTTCTCAGAAACGATAAGTTCACAAAGGTATATGTATCACATTGGAACAACCGAAATAAAGTTTAATTATAACCGCCATGCATATGTGGAAGACATATGGGTACACTGGAGACTTTCAAACTGATTATATAATGGTGACACCGACTTTTCGAAAATATGTGGCATTTTAGGGGCACTTGCGGAATCTGGGAATAAGTTTCTGTTTCTGAAAGTCAGATTAAAAACTGAAGAAATTGGAAAAAAGATAGAAGATTAATGGGATAGTACCTGTACAAAAGGAAAGAGCGAGAGGCTGTCTATAGTTCAGAGTGAGCTTTAGACAACGTTGGACTACAACGAGGAACGGTATACACCAGAAAAGCTTTAACGGATAACGAAGTCAGGAGAGCATTATATTGGGAAAAAGTCAGGGTTAATAGAAGTCCCTTTAATGTACAAAAGGCATTGAATTTAATTTACGAGTACAGAAAATATAAAAATGAAGCCATTTAAACATCTATAAAATAATACTGGCAGGAAGTTCAAACAAGCTAAGCAGGAATGGCTACGGTACAAACGGAGAAGGTGGAAGGAGCTGTTAGAGGGTCTATATAGGGCAAATAAACTTGAGGACAACGTTATAGAAAGAAGAGGGTGTATAGATGAAGATGAGATTTGGGTTACAAAGACTGCCAGAAGTATTTGACAGAGGACTGAAAGATCTAAATGCAAACAAGATCCTGGAATACACATTGTCTCAGAGTTATTCAAAATCCTTGTGATAGCCAATCACGATAAAATTATTCCAACTCGTGTGCAGAATCTACGAAACGGCAAAATACCCTCATACTTCAGGAAGAATGTATTGCTTCGGATTCCCAAGGAGGCAGGTGCTGACAGGTGTGAATAGTATTGAACTGTCGGTTAGTAATCCATGGTTACAAAATATTGACCCAAATTATTATAGAAGAATTAGAAAACAGCGAGATGCCAACCTCGCAGAAGATCATTTTGGTTTCCGTAGAAATGCAGGAACATGCGAGGCAGTAGTGAGACTACAGCTTATTCCAGAAGACAGATTAAAGAAAGGGAAACTTACATTTATAGAATTTGTGGTTTAGTGAAAGTTTCGTCAGTGTTTGCTAGACTGTGCTGGTCGAAGATTTTAAGGTATCAATGATAAAATACGGAGAACGAAAGGTTATTACTGAGAGGTAATGGACGTGGAAGGGAAGAAGCAATTAAGCAAGGGAGTGAGACGCGGCTGTAGGCTATGCCTGATGTTATTGAGGCTATACACTGAGCTAGCAGTAAGGGCAACCAAGGGCAAATAAGGAAATCGAATTGAAGTACACAGAGAAGAAATAAAATATTCTAAGACGAACATCATCAAAAGTAAAACCAGAGTAACAGAGTCACATCGAAATAAATTAGTTGGTAATGCTACTACTGGGAAATGAGAAACTAGTGGATACGTTCTGCTACATGAGCATTAAAGTAGAAGAGGGTGGTCGCACTAGAGGACGTAAAGTGCAGACTGTCTATAGCAATAAAAGAATTTCTGAGGAAGAGAAATTATTGACTATAATATCGGTTTAAGTGCTAGGAATTGCTTTCTGAAAATATTTGACTGATATGTAACCTCGTACAGAAATAAAACGTCAACTAAATGCAGTACAGGGAAGGAGAGAATAGAAGCTTCCGAAATGCGGTGCTACAGAGGAAATTAGATAGATACGTCGAATAACGGATGAGAATTCCCCGAACTTCGAAATCTGGATCTTATTTTACTTAGTTATATTGATTTCAGCTTCCAGGTATGATCGCACCTTTAATTAATATGTTATATTGACGTACATTTTTATATCAGTGACTCAGAGAACAAACAACAAAGCATGTGCTCGCGCCGCACTCCAGTGCAGTTAAGAATCTCTCTGTCATCCCGTTACGTACCATCGCCCCCCCCCCCCCTCCCACGGAAAAAAATTCTGTTTTTAATCAGTCTTGTGACTGATCAGATGCGTTTTTCCCATATTTGCGTTTTTCCCGTATTTGCGTTTTTCCCGTATTTGCGTTTTTCCCATATTTGCGTTTTCCCCATGTACTCTGCCAGCTTCTTCATCTCAGAGTAGCAGTTGCACCCCAAGTCCTTCATTATTTGTTCGATACATTCCAAATCTTCGCCTATAGCCTTATTGTCTCTAGCTCCCTCTCGTACCGCGGAAGCTATTTTTATTTGTATTTACACATACCCTGTCCCTTCTTTTTCTCAACGTTTTCTAAATGATTCTCTGCTTGTCGATTCTCCGTAGAATCTCCTCATTTATTATTGTATCGGTCTACCGAAGTTTTCACATCGTTCTATAGGACTACAACTCAAATGCTTCGATTCTCTCCTTTTCGACTTTTACCACAGTCCACTCCTCACTTGAATACAACAATGTGCTCTAAACGTACATTCCAAGAAATTTCTTCCACAAATTAATGACCACGGGTGATACCACTAGACATCTATTGGCCAGAAAAGTCCTGTTTGCCCTGTCATACTCTATTTGTCTTCTACGCTCCATCCTTCATTTATTAATTTGCCCCCAAGTCAGCAGAATTTCTTCACTTCCTCTACTCCGTGGTCCCACACTTTTATGTTAAGTTGATCGCTCAACTAATTTCTGCTACTCAATAATTTCGTCTTTCTTAGGTGTACTCTGAGTCGATGTGATCGATATACTGTATTCATCAGACTGTTCATGCTATTTAACAGATCCTGCAATTCACTGCGGATAACAATATCTTCAACGAATCCCTTAACTGTGAATTTTATAGATCGTACAATAAGATACATATAACGCTTCTAGAGGACAAATGTAAAGATGTAGAGGCTTATGTCACTAGGGGTAAGATAGATACTGCCTACAGGAAAATTAAAGAGACCTTTGGAGATAAGAGAACCACTTGTATGAACATCAAGAGCTCAGATGGAAACCCAGTTCTAAGCAAAGAAGGGAAAGCAGAAAGGTGGAAGGAGTATGTAGAGGGTCTATACAAGGGCGATGTACTTGAGGACAGTATTGTGGAAATGGAACAGGATGTAGATGAAGATGAAATGGGAAATACGATACTGCATGAAGAGTTTGACAGAGCACTGAAAGACCTGAGTCGAAACAAGGCCCCCGGAGTAGACAACATTCCATTGGAACTACTGACGGCCTTGGGAGAGCCAGTCCTGACAAAACTCTACCATCTGGTGAGCAACATGTATGAGACAGGCGAAATACCCTCAGATTTCAAGAAGAATATAATAATCCCAATCCCAAAGAAAGCAGGTGTTGACAGTTGTGAAAATTACCGAACAATCAGTTTAATAAGCCACAGCTGCAAAATACTAACACGAATTCTTTACAGACGAATGGAAAAACTAGTAGAAGCCGACCTCGGGGAAGATCAGTTTGGATTCCGTAGAAATACTGGAACACGTGAGGCAGTACTGACCTTACGACTTATCTTAGAAGAAAGATTAAGGAAAGGCTAACCTACGTTTCTAGCATTTTTAGATTTAGAGAAAGCTTTTGACAATGTTGACTGGAATACTCTCTTTCAAATTCTAAAGGTGCGAGGGGTAAAATACAGGGAGCGAAAGGCTATTTACAATTTGTACAGAAAGCAGATGGCAGTTATAAGAGTCGAGGGACATGAAAGGGAAGCAGTTGTTGGGAAGGGAGTAAGACAGGGTTGTAGCCTCTCCCCGATGTTATTCAATCTGTATATTGAGCAAGCAGTAAAGGAAACAAAAGAAAAATTCGGAGTAGGTATTAAAATCCATGGAGAAGAAATAAAAACTTGAAGGTTAAAAAAAAAAAAATGGTTCAAATGGCTCTGAGCACTATGGGACTCAACTGCTGAGGTCATTAGTCCCCTAGAACTTAGAACTAGTTAAACCTAACTAACCTAAGGACATCACACACATCGATGCCCGAGGCAGGATTCGAATCTGCGACCGTAGCGGTCTCGCGGTTCCAGACTGCAGCGCCAGAACCGCGCGGCCACTTCGGCGAGCACTTTAAGGCTCGCCGATGACATTGTAATTCTGTCAGAGACAGCAAAGGACTTGGAAGAGCAGTTGAATGGAATGGATAGCGTCTTGAAAGGAGGATATAAGATGAACATCAACAAAAGCAAAACAAGGATAATGGAATGAGGAAGTATTGAATAGGATTGGGGAGAAGAGAAGTTTGTGGCACAGCTTGACCAGAAGAAGGGATCGGTTGGTAGGACATGTTCTGAGGCATCAAGGGATCACCAATTTAGTATTGGAGGGCAGCGTGGAGGGTAACATCGTAGAGGGAGACCAAGAGATGAATACACTAAGCAGATTCAGAAGGATGTAGGTTGCAGTAGGTACTAGGAGATGAAGAAGCTTGCACAGGATAGAGTAGCATGGAGAGCTGCATCAAACCAGTCTCAGCACTGAAGACCACAAAAACAACAACGCTTCCCTACTTTTCCCTCTTGGTTCTTGCACCTGCTGTATATTACCCCTGTTTCCCCAGAGATCACACCTATTTTCCTGAGAATTTCGAACATTATGCACCATTTTGAACCGTCGAAAGCTTTCTTCAGGTCGACAAACCATATGAACATGCTTCTTCTTCATTACTGACTCAATTATCAATTAAGTGTCACAACTGATTCTCTGTTTCGTTTGGATAAACTGATCGTCATCTAAGAGATCCTCAAACTGGATTGGCACTCTTCTGTATATTGTTCTAACAGATCAGGTAAACAGGTACTACTAGTTTTTTTTCATTATACGCCGGTTCAGTGTACACTGAAAAAAACTTAATCACGTTACCGGAGATGAGCAGTCGCCTGGAATACTTATACTATTATTGTAATTGAACTCTGAACTTATACGTTAAATTTTCTTACCGTCTGGCCGGATAACCTTTTCACAAATCATCAGAACCGACCTCGGAAGAGGGTGTTCCTTTGCGGAGACTCGGCGGAAAAAAATATTTGCGGCCCGCTGTGTGTCTTCCCCTGCCGCGCGCGTTACGCTGTTTACACGGCGGGAGGCGGTAGCTTTGAGGGGTGTGACAGGACGCCCGTCTCTCTCAGACAGTTGAACGCAGCCTGACGGCGGCGTCGACACGGCTAACGGCAGCAGACGCGACCGGCGTCAAGACGCCCTCTCCTGGGACGCAGCCTGCTGACTGGAAGAGAACCGACGCTTTCGCTACGTCAGCCGCTGTAAAAGTAACAACTAGGGAGCCGATTTCTGAGTTCGTGCGTATGTGCTATATATATATTACTGGCCACTAAAATTGCTACACCAAGAAGAAATGCAGATGATAAACGGGTATTCATTGGACAAATATACTAGAACTGACATGTGATTACATTTTCACGCAATTTGGGTGCATAGATCCTGAGAAATCAGTACTCAGAACAACCACCTCTGACCGTAATAACGGCCTTGATACGCCTGGGCATTGAGTCAAAGATAGCTAGAATGGCGTGTACAAGTACAGCTCCCCACGCAGCTTCAACACGATACAACAGTTCATCAAGAGTAGTGACTGGCGTATTGTGACGAGTCAGTTGCTCGGCCACTACTGACCAGACGTTTTCAGTTGGTGAGAGATCTGGAGAATGTGCTGGCCAGGGCAGCAGTCGAACATTTTCTGTATCCAGAAAGGCCCGTCCAGTACCTCCAACATGCGGTCGTGCATTGTCCTGCTGAAATGTAGGATTTCGCAGGGATCGAATGAAGGGTAGAGCCACGGGTCGTAACACATCTGAAATGTAACGTCCACAGTTCAAAGTGCCGTCAATGCGAATAAGAGGTGACCGGGACGTGTAACCAATGGCACCCCATACCATCACGCCGGGTGAGGCTTCCACCACGATGTCACCAAATACGGATGCGACCATCATGATGCTGTGAACAGAACCTGGATTAATCCCAAAAAATCAAGTTTTGATATACGTGCACCCAGGTTCATCCTTGAGTACACCATCGGAGGCGCTCCTCTCTGTGATGCACCGCCAAGGGTAACCGCAGCCATGGTCTCCGAGCTGATAGTCCATGCTGCTGCAAACGTCGTCGAACTGTTCGTGCAGATTGTTGTTGTCTTGCAAACGTCCCCATATGCTTACTCAGGGATCGAGACGTCGCTGCACGATCCGTATTACCCTCGTGAACCCACCGATTCCATATTCTGCTAACAGTAATAGGCTCTCGACCAACACGAGCAGCAATGTCGCGATACAATAAACCGCAATCCCGCTAGGCTATAATCCGACCTATATAAATGTCGGAAACTTGATGGTACACATATCTCCTCCTTACACGAGGCATCATAATAACGTTTCACCAGGCAATGCCGGTCAACTGC
The DNA here is from genome assembly GCF_021461385.2 of Schistocerca piceifrons. Taxonomy (NCBI): domain Eukaryota; kingdom Metazoa; phylum Arthropoda; class Insecta; order Orthoptera; family Acrididae; genus Schistocerca; species Schistocerca piceifrons. Next base: position 85,431,939 of record NC_060141.1, read on the forward strand.
TGTTTGTGTATGAAAAATCAGTTGGAAACTTTCCTCATGTCAGTACGTTGTAGGTGTCGCCAATGGTGCCAACCTTGTGTGAATGCTCTGAAAAGCTAATTATTTACATATCACAGCATGTTCTTCCTGTCGGTTAAATTTCGCGTCTGTAGCACGTCATCTTCGTGGTGTAGCAATTTTAATGGCCAGTAGTGTAGTAACGTGAGAATAGTCATCGTGTACGCCCTAATATCGTGTCGGAGTTCCATTTGCACGGCTTAGTGAAGCAATTCGAGATGGCCTGGTTTCAGCAAATCGTTGGAAGTGCCTGCCTGTGTAGCCATCCCTCGCGATTTCGTACCATAAATGTTCCGTGGGACTCATGACAGGCGGCAACCTGGGCGGCCGAATCATTCATTCGAACTGTCCAAAAGATTCTTAGAACCAACAGCGAACTGTTGTGGCTCGGTGACATGGCGTATTGATAACCACAAAAATTCCATCATTGTTTGGGAACATGAAGTCCATGAATGGATGCAGTAGCTGAACATAACCATTTCCAAAAAAAAAAAAATGGTTAAAATGGCTTTGAGCACTATGGGACTTAACTTCTAAGGTCATCAGTCCCCTAGAACTTAGAACTACTTAAACCTAACTAACCTAAGGACATCACACACATCCGTGCACGAGGCAGGATTCCAACCTGCGACTGTAGCGGTCGCGCGGCTCCAGACTGCAGCGCCTAGAATCGCTTGGCCACCCCGGCCGGCTAACCATTTCCAGTCGGCGTGCAGTTCATCCTATGTGAACTGAACCCACACTATTGTGGAGACACCATCAGTTTGCACAGTGCCTTGTTGACAACTTGGATCTATGGCTTCTTGGGGTCAGCGCCACACCCGAACTCTACCATCAGCTCTTACCATTCGTAGTCGGGATTTTTGGGACCAGGCCATGGTTTGCTGCCACAGCTCATTAACGCTAATTTTCACCGCACTGTCCAAATAGGTACGTTCATCTTACGTCCCACATTGAGTCCTCGGGTTCTTTTGCGCATAAAACCGGAACAGAAGAGAATATAAGCATTTGTGATGCGGTGTTACAGACGAATGTTGAAAATTAGGTGGACTGATAAGGTAAGGAAGGAGGAGGTACTGCGCAGAATCGGAGAGGAAAGGAATATGTGGAAAACGCTAACAAGGAGAAAGGGCGGGATGACTGGACGTCTGTTGAGACATGAGGGAATGATTTACATGGTACTAGAGTTGCAGAGGTTAAAAACTGTAGAGGAAGACAGAGATTGGAAAACATCCAACAGATGATTGCAAGTGCTACTCTGGGAAGAAGATGTTGGCACAGGAGAGGAATTCATGGTGGGCCGCATCAAACCAGTCAGAAGGCTGATGACTCAATAAATAAATAAACAAATAAATTAAAAATTTCACGCAGACTTGATGGTGTGTTAGAAACTATATGCAAACGCCGCTGCCCTCGGTTGTTAGGTGATGTCCGTCGTCCACTGAGTTGTCCGTGGTGATAGATAATGCCTGAAATGTCGTAATCTCGTCACACTCTTGATACTTCTGATCTCCGAATACTGAATTCCCTAACGATTTTCGAAATGGAATTGTCCATGCTTTTAGCTCCAACTACCATTCCGCATTCAAACTCTATTAATTCTTGCCATGCTGGCATAATCACGTAGAAAACCTTTTCAGGTGAATCATCTGAGCACAAATGGCAACTCCGCTCTTGCACTGCCCTTTTATACCTTGTGTACGCGATGTTACCGACATCTTGTATATGTGCATATCCCTGTCATGACTTTTCTCACATCAGTGTACACTGCTTGCCAAAAAGAAATTGAAGCACCTAGAGATGGAGGATGAAGCAAAATTAAACTTCTCGTTTTGAGATAGTATGTGATATTAGTAATTACAGTAAGGAATAAAATTTACAAAGGACTTTGCTGTGTGAGCCCTCTTATCAACATGACCTTACACCCAAACTGACTTGGATACGTCTATTGATTTGGTTCGAAACTGTGTCAAAAGTGATTGTATACTCTACAGAAGCAATATGGGCAACAACCGTTGTAACTATACGAAAGAACAGATACCGTCAGTGACTGTGCAGCTCTATAGAATGAAATGAAAATTAAATCAGGAGCCTAAGCTGTCGACAGGGGACGGTTGAAAATGTGTGCCCTGACCGGGACTCGAACATTTGATCTTCTGCTTACATAGCAGACGCTCTACCCATCTGAACCACCGAGGGCACAGAGGATAGTGCGACTGCAGGGATTTATCCCTTGTACGGTCTCCGTGAAACCCACATTACCAACTTAATGTCCACACACTACATTCGTAGTGCCCCTTCTCATTACACTAATTACTCGCGGAAGAAAATCTTACCGAGTCCCGTAAGAGTTCGGGCAATGCGTGTGCATCCGCACAGAAGAAGAAGGTCAGTGGATATGAAGATGGTATCTCTTCCTTGCGACAGGAGATCCCGGGTTCGAGTTTTGGTCGGGGCACACATTTTCAACTGTCCCCGTTTATGTATATCAACGCCTGTCGACAGCTTAGGGTCTTGATTTAATTATCATTTCACCGTTGCAACTTGTCCTTGATATTCTGGATAAGTGAGCGGACAATTTGGATGGGTTTCGGCTAATGAAAATGGGACATACAATTCAAGGTTTATTTCCCCGAAACAATCAATTAATTGTAATAAATTACACTGTGGCTTACAAATTACAGTGACACAAACAAATCAAGCTGCTTACAATGTGAGGTAATAAACATGTTATATACCACAGGTAAACAGAGAAACTTCAAAACTGTTTACAATTTGATACATTAACAAATAGTCGTTGTACAGTAAACTACATACTTTCACCTAATACAGTTAAATTTTTAAATGTGAAGAACAAATGTATAATTTACAATTAAATTTTCAGTTGAAGTTACTCCTTCCTATACTTTCTTTAAAAGAGTGATAAAATTTTCAACAGGTATCTCAGTCAAAAATGCCCTAAAATCCTTAACACAACAACACGTACATGACTAAATATATGTACGGCAAGGCCCAACATCAACAGCGCAAAACTTTCGCCAACATGGGCCGCTTGCCGGTCAAAACATGTTACGACTACAGCAGCGGGCAAACTTACATAGGTAATAACACAGGCCACCTAGCAATCTTGCCAAAATCAGTTTACACGAAGGAGTAAGAAGGGGGGGGAGGGGTAAACACAATAAATACCATACACAAGTGCACTTGCCAAAGCTACTACAAAAAATACACTATAAAAAAGGCTCTCAATTAATGACAAATCCGGGATAGACCCGGCAATATTGCACCTGAGCGCCAGTAGCCAAAATATGATTGACAGATACCAAGGTCTGACGTAATCTTAGGGCTAACTGGCACAACAAATAAATAAGAGTAAAAGAACAAGCAAATGCCAATGCCCAAGAATTTAAATAGCATTAAGACAACACGAGGCTAAAATCAATTGCTAAGACCTTGGACATCGTCTTAGGCTTAATTGACACTACAAATAAATAAAGGTAAAAGAACAGACAAATGACAATGCCCAGCAATTTACATAAAATAAGTAAGCACAAGGCTAAAATCAATTGCTAGCAACTTAACAAGCACAAATAAAAATATCAGACTGTTGCCACATCACAAACGGAACAGGCGCGCGGGCAATCCCCAGGAAGCCAGAAAAGCAATAACACACTCTCCAGCAACCGAGCCAGCCTGACCACAGTAATTTCAACTCAGAATCAGGGCGCGTGAGCACACCGGGTCCACGCAAAACACACACTGCTAAATAATTCCCACCAAAAGATACGCCTTCCCCCTCCCCCCCCCCCCCCCCCCCAAACGGGCGGGAAAACAAGGGCGACGACCGGGTACATACCAGCAGGAAACTCGACGCCCAGACTCCGGCTAAAACAGAATCACGCAGAAAACATAAACAACAGCTGAAGTAATGTGAAGTAAGGTGAAACGAACCCCGCCACGCAGACCGGACAGAGCAATACACAGAAAACCTGCCCTGCAGTCCTTACAACTCCTGGGTGCGGAAACCCAAGCGATATCGTGGCACCCTTTTCAGAGGCTGAGAACCTCGAGCGATCTCGTACGGGAATCTATCAGTTGTCCACTACACCACATCATCAACACGCCACACTGCCCAATGCAAAAATCAACGAGGCCCGCCAACAACGAGACCACACCACCGTGCCGGGGCGGAAGGCAAAATACCACCAGCTCGGTGCGAATCCAACTGCCGAGCCGAGCGCGCGCGGCCCCCCGCGATAAACGCTCCAGAGGGCAGCAGCCGCTTCAGCGCCTGCGCAGGCCGTACCAGACGGAAAAAGAAATACAAGTCGCTAACGATAATGCCGGATACGCAACGCGCCAGAGAAATGGCACAACAAGGGCGCCCGGACGGAGTTGACGTCAGAGCTGGTCCCACACACATGTGGTATCTTCCTGGCCGTGGGAGTACCTCAATATCACTCGTACATTTCATAGAGACACATGACAGGATGCTGTCGTACGCGCAGTAACATATGATGACACAAAACGTCAGTAATGTACCGTTAAAATGACTGAGCACTATGGAACTTAACATCTGAGGTCATCAGTCCCCTAGAACTTAGAACTACCTAATTCTAACTAACCTAAGGACATCACTCACATCCATGCCCTAGGCAGGATTCAAACCTGTGACCGTAGCAGCAGCGCGGTTCCAGACTGAAGCGCCTAAAACCGCTCGGCCACAACGGCCGGCAACGTACCGTTATGCCGACATAATTCCCTCAGTTACTACCAACTGTGACGTGACGTCAAACCTGATGCCTCTTGATACCATGACGCCAAGAGTAAAATCGATATGTCTCCTAGACTACAGAAGAATGGCACCTCTCCCAATACGCCGCCATGTTCGACTACGATGGCCTTCCATGGTTCGAAGAACTGCGGTTCCTCGCTGAACACAATGCGACGACATTCGTCAGAAAGCCGTGCTTCCTGGTCACGGGACGATTCCAAACGCAGCTGTTTATAATGTGATGTAAATGGCAGGCAGCACGTACTGTTGTGTAGGGTGCCGTTAGCACCAAAAGACGAACAGCTGTGTCATCGAATCAGGAGCCACCAGGTTTTACTTCAAGTCACGGTTGGCAGTGACTGAGGGAAATATGTTGGCACGACGGTGAATGGTGCACACCTTGCTTCCACACGTGTTACCTCTCGTGTGACAGTACACTGTGGCAGGACAATGCTGTTCTGCATATGGTACGTATCTCTATGGACTGTCTGTGTGATGGTGAAGTACACTCGTGGTCAACAAGAGCCCCTCACCCCTCACTGACGGAACGTGTGTGGTACCACTAGGACGTCAAATGCCAGCATCAATGATATCAAACATCAGATACAGAAGTTGAGGGCCAGCTTGTCTCAGAAGAGGATACAACGGCTTTGTGACACTTCAAAAACCGAATCAGTACATGCGTCCGGAGGGGGTGCAATATCATGTTGATAAGTGGGCTCATACTTCATTTATATTTGACTCGAGTTTGTAATCACTGAAAGAATATCACGTTCCCTTTGAAGCCGTGAATTTCAATTTTTCTTCCTCACGTTCTGCATCCTTCACTTTTTTTTATCGGGCAGCAACTCCAATGCTCTTTGAAGATCACCTTAGACCTTACCCAGGTTTGTTTATGAGCTCTGAAATGTGTGCAAGCTGTTACTTATGGGAAAGTGTGTGTAGTGTAGCGTAATTAACGTTAAGTGACATAAATATTGTTTTCCATAGTCATTTGAGGACCAGGTGCAACGTTATGGAGTAAAATAAGTGCAAGGAACCCATCAAGTCGACCTTATGATTTTAAGATGTAAGTAAGACCCCGTACCTCGCCACAAACGATGCTTACTTGTTCTGTTGTTATCTGATTAGTCATAGCTGCACAACGACATCCTTAATTCAATGAACTACACCATCTGATGAGTTTCAAGGGGATAATAAAAATTGTAACATCACGTAATGCGACTGGTTGTAGTCATTTCTGAAAACCCTTATTCGTCACAGTCATAGTGATCAACACTCACAGTTGATAAGTGTGTAATATTACATGCTAGGCTGGCATGTGCAGCACCTCCTTGTAGAGACAATTGCAGTATGTTAGGTGCTAAAGTATTATCTTTTTTTATGTGTATTATCGTTTGGATTTACTTTCATAAGTGTCAGTTTCTGCAGTTAATTGTGGTACACCTCGTACAAACGAAGAACATTAGATCGTCAGATGTTTAACACAGCAAAATCCGATGTTGGCCTACATTGAGACTCAGAAAGTAGATGTATCTCTGTTTCAGCTACGCTTTGTCCCTCACCAATTGAAGATGAAGAACAATTTTCCTCTTGTTAGAAGGGTTGAGTCATTTGTTCAACCAGACAGTCCGTTTATAAGTGGCTGTCACGAAAATCTACTGAACTCAGAATTGCACAATTTATAAATTACGTGCCTTTTTGATTTCACCGAAGAACTTTTCCCCATGTTTCACAAGTACTGGACGCTAATTTGACTGAGCTGTTTATGAATATGTTGGAAAGCTCACCTCGAAACTAAACACAAAGGATTTTTACCACACCGTGTAATTTGATTTTAATTTAAGTCATTAGTTGGTGTGGGACCACATGCGGAAAATCTACTTGGACGTGAAACACGTCACTAAGTTATTCACAGACAGCAACCAAAAAAAATTTGAAACTAAAAAGCACACCACAGTGCGAGCCCTTAAATTCTTTCCTGTAACGAATGAAAGAAGAGAATCAAAAGCAATTTAGATTTTAAAATCCAGTCTTGCAGGATGTCAATTTCAAATTAAACTTGCAGGACAGTGTGAATCTTTCTGTGCAAAGGTTAAAGCAGTGTCATAAGAGAAAATCGTTTACCCTCAAGTGTTGATGACCGATGGTGAAAGTTGTTTTGAATGAGTTAATATTGTTATTGTTGTTGTTGCAGTCTTTAATCTTAAGAATAGTCTGATGTAGCCCTCGATATTATTATTAATCATATTATAGTGATTAATATGGTTAATAACAAATCTAACGGGGTAGTACATGCGTCGAGTTGGCAGGGATAGAATCCAGATATACTTGAGCAATGGGGTGCACAGAGTTTGTGAACCGACATCGCAGTCAATTATGAATGAATTCTCTGTGAATTCACACAGTTTTCCAAAACGTGATAATATACGTTAGAACACAGGGAAAATATGAAACGCAAATACACTCCTGGAAATGGAAAAAAGAACACATTGACACCGGTGTGTCAGACCCACCATACTTGCTCCGGACACTGCGAGAGGGCTGTACAAGCAATGATCACACGCACGGCACAGCGGACACACCAGGAACCGCGGTGTTGGCCGTCGAATGGCGCTAGCTGCGCAGCATTTGTGCACCGCCGCCGTCAGTGTCAGCCAGTTTGCCGTGGCATACGGAGCTCCATCACAGTCTTTAACACTGGTAGCATGCCGCGACAGCGTGGACGTGAACCGTATGTGCAGTTGACGGACTTTGAGCGAAGGCGTATAGTGGGCATGCGGGAGGCCGGGTGGACGTACCGCCGAATTGCTCAACACGTGGGGCGTGAGGTCTCCACAGTACATCGATGTTGTCGCCAGTGGTCGGCGGAAGGTGCACGTGCCCGTCGACCTGGGACCGGACCGCAGCGACGCGCGGATGCACGCCAAGACCGTAGGATCCTACGCAGTGCCGTAGGGGACCACACCGCCACTTCCCAGCAAATTAGGGACACTGTTGCGCCTGGGGTATCGGCGAGGACCATTCGCAACCGTCTCCATGAAGCTGGGCTACGGTCCTGCTCACCGCTAGGCCGTCTTCCGCTCATGCCCCAACATCGTGCAGCCCGCCTCCAGTGGTGTCGCGACAGGCGTGAATGGAGGGACGAATGGAGATGTGTCGTCTTCAGCGATGAGAGTCGCTTCTGCCTTGGTGCCAATGATGGTCGTATGCGTGTTTGGCGCCGTGCAGGTGAGCGCAACAATCAGGACTGCATACGACCGAGGCACACAGGGCCAACACCCGGCATCATGGTGTGGGGAGCGATCTCCTACACTGGCCGTACACCACTGGTGATCGTCGAGGGGACACTGAATAGTGCACGGTACATCCAAACCGTCATCGAACCCATCGTTCTACCATTCCTAGACCGGCAAGGGAACTTGCTGTTCCAACAGGACAATGCACGTCCGCATGTATCCCGTGCCACCCAACGTGCTCTAGAAGGTGTAAGTCAACTACCCTGGCCAGCAAGATCTCCGGATCTGTCCCCCATTGAGCATGTTTGGGACTGGATGAAGCTTCGTCTCACGCGGTCTGCACGTCCAGCACGAACGCTGGTCCAACTGAGGCGCCAGGTGGAAATGGCATGGCAAGCCATTCCACAGGACTACATCCAGCATCTCTACGATCGTCTCCATGGGAGAATAGCAGCCTGCATTGCTGCGAAAGGTGGATATACACTGTACTAGTGCCGACATTGTGCATGCTCTGTTGCCTGTGTCTATGTGCCTGTGGTTCTATCAGTGTGATCATGTGATGTATCTGACCCCAGGAATGTGTCAATAAAGTTTCCCCTTCCTGGGACAATGAATTCAAGGTGTTCTTATTTCAATTTCCAGGAGTGTAAATTTTTTGTTGCAGAGCCAAAGGAAAGCGTTTCTTATAGTATGGGGGACAATCTTTAGTTCATACACAACTTGTGAAAGTTGTTCTTCCAAGAGAGTTGCTCATCCAACTTCCCTCCTAAGAATCTAAAATGTTAGACTCTGCTGATTTTTTGATCACCTCATGAAAATAAAATTTAGCTTCTAAAAATATTCCGCGACAGAAACTGTTTGCGCCGCGTTTTCTTATAGTCTAACCCCAATCTGTGTTCTGTAATCAATAAATTCGTGTTATCGAATACCCCACTGATATCATATTCCATTCCTTTCACAGTGACCCTTGTGTCACGGAAAATCGAAAAGTTTTGAATCGCTTGCAATGTTTAGTGATAAGTCATAGGGACGCCGTGAGAGAAGTAACGGAGCAGCGCAATGACTTGTGGCACTCCTCATGTATATAGCACCTCAGTCAAAACGAAATCATTTGTATTAGGGGAAACAGAAAGTTGTTTTCTAATATCACCAGTTTTCTGAATGTGAACTGAACCATTGCTTAACTTCCCTCCTAAGCACGTGATTTGGGAAATTATTTGAAAGCTAAAATACTTGTATAGCCACACACAATTCAAAAGCACTAATTTAAAGCTATTGCATTGTTTGTCCCTGAGCCTACATTTCATCTTTCAAGCTAAGTACACCCACACAAGATGAAAATATTCGCCCAGTTATTCAGCGGGCCAAAACTCAAGTGGTTTAGTTGAATAAAGAGGTATCAACTGTAAAAAAAGACATCACATTTTTTGACGATTGAGACGCGCTACTTCTCAAATCACTGGCAAGCCTAAAGAATAGGATTAATGACTAATTACAATAACTATATCCTAGAAAAAGATACACGCAGACATATTTGTGAAAGCAATGACAGTGATTGCCTATTAAAAATTTAAAAAATGTCATCAGTCTCATGGTGTGTGTTCCTGTAGTCATGTCCTAGTTCATGAACCACGGGCAACGTATGAGTGGCCAAGTAAGTGATCCCGACAGTCGGGATACCAGTTACTTTGGAATAAGGTTGGGCATCTTGGACATATTCTGAGTCGTGGTCACCTTTGTGCTCATACGGCAAAGACTACCAAATCCACCGGTTAGTCCCTCAGCCGTTAGGGGTAAAACACAATGGGACTCGGGGAAAGTAAGGCTAGCAACCTGCTTCCCTGGTACTTTAAATATGATGCTGGCAACAATCAGGGAGGAGTCGGGGCAGACCGAGGAGAAGGTACCTGGATTCGGTTAAGGATGATTTTGAAGTAATAGGTCTAACATCAGAAGAGGCACCAATGTTAGCACTGAATAGGGGATCATGGAGGAACTGTATAAAGGGGGCTATGCTCCAGACTGAACGCTGAAAGGCATAATCAGTCTTAAATGATGATGATGATGATCAGTCTCTAAATTTCACATTTATTAGAGAGGACACGATTTAAGAGACTTCAGGAAAGAACGTTCGTATTGATATCGTCCACTAGAACAGAGTTTTTATGCATGTTCTAAAACAATTTTTTTTATCCTATCAGAAATATACAGAATTAGTGGGCCTAAAGCGTAAAAGCACGCAGCTTTTGAAGACTAGCAACCATATTCAATTGCAGATTTGTTCTTTGTTCGACCTCTACAATTTCTCAAAGTTTCGATAAGTTGGTGATGTGTTCGTGTCTCTTTAAGTCTCGAAATACAAAAAAAAAAAAAAAAGAATAAACTGCAGCGAGAAGCGCTGTTTATTTCTCTTGTATAGTGTGCAGTGCGATAGCATGACTGAGTATCGTGTATATCCTTGTCTTGGCTACTTTCTTCTGCCACTGCCGTAGAAGCAGGACATTAACAGCGAACCGCAGCCTTACCGTGGTCCACCTTGCGTGCGATTCTCTCTCCATAGACGTCACTATCACCGTGGTTAGGTGGTTCGTTATACATACAGCGAGATTCTATGTTCAGAAGATTTAGTGACGACGCAAAGAGTTTTCAAATTCGCTTTCATGAGTATTTTAGAAAATACCTATTCACCCGTCACAGGACGATGACTCATCTGTCAAACTGTCAACATTTTCGGTAGAAATCAAGCCAAAATCCAGGCGACTAACATCTCGTTACAATTAAGTACCCTATGGGAAAGCTGGAATTTACGTACACCACGCAGTTCAGCAACGAACTGTGATCAGTTCTCGAAGTTAGCAGTATACGACAGAACAATCTTGGTCGGACTGGAGAGAGGCACCATACAAAAGCTTTGATGGTGATTCCAGTGCTTCCATTACGGCGAGACTGTGAATTCTGCACAAGCCAGCTAACTGGGTGTCCAGGCACGTTTCAGGAACCTTGTCATGGCATAAAATGTAATAATAAATAACGGGGTTTTCTTCGTCGTCAGAAAACTATTGGTCCTAACTCAAACCACTAAAAATTCCCCACTCTAGTTCGTCGCGTGCACTTACAAGTTGCAAAAATGACAGTATTGAGTGAAATGTTGCTGTCGGTATACTATTTAGTTCGAAATATGCTTCGGAACAAATTTTCAGTTGTGATAGATAAATAACATTTGTGGCAGTACTTCAGTCCATTAATCATACTCTCAACGGTAACCATCTTGTGTCAAATGTACGTATGTTATTCCTATCTAACAATATTTTTTACCAAAGTTTCAGCATGTATAGTTTGAAAATAGGATCAAACTGAAGGCGTCCTTTTACACAGTATAATTAAGATTACTGATGGAGGGAAGGTGGGTAGTGTGCTTACAAATACTTGATCAAAAGATAATCAAAACAATCCTGGGTAACTTATGTTCTTAACCAACCACTACATAGTATATAACATGTCTCCAATCTTAATGCCTCGAAAAATATTCATCTTAGCATGAAATTTGAACCGTGAATGAAGAATAGCACAATCTAATTTTAGTGAAATAAGGAGTAGTGATTCAATTTTCGAAATGGAACGGAATACGAAAATGACATTCAACATAAGTTAAATTAAGGTATATTGTAACCAAAATCGTCGACTAAACCAGTGTTAGTGTCACTCATGATAGAAGTGATACGTGCAATGGAGAGGAAACTGTACACAATATTTCCAAATAACTAACTAATGGAAAGTGACTCATTTGAAAGCAAAGTCACAAAGTATCCACGTGGCAGCATGTGTCTTGAGGATCACTGCAACATGCACCCACCTTGGTTGACTGAAAATTTCATATAGAATCAGGAAATAATGTTGCTGCTGAAGGCAGCTTAAGAAGAGCTGCTTCCTCTGAAAGCACTTCTAATATATTTCAGATACATTGCACATGAACGTGACACTTTCTTAAACAAAACTAAAATGAGCACATGTGCGGATGAGCGTTAAAGACCAGAAGGACGAAAAATGACTTCATGAGGAAAGGAATTCGGAGCGTTCAATTTAAATAAATTCATTTTTCAGAACGTAGACTCAAAAGCTCATGAATATCAGGGACAAACGTCTTCTAACGAACCACGTAGCTGTACAGAGCCAGACTTTTACAAAAGACCGAAAAGTAATTTCATCTTCATAATAATTCCTGTAATATTATTTACTGAATGTAACAGTAATGTAATTAATAACTGGCTTGCTCGGATGGCACAGTAAATATCAGATGCTGATCCACACATATCCTAACATAGAGCTAACATTGAAGACACAAATATACAATTGCAAAACAAATTCCATAAATAAAACAAGAAAAATCAAGTTACATACAAGGGGCGTTCAATAAGCAATGCAACAGTTTTTTTTCTGAAACCAGTTTGGTTTCATTCAAGATTCCAATACACCATATTATTTCCTACATTTTGACTACAACACCCTATTTCCAACGTAATCTCCGTTCAATACGGCAGCCTAACGCCACCTTTCTGGGACGGCATGTATGCCCGTTTGTTATCACTCTACTGATCGACGTCGGAGTCACCTTCTTGCTGCGTCAACAACCTTCCCATCATCCCACATTCTTCATTGGACTAAACAGATGGAAGTTGGAAGGCACGAGATCCGTGCTCTTGGATGGATGAGGACGAACAGTACAACGACGTTTTCTGCGCTTCTCTCGAGTGCGCATATTTGCATGAGGCCTTGTATTGTCACGGAGAAGGAGAAATTCGTTTGGATTTTAGTGGCAACGAACGCCCTGAAGTCGTTTCTTGAATTCTCTTAGGGTGGCACAATACACTTCAAAGTCGATAGTTGCACCACGAGGGAGGACATCAAACAGAATAACTACGTCAGAGTCCCAGCTATGATTATACAAGCTGAGGGTGCGACTTGGAAGTTTTTGTTGGGAGGAGAGGTGGTGTGTCGCCAATCCATTGATTGCCGTTTTGTTTCCGGTTCTAACTGACGAGTCCATGTTTCATCGCCTATGCCGATGTTTGAGAAAAACTAACGATCAGCCTCGTAACGTGCAAGCAATTCTGCTCAGATGCTCCTTCGTTTCTCTTTATGATCTTCTGTTAGTTGGCGAGGAACCCATCGGGCCCACGTCTTTGAGTTTCCCAACAAGTGGACGAGCGCGTTGGCACTGCCAACAGACACATCCCGTTACGCAGCGAGCTGTTTGGTTGTGGTCCGCCTATCACCCCAAATGAGAGTGTGTGCGTGCTCCAACGTTGCAGGAGCCACAGCTGGGTGCGACCGGTCGGCAAGCGGAGATTGGACAGGTTTGTGAGATATTGTTGCTTTTTGTGCTCGCCAAACTCTGCACCATGTCTTTGTTCACTGCTAAGTCTGCGTAGATTTTCTGCAGCTGCCCATGAATATCTGCGATGCTCTGGTTTTCTGCCAAAAAAGTAAAACTGGATGACAGCTCTCTGCTTGGAACATACCTCGGTTACAGATGCCATTTTGAAGGTCATGTATAGCGCCGCTACCTATCGGAACTTAGGGCTTGAAGCAGGAATATTTCACGGGGTCCCACAGTAAATTCCCCATTATTTCAACGAAATTGTGGAGGAAAAATTTGCATTACTTACTGAACACTCCTCGTATAATTACGTGAGTGTAGCGTAAAGATACTTTCGTCTCAGCAATAATACTGTGGTATATACTTTCAGTGTGCCAGTCTTAATATCATAACAAAAATGTCTGTTCCTTACAGTTCGACAGCAGGTGAAGGATGTTTCCTACTAAAACCATTCACCAGCCCCCCGTCCCACTCTGTCCTCCTCCTCCTACTCGAAACCCGCCGCCTCTATCGCTCCTTTCTGTGTACTCGTGACAGGGATACACTCCAACGCCACCGGCAAATACAGAGACACGTACGGAACCTTATCACATCAAAGAAACGCTGGGACTGGCGCCAGACCTGTACACGACTCAACGCCACCCTACCTATCAAGTCCTCCAAGTACTGGTCCGCGTTCCATCACCCTACTGGTTCCCATTTTGCACCTCATTACCCCCTTCTCCATAACGACCGCCCCGTTCCCACAACCTCAGAAAGGCCAACCACTTCACTTCCCACCTTTCTTAGGTCTTCTCCATCTCTGATGATCCTCACTTTGATTATTCTCTTTTCCCAACTGTCATGGACATGCCGATACCTCGGTCGCGCCAGTTGCTCCTAGTCTCCAGCACTAGCCCCATTCGACATCAACACTCCCATCACAGCTCAAGACATTAAACTTATCCTCCAGCCAAAACGCAATATGGCCCCTGGTCACGACTGTGTCACCTACCGCCATCTCAGAGAATGCCCCTTCTCCTGTCCTTGCCAATTCATACAACGCCATCCTCTCTATCAGTTTCTACCCTGACCTGTGGAAGACTCCCCACGTCCTCTTATTCCTTAAACACTACAAATCCCCTTCCATCGCCTCTTTCTATCATCCCATCTGCCTCACCTCTGCCTTCAGTAAGGTCTTCGAATCCATCCTCTCCCGTCGTATCCATCAGCACCTTAATCAACACCATCTCTTCCCACTTTCTCAGTGTGGCTTTCGACCCTCCTTCTCCGCCGAAGACCAACTCCTTAACCTCGTCCACCTTCTCTCCCTCCAGCTTAACTCCCGTCACTCTGCCATTTTTGTTTCCCTCGACCATGTATGGCATCCCAGTCTCCTCTTTAAACTCCAAACCTACACCCTGCCTATTAATTTTGCCTGTATGTTTGCCTCCTTCCCCTCTCATGCTGTCCTTTCTATATCACCCTCCATGACACCAAATCCTGTATCTTTAATCCCACTGCTGGCATCCCCCAGGGCTCTGTCCTCTCCTCTATCTCCTGTACACCACTGATATGCTCAAGCCAGCCCCTCCCGTCGACCTCCTCCAGTATGCAGATGACACCGCCTTCCTGGCCCTCTATCCCACCCTTCAATGGCCCCAAACCACTCTCCAAACCCACCTTGACCAGTTCACCACTCCAAAACCCAGACAGTCATCACAGGCCACACTACCTGCTTCTCCATCTCCACAATTTATACCTCACCATTTATGGTCATCCCATTCAGCTCACCCCCACCCTGAGATACCTTGGCCTCACCCTCTACTATCACCTCACCTGGAGCCCTCATCTCCTCACCATCCAGCAGAAAGCCCAATCCCACCTCCACCTCCTGAGACTCCTGTCTGGCCGGACATCGGGATTGCATCCTTCCGCCATCCTCCATACCTACAAATCCCTCATCCATCCTATCCCCTGTTATGTCAGCATTGCCTGGATCTCTCCCCCACCGCCCCCCCACCTTTTATAAGGCCCTCCAAATCCTAGAATGCCACGCTCTCCACCTTGCCTTCCATCTCCGCTTTGCTTTCCCCACACGACTCCTATATAATCTCATCCCCTTCCCCCATCTCCTACTTTTCCTCCAACATCTCCATATCCTTTACACTGTCTGCAGGCTTGATTCCCCCCACCCCCAGCTTTCTCCCTTCCTCTCCACCCCACGCCTGTTGCCACGTATCTATCGCTGTATCTGTCCCTCTCTCCGCCTCCACACCCTCCACCTCCTTCATCAGGCCAATTTCCAGCACCTCATCCAGCCCACGGCCCTCCTTTTCCTCTCCCCTCCTCCTCCCAGAGCGGAATTTTCTCCTTCCCCCTGAGACCCTGCACCCTGTTCTCGACAGTTTCCCTCCCATGTCCTTCCCTCTCCAGTCCTCTTTGCCACGCCCCCACATATCTCCCCACTGTCCTCCCCTGCCTCCCTTCTTCCCTTCATCCCTCACCATCATAACCCTGGCAGATCCTCTCAGTTTGCTCATCATCATCAGTGTGCTATGTCAGTGTTGTATTTGTGCAGTTATCCCATGCATCAAGAGCTGTGCTTTTAACCCAAAGATGCCTGAGTGGGGGTTCGTTGGTTCGTTGAACCCATAATTTTTTTATGTCCCTTGCTTTTGCCCAAGTAACTTTCATACTACATATTGCCTTTGAGTTATTGTTTGTTGGCTATTTTATGAAATGTTAGTGTCAATATACACTCCTGGAAATTGAAATAAGAACACCGTGAATTCATTGTCCCTGGAAGGGGAAACTTTATTGACACATTCCTGGGGTCACATACATCACATGATCACACTGACAGAACCACAGGCACATAGACACAGGCAACAGAGCATGCACAATGTCGGCACTAGTACAGTGTATATCCACCTTTCGCAGCGATGCAGGCTGCTATTCTCCCATGGAGACGATCGTAGAGATGCTGGATGTAGTCCTGTGGAACGGCTTGCCATGCCATTTCCACCTGGCGCCTCAGTTGGACCAGCGTTCGTGCTGGACGTGCAGACCGCGTGAGACGACGCTTCATCCAGTCCCAAACATGCACAATGGGGGACAGATCCGGAGATCTTGCTGGCCAGGGTAGTTGACTTACACCATCTGGAGCACATTGGGTGGCACGGGATACATGCGGACGTGCATTGTCCTGTTGGAACAGCAAGTTCCCTTGCCCGTCTAGGAATGGTAGAACGATGGGTTCGATGACGGTTTGGATGTACCGTGCACTATTCAGTGTCCCCTCGACGATCACCAGTGGTGTACGGCCAGTGTAGGAGATCGCTCCCCACACCATGATGCCGGGTGTTGGCCCTGTGTGCCTCGGTCGTATGCAGTCCTGATTGTGGCGCTCACCTGCACGGCGCCAAACACGCATACGACCATCATTGGCACCAAGGCAGAAGCGACTCTCATCGCTGAAGACGACACGTCTCCATTCGTCCCTCCATTCACGCCTGTCGCGATACCACTGGAGGCGGGCTGCACGATGTTGGGGCGTGAGCGGAAGACGGCCTAACGGTGTGCGGGACCGTAGCCCAGCTTCATGGAGACGGTTGTGAATGGTCCTCGCCGATACCCCAGGAGCAACAGTGTCCCTAATTTGCTGGGAAGTGGCGGTGCGGTCCCCTACGGCACTGCGTAGGATCCTACGGTCTTGGCGTGCATCCGTGCGTCGCTGCGATCCGGTCCCAGGTCGATGGGCACGTGCACCTTCCGCCGACCACTGGCGACAACATCGATGTACTGTGGAGACCTCATGCCCCACGTGTTGAGCAATTCGGCGGTACGTCCACCCGGCCTCCCGCATGCCCACTATACGCCCTCGCTCAAAGTCCGTCAACTGCACATACGGTTCACGTCCACGCTGTCGCGGCATGCTACCAGTGTTAAAGACTGCGATGGAGCTCCGTATGCCACGGCAAACTGGCTGACACTGACGGCGGCGGTGCACAAATGCTGCGCAGCTAGCGCCATTCGACGGCCAACACCGCGGTTCCTGGTGTGTCCGCTGTGCCGTGCGTGTGATCATTGCTTGTACAGCCCTCTCGCAGTGTCCGGAGCAAGTATGGTGGGTCTGACACACCGGTGTCAATGTGTTCTTTTTTCCATTTCCAGGAGTGTATTTTATAGAAAATTCCTGTTTTGAAAGAAAAAAATAAATAAACTTCTTATGCGCCCAACAAACTCCCCCCTCCCCCCTAGTCTTCCATCATATAGAAAAATTCCCTTAGTAGGATTTCGTATTTCTCATCTCTACAACAATGCAAGTTAGTTTCTTGTTGGTTGGTATTCTTGATATTCACAACAATCGGTTTACTTTCAGAGGAAGTGATTGTTGATGTCAGTCAGCTGTTATTTATCTTGTAAACTTGCAGTGAGTTAGTGCAGTTCCCAACACGTAGGCCTCCAGTAACTTTGGTGTCCTACACAGTTTAAACGAAACCAAGTAAAAACTAACTGATGTTGTCAACAATGCACCAAAATAAAGGCACAGTTGGAGGAGGGAAGAATAAAAGCGAGATAAATGCATGTTATAATTCCACTAAAGGTGGAATTGATACCATTGATCAAATGGCGCGTATGTACACCTGCAAGAAGGGAACAAAGAGATGCCTCTATCTGTATTTTACTCTCTCATCGACATTTGTGCCGTCAGTGCAACCACCATATTCTTCCACCAACATCCAAGATGGAATGAGAAGAAACACAACAAACGGAAACTTTATCTTCTGCAAGCTGGGATGGAACTAGTGAAATTGCAGGTAGAAGAAAAAAGTGCCAATGCAAAAGGGTTATCTAACCAAATTCTTCAATCAATGGAGACTATTCTACAAAATAAAATCAAAGAAGTGACAACAGAAGCACGTCAAACTCCTGCAGGGAAAGGTCGGTGCCATATTTGTGTAAGAAAAGTTAAAAGAAAGAAGCAGAAGTACAGCAATCTAAGTAAACCAAAACAGTATTGTGGACCGTGTTATAAACATGGGTGTAACACACATTCAGAAAAAATGGTGAAGTGGGTCTCTTGCCTTGAAGTTGAGGACTTAGAGTAGTCTATTGTATATGAACACATCTGTATTTTTTATTGTAATATGTCAATTTTTTGTTCACTCAATCCAATATTTATAACAATTAAAAACATTATTAAACCGATGCCTTAGTGAAAATACATAAACCACTTTGAAAATTGTAATTTTTCGTCAGTAAACTTATTTAATATCTGTCGGCTAGCCAACCCCCCCCCCCCCCCACCCGTTAGGTATCAAAGTTCGAAAAAAAGGCTTGGGCGTCCTAGGGTTAATTGTGTCCTGGACATGTACGTAGTGTTACTGTCAGCTACGTGCTACGCCGTCTGTCGATACTTTTATACTCTGGTCATACTTCGCCGCCGGCCGCGGTGGTCTCGCGGTTCTAGGCGCGCAGTCCGGAACCGTGCGACTGCTACGGTCGCAGGTTCGAATCCTGCCTCGGGCGTGGATGTGTGTGATGTCCTTAGGTTAGTTAGGTTTAAGTAGTTCTAAGTTCTAGGGGACTGATGACCATAACTGTTAAGTCCCATAGTGCTCAGAGCCATTTGAGCCATACTTCGCCTTGTGTTCTTTACTTGTCCTCGTGTGTGTTTTTTGTGTGTGCACTACTTTTATACGGTTTTTAATATCCGTTTTACACTTGCCCCCTATTTGTCTGTTCTCTTCCGTAGTGTTCCCCCTTTTTATTTGTATGTACATTGTATTTTCTCCTTTGTTCAAAATGGCTCTGAGCACTATGCGACTTATCTTCTGAGGTCATCAGTCACCTAGAACTTAGAACTAATTAAACCTAACTAACCTAAGGACATCACACACATCCATGCACGAGGCAGGATTCGAACCTGCGACCGTAGCGGTCGATCGGTTCCAGACTGTAGCGCCTAGAACCGCACGGCCACTCTGGCCGGCTTTCTCCTTCGTAATTTTAAATGTCTTCTATTGTATAATTACTGTCTTTTGGCGGAAGAGCAGGGCATATGCTGCTACCAGCCCGCCCCAGATAGGGCACTGAAATATAATAAAGGAATAAAAAGGAGGATGTTCTCAGCTCCAGGAGGAAGAAAAAGAGTGTGTCCGGCTGATCACGCTGCCCTAAGCTGCCCTACCGAATACATGATTGAGTGGCTGGATTCAGCATTCAAAATACTGCACAGACACATGCTTTGCTGATCCGAACACAAGATTAGTGTTACTCTAGCAGACGGAAATGTGTCTTTGAGTCACACAAGTACGCAACAGCTCGCATACGAATATAGGAGATGAAAGTCATTCGCAGCCTTTCAGAATGTAAGGCCTGTAAAAATTTTATAATTTGTATTCTCGTGGAGATGAACATTTTAATCATCATTTGTTTTTTGCGGACCAGTGTTCATTAACATGACAGGGTAGGACCAGGGAAGAAAAGGCTAACATGGTGAATTTGGTATTCTCAAGAACTTTTCTGAAGTCTAGGACCCAAGCCGGAGTGAAAAATCTTGCTTAGTCTCGCTGCCAGGACACATCATTTGGAGGGCGAGGGCACTGAGTATTCCGATAAAAGGAAATTTCTTTCCAGTGAGCGAAAATGAATTGATGCTTGAGCTGAAAATATTGCCTCAGTCTACAGAAAATTCGGGATTCCCTTCCAAATGTTCTAAAATACATGAAAGAAAGGAGTGCTAAACACAACACAATGTGTGGTGGCCATCTAACTCCTTAAACAAACGGATGTAGAGGAACACACATGAAATTTATTCGCAGTTGCGAATAAGGACAACCATCAGGTGTAAAACGGAATGACGACAATGAATAAATGTGCAGAATCGGGACAGTCATTCCATTCCATTATACAGCTGATGGTTGTCCATATTCGCAACTGCGAAAACATTTCATCTGTTTCTTAACGGCTGTCGTTGCCTTAGTACCTGTTCCTTCAGACATGGATGCATGCACGAAGGAACACTGCGTTGTATTTACATGTAACACCGCGGCTCTGCAATATCATAATAATACCCACTGCAGCATCGACATACAGGGTGTTTCGCAATTCGTGTTACACGCTTCTAGAGGAATTAAAGAGGCTTAATAGATCACGTTTTACAGAAGAACCCATGATAGGGAACGTCATCCAACGGCGCTACAGAGCGTTAAAGTTAGAGGCACCGGCGCCTCTAAATGTATGAACGTAGTTGATGATGAATGTTACAAACTTTCTAGGGTAATGGAGAAGGATAAATGTCTCAGTTTGATGTAAGGGCCCCAGTGCCGGAAAAGAACAAGTCGAAAGTTATAAGGAAAACTGTTCTGATACCTGTGATAGTGGAATACGTATAGTGGTAATGTTGTTGCGAAGATTGTAAGGTAGGGAACTTTCAGGGGTAGTATGGACCAAAACAAGGAAATATGCCAAGTATACAAGGGCTCTAAAATGCATTCCTTAAGAGCTATGAGCGCTTGTTCAATACAGGAGATGTACTGGACTGTAGCAAAGATAAAAAAAGTGCTTGTAACTCTTCAGGTGTGCATTTTATGGCCCACGTTTACCGGAAATTTTTTTCTTATATTGGTCCAACCTCTGAATGTCGCCTACCCTGCTGTCCTAACAACAACAGTAACTGTACGAGTATTCCGCTGTCAGAGGTAACAACGGTTTTCGCTCATAACTTCGGACTCTTGTTCCGGCACAGGGACCCTTACCCTTCTCCACCATCCTAGATAGTTTATGAAGTTATCACGGAAGCACCGTACATATATACATACATTTACAGGCGTCCGTGTCTATAACTTTAACGATCTGCAGCGTTGCGTGCAGTTGCTGGAGGTGGGTTCCTACGTAAAACTTGATCTACTTCTATGAGAATGCAGGCTTTCTCGGCGAATCTCGTTGATAAAATCTCAGATGATAAAATCTCAATAATAAAAATTAACGGAGTTCTCTAAAACTCAAATTATAAAATCACGCTGTGAAAGACCTTAGGAGAAAGTGCAACAAGATCTACTCACCTGAGTAGCTCGTGAAATCTAAGCTAGCGGTACAACAAGATGTCGCAGATTATAACTGTATTAAGCAGCAAAAGTTACGTTGCAAAGTAAGCAAGCAAAGAGTTGCGCCGAATATGGGTTGTGCTGCGGAAACTGCGACTTGTACATTTCCCTAAAATCAGCAAACCGTGCCCCCATCATCATCATCATCAAACAGTGGCGAGGAGAAGAGTAACCCTGACGGCGGGAAGCAATCGAATGACGAAGAAACATAGATCTCCCTCCACATCGGTCTACTTTCAAAAAACCCTATAAGGGGAGGACGACTCAGTGGTGTTGCTAGTGTGACAGACAAGTGTTCCCTTATTTCATGAAAAAATGAGAGAGTGCTGCAGAAACTTCCCACTCATTGCATACAATATGCACCTTAGCAGATGCAAGGTTGGCACCGAGGTGGACTTGTGTCTCATCGATCGATCGGTTTCTTCGCGCCTAGCACAGCGTCAGGGAGACTCATTAATTGGCTACACCAAATTTTGGAGCGAAGGCTAATGACCTTTCCATGCTAGTCACAAGGCGCCTCGGTGTCTTCCACTTTAAGCCCGAACATAAAAGGCATAAACGTCGTGCTCAGTTATTCCCTGGGGATGACCCCGGTGGCAGAGAACTTTCCGCTCAGAGCTAGGAGAGACGCCAGCTCTGCTAACAAAAGCATGAAGCAGGCCGCAGCCTTACTTCTGCGAGAACTGCACACCTCCCAGAGGACTTCCGCCGTCACTAATCAGATACACTGAGCGCCTCCTCAGGACAAAGAGGACCCTGAGAGCACACCTGCAGAACACCTTCCCATCCTCATACCCAATGCGACCTACTCAGTCTAAATAAATAGCAAAAATCAACATCACGTTGAAATAAGTGATATTAACGTCACAATCTTTAGAATTAATAAATTGTCACGTATAATACGTATGCTACAGCCGTCACTTCTCTGTGATCAAACATAGTGTCTTGCACATAGTATTATATACGGGAGATCGTTGTACCTGGAGGACTGTGCACCTAGGAACGGTCTGTATTTTGTGGTCTATACTTCAGTCTAGTTACTCATTTTGGAATCACATGTAGAAATGCGTGCTATAAACAACTATTAGCAGTTCCCACCATTTTTTACAATTTTTGTTGTTGATAGATATAAAGTTGGGTTTTATGCAGCATTTGTAAATACTGAAAATTCTGCACAGCGATGTACACTACTGGCCATTAAAATTGCTACACCACGAAGATGACGTGCTGCAGACGCGCAATTTAACCGACAGGAAGAAGATGCTGTGATATACAGACGATTAGCTTTCCAGAACATTCACACAATGTTGTGCCGGTGGCCACACCTACAACGTGCTGACATGAGGAAAGTTTCCAACCGATTTCTCATACACAAACAGCAGTTGACCGGCGTTTCCTGGTGAAACGTTGTTGTGATGCCTCGTGTAAGGAGGAGAAATGCGTACCATCACGTTTCCGACTTTGATAAAGGTCGGATTGTAGCCTATCACGGTTGCAGTTTATCGTATCGCGACATTGCTGCTCGCGTTGGTCGAGATCCAATGACTGTTGGCACAATATGGAATCGGTGGGTTCACGAGGGTAATACGAAACGCCGTGTTGGATCCCAATGGCCTCGTATCACTAGCAGTCCAGATGACAGGCGTCTTATCCACATGCCTGTAACAGGTCGTGCAGCCACGTCTCGACCCCCTAGACAACAGATGGGGACGTTTGCAAGACAACAACCATCTGCACGAACAGTTCGAAAACGTTTGCAGCAGCATGGACTATCAGCTTGGAGACCATGGCTGCGTTTACCCTTGACGCAGCATCACAGACAGGTGCCCCTGCCGTGGTGTACTGAACGCCGAACCTGGGTGCACGAATGGCAAAACGTCATTTTTTCGGATGAATCCAGGTTCTGTTTAGAGCATCATGAAGATCGCATCCGTGTCTGGCGACATCGCGGTGAACGCACATTGGAAGCGTGTATTCGTCGTCGCCATACTGGCGTATCACCCAGCGTGACGGTATGGGGTACCATTGGTTACACGTCTTGGTCACCTCTCGTTCGCATTGACCGCACTTTGAACACTGCACGTTACATTTCAGATGTGTTACGACCTGTAGCTCTACCCTTCATTCGATGCCTGCGAAAACCTACTTTTCAGCAGGATAATGCACGGCCGCATGTTCCAGGTCCTGTACGGGCCTTTCTGGATACAGAAAACGTTCGACAGCTGCCATGGCCAGCACATTCTCCAGATCTCTTACCAACTGAAAACGTCTGGTCAATGGTGGCCGAGCAACTGGCTCGTCACAATACGCCAGTCACTACTCTTGATGAACTCTGGTATCGTGTTGAAGCTGCATGGGCAGCTTTACCTGTACACGCCATCCAAGCTCTGTTTGACTCAATGCCCAGTCGTATCAAGGCCGTTATTACGGCCAGAGGTGGTTGTTCTAGGTACCGATTTCTCAGGATCTATGCACCCATATTGAGTGAAAATGTAAACACATGTTAGTTCTAGTATAATACATTTGTCCAACGAATACCCGTTTACCATCTGCATTTCTTCTTGGTGTAGCAATTTTAATGGCCAGTAGTGTACAATGTTTTAAAGCTTTTTGGAATGCATTGTTAAATCTTCGGTTACAGCAGTTTATAACAAGTAAAATTCTATATACATGAAATGTATTAGCAGCGTCGAATACGAACAACCATCACCTGTACAAGAGACTGGTGACAATGGAAACACCTGCCGAACCGGCACACGAACCTAGATCCACCGCTTTACGCGAGCGTTGGCGTTAACCGCTTTGGCTACCCCTGCAGGTTTTACGGCCAGAGTCATGCTTTCAAATGTCATCGTTCCTGCTTCACAACCTGTGTTCGCCCACAGCTATTTAATTCCCGAACACGAGACGACGTTTTAATTGAAATTCGACGCACGGTATTATGCATGAATGTCCAAAGCAAAATTGCATCGTTATTCTTAACAACAGAGGCACTGCCACATCGTAAAATTCTATACATTTGAAAAATGGTTATACAACGCGTGGATGGTAAAACAGTATTTTATAGATGGTGCACCAAGTTTTGCCTCGAAACAGAAGCAGGTCTTTTACTATTGCAACGGCGCGGCTTCTTCCATCCTTTTACCTGCGCCGACCTGTGAACTCGTTGCAGCGGATCGCCGGTAGGAAAGCCGAGCAGAAACCTACCGTACTGCAACTCGCACCAGGCTGCATACAAGGTGACTACTCTAAGAATCAGGAAAAGGTCTTAATTTTGAATGAAAGGTGGACATACTGGCAAAACTTCGGTATATTCTGAACCTTGATAATGTACACGTTCACTGCCAGGCATATGCTAATCTTAACACAGTCATGCACAAACACTTTCATTCACATTAGCAAGCTTATGGTAACATATTTCCCGAAATCTTAACAACTACTGAGCGCGAATTGTTCTTAAATGAAAATGCTCGCCATATTATTAAGTTTCTCAGTGTCTAATGCACTCACGTTTTTAGCTACTGCCCTGCTCAATATTCCACGCGGAGTTGCTGTCTTTCCTCATACACAAAATTACTTAAAAAAATCGTTGCTTTCTAAAAAAAAAAAACACTGGAATAATTATGCCTTCACTTTAAACAACTAAACCCAGAAAACTATAACTTCCTTCGGAGCTTATACTACACGCGACCGTACCATTGACCACTGAAATGTTGCACTCCGACGACTTAGACTGCTGTAAGCAATCTGTATCTCCAAGAGAAAAGACGCGCGAGGAATACTCTGTTCTGTTTGGTCAGTTTTCATTAAGGTCAACAGAAAATCATTATCCTCCTGCATTAGTCCGCGCTTTTCATGACAAACCAATCAACAAATAACATACTTTCGAACTGTACTTTTTACCGAAATAAATATTTAACATTGTGACATTTTGTTTATACTTTACATTATTCACTGCTTTCATTTGCACTCGAATTAGCTTTCCTTTTACCAGAAACTTACTTAACATATTATGATACAAAATCCCGCGTCGTTTGCATTTACACTGTCTTCAAAACTTTTTCACACTAGTTCGTACAGCGTCCGACAGTAGAACAGTGATCTACATATTTACTTTAGACCACATTCACGCATCATTCACACTACTAAAGGCATATGAAAAGCTGCACAAACGTAAATAAAGAAAAACCCTTCAAGAAATAAACAGAACAATTCAAAAAAAAATTTTCTTGACTTTTTTCTTGAATGTGTCTGTCCGCTACTGTCCTCTAGGAGATATAGATTAGAACTACGTACTCGACTGAACCCCCTTTACACCATCTGCCACTGTGCACACATGAGTCAATCTCCCGATACACAGGCTCTAGACGACAGGGATACAAGGTGCCACACCTCACCATGTAAGATGGGATATTAGAAAATTTACTGAGTTCCGTTAAAGTCTGAACAGTTTTACCTGGCATGAAAAAAGGAAATTTGTGTTAGGTTAGAACAGCTTCGGTTTCAAAATACTTTTAGCTTGCAGCTGGTTTTTGATAATATTTCTGCTTAATTTTATTTCACTTTATAATTACTAATGAGTAGTAGAGTAATAATATAACGGACTATTAAATACACCGTGACGAGATTTTCTCTATCACCACGCTTTTAAATTTCCATAGAAGGTTTGCTCCTAGGTACATCTCCTCAGAACAAGTTCTTTCTTTTTTTCTTTTGGAAGAACTTAATTTTCCCAAAGAAAAATTTGCAGATATCCGAAAAAGACATCAGCACGTAAAAATTGGATTCCATCTTTTAAAAATGGATTAAGAATATATATTAAACTTCTATTAGTTTAGATTACAAATCGCCTCCCGCCCCCCCCCCCCCCCCCCCCCCCCCACGCACACACAAAGGTCACAGCATTGGAAGCTCTTTTCACAATTGACATATATATGTCCATCCCCATACGACTGTTCAGCACTGAGGGCTGTTATGCGGAGGACGTGGGTTAGATTCCCGGTACTGACAAGTATTTGGTGGGAGAACTGGTATGGACTGCACTCATCCTCTTAATGCCAGTTGAGGATCTCCTTGACGGAATCGGAGGGGCTCCACGGTCGGGAATGTCTGGAAAATGGCCGGAAGAGTAGTGTGCTGACCAGATGCCTCTCCACACTGCATTCGCAAGACGCCGCTAGGTAGAGGATAACACGGCGGCCGGTAGATAACCCTTGGGCCTTCACGGCATGACGACGAGCTCGTCTTTTTCTTTCTTCTTTATATCAGTTGCGGAACTGCCTGATGATGAGACTCAAGAATTTCAAAAAGCAGAACATTGTGTAAGTGGCGCATTGTGACTCGTTACTACTATCAATTTTTTTCTCATACTTCACTGATTTCCCTGATTTCCCTGATTTCCCTGATTTCCCTGATTTCCCTGATTTCCCTGATTTCCCTGATTTCCCTGATTTCCCTGATTTGTCTGATTTGTCTGATTTCCCTGATTTCCCTGATTTCCCTGATTTAACTGATTTCCCTGATTTAACTGATTTCCCTGATTTCTCTGATTTCCCTGATTTCCCTGATTTCCCTGATTTCCCTGATTTCCCTGATTTCCCTGATTTCCCTGATTTCCCTGATTTCCCTGATTTCCCTGATTTCCCTGATTTCCCTGATTTCCCTGATTTCCCTGATTTCCCTGATTTCTACAGCTACACACATACTCCTGGAGCCACCATATGGTGCGTGGCGGAGGGTACCCTGTTTCACTACAAGTCATTTCCTTTCCTGTTCCACTCGCAAACAGAGCGAGGGAATAGCGTCTGTCTATATGCCATCGTATGAGCCCCAGTTTCTCGTTTCTTATGTTCGTGGTCCTTAGACGAAATGTACATTGGTAGCGTTAGAATGTTCTGCAGTCAGCGTCAAATGCCAGTTCTCTAAATTTTCTCGTTAGTGTTCGTCGAAAAGAGCGTCGTCTTCCCCCCACTTATTCCCATGCCGCGTGCTGTTCGAACTTACTGGTATCAAATCTAGCAGCCCTCCTCAGAATTACTTCGATGACTGCCTTTCATCCGACCTGATGCGGGTCTCAAATATTCGAACATTACTCAACAATGGGTCGCACTGATGTCCAATATACGGTCTCCTTTGCAGAGATGAACCTCTCTTTCGTGAAATTCTCTTAATAAAGCGAAGTCGACCTTTCGCCTTCCCTAATACAGTCCTTACGTGCTCATTCCAGATCATATTGCATTTTTTTTTTTTTGCCCCTAGATATTTAATCAACGCGGCTGCGTCAAGCAGCACACTGTATTAGAACATTATGGGTTTATTTTTCCTACTCATCTGTATTACTTTACAGTTCTCTACAATAACAACTGGCTGCCGTTCATTACACCGACAACAAATTTTGTCTAAATCCTCTTGTACCGTCCTACGGTCACTCTAGTTCGACTTCCTTCTGTACGTCACAGCATCATCAACAAACAGTGGCAGATTACCCGGCAGAATACTTATGTACACAGAAAATAACAGCAGTCTTGTTACACTTCCCTGGGGAATCCCTGACGATACCCTCATCTCTGGTAACGTCATCGAGGGCAACATACTGGGTTCTTTTACTTACGAAACCTTCGAGCCACGCACATTCTCTGGGACCTATTCCGTATCCTTGTACCTCCGTTAACAGTTGGCCGTGCGCACCGTGTCAAATGATTAACGGAAATCTAGAAGT
Organism: Schistocerca piceifrons; assembly: GCF_021461385.2. Taxonomy (NCBI): domain Eukaryota; kingdom Metazoa; phylum Arthropoda; class Insecta; order Orthoptera; family Acrididae; genus Schistocerca; species Schistocerca piceifrons. The sequence goes on from NC_060141.1 coordinate 85,460,197, forward strand.
ATAGAATTCACCTGTTGCCCTTCAGCCATGCTTCGCGTATCTCATGTGAGAGAAGGACAAGCTGAGTTTCACTCGAGCGATGCTGCCTGAAACCGTGCTGATTCGCGAACAGAAGCTTGTCCATCTCAAGAAAATTTGTTATATTCGATTTGACAATACGTTCAGGGATTCTGAAGCAAACTGATGTTAAAGATATTGGTCTGTAATTTTGCTTGTCTGTTTTTTCACCTTTCTTATATCCAGGATTCACCTGTGCTTTTTTCCAGTCGCTTGGGACTTTGTTCTGGACGATAGATTCGCTGTACATACAAGATAAGTAAGGGACCAGTGCTGTAATGTACTCTTTGTGAAACCGAATTATAGTTCCATCAGAAAAAGGCGACTTATTCGCTTTCTGCTCTTTCAGTTGTTTCTGTGCACCATGACCTTTACCTTTATCATCAGATACTTTTCGGAGCGACCGTGTATATATATTACCAGGAATATCAGACACAAAATAGTTCCTACCAAAATCCTTATTTGCGATTTTACCTTTACCAAAAGTACGGTAGCATATTACGTCACGTGTATTAAAACTTTCGAGTCCTGGGATGCTAGAGACAGAAATACATCTATCAACAGCAACACTAAAACAGTCTTGCTCGTCACTAGATGTTTCATCAGTTACAATACTAAAAAACCTCGTACAAATACAGCAAGCCCTTCAAAGATATCTTTATTACTAACTCCTTTAACAGCAGTTTTATTTTCGCTTGTTGAAGCATCACTAGCAATCATCATCTCGACTTTGATGATGCTCTTGTAGACGATAGAATAAGAACGACGGCGTCTCCTGCAGTAATGTGGCAGTGTGGTGGCTCTATTCAATGGAGTTCCCTGTGCAGCAGCCCAATCCAGACTGGCGGAGTAGTCGTTTTCTCGCAGTTATTTATGCTGTTTCTGCATGGAGCTCCCAATTCTCGATGTGCGTTTGCCTCCATACGGGTGTTTGCGAGGTGGTCAGACGATGGTACGTTCTACGATACTCTTGCTGAACAATTCCTGAAACGCCATTTTCAAAACTGGAGACTTTCCATTTGTAAAAAACTGTTCATGCGAAGCTGAAGGCCTGGGTTCTAACCCAGGGCTGACATAAATATTTACTTATGGCAATAATTGCAACTTATACCTGTAGCTGTACAAAAGAAATAATTTTATGGAATTTTTTACTTTTAGTTTTTTCATAAATATTACTCAAAATGGAACAATGGTACGAACTATCGTCGATCTTTGTCCAAAAGGCTACGTTATTTTCATAGACTATATGCGCCACGATAAAAGGCATCCCTTACCAGTTCTGCGTTGCCTTATGAAAGACAGGGTTGCGGGTGTAAATCATAGTTGTTGCTGGGTTTGTTGGCGGTAGTGTTGTGTTATCTTTCCTAAGAGATCTATGTTGTCGAATTATTATTAAATGGCATATATTCTACAATGAAAGATGTGCGATGTATTCAACATAGACGAAAATTACGTTGTTTGTATACTGTGAGATGGATCGCAACGTTGAAAGCCCTTTAGCCAGCACATAAACAATGCTTGAGACTTGCTATCGCTATTGATGCAAATCATTTTTTCAGTTTACACCATGTCGTTCAAGTTTTTATCTTTCCGTTTTCATTTTAAATTATGTATAATGTGCTAGTAATTATCATCATTCAGAGATAATTTTGTTTGTAGAGGGATAATATGTTTCTTGGGAACATTTTCCATGAGCTGTGTCCAGCATGCTTGATACAAAAGCACTGTATCACATGGTTTTAGACTTTAGAAACAACCTTTTGACACAAATGAGCTCTCAGCCTAAGTGCAGGTGAAAACATCCCGATTCAGACAGCTACGTTCTCATAAAAGATATTTTAGTCGATATAAATTAATTTAAGCTTCGATAAGAAAATAATCATTATTCGAATGTATTGTCTAGACAAGTTTATGTCCACACTTCTATTTTCTAGTTTAGATGCTTACATTTTGGTAATATTAAGGTTATTTTTTTTAGTTTTGGCACTCCAGTCCAACTGATATATTATATTTATGATTTTCATGTAAAATATAACAATCTTTAGTTTTATTCGGTAATAGACTTACTCTCCTCACTACTTTTTCAAAAACGTATCACTTATTCACGTAAACACAACATTCATCTTATAAAGAAACAGAAAGGGGAATCCTTAATACCGTTTTGTGATACTGTAACATACTCCGAGCAGGGAAAGCGGTAAAATATTCAAAAGCGTTCAGACTGGTGACAATGGCCCACGCGTAGAAGGGAAGAATTCGTCTTTTCTTCCTCCGTACCTTGTTGTAGAGGATTACGATGAAGCATGATACATACCTGCATGTTCTCTTGAACTGTTCAGTTGTCGCTATAGAGAATTTTTTTTTTTTTTTGCATCTTCAAAGAATAAATTGTAGATGAACGAAGAGACCGAACAGGGTGGTACTCTGCTCCTCCTCGACCATTTCATCTGGCAGGATAGTTTCGGTTGAGACCACGACGTACATCCATTGTGTTGGTACCACATCATCATTCTGAGTCTTTGTGGCAGTTCAGTCAGGAAACGAGAATGCAGTTGTGTGAGAATGAATTGACGAAACAAAGACCAATAATAAATGTACTACCAAGCTTCGACACCAGACGTCAACTTCTCGTTGACCTTGATGTTCTACCTGTCTCAGCCAGTGTTGATTTTCTCTGGATCAATGTTCTCTGTACTTACCTGGGCTTTATTTGAGGAGAGACAGTCATCAGTAAAAGGAGCAACGGAGAAGAAGTTCTGGTTGGCAAGGATCTGCTGCTGTGCCCACTGACAGAACTACACATCATTATGAAAATCATCCCGATGCCATTTTTTGTGTAAGCGTACGTTGTAAGTGTTGAACTGGTGACGTGTTGTAATACGACATACCCTAGTGTTAGAAGTGCCAGGCTGCTATTCAAGCTCTCGTCTGCTCACACGTGTAATCATTACAGAAGCGAGGACAAGGGAGTTGGCAGATCTGTGAGTGTGAGTTCTGCAATGATTGCAGTGCCACGGGTTGATATTTCCCTTTTCCTGAAGTGTCACAATAAGAAGAGAAAACATCAATCAAGAAAGTAGATTCTTGTCAAGAAATCAGTCTATGAAGGGGTCCTCTCTCTGAGCAGCATTACGCCTACCATCCCAATAAAATAAATGTAATGATGACGCAATTTTTAATCGATGAGTACCTCCACTGTAGACAAAATATCATTTAAAAATACTATCATACTGCACAATACGCACACGTATAGTATGTAAACTTCATCCCAATTACTGTTCCGTTGCATTCTTCACAGATGAGCAGCATTCCTACCTTTTCTTCCTTGGAGTACAGTGTACTTACATAACCTTCAAATGGAGACAGTTAACTGAATGGCCGGTGTGCATTTTCCTTCCTTGTATTTTCATTTGTTTGCTGTAAACTCCAGCAGTGTACAAGTTACATGCTCCGTGTGCTAGTCGAGGAGGGTAAACACCAATTTTGTGTTGTGTTTATAATAACGTCATGTTTACGTGAATGGTACAATGTGACACACTTCCAAACAGACCTTGAGGGCGCTATATGTTACCAAATAAAAGGTATAACGTGGTACTTAAACAAGAAGTACTGTGTTCATATCTTCGTAACAAATAAAGTTACAAGTAAGGGAGTCATGCAGATTTATGTCCCCTTGGCAGCTAAACAACATTTGTTTAAGATATTTTTTATTGTGCTTCTGGACAGAAAGTTGTTTTAGGTGATCAAGATACATGACACACACTATATAACTAAGATTGTTGATGACAACGGTTGTCGCAGTTGTGGTGAAATGAAGAAAACAGGAGCCAAACGACAGAAATGGAGGATGGCGTTCAATCCTTCGTAGGGCTGAAGAACGGAACAACAGTCAGCTACGTCACCTAACCGGATTGAGTGTTGGAGGCTCCTTTCCACGTTCATAAGGCATATTACCTATCCTGTTCTTCATTCCCTTTTCTGAAACGTTGTACAGGTACTGTAAAAACGCGAGTCACAGACACATGTTGCAAATGACCCCATCCAGTATTACAGTTGGTGACCTGTAGATACAGAAGCGGCTCTGGACACACAATTAATATAGAAATAATTAGCAAATTACGAAGAACAGATTCCTTATCATTTTCATGTACAGCGACAGAAGTGAACGCAGAAGAAAGTTAAATTTTCAAAAGCATTCGCGTGGTTTCTACATATGAGAGAACTTGAAATGGTGTACCCCAAATGCTTTCCTAATCTGTCGCTCCAGTCAGTGCGAAACACATTAATCAAAGTAATTCAGCCTTTGAGTCGAGGCATGGTAATAGCCGTACAGTTTTGTGTTACAAGGATACTACAGCAGATAGTTGTCTCTCTCAAACTTTCAACCTGAAATCATTTCATGCAGGTACAGTTACTAGTTATTGAGTGCCAATGTAATCTCCCTACGACTCAACATTGTGATATAATTTCAATTACCTTCTGACTTCTGCAGCTTGGAATGTCTATTCCTCACAACGTGTATGTGTAATGTTTCATTTGGTTTAAGACTGAAAGCAAACATAGTTCTGACATCACTGTTATTTAGCTGTTAATTTCTTGATTTCATGACAGACACAGTGAGTAGGTTTATTGCTGTGTATGTATGTGAGTGAATCCAATACACACGCCCAGTCCTTTGTTTGGTGTATACGCCCTTTACACTAGAATTTATTGGTAAACAACGGTACACGTAGTTCACAGTAACATAATATTATTTTCGCTCCGTTAATCCGTCACACTCGTGTGTGGTAATTGACTTACGTTGAAGCGCATCAGTTTGATCACGTCACACATAAAATTCTCTGTTGTATGCAGTCGATGCAGAATTTCAAACTACTTCAGCACAGGACGTCGGAACCAGGTAGAAGTCTGTACTTTAATCATTAACTATGTAATTAATGTAGACACCTGAAATCATTATAAAGCACCTCACAAACACACATCACAGAAAGCATTTGTAGCGAGAACCAACCTTTACACACTAAAGGCAAACGGGTGAGTTGATTCAGTAAATTATTTGTACAATTTTACACTTTCGGTCAAAACTAATAATTTTTATTTGTAAATGATACACCAAGTGATTTCTTGATCCAAACCCAGTTCAGGCAAATAATTATAATACTTAAATTCTGAAAAATAGCAAAAACATTCTGTGAGTGACTTGTTTTAAAGCTGGACTGCAGTAACTTTCCTTATCCTCATCTTCTGCAGAAAATAACGTTAGTAGACTTTTGATTCATGATTAATTACGTTAATAGTGGTACATTTGAATAGAACCGATTGGGATAGATGTTGTACTTGTTTCTAATCTCAGTAATATACATGTGTGTCTGTGTGTGCTACCTCCGTCTACAGATGCTTTTTGTTAATATGTTAGGTTCACAATTACCTGGATAACGGCATCTAAAACAATAATTATAGAACATTTTTGCACGTATCCCGTTCGTCAGGCGAAGTCTGAAATAAAAGCGGATGTGAAACTCTCGCAACTAAAATCCTTGGACACTATATGAACTATCCTCAGGTCAGATTTGAAGACCTCACATGACTATTAAAATTTATTACAGCAGCACACGGCTTATGCAACAAACAGAACTTTTTTGCCACATTTGAGTATAAACCACAAATCATTGTTTACTTATCAACTGTCGAAAATATATGTGTCCGTGGTGGACAATTCCTCGCGTGAGAAATGCTTTCCGTAGTTTTCCACCTGCACACTGTTGTTGGACTAAAATTACTGGCATATGGGTACAAAACTCTTTCAGATTCATGTACTTCATATAATTCTTGATGGAATTTAAAAATTTTAAATTATGCTCATGAAAACATATAAGCATTAAAGACAGAAACTGTGAATATATCTTGAGACTGTGTAACTCAGAGGGTCAAAATTAATTAGACATAGTCATCGAATATTTGAGGATGAGAGCAATCAGTGACTTGCTACAAACTTAACACATAATGTCAAACAATTTCGAAAGTTTTTGTCAATGACACCTTCCGGAAAATAACGAAATGAAATAAGTCTACCACTTAATACATTTCGCTCGCCGTGGTGTAGAACATAATCATCAGGCATGACGTTTCTGTTCAATTTTTTTTACAGATAACTCAGTGAGCAGCACATTTTTCAAACTGAATATATCTGAAAAAATACAGAATTTTCATAAAAAATATTACATTAACCTTGTTATGATCAAGCCTAAAATAAATAGTTTCTCATTATGCACTGTTTTCCAAAAAAGATAGTAAGTGAACATGTAAAGCTATATCCCTTTGTTTTGTTTACCAATTTCGGGTATGTCTCTTCCGTTCATCTACAGGTGAATAATCCGAAGCTCCTGAAGCAGAAGGTTTATAAAATCATACAATTATTTTGCTTCATTTAGATTATTTCACACTCGAAACCTTTGACAACGAGATTTTTGCAGTAATAAATAAATCCTGATTGACCGAATATGTAAGTGAAGAGAAACTTCACTTACATATTCGACTCTGAATTTAAGATATCGCTCCTTTTCACTTCTGTGCCTCGTACTACGACGAGTATTATTACCATTAATAGGTGAGACCATACTGGAAACTCGCCACGGACGCTCCTTCAGGTAAAAACACATTAACATCATATGTAAATACCAACGGTTTCGTCGGTGGTTGATGTATTCCTTTCTCCGAAGAAGATGCGGTACGTAACTCATCATCAAGGCAATAAGAACACCTGAACGGGCAAAGACTAACGATGAATCACGTTTGGGCCACTGTCAGGAGACAAGGAATGGTACCCACTGTGTGCTTATGTCATTTCGGATATGATACACCCATTCATTCGAGTCGGTAACCAACCTCATAATTTATCTTTTACTTATTGACAAGGAGTCTCACACGTTACATGGAACGCGCAAAATTTTCATTATCCTTACGCCCACCTTCAAATATATTTACATAATAATAAACGGCTTGAGTCTTTTGCTACAGCCTAAAGATCATCAATGACCTTAGACTGTATCATGGCGGCATTTTTGTTCCTGAAATAAAATGTATTATCGCACCACGATGCAACGATTTCTTATAGATCTATTTCTATTAAACGAGTGGCTTCGAGTACTTGTAAACAGCTAACGAGAAACATTTTTTGGGTTGCATTTATTTGGCTATTTGGACAAAATAGTTGAAAGATTTATTCATAGAAACATACATACGACTTAACTAAGTTTACCGATGTTTGGAAAGAAACGTTTTGTAGAAAAGTGTCAGACTTCTATTATACAGGTTGAACAAGGGCTCCACCGACAAATTTTCAGACGTTTTAGTGTGAACCAAAGAAAGGAAACAGTGTCTAGTAAATGTGGGCCCGAAAATGTTTACCTTAAGAGCCATGAGTACTTGTTCATCGTCGATACTTTGAGACACCTATCTTCTAACGCAACTGATTCGCTTTCCGTACATCGGGAGGATGTAGTAGCGACAAATCCAAATAAGAATTTCCAGTAAACATGAGCTCTAAAGTGGATAACTTAAGAGCTATGAACACATGTACGGTAGAAGAGATGTGTTTCATAGGAGCCAAAATGAACAAGTTCTCAAAACTCTTGAGGTATTGACATCAGAGCCCATGTTTACTGATCACTTTTTTCTTATGTTGGTCCGTACTGCTACCTCTCTAAATATAGAAAGCAAAAAGGTTGCAGTAGAAGAGATGTGTTTCACGATAGCTTAAGGTATGCATTCAGAGCCCATATTTACTAGGCTTTTTATCTTGCTTTTCCTTATTATCACCTCTGAAAGCTTTTCGGCGGAGTTCTGAAGTTCCGGTTCACCCTGAATACTTGCTTTCATTTCTTCCAGGCGCATATTCTAGTAGTGGCCGGTTTCGGTCGTATGTTGGACATTTTCGGAAACTACAATTGATATAAGAGAGAAATTTAATTTTAAAATATTCCGAATTTTGAAGCAGCTTGCACGTGATAAAAAGTAAAAGTAGAGGAGATGCTGAGTCGCAGATAGGGACAACGAAAAGACTGTCCCAAATAAGCTTTCGGCCAGCAAGCCTTCGTAAAAAATAGACACTGGCAAATGAAGTGTAGCTTCAGTTGCCAGACACTGTAATCATGTGTGTGTGAATTGCGTTTTACTGTGTGTGTGCGTGTGTGTGTATGTGTGTATGTGTGTGTGTGTGTGTGTCTGTGTTTGTGTGTTCGACGAAGGGCTTGCTGGTCGAAAGCTTATTTGCGACAGTCTTTTCATTGGGCCTACCTGCGACTCATCCGCTATATGGTGAGTAGCAACTTTCCTTTTCATAATATTGCTACATTCCATTCTGTATTTACCACTGTTTGAAAGTGAAATTAGAAATAAATGCAATTCACAGCCGCAAGTCTATCATAACAAATCGCACCTCGGCAAGAGCAGTGACACAACTACAAAATACAGTACGTAAGAAAAATCGACATAAATAATTTGATTGAATTTCTTATTGATGAGAGTATTGAAGAGCGATCTGTTTTAATTTTAAAAACCATTCAAAGGCCAAGAGCGCAAAAATACTTTTTATTCAAGACGACTGGTTTCAATAGATATCATCTTCAGGTCTTAAAGGCCATTCCGTATACTTATTGCTGATAGAAGCTTGTTACATGGTAGAAATACAGTACAGCGTGTACCGTATTTGTATCATGTAACAAGCCTCTGTGAGCAGTTTGTTTACGTACAAGGCCTTATTTACGATGTGCTGTGTGTTTTTAAATATTTTAACGATGATAAACCTTTATCATGTGCTGCGTTTTATCCTCTTGATATCTTGTGAATAAGGTTCAACGTAAAATGAACATGTTTTAGTTCTGTAAAATGTTTAAGACCTGAAGATTAAAAATAAGTCTGCTGAAACCGGTCGTCTTCAATAAAAAATGTTTTGTGCGATCTTGGTTTTTGAATGGTTTTTAACACAAATAATTCTACACAACTTCAGCTTCCTTTTAATTTCTGTTAAGTGTTTTTGGCAGTACATTTCACTATATTCTACGTAATAGTAATGTGGACACATAGTCAATAGTAATATGGACACGTAGTTCTGTTCTCGTAGTGCATGTTCTCAAGCATTGCATTTCTGAGTTGTGTCGTTGGTCTTGTCGGGGTGCGATATGGTGAACAGAGCGTTAGTTATAACATAGACTAAAAGCAGGGAAACGAAATGGTGCTGAACCTCATTTCCTGTATTCGGTGAGCGCGCCCCTATTACATCAATACAGAATCTGATACTGTAGTACGACAGCGCGTGTTGTGGGCATTGTTACCTCATCCTGCCTTAGATCTGCAGATACAGAATGCTTTTATATTTATTTGTCCGCCCTGATAGATTAGTGGTCAGCGCGGCGGTCTGTCACGCCAAGGGACCCGGTTTCGATTCCCGGCTGGGTCGGAGATTTTCTCCGCTCATGGTCTGGGTGTTGTGTTGTCCTCATTATCATTTCATCATCATCAGTAGAAGGCAACGGGCATGCGGTAGACCTTTCTGACGAGGCTTCCCACATGACAAGACCTGCCGTAAGGCTGACCACAAAGAAAATGGTATTTATTTTATGAATAAAATACAGTCTAGGTAGCTAAATAAAAGCTTTTATTTATTACGGTTTCGGCATTTGCTATTATAACATATCGAAAAAACTTTGAACTGGAGAAACAAGGGTCACTGCCAGTATTAAACATTTAATATTGACACTGACGCACATTTCTCAAGCTGAAAGCTTTTTGATGCTTGATGTTGCCAAATGTCGAAACTTCGTAAGAAAGTCGTCATGATTACGGACTCATATCGAGAATTTATTTCCTGTGATAATAAATTAAACATTAATGTTTAATTTCTTACGACACTTCCTAGTAGAAACGGTCAATGTGATGTGACTGAGAGAAAACGTCTCTGACACTGTTGTATTTGTAAATGTGCAGTCTTTGTGATAACTTCACATGTAGCAAATTCTTTTTGGTGTGTGTGTGTGTGTGTGTGTGTGTGTGTGTGTGTGTGTGATTGTGGTGCTTTGCACAATATGCTGATGTACAAACTACATAAGTGCTGGATATACCGGGTGATCAGAAAGTCAGTATAAATTTGAAAACTTAATAAACCACAGAATAATGTAGATAGAGAAGTAAAAATTGACACACATGCTTGGAATGACATGGGGGTTTTATTAGAACAAAATAAAAAAAAATCACAAAATGTCTGACGGATGGCGTCGTTTGGTGATGATCGTGTGCTCAGCCGCCACTTTCGTCATGCTTGGCCTCCCAGGTCCCCAGACCTCAGTCTGTGAGATTATTGGCTTTGGGGTTACCTGAAGTCGCAAGTGTATCGTGATCGACCGACATCTCTAGGGATGCTGAAAGACAACATCCGACGCCAATGCCTGACCATAACTCCGGACATGCTTTACAGTGCTGTTCACAACATTATTTCTCGACTACAGCTACTACTGAGAAATGATGGTGGACATATTGAGCATTTCCTGTAAAGAACATCGTCTTTTCTTGGTCTTACTTTGTTATGCTAATTATTGATATTCTGATCAGATGAAGCGCCATCTGTCGGACATTTTTTGAACTTTTGTATTTTTTTTTTGTCTAACAAAACCCCATGCCAATCCAAGCATGTGTGTCAATTTGTACCTCTCTATCTGCATTATTCAGTGATTTATTCAGTTTTCAAATTTATACTGAGTTTTTGATCACCCGATATTTTGGAATATGCGAAAAATACAATCCTGCAACTTCGCAACAAAATCGCGCGGAATGTTCGACGGCAACAACACATCAAAAATACTTCGCCACAGTGGAAGAATAAAAATCGAAAATGTAAAGCGTATCTTGAAAATCATGTGGACAGGACAACCGTCTGATGATGAACTTGCCAGTTCGATACCTAAATAAACAGCAGTATTAATAGTGGCTGGTTGCTGTCTTCTTCTTTGTAACAATTAACCTACGTTAATTGTACACAGCCACGGTCTCACCATGTCAGTTTTAGACAAAATAAGATTTTAAAGTACTCTTCTTTTCCCTGGTTTCACTGCAGTTTCTGAGAGCGGGCAATGTACGGCCAAAACAAACACGATTGACATCGTGTCCTGTGACAGCGCCTAGAAGAAATAAAAAGCATTGTGTATTTACCGGTGTTTCGTAGTAATTTACCAGATGTCAGTCCACCATCACAAGTTGCTTCAGGAAAATATGGTGGTGGCTGCTTATCGTATCCGTGCGTGTGTCACGTTTGCAATAACATCGGCGTCGGCGGGATGATAAACTTTAATCGGCGGTCACAGTCACAGTGCTAGACGTAAACGGCAGCAAACGCTGCGCGAGGCGAGTAGGGTGACGGTCTGTCTCGGCTGACGCCACCGACTGACGGGAGCGCCGGAGACCACCGCACGCTGACGCCGGTACTCGGGTAGGAGCAGCGCACTGCCAGCTGTCGGCGAGAAGTGCTCGGCGGGCAGGAGGATCGACCCTACGCTGACCCGTGAGCCGGCGCGTCTGCAGTGCCCGCGGCGTCGGGGCCCGGGGCCCGCCGAGAGCGAGAGTGCGTGCTGGAGGGGGGGGGGGGGGGGGGGGGGGCGAGACTGTGCACCTTCACTTTTCATTCAGGGGTCCGCGGCTGCTCTCTCCGGCGCCTATAAAAGCGCCGCCAGCCGCTGGCAAAGGCACGAGTCCCATCACAACAGACGCAGACATGAAGGTAAGCAGCCGCTGTGGCTCAGTGGGGTAGCGGTTTCCGACATTCGTAGTTCGAAGCCCGGCGGCGTGCTATCGCTAACTACACCTACGGAGGGTACCCTACCCTGTTCCTTTTCGGTTTGTGGACAGGGCGAGTAATACTATAAGCTTCAATGTTTCTCTCATCTTCTCGTCGTGATAATTTCGTGAGACTTATGCGGGACCAAGTAACGTGTTGTCCGGCCCTTCTTGGAACGTACCGACTCGGTATTAGTGTGATGTCACCGCCAAACACCACACTTGCTAGGTGGTAGCCTTTAAATCGGCCGCGGTCCGTTAGTATACGTCGGACCCGCGTGTCGCTACTATCAGTGAGTGCAGGTCTAGTCTAGAGAGACTCCCTAGCACTCGCCGCAGTTGGACAGCCGACTTTGCTAGCGATGGTTCACTGTCTACATACGCTCTCATTTACAGAGACGACAGTCTAGCATAGCCTTCAGCTACGTCATTTGCTACGACCTAGCAAGGCGCCATATTCTTCAATAATGTATTCTGAACTGATAATATTGTGAATCATGCACCGTCAAGAGCGACGTTCATCATTAATGGATTAAAGTTAAGTATCAAACTAATTACATCCGCTTTCTGAATTCTAATTCCTTGTCATATTCCAGACCTCACGCCAGCCTGCTTGAGCTAAAACGCGTGCATTTCGGCCTCCTCTAGTAACACGGTGTTGGCTCTTCTGCCAACACAACAATTAGCATAGTAAAGCTCCCTGTCAATGTCTGCCACTGGAGCTTGTTGACCTTGTCCGCTCTCGCTAACTAAACGATTCCTTTACGAAGCGGGTCTGTCCTAGTTGAATCTTCTCTATCTGTCCCCACAACTCCGTCCAGTAAGAGTCCCCGTCTGGCGAAGAATCCGTGTACTATTGTTTTGTAAATCACCTCTTTCTTGGATATACTACGTTCCCCTAAGATTCTTCCAATGAACCTCAGTCTGACATAATCGCTTTCCTACAACTAGTTTTAAATGTTCATTTCACTTTAGGTACATGAGAGCGGCTATTTCCAGATGTTTTACCGTACGTTCTGTTTACAGTCATTTGCTGCTAATAAAATGACGGAAAAGTAATAGATCACGTTGCCTGACTTATATTTACAGTCAGTGTCAACTTCAAGATTCTGCACTAGTCGTCGATCATCTGGAGGTCTTCCTGTATTTCTTATTTCCCTCGACGCCTGGCTTTGCATGAAACATCTGTGATAAGCGGTATATATATATATATATATATATATATATATATATATATATATATATATACTGAAGCGCCTAGAACCGCTCGGCCACTCTGGCCGGCGCATGAAACAGTAACGGGAAACTAACCGACGCTTTTCATCTACCCTTGACGTCGCATGAAAGACGCGATAAGCAGTATTTATTTGGGCTCACTGCAAATACACATTGCACAAAACGAAATTGCAAACATTTGCCGATACTCTAGTGAAAATGCAGATGACGACTATTAGGAAGGACACCCTATACATCGTAAACAGTAACTGCGCAGAGTAAAACGAGTATGTAAAATGTTTCATTGATCTTATTGGAATGTAGGGTCCAAGATGAATTACTCTCGAACGGAACGAAGAAACCTCTGACGAAACGTGCATCTCTCGTTTCACTGTTCTCTATCTCTTCCATGAAGGCGTGCGGTGAAATGCTTCAGACTAATGAACATTATTCAAGTCTAGGTCAACAAAGCGTTTCGTAAATGGATTCGATTGAGTATTCTTCATTACTCACTTCATCTACTTACGTAATCTTCATCGTACTGTATGAACATATCTAGAAAAATTACATAATTTCTAGCATGTACTGTTTACAATTCACGGTTCACATGAAAATATGGCTAACTGGAGACAAATTATTTTCAGAAAAGACTTGATTCAGGAAATCTTTTCTTGTTGTTGCAAAAATGCTTTTTATCAGTCATTTTGCTTTACAAATAGCAAAAATAGTGTGTCTCACTTGTTAGTGCAATGCACACGAACTCATCTGATTTGACTGGAATAAATTCGGTTACCCGTGTTTTACTTTTGTTCCCCCCATTTGATGTATCAAGTCCTTTATCGGCTAACGGTAATTCTTCCTCTACATTTCTGCTCTTCTGCTCTTGATATATACAGATTTAATAACATGAACGAAAGGCTACTGTCTTGCCTGTACTACTACTTTCCTCTCATCTCCTTCGAGACTTATGATTGGGATCTTGTATCTGTACAAGTTGGAGAAAATTTTTCGCTCCTTGTAATGACATCTGTGCCTTCATTATTTTGAAAAAAATATGTTTCGACCATAATTGTCAAAAGCTGTTTCAACATTTACTGTATTCTATTTTAGTCCTTTTTGAAGGTAAATGATTTATCCACACTCACAAATGTTATTAATTGCTATTGTCGTAGTAACGAAAATGGTGAGTTTTCGGCAGACTGTCACATCTGTGATCTGAGACTGAGAGATTGTTCTGCTGTTTGTTTCAGGGGCTGTGTGTGGCAGCGCTGGTCCTTGTGATCAGCTCCGAGGCGCTGGGAGGTGAGTACTGTAGTTCGTGTACGTGTGGGTGTAAGTGCACGAGTGTGTTTTGTGCTCGATCTGCATCTTGTGCATAGCTCGAGGCGCTATGTGGTTTGTGTGATCAAGTATTATAAATGGTCTAACAGATGTCTGATCTGTCGCAGAGTTCGGTCGCCAAATTGGGTGGACATTGAATCGTTCGTTTCGTAGGTACTTCTTCATCAGAAATGTGCGTTTCTGCAGCTGCTCGTAGTAGGCTGTACTGATATGTTGTTGATGTGGTTGATGTGTTGCAGAAGAGATGGGGTTGTGTGCAGCTTTTGACACTGGGATTGGTGATATAGTGTGTCGTGATGGGTTCTGGTGAGGGGGGGGGGGGGGGGAAAGAAGGAAGGATAGCGTGTAGATTCTCCTATGTATACGAAAACTGTTGTCAATATCTAAATGAACGGAAGTAGTCTGCCCCCCACTGAATCGATACAGTATGTCGAATGCAAAACTGATGTATGATTAACACTGCAATTGCACATGAGTTGGCTAGTAATGTTTGTGATTATGGATTCTAGCTGCAATCATTAGTTATATCGTCTTCTGAAGGGGCCAGAACTGACAGTCATGGTGAAGATAAATATATGGGAAACGGGCATACTTCTACGACATTCCAACAGTTTGCAGCTCATCGAATTTTTACAAAAGTAAACAATACGTACCATCCCTGACACAATACATATGCGAGTTGTCGAAGAGAATTACTTTACGTCTCAAACTGAAGAAACATATGACTCTTCCCCAAACCTAATGTTGGACGCTCACATTATCGCGTAATCACACTTTCAAGCAGAACTATCTGCTCTTCTTTGTAACGGCGATTTCTAACGGCTGCTTGGTGACGTGCGAGTCGGACAGGGAGGTTTGAATCTCTGTGTTGGAATATTTTGTCGTCGCCAATATTCGTCCGGTAAATGGAGGTTCCTGTATAATTTTTTTTTTTTTTTTTTTTTTTTTTTTTTTTTTTTTTTTTTTTGACCCATTCGATAAACTCGGCGGCCTCCAAGGTGCCATTCGGGAGAAGTAGGCTAAGCGCTGGCATCAGGTTTCACGCTTCTTACTTATGTATACAACACAGAAATGACATCAGAGTATACACACACCCATTCCAGACATCCACACTCAACAGATACATGTAAGACACGATTCCTTTTACCGCAAGTAAGGGATCATTGTGTGCCAAGGAAACAGACACTTCACCTTCTCCTCGTCTTCTCGCTGTCAACAATGCCATACGTTACTTTCTTTTACTTGACGCCTATTTTAATACACCGAGGTATGTTGTAAGACGCACACGCTATGTCTTTATCTAATTTTGTGCCTTGGAAACATTCTTACGCTCAACTGGAAAATTAATCACAATTACGCTAGCTTTCCGTCAGACTCTTTCACTGTTGTATGATTCTGGTCTGCCACTTTGTCCTTTCCAAGATATTTAATCGATTATAAATGTTAACAGTTGAATATTAATTCCTATTTTGCTGTCTCTGAGTAGATTACGGTATCGCCAATAATCGGGATTGATGTACGGGACTCCAACTTGAAGAAAAACTGCAGTTTAACTTACTTAGGACCTTTACATTGTTTTCGAACGAATGGTTTCAAATATTCAAATAGTATAATCACATGATTGCGAAAATTAGTCTTCGGGCTATGCCACTAGATTCCATAAGGGATTTGTAGCATCATTGTCTGATAGTATAAAAATGCGTGTTTAGACAGGTAGGAAAATATTCTTCCTTAGGAAGTATGACAGGAAACAGATGCCAGATTATTAATCTCTGGGAAGGAAAATGTGGCGTATCAATGGATGAAATTCGTTGTTCGATACAGATGTACGAACTATAGTTCTTTAGCCGTATTAGAAAGCTGCCGCGTAAGCCAATAATATCTCACTGAATTAAACGATATAAAATGATCCTTATTTAACAAATTCTGAATCAAGCTAAAATGAACGCCAGGTAAACATTGCTAGAAGCCTTCAATGACTTCGAAACTAAAATTTTATCCTCATATCTGATGAAAATCATTAGAATTTTTAATTTTACGGTGTTTCGGTAAAGGGATAGGTTCACTTGTTTATGAATGAAATAAATAAAGACAGAGAGAAGGCTAAAACACTGACTTCCAAACAGTGTCACTTCGTGAGATTGCAGTACGGTTTTTCCTTTTAAGCATCATACCAACACCGAAGTTACACCATGTTGATAGATGATTGCGAAGAAGGAAATCATGCAAAATTGTTCGACAGACGAAAGATAACTGGGCCTGATATGATAGCTTTACCATTTTACATAATGTGAAATAATTTACTCCCCACCTAGTACCTGTTTATTTTAGGTTCAGTCAGTGACGGAATTCGTGGTACTCGTCATATGCTAGGTGAACAGTTTTACTGTCTGTTACACAACATAAGAAGCTAGCAGCTGCGGTGCTACCAACATACTGCCAACACACATGTGACTGTAGAGGACCTTACACGAAACAAAAAAGTGAAATGCCAACGGCACCGAAGTCATGAGCTAAGAAAAACGAATTTGAAGCAAAAATGCTTGAAAAAAGGCCCACTTTCTTCTGTCAGAAAACATGGGAGGAACGTCGCAACCAGTAATATAAATGTTCTTCCGATGCACGTTTTTTGTAGGATGTGATGCGTGTGTCGTAAGCGGATGTGCCAGCTGATCCCCAATTTTATTTTGGCACTGCGTTTTGTGCTCTTGACTGTTGACACATGCTTTTCAACATCTCTTTCTGCGTAGTTTCAGTGAATGGAGGTAGTAACACGACTTATGATGCTGTTCAGTCAAATTTCTTGACTGGATTCATGATGCCTACATAACATGGAATGACGGGTAGCAAACTATCGTCATTAACACTGCAAGCTGGGCTAGACTGGTCACATCAGAGTGAGGAGTTGGACGTTCGGTGGTCGCTAAAGCTGTAAGCAGGTAACGTGAGCATTGGGTATGAGATATGGGGTTGTGTAGTTCCGTATCTAATACAGTCAACCAGTCACTTCGTGAGTTAACAAAATTACTGAGAAACCAATACTAACGTGTTCGTGAATCTTAGAGCATCCGTTCCACTTAGCAGAGACGACAGTTGCTGATCCCATAGCGTGTTCGGCCTTTCGCGACCAGAGGCATTTATCTTCCCGCCGACAGGACCCGGCAGCCTTCCTAAAAGAGGGAAAAGAAAAATCGTTGGAGTGCAGCAGTGCGGGAGGGGGATGGGATGAGCGCTCTCTCATGAGAGACGGTAGATACCCGGATACGCGGGTTGTAGGATGGGAGATACGGGCGGTGGAGGGAAGAGAGCTTAAAGCTCCGCTCCTGGGCTTTTACCCGCACTTTAATGAAAATTGATTGCCTGATCGGGTTAGCCGACCTTTTAAGCTTTCAAGACGCATCGAGCCGGAGGAAGGGGTCGGTATTCGACACGTCCCTATTATCGCTCAGGCCCTCGTAGGCGCATGCGCAGTGGCGCGCACACGAGCACTTTCACCGGACACGGCGCATCACGATCATTCCCGAGACTAGAGTTTACCCGCGTCCCGCTATTCAAAGCCAGTCGGGGCCCCTAGCTGTGTCCGCTCCCAGAGGAGACTGCAGATGATTTCACGCGTATTGTCTCGGTTGCAGACGTCGTTTCCTGCTTCGCAATGCTGAAGCAGTGTTTCGACCACTTTATCAGCAGCCATCTTCAGGTAAACGTAGCGAGTAATAAGTTTGAAGAATAATTGTTAAGCTGCTATCTGTACGAGGGACAGGCTTGTTATTGGTTTCAACAGGCCTCTAACTAGCGCAACAGCATCCTGTAGTGGAAAATTTTCTTTGAAAATTATTCGAGATCAGAATATCAAGCCGACTTCATGAAATAAGTTCGTGGCTTGTGGAAAATAATTTGATGCTAAATCACAGTAAGACTCAGTTCTTACAGTTTCTAACTCACAATTCAACAAGAACTGATATTTTGATCAGACAGAATGGGTATATTATAAGAGAGACGGAACAGTTCAAGTTCCTAGGCGTTCGGATAGATAGTAAGCTGTTGTGGAAAGCCCATGTTCAGGATCTTGTTCAGAAACTAAATGCTGCTTTATTTACCATTAGAACAGTATCTGAAATAAGTGACAGTTTAACACGAAAAGTAGTCTACTTCGCATATTTTCATACACTTATGTTGTATGGTATTATTTTTTGGGGTAATTCTTCTGATTCAAAAAGGGTAGTTTTTGCTCAAAAACGGACTGTTCGAGCTATATGTGGTGTAAGTTCGAGAACCTCTTGTCGACCCCTACTCAATAGTCTGGGAATTCTGACATTGCCCTCACAGTATATATTTTCTTTAATCTCGTTTGTTGTTAGCAATATTAGCTTATTCCCAAGAGTTAGCAGTTAATACTAGGCAGAAATCAAATCTGCATGTGGAATCCACTTCCTTGACTCTTGTGCAGAAAGGAGTGCACTATTCTGCTGCATTCATTTTCAATTAGCTACCACAATAACTCAAAAATCTTAGCAGTAGCCCAAATGCTTTTAAGTCTAAACTGAAGAGTTTTGTCATGGCTCACTCCTTCTACTCTGTCGAGGAGCTCCTGGAAGAGCTGAAAATTTAAGCAAATTCCAGTGTTACATTGTTGATTTTCTTTATTTAAACTTACGAATTGTCACCAGAATACGTTTCTTGTATTTCATTTTATCTGTTTCTACTAACGTGTTATAATTTCATGTATTGACTCGTTACATGACCATGGAGACTTCTCCTTAATTTGGTCCCACGGAACAATAAATAAATAAATAAACACTAGGATGTTACCATAATAAGAATATGTCGATCGCTGATGTATGTGAAGATCATCATATATAGCCACTAATTTTTTGTAATGGCAAATTGAATAAAAAACTACGAAAACATTGCAGGTGGTAACGTAAATAATCATTAAAGTAGTTAATCTATGAAATTAGAGACGATCACGACAAAATTCTAAACCTAACGCCCACTTTCGTAGCCGTGGTCACTAACGCACGCTGTGGAATGGCGCATTACTCGTAAACAAGCCTCTTGGTGGTGGAAGAAATTTTCACCTCCGGTCTTCGACCAGCAAAGGTAGGATAGACGGTAGCGTTGTTCCTGAACACGAGACTTCGAATCAATGCCATGGCTTACATGGCACTATTGACACTATGACAGTTAGCCGTCCGTCGACTGCGGACATCAAGCTTCTCGGTTTACTTGGTGTAGTTCGAGAAAAATTAATTACTTTTTAGAAAGGCATCCAGAAAACGTGTTTACCCTCCGAAGTGCAGCCACAACTGGGAAAGTCCACAAATCCTGAATTTTACACTGTACGGCAGAAAGGAGCTTAATAAGGTCATTCACAGGGCATCTTTCCCCTTCATGGACCTTCCTCACATTTATTTCGCAAAGAACATAAACTGGATCAAACTGCGGACTCCATCTTAACCTGGTGACCGAGCGATGTGAGAAATGTTTTTTCATTCATCGTGTTCTATTTTCATATGTTTGTTACCAATAGCGTTATATCGGGTAACTGTCCGACCTAAACGCACATCATCAGTGAACGTCTTATTTGTACAAGACTGTGGGAGGAGAGGGGAATTCCGTGACACACCGACGGCAAAACCGCAGTTTTCTCGGCTAAGGGTCACATAAGCAGTCTGACACTACTTTGGGTACAGAGCTCCAGCGAGCCACATAGTTGTTGCTAGAAGAAACTGTTACATTTGTGAATTAACTCGCAATAGTGCTGCACATGATTACATTTGACACCTCAAATGTTAACCTGTAAAGATAATATTGTGAATTGCTGACCCGTCAAAAATAAGTTGCAGTTTCTTACAGCACTACTTCTCGGGATTAAAATGTCTTTGCATTCTTCTAGTACCTCCTTCAGGCAGCTTGTATAAAATTCGTTCGGTAAATCGATTACTATCAGTTGCACAGATTTTCGACTCGCAAGTTTCCTTCTGCATCCATGCTGCGGAAGCATCATTGAGGTGTGTGGGAGAAAATTCATCCGGTAGCACTGCCATTTCCATCATTTTCTGTTTAATTCGCTGACGACTGTAGTGAAACCCTCGTAAGAGCTCAGATTTCTCTAATTTTCCTTTCATGGTAATTTCGCGAGTTGTACAGTTTTATATGGCACGTCTCTTTCCAGGAACGCGCACTCTCGCTATTTTAATACTGAACATCCCCGTGGTGCGCAATGCTACTAAACTTTGATGAGCATCTTTCTAATTCTCTCGCACCAACTAAAGCATTCGGTGACGTAGCGCACCGCTCTTCTCTGTATCATGTATATATGGAACCTAGTAATGGCATCAGAATAATGGGCAATGCTCAAAATTCGAATTAGTTAGTTCTCCCAAGTGCCAAGTGTGGATGTCTTTAGCAGTCGAAACGTATCTGTTCTCAAGTTTCACTTCATTTTACCTTCTCGGCCCTGTTTTTATAGAATCCCCTTATAGTCATCCTATCACGCATGCAGTTATAGCATCCATAGCAGACTATTGTCTGTCCTTCTCTCTTTGAGATCTAATATCCACCTTCTTCTTGGCCACTTACTTTCATTAATCCTCAGGAAGAAACCGTACAGAAGTAGATGTTCCTTTCAATAGAGTCTACATCAGTATAGTTCCCTATGGTGTCATTTAGCACATATTTGACGCTAGAGTTGGCACTTCCTCCAGTTGTCCGCCTAGAGGACGCGAATAATCTTTCGCTTTTTTTTTTTTACCACTCTTGATGTGACACATTTAAGAGTCTTAAAATGTTGCGACCATTCAAGAGGTCTTAAAATGTGAAAATTTGAATCTTGAAGTTCAAAGGCCTGATATAATCCTGCGGTTCATTTGTCAGACTTCTCCAATAGCGTCATTATGTTACGAAGCTACAGGACAAAACTTAACCTCTCAATAACCGTGCAATGTTGCACTGGAATCCAGAGGAGAAGGAACTGAAAGCATTTGAAGTCTCGTGGTACCGAAGAATGGCAAAAATAACGCGGATAGACAAAGTACAAAGAGAGAAAGGAAAGAAGTATACGGCAGAAAGCTGTCACAAGAGGGGGCAGGTTAATGGGACATCTAGGAATAGCTAACGTGTGCCTGACAGAAGCAGGTGAAGGGAAAATAGTAGCGAAGATATCGCTAGAATATCCCAGAAATATTTTAGAAGGTGTAGAACTTAGGAAAAAATACAAAGACTAGGACAATACGGGAAAAGATGGATAGTATGAAAACAATCAAAATGATTACTTAAACAAAACAGGTAGAAAATATTAGAATTGGTTCTATTCATGGGATAGGAATGTTACAGTACTGTATAAACTCGAGGGCCTCTTTCCATTCTTAGTGGTACTCGACAGATCACTTAAATACAATTTAAGCTGTTGGTTCTTCGTTGTTACAACCTTCTGTTTTCTTGCTACAGGGTATATCAGCAGTGGAGGCGGCGGCGGCTGGAGAGGTGGTGGCGGCGGAGGTTATGGAGGGGGTGGTTTTGGCGGGGGCAGTTTCGGCGGGGGCGGTTACAGTAAGGGAGGTGGTGGCTTCGGAGGAGGTGGCTTCGGAGGAGGTGGCTACGGAGGCGGTGGACACGGAGGCGGCGGCGGCTTCGGAGGCGGCGGTGGCGGCGGCCCCACCATCATCAAGATCATCAAGCTGAGCGGAGGCGGTGGCGGCGGAGGCTACGGAGGTGGTGGTGGTTTCGGAGGGGGCGGCAAGGGAGGCTTTGGAGGCGGTGGCTTCGGAGGCGGAGGCTACGGAGGCGGCGGCGGCGGATACGGAGGCGGCGGACACGGGGGTGGCGGCGGATGGAGGGTCAGTAGCGGTGGCTGGTCCGGCGGCGGCGGCGGATGGAACGGCGGCGGTGGCGGCGGTAAGTTGCCAGCTCCACCACAGTTCGTCAGTAACATTTCATCAACATCGCCACATAAACTCCGCAAACTTTCTTCCAGTGCTTCGCCGAAGGGACTTGTAACATTGTTAATCCCAGTCTGCCATATGGAATGCCTGTATAGAGCCACACTTTGTGTTAGAAAAGCGTTCAGTACTGGATCACACCATTGACCACGAACCGAGATTCCATAGTACGGAGTCTCTTCTCGAATATGTGACTGAATCGAGGCATTACGTTATACTGGACTACAAAAAATCCACAGGCGCGAACAAAACATCGGATGTCACCCAAGGAAGAGTTTTCAATGTACAAATTCATCAGAGAGGATCAGCAGCACTACAATACTCTGAAAATAATTGCACTTAGGCTCGTGAATGGCAGCCCTTTTATAATGCGTATAAATGTGGACTAATTCACAAAACGAAGGTAAACAAATCTGTAGTAGGTAGTTACAAGATCAGTGGTGAACGACTTGAACGCATCACATCGTGTTACCGTTCAGGGATAATAGAAGAGATATGAGATAAGACGACCGTGTAAAATAGATTTTCATAAAGGCAAATGTAAGGCTTGTTGAAAGGGGTCTGAAAAAAGTAATGCATTTGTAAAGAAAGTCGCACCATGAATCTAGTGTCTTGTTCCAGTGTTTGGAGTCCGTGTACGGTAGGCAAGATATATAGAAGTCGAATGAATTAAGAGACGTTTTGCTAAGACTATACAATATTTTGTACAGCTAATACGAAATTGTAACAGAACTAATCGTCGAGCTTAAACCGGAATCCTTTGGAAGAAAGACGGAGTAGTTCTTGGAAAATCGTGTTGGGTAGATTTAGACAAACTGTATTTAATGATGACTGTGCGACAATTATGCTGTCACGAACGTATATCACGCTGAGTGATGTTAAGAAAACGATCAGAGATAATAGGGCGCGTACAGAGGTACTTAAGCCGTCTTTTCTACCTCATCCAGAATAGAATAGGAAAAAAATCGATAGTGTTGGTGCATGTACCGTCCGCTATGCGCCGTACGGCAGAAGTAAATGTCTGCGATAAAAATAATTTCTGTTCGTTATCCTTGTGGTTTGTATGTGAGATGCTGGATCTATGATAGTACAGGGTTTCACTAGAACAAAGTACTTAGGTTATGCCGATCTTTTACTGCCGTAGCAATGCGCCTATCAATCACGTCTATTTGAGGATGGGCCAGCATACTGAAGTGATACGCTAGAATGTGTTGCAGTGATGTTGTGTCTGATTTGCTTGATTGAAGGATCGCATTAAGAATTCTCACAGCAAATCTGAGTAATCTACTGATTTCCCACTTGCAAACTCTTTTATATCACTTCATAGCGTCACTTCTAGATATTTTAAAGGTGTGGCTAGATCTAACGTTCACTACTCATAGTGTTACATGAAAACTTTGGATTCCTTCATTTACAAAACTCTAAATGTTTGTTATTCGTCTCGGAATCATGCTATCATCAACTTCATTTGAAGCTGTGCAAGTAAAAGTATCGTGTTTCAGTGCTTATTGAAAGCCTTCTGAAACTACTTAGTTTCGGCGGTTTGTGTACCGGAATAGCTGCTTATTTATTAAAATATCTCTTTAGCTGGTCTCGTGACTCTAAAGTTGCCGACATTCCCCACGACGTACGAACATTGGGCATCCAATCAAGGACTGAACCCTACATCACTCCTAAAAGCTACACCACTGTACAGAGACACTACTTAGCAGTTGTGATGAGACAGCAGAACGCTGGCAACAAGGTGTTTCATGAACCTTTATTATATCCTTGTTTCTTCACCTTTGCTCCTCGATCCACACACATTCTAAAGAAATCATTTAATCCAGACGCTGCTGAAAACAATTCACATTCCGACTACTGTGCCTTAACGGCCTGGAGAGGTAAATAATGTGTGTGCATTTGTGTGTGTGTGTTTATATACCACCGCTGCGTCAAATGTCTGATAGGTCATACGCGATAAAGGAACGCATGTAGCGATTCAGTGTCCGAACACGACAGCTGCATAAGTCTGCTACGGGAGAGCAACGACTACGGTAGTTTGCTACACTTTAACGTTACACCTCTTTGATGATTTTTCCAATGCACCGACGTGCATAAAAGCACGTGTTTAATTGTCCAGTGGATAACAGCTGAAAGCCACTTTTCTTGTAATTTACAGTCTTCCCGTAAAACAGACGGGCTTGAAGGTGTGGGTTACTTCTAGAATGTGTAAAATCCATTGGTGACTGTCTTTCGGTTTGCAGGTGGTTGGTGGTAATGAGCTGCTTTAACGCGGCGCCGACGCGTCCCGAGAAGAGCCGAGCTCCACCGAAGAGCTGCACGACACTCGCCGAAGCCGAGTCCCGTTATCCACCCTGCGGCGACGAGACACGTCGTGCGCCGTCTTGTACATTGCGTAAATCGTTTCAAAATTCTGTACACTTTGTATTCTGGCAATATATGTTACATTAAAATTTTGTACCACCATTTCTAAATCTGACTTTTTCTGTGCGAGAACCCAGTGCCCTGTAGCAGAACATTCTGTGTCAACGTGGAATGCACGAGCTTAATAGAGCAAGTCTATTAGATGTCCTGAAAATCAATTATAACAATACTAAAATGATTTATAAATAGCAAACTGAATAAAAATACAAGTTTTAAAAAAATGGTTCAAATGGCTCTGAACGCTACGGGACTTAACATCTATGGTCATGAGTCCCCTAGGACTTAGAACTACTTAAACCTCACTAACCTAGGGACATCACACAACACCCAGTCATCACGAGGCAGAGAAAAATACAAGTTTACAACGATATCATAGAACAGTTTGGCGAGGGCGCCAACTGGATGCACAGTAAACTAAATAAAGAGAAGACAATTAATAAGTTGCTGTGGTGGCACATGGCACAGAGCCATGGGCTTTAAATTCGAAAAACGGTTTAGAGAGCTAGGGTTACTCAGCAAGAAACGAGGAGATGCTTCTTCAGAATTAGAGACTGAATTTAGGTACTCTGAGTCTTTACCACACAGCTGGACATGGCCTAATGAGGCAATATTACGTATTCATAATCTCAATACAATGACAGCAGTAGATAGCATAGCAACATCATGGTGCACATTTGGTGACACGTAACCCTCAGATGCATAGTGACTGATTTGTATAGTGGTCGCTTCTAAGAGACACGAAGTGAGAGCAAGGTCAAGTACATTTGAAAGACAATAAATCTTACTAAAATGGTATGGACACGGGGATCCGATAATGGTAAGCTGCCAAGCCCACACTCAGCAAAATAACATTTCTCAATTTATTTCACACCAACAATTTTAGATAGGGTATACGCTGGCAAGTTGAGCAAATTTGATTAATAAATGAAACAACAGTAAGATAAGTAAATCGCATGAAATATCAAAATACTTTCCGTTGAAAGGTCACTGTGCCCCAGCATTAAATTAATTCAGAACAAGTAACCTGAATTCCAGTAACAAGATTTAAATTACAATCCACAACATAATAAGCATACCAAAACAGCAGTCCACCAGCCGAAGAAGGAAATGAGAGAGATCCTGAAAAATTTAGTTTAGAAGCCGATAAAATATATACATTCGCCATAGGTCTCAATAGGCCTTCCCATCAGACTTAGACAGGTCTAATGAAACAATAAGGATTTTGAGCTCTCAAACAGAAACAAACTATATTACTACAAATTCAAAAACTCTTAACAGGATTGCATATAATTTAACCGACGGAACCAAGTTGCTGCTTTTTATAAATCAAGGGCATAAATCGGTTTATGATATCAGTGTTCCAGTAACTCAATTGACTACACGGTCACCTTGGTCCACTTATACACATTTAAACCGACTGACAGCTAATACCTAGGGACCCACAGCTGGGGAATCCTCAAAAGCCACCATAATAACTTTACCACATTTAACAACCACCTCAGCCACTTCAAAACAGTGGACCTCGCGGAAAGATTCCAACAAAGGATGCAATATGTATAGATTAAATTAAAAATAAATCACACGGGCTCACTGGTTAGTGCTGGCACTCCCTTTGGAATCTTATTAAAAATGACACGTTAATTTAACGTATTATACTACAATAGTTGGCACCTGATTTATAAACATCAAACACAGAACCAATTTTCGCCGAATGCGAATTATGGGGCATCAGATCTCCCACGATCACCATCAAGATCTACCCACACATTTCGTTTGGTACAAGTAACCTCCATCAAGACGTAACATGGCAGGCAGAGCCTCACGATTATCTTCCGCTATATGAATGATGATTCCAGAATGAAATTTTCACTCTGCAGCGGAGTGTGCGCTAATATGAAACTTCCTAGAAGATTAAAACAGTGTGCCGCACCGAGATTCGAACTCGGGACTTTTGCCTTAAGCGACTAAATCGTATACCAACTGAGCTACCCAAGCACTTCTCAGGCTCCGTCCCCACAGCTTTAATTCCACCAGTACCTCGTCTCCTACCTTCTAAACTTCACAGAAGCTCTTCTGTGAACCTTGCAGAACTAGCACTCCTGGAAGAAAGGATATTGCGGAGACATGGCTTCGCCACAGCCTGGGGGACTTTTCCAGCATGAGATTTTCACTCTACAGCTGAGTGTGCGGTGATATGAAACTTCCTGGCAGATTAAAACTGTAAGCCGTGCTTGGGTAGGTCAGTTGGTAGAGCACTTGCCCGCGAAAGGCAAACGTCCCGAATTCGAGTCTGCGTACGGCACACAGTTTTAATCTGCCAAGAAGTTTCATGGATGATGAAGTCCGCCACAATGATCTCACAGCAGGTACATCATAGTGGACTGCTTTCGGGACAGGATGAGGACCTGAATCCGCCGCGTGGAAATGTTCCAGACCAGCAATGGAAATGTAACGGGAGAACCGAAGAATTTATATGTGGCTACCAGCCACACAGCCAACTCCAAACTGCGAGAACTTGCCACCTTTCCAAGATGGCAATCTCTGCTGTACGTGGGGTATAATGATGTACTCGCTGCTGCAAGGAGAATATGTGGCCAATGTACTTCCTCAAGCACAGTTCCCCTACAGCGCTAGCGCTCCGTCTTTAAACGGGCACATGAAAAACTTAGCCTTGGAATCTCCATACACCCAAAACAAAGCACCGACGCTAACTTACAAAATATTGATACGAACGTGTCACTTCCTAGGAAACCTGAAAGAGACAAGTTCTTTAGTAGTTCTTGTATTAGGAATGAAAGGGGAGTGTGCCTTCAGAAACTAAGTGGGCTGGCGACGTGGGTGAAGCTGAATGAAGAAGATGCTTTGAAGCCAACCGCCGAAGAAACGGCCAACGGCATTCGAGGTAGAGTAAGAACACTTCCAGACGGCTAGTGTTACGGAGTACACGTGTCGCACGATTGTCTCCGGGAAATATGAGCCTCTGCTTGAAAGAACTCAAGTTTACCTTCAGTGCGAAATCCATAGTGTTTCCATGACGTTTTATGGAAATGCCATAGACAATTGCTGGAATTCCAACAACATCCGCGCCCCTCCCACGCACTACTTAGGTCCTTGCCATCATCGCAATTCACGCTGCAATATGCAAAAACTTAGCGCACACGTTTCTATCATTTCTTTGTGTCAATAAATTGTTTTGCAGCTTGTGCTTGGGCACACCGATTATGCTTAGGTACGCACGAAACCATTGTGAGGCACGGCCAGAGGAGTGATCTTTTCAGAATCTCGGGGGCTTTCGGCACGATCTCGATTGAGGCACTGCGTGTGGTAATGGAAGTTTTCGCTACAAAGCAGCAGCCTACTGGCTGGACAAGACGTTACCGATAAACGGAAATTAAACAAGCGGAGAAGTTATTTATGGCAGAGAGAATGCCACACAACTGACAAGGGAAGACGAGTCTCTTCTTTCTTCCCCAGTATCCAAGAGTGGATGAATCTGAAGTACATAAATCCAACACAAGGCTTGGTGAACTTTCTCATGGGCCACCGCTCGTATCCTGTGCCTCTCCGCAGGTTTGGGCTAAAACAGGCTGTGGTGTACTCATCTATGGCACCCGAGGATATATCAGATCGACTTTAGCGAATCAGGGAATAGGACTGTTAACATGCAGACAAGCTGACAGGAACTCTATAACCAACATCACAGACGGACTATGGCGAGCACTAAAAGTGGCATATAAACAGGAAAGATCATAAGCTAGAATAAGACAGGATACACATATGACACATCAGCAGTACATAGTACACGACACAGATACAAACACAGACAATGACTCGGATGCTATATCACACACAGGTAGTGAGGACGAGATAAAAAATTAAACATAACAAAAGTAAGCTAAGCTTCTCCAACACTAAATCGAATCAATCTGAAAATATAACTCTCTACATAGTTGGCTGCTATAACATTTCATAGCTTCGAACACTATCTGAAGATGTGATATTTCTTCTAATTTCGCTGCATCAAGTGTGACTGACTCGGAAGTTTTACCGAGCCCTCGCTCCTGATACTGCTGACTGCGACGTTTTAAATAAACTCCCAATCTCCACTGTGACCTTAAGTTCGGAAAAATATTGTAACCTACTTAATCAATATATTATTAATTATTACCACAGTTAAGAAAAAATATCTAACAGACGTGCCATACATTGTAACATTCTTTTAATTATATTAAATTATTTGTGTTTATAAATGGATATACAATGCGTCATGTTTGTCTTACTGACATTTAGTGTGTAATGTGTTGTTGAGAAAACGGTGTGCTTAATCAGTTTTACTGTAATCCAAAGAAAAATTAAACAACCTAATCTGGAAAACTAGTGTGTAATACCTATATTGAAATGAATCCCTCTGAAATTTACTCAGTCTCGTGAACACCGAGTTCTATGGCCCCCTGCAATAAACTGATAAAATTCCCTAGTTAAATAAACTATGAAATACATTTTCCTTAGCTCTTGAGTCGCAACGGATGTAATCTTGGTATTCTGTTCTCTCCACAGTAGGCATAAAAAATATTCAATCTTGGCTCAGCGAAGTGCAATGCCGACCGTAGAACTGCTTCATACAAATAATGTCAGTAGATTAGTTGATAAATAAATATACTTGCAAATGTTCAGTGATAATTTTGGATATTGGCTCAGCGCTGTGCAATGCTGCCCGCATTGAAGCTGTTACAAACATTAATACCTTTCTGATTCTGGCACATTAATTTTTTTCTGACTCTGATTGAAAAATTATTTCTTTTAAAAAATATTCATTGGATTTAAACAAACACGTTATGGAAGAGGATGAGGTATTGATAAGGGGATATGCTAAGACCGAATTGTTCAAATGGCTCTGAGCACTATGTGACTTAACATCTGAGGTCATCAGTCCCCTAGAACGTAGAACTACTTAAACCTACCTTCAAATAACTTCCGGGAATTATGCCAGGTGACACTTTCAGCGTCCGCCGATATTTGGGTGGGAGAACACACCGCCATTTTCAAGGCGGTCGTTGAAAGTGTCACCTGGCTGAATTCCCGGAAGTTATTTGAAAGTTGTATACGCCAGGAGAAACTCAGGTCTTACTTAAACCTAACTAACCTAAGGACATCACACACATCCATGCCCGAGGCAGGTTTCGAACCTGCGACCGTAGCGGTCGCGCGGTACTAGACTGAAGCGCCTAGAACCGCTTGGCCACACCGGCCAGCAAGACAGAATGGTTCAGTTGGAAACTTGTATTCAAAATAAAGTTTCTCCTTAACAAAATCTGATGTGAAACATTTTACATTAACTTCAGAAACAGTGAACTTCTCAACAGTTCTACAATTCTCACTTACATAGTTAACAATTCTTGTTATATGACATCATTTGAGAAAACAGATTCCAAAATTTTACTTGTCTGTATCAGGATTACAAAACACACAAAATATTACAAATCGGGCATACCAAATCAACCTGTACATTAAATATGATGGCAAATACTTGGTTCCTACATTCAAGGGTCAGTACTGTAAAAGTGGCAAAAGCCACATCGCGTTGCTGCATACTTAAAACTAAGTATACAAAATTTCATTACCTTAAATAACTGTATTATGCTGTCCCCATAGGCTAACAGCTAAATTCTCACAGCTAGCCACTAACTTAAAGTCTTACATCCTGCCTACGACAGAGTGCAACGGCAACTGCCTCTGCGCTCCGCAGGCATCTACTTACAATCCATTCTGCTCCTCAGGCAACATCTTTGGTTCAGTGGTGTCAAAGATTCAATCTTTTCTAAATGTGATAATCATAGTAGGTCTTTTTTCATAAAATATATTACAATATCGGGCTCCACGTTCAACTGGACCCCTCACAACATATATAAATGTACGACCTGCTACGATCGAGCGAGGTGGCGCAGTGGTTAGCACACTGGATTCGCATTCGGGAGGGCGACTGTTCAATCCCGCGTCCGGCCATCCTGATTTAGGTTTCCCTAAATCGCACCAGGAAAATGCATGGCCGACTTCCTCCCCCGTCCTTCCGTAATCCGATGAGACCGATGACCTCGCTGTTTGGTCTCTTCCCCCAAAACAACCCAACCCCGACCTGCTATGTAACAGCAGGCAGCAAGTCTTTACTTGAGAAATTTATTAATTAATTCTCTCTTTCTCAACGTAACTCTCTGCATTTTTTCAGTGAAAGATTTCATCTTTCTCTTCACGGGTTCGGCATGTTAATTATTGGATTTAGCTATCTTAGAGGGTGGCCTAATACCCTTCCTGTCGCCTGCCCTTTCTTCCCGGCTCACAATTTGTGTATCTCAGCTATCTGCGTCAAGTTTCATCCCACGTGACAGTATGAGGAGGTTTTCTAAATGTTTGAGAAGCATGTAGGTAACGCGGGACGTCGGTACCAGTCCAGTATTGACCTAGTTGGATGCTGGAAACCTCCTGAAAATCACATGCAGTTTAGCTGTCATACCTGCCCTCGTCGTTACCCACCTTTCGGATTCGATATGAAGCCTGGAAGTGGCTATCCTAGAAGATCTTTCTCATCAAAGACTGTTGACACACAATTCATTCAGAACGCAAGCAGAGTTTCTCAGGCTTCCTGTGCTGAGAAGTTCTTCTACATGCCTCATTCAAGTAATAGATTGTCTGGTAATGTACCCCACACCTTCCGGCCCCCTGAATCAGTTAGTTCTGGAACCTAGCAGCGGCCAAAATATTGTTCTTCAACTGGCATCTTAGATGTCCTTAATCTACATTATGTCTGCTGGTAATATTTTGCACACATATAACAAACTTGATATACGTCAGTTTTTTACTTCATTGGATAATGGTTTTCAACCCTTTTTTATGTCATCCTCAGATCCATATACATCTCTAAAAACCAGACCCCGTGCACAGATATCTGGTCACAGTTGCAAATTGCCTATCTAACGGCTTCCAGAGACAACAGGAATTTAGTTTGCAATATTTCACATAATTACAGACCAGATTTAAAAAGTAAAAATGCTGTCATAATCTACTTTTTAAAGTATGAACACATAAGACAAATAATAGACATAGATATTGACTATACTGCTTGCGGCAGAGTAGGTCACGGCACGCAAATTAGGCAGTCTAGACAATGGTTAGCGGGAACGTTATGGCCATCCATCCACCTTTGCCACGGATAACAGCGGCGACGTGTCGTGGCATAGAAGCAATTAGGCCTTGGCGGGTTGCTGGAGGGTGTTGGCACCACATCTACAAACACAAGTCACCTAATTCCCGGAAATTTCGGGAAGGGGGACGATGAGCTCTGACGCCACCTGCAGTCACATCCCAGATGTCTTCGATCGGGTTCTGGTCTGAGGAGTTTGGAGGCCATCACATCAACTGGAAGTCGCTACTCTGTTCATTCAACCACTCCATCACTATCCTGGCCTTGTGACATGACAGTTTATCTAGGTGAAAAATTCCACTGCCGTCGGGAAACGTGATCGGCACGAAGGGGTTTACGTTGTCAGCAACCAGTGTACGATAGTTCTTGGCCATCATGGTGCCGTGCACGAGCTCAACTGCACGCCTGGAAACCCATGTGCAAGTTCCCCAGAGCAGAATAGAGCCGCCGCTAGCTCGTCTCCATCCCACAGGTGTCTAGCAGTTGTTCACCTGGAAGTCGATGGATTCACTCACTCCTATCGGTATGATGAGGAAGACATTGGAATTCATTGGACCATGCAATGCTCTGCCATTGCGGGAACGTGCAGTGCCGTTAGTCACGTGTCCATTTCAGTTGTAGTTGGAGATATCATAATGTTAACATTTGCACTTACATGAGTCGTCGGCTGCGGAGGGCAATCGTTAGGAGTGTTCGGTACACAGAGCCTGCAGACACGCTTGTAGTTCGCCCAACATTGAAGTCTGGTATTAGTTCCGCCACAGTTCGCTGCCTGTTCTTTCTGCCAGTCCGCACAGCCTACGACGTACGCAATGTGGTGTGTCCGCCCGACACCACGACATCTGGACGTGGTTTCACCTTGGTTCATGTTGAAGACACTCAGCATTCCTCGAACGCCCCAAAACTCGTGCACTTTCCAAAATGCTGGTGCCGAGCCTCTGGAACATCACAATCTGCCCTCGGTCATAGCTAAATTGCGTGCGTTCCCCAGAGTACGCCGGCCAGGATGGCCGATCGGTTCTAGGCGCTACAGTCTGGAACCGTGCGACCGCTGTGGCGGCAGGTTTGAATCCTGCCTCTGGCATGGATGTGTGTGATGTCCTTAGGCTAGTTAGGTTTAAGTAGTTCTAAGTTCTAGGCGACTGATGACGTTAGAAGTTAAGTCCAATAGTGCTCAGAGCCATTTGAACCCCAGTGTACACAGGGACACCAGCCTCACTAATAGTACATGCATCATGCATATGCCATTCCTCGCCAAGTCAGGCTGCTATCGCCTAAATTGGTCTATATCGATAGTAGGACGGTGTTTTTTTTGTGGCAGTTTACTAATATACAACGTCACCGGTTCAGATCTGGTCCAACTGTCTCGGTGGCCAAGTGAGAGTAGACTCCAAGCAACGGCTGAATAACAGGCGAGCGTAGCACTTTGAAGGTGTGGCGGTGAAACTTCTGTTCTGTGACACCCTCTGACGGTGGAAGTACAGAGGAGAGTGCAGTAATGCGCCATCTCTACTGTCAAAGAAAAAAGTGGCTGGACACCACTGCTAGTGACTGCACATAAGTGGTCAGAAAAATGTTGTCGTATTAAGTTCAGTGGTGATTTTTTTTTCTTTATTGTGATTTCATTCCCCTGCCCCTCCGCCGCTCTTCAGTTGAGTGACACGACAACTAAAACAAGAATAAAATGATACATACATAAGAAGATAAAAAAGGGGAACATAAAACAGAGTAAGGGGAGAAAATGGAGGTAAAATATACACTGACATGGAGACGTTCATGGGGGACAGTTAAAAAAGTCACCAGAAAGCTAAAAAAACACAGTTGGCGATTCTTAAAACACAGAGCAGACACTGAATGCGCAGGCACAGGTTAAAAGTCAGCCACAGTATTAAAAACACTCCGGAACAACACACTTATAACCCACTTGGAGCGCACACGACAAAGAATAAAACTGCCAGGTGGGACCTGCCGAGGGGAAGGTCAGAGGGAGGGGAGAGCATGGGGCAGCAGGGGAAGCGGTGGGATGAAGAGAGGAGGGGCGTCAGTGGGTTCACCAAGAGGCAGGAGAAACGTGGGGTGGGAGAGGAAGAGGGAAGACAGGGCAGGAGGGAGTGCAGAGACACTGAGGGGAGGCACAAGAGATGGAGGGGGAGTAGGAGGGGGAAGCCGCTCAGGAAGAGGGGTTCAGTGTTTTTTTTTTTTTTTTTTTTTTTTTTTTTTATAAATGTGAGGTGGTGCTGAAGTCTGATCAACTTCGTTGGAAGGGGTAAAAATTTTCTCTTTATTTATTTATTCTTCTTTCAGCTTTAGTTTGGGCACACAGAAGGGTCCTTTAACTCGCTGCTTTTGGTGTGTGTTTGAAAACATGTGTGTAGAAGTGCTAAAGGACGATATGTCCTTAAATTATGGAGAATTACGGAGGGATATCATTTACGGAGGCTCAAATACTATCGCCCTCGGTACTTTATATTTGTGGTTGCGTAAGGGTTCTACCATACCTACTGTGGTGAGTTGTGGTGTACTGTCACGTATCATGTCCAACTTCCAAAATAAGGTTCGTGCATTCTCCTTGACCTTGTCTGAGAGGTAAGATTCGCTTAAGGCTCGATGAATGTCATGATTTCGGATCCACCATTGGGCTCCTGTGATCCATCATAGGCATCTGCTTTGTACAACCTGTAACTTCTTGTAGTTAGTGGCACACGTAGTACCCCAAGAGGTCGAGCCATACAAAATAGATGGTTCGACTGTGGCATGGTACAACTGGAGTTTCGTGCG
The DNA here is from genome assembly GCF_021461385.2 of Schistocerca piceifrons. NCBI lineage: Eukaryota > Metazoa > Arthropoda > Insecta > Orthoptera > Acrididae > Schistocerca > Schistocerca piceifrons. The sequence goes on from NC_060141.1 coordinate 85,494,973, forward strand.
TTGGCTGAGGTATGAGCTCTTCAGAAAGGGGAGGAGAGCTCCCAGCATTTTGAGGCCAGACGTCTTCTTCTCCATAATGTGATGACTGTACAACAGTTTGGCGTCTAGATGCACTCCCAGATATTTTACAGTTGTTGCCCAGGGGAGTGGCTGGTCTGATATCCACAGGCGGTCATTGACGATGGGTCTCCGACGTGTGAAGACAATAACTTTGGTTTTTTCCGCATTGACCGTTATTTTGTTCATGTGGGTCCAGTGGTCCACTAAATCTAGTTGGCGCTGCATCCGTGTGACGAGGTGGTCCATTCTGGTGCCTGCAGTCAGGAGCGCTGTGTCGTCGGCACAGAAACTGGCAGTAACATGTGGCACCGTCGGGAGGTCGTTAATATATAAGTTAAACAGCAGTGGAGAGATGACCGATCCTTGTGGAAGTCCTTCAAGGACAGGCCGTGTTGTTGAATTCTTGCCATCAATGCGAACATATAATCTGCGATCCTGAAGAAAATTGTCGAGAAGTTTTAAATAGCAGTCTGGTAGGGGAGTGGTACGTCGGAGCTTGACGATCAAGTTTCGTCGCGATTCTCTATCGTACCCCCCCCCATGAACCATGGACCTTGCCGTTGGTGGGGAGGCTTGCGTGCCTCAGCGATACAGATAGCCGTACCGTAGGTGCAACCACAACGGAGGGGCATCTGTTGAGAGGCCAGACAAACGTGTGGTTCCTGAAGAGGGGCAGCAGCCTTTTCAGTAGTTGCAAGGGCAACAGTCTGGATGATTGACTGATCTGGCCTTGTAACAATAACCAAAACGGCCTTGCTGTGCTGGTACTGCGAACGGCTGAAAGCAAGAGGAAACTACAGCTGTAATTTTTCCCGAGGGCATGCAGCTTTACTGTATGATTACATGATGATGGCGTCCTCTTGGGTAAAAAATTCCGGAGGTAAAATAGTCCCCCATTCGGATCTCCGGGCAGGGACTACTCAGGAGGATGTTGTTATCAGGAGAAAGAAAACTGGCATTCTACGGATCGGAGCGTGGAATGTCAGATCCCTTAATCGGGCAGGTAGGTTAGAAAATTTAAAAAGGGAAATGGATAGGTTGAAGTTAGATATAGTGGGAATTAGTGAAGTTCGGTGGCAGGAGGAACAAGACTTCTGGTCAGGTGACTACAGGGTTATAAACACAAAATCAAATAGGGGTAATGCAGGAGTAGGTTTATTAATGAATAGCAAAATAGGAATGCGGGTAAGCTACTACAAACAGCATAGTGAACGCATTATTGTGGCCAAGATAGATACGAAGCCCACACCTACTACAGTAGTACAAGTTTATATGCCAACTAGCTCTGCAGATGACGAAGAAATTGAAGAAATGTATGATGAAATAAAAGAAATTATTCAGATTGTGAAGGGAGACGAAAATTTAATAGTCATGGGTGACTGGAATTCGAGTGTAGGAAAAGGGAGAGAAGGAAACATAGTAGGTGAATATGGATTGGGGGACAGAAATGAAAGAGGAAGCCGCCTGGTAGAATTTTGCACAGAGCACAACATAATCATAACTAACACTTGGTTTAAGAATCATGAAAGAAGGTTGTATACATGGAAGAACCCTGGAGATACTAAAAGGTATCAGATAGATTATATAATGGTAAGACAGAGATTTAGGAACCAGGTTTTAAATTGTAAGACATTTCCAGGGGCAGATATGGACTCTGACCACAATCTATTGGTTATGACCTGTAGATTAAAACTGAAGAAACTGCAAAAAGGTGGGAATTTAAGGAGATGGGACCTGGATAAACTAAAAGAACCAGAGGTTGTACAGAGATTCAGGGAGAGCATAAGGGAGCAATTGACAGGAATGGGGGAAATAAATACAGTAGAAGAAGAATGGGTAGCTTTGAGGGATGAAGTAGTGAAGGCAGCAGAGGATCAAGTAGGTATAAAGACGAGGGCTAGTAGAAATCCTTGGGTAACAGAAGAAATATTGAATTTAACTGATGAAAGGAGAAAATATAAAAATGCAGTAAGTGAAACAGGCAAAAAGGAATACAAACGTCTCAAAAATGAGATCGACAGGAAGTGCAAAATGGCTAAGCAGGAATGGCTAGAGGACAAATGTAAGGATGTAGAGGCCTATCTCACTAGGGGTAAGATAGATACCGCCTACAGGAAAATTAAAGAGACCTTTGGAGATAAGAGAACGACTTGTATGAATATCAAGAGTTCAGATGGAAACCCAGTTCTAAGCAAAGAAGGGAAAGCAGAAAGGTGGAAGGAGTATATAGAGGGTCTATACAAGGGCGATGTACTTGAGGACAATATTATGGAAATGGAAAAGGATGTAGATGAAGATGAAATTGGAGATACGATACTGCGTGAAGAGTTTGACAGAGCACTGAAAGACCTGAGTCGAAACAAGGTCTCCGGAGTAGACAATATTCCATTGGAACTACTGACGGCCGTGGGAGAGCCAGTCCTGACAAAACTCTACCATCTGGTGAGCAAGATGTATGAAACAGGCGAAATACCCTCAGACTTCAAGAAGAATATAATAATTCCAATCCCAAAGAAAGCAGGTGTTGACAGATGTGAAAATTACCGAACTATCAGCTTAATAAGTCACAGCTGCAAAATACTAACACGAATTCTTTACAGACGAATGGAAAAACTAGTAGAAGCCAACCTCGGGGAAGATCAGTTTGGATTCCGTAGAAACACTGGAACACGTGAGGCAATACTGACCTTACGACTTATCTTAGAAGAAAGATTAAGGAAAGGCAAACCTACGTTTCTAGCATTTGTAGACTTAGAGAAAGCTTTTGACAATGTTGACTGGAATACTCTCTTTCAAATTCTAAAGGTGGCAGGGGTAAAATACAGGGAGCGAAAGGCTATTTACAATTTGTACAGAAACCAGATGGCAGTTATAAGAGTCGAGGGACATGAAAGGGAAGCAGTGGTTGGGAAGGGAGTAAGACAGGGTTGTAGCCTGTCCCCGATGTTGTTCAATCTGTATATTGAGCAAGCAGTAAAGGAAACAAAAGAAAAATTCGGAGTAGGTATTAAAATTCATGGAGAAGAAATAAAAACTTTGAGGTTCGCCGATGACATTGTAATTCTGTCAGAGACAGCAAAGGACTTGGAAGAGCAGTTGAATGGAATGGACAGTGTCTTGAAAGGAGGATATAAGATGAACATCAACAAAAGCAAAACAAGGATAATGGAATGTAGTCTAATTAAGTCGGGTGATGCTGAGGGAATTAGATTAGGAAATGAGGCACTTAAAGTAGTAAAGGAGTTTTGCCATTTGGGGAGCAAAATAACTGATGATGGTCGAAGTAGAGAGGATATAAAATGTAGGCTGGCAATGGCAAGGAAAGCGTTTCTGAAGAAGAGAAATTTGTTAACATCCAGTATTGATTTAAGTGTCAGGAAGTCATTTCTGAAAGTATTCGTATGGAGTGTAGCCATGTATGGAAGTGAAACATGGACGATAAATAGTTTGGACAAGAAGAGAATAGAAGCTTTCGAAATGTGGTGCTACAGAAGAATGCTGAAGATTAGATGGGTAGATCACATAACTAATGAGGAAGTATTGAATAGGATTGGGGAGAAGAGAAGTTTGTGGCACAACTTGACCAGAAGAAGGGATCGGTTGGTAGGACATGTTCTGAGGCATCAAGGGATCACCAATTTAGTATTGGAGGGCAGCGTGGAGGGTAAAAATCGTAGGGGGAGACCAAGAGATGAATACACTAAGCAGATTCAGAAGGATGTAGGTTGCAGTAGGTATTGGGAGATGAAAAAGCTTGCACAGGATAGAGTAGCATGGAGAGCTGCATCAAACCAGTCTCAGGACTGAAGACCACAACAACAACAACAACTCTATCGTAAGCCTTCTCGATATCGAGAAAGACTCCAATAGTATGTCGTTTCTTGTTGAAATTGTCTTAGATAGATTCCGTGATGCGCAGTAGTTGTAACTCAGCCGATAGCTTCGCCTGGAAGCCAAACTGCTCCGGTCGGATGATGTTGTGTGCCACAAGAATGTCCAGCATTCGTTTCAGTAGGACACGTTCCAGTACCTTTCCCAGCGTCGGCAGTAAACTTATGGGTCTGTAGCTGTCAGGGTGTGAGAGATCCTTGCCCGGTTTTGGTATTGGCACTATTCTGGCAATCTTCCATGCCTCTGGGAAGTATCCAGTCCTGAGGCAGCTGTTCACTATCCGGGTGAGAAGCACAACAGGCTTTCGCGGGAGGTGTTTCAATTCCATATTGCTGATTCTATCTGCTCCAGGTGAGGTGTGTTTGCTATACTTGATAATCCTCCGAATTTCCTCCGGCGTTGTCAGCCAGGGCATAGTGTTAGTCGGGGCGTCCCGAATAGCTTCCCATTCCGCCGCTGTGGCCTCCTTTGCACGGTGGAGTGCATCATCTCCATCCTCCGTGGGGGGCGTAGTCATGTGTTGTTGGTATGTATCCGCATACAGCTCCGCCTGCGCCAGTGAGTCGTACAAGAGGCCATGGGGTCCTCGAATTGCCCTTTTGGGGGGCTGTTGCTGTCTGAGACTTTTAACTATTCGCCATTCATCTTTGGTGCGTAATAGAAAGTTGTCCATTTTGAGTTCCCACGTGTGTTGCTTCCAGTCCTGAACCTTCCGCCGGAGTTCTCGGGTTAGTCTGTGAGTTTCCCGTCTATCGTCCGGATGGCGGTAACGGACCCATCGTTTCCGACAGCGATTTCGCCTTGTCTTAAGCTCCTGCAGTGGTGGTGGAAACTCGTCATAATTGACTTCTGGTTGCAGGTGCTCCGTGAGTGCTCGTTGTTTCGCACTGGTAATCTTCTTCGTGAGTACTGCGACTGCCACATCAATCGCTTCTCTGGTAGTAACAACTTGGGTTGGTCGCACATTGTTGTTGAGGTACGCTTGGAACTGCTACCAGTCGTAAGTTCCTGTCGTCGGCGGTGGGAGTTGCAAAGTAGCCTTCTCTATGAGTCCTAACACCGGTCTGTGGTCCGACGAAAGATCATCCAGCGTCCGCAGATGGAGATTCGGGTTGATGTTCTTTATTATGGCGATGTCTAGAACATCAGCGTCTTGTGTCTGGACGTAAGGTATGCTCGTCGGTTCCCGTGGTTCATGGACGGAAACATGTAAATTCTCAGCCAGTGCAAACAACATATGTCCTTTTGGGTTAGTCTTACGTGAATTCCAGGCAACATGTTTACTATTAAGATCCCCTCCAAGGAGGATATTGTCGTAACCCTCTGTAACGGAGTAATGATCTTCTGGGTGGAGAGGCTTCTTTGGGCTAAGGTAAGCCGCAATACAGGTAATGTTTCCGAGCGTCGTGTGGATTGTTACTGCCGTGGTCTCTAAAGTCTGGAGTTGGGGTAAACGTTCTTGGTGGTGACGAATACATTTTTTGATCAGAACTGCGGTCCCTCCACCCCGTTGGTCCCGTCTGTCCGTCCGGTAGATGTGCATGTTCCTCAAGCGGAGGTCGGTTGACTCGCGGAGATGTGTTTCGGAGACAAATGCTACGTCTATCTTGTGGCGATGTAAGAAGTCCGTGAATTCTATTTTCTTCAGTTTCAGGCCGTTGGCATTCCAAATGCAGAGGTTAAGATTCCTCGCGTGATGCCGTCTATCCATTTAGGGCGTTTGAAAAGCTGTCAGTACGCTTTCTACAAGCGAGAGGATAGACGTCAGCTTCTGCTGGAGGGCGGTGAGTAGTTGAAGAATATCTGTTAACGCTGGTGTAAAGGTGGTCGACCAGGCAGATGACGTCTCCGCTGGTGTTGGAGTCGGCGGATGGGCATGTAGTGCTTCGGAGTACGAGCGCTGTTGTCTTTTCTGTCGTAGAGTCACTCTGGGTGCTGGTTGTGGTCGAGAGGCGATTGTTTCCACAGGGAGAGGTGCCGCTTGTTGTTGGGTGGCCGGAATCGCTGCCATGGCCGAGTTCGTAAAAATTATAGGCCGCTGTGGGGTCGACTTCTTTGGTGTCCTTCTAGTATATTTCCGTAGGAGTTCTTGAAATTTGGAGCAGCTACGGAAGGTCGCTGGATGTTCTTGTTCACAATTGGCGCACATTGGGGGCGCCGTACTAGGATGGGTACAATTCGATGATTTATGGGATCCACCGCAGCGGACGCAGCGTGCTGGCATGCTGCAGTAGTTCGCTGTATGCTCGAAACGTTGGCAATGGTCACTGTCTTTTCCGGATGGGAGGGTGACTCGGTACACAGGTTGCGGTATCAATTGTTTCGTCTTCTCGTCGCGTTCCTTAAATTGGTAGACTTGTAGCACTTTGAAGCCTTTTTCCTTGAGGGCATAGTAAAGTTGTTCTTCGGTAACTTCCGCCGGAAGGCGTTTGACAACTACTTTCAGTTCCCTGTCGTCTGGTGCTTGATGTGTAAAATAGGAGAAGTTGTGGGTCGTGAAGAATTTTATTGCACGCCTTTGGTCTTCGAAGGACTCAAAGTGGTATTTGATGCGGTCCTTTTGGTATATAGCTTTAAGGTTGCCCTCTAGAAGTCCGTTGAGCATTTCATTGAGGTGAACGTAATCCTTTGTGTAATAAATTGTGACTGGGGGCACTTTGCGAAGCACATTCTTGTCTCTGTCCACGGCTTCTGCGGCGTTAGAAGTTTGTGCCTGCGGCTTGTTGGTGGTTGATGGAGGCGCAGCTTGAGGTGTCAGTGGGGCGAATCGGTTCGTTGTGGGGATGGTCTCCGTTCGTCTCTTTGCTGGGTTGGCTAAGTCCTTGGCTAATGCGTTGCTTCTGCGCCGTTTGTTGTGTACGAGCGTAAAGTCCCCCTCTGCGTGTAGGGAGTCGTTGTCGTTGTCTGCTGGAAAGGCCGCTGCCATCTCCGCCTCGTCGACCGTTTGGTGGGAGTGCTGTGATTCGACATCTGAGTCCACAGATGGAGATGCCAGACAGGTGTCGGTATCCTGCTCTTGCGTTTCCCGTGAATAGCGGATAAGGCGTTGTATGTCCTTCAGCATATATCGAGCCTTCCGGCGTAGTCCTGGCGGTCGTCTTCATTGCTGCGTCCGTCGTGATGTGATGTATGGCCGACGTCCGAATACGGTTTCGTCGTGTGGTGTGTAGTTTTCTGCTGTCGAATAGCGCCTGTCGATCGTCGTTCTATCCTGTTATGAACCGGTGCCGTAGCCTGGGTCGTCAACCTGGGATCCGTCCTGTGTGGAGCGGCCGCTGGAGCGTCCGGCGGGCCAGGCCCAACCGACCGACCAGGGGCTGACTCCAGCGCGTCCGAGGCGGCTGCCCCGGCCGCGCGCGCATCGTCCTCGCTCGTCGGCATCGCGAACTCGACTCCCAGGGTTCAGTGGTGAAAATGTTTTGACAGATCAATGTATTCATCCAACATTTGAGAATGAGAGACTGAACGACTTCCGATAATATTTGCATTTTATTTCTAACTTTTACGGAAGTTTTCTCGCTGATATACCTCCTGAGAAAGAGCGCCTTAAATCGTAACTATTTAGATGGAACATTACAGCAGTGAACAGCCGTGCAGTATGAGTCACGCGCAGGACGGGTGGTGTCAGATGACTGAGAGTATGTAGTTTCTATGCGATCTGGTAGATGTCGCTAGTTGACGGACACTCTCTGAGCTACAGTCAAAATAATGTCATTTTTATTTGCAGTTCTGTGTGTTTAATTTTCTAATTGTTTATTAATTACTACTATTATTGTGCTTGGTTATCAGTGAATGAAGGTGTGAATGTGAAATAATGTTTTATGTAAAGCTTTTAAACTATACATTGAAGTTACTGGTCACGTGAGGAATGGTCCTGAATTATGTATGTGTTAGTCTTTTGTACCGAGGAATTTGTTACGAACTATTTCATCAGTTTAAGGCACTGGGGAAATGTGATTATGTTCCAGTAAAGTAGCATTGTTAAGAGGAAATTAATTTCATATTTTTGGGTTTTCAAAATTCATTTATGGTAATTTACTATTCTGATTCAGTGAAAAATTTCAGTTGGTTCTGTATATATGTGCGGGATTGAGCGGGTCTAATGCTGCATTCCGACGGTCTGTGAGTTTCTCTGCAAACCAGAAATTTGAGTACTCGTGCGTATTTTGGGAACTAGAAACTTCTTTTGTGGGGAGAGAGGAGTGGAGTTGGGGCTTGGATCTCATAGTGAGCAGACCTACTGATATGTGCTTCGATGAAAATTATTAATATCGTGTTATTTTGGTACCGATATGTTTGAAAAGCGCCGTAAAGTGTGCAAGACAGCTCAGTTCAATGCACAATCTGAAATTCGGAACTCCTGGTGACATTTTAAGTAACTAAATTCCGCGTGGCGTGTTGTTAGTTACGAAAGTGAACATTTCGTTACCTGATAATTATTACAGCAACATCTGACATAGTTATTCCAAAAGAAACAATCCGTTTGTAAACTCTCAGTACAAGATAATTAATTACTAGCATAAACTAGCTATGGTTATGAATGATATGTGTGTGTGGACTTTTCAGACTATGTACAGCTTAGAATACGGGATGGTAGCTGCTGGTGTATGCAATATTAACATAATAGAATGAAACTTTACGCATAGCAATACATTTATTTCACTATACCTTCCACCGACAAAACATTTTTAATGCTACTTATGGTTACTAGTTGTACAGCTGTTTCTTTCTATAGCTTTTTTCTGGCTGATAACTGCACTTCATTAACTGGAAGGAGGCATGCATATGAGAAGACATTTAACGCGAGGTGAGTGGAACTGTGCAACGCACCACGCCGCCAGAAATAGTGTATCGGCCGGGCGGTGTAAAAAGCTGTAGAGAAGAGATCCATAGTGACAAAAAAAGATTGAAAATGAACAGTGTTGAATAGTGGTCAAAAGACAGGACAGAACAGTGTGTGACGAAGTGAAAAGGCAGGACACTGCAACGAGAACTGTAATCCTATGTTGGAACGAAGGGGGAAGTCGTAGATAAGACAGAATAAGAGGCTTGGAGTTAGCAGTCGGAACGACGGATTGAGGCAACCGCTATCTCAGCAACTGCACTCAAGGTGTTGGCAGTAAATGGGAGCTCACGAACTGATATAGCTGGAGGCGCAGGGCGTACCCCCACTTTAAGCTCGCCAAGACTAAACTCGACAAATAGATATAAGGTCATCAGTTTTTTGCTTGTATCAAAAGACTTTTTAAAATGGAAGGGAATGGTAATTCCGTAGTTGTGAGGGAAGAGGATGTGATTCACTTTGATGGAAGTGCCAATCGGACAAGCACTATGGGGCAGAGAAATGTGGGTGAACTAGAAATTAATGAAGTTTCTGTTCATAATTTAGAACAGTTATCTGCAATTGTAGAAGAGACTCGGGGCAAGATGTTTTAACGAATGTAACGAGGGAGAGAGTGCCAGCTCTTTCAGTAATGGATTGAGTGATTTTAGTGATGTTCATTTATTTGACATGAGATACGGTGACCTAAATGAACAGCGGACAAGAGAGGCAGATTCCGGAATTGTATGTTGCAAGTAAATCAAACTGAACGGGAAAGTGTAAATGAGATGTCAGCAGAATCAATGCTGAATAAAAATTTAAATAGTGAGCTTGAGCAGCGGTTTAGAACTATAAATGGATTGCTAACTAGCTCGCTAGTGAGATTAATCAGCAGTGTGGTACTATAAATGATTTAGCTAGTGACCTTAAACAGCAGTCTGGTACTGTTAGCGATTTAGCTGGTGAGATAAGTTAAAAATCCAGCCTTCTGGTCGAAAGGAAATGTGGCGAAGAGAATTGAAGGCTTCTGAAGAAAAGGTCGAAGTTAAAGTTTCTCAAGATGAGTAATGTTGTAAGAAATCCCCAGATAGTGTAAGAAAGGAATTAGAGAGACTATACAAAGGGTAGCTAATTAAAGCAAGCAAAGAATGCGTCAATTCCAAGAAAATGTTCAGAAAGTAGAGCACAAAATAGATACGGTTCTAGGTATATGTGAAAGTGAGCATGCAATTTTGAATAGTAAAATCAATGAAGAAAGTGAAAACTGTTTGAAAGCTGTGCCGCGCAGGAGTAGCCGAGCGGTCTCAGACGTTGCAGTCATGGACTGTGCGGCTGGTACCGGCGGAGGTTCGAGTCCTTCCTCGGGCATGGGTGCGTGTGTTTCTCCTTAGGATAATTTAGGTTAACTAGTGTGTAAGCTTAGGGACTGATGACCTTAGCAGTTAAGTTCCATAAGATTTCACACACATTTGAACGTTTTTTTTTTGAAAGCTGTAAATCTAGTGTCTGACTATGTGGAAGAAGTAGAAACTAACATGGATTATTTGACTAGACAGCTGGAGGTGGCAGGAAATGAATTGTGTGACTATAACAACAGGTTAACTGAAGTGGAACATAATACACATGGTACTATCGTACTACCAGTGTGAGTGGTAGTCTGATAACAAAGTCGGCGGAAGTAGCTTAGATTACTAACGGACAGTTCTTACGTTTCGATCCTGATGGACATGTGCCTCCAAAAGAATTTAGGAATGATTTTGAAAATGCGTCGGAATTTATGGGGTAAGCATGGACCTGGAGTGTGAATGCTACTGAACGCTACGATACTTTGGAAAAGTTTAAAGATGCATTTTCCACAGAATACTGGGGTAAACAAAAGCAGACGGAACTGCAAAATAGTTTCTGGGCTGGGGAAAAGTTTAATCCCAGAAAGGAGAGTGTGAAAAAGTTCACACGCCTGCGAGTGGCCCTATTAGCTCGTGGATCACTATATTAGAATTGTGTAATACTGTAAATGGGATTTTTTTCAGTTACGTATATTAGGGAATTGATTCGCGCTCTTTCTTTTCATTTGTCTTTTTGCAGGTTTGATGTAACGTAATGAAATATCCTGTTTTCATTCCGAACTACCGCCACATGTGAGACCTGTTCAAAGTGCAGACAACCTTGTAGATAGAGCAGCCACAGCTATGAGTGGTCATCTTTGGTATTAATAACCGCTTCAGCTGCATTTAGTCCTTTATTATTCGATCCCTACCGGTTTCGTGGCACTAAAAGCCGTATCTTCACAAGGTGACGGATGAAGCGGTCGTTAACCAGAGATTTGCTCAAAGTGTTTCGTTTGCATTAACTTCGTGACGTATAGATTACCTGAACCCTCACTCTTAAATTGAGTGAAAAATAGTGTATTTCAATGTTGTTGTAACTGGATAGTCATTATAGTCAGTTCCAAAGATTGTAAGAAGTGACAATTTCGATAATTATTGGAGTGTCAGCTCAACAGCCCGTGCATTCATGTTGCAGACAAGAATAATATATAGAATAATGGAGAATAAATTTGAGGATGTGTTAGATGACGATCAGTTTGGCTGTAGGTAAGGTAAAGATACCAAAGGGAACCAGAGATGCAGTTCTGACGCTGTGGTTGGTAATAGAAGGAAAACTAAAGAAAATCAAGACAAATTCATAGGATTTTCCGGCCTGGAAAAGGAGTTAACCGTATCAAATGGTGCAAGACCTTCGAAATTCTGAGAAAAGTGGGGGTAACCTATAGGGGAAGACGAGCAACATACAATGTCTACCAGAACCAGAGAGGGAACAATAAGAGTGGAAGACCAAGAACGAAGTGCTCGGACTAAAAATGAGGTAAGACAGGAAAGTAGTCTTTCACCCCTACTGTGCAATGTATACATCGAAGAAGCAATGAGTAAAATAAAAGAAAGATTCAAGAGTGGAATTAAAATTCAGGATGAGAGGACATCAACGATAAGACTCGATTATGATACTGCTATCGTCAGTGAAAGTCAAGAGTTGCAGAATCTGCTGAATGGAATGAACGGTCAACTAAGTACAGAATAAGGATTAAGAGGTAATCGAAGAAAGAGGAAAATAATGAGACGTAGCATAAATGAGAACAGTGAGAAACTTAATATCATGATTGATGATCACGAAGCAGATGAAATTAAGGAATTTTGCTAAGCAGTAAAATGGCCCATGATGGACGGAACAAGGAGGACATCAAAAGCAGAGTAGTACTGGCAAAAAGAGCATTCCTGATGAAGAGAAGTTTACTAGTATCAAACATTGGCCTAAGTTTGAGGAAGAAATTTCTGGGAATGTACGTCTGGAGCTCAGCATTGTATGATGGTGAAACATGGACTGTGGGAAAACAGAAGAGACTCCAAGAATTTGAGTGTGGTGGTGACGCTACAGAATTATGTTAAAAATTAAATGGACTGTTAAGGTAAGTCTCTGCAGAATTGAGGAGGAAAGGAATATATGGAAAATACTGACAAGAAGAAGGAACGGGATGGCTGGACATCACGGAATACTACGAGATGAAGCTGTAGAAAGTATAAACGATAGAGGAAGACAGAGATTGGAATAAATCTAGCAAATAATTGAGGATGTAGGTTGTAAGCGCTACTCTGAGATGTTGGCATAGGAGAGGAGTTCGTGGCGGCCTGCATCAAATCAGTCAGTGAACTGATGGATCGAAACAAAAGTCAGTATGTCCTATGCTGCAATCTTTTATCGTTAAATGATCATGTATTGCCTAAATGGCGCTGCGATTATCACCAGTCGGTCAAGTGTTGGGTGGTAGTTCTTTCAGCAACTATTCTTTGCTGATGCACGGTTCGTTTTTACATATTCCAGACGTAGTGCATTTGTTGATAACTGGAGGAATCACATGCAGTTGCTAGGAAACATCACGAACTTGACCTCATATTTTTGGGAGGAAAAAAACGGGCTAGGAAGAAATCAGCCCTAGCAATCGATGCAGAGTGAATAGTTAGCCCATACGTCTGACACAGTAATATGCAGGAGCAACCTTTTCAAAATACGGCTTTTAAAGTATCACGCGCACCGTTTGCCCCTCGCTCCTCCCGACTGGAGCTGTTTAAAACGTTGGCTGCCGTGTGGCTGCAGCCGTCTATAACAGAGTGTGACGTGTAATGCTGTGTGCTCCACCTGTCTTGAAGGTGATACATCCACCACGAGGCGTGGGGCAGTCGACACGTTAAAGCCAGAAAAATGGTTCAAATGGCTCTGAGCACTATGGGACTTAACTTCTGAGGCCTTGACGCTGTTCACCATGCTGGGATCCGACTGGCCACGGGTGCTTATCGGACCAGTCCCGTACCCAGCCTCTGTGCTGAGTCTGGCGAACCGCCACTTACCATCCGGCGGCAGCTCCTGCTGGTGCGCCAGGCTTGTAAGTTTCTTGCAGCTCCCAGATCGCCTGCTCACCATCTTGTTGCCAATCCACCTCTGGACCGCCTTTTTTCCCGCCGTCCCCGGGCTATGTTGCCGTTTGGGATCCGTGTGCAACGTGTACTAGAGTCCCTCCGTGTGGAGTCTGTACAACCCCAAATCCAAGGTTTTAACCACCTGCCACCCTGGTTACTGAAGAAGCCCGGAGTGATTATAGATTTATTGCAGTACAAGAGAGATTGCACTCCTGCCACCCTTTTTAATGCAGCATTTTCTGCCATTTCATCTGAGCATCACGACTATGTTTTTACGGATGGGTCGAAACAAGGGGATTTTGTTGGTTGCTCAGTTGTTTTTCCATATCGTGTCCTCAAGGTCCGACTGCCTCAGACTTTTACTGTCTTTGATGCAGAATTGTTTGCGATCTTGCGGGCACTGGAGCACATGAGACATTCTTCCTCTCCTAAATTTCTTGTCTGTTCCGATTCACTCAGTGCCCTTCACTCATTGCAACGTTTGTATGCGGCAGACAAAATTGTCCAGACCATCCAGGATGCCCTCTTCCGACTACAGCGACTGGGGAAGGTTGTAGCTTTCTGCTGGGTTCCGGGGCATGTTGGCATTGCTGGGAATGAAAGGGCAGATCTCGCAGCCAAGGAGGCGTGTCTCGCCCCACAAGCATCTCAGTGTGCTATCCCCTTGCACGCACTCACCTCGCTGTTGAGCTCACGGGTCATGCGTCGGTGGGAGGATGAGTGGCTGGAAGTGACTGACAATAAGCTCCGTATAGTCAAGCCCACAACGCGTGTGTGGTGTACTTCCTTTCAGCCCCATCGACGGGACGAGGTTCTCCTCACTCGGCTTCGAATAGGCCACAGCCCTATGACGCATGGCTTCCTTCTCCGGCGAGAGGACCCTCCAATGTGTGGTGCTTGCGGCGTCCAGGTCACTGTGCGCCACGTTTTATATGATTGCGTTTTATTTTCTGACCAGCGGGTCGCGGCTGACTTGCCAGCGGACCTGCCATCTCTTTTACGCAACACTCGGACGAATGTGGCTAAAGTTTTAAAGTTCTGTGCCCTGTCAAATGTTTGTACAAAGATTTTAGGGAGAGGATTTTAATTCGCCCACTGTGTGACAAGCTCGCCCATATTTTATGTAAGTGGCCAACCAATAACAATTTCCTGTGACATTCTTGTTGCTATGTTTCCCCTTTCCTTAGGTTTTACTTTCTTATGTAGCATTTTCCTTCTTTTCCTGCTTTCTTTGAGTGTGTGCTTTAGTTTTCTTAGGTCTGTCCACATTCGCTCCTTTTAATGTGTGTCAGGGCGCTGATGACCTCGATGTTGAGCGCCCATAAGCCCCAACACACCACCACCACCACTACTTAAACCTAACTAACTTAAGGACATCACACACACCCATGCTCGAAGGAGGATTCGAACCTGCGAACGTAGCGGTCACGCAGTTTCAAACTGTAGCGCCTAGAACTGCTCGGCCACCCCGGGCCGGCGTTAAAGCCCGAGCGCGAAGTACTGTACAGTGGAGTGAGTAAGAGGTTTGTGTAATACTATTTCAGCACTGTTCACTGTGCCAAAGTGAGCGGTTTCTAACCCGTAGCTGGTGCCAGAGATTTCTTCTCTTTGAAAATCTGTTATGTTTTTATACACACATGCTGTGTAAATGAATGAAACGAATAAGTACATCAGTATGTAATTGGTGCATTAGTATTTAATTGTTAATATCACTGATGTGCTTTATCTACTTTAGGTTTTGAAGCCGGTACTGTTAATGTGAAATACATTTGTGCGAGAGGCCCTATTCTTGATCATGATTGGTGTGATGAAGTTGAAAAATCTAATGTTTTTAAGTTCAATTTTTCACATGTGCGTCCATATTGTTGGTACTTGCTTTACAGTTTCACAGGGTATTTTTGTTCGGTCGTTACAGCTTGAAGATAATGAATGTTGTTCTTACAACACCCCATTATCTTTATTGAACTAAATCATCATCAGTGGTCTGTAGTTAAAAATATTTATAATCTGATTTGTTTTCTAGATCTGAAAACAGTTCGTTAGCAAATTGTTAGCTTTTACTTACGGTAATTTCTGTTGGTTTTATGCCTACATCAGGACACGCCATCTTATAAAGCGTTTTTGGCTCCTTTGTAGTTAGGCACTGATAATTGTGGTGTAATTGTACGCTGCATTGCAGAAGTTTGGATTTTTGACGTTCTACACAGCACATTTTCGTACACCTCTGTTCACTTTTAATTTTTATATTTCTAAGTGTATCTCTCTTCCCAACATTGCCACTAGTGCTTTTTTAATCTATATTTTTCTATCTCTCTGTAGCTCATTGTATGTGTGCTATACTTTTTAATTATATTACTGTCTATTTATGTACTGTGTAAGACAAATGAAGCAACAGTGATGCAGTTTAAATTTTGTGTGGTGAGTGGATGGGGGAGAGGGGGGACAAGCAAAGATGAGTGAACAGTAAGTACACAGTAGTGTGACAGAGAATGACATGCACGAAAATGGTGAGGGGCAAGAAGTGAAATGGAATTGGGGGTGGGGGTTGAGTGAGAGGGGGTAAAGGACGGCAAAGGCCTTTCTTTTTCTTATGTGATTTCTGTAACTATTTTATGTAGTGTCTGGTTTACAATATTCAAATGGTCACTGAGCAACTGTTTACTTTCTGTTAATGCTCTTTGTATAAGAAAGTTTCCTTGGAAAGTGAGGCGGTGTCTGTCATTATTGATTCTTAAAATGTGGATACATTTTTCAATAGTGCTTGATCTGTGGTGTTCCTGTTTAAGTTGGTTTGCAAATTTTGAATGGTTTGTACCGCCTTTCCGTGCTCTGATGCGTTATTTATATCATTTGTTAAATGCCCTGCTAGTCGTCTTAATATATATTTTTTCACTGTCTCTGCAACTCAGCTAATGGATGCCAAATTTTTGGTATCTGTCTAGTGGTGATTTCAGTGTTGGGATGTGTTTTTGTAAAGAGTTGTTTCTTTAGTAAGCAACGCTTATGCTTTGTTCTTTTGAATATGTTATCTATTTGTGTGTGAATTTATTATGGTACGTCGTTCTGTGCTATTTTTAGTGGTTGTGCAGGTTGTTTGTGTTGACGAGGTTTGGTTAGTTTCTCTTTCTCTGTTGTTTGTGTCCTTAGTTTTGCGTTTAGTTTGTCTATCAGCATTTCTCTGTGTCCATTTTAATGCTATTTCTTTTGTAATGGCCATCTCGTTTTGGTACTCAGAAGTATTTGGATGGTCCTGTACAGACTGTTTAACATGTATCTGACTGCGACCTGTCTCTGATTCTTTCATGGTAATTATCGTTTCATATTAACTCTTAAGTTCGTTGGATTTATTAGTATTGATTTCGAGCCATATATGTAGTTGCAGAACGTCAATACGAAAACATTGTTGAAATAATATCGAAGATATTCATGTGTGACGCTGCCATACGTACTGTGCCGGGTTTTCAACCGTCTAGCTTTTGAATCTTGGGTGTTTATGGAGTGAGGCAGCGTTTCGTTGGCTTTCCTTTCGCTCAGCAGCCTTCCGTTTTGTCACGTGAGCGCTTCTGGCAGACTGGATGCGCTCGCCGGGCGTCGATTCTGTCTTCGTTGCATGGTGTGACAGGGTGTGCCACTCTTGTACGACAGCGACATTAGGTGGCAGTGAGTGCTATGTGCGGCTTCCTTTGGTCAGCAGATCTTTTCAGTTTTGATGTTACTGAGGTTGCTGAATTGCTGTGGTCGAGGAACAGGGCGGGTAGTGGATTCCTGCAAGGGTTTAATTCATGAACGAGCAGTGAATTGGAATCTTGGGTATTGTGTCACGTCGGTTGTCTTTCACCTTGTCTGTTACCTGTTTAGGTTGGTGCTGTCCTTATCATATCGTTGAACAGGGATCTGAGACGATACTCCTTAAGGTGGCTCGTACCCGCTCGGGTTCATGCAATCTTCGGCTACAGTTATGGATATCTTACTGAGGAGGTTTCTGCATTTCGCAGTTGTTCATTTAACTGTTAATTAACTTGCTTCCTTTTTAAGAGTGTACCCGTACCCTCCTGCTAGAAGGTTATATTGTTTCCTGGTAAACGATGAGTGTCTTAACAGGTTGTGTTCATTTTCAAAGTCTGATGTCAGGACTTCTTGTCTGCGGCTGATATTTTTTAAGATATTTTGCTGGTCGTTACTGTGGAGAGCCTACCTGTGGATGTGCCCGAACGTTGGTTTATGTTTTCAGCGTTGGCTATTGCGAAAGGCGATCGCAGTCTCACTTACGTTTATTGACCTGGTTACACAAAATTGTTAAGGCTTTCGTGGCCACTTGTTGACAAACTGCCTATTGGCTTCTGTCTCGGGTTCTTCGGCCGACGGTCATCTAATGATTTTTCTGACGTTTCGCCAGCACGAGTGGCTGGCATTGTCAAAGCTTCACCCTCCATTGCCGGTGGTGAACTGGAGCCGAGCTCGCGGCCGCAGCAATGATCACACGCACGGCACAGCGGACACACACCAGGAACCGCGGTGTTGGCCGTCGAATGGCGCTAGCTGCGCAGCATTTGTGTACCGCCGCCGTCAGTGTCAGCCAGTTTGCCGTGGCATACGGAGCTCCATCGCAGTCTTTAACACTGGTAGCATGCCGCGACAGCGTGGACGTGAACCGCATGTGCAGTTGACGGACTTTGAGCGAGGGCGTATAGTGGGCATGCTGGAGGCCGGGTGGACGTCCCGCCGAATTGCTCAACACGTGGGGCGTGAGATCTCCACAGTACATCGATGTTGTCGCCAGTGGTCGGCGGAAGGTGCACGTGCCCGTCGACCTGGGACCGGAAGGCAGCGACGCACGGATGCACGCCAAGACCGTAGGATCCTACGCAGTGCCGTAGGGGACCGCACCGCCACTTCCCAGCAAATTAGGGACACTGTTGCTCCTGGGGTATCGGCGAGGACCATTCGCAACCGTCTCCATGAAGCTGGGCTACGGTCCCGCACACCGTTAGGCCGTCTTCCGCTCACGCCCCAACATCATGCAGTCCGCCTCCAGTGGTGTCGCGACAGGCGTGAATGGAGGGACGAATGGAGTCGTGTCGTCTTCAGCGATGAGAGTCGCTTCTGCCTTGGTGCCAATGATGGTCGTATGCGTGTTTGGCGCCGTGCAGGTGAGCGCCACAATCAGGACTGCATACGACCGAGGCACACAGGGCCAACACCCGGCATCATGGTGTGGGGAGCGATCTCCTACACTGGCCGTACACCACTGGTGATCGTCGAGGGGACACTGAATAGTGCACGGTACATCCAAACCGTCATCGAACCCATCGTTCCACCATTCCTAGACCGGCAAGGGAACTTGCTGTTCCAACAGGACAATGCACGTCCGCATGTATCCTGTGCCACCCAACGTGCTCTAGAAGGTGTAAGTCAACTACCCTGGCCAGCAAGATCTCCGGATCTGTCCCCCACTGAGCATGTTTGGGACTGGATGAAGCGTCGTCTCACGCGGTCTGCACGTCCAGCACGAACGCCGGTCCAACTGAGGCGCCAGGTGGAAATGGCATGGCAAGCCGTTCCACAGGACTACATCCAGCATCTCTACGATCGTCTCCATGTGAGAATAGCAGCCTGCATTGCTGCGAAAGGTGGATATACACTGTACTAGTGCCGACATTGTGCATGCTCTGTTGTCTGTGTCTATGTGCCTGTGGTTCTGTCAGTGTGATCATGTGATGTATCTGAACCTAGGAATGTGTCAATAAAGTTCCCCCTTCCTGGGACAATGAATTCACGGTGTTCTTATTTCAATTTCCAGGAGTGTATATCGTCACAATGTACCCATTTTAGTTATTATTTTTGGTGTTAACTGTGGTCTCGAGTAATATACCAAAATACTTTGGGAAGGCGTGTACACCTTCCCTCTCCTCTTCCCTGAATTTCAACATCCCACGAATAGGAGAGCTTTGCTTGTCGCTCTAGTTTACAGTACTCCACGCTCGGGCATTAGGCGACTATTAGGTGGTGGAGCTAGTGATAAACAGATGGTGCACGCGAAACTTTAAGAGCTCTGCTTTGAGAAGGTCATAGCTGCAGATACCAGCAGAATTATGGTCCAAATTTTCGAGCGCAGTTTATTGCTGGGAGCGATACCTTGCATGTGTTCCTTTTTCTCCTTGAACTATGAAATCAAGTTGGAGATGCTTCCTTGTTAGTCACACTACGTGAGTGTGTCTTGGTTCAATAGTTGTCACAAAATGTTGCTTTAGTTCTCGAACGCGAAGCTGTGTGCCGTATGAATACCAGTATGCGTGTATAATATCATTTCCCAGGTCCAGTATCCCTCCCTGGCCTGGTTTCTAGTTCTCTGAATGTTTTCATGGAACTACGTTACAGATGTAAACGTTGCCTGTCCTCTAATTGCGTGCACATGTCTTGGTTAAACGAACCTTGCCTTATTAAACGTGTTGTTTCCCTGGATCGAACACGAGTCTATCCAACTTACGATAGAATCAATATTCCCCAATAATTCCGTTATGATGTGTTGTAAGAGACCATTCAGTTACTGACTCGTTAAGGAACACAATCGAATGTTAAATCTTGTAGCTATATTTGTGGCCTGCCGCTGTGGCTGAACGGTTGTAGGCGCTTCAGTCCGGAACCACGCTGCTGCTACGGTCGCAGGTTCGAATCCTGCCTCGGGCATGGATGTGTGTGATGTCCTTAGGTTATTTAGGTTTAAGTAGTTCTAAGTCTATGGGACTGATGACCTCAGATATTAAGTCCCGTAGTGCTCAGAGCCATTTGAACCATTTAGCTCTATTTGTACTGAGAATGTTCTGTATTGCGCACGTGTCCTGAATGTATATAGATGCGAACTCAATATTCCATTAGAGTAAATAAGTCAATAGAGTCCTGAATCGATATGCGAATCAGACGAAATCATCCCGTTGAATCAATCATCCCACTGATGGATCAGGTTGAAGATATCCGTTTGATGAAACATCGTGTCGTGCTGCGTGTAGGAGTCCGTAACTCCCTGGTGTACATCCTTGTCCGACAGGAATCGTCGACCCATCAAAGTTTGTTTTAAGACACCGAACGGCGATAATCGCATGACGAGAGATGAAGGCTATAGGCAGGTGCACGACTGGCACCTAGTCGAGTTGGCGTAAATTATGCGTTACGACATTTGCAATATGGTGGCGTATGTTATCAAGAAACAGCTGCATCCCTTGTCGCGCACCATTCCACAACGGTGGCTTTCGAAGGACGTGCTGCCCCATAAACATTCTTCCATCTCTTTCGGATGTTTACCAGTGTTTGTCCTTCGGCATTCAAGAAATAAAACAGCGCGTTGGTCTTGTTTGGACGCATTTGGTTATAACGTCACCATATTTCACGTTTCCACATTTACCGTTCGCACACTAGAAAGACACGAATGCCCCATGACTCCTTGCACTACATCTCAGTTTTTGTATACCCGCTATGGAGTCGCACTACTTCGCATATACGCTGCAGCAATGCGCTGAAACGAAAACGTTTTGTCGCTCCGTATAGTACATTATCAACAAACTTGGTTCTCCTTAGATGTTTCCTTATCTCCAGCAATTGCTATTCCCAGGCGCTCCTGCGTGCTTATCCCTGAAGTGACAATTTAAACGGAATGTATGTATGCCCCGAAAAAGAAAAAGACCCAAATTAGCGAATGTGTAACGAAATGAACGTCTGAGCAAAATCCGTATCGGCAGAGTCCCACTACAGGTTTGCTTAAAGACATCCGAGTTATGCTCTCGGTGAATCCTATTCATGTTTATGTGTGTGAATTCCTAAGGGACCAAACTGCTGAGGTCTTCGGTCCCTAGTCTTACACACCACTTAAACTAACTTGTTCTATGAACAGCACACACATCCATAGCCGAGGGAGGAGTCGAACCTCCGGCGGGAGAGGCCGCGCAAGCCGTGACATTGCGCCTCCAACCACGCGACCATTCCGCGTGGGCTGAATCTTATTCATTGGCCGTATACAATAATATAAATTTGATCTCTTGAAACAAATATGACAGCTTAGAGTACGAATTTCAGCCCAACCAGGGTAATGATAAACCATAAATCTTTAAAGGGCCCCCCCAATTTTATCCGACAACCCAGTTTAGGCCCCCAAGTTAAATCTTCAAAGAAACAACCGTGTTTCAAGTATATAGTCTCTGTAGTATATGACCTCATTCATATTTGGCCGTTAATTTTGAGTGTAGATTTTTCATTTGGACCTAGTTTAATGCAGAAAGAATTTTACTGATTATCATGCGAGAAAATCCTACACACAACTTGCTGAGCACGTTAACATAGTGCCGAAACTAGAGGTACCCTCCTATAATGAGACAGCATGGATGAATAATTATGCTTGCTGTACAAATATTAGGAACCACTGAAGTGTAAAATGAGGGCGGACAAAATCAATAACTATTTCTAAAAGCAGCTGGTCGAAACAGTCACAAATCTTTTGTGATTATTGCATAGAAATGTGTATAATATCCTGGGTCAAGTGTAATAATAGTTTAATTGTAAAGTGTTCCTGGCAGTGTAGCATTTAAAGTTGTTTGTTGCTGCTGTCTGAGGACCAGTGAGAAATATCGGCATTATTTTTACTTTATTCACTCTTTACATTTCTCTGTGCGGAAGTGAGGAGTACAAATGCATTATTATAGGAGACGAGTCGCTACTGATGGCGACGGAAATTCCGTTGGGCCGATGGAGACACTTTTAACTCAATGCATCATGAGCCAAGGCGAGGAGGCCTCTGCGCTGCGCTGGGGGGAAGAACTGAGGGTGCAACACACTGACGAGCAGCTGTAAAAAGAGAAAAATTCACATACGTAATTTACAGTAAAAAACGGGTCTCTACAGGTTGTACAAATAACAGAGAAAAACGAGAACTTGTCCTAAAGAATGTATAAATGGGTGTCAAACAGTTTATTTGAAAAATAACTGATGTTGCCTGGAGTAACGTTCCATGATTAGTAACCAAGGTTGTAGGCTAGTAATAAAAGAATAGGAAAATCTTCCTCGCATTCGGGAGGACGACGGTTCAATCCCGTCTCCAGCCATCCTGATTTAGGTTTTCCGTGATTTCCCTAAATCGTTTCAGGGAAATGCCAGGATGGTTCCTTTGAAAGGGCACGGCCGATTTCCTTCCCAATCCTTCCCTAACCCGAGCTTGTGCTCCGTCTCTAATGACCTCGTTGTCGACGGGACGTTAAACACTAACCACCACCGGGAAAATCTTCACACGAATGATGTGTGACGAACAAAAATCTATGGCGTAAGCTTTTGCCTGTCAGCCTCTTCTCAGTTAGCAGAGTAAACTGTGTATCTCCTGGGTAAATCAGTTTCTTCTGTAATTCTGAAATAAAAGTAATTTACAAGTCATCAAACTAATTTTACTTCAGTCACTTACTCGCTATTGTTTCGATGCGAACACCAACTACAATCAGCTGAATGCCTAGTGTTGACCAGGTTCGTATTTATTCCAATCATCTATTAATTCACCTCCTTTTCCCTCCTCTCAGTGTCCACCTTCTCCTTTCCTCCCACTCTGCCTCCTTCAGGCCCATCACGGCCAACTTCTTTACCCCACCCTCACTGTCAGTCTTCTTCTGCCTCTCTCTCCATCTGCCCCCCTCCTCCCCTCCGTCTCGGTCCGTCTGCTCCCCTATCTCTCCATCCATCTGCTCTCTCCTTTCTATGTTCCTCTCTTCCTGCCTTCTTTGCACATCTGCTCCTTTCCTTCCCTCTCTGTCCATCACCCCCAACCCTCTCTATCTCCTCCACGCCCTCCGTTTGTCCATCTCCTTCTCCCATTTCCTCCACCAGCTCTCTCTGTCCATCTCCACCCCTCTCTGTTGTCTGTCAATCTTATAGTCCCCCTCTTCTTGCTCATTTTCTTCTCCTCTTTTCTCTATCCACGGTGTCAACCCCAGCACAATAGATGTTCGGTGGTTTTTATCCGCAGAGTGTTTTTTTCCAGATCGTAAGTAACATAGGTGTCAAATTTGGTTGAAACAGGTACAGGTGTTAGGCGCAGGTTTTCACCCACGGCTTTACCGTGCACACACATTCACATGTATTTCACATATGCTTAACATATGTCACACGTATTTCTCCTGTTTCTCTAGCGAATTTTCAAGTTCTGTTTGTTCTTCATGCAGCTCAGTGTTTATGACGTCATATCCCCTGGACCATGTGCCTTACAATGATATAGTTTCCTAGGTTCATTCTACGGCATATGTGAACTTTGTCTCCGAAATATGTTGCAGACAGACTTTGTAACAATGAAGTAATAAATTAAAATGTTGTGTTTATGTGACAGTTTTACTACATGAACAGCGAAAATGTAGTAAGCCCTAAACTTTTTTCTTTCATCATTTTTGCAAGAAAGTTTCGTAAAGGTCTGAAATCATGTGTAAAAATTTGTTGCAACTCACTGATGCTGTCATTCTCAAGTATTGGATGAATAAAGTATTGGTATCCGCTCGACGCAGGCTACACTGCTTTTTCAAACACACACTACCCTTTGACATGTAGGTAGTTATTACATCTACAGTGATTCTTTCCATACGGTAAGTAACATGTGTGCCAAGATCGGCTGAAATCGGTCAAGCTGTTCATAATACATATATACATACATACGTACATCGATTTTTATAATATGTGTGAATTAAATAATTAGATCAGTTCTCACACTTGCTATTGCGACCTTTCAAGTCTTCATCCAGGCTCTTTTCACATAAAGGCTTTACAGTTTTGTGAAACAATGTAACATGTCTCATCCACACATATCTAATAACAGGAACAAGCCTACTGCTTGACAACATATACGGTACACTCTGCGAAGTAATAGCCATTGTAGACTGATTCTAAAAGTTACTGAAACGTGAGCGGGATATTAAGACAGAAGTTGCAACTGAAATGCCGTCACTATCTTTCGGTGTTGATGAGTAAAACAGCGTGGCTCCCCGGTAGTTGAAAAACGGCGTGGTAGAGTTTGCTCGAAGCTGACCAAATCGCTCTTACGATATTGCGGTGCTGTGTTGTTCAGAAGTATGGTACGAAGTTCCTCGGGACACATACGTGACCGAAGGTACAGGCACTGCGGTGACTACAGCCGTGAAATAAATAAAATGTATTCGCATTTGCGAATACGGACAATCATCAAGTGTCTAAGAGAATGGCTATAATGAAAAACTGTGCAGAAGTGACAATCGAACGCGGATTTGCTGCGAGCGGTCGCCTTGCCATTGGGCTACCTGAGCACGACTCACTACCAGACTCAGATTTCTATATGTTGTCAGTCATGTGTCTCAGTCCACGTCTGTCCGAAGGAACTTTGCATCGTACTTCCTAACACCACCGGCACTGAAATACCGTATTTATTCGCCGACACTGGGAAGCCCCTTTCAATTAAATTATCTCCCATGTGAGGGAATATACATAATGAATGTGCGAGTGCAGATTATAGGCACATGGTTGACGACATATGGAAATTTGCTTCTGGCTGTGAGTTGTGCTCCGGTAGCTTAATAGTAAGGCCACCACTCTCAGTAAGTTGGAGAAACATGTCAGCACTGTAGCAGTATAAACACCAATCATTTTTACCAAAGAGATGGCAGTCAGACAGCATCATCTACCAGGTAAGGAACATACTGTTCGATAGGACGACATGGTCGTTCATGCAGATACTAAGATTTGGCATCCGCCAATCGCAGTAGGGGATAATTGCAACTAATGGGCCACGTCTGGATTCACTTCAGACACAGCTAGACTTCTGAAGAAAAGTCAGCCGCTGAAGGGAAGGCTAGCCGCCTTCACTTGGATAGGCAATCTGCTGCTGTATGCTTCACATCACGAGGACGGACACCACTGCTGGGAGCTGCCTTCCTCTGCAAGAATCACAGCAGGATACTGCCCACTTTGGTGTGCCCTGCCTTGAACAGCAGGGCGTTGCCCGGAGGGTACACGTGCTGCCCTGACCTCCGCACATCAGCATTCCCGCTTAGCCACCGACGTCATAATTGGCCACTGGCTCGCTATTGCATTAATGCAGCCACACTCGCTGCTGCCAGCATTCGCCCGGGTGGGCGTTGCCACACACAGTGGCGTAGTTTGCTCTTCAATGTAATGTATGA
Source organism: Schistocerca piceifrons (assembly GCF_021461385.2). NCBI lineage: Eukaryota > Metazoa > Arthropoda > Insecta > Orthoptera > Acrididae > Schistocerca > Schistocerca piceifrons. The sequence goes on from NC_060141.1 coordinate 85,520,382, forward strand.
CTATTAGTGGCCGTGCGGTTAAAGGCGCTGCAGTCTGGAACCGCAAGACCGCTCCGGTCGCAGGTTCGAATCCTGCCTCGGGCATGGATGTTTGTGATGTCTTTAGGTTAGTTAGGTTTAACTAGTTCTAAGTTCTAGGGGACTAATGACCTCAGCAGTTGAGTCCCATAGTGCTCAGAGCCATATTAATGATGTTCCTATGAGTGAATATCGGACACCATCCTAAAAACAACCCACTCGCTTAACTTAACGCTGCCACTATAGGGGCCATCTACCAAAGGCCTCTATACTGCAAAGCAAGAGAATCTAAGCAGATATACATAATGAGCGGTTTTACTTGCATTTACTGTACAAATAGCTATTGTAAGTTACGACAGCACGGAGAGTTTCATGTACTTTATCCTCTGGTTACAATCCTGTAACCAGACACGTGCAGAGTATGCACATACTTCTTAAGATGTACACTCCTGGAAATGGAAAAAAGAACACATTGACACCGGTGTGTCAGACCCACCATACTTGCTCCGGACACTGCGAGAGGGCTGTACAAGCAATGATCACACGCACCGCACAGCGGACACACCAGGAACCGCGGTGTTGGCCGTCGAATGGCGCTAGCTGCGCAGCATTTGTGCACCGCCGCCGTCAGTGTCAGCCAGTTTGCCGTGGCATACGGAGCTCCATCGCAGTCTTTAACACTGGTAGCACGCCGCGACAGCGTGGACGTGAACCGTATGTGCAGTTGACGGACTTTGAGCGAGGGCGTATAGTGGGCATGCGGGAGGCCGGGTGGACGTACCGCCGAATTGCTCAACACGTGGGGCGTGAGATCTCCACAGTACATCGATGTTGTCGCCAGTGGTCGGCGGAAGGTGCACGTGCCCGTCGACCTGGGACCGGAAGGCAGCGACGCACGGATGCACGCCAAGACCGTAGGATCCTACGCAGTGCCGTAGGGGACCGCACCGCCACTTCCCAGCAAATTAGGGACACTGTTGCTCCTGGGGTATCGGCGAGGACCATTCGCAACCGTCTCCATGAAGCTGGGCTACGGTCCCGCACACCGTTAGGCCGTCTTCCGCTCACGCCCCAACATCGTGCAGTCCGCCTCCAGTGGTGTCGCGACAGGCGTGAATGGAGGGACGAATGGAGTCGTGTCGTCTTCAGCGATGAGAGTCGCTTCTGCCTTGGTGCCAATGATGGTCGTATGCGTGTTTGGCGCCGTGCAGGTGAGCGCCACAATCAGGACTGCATACGACCGAGGCACACAGGGCCAACACCCGGCATCATGGTGTGGGGAGCGATCTCCTACACTGGCCGTACACCACTGGTGATCGTCGAGGGGACACTGAATAGTGCACGGTACATCCAAACCGTCATCGAACCCATCGTTCTACCATTCCTAGACCGGCAAGGGAACTTGCTGTTCCAACAGGACAATGCACGTCCGCATGTATCCTGTGCCACCCAACGTGCTCTAGAAGGTGTAAGTCAACTACCCTGGCCAGCAAGATCTCCGGATCTGTCCCCCACTGAGCATGTTTGGGACTGGATGAAGCGTCGTCTCACGCGGTCTGCACGTCCAGCACGAACGCCGGTCCAACTGAGGCGCCAGGTGGAAATGGCATGGCAAGCCGTTCCACAGGACTACATCCAGCATCTCTACGATCGTCTCCATGTGAGAATAGCAGCCTGCATTGCTGCGAAAGGTGGATATACACTGTACTAGTGCCGACATTGTGCATGCTCTGTTGTCTGTGTCTATGTGCCTGTGGTTCTGTCAGTGTGATCATGTGATGTATCTGAACCTAGGAATGTGTCAATAAAGTTCCCCCTTCCTGGGACAATGAATTCACGGTGTTCTTATTTCAATTTCCAGGAGTGTATATCGTCACAATGTACCCATTTTAGTTATTATTTTTGGTGTTAACTGTGGTCTCGAGTAATATACCAAAATACTTTGGGAAGGCGTGTACACCTTCCCTCTCCTCTTCCCTGAATTTCAACATCCCACGAATAGGAGAGCTTTGCTTGTCGCTCTAGTTTACAGTACTCCACGCTCGGGCATTAGGCGACTATTAGGTGGTGGAGCTAGTGATAAACAGATGGTGCACGCGAAACTTTAAGAGCTCTGCTTTGAGAAGGTCATAGCTGCAGATACCAGCAGAATTATGGTCCAAATTTTCGAGCGCAGTTTATTGCTGGGAGCGATACCTTGCATGTGTTCCTTTTTCTCCTTGAACTATGAAATCAAGTTGGAGATGCTTCCTTGTTAGTCACACTACGTGAGTGTGTCTTGGTTCAATAGTTGTCACAAAATGTTGCTTTAGTTCTCGAACGCGAAGCTGTGTGCCGTATGAATACCAGTATGCGTGTATAATATCATTTCCCAGGTCCAGTATCCCTCCCTGGCCTGGTTTCTAGTTCTCTGAATGTTTTCATGGAACTACGTTACAGATGTAAACGTTGCCTGTCCTCTAATTGCGTGCACATGTCTTGGTTAAACGAACCTTGCCTTATTAAACGTGTTGTTTCCCTGGATCGAACACGAGTCTATCCAACTTACGATAGAATCAATATTCCCCAATAATTCCGTTATGATGTGTTGTAAGAGACCATTCAGTTACTGACTCGTTAAGGAACACAATCGAATGTTAAATCTTGTAGCTATATTTGTGGCCTGCCGCTGTGGCTGAACGGTTGTAGGCGCTTCAGTCCGGAACCACGCTGCTGCTACGGTCGCAGGTTCGAATCCTGCCTCGGGCATGGATGTGTGTGATGTCCTTAGGTTATTTAGGTTTAAGTAGTTCTAAGTCTATGGGACTGATGACCTCAGATATTAAGTCCCGTAGTGCTCAGAGCCATTTGAACCATTTAGCTCTATTTGTACTGAGAATGTTCTGTATTGCGCACGTGTCCTGAATGTATATAGATGCGAACTCAATATTCCATTAGAGTAAATAAGTCAATAGAGTCCTGAATCGATATGCGAATCAGACGAAATCATCCCGTTGAATCAATCATCCCACTGATGGATCAGGTTGAAGATATCCGTTTGATGAAACATCGTGTCGTGCTGCGTGTAGGAGTCCGTAACTCCCTGGTGTACATCCTTGTCCGACAGGAATCGTCGACCCATCAAAGTTTGTTTTAAGACACCGAACGGCGATAATCGCATGACGAGAGATGAAGGCTATAGGCAGGTGCACGACTGGCACCTAGTCGAGTTGGCGTAAATTATGCGTTACGACATTTGCAATATGGTGGCGTATGTTATCAAGAAACAGCTGCATCCCTTGTCGCGCACCATTCCACAACGGTGGCTTTCGAAGGACGTGCTGCCCCATAAACATTCTTCCATCTCTTTCGGATGTTTACCAGTGTTTGTCCTTCGGCATTCAAGAAATAAAACAGCGCGTTGGTCTTGTTTGGACGCATTTGGTTATAACGTCACCATATTTCACGTTTCCACATTTACCGTTCGCACACTAGAAAGACACGAATGCCCCATGACTCCTTGCACTACATCTCAGTTTTTGTATACCCGCTATGGAGTCGCACTACTTCGCATATACGCTGCAGCAATGCGCTGAAACGAAAACGTTTTGTCGCTCCGTATAGTACATTATCAACAAACTTGGTTCTCCTTAGATGTTTCCTTATCTCCAGCAATTGCTATTCCCAGGCGCTCCTGCGTGCTTATCCCTGAAGTGACAATTTAAACGGAATGTATGTATGCCCCGAAAAAGAAAAAGACCCAAATTAGCGAATGTGTAACGAAATGAACGTCTGAGCAAAATCCGTATCGGCAGAGTCCCACTACAGGTTTGCTTAAAGACATCCGAGTTATGCTCTCGGTGAATCCTATTCATGTTTATGTGTGTGAATTCCTAAGGGACCAAACTGCTGAGGTCTTCGGTCCCTAGTCTTACACACCACTTAAACTAACTTGTTCTATGAACAGCACACACATCCATAGCCGAGGGAGGAGTCGAACCTCCGGCGGGAGAGGCCGCGCAAGCCGTGACATTGCGCCTCCAACCACGCGACCATTCCGCGTGGGCTGAATCTTATTCATTGGCCGTATACAATAATATAAATTTGATCTCTTGAAACAAATATGACAGCTTAGAGTACGAATTTCAGCCCAACCAGGGTAATGATAAACCATAAATCTTTAAAGGGCCCCCCCAATTTTATCCGACAACCCAGTTTAGGCCCCCAAGTTAAATCTTCAAAGAAACAACCGTGTTTCAAGTATATAGTCTCTGTAGTATATGACCTCATTCATATTTGGCCGTTAATTTTGAGTGTAGATTTTTCATTTGGACCTAGTTTAATGCAGAAAGAATTTTACTGATTATCATGCGAGAAAATCCTACACACAACTTGCTGAGCACGTTAACATAGTGCCGAAACTAGAGGTACCCTCCTATAATGAGACAGCATGGATGAATAATTATGCTTGCTGTACAAATATTAGGAACCACTGAAGTGTAAAATGAGGGCGGACAAAATCAATAACTATTTCTAAAAGCAGCTGGTCGAAACAGTCACAAATCTTTTGTGATTATTGCATAGAAATGTGTATAATATCCTGGGTCAAGTGTAATAATAGTTTAATTGTAAAGTGTTCCTGGCAGTGTAGCATTTAAAGTTGTTTGTTGCTGCTGTCTGAGGACCAGTGAGAAATATCGGCATTATTTTTACTTTATTCACTCTTTACATTTCTCTGTGCGGAAGTGAGGAGTACAAATGCATTATTATAGGAGACGAGTCGCTACTGATGGCGACGGAAATTCCGTTGGGCCGATGGAGACACTTTTAACTCAATGCATCATGAGCCAAGGCGAGGAGGCCTCTGCGCTGCGCTGGGGGGAAGAACTGAGGGTGCAACACACTGACGAGCAGCTGTAAAAAGAGAAAAATTCACATATGTAATTTACAGTAAAAAACGGGTCTCCACAGGTTGTACAAATAACAGAGAAAAACGAGAACTTGTCCTAAAGAATATATAAATGGGTGTCAAACAGTTTATTTGAAAAATAACTGATGTTGCCTGGAGTAACATTCCATGATTAGTAACCAAGGTTGTAGGCTAGTAATAAAAGAATAGGAAAATCTTCCTCGCATTCGGGAGGACGACGGTTCAATCCCGTCTCCAGCCATCCTGATTTAGGTTTTCCGTGATTTCCCTAAATCGTTTCAGGGAAATGCCAGGATGGTTCCTTTGAAAGGGCACGGCCGATTTCCTTCCCAATCCTTCCCTAACCCGAGCTTGTGCTCCGTCTCTAATGACCTCGTTGTCGACGGGACGTTAAACACTAACCACCACCGGGAAAATCTTCACACGAATGATGTGTGACGAACAAAAATCTATGGCGTAAGCTTTTGCCTGTCAGCCTCTTCTCAGTTAGCAGAGTAAACTGTGTATCTCCTGGGTAAATCAGTTTCTTCTGTAATTCTGAAATAAAAGTAATTTACAAGTCATCAAACTAATTTTACTTCAGTCACTTACTCGCTATTGTTTCGATGCGAACACCAACTACAATCAGCTGAATGCCTAGTGTTGACCAGGTTCGTATTTATTCCAATCATCTATTAATTCACCTCCTTTTCCCTCCTCTCAGTGTCCACCTTCTCCTTTCCTCCCACTCTGCCTCCTTCAGGCCCATCACGGCCAACTTCTTTACCCCACCCTCACTGTCAGTCTTCTTCTGCCTCTCTCTCCATCTGCCCCCCTCCTCCCCTCCGTCTCGGTCCGTCTGCTCCCCTATCTCTCCATCCATCTGCTCTCTCCTTTCTATGTTCCTCTCTTCCTGCCTTCTTTGCACATCTGCTCCTTTCCTTCCCTCTCTGTCCATCACCCCCAACCCTCTCTATCTCCTCCACGCCCTCCGTTTGTCCATCTCCTTCTCCCATTTCCTCCACCAGCTCTCTCTGTCCATCTCCACCCCTCTCTGTTGTCTGTCAATCTTATAGTCCCCCTCTTCTTGCTCATTTTCTTCTCCTCTTTTCTCTATCCACGGTGTCAACCCCAGCACAATAGATGTTCGGTGGTTTTTATCCGCAGAGTGTTTTTTTCCAGATCGTAAGTAACATAGGTGTCAAATTTGGTTGAAACAGGTACAGGTGTTAGGCGCAGGTTTTCACCCACGGCTTTACCGTGCACACACATTCACATGTATTTCACATATGCTTAACATATGTCACACGTATTTCTCCTGTTTCTCTAGCGAATTTTCAAGTTCTGTTTGTTCTTCATGCAGCTCAGTGTTTATGACGTCATATCCCCTGGACCATGTGCCTTACAATGATATAGTTTCCTAGGTTCATTCTACGGCATATGTGAACTTTGTCTCCGAAATATGTTGCAGACAGACTTTGTAACAATGAAGTAATAAATTAAAATGTTGTGTTTATGTGACAGTTTTACTACATGAACAGCGAAAATGTAGTAAGCCCTAAACTTTTTTCTTTCATCATTTTTGCAAGAAAGTTTCGTAAAGGTCTGAAATCATGTGTAAAAATTTGTTGCAACTCACTGATGCTGTCATTCTCAAGTATTGGATGAATAAAGTATTGGTATCCGCTCGACGCAGGCTACACTGCTTTTTCAAACACACACTACCCTTTGACATGTAGGTAGTTATTACATCTACAGTGATTCTTTCCATACGGTAAGTAACATGTGTGCCAAGATCGGCTGAAATCGGTCAAGCTGTTCATAATACATATATACATACATACGTACATCGATTTTTATAATATGTGTGAATTAAATAATTAGATCAGTTCTCACACTTGCTATTGCGACCTTTCAAGTCTTCATCCAGGCTCTTTTCACATAAAGGCTTTACAGTTTTGTGAAACAATGTAACATGTCTCATCCACACATATCTAATAACAGGAACAAGCCTACTGCTTGACAACATATACGGTACACTCTGCGAAGTAATAGCCATTGTAGACTGATTCTAAAAGTTACTGAAACGTGAGCGGGATATTAAGACAGAAGTTGCAACTGAAATGCCGTCACTATCTTTCGGTGTTGATGAGTAAAACAGCGTGGCTCCCCGGTAGTTGAAAAACGGCGTGGTAGAGTTTGCTCGAAGCTGACCAAATCGCTCTTACGATATTGCGGTGCTGTGTTGTTCAGAAGTATGGTACGAAGTTCCTCGGGACACATACGTGACCGAAGGTACAGGCACTGCGGTGACTACAGCCGTGAAATAAATAAAATGTATTCGCATTTGCGAATACGGACAATCATCAAGTGTCTAAGAGAATGGCTATAATGAAAAACTGTGCAGAAGTGACAATCGAACGCGGATTTGCTGCGAGCGGTCGCCTTGCCATTGGGCTACCTGAGCACGACTCACTACCAGACTCAGATTTCTATATGTTGTCAGTCATGTGTCTCAGTCCACGTCTGTCCGAAGGAACTTTGCATCGTACTTCCTAACACCACCGGCACTGAAATACCGTATTTATTCGCCGACACTGGGAAGCCCCTTTCAATTAAATTATCTCCCATGTGAGGGAATATACATAATGAATGTGCGAGTGCAGATTATAGGCACATGGTTGACGACGTATGGAAATTTGCTTCTGGCTGTGAGTTGTGCTCCGGTAGCTTAATAGTAAGGCCACCACTCTCAGTAAGTTGGAGAAACATGTCAGCACTGTAGCAGTATAAACACCAATCATTTTTACCAAAGAGATGACAGTCAGACAGCATCATCTACCAGGTAAGGAACATACTGTTCGATAGGACGACATGGTCGTTCATGCAGATACTAAGATTTGGCATCCGCCAATCGCAGTAGGGGATAATTGCAACTAATGGGCCACGTCTGGATTCACTTCAGACACAGCTAGACTTCTGAAGAAAAGTCAGCCGCTGAAGGGAAGGCTAGCCGCCTTCACTTGGATAGGCAATCTGCTGCTGTATGCTTCACATCACGAGGACGGACACCACTGCTGGGAGCTGCCTTCCTCTGCAAGAATCACAGCAGGATACTGCCCACTTTGGTGTGCCCTGCCTTGAACAGCAGGGCGTTGCCCGGAGGGTACACGTGCTGCCCTGACCTCCGCACATCAGCATTCCCGCTTAGCCACCGACGTCATAATTGGCCACTGGCTCGCTATTGCATTAATGCAGCCACACTCGCTGCTGCCAGCATTCGCCCGGGTGGGCGTTGCCACACACAGTGGCGTAGTTTGCTCTTCAATGTAATGTATGACTATTAGTGGCCGTGCGGTTAAAGGCGCTGCAGTCTGGAACCGCAAGACCGCTCCGGTCGCAGGTTCGAATCCTGCCTCGGGCATGGATGTTTGTGATGTCTTTAGGTTAGTTAGGTTTAACTAGTTCTAAGTTCTAGGGGACTAATGACCTCAGCAGTTGAGTCCCATAGTGCTCAGAGCCATATTAATGATGTTCCTATGAGTGAATATCGGACACCATCCTAAAAACAACCCACTCGCTTAACTTAACGCTGCCACTATAGGGGCCATCTACCAAAGGCCTCTATACTGCAAAGCAAGAGAATCTAAGCAGATATACATAATGAGCGGTTTTACTTGCATTTACTGTACAAATAGCTATTGTAAGTTACGACAGCACGGAGAGTTTCATGTACTTTATCCTCTGGTTACAATCCTGTAACCAGACACGTGCAGAGTATGCACATACTTCTTAAGATGTACACTCCTGGAAATGGAAAAAAGAACACATTGACACCGGTGTGTCAGACCCACCATACTTGCTCCGGACACTGCGAGAGGGCTGTACAAGCAATGATCACACGCACCGCACAGCGGACACACCAGGAACCGCGGTGTTGGCCGTCGAATGGCGCTAGCTGCGCAGCATTTGTGCACCGCCGCCGTCAGTGTCAGCCAGTTTGCCGTGGCATACGGAGCTCCATCGCAGTCTTTAACACTGGTAGCACGCCGCGACAGCGTGGACGTGAACCGTATGTGCAGTTGACGGACTTTGAGCGAGGGCGTATAGTGGGCATGCGGGAGGCCGGGTGGACGTACCGCCGAATTGCTCAACACGTGGGGCGTGAGATCTCCACAGTACATCGATGTTGTCGCCAGTGGTCGGCGGAAGGTGCACGTGCCCGTCGACCTGGGACCGGAAGGCAGCGACGCACGGATGCACGCCAAGACCGTAGGATCCTACGCAGTGCCGTAGGGGACCGCACCGCCACTTCCCAGCAAATTAGGGACACTGTTGCTCCTGGGGTATCGGCGAGGACCATTCGCAACCGTCTCCATGAAGCTGGGCTACGGTCCCGCACACCGTTAGGCCGTCTTCCGCTCACGCCCCAACATCGTGCAGTCCGCCTCCAGTGGTGTCGCGACAGGCGTGAATGGAGGGACGAATGGAGTCGTGTCGTCTTCAGCGATGAGAGTCGCTTCTGCCTTGGTGCCAATGATGGTCGTATGCGTGTTTGGCGCCGTGCAGGTGAGCGCCACAATCAGGACTGCATACGACCGAGGCACACAGGGCCAACACCCGGCATCATGGTGTGGGGAGCGATCTCCTACACTGGCCGTACACCACTGGTGATCGTCGAGGGGACACTGAATAGTGCACGGTACATCCAAACCGTCATCGAACCCATCGTTCTACCATTCCTAGACCGGCAAGGGAACTTGCTGTTCCAACAGGACAATGCACGTCCGCATGTATCCTGTGCCACCCAACGTGCTCTAGAAGGTGTAAGTCAACTACCCTGGCCAGCAAGATCTCCGGATCTGTCCCCCACTGAGCATGTTTGGGACTGGATGAAGCGTCGTCTCACGCGGTCTGCACGTCCAGCACGAACGCCGGTCCAACTGAGGCGCCAGGTGGAAATGGCATGGCAAGCCGTTCCACAGGACTACATCCAGCATCTCTACGATCGTCTCCATGTGAGAATAGCAGCCTGCATTGCTGCGAAAGGTGGATATACACTGTACTAGTGCCGACATTGTGCATGCTCTGTTGCCTGTGTCTATATGCCTGTGGTTCTGTCAGTGTGATCATGTGATGTATCTGAACCTAGGAATGTGTCAATAAAGTTCCCCCTTCCTGGGACAATGAATTCACGGTGTTCTTATTTCAATTTCCAGGAGTGTATATCGTCACAATGTACCCATTTTAGTTATTATTTTTGGTGTTAACTGTGGTCTCGAGTAATATACCAAAATACTTTGGGAAAGCGTGTACACCTTCCCTCTCCTCTTCCCTGAATTTCAACATCCCACGAATAGGAGAGCTTTGCTTGTCGCTCTAGTTTACAGTACTCCACGCTCGGGCATTAGGCGACTATTAGGTGGTGGAGCTAGTGATAAACAGATGGTGCACGCGAAACTTTAAGAGCTCTGCTTTGAGAAGGTCATAGCTGCAGATACCAGCAGAATTATGGTCCAAATTTTCGAGCGCAGTTTATTGCTGGGAGCGATACCTTGCATGTGTTCCTTTTTCTCCTTGAACTATGAAATCAAGTTGGAGATGCTTCCTTGTTAGTCACACTACGTGAGTGTGTCTTGGTTCAATAGTTGTCACAAAATGTTGCTTTAGTTCTCGAACGCGAAGCTGTGTGCCGTATGAATACCAGTATGCGTGTATAATATCATTTCCCAGGTCCAGTATCCCTCCCTGGCCTGGTTTCTAGTTCTCTGAATGTTTTCATGGAACTACGTTACAGATGTAAACGTTGCCTGTCCTCTAATTGCGTGCACATGTCTTGGTTAAACGAACCTTGCCTTATTAAACGTGTTGTTTCCCTGGATCGAACACGAGTCTATCCAACTTACGATAGAATCAATATTCCCCAATAATTCCGTTATGATGTGTTGTAAGAGACCATTCAGTTACTGACTCGTTAAGGAACACAATCGAATGTTAAATCTTGTAGCTATATTTGTGGCCTGCCGCTGTGGCTGAACGGTTGTAGGCGCTTCAGTCCGGAACCACGCTGCTGCTACGGTCGCAGGTTCGAATCCTGCCTCGGGCATGGATGTGTGTGATGTCCTTAGGTTATTTAGGTTTAAGTAGTTCTAAGTCTATGGGACTGATGACCTCAGATATGAAGTCCCGTAGTGCTCAGAGCCATTTGAACCATTTAGCTCTATTTGTATTGAGAATGTTCTGTATTGCGCACGTGTCCTGAATGTATATAGATGCGAACTCAATATTCCATTAGAGTAAATAAGTCAATAGAGTCCTGAATCGATATGCGAATCAGACGAAATCATCCCGTTGAATCAATCATCCCACTGATGGATCAGGTTGAAGATATCCGTTTGATGAAACATCGTGTCGTGCTGCGTGTAGGAGTCCGTAACTCCCTGGTGTACATCCTTGTCCGACAGGAATCGTCGACCCATCAAAGTTTGTTTTAAGACACCGAACGGCGATAATCGCATGACGAGAGATGAAGGCTATAGGCAGGTGCACGACTGGCACCTAGTCGAGTTGGCGTAAATTATGCGTTACGACATTTGCAATATGGTGGCGTATGTTATCAAGAAACAGCTGCATCCCTTGTCGCGCACCATTCCACAACGGTGGCTTTCGAAGGACGTGCTGCCCCATAAACATTCTTCCATCTCTTTCGGATGTTTACCAGTGTTTGTCCTTCGGCATTCAAGAAATAAAACAGCGCGTTGGTCTTGTTTGGACGCATTTGGTTATAACGTCACCATATTTCACGTTTCCACATTTACCGTTCGCACACTAGAAAGACACGAATGCCCCATGACTCCTTGCACTACATCTCAGTTTTTGTATACCCGCTACGGAGTCGCACTACTTCGCATATACGCTGCAGCAATGCGCTGAAACGAAAACGTTTTGTCGCTCCGTATAGTACATTATCAACAAACTTGGTTCTCCTTAGATGTTTCCTTATCTCCAGCAATTGCTATTCCCAGGCGCTCCTGCGTGCTTATCCCTGAAGTGACAATTTAAACGGAATGTATGTATGCCCCGAAAAAGAAAAAGACCCAAATTAGCGAATGTGTAACGAAATGAACGTCTGAGCAAAATCCGTATCGGCAGAGTCCCACTACAGGTTTGCTTAAAGACATCCGAGTTATGCTCTCGGTGAATCCTATTCATGTTTATGTGTGTGAATTCCTAAGGGACCAAACTGCTGAGGTCTTCGGTCCCTAGTCTTACACACCACTTAAACTAACTTGTTCTATGAACAGCACACACATCCATAGCCGAGGGAGGAGTCGAACCTCCGGCGGGAGAGGCCGCGCAAGCCGTGACATTGCGCCTCCAACCACGCGACCATTCCGCGTGGGCTGAATCTTATTCATTGGCCGTATACAATAATATAAATTTGATCTCTTGAAACAAATATGACAGCTTAGAGTACGAATTTCAGCCCAACCAGGGTAATGATAAACCATAAATCTTTAAAGGGCCCCCCCAATTTTATCCGACAACCCAGTTTAGGCCCCCAAGTTAAATCTTCAAAGAAACAACCGTGTTTCAAGTATATAGTCTCTGTAGTATATGACCTCATTCATATTTGGCCGTTAATTTTGAGTGTAGATTTTTCATTTGGACCTAGTTTAATGCAGAAAGAATTTTACTGATTATCATGCGAGAAAATCCTACACACAACTTGCTGAGCACGTTAACATAGTGCCGAAACTAGAGGTACCCTCCTATAATGAGACAGCATGGATGAATAATTATGCTTGCTGTACAAATATTAGGAACCACTGAAGTGTAAAATGAGGGCGGACAAAATCAATAACTATTTCTAAAAGCAGCTGGTCGAAACAGTCACAAATCTTTTGTGATTATTGCATAGAAATGTGTATAATATCCTGGGTCAAGTGTAATAATAGTTTAATTGTAAAGTGTTCCTGGCAGTGTAGCATTTAAAGTTGTTTGTTGCTGCTGTCTGAGGACCAGTGAGAAATATCGGCATTATTTTTACTTTATTCACTCTTTACATTTCTCTGTGCGGAAGTGAGGAGTACAAATGCATTATTATAGGAGACGAGTCGCTACTGATGGCGACGGAAATTCCGTTGGGCCGATGGAGACACTTTTAACTCAATGCATCATGAGCCAAGGCGAGGAGGCCTCTGCGCTGCGCTGGGGGGAAGAACTGAGGGTGCAACACACTGACGAGCAGCTGTAAAAAGAGAAAAATTCACATATGTAATTTACAGTAAAAAACGGGTCTCTACAGGTTGTACAAATAACAGAGAAAAACGAGAACTTGTCCTAAAGAATATATAAATGGGTGTCAAACAGTTTATTTGAAAAATAACTGATGTTGCCTGGAGTAACATTCCATGATTAGTAACCAAGGTTGTAGGCTAGTAATAAAAGAATAGGAAAATCTTCCTCGCATTCGGGAGGACGACGGTTCAATCCCGTCTCCAGCCATCCTGATTTAGGTTTTCCGTGATTTCCCTAAATCGTTTCAGGGAAATGCCAGGATGGTTCCTTTGAAAGGGCACGGCCGATTTCCTTCCCAATCCTTCCCTAACCCGAGCTTGTGCTCCGTCTCTAATGACCTCGTTGTCGACGGGACGTTAAACACTAACCACCACCGGGAAAATCTTCACACGAATGATGTGTGACGAACAAAAATCTATGGCGTAAGCTTTTGCCTGTCAGCCTCTTCTCAGTTAGCAGAGTAAACTGTGTATCTCCTGGGTAAATCAGTTTCTTCTGTAATTCTGAAATAAAAGTAATTTACAAGTCATCAAACTAATTTTACTTCAGTCACTTACTCGCTATTGTTTCGATGCGAACACCAACTACAATCAGCTGAATGCCTAGTGTTGACCAGGTTCGTATTTATTCCAATCATCTATTAATTCACCTCCTTTTCCCTCCTCTCAGTGTCCACCTTCTCCTTTCCTCCCACTCTGCCTCCTTCAGGCCCATCACGGCCAACTTCTTTACCCCACCCTCACTGTCAGTCTTCTTCTGCCTCTCTCTCCATCTGCCCCCCTCCTCCCCTCCGTCTCGGTCCGTCTGCTCCCCTATCTCTCCATCCATCTGCTCTCTCCTTTCTATGTTCCTCTCTTCCTGCCTTCTTTGCACATCTGCTCCTTTCCTTCCCTCTCTGTCCATCACCCCCAACCCTCTCTATCTCCTCCACGCCCTCCGTTTGTCCATCTCCTTCTCCCATTTCCTCCACCAGCTCTCTCTGTCCATCTCCACCCCTCTCTGTTGTCTGTCAATCTTATAGTCCCCCTCTTCTTGCTCATTTTCTTCTCCTCTTTTCTCTATCCACGGTGTCAACCCCAGCACAATAGATGTTCGGTGGTTTTTATCCGCAGAGTGTTTTTTTCCAGATCGTAAGTAACATAGGTGTCAAATTTGGTTGAAACAGGTACAGGTGTTAGGCGCAGGTTTTCACCCACGGCTTTACCGTGCACACACATTCACATGTATTTCACATATGCTTAACATATGTCACACGTATTTCTCCTGTTTCTCTAGCGAATTTTCAAGTTCTGTTTGTTCTTCACGCAGCTCAGTGTTTATGACGTCATATCCCCTGGACCATGTGCCTTACAATGATATAGTTTCCTAGGTTCATTCTACGGCATATGTGAACTTTGTCTCCGAAATATGTTGCAGACAGACTTTGTAACAATGAAGTAATAAATTAAAATGTTGTGTTTATGTGACAGTTTTACTACATGAACAGCGAAAATGTAGTAAGCCCTAAACTTTTTTCTTTCATCATTTTTGCAAGAAAGTTTCGTAAAGGTCTGAAATCATGTGTAAAAATTTGTTGCAACTCACTGATGCTGTCATTCTCAAGTATTGGATGAATAAAGTATTGGTATCCGCTCGACGCAGGCTACACTGCTTTTTCAAACACACACTACCCTTTGACATGTAGGTAGTTATTACATCTACAGTGATTCTTTCCATACGGTAAGTAACATGTGTGCCAAGATCGGCTGAAATCGGTCAAGCTGTTCATAATACATATATACATACATACGTACATCGATTTTTATAATATGTGTGAATTAAATAATTAGATCAGTTCTCACACTTGCTATTGCGACCTTTCAAGTCTTCATCCAGGCTCTTTTCACATAAAGGCTTTACAGTTTTGTGAAACAATGTAACATGTCTCATCCACACATATCTAATAACAGGAACAAGCCTACTGCTTGACAACATATACGGTACACTCTGCGAAGTAATAGCCATTGTAGACTGATTCTAAAAGTTACTGAAACGTGAGCGGGATATTAAGACAGAAGTTGCAACTGAAATGCCGTCACTATCTTTCGGTGTTGATGAGTAAAACAGCGTGGCTCCCCGGTAGTTGAAAAACGGCGTGGTAGAGTTTGCTCGAAGCTGACCAAATCGCTCTTACGATATTGCGGTGCTGTGTTGTTCAGAAGTATGGTACGAAGTTCCTCGGGACACATACGTGACCGAAGGTACAGGCACTGCGGTGACTACAGCCGTGAAATAAATAAAATGTATTCGCATTTGCGAATACGGACAATCATCAAGTGTCTAAGAGAATGGCTATAATGAAAAACTGTGCAGAAGTGACAATCGAACGCGGATTTGCTGCGAGCGGTCGCCTTGCCATTGGGCTACCTGAGCACGACTCACTACCAGACTCAGATTTCTATATGTTGTCAGTCATGTGTCTCAGTCCACGTCTGTCCGAAGGAACTTTGCATCGTACTTCCTAACACCACCGGCACTGAAATACCGTATTTATTCGCCGACACTGGGAAGCCCCTTTCAATTAAATTATCTCCCATGTGAGGGAATATACATAATGAATGTGCGAGTGCAGATTATAGGCACATGGTTGACGACATATGGAAATTTGCTTCTGGCTGTGAGTTGTGCTCCGGTAGCTTAATAGTAAGGCCACCACTCTCAGTAAGTTGGAGAAACATGTCAGCACTGTAGCAGTATAAACACCAATCATTTTTACCAAAGAGATGGCAGTCAGACAGCATCATCTACCAGGTAAGGAACATACTGTTCGATAGGACGACATGGTCGTTCATGCAGATACTAAGATTTGGCATCCGCCAATCGCAGTAGGGGATAATTGCAACTAATGGGCCACGTCTGGATTCACTTCAGACACAGCTAGACTTCTGAAGAAAAGTCAGCCGCTGAAGGGAAGGCTAGCCGCCTTCACTTGGATAGGCAATCTGCTGCTGTATGCTTCACATCACGAGGACGGACACCACTGCTGGGAGCTGCCTTCCTCTGCAAGAATCACAGCAGGATACTGCCCACTTTGGTGTGCCCTGCCTTGAACAGCAGGGCGTTGCCCGGAGGGTACACGTGCTGCCCTGACCTCCGCACATCAGCATTCCCGCTTAGCCACCGACGTCATAATTGGCCACTGGCTCGCTATTGCATTAATGCAGCCACACTCGCTGCTGCCAGCATTCGCCCGGGTGGGCGTTGCCACACACAGTGGCGTAGTTTGCTCTTCAATGTAATGTATGACTATTAGTGGCCGTGCGGTTAAAGGCGCTGCAGTCTGGAACCGCAAGACCGCTCCGGTCGCAGGTTCGAATCCTGCCTCGGGCATGGATGTTTGTGATGTCTTTAGGTTAGTTAGGTTTAACTAGTTCTAAGTTCTAGGGGACTAATGACCTCAGCAGTTGAGTCCCATAGTGCTCAGAGCCATATTAATGATGTTCCTATGAGTGAATATCGGACACCATCCTAAAAACAACCCACTCGCTTAACTTAACGCTGCCACTATAGGGGCCATCTACCAAAGGCCTCTATACTGCAAAGCAAGAGAATCTAAGCAGATATACATAATGAGCGGTTTTACTTGCATTTACTGTACAAATAGCTATTGTAAGTTACGACAGCACGGAGAGTTTCATGTACTTTATCCTCTGGTTACAATCCTGTAACCAGACACGTGCAGAGTATGCACATACTTCTTAAGATGTACACTCCTGGAAATGGAAAAAAGAACACATTGACACCGGTGTGTCAGACCCACCATACTTGCTCCGGACACTGCGAGAGGGCTGTACAAGCAATGATCACACGCACCGCACAGCGGACACACCAGGAACCGCGGTGTTGGCCGTCGAATGGCGCTAGCTGCGCAGCATTTGTGCACCGCCGCCGTCAGTGTCAGCCAGTTTGCCGTGGCATACGGAGCTCCATCGCAGTCTTTAACACTGGTAGCACGCCGCGACAGCGTGGACGTGAACCGTATGTGCAGTTGACGGACTTTGAGCGAGGGCGTATAGTGGGCATGCGGGAGGCCGGGTGGACGTACCGCCGAATTGCTCAACACGTGGGGCGTGAGGTCTCCACAGTACATCGATGTTGTCGCCAGTGGTCGGCGGAAGGTGCACGTGCCCGTCGACCTGGGACCGGACCGCAGCGACGCACGGATGCACGCCAAGACCGTAGGATCCTACGCAGTGCCGTAGGGGACCGCACCGCCACTTCCCAGCAAATTAGGGACACTGTTGCTCCTGGGGTATCGGCGAGGACGATTCGCAACCGTCTGCATGAAGCTGGGCTACGGTCCCGCACACCGTTAGGCCGTCTTCCGCTCACGCCCCAACATCGTGCAGCCCGCCTCCAGTGGTGTCGCGACAGGCGTGAATGGAGGGACGAATGGAGACGTGTCGTCTTCAGCGCTGCGAGTCGCTTCTGCATTGGTGCCAATGATGGTCGTATGCGTGTTTGGCGCCGTGCTGGTGAGCGCCACAATCAGGACTGCATACGACCGAGGCACACAGGGCCAACACCCGGCATCATGGTGTGGGGAGCGATCTCCTACACTGGCCGTACACCACTGGTGATCGTCGAGGGGACACTGAATAGTGCACGGTACATCCAAACCGTCATCGAACCCATCGTTCTACCATTCCTAGACCGGCAAGGGAACTTGCTGTTCCAACAGGACAATGCACGTCCGCATGTATCCCGTGCCACCCAACGTGCTCTAGAAGGTGTAAGTCAACTACCCTGGCCAGCAAGATCTCCGGATCTGTCCCCCATTGAGCATGTTTGGGACTGGATGAAGCGTCGTCTCACGCGGTCTGCACGTCCAGCACGAACGCTGGTCCAACTGAGGCGCCAGGTGGAAATGGTATGGCAAGCCGTTCCACAGGACTACATCCAGCATCTCTACGATCGTCTCCATGGGAGAATAGCAGCCTGCATTGCTGCGAAAGGTGGATATACACTGTACTAGTGCCGACATTGTGCATGCTCTGTTGCCTGTGTCTATGTGCCTGTGGTTCTGTCAGTGTGATCATGTGATGTATCTGACCCCAGGAATGTGTCAATAAAGTTTCCCCTTCCTGGGACAGTGAATTCACGGTGTTCTTATTTCAATTTCCAGGAGTGTATTAATAGAATTGATACAGCCTGTAGACACATGTCAATATCAACATATTGTAAAGTTTTCTAGAGCAAAGAAAGCCCTCTGAAAATTTTCTTGCCTTTCCTCATCTTCATCAGGGTTTCGGAAAGACAGAACGTGGCAGCCACTGATTGGCTGAGGTATGGAATGAGTGTACGAAAAACTCAAATTATTTTAAATAATCGTACTATAAAAATGTTAAATTTCTTAAGCTGTATTACATAAGGAAACCCAGTTCATTGCTCCTCAATGCCAACTTGTTTATTAATAGGAAACTTCACCCTGTATGCACACCATAAGCGGCATACACAACAGGGTCCGTGGAGTAGCAATCAATGCTTCATTGGACTCTGCCGAATCCGAAGGCGAGTGAGTAGTAGTTCTTGTTGCCGTAGTGGGCTGCAGGAGGTACGGAATGGCGAGTTGTCGCTTTTACCAATCACAATTTACGGTCCGTCATTTCCAGCCAGTACCTCAGCAGGATATACCACATGGAGGTGGCAGCCCACCGAGCCAACCGATTTAGAAGATTCGCTTCTTTGGGTGCCACATAAGGTGATTAATTTCCCTGAATTATCATGTCCGCAAATACCCAGCAGAAGGCCATCTCCCTTCCCCAGATATTGCAGGAGGACAAGGGAGTATCGTGCTTCCTGGACATACCTGTCTGCTAAGTAAATTCGTTGAAACGTTGAAGGGCATTTTGGGAGTCGTAGCAGACGAGGAATTTCTCCCCACAGATATGTCCCAACTACTACAGTGCCATCGAGATTGCATGTTACTCTGTATAATGTACAATAGATTCGTTAGGTAAACGATTGTTGAGGACACAGTCTGAGAAAACCACTCAGAAGTCGAGAGCCGTCCTTGCTTACAGCCATCGGTAGA
The DNA here is from genome assembly GCF_021461385.2 of Schistocerca piceifrons. NCBI lineage: Eukaryota > Metazoa > Arthropoda > Insecta > Orthoptera > Acrididae > Schistocerca > Schistocerca piceifrons. The sequence continues at coordinate 85,539,662 of NC_060141.1, forward strand.
TACACTGATAAGCCGAAACGTTATGATCACTTCCCACAGAGGCGAAGAATGCCATCTGGTGGCTTCGGGGGCACGTGACGCTGCAAGAAAAGTGTGTAAGCATAGTAGACACGGACGGGGATAGCGAAGTTATTGGCAGCAAATGGGGAAATCCATTGAGATTAGCGACTTTGGCAAAGGCAGATTATTATTACGCACAGACGTGAACGAGTATCTGGAAAACAAAGAAATTAGTCGAATGTTCACATGACACTCTCGTCATCGTCTACGGAAAGACGTAGAAGGACGGAGAAACTATCACTAGGTGCTAAATGGTTGGATGTCCACGACTCTTCACAGAATGTGGGGTTCGGAGGATTTTCGGCTTTGTAAAGTAGGACAGATAGGGATCTGTGGAACATCTGTCGAAAGAGCACAATGCTGTAGCACGCGCAGGTGTTTCGGAGCACACTGTTCATCGTACATTGTCGAACATGGAGCTCCACAGCGAACCACCCCTATGTGTTCACATGTCGACCCAACGTTCATAATCAATTGCGATTGTAGAGGGCACGGGAATATCGGGATTCGACCTTCGATCAATGGAAACGTGTCGGCTCTTCGGGTGAACCAGATTTTTGCTACAATAGCTCGATGGTCGTCTCCACAGACGCCGCCATCGAGGAGGGTGGCCCGAAAGGCACAGCGCGCCACGGACGCAGGCTGATGGGAGCGGTATTATGCTATGCGAGACAGTATCTTGCGTTTGCATGGGACTTGTGGTAGTAATCGAAGTCACGCTGACAGCTGTGAACCACCTGCTTGATGTCTTCCCTGACGGCGACGTCATCTTCCAGCAGTACAGTTGTCCGTGTCTCGGAGGCAGAACCGTGCTACAGTAGTTTGAGGAGTCTTGGAGGGAACTCAAGTTGATGTCTCGGCGACTAAATTCGCTTGATGTAAATCGTATGGAAACTATGTGGGTCGCTCTTGGGCGCCGTCACCGCGTACGCAAATCAGCGGCGCATTATTTACGGTAATTATATGACCTGTATGTAGACATCTAATTCCATATACCTTCACGGACCTACTAAAACTGTCGGGTCCCTGATAACCAGAACCAGTGAGGTGCGTCGTTCCAAAGACGGACAAACAAGCTATTAAGCTGGTGGTCATATTGATTGGCCTCATCAGTGTATACCTACACAGCTGTGGTATTCATTCAGAATCTCATTAAAGCTAAAAACACGCGTATCAGTGCTGTCCCTCCTGTACCACAAAGTCTAAAATATTTCTCGGCGCCTTTGGTAGCCAGCTGGGAAGTGAGGTCCAACCCTGGCTTTGTGTTGGTATTTGACTCAACTTGGTGCTGCCAAATTAATCTTTGCATGGATCCCAAGAGGGCCTTTCTTCGCACATGATTTGAAAATATTGCTTCCGTGGGAGGTTGAGCAACGGTTTGGTATGATTCGTGTGGAGCAGCAGAGAACCGGTAAGCCAGACACACCATAAAGATTTGCCGTCGAACGTAAGGTGGTAGGTCCCCAGCGTCAACACCACAGATGCTAGATACAGGACTTGACTTGTAGGCACCTGTGACAGGGGTGATCACATTGAGTTGAATAGCAACAAGAATCTTGAAATGTCTAGGTCTCGCTGATCTGTACTCTAACCAAGGTCGTAAAGAAGGTTTATAATACCGGAGCAGACACGCGCTTGCCCACTCCCCATGACTTGTGACTAAGACACTATAAAATATTCAGTATTTTGAAGTACGTTGTCTTTCGGTTCCTAAGGTGTGGCAGCCACGACAATTCAATTTGAAAGATGAAGCGCAGGAACCCCCCTGTATCCTTGAAGTTTAAAACTGTGTTCCTGATTTGCTGGTCAGGTACATTAATAAGGCTACGAGAATGGTTGAAACAACGTGTAGAAAATCTAGAGTCAGCTAGAGCAACCAACTCTTCCAGCTTTTCGATGGTAAGATGCAGCTGGGGGGTTGATGTAGCTGGACCAAGTATTCCAGAAAGACCTTTTACGTGTCACTCCTTACTACCGTCACATCCAACTCTGTGGGTGTTAAACGTCATAATAGGTGTCACCAGTCACCCTAGCGGCCGCGAAAACTGTGAATTTGACACTAATGTAGTTGGTTTACGGCTATTTTTAGTTACCATCCACTTCACACCTATACCTAAGGCTTAAGCGTGTGAGGGGTGTTTTGCCCCAAAGCGTGTTTTTTCAACTAACATGTTCTGTACGTTCCAAGTTTAGCTCAAACTGACCCAGATATGGGGTGCTATACTTACATGTTATTACTTCTCCTTGCCCATTCTCACAAATAAAGTTGATAGGGGTGTGTGACCTCCATGGTACTAACTCAACTTTGTGCCTATGTAACATCGATTAGGCGCAAAAAGTAAATACATAATATAAAACGTAAAAGAATATGAAAAATAAAAATGTTTGAGAACAAGATCCTTCGAAAAATAAAAAGCTCTAAGAAGACTGACGGACAGTACACGCTGCGAGGCATAGAATAGTATAGGGGTAATGGACGCCTGTTGATCATGGATGGATCAAGGTAACTGAAGATTGATTTATATACTGAGCAACAGACACGAAACCTCTGATAAACCGTTCAGGGAAGTAAAGACGGACCTCCGTAGCTTTGGAGGGAACCAGGAGTACATTGCTAACTGGTTAAAGTACAGATCACTGACAAATAATTTCAAGCGCTTCCGCGGTGAACAGGAGTAGAGCAGTGGCTTCACAGAGAAGAGGAGACAGGGATCAGACGGGAACGTAACGATTTTGGGCTGCAGTAAGGCTTGTAGAAATGTCTTATAGTAAAGCACAGCGTCGAACGGCACGGCTACGTCCTCCAGTGTCAGAGATCGTGGTTACTGGAATGTGCAGCACGGGTGCGACCAGATGGCACCTGCAGCAGACACGTCGGGTTGAGTGCTAGCACTGCCACGGTTGAACTGGGAAATGAAGCGTCCGGCGGCGGGGAGTAGGCTGTATCCATTAAATGCGACATAAAGTCACGCAGGAAGAATGCGAACATATGGCAAATTAAATGATTAGAGTTTCAGATATATAGGTTGATTTATTCAAGAGAAAGAGATTAACAAATGGAGCAAATCAATAACGTGCTCTTACACCTTTCGCCTTCATGCAAACAGTTTGGCATTGTGTGATAGAGTTGGATGTCCTGAGGAATATCGTGCCAAACTGTATTCAACTGCCGCATTAGATCGTCAAAATCTCGAGCTGACTGGAGGGCGCTGTCCATAACGCTCCGAACGTTGTCAGTTGTAAAGAAATCTGGCGACTTTGCCGGCCAAGGTAGGATTTGGCAAGCATGAAGGCAAGCAATAGAAACTATTGGCTTCTGAAAGCGGGCGTTATCTTGCTGAACTGTAAGCCCAGGATGACTTGTCATGGTGGGCAACAAAAGGGGCGTAAAATATCGTCGACGTACCGCTGTGCTGCAAGAATATCACTCCTGATTTTTGTATGTCCATCCTTTTGGCAGGCGGTCTGTGGGACGACGGCCTTTTACTACTGTGAGACAATAAAACGCCTACAACCGTGCTTATGATTTTATTTATTTTGTTCCAACCAGTGTCGGCGCCTCATTGCGCCATCTTCAAGCTGTAGTTAACGCGGAAGAGGTTGATACGATCCCTATACCGCATCAGTGGCCAGCATAACTGGATACGCAGATAATCTGAAAAGTAGGGTGGCAGTACTCTAACCATCAACTGCCAACTGAGTTGATATAGAAAGGGAAGGAGGAGATGGGCAGAGAGAAAGGGAAAAAATGGTTCAAATGCCTCTGAGCACTATGGGACTCAACTGCTGTGGTCATCAGTCCCCTAGAACTTAGAACTACTTAAACCTAACTAACCTAAGGACATCACACACATCCATGACCGAGGCAGGATTCGAACCTGCGACCGTAGCAGTCGCACGGTTCCGGACTGCGCGCCTAGAACCGCGAGACCACAGCGGCCGGCTAGAGAAAGGGGAGCAGTTTAGGATGTCTAGCCAGTTCCCAAACATATTTACCAATTGCGAGGCATTGCCGGTCTCGGTAGTAAATGATAATTACAACCCTGCTACAGAAAATGTCTTCGGCAGCTACTAAGTCATTTCTTTACTGTTTAGTCGCTCAGGAATAGCGTTATTAATGTATGGTCTTGCCGCCTACGTAGTACAATAACTAAGCTAAACGAAAGCTGTCGTCCACTTTATGCTATACTTGATTAATCTCAAACGTTAAAATTCAGTATATATTATCGTGTAAGGGCCGTGGAAACTCAAGCGTTATTCGTAGTCTTTGCCTTGCTGACACTTTACGGAGATGCTAGGCATCTTTTATAGTTCGTTAGGTCGTTGAGTGGTGGCAAGGAGGAAGCACTCCGAAATGCCTGTTGCTTATAACCTAACCACGTGTCTTGAGCCACAGGTGCTACGCTGAGTTCTTTAGTGGCTTTTAAAATATACTTCTGCCCTTCGGGATACTCATTTCTAAGGTTTTATGGTTGCAATTTTTCTGTCAGTTTATCGGGACTTGTAATATGCAGATGCAGGACTCCTGGTTGGCAGACAATGCTAGCGCGATGAAATCTTGTAGTCCAATATCCGATGAACACAATAAAAGGCGCCTAGTACCGAATTAGTGTCAAGAGGTATGTTCCCTAGTGTCCAATACATTATGAAGCACTAATGTGCAGGATTATGGGGCCCACGGTTAAGCATCACGAAGAGAGATGGCATGGTGGCATGACAAAGCGAAAGGTGAAAATAGTAATTTTAAGTTAAAGTGTAAAAAATTTGTGAAGAACTGTTTGCTGAGAGCGAGAACGGAGGATGTAAACTACTAGTTGTAAAAGTAGACTGGGGATAATTTGAGGTCATATATATAAAAGTGAAGTGTTAGGGCTAAACCTATAAAATAATCTCATAGCCTCTGAACCCCGTGATTCAAGCTGTGTAGTCTTTAAGGGAAAGCATGATTGTATTGTGCACTGATGTCCATGTATGATGAGTTCTGTTGCAAATCGGCCTGCAGTAGGGGCCTGGGGTCTGGATCTTCCAGAGAGGTGAGATAATGTAGTGCGGCAACTACTTCTCAGGCATTCCCGGAGAAACTAGCAGTCCACCTGCAGGAGATTTTAGGCAGCCAGTGGGCACTAAAGTGTAGGAAAAAATATATGTGTTTTAATCTATCGTCTCAATTTTTAGTCTGCCTATGGGGCTGCTTATATACTTCACTGTTGCACTTTATTGTTGCAGTCTATGCTATGGACTTGCTATCATAGACCAAAAGAAAACATGTTGTAAAAGTGTTTAGTAAATTTATCTTATGATATTATTGTGTGTCTCAGGTCCTAGGATTTTTGTGATCGTAGGGTGGCCTGATGATAGATCTGTGTACCGAAACTAAACGCCAGTAAGGAAAATAAGAAGGCGACTGTAATATATATATACGTCCATGTATGTTGACTTCTGTTGCAAAACGGGCTGGGGTAGGGATGTGGGACGCATGTCAGGAATATGTGAAGTTTCAGCATGCCAGGTGCAGCAATGGGGCTGCTTATATATCACGAGACAACCCAGATTAAGCACTACAATAACACAACGAAGCTGTATAGCAGAGCTCTGTCAGGACGTGAAAAGCCGTTTCGACACCACCAGGCCATTGGTTCCTTGCTCTGAGCGTATCTGGAATAGCGTGTTGACACTAGTGGACCATGAACCACTATAAGTAACCATTTATTTTAGTAGCGCCTTCAGCAATGCGGCATAGAACCTGGTAAAGACAGCACCACGCCGGCCAACTGAGTGATGCAAGACAGCACGTTGGCGCTACAGTTCAGGCCTGCACTGTCGCACCATCTGATAGTGCCAAGGTCTCCTCTTGGTACTTCTGTACCGGTGGGCTGCGTTCTGACCCACTCCGGCAGCAAACACTCTTGCACTGGACGGCAGCAGAACAGATGGGGTGCCGGTCAGTGTGGCCGTGCGGTTCTAGGCGCTTCAGTCTGGAACCGCGTGACCGCTACGGTCGCAGGTTCGAATCCTGCCTCGGGCATGGATGTGTGTGATGTCCTTAGGTTAGTTAGGTTTAAGTAGTTCTAAGTTCTAGGGGCTGATGGCCACAGATGTTAAGTCCCATAGTGCTCAGAGCCATTTGAACAGATGGGGTGGCACAGCTGGCCACCCTTCTTCACTGGTGCGGCCGCCAAGGCGCCAAGCGCCATCAGTCGCAAGGGCGAGATCCACCACCAGAGGCTGGATCCAACCGCGAGCAGTGGTGTTCCACTAACTGGGCAGCAGCCCACTGATTAAGTTTCTGGAGTCAGCATTCCTGGGCGAGAACGTTACAGCTAGGTAGACGACAGTTCCCCAGTGCCAAGCACAGTCGCCGCCACAGGCTATGATGGGGCGTGGCTGCCACTTGCACCGATATGCTACTAGTGTAGTGGCTTGAGTGTTAATGAAAGTTTTGACTTTTGATGCTGTTTGTCTGAGCTAGCGTATGCTTGTCCCTCACTTCGGCGCACCGCTGTGACCCAACTCCTCACAGAAATGGTCCTTCGAGCCCATAATGTTTTACCTGTCTCCTTTGCAGACTGACTGATGACCTGAAGTCTGACACCTGGTTTAGCTAAGACTGATCTTGTATCATTATCCGTATAATAGTTCCACTTCATATCATCATAAATAGTTTGATCAAGGTGTTTGCATGAGTTGAATAATTCCATTTGCGACTTGTTGATGTCATAGTCATGGTGTACCAAATTTTTAAGTTTTGTGGAATACAAAACTTTCAGTTTGTGTGAATTTAAAGCATGGTGCTTATGTTTGTATCATGCTGAATTTTTTTCAGGATCTATCAGATATAAGTGAGGCTCCTTTCATATAGTAACCGCATCATTTTCAGAAACTCTACGGCTACTATTCGTGATCCCTACCAGGTGATTAATAAGCAGTATGAAATACAAAGGGTCACAATACTCTTTCTAGGTACACCTGTTTTCATGACCCTCCACCCGCAATGACATACTGCGTACTCTGTACCCTAACAAATACATTGAAAGCCGGATTGCTAATCATACCTTTGATCTAGAGTACTCTTAACACCGCTCGCGTCACGGAAAAAGAAAATGACTAATTATAGCAAGTAATTGGGAATTTTCCCTCTGCACCTCGACACATATGCTAGGCCTTAGCGAAGTTGCACCGTGATTAAAGAGCACCGCTGCAATTAATTTTAACAATGAATATTTTCTATGTATCAAGGTTTTATTTTCATACTGCTAGTACTGAATGTTACAGATACTTTTTGTATGAACGTATGTACGATTTTTTTCTCGTCCTCTATTTGTACCACTAATAATAATGCACATGTATATGTATGTATGTGTGTATAAGAGAGATAGAGAGAAAGACGGAAAGAGAAAAAAAGAGAGAGAGATAATACAGTGATAAACAGGCTTCAGGGTCTAAATATTGTGCACCTGACTCCTCTTAACACATTTCTCTATAATAATTTACGAAGAGCAAACATTGAGTCTTCCACTCCTCACATCCAGTAGATTTACAGAGACAGGAAGTTTAACGATTCATTAAATTGAGATTATTAACTTACACAACTGTCACAGCTGGGGACTATTGATAGTGAAGTAGCATAAATTTTTTATTATTATTTCTCCCAAATATTCATTTTCATTGTTACTACTGCTGCTCTATGAAAATGTTAACCAGTTTATTATAAAATATCCCTGCAATTAGCTTCACTATTAACATATAATACTCAGACAGCATATGAAACTCAGTGAGTAAAGAATGGATCAATCCTCATTGTCACTTCGTCTGTGGAACACAAGAGTGAGTGTATGGTGTATGTATGTATGTATGTGTGTGTGTGTGTGTGTGTGTGGGTGGGTGGGTGATTGGGAGCGTCGGTGGGTCAGTCTTTGAGTAGGTGGCTATGTTGTAGGGGGAGCGGGACGGGGTTAACGTGTTCCAAATTGATCTGTTCAAAAGTGGAGAGTATGTAGTGCCGTTGAAAAACTGTGGAAATAAGAAGGCAACTTAAAGACGTTAGTAAATCCTGCAGAGTGTGGAGGAAGACTTCTCTTAATATACGCTCTAAGGAAACAGATCAGAAAATTAAATAAAACGTCGCGCCACGAAAGAATCATTCGAATGGGAAGAAAATCGGTAGATATGATATACACGTACAGGCAAACGGATGATTATAATTAAAAAAAAACTTGGATGTTTTATTCAAGAGAAAGATCTTCACAAATTGAGTAAGTCAAAAACGCGTTGGTCCACCGCTGTCCCTTATGTTAACAATTATTCGGCTTCCCATTGTTTGATAGTGTTGCTGGATGTTTCCCTGAGGGATTTCGTGCCGAATTCTGTCCAGTTGGGGGGAGGGAGACACATACCGACTGTAGCCGAAGCACAAATTGTATATTTTGTATTCCCCGTTATTTTATCATGCACTTTATTTACTTCTGCTACTTTGAATTTTTAGATAGTACCTGTGCGTTAATTAGAATATCTCGGGTTCCTTACTGCTATTTTTGCTGGAAGTGCGGAAAGGGGACCAATCACGACATCATAAAGTTCGCCTTGTCGATACGATACTGGCCACGTTCATGTGGAACCCAGTTAATTATCTATATATTACGTTGAACACATTTTTTTGCCAGTATTTACTGAGCATGCTTAGTCATTCCAGTTACTCTGTTAATTCGACCACAAAGAGTGTCTCCTTATTAAGGATGACATATCTGTTGAAGAGAAGACTTGCTGTAGCTCGACTAGTCTATAGGTAGTAATGATTTAGTGGTGGCAAGACAGATGTGCCGTATGCAACGACCAGACTTACTTGTCTGAGTGTGGCAAATATGCACTTAAGCAGCTCTGTGATTTTGTGTTCAAGAACCTGTAGGATAGTCTTCGCTTCTTGAGGTGATGAACCTTGAATCTGCAACAACAAGGATAACAAATACGAATTTCAGTTGTATGCATGGAAACATGTGAAAGAAATTATGAGTGGCAAGGTAATCTGAATAATTAAATAGCTTATGCTGAGCTTAAAATAAAGAATAAATATCACTCGTTTTTGGCAACGCAACTTTTATTAGCGTTTATATGGAACGTGATTAACCTACATGTTTCATGTACTTTCGATGATAGACAAAGAAATAAAAGAAGTAAGTGTTGGTTCACCTACAAATATTTTGTTGCGAGACGCACAATGTTTCATCACTGTATAATTATGCCATCGTAATATTTACAGTATGCTTAGCGTTACGCACTATTACACATAATAAATTTCTACAAGTGTATGGTGTTTGTTCTTCATTCTGTGATAAAGCTGCAATTTCCTCACAAATATAAACAGAATGTCTTTAGTTATCCTTACTGGTTGTTAATATTAGGCCTTTGGTATGTCTTTTTGCAATCTTCTGAGGGAAAAGAGATATCAACGACAATGATGGTTTTTAGAAATTTATTATACTTGTAATTAAAGACGTATTTATTGCAGAGATCTTCCCAACTGTGCTCTTTGAGAATAATTTTAAATCATTGGTCTGTAACTGCTCTCAGAACTTAAAATACGTTGCTTACTACTTTAAGATATGACTTTGCATTCATTCATTACAGTATTGTTACTTGTATGGTATGGCCTGAGAAGCCAGTACCACTTCTTTTCACAATGGGACATTCAACTAAACAACAAACCGTGAAGGTACTATCAGTGTTACTGTTTCCCTGTGTTATATTTGTCATATTGTAGGATACAAGTATATCCTTAATTTTTTCACTGGAGCACCAAACAGTTATTACTGAGTTTGAAGTTTTAGGTTAGTTTTAAGTGTGGAGAAGAAACTGCTCATGTATATACTATGTTATTTTGGGCTGCGCGGAATTAGCCGAGAGGTCTGCGGCGCTGCAGTCATGTACTGTGCGGCTGGTCCCGGTGGAGGTTCGAGTCCTCCCTTGGGCATGGGTGTGTGTGTTTGTCCTTAGGATAATTTAGATTAAGTATCGTGTAAGCTAAGGGACTGATGACCTTAGAAGTTAAGTCCCACAAGATTTGACATGTATTTGAACATTTTTTTTTGTTATTTGGGGACCCTAGCTAAAAATGGTTTGTACGCAAATTTTAATAATACTTACTGAACAGTCACAAATATTAGTCTTGTGAAAAGCTTTTACATGGCCATATTTGAGTATTAACATGGATTTTGCCCTTGGTTCCACTCTCAAATTTAAAAAGATTAATTTTCATATTAATAAAATTAACTGTCTCGATCACGTTTACTTTCCCCACAAGGATTGCGTTTTACTGCCATCATTCGATCAAAACACAAGGTAAAAAGGAATACAATGACTCACATCAAAATTAGTACTTAAATATACAATATGTAAGCACATAGTTACATGGCAGATTTTAGTAATATTTTTGAAGCGACAGTACCATCAAAAAATTAACGCTTGTGAGCTGAATTAATGAAACTAATGCACATTACAATGTAGTGATTACTAATTTACTAATTTTGCAATTGCTAGTGTACTAATTAGTAAGACACAGTACAATTATGCGCACTTCATGCCAATGTAGATAAATATTGTTACGGACGTCGACAGAAATTTATCCAAGGTGTGGCTAAATTCTAAAATTTCCATTTTGGATGTAACTGATTTCGTGCATCTGAAGATGTATAGATTCTGACCAACCAAATTTTACAAGGCATACACAAAATGTGTGGTACCTTAAACGATGGATAGAAATCAACTGAATGACTGTGATGCCGAAAAGGTAAGCATAAGCATTAGCACATTCTACGCAAATATTTGTTAGTAATATGAACATTAATCCCATCAGTTTCATTCAACGATCTGAAATTGCATACTTCCCATACTTAGCTATACAATATTCGAGTTGTTCACAATAAATATTTTTCTTCGCATACCAATAAAGTTAAATTATCACTAAAACTTTAAAGTCTGAAACAGAAAACACAATCATAACAGTTGAGAAAATCATCAGGTTGCCCGCCATGGGGTAGGTGCACGCAACGACTGTGGTTATATTGGGTTAGATAGAGCAGCAATCAGTCGTAGAATTAAGTTGCTTTAATATGACATTTATAGTCACAACGAAGATCAGATTTCGACCTGTGTCAGGTCAATATCAATGCAGTGCGGAATTGTAGCAGTTGTTCGTGCTCAAGTGAATGCTTACACAGTTCAACCATTAGAGTTTAATGGTTGAACTGTGTAAGCATTCACTTGAGCACGAACAGCTGCTACAATTCCGCACTGCATTGATAATGACCAGACACAGGTCGAAATCTGATCTGCGTTGTGACTAAAAATGTCATATCAAAGCAACTTAATTCTACGACTGATTGTTGCTCTATCTAACCCAATTGAGAAAATTCTGTTGGATAGTAACAAAAAGTAATCGGCCAGACTATCAAATTAATACTCCTGCAAGTGGGGAAGCAGAAGTAAACTGTAAAAAACTACACCATTTCCATTTGCACTCGGCAGTGATAAATCTGCGACTTAGTAAGCATCGCAGTCAATCACTGCTAGAAATGTGAGAGAATTCTGTAATAAAGTCTATAGCTCCAGACCCCAGGAGGGGGACATAGCCTCTTCGCTTTCGGATGTCTATGTATGTTGTAACTAAAAAAAGATACCTCCGAGTCAAACAGCAGCAAGTGAAACGGAAGATAACAAATGAAAGAGAAAATATATGGTAAGCGGTTTTCATTCTGTGTGGACTTACTGTTGCACTGACTCGTTCCAGATTCTTGATGGAACCAGAAAGTTCTAGCTCCCTGCCCAAAGCGCTTCCTATCTGAAACACAAATAATTATGAATTATTTGGCATTGGAATAAAAAATATATTTAAAAAAACTGTTCTGTTCTGGCTTCTATACAAATTTAACTTATTTCGTAAGTATCTTACATTGAAAGAAACATGAAAACAGTGAATAACAGTCCAAACAAACTGTTTGTAATAATGAATGTCTACAGTGCATCTTTGTGATATTTTCTCAGCAGAAGTGAAATCGAGGAAGTATTGGTGTTATTACGTAGAAATGTTCTAGTAGTTAGGTGTACCTCTAAAGTGTTGAAATTGAGAAACTGTTAATAACACCTGTTATCGGTATAAAATAATGCTTTTAATATTTGTTTTTGTGTGATTTGTGTTTGTGTATAATAGTAATTACTTTATAATGTCCGCTAAATTACCACACTCAAATATTATGTGATAAATGTGGTTTCTGGTTTCAGTCCTGACACCCTGATGAACTTTTCCAAAGTTCTCTTATACTCCAAGCCTCACTAAAATTCACGTCCCCTGCAGACAGTTGTGGTGACTGTGTACAAAGGCGGATCGACGGAGAGGGTGTAAGAGTTACACTATAACTACTTCCATTGCTACGCTTTTGGATCAGTTCGCGCTCTGTTTTTCTATAAAATTTGTGCTAGGCTAGTCGCCCTTATTCAGATAATGCGTTGTCGAGATTACCACGACGGTGTGGAATAGTACGTCATTAAAAATCTAACTACATTGAAAATTAGTGATAAGTCATGAACAGGAACCAGTCATTATTGGAGCTTCATGCCGAAACCGTAAAATAACTGAGACTACTAAGAAAACTACTGTTTGCCTTGAGAAGCAACTTATCCAGATACAATGACGTAAAAATGGCAACACCAAAAAAAATTAATGTAGAGTAATTAAAATAGGGAATTGCATTTGTCTGAGTTAACTTATTTAAGTGACTAACACTGCAAGATCGCAGGTTAAAGTAAGTGCGAGATAAGCCATTGCAGATGTGAAGTGCTGGTACATTGACAGCCGGGGAACCCGCCAGAATGTTGAATGCAAGCACGCAAACGTGTATGCATTGTGTCGTACAGGCGCCGGATATCAGTTTGTGGGTTGGAGTTCTGTGCCTAAGGCACAGCGCAGGAACGGTAAATGCTTTTTGTGGATGTAGATGGAGTTGTTGTCCCATACGTGCTAGACTGGAGTCAGATCTGGTGATCGAGCAGACCGAGGCAGCGTGTCGACGCTCTGGTACCTTCATAGTGGTGATACAAGCGCCACTCTTACGCGACGGGTACCAGATATGAATAGAAGCCATCTTCCAAGTGTAAAAACACTCCAACTAACTTTCATTTACGTCGCACAACTCATTCATGATGTTACGATTTCTTTTTGTCAGTGTATTATTTTCATTGGCATTATATTGTTTGTAAAATAACGTCAGTAGCATTTATTTTGGTTGTGAGTGAGTTATCAAATACAGATGTGTTTTGTAAGTGACATGTGACTATTTGTAATGATAATGCAACTAAGTATATCAAAGTGTAGGAATATGGATCTGTATCGTGAGTGAGTCATCTACACTGAAAAGCCAGAGAAACAGGTACACCTGCCTAATATCGCGTAGAGCTCCCGAGAGCACTCAGAAAAGCCGCAAGAGGACGTGGTATGCAATGTATTGAAGATAAGCTCAATAATGTTCATGTCTAGGGAGTTTGGTGGCCAGCGGAAGTGTTTAAACTCAGAAGAGCCATTCTGTAGCAATTCTGACCGTATGGGGTGTCGCCTTGTCCTGCTGGAATTCCACAAGACCGTCGGAATGCACAATGGACATGGATGGATGCAGGTGACAGAATACTTGCATACGTGTCGCCTGTCAGAATCGTATCTAGACGTATCAGGGTTCCATATCACTCCAACTGCACACGCCCCACACCATTACAGAACCTCCACCAGCTTGAACGGTCCCCTGCTGACACGCAGGGTCCATGGACCCATGAGGTTGTCTCCATACCTGTACACGTACATCCACTCGATACAATTTGAAACGAGATTCTTCCGAACATGCAACATGTTTCCAGTCATCAACACTCCAATGTCGATGTTGGCGGCCCCGGGCGAGGCGTATAGCTCTGTGTCGTGCAGTAATCAAGGGTACACGAGTGGGCTTTCGGCTCCCTAAGCCCACTTCCATGATTTTTCGTGAATGGTTCGTACGCTGACACTTGTTGATGGTCCAGTATTGAAATCGGTAGCCATTTGCGTAGGAGTTGCACTTCTCTCACGTTGAACGATTCTCTACAGTCGTCATTGTTCCCGTTCTTGCAGGATCTTTCCCCGGCCGTAGTGATGTCAGAGGTTTGATGTTTTACAGGATTCCTAATATTCACGGTAAACTCGTGAAATTGTCGCACGGGAAAGTCCCAACTTCATCGCTACGTCGGAGATGCTGCGTCCCACCCCTCGTGCGCCGGCTATAACACCACATTCAAACTCACTTCAATCTTGATAAGCTGCCATTGTAGTAGCAGTAACAGATCAAGCACTGCGCTATAACTTGTTGACTTATATAGGCGTTGCCGACCCAGCGCCTAATTCTGCCTGTTTACATATCTCTGTATTTCAATACTCATACTTATACTAATTTCTTTGTGCTTCAGTATACAAAGGTGAGATTTGAGATTTGTAGTACGCTAGTTTACGGTGTTGGAGATAAGAGAAACATACTCCGATTGCTGAGTTATGTAAAGAATCGGTTAAGGTTTTAGAAACATTTTGTTTAATAAATTGATCAAAAGAAATGTTGATAATGCGATTGGTGAAAGGTAGATAACTCCGTATTGTGAGGATTAAAATTGTAAGCTGATTGGCTGTGAAGTGTCCTAGCCAATCAGAACAGAGCTCCTTCGCATGCCTGCTGCATAATGAGAGAGATTGTTTCTGTAGAAAGAGGATCGGCGCTCATCTTTCGTGACGGTGAAACGTGTATGCACTGAGCTCTGGAAAGATATGTGAATAATTATTGGTCGCGAAATTGAGGAGACTGCAATGATTTTGAGAACGTTCAAGTACCGATGTAGGAGACAATTACGGAAATTTCGGATTTAAAATTCCGCGTGGCATGCTGTGAAATCGTAATTGATAATTCGAAGTGAACTTCGCAAAGTATTGAGCGAACAACTTGGTTGTAGTCTGATGATAAGCTCTGAAATCTGGTCTTACTACGCATGTTTCTATTCTTATAGTTCTAAGATTGTTGTTCGCTGTTCCTGCAAGGTACAGGATTGTGTAATTTCTAGCCAAGATTGGTGGTCATTCAGTGGTCGGTAGCTCTCTATTGTATGTAGCTCCCCCGTTGCCACCAAGGTGGTTAACGGTGTTTCAAAGCGTTGAAAGACGACTCGATGGAGTTCATGTTACAAGAAGCAAACGCCGATATAGCACGCCGCCTTCAAGAACTTGTGTGGTGCTGCCGTTGTTGACTACTGTAAGGATTAGCTACGATAGCAGCGTTTTTTGTTTAAGTCTATCATCTACAAAGGAGTGTTACAACGCGTATTTGTCGTCATAAAGTGATGCAATCGACCGTTACTGAGTTAGTGGTCACGTCTTCAGAGCGTGGTACTCGTCGATTTTCTTTGTCTTGTTGGTGTTATCAGACTAATCGAAAAGGGAATAACTGATGGGGTAACGCCTTGGTATGGTTTCGAGAACGTTGAAACTTTGATAATGACGCATCCCTGTGGTGTGCTGTCGAATGGTCAGACGGTTCTCAAGAGTTCAGGGCGTTGTGAGATCAGTTGTCTTATTTCTAATTGGAACTGGTTTTGTTGAGTTAATTTTAAGGCTTCTATGATGTTGCTTTTTCGCTTTTTGTGGCGGTTGCTATTGCGGAGCACTTTTGTTTGAAGTACGGCGCTTCGCTTGTGTACAATAGTGAAGTGGTGCTCCACAATGGTTGGTTATTTAGCCGTAAGTACTGATCCGTCGTACTTCACTTAATCTGCACAGCACCTTAGGTTCAGCTGTGGGAAAGCCTGTCCGGTATTTGATCTTGATTACGCGGCCGCACCTAGTTATGTTTAAGTTCGTAGGCATCTGTACCTAATTTTGTGATTCTGTGGGCGTAATGGGGAACCTGTGTGACATCAACGTATTTGTATCTGAGTAGAGTAATTAAGGGATTGGTCTGGCTTAAGCTCATTTAATAGTTCTGTTGCTGAGCTTTAAATCTGCTTCTCTTGTCATTTAAGTTGTTTGATTCATAAAATCAACCCCAGGAATTTACATCGCCTGCTGCCCTTGAGGTGATACATAAACATAGAGATAAGTTGTTGAGTTCAGGGGGCATTCCACACCAGAGGCCTTAAGGGGCATACTCGTACTGTTTAAAGGAGGACAGGTTGAATATTATTTGTCCGTTTATTGAACACTGAGCCCTTATGTTTAGGTTAAAGGAACTTTAAGCTTTTTTGTTGTTGTCGTCGTTGTTGGCGCGAAATATTTAGTCAGTGCTAAGTCACTTGCAGGGCGAAGCTAGTAATTGAGATTGTTGTTTCAGGGTTCCTGCAGCAGCTTGTTGCATTTTCGGCCAGGATCAACGCTCATCACTAACACCTGCGGAATGCCTGCCTCATATTCGACCGAGGTTCAGAATTCCGCCAGCTGGATCGAGAAGGCTCGCTCCATCTTCCCATCATCTAGAGGGTAACCAGCACAAGCCATCCTGCACAGCTTGATCTTCTTATTATGTGGAACTGTTTAAAGAAATAAAGATATTTCATTCACTTCAGCCTCGACAGCTAATAGCCAGTCCTCAACATCCACCAAAAGTGGATTCGCAATATATGGAAGTAACTTTTATTGTGATACCACATACAGCAAGTACCAAAACAATTCGCAATAGAAATTCCTGATGTATTGACTGCGTAGTGGAGGTCCTTATACAGAAACTCTCTGCCCTTCTGGCCTCAGATGCGCCACTGGGGACCGACCGACCGCATTGTTATCCTTAGACAGTGGCGTCATTTGGATACGGTGTGGGAAGTTGGGGGGTCAGCATACAACACGCTCGCCAGTTGTCGGCTTCTCTGCCGACTTAGAGAACATTGCATCTCATTGCATCTCGTTTAAAGAGACTTTCTTTTCCCCTAGGAGACGCTACGTCTCATTAAAATAGCTCTCAATGGGCACTATGAGGCTGAGTGGAGTATTGTCCTAACCTCCCACCAAGGGGAAATCCCTCACAGTATCGGGAATGGAACCCGGCTCTTCCGGATAACACCTAATTGCGTTCACCACTAAGTTACTTATACAACAAATGAGGCCGTATTGACGAAGAAGTGATTTCAGGACGAACAATGACGAGGTAAATATGCTACCGAAACGAGTCTAGACGAATTTTAATAATAAGTTTTACATTCATTTCACTGCCTCAGTTTTGCCTAGAGTAGCCACTATGGCTACCATGAAGAATATAAAATTTCTCCGTTGAATATTATGCAGACACGCTAAGCGAAAACGACGGGATTGCAGTTGACACACCCATAAAGCAAAGATGAACTTACAGCGTGCAGCAAGAGTATGACGAACTTGATAGCAGTAACAATCGCCATCGAGAGAGTGACTCCGAGGTCCACGAGTAAGTTGGCCACGATGAGCACCAAAGTTCGAATTGGCTCGTGCAGAATTCTTGTTTCATCCTGGTATGGCAGAGCAGACAGCACAGCTCCTGACGTCACCTGCGTCATCACCGAGGCGACCACGAGGCCAAACAGCATGCCACAGATGCGGACCATTCCAATTCGACCTGTAACATCAAGGTTTGTGATTACATAGACTTTCCCGGCGTTATAACTGATAATAATGTTCTCAGATATGCAACAGTATAATGGAGTCATCTTGACACAATATTTCGACGAACCATCCGGCCGCCATCTTCAGGTGAGCCTTCTGTCGTGGTGAGATCGTGCATCAGCATACTTACCTGAACATTCGATCACATAGAATTAAAAAGGGAATTGAAGGCTCTCAGACTAGCCTGTAAACCTGAGTCAGACTACTCCAGACCATTCATCAGAGAGGAAATAACGACAGCTCTCAAAGAAATGAGAGTGGGAAAGGCCCCTGATTTTGGTGGCATCCATTTAGAATACCTAATCCACAGTGGGCACCATGTAAAAATATTGGCTAGCAGCGTTCTTTACAGAAGTCCTCCAAACTGGTGACATACCTCATTATTTGAAAAGAACAAAAGTCATAAACGAAATGGCAAACTGCAAAGCTACCAGCACGTTGCAATACTTAGCACAGTATATAAACTTTTTGGGAAGAATAATGTATCACAGAATCAGCCACAAAATTTTCCAGGTCCTTCCTGCGGAACAGGCAGGATTTTGCCCAGACCTCAGTTGCAAAGACCAGATTTCCTCACTGATAACTGTGTTTACAGCTCTTACAGCGGCTTATGATACTGTGTAGAGACAAAGTGTTGTATTAAAACTTTTAAGAGTCGTACTGTGCCTTAAAATTAGAAACCTCATCAGTGTTGTGTTAAGCAATAGAAGCTTCCAGGTTCTAATGAATCTTAATAATGGCCTTCCACAAGGATCAGTGCTAGCCCCTATTCTGTTTCCCCTGTATATATCAGACATGCCCAAGACAACATCAAGGAAATTTGGGTATGCTGACGATTTGGCTCTTGCTGTGACTGACAGGGACCTGAGTGTTACTGATTCTGTCTTGGCTGGCAAATACTTCCGTAACTGGAGATTATAGCCAAGTGCTGCCAAAGAGAAGTTACCAGCTTCCACCTTAAAAAAACCTTGTAAACAAGGAGATAAAAGTATATTTTAAGGTAAACAGCTGAGCCATAACGAATGTCCTTGTTACCTAGCGATCACTGTTGACAGGACGCTCAGTTTCAAAGAGCACTTGCTGAAAACTGACGCTAAGAAAAAGTCAACAAACAACATTTCACAGAAACTTTGTGGCATGACAAGGTTATCATCAGCTCCAACACTAAGGACATCTGCTCTTCACCTGGTGTACCCCATGGCAGAATACTGCACCGCAGTCTGTATCAACCGCCCATAAACAAGACTCTTCGACTTGCAGCTCAACCAGATTATTCGCATGATGGGAACAATAGAAATACATCCACTTTCTGGCTGCCTATTTTCAGCCACGTAGCTCCCCCATTTTTGCACCATGAAGCTGCTCTCAAATGGGAGTTTACAGAAACAGCTGATGATCCTTAACTCCCTACGCGTGAGGACATTCCTGTACTCTGTAGAAATAGACTCCACTCCTGCCACCAATCGCTACAAGGTGTATAATCTCTGGTGGACAACGGAGCAACAACAGCAGATCCGTGGGCAGAAATGTAGCTGAACGACGCTATCTCAGAACAGCTGAAGATGATCCGCATCTCGACCAGGCCACCAGTGTTTGTACAACATTGCAAGATCTGGTCAGCACTCTACATAATAAGGACAAACAGTGGAAGATGGGCTGACTCAATACAGAAATGGGGATTAACAGCACTAACCAGCTGTGGCTGTGGTGCAGAATGACAAAATGTTCAGCACATCAACTGTACGTGCTCAAACTTATCCTTTCTTGGAGATCCGGAGGAATTCCTGACAGCCACTAAGCCATCAATTGCATATGTTCAGCAGGCTGACATAAGCCTGTGATCTTCTGTGCTTTGTAAATACAGTAAATTTAATCATCTTATAATCATGACTTTCTTTTCTATGTGTTAAACAACTGTATATGTGTTGTCAAAAAAAAGTTTCCTTGTACGTCGTGATGCTGACTATACTCTAAGAAAATAAACTTTAAGATGACTGCCAGTTGCCCCATTTAAATACTGTGTTGAGATGACTGCATCATCAGTTGCGTAGCCGAGAAGAGTATCAACAGTAAGTAATAGTTGACTTGTTCCTGGCATATGAAATCTTCATACACCTTACAGGAACGCATCTAGGTAACGTCTTCGACAATAGCCGATATTTGGGATGGCGCACACTTCTTCATTTTGAAGCACAAATGCAACGACAGAGTGCTATTACAAGAAGATTCATTAGACACTGCTCATAATAGGCGTGCACTTCGAGCTATTAGGATAGTACTAACAAGGAAGCATTCGAGATTAAATTAGCAAGGGATGTGTCAGGGGAAAAACCAGGTAACTGTTTCTTAAATTGAATTATTGCTACAGCGCTATTCAGAATGATCATATGCATCACTGAAGAGGCTAAAATTGGGAAAACATCATGCCAGTCCAGAGAAATTAACATTCATAACTTTTGTGTAAGGAGAAAGAACCAGGCACGTCAATTTTTCAAGTAAAAGAATCAGACATGCCAATGGTGACTGTGAAACAGAAATTTCACAATCTTCCTCTTCATTCACAGTGTACTTCTGTCAGATTAGTGACTGAAGAAGATCATAATTACATTCCACGTGCGTGGCCATTCGTACTTAAAATGTGATAAAAATGCTGGATTATGGAACGCAAAGGCACTGATGGAAACACCTGAAAATTTCAAGGAAACGAATGAAGCATCAAGATGTCAGCCATCTCCTTTGACTGTGGACGTATTAATCAAGAAGTAGCTAACACTATTGGACGCAAAGTGCGCTGCAAGATACTCAAAATAATATCTGAATCTAGTCACTGCCATCTTCTGAAATATCAAAAGCTTATCACTGATGAATGCAAACTGGCATCATCCTTCTCCTCCCCCTCTCCCCCCCCCCCCCTCAATCTCCCGCTCCTTCTTCATTACCCCACTCCACAAAGCCGGTTGCCTTACATATGAAGATTAGATTAGATTAGATTAGATTAGATTAATACTTGTTCCATAGATCATGAATACGACACTTCGTAATGATGTGGAACGTGTCAGGTTAATAAAAGATGTCTGTACAAGATATTACATTACACAAAATATTGCATGACACTAATTTTTAAGTTTTTTCCCCTAATTTATATCTAAAAATTCAGCCAATGAGTAGAAGGAGTTGCCATCTAGAAATTCTTTTAATTTATTTTTAAATGTTAGGTAATGCTAGGAAATTCTAAAATAATCCTATTAGTTGAGGATACTGGCACAATCTGTAAGGTTGCCAAATTTTTCCAACGTGTCAGATACATGTCATAAGTGGTCAATATGGTGGAAGATCAGAAGGTCGTCAAGATGGCGGCTGGTCAAACTATTGCACTGCGGTTGAACAATTGCACTGTGTATAACGTCACAGGTCAGCTTGCTGTTGATAATTGCCACTATCCTCCCCCTCCCGCAAAGAGGAAACAGGTCCTGCATCTCATACCATGCTGTATTATTACACGATACAATATGGAGGTGTATGTAGTACACTTGTGTGGTGTCAGGGATGGTTTTTTTTTGAGTAAGTACACTTGGATGTGTAAGAGGCTGTACAAACTGCAGTAGCAGTTGCAATGTGGAGAGGCTGGGATTCATTATAGTACACTCCTGTTACAGCGTGGAGGTATTTTTAAGCAGATTACACTTATAGCCCCTGCTTCTATGTTTACCAGTTACCACAGGCTTTCTTAGGTGTTGTAGGAAGGAAGGGAACAATTACATCTTTATTCACAGTGACCAGTGGTCGCAAATGCCAATCGCAACGTCCTGATACCCTCCCACACATGCTGTGTCATTCAGCTAACACTGACCTTCTGGATTTCCTGACAATGGCCAACAACCAAATTCATTTCAACACAGAGGCACAGGTCGCCAATTCCTGTCCCAGTGTCCCCCGCAGAAACCGGTCAATAGTACTGCATCTCACAGCAGTTGGCCACACATAAGCTCTAGACAACTCCTGCAATCATAGCGGCATTAGCAGGCAGCACCTTTTAGTCCACAGCAGCTTCAGTCCTGGCGTCTATATCACGTTATATATATATGGAATCACACATGTCGCATACGTCTGTGAATTGTTGGCTAACAGTAGAATTAATTGATAATCAAGATTCGTCGAAATTTATACGTGTACTTGCCACAGGGACTGTGACATTCGAAGCACCACAGCAGTTAACACCAGAAAGCTAAATATATGTCAGGTGCCTGCACACGGGTATGTTAGGCCCTTCACAACCCTCCCTCGCGCCTCAAGGTCAAAGGGCGACCAATATGTGACACATATATATCACATAAGAATCGAACATAGTGATCAAAGATGGCCTCAAGGCCACCAACTCTGAAGTTGATGACCTAAATCCTATCAGGGCTTTGCATGCACGTGGGTGACCACACTCTCCCCTCCAAACCAAACCTTGATGGCTATATACGAGGAACCTTCATGTATAATAAAATACTATTTCTCAAAAATTGTATTGTCAGTTATTTCACTCCATTCAGTCATTTTCAGTTCTAATGTTAAATCTTTATAATGATGCGCAGTCATTGTGGAGGTTTATACAAAAACAGAGTAGCCCATTATTGTTCTACATCAAAAGCCAAGCTACAACGGTTGTACAGTTTTGTAAGAGTTTTGTTTGAAAACCGCACATAATACACTGTCAAAGTCATTTTATTTTTTCCCTGTTACAACACTCACAACGCAGTTACGTAAGAGGTTATCCAATAATTTGACATCATCCATTCAAAAGATAATGTTTATAGCAATAATTATACTTAGAAATAGACGCATCGTCTGAAAAGTAACTTGTGAAAGCAGTACGAAATATTACAAATAAAGGATACCATTTGTTTAGGAAACAAGTAATAGTCAATTGTGTTCAAATCATGACAGTCTTCTGTAAGTTGTTATAAATAAAAAAAGCAGATTACTCACATTTTTATACTTAAGCCATTTGAAGGCGTAATAAGTGTTAATTATCGCTTCCTAATCGAATCCATAGCACTTCAGTTGCATCGTCGTAACATATCTGGGAATCATTTGTTCAAGAATATTTAGAACTAGTGAGTGTACTAGATGTTATGGAAACACTAACGTCTTGCAGTCATCATTCTTTTTCTAGAGTGAATTAATGAACGAGTGCAATGTACTGAAAGTTGCTTCAGTGTACAGAAGACCCAGTATACACACTATCGCTCTTATTTTAACAGATTTTGTGTCAAATGTCTTACACTTATCCATTTTCAGCAACATCTGTGATGACGACACGAGCGATAGGGAAGAACAGGCTGTAAAGCCCGGAGTATGTTTCTTTTAAATCCGAAGCCGATATGACATAGCTGTAGATTTTTGAATTGTTAAAGTTTTATGCACCACCATGAAATGACTTGTTATTAACAATAGCTGAAAAAGCATTTACCGGTCGCATAACTCTCAAAGAGCGAAAATGTCCAAACGTCCAGCATCAGCAATGCTCCCCACATCAGTGTACTGACGATGATGACGATGATACTAGTAGATTGTGGTTGTATATATCTGAAACTCACTATCGGTATTTTTGTGCAGATGAGGCAAAATCATCTCACCCACTTGATGTAAGAATAACGCTGTTTAATTCAACACACAGTTTAGACAGCAGAGACAGTAAGTGCATTAGTATGAAAATGGTGTCAGATAATGAGTTATACACAGAGGCGGGTTTCGAAAATCCTCGACATAGCGATGCAAAAGTGACATTATCCGTGTATGACTGGATTCATCTTTGTGAAATTTCAACCTAAATTGCTGCATGTTCAGTGGTTGTGCTCGAACTCCCTGTGTGATAATAGTTGATCATACGATCTCCTCAGGAGACATCCTATGAACGGTAACAACGTAACGAGAGAGAGTGCATTCATCCGCAAAAACAAAGGTTTAAAATTATGATGCACACCTGTTACTTCAACATACTCTAGACAAACGACTAAGCCAGCAAACACATGCCTACAAATTCTATAGCAGAATATGGACCTAATTGTTGGAGTTAGCATGCCAAATTCTGCATGCGTTAGAAGAAATTGGCGTAAACTTTACGACACATCCTGCGCATCAGTATAGTTTTCTTTGTATGAATCTGCCACGCCTCATGCTGGCTCAGAACTATGTTCTTGCTGAAGTGTGGTCACGTAAATAAAATATGCGTATGAGCTGTAAGTGTGTACTTCTTTTTGATTAAGCCTTTACATGATAATGTAAACATTTAGATATTACACTAGCTGAATGGAAGAATCACCATCGTCACAAGAAATTAGTTGTAAATGACTGGACTTACAATACCACAAAAAAAAAGAAGAAGAAGAATGTAGCACTCCTTCCGAATTATATACAATTCATAACCGTCGCTCCATCAGACTGTCGCAAGGCAAACGCTAACGTGTCACTGCTGATGAGATTCGATTCAAGGTTATTTATATATTTAAAAAAAAAACATTATTTTAACCCAAATACCATCTATTACAGTAGATCCTCCACGGCACTGACGCTGTATTATACACGAAATTCAGCAAAAGCGGAGCTATCTCACCAGCAGAAGCAGCAAAGTCAAACAATGTGTCTAAATTTAATAGCGTTGCGGTGGAAAACCAGTACCAAATACGGAAATATTGCGGTTTCAATCTTCATATGGGGGTTCACCTCATTTTTTAGAGTTTGACATCCTCTAACATCCTGAAGCAGTTGGTACATGACAATGCACACCTTACCACCATTTTCAAACAAGATAATATAAATTTAAAACACACAAAGCACACACAGGAACTGACATGATGTTCAATGAATTTATCACTTTCTATGCAATATGCCAGAATCACACATGTGCACATGAGGATGAGGCAGACACGACTTTGGGATCTGCACTGGAAGGAAGTACACTCCGAAATAAAAGGGCTACTTAAAGGAAAGTAGGAATATCTTCTCAGTCACAGAACACAAAAACGGGTCGCCCTCGGAGGCAGTGGTAAAGGATGACTGCCAGTCTAGGAGTTTGGATGTAAGTAGTGGTATAGGGAATGGAAGAGGTGATGGTCTACGCAAATGTTGTTGGTAGTCAGTCCAGATGCACAGGGCCAGGGATGGATTATTTTAGTGCATCTTCTCTGGTTCAAGGTTCCACCAGAAGAGAGCATCTACTCTCTGCGTAGCAAGCAAGAACAGAAGACAAAAGGCAGCCACACTCTGTCCTCTAGGACCCACAGCAACTACACATGTTATACTCCTTCCTCGCCCCCTACTGCCTAAAAAAAGGTGTGTGTAAGCCAGAAAAGTGGCTTAAGGTTGGATTCAGCAACATATACCAAGCTGAACCGCCACTGTCCTGGAAGGCAGGATGGGATGGTTTTTGGTTATTGATAAAAAAAGGAAACTGAATGACAGGTTGTACAAATGACAGTTTCTAAGTTTTCTTGTATACATTAATGGCATATATGCTACATCGAGCAATTAGCATTATTATTGATTAAAATATGTAAGCACACCAAAATACTTTATACAATGGACAAATTCACATCCATGTCACGCAACCTTCCTCAGAGGATGATGCACAGACCAAACATCCGTTTGTACATTCATACAAAAATTGAACCTATCAACAGAAGTGTTAAATGACATTCTGCAGAAGTTCAAATGAACAGTCAACCTCTTAAAACTCAGTCTGCAAGTAATACAACATTGAGTCATTGTGACTAAACCTCTCAACGAAAGTTTTAGCCATCATAATATGAAATTCAAACAATCAACAAACTTCACAAAACCCATTCTAGGTTAGTTACATTGTTCACTGAATGCCTTAGGATTACTAAGGTTTGAAAGAGAACAGTACTAGAGGCAGTTTGAATGACATGAATGTGGAAACTGCAAAGGTTTGTGGAGTTGAAAAAGAAAATATAAAAAAAATGTGTAATGTAAATAATAAGGATAACAGATTCAGTCTGAAGTCAACCGAAATTTTAAGTGCATAGGCTGACGACAATGAAACATTTTTACGGGTATGAAAAAATCCAGGCATTACCATGTACATGGGAAAGTTTGAATAGTTAAAGTACAAAAGTTGCATACTCTCTAAAAGCAAGTATGGAAGAGCATGTGTACAAAATACGAGGTTTCTGAGGCACAGAAGGCTATTGAGCAGGAATTATGATTTCTAAAAGTAGGAGAGTTGTAGTGCAAATTATTCCTTTCCAGAAACATCTAAACCAGTAACTGAAATCCTTCAGCTGCTCTCGCACATACCCATTAGACTGATGGAAGCAGAAATGGAGGAAGAATATGCCATTTGCAGTGGCGTTAATCGTCATGGAGCTACAGAGTTATATGCAGTATATGGACTCAGTAGGGAGAAATCATATATGCTGGGTACACAGATGGTAAGCTTAATCAGCAACATAGGTTGGGACTGAAGAATTTGAAAGAATACCAGATTTAGTGGATCTAATATCCTTAAGAACTGCGAGGCTTTATGAGTAGTTTCAGAAAGCGATAGAAGTGCATTGTGAAATGTTTTCGAATAAAGTATCGGAGAAATAACATATAAAACAGATGAATGAAAAGCCCAAACAATAGGACATACAAAAATATTATTAAATTCAAATTAGCTGACAGACATAGCATCAGCCAAGGTAATGCCCTTCAAAATGAAAGCGAACAATCGGTCTACACAATATACAGGGTGGTTCATTGATCGTGGCCGGGTCAAATATGTCACGAAATAAGCATCAAACGAAAAAACTACGAAGAACGAAACTCGTATAGCTTGAAGGGGGAAACCAGATGGCGCTATGGTTGGCCCGCTAAATGGCGCTGCAATAGGTCAAACGGATATCAACTGCGTTTTTTAAAATAGGAACTGCCATTTTTTGTTACAGATTCGTGTAGTACGTAAAGAAATATGAATGTTTTAGTTGGAACACCTTTTTCACTTTGTGATAGATGGCGCTGTAATAGTCACAGACATATGGCTCACAATTTTAGACGAACAGTTGGTAACTGGTGGGTTTCTTAAATTAAAATACAGAACGTACGTACGTTTGAACATTTTATTTCGATTGTTCCAATGTGATACATGTACCTTTGTGAACTTATCATTTCTGAGAACGCATGCTATTACAGCTTGATCAACTGTAAATACTACATTAATGCAACAAATGCTCAAAATAATGTCTGTGAACCTCAATGCATTTGACAATACGTGTAGCGACATTCCTCTCAACAGCGAGTAGTTCTCAGCAGCTAAAACACCTATTTGGGCATCATCATTAGCTGCTGGTCGTGGTTGACGTTTCACATGTGGCTGAACACTTCCTGTTTCCTTAAATAACGTAACCAACCGGCGAACGGTCCAGACACTTGGATGTTGTCGTTCAAGATACGTAGCACACGCCCGTTGGGCATTTTGATCACAATAGCCATACAGCAACACGATATCTACCTTCTCCGAAATTCGTAAACGGTCCATTTTAACACGGGTAATGTATCACGAAGCAAATACCGTCTGCACTGGCGAAATGTACGTGATACCACGTACTTACACGTTTGTGAATATTACAGCGCTTTCTATTACAAAGCGAAAAAAGTGGTCCAAATAAAACATTCATATTTCTTTACGTACTACACGAATTTGTAATAAAAAATGAGGGTTCCTATTTTTAAAAAACGCAATTGATACCCGTTTGACCTATGGCAGCGCCATCTAGAGGGCCAACCATAGCGTCATCTGGTTTCCCGCTTCAACCTAGACAAGTTTCGTCCTTTGTAGTTTTTTCGTTTGACGCTTACTTCGTGAGATATTTGGCCCGGTCACGATGGATGGACCACACACACTATTGTATTTTATGACACTCCCAGTGGAACAACATGTGACTGATCGTGGCAGTATTCGCTGTTAGGAATACAGACCACAAAAAGGAAATCACATCAATCATTTCACAGCTTTGAGAAAGACATGTGATTGAGTAATAGTAATAACATATGGGCAAAACATTTCCGTCTGTAGACCTGTTGTGATTCAGAGTTTGGATGTGTTATGTTAGGCACATCTTGTAGATATGAGACTACATTCATGTGTGTGTGTGTGTGTGTGTGTGTGTGTGTGTGTGTGTGTGTGTGTTTGTGTGTGTGTGTGCGTAATGGTAAATATATTTTAATGGTCATTGATACACAGTCTGAATTCGCCTGGGTCTTAACTGTAAAAACAAAGGCATGGAGGGAAGTTACACCAGATTTTGAACAACTGCTGCAGACAGGGATGAATCAGTGCCCTGTAAACCTTCAAACTGATCATGATAGTAAGTATTGTAATACATATTTAATTATGGTAATGGAGTGGTATGGAATACACCTCTACTAAACACCCTCCCTAATGGAGGTTACTATATTGAATGCTTGAACATGAAAAAAAAACCTGTATGTCGATGTACTCTAATTTTCATTGGTCACCGAAACTGAATGATATTGTAATTCTTCAAGCTTCCCCGGTGCAGGAAAGACGCGACTAACTGGCAGTAACCTGAATGATATTCTCCAAAAAATAATTGGATAGTGTAAATGAACCATACATGTAACAATGAATATAGAACCAGAAGATATTTCTGATAATGAACTTTTAAATGCAGTACAAAAGCAAATTGTAATGATAGATTCATGCAAGCATAAATTTTAAATTAACTGACTGTGAGTATCTTGGCATCAACTGCAGTCGATATAGATATATGAGGGCTAATCGGAAAGTAAGGAACGATAGGTCGCGAAATGCAAACCACAGTGAAAATCGAAACTGTTTTATTTGCAACGATTAGCTACACCTTCCAGCTACTTCTCTACACAGTCGCCGTTCAGACATAGACATCTGACGTAGCGTTGTACCAACTTTTCAATTCCCTCGTTATAGAAGACAGCCGCCAGTGCTTTTCGACAATTTTCTACTCTGGACTGCTGCTCGGTGTCTGTGTCAAAATATTGTCCTCATAGCCAGGGGTTCATTTGAGCAGAGATGAATCTCAGGGGTAGCCAATTACGGACTGTATTGTGGGTGATCAAACACTTCCCAACGAAAAAGCTGCAGGAGCATCTTTATTGTCCCTGCTGAGTGCAGCCGAGAATTTTCGTGTAGGACGAACTGCATGACAGTTATGTTATTTGGATTGCACAGCTACAAGCGAAATCTTTCGCCAGGCCCTCATACTTGGCGGGAGATGCTAATTTCTGCTCATCTTTACGTTCTCACTGTGAGCTCAGAAACGGAAAGAGTGATATGATGTGATCTACGGGACACGGTGCGCAACGCATCTGTGCAAAGCTTCACCAGATAAACACTGTATTTTCCATTTCGCCACCGATCGTTCCTTACTTTCAGAATAACCCTCGTATTACGTAACACTGACATATGAAAGTTTGTGCCAGACTGTAACACGAACCCAGATTTCCCACTTTATACAAGCAGTTGCCTTAACCACTTTAAGTATGTAAGTATGCCTTCTGGATTCAACCAAACTTCAATATGTCACACTGCCTAGATCTCTGTACCATGGGCTCATACATTCATCACTAAAAGCTTCCTACTTTACTCTGTACTCCTGCACCAGTGAGAATAAGACTATGAGAAAACGAGACTTATGATATTATCATCCTGTGCCCGCCTCGGTACATGCAAGTAAATGTAAATTTAATGTAGATATATATTTCAAAATACAAGACTGCATTCCACAAATCTTCTCCACTGGAAATATGAATAGGGAAATTGACAGTTTCCAAAGTGTAGCGAACAAAACATAGAATTTACACCTTAAAGGTTGACAGTAGTAGCAAAATAGCTCATAGTTTTGAGCAGAAGAATTACAGAGAAGAAGTGAACGAGACAGGTTTTCTCATAGTATGTGCCGTTAGGCGATGGGGGAATAAGATCCTAGTTCAATGGTTGGGCTTCCCTTGATTACATAACAGCTGAGTGGATCCTAAAGATGGGGTGTTGAATTAGGTGCACAAATGTTCCAAACCTGCATGAGTGTCATGGGTCATGCAGATCAATTTTCGTTGTTAAAGCTAAACAAACACATGCAAGAAACAACATTGATATAGGGCAATGCACTACGGTTTTGCCTGCTGGTGTGGCCGAGCGGTTCTAGGCGCTTCAAACTGGAAACGTGCGAGCGCTACGGTCGCAGCTTCGAATCATGTCTCGGGCATGGATGTGTGGTTGGTTGGTTGTTTTGGGGAAGGAGACCAGACAGCGTGGTCATCGGTCTCATCGGATTAGGGAAGGATGGGGAGGGAAGTCGGCCGTGCCCTTTCAGAGGAACCATCCCGACATTTGCCTGGAGTGATTTAGGGAAATCACGGAAAACCTTGGATGTGTGTGATGTCCTTAGGTTAGTTAGGTTTAAGTAGTTCTAAGTTCTAGGGGACTGATGACCTCAGATATTAAGTCCCATAGTGCTCAGAGCCGTTTGAACTATGGTATTTGCAGTTGATAAAACAATATGCACCAAACTAAAATTGGGTGCTGGAATTGTGATTGCTGCTCATTATCCCCTAAAGAAGAAAGACCTGTGGAATATTTAAAAAACTGCGGCCATTCATCAGTGCCAGCAGCTAACAGTGTCCTAATGTAGAAAGGAAGAAGACTGGTTAAAGCACTTCGGGTTTACTGTTACTTAAGGCATAGAGATGAATTATACGATAATTAAATTCATCACTGGCCGGACTTTCAGCGATTGGACCATTAGCCAGAGGAACAGTATTCATCACTTTTGCTGTTCAGATCGAAAAGAAAAAAATACTATGAAACAGCTTTATGAGGTGAAAAGATGCGATAGCATAATGGAATACGTCGCTACTGTAAGAGGACAGTAGTTATAGGCACGTAGGTAAGGGTTTTGATAGTTCATGAAAAAAGGTCCTAGCTATACTACGGAACAGACCGCTTACAAATATTATCTGGTTAAATTTAACGTAAAGTTCAGCATTTCGTGGTATCATGGAGCCTTTATTGGAATACATGCCTAAGACTATGTGAAAATCTAAGGAATGCCGGAATGTAAATTCATATGTTGCACGAAACCCAGGAAGTCACAGGGTGGTATATACCAATAAAAAAAGAAATCTGTATAACCTATGCTATTTTAATTCATCTGGAGACTTATATCCAGCAGAATAACTGTGTTGTTACTTTACCAACCAAGTGTTCTACGATTTTCTATGTTACCAGATCTTTGATACACAGTTCTGAGCACACTTCTGCCTTCTTTTCCCCTGGCGACTCCATACAAACAAGGAGCATGCAGATCACAGTGTCAGTTGAAGATTGCATGTGAGGTTGTACACTCTGATTTTAAAGAACGATTGTCAGTTCGGTGGGCGATTTTAAAGAACGACTGTCAGTTCGGTGGGCATATTATTTTCCTCCCGTTGATTTAAGCAATGGAGAATGGGGTATCGCATTCACTGGTTTGGATGCATATGACAGGATACCTAATCTAACCGTGTCAAACGATAAAGTATACATTGGAAGTGAGGGTGGTTTTTTATCACCACGCCATGGCGTATAAGATATGATGATTGAACAAATATTTAAAACTGGCCATGCCAGTGTTCAAGTCACGTGAAAATCATTACATTCAACACAACCGACAATAGAATGTAGCCAGGAGGTTTCTATAGGCCTATTTTTAACTTTGTCGAAGAACCAAATTCCGGAGAATGTTGATGGTAAATTTTATGAGTCATTTCACCTAGTAGGTGCACTAATGATTGGCACAACTCATGTCAAATCCAATATTACAGTACTGCGGTTTCAGTGATACACTGATTAATACAAATTGTAGGTTCTTCTCCGCTGGTTGCCCAGGGTATATAATTATTGACGGTCAGCGACGTCATGTACCTTTCTTCATAAGCCTTTCAGTAACTGACCAGACGTTAGATGATCAAGATGGGCACCTCACCGACTCTTGTCCAGAAATCATAAAATGCCTACACCTACAGCAATATGGGCTTAAGGTATAAAATCCGCACATACAACCATTGCAGGACTGCACTGCAGTGGAGGGACAATGTGTTAACCAATTTCTTAAACTGCTATGATCGAAACTGCACAACGTCCTTGACCGATATAAACGTTCCAATAGAATGTTATGATCGAATATGGAACATGAGCAGTTTTTACACAAGCATGATGCTTCAGAAAAATTTTATAAAAATCACGAGATAACTATTCGTATTCAGAACCATGATGCCTTAACCATTCAATGAAACCTATCCCAGAATGGAAAAATTAGCGACAACGAATGACGGCATTGCGACGACAGTGGAGCTCACGTGTCACGCTTCTGTATTCCTCTTTCAGGAAATGGGAAACGAACTGAATGATGTGGAAATTGATCATATAAGGAACATTGCAATAACGTAAATACTTAAAAATGTGTTTCTGTACAGAAATCGGACTTGAATGGTTTAGAAAATGCAGCATAGTTCGTAAGTGAACCAACGGACAGGCCAGTGACAGACTATAGGCACTGTAGAGCATGTGTACCTTCCAAGATGCTAAAGAGGTATACTGAAGACATGAGATATGTTAATACGAACGTAATGCAGGAAGTATTATGGTAACGAGCGCAGCGAATAAAAACTTACGTTCAATGACCAAAATCTACTGATCAAGAGAACGATTATTTCTTTTCTTTTTTTTCAACCTTGTGACTGTTTTGGTGTAGTCTACAACGAATTCCTCTACAGCGACAACCACTTAATCTCACAGATGCTATGGCAACCGATCTCCCAATTATTTGCTGGATGTCTTCCAATCTCTGTCTTCTTCTACAGCTTTTGCTCTCTACATCTCCCTCTGATAGCACGGAATTTCTTATATCTTAACAGATGTTTCTTCTTGTCAGTGCTTTCCGAATATTTTCTTCCTCGCCGATTTTGCGGAGGTCTATCCCATTCCTTGTGGTCCAACAGATTTCCAGCATTCTCTGTTTTCCTCTATAGTCTCTGTTTTTCTCTACAGTTTTTGCCCTCTACAGCCCTCTGTTTAGTTCTACGGAAGTTACTTCCCGATATATTAACAGCTGTCCGGCCATCCTGTCCCTTCCTATTGACAGTGTTTCCATAAATGCCTTTCATCGTTGATTCTCCAGAGAACCTCCACATTCCTTACCTTATTTGTACACCTAATATTCTACATTATTCTGTAGCACCACATCTAATGCTTCGATTCTCTTCTTTTACAGTTTTCTCACAGTCTATGTTTGACTACCATACAATTCCGTGCTCCAATCGCACATTCTCAGAAATTTCTTCCTCAAGTTGATGCCTATGTTTGATACTAGTAGACTTCCCTCCGCCAGAGATGACGTTTCTTGCAGTTCCAGTCGGTTTTTTATGTCCTTCTTGTTTCCTACAGCTTAGCCTTATTTTTCTCGGACTTTCGAATATCGTGCACCATTTGACATTGTCGAACGCTTCTTCCAGGTCGACAAATCCTTCTGAAAGTGTCTTGATTTTTGTGCAGTCTTCCTTACTTTATCAATCTTAATGTCAGAATTGTGTCTCTGGTGCCTTTACTTTTTCTAAAAACATACTGCTGGTCATTTAACACATATTCGATTTTCTTTGTCATTCTTCTGTGTATTATTCTTGTCAGCAACTTCGATGCATGAGCTGTTAAGCCGACTATGTGATAATTTTTGCACTTGTTGGCTCTTTCAATCTTCGGAACTGTATGGATGATATATTTGCGAAAGTCAGATATTATATCACCAGATTCATACATTCTGCGCACCAACAAGAAAACCGTTTTGTTGGCACGTCCCTAAATGATTTTAGAAAATCAGATGGAATGTTAATCTGCCGTATTCGCTCTTAATTCTTTTTAAGCTCTTTGAAATTATGAATCTAATGCTGGATGCTTCCTTTTCTATTTCGATTTCTGTTTATTCCTCTACCACGTCATCAGACAAATCTTCCCCCTCATAGATGTCTTAAACAAACTCTTTTCACATACCTGCTCTCTCCTGTGCATTTAATGTTGGAATTCCCACTGTACTCGTAGTCTTATCACCCTTCCTTTTAATTTCACCGAAGCTTGTTTTGACTTTTCTATGTCCTGAGTCATTCCTTCCGCCAATCGTTCTTTTCCGACTTCTTCACATATTTCATCTAGCCATTTCGCCTTAACTTCGCTGCATTTTCTATTCATTTCACTGCTAAGTGACTTGTATTCTGAATTCTTGAATTTACCTGAACATTTTTGTAGTACCTTCTTTCATCAATCAGCAAAAGTATTTTTCTTCTATGCATGGTTGCATCGCAGCTACCTTTTTTGCACCGCTGTTTTTCTCTCCAGCTTCTATGAGTGCCCTTTTTAGAGACATGTCTACTGTGCTTTCCGTAACTCCGTATCTAGAGCCTCTTCATTCCTTAGTAATTCCGTATCCCATTTCCTTGCGTATTTATGCTTCCTGATTAGTCTCTTAAACTTCAACATACTCTTCATTGCTACTACATTGTGATCTGAGTCTATGTCTGCTCCCACATCCGCCTTACAATCCAGTATCCGATTTCAGAATCTCTCCTTGATCATGATGTAATCTAACTGAAATCATCCAGTGTCTCCCGGCCTTTTCCCAGAATATCTCCTCCTCGTGCGATTGTTGAACAAAGTATTCGCTACTGATAGCTGAAACTTATAGCAGATCTCAGTTAGTCTTTCTCTTGTCTCAATCCTAATAGCAAGCCGTATTCTTCCATAAACCATTTCTTCTACTCCTTCCCCTACAACCACATTTCAATTCCCCAAGACTATTAGATTTTCATGTACCTTTATGTACTGAACTGCCCTTTGAATGCCCTCATACACATTGTCCATCACTTCAATTTTAGCTTGTGACATCCGGATTTACACCTGAAAAACTGTTGTCCATCGTGATTTAGATTAGATTAGATTATATTTACTTTCATTCCAATTGATCCATATTGAGGAGGTCCTCCAGGATGTAGAACACGTCAGAAATACAACAATATATGACAAATATTTACAGCTCAAACAAATAAGCTAATTTACCATTCCACAGGTCCCAAGTGGCATGGTCACATTTTTTAATGAATGCTATATGAAAGAATCATTTTACAAATACTAATGCACTCAGTTTAAAATAAAAAGGTTTTTCATTTATTTATAAGGTAATAAACGTGTAATACAACTACTAAATACTTATTTACAATGAACACATTACTGCAGTGAACTGGTGCAGAAGTTAGATTGTACTTATAGACACCCACCCACCCACCCACACACACACACACACACACACACACACACACACACACACACACACTTATTTACAATGAACACATTACTGCACTGAAATTGTGCAGAAGTTATAAAATCAGTTAGTTCTACTGAGAAATTCATCAATGGAGTAGAAGGAGTTGGCCACCAATAAATCCTTTAGGCTTCTCTTAAACTGAATTTCATTGGTTGTTAAGCTTTTTATGGTTGCTGGCAAGTTGTTGAAAATGTGTGTTCCTGAATAATGCACACCTTTTTGTACAAGACTAAAGGACTTTAAATCCTTGTCAAGATTATTCTTATTTCTAGTATTGATTCCATGAATTGAGCTGTTGGCTTGAAAAAGTGATATATTTTTAATGACAAATTTCACTAAGGAATAAATATATTGGGAAGCAGTAGCTAGTATCCTTAGTTCCCTAAACAGGCTTCTGCAGGATGTTCTTGAGTTCACACCACAGATAAATCTTACTGCTCGTTGTTGTGCCTGGAAAACTTTAGCTGGGCTTGATGAATTGCCCCAAAAAATAATCCCATATGATATTATGGAATGAAAGTAAGCATTGTATGCCAGCTTTTTCATTTTTATATCCCCTATGTCTGACACAATTCGCATTGCAAATATAGATTTGTTAAGACGCTTCAGCAGTTCTGTGGTGTGTTCCGTGCAGTTGAATTTATTATCAACCTGTAATCCCAAGAATTTAACACTGTCCACTTCTTCTATCTGCTTGTCATCATATGTTAGGCATATACTCGTGGGACACCCCTTACAAGTTCTGAACTGCATGTAGTGTGTTTTTCCAAAGTTTAGTGACAAAGAATTAGCTGGGAACCAGTGATTAATGTCCACAAAGTTTTATTAGTTGACCTTTCTAAGACTACACTTGATTTGCTATTTATTGCAATATTTGTATCATCGGCAAAGAAAACGAACTTGGCTTTTGGTAATGTTACTGATGAAAGGTCATTGATATACACAAGAAAAAGTAAGGGCCCTAAAATGGAACCTTATGGAACCCCACATGTAATTAGTTCCCAGTTGGGTGATGCCTGATAGCTTGACACATTTCTCTTTCCTAATAACACCCTTTGTTTCCCGCCAGAGATATGAGATTTGAACCATTTTGCAGCATTTCCTGTTACATTATAATATTCTAATTTAGTTGAAAGGATATTGTGATTTACACTATCAAATGCCTTTGACAGATCACAAAATATACCAGTTGCCTGCAATTTTTTGTCTAATGAATTAAGCACATATTCACTGTAAGTGTAGGTAGCCTTCTCAATATCAGAACCATTTGGAAATCCGAACTGTGACTTTGACAGTATGTTATTTGAGATAAGATAGTTATAAAACCGATTGTACATTACTTTTTCTAAAATTTTTGATAATGTTTGCAAAAGTGAGATTGGACAGAAATTTGATGCTCTTTCTTTATCTCCCTTGTTAAACAGTGGCTTAACTTCAGCATATTTCAACCATTCAGGAAATATTCCACTGATAAATGACTGGTTACACAGATAGCTTAATATGTTACTTAACTCAGAATCACATTCTTTAATTAACTTTGTTGATATTTTATCGTACCCACTAGATGTTTTTGATTTTAAAGATTTTATGATGGATATTATTTCTGCTGGGGTGGTGAGGGTAAAATTCATATTATGGAAGTTACTTGAAATGTCTGGTCTGAGGTATTCCATAGTTCCATAGCAGAATCCACAGAACCTGACAACCCCATCTTGTCAGTAGTCAGTAACAGTTATAAAATGTTTGTTAAAAAGTTCTGCAACACTATACACATCTGTCACCAATTGTATCATTTACTCTTAATGCTATTTGTCCCTCTTCATGCCTGGTTCTACCGGTCTCTTCCTTCACTATATCCCACATAGTCTTCATTTTGTTATCTGATATGACTATCTTTTCCTTGTAATATATTTGCCTTGATGTCCGTATTACAGTCTTTAATATTTTGCAGTATTTCTTGTAATGTGCTATAGCATCAACATCGGAACTGTTTTGGATTGACAGATACAGTTTTCTTTTTGTTTTACAAGATACCCCTATTCCTTGAGTAATGCATGGCTTCTTTGTAGACTTTGCTCTAACCTTGGTAAATTTTGGGGGAAAACAGTGTTCAAATAAGGTGAGCATTTTATTAACAAAAGTGTTATATTTTTCATTCATGCCATGAGCACTGTAAAACATCAGTTTAGTGAATGTCTCTGAGGAGTGTCCTAAAATAATCAGTTTTTGGCTTATTGATTAGCCTCTTGAGCTCAGATTTAACAGATTTTATATCCTGTTCAGTATTAACATTTAACAGGAGGAACTGCATGTCATGGTCTGAGAGGCCATTGACTATTGGTTTTGTAATATAATTTGTTCATTAGACTTCTCTATAAAGATATAATCAATGGCTGTTTGTGAGCAATTGGCTACCCTAGTGGGAAACTTTACAGTGGGAATTAAGTTGAATGATAGTGATACTAACTCAAATAAATTCTCATTGGGAGAGTATTTGAGGAAATCTACATTGAAATCATCAGCAACCAATATTTCTTAGTTTTTGGTTGTTAAATCGGCCAGTACAGCTTCAAGGTGATTTACGAACAGATTAAAGATACCTGCAGGTGCTCCATATACACTTAATATTATGAAGGATTTTTTGTGAAATTCTACTTCTGTTGCACATGCTTCCATATGCTGTTCTAGGCAAAATTTATGAATGTCTATGATCTTAAATTTATGACAGTACCTGATGAATTTGGCAACTCCTCCTTTCTCCATTTCTGATCTAGAAAAGTGAGATGCTAACCTAAACCCTGTAACACTTAAAAGTTCTGTACCAGTGGTCACATGATGTTCAGAGAGGCAGATTATGTCAGCTGGGTTTGAAGACTCTAATTCATCTATGCAGATAATTAATTCATTAATTTTATTTCTCAGTCCTCGGATATTTTGATGCAATAAAAATAGCTGACATTTCACATTGACTGAGTTGAAATTGGGTAGAGTTAAAATATCTGCTGACGTTGGAAATTCTTAACCAATTGCTGTTTATGCTGATGTAATAAGCTAGAATTATGTTTTTTGGTTTCTTTCTCAAACTGAAGTTTTGTCTCAGTCCTAACCTCTCTTAAAACTTGGTTTCTTTCTTTCCTCGCTACCCTAAAAAAGGACCCTATAGCCACTGGTATTTTATCACTCATGACAGTGCCTCGCCCCTTTAACATGCTGCTATTTTCCCAGCCAATTTACCCTTCCCCTTCCTGTTGAGTCGAGGGCAATGCCTAGTATAATCTCACCTATTGAGAGAATCAACAGTAACCATACCAATGTGTGACCCTGCACCTTACTTAAGCAGCCATTCCAACTCCAAATTAACTCTCTTGACAGAAGAGTTCAAATGAGGTCGGTCATGGCGCCCAAGAACAGATACAAACTCAACACTAGTATGCATCGATGCTGATGCAATCTTTGCCAGGTCACACTCTATACTGTACCCAGGATCTCTGTCAATATTATTACCTGTCCCACCCACTATAACCACGGCGTCTGCCTTAGTGAAATCTTTACAAAGAAATCCTAAATCCTCTGTCACCTGCTCCAGACCAGCACTAGGTTTAAAAAAATTGGTGACCTGGTACTCTGACCGTAGTTCATCCTGCAAAAGTTGTCCAACACCTCTTCCATGGGAACTACCTAACAACAACACTTCCTTTCTCTTTACTGATTTCCCTACATTCTTACTTTTCCATTTGCTGCTGAAAGTTTGTTGTACCCTGTTTACACCTGCAACTGCTTGAGGCTCGCCAGCTTCTAACTAAAGCAACAGGTCAAATCTATTTTCCACATTCACCACGAAGCTGTCAGACAAAGTTCAAGGCCTGTTCCTCCTGTTACCTGTTGCCACCTCTCTTTAGCCTTCTCCCTCCTTAACCTGTCAAGCTCTCCCCTGGCGTTGTCTAAGTCAGCCTGAAGCGCGGAAATTTTCCCCTCCTGTTCTAGTATCTTCCTATCTCTACTAGAAATTCTACAAAACCACTGATGAGTCTCATTTACTTCCCCTATTCCCAAGCCACTACAGTCGCCCACTTGGAAAAAACTACAGCACCCATCACACCAAAGCCCCGACCTAACAATTCTACAGCAAGTCAAGCACTTTTCACTCATGATAAACGTAATAGAGTATTAAGAATAAGTCA
The DNA here is from genome assembly GCF_021461385.2 of Schistocerca piceifrons. Lineage (NCBI taxonomy): Eukaryota > Metazoa > Arthropoda > Insecta > Orthoptera > Acrididae > Schistocerca > Schistocerca piceifrons. The sequence goes on from NC_060141.1 coordinate 85,578,964, forward strand.
GTTAAATTACAGATAAACACGAAAATGTGGTTCCACAAATTTGGCCTATAAGCAACTATATGTAAATAAAAACAACAGTGCAAAGTTTCTGAAATAACAACTTAAACTTTACGCTACTTTCCGGAAATACTAGTCAAATAATGAAGAGGTACGCTACAGTTAAATTGCTGGAAAGAGCAAACAAGAACTAAACGAAATTCTAAAGATTTACTGCGGCAAAACGTAAACAGAAAATACCACTGTACAATCTTTCCGCGTTTTGTGCTATATTACGTAAAGAAAAATGAAACCTTCAATGGTACACTTAAAAGGCACACTAATACACATATTCACCAAGGAATCAGTAATAAACTGTATGTTTCATAATCTAAAATAACTCTGCAGGGGAGACGCTCAGTAGCTCGGTACGGGCTTTTGCTGAAGTTTCGAGAACATACCTTCACCGAAGAGTCAAGCAGTATATTGCTCCCTCCTACGTATATCTCGCGAAGAGACCATGAGGATAAAATCAGAGAGATTAGAGCCCACACAGAAGCATACCGACAATCCTTCATTCCAGGAACAATACAAGACTGGAATAGAAGGGAGAACCGATAGAGGTACTCAAGGTACTCTCCGCCACACACCGTTAGGTGGCTTGCGGAGTATGGATGTAGATGTAGATGTAGATCTTTACGAGAACACCAAAACTCGCGCTAGTCGCCTGGCTGTCGGCTCTGATGAGAGCAACCGTATCGCTGTACTGTTCATGGGAACTCACTCTCTGCCCTATCTTACTGTTCATGACGTATCCTATTCCCAATATATCATTTTCTGAAATTGCTGGTATTACTCTATAGTCATTGACCCCTACTATATCTAGATTGAGCCTGAGGATTTCCCTTTTCAGGTTTTCCAGGTTCCCTTCGCGTTCAAACTTCTGACACTCCATGCCGTGACGAGTAGAACGGGAACCTTTCGTTGCCTATTGAATCTTTTTCTCATTGTCACCTACCCCTTGGGAGTCGTCTACCACAGATCCGAATGGGGGAGTAGTTCATCATTACGCTTTTTACAGTTAGAGAAAACACGTCCTGTGGTTTCCACGGCCTTCTGTATTCTCATGCCGTTGATCAATTCTCATTCTTCCGCTTTTGAGGCAGTTTACCATCCAAAGGGTAAAAAAGGGCCCTGAAATTGTGTCCGTTCCTCTGCCTTCTTTGATAAGGCCATTGACTGAATGAGGGTGACTTCTTATGCCGGAACCGCTCACCCGCCTTTGCTGATGACATTTATTCAAAATTTAAGCGGTGGCAGGGTTCGAACCCGGGACCGAGGATGTTTGTTCGTAGTACCACTTCTATGATTCTCTTCTTTTCGGCTTTCCAACAGGTCACCATATTATCATTGATAAAATAATTTAGAATGTGTCTCACATCTCTGTAATCGACAAGGGGAGGGGCGCTTACAACCTCTAATGGTGTTAAATGTTGGTATTCATCTACCTGAAACTTTAATTTCATGGGAACTGCTTAGGTATTGTCTACTACCAACTACATCCAAACGAACTTAGGCAATTAAAACTTCAGTTGAAGTAGAACTGCCTACACTGACCATACTAGTATTTCAAACTGGGAGGGAAACCGGGGAATGGAAGTAGCCACGTATTATTACTATTTTTACTGCTCTGGTTTATGTTTTATATTCGTTGCGCAAAGAGGACTCTTGTACAGTACGTCTCAAGATGAATACTTCACCTTGAACAATCCGTAAAATATATTGTGTTTTACACTGTAAATAGTTGGTTGAGCCGACATTTTAAAACTGATTTTTACAAACACACGACACATCGATTGCAAATAAAGTCGGTAGCTGGACATGGATTCCAGAATATTCGATAACTGTAATTTAACAAACGCTAAAGTTTACCTTAATTCAGAGCTCTATCCATATGATGATTTGCGAGTAGAGTGGAACCATAACGTTGAGAGTTTGCTGTTTGAAATGTATTCAAAATTCGCCCTTCTTAATATGAGGGTGTTAATGAAGAAGATGCGTGCATGCTCGTTCCACGGAAATTTAAGAACTTTGCCCTCACCGTCGTGATGAATTGTTCTAAACAGAGTGAGAGCATTAAACAGGGCCCAGTACATGACAGTATAGAATACGAGTATTAATCAAATTTCCTTTCGTGCACTGCTGCATATGCTCTTGCACTGCATGAGCGTGTAATTAATTGTTCACCACTCGTGGGAACTGTGCAGTCAGAGATGTACATAAATAACGAATTATTGTGTCTCATCTAAAGCATTTAACTCCAAACACCATTATAGACACCGAAGCCTTTTACAACAAACGTACGCAGTGTATATGTAAGGATGTTTCTTTCATTTCCTCAACCAGCGTTCAGCAAATGTTACTGCATATGGGTCTCCGCACGATGCACTTGGTTCATGCACCCATGCTGATTGCTGTTAATCGGGGACGAAGGCTGGAATTTGCACGCCAATACCACAACTGTTTGGTCACTGAGTGGCATCAGGTGGTTTTTTTCTATGAGTCACGTTTTCTGCTCCATCTAATAGATGGATATTCGCATGTATGGCTTGAAATGCCTGAAAGCAAACACTCTGCAAGACTGGTCGGAACAGTACAGGCCGGAAGAGGGAGCGCTACGTTCTGAGGATTATGTTTGTGGCATTCCGTGGGTGATCTATTCATTACAGAAGCCACAATGGATCAATATGAGTATACATCTATCCTTGAGGTCCATGTCCACCCCCATATGCTGTTTGTTTACCTTGGCATGATGGCATCTACTAGCGGGGCGATGCAACTGCTTGAAGCGCATGAGCTTGGTTCAAGAGCACCAGGGTGACGTTATCGCAGTGGTTTGCCGCCGAAGTCCCCATTTCGATCACGAGATTTCACCACGGATCTACAATGTAGAATCCTAGACCAACTGTCCACGCCATTGGAATCAGTATGGCTCCACGCCCTGTTCCGTCTTCCCTGCCTGAACCACATTGACTCTCTTGCTGCACGTATAGCAGCGGTATGCGTCGGAAAGGTTGCTATTCAGGTGGTCATATTCATGCAATAGCAGAATATATATATATATATATATATATATATATATATATATATATATATATATATATGACCAACTGAATAGCCACCTTTCCGACGCATACCTCTGCTAGACATGTAGCACAAACACACACACACACAAACACACACACACACACACACACACATATATATATATATATATATATATATATATATATATATTACATCCCCATATCATCATCGTCGTTTCCAACCTCTGCTTTTGTCGTGAAAGCATACAGTAGTAATCACGCCTAGTGGACTGATATCGTTTGAAACAGGTGTAGGGATTTCGTGTTGGCAGCTAGCGGTACATGTATCCAACAGATTCGGCTCAGTCAAGGTATCATTTCAATGTCTTAGAACAAAACATATCATCAGATATCCATTGTTTGGAAGCGTGAATTATTTTCCACCACACATACACATACACATGAATGGACATACAATTACAGACGCAATTGTCATTTCTTAGCCGCGCCACTGTCAACACCATCACCAGCCTCCAGACTCTGGAGCCAGTGTTTGTTCCATTGGAATGAAATGTGCGTACGGCATATTTTGGCTGGGAGCTCCCTTTCATAGAGTTTGGCTGCCTGGCATGTGTATTTTTAACTTTAAATGCGAACCTTTTAGGTTAGGCTTTACCATGACTGTTATTGACATTAAATGAAACAACAGGTTTTCTGTTACCAGTCACCGTTTTATTTATCTCCACGACGCGTTTCAAAGGTTTAAACCTCCATCATCAGGTCGATTTACATGAGTTGGTATGACATTTGTGTGTGTGTTGTGTTACCACTTTTTGGAGGAACTTGTGGCACTGTCCAGTGGAGAAACAAGACACTAATTTCAGAACATAGTTTTGGGTTTCTTCTGACAAAGAATTAAACTTATATGGGACGGAAAACATAAAATAAGTAAGTTAGAGTACCTCCAGTGGTCACAGATTCCTCTCGCTGTCATAACACATCACGTGTATACTGTCATATTTGTAAACAAATATGGCGTCTGGAAACTGCTGCGTGCAAGGTTCGTATAGCAGAAGAGAAGGCATTGTGACAAAGTACAAAAATCATACATCGTACCAACTTTTGTGGCGGCGTTCGTAGCGACAAACAATTCGCTGTAGAAACGGCTTACGAAGTCACCGCCACACTTTTAATAGCGGGCCGACCGGTCCGCTGGAACAGTGAACAGAAAGATGAAAACCCAAACACTCTGATTAAATAAAAGTCGGTACTTATCTTTATTAACGAAGATACAGAAACACAGTAGTGAACTCCGGGTCTACAGAAATCTGTCTAGTTCGAGTCGGAGCGGCTAGGTCAGCGTCGGCTGACGACAAACAACAACTCTGCTGCGATGAACACACAACTGACTAGCAAGTACACAATTCGGTGGCGAGTATACAACTGAGCGGCGAATACAGAACTCCTAGCGCTCGCGACTCCAGCGCTTAAGAAACCAGAAGCCAGCGGTGGCGCGCAGACTTGCGGCGATTTCCTGTCTCGCTGGCGCTCCTTATGCGGACGGCGTCCGGACTTTGATGCTGCCAACCTTTTGGCAGCGGGCTCGGGTGGCATTACTGGCTAGTATATAACACCAACATTATTACAGAATAATTTTTTAAAGGATTTGGAGATGTTTGTTTCGAGGTGTCGAATACATGTGTTGGAATAAATATTTCAGGTGGCATATAAATCCGATTTTGACAAGTTAAAACAGCTTAAACGTCATACAATCAGGTAAAATGTTAAAATGGCTTAAACCTCATACTTATTTATAACAATCAGGTGAAATGTTAAGACTTTAAGTACAATAATCATATTGGATACCGGAGTAAAATTATATATAAATAACAATTTTGATTGGGATTAATAGATAGATATGAAAGGCTGGAGGCAAAAGGAGAGGAAGAGAAAAAGAAAGTGAGACAAGGTGGGAGGGTGGAAAGAGTGATTGTATGAAAGCAAAATTTACATGGGACAGGGTCTTAAGATTATATCTGTTACATATATTAGCTGCCTAAAGGTTGGGGTAATACATAGGTTAATGCTTTAAAATGTGCAGATGGATGTACAATTTGTGCCAGTACTTGATGTACATATAGTTTCAAGCTGACAAGGGGTACAAGCTGTTAGTGTGGTGAAATATCTGTAAATAAGGTCAATCTCTTATACTCTTGGCGGCTGTCATGGTAATATGTCTAAATAGTCATGGTGAATATTAAGGTGTGTGTGTGTGTGTGTGTGTGTGTGTGTGTGTGTGTGTGTGTGTGTGTGTGTGTGTGCAATTTTTAATGATGTGGGCAGTTGCTAAAAACAGAGATGATACTATTGTAGATATTGTCATTTTTGTCATTTACGGTAGATTCAGGTTGTTTTGTTTGGTGTTTGTATATTTGGAGTGTCTCAAGGACGTCTAGTTTTCTGCCTTCTTGGTTGGATATGTAGGATGCTGATACTTGTGTTGTTAACATGGTGTTTTGTTTCATAGAGGTGGATGACTATTGCTGATGTGTGTTTTTTTTATAGTGCTGACATACGTTCTTTGAATCCAATCTCAAATGACCTGCCTGTCTGGTCTATGTAGAAGCTGTCACATTCCAAACATTCAGTCTTGTACACTCCTATGTGCTGATGCTATGGGGTAATTTCTGTCCAATCTTGTTGTCTGTTGTAAAGGATATGCTTATGCCTTTTCGATTGAAGACATTTGCAATTTGATATGAAATATTACCTAGAAATGGCATTGTCTGGAAGATGTTATTTTCTTTCTGTTTTTTGTGTTGTGATTGCTTTGCCATTATTGAGTGTTTTAGGGTGTCTACTATGGAGCTCCCCCCCATGAACCATGGACCTTGCCGTTGGTGGGGAGGCTTGCGTGCCTCAGCGATACAGATAGCCGTACAGTAGGTGCAGCCACAACGGAGGGGTATCTGTTGAGAGGCCAGACAAACGTGTGGTTCCTGAAGAGGGGCAGCAGCCTTTTCAGTAGTTGCAGGGGCAACAGTCTGGATGATTGGCTGATCTGGCCTTGTAACACTAACCAAAACGGCCTTGCTGTGCTGGTACTGCGAACGGCTGAAAGCAAGGGGAAACTACAGCCGTAATTTTTCCCGAGGGCATGCAGCTTTACTGTATGATTAAATGATGATGGCGTCCTCTTGGGTACAATATTCCTGAGGTAAAATAGTCCCCCATTCGGATCTCCGGGCGGGGACTACTCAAGAGGATGTCGTAATCAGGAGAAAGAAAACTGGCGTTCTACGGATCGGAGCGTGGAATGACAGATCCCTTAATCGGGCAGGTAGGTTAGAAAATTTAAAAAGGGAAATGGATAGGTTAAAGTTAGATATAGTGGGAATTAGTGAAGTTCGGTGGCAGGAGGAACAAGACCTGTGGTCAGGTGACTACAGGGTTATAAACACAAAATCAAATAGGGAAAATGCAGGAGTAGGTTTAATAATGAATAGGAAAATAGGAATGCGGGTAAGCTACTACAAACAGCATAGTGAACGCATTATTGTGGCCAAGATAGATAAGAAGCCCACACCTACTACAGTAGTACAAGTTTATATGCCAACTAGCTCTGCAGATGACGAAGAAATTGAAGAAATGTATGATGAAATAAAAGAAATTATTCAGATTGTGAAGGGAGACGAAAATTTAATGGTCATGGGTGACTGGAATTCGAGTGTAGGAAAAGGGAGAGAAGGAAACATAGTAGGTGAATATGGATTGGGGCTAAGAAATGAAAGAGGAAGCCGCCTGGTAGAATTTTGCACAGAGCACAACATAATCATAACTAACACTTGGTTTAAGAATCATGAAAGAAGGTTGTATACATGGAAGAACCCTGGAAATACTAAAAGGTATCAGATAGATTATATAATGGTAAGACAGAGATTTTGGAACCAGATTTTAAATTGTAAGACATTTCCAGGGGCAGATGTGGACTCTGACCACAATCTATTGGTTATGACCTGTAGATTAAAACTGAAGAAACTGCAAAAAGGTGGGAATTTAAGGAGATGGAACCTGGATAAACTGAAAGACCAGAGGTTGTACAGAGTTTCAGGGAGAGCATAAGGGAACAATTGACAGGAATGGGGGAAAGAAATACAGTAGAAGAAGAATGGGTAGCTTTGAGGGATGAAGTAGCGAAGGCAGCAGAGGATCAAGTAGGTAAAAAGACGAGGGCTAGTAGAAATCCTTGGGTAACAGAAGAAATATTGAATTTAATTGATGAAAGGAGAAAATATAAAAATGCAGTAAATGAAGCAGGCAAAAAGGAATACAAACGTCTCAAAAATGAGATCGACAGGAAGTGCAAAATGGCTAAGCAAGGATGGCTAGAGGACAAATGTAAGGATGTAGAGGCCTATCTCACTAGGGGTAAGATAGATACTGCCTACAGGAAAATTAAAGAGACCTTTGGAGATAAGAGAACCACTTGTATGAATATCAAGAGCTCAGATGGAAACCCAGTTCTAAGCAAAGAAGGGAAAGCGGAAAGGTGGAAGGAGTATATAGAGGGTCTATACAAGGGCGATGTACTTGAGGACAATATTATGGAAATGGAAGAGGATGTAGATGAAGATGAAATGGGAGATGTGATACTGCGTGAAGAGTTTGACAGAGCACTGAAAGACCTGAGTCGAAACAAGGCCCCCGGAGTAGACAACATTCCATTGGAACTACTGACGGCCTTGGGTGAGCCAGTCCTGACAAAACTCTACCATCTGGTGAGCAAGATGTATGAAACAGGCGAAATACCCTCAGACTTCAAGAAGAATATAATAATTCCAACCCCAAAGAAAGCAGGTGTTGACAGATGTGAAAATTACCGAACTATCAGTTCAATAAGTCACAGCTGCAAAATACTAACACGAATTCTTTACAGACAAATGGAAAAACTAGTAGAAGCCAACCTCGGGGAAGATCAGTTTGGATTCCGTAGAAACACTGGAACACGTAAGGCAATACTGACCTTACCACTTATCTTAGAAGAAAGATTAAGGAAACGCAAACCTACGTTTCTAGCATTTGTAGACTTAGAGAAAGCTTTTGACAATGTTGACTGGAATACTCTCTTTCAAATTCTAAAGGTGGCAGGGGTAAAATACAGGGAGCGAAAGGCTATTTACAATTGGTACAGAAACCAGATGGCAGTTATAAGAGTCGAGGGACATGAAAGGGAAGCAGTGGTTGGGAAGGGAGTAAGACAGGGTTGTAGCCTCTCCCCAATGTTGTTCAATCTGCTTTCGGAGTAGGTATTAAAATTCATGGAGAAGAAATAAAAACTTTGAGGTTCGCCGATGACATTGTAATTCTGTCAGAGACTGCAAAGGACTTGGAAGAGCAGTTGAATGGAATGGACAGTGTCTTGAAAGGAGGATATAAGATGAACAGCAACAAAAGCAAAACAAGGATAACGGAATGTAGTCTAATTAAGACGGGTGATGCTGAGGGAATTAGATTAGGAAATGAGACACTTAAAGTAGTAAAGGAGTTTTGCTATTTGGGGAGCAAAATAACTGATGATGGTCGAAGTAGAGAGTATATAAAATATAGGCTGGCAATAGCAAGGAAAGCGTTTCTGAAGAAGAGAAATTTGTTAACATCCATTATTGATTTAAGTGTCAGGAAGCCATTTCAGAAAGTATTCGTATGGAGTGTAGCCATGTATGGAAGTGAAACATGGGCGATAAATAGTTTGGACAAGAAGAGAATAGAAGCTTTCGAAATGTGGTGCTACAGAAGAATAGTGAAGATTAGATGGGCAGATCACATAACTAATGAGGAAGTATTGAATAGGATTGGGGAGAAGAGAAGTTTGTGGCACAACTTGACCAGAAGAAGGGATCGGTTGGTAGGACATGTTCTGAGGCATCAAGGGATCACCAATTTAGTATTGGAGGGCAGCGTGGAGGGTAAAAATCGTAGAGGGAGACCAAGAGATGAATACACTAAGCAGATTCAGAAGGATGTAGGTTGCAGTAGGTACTGGGAGATGAAAAAGCTTGCACAGGATAGAGTAGCATGGAGAGCTGCATCAAACCATTCTCAGGACTGAAGACCACAACAACAACAACAACAACATGGAGCTGTAATAACCAGTTGCAATAGCTGTTTGTTTTATTATTTCAATTTCTTGATGACATTTGTCTTCAGAGAGTGGTAATTGGATAGCTCTACTGATCATGTACTGGAATGCTGACATTTTGTGTGCTGTGGGGTGACAGGAGGAGTTGTGGATTGTAATATGTGTTGTGGTAGTCTTTCAATAAATTTCAAACTGATGTCTGTTATTCTGGTAAGGTCTAAGAAATTTGTGTGTTTCGTGTTCAACTGTGAATTTTATGTTTTCATGGGAGTTGTTGAATAACTGGTTCAACTCACTGACGTCATCTTTAGTTGATTAAAATGATGGTATCATCTACATATCTGTAGTAGTAGACGATATTTTTGAGGAAGTGGTGATTGGAATTCAGGATTTTGTCTTCGAGGTTACGTATAAATATTTCTGCCAGCAATCCAGAAGGCTCTGAGCCAAACGACAGACCTTGTGTTTGTAGATTTTATTGTTAAATTTAAAATAGTTGTGCAAAAGTGTGAATTCAAGCAGGTCCATTACTTCAGTAATGTGTGTTGAAGGGATTTTTTTGTGTTTATGTAGGTTGGCACTGATTATCTGCAGTGTAGGATCTATTTGCACAGAGAAATAAAGGTTTTGTATGTCAAATGAGGCAAGTGTGGCTCCAAAAGGTACTTCTATGTTTTTGATATAATGTGTGAATTCTGTTGCGTTTTTAAGTGTTCTTTCATTATTGAATGTATATGCTTCTTCGAGAATTCTGAAGAGCATTATAGTGAGTATGAACGTTGGGCTGCTCCTACAGTTCACTATAGGCCTGATGGGGATCCCATTTTTGTGGATCTTTGGTTGTGATCTAAGGCAAGGTGCTTGTGGGCTCATTGTTACAATGTTTCTTGCTTCTTGGATGGTGAGTAGAAAGTTGATGTTATTTGAAATGGGCTTAATCGCTTTTTGTTTTCTGGCTGTTGGATCTTTATGTATTTATGTTATGTTGCTGGTTTGGAAGAAGTGTAAAGTTTTCTCTAATTGTGTTGCTCTGTTCATTACAACAGTTGTGTTACCCTTGTCAGCTTTTACAATTATTGCATTATTTATGTTTAATTTAGTCTCAATGGTACGTGTAAGGGCTTCTTCTCTTTTCTTGCATGCTGGGAATAATTTCATTTTGTGGAAGGCTGCTGTTCTGTTATTTTGCTTCTTAAAGGCGAGGGTTGAGATCTTTGTGACACTAGTGATGGGCTTTTCTTGGTTCTTTTGGTCCAGTGGAGCTTGAACGTTGTGTTCTAATCATTGGCAGAGTAGTGCCTTTCTTCTGCAGTGAATATTATGTTCGTGCTGTTGAGGGAAGGTGTGTAGAATGTGTATTTCCTTCGGCTGTTTTGGTTCAGTTTGGGAGGTATTTGTTGCTTTATAAGATTGGCTAGATTTTCTTCTGGGCAGCTTTTGTTTTCTGTACGATGAACTCGGTGTACTTTTTTACTTTTTTGGTTATGGAATCGTATTCTAATCTATGAAGCAACTTTCCTAAGTGTAATCCTGCACTATAAAGCTGTGTGTTGTACATTTGTTTTTTCATATAAAGTTCTTTTAGTTAGTTTTTCACCCAGAGTTTTCGTACGTTTTCCAATGTTTTCTTTGCAGTTGTCATGTTTGTTTTTGTGTCAAACATGACATAATTTTGAATGACGTTATTTGTGAGACAATTCCTATTCACGTGAATATGCTGTGTAGTCATTGACACCTTTTCTGCACTGTTTTTGTACTCGAAAATAGCTTTGATTGCCTGACTGGGCAGGGTAACTACGAACATTTTAATGTTATTAATAACATGTCTTTTTTATGCCACTTAAGCGACTTGTGTGTTGTTAATGATGAGGAGACCACAACACCGTTCCTAAGCAGTGAAAATCTCTGACCCAGGTGGGAGTTGGACTTGGATCCCTCACAAGGCATTTAGCTGTACTGAGCACCCCACTATGGATGTGATCGTTTGCCCCATTAAAAAGACTAATACATTGCCGAACACGAGTGGGCATATTGGATCGTATATGTCATCGTTGGCACCTGTAACATCCAAAATATTCATTACATTATGTCTATCCACAGAAAAATACACGCATTAAAATGTTTTGTTAGTTACTTGAAATCCTAGCATTGAGATGAGGACGTCTGCAACCATCACTGTGATCTCCAGAACTATATGTAAGTTTCATTGTGGAGATTAGATGACTACCAATATGATCCTTCTTGTGATGTCTCGGCTTTTATATAGCGTACTTAGAGGTAACACGAAATGCTGCCAAATGATTCAAATCCTTTATCTCTGACAGGAAATAAAGGTTATCATTAGGAAAGAGACATGTACTAAAGAGCCATCACACAGCTGGGAACTAATTACATAAGGTGTCACACTAGATACCATCTTAGAACTTTTAACGTTTTTTGTGTATATAAAATGTATTTCATCTTTAACATTACCAGATGTCAATTCTGTTTTGTTTGCAGATGACAGAAAAATGGCAATAAACGGACAATCAAATATAATCTTAGGAAGATCAGTTAACGAAATTTTCATAAATGTTAATATTACTAAATCTTGAAAAAACACACTACATGCAGTCTAGAACTTGTTTCCCACCTGTTTATGATTAAGATTTAACGACAAACAGGTAGAAGTTGACAGCATTAAATTTCAATTTACGGCTTGATAACAAATTCAGCTGGAAGGAGCACAGCACAGAACTGGTAAAGCGCTTAAAAGAATCTCTGTTTGAAATGCAAATATTCTTGCACGGATGTGATAAAGAAATAAAAAGGTTAGCATATTGTAAAATATAAAGGATAGCATATTATGCTTACTTTCATTCCATGATGTGGTACTTTCCATAATGTCTTACTTTTGTCCAGAAAAGCGTCCACTATTCACGAACGTACTTGTCAGTAGTCATAAATCGTTTACCCAGTTTAAATAAATCTTAAATATTTATCGGTGGTCGGCTGCATCTAATCCATTGATGAATTTCTATGTAGACCCAAGCGATATGTATGTGTTACAAGTAATATCAAATAATAAAAGTATAAGACAGTATGACTTCCGTAAAAATTCAATACAGTAACCTGATCACTGTAAATAAGTGTTGTAAAACGGCATCCCTATTTTACGATGCATGGCTACATATAGCATAAGAATTACAAAATGCAACTCATTCTGTTGACATTATTGATTGACAGTTCATACAGTACAACAGGTGTTTAAATACAGGTGTTAAAACTATTAAAATAGAAAACTGAATGGTAAGTCCAATAGTCCACTGTAGCTGTCTATATTTAATTCCATTAGGGACGCACACAACCGGTTTCGCAGCGTTTACGTTGCATCTTCTGGTGTATATAAACGCTATGTCACACGGTATAGGGATTTGCTACAGAATGACGCAGAGTAACAGTTGGCATTACTAGGCAATGTTCTCGGAACTCCTCAAACGATATAAACCGTCATCAATTATGAACGTCCAGTCTGTGTTAATATCACGAAATGTCGTCATTTCACCGGTTAAAGTAGTTTCCTGTGGGCCTATGTCAAGCAACAGACGCTGCCCCTAACAAATATTATCCAAGGAAGTAGTGGGTCCGATTATGTGTTGTGACAAGTTATTTATTACCTTTTAAACTAAATTACGTTTAAGATCTTTTTGACCTATTCCACGTCCATGAGAACCATTTCAATTGGAATCTGTGGAATATACAGTAGAATATTATTTTTTCACTTCAAGTATGTGCTGAGTATTTTCATTTTTCTAACATGTCAGCTTCCTGGAGGATCATCCGCTGGAATAATGTACATCTAATCTAATCTAACTTAATCTAATCTCAAGTCTGCAGTGGAGGTGAGAAGGTAGTGTGGAGGGGAAGGATGGGTGCACAACCAATGTCCTGATACAACTACAGATCATGAGTTACAGGGGTGGTGGGTTTGAGACCAATTCAGATCGCAATATTTGAATGTGACATCAACGGCCAGGCATCCTCCTGACCCTTCGAACTCGGCAGAGGAAATCGTGGAGAGACTACGTCAAATGTTGCCTAAAATTACATGGTCCTGAGAGCATTTTGGTAACTAATAAATTCTGCTGTCAACCTAACGTTCCCATTTGTATGTAACGTGTGTGGTCCCACATGCATTTAATGTGAAATGGGCTTGAGGAATGAACTGGTGGTGGGCGAAAGGATGCCATGTGCTAATGCCACTGTGGCTATGGGACGTAGGGAGAGACAAGGCACTTCCAGCTGGCCCTTGGAAGCAGACAACATACATACAGGATTTTTCTTCAGGTGACATGCCTTAGCTAACAGCATGTGCAGCAAGGTCTCACGATCTCACAGTCGGTGAATGTACTTGCTGGTCACTGCGAATTTTTATAATAAGGGTGACGTAATTGTTTCATTCCGTGGTGCTACACTATACTACAGGAAAACCTTCTGTGGTATTTGTTTAACATAGAACGTTGGGCTATCACTGTACTTTTGTTAAAAAGACCACCACTACGTAACTGTCACAGAACAACAGTGTAAAAAATGGTTCAAATGGCTCTGAGCACTAGGGGACTTAACTTCTCAGGTCATCAGTCCCCTAGAACATAGAACTACTTAAACCTAACTAACCTAAGGACGTCACACACATCAATGCCCGAGGCAGAATTCAAACGTGCGACCGTAGTGGTCGCGCGGTTCCAGACTGTAGCGCCTAGAACCGCTCGGCCACTACGGCCGGCACAACAGTGTACTTCTCAGTCTCTCAACTTTATTTCGTTCAAAAGGGTCTCTCACGCATATGAGTGGTCTTCTTTAAATAATAAATCGTCCTTGACGCCCCACAAGTGTGGTAGACGCCTCTCCATATTGTATCATGTAAGAATGCATCATGGTATCTGGTGCAGGAGTTGTTTCTTCTCAGGGGAGGGGAAATGGACTGATTTGGGAACTTTTTAAGGCAAGTGGGCTTGTGACATCATGTAGGATGCTATCTGTAGTCCAGCAGCCATTTTGATGGCCTTTCGAACTCCCGACATCTCGGCCATCTATGCCTTCATAGTTCCAAAATCTTGAAAAATTCTGGCAACCGAGCAGGCTGTCCCAGTATCCACAACCAACCGGAAAACACTCTATTTCCAATTTTTGTATTTCAAACCATTTATGTGCAAGTCAGTTGGCATAAAGGAGTTACAGAGCGGGATAGGAATGGGGGAGGGGCTGTGGTAGGGGTTGGGGGTCATAAATTATTATGGATTTTCATGATGCTACGTAGAGTTCCGTTACTGGGAGTGGGCGTATTGAATTTCTTTGTAGTGGCACGCAAGGGTAAAGAAATACAAATTTCGATTGTTTTTTCTTCGGTCCTGCTACACTTTACCACATAATAAATCGCCTGTGGTAATTGCTTAAGATAGAACCGTGGGCTATTGTTGTGATATAATGTAATCTTAAGGAATACGTTTTATGCTCTTAAATTTCTTCACGAATTTTGACTGAAGTTGAATGACTCTGTAATATGAAAATGAACATTACTCTCCCACTCTACAATTTGATTTACTATGGACAAGATATTTTTCTACGTAAACGGAGTGTTCCTTGTTCTTTACTTATATCAGAAACTGGAAAAATTTAAGCATTTTCAAAGCCCTCTCCAGACATCAAATGTCACACATCCATCCCATAGTCTCTAAACACCTATCTGGGTATCCCATTTTTCCAAGACCATGCCTGGTAGCCTTTTGTAAACACTGTAAGCTGCCACTTCTTACAGGAGTAGGTGGGACGTGCAGGATGACCAGTAAGTCTGGTTTAGGGTTGCTACAGAATTTTATTTCAGTCTTTGTTTTGCAGTAAGTCTTTCAAGTATTTTCCAGTACTCCACCACTTCCTGTATGCAAATCAAGCCTGCCATTCAGGACAGAAGCAGTACATTCCAGTAAAAGTTACTGAAGTCAAATCTTTTTGCGACTTGCTGAAGAAAGTAGCTTTTCCACTCCAACCTTTAGCCAATAGGAGGCATGAGAACGAGGGTTTGTCGAAGTCAGAGCTCAGTTACTTGGTTCATTTGGTTGCCAGCATTCATACAGAGCGGATACAAGATGTACTTGAGCCTTCAGGCTTCAGCTTTCGCAGTCGACCTCTGGCCCTGTTTGCCATGATACCGCACCAGTTACACGAACGTGAAGTCCCAACTCTCCTGTTCCCCTTTCTTTCATTATCTTTGACCAAACTCCTAGACTGGCAGTCAAATTTTACCTCCGACCCCACACCGTGGCCTCTTATTACTCACTATACCAAGAATATATCCCCATTTCAATGAAATTTAACTCCTTCATTTCGCCAACAACCTTCCGATACACATGTGTCCCACTCTGCAACTTGTAGAGATGAAATTTTGTTCTGATCATAAAATAATCTTTAAAATGTTACACGTTTTTACTTGATTAAATCCACCGCAAAGGATGTGTCCAGCATGGCTATAACACTGTGTAAATAATTAATGTATCTACACTAATGACCGACACTTTGACAATAGGGCAACTGCATGCAAATCAAGATCTTACAACAAAACTGAGAATGGCCTATGCGTGGACCTCGAGATCATCACGAACTACTACAGTATAGATCAGCAAAGAACGATTCCAAGCAAAAACCAGCTGTGTCTTTCCCACCTTAACAACAGGGAGGCAAGAATGGAACTAAATATCATTGGAACGATACGCGACTGGAAAACGTTCCCCCATCCAACGTACCTGGACATCACACTCGAATAAGCCTTTACATATAAGAAACATATTGAGAAAACCGAAGCAAAAGTCCAACAACACAGTGACATTTTAAATAAATTAACGTCTGTAAGGTTAAGGGGCTAACACATTGTAATAAACTCCACTGTACTTGATACACGTTTCTCGGTCGCCGAGTGTGGATGCGCGGCTTGGGAGAGATCAAAGCACGACTAGAAAATTGACAGGAACCTTAAAGGTGTCTCAAGAAAGATAACTAGCTACGTAAAACCAACTAGAGTGGATCACTTGTGTTCATTATCGGGTATTGCTCCACCATATACCGCTAGAAAGTTCCTGAGCTTTAAACAATGGAACAAACAGATAAATGACAAGCGACACCCACATACAACCATCGAACCGTGCCAAAACTGCAGCCATCTGAGGTGTTCCGACATCCACTCTGCCAACAAGAATGTCCAAATGCTCTTGACAATGTTTACCCTCCGGTTCTCATCTGGAGTGATGGCATTAGCGAAATGTGAACTGACTTCGTACGAGTATGGGGCTGTGAAGAAAACCGGTGAGCAAATGAGATTCCGTACACGCTGACAATTGTGAGTCTGGTGAAACTCTGAGCTTCTGAAAAGCTCGTTAGTGGTCGCGCCCAAAGAGTGTACTCAGGAGGAACTTATAAAGTATAGCGGGACAGCTGCTGTACACATTATCTCTGAATACGCGAAATATATTGCCATTTTAACGTGTTTTATATTATGTTTCCCTATATGACAGGCACGTTACAGATAATATACAGTTTTATATTGTTTGTTTCTTTTGTTCTGCGGTTAGGTTCTAGGATGTGGTGCATACATCTGGGCATCAAGCCCAAAATGTGACGGGAATCTAAGCAACCATTAATCTAAGATCATTGCCCGTAACAGTTGACGAACATTTTTATGCGTAGAATGGAATCTTCAGTGCCGGTGGATACCAACCAAATGCATTTCTGAAGTTACGTTAGGCAAACATAAGGAAATAGCATCTTGAGAACAGTTGTTTGCAAGGTTCACCCTCCGTTCGAAAGACTGTTGAACAATTATCACGGAACTCCGCACTCTGCATTATATTCATCACACTAACGTTTATATATCTGAGCTGATACATTTTGTCCAGCGAACTCACTAGAACAGTTACCAAAGAGGAGAGAGCCAGACAGACTCACCTGTAGCGCGGACTTTCCGAGAGGGGGGCGGCGCCTACGCGCAGCGCGGCACACTTTAAGTGCTTTAAGTATTTGGCTCAGAGAGCAGGGAACGTGCCGCCAACTAGTTTAGGCTTGCTCGAGTACAAAACACTGGATTTTATTGCCGCGCTGACGAAACTTTTACTTCGTTCTAAACAACATGCCACATATCCTCTACAGACAAACGGGGTTATCTCGTCGTCAGTTTTTAAACAAGTCACTTTCTCTCGAGCAAGTTTTTAAGATCTGCATTTTGTGCCTGGTCAGAATAATATTTTGCACTCTTCGTCTGTCGATCACTTGGTTGATGGAACGTCACTGTTTCAAAATTCACCTCGACCCAGCTATAAGAGATTAGTTGAAGTGGTGAAGGCACTGGTTTCGCATGCGAGAGTAGTTGGTTTAAAATACCCATTTGCTGTCTAATTTAGCGACATCCTGTTGTATCTTTCTATCAGTTCATGAAGACAGGATGGTTCCCACAAAACAGTTGTATCACATTATGTTCCGCATTCGTGAGTAGCATGATCATATGGACACGTCTCTAGTGACATATACATCAATGGAACGATCGAACCAAGACCTCCTTCTTTGCTCAAATCGGAACAACAGAACTGAAACATTTGTTTAAAAATGTCGTGAACGATTCTGGCTAACATGTTTCTGCTGGTGTACCTTAAGGGGTTTGTCTTGAATGGATAGATGTTCTTCGCGGAACACATGCTTTGTGTCCCGTTTGCTTGAACAATAAATAAATTTTGGGGATCCTGTCTTGAACTGTTGATCTCTTCATACACAAGGATGTACAATGTTGACACGTATACATGTCAAATTTTGGTTTGAAACGTTCTAAAGCAATCTTTTGTAGTATACCATTTGATCACAGCCGTAGGCTCGAAATTGTAATAGTGAAAATGAAGAACTTTTAAAGCAGATGACAACCATCAGCTCTTTTAAACAACTAAATGTGTGTTTGCTTAGTGATGAGGTGTTAAAACACTTTTATTATAATCTCCAGAGAACCTTAAATATTCCACAGCTATTGTGCGGTAAAATTTTTATTCATCTTACAGTAACAGACCAAGAAATTTTCGTCCACGGCTCAAATGTCCGCCGCAAATCGGCGTTGCAGTCATGGCCCTCCAGCCGCAGCCATGCTGCCACTGGATCTAAGGTGGTGTTGATGGTAAAGTCAAAAACAAAGATGATGGTGGAAAATTCAAAACAACAGATGGCTGCGTGTGAAATTAAAAATCGCAAAATGTTCGAATTAAACCAATTTTGATAGCGAGAAATTACGAATATTTTTTACATTCAGGAAAAATATTTAAAGAAAATGCAAAAGTCAGTTGATCTAGTTCACTTGTGCTAGTGGCCATTATGACGCTTTGCACAAAAATGGACAAATGATATGAAATTTGTGACAAATTATCAAGTAGCAAATGACATGAAGTTAACGCATCATGTTAAAAAGTATCTGAACAATCTGAATTTTTTCTGCCATGCACAAATGTACCTCAATGATATGAAATTTGCAACGTGTTCAGACGTATATGAACGGTTTGAATGTTCTTTATCAGCGTCAAAAGTATTCAAGCGACCAAAATTTTGTGCGTTGTTCAAATGTAACTGAACGACCTGGATTATACATCGAGAGCGTAACTTATAATATCTGCATCTTTAAAATATGTCAACAAAACACACACACATACACACACACACACACACACACACACACACACACACACACACACACACACACATACGAATGCGCGCACAATGTTTATACAATGAACTTCCAAGTACAACAACACTTTTCAGCACCTGTCGTTCGATCCATGTATCTTACATCGTGTAAGACACAATGGACTCAGAAAATAATATTTCTCCAACTAAACTGTTCTAAAAACACATAATGCTTGTCAGCACTGGGTGCTATATATATGCACGTAAGAACTACAACTTGCTTGTGTTAAGTAACAGCATTTTACGGGGGTTGTTTTTTAAGCAAGGACCGTTTTTATTTTTTTTAAAGATACAAATACTTTTGTAAAAAAACTTTTATTTTCTGATTCTACACACTTTTACCTATTTTTCTACATAGTTGCCTTGTTTATTTAAGCTCTTGTCATACCGTACAACTAAGTTTTTAATTCCCTCTTCAAAGAATTCGGCCGCCTGCTCCGACAGCCAAGAGTTCACGGCCGCATTCACTTCATCGTCGTCATTGAAGCGCTGCCCGCCAAGATGGTGTTTCAGGTACCGGAAAAGGTGAAAATCGCTAGGAGCAAGGTCGGGGCTGTATGGTGCATGGTTCAAAACTTCCCAGCCAAAAGAATCAATCAAATCCCGAGTCTTTTGAGAGGTGTGAGGCCTAGCGTTATCGTGCAGGAGCAAAACTCCTGTTGTCAGCATGCCGCGCCTTTTGTTTTGAATTGCTCTGCGCAGCTTCTTTAGAGTTGCACAGTAGGCATCTGAGTTGATTGTCGTTCCTCGTGGCATAAGGTCCACTAGCAAAACACCGCGCCGGTCCCAGAACACAGTTGCCATAATCTTGCGCTTTGACAGCGTCTGTTTGGTTATGACCTTCAGGGGTGAGGTTGTGTGTCGCCATTCCATCGATTGTCGCTTGCTTTCGGGAGTGATATGGGATACCCACGTTTCATCTCCAGTGACAATTTGACTCAACGTGTCATCCCCTTCTTCCTCGTAACGAATCAAAAAGCCCAATGAAGTGGCAAATCTCTTCCGTTTGTGGTCCTCTGTGAGGAGTCTGGGTACCCACCGAGAACACAGTTTCTTAAAGTTTAGATTTTCAGACACAATTTTGTACAAAACCGATCTTGAAACATGTGGAAATTCCAAAGAAAGAGTGGAAATTGTGAATCTTTTGTCCTCACGAATCTTTGTTTCGACTGCAGCCACCAAATCATCAGTGATCACAGAGGGGGCCGGCCTGAGAGTTCTTCGTCATGGACGTTTTGACGGCCATTTTTAAACTCTCTAACCCATCGACGCACTTTACCTTCACTCATTGCATTCTAGCCATAAACTTCTGTTAACTGACGAAGAATTTCTGCAGCTAATACGCTTCTCGCGGTCAAAAAACGTATCACTGACCGTATCTCACACGCGGCGGGCGATTCAATAATCGTAAACATTATAAAGTAGCACAGCGATGCGTACACGTCAGCTACAGAGCTGCAACTTGCTTCAGTGTGAACGGGAAGGATGCCGGCAAGTGGCGCGGTAGCTTGTTGCGGCGTCCGCGCGGACTACGGGACTATACGCGCGAACGGCCCTTACTTAAAAAACCACCCTCGTACATTAAAGTAAAAATGAAAATTTCTTCTACAAGGCTACTAATAGTCCAATAAATTTACAGGTACGCATTACGTACAAAATCTCTAATACATTTGCTGACAGAGTAATACTGTAAGTAAATTCAGCATGCAGAAGCTAAAGTTCTACGTGGACACAGCCACTGTTAGTACATGGGGAAAGACGAGCAAATATAAGCTAAAGCAACGCCGCTGGGAAAGGAACTTCCGCTAAACACTATGGAAGCTTAAGTGATAAGGAAAAATTGGAATCCAGTGGTCACTATACAGCTGCTCGTAAGCACTGCGTCTTGCCGGTGATAAGTAATGTAATATTTTACATTAAAGCAAAATGACAATCTGTTATAGAAAAAAAGTAATAAATGCAATAATTTAATAAATATATATTAAAAATAAAATTATCTGTGAAACATTTATGTAGAAGAGTGATGCTGAACGTAAATTTAGGCTACAGAAGATCTATTACAAAATAGTTATTTCTGTTACAAAAAGGTGGAGGAAAGAGTAAAATCGATAATATATGTATCGGAACCAAGGTGATGCAAACCTTGGTGACCTGTACAGAAGATTGGAATAGAGATCAACATAAACATAATTTCCGCCCTTTTTATTTCTCATGGGAACCACACACTGCATGTTGTACCATCATACAGGGAGACATTCAGAGGTGGTGGCCAAGACTGCTGTACACATCGGTATCTCTAATACGTGCTCTTGCAGTGATGCTTGCAAGTATTCGTCGCGGCATACTATTAAAAAATTCATGAAGGCACTGATGGTCCATATTGTCCCACTCCTCAACGGTAATTCGTCGTAGAACCCCCAGAGTGGTTGGTGGATCGTCCATAAACAGCCCTTTTCAATCTGTCCCAGGCAAGTAGGATAGGGTTATGTCTGGAGAACATGCTGGCCACTCTATTCGAGCGATGTCGTTATCCTGAAGAAAGTCATCCACAAGATGTGCGCGATGCGGGCGCGAATTGTCGTCCATGAAGAAGAATGCCTCGCCAATATGCTGCCGATATGGTTCCACTATTGGTCGGAGGATGGCATTCACCTATCGTACAGCTATTGTGGTGCCTTCCATGACCACCAGCGGCGTACGTCGGCCGCATATAATGCCACCCCAAAACAGCAGGGAACCTCCACCTTGCTGCACTAGGTAGACAGTGTGTCTAAGGCGTTCAGCCTGACCGGGTAGCCTCCAGACACGTCTCCGACGATCGTCTGGTTGAAGGCATATGGGACAATCATCGGTGAAGAGAACGTGATGCCAATCCTGAGCGGTCCACTTTGCATGTTGTTTGCTCATCTGTTCCGCGCTGCATTGTGTAGTGGTTGCAAAGATGGACCTCGCCCTGGATGTCGGGAGTGAAGTTGCGCATTATGCAGCCTATTGCGCACAGTTTGAATCGTAACACGACGTCCTGTGGCTGCACGAAAAGCATTATTCAACATGGTGGCGTTGCTGTCAGGGTTCCCTCGAGCCATAGTCCGTAGGTGGCGGTCATCCACTGCAGTAGTAGCTCTTGGGAGGCCTGAGCGAGGCATGTCATCGACAGTTCCTGTTTCTCTGTATCTCCTCCATGCCCGAACATCATTGCTTTGGTTCACTCCGAGACACCTGGACACTTCCCATGTTGAGAACCCTTCCTGGCACGAAGTAACGATGCGGACGCGATGGAACCGCGGTATTGTCCGTCTAGGCACGGTTCAACTACAGACAACAACGGCGCAGCCGTGTACCTCTTTCCTGGTGGAAAGACTGGAACTGATCAGCTGCCGGACGGCCTCTGTCTAATAGGCGCTGCTCATGCATGGTTGTTTACATTTTCGGATGGGTTTAGTGACATACAGTATTTCAACAGTCATAGGGACTGTGTCTGTGATACAATATTTACAGTCAACGTCCATCTACAGGAGTTCTGGGATCCGAGGATCGAAAGCTTTTTTGATGTATGTATATAACAGCAGTACTGTCATGGCTGCTGCAAAAAGTGGTAGAAGCCAGTGAGCGCAGTACTGAAAGAACCCCGTTTGTCAAATGCAGTACTATTACAAGCTACAATCATCGACAGAAATACCAACGACACGGCAGAAAGGCATGGCGACCCCGGGAAGGACAGGCTGAATTGTTTTGATGTATGCATTGGAAGCGGTGCTTCAGCACAACAAGTAGCCAATGTACCTGCATCAATACCCATAATTTTTATCCAGAGGCATCCCATCTGGCAGCATCATTAACGAGTGGAAGACTACGCTAGACGTTGCGCGACATGGTTCTTCAAAACTTCGTCTCCACCTGTTACGACCCTGCTGCTGCTTCCAAGTATTCTCCCGTGGACTTATCGCTTACAGGTTGTAGACTGTCCCCTATAAGAATAGCGATGGGCTTCTGCGTTTACCAGGGCGCCATGCGCTGTGTGTGAGAGTCGCACCAAGGTTGAGCATCTGCTGCAGTGGACGACGCAGCTCAGCCCTCCGGCCCGGCTGCTAGCAGATGTCGCATCAGCATCGCCACGGCTACAGCGGCCAGCACACACCAGAGGCGCGTGGACCATACTGAGTGACGCTACAAATGCTTGAATTTGTTTTATAATAAAATGCGTATTATTGATGAGAATAGACACAAGCACCCCTCTAAATACCAAACGAGAAAATATAAACCCACTTACAGTACAGGAAATATAAATTACCCTTAAAGAAATGAGAAACTATAAAGCATGTGGTGAAACTCAAGCGTTTGCGGAAATGTGGAAGTATGCAGGTAAAAGAACTCAGACATCTTTACATATTTTACAAAAAATTGGGGCAACAGCAAATTTCCCAGAAGAATGGACACAGCTATAATAAACCCACTTCAAAAGAAAGAAGACAAAAGTAATCCACACAAATATAGAGGAATCTTGCTCTTGTACTGTACCTAGACTTAGGTACCTAGACCTAGAAATGGGTTCGGTCGCGACGGCGGCCGATTTAAATACCCTCCGCCCGCGGCGCGCTCCCTCCGCCGTCCGCGCCCCGCGCCACGGTCGCGCGGTGGAACAGATTGCGACGGCGTCTGAGATGACGTCGGTGTGATGGCTCTGTCCGCCGTGGTCGTCACAACTATACGTTTGCTCGATTTACTCTTGATTAGCCCAATCGCTGGTTCCCAAGTCTTGCTAAGATTATAGCCACAGTCACGGTTTATGAGGTCGTCATTGGTGCGAATTTCGATGGCCTCTCTAACAACGCTGTCCCAGTATCTCGACGTCTGTACCAGAATCCTCGTGCGGTCATACTCCATGGCGTGATTTTCCGACAAACAATGTTCAGCGACCGCCGACTTGCTCGGATACATCAGTCGAGTGTGCCTCTGGTGTTCACGGCATCGATCCTCGACGGTACGCATCGTCTGACCAATATACGACTTGCCACATTGACACGGAATCTGATACACGCCGGCCTTCCTCAAACCGAGGTCATCTTTGGCGCTCCCCACCAATGCACGAGTTTAATTTGGAGGAGAAAACACAGTTCCGACCCGGTGTTTCTTCAGAATGCGGTCGATTTTCCCTTAGAGTGCGGCTGTGTATGGAATAAATGCAATGCCTACCTCCTCCCTCGTGATTTCATCCATCTCAACAGGTTGTGCTGCAGTGGTTGAGCGGAGAGCACGTTGAATCTGCCACTCTGAATACCCATTTTTTCGAAATACAGTTCTCAGATGTTCCAATTCCTGGGGTAGGCTATCTGCGTCAGAGATAGTGCGCGCCCTATGTACTAGAGTTTTAAGCACCCCATTCCTCTGTGAACGGTGGTGGCAGGTGTCTGCGTGCAAATAGAGATCAGTGTGCGTAGTCTTCCGATACACCCCATGACCTAGGGTGCCGTCAGCCCTTCTCTTGACCAAGGCGTCAAGGAGAGGTAATTTACCCTCCGTTTCAGTCTCCATAGTGAATTTGATGTTGGGGTGTATGGAGTTTAGATGTGTAAGGAAGTCAAGGAGTTTATCCATACCATGTGGCCAGATGACGAACGTGTCGTCCACGTAACGGAAAAAGCAAGTAGGTTTCCATACGGATGACGACAGGGCTTCCTCCTCGAAATTCTCCATGTACAAATTCGCTACCACCGGTGAGACTGGGCTACCCATGGCGACTCCCTCCGTTTGTTCGTAGCATTCTCCATTAAAAAGAAAATACGTGGAAGTTAAGACATGCCGCCGTCGCGACCGAACCCAGTTCCCTCTGAGCAGCCATAGCGTACGGATCTCCGTGCCGGCACGTTCACAGGAGCTCAGTCCGTCAGTTCACCTGATGATGGCGACATGTATGATCGCCGAAATATTGTGCCCGTTGGACACTATAGACCGGCAGCATACCCGTGGATATTTTGATTATCAAATACGCCGGGAGAAACTCAAGAATCACATACTGTGTCTCGATTTCAGATTGTGGCAGGAAGTAGTGGACAGCATATTGAAAATGTCTTGCGACAGTCTCACCACAGCTAGTACTATATGAGCGTTGTGACCGTTTATTAATGAGAGCAGTTCTGGGACATTTCTGTAGACGCTCCTGTAGTTTACTATTAGCACATTAATATTGTTATTCCCTGTTGCATTTTGCCTACTCTACCTTGCAGACGCCTCCTGTGACGCAGCAAGGTAGGCGTAGGCAAAATGCAACAGGGAATAACAATATTAATGTGCTAATAGTAAACTGCAGGAGCGTCTACAGAAAGGTCCCAGAACTGCTCTCATTAATAAACGGTCACAACGCTCATATAGTACTAGGGACAGAAAGTTGGCTGAAACCAGACATAAATAGTAATGAAATCCTAAACTGAGATTGGAATGTATACCGCAGAGATAGGCTGGACAGTGAAGGGGGAGGCGTGTTTATAGCGATAAGAAGTGCAATAGTATCGAACGAAATTGACGGAGATCCGAAATGTGAAACGATTTGGGTGAAGGTCACTGTTAAAGCAGGCTCAGACATGGTAATTGGATGTCTCTATAGGCCCCCAGGCTCAGCAGCTGTTGTGGCTGAGCACCTGAAGGATAATTTGGAAAATATTTCGAGTAGATTTCCCCACCATATTGTAGTTCTGGGTGGAGATTTTAATTTGCCGGATATAGACTGAGAGACTCAGACGTTCATAACGGGTGGCAGGGACAAAGAATCTAGTGAAATTTTTTAAAGTGCTTTATCTGAAAACTACCTTGAGCAGTTAAACAGAGAACCGACTCGTGGCGATAACATATTAGACCTGGTGACAAACAGACCCGAACTATTTGAAAAAGTTAACGCAGAACAGGGAATCAGCGATCATAAAGCGGTTACAGCATCGATGATTTTAGCCGTAAATAGGAATATTGAAAAGGGTAGGAAGATTTTTCTGTTTAGAAAAAGTCACAAAAAGCTGATTTCAGAGTACCTGTTGAGTCAACACAAAAGTTTTGTCTCAAGTACAGATAGTGTTGAGGATCAGTGGACAAAGTTCAAAACCGTCGTACATAATGCGTTAGATGAGTATGTGCCAAGCAAGATCGTAAGAGATGGAAAAGAGCCACCGTGGTACAACAACCGAGTTAGAAAACTGCTGCGGACGCCAAGGGAACTTCACAGCAAACATAAACATAGCCAAAGCCTTGCAGACAAACAAAAATTACGCGAAGAGAAATGTAGTGTGAGGAGGGCTATGCGAGAGGCGTTCAATGAATTCGAAAGTAAAGTTCTATGTACTGACTTGGCAGAAAATCCTAAGAAATTTTGGTCTTATGTCAAAGCGGTAGGTGGATCAAAACAAAATGTCCAGACAATGTCAAAGTGGTAGGTGGATCAAAACAAAATGTCCAGACACTCTGTGACCAAAATGGTACTGAAACAGAGGATGACAGACTAAAGGCCGAAATACTAAATGTCTTTTTCCAAAGTTGTTTCACAGAGGAAGATTGCACTGTAGTTCCTTCTCTAGATTGTCGCACAGATGACAAAATGGTAAATATCGAAATAGACGACAGAGGGATAGAGAAACAATTAAAATCGCTCAAAAGAGGAAAGGCCTCTGGACCTGATGGGATACCAGTTCAGTTTTACACAGAGTACGCGAAGGAACTTGCCCCCCTTCTTGCAGCGGTGTACCGTAGGTCTCTAGAAGAGCGTAGCGTACCAAAGGATTGGAAAAGGGCACAGGTCATCCCCGTTTTCAAGAAGGGACGTCGAGCAGATGTGCAGAACTATAGACCTATATCTCTAACGTCGATCAGTTGTAGAATTTTGGAACACGTATTGTGTTCGAGTATAATGACTTTTCTGGAGACTAGAAATCTACTCTGTAGGAATCAGCATGGGTTTCGAAAAGGACGGTCATGTGAAACCCAGCTCGCGCTATTCGTCCACGAGACTCAGAGGGCCATAGACACGGGTTCACAGGTAGATGCCGTGTTTCTTGACTTCCGCAAGGCGTTCGATACAGTTCCCCACAGTCGTTTAATGAACAAAGTAAGAGCATATGGACTATCAGACCAATTGTGTGATTGGATTGAGGAGTTCCTAGATAACAGGACGCAGCAAGTCATTCTCAATGGAGAGAAGTCTTCCGAAGTAAGAGCGATTTCAGGTGTGCCGCAGGGGAGTGTCATAGGACCGTTGCTATTCACAATATACATAAATGACCTTGTGGATGACATCGGAAGTTCACTGAGGCTTTTTGCAGATGATGCTGTGGTGTATCGAGAGGTTGTAACAATGGAAAATTGTACTGAAATGCAGGAGGATCTGCAGCGAGTTGACGCATGGTGCAGGGAATGGCAATTGAATCTCAATGTAGACAAGTGTAATGTGCTGCGAATACACAGAAAGATAGATCCTTTATCATTTAGCTACAAAATAGCAGGCCAGCAACTAGAAGCAGTTAATACCATAAATTATCTGGGAGTACGCATTAGGAGTGATTTAAAATGGAATGATCATATAAAGTTGATCGCCGGTAAAGCAGATGCCAGACTGAGATTCATTGGAAGAATCCTAAGGAAATGCAATCCGAAAACAAAGGAAGTAGGTTACAGTACGCTTGTTCGCCCACTGCTTGAATACTGCTCAGCAGTGTGGGATCCGTACCAGATACGGTTGATAGAAGATATAGAGAAGATCCAACGGAGAGCAGCGCGCTTCGTTACAGGATCATTTAGTAATCGCGAAAGCGTTACGGAGATGATAGATAAACTCCAGTGGAAGACTCTGCAGGAGAGACGCTCAGTAGCTCGGTACGGGCTTTTGTCAAAATTTCGAGAACATACATTCACCGAAGAGTCAAGCAGTATATTGCTCCCTCCTACGTATATCTCGCGAAGAGTCCATGAGGATAAAATCAGAGAGATTAGAGCCCACACAGAGGAATACCGACAATCCTTCTTTCCACGAACAATACGAGACTGGAATAGAAGGGAGAACCGATAGAGGTACTCAAGGTACCCTCCGCCACACACCGTCAGGTGGCTTGCGGAGTATGGATGTAGATGTAGATGTAGAACCAACTTCATTGTTGCTGTTCAAGCGGGTTTTGGCCTCAGGACAATTCAATTTCATTTTTGCTTTTTACGATTTTTGGCCCCAGGAAAATTAAAATCCGATGTCATTGTTGTTTTCATGCGGTTTTTTTGCCTGATGATAATTCAAAATCAGTTTTTCCCATCCTATGTGGTACAGCCTTGCCGTTGTGCTCATCTAACAAACAGTGCTACAACTGCTGAATGCCAAACTTGTGTAGTCATGCAAGTCTAGCAGTATGGAAGGTGAAATGTGCAACTCAAAGCATAGCCATCGTATTGTAATTCATGTCACTTGTAGCCGAACTCATTTACGTTATGACGCTTACAGCTCCATCTAGTGGGAAAACTTTCGTTAACCTGTCTTTTTGTCTAAATGTTTCCCCATTCTTTGATAATATTCCGTTGAAAATGGTTCAAATGGCTCTGAGCACTATGGGACTTAACATCCGAGGTCATCAGTCCCCTATAACGTAGAACTACTTGAACCTAAGGACATCACACACATCCATGCTCGAGGCAGGATTTGAATCTGCGACCGTAGCGGTCGCGCGGTTCCAGACTGAAGCGCCTAGAACGGCTCGGCCACTCCGGCCGGCTATGCCGTTAAAATTTGATGTCGTTCTCAGCAGCAGTTCTTTTTATACAGCATTTTGGAACCGAAACCTTGATTATAATTACCCTGTACAATAAATTTGTGAAGATACATGACCGTACAGTTCAGGCCAAAATGTCACACTCTTGTATGTGTGTATGATTATTAACAACTAAACTTCCGGTTTGTTATGAGAAATGTGAATATAATTCAGCCGCACCTCGTCAATAAGTCGCGGTACGTCTTCCGAAAGCCTTCTTTGCCTCTACTGGTGGGCGTGTCGTTTTGACGTAAACAAGTGGCAGTGGGAGGAGTTAGTGGACGACAGCAGTCGATGGAGCAGGAAGGGCTCTTCATGCATAGTGGGTTGCCATTTTAGACGCACGATTTCTCTGTCTGAAGACTGAACTTCGGTATTAGCGTGAGTCACATGTTCGAGTATAAGAATAATTGATGAAGAAAGACCATGAGGTGCAGGAAGAAGAGACAAAAGCCTACAACATGCAGCAAAAGGGAAAAAATATCAGTGAAAAGGAAACTAACACTGGAAAAAGAAGAGGATGCTGATAGTCCATCATATGGCGCAGGAAAGTATTAAAAAGCTTTGGAAGCCATTATCGTAACTTTAAAATTTTCATCTTTGAGGAACATTTTCTCGAAAACCGCTAACAGTATATCAATGAAATTTATACGCAATATTGTTTACTTCCTTTCTTTCATTTTTGTTAAAGAATTGTAAAAAAATTATACAATTCAAGAGTTATAGAAGAAAAAGTGCAAAATTTTAGAGAAAAAAATATTCATGGGTTTGAAGAAATTGTAAAACAAAAACCAATTAATATTTCTTAACATGGCATTATAACTTTGTAGAGAAATATTCACTGAATATGTAGTCCAAATTTCAGAACAATATGTTTAATGGTTTTAGAAAAAATGTTCCTTCTGTTTTCTAAAATTAACTTGGAGGAGATGGATCGTTCCGGCTCCCCTTAACTGCCTATCCGTGTCTACTATCGATTACCAAACTTGGTTTACTACGCACTAAGCCCCAACAGAACAACTACTCCTGTCACTGGAAAAGTCATATATGACACTATACACTGCACCGTTTGTGTACTGATACTATATTTATAGCCAGTTATAGTATTTATATGCAGTAAAATGTTACCCTCTGTGAGGATTTTTACAGAATTCACGGTGAAATGCCTAGAGGGTATTGCTTATAGGACTTGAAATTGAAGTTATGTAAATACACTGAAGGTAACTGGTCCTATTTAGAAACTGTTTTAAGTAATCAAACTTGTTCCAATCAAATAGAATACGGTCGCCAGCAAAATTATGCATAGAAATGCATACATTTTTTTTAAAAAAAATGTAAACAGATTTATTGGTAAAACACAGACTATACATCTTTCCTAAGAAAGTGCAATGAACCCAGACAGAAACAAAAAAAAAGTTATAGTGGGTAAAAGTAGTAGCAGAAAGATATTCATGTTCTCACAGACACAAAAGACACTGTTACACACATCAATATTAAATACTTTGTCAAAACTGAATAACTTCATCAACACTACACATGCAAGTCATTGCTAAACTTTAAATTGGGCATGGGCCTAGTCTTATTTCATTAGATATTTTCTACACAGTACAAATTTAAATAAAATTCACGTGAAACAAGATTCACACTATTTTTTAAAAGAAAAGAAGTAATTGGTTTCATGGATAATGGCATTCATACTAACTTTATCTTCAGTGGGTACTCATTAACTCATGTTACACCTTTTAACAGACAATGTGCACAAAACTCTACGTAAATTTTAATAATAGATGGAACTTTCTATAATCAAGTCAATTTGCGCATTTTCAGCATCTTTCAATGGGGATACCCTAATCTTGACTACTATAATAAAGCAAACTAAGCACATTTTCATGAACGACCTAAAGAATGCCAACTTAGGAAAACAGTTCTTTGTAAATTGGCTCACCTTGTGTACATTTTTAACAGATTCTATAGTCAATATGCATTAGATGAGTATGTGCCAAGCAAGATCGTAAGAGATGGAAAACAGCCACCGTAGTACAACCACGGAGTTAGAAAACTGCTGCGGAAGCAAAGGGAACTTCACAGCAAACATAAACATATCCAAAGCCTTGCAGAGAAACAAAAATTACGAGAAGTGAAATGTAGTGTGAGGAGGGCTATGCGAGAGGCGTTCAATGAATTCGAAAGTAAAGTTCTATGTCCTGACTTGGCAGAAAATCCTAAGAAATTTTGCTCTTATGTCAAAGCGGTAGGTGGATCAAAACAAAATATCCAGACACTCTGTGACCAAAATGGTACTGAAACAGAGGGTGACAGACTAAAGGCCGAAATATTAAATGTCTTTTTCCAAAGCTGTTTCACAGAGGAAGACTGCACTGTAGTTCCTTCTCTAGATTGTCGCACAGATGACAAAATGGTAGATATCGAAATAGATAACAGTGGGATAGAAAAACAATTAAAATCGCTCAAAAGAGGAAAGGCCGCTGAACCTGATGGTGTACAAGTTCGATTTTACACAGAGTACGCCAAGGAACTTGCCCCCCTTCTTGCAGTGGTGTACCGTAAGTCTCTAGAAGAGCGTAGCCTTCTAAAAGATTGGAAAAGGGCACAGGTCATCCCAGTTTTCAAAAAGTGACGTCGAACAGATTTGCAGAACTATAGACCTAACGTCGATCAGTTGTAGAATTTTGGAACACGTATTATGTTCGACTTTAACGACTTTTCTGCAGACTAGAAATCTACTCTGTAGGAATCAGCATGGGTTTCGAAAAGGACGGTCATGTGAAACCCAGCTCGCGCTATTCGTCCACGAGACTCAGAGGGCCATAGACACGGGTTCACAGGTAGATGCCGTGTTTCTTGACTTCCGCAAGGCGTTCGATACAGTTCACCGCAGTCGTTTAATGAACAAAGTAAGGGCATATGAACTATCAGACCAATTGTGTGATTGGATTGAAGAGTTCCTAAATAACAGAACGCACAGCGTCATTCTCAATGGAGAGAATTCTTCCGAAGTAAGAGTGATTTCAGGTGTGCCACAGGGGAGTGTTGTAGGACAGTTGCTATTCACGATATACAATGGAAAATTGTACTGAAATGCAGGAGGATCTGCAACGAATTGAAGCATGGTGCAGGGAATGGAAAATGAATCTCAGTGTAGATAAGTGTAATGTCCTGCGAATACATAGAAAGAAAGATCCTTTGTCATTTAGCTACAATATAGTAAGTCAGCAACTGGAAACAATTAATTCCGTAAATAGTTTTGGAGTAGGCATTAGGAGTGATTTAAAGTGGAAAAATATAAAGTTGGTCGTCGGTAAAGCAGATGCCAGAGTGAGATTCATTGGAAGAATCCTAAGTAGATGCAATCTGTAAACAATGGAAGTAGGTTACGGTACGCTTGTTCGCCAGCTGCTTGAATACTGTTCAGCAGTGTGGGATCCGTACCAGATAGGGTTGATAGAAGATCCAACGTAGAGCAGCGCGCTTCGTTACAGGATCATTTAGTAATCGCGAAAGCGTTACGGAGATGATAGATAAATTCCAGTGGAAGACTCTGCAGGAGAGACGCTCAGTAGCTCGGTACGGGCTTTTGTTGAAGTTTAGAGAACATACCTTCACCGAGGAATCAAGAAGTATGTTGCTCCCTCCTACGTATATCTCGCGAAGAGACCATGAGGATAAAATCAGAGAGATTAGAGCCCACACAGAGGCATACCGACAATCTTTCTTGACACGAACAATACGAGACTGGAATAGAAGGGATAACCGATAGAGGTAGTCAGCGTACCCTACGCCACACACCATCAGGTGGCTTGCGGAGTATGGATGTAGATGTAGATATAGAATATGTTCACTAGGTATTCCTTTTCAAACCAGTCTTTAAGAACATTTACTTTAAACTGACCTAAAAATGGTTTGTTGTTGGTTTGTTACCCTCTCAGTTGTTTACTTTTGAAACCCGACGTTAAGTAAGTAATTTTGAGAGATAACAAAACTTTAAAATGAAGAAGTTCAATTACTGGTAGGCTTTCACAAAAGCTACACTTAGTTCCTGTCTCGACTTCACCAAAATCCACAATAATTTTTGATTAAATATTTCACTCAGTTTGAATAAATTTAATCAGATAATTGTCCTTTTTTTTATAATCATTTCTCACAATCTGAACACTCGGAAATCATAGTTCAAAAGTGTGGATCCTTATATGTGTTATGACAGGAAAAAATCAAGGTACGTACATAACCTTTGGTACGAGATACGTTGTATTTGCTCATACTAAATGCGCTGATCCATCACTTTACAAATCTATGATTCCTCCTCTCTGTTATAGTGATCACGCAATATTGGTGGCGAGTATATGATGGCAGATGGACTTGCAGTTGTAATTGATATGCTCTGTTATTTTCTTCATGGCGACGATCATCAAAATTTATAGTAATTTCAGGCCACAAAACATTTTATTAAAACCATTCATCCACTCGAGGCTTTGGCATAATAAATCCAAGCACCAAAAGCCTCACTCGGTACCTGCACAATGCACATTCCAATCACTAGCTGCAAACTGTCTGGTAGCTGGTCTCCGACAGACTCTCATGTCCACCTTTTCACTTGCACCAACCGCAATTTGCGCGAACTACATAACTTAAGTTTTAGAGGGGAACCACTCCATCATCTACCATAACATGAACCAAGAGCCCTAAGTGTGGATCAGCAAAGTAGCAAGTAGACATTTTTAAGCAAACATTGCGTTTACCCATATTAACAAATCAATACAAAATTATTTAACCAAATTCGTACATTGCTAAATACAATCAAAGCAATTAGTCAGTAAAGAGAAAACACAGTACAACATATCAAAGTGCACATATTAAAGAAAATACACTCTATGCAAAGCATAATTAATCAGAAAAATTACATAATAAATTATTGTGGTGATACAAGCACTTCTAAATATGCATGGAGTCGGGAAAGGCTGGCATCGCTTTTTACTCTCTTCCTTTTGAAGTTCTGAATGTAAGACGAAGTTTTATCTTAATTGTTAATTTCGTGAGTTTTCTACTCCATATCGAAAATACAGCAATTGTTTATAACAGTGATCAGCAATTTATACGTGATCATATACTCTGATTCTGGCAATTAACACACAAGCAAATCACAGTAGTTTCGAGTTATTCTTTGCTGAGCCCTCACATCCCACTTGCCAATTCAAAAATTTTATAAAATAAGATTGTATGGACCCATGTTGCAGCTCACGTGATACTATTATTAATGTGCGATTTGCTGGCTCTTGGCTTGCTCTCACTGTATTTCGCAAGATTTATTTAAGAAATATTCAAAGTAGCGTGATTTTTCCCAGCTCATCTTGTTGTAGAGACTATATTTGCATTGCATAGTAGAGCTACGTTTTCATTTGTTGCACGAGTAAGCATATCACTTTTAATGGCAGGTTCAGACGTTGTCTGGTGGTTTCGGTAAACAGTGAGTGTTTCTTCATACTGCAAAGATACAGTTTATCAGCAGCTGCTAAATTGTATATGCTTATTTTCTATGTGTGTTAATTGCTGTTGCAAGGTCAAACGTACTATCGTTTCAGGCCAAAGTGTTGAGAGATATGTTCTTTTATATTCATAGCAGTGGATAATCACATTTTATGTTCGACATTTGTTAAGTCTTGATGCAAGAATCCTACA
Source organism: Schistocerca piceifrons (assembly GCF_021461385.2). NCBI lineage: Eukaryota > Metazoa > Arthropoda > Insecta > Orthoptera > Acrididae > Schistocerca > Schistocerca piceifrons. The sequence continues at coordinate 85,613,367 of NC_060141.1, forward strand.
CATTGAAAGATGTAAAATTTTATTTCATTAACGCACATACGGACGTTGTTCAATTAAAAGATTGTGTAACTGTTTTGCATTATGAGGCCAAAGGTAAAGAAAACACATACGGTTTAAATAGTTGTGCAGCAATCACATCTGTAACGTCAGATCTCTAGGTTTGCTTACAGTGTACGCATCTGCTCTGACAGACACTTCAAACCCGGCAGTTTCACGTGGTTGCAACCAATGGTCTTTTTCAAATAAAAGGTTTGGCTGTACTCTCGTGCTAGGTATAACGCGGTGACAGTTATCGAATTTTCCACTACAGCAGATTATTCATTTAATCCCAAAATCATTGCTGCTCCATCTGTTGCAACGGAAATAAGATTTCTTTCAGAAAGTCTTTAGAAAGTACCAGGATTCCAAACGATTGAGCAATTTGTTACAATACCTTCAGCAGTAACATTATTTATTTCAATTATATCTAAGAAAATATTTATGGATTCTCTCATGTCAGAGACTATGTTTCGGAAGTAAATCATTAAAGATTCGAATTGACTAATCGTTGTTCTCTCATCAATAATTAATGATATTTTAGATCTTATTGTTTAAATTACGGCACTTTTCATTTCTTGTACATTGTGGTTAATGATGTTACTACATGCATTTCCTGAATGTAAAATGTGTCCCAGGGCAACATTAAGTTCTAGAAGTTAAATTTCGGTCTCAACATCACTGGAAGCTTCATTCTTTTCCGCGACTTTAAGAGCAGTGCGAAATATATTTTTTTGTCACCCCCTGTTCATTTTGAAGCAATATTTGGCAGTAGCTTGATGAGTGAACTTTCTTTATGTTTAAAAACTTTTTTCCTCAACGAAACCATCTATTCTTTTATTGAATCACCTGAAGACTACACATACGGTAGCCAAGGTTGTGTGATGTTTATTACTTGTTTCTTCCAATGCCGATATTTTCTACTACTTTGAAAGTTTTTCAACCAAACTTTTTATATGAAACTATCAGCCGTGGATTTTTCTCACAAAACACGATTCCTTGATACGAAGTCCAACATTCTGGACCATCAATTGACTTCCTATCGTACAGAATTTCGTCCATTATATTTTCAGTTTTGCCTTCATTATTCAGATTTATATTTCCATTTTAAAGCCCACAGGCAACGTCGAAATTCCTGAATTTTCCCTCGCACACGAATTATTGACAAGTTTTGGCTTCTTAGATACAGGAGAACAAGGAAATTTGCTTACTTTGCTGGTCATCTTACATTAACCTTAAGCTAAGCTGCAACAAAAGACAAGATATACCGTACAACTTCGCATTGAACCAACATGGAGGAGAAGACTAAGTGAATAACCACGTACGTTATGTCAGTTGTGTCGGCTCAGCCACAGATAAATAAAGTAGTCGCCCACTTCTTGTAAGAGATTCAACTGTCGAGAACGGATGCCTGTAGCTTTGAAACGTCACACAAAGTTAAATATATCACTTTTCCTACCAGAGACTGATGTGCCATCGTTCATATTGCAATTTACTTCCAAATCGTAAAGAAGTTGCTTTGTGGACGGACAAATTTAGGGGTACGCGTCCGCCAGTGTCCCCCCGTACAAGGTCACTAGTTACAACCCATGGTTACACATCGCCTCCAACAGGCACAAAGTTACACAGACTGCCGTCCGCAGATACGATTTTTATTGGTGGCTTCCGCTTCATCAGTTAGATGAAAAACTCTGCTTTGGAATGGCGCCTGCCACAAAAATACGTTTTGCTTTTTTTTGTAACTTTTTTGTGTGTTATGAATTATGATATAACAATACACAACATAACAATTGGGAGAAATATTTTTTGTGTGAAAGCATAGTACAAGAATTACTGGTATCTTCTTTCAACAAATGTCGCACATTAATTGTTTTGTTTATAACAGAGATAGGGTTTTATATAAATTATTAAAATAGGATTTTCACTGCCTTTGTAGTGGTGATTGATTAAAGCGCTATTCTGCATGTTTTCTTTTAAATGCGTGTGTGTGAATGCCTAGGGGACCAAACTGCTGAGGGCATCGGTCCCTTGACTTACACACTACTTAAACTAACTTAAAACAACGTACGTTAAGAACAACACACACACCCATGCCCCAGGGAGGCCCCGAACCTCCGGCGGTAGTGACCGCGCAATCCGTGACACGGTGCGTCAAACCTTGCGGCCACTCTGCGCGGCTCTTTTAAATATTTGATTGATAACGTTGCACTGGTGAAAAGCAGACTGTATTTTTATAACTAGTTAAAACTTATGAGACGCTTTTGAGAGTAGTACTACGATATATTCAGGCAGAAACTCCTGAAAAGCAGTTTTTGCTCAATCTAGCAATCTCTTAGCATACAAAACGGCAACTGTGTATTGGTTATTTCTATGTGGTATTTATGGGAAGGAGAACTGTTCAGTGCGATTTATTATGTGTTAGACTGAAGCCTTTGTACTGTATACATGCAGTGTAAAATATAAGGCACTTTTTCTATATTTTACGTGTTACATTTTTTTGTTTTGTGTTCGTTTACAGGAAGTGACTGATTGTTCGGTTAATATTTTTTCTTCCTGTTGCAATTTTTTGAGATTGTTTCGTTTCCACTGAACGCTATTGTTGGTTGTGATTTTTTACAGTTAGACAGTGATTTATGGTGGATGTTCCTACTGAATGTTCGCTCTTGTGTTACTGAAGTGCAGGTATTTCTCTCCTTTTACACAAATACAGCAGGATCATTTTGTACTTTCTTGTCACGTTTATGTAAATCTTTGAGATAGAGATAGTGTTAATTTTTTTACCGTTGTCCAGTCACAGATGTGTTGTGGAGCTAGTGTGTGGTTTCTGGTAACTGTTTGTGCGTATCAATTATTCCCTGATATTGTTGAGATGTTATCGTTCCTTATTCATTGTTCTCTATATTTGTGCTAAGATATCAAGGACTACTAGATCCAAAACTGGAGTCAGAGGACAAGAGGAAGCTGCTTCTAATGATTTATTAGACGCAGAAGAGGTGAATAAAGACTGGCCTTATCAGATTAGTAATGCAAGCGGGGCGAGCGTGACAATCTAGACAGATGTGATAAGAGATGTCACTTTCCGGTATTAAGAGAGGAGTATGTATCAGGAGATCCAATATTCAAAACTAATTCTTTATAATGCGATCTGTCACAGTGTTTTGGTTTAGTAGGTGACGATTCGGGTCTTGTGTCTATAACATCAATACGAACTCACCCAACCTCTTCTTCTTTCGGTAGTAATGATGAACCTGGGAGTAAGGATCCTAGACAATTCAGACAGGCGATGTCTCCAAGACAGGAAGAGAATTTAAAAAAAGAGAAAATAAAAAAAAGCAGGAAGACTTTGTTTGTTAAAATATTGGAGGAGTTCACTAAAGGGAATATTAAATGACAAGAAGAGAATTTTAAAAGACTGGAAGACAGTTACAAAAGAATTAAAGAAGGTATAAGGTATGGAAATGGGGAAATGACAGGTAAGAAGTGTAAGGGAAAAAAAAGATATTCAGTGTTAGGCTAGAAGAGAGTAGGAAAAGGAGGGGAGAGATTAATAAATGGCTTAGGGAAGAGATTAAAAAATAGCACCGAACAAAATGGGAATTTTAAAGAGATTGAAGGGAGTAATAAGGAGGTTAGGGAAATAGTAGATAGTAGTATTAAAAAGTGGGAAGAGATGACTGGGAACGTTAACTATCCTACTGAGAAAAAGGGAATAAGGAAAGTCTCGAGTGTAAGGAGAAAATGCCAGGAGACTATCCAGATGCAGAGAACACTGAGCATAGTTCCAAGCTAATGATAGCAAGTAAAGCAGAAATGTCTCCAGGTTTTATGTACAGTTCCTGTCTCTGTGGATTTCAGTTTTTTGTCGTCTATTATAAGTTCGCCTTCTTCATGTCCCATCATTTTGATACACACTCAAATTTTGCCACAAAATATCAGTGCTAACCGTTTAGTATTTTAACCCTTTAAGTGTACCGTATCATAAAAGACTCAGTCTTAAAATTTCTCACAAAAATGACCTTCAACGTCATGGTGAGCAATGCAGACAAGAAGAAATTGGCAAAAGGATACAATAAGTTCTTATAAAGTTGTAGTTTCACTTTGACACCACTAGGACATATAATTGAATATCACAACTCTATAGCAAAATAACAATTTGTTACGTCAACATCGGTTAAAAAATTACAATGTTCGCAATACCGGTTTCAACACTTGATTTCCATGTTCAGATGTGATTACTGCGCTAACATCTTGGTTAAGATTTATAATGATTCCAGTTGAAAGTTCTGAACAGTATAAATTATTATAAAATCTGTCAATTAATACATCTATCGTCACATATTAAGAGACAGCATGACGTATGTGTACCGTTTGTTCCATTGTGTGCCATAATCTTCAGTTTACTGCACACTTTTCGCTCAATAGGTGCTTGAGGAGCATCTTCAACACGTTCAATGGGGCTCTCATGTATACAGACCTATTGCTCCTGGCATTCCTTCACATCCTTTCCTACTGCTTCTCTCATGGAGGCCCGCCCGCGATAAGTGGACGCTTTGCAGTTTTATAAGAATAAAAATGAAAACGAAGCTTAAAAGTCTTTCAGTCAAATATCCCTGATATTAATCGTTCATGAGCGCTGATTAAAAATATTTATTTTTGATCGCTAATGATAATTTTGTGAATAACTATTTCACATCACACTGGACCCGATGTCCAACTGGAAAACATATGTCTCTCTTTGTATGTTTAAAACCCAAGCGCCAGAGCAAACTATTAGATACATTTCTTTCATGAGAAACTTTTTCAGGCCAAAACCCAAACATTCACATGTAGATCTCAAAAATAGCGTAAAATAAATATATCATCAAAGTTTAAGAAGAAGAAAAATTTCTGCAAACGGTACTGATACCGAAAATTGCTATGCAAGTGTTGATGCTCTACAAAGTATGTTAAAAAATGTGGAACAAAACTACGGTTTTGACTGTTTTCTTCTTTCGTTTTGGAGTTTGCATGCTAAAGCACATTCAACCCTTCAAAAATATTGAAGCTATTGCTCCTAAAACTCGTAATATGTATTTACGACTGTTTTTGTAAGGAAACGTATTTGTCTCCTCTCGTAGCCTATGTAAACCTCATCCAGAGCGATTCTTATTGTCGATTGGCCAACTTGTGCGTCTTACTCCAGTCAGTTGAATTATGTGATAAAACAGCTGTCAAGCGTGTTGACGTCTGTACTCTAATATCAGGTTTCTTCATAAAATATTACCCTCTTAAAGAGTGCTACTGTGAAAATCCTTATCAGCAAAAACGTTCCCCATGAACAAAACAATTGTATTTATTGCTAGCTATTAGTCTACTGTGGGTCATATCGAAGGAAAAGATGCTGTTGCCTAAAAAAGTGTAGAAGTTTACAGCAATAAAGTGCGTACGTGGGCAGCTACCTTAGGCTTTAACGCCTCGTTGAAGGTCAGCTGAGTTGATGTTCACACACATGTTCATCAGTAAATACAGGGATGTTCACGAACGCTGCTTGCTTCCAAACTAACATGTTTTGAAGAATGGGGCGACATACGAAAAGGATCTTGATGTTTTATCATTACAATTACTTGGGCGTTATTTATCAGAACTGATTTATTACAAGCTTTCACTGTTAATGTACTGAAAATTCTTATAGCGCATTAAGGAATGCGCCACTGATCAGAGGCCATTGTTGTTGAGGCATTGACGCTGGAGTAGGTATTCTCCTCGCAGTAGAGTCGTAAGTAAAGACATCGAAGCATGGAATGGGCACAGAGGTGACAAAAGTCATGGCATACCTCCTAAAATTGTGTCTGACCTCCTTTTTCCCGGCGTAGCGTAGCAACTCACTGTGGCATGGAATGAACAAGTCGTTGGAAGTCTCCTGCAAAAATACTCAGCCATTCTGTCTCTGCACCCGTCCATAACTGCGAAAGTGTGGCCGGTGCAGGATTTTGTGCACGAGCTGGCCCTCGATTATGTCCCACGTATGTTCGATAGTATTTATTTCAGGTATTCTGGGTGGCCAAATCATTTGCTCGAATTGTCCAGAATTTTCTTCAAACCAGTCACGAATCATTGTGATCCAGTAACATGTCACATCGTTGTTTCGGAATATGAAGTCCAGGAAGGGCAGAAAATAGTCTCCAAGTAGCCGTACTTGACCATTTCCAGTCATTGATCGGTTCAGTTGGACCAGAGGACACAGTCCATTTGGACCACAAACTTGTCACTTTTCGTTTCAACCTTTCACCTCTCGCCTATGTGAGGAGTTTCCAGAAATAAGACTTGGTTTGGATTCCACGTCCGACTGCCTTTCCTGAGGTGGGATAAGTGGGGCACGTAAGGGACATGAAAGCCGTCGAAGTGGTGTCTGATAGAGTGTTCCACCAGGCCACTGAGAACACTAAATTATTATTATTATTATTATTATTACTCTTTCCTTTCTCAGACGTTATGTCTGGTTAAAAATGGAAAGTGACGCGGACCTTGATCAAGCGTGGCTTCCTTTTAACAGTACGGTATATGTTACATTGCATTCAGGAACTTTCGGGTATTTGGACATGTATCAATAATTACAGATTTCTGTAGTTGTATATATAAGTTTGGATGCAGCTCTATTGCGTCGATGTACTGGTGGATATTGTTTGGTATGACTCCTGTAATTGATAGTATAATGTCGACTTTATCCTGATGCCACATGTCTTTGACTTCCTCAGCCAGTTGGATGTATTTTTCAATTTTTCCTCCTGTTTTCTTCTGTATATTTGTTGTATTGGGTATGGATATTTCGATTAGTTGTGTTTATTCTTTTTATTGGTGAGAATGATGTCAGGTTTGTTATGTGATGTTGTTTTATATGTTATAATGGTTCTGTTCCAGTATAATTTGTATTCATCACTCTCCAGTACATTTTGTGGTGCATGCTTGTATGTGGGAACGTGTTGTTTTATTAGTTTATGTTGTATGGCAAGTTGTTGATGTATTATTTTTGCTACATTGTCATGTCTTCTGGTGTATTCTGTATTTGTTGGTATTGTACAGCCGCTTGTGATGGGATCTGCTGTTTCTATTTGTTGTTTGCAAAGTCTGCATATATCTGTTGTAGTATTGGAATCTTTAATAATATGCTTGGTGTAATATCTGGTGTTTATTGTTTGATCCTGTACTGCAATCACGAATCCTTCCGTCTCACTGTATATATTGCCTTTTCTTAGCCATGTGTTGGATGCGTCTTGATCGATGTGAGGTTGTGTTAGATGATACGGGTGCTTGCCATGTAGTGTTTTCTTTTTCCAATTTACTTTCTTCGTATCTGTTGATGTTATGTGATCTAAAGGGTTGTAGAAGTGGTTATCAAATTGCAATGGTGTAGCCGATGTATTTATATGAGTGATTGCTTTGTGTATTTTGCTAGTGTCTGCTCGTTCTATAAAGAATTTTCTTACATTGTCTACCTGTCCATAATGTAGGTTTTTTATGTCGATAAATCCCCTTCCTCCTTCCTTTCTGCTTAATGTGAATCTTTCTGTTGCTGAATGTATGTGATACATTCTATATTTGTGGCATTGTGATTGTGTAAGTGTATTGAGTGCTTCTAGGTCAATGTTACTCCATTTCACTACTCCAAGTGAGTAGAGAAGGGAACTTTCTCGACACTACGCTAGCAGTCAGATGTCGACAGGCACAGGCACATCCTTCAGAATCTGGTGGCCGGTCTTGGACTGGTAAGCACTGCTTTGTCACTGTGGCAGATGTCGATTCAAATTGGGTATGATTTACATTAGAGTAGGCGTTATTAATTCTTAATGTATTTTATGGAGACGTGTGATCTAGTCAGTGTCACGTAGAAGATTTCATTACCATTTTCCTGTGATTCGTGAATGGACTTTATCGTAGTGAATTGTTGTCCACAACATTTTAGCAATATTTATCACACCGTGCCAAATGCATAAAATTAACTTCTTTCATGTCTGATCAACAATCTCGCAGCTCCATATAACGTGATGAATGGATCTGTTTCTGCACCACCTTCGTATCCGTGGACGTGAATTTCTGCGAGATCCTTAGAGATAATAATTATCATTTTGTTTGAAGGGGTATTACTATGTGTGTGTTGCGAATTTACGTGTGGATGAACTGTTGTATAATGTCGGATCTTGTTTTGACTAAAGTGGACGATCATAGTGACGTACAGCAAGAGTAGAAACCCTGAGTAATTGTATAGCTGTGGGGACCCTATGCCACTAAACGAGGTGCACTTGGTACTACCGACAGAATTTTCGGAATAGTTGGCCCTTTACAACATACCTTAGGTCAATCGTACAAAGCATGTGCCAAAAAAATGGAAGAAAGCACAGGTCACACCCACTTACAAAAAGGGTAGGAGAAGTGGCACGGAACGTACCGTGAAATGTCTTTGACCTCCGTCTTTTGTAGACTCAAAGTTTATTCTGAGCTCGGACGAACTGGAATATCCCAGACGAAATGTCCTTCTCCACGCCAATCAGCATGAAGTCCAAAACATCGTTCATGTGAAGCCCTACTTACGCTTTTCTCACATGACATAATGAAAATTATCGATCTTCACTGTAGGGCAGGTACATATTTCTTGCGTTCCAAATAGCATGTGACTAAGTCAGTCGCACACCGAATCTTATTAATGAACATATTATCACATGTGAGTTTCAAAACCAAATTTATAATAGGATTAAAGATTTAGTGGTAGGGCGGACGCAGCACGGTACCTTACTATAGTTATCGACAGAGAAAGAAGGTAGCTCTTGGCGTGCCACAGCAAGGTGTGTTCGGTTCATTATGGACATGTCACCTTTCGCAGATGGCGTAGATAAACTATGTGATCAAAAGTATCTGAACGCCTGGCTAAAAATGACTCACAAATTCGTGGCGCCCTCCATCGGTAATGCTGGAATTCAATACGGTGTTGGCCCACCCTTAGCCTAGATGACAGCTTCTACCCTGGAAGGCATACATTCAATCTGTTGCTGGAAAGTTCCTTGGGGAATGGCAGCCCATTCTTCGTGGAGTGCTGCACTAAGAAGAAGTATTAATGTCGGTCAGTGAGGCCTGGCACGAAGTTGGCGTTCCAAAGCATCCGAAAGGTGTTCTGTGCGATTCAGGTCAGGACTCTGTACAGGCCAGTCGATTATAGGGATGTTATTGGTGTGTAACCACTCTGCCACAGGCCGTGCATTGTGGACAGGTGCTCGATTGTGTTGAAAGATGCAGTCACCATCCCCGAATTGCTCTTCAGCAGTGGGAAGCAAGAATGTGTTTAAAACATCAATGTGGGCCTGTGCTGTGATAGTGTCACGCAAAACAACAAGGGGTGCAGGTCCCCTCCGTGGCAAACACGACCATGTCATAATACCACCGGCTCCGAATTTTACTGTTGGCACTACACACTACACACTTCACCGGGCATTCGCCATACCCACACCCTGCCATCGGATTGCCACGTTGTGCACCGTGATTCGTATCTCCACCCAACGTTTTTCCACTGTTCAGTCGTTCAATGTTTACGCCTCTTACACCAAGCGAGGCGTCGTTTGGCATTTACAGGCGTGATATGTGGCTTATGAGCAGCCGCTCGACCATGAAATCAAAGTTTTCTCATCTCCCGCCTATGTGTCATAGTACCTTCAATGGATCCTGATGTTTGGAATTCCTGTGTGATGATCTGGATAGTTGTCTGCCTATTACACATTACGACCCTCTTCAACTGTCGGCGGTCTCCGTCAGTCAACAGACGAGGTCGGTCTGTACGCTTTTGTGCTGTACGTGTCCCCTCACGTTTCCACCTCACTATGACATCGGAAACAGTTGACCTAGAGACTTTCAGGAGTGTGCAAATATCGCGTACAGACGTATGACACAAGTGACACTCAATCACCTAACCACGTTCGAAGTCGTGAGTTCCGCGGAGCGCCCGATGCTGCTCTCTCACGATGTATCATGACTACTGTGGTCGCTGATATGGAGTACCTGGCAGTAGGTGGCAGCACAGTGCACCTAATATGAAAACCGTATGTTTTTGGGAGTATCCGGATACTTCTGATCACATAGTGTACATCTACATACATACTCCTCAAAATACCGCTCGTTGCCCTGCGAAGGGTACCTCGCACAATTTCCAGTCATTTTATTTCCTGTTTCACTCGCAAATGGAGCGAAGGAAAGAACAACCGCCTGTTTACCCCCGTATCAGTATCATTTCGGTCATTACGGAAAAGGAATGTGGGCGACAGTATAGTCGTTGTGGCGTCGGCCGCGAATTCTGGTTCTTTAAATTTTCTCACTTTTGCGAAAACAGTATTGTCTTCTCAGTTGAGTTCACGAATCACCTCCGTAACACTCGCCCGCTGATCGAACATACCGGTAACAAATCTAGCAGTACATCACGATTCCTTTAGAAGGTCCAAGACATTAGAGCAGTACTAAAAACTGCGTCGCACTAGTGTTCTATATGCGGTCTTCTTGATAGAAGAGCCTCACTTCCCTAAAATTCCCTAATAATCCGAAGTCTACCTTTCGCCTCCACTATTACCGTCTTACATGCTTCGATAGTTCATCGACATGACTGTGTCAAGCAGCGCACTGCTAACTCTGTATTCGAACACCCCAATGTTGTTTTTCCTACTCATCTTCATTAACGTATATTTTTCTACATTTACAGGAAGCTGCCATCCGTCGCACAAACTAGAAACTTCGTCTAAGTCATCCCACATGCTCCTACAGACACTAAACTACCAAACCTTGCCGTACACCGCAGCATCATCAGGAAACAGCCACAGTGTGTCTTCACCCTGTCCACGGAGTATTTATGTATACAGAGAATTAGAGCTGTCCCATCACACTTCCATGGGGCAGAGCTGACGATACCTCTGCCTCTGATGGACACTCTCCGTCCACGACACGTTACTGGGTTCTGTTACTTAAGAAGTCTTCAAACAACTCGCTTATCTATAAATCTATTCAGTATGATCGGAACTTCGTTGACAGTCTCTAGAGCGGGCCTTTTTTAAATGCTTTCTGGAGATCCGGGAGTACAGAATATGTCTGTTGCCCTTCATCCATGGTTCATAGGATACCGTGTGAAAAGAACACGCTGAATTTCGCACAAGTGATGCTTTGTCTATCTTTGGTGATTTGTGGTTGGAAGCTTGTGTGTCTCAATGAAATTTATTTTATTCGAACTCAGAACACTTTCAAAAATACTGCAGCATACTGATATTATGGATATTTCTCTGTAATTTTCTTATACTCAGGAGTTACTGGGCCTTTTTTCCAATTGCCTGGGAATTGACACTGAGCGAGAGAATCGCAATAAATGCAAGTTAAGTGAGAGGTCACTGCTACTTACTCTCTGTGAACCATCCGGATATGTCAGCGTCGTTATCCCCGCGTTGTTCTCCTGTTGAGCCACCTGCCCACAAGGCGTCTTCCTCATGCCGTTGACCCAAGAGCAGCTCCTGTTCCGCTGCTACCTTCCAACCAGCACACGGCCCTCCGGCCTCTATCTTGTGGCCACCGGAGGCATGGCAAGCGGATCCTTTAACGCCTCCTGCACCCTCTTGCCCACAGTGAGAAAATTTCCGGAGCTTCTGCGCCATCTACTATGCGGAAAATGATATCGACTGTGCAGCTGAAAGCACGGCACAACACACAACACACGCATTTCGCAAAGAAGTGACACTCAACGGGTGTTAATAAAGATGACTTCAGGATTTCTGGCGAGTACCATAGGCCATCGACCTTGCCACAATGCTAACGCCTGTTCCCGGCAGATTCCCGAAAATAAGAGCGTGGCAAGCTCTTGAATAGGTGACCACCCGGGTCTGCTGAGACGCCGTTGGCGAGCGGGGTGCAGTCGGCCCTTCTGAGGCCAATTGAGGAGCTATGTGATTGAGAGCTAGCGGCTGTGGTCACGGAAACTGACAACGGCTGGGAGAGCGGTGTGCTGACCACATGTCAGTAGCTCCTATCGCCTTAGGGCGACAAGCCTCAGAGACTTGTTCTGACGGAGTGTAGTTGCTTTTAGCAAATAACATAGCCCACAGCCATGGTGCATTCAGTGGCCAACACAGCTGACTGTCAAGTAGAGGATCCTGGTTCGGCCCCTGGTACTGCCAAGGATTCTTCTTTGGTGGAAGGACGAGAACCCTCAACTTGATGATGGCTGTTGACGAGCTACTTGGCCGAATGGTAGCGGTTCGAAGACGTGACAACCGGTCGAGTAAGAGTAGTATAAGTAGGCTGTTTAGGTTCTTATATTGGTAACGCCGACGCCACGTATCGCTCTGTATGAAAATCACTGGATGTGCTGTGTGCAGTCTGTGGCTGGTTGGCATTATTGTAATACTTGCCATTGTAGCGTTGGGCAGTTGGCTGTTAACAGCGCGTAGCGTTGCGCAGTTGGAGGTGAGCCGCCAGCAGTGGTGGGTGTGGAGAGATGGCGGAAATTTGAGAGCCGATGATCTGGACGTGTGTCCATCAGAGACAATACATTTGTAAGACTGGATGTCATTAACTGCTATATATATTATGAATTTTGAACACTATTAAGGTAAACACATTGTTTTTTCTCTATAAAAATATTTCATTTGCTAACTATGCCTATCAGTAGTTAGTGCCTTCAGTAGTTTGAATCTTTTGTTATAGCTGGCAGTGGTGGCGCTCGCTGTATTGCAGTAGTTCGAGTAACGAAGATTTTTGTGAGGTAAGTGATTTGTGGAAGGTATAGTTTAATGTAAGTCAGGGCCATTCTTTTGTACGGATTATTGAAAGTCAGATTCCGTTGCGCTAAAAATATTGTGTGTCAGTTTAAGCACAGTCATGTATAATTGTTCAAAGGGGACGTTTCGTATGTCGACTCTTAGCCGAGGATACCTCACTGGAATCTTCTGATTTTTTCTTGTAGTTTGTGTAATTAGTGTAGCTTTTGTTTATTGCTAGTGCGTAATTGTAGAGAGAATCTCCTTTGTAGTTGTAGTCTTTCATTGTTGAACAGTAAAACAGTTGAGGCATGCATGTAGATTTGCACCAAGTATTTCGCAGCTGCGCTTGCAATTAACTAGATATTATTTTCAGTGCTATATTAATGTGTTTTCTTATTTTCCTCCTCAAATTGTGCTTTTCTGTGTTGTCGTGTGAAATATTGTGACAATAATGGTGTGTGGAAAACGTAATACTAGGCTCCAAAGTAAACTGAGAAATGACAGTGAAGACAAAAGCAGTGTGTTAGCGCCACCGTGTAATGAATTAACTAATGTTCAACATAATTTGGTAATTGTGCATAGGTAAATGGAGCGGGTGGCAAACAATGATGTAGACTGTGAAACAATTAGTGAACAGGGAAGCATTATCGATCGATCGGTCGCAACAGCCCGCCTCAGGAATCGGGAATGACAGGACACAATCTTGCAAATACTGCAGATTCAGGTTTTGGGTCCTCACCGTTTTCTCAAATAAGTCAAGACACATTTTCTGCTTGTCAAAATGTGAATGTTGCCGGTGCAACTTCACTGCCGAAAAGCACTGAGGAACATGTTTCAGACACCAGTGCATTGTTATTACAGTTAATGCAACAAATGAGACAAAGGCTACAAAAGTTAGACACAATGGCACAAAATCTTCAAAAGTTAGACACAATGGAACAAAATCTTCAAAAGTTAGACACAATGGAACAACACCAGAGACAAACACAGCAATAGTTAGACGCAATGGAACAAAATCTTCACACCACGCTTGAACATACACGTGAAGATTTAACTACTGAGTTACATAAAATCGAATCGAAATCTCAAAAAGTCTTTAATGACGTAAAAACGCAAATTTGTGAGCATTTCCGACCTATTTTTTCGCGGCATGAAAATACATTACAGAATCACGAAGCAGCCATAAAAGAACTGCAAACAATTGTTCATGAAAATCATGAGACCTTTCAAGCTAAAATTGACTCAGTTGCATCTACCGATTCGGTTACGCAACTTGCAAAAACTCAGGAAAACTTAAAGGACACAGTAGATACGATTTCAACACAAATGGACACTCTGAAACTTGGTTCAGAAAAACACACTGAGGAAATAAGTACACAATCGGAGAAAATAGCCGAACTTTCGGATTAGTTCACTAACTTATCTACAAAGGTAGATGATGATCTGAATGACACAAGACCTGTAGCCATCACTGACACAGAAGAGTATGAACAAATTAAGAAATTCAAACAAAATCAGAATCTAATTAATACGCAACACAAAAGAGAAATCCGGGAAGTACAAGATCAGTTGGCACAAGTAATACAAAAATTACAAATTTCAGAGGACACTGGCGCTCCAACACGGGAAGAGGGACTTAGAAATACGAAAAAGCCGCAAAATAATAACACAGGGCATTTCGGAAGTTATGAAAGAAATTGGCAATGTGCACCGAACTTTGAGATGGAACCGCCGACACGACGTAACAATGACCGATATGCGACTCGCCGACACGATGATTTTGACTATTAGCTGTTCTTTACTACACGTTAATTCAAATCATTTAAAAATTCTGGCAACGACATTCATCCACAATCGTGGCTCCATCAATTCTCTCATTGTTTTCCTCCCAACTTGTCATTAGAGCACAGATTAGAATTTATGTGTGGTTACTTAGAGAATGAACCAGCTGTAAGAATGCGATCGGTCATTCACGATTTCCACAGTGAAGGAGAATTCTACCATGCCTTCCTATCAGCATATTGGTCTCAAGCCACACAAGACCGAGTAAGACATAACATCATAATGATGAAACATCTCAAACAATCTGAATTTTCAAGTCTTGTGAAATATTTTGAAGACATGTTGCACAAGACTCAGTACCTGACAAACCCATACAGCCCCTCAGAACTCATCTGCATTTGCTTAATCAAATTACCTGAACATTTACGACAAATTATTTTGGCAGGACGTTGCAAAGACGACATTGAAGCTTTTCAGGAACTCTTACAAGAATTAGAAATTGACACTGACAATCGCGGAACGCAAAAACTGGAACACAACAATTACAGGTGACATCCGTCGCAATTCCACGACGAAAGAAATAATAACTGGACACGACAAGGCTATTCTCACAACACAAATCGTGACCAAAACAGACACCACAACAGGCAACCGTTGGCGGAGTAGTAATAATTACAGGGAAAGATCACCTCTCTGTGGTAGTGACTATCACAGTGACAGTCAGAGAAACAGACAATATGGGAACCAAAATAATTATTATCAAGGGAGACAGAATAGACGCAACGGTCCAGCGCGCAGTTACGATTCAGGGAGAAATTCTCCACCACGTGACCCACAAGAGTGAAACTATGGAATCTACCGACATCACGACAGACGCTATGATCGTAACGACAGACCTGAATTGCAACAGAACTGGCGGGATTCAAACAGGGCAGGGCCCTCTCAACAAGGTGAATTTGTAGAAGTTAGGTCTCCAAATCCCAATAACGACGTGCGCCAACAAAGAGACAATAGGCAATGACTCATACCGCTGGCAGCCGCAAAATGTACTTCTGAAACTGACGACGCAGCTACCGTAGCAAGTAATTACGTAAAAATGGAAGACATTAGAGACATCTTACTCCAGGAACACGACGTAAAACATAACAACATTGCATATCCTGTGATTCACATTACAGTAAATTATGTAAAATTTACGGCAGTACTTGACTCTGGCAGTCCCATTTCAGTAATTAATGAAACAGCTTTTAGCAAATGGAACAAGTTGAACGGTTGCCCCACACTTCCTTTACGTAAGATAAAATTACAAGGTGCAATTTTTGGAAAAAGTGTAGATGTACGCCAACAAACCAACTTAGAATTCTTTTGTCAAAGTCACAGCTTCTCCATGAACTTTCTTATTGTCCCATTATTGTCGACGGAAATTATATTGGGAGTAGACTTTTTGAATGAATACAAAGCAATCTTAAATTTTCACGATGCTGAAATAAGTTTAGAGAAGGAAGGTAAGTCAATTGCTTTGAAATTTGAAGATTGGCTCTCAAACCATGACGAGGAAATTAATCGGCTTTACCTTCTGTTAGACAACAGTTCGGAATTTTCGACGAAACTTAACACTAACCATCACTCTGCAGGTACTGACAGGGATGATATCGACGGCATATTTGATACTGATGAGTTAATTCAGAATAAAATTAAAACATTTGAGAACTGTAATGACAGTGATAGGCAGGACCTTTTTGAGATTTTACAAGCACATTCCACAGTTTTTACTCACAAAACAGGAACAATCAAGGGAATTCAATACCAATTTCGTGTTCGTGAACATACTAAATTTTGTGTTAGACCATACGTAATTCCAGCACATTATAGGGACCGTGTTAGAACAGAAATACAATCTATGCTTGACGAGGGCATTATTGAGCCTGCAGTAAGCTCATACAACAATCCATTACATGTTGTTGAGAAGAAAAATGGATTGATCAGAGTTGTCTTAGATTCGAGACAAATCAATACTATCATCATTCCTGAAACAGACAGCCCGCAAACGATGGAAGAACTTCTTCAAAATTTTAATGGTGTAAAAGTGTTGTCTTCTATTGATCTCAGATCCAGCTTTTATCAGATCGAACTTCATCCAGAATGTAGAAAATACACAGCTTTCCTTTGTTTCGGCGTTTGTTATCAATTTCGGAAACTTCCTTTTGGTTTGAACATTTCTTCGGCAGCGTTCATTCGCGGGCTAAATTCCATATTACCTGATTTCTTAAAACGTCACATCACCTTATATGTGGATGATGTTCTAATAGCAGGAGCCTCATGGGAACAACATAATTGCACCCGCAACAGTTTGTTGCGTATTTTTGCAGAATCTGGAATTACAGTTAACTTGGAAAAGTCTGAATTCGGTAGGTCAAAGGTGAGGTTTTTGGGACATATTATTTCTTCTGAAGGCATTCAGCCAGATCCTGAAAAGTTAGAAGCAATCAGAGCCATTCCAGTTCCATCCACAAAAAAAACAAGTCCGCAGTTTTCTAGGTCTCGCAAATTTGTACCGTCGTTTTCTGAATATGCGAATTGTAATTACACCAAAACTTTGTTCTCTCACTGGAAAAAAACACTTTTTGGAACTGGGACGAACAAGCACAGTTGGAATTCAATTCTTCGAAAGAATCGCTACTTAATGCGCCAATACTAGCTCATCCAGATTTGTCACAAGATTTCTGTCTTAGCACAGATTCTTCTAAAGTCGGTCTTGTTGCCCATTTATTTCAAGAAGCCATAGAAAATGACACTACTGTTCAGAAAACCATTGCTTTTGCTAGCTGAGTGCTAACAAAATCTGAAAAAAATTATTCCGTTACTGAATTAGAAGCTTTAGCTATCGTTTGGGCATTTAACAAATTCCGTTTCTTTCTTTCTGGTAAGCACGTAAAAGTATATAGTGATCATCGTGCATTGCAATTTCTTATGTCTTCGAAATTAAATCATGACAGGTTAAAACGTTGGGCATTGTTTCTACAAGAATTCCACTTCACAATAGTCTACATTCCCGGCAAGGAGAGCATTGTTGCGGACGCATTGTCACGCGCACCGGCTGGGCTTGAGAAAAGTAACACAGAAGGCAACCTCGAGAAAAATTTCAGTATTCTTTACATTCAGAAAGTCGCCTTTGAAAACTTCATCACCACACCTTTAAAGGACATTGCTCATGAACAAGATAAAGATCCGATTTGGAAAGACATCAAAAGTAAATGGCAACGAAAGACACGCACACAGATTCGGCATTATTATCTGGTTAGAAACAACATACTGTTCAAATACTGCACTGTTGATGACAAGCTATGGGTACTTTGCATTCCTGACGATTTTGTTAATAAGCTCATTTGGTACATTCATTTCAGCTATGCACATTTTGGTCCACGAAAATGTTATCATATTCTTCGGACGACTTGTTATTTTAACAATATGGAAAAGAGAATTCGAATAGTCTTGTCTATTTGTAAACTTTGTCAAAAGGCTAAACCATCTACTGTCTCACATCGTGCTCCGTTGTTTCCTATCATTTCTTCTAAATTAAAAGAATTTGCTGCTGTTGATCTCTTGGGACCGCTTGTCAGAACATCTAATGGATTTTCGTACGTTCTAGTCGCTGTTGAACTTACTTCAAAATTTGTTTCTTTCACTCCGTTACGTAAAGCCACTGGACGGTCTGTATCCAACGCCTTTGTTAAAAATTTCTTACGTGAAGTTGGACACGTTAGTAAAGTCATTTCAGATAACGGACCACAATTCAGATCTGCTGTTTGGTCACGCATGCTTCGGAACCATAAAAGCAAACCTGTTTTTATTTCAGTGTACTCACCACATTGTAACCCGTCTGAACGGATTATGAAAGAAATCAATAAGCTTTGCAGACTTTATTGTCACAGAAAGCATCAGTATTGGGACAGATATTTACACTTATTTCAAAACGTGCTGAATGAAATGCCTCATGACTCCACTGCTTTACCACCTGTTCTTGTACTGAAGAATAAAGAACCACCGAACAGAATCAGAGAGCTTGTACCTTTTCCGAATACACGTAAACCTCGGCACAAAGACATAATTGATTTGGCTATTAAAAATATAAATTCTGCTGCAGACAAAAGGAGAAAACTACACAGTAAAGCAAATGCAAAGAAACTTTATATTGGTCAGAAAGTTCTCATT
This sequence comes from Schistocerca piceifrons, assembly GCF_021461385.2. Taxonomy (NCBI): domain Eukaryota; kingdom Metazoa; phylum Arthropoda; class Insecta; order Orthoptera; family Acrididae; genus Schistocerca; species Schistocerca piceifrons. The sequence continues at coordinate 85,632,149 of NC_060141.1, forward strand.
AAAGCTCATTCATTGTCACATAAGAAGAAACACTTGAGTCACAAATTCTTTCTAGTTTACAATGGACCTTACAGAATCCGACGTATACCACATGATAATTGCGTTGAAGTTGAAACTCTGCGTATTAGGAAGAGTAAAGGTTTACACCACATTTCATATATAAAACCGTTTATTGAAAGATAATCTGGAATGTTTGAAGTTAAATATCCAGTCAAGAACCAAGAGAACTTATTTAAACAGAAATTACGAATGCATTGTTATAGTGATCAGACGACATAGTGTTGTTATTTGTACATTCTTGCTTGTTAGTTGCACGATCACGTAACGACTGTAAGGCTCACATACTTAGAACATATACCAGCACTGCTAATGAGATTTTCATGCAACATTTTGGTTTACTTGAAAAGACATTCTATATTTGAAGTACTTTCTGTGGGATTAAAGATGACTTAGCATTTGGTTTCTTTGACAGCTACACAATTATATCACGACACTACTAATGTGTGACATAATTTACATTGTTGCTTTTCTGCTGTATCTACTTTATATCTGCACAGTTTTTCTGAATTCTTCTGGAAGGTAAAACATGTTTTAGTAGTAACTTTTGTGGTATAGCTACAATGAGACAGCTTTTTCGTAGCACAACAATACGTTACATTATAGTACTTTCTTGATCACGGTAATGTACGTAATAACTACGATATCTATACGCAAAACATTTCACTTTCGTTTATTATGATTTAAGTACATTGATTTCAGCAGAACTTTGCTTACAGAGGACGATAACTACGACACTTCCGCAGAGATTATCTTACAACAAGACGCACAGTTTAGTGCTACAGTATACGTATTTGAGTGATTAATTTTGTACTTAAAACATTTATTTTTAAAGATTTTTTAATTACAAAGAAAGTTTTTCGTGATACATTTAATTTCATTTCTGTAATCTGTAACACCTGAGGGTATAATTACATTAATCCTCAGGGGGGTACACGCTTACTTTGTGTACCATGTGTTTGGCAAGCACAATGAGCCCTAGCTAATATGGTATTTGCTTATATAACTTTACACATCGGTACCATATTTCTCTAACACAGAATTACTCAGCTATCTACTCATTTAACGTGAGAGAGACAAACATTTATTTTACTGCATCAGTGACAGATGTTTACGCAATTACACGGTTGGATAATTTCACACTTATGAAATTGTATTTTGTCTGTACTTTGTGAACTGTTCTTTTTTTTTTTTTTGGAACCATTGTGGTACTATGAGAGCTTTGAATGTCGCATTTGGTATGGGGTCATGATTGTTAAAGTACGTTTGAGGTAGATGACGCTTTTGAAATGAGCAGAGATTTTTTTTTAGGTTTTAAAATATTCATAAAGCTATGACGATTTTGAGATGTGATTGATCTGTTATGATGTTATTATTACGACGACGATGTGTATTATGCTTTTGAGGTATGTTTATGAACAATAAGCTGATGCTATATGAGGAATTTGATCATGCTAAGTATTTATTATGATGAAATATTGAAGTGTCGCCCCAAGACTGGCGTGTCGACGAATATGTACATGTGTAATAAGGTAAGGAATAAGAAGTAGTGGTTAGGGACTCTGATTTATGAAAAGGATGTTGGAAACCAAGAATCGTACTTTAAGAGTTATGAAATGTGTGTATGTGCGTGAATGTGTCACAATGCCGCCGAAATTTTTTTGGATACTGTTATATTTACAGGATTGTGTTTCTACACATTTGTAACGCAAATTTTCGATCTGTGAAATTTTTGTATGAGACTGTCACTGTAGTGAAACTGCTGTCGTAAACATTTCGGTAAGAAAGGTAAGTGACCGTGACGTAATGCATTGTGAGTGGCCAGGTGTGCCAACCGCTTTGAGAAAAAGCCATTAGGTGGAGAAAAAAGAGGCCATTAACCTCGGTATCGACATTCCTTTGTAGAAAGCATCGCAAATATGACACGCTCAAACTTGGAAAAATGATTACACTGTAGAGTTCTTTATTTATGATATTTACTGAAATGAAATGATGAGAAACATTTCACATCTATTGTCTTGCTAGTTGAAATATTGTTTACTGCATTATGAAATGCCATATGGCTAGTGAATGACGTTTCACGCCTTGCTTTGCCTATTTTGTTTAATATCTAGTTTCTAGCTGCACTGCAGCATTGGTTAAAATAAAATTTTATAGATGTACTAATATAGATATTTTATGCCTACAGATCTAGTAAATAATAAAATAATAAAATTTATGATCTACATAAAAAAACACGAAGGAGCACAAAAAGACATTTCCCTCCACAGGACTTGCATACATAATTTTCTTTTCAACTATTTGGTAATTTTTTTGGTAGAATAACTTCTTGTGGTGCACCACTTTAATGACATACATATTAAGATGTGAATAGACATTTCTCTTATCTGCATTGTTGTCTTTAGTGTACTATTTTTTCTGCTTGAGCTTTGTCATGTTTAGATATTAGTTATTGCATTTGCTGCTGCTGTTTGCCAGGCATAGTGCTACTAAATTTCACTTTGTATTACTCTGTGAAGCCAGTTTTACTACTGATTTATTTTTCTTGTTGCTGCACATTGGCTCATATTAGTTGTAATATTGTAATTGCTCTGTTAATTTAGATTTACTGCTGCTTGCTTTGCCAATTTGCATTTTTTTGTCAATGCTGTTTGTATTAATTGTATTGTGCTGCTGCATTGCCTCGCCCCTTAGTTTATGCATCTGAGCTCAGCAGATTTAAGTTAACTTAAGAGGGGGTAGACTATATAAGGATCTAACTATGATGAATTAGAAGAAATGTATTGAGAAGCTATAAGAAAATGGTTTTGCCAAAAAAGTATTTTGAAAGTGGATATGAACAAAAAAGTAGGGTTTAGGGACAACAGGTTTAAGAGGATTTTCTTGGACATAAATGATGAGGTAAGATAATGGAAAATAAATAATGAGGTAGGAAATATGTGAACATATAAATACAGAAAGCATGCTTCGATAGGATTTTTTTTTTGGTGGAAACAAATGTTGAAATAAGACGAAAGATCTATGGAATGAAGTTTTGGGTTGGAATGCAGTACCAAATGTTACACTGAAAACAGACCCTGTCCTGTCCTTTCGGATTATTCCGCTATATGTTTGTATACCCTTGTGTATTTGTGTTCTTCCTGTCTTTATGTGTTTAGCTAATAAGATTTATGTTGTAGACTTTTTGTAGTACTAAAGTACATTCACTGTGATGAGGAATACTGTTATCCTCAAATATAATTTGCGTTAATAATATGTTATTCACTTTGTAGAGATGTTTAGACATTATTAATTCTGTTCTGTTTCTATGCTCAAGTGTGAAATTAATGTTTCGAAAACTATTCTCATTATTTTATATATTAATTTATGTCATAATTCTTGTTAACACTGATGTATATGTTTATTTCTATTCTTCTGTAAAGCCTGTGTTACTACAAATGTTTACCGAGCGAGGTGGCGCAGTGGTTAGACACTGGACTCGCATTCGGGAGGACGACGGTTCAATTCCGCGTCCGGCCATCCTGATTTAGGTTTTCCGTGATTTCCCTAAATCACTCCAGGCAAATGCCGGGGTTGTTCCTCTGAAAGGGTACAGCCGACTTCCTTCCCCATCCTTCCCTAATCCGATAAGAGCGATGACAACGCTATCTGGTCTCTTTCCCCAGACCAACCAACCAACCAACTAAAAATGATATCTGTATTGTTATGTTCTTTAATGATGTATTTTGTACCTTTGTAATTGTATTCTTATGCTGTAAATTTATAATTGTATAGACACAATTTCTTCAAATTAAGTTTCATTTCAGTGCACAGGTTTCTGTTGTTCATAATATATGCACAATATGTGAAAAAAAGAGGACTGTTAGCGCTTGCATGTGTGTTGATAATTCAGCAAGGGACTGGTTAACAGAATTGCTTGTTCTAAGGACATACCAAACAGTATGTGAGTGCACAAGTGGTGGTTTATGGACTTGCTATATTCCCTGCAAGACTCTTCGATGGTGATCGTGCACCTGCAAAGTCGCAACAGATGGCTGCTGGCCGTCTCTACAAGGACTACAGTGGGTCTACACCTTTGATGACTCACCAGTACCATTATTTCTACAAGGACTGCAGTGGGTCTGCACCTCTGGTGGCCCACCAATAACATAATCTCTACCAGGACTACAGTGGGTCTGCTCTGTGACGACCTACCTACCAATATTCTTCATACCTTCGACTGACTCTGCTGTGGGTTTAGTCTGTTGTGGCCCATTACCTGTCTGCATGTCAAGAGTCTGCACTGTCTTTCCGTTGGAAGGACAACACTACTTCTTCAAGGCAGCATGGAAATCCACTACTTCGTGTGCATTCTCTTTTACTGCTCAGACTTTGAGAAAAAAAAAAAAACATTCTAATTTTAATGTGATAAATGATCAGGACTGTCTTTATGGGACTGTGAGAAAATTTTAGCTTTTGACCAACATTGTATCAATAAGCGTGTGCATTTGATATCTTTGTTATTGTAATTATGAAAAAATTTATCAAATCATTATTGGCCACTGCCCAAAACAATTTGTAAATTTTTTTGTGGGGAGCATGGGGGCTATGTAAGTAGGCTGTTTAGGTTCTTATATTGGTAACGCCGCCGCCACGTAGCGCTCTATATGAAATTCACTGGCTGTGCTGTGTGCAGTCTGTGGCTGGTTGGCATTGTTGTAACACTCGCCATTGTAGCGTTGGGCAGTTGGCTGTTAACAGCGCGTAGCGTTGCGCAGTTGGAGGTGAGCCGCCAGCAGTGGTGGATGTGGGGAGAGAGATGGCGGAAATTTGGACGTGTGTCCATCAGAGACAATACATTTGTAAGACTGGATGTCATGAACTGCTATATATATTACGACTTTTGAACACTATTAAGGTAAATACATTGTCTGTCCTCTATCAAAATCTTTCATTTGCTAACTATGCCTATCAGTAGTAAGTGCCTTCAGTAGTTTGAATCTTTTATGTAGCTGGCAGTAGTGGCGCTCGCTGTATTGCAGTAGTTCGAGTAACGAAGATTTTTGTTAGGTAAGTGATTTGTGAAAGGTATAGTTTAATGTAAGTCAGGGCCATTCTTTTGTACGGATTATTGAAAATCAGATTCCGTTGCGCTAAAAATATTGTGTGTCAGTTTAAGCACAGTCATGTATAATTGTTCAAAGGGGACGTTTCATGGGATGGAGTGTAGTTGCTTTTAGCAAATAACGTAGCCCACAGCCATGGTGTATCCGGTGGCCAACACAGCTGACTGTCAAGTAGAGGATCCTGGTTCGGTCCCTGGTGCTGTCAAGGATTTTTCTTTGGTGGAAGGACGAGAACCCTCAACTTGATGATGGCTGTTGACGAGCTACTTGGCCGAATAGTAACGGTTCGAAGCCGTGACAACCGGTCGAGTAAGAGTAGGACTTGCGCTTTGGGGGTTCCGTAGAAAATAATGTGTAAACAATGCACCTGTAGATTTACTGATTTTATGAGAATCCGAATATGTGACACAAATAGCCCTATCGTTTGATTGCACTGATTTAGAAGCTTACATTTTTTGTATCACCAGGGGACCGTTTAAATGGCTATGAGCACTATGGGACTTAATATCTCAGGTAATCAGTCCCCTAGAACATACAACTACCGAAACCCAACTAACCGCTCTGCCACAGTGGCCGGCCACCAGGGGACAGTGGACCTAAGTGCTCGCCATATATTTCAAGTTGATACCTCTACTCTTTCTTGGTAAAAAAGGATAATAATAGACACTCAAACGAGTAATGATGTATTCGTCTTAGAGTTCTGTTTTTACCGATGGAGGTATGGAGCCCAAAAAACTAACAACTTCTGGGAGAGCAGTATGCTGATCCCACACGCTTCCATTGCCTGAGGATGACATGGTGGTCGGTCGGTACCGATGTGCCCGCCAGGACCTGTGGATGGAGTTTAAATCTCCGTTACTCACAGCATATGATGTACATCTTTTTTATAGCACAACACTCGCTGAGTACTTGGTTCTCCAACTTACTTGTACCACTAACTGCTTAATAGATGAACATTCCATTTGCGTTGACCTTCAAGCTAGTAGCTCCATAGTACGACCTAAACCATGCAACTGTGGAACTCGTTACTGATTTCGAATAAATTGCGTAGGTATTTTCTCAGGCTTTCACACACATTGCTCTTTGACAGCAAACTACGGACATATGTTAAAATATGAGTAACAGAGCTGTATGCAACAGATTGAAACTTGTGTAAACTAACGATTGTTTTGTTACATGGGGATATCAAATTGTTACTGAATTACTTATAAGTGAAATATTCTGCTTTCATTATCTAACTGTGTCCAGAAAAGCTTAATATTCATGGTGTCACAAAAATCTTTTGTCAGGTAGACGGAATCACAAAGCGGAAGCTCATTTGAGGTTAATGCCCAAGTTTACCATAATATTACAGATTCTGTGGTAGCACCCGTCATCAACGTAAAAAAAGAAAGGTCCACTTATGGTTACTGATACGGTAAAAAATTTTGATAGTTTGAACAAAGCCCTAACATTATGTGTGACGAACATTATGTTAACGAGTGACACTATTAGACCATTCAGAGTCCACGATATGCGTACATCGTAAAAAAGATGTTGGATGATCTTTCGAAATGCGACAAAGTTGAGAAACAATTATTATGTTACATGCTTATACATAGGAAAATAGGAAAACTTCTGAGGGGATACAAAAATGACTTTTTGATTAATACCTGCCAGTTACTGCACACTAAGTTTATTTACAGTGCCTATGTTAGCTTTCAAAACAGTCCATTATCTTTTGTGTCAAGCAATCGAAGTGTACATCTTTAATCCTGTTGTCATTCGGATCAGGCTGTTAATTTATTCAAATCCCATTACGTGACATGTACGACGTAGAGACACCATGGGACGTACACTGAAGATAGTTCTCATAGCATAATCTCAAGCTGAGATGCTACCACCTACATCCAGATCATACCGACTTGATTCGAATTTGTGTACTGAGAACTCCCTATGACTATTACCTGTTGATGTCAGTATGTCGAAACAAAACCACAGTTCAATAAGGGTCTCGTTCATTCTAGACAGAACCTGAGTAGGTTGAACACATTTTCTTCGCCTGAAAAAGGAGTATTAATTTTGAAATGTATCACAGTTACAACAATGTTTACCTTGCAATTGACAGATTTTTTAAACTAAAGACAGGAGAAGGGACTGATAGAATAATCATTTACTTAAGCTGTAGTCGCACACACACAAACATTTTAAATATATTGTCAACTTCGTTCTTGCTTATAATCTGCTATTCGCCGTGTTCTACAGTTTTTAAGGGGGGTAGGACGTCAAACGGGCCGACTTGGAGCAGGAGAGGCACCACAGGACATTTCAATTTCTGGTGTCTATAATTTTACAAATAAATTCATAAAACTTTGTCAGCATGATCAGGAAGGATTCAGAATTCACACTCATAGCAGTGGAAGTTCTAAAACATAACGAAGTAATTTTTTTACGTGCGAAATTTCATCATTTTTTTCACTTACTAATGGCAGCATTTGTTGCTATAGGTACGCTTTTCTTCATAAGTTAGAGAGATTCTTCGATGAATTTTTCACAGCATACAAACCATACTTAAAGGTATGAAACTCTAGAATTTTCCAAATCTATTAAAAACTGTGGTAAAAATTGAGGCAATTAACTATAAAATTTGTGTTTTTTCTAAACATGAAGTTTAAAATATAACAGTTCATTTGTTTTTTCATAACCTAAATAAATTCTAGAGTTTCATACACCTGTGAGTATGGTATTGCTGTGCAAAATTCGTCGAAGAATCTCTCTAACTTATGAAGAAAAGTGTACCTGTAGCAAAAAATGCAGCTATTAGTAAGTGAAAAAATTATGAAATTTCGCACGTTAAAAAATTACTTGCTTATGTTTTAGAACTTCCACTGCTATGAGTGTGACTTCTGAATCCTTTCTGGTCATGCTGACAAAGTTTTATGAATTTATTTGTAAAAGTATAGATACCAAAAATTCAAATGTCCTGTGGTTCCTCTCCTGCTCCAAGTCGGCCCGTTTGACGTCCTACCCCCCCTTAAACGGTTTACCATTAAGAGAGTTGTTTGTACAACATTAATAAGATTACTTCCGTAGTTGATTAAGTTTATTTGGGCTAAATCATTTTCATTTCTTAATGCAATAAATTAGTTTCATTTACATATTAAAAACCATGACTTACAGACGTCATATGCCTTGAGAGTATCACACGAATATTCTTCAACTTCAACAATACTTTTGAGAAATATGTTCAGTGGCACGTAATGAAATTGCTTTTTATTACACCACTGTCATTGATTACGCTATTCTTCTACAGACTGTGACTGGCTTAAAATTATTCACTGCCGCACAAAACTAGTTCAGCTTTTGCATTTCATTCAGGCGAGCAGGTCACGATGACCATTTGAGACTTTCTACTGACACGTAACATTACACAAACAATACTTGAAGGTTATACCGGGATGTGTTCGTCACATATGTAAAATTGTTGATTTTCGTATGTAATTCACGAGCCCGACTCAAAACTGATACTGTGTGCAGCACTTTGATGACTGGTAGACGTTCTCGTAGATAACAGTAACGTACAACGATTAGTAAAATTTTATTCCACACAGTCTCGTTAATCCACTACATTCTGTAAATATACTACTGAACTACTGAGTCTTTCTGTGTTTCTTTGGCAAACAGTCTGTGCAGCAGGAGACCGTGAAATTTACCTCCTGTAGATCCACCAAATAATCCTAGTCTTGGATGGCTAAATCCGCCGAAAAGTTCGTGCCGTGCCTTCAGGCTGGTGGCCAGCTGCAGCAGACCGCCGTCTGAGCCGACATGCACGTCGTTGCCTATTCCCATAACTTTGACGTCTGCTGCCTTGGCGTCCACCTTCACCTTCCCCACATCGTTCAGCAGACGGTCCTTCACGTCATCCCCCGTGCTGGTTTGCCTGGTCACTCGTCGCAGCGAGCCACCAACCTCGCTAGCCACGGAGTGGACAGCTCCAGCCGGGTACGGACCGCTCACATGGCTCGGTGTACCACTCCAACTGAGACCGCGATCGTAAGCACTGCGCGCCACCTGCAAGCAACGACTTCTGTACCGCTATCGCCCAGGAGTATTTAAAAAGAGCAACTGCTTCTCCGATTCGCTACTGCGGAAAGATAAGGGCCGCACCCTATTATCGGACGGATCACTCACTGGTTTATTTATTTACATGTCAAGTTCCGTAGCACCAAATTGAGGAGCATATCTCCAAGGTCATGGAACGTGTCAGTACATGAACTTACAACATAAAAGTAATAACAGATGAAAATAAATGTTCATGAACCTGAAAGAAAATCAGTCCATAAGCTTAAGCAAACGCTATCAGCAATACAATGAGAATCAGCTTAATTTTTCAAGGAACTCCTCGACAGCATAGAAGGGGTGATCCATGAGGAAACTCTTCGGTTTCGATTTGAAAGCACATGGATTACTGCTAAGATTTTTGAATTCTAGTGGCAGCTTATTGAAAATGGATGCAGCAGTATACTGCACACCTTTTTGCATAAGAGTTAAGGAAGTCCGATCCAATTGGAGGTTTGATTTCTGCCGAGTATTAACCGAGTGAAAGCTGCTTATTGTTGGAAATAAACTAATATTGGTAACAAGAAACGACAATAAGGAATTTACATATTGAGAGGCCAATGTCAAAATACCCAGACTCGTGAACAGAGGTCGACAAGAGATTCGTGAACTCACACCACTTATTGCCCGAACCGCCCGTTTCTGAACCAAAAATATCCTTCTAGAATGGGAAAGTTACCCCAAAACATAATACCATACGACATAAGTGAATGAAAATAAGGAAAGTAGACTAATTTACGTGTCGAAGTATCACTCACTTTCGATACCGTTCGAATAGTGAAAATGGCAGTATTAAGTCTTTGAACAAGATCCAGAATGCGGGCTTTCCACGACAGCTTACTATCTATCTTAACACCTAGGAATTTGAACTGTTCAGTTTCACTATTCATATGCCCGTTCTGTGAGATTAAAACGTCAGGTTTTGTTGAATTGTGTGTTAGAAACTATAAAAACTGAGTCTTACTGTGATTTAACGTTAGTTAATTTTCTACGAGCCATGAACTGAGGTCATGTACTGCACTAATTGAAACCGAGTCGATGTTGCACACATCCTTTACTACGAAGCTAGTGTCATCAGCAAACAAAAATATTTTAGATTTACCCATAATACTAGAGGGCATATCATTTATATAAGTAAGGAACAAGAGTGGCCCCAACACTGATCCCTGGGGCACACCCCACTTGACAGTAACCCACTCAGATACCACATCACAGCCGTTATCAACATTGTGAATAATGACCATTTGCTTCCTGTTGCTAAAGTAAGAGGTGAACCAATTGTGAGCTACTCCTCTTATTCCATAATGGTCCAACTTCTGGAGCAATATTGTGAGATCAACACAGTCAAATGCCTTTGTTAAATCAAAAAATACGCCAAGCGTTCGAAACTGTTTGTTTAGCCCAGCCAGTACCTCACAGAGAAAAGAGAATATAGCATTTTCAGTTGTCAAAAGACTTCTAAAGCTGAACTGTACATTTGATAGCAAATCGTGTGATATAAAATGATCAATTAACCTTACATACACAGCCTTTTCGATAAATTTTTCAAACACTGATGGCATAGAAATAGGTCTAAAATTATCTACATTATCCCTTTCTCCCTTTTTATAAAGCGGCTTTACTACTGAGTACTTTAATCGCTCAGGAAACTGACCATTCCTAAAAGAAAAATTACAAATATGGCTAAATACAGGGCTAACATGCGCAGCACAGTACTTTAATATTCTACTAGACACTCCGTCATAACTATGAGAGTCCTTAGACTTCAGTGATTTAATTATTGACTCAATCTCCCTCTTGTCTCCGGCATGAATTTACAAAGTCTCCGAGATGATGGAAAGGATAAATGTATCAATTTTAAGAGACGCTAGTCCAGAAATGAACGGTCGTGAGGTATAAGCAAAATTCTATTCACGTTCTGCCTCATGCAGTGCTCAAACTAAGGTCCGCTACGCCAGAACCCTGATCATGATGTACAGAATTCCCGCTGAATGCTCCCCAGCATCCTGGAATTATTTCTCGTGTTGATGTGCTGGTAACGGTGAGTATAGCTTGGTCTGAGAGAGACCGAAAATCCTAAATCTCTGGTTAGTAATAATTGATTCCAGTAAAATACACAAGTTTCACAACTGTTGTTCAAAACAGCGTCTCCCAGCTTCAATACAGGGACTAGCACCGTCGAACAAGGCTCTGTTGTACCCGCTCTAATCTCCCCATTTTTTTGACAGTGTCGCAGGCAGTGAGTATTCTTGTCAGGAGATTCTCTGCAGTCTCGAGATGCATCTGGTACACAAGACACTTCACATGGTCCCACAAGAAAGATATCAACAGAGAGAACCTCCACCATCTACTTTTCAGGGAGTGTTTGATCAAGGTGTTCACAAGCCCTCTGTCTAAAGTGAGGTGGGGCTCCAGCATGTTCGAATCGCATCTATTGACGAGTAACAAGTGGAATATGTTCCTTGAACCTGAGCAGTATGTCTCTGATAAACACTTTGTACACCGTTGCATTTGAGTAGGGAGAAGAAACGGTCGTAACACGTACTCATTAACTACACCTAACCAAAGGTTGATTGATAATCTGTATTGCTGCCTCTTCCCGACTGTAGTGTGGGATTCCCATCGGTCGAAACATGACTATTGCGACTATTTGTCATTTCGTCTCTGGTGAAGCAGGCTTCATCCCTAAAAAGTAGATTCACAGGAAGGCGAGGAACAACCTTTAGCTGAACTCGACGTCAGGTTATAAGTAAGCAGGAGTCAAAGCAGTCACTTTCTGTGGATGGTAGGGGTGTAGCTGCACTACCCGTAAAACTCGCCACACTAGTACGCTGCGGAACATTAATCTAGCGTGCAGTTGATCGAGGTGTCATTGCAAGCGTCTCATCTAATGCAGCAAGCCCTACATCTAAGATTCGAGTCCGTGTAGTCCGTAGTCTTCGTCGATCGTTGTACTGTAGTACCAGTTGCTCAGTTTCCCTCAGTCGTAACAGTTCTGGAAGTTGGTGTGAGGCGTATGTTCTCTATGTCCACATTTTGTCTTGTAACAATGTTTCTCCTTCCCTGCCATGTCCATTTGGTCACCCATACCCGAAAATCATGTCTACAAGTTCCGTCACCGGGTGCTACCCCATTTGGTTTTGGGTGATCGAAGGTAATACCTCAACTTGTAAACACAGACTGCCGTCTACTACAGTAGTGACACAGTACACCAGGATTCCTCAAGTCAGTACACAGTACGTCACCTGCATTGGACAGGTGGAGTTATTAACACTGTCGCATCCAGCGAGCGGTCTACGCGCTTAATGAGATAAGGAAGGGGAGGATGGACCGTCCAGTTAGATACGTGGAGAAGGCTAACAGGATATTTTGGAGGAGTTATGGAACTCGGTCGGAAGTATATCAAAAACAGGCAAGACTTTGATAACTACAATCTTTAATTGCTCGTTCGAGCAAAACTGAATAAGTATGAATATTCCTGATAGTCCTACACCTATGGTGGGAGGTACGCGGCTAATTTAGACGCTCGAACAGAGCCAGAGCGAAACTACACGAGTCCAGACCTGCGCCTGACCTGCACGCAGGTCTGAATTGGTGGATTTATTATCATGTCGCAACCAACGAACGGTATAAACCCTTAATGAGATAAGGAAGAGGACTCTCCCACTGGGCGCCGCAACTATCACCTTTATAGGCAGCGTCGAACCTTTCCACGTTGGTGTCTGGGAACCGCTCTTCGGCCCTCGTATGTTTACATATAAAGTTACCGCCAAGGCTTGAATAGCACCTCGCTCATCGCCATGCGACCTCACGTCATACCTCGTGATTCTACGTCACATTTTCGGCCAACGCCCATCCTGCGGCGTCGTCTTTGCATTCTCAAAAGAACTTACTCGTTCTGGCTTCTGTTCTACCGCCTGTTAGGCGTTGCCTATTTTAAATATGCGACGTCACAGCCTTTACAAGTAAGAAATCGGCGGGATTTCCTACCCTCTCCCCCTCCCCCCGCCCTGCCCGTATTCTATACTCGTTGTTAACAAATTTCTCTTCTTCATAAGCGCTTTTCTTGCCATCGTCAATCTACAAGTTATTTTGATGCCCAGGTAGCAAAACTCTTCTACTACTTTAAGTGTCTCATTTCCTAATCCAGATCTTTCAGCATCACCTGATTCAGTTCGACTAGATCTCGTTATCCTCGTTTTGCTTTTGTTGATGTTCATCTCATAACCTCCTTTCAGCCGGCCGGAGTGGCCGAGCGGTTCTAGGCGGTACAGTCTGGAACCGCGCGACCGCTACAGTCGCAGGTTCCAATCCTGCCTCGGGCATGGAAGTATGTGATGTCCTTAGGGTAGTTAGGTTTAAGTAGTTCTAAGTTCTAGGGGACTGATGACCTCAGATGTTAAGTCCCATAGTGCTCAGAGCCACTTGAACTACCTCCTTTCAAGACGTTGTCCATTCCGTTCAATTGCTCTTCCAAGTCCTTTGCTGTCTCTGACAGAATTATAATGTCGTCGGCAAACCTCATATTTTTTACTTCTTCTCCGTGGTCTTTAATTCATTGGTTTTTTACAGCTTGCTCAATACACAAATTGAATAACATGGGGGATAGGCTACAACCCCGTGTCACTCCCCACACAACAAAACCTGAACCACCAAAACGATCATGATGTTCTATAGTGCAGGGATACCCTTACAAGGCGAGAGGTGGGAGCTTGTAATGCTTCCAGAAATGTTACGCAAAATAATCATGCTTCTTTTCAGGGCCGTAACTTTTTATAGACGAAAATTTACGACCGCATCAAACAATTCTTGGAAGGAGAGGATAGTCGGCGCATGGAGTAGATTCCCCCTCCCCCCCCCCCCCCCCCCCAACTCAAATCCCATCGAACACGTATGGGATGCGTTGGGAGGCGCATTACAGCAGGTCCGTACCCACTACGCACTAACGACCATCTAGACGTTTACAACTGCGCTGGAGGAGGTATGGAACGCTCTACCACAAGAACTTCTCACCAACTTTGTGGTCAGCATGGTAGAACGTTGCAAAGGAGGTGCTGTCGTGGATGGTGATCTCACAACCTGTTAAGAAACATTTCTCGTCTTGTGTGAAGTCCAGAGCACCACAGCGAATATCTTTTTTTTCGTCGCATTGCCTATTTATTTCGTTTACATTCTGCACTACGATCTTTCATTTCTTTCTATATATGGTTCTAGTTTCGAGCCGTTTTATTTGATAGTGACACATCATGCGAAAGTTACTTTCGTCTTCAAGTTTTGCACATTGCATAACATTATTTGTTTATGGTTCATATACATTTTTGTAATTCTTTTTTGCTTTAAAATTTTCCCATGTGAGTACTATATTTTCTGTAGATGTAAAGTAAAGTGTGCTGTACTGGAGTTTGAAGTTCTTTGCGGTGTATATGAGTAATGTATGTAAAATACTATGTAAATTGTTTATTACGTTAAATAATTTTCTTTTGACATTTTGTATTTAAAAACATTTTTGTGTATAAATTTCTCATGCTGATGTAAATTTGACAATATGGCCACGCTTAGGAACAATGTAAGAAATAGGTGTGATGTAAAAGCCATTGTGCTATTGTTTGAAACGAAAGTGGCTCTGGGGAGTGTAAAAGGTGACAAGGTCGATTTGGCGCGCTACCTAGAGCAAGTACTACGTAGAGCAAGTACGGGAAGAAAGTCACACAGTCTGTAGGCAGCTGTGATTGATGCAACACTTTTGTGGAAAAGGAGAAGCTTTGCCTGCAAATCTGCATACGGCTTACAGCATAGGTGCGAGTTGTTGGGCTACTGTATGTAAAATTCAACGACGCCAAGAAGTGAAACTGAGCCCACACAGCAAGATACTTGCAGGCCGTACTGTGGGTAGTGTAGCCGTCGTAACTGTTCGACACACCCAAGCCTACAGCCACCAGATAAGATTTATTTGTATTTTACTTTTGTACAGCGTGAATCATTAATTTAATCTGTGTTTTAACAATCATTCTTGAACTTTAAAGAAACCGTATCACCCTGTTATTTCATCCTTATCACACACCTATATAGGGTTCCTTACTAGTGTTTGATTAATCCGAGTATTCTGTTTTACAGACTGATGAAGTGCCAAGTTAATATAAAGAGGCACCATTTAAATTGTTTTTGTGTTTTCTTAACAATTGCATGGTATAATAATAAAAGTTTTCTTACGTAAAACTCAATCAGAGTGAAGCCAAGTTACTAGAATCTGTTAAATGACTATACAGAGTTAGTTCAAGGAATAATAGCTTTCTTAAGTAAATTCCAGTAAGAAAGAGGTTTTCTTGAAGTGAAATTTTCAGCGTGAAAAGTGTGTGCTTTACTATCCAAGTATTTTAGTATTTAAGATTTTTGGTTATGGTGTTTTTCTAAAGGTACTCCACCCTGGCCAAAACTATTTAGCTTCTTTAAAGTTATCTAATGAGCTTTTTCTATTTAAAAAAGCGTAATGTATAAGGGTGTAGTCCAACATTGTTTAAGTGGAGTAATATTTATTTGAAGAACCAAATTAAACAACAGCAAGAAAGTAGGCAAAACTCATACTTCCGGTTTTCCAATACTTCACTGTTTTATTGCCTGCATAGGCTGGCGACCATAATTAGGTGTTTTAAATCACTAAATGAAATTGGAACTTAGTTGTCCTAGCTTCAATATAATATTATTCATACTGCGTTTCTAACTCACCGCTGGGAAAGATCTTAGGAAAAGGATTGAATAGTCTGATTTACTTATCCATTAGACAAAACACACTGTAAAATCCTGTAAAAAGGGTAACCGTACTGATTAGCTTTTCCTATTAACAGGACTATCCTCCCATGGTGTACTTTATTTGGAAACTAAACTAAATTTTAAAAAGAGGGCTATACGTGGCCATATAGAGACAGGGTTTCTGTTATTTAGGTAAAAGCATACTAAATTGCAATAGTAGTGGTAGGATTATAATTGGTTTAATTCCGCAGTTGGCATGTCGAGGCTGAGGGCAGTCCTCCCTAGCCCTCTCACCGGTGAGAATTGCTCGCTGTGCCGGGAATGGAACGCGGGTACTCCACATGGCTTCCAGGAAATTTGACGACTGAGTAATGTAGGCGAAAAAAGGAAATTATATCACTCACATTTTTTTGAACTGTATTTAGTAGTAAAGGTCAAGCTGCGTTTTTCAACAACCCTGGCTTTCCTTTCGCAGTGACGGACGATGTGCAGGAATAAAAAGAAAAAGAAAATTAACTTGAACGTTTCATAATATTTAAACGGTGCGTTGTGGGATAAAGCTCACAATGATTCACTGAAATTTTACGGTGCTGGTTATTTTGTAGAGATACTTCCTTGACAGGTTCTTGTAAGTCAGGTGACAAAAGTGATTACTGTAGCATTGTACATAGCTGGAAGGAAAAACGATTACTTACAAGGGCTTGTATGGGAACTGCCAGGGTCAATTTGAGCATCATGGTCGCCAGGGCGAACCGGGTGGCAGCTGCAACAGCCATGGCACGCCCACCTGTAAACAACGAACCACAGATAATTACAACTCCTACGTGGATCTCAGAGATTACGGTGTCCACTTCGTTAGGAAAGGTTAGTGCAAAATACTAGTAATACTCGCTCGTGTATCTCTAATGTAGCTAAATAGTTTCGTGATTACTGCTTACATCACCTATTTGTGTCCCAGATGCAAATTTTGTGAAGAAGTTCCAATCTACACGTAAAGGTTAAATAAGACCTTCAACCTTCAATTTCGACTAAGATTCTCCAGTTTCACTGTTTCTGATTCTATTCCCACCACGATTAATATCATTTTATAAATGAATTTAAATATGAATTTGTCACTCAAAAAAACGTATGAAATAATGAAATCTTAGATTTTGGAACCATGGTCAGAAACTTAGCATTTGATATTCACTTGATCAGAAATTAATACTAGTGGAGTATTAGAATACACTTAATAACTGAAATTTGATGAGCCTTGCTCTGGTCAACTGTCATTTTAGAGTAAACGAGCTTATCACACTCTTGTCAAATGGGTTTCATGGGTTCGTTCTTTTCACAGTACAAAACGCTGAAATTCTTCAATAATTTATAAGCGGTATAGTTTTGAGCAAATAAACATAAATAGGCTGAGATTTCTAATGCATTAAAAACAAAGGGATTCTTCCAAATTTCACAGAGAATTTACAGATTAAAAACATTATGGAAACTCAGTTCCATATGGCTACAGACTGTGCTTGTTGTTAGCGGATACAAGGAGAAATGGCTGCTGTCTATGAACAAAAAAGAAATCAAATGGCTCTGAGTACTATGGGACTTATCTGCAGTGGTCATCAGTCCCCTAGAACTTAGAGCTACTTAAACCTAACTAACCTAAGGACATCACACACATCAATGCCCGAAGCACGATTCGAACCTGCGACCGTAGCGGTCGCGCGGTTCCAGACTGTAGCGCGTAGAGCCGCTCGGCTACTCCGGCCGGCTGTCTATCAACAGCTGGAAGCGGCGTTGGCTACCATCGATACGCTTCTGGCTAATGTTCAAATTTGAGGCGACATGGGGGCGCTGGAAATGAGACCTGCGATAGCTTTGGCCCCGCTGGAATCCCCTAGTGATCTGTCGCTGCATCTTCTGATACGCATCATCTGGCCGGTCCGTCCTCACTTCAGAATGGATGGCAGACAGTGGTGGGTTCGCGTGTCACCGGGAGGAAGGCGAAAGAGCCAGCAGGCCGTGCGGCTGGCTCCCTACGTCTTAGCAACAGGTACGAGGTGCTTCCCAGTGTTGATAATATCTCTGAGCCAGCACGGGTTGCCTCTCCTTTTGGGCAAGCACCCAATCTTCCTGCCCAATCCTGACAAGTGCAGAGGGAGAGTATGCTTGTCACTGGGAGCTCCACTTATAATACCCTCCTGCTTCCCGGGATTTGCGAAATTACAAGTTAACAAAGACCATGTATTATGAATTTTGATCCGTGTCGGGATAAGGCATCCGAATCCGAAATAAATAATGATTATTCCGCGGGAAACAGGAGAGGTTATAACTTGATCCTTATTGAATGAGTAATTTCATTCAATATCGATCGGTAAATGATATAATTGAAATAATTGGGAAATAAATGCGAAATTACAAGTTAACAAAGACCATGAATTATGAATTTTGATCCGTGTCAGGATAAGGCATCCGAATCCGAAATAAATAATGATTATTCCGCGGGAAACAGGAGAGGTTATAACTTGATCCTTATTGAATGAGTAATTTCATTCAATATCGATCGGTAAATGATATAATTGAAATAATTTGGAAATAAATGCGAAATTACAAGTTAACAAAGACCATGAATTATGATTTTTTGATCCGTGTCGGGATCAGGCATCCGAATCCGAAATAAATAATGATTATTCCGCGGGAAACAGGAGACGTTATAACTTGATCCTTATTGAATGAGTAATTTCATTCAATATCGATCGGTAAATGATATAATTGAAATAATTTGTAAATAAATTTTTCTAGTGCAAGTTTTGCCGAAAGAAATGATTAAGTTGAAAAAGCAATCAAAAAATCGGTCGCCACCTCAACTGATGAGTGACAGTACTGTTAAGTAAGTGAATAATTGTGTCAAAAATAAAGTTTACCTGTTTGTAGCGCAGCAGGTGGAACAGGAACTTTTACGTAAGTGCCATGTCAGGCTGAGTAGTCATATAAAATAATGTCATAACAATCTAAGTACATTTAAACATTAATGGTTAACTTTCAATAAGTATTTTGATAATTATTTTGTTCGTAATTTGTCAGCTAAGTGCAATGCTGACAACACAGATATTTATCTATCGAGATTTTGAATAATGGACTGTCATTCTGTCTTTAAAATTACGTACTTTGCACAGTTTAATATACTGATAATGAAATATATTGCCAATAATTGATTAACTATGTTTTGAATGACAATAATTCATTAATTGGGCGATTAACACGTGAAATAAGCTTTATAGTTTCATGAAATATCCTTGAAGTAACTTCAGCTGAATATGCATTGAAATAAATCTTAATAATCAAATTTATTACTTCAGTTTGTTGTTAAGTTACTACGGTTGATGTAAGCTTATTAAGTGCAACAATTAAGTACGATAACCAACCGTTCAAAACAGTCTGAAATTTACTCTTCATCGTCTATGCAAATAATTTGATAATTAACATATTTTCTCTTGATAATAACGTGACACACTCGGTTCAATACGGTAAGGATCGGAAGAAACCTACTTGGTGTTATTGTCGGGTGGAATGTAACTGCAACACTTCGACTATAAAGTGCTTGTTATTGGTTGTTCAACTTCAGAGAAAAGCACAGTCACTGGCAAGCCTTCTACAATTTTATCCTACGAAAATTACGTAGATCTTACTTCCCTCGTTGTCGGTGGATCGACGGAAGTCCACGGCGGCGACACAATGTGGTAGCGGGCTTTTACTGTTGCGACTTGGGCCCACAGTGCGCTTCACATTTAAGCCCTCGTTTCTTCAACACTATGCCCATTAATCCACAATAACTTGCCCGGCCATGCTTCCAGATATGCAGACCATTACTTTCCCGTCGTACCTAGATCCACACACTAGCCGTTAGATGTAACACAGCTACGAATAGCAGCACTCAACTGTACGTCTTACTCCGAGCACGGAGTCACAGCTACTACTGCCCGCTGGTGCGCTCCCGCGCCCAGCGGCACGACAAAATAATCTCTCTGACTTCAACGTTAACTAAATATGCCCTGACTTGCCAGTGTTAAATATTACTTAATATAAACTTAGTATTTACAATACATATTTACACTAGACAATACATGGTGTACAAAGAGTTTCATGTGTTAAGTAAGCGAAAAAATCCATAGCAAGGACTGCGCTGTAGCCTCACACACTGTTAGGCGGGTGATGGAGGCCCTCAGGGAAATACCAGGCAAGGCGGGAAAGAATGCAAGTGGGCACTCGATATGTTTACCGGAAGAGGCCATGCCGTCGGCTATAGTGCACACAGGGTGCAACCGGCTGTATATAGTGGCACATGTCAGCACGAAAGATGCCTGCCGCTTAGGTTCTGAGGGCATCCACGGCTCCTTTCGGGGGCTCACTGATTTGGTGGAGGCAACTAGCATCACATGCAGGGGCAGGCAAAGCTGTATGTTTGCAGCATCGTTCCCAGGGTTGACCGAGATCCTCTGGTTTGGAGCAGAGTGGAAGGTCTAAACCAGATACTCAGATGACTCTTCGACGGTATCAGAAGCAAATTTCTCGACTTCCATTATCGGGTACAGAATTTATGGGTTCCCCTTAATAGGTCAGGCGTGAACTACGCGCAGGAAGCAGCTACTAGGGTAGTGGAGTACGTGTGGCGTGCACATGGGGCACTTTCAGGTTGGAGAAACCCTCCCTTGGGGTCAAAGACGATTTTCCTATTAAATCAACCACAGTGTCCTCAGAGAACTTTCGTCGTCCCAGATCAGAGACATAAAAGGTTAATATGATTTTAGTAAATTGCAGGAAATCCAAGGAAAAGGATTCACTCTGGAACCGCGCTGCTGCTACGGTCACAGGTTCGAATCCTGCCTCGGGCAGGGACGTGTGTGATGTCCTTAGGTTAGTTAGGTTTAAGTAGATTCACGTCTAGGGGACTGATGACCTCAGATGTTAAATCTCGTAGTGCTCAGAGCCATTTGAACCACAAAAAGCTCCCAGAATTAAAATCTCTTGTGGGAGGTTATTACGCACAGATAGGAACAGAAAATTGGTTGAAACCAGTAGTTAATATTTATCGTAAGGAAATATTAGATGCCAATAGCGGCGGCACGTATATTGCAGTGAAGAATTCGATAAAATCTAGCGAGTTTATCATGGATTCCGGTTGTGAATTAATGTGGGTGAAGTTAACTATCAAACCCCGGTCAGAAAAGGTAAACGGATGCTTATATACACCGCCAGGGTCAGGAGCGTTAGTGTTAGAGCGCTTCAGACAGAATCTGCAGAAAATCGTTAGTAATTTTCCTGAACATGCTATTGTAATAGGGGGTGACGTCATGCTGTCAAAACTTGTGCCAGAGACATGGATTCGGATGAAATTGTTCTGGATATCCTGCCCAAAAATTACTTTGAGCAGTTAGGGAACCAACTCGACAGGGTAAATGTCTTAGACCTTCAAACAAACAGATCCAAATTTATTGAACCAGTTAACGTAGAGCAAGGTATCAGTGATCATAAGGCTGTGATAGCATGTATGAAACGGGTCTGACAAAGAATGTTAAGAAAGATGGGAAGACTTTTTTACTTAGCAGAGGTGACGGGACACAAATTTCAAAGTATTTGAGCAGTCAGAATCAAGTACTCGATAGTGACGAAGAGGTGTAAAACGAATGGAAAAGATTCAAAGGAATCGTGCAATATATTCCTAATAGGGCCTTAAGCGATGACAAACACCCACCATGGTTTAATAGCCGTGTTAGAAAACTTCTACATAAAAAGAGAGAACATCTCAGATTCAAGAGAAGTAAAAACGTAGGTGATTAACAAAAGCCGAACGAAGGGAAAATGAGCGTAAGGAGAGCAATCAGAGAACCGTTCAGCTACTTTCAAAGTAAAACTTTATCAACCGATCTGAGTGAAAACTCTAAGAGGCTTTTATCTTGGGTCAGTAAGTGGTGTCACAATCGTCTGTTCGTTCACTCGGTGACCATACTGGCACCGAAACGGAATATAGCAGTGAGAAGGTCGAAGTGCTGAATTCGGTCTTCCGAAATTGTTTCACCGCGGAAGATCGCAACACGCTCCCTGCTTTCAATCGTCCTACGAACGTCGAAATAGCAGATATTGAAATAACCGATCGCGGAATAGGAAAAAAACAATAAAATCACTCAGCAGTGGAAATGCGTCAGGGCCAGATGAGATACCTACAACTTTCTACAAAGATTATGCGAAAGAACTTGCTCCCCTTCAAGCAGTAATTTATCGAAGATCGCTAGAGCAACGAAGGGTATCTAACGACTGGAATAAAGTGCTTTCCTTGTTATACAATTATAGACCTCTATCGTTGATGTCAATCTGTTGTAGCATTGTGGAACATGTTTTATGCTCAAGAATTGTGACGTTCTAGCAGAAGGAGAAGTACAAACACGTTCCGGGAAAATCAGGAATACAGAAATACAAGTCGCTGAGGAATGAAATAAATAGGAAGTGCAGGGAAGCTAAGACGAAATGGCTGCAGGAAAAATGTGAAGACATCGAAAAAGATATGATTGTCGGAAGGACAGACTCAGCATACAGGAAAGTCAAAACAACCTTTGGTGACATTAAAAGCAACGGTCATAACATTAAGAGTGCAACGGGAATTCCACTGTTAAATGCACAGGAGAGAGCAGATAGGTGGAAAGAATACATTGAAAGCCTCTATGAGGGTGAAGATTTGTCTGCTGTGATAGAAGAAGAAACAGGAGTCGATTTAGAAGTGATAGAAGTATTAGAATCGGAATTTAGCTTTGGAGGACTTACGGTCAAATAAGGCAGAAGGGATAGATAACATTCCATCAGAATTTCTAAAATCATTGGGGGAAGTGGCAACAAAACGACTATTCACGTTGGTGTGTAGAATATATGAGTCTGGCGACATACCATCTGACTTTCGGAAAAGCATCATCCACACAATTCCGAAGACGGCAGGAGCTGACAAATGCGAGAGTTATCGTACAATCAGCTTAACAGCTCATGCATGGAAGCTGCTCACAAGAATAATATATATAGAAGAATGGAAAAGAAAATGGAGAATGCGCTAGGTGAGGATCAGTTTGGCTTTAGGAAAAGTAAAGGGACGAGAGAGGCAATTCTGACGTTACGGCTAGTAATGGAAGCAAGGCTAAAGAAAAATCAAGACACTTTCATAAGATTTGTCGACCTGGAGAAAGCGTTCGACAATATAAAATTGTGCAAGCTGTTCGAGATTCTGAAAAACGTAGGGGTAAGCTATAGGGAGAGACGGGTCATATACAATATGTACAACAATCAACAGGGAATAATAAGAGTGGACAATCAAGAACGAAGTGCTCGTATTAAGAACGGTGTAAGACAAGGCTGTAGCCTTTCGCCCCTACTGTTCAATCTGTACATGGAGGAAGCAATGATGGAAATATAAGAAAGGTTCAGGAGTGGAATTAAAATACAAAGTGAAAGGATATCAATGATACCATTCGCTGATGACATTGCTATCCTGAGTGAAAGTGAAGAAGAATTAAATGATCTGCTGAACGGAATGAACAGTCTAATGAGTACACAGTATGGTTTGAGAGTAAATCGGAGAACGACGAAGGTAATGAGAAAAAGTAGAAATGAGAACAGCGAGAAACTTAACATCAGGATTGATGGTCACGAAGTCAATGAAGTTAAGGAATTCTGCTACCTAGGCAGTAAAATAACCAATGACGGACGGAGCAAGGAGGACATCAAAAGCAGACTCGCTATGGCAAAAAAGGCATTTCTGGCCAAGAGAAGTCTACTAATATCAAATACCGGCCTTAATTTGAGGAAGAAATTTCTGAGGATGTACGTCTGGAGTACAGCATTGTATGGTAGTGAAACATGGACTGTGGGAAAACCGGAACAGAAGAGAATCGAAGCATTTGAGATGTGGTGCTATAGACGAATGTTGAAAATTAGGTGGACTGATAAGGTAAGGAATGAGGAGGTTCTACGCAGAATCGGAGAGGAAAGGAATATGTGGAAAACACTGATAAGGAGAAGGGACAGGATGACAGGACATCTGCTAAGACATGAGGGAATGACTTCCAGGGTACTAGAGGGAGCTGTAGAGGGCAAAAACTGTAGAGGAAGACAGAGATTGGAATACGTCAAGCAAATAATTGAGGACGTAGGTTGCGAGTGCTACTCTGAGACGAAGAGGTTAGCACAGGAAAGGAATTCGTGGCGGGCCGCAGCAAACCAGTCAGTAGACTAATGACCAAAGCAAAAAAAAAGGAGAAGGAAAATCTCATGTATAAAAATCAACATGAATTCCGCAAACAGAGATCCTGCGAAACTCAGCTTGCTCCGTTCCTCCGTGAGTCCGTGAGACAACGGCGTTCAGTTGATGCCGTTTTCATTGACTTCAGGAAGGCATTTGACACCGTCCAGCACTGCCCTTCGGTGGAAAACAAAAAGGAAAAAAAAAAAAAGAAAACAAGCTTTTCAAGACTTCCTTGCAGACAGAACTAAACACGTCGCTCTTAACGGAACAAAATCGACAGATGTAAAGGTAATTTTCGGGTTCCGATCTTTCAATCTGACGCCACTTGGGCGACCTGCAGTCGATGAGGATGATGACAGCACAGCACCCAGTCACTGGGCGGAGAAAATTCCCCGACCCAGCCGGGAATCGAACCAAGGCCTAGAGGATTGACAATCCGTCACGCTGACCATTCAGATACCGGGGGCGTACAGATATATGTGAATGATCTAGTAGAAACCGTCGGATGCTCTCTAATGCTGTTCGCAGGTGACGCGGTTGTCACAGCAAGGTAGCAACGTCAGAAGATAGCAACGATTTGCAGAATGACCTCCAGAGAATTGATGAATAGTGTTGGCTCTGGCAGTTGATGCTGAACGAAAATAAATGTAATATATTGCGCATACATAGGAAAAGAAATCAATTACTGTTTGGGTACACAATTGATGACAAACCATGAAAGGTCTCTGCTGGATTCCTTTCATGTTAATTTCTTAAATCTGTTGTCATTTACAGCATAAATTCCTCTTCTAAATTTACTGTGGCGTTTCTGACTATCTGGGAGGAGACTGAGTAGTGGAACGTGTTACTTTTATACATAAACAAGAACGATCTGTCACACTACTACACTTTAAAACACAATTTATATGTAATTCATGTCACACAGTCTCATATGGAACCTACATCCGCTTTCTTTTATATACTGTATATGATAAGAAACTGTCATCCCCCTTCCATTCTGTGTGAGAGGATGAATGAGAAAATGTATTTCTAGTTGCATGCTTGAGGGTAGCAGATAAACCTGTCTGCTAGAGAACAGTAGGACCAACGTCGGAACAGGTAGCTACGCTATCTAAAAGCAGAGGGGTTTCTATCCTTAGTATGGTCCTGTCCGTCCCTTGTCATGTTGGTATAGGAAGCTGCCTCTCTGGCCACTTCCGTTTGTATTTGTGAGCCACCCTCAGGAAGGGACCACGTCAGTCTGTCCGCGGCGAGCGTCTGAAGTGGTAAGATCTCCGGCTAAGCGCGTCTCTGCTAAGTCCGTAGGACAATGGATTTCTGAAGTTCAGCCTAACTGAAAATTTAATCACCTTTATTTCAGGTTTAGCTCTAAAATATCTAATGTTATCTTAAATTGCAACGCAGTGTAATTCGAGTGTGAAGTTCAGAATATATTCCGGTAGTTGATTTGTCACTACTTTGCGAGTAAAGTGGAACCACGTGTTGATCAGTAACTCTAACTAGCATCATCAACCTTCAATGCGAATGTGCGTGAGATTATAACGTCTCGTCTTGACAATATTTTTCAATATAGCAACTTTTCTTTATGTTCAACCCACGTAGGGTGTCCTTTGTGAGACCAGTACCACGTGCTTATACAATTGTTTGACCCATCAGGTTAATAGTAAGACGATAGTAACCAGTTCGAGGTTTTTCTTTTGTAAATTCCTTTTCGATCTAATTTATTTTAACTATCAAAATTATTGTGGAGTTACACTCTTTGTGTAAACCAAGTTGACTACGTGAAGCATGTAGTTCAAATGGTTCAAATGGCTCTGAGCACTATGGGACTTAACATATATGGTCATCAGTCCCCTAGAACTTAGAACTACTTAAACCTAATTAACCTAAGGACATCACACACATCCATGCCCGAGGCAGGATTCGAACCTGCGACCGTAGCAGTCGCGCGGCTCCGGACTAAGCATGTAGTCTAATCATCAAAGTAGCCCTCAGCTATTCTTTTCGGGAAGATTTCACATAGAGTTAGTATGAATTTAGCATACCAGTGTGTGGTAATTACACGACGGACAGGATTGCGCTACGAACGTAACTTCTTTGGGTGAAAATTGAATCGGTTGGTTGTGGTTAATTTCCTCTTGCATATGTTTCAACGTTCTTCGTGTGTTATTTTATGAATGCAGTGTTGTATGTAGTCTCCCATTCTTGGCTCCCTATTTAATGTGTTCTGTAAGATTGCAAACTCACATTTTCACAATCCTAAATAAGGCACCAGCTTAGTTCTGACTCAAGTTTTATATGCTGAAATTTCAATGATCAATGTTAAAATAAATTTGCAAATGTAAACTGATTTATTTCTTTTTATTTAAATTTTCTTTATATATATATATATATATATATATATATATATATATATATATTATCACCGGTTGTCGTATGACTATTAAAAGATTATAATTAATGTTAGTCTGGTTGGGAATTTGGTAAGCTAGGCTGGATACTTGGTGAAACAGTTGCTCAGTAATGCAAGGTTAACTTCCCCAGACAGCTCACAGCTTTTAACGCACTTTTATGGTCTTGAATAGCAGCACCGCTTACACCTCAAATCAATGCAACAACATTACAACCGCTGGGAACAGTATCTGCCGTAAAACATCTAGGAGTAACTATTGAGAGCTATCTCGAGCGGAATGACCACATAAAACAAATAATGGGAAAATCAGATGCCAGATCCAGATTACCAGAATCTTAAGGAAACGTAACTCATCCACGACGGAAGTGGCTTATAAGGCGCTTGTTCGACTGATTCTTCTGTATTGTTCGTCTATCTGGGATCCATAACAGATAGAACTGTTATAAGGGATGGAGAAGGTCCAGCGAAGAGCGGCACCTTTTGTCACGAGATCGTTTGGTCGGCACGAGAGCGCTACGGAGACGCTCAACAAAATGTACTGTCAGACGTTACGAGAGAACCGTTGAGCATCACGAGAGATACACTACTGCAATTTTGATGGAGGACTTTCCGAGAAGAGTCAGACAACTGCGCACTTTCCCCCACACCGTCTCGCGTTATGACCATGAGGATAAAATTCGAGAAATTAGAGCCAATACAGAGGCTTGCCGACAATCATTCTGCCCACGTGCTATTCGCGAGGAGAACGGGGTTGGAGGATTCAGTTAGTGGTACAAAAAGTACTCTCCGCCACAGATCATTAGGTGGCTTGTGGGGTATGATGCAGATGTAGATGATGTAGATGGAAATAACTGACAATCCGTACTAACAAATACAGGGTGTTTCAAAACTGACCGGTAATTTTGGAACGGCAATAAAAACTAAACGAGCAGCGATAGGAATACACCGTTTGTTGCAATATGCTTGGGACAACAGTACATTTTCAGGCGGACAAACTTTCGAAATTACAGTAGTTACAATTTTCAACAACAGATGGCGCTGAAAGTGATGTGAAAGATATAGAAGACAACGCAGTCTGTGGGTGCGCCATTCTGTACGTCGTCTTTCTGCTGTAAGCGTGTGCTGTTCACAACGTGCAAGTGTGCTGTAGACAACATGGTTTATTCCTTAGAACAGAGGATTTTTCTGGTGTTGGAATTCCACCGCCTAGAACACGGTGTTGTTGCAACAAGACGAAGTTTTCAACGGAGGTTTAACGTAACCAAAGGACCGAAAAGCGATACAATAAAGGATCTGTTTGAAAAATTTCAACAGACTGGGAACGTGACGGATGAACGTGCTGGAAAGGTAGGGCGACCGCGTACGGCAACCACAGAGGGCAACGCGCAGCTAGTGCAGCAGGTGATCCAACAGCGGCCTCGGGTTTCCGTTCGCCGTGTTGCAGCTGCGGTCCAAATGACGCCAACGTCCACGTATCGTCTCATGCGCCAGAGTTTACACCTCTATCCATACAAAATTCAAATGCGGCAACCCCTCAGCGCCGCTACCATTGCTGCACGAGAGACATTCGCTAACGATATAGTGCACAGGATTGATGACGGCGATATGCATGTGGGCAGCATTTGGTTTACTGACGAAGCTTATTTTTACCTGGACGGCTTCGTCAATAAACAGAACTGGTGCGTATGGGGAACCGAAAAGCCCCATGTTGCAGTCCCATCGTCCCTGCATCCTCAAATAGTACTGGTCTGGGCCGCCATTTCTTCCAAAGGAATCATTGGCCCATTTTTCAGATCCGAAACGATTACTGCATCAGGCTATCTGGACATTCTTCGTGAATTTGTGGCGGTATAAACTGCCTTAGACGACACTGCGAACACCTCGTGGTTTATGCAAGATGGTGCCCGGCCACATCGCACGGCCGACGTCTTTAATTTCCTGAATGAATATTTCGATGATCGTGTGATTGCTTTGGGCTATCCGAAACATACAGGAGGCGGCGTGGATTGACCTCCCTATTCGCCAGACATGAACCCCTGTGACTTCTTTCTGTGGGGACACTTGAAAGACCAGGTGTACCGCCAGAATCCAGAAACAATTGAACAGCTGAAGCAGAACATCTCATCTGCATGTGAAGCCATTCCGCCAGACACGTTGTCAAAGGTTTCGGGTAATTTCATTCAGAGACTACGCCATATTATTGCTACGCATGGTGGATATGTGGAAAATATCGTACTATAGAGTTTCCCAGACCGCAGCGCCATCTGTTGTTGAAAATTGTAACTACTGCAATTTCGAAAGTTTGTCTACCTGAAAATGTACTGTTGTCCCAAGCATATTGCAACAAACGGTGTATTTCTATCGCTGCTCGTTTAGTTTTTATTGCCGTTTCAAATATACCGGTCATTTTTGAAACACCCTGTACATTCTGCACACCAGTGTGAATAGTCGGTTTGTTGCCACTCCCCCCTAGATTTTGGAAATTCTGCTGAAATGTTATCCATCTCTTCTGCCTTATTTGATCTTAAGTCCTCCAAAGTTCTCTTAAGTTCTGACTCAAGAAAGAAAATTATTTTTGTTGTTTCCTAGCGTTTTAGAATCTATCCACTTTGGATTTTTTTATTTGACATTATACTGTTCTTATTAGTTGCATGTACAGTAAGCACGCTGGCGTAACAGCGAACCCGTTTTTAAGGGGTCTCAAGAACTGTGAATCAGAACTTGGGTTAACGTAAAATTCTGCATCGCCTGTTCAACCAGGAATGTGACAGCTCTGAGATAATTGACACAAACTTAAAATTTTACTGATAAGACTGGCTGCAGTGGATGAGAGGCAGCATAATAGAAGCAAGGAAGGAAAAGCACTTCGTTTGGTGGGGCATAAATTGACGTCGGACACCAAATTATTTGATAATGGTTAGCTAACGTCGTGCTACAGCTTTGTAAGCTGGTGTTTATAATCCGCGACCACGCAAGTGGACACCTGTTACAACAGGCTGACGCCTGGTTGAGAAAGACCGTGAAGTTCGGAGACGGACAAGGTATTATTTTGCAAGATGCTACAGGCAGATTGTGCTGAGACAGTAAAAATGACCACATACGCCTTACAGCTAGACGAATTACCCATGTCCAATGTTGATTCAGCTGTCAGTGCCGCTGTATAGCCGATACAGTATAGTATTGGAGTCAGATTGTGGCAGTTGTTTCCTGATCAGTACGTACCCTCACATCACATAACAACGCTACCGTGGGCTATGTGATGAAGAGTGATGCTCTGTCAAAACAGGAGTGGAATAAGCCATAAAATATCTCCCGTTTCAGCTATGCAATGTCTCTGATCACCTGCAGCCAGCTGCGCGAGGTACTCTTCGTCTGTCATCGGTCTGATGTGAGTTACACAGTTTGCTATTATTAGCCTCAGCTTCAGCCCATAGTTGTGCAGCTAGCAGAGTCCACATGCCACCGAGAGCTGATCTGGTGCCTTCCAGCCGGAGGGCACCTGCTGCCTGACTGCCGCCAACTTCAGAGCGTCTACGTGGCGATCCACTCTCCAAATCTGGGCCTGACTGGCTGCTGACTTGTGGGTCCACTGTCTACTACTGCGTGTTTTCCTCTGCAGGCCACTGCATCCAGAATCTTGCGGTGGTTCTCAGGATTGGCTTCCACACTCAGGATCTACTTGAAATGGAGAAACTGCGTCGCAGTTTTGAATTTCAAAGCATAGTTGATTCACACCATAATTTCGAATTTTGTTTGTTAATCCTGACACAGAACATGCAACAGGAGTAACTTATCCGTAGAGGCACACAAGACTGCAGAACTCCTGTTTGACCTGCGATGGAATTGCAAAAAGTTAGGAAGCGTTTCAGTCTCACTGCCTCCTAAGATTTAGTATGTAATGTCAAGTTCCAAAAGATAATTTAGTATATAATTTAACGTAATTGTGCAATTCCTGACTTTTGCCTTTTGGTTTGTTATTGAAATTATTATGGCTGTTTCCATGTTCCTAAGACTCAGAGCTTTGTTTACATGTAATATGTAATTTGTCTGTACCAAAATTTATTTTCTAGGTAACTAGATATTTCAAATTTGGTTTTAAGCCTACGTTGACGACAGTTCTCGATAATCTGAAAAATCTTACTTATGTGATATTATACTTTCTGAATATAGACCTCATGGGGTGCCTGAAAATGTTATCTAACTAAATATTGTACGACTCAAAATCGTAATGATGGACTAGAAAGATTTAATGAATCTTTCGATGCCTTATCCTTGATATTACACGGTGTATTCCGTCTTTGCACCTAAACGAAAGGCTTTTTGTTTGTTGCCATGGGAAAAATGCCGTTCATTTAAACGAAAAGACGGGATACACCTCCATAAATTTTGAAGAAACTAAGTAAAAGCAGAAAACGAATAAAACGTCCGCCTCAGACTTGGTGCCTAGTCATAAACAATTTATATTCACGATGTTGCCTACCTGAGTACCAATATCTGCAGTGTGTCAATATTTTATTGGGTACATTATGACCGACCGATTACATTGTGAGCAATGCACTTCGCACATATCCACAAAGTCTTGTTTTACGTCCCCCTTAAAGTAGCTTTAATCTACGTCCTCACCCGGTCTAGCAAATTTCATCCTAAATTTCGATGTCAATCCATGCGTCGGGTTATCAAACTTGTAGGCGAAACGAATATGAATGAGAGAAGAAAAATGGTCACTGTACTCACCTCATTGTGCTGACAATGTAGTTGTCGGTCCAAATCCACCTAACGTCGGTTATCCTCCTGGGAGGGAGGGGGGGGGGGCTGGGTCTGGTTAGATGGTTAGTTTGTGTATATATCCCGCTACAGGCTATAATGGCATTGCTAATAGTTTAGAAGCATAGGAGGTAAATGCGGTAAGTTCGCTGTCAACGCCAAATAATAAAAGCAGTAAACACAGCGCATTGATTCAGAGCGTAATATGCAGGTGCGGCAATCATAGTGTTATGTCGCTGCGGTCGTTGATCATGGATGTAAGCCGTACCTGAAGTATCGGGTGTGTGCTCAGCTCAACACGGGGCCTTCTAAGAAATGGCCAGCTCGCAGCGTTGCCTCGTCGAAAAGGAGGCACCGGTGTGTAATCACGTTGTCAACATTCTCGCCAGTGATGTGCAATATCAAACCAGAAGCAGGCGTCCGACAAGGAGCGACGACGGACTCCATAGAAGGTGGTCACCCGAGCCAGCTCATCTGCGATGGGGATATGGCAGAGAAGACATCCAATTTAGTAAAGTGGTCTTGCAACTGTAGCACCTCGTGGAAAATTGCGGGCCCTCAGATGTGCACATTATGTGTGCTCACTTCTCCAAGTAAGTGAATTCATCACTGAAAACGACACGATCCAGAAAATCTTCATCGTCATGCAGTAAAATTTCGTTCGCAAAGTTGGCACATAAACCATAGTCTGAAGGCTCTGTACTCTGTAATAACTGTAAAGTATAAGGCTGTAGTCGTAAACGTCCTTACTCGTTCATCAGCCGGCCGAAGTGGCCGTGTGGTTAATGGCGCTGCAGTCTGGAACCGCAAGACAGCTACGGTCGCAGGTTCGAATCCTGCCTCGGGCATGGATATTTGTGATGTCCTTAGGTTAGTTAATAACTAGTTCTAAGTTCTAGGGGACTAATGACCTCAGCAGTTGAATCCCATAGTGCTCAGGGCCATTTGAACCAGCCAACTCGTTCATCAGTCTTCATTCCTGGTCGTCTGGTTCGACCGAGACTCGTACTCGGGACCTTTGCTTTTCGCGGGTAAGTGGTAGAGCACTTGCCCGCGTAAGGCAAAGATCCCGAGTTCGAGTCTCGGTCCAGCACACTGTTTTAATCTGCCAGGAAGTTTCATATCAGCGCACACTACACTGCAGTGAAAATCTAATTCTGGTCATACCATCTACTCATGTTATCACTTGAATGATTACAATGGAACTTAACACGGATCTCGCGTTGCACTGTAACAAAAGATTCACCACCTGCACACTGTAAAACACCACACCTTTCTCTTCAGTTCTCACCATCATTGCCACCAGCGCTTTCGAACGGAAGACATGGGACACAGCGCATGCGATTGTGCACAGCTGTACGAAAAAAACTGTATGAGATGCTATTTCAGTTGACGTATTATTTATAATTGTAAATTGAATGTAATAAATGCTACAAAGCCTTAAAACACCGAAATTCGTTTTGAAACACGCATTAGTTAACTGATCGTTACTCTTCATGAATATTTATGACATGTCTGACCAATAATTACGTTCAACGTCTAAATACATATCGCTTAAGAAACAGCGTATGCAACAAGTAAATGGGCATATCAAAATTAAAAGAAAAAGAAGACGTGGAATAGAAATCTTGAAACCGAGTACTCCAAGGAAAACGTCCACGCACTGCTCTAAATGGATAACGTAGCTGACTATAATGTTGCCCAACTGTCATTCTTCGGCGTACAAATAATAACCAAGGGGTGACATTTTGTTAGAGATAACTTGGTTGTGTTAGAATGTAAGGAAACGCGCTATGTATTGGCAGTGCGCCCGTTTTGGTTCACCCTGTGTAATCTTAAGAATTCAGACAGCTGAAATGCAACGGACTTTCTGCAAATCTTGGAGAAATTCGCACGTAAAACGTCTACATAGCAAAGTAAACTGTGTTCTCACCTAACTATAGCGACGACACTAAACTTGAGGAGCTCCAGCCACACAGAGAGTTTTATTTAGGAGTAGAGGACATCGGCCGAATACTTTTATGAACCTGACAACGCAGCAGTAGGATATATGTTGTGTGTCTTGGCACGTAAAATGTCATGTTGACCAATGCCTTCAGCGGTTACTGCCCAATAGTACCCAAAACAGAGTTTCACAAGTCGGTTAGAAGAACTAGTTTCATTTGTGCCTACAAATCGATAAAGATATTGTACACAGTTTTCCACGCGTAGGTATATATATGTGTGTGTGTGTGTGTGTGTGTGTGTGTGTGTGTGTGTGTAAAGGCCTGATCAGGTATCTTAAACAAATACAGCATTCAAGAATATGTCGATGTATATTATTGATAAAAAGTTAAAAAAAACACTGTGAATTCTTGAAGACCAAAGAAGTTGTAAAAAGATAAAAGAAAAGTAGAGAATTCTGGTATCAACGAAGAAACGGGTTACGTGTTTCTTACAACATAAAGGAACATCAGTATCAGTTAAGCGTTTTCTTTGGAAAAAAATGTAAAAATAAAAAAGAGCTTCATTTGCAAGGCTTATTTTTTCCTTAGTGTACCTTTCCAAAACAGCGTTCCGTGGTATAAAATGTACTACGTTGGAAATTTCGAGAACGAACACCTCAAATGAGATGTACTAAGTGAGTAGGAGTATATCACTACTAGAGAGCGTAGGTGAGGAAAGAAGTCCATAGAAATTATTCATAGGACAACGGTACAGACTAGTGTGACACTTATTACAGCATTCATAAATAGTTTACGTGTCAAGAAAAGGAGCATAAAATGGAAAAATTGTATCTTCTTACATACTGAATACTGAAAACGTATCTTGGGTTGCATTTAGAGTAAGCACGATGCTGAAAGATTAGCAACTTCTAACAAGTTGAAAGGCTACTTAGTTTGCCAGATATGAGGTGAGAGGCCAAGGGGTACAAGTGACAAAAAGTTAGTTTTGAAATAATCAAGTTTAAAGCTAAAGTTGAATAATTAATTCTAGGACATAAATATAGGAAACATTATTGCATATCATTTGAAGATATAGTTTTATGTTTATCTCCCTCATATTTCTGCAGCAAAAAAATTAGTCATTTAACAATTGTCATTGATAACTGATGACACGTGTCACTTTTACCCCTTGGCTTCCAAGTGAGAGATAGAAAGATATGATTCCAAGGAAATATTAATTAAAAGAATTTTCAAATTATTTAGTATATTATGAATCATAATACATAATGCACATTAAATACAGTAATAATCAATGTTGAAAAAAATCTAGAAAAAAGTTTATTTGCAAATTATAGAAAAACTGAAAATGCCTAAACTTTCCTTTTGACTGAAAAAATTAAGGAAAGTAATGCAAACAACTTTAATAATTTTCTTCTTTTATTGCATTCTTAATCTGAATCACTGTCAAAAATATTGTCATTTTCACCTCCCGAGTTATCACTCTCTGTTATCGACTGTTTTTGATGGTGTGCCGCACATGCTGCTGACAACGGCTGACACTTATTAGTTTCTCTTGCGGTTTCCCTCTGCAGGATTAATCAATTTCTTTCCTCTTGCGGATGGACTGCAAAACTGAGTTCTGCACAAATGGTAGAAGGTTCTGTAAGCCTGTACTCTTTTTCCTTAGTTTTTGGCGGAGTTGTTCTGTGAGTTAGTCTTGGGAGTATCTGGACATGTCTTCCAATGCTTTTTGCTTCCATATTGTAGGTGTAGAATTCAAAATCTTCATTGAAGGTGCATTTGTAAAACAATGTCCACGGTTCATCTTTTTTGAAGTGCAACCACTACAATTTTTGAATTCCCCTTACAGGTTTTAGAAAAAATGGTTCAATCCCGTCTAGTGTGACAAAATCCTTGTCACCCATTTTCACTACCTCAAAACGTCTCGACGCCTTGGCGATTACATCAATCCAGTCTTGCAGAACGTAAATACCCCTTTGTGAAATTTTTCTACAGCGCTC
This sequence comes from Schistocerca piceifrons, assembly GCF_021461385.2. Lineage (NCBI taxonomy): Eukaryota > Metazoa > Arthropoda > Insecta > Orthoptera > Acrididae > Schistocerca > Schistocerca piceifrons. Next base: position 85,667,545 of record NC_060141.1, read on the forward strand.
AGTAATTCCAAAGTTTCTGTCACAATCATTAAATGAATGGCCAGAAAGTAGAAACGTATGGTCAACGGTCTGAATGTGAGTGTTGTTGACTATATAGAGCCAAAATTTCACTATGTGTTGACTTTTGTTTTGTCCTCCTGCATTGTCACTCAATGCAGTGAGATGCGTGATGGTTGGTGGCAAACTGTTAATAAATTTCAGTAGGCTGACATTATCTCTCGACATCCTCGTGAAGCTTGACCCTCGTGCCACATAAACATGAAGGCTTTTCCTGCACCCAAATCATGTACACACAAATTATAAGTCCACAATTGTCGAGAGTAATAAGCTTGTGAACATCTCAGAACTGGTGTTGGGAGCATTTTCTGTAAGTCAAAACATACAGCCACATGCCGAGCTGCTTTAGCAACGAGATTTTTTGCATCCACCACTAGTTTCCGAGCACTTTCTGCTTTCCGTAGATGGAGTTTATTTTCAAGAAGAGCACCGTATTTTTCGTCAAGTAATCCATGATCAATGATATTTTGCAGCTTATCACACGTAGCACATGTGACTGTATATGGCCTGTGGAAGCTAAGATGAAAGCAGGTGTTAAGAGCATGGCGGTAAAAGCTTTCCCGTACTGGCTCTGTTTCCTTTTCTTCACAAAACTCCTTATAAAGCTAATACATTTTCTTGAGGTTGGGGTTTCCTGCCAGATACTTCTTATTAGGTGCTTTTTGGCACGAATATGGCTACTGTACTTTGGAAAACTTTTGATGTGTTCCTTTATAAGACCTACCTTAGCTTCAACAATCTTATTTACACGGATTTTATGGCCTCGCTTGTCCTTAGGTGAAATATTTGTTGTTGAAGTGGTTTTCTTTTGTACCACGTTTGTTATTCTCTTGTTAGACACATCTAGGGTCCTCAAAAAGAACTCACTGCAAACTCTTTTGCCCTGGAAAGAATATTGGCAACTAATAGATTTTCTTTTTGTAGCAGTTTCTTTCCTTCTGTTCGGCTCGCTGACAGTAACAGAAGAGTATAAGAAGGAGGTCTGCAAGTCCCAGTTACCAAGACTCCAGTATTCATTAAATACTTCCTGTTTGTTGACTGATGATTTGATTGCACTTGAATTGGCAGTTGTTACTGTACACTCTTACCTTTCTTTCTTTGTGCAGCTTTCCTTTGCGATCCACATATGCTTTGCCTTCATTATGTTTCGTAGATGATACTACTCTTTTCCATAAATGAGTCCTTCTTTTTTTTCTCCCCACATGCTCTACTCTCTTAGAAGCTTTGTGCCCTCCACTGTTTACCTCACTTTCATCAGACCCCTCATTTCGTCTGAAATATAGAAGCATAGAGCAGTACGTTAACCTGGCTAGTTTTACTTTTTCAGGTAATGAAAGATGTTTTGCTTTCTCATTATTTGTTAATTACCGGTAAATACACAGCATGTAAAACTTTTCTGGGCAGCAAGGCGAAAATGTGAACAAGAAAATGCACCAACATGGCTGTGGGGTGAGGAAAGATGAGGGGAGACAGTTCTGCGTAGCACTGTTAACTTTACATTAATAATTCACTATGGTAGAAATTAATGATGCACGGCGGTAGCAAAGCTTCATGAAAGCATTATATTATACAGATATTCAGTGTCAAAGTAATGTAGTTCAGAGTAGTGTTAATGAGTGTGGAATTAATGAATAAATCTTTCGTAGCACTTATAATCAGTTGCTTACTACGTTTGCCAGCGTCTGCAAGCAGAAAACCGCACAATGCACTCTGACTTCCACCGAGAACTATCGATCAGAAGAAAGGAGCTACTCTGCCAGGAAAATTTTTACAAACTGTAACTGGTCTGGTCTGTAGAAAAAAAGGCCATTCTAGCGAATAATATCAACAGCTTTTCACTTTAAATATAAAATATACGTATTTTTTAAGTGTTTTATTTAAACATGAGCAATAATATTAATGGTGTACTTAATTACTCACCTTCGGTGCTGTCAGAAAAGTCCCCTTCTGGAGATGTCGTAGTTATTGTTCTCTCTCTCGTATTTAATGTCCAATTTACAATAAAAATAATGTTAATATTCGTATTTATTGATGAAAGACAGTAAATGAAGTTTTTTTTATTACTTATATGCAGTGAAACAACAAACTTCTCTTCCTAACAGTAGCACTGCATTCACATGCACGCACCACCATTGTTACCGCTTCACATATACCCCTTGGCCGCCAAACAATACACCCGTTTCTGCAAGTAGTTAAATTTTCAGCGGCTAGATCGCAGCACCAGACATACACTTGTACCTCTTGGCCACCATAATTTTACATATATTAGGAACCCATTTCTGCACTTAATTCATTTTTTCCGAAAATGTCACTTATACCCCTTGGCTTCTCACCTTCTCATATGAGAGGAATGCTTATAGTATTTGTAACATTTTCGTAGGAAAGAAAGTAAGGAAGATATAAAGAGGAAACATTTTATGTTCTGTCTACATATATTCAGGTTCACGAGTGGAATTATAATTCAGAGGGAAAAATTATCAATGGTATGATTCGCTGATGACTTTTTATCCTCATTGGAAGAGAGGAAAAACATCAGGACTTATGAAATGGAAGTTGGAGAGCACAAAGTAGAAAAAGTATAGGAATTCTGCTGCCTTTTAAGCAAAATAACAAATACAAAAAGAAGCGAGAACGACTAATATCAACTAATATCAAATACAAGCCTTAATTTGAGAAGGATTTCTGGGAATGTACGTCTGGGGTATGGTATTGTATGACAGTGAATCATGTAAGCATAGGAAAGCCATCAAAGACGAGAATCAAAGCTTTTCAAATGAAGTATTATGGAACGAAACTAAAAATTAGGTGGATCCAGAAGTGAAGTTTGTAATCTCCCCCTTCATAATCTGTCTATTGTATTCCGATATAAATGACCGCGATCGCGTATGCCTAATGAAATTTTAAGATTAGTAAAGCTATCGTTACGGAAGGGAAATAATAGCGGTTAGTAGGAGGAAAGTGTACAACAGATCCTGCTGAAAGAAGAACCTATTCTAAACCTAATTCAACTACTGATAATAGTTGTGAAATAGGTGGACATTAGTGCAATCGCTCAAGAACCACTCAGGGGGAAGAGGATAATATGTAATATTTGATACAAGAAACACAGATTAGCAAAAAAAGGAATAATTAAACAGCTGCCAGCCTACTACGGCAGAGATATCCAAAATTCTAAAAAAGGCAATCACTAAGAAAATTAAGCAAGTAATTACTTGAATGGCAACGGAAGGCCACGGTAGAGCACTTGCCCGCGAAAGGCAAAGGTTCCGAGTTCGAGTCTCGGTTCGTCACACAGTTATAATCTACCAGGAAGTTTCATATCAGCGCACACTCCGCTGCGGAGTGAAAATCTCATAACGGAAGGTTGTCACACTTTTCTACAACTCAACAGTTCACGAGAAGATCAATGAATCAGAACGCATTAAGTTGGCAGTTATTTATTCCGAAATACTAAATTCCGAAAGCAAAGTTAAATGAAGTTTCTGGTTACATAAATGACTGACAATAACTGAAACTTTGTTATCTGAAAAATGACTTTTAGTAACCTCAGCGTAACGTAATGCAAAATCTGGAAGAAAACAAGCAATTCACTTTAAATTATTGGATGATTGGATAGAATGTACTTTGACAAAACGAGAGAGTGATCTACTTTCCACACAAGAACAATGAAATACACACCAATCCAGCAGAAGTCACTCGCTAAGCTAAATACAGAGTAAGAAAGCTGCACACTGTTATAGAAATTTGTGCTGTATCTTCAGTTATTAGTTTTGCAAGTGAAATTTTACGTTACTTTAAGTAAGTGAAGTTAATACTCAAAACTGCATATTAGTTAATCCTCTGTTATGCAATACAAGAATGAACAGGTATTAGGGCAGCAAAACTGAGACTGAAACTGGTCATTAGCAAACAATCAAAACTGATAGTAAGTAGTTAATCTATTATCATGTTTTTACGACTCTCGGTGATAGCAAGGAAAGGAAAGGGCACCCGCTTGGTAACAATGTCTGAGGACAACAATAACACAGGTGCCCAATAAGTTTTATCTATTGCAGGTTATTATTGGGGAAAGTTAGTCATTAACGCTTGTTAAAGAAATGCCACTGGGTAGTGCCTGTATAATGTTAGTTATACTCTGTCGCTTAACAGTCTTACGATGTTGTAGCTGTGTGGACGACGAAGAATATAGCCGACGACACGGATAATTTAGGGACAGGCTGTAGCTAGAATGTCAACTTCCTCTTCTTGTTCACTCCGACGATGCTCTCAATACTCGCTGGTTAATAAAGTAGGTTCGCCTATGTTGTTGCGATCGCACCCAACAAACACTATTACACTCTTTTAAGGCTCAAGCTACTGTGCCTTCCCTCTGCTCACTGGGCGATGGAGACTTCCATACGCAAATATGAACAACGTCATAACTACTGCCATTTCGTCATTGCTTTCGATACATTTAAACAGAGTGATCTAGGCGATTACCTAGCAATTTATAGTATTAACATTATAATTACAATCAATTGTGTGCATTAAAAAGTAAATACAGTGTTACATTCATTACATATTATATATAGTTTCTGTAATAAAGGTTACACATTCAGAATTAGATGTACAGTGCAAATTATCAACAAATATTAAGGGAACAAAATTTTGGATGGTGCAGAAGCGATTTTTATTTGCATTTCCGGTGTTACATGTGCCCTACAGCCCTTGAATTTCTTCTGACGGGAAACAGAATCATGGATATCCTAAGAAAACCAAACGGAAATGCGGATGTGTAAAGGCAGTCGATTTTGTCTATAAATTTGTTAATCACACTCATTACACTTCACATTAATCATCCTAATTAAGTGTGGGCACGTAATTAGCTGTATCATTATAATTCAAAACATCATAGTGTACCATAAAATATTTTAAACATCAAAATTACATCTTTCAAGATATCATTACGATAAAATGGTTGATATGTTATCAAAATTTCACGTCAGCAGTGTACAAGGAAACCTAAGTAACGTAGTTAACGGTAAACGAAGGAATAAGTAAAAAATAAGGAAAAAGATAAGAAAAAAGATAAGCAGTCACTAGTTACAACGTTTATTTAACATAATCTTTCATAAATATCACAATATTTAACAGATTGATTCTCATTATGGGAGTTCATGTCTTTCAAACATCGAGATAAATCTTGAATGTTTACATCAAGGTTTTACACTGGTTGTACTAAAAAGGAAGACGTCACTTTACGCACGCGTATTTAGTATTTGCAAAGGACGCAGCAGCGTTCTATTAGCCTGCAACGGCTCTGTCCAGGCATGGCATTTTGTCCAGTGGCATCTGCCTCGCATTCTTTTAAAGCTCACTACCGAGTAATTTCAAGGAGTCCTCATACTTTTCTCACAGTGAATAACTCAACACTGCCCATATTCACAAGCATACACAAACCTGAAGCTTATACATTGTCTGAGTGCATCGGTAGTCACTTACAAACCGCGTGGTATAAAAGAATTTTTGCAACGTATTATTTACAAAATTACAAACGATACATATACCAGAGTGAAGTTCTTACACATTGGTCATGGCTTGGGTTTTTCTTTCATTTCAGTTGCTTTCACAACATTTACTCTGTAAGCTAAATTACCCCGCTATACATTTTGTAAATTCGGCGATGACTGGCTGGTCCAAGAAATAAATTTGGAATAAATGTTGAAAATTACAGTAATAATTACGTTTTTTACTGGATATTCTTTCTCAGATTATCCAATTCTTCACTGATACAATTTCAAGTCAACAATGTTAGATTCACGTATCAGGTTGAGGGAATTAGGAAAAGCTAAATAGTAAGCATTAGTATTAGATATACTGACAATCTTGAATGGTTCAGCCGGCCGCGGTGATCTAGCAGTTCTAGGCGCGCAGTCCGGAACCGCGCGACTGCTACGGTCGCAGGTTCGAATCCTACCTCGGGCATGGATGTGTGTGATGTCCTTAGGTTAGTTAGGTTTAAGTAGTTCTAAGTTCTAGGGGACTGATGACCACAGATGTTAGGTCCCATAATGCTCAGAACCATTTGAACCATTTTGAAAGGTTCATTATAAATGGATTTAAATTCTAATATCTCATTATCAATCACAATTGATTTCTCGTTCGCTTTAAAGAGAAAAAGGTTGCCAATTGCAAAGTTAGCAAACCACGCTTTCGCGTCATGACGCCGTATTCGCGTCTTTTTGATTACCTCTCGTAAACGGGATGTCTTTGTATCTGTTCTTAAATCTCATTTTATGTTGTACTGAGTCTGACTTTGCAGCCCCAAGGGCAAGAACAGGGAACATTCAATAACCCAAAACACAAAGGACTAAGCATTGGGAGCAACCTAATGTGTAATGGCCTCATAGAAAAACTTCCTTCAAAGGAGATTCGAAGCTGAAACTCACTGGAACAATGTTGAGGAAATGTAAATTATTCATGAAATAAGTGCCCGATTATTGAGTAGTGTGACCAGACTGGAAGCCTTACCAGGTTGGATTGGTAACGGAGAAAAAGAACATCCACCATTATGAACTCGTTTAGTAAGCGAGAAAGTGTTACAGAGATGCCCAACAAAATACTGTCCTGAGTTAAGGACAGGTTCGCTGTTGCCATTCGGAAGAACATCGCGCGGGAATATTCGGGAAACGTATTACTTTTTCCCACTTGCATCACGCGGAGTCACCTCAACAAGAAAACCAGACTTTAGAGTTCATATAGAGGTTTACTGACAACCACTCTTCCCTCTTTCCTTTCGCGAATGGAACAGAGAAGGACAGAGGAGACTGTGGTATCGGAAGTACCGTAGCAGAATACATTTTAAATGTGGGTGTAGATGTGGAAGTGAAACTCTTCGCATACACGTACTGCAGATCTTTCTTCTGGCGTCTAAAATATTTCCACCTGAAACAACTAGCGATATACTGTACCTTGGTCCTAGTACGTTCTAACAAAAGTATTCTATTTAAAACTAGACTGGTAGGCCAAGTATATCCTTCATACCCTGATTTGCAAAAGCGATGACCCATGAGAGGTGAAGTTATGAGCCATTTATTATGACCCATGTAATTAATTAAGGAACCGTGTCTGACTAACAGTATGACAGACGGAAGTTACTTGAGTCCATACTTCCTTTAATTGGGCTACGGTAAACAGCAGGTATAGCACTCGGAAACAGAACGTAAGTCAGTATCAAAAACATCTCTAATACTCTAGCAATAGTAAATGTGTTTCAGTAATTCGACTTAAAGTGAGTCACTCTGCAGTGGCGATGTGAACACCTGTATGTAATTATAACAGTCAAACATACATAAAAAAACTAACATACACATTTCTGTAGAATCAAGTACAGCGTCGGTGCAAGTTACAACAGCCTCACACTTTCCTTATTTACTGAAAACAGCATGCATAGAACAGGATACCTGAACGTAATGTTCAGAATACCGAATGCTATCTCTTGTGTGAAAATACTCTGTAATAACGACAGGATGAATCAGTCAGTACAGCCAAAGATTATGTCATGCATTGTGCGATCGTATGATAGCTGCAAGTGTTGCTCCGGTTAATACAGGCCCTACCTGAGAAAGACTTGGGAAAACGAAACAGAGACAGAATGTCTATATTCTGCCTCATACAACCGATTCGTTAAATCAAATTAACAGAATAAGACAGGCCTTCTGAGCGCACAAACGACACACATTAAGTAAATGCAAATACGTCTGCATACTTGACGCAAGCATTCAGTAAACTCAACTGTCCGCCCCCCGTAGCTGAGTGGCGTCGGCAAGGTAACTCAGCGTGTTCCGTCAGAGGGGTAGCTGCCCTCTGTAATAATAATAATAATAAAACTGAGTTAATGGATCAACGACGAACTGATATGGGTGTCTTCCGACGTCCGCTCCTAGCAGATACAACGAACGAAAACGAACTAAATGAGATTAAAAAACAAAAAGTGGTTAGCGCGACAGAATGTCAATCCTAAGGACCCGGGTTCCATTCCCGGCTGGGCCGGAGATTGTCTCCGCTCAGGGACTGGTTGTTGTGGGGTCATAAACATCATCATTTCGTCCCCATCGACGCGCAAGTCGCCGAAGTGGCGTCAAATCGAAAGACTTGCACCCGGCGAACTTTCTACCCGACAGAAGGCCGTAGTCACACGACTTTTTCTTTTTTAGAAAACTCAACTGAGGGGATCAGTGACTGAACTGACTGCAATACTCCTTGGATTCAGCAAAGAACGTACGATTCTGTACCAACCCTCGTGCCTACTGAACCTGTAAAGGCACAAAAACTTAGCAACAGCTTGTGGAACGCAAGTCCACTCAAGCTGGTCGTAGCAGCTTTGCAACGTGAGTTCATGTAAATCTAACCATGAAATGTAAGTAACTGATGAATAATTAAGAAATCATATCGTAGATAGGACGTGCCTATGGATAACGCCAACAACGTAACTTACCTCAACACGCTGCAACATAAGACAAGCACCATTGAACACTCAGCACATCGTTGCATCGCTGCAGTGCACACCACAGCAGTTTATTCGAAAGTCACGTTTTAGGGTGCTTTGTGTATGGGCAATGTTCTCCTTCGCCTGTACTTTCGCAAGTTCCCAGAGGACGCTTCGTTGAAACCTCACACACAATACTCGAAAGATACCAGTGTTTGTAGTCAATAGTGGGTACAGAACTATGTTTGTAGAGACTGTGATAGTTTACAATATAACTGGAAAGAAAAGGTAAAACTGAGCATCGAAATTGGCTATTTCACATCCAAGTATCATCATTCTCCTCATGCATAGGAAAGCAGATTTGGAATATTCCTTACAGCAATACCAGTAGAAAAAATTCAAAATTGATTGTAATATATCCTAAAACTAAGTTACATACTGATTAAACAGTAAGTTAAAAACGGAAATATTAGCATAAAGAATGAGATTGTTCTGGTAGCTGAGGCTGAAATTGTAACTACAAAAAGGAGAAGTGATGAAATCATTCACGACATAATACACTGGGAGAAAGAGTAAGACAATTAAATGTCAGACAATCTGGAACAACCAAAATAATGGTTCCACTGTAAGTAATCAGACGATAAACATCTTGTAGCTGGGTGAGGTGCAAGAATGTTATTTAGATTATTTTGGATTTCAAATGAAAAAGTGGCAATAACCCATCAAATGAATGAGTGAATAGTTCATGGAATTATAATAGAGTATGGCTGTGTATCCTCAAATAATACAACATAAAACCAAGCTTATTTAAAATTCAGGTTGTGTAAGTAACTAGACTAATAATTTGTTACGATAGTGTGGTTAGACAATTTTTAAAATAATAATGTGAATACATAGGAAACAAATACAGGTCATGTAAAGCAAAATACGTATAGAATGTGGTGCAGCCTCCCCCCCATGAACCATGGACCTTGCCGTTGGTGGGGAGGCTTGCGTGCCTCAGCGATACAGATAGCCGTACCGTAGGTGCAACCACAACGGAGGGGTATCTGTTGAGAGGCCAGACAAACGTGTGGTTCCTGAAGAGGGGCAGCAGCCTTTTCAGTAGTTGCAAGGGCAACAGTCTGGATGATTGACTGATCTGGCCTTGTAACAATAACCAAAACGGCCTTGCTGTGCTGGTACTGCGAACGGCTGAAAGCAAGGGGAAACTACAGCCGTAATTTTTCCCGAGGGCATGCAGCTTTACTGTATGATTACATGATGATGGCGTCCTCTTGGGTAAAATATTACGGAGGTAAAATAGTCCCCCATTCGGATCTCCGGGCGGGGACTACTCAAGAGGATGTCGTTATCAGGAGAAAGAAAACTGGCGTTCTACGGATCGGAGCGTGGAATGTCAGATCCCTTAATCGGGCAGGTAGGTTAGAAAATTTAAAAAGGGAAATGGATAGGTTGAAGTTAGATATAGTGGGAATTAGTGAAGTTCGGTGGCAGGAGGAACAAGACTTCTGGTCAGGTGACTACAGGGTTATAAACACAAAATCAAATAGGGGTAATGCAGGAGTAGGTTTAATAATGAATAGGAAAATAGGAATGCGGGTAAGCTACTACAAACAGCATAGTGAACGCATTATTGTGGCCAAGATAGATACGAAGCCCACGCCTACTACAGTAGTACAAGTTTATATGCCAACTAGCTCTGCAGATGACGAAGAAATTGAAGAAATGTATGATGAAATAAAAGAAATTATTCAGATTGTGAAGGGAGACGAAAATTTAATAGTCATGGGTGACTGGAATTCGAGTGTAGGAAAAGGGAGAGAAGGAAACATAGTAGGTGAATATGGATTGGGGGACAGAAATGAAAGAGGAAGCCGCCTGGTCGAATTATGCAGAGAGCACAACATAATCATAACTAACACTTGGTTTAAGAATCATGAAAGAAGGTTGTATACATGGAAGAACCCTGGAGTTACTAAAAGGTATCAGATAGATTATATAATGGTAAGACAGAGATTTAGGAACCAGGTTTTAAATTGTAAGACATTTCCAGGGGCAGATGTGGACTCTGACCACAATCTATTGGTTATGACCTGTAGATTAAAACTGAAGAAACTGCAAAAAGGTGGGAATTTAAGGAGATGGGACCTGGATAAACTAAAGGAACCAGAGGTTGTACAGAGATTCAGGGAGAGCATAAGGGAGCAATTGACAGGAATGGGGGAAATAAATACAGTAGAAGAAGAATGGGTAGCTTTGAGGGGTGAAGTAGTGAAGGCAGCAGACGATCAAGTAGGTAAAAAGACGAGGGCTAGTAGAAATCCTTGGGTAACAGAAGAAATATTGAATTTAATTGATGAAAGGAGAAAATATAAAAAATGCAGTAAGTGAAACAGGCAAAAAGGAATGAGATCGACAGGAAGTGCAAAATGGCTAAGCAGGGATGGCTAGAGGACAAATGTAAGAATGTAGAGGCCTATCTCACTAGGGGTAAGATAGATACCGCCTACAGGAAAATTAAAGATACCTTTGGAGATAAGAGAACGACTTGTATGAATATCAAGAGCTCAGATGGAAACCCAGTTCTAAGCAAAGAAGGGAAAGCAGAAAGGTGGAAGGAGTATATAGAGGGTCTATACAAGGGCGATGTACTTGAGGACAATATTATGGAAATAGAAGAGGATGTAGATGAAGATGAAATGGGAGATATGATACTGCGTGAAGAGTTTGACAGAGCACTGAAAGACCTGAGTCGAAACAAGGCCCCCGGAGTAGACAACATTCCATTAGAACTACTGACGGTCTTGGGAGAGCCAGTCCTGACAAAACTCTACCATCTGGTGAGAAAGATGTACGAGACAGGCGAAATACCCTCAGACTTCAAGAAGAATATAATAATTCCAATCCCATAGAAATCAGGTGTTGACAGATGTGAAAATTACCGAACTATCAGTTTAATAAGTCACAGTTGCAAAATTCTAACGCGAATTCTTTACAGACGAATGGGAAAACTGGTAGAAGCCGACCTCGGGGAAGATCAGTTTGGATTCTGTAGAAATGTTGGAACAAGTGAGGCAATACTGACCTTACGACTTATCTTAGGAAACAGATTAAGGAAAGGCATTTGTAGACTTAGAGAAAGCTTTTGACAATGTTGACTGGAATACTCTCTTCCAAATTCTAAAGGTGGCAGGGGTAAAATACAGGGACAGAAAGGCTATTTACAATTTGTACAGAAACCAGATGGCAGTTATAAGAGTCGAGGGACATAAAAGGGAAGCGGTGGTTGGGAAGGGAGTAAGACAGGGTTGTAGCCTCTCCCCGATGTTATTCAATCTGTATATTGAGCAAGCAGTAAAGGAAACAAAAGAAAAATTCGGAGTAGGTATTAAAATTCATGGAGAAGAAATAAAAACTTTGAGGTTCGCCGATGACATTGTAATTCTGTCAGAGACAGCAAAGGACTTGGAAGAGCAGTTGAATGGAATGGACAGTGTCTTGAAAGGAGGATATAAGATGAACATCAACAAAAGCAAAACAAGGATAATGGAATGTAGTCTAATTAATTCGGGTGATGCTGAGGGAATTAGATTAGGAAATGAGGTACTTAAAGTAGTAAAGGAGTTTTGCTATTTGGGGAGCAAAATAACTGATGATGGTCGAAGTAGAGAGGATATAAAATGTAGGCTGGCAATGGCAAGGAAAGCGTTTCTGAAGAAGAGAAATTTGTTAACATCCAGTACAGATTTAAGTGTCAGGAAGTCATTTCTGAAAGTATTCGTATGGAGTGTAGCCATGTATGGAAGTGAAACATGGACGATAAATAGTTTGGACAAGAAGAGAATAGAAGCTTTCGAAATGTGGTGCTACAGAAGAATGCTGAAGATTAGATGTGTAGATCACATAACTAATGAGGAAGTATTGAATAGGATTGGGGAGAAGAGAAGTTTGTGGCACAACTTGACCAGAAGAAGGGATCGGTTGGTAGGACATGTTCTGAGGCATCAAGGGATCACCAATTTAGTATTGGAGGGCAGCGTGGAGGGTAAAAATCGTAGAGGGAGACCAAGAGATGAATACACTAAGCAGATTCAGAAGGATGTAGGTTGCAGTAGGTACTGGGAGATGAAAAAGCTTGCACAGGATAGAGTAGCATGGAGAGCTGCATCAAACCAGTCTCAGGACTGAAGACCACAACAACAACAACATGTGGTGCAGGAAACTATGGGACAGGAAATGACTGGGGGTGTGTGAGTGAAAATCCTTAACATGTGTTAAATACGTTTATTACCAACAAAACTCAACAAATTCGAGTGCACAAATAATAGAAAATACAAGCAAAATGGATAGTGCTCAAAACATAATCTTCAGTACAACATAAAAAAAACAGTAGAATTCTCTGCCATAACAGAAGCCTGTGCCCCTCAGGACAATTTCAGTTTTATGATAATGTGTGGCTAAAACAATATATGGACATACCGAAAATATTATGCAAGCTGTGTAGAGATGGTATGATAGAACGATAGCAATCAAATGCTACCTCATGACACACTATTTAAAAGTACCCTGTCAGAATCTGACACATTAAAACATCGAACTAATGCAGACAATTAACAGGAGGAAACATAAATTGATAACTAAAGTATACTAAACCAGGCTACCTGCAGCTGACAAAAGACCACAATAAATGCGATCAGTAATTCAGCTAACACCTGCAGTAAACTAGAGAACACGAAGCTCGTTGAGCACGATTAACAACAAAATACGGACCCCTTATGATGCTAGTATGGCGATATAATAACATGAACAACTTAAACTGAAGCCTAGCCAGACACAGATGCATGCACATACGAAACTTTGCGCCAAACAAAACCGGCGCTACTCCGCCAAGCAAAGTCGCAGCCAAGCATAAAGCAGGAATTAAATCAGCTTGTATCTGGACAACACCACCTACTCTGGATCCAAGATGCCAAGCGTTGTCCGTTTGCTCATGTAGAAACCGATGACCTGTGTTGACAGCAAGCCACCACATTCTCAAACCACAAATCCCCCAAGGCTAAATTTACTTCTTTGTTTTAAAATATTCAGAATTGAGACATCCAGCTGAAAGCCATCTCGGATGCTCACTTACTGTAGTGTCATATTTTACTGGCCGTACTCACAGTCTCAAACCTCCACGGAGGCTCATCGCAGCTCCCGTGACAACAAAGATGCATTTGTCCTCCAGAAACTCTGTCAGTACCCAAGCTTTACCCACACTCCCAGACGCTATCGTTCACCAGCCAACTCCCTGAGCTAGTCACGCCAGGACACGAAACATAACCAGATTGCATCCGAAACATGGCTTGGTGCTTGTTCCACTGCTATTAATGACCACTGGCCATGAATCTACATTGGTGCTACTTCCCTGTTCCACCAGTGACTCGCCTCCACTGTCATACATTAACACTCCTTGATTTAGCATGGATGTGAATGCAGTAACTTTGCGGTTATGGGCTCACTCTGTTGCGATGGGAACGCAGAACCTGCACTTGTGCCATCTGCCAAGCAGGGCAGGACTTAAACTATGCTGTGAACCGCTAATTCACGTCACAATCTCTCCATCCCCTACCCCCGCCCCCTCCCCCTCTGCTGCACATAAGATCGCGATACTCAAATATAACTACATTAGGAAATGTAGTTTACGACACAGCAAGAGAGACCACTACTGTCTGCCACTGAGGTGCAGAATAAAGAAGTATTTGATCTCATTGGGCTTATACGTCGGCTTCAGATGGGGTACATCGGTCTGGCACTCTTTTGCTGCTATCATATCTCTGTGTACTAAGGAGAAGGAAACTAGCCTGCCTCAGCTCTAAGGTTCGCCAACAATTTTCCCTATGCACACTAGCCACCTCAGCTCGCTTACCCCTCCTTGGTTAAAATATCTAACCTCCTCAATGGGCTAACTACATCTTGCTCAGTGTATAAATGACACATCGTTCTGGCGTGTTCTCCATCTTTTCCCCTCGTACCCTGTGCATTGCAACAGTGCATGTATATCAGTAGGCTCGTAGCCCTATCTGGAAGCACTTTCCTGATAATTGTTGGTGGAGACACATTACGATTCTCATGACATTTTTGGCCTGTCACGCCAATGAACCAAATTTCCCTTATTAGATAAGTGCAACATTTGCAAAATGTCAACATCCCTTGTGACATAATGTACCACATCTGAATATGGGTGACTGATTTTGGCAGAATGCTTTCTTTCATTTATGCACGCTGTGGCTCAGACTCCAGGCATGTGCAGCCCTGGCTGTGGCAAGCAGGAGTGCGAGCATGATGTGGCAGCATGGCTGAGCAGATCAGAGGCGGGCTGTTCACGTGTGGTTCTGTGAAAACTGAAATGAGGGGGACGTTACGTCAGTCAGAGCATATACAGCAGATTTATACTGATGGTGCGTGAACACCTGCTTCATAAAACATTACAGGTACACAGAAGCACCATATTTATGCCAAAGACGAAGTGAAAACAATTGTGTTGATATGCAGATATGCGGTGTAGTTAATTTGTGAAGGATGATACAGTACCGAAAAGACTTATCAAACGGAAATTCAGGAAATAAAAAGTTTTATAATATTTATGCTACCGAAGAGATCGACCTATCAAATTGCACCCCACTTCAATGTGAAGCGACTGAACTACTCACATTTTATCATAACTTCATTAAGTAACCTTTGAGACACTTTTCAATTGAACTATTAATTGAAAGCAAAATATCGTTTGATTCTAGACATCTACACGATCAGCAAGGCAGTGTGTATTGCCATATTTGATTATACAGCACAATGTTTAGTTTGTAGGATTTATAATTTTTATTGTTTTTTTCCTTAATTATTCATTAATTCACATAGTTTCGACCACAGTTCAAACACTAATACAGAATTGTCAATACTGACTGCAGCAGTGGAAACAGCAGGAATGTTTCTGCAAAGAAGTGGGGTGTACTCGTTTGGATTGTAATAACTAACGCTACACAGATCACAAACTATTTTCAGGACTGCTGCTGAAATTTACAAATCTTAAATATTATATTACATTTGAGGGATAACTACTTAGCAGACAGTGAATTGTAATATATCAGCAATTTAGACTATTAATGTGTATCTGCTAGAGAACTCAGATTTTTAATGACATTTATATAAAGCTGTAAATGAAGCTGATGATGACATGAGATCATTATGAGATGTAATTCATGGTTCTGCCATGGAGGCGAGAGCCGACGGTGTAAAAGCGCAGCAGCTATCTTGCTCATTCACACAGTTTGCAGAGAAATTTTAACAAAATTACAGCACCAGTAAATAACTACTCATTAGGTATAACAATATTATTCCCAACTGCAAACCATGAAGTTATTACTACTGCACAAAACCTAAAAAGTAAAAGGTCAGCAGGCTTACATAAAGTACAGTATTGGATGCAGAAACAATTAACACAGAGTATACAAGCTTTCTTGAGCATACATCAAATATAATCTGGGAACTGATGTTTAAAACACTCATTACTTGTGCTTGTGTTCAAGGAAGTAAATGCAAAAGATACAGGAACCAACTGGTCACTTTCACTGGTGTTGTAGTTCTCAAAAATACTGGAATAATATATGAATGACATATTAATTAATTACTTGGATAACTACAACCTTCTAATCGAATCACGCTTTGAATTCCGAAATAAAGAATCGTCCATAGCAGAATTAGCAAACTTAGTACTTAGTACAGGGATGAATGTGCTAGGCATATTCTTAAATCTGCCTATGGCTTTCGATCACAAAAAGCTACGAAATAATAAATAATGACTGGTTCTGATCACACTTAGCAGGTAGGGGACAAAGAGTGGTGATAACATAAATCTCAATTAAGGCTAAATTTGTTGTGAATCACGTATTAGAACCAAAATGTAATAGTATTGGAGTTCTTCAGGATTGCATATCGGGATTAATGTTGCTTCCGATACACTTCATGACTTTCCAGTGCTCTTAGTCATGGGGTAAAGTTCTCTTCTCTTACGACAGCAGTATTATAGCCACTGCCAAATTAAGAAAACTCGTAGTAGTTGATCGCTGGTATATACACTGAGGTCGCTGATATGGAGCACCTAGCAGTAGGTGGCAGGTCAAAGCATCTAATATGAAAAACGTATGATTTGGGGGGTGTCCAGATACATTTGATCACATGGTGTACATCGGAAATTATGCCTTCGTCTACTTGAGGTTTGAAGGCACACTCTGTCTGCAATGTGACGAGGCCTTATGCTGCAGTTCGTTTTGGTGAGTTCGCTTATGTCTTGGATTGTGGACGTACCAGACTACATCGTCCGTTACCGACTTCGGCACAATGCAGGAACCATGGTAAGCTCCCTCTCTGGCGGGCGTTAATGCGTTACGGGAGGATCGCGAGGCGAACTTCTACTATGTCACCATTAAGAGTCGTTCCTTGTTCTTGCCCGATAATTCTACTCGCCGTAATTTGACCCATGCACTAAAGACGGATTAGCATCCCGAACTTCATTAAGCCTAACGTTCATTTGACTGTAATTCTCGTCTTGCAGCGTTGGTGCGTGCATTTGTAAATGTAAATTGTTTCTATTACTCTCAAGTTCAACACTTATACTCCACCTACGCAGTGTTTTGAGAAGGCCCGCGCGGTCTTCTATCTGATTATCGCTGTGAGTGTACGTTTTAGAATGTATTGCATCCGTAGTGTGTTTATGAAAGAAGGCAGTATTGCCATTACCTCTTTTGCAAGTTTATAGTCTATTGTAACTGTCTCTCCTGCCTATACACAGCAAGTAAAATTTTTTTTAGTTGTTAATTGCGCTACTAGTGTGTATATTAGTTAGTTTGAAAGTCAGCTTCATTGAATTTAAGTATTTCCTCTCGTTTAACCCACTAGCTCTGCAGATAATGAAGAAATTGATTAAATGCATGACGAGATAAAAGAAATTATTGAGGTAGTAAAGGGAGACAAAAATTTGATAGTCATGCGTGACTGGAATTCGAGAGTAGGAAAAGGGAGAGAAGGAAACATAGTAGGTGAATATGGATTGTGGGGTAAGAAATGAAAGAGGAAGCTGTCTGGTAGAATTTTGCACAGAGCATAACTTAATCACAGCTAACACTTGGTTCAAGAATCATAAAAGAAGGTTTTATACATGGAAGAATCCTGGAGATACTAGAAGGTATCAGATAGATTATATAATGGTAAGACAGAGATTTAGGAACCAGGTTTTAAATTGTAAGACATTTCCAGGGGCAGATGTGGACTCTGACCACAATCTATTGGTTATGAACTGTAGATTATAGATGAAGAAACTGCAAAAAATTTCAAATTTAAGAAGATCGGACCTGGATAAACTGAAACAACCAGAGGTTGTAGAGAGCTTCAGGGAGTGCATTAGGGAACGATTGACAAGAACGAGGGAAGGAAATACGGTAGAAGAAGAATGAGTAGCTCTGAGGGATGAAATAGTGAAGACAGCAGAGGATCAAGTAGGTAAAAAGACGAGGGCTAGTCGAATCCTTGGGTAACAGAAGAAATATTGAATTTAATTGAAGAAAGGAGAAAATATAAAAATGCAGTAAATGAAGCCGGCAAAAACGAATACAAACGTCTCAAAAATGAGATCGCCAGGAAGTGCAAAATGCCTAAGCAGGGATGGCTAGAGGACAAATGTAAGGATGTAGAGGCTTATCTCACTAGGGGTAAGATAGATACTGCCTACAGGAAAAATAAAGAGACCTTTGGAGAAAAAGGAGCCACTTGTATGAGTATCAAGAGCTCAGATGGAAACCCAGTTCTAAGCAAAGAAGGGAAAGCAGAAAGGTGGAAGAAGTATACAGAGGGTCTATACAAGGGCGATGTAGTTGAAGACAATATTGTGGAAATGGAAGAGGATGTAGATGAAGATGAAATGGGAGATACGATACTGCGTGAAGAGTTTGACAGAGCACTGAAAGACCTGAGTCGAAACAAGGCCCCAGGAGTAGACAACATTCCATTAGAACTACTGACGGTCTTGGGAGAGCCAGTCCTGACAAAACTCTACCATCTGGTGAGAAAGATGTACGAGACAGGCGAAATACCCTCAGACTTCAAGAAGAATATAATAATTCCAATCCCATAGAAATCAGGTGTTGACAGATGTGAAAATTACCGAACTATCAGTTTAATAAGTCACAGTTGCAAAATTCTAACGCGAATTCTTTACAGACGAATGGGAAAACTGGTAGAAGCCGACCTCGGGGAAGATCAGTTTGGATTCTGTAGAAATGTTGGAACAAGTGAGGCAATACTGACCTTACGACTTATCTTAGGAAACAGATTAAGGAAAGGCAAACCTACGTTTCTAGCATTTGTAGACTTAGAGAAAGCTTTTGACAATGTTGACTGGAATACTCTCTTCCAAATTCTAAAGGTGGCAGGGGTAAAATACAGGGACAGAAAGGCTATTTACAATTTGTACAGAAACCAGATGGCAGTTATAAGAGTCGAGGGACATGAAGGGAAGCAGTGGCTGGGAAGCGAGTGAGACAGGATTATAGCTTCTCCCCGATGTTATTCAATCTGTATATTGAGCAAGCATTACAGGAAACAAAAGAGCTGAGTAGGTATTAAAATCCACGGAGAAGATATGAGAACTTTGAGGTTCGCGGATGACATTGTAATTCTGTCAGAGGCAGCAAAGGACTTGGAAGAGTAACTGAACGGAATGGACAGTGTCTTGAAAGGAGGATATAAGATGAACATCAACAAAAGTAAAACGAGGATAATGGAATGTAGTCGAATTAAATCGGGTGATGCTGCGGGAAATAGATTAAGAAATGAGACACTTAAAGTAGTAAAGGAGTTTTGCTGTTTGGGGAGCAAAATATCTGATGAGGGTCGAAGTAGAGAAGATATAAGATGTAGACTGGCAATGGCAAGGAAAGTGTTTCTGGAGAAGAGGAATTTGTTAACATAGAGTATAGATGCAAATGTCAGGAAGTCGTTTCTTAAAGTATTTGTATGGAGTGTAGCCACGTATGGAAGTGAAACATGGACAATAAATAGTTTGGACAAGAAGAGAATAGAAGCTTTCGAAATGTGGTACTACAGAAGAACGCTGAAGATCAGATGGGTAGATCACATAACTAATGAGGAGGTATTGAACAGAATTGGGGAGAAGAAGAGTTTGTGGCACAGCTTGACAAGAAGAAGGGACCGGTTGGTCGGACATGCTCTGAGGTATCAAGGGATCACAAAGTTAGCATTGGAGGGCAGCCTGGAGGGTAAAAACCGTAGAGGGAGACCAAGAGATGAATACACTAAGCACAGTCAGGAGTATGTAGGTTGCAGTAAGTACTGGGAGATGATTGATCTTGCACAGGATAGAGTAGCATGGAGAGCTGCATCAAACCAGTTTCAGGACTGAAGACCACAACAACAACAATAGAATTTGTACGAAGAATGGAAGACTTCCGTTAGCATGTTCGCATGCCTCTTTTGTGTTTTAGGCGACTGTGTACTGCCTGTCATTCGCTGACTATGTAAATCTAATTTGTATTCTGTCTATTCTAGAATAATTCTGAATTGAGCATCCACTTGGGCTTCTAAAAACGAAGCTATTGTTAATAATTCGAAAGCTTAAATTCTGCTACACGACTCTGCTCTGGCCACCTCAGCGACAAGTGCAACTTATTTATTTATAAAATATTGATACTGTCAACCTGCTCTATCGGCTTCACAGATTTCTATATACTGAAATAATGCATTGTTAACCAGTGTTTCTGTTTTAAACATTTGAGTGTTTTAACTATTTATTTTAGTGTTGGTCAATGTGTTTTGTGTGCTTTACAGAAGTGCATGAAGGATTCTCTTTCAAAACTTTGGGTAAATGGCTTTACTTCCTGCTTCACAGGTGTGTAATTTGTTGTTTTTTAATTTTGTGCATTAATGATTTCGCACATGTGCTTTGATAAGTTTTGAATGGAATATTGGGTCTTCTTCATCTAAAGGTCCAATCCCTTGTTTTTAAAAGTTATTTTGGAGTTATGGCTTCACAGTCGTGTAAAGCACGTGACTTTTGAGCTGTTGGTTGCTGTTTATTACAGGAACTTATGCGAAAATCTTTGTTGATATTTATTGGAAACTAAATATCAGTTTTTAGATTTTCTTGCTCTAGTAATCGAAAGTTTGCCGGCTATGGTGAGTCAGTTTTATTCGCTTTCATACTTGTAGCCCTCTGTAATAAATAAATTATTATTTTTTTCGTTGTTGTATTTGAGCTCAACGCCTTACTATGCCCAGATCCTAGCTCACTGCCAGTTCGGACACCATCAAGGAACTTTACAATTTTCAGATATCCAGTAAAAAGATAATATAAAAAAACAAAAGCCATGAAATTCAGTGTTAATGGTGAAAATGACACTGTTCATTTTAATGCAGATGGTACCTCTACAGAGAAACAAGTATAGAATTTCTAGTTAGAACAGCGATTATCAGATCAACTGATGTGGACACACATACATACTTGCAAACAGAAACTACAGAATAGGGCCACAAGAATAATAACCCAAGATAGTACACGAACTCTTTGTAAAGATGTATTCAGAGCACTGATCATTTTAACTACACCAAGTGAGTACAGTTACCACTCAGCTACACACATCAAAAATGACTTTGATATTTACTGCACAGACATCTCTGTCCATGACCATACGACAAATTTCAAAATTAAGAAAAAAATATGATATTGAAAACAGAATTTTCTATCAAGGAAATAAACTGTAGAATATATGCCTAAACGAACAGACGAATTTATTTAAAAAGGCTCTTAAAAATTGCGGAGTAAATCTTCTGGATTTTGGTGGGTGACTTAGATCACACAGATTAGGTGTTTGGCAACAAAATGAAAAATGGTCCAGGTATGAACAGGTATGTAATTCATAACGTGTGCAGTGACGGGTAGTGAAAATATGAATGTCTAGTGTAGCACTAACCTCTTACGTTATTAACATATTTGGTAAACAGTTTTGTACTTTAGGGGTAAATCGAGTCAAGTAGCGCTGTGTTGAGCAGATTGACTTTGTGTTCTGAAGGACGTACGCCCTATTCTTCATCCGACCACTCCGATTTTGGTCTTCTGTGGTTTCCATAAATTAGTTCCGGCAAATGTCGAGGTAATTTTTACTTAACTACTTGCTCCGTAGTACCATGACGTGTTTTTGAAATGATCCAAAGGTGAATAAGATTACTGCTACTACAACCACTACTATTATTACTGCCACCACTACGGAGGTAGAAACGTATGCTGCACGTCCCATTATTAGCGATGACGCTTCCTCCCACACACTTGGCAAGAATAATCAGAATAACATTCGAGTATGGGCAACAGGAAAGCCTCAGTGTAAAAGTGAACATTAGCGCGACTCACCAAAATATAATGTTCTGTGTGCGACGTCATCACAAAAATTGTACGCTTATTTTTCTTCACTGAGGTAAATGTTTCAAATAAACCATACCTGGAAATATTTGAACAATGGCAGCTGCTACAGCATGATGCTCATTCCACGGATTACATCTTTTAATTAGATAGAACATCTCCACATTGTGTTAAGGAGTTTGGCACATATTCGAGCATGCTCAAGTGTGGTTGCCTGAGATAATTTATTCCATGCAAGCTATTTACCCTTCTGAGTGAATGTATGTGAACTAGTGTAACAAATGTTTAATTTTAAGTTTTTTGATTAGACTAAAAATAGTTTCTATATGCTGAAAAATCTGTTATGTAACATGCATCTTTTATTACACTCTGTGACTCAATTTAAGAACTATGAAGATATGCCGGCAATAGCCGAACAATTACCAGTATACGCACGTTGTTGCCCTTACATTGCCTCCATTCACCCACTCTATGTTCGGACGTAGGTCGAGTCGTAGTGTACAAAGGCTTTTAAAGTTTTAACTTAGAGACAAACTGTTATACGTTGCTCTCGTACTTTGTGCTTTGGATCGTAGAATAACATAATGCACTGGCTGCTACTATTTCGACTACGTCATTTTACGTTCTCATTCTTAGTAGTCAGCGTTGTAAGTCATTGCCAGTTTACGACTAACTCTGAATAGAAGGAGCAATAATTTTTCAAAAGGCCGGTCTCTGAGTACCAGTCACCAGCGGTATTATATTGGTAGGAAGGGTTGCAAGCAATTTGCTGCAACGATCCTTGTAAGGCAAGAAGAATATTTTTGTCCGAAGACTTTCAGCCAGCTGGTTTAGAGTGGAAGCTCTCTAGATGGGATTTTAAACGTTATAAGCTTCTTTAAACGCAGTTTTCGACACTGAAGAAGCCCGGTGATATGGAAGTTAGCCGCTCTTTGAGATTTCCACAACGATATTCATCAGATTCCTCACTATTTTCAGACTGAGAGAATAGCAACTATGAATCACGTTAAAGTGTTTAAGCATATTATATTCCAGACAGGTTTGCATTTTTTTCCATTGTGAGTTAGGCATTCACCTCCATGCGTATCCATCAACAGCAATATTACATTCTCTCTATATAACATACGTAAACACTTTCAAGTTGTTTACAGTGAGGTTAAACTCGCAACACGGATATATTATTTTGTGTAACCTGTCTGTTACACAATCGATTCTCTAGGTTATATACTACAATTATTTCCGCTACTTTTTAATGCTGTAGGTAATAATTCTAGCTATTGTTATGTTAACGGAAACTTACAACGCCAAAATATCGCTGCAACTACGGTATAGTACCTGTCGTCACCACGGAAAAGTTAATAGCATCGTTCGCATGTATAAAAACTATGAAAAAATTAAAATTGAAACACACAATACCAAAGCAACACAAGGCAACTAATCGCTAGACTTTTTCTGCCCAAAGGAATAGTAAAATTTGTCAGTACGGATGATTATGGTAAACCATTAAAAATTTTGTGATTTTGCAATTAATTCCAGAAGTAGAGAATCTTAAGTTAGCCTGATGATCAACACTACAAGGGAGCAAGTGATATAGATCGAGAAATTACTTGTGTAGTACATAAAACTGTGATGTCTACAAGATCACTGCCGCATCTCCTCTGTTCATGTGGCTGATATATTTCTAGCGTACTGCTCACCTCTGGCATCAACCAAGTATACGTGCCTACTGGCGAATACATCGCCGTACTGGTGTTCTCGGTTGTTTTTACAACGAAGGGGTTCGCGAAATAGGAAAACGAAAGCAGCTTCTGATTCAAAAACTTCTTTGTCATTTCTCCTGCCTCCTGACCCCCAACCCTTCCCCCTCCTTCACTACGAATCGCGGTGGATATTGTGTCAGATTCGACTATTCTGCAAGACTATCAACGATCATTGAATTATATGACTCTGGTACAGCTGAGTTTATCCTGACGTTAAGCTACACTCCAGTATTCGTATAGATGGCTCATGCCCTTGTAGCACTCAAACAATCAGTAGAATAAAAAAGAAGTATCAAGAATTACATGTAAAAGCCAACAAACAAAAGATTCAGACGCAAAGGAGGATTCAGTCTTCGTAGAGTTCCACAACGAGTTCCATACCTTATCGCGTCGCCGCCCATAAACTGAGATCCTTTTATATGGAGGATCATCTCAAATATCTCGATGAATATTTACCTATATAGGATGTGACAAAAACATCCAACCCTTCAGGAAACATCCTCAACCATAGAGTGAACGTGCACCTTTTTTTTTTCGTTATGTTTCTTGTTGTGACCATCCGGTCTGCCGAGCTCTGTTGGCAAGCGGGATTCACTCAGCCCTCGTGAGGCAAACTGAGGAGCTTCTTGATTGAGAAGTAGCGGCTCCGGACTCGTAGAGTGACATACTGCCGGGAGAGCGGTGTGCTGACCCCATGCCCCTCCATATCCGCATCCAGTGACGCCAATGGGTTGAGGATGACATGGAGGCCGGCCGGTTCTGTTGGGGCTTCCAAGGCCTGTTCGGACGTAGTTCAGTTTTTAGTTTATGTTTGTTGTTCGACCGACCTCTCATTTGAAGGCACATCGAATCTGATTCGAGGCCGTTGCCTGACGGTTGACCTCAATGTGACTATTAACCAACAATTTCACTATCTTCTCTGATTGATTTCTGGTTGGTCATTTATAAAGTGTCATCTCGGTACATCTGATTGATCATGTAACAATTAAAAAATTAAATGGAACAATTCTGGACAACTGATAATATAGGAGAAGGAAACAAGCAACCAAAGTAGCTAGCCCACTGAAAATACTATCGTCACAGTCAGACACCATCCATTGCTATAGGGGTCGTGCTTTCATCTACTCACTGCATTAGAATCGTAATCTGGGAAAATTCAATCTATTACTCTATTAATAGATGGGATCTGGTGTTTCGAGTCAACTGTGGGTTCTTATTTTGATATACAGCTTATTCCGACATTTATAACTTATTTCAGTGGGGAACAAACAATAATAAACATATTACATTCTCTGATGCCGCTCAACAACCTAGTCGGTCTCGTAAATTATACAAGGGAGTGCTAGGAGCAATATGTTGCTAATGAAGGCCTGATTCACGCGTAACTTCCAGACTCGTGCCACCTGTACACGAGATAATGGCTACAATTTCTAATGGTTAACTACAGAAAATAGCTACTGGGGTATGCATGATTTTGGCTGGTACAAATCGGATATGTGGTCCACAAGATAATCCAGACTGGGGCAAAAAGGTTCAAGCAGACAAAAGTACGCATGATAATTTGCATACATTTCATTAATACGTCCTAACAAATTCGTCACACGCTTTTCCTATCACGAAATTCAAGAAGAACGCTCATTGTGGAAAGACCGTGCGGCCAACACCATTCAGAGTATTGGACATCAAAGCTCACTATGTTCGATCGCTCTTGGATTGATCACAAGGTTTCAGACGCATGACCTGTTTTGAATTTCCACCACAACGTCCGTAGCTTTTCAACCTTGCAGCCGACTCCTCGTGAGAAACTGAAAATCAATGGCTCAAATGTCATTTCACTATGTGGGTTGTTCTTGGATTAATAACAAAATTTCGTACGCTACACACTCAAACCCTTTTTTATAACTAACTTAGGATGGGGATGGTCCCTTCTCCATGCAGTGGCAGTAACGACACAAGAACCATCGGACCGAAACGGAAATATAATGAAATAATGTCACACGAAGGATTACTTAAATACGCCGCACGTCATTGCAGAATGTCTAAACAGAAAACACTGTATGAAATTACCTATTCTTTCCCACAACAGTTGCGATCATATGACTGAGCGACGCAAAAGTGTGAGTCCCATTGTACAAAGAGAAATCATGAAATACTCAACAGACACGTTAACTGTAACGAATAAATGCAAGGGGACTGAAAACATGACTCAATAAACATACTGTACAATATCTTGAAGGCACTGCAGGATTAAAATCGTATGAATGGATTGAAATGATCTCCATGCTCTCATTACAGATCTCACAAGGGGAGGCCGCCAATTGTGAAATTCAGATTCGAATCATACTGCGCATAATAAAAGCTCATGGCCAGAGGTGTAATGTGGCAAAGCACCAAGATGCATTTCTCAGCCGTTGTCGAGAAAATCGACAGTTAAAAGAAACCGTTGCGGTGAAATACTCTCTACGATTAATAGTTTTCTACAGCGTCGTGGCGCAGCGGTAAGCCCTCGGGTTCGTAATCCGAAGGTCGCCAGATCGAATCTCGCGCCATGCATTTTTTTTCAACAGAAGCGCTTTCAAATGTCCCGCAAATAAAAGTGTAGTGGATTTGGGTCCAGAGAGCGTTGTGGCGAAGGAATTGGTCCACCTCTACCTATCCATCTGTCACGGAATCTCTTATGCAGAAGCCTACGAAAATTATCATTGAAATTCGGAGAGGCTCCATTCAGCATGAAGCACATGTTTTGTCGCTCTCGCAAGAGCACATGCTGTTGCACAACAGCTAGAGTCTTCTCTAAGCAAACATAATCGGTTTCTCCGTGGAGCCTTGTGGGAGAATATGAAGCCCTAGGCAACAGTCACCAATAATCCTAGTCCAGACGTTAACAGGAAGTCCTCGTTAATGATGTGATTACGCAATGTCGTGAGGAATTTCGACAACGAATACGCACTTACTGTGCAAATTTAGTCTCATCACTTGTGCAAATTTAGTCTCATCACTTTGAGAGGTGAACAGAACATTTGCACTGGAACGAGGGTTGAGGCATTCTTGAGTGGACAATTCGCATAAGTATACCCATGCAGGAAAATCAGCTGCTCATAGTGTTCTGTTTCTGGGTGTTTTCCAAGATTAATGTGAATACGAAGAGAAGTAAAAAATGAACTCTAACATGGAAACAAATAATATCCAGAGCAATGTCCATAAACACGATGATATGACACGATCAAGTAAAATGAATAAAAGGGAAGCTGAATGGATGAAAGTTTCCCTGAAAAGTTCTGGAATCGCGCAGTGCGACAAGTTCTAGAGTTTTTCTGCAGCTTTCAAAGACATTATCAGTCACACAGGATAGCAGAAATGAAACGAATTCAGTGTCAGTGTGCTAGGAACAGATCGGCATGGCTCACACAGAAGTGTAACGTAAATGATCGGGGAACGTAAATAGAAAATTCTGTAAAAATGGGTTCGAAGTTTTTCGGGAAGCTCTGTAGTTTAAATTTAGAAAACCTGTATTCGAAGAAGACTGTCCAGTTATTGTTGTTGTTGTTGTGGTCTTCAGTCCTGAGACTGGTTTGATGCAGTACTCCACGCTACTCTAACCTGTGCAAGCTTCCACACCTCTCAGTACCTACTGCAACCTACAGCCTTCTGAATCTGCTTAGTGTATTCATCTCTTGGTCTCCCTCTACGATTTTTACTCTCCACGCTGCCCTCCAATACTAAATTGGTGATTCCTTGATGCCTCAGAAAATGTCTTACCAACCGATCCCTTCTTCTAGTCAAGTCGTGCCACAAACTCCTCTTCTCCTCAATTCTATTCAATACCTCCACGACTTCCTGACGCTTAAATCTATACTCGATGTCAACAAATGTCTCTTCTTCAGAAACGCTTTCCTTGCCATTGCCAGTCTACGTTTTATATCCTTTCTACTTCGACCGTCATCAGTTATTTTGCTCCCCAAATAGCAAAACTCCTTTACTACTTTAAGTGTCTCATTTCCTAATCTAATTCCCTCAGCATCACCCGATTTAATTCGACTACATTCCATTATCATCGTTTTGCTTTTGTTGATGTTCATCTTATATCCTCCTTTCAAGACACTGTCCATTCCGTTCAATTGCTCTTCCAAGTCCTTTGCTGTCTCTGACAGAATTACAATGTCATCGGCGAACCTCAGAGTTTTTATTCGTTCTCCATGGATTTTAATACCTACTCCGAATTTCTTTTTGTTTCCTTTACTGCTTGCTCAATATACAGATTGAATAACATCGGGGAGAGGCTACAGCCCTGTCTCACTCCCTTCCCAACCGCTGCTTCCCTTTGATGTCCCTCGACTCTTATAACTGCCATCTGGTTTCTGTACAAATTGTAAATAGCCTTTCGCTCCCTGTATTTTACTCCTGTTACCTTCAGAATTTGAAAGAGAGTATTCCAGTAAACATTGTCAAAAGGTTTCTCTACGTCTACAGATGCTGGAAACGTAGGTTTGCCTTTCCTTAATCTATCTTCTAAGATAAGTCGAAGTGTCAGTATTGCCTCACGTGTTCCAATATTTCTACGGAATCCAAACTGATCTTCCCCGAGGTCGGCTTCTACTAGTTTTCCCATTCGTCTGTAAAGAATTCGCGTTAGTATTTTGCAGCCGTGACTTATTAAACTGATAGTTCGGTAATTTTCACATCTGTCAACACCTGCCTTCTTTGGGATTGGAATTATTATATTCTTCTTGAAGTCTGAGGGTATTTCGCCTGTCTCATACATCTTGCTCACCATATGGTAGAGGTTTGTCAGGACTGGCTCTCCCAAAGTTGTCAGTGGTTCTAATGGAATGTTGTCTACTCCCGGGGCCTTGTTTCGACTTCGATCTTTCAGTGCTCTGTCAAACTCTTCACGCAGTATCATACCTCGTATTTCATCTTCATCTACATCCTCTTCCATTTCCATAATATTGTCCTCAAGTACATTGCCCTTGCAGTGCAGTTATTATGGTGTCACAATCGCATATGTCGAGAAGGGGTCATGACGAAGGTTGGTTCATATACTCGTAGATGGTCGTTGTTCCCCTCGTTCCATACGTGAATTGAATAAAACATGAGATTAATAATATTGGTTCGGACTCCCATCAGCCATGTTTAGTTCAGTGAATTTATATGGAGCTGAAGATGCTCATCTAGAATGTTTGTTTCGGTTCGTAAGAAAGTAATAGAATAAATAGAACAATGTCTTGTGTTAAGCTACACACCGCAATCGCTCATTTTACTACACACGCTATGTGCACATGTACGAAATATTTCTATGTGAGCACTTGT
Source organism: Schistocerca piceifrons (assembly GCF_021461385.2). Lineage (NCBI taxonomy): Eukaryota > Metazoa > Arthropoda > Insecta > Orthoptera > Acrididae > Schistocerca > Schistocerca piceifrons. Next base: position 85,696,604 of record NC_060141.1, read on the forward strand.
TTTTGTATTTATGATTTATTCTGTCACATCAGTCTGGTAGGTAGGTTGGCGGGTCGAAAAAAATCCAGAGTGAGCTATGCGTGCCACTGACCACCTACAATTGGCTAAGGGGAAGTAATGTAAGGGTCCCTGTACAACCACGTGCAGAGAGGTGAAGCGTAACGATTTGCATTGAATATTCCTGTCCTTACGAACGAGATGAGCGGAGCTTTGTGTTGTACCCCCTGTGGCCGTCGCGTGACTTGTCAAAAGGAACGCCGCACGGAATCAGATGGGTCCTTAAGTGAAACACATGAAACCAATCGTGTTCACCAATGCTTTTCCCTTCAGTACACATACCGTAGTCAAGATAGCTTTTAAGTTCGTGTCATATACTCATTTGATAACCTTTGTCTAATTTACGTAACATAGATGATCATTTTTAATATCTTGCAGAGGGTTCCTGTGTTATCTATGTGGATGGTTAAGTATGATTTGTAATAACTGTTACACCGGAAGGCATTGGGGTGATCTTTGCAGCGTTTGTGCGAATCTCTCCCAGTGAGACCCACATGCTGTCTTGTCGCAGAAGGAAAAGGCATCGTAGACATTAAACCATGAGACTGTACAGAACACGTTAACTCTTGGCGAATCTCGAATGTGTTGCCCATAGCGTGGGGATTCTCCTACACCCAGTTTCCTACACTGCACACTGTGCCGTTGACTAAAAGTGTTGCTTTATCAGGGAAGAACAGTTTCTCACAAAACCCATCGTCATCGATAAGCAGTGGCAACTATGCCGAGAATTCAGAGCGTCTAACTTTCTTACCGAGAGTCAGGGCTTGTACCAATTGCAGGCGACAAGTCTTGAGCTTTACTCGTTTCCTTGTGATCTTCCCAATGATCGGCTGTGGCATGTTCAGCTCTCTACTTGCTCTGTTCCTCGACTTCTGCGGGCTACGTGCGAAACTTGCCCGCACGCGGACAGCCGTTTCTTCACTCAGTGCAGGCCGATCCGTTGCAGAGGCATCCTGAATGTTTAAACTGGGCATATCGCCTCCGAGTGGAGTTGGCAGTTGGTGGATCTTTGTGACTCCGTTGTTAAGTGTCGCCCAGTTGGGGCAAACTGATGTGAATGCATTTACAGCACAACATGGGCTCTATCGACGCCTGTCGCCATCTTGCCTAACTTCTCCTCCGGCGTCCTCTTGGCAGAAATCTGTTTTCGGTCGGTTCTAGGAGACAATCAAGCCACATAGGTAACCATCCACACCACTTACGGGATTTATTGTGTGTGAACTTGTGGTGCAGATATAGACTCCAGAGAGGTCTTAATATATTTTACAGCTTTGAATGCAATTGTTTCTTTACCATGCATCTTTCCAAAATTAGGCTGGTCTGTAATGCATGGGGAAAATTCACTAAAACCAGCGACCTTAATCTTTGTAGTTTTACCAACCACTTCAGTTCTTTGAATACACCAAAACTTGATCATTGTCTAACACTACTAAAACGTTTGTCTAAATCCAATGTTTCGAGCATAACAATCTTCACGTGTTTCCTGTTGATAACATCAGTTATCATGGTATATCTCCATCGAAAACAGCAAAAAAGTCGTAGAATTTCCATCCACATGGAAAGACTGATCCAACATAATATTTTTTGGAGTTTAAAGTATGGTTCAACTATATCTACCAAAAAGCAGTGGAAAGGAAACGAGTATTATTTTACATATTTAACAAACTTTTGAATCGATACTCTGTTGAATGACTGCTGCGCCAGCTGGCTGCAACTTCCCGGTCATGGGCAGCTCGCGCCATAACAACGGATAGAGGAAACCATATCTGGCACTAAGCCAGAAAACATAGATTTTCGTCATCTTTTAGGTACCATTCAGAACGTATCGGCAGCTGGAATCTGCCTTGTGTGTTTAGAGTGCCATGAACTACTGCTGTCAAAAATTTAGAGCAGTTTTCGATAGGACAGGACAGACCATTTCCTTGTCAGAGATCTCACTGTCAATGGAGCAGCGACATGATGGCGGAACGTGACTGCACAGGTGGAGAGGCACTGCAGAATACTTAGCTCAAAATACGGATCTATAGATACACGCCATCCTATGAGCAGAACTACGACGTGACTGCAGAACCGTCACTGTTCCTTTACGCGAAAGGAGGCCACTCATGTGATACTAGGACTATAGAGAGAAAAAGCCCATGGACCGAATGGCATCCACCCAGAAGCATTACATCATATCACACCGCTCATTTAACTGAGACTCGAAACGAGGCTCCTCAGCGTGGAAAACAGCAAACTCTGTAATCCTTAAGGAAGCCGCAGATAAAGAAACAACTGACCCAAAATCATCCCTGCCGATTTGTGTACTGAACACAGTTGCCAAGATCCAGGAACCCTGCTGTGTGACAGACCACAGGCACCTAGGGAGCTATCCTGCATCAAAATGGATTTCAGAAAAACAAATCAACAGGCGACATAATAAACCAAATCCTCCCTATAATAGAAAACACAGATCAGAAATATGTAATAGCTATAATGAAAGACATTTCGGGTGCATTTGACAACCTCTTTTGGCCTGCGATGTTTGCATGTCTTCAACAACTGTGCGTACCAGCCAAACCATACTGTGGTACAGTCCAGAAACAGAGGTCTACACCAAAGTCGGTTATGCAGATTGGTGCCTAAGGCGTTAGTGAGGTCTCTCTGCAATGCGCAACGACGTTTGAGACCCGCTCCTAAGAACCACACCTCTCCACACTTCAGCGCCCTCTCACTGAGGTGAATATAGTGTCGAGCAGGCAAGAGCTCAGTCCTGTTCGGGATCCCAGCTTCAGCAGTGAGGATCATAGTGTAGGATCAACGACTTGTTTAAGTTTCCGGTGAACTTGTGCTGTTGTAAAGGTTGAACGTTAAACCTCAAGGGAACAGTTCGTCAATAAGTGCGTCGAGTGATGCCTGGCCAGTCAGTGACAGTTCTAGGTTATCAGGTACTTCTGTGGCAAATAACTGTGCCAAAGTGAAGTAAATCTTTTATTCATTTATATAAGTGAACAAGTGTTCTGTGTGTTCTACTTACGTGAGCCTTGCCCCAGAGCAGTCATAGAAGTCACAGTTATGGCTGGATGAAAGTAGTTTTGTCTAGTCACAACATGTACCAGAGCCTGAAGAATTATTGTAGGGACAGGGTTGGCTGAGTGGCGAACAGGGAATTGGAGAGTGGTCTAGAGACTCATAAGAGATGCTATTAAAGGTCCACAAGTGGCCCGTTGCTGAAAAATGCTGGTAGTATTGCCGGCAAACTTCCTAAAATATCTTGAGAAAGCCATTGGGTTGGTACAACACATGTACAACTGATGTTCGCAATTGAACTAGTGACTGCCCCGAACAAAACACTCTCTGTCGTGCTTAAAGAAATACTCGTTAGAAACACATCAGTGAAACTTAAAAGCAGAAGTAAAGTGTTGTGGTATCGTCCAAAAATCGAGGAGCCACACCAATATAAGTGACGCGCGTCGCTACCACAGTCATTACTGATGTCTACTTGTAATCTGCAACGACAAATGGGAGAGGCTGAAGGAGACACGTCCTCTCCTTCAGGACAACAGGAACCTCACATGGATGTCATACAGCATCAAGCATGGATGCGTTCCGCCCCAGTTCGCGACCCCAGGTGAAGCGTCAGCATCTTATAGTAGGACCAGTGTTAGCCATGTCTCGGAAGAACATGTACTACTTCAAGAAAAGAGTTTATGGTAAATGACAGTCGTAAATTATCAAGCACTCCTGTGGCAAAGGTTTGTATCAAATTAAGTAAATCTTTTTGTCATTCACGTAATAAGCTGAACTAATATTTCATATGTTTTGATTCCAATGAACCATCTCGCAGAGCTATCAGATAATCCACAGTTATGGATGGATGACTACAGTTTCGTCTGGTCATTGCAAGAGACGATAAGGTACCAGGGAATAACAATCGAAGAAGAACTTACCTGTATGACTCAGATACAAACTGCAGCAGACAAGGGCGAAACACTGCCACGAACATTGCGAAGAGCACACACTACATATAACATATGCCCACGAACATAAATGAGAATATCCCACTATGCAATATTCGAATCCTTTACATGATTTGCGGCAAGCACGTCGACGCACAAAATCCGCCCGGCAACAAGCGTAACTGCTGTGAGACACAAACAGAGGGGTGTGCTGCTTCGTCTACGAGGCACTTTTTATAACTACACTCCTGGAAATGGAAAAAAGAACACATTGACACCGATGTGTCAGACCCACCATACTTGCTCCGGACACTGCGAGAGGGCTGTACAAGCAATGATCACACGCACGGCACAGCGGACACACCAGGAACCGCGGTGTTGGCCGTCGAATGGCGCTAGCTGCGCAGCATTTGTGCACCGCCGCCGTCAGTGTCAGCCAGTTTGCCGTGGCATACGGAGCTCCATCGCAGTCTTTAACACTGGTAGCATGCCGCGACATCGTGGACGTGAACCGTATGTGCAGTTGACGGACTTTGAGCGAGGGCGTATAGTGGGCATGCGGGAGGCCGGTTGGACGTACCGCCGAATTGCTCAACACGTGGGGCGTGAGGTCTCCACAGTACATCGATGTTGTCGCCAGTGGTCGGTGGAAGGTGCACGTGCCCGTCGACATGGGACCGGACCGCAGCGACGCAAGGATCCACGCCAAGACCGTAGGATCCTACGCAGTGCCGTAGGGGACCGCACCGCCACTTCCCAGCAAATTAGGGACACTGTTGCTCCTGGGGTATCGGCGAGGACCATTCGCAACCGTCTCCATGAAGCTGGGCTATGGTCCCGCACACCGTTAGGCCGTCTTCCGCTCACGCCCCAACGAATGGAGACGTGTCGTCTTCAGCGATGAGAGTCGCTTCTGCCTTGGTGCCAATGATGGTCGTATGCGTGTTTGGCGCAGTGCAGGTGAAGGCCACAATCAGGACTGCATACGACCGAGGCACACAGGGCCAACACCCGGCATCATGGTGTGGGGAGCGATCTCCTACACTGGCCGTACACCATTGGTGATCGTCGAGGGGACACTGAATAGTGCACGGTACATCCAAACCGTCATCGAACCCATCGTTCTACCATTCCCAGACCGGCAAGGGAACTTGCTGTTCCAACAGGACAATGCACGTCCGCATGTATCCCGTGCCACCCAACGTGCTCTAGAAGGTGTAAGTCAACTACCCTGGCCAGCAAGATCTCCGGATCTGTCCCCCATTGAGCATGTTTGGGACTGGATGAAGCGTCGTCTCACGCGGTCTGCACGTCCAGCACGAACGCTGGTCCAAATGAGGCGCCAGGTGGAAATGGCATGGCAAGCCGTTCCACAGGACTACATCCAGCATTTCTACGATCGTCTCCATGGGAGAATAGCAGCCTGCATTGCTGCGAAAGGTGGATATACACTGTACTAGTGCCGACATTGTGCATGCTCTGTTGCCTGTGTCTATGTGCCTGTGGTTCTGTCAGTGTGATCATGTGATGTATCTAACCCCAGGAATGTGTCAATAAAGTTTCCCCTTCCTGGGACAATGAATTCACGGTGTTCTTATTTCAATTTCCAGGAGTGTATATTCTTCGAAGCCCTTGGTGTAGTCTTTGGTGCCTTTCCAATCTACATCATTATTAAGTGCCGGTCTGCAACATATTGGACGTAGATTGGTTTCACGGACTAGACGCCATCTTAACACATGAAGGTTGAATACATGACAAATGGAGTGGGACATATGAGAAAAGGGCCGAAGACTCTATGGAGTTTTCCCCGAGCCCTAAGGGAAACATTATAAACAAAACACGATACCCGAAGCTGTGTAGTGATTCATTTCCTAAGCGGATGTCGTCCACATACGACACACTTACATCGGAAGAACATGTGTACAAGCAAAGAATGCACAATGGGGAAACTCTCTACGTCGAACTGCTGATACTGCACTGAGGGGCGAAAGAAACTGGTATAAGGAAGCGTTTTCAAATACAGCGACATGCGAACAGGCAGAATACAGCGCTACGGTCAGCACCGCCTATATGACACAACAACTGTATGGCGCAGTTGCTAGATCGGTTGCTGCTGCTACAATGACAGGTTGTGAAGATTGAAGTGTTGTTATAGTCGGCTCACGAGCGATGGGACACAGCATCTCCGAGGTAGCGCTGACGTGGGAATTTTCCCGTACGGGGATTTTCCCGTACGGCCAGTTCACGAGTGTACCGTGAATATCAGGAATCCGGTAAAACACCAAATCTCCGACGTTGCTGCGGGTGGAGAAAGATCCTGTAAGAACGGGACCATCAAAGACTGAAGAGATTCGTTCAAGGTGACAGAAGTGCAACCCTTCAGCAAATAGCTGCAGATTTCAATGCTGGGCCATCAATAAGTGTCATCGTACGAACCATTCAACGAAACATCATCGATATGGGCTTTCGGAGCCGAAGGCCCACCTTTGAACCCTAGATGACCGCACGACAAAAAAGCTTTACGCCTCGCTAGGACTGTCAACACTGACATTGGACTGTTGATGACTGGAAACATGTTAACTGGTCGGACGAATCTTGTTTCAAGTTGTATCTAGCGGATGGACGTGTACGGGTATGGAGACAACCTTATGAATCCATGGACCCTGCGTGTCAGCAAGAGACTGTTCACTTTGTTGGAGGCTCTGTAATGGTGTGGGGCGTTTGCAGTTGGAGTGATATGGGACCCTTGATACGTCTAGATACGACTCTGATAGGTGACACGTACGTAAGCATCGTGTCTGATAACCTGCATCCATTCATTTCCATTGTGCATTGCATTGGGCAATTCCAGCAGAACAATGCGACACCCCACACGTCCAGAGTTGCTTCAGAGTGGGGCCAGGATCACTCTCACGAGTTTAAACACTCCGCAGGCCACCAGACTCTCCACACATGAGCATTATTGAGCATATTTGGGATGCCTAGCAAAGTGCTGTTCAGAAGAGATCTCCATCCTCTCGTACTCTTACAGATTTACACCGAGCCCTGCAGGATTCATGGTGTCAGTTATCTCCAGCTCTACTTCGGACATTTTTCAAGTCCGTGCCAATTCATGTAGCGGCACTTGTGGGTGCTCGCGGGGCCCTACATGATATTAAGCATGTACACCAGTTTCTTTGGCTCTTCAGTTTATTATGCACCCGTCTTACACAGGCCAGGTGATGGAGGATGGCACATGAAAGCATCGTACACAACTCCGCAGGAAACCTATCCATCGTAGATCTAGAGAGTACATTGGCCACCATTTCGAGAATATTAAATGAAGAATTCGCAACAGGGAGGAAGTATAGACTTGCACTCACAGCCATGATTACGATAAAAGCAAACGACGACGGTAATGAGAGGTAAAATGAAATATCATACATCGATACATACACAGTAAATGAACCAGGTACATAGTGAGACAAGATAACACGCAACATAAATGTAGCTATAAAATTATAAAAATACAGAGAATAATATTAGAGACAGAAATACAATCAAACGCAGCTACATCGAAATTTACAAATAAAGAAAATGCTGGTCAGAAATGCATAATTTGATGACCATATTCAGATCTGTCTTCCTGTAAAGAGCAGAAGCTACTGACAGTAATAACTGTCATCACAAAGTGATGTGTATTTAATAATATTCTGTAAACAGTGACCTGCTATTGTTGCCTAAGGGTCACTTCAAAAGAGTAACTAATTAATAACACTTAGCCATGCTATACAATCCAGTTGTAAATTAAGCTTGTAATGTCAAATCAAAAGAAAAAGGCTCCAAACAGTTCCAGCGCTTTCCCTTCAGGTCATTGACGGTAACGGGTAGCTATCTTATCTATGCATTCTTATGCCTCTTTTACTGTCTGCTAAACTGCTAACATTTTTACTTAACACTCTCCATTCCTTTTAACTAATTTGTTCTATTTTGTTTAATTTTCTTCGTACTCATTGTTATTACCTTCTTTTTTATTTTCTGAAAACAATGTTTGCCTGTGCTCTGTAAAAACTGATGTTATTACATTATGGAAACTGTAAAATGTATGAACTGTTTGAAAATACCAGGTAACAGGTGTTTAAACGTGGACTATTTGTATGAATGAATGACAGACAGCCGCAAATTACATAAAACCACTTGTCGACTTTAGACAGGAGTGCAGAATCAAGGGGGCCTATTTTTTACTTTATGGATGAATGATGAATTATATGTATACACGTCTTCGAATCTGTAGAGTTCTTTGGAAGTTATAGGTGCTATTGCCGTATTTTTCAAAGGTTATTAACGTCAGCAGCTCACCACCGTATACGACTTTGATACAAAAGGAGTTCATACGACTAATGAACTAGCATTGGGGCATATTAGTACTCCTTTTGTCGAGTTTGAGTATAAAGGGCTTATTTCAATAGTGGTACAAGTCCATTTTTTTGACTGTGAGATACAGAGTCCTAAAGTGAAATGAGTGCTGAAAAATTTGCAGTTGAGATACCAGATATATCCAAGCATATGGCTACTTGCTAGAGATGAACCTTTCTTTCTGTTTGGTTGGGTCATTAATTTCAGAAGCATTATAGGCAGAAAGGTGGAGGTAATGGACCTGTACCACTATTGAAATAAGCCCTTCATGTAAACTTTTTTAAATGAAAAGTTTAATGAAACCTCAGTGGTAGTGGACGAGCGATTTATACAATCGTATTTTTGCGCTTTGTGATAACGAAGCTTTTGTCCTACTCAGATAACACGATATCCACAAACAGAACCATAAAGTCTTTCGTGATGATCATTGTCTGTGAAAATCCAATATTTCAACAATAACCACGATTGTATTCTCCAGGAATGTAACTGATGAAGAACCAACGGAATCACTCAGGTGCAAGAGATGTAGCACAGTGTGAGCAGCGGATTGCTATTCTGTCATTCTGAGCAACGGATTAATCTGAGATGTACCCCACACTACTACAGAAGTTAGACAGACGCTCCTAACGTTCTAAAGAGAAATTCCTGAAAAACTTTCAGCAATAAATATCTTCTGGAGTCGTCCGCTGTAAGGAAATGACACAAAAATTTACAAAATTATTTTCGTAACTAGTGGGATACTTGGGTACTGGAGTAGTCCCAGTTAGTGTAAGAGAAACATGAAACTAACGAAAATTATTATTTGTTTACCAAATATTCTGAGAAATCACAATGGTACTTTTAGCTATGAACTGAACACATTATTTACTGGTTCTTTTCGGAATGTGAAGATACCTCTCAAGGACAGGATTCGCAAATGAAATTTCTATAAATATTTTAAGATTGTTATTGACTTGGCAGAATGACTGAGAGCTGCACCTACTCAACTTGAATAATTATCCGTTAGAATGTTGCTAGGTACGGTCGAGGCTGTCGCGTGTGAAATGCAGTGAAGTGTATTGTTGTGGAGGAGATAGAGCTCACAAGAGCTGCAGCGCACAATACCGTAAGCTGCGATGACTGCTGTCTGCGCCGCTCGCTGCTGACAAATAAGATAACTCTCGTTCTATGTGGATTGGCCTTCGCCAATCAAACTCTCCCTACACCTTGATTAAGTCAAGGACTCCTATTCGCCCCTAGTCTAACTATTGTGCCGGTCAGATAACCAGTCCACCGTGATGTCACTCAAAAATTCGCTCGCAGGCGTTTAACTACTGTATATCTCTGTCCGTTCACACGGCACAATAAGTGTGGCGGCCAACACAGTGAACAACGCTTAATCGCAAGGATTCAATATAGAGTCGCAGTTCGATTCACTCTCGAGAGAGGTGCTCCTCCAGTGAAGTACTGAGGAGAGACTTGTTCCTCGCTATTTGAGTACACGTACGAGGGCACACGCTCTCGTTACGTGTTCTCGCTCCAAGAGCAACAATGGAACGGCCCATCTCCACGCCAGACGTGAAGGGGTATATCATTTGGTCTCTTCCATCACTCCTTCAGCTCAAGGCGTAAGAAATATCGTCTGCCAATCCACGACGTCTTACATACCTCCCTCCTTCTGACAAAATTTTTGTCTGGGGTTTGTCAATGCCGAGGAATACATTGACAAAGTCACGCTAAAATTGTTCTTTTAGATTTTCCAATAAACTTATCTCAGCCATTCTTAACAAATTTTTTCTAACGATTTCTTTATAGCTATTGTTCAGTTTTTTAATTCTACAATTTATGTTTTGTTGTTAGGCAAATATAGACTTTACAAAGGTTGTTATTCTCTGTCGTTGCCAGTACGTGTCTTTGTTTTTCTTTTTCATTTCCAAAAATTTGTTTTTACAGTATTAATTTTTCTAAACTCGTTAGTGTACAGTGTATTATGTTTTAGTGTGGTTATATCTTTCCTTTAGTTAAGCTTCGCTTGAATGTTTCGCAAAAGCTCTGTTGTGTTACTTTGTTTTATTTATTTAGGCATTATTTGTATCACTGTTTTAAGAGTGAAGAAGTGTTTCCTCTTAATTCTATCCTCGGTATTAATATTATTACCCCAAAAAGGTGTTTTTGAATGTTACTTAAAGAAGAACAATCCTGCACAAATCCTTTTCTAATTTTACATATAAAAGAATAAATAGACTTTCCATGAGATTGTGAGATTATATAACTATACTAACTAAGTTTCTTTACAGAAGGTTTTAAGGTATCTATAAATTATGGACTTGACATACGTAATAAAAATAATTACTTTTACAAAAAAAAATATTTTTACAAATATATCATTTTTTTTAACTCTACATTTGTGTTTTATCAGTCTTTTCCTTTTTTGCTGCTTCAGTTTCTGTGTTCGACGTTCCCCACTGAAATACTGGAAGGCGTCAACTCATTTGTATGGATGTCATAAATCACGAGAGAACACTCTAGCATGCTATGCCGGGTCTTACTTGTTGACGTTATCATCATGGAGTGGTACTTTTAACCGATGACGATGACTGTGGTTTACTGCATAAATAGTGATGTCTTGGAACTCCTTTGCTGTCACACCTGGGATATTATGGCAGTTCGATGATTGTAGTTGACTACCGACGATCGTTACCCAATATTGTGCTGTGACATCTTGGTACTTCACACCTGGTTCGGTATGGCAATTTGATGATGTGGTAGACAGAATACTGTTCATTTTGCTGAATCTATTTCTAGATGATGTTGGTTGGTACTATTTAATATTCCGTTTGCCGTTCGCTTGTATTTGTTTGACGATTCAAGCTTTATTTTTGTAGGGGTGGTTGTAGTAGTTGCCATGCCTCAAAGTTCATGGAAAGATGTTTGTAGGAATTTGCTTTGTAGTATAGGAGAGAAAGGTATCTTGCTGTCTTCTGCCCTTCTTCATAATGCATCTTCTGTTCTTCTCTTCTCTCTTGCATTCTTCTGTTCTTATTGGTCTAGGAATATGTGAATTTTAGTGTAGGAGTGATATAGGATTTGTACGATCTGACTGCCTTTCCAAATGTTACTTGATGAGTTTGTAGATCTTAGTAATTTTTTGTACCTTCATTGTCGTCTCGTCGTATTATGATTCTCCCCACGTTCTTCCGTTATGTAGCGGTGTCATGACATATGAAATGTCCATGCTGCGCGTTGTCGTCCTGAAGTCCAACCTTGTTGCAACCTGCATTTCCAGTGGAGCGTTGGTCTTCATGTTGTTGTTATAGACCCAAGTGCTTTCTCAACATGTCTGTACCCTCTCCGTCGCTATCTCGAAGCATCTGGTGTTAAGGGAGCTGGTGATTCGTGTTGGTGGCGATGTTCCTCTGACGCATTGAAATATTTACAATTTTTGTTTTACACATATTCGTTATTTACAAAAAAACTCTGATTTTATATAACGCAAAAATTTTCTGATAGTGGCAAAATTATTGTATATATACGATTTCTTTCCTTTATTCTAATTATGTCCTACCACTTCCCCATTCTTTTAATTGTTGTGTACCATTTATTGTTTGTGTGCATGTTGTAGTGTACTTGATACTACAAGAGAATGTTAGTGAGTATTGTGCTTCTTTTTCTTTTAATTAATGTGTTATTTTGTTGATCTATTAATTTAACTTTTATTTAGTGGTTAGTATAAGCTAGGGTGGTCGTTAGTTTGCTTAACCTCTTCCGCATTTTCAATTCAATTTTTACGTTTTGCAGTATTCGGTGGCCTCACTTCTACATCTGGTTTCTCTTTGCTGTGTTGTTATTGTCTCTTTGGACCATAATTTCCTCGGTAATTATTCGCGCCCTGGTCTCACCAGTTGCTGTTTCTAACATCGTGACCTCTTTCAAAGAACCCTTGATCGTTGGCATTTTGATTCCTAAATCCATATCTGCCACTGTGTAAGTGTCCGTTACCGTTCCTATTTCGGCACCAATTATTCTGGTTATCGTTTCTATGTCAGTTGCCTCCATTGCGCCACTGTCCTTGTCTATTAAATTGCCTGAGATTATTGGTGTTAGGATTACGATTATTATTATTATTGGAATATTCGTTCCTAGTCCTCTCCTTTTGCTGAACCTCGTCTTGTTTAAACGTAAATTGAAGTTCCCTTAAAACCTCTTTGAATTCTTCAGTATTTTCATTTTTTTCCTACTGTCGCCTGTTGATACTTCACCGGTAATTTCATTCTACATAGACGTATCAGCTCTCCGTTACTGTATGGTTTGTCTAGGCCTTGATTCTTTTTGTCCATTGTATCAAAGAATTTTACCACGATTTTCTCTCCTGAGTTTTCACATGGTGTCATCTGAAGTAACTCGTATTTAATTTTGTTTTGCGCCTCCTTAGACCAATATCTTTCGAGAAATGCTGTTTTGAACTGTAGGTAAGACGTAGAGGTAGCCGCGATCTTTTGTATCACTTCTGCTACTGTCCCTGACATGTGTGCACAAATGAAGTCAAGTTTGTGAGCTACGCTCGTGTGGTTTGGTAAGCCTACTAGAAACTGATCGATGAATGTGCGTGAATGCAAGCTACCGCCTTCTTCCTTGATATGTTGAAATTTTCTAACTGTAAGGAAGTGGTCTGTATCATATCTACTCATAAATCAGGTTTGTGGCTGATTCATGGACTCAAATAATCTGCCACTGCTTGTGTCATCGTGTTTATTCTCTGGTAATCTACTGCCTGTCTGCCTGTTCTCAGTTTCCTGACTCAGATCCGCGTCATATCGTATCATAGGTGAACAAAAGTGTTGTTCGTGTGTTTCTACTCTCGTCGTTCGCGGCATAGTACCTGTGCAGCTATTATGTTGTGTCGTTGGATATACTAGTTCAGTTACCTGTCTTTCGATTGATATCGGCTAAATGTATGAGTTCCGTTTTTCTAGATACTGTGCCTGGTCCAGTGGCATGTCATGTATTACTTTAATTGGGGTTTTCTGTTTCGATTTCTGCGCGAGTGTTACGTCTAGCCTTGGTTCTACTTGAACCTCCTTAGACGGTACCTGTTCGTGTTCTGAATTAATGCTTGTAAGTGTCAGTTAGTTCGCTAAAGGTGTAGTCGGTCTCGATCTTTTTTTCGATAGTTTGTATCAACTCTGTTCGAAGCTATCCAAACTGATCTTTGTTTTCAAGTTCTATTTTATTGATCCGCTGATCATATTTTTTTCAGTGCAACCTTTGCGAGGTTGCTTTGAATTGCATGTTCTTCCGAAATTTGTGTTGCTGTTCGAGTGGCTTTTCTCGTAAAACTTTCCACCTTTTTGTCAACGTTTACGATGTCGAGTTGGACCTTGTCCACGTCAGCGCGTAATTGCTGCTGGCCTTGTGTTAGTACCGGATTTCTTTCTCTAGATTCTTTCGCGTCTTTGTTTACCTAAGTGATCTGACAATCAATTCTAGCGATCCCTTCTTCGATCTGGATTTTAACCTGTTGGATCTGTGTCGCAATAGCCTGATTATCCTGTTGGATCTGTGTCTTAATAGTCTGATTATCCTGTTTCAATTCCTGGTACTGTTTTGTCATCTGTGTATTCTGTTTCGTCGTACTAGCGTCCATTTTTTGTAACATCTCCATGATCGCGTCCTGTCCTGTAACACTACCTTCTGCTGAACTATGTATTCTCGTTCTATTTTTTCTACTCGGTCAGTTACGTCGTTTACTGGGCTATGCTGTGGCGTTTGTAAGTTCGATAACTGCAATAACCCGAGCTGTCTGTGTTGAGGACTAGTTGCGTTTGTCATTGAACCATTACGTGGCGCAAACAACTCCCCATTCTGCCCTCTCTGTTGTGTATGTCTTGTGTTTGCAGGTACAGTTGCGTCTGTTACGGAACCTTTTCGCGGCGCTCGTAACTCAGCAAAATTCTGTTTCTGCTGTTGGGGCATCTATAGAATATGTACGATAGTTTCGACGTATTCTAAATGTTCCCCCCCTTCCTCACTGTCTACTTCTCTTATGAGCGTTGGCTAACTGCCGGTACATTGACTGTATTGACGCGTATGCTGTCCTTGAATATGTGGCAAACAAACGCGTTTCAAAATGGTTCAAATGGCTCTGAGCACTATGGGACTCAACCGCTGTGGTCACCAGTCCCCTTGAACTTAGAACTACTTAAACATAACTAACCTAAGGACATCACACACATCCATGCCCGAGGCAGGATTCGAACCTGCGACCGTAGCGGTCGCTCGGCTCCAGACTGTAGCGCCTAGAACCGTCCTAGTTAGTATAAGAAAAACATGAAACTAACAAAAATTATTATTTATTTTGCAAAAATTCTGAGAAATCACAATGGCACTTTTAATTACGAACTGAATACGTTATTTCATGGCTCTTTTCAGAATGTGAAGTTACCTTTAAAGGATAGGATTCGTAAATGAAATTTCTATACAAAGTTTAAGATTGTTATTGACTTGGCAGAATGACTGAGAGCCACACGTACTCAAATTGAATAATTATCCGTTAGAATGTTGCTAGGTACAGTCAAGGCTGTCGCGTGTGAAATGCAGTGAAGTGTATTGTTGTGGCGGAAATATGGGTCTTGCAAGAGCTGTAGCACACCATACCGTAAGCTATGATGACTGCTGTCTGCACCGCTCGCTGCTGACAAATAAGATAACTCCCGTTCTATGTGGATTGACCTTCGCCAACCAAACTCTCCCTACACCGTGATGAAGTCAAGGACTCCTATTCTCCCCTAGTCTAACTATTGGTGTGGTACACGGGTCAGATAACCAGTCCACCACAATTCCACTCAAAAATTCGCTCGGAGGCGTTTAACTATAACTCTGTCCATTCACACTGCACAATAAGTGTGGCAGCCAACACAGTGAACAATGCTTAATCGCAAGGATTCAATATAGAGTCGCACTTCGATTCGCTCTTGACCGAAGTGCTCTCCCAGTGAAGTACTGAGGAGAGACTTGTTCCTCGCTCATTGAGTACACATATGAGCTCGCACGCTCTCGTTACCTGTCCTCGCTCCAAGAGCAACAATGGAACGGCCCCTCTCCACGCCAGACGTGAAGGGGTATATCATTTGGTCTCTTCCATCACTCCTTCAGCTCAAGGCGTAAGAAATATCGTCTGCCAATCAGCATTGCTCTTCTAAAATGGGAGAATGACGTTTCGTTTAAGGCGACCAAACCGGAAATCTGTAGTATCGGCGTTTGGCGTTTGCTGTCTCCCTGTTAAAATCTCTGAAACTGCATGCTATATTGTAAAAAATGTGTAGGCTGGCCGCTCCCACACAATGTAGCGAAATTTGCTTTTAAGCCGAACACGGGGTCGTCCTTTCACTCTGGCAAACGCTGTCTGCTCTACAGGCGGTCATTGGCCGACGTAGATGGGTTGGGACCGGCCTCTTGGCGTGCGGTTGCCTCTCTGGAACTAAAAGCTCCAGTGACCGTTGTGTCTGGAATGTATGTGTGTACGCCAGCCTCAAGTATTTCAACCACGGTGCGCTTACTTGTTATTTGCATATCGTTTGCATGAATTCATACAACATTGACTTTATCTTGTTGAGTTTGGGTTCGAATGATGCGTCTTGATGTGCGGAATATGATTGTGAGGGCGGAATGTGTAAGCAATGAAGGTCAGGAGACCACGACGTCTTACAACGGTCAGTGATCTCTATACAACCTGGATGTAGAGATCTGGTCTCTGAGCATAGAACTGCAGCATGTCTGCAGATTCATGTGCTCTACGTCGTCCGCCAAGTTGCAATTTGGCAAAAAAATTTCCATCAGTCTGTGCGCGGCAAAGAATTGGAGACTGATTTCTTGTTTTGAACTTTTTGTCAACATATGGTGTAATAGGCTCATGTGGGAACGGAATCGAAAAGTATTTTCTTTTTGTGTTCTGGTGACATTTTCTAGCAGCTATGTTGTAGTTTGACAAGAATAGATATATGAGCATCTATGGTTGGCACGATCAGACAGCTGAAGTTCAACATCCAGGTAGCATAGTCATCACGGAGCATGGCTCACTGCGACCAGAGTTTACATTTTCTGTAACGCTGCGAGAGTCATTTTATCGGTGGCACAAATTTAATCTCTAGTCTATGAGCACTACTACATCTGAGTGATTCCGTTTCTTCTACATCAGTTCTTTTCCTGACGAAGATAGTGGCGTTTATTGTCGAAAGCTCAGGTTATCATAGAGACTTAACGTGACATATACTTCAGGAGCAGTTTGCACGCCATTTTGCATAGTGAAAAGAACGGGTGCTGATGACTGTTGTCTGAAAGGGGTCCTTAACTAAAGGTGGCCACCAGCAACTGAGCACATTTGGCAAGTATACGTATTTGCATTTTCAGTCTCATTTCTCTTTCTCTGTTGGTGCATCGTGGTCCGTGGTCACTGGGCATCTGCTGGTTAGGTAATTGTCAGTGTCAATAAAAGTCGGCTACAGCTTTGTACTTTAAGATTTTTTTATTTTATTTTATTGTGAAGTCTACTAGTTTTGGCATTTAATTATGCTATCTTCTGGCCCCATACGCTTTATCCAAATAAACGAACTGATCGTATAGTGCCATAAATCACTGGATATCGTGAATTTGGTCGTTATACAACTGCTTCATTCCAAGACGTGACAGCAACACCATTTCATTTGAGTTGCTCCCCCGTCTTCGAATGAAGAAATTGTATAACGATTCAATTCATGATATCAAGTGATTTACGGCCCTATACATAAGTTTTTTTTTCCTTGATAGATGCGTATGGAGCCTGAATATGGCATAATGAAATGCCAAAACTGGTAGCCTTGAAAATAAAATTGAATAATATCTTAAAGTACACGGCTGTTGGTGAATTTTATTGACATTCACAATCATTTCTCTTTTTTCGTCTCTCGTGACCCATAACCCGGCCGACCACAAAGAGACGGGTGTAGTAAACTGCTCGTCTGATAGTAGTGAGTGGATTGATTTTGATTAATCTTGTAAGAGCGCGAGGATACAATTCAACGTCGGGAATAGCCGTCCATTAAATTACCAGCATTTTCTTAATGTGAGCAGTCACCTGCATTTTGTTCAGAGGTACTATTCGCCACAAGTATCGAAATACTTCACTAAATCTCTGTGAAAGAAGAAAGTAGTGGCCGGCCGCGGTGGTCTCGCGGTTCTAGGCGCGCAGTCCGGAACCGTGCGACTGCTACGGTCGCAGGTTCGAATCCTGCCTCGGGCATGGATGTGTGTGATGTCCTTAGGTTAGTTAGGTTTAAGTAGTTCTAAGTTCTAGGGGACTGATGACCACAGCAGTTGAGTCCCATAGTGCTCAGAGCCATTTTTTGAAGAAAGTAGTGACTGATGCATGTATTTTACATGAGCACAGACTTAAGGCGAGATCATTGCAGATACACGTAAAATTTTACGTCCGTTGCTATTAGGGATTTGAGATGGTAATAAGTGGCAGAAAAAGTGTAACGCATTACAGCTGTGCTTAGGCCAATACATCGAATGGTGAATCCGACGGATAATCAATAGCTGATACTTCCTTCGTCTTCATTTCGTGATCAGCGGTATCGGTATGCATGGTATAATGTATGAGCTGCTACGACGCCTGAATTCTGACCATTAGAATTATTTTTAATGTCCGAATATAGATTAGTTCATATTACATGGCAGTACTTCAATGACTAGCGCTGGACCAACGATACCCGTGTTCTATCGAGCCCGACGTTTCCCGATACACTGCCGTAATCGATACGGTATCGGAAGTTACTCGAACAGGCATGTGCTACTTGACAGGTACAGCGCGGCGACACGCAAGAAACTACAAACTAACCAGAACGACCTACAGTGTTCTGCTTAAAACATGACAATTTCGTGAAAAACTGGAAGAAACACCATTAAATTCTCAGAACACACCAACAGCTATTGTATTTGAGGAAATTTGCTGTAATAGTTCTCGTGTAGTATTGTGAACAAATTAACATTAATAGTGATTTTTAAGTAAAGGTGAAAATGTTGTCTTTCGAAAATATAACTTCACTCTAAACCCGGTACAGTTTTTATTTGATTTTCAGAGACAATAACGATTTACCGGGTGACTGCAAATGGATATTGTTAACCAGTCTTACACATCAGAGTAACGGGTGTTAAAGTAACCATCCTTAAACCAAGCATCAAACATTATGGAAACAAAGAAGAAAAATAAGTGGGTAATAAATATCTAATAAACGAAATAAGAAATGTTAAACTGATTGTAATAGTCAACTTGATATAAAATTACAGTGGGAAGACCCGTCGTAGAGATATTACCAACACACATCAGTAAGTGGAGGATAATGGAATGTAGTCGAATTAAGTCGGGTGATGCTGAGGGAATTAGATTAGGAAATGAGACACTTAAAGTAGTAAAGGAGTTTTGCTATTTGGGGAGCAAAATAACTGATGATGGTCGAAGTAGAGACGATATAAAATGTAGACTGGCAATGGCAAGGAAAGCGTTTCCGAAGAAGAGAAATTTGTTAACATCGAGTGTAGATTTAAGTGTCAGGAAGTCATTTCTGAAAGTATTTGTATGGAGTGTAGCCATGTATGGAAGTGAAACATGGACGATAAATAGTTTGGACAAGAAGAGAATAGAAGCTTTCGAAATGTGGTGCTACAGAAGAATGCTGAAGATTAGATGGGTAGATCACATAACTAATGAGGAAGTATTGAATAGGATTGGGGAGAAGAGAAGTTTGTGGCGCAACTTGACCAGAAGAAGGGATCGGTTGGTAGGACATGTTCTGAGGCATCAAGGGATCACCAATTTAGTATTAGAGGGCAGCGTGGAGGGTAAAAATCGTAGAGGGAGACCAAGAGATGAATACACTAAGCAGATTCAGAAGGATGTAGGTTGCAGTGGGTATGGGAGATGAAGAAGCTTGCACAGGATAGAGTAGCATGGAGAGCTGCATCAAACCAGTCTCAGGACTGAATACCACAACAACAACAACGTCAGTAAGTTGGGGGGCGATCGAAGAGTCGAGAATGTTACCGAATTGTGATATGGATCTTTTGTTAGTCCCTGTTCCTGGACATGACTGGCATCCCAGAAGGTTCTACAGACCATGATGCACATTTATTTTTATTATTGAAATCCATTGTACGATACTAACGCTAAGAAACACCGTTGACATAATACGAACAGAAGACACAAGATCACAAGGCGATCGGAAGCTCTGGCGGAGACCGCCATTTCATGAGCTGCGATAAAACTGCTCAGTTCTTTCCAGTCGTGTTGAAAGACAGCACTATCAGCGAGAATAATGTTCTATGGCAGCAATTAAAGATTATCCTTTTGCGGCGACTTTCTTTGTTGCTGAACTTCGCTGCGTGGCATCTGACACAAACTGAGATTGTTGACGATGTTTAACTAGTAATTTAAAGTAACTTTACTATCGAAAATATAATATCTGACAGCAAAAAGTGTGAACAGCCTAGAGTTATTGTTGAAGTAGTAATTAAAGTATTTCTCCTGGTGAAACAATTTTTGGATTGTTTCGTGTATAGTACTAGATATTATATGCGGATTCCCTAATATCATAGGGATATTGCACGGTGGACGCTTTGCGTAAACTCTGTGACAGAGCATTTGGTACTGAGCAGTGGAAAAATGATTATATCCTTTAATGTACGTGAAATGAAGTCAGGTCGTCACAAGAAAGACTAATAAAGGTTTCTAAGTTCGAATCTAATTACATACAGAGTAATGAGGAATTGCGTAATTCAAGTCGAGAGAAAGTTTCAGATTCTGTATTATTATGAATAGTACTTGACCAGATATCACCCTATACGATGTGAGAATCGAAGTGAAACTTGTTTACAAATGATAATACATATGTGTATATGGAAATAAAAAGAAGAAAAGGAACATGGAAGAAAATATTCTGTACCTTTAATACAACTATTTTTTCTTGAACTAGTGTCTTATTCATATATAGAAAAGAACTGTTATTGGTAGCGTTCATCAATCGCTAGCAGCGTCTGAGGAATGTTTCTGTGTCGCATTACGGAGCAAGGGTTTGCGGCGTGTACATATTTATGGTATTTGTGGTAACACGGCTCGTCATCAAATACCTTCTCAGTGCAGTTCATGTTTAAAAGACTTACAATCTCGTATGTTGACAATTCACTTAATGTTGTTGTGGTCTTCAGTCCTGCGACTGCTTTGATGCAGCTCTCCATGCTACTCTACCCTGTGCAAGCTTCTTCATCTCCCAGTACTTACTGCAACCTACATCCTTTTGAATCTGCTTAGTGTATTCATCTCTTGGTCTCCCTCTACGCTACCCTCCAATCCAATGCTAATTTTGTGATCCCCTGATGCCTCAGAACATGTCCTACCAACCGGTCCATTCTTCTTGTCAAGTTGTGCCACAAACTCCTCTTCTCCCCAATTCTATTTAATACCTCCTCATTAGTTATGTGATCTTCCCATCTAATCTTCAGCATTGTTCTGTAGCACCACATTTCGAAAGCTTCTATTCTCTTCTTGTCCAAACTATTTATTGTCCATGTTTCACTTCCATACATAGCTACACTCCACACAAATACTTTCAGAAACGACTTCCTGACACTTAATACTACACTCGATGTTAACAAATTTCTCTTCTTCAGAAACGCTTTCTTTGCCATTGCCAGTCTACATTTTATATCCTCTCTACTTCAACCATCATCAGTTATTTTACTCCCCAAATACAAAACTCCTTTACTACTTTAAGTGTCTCAATTCCTAATCTAATTCCCTCAGTATCACCCGACTTAATTCGACTACATTCCATTATCCTCGTTCTGCTTTTGTTGATGTTCATCTTATATCCTCCTTTCAAGACACTGTTTATTCCGTACATCTGCTCTTCCAAGTCCTTTGCTGTCTCTGACAGAATTACAATGTAATCGGCGAACCTCAAAGTTTTTATTTCTTCTCCATGGATTTTAATACCTACTCCGGATTTTTCTTCTGTTTCCTTTACTGCTTGCTCAATATACAGATTGAATGACATCGGGGATAGGCTTCAACCCAGTCTCACTCCCTTCCCAACCACTGCTTCCCTTTCGTGCCCCTCGGCTCTTATAACTGCCATCTGGTTTCTGTACAAATTGTAAATAGCCTTTCGCTCCCTGTATTTTACCCCTGCCACCTTTAGAATTTGGAAGAGAGTATTCCAGTCAACATTGTCAAAAGCTTTCTCTGGGTCTAAAAATGCTAGAAATGTAGGTTAGCCTTTCCTTAATAATTCACTTGATACCTTGCTCAAAACCAGCGATCTGTCACTACTTCAAAAAGCACAAGACTTCCCAGTAGACAATTTAGTCTGCAAATTCAGCTGCAGGAGTATCTGTATTTTGGCTCACATGTGACCTGCATTTCTGAGTAATTTTGTGCCCTTGCAAAGTAAACGTTACAAATGATGTAAATAGTAGTGATAATAATGAATCGCTAAATGCATGAGAGTAATTCACTGCAAAAAACCGAAATTGCCACGTAATGTGTAAGTTTTATGACTAGAGATACCCAGCAGAAGGCAGTTTGAATCTTAAGCTAAAAGAAAGGGCTTGAGCGGCAACTGATTTCTGGAGCGGTGTCGGCTCCTTCTTCGGCCTGCTCTTCACCGCAGTGCGTCTAGTCGCGATCGCCTATTTAGGCGCTCGCGGAACTATTCGAAGGAGATTCCGCAGCAGCAACACGCGGTGGAAGCTACGCAGCATACAGAGAGAGAGCAGTGACCCTTCAGTCGTCGTCGCTGCAGCAGTGGTCGTGACGTGGTCGGTGGTGAGCCTCACGAACGTAGAGTTTGCTTTGGCCGAGTATGGAAACAGTACTGGAGGAGGGATGGTGTGACGTGAGACAAAAGGATAATAGCGGAACAGGGGCCTTGCTAAATGTGGACATTGTAGTCGTGCAGAATTCTGAATACAACCGTCTGCATTCTGTCACCCTGCCAAAACTTCCGTCTGCCCCTGCCGCCTTCACCTCTTTTAATTCCAGTGCATAATCTGTTATCACATCCAGGATCGTTCTTGTCCTATTAACTATTGAGTGGCCTCTTACGACTTTCGCGTTAAGCTGTGGTACCTCAAATGTGCTGTTGCGTCTTGTCTGTGGGACTTCCTCGCTCTGTAGGTGTCGTTTTTCTTACAAGCACTACCTGCGTCTATTGTGTGATTTACTGGGTCTAACTTACGAAAACTGTGCAAATTGTTCGAACTGTATGCAGCTTGCGTCCGGAAAATTTTACTGGTGTTATATCTTTTTATTTAATCTCAATGCCTGGCAAGTTCTGTAACTGCGACTGTGGTAAAGTCTGTTGTTTGAAGAATGTTGTATTGACTAGTTCTGTGTGTAGCTGTAATTGTGAGTGAGTCAAGTTACTTGTAACGGTTGCTCTTGCAGTACTCGATTACGTACTGGTTACCTCTGATCAACCGTGCGCGCAAGCAGCTCAAATTACGCAATGCCGTTTTAGTTCTAAGTTTTAAGGTGTGATTTTACCTTAATCTTACAATGAGCTGTACTTTTACTACTTTGCACGCTGCTAGAGTATTTCAATAAGCCTCCTATTTAACTCATTTGATGGTTAAAGTTCATTCAAAATGTCTTACGTGCTTTAAAGTAATGCAGTTTTGCTTTAAGAATTTCGGGCCTATTGACTGTTTGTAAAGCTGTACGTTAATACCTGATTTAACATTTTGCATGCAAAAGGTTGGTTGGCTTCACAGCTGGCGTGAAATGGGCCATGTTCTAGTATATTTTTGGTATGTTATGGAAGGAACTCGTGGTTTTCTAAAACGGCCGGGCTGTGCCTAGCTCGTTGCCTTGTGACCAGTGCAACTAAGGAGGTCTATGACCTTGGAGGGCAAGTAAGATTGAGCTGTACTGTAAGTGAAGTATGTATTCTACTTTTAAGAATTATTTTTCTGATTTAAAACTGTAGCTTGTAAATAATATTTTTTGGCGCTTTAAACTATTCAAAAGATATCAAACCCTTTCGGAGTCGCCAGGCGTGTTAGTCCCCGACCAAATAATTTGGTCTGAAGTATTTACATTGAACAAATACAATGTCTTCAAAGTCCTTTCTTAAAACGTCTTGTCTTTTCTTTCTTTTCAAAAAGAAAGACATATTTTGCAACTAAGTTATATCACAAGCAAAAGCATTAGTTCCATATTTTAAAAACCTTCTTTTATTAACTGAAACCACTGCCATTTGTCTTAAATTAAAATATATATTCTTAAAAGTACCGCTTGTTGCTTTGCAAGAGTTTTCTGAATTTTTGACTTTATGTATTTGAACAAGCAGTAAGTTGTAATATTATTGTGTCTCTATGCTATTATCAGTGTTGGTAGTTTCGATGTATGGTAAATAAAATTTGTTGTTGGGAATCCTCTATGCACTTGATCCTTTCATTCTCCGCAGCCTTCAGACTTGCTAGCAACATACCAGGGATTTTGTATAGACGAAAGTAGTAGATAGTAGCTAAAATTCGTAATCCGCTAATATTTTACAGCTAATGTGAGATCTTGATCTTCTTGTATCAAACCTGAAGCACGTCTTTAATAGGTCGTCCACTTCACAATGCTGTACATCATGATTAGAAGAGAAGATGGTATGAACGTAACACATTTTTCTTCAAAAATTACTCAGCAAACGCACATGTTGTTGAGAGTATTGATCACGTAGGAGCCATAAAGCGGTCGTCTGAAGAACAGTAACCGACAAACGAGAGCGTGCCGCAAATAACTTTAGCCTATCTGCAAGTATGACGCTGTGCTAAGCGACAACAACTGTATGGTCGCGTCTGAAACAGGTGTAGTAATCGCGATGACACCGCGAGGTTTTTTGTGCTCTCTGAAACTTGTGTGTTGCTGTTTGGTGTCACGTTTGGAGACATTCATAATATTTCGCGCGTGCTGTTCACAAGTAACTAGTTTCCTGTGCAACTCCGGACAACGCCCGAAAATTGTATAAGAGGAAAAAATTCACCACTCAACTGCTCTATTCCATTTATTTGTATGCCGGTTTCAAAGAGTTATAACGGCATTTTCAGTGCAGTCAGTTAATTTCACCCATTCTAAATAGGACAAGCTGTGTACCAGCACTATGGTAGAGAAATCTAAATGGGAACAAGCACTCACCGAAAACCTACATGTATTGAAAGCGAAGTTATAAGTCTCTGGGACCAAAATGCAAATAAATAAAATTTCGTAACTGCATTAAACAAATAAAATTTCGTAACTGCATGCTGAGTTTTTCTCTTATATTGTGAAGAACGCAGCTGCGGTTCCAGTGCACGCCACCACATCGTGGAAAACACGCTCGTGCTAGTATGTTTACTGATGTTTCTTGTCCAACTCAGATATTGTGATTATACTTTGTTGTATGCCTTATAATTATATTACGAAAAAAAGTCTCTACAATCCAGGACTATTTACACTAAATTTCAGTCACTTTCATAGAAGTGCATACTTATTGACCATGTATCTGGCTTTAGCATTTTGCATTCAGAGAACCACGTACTGAATTACTTTCTCAAGGCGTCGATTACTAATTCTGACGGCGTAAGAGAACACGATTAAAAATATATTACAATCTAAACAGCTCAGTGAGCATTTCAGCTCTGAATAGGGCACTCACAGAAGTTGAAAAAAAAATAGGCAAAAAGGAGGTAACTGGGAAGAAACCCTGGTAACAGAAGAAATACTTCAGTTCGCCTATGAAAGAAGGACGTGTAAAAATGTTCATGGAAACTGAGGAATACAGAAATGCGAGTCACTCAGGAAGTGCAGGGTAGCTAAGGCGAAGTGGTTGCGTAAAAATGTGAAGAAACTGAATAGAAATGGTCAGAAGGACTAATTCAGCGTACAGGAAAGTCAAATCAGCCTTCCGTGAAATAAAAAGCAAGGGTGGTAACATCAAGAGTGCAACGGGAATTCCACTATTAAAAGCATAGAAGAGAGCTGAAAGGTGGAAAGAGTACACTGAAGGCCGCTATGAGAAGGAAGACTTGTCTGGTGATGTGATAGATCAAACGGGAGTCGATTAGAATAACGATCCAGTATTTGAATCTGAATTTAACTGGCTTTGGAAGGCTTAATATAGAATAAGGCAGAAGAGGTAGATAACATTCTAAAAGGCTCTCCGAGGGCTATCAGCAACTACAATGAAATGTTGTCTACACCTGGGGCCTTGTTTCAACTTAGGTCTTTCAGTGCTCTTCACTCAGTATCATATCTCCCATTTCATCTTCATCTACATCCTCTTCCATTTCCATTATATTGTCCACAAGCACATCGTCCTTGTATAGATCCTCTATACACTCCTCCCATCTTTCGGCCTTCCCTATTTTTCTTAGAACTGGTTTCCCATCTGAGCGCTAGATATTCATACAAGCGGTTCTCTTTTCCCCAAATGTCTCTTTAAATTTCTTGTAGGCTGTATCTATCTTACCCCCAGTGATATATGCCTCTACATCCTTACATTTGTCTTCTAGTTATCTCTGCTTAGCCATTTTTCACTTCCTGTCGATTTCATTTTTGAGACTTTTCTATTCCTTTTTCCTGCTTCATTTACTGAATTTTTATATTTTCTCTCTTCATCAATTAAATTTAATATCTCTTCTCTTACCCAAGGATTTCTACTAGAACTCGTCTTTTTACCTACTTGATCATCTTCTGTCTTCACTATTTCATCTAACAAATCTACCCATTCTTCTTCTACTGTATTTCTTTCCCCCCTTCTTGTCACTCGTTCTCTAAAGCTCTCTCTGAAACACTCTACAACCTCCCGCTCTTTCAGTTTATCCAGGTCCCATCTCCTTAAATTCCCACCTTTTTGCAGTTTCTTCAGTTTTATTCTACAGTTCATAACCAATAGATGTATATTGTCACCAAATTCCGACTCTTAACAATAAATATGCTCAGAGAAAAAATATGTGGTGCATTACTCGCAGTTCTAGTACGGCAATTGTTTCTAAACTAAGAAAGTTTCGTTACGTTCAGGTCCAAGATTAACATGAAGTCAGTTCGTCGAGACCGATAGCGTACTTGAACTTTATTGAGAGAAAATTTATTCCTCGCCGTCGTATTTTTGCACGGCCGGTTAGTTTGGATTTCACATCGTGTAGCGCAAGCTTCACATGTTTCCATCTCAAATAAGCTTCAAATATTTTCAGCCGACATTTCTTAATTACTCAGAATTGCATACTTTATCGTGTGAGTTCCCAAATATACTTGTGTTAAAAACATTTTGAAGGATACTTTAACCTGCCGACTTTTCTGCTTGGATGCTTACGAATGTGGTAGTCTGACAATTTCTGCAGTCAGATAAAGAACTGTTCTGCAACCACAAATGCTAAATTTTACTTCACGTGCTTTGATCTGGCAGTTGCCTTCAGAACTTATGACGTAACAATACAGTAATTACATACTGTTTGCACTACATAAAAATAATCTGATTTCTATATCTATTACCAGTGAACTAGGTAGACAAATTTTCTGGAGAACAGATAAAGTTTGCTTGTTGAGGAATTGAACTATTGTGGTCGAGTATTCCCTGCACCTTTGAACAACTATTTTTTGAAAAGTATTTTATTCTCAATTCTGACACTTCTGAAATACTACAGTGTGTAGACAAAGACACATTTTCATTTTACGCATTTATAATGCTTTATAGAGTAGTACCTTGAGTAAGTGATTCTGCTATTGATCTTTCCTTTGCAAAGATTTACTCCCAGTTAAGTATTGTTTACTGAATATTAAAGTGTTATGGTTAGAAACAGTGATTTTTTATGGTGTCTGCTGTTTTGCGTCCTTTACTGAAGTGTAGGTATTTCATTACACAGTGATATCAGAAGCTTGGAATTGCATTTATTTAATAATTTGTATCAGTGGTAATTTAAATATTTTTCTCTTTTCATTAACATTTATAAGAAGTGATTTCAATAGTTATTTGTGTAGTGTAGATCTTCTGTGTGAGACAGATTTCATTTTTGTTTGCCGCTTTAATATAATTGCATTGAAATGTCGAATTACTAGAGCTAGTCAAATGTTACAGCTGATGCCACTTATGACGATTCTCTGGGCACAGAAAAGACTAGTGAAGAGTGGCCCTTTCATAGTACTGATTTAACTCAGACAGATATGGCAGTGCCTGGAAATAATGATCAGAGTAATTTCTGTATCAAACAAGGAACAGGAAAGCAATGTTGGGGATAATGCTTTGGAAAGTGAGTCTGTCACAATACACAGATCCTGTAGTTGCAGATTCAGGTTTTGTATCCACGACATTTGACCAAACTCATCCAGCCTCTACTCCTTCCTGTAGTAATACCAAAGATGGGAACAACAATTTTTGCAAAGCATTCTTAAGGTATTGTCAGAGCACAGTAAATAACGGGATAAAACGTTTGAAGAACATGACAGAAGACCAAATAAAAATTAGGCGATATTGCCAGCAATCTGGAACTGAATAATAGAGTTAGAGGGGAGCTTTTGGTTGATTTGAATGAGGAAACTAAGCAGGTTAAGCAAAACGTGCGTGAGGAGTTCAACCCTGTAATAAATAATCTAAGGTGAAGAGTCAATCACATTGAAACAGTTGTAATCTCACAGTTAATACAGCAGGATAGTCAGCTTGAAATCAGATACAAAGTTTTGAAGATCACTGTGCATAGTTTAAGGCTAAAGAGATGTAATTTGCTGCCCAAGACCAGTTCAATTCAGTTATCAAACAGGTAGACGAAGTTCTATAACCGTGAGCAAACTATCTAGCAGATAAAAATTCTGATGTTTCACAGCATGTTCCATTTGCCAATTCGGAATAATATCTAACTGAAGGGGAACCTAGCAATAAGCATAATGATACTCATGTTCACACCGCGCACATTAATACTTTCGACGAAATTTCTGATTCGTGACATGTAGGTGCACTGATGCGCGAACGAGGTGAAATGTGCAGACAAGATACAACGAATGTTTCACACAGTGCGAAAAATAATTTACCCTCCCACCAGAATGACTCATTTGACTACATACACTTCCTCACTGTCCGAAAGTTTTAAGTTTCCCGAAATTCTGCCAATTACGTGCACCTCAGAGAGTGCCTACAACAATTTACACATTGTCTTCCATCTTTATGAGCAATTGGCCATTAATTTGGATATATGTGTGGCGGTTTAGAATCTGAACCAGGCACAAGAATGAGAATAATTGCGCTAGAATCCCGTATGGAAAGCAAATTTTGCAAGGCAATTTTGTGTGCATCCTGGTTGGAAGCAACACAGGACGGAACGAAAAACAGTATAACTATGTTAAACAGTTTAGAGCAATCAGATTTTTCTAGCCCTGCAGTCTATTTTCAGCACACGCTATTCAGGAATCTTTTTTCGTCATGTCCATACATTCCCTCTGATGAACTGGTTTCATTAAATTACCGACATGTTTGCGACACATTATTTTAGGACATTGCAAGGATGACAGTGAGGTCTTTCAAAACTTTATTGCAAGAATTAGAAGTTGACAATGCGGAACTATATTCATGAAGCAGATACAGAACGGCAACAGACAGTATTTTCAATCTCAGCATTAGAAGTCAGATGAAGGGTATTCTGCAAATCAGAACATAATAATCAAATCTCTAATATCTGTGCACAATCATTCAGACAATTGGTATCTGAGAGAACAGTCACCACCGTGGCATTTTCAGAGACTAAAAGAGAAACTGTGGTTTTAGGCCGCAAGAAACTGCAGTAACAACAGCTATCCCAACATAAATCAGTGAGATCAGTTCAAATGATCCATGTGAAAATGCTAGGCTCGATGGGCGATCACAAAAGTGACTGATAGCACCCTTTGCAGACTACTTTTTATCGACACAGGTAGTTTTTCTATGAGTACTATGAATTTTACACGCTGTGAACCTGTTAATAATTGAGAGAGAGTTGTCAGATAAAACAGAACATAATCTTGAGAATCCAAGGTCTGATAAGGGTGAAGTACCGAACCTGAAAGAAATTAGAGTTTTTAACTATGTAAATACATGTTTTGCTCCGTTTATGACAGTGTAAATGAAACAGATGTGGATCTGTGTGAAGTGGGGAACAAAATGGATGACATGGTAGTGGGTGTTGGTGAAGCTTTCTTAGAAAAAACATTTCGTGATGTGAAGTTAGAGGAGTGGTAAATAAATTTTGTCCAATTTGAGGATAATAGGCATACTCTGTTGGAAGAGGCGGTAGATATTCAAAATATTTTAATCCACGAAAGGTTTCTTTATCATCAGTGCTGTAGAAGTTAATAACTAGACACATTTAGATTTCACTTTTCAAGCTCATCAGTTCTCTGCCAACTTCTTAATTGTGCCCCTCCTTACAACAGAAATGATACTGAGTATTGATTTGTTGACTAAATACAACACTTTCTGAAACTTTAATGATTCTCAGGCAAAAACTGAAATCGATAGCAAGTTAGTCTGTTTGCAATTCAAGGATTGGATTTCAAAAGAGGAAGAACACATTAACTTTTTGAAATTTTTATCTTCATCAAAATTACAACCTTCCTGTGAAGCCTTTGATAGAGCAGTCCATTGTTATCTGTGAAATCATATATCGTAAAGTAGACAGAGCAGATAGTATAGATGATTCTTCTGTAGTAGATAGTCAAGAATTATTTGAAAATTTTCACTCACATTCTGAAATCTTTGTGAACAAACTTGAAACCATACAAAATTTTCTGTGTGAATTTAACGTCGAGAATCATACGAAATTCTTTGTTCCGCTTTATTGTGTTCCATAAGTATATAAGGAAAGAGTAGAGAGAGACCTAATCCATGTTATCCCAAAGTGCCATTGTATCTGCTGTGAGTAAATACAGTAGTCCACTTCATGCTATTGAATAATAAGATGAGTCAATACGGTTGGTATTAGACTTTAGGCAGATTAATACCTTTATCTTACCTGAAAAAGAATGTCCTTGGACTCTGGAGGAGTCGTTAAAGAAATTTTATGGTGTGAAGGTATTTTTCCACATTAGATTTGAGATCCAGTTTTTGGCAGATACAATTCCATCTTGCTTGTAGGAAATATACAACTTGTTTTCTGATTATTTTCAGGACAGTCAGGAGCGGACAGATGAGGTTGGGGTAAACCTTCGTTAAGTTATACCATTATGAAAATGCGTTCAGGTTCGGCAAAAAGTTTTATCAGGAGGACACCGTCAGTTCCAAGGTGGGGCTGAGAGGAAGGCATCAGGGAGACGAGGGTAGGTGCTTCTGTTCAGTTCAGGAGGCAGCAGAGAAGAGAGCAACTTCCATAATCATGCAGGATCTCATTCATACACCATCAAAACACTGTTGGTTCCCTCTGAGTAGACTGCAGAAGTAGCGGCCATTCTCTCAGCATTTTTACCCATGGATAGCTCAGTGATATTCACATGAACAGCTTGTGGTGCAGCTGTGGTGGATAGCCAGGCCAAGCCAGCTGTGAGCAGGGCTTCTATGTTAATTGAAGATAAAAGGCAGATATTAAAAATTTTTAAAATTTTATTCTTTTCTCTAACGAATTACCCTCTGAACTAGTGGTCCTGCACACTCCTCCCCCTTCTACAAGAACAGCAATTAAAATTTAACATTATTTAATGAAGTGTGAAGTTACTCCCTCAGATAGAATTTTTCTGGCATAGGGGTCTTTCAGACTAAAAGGAGGGAAAGGGCCAACTTCTTACTTTTAATTAGTTAATCTGTAAGAGCATTCAATAATCCTATGTTTACAATAAATTGATAATTGCTGCTGATGATGGAATGCAGAACAGCCTTACAAACAGCTGCAGTCTGGCAGCAAGGTGAGCCCCAGTGGAGGTATAGCTGCAGCACCTTATTGAGTAACCAGTGATTGTCACTGGGCTGACAGGTAACAGCATATAGACTGGAAGACTCGCACAACAGGGTATGTTTTAGTAATTTTCTACAGAGCTAACCCACTATATAGATTTTCATTTAAATACGCCCATTGTTTGTCAAGTCTTTATCTAAAGTTACATGAAGTATTTGGTCTATAAATTCCTCATATTGGGCTATTAGGTGCATAAATAAATCCCAGACTACAATTCTTGCTTAACTCTACTGATATTAATAAGGGTCAAGGGCCTTAGAAACGATAGAAAGTGTTTGACATATCATTTTATATCTTCTTCTTACAAAACAATTTCTATGCTATGGGTGGGTGTTCATGCCTCGGGAATAATTATTGTGTTACAGTTCGAAACATGGAGGATAAAGCAGAACTTGTTAGGGTGACAGTCATCATGCATGGGAGGTTATCATGAATTTCAGAATTAAATATAATATTCTTTCGTTCAGGTGGTGAGTATATTAGTGACTGATCTCCATATAAATTGGGTGCATGCATCTGAAAATGTTCAAATGTGTGTGAATTCCTAAGGAACCAAACTGCTGAAGTCATCGGTCCCTAGACTTACAAATTACTTTAACTAACTTATGCTAAGAACAACACACGCACCCATGCCCGGGAGAGGAATCGAACCTCCGGCGGGAGGGGCTACACAATGTGACGTGGCGCCTAGACAGCACGGCCACACCACGTGGCATGCATTTGACTTCCTATCGCTGGTGTAGTAATAGAAAAATCGCAATGACTGTGTGTTGTACGGTTAATGAATTGTCAATTACATAGATAGCTTCAGGTGAACTAACTGTTTGCAAAATGTACTCCTCAACAGTGTATGGCTTCACTGGGTGAATTTTAGTAGGTAATCTAGTAGATGAATGAAAGGGTCTCGTTGCAATTTAAAGCAGTGGAGCTCCAGTTCTGAGTGTACTTGCAGGCACCGACGATGCTGACAGTGAGAAACGCAATGCAAGGTAAGTGCATCATGTTTCCAGCTTCCTGTCTCCAGACAGCAATGGAGCTGTAGCGCAGCTACAATGAAAGTGGGAAAAATTCTGGAACGTGTCATTAGTCATGTTGATTCTTTTCTACGTCTAAACTCGACAACTCAACGTGTGATGGATGAGGTGATCAGTACTGTGTAAAGATAATAATTTCCCTAAGGAGCTCTGTGTAGAAATGTGACGACAAAAGCGTAAAAGCATAATTGTTTCCTAACTTCTTTTTCTAGAAGGTGATAAATTTTCAATACTATCTTCCTAATGGTTGTACCATACTAGCAAAATCGTTGTTTCTCTTGGTTTAATCCTAACAATTGATAATGACTGTGTTATCGGAGGTAGATCATAGGACACACAACAGCAGTTTAAGCTTATCTTAGGTTGTATTTACCAGGAAACTGTGTGAAATGGAAGTAATGGGGACTAATTTTCGAAGAATTATCTCCATATTAGATAGAGTGTAATTCTAGAAGCTGTTATAGCAAGTTCTGGATACTTGTTACGTAAGTAATGGCTCATTGCTTGCGTAAGTGTCATGTGGCTACCTTGCGTTATGTAATACAAACGTGACTCGTCCGACATTAACTGGGTATTATAAGTTCATGGTGACAGAACATAAGGAGTAAAAATGTTTACTATGTGCAAAGTAAGGGGATACACTGAGCTGCAGCGAAAGCTGGGCTCAGAGTGTTTTGTAGAAAACAGTTATCGTGAATAAAGCATCTGCTTCGACTGAGCGTTACCATCCCTGGAAGAAAGATTGACAACATCTGTAAGTGGTGTGTCAGTCCGTACATATGCGAGCACAATTGGTTTGGACAACATTTCTCTTGGCACTGGAGGGGGGGTTAGGGCCGGAGGGGGGCGGGGGGGGGGGGAGGACGTTGGGGGGAGGTTCCGAATACACGGCAATGTGCCTTCCAAATCCATATGTTACATTGTGTTTCCGTCCGCTCATGTTACGTAATGGTGAAATGCGTGTATCATGATGCACGGCACAGTCTTCGCGCGCAAGGTTTCAATGCAGAAGGATGTGGATGGATCAGTAGAGAGGATAAACGGAATGAAAGTGTACACGACGTGGTGGCCGCACCGCCAAAACGACTTGCAACTCACTCGTGCAGTATAGCTGTTCATAATTTAGTGTCCACAGTCTTTCTGTTAGTACCAGGACCCTGGTGTGGCTTCTACAGAGGTTGAGTTTATCTCAGTTTTGTGTTTCAGATCTGGCTGGTTTGCAGGTGCAGCGCCGTGCCTGAAACTTCATTGGTCCTGTATATGTGGACAGTGCCTCCTTATATGGTTGGAATGGCGGCACATCGGACAATAAGTAGCCGGGGAATGTTTATTAACATTATCTTTGCTTTTCATATTTACATACTTGCAGGCCTCTTCCCCTAGAGCACTCCGAATTTTACCGTGTAACATGTCGGTGTGTAACGTAACTACGTCGATGAATTAGGAACAGCGTGCTGTAATCGAAATTCGAAGTCGATGAGTTTTTCCACTCATAGAGAAATCTCTCGTTCAGCATTATAGTGCCAGACATCATACGAACACTGCGGCATTTACAACAATTCGACGCCTTGGGTTCACTGTCATCGATCATCCTCCACACAGTCCCGTGTTGGCCCCATCCGAATTCCATATGTTTCCAAAACCTGAACACCATCGGGAGCTTCTCTTCGATAGTGATGAGGTGGTGAAAGCCTAGGTGAGGTTGTGGCTACGTCAATAGTGTCGAACATTTTACAGTGACACTATCAACAAACAGGTCTCTCATTGTGAGAAATGTGTTCGTCACCAGGGTGACTAAGTTGAGAAATAAATATACAAACATGAAGAATAAATGTGCAGCCGGCCGGTGTGGCCGTGCGGTTAAAGGCGCTTCAGTCTGGAACCGCGTGACCGCTACGGTCGCAGGTTCGAATCCTGCCTCGGGCATGGATGTGTGTGATGTCCTTAGGTTAGTTAGGTTTAAGTAGTTCTAAGTTCTAGGGGACTGATGACCACAGAAGTTAAATCCCATAGTGCTCAGAGCCATTTGAACCATTTGAACCAATAAATGTGCACACTCTTGTGATACCTCCACCCAGGGCCATTTTCGCCAACTCACAATGCCAGTGGCGGAAGAGGCGGAGGGAGCCACAACTCATGCTGCGAGTGCCGACAACGGAACATTGGAGCAGTGCTGCCACCACACGCGGTAATCGGTGGACGCCCTCTCCTCGCTTGAGAATGGACACGTTGCGATGAGCGTGGCAGACAATAAGAAGCGCGCGGAAAACTGATGAACCCCTGCAGCAATTAGGGTGGAACATCAAGAACGAACGCGCGAAAGCATGTGATTTCTTCTCGTCTGTGAGTAGTCGTTTTACCTGCCTTAGAAAGCAGGAATGTGCCGATAATTCCAGCACCACACAGACACTGGGAAGAGTATACACAGAAAGCGAAGAATTCGCACAGGGAGGTGTCTGAAAGAAGTCAGCCTTCCTAAAAAGAGGTGTAAGTGTGTGGTTTTGTTTTTTGCTCATTCTAGAATTGAGAACAACTGTGTAAGGTGAAATGACAAGTTTAATGTCGCAATATTTCTCGCCAAATTACAGATTTTCACACAGTTATCAACTCGCCAACATAAAGACAGCGCAATGGATAATGCATCTTGCCAACATCAAAAAGGGAAACAATTTTATACACAACAATGTTAAATATTAACTCTCTGAAAGAGCATTAATCCTAAGCACAATATTATGAAATTTTAACTGGAAGTTTCTATACATTAATCCTAAGCACAATAATATGGAAGTTCAATTGGACATTTCTTTACAAAATTGCTCCTACACATACGTTACAGTGTTGGTCAGTAATACGAAATTCATCCAATTCCGGTTCAAAGTTCGGTACTATTTAGGATGATAATCAAGTCTATGGTGGATGGTTAGCCAAGTGACAAATTTGAGCGCAATATTACACAAGGCCGATCGAATTTACAGTGGACGCAAGCTGGTGAACCAAAAAGGTTTACGCCTCTGCACGTGGTATTTACCTTAAGCTGCGATGTGCTGCTATCTGCAAGGCCGCCCTCTTCCACCGGAATTCCTACAGAACTAGTCTGAACTTTCCAGCAGAAACTTTCCCTACGTTTCGCGTTATGTGAGAAACCATGTACTCAGCCCTAGTCTTATTATGTGGCAATATACACATGCATGGTTGGAGCAGCGTGCATATTGTAGTGCCCTCTCAGTTCTTGCAAGAACAATTAACTAATCTGGCTGGTTCGTTTCTCCACAGATGTAGCTAAACGTTGCTACAGCTAATTCTTCGCTGGAGTGCAGCTGCTGTGAATGAAGTGTCTTCACAAATTTCTTCTCTGCATCGAACAGATCGTTAAGCGCTCCGTTCTGCACTTGACGCCAGTTCAGTTAGGAGCCCCTAGAAAAATTTCTCTCTTGTCCTACTGATGGCAGATCTACCTCCCTCCACTTCGGTTCCTTTTTCACGTCACGGCTTTTTTCGACCAGTAGGAGTGTTCCTCTTATTTTGTAGAAATACACTCTACTAATCACAACGTCACTTCCATCAAACTGCATCGAAACTTCAGTATTTTTCTCCTTCCTAGTGCGTTTCCGCCAATCGGACTTTTTGTACCTTTTCTAGACGCCTAAAGTACATTGACCTTTCTATGTGTCACATTCGCTGGACAAAAATGCGTCACTCTTTTGTTTGTATCCCGTTAGAATTCCGAAATGCAGTTTCCTAAACCTTCTTCTCTGCCCTTGTGCAGATGCCCCACTACAGGCGGTCCTATGTCTTGAATCACCTGGCCTGAGGTCGCTGTCCTCCTTCCACCCCTTTAAGTGGTTTCTGGCGTAATTCGCACAGCGCAGCTTCGCTACGCCATTGTGGAGCTGGCCTTTCAAAACTAAAAGCGACTCGACTTGCATTCCCTGTTCTACTTTCTGCTCAAAGACATGCATTGTATAGGAATGGTGTGTTAATTACCGTCGATTGACTGTCATCCCTTTTTGCATTACATATTGTTAGGCAAATGTCCTTATGACTGACGATTTATGTGAGGTGTCATCTTCACCTTCTCATTGCGATTTGTAAAGGTCTCATGTAAGGTGCGAATCTGACCATTGGTTCTGACACCTTACAGATATTTTCTGGACAGTAAAGACATTCTTTATAAATCATTGATACCAGCTGACAGAGACGATGCCCAAACATGTGTCTGTCCAGGCCTCACACTGAGAGATCGGTTGCAAATAAGTGTTGTGTAGCTGCTCTCATAACAGCTCCTAAATGCAGAAAAACATCGTAGATATGTGAAATCGTGAGAAAGACACCAACTCCCAAGGCACAAACCAGCGCACGCCAGACAGAAATTTTCCAACCTGCAAAGGGAGGCGTGACAATGAAACAGAGATCTGTCATTAGGCACCATTGAAAATTTGGTCAGCCAATGACAACACTGAAAGGATGAAAATTTCGTAGAATAGTTGAGCTGAGAACGTGCAAGGAGCGAAAGAATAGGATCTGGCGAGAGTGTGCAGACACGAGAAGACATGGGGGCTCTTCTATTTGTAGTCAATATCCGCCTTCCGACATCGTGATATCACAGCTTCGGGCACGCAGCTGACGTCGGGCAGATAAGGTGAAGATCGTAGCTGGGCCTCGCCGCAAAGCGATTGCTGATAGGATAGCCGACTCCCGCCACAC
Source organism: Schistocerca piceifrons (assembly GCF_021461385.2). Taxonomy (NCBI): domain Eukaryota; kingdom Metazoa; phylum Arthropoda; class Insecta; order Orthoptera; family Acrididae; genus Schistocerca; species Schistocerca piceifrons. Next base: position 85,733,676 of record NC_060141.1, read on the forward strand.
AGCTCACAGATGACGCGCCGTAACGATGCAGCGCCTGCCAACGGCAGCACTATACGCCGAACAATCATGAATAATGGTTAGACGATTCGTCCTCCTCCTTCCCTTAATACCTGATTCGTATCCACATCCAGTGAAATCGGATCTGAGATTTGTAATTTTGTTTTGTGTAAACAGTGCTGAAGTAAATACTTTTCTTCATGTTTTAATCATCTAAGCAATCATTCATGTTCATATCTGTACCTATTAATTTCGTATCCTTTGCGTTTGATTTCATTTAATTACTGAAGTCACTTAATTACTGGCTCGCCGCTTGGGGCGGTGTCATTGATAATTTTTATATTATCTGATGCCACAAACAATTTCTCGAGTTCACTATATATTTTGGCTCCGAGATCGGGAAATGTCACTAGTAATGTACATGGTACGTGATATCACAAACAATCTCTCGAATACACAACAATATTAAAATTTCTTTTATTTCAAAAACATTGTTGTTGTTGTTGTGGTCTTCAGTCCTGAGACTGGTTTGATGCAGCTCTCCATGCTACTCTATCCTGTGCAAGCTTTTTCATCTCCCAGTACCTACTGCAACCTACATCCTTCTGAATCTGCTTAGTGTATTCATCTCTTGGTCTCCCTCTACGATTTTTACCCTCCACGCTGCCCTCCAATACTAATTTGGTGATCCCTTGATGCCTCACAACATGTCCTACCAACCGATCCCTTCTTCTGGTCAAGTTGTGCCACAAACTTCTCTTCTCCCCAATCCTATTCAATACTTCCTCATTAGTTATGTGATCTACCCATCTAATCTTCAGCATTCTTCTGTAGCATCAAAAACATTATTAAAAAAAAACATTATAAAACATTATAAAATATAAAAGATTCGGAGGCATTGCCTTACACTATTCCCTCGTCAGCGCCTCTGCCCTGCAGCCCTTCTTGATAACGGAAATGATATACTATTTTTTCCAGTAGCTATGTAGCTATCGTCGCTGTGACTATGAACTACTACTGGAAGTGGAGCATATTCTTTAGACTCGTGGAGGCACGTCTCTGGTCGAGACACCCTGACACTGTTGGGAAGCAGTGGTTGCTTTTCCATTCTGTGATTACTTATTTCGCTTTATGCCCTTTCATCGACTTTGCGTGGACAGAAAAGAGGAGCCGCGTTACGGTCTTCTTCAGTGAAACAGTTTGACATTTGTCGTCTTCCGTGTCCGTAGCAGTATGGTTAACGAACGACTGAATAAATGATCTCGAACCAGTTACTGATTATACTTAAGACCAAAACTTGTTAGGGTTTTTAGTCAGACCGGTTGGCAAAATTTTAGTTTCAGATTCATTGAACGTTTCTCTCATTTCGTTTCTGTCTCTGATTTTCGCTTCATTCTTCTTTAGTTTGAGCTGGACTTTGATTTTGCAGAAAACTGTAAAGAAGCTCGTTTTGCTCCTGTCTCAACTTTCTAAGATGGATATTAAACCACAGTCGACGTTTCCCTTTCCTTAACATCTTGCCCGGAATTTACTTGCTTATGATGTACTGAACGATCCTTTTAAATTTTATCCATTTGTGTTCTACGTCTTCATTCTCAGAACTGGTGTTTACTACCAAGATTCTGTGCAGTTTGTGTTATGTCACTCTTCGTAATCAAAAATGTTTCACTATCTTTCTTAAAATCATCATTAAAGTATTTCCGTGTCATGCATATTTGAAATACAACAATATGTTTTCGAAATTCTGGTGAGCAGCAACACTCAGATGTAAATTGTGAACGGAATTCACAGCCAGAGGGGCATTACTGCTGCACCTTTTTTTTTTACATGTCCGTTGTTGGTTCGATAAAATATAGGCATTCATCCAAGATAGCAAACCGACGAGGAACTGATACCCCCTAAGCTGCAAACACAGTGTTACTAATAGCTCGATAAATGAAACGATTACACGTGACATAAAACTGGGCTGTCACGAGCAGTTTACTCGATTGTATTATTTTCTATTGTACGTATCCTACGCAAGCTTCCAAGTGTTTGTAGAGGAGGAAATTTTGGCTCCACCTTTCCATCTTACTTGGTTCAATTTTTTCATGCTGAGAAATTACGAGCCATCTGTTTCACTTGGTAAAAACTTTCTAAAGCTAAGATCGTACAAATATTTCTTTATATACAAAAAATTGGTTTCGCCAGGCTTTGCTAACATCTTCAGGTCTTCAAAAACACATTTTAGAAAATGTGTTCATTCTGTGTTGGATCTGACAACTTGGCGTGAGATCCAACTCGAAATTTATAATTGTAAGTTGAACGCACTGCGAACGGCTGAATGCAAGGGTAAAGTACAGCCGTGATTTTTCTCGAGGGCATGCAGCTCTTCTGTGTGGTTAAATGATGATAGCATCCTTTTGGGTAAAATATTCCGGAGGTGAAACAGTTCCCCATTCGGATCGCCGGGCAGAGACTACTAAGGAGAACGTAGTCATCAGGAGAAACAAAACTGGCGTTCTACGGATCGGAGCGTGGAATGTCGGATTCCTCAATCGGGCCGGTAGGTTTAAAATAGGAAATAGACAGCTTAAAGTTAAATATAGTGGGAATTAGTTAAGTTCGGTGGCAGGAGGAACAGGACTTCTGGTCAGGTGATGGTTCAAATGGTTCAAATGACTCTGAGCACTATGGGACTCAACTGCTGAGGTCATAAGTCCCCTAGAACTTAGAACTACTTAAACCTAACTAACCTAAGGACAACACACACATCCATGCCCGAGGCAGGATTCGAACCTGCGACCGTAGCGGTCGCGCGGTTTCGGACTGCGCGCCTAGAACCGCGAGACCACCGCGGCCGGCAATAGGAATGGGAAAACGATGTGCATAATACAGTAAATAAATAAACACAGAGGTGTCTATTCCATCGCAAGAGGTAATGCAGGAGTAGATTTAATAATGAGTAAAAAAGAATAGGAACGCGGATAATTTACTATGAACAGCATAGTCAATGCATTATTATAGCAAATATTGACACGAAGCCCACACTTACCACAATATTACAAGTTTATATGCCAAGTAGCTCCGCAGATATGGAGCAAATTAAGGAAATGTATGATGAGCTAAAAGAAATTATTCAGGTAGTTAAGGGAGCCGAAAATTTAATACTCATGGCGGACTGGAATTCGATAGTACGAAAAGGAAGATAAGGGAAAGTAGTAGGTGAAGATGCAGTGGGGGAAAGGAATGACAGAGGAAGTCGTCTGGTAGAATTTGGCACAGAGCATAATTTAATCATAGCTGACACTTGGTTTAGGAATCATGAGAGAAGCTTGTATCTGTGGAAGAGACCTCGAACAGAGATTTAGGATCCATATTTTAAACTGTAAGAAATTTCCATTGGTAGATGTGGACTCTGACCACAACTTATTGGTTATGAAATGCAGATTAAAACTGAATAAACTGCGAAAAGGAAGGAATTTAATGAGATGGGATCTGGATAAACTGAAAGAACCAGAGACTGTCGACGGTTTCAGGGTGAGCATTAAGAACAAATCATAAGGACAGGGGACTGTAATACAGAAGAAGAATGGGTAACTTCGAGAGATGAAATAATGAAGGCAGCAGAGGATCAAGTAGGTAAAAAGGTGAGGGCTATTAGAAATCCTTGGGTAACACAAAAGACATTGAATTTAATCGATGAATTGACAAAATATTAAAACGCAATAAATGAAGCAGGCGAAAGGGAATAGTAATGTCTAGAAAATGAGTTTGACGGGAAGTGCAAAATGGCTAAGCAGGAATGTCTAGAGGACAAATGTAAGGATGCAGAGGCATGTACGAGGCGTGTTTTTTAAGTAAGTACCATTTTGAAATTAAAAAAGGCGTGCTAAGATATCTCAATAATTTTATTTTTATGTGAAAGCCTGTACCTTAATCTACTCAATAACGCCATTACAGTCTGATCCTTCCTTGTTTACGTTGTGTACTGAGTGTTTAAGATGCCTCCGATAATCGTGAGCCCCGCCGATTGTGAAATACGGGCTGTTATAAGATTTCTTAGAGCTAAAGGCCTAAAAGCGATCGATATTCATCGTGAGATCTGTGCAGTCTACAGAGAAAACATTATGAGTGATGGAATGGTAAGAAAGTAGGTGAGAGTATTTAAAGATGGCCGCACAAATGTGTATAATGACCAACGGAGTGGGCGTCCTTCGGTCGTTAATGAAAGTTTAGTACAGGAAGTGGACAATAAGGTGAGAGTAAACAGACGATTTACGATTTCCTCCTTGCGGGATGACTTTCCTAATGTTTCTCGTAGTGTTTTGTAGGGCATTGTGACCGAGCACTTGAATTACCGAAAATTGTGCACACGTTGGGTACCGAAAATGTTGACGGATGTGTACAAAACCAAACGTTTAGACAGTGCACTTTCCTTGAGCGGTACCACAACGACGGTGATGATTTCTGAAGCCAAACTGTTATGGGCGATGAAACATGGGTGGCCTACGTCACACCAGAATCAAAGCAACAGTCCATGGAAGTTGAGCAAGGGCCTCGTTTTGCTGCAAGACAATGCCCGTCCGCATGTGGCGAATCAGACCAAAGATCTCATCACATCTTTTCGATGGGAAACTTTAGATCATCCCCCGCACAGCCCCCATTTTGCGCCCAGTGACTACCATCTGTTCCTGCACTTGAAGTAACACCTGGGCGGTCAGCGTCTTCAAGACGATGACGAAGTCAAAACAGTGGTGATGCAGTGGTTAACAAGTCAGGCGGCAGACTTCTATGAGGAGCGTATTCAAAAACTGGTACAACGTTATGAAAGGTGCCTCAATATTGACGGAAATTACGTAGAAAAGTAGATTAAGGTACACTCTTTCATGTAAAAATAAAATTATTGAGATATACGAGTATTATCACGTCTTGTTGTAATTTCAAAACGGTACTTACTTAAAAAACACGCCTCTTATCACTAGGGGTAAGATAGATACTGCCTACGGGAAAATTACAGAGACCTTTGCAGAAAAGAGAACAACTTCTATGAATATCAAGGGCTCAGACAGAAAACCAGTCCTAAGCAATGAAAGTGTAAGTAGGCTGTTCAGGTTTTTATGTTGGTAACGCCACGTAGCGCTCTGTATGAAAATCGCTGACTGTGCTGTGTGCAGTCTGTGGCTGGTTGGCATTGTTGAAACATTCTCTTATGTAGTGGTGGGCAGTTGGATGTGAACAGCGCATAGCGTTGCTCAGTTGGAGATGAGCCGCCAGCAGTGGTGGATGTGGGGTGGGGGGGGGGTGGGAAGAGAGATGGCATAATTTTAAGAGCGGACGATTTGGACGTGTGTCAGCCAGAAAGAGTAAATTTGTAAGACTGGATGTCATGACTGATATATGTATTATGACTTTTGAACACTATTAAGGTAAATACATTGTTTGCCCTGTAGCAAATCTTTCATTTGCTAACTATGCCTATCAGTAGTTAGAATCTTTTATTTAGCTGGCAGTATTGGCTTTCGCTGTATTGCAGTAGTTCGAGTAACCAAGATTTTTGTGAGGTAAGTGATTCATGAAAGGTATAGGTTATTGTTAGTCAGGGCTATTCTTTTGTAGGGATTTTTGAAAGTCAGATTCCGGTGCGCTAAAAATATTGTGTGTCAGTTTAAGCACAGTCATTTATAATGTTTCTAAGGGGACGTTTCAAAAGAAGAGCAGGAAGGTGGAAGGAGCATATAAAGGGTCAATATAAGGGAGATGCAGTTCAGGGCATTATTATGGAAATGGAAGAGGACGTACAGGAAGATGAGAAGACAGATATGATACTGCGTGAAGAATTTGATAAAGCACTGAAAAACCTAAGTCGGATCAAGATCCCAGAAGTAGACAACATTCTTTTAGAGTTACTAATAGCCTTGGCAGAGACAGCCATGAAAAAACCCTTCCATCTGGTGAGCAAGATGTACGAGACAGGTGAAATAACCTCAGACTTCAAAAAGATTATCAGTTCCAAAGAAAGCAGGTGCTGACAGGTGTGAAAATTACCGAAGTATCAGTTTAATAAGTCACGGCTGCAAGATACTGACATGAATCATTTACAGAAGAATGGAAAAACTCGTAGAAGCCGACCTCGTGGAACACGCGAGGAAATACTGACCCTACAACTTCTCATAAAAGACAGGTTGATGAGAGGCAAACCTACATTTATAGCATTTGTAGACTTTTGACAACGTTGATTGGAATACTTTTTTTAAATTCTAAAGCTGGCAGGGTTAAAATACAGGGAGCAAAAGGCTATTTTCTCTTTTTACAGAAGCCAGAGGCCACTATTAAGTGTCGAGAGGCACGAAAGGGAAGCAGTGATTGAAAAGGGAATGAGACAGTGTTGTATCTTATCCCCGATGTTATTCAATCTGTATACTGAGCAAGCAATAAAGGAATCAAAATGAAAATTTGGAGTAGGAATTTATGTCCACGGAGAAGAACTGCAATTTTGGCAGAAACAGCAAAGGACTTGGAAGAGCAGTTGAACGGACTGGACAGTATCTTCAAAAGGATAAAAGATTAACATCAACAAAAGGCAAAACGAGGAAATGGAATGTAGTCATATTAAAACAGATGATACAGAGGGAATGAGATTAGGAAATGGGACACTTAAAGTAGTAAATGAGTTTTGCTATTTTGGAAGCAAAATAACTGATGATGGTTGAAGGAGGGAGGATATGAAATATAGAACGGCAATGGCAAGAAATGCGTTTCTGATAAAGAGAAATTTGTTAACGTCGAGTGTCAGAAGTATTTTCTGAAAGTATTTGTATGGAGTGAAACCATGGATGGAAGTGAAACGTTGAAGATAACTGGTTTAGACAAGAAGAGAATAGAAGATTTAGATATGTGGTGCTACAGAATAATGCTCAAGATTAGATGGGTAGATCACGTAACTAATGAAGAGGTACTGAATAGAATTGGGGAGAGGAGAAATTTGTGGTACAACGTGACCAAAAGAAGGGATCGGTTAGTAGGACACATCCTGAGACACCAAGAGATGCCCGATTTAGTACTGGAGGCAAACGTGTGAGTAAAAATCCTTAAGGGAGACCAAGAGATGAATACAGTAAGCAGATATAGAGGGATGTAGGTTGCAGTAGTTACTCGGAGAAGAAGAGGCTTGCACAGGATAGAATAGCATGGAGAGCTGCATCAAAACAGATTTCAGACTGAAGACCACAACAACAACAACAACATATAGTAAAATATGTAACATATCTATTACTGTTCACTTTGTATATCAAGATTGGACACTGCGAAATATGATATTGGTAAGTCTCTTTTCTGAGAAGAAAAAAATATGAAGCATTTATTGATAGCAATCTGATGAAAAATTATTCAGAATGTTAGGAGTAAATCCCCAACATTTTAATAAAATGTCATTTCTTACTGACCGAGGTCTTAATACACGCAAGGCTCTACAGCCTTTCGATATTATGCATGCATTATACATGTTTTGAACACAGTTCTGCACCACATTTTCGATATTAAGTGAAAAATGAGATTGCAATGGTTTATTGCACAACTTACACGGCCAAAGAGACTATCGATTTAGTAAATAAAACAGGTGATGTGAATGCGATACAGACAAACTTGAAGCAAGAAACGCAGAGTAGGTGAAAAAGCTTATTTAGATTTCTGCACACTGTAGTTATGCATTACGATAAAATCGGGGATGTGCTTCTTGAGACAGGTGTCTCTAATGTGCTTACTGGTTACGACAAGAACACTGCAAAAGAACTTGTGACATTTTTAAAGTCATTCAAAGATGCAATAGGAATGCTGGAAGGTGTGAAGTATCCAACACTTCAGCTTCTTTTGTTATGGGTGCACAAACTGAAAAGTTATTGGAATACTAGGCCCGAAGATACAGATAGACCCAGTTTTCTTGTTTAATACTCGCTGTGTGTCCAGCAAAAGACAACTGCATTTAACTTCAGTTTCAGTGCCACCGGTAATTTTGTAGTACATTATAACTGCCGTGTTATCGTCTATTAATTATGAGTGCTAAAAGATAGCACTCAGCATGTCATAGAGGAGGAAGTCGCAATTCGGATGTTGAACAGAATGGTAGCAATTGTGTGGTCGCCCTTTCGATTGTACAGGGGGTATGCATAGAGCGGACAAAAATTTAAAAGGACATACAGGATGCTCCACTGAAAAATTTTAGGTAGGGAACCTGGGATAGGAGAAGCCAGCTTAAGGAGGTAACAGGACTAAACACATATTGCTGTGTACTTTTTATGTAGGTTAGTTACAGTTAACTGCAAATACTTTCACTGACACAGTCAGCGTATCATTTGTACTGTATCTTACAAAATGTGCTGAAACTAACGGCCATCAAACTTAATGCGAGTATGACATCTGCGTCGAAATTCTGCCGCACCCTGAGCAATATCCCTGGTGTGTTGCGAACCACATTACAGGCAGCTACAATTCTAGCAACTAATTTCGTCTTCGTACCCACTGGGGTCTCATACACAAGTGACTTTAGATAACGCAATAGGAGATAATCAAATGGATACAAGTCCGGTGACATCCCAGGCCATGGAATAGGACCTCTCCTTCCACTCTAGTAACCAGGAAACACAGCCCTGAGATGGTTGCGGTATTTCCACATTAGACTGAGGCGGTGCACTGTCATGTTGTATCCACAGCCTCTCATGAACAGCCAAAGGTATTTTCTCCAACAACTGAGGTAGAACTGTTTGCACGGGCTTCAAGTGCAGGTGGCCATTCAGACGGACAGGTAGATTTCCTAGTAATCAGGCTTGCCCTCCTTGTTTTCTTGCAAGAAATAAAGAATGTACAAGTAAATGAAGAGCACAGTACTTGTAAACTCTACGCATTTTAGTTGTAAATGAGGTAGAAAACAGTAAAGCTAGACAAAGCGGTAGACACGTTTACTTTCATATCTCCTTAATCTGGCTTCTCTGAACTCAGCTTTCCGCCCACAAATTTTTCAGTGGAGCATTCCTTATGTCCTGTAACATTTTTGGACATTCTTAGGGAAACACCCTGAAGAAAATTCTGTGATAGATGTTGAGCCATAGCGCTGAATGTGAGGGCACGCTTCCATAAGACAAGAAGTGAAGTGTCCCATTGTGAGATGGTGCACACACAAAGAAGACAGTTCCCAGTTAGTCTCGAACTACAGTATTTATTAACAATAGAAATTGAATCTCTACTAAAGAAACTAGATATCATCTTGATCTAATAAGAATACTGTCACTCAGTGAATATAGTTTTAAGGCGCTGCAAGTGAAGACACAGTTTGTTACCGCTGATTGCTCTCAAAGGTCGGTATCGATTGTGGTCACGATAGGTAGTGCACTGGCGTTGCCTTCGTCCAGTAGTGCTATGTCGATGGCTCGTTGTTTACTCGGCGGTAGACTCCGCGACCCTTTCTGCCGTAGTGCTACAGGCGGTAGTCCTATATAGGCCGACGGGCTTAAGATTACCCGGAAATGGCTGGCGTCACGTGGCTTCGAGGATACGAAATAGCACCGGCTGTGTCCAATGATCGTGGCGCCCTTCATGCTGCAGCGGGTGGCGCAGCGAAGTCGAACTGTGTCGGCTGCAGGCGTCTGGCATGACGGCAACCCGCACGGCATTGCTGTGTGGCGGATGTGCCGGAACATCAAGCACCAGACATACAAGACATTCTTCTTCACTTCGGAGGGAGACGGAGACGCCATCTCAAGGCGAAGACGTCGGCCGTAGTGGAGGCGACAGCCAGGGACGTACCAAGAAGATCTTTTCGAGAATTTCGAGAAGTGAACTACAGAAATAAGCCGCGAGAAGTCGGGGTTGCGTCGCGAACGTGGAGAGCGTGAGGACTGCGGTCGCGAGAATGTTCTTTTGGAGAAATGGGGTTGACCCGGACGTGGTGTGGAGACGGACCCATAGTCTGCTACCGCTGCCTTGGTTGGCTACGACTGTTTTTCTCGGAGGTGGTCCGTAGTGCTGTCGAGTGGTGACCTCGTGACTATTGTGTACGCTGCCTGATGGGAGCAATTTCGGCACATGTAAACGGCGAGCATTGCTGCGCCTCTGACAAATCCGGATGTAACGAATAATGTTCATGAAGTGGCGAATTGCATCACAAGCTGCTTGTGAATTTTCCTCTTGAATCGAGCTTAATGCTTCGAACTACCCGGACGCGCGTGGTGCTAGGACAACTACAGCACGCGTACGGGATAACGTCAAAATTTAAACTTATTATATTTCAACTTTCTTTCACTTAAATTAGAGATACAGTTATAAATATCTCACAACTGTAGTAGCCTCAAGCATACGTCAGAATGTTACTCTATGGTATATTTTGGTCAACTGAATTACATGGGCTGGTCTATTAACATTCACAACTGTAAACGCTCCCCGGTCGTGTCGTGGTTGCTGTAATTACGAACACTGAAACTTATTTTTGCAGACTGGTAGTAACATGGTACATTCAGGCTTCATTCCTGTCAAATAACGGAGTTTAACATTATGTCAGTGCTCATACGCCAAGCGCCCCTTTAAGCAATATAAGTTTTCGGTGGGGCCAAATAGTGCTTCTTTGTTATGTTATAAACTTAGGCTGTTTTAGAGCACTGTCCCTCCGGCCCTGTAACTGGTGGCCTTTCACTCCGTTTTGCTGGGCAAGAAATTCGAGTAGTTGTGGCGGTCAAAATCGTCTGGACCGATCAGTTGATTGAGGAAGGAAAGTGCCCAATGCCATACCGTATTTGTAAATTGCTGTGACAAAGGAGAACGGACTGGCACCTCCGCGTTGGATTGTGGACTAAGTTATGTACACAACAGTTGTGTTGAAGTTTTTATATTTAAAGGTTTCTGTTCAAATGCGTCGCTTAACTTGCTTGCCGTTTGGCAAGTGAACCGTGTATAAGTGTGTGGCTAACAGTATTTTCTTACATTCTGCGCGAGAACTCGAAATTCATTTAATCACGCTTTAATCTCTGTAAATTATTACTAACCTGTAATTTATTGTTGGTTTTACGGTTTTAGCCAGTTGTGTGTCTTTAGAAGTGATTGTTTCTTAAATGAAGGTTCGAATCCTGCCTCGGGCATGGATGTGTGTGATGTCCTTAGGTTAGTTAGGTTTAAGTAGTTCTAAGTTCTAGGGGAGTGATGACCACAGATGTTAAGTCCCATAGTGCTCAGAGCCATTCGCAGGAGAGCTTCTGCAAAGTTTGGAAGGTAGGAGACGAGGTACTGGCAGAAGCAAAGCTGTGAAGACGGGGCGTGAGTCATGCTTGGATGACTCAGATGGTAGAGCGCTTGCCCGCGAAAGGCAAAGGTCCAGAGTTCGAGTCTCGGTCCGGCACACAGTTTCAATCTGCCAGGTACTGGGAGGACACCAGCCTGCAACCACAGAGAGCTGCAGCTAAAGTGGTTGCGACAGCAGCGCGTCCGTCTGTGCACCCCCGACCCTCTACACCCACCCCCACCCTCCCCCTCCCTCATCCCACGGCGTCTCGTTCGACCACAGTCAGCCCGCTTTGAGCGTTCGCAATCGGGCAAGCCATGCTCGTGCGACTTGGGCTCGAGCGAGTATGTGCGAGCAAAACGTCCTATTCGCAGAACTCTGTCGCCTCAATGCGATGCGGCCAATAGAAATACCAACCAGTCGACCTCCAGATTGATCAGATGACTTTTTTTCTCTAAAGACTTTCGTTTACTTGGAAGGAGAGACAGCATTGGTCGTATTTTTTTTTATTAACGGCAAAATCGATTTTCGGTCACTTAGTGACCATCCTCAGTGCTGTAATATAGAATTTAAATTGGTAGGCACTGGTGTCAACAATCTTAGAGCGATCACATAAACTCAAACTTTCGTTTACGTTAGACTTGAAACTGATCCATTCTCCCTCTGGCCTACACTGAACTGTTACGGTGCCAACAACATGTCCCCGAATTTGATCACTGACAGCTCACACACAATGACGAAAAAGGAATCTGTTACATCATGAAGACTTTAATCGCAAGCTACGTAATTGATAGTCTCCTGTTTCCAAACCTGTGTATACGTTGATTAAAAATTGATTCATATGCCGAGCTTATTTTCAATGTTTTCAGTACAGGCAAAAATAATAATTACTACACATAAAGAATGGTGCAAGCACACGACGGCTACTGAGTGTGTCTAGCTTTTAGTGTGGGAACAAAGTGGAAGCCGTTACTCTGCGTGCCGACACGCCATGCTGTGCAGTGCGGCTGTGCGCGCCTACGGGTGAACAGAGAAACGCTTTTTAGCACTTTGTATTGTATTGTATTTGAACGGAGGGTCTAGGAACGACGGAGAGGCTCCGTCCCCGCTGCAGCCGCAGTGGTCCACAACCCCACGACGACTCCCGCAGTCCACTTCACCTCTCCGCCGCCCCACACCGATACCAGGGTTATTGTGCGTCTGAGCCCCCTGTGGACCCCCTCCCCCTCCCCCCCCTCGGACGAGTGTAACCCCTATATTTGCGTGGTAGAGTAATGGTGGTGTACGCGTACGTGGAGAACTTGTTCGCAGCAATCGCCAACACAGTCTAGCTGTGGCGGAATAAGGGGAACCAGCCCGCATTCGCCGTGGCAGATGGAAAACCGCCTTAAAACCATCCACAGATTGGCCGGTTCACCGGACCTCGACACAAGTCCGCCGGGCGGATTCGTGCCGGGGACCAGGCGCTCCTTCCCGCCCAGAAAGCCGTGCGCTAGACCGCACAGCTAACCGGGCGGGATTTTAGACCATTAATTAAGCTACAACATTGTCACTAAGAGTAGACTGTCGGCTGCGCTCCGTCTAGTCAGAAAATTTTCTCATACGCAATTAAACTAGGAGTACCAAATGGGTAATTTTCGAGCCGTGACTGTTTGTGAAGGGCCCTACCACCCTAAAAAATCAGCGCAGGACCAAACACTCCAATGAATTTTAATCATTTGTGTGATGGTACAACTCACCAAAATTTCATCGCCCCAGCCCACTAAGATGAATAGAAAATCTACCTCGTATACCTGTAGTACCACGAGGATCATTTTTCACCCTTACGCAGTTATCGCAATTTGATATCAATAACACTAGTTTTTAGGTCGTAAATAGTTTCTGTGCTTGCCTAGATATTATTCAGGAGATATTAGGGTATGTTACGATAGTTTAGGACAAAAATAACCTGATAAAAGACAAATGCGGAGGTCCGACGATGCTTTATATCAACGCGGCTTTCGGTTCCCTACGGACTGATGACATGTAGACCGGCGATGGGGCACAGGGAAGGCACAGAGCAACCATATACAGAGGGGAAGACCCTCCAGCAACACTGCTCTGAGATCTGCTTATAGTCCCATTAGACTACAGCACATGCAGGCGGGTCGCCCTTACGGAGGTAGTAGTAAAAACACTATTGGTACTCATATAGACAGTCTGTATTGACTTTGTTTCCATCATTTCATAAAGAAAAACCACGTAACATAGCTTTAATTACATATTTTAATAATGTTTGGTGAGAGACTGAGGAATTCTTCTGTAAAATTTAAAATAAAGAAATGTTTATGTCTGAAAATTTATTTTTGATAGTGTACCATTCATTGTAGAGACCATATTGTCCTTTGGTTACACTTTAGAGTTTTACTGAACGTATTGTTAACATGGTGACACCCAAAACACCACCCAAATATCAATTTACCTGCTGTTGCTCAAAAACGACCGACGTGGTACGGAAACGGGTACCGCACAGTCTCGTAGGTCTAGTGTTAAACTGTTCTGTAAGGAAGTCTGATTCTTTTGTATCTGGTAGTTTTATATGTCAGCTTGATGTTGAAGTATGTATCATTTCGTTAAAGCTCATAATTACTGTAATTTTCGTATTTAAGTAACACTGCACGGAATTCAGTGGTTTACAGTGGAAAATAGGGTGATTGATTTTGCGTTTGGTTCATATCACATTTTCCGCTGATGTATATAAATTTTTGCTTGTATACTGGATTCTTCTCTAGACGTGGTAGGAGCACTACATGCATCTCCAATAACGAGGAAATTAATTTTGTATAGTACACTTGGTTCTGATTGAATGCACCTCACAATACGGCAAGAGGAAACTACTTGTAACGTCCATTGCGTCTCCTAAACGGTTCGAGACGTCGAAAGGAATTTATGGCAAATGAAAGCAGGCAAACTGGTGGGTATTTTCTAGGTTGTTATCACACAGAACTTTATTATACAAGTAACCACAAACTCTTTTAGTGGAATAATATGATTTTTAAGGTTATCGACAGCTGCAGAAGCGAGCATTAGTGTGCAATTCCAGCAACATAGGTGAAGCAAGATATTACAAGTTTAGTTTTGTGCCGAGGAAATGGTTTTTCATAAGATATTGAGTTGGGTTCCTGTCGCAATAAAACTTTGTTTCACGATCTAGTTGCAGCTACAGCTGCACTAAAATGTTACTGAGGAAATATTGCGTACCCTCCGCTGTGATTTGAGGAAAGATGTCAATTTTACATGGCAAAAAGAAAAATTTTGGGTTTAAGTCAACATTTGAGACTTCTCTGAAACAGCAAATGACCACTAACTCCCTTTTTATTGCAGTTTCAGGGGAATACTGTAAGCCAGTGTGTTTTTAACAACCAACAGCTGGTACTAAAACTGAGCACAGAAACTTCTTTCTGCTCTTAAATTATCTTCGAAAAAGTGTAGCAGATAGCGTGCCGTCTTACCGTTCATAGTGCTGGACGGAGTGAGGGAGTGAATTGTTTCACTACAGGTATCCTTTAATTAATCAGTGATATAGGATCTGACTAGCAGTTGGCAAAGTTCTCAAAATCATCTACGTATTCACATCCTTAGAGTTACTATAGTGTTTCATTGCCTCATTTCTCCACTGTAGCAAAAATGCAGCATTGCTCTACAAGAAATGATAAATACGAAGTCTTTTTATCTATGGGTAGTACGATTACGAAAACCTGACGGTCATTACTTTATGAACCGTTCCAGAATACTCATTAAGGTGAAAACAGATAATAATTATATATAATATCTCTGTAACATATCAAAAGATATTTAAGATCAATAAGTACACTACTTCACTCTGAACTGGGATAGGAAAAATATATGTCCTGTGAATTATTTCGATATTTCTCAGATGGTTGAACTCAGGCAAGAAAATCCTAAGTTAAGTTTCCACTCCGTTTGTTCTCTATCAAAAATGCGACGGATTACGAGATTCAGCAAAAATTGCAGCAAAATTGGCTATTTATTTTTGTCTGAATTGTTAACCTATTTTTCCTTAAAGAAGCATCATATGTTGCGACTAACGTCTACATTTCTCCTGTTGACAGCCTTAAGTTTGCTTATTCTGCCAAAACACAGAATAATTTGCACGAAGTAACGTTACTAACATACTAATGCAGTAGCAGTTGTGATGGAATCCTGAAACAGTGTGTCTTGTTAGAAAAGCAGCTGACAATGAGAAGGCAAAAGCTTATAGAAAACATTTTATCCGTTTACAGTAAAATAAATGAAGTTATTTCATATTTATTTTCATACTAGCAAATTCTCTTT
This sequence comes from Schistocerca piceifrons, assembly GCF_021461385.2. Taxonomy (NCBI): domain Eukaryota; kingdom Metazoa; phylum Arthropoda; class Insecta; order Orthoptera; family Acrididae; genus Schistocerca; species Schistocerca piceifrons. Next base: position 85,749,250 of record NC_060141.1, read on the forward strand.
TCACTATCTGTCAGTAACTTATAAAATATTACAGTACTGCAATGAAAAAATAAATAAAACATGTAGGTACTACGACATTTCCGTAGGTAAGACAGGTTTGTGTATTAACTGTATACCAAAATACTCGGTAGCAAAATACTCGCCTGTTATAATGCCATAATTTTCCAAAACTCGTTTTCAAACATTGAATTGTCTATGAAATACGATACAGGTTTATGAAAAGTTCTCCTTTACTGTGGTGCGTGCAGGCGGAACTGAGTGTCTTACATAAAATCTATATTCTTGTTATTGGAGATACATATAAACCACGTACCAAGTTACATTCTCGTACCAAGTTATATTCAATATATATTTCAATGTGTTAGCTAAATTTTATATGCAACAATGTAAGATCTAATAGGCACGAGATGCGAAATCATATTGACTCCTATTTTCAATGCAAACTACACGAATTTAGAGCATTATGTCAAATAAATGCGAAGTATCATATAACTATCACCATTAACGAAATGATAAGCAGCTCCCCATGAAGCTGACACACAAAGCTACAAGTAAAGAAAAAAAATATAATTAAGTTGCAGCAAGAAAAGGCTGTTTTATTTGCAAGACAAGTATTTCTGTGCTTTCTCCTGAGGATGGCCACGCAAAACAAACTTGTTAAAAATGTTTTGTTTTACAAAATAGTTCCAGTACAATCGTTTGAGGAACATCGCGGGATGCACACCTCTATTTCATTAGCGCAGAACGTTACTTTCGTGCATATTTCGTAGATTCCGGTTCTTCAGCAAGTGCTTGTTCTCGCCAGTCGATGACGTCATACAACTGCGATTGTGTGCTGCACAGTTAGATAACAAGAGGATATTCTTCACCCTGGTTCAGCCGACATCGCTCTGGCCTTTACTACACATGTAACCCGCTTTCTGTGAGGTTTCCGGTGGAGACTTCAGTATGGCATCCCTAGAGCATGTGCACATCCTCCCTATTGCAGGATCGTCATAAGTGAGGCAGGACCGTGATACCGATAGTTGGCACAGATTGTTGGCTATAGTGCAATGAACGTAGAACTAGTTGAAATGAGATATGTTCAAGATAACAGTGTGGCAAGAAGGAAAGGCATGAAACTCTACGCCGCGAGAACATCGTATGTCTGACTGAGTGGTTCCGACAAACAGGCGAATCACAATAACTGATATTCGGACAGAGATTACAGGTTGTCAGCACGCTGCATGGCAATGGATTGATGGAAGCCAAGTCGAGATATCGAGATTATTATAACTGTACCTCATATTTCTATTTTAGTTTCTCTTCTTTAATCACATTTTAAGTAAAATTACAACGCCAGTTAAATTTAGATTAATAACCTTTATTATTTAGCAGTCTGAATGGTCTTACCCCTTGCTGTACAGGACAAGCTTCTGTTGGCACAGGAGTTTATTTCAATAAATTTGATGTTTTTACAAGTTTGAATAGTATAAAGGCATAATCGTTTGCTTACGAAATTCTCACTGAATTAAATGTGTGTCTATGTTCCACAATTTCATTGGTGGTGAAGGTGCCAGAATAGTGTATGAGCATTGATCTCTCTTATAAACATTTGTTGCCATCAATTCTGTTCATATACTGAAAACATTACTTGAAAAAGTTCTACATAGATTATTCCCTTTAAGGGAATAGTTCCTGTGCCAAACTATATTTATGAATGATTAGGTATCTCAAAATTCATGTCTGGCGGTGTCTCTCGATTCTGAGCTGCCTGATGCTCTCTATGGCAGTTGTTATAGGGACAGTGATAGTAGTGTGGATTAACTTTTTGGCCCCAATCAGCAGACCACCTATGGGTCCTCTTCGTGGTTTATGACCACTGTCTTCTGGAGCTTCGCCGCCTGCAGTCTTTGCTTCGTCATGTGATTGCTCTGGTTCGCGTTTTTCGTCATTAAGATGGAGTATATTGTGACCTCCGATGACCTTAACATCTTTGTCCGGTGTGGTTGGGTCTACGGTCATGGTTAAAGTTACTGCACGGTCATCGATGCTATCTTTCACATCTGAGACGTTGGCCTCTCGTATCTGCCGAATGAGTTCTCCGCTTGGACGCAAAAGAAGATCCTCAATTGGCGTCTGGAGCGAGTAAATTCCACGAAGGGGTGGTGAACCTTCGGGAATTCTGTGGAGATCGTCCATCACCTGCAACAGGAACACCAGACAAGCGTTAGAGGAAGAGTTTACTCTCAGTGGCAGCGCTAAAAGAATATAATATTATTGACTAATATTATTGCCCTGTGATGGTACCGAATGAATTTCAGTTTCTACTTTGGTTTCGGTTATTACTTTCAGTTGTTTCTTTGAAATGAACTGACTCTACACACACACACACACACACACACACACACACACACACACATACACACACACAGACAGACACACACACACACACACACACACACACACACACACACACACACACAAATTGGTTAAAATGGCTCTGAGCACTATGGGACTTAACTGCTGAGGTCATCAGTCCCCTAGTACTTACAACTACTTAAACCTAACTAACCCAAGGACAGCACACAGATCCATACACGAGGCAGGATTCAAACCTGCGACCGTAGCGATCACGCGGTTCCAGACTGTAGCACCTAGAACCGCTCAGCCACTCCCGCCGGCACACACACACACACACACACACACACACACACACACACACACACACACACACACTCACCAGTTCATCACTTAAAATGGTGAATGGCACAGTAACAGTCAACTTACAAGAATACAAATATTTGATAAAGTCTTCGAAAAGTGCAAGAGGATGAATCAGAAGCACAGATAATTAATAATGTGAATTTCCAACATGAAGTCAGGCCAGGGCCAGCAACTTGGATAACAAATTATTTATTGTAATTACGCCACAGTTGAGTTTTATTGAGCTGTTGACTAGTTTCGAACTACCGAGTTCATTTTCAAGCCAGGCCAGTTAAAGCTAAAACACAAAACATTCATAATGACCAATGACGTAGCCAAAGAGCGGTATGGGGGGGTCCTCTGCCAACCAGATGAAATTACGCACAACGTAGTTGCTCAGTAGTGAAACTGAGAGATATTCTGATTTTCAGTCATTCGAAGAACGCAAGATAGGCATTATCAATAGTCAACAAGCTGTTAGTTAAGTTCTTACTTGGAGTTAGATTTGATCTAAGATGCGCCGGCGTTTATTGCTTTTGTGCTGTCTGCCGTTGTGATGGTTTCTAACTATCAATAGGTTTATAACAAGTTTTGAGTCGTCCACCAGCGTACGGCAAGTTAAAAATATTTACACACAACCACAATAGTCCAATTACGTATCTATAGCAGTGTAATGTTAGCACTGGAGTCCTTATTCGGAGTCTGAGGTAACTTCGGGGTTCCTACAAAGTGATAAAACAAAACATTATGAACACCGCCCACCGCGTCATTGGATGACGCCTGGTGGCATTGTGGGCTCGTTACGCGGTAGCAAAAATATGTAAGCGGAGCAGACGCGGACGATTGATCGCTCTAGGGAAGATACCGGATGCAGAGGGGAAATCCATTCAGATAACCGACTTAATAAATGGTAGTTTATTATTATTCAAAGCCTGTGAACGAGTATTCTAAAACGGCGAACCTGGTCGAATGTTCACGTGCTACTGTTGTGAACATCAACGGTAAGAGGCAGAAGAACAACGAAACTACCACTAGACGGTAAATGGTTGGACGTCCGCGACTCTTCACAAAACGTGCGGTTCGAGGCTTGTCTGTTTTGTAAAGCGGGACAGATGGTGATCTGTTGGAGCTCTGCCGAAAAACCGCAATGATAGTGCATACAAAAATGTTTCGGCGCACACCATTCATTGCACGTTGTTGAACATGGAGCTCCGGAGCGGACCACTCCTACGTGTTCACGTGTTGACCCAGCGGAATCGTCAATTACGACTGAAGTGGGTGCGGGGCCATCGGGATTCGACTGTCGATCAATGGAAACATGTCGGCTCTTCGGGTGAATCACAATTTTGCTGAAAACATCCAGCGTGCCACGGACACGGCGTGGTGGGAGCGCTATGATACTATGGGAGAGATTCACGTGTACTTGCGTCGCACCTGTGGTAGTAATCGAAGACAGATTGACAACCACTTGCATCCCTTCATGCTTGATATCTTCCCCGATGGCTATTTCATTTTTCAGTAGTATAATTGTGCGCGTCCTGGAGCCAGAACCGAGCTACAGTCGTTTGAAGAGCTCTGTAGAAAACTCACGTTCATGACTCGGAATCAGATTCGCCTGATGTAAATCCTATGGAACCCATCTGGGTCGGTGACGGGCGTCAACAAGTGGTACAAAAATCAGTGGCCCGTTATTTACGCGAATTACATGACATGAGCGTAGACATCTAATGCCACATGACACCACAAACCCACCATCACTCCGTCGTGTCCCTTATACGAAGAATCAGTAATGTATTTCGTTCCAAAGACGGACAAACAAGTTATTAAGTAGGCCGTCATAATGTTTTTGTCCATAATTGTATTTCAGTTCAAATGGTTGAAATGGCTCTAAGTACAATGGGACTTAACATCTGAGGTCATCAGTCCCCTAAACGTAGAACTACTTAAACCTAACTAACCTAAGGACATCAAATATCCATCCCCGAACCAGGATTCGAACCAGCGACCGTAGCAGCCGCCTAGTTCCGGACTGAAGCGCCTAGAACCGATCGGCACCGCGGCCGGATTTATTTCAGTGTTTCACAAGGCAGAGAACGGTAAACGTAATTGGAAATAACATTAAATTTAAACAGTGCATCTGAATGTACTTGATTTGCCTGAGTCACCTAAAAACTGCGTCTATCAAGAGAATTATCACCCAAGTGCACATGGTTGCATTTCGTTAAAAAATTTGCTCAGAATCAGTAGACCAAATTAGAAATATCACGCGGTGTTGTCACGTGGGTGGTACTCAGTTATGAAAACGAAATAAGTAAACGAGAAAAACAACAGTTGACTCGATGATGAAAAATGCAAGAGGAAACTGATTTCACAAGGCATTAAAAAAAATCATCAACCTTACCTAAAGAAGTGTTAGAATCTGTTATCGAGCCGGCCGGAGTGGCCGAGCGGTTAAAGGCGCTACAGTCTGGAACCGCACGACCGCTACGGTCGCAGGTTCGAATCCTGCCTCGGGCATGGATGTGTGTGATGTCCTTATGTTAGTTAGGTTTAAGTAGTTCTAAGTTCTAGGGGACTTATGACCACAGCAGTTGAGTCCCATAGTGCTCAGAGCCATTTGAACCATCTGTTATCGAGAATCGTAGACAGATAAAGAAACAAACCATCCACACGACATCTCCTGAATGCGTCATAGAAGAGCGGTGTTCTTTTCCAGGAGTAGAAAACTCATTCATGGAGAAGAAATTTCATTGAATGGAGAATTTATTATCTTCAATTGAAATAATGTTACTCATTAATTACTAGCAGGAGAATTTAGATAAGCTATCCGAACTGACCGTTTACTTTGAGAATAGGCTATCGCAAGCTGAACTTGAACTTGCTAAACATGTGTTGGTTCCTGATATTTGTGACAAGAACATCTATCCAAATCTACGATATCTTTTGCGTGTAATTGCGTCCCTATCGGTGTCAACATCCGAAGCTGAGAGGTCATTTTCCGCAATGAAACGAGTGAAGGCTTACTTGCGAAATACAATTGGCAATGAAAGGTTGCACGGACTAGCTTAAAGTCGCTACTCTCTCCTCTTCCTTTTACAGCAGAAGATGTCATGGCAAGGGAAAGGAGACTAAGCTTTTACTACAGTTATCAAATCAAATTATGTGTTATTTACACTTGCATAAAAACGAATCTAATCTTATTTTAGAAAATTAATGACAAATTTGAATTACAGGAAATGTATTTTTATATAATGGTCTAAGAAGCTCTTCGTTCATATAAAACAAATGGTTGTTTAGTTGATTGACGTATCTCATTATCAATGAATATCCGGACTTTGTGCTACATCTATAGTGCAAGGAAATAATATTTTGATTTCGTTGCACAAATTAAAATACATACTAAGGCAAAAGAAACGACGCACGACGCAGTAAATATCGGAATGGGATGGATATCGGTAGATATGATGTACATGTACAGATAAACAAATGATTGGAATTAGTTATTTGACTTGGTATTGATTCACAGAGTTGTTGGATGTGCTTCTGAGGAATATCGTGAAAACTTCTGCCCAATTGGCTCTTTAGATCATTAAAATCCGAAGATACTTGGGGGTCCCTGCAGATAACGTTCGATTGAAGAGATATGCGGTGAACTCGTTGGCCAAGGTGGGCTTTGACAAGCACGAAGACATGCAGTGGAAACTCTCGCCGTGTGCGGGCCTGCGTTACCTTGTTGAAATGTAAGTCCATTTTGGCTTAACATGAAGGCAAACAATCCCGTCGGAGGAGCATCGACAAAGCATTATACCAGAGGTTGAAAATACCGCTAAAGTTGTAAGGTTCTTATATTTGGAACACGACCTCTTTCGGGATCTTACACGCCCATCTTCAGGTGTCGTAACTTGGTGCTGTGACCCCGAGCGCCGCGGTGGACGACTACAATACGCGGTGTGCTACCAACGAGCGCAGAGGATCCGTTACCCTCTGGTTAACATGAAGGGCAACAAAAAACCACGGGTTAGAACATTCTTGTCGAACAGCTGTGCTGTGAGGGTTCCGAGGATGACAATTAAGGGGTTCTGCAATGAAAAGAAGTGGCAGCCTAGACCATCACTCCAGACTGTCGGGCCGCATAATGGGCGACAATCAGATTTGTATCCCAGCGCTGTCTCTGCCATTTCCAGAGAAGTCTTCGGTCTCAAGACGATTCTACTCCTTTCAATGACATTCCGGGACGATCATGTGTCTGGAGATGACCCATACAGCGCTGGGATACAAATCTGTTTGTCACCCACAATGCGGCCCGGCAGCCAGCAGTGATGGTCTGGGCTACCAATTCTTTTCATAGCAGAACACCTAAATTGTCATCCGTGGAACCTTTACAGCACAGCGAGCCGTACGACGACAAAATTCTAAGCCCCGTTTTCTTCTTTCCTTTCATGTTAAGGGTGATTGACGAAGTTATGCAAATATCTTAAAATATCATTCTACAAACAAAACTAAAGAAAAAAAGTTCATATAAACATAGGTCCGCAAAGTTTTTGTTACGGAGCTACGGCTAATAAAAGATTTTGCCTGAAATTCAGCAACTTCGCTAATATGAAGCCATCACTAAACTGTACGAGATTAAGGTAAACCACAATTTCCATTCATTTTGTTGTTATTGATCTGGTGAATCTAGTATAACATGTCCCATACGTGTATCTGCAGTAGTTACCAGAACATCCAGAGAAGCAAAGATGTAATTTCGTAAAATTTTTAATTTTTTAACTACTTATTATGTTCTTCCACTGGACAATACAGAAAACTAACTCGTTTCAAGCTTAGGAAGCAACTGAAACAACTCAATAACGGTTGTCAACAATAACATAAACGTTTCTATATTCTTAATGGAAAGTAAACAAATTTACTTGTATAATAATCTTTGCTTCTCTGGATGTTCTGGAAAACTACTACAGATACATGTCTTGGACATGTTTTATTAGATTCACCACACCAATAATAACAAAATAAATGGAAATCGTGCTTTATTTTAATCTCGTACAATTTTGCGATCGCCTCATATTAGAGAAGTTGGCTGATTTCAGCCAAAATATTTATTAGCCGTAACTACCTTACCAAACATTTGCGGATACATGTTTATGTGAACTTTTTTCTTTAATTTTACTTGTAGAATAACTTATTAAAATATTTGCATATTTTCTTGAATCACCATTGCACAGTTGTTTGCGGCCCCTCTCGCTGGAGTTTCGAGTCCTCCCTCCGGCATGGGTGTGTGCGTTGTTGTTAGCATAAGTTAGTTTACTTTAGTTTAAGTAGTGTGCAAGCCTAAGGACCGATGACCTCAGCAGTTTGGTCCCTTAGGAATTTACACACGTTTGAACATTTGAAAATAATTGTTTTTATATGTACAGGCCACTGTAAGTTTAGGTCACACTAACCAACATTAAAAATGGAACTGGGATGAAATAAATGTTTGTTAACTATAGCGACGATTCTGATAACGAAACCAACAGCGAAGTACTCGAGTTAACTCCCGTTTCCAAGTTAGAGGAGGTGAGAATGCATTTAATTATAACTGTATTTTATTAGCATTCATTGTCAGTTACATCTCATATAGAATTCCAATTACCGATTGTGGTAGACAGGGTGATCAAGTTTCAGGCAAAAACTGTTTAGCATTTTGTCGCTATCTTTAGCCCTGCCTTGTAGCAATAAGGGAAAGGGAGGAGGCAGGGAGGAGCAGAGCATGTTCCATTTAAGCGCAGTTTCAGTCTGTTGCAATCTGAGTTCTGTTCATATGCTGGAAAAAGTTAGTACAGAAGAGTGGTTAGTGCGTGTGATCGTTGTACTTCCTGTAATACAATGTGTCCCGCAAATGAGTAAACAGTATTGACAATATTTGCTACATTTGCGGACAGGCTACACTGAAATCGTAAAGGAGGCCAATAACGTCGTATAACTGTATTCCGGCTGTGAAATCGGGGACCAGGACAAGCCCTGGTCTCCTCATGTATGTTACATATTTTGTGTCTCGATTCTTCTTTATTCTTGGTTGAATCGTAGAGATGTTCCATGGTCTTTGCTATACCCATGATCTGGCGAGAACCATCAAACCATATGAATGATGATTGTTGCTTTCGTATGACAACTCCATTAACACAGGATATTTCCAAGACGTACGTATCCTACGAGGTGCATTCAAGTTCTAAGGCCTCCGATTTTTTTTTCTGATTAACTACTCACCCGAAATCGATGAAACTGGCGTTACTTCTCGACGTAATCGCCCTGCAGACGTACACATTTTTCACAACGCTGACGCCATGATTCCATGGCAGCATCGAAGGCTTCTTTAGGAGTCTGTTTTGACCACTGGAAAATCGCTGAGGCAATAGCAGCACGGCAGGTGAATGTGCGGCCACGGAGAGTGTCTTTCATTGTTGGAAAAAGCCAAAAGTCACTAGGAGCCAGGTCAGGTGAGTAGGGAGCATGAGGAATCACTTCAAAGTTGTTATCACGAAGAAACTTTTGCATAACGTTAGCTCGATGTGCGGGTGCGTTGTCTTGGTGAAGCAGCACACGCGCAGCCCTTCCCGGACGTTTTTGTTGCAGTGCAGGAAGGAATTTGTTCTTCAAAACATTTTCGTAGGATGCACCTGTTACCGTAGTGCCCTTTTGAACGCAATGGGTAAGGATTTCGCCCTCGCTGTCCCAGATCATGGACACTATCATTATTTCAGCACTGGCGGTTACCCGAAATTTTTTTGGTGGCGGTGAATCTGTGTGCTTCCGTTGAGCTGACTGGCGCTTTGTTTCTGGATTGAAAAATGGCATCCACGTCTCATCCATTGCCACAACCGACGAAAAGAAAGTCCCATTCATGCTGTCGTTGCGCGTCAACATTGCTTGGCAACATGCCACACGGGCAGCCGTGTGGTCGTCCATCAGCATTTGTGGCACCCACCTGGATGACACTTTTCGCATTTTCAGGTCGTCATGCAGGATTGTGTGCACAGAACCCACAGAAATGCCAACTCTGGAGGCGATCTGTTCAACAGTCATTCGGCGATCCCCCAAAACAATTCTCTCCACTTTCTCGATCATGTCGTCAGACCGGCTTGCGCGAGGCCGAGGTTGTTCCGGTTTGTTGTCACACGATGTTCTGCCTTCATTAAACTGTCGCACCCACGAACGCACTTTCGACACATCCATAACTCCATCACCACATGTCTCCTTCAACTGTCGATGAATTTCAATTGGTTTCACACCACGCAAATTCAGAAAACGAATGATGGCACGCTGTTCAAGTAAGCAAAACGTCGCCATTTGAAGTATTTAAAACAGTTCTCATTCTCGCCACTGGCGGTAAAATTCCATCTGCCGTACGGTGCTGCCATCTCTGGGACGTATTGACAATGAACGCGGCCTCATTTTAAAACAATGCGCGTGTTTCTATCTCTTTCCAGTCCGGAGAAAAAAAAAATCGGAGGCCTTAGAACTTGAATGCACCTCGTAATAAACACCATCGGCAATGGGGCCAGTGGTTCAGGGAGACGAACTAAGCGTTCCTGACCCACCTACTTGTGATAGTGACGACGGCGGTAATGAAACTAGTGTTGCACCAACAGCTTCAAAACCCAGTTCTCCGAAAGATCCTGATCTTTCGTGTAACGATGAGTGTACAGATTCTCAAAATAACACAGTTTCAACTTAACGACTTAGTGAGAGATTTGGAATAGCAGAAAGATAAAGCTGAACTATTAGCGTCAAGACTACTCCCATTTTACGAAAGTGAAAGGAACATGGTACTTTGTACTGATGTACAGGAAGTATTGGCAGCTATGGGCACTTAGTATAAAAGTGATCAGTGGAGGTCCTTCACTGACTTCTGCAATGTAAGTCTCAAGCGTGTGCTAATGCAAAACGGAAAACTGTCACCATCAATTGCGAAAGGATATGCCCCCTATATGAATGGAACATACGATAAAATGAAAGAATTGTCATTGCAGTTGATCTATGACAAGTCATATGCATATTACTTAGGCCACAACACGGTTGGTTGGTTGATTCTGGGGAGAGACCAAACAACGAGGTCATCGGTCCCGTCGGATTAGGGAAGGATGGGGAAGAAGTCGGTCGTGCCCTTTCAAAGGAACCATCTCGGCATTTTCCTGAAACGATTTAGGGAAATCACGGGAAACCTAAATCAGGATGGACAGACGCGGGTTTGAACCGTCGTCCTTCCGAATGCGAGTCCAGTGTGTTAACCGCTGTGTCACCTCCCTCGGTCCACAGCACGGCTACTCCAAATTCTGTTACTTCCTGTGTCTCTGGAATAGCAGGGCCACGGCACTTCATTATAGAAAAAAAAAGATCACTTGGACCAGTTCTTGTCGAAACCAAGAATATAATTCTCCCTGCTTATCAGCCGAGTGAAGTGGCCGAGCGGTTCTAGGCGCTACAGTCTGGAACCGCTTGACCGCTAGGGTCGCAGGTTCTAATCCTGCCTCGGCATGGTTGTGTGTGCTGTCCTTAGGTTGGTTAGGTTTCAGTAGTTCTAAGTTCTAGGGGATTGATGACCTCAGCAGTTGAGTCCCATAGTGCTCAGAGCCATTTGAACCTGCTTATCATATAAAATTGGGTCTAATGAAAAACTTCATTCAGTCGGTGGACAGACCTAGGCAAGCATTTCTCTATGTGCAGGAGAAATTTCCATGTCTTAATGAGGCGAAAACAAAAGAGGCTTTTAGCGGGCCCCCAGATACCCAAACTATAGAAATTTGAGCATTTTAACGCCATCCCGAAAGGCGGTGGAAAGTTAGTATGGGATGCCTCTGTACAGGTGTCAATGACGTTTCTAGGAAATAAGAGGGCAGGAAACTATAATTATCATAACAAAATTCTAAGGGAAGAAAACCATACTGTTAGAGTGACCACCTGAAGATGGTTAAAATGATGCGAAACGCGTCTGGTCTTAAATACACTTTCATTGCCATTCCTAAAGAAGACAATTAACCTATAGAACTTGTATAAGGATCTGATAGCAAATCTTCTGAACTGCTACAATGGACTGTAACGCGACGTGTCCTTAAAGCTACATTTCCTAGATTCCTATTTACACTTCCTTCCTGGACAACTTTGGCGCTGTAACCGACAAGCACGGAGAACGATTCAACCAAAAAATTGCAGACATGGAAATAAGACAACAAAGAAAGTGGAGTTCATCAGTATTAGCTGATTGCTGATGGACAGTAATCAGGGAATCACCAACAGAAAATTACAAACGGCAGGCCAAGCGGTTGCGCCTTCACTGACCTTCCTCCGAGGGATGACAACAAAGAAATACAAACATAAGCTTATATAGGCAATCATGTGAAGTCTTCATAACTTCAAAACGAGAGCTAATCTTGCATTTTGATTCACATTTTCATTAGCAGCACACCCTAAAATATAAAGATTAGCTGTCTTCATGCATTTACAGGAAAAAGTAAAAATTGGTCGACTAGTGTGTTGCAGAAAAACTTTTCATTTGTTATTTGTTATGTACGAGATGTGATAATTCATATAAAGATGTGCATGAGCAGTTTGGATTTCAGATGCGACGCGCCGCTGGCTGTAGGGGCGCGCAGGGATACCAGACTAGAAACTAGTAGCATCAGACATATTCCTTTGGAATTGTCTCCAGATCTAGTCCTTAACCCGGTTGAACTACACTTTATGATTGCACTCGTCAACCAAAACATTACGACCACTGCCCACAGTGACATTGCATGCGGCCTGGTGACCCTACAGGCAAAAGAGACGCAACAAAAATATGTAAGCGGAGCAGACACGGATTGGGGTCATCCTAACGGACATACGGGCTTCTGGTGGCGAAACCCACTGAGGTAATCGACTTTGACAAATGGGAAATTTCATTGAAGAGCGAAAGGAACTGGTAAATCTGCCTCATATCGTGTAGGGCCCCCGCGAGCACGCAGAAGCGCCGCAATACGACGTGGCATGGACTCAACTAATGTCTGATGTATTGCTGGAGGAAAGTGACATCATGAATTCTGCAGGGCTGTCCATAAATCCTTAAGAGTACGAGGGGTGGAGATCTCTTTTGAACAGAAGCATCCCAGCTATGCTCAATAATGTTCATGTCTGAGGACTTTGATGGCCATCGGAAATGTTTAAACACAGAAAAGTATTCCTGGAGCCATTCTTTAGCAATTCTGGTCGTGTGGAGTGTCGCATTGTCCTGATGGAATTTCCCAAGTCCGTAGGAATGCACAATGGACATGAATGAATGCAAGTGATCGGGTAGGATGCTTACGTACGTGTTACCTGTCAGACCAGTATCTAGCGCTATCAGGGGTCCCATATCATACAAAATGCACACGCCCTACACCATGACAGAGCATCCAACAGCTTGAACAGTCCACTGCTGACATGCAGGGCCCGCGGATTCATGAAGTTGTCTCCAAACCTGTACACGTCCATCCGCTCGATGCAATTTGAAACGAGACTCGTCCGCCCACGCATCATGTTTCCAGTCACCAACAGTCCAATGTCGGTGTTGACAGACCTACGCGAGGCGTAAAGCTTTTTTAGCGCAGTCATCAAGGGTACACGAGGAGGCCTTCGGCTCCAAAAGCTCATATCGAATATGTTTCTTTGAACGGTTCGCACGTAGACGCTTGTTAATAATGAATAATGAGCGTATGGCATTGGTGGCCGGGAGACCCTTCGCGGGGCGGTTCGGCCGCCGCTCCACAAGTTCTTTAACGACACTACGGCGTCTTGCGAGTGAATGAGGATGAAATGATGATGAAAGACACACACACACACACACACACACACAGCACCCATGCCTCTCGAGGCAGAGAAAATCTCTGACCCCGCCGGGAATCGAACTCGGGACCCCGTGCGCGGGAAGCGAGAACGCTACCGCAAGATCACGAACCGCGGACTAGACACTTGTTGATGTCCCAGCATTGAAATCTGCAGCAATTCGCGGAAAGGTTGCACTTCTGTCACGTTGAACGATTCACTTCAGTCGTCGTTGGTCCCGTTCTTGCAGGACGTTTTCCCGGCCGCAGCGATGTCGGACATTTAATGTTTTACCGGATTCCTGATATTCACGGTACACTCATGATATGGTCTTTCCAGAAAATCCCATCGCTACTTCACAGATGCTGTGTCCCATCGCTCGTGCACCAACTAAAGCACCACGTTCAAACTCACTTAAATCTTGATAAATTGCCATTATAGCGCTAGTAACTGATCTAACATCTGCTCCAGGCACTTGTCTTATAAAGGCGTTGCTGACCGCAGCGCCGTATTCTGCCTGTTTACTTATCTCTGTATTTGAATACGCATGCCTAAATCAGTTTCTTTAGCGCTTCAGCTCTTTACTCGCACCAAGCGGTGAGTGCTGTTAATAAGGGATTTCTAATTGACTCCGTATTTCTGGATTTCCGGATGGCTTTTGACACTGTACCGCACAAACGGCTTGTAGTGAAATTGCGTGCCTATGGAATATCGTCTCAGTTATGTGACTGGATTCGTGATTTTCTGTCAGAGAGGTCACAGTTCGTAGTAAGCGATGGAAAGTCGTCGAGAAAATGGAAGTGATTTCTGGCGTTCCCCAAGGTGGTACTTGGGAGACAACCTGAGCAGCCACCTTCAGTTGTTTACAGATGACGCTGTCGCTTGCCGACTACTTAAGTCATCCGAAGATCAAAACAAATTACAAAACGATTTAGAAAAGATATCTGTATGCTGTGAAAATTGGTAATTGTCACTACATAACGAAAAGTGAGAAGTCATCCACATGAGTGCTAAAAGGAATACGGTAAAACTTCAGTTACACGGTAAATCAATCAAATTTAAAGGCCGTAAATTCAGCTAAATAACTAGGAAGTTCAATTACGAACAACTTAAATTGGAAGCAACACGTAGAAAATGTTGTGTGGAAGGTTTAGCAAAGATTGCGTTTTATTGGCAGGACACTCAGAAAATTTAATCGATCTTTTAAAGAGACTGCCTGCACTAGTCTTGTCCGTCCTCTTTTAGAATACTGCTGCGCGGTGTGAGATCCTTATAAGATAGGATTGAGGGAGCACATCTAAAATGTGCAGTGAAGAGCAGCACGTTTTGTATTATCGCGAAATAGGGAGCGAGTGTCGCTGAAACGATACAGGATTTCGGGTGGACATCATTAAAGCAAAGGCGTTTTTCGTTGCGACGGAATCTTCTCACGAAATTTCAGTCATCAACTTCCTCCGAATGCGAAAATATTTTGTTGACGCGACCTACATAGGGAGAAACGATCACCATAATAAAATAAGATAAATTAGTGGTCATACTGAAATATGTAGGTGTATGCTTTTTCTATGCACTGTACGAGATTAGAACAATAAGGGATTGTAAATATGGTTAGATGAATCCTCTGCCACGCATTTAAATGTGATTTGCGAAGTATCCATATAGATTTAGATTATTACGCAGAGTGTGTGTACGAGTATCCCGAAAACGACAGTGCTGGTCGAATGTTCACGTGCTGTGTCGTGAGCATCTACGAAAAGAGATAGGACATGAAACTACCACTAGGAGCTAAATAGTTGGACGTCCGCGGCTTTTCACAGAATGTGGAGTTCGGAGGCTTGTCTGCTCTGTAAAGTAGGACAGATGGTGATCTGTGATGTCTCTGCCGAAAGAGCACAATGCTGGCGCACGCACAAGTGTTTCGGGTCACCGTTCATCGCACATTGTTCAACATGGAGTTCCGCAGCAGACCACCCCTACATGTTCACATGTTGACCCAACGACGGCGTGATTTTCGATTACAGTGGGCACGAGACCATCGGTATTCGACCGTCGGTTGATGTAAAAGTGTCGGCTCTTTGGGTGAATCACGTTTTTGCTACGATAGATCAATGGCCACAAACGCCGTCATCGAGATGAACGGCGCCTCGAGACGTCCAGCGGGCCAGGGACGCAGCCTGGTGGGAATAGTATTATGCCATGAGAGACATTCTCCTGCTCTTACTTAGGACCTGTGGTGGTAATCGAAGATACGCTGACAACTGCGAACCTCTTGCATCCCTTCACGCATGGTGTCTTCCCCGCCTGCTATCTCATCTTTCAGCGGTGTAATCGTCCTCGTCCTGGAGCCAGATCCGTGCTACAGTGGTCTGAGGAATATTATAGTGAACTATGATGACTCGGCGAACAAATTCGCCTGATGTATATCCTCTGGAACTCTTCTGCGTCGCTATCGGCGCTTTAAGAACTTTCAGAAATCATCGGATCGTTATTTACGCGAATGACATGACCTGTGCGTAGACCGCTAATGCTACGTACCTCCACAAACCTACAACAAACTGTCGAATCGCTGATACGAAGAATCAGCCATCTACTTCGATCCAAAGACGGACAAACAAGCTATTAAGAAAGTTGTCATAATGTTTTGGCTCATCAGTGGACTTCTACCTTGCGACATTGGTCTGACATTCAATTTAACTATGTATCACTTTTCTATTATGTGTGTGTGAACTGACTGTCACCTAATCAAGCACTATTAGTGCTGTATGTTACAGCTCAGTGATGAGTTTCTAAGATCTTAGGAACTACACGTTGTTTTCCATATTTTGTTTTTATATGTTCTTATAGCTTGTTTGTACTTTAGCTTTAATAGATCTGGCTTGGAAATGAACTTGGTAACTCGAAACTAATCGCCAGCTTGATAAAACAGAACTGAGTGGGAATTACAATAAAGAATTAATTTATTAATAATGGCGTCTGGGAACTGTAGCCAAATGAGTTACACACTGCCATTCGAGGTGTCAATAAAGGAGATTCATCAAGAGGTGATGACTTTTAATGTAAATGATGAACGTCTGAGGAGAAGATGTACAAAAGACTTTGGAAAATTGTTTACAGAGTATCGACGGAGGAAAGACTTTCCCACGCCTGGAAAAACTTCGTAATTATTCTGAAGGATTATTTAAATAGGTGGGCTCGATTTAATTAATTTTCATTTCATGAACTTGATGTAAATGATATGCATACACTAATGGAACGAAGAGCTTTAAAAGTTTGAAAACTCAGGTTATAAATGTTCACTATATATCCCTGTTCCCTCCTCACTGCTGGATGGCAAGCATCTAAGCGTAGCCTGAACTCGTCGCACACACGGAGATTCATCTCCCTGATTTCACGACAGCTGTGGTACGATTCTGCAGTACGGATGAAGTTGTTGGTAGAGGTGTAACGTAAAGTGGATCATTTACAAAACCTCACAATATAATGTCATATGAGATGAGTCCAGGAGCTGTAGGAAGCCAGAACACGAGTACTAGATTTTCTTTCCTAAGAGATGAAGACGGGGTTGATCAAAATCTGTCTAGAATCAAGATGCCAATGGAATGGAGTTCTATTCTGTTGAAAAATGAATTCTCGTGAGTATTTGATAATATGAGGAAAAAGACATTATTCCGACATGTTCAGCTAGGTTATTGCCTTAAAGTTCCTAATGACCCATAATCTTTGTTCTGCAGGGATATATAAAATATAGTTAGCTCCGCGCGAGAAGAAATTTAGCCTTTACTTTCTTCGCAGGTTGAAAGACTATTCAGCTCTTTTCTTTGACATTTTCGACAACAGCCTGCCCAAGATGTAATTGCTAAGGCTTATACAGCAAGTGGAACCTCAAAAACTCACCATAAAATTGACTGAAGTAACCCTAGTTCTCTATTAACTCTGTTTCTAGGGTTCTAAGGCCATACATTTGTCAAATAGTCTAAGACTTCATATCTGACAATGTTGTTGACCCGTGCTTCGACCTTTGGATAGGCATCCAAGTGGTTGAAACTTGTTAAGTGAATGGCTTATCCTTTTCAAGTTAGCAGTTCACTGTCGACTCGGAGACAAAACGCTCTTTGCCCTGAAATTACCACCTTTCTTCTACTGGACTCAATAAAACATTGTGCCACAGATGGTGAAATGATACACTTCACTGTTACTAAACCGCGGCACTGTGCCTCGTAAACACACAAACTCACAAGAAATTTATGAAGTTAAACTAGAAAGCAGATTTGGTTTAAATTAGTAATTGAACCTCCCCCTCCCCTACTCAGATGATTCAATTGTTAAAAGATTCAAAAATTTTGAGAGTCACTTCAATTACGTACCACATTCTTGCAGTTGAAGCTGGTGGTGACAACAACGTACCCTCAATGTGCTGGCGAAAACGTATGTTTAAAGTGGATGGTAGGCATAAAACACAGTCAGAAATCGTATTAAACTCTATCACCGAAAATTATTTCGAACAGTGATTGCAGGGGTCCACCCGAAGAGTAAATAGTAGCGTTAACGTTCTTGACCTCTTAGCAACAAATAATCCTGAGCAAATAGGGAACCTCGTAACGGATACATTGACTAAGGGCAACGAGGTCGTTGTAGCAAGACTGAAACCGTAAAATCTAAATCCATAAGAAATAAAAGTTAAGTATATCTAAAAAAAGTCGGATTAATATTCCCTTGATGCCTTCCCAATCTTCATTCCTTTGAAACGAACTATCTAAGCGTAGAGCAGATATGGCTTGAATCCTTTACTATCGACAGCAATAGATTTACACCAAATAAATTAATGAGAGATGGAACTGATCACCCATTGCACATAAAACAAGCCAGAACACTGTTGCAGAAGCAACGTTAGAACAATGACAATTTCACAGGATGTAATATCTCAAGATTGGCGATGTCATACAGAATCTCGAAATTCAGCGCGGGCTCCAATGGGAGAAGTATTTAACAGTGTTCTAAACGAAACTCTGTCGCTAAATCTGGTGAGAAATCTAAACTGATTCTTGTCATACGTAATCTTCAACACCAGTCAAATACCTTCAAGGTGTGAGAGCAACCGAAATCTTTCTGATGACTGTGTCACTAAGTAGAGATATTAGATTACAGTTTTTCGAAAGTGCTTCACCAAAGATACGAGGTTAATATTCCAGATTTGGAATGGCGAACAGCAGCCACCATGAGGATCTTAGAAGTAGATACCGTAGGTGCACCGTAAGAGCTTAAATCACTTAACAAAGACAGCTCTTCCGGTACGGATTGGATATCAATAAGGTTCCTTTCAGAGTATGCTGATATATTAGCTCCATATTTAGCAATCATGCACAGCCAGTCGTTCGACGAATGATCCGTACTCAAAGACTTCAAAGTTGCAGAGGTAACACTAGTATCCAAGAAAGGAAATGAGAGTGATTCTCTGAATTACAAACCCATATTACTGACTTCGAGAGGCCCTCTGCTGTTACTAATCTATTTAAACGATTTAGGAGACAATCTGAGCGGCCCTCTTAGACTGCTTACAGATGATGTTGTCATTTACCATCCAGTGAAGTTATTAAAAGACCAAAACAGTTGGAAAATGATTTACGCAAGATATCTGTATGATGTGAAAGTGGAAATGGACTATAAATAATGAAAAGTGTTAGGTTATGAGTACTAAAAGGAATAATCTAAATATCTGTTACACGATAAATCATACAAACGTAAATGCTGTCAATTCGACTAAATACCTGTGGGTTGCAATTACGAGTATGAACTGCATATTAGAACAATCACATAAATAATCTTATAGATCTTATAGGGAAAGAGAGCCATAGACTGAGTTTAATTAGCAGTACAATTAGAAGATGCAGCAGGTCTACTAAGGAGATTGTCTACACTACGGCCGGCCGGAGTGGCCGAGCGGTTAAAGGCGCTACAGTCTGGAACCGCACGACCGCTACGGTCGCAGGTTCGAATTCTGCCTCGGGCATGGATGTGTGTGATGTCCTTAGGTTAGTTAGGTTTAAGTAGTTCTAAGTTCTAGGGGACTTATGACCACAGCAGTTGAGTCCCATAGTGCTCAGAGCCATTTGAACCATCTACACTACGCTTTTCCGTCCTGTCGCAGAGTATTACTGTACGGTATGAGATCCTTATCAGATGCATTTGCGGAGACATAGGGTTTAGAGTGTGTCATGAAAACGATACGCGTGTTGGCATGGCAAACACTGTAACGAGCCTTCGTTACGGCGGGATACTTTAACGAAATTTGAGCACCCATCTTTCTCCTAGGAGTGAGAAAGTATTATGTTGGAGCCCACGTACATAGGGAGATTTGACGATCATAAAATTTTACACGGAACAGGAGTAGGCATAGATATTAATGGAATAAATCTGAATCATGCTTATTTTGCGGGTAACATAGTAAACTTTTTCTGTAGTGTACATTGACTTCAGCAAGGAATGGAAAAAGTACAATGAACAAGTTTGCAATTAAGCGTAAAGATCAGTTACAGGAAGTATACGCTAATGCACAGTAAACAGACGGAATGAAAAACAACAGTGGTTAAGAATTAAATCAAAATAATTTACAAATAATTTGCTTGTAAAGAAGTAGAAGATAACGGCTAAATGGGAAGAAACAACAACTGAAGATTTCAAAGTCGAAGTCTGAGATATACCGGAAGGGAAAATGTGGACTGACATTGTATTAGGAGTTTTGAGTGACGGGAGTGGGCCACAAGTATGGAATGTTGCAATGGAGAGACGCGCGTTGTGAAGTTCAAGAAGAGAAACAATCTTAACGGGGAACAGACTAGAATGGGAGACCGAATTGTGACTGTGAAAGGAAATGCTGCTGGACAGGAAACGTGGCAAAGCTAATGGATCATAGCTGGACCAAGGAAATTCTACAACTTCATGGCTACTCTGCATATCACACGTAAGTGTCTGTCTAAGCTCACTGTATAAAGCAGAGTGGACAAGGTATCACAGTAAACCACACACAAGAATAAAATTTCCAGTACGATGTAAAGAGCATACGCGGAATTTCTAGTGATACACATAATTTTTCCTGCAGTCAGGATGATACGTTTTTGGCACTGGTGTAAGTCTTACAAGGACATTTGTGAAACCAAACAGTGTAGGCAAGGGTTTGATTCTGTTGTGACGGCACATGTATTTCAAACAGAAACGGTAGCTAGATGAATACAGTAATTTGTCAACTCAGCAAGTCTAGCGTATGGTATGGCTCCCTTCACACTAACATTGTGAGTTTATCATGTGGATTGCTGTCTATTAAACTAATAGCAACCGGTCTCCTTCACTGGTACAAAGACAGTAAGTGCTGTCACCACTAATCATAGCACTGCATTGTTCATTCATCCTCCAATTTCCGTCTTTCATTACACTACTGGCGGTGGGGATCTCGGAGAGGAGATGTCGGTGGAGACCTGGCGAGAAACTAGTAACAGACGGTCCAGATGTCCGCTGCTCGTAACAAGGGTATGACGTTAGTCTTAATTTGAACTGTGGCCTCATCTACTCTGACATTTCAGGCATTCTCATCTCTGATGATGATCATACACTCCTGGAAATTGAAATAAGAACACCGTGAATTCATTGTCCCAGGAAGGGGAAACTTTATTGACACATTCCTGGGGTCAGATACATCACATGATCACACTGACAGAACCACAGGCACATAGACACAGGCAACAGAGCATGCACAATGTCGGCACTAGTACAGTGTATATCCACCTTTCGCAGCAATGCAGGCTGCTATTCTCCCATGCAGACGATCGTAGAGATGCTGGATGTAGTCCTGTGGAACGGCTTGCCATGCCATTTCCACCTGGCGCCTCAGTTGGACCAGCGTTCGTGCTGGACGTGCAGACCGCGTGAGACGACGCTTCATCCAGTCCCAAACATACTCAATGGGGGACAGATCCGGAGATCTTGCTGGCCAGGGTAGTTGACTTACACCTTCTAGAGCACGTTGGGTGGCACGGGATACATGCAGACGTGCATTGTCCTGTTGGAACAGCAAGTTCCCTTGCCGGTCTAGGAATGGTAGAACGATGGGTTCGATGACGGTTTGGATGTACCGTGCACTATTCAGTGTCCCCTCGACGATCACCAGTGGTGTACGGCCAGTGTAGGAGATCGCTCCCCACACCATGATGCCGGGTGTTGGTCCTGTGTACCTCGGTCGTATGCAGTCCTGATTGTGGCGCTCACCTGCACGGCGCCAAACACGCATACGACCATCATTGGCACCAAGGCAGAAGCGACTCTCATCGCTGAAGACGACACGTCTCCATTCGTCCCTCCATTCACGCCTGTCGCGACACCACTGGAGGCTGGCTGCACGATGTTGGGACGTGAGCGGAAGACGGCCTAACGGTGTGCGGTACCGTAGCCCAGCTTCATGGAGACGGTTGCGAATGGTCCTCGCCGATACCCCAGGAGCAACAGTGTCCCTAATTTGCTGGGAAGTGGCGGTGCGGTCCCCTACGGCACTGCGTAGGATCCTACGGTCTTGGCGTGCATCCGTGCGTCGCTGCGGTCCGGTCCCAGGTCGACGGGCACGTGCACCTTCCGCCGACCACTGGCGACAACATCGATGTACTGTGGAGACCTCACGCCCCACGTGTTGAGCAATTCGGCGGTACGTCCACCCGGCCTCCCGCATGCCCACTATACGCCCTCGCTCAAAGTCCGTCAACTGCACATACGGTTCACGTCCACGCTGTCGCGGCATGCTACCAGTGGTAAAGACTGCGATGGAGCTCCGTATGCCACGGCGAACTGGCTGACACTGACGGCGGCGGTGCACAAATGCTGCGCAGCTAGCGCCATTCGACGGCCAACACCGCGGTTCCTGGTGTGTCCGCTGTGCCGTGCGTGTGATCATTGCTTGTACAGCCCTCTCGCAGTGTCCGGAGCAAGTATGGTGGGTCTGACACACCGGTGTCAATGTGTTCTTTTTTCCATTTCCAGGAGTGTATTAAAGACCCTAGGGCGGCTACCAGCAGTGAGGATTCACTTCTGACGTTCACGTCCAGTCTGATGGGTAGTTTTTAAAAACCGTCAACTGTCACCACGCAAGTATTCAGTATGAATTCATTAAAGTCAATAATATTTCATTGGCTTCTAGAATACACACAGAGCAACTCAAATACTCCTTGTAGCACCACCCTTGCACCCTGCAATGGTGACGATAGGTCATGGCCTGGGCTCCACGGGTCAGCGAGTGATTCACGCTGATACTTGATCACGCTAAAGCCGATGCCAACCTTACAGAAATGTCTAGGCCCACATACTTCACTTGATAGCGCACCAGATGCAGTCAGCAGGATTGAG
Organism: Schistocerca piceifrons; assembly: GCF_021461385.2. Lineage (NCBI taxonomy): Eukaryota > Metazoa > Arthropoda > Insecta > Orthoptera > Acrididae > Schistocerca > Schistocerca piceifrons. The sequence continues at coordinate 85,772,131 of NC_060141.1, forward strand.
GTCTGGTAACCTGGGTACACGACGACTCTCATGACGTATCAAGGCCGTTATTACGGCGAGAGGTGGTTGTTCTGGGTACCGATTTCTCAGGATCTATGTACCCAAATTGCATGAAAATGTAATCACATGTCAGTTCTAGTATAATATATTTGTCCAATGAACACCCGTTTATCATCTGCATTTCTTCTTGGCGTAGCAACGTTAATGGCCAGTATTATATATTATATGTTCAAATGTGTGTAAATTCCTAACGGACCAAACTGCTGAGGCCATCGGTCCCTAAACTTACACACTACTTAAACTAACTTATGCAAATAATAACACACGCACCCATGCCCGAGGGAGGACTTGAAACTCTGGCGGCCGGCGGGAGGGGGCACGGAGTCTGTGACATGGCGCCTCAAACAGCGCGGCCACTCCGCGCGGTTGTGTACATACACTTTGGAATAGATAACAGTAAAACTATTTGCATAAACATATGAAGTGTGACTTGTCAACTATCATGAACCAAAAACGAACAAATTAGTTTCATCAGAGGTTTGGGCACGGAGGAGAGTAACAAAAAAATTATGTAAAAATTAATAATTGTCAGTGTCAAATGAAATAAATGATACTGATTTGTTCCCTTAGAAAGACAAAATAATTTAAGTGTCCGTTTCAGAACAATAACTTCCCAGATGACATCATTAAGGGAAAATCGTAGAGGGAAATCGGTGAGCAGGTCCACGACGCTTTTATTATAGTGTGTGATCATTGAAAAGAGCTGCAAAATATACAACCGCACAACAACGACGGTAAGAAGCAGAGACGAGTTTCTACAATAAGATGTTGTGTTTAATGGCCAAGACGAATGTTTGTTATGTAATCGGAGGAAGTTAATTTCTTATACGTAGGCAGACTGCAGGTATGTACTATCGACTGAGTAGCCATATAAGTTAAGGTTTAGAAACTTAGTGGTTCCTAGATCATGCTGCAATTCCACACGATACTCACTGCGAACTGTTGACGCTCCGCTACTGGCGCCAGCTGGAGGTCCTGTCGGATGGTCATCGCCACTGCGATCGTGATACATACATAGATCACAATGGGCGATTCTGGAAAATTGACCGCCATAGTTCTTCTGCCTGCAAACCAGCAACAGTTTTCTCTGATCAATTCTTCCTAAAGGCACTAACACTCACCATAAGCATAAGAAGTTGAATAACCGGAATTATACGTATCATTCACTCCGCTGTGTGGTATGTGTCCCAATGAAACTTCCTGACAAATCTGATATGTTTGTTGGACGTGGACCCGATCATGGACCTTTGCTATTCGAAGGCAACATTGAGCCATCAGAGGCACACGTCAGGTCTCAGTTACAGACCAAAACACTCTTAACCAGTCAGAAAGTCTCATTACAGCGTAATGGGTGCTGCAACCGAATCAGTGGAAATAAGACATAGTATCATTCATCCCTAAGAAGAAAACCTGCAATAGTCTCGTAATTACAGGATAATAAGTTTACAACTATCTGTATACAGTCACTTGAAATTCGAAGCCCTGCTAAAAAGTTATGTGAAAAATGTTAAAACTTTTCAAATAAAAAAGCTTACTTCGCATTCTACATATTAATTCTTCATGTCAACATATTTATTTCTCAACATAGTCACCCTAGCAATGAACACATTTCTCCCAACAAAAGACCAGTTTGTCGATACCGCCATTGGAGAAAGACATTGTTGACGGACCCACATCACCTCTGTTTGTACCGCTTCATCACTGTCGAATTGAAGTACTTGAAAGTATTCTTCAAATTTTGGAAACACATGAAGCTTTTTCACTCGCACTGAAGTTAGCACCACGGTTTCTTCACTGCGAGCTCGAACAACTCAATGTCACACATTACCGATGTCGATACAAACTTCATCGTATACAGCTTTTATTCTTGTATGGATGTCAAACGGAGGCATGTTTTCTACGGTCACAAACTCGATTCCGGGACGCTTTTCCTCACGCACCGACATAGTTAACGCCATGTTACGCGCTACGGTTTCACCCCTCTAGTGCAGTGGTTCTACGGTCACAAACTCGATTCCGGGACGCTTTTCCTCACGCACCGACATAGTTAACGCCATGTTACGCGCTACGGTTTCACCCCTCTAGTGCAGTGGTTCCCAACAAAATTTTCTAGAGGACCCCCTCATCAAGCATGATTGGCACCTTGTCATACCACAGTTTCGAGTACCTAAAAAAGCCAAATTAAGAGTGTTTTTATACGTTTTCCATTTTTGGTACTTAGAAAATATATTGACATATTCATTATTGAAAAAAATATTGAGCTTACAACATTTTCAATTTAGCCATCATTGTAATTGTTAAATTTTTGATTATTGCTTATAATATTTGTCTTCAAATCTGAGTGTTTAGTATAACAAACTTCTAAAAAAAATTAAAATTGAGTATGAACTGAAAATGACAGGAAAAAATTGAAACTGAGTGTATTGGTCTTTCAAGTGTACTACACCTGAGACTGCATTGAGTAGACATGTGTGAAAAAAAGAAAACACTAATTTCATACAAGGTGTGCTAGTGTCAGATGGCTCTAGGAAGACGCTAGACGCAGAATTTAGCGTTCGCTTAGTAGGCCTTCATAATGGATATACGCTCAGGCACGCTGTATCGTGACATTTTCGTGTGGAAATGGTCGACAACAAGAAGGTGTGTGTGCATGAGCATACTAATTCCCATCATATCCCCGGTCAACCGTGCATTTAGAACGCCCTAACCCAAACCTTTCAGGACCTATGACAAATTTATTTCATACCGTTTAATGATTGTCACCCTGTTCCTTAACCGATATTGAGAACAGAATAAAAAAGTCGGAAGAATTAATATTCAGCTCACCCTCGTAAATTGTTTGTGGTTACCAATTTTCTGCTTCGATCGTCAATTTAGATAACAAATCTCGATGCACCTTTTGCAAACACTATAGTACGAATACTGCAATAATCATGGTAAGTGATGACTTGTAATATACCATAGATCAAGGTGAAGCCACTCTAGGAAATTGCTACACTTTAGCGAAGGTTCTGATACTGTTAACTTCGACATATTGATCACAGAATTACAACGGATAAAAACGCCAGATAATAAGTTTGAGTTGTACTCGAAAAACTAACAGCTTCAACCAAAAAAAAAAGTTCATATGTGTGTGAAATCTAATGGGACTTAACTGCTAAGGTCATCAGTCCCTAAGCTTACACACATTATCCCAAAGTCAAACACACACACCCATGCCCGAGGGAGGAGTCGAACCTCCGCCGGGACCAGCTGCACAGTCCATGACTGCAGCGTCTCAGACAGCTCGGCTAATCCCGCGCGGCAGCTTCATCTAGTCTGTGGGAGTACGACGGTGGTTGCTTCACGATTTCCTGTTCCCGGTGTTCTTCTCCTTGTATGCCAGTGAAATGTAGCCAGATATATTCACCTGTAAAGACTACTTGCTTGCTTGCCAATACGGCTGTCGTCTGCATTAATTTCATCATAAGCCCATCAGTCCTGAATTCCAAGAAGACTTGTCCTCTAATTTCCTTGCAGGCATTCTCAATGCACGGCACTACACGGTGAAGAATCTGTAATAACTCTTGATGAGCGCTTACAGTTAATCGGAAATAATTGTCTCCACGTGTATTTATGCTCCACAGAAAGTGGTGAAGATAATCCGGTGGGACGTATGGGGGAAGCATGTGCAGCGACCCGTTCTAGAGGACCGTCACTTTTCCGATTAAATGTAACTTGGTACGAACAGTAAAAGGTCGAAATGCTTGAAACTAACTAAAAATACCTCAGTGCATTACCTATGCGTCATGCGCCTGCTTCACAATATCAGTGTCCCCCACTCCCCCCCCCCCCCCCCCCCCCTCATACGGCCTGTCAAGGTGGCTGGGGGCGGAACAAGTTATGTGACTATTACGAGTTATGTCTACTTCACCGTGTTCTGAGATGTCCCTTGGTATTTCTAACCACAATTCAAGTATCAGTTACATCATGATGGTAGCGAATCTCAGGTATCTGGTACGTTCTTCTTACAAAGGGTGTCTGCCCTAAGAGTCGTCAAGTGCAGTATATCTGGTGTTTCAGCAGCTTTTTACAATTTCGTTTTAGCAGAGTGTAGATAGAATCAGCCTAGACAAATAGTAGTCACCGCACATTTCATGCGACACCCACAGACAACGGAAGACGTCGGTTTGTTTCCCGTTTCGAATAAATGACTATCAAAGCAGAATTTTACGAGCCAAATCTACAGAGCTATGTTAGTTCTATAGGGCGATGTTAGGCCTAACAGAGACACTAAATTACGATGAACAACGTTTACTCCAGCAGCAACTAAGTAAGCTGTTGCATGACGATAGCTGCCAGCGCGGACCAGGGTAGTTGCTGCTTGAGTACTGGTTATTCCTCATGTTTTATTGCCCTGTTAGGGTATATCGATAAAAGGAAATTATCTTAGGTTAATTTTGTCCCGCTTTACCAAATGGGCACATAAAGTTTCGCCTTAAAAATAGTTTTGTTTGTAACAGATTGCAAGCAAACGCTTTTCGTTAACAATGGGCGTCGCACGAAAGACGTGACGAGCAGTATTTATTTGGGATGAATCTCACTTCACGCTACGGAAGCGAAATTGAAAATACATGAAGAAACACCAAAGAAACAGTACCAGACGTCTCTTCGGAGAGACGTTTGGTGTATTGGCTACACCCAAGCACAGGTTTTTTTCAGAAGTCTACCAGAGGTTTCATTAGAGGTGTTATAATCGAGACCCGAAAGCGTTAGAGTAAAAACATACTGTCTGTCTGTCGTTAATTATTTTGAGATAAGGAGCTAATAGGAGGAAAGGAATATTTCAGACCCTATGGAATCCTGAATGAACAGTACGTGTAAGTTAATTTATACTGACATAAATGTTTCACGGTGTACAGAAACGTCTTAAAGTTTGTAGGACCTGCTCATACTGACGAACATAAGTGTGAATCTATGCATTAGAATATAATTCATTGAGAATACTGGATTCTAAGTTCGAAATCAGTTAAACACTTTGACTTAACAAGTTCTTTAATAATGACTGCTCCTCCACTTTATCATAGCGTTTGTTTTGAACTGTACATTTCATGGGGAAGGTGTACGGTGATAATGCGAGAATTCCCCTCCTCTCCACTCCCCCCACACACACGATGATCCCATGATCCAGCACCATCTTGTCAAACAGATCGGAGTAAACATACCTTTGCCGAGAATCATGGTAAGCAGTTCGTGTCTTGGTCAACCGAATTTCTTTTAAGTTTTGTTCACGGTGAAGAATTTGATCGAATTAGCATGACACCTGTTTCGAAACTTTTCTCCGTAAGTTATTCCCGCTGTTCAGCAACTACACAAGTAAATCATGACAGTAAGGTAATGTCTTTGTGCTGGTCGGTCTTACGGAGTCAGCGGCATACGCTGGTGGACATGGAGACGTGACAATGATAGAAAAGAGCCACAGTTATTGGGCTTGCCCATGACCAAATAAAGTCTACAAGGAACGATCTACCACTCCAAACTATGTATCACGGCGTAAGAATAGGGTTGCAAAAAGATCCTAACCGAGAAGGACATTAGATGAGCGTAAGGCATTGTCAAAGACAATCAGTTTCAAGCCAGTCAGGAACGTCTGCCAGCAATGAATGCAGCTCCATTTCATACAGTTTACGAGCGAACGAAGAGAAGCAGAGTGTTCCACTGGATAATCAGAATCACATACTTCATCAAAAGCGCCTTATTCACAGGGTCGCGAAAAAACCGTGTCTTCAATGAGCCTAAGACGTACAACTTTACAGCAGCTGGCTCTAGACTTGTAGTGTGGTCCAGCTATCCGCGATTTCACCTCTTTTCAAATGATTCTAGCTGCTCAGTGCTTTGACGGTCCAGTGAAGCTTGAAGCTCGCACTGCGCATTGGTCTCACTTCAGTGTAGAGATAATTCTGGGCTGTTTGGAGGATGTTTTTCGTGCTGTGACTTGTGTCCGCTCTTCAGTATACCGTGAACATGAATTACGATGTTTAACGATTCCAGTTACCAAATTTTTATTCTATATCTTCGCAATGAGACACCCTAGAGTTCCAACAAGATAACAACAGCCGTGTCGCGCATACTTTCCTGATTTGACGAAGACTCAGACACCATATCGCATCTTGACTGTAACTGGCATCACTCTTTCCGTCATTAACATTTTCGATTGTTAAATTACACATTGAATGAAGGCTGTTGTAATGTACAAGGCGTACCAGGGTATTCAGGGACATTACAGGAACGTTCAGTTGAAGCAAAAAATCTTCGTATGGCTATGTGACCCATTACAAATAGTTTCCGTGTTGGTACACATATAATGTATACTTGTTTAGAGCTACTGGCGAGCATTATGTGTCTAAGCCATCCAACCTCTGACTTTTTACCGTAGTCCAACCTACCTCTTTGCTTTTAACCTCTTTGCCCGCGATATCTTTCCGCCATTATATGAGGGAAGTTACGAATGTAAGCTTTGTAATTTTTTTTTTATACGGAAACATTACTTCGAAAAACATGGGCCATGGCATCATGAGCTGTACGTCCTACACAATTTTTTGCCGTAGTCGCCATTGAAACTGAGACATTTTGTCATAGCGTGCAATCAATTTGAAGGAACCACCCTGGCAAAACTCGGAGACGTGCGACACAAGAACTGCCTCACAGCCTACTCCACCTCAGCACTGATGTGGAAGCGACGTCTCGAAAGCGCGGCTTTCAATGCAGAGAACACTCTACTTTCCGTCTCTGAACATGCAACACCGGCTACCAACCATTTGACGGGATATGACCTCTTTACCATACACGGTCTGTAGGGGTTCTTTTACGCCGGATAACAGCACGCACATCCATTGACGACCGCGTTGTCGGTACACGTCCGTCAGGTATCGTTATGTGTACCCGAATAACCTCGGGCATGTCGGTCTGGTACTACTTCCCTCTCCTTCGTCTTCTACTTCCCCCAGTAACGCCCCTTCCGTCGTACAACCAGCAGCGGGTGTAGATTCATACAGAGTTCGCTTGTCTCGCTTGATGTACCATCTAATCTCTCAAAAACGATGAATAAACTTACTTTCGGAACGCCCCTCTTATTAGCACGTTGAACGCCCAGTTGTCTATGGTGTGTTGTGAGTGAAGCAGTGGGAGAGCGTGTCAGAAGGAAGCATTTGTTAACTGTTGATGAAGGTTTCTCGGGTCTCCAGCCGGTTGGTTGCGTTGATATCTCGCGACGTTTCGGGAAGTGTCATACTACCCATCTTCTGGCGAAGTCAGAAGATGGGTAGTATGACACTTCCCGAAACGTCGCGAGATATCAACGCCACCACCCGGCTGGAGACCCGAAAAACCTTCATCAATAGTTTACGCTGGGAAAGCCTACAGTCACATATTCGTTAGCTGTGTTTGCAAATACGCTGGCTAAAATGCCACACATCTTCACTAATAAAGAACATGCAGGTATCGTGTATGTTTATGCCTTTCACGATCTTAGTTCTCCTGCTGCTGTTGAAGAATATCTTCGGCGCTTTCCAACACGTCGAGTATTTACCACACTTTTCAGCACAAAGCGTGAAAACAGCTGTTCTCCCAAGCTTTAGTTTTTCTACTAAACATGTACTTCAAAAATCTGTGCAGGTATAAGAACACATTGTTGAAATCGTACCGCGTTGTCCTACGACTCGTATTTTTCAGGTACTTTGTAAAACGTATATTGTGATGTTAACTAACTTTTGTACGTGCGTACACGTGTAAACTTGACAGTATATGGAATAACACAAAAAATAAATAACAGTGTACATTAAATTTGTTCTATCCCGGAAACCGTTGGGAACACGACATAGATCCATATAAAGTTTCCTTCCTTCAGATTGTCATTCCTGTCATATCTGTGATTGCTGGCCATTCCTGCTGGGACACCCTGTATCTACACAGCCTAAAAAAGGTGAAGGACACAGAGGAGGAGGAAACGAAATGAAACTCTACGGACTGAGAGGGTGTGATTGCAGTATCGAGTCAAATTGACAAAGAACTTAGCAGCATGAAGCTACGTATTAATATGACGTTGCACCTACTCTAGTCGGGATGCGTAACCAGATTAGGTGGCTAAGGGTGTCGTCAGTGGTGCCCTGGGTGCTGGCGCGGGAACAGATCTGACGTCCCGCCTAGTTCATGACATGTTCTATCGGAGACATATTTGGGGCTCTTGCTGGCCACAGGAGTACTTCATCATGCAGACACCTCATGGAGACACGTGTCACGTGTGGACGAGCATTGTTCTGTTTAAAAAGTGTACGACGGTGCGTCGTATGAGAGGTAATACACAAGGTCACATGACATACCGTTGTGCGCAATTTAAGGCACAAATACACTAACGGAATAAAAATCCCAATACCAAGAAAGACTTGTGAGATGTAAAGGGAAGTTGGTTGGCGTGTTTCTACATCTGAAGGATGATGTCTATTGAAATTTCGTGCCATTCTCGTAAGAGTGACGCTGGTAGCGCCAGTATGCTGATACAAATCGCGTTTACTTTAAATACGTGCTATAACGTTCGTGATAGTTAGTTACCCCACGTGTCGAGATGATATTAGGTACTCAGGAATTCCTTTAAGGTCGCAAAGAAACCATTATCAACACCTCACTGAATTTGAACATGGTCGTATAATAAGGCTACGAGAAGCTGAATGTTTGTTCTATGGTACTGAGAAAGACTTGACAGGAATGTAGCCGCTGTACATGGTTGCCGGCAGCAGTGGTCACGACAATTGGGCTTGCTGCAAAAACCAAATAAGTCCATTTCTGTTCAAAAATGAGATGTTATTGGCGTGAGATATAACATCAGAACGTCCACCTTTTGGTGCAAGAACCAGACTTTTGCGGACTGATCTTAATGGTCTGAATGAGGTGTGCATGGTTGTGTTTGGTGGAAGAAACATATTAGTCCTGGACTTGCCTGGTTCTTGCTCCAGTAGGTGGCAGCGCTAGCGTGGCAGGCTGTTGTGTTGTTTACATGGCTGCATGTGAAGTTGTTCAGATTGTGCGCTTATCTGCGTTTATCTGTAGTATATGTTGTGTTTAAGACATGTCATCCGATGATTCACGCCGTGATAGTAAATATGAACACGTAGAAGGAAAAGAAAAAGTGATTCCAGTAAATGGGAAAGAAACAGAGACAAACTGAAAAGGCTGCGTGGTGAGTCGTGTATCACATGTAGTGGCAAGGTTATTCCAGCTCGTGAAACTGGGCCTGCATGCAACTGCAAAAGAAAATGTTTAGATGTACTTGATATAAAGGAAAAACAGGAAATACTGACAAAGTTTAACTCACTTTCAACAAAAGAAGCACAGTATGCGTTTTTGTGTGCATCGATTACACCAAAGCAAGTTGACCGGTGAAGGCCTAGAAAAGGTCAAGGTTCACAAGTTCGTAACTTCACATACGTTTGCAAGGTATGTATTTGTGTAATAACATGCAGTGAAGTAGTATTAGCCCAAAACAATATGTATTTTTAAAATAAGGAAACCGAATTTATTCACGAAATTTTTTGAAATAATATTTTATGTCTTTCTAGTTTCAGCTTAAAACCCAACAACATGCAATATTCAAAAAAGCTTTCTGCAGCCTTTATGGGATAAAGAAGGCACGAGTTGAACGTCTGGTTTCATTTGCATCCAAAACTATTGGTCCACACCCAGATCGTAGAGGAAAACATGAAAACAGGCCTAACAGAGTGAGTAACAATGACTTAGAAAATGTTATAAATCACGTAAAACAGTTTCCTGCACAAGCATCGCACTACAGTAGAGCAGCTAATATCAAGAAAGTATTTTTATCTTCAGAATTGAATGTAAAAAGGATGTATAAGTTATATTTAGAACAGCATGAGGCAGATGTTTTTAAGGCCTTAAAACCAGGTGAAAAAGTGCAAAACTGAATGGTAACATATGACTATTATTATAGATGTTTTAAAGCTAATTTCAGTATTTCATTTGGACACCCAAAAAGTGACACTTGTGAGAAGTGTGATTCTTTAAATAAATTAATAGAAGATTGTACTGATGATTTGGAACACAAAAGAGAGCTTGAACTCGAGAAGGAAGTACATTTGCGAAAGAGTGAAGTATTCTATGAACGACTTAGGGACGAAACTAAAAGGGCTAGGGAAAATAAAGTTGTTGCATGTTTAGCATTTCATTACCAGCAAAATTTGCCACTTCCAGTACTTCCTTCAACAGATGTATTTTATCTGAGACAACTGTGGATGTACAAGTTTAATATACACTGTTGCAGCAGTGGAAAGGCTCACATGTTCATGAACACAGCATGTGATGGAAAAAAGGGTCCTGATAAAGTTATTTCATGCTTAGATTGGTAACTTAAACATGTCATTCCTCCTGATACAACTGAAATTGTATTATTTTCAGATAACTGTGCTGCCCAAAACAAAAACAAGACACTTCTACAGCATCTCTTCAGTCTTGCACATACTAACAAATTTCAGAAAATTACACGTTACTTTCCAGAGCGGGGACACTCATTTTTGCCTTGTGATAAGGACTTTGGGAACATTGAAAAGAGGAAAAGGGTTGTAACTGGAATGCACCTTCCTGAAGAGTGGCATTCACTTGTTAGAAAATCATCTAAATTCTTTACTGTTGTTACTGTGAAACAAAACACGTTCTAAAGTTACAAAGACCACTTTAAAAAGTTCTTTAAAACAAGTATGAAGACAAAACACAATGAGCTATTCAAGGCCGCGCGGTTCTGGCGCTGCAGTCTGGAACCGCGAGACCGCTACGGTCGCAGGTTCGAATCCTGCCTCGGGCATGGATGTGTGTGATGTCCTTAGGTTAGTTAGGTTTAACTAGTTCTAAGTTCTAGGGGACTAATGACCTCAGCAGTCGAGTCCCATAGTGCTCAGAGCCATTTGAACCATTTGAGCTATTCAAAATTTCACAGGATAAAATATAGCAGTACAGTTATGCTCACAAATACGTATTTAAAGCCAGCCAGAATCAACACATGACTGTTATGTCAGAGTTTGCACAACTAAAGAAGGCAATGAAAGGTAACATTACCTTCCCAGAGGAATCACTGTATGGTGGTCCTTTACCTCTTAAAAGGCACAAAAATGATAATGTCATGAAATTGGTTAGAAAATACGTTCCTACTGCAGATATGGGTTTCTATGAAAAACTGTTACCCTCTGAAGGAAATGATGATTGTGAGCACAGCCCAAATGAAATAGAGTATTGTTGCCGCAAGAAGACACGGCTCTGCGAGGCCAAGTGGTACTACCAAGAGGAAAGAGTTTCGTGTTTGGTACATGGCTGTGGCGCATTGTACTGCCTCTGCAGCAGCAATTTGAGCACCAGTTAACACCATAATGACACAATGCTCTGCTATAAATAGGTTACATATAGAACAGCTTAGAGCCAGATGCCCCTTAGCGTGCATTCCACATACCCCATACCACCGCCATTTGTGACTTCAGTGGTGACAAGCGAGAGCCTGTTGGCAGGATGGAGATCTGTTGTATTTTACGATTTATGCTAGTTGTCCCTCGGTGCCAGCGAGCGGCTGCAACCAACCTGTCTGCGTGCTAGACACACTGGTCCTACACCTGGAGTTGTGGTTCGTGATGCGGTTTCGTATGACAGCAGGAGCACTCTAGTGAGTATTCCAAGCACCCTGACTACAAATTTGTGAGTCGATCTGGTAATACCAACTATTGTGCTGCCATTCATGAATCGCATCCCAGGGTTGTTTTCCAACAAGATAACGCTTGCCAAAATTCCGCTGTTGTAATCCAAGATGCTTCACAAAGTGTCGAAATGTTGCCTTGGGCCGCTCGCGATTAGCCGAGCGGTCTAGGGCGCTGCAGTCATGGACTGTGCGGCTGGTCCCGGAGGAGGTTCGAGTCCTCCCTCGGGCATGGGTGTGTGTGTTTGTCCTTAGGATAATTTAGGCTAAGTAGTGTGTAAGCTTAGGGACTGATGACCTTAGCAGTTAAGTCCCATAAGATTGCACACACATTTGAACATTTTTGTTGCCTTGGCCTCCTCGATCACCAGATCCGTCTCCAATCGAGTATGTCAACTCCAGTGGTATCCGGAAACTACACCAACTGACCCTGTATTGACGAGCCATGTGTAACAGGCATGGAATTCCACCCCGCAAACTAATATTCACCACCCGTAAAACACAGTACCTCCTTGCATTCAATATTCTCGCGGTTACACCTGTTATTAATGTACCAACATTTGACAGTTGCACTGGCTTATCTCTAGCTTAACATTAACCTGCATGTTTGCCATGTTTATCACTTAAATATAATACCTAGACAAACGTTTCACTGGAACTTCTTTACTCTACGTTGTTTTTTGGTGTTGCGATCTTTTTCCGTAAGTGTTAAACACAATGAAAATCAAATCGAAGTGTCTGGACGTGTAGCGAAGCAAGGTGCTGTATTCAAGTGATAAGGAAGCATCAAAAATATGACTACTGAGAGGCGGGGTAGAAAACATTAGGAATCATGCAGGATGAATAGGTCTAAAGCAGTGCCGGCCACGGCGTGCCAAACTGCACACGAGGAGGATGTGCGGGCCGAGGTTCAGTTTTCCTAGGTCCTCCTTGGATGTACCCGCTAGAGCGCGACGTTACATTCAATATCGCGGTCAGTCATATTTCGGTTGGCATAACTCTCTTGGTTCGACAGAACCAGAGTATCAGCGCTATTTATGGGCCGCAGTTTGTTCATAGTATAAAAGAAATTCACAGGTCTATTGCCAGTTTGAACAAAATGAGGCAATCTACAGATCTGTCGCCACAAGGCTTTTGAAACGAATGGGAATGGGAGGAGAAATGGATGAGAATTCTCAGTATCCATTATGCGGTCACATGATCGATAGGTACGACAGATTTTCTATGGCACGACATTACAATACCATGTAGGAAGGATGAAAAGAATTATTTGACCATGAAAAAGCAAAAAATTATAACGATCTTATGGATCAAGATTGTCTTGTCTATCAAGAAGCACTTTGTGCTAATTTTGCAAGCATGGTGCACATTATGGAATTGACGGTATGAATGGTACAATTTCTCAACACGCACACTTTTTTCCACCGTCAGTTGCAAAGCTTTTCGATTGGACTGTGCGAAGAGCGTGGAAACTTTATATATCACTGCAAAGTACGTTTGTTAACTCAGGGGCATGCTTGGAACGATTTTTCGGTTTGAAAGCCACTATTCTGGAGTGCAGAAACTAAACTTAGAACATCCTGAGTGGATTGCGTACCTCACTTTTTAAGAAATAACTTAATTTTGATTTAATTGGGATGCATTTAAAAAGAAAACCGCACTGTAGATAGAACAAAGAAAACGTGAGGTTTGAAGACTACATTGGGTCCTTGAAAGAGACTATTTGCCATTTCAATTGAAAGTGCTCCTGTGCAAGAGCAGATGCATCCGGTTAACCTGGAATGTAAATCCTTTTACGTTAAAACTGTTCAGGACGTCTACATTGCTTTCTTCAGGTAGAGTTTCCACGTCTCCATAACAGGCTTTCAAAAGCTTTAATATTTCTATCAACATACGCGTGCGAAAGAACTCTTTCCGATTATGAAACTAAATAGGTCACAATTATGTGGCAACCTGAGTGCGAAAATCTGTGAAATTGACTGTACCTGTTTTTATGCCGACAGTTTATACCAGTAAAATATGTGGTATTGCTTCAGCGGGCCGAAAATAATTAAATAGTACTGAAAATTCGCTTCATTTGATCCATGTTGTTGAAATTCAAATCCAAATTCTCACTTAAATGCGACGAATGCACAGTTTCCTCCCTTTCCCATTCTCAGATAGCGTGCTGTGGTGGTGTTGAAACGTACTGCCATGCAGTGCACTATGGGACTCGTGCCAAGGCACGGTTCACGAGCCGAGTTCTTGGCCGCCCTTACTCTAAAGTAAATATTTAACCTGCAGTGAAAAAAAAAAAAAGGAATTGATAAAATGAATGAGTTGAAGGGATATTAACAGGACAATGGAAGTGTCCAGGCGTCTCGGAGTAAACCAAAGCGATGTTGTTCGGACATGGAGGATATACAGAGAGACAGGAACTGTCGATGACATGCCTCGCTCAGGCCGCCCAAGGGCTACTACTGCAGTAGATGACCTTTACATACGGATTCTGGCTCGGAGGACCGCTGACAGCAACGCCATCAAGTTCAATAATGCTTTTCGTGCAGCCACAGGACGTCGTGTTACGACTCAAACTGTGCGCAAGAGGGTGCATCATGCGCTGCTTCACTCGCGACGTCCATGGCGAGGTCCATCTTTCCAACCTCGACACCATGCAGCGCGGTACAGATGGGCCCAACAACATGCCGAATGGAACGCTCAGGATTGGCATCACGTTCTCTTCACCGATGAGTGTCACATAAGCCTTCAACCAGAGAATCTTCGGAGACGTGTTTGGAGGCAACTCGGAAAGGCCGAACACCTTAGACACACTGTCTAGCGATTGCAGCAAGGTGGAGGTTCCCTGATGTTTAGGGGTGGCATTATGTGGGGCCGACGTACGGCGCTGGTGGTCATGGTAGGTCCCGTAACGGCTGTACGATACGTGAATGCCATATTCCAACCGATAGTGCAAGCACATCGGCAGCGAATTGGCGAGGCATTCATGGACGACAATTCGCGCCCCCATCCTGCACATCTTGTGTATGACTTCCTTCAGGATAACGACATCGCTCGACTAGAGTGGCCAGCGTGTTCTCCAGACATGAAGCCTATTGAACATGCCCGGGGTAGACTTAAAAGGGCTGTTTATAGACGACGTGACCCACCAAGCACTCTAAGGAATCTACGCCGAATCGCCGATGAGGAGTGGGACACCCTGGTCCTACAGTGCCTTGATGAGCATGTGGATTGTAAGCCATGACGAATACAGGCATGCATCAGTACAAGAGAACGTCCTACTGTGTATTAGAGGTACCGGTGTGTACAGCGATCTGGACCACCACCTGTGGATGTCTCACTGTATGGTGGTACAACATGCAACGTGTGGTTTTCATGAGCAAAAGGAAGAGTGGAAGTGATGTTTATATTGATCAAGTTTTCTGTACAGGTTCCGGAACTCTCGGAACTGAGGTGATGCAAAACTATTTTTGATGTGTGTAGTACTGTGCGACAAGTTTGTCAGTTTTAGTCGCATCTTACACAGTTCGGAGCTACTACTACTACTACTACTACTACTAGTAGTAGTAGTAGTAGTAGTATCTGTGTTGCAGTTGATCTGGTCGGTGTTACTATGATGCTATGATCACACGGAGCGTGTTTCGGTACTGATTTTTCTAGTTACACAATAACTTCAGTTCAGAGTCCCCCTGTCATATCACCGTATCCAGATGTATAACAATGCAGATGTAGATCAGATGTGGACCAGGCTAAACAGAAAACTAAAATTAAAACTTCTAAATGCACCTTACGACATTAATAACAAAATCAACTGTGAATGATAGCTTTTCATGTCAACAGTGTCTGTCCCCTATGGGGTACTGTACATGTTTTAATGTAAGGCAATGTGTCAGTCGATAGGTTGATCTGAAACACATTTTTGTCTCTTAGACCGTCCAGTTACAAATAATCCTATGTTCTAAGATACGTCACATATTTTCGAGAATCATTCATTAATCTGCATACTTACCTAAGTGAAGGCGTACTAACACAGCACCCACAGCCTCAGCGACATGCGAGGGGATCAACGAAGACAGAACTGAGGACGTGTCCTGTCGTGCTTCCCTTATCTGCTCTTCACTGTACTGAAACTTATGGCGGAATCGTGCTTCTCTTGTTCCTGGAACGAAACTTGACAAGGCGATTGTCAGCAGTAAGTACGTTTTCCTTTTTTTTACGCCAAAAGCGTATGTACACAGAGAGTGTAGATGTCTCAGTTGCTTACTGTTTTGTCTGTTTCACTGTCCATTCGAAAGAAACTGGGTAGAGGTGACGAGTGAAAATTTTTATTTATGTAAAGATGGTCAACAATGATTTGGCTAAGGCCAACAGTTTCCGGCGTGCGCTGAAGAGAATCACGACACAGTATTTAAGCTGTACGGACGCTTCGATTCATTAAGGTTGTAACTTCCCCCTCTCTTATCGACCTTAATGGCAGTGAAAAATTAAACCGCATGTACCTAATGGAAATTTTGGAAAAAGAAATCGTCACTGAAGTTAATTTGTCGGTAAAGAGGGAGGAAAGGGTTACATCTAAATGAAAGGAAAAATGCAAATTAATAAAGAAAGTAAACGTGCGGTCGTTACGTTAACAATTAATGGGCGTTAATTAGATATTTGAGATTTGGCGAAAATTACGGTCGCCAATCCTCTGGACAACTACACTCCTGGAAATTGAAATAGGAACACCGTGAATTCATTGTCCCAGGAAGGGGAAACTTTATTGACACATTCCTGGGGTCAGATACATCACATGACCACACTGACAGAACCACAGGCACATAGACACAGGCAACAGAGCATGCACAATGTCGGCACTAGTACAGTGTATATCCACCTTTCGCAGCAATGCAGGCTGCTGTTCTCCCATGGAGACGTTCGTAGAGATGCTGGATGTAGTCCTGTGGAACGGCTCGCCATGCCATTTCCACCTGGCGCCTCAGTTGGACCAGCGTTCGTGCTGGACGTGCAGACCGCGTGAGACGACGCTTCATCCAGTCCCAAACGTGCTCAATGGGGGACAGACCCGGAGATCTTGCTGGCCAGGGTAGTTGACTTACACCTTCTAGAGCACGTTGGGTGGCACGGGATACATGCGGACGTGCATTGTCCTGTTGGAACAGCAAGTTCCCTTGCCGGTCTAGGAATGGTAGAACGATGGGTTCGATGACGATTTGGATGTACCGTGCACTATTCAGTGTCCCCTCGACGATCACCAGTGGTGTACGGCCAGTGTAGGAGATCGCTCCCCACACCATGATGCCGGGCGTTGGCCCTGTGTGCCTCGGTCGTATGCAGTCCTGATTGTGGCGCTCACCTGCACGGCGCCAAACACGCATACGACCATCATTGGCACCAAGGCAGAAGCGACGCTCATCGCTGAAAACGACACGTCTCCATTCGTCCCTCCATTCACGCCTGTCGCGACACCACTGGAGGCGGGCTGCACGATGTTGGGGCGTGAGCGGAAGACGGCCTAACGGTGTGCGGGACCGTAGCCCAGCTTCATGGAGACGGTTGCGAATGGTCCTCGCCGATACCCCAGGAGCAACAGTGACCCTAATTTGCTGGGAAGTGGCGGTGCGGTCCCCTACGGCACTGCGTAGGATCCTACGGTCTTGGCGTGCATCCGTGCGTCGCTGCGGTCCGGTCCCAGGTCGACGGGCACGTGCACCTTCCGCCGACCACTGGCGACAACATCGATGTACTGTGGAGACCTCACGCCCCACGTGTTGAGCAATTCGGCGGTACGTCCACCCGGCCTCCCGCATGCCCACTATACGCCCTCGCTCAAAGTCCGTCAACTGCACATACGGTTCACGTCCACGCTGTCGCGGCATGCTACCAGTGTTAAAGACTGCGATGGAGCTCCGTATGCCACGGCAAACTGGCTGACACTGACGGCGGCGGTGCACAAATGCTGCGCAGCTAGCGCCATTCGACGGCCAACACCGCGGTTCCTAGTGTGTCCGCTGTGCCGCGCGTGTGATCATTGCTTGTACAGCCCTCTCGCAGTGTCCGGAGCAAGTATGGTGGGTCTGACACACCGGTGTCAATGTGTTCATTTTTCCATTTCCAGGAGTGTACTATAATAACTGAAAATGAAAGATTAATGCACATATAATTAGCACTAAAGGCGTGGCAACTGAAGGTTGACACGAGTTGTGTGAAAACTGAATGTTTGTCAGAAGTAATAAATTTAGCTACACTCTGACTTAATTTAGCAAAAGAATTAATAAAGCCGGAAAATTGAAAGTTAATTTAGTGACTGAAATTAATAGTGAACTTTGTTTCTGAAGCACTACGAAATTCAATAAAATAAGGTTAGTCTTGAGCTACCTCAACAATCATTTAAAAAGCTACTTGAATCTACGCAATTTAGAAATAAGAGATTTAACTTTGAACCTGAATTAATTGATTCTGAACAATCAACAATAGTAAAATTTAGTACGTACCAAGCTGAGCTGCAGTCACAGGTAAGCTAAAATATGGTAAAAGAACTCGCACTCTTAATTTGTGCTTGTGTAATCTAAATATTGTAGCCAGTTATGAATTCCTTAACTGAACTTTGAAATTAAAGCAGTGAAATGGAATGATATTACTTTAATGCTGGCGTTTGAATTTCAACCACACTCGGGTTCATTCTGGAAAAGGAAGGGACCCTGCTTGGTAACGCAATTGGGACAATGAGCAACAAAGGTTTATGCTACGTTTCTTTAATTTAGTGAGAAAAATTTAACAGTTTGAAAAGCTGAGGTCTGCCATACAGTTCTAAAACTTTATGTGCTTCCAGTCTTCCTTGTTGGTTGATTGAAGGTTTGAAGTCGTCGATCGAGGAGGTGGCGACAGTCACTCATGGTCGGCCGTCGCTGTTGCAGAAGCTGGATGTTGGCGCGCCTTCTTCTCGACACTGTCACCAGGCGAAACGGGCTCTTGATGTGCGCCAGCTAATGCTTCCCGTCCGCGACACCGTGCCAGAAACTATCATAGCAAGTCGAGCGCAATTACGTGCTGCCAAACCCCGAAAGCGGGGCAACGCGCGGGAGCGTCACAAAACACACCTGCTCCACCGCGCTACTCCAGCCAGACTCCCTCTGCCCGCGCTCCATGCGGTAGAGTTCACACTACCAAAGATCCTAAACACTTTGGTTCTCCATAAAACCTATCGATGTAATCGTTTGATAGCATAGTTTCCCCTAGGCCAGACCCAGCGTAAAAATACAAATAATATTTATAAAACAAACCAATTATACATCGACACAAATACGTATATATATATATATATATATATATATATATATATATATATATATATATATATATGTATAGTAAAACATTTACAATATATAAAGGCACAGAAATGTCATACATTCAGGTAACAAAATAAGGAAAAAATTTATAGTACAATAGATGGGAATAGGAGGATATGCATTTCCGGCGTTACAAGGTGCAAATTATTGCTTAGGCCGTGTACAAAGAAGTTATTTATGAAGAGTGAAGTCGCAGGTTCGTAGCACTGAAGGGTTGCGGGAGATTCAGAGTTAACAGCTGCAAAATGAATTACGTGACGTATTTATACTGTCCAGTCACACTAACCCACGCAATACCGAGGGGGGAATAATTTATGTCCATCTTTTAAAAATATTATAATCTAGTTACATACTTTATACTTAAAAATGTTGAAAAATGTATTTATTGTTTTTAATATCTACATCTACATACATACTCCGCAAGACACAGCTCGCCGAGTGGCTGAGGGTACCCTTTTCTGTTCTACTTGCATATAGGATGAGGGGAAAACGACTGTTTTTATGCCTCTGTATGGCCCTAACTTTCCGCATGTTATTTTCGTGGTACTTATGCTAAATATATGTTGGCGAGATTAGGATCGTTATGCAGTCAGTTCCAACTGCGGTTTCTCTAAATTTTCTCACTAGTGTTCTTCGAAATGAATGTCTTTCCCCTCCTCCCCCCTCCCCCAGGCATTCCTACTTGAGCTCCCGAAACATCTCCATAACACTTGCATGCGGATCCAGTCTATCGGTAACAAATGTAGCAAACAGCCTCTGCAGTGCTTCGATGTCTTCTTTCAATCGGACGTCATGCGGATCCGAAACACTCGAGCAGTACTCAAGAATAGGTCGCACTAGCGTTCTACATGCCGTTTCCTTTACAGATGAACCACACCTTCCCTGAAATTTTCCCATTAAACCGAAGCCGACCATTCGACTTCCTCGCCACAGTCCCCACATGTCCGTTCCATTTCACATCGCTTCGCGATGCTACACCCAGACATTTAAACGACTGTGTCGCGCAGGGCGGCCACTTTTCCAGTAGTTACATTTCTATTCGCCCGTATTCCCCTAACATCTATGGCCCACAGTACACCATAGTTTCCTCGGCGCCGGTTTTGGATAGCGTCATTTTCCCATGCACGTTATAATTTAACCACGGCTACACGGAAACAATTTATCGATAGAGATGGAATATCTAAAGGATTTGGAGAGTGAGATGGTGGTGGTGGTGGTTAGTGTTTAACGTCCCGTCGACAACGAGGTCATTAGAGACGGAGCGCAAGCTCGGGTTAGGGATGGATAGGGAAGGAAATCGGCCGTGCCCTTTCAAAGGAACCATCCCGATGTAGGGAAATGACGGAAAACCTAAATCAGGATGGCCGGAGACTGGATTGAACCGTCGTCCTCCCGAATGCGAGTCCAGTGTGCTAACCACTGCGCCACCTCGCTCGGGAGGGTGAGGTAGCATGACTGTGGAACCAGTAGCGCAAAACAACTATCTAAAAGTTAAATGGTCCAAAATAAATGAACAAACACAGAACCAATTCAGTAGTGTAAACACACACATGTATATACTTACACAACTGCATATATCGTGTACGGAACCAGCGACCACGCAGACGTGCCGTAACACGAGGTGGCATGCATGCGAATGGAGTCTGAAATAGTGCTGGATGGAACTGACACCATGAATCGTGCAGGGCTGTCCGTAAATCCGTGAGAGTGCGAGGGAGTGGAGATATCTTCTGAACAGGACGTTACAAGGCATCAGAGATATGCTCAATTATGTTCATGTCTGCGGAGTCTGGTGGCCAGCGGAAGTGTTTACACTCGGAAGAGTGTTCCTGGGGACACTCTGTAGCAATTCTGGTCGTGTAGGTTGTGACATTGTCCTGCTGGAATTGCCCAAGTACGTAGGAATGCACAATCGACGTGAATGAATGCAGGTGATCAGACAGGATGCATTCGTACGTGTAATCGATAAGAATCATATCTAGACGTATCAGGGGTGCCACATCCCTCCAACTGCACACGTCCCACACCATTACAGACCATCCACCAACTTGAGCAGTCCCCTGCTGACATGCAGTGTCCATGGATTCACGAGATTGCCTCCATACTCGTACACGTCCATCCGCTCGATACAATTTGAAACGAGACTCGTCCGACCAGAAAACAAGTCTCCAGTAACCTACAGTACAATGTCGGAGTTGACGGGCCCACGCGAGGAGTAAAGCTTTGTGTCGTGCAGTCATCAGGGGTACGTCAGTGGGCTTTCGGCTCCGAAAGCCCATATCGATTATGTTTCTCTGAATGTTTCGCACGCTGACACTTGTTAATGGTCCATCAATAAATTCTGCAGCAATTTGAGGAAGCGTTGCACTTCTGCCACGCTGAAAGACTTTTTCAGTCGTCGTTGGTCCCGTTATTGCAGAATCTTTTTCCGGTCGCAGCGATGTCGAAGATTTGATATTTTACCGGATTCCTGATATTTACGGTACACTCGTGAAATGGTCGTACTGGGATATACCCACTTCACCGGAGATGCTGTGTCTCATCGCTCATGCTCCGACTATAACACCAAAGTCAAACTCACTTAAATCTTGATAACCTGCCACTGTAGCAGCAGCAACCTACCAAAAACTGCTCCAGACACTTGTTGTCTTATATAGGCGCTGCTGATCACAGCGACGTATTCTGCCTGTTTACATATCTCTGTATATGAATAGGCATGCCTATACCAATTTCTTTGGCGTTTCAGTATATATACACACACAAAAAAGGTTTACATCACCCAGAACTTCTAAAGATAGACGTTGACTGTCGATATTGTATCACAGATACAAAAAAAAAATGGTTCAAATGGCTCTGAGCACTATGGGACTTAACATCTGAGGTCATCAGACCCTAGAACTTAGAACTACTTAAACCTAACTATCCTAAGGACATCACACACATCCACGCCCGAGGCAGGATTCGAACCTGCGACCGTTGCAGTCGCGCGGTTCCGTACTGAAGCGCCTAGAACCACTCGACCACCGCGGCCGGCATCACAGATACAGTCCCTTTCACTGTTCAGAGATGTCACTAAGCCCGCCCAAAGATGTAAACAACCACGCATGAGCAGCGCCTATTAGACAGAGGGGGTCCGGCAGCTGATCCAGTCATTCCACCTGGAAGGGGGTCACGGCTCACGTCGTCTGTAGTTCAACCATGCCTACGCCGTCAATACCGCGGTTCGATAGCGTCCGCGTGTTACTTTGCTCCAGGAAGGGCTCTCAACAAAGGAAGTGTCCAGGCGTGGGACAATCTGGACCACCAGTGCCTTGATGAACTTGTGAATAGTCTGCCACGACGAATACATGCATGCATCAATACAAGAGAACGTGCTACTGGGTATTAGAGGTACCGGTGTGTACAGAAATCTGGAACACTACCTCTTAAGATCTCACTGTATGGTGGCGCAACATGCAATGTGTGGATTTCGTGAGCAATAAAAAGGGCAGAAATGATGTTTATGTTGATCTCTATTCCAATTTTCTGTAGAGGTTACGGAACTCTCGGAACGAGGTGATGCAAAACTATTACATATAGGGTGAGCCGTTGATTAGTTACCGGGCCAAATATCTCACGAAATAAGCGTCAAACGAAAAACTGCAAAGAACGAAACTTGTCTAGCTTGATGGGGGAAACCAAATGGCGCTATGGTTGGCCCGGTAGATGGCGCTGCCATAGGTCAAACGGATATCAACTGCGTTTCTTTAAATAGGAACCCCCTTTTTTTATTACATATTTGTGTAGTACGTAAAGAAATATGAGTGTTTTAGTTGGACCATTTTTTTCGCTTTCTGATAGGTAGCGCTGTAATAGTCATAAACATATGTCTCACAATTTTAGAAGAACAGTTGGTAACAGGTAAGTTTTTTAAATTAAAGTACGAACGTAGGTATGTTTGAACACTTTACTTCGGTTGTTCCAATTTGATACATGTACCTTTGTGAACTTATCATTTCTGAGGACGCATGCTGTTACAGCGTGATTACCTATAAATACCACATTAATGCAATAAATACTCAAAATGATGTCCATCAACCTCAATGCATTTGGCAATACGTGTAACGCCGGCCGTGGTGGCCGAGCGGTTGTAGGCGCTTCAGTCCGGAACCGCGAGACCACTACGGTCGCAGGTTCGAATCCTGTCTCGGGCATGGATGTGTGTGACGTCTTTAGATTAGTTAGGTTTAAGTAGTTTTAAGTTCTAAGTTCCGCCAACTCCGTCACAAAAGACAGCCCGGTATTCAGGTTGCCACCCGTAGATCCGGTGAGGGTGTACCCGAATCTCGAGTACACCATGCAACTAGCCAGGCTGGAGCAGCCGACTACCCTGGCCACTGCCTTACGACATGTGGCCCGAGTAGGACATGAGAGCGGACGGAGGGTAACCTTGTCGGTGATGGAGGCTGTGGACAGAATACAATTAAAGTCAGTGAACCTGCCCACTGACTTCGGAGCACTGCGGGACCTACTCAAAAAGGTTTTTGAAAGACAATGAGAAAAATTTGACCTGGATGAAATTTACCATCAATCAGTGATGGCAAACGGACGACTAGCATGTGACTGGAACAAAACATGGCCACATGACCACATACACATTTACTTTCCATGACGACTAAAATAAAAATAGGACAATTCAATACTCATAACCGTCAACTAGCAATGCAGGAGCTCCGTAAGGAAGTGGTGGAAAAGAGACAGGATATACTCTGTTTACAGGAGCCGTACTCTCTGGCCGGAAAAGTTGCGTTCACTGCCGCAACATGGCAAACCGTCAGCAGTGGGGATACCCCCAGAGCGGCCATCCTGGTAACAAAACACCGCACTGCGCATAACGCCTCTGTCACAGTACTCCAATAGTCACTGCAACGTCGTGGAGATACAATCTCCTGCTGGAATTGTAATTATCAAAAATGGCTCTGAGCACTATGCGACTTAACTACTGTGGTCATCAGTCCCCTAGAACTTAGAACTACTTAAACGTAACTAACCTAAGGACATCACACACATCCATGCCCGAGGCAGGATTCGAACCTGCGACCGCAGCAGTCGCGCGGTTCCGGACTGCGCGCCTAGAACCGCTAGACCACCGCGGCCGGCTTGTAATTATCATTAACATGTACTTCCAGTATGGAGACAGAATCGAACAGCACATAGACCATCTAGTGAGTGTGGCCACGGCGTTGCGGAGACGCAAAATCATCATAACTGCTGACATAAACGCCAAATCCCCCCTATGGTACAGTGGCACGCGGGATGGAAACGGTGCTAAAGCAGAAGAAATGATTATGACTCTTCAACTAGTGGTGGCAAACAGACCAGGCAATCCCCCCACCTACGTGGCCGGAGGGGGTCAGGGTACAAACACTGATGTGACGTTGGTCACGCCAAACGCAGTAAATATGCTCAAAGAGTGGAGAGTGGTAGACAACGCCACCACTAGTGATCACAATTTAATTACCTTTGTTGTAGGAGATAGAGAGTGCCACTGGGCCATGGGGTGAGAGGTGCAAAGAAACTTTAGGAAAACGGATTGGGATCGCCTAGCCAGAGAGTGCGACATTCCTCCATTACCAGAAGGGGACGCACGACAGGACTTCAACGTGGACGACAGAGCCGAGGGGCTGGTACGCGCAATAACAAGGGCGATTAAGGCGGCCGTACCAACCAGGAGGAGGGCTATGGCGGCCACGCCTTCACCATGGTCAGCCGAGCTACAAGAACTGCGTCTGTCAGAAGACTGAGAAAGCACTACCAGCGCAGTGTCGTCT
The DNA here is from genome assembly GCF_021461385.2 of Schistocerca piceifrons. Lineage (NCBI taxonomy): Eukaryota > Metazoa > Arthropoda > Insecta > Orthoptera > Acrididae > Schistocerca > Schistocerca piceifrons. Next base: position 85,797,069 of record NC_060141.1, read on the forward strand.
GGTGGGAAAAGCAAAGATGGCTGCAGTTTTACCAGGAGAAAAAGATAACACCCTTGGGGTGTGCCATATATATTGGTGAGGGAGAAGATCCGCTCCCCAACGATGATATCAACGATCAGGCACGGGGACGGGATGACAGAATCCTGGCAGGAAACTGCCGAGGTCCTCCTCCAGTCCCTGTTGCCTGACGATGACAGGAATGACGACACTGAAGAGCAGCGTCAATTACGGAATGAAGACCTTGTTAGGTATGAAAATGACGAAGCGATCCTCCCCTTCTCTGAGGAGGAGGTTGCTGCTCTCATCAAGTCTATAAAGAAAGGAAATGCCCCGGGCCAGACGGCATTGTGGCGGAGTTGGTGCAGTTCTCAGCTCCATAGCTATTTGCGCCGCTCACACATCTCTTCAACGAATGCCTCAGGCAGGGCAGATTTCCAAAAATATCGAAAGCCGCAAATGTGGTAATCATTAAGAATGGCCCTACTGAGGCCAAATCCTACAGGCCCATTTGTCTGCTGGATGGCTTTGGCAAACTTCTCGAAAAATTATTAGCTGACAGACTGACTGCACACGGCATGCTGCATGAGATGAGCAACAGGCAATTCGGTTTCAGGCCGGGGCGATCAGCATCTGATGCAATCGCCTGGGCCGCCGAGGTCTGCGGCTCAGCCCCGTGTAAGTATGTTGTTGGCATCATGGTGGATATCAGTGGCGCCTTTGACAACCTGCGGTGGCCTTCGCTTTTCTCTTGCCTTCGGGAGTAAGAGTGCCCAGGGCTACTATATGGCTGTCTGAGGAGCTATTGTGAGGATCGGAAGGTATGGCTATCATCCCCTAGCGGGAAGGTAGGCAAAACTAAGAGTTGCCCTCAGGGCTCCATGTCGGGTCCCCTTTTCTAGGACATCCACATGGAGCCTCTTCTGGACAGCCTGCAACAGAGAGAAGAGGTGCTAGAGGTGATAGCCTACGCTGATTACCTCCTCCTGCTGGTCGGCGGCCGAAGTCGCGAGGACATAGAACCGAAAATAGAGAGAGCAATAGACAAACTACAACTATGGTGCCCCAACACCAAGATGAATATCTCACCAACCAAGTCGACTTATCTGTTACTCAAAGGACAGCTAATGAGAAATCCGACCGTGAGAATTGACGGTACGCCGGTTCTTCGGAGACGAGAAACGCGCTACTTGGGAATCATCATCGATGAAAGGTGGAACTTCGCAAGGCACATTGAAACCGTAACCCAGAAAGCACTACAACTACGAAATAACCTTATTTCCATCGGACATAAGAGATTTCACCTTCCGCCTCATCTAATTAAGCTTTATCATAATAGTATGCTGACGTCAATAGTAGGTTACGGCTCGGGAGTCTGGGCTCACAGGCTCACAGGCTCACGAGGGTGGTGCCCGCCGTGACGGTGAGAAGAGTACAAAGGAACATGTTACTAAGGTCCGTGCCAGCATACAGAACATCTCCGGGGGAAGCCCTGTTAATCATAATGGGACTCTGTCCCCTGGATATAAAGATAAGGGAACAGGCCGCGTGGTACTGAGCCAAAAAAGATAATATCACAAGAGTAAAGGAAATTATGGGAGCATCAGTTAGGGAAAAAGGGGAGATACGGGGAAGGGGTGAAGATCTATGGCAGGAGGTACGGGAGTCAGATGAAGTTGGAAGAAGAACCTTTCAGTTCCTACCAGATGTTAAGGAAAGAATGAAAATGAAATACTTCCAGGCAACTCGGGGTTTGTTCCACTTTCTCACTGGTCATGGCCCCTATCCGACTTATCTATGTCGGTTTGGGAAAAGGGCAACGCCCGCATGCGACTGTGGAGCATCGGAGTGTACTCCTGACCATGTAGTTTACGAGTGCCCCCTTTTCGATGATGTAGCTGAGACATTGAGACGACAATTACCAAGTACAAACATTTATGACCTTCTAAGACAAGAGGAGACCTTTCAGAGACTGAACACGTTAGCCAACGAGGTATCACAAAAAGTATTAACAACTTTTCTGAGAGACCTTCGTGATTAGATAACTAGAAATCACCGATTGTGACCACTGCCCCAATCCCGTACCGCCTGTTCGTGGATAGGTCGACTTTACAGTTTGAATCCGCCACGTGCAGGACTAGGGGGACTGGGGTGATCCTCATCACGAACTGAGACAACGCACCAACTATGACGCAGAATAGGTAGTAGATTTAGTTAAATAGAATAGGATAGTAAGTTAGGAACCTGCAGCGATAAATAACTTCTTGCCTGCCCTGTGCCAGGGGCATGCTCATAGGGATTAACTCTACGAGCGAGGCATCCAAGTGCGTTTATATTATTAACACTGGCACAACTGTAACGCTGCAGGCAGTTAATACTAACCTTTCGTAGATACTAGAAATTATGCTAACACTAGTAAAATTAGAAGTAGTCTGCCTAGTAATAAATATAGTACTGTCTGTCGTCAAGTAGAATGTAGAAGCTGCTATTATAACACTAACGAGGGAACCTCCCCATCGCACCCCCCTCAGATTTAGTTATAGGTTGGCACATTCGATAGGCCTTGAATAACTAAACACAGATCAATCGAGAAAACAGGAAGAAGTTGTGTGAAACTATGAAAAAAAAACAAAATATACAAACTGAGTAGTCCATGTGCAAGATAAGCAACATCAAGGATAGCGCGAGCTTAGGAGCGCCGTGGTCTCGTGGTTAAAGTGAGCAGCTGCAGAATGAGAAGTCCATGGTTCAAGTCTTTCCTCGGGTGAAAATTTTTACTTACTTTATTTTCGCAAAGTTATGATCTGTCCGTTCGTTCATTGACGTCTCTGTTCACTGTAATATGTTTAGTGTCTGTGTTTTGCGACCGCACCGCAAAACAGTGCGATTAGTAGACAAAAGGACGTGCCTCTCCAATGGGAACCGAGGACATTTGATCGCAAGGTCATAGGTCAACCGATTCCTCCACAGGAAAACACGTCTGATATATTCTATACGACACTGGTGACGGCATGTGGTCACATGACAGGAATATGTTGTCGACCCACCTAACCTGTACACTTTGCGAATGGGTAAAAAGATTTTTCTACCTTGCCCGATTTAGGTTTTCTTGTGGATGTGATAATCACTCCCAAAAAAGTGATCGCATCGGACGGACAGATAATAATTGTCTGAAAATAAAAATTTTCATTCGAAGGTAGATTTGAACCAAGGACCTCTTGTACTGCAGCTGCTCACGCTAACCACGGGACCACGGTGCTCGTGAGATCAGGCTGTCCTTGATGTTGTATATGATACACATAGACTATTCAGTTTGTATATTTTGCTTATTTTTTTCATACTTCCACACAACTTCTTCCTGTTTTCTCGATTGACCTGTGTTCAGTTTTTCAAGGCCTATCCACTGTGCCAACTTATAACTAAATCTGAGGGGGGTGCGATGAGAAGGTTCCCTTGTAAGAACTGTAAGACCCACTAATCATTAAGGTGGTGGGTCATTTTGTATAATCATTATTGTTATGAAATAAAGAATTGTTTTTTTAAAAAAAACGTTCTAGGGGACTGATGACCTCAGATGTTAGGTCCCATAGTGCTCAGAGCCATTTGAACAATACGTGTAACGACATCCCTATTAACAGCTAGTTGTTCGCCTTCCGTAATGTTCGCACATGCATTGACAATGCGCTGACGCATGTTGTCAGGCTCGTTGGTGGATCACGATAGCAAATATCCTTCAACGTTCCCCACAGAAAGAAATCCGGGGACGTCAGATCCGGTGAACGTGCGGGCCATGGTATGGTGCTTCGTCGACCAATCCACCTGTCATGAAATATGCTATTCAATACCGCTTGAACCGCACGCGAGCTATGTGCCGGACATCCATCATTTTGGAACTACATCGCCATACTGTCATGGAGTGAAACATCTTGTAGTAACATCGGTAGAACATTACATATGAAATCAGCATACATTGCACGATTTAGATTGTCATCGATAAAATAAGGCCAATTATCCTTCCCCCCCCATAATGCCGCACCCTACATTACCCCGCCAAGGTCGCTGATGTTCCACTTGTCGGAGCCATCGTGGATTTTCCGTTGCCCGGTAGTGCATATTATGCCTGGTTACGTTACCGCTGTTGGTGAATGACGCTTCGTCGCTAAATACACTCCTGGAAATGGAAAAAAGAACACATTGACACCGGTGTGTCAGACCCACCATACTTGCTCCGGACACTGCGAGAGGGCTGTACAAGCAATGATCACACGCACGGCACAGCGGACACACCAGGAACCGCAGTGTTGGCCGTCGAATGGCGCTAGCTGCGCAGCATTTGTGCACCGCCGCCGTCAGTGTCAGCCAGTTTGCCGTGGCATACGGAGCTCCATCGCAGTCTTTAACACTGGTAGCATGCCGCGACAGCGTGGATGTGAACCGTATGTGCAGTTGACGGACTTTGAGCGAGGGCGTATAGTGGGCATGCGGGAGGCCGGGTGGACGTACCGCCGAATTGCTCAACACGTGGGGCGTGAGGTCTCCACAGTTCATCGATGTTGTCGCCAGTGGTCGGCGGAAGGTGCACCTGCCCGTCGACCTGGGACCGGACCGCAGCGACGCACGGATGCACGCCAAGACCGTAGGATCCTACGCAGTGCCGTAGGGGACCGCACCGCCACTTCCCAGCAAATTAGGGACACTGTTGCTCCTGGGTTATCGGCGAGGACCATTCGCAACCGTCTCCATGAAGCTGGGCTACGGTCCCGCACACCGTTAGGCCGTCTTCCGCTCACGCCCGAACATCGTGCAGCCCGCCTCCAGTGGTGTCGCGACAGGCGTGAATGGAGGGACGAATGGAGACGTGTCGTCTTCAGCGATGAGAGTCGCTTCTGCCTTGGTGCCAATGATGGTCGTATGCGTGTTTGGCGCCGTGCAGGTGAGCGCCACAATCAGGACTGCATACGACCGAGGCACACAGGGCCAACACCCGGCATCATGGTGTGGAGAGCGATCTCCTACACTGGCCGTACACCACTGGTGATCGTCGAGGGGACACTGAATAGTGCACGGCACATCCAAACCGTCATCGAACCCATCGTTCTACCATTTCTAGACCAGCAAGGGAACTTGCTGTTCCAACAGGACAATGCACGTCCGCATGTATCCCGTGCCACCCAACGTGCTCTAGAAGGTGTAAGTCAACTACCCTGGCCAGCAAGATCTCCGGATCTGTCCCCCATTGAGCATGTTTGGGACTGGATGAAGCGTCGTCTCACGCGGTCTGCACGTCCAGCACGAACGCTGGTCCAACTGAGGTGCCAGGTGGAAATGGCATGGCAAGCCGTTCCACAGGACTACATCCAGCATCTCTACGATCGTCTCCATGGGAGAATAGCAGCCTGCATTGCTGCGAAAGGTGGATATACACTGTACTAGTGCCGACATTGTGCATGCTCTGTTGCCTGTGTCTATGTGCCTGTGGTTCTGTCAGTGTGATCATGTGATGTATCTGACCCCAGGAATGTGTCAATAAAGTTTCCCCTTCCTGGGACAATGAATTCACGGTGTTCTTATTTCAATTTCCAGGAGTGTAGAACGCGTGCAAAAACTGTCATCGTCCCATAATTTCTCTTGTGCCCAGTGGAAAAACTGAGCACGACGTTCATAGTCGTCGCAATGCAATTCCTGGTGCATAGAAATGCGGTACTGGTGAAATCGATGATGATGTAGCATTTTGAACACCGACGTTTTGAGATTCCCGATTCTCGCGTTATCTGTCTGCTACTGACGTGCGGATTAGCCGCGACAGCAGCTAAAACACCTGCTTGGGTAACATCATTTGTTGCAGGTCGTGGTTGACGTTTTACATGTTGCTGAATACTTCCTGTTTGCTTAAATAACGTAACTACCCGGCGAAAGGCCCGGACACTTGGATGATGTCGTCCAAGATACCGAGCAGCACACATTGCACACGCAAGTTGGGCATTTCGATCACAATAGCCATTCATCAACACGGTATCGACCTTTTCCTCAATTGGCAAACGGTCCATTTTAACACGGGTAATGTATCACGAACCAAATACCGTCCGCACGGGGAATGTTACGTGATACCACGTACGTATACGTTTGTCACTAATACAGTGTCATCTATCACAAAGCGAAAAAAGTGGTCCAACTAAAACATTCATATTTCTTTACTTACTATACAAATATGTAATAAAAAATGGAGGTTCCTAGTTAAAATAAAAACGCAGTTGATATCCGTTTGACCTATGGCAGCGCCATCTAGCGGGTCAACCATAGCGCCATCTGGTTCCCCCTTCAAGCTAGACGAGTTTCGTTCTTTGTAGTTTTTTCTTTTGATGCTTATTTCGTGAGATATTTGGCCCGGTCACTATCAAAGGACCACCCTTGCCCCGTCCATAGCCGTGTTGTCTGGCTTGCCGAACACGCTTCCCTCCCTAGCCGACTGCCTGCTGGCCTAGCTGGTCTCGCTTTGGGGTATACTGCCTGCTGTCACAACCTGTGGCCCGCCTGTCACCTACCATTCGGTGCTGCAATCCTGCGCCTTTGCGATTTGAACGCGCCAGGGGTTCTAGGCGCTTCAGTCTGGAACCGCGCGACCGCTACGGACGCGGGTTCGAATCCTGCCTCCGGCATGGATGTGTGTGATGTCCTTAGGTTAGTTAGGTTTACGTTCTAGGCCACTGATGACCTCAGATGTTAAGTCCCATAGGGCTCAGAGCAATTTGGTTTTAACGCGAAGTCCCGCAACATTGCAACACTCTTGCATCGCAGCCAGCAGCTGCTGCTGGGTCCACGCCGCGACGCATGTGCCATGAACCTGCAGCCTCGGCTGCACATATGCACAGTACTGGTGTTGCTGTTCATGCGTTGCATCGCGTCGTAGCATGATTCGTTAAGCAGCGCATTTTAGAGTTTGACTGTTCTCACTGAGAGCACGAAATGTTCTCAACGCACTCACAAGAAGAGAACGAAGCAGAATGTGGTTAGGAATCTGTTAAGTCTTTATGAGAGCAAACAGTGACACGTTAACTTTTCTGGAATCAGGGGAACAATTAAGAGCAAAACAGAAGATTTCACCTATTTAGAAGTTTAACTTAAGTATGATAACAACGTTCGTTGAGGTTGCTATTCATACGCAAGTGCCCGCCTGTTGTCCAACAAACTAATTTGATGGGATGTTCCCCTGTTGTAAATTCCATTCCGTTTTTCTCCGTGAAATCCTCTGAAAATACGAACGCCTTTTTTCAGCATGTTTGTGGATCTGTTGGCCAGATGACTTTTTGTTAAATATTACGTGACTGAAACTGCCACCAGATGGAATCGAGCGAAATATCAAACAGTTCTAACATTTATGAGGTCGTAGCTAAAGAGTTAGCAAGGAGACATTCAGACAAGAGATATGTAACTTGCTACATATATACGATTCAGTCACATTATTGCTAGCACCGCCTATGTCCGACGTCATTGTGGAATGATTACTCACAACCGTCAGGTGGCAGCACTAGTTGTTGAGGGCATATAAAGCGTGTCGGGAAGACTCTAGTAACAGTTATTCGGAAACGAAGCGATTTATCAGACGTACAAAACAGCCTGATCATCGGCGTTCTGGCCGACAGTGGAAGCATTCTAAAACAATAATGCTTGTAAATTGTTGGCGTGTCGCCGTACTTAAAGCATAGCATTCGTGGAAAAAATTTGCGCCGGCCGTTGTGGCCGAGCGGTTCAAGGCCCTTGAATCCAGAACCGTGCTGCTGCTACAGTCGCAGGTTCGAATCCTGCCTCGGGCATGGATGCGTGTGATGTCCTTAGGTTATTTAGGTTTAAGAAGTTCTAAGTCTAGGGGACTGATGACCTCAGATGCTAAGTTCCATAGCGCTCAGAGCCATTTCAACCATTTGAAAAAATTGGCGCTATCCAAAACCGGCGCTGAGGCAAATGTGGTGCACCGTGGAACATAGTTGACGGGGGTGAAAAACAACTGCAGAGAAGAGTGCAGGCGAATAGATGTACAACCGTTCAGTGATTGACCACCAGATTAATCCAGGGGCTACTATTATTGGCTCTTCAACGACCGTTCAGCGGACGTTGCTGCGTATGCACCTCTGCAGCACATGCCTGTTTCATACATCAAGGGTTACTGCTTTTCATAGGCGATGAAGGCTGGAATTTTATGGACGTCTTTTCAGATGAATCACGTTTTGTGCGACATCGGACAGATGGCCGTTGACCTGTAGGGCGTTAAATGTCTGAAAGCGAAACGTAAAGACCGGAGGAAGGAACTTTATAGTTTGGGGAATTTTTTCGTGACATTCACTGTATGATATCGTCATTCTGGAAGCCGTAAAGACACATTGGATCAACACAAGTAAGCATCTACCCTTGGGGGTCATGTCTACCCCTACAGTTTACCCTCAGCATGATGGCATCTGCCGGCAGAGAAAGCAACTTGTCACACAGCTCGCAGTGTGTGTGCTTGGTTCGCAGAACAGCAGGATGAGTTTATCGTACTCTCCTGGCCGCCAAACTCTCCAGATTTAAAACCTAGCGCAGAATCTGTGGGACCACCCCGATCTTGCTGTTCGCACCATGGACCCTCTACCCAGAATCTTTTGTGCAACTGGCCACGGCAATGAAGGCGGTATGGCTCCACATCCCAGTCGATAACTTCCAGAGCCTCAGCGACACTCTTCCTCTACATCTAGCAGCGGTTCGCGCTGCAAAAGTTGGTTATTCAGGCTTTTGACAGGTAGCCACACTAACGTGACAGGGCAGTGTACAAGTTGCAGGAGCAGGGAGAAGATCTGGAGGCACTCCCGCTGTTACGTGACATATATATACTCTGCGGGAAAACAGGACAATAAAATGGCAAGAGCTGATAACGTGTTTATCGGATACACAAATCCGCAATTTGGAAGCGAGTTCAGTATGACGTTGCCTTCGCCATTGCATGTGGCAGGTCGTCTTGTGCTATTATGTGAAGAGGCCTGGTGATTTCTTCTGCCCCTCCACACAATAATGCCCCTTATCAGGTGTTCGCAAATGGGTGTTGGGGAACCTTACTGCAAGATGGGCTGTTACCAACTTCACTATTGTTGTGTGTTCGCTACCCGCACTGGGCTCTGTGCTGGACTGTAGATGCCACATCTGACTTGCCACTTCCTGCAGATAAATCGAGTACAACTTTGCCCTTCCCTACAGACATCAAAAGCTAGAACAGCATACAGCCACTCAGCTAGTGTGGGAGCGTCGTCCCTGTTTTCACTCCAGAAATTTGGCTTATCTCAACTACATCATGCCACCTAGTGCAGGAGCCCTGTTCTGTATCTTTAGGCCACTGTGCTGATCTGGTCAATAGGCGAGCGCACCAAACGGCCTTGTTTGCGAAGGGGAGCTCCCCCCCCCCCCCCCCACCCACGTTCAAATGGCTCTAAGCACTATGAGACTTAACATATGAGGTCATCAGTCCCCTAGAACTTAGAACTGCTTAAACGTAACTAACCTAAGGACATCACACACATCCATGCCCGAGGCAGGACCGTTATTCCGTAAGCATTTCAGAATCAATGCCTCAGGGTTCTAGAGAGCCCACACGCTGTGGTCAGTTCTCATCACTCCAACCAATCAAAAGCATGCTGCTGCAGATCCGTGCTTGTGCACTGCAGCATCCACAGTACCATGAACCCAAAGTACTAACAGCTGACACAGGGACGCTGTTCTTCACAGCACCAAAAAGTGTGTTTGTAGTACATAGTACTGCTCAAATTTCGCTAATCGTGTGTTCCAAGCATGCATAGTAGGGATAGGTTATTTAACTGTGTTCTGGAAATTGTCATAAATGCTGTATCATGTCATTTTATTCTCATTCACATTGACATCTTGTTTTGGATTTTGCATTTCGGAATATGAGTTAGGAATGTTGTGTAGTACCACATTGTACAAATACTTCTCTAAAAACATATGAAAAATTGTTTAAGAGCGTGTCAAAGAATAAGAATATGCATAGAATGTAGCTGAATCTCAATCCTAGAGATCCGAATGATGAAGTAGTCTACTCCCCAATAGGATATATCAACGATTCGGTTCTTAAAAGCAAAATTTAAAAAACGTCTTTTCGCGAGCGTGTGGCGAGTGCAGCTATTGCAGTTCGTCGTCGTTTATGACATGCATCTAATGAATCAAAATGTTTCATATATAGTGGTATAGTCAAAAAATATTATGGTAGGGATCTTTCATCTCTGCCTACCGTTGTTAAGGATTCGATAGCAGATAAATACTCGTGACAAAGAAGAGTACAAAGATGATTGCTGCTAGTTTCATTCGCAGTAATTTTAGTTGTGCTCTTAGTTTCATGTCTAATCACACACTCGGAAATCGCTACGTGTTCGGAAAAACTAGTGAATTATCTGTGACAGTAAAAAATATGAATGTCACTGTCGATTGGTTCACTCACAGCAATATCATCTTTCATTTCTTTAAACATACGGAAGTCATGAAATCGAAGATACTCATTACTGGGAAACCGTTCTATTACATGTAAATAACAACGAATATTGCAGAAAACTACTTAAATTTAACAAATAATACAGACCCAGAATGTGTTACAAACATGAAGGGTGAAAAAAATTTTGTATACATAGCCTGGAACGAATCTAAGTTCTTCAGCTTAAAGTCTCTTGCGTTGCCCACTTTCCTTTTCTTATCGCATTTTGTTTGTTACTGTTCTTTGCGTTTGCTAGGTGCGGACTTCCCACGACACCCGTCGAAGTTCATCATTGATCTATTCACTTAGTTTTCTTCATTACAGAGGGCAGCTTACCCTCTGACCAAACACGCTGAGCTACCGTGATAGCTTACTCCAATTCTGCTGATCCAAGAAGAGAAACGCAAGCTCACTTCGTTGCCGAATGATGCAGGCGTAAGTTGTAAATGCATCAAATTTTGGGAGGATTCCACTATGACATGTCACAAAATTCCTTTCCATTGTTACTTAAAAGTTGTAAACGCGTTTCCATAATTAATAAGTAAACTATCTGCGGGAAAAAGTACGCGAAGTTGCTAGTAATTTCAGTAACATGCATGTAACATACGTAAGCAGAGCCGACGTCTTGAAATTTAATAATGTTAATTACATAAAAACGACAGGTATTTTATGAAAATATTGACCGAAAACGTTTTTTGATATTATAATCTTTCACAGTAACAACAATAGAAACGATATTTCTAAGACTGTAAAACAGTCTGTTATGAACTCACTTTCCACTCGGATGCATTCTGGTGATTCTTCAGTAAAACATAATCACTAAATCCGAAAATTAAACCACTCAGTATTTCTACAGTAACAGATTCTAGCTGTAAAGAAATCACACTGAACCGAAAGGTTGGCCATATCAAAACCTATCGACCTTTCGGTACAGTTGGAAAATCCGCAGCAGGACGGATCAGTAACAGGTCTCAGGCGCTTACAGACTAGCAACTTCGGATACATAACCGAAAATGACGACACTACCGAGGCTGAGCGACCACACCGATAGGTACGAACGATACATAATAGAGCCCCAGTGTAGGGCGTGGACGGGCCGACCAATTAAAGTAACAGTGCTTTAGTCTAGTGCCAATCCCGAGACGGTAAAATGTGCGTCGTGTACGCGAATAGGGGTAAACTCTCTGCCATTTCCGCTGTTTTTCCTACATTTTTTGACATTTCTCGTCTGTCACGTTGGAAATAGCATGGAGGCATCCCCTCCACCTTCAATTTTGGAAGGTTGTAAACTGGGCAGGGGGAAGGAGTTTTTTGGGCGTTCGTGGATGGAGTATTGGACGATACAAGGAGCTGCTGGCCACCTGGGGCTGTTTGGTGTACTCTGGTGATTTTGAGCGTAGGTAAGTTCTCAAAATCTGTGGCAGCACGCTCCACAATCTTAGCAAGTAGCTTCTCATATGTTATGCTGACTTAATTCCACTTTGTATTTAGTTTCTTTTATCTTGTATCAGAGCCCCGCACAGATAAATATTTGTTCATGCTTCAGGGTCCACGCAGACTTCCTTCCATGAGGTTCCTTCCGCTATGTTATTCTTACCTAATTAGCTGTTCAATTAATCTCTTTTCTTTGATAACTTTTGACAAACTTTTGTGAAACATAACAGTAAATAAAACTCTTTAGAGCAGACAAGGATGAGTGTACAAGATCCTTAAATTCTCTTACAACTTTTCTGGTTAGGCGACCCATGAAAGAATAAATGTAACCTAGTATACTACCGAATTGTGGTTGGGTAGGCATTGTTCTTTGCGTGCAGTGGTCAGATTGGACTAAAGGATACTGATGTTTTACGTTATGGAACGGCAAGGAGATAGAGCACGCACGTTACAAACCATTGGAAGGGAGCCTCCTTCATGTCGACATTGATCCTGGGCTGTATTTTAGGTTTCTTTAGAAACTGGCATTTACAACAGCACAGCAAAGTACCTCTTGGGCTATAAGCAATTGCAGCGACCATTATGTCCCATCTTGTGTGTGAGTTAGCACTAACTTGCAGCCGCGTATTGTACAATTTACCTACATTTTGGGGGTTTACAAGAAAAATGCCTTGATTTATGGCACTACGTGTGAAAACTTTTCTTGTTTGTCTGCTTGCTTACACATGCTGAAGTTTTTGTGATAGTTGTTAATTTCAGTTTTCGTGTACATGGTTATAGCTACGTGGGGGCGGTCGAGGGAGGCAAGAACAGTCTGAATGCAAGGAGACAGTGTAGAATCAGAACAGTCCGCATCGGAATTTTCTGTTGGAGAGACCGCCGCGACAACTCCATTGCCTGAAACTCAGGGTACTGAAGGGAAAGTTGAATTTAGTGAAAGTCGTGAAAAGTGCAACACGCAACGATCAGTGGGATAGATCAATACAAGTTTCAGAAATTTTGGAGATGCTTTCCTATGGGTAAAGCAAACGCTAGCTTTCCCGTAATAAGAGAGGAAAAATGGAAAAGAAGACAGAAAAGCGGCAGAAGAAAGAAAAAGGGCAGAAGAAAGAAAAAGGGCAGAAAAAAGAAAAAGGGCAGAAGACAGAGATACGATTGCAGAGTCAAGCACAGAAAGAGCCGAAGCCGACAGAAAACAATTTAGAGAAGAGATGACGGCACCTCATTGAGAATTTGGGAACAGAATGTAATCTGTTGACGAAAAGGTGGTGGAATTTTCGAAGGGACTCAAAGCAAAGGGACCAGGCTGGTACAGGCTGAGCAGAATTTAAAAAAAAATATGTAGAAGAGGCAACCATCTCTCTCTCTGAGATGATCATACATTGGAGGATGAAACTGAGTCCGAGGCTATGGAACCAATGCGATTCTCCGAAACTTAATGGTTTTTGTCACACAAGGTGTTGATAACCTGAGGAAGGCGCCAGAGTGATCACAAGCCGTGGAGTAGTTACTGCCCCTGACAGAGAGGAATATACAAATCAATAATGAAATGTATGTTTTTCCAAATTCAGAAGATAGTTGCTCTCCGTCGTCGTCGCATTACAGGGATGTTACGAGTGAATCGCCTCTCCCCACAATCCATGTCTGTCAATGGTCAAGATTTTGATGATATGCGTTTTCTGTCACTGAGGATATTCCTCACCTGTTCCGCAGGTGGAGATTTGTGCATCCAAACCTGGATGTTGCAGTTCATAGACAGTTTTCCTATCTCTTGATCAACCCAGAAAAAGTTGGAGTAAGTGCAGAGGCTATAGGGTAATTGTTACATATTACTAGGCCATGTGCGGAAATCAAAAAGGAATTATGAAAATATACTGGTCGATCGCAGATCAAAATAGAGTGTGATCAAGTATAATAAAAGGCACTGCACGGGCAGCAGCGCACTACCAATCCTCTTGACAGTATCTGGATAAGTTCTTCAGGCGGAATCAGCATCTCGGCCGTCCACACAGTCATTGAGAGCTGATCCCACTTTTCATCATTACAGTGCCAACTGGCCACTAACGTTCATTGTTTTGCGCTGACAAGAGTGACCTGAAGCTATTTAAGCTGGTCTTAGCCGATCTCAATGAATACCTACAATAGGATAGGAAACTGAGCGATGCTTTCGACAAGAATCAGTATAGAAACTCATGGAAGAAGCAGTGGAAACCTGAGAAAATAAGGGAAGACGGCGACGGTAGCCATTTGCAAGATTAGAAGAGACATTGGAAATATGAGAGACCAATGCACTACGAGGATAGGCCCCACCCAGGAATTGACGTGCGAAGACCACCGATAGGTGCTGGGGAGGGGAGCAGAAAATTATTAACATAAGAAACGCTGCTCCAAATCTAGTCAACATGTTTTACTATGTAACGAGCAGAAAATATATACAGACAAGGGTCAAGCCTTCACTGTAAATCTTTCTACGTACTCGGAAGTTACAGACGATCTCTCCGCTGAGATGGACAGTGCAGAGGAGGCGCTATAACTCGTCATAATTTTTAATACTGGTAACAATGATCTTTCAGCGATAGTGGATACATACGGCCTCGTGAACGGTATTCCGGAGGCTACATTCTTGGCCTGTGACGATGCAGAAAACTGGGCAGCATTCCAACTGCAAAAGACACGCATAAAAGAAGCAAGTAAAGATAAATCTGTTGAACGAAAAAGCAGGTATCGTTTTCATTTATGTGTCAGGCTCACTATTCTTCGCTCTTGTGATAATCAACCCAAGATTGATGACGAAAGCAATTTACGGGCGGAGTTTATGAGACAGCATGCCTCAACAATTGGGTAAAGAAGAGAGATTTCCCTTGCCTCAGGACAGGACAGAACCATGCTCCGCTATCACAAGACGATACATAATAGTAATTTTTCCACACATTGTTTAACGGTTGTGGCGTTTCCAACAGAGACACGACACTTCCTTGACGTCAGACGGAGGGAAAGAGCGAAGTAAATGTTGCAGACCTAGAGAAAATTCTCCAAGTAATCAAACACTTGGCCTCCGAAATATGGGGTATTCCAAATGAGAGTCGTGAGCAACAGAAGAACTTTTATGTAGTGTATGTGGAAGTGTTTAGTGTTAAGGCATATACCTATCAGCTATATTTATACGGTTAAAAAGCATGGTAAATGCTTCACTTGGCCATACGGCGTTCCAGTAATCTATAGACAGAAAATGGAGGGTTGGGTTGAGTTGTCTGGGGGGTGGGGGTGGGGGGGGGGGGGGGAGAGGGTAGGGACACCAAACACCGAGGTCGTTGGTCTCATCTGATTAGAGAAGGATGGAGAAAGAAATCGGCCGTGACTTTTCAAAGGAACCGTCATGGCATTTGCCTGGAGCGATTTAGGGAAATCACGGAAAACCCAAATCAGGATGGCCGGACGCGGGACTGAACTGTCGTCCTCTCGAATGCGATTCCAGTGTGCTAGTCACCGCGACAGAAAGGAGAACAGCAAATCAAGCAGATCCTGAAGTAAAGAACAATCAAAAATGCAAAATGAGCAAGCTGGTGCTCGATTACCGCGAAACAAATGTGGCTCAAGACCATACAACAGTTACTGTAAAAACACCATGCACAGAGTATTACTCCAAGATTTACTTGTGGAAAACCTTTTGGCACGTTGAACAGTATCGTAACAGCAGGTACTACACAGAATTTTTATGCTATGCTAAACGTTACCACTTTAAAAAGCTGCCCCTTAGTCGGTCGACATCCTCTTTTACGGTTTTTTGGGCCCTAGAAACCGCATTGAAGGAAAAGTTTTGTAACTAAATGTACTGAAAATATGATTATTGGCGCGGAGTCCTGGAATGAGAGTTATTATTGTAAATGAAGTTAATGCAGGAATCACAGGCTTCCAGTCTTAATGAAAATTTTGAAAAATTGTGCTTTGCGAAGGAAGAAGTGGCGTTGCTGGGACACCTCGTTTCTGGAGACAGTATTTGTCTGGACAATGATAAATTAAACGCAGCACAAGAATTCCCACCTCCAGCGACCTAGAAGCAAGTAACAAATTTTCTTAGATTAATTAAATTTTACCAGCAAATACTAGGAAAAAGGAGTTTTGCAGCACTCAGCCTCCGTGGATTCACAGTGAAGAATAGAACATGGAGTTGGGATGAGGAAGGTAACAGGAAATTCTCTGGACTAAGCCGAACTTCAGCAGAAGCGCCCTTTCTGGCTTGTCCTGATTTCAGTCTCTCATTTCGTGTGGTTTCTGACTGCAGCAAAACAGAGATCAGAGTGGAAGTATTGGAGGAATCAGAGAAAGTGGGGTGAAGGAACACGAAATATAGAATTCGGCTGCTGTGTATCAAGCACATGTGAAAGAAACTACTGTGTGACAAAACTGGGAACTAGTCGTTGTGTGCGCATTTCAAAACTTTCGTTATTGCTTATATGGAAGAACTACAATAACGTATTCAGACCCTTAAGGCACAAGAATTTCCGATGTCAGCAAAGCTGACACATGGACAGCTATCACGTTGGGTGCTTTTCTTACAGGAGTATTCTCTCTAAATCAAACACATCCCTGGGAAGCATAACGTCTATGTCGACAAACTCTCATGCTGGCCAGTTGATTAGACTCAGGGCATGGATGACGATATCGATGGAAAACAGATTCGACATCTTATTCTTGAAATCTCTGACACACGAAAAACCATTTGGTAATGGCGTGCAAACCATAGGAGAGGGACTGGATACGGACAGACCATTCCATGAGGTGAAGGAGAGAGTGAGCAACTGGGGTCTCCCAGCCTTAGTGCAATTCTATCTACTCACGAATGACGCTTTATTCTGCAGTAGGAACCTATCGTTACGGGTGGTGTGTATTTCAGAGGAGCTAATAAATACAGTGATCTGGCAAACACAGTTAATCTATGTGCAATTCTGTCCTGGGAAGTGTGCTAGCAAGCATAAAGAGAATGTCTATTTTAATAATGCGGACCGACGCAATGGAAAGGTACTAGTACTTTCTGTGAAGTGGCAGAAGGCGAAATCCTCCTTTCACTGAACAAGTTGTTCTCTTTATACTAAGGAAACTACGTGACTACGCAGTAGTCGACCTCTGGGGTCCAATCGTGAGAGCAAGAATTGGGTACCGATACATCCTTGTAGCCATTGAACTGGTGTCAAAAGTGTGTCATTCTCATCCCTCACAAAATGGCTACTGTTGGTTCTGTTACAAACAATTTTGCAGAGACAACCTGTGTATAGTTGGACGTAGGACGTACGATATACATACTGTCTGTCAGTTGAAAGGAGTTAGTTTCAATGACAGACTGACATCACACGAACGAGAAAGGTGAAGTCAGTCTACACTGCCGAATACTATCCACAGGGGATCCCTGCACATAAGGTCTTGTGAGGGCTTGGGAATAACTGCCAGACCTCCCACAAAGAGCAACATGACACGTGGGACGAGTACATCAAATACTTTGAGTTAGTGATTAACCAACTCCCTGACAGCTAGATTTTTGATTCGAGAACCGGTGGACAAAATTCAGAAGTTGTTGCGTTCCAGCAGCAGTATTAGGAAAATGGTATTACAACAGCAGAATAGGAATGGCAAGAATACGAAACAACTTTTCTTCTATCCAGGACAGAACATATTGGTGAAAAACAACCGCCTCTCCTCCAAGGCCAGGAGCAACATACATAAACTATTCTGGCAGTAAATTTCGTCGTTTACAAAAAATGGTTCAAATGGCTCTGAGCACTATTGGAATTAACATTGTAGGTCATCAGTCCCCTAGATCTTAGAAACACTTAAACCAAACTAACCTAAGGACATCACACACATCCATGCCCGCGGCAGGATTCGAACCTCCGACCGTAGCAGTCGCGCGGTTCCGGACTGAAGTGCCTAGAACCGCTCGGCCACCGCTGCCGGCTGGCAGTTTGCAGTAAAATCTTCGTTACCGCACCAGTACTGTTAGCGTTGAGTCTGAAAATAATGATTGGCAAACACCAGTTTTATAACTTAAGAGATTTGGTACAGCAGGGTTGTTTTAGATTTTGTTTATAATGTGTAATCTGCCTACAAGATTATGGAATAGGAGGCAAACTTTTGCAAGCAATTAAAGGTCTTTACATGGATAGTCAGGCAGCAGTTAGAGTTGATGGTAAATTGAGTTCATGGTTCAGAGTAGTTTCAGGGGCAAGACAAGGCTGCAACATGTCTCCACTGTCATATTATTTATGGATCATATGTTGAAAACAATAGACTGGCTGGGTGAGATCAAGATATGTGAACACAAAAAAAGCAGTCTTGCATACACGGATGAATTAGTTGTGATGGCAGATTCGATTGAAAGTTTGCAAAGTAAAATTTCAGAGCTAGATCAGAAATGTAAGGACTATGGTATGAAGATTAGCATCTCCAAAACGAAAACAATGTCAGTGGGAAAGAAATATAAACGGATTGAGTGCCAAATAGGAGGAACAAAGTTAGAACAGGTGGACGGTTTCAAGTACTTAGGATGCATATTCTCACAGGATGGCAACATAGTGAAAGAACTGGAAGCGAGGTGTAGCAAAGCTAATGCAGTGAGCGCTCAGCTACGATCTACTCTCTTCTGCAAGAAGGAAGTCAGTACCAAGACTAAGTTATCTGTGCACCGTTCAATCTTTCGACCAACTTTGTTGTATGGGAGCGAAAGCTGGGTGGATTCAGGTTACCTTATCAACAAGGTTGAGGTTAGGATATGAAAGTAGCTAGGATGATTGCAGGTACTAGTAGATGGGAACAATGGCAGGAGGGTGTCCACAATGAGGAAATCACAGAAAAACTGAGAATGAACTCTATAGATGTAGCAGTCAGGGCGAAGAGGCTTAGATCGTGGGGTCATGTTACACGCATGGGAGAAGCAAGGTTACCCAAGAGACTCAAGGGTTCAGCAGGAGAGGGAAGGAGGAGTCGGGGCAGACCGAGGAGAAGGTACCTGGATTCGGTTAAGAATGATTTTGAAGTAATAGGTTTAACATCAGAAGAGGCACCAATGTTAGCACTGAATAGGGGATCATGGAGGAACTGTATAAGGGGGGCTATGCTCCAGACTGAACGCTGAAAGGCATAATCAGTCTTAAATGATGATGATGATGATGATGATGGATGATGTGTAATCTGCACCTGCTATGTAAGTGGGTTGTGGGCTCCTGTAACTGCTCCTTCTATTGAAAACGTTCCTTGATGAAGTTCGTGCTCCGACCAGCTAGCAGTAGAATGTTTGTATACTGTCTGATAAGGAAAGTTACAAAAGAAGTCTGTCCTGCTGCACTATATTCACACCGAGTGCGTATTAGTTGTACCGGCCGGCTCAAATTACCATATGCTCCCCGGCGTGTACGAGCTCAGCTACACGCAGATGCATACAAACTTCATGCACTAATCCTGGTTACAATCTATATACAGCAGTAGTTTCTCCACTAAAGTTTTCAGTTTAGGTAAGCTAAATAGTCTGAGTCAGTACGATATTTTATTTTTCGAGCGACAAAGTATATATATATATATATATATATATATATATATATATATATATATATATGCAACGCTCTGTTATTAATCTGTATCGTTGCACTGATAAAATGTTTCGTCAGCTCGTCATTTTATTTGGTTTGAAATAAATGTCAAACACGGTAAATTCACGTTATGCTTCTTTACTGTAGTCTAAACACATTCTATCATTGTCTTAAAGGAGTAACCTTTCCATAAGTTTGGTGGGATTAGTTCCGTAAATATCTGTCAAAGAGTTTGCAATAAGATCCAGATTTCACCAGTTGCTTTCACGAAATCTAAGTATTTTCCCACAATTCGATACTAATATTGACTTCCTTTTTCGTTAAATTACCAACGGTCTATCACTTTGTGACAAAGTTCAGTCTTCCATTGATAATAATCAATTTTAGACAAATTTCGGTTCTTTTCCTATCTTGACTTTATGTAATGATACACTCAAAGTTGCTGATCTACCTATTTCAAGCTTAATGATTTCTAGCAGATCGCAAATCTCCAAAATGTAAAAACAATCTCGTATCACCTACGTACAAGAGCACACGTTAAGTTACGACCCGATCAAGCAAGCGCTAGAACCACGTTAATAACGTATAACTTTGTCTTCTGTATTCTTCGGTGTCCTCAAAGAGTACTCACGACGAGTATTCTTGTTCTACTCCGTGGTCTATAAGTACACTACTTTGTAATCTAATTTTACTTCAATTTGAAACAAAAGGGATAGTTCAATTTTGTCATATGATGACATTTTGGAGACCGTGGCTGTTTTTGAAGACAAATGTTGATCGTGTTAGGACAGCAACCAGCCACAAATTTACTTTGAGTTCCTTTATTCAAAGGAAACCGTTACCGGTTTCGAATCGTTGCGATTCATCATCAGACGGTTTACACGCTTTCTTTCTACATTTGGTGTGTTTTTTACAGATTAATTGTCCTAAAATATAAATAAAACACAATTACAAACACGTCACACACAGATGGTTGCGTTGCAGATTTTCGTTGCATGTGACTTACGTGAAACGTCGGTTTCGAGTGATTGTTTCTATAACGTTCATCCAATCGATGTAAATGCATTCCTACTGCATCCTCGTTGTTGCACACGTAATAGTTCTCACTGTACACTTTAGATTTGTCACTGAGTTCATTCCAACCACGCACCACATGTTTTGGTACATACAAAGAGCTTACAAACATATGGGTGTCACAGATGCTATGATATATCGTAACATTTGACGATGATGTCCTATGTTTGGAAAGGATCAAATATTCTTTTACAAAACTGTAATGTCTTTTACATTAGTGTAGAGAGATTGAATTTCTTTTTTTTAAATATATATGTATAAATCTGTTACTGCTAATTTAATTATAAAGTTTTTTATATATATTTAGACCTGTATAGGTAAAATAGTACATTATTATATTACATTTGGCAGCATGAGAATTATAGTAACAATAAATTTTCTACTTAATCTGCAGATAGGTGTATTAATATTATTTTTTGCTTTGGAGGCTGGAAAGTAATTTTTGGAAATTTTTCAGGAAAGGGGCGTTAGCCAACTCTGTTTGTTCGTTAAGGATATAGTCTGGGGTGCTGTTTTTGTGCGTGTGTATTTCTAATTCTTCTAATATATTCATAGTGGCCCCTTTTTCTGTTAGATGTAAAATCTTTAAGTTGTCCTCAATGTTACCCACTGAATGGTTTTCTTCAGCAATATGGGCTGCAAATGCTGATTTGTTCAAGTTACCGAGTCTTAGGGCGTCAATATGTTCTTTATATCTAATTTCGAAACTTCTGCCTGTCTGTCCAATGTAGAATTTGGGGCATGTATCACACTTGAGTTTGTATATTCCTGATTTACGGTAGGGACTCTTGGAGGTGTTTACATCATGTATCACTTTCTGTTGTAATATATTTTTTGTGGAAAAGCTGATTCTGATATTTTTCTTCGTTTTAAATAAGTTTGCTATTTGGTATGAAAGTGGGCCTATGTATGGGAGAGTAGCATATTTAGGTTTGGCTTCAGTGGCACACTGATTTGACTTGAAGTGACTGCTGTGAAGTGGATCTGTGGGTTTTGTCTGCATTTTGTTGTGGAGTTTTTCTATTTTTGTTCTATATGGTTGATATAAATCTCAGCCAATATCCCAGCTAAGCAACTTCCCATTGCCAAACCATCATGTTGTTGGTGCAGTTTGTTGTTGAAGCTAAAGTAATTATGGTCTAGAATAAGTGAAAGTATTTCTATGAGTTCACAGATCTCTGCAACACTAATTTTCTTATATTTAAGCAGATTGTTTCTTATAATGTTAATAGTCTCTTTTACAGGGATGTTCGTGTACAGGTTGACTATGTCTAGTGATGCTAATTTAGCTGTTGGTAGGATGTGAATGTCTTTAATTAAGCTTATGAGTTCATGTGTGTTATGTATGGTGTAGTTATTTTCAAATGTATAGTATTTGGTAATGAGGTCTTTTAATTTACGGCTTATGAAGTATGCAGGGCTGTTTCTTGCGTTAACAATCGGGTGAATGGGACAATTTTCTTTATGAACCTTTGGCTGTGCACGCAGTTTTGGTGCCGAGGGATTCATTGTTATGCAGTTACGTATTTCATATTTGTTCAGTAAAAAGTTACAGTTTTGTAGTAGCTTTCGGAGTTTAGTTTGGAATTTTACTGTATGATCGTCTATAATTCTCATGCTGCCAAATGTAATATAATAATGTACTATTTTACCTATACAGCTCTAAATATATATAAAAAACTTTATAATTAAATTTGCAGTAACAGATTTATACATATATATTTTAAAAAAAAAATTCAATCTCTCTACACTAATGTAAAAGACATTACAGTTTTATAAAAGAATATATGATCCTTTCCAAACATAGGACATCATCGTCAAATGTTACGATATATCATAGCATCTGTGACACCCATATGCTTGTAAGCTCTTTGTATGTACCAAAACATGTGGTGCGTGGTTGGAATGAACTCAGTGACAAATCTAAAATGTACAGTGAGAACTATTACGTGTGCAACAACGAGGATGCAGTAGGAATGCATTTACATCGATTGGATGAACGTTATAGAAACAATCACTCGAAACCGACGTTTCACGTAAGTCACATGCAACGAAAATCTGCAACGCAACCATCTGTGTGTGACGTGTTTGTAATTGTGTTTTATTTATATTTTAGGACAATTAATCTGTAAGAAACACACCAAATGTAGAAAGAAAGCGTGTAAACCGTCTGATGATGAATCGCAACGATTCGAAACCGGTAACGGTTTCCTTTGAATAAAGGAACTCAAAGTAAATTTGTGGCTGGTTGCTGTCCTAACACGATCAACATTTGTCTTCAAAAACAGCCACGGTCTCCAAAATGTCATCATATGACAAAATTGCATTAAGCTTACCTCGCCAGGTAATGAGAAATATACATGCTTTCAAGAAACATAAAATTAACCTAATGAAAACGTCTCTTAACATTAAATTCAACAAAGAGTGTATGTCACTTAAAATAGTCCCAAAATATGTCAAAGTCAAAATTAACTGCAAAAGTAAAGCTGCCAGATTTGCTAAGCAAAAATGTGAAAATATATGGTTAAAAACAGAGATTAAAATGCTATACAAGAAAAAGGAACACTTAAACAATGTCATGTACAACTTGCATCTGCAGCTAGGACACAGCCTCTCACCTTTACAATTCTCGCACATCCTACAGCACATAGACGATAAAGTAGACAAAGAACAAAAGATAATCCTATCCAAACACAAAAAGAAAATTGAAGCCTTAAAATCTATGAACAATCCAGAGTTTGATAATAACAAACAGCTAAGCCAACACAAATTATTTGATAGAGTCATTAATACAACTGATATCCAATTTAGCAGCAGTGAACTCACTTTGTTAAATAAAGGTCTGAAACATAATATTGGAACAAATCTCAATAATCACAGTGTTAAAAACCGCATAGCCTGCACAAAACTTGCTTGTGACACAGCAAAACTAGACACATGTGAGAAAAATGCAGTTGCATACAAGACAAATAAACTGATAATGAAACAACTTCAAACAAATAATACCCGCAAAAACACTGAACTTAAAGAATTGAAAAATATTAATAGCAAACTGTCTGAAAGTAAAGCACTCATAGTAAAAGCTGACAAAGGAAATTCTTTAATCATAATGCATGAAAGGGAATATGTAGAGAAAACCTTGCAATTTTAACATAGCAACAATATTACTGAAATAAAGACGGATCCTACAGTAAAATTCCAAACTAAACTCCGAAAGCTACTACAAAACTGTAACTTTTTACTGAACAAATATGAAATACGTAACTGCATAACAATGAATCCCTCGGCACCAAAACTGCGTGCACAGCCAAAGGTTCATAAAGAAAATTGTCCCATTCGCCCGATTGTTAACTCAAGAAACAGCCCTGCATACTTCATAAGCCGTAAATTAAAAGACCTCATTACCAAATACTATACATTTGAAAATAACTACACCATACATAACACACATGAACTCATAAGCTTAATTAAAAACATCCACATCCTACCAACAGCTAAATTAGCATCAATAGATATAGTCAACCTGTACACGAACATCCCTGTAAAAGAGACTATTAGCATTATAAGAAACAATCTGCTTCAATATAAGAAAATTAGTGTTGCAGAGATCTGTGAACTCATAGAAATACTTTCACTTATTCTAGACCATAATTACTTTAGCTTCAACAACAAACTGCACCAACAACATGATGGTTTGGCAATGGGAAGTTGCTTAGCTGGGATATTGGCTGAGATTTATATCAACCATATAGAACAAAAATAGAAAAACTCCACAACAAAATGCAGACAAAACCCACAGATCCACTTCACAGCAGTCACTTCAAGTCAAATCAGTGTGCCACTGAAGCCAAACCTAAATATGCTACTCTCCCATACATAGGCCCACTTTCATACCAAATAGCAAACTTATTTAAAACGAAGAAAAATATCAGAATCAGCTTTTCCACAAAAAATATATTACAACAGAAAGTGATACATGATGTAAACACCTCCAAGAGTCCCTACCGTAAATCAGGAATATACAAACTCAAGTGTGATACATGCCCCAAATTCTACATTGGACAGACAGGCAGAAGTTTCGAAATTAGATATAAAGAACATATTGACGCCCTAAGACTCGGTAACTTGAACAAATCAGCATTTGCAGCCCATATTGCTGAAGAAAACCATTCAGTGGGTAACATTGAGGACAATTTAAAGATTTTACATCTAACAGAAAAAGGGGCCACTATGAATATATTAGAAGAATTAGAAATACACACGCACAAAAACAGCACCCCAGACTATATCCTTAACGAACAAACAGAGTTGGCTAACGCCCCTTTCCTGAAAAATTTCCAAAAATTACTTTCCAGCCTCCAAAGCAAAAAATAATATTAATACACCTATCTGCAGATTAAGTAGAAAATTTATTGTTACTATAATTCTCTTGCTGCCAAATGTAATATAATAATATACTATTATACCTATACAGCTCTAAATACATATAAAAAACTTTATAATTAAATTAGCAGTAACAGATTTATACATATATATTAAAAAAAAAATTCAATCTCTCTACACTAATGTAAAAGACATTACAGTTTTGTAAAAGAATATTTGATCCTTTCCAAACATAGGACATCATCGTCAAATGTTACGATATATCATAGCATCTGTGACACCCATATGTTTGTAAGCTCTTTGTATGTACCAAAACATGTGGTGCGTGGTTGGAATGAACTCAGTGACAAATCTAAAGTGTACAGTGAGAACTATTACGCGTGCAACAACGAGGATGCAGTAGGATTGCATTTACATCGATTGGATGAACGTTATAGAAACAATCACTCGAAACCGACGTTTCACGTAAGTCACATGCAACGAAAATCTGCAACGCAACCATCTGTGTGTGACGTGTTTGTAATTGTGTTTTATTTATATTTTAGGACAATTAATCTGTAAAAACACACCAAATGTAGAAAGAAAGCGTGTAAACCGTCTGATGATGAATCGCAACGATTCGAAACCGGTAACGGTTTCCTTTGAATAAAGGAACTCAAAGTAAATTTGTGGCTGGTTGCTGTCCTAACACGATCAACAAAAAGGGATAGTATTTTACTTTCTTTTGCAAAAATACTTAGTTACTTTACACTGAATTTCTTCTTACATTGTTTCTCTTGTGACTATTCAAGTATTGCTATCACAGTGGCATTTTGTTTTCTTTTTTTATGAAATTTGGATCTTGGGTTTGGGGCTTGTATTGGGTTTTGGGCACTATTTTTATATTTTCACCATTGCGTCCAAAGGGAGTGGCGTTACACTCCTCACACGTAACCCAATACTAGAGATTTACTTACGCTGTTTTTCTTTTTGAGTAATTACCTATCTCCTTGTGGTTACTATTTATTTTGTGCATGTGCAGCTAAGCATTTTGAGAGGAGTGGGTAGGGCGTCGGAGATAGATGCAGGTAAAATACTGATTTGCTTCGACGCTTAAACGGTCAGAGCTACGTCTGTTGGTTGCTAAACTGCATATTACGAGGATTCTATGTTGGGTGACCATAATACTGTTCCAGAAGTGTTCTAGGATGAAGAGCTTACGTCATCATTGTAAATCGTCAGCGGAACCTGCCGAAATATGTGTAATTTTCTTTCATAAGTATCTAAGAATGGTAACAACGTCCTGTATCATTCCTCTAAGGTTGATCATTTTGTAGGCTGCCTCATATCATTGTTTGTAACGCTTGGTCTATGTGCCGCGTAATTTTCAGTTGAGCGATGAGATAGTGAACTTTTTTAATTGAGGGAAAACTTCAGTTTCTGCCCTCGTATTTGGGTTTAGATGGGTATAGTTATACACAATGCGAGGTTGCAGGTGACTTTCAGGTATACCATGCAGAGGAAATATGGTTATCTCTCCCTGCGTAGGTAGTATGCACTGCAGATGTTATTAACAACTATTTGGACTACTGATATCTGGTAAGAATGCCCTGCGGTACTGCGAAGATATTTAGGATTTACAGGATGTCAGCTTTGCCGAGTGAATGCAGAGTGTCACTGACTGTGTATTTATTAGTTGTTGTCCCTCCCCCCCCCCCCCATTATCATTCATTTGTACGTTCACTTGCCTATGTGGATGTTAACAATTGCTGTGAATAGGACGGCTAACTAGTCTGAGTCACTGAGGATAATTCATTAATAGTTTATTGGTACTTAAAATTTTCTTTCATGTTTAAAGCTGCTACAAAGCAGTCAGCTTTCGTTTTCACTGTGGTCAACGTGCCTACTGGAAATATGGCATCAGCATCACGCCACCACTTCCTGTATTTTGCAGAAAAAAATCAGCCTCATGCGTCTGTCGGTGACTAATAGAAGGCATTAGAATGGAGACACGTGGTTGTTGCAGGATTCGTCTTTGGGGCGGCATGTATTCTAGACTTCGTTGTACATCAGCCTTCAGAAGCAGCAGACGGCTTCATGCCGTCCCTGCCAGGCTCTGTAATGCTTCGCAGCCACCAGCACAGTCTAATGCAATCCACCTACTGTCCTTCTTCTCCTCCTTCAATTCACTGTCACTCAGACTGGCAGAAACATCTACTGTCCGAACTGGACGAGCCCTCATTTGTCCTGAATACTGAGAATATAGTCAGAGTTACTTTGTCCTGCTATTTTATCACTCCATTTGAACTCTTCCCTCGCACATCACGACCATTCCCTACTTCTTATGTCTCACAGACTGGCAGACGCCCGATACTCCGGATTTCACGAGCACTCATGTGCCCCGAGTTAGGGTGTGACGTCACGTGTGCTGGACTGCTGATGAACCTGGTTGAAGTGGTTCAAATGGCTCCGAGCACTATGCGACTTAACTTCTGAGGTCATCAGTCGCCTAGAACTTACAACTACTTCAACCTAACTAACCTAAGGATATCTCACACATCCATGCCCGAGGCAGGATTCGAACCTGCGACCGGAGCGGTCGCTCAGCTCCAGACTGTAGCGCCTAGAACCGTTCGACCATCCCCGCCGGCTGATGAAACTGCTCGTCAATATTTTATAAAGATTTAGTCTTCAGTTACTTATATTAAAGTTTATTTGCGTTAATATTTGCTGTAAAAGTAAGTTAGTAGTGGACCTCAGTCTTTCTTCCTGTGTTACTGACTCGAGTGATCTGTCATTCGTGAGTGTGCTTACGTCGTTCGTCCAAGCCTCACGCCTCAGTAGTGTATTTACATTTTGCGGCGTGCAGTTGCAGCTGTAGCGGCTATAAAGCTAAGTACTGACGAAGTTGTTTGTGCACTGTTATATAGTTATTAAATTTAATAGTTTTCAGGTGTGTTTCGTACTGTTTGTGGCGAAATAACGAATTAATAAACTTTTCGAAACGTTCGCTCGATGTGTATTTTAGAGCTTTGTGTGCGTTGAAGTCGTTCAGTAAATTTCGTGCTTTAGTGTTCAGCTGACGTTTCTTATTGTGTAATATTTCAGAAAAGTTTTCATTCAGTGTTTTAACTTCGTTGAGTGTTCCAGTAGCCACTTGAATTTTTGGTTTTGGCTAGTAATTTTATGAAGTTTTGTTGGTATTGGTATTAGCTGTGGTGTAGTAGTATTAATACAAGAAGTTGTTTTCTTAGTAGACAGAGAATTTCGAGACCACTATTGTTACTTCTATAAAGAGTTCTACTGGTGTAACTGAACTTAGGTAACGTAGACGTTGTAATGTAATAAAATAAAATTTTTTAATTTGTTTTGTGACTATTAGTGTAATGTAATAAAATAAAATATGAGCCGTGACTTATACAAAAAAGAAACACACATTAATGCAATGGCTCAGCATAAAAGAGAAATAACTATTGTAGGAATATTATTAACAGTGTAATATGTTGTTTACTTTAGCCAGACGTGTATAAGCACTCAGTAAGCTAGCTCAGTTCTCAGGGTAGTTACGTAATAGTCTATAATTAATCGTCCTTTTCTTATTTATCCAACACCAGGCTCGTGAGAAGTCGTGTGCTTATTGCACCAGAGAATTTTTGCCAAGTCTGTTCCATGTATACTACTGTAGTACGTAACTTAATGTCATCGTTTCGTCTCGATTTCCCAATATAAGATAACAAGAGTAGCATCTACAAATGAAATCGTATAATGGAACTGGAAACCTGTGACCAGACCTTTTCTGCCTGGGATGTTATCCCGGTATATAAAGAAAATAGTTAAATTATTAGTAGCTGCCTCCGGTCTCGTGGGATCTGAAATAAGGTTAATTGCCCTAACCGACGGTACGTCTCGTAGAGCGGCTAAAAGAAAAATGTTAAAGATTTTTCTAAGATGGCGCCTAATAATAAAAATTCCTTGTTAAGGCTAAAGAGACAGCTTACACTACACTCGTTCGTCCTCTGTTAGAATATTGCTGCGCGGTGTGGGATCCTTACCAGGTGGGATTGACGGAGGACATCGAAACGGTGCAAAAAAGGTCAGCTCGTTTTGTATTATCACCTAATAGGGGAGAGAGTGTGGCATATATGATACGCGAGTTTGGATGGAAATCATTAAAGCAAAGACGTTTATCGTCGCGGCGAGATCTATTTACGAAATTTCAGTCACCAACTTTCTCTTCC
This sequence comes from Schistocerca piceifrons, assembly GCF_021461385.2. Taxonomy (NCBI): domain Eukaryota; kingdom Metazoa; phylum Arthropoda; class Insecta; order Orthoptera; family Acrididae; genus Schistocerca; species Schistocerca piceifrons. The sequence goes on from NC_060141.1 coordinate 85,826,255, forward strand.
GAATGCGAAAATATTTTGTTGAGCCCAACCTACATAGGTAGGAATGATCATCAAAATAAAATAAGAGAAATCAGAGCTCGAACAGAAAGGTTTAGGTGTTCGTTTTTCCCGCGCGCTGTTCGGGAGTCGAATGATAGAGAGATAGTATGATTGTGGTTCGATGAACCCTCTGCCAAGCACTTAAATGTGAATTGCGGAGTAATGATGTAGATGTAGATGTAGATGTAGGCCGATATCTACTTAAGACACTACAGGTATCAGACGATCAATTAATTGACCACATACACAAATTCTTTTGACAAAATAACCATTACATCTTTCGGGTTTTAAGTACAGCTTACATTATCAGCTCGTGCAGCAAGATGAGTTTTACACAATAACGTCCTCTTAGGTTCGAATCCAAGCAGATAAGATAAGCGAATGAGACAGGAAAGTTAGCTCATGCATAGAAGTGCAAGAGTCCATAGAATAACATGTACATTGTAGTTCTATCTCTTCTTCTTTGGCGTACTTGTAGATTATTTATAAAACTTATCGCAGTATTTAGTTTACATTTTTTTAAACCCCAGTCCACCCAGGAGAAACAGTACAACGTATAGATTTTTACACTGAGAAGTGTGTGCTCTGCCGTAGGTTTGAGAGTAGTGGTTACAATGTGGGATTTGTTCAAAGTATTTTCATTGGGGGAATGCAGAGGGGAAGCCAGTGGGGATTGTAGTGAGATACTCTCCAGGGAATGCAGAATCTGTAGTAGAAATAAGATGATAGAGGAGCAGGAGCGCAAGATCTGTGCCCTTCAGGTGCAGTTACAACCGGCATAGGAGGAACTACATAGGTTGAGAGGGGTAAAGGGTGATGACGAACGGGAACTGGCAGTTGGCAAGAAGGCAGCTAGGAGGAGGAGGTATTCAGACATACTTTGCATGTGTGCCATGGATTTGACCAACTGTCAGAGTTGAGTGAAGAGGATCCTCTTGTAGCTGTAAGTGTAGGTAACATGCAGCAGTCCTCAAAAGCAGTTAGGAGGCCTAGGTCAGTTGTGAAGCATAACAGAAAGAAGAAGGTTCTGCTGATAGGTAGTTCACACAGTAGAGGTGTGGGCCAGCAGTTGCAGGAAGTGTCTGGGAGTGAGTACCAGGTCACCAGTTTTGTGAAGCCTAGTGGAGGGTTGGCTCAGGTGACTGCCAGAATATTGAAGTTAAGTAGGGATTTTACGAACTAGGATCAGCTAGCGATAGTGGGTAGAGCAAGGAATATTCTTGATAGGGACGGGGAATATGATGTAGGTGGTGACCGGGTAAAGACAGCTATTCAAACTGATGGCACTAATGTGCATTTTGTGCAACTTTTTCAGCATTGTGATAGGCCTCATCTTAATGCGGCTGTTAGGCGCGTTAACATGGGGCTAAAGAGGGTGACGATGGCAAAGGTCATGGGTCACATTTCAGTGGTGCCAGTTGGGTCTATCAGTAGATCAGGTTTCACTAGGCATGGCGTGCACCTCAATAGGTATTGGAACGGGAGGCTGCCAGAGCTTATAGGTGACAGTGTAGTTGGTGGTGGTGGGATAACTCATGGAAAAATTTCTGTAGTAGTTGGTGTTAGAGCTGCACCTTTTTTAGATTGAAGTCAGCTTATAGGTATACCTGCCGAAAGGTAGTCCCTCTAACTAAGGGCTCACCTTCAAAGGATGTAATGTTTCAAAGTAGATAAGGAATTAGCATATTTTATCAAAATATAAGAGGCACTAGAGATAAGGTCAGTGAATAGCTAATAGATCTTGACTCTGAAATTACTGGTATGTTGGAGCACCACTTAAATAACTTGACACTTCAGAGGCTTCCTTTACCAGGATACAGATAAGCTGGCTGTTTCTCAAGGAGTTCCTTGAGGGGTGGGAAAGTGTCTATGTACATAAAACCAGTATTCCATTTGAGTCCAAAGACGTATCACAGCACTGCACTGAATAGATATTTGAATCTTGTGCAGGGGCAGTTGAATTTAGTGAATCTAAATTTCTGTTTCTTGTTGTCTGTAGGTCCCATGATTCTGACTTCAGAGCATTTCTGCTCAAGCTAGAGACGCTTCTTGATTCACTTTGTAGAAAATACCACAAATTAGTTACATGTGATGACTTCAATATAAATTTTGTATATGATGGTGCAAGGAAAAGAATGTTGACAGATCTCCTAAATTCATATGATCTGATGCAGGCTGTGATTTTTCCAACTAGGGTGAAGTGAAACAGTAGCACAGCCATAGACAATACTTTTATTCATTCTTTATAACTAAATAAAAGTTCGCTTAGTAAAAGGGCGAATGGCCTTTCAGACCATGATGCACAAATTTTAACACTAAATGGCTTTTGTACTCAAACAAACTATGTAGGAAAGTTAATCCAACTGCAATAGAGAATTTTTTAAACCTTGTCAAGGAACAAGAGTTGCAGGATGCTTATAGTGCCAATAACATGGATGACAAATATAATGCTTGCCTTAACACATTTCCCATGCCGTTTGAGAGTTGTTTTCCATTAGAACGTTCTAAACGGGGTACTAGCGGTAACAGGCTGCCTGAGTGGCTGACAAGTGGGATAAGGCTATCACGTAGAACAAAGCAGGAATTATATCAAAATGTCAGAAGTTGTCACAATAAAGCTACAGTTGCCCATTAAAATCAGTACTGTAAAGTGTTTACAAATGTTGCTAGAAAGGCAAAGAATATGTGGTATGTAAATAGAATAGCTAAATTACAGGATAAAATTAAAACCATATGGTCAGTTATGAAGGAAGTGTCTGGTCATCAGCACAATTTCGGCGATATAAAGTCAGTTCGTAGTAAAAATATTCCTGTTACTGGTAAATCATATATATGTACAGTATTTAACAATCATTTTCTAAGCATTGCTGGTGAATAAAATAAAAATTTAGTTTCTACAGGGAATCATATAACTTTCTTGGCAATTGCCTTTCTGAGATTGATACTCCTCTATGATATAGACAAGGGGGAGATTGAGTCAATAATTAAATCACTGAAGACTAAGGACTCTCATAGTTATGATGGAGTGCCTAGTAAAATATAAAAGTACTGTGCTGCACATGTTAGCTCTGTATTTAGCCATACTTGTAATTTTTCTATTAGGAATCGTCAGTTTCCTGAAAGATTAAAGTACTTAGTAGTAAAGCCGCTTTATAAAACGGTAGAAAGGGATAATGTAGACAATTTAGATCTATTTCTATGCCATCAGTGTTTGCTAAAGTTATTGAAAAAGGCTATGTATGTAAGAATAATTGATCATTTTATAACACACATTTGCTGTCAAATGTACAGTTAGGCTTTAGAAGTCGTTTTACAACTGAAAATGCTATGTTATATTTCCTCTGTGAAGTACTTGATGTGTTAAACAAAAGGTTTAGAACGCTAGGCATACTTTTTGATTTAACTGTGGCATTTTATTGTGTTGATCGCTAAATATTGCTCCAGGATTTGGACCATTACGGAATACAGGGAGTAGCTCACAACTGGTTCAACTCTTATTTTAGCAACTGCCTGCAAAAGGCCATCATTCACAATGTAGAGAATGGCTGTGATGTGGGGTCTAAGTGGGGTATGGGTAAGTGGGGGGGGGGGAGGGGGGTGCCCCAGGGGTCAGTGTTGGGGGCCATTCTTGTTCCTTATTTGTGTAATGATATCCCCTCTAGTACTACAGGTAACTCTAAAATATTTCTGTTTGCTGCTGCTTGGTAGTAAAGGGTGTTGTGTGCAACAATAGCTCGGTTTCAAATAGTGCAGTTCATGACCAAAGTTCATGGCTTGTAGAAAATAAACTAACTCTAAATCACAGTAAAACTCAGTTTTTACTGTTTTCAACACATGATTCAATAAAACCTGACGTTTTAATTTCACAGAATGGTGATATGATTAGTGGAACGGAACAGTTCAGATTACTACGTGTTCAGATAGATAGTAAACTGTCGTGGAAAGCCAACGCTCAGCATCTTGTTCAAAGACTTATTGCTGCCATTTTTAATATTCGAACAGTATCTCAAGTGAGTGATCGTTCACCACGAAAATTAGTGTACTTTGATTATTTTCATTCACGTTTGTCGTTTGGTATATTTCGTGGTAACTCTTCCCATTGTAAAAGGATATTTTTGGCTCAGAAACGGGCAGTTTTTGGCAATAAGTGGTGTAAATTCAAGAACCTCTTGTCGACCCCTGTTCACGAGTATGGGTATTTTGACATTGGCCTCTCGATATATATATTCCTTACTGTCGTTTCTTATTAACAATATTAGCTTCTTCCCAAGAATGAGCAGCTTCCACTCAGTTAATACTCGGCGGAAATCAATATACAGGTATTACTTTTCTTACCCTATTCTCGGGCCACTGGTTGTTTGCCTTTGACGTTTGATGGTGGTGTGTAGGACAAGGTATTGAGGTAGGGAACCATTATTGTGGTTTGGGGCCGGGGGAGGGATTAGTGGACAAGGTTTGCAATGCTCTCCGCATCCGTATGTCTCGATAAGGTGTACGTGGCACCAAAAGAACAACCTTAGAGAAGACAGACCCTAAGAAGGCTATTTATTAAACAACGTCTACCTCTCCTTCCCTGTCACCCTCACTATTAGCATGTATCAGTCGCTGTATTTGGGCGTGAGCATCATAAATTTACTCCACAAGCTCTCACATGAGGTTCTGGACGATGGGGCTCTCAGTGAACTTCTTACTTATCTCCCTCCACCCTTCTGCATCTGTGAAGATCTTAACACACTCAGCCAACTACGGAGCTCTGCTTCTACCTATCTGAGGGAAGAGGAACTGAGCGTCATTTAATGTCATCACACACAAGTGTGTTGCGTATGAGGCAAAGTAAGCACTTAAGAATTATAATAGGGTCTTTCACTGCCATTGATGAATGCTCTCCATCATCCGGCCACACATATCAATGGGAAATGTTCCATGTTTGCAGTAAAGTGATCACACAGCAGACAGTGTGGTGCCCGAAACGAAGGCGCCACGTTGGTGTCAGACAGGTTTCTCTACAGCCATCTCGCTGTGTTTAATCATCTTCACAGCGTCCAGGAATGGGAGAATGATGTTACTGAAACGATTCATCACGTCACTGAAGCAGCCATTCCGCAGACTTCAGGCTAGCTAAAAAGGCAGCAAGCCCCTTGGTAGTGTGATGAATGCGTCTCATGGCCAAGGGATCGACTCTGCGTAGGCTCAGTGCAGGGCAACACTCAAAGATTATCCCAAATTTCCAGGTAACGAGTATGAAATATCACGGAATTATTCAGGACACTATAGAAAAAACCAGCATATCCAAAAATCAATAGCTCAAGGAAAGAAAGTAATGAATAGACATGACTGTGCAATAAAACCCTCTTCGCCACAACAGAAGAACTATACAAATAACACCTTCACCAAAACTACTCTTGGAAAAAGATTTTCTCCCTCTCTCTCCTTCCCTCCCACTCTCCCTCCCTCCCCCCTCTCTCTCTCTTCCTCTCTCTCTCTCTCCCCCTCTCTCTCTCCCTCTCTGTCTCACCCTCCCTCTCTCTCTCTCTCTCTCCCTCTCTCACTCTCTGCCCCAGCTCTGAACACACACACACACACACACACACACACACACACACACACACGCACATTCACTCCAACCAAACACCACAGACGCCAAACAAACATCAAATTCGCGCACCTCACCCAGCCAAACACACTACGAAACAAATGAATACTACAGAGCCACAACAACAAGCAAGGCGAAAACTCTGACGATGTTTTGAAAAATCGGACAAAGTGCAGTGTCAGGCGACCATAGGTCTAACGAAATAAGCCTGTTCACTTCACCCAACATATGAGAAAGCACCACAATACCAAAACCGCAGGTTACACACAAAAAAGTAATACATGCCCATTTCCATTTTTAAGTGCATAATAAACAAAATAATGAAAATTACGGTTTGCTGTTTGCAGACGAGAAGTTGTAGATTGTGTAGCAGAATAGGTACCAAAATAAATGTCCAATAGCGTCATGTAAGGTATGTAAACTAATGCATACATCCACTCTTTTTGCCAATTAAGCTTTAAATAGAACTTTAACATAATGTTATAAACAACACATAGTGCATCAGGTCGTTAATACATATCTCAACTGTGAAGTATGAAAAATGATGTATAATGTTTTAAAATAGTTATTCATTCACAATTGTAAATATTATGTACCAAACGTTTTGCTAAATGTTAATATGTGACAACAATTTTTCAGTTAGAAAATAAAAAATAACCCACTGAAGATAGCACAAAACGTGCTGCAATACATATGTGTGAAACGAAACTGAAAAAGATGTCTTGCGTACGGCGAAATTCCTCGTCCTATTTTACCGAATGGTTTCTGTCAAACTGTTTGAGTAAGACTGCAGGGCGTGCTCCTCAATTATGTCATCGCCGACTGGCCGAAAGGTGGCAGACAGTGTCAGTCTCCCCTCGCGAACAAACAAATGAACTTGCCCACCACTTTCGCCGAAACTTGGTCATTGTACACCTGTCACCGTGTCCTGCGTGGACTCTGGGTCCACAGACCACGTTGCTACCGGGAACGAAAGAGGTATTTTTCACTCGTGGCAGCGGTTATTGGTCGAGTCCCCACAGTAATATTTGGCGCCATTTTGCAGAATATGCCGTGATATCATTGTATCACAGCCTTTGTGCCAATAGGGCAAAGGAATCGTTTTAACACACAGAACATGACTTCATACACACTAGGAATACATGGATGACGTATATCTGGCACACTGCAAGAGTTGATTTGTTTAAATATCATGTTATTTGCAACGGTGTAAGTGGAAAATCAGTATAAGTGGGTTAAATATTCAACTGTGGTTTTTTTCTGAACATTTAATATGTTGCAAAGAGCACATCTGTTGTTTAATAAAGTATTGTGGAAATTATTTACCTTGGGATATCGTTGTAATTTATTAAATAAAGCGTTACAGTACTTGTTTAATTCAGTACAGCAGCATAATGCATTTGATAATGCACTACAGTAATTACTTTGCAATATACTTACGTATATCTTAGAATGGTATTATTGTTGTTGTTTTATGTTCTTCAGTCCAAACACTAGTTTGAAGCAACTCTCCATGGTTCTCTACGCTGTGCAGGCCTCTTCATGTCTGAGTAACTACTGCAACCTACATCTTCTGGAATCTGCTTATTTTATTCACCTCTTAGTCTCGATCTACAATATTTACCTCTTAAACTTCCCTTCAGTACTAAACTGGCGATCCCTTGATGTCTCAGAATCTATCAGCCCATCCCTTCTTTTGGTCAAGTTGTGTCACAAATTACTTGTCTTCTCAATTCTACTCGGTACTTCCTCGTTAGCTATGTGACTAAACCACCTAATCTTCAGCATTCCTTTGTAGCACCACATTTTGAATATTTCTATTCTCTTTTATCTAACCGCTTGTCATCGATGTTCCACTTTCATGCATAGCTGCACTCCAGACAAATACTTTCAGAATAGACTTCGTAGCACTTAAATCTATATTTGATGTTAACAAACTTCTCTTCTCCAGAAATGCTTTTCATGCCATTACTAGTCTACGTTTTATATGCTCTTTACTTCGGCCTTCGTCAGTTATTTTGCTGCCCAAATAGCAAAACTCATCTACTGCTTTAAATTGGTTGGTTGGTGATTTTGGGGAGAGGACACAAACAGCGAGGTCATCGATGCCATATGCGTAGGGAAGGATGGGGAAGGAAATCGGCCTTATCCTTTGCAAGGAACCATCCCGGCGTCTGCATGAAGCGATTTAGGGAAATCATGATTTCCCTAAATCGGGATGGTCGGACGTGACTTTGAACCGTTGTCCTCCCGACTACTTTAAGTGTCTCGTTTCTTAATCTGGTTCCCTTAGCATCACCTGATTTAGTTCAACAACTTTTCACTATCCTCCTTTCGCTTTTGTTGATGCTCATCTTGCATCCTCCTTCCAAGACACTGTCAATTCTATTCAACTGCTCTTCCAAATCTTTTGCTGTCGTCGACAGACCTCAACGTTTTCATTTCATCTCCGGGAACTTTAATCCCTATCCTGATCTTTTCTTTTGTTTTCTTTACAGTTTATTCAACGGACATATTTAATAACATCAGAGATAGACAACAAACCTGGCTCACTCCCTTTTCAACCGCTGCCTTCCTTTCACGCCACTCAATTTTTGTTAAGTGCCGCCTGGTTTCTGTACAAATTGTAAATAGCCCTTCGCTTGCTGGAATTTACCCCTGCTATCATCAGTCTTTCTCTATGGCTACAAATGCTATAAATGCGAGTTAGCCTTTTCTTAACCTGTCTTTTAAGACAAGACGTAAGATCAGCATTGCCTCGCCTTTCCTACATTTCTCCGGAATCCAAAGTGATGCCTCCTGAGGTCTGCTTCTTCCAGTTTTTCCATTCTCCTGTAAGCAATTCGCGTTAGTATTTTGTGACCATGACTTATTAAACTGATAGTTCGGTAATTTTCACACCTATCAGCAACTGATTTCTTTGGAATTGGAATTGCTACATTCTTCTTGGTGCCTGGGGGTACTTCGCCTGTCTCATACATCATGCTTATCATGGCTGCCTTTCCCAAAGCTATCAATACCTCCGACTTAATATCGTCTACCCCCGGGGCCTTGTTTCGACTTAAATGTTTCAGGGCTTTGTTCAATTCTTCTCACAGTATCATATCTCACATCTTATCTTCAACTACGTCCACTTCGCTTTCTATAACATTGCACCTTAGAACCTCCTTCCGCCTTTTAGTTCAAATGGCTCTGAGCACTATGGGACTTAACATCTGTGGTCATCAGTCCCCTAGAACTTAGAACTACTTAAACCTAACTAACCTAAGGACATCACACACATCCATGCCCGAGGCAGGATTCGAACCTGCGACCGTAGCAGTCGCGCGGTTTCGTACTGAGCGCCTAGAACCGCTAGACCACCGCGGCCGGCCCGCCTTTTAGCTGTCTCTTTTTTGCTTCGGACTGGTTTACCATCTGAGCTCTGGATACTCATACAGTAGCTTCACCTTTTCCCAAAGTCGCTTTTAATTTGTCTGTACGCGGTATCTATCTTTCCCCTAGTGAATTATGATTCTAAATCTTTACATTTCTCCCGTAGCCATTCTTGGTTAGGAAATCTGCACTCCCTTTCAATCTCATTTTTTGACGTATTCCCTTTCGCCTTCTTCATTTTTTTGTAGTTTTAAATTTCCTCCTTTTATCAATTAAATTTGATATCCCTCGTCTGATCCAAATATTCCCACTAGGCCTCGACTTTTTACCTACTTGATACTCTGCTGGCTTCATTATTTGATGTCTTAACGCTACCCTTTCGTCGTCTACCGTATTCGTTTCCCATGTTCTAGTCAACCATTGCCTAGTGCTCCCTATGAAACTCTCAACAACCTCTGGTTCTTCCAAGTTATTCAGATCTCATCTCTTTAATTCATTCAGTTTCAATCTACAGTTCCTAACAAATACATTTTGGTCAGAGCTCTCATCTTTCCTAGATAGCTCTTGTAATTCAAAATCGGATTCCTAAATCTCTGTCTCACCATTATAAAATCATTGTGAAACCTTTCGGTGTCTCCAGGTCTCTTCCGTGTAAGCGTCCTTCTTTTATTATTGTTGAACGAAGTTTTAACCACGATTAAACTATGCTCTGTGCAAAATTCTACCAGGTGGCTTCCTCTTTCATTCCTTCCTCCCCTATTATTTTCCTTTCTTTTCCTTTTCCTACTATCGCATCTCAATCCCCCATCACAATTAAATTTTCTTCTTGTTTAACTATCTGAATAATTGTTTTATCTCATCATACATTTCTTCAGTCTCTTTATCATCCGATGAGGTAGTTGGCATATAAACTAGTAGTACTGTGGTGGGTGTCAGCTTCGTGCCTACCTCGACTATCATAATGCCTTCACTAAGCTGTGCTACTAACTTATGCACGTTTCTGTTCTCTTATTCATTATTAAACTCGCTCCTGCAATACCCCTGTTTGACCCTGTCTTTATAACCCTATAATCACCTGACCAGAAATCTTGTTCCTTCTGCCACCATAGTTCACCAATTCCCACTATAACTTCAACCTATCCATTTCGCTTTTTAAATTTTCTAATCTACCTGCCCTGTTGAGGAATCCACCATTCCACCCTCCGATCCGTAGAATGCCAGTTTTATTTCTCCTGATAACGACATCGCCCTGAGCAGACCCCGCTTGCAGATCCGAATGGCGGATTATTTTACCTCCGGAATATTTTACCCCAGAGGAGGCGATCATCATTTAAACATAGAGCAGCATGTCGTCGGGAAAAGTAGTATCCCCTTATTTTCAGCCGTCCTATGTACGAGCCTAGGAAGGCCGTTTTGGTTGATGTCACAAGGCCAGATCAGTCAATCATCCAGACTTTTGCCTCTGCAAATACTGAGAAGGCAGCTGACCCACTTCAGGAGCCACACGTTTGTCTGTGCTCTCAACAGATACCTCTATGGTACGGCTATCGGTGTCACTGTGACACGCAAGACACCCCACGAACTTCCATGGTTCATGGGGGAATTGGAAAAGTAGGTACTTGGAAAATTGGTAAAACTGAAACAAGTTACATGAAAGTTGTAAACGGCAATTAATTACGTGATGAATGAGTTAATTGTACATACATGTCTTCTTTTTATTCTGCTTGAGTGGAGGAAGAGGGTGGGTTATGACGGCTGGGCTCTGCTGGCGCTTCAAGACGGTCCTGACATTGCTGTGCAGTGCACAGACCGCGGCTGACGCAGCCCATGCACTTACTATATAATAATACAAGAATAACGAGACGGAGGGTGAACTTGAATATTATTTTTCTACGAAGAACGAGTCGTGTTCAAAGATGCGGTGTGGGTTAGCCGTTGGGTGGAGTGTTGATGTAGGGGATCTGCTGAGATGGGAATGAGTAAATATCAAAAGTTTCATCGATTCCTTGATCGGACCTCTTTTTTGAACCAGAATCACCTCAGTTCTCGACATAACTGCCTATACTATATCAATGAAAGGAAAGAGAAAACGCACTGACAGGAAACTAGGAACATAAGGAACAGATCACTGTTTAACCGTATGCACATGCTGTCAATTACTCGTAACATCGTTGCTGCTTCCAGCTGTAAATGCTGTCTATCCCTTGATACTCAGACTCCAATTTTTTTTTTATTTTTATTTTTTTTTTTTTTGGGACTTAGCATCTCAGGTCATCAGTCCCCTAGAGCTTAGAACTACTTAAACCTAACTAACCTAAGGACATCACACACATCCATGCCCGAGGCAGGATTCGAACCTGCGACCGTAGCGGTCCTTTTGACAACGGTGAAGTTACTGTCCCTCCCTGCTTCGATGGAACTGATGTCAAAATGACGAGCATGTTGATACGACCACGAAATTCGATAGCAGTCGACAAATTAAGAACTTTGCATATTTTCGTCATATTTCATTGTTTCCGTATCATAAGTTGCGTGTATCACAATATGCCAGTTCTAGGCAATGGCGCATTGCAAATTTATCACAAACGCTTCACTCTTGGTACTATCTGTTGTAATTAAATGTTATTTAATGACGGATTGGTGGCAAAAGCCTTCAAGAGGTCCTAAAACGAAGGGTATTATTGTTGAAAGTAGTATTTGTTCACGGTGATGTAGTGGTTAAGAATGTGGAGTTACGGTGTCGGATAGAATGGGTATATATCTAGGAATATTCTAATATTTTTTTCTTCATCTTTGCATTTGTCACACATTCTGGGACATTCTTGTTATTGTAATTATGTTGTGCAGTATTCGAAGTTATTTACATACAAGAGCGGCTTTTAGTCAGTAGTAAATTTGTTACATTTTGTGGTTGAAGTCTCATTATAAGGTGAAAGTATTGGCATTTATATTGTTTGTGTGTGACAGATATCTGATCCCAGAATGTGGTTAGGCAGGAACTAAGAGCACAGCTTAAATTGTCGTTTCATCTGCAGCAATGGCATTTGCGATTACATTAGTGCTTGTCAAAAACATTTAGCTGTTTTAATTTTTATTTTATTTTATTTTTTTTATTTATTTATTTATTTTTTTGAAATGTGCCGTGATTTCCGAGTGACCGCGTACACACGGGACAAGTAATGTCACTCGTGTATTACAGGATTGACAGCTGTCGAGTGAAGTACACGTCAGATGGAGTGACGTCATTTTGAAGTTACTTTCGATTAAGCTGGGACTGAAGCCCTTCGGACACAAGCTGTAACGATGTCAGAAGCCTACAAATTATGTTTCCGCTTGTGCCATTTCTCCTGTCACCAGTTATAACGGTCCGAATGTGGAACGGTTAGCAGCTGCGGAAGACCATTGTAATCGGCCCGTAACACGACACTGTTTTCTCCATTGAAGACGTGCAACTTTAAGGACGTCTGTGGCAATGCCTCTTGCAAGTTACCAGACTCAAAATGATCATTGCAAACAGTTCCCTTCGCAATGTTAGCCCGGAAACCTATAGAGACGGACCTCATTCCAAGGAGAGCCATAATTCGTGTTGGGTTTGAAACTGACAGGTAATGAAAAGGCAGGACTCTCGACACTAGTCACTGTTGACTAGAATCGCTGCACAGTTGTTCTTACGCCGTGTTACATGGATTCGAGTGGTAAACTATTGCTTGTAGACGCATTGGATATTCAGGTTTGATACATCAACATATAAGAGAACTTTATGCACGACGTGATTTTGGACACGTGGGAACCTGATAGCTTATTTTTCCAGTCTGTTATTTCTCCACGTCGACCTATATTACAGTGTTTATTCTGTACAAGCGACTGACATACACACCCCATTACAGTAACATAAATTACGTCACATGACTGGTGCCAGCTCCACACGATCTACAGTTCGCAAAATATGCCATTGGGATCGTCCTCCAGTGAGTTTATTTTCCTATACGCCCCGACAATTTTTACGACGGAGCCGTTGGTACAAGTGCCATCAGCCATTTTCCAGACACTGTTGGATAAAGGCCTACTCTAAATTTTCAGGTACAGCAGTCCTCAGCTTTAAGCAGCCAGTCACAGTAGGAGTTTTGTAATGTCATTTACCCAGCTGTGCGTTTCCTTAACTGTTGGAATCCAGGAGAGATACTTACAAAGTCTGTCCCTGGTAGATCAGCTGGATTTTGCGTCTCTGCTTACAATTCTGAACATACCTCTTTCCATCAGCTAGGAACAGATTTGTTCACAAAATTGTCGTGTCAAAAATTGCTGTGTGTTGTTGCGCATAGCAAACGATATATCCTGCTCTCTACATACTGATTCTACACACTATGTTTCAAACACCTCTGCATCTTTATTTTGAAAACCTTACGTAGTTCGTCAAAAGCACTACACGACATTTTACTTTTCTGTGTATTCATTTTCATGTCTGCCTAGTTACCATCTTTAACTACATTAAAAAGAAAGAAATTCTTCAGTATTGATACAACACCATTAAATTTATATAAATCAAAGATGCTTTTACTCTTTCGAAGTAACAAGTACTTATAGAAACGAGGAGCTCGCCGACGACATGAGCTTCAACAGAGGAGGGGGCTGAACTCAGTTTAGCTGCATGGAAGGGAGACTGATGGGGAAAACGAAGCTCATATTCGCACAAGATAAAACTCATTACTTTTTAAAAAGTACGCCTATTAATCTCCAAATAAATTAATGCCATAACTTTCCCAGGCAGGTAGCATTGACACGTATGCGAGTATATCAACTCTTTTAGTAACTTAAGACTATGACGAAAAACGCAAAACACATTGTGAATTAGAGGTACAGTGTGACAGGAAGCTTTCAGAAATCAGAGTAATCGTCAATTTTTATTTTTAGGAAGGAGACGAACGATAAAACAGTTCTGATATTTTACGATACATAGCCTCGGTACATTACCCTTCAGTAGCCAAGTACCAACCCCCTTCAATCTGTTATCAATTCATGTCTGTCTATGCGACAGGGTGGGATGTGAGCTCTGTTTGCGAACATAATTTTATTTCCTGGGATGGGGCACGGGATGATGGAAGCATCCCTCTCATGTCTTCGGCGAGGTATATTTCCAGACGAGTCATATTTCCGGTGATTATAGACCCACTCAAAGCAAGAATTAAAAGTTGCTAGCAAATAATGATGGTAACTAGCATATGTTTCTGTTCAAGTAAAACCTAAGCCCATCGATCATGTATATTGCGCTCAATGTACTTCGTAACAGTACCTTATAATAAGCAGACATTTTCTGTTTTTCAAGTGTCGTGCAGTGAGTGACCACAACAAACTGTCCAAGCTCTTAATGCAGCATCGCACTACGGTATCATTTTTCAGCTGCCCGTACACAGATACATTAATAATTTTTCACAGCTATGTAAAACATTGCATTAAATATCTGATTTTTACCAGGGGCGTTCAGTAAGTAATGCAGCACATTGTTTCCTCTGCCACTTTCGGTTGAAAAAGTGCAGAATTTATTGTAGGACATCGTGGCATATTCCTCTTCAGCCCCTATAGTTCTATGATGTTCCGCTAGGTGGTGGTGCTATATGTAGCCTTCAAAATTGAATCTGTAACGGTGGTGAGTTCCAGTCAGAGAGCTGTCATTGAGCTTCTTTTGGAGGAAAACCAAAGATCACATATATTCATAGACGCTTGCAGCATGTCTACGGAGACCTGGTAATGAACAAAAGCACGGCGAGTCGTTGGCGAGGCGTCTCTCAATATCGCAACAAGGTCGCCCAATTCTGTCCGAACTCCCGCGTGCCGACTGGCCGCACACAGCTGTGACTACTGCAATGTTGGAACGTGTGGACACTCTCATTCGAGGTGATCGATGGATGGCAATCAAACATCTCGATGCTGAACTGGACGTCTCTATTGGTAGTGCTGACGCACTCGTCCACCACTTGGTGTATTCGAAGGTGTGTGCCGGCTGGGTTTCTCCTAACAAAGGACTATAAAGAGCTACGAGGGACCATCTGTGCGAAATTATTTGCGCGTTATGAGGCTGACTGTGACAACTTTTTTGTCGAACGTGGTCATACGCGATGAATCCTGGATTCACGTCTTCGAACAGAAACAAAACAGCAGTCCGTGAATGGCCTTGACACCACCACTCCTCAGAAGAAAAAGTTCAAAGCCGCACCATGAGCGCACAAAGTCAGGGCGAACCTCTTATTGGAATCTGCAGGAGTCATTCTGCTTAATGGCCTCCCTCATGCTGCAACTATCGACTCTAAAGTGTATTGTGATACCCTCAGGAAACTGAAGTAACGACATGAGCGGGCTCTTCGCCACAGAAATGCAAACGAACTTCTCATTTTCCAGGAGAACACAAGGCCCCACAGAAGTCTGCGCTCCAGAGAGGAGCTCACAAAACTTCGTTGGACTGTTCTTACTCACGTACTCTACCGACAGGGTCTCGTACCTTCAGACTTCCATCTGTTTGACCCAGTAAAGGATGCACGCCGCGGGAATCAGTACGAGGTTGATGGGGGCCTTCCAGAAAATTGACGTAAGCTCGTCGCATTCAACGGAGATATTGTTGGAAAATAGGATTTTGTAGCCAGAGGAGTGAGAAGTAATATGATGTATTGGAATTCTGAACAACACCGACCTGGTTTAAGAACAAAACTTGTTACATTATACCGGCTGATCAAAAAGTCAGTATAAATTTGAAAACTGAATAAATCACGGAATAATGTAGATAGAGAGGTACAAATTGACACACATGCTTGGAATGACATGGGGTTTTATTAGAACCAAAAAAACACAAAATTTCAGAAAATGTCCGACAGATGGCACTTCATCTGATCAGAAAAGCAATAATTAGCATAACAATGTAAGACAAAGCAAAGATGGTGTTCTTCACAGGAAATGCTCAATATGTCACCATCATTCCTCAACTATAGCTGTAGTGTAGGAATAATGTTGTGAACAGCTCTGAAAAGCATGTCCGGAGTTATGGTGAGGCATTGGCGTCGGATGTTGTCTTTCAGCATCGATAGAGATGTCGGTCGATCTCGATGCACTTGCGACTTCAGGTAACCCCAAAGCCAATAATCGCACTGACTGAGGTCTAGAGACCTGGGAGGCCAAGCATGACGAAAGTGGCGGCTGAGCACACGATCATCACCAAACGACGCGCGCAAGAGATCTTTCACGCTTCTAACAATATGGGGTGGAGCGCCATCCTGCATAACATCGTACGTTCCAGCAGTTGTTTATCAGCCAGGCTGGGGATTATGCGATTCTGTAACATATCGGCGTACCTCTTACCCGTCACGGTATCAGTTACAAAACCAGAATCACACATTTCCTCGAAGAAAAAGGTCCGCTAACGGTAGATGTGGTAAATCCAACCCATACCGTGACTTTTTCGTCGTGTAATGGAGTTTCCACGACAGTTCTAGGATTTCCGGTAGCCCAAATTCTGCAGTTGTAGGCTGTTGACAGACCCTCGGAGAGTGAAATGAGCTTCATCGGTCCACAACACGTTAATCAATCAATCGTCATCTTCCGCCACCTTTTGAAACGCCCACATCGGAAATGCCCTCCGCTTCACTAAATCGCAAGGATGCCGATGGGTTTTGTACGGATAGCATCGGAGGGTACACCTAAGTGCCAACCAAACAGTAGTGTATGGAATGCCGGTGCGACGTGTGACTGCACGAGCGCAGACTTCCTCGTGCATAGGCGAACCCGCTACAGTCTCCATTTCTTCCTGAACTGTCTCAGTAGTATTACGCCTTGTGCTCGGTCAGCCACTACGGGGTCTATCGTCTAAACAACACGTGGCTTCGAACTTCGAAATCATTCTCGTCACAGCTGCATTTGTCAACGGACCTTTACCCGTTCGAATCCCCGTCCTATGGCGATAGGATAGTAACGCTGAACTAGCACATTCTCCATTCTCATAATACAGCTTCACTAAAAGCGCCTTTTCAGGTAACGTCAACATGCTGCGACTGCTGTCGCATCTGATTCTCTCTCTCTCATTACAGCTCCTTTTATACACGATTGTCATGCACAGTCACTGACGTTTTGCTGTCCAGCGCCATCTGTGGGACATTTTGTGAACTTTGTTTTTTTGGTTCTAATAAAACCTCATGTCATTCCAAGCATGTGTATCAATTTTTACCTCTCTATCTACATTATTCCGTGGTTTATTAAGTTTTCAAATTTGTACTGACTTTTTGATCACCCGGTATATCGAACGCTTCTCGTATCTCAGGGTTTTGTGTGTGTGTAAACAGTTTAATGGTTCCAAAAACGCTACGAAATGTATAATAGCCACTGGGCACGTGTAAAACAACTTAGATATGTGCCTCACGATAAATTTTGTAGGTCGAGAATATGTAAAAAATAAAAGCCATTCTTAAAAACGCAACATTTTAGTCTTGTCACAAACCAGTTCAAGATTTCCGGTAACTTTTACAACTAACGAACTAACCTAAAACAGCGAAGTGGAAGAGGTAGCTGTCATAAGAAGCTCATTACTCCTGCCTTAAATAAAATTTATCACCGGTTCATTCTAGCGCAAATTGTGATTCAAATACACTGAAGAGCCAAAGAAACTGGTGTACGTGCCTAATATTGTGTAGGACCCCTCGATTACGCAGAAGTGTCGTAACATGACGTGGTATGGACTAATGTCTGAAGTAGCGCTAGATGGAAATGACACCACGAATCCTGCAGGGCTATCCATAAATCCGTAAGAAAACGAGGGGATGGAGATCTCTTCTGAACAGCACATTGCAAGGCATCCCAGATATGCTCAATAATGTTCATGTCTGGGGAGTTTAGTGGCCAGTGGAAGTGTTTAAACTCAGAAGAGTGTTCCTGGAGCCACTATGTAGCAACTCTGGACGTATGGGTTGTCACATTGTACTGCTGGAATTGCCAAAGTCCGTCGGAATTCACAATGTACGTGAATGGATGCAGGTGGTCAGACAGAATGCTTACGTACGTGTCACCTTTCAAAGTCGTATGTAGACGTATCAGGGGTCCCATATCACTCCAACTGCACACGCCCCACATCGTCAGAGAGCCTTCACTAACAAGGGGAGGCCGCCAATTGTAAAATTCAGATTCGATTCATACTGCTCATAATAAAAGCTCATGGCCAGAGACGTAATGTGGCAAAGCACCAAGATGCACTTCTCAGCCGTTGGCGAGAAAATCGACAGTTAAAAGAAACCGTTGCGGTGAAATACTCTCTACGATTAATAGTTTTCTACAGCGTCGTGGCGCAGCGGTAAGCGCTCGGTTTCGTAATCCGAAGGTCGCCGGATCGAATCTTGTGCCATGCAATGTTTTTATTATTAGTTTATATATATATATATATATATATATATATATATATATATATGTAAACTATTAATGAATTGCTTATGCATGTTGGTGAAGGCGGATCGCTCTCCAATTGTACCGCCTCCTTTTTTCCGTTGTTTAACAGGGTGTACCAAAGCTCTCCCGTCCGCACTGATATTCGACGATGTTATAAGTTGCGCTAGGGACCGCATCTACCTTCTCTCGAAGTTAGCACGCAACTACGCTGTTATGCGGCAGCTCGTTTCGGCCCATTCAACACCTGTCCTTCAAGTGTAACGAGCGAGTAACGGAGTCTATATTTCATACCTGGCACAGCAAGTTTGTGTTCGTGGGGTCTCTATTCTAATTCGAACGTTTGACTTACGCTATACGTATTCGTTTCGGAATAATGTTTCTACGTCTTCCGTTAACTGTACGTGGTTAACATTATGAAGACAATTAATAACATTTGTGAAATACAACTTTGTTTGCGGAAAACATAATGATGTTCGAAGTCGACAGTTTTTCCACGACAAACGACTTTCAACAACTTATTATATGCATAATTGTTGCAACTGATTGCCGGGATATATATATATATATATATATATATATATATATATATATATATATATATATATATTTTTGAATTACAAAAAACAAATACTAAAAAAAAAAGTTGCATGGTGCGAGATTCGATCCGGCGACCTTCGGATTACAAACGCGAGCGCTTACCGCTGCGCCACGACCCTGTGGTAAATTATTAATCGTAGAGAGTATTTAACCGCAACGGTTTCTTTTAACTGTCGATTTTCTCGACAACGGCTGAGAAGTGCATCTTGGTGCTTTGCCACATTACAACTCTGGCCATGAGCTTTTGTTATGCTCAGTATGAATCGAATCTGAATTTTACAATTGGCGGCCTCCCCTTGTAAGCTGAACAGTCCCCTACTGACATGCAGGTTCCACGGATTCATGAGATTTTCTCCATACCCGCACACGTCCGTCCGCTCGATGCAATTTGAGACGAGACCCGTCCGACACGTTTCCAATCATCAACAGTCCACTGTCGATGTTGACGGGCCCAGATGAGGCGTGAAGTTTTGTGTCGTGCAATCATCAAGCGTACACGAGTGGTCCTTCGGTGGTGGTGGTGGTGGTTAGTGTTTAACGTCCCGTCGACAACGAGATCAGTAGAGACGGAGCGCAAGCTCGGGTTAGGGAAGGATTGGGAAGGAAATCGGCCGTGCCCTTTCAAAGGAACCATCCCGGCATTTGCCTGAAACGATTTAGGGAAATCGCGGAAAACCTAAATCAGGATGGCTGGAGACGGGATTGAACCGTCGTCCTCCCGAATGCGAGTCCAGTGTGCTAACCACTGCGCCACCTCGCTCGGTTGGTCCTTCGGCTCAGGAAGCCCGTAACGATGATGTTTCTCTGAATGCTTCACACGCTGACACTTGTTGATGGCCCAGCGTTGAAATACGCAGGAATCTGCGGAAGGGTTGACCTTTAGTCACGTTGAACAATTCTCTTCAGTCGTCGTTGTTCACGTTCTCGCAGGATCTTTTTCAGGCTACAGCGATGTCGGAGATTTGATGTTTCACAGGTTTCCTGATATTCACGGTACACTCGTGAAATGGGTGTACCGGAAAATCCCCACTTTATCGCTGCATTGGAGATTATGTGTCCCATCGCCCATGCTTCGACTATAATACCTCGTTCAAACTCACTTAAATCTTGATAACCTGCCATTGTAGCAGCAACAACCGATAGACACTTGTTGTCTTATATATTTGCTACCGACCGCAGCACCGTATTCTGCGTGTTAACGTATCTCTGTATTTGAACAGGCATGCCTATACCAGTTTCTTTGACGCTTCAGTGTACTATTTCTCACGTCCACCCCAGCTTTTTGTGTTCGGTTCTGACAGATTACGCAATGCTGACCAAGTACTTAACGTTTCTAGAAGACATTTTCGTGATAAATGTGGTGTCGAATGAGTGTCCTGTGACAAGATAAGAAAATGAATATGTCAAATGTACATTTAAGCTTATACATTGTTCAGCCTTAAATGTGACTGAGTTGCAGTGTACAGGTGTTCAACAAAAAGATGGAAACACAGCGAGAAATACACGCTTCAGTTTAAATGCAGATGCTAGCGAAGCGTAAAGGTAGTGTTGCTGTATTTGTCCTCAAGCGGGACCTGTGAAATGTCCTCAATATGTTGCATGTGTCCCTCCCGGTCAGAACAGTATTCTGCGTAGCTGAGAGAGCATTATGTCCAGGCTAAGTGAGTTAGAACGTGGACAGATTGTTTTTGGTGCTCATATGGTAGGTGCTTTCGCAAGGACGGTAGTCGACGTGTTTCAAGATTTATATCACAAACAGGGGTAGCAGGGAATCATCATCCACTAAGTCACAACGAAGGTGAATGTGTATGTTGAGTGATCCCGCCAGAGGAGAATTATGACGATTGAGGACAATTGCAAAAGTCTTTGCTGAACTGAATGTATTACTGGCGAACCCTGTCCGCACCAAAACAACATCAAGCGGGGACCTACAGTAAGCAGAAGTTGTAGGGCAAGTTCTGATTCCAAAAACCGGTATTCAGTATGGCAAGTGGCCGTAAGAGGAAAACGTGGTGCCGAAGCCAGAAAACCAGGACTATGGAGCTAACGTAAGAATCATTAGGACTGTTGAGTTGTTTCAAACTTCTGGACAAGTTTACATCCCAGTAGTAAAACTTGGCTGTGGTTCGGTGATAACATGAGGAGCAGCCATATCCTCCATATTCTGAAATTCCGTGGGCCCCATGCTTACTATGCAAGGTCACGTTATATATACATGTGTGTGTGACGAAAAATTTATATGTATATAGTAAAACTAAATTTATACGTTTTTCACTTATTCGATTTTCTCACTTACACTTTTTTTTCGTGCTTTGTCAGAGTTAGGCACTGGTCAAATTTCCCTTGATCAAATCTAGGGCCTCGTTTTAGATCTGATAAAAGGAAGCGTTCGTCTTATGTTTACTGCATGGAGAAATCCACCGCTTGGAGCGCTAGCATCGCTGCATCTGTCTGACACACAATGTTTATCAATATGACTCCCAGATTTACATGGTGCGTCGCGTATATAACAGAATTGATAGAAATATTCTTGGCAATCACTGTGGTGGAAATGATCATACTGACGATATTTCACATAATGATGAAGAATGGAACCGACTTGAAGAGCAGGCATCATTTGAGGATTACGTGGATGTTGATGAAAACCTCGTCACTACAGAACACATGACTATCGCTGAGATAGTTCCATATCCATCGCGGGATCTGGACGAGGAAGAAACTGACGATGAGGATGATATAGAAGAGCCTCAGCACTCTTCCGTGACGTTTAACGATGCAGTAAACCCGTTAGAAATAATGTCACGCCACAATGTTTCTGACGAAATAATGACAGAGTTATCCCGTGTCGAGAGTACAGCGTACGCTGTTGCCGCGTCAAAGGAGAAAAATACAAAAAATTACAGACTTTTTTACGAAATCAGGTTTTCTTCTGTGTAGACGTTTATATTTTTCTTTATAACTTTAAGTATGGTACCTAGAAAGCCTATATAACGTTTTGTAGAAATTGTGTCTAAAAATTAATTTGACAGTATGGTGCTACATTCCATATATACGCTTTCCACACTTAGTCCGTTGAAAAACGTATCAACGAAGTTTTACTACATATAAGAGACGGAATGGGACCAGGACGTAACCATGTAGCACCCTCCTGTCACTTTACGTCATCCCCTACCACATTCAAATCTACTACACACACCAAGAAAGTTTTTCATCACCCCAGTTCCCAGAACTCCTGAAGATAGTCGTTGACTGTGGATATTGTATCACAGACAAGGTCCCTTTGACTGTTCAGAGATGTCACTAAAACCGCCCAAAGACGTAAACCATGCATGAGCAGCGCCTATTAGACGGAGGGGGTCCCACAGCCGATCAGTTCCAGACATTCATCCAGGAAAGAGGTACACGGCTTGTGTTGTCTGTAGTTAAACCATGCCTAGACGGTCAACATCGCGGTCCGATCGTGTCCGCATCGTTGCTTTGTGCCAATAAGGGGTCTCAAAAAGGGAAGTTCCCAGGCGTCTCGGAGTGAAATAAGCGATGTTGTTCGGACATGTATGTGATGCAGGGAGACAGGAACTGTCGAAGACATGCCTCGCTAAGGCCGCCCAAGGACTGCTACTGCAGTGGGTCACCGCTACCTACGGATTATAGCTCGGAGGAACCCTGACCGCAACGCTACCATGTTGAATAATGCTTTTCGTGCCGCCACAGGGTGTCGTGTTACGTCTCAAACTGTGCGCAGTGGGTTGCATAACGCGCAACTTCACTCCCGACGTCCATGACGTCGACCACTACAGCATGCAGTGGGGTACAGGCGCGACCAGCAACATGCGGAAGGGAACGCTCAGGATTGGGGTCACGTTCTCTTCACCGATTAGTGTCGCATGTGCCTTCAACCAGACAATAGTCGGAGACGTGTTTGGAGGCAACCCGGTCAGGCTGAACGCCTTAGACACACTGTCCACCGAGTGCAGCAAAGTGCAGGTTCCCTGCAGTTCTGGGATGGCATTATGTGTGGCCGACGTACGCCGCTGGTGGTCATGGTAGGCGCCGTAACTGCTGTACGATACGTGAATGCCATAAACCGACCGATACTGCAACCACATCGGCAGGATATTGGCGAGGCATTCGTCTTCACGGATGACAATTCGCACCCGCATCGTGCATATCTTGTGAATGACTCCCTTCAGGATAACGACATCGCTCAACTAGAGTGGCCAGAATGTTCTCCAGACACGAACCCTATCGAACATGCCTGGGATGGATTGAAAAGGGCTGTTTACGGACGACGTGACCCACCAACCACTCTGAAGGATCTATGCAGAATCGCCTTTGAGAAGTGGGACGATGTGGACCAACAGTGCGTTGATGAACTTGTGGGTAGTCTGCCATGGATGAATACAGGCATGCATTAGTGCAAGAGGACGTGCTACTGGGTATTAGAGGTAATGGTGTGTACAGCAATCTGGACAACCACCTCTATGGTGGTACAACAAGCAATGTGTGGTTTTCATGAGGAACAAAAAGAGCGGAAATAATGTTGATATTGATCTGTATTCCAGTTTTCTGTACAGGCTCCAGAACTCTCGGAACCGAGGTGATTCAAAACTTTTTTTATGTGTTTATTTCATGTTCATTGATACTGGAAGACAACTTCCTGCTTCGTCTTTCCTGGTGATAAGTGAACATACATTGCATGTTAAATGGTCACGGAAATGCCACGCAGATGTGGTGCTGATAAACGTTAGATTGGAATGGGGACGGGTGATCAGGTACAGCTAGAAAGAACAATGTCATTGTCACAGAAAATCTATATATATTTGACAATTATTTCAGTGCGATACAATCAAGGATTTAGGTTATTGTCATGATGTTACACCGTCCAGCTCACCGCCCCAGTAGGCCACCTACGTCGAAACCGGCGGCGCCGTGCGCTTTGCCGGCAAGATCGCCTGGAATCGCCAAACCGCCGACTGGGCCGTGGCCGCCCTTTCCCAGAGGCAGGCCGTCGGTCAGCCCGTGGCCGCCGTAGCCCCCGTGGCCGTCATGGTCCCAGCCGTCGTGCCCGTCGTGTCCGCCGTGGCCGCCGTGTCCGCCCTTGCCGCCGAGGCCGCCGAGAGCTCCTGTGAGTGTGTCCACTAAGCCAGTCACCTGCAAACACGAACGAGTCGAACGAGCGCTTAAACCACTTGTAAGGCTGAGTGTGGTACAGACGAGGAGAGATCGACGTCGGATCCGCCTCACTGCTCAGTTCCCTTACTGCCCTTCAGAGTATCCAGCAACCCTCTCTGTTATGCTGTCATGTGCTATCCTCTTCATCTATTCGTAACTGCTGCAGCCAACATCCATTTCAACTTACACACCCATTTGAACCTACCGTAGTCAAGACTTGGCTTCGACTACCGTTTTATACCCAACACCCCACACTTCTGTCTATTACAAAACTGACTATATGTTCGTATCTAAGAATGAGTCGTTTCCACGGGTCCCGCTCCTAGTTGGGTAATGGCAGAAATCTCTTTTCTCACCAGTTCCATTCAGTAGGGGGGAGTGAAGCCTATTATACTGAGGATTGTGTATCTAGGAACATATATTTTGCTCAGTAATGAAGCCTAGTGACTGATTTTAAGGCCGGCCGGAGTGGCCGAGCGGTTCTAGGCGCATCAGTCGGGAACCGCGCTGCTGCTACGGTCGCAGGTTCGAATCCTGCGTCGGGCATGGATATGTGTGATGTCCTTAGGTTAGTTAGGATTAAGTAGTTCTAAGTTCTAGGGGACTGATGACCTCAGATGTTAAGTCCCATAGTGCTCAAGCCATTTTGAACCAAATTGCTCATTATAGCCCAATTTCACGTCACATGTAATCTTTCCATTTATTGAGCTGTGCCCAGAGCCATTTGAATCATTTTTTACTGATTTTAGAAACATATGAAGGAATATACATTACCGACCGCTACAAACAACTTACGCGATTTTCTACAGTTTCTCTTGTTGCTAGACATGACGTGTTCTGTGCACCATTTGTAATTATTTCAAGTTTTACACATATAACTACAGTATTATACATTAAAGAATATTTTGAATGTGTTGTCGATTCTTCAGTTACAGACTTCTGTGACTAGTACACTATTTATATAACGTTTGGACGATGAAGGTATAATTTGTCTTCGGTGCATTATCTTGTAACTTGTAGTAGAAGAACGTCTTTTACCACGCAACATGAGACATTTGCTGACCAAGCGAATTTCTATAATGTCTTAACAAATTTCCTTGTCCTGCAGATGGATAACTCTCTTAGCTGCCAACAGCTACAGTTTAAAAATGAATTTTATTTGTAACTTATTTTTTACAAGGGCGATGCAGAATCCGATCACCACGAACACTGCATAGGTTAGAAAGGTGATGCACCCTCCCGCACACCAGTCGCACAACACCCAATAACATGGAAAGTAGGGTTTCTAGATGTAGGATTAGAATGAAGAAATGGTGTTATAATGATGACTAGGAAAATGATTATGTAAAGATCACGACTCGCATTGTCTTCCTAAATTTAATCAAAACTGTCATTCAGCAAGCCCTGATTTTACCGAACGGGAACGACAAGAATGCTTTTCAGCATTTGAAAACTAAGAATTACTGCAAACAGCGTAGAAACCCATTGTTTCGAGAATGAAATCTCACTGGATGGAACAGAAGAAATAGGTACCAGAGAATATTGGCTTCGTGTTAAGAATAAGAGAGGAGAAAGACTAAATGAGATCTGGAATAAAATTTCAGCTAGTACTAGCGAATAAACAGTCCAGAACTCACAAGGGGGGGGGGGGGGAGGTGTATTTGGAAAAGGCGTGCAGACACGAGAAGATTCCCGTTGGACTATCTACATCTACATCTATCTACATCTATACTCCGCGAGCCACCTTACGGTGTGTGGCGGAGGGTACTTATTGTACCACTATCTGATCCCCCCTTCCCTGTTCCATTCACGAATTGTGCGTGGGAAGAACGACTGCTTGTAAGTCTCCGTATTTGCTCTAATTTCTCGGATCTTTTCGTTGTGATCATTACACGAGATATATGTGGGCGGTAGTAATATGTTGCCCATCTCTTCCCGGAATGTGCTCTTTCGTAATTTCGATAATAAACCTCTCCGTATTGCGTAACGCCTTTCTTGAAGTGTCCGCCACTGGAGCTTGTTCAGCATCTCCGTAACGCTCTCGCGCTGACTAAATGTCCCCATGACGAATCGCGCTGCTTTTCGCTGGATCATGTCTATCTCTTCTATTAATCCAACCTGGTAAGGGTCCCATACTGATGAGCAATACTCAAGAATCGGACGAACAAGCGTTTTGTAAGCTACTTCTTTCGTCGATGAGTCACATTTTCTTAGCATTCTTCCTATGAATCTCAACCTGGCGCCTGCTTTTCCCACTATTTGTTTTATGTGATCATTCCACTTCAGATCGCTCCGGATAGTAACTCCTAAGTATTTTACGGTCGTTACCGCTTCCAATGATTTACCACCTATGGCATAGTCGTACTGGAATGGATTTCTGCCCCTATGTATGCGCATTATATTACATTTATCTACGTTTAGGGAAAGCTGCCAGCTGTCGCACCATGCATTAATCCTCTGCAGGTCCTCCTGGAGTACGTACGAGTCTTCTGATGTTGCTACTTTCTTGTAGACAACCGTGTCATCTGCAAATAGCCTCACGGAGCTACCGATGTTGTCAACTAAGTCATTTATGTATATTGTAAACAATAAAGGTCCTATCACGCTTCCCTGCGGTACTCCCGAAATTACCTCTACATCTGCAGATTTTGAACCGTTAAGAATGACATGTTGTGTTCTTTCTTCTAGGAAATCCTGAATCCAATCACAAACCTGGTCCGATAATCCGTAAGCTCGTATTTTTTTCACTAAACGTAAGTGCGGAACCGTATCAAATGCCTTCCTGAAGTCCAGGAATACGGCATCAATCTGCTCGCCAGTGTCTACGGCACTGTGAATTTCTTGGGCAAATAGGGCGAGCTGAGTTTCACATGATCTCTGTTTGCGGAATCCATGTTGGTTATGATGAAGGAGATTTGTATTATCTAAGAACGTCATAATACGAGAACACAAAACATGTTCCATTATTCTACAACAGATTGACGTAAGCGAAATAGGCCTATAATTATTCGCATCTGATTTATGACCCTTCTTGAAAATGGGAACGACCTGCGCTTTCTTCCAGTCGCTAGGTACTTTACGTTCTTCCAGCGATCTACGATAAATTGCTGATAGAAAGGGGGCAAGTTCTTTAGCATAATCACTGTAGAATCTTAAGGGTATCTCGTCTGGTCCGGATGCTTTTCCGCTACTAAGTGATAGCAGTTGTTTTTCAATTCCGATATCGTTTATTTCAATATTTTCCATTTTGGCGTCCGTGCGACGGCTGAAGTCAGGGACCGTGTTACGATTTTCCGCAGTGAAACAGTTTCGGAACACTGAATTCAGTATTTCTGCCTTTCTTCGGTCGTCCTCTGTTTCGGTGCCATCGTGGTCAACGAGTGACTGAATAGGGGATTTAGATCCGCTTACCGATTTTACATATGACCAAAACTTTTTAGGGTTCTTGTTTAGATTGTTTGCCAATGTTTTATGTTCGAATTCGTTGAATGCTTCTCTCATTGCTCTCTTTACGCTCTTTTTCGCTTCGTTCAGCTTTTCCTTATCAGCTATGATTCGACTACTCTTAAACCTATGATGAAGCTTTCTTTGTTTCCGTAGTACCTTTCGTACATGATTGTTATACCACGGTGGATCTTTCCCCTCGCTTTGGACCTTAGTCGGTACGAACTTATCTAAGGCGTACTGGACGATGTTTCTGAATTTTTTCCATTTTTGTTCCACATCCTCTTCCTCAGAAATGAACATTTGATGGTGGTCACTCAGATATTCTGCGATTTGTGCCCTATCACTCTTGTTAAGCAAATATATTTTCCTTCCTTTCTTGGCATTTCTTATTACACTTGTAGTCATTGATGCAACCACTGACTTATGATCACTGATACCCTCTTCTACATTCACGGAGTCGAAAAGTTCCGGTCTATTTGTTGCTATGAGGTCTAAAACGTTAGCTTCACGAGTTGGTTCTCTAACTATCTGCTCGAAGTAATTCTCGGACAAGGCAGTCAGGATAATGTCACAAGAGTCTCTGTCCCTGGCTCCAGTTCTGATTGTGTGACTATCCCATTCTATACCTGGTAGACTGAAGTCTCCCCCTATTACAATAGTATGATCACGAAACTTCTTTACGACGTTCTGCAGGTTCTCTCTGAGGCGCTCAACTACTACGGTTGCTGATGCAGGTGGTCTATAGAAGCATCCGACTATCATATCTGACCCACCTTTGATACTTAACTTAACCCAGATTATTTCACATTCGCATTCGCTAATAACTTCACTGGATATTATTGAATTCTTTACTGCTATAAATACTCCTCCACCATTGGCGTTTATCCTATCCTTGCGGTATATATTCCATTCTGTGTCTAGGATTTCGTTACTGTTCACTTCCGGTTTTAACCAACTTTCCGTTCCTAATACTATATGCGCACTATTTCCTTCAATAAGAGATAATAATTCAGGAACCTTGCCCTGGATACTCCTGCAGTTTACCAATATTACGTTAACTTTTCCTGTTTTCGGTCTCTGAGGACGGACGTTCTTTATCAACGATGATAATGTCCTCTCTGGTAAGCCGTCAGGTATTTTATCGTTTCGCCCAAGGGGGGGTCCCTCTAACCTAAAAAACCCCCGTGTGCACGCCACACGTACTCTGCTACCCTAGTAGCTGCTTCCGGTGTGTAGTGCACGCCTGACCTGTCTAGGGGGGCCCTACAGTTCTCCACCCAATAACGGAGGTCGATGAATTTGCAACCATTATAGTCGCAGAGTCGTCTGAGCCTCTGGTTTAGACCCTCCACACGGCTCCAAACCAGAGGACCGCGATCGACTCTGTGCACTATGCTGCAGATATTAAGCTCAGCTTGCACTCCGCTTGCGATGCTGGTTGTCTTCACCAAATCAGCCAGCCGCCGGAAGGAACCAAGGATGGCCTCAGAACCCAAGCGGCAGGCGTCATTCGTTCCGACATGTGCTACTATCTGCAGCCGGTCACACCCAGTGCGTTCAATAGCTGCCGGAAGGGCCTCCTCCACATTACGGACGAGACCCCCCGGCAAGCACACCGAGTGCACACTGGCATTCTTCCCCGACCTACCCGCTATTTTCCTAAGGGGCTCCATAACCCGCCTAACGTTGGAGCTCCCTATAACTAATAGGCCCGCCCTCTGTGACTGTCGGGACCTTGAAGGAGAATCGGCCACTTGCCCAACAGGCGAGGCATCCTGTGGTGGCTCGGAAACGATGTCATCACCACTAGGAAGCACCCCGTACCCGTTGGAAACGGGTAAGGCAGCTGCCACGCGGCCAGATCCCACCTTCGCCTTTCGGCCAGGCACGCGCGAGCCCACCACTGTCCGCCATTCACCCTGGAGTGATGGCTGACCGGTAAGATGCTCACTGCCGGAAGACGCAGCGACATCAGGGGTTCCATGTGATTCCAAGGCCACCGAAGTAGGCATAGGTCTCACCACAGTTGCCCCAACGCCACTACGAGGCGACGCCTGCGCCTCGAGCTCGATGAGCCTAACAGACAAAGCCTCCACCTGCCCCCGAAGAGTGGCCAATTCTC
Source organism: Schistocerca piceifrons (assembly GCF_021461385.2). Classification (NCBI taxonomy): domain Eukaryota; kingdom Metazoa; phylum Arthropoda; class Insecta; order Orthoptera; family Acrididae; genus Schistocerca; species Schistocerca piceifrons. The sequence continues at coordinate 85,856,014 of NC_060141.1, forward strand.
CTTGCGTCCGCTCACAACAACCACAGTCCCTACACATGACTACGTTTACCCTACTCTATACGGTGACAAATTCCCAAGATAATCTTCTGATGAGCTACTCTGATAATCAAGAAACACTCACTGAAATACGAGACGCGAAAACTACGCTAGGTTTTCCCAGAAAAACTATTTAAAAGCTAAGCGCAGCAAATAAGTACAAAAACGCTTTATACAAACAGTACTCGCTGCTGCTGGTGCTCTCGCTCTGGCTGTCACAAGACAACTGCTGATTCAAGTGACTAGTGGCTAACGGCCGCGAAACAAACAAAAGACGGTTTTAGGGCGCTTTCTGTTCTAAACGATCAAGAAAACACTAAGGAATCTAACACGAAAACTACGTAAAGTTTTATCAAGAACTGTTAGTTACTATGCAGAGCAGATAAACACAAATAGAATCCCTTCCTTAGCTGAAGGTCGTAAACAAAATGCAAAATAAACGCTTTATACAAACAGTACTCGCTGCTGCTGGTGCTCTCGCTCTGGCTGTCACAAGACTATGTCGTGTTGACACAGAAATTCAGAAATCTGTTACTGAATGTTAAGGTCTATCGAAGATCGATCATAGTTTCAGATCATAATGTAGTAATGATGGGAAGTAGGCTGACATTTAAGAGAAACGACGGAAACGATCAAAGTGGAAACAAGTGGAATACTGAAGTAACGAGGAATGATGAATGTTCCCTGTTGCTGTAGGTACCGCTATAACGAATAGCACAAGAGGCAGTACAATGGAAAGGAATTGACCTCCAAACATGAAAGTCGCAGAAGTTGTAGAGGTGGTTATAGGTACAAGGAACATAACTCCAAGGAAACCCTGTATAGCAGAAGACATACTTCAGCTGTTCATAGCAAAAGGGCTTTGTTTTACTGCCAACGCCAGTCATTGGATGTATAATCAACAGCGTCTGTTAAGTACAGTCCTTTGTGTACATTATTATAGTAAATGAGATCTTGTGAGCACCGATAAGCAATTATGAAAGTAATTATTTGCTGCCAACATCACTAGAACATTTTCTCCAAACGGAACTAGCGTCTTCTGTATCACATGAAGCGCAGGAAAGTATAGTACCTCACTCGGGATTGTAGTGCACTTCAGAATGTCAGAGCTGCAGGTCAATTATTAATATAGTAACGAAAGTTCTTTTAAGGGAAAGAAGTCAATTGGGTAAACGAAATAACTGGGCCCGGCTGACCATGCGTAAACTGTAATTTGAAATGGAAAGCCGCCCACCAAAGGGATGAGGATGCTTCGTAACGAGGGACAGGCGACAGAGAACATTCCTCATAGCATTTTCTGACAGTAATGAATTGTCACAGTCATAGCTAGTAACTAATATTTTACAGTTTCTGTGATAGTACTACGACTGACTAGTAGACCATATCAGCCACTATTTAATACTGAGCGATAAACACTAAACTGCAGGGGACCGAAGCTGTCGAATGTACATGGAAAAAGGTTGTAGAAGATCCAGAACATAGACTCTCGTTCCCGGGTTCGATTCCCAGCGGGGTCAGGGATTTTCTCTGCCTCGTGATGGCTGGGTGTTGTGTGCTGTCCTTAGGTTAGTTAGGTTTAAGTAGTTCTAAGTTCTAGGGAACTGATGACCATAGATGTTAAGTCCCATTGTGCTCAGAGCCATTTGAACCATAGGCTCTCGGAAAAATACACTCTAGTGTATTAGCCGGCCGGTGTGGTCGTGCGGTTCTAGGCGCTTCAGTCTGGAACCGCGTGACCGCTAAGGTCGCAGGGTCGAATCCTGCCTCGGGCATGGATGTGTGTGATGTCCTTAGGTTAGTTAGCTTTAATTAGTTCTAAGTTTTAGGGGGCTGATGACCTCAGAAGTTAAGTCCCATAGTGCTCAGAGCCATATCGCTAGTGTATTATCTGCCTCACCATCAAGAGAAAACAGTTAGTTTGATGCAAGAAGGAACAGTACAGTGAAAGGAAAATTGTTAAGGACTGGCAATGACTGGTATATGCAAAACAGGTCATAGGGATATACGAACCTCATAAATGCATAGAAATGACTAGTACACGATGGAAACAGACGGAGGAAAAGCATAAGAAAGACAACGTCAGATTAGTGAAAGGCTAATGGCCTGATGGTTTTAGAGAGAGAGAGAGAGAGAGAGTGAGAGAGAGATAAGAGACGAAGAGAGAGAGAGAGAAAATGTGCATTGTTCATATGTGCAGTGAACGTCCGCTTTCTCATAGTTCAACAGAAGTACTTACAATTTTGACGAGGCAGCCAACCAGGTCAGGGAACTTCTTTTCTGCCTCCTTCAGTTCCTTATCCGCCCCGGGCACCGCGTGACGTGCCTGAAAGAGATAAGACAGTGTGAAAAAAGCAGATGAAGTTAATATTCGTCTTAATGATTCTAACGCTTTTTCTGACAACAAGAATAAGTAGTCTGAATATAAAGGAATATTTATTTAGTTTCTGCGACCACGAAAATAGCTATGAGATGAAACTGAAATGAAAATAAGCCTCAGTTGCTATATGTCATAGATTATGCTAAGTAACATGGTCATAGCGTAACAGAAAGGCATCATTATTTTTAAATAATTGTCGCCAGAGGAGCCAAATATTACATATCTATAAATGTTGTATTCTTAGATAACGGAGGCCTGTCTGAAGAAATATATTTCTGTGCCCAACGGAAAGTTTTGTAGCTGTGTATGTTGTTGTGCACTGCTGGCCACCGTAAATGCAACACCCTGAAGGAAGCATCCGAATCAAGTGAAATTTACACCATGAGTTTGCAGCGATGCGATATGCAACTGATTAGAATTTCAGCGCAGACGCACATCACGCGCGCCTGTGGCGCCACCTCATAGCGCCATTTAAGGCTTGGCGATTTCGACGAGTGTACGTTTGGCACGTGTGTTTACCTTGTGGTTGTTTCACAAGACGATCAGTTATGCCTCGTAGACAACAGCGGACATCTTTTGATCAAGTATCCGAGTTCGAAAGAGGAAGGATAGTGGCTTACCGAGATTGTGGATTATCATACAGAAAAATCGCTAGTCGTGTTGGACGAAACCAAACAACTGTAATGCGGATATGTGACCGTTGGATGCAGGAGGGTACGACGGACCGACGTGGTCGATCGCATTCACCTCGGTGCACCACTGCACGTGCTGATAGGCAAATTGTGCGCATGGCAGTGACGGATCGCTCAGTGACATCCCGAACCATAGCATAGCACATTGCGTCTGTAACGCATCATCCAGTGTCTGCGCGTACCATTCGACGCCGTTTACAGCAGAGTGGTCTGTCCGCAAGACGTCCATTGCTTCGTCTACCATTGACGCAGAACCACAGACGTCTCCGTCGCCAATGGTGTGATGACAGACGGATGTGGACGGCAGAATGGAATGACGTTCTCTTTACTGACGAGGCACACTTCTGTCTGCAGCACCACGATGGCCGGATTGGAGTGTGGAGACACCGTGGAGAGAGGATGCTGGACAGCTGCATTATGCACCGCCACACAGGTCTTGCACCGGGTATTATGGTATGGGGCGGTATTGGATATTACTCTCGCACGCCTCTAGTACGCATTGCCGGTACTTTAAATAGCCGGCGCTACATATCCGAGGTGCTGGAGCCAGTTGTCCTTCCTTACCTTCAGGGCTCGGCCACAGCCATATTTCAACAGGATAATGCGCGACCACACGTGGCACGCATTTTCCAAAGGTTCTTCGTCAATAACCAGATTGAATTGCTTCCCTGGCCGGCTCGCTCTCCGAATCTTTCGCCGATAGAAAATATGTGGTCCATGGTTGCTCAACGAGTGACACAGATTACATCCCCAGCTGCCACACCAGATGATCTTTGGCAACGTGTGGAAGCTGCTTGGGCTGCTGTACCCCAGGAACACATCCAACGTCTCTTTGACTCAATGCCGAGACGTGTGGCAGCGGTGATCTCCAACAATGGCGGCTACTATGGCTACTGATTCTGGTAGGAACCACGTGACACAGACGTCTGTAAACGTAATCATTCGATACTTGGTCAACATGTTATCTACAAAATAAATTTTGTTGTGCTACCTCTTGTCTTTCTTGGTGTTGCATTTACGGTGGCCAGCAGTGTATAAGACTACTTTTAAGACATACGACTACTTCTCTGAGATGAAAGTAATTACGAATGAAAGTTAATTATCGTTCCTGCGCATATCAAACAACGTGAAGATATTCAGATTATCATGAAGCATCGTCCTGTTTGTCTGGAAAAAATATTGTAAATCCTATGAAGAAATTACTTTTTTCTGTGATTATCTCGTGGTACCTCCTAGAGTGGCCTCTCGATATATATATGTTTAAGATGACGCATCTAGTAGATGCTACAGACGCCACTTGCCACGTTTGGACACTTTGTGCCCATCACAACGATACCTTTTCTGTTTATTGCTAGTAAACGTCTTTTTGGCTTGGTGCATTATTTTGCAGGAACTCCAACGTCATGCGGGGTTTTACTTCAGGTTTGTTACACAGCCTGCTTTCTGTACGCTAACTTCTGTTCTTTTTCCATGACTCCACCACGTAACGTAACGAAACATCAGATTTTATGGAATCTGCTTTCCCGTTACAATAGACAATAAGATTTGAGGTGCCTGCATACTGGAGTGTAGATAACAGTTTCAGACAAGCGACGGCGGCGGCACTTCTCAACACGAATACCATAAAGTAACTTTGGAATTTCTGTCGGTCTTCTTACTTAATCCACACTCTGCTCGCAACTCACAGACCGATCGTAGCAGGCATGTACCTCCTCCGACAGCTATTGGCCCAGTAGAGCCACATCCGTCGAACATTTGTTGACGCACACGGACACAGCTGGGGGAGTGATCATGCAGGGCATTGTCTCGTTTAAGACACACACCTACACTGGGATTTTGTGACAGAACAAATGCCATCCTACTCTTTCACTTTTCAAGTACGAGAAACAGTGGTAACTATACTATATATGCCCTCTAAGCATTTCAGATATCAGGCTATTTCTTCAGGTCTGAAATGAACTCTAAAGTCATTAGTATACCTCATCATAAACCGCACCTCATTACCTAGGTAACCTACCCTATGACGATGTCGTAAGACAACGCCAAACTGTCAGATATCTTAGACTTTTTAGTGACCTAGATATCACTCAGCTAGTGCAACAGATACACTTCACAGACTCACTTCCCTTGAAGAGAAAGGTTTCATTACAAGACGATTCGTCTCTGCTAAGGCGTCAGCGTTGTCCTCTACAAGAAATATTTGGAAGCAGTTCACAGGACACTATATGCTAGGGGGGCTGTGGCACACCTGCAAATGGCTACCATCACTGTTCCTTGGTTACACAGGGTTATTCCTAAGTACTTCAGACGGTATGGAAGAGGTCTGTGCGAAACGACATACAGGTTGTCAGTAGATAACCCGTCTTATAAAAGTTTTAACTGGGATTGTAGGTGCTCTGTATGAGCACAGACTGTGGGATGGAAACTTGTTTGCAGTTCAGGCAAGTCCCTGACACGAACTGTCCAGGAAGGGAACCAGAGCGTGTTTTGGAAATCTGTTAATTTGGTTGACTATCTGGAGTGGGAAACTAATTTCATGTGACGGCACGTAGAGGACGATTTTTCTAAGTGTTCTGATACACCTATGATCTAGTGCAACTAGGCCACGCAGTGTGTTACAATTTGAAATTGGGACAGATTCTCTGTCCACTGATTTTTGTAATTATTCTGGAATTCTCGTACTTTATTCTGCAGTCGCCTTCTGAAATCCCTGGGGCACTTCTGAAATAACCTTACAGATTAAACCACATGGCTCGCTATGACTAAGAGACGTGTACCATCCCGTGTTGATCAGTACTTCGTGGTCTGATATCGGTCATGTTTTATTTGTAAATGCAGTCGCTTACTCTGCTAAACACCCGAAAATCTATTGGCAGTGGTTACGTGTATCACGTTCTTGTTTAATACTCAAAACTTAACAGCAACTGAATTGTAAGAGTGCGGGCTTAAACACGCAATTCGCATAATTTAAAATGTATATTAATAAATTGTGGACATGCTAAAATCATTAAAAAAGACGGAAATAACCTCATGAAAGACTGGATGTTTAATATAAGAAAGAAAGATGCACATTAGAACACAAGGAAATGGCGTAAATAAGAACTGTGCAGTTACACATTGAGAAATTGGCCAAGCCATTCAAAGAGATACAAATGACCCTCAAGAAGACGGGATGTTTAGTATTAAAAAGAAGACTGCTGATTAGTTGAAAATTTCTAAATTTCTCTATTCCGATTTTTGTAATTCCCAGCCTTGCAAATAAGAACTATTGCCTCATATGTGTCATAACCAGGCACTAAAACCGATGCTCAATAGAACATAACGAGACATCTGATCTATTGATCAATGATGTACGAACTCTGATAATACTACTTCCCTCGTATTTCGACACATGTGGAATATGTACGACGTGTGAGAGTAGCAGCCATTAACATCCCAAGAACCTTCTACATCCCAATTCACTTCATTCAGTGACAACATTTTTCAGATGTATTCAAGTAATTAATTAAAAAATCAGATATCTGCAGTTCATTTCATACCTCTTTCTTGGCGTCGTCCAGCGAACTGATGTCATGGCCGAAGTCCTTTTCCTTATGCAGTATTTTTGCCCACTGCAAAAGAAAGTATGGTAATCAGTGGCAATAGGTAAAAGACATATATCGTGTGTGACTAATGTTTAGTTAGTAAAAGTGTAGAATATGTACAGATCGTTCGCACTAAAAGCTGCATATAATGCACTAATTGTGAAATTTCCTAATTGTTGATAAAACTGTCGATCGAGTAACAGCGTAGGTGTTGGGACCACATGAAAATTAAAATTATATGGTTTGGTGGAAAGTTACTTCAAGACGATAGTGTTACTGCATACTCATATTGTTTTAATAAACGTTGAATACCATAAAACCCGCAAATAGCTATCGAAATGTAGCTCTGGTATTTACCTGAAATCAAAATACATTTATATGTACTAATGCAGATGTCTAATTGCTTGTCCTTATGTTACAAACCTAAACAGAGTTACCTGCGCGACTTACAGGACGACAACGTGCCTCGGATAGCTAAAGGGGCGTCGTAAGGGGCCTGTCGAAAATTTATTTAAAATGGCGGAAAATGTTCCTTGTTTCATTTTCTACCTATCTACTGCGACAGTAACACCGGTACATGCAACTACCTACAAAGCGTCACCCCCCTACCCCCACCCTTCCCTTTCCTGCACCCCACCTCTACGTCTGTAGTCATCACTGTAGCACGGTAGTTCTGAGTTTCAAATTGAACGGGTCGGGGTTCATATCCCTGTTAGGCCGTAACGTTTTACGTTTTATATGGGTCTGTAAATCGCTTCAATAGAAATGAAAATTGATTCTTTTGTAAAAAAAGTTACGTCATTTTGTCACTCTTTTCTGGTAACTTATTGGAACAAAAACCCTACAGTTACGTATTTACTTACTTGGTGGGCAAAATGGACTCTAGGAAGTCACTTGATTGGACCCATTGGAGGGCGTCGCGAGGGATAAATTTACACGAATGTATCTGATGGTCTGCTGCAGTCAAACCTACTCGCAACTTGTCACAAACTCTTAAATTGAGAAGCCAATATTGCTTCCAACCCTCATAACTACCATTCTATGAAAATCCTGGCGTAGTTGTGTCAGATTAAATTGAGGTGTCTTTTTGGAGCGTCCTGGAGATTGGTAGTGTCCTTTGGACGCTACTTCTAAGCACGTGGGTGGCGTATTGTGTTTCATTTTGTCAAACATAGATTCTTCATAACATCACAAACCTTCTCACACTGGGTAAACAAACACATTACCTTCGAGTCTACATTCCGTATCTCAGTAATACCATCTACCGGGTGATCAAAAAGTCAGTAATATTTGAAAACTGAATAAATCACGGAATAATGTAGATAGAGAGGTACAAATTGCCACACATGCATGGAATGACATGGGGTTTTATTAGAACCAAAAAAATACAAAATTTCAAAAAATGTCCGACAGATGGCACTTCATCTGATCAGAATAGCAATAATTAGCATAACCATGTAAGACAAAGCAAAGATGGTGTTCTTCACAGGAAATGCTCAAAATGTCCACCATCATTCCTCAACAATAGCTGTAGTCGAGGAATAATGTTGTGAACAGCACTGTAAAGCATGTCCGGAGTTATGGTGAGGCATTGGCGTCGGATGTTGTCTTTCAGGATCCAAAGAGATGTCGGTCGATCATGATGCACTTGCGACTTCAGGTAACCCCAAAGCCAATAATCGCACGGACTGAGGTCTGGGGACCTGGGAGGCCAAGCATGACGAAAGTGGCGGCTGAGCACACGGTCATCACCAAACGACGTGCGCAAGAGATCTTTCACGCATCTAGCAATATGGGGAGGAGCGCCATCCTGCATAAACATCGTCCGTTCCAGCAGTTGTTTATCAGCCAGGCTGGGGATGATGCGATTCTGTAACATATTGGCGTACGTCTCGCCCGTCACGGCAGCAGTAATGACGTTTTGCTGTCTAGTGCCATCTGTCAGACATTTTGTAAACTTAGTTTTTTTTGTTCTAATAAAACCCCATGTCATTCCAAGCATGTGTGTCAATTTTGACCTCTCTATCTCCATTACTCCGTGGTTTATTAAGTTTTCAAACTTATACTGACTGTTTGATCACCCGATAGTAATCATTCTGTTGCGTGATAAGTTTTTCAAGGTTACATATTGTTTTTCGTGTTTTTAGGTACCCTTTCTTTTATGTTTTACTGAACTAGTACTTCGACACACACACACACACACACACACACACACACACACACGCACACACACACAAGTCGCTACTCGCATTACTAAGAAGCTACTTGTCGTTGCCTCTTAGTTCTCCAACCTTGAAGTGGGTGATATGGAATACTTCTTCAGTTAGTGATAATCACCTTCCACACACACTCGTCTCGTGTTCGTGAGCGACGGCGTGCGTTACATCCGTTTGTAACAACATGATTGAAGTTTCGCATATTGACTAAACTGATGGAGCGATCTATATTTAACTTGGAAAAACTTCTTAGAGCCAAGGTCGCACTAACTGATAATTACTATTGACGACCACTTTGGGAGCTGAAACTATCCTCTTACAATCTTCAAAAATGTTTGGTAATCAACAGTGTTAGATTATGAATACATCACTCATGCTGTGTCGTCATTATAGTGTAGAACATGCAGCACATGATATAAAGGTTTCTCAAAAGTAAAACCTATACAAACCCATTTGCAATAGCTGTTTTTATATCTGTATATATATAGTTTTACTTTCGAAAAATGTATATATAATGTGCTGTATATTCTCCAACATAAGAGCTGCGTGGGTTAGCCGAGCGGTCTCAGGCACTGCAGTCATTGACAGTGTGGCTGGTCCCGGCGGAGGTTCGAGTCCTCTCTCGGGCATGGGTGTGTGTATTTGTCCTTAGGACAATTTAGGTTAGGAAGTGTGTGAGCTTAGGGACTGATGACCTTATCAGTTAAGTCCCATACAATTTCACACACAAATCACAAAATCCAACATAACAATGACACGGCATGGCTGATAAATTTATGATCAAAATTTTTTTGAGAATTAGAAGATAGTTTTATAACTTCGAAACTGGTAGTCAATAATAAACATTAATTAATGTAATTTTAGCTATAAAACGTTTCTTAAACTTCCCGCTACGCGTAAACATGTTACTTTACTCGTGTTTTAACTTCCGAAGGAAAGCTAGAGCAATTTTCTCGTAAAATGCTTGGACGTTTCCACAGACTGATTTAGTTTGAAGTAGCGCGTCATAGCGTCCGGCCTCATTTGAAAGCAGTCGCATTCTATCATGCCGGAGCAAAGAGTTCCTTAGCCGTGCTAGCGGGACAGCTTCGTTGGCCACGCTGCACAGGGCAGGACGTCATATCAGCCGTCCCAGCCGCGGGATGGACTTTCAGCTACTCACCAGTCTCAGAAGGACCCGGACACCCTGCAAGGCGTACGCCAATGCCTTCTTGGCGGGGACGCCGCGCCACCGCATGTAGTCCACACTAGCCTTCACCAGTGCACGGACGTCCTTAGGTACGCTTTCCAAGACCTTCTGGAAGTCGTTCCACTCGTCATTTCCGTCGTCGTGATGGCCGCCATAGCCGTAGTCGTCGCCGTAGGGCGAAGCCTTCACCACGAGTGCCAAGGCGAGCACCAGAAGCAGCGTTAGGCGAGCCATCGTCTGTCAACTGCACATACGCAACATGCTACTAAGGAAGACTGTGTCGTCTACGTTTACTGGGTATTCCAACCCCAGCAACCACCCACCTCTCCGAAGGTCTTAGAGTAGTTCCGTTCCATGTATTACGGTATTTGTCGAAATTTTCTGGTTCGCTAACAGATAGTATCAAACAAGTTCCACCCCAGTGAAAACCTGCTAAAGAGAGGATACAGGGGATGTGTGTGTTGAAGGGGGGGGGGGGGGGGGGAGTGGAGAGGTGAGGTTAACAGGTTTGGAAAAATTTGCGCCCACCTCATTCGCTGCTGGTACTACGCTCGTCTTTTAGTAGAGGAATCATGCTTCACTACAAACTATAAAGCTACTGTAAGGTTGAAGTCGTAACTTGCGTGTGCTATTGACTTGGAATTGATATATCACTCATTTCAAAACACTACCTGAAACTCAGTTTACGTACATACTACATTTCCTCATTCCTCACAAGCAACCTGTCCTTTAGTACCCCTTCAAACCGCAACAACTCTTTCAACCACATCTATGCTCAGCATTTCCGCTGGCATGAGTTTCCAACTTTGCCCTTTTACCCAGAACCCACAAAAATGCCCAAACAATTCTAGAGATCTTGCACGAAACCTATGGGAAAATGGGTCACACAGTCTCATACGAAAAGACGGAATATATGGTACAGACACCAAGGAGAGAAATACTTGGGGGTAATATTTGGAAAGGTTAAAAAGACAGATAAATTTAAACACCAAGGAGAATGGATCCAGTCCAATGTACTGGATAAAGAGACAATAAAAGAAAAACTAGAAAATTTTATCTTGTTTACAATCTAACGCTGAAAACGTACATCAAACGAGCGGTATCCAACAAGACCACATCAGGCACTATAATTCAGTTATCAAACCAGAGGACTCTCTGCTTCTAAATGCAGAGGGGCAGCCGGAAGAACTTGAAAAGGAGGAAAGGAAAATTCCCATTAAATTTCTGGCACCTCTGAACACCACTCATGGAACTTGGAAGAATAGGGAAAAAGAAGGGTTCTACAAGCATACCGAAATGTTAACGTACGCAGTGCGGAAACGATGGTTGAAATTTTACGGACACGTAGCAAGAACGGACGAGTGAATAAGGTCTTCAAATACATCACCTCACTGAGGTCCACCTCTAAGTGGGTAGTTCGAAAGAGATGTTCAAGAAACTGGTATTATACTACGAATGATCCTAGCCAGAGAGGAATTCAGAAGTAAAGTCAACGGCACAAAATCATTTAAAGTGAAACCACTAATGAGGAGTTCTGCACATTTCATTTAGGACGAAGAGATAAAGAAAAGAAAAACAATGAAGAGGTTCTGTGAAGTCCATGGTTGACCAAATTCGGAAGTAAAATATGGTGTTCGACTGTAACGGAATTTAGTTTCCAGTATGAGTTTGTTTTGATTCAGTCCGTACACACATCTTTTTTCCCTGCTACTGAAGAAAGCTTTTGGAGGCCGCAATGAGAGCATGTGTATCTCAAGATCAGATGGCAGGGTGAAACTTTCCACTCACGACCAGCTCGAAAGTTTTAGGTCGGTTAGAATCCACAGATGCGCGTAGTGAAATTGAAATTACCACTAATTTTAAGAAAAGCTACGTTGTACTTCAATAGCCACCGACCTCCATCTCTTAGCGTGAATCTACATTCTCTGGATGTAATCGATAATTACATGCACTTAGGATCAACTCTGACCATTAGTTTGTCATTACATGCTGAGGCAATCACTATACTTTCGATGTAAAATATTTTCTGAGACGACTCAAAAAACCTTAGGCTAATAAATATAAAACATGAAACGCCCGACTCTGTGTGTACGACGCCTTCTACGGTAGCAAAAATAAGTTTTTATCACCGCTAATTGGAGAAGATTTCTCAAATAAGATAGGGGGCAATAGTCCACCGTCCAGTTCATGCAGCGAACAGGAACCCAAACTTGACAGAACTTTAACAGTGTGAAACACTTGTGTTTGTGGCCGTGGATCTATACACTTGGAGTCAGATTAGGCACTTAAATTCCTCGACCTTTGAATTGACTTAACCAGCTGGTTGTAGCGCGATCTGCTGTTAAACGTGGACTTAGAATCGCGCTGCAGCTTCATATTAACAAATCATTGCCAGAAGTAAGACAGGTGACAAGTGGCAGACTGTAGCCCTGGGATCAATCGAGGCTAGAAACCAGCCTATTTGATTTACAGTTTTGTGCTTACCCACTTAGCCACCGAACTACTAACGTAGATGATAGTATTAGTAATTTCGTAATTGTCACTGCTGTAATTGGGAAAAACAGTCATGAAGAATAATTTATGAGTAGGTCATACACACTAAATTCGAGAAATTTCTTTTCTTTTTTTTTAAAAAAAAAGAAAAAGAAAGAAAGAAATGGAGTATGTTAATTTATGAGTGTAGCCGGATCATCTATCCAAAAAAAGAAGGTGTAAGCAAAGGTTGCAAGTGTACTTACCTCTCTCGACTGTTGCCTCAAGGTGGCCTGAATGTGCGAAATGAGCGCCTTTTGTACCTGGTGCGAGAATCGTCGGCGCAGCAACGGTACGTGCTGCGAGCACGTTCAACTTATCTCCCAGCTAGCCAAGCGTGGCGTGAAGTGCCCAGACGTAGAAACAAGCTTGTCTCATATCTCGTTTGCAGCATCTGTTTCTCTGTACATCATGATCCAAACTCTCTCAAACACAACATTTACGACCCTAATATTAAACATAGATACGTGAAATTTCAAAAGACCAGGAGTTTCAAGTGATGTGGAAATACGATAAGTATCTACATCTGTACTCTGCATACGACCTTGCGGTGTGTGGCGGAGGGTACTTTGTGTACCACTGTCAGGTCCCTCATTTCCTGTACCACTCGCGAATCGTTCACAGGAAGAACATTTGCCGGAAAGTATCCATCTCTCTAATTTTATTTTTATAGTCTTTTCCCGAGATATACGTAGGAGAAAGCAATAATTTTTTGGTCTCTCGAACGAACGTTCGGTATAGGAACTTTAACAGCTTTAACAGTAACCCACTAGGCGGTGGAGAACGCCTCGCTTTCAGCGTCTCCCATTGGAGTTTGTTCACCCTTCCCGTGATGCTTTCTTGTTTACTAAATGAACTCTATTTTACAATTAAGGTTGACAAAATAAGTACGTTTAAAATAGCCTTCACTGAATTACGTGAAATAAACATAGTCGATAACGATAGTCTGACCAAATTAATCTTGCCAAGGGTATAACTTCGTTTCTAAAGAAACCCTTTATATAAAGAGTGTCGGAAGTAAACTAAATTTTACGACTCAAACCAACGCAGATTCGTAACGAATAGTGTCACAGTGTTTTCGAGGTGTCTTTTTATTTAGGAGAAAATTCGAAGCAGGATATGACACATATAATTGTATAAAGCAGGTGATCCACGGCACTGACTGGACTGGAGAGGTAAACGGTTCGAATCCGGTTATCAGAAAAAGTTCTGGACTAGCTTTAATCGACGATGACCAAGGAGAAGATGGAGGTGAAGAACGACTGATCCTAGATTGTTCACTAACTTCCTTAGATATCGTCGCGAAAGTCTCATGGAGGTATGGTGTATTACACCGTAATGATACGTCCATCGCATGGAGAAGATAAGGCACCGTTGCTGCTTTTATACAGTGTTAGTCTGCGTAACTGGTCGGGATATAATCCTTCCATAAGCACGAGTATCAAGCACTCATAGTGAATGATTCTAACTCAGTATTGACTTAAAACGTTTTACTCGATGGTCAAGATGAAAGAGAATTTTGCTCTCGTCTCCAGTTGTTTAAAGATATTGAAATGAAATGTTGCAAACTTACCTCTCTGATTACATTTCGTCAAAAGTAGAGTAGAGACACTTGTATCAAATCGCATAAAATATTGTACTAAAATTCTAAAAGTTTCTTATGAGCGCCTGAGAAGCAGATGGCTAATACAGCACGGTTATCGTGGCTTTCTGTTTATTATCTGCAACCTGTTTCTCCATATTTACATAAAATCACCTATCACTGTGAAATTATCAATAATCTTTAACACCCAGATGGTTAAACTGTGACTTTTGCTCAAGCATCAACGCATGCGTTTATTCGTATTAACTGTCCACAGAGAGAGAAGAGTAAACTTCATGAGGATGTTTCCATACGCCAGAATTACACGCATTGTGCCAGAGAGTAATTAGTTCTAGTGGTCAACTGCAAAACAGTGATTCACATAGAAATTCCAACTTTGAAAACACTGTAAATACATAAACATTAGAAATAAAGATAATTTGACACATTGTGTAGAACCTAGCTTAAACCACACCAAGTGAGTACATTAACAAAAGACTCTTTGGACCAATGATGAATACTGCTTGGCAGTGTGGGATCCGTACCAGACATCACTGACAGAGTAAATAGAGAACATACAAAGAAGAGCAGCGGTTTTCGTTACAGGTTCATTTAGTAAGCGTCACGGAGATGCTCGGCCAACTCCAGTGGCAGAGGCTGCAAGAGAGGCGTTCTGCACCACGTTGTGGTCTGCTGTTAAAGTTCCGTGAGAGCACATTCCTAGAAGACTCGACCAATATACTGATTCCAGCTACGTCTGCCTCGCGAAAGGACCATGAAGATAAAATCAGAGAGATTCAAGCCCACATGGAGGCTTGACAGCAATCGTTCTTCCCGCGAACCAAACGCGACTGGAACAGGAAAACGTGGAAGCGACGCTGGTACACAAAGTACCCTCTGCCATGCACCGTAAGGTGCTTTGAGGAGTATGGTTGTTGATGTAGACATATAACTATAGATTCACCAATGAATAAATTTCTACATCAGTAAACCCAAGTAAAAACCACTGATCTCTGGATAAATACCATTTGAATGAAATACAGGGTGACAATTATTGAGCTATATGAAATAAAAACGTCATGACCTCTGAACGGTTTGCGTTAGGACGTTCAAACTGCACGGTTGGCCGCGAGGCATGATGGGAATTAGTATGAAAATATGGTCTTGTTTAGTGACCAAACCCACTTTCACTTGGATGGGTTCGTCAATAAGCAAAATTGGCGCATTTGGGGGACTGAGAATCTGTGTGTCGCAATCGAGAAGTCTCTTTACCCTCCACGCATGATTGTATGGTATGCAACGTCCAGTCACGGGATGGTCGGTGCGATATTCCTTGATGGCACGGTGACTACCAAAAGTTACGTGAAGCTTTTGGAAGATGATTTCATCCCTATTATCCAAAGTGAACCTGATTTCGACTAGGTGTGGTTCATGCAAGGTAAAGCTCGACCCCATCGAAGCAGGAAATGTTTGATGTCCTAGAGGAGCACTTTGGGGCCGGATTCTCGCTCCATGGTACGCAGGAGTCACTGGCATGGGCCTCGATTGGCCTCCATTATTCTCCGGGTCTGAACACATACGACTCCTTTTTGTGGGGATATATTAAGGACAAGGCGTACAACAATAACCCCTAAACCATTGATGAGCTGAAAGCAGCCGTTCAGGAGGTCAACGACAGAATCGTTGTTCCGACACTTCAGCTGGTCACGCAGAATTCCGGTATTCGTCTGCGCCACATCGTTGCCAATGGAGGCAGGTATATCGAACACGTCATAACATAGATCCGAGTATCTGTAGTGACGTTTACATGTTGAATAAAGCGTTTGCACGCCGTGGTTTGTAACTAATATACGTTGTTTTCCATATTGTTTAGTAACTGTCATCCTGTACATTTACCACAAAACTGCGTTTAGTATACTGAGTAAGACAAGGAATGATTACATTGGTCTAAAAGCTTACTACGTCTCGAGAACACACCTGGTCTAACTCAGACAAGTATCACAATGAACTCGCTAAGACTATTAAAACGCTATAGCTAAAGAAGGTGGATTACCAAAGCTGTCGGTTCAGTACATCTTATGACAAAGAGAGGGTGCGGTCATACAATCCCACTCACGACAGGAAACATGGAACTCGAGAAAATTAAATGAAAACCAACGATAAAAGAATTCTAGCAGAAAACCCAAAACCGATTAACACATAAGAGACATAAACTACCTGGATGTAGACATAGTTCAATTGTAGCTCTCTTCCATCGCTAAGCTGCGATAAGAACAGAAGAACAAATTAAAGAAACAATATTAATACAAACGACACTACTCGCTAAGTGAAACGATTTTCTATGCATACTCCTTGAAAAAAAAGCAGTAGAATCTCGAACTTTTTCGGAGTGTCGTAGGACCGTTGCTATTCGCAATATATGTAAATGACCTTGTGGATAACGTCGGAAGTTCACTGAGGCTTTTTGCGGATGATGCTGTAGTATATCGATAGGTTGTAACAATGGAAAATTGTACTGAAATGCAGGAGGATCTGCAACGAATTGGCGCATGGTGCAGGGAATGAAATAGAATCTCTATGTAGACAAGTGTAATGTGCTGCGAATACATAGAAAGAAAGGTCCTATATCATTTAGCTACAATATAGCAGGTCAACAACTGGAAGCAGTTAATTACATAAATTATCAGGGAGTAGGCATAAGGAGTGATTTAAAATGGAATGACCATATAAAATTAATCGTCGTTAAAGCAGATGCCAGACTGAAATTCATTGGAAGTATCCTAAGGAAATGCAATCCGAAAACAAAGGAATTAGGTTACAGTACACTTGTTCGCCCACTGCTTGAATACTGCTCACCGATGTGGGATCTGTACCAGATAGGGTTGATAGAAGAGATAGAGAAGATCCAACGGAGAGCAGCGCGCTTCGTTACAGGATCATTTAGTAATAGCGAAAGCATTACGGAGATGATAGATAAACTCCAGTGGATGACTCTGCAAGAGAGACGCTCAGTAGCTCGGTACATGC
Source organism: Schistocerca piceifrons (assembly GCF_021461385.2). Lineage (NCBI taxonomy): Eukaryota > Metazoa > Arthropoda > Insecta > Orthoptera > Acrididae > Schistocerca > Schistocerca piceifrons. The sequence continues at coordinate 85,873,249 of NC_060141.1, forward strand.
ATTTGTTGAACTTTCGAGGACATACCTTCACCGAGGAATCAAGAAGTATGTAGCTCCCTCCTACGTATATCTCGCGAAGAGACCATGAGAATAAATTAAGAGTGATTAGAGCCCACAGAGAGGCATACCGACAATCTTTCTTTCCACGAACAATATGAGACTGGAATAGAAGGGAGAACCGATAGAGGTACTCAAGGTACCCTCGGCCACACACCGTCAGGTGGCTTGCGGAGTATGGATGTAGATGTAGATGAAAGCACATCTTGACTTACCAGAGCCTTAAAGTGCAGTGAAGTCTCGCGATACCAAACGGGGGTCCCGCGGTACCGCCGGAACTGGTCAGAGAATACACGCGCAAGCTACCTGTGCCAACTTGTACGACAGCTGTTGAGGGCCACTAATGTCTCTCTGGCACAGCGTAGCTCTACCCAAACTGCACACAAAAGTTAGTTAAATTTCCACTAACATCAAAATCACCGGCACCCGTGAATGAAAGCATTTTGGACTATCGCACAGAGGCACAGACGCACTCACTCAAACAGAGAAGTGGATGAGTATGACAGGGACTCTGAAACATAGCACAGATACAAAACAAAATTTGCTATACACTTAACATAAATCGAGGTACCACAGGATCTGAATACAGGGCATGTGACAGTCACTTAATCCAATCTGGCGTTCATCTTTTTGCCAAATTAAAAGTACAGATACATCGAAAATCGGTAGTGCCCAGAAATATCGGACAGCCCAACTCAACTCAACAAAAACAATGGAATGGCTCATTTGGAGACGTTTCGATACCAAAAGTGAAGTACTCACAACGAATAATCTTTATAATTATATGAATAAACAAATGGTCAGTTTCAGTTCCTACAATATTACCACGTACAGAGTAACTGAAAACTTGAGTGCCAGTCACGAGACCGATCGATAGGAATTTCTTATTTTTAATCTGTAATTACACAGTTAAAATCTTAGGTAGGCACTATTTGTGATGGATATTTCATATAACCGGCCACATGCACCTCATCCATTGTTATTTAATTTCATTTCCATTCGACAGATGAGTTTATACTCTATTCTTTGTAACCTCCCCCTTCTAATCGGCCTATCTTGCTTGCGATATAAAATATGGCCGTGGATCACGTGTATGCCTAATGGATGTTTTCTATTTGGATAAGACTATCTTTTCCGAAGAAGTGATACCGATAAGTAGGAGGACAGTGTACAGCCAACCCCTCTGATGGAAAGTCTACTAAAAATAAAAAGTAATTAAACCGAACAGGGCTATAATTTGGAGAATGAAAGTTATTTTGTGCATTCACTCACGAACAACACTTGATAGAAAAGGGGTACCACTGATCATGAATCAAAAAGTTACACTAATGAACGAAAAGTAAATAATTAATGGTTGCCAGCCCACTAGGGCAATTTACATCCAAAATCCTGTACAAGATGATGGGAAAGAAATACATGTATTATTAAACACTGACATGACAGCTGAAGGTTGCCACGTTTCTTTTAACACTAATTTTAAGTGAGTATGTAATGATAAAGCAAACTGAGACGGCACTCTTACGTTATGTTTGGCACTAAATTTTGAAAAAGGCAATCGAGTAATTATTTGAAAATATGTAATTAAACTGTATGTTAGAATTGAACTTCGTTACGTGAACAATGACTTTCATTGATCTTAACATAATGTCATCAAAGAAATTTAGAAAAAAAGCAAGCACTTTTTACTTTGCCATTACTTATTTTGCAAATTGGTTTTCATATTATTGTCTGAACAACTGAACCTTTTTACTGAGTTGAACAGAATTAAACACTAGAATACATGCCAAACCAAACAGCCATGTGCTCCAAGCTATTTGTAAAATAAATAAAACTTCTACACTCTCAACTTGAGCATGTCTTTAGATTTGGAATTTTTCCAGTGACTGACTCTCAATCTTGAAAAATGAAATTCCTTTACTTTAGTCGTATACTGAAACCTCTGTTGTACAACAGTTATTTGAAAGTAGATTGTGGCTAAAATTCTTAAAAGTGAAATTATTCATTAGCAAACTGGCTGTAACTATTCAATTTGTTTGTTATGACACTCAGTTAGCATATTAGGGGGAAAAAAAGAATAAGGATCCTGCTTGGTAACAATGTCTGGGAGGCAATGAGGACACAATCTCCCTGAGTATAACTGATTATTATTTAAATAAATCTTATAAATCAAATCACATTCATTTGTGCTGCTGGGTTAGCCGTTAATACTTTCTACCAATGAACAGTCTTACTTCAGTGCTGTGCATACGACGAGACTGTGTTGCTGGAACTGGTGTAGTTGTTGAAGACGGTAGCATATTGTGGAGCCACAGCTAATTACAGGAATGGGCAATCGTAATTAATACAGCCTCTTCCGCCCGTCCGCTGTCCGTACTCCTGCTATAGACATTTGGCCGGCGCGTGTACACGATGCCGCCGAAAATGGTACTCTCTACTAGGAGAGCGTTAACACTCACACTACAAGTGCTGGAACCCGTCTCCCTCTCTCTGCACGCTCCGCGCAACAACCCCCTACCCAAAGATTTTACAACGCACAAGTACTGCTATTATTGTTGCTAGTCGATGCAAATAACAATTCCTTTGGTTTTTTCCCAGAGCTTATAAGTTTCACAATAAGACACAGATAAATGCAATGAAATGTCAACAGACTTCTACCTAAATTTACACATACTGTTAAGTAATGTCCTTACTTATTAAATGAAAGCATTTAAATTACAAATATTTACATACAATTCAGAAAAAAGTATCGGTTGCAGGTGCCATGCATCCTGCATTTTCGGTGTTACATCTTCTTCTTGTAATACACTGCCTGACAAAAAAATAAAAATAAAAAATAAAACAAAATACACAGAAACACCCAGAAGGGAAAGAAGAAAATAAATGAAACTTCACGCATTAAGAGGGTATGTGATGATATCTGAGTGATTTCAAAATCGAGTCACAATTGTAAAGAACTTAGCAGTCTGAGTCAACTTTTCAGTAAGACGTCGCATCGTCTCTGTTATGGACGCAATCACCGACTGGTTTGCGGAAGACATCATGCAACTGTTGTCATCTCTCCTGAGGCGAGATGGCCCAAAATTATTGTAACTGGGCGTTGATATACTAGAGACTGCGAAAACATTACGATGTGCTTGGGGCTCAATATCACGACAATCCTTTATAGTGGACAGATGTGACCTACAGGAACTTGACGATGAGTATGCCTTCTCCCACGTTTCCGTGCATTCTATTCGACCACCCAGCCATGGGCTGACAACGCTGTCTCACACAGTTACGTGGCAGCTCTTCGTCTTTCACGGCAATTAGTCAACATCTGACACAGTCCACGTCCCCTACATACCCTGTCCGGCAATAACATTAAAGATGAACGAAAGTAACGCACCCTGGCCTTTGTGTCTGCCACATATAATAACAACACTTTACCATTTACATACCCAGCTATTATGTACAAGTGTGCAAAGTTAGACTCACATCCGATCATATCTTCTGATTGCCTTGCTTTTATTGTCAGGCACTTTAGTTCAGGAGCGTGCTCCTTCTCGAAGCGTTTCTAAACGCGATTCAGTTACATTAGCTGAATTATGAAGGTTCAGTTATAGAGTCCCAAAGATTTTTGACATAGTCTCCCTGTTGGATGTAATTTAAGCGATTATACAGTAAAAAGCCAAAGAAACTGGTACACCTGCCTGATATCGTGTAGGCCCATGTGAGCACGCAGAAGTGCCACAACACGATGTGGCATGGGACTCGAATAATATCTGAAGTAGTGCTGGAGGGAACTGACACCATGAATCCTGCAGGGCTGTCTATAAATCCGTAAGAGTACGAGGGTGTGGAGATCTCTTCTGAAAAGCACGTTGCAAGGCATCTGAGATACGCACAGTAATGTTCATGTGTGGGGAGTTTGGTGGCCAGCGGAAGTGTTTAAACTCAGAAGAGTGTTCCTGGAGCCAGTCTGTAACAGTTCTGAAGGGTGTTGCATTGTCCTGCTGGAGTTGCCCAAATCCTTCGAAATGCACAATGGACATGAAAGGACGCAGGTGCTCAGACAGGATGCTTACGGACATGTTACTTGTCGGAGTTGTATCTAGACTTATCAGGGGTCCCATATCACTCCAAATGCACAAGCCCCACTCTATTACAGAGCCTCCACCAGCTTGAACAGTCCCCTGCTGACATACACGGTCGGTGGATTCATGGTATTGTCTCCATACCCGTACGCGTCCATCCTCTCCATACAATTTGAAAGAAGACTCGTCCGACCAGTGAACATTTTCCAGTCATCGACAGTGCCATGTCCGTGTTGACGTGCCCAGGTGAGGCATAAAGATTTCTGTCGCTGAGTCATCAAGGGAAAATGAGTGGCCCTTCGGCTCCGAAAGCACATATCGATATGTTTCGTTGAATGGTTTGCACGTTGCTACTTGATGGCCCAGCATTGAAATGCGCGTTAATTTGTGGAAGGGTTGCACTTCTGTCACGTTGAACGATTCTCTTCAGTCGTCATTGGTACCGTTCTTACAAGATCTTTTTTCGTCCGCAGCGATGTCGGAGATTTGATGTTTTAATAGATTCCTGATATTTACGGTACACTCGTAAAATGGTCATACGGTAAAATCGCCACTTTATCGCTACTTCGGCGATGCTGTGTCCCATCGCTAGTGCGCCGACTATAACACCATATAACACCACGTTCAAACTCTGTTAAATCTTGATAACCTGCCATTGTAGGAGCAGTAACTGATCTAACAGCTGCGCCATGCACTTGTTGTCTTATATAGATGTTGCGACAACAGTGCCATATTCTGCCTGTTTACATATCTTTGTAATTCAATCGTCGACTGCGAGATCCACGCATTTTTACAGACATCCACAGGTCCCTCAGAGAGACAGGTTCACTTAAGGTACGATTACCACTCGTACAAACACGTAGTGGCACATGTGAATTTAAGGCCTACTTCGATCCGGGGTTTCCATTTTGTGTTAGGGATGCGAAGGCCTGACGGACGCAGTTGTCAACGCACAGTACGTTCACCAGGTTTAACGTATGAGGCATCTTTTACACGATAGGGTATGTTCAACAGCAACAATCAACACATGTGGGCACGGGTAAATCAGCACGCCATCTTTGTTCGTGGTCACGAAGATGGCTCTGCTTTCAGCATTTGAACCGGCTTCGTAGGCGATACCCTGGTCGGTCAATACATGGTCCCCCTGCGACTTAAAGCAAACAGATACTTAATCTCAGTTGTTTTTGGTTTTTCTACCTTGAGATTGCAGCAATTTAATAAAATAGAATTTTACACCACAGGAGTTTCGCTTTTTTTAAATTTATAAAGCGTTCTCCGTGGTTATTCTGCAAAATGGATACATAACTTTGTACACTTTTGGTTGTTTTAGATTAAAGACAGCATTTTATTTGTGAAGTACGAGTGTAAGTTATTTACGGTGTTTCTCTACATATTCTCTAAACCACTGCCTCTTCCCTCCATGCTACCAGTAGTTAATGACGAAATACTTTTTGACATATACCTTGGCAGTTTTTGCCATTCTGTATTATTTATTGCGCTACATTCGAGTTACTTACACTTCACCTTTGTAAATTTAGCCGATGTTATTTGTGTTTCCTCAGCCTGCACAATATTACGGTGTTTATGGCTGATCGTGTTTTCGTGCTAGTTGTGAGTGTTGCCAACCTGAAAAACTACCTTCCTTTTTTGTAATTTGCTTGTGTGTGTGTGTTTGTGTGTGTGTGTGTGTGTAAGAGGGGGATGGAGAGGGAGAGGACAGAGAGAGTCAGAGGGAGAGAGAGAGATTAGAGTGTGGGGGAGGGTAGAGGATGAATGTGTGTGTGTGTGTGTGTGTGTAAAATCGTCTCGTATGTTTGGCACAGACGTGAGTGAGCACTTGAGGAGGGGGGGGGGGGGGGATTGCAAGTTGTGGTTCGGCCTTCGTTTCTTTTTCCTCTCTTTTTTTCAATGTTGGGGGGATGGTGGTTATAGACCAGGACCTGACATGAGATGGTAGTTGTAGAGGAATGTCTAGTGTCCAGGGTGAGTCACTAATTATTGCCACCTAGCTTAACCCGGAAAGTATGATAGTAATTATAGTAGCTGAAAAGTTTGTGTAGGGACAAATGTTGCATGGGACAATGGGGATCACCGAGCGAGGTGGCGCAGTGGGTAGCACACTGGACTCGCATTCGGGAGGACGACGGTTCAATCCCGCGTCCGGCCACCCAGATTTAGGTTTTCCGTGATTTCCCTAAATCGCTTCAGGCAAATGCTTGGATGGTTCCTTTGACAGGGCACGGCCGACTTCCTTCCCCATCTTTTTATAATGTGATGGTCTCTTCCCCCCAAATCAATCCAATGCAATGGGGATCATAACATGACGTCGGTTTTTTGTTGCTAAGTGTGGTCGCAACAGAGATATGAAGATCAACTTTATGTTTTTCTGTTTTTTTTTAATGGAATGCTATAGTTTGTTGGTACTTATTTTCTGCTAGTGGCTATTGAGACGAATCCAATTATGTGCTACATTAGTGTCTTTGAAGGTCAACGAAGGTCAAAAAAATGCCATTGATGTCCGGTTGCAGAAGGTGTTCGAAGTGATGACCATTGGTATCAATGTAGTCCTGCAATCTCCCTATAGTGGATTAAGCGGTAATCCTTATCACTTCGGCACTTACCGAAGCGCATGCACTGACAGTTCTCCCTCGTAAATCGTACAAATTGTAAATATTCGCTGGATACAACGTATCCATCTAATGTGCCACTGACACGTAAACACTATTCGATGGTTTCTCAGTACAACACTAATAGGAACGGCATGACTAGTATCGTCGAATCAAGCGAATGTGAATGGTGTATTTCTTCAATGAACAAGTCAATGTGCTTCTCATTTACGGAGAATGCCAACGAAATTCAGTGAGAGCTAGACACTTATACACTGAAAGATATCCTTAGCATACTCACTCTGCACATCGCGCATTTAAATGTGTGTGTGATAAATTGAGAACAACTGGATATTTAATACATCAGAAACATATCCGGCAAAGGAAAGTTACTAACGAGGGAATGGAAGTTGGTACTCCTACCACAGAGGTTCGAGATCCTTGTGTTAGTTCGCGTTAAATCTTACTTTCGGAGTTAGTTTTGGTGGCAATAGTTAGTGATTCGCCCTATATATATATATATATATATATATATATATATATATATATATATATATATATATCCCAAAGAAAAACCACAAAAAGCACCTTCACATCTTACAAGAGAAACTACCACATTCAAAACACTGTGACAGAAAAGAAACATCTCATAAAGGATCAGACCAACCTGGTAATACACACACTCTTTTAATTGATTGATAATTAAATATAACATTGTATATATATATATATATATATATATATATATATATATATATATATATATCTTTTAATTGATTGATAATTAAATATAACATTATATATATATAATGTTATATTTAATTATCAATCAATTAAAAGAGTGTGTGTATTACCAGGTTGGTCTGATCCTTTATGAGATGTTTCTTTTCTGTCACAGTGTTTTGAATGTGGTAGTTTCTCTTGTAAGATGTGAAGGTGCTTTTTGTGGCTTTTCTTTGGGATTTCCATGTCTGTGTCTCTGGTGGTAATTATATGTTGATGTTGGTGTAAGGGTTCCGCAAAAGTTAAATAATTTGTCCTAAGATATGTTCTTTGTACCTGATGTCAAATGTCCCCATAGTTTGACCTACAATCGTCCAACACATGTATTAAATTTCACTTAGATTTCTAATTTCATACACAGATCAGATTTTTGAGAATGATTTTTGATTTGAATTAATGTATGTGTTTGCAGTTGTGTGTCACTGAGTACTGTCTTTTGTTCTCTGTTTCTTTCTCACTTTTTGATGTTCTTATTATTGTATTTTGTGTATTTCTCTGTGTGGGAATATGTTCTTGTGTTGGCAACAGCTGGGTGTTTGTTCTTCTCTGTTTCTCGATTTTACTGAACAGCTTTGGTACTAAATTTTCTTCATATCCATTGTTTGAGGCTATTTATATTATCTTATTGACTTCCTTTTGGTAACTGTCTGTATTTAACAGTACTAAGTTTAGTCTGTAGTGTATGTAGCTAAGTGATGCCTCCTGTTGAGATCTCAGGTGCTGTGATGTCTCGTATGTTACTGTGTCTGTTGTTGTCAGTTTTCGGTATATGTCAAATGTATGTTGTTTGTTTTGAATCCTTATGGTGATGTCAAGAAATTTAACTGCCTATTTTGCTGTATGTCTACTGTAAAATATATCTTATCATGACCAGAATTTAGGTCTGTGCACAACTTGTCAATTTTAATGCTTGGCTCATCAGGCACATGATGTCTAATCCAGTACAGGATGTTGGCACTGTTTTGTAATATAATCTGGTTTACATTGTTCATAAATATGTTTACATTGGTTCCAGACACTGGGGGTCTCACTGGCAATCCTTCATTTTGTAAACAGAATTCATTACTGAACTGGAAATAGTTCTGTTCTGTAGTTACCTCTAGCAACCTGACTGTTTCTTTGATGTGTTCATGTAGAAGTGTATGGTGTGTCTTAAGATTTTGTATTATGGTGTTTATTGTTTCAGGTATTGATGTTCTTCACATCAAATAACAGGAGGATGGCTGTGAAACTTATAAATCTTTTAGTTAATGAAACAACTGTATCTTTCTTATAGTTCTATCCTCTTGTAATTTGTAGTTTTGTGATACAATTTTCAACATGTATCTTGCGACCGAGTAAGTAGGACCGTTTCTGTAATTCACAATGGCTCTGACTGGGATGTCTTTTCTTGTGTAGCTCTAGTTGGCATCGGAGGGAAGGTACACTGGGATTTGTTTGTACCAGTTTTTTCATTGTTTTCTACTGTACATTCAATGTGTTTCAAAGTTTTTCTCAACTTTGTTTGCAGTCTGTTGGTTGAATGTGAATTTACTTGTGTAATTTTATTTTTTCTGATGAGCTCTTGTGTCTTATTGATGTACCACTCTTTATGCATCAGAAAAGCTGTGTCGTCTTCCCCAGTGTCTGGAAATGTCGTAAACATATTTATGAACCATACAGAACACATTGTATTTAACAAAACAGTGCCAAATAGGTACAACATCCTATACTGGATTGGAAATAAGGTTGAATCTTGTGCCTGATAGATGAACCAAGCATTAAAATTGGCCATTTACGCACAGACAAGAATTCTGTTCATTATAAGAGATATTTTACGATAAAGAAAGAGCGAAGCAGGCAGTTAAATTTCTTGGACATCCCAATAAAGATTCAAAGCAACCGACACACATTTGACATAAACCGAAAACTGACAACAACAGACACAGCTATACATGAAACATCACAGCACTCCAGGTCTCAAAAGCAGGCACCACTTAGATGCATATGTCACACACTACACACAGTACCATTACATACAGGCAACTGCCAAAAGAAATGAATACCATAACACAAATAATGACAAAGAACGGATCGAAAGCAAACTTAAAAACAAAGCTGAACAATAAAATCAAGAAACAGAAAAGAACAAACACTCAGCTGTCACGAATACAAAGAACGAATCCCACACAAACAAACACACAAAATACAAGAGAGGAAAACACAAAGTATAAAAGAAACAGACAACAAAAGGTTTGGCGCAATTACATCCAACGACAAATATCCGAACAGAATATCTAATATTTTCAAAAAACAAGGCACCAAAAACTCAGCACCAAACAGTTCAATTCAAAAATACTTCTCAAAAATAATAGGAAAAGCTGACCTATATAAGTAATCACAAGTATAGCAGCTGGAATGTAAGACAAACCAGGAAGACATCTGACATCTGATACAAGGAACTGTTAGGACAGCAAATCATTCAACTTTTGTGGAACCCTTACACTAAGAGCAACATAAAATTATCATTAGAGACACAATAAAATGCACATCCACATCTTACAAGAAAACTGCCACATTCAAAAACTCGTAACATATATATATATATATATATATATATATATATATATATATATATATATATATGAATAAATGGCTCCATTTACATGTACCATGTCCTGTGAGGTTCTGTTCTATAATGACCACCCAGTCACCCTGGAAAAAAAAAGAAAGAAGAAAAGAAAAACGAACCACACTTCGCAGTCACCCATTCACCCACAATCGTCTCTCACATCTGTGCCAAACAAACAAGACATTTTCACGAATTTACAATAATTTACACACACACATACAAACAAATGCTTGTGCACGAGTTAAAAAAAGAAATTAGTTTCACAGGTGGGTAACCTTCACAACCTGCACGAACACGAACGAATGGACACAAATACTGAAATGCTGTCCAGCGTGAGGAATCCACAACTTCAGTTAGATTTAAAAAGGTGACTGAAAATAGGTCAAATACAGCACAAGAAACACTGCAAAGTGGCAAAAACTGTCAAGTGTGTATGTGAAACGAAGTCTTTTGGTATTAACCGCCGCTAACAAGGAGGGATGAAGCAGTGGTTTGGAGAACATTATTAAAGAAACACTGTAAGTAACGTGCACTCAGACTTTATAAACAAAACGCTGTTTTATACAAAACCACCAAAAGTGTACCAACATACACGTCGAATTTGTAGAACAACAATGCGAGATGCTTTAGAAACAAAAATTCTCTGTAATTAAATCGCGGTAAGCGTAAGACGGTAAAACCAATAATATCTGATTTTAACAGCTATTGTGGAAGATGGCCATGCAAACAAATGCATTATTATTAACAGAATATTACGATCAATACTATAAAATGCCTTCGATAAGTCACAGAAGATGACACCTGGTGATCTTTTTTATCACTTAAAGATTTTATTATTTTCTCAGTAAACGCAAAATTAGCTGACTCAGTAGGATAGCTTTTTTCAAATCCAAACTCTGCTGGGCTAAGTATCTACTGCTGTTGGACACCGCCAGTCCTCTGTAACCATAAGCTGTGGGCATGTTTCACCGGTCACCAGGCAGTGTTGCAGTGGAGGGATGTGTGTCAGAGGGATCTTGACTTAACAGCCTGGATTACTAGAATGATTACAACTCACAGTGAAGGTAGGGACCAACAGAGGATTTATACATCCAATTTTAATGGAACCATCCCATTTCCTGCTTGGCTCATCAGCTAAATTATTGCGATACTCATTACATGAAATCGAATCTACAGATTGTTTGTAATCGGGACTATACTTTTTTAATTACGAAAATAGCTTGTTTGAATTCTTTTGAGTTACTTGCTTTTACTTGTTGCAGTGTTTAAGTACTGTAGAGTATCGTACTTTCATGTCTGGAAACCATATTCCTGCTTGCTGGCTGTTCCGTTTCTCTGCTTGGACGACTGGTGGTCCGTCTACGATTGTGTTGTGACTAAAACCGACCGTGTTCCGCACTTTAAATACGCTTTTGTCGCTGTACTTCAAATGGTTCTAATTAATAATGATCCTCTGAACCTAACTAGTATTTTCATAGTTGTCAACATGATCAAATCGCTGACTTTTTGACCAAAGCATGATGAAGGTAAGTAGTACGATTTATAAATCCGGAATACATACAATTTATACTCCACTGCGTCATATTCCTTACAATTTGGTTTTATCATCAGCACATCTGCAACCAGGTTGTACACTGGAAGAGAAATTTTATTACCTCAGTAAGGAGTGTTATTATACGATGACTTCAGTTCCCAGCTATCAAAGAGTAATTTAATATTTCAGAAATAATTTCAACTTTTACTGAGATGAGGTTAATTATCGTCCGCCATATTAACTTATTACTTACGGTTAATATGGATAGAAACAGTTAAGGAATATTAAAGTTTTGCCTTTGTGTTAGTAATCGAATTAATTTCTGAAAAATATGCATTTAAATAAAACAGTAGAAGAGATTTAAGGTGGAGTACTACTATTTAGGACTGCCGACAATTAAGCTATGTAGTAACATGGTTGATACCTTCATGATGATTTGAATTGTATAAATTACTCAGTACCGTTTTGTAAGAAATGCATGACTAGGAAACAGGATTCAGTAAGTGGTACTTGGAGAACGACTTAACGAAGACTCTGAACAGCTATTATTATTCAAAAATGAAATAAAAATAAATGACAGTACTTTTCTTGCGCAGTCCTACGCATCAAATAAATTTATAGAAAATTTCTTGCCTGATTTATTTTAGTGCCTTCGCAAAGTTTTTGTAGCTGGTAATTTGTCAAACACTTCTCATTATGAAACTCACAGAATACTATTTAGCCAACCACATTACACCAGAAGCTGTTTTTCTTAAAGTACTAATGCCTCAAAAATCCATCTGAGATTATGGCCAGGAAATCTGCGAACCACAGTTCTGAGAGTTGACTTTACTGTATAGAAACCCCAACCACGGCAAATGTTAACTCCTTAAGAACAATACTTGCACTAATAAATTCACCTCCTCAAACAGGGCAAACGTTCAACATCCGCATACATTGAATACCTGTAATGGACTACTTTCCAAAATTCAGGAAATTTAAGCAGGTTTGCATACTGTATACATATTGTTTGAGCAACACCGATTGCTAAAGATGTACTCAGTATTAAAATTAGATCAATAAACTCAGACGTTTTTTGTAATAATGGAATGTTAGCCATTCTACTAGAAGGTGAAATGGTCCACAGTTTTTTTATTTTACAGTGAAAACACTATTTAACACAATTTCTTCTCATGGCATTTCACATTTTAGTTTTATTGGCAACTAATAGGAGCTTGATCATAGACTAAATGTAGACTAACCTGGTATGCAGCTAGTTCTATATAAGAAATTCTGTTTCTCCAGAATGTACTACAAGATATTTGCTCAGGCTTAATATTACTGTAACATCTAGTTTTACAGACAGTGGGAAGATAAGTAAACTTCCAATTTTTTTCATATGCACAAATCTATGAATTAAAATAGTAATAAAATTTGTTTGATACACCTGTAAAATAAAAACGTAAAATTTCCATATATCCCACATAACAAGGTATGTCAAGACCAATTCTTTATATAATAAATTATTTGTTTTACCAACATTCAATGCATTTTCGAAATATAACGATGGTTCTTAGTTTCGAGGATATGATATTTATCACTATGTAATTTAAATTTTGCAAAATAATCAGCTGGTCATGGTATTTACTATAAATTATATAAAACAAGTAAGAAACTTACATTTATCTGAGGTATAAGGTGTCTTTGTAAAACAAAATCTATGTGGTAACAAAGTTTTTGTTCTGTAATTCTTTCACACAGTAGATTGAAAAGAAGTATAATAAAATTATAATAGAATTAGGAACAGAGTAATAACTACTTCAAGGTGTAGTGTACATACATAAAGAAAATGAATTGTGTACTGTACAACCAAAATCACAAAACAACATGGCTGAAAATGAGATGGAATCGCAAATTTTGGTTCAATTGATTTAGAAAACTATTGCCCTCTTTCCCACATGTGCACAATATCATGCATGGAATATATATGAGGTTGTTCTATGGAATATGAAGTTCCATACAAAACAAAATTTGATGATTTTATACTCCCGAAAATATTTAGTTCTTAAAACTATCCCAAAACACATGGTCTTTTCTTTACGGAGAAATTCTTTTTAATTTGTAAACATGACAAAATGAAGCATTGTTAGACAGAGGTATATAAATTTGGCATTATTTGCGTGGAACGAGATAGCCTTACATTTTAATAGATCTTTGTCCGTTAATTGAAGTGTTACTGTCCCCTTTTTAAGTATTTAACTAGTAAATCCAAATCTAAGAAATTAATTTTTTCAATATTATTTTAGCCACAAATTCATATATATATGAAAGACACAATTATATATCTTTTGTAAATTACTGTATAGATGTAAGTGACAATTTTTGGAAATATATAAATATCGAATCTTCTTGAGAGAAACATGTATAAATTGTGACAAGGCGATCTTTGGTGCAAAAGTAAAGGGATGTATAATTTAGATGGCATTAACTGCTATGATTTCCATGAAACTCTGTGAAGCATTTTCAACTTACAGAATTAAATCTTTAAAATTACATTTATATGTTTGGAAACAATTACCTTGACATTTGATTTTCAAAAAGAACACAAAATAACAAAAGTGAATGTGTTGCTTTAACTTTCACAAAATGAAATGATTATTCTTACCATTTTCATAATTTCCTTGCAAATTAATTTAACTATATGTATAAAATCCCATCACATATCATAAAATATAAGACTTCTCACTTTCACAACAACCTGATCACTTTGCGGTGATAACACACTTTCTCCATATTTAAGTGGATAGTATTGCTGACTGTGATAGCAGGGTCAGAGATTTTATTCCCTTGGGGTCTGTGTGTTCTTTTGTCCTCATCACCATTTTACAAGCAATGACAAACAAGAAACAGAGGTATCACCAAAGAAAACAATTTGCACTAGTTAGCCTACAACCCCTTATGGGGTTTCGTAACCAAAATTACCAATCGATCATTTTTTTTTAAGTGAGTGTCCATTTCAATTTTATGAATTATATTTTTACTTTTATACATTTTCAATCATTTATTTTTCATGGGCGAAAAATCCCAGATCAGTTTTAATGTTGAGAAATGTCATAATTGGTAGAAAAAAGTTTTTATCTTGAATTTAGGTTGTAATTCCAGAATGTAAGTTTGGATGTAGCAAATATTCCAAATACATTGATACTACATAGAAAAAGTTATAAATCCACAAAAATAATGATGTTTAAGATTGCATATATATTTATATATTTACATTTCTTTCTGAAAAGTTTCTAGTAATTATTTCACTGTGGAAACAGAGTTTATTACATGATAAAATTATGTGAACCTGAAGCATGTTTGATAATAGAAAGAATTATCAATATCCAAAAGATGGTAGTACACAAATAGTTTACTAAGAGACAACAATATTACAAATTTATAAAGTTCATAGTTCAGTATTGTAATCAGATATTTTACATAATACATAGACAAGTTAAAGACATAAATTGCTTTTCAAATACACAAAAAATTATAATTTAAGAATGGATATTCTTCTCCAAGATGGCACAAACTGAATATATCTTGTATGTAACATCACCAAAAAGTACACAAAATACAGAAAACTAATCCCAATAAATATAAATAGTCTTAAAAATCTAACAGTACTTTGGAATTCAATCTCAAAAATATGTTATGAAGTTACCAGGTTTTATAGAAAAGTCTGATTTCATCAATTAAACAGTAGTACTTCTTGACATTGTTCCAGTCCCCAACTGCATTGTACCATTATTTTGCTTTTAAAAAGTCCTTTTCCATTTATGCTTAGCTTTACATTCATTTTAGCTTTGAATATTCCAGAATTCTGAAAAATTTGCAACCAGATTGTACTTTTTTGTACTCAGATATAACAATCAGCCAAACACTTCTCATAATTCATCGTTTTAGTTTTCTCTTCCAAATAATGTCATCAGTATAAATTCATTAACTGAAATCCAAATAATCCAGACACATCAGCACCTTAGTGAGATTTTAATAAAATAATTCATAGTAATGACAGGCCAAAATTACCAAAACAGATAATCTAAATATATTGTACTCTTTTCAGAAAACATATATCAGGCATATATGAAATACAACACCTTTGAACTGTGGTAATTACCAAATAAGGCATCGTTCTAACATCATCAGTGCAGTCTATTTCCTCAATCCCATAAGCATCGCAAAATCTACTATCAGAAACATCAAATGATACTTGCATACAGCTTTTAAAAAGTATCATAAGTATGCTTGCCATACTCCATCTGTGAACATTGTATTTAATCCAAAACCAAGGCACCTCTTACCCAGCATCTCATTTTTCTAAATTCTTACATAAGTACTGATACAGCATTAAATTCACATAATTCATTACTATTGTTATTTGATGAACTTCTTTAATTTTTCCGTTAACAACAAAATGATAAAAACACACTTGACACTATATGTAAAATTTAAATTTGAACATCTCCGTAGCCATCAAATTTTCTCACTAATACTTCAGACGATTTCACAATGCCAGCACTCAAAAGGTGTCTATAAAATAAATAAAATAAATAAAAAAAATGTTATTTTAAATATGTTAATTATTCTATCTGTATGATGGTGATTGTGATTGCAATTGTATTTGCTTATCTGGAACGTGGACGTTTAATTATTCGGTATCAGACGCTTGACAATGGCTTTTTCGTAAAGGCAATGTTACTCGTAGTTGACCGTGAAATAAAACTGAATAATCGGTCTTCGTAATTAAATCGTTTCCAAAGACTGCTGCGGTAGGTGCGGACTCATAATCTAAATCTCAATATTACAATAATTTGCCAGCCATGCCAATACGTCGTACAGAGGTGATTGTCTACTAAACATAAAAAAGTTACACAGTTAGTTAAATCAGATATATTCAATGAATAAGCCTACAGTTCATAATCCTACTTACTTTTATAAATATAAAATTCTTTACAGAATCGAGTGCCTAGTGTGGTTGCAACTCGCAGTATTCTTCTATAACATGAAATATGGCGGTGTGCCAGACAATAAAATAAAATACGTGCTTCTCGCACCACTTCAACCTGAGCTCTCCCCTTTCTTAATCAAACATAAGAGTAACGTAATTGTGCTTTTGTTTTATCAGCGACACAGCGCTGCAGTTGTGTGCCATAGGCTTTATTTATTTGTCACTGATTATTTATTTAATTAATATTTCGCGTTTCTGCGGAAACTCACGCTCGGCATGCAAATGTGCCTTTATATTGCCCCCTGAATTGCGCGGCGAAAGGACACACCTGCAGGCGAGCAATTCACCTAAAGGCACAAGAAAATCTAAGTTATCTACAACTATTTACATGACTTACATTACACATTATACACATTATATACAAAATTTGAATGACGCAGGTGCGCCATAAAAGTTCTAATGTTGGCAGATAGAGTGCGCGCATGCGCAGAAGCGTCTGTGTAACTGCGGCACTGCCGTTATATCGTACAGTTAGATCACTCGGCACAGTATTGCAGTTCATATTGTTCGTGTGCGCGCGTTTTTCAGTCGTTGCACAAAGAAGATATTCAACCATGATTACATATGAAGACTACATTCTATGACAGGTAACTTAGTTTTAAATTTACAATATTTGTTATAACACAATACAACTTAGATTGTTGAATGTTCTTTGTTACATAGTATTGTTTTGAAATACTTCAAAGAAAAATGTCCGTATTTTTCAGGTGCGTTGACCTATACACATCGTGTCGTTATTACAGTTCATATTCATCCGCTGCACAATAATTTTTTACAGGTTAGTATCGTCATGGTAAAGTTTTTTGATCACAGTAACATCGTTGTATAACAATGTGATTAATACATAAGCGTGTCCATTTCTCATTTCCATTATAGTCGTAGTGATGCAGTTCGTTGTGACTAAAAGCATTGCTTATTACAGATCAGACGTGACCCGTCGAGTAATTGGTCCACGTGCAGTTCGTTTTTTACATTCCGTGGAAGCTTGGTTGCAGAACCTCGGACGGCACATAGCTGGCGTCGATCCTTGGACAGTCCAGGTAAGAGTGTCCGTCACATTTCGAGAACATTTCATTCCCTGAAGTTCCAACCAAAATTCTTCCACCCGTCGTGTTGTTTTCTGGACAGGCACTTTGTGTCCATTTAATCCAGTTAACATCTTGAAGTTGGGTACTGTAGTAATATCGCTAGACGATGCACGAATTATGCACTTCACATTTTCAGTTTTTGTTGCTGAATATAGCTCACCTAAATGTTCGTAGTTATTAATCAAGGAAATCGTTCATCGCGTTCACATAGATACGCTGCATAATGAATGGCATTAACAGTTTCTTTCACATAGGTTTCCGCGTAGTTGCAGAGTTAGTAATGTTCGTGGTGATGTCACACAGTACTCATCTATTAGAAAAAATTGTTCACACTCTATGGCCCCTGTTTAGTGTAGCGTACCTCCATGATCAATAAATAATCAGTAGTTTATTTGTTTATGATTTTTATTTAAATAATAATATTACATATACAATTAATTGAGAATAAACATATTAATTTCTATAATAATGTATTACATCTCCAGTAACTTGAACTTTGGCACATCTTCCTGCACCTTTCATCCACAGACACACACTCTCCTGTTCACTTATTTTACGATGATTCCTTGTTCTCAGGGAAAACGGCTGGTTAGATGTGAAGTAGGAAGTACCCAAGTCCCTGTTAAACACTTCTCCAACATGAAAAGTACGGAAGGCTATATGATCTCTTGCATTAAATTATTCCAAACCAGTCACATTTTTAACTTGATTACCATCATAACGAACCACAGCAACAGTAATCCAACCATTACCAGCTTGATGGGCGTCTAATTGGGTAAGTGCAAAGTTAATAATACAACCACAAAACACTGATGGACCTTGCCAATTAGCGAGATCTATTGTGGAAAAATATTTTGCATCTAGAAATTTCTGTAATTGCTCTTCTAAATGAACAGTGGTTCACTATGCAATGTCTTTTTGGCACTCGTTTTGTTCAAATTTTTACATAGTAACAGTTGCACTATACATCCGTTAAAAAAAATAAGTAATTATACATACACACGTCACATATTTTCTTAGCATAAACATAATATAGTTGCACATAAACATGTTTACATCATCATTACATCGCTATAGGTTATTACATTGTGTCACATTTGATTTCATGAATTGCAGATATTTACATCCTCTTTAGCGGTTTTGCTGGGATATTATCGATGTTTTTCGTGATGTCATCTGAAATTAAGATAGGTTAGACACAACATTCATTACATCAGTAGGCAAGACCAGGCGTTTTCACTACTCAATAAATATTCAAAATAGTAAGAGAGAGAAAATGTTCGATTCCTCGCGTTTTGTGCGTGTGTGTAGAGTGTCTGTGTGGCCTTGACTACTGATAGATGCTTTTCGTGTTGAGAGGTGCGTCTAATCTATTTCTCAAAGTAAAAGATCGCTTCACAGATGACGTCTGTCAGTTCGTCAGGTGTCACACCAAGTCAGTGGTACCTTCAGTAACAAATGTTCCGTGAAAAATTAATATGTCATCCACTGCTACGTAATCATAAATTTTACTTTAATATTCCGTCTTTCAGGTGGAGGCGCGCGCTGAAAGAAGAGTTCTTCTGTCTTCAACTGCGTCACTGGAACCGCTGAAATGAAAATTTCTATACTACTTATTATCTGTGTTGTAACAACAGAGTTTTTCGAGTTGCTTAGCAATATTTTGATGGGTATGACTTTGACATTATTCAGCATGAAATGCTCTAAGATCTCGGTGTGCGTATAGCCCAATAACTTTGTTAGTTCTAAGATGTTGTAACAGATACGCACCAGGATGCGGTATGTTAACAATTATATAAGGTCCTTCATACAGCAGACGCCACTTAGCGTTGCGTCGTTTGAGTGCTACAGATTTATGATGAGTACGAAGTAGTACAAGCATTCCTACCTCGAATTTTTGTTTTCTTTTTATTATGTTTCTGTGATGTTTGTTTCGTATTTGTGCGTGATGTGTCAATGTAGTCAATACTTCTTTTAATTTCTGTTCAGGTGTGATTTCCTTGTCTGACAACTTAGGTAATGGTTCTATCCACTGATCGTTCTGTTTGCAATTGAACATGATCTCGTTAGGTGTGTAATTCGTATCGTAAATATTTGAGTTATTGTGTACGTCTTCGAAAAGACTTAGGTAGGACACCCAATTAGTATGTTTTGATGAAATATAGGTCCTCATGAAACGATTTAATTCTCGGAAAAGTCTCTCAGTCGCGTTACATTGTGGACTAAACCTCGAAATAAATATACTTTTAATGTTATTGTCCTTCAAGAAATTTCTCCATTTGTACCCAGAGTAGTATGCTGCATTATCTGATAGAATTGCTTTAGGTTTTCCCACGTGCGTCAGGTAATCACTTGAGAATCTTCGTATTATAGCATTTGCAGTGGCGGATTTTAAAGCATAAAGTTTTACATGTTTAGAAAATATATCGTAAAAAGCTAAGATATATTTGACGCCTCCAGAGCTTGCTGGATGCGGTCCACTGATGTCAGTACACAGAATTTCCAGGGGTTTACTAGGTAAAATAGAATGTAAATCTGTTTTTGTGGATAAATTCTGAGGTTTTGATTTTTGACATATGACACATGTTTTTAGTTTCCTGTAAATTTTTCTTCTCATATTGCTAAAATAACAGTATGTACTGAGCTTTGCCAAACACTTTTTCGTCCCATAATGACCCCAAACTAAGTGTGTGTGCCAAATTAGATTACGTTCAGACTCTTTGGGACTGCATACACCAGTTAGTAGCATTTGGATGTCGGCGGTAAAATAACACATCATTGTGTAACTTGTAATACTTAGTCAAAGGATGATTGTGTTTTTCTACCAGTAATGTTATTATCTTATACCAGTGAGGATCAGATTTTTGTAATTCAGCCATGTTTCTGCACATATCAATATAATATTGGTGATACTGCTTGTCTTGCATTAAGAGAATCCTGTAGTCATTTATATTTTCTAAGTCACTGTTGGTATCATTCATACCTTGTGGAAGTCTAGACAAAGTGTCTGCAATGGTGTTGTCCTTACCTCTTATGTACTTAATTTCAAAAGAGTAGTTCTGAAGTGTAACTGCCCATCGTGATAGTCTAGGATGTACAAGTTTACAAGTTAACAAAAATGACAGGGCCTGGTGATCGGTGTAAATTACCGTATGTTTTCCAAATAAATAATAATTGAATTTCTTGAATGCCCATACTATGGAAAGTGTTTCTAACTCAGTAGTGGAGTATGTACGCTGACATTCAGTTAGAGTGCGACTCGCAAACCCAATAATTCTTATCTGTTCCTCCTCTTTATTCTTTACAACTTGAAATAAGCAACAGCCCAAGCCAGTACGTGAAGCGTCACAAGTCATACAAAAATCTAAATTGAAATCTGGATGGCTCAATATGTTAGCATTCACTAAAGCATGTTTAATTGTATTAAAGTCATTCTGGCACTGTTCCGACCAGATCCAAACTTGATTCTTTCTGAGTAGATTTAGCAGATGTTTACCGTTCAAAAGTGGTTGTGGCAAAAAAGTCTGAAAAATGAACATAGCCCAAGGAATGATTTTAACTGCTTTTTAGTTCGAGGGCTAGGAAAGTTTCTGATAGCATCTAATTTACTGGGATCCGGACGTATGCCCTGTGAATTAATGATATGTCCTAAATATTTTATCTCACTGCAACCAAATTTTGATTTTCTTAGGTTGGCTGTGACTCCAGCTTGTGCAAATTTTTCTAAAATTCTTTGAAGAGTGTCAACGTGTTCATTCCAAGATTGTGTAGCTATCAGTATATCATCTACATAGTGTGTGACTGTCTCAACTAAATCGTCGCCAAGCACGGTATCCAGGGCTGTAATGAATACCCCAGAGCTGACATTCAGTCCGAAGGGTAGAACACAAAACTGATAGGTTCGCCCCCCGAACATAAATGCAGTATATTTCCGAGAATCAGGAGTGATACCCACCTGCCAAAACGAATTAGCGAGATCTATTGTGGAAAAATATTTTGCATCTAGAAATTTCTGTAATTGCTCTTCTAAATTTTCAGGTTTTGTGTGAACCGGTAAAATTATTTCATTAATAGCTCGTGCGTCTAACACTAACCTAATGCTTCCATTTGATTTTTTGACAACAAGTAGAGGACTACAATAAGGTGAGGTGGATGGTTCAATGACCTTCCAGTCTAACATTTGTTTTAATTCTTGCCACACAGCAGGTCGTTGAGATAACGGTACGTTATATGTCTTATGGTAGAAGATCTTGTGAGGCTTAACTTCAATCTTGTACACATACGTGTTGATAACACCTAATCGTTTGGTAAAAACTTGTAAATATTTGGATAACAATTTCTGTAGTTTTATACGTTCATGTACACTGAGAGCTGTAGCTTCACTTATCTTATGATCAAGCAATGTTTTCAAGTCCATTAGCTCTGTGTCAGATGAGTGTGTTTGCATGTCTTGAATGTCATTGTCAAGTACTAACTGAACCTTGTACCCTGTACAGTGTTTGTCATGCTTTAGAGTTCTCCTGTCCAAATCAATAATAATTACACTGCCTTTATCATTTAAAATACATTTACCTTTGGAGAAGTCTATAATGCAGTCCTTCTCGCTCATAATATCTATTCCTAATATGCAATTTGTCACAAGGTTTTGTTCAACCAGGAATGGCCATTGTACGGTTCCATTACCTATTTTAACGTTTACAAAAACTTGCTTCGTAACCCTACATGACTTATTACCTAGTGCAGTAGTTATTTTACAGTTTTGGGCAGGAAACTCAGGCACAGGTTCCAATTCACACATCTTTTTATAGAAATTAAAAGACAAAACGCTCACAGCTGCACCTGTATCTAGGATAATAGTAGTTGGAATCCCACCTACTACACCAGTAGTAGATGCTAAAACAATTTCATTTGTGTTTAAACGACATTGTGTGCTGTCTTGTAAAAGTTCACCTGATATATTGTTAGTGTGGTTGTATCTTATAAATAAAACAGGTAGTTTTTGTTTAGAATTACTCGGCATATCATTATTCTGTTGTTCAAGTGTGGTGTCAAATAACTGATTAACATTGAAGTCGCCCCCCAAGAATTCTTCAGCCACGACCTGGGGCAAAGTAGTGACTGTTTCTAGTTTGTTGGATTATCATTTGTACTAGGTACTGACACAGATTGAGGTTGTGCATCAGGTGTCATTTCTATTATATTCACATTCGGATATTGCCTATTATGATCTCCAAACTTTTGCGGTTGTTGTTGCTGTTGCGCATTATAACTTACCTGTCGGTCGTAAGGTATGCTCCAATTTTGACCTGGTGGCTGCTGTGGTAAAGCAGAGTTTGAATGAAAGTACTGATCGTTACGAGTCCAACCTTGATGCTGTCTTGGCTCGTAGTTATTATTATTTCTATTTCTGTTTGTGTGTTTGTTATTACCTTTGTATCCGTTGTTACCGTTGTAGTTATTACCGCAGTGCCTTTTGTATGGATTGCCGCATGAAATGTTATTACTGTTGTAACTATTGTTTGTATTAGAATACGCGTGTTGATTTTGATTTCCGTACTGAGACGGCATGTGAGTTTGCTGTTTTTGTTGTACCGCGTATCCAACTGTGGGCGCGCCAGAATTGTGTTGGCAAGCCTGCATGTTTTGCATACCACTAGTGTAAACATTGTGGCTGCTGTTTTGCCGCGCGAAGCGCTGATCTTCAAGTAACATGTCAACCGAATCTAAAGCTGTTAAAAAATAATCTGAATCGTCATCCGGGATATGTAGAAGTTTTTCCTTAATGTTGAAAGGCAATTTGGCCTTCAACGCTCGGAGTATATCACGCGTTGCGACTGGTTCGTCTAAAAAATGTCCCATGTTCAAGTATTTTTCAAAATATCTGCGTAAGTTACCATTTTTACTGTTAAAAGTTTCAGGTTCTAAAATTTGTCTTCTGAGTCGCTCCGGACGGATTGCGACCAGAATTTGTTCAGAAAAGCACGCTCAAACTCACTGTACGTGGTACATACGTCAGCTTGACTGTATGCCCAGACAGCTGCATCGCCTTGGATGTAACCGACAATATATGAAATCTTTTTCCGGTCACTCCAAGTGCGTGGAAATGCGTTACTAAAAGATTTAAGAAAAATCACCGGATGAATGGTTCGTTTTTCTGGGATAAAAATCTGAAATTGCCTGTGTTTCATTAAGCTTTCATCTTCCTTCGCATTGTGATATGGATTTATTCCACTGTAATTACTGGTATGTTCAGCTGGCGAGTAATTACGATAATGTTGCTGTGGTTTACCATGATAATAGCTTGTGTTTGTGTTTCCACATCGTGGTATGTGTTGTAGTCGTGGTGTGTTTTGTTCTTGTGTATTTGTCGAGTGCGGAATGTGTGTATCATACTCGAATGTATATTGGTTTCCGAACTGTACATTTTGACTGATATTTTCGTTACATTCAGACTGTAGTTGATCGGTGAATTGTCTCATGGGTGCAGTGACGGATTGTACTGCGTCACTGATCAGCTGTTTGTTATTAGTAATGTATTGCGCTACGGAGTCGTGCACAATTGTTGGTAAATTTTCACGTAAGCATCTATCAAAATGTTTGTCTTTGTTCTCAACCCAATCATGAAATTCTTTATTAATATTTTGAAAATGAGCTGTGGCATCTGATTGTAAGATGTCAGTCAGGTGTTGTTCAACATTGTCAAATTTATTCTGTACGTCAGTAATTCGTTTTTCAAGATTGTCATGTACTGAAGGATATGTTTGAATTTGTTCAGTAAGAACTTCACACGTGACATTAAGGTTTTTTACTTGTGTCTGTAAAAGTGCTACGTCAGTTGTAGTCTTTTCTTGTCTCGTATTGAGCTGGGAAAATTTAGTACTGAGTTCGGTCATCTGTTTGGTCAGTGTGGCGTCTATAAGTTCCACACGCTTACATAAAGTGTCATTACCTATCTTGATTGCTATGAGATCAGATTTGATTTCCTCATTTTGTGTTTTTAACTGTTCATTTTGTGTCTCTAATTGTGCCTTTAAGGTTGCCATGTTTTCGGCGTTTTGTTTCATTAGCATTTGTAACATGTCGGCAATGTTTACCGTTTGCAAGGTCTCTGCCCCCGCCGCGTCATTAGACGTGACGTCATGCATTAACATGGGCTCTGATTGAGATTTTGAAATTTTTGTAGTGGACGGCCTATCGTCAAAATTTTCGCCAACACTTGCGTCAATGTTTGATGAATCGTCACTACCGGTTGCTGTCGTAAAGTCATTTTCTAACACTTGTCTCACGTCCGAGTCGGATTGCGTCTGAATAGTACGTCCTTGCTGTTCCATTTTTGCGTATTGTTTTCTAGTTATTACCATGCCACACGTGATATATGTTCAAGAAAATTTTTGACACTGATTTTAAAATAAAATGTAGTTGAGCATGAATCGCTCGTAGCAACAATGGCTGTCTGTTAATTTAAAAATATAAACTGAATTTGAGATTATTGGTAATGGCTGCTGGCCATGTTACATGATATCGTACAGAAGTCGGCCATATTGTACACTCGTGTATTGGTATTGTTGCATACGTTATTGTTTAGGGAAAAGTACTGAGAATGAAATTTATCACTGAAACTGTTATGCAGAAAAGAAACACTACAGAATTTACTGAAAAGCTAATACACTGAATTATACGTCTGGTCAAGCCTACCAATGCAAAGATGCTGTGTCTTACCTTATTTTGCTGGAAGTTTCATTGCGTCTTCCCGCAAAATTTCAGAATTGGAAAATATCTTCAGATTTTGTTATCTCTCATACATTGACGTCCAGGTCCAGAAAGTTGATTTTTTACATGAAACAAAGAGAACAATGTAACAAATGACAAAATACCAAGTCCGACACGCAGTCGCCAATATAAAATAAATAAAATAAATAAAAAAATGTTATTTTAAATATGTTAATTATTCTATCTGTATGATGGTGATTGTGATTGCAATTGTATTTGCTTATCTGGAACGTGGACGTTTAATTATTCGGTATCAGACGCTTGACAATGGCTTTTTCGTAAAGGCAATGTTACTCGTAGTTGACCGTGAAATAAAACTGAATAATCGGACTTCGTAATTAAATCGTTTCCAAAGACTGCTGCGGTAGGTGCGGACTCATAATCTAAATCTCAATATTACAATAATTTGCCAGCCATGCCAATACGTCGTACAGAGGTGATTGTCTACTAAACATAAAAAAGTTACACAGTTAGTTAAATCAGATATATTCAATGAATAAGCCTACAGTTCATAATCCTACTTACTTTTATAAATATAAAATTCTTTACAGAATCGAGTGCCTAGTGTGGTTGCAACTCGCAGTATTCTTCTATAACATGAAATATGGCGGTGTGCCAGACAATAAAATAAAATACGTGCTTCTCGCACCACTTCAACCTGAGCTCTCCCCTTTCTTAATCAAACATAAGAGTAACGTAATTGTGCTTTTGTTTTATCAGCGACACAGCGCTGCAGTTGTGTGCCATAGGCTTTATTTTTTTGTCACTGATTATTTATTTAATTAATATTTCGCGTTTCTGCGGAAACTCACGCTCGGCATGCAAATGTGCCTTTATATGTCTCTAATCATAATAATCCAGCATCAGTAGAATCTGACTTCTCCTGTACTATAAATCAAATGTACCTTGAGAATAGCAAAAAAATTCCCCCAAAATAATCAAAATTCGTATGCCTCTACTTTCAGTATTTTTAACAACGCGTACATGTAACGTACCCCCCTTCGTTTAAGGAAATGAAATGCAAGTTTTACCTGTAAAGAGCATAAAAATTTGGCACCTGTAACCTATTTCTCTTCATATAAACCTTTTTGAAATTCAGGAAGAGCAAAACTGCAAAATATAAAAAGTTTTATTTCATCCACAAAAAGTATTCAGACATAAACAGAAAGAAGCAATTTTTCTCTAAAATCTCCATAAAAATCTTCACAAAAGTCAGTGACAAATAGAACCTGAGTTTGGCCTGTGAGACAGTTCGTATTAAAATTGTAAACTTGTACAAGCACTAAATAACTTGCACATAAAGTTAAGTGACATTTTGTTACCAGAAGATAATAAGATACGGCAAATCAGATAAATTGGAGAAATCATGCAGCATGGAAGAATGACATTTATAGAAGTAATACTACACGAGCTTTAGTGTCAAGGTTTTCCCATACTTAAATCATGAACAAAACTCATGATCACCCAGATGCCTGTTTACTAGGGTCCATCATCATCATCATCATCATCATCTTCGTTTGCCGGACATATGTTTCTGTGTCAAGGAACTAAGAGCAAATATGGGTCTTAACCATTTCATGAACAGTATCTTCACAACATATTGGACTGAGATATATCTAAACTTCTTTTTAACTGAATTCATTAAAACACTGCATATTAGGAGGTTATCAGCGATGCTGTCCTTAGACACAACTCTCCACAAAGCAGTTTTCAATTGTTTCAACCCATCATCGTGAATGCAACTGTTCCATAAAGAATCTAAACTTTCAGATATTTACTATTATTCAACTCAATCAACATATAGACTCTTTCATTACTTGGCCCTTAAAACTTTTCAATATTTTGCTTCACATCGAAAAACTTTTCTAATCACAGTTCTGTAAATTTGGTCAGAGGTTTCGATATTTTGAACAACAGCTAAGTCTATGATTGGTGAAGTACGTTCAAAACATGCACTAATTGAATGATTATTATATTACTGCTCAAATCGTTGTATTCTAGAACAAGAACATTACTGGTTACCTCAACAAGATGTTCTCAATTAATAAATCTGTCTTCACTGTCATTTAAATTAACTTATAATCATTGCTGATTACTGTAGCGTCCAAAATACGTTACTATTATGATGTGATTGTTATTAGCCAATTTTTGCTTTTATTTATTCTTTGTTGTTCACTACTTCCTTCTAGTTTTTCACTAATGTCACCTTTAAATATTTCAGCTGGTTGCTAATATTTTCCACTAATCCAGGTGCATATTATTAGATTTCATAGCAAATTTCATTTTACTCAACTAATTACTGTTTGACGAAATTGAGACGAATTTAGAAGAAACTGTTTGCAATAACGTAGCCTAGTTCAGATTCATTACTGCTTCTTGTCCACCAGTCATCCGATTCACAACTTACAAGTTTCACTAAATAAATCCCCAGATTTCTTCGATGTTTTTTTATTAACCTGCACAACCAAAAAGAAAACTCTTTGACACTTTTGTTGTTCTGTATTCTATTCTCAGTAGTGGCTTGTAGACCTTCTGTTGCCCTTCCTACTACTTTGATACGCCATTAGTAGCTACTTCTGAGAAGAATATCGTCACTTATTTTATTTTTTAAAGTTCTGTCCAGCCCTTTCATTCCATTCCTGCCCTTCTCATTGCTGTTTTACACATCCAGAATTTAATATATATTGGTTATTCGTTCACTTAAAAACTAAATCATTTTTAGAGTTTTCACTTTTTTTCTTAAGATACCAGAATATAACCCCACTTGAAATGGTCCACTATCAAAAATTACGAAAGTTTTATATGTTTTTAATGGAAATTATCTATTTTCTCAGCCATGCTAAGGGCTAATTCAGTAGATTTACATGAAAAGGAAAGTATGGAAATTCAGTACTAAAACTTGATGAATATACCCACCTTTCCTTGTAATAGTGCAGTGCTCAATATTCTACTACAAGATGATAAGGATTACAGGTGTTTATTTTCTACTAAAAACACAATTTGAGTTCTGTTTCTCTCATTTTGTTTCGTATTTTTATCCGGTCACAATATGAAAGCCCATTATCCCTGTTCCTACACGCAAGAGTGGGATTACATGAAACTTTTCGAAACCGAAGCACACTCTATTTATGCAGTATGTGTTCTTATAGACAACTGCCTGGCTATCGACTGGTAGAAGTCCGATCGTAGACCAAATGCAGACCAACTGATTTGGCATGCATTCAGTTCTGTATTACAAATCGTCTATTCCAAAACTGTTGAAGAAGCTATTGGCTCAAATTGAAGATTACCATAACACTTAGTTTTAGAAACAGACAAAATCTAAATAAACATATCTATGTGTACAAAAGTTTGAGGACAAATGTGAAAATTTGTTTAATCCAGTCATAAAATGAAACTGTAAAATATGAAGATATTACATATCATAGGATTTGTTTAAACCAGGATTTTATGTCATGATAAATCGCTTTTTGCAAACACTGAACATATTTTTAA
This sequence comes from Schistocerca piceifrons, assembly GCF_021461385.2. Taxonomy (NCBI): domain Eukaryota; kingdom Metazoa; phylum Arthropoda; class Insecta; order Orthoptera; family Acrididae; genus Schistocerca; species Schistocerca piceifrons. The sequence goes on from NC_060141.1 coordinate 85,902,298, forward strand.
GTATATGGATGGTTCTTAGTTTTGTAGATAATGAAGTTTAATTTATCATTACATAAATTAAATTTGGGAATTAATGAAGTCCAAGAGGCATTAGTGTGAGTCATGCAAAACAGATTAACAAATTACATTCTCCATTAACACGTAAGATCTATGCAAAGCGAAGGCTGTAGGATGACCAAATTTTTGTACTGTAATTCGTTCACAGAGTGGTTCCCAAAAATGTGTAATAATATTACGAATTGTTGTTGTTTATTGCTGTGGTCTTCAGTCCTGAGACTGGTTTGATGCAGCTCTCCATGCTACTCTATCCTGTGCAAGCTTCTTCATCTCCCAGTACCTACTGCAACCTACATCCTTCTGAATCTGCTTAGTGTATTAGTGACATGCAGCATTACGAATTAATATAGGAAATATATAATTTCGTAAGTACTTCAGAGTATAGCGTTCTTATATAAAGGCCACAGATTTTGTACTGTGCGACTGAAATCAGAATAAATTACTAGAAAATGGAATGAAATATTAACTTTTGGTTAATTCAGGATTGATTTGGTAATATCGACTTACTTAAAATCTTTATAATCTTGATTTTCTACTGGGTGTAGCATGCAACCTTCAGTGAAGTTATTACTTACTGTGGGATTGAAATATTGGAATTATTTACTATTTGCAAGCAATTTATCGTTATGATATTGTAACGTCAATATTACTTTGAATTGCATTAGTAAAATATTTTTATGTTCACTAACGTTGACGCTACATTTCGCTGTCTCTGATAACCTTTCTAACGATATTTGTTTATGCCTACATCCGCTTGCTGCACACGCTCCACATAGTTTTTTACATAATGGTCCAAATCTGCCCTCTATCTTTCCACCAGTACTGTTACGGTACATTACGACTTTCTGTCTTCCAACCTCCATGCCCACGTGGCTAGTTGACGTATGTTCTTCCTTGAGTTTAGCTGGCAGTACCAAACATGGACCTCGCGTACTTATCTTTCACAATAGGACGTCACACACGCTGAACTGTGGCTGCATTGTGTATACCTTACACGTGGTATCAGCGATTTGCGCTGCTTGCCGTTCAGCAAGGCTATGCCCCACTGTCTGTACTACTCCCACCTTTTTTCTCAGAGTATTCGTGTTTCCATGCTTCTTATGCAGTTTATGCACACGTTCGTAATTAATTTTATTCAGCCATCCACCATTCTTGTATGCTAGAAGCGTTCTTTACCCGCAACAATCATCTTAGGATTGCGAGATCAGTCACTACTTCGAATTTTTCTCATACAAACAACTGGGAAAATATGTAACCCCGTATATGAAGCTGAGCATTTCTTTCTCTGTAGTTGGGTAGTTCCTTTCCGTTTCATTCAGTTGTTGTGTATCATAGCGCACAGCATATTCCTCTTCACTGACCCTTGAGTTAAAGCGCAACCCAGCGACTGACTGTAAGCGTCACACAATAGTACAACCATTTTCGAATAGACTAGGAAAACAAATACTTCGTGCACTCAAATTTCACGCCTTCCTTCAACACTTTGTGAATGTCGATGCAATAATTTTGAATCCCTTCACAAACTTCCTGTAACGCTTTGAAAGCCCTATAAGGAAAGGCAAATCTTTGCGTGCCCCAGGAACTGGAAAATTCTGAACTGCTTGTAGCAATCTCAGGTCTGTTATCATCCCTACGTCGCTAATCTCATGCCATAGGTACCCAACTTCTTCCGAGGCAAAAATTCACTTATTCATATTCAGTTTGAAAGGTGCGGAATGTAATTTTGTAGATGCTTTTTCATAGTCCTCGGAAAAAGAATTATGTCATCAAGGTACACAAGGCATATTCTGGTTTAACCCTTTCTCTGCTCCCCCCTGAAATAGTTGAAATGTTGGTGGCATATTCTTCACTCGGAATGGTATCCTATAGTATTGATAATGAACCCAGGGGGCAGAAAATGCGGTCTTCGGCAGGTCTTCTGGTAGCAACTCTATTTTAATCACTCGTAAAATCGATGGTAGTGAAATACCAGCACTATCCCTCATTATCAATGGTTCCTGTGATATTGCAAGTGGTATATGTATTCTTTATCGTACTACTATTAAGATAGCAATAGTCACAGCTAAGTCTATATTTCTTAGAACTAGCTGCCGATAGTAATGTCGTCAATCCAGTGAATAGTGCTTTCTGCTGGCTATTGGTTAGTGTGGTCCTCCATAATTGGTCGTAAGTGACAAGACATAGCGTACAGTTTCCAATAAACAGTGCTTCGTACTCTGTTATGTTATGGGTGTTACTAGCAAAGGCATCCAAGGCTAAAGTAGACCTTTGAATTCCATTAGCAGATGCTCTGGATGGTTACATAATGCTGTTTTGTTGATGACACACATCTGATTATGGATCACATCCCACAGATTCCAATCAACCTCCTCCAGGATATCCAAATTCACTGCTAACAGACGATTTGCTAACGTCCCCTCATCAGCGCCAAAATTACCGATTCGTCCCTAGTTGACTAGTGACTGTTTCTCCTAGCTGGAGTCTCATCCCTCTAACGGTTCCCATGTAGACCATCGAAGGACAATTTTGGCATGACGTTTTACCGGAAAGTCCAACCAAAGGATTACACAGTAAAATTCGCTTACATGTGGCACTATCTCCCCACATTGTTCAGACTAAACCGCCTCAACGAGAAAATGAAATTATACTGAATGAAAAGGCTTCGCAGCATTGTTCCGAACCCAATGAAAGTTATAGCCGCTTGTGACTCACGGGAACACGACTTATGACTGACACATACACCACTATGTCAAACATTTACATTCCCAACCTCTCACCAAACCACTACACTGAAGTGACAAAAATCATGGGATACCTCCTAATAAGGTGTCGGACATCCTTTTGCTCAGTGTACTGTAGCATCTAGACGTGGCTTGCACAAAAATAGTCGTTGTAAGTCAACTGCAGAAATATTGACCGACGCTACCACTATTGCCATCCACAATGAAGAAAGTGGTGGTGGGCCACAATTTTGTGTATGAACTGGCCTCTAGATTATGTCCCACAAATGTTCGATGGGATTTATGTCGAGTGATCTGGATGGCCAAGAATGTTCTTAAAACCTATTGTGAACAAACGTGGCCTGCTGAAATTGCGCACAGTCATCCATAAAAGTTCCATCGTCGTTTGAGGTCATGAAGTCCATGAATGGCTGCAGATAGTCTCCAGATCGGTGCTTACAAACATTTACAATCAATGATCGGTCCCAGTGCAAGCCATGTAAACACAGCCCACGTCATTACGGAGCCATCATCACACTGTGTTGCGCAGTTCCCTGTTGGCAGCTTGGATCCATGGATTCGTGGTGTCCAACTGAAATCGAGGCTCATGTGACCAGGCCACGGTTTGCCAGTCGTCTAGGGTCCAACCGATATGGTTATGGGCCCATTAGAGGCATTGGAGGCGATGTCGTGCTGTGAGCAAAAGCACTCGCACCGGTTGTCCGCTGCCACAGCCAATTAACGCCATGTTGTTGTTGTTGTTGTGGTCTTCAGTCCTGAGACTGGTTTGATGCAGCTCTCCATGCTACTCTATCCTGTGCAAGCTTTTTCATCTCCCAGTACCTACTGCAACCTACATCCTTCTGAATCTGCTTAGTGTATTCATCTCTTGGTCTCCCTCTACGATTTTTACCCTCCACGCTGCCCTCCAATACTAAATTGGTGATCTCTTGATGCCTCAGAACATGTCCTACCAACCGATCCCTTCTTCTGGTCAAGTTGTGCCACAAACTCCTCTTCTCCCCAATCCTATTCAATACTTCCTCATTAGTTATGTGATCTACCCATCTAATCTTCAGCATTCTTCTGTAGCACCACATTTCGAAAGCTTCTATTCTCTTCTTGTCCAAACTATTTATGGTCCATGTTTCACTTCCATACATGGCTACACTCCATACGAATACTTTCAGAAATGACTTCCTGACACTTAAATCAATACTGCATGTTAACAAATTTCTCTTCTTCAGAAACGCTTTCCTTGCCATTGCCAACCTACATTTTATATCCTCTCTACTTCGACCATCATCAGTTATTTTGCTCCCCAAATAGCAAAACTCCTTTACTACTTTAAGTGCCTCATTTCCTAATCTAATTCCCTCAGCATCACCCGACTTAATTAGACTACATTCCATTATCTTTGTTTTGCTTTTGTTGATGTTCATCTTATATCCTCCTTTCAAGACACTGTCCATTCCATTCAACTGCTCTTTCAAGTCCTTTGCTGTCTCTGACAGAATTACAATGTCATCGGCGAATCTCAAAGTTTTTATTCCTTCTCCATGAATTTTAATACCTACTCCTAATTTTTCTTTTGTTTCCTTTACTGCTTGCTCAATATACAGATTGAACAACATCGGGGAGAGGCTACAACCCTGTCTTACTCCCTTCCCAACCACTGCTTCCCTTTCATGTCCCTCGACTCTTATAACTGCCATCTGGTTTCTGTACAAATTGTAAATAGCCTTTCGCTCCCTGTATTTTACCCCTGCCACCTTTAGAATTTGAAAGAGAGTATTCCAGTCAACATTGTCAAAAGCTTTCTCTAAGTCTACAAATGCTAGAAACGTAGGTTTGCCTTTCTTCTAACACCACCCGAAGTCGTTCAGGTGTGTAGAACTTCTACTGTGTGGGGATGGGTCATGGTGGCGCGTGGAGGTCGTGTCAGTTTTCCATTGATAGCTAAGGCAGACGAAATGAAATATTTAAAACATTTTGCTAACTCTCATTTGTCTATAATGGTAGCGTACTGGGAAAGTTGACAACTATGTCACTATCGAGATCGTGGAGAGGCGGCCTGTGGTGGCAGTGAGCCGAGGCTTAGCGTGCTCTATGTCGTGGATAATGGAATGTAGTCGTATTAAATCGGGTGACGCTGAAGGAATTAGATTAGGAAATGAGACACTTACAGTAATGGAATTTTGATATTTGCGGAGCAAAATAGCTGATGATGGTCGAAGTAGAGATGATATAAAATGTAGAATGGCAATGGCAAGGTAAGCGTTTCTGAAGAAGAGAAATTTGTTAACATCGTGTATTGATTTAAGTGTCAGGAAGTCGTTTCTGAAAGTATTTGTATGGAGTATAGCCATGTATGGAAGTGAAACATGGACGACAAATAGTTTAGACAAGAAGAGAATAGAAGCTTTCGAAATGTGGTGCTACAGAAGAATGCTGAAGATTAGATGGGTAGATCACATAACTAATGAGGAGGTATTGAATAGGATTGGGGAGAAGAGGAGTTTGTGGCACAATTTGACTAGAAGAAGGGTTCGGTTGGTAGGACGTGTTCTGAGGCATCAAGGGATCACCAATTTGGTACTGGAGGGCAGCGTGGAGGGTAAAAATCGTAGAGGGGAGACCAAGAGATGAATACACTAAGCAGATTGAGAAGGATGTAGAAGCTTGCACAGGATAGAGTATCATGGAGAGCTGCATCAAACCAGTCTCAGGACTGAAGACAACAACAACAACAACAACAATGTCGTTGACGTCTCGCAACATTGACTCCAGTAGCTCACATACTGTTGTGTTGCCTCGTTGCTAGGGAACGGCTGCCAGAGGGTGGAGATAACAGCACTGCCAACTGCCGGGCTTTTTGCAGTTGTGTTGCCAGATAGTGGAACTCTCCCCAGCGAGTGGCTGCGTGTGGAGCCTAGGCGCCTGCACTGACACAGAAAGGTGGCCGCCAGAGCTGCACGGGTATTGAACTGGTGCTCTCCAGGGCAGGAATCTGGCAGCTACCGGAAGTGGACCGGGGATAGTTTGACGGCAGACGACTATTGAATCAAAGGAGGAGGACGTGGCACTAGCACAAGGGCGGACAGTGGAAGCTCGTACTGGTAGCGATACGTGCTGTCCCATCGGGCCTGGTCACATGGCATATCCCTCCCATATCTATTTCTGCTGCTGGACTCCTGATCCCTGTACTCAAATTAATATTTATGTTCGTACCTGGCTTACTTGTGCCGACGTGCTGTTTCCAACATGATTCAATAAAACTAATCCGTGTCCTCGGTGTATGGCAACGTTTTGCTTCGCCCTGAAAGGATCTCATTTATCGATATGGCTGCAATACTGCGATGCCCATTCTAATCTGCGTTATTTTGTTTCAACAGCCCCCGAAGCTGCAGTCAATATAACGACATGTAAGTGTGCTGTGACTGCCTTCCACTTCTGAGGCTGAGGTGCTAGTTTCTGCAGTAATACTCAAAACGTAATGGTGGCGTTGCAGTGCAAAATATTCTCTGTTTGTGGGTTAATCATCTGACTACATCCAGACGACGTGGCTGAAACATCTCTGTCTCTGTCTCTCTCTCTCTCTCTCTCTCTGTCTCTCCCTCCCTCTCTCTCCCTTCCTCCCTCCTATTCCTCCCTCCCTCCTTCCCCCTTTCCCTTCCTCCCCTCCCCATATGTATACTATCCTGTATATTGAGCAATGAGAAACATGCCAAACATAACTTCACTACCAGAAATATTGTCCTAAACGCTTTATTGTAGATTTTGTAAATAGCATACGAAAAATTATTGCAATGCAAAACATAATAATAATTTCTAAGAAGAAAGTAATGTAATAAATGTATATTTTCTTACGAATGCCACACAAAACGGAAAATGAGCAAAGAAAATCTCTGCCTCCACAAAACTCTCTGGAGCAAACAACAACAGCCACCCTCTTTGGTTTGTTTATATTTTGTAAAGTATGTGGGAGTCGCCATCGGTGGAAAAGTGCCTGTGTCACTTGATATTTAACGATACTGGTGAGCACACATTATGTTTTCCAGAGCAGTGCCTACTACAAGAAAAAAAAAACAGTGAGTAATACCATCAAATTAATCTTAAAATCGTAATATTCTTTCCACATACAGTGCTCACTTTTTCATCTCTGTATCTGCCACAGATGCACGACCCTCACAATAGTCCAAACTAAATTGTATCATCTGATGATGAATCGCCTGGCGATTCGAAATCGGTCATGAATAAATAAAAATTAAAGAAAAAATTGTGATTGGTTGTAGTATTCCTGAAACATTTTTATTACGGCTAAGGAGTATATAAGAACGGTCGTCTTCTTTTTGGTCTTTGGGAGGTGGTACCCACAGGGTAAGACAATAATGAGGAAAATCGTAGGTGAACCGAAATTTTGCGCTTCCACATTTGGAATATTCACAATACTTCGTTGTCTTCTCAGGACTGCGTTGGGTATTCTACAGACGCCGCTACGTTACTGGGTATCCTCTATGTTGACTCTGGAAAACAGTTTGACAGGATGAACCATAATTATGATGGGCAGACAAATGAAAACCGAACACGCGCCACTGCGGGATCGTGGGATGGTTCCAGTCAAAAGCAACCACCTTACGCGTCTTACATTTGTCCCACCTGCACACGAGACGATCAGTTCCTGGCTCGTAGATCGCGGTTGGCCGCTGATTGACTCACAACTGCACGCATTCGTGCACTTCCTCGTCCGACTGAAAGGGACGTTCACGCATGTCTTTCTTCACGTCGCTTAGGATGTCCAAATGACACGATAAAAATCTGGGCTGTGCGGAGGATGTTGCAGTGTTTCCCAAGCAAATCGCTGAAACGTAGCTTTCATCCGATTGGCAGTGTGGGGCCGGGTGTTTTCGTCCAATAAGATGATTAAATCCGACAGCATTCCGACCCTTCGAGGGCAAACGGCAAAGCCTGCAGTGGAAATATACCTCGTGTCCACTGCCAAAGATATCCAAAGCTGTTCACACACGTTCCTGTAGGGTAATGATGACCTTCTTCTTCGACTGCAGAAATCCTCTGCTCGTCGACTTTCTCGAGAGTGGAACCACAATCAAGGAACAGCATTATGAAGACAGTTTGCAGAAAGTGCAGTGCGCCACAAAGTCAAAACACCCAGGAAAGTTGACGTAACCTTCCTGTTGCACGATAATTCTCACCCTCACATTGCCAATCGAAGGAAGGTTGCGCGCCGGCGCGGGATTAGCCGAGCGGTTGCCGGCACGGTAGCTCAACGTGTTCGGTCGGAGGGTTTAGCAACCCTTTGTAAAAAAAAAAAAAAAAAAAAATACCTGAGTGAACGGATCAACGAACAACCTGAACGAGTGTCATCGGACGTCCGCCACGAACAAATTCAATGAACAATGTAGAACAAAATAAGGTCAACAAAAAAAAGCGGCCTAAGGCGCTGCAGTCACGGACTGTGCGGCTGGTCCCGGCGGAGGTTAGAGTCCTCCCTCGGGCATGGGTGTGTGTGTGTTTGTCCTTAGAATAATTTAGGTTAAGTAGTGTGTAAGCTTAGGGACTGATGACCTTAGCAGTTAAGTCCGGTAAGATTTCACACACATTTGAACATTTTGAAGGTTGCGCTTAAGCTATTTGACTGAGAAACTTTGCAACACCCTCCGTAAATCCTGGATCTTTCACCGTTTGATTTTCACATTTTTGGCGACTTGACGAAAGATATGAGAGGATGTTGATTTCAGTCGGGCGAGAAAATGCAAGAGTGGGTGCGATTGTGCATCCGTCAGCGGCCGACCGCGTTCTAAGGAACAGGGATAAATCGTATTATCATCCAGTAGCTACACATCATAACGCGTGTAGTCATTACTTTTGAATGAAACTATTCCATGCTCCCGTTGTGACAGCTCTTCACTTTTCTTTTGTGTGTCCCTCATAATTCGGCAGTTAATGCAAGAACAGGATTTTCACGTCAATTCTTCAATCTACACTCCTGGAAATGGAAAAAAGAACACATTGACACCGGTGTGTCAGACCCACCATACTTGCTCCGGACACTGCGAGAGGGCTGTACAAGCAGTGATCGCACGCACGGCACAGCGGACACACCAGGAACCGCGGTGTTGGCCGTCGAATGGCGCTAGCTGCGCAGCATTTGTGCACCGCCGCCGTCAGTATCAGCCAGTTTGCCGTGGCATACGGAGCTCCATCGCAGTCTTTGACACTGGTAGCATGCCGCGACAGCGTGGACATGAACCGTATGTGCAGTTGACGGACTTTGAGCGAGGGCGTATAGTGGGCATGCGGGAGGCCGGGTGGACGTACCGCCGAATTGCTCAACACGTGGGGCGTGAGGTCTCCACAGTACATCGATGTTGTCGCCAGTGGTCGGCGGAAGGTGCACGTGCCCGTCGACCTGGGACCGGACAGCAGCGACGCACGGATGCACGCCAAGACCGTAGGATCCTACGCAGTGCCGTAGGGGACCGCACCGCCACTTCCCAGCATATTAGGGACACTGTTGCTCCTGGGGTATCGGCGAGGACCATTCGCAACCGTCTCCATGAAGCTGGGCTACGGTCCCGCACACCGTTAGGCCGTCTTCCGCTCACGCCCCAACATCGTGCAGCCCGCCTCCAGTGGTGTCGCGACAGGCGTGAATGGAGGGACGAATGGAGACGTGTCGTCTTCAGCGATGAGAGTCGCTTCTGCCTTGGTGCCAATGATGGTCGTGTGCGTGTTTGGCGCCGTGCAGGTGAGCGCCACAATCAGCACTGCATACGACCGAGGCACACAGGGCCAGCACCCGGCATCATGGTGTGGGGAGCGATCTCCTACACTGGCCGTACACCACTGGTGATCGTCGAGGGGACACTGAATAGTGCACGGTACATCCAAACCGTCATCGAACCCATCGTTCTACCATTCCTAGACCGGCAAGGGAACGTGCTGTTCCAACAGGACAATGCACGTCCGCATGTATCCCGTGCCACCCAACGTGCTCTAGAAGGTGTAAGTCAACTACCCTGGCCAGCAAGATCTCCGGATCTGTCCCCCATTGAGCATGTTTGGGACTGGATGAAGCGTCGTCTCACGCGGTCTGCATGTCCAGTGCGAACGCTGGTCCAACTGAGGCGCCAGGTGGAAACGGCATGGCAAGCCGTTCCACAGGACTACATCCAGCATCTCTACGATCGTCTCCATGGGCGAATAGCAGCCTGCATTGCTGCGAAAGGTGGATATACACTGTACTAGTGCCGACATTGTGCATGCTCTGTTGCCTGTGTCTATGTGCCTGTGGTTCTGTCAGTGTGATCATGTGATGTATCTGACCCCAGGAATGTGTCAATTAAGTTTCCCCTTCCTGGGACAATGAATTCACGGTGTTCTTATTTCAATTTCCAGGAGTGTATTACGCAACTCAGTTTCTCCCATATCAGTTAATGACCTCCTCTCTGACCCGGTACCTTTTGAACGTTTCCTGAAACCAGGGTTTCTTCACTCTATGGCGCTTTTCGTCGTCTCACTGGAGCCTTTCACACAGGAAATCACGCTTTAGCATACTGGAATTCAAATAGGAGATACGTGACACAGCTATCAGGCTTATGTCGACGGCCTTGTCATATTCGTTTCCACTCCCACCGATACGGACAGCAGTCACGGAATGGTCGTTGCTTCTGAGCGTACGTCCGGTGCCTTTATCAAATCCGAGGAAAACAGCGCTACTTCTAATCGTGAGTGTACAACGAAAAGCAAGGTTTAGTGGCCCTTGGTTCACCGTGGAAGACGAACGTAAGGTACTTGGTGTTCGCTTTCAAGCGAATTTAGTCAGACAACGGTTAATAAATGGCCGGCAGTCTCGCACGACATTCGTGCTTTCGCGAAGTGGAATGCGTCCCGCATCCTCACTCTGGAACAGGTATAAAAATTTGTTATCACTTTTTTGGTTATGGAGGTCTAGTATCTGTCACATGTGTTACAGGTGCCAAAGGAGATTGGCCGCACCGTCGTAACGGCGGGCTATTGCCTCGTGTGTCGGGGAGATACGTTTAAAGTAGCGTACGCAGCTTGCACACTATCCCTGAAGGATGGGGGACTCCGACGGATAGATTTTTGAAACAAATGTCTACTTTCGTGTTTCATAGGTAATGGGAAACCACCCGTCCAGCTCGACTGCAGCTTTGTTGAATAAATATCATCCAGTGGTCAGAAGCAGTACTTCTGAATCCTACATCTATTCCATATCGCCTCCTTTATTCGCACAAGATAATTTTAAGAACCTTCTTTACAGTTTATTATATTGATTTATGTATGCTTGGATTGATTGAAATGCTAATGTCTTCCTAAAAAGACTTAATTCTGCTTGTTGTACATTAGGCAGAAGATTATTTATGTATGTAAAAATATCACTCTCAAAACTGAGCCGTGGGGAACCCCATACGTAATATCTCCCCAATTAGTATGATGACTCCGGGCTATAGTGGTTGAATTACTAAGTACATTGTAAGATCTCAGTTTCTCCTGGCGTATACAATGTTGAAATAACTTACGGGAATGCAGTTGTTGACTATGTCACCCGGCTGCATTCCTGTAAGTTGTTTGTGCTAAGTACAACATACTGCATTCCTTTAGTTAGATACTAAATTATTTATTGGTCGGCTATACTGTCAACCCATAAAACTTCAGTTTGTCCAGGAGAATATTGTTATTCACACATGCAAATGCCTTAGGTGGGTCGCAGAAAATACCAACTGGGGATATTTTGTTATTTAATGATTGTAAGATTTATTGAGCGGACATGTAATTGATGTTCTTGACAGAGGAACACTTCTGAAATTCAAACTGTGATTTGCTAAGAATATTGTTGCTGCTGAGATGAAATGCTATTCCATAATACATCTCCTTCTGAAACATTTTGGAAAATGATGTCACTAGTGAAACTAGTCGGTGGTTTTTTACATTGTCCTATCAGCTTTATAAAGAGGCGTTTAACAACGGCAAACTTCAGTTGCTCTGGGAAAATACTTTGAGTTTGTGGCGCATTACCGATTTCAGGTAAGACAGTGCTCCCTGTATGGGAAAAAATCTTAATTACTTTATTGGAAACGCCGTCTAATAGAGATAAGCTTTTATTTACGATATTATACATGATTTTCTTAATTTCAGAAGAAAACATTGGTGATACATTCGCTTGACTCAGTTTTGTAAGAGTGGCTTCTTCAACATACCACTGTGATTTTCCTCTTGAGGTGTTAGCCCCTATAATTTCTACAATATTTAAGAAATGAGTATTTTTCAGAGAGGTCGAGAAAAATGAAGACACTCTTCGATAGTCAATAATAATGGAACAATCGACATACCGTTATAATTCTTGCACGGTGAGATGTGTTCGGAGTGACACCCATTAGCAGCCGAACTACGTCACTGTCGGTGAAAATGGTTCAAATGGCTCTGAGCACTATGGGACTTAACTTCTGAGGTCATCAGCCCCCTAGAACTTAGAACTACTTAACCCTAACTAATCTAAGGACATCACACACACCCATGCCCGAGGCCGGATTCGAACCTGCGACTGTAGCAGCAGCGCGGTTCCAGACTGTAGTGCCTAGAATCGCTCGGCCACCTAGGCCGGCACTGTCGGTGAACTGTTGAGCGAACTACGTCTGTCAGTGTTGCCCGTGTGATAGCCGCACGGGACACCTCGATGGTTTCTCGTAGCTCGGTCGGTGTAACTGGCTTCCGTTGATAAGCTTCATTTTTCAAGGTCCCCCAATAGGTAGAAGCTGGAGACCGTGGTGGGAAATCAACAGTTCCTCATCGTCTTATCCATCGTCCAGGTACATTTTCATTCAAGTAGGCTCTGACATCTCTATGGTAGCGTGGCGGAGTGGCATCTTGTTATAGGTAAAACCTTTCATTTCCAAACATCTCTCGGACACCAGGTAAAATTGATGTTAGAAGAATATGAAGATACACCCCACCAGTTACGGTACTTTCAAAGAAGAGTAAGCGTATCAAACCATGTGGTGATAGACCACACCACATATTAACATCCGGTAGATTAACATGTTTGTCAACGTGAACGTGAGGATTTTCAGGAGCCTAGTATTTTGTGGGATTCAGTACCATTCAGCTTCAATTGCCCCTCATCAGGCCAGGCCAAACCGTTCCTCTCGAAGCACGCCTCCAAACCACTAGCGATACTCCATTCTTCTATCTGGAAGACAGAAGAATGGAGTGCAGCTACCTTGGAATGTACAATTTTCACTTTGCAGCCTTCAGAAGTCGCCGTACGCTTGATTGGCTTACCCAACTTTCAAGTGTACCCTGAGTCACAGATTTCTGAGGCAGTCTTGTGAGATCCTGCCCACTCGTTGCTTATTCGGTGCCTAAAGAATGCTGCATTCTCGGAATGCTATACAACTATTTAAACAAATAACATTAGTAGTTTTATTTCTAGAAAGTAGATTGACAATACTTAACTTTGATAACAGCAAACGTCGCCAGCGAGAGGCAACATGAAAACAGTAATGTTCTTGCTAGACACAAAGCCCTAGTAAGCACTTGACGCTGATCAAAACAATCTGATAGCATAGTACTAATGTCCGTTGCAGACGGGGGCCAATCTGAGCCCCGAAGCTGGCGGGAGAGGCCCTTGTATTCGCTCCTTTCAGATGTCGCTGCTGGCACGGCGCGGTCCAATTCCACGTACCATTGACCGACGTTTTCTCACTGCCTTCTCTGGTCTTCCGTTCGTCTTCGTCATTCCAGCGCTTGTGGTTACGCCAGAATAGACCTAGTAAAATGTTACAACATAGCAACGTTGGAAGCTAGACTTGTTGATGTTTTTGGTCGGCCAGACCTTTCCTTATGCACATCCTGAACAGTGAAGTCGGCTTCAAATTCATCCCTAATACGATAAATTTTTGTGGGTGTTGGTGGCTGAGTTCCGTACACATTATGCCATTGCAAATGTACAGTCGTGGACAAAACGAGCGAAACCCCTCGCCTTTTCGTTATGCTGATCAGCACAGCTTTAAAGTCAGCTACACAGTGTAACAGGCAAGGCGACGAAGTGCTACCAACATACTATGCACAACGTGAAATTGACAAACTGTCTGAACTTTGTCAGACTGTTTGCAATCATGTGTAAGAATACCGGGTGATCAAAAAGTCAGTATAAATTTGAAAACTTAATAAACAACGGAATAATGTACATAGAGAGGTAAATATTTACACACATGCTTCGAATGACATGGGGTTTTATTAGAGCAACAAAAAAAAAAGAAAAAAAACCCATATTGCTAGTCGCGTGAAAGATCTCTTGCGCGCGTCGTTTGGTGATGATCGTGTGCTCAGCCGCCACTTTCATCATGCTTGGCCTCCCAAGTCCCCAGACCTCAGTCCGTACGATTTTTGGCTTTGGGGTTACCTGCAGTCGCAAGTATATCGTGATCGACCGACATCTCTAGGGATGCTGAAAGACAACATCCGACGCCAATGCCTCACCATAACTCCGGACATGCTTTACAGTGCTGTTCACAACATTATTCCTCGACTACAGCTGTTGTTGACGAATGATGGTGGACACATTGAACATTTCCTGTAAAGAACATCATCTTTGCTTTCTCTTACTTTGTTATGCTAATTATTGCTATTCCGATCAGATGAAGCGCCATCTGTCAGACATTTTTTGAACTTTTGTATTTTTTTGGTTCTAATAAAACTCCATGTCATTCCAAGCATATGTATCAATTTATACCTCTCTATCTGCATTATTCTGTGATTTATTCAGTTTTCAACTTTATACTGAATTTTTGATCACCTGGTATATTAACGCTGATTAGTGTGTTAAACACAACACGTAAATATAAGGTATAAATGAAAGTAGAAACGCTAATTAGTATGAACTGTGCTAATAAAAATGAATTTCAGCTTATCGAGATAAAATAACAGTTTTAGTAAGACAAAGTACCCCAGATCGTTACGAATTACCAAAATATAATGTGCACTCGGCCGCGAAACGGTCTGTGTCAACTTTCAATCCAGTAGCCACGCTTTCGATGATAATCATGTTTACTGGAATGCAAATAAAACCGATTTTCCTATACACGTTGTAATTCAAATCACAGTATTAATGCTACCGCGTTTTAGAGATACGAGCATTCCCATTGCTAACTAGCTTAAGAAACACCTCGGGTAATGAACGTTATCTGGCTGTGGCGAGTCTAATGGAGAATTCGAAACATTGTAGAATACGTTTGGCAGCTCTGTCGCCGTTTATTTCCTGGCGTGGTGCAGAATTATCCTACTACATTTACTCTCTAATAACAGTATTTTGTTATTTCGATAGACTTCCCCAATGACTGTCACATAAGCGGTGACATAAATGTAGAAAATTCTTGTTTTTGAGTCCAGAAAGCTCTGTGCAACAGAAACTGCAGATCATTTTGTCATTTTCATTGCGAAATTGCCGGCTTATTCATGTCTGGGATAATAATAGAGGGCTGTTTGCCTGGGTTGTCTGCTAGTGTAATGAAAGGTTGCTGCTACTGCAGTGGAGGTCTGGTTTGTTTTCGGTTCTAATCTCGATGTAGGCAGATAGACTATCAGTAAAGCGCCCCCAATACGTTTTATTGCTGCCTTTATTCTATACCGGCGCCCTGAGGATGTAAATATGAAACTCTTGTAGAATTTTATACTTGTTACTGCCTACTTTTTCTGCTTCTGTCAATAATTGAAGTGACTTACGTGTGACACTGAATGATTTTTAACAAAATTGCATTATGGATCTTCCGCATTGCTAAATTTGCACACTTTTATAGTAGGTCAGCAACGGTAATCCAGTATGAATGGTCCAAACGTTGACACAGAACGTTCGCGGCCGAATGCGCAGAGTATTTTGCTAATTCGTAACGATCTGGCGTACTTTGTCTTACTAAAATAATGTTATCTCGATAAGCTGAAATTCATCTTTACTAGCACAGTTCATACTAATTAGCGTTTCTTCTTTCATTTATATATTATATTTACGTGTTATGTTTAACACACTAAGCAGCATTAATATAGTCTTACACATGACTGAAAACAGTCTGACAAAGTTCGGATAGTTTTTCAATTTCACGCGTGTGCATAGAACGTTGGTAGCACTTGGCCGCCTTGCCTGTTATGCTGTGTAGCTGACTTTAAAGCTGTGCGGATCAGCATAACGAAAAGGCGAGGGGTCTCGCTCGTTTTGTCCACGACTGTACATCCATCCTATTTTCTTACTTCCAATACCAGTTCAATACGACATTACGCTACTTCATTCAGGGTCAACTGAAGAATGTTGTAAGTGGGCTGTTTAAGTTTTTATGTTGGTAACACCACGTAGCGCTCTGTATGAAAATCACTGATTGTGCTGTGTGCAGTCTGTGTCTGGTAGGCACAGTTGGAATATTCGCTTGTGTAGTGTTTGGCAGTTGGATGTGAACAGCACGTAGCGTTGAGCAGTTGGAAGTGAGCCGCCAGGAGTGGTGGATGTGGGGAGAGAGATGGCAGAGTTTTGAGAGCGGACGATCTGGACGTGTGTCCGTCAGAAAAAGAAAATTTGTAATGCTGGATGTCATGAACTGATGTATCATTTAGCCGGCAGTATTGGCGCTCGCTGTATTGAAGTAGTTCGAGTAACGAAGATTTTTGTGAGGTAAGTGATTCATGAAAGGTATAGGTTACAGTTAGTCAGGGATATTCTTTTGTGGGCATTATTGAAAGTCAGATTGCGTTGCGCTAAAAATATGGTGTGTCAGTTTAGTGGTGATCAAAATAAGTAAAGAGAAAACAGTTTGTGTACGCTGAGTTTTGCTCAGCTGTTTGAAAATCAAATAACGTAGAAGTTTACCAGTACAGTCATTCATAATTTTTCTAAGGGGACGTTTCATAATGTGACACGAGCCGCCTGCTTCGGCCAATGACGTCATAGTTTACTCAAAGATATTAATGACTTCATTTTTGAAACGTAGATAATAAATCCCTTATCTTCTGTGGCGAGGTGTCATCATTGTTAACTGAAATAAATGTTTTTCAACATACAGGGCTAAGCATTGTGTACAATTTTTTGTCACTTGTATTAATTCAAATCATGTTTTTATTCCAATTCATTCTATACTTATTTTCATTCTTAGTGAATTTGAGACATTCTGGAAGAATTGTTTTCCTTTCTGGACAATTTTTGATTTTTGATTTTCGTTTGTAGATATGGATTTATCTATTCCTATGCATACGGAAGACTTGAAGCAGCGTTCGTCAAATGCTGCAAGGAATACTAATTTTACAGTTGCCGCTTTCTCTCGCCTTCGCTAGAGCTAGTATTACAACGATATTCTTCAGTCCATGCTAGTACTATCGAAGAGGAAAAGAGCGACACACGAAAAATTTGTATCCCGTACTTCAGTTGACCCATATACATGAACTGAAGAATAGGATACCAGTGCTAGCAAAGACGCGAAAAAAGCTAAATATCTAACACTGACATCCCGTACATCAGTTGAACTACGAAGGTAGCATCCAGTTCTTCGGTTGACTTACATACTAGTATCGACTGTAGTCTAGAACGCTAGAACTAGCGGAGGCGAAAAAATAACAACTTGTAAAATTTTTATCTCATACTTCAGTTTCTTTTTTGCGTTATTATCCCATTCTTCAGTTGACCTATGAAGATCAACTTAAGAATAGGACTAAAAGAAGCGATAAACACAAGATTATGTTCGAAGTGTGGATGTACGTCATATGTCT
The DNA here is from genome assembly GCF_021461385.2 of Schistocerca piceifrons. Lineage (NCBI taxonomy): Eukaryota > Metazoa > Arthropoda > Insecta > Orthoptera > Acrididae > Schistocerca > Schistocerca piceifrons. Next base: position 85,919,862 of record NC_060141.1, read on the forward strand.
ACCATCTGTTTTCTCTGTCCTGCACTTCTTTATTTCTCAAAATTCGTCTTTGCTGTTAAATCTGTGCAATACATCATTTCCGGTAACTTATGACGTCACTGAAAAATGCCGACAGGTTGTACCCCACTCTTCAGTAGTCTCTTCATTCGTTGCTGCACTGCCATCTGCTGAAAAACTGGCGCGAAAGTCTGTTGAGAAAACAATGGAGTGCACAACAGCGCAAAATAGCAACGACATGTCATTTTGTTCTATAGGTATTACCTATCAAAGAGTGTTTACATTTTTGTGGACCCCTCTTTGTGTTTGCCACCTGTGACTCATAATTTCGGTGGTGATGTTATCCTGTTTTGCGGGTGCTTGTCCTGTTCGTAGTTTCATTAGATTCCACATAGCCTTATGTCTGTTGCTGGAATTACTCATTTCTGGTATTTTGTGCATGATCCTAGACTTTTCAATAACTTTTCTTAGTAATTTTGTGCTGTTTTGTAGCGACAAACCACTGCAAGTAATCTACCTATTCTTGCCAGCAGATACGTTTCCAGATGCATTTCACTTTTCCCTTCACAAGGTATCTTAATCCATGTCGTGATTCAAGATATTTTTACGTGGCTGTTTAGAGTCCTTTTTGATTAGATTATGAGAAAAGTAGTTTCAAATAAAAATATGAATTTATAATTGAGCCGTGGCGCCATTGACTTGGTAGACTGTTCTGTCTGTCTCAGGTGTAATACTAACTATCCCTCTTGCGGCCCCACTACCAGTGTCTATGAGGAAGAGTTGGTATCTGTGTGTTGTGTCCATAGAACGTCATTGTTGGCCGATATACAAAAAAATGTTTCAAATGGCTCTGAGCACTATGGGACTCAACATCTTAGGTCATAAGTCCCCTAGAACTTAGAACTAGTTAAACCTAACTAACCTAAGGACATCACACACACCCATGCCCGAGGCAGGATTCGAACCTGTGACCGTAGCAGTCCCGCGGTTCCGGACTGCAGCGCCAGAACCGCTAGACCACCGCGGCCGGCAAGGCCGATATACAGGGTGATCAAAAAGTCAGTATAAATTTGAAAACTGAACAAATCACGGAATAATGTAGATAGAGAGGTACAAATTGACACACATGTTTGGAATGACAGGGGGTTTCGTTAGAACCAACAAAATACAAACGTTCAAATAATGTCCTACAGATGTCGCTTCATCTGATCAGAATAGCAATAATTAGCATAACAAAGTAAGACAAAGCAAAGATGATGTTCCTTACAGGAAATGCTCAATATGTCCACCATCATTCCTGAACGATAGCTGTAGTCGAGGAATAATGTTGTGAACAGCACTGTAAAGCATGGTTCGAATCCTGCCTCGGGCATGGATGTTTGTGACGTCCTTAGGTTAGTTAGGTTTAACTAGTTCTAAGTTCTAGGGGACTAATGACCTCAGCAGTTGAGTCCCATAGTGCTCAGAGCCATTTGAACCATTTTTTTGTAAAGCATGTCCGGAGTTATGGTGAGGCATTGGCGTCGGATGTTGTCTTTCAGCATCCCTAGAGATGTCGGTCGATCACGATACATTTGCGACTTCAGATAACGCCAAAGCCAATAATCGCACGGGCTGAGGTCTGGGGACCTGTGAGGCCAAGCATGACGAAAGTGGCGGCTGAGCACACGATCATCACCAAACGACGCGCGCAAGAGACCTTTCACGAGTCTAGCAATACTTTGTTTTTGTTTGGTTCTAATAAAACCCCATGTCATTCCAAGAATGTGTGTGTGAATTTTTACCTCTCTATCTACATTATTCCATGGTTTATTAAGTTTTGAAATTTATACTGACTTTTTTTGATCACCCGGTATGTACGGGGTTCGCTGGCCCGAGCGGGAGGCACGAAGTTTGGGGCCTCGACACGAGATGGTTCCGAGGTGTGAGCGGCCGAAGCGACGAGCTGCGCAAGGTGGGCCAGCGCAGAACGAAGATACCGGAGTACTTCACCGGAGTCAGCCTCGACTATAAGCAGGAGGCCGACGTCTCGTCAGTTGGTTGGCAACATTCGTGTCGGACGACCGCTTTGGCCTGACTGCCCTCTTCTGTGTGGCTTTCATGGGCACCACTCAGTAACCGCTGCGAAGCAACGTGGCTCCACGGAACTGCTTGCTGACAAAGGGGAGTAACATTCTGTAACCATCATGGTGATTTGTTTCGGCTCTTTAATCGTAAATGTAGGCAGTAGCATTGTACTAAGACACTAGTTGTCGTTTGAAAATTTATCCCGCTATTATATTGCCTTTTCTTTGTGGTTTGAACCCTATCATGACTGCTCTAATTAATCAGCTCTGGGTCGTAAATACAGCCGGAACAATTGTACTAAGGCACAAGCTGCCGTTAAACAAAAAGAGGGATCTTGTGGCTAGATTTAGCTGTTAACCGGTTCAATTTCTTGATTGTAATTGCATTTCTCAGTCGTTACTTATAATCCTGTTGTACTAAGCTGTTCGTTTCTGTGTTTGAAAGATCGAGTCGTTGTTGGTGTATTTTAGCTGGATCTCGTGGTTCCGCCGAGAGAGTTCTCTTTTAATAAGTGTTCACAAAGTAATGTTTTAAGACATTCCTTCAGACAGATCTTAGTAACTGACAGGCAGTTTAACTTTGAAAATATTAACAGCCAACTGTCACCAGGGTTTCAGTCCAAATAAAATTGTCAGAAGGGACGGATTGGGATCTAGTCGCACCTTGGTTGCCTATTGAAATTAAGAGGTTTGCTTGCTTTGAAGTAAACCTACAAGCACAGTTGCGCATCTTAACCCCGAACCTTTCCACGTACAACTTTCAAATTAAAAGTTAAGTCATCTGTTTTGAGTAACTGAATCAGTCTTGCCATCAATGGTGCTTATATAGTTTTAATGTGTTGCAGAAGGGCAATTAATAAGACAGACTGTGTCCAGCGCGGCAGCAAACACCGCTGTTTTACCCGATAACGGGTGGGCTGCAGGTCCGGCCGTCTTGTAACGATTGTCATATTCCCGAATGAGATTTTCACTCTGCAGCGGAGTGTGCGCTCGTATGAAACTTCCTGGCAGATTAAAACTGTGTGCCGAACCGAGACTCGAACTCGGGACCCTTGCCTTTCGCGGGCCTTTCTGCCCTGACAGAAGTAAAGCTGTGTGGACGGCGCGTGAGTCGTGCTTGGGTAGCTCAGATGGTAGAGCACTTGCCCGTGAAAGGCAAAAGTCGCCCGTGAAAGGCAAAAGTCCCGAGTTCGAGCCTCGGTTCGGCACACAGTTTTAATCAGCCAGGAAGTTTCATTGTAATATTGTTTGCTGTTTTGCAATACAACACTTCAGATCTCTTTTGCAAAGATTAAATCTTATTCAACTCAAGGTTTAAGATCAAAAGAATTTTGCAAACCTGTTCCTTTTGTTAAATAAAATTTTATGGTTAAATGCTTCTATTATCTGTAAAACACAGTTTATATTTTGTGAAATAAAAAGATTGTCTTAAAAGGAAGTTATGTTGGTGGGTCATCCCTTCCACGTTTCCTTTAATTCCAGTAAATACCACGTATCAATCATGGATTTGACTATATTTTATGCCAGTTTTGCTTGATCATAAATTTCATCTCAAAACATCTCTTATAAAATATTTTTAACATTTGTTCAGGACTCATTAATTATTCTAACTGAGGAGTGTCAATACTGTGCGGTACTATTTTATTTATCCTAACTAGCGGTGTATAATGATCAGAGAGAGCATTTGTTACTAGCTAAACAGTTATTTGTGTGCTTTGAGCTTCACCGACGGCAACATTATCAGTTAGGGTCATAGCGTCTGTAACCATCCATGTTGGATAGCTAATTACCGAGGTCAAATTTTAGGCTTCAAATAAGCTTCCTGGTCATTTTTCCTCTCAGAATTCTTTAGAAAATCTACACTGATGTCACCACAGATCTTGAACCGTTTGCTGGTGGCTGAGAGGTAGCACGGTAAGGAATCCATGTTCCTCATAAACAGTTCAAAATTTTCCATTGGGTTCTACATACAGTCACTGTTAAAAGTAAACTCTTTCTCAGTGTTAATTAACAAGCACACATATTCATGTGCTGGTCACTAAGAAATATAGTATCTCAATGTTTTTGAACTCGTGTACCGTCTTAATATAGATAACAGCTCCTCCTATCCCCATATTAATACTGCAAGACTAGGATGCTGAAATGTAATCCTTTATATGTAGCTTATCTAACCCTGTGTTTATGAAGTGCTGAGGTAGGCACAGGATGTCTATATTTCCAGAGCTCTCTAAGTTTTCCAAACAGACAAGAAACTCTAGTACCTTATTACTCAATCCTCTAATATTTTCATGAAAGAAGCTAACCTTACTTTTCTTTGCAGTTTTCATTCTGTTATTTTGACTTCGTTCTAAACAGGGTGTGTGAATCCTGATTCTAGCGTAGAAAATGTACCTCTCTGACACCAGTAACAGCAGAGGATTTGGTTTGTGTGATACGGCACTCCGTACATTTTCTGTAAGAAACTTAGCCAACTTGTCTTTCACTCTCCTGTTTAGGTGTAGGTCCTGGGTAGCGTATTCATATCTCCCAACTGCAGCGACAGGCACTGCACTCAAGTGAGATTTAATTTGAGGCAGCAGCAGCCTGTTCAACTCAGTGTTCACGTAGCTCAAAACAGGGTTGATCATTGCGCTGCAGGACGTCCACGAAGCTCACATTTATCTGTGTAGTTATTGCCCCTATTTCATCCAGGCCACCACTAATGCTGCAATTACTATCTGTACTCATGCTGTTCCGCACTGAACCTACAATAAATGCTGTCTGTCGCTGCACAAAAAGACCGAAATAACCAATTCCGTACATACTAATTGTACACTTTAAGCTTCAATCAATGGAAAATGTTCATTTAGAAAACCCTTTATAGTTTATTAAATGCAATCCACGATAGTTTTACTCTCCTGCATATTTCTTTTCATGTCTACGCAGTAATCATCTTCAACTGCGTCAAGAAGACACGAATTTGTCACTGTTCATGGAACACCATTAAATATAAAATCTATTTCGGTGGACTCATCAATGATATAAATGAGGAGCTCCAGGTGATATGAGCTGCATTAAATTTAGCTTGATGAAGGAGGAGCAGTGGAAAAAATGAAGATCAATTTCGTACAAGTTAAAACTCACTGCTGTTGAGAAACTGTACATATTAGTCTCCAAACAAAATGATGCTACCACGTTGCTGCCAGAGAGGTAACATTCAGACGTGTGCAAATTATTCCTATGTCTACAGTTTTAGCTGCCTGTGACAACAACAAGTAACACGAGAAACAAAGAGAATTGAAGGTACAGTATGACTGGAAGCTCTCACAACCCACAGTTATCGGTAATTTTTGTTTCATATACAAAGAGATAACGATAAAAAAGTTTAGGGTGTTGGTACTTGACAATTTCCACGTTAGGGCTATCTTAACACTGTTATGAAATCATGCATCTGTCTTTGTGACGGGGCAGGTACTGTCTTAACTAAGATCATAATTTTTACCCAGAGGGAGAGGGGGTGATGGAAGCACCTGCCCCCCCTCCCTCCCTCGTACCCCACCCCCTTGCCCTCACTAACTACGTCGTTGATTTTACAGACACAGCAAGCGATAACAGTTGGAAGCAAAAGATGAGGGTCATAGAGTATATTTTTCTGTTCAGAAAAACTTCTCTTCTTAAAGTATAACTTCCCATATTATTCATTTGGTCCTGTTTATTGCGCTCAATATACCTTGTAACGACGACATATAAGAAGCAGACTCTTCCATTTTACTTCAGATAGTGACCACTACAAGTGGTGCAGTTTCGCACTATGGTACCATTCTTCAGATGCCTGTGCATGTAGATTAACAACGTCTCACAGTTGTATACAATATTGGATTAAAAGTCTCGCTTATAACTATAGGTTCTATGTATATAAACTGTTTAATCGTTCCACAAACATACTGGAATATACATCGGGCACTGTCCACGTAGAAAGCGATGTAGATCTATGACTTATGAGTTGTTAGCTAGGCAAGGAATGTATGAGAAATGAACGGCGTTGTTGAAAACTGCCCATTTCAGTTCTGTGACGGATAATATGGAGTTGCCTGGAAACTGTTACAACTAGTGAACAAATCTATGGCTGAGAAGTAGAAGAAGCAGGTGTAAAAATGAGCCTACTATACCCGAGTTTAATTTACTTCTGCTGTAGTTCATTCTAACGCAAAATATTACTCAAATAGTATTTCCCACAGCTGCATTTTGTTACTGTCTGCATCATTAGGATATATTGAATTTGAGCTCAGATGTGCTAAAGTAGGCAACAGTGGTGAAATGGTTAAGGTTTATTAAACACATTTTTGTAATAAATGTAGTTACACATCTACAACGTTTCCCGCTGAGTGCTAAAAAGAAATGTGTGTAGCCTACTAAGAAGTTAAGCAAGTGAATGTATCAATTTTCCATTTAAGTTAGTTGGATGTTGTACCTGAGACGTGGTTGAGTTGCAATATATCTACACTACTGGCCATTAAAATTGCTACACCAAGAAGAAATGAAGACGATAAACGGGTATTAATTGGACAAATATATTGTACTACAATTGATATGTGATTACATTTTCACGAAATTTGGGTGCATGGATCCTGAGAAATCAGTACCCGCAACAACCACCTCTGGCACTAATAACGGCCTTGATACGCCTGGGCATTGAGTCAAACAGAGCTTCGCTCGCGTGTACAGGTACAGCTGCCCATGCAGATTCAACACGATGCCACAGTTCATCAAGAGTAGTGACTGGCCTATTGTGACGAGCCAGCTGCTCGGCCACCATTGACCTGACGTTTTCAATTGCTGAGAGATCTGGAGAATGTGCTGGCCAGAGCAGCAGTCGAACATTATCTGTATCCAGCAAGGCCCGTACAGGACCTGCAACATGCGGTTGTGCATTATCCTACTGAAATGTAGGGTATCGCAGGGATCGAATGAAGGGTCGAGCCACGGGTTGTAATACATCTGAAATGTAACGTCCACTGTTCAAAGTGCCGTCAATGTGAAAAGAGGTGACCGAGACGTGTAACCAATGGCACCCCATACCATCATGCCGGGTGATACGCCAGTATGGCGATGACGAATACACGCTTCCAATGTGCGTTCACCGCGATGTCGCCAAACACGGATGCGAGCATCATGATGCTGTAAACAGAACTTGGATTCTTCGAGAAAATTACGTATTGCCATTCGTGCACCCAGGTTCGTCGTTGAGTACACCATCGCAGGCGCTCCTGTCTGTGATGCAGCGTCAAGGGTAACCGCAGCCATGGCCTCCGAGCTGATAGTCCATGCTGCTGCAAACGTGGTCGAACTGTACGTGCAGATGGTTGTTGTCTAGCAAACGTCCCCATATGTTGACTCAGGGATCGATATGTGGCTGCACAATCCGTTACAGCCATGCGGATAAGATGCCTGTCATCTCGACTGCTAGTGAAACGAGGCCGTTAGGATCCAGCACGGCGTTCCGTATTATCCTCCTGAAACCATCGATTCCATATTCTGCTAACAGTCATTGGATCTCAACCAACGCGAGCAGCAATGTCGCGATACGAGAAACCGCAATCGTGATAGGCTACAATATGACACCTATCAAAGTCGGAAACGTGATGATACGCATTTCTCCTCCTTACACGAGGCATCACAACAACGTTTCAGCAGGCAACGCCGATCCACTGCTGTTTGTGCATGAGAAATCGGTTGGAAACTTTCCTCATGTCAGCACGTTGTAGGTGTCGCCACCGGCGCCCACTTTGTGTGAATGCTCTGAAAAGCTAATCATTTGCATATCACAGCATCTTCTTCCTGTCGGTTAAATTTCGCGTCTGTAGCACGTCATCTGGTTGGTGTAGCACTTTTAATGGCCAGTAGTGTAATCAGCATAATGTGTACTGGATGGTGTGAAAGTGTCACATAAACTTTCAGTTATGGTGTGTGGTGGAGACGGAGGGGAGGAAGTGTAGATATATTTGATAATATCCTCGTGTATCTGTGACAAGTTCAACAGCCTGAACAACGAACTATACGAAGTTCTGTGAGTGGCACGGCAGATCTATACGACCGCCGTTTTCAGAGTTACAATACCCTTCAGGAGTGCGCAGAATTTACCAAAAGTGAGAGTAAGCTAAAAAACGTCTCTTTTCGTTTCAACGTTCAGTGTCAGAGATAGTCGAGATTGTTCTTATAGTGAATATAGTACTAATCATTCTCTGCACAATTTATTGAACATTATACTTTAACGAAACCCCTCAATATATCTTCAGCCATAGGAAATTAGCATGGTCGACTTCGCTGATTGTTTGACGAATTTGGAAAGCACTCCATGCGTTGGGTTTTGTTTCCAGTTTAGCATTAATCAGTTCTCTGAAAGCCACGCTTCATCCTACCAGCTGACCTAGCATCCCCTACCACATCCGGGTCATTTCCTTGTCATTGATACTGGAAGACAACCTGTTTCGTACTTTCCAGGCATGAAGTGAAAATTCAGCACCAGTTAAGTGCTCATGGAAATGGAATCCAGGGATGGTACTGATGAACTGTATTTGGGAATGGAAATAGGTTATCAGGTGCTTGGAAAGAACAATTTCATTGTCACAACAAATCGAAATGTATTTGACAATTATTTCAGTATGATACATTCTTTACGTATAGATTATTGTCATGATGTTACACCGTCCAGCTCACCGTCCCAGTAGGCCACCTACGTCGAAACCGGCGGCGCCGTGTGCTTTGCCGGCAAGATCGCCTGGAATCGCCAAACCGCCGACTGGGCCGTGGCCGCCCTTTCCCAGAGGCAGGCCGTCGGTCAGCCCGTGGCCGCCGTAGCCCCCGTGGCCGTCGTGGTCCCAGCCGTCGTGCCCGCCGTCGCCATCGTGGTCACCATGGCCACCGTGGTCGCCGAGGCCGCCGAGAATGCCTGTGACGGTCTTCACTAGGCCGGTCACCTGCAAAGGAGAACCAGTGCTGACAACCTCTTTAAGGCTATGTTGCAAATGAGGAGACATCGACACAGGATCCTCTACATTGCTCAGTCCCTTTAGTGCTCTTCTGGGCATTCATCCCCTCTCATTACGAGTCTGTCTTGTGCAAGCCTCTTCGTAGATGCCCCACCCCATACTTCTGTTAGCAAATTCACGATTGCTTTACTCTTTGCAATATGTCGAACCTAGAGGATAATGTACCTAGGAACAAATGATGTTTTGATGTTTTCTGGTCGGCATTTCATTCTAGTCACTGATTTTAGAGACACATGAAGAAATGCGCTTAGAGGTGACCATAAGCATTTCTCGACATTTTCTACAGTTTTTATTGTTGCTGGACTCGACAATGAGTTTTGTGGAGCTTATGTCTCAAGTTTTAAGCATTTAATTGCTGTATAATATATTAAAGCTATTTGGAATATATCGTTAATACTTAGGTTACAGAATTTAATGGCTAGTTAAATTCTGTATGTTTTTAAAACCAGTCATACAATGTGAGGACCATAACAGTTGTACTTGTCTTGGAAATAATTATGAGTGACTTTCCAATAGCTTCAGTTTCAAAACATATTTGCTTGCAACTGGCTTTTGGTAGGATTTCTGCTTAATTTGATTATTATTGTCCAGTAGAGTAATCATGTAATAGACAAACTATTAAATGCAGTATTGAGAAGATTTTCGAGATTTCAATAAGTTCGCCGGCCGCTGTGACCGAGCGGTTCTAGGCGCTTCAGTCCGGAACCGCACTGCTGCTACGGTCGCAGGTTCGAATCCTGCCTCGGGCATGGATGTGTGTGATGTCCTTAGGTTAGTTAGATTTGAATAGTTCTAAGTCTATGGGACTGATGACCTTAGATGTTAAGTCCCATAGTGCTTAGAGACATTTGAACCATTTGAATTCAAAAATTTTATCTTTCAATAGAATATTTGTATCCAGAACGAAATTTTCATTCTGCAGCGGAATGTGTGCTTATGCGAAACTTCCTGACCAATTAAAACTGTGTACCCACCTGAGACTCGAACTCGGTACATCTTTCTTGCGCGGGCAATTACTCTGCCGACTTAGCTACCCAAGCACGAGTAACGACCGGTCATCACAGCTTTACTTCCGCAAGTTTCGGACTATTTGTTCCTAGGTACATGTTTTTACTTTTGTGGAAACTGGAATTTTCCAGACTACTGTTTATAATTACAGAAAATACTGCTGCTTGTAGAAAATGAATACCCTCATTTTAAAGTGAAATCTCGGAATATATTAAACTTCTCGATAGTAAACACAGGGTAATGGAATATAATTGAATTAATTCATGTGATGCTGAGGTAATTACTTTAGGGTTGGTAGGTTGCTGGAGTTAAAGGGACCAAACTGCGAGTTCCCTTCAACCTAAAAGTAACGCACCAGGAATAATCCTCAGATGAAAGATACAAAAGGCAAATCCAGGGAAGCCTGATTGTAAGGTAAATCCAAAGAGACAGAGGTACAATCAGTGAGAAATAGGAGCGGAGTGAGACGAGGTAAAGCGGGCGAGCCACCCTGCCCAGAATGCAGTTGGAGATTCCCAGAGTATGGTATGTGGTGGGAGACGCAAGCTCTACATCGCACCAGCAGGACCTCACCGTCCACCACTCCAAGGAAACGAGCAACACAGACAAGGTTATGAAAACTTAATGGAGCAAAGCATTAAAACAGGCAAACATAAAACAGCAAGGGGATTAAAAAGGTGGGAAGGGTAGGACCAGGCCAGACCAGCGAGCAAGGGCCACGATGGAACCGTTGGGACAGAGCAGGCGTGGGATGCTCCCCCTGCCCCCCCCCCCCCCAAACCCTCAGGTGGTCAATGAGGTCAAAGCGCCCCACCTCACACAGACGTGTAGAAACCACCTTCGAGGGTGAAAAGTAAAACCAGATCAGCCGCTTCGGCTTCGTCTGCTAGCATCAGAGGAGCGTATTCGAGAGGTTAAGATATCGCCGTAAAAGCATATTTGGGCAGTTTAGTATGATGCGGGTTGCCGCCAGAAGAGCACCACATCGGCAGTAAGGTGAATCCCCACGTCGGAGACTGTGGCTGTGGGCCAGCCAAGTGCGGCCAATGTGTAGCCAACAACAGTGGATTCACTGCGAGAAGTGCTAAGGTAATGGTTTCCTTTACTGCCCTCAGTTTGTTTGGGGAGTTCAGTGCATTAGGGAATGAGACACCAAATGTATTAGATGAGTTCATTATTTGGACAATGAAACAACTGATTATGGCCGGAGTAGAGAGCATACTAAATGTAATGAGGTATTGGCAACAAAAGCGTTTCTAAAGAAGAGAAATCTGATAACAGCGAGTGTAAATTTAAGTGTTAGGAAGTCTGTTCTGAAGCTATTTGTCTGGAGTGTAGCCTTGAGCGGAAGTGAAACATGGACGCAATACATTTCAGACAAAAAGAGAACAGAAGTTTCCGAAATGTGGTGCTACAGAAAACTGTTGAAGTTTAGACGGTTTATGTCGTAAGTAGTGAGGAGGTATTGAGAAGAAAGAAGAAAATTTGTTGCTTAGGTTGACTAAAACAACGGATCTGTTGATGGGACACGTTCTGAGATATCAGGGAATTGTCCGCTTAGGATTGGAGGGATGTGTGGGGGGTAAAAATTACAGAGGGAGACCAATATGCGAGTACGATAAATAGGCTCAAACGGACAAAGAAAGGCAGCACGTTTTGTATTATCGCGAAATGTAGAAGAGAGGGTCACAGAAATGATACAGGACTTAGGCTGGAAATCGTTAAAAGAAAGGCGTTTTTGTTGCGACGGAATCTTCTCACGAAATTCCAATCACCAACTTTCTCCTCCGAATGCGAAAATATTTTGTTGACACCGACCTACATAGGGAGGAACGATCACCACGATAAAATAAGGGAAATCAGAGCTCGTACGGATAGATATAGGTGTTCATTCTTCCCGATCGCTATACGAGATTGGAATAATAGAGAATTGTGAAGGTGGTTCGATGAACCATCTGCCAGGCACTTAAATGTGATTTGCAGAGTATCCAATGCTGTAGAACTAATATCCCTTTAATCGGCATTGCTTACTTATGGTAAGCTCGCTAAGAATATTGCTTATCTCATCTGCAGGTCAACATAAAGAGAGATATATTTGTGATGAAGAAACTGCCAAAACTTAGTTCTTTTGATTAATTTGTTTATCTGTAGATGTCAACCGATTTATTATCTATGTCTATGCCCAGGAACTTCGCACGTGGTATCTCATCCCGTGTATGACCGCCGTGGTTTTTAGTGAGTGATTTTTAGCTATTTACTCTTGTGTAATAAGAGTCTTAGTAGGATTATAGCATAATCTGCCCGTTCTGGTCCAGTTATAAGCATGTTCTATCATCCTTCAGTCTGTCTCATAAGCATGTGATTGGGTCTTCTGTCAGTATATTTATCTCATCTGCAAAAATTACACTTTTGGATGGGTCCTTCATTAATGCACTGCATAGGCTGGAAATGTGATGAACCTTTCCGTACACCAGCTGTGGAACACCCTATAAGTTTGAAAATTGTGTTTCTAGATGTAGCATTAACATGGTTCAATTGATTCCTATTGATGAGGAGAAATACGACTATGTAAATATCCAGACTCTTATTGTTTTACCAAATTTGGACCGAAATTTGTAGAAGGATAGCCCGATTTTGTCAAAGAAGAACAGCAGTAATGTTGTGGAATACTGGAAAACTAAGAATTAGGCAATCTGGACTCGGCAAATGGGACAGAAACTTCTTTGTTTCGTGAGTGAATTCTCGCTAGGCTGTTGGGGGTAGGCTAGGGGAGGGAACAGACGAAAGTGTTAAAGGGAGAATATTGGCATCGTAGTAGAAATGAGACAGGGCGAAGATTAACTGAGTTCTGGAACAAGTGTCATACATACACTAAGGACGTGTACACTGTTCAAAATTCAAAAGAGGAGAAGGTCCTTGGAAAAGGCCAGGTGAAAGGGGAAGATACCAGCTGCATAATAGTGAGATACAGCTTCAGAAATCTGATATTAATTTGTAAGGTGTACCGAGTAGCAGACATTGTTTCAAATCACAATTCAGTAATGATGAAGAGTAGGCTTGACTTTAAGAGAACCGACAGGAAACCAGTGAAGTGGGGCATTGAAGTACTGAGGAATGATGACGTGCGTTTGAAATCCTCTGAGGCTGTAGTTACTGCAATAATAAACACCACAGTAGAGAGTTCAGCTGGAGAGTAATTTGAATCTCTAAAAACGGCAGTCATAGATGTTGGAGAGACCATTATTGGTACAACGAAGGCATTTGGGAAGTAATATTGTATAACAGTATACATACAGCAACTGACTGACGAACGAAACAAGAACAAAAACGCTCAGAATAAGACTGGAACAATGAAGCATGTCCCAAGTGGCTGCAAGAAAATATGAAGAAATTAAAAAGGAAGTGGTCGTCGGAGGGATAGATTCAGCAAATAGAAAAGTCAAAACAATTTTCCGTGAAATTTTAAATCGAAGGCGTCAGCATTAATAGCGCAGTGTTAAACAATGGACACTGAATGGACGGATAGAAAGAGTACACTGAAGTGGGGAGCAACTGTCTCATGACGTGATAGAACAGGAAATGTGAGTCGATATGGAAGTTATAGGGGCCCAGTAACAGAGTTCATCAGAGCACTGAAGGCTTGAGAGCAAATAATTCCTTCGGAATTTCTACACTATTGAGGGAAGTGACAAACATACGAGTATTCATATACGTGTGTAGACCCGATGAAACTGGAGATATAGCATAAGAGCTTTGGAAACATCTCATCCACCAAATTTCGAAGATATCAAGGACAGTTCGGTGCGAAAAGTATTGTACAATTCGTTTAGAAGGTCAGGCACCAAAGTTGCTGACAGGAATAATATACAAATGAATGCAAAACAAAATCAAGGCTTACCAAGATGGCGATCAATTTGGCTTCGGAGCGGCAATTCTGACATTGCAGTTGATAGCAGAAGCAGGATATGTTCATAGGATCTGCTTACCTAGAAAATGCGTTGGACAATGGTAAATTGTGTCAAATATTCGAAATTGTGGAGAAACAGCCATAAGCCCTAGGGATAGACGGGCAATATGAAAATGTACAAGAATCAACTGGGAACATTAATAATGTACACCAATAACGAAGTGTCCGGTTTAGGAAGGGTATAAGGAAGTGATGCAACCTTTCATCATCACTGTTCAGCGTGTACAATGAAGAAGCAACGATTGAAATAAATGAAAGTTTCAGGAGTCTAATTAAAATTCAGAGAGAAAGGACATCAGATTCGCTAACACTTTGCTATACACCGCGAAAGTAATGAAGTGTAGCGAAAAACTCACCAAGATTTATGACCATCGTGCCATAGACGGATATTGAAAATTAGATGGCGTAATGCTGTGACAAATGTCACCGAGAGAAGAACCACCGTGAAGCTGTCAGTGTTATTTAATCGAGGTAACATTGTGAATATGGAACCGTGGTGTATCTGCTACTGTAACCAGCTCAAAGTGTGTGGATAACGCCAATGCATGTGGACTATCAGACCAATTGTATGATTGGATTGAAGAGTTCCTAGATAACAGAAAGCAGCATGTCATTCTCAATGGAGAGAAGTCTTCCGAAGTAAGAGTAATTTCAGGTGTGCCGCAGGGGAGTGTCATAGGACCGTTGCTATTCACAATATACATAAATGACCTTGTGGATGACATCGGAAGTTCACTAAGGCTTTTTGCAGATGATGCTGTGGTGTATCGAGAGGTTGTAACAATGGAAAATTGTACTGAAATGCAGGAGGATCTGCAGCGAATTGACACATGGTGCAAGGAATGGCAATTTAGTCTCAATGTAGACAAGTGTAATGTGCTGCGAATACATAGAAAGATAGATCCCTCATCATTTACCTACAAAATAGCAGGTCAGCAACTGGAAGCAGTTAATTCCATAAATTATCTGGGAGTACGCATTAGGAGTGATTTAAAATGGAATGATCATATAAAGTTGTCGTTGGTAAAGCAGATGCCAGACTGAAATTCATTGGAAGAATCCTAAGAAAATGCAATCCGAAAACAAAGGAAGTAGGTTACAGTACGCTTGTTGGCCCACTGCTTGAATACTGCTCAGCAGTGTGGGATCCGTACCAGATAGGGTTGATAGAAGAGACAGAGAAGATCCAACGGAGAGCAGCGCGCTTCGTTACAGGATCATTTAGTAATCGCGAAAGCGTTACGAAGATGATAGATAAACTCCAATGGAAGACTCTGCAGGAGAGACGCTCAGTAGCTCGGTACGGGCTTTTGGTGAAGTTTCGAGAACATACCTTCACCGATGAGTCAAGCAGTATATTGCTCCCTCCTACGTATATCTCGCGAAGAGACCATGAGGATAAAATCAGAGAGATTAGAGCCTACACAGAAGCATACCGACAATCCTTCTTTCCACGAACAATGCGAGACTGGAATAGAAGGGAGAACCGATATACTGAAAGTACTCTCCGCCACACACCGTCAGGTGGCTTGCGGAGTATGGATGTAGATGTAGATGCAGAATATGCAGTGTGCGATTAAGTTTTCGAAGAACACATCGACGTCACTTTATGCAATTGTCTGCTCGAATGCTATAAAGGTTGCCATGACAGTGTGTTATATTTGTGGTAAAATAAACAAAGCCCAAGTGCGATGAAAGAGGAATGAAGCTGCAGGTTTGACCGCCAATTGAACTTTCTACACCTAAACTTGCCGGAAACTTCACGGAGCATCAGAACTGCTTGCTCTTGTACAATTCAAATGATGACCAGTAAACTAGACTATCCGCAATTTTTTTCCATGATAGCTGTAATGATAATTACGTAAGATTTTGTGGTACAAAAGAATTAAACTGCATGACTTGATACTTTTGTTGCTGTCAGCTGATAATGACTCGGCAGTATATCACGTTAATAGCTGAATTCCAGTGTTCTGCTGCAGATTTTTACCGCAACAACTGGCTAATGTGTAAATCTAGGTTTAGGTGCAATACATATGAGATGCTCATTATGTGATTGGAAATGTTACACCAACTGTTAAATGACGAAATATTTTGAAACAAAAATTTTATTTCAAAATTAAGCGTAAAGTATTCGTTCCACTGGCCAAACCATTCAATACAGGTAACTATACCAGCAGTGTACGTTAAGTAAAGCTCTCTGAGTAAAGTAACTCACAGTAACAGAAATTTAAATTCGTATAGTACAATAAACCTTGTGAACACTGATAATCATCAACATAATTATTTGCTGATAACCCTAGTAGAACATTTTCTACAGTCGCGACTAGCGCCTTCTGTGGCGCTATATTGGGTTTCTGCCGTGTTTCCACGAAGTGTCCGAAAGAAAAGAAGCTGATGCCGGACTAGATTGCACAGCTCAATTACTAATGGAGTATCGAAAGTCGTTTCAAAGAAAAGAGGTCTATTCGAGGTACGAAATAACAGGGAATCACTCGGAGCAAGGACGTGCTGTTCAATTACTTTGTGAGACGTAGGCACAGGACCCTGGCCCCGTGCAAACTGTAGTCTCAAAGGGAAAGAAAGCCGCCCTCCAAATGTGTTGGATCCGTCATGACCATGGGCGTGGAACTGGAAATATTGCTTGTAACATTTTCTGAGAGTAATAAACTGACACTGTAGTACCTAATAAGTAATACCCTACACTTTCTGAGACAGTACTGTGAGTGATTAGTAAGCCGTCTCAGCCACTAATTAATACAGCACCGTAATCACTAAATTGCGGAGGACTCAAACTGTAGAACCTTGAGGTACAAAGGTTGTAGAAGATTCATATCAAGTGCAGACTCTCGCAGAATGACTGTTTAGAATGTTATCTGCCTCACCATCCATCAAGAAAAGCACAGGGGAAGGGAACATTCTTAATGGCTGACAATGAATAGAAAATGCAAAACAGATCTTGTACATATACAGATGTCTTAAACGCATGTAAATGACAAGACTGTTGCACGATAGGAATAGATGGAAGGCAGCAGCAAGCATCAGAGAATTGGAGAGACTCATGAACTGAGGACTGATGAGTTAGAGAGGGACAGAGAGAGAGAAAGAGAGAGAGAGAGAGAGAAAGGAACAGAGACAGAGACGAAGGTCATATTGTTCGTATTTGCAATGAGCCGTTCGCCCACTCATAGTTCGACAGATGTACTTACAATCTCCTTGAGGCACTTAACCAGGTCGTCAGGGAGCTTTTTCTCTGCTTCCTTTATTTCTTTATCCGCCCACGGTGCTGAGTGACGTGCCTAAAAGAAATAAATCAGTCTGAAAATGAAGATGAAATCGATATTCATATTATAAATTCAAATGCCTTTTCCTTGCAACAAGAGAAAGGCTTTTGAATTTGTAAAACTAATATCTATATGCTTATCTGAATACGCAATAACAGTTCAGTGGTCACAAATATTTGTTCAGTAAGCGGTTTCAGTCATACAGATTAAATACAGAAATGTGCGTATGTTATAAAAAATTTAGATAATGTAGGCTATCAACTGAAATAAGCAGTTTCGTAATATACATAGACTGGAAAGTTAGCAGGCATACTTGTCTTCATGAAGTCAACAGGGAAATCAGCTAAAATATATAAATATATAGCCATGTGTGGCATTTTCACATAGGGTAATATCATGATAGAACACCGGTATAAGCGGCTGATGGGTGGTGGTGGGGGGGAGGGGGGGGGGTATGGCTGCTAGATGTCATTCACGGACTGTAGTTCGTAACGGCGTAATACAGAGTCAGAAATGTTGTCTTATACTACGTCTACATATACCTAAACTGAATACATTGAAATGCAACTGACAGGTAGGCAGAGGTATAACAAGAATCAAATGGGCAATATTGCTTCAAATTCTATAGGGTAGCTGAATGGCAATGCGTGCATTTGCCATGTGCATTGTAACAAAATTTATTGACAGCAACTTGTCAAGTGATAAGGCTACAGCAGGTACATCAGAAACAGATCCGAGGGACAGTTGGCGGACGGAGTCAAGACGTAATAAAAATGGAGAGAATGAGAAATGAAATTAATAAAAGCTCCAAAGCCAAATAAAAGTGACAATCACCTGCGGTTAAAATCATAAAAGGTAGCTTCCAGGAATGGTCTGTGACTTGCGCGATGTATAAATAAGTGAATAAATAAGTTCTTTATCAATTGCTCGCTGAAGCCGAAGCAACAACAATGTTGAGCCCAAGGTAAGGAGCAGAGACCTACCAGGGTATATAATACTTACAAGACCTACAATGTAGCAAAAAAGGTGTTGGACATGAAATCACCTTGTGAATTAAGAAGTTTTTGAGGTGTGGCGAAATCTCTCTCTTCCAAAAGATTCAATAGACGTCCTTCAGGGGCAGTGTGTACAACCTGAATATTATAGACAATGTTGGTTATAGTATGTTTTCGAGCAGTCAGCTGCAGTCCAAATACAGTGTTGTTTTATGGATGAGCGTGTTCCTTGAAAGTAAAACTTTTGCCCTAGGTAAAATTTCTCACGATAACTGCATTATATCATTGTTTTCTATAGGCGCCTAAATTCAAAAACTCGTTCCTTTTGTCACTTATACCTCCGCTGAATTTTTAGAATGTTATTTGTATGAAAATCGCTGTCTATCGGTCGTATTTTTAATTGCTGCTCTAACTGTTGAGAAATACGTTCGAAATATATCATCCGGAGAAAGTTCGGTGGTCATAAGTGTTTGTATTGCTCTTGTTTCTTAATTTTGTTGTACAGTCGCGTGACAAAGCTTTCTCTGTACCAGCTTGCCACTACTGTTTGTTTAGTTATATTTAGTTCCTTACATATTTCATGATTATCTAATGGCAGTTCTGAAGCATGGAAGTAAAAAAAAAGAAAAGAAAAGAAAAAGGTCTCTTTTACTGCAGCAGGTGGCAATATTTGCGTGAATGATGATGAATGTACATGTGGTTTTTCCGTAAATAACGAATGTACAACTGTTGGCTATTTTGGAAATGGTTGATCCGAAAATGTTAAAGATGTTTTTTTCCTGTTTCGGTAGCGAAGTTAATTTTTTGATACATGGAACAGAACCGTTGTGTGAAGACGTAATTGTTCTTCGAGCTTCCTTTTAACATCACTAACATGACATCTATGTAACATTTGTAGTAGATGATATGTTCTTTACAATCTGGAAATTTATTCTAAAATTTAACTTACAAGTCATTAATGAAAATGTCAGTTAAAGTGCCAGCGAAGCTATTTGCCACCACAAAGCCTTGATTTTCATAAAACATCTTGTTATTAAATGTGAGATAATTTAGGGCAGGACGAGCTCCTGCATTTCTACAAGCCCTGTGGTTTCTGTTGTGCTAATTTTTTTGTGGACATCAGTTACATTTTGTAGGTTCACTAGTTTCCTTAAAGGGGACGTTGGTAAATAGGTTAGTGAAGTCAAGTGAGGGCCAGTAAACATTTGTCAGTAAACGATCAGTTGGCGAGATATTTGTTTAAGTGTGGTCACGAGCCTCTACTGATTTCAGTATGAAATATTGTTCTAGTTAGTAAAAATGTTTTTCAAATGTAGCCTTTCCGTCTAAATTGACTCAGATTTTAGCCTCATTGTATGGTTGATGATTGTGGTACGTAATGATGCGGTACCGGCTCGCTTAGCTGCTGCTGTAAGAAGTCGTCTAACACACAAAAACAGAGCAGGGTGCAGTCCCGGGATTAGCCCTCTAATTTACCCTGAACACATTCCTTGGATTTTTCTGTTAGCGGTCACATCAAAAGCTAACAGCACTTCAGTTTATCCGGCTGAAGAACTAGTGCAGCGAATTGAACGATGTTGTCAATATTACTGTGCAGAGGTGAATCCTAGAACATTCCGTGAAGCGAACACAGCTTCAGACAGTCATTGTAACTTGAACTCTTCTGTGGGACGACTTCCGACTCAACAGCTGCGACGGTGCAGTGGTCTTTGCTGAGAATGGTTGAAGCTTGGAACAGTTGGAACTGTCCATAACGCCCGATGACATCTCAAGCCTTCAAGCGCGGTGTTTGTATTAACACTCCGTCTTCAGGCCACAAGTGGGCCATAGGGACCATCCAACCGCCGTGTTATCCTCAGTTGAGGAGGCGGATAGGAGGGGCATGTGGTCAGCACACTGCTCTCCCAGTCGTTATGATGGTTTCCTTTGACCGGAGCCGCTACTATTCGGTCCAGTAGCTCCTCAATTGGCATCACGAGGCTGAGAGCACCCAGAAAAATGGCAACAGCGCATGGCGACTGGACGATCACCCATCCAAGTGCCTGCCACGCCCGACAGCGCTTAACTTCGGTGATCTCACGAGAGGCCGTTGCCGGTGTTTGTATAGCTTTCGGTAAACTAGTCTATCAGGGGGCATCGACTTTTCTAGGATGTTACACACCATTCAGCCTGTAATGCCGACCCAGTTGCAGGTCAGTTCTCTTGAAGTAAAATGCCTGTTGCCAATCATCTTGAGTACAGCCCACACTGAAAACTCATTACAAGGCGTCGCGTCCCTGGCAAGGCGCCAGCACTGTCGTTTATGAAGAAATGTATCCAAGTATCAAGAAATACTTGGAGGCAGTCCACAGGGCAGCAGATGCCAACAAACTGAAGGAGACCGTGGCACACCCGTAATACGCCTCCATCACTGTTCCAGCACTATACGGGTTTATTCGTAAGTACTTCCAGGGTTTCAGGAGACGGCTGCGTGAAACTTACTGGACATGCAACATACAGACGCACATCAGTGGATACAGCATCTCTTAAATCAAATATATTCGCGACTTCGGAGCATTTCTGACATTAGCTGCATTAGGAATGAAGATATTAGCTGTTGGTGACAAATGAAGATTTGTGCTGCACTTTGGTTCAGACCCGGACTTCCTGCTTGACACGAGCTGTCGCCTTAACCACATCGGCTATCGGGGCATTCTTCCGGGACCGACCTAAGCCTTCACGTGCAATACCATCGACGACCGCATTGCTAGCAACGTCAGTAGGACTCCGGACCAATGGTTAAGGAGACAAACGCATTCAACGTTAGTATTAAGATCTTCGTTTCACAAATTTAGTAGTAAGAAGATCGTCACCAACGTTTGTTTCTTCAGACGTTTTTAAAAATGTATATTACGAGCCTCGACGAGCAAAATGTCAGTCGTAACACTAACGTCTCTCCTTGAAATTCTGTAGCGGCATGCCAAATAAAGTTGGGAGTGATGGGGATTGTAGACAGTGGTATGTGGAGGTCGATTCTGGAAGCATGCTCGGATAGCCGAAGTGCTTTTGGCGACCGCTTCTACATCTACATCTACATCTACATCTATACTCCGCGAGCCACCTTACGGTGTGTGGCGGAGGGTACTTATTGTACCACTATCTGATCCCCCCTTCCCTGTTCCATTCATGAATTGTGCGTGGGAAGAACGACTGCTTGTAAGTCTCCGTATTTGCTCTAATTTCTCGGATCTTTTCGTTGTGATCATTACGCGAGATATATGTGGGCGGTAGTAATATGTTGCCCATCTCTTCCCGGAATGTGCTCTCTCGTAATTTCGATAATAAACCTCTCCGTATTGCGTAACGCCTTTCTTGAAGTGTCCGCCACTGGAGCTTGTTCAGCATCTCCGTAACGCTCTCGCGCTGACTAAATGTCCCCATGACGAATCGCGCTGCTTTTCGCTGGATCATGTCTATCTCTTCTATTAATCCAACCTGGTAAGGGTCCCATACTGATGAGCAATACTCAAGAATCGGACGAACAAGCGTTTCGTAAGCTACTTCTTTCGTCGATGAGTCACATTTTCTTAGAATTCTTCCTATGAATCTCAACCTGGCGCCTGCTTTTCCCACTATTTGTTTTATGTGATCATTCCACTTCAGATCGCTCCGGATAGTAACTCCTAAGTATTTTACGGTCGTTACCGCTTCCAATGATTTACCACCTATGGCATAATCGTACTGGAATGGATTTCTGCCCCTATGTATGCGCATTATATTACATTTCTCTACGTTTAGGGAAAGCTGCCAGCTGTCGCACCATGCATTAATCCTCTGCAGGTCCTCCTGGAGTACGTACGAGTCTTCTGATGTTGCTACTTTCTTGTAGACAACCGTGTCATCTGCAAATAGCCTCACTGAGCTACCGATGTTGTCAACTAAGTCATTTATGTATATTGTAAACAATAAAGGTCCTATCACGCTTCCCTGCGGTACTCCCGAAATTACCTCTACATCTGCAGATTTTGAACCGTTAAGAATGACATGTTGTGTTCTTTCTTCTAGGAAATCCTGAATCCAATCAAAAACCTGGTCCGATATTCCGTAAGCTCGTATTTTTTTCACTAAACGTAAGTGCGGAACCGTATCAAATGCCTTCCTGAAGTCCAGGAATACGGCATCAATCTGCTCGCCAGTGTCTACGGCACTGTGAATTTCTTGGGCAAATAGGGCGAGCTGAGTTTCACATGATCTCTGTTTGCGGAATCCATGTTGGTTATGATGAAGGAGATTTGTATTATCTAAGAACGTCATAATACGAGAACACAAAACATGTTCCATTATTCTACAACAGACTGACGTAAGCGAAATAGGCCTATAATTATTCGCATCTGATTTATGACCCTTCTTGAAAATGGGAACGACCTGCGCTTTCTTCCAGTCGCTAGGTACTTTACGTTCTTCCAGCGATCTACGATAAATTGCTGATAGAAAGGGGGCAAGTTCTTTAGCATAATCACTGTAGAATCTTAAGGGTATCTCGTCTGGTCCGGATGCTTTTCCGCTACTAAGTGATAGCAGTTGTTTTTCAATTCCGATATCGTTTATTTCAATATTTTCCATTTTGGCGTCCGTGCGACGGCTGAAGTCAGGGACCGTGTTACGATTTTCCGCAGTGAAACAGTTTCGGAACACTGAATTCAGTATTTCTGCCTTTCTTCGGTCGTCCTCTGTTTCGGTGCCATCGTGGTCAACTAGTGACTGAATAGGGGATTTAGATCCGCTTACCGATTTTACATATGACCAAAACTTTTTAGGGTTCTTGTTTAGATTGTTTGCCAATGTTTTATGTTCGAATTCGTTGAATGCTTCTCTCATTGCTCTCTTTACGCTCTTTTTCGCTTCGTTCAGCTTTTCCTTATCAGCTATGATTCGACTACTCTTAAACCTATGATGAAGCTTTCTTTGTTTCCGTAGTACCTTTCGTACATGATTGTTATACCACGGTGGATCTTTCCCCTCGCTTTGGACCTTAGTCGGTACGAACTTATCTAAGGCGTACTGGACGATGTTTCTGAATTTTTTCCATTTTTGTTCCACATCCTCTTCCTCAGAAATGAACGTTTGATGGTGGTCACTCAGATATTCTGCGATTTGTGCCCTATCACTCTTGTTAAGCAAATATATTTTCCTTCCTTTCTTGGCATTTCTTATTACACTTGTAGTCATTGATGCAACCACTGACTTATGATCACTGATACCCTCTTCTACATTCACGGAGTCGAAAAGTTCCGGTCTATTTGTTGCTATGAGGTCTAAAACGTTAGCTTCACGAGTTGGTTCTCTAACTATCTGCTCGAAGTAATTATCGGACAAGGCAGTCAGGATAATGTCACAAGAGTCTCTGTCCCTGGCTCCAGTTCTGATTGTGTGACTATCCCATTCTATACCTGGTAGATTGAAGTCTCCCCCTATTACAATAGTATGATCACGAAACTTCTTCACGACGTTCTGCAGGTTCTCTCTGAGGCGCTCAACTACTACGGTTGCTGATGCAGGTGGTCTATAGAAGCATCCGACTATCATATCTGACCCACCTTTGATACTTAACTTAACCCAGATTATTTCACATTCGCATTCGCTAATAACTTCACTGGATATTATTGAATTCTTTACTGCTATAAATACTCCTCCACCATTGGCGTTTATCCTATCCTTGCGGTATATATTCCATTCTGTGTCTAGGATTTCGTTACTGTTCACTTCCGGTTTTAACCAACTTTCCGTTCCTAATACTATATGCGCACTATTTCCTTCAATAAGAGATACTAATTCAGGAACCTTGCCCTGGATACTCCTGCAGTTTACCAATATTACGTTAACTTTTCCTGTTTTTGGTCTCTGAGGACGGACGTTCTTTATCAACGATGATAATGTCCTCTCTGGTAAGCCGTCAGGTATTTTATCGTTTCGCCCAAGGGGGGGTCCCTCTAACCTAAAAAACCCCCGTGTGCACGCCACACGTACTCTGCTACCCGCTTGCCACAAATGGGATATCCACGTTCGAATCCCAGTGAGGCGAAAATTTTCATCTGTAACCAGTGAGTAAGACCTTCATAACTAATACAATTAACTTAAGGAAAATTTCACAACTGCGAATGAATTTCATAAATTTAGTACAGCTGTAAAATCGTCGCTAGTGTCTGTTTCTTCAGTCATTGCTGAGGATAAATGTGTCATAAATGTTTTAATTCTTAATGCAGGTGCATAGTACGGACACAGATTATGATGCAGCAAACGTCTACGCAAGTGGCTGGGATAGCTGACATGAATTGTCCAGAAAGGCATGCAAAAGCCTGTTTTGGAAATCTGATAAATGGTGTGGCTACCTGCATGGGCGAACTAATTTCATGTGACAATATGCAGCGAATGATCTGTCTACATATTCTGACAGACCTGCCGTCTACGAGTAGAAAATTTGAGAAGCTGCTCTATCCACAGATTTTTCAACTTTTTTGTATGTATCGTAGTTTCCCTATAGTTATCCTGTAAAATTACCGACATACTTATGATCAAGCCTATAGTTTATGCTGTATTGCCGTCCATGGGCATCACACCTGTACCATACAGTACTTACTTCGTGGTCCGCAGCTTGTCGTGTTGTATTTGTAAACGCAGTCACTTGCTCTGCTGGACACTCGAAAATATATCGCCAGTAGTTATGTGTATCACATTCTTGTGTAATATACTTTTTTTCCCGAAATAGAAACCACATCGTAAAACTGCAGGCTATATCTAGTACAAGGAGTAATTCAAAATATACTTTAATAAACTGCGGAAATCCAAAAACTCATTAAAATAGACTTAAATGACCCTCATGAAAGATTGAGAATTTCACATTAAAAGAAACTGCGCATTATGAAGTAAGGGAATTACATATATTAAAAACTGCCATTAAAAATTTGAGGAAATACCAGAATCATCGGAAGAGACATAAATGACCCTCATAAATGACAGGATATTTATTACATAAAACAAGACTGGAGATTAGATAGAAATTTCTCTGTTCCGATTTCTGTCAGACTGATTGTTAACCAGTAACGTACCAAGTCTGAGAGCACTGCTTATCTCGTATCTGGACAAGTCTCGAATCCCTACAAACTGTGACAGTAGTGGCTATTAACCTCACAAGAGCCTTCTACATGCCAACACACTTCATTCAATGACAACATTTCTCAGGCAGTATTCAAGTATCTTTTAAGTGAACCAGAAATATACGTGTCACTACATACCTCTTTCTTGGCGTCGTCCAGTGAACTTATATCGTGGTGGAAGTCCTTTTCCTTATTAAGTATTTTCGCCCACTGCAAAAGGAAGTATATTAATCAGTGGCAATCGCTGGAAAATGTGTACTGTTTATGGCTAGAGTTTAACTAACAAAAGTGAAGAAGTGGTACTAAAGACTACGCACGGTAAACAAAATGTGGAATTCATTAATTTTTCGTGAAAATTATCTCAGGCTATTAATCGAGCAGGAGAATAACTCGTGTAACCGAGTGAAAATTAAAAATCTAAGTAGTATCGGAAGGCTACTTCAAGCCGGTACTGTTACTGGACACTCATATTGCTTTAATCGACTTATAAGAGAAAACTACCATAAACCATAAACTAACGGAATGCTACTTTGTCGATTACTTAATCCGGTGTACTCTTTTATATATTAATTTAGGTGACTAACTGCCTGTCCTTCTTTTACAAATCAAAAGACAACTGCTTGCGCAAACTACAAGAGGCCAAGACGCTTAAATGGCAAAAAGCTTTTTACACTGAGCATACCAACCTACAGTATGATTCCAATTGACGTCTTAAAAACTCCGAAGCGTCGTAGATAACTCTGAGACATGTAATTTGAGAGACATGGCGTCGCAAGTGTCGGGAAATACCCCAAAAGTGAATGACAAATGCTGAACATGGAAGATCACTAATATGACGTAGCTCGCCGCACGTACAGCGCTCAAACCTATTGGTCTGTCACACCTGATTGTCTGAACCTAAGTTAACTGTTCACCTTGGTACGGCTACGTGCCTACGTGTGCAACTCTAGCGCGATGGTCTCAGAGCCTAAGAGTTCGAGCCTTACGTCTGGCAGGCAGTATTTTTTTGCATTGCTTTAGATAATTGTGGGCTTACGTTGAGGTGATATTCGTTATTTTGTTTAACGGCCTCGCGGTTTCCGCTGGTTACTTCTAAAGTACTCTCTCTTCATCCGACCAGGCCCTGAAGGCCGAACGGTACCGACCGGCCGCCGTGTCATCCTCACCCCAGAGCCATTAGTGGATGCGGATATGGAGGGGCATGTGGTCAGCACATCGCTCTCCCGGCCGTTGTCAGTTTTCGTGACCGGAGCGGCTGCTTCTCAATCAAGTAGCTCCTCAGTTTGCCTCACAAGGGCTGAGTGCACCCCGCTTGCCAACAGCGCTGGACAGAACGGATGGTGACCCAGACCAGTGCTAGCCCACCCCGACAGCGCTTAACTTCGGTGATCTGACGGCAACCGGTGTTACCACAGTGGCACAGCCTTTGGCCAGCTGTAAAGTACAGGACAATAAAAACCAAAAAACATAGCGTCAAAAGTAAATAACTATAAGGTTTCGAATTGCATCGCTACCAGTAAACGACCTACGTGTTCTTTACTAAATAAAGTAAGTTAAAAAAAAACGAAGGGGAAAGAGGAAAGAAACAGAAAAAAGAACAGCGTTCTTTGGTTACAGCGAGGACAATAATTTTGTAACCTATAATTTTACAGCAGGTCACATCTGCAAACGGTGTTCGAAAACCAAGTAACCCAGCAATTAACGTGTAACGTTGTCCCCTACCGGCGAGGGTATGATCGACAATCCTAATTGCTCCACGTGCGGAGAGATACGTCAACTGGTAACGTCACATGTTCAATATTTTTCGTCCACTTTTGGTGTATTTTCCGACATTTTCAGACCAATGCATCTTGCATAAATTGTATCAGTGTCGTCTACGTCAATTGAGGAGTTTTTAAACGTTAATAAGGATCACGCTGTATAAAAGGTAGCTCCTGTGTGCCCTAAGTATGTTGTTGTGCTCTTCAGTCCTGCGAATGGTTTGATGCAGCTCTCCATGCTACCCTATCCTGAGCAAGCTTCTTCATCTCCCAGTACTTACTGCAACCCACATCCTTCTGAATCTGCTTAGTGTATTCATCTCTTGGTCTCCCTCTACGATTTTTACCTTCGACGCTTGCCCTCCAATGCTAAATTTGTGATCCCTTGATGCCTCAGAACATGTCCTACTAACCGGTCCTTCCTTTTTGTCAAGTTGTGCCACATACTCCTCTTCTCCCCAATTCTATTCAATACCTCCTCATTAGTTATGTGATCTACCCATCTAATCTTCAGCATTCCTCTGTAGCACCACATTTCGAAAGCTTATATTCTCTTCTTGTCCGAACTATTTATCGTCCATGTTTCACTTCCATACGTGGCTACACTCCATACAAATACTTTCAGAAACGACTTCCTGACACTTAAATCTATACTCGATGTTAACAAATTTCTCTTCTTCAGAAACGCTTTCCTTGCCATTGCCAGTCTACATTTGATATCCTCTCTCCTTCGACCATCATCAGTTATTTTGCTCCCCAAATAGCAAAACTCCTTTACTACTTTAAGTGCCTCATTTCCTAATCTAATTCCCTCAGCATCACCCGACTTAATTCGACTACATTCCATTATCCTCGTTTTGCTTTTGTTGATGTTCATCTTATATCCTCCCTTCAAGACACCATCCATTCCGTTCAACTGCTCTTCCAAATCCTTTGCTGTCTCTGACAGAATTACAATGTCATCGGCGAACCTCAAAGTGAGAAATAAATATTTCAGCTCCTTATTGGTCTTGAGTGAGCGCTGAGAGCGGGTTATATGTTTCTGAACGGCTTGAAGCGTTTGGCTCGCCCGCGATACATCTGTTAGCACGTTTGAGCTATCTTCCGCTGCGCCTTAGGTCTGAGCTGCACCGCCGCCTGCTAGCCGTTTCCGCGCACCTAGGAGGTGTGGCTCCGAACCGTGGGCAGTTATGAGCGGACACCAGTTGACAGCAGACGTCCCCTGCCTGCTACGACGTCTGCAAAAGTTGGTGCTCTTCCGGGGTCGTATCGCCGAGGCTGAGCTGCAGGAGGGGGGGGGGGGGGGGGCGGCGTGTCCGCGTCTTCCCTGAGAAGCGGCTAGCGCGTTCCGCCGGACAGTATTTTTTCACCTTGACAGCTGCTAGTGGCTGGTTCTTGTCTCAAGTGAACGTAGTGAGAGCTTAATGGTGGACGTGCAATGTATTTCTCACCTTGCAAGCCCTTGAGTCTGGAACCTCTAATGTGGGCACGTGCGCAGATTGCTGTCTTGTTCCTAATTTAAACTGAACTCGATGTGCTTTACAATAGCGGTGAGCTGCCTATCGTCATTGTGTTAATTTGCTGAATTAATAGCCGCTCCTGATTGGCCTCGTTATTGCTTGGCTATCCTATGATCGAATTAGAGTTCCTAGCAGTTGTAAAAGGATCTGTATAGGCAGCACGAGTAAGGGAGCGTTCTGCGATTAAAGACTGTTTGATAAACTAAAGAGTGGTTATTGTTCATGCAGATTTAAATCTGTGCCACGCATGATGAATTTTTACCAGAGCTCTGGTTGCCATTATGGTATTGTTATTTAAATCACAACAGTGAATTTGAGTGTTTAAATCTAATATTTGCCATAAAGTTTCGAATTCGGGCGTTGGGTTGGACACAGGCGTCGGCTTGCAGGTGGATCTGAGATTCTTCCTGTGTTTGCTATACCGGCGTGCCCAGCTTATTTATTCATGCTGTTAAGCCACTGCTGTGCGTTTGTGTACGCGTGTCATTACTGCCTCCTGGTCTTCTGTCCGCTCCCGTCCTGAAATTTTTCAGGTACCCACCAAAGCCTGACAAATCTGCTGTCTTGTTACGTATGTCTGTGACTGAATTTGGTTCATTCCGTTTCCGCCTGCTTGTGGACAATCTTAGTGTGTTATAGATGCGTTTTCTTGGACGTCTGCCGCCAGCAGCCTTTTCTACATCTAAATCTACATCCATACTTCGCAAGCCACCTGACGGTACGTGGCGGAGGGTACCCTGAGTACCTCTATCGGTTCTCCCTTCTATTCCAGTCTCGTATTGTTCGTGGAAAGATGGATTGTCGGTATGCTTCTGTGTGGGCTCTAATCTCTCTGATTTTATCCTCATGGTCTCTTCGCGAGATATACGTAGGAGGGACCAATATACTGCTTGACTGTTCTGTGAAGGTATGTTCTCGAAACTTTAACAAAAGCCTGTACCGAGCTACTGAGCGTCTCTCCTGCAGAGTCTTCCACTGGAGTTTATCTATCATCTCCGTAACGCTTTCGCGATTACTAAATGATCCTGTAACGAAGCGCGCTGCTCTCCGTTGGATCTTCTCTATCTCTTCTATCAACCCTATCTGGTACGGATCCCACACTGCTGAGCAGTATTCAAGCAGCGGGCCAACAAGCGTACTGTAACCTACTTCCTTTGTTTTCGGATTGCATTTCCTTAGGATTCTTCCAATGAATCTCAGTCTGGTATCTGCTTCACCGACGATCAACTTTATATGGTCATTCCATTTCAAATCACTCCTAATGCGTACTCCCAGATAATTTATGGAATTAACTGCTTCCAGTTGCTGACCTGCTATTTTGTAGCTAAATGATAAGGGATCTATCTTTCTACGTATTCGCAGCACATTACACTTGTCTACATTGATATTCAATTGCCATTCCCTGCACCATGCGTCAATTCGCTGCAGATCCTCCTGCATTTCAGTACAATTTTCCATTTTTACAACCTCTCGATACACCACAGCATCACCTGCAAAAAGCCTCAGTGAACTGCCGATGTCATCCACCAAGTCATTTATGTATATTGTGAATAGCAACGGTCCTATGACACTCCCCTGCGGCACACCTGAAATTACTTCGGAAGACTTCTCTCCATTGAGAATGACATGCTGCGTTCTGTTATCTAGGAACTCCTCAATCCAATCACACAATTGGTCTGATAGTCCATATGCTCTTACTTTGTTCATTAAACGACTGTGGGGAACTGTATCGAACGCCTTGAGGAAGTCAAGGAACACGGCATCTACCTGTGAACCCGTGTCTATGGCTCTCTGAGTCTCGTGGACGAATAGCGCGAGCTGGGTGTCACACGACCGTCTTTTTCGAAACCCGCGCTGATTTCTACAGAGTAGATTTCTAGTCTCCAGAAAAGTCGTTAAAGTTGAACATAATACGTGATCCAAAATTCTACAACTGATCGACGTTAGAGATATAGGTCAACAGTTCTGCACATCAGTTCGACGTCCCTTCTTGAAAACGGGGATGACCTGGGCCCTTTTCCAATCCTTTGGAACGCTACGCTCTTCTAGAGACGTACGGTACACCGCTGCAAGAAGGGGGCAAGTTCCTTCGCGTACTCTGTGTAAAATCGAACTGGTATCCCATCAGGTCCAGCGGCCTTTCGTCTTTTGAGCGATTTTAATTGTTTCTCTATCCCTCTGTCGTCTATTTCGATATCTACCATTTTGTCATCTGTGCGACAATCTAGAGAAGGAACTACAGTGCAGTCTTCATCTGTGAAACAGCTTTGGAAAAAGACATTTATTATTTCGGCCTTTAGTCTGTCATCCACTGTTTCAGTACCATTTTGGTCACAGAGTATCTGGACATTTTGTTTTGATCCACTTACCGCTTTGACATGAGACCAAAATTTCTTAGGATTTTTTGCCAAGTCAGTACGTAGAACTTTACTCTCGAATTCATAGAACGCCTCTCGCATAGCCCTCCTCACACTACATTTCGCTTCCCGTAGTTTTTGTTTGTCTGCAAGGCTTTGGCTATGTTTTGCTGTGAAGTTCCCTTTGCTTCCGCAGCAATTTTCTAACTCGGTTGTTGTACCACGGTGGCTCTTTTCCATCTCTTACGATCTTGCTTGGCACATACTCATCTAACGCATATTGTACGATTGTTTTGAACTTTGTCCACTGATCCTCAACACTATCTGTACTTGAGACAAAACTTTTTATGTCTGCCGTCGTCATGTTATCTCGCCTGGAGATGAGAGAGACTGGGCTACCTTACTGGTGCGGCCGTGGCCTAAATTTATACATCAAGCGAAATTTTGCTGCATTTTTTTTTAAATTCAATATTAACAATTGGAGCCTGAAAGGGAAAATTAATATAGCTTAATTCCATTGTGCTTGGCTAATTCACCCTCACATTGAGTATATGCATAATCTGGTTATTCATTACCCCAGCCAGGGAAATCATAAGGTGGCTAATGTATCTTTACAAGTAATCGCTGCCCCATTGATATTAGTGGCTCCACCGCGTTGGCTACAAGAACCAGTTTCTAGTAAAACTTCTCGGACGCTGCCATAGACATGACCGAGTTTGAAGTAACCCGTCGTACCGTACGGACTCACTTGAAAGCAGTCGCGTATTATCACGCCGGAACAAAGAGTTCCTTGGCAATGCTAACATTACGCCTTCGTTAGTCACGCAGCAGAAGACAGACCACCAAGACTGTCGTTCCGATCACGGGCATACAGTTAGCTACTCACCAGCCGCAGCAGGACCCGAACACCTTGCAAGGCGTATGCCAGAGCCCTCTTCACGGGGACGCCACGCCACCTCAGGAAGTCCACGCTGGCCTTGACGAGCGCGCGGACGTCCCTGTTGACGTGCTCCAGGTACCTCTGGAAGTCGTTCCAATCATCGTCTTTGTCGTCGTGATGCCCACCGTAGCCGTAGTCGTCACCGTAGGGCGACGCCTTCACCACGAGTGCCGCGGCGAGCACCAGAAGCAGCGTGAGGCGAGCCATCGTCTGTCACCTGCACACACGCCCGATGTCATCACAGTGCTCCTGCTGATGTCTGTGCCGTCTACGTTTACTGCCTATGTGCACCAAAAGTCTTTGGTAACCTTCCACCACCATCCTCCCTCCCTACCTCCTCGCGAAAGGTTTCATTCTAAAAGGTCCGTTTACAAAAATTGTCCAAATGGCCCTGAGCACTATGAGACTTAACTTCCGAGCTCATCAGTCCCCTAGAACTTAGAACTGCTTAAACCTAACTAGCCTAAGGACATCACACACATCCATACCCGAGGGAGGATTCGAACTTACGATCGTAGCGGTCACGCGGTTCGAGACTGTAGCGCCTAGAACCACTCGGCCACTGCGGCTGGCGCAGGTGCGTTTAAAGCTAAGTGCCTTGCGGCTAGTCACCGCGCGGCTGTAGCTTGCCCCTACACGGAAATAGAGGTATCCAGTGTGAACACATCCGTGAATGTAATGACACGTAAGTATTTATTGAGGAAGAGGCGTGCATCTACAGTGTTTTTAGTTTTGTGTGGTGCAAGCACAGTGGGACGGAGACTAGAAGCAAGACACACAGAGGTGTGTGTGTGTGTGTGTCTGTGTGTGTGTGTGTGTGTGTGTGTGTATGTGTCGCGCGTGTGTGCCTGCTTGTGCTTGTTTGGAGGGGTCCGGAAAGTTCATCTACATCTACATTTATACTCCGCAAGCCACCCAACAGTGTGTGGCGGAGGGCACTTTACGTGCCACGGTCATTACCTCCGTTTTCTGTTCCAGTCGCGTATGGTTAGCGGGAAGAACGACTGTCTGAAAGCCTCCGTACGCGCTCGAATCTCTCTAATTTTACATTCGCGATCTCCTCGGGAGGTATAAGTAGGGGGAAGCAATATCCTCATCCAGAAACGCATCCTCTCGAAACCTGGCGAGCAAGCTACACCGCGATGCAGAGCGCCTCTCTTGCAGAGTCTGCCACTTGAGTTTGCTAAACATCTCCATAACCCCATCACGGTTACCAAATACCCTTGTGACGAAACGCGCCGCTCTTCTTTGGATCTACTCTATCTCCTCCGTCAACCCGATCTGGTACGGATCCCACACTGATGAGCAATACTCAAGTATAGGTCGAACGAGTGTTTTGTAAGCCACCTCCTTTGTTGATGGACTACATTTTCTAAGGACTCTCCCAATGAATCTCAACCTGGCACCCGCCTTACCAACAATTAATTTTATATGGTCATTCCACTTCAGATCGTTCCGCACGCATACTCCCAGATATTTTACAGAAGTAACTGCTACCAGTGTTTGTTCCGCTATTATATAATCATACAATAAAGGATCCTTATTTCTATGTATTCGCAATACATTACATTACATTTGTCTATGTTGGGAGAAGCTCCACTCTCATCACACACTACTGGCACTGCACGTGTCCTTTAGTCGAAGTCTCATGCTTCACAACAAACCATAAAACCCCAACAAGGTTGAAGTCGTAGTTAGCGTCTGCAGCGCAGTTTCACTGCGCAAGTGGCAAGGATGGTAAGGAGGGCACGATGATACCAGAGCATAAGAAGTTCGCGAATTTGATTCCGTGTACTCAATTGGACACCACCTGCATCTCCCTGGCGGCGCGTCAACAATATGCGCAGGTCAGAATTTGAGAGAATCGTGTAGTTAGGCTCAAAGAAGCTGGTTGGTGTATTCGTCGAATCGTTCGACATATAAACACAAGCCCCTATTCGACGATGTTGGCCGGAATGGCTGAACCGTGGCGGAACAAATCGTCAAAAAGGGAGTGGTCGACCTAGAGAGACAGCAGAGAGTGAGGACGGAATAATCGTGTGAGAAGCAGTGAGAACACCAGACTCATCATTATGATCGATCCGATAGCCACTGGTACTTCAGTGACCACGAGGGCAGTTAGTAAACGGCTCGCAGAAAAAGGGGGCTGAGCTCATGGCGCCCTTGGGCCGACTGCCAATGATCTCCGTACCCTAACATATCCGTTTGCTGTGATGCTCGGGTACGTTCTGCTTGAAATCTTATTATAAATAAATGTCGTGTGACTAGGCCGTCCCGTCGGGTAGACCGTTCGCCGGGTGCAAGTCTTTCGATTTGACGCCACTTCGGCGACTTGCGCGTCAGTAGGGATGAAATGATGATGATTAGGACAACACAACACCCCAGTCCCTGAGCGGAGAAAATCTCCGACCCAGCGGGGAATCGAACCCGGGCCCTTAGGACTGACTTTCTGTCGCGCTGACCACTCAGCTACAGGGGGCGGACGGAATCTTATTGAATGGAGCAGAACTGTCTTCTGTCATGAGTACCGTTTCGAACTTAGCTCCGCTTAACAGCGAATAGATGTCTGGAGACGCCTTGGAATGCGGTGTGCCAGCAACCTGATTATCGCCTACCATATGGGCCGACAACCGGCTGTGATGGTCTGCCGTGCCGTTTTATTCCATAGCAGAACCACTTTGGTGGTCTTCTAGTGCACCGTTACATCACAGGGGTACGTCGACGATACTCTGAGTCCCGTTCGTTGCCCTTCACAGCAGACCATCCTGGGCTAACATTTCCATACACTACCTTGGCCAGTGAGGTCACAGGATCTCTCTCCCAGCTGAGAATGTTTGGAGCATTATGGGCAGGGCCCTCGAACCAGCACGAGAAATTTGGACGATATGAACCGCCAGTTTGACAGAATGTGGCACGATATCCCTCAGAAGTACTTCTAACAACTAACAAATCAATAGCCGAATAACTGCTTGCACCATTGGACGACCACAGTATTGTTGACTTGCTCAATTTGTGAAGCTCTTTCTCTCGTATAAATCATCAATTTTTTCTGAAATTGCATTCATTTGTCTGTATGTAAATGTAGATTGCATTAACAGATTTTCGTCCTGTTCGGATAATTCCTTCGAAACTCTATTTACACACGTACTATCTTTTCTTCATTCCTTTTCCACACCCAGTTCTTCAATCGCAACGATTGTTTCCACCACATTCAAATTACGAATGTCTGTTGGCAGAGAATCCAACGTGGGATCAACGGAGATAATTTATACTTGTGTCATAGTTGGCAACGTAGTCACCTACACTTATTCCATATCCTTCCAGCATTCATGTGACGTGCTTTGCCTTTTATACCTATTGCGTATGTGGATCACAAGTCTCTGCTCACGAAAGATCTCCGTATAACAAAGTTACATTCACACAATGGCATGTACTACTCGTTCAGTTTTTCTTACTTACCATCAGTGATGATTTTGTAGACAAAATTGAGTTTTAGGGCCGTCATAGCAACCATTGGATTACATACGCCTGCAGAGAATTCGGCATTGCCACTGGTTTCAAGAAAACTGACATTGTTCTTTAACAGGCACAGACAGTCCTCCATCACTTATCACTAACATACATTCTCCACATGTAATTGATAACAACATCCACTTAGATTAATCTCTGACCATCACGTGCTCACTACCTGCTGAATTAACCACTACGCTTGTGATGTAAAAAAATTTCTGTCTACACAAGAAAAAGTTAGAGATGATTTGTAACTACCAGAAAACACCGGACAGTGTGTATGCCACACATTCTTCCGTACCTATTTATGACGAGAAGCGCGCATGATTAACGCATTTAGTCACCCACGACTGAAAAGGATATCTCAAATATGATGGACGCACTGTTCCAGAGTTCGATTTCACGCAGTCAACTGGTACCCAACTATTGGAGTTCAAGCAGAGCAAAACATGTACGTTTGTTGGAAAAAAGAGAGAGAGAGAGAGAGAGAGAGAGAGAGAGAGAGAGAGAGAGAGAGAGAGACGACGACGACGACGAACAAACTTCATAGAGATTGTGACAAAAATGGGCAACAGTTTCTATTCAGTACATTTAGACAAAATTTTATCTCCAAATGTGCAAAGTAGCCAGCGTGTTCCACCGCCTCTTTTAGAGGAAGGATATATGCCTACTGTATTCCTCTTTTTAATGTCCTTTGTCTCTTGCCGCATGAAGCTAGATTCAACCGCTGGAGGACTGTAATTAGTATGGAACGGAATGAGCTCAGAGGAAAGCTCAATTTCAGGAGGTCAGAGACTCAAACACGTCGTACCAGATCAACTACAGAATGGAGAGACAGTTTATGCCACCACTGGCAAGGACAGAAACTCTGCGTGTGTTTCCACTGAAAGGAAGAAACCATTGTTCTAAGCCGGGCTTACTTTCCAAAACGATCTTTGCAAGTTGCTTTCATAAAAGTAATGTACGAGACACGTTTTCTGGAAAAATTGTTCAAGTGAAACAGAGGGTTAGTTAAGCCAAGAATATTCTTCAGTCAAGCTTAACATAGCAATATCGACGAGGGGGTGATTAGATCAAAATGAGCATATTGGGTGAATTTCCAGAGTGAAATACACTACGTACAGCATCCGTTTATAATAGTGTTATAGTTTTGTTTGATATCGATTGTGTTTGCTTCATGTAACTTTTATGTTCTCCTATGCATAGTGTAATATCTGTGTTACTATTTTCTTTGACTCAAAGCATGGGAAATAATTGTTTCTATTTTCTATAAAGTTATTTAACAAGAATTAGTTAACAATTTTAATTTTCAAAACAATATCCTTTTATGATGTAAATATGTTAAAATATTGTGTATAAAAGTGGTTCGTGCAGAGTGATCGTAGGAAACCTGAATGTAAAGCACGCGACGTGCTAATACCCAGATTTTAACATCCAGTATTTAATAATGAAAAGACTAAGTGAATTCCAACAAACTTTTTACATAATTTGAAAACTTTACGAAACTTTTTCTCGCTGGAAACCACTGCAAAATGATGAAAGGGGCAAAAAAATACCTATCGCCGATTACATTTTCGTC
Source organism: Schistocerca piceifrons (assembly GCF_021461385.2). NCBI lineage: Eukaryota > Metazoa > Arthropoda > Insecta > Orthoptera > Acrididae > Schistocerca > Schistocerca piceifrons. Next base: position 85,957,003 of record NC_060141.1, read on the forward strand.
GTTCATGTAGCAAAACTGTCACATCAGATATGGCTCTTTCATTTATTGATCCTTTATTGCTGACTCCATTTTCGACAAGTTTTGGAGACAGTATTTACAAATACCAGTGAGGGTACGTAAAAAATAATATCTTTTTACAGTACGTGGTTCAGGAGAGATGGCATCACAAACACAGAAATATGTGACAAATGGCCCCAGTGTGAAATATGTTTAAATTTATTACTTCTTTCCTACTAACTATATTCACAAAACATTTCTCAGACAATGTCAACTTACACCGTTGAATGTACCTACAAAGTTATATTATTGTACGACACAGGTTTCCGGAGATCTGATGTCATAAACATTGAGCTGCGAGAATACGAAACTGCAGGACGAGATTCGCTAGAGATATAGGCGAACTAGGTATTCAAATACGTGTGAGGTACGTTAAGTACATGTGATATATGTGTAAACGGGCAAACTTACGGGTAAAAAACTGCTCCTAAGCCCCTGACTCAATTTCCGACAAACTTGATAAATATACTACGAGTACATTCTATTTGGAGAGAAATACTGGGATAGAGGATAAGAACCAGCACCCTCCTACTGGAGAGAGAAGGTGGTATGAGGAGGTGACCACGGGGGAGGGGGGGGGAGGGTGAGAGGAGGAGACGGACTAAGAGAAGACTGCAATAAGTACACAGACATGCAACGCCAGGTGTTGGGATAGTGTTGAAATAAATAATCCGATTTATGTTCACAGTAACATGAATGAGTCAGCCGAAGATATGGTACGAAGAACACCCCCAAAACATCACAGACCGACGTTCGCTCTCAGCCTCCGCCTGCGGGTTAAACGACCGGTTGGGCCATCAGAATACTCGACACACACCATCATTTGAAATAAGACGAAATCGTAACTCGTCGGACGAGACTACACGCTTGTAGTTAACTACCGGTTGGTTTCTGTGTCATTAAGACCATTTAATACATGCAGCACCATGAGGCGCTGTTAACTGTGACTCTCCGCGATACAGTCAATTCCAAAAGTCCATTCAGTGCAGGTCCCTTTGAAATGCGCCTGAATTCACGGACAGCAGAAATAACTTTCCGGATTGTAACTGACTGTCACTGAGAAAGCGTGACATTCGTCTCCAGTCACTGCTGGTTACGATCTTTTCACATTCACTCTTCTTGCGCCGTGTTACATTGCTACGAGTGCTGTAACATTCCTTGTACGCATACTGGATAGTCCGCGTTGGTGTATCAACAGATCGGTCATTCTCATCCATAGTAGGATCATGACGGTACCTCCTTCCCACCATTCTGTCTTGTCTATACGTCCAACTGCCTCGTACAGACCACTTCAGTGCTATCACTTAGGACAAAAAATGGTTGAAATGGCTCTGAGCACTATGGGACTTAACTTCTGAGGTCATCAGTCCCCTAGAACTTAGAACTTCTTAAACCTAACTAACCTAAGGACATCACACACATCCATAGCCGAGGCAGGATTCGAACCTGCGACCGTAGTGGTCCCCCGGTTCCAGACTGTAGCACCTAGAACCGATCGGCCACTCCGGCCGGCACTTAGGACAGATGTAATCTTTGAAAAGTGTAACTAACTCTTTGTCAAGTGTGCTTTTGTGCAACTGGTAACAACAAGGATTAGACGCCTGCCAGGGTGGCCGAGCGGTTCTAGTTGCTACAGTCTGGAACAGTGTGACCGCTACGGTCGCAGGTTCGAATCCTGCCTCGGACATGGATGTGTTTGTTGTCCGTAGGTTAGTTAGGTTAAAGTAGTTCTAAGTTCTAGGGGACTGATGACCTCAGAAGTTAAGTCCCGTAGTGCTCAGAGCCATTTGAATCACTTTGAAGGATTAGACATCATTGCAGACATCCAATGTCACAAGACTACATATGATCCATTTATCTGCTGTGGTTAGAAATGGAATGTAGATTCTATTCTTTGATACCCAGGGATCAATGAAGTTGTGGTGCGTATTTGTCAAGCCGGAAAATAATTACCGACGCTGTTGCAACATTTTACAAATTATTCGAGGGGCCATTTAAAGCCAGCGAGCAGGCAAACTGTCACAGAGCCATATAGAAGAATGCATTCTTTTCGATGGGAGGTGTCGGATCCCCCACCTTAAAGTCTGGATCTGTCGTCTAGCGATTATCCTATGTTCGTTCCCTTGCTCTGGTGCCGTGCATTCATAACGGGCCTTCACTCTTCGTCAAAAAATAAACAGAACAACTTGAACCATACTGAGACATTTGCCTGAACAACGGGAATTATTATCTATAAACTTTCTCCAAAACTCATTACGATGTTGTTCTGTTGCTCTACGTTGCAAACACCAGTTTAGGTTTCATTTGAATGATGTGCACATTACTCTTGTTCTCAGCGTATTAGCAACTAAGGAGGTAAAACGGAAAACTCCTTTTTGTTGTATCTTTACTGAATGGGTGTAACTACGTCAGTCATTCGAATGAGTTGTATCAATAACAAATCGCCTTTAAAGTGTATGTACTTCAAGATCAATATTAGATTATGCTGCATATAAAATAGTGAGTTAATAAACGTTAATGAACAAACACTTCCTATGTCCTCTTGGTGCTACATCGGATGAACATTTCGTTTCTCTCAAACTGAGTTGCTGTAATACATTTAGTTTTCTTGTCGTCATTCTCCTTACTGATTGATGAGGCCAACCACGAAATCATCTTCTGTGCCAACCTTTCCTTCTGAAAGTAGCACTGTGACTGATTGAATTGTTTACTGGAAGTATTCCAAATCTCTGCCTTCCTCTACAGTTTTTACCCTCTGCAGCTCTCTCTGTTGCCATAGAAGTTATTTCTTGTACTTGTTTCCCACATATTCCTTTCCTCCCCGATTCTGCAGGAAACCTTCTGGTTCCTCACCTTATCAGTCCACCAAATTTTCAACATTCGTCTGTAGCACCATATCTCAAACGTTTCGATTCTCTTCTTTTCCGGTTTCCCGACATTCCATGCTTCACTCACACACAATGCTGTGTTTCAAAAGTACACTTTCAGAAACTCCTGCTTCAAATTAAGACCAAAGTTTGATACTAGCAGAGCTCTCTTAGCCGGGAATGCCATCTTTGCCAGTGGCAGTGAGCTCTTGATATCCTCCTTGCTCCGTCCGCCATGAGTTATTTTGCTGCCTAGCAGGCTTCCTTAACTACATCTATTACGTGATCACCAATTCTGATGTTTCCCAGCTGCTCTCATTTGTGCTACTTTTAATTACCTTCGTGTTTCTTCGATTTACTCTCACTCCATAATCTGTACTCGTTTAACTATTAATTCTATTCAACTAATCCTGTAATTTTTCTTCACTTACACTGACGATAGCAATGTCATGAGCGAATCTGATCACTGATACCTTATCACCTTGAATTTGAAGCCTACCTTTTTTTTCATTCCCGTCATAGCTTCTTCGATGTATATGTTCAACAATAGCGACGACAGACTACGTACCTGTCTTACATCCTTTTTAATTCGTTCTTTGTCTTCCATTGATATTGTTCTTTCTAGCATCTTATACATATTGTATATTTATTACCCGTCTTCCCCTACAGCTTAGCGTCATTTTTCTCAGAATTTCTAACATCATGCAACATTTTACAGTGCATAAAACTTTTCTAGGTCACAAAACCAATGAAGGTATCGATTTTTCGTCAGACTTGCTTTATTATCAACCGCAACGTCAGAACCGGGTCTCTGGTTACTTTACCTTTCCAAAAGCAAAACTGGTCCTCATCTAGCACATCCTGAACTTCATTTTCCATTTTTCTGTATATTGTTCTTTTCAACAACTTTCATGCATGAGCTTTACGCTGACTGTGCGATAATTCTCGTGCTAATCGGCTCTTGTAATGTTCATAATTGCGTGGATGATGTACTTTCAGAAGTCTGATCTAATATCGCCACTACCGTGAGTCGCCGTTTTGATGCCGCTTCCCATAATGGTTTTAGAAATTCCAGGACAATTTTATGACTATGAGAAGTGAATCAACTTGAGTGCATCTCGCTACCGAAGGTTATGATCACAGAGACAATCGAATCATAGCTTTCAGTGAGCAGCGGAGGCTCATCTGGTATGAACATCCATGGTGGACAGAAGGCTGACGTTGCATCGATATTAAAAAATAGTTCTGTTCGCCGAGCAAACTCTGTAGCGATAGTAGGACTCTGACGCTGGTGACAAGTGAATGGTGCAATGACAGCGATAGCCAGATATCTGGCTGCGACTGCTCACACGTATCATAGTTTGTAACAATTTGCTACCAGAATTCATTTGTTATCTCAATGACTTAGCTCTGCATAGAAGTATTTCAAAACATGTCCTGTACGTGTAACACCGAGCAAATTGTGTTTTGTTAGGACACAAAACCATATTTTTTATGGCACAGACTACGCTCAGTAACATTGGCTTCACAAGACGAACTTATTCCGGACCCTTTCGAATTGTTTCATTTTCAAACCACGCGGATTAACAAGATTGGCATGTAAAGTAAAACCATGCTTAAGCAGGTTGACTTGGACATTTCATTTCTTTCCGCGCCATGGCTAAAGAAGGCTTCAATTCCGATTACCTTTGAACTGACTTATCGAAACTGTTATAGTGAGATCTGGATTTAAATATGAATTCTAAAACATGGTGCGACGTGGCGTAGTTCGTATTAACAATTCATTGCCAGAAGTAAAACTAGTGACAAATGACAGAAAAGGAACCTAGGATAAATCGAGGACCGAAATCAGCCCATTTCATTTATCGTTTTACAGTTACCAACCTAACCACTGTTGCATTAACATGGGTTTTGTCTTAGAAATTTCGCAGTTGTCACTGCTTTAATTGGAAGGAAGATCCACAGAGAGAAACTTGTAACAAGGTCACATACAAAGCTTCGAACAACTTTGGTTTCTTGGAGTGTTAACTAGCAAGTGCACTAGTAGATCCATCCAGGCGAAGAAGGCTTAAGCAAAGGTTGGAAGTTTACTTACCTCGCTCGGCTGTTGCCTGAAGGTGGTCTAGAGATGCGAAATGAGCACTTTTTATACCTGGAGCTGGCATCATCAGCTCTACAACGGTATGTGCTGGGAGCACGTTCACCTTATCACCAAGCTACTCATGCGTGGTGTAACGTGCCGAGACGCAGAAACAAACTGATATCATACATCGCTTGCATCATCCGTTTCTCGGTACTTCATGGCCCAGACTATCTCAAACACAGCATTTAAGTTGCTGAAATTAAACATAGCTCCGTGAAATTACGAAACAGACTAGTAACGCAAAGATTTGTCTGTTGCAAAAGGTTCAAGTTACGTGTAAATATGATAAGCACTTTATTTTTCAGTAATATTGATAGGTGAACGTGTAAACTAGTTTGCACGGAATCACGTGAAATATATGCTGATGATAACGCTTGTTCGAATAACTTCATACTTGCCAAGGGCATATTTTTTTCTATGAAGACTCTTTATTCAAAGATTTCAGATATAAATTGCAAAAGGTAAAAGTGCCTCAAACAATTAAAAACGGAATGGACAATGTTGGTGGACCGGAAGGTCAGAGGTACATGCTATTTGGCGATTCAGCAACAGATACCAGGCGACCCTTATTTTTTTCAGCTCAGCGCTTACGAGAAGGGAAATGGTTACCATTAACAGACTAAGAACAAATCATACGAATACTAATAACACGAGACATTTGTTAAAACTAATTCGATTGATTGACTGTTCCGTCGGACGTTGGTAAGATATTTTGTACACTATAGACGAAACACACACAACGCTGGTGTAATACTGGAAAATATTTATTATTTGTTACATGAATCAGTTTTCGGCAGTTACGCCATCATCATGCACAAAGATAGGTATGTGGTGCAGTGAAATTTTGTTGGATCAAGGATTTTAAACTAGTGTAAGTACAAAGATTATCTCCATTTTCAGAGATGAAAATGTTAATGTTAGAATAGGAATAAAACAAGTGAGGTTATGTCAGTGTAAATACGATGCAAGATTATTTAACTAAATAAAATGCGAGATGCATTAAATAATGAACTACATACAAATTACAATAGTTGTTAATATAAGAATATAATTGAACAATAAGCTTTGGTGTCATATTCCGAAGATGTGACTGGACAAAAATAATCTTGTCTTTTATAGATCCTAAATTACAAACATATAAGAAATAATAGCGATATTAAGCAGGTGAATGAAGCACCTGCGATTATAGGAAGTAATTTTTTCCATTCATCAAAGCGACCGGAATTACAGTAACAGAAATAAAGGAAATGTGGCATGTTAGTAGGAGGGGTAAATTTACAACACGGCCCGGATGGGATTATGAGTAGTATTTGCAGTTAGAAATGCTAAGGGAACTGTGTCTGGTCATTCAGTACTAGTCTTGGGTTGATGGAGATGTGTTTATTAACTGTCTTGAAGTTATGGAAATTAATATGTCCATTAGTTAATGTGTCATATATTTTATATTACTTGAATAACCGTACTTCGCATTTACTCTGAATGAACTTCGGTTGTTTTATTCCTATTATGACATTAGCACTTTCATCTCTGGAAATGGAAATACTATGTACAGGCACTAGTTTAAAATCTTTGATCCAATAAAATTTCACTGCACCACACACTTATCTTTGTACCTGATAATGGCGTAACAGCCGGAAACCGGTTCGTGTAACAAATAATCAATATTATACAATATTGCAGCAGTGTATCTTTCTGTTATATAACTATTTCACTCTCCAAGCATTAATTCCTGCTTCATTGACGAATACGTTGCACATATTCTGCTAGCATGTAATAAATACAATCAAACAAGAACAATTATTCTAAAAATTAAGGTCTATATTTTCCTCAGGTTTGCTCTTAGTTCCATGAAAAGGTCCGTTGCCAGATGTACTTACAATTTAATCCGTCTTTGTAAAAGGGAACTTTAAAATTTGAGAATATTTTCTTATGTTTCATTGCGTACACAAATAATGGTTGCTTCTTTTGTAATGGTACAGAAAGACTAATGACCGTTGTTGACTATCTCGTTCAGCTATGTTGCATATTTCCTAATGAAGCCACGCCAATGTCTTGTTTGTATAACGTGAAGTAAATCTGTCTTCTGAAATGGACTCTTCCTGAAACCAAATAAAATGAAACAAAGAAAATATATCTCAAACCAACGGACAGTTCGTAATGAACAACATCGCAGTGATTTGTTGTGTAGTTTTGTTTCAGAAAAATTCTGAAGCACAATATAACACGTATCGTTGCTAAATGTAACCGGCATTATTTGACTAACAACAGGAGAAGAAATTGAGGTACTAAATAACTGATCGCTAGAGTGTACACTAACTTCCTTAGTTCAAGTCCCGATTAGCCCGCATCTCGTGGTCGTGCGGTAGCGTTCTCGCTTCCCACGCCCGGGTTCCCGGGTTCGATTTCCGGCTGGGTCAGGGATTTTCTCTGCCTCGTGATGGCTGGGTGTTGTGTGCTGTCCTTAGGTTCGTTAGGTTTAAGTAGTTCTAAGTTCTAGGGGACTTATGACCACAGCAGTTGAGTCCCATAGTGCTCAGAGCCATTTGAACATTTTTTTCAAGTCCCGAAATTGGCACTGAGTTTTGGCGTGCTATACACCGTTCATCAAGATCCGTCCATCACACAGAGAGGTTAAAGTCGAAAGCGATCGTTCTGCTTTTAGAGAGGATTTGCCTCGTAAATGTGCAAGATTTAATGCCATCCATTCTCTCCCTAGAACGAACTGTAATTAAAATACACGAACACTCCACACACACATACACACACACACAAAACACACACACACACACACACACACACACACACACATGTACATACATGAATAGTTCACAATGAGGAACATTAAACTAGTACGCTCAAAACCAAAGTAGGCTACTCATAAGGAAAAGCCTTTGCCACTAGGCGGCTAACCAATTTATCAGACTGAAAACTACGGCACCAGAAACGAGACTGGCTTACTGAAATTTCGTATTGTTAATTCGTAACTAGACAATGACAATCTTAGATGAGCATAATTTTAGTTCACCAGTCGAATGGGCCTGATCAGCTCTATCGTTATCATGTTATTTCACTCTTATAAAAAAAAAAGTGACGCAACCAGAAGAGGAGGAGGAAACGAAATGAAACTTCACGGATTGAGAGGGTAAGTGATGTTATTTCAGTGATTACAAAATGGAGTCACATTTATAAAGAACTTGGTAGTATGAGCCAACTTGTCAGTACGACGTTGCACCACCTCAGCCCAAACGCATGATTTCTGAGGGTCGAATGGTATCATAGAGCCTTTGTATCCTCTACTTAGGCAAGATGGCGTCCGAATGTTAACAGCTGTTTAACTGGCACTGGCACGCATTTGACGTTCGATTGAGGACAGATCCGGTGACCTTACTCGACACGGATGTTGATGATTATAATCATGATGATGTTTGGTTTGTCGAACGCTCAACGGAGTGGTTATCAGCGCCCGTAAAGGTTCCCGATGTTTTCACTGTCCAGTCTCGCCATTTGCCCGAATGGTGATGACATGATGAGGACGACACAACCACCCAGTCAGTGGCCGGAGAAAATCCTCGACACACAGTCACATACACACAAACACACACACATACACACAAACACACACACACAAGGAAATCGAACCCGAGACTCCGTGATCCAAGGCAGTAACGCTAACCACAAGACCACGAGCTGCTGACTACTCGACACGGAAGTACCTCACTAACATTTAGACAGTTCATAGAGACATGTGAGTTGTGTGAACGAGTATTGTGTACTGAAAAAAAACGACACAACGATGCTGTCGGATGAGAGGCTCAAAAATGGTTCAAATGTCTCTAAGCACTATGGGACTTAACGTCTAAGGTCATCAGTCCCCTGGAACGTAGAACTACTTAAACCTAACTAACTGTAACGTCCACGAGATAAATTTTTGGCTACAGTGCGACGAGAGGAAATTATGCCTCTAACAGTTATAAACATTATGTATTCGACGTATGAAAAAACAATGAAAACTTATAAATATTAATTATGATGTAATCAGACATATCGATGTGTATCATACAAAGACAATGATAATTGTAAATTCCTTTTATGATCTGCGTTTGTCTTCCTTTGTTTTTACCTTCTGTTGGATGGCTTTTGTAGGCTCAGCACACAAGACGCATATCAAACTGAGGTCTGTTAAGAAATTGTAATTATTTGTTAATTATTACTTGAAAATAGAGTTCATTATTATTATAAACATGAGTGAATAATTATTTGTAACTGTAATTCCTCTCTCAGTAAGCATTATCTGTGTTAATTGTTTCTTTCCGCTGCAAGGAGCGCAGCCATTGATGATAGCGATTTGTATCGCGTTTTTGTCTGTGTTTTCCTTAGAAACAAATCAAATGTTTGCTTGATGAAGTCTAAATAGTGCACAATACGAAAGTAAAGTTTCTGTAAAGTTTAATAAGCAGTTAAAATACTTATTTGGTCTAACAACAGAAAGTCTCTATCAATTGTCTGCCGCCATCTTAACAATTGTCTCAGCGGCAAATTCAAATTACGCAACTCTGCAGACATAAATGCTGAACGTAATACAAATGTGTAAAAATAAATGTGCACCGGTGGTCCCGAACTCATTTGAATGAAAATGATTCGAATCAGACTGGTTCTTAAAAAACAGTGCTCATAGCACGAACGTTATAACAAACTTTTCTAGCTGATGTATGGAGCCGAAATTAATTACGCACGAGTTGCGAAGAATATTGTTTCAGGTAACATACGTCAGTGTTGTGCGCGGCTGATATTCGGTGGTTTTAATGATCATTTTCCTGAAGATAACTGCTTCCATCTTAATCAATAGTTGTATAGAATCTGTTGTATGAACTGTGATTTAGTGACACTTACACAACTTACAGACAACACTTTAACACGACGTTAACTTGGAGTTCTTTAGCAACTTGACCAAATCTTTAGCCGGGAGAAAAATTATTCAGTAATTACTCAATGTAATAAAATAAGATTATAATTTCCATTTACAAATTAGTTAAATATCAAACCACTGAATAACACAGCGAACGCCACATAACCTAAGGACATCACACACATCCATGCCCGAGGCAGGATTCGAACCTGCGACAGTAGCGGTCGCGCGGTTCCAGACTGTAGCGCCTAGAACCTCTTGGCCATCCCGGTCGGCTGATGAGAGGCAACAGATGCCGATACAGTATGGCGGTGGTGTACAGTTCTGCAGTAGAGTTCCCTTTCTCACTCCTTGCCATGAACAGAAGTCGTACGCGATGGCACCCCGTGTTCCACAGTTTCTCCAGGTACATTAAAACTACGCCTCTGCAAAAAAGTGGAAGAGTGGGACCAGGTCACCACCATACTTGTAAGGATTCCGCAGGCTGTTTCAGGTAACAACCGCAAATGTGACGGGGCGACGACGTGATTCGCACACGATACGGTGGTCCTCCATAGTGACGGTCAGGACTTTGGTAGACCGGAATCTTGACGACGAGTATATCTGCTCTCAAGTTTCCATGTATTCTATCATCTGGCCACTGTGATATACGAATGCCACACAAATCTTGATACTGCACTATTAGACCAGAAAGGCTAATACAGCCCCCGCGATAAGGCCCCTTTCAAACCCACTCAGTTACTGATTACACTGTCTCACACGTGTACACGCCGTATCTGCGTCCTTCGCAGTGTTCAGTCAACGTTCGACACTGCTCACGTCTCTTATATACCAAACCAGATCTACGTCTACATCCACATCTACATCCACACTCCGCAAGCCACCTGACGGTGTGTGGCGGAGGGTACCTTGAGTACCTCTATCGGTTCTCCCTTCTATTCCAGTCTCGTATTGTTCGTGGAAAGAAAGATTGTCGGTATGCCTCTGTGTGGGCTCTAATCTCTCTGATTTTATCCTCTTGGTCTCTTCGGGAGATATATGTAGGAGGGAGCAATATACTGCTTGACTCCTCGGTGAAGATATGTTCTCGAAACTTCAACAAAAGCCCGTACCGAGCTACTGAGCGTCTCTCCTGCAGAGTCTTCCACTTGAGTTTATCTATCATCTCCGTAACGCTTTCACGATTGATAAATGATCCTGTAACGAAGCGCACTGCTCTCCGTTGGATCTTCTCTATCTCTTCTATGAACCCTATCTGGTACGGATCCCAAACCGGTGAGCAGTATTCAAACAGTGGGCGAACAAGTGTACTGTAACCTACTTCCTTTGTTTTAGGTCTGCTTTCCTTAGGATTCTTACAATGAATCCCAGTCTGGCATCTGCTTTACCGAAGATTAATTTTATATGGTCATTACATTTTAAATCACTCCTAATGCCTACTCACAGATAACTGCTTCAGTTTCTGACCGGCTATATTGTAGCTAAATGATAAACATTCTTTCTTTCTATGTATTCGCAGCACATTACAGTTGTCTACATTGAGATTCAATTGCCATTCCCTGCACCATGCATCAATTCGTTGCAGATCCTCCTGCATTTCAGTACAATTTTCCATCGTTACAACCTTTCGGTAAACTACATCATCATCCTCAAAAAGCCTCAGTTAACTTCCGATGTTATCAGGTAATAACACAATACAGAAAAAAATCTAATGCCCTTTCGTGGCTATTCAACCTGTCGCAAAGAAATGCTACTCTTGATCGTTTACCTTCCAGTCTGCAGTGTGTAGGCTCACAAACTTACATTGACATCCGCCCGGTCCCGGTGGAGGTTCGAGTCTTCCCTCGGGCATGTGTGTGTGTGTTTGTCCTTAGGATAATTTAGGTTAAGTACTATGTAAGCTTAGGGACTGTTGACCTTAGCAGTTAAGTCCCATAAGATTTCACACACATTTGAACATTTTTTTGACATCCAACCATGTCTTCTCGGTGCTTCATTCTGTATGTCAGACACCGTCTTTTAGAAGCGTGTTCCTTCTCGAAGTATTTGTAAACGAGATTCATGTACATTAGCTGAACAATGAAGGTTTCATTAACGCACCACAGAGACCTTTAACATAGTCTTCCTGTTGGAAACAATCTCCGCTAATACACTGAAGCGCCAAAGAAACTGGTGTAGGCATGCGTATTCAAATACACAGATATGTAAACAGGCAGAATATGGCACTGCGGTCGGCAAAGCCTAAATGGTTCAAATGGCTCTAAGCACTATGGCACTTAACATCTGAGGTCATCAGTCCCCTAGACTTAGAGCTACTTAAACCTAACTAACCTAAGGACATCACAGGATTCCATGCCCGAGGCAGGATTCGATCCTGTGACCATAGCAGGAGCACGGTTCCGGACTGAAGCGCCTAGAACCACTCGGCCACAGCGGCCGCTGGCAAAGCCTATGTAAGACAACAAGTGTCTGGCGCAGCTGTTAGATCTTTTACTGCAGGTTATCAAGATTTATGTGAGTTTGAACATGATGTTATAGTCGGCGCACGAGCGATGGCACACAGCATCTCCGAGGTAGCGATGAAGTGGTGATTTTCCCGTACGACCATTTCACGAGTGTACCGTGAATATCAGGAATACGGTAAAACGTCGCTGCGGCCGGAGAAAGAACTTGGAAGAACGGGACCAACGACGACAGATGAGAATCGTTCAAGGTGACAGAAGCACATCCCTTCCGAAAATTGCTGCAGTGTGCTGGGCCATCAAAAAGTGTCACCGTGCAAACCATTCAACGGAACATCATCGATATGCGCTTTCGAAGCCGAAGACCCGCACCCGTACCCTTGATGACTGCACGACACAAAGCTTTACGCCTCACCTGGGCCCATCAACAATGACATTGGACTGTTGATGACTGGAAACATATTGCCTGGTCAGACGAGCCTTATTGCAAATTGTATCGTGCGTATGGACATGGACGCGTATGGAGACAACCTCATGAATCCGTGGACCGTGTATGCGATCAGGGTACTGTTAAAGCTGGTGGGGGCTCTGTAATGGTGGTGTGCAGTTGGAGTGATTTGGGACCCTGATACATCTTCTTTATACGACTCCGCCAGGTGACACACACGTAAGCATCCTGTCTGATCACCTACATCAATTCATGTCCATTGTGCATTCCGACGGCCTTGGGCAATTCCAACAGGATCATACGACACCGCACACGTCCAGAATTGCTACAGAGTGGCTCCAGGAACACTCTTCTGAGTTTCAACACTTTCGCTGGCCATCAAACTCCCCGAACATGAACATTATTGAACGTATCTGGGATGACTTGCAAAGTGCTGTGCGGAAGAGATCTCCATCTGGACAGCCCTGCAGGATGCATGGTGTCAGTTTCCCCCAAAACTACTTCAGACATTAGTCGAGTCCATGTCACGTCGTGTTACGGTACTTCTGCTTGCTCTCGTGGGCCCTACACGATATTAGGCTGGTTCTTCAGTGTGTGTACAACTAATCAAGCTACTGTGCATAATACGATTATTCTTGACTGTCTTCTAACAGTCGTTTTCCATCACACCTTACTTGTTTTCGAATATATTTTTCGTCATTTTCTCGTTATACTGTTGGGAATTTGTACTTTTTTTTCAGAAAGGTTAGCCATGGGTATAAGAACCAGCATTGTAAATTCTAGACTTTACCTTCAAGACCTTGTTATGAATGGTCGGATATAGTTTTCAGACAACAGATTTAGCAATACTTGGGTTCCTGAGACTGAGAATGGTTACACAGTTGCTTGTTATTTGTTCCGTAGATCAAATATCGATAAATATTGTGAAATGGAACGTGTCAAGAGAGCAGACACAGAAATCTTACATACATCTGAATAAAAAAGTGTAAAATAATATTAATAAGGCTGCAGGCTGGAAAAGTGCTGGATTTCTTCTTCTGTGTTTTGAAAATGAGTAATTATCCTTCCTCAAGAAATCCTCTATGATATAGAAGGAGTTCTTAAGGAGATGCATCTTAATCTGTATTTGAAAACACTCCTGCTGTCTGTCAGACGTTTCACTTCCATGGATGGATTGTCAAACTCATCCCTTTTTGCGACAAAGTTAGATTCATTGAAGGTTTGTCCAGATAATTTTTCCTTCTAGTGCTCTATTTGTGTTATTCTCAAACTGAGAGTGATTGTTGATAAAAATTTTCATAAGCGAATATATGTACTGTGAGGCTATGGTTAATATTCCCACCCCCTTATAGAGGTACCTGCTAAATGTAGGTGTGTGATCTTCACACGTAATTCTCATTTCTTTCTTTTGTGCAATGAAATCTTCTTGCTTATCAATTCATTAGACTTCAGTGCGTGAAAATATGAAAAATATGTTCACTTACTGATTTATACAACGCCAATGTTGGCTGTTGGTCTTTTGGCAAAAGTATCCCCACTTAAACGTTTTATCAAGTCTGCTATACGGGTTTTCCAGTTTTCCAGTTTTCGTCAATATTCACGTCCAAGAACTTTCAATTTTCTACCCTGTTTACTCGTTATCATTGCTACGCTAGTTTAACTGGATCTGGGATATTTTTGACAGTACAAAATTGGCTGAATAGCGTTTTACCCAAGTTAAAAGCTAGCTTATTTGTCCAAAACACTTCAGAAACTTTCACAAGGATGCCATTTACCATTTTCTCTGTTGATGCTTTGCTCAGTTTCACGGCAACCCTTGTATTTTCTGCGAACAGGACTAATTGGTGAAAAGAAAATACCAGGTCATTGAAATGTAGTGAGAACAGTAGTGAGCCAGTAATACGGCCTTGTCGGACACCCAATGTAATTTTTACACGTGCAGATTATGGGAGGACTCTCTCTGTATTACTTAAACAGCCTATGGTAACTTTCAGTATTACGTTTCATAAATAAGAACTAAACCCTGTATTTTCTGCAGTACGTATTCCATAACAGAATATTACGATTAACACAATCAAATGACTTCGTTAAGTTACAAAGGATCCCAAGTGACGATATTTTGTCATTTAAACACTTTATCATGTACTCAGCACATGTATAAGCAGTTGAATCAGTAGAAAGGCCCTTTTGGAAATCAAGTAATATCTCATTACTATTGGAGGGAGCCGCCAGTTCTTTGTAAACATAAGTTGAGATCCATGCTTCAGTGACCATTGTGCAGCTTGGCTGTGGAGAGTTACGTGGCACAGGGATACTGTTGTGTGTTGAATTCCTAAGGGACCAAACCGCTGAGGTCATCGGTCCCTTGACTTACACACTACTTATCTAACTTAGCGCTCAGGACAACACTCAAACCCATGACCGAGGGAGGACTCGAACCTCCGGCGGGAGGGACCGCACCATTAGTGACATGGCGCCTCTAACTGAGCGGCTACTCCGCGAGGCCACAGGGATACTGCCTTAACTGCCAGGATCACCAGAACGGCAACAAATCCCAGTGGAAGGGTGATGTCACTGCAGGTTTTTGCATTCACTCTACATAGGTACCTCAGGCAGATAAACGACTTTGCGCCCCCCTTCCCCCCTCCCCCATCCTCTACCTGCAGTTCTCCTTGATCGACAAATCGAAAACTGAGTAATTTGGTATCGCCTGGTAGCTAACTATGGATTAAAAATACAAATGGCGCCACATATGTTTAAAATGGCTCTGAGCACTATGAGACTCAACATATGAGGTCGTCAGTCCCCTACAACTTAGAACTACTTAAACCAAACTAACCTACGGACATCGTACACATCCATAGCCGAGGCAGGATTCGAACCTGCGAGCGTAGCAGTCACGCGGTTGCCACATTTGTTGATGTTAGAGCAAAAACCAATGCAGAAGCACATTTCCCAACACGATTTGTATATTTTTGTGACTCTAAACGAATCTGTGCCAAGATTTCGTGCTGTGAATCAGACTTATTTACCACAACACGCAGAAAATGGTCATCAGACCTGTGAGTGGAAACCTCTGAACCCATATAAAAAGAGTTATAGATCTCGAATTTGCCATAAAGGCATAGGTAATTGTTTCCTGAGATGCCAGAGAGATTCTTTTAACAGATTACTTTATAAATACAGTAACGTAAGAAGCAACCGGAAATATTATAAAAGGAAACCGTGTTTTATCAGTGGAGTACTACAGCTGGAATATTCACTTTGTCACGAGCATTTTCACCGTATAAATTTCATAAAGGCCAACATTTAAGGAATTTTGTGTCCGAGAAATGTTTAGAGTTGAATAATGAGCTAATATCAACCATTGTTTTCTTTCAGACTTGCAATATTCGACTTCACATATTGAACGCATTGACTAGAAAGAGTTTTAAAATACCAGATCTAAAAGAGGAATAATTCGAAATTGGTGGAGAGCTTAAACTTAAATGTCTAGGTGCGTTGATGTGAATATTCTACGGTTTCGGTCCTATATTTGATATAAGCTACTGTCTTTTCTTTTCTCGTAACATTCTGCGACCACCACGTCCAGAATGGATCTCCTATAACGAAACAGTGTGACTTCACATTGTCCCTAGGGCCTTATAAAAATATGATTTCATTAATTTATGAATATTTAATGACGATTACACAGAGAAAGATGTAATCAACACCTTGTGAAACTGTAATGACTTCATATTGTGTATTTACCCGTTGCTCTATCCATAAGTCTATGAATGAACACGAAATATAAATAATCTCAGCTCGTCTTAAGAGTGTTTATAATAATTATTAGGCAAGCATAATATTTTGCAAAAGAACTGCGGCAGCCATTAACTGCGGCAGCCATTAGGCCTGAGAACGACCAAGCCGATACCCTTGTCATTCCTCCTAAAACATGTATCCTACAAAAGGAACGCGCCGTAGGTTGACCCAGTCGACTTTGGGTGGAAGGTGCGCCTTGGCATTTTTCGTTGTGAGAACGCCTTTTGTCTAATAAGAGATATGCTGCAGAAAGACTGGGCTGCAGTGAGTAAACTGCCAGTACTGATAGTGAGGTCATGTTCTGCAAGACACTGAGTACATGTGCTAACTTTGGAACGGTTGATGGTAATAAGTAATAACGAGCATTTGTGTATTTCAAAGGCGTCTCTGTTATATCTCTGGCGTGGATGTGTTTTCCTGGCATTATTAGGTTCAAATGGCTCTGAGCACTATGGGAATCAACATCTATGGTCATAAGTCCCCTAGAACTTAGAACTACTTAAACCTAACTAACCTAAGGACAGCACACAACACCCAGTCATCACGAGGCACAGAAAATCCCTGACCCCGCCGGGAATCGAACCCGGGAACCCGGGCGGGGGAAGCGAGAACGCTACCGCACGACCACGAGCTGCGGACCATTATTAGGTCTTGCAAATGTTACACCATATTATTTCAAGTATGCTGCTCAAGAGTAGACGTTATGGTACTTCGGCCTACTCAGTTCATTACAGAGGTGAAGTATATGCAGGAGTATCTTAGCACCGTCTCCTCATCTGCTTTCCGTCACACAAGGCAAGCTATAAATACTCTGTTCTTTAGTATTACGTAGAGAGCCAAACTTAGGTTAATTCAGATTTTGTGGAAAGTGGCTTTGATTTAAAAAGCAGACAGTGAGTTGTAATGAGAACTGTTATTTCGTTTCAAGCGCCTCTTTAATATGGCTTAAATCCTATCTTAATGTTAATAATTTCTGGTTTGAGAGTTGAACCACTTAAAGCAATAACACTGTTGTGTTTTAATGTAAGAAATGGAGTCGCACAGCTTTGACCGGGCGCCTTGTTTCAGTTTTCGATTGGCTTTTATTGGTTTAAATTCATTGACTCGAAGTTCATGACTAAAGTAACTGATGCCTAAAGACCGTTTCTGACTTCAGTTATATTTACAAGTTCCCTAAAGTGATACTTGAGTACGAAGTAATTTTGATGTCTGTAGGTCACATTCTGGTTTAAAATACTTTAATTACGATCCGTGTTTTTTAAGAAAGTACGGTTTTGAAATTAAAAAAAGACGTGCTAAGATAGCTCAATGATTTTACTTCTACATAAAAGCCTGTACCTTAATCTACGCACTGACGCCATTACTGTCTGATTCTTCCTTGTTTACGTTGTGTAGTGAGTGTTTAAAATGCCTCCGATAATCTTGAGTCCCGCCGACTGTGAAGAACGGGGTGTTATAAGATTTCATAGTGCTAAAAGCCTAAAAACGATCGATATTCATCGAGAGATCTGTGCAGTTTACGGAGAAAACATTATGAGTGATGCAATGGTAAGAAAGTGGGAGAGAGCATTTAAAGATGGCCGCACAAATGTGCATGATGAACAACGGAGTGGGCGTCCTTCGGTCGTTATTGAAAGTTTGGTGCAGGAAGTGGACAATAAGGTGAGAGAAAGCAGACGCTTTACGATTTACTCCTTGCGGGATGACTTTCCTAATGTTTCTCCTAGAGTTTTGTATGGCATTATGACCGAGCACTAGAGTTACCGAGAACTGTGCGCACGTTGGGTACCGAAAATGTTGACGGATGTGCACAAAACCAAACGTTTAGACAGTGCATTGACTTTCCTTGAGCGGTACCACAACGACGGTGATGATTTCTTAAGCCAAATTGTTACGGGCGATTGAACATGGGTGGCCTACGTCACACCAGAGTCAAAGCAACCGCCCATGGAAGTTGAGCAAGGGCATCGTTTGGCTGCAAGACAATGCCCGCCCGCATGTGGCGAATCAGACCAAAGATCTCATCACATCTTTCGATGGGAAACTCTAGATCATCCCACGTACAGACCCGATATTGCGCCCAGTGACTACCGTCTGTTCCTGCACTTGAAGAAACACCTGGACGGTCAGCGCCTTCAAGACGATGACGAAGTAAAAAAAAGTGGTGATGCAGTGGTTAACAAATCAGGCGGCAGACTTCTATGAGGAGGTTATTCAAAAACTAGTACAACGCTATGAGAAGTGCCTCATTATTGACGGATATTACTTAGAAATGTAGACTGAGGTACAGGCTTTCATGTAAAAATAAAATTATTGAGATATCTTAGCACGTCTTGTTTTAATTTCAAAACGGTACTTACTTAAAAAAACACGCCTCGTACATTCGTTGAACAATAAATTCACTAACTGTTCAAACGTGAACAAACAAGTTGACTTTTCCAAAATTCGTCAATACAAGACGGTTGGACCTTTTATAGCACATAATTGTGTTAGAAAAGGATTGTTCAGAATGTGAGTCAGTATTGATTCTGACAGAACAATGTACACTGTCATTGCAATTTACTAGAAAACATGCATCAGAAAGATAGATTAAGGTAACAAGTGGGTTTCGTAACTTTGTTTAGCAGCGACCGCTTAGTTTGTCCACTAAATGCTTCTAGCTAGTTTTCAAAGAGTGACAAACACTATTAACTATAGTAAGAGTGTGAATAGTAATGTTAAATGTGATTGTGCTGCTGGTTTGACTGCCAGCTGAAAGTTATAATTTATGGAATGCAGCCAAAGTGGTAACAAAGTTCACGCCACTTTGCAAGCGCAACCAGAATTTCTTAAGATGAGACGATTGTGCAACGCTATATTTGACAGATAGGAAAGAGGATGTTAGTGTTGCTACTCTCTGATAATCCTTATCATTGTGCACATGTCAGCTAGGCATAAACAATTTGCTGAGGTATATGGTAAATACGCAATTGAGGCAGTGCAACTCCATCTACAATTTCTGCCCACCACTAACTGCTTCCCAGTGTCACGGCTGGCTGTCGAGGCGACCAGTTTGGATATTGAACTAATCGACCATATCTCATTAGTCAACTTCGTAACGACTTTCAGCTGTAGGTAAGGAGGGAATGTAGCCAATAACTATCCACGCTGTTGCTAGAGTGAAGAAGGACAGAAGCATTTAATATCCAGTCGACGAGGCGATAAGATTGAACCAGAATGTGGAATGAAGTCGATAGTGTC
Source organism: Schistocerca piceifrons (assembly GCF_021461385.2). Taxonomy (NCBI): domain Eukaryota; kingdom Metazoa; phylum Arthropoda; class Insecta; order Orthoptera; family Acrididae; genus Schistocerca; species Schistocerca piceifrons. The sequence goes on from NC_060141.1 coordinate 85,976,930, forward strand.
CTTCTCAGAGGAACCAGCTTACCATTCTCCTTACACAACTCTGGGAAACCACGGAGATCCTGCAATTCCACGTCTGGATGGGACGATCCTCCAAATTACGAGTCCAGTACATTGACAACTGCACTACGTTGTTCAGCATCACCAACACGGATTCCACAGAAGTTCTGCCACATTCTACTCCAAATAAAGGTTTACCTTTATTAGTATTAAGTGGACCTATAAGGTTAACGGTAATGATGGGACATGGGAGCGGTGCGTCATTGTGGAAACAAATGTAGTACATTGGCATACTTGACCCTCTTAGCTTAGTTTTATTCTATATGCCTTTCCACTATAAGGACAGAGATTACTTCTCTTACTTCTCAGTCTGTCAGTTCTAAGAAGATTAATGCCTCATTCCTCCATCCATACTGGCTGTGAATGGATCCTTGAATGTTGTTGGGGATCTCTTTACACATCAACAATCCTAGTAAAAGACGGTGCTATAAATGGTAAGTCTTATTGCATACAAAAGAAGCAGGGTCAAGGCATCACTACTACCAACGCAAAAAAATGACGGAAATATGAGCTGCATATTTCCCAGCGAGTTTGTAGTGGTTATGTTAATTCATCCAAATCTTGGGTGTGAATTTTTCTTTTAGTATCCTTCAGTTATTAGCTACAGGGGGGTTTATTAGTTAACTGACCCTCTCAGTCACAGTCACTTTTATTACGTAAGCTGTGCTTGGATGCATTTAGAGAAATCGCATAAAATCTTAATATTTTATGGCAGGAATACGAACCGCAAGGAAGGCAAGATGTCAAAAAAAAAAAAAAGCCTCTGTTCATAAAGTATCGAGAGTGGCACTAAAATACAAAGAAAGTTGTAATGGGGGTACTGACGCTTCAGATGTTTTCCTTTTCAACCCCCTTTCCATCCCACTTCAGTACAGCAGAACAGAACGTTCATTCTACCATGTGAAACTGCCAGAATTAAGTCCTTCTTTGGGAGGTCGATCAACTCGCGTATTACACTGGTTTCAATATCGGACATGTTGTCCAAAGTTGGACCCTTCATGAGAATTTCTATACTTTGTCGTTTCGTGGTAGTTTGGTACTGTTGACACCGAGTGTCGTCAGAAAAGTCCTGGTTTTATACTTCAATAAAGTCACGGCCGGCGTACAAGGTCTCGTTTCCTTTTCGCAGTCAAGGATAGGGAGGTAAACACTGCGCGAACTTTTCTCTTCTTCAAAACTTTGTGGAAAATACGTGAATGCTCAATATTATTCTTCGGTCAATCAAAACATTTTTCTAATCAGTAAACAATAATTGCAGCGAAGCAACACATGTTTGTTCCATTATTACGCTGACGCACATATTTTCTGTCTGGAATTTCATTATAAGAGGCAAGTATTTCTCTCTAATACTGAACACAGATTCGGAAAAAAAATCATGTTCCCCTTGCGAAAAATTAAAGAAGCCGGTAATTGGCACTTTCTTCTTTTTCCAGAGACGGAGGTTTCTTAACCCATGACCTTGTTCGACATGAGTTTGTGCTGTCGTGTGGGACGGGAGATTTAGCGCCTCTAGAGCACTGTGATTCTCTCAAGACGTTGTGAAGGCGGTGTCTTTCATGCACTTTACGGGTAAACGGATTTTTTTTTTTTTTTCGGAAGAGATGCAAAGCACTCGGGGCTTTGGTCTAGTAAGTACTTCTTCAAATGGTTCAAATGGCTCTGAGCACTATGGGACTTAACATCTATGGTCATCAGTCCCCTAGAACTTAGAACTACTTAAACCGAACTAACCTAAGGACATCACACATATCCATGCCCGAGGCAGGATTCGAACCTGCAACCGTAGCAGTCGCGCGGCTCCGGACTGAGCGCCTAGAACCGCTAGACCACCGCGGCCGGCTAAGCACATCTGGTCGTAGCTCTGGCATGTGTGGTTCGTACCTGGGACCTTTCCTGAGACCGACTTCACTTGCGAGTAGTTTAGACTGGAGAGCCTGTGGTGAAGTTCTTACCGTACTGACAGTGTGACTCCAAACGTCTCGGACTACTCGTTTGACGAGGGCGCACTTATTCGTTTTTGGTTTACCAGTCTTGACGTTTGGTATCCTTGTGCGCTCTGTCATATAAGTGAGCTAAATTGGTCCTTGGTACGACCAGCAAACGGGTGTGTCACACACTGAAATCCACCGTGATATCAGGGATTTGGTAGAGAGTAAATTGTGATCTGTCTACCTGATCGCTAGACCGTCAGATCTTTGCATTTCTTTCGTGACCGTGGTCGATTCACAGGTGCAGCCTCCACGTCTCACCTTCGCCCCACACATCGCGCGGGCTGCAAATTACACCACCGCACGAAATAAGCACGGTAACATACTGCCGCTTCGGCATTGTGAAGGTGTACAGACTTCAATCGCCACTTGTTCTCAGCCGCACCTATGTAGAGAAACTTCAGTAGATTTTATCAACCAAAGTCTGCTGAGGGTCAGATCAATTCAGCTTGCGTTATCCACATTTTTAGGGCCAGAGTACCTGACTCACTGTTCACATGGTTAAACTGTCTCTGCCACCAAGGATCCACCCGATGTAGTCTTAAATCACCTTTTAGTTGTTTACGATATTTCATAAATAGCTTGTTTATCATAATTTATGTCTATTTTGGAAAACAAATGTTGTTAGTACATTAAATTTTGGTTACATTCTCAATCATTTAAAGAGTCCCACCAGGGTTTTCTTCCAACTCTAGCATTCAATTTCGACTATTTTGCATTACTATTTATTCGAAATACTTCTAAATGGAAGAATCTTGGAGATACTAAAAGGTATCAGATAGATTATATAATGGTAACACAGAGATTTAGGAACCAGGTTTTAAATTGTAGGACATTTCCAGGGGCAGATGTGGACTCTGACCACAATCCATTGGTTATGAACTGTAGATTAAAACTGAAGAAACTGCAAAAAGTTGGGAATTTAAGGAGATAGGACCTGGATAAACTGACTAAACCAGAGGTTGAACAGAGTTTCAGGAAGAGCATAAGGGAACAAGGGACAAGAATGGCAGAAAGAAATACAGTAGAAAAAGAATGGGTAGCTTTGAGGGATGAACTGGTGAAGGCAGCAGAGGATCAAGTAGGTAAAAAGACGAGGGCTAGTAGAAATCCTTGGGTAACAGAAGAAATAGTGAATTTAATTGATGAAAGGAGAAAATATAAAAATGCAGTAAGTGAAACAGGCAAAAAGGAATACAAACGTCTCAAAAATGAGATCGACAGAAAGTGCAAAATAGCTAAGCAGGGATGGCTAGAGGACAAATGTAAGGATGTAGAGGCCTATCTCACTAGGGGTAAGATAGATACCGCCTACAGGAAAATTAAAGAGACCTTTGGAGATAAGAGAACGACTTGTATGAATGTCAAGCGCTCAGATGGAAACCCAGTTCTAAGCAAAGAAGGGAAAGCAGAAAGGTGGAAGGAGTATATAGAGGGTCTATACAAGGGCGATGTACTTGAGGACAATATTATGGAAATGGAAGAGGATGTAGATGAAGATGAAATGGGAGATATGATGCTGCGTGAAGAGTTTGACAGAGCACTGAAAGACCTGAGTCGAAACAAGGCCCCGGGAGTAGACAACATTCCATTAGAACTACTGACGGCCTTGGGAGAGCCAGTCCTAACAAAACTCTACTATCTGGTGAGCAAGATGTATGAGACAGGCGAAATACCCTCAGACTTCAAGAAGAATATAATAATTCCAATCCCAAAGAAAGCAGGTGTTGACAGATTTGAAAATTACCGAGCTATCAGTTTAATAAATCACAGCTGCAAAATACTAACGCGAATTATTTACAGACGAATGGAAAAACTGGTAGAAGCCGACCTCGGGGAAGATCGGTTTCGATTCCGTGGAAATGTTGGAACACGTAAGGCAACACTGACCTTACGACATATCTTAGAAGAAAGATTAAGGAAAGGCAAACCTACGTTTCTAGCATTTGTAGACTTAGAGAAAGCTTTTGACAATGTTGACTGGAATACTCTCTTTCAAATTCTAAAGGTGGCAGGGGTAAAATACAGGGAGCGAAAGGCTATTTACAATTTGTACAGAAACCAGATGGCAATTATAAGAGTCGAGGGGCATGAAAGGGAAGCAGTGGTTGGGAAGGGAGTGAGACAGGGTTGTAGCCTCTCCCCAATGTTATTCAATCTGTATATTGAGCAAGCAGTAAAGGAAACAAAAGAAAAATTCGGAGTAGGTATTAAAATCCAGGGAGAATAAATAAAAACTTTGAGGTTCGCCGATGATATTGTAATTCTGTCAGAGACAGCAAAGTACTTGGAAGAGCAGTTGAATGGAACGGACAGTGTCTTGAAAGGAGGATATAAGATGAACATCAACAGAAGCAAAACGAGGATAATGGAATGTAGTCGATTTAAGTCGGGTGATGCTGAGGGAATTAGATTAGGAAATGAGGCACTTAAAGTAGTAGAGGAGTTTTGCTATTTGGGGAGCAAAATAACTGATGATGGTCGAAGTAGAGAGGATATAAAATGTAGACTGGCAATGGAAAGGAAAGCGTTTCTGAAGAAGAAAAATTTGTTAACATCGAATACAGATTTAAGTGTCAGGAAGTCGTTTCAGAAAGTATTTGTATGGAGTGTAGCAATGTATAGAAGTGAAACATGGACGATAAATGGTTTGGACAGGAAGAAAACAGAAGCTTTCGAAATGTGGTGCTACAGAAGAATGTTGAAGTTTAGGTGGGTAGATCACGTAACTAATGAGGAGGTATTGAATAGGATTGGGGAGAAGAGAAGTTTGTGGCACAACTTGACTAGAAGAAGGGATCGGTTGGTAGGACATGTCCTGAGGCATCAAGGGATCACAAATTTAGCATTGGAGGGCAGCGTGGAGGGTAAAAATCGTAGAGGGAGACCAAGAGATGCATACACTAAGCAGATTCAGAAGGATGTAGGTTGCAGTAGGTACTGGGAGATGAAGGAGCTTGCACAGGATAGATTAGCATGGAGATCTCCATCAAACCAGTCTCAGAACTGAAGACCACAACAACAACAACTTCTAAATTACTTTATACACAGATAGAGAACGCGAAACCCATCGAATAAACATCAGAGTTGGTTCAAGTATATTTTCTGAGTATTTTGGTATAGTGACGCGCGCTATCCACGGGATTTTTGCAGAGTAATGTGGTTTGTTCGGTTTCTTATTTTCAGTTCATCAGTTCTTGCCAAAATATAAAGTACAAAAGATGGAGAGGTGCTACAGCATTCAGATTAAACACGTCAACTTTTATCGCAATGAATTTAATTGTTTCTAGCAGTGTACAGTACAGTACGTAACTGATGCAGAACTGTTGCCTTACAGGTATTGGTTGAAATGTTGACCGCCGTGATCACGGCATGTTGTAAAGTGGGGTGTCATCGATTGATTTACGTGCTCAAAAATCCCTTCAGTTTGGCGAACTGTTTCACCAGTTTCTCTGGAATTTCTTAAACTAGGCACATAACATGCCTTCACAAGAAGATTTAGATCGAAGTCACGTCTGGTGACCTAAACGGCCATGTACTATAGAAAACTGAGTAGTAATGAACCCAAACTTGAAAGCAAAGTTGAAACACGCATGTAACATAGCAGCGATGGCGAGGCATTGTAGCATCTGTGACCAGAGAGTATGCGCTTGACCGCGCGAGTGTTGCGAGCGGTTCTCAGTCTGTCAGTCGTTGCGAGTCTGTAGCTCTGTCTAGTTGAGAGCAGTACTCTAGTAGTAGTCGTACAGTGCAGTACGCTAATAGTCGTCATGCAGAGCGGTCGGTCAGTGATAGCAGTCCAGTGCGGGTGATGTAGGCGGTCGGCAATACTGGTCAAGATGCTGAATAAGGTATACTGTTAATTAATATAATCATTAGATAATGTAAAAATTTATTTGTTGTAATTATTCTCTAACAAGTGCCCCAATAATAGTTTTTATTTCAAAAGCATTTTTTTTCAAAAATTTAATTTTTATTGCACTAAAGATTTCGTTGCACTTCCCATTTCACTCCACTTCTTTAAAAGAAAATTTTCAGTAAAATCACAAAAAAAAGAGAATATTATTATTTGCAATGCAGTTCCTCCAAGCGGTGCGCAACAACAAGAGCAGAAATGTGACATCCATTTATTCTGAGGTAAGACTTTAACTCCGATTGTTTTACACAGGGCCAAAGACCGATGTTTCGGTTTAATTGAATTTCCTTATCACTGAATGGACTTTAATTTTTTTTGAAGGATTTACATTCGAGTCAGATTGCGTATTTCACATTTTGTTGCCATTGTCAGTACATTTCATTGTGGGCAGGTTACGCTTAGAGCAGTGTCCATTAGCATTCATAATTAAATATTGTCATATTTCATTTTTCATTCAAATTTTTGTGGGGAGGTTACACTCGGCTCCCATTTGTATTAAGTATTGTCCTTTTTTTCATTTCTTTAAAATTACGGTGGGGAGGTTACACTTGGCGACACCCAATCCAGGATCGTATTTCGTTGAGAGTCTTTTGAGCGACAGTCAGATATCTGCTCTTATTTGCTTAGATATAATTAGGATTTAGCGCAACGCTTTTACTAATCTTGTGACTTTCTTTCCACAGATCAACGACAATTTGTTGCTTTGTTGTATTTGTGTGTTGCTTTTGCATTGTGCTTATTTATTTTGTGAATAATTTTGACTATTGTTAAAATGCCGCGAAAGACTGTGAATAGTGTATCGCGAGGTATTATGAATGAAATTACCGACCCAAACAACTTTGCCGATAGGACATGCGACACGCAGTGTAATGATGACAATCCTGCGTTCACTAACAATCAGTGCATTCCAACCACTAATGATGACTTTCACCTTAATGATGAACAAACGAACTCAATTGTCTCGTCTGTTAACTTGACGACAATTGATGACGCAGAACGCTCTATTGCAATGAGCGCTGCCCAGCTTAACACACCCGATTCGGAAAACTCAAGTAATGTACAGACAAATTTGTCTAATGAAAACGAACAGGACACTCAAACTACGATGGATCTATTTAATTCCGAAATAATGACCGACAGTGGACATTCGACTGACAAACCTTTTTGTGAATCTCAAAATAACCAAATGGTTACAGACAGCGAAACAATTCCAAATCCACCATTAAACACCACAGAGAATAGAAATGCTAATTTTTTGTCGGATCCACTTAAGGCATTGTTGCTACAAATTCTTGAAAATCAAGACAACAGTAGTAAAGATCTCAAACAACAACTTAATGAACAGGACAAAAAATTTAATAAAATTGATGAAAATTTCAAACAACTTAGGGAAGATAACAAACAAAATGGCGAAAATCTCAGACAGCTTAGTGAACAAATTAGAGCCGTTGCCGCGCAGTGTCATGACACTAAGGAACAGTTGCGCACGGAAATTGAGGCGTGTTCACAAAAAAATAGCGTAGAAATTAAATCTGTTGCGCAAGAATTAAGAGAAATGCAAACAGTTGCAACAGAAACACTCAGAGACGAAATTAGCGGAGTCGCTAAACAATGCTCTGAAAAAGCTGCACAATTACGGGACGAGTTTAAAGCAATAACGGTAGAACTTTCGCGCACAATGGACGCAAAGATAGACGCGAAATTCGAACAGCAGAACACTCAGATTAACGAGCGCTTTAATCAGCACATACAGAACAGTGATACGCGTTTCCGCAAATTTATTCAAGATCAAAACAAAGTAAAACGACAAGTCATGGAATCAATCACTGCACAAAGACAAGAGGACCAACGTAAAATATTCGCGAAAGCGAAGACGTATGTAGACAATAATATTACTACAGTGTCCGACAAAATTAATACCATAGAACAATTGAACGCGGGATTACGGGATGAAATTTCTGACCTTAAATCAAAAACAGATACACACACAGTAAATATTCAAACAGTGACAGACAGATTCGAACAATTAGATCTAACACAGGATTGCGATGTCATCAAAGCTGATGTTAAAAAACTGAGCGAAACTACGCGTAAGTTGCAAAAACAGATTAATGCGTCCGATTCTAAAACCGATGATCAGGTTAAAATACTGACTGAAAAATGTGATGAATTGGCCAGTCGTATTGATGTTATCGAAAATACTAATGACAATAAATCAGACGATACTGCACCGGTTTCATTTATCCAAACACCTGAATTTCAAAATTTACAGCAGACAATTAATGAGATCGATTCATCTAACAACACGTTACGTAGGAAGTTATCAAATTTACAACAAGAAGTAACAGAGATGAAAAACATTTCAGTTAATAACATACCACAACAGACGCCACTTTATGAACATGTGTCAGACTCACGCAGCGCGTATAATTTGGGTAATCTGCAGAGAGTACGGGACTTAGATTCCGAACAACCACAGTTCAATAGATACTCTTACGATCCTGAACCTGTTGCATCACACAGAGATGATAATTTCGATTACAAACATTTTCTGTCAGTAAGAAAGTTCAAAATATTTAAAAACGATAGAACGCAGATTCACCCACTGGATTGGATTCAACAGTTTAGTTTTGCTCTTCCACCGACTTGGCCTGTAACACATAAACTTGAATTTATTTGCAGTTTTTTGGAAGGCGAACCGGCAACTCGTATGAGACCGATCGCGAGACAGTGTTACTCGGTAGAGGAATTTCAGAATGCTTTTCTGTCAGCGTACTGGTCGAAGACGACACAGCGCGGAATTAAAGATCAACTAATTAGTTTGCCAAACTATGAAAACTCAAATTTTCCCAGTGTAACGCAATTTTTTGAGCACATGGTACAACAAAACCAATACCTGAGTGAACCGTACAGTGAATCCGCACTTATACAATTATGCATTTCCAAATTACCACGGTCATTACGAGTGTCACTTCTAACGGGTCAGCAAAAAGAAAACATTTCAGCATTCAGAGATCTTTTACAGCTCTTGGAAGTACAGCAATCTGATTATTCTTTTGTAAACAAAAACTTTTTGAGTAACAACCAAGGTCAACAACAGTACTGCAATTATGATCAGGGACGTAATTCCAATCGGAAAGATAACAGACGTTTTAGGAACGACAACTACCAAAACTTTAATAACAGCCAAAATTCTAATTATCAATACCGTCAAAATTTTCAGCAACAGGAACAACACTTTAGTAACAATAGAGGTGTTTCACAACAACAACATCAAAACCAGCCGGTTAACATACCTAACCAACAATGGAATACACAAGGTCAACCAGGCTTTAATGTTTCGCCGCGTGGACGTATAGCCCCTGGTCCAACAAATAGTAACGTACGTCAGCAAGGAAACAACTACGTACAAAGAAGACAGTATTTCAGTTCCTATCGTAATGCGCCGTATAGGAATGACTGTTACGACAGACGTAAAAACGATGAGCACAGTTACCAGCGTACATATAATAACAGTCGGTCTCACCAACAGCAAAATCATACGCAAGAGCATATTCTCATGAATGAACCCGACAGTAGGTACCATCCAGAGCGTAACACGTCTGGAAGAAGTAATAGAACAGTTCAAATAGTCGAAATGCCACAGAATCCTCCTAATAATAATAACACGTCAGATAGAATCTGACTAGATAATGTACAAGACGCATCTTGCAATAATACAAGCACTACCTTAGACACGCAAAATGTTGTTCACGAAAATGTAATTACTTTTGACGACATCAGAGACACTCTTTTACAGGAAAGACCAGTTATTCAGAAAACCATTTCACATCCTGTTATCGAAATTAAAATTGGTTCATCGAAATTCTCAGCAGTAATTGATTCCGGCTCACCTATATCAGTAATAAACGAGGAGACTTTTAATGAGTGCAACAAAGAGAATACCTATCCGACACTACCTTTAGGCAAAACAAAAGTGAAAGGAGCAGTATCGAGTAAAGGTGTAGACGTTAAATTACAGACGCATTTATCATTTTGTATTGGAGGTCATACTTTCCACTCTAATTTTTGGATTGTTCCTTTATTGACAACAGACATTATTTTAGGCACGAATTTTCTGGTACAACACGACGCAGTCATTGATTTTCAGAATTCTTATTTAATGTTAAAGGATGAAAATGTACAACTTGCTTTAGAATTTCAGCACTCATTATCTGCGGAAGAACAAACAATCAACCGCACAGAGGTCATTTCCGCAACACGTGACATAGACTGTAATCCCGCATTGTTCACGGATACGTACGTACACAACTATAATACTCCAGACGAAGCTGACTACGATGTAATACAAATGATTTCCGATAAAGTTAAAGAGAGTAGTGCAATTACAGACGACGAACGAACGCAATTACACAAAATTCTTTTACAGCAAGCTCCAGTTTTCGACAACATTCCTGGTACTATGTCCGGATTTATGTATGAATTTCAAGTCAAACAGCACGATACATTTAAAGCTAAACATTATCCTATCCCATATATTCACAGAGAACAGGTTAAAAAGGAATTGCAGGATATGCTTGACCAAGGAATTATAGAACCAGCAGTTAGTCCGTACATAAACCCGCTACATATTGTTAAGAAAAAAGATGGCTCACTTCGCCTTGTACTTGATTCACGTCACATTAATGACATTATTATTAATGAAACAGATCGACCACAGACACTAGAGGAACTTTTACAGAAATTTCATGGTACAGCTATTTATTCTACACTAGATTTGAAATCGGGATTTTGGCAAATTCAACTTCATCCGAATTGTAGAAAATATACAGCTTTTCTCTGTTTCGGCGACTGTTATCAATTTTGCAAACTACCGTTCGGCTTAACTATTTCTTCTGCAGCTTTTATTCGCGGTTTGAATACTATACTTCCGACAGAACTTAAGGACAGAATTACGACGTATGTAGACGATATTCTTATTGCAGAAGCTAACTGGTCTGAACACAATATGATTCTTGAACAACTGTTGCAAACTTTTCATGCTCAAGGACTCACAGTTAATCTTAGTAAATCGCACTTTGGCAAAACTTCCATAAAATTTCTTGGACACGTAATTTCAGCAGAAGGCATTGCACCTGATCCGGAAAAACTTCAGGCTTTACGTGACATTACTGTTCCTACAACAAAAAAGCAATTACGCAGTTTTTTGGGCTTAATTAACTTTTTTCGCAAATTTATTCATCATTCTGCTTTAGACACGCCTAGACTATGCCAGTTAACAGGTAAAAACAGTATTTGGTCTTGGGATAAGCAAGCACACTCTGAATTCATGAACCTGAAACATGCTTTGTTGAATGCACCACTATTATCGCACCCAGATCTTACTAGAAATTTTTCCATTGCCACTGACAGTTCCAACACCGCTTTAGGCGTACACATTTTCCAGGAAATTGAAGAAGATGGTTCTACTATAATTAAAAACATCGCATTTGCAAGTCGCATTTTGTCACCCGCTGAACGAAATTACTCTGTTACAGAATTGGAAACATTATGTGTTGTATGGGCTTTTACGAGATTTAGGCATTTTCTTTATGGCAGACATACCACCGTCTACACAGACCACAGAGCTATACAATTTTTGCTTTCAGCTAAATTTACTCACGACAGATTAAGTAGATGGAAACTTTATTTACAGGAATTTAATTTTACAATTGTTCACATTCCCGGCACACAAAATGTTATAGCAGACGCACTATCGCGTTCTCTCGGCAACAATCAGCAAGACGTAGCAACCAACTTCTGCAAAACAAATTTCAGTGTCATGTACAATCAGCAAGTTGCATTTGAAAACTTTATTTCATCGTCATTACAGGACATAGCAAAGGAGCAAAATAAAGACAATGTGTGGAAAGAAATTAAACACCTTTGGCAAGATAGAAAAAATGTTACGATTAGAAACCATTACACTGTACGCAATGACGTTCTGTTTCGCCGCTCTCATCCTGACAGCAACAATTGGTTATTATGCATTCCTGACGAACTGGTCAACAAATTAATTTGGTACACTCATTTAAGCTACGCACATTACGGAGCACGAAAATGTTTTCTTGTATTGAGACAGAACTGTTATTTTACTAACATGGAGAAACGTATACGACGAGTTTTAGCGTCTTGTAAAATTTGCCAGAAAGCTAAATCAGACACCACTTCACATATTCCTCCTTTATATCCCATTATACCTGTTAAATTAAGACATATGGCCGCAGTAGATATTTTTGGTCCGATTCCGAGAACTAACAGAGGTTTTTGCTACATTTTTGTCGCTGTTGAGCTCACTTCAAAATTTGTTACTTTCACTCCGCTACGCAAGGCTACTGCTAAAACTGTTTCGAAAGCATTTGTAAAACATTTTCTATCTCATGTAGGGCATGTAATGAAAGTAATTTCTGACAATGGATCTCAATTTCGTAGTAGCGTATGGACACGCATGTTACGAGCCAGAAACATTTCTCCGATCTATATATCCAAGTACCACGCTTCTTCGAACCCCTGTGAAAGATTAATGAAGGAAATTGGTAAACTGTGTAGAATATACTGCCACAAAAGACATATTGATTGGGATACACACATACTCTCATTCCAAGATGTAATTAATTCCATTCCAAATGAATCCACTATGCTATCTCCGACTGTTATACTGAAAAACGTTGAACCACCGAACAAAATTAAAGAATTAATAGAATTTCCCAAAAGTCGTCGCCTACGACACCACGAAATAATTGACATTGCGCTGAAGGACATCAAACGTGCCGCAGAGCGCCGGAGAAGACAGCAAAAACAGGTTTGTACACGCCGCGACTTTCACGTTGGACAGAAGATACTAGTACGTACACACTATTTATCCAGCAAATTAAAAGGTAAGTGCCGTAAATTTGAACTTCTATACGCAGGTCCGTATCGGATTCGCAGCATCCCTCACCCCAATGTTGTACACGTCGAAACTTTGAGAACTAGAAAATCGAAAGGCAACCACCATATCTCAAACATTAAACCGTTTATTGAGTGAAACCACTGTATGATTCAACACACTATGATGCCATTTACTAATGCAATTATTTCACGTGACTAATTACTGATGATTATCGTATTTTTTCTTGGCAAGTGCCCGGCAAGGTAAGGTTAGCAGGTCGCTTTTCTTGTCGTTACACATCAGACCGTGCATATTTTTCCAAATGAACTTACGTATTTTATGAATAATTATGCAATTCTATGTAATGACGTATTAATTGTATCAAATTCTCTCTCCATTAAAGTCTTTAATTCTCGCCTCGATTAACTACACTACATACAAGCTGAACACAACGAACGTCACATTTTGTCTTTTTATGTATGATTGTATTCCAGTTTTGTTTATATGCACTGTGAAATAGTTAAGATATAACACACACCAGTCGACTTTGACTTTTTTTTTTGCCCTATGATATCTCAACATCGTGACTGTTTTACATTTTTCCTTTTGCTGCTGCATTGTATTATTCTGTGTATATTTTTACATTTGAACACTGTCAATGTTTTTGACATATTACGTTTTCTGTCATGTTATGCTGTATGGTTAATTATGTCACCATAAACAGTCATTATTTAGTGGGTATATGATTTAAATGCAAGACATTAATCTCTGTTCATCAATTTCAGAAAGAAATGATGCATATAAGAAATAAATTCAACAGAAATGGGAATTTCACCTACGGAATAAACGAAAGAAGATGCAATAACTTTATGAGGAAGAGTAAATGGATCAGGATTAACAAGCATTAACAAGAATATACTATACTCATCATAGAATAGCAGCCTTAGCTAATTTTTTCTTTCAGAATACAAGGTGATTGATGCAGGCTGTCAGACTGAACTACACATCTTAGTTTTAGTGATGAAATATGCTAGAGATAAGGAATAGTTATGTAATGAGTAATGAAGTGATTTTTTGCAGATGATAATGAATACTGATGAATAATGATGAAGGATATGATGTTATGAATAATGAAGTTTTTCTTTACAGGTGATGATAATAGTGAAGTTATGATGATATGGATAATGAAGTTTTCTTTACAGATGAGGATAATGTTGAAGTTATATATTTATGTTATGTAGTTATTTAAGTATTTGTTGCAGTTTGCTTTGACAGCAGGTGTTATATTGCATAGTAGGATGACGGAAAGTTTTGGAAAGGACAGCTATGGAACACATTTTTATACACATTTCACTACCTGTTAATTCGAAGTTCACTACTTTTCAGCATAGTGTGCGTTTCTTCTTTCAGGTCAATAATCCATTTTGTATTTTTTCCAGGAGAAGCTTTTCATGATACTTACTAAACCTGTTACTTATTATACCTGTTCTAGTACTTGCATTTTTATATTTTACCCATTTTTGTCTATCATTTATAAATGTGATCACATATACTGCCTTGTTACATAACCTTGGTACAGCTGACTCATGACGAATGACGTTACCTATCCTCGTTTGCAGCAATAGGTCAAAAGCAAATAGTGTTATGTCTCAGCAATTAATTATCGATCCCAATGCAATGCATTGCTAACAAACAAACAAAAAAAAAAAAAAACCAAATAGTGATACCAGTTTGAGAAAATACTGAATAATACTGATTAGCTCTGAATAGTATGTCGCTTGAGTAATGACTTCTTAATGAGACAAAAAAAAAAGTATATATTTAAGATAATGCTTTGTCACCAGCTAATAACTGCCACTGTTTATTGTAAGGATACTACTTATAATGCCTGTGATTATTAATGCTTTGACTGTAATTAACTGATTTTAATAATGACTTTGTAATGATCTGAATACTACTGAATGAGGAATACTGTTTATGGTAATGAGACTACTTATAATGCCTGTGATTATTAATGCTATGACTGTAATTAACTGATTTTTAATAATGACTTCGTAATGATCTGAATAATACTGAATGATGAACTATGTTTTATTCTGTTCAATACTTGCTGGCCACTGAGTGCCAATAATTAATGTCACTTGAAGAATTGTTATTAATTATGCCATTAATTAGCTCTTTTTTATGTTGAGTTTTCATGATTTGGTTAATGGCCAATGAGTGCCAATAATTTGTATCACTCAATGTATTATGTTAATGCGAGGCCAATAATTGACTCTCCTTTTCAACTAAGACTTCTGATGAACATTATTCTGTCTTACTAAATATACTTTGTAACTGGCCAAGGACTACCACTGTTTATTGTAATACGATTACCCATGATGCCAGCTAATGATTCTTAATAGATTGGAATGACACATAATTAATTAACTATGGTACTGTTTAATAATGCTTTGTAATTAGAAGAAGACTAATAATTCTTACTATTGGAATGACAAATGATTAATTAACGACAAATGATTAATTAACTGTAATTAGACAAATGATTAATTAACAACAAATGATTAATTAACTGTAATTAGACAAATGATTAATTAACGACAAATGATTAATTAACTGTAATTAGGAGAAGGTTAATGATTCTTAATTACACTCTGTAACTGAAAAGAATGCGATTATTTCATAATGCTTTGTAACCAGGAAAAGAAGGCTACTGATTCTATGTAAAACAATTAATGAACATTTTTCTGTAATACTACATACTTGGTACAGAAATGTTCAATAACTAGGCTATGAAATGATTATATTAATTAACAGTATACCTTATTCAGCATCTTGACCAGTATTGCCGACCGCCTACATCACCCGCACTGGACTGCTATCACTGACCGACCGCTCTGCATGACGACTATTAGCGTACTGCACTGCACGACTACTACAGTACGCTAATAGTCGTCATGCAGAGTGGTCGGTCAGTGATAGCAGTCCAGTGCGGGTGATGTAGGCGGTCGGCAATACTGGTCAAGATGCTGAATAAGGTATACTGTTAATTAATATAATCATTAGATAATGTAAAAATTTATTTGTTGTAATTATTCTCTAACAAGTGCCCCAATAATAATTTTTATTTCAAAAGCATTTTTTTCAAAAATTTAATTTTTATTGCACTAAAGATTTCGTTGCACTTCCCATTTCACTCCACTTCTTTAAAAGAAAATTTTCAGTAAAATCACAAAAAAAAGAGAATATTATTATTTGCAATGCAGTTCCTCCAAGCGGTGCGCAACAACAAGAGCAGAAATGTGACATCCATTTATTCTGAGGTAAGACTTTAACTCCGATTGTTTTACACAGGGCCAAAGACCGATGTTTCGGTTTAATTGAATTTCCTTATCACTGAATGGACTTTAATTTTTTTTGAAGGATTTACATTCGAGTCAGATTGCGTATTTCACATTTTGTTGCCATTGTCAGTACATTTCATTGTGGGCAGGTTACGCTTAGAGCAGTGTCCATTAGCATTCATAATTAAATATTGTCATATTTCATTTTTCATTCAAATTTTTGTGGGGAGGTTACACTCGGCTCCCATTTGTATTAAGTATTGTCCTTTTTTTCATTTCTTTAAAATTACGGTGGGGAGGTTACAAAGTGTAAAGCGGAAGTTAGCGTTGTCAAGAGCAGACACCATAAGTAAAATGACCAAGTCTGTTTCAAAAACCGGAAACACAGCACATACTGTTAAAATCTGCTGGTGTACAAAAAAGAATGAGTAAAATACCGATACATTGAAGAATCAGTTAACACCATGCGACGCCGCTGGAAGCAAATGAAACGACTGTCCGTGAGGGGCCGAAGGTGTTTTGAGCGCTGTGCTGTCGGCGCCACCGCCTCCATCACTGACATCTACGCCGGCATGCACTTGGAAAATTGTGATGAAAAGTAAATACCTATACTACTAATTGGACAATGGTTATTGGTGTCCATCACCATGTCATCTTTTATGCCCCTCGCCTCACAACCGCTCATCTCTGTATAACCTAAATTAAATCCGTTACAACATTCTGTCAAGAGTACAATCCTAAGTATTCCTTTACCGATCACTATTACTGAGGAGGAAAGAAAACATAGAGTCTCTCATTGCGCGTATCAGTTTTCGGTAGTATTCACCAAAGTTCGTGTGCGATTTTCGAACACGGAACTACTCTCATGCTCATAAATTAAGGAAAATTGCAGAATGTGGTGCCACACAACGAAGTACTGCACAAAACTGGCGCTAATAGCATAGGTACATAGGGAACACACACGACACAGATCTGTAAGTTGACGGTATTTGTGATACTTTGAGAAATCCGTCCCAAAACGCATGCGCTACATAACACTACTGTTTCCTGCGCTTGTACTCCGGCATCAATATGCGATATGATCACCATGCACACGTACACAGGACGCACAACGGGTTGGCATACTTTGTATCAGGTGGTCAAGAAACTGCTGAGGTATAGCCTCCCATTCATGCACCATTGCCTGTCGGAGCTCCTGAAGTGTCGAAGGGGTTTGAAGACGTGCAGTGATACGTCGATCGAGAGCATCCCAGACGTTCTCGACGGGGTTTAGGTCTGGAGAAGAGGCAGGCCACTCCATTCACCTGATATCTTCTGTTTCAAGCTACTCCTCCACGATGGCAGCCCGGTGGGCCGTGCGTTATCATCCGTCAGGAGGAATGTGGGACCCACTGCACCCCTGAAAAGACGGACATACTGTTGCAAAATGACGTCTCAATACACCTAACCTGTTACAGTTCCTCTGTCAAACACATGCAGGGGTGTACGTGCACCAATCATAATCACACCCCACTCCGTCAAACCACGACCTCCGTACAGGTCCCTTTCAGGGACATTAAGGGGTTGGTATCAGGTTCCTGGTTCACGCCAGATGAAAACCCAGCGAGAATCACTGTTCACACTATAGCTGTTCCAATGACAGTGTACTGTGTTCTTGACACCAGGCTTTATGGGCTCTCCTGACCAGGGCCCAGTGGAATGCACGTTGCAGGTCTCCGGGCGAATTAACCATGTTGCTAATTCGTCTGTAGACTGTGTGTCTGGAGACAACTGTTCCAGTGGCTGAGGTAAGGTCCCGAGCCAGGATACCTGCAGTATTCCGTGGCCGTCTGCGGGCACTGATGGTGAGATATCGGTCTTCTTGTGGTGTTGTACACTGTGGACGTCCCGTACTGTAGCGTCTGCACAGGTTTGCTGGAATCGTTGCCATAATCTTGAGATCACACTTTGTGGCTCACGGAGGGTCCGTGCTACGACCTGCTGCGTTTGACCACGCTCCAGTCGCCCTAGTATTCTACCCCTCAAACGTCATCAATATGTGTTCTTTGAGCCGTTTCCAACACACAGTCTCCATTAGTACGTCTGAAATCGCCTGCACCGTACTATGACAAGCACCAACACGCCTCTGCGTATGTGGACTGCTGCCAGCGCCACCGTGCGACGACCGCAGGTCAAATGCACCGTATGGTCATACCCCGAGTGATTTAAACCCGCAAACCGCCCACCAGAGCGTTGTTTCACCATGTATCAGCATAATCTTTTATTTATGAGGATGAGTGTAGTTAATCACCGATGCGGACAACACCCTTCTGCCGGAACTGTTTTCTCTGGTGATGCAGCGGAGGGAAACGCGGTGGTGGTTGAAGGACTGGTAAGGGTACTACATACATCAAAAAAGTTTTGCGTCACTGCGGTTCTCAGAAATCCAGAAGACAGACGTAGACAGTGGATATTGTATCACATACACCGCCCCTTGGACAGTTCAGAGATGCCACTAAACCCTCCCAAAATTGTAAACAACCATGCATGAGCAGCGCTTATTAGACGGAGGAGGTTCGATTGCCGATCAGTTCCAGTCATTCCACGAGGAAGGAGGTACACGGCTCGTGTTGTCTGTAGTTCAACCATGCCCAGACGGCCAATACCGCGATTCGATCGCGTCTGCATTGTTACTTTGTGCCAGGAAGGGCTCTCAACAAGGGATGTGTCCAGAGGTCTCGGACTGAGCCAAAGTTATGTCGTTCGAACATGGAGGAGATACACAGAGACAGGGACTGTTGATGACATTGTAGAATGAAGGCTTTCACGACCGGGTGACATGGCTGTTGATATACTTTCCGGGATGTGAGGTGGTGGTCCAAGAACTTTTCTGCTCCTTACGTTTCGTCCAGGACTGCGCTGGACTTCCTCAGAGGCGCTGCTCCGCTGAGTCTTTCCGACTGACTGGTCGGGTGTCTGAGAGCGACTTATATATTGTGAGAAAGGGGGGCGTGGTTCAGGTGACACGTGATGAGCAGTGATAATCCATAGCAAAGATGAGGTTGACTATCGATTATCACCTTGACAAAGATAAAAATTGTTAGCAATTTTGTAGAGCCACTGTACATATATCGCTAAGTTTCATAGCCTCTTCTTTCCTATTGAAATTATCGTGATGTTTATAAATTTCGATAGCTTCTCTATAAAGCCGTGGATAGTAATTTAACGTTATAGATAAAACTTCGGTATCCGAAAACTTCACTTGGTGGTTGCCTGGTTGAAGAGCATGTTCCGCTACAGCTGACTTTTCTATTTTTCCAAGTCGACAAAGACTTTTATGCTCTTTCAGTCGCGTGTTTACGCTTCTTTTGGTAGTACCAATGTAAACTTTACCACAGGTACATGGAATTTTATACACACCACATGTCGACAGGGGAGGGCGTTTATCCTTCACAAATCGTAGTACTTGACCTATTTTCTTTGTTGGTTTAAAGATCGGTTTTATGTCATGTTTTCGTAAAATCTTACCGATCCGATCTGTTACTTTTTTAATAAAAGGGAGAACTACTGTATATTTCTGTCGTTGTGGTTCATTCTTATCTTTTGGGTTTCTGTTCCTTGGACGCAAAATTCTATTTATCTCTTTTCTTGAGTAGCCGTTTTTTTCAAAAGCCTGCTTCAGATGATTCACTTCAGCATCCAAATGTTCAGGTGTACATATCCGTTCCGCTCGATCGACAAGACTTTTTATGACACCTCTTTTTTGTTGAGGATGATGATTAGAATTTTTATGTAAATGTCTGTCCGTATGTGTTGCCTTCCGAAAAACTTTACATTCCAAGCTTCTATCGGGCCGTCTCATAACTAAGACATCCAAGAAAGATAATCTGTTTTCCTTTTCTGTTTCCATGGTAAACTGTATTTTTGGGCTGAATTTTATTTAGATAATCAAAGAAACCGTCCAAGGCCTTTCTGCCATGGGACCAAACTACAAATGTGTCATCTACATATCGATACCAATGAGATGGTTTGTTATTAGCTTTGTCTAGGGCTGATTGTTCAGATTTCTCCACATAAAGATTGGCAATCGCAGGGCCTAATGCATTACCCATTGCTACTCCATCAAGTTGTTCTTAAAATTCATTATCCCACTGGAACTGACTTGATGTAAGACAATGTCTGAAAAGAACAGTCAAATCTTCTGGAAAACATGACATAAACCCGATCTTTAAACCAACAAAGAAAATAAGTCAAGTACTACGATCTGTGAAGGATAAACGCCCTCCCCTGTCGATATGTGGTGTGTATAAAATTCCATGTACCTGTGGTAAAGTTTACATTGGTACTACCAAAAGAAGCGTAAACACGCGACTGAAAGAGCATAAAAGTCTTTGTCGACTTGGAAAAATAGAAAAGTCAGCTGTAGCGGAACATGCTCTTCAACCAGGCAACCACCAAGTGAAGTTTTTGGATACCGAAGTTTTATCTATAACGTTAAATTACTATCCACGGCTTTATAGAGAAGCTATCGAAATTTATAAACATGACGATAATTTCAATAGGAAAGAAGAGGCTATGAAACAGCGATATATGGACAGTGGCTCTACAAAATTGCTAACAATTTTTATCTTTGACAAGGTAGTAATCGATAGTCAACCTCATCTTTGCTATGGATTATCACTGCTCACCACGTGTCACCTGAACCACGCCCCCCTTTCTCACAATATATAAGTCGCTCTCAGACACCCGACCAGTCAGTCGGAAAGACTCAGCGGAGCAGCGCCTCTGAGGAAGTCCAGCGCAGTCCTGGACGAAACGTAAGGAGCAGAAAAGTTCTTGGACCACCACCTCACATCCCGGAAAGTATATCAACAGCCATGTCGATGACATACCACGCTGAGGTCGCCCAACAGCTACTACTGCAGTGAATGAGTGCTACCTACGGATTATGGCTCGGAGGCACGCTGACAGAACGCCATCGTGTTGAATAATGCTTTTCGTGCAACCACAGGACGTAGTATTACGACTCAAACTGTGTGCAATAGGGTGCACAATGCGCAACTTCATTCCCGACGTCCATGACTAGGCTCATCTTTGCAACCACGACACCATGCACCGCGGTACAGATTTGCCCAACAACATGCCGAATGGACCGCACAATTTGGCATCACGTTCTCTTCACCGACGAATGTCGCATATGCCTTCAACAATCGTCGGAGACGTGTTTGGAGGAAACCCGGCCAGACTGAACGCCTTAGACACACTGTCCATCGAGTGCAGCAAGGTGGAGCTTCCCTGCTGTTTTGGGGTGGCGTTATATGGGGTCGATGTACGCCGCTGGTGCTCATGGAAGGTGTCGTAACAGCTGTACGATACGTGAATGTCATCCTCCGGCCGATAGAGTAACCACATTGGCAGCGTATTGGCGAGGCATTCGTCTTCATGGACGACAATTCGTGGCCCCATCGTGCACATCTTGTGAATGACTTCCTTCAGGATAACGAGATCGCTCGACTAGGATGGTCCAACCACTCTGCTTGATCTGTGCCGAATCGCCGTTGAGGAGTGGGACAATCTGGACCAACAGTGCCCTGATGAACTTGTGTGTGATGAATACAGGCATGCATCAGTGCAAGAGGATGTGCTACTTGGTATTAGGTGTACCGGTGTGTACGGCAATCTGGACCACCACCTCTGAAGGTCTCGTTGTGTGGTGGTACAATATGCAATGCGCGGTTTTCGTTATCAATAAAAAGGGCGGGAATCATGTTTATGTTGATCTCTATTCCAATTTTCTATGCGGATTGAGGAGCTCTCTGAACCGAGGCGATGCAGAACATATTTTGATGTGTGTAGATTACACCGGCATGCATTCAAACGACCGTAATGATGGGCCACGTATTATTCAGCAGCTTCTGTAGTTTTATTCCTGACATTCTGGGTAATGCTATGACAATAGCAAGTTACTTTATTTCTCTGTTAGGAAAGAAAGGGGAAATTAAGAATTTCATAATGTTTACTGGTGAAACCCTTCGTGGAGACAACTCGCTGTAGGTCGTACTTATGGAGTGCCTGCCATGGTCGCTTTACGAAAGCGTTTTATTAGCACATTTGACACTTGCGTACCGGGTATGTAGCGCCCGTATCCGTATCGTTGGTCGCTATTCTGACCACTGCTCTGATTGGTGAGCCCCTTTATTTGAATGTTACTGGTTTGAAAATTGTTCTTTGGTTCCCCAGTTTAGGGGGCTCTGTTGAAGCTCCCCTGCCCAAAGTGTACTCTGTTTTCCTAAAACGCCGGCTCAGTTACGCGATTTGGCTGTTCCCACGATTTTAGTCCCTCCAGCATACCACGTTCTAATGAACTTCGGGCTTGTTAATTAACTGGCGATTATTGTAATTCCGGAACTTCTGCCTCCGAATCGAGGGGGATCTGGACATTTAAGTGCTCGCGCTTTGAGAGCGGGAGTGTAACACAAGTATTGTGAAGTGTAAAGACGGCTCAGTACAACCTTGTTGTTTTTCATGATGTGAACAATTATTTAAAAGTCTCTTTACCTCTTGAAAATTTGCTTAAGCTTTGTAGAAGTTCTTTTAATTTGTCTTTAAAACGTGCATCAGGATAAATTTTTCCTATTTTAATGCTCCTGTTAGATGTGGTTTAGTGTAATTTAAATTAAAATCTTGGAGACATTTTTATCCACTCTTGAAAGTTGGGTGACTCTGAATTTTACTCTTTTGTACGCATTGGTTGAAACTAAACTTTAATGTTTTCATTGAGGTCTGGTTAATGTAGTGGTAAGCCTAAGTAAAGTTCTGATAACTTATCCATTAGATGAGTATGATGCATTAATTGCCTTTTGATATGTTTAGATCAGTTCAATTTATTTGTGTGACATCGATGAAGTTATTCTGCATGTGGCCGGCCACCTGAGTCATCTAAGAGGTCTAAAGCGCGATACCTGCGTTATACGTTGTTCTTAACCTTCTGGGAACATTCCCTTCTATCTAAATCCTAAGTAAAGCTATGAAATTTGTGTGCATGTTTATTTCCTGGTTTCCCAAAATTTCACCGTTTTTTTGGTAGTGGGAAACATTTCGTGTTTTTAGACTTATAGCCACATTTTGATTGAAGTAAAGTTTCTCAGTACACTCCTTTTTTTTAGTTTGTTTTACTAGTCACATTGCTACATATGCCAGTAAAGTCATACTTTGCTTAACTGTTTACAGTTAAATCTTTTGCCTTGATTAGAATTTGTCTAAACTTTGTTCTGATTCTTGGTAGTACCGCTCAGAGCGCTGAGCTTTTCTTTAAAAACACAACTTGCTTCATGGATCTATATAACTACAAGTGCTTTGCGTAAAAAAAGAAAAAAAAATTAATTTTGCTTCGTCCTCAACTTAGGTTTTCTCCTTCCTATTCAACAGGCCGTGCCTTGCGATCTTACCTTATCAATATGAAACAAAAAATCTGCTGAATTAAATAGTGAGGAAGCCAGTTACCAATACTGTACTGCATTGTTCGCCAACAGCGTTCGTGTGCCGGGTTAAGCAAGTATGTGAATCAGCACCGCGGTTCACCAAATGTGCTCTACACCAACATAGAGATCTCAGAACCATTGCAAATTACGAGGAATCCATACATATTACAAATGGAGATATATGCATGTACACTATGTGATAAAAAGTATCCAGACACCCTCAGAAACATATGTTTCTCATATTAGGTGCATTGTGCTGCCACCTGCTACCAGGTACTCCATATCAGTGATCTCACTAGTCATTAGACACCGTCAGAGAGCAGAATGGGGGACTCCACGGAACTCACGGACATCGAAAGTGGTCAGGTGTTGGGTGTCACTTGTGTCACACGCCTTTACGCGAGATTTCCACACTCCTAAACATCCCTAGGTCCATTGTTTCCGATGTCATAGTGAAGTGGAAACGTGAAGGGACACGTACAGCATAAAAGCGTAAAGGGCGGTCTCGCCTGTTGACTGACAGAGACCGCCGACAGTTGAAGAGGGTGGTACTGTGTAATAGGCAGACATCTATCCAGACTGTAAGTAGGCTGTTTAGGTTTTTATGTTGGTAACTTCACCTAGCGCTCTGTATGAAAATCACTGGATGTGCTGTGTGCAGTCTGTGGCTGGTAGGCATTGTTGAAATAGTCGCTGTTGTAGTGTTGGGCAGTTGGCTGTTAACACCGTGCATATATACGGCGGACTTTTGAGAACGGATGATCTGGACGTGTGTCCATCAGAGACAGTAAATTTGTAAGACTGGATGTCATGAACTGATATATATATATATATATATATATATATATATATATATATATATATATATATATATATATATATATATATATATATATTATTATTGGTGTTTTGCCCTTAAAGAGCGCATTTGGACTAAACTACATGGCCAGTTCCTTTTGCTGCCTTCCTTGCTGCCCAAACTTCCCTCATTCGCTCGCTGTGTTTCTGTTTCCGGTCCTCTGTCCATGCTTCTTGTCGGCTTCGTGTCTTCGGCTTCATCTTGATTGCCTTTTTGGTTGCCCATATTTCTTTCATCTTCTGGCTGTGATCTTGCTTGCGTTCTTCGGTCCATTTTATGCCTGTTCGTTTGTCGCATTGTATCTCATGTAGTTTACTTTTCTTAATGACGTTTCTGAACTTTATTCTGTCGTTTATTGTGTCTGCTGTTATGTTGAGCTGGTTCAGGTCGTTTTCTACCTCCGCCACCCATTTGTTGTTTCTAGTGGTTACCCAGTCAAAGATCTGTTTGGTCAGCCTGTGTGATGGCATTCTGTATAGGTGTCCATAGAATTGTAGTCTGCGTTTTCTAATCTTATCTGTGATTGTCTCCGTATGTTTGTACAGTTCCTCTGTAGGTTTCTTGATCCATATTCCATTGTTGTTAGTTGCGCCAAATATTTTCCTAAGTATTTTCCGTTCTACTTTTTCTAATTGTCTGATACGTGTATGCCATCGGATTAGTGTGGTCTCTGCTGCATATAGTGCCTCGGGGAGCACCACCGTGTCGTAATGGCGTAATTTGGCTTTTTGTGAGATAGACTTCTTGTTGTAATGATTCCACACTACTTTGTATGCCTTGTCCAGTTTAGTCTTTCTTTCTTCATTTGAGTCTCTGTTATGTCCACTCATTTGTAGTGTTTCACCGAGGTATTTGAAGTTTGCTGTTTTGTAAATCGTGCCATACTTTGTGTTCAGAGATGAGAGTTTCTTTGTGCTCATAAACTGTGTCTTTTCGTAAGAGATCTGTAGTCCAGTTTTGGAAGCGATTTCGTGCAGTTTTTCAATAGCGTCTTTTGTTTCCTTTATACCTTTCGTGACAATCGCCAAATCGTCTGCAAAAGCCAGGCATTTAATCTGTAGGTTTCCTAAGGTTATCCCCTGTTGTGATGTTTCCCATTCTTTTATGACCTTATCTAACACCAGATTGAAAAGGAGAGGTGAGAGGCCATCGCCTTGTCGGACACCTGTGCGAATTTCAAAGGGCTCTGATAGTTCCCCACAGAACTTTACTTTGGAGGTCGTGTTGGTTAAAGTTTGCTCTATGATAGCCCGTGTTTTGTTGTCTACTTTGTCTTCTGCTAGAATTTTGAAGAGAGTTTTCCGGTCGATAGAGTCGTACGCCTTTTTGAAGTCAACAAAGGTAATGATCAGGTTCTGTTTGTGTTGTAAAATCATTTTCAGGTTCCAAATTTGTTCCGCACAAGACCGCCCTTTACGGAAGCCTGCTTGGTATTCCCCAATCAAGTGGTCGGTTTGGCATTCTAGTCTGTTCAGTAAAGCTTTAGAGAGGATCTTGTATGTGACCGGTAGTAGGGATATTCCTCTGTAGTTGTTCGGGTTAGTCTTGTCACCTTTTTTGTGTAGTGGGTGTATCAGGGCAGTTTTCCAGTCGTCAGGAATTTTCATGGTCTTCCAGATGTCTTCCAAGATCCTGTGGATGTCTTTGGTGAGTTCTGGGTCTTGTAACTTCCAGATTTCCGCGATGATGCCATCTTCTCCTGGTGCTCTACGATTCTTGAGTGACTTTATTATTTCTTTAACTTCTTCTAGAGTTGGAGGTTCACTATCTGGATTGTATGTGCTCGTTTCTGTCATCATTTCTTCCATGGGGGGGGGGGGGGTCCGTGTTGAGCAGTTTTTCAAAGTACTTTGCCAGACACAATTGTTTTTGGTATTGGTTTCTAGGGTTCCATCCGGTCTTATGAAGCACAAGTTGGGTGGTTGATATCCAGTCATATTTTCTCTGAACGTTCTGTAGAAGTTTCTTGTATTGTTCTTCATAAAGTCTGATTCGATCTCTGTCAGTCGCCGTTTGTCATACTGTCGTTTTTCACTGCGAATGATTTTGCTTGATTGCTTCTGCGTTTTCAAGAAGTTCATCCAATTCTCTTGGGATTTATGGCAACTAAATTTTTTCCATGCACTGATTCGTTGGTCAATAGCTTGGTCACATGTGTGGTTCCACCAACGGTGTTTCCGTGTTCGTGGTGCTTGTGCTAGTTTCATGGCCTCTCGGATTCTTCGTGAAAGTTGTGTCCAGTCTGTCGTTTTCTCCATTTTAATTTTGTGTAATATTTGTGTCTGGTTTAAAGTAACGTATTCTGGATCTGGTCTAACAATTTTGTTCTTCTGGAGCTTTTTCTTGGGCAAAGGACGAATCCTGATCTGTAGTAGGTGGTGGTCTGAGTCGAAGTAGCCTTTACGGGTGTCTATGTTCAAAATTTCTTTTTGTGAGTCTTTCTGCACTATTACGTGGTCGATTTGTAGTTCTTGCTTTCCGCTGGGGAATTTCCATGTGGTAAGTTTTCGTGTTGGTTTCTTGAATTTTGTTGACATAATGGCGAGGTCGTGGCTTTTGAAAAAGTCTATCAGATGTTTTCCGTTTTTGTTGGTGTCCTTGTGTGGAGTATGTTTTCCTGTGATATGTCTGTATATCTTTTCTTTTCCGAGTTTGGCGTTGAAGTCTCCCAGTATTATTTTGACTCTATGTGCAGGAATTTTTCTGATAGTTTCTTCCATTGTCGTCCAGAAGTCATCAATTTCGTCTGGGTTTTTCCTGTTGTAGTCATTAGTTGGTGTATGTGCGTTGATTATTGTGTAGGATTTATTGGCTGATTTCACTGTGATGGTGCTGATTCTTTCGTTTGGTGACGAAAAGTCGATTATGCTGTCCGTGATGGACCTGTGTACTGCAAATCCTGTGCCAAAAAGCCTTAGGTTTTTCAGTTGTCTCGATGGTTTTCCTTTGTATATTCTGAAATTCTCCGTGTTCAAATGGTCTTCGTCTGTGAATCGTGTTTCTTGCAGTGCACATATTTTGATTTGAAATTTTTCGAGAGTGTCTGTCAGTTGTTTCATCTTTCCTGTCTTCATCGGTGTGTTCACGTTGAGTGTGCCGATGTAGTGTTTGCGTTTGGTCTTGAGGGAGTTTGAGAAGCTCCGATTCTTCTCATGATGTCCGTGAGCCCCCGGAATCCGATGCTCACGACAATCCCAGTCTATTGACTGGGCGCCGGGGTAATGAGATTTTTCTCGTTGTACCATCATGATGTTTAGTAGTTGGATGTATGGCATGCTGCCGAGTACAACCTGACTTTCCAGATCAGGAGGTTGGTTGAGGCCGCCACTGACATGTGGAGCAGACGCCTTTGGTAGCCGCCCACTGTGGGAACAGACGCTACTAGTAGTTTTGGGCCGCCCCGAGTATTTCATTTCCTCGGTACCACCTATATCTAGGAGGCATTCCCCTATCCGCCACCTGGGGAGGCGCCGAACCTGGTGCACATATTTCTTACTATCTGGAAAGAAATATCGTGGGTGGTGGGTCTGGAGAGGGGGGAGGTAAAAATCAGCGACCTGGTATTGGAGTGTGAGTGATAATGTGGAGAGAGAAAGGGAAGGAGGAGATATGCAGACAGAGAAACAGGGAATTTGGAGGAGGTGGATAGAAGGAGAGAAGGAGATGGACAGAGAGGGATGAGGAGCAGGTGGACGGAGAGAGGTGGGAAGAGGACGTAGACAGAGGGAGTAAGACGAGATGGACAAAGAGAAGGTGGTAGAGGAGGTGGACGGACAGAAGGACGAGGAGGATATGGGGAGAGGGAGGAGAGGAACACACGCTCAGAGTGGGGGGCGAATGAGGAGGTGGACTAATAGAAATCTGGAAGAAATGCGAAACTGAGCAACATTGGGAACTCAGCTAGCGATATGATAAGAAACTTGTCTATGATTATGGAAGCAATTTCTGAATTTTAGAATTAGCTGGAATTCACTTTCGCGTTTTATTGTTTTATGTCTAACGATAAGGCTTTTTAAGCAGATCGAACGTTTACCCATGGACAGCTACATGTCAGCTCTTTTAGCAGAAGTTTTTGAGAACAACCTTGAGAACAAATTTTTACTGCGTTACATTCGGATATACTACTCCGTAGCTACGAGATATGACACGTTATACAACTTATGTACTTTACTTAGATTGAATTTTTTACTCGTATAGTTTCGTAAGCACGATATTGGAAAAAAAATGTAACTTTTTTCATTGCTCAAGTCCTGAAGCTGAACGACGTTGCCCGAAACCGTGTATTTTGAAGTAAAAATAGCGATCGGCAGACAGAAAATAAGTCTGTTTGCTAAGAATTATTGCATTTTTAATGAAGGTAGCTCGTGCTGCCTTTTTGCTACTGCGTGACGGGACAGGGTGCAAAAGTTTAGAAGAATGGCGGTACAAATTTTGCACACGATCCCCCTAGTGTATTGTAATTCCTTATTATCTCTGCCGATGGCCGTTTCTGTCTTTTCTTCGAGTCGAATTTCACAACTGTTCGAAACTCAGGTGCATTTAAATCTATTTACCTTCTTTAAGAGGATAATGTCTGTTTGAGATTTATCTATGAATTGCTGTAGTGTAGCTACTTTCATATAGGATCTAGTTCCTCTAATGTTCAGTTAAATAATTTTGTATGCCTGTGATATTGCATAAGGGGATGGTCCTCTTTAAAAATTTCAAAAAGTTTTTTTTTCTTAAAGTGTTCTTTGTGTGTTGCGTTCATACCCAGTTTATTAGCAACTCAGTTATAGAACTACAAGGCGATTTGTGAAATGTGTCTCCGAAAACCATTCACAGCAGGAACAAAATTGTCGAAATCGTGGCCGGTATGGCCCGACGTATTCTAAACGATGGCGTTAAGGTATTACGGAAATTATGAACGTCCTCGAACTTGAGATCGGACCAACATGCTACAACTTCTGCACGAAAGTGGACGAAGAGCGTAACGGGCGAGCTGCCAAAGACGTCCGCGGGATTACCATGGCCACAAAGAAGATGGAGGAGGACCTCTTTTCGTATCTGGAAGTAATGCTACATGGTTCAGCATCGCTGACTAACCCTTTATCTGCGGTTGATTTCATTGGAAATCCTCTTTAATCGGGCCTGGCATACGATGGACTGCTGTGGAAGATTGCTGGGAAACAGATGTTCCCTCCGGTGGACTGTTGTAGCAGTGTGTTTACAGTGTTGCTAAGTTAAAGTGTTATTGGGAGACCGTCCGGCGCTATCTAGCGGGCTTACTGGAACCTTTAGTGGCATTTATTGCCACTAGATGTCAGTGGAACTCACTTTCCATTCCTTTACTGGGCAAAGGATTTATGGGCTTTCTGTTTTCAGTGCAGTGCGAGCGGAGCCACTTTTCTTGACGATATACACAATATGTACTGCCTATTTTCTAGGCTATAGGTGTTTCACTTTGTGAATGGTTTTTAGTTTGAATATGACTAAACATTTTACTCAGCAGGAGAAGCCTTGAAGTTGCTATTACACAGTGATTTTTAGATTAACAGTGAAAATGAATCTGGCAGTGATTCAGTACCACGGCCCAGGGCTTCGGCAGAGCAACCACTGCGGCGGCGCGGTTCTTCCCGTCCCTTTACGACGAACCTTCTCCTACCTGTGAACATTGTCTCAGCAGATCATCAGTAGGGAAGCCGAGCGAAATCTACTGTACTTCAACGTGAACCAGGATGCAATTAAAGTCACTAGATCTACGTTTCGGGAGAAAGTTTTCACACGAAATGAAAGGTTGGAAATTTTTTCCTTAAATAATATATTCTGAAACTTAGATGAACAAAGGTGAACAAGTATCATTGCCAAACCCGTGCTAGTCTTAACGCAGTCATTCACTATCCCTTTCACTCACGTTAGCAAGTTTATGGTGTTGCATTTCCCGAAAACGTAATAGCTACAAAAATACGTATTGTTTTTGGTTGAGAATGCTCGCCAAATATGAAGTCTGTCGGTACCTATGCAGTCACAGTTTTTAGACACCGACCTGCTAAATACGCCACACGGAGTGTATGCCTTTTCTCGTCACAAAATTCACTTGAAACTCCGAAATTTCCACACACCCGTTGGAATAATTATGACGTCACTTTACCATACCTCTGATGTACGAAACACTGCTAGATCCGGCAACTTATCATTTCCAGCGGAACTACTACTACACACGTTCGTACTGTTTCATGGATAGGCTCCCACTCTTCTCTAGAATACTCTAAGTCTTCTCTACCAGCAGAGAAAGGCGCGCGAAGAATATTGCTTTACCATTGGGCAGTTTACTCAACAGGCAATAGCAAAATAACATTCTCCATCGTCAATCCACGCTTTTCACCAATAACCAATCACAAAATAGTAACCTAATGAGTACACTTTTTACCGACGTAATTATTTAATATGCTGAAGTTTTGATGTACATTAAGTTATTTACTATTGTTATTTATACCTGAATTAACTTTCCCCTTACCATAAACCTACTTTAAAAATCAATTCTACAAAAATACCCTTTGTCCACATCCATACTTCTTCGAAATGTTCCCACACTAAAGCCCATTACATAACTCGTTAAACAATTATCTTCATATTAACCTTAAATCACACTCACACATTATTCATACTACTAAAACACATTTATAACATTTTACATACAAAAAAAGACATAAAAACACTTGAACGTCCCCTTAGAAAAATATTGAATTATGGTGCTGGTAAACAACTTACGTTATTTGATTTTCAAACAGCTGAGCAAAACTGAACGAACTCAGACATTTCTCTCTTTATTTATTCTGATCATCACTAAACTGATACAAAATATTTTTACCTCAACGCAATCTGACTTTTAATAATCCCTACAAAAGAATGGCCCTGACTAACAACAACCTATACCATTCATGAATCACTTACCTCACAAAATCTTCGTTACTTGAACTACTACAATACAGCGAGCGCCAATACTGCCAGCTAAATAAAAGATTCTAACTGCTGAAGTCACTAACTACTGATAGGCATAGTTAGTAAATGAAAGATTTTGATAAAGAACAAACAATGTATTTACCTTAATAGTGTTCAAAAGTCGTAATATATATATATATATATATATATATATATATATATATATATATATATATCTTTATGACATCCAGTCTTACAAATTTACTGTCTCTGATGGACACACGTCCAGATCATCTACTCTCAAAACTCCGCCATCTCTCTCCCTACATCCACCACTGCTGGCGGCTCACTTCCAACTGCGCAACGCTATGCGCTGTTAACAGCCAACTGCCCAACACTACAATAGCGACTATTTCAACAATGCCCACCAGCCAGAGACTGCACACAGCACAGTCAGTGATTTTCATATAGAGCGCTATGTAACGTTACCAATATAAAAACCTAAACAGCCTACTTATATAGCCCCCATGCTCCCCACACAAAATTTTACAAAGTGATTTGGGCCAGGGCCAATACAGATTTGAAAATTTTTACATAATTACAATAACAAAGATATCAAATGCACACACTTATTGATAAAATGTTGGTCAAAAGCTTAAATTTTCTCACAGTCCATAAAGACAGTCCTGATCATTCACCACAGTAAAATTGCAGTTTTTTTTCTCAAAGTCTGAGCAGTAAAAGAAAATGCACACAGAAGTAGTGGATTTCCGGTGTTGTCCTTCCAACAGAAAGACAGTGCTGACTCTTGACATGTAGACAGGTAATGGGCCACAACAGAGCAAACCCACAGCAGGGTCAGTCGAAGTTTTGAAGAACATTGGTAGGTAGGTCATCACAGACAGACCACTGTAGTCTTGTTAGAGATTACGGTATTGGTGGGCTACCAGAGGTGCACATCCACTGCAGCCCTTGTAGAAATAATGGTGTTGGTGAGTCATCAAAGGTGTAGACCCACTGTAGTCCTTGTAGAGATGGCTAGCAGCAATCCGTTGCGACTGTGCAGGTGCACAATCACCATTGAAGAGTCTTGTGGACAATATAGCTAGTCCATGAACCACCACTTGTGCACTCACAAACTGTTTGGTATGTCCTTAGAACCAGCAATGCTGTTAACCAGTCCCTTGCTGAATTATCAACACACGTGCAAACACTAACAGTCCCAACTTCTCATCTATTGTGCATATACTATGACCAATCGAAACGTGTGCAGTGAAATGTAACTTAATTTGAAGAACTGCTGTCTATACAATTATAAATTTACAGCTTAAGAATACAATTACAAAGGTAAAAAATACATCATTAAAGAACATAACAATACAGATAACATTTGTAGTAATACGGGCTTTACAAAAGAATCGAAATAACATATACATCAGTGTTACAGGAATTATGACGTAAGTACATACATAAAAGATCAGAATAACTTTTGAAACATCAACTTCACACATGAGCAACAAAACAGAATAAATAATGTCTAAACATCTTTACAAAGTAAATAACATATTATTAGAAAAATTCTACAACATAACTCTCATTAGCTAAACACATAAAGACAGGAAAAACACAAATACACAAGGGTACACAAACACATAGCGGAATAACACAAAAGGAAAGGACAGGGTTTGTTTTCAGTGAGACGTTTGGTACTGCAGACCAACCCAAAACTTCATTCCATAGAACTTTTCTCTTATTTCAACATTTGTTTCCACCAACAACAAAAAATCCTATCCAAGCATGCTTTCAGTATTCTATTCATATCCTCTTTGAAAATAGTTATTCTCCACTGTACACTACCTTTTTGGCCAAACCATTTTCTTATAACTTCTCAATGCATTTCTTCCAATTCATCACAACTCGTTCTCTTATATAGCCTACACCATCTTAAGCTAACTTAACTCTACTGAGCTCAGATGTGTAAACTAAGGGACGAGGCAATGCAGCAGCTTAAAAAATTAACACAAACACCAATGACAAAAAATGCAAATCGGCAAAGCAAGCAGCAGTATATCTAAATTAGCAAAGCAAATGCTACATTACAACTAATATGAGCCAATGTGCAGCAAGCAAGAAAAATAAATCCATAATAAAGCTGCCTCAACAGAGTAATACAAAGTGAAATTCAGTAGAACAATGCCTGGCAAACAGCAGCAGCAAATGCATTAACTTATATCTAAACATGACAAAGCTTAAGCAGAAAAAATATTAGAGTAAAAATAGGAAATGTCTAATAACTATGTCGCATCTTAACACTAGAGTGATGCATCACCTTGACTAACTCTACGAAACAAGTTACCCAGCCATTGACAAAAACTATGTATGCAATTCCTGTGAAGGGAAACGTCTTTTTGTGCTCCCTCGTTTCTATTGGAAGTAGATCATAAAATAATTATTTACGGGATCTGTAGGCACAAAATATCTGTATTAGTACATCTATCAAATTTTATTTTAACCAATGCTGCAGTGCAGCTAGAAACTAGATATTAAACAAAACAGGCAAATATATATACAAAGCATGAAACATCATTCACTAGGTAAATGGCGTCTCCAAAGGCAGTAAAAAATCTCTCAACTAGAAAGACAATAGATGCAAAATGTTTCTCATCATTTCATTAGGCATTTTAGTAAATATCATACATTAAGAGCTCCACATTGTAATCATATGTTTTCAAGTTTGAGCGTGTCGTATTTGCAATGCTTTCTACAAAGGAATGTCAATGGCAAGGATAATGCCCTCTTTTATTTCACCTAATGGCTGTTACTCCAGGCAGCTGGCACAGCTGGACACCCACGACGCAGGTCACTTAGCTTTCTTACCGAAATATTTATGACAGCAGTTTGCACTACAGTGACAGTCTGATATAAGAAAAAAAAAATTCACAGGTCGAGAATTTGCTTTACAAATGTGTAGAAACAAAATCCTATAAATATAACAACATCCAAAAAATTTTTGCTGGGACTGTGATACTTTCACGCATTTACACACATTTCATAGCTCTTAAAGTACGATTCTTGGTTTCCAACATCCTTTTCCACAAGTCAGAGTCCCTAACCACTACTCATTATACCTTACCTTATACACAAATACATATTCGTCGACACTTCTATATTTCATCATAATAAATATGTAGCATAAACAAATTCCTCATATAGCATCAGCTTATTGATCATAAACATACCTAAGCAGCATAATACACATCGTCGTCGTGATAATAACATCATAACACCTCAGTCAAATCTCAAAAACGTCGTAGCTTTCTGCAATAATTTCAAATCCTAAAAAAAATTCTCTGCTCATTTAAATAGTCTCATCTACCTCAAACATACTTTAAAATTCATGATCCCATACCAAACACATCATTCAGAGCTCTCATAGTATCACAATGGTTCCGAAAAATATGAACAGTTCACAAAGTACAGACAAAATACAATTTCATAAGTGTGTAGTTATCCAACTGTGTAATTACGTAAACATCTGTGACTGATGTAGTAAAAAAAATGTTTCTTTCTTTGTTAAATAATCAGATAGCTGTGTAATTTATGTATTAGAGAAATATGGTAGCGATGTGTAAAGTTATATAAGCAAATACCATATTAGCTAGGGCTCCCTATGCTTGCCAAACACATGATACACAAAGTAAGCGTGTATCCTCCTGAGGATTAATGTAATTATATCCTCAGGTGTTACAGATTACAGCAATGGAATGAAATGTATGATGGAAAACCTTTGTATCATTGTAATTGAAAAATCTTTAAAAATACATGTTTTAAGTACAAAATTAATCACTCAAATATGTGTACTGTAACGCTAAACTGTGCGTCTTGTTGTAAGACAAACTCTGTCATTACTTAAGGGTAAAAAACGTGCCAAGTGTCGTAATTATCGTCGTCTGTAAGCAATGTTATGTAGAAGTCAATGTACTTACCTCGTAATAAACAAAAGTGAAATGCTCTGCCTATAGATATCGTAGTTATTACGCTTATTGCCGTGATGAAGTAAGTACTGTACTGTAATGTATTGTTGTGCTACGGAAAAGGCTGTCTCATTGTAGCTATACCACAAAGTTACTACTAAAACATGTTTACTTTCCAGAATAATACAGAAAAACTGTGCAAATTTTAAAAGAGATACATGGCAAAAGCAACAATGTAAATTGTGTCACATTTTAGTAGCATCGTGATATAATCGTGTAGCTATCAAAGAAACCAAATGCCAAGTCATCTTTAATCTCACAGAATGTACTCCAAATAAAGAATATCTTTTCAAGTAAACCAAAATGTAGCATTAAAATCTCATTAGCAGTATATGTTCTAAGTATGTAAGCCATATATCCGTTACGTAATCGTGCAACTAACAAGCAAGAATGTACAAATAACAACACTGTGTCGTCTGTTCACTATAACAGTGCATTCGTAATGTCTGTTTAAATAAGTTCTCTTGGTTTTTGACTGTATATTTAACTTCAAACATTGTTGCATGTTAACAGATTCAAAGTCTGACAAAGCATACTAGTAATGTAAAGTGAAAAATTTTATATCAAAGACTAAGTTAAAAAGCAGATTATCTCTCAATAAACGGTTTTACATGTGAAATATGGTGTAACCCTTTACCCTTCCTAGTACGCAGAGTGTCAACTTCAACGCAATTATCATGTGGTATACGTCGGTAGAGAATACTAGAATTTTTCTCAAGGTTAGCGTCTATGTTATTTCTCTCTGAGCCAGCCAGCGCACGTGGCTGCCTGCGGTGCGAGTCATTGACTGTCTCTTTGTTTGCGCACGTCGTTACTTGGATTTGGAGGTCTAACTTCTATAAATTCACCTTGTCGACAGAGCCCTGCCCTGTTTTAATCCCGCCAGTTCTGATGAAATTCAGATCTGTCGTTACGATTATATCGTCTGTCTTCATATCGGTAGATTGTATAGTATCTTTCTTGTCGGTCACGTGGTGGAGAATTTCTCCCTGAATCGTAACTATGCGCTGAACTGTTGGGTCTGAAGTTATGCTGTCTCCCTTGATAATAATTATTTTGGTTCCCATATCGTCTGTTTCTATGGTTATCTCTGTCATATCCTTTATTACGGAAATGCTATCTTTCTCTGTGATTATTATTACTCTGTCAGTGGTTGTCATATGGATGGTGTCTGTTTTCGTCACGATTTGTGTTGTAAGAATAGCCTTGTCATGTCCAGTTATAGTTTCTGTCGTCACGGAATTGTGACGGATGTGACCTGTAATTGTTGTGTTCCTGTTTTCATGTCCCGCGATTGTCAGTACCAATTTCCAATTCTTGTAACAGTCCCTGAAAAGCTTCAATGTCGTCTTTGCAACGTCCTGCTAAAATAATATGTCGTAAACGTTCAGGCAATTTGATTAAGCAAATGTGGATGAGTTCTGAGCGCCTGTATGGGTTTGACAGGTACTGAGTCTTGTGCAACATGTCTTCAAAATATTTCACAAGACTGGAAAATTCAGATTGTTTGAAATGTTTCATCATTATGATGCTATGTTTTACTCGGTCTTGTGTAGCTTGAGACCAATATGCTGAGAGGAAGGCATGATAAAATTCTCCTTCACTGTGACAATCGTGAATGACCGATCGCATTCTTACAGCTGATTCATTCTCTAAGTAGCCACACAAAGATTCTAATCTGTGCTCCAATGACCAGTTGGGAGGAAAACAACGAGAGAACTGATGAAGCCACGCTTTGTGGATGAATGTCGTTGCAGGAATTCTTGAATGTTTTGAATTTACGTGTAGTAATAAACAGCTTATAGTCAAAATCACCATGTCGGTTAGACGCATATCGGTCATTGTTACATCGTTTCGGCGGTTCCATCTCAAAATTCAGTGTACCTTGCCAATTTCTTTCATAATTTCCGAAATGCCCTGTGTTATTATTTTGTGGCTGTTCCATATTTCTAAGTTCCTCTTCCTGTGTTGGAGTGCGAGTGTCCTCTGAAATATGTAATTCTTGTATTACTTGTGCCAAATGTTCTTTTACTTCCCGGATTTCTCTTTTGTCTTGAGTATTAATTTGATTCTGATCTTGTTTGAAGTTCTTAATTTGATCATACTCTTCTGTGTCAGTGAAGGCTACAGGCCTTGTGTCATTCAGATCATCATCCACCTTTGTAGACAAGTTAGTGAACTGATCCGAAAGTTCGGCTACTTTCTAAAATAGTGAACTTATTTTGTCAGTGTGTTTTTCTGAACCAAGTTTCAGAGTGTCCATTTGTGTTGAAATCGTATCTACAGTGTCCTTTAAGTTTTCCTGAGTTTTTGCAAGTTGCGTAACCAAATCGGTAGATGCAACTGAGTTTGTTTTAGCTTGCAAGGTGTCGCGATTTTCATGAACAATAGTTTGCAGTTCCTTCATGGCTGCTTCGCGATTCTGTAATGCATTTTCAGGACGCGAAAAAATAGGTTGAAAATGCTCACAAATTTGTGTTTTTACGTCATTACAGACTTTTTGACAATTGGATTATATTTTAAGTAACTCAGCAGTTAAACCTTCACGTGTTTGTTCAAGCGTGGTGTCTAACTTTTGAAGCTGTTGCTGTGACTGTTTCTGATTTTGTTCCATTGTGTCTAACTTTTGGATCCTCTGTCCCATTTGTTGCATTAACTGTAATAACAATGCACTGGTGTCTGAAACATGTTCCTCAGTGCTGTTCGGCAGCGCATTTGAACTGGCAATATTCGAATTTTGAAAAGCAGAAAATGTGTCTTGACTTATTTGAGAAAACGGTGAGGACGCAAAACCTGAATCTACAGTATTTGCAAGATTGTGAGTCCTGTCATTTCGGATTCCTGAGGCGAGCTGTTGCCAACCGATCGATAGATAATGCTTCCCAGTTCACTAATCGTTTCACTGTCTACACCATTACTTACAGCCCGCTCCATTTCCGTATGCACAATTACCAAATTACTAAGTTGAAAGTCTGCAGCTCGTGGTCGTGTGGTAGCGTTCTCGCTTCCCGCGCTCAGGTTCCCAGGTTCGATTCCCGGCAGGGTTAGGGATTTTTTCTGCCTCGTGATGACTGGGAGTTGTGTGGTGTCCTTAGGTTAGTTAGGTTTAAGTAGTTCTAAGTTCTAGGGGACTGATGACCATAGATGTTAAGTCCCATAGTACTCAGAGCAATTTGAACCACTTTTTTAACTACTTTGAACATTAGTTAATTCATTACTCGGTGGCGCTAACACACTGCTTTCGTCTTCACTGTCATTTCTCAGTTTACTTTGGAGCCTAGTATTACGTTTTTCACACGCCATTATTGTCACAATATTTCACACGATAACATATAAAAGCACAATTTGAAGGGCAAAATAGAAAAAACACATTAACATAGCACCGAAAATAATATCTCGTTATTGCTAGTGCAGCTGCGAAACACTTGGTGCAAATCTACATGCATGCCACAACTGTTTTACTGTACAACAATGAAAAACTACAACTACAAAGGAAATTCTCTCTATAATTACGCCCCAGCTATAAACAATAGTTACACTAATTACACAAACTACAAGAAAAAAATCAGAAGATTCCAATGAGGTACCCTCGGCTAAGGGGTCGAAATATGAAACGTCCCCGTAGAAAAATTATTGAATTACTGTGCTGGTAAACCCCTTACGTTATTTGATTTTCAAACAGCTGAGCAAAACTCAACGTACTCAGACATTTCTCTCTTTACTTATTCTGATCATCACTAAACTGACACACAATATTTTTAGCTCAACGCAATCTGACTTTTAATAATCCCTACAAAAGAATGGCCCTGACTAACAATAACCTATATCTTTCATGAATCACTTACCTCACAAAATCTTCATTACTCGAACTACTACAATACAGCGAGCGCCAAGACTGCCAGCTGAATAAAAGATTCTAACTACTGAAGTCACTAACTACTGATGGGCATAGTTAGCAACTGAAAGATTTTGATAAAGAGCAAACAATGTATTTACCTTAATAGTGTTGAAAAGTCAAAATATATATATCAGTTCATGACATCCAGTCTTACAAATTTACTGTCTCTGATGGACACACGTCCAGATTTTCCGCTCTCAAAACTCCGCCATCTCTCTCCCCACATCCACCATAGCTGGCGGCTCACGTCCAACGGCGCAACGCTATGCGCTGTTAACAGCCAACTGCCTAACACTACAATAGCGACTATTTCAACAATGCCCACCAGCAACAGACTGCACACAGCACAGTCAATGATTTTCATATAGAGCTCTACGTGACATTACCAATATAAAAACGTTAACAGCCTACTTACACACTTTATGAAAATATTAGGACAGGTTATGAAAAACATTCTATTACTTTAGTGCGCTCTAGTGGGCACAATCGAAACTAAATCAGTTCCCTATCCAATATTATCCTCTATCGGCTGACGCCTAAACTACGTGCGCGTCCACTCTGTCGTCTCCATCTGTCACTATCCAGCTCTGAGTCACATCTCCCACTTAACCACCTCAAATGCAGTATCGTTGTACGGCGCTACGCCTCACCACATTCTGCAAACCATTCGATGGCTTCAGGTATTCCGACGTCTTCGGGTACATCGGTGTTTTCTCAGCAGTATCAGATCCAGGAATATCTGATGACTCATCAGAATGCGAGAACGACGAAGAAGTAACCACGCCTCCATATATAAAACAGAAACTGGTATGGGCCATTAACAATCTAACACCATAAAATCATCGATTTCGTCCAGTTTCTGGACTGAAAAGTGCAGTTGACACGAGAAGTTTCTTTGGCTTGTTATCTTTGTTTGTAAGTGAAGAAATGGGGGCTCATATTTCTAGCGAAACAAATAGCCATTTTTCTCAACGTTCTGGACACCAGAAAGACAGAATGAAAAAATGATGGACAGATGTGACACCAAATAAATTCTTTATTTTGTAGCTGTGTCTCAAAGTTGACAAGAGTGAAAGGACTGTCTCTGTCGGAGTTCTGGAGAAAACATTCACTACTTCTTTCACTAAATAGATATTTGCCAGTCTTACAGTTTTTACACTTAAATGATAATACTGTGAATACAACAGACTACTTGTTCAAAATTTGTAATATTTTGGATCACTTTCATATTTTTTCAAAAAGCTGTTTTACCCAGTTGTAAACTTTTGTGTGGTTGAAGAACTCCTGTCCAAAGAGAGACTAAAAATAAAACAGTATGTCCCATCAAAGCGTTATCGTTTTGGAATAAAAAGGTTTTCGATTTGTGTGGATCAAACAAATTATATTTCTTACTTCATTATTTACTGCGGAAGTGACACAGATGTCACAAAACACAATCTCGGCGTCTCCAGAGACGTCATCGAAACTCTAATGGGGTCATATTAGCAGAAGGAGTTGTTTTGTGATAATTGGTACACGAGAGCACCAATCATCTGTTGTCTGTATAATCGGGCAGCTAATCCTTGTGGCACAGTACGGCCTTACAGAAATGACAAGACCAAAATGGCAGAGAATTTTCAAAAGGGAGAACTGACGTTCAGGTCTGTCTCAGGGCTAATGTTGACTATGGAATGATGTCACAGAAGGATTGTCTACCTGCTGTGAACTTTTCATTTATCAGAAATGCAAGAGACACCTAAAAAGGAGTACACAATAGGTGTATAAAGCATGAAACATTCCGTTGTAATTGATTATAACAAGTCAACAGAAAGCGTTGATAGGAGTGAGACGATCATGAAAATCGCGGAAAATAGCGGGAGGTACACCAAAAGGTAACGAATAATTTTCTTCCACTTAATAGACACAATAAATGGAATATAGTCGCATTTGAGAATATGGACATCCATCAGCTATATAGTGGTAGGACAACTGAAAATTTATGACGGACCGGGACACGAACCTGGATGTCCCGCTTACCGCGAACATTCGCTTAATCATTTGGTTATCTGAGCACGACTCACAGCCTGACCCAACCTTCCGTAGTTCTGGAATCAGTTGCACGTAATTCAGAGTAACACAGGCATTGTAATATTGTATTTATCTACAGACATGGTGTAAGGTACACCAAGAAGAAATGCAGATGATAAACGGGTATTCATTGTACAAATATATTATACTAGAACTGAAAGTGAATACATTTTCACGCAGTTTGGGTACATAGATCCTGAGAAATCAGTACCCAGAACAACCAATTTTGGCCGTAATAACGGCCTTGATACGCCTGGGCATTGAGTCAAACAGAGCTCTGATGGCGTGTACAGGTACAGCTACCCATGCAGCTTCAACACGATACCACAGTTCATCAAGAGTAGTGACTGGCGTATTGTGACGAGCCAATTGCTCGGCCACTATTGACCAGACGTTTTCATTTGGTGAGAGATCTGGAGAATGTGCTGCCCAGGGTTTACAGGACCCGCAACAAATGGTCGTGCAGTATTCCGCTGAAATGTAGGGTTTCGCAGGCATCAAATGACGGGTAGATCCACGGATCGTAACACATCTGAACCGTAGCGTCCACTGCGAACAAAAGGTGACCGAGAGGTGTAACCAATGGCACCCCTTATCATCACGCCGGGTGATACACCAGTATGGCAATGACGAATACACACTTCCAATGTGCGATCACCGCGATGTCGTCAAACACGGATGCGACCATCATGATGCTGTAAACATAACCTGGATTCATCCGAAAAAATGATGTTTTGCCATTAGTGGACCCAGGTTCGTCGTTGAGTACACCATCGCAGGCGCTCCGTCTGTGATGCAGCGTCAAGGGTAACCTCAGCCATGGTCTCCGAGCTGATAGTCCATGCTGCTTCAAACGTCGTCGAACTGTTCGTGGAGATGGTTGTTGTCTTGCAAGCTTCCCCATCTGTTGACTCAGGGATCGAGACGTGGCTGCACGATCCGTTACAGCCATGTGTATAAGATGCCTGTCATCTCGACTGCTAGTGATACGAGGCCGTTAGGATGCAGCAAGGCGTTCCGTATTATCCTCCTGAACCCACCGATTCCGTATTCTGTTAACAGTCATTGGATCTCGACCAACGCGAGCAGCAATGTCGCGATACGGTAAACCGCAACTGCGATAGCCTACAATCCGACCTTTATGGAAGTCGGAAACGTGATGGTACGCATTTCTCCTCCTTACACGAGGCATCACAACATCGTTTCACTAGGCAACGCCGGTCAACTGCTGTTTGTGTATGAGAAATCGGTTGGAAACATTCCTCATGTCAGCATGTCGTAGGTGTCGCCACCGGCGACAACCTTGTGTGAATGCTCTGCAAAGCTAATCATTTGCATATCACAGCATCTTCTTCTTGTCGGCTAAATTTCGCGTCTGTAGCACGTCATCTTCATCTACATCTACATCTACATTTGTACTCCGCAAGCCACCCAAAGTTGTGTGGCGGAGGGCACTTTACGTGCCACTGCCACTACCTGCCTTTCCTGTTAGAGTCGCGTATGGTTCGCGGGAAGAACGACTGTCTGAAAGCCTCCGTGCGCGCTCTAATCTCTCTAATTTTACATTCGTGATCTCCTCAGGAGGTATAAGTAGGGGGAAGAAATATATTCGATACCTCATCCAGAAACGCACCCTCTAGAAACCTGGCGAGCAAGCTACACCGCGATGCAGAGCGCCTCTCTAGCAGAGTCTGCCACTTGAGTTTATTAAACATCTCCGTAACGCTATCACGGTTACCAAATAACCCTGTGACGAAACGCACCGCTCTTCTTTGGATCTTCTCTATCTCCTCCCTCAACCCGATGTGGTACGGATCCCACACTGATGATCAATACTCAAGTATAGGTCGAACGAGTGTTTTGTAAGCCACCTCCTTTGTTGATGGACTACATTTTCTAAGTACTCTCCCAATGAATCGCAACCTGGTACCCGCCTTACCAACAATTAATTTTATATGATCTTTCCACTTCAAATCGTTCCGCACGCATACTCCCAGATATTTTACAGAAGTAACTGCTACCAGTGTTTGTTCCGCTATCATATAATCATACAATAAGGGATTCTGTATTCGCAATACATTACATTTGTCTATGTTAAGGGTCAGTTGCCACTCCCTGCACCAAGTGCCTATCCGCTGCAGATCTTCCTGCATTTCGCTACAATTTTCTAATGCTGCAACTTCTCTTTATACCACAGAATCATCCGTGAAAAGCCGCATGGAACTTCTGACGCTATCTACTAGGTCATTTATATATATTGTGAAAAGCAATGGTCCCATAACACTCCCCTGTGGCACGCCAGAGGTTACTTTAACGTCTGTAGACGTCTCTCCATTGATAACAACATGCTGTGTTCTGTTTGCTAAAAACTCTTCAATCCAGCCACACAGCTGGTCTGATATTCCGTAGGCTCTTACTTTGTTTATCAGGCGACAGTGCGGAACTGTATTGAACGCCTTCCGGAAGTCAAGAAAAATAGCATCTACCTGGGAGCCTGTATCTAATATTTTCTGGGTCTCATGAACAAATAAAGCGAGTTGGGTCTCACACGATCGCTGTTTCCGGAATCCATGTTGATTCCTACATAGTAGATTCTGGTTTTCTAAAAACGACATGATACTCGAGCAAAAAACATGTTCTAAAATTCTACAACAGATCGACGTCAGAGATATAGGTCTACAGTTTTGCGCATCTGCTCGACGACCCTTTGAAGACTGGGACTACCTGTGCTCTTTTCCAATCATTTGGAACCTTCCGTTCCTCTAGAGACTTGCGGTACACGGCTGTTAGAACAGGGGCAAGTTCTTTCGTGTACTCTGTGTAGAATCTAATTGGTATCCCGTCAGGTTGTGGGGCGGCGGATAAGTTCGTAAAAATAATAAAAAAATCTGATTGCTGGATATACACTTGCATGTAGAATCAGTTTCTGGCTTTTAGAATGTTGTTAATGCTGTCTTTCGCCGTTCTCAACACTGGCTCTCTATTTACTTTTTGGCACCCAGAAAGTGATTTAATAAAACATGGAACCAGTAATTAGAGATCCTTGTGCCCACTTTATCTGAGAATGTTATTATAGCTGCAGCTTATAGCTCTGAGGAATTAGGAGATTGTCTGGGATTTCTAATCAAAAACGGTTTTCCAAAATAGTTGAGTATATTCTGAAATTCACTGATAAAAAACACAAGTATCCCTACAACCTAACTAACAGAGCAGTTCAGAGTCTAATGCGCTGATGCAACTATAAATGTCCGAATTAAATGTTAAAAAGAATGCTCGCCATAATTTGATGAATATACTTCATCAAACGCCACGCTAAATTTTCGGTAGAATGTCTGTCCCGCGACGGCACGTGAAAATACGACAATACGCAAACTGAAGCTAGATAATGAAAATCAT
Source organism: Schistocerca piceifrons (assembly GCF_021461385.2). NCBI lineage: Eukaryota > Metazoa > Arthropoda > Insecta > Orthoptera > Acrididae > Schistocerca > Schistocerca piceifrons. The sequence goes on from NC_060141.1 coordinate 86,021,780, forward strand.
CCCAGAATTAACACTTCACAAGAAATGTTTTCATGGTTCCGCGTATCTCTAGTAACTTAATACGGCACCCGAGGCTGTTTGTAGCAGTGACACTGATGCGACGCGACTCCTGACACAGATGGCGTGTCATTCAGCGTCTGGAGAGAACTGGGGCCTTTCTTCCTCGCGCAGCGTTCTTATATATAAAGCCGCGGTGCGGACGGCTAAGGGAACGCCTGATCTTTTCGGCTCTCCCGACTAGCCGCTGGGCTAGTAACACACCACTTCAAGTTACATAATAATTTATAGCTTCTTTTACTAATGGCCGATGTAGCTCTTAATTTAAACGTGCATTCAGCACGCAGGTAAGTATTGATAATAAAATTTTGACGTGGCTAAGTTAAATATTTTGGGCGAGAGAATTAATTAAATTACACTGCACGCAGTAGATGAGCTCTGAACTGGCCCTTTTGAGATCCGCTATCGCTATAATTTTATGGGTATTCAAAAGAAACTTTACACATCTTCATAGTCATAGCGGACCTCCAACCTATTTAAATCTAAACATCCTAGCCTTATTTATTAGCCTACTTAATCTATCTTGCTTCCTTCCGTTTTGAGATGAAAACCAGAAAATCATGAATTTCCACTAAAGTCTTAATTTGTGAAATCCTAAGTACTGTTTTTATTAAATCATTATGAAAGATGAATCTAAATATAAATTTTGAAGTGTCTAGCTCTTTTCTGTTGCGCCAATGATTTTTTTAGAAAAACGTCCAAATTTCGAAAATGACTTAAGTTATCGTACTGATATTCAACACACATTAATTTAGTATTATTCCTGATATGCTAGAAAAGTTTTAGGTCATTTGCTTGATTTTTAAGGTATTGCGCAAGTTACAGCTAGTTACAGCAGACTGGCTGGCACACAATAGAAACAGATGTGAATTTACTGCAGCGTGAGTAGGCTGCTTCCCTACAAGGTCCAGTGGACTTTCCTCTGTTGAGTGATTCCTGGACACTTATTTCGATGTCAGCCATTTTTTCGTTTGTGCGAGGATTTAGAGAAGGAACTGCAGTGCGGTCATCCTCTGTGAAACAGCTTTGGAAAAAGGTGTTTAGTATTTCAGCTTTACGCGTGTCATCCTCTGTTTCAATGCCATCATCATCCCCTAGTGTCTGGATATGCTGTTTCGAGCCACTTACTGATTTAACATAAGACCAGAACTTCCGAGGATTTTCTGTCAAGTCGGTACATAGAATTTTACTTTCGAATTCACTGAACGCTTCACGCATAGCCCTCCTTACGCTAACTTTGACATCGTTTAGCTTCTGTTTGTCTGAGAGGTTTTGTCTGCGTTTAAACTTGGAGTGAAGGTCTCTTTGCTTTCGCAGTGGTTTCCTAACTTTGTTGTTGTACCGCGGTGGGTTTCTCCCGTCCCTCACAGTTTTACTCGGCACGTACCTGTCTAAAACGCATTTTACGATTGCCTTGAACTTTTTCCATAAACACTCAACATTGTCAGTGTAGGAACAGAAATTTTCGTTTTGATCTGTTAGGTAGTCTGAAATCTACCTTCTATTACTCTTGCTAAACAGATAAACCTTCCTCCCTTTTTTTATATTCCTATTAACTTCCATGTTCAGGGATGCTGCAACGGCCTTATGATCACTGATTCCCTGTTCTGTACATACAGAGTAGAAAAGTTCGGGTCTGTTTGTTATCAGTAGGTCCAAGATGTTATCTCCACGAGTCGGTTCTCTGTTTAATTGCTCGAGGTAATTTTCGGATAGTGCACTCAGTATAATGTCACTCGATGCTCTGTCCCTACCACCCGTCCTAAACATCTCAGTGTCCCAGTCTATATCTGGTAAATTGAAACCTCCACCTAAGACTATAACATGCTGAGAAAATTTATGTGAAATGTATTCCAAATTTTCTCTCAGTTGTTCTGCCACTAATGCCGCTGAGTCGGGAGGTCGGTAAAAGGAGCTAATTATTAACCTAGCTCGGTTGTTGAGTGTAGCCTCCACCCATAATAATTCACAGGAACTATCCACTTCTACTTCGCTACAGGATAAACTACTACTAATAGCGACGAACACTCCACCACCAGTTGCATGCAATCTATCCTTTCTAAACACCGTCTGTACCTTTGCAAAAAATTCGGCAGAATTTATCTCTGGCTTCAGCCAGCTTTCTGTACCTATAACGATTTCAGCTTCGGTGCTTTCTACCAGCGCTTGAAGTTCTGGTACTTTACCAACGCAGCTTCGACAGTTTACAATTACAATACTGATTGCTGCTTGGTCCCCGCATGTCCTGACTTTGCCCCGCACCCGTTGAGGCTGTTGCCCTTTCTGTACTTGCCCAAGGCCATCTAACCTAAAAAACCGCCCAGCCCACGCCACACAACCCCTGCTACCTGTGTAGCCGCTTGTTGCGTGTAGTGGACTCCTGACCTATCCAGCGGAACCCGAAACCCCACCACCCTATGGCGCAAGTCGAGGAATCTGCAGCCCACACAGTCGCAGAACCGTCTCAGCCTCTGATTCAGACCCTCCACTCGGCTCTGTACCATAGGTCCACAGTCAGTCCTGTCGACGATGTTGCAGATGGTGAGCTCTGCTTTCATCCCGCTGGCGAGACTGGCAGTCTTCACCAAATCAGATAGCCGCTGGAAGCCAGAGAGGATTTCCTCCGATCCATAGCGACACACATCATTGGTGCAGACATGAGCGACCACCTGCAGATGGGTGCACCCTGTACCCTTCATGGCATCCGGAAGGACCCTTTCCACATCTGGAATGACTCCCCCCGGTATGCACATGGAGTGCACATTGGTTTTCTTCCCCTCTCTTGCTGCCATATCCCTAAGGGGCCCCATTACGCGCCTGACGTTGGAGCTCCCAACTACCAGTAAGCCCACCCTCTGCGACCGCCCGGATCTTGCAGACTGAGGGGCAACCTCTGGAACAGGACAAGCAGCCATGTCAGGCCGAAGATCAGTATCAGCCTGAGACAGAGCCTGAAACTGGTTCGTCAGACAAACTGGAGAGGCCTTCTGTTCAGCCCTCCGGAATATCTTTCGCCCCCTGCCACACCTTGAAACGACCTCCCACTCTACCACAGGTGAGGGATCAGCCTCAATGCGGGCAGTATCCTGGGCAACCACAGTCGTAGTCCGATCGGGGGATGCATGGGACGAGCTGGCCATCCCCGACAAACCCCCATTCGGACCCCCACAGTGATGCCCATTGGCAACAGCCTCAAGCTGTGTGACCGAAGCCAACACTGCCTGAAGCTGGGCGCGAAGGGATGCCAACTCAGCCTGCATCCGAACACAGCAGTTGCAGTCCCTATCCATGCTAGAAACTGTTGTGCAAAGAACGTCTGAACTAATCTACAGAGAGCGCATACAAATCGACACAAAATTTAAACGGTTATTGAAATACAAGATTGCCTAGTAAATGCAGTAATGCTGCTACATGCGCACTGCTGACACACTGCACGGCGGCGGAAGGAGGCTACGCGATCTTACACTATTCAGGTACTAAAACGCGATGCTACAGCTCTCAAATACTATAATACGCCCGAAATTTATGAATTAAACAATGCAAGTACCAAAAACACGCAGAGAAATTAAGAATTAAACTATGTAACAAATGAGTGAGCTAGGAGTATACGACTTGCTGCTGCAGCTGCTTATCCAACGGCGGCAGGGAGCACACTGACTGACCAACCGACACTGGCCGTTCAAAACAAAAGCAGAAGACAGACGACTACGCGAATTTACACTATTCAGGTACTAAAACGCAATGCTACAACTCTGAAATACTATAATACGCCCGAAATTTATGAATTAAACAATGCAAGTACCAAAAACACGCAAAGAAATTAAGAATTAAACTGTGTAACAAATGAGTGAGCTAGGAGTATACGACTTGCTGCTGCAGCTGCTTATCCAACGGCGGCAGGGAGCACACATTGTGTAGCAATTGTAATGGCCAGTAGTGTACATAATGGATGTACGAGTACAGGTTGTAGACACACGGTTAATGACGTATGGAATATCAGGAAAGCTGCTAAATCTGCAGTTTGTAGCTGCCATGTACTAAATAAGTTGAAATTTGAAATGTTACAATAATTCGGATCACGTATGTCGTCTGGTTATAAATAGATAACTATCTTTCATACATACATGTTCATGGAAAGATAAGATACTGAAGATAGCACGAAGTTTCTAATGTTCAGGAAGCAGTATTCAATTATTGTGCTGTGTATAGACTACAACCTCTTACAGATTAAAACGACACTGAAGGTGATGTGTGTTTGTAGACCGCTGCCGTTTGATCGTAAAAAACATTTGTTGCGCTACTGCAGAAAGTAGGTTGCTAAGTATGCAATGTATCTGTAGCCGAGAAAAAGTCGAGACATCTATACAGGTGTCGCCTCATATTGACCTTGCAGGTGCAAGTCAATATGCAACATGAGATACCGGTGTCAGTATATGCATGTGAACAGGAAACAGGTGTTGGAAGAACTAAACGTTACTCGAGTGCTTTAAAAAAGAACATTCGTAGCAAATGTGTGTCTCTTTTAATGTGGGAAGAGTGGGTGACAGGAAAATGCAACGGACTTTACCACCAAATAGTTCCAATAGCGAGTTGAAGCCAGTGTTGTGTTTGTCTCATAGTAATAACTAGCACTCCGCAAAGAACCCATGACATAGTTATTAACAGAGTGGGCGTACTGTTGTTTTACTTTTAATCTTAGAGTGTGATAGCAGTGACTGATTCTCAGGTACGGAACATTACTCGTTCTGTACCGAAACTAGTGACGGTCACTTTAGACAAATGTTGCATGGGGGCTTAATTGAATTAATGAAAATAATTTTTTAATTTGGTAGCTGTATGTCCGATTACGCTGTGTCTCGTAAACGGTTGGCCCTGACTAGTATTATTACGCAATCTGACTGCATAGAACAACAACAAAGAATGAAATGAAAATTTTCGTTAACACAATTAATTAATTAAGTCCCCAGCAACTATAAAACCTACGAAACCAAAGCACAAGTATAGCTGTTCTGTGTGTAGAAGTATGACTCAACGTACACATCTGGCACGGTTCTTCTTCAATAAGACAATAAATTTAAAATACCATTTATACTAGCGAGATAAAAAAAATTAGAAATACTATAATTGCGCAAGAAAACCAGAATTACACTCTAATACTAGAACACAAGCCAGATGCTTTGTTGACTGAACCTGTAATGACGCACTATTCAGGACATTGAAATAATGAGAAAAAAAAGAAAAGTAGTTTGTTACCTTCATTTATATTGATGAAAAGCACTCTAAACATTACAATATCTCCACACCGACTCGCTACTACCACATCTCAACAAGAACTGACTACTGCCACATCTCGACAAGCACTCTTCACTACGACATCTCAGCAAGCGCTCTCCACTACGAGTTCTCAACAAGCACTGCCCTCCGCTACTTCTCAATAATCACTGCCAGTGGAGGCGGCGAAACAAAACTCTCTGGCGCTGTGGCTCAGTGTAGCCACCTTTCAATGTTACGAACACAAGTTTTTGCTATAAAATGGTTGTTGTTAATATTAATTTATAGAAATAAAATATTTATTGCATATAGAATTACATCTCCTCCCGGTGTTCAGTCTAGGTCACTGTACGATCAGTACAATTTCCGACCTAACGGTTAGGAACACTGTAAATAAAGCCTTTTGATCTGCTTCTCTGATTTAAATGTTTTCTACATTCAAAAGTATTCCTTAAGCATTATGATCTTACAAACAAATTCTTCATTGGACAAATGGAAACAATGTTTTAATTACCCTCTCACTGCGTCTATTTATGGAGTCCTGTTCAGTATGATTGTCACGGATTTAACAGTGACAATGACACTAATTCGAAAAAGATATCTTAAATGTCACAAGAACTCATGTATTAATTATTTGTATCATTTCCAACAAATTTAGATCTGAAATAATCATCAGGTCGACGAATGTGGCCAACGTACAGGATTATAATTATTGAACTAAATGAAATGAAGTTGTTATAACTTCTGAACGGTTTGTGTTATGACGTTCAAACTGCATAGTTGACCGCGAGGAATGATGGGAATCCGTATGTGAATATGGTTGATTTACCGTCGTAGCCCTTTCATTTGGGGGACCGAAAATTCGCATTTCGCGATCGAGAAGTCTCTTCATCCTCAACGAATGACTGTGCGTGGGCATTGTCCAGTCACAGAATAAACAGTTCGATATTCCTTAAAGGCACAGTGAGTACCGAATGATACGTGAAGGTTTTGGAAGGTGATTTCATGCCCATTGTTGAAAGTGATCCTGATTTCGACCGAGATGTAGTTCATGCAAGACGGAGCTAGACCCAATCGAAACAGGAGAGTGTTTGATGTGCTAGAGGAGCATTCTGCGGATCGCGTTTTGTCTCTGGAGTACCAAGAGGCCACTTTCTTTGGCCTCGGTTGGTCGCCATATTCTCCGGACTTGAACACAAGCGTATCCTTTTTGTGGGGCTGTGTTAAAGACGAGGTGTACAGCAATAACGTCAAATTATTGCTGAACTGAAAACAGCCATTCAGGAGGTCATAGACAGCATAAATGTCGCGGCACTTCAGAGGGTCAAGTAGAATTTCGCTATTCGTCTGCGCCACGTCATCGCCAATGATGGCAGGCACATTCAACATGTCATAATCTACAACCGAGTATCTGTAATGATATTTACATTTTAAATAAAGTGTGTACACGCCGTAGTTTGTAACTAATTAACGATTTCTTTTCACACAGTTTAGTAATTGTCACCCTGTAACCGAGGAAGATGGTTTGTTGACTTGAAAAGTACAGGCAGAATACTAAACTTAAGTGTATCAACTATAGCGCTTTAATAGTACTTCATTTTATACTTCCAGCTAATGAATAATCACTGCCTCGATATTCCACATCTTACAGCTCTGAAATGAAGATTACTAATAGGTCTCGAAAGGTCAGAGTTCCGGTCATGGTCGAGTGCTGCACTGACAGATGGACGATGAGGACAGGAGGCACAGGGACTAGGATGATTTATGTCCCCGATTCCGGACGGGGAAGACGCCTGTCTCCCTTCGTTTCTGTCTGCTGGGGAACTACGTGAGAATACGGACCAGAGGCTGGGCGCGCGCGCTGCGCTCTTCCTTTGTTCGGCAGCCGAGCTGTGGCGCTGTGATTCGCAACTGTTTCCTGCGGGAGCGCGGAACAATGGCGGCGTCGGCGGTGCTGCTGCCTCGTGCCGACAGACCGCAACCGCCAACCGTCCGGAGATGACGGAATCGGATGCGGCTCCAGCGCACGGATAAGGTCTGTCAGCGCGAGGCGAGGCTAGCAGGAAGGATGGGGTAGTGGGGTGGCGATGGCGGTTGTGGTAGCGGCGGCGGGGGATGAGGACGGAGCAGGGTAGACGGGCGAGCAATTTTAATCACGACTCCCATTCAGGCGGGACATGCGGCGCCACTCGTGTTGAAACAGAAACAATTAAAACTGCGGCGGGGCTGAGTCGAGCCCGCGCCGTGCACCCTCAGATGACGTCGGCAAGGGGCGCCTACTGTGCTGCGCCCTGCTGAGAGCCGCAGCGAATCAAACATTTAACGGCCTACGGCACTGGGAGCCTGGGGTGCAGGTGGAAAGTGGCTTCGGCGAGTGGAACGCACCCTACCCCTTCCGGAAGCTTGCTTAACTCTAGCAGCGACGTGAAGGCTTCTTAATCGCTTCCTTAAAGTGTAGCCCGTGCGCTCGAAAGCAAAAACATAAAAATGCTGAATCATATTATACTTCCTCTTCCATTAACTACTTAGGGAAGCAGGCTCTCGTCAACTGGAAGATCGCTGTGCTTTACTAACCGTGGTCGTGTTGAAAGTGTTGTGACTTCGAAGCTTTAAACTGACAAGGGGAAGGCCTCAGATACGGCCAACCGATTCGGCTCAAATTTGGCAGGTCGCTTGTGTACAACCTAAAACGAAGGAATCTAAGATATTTTGGGTCAAAACCCCCGCGTTTTTTAGAAAATCACCCCTAAAGGTTATAACGAGCAATCGACTCAAAATTGGCGGGATCGATAGATAATTGTAAATAGAGCATCTTTCGTCATGAGATGTGGGGTCTGAAAACGCATACTTTTCCAGAAATCGAGGTAAGGAACTATTACAACTGCCGTTTCTGTAGCCACATGGTAAACGCTTTTCGCCGGCAGCACCGATAGCGCAATGGCCAAGGTAACTGGCTTATTTATTTACTTACCTTATTAACCCTCCTATCCCTGTCAATTGAGATATGGAAAAATACAAACGAAAAGAAGAACACTCGTTAGGTTTCTTCGAGATTCGAACCCGGGTTCTCCGATTCCCAGCCAGTTACCTTGGCCGTTGTGCTATCTTTTTTTTTATCTCATTTTGTTCGTTTTCGTTCGTTGTATCTGATCGGAGCGGACGTCGCAAGACACGTGTTTCAGTTCGTCGTTGATCCATTAACTCAGTTTTTTTTTTTTTTTTTTTTTTTTAATTGCAGAGGACAGCTAACCCTCTGACCGAACACGCTGAGTTACCGTGCCGGCGCGCTGTCGGTGCTGTCGGCGAAAAGTGTTTACCATGTGGCTACAGAAGCAGTAGTTGTAAAAGTTTCTTATCTCGATTTCTGGAAAAGTATGCGTTTTCGGACTCCCATACAGTGTATAAACTTTTAGATGGCAGACCTCTCCCTGGTCCTGAATCGGTAGAAGTCGGTAAACGACAGGAGGCTTCGGTAGGCACGCAGTTTCGACTGCTGCCAACATTACGTAGCTGACTGTGTTGTTCAAGGTAGCCATTGTCGTCTGCTTCGTTATTGTTTTGCGCTGTACCGTTCGGCGAGTTTTTTTTGTGCAGTTGTGCTAAACATTATCAAAATGAGTGAAGAGGTAGTTGCTGGCCCATCTCGGGAGTCGCCAACAACCCCTACCGGTAGGCCTACGGTTGGAAGGAAACCAGTATTACGTATATTACGTAGCGACGCTGGCAAAATTATATTGCGTGTGATTGAATGCTGCGAAAGGGAAAGGGAGCAGAAAAAATTGCTTCACCCCATTTACAAATCTTCAGTGAGAGCTGCTACATACACAGGACAAAGAAGGCGTAGCATTGGAAGATTCAAAGAGTTTTCCAAGAATCATCCTGGCGTATCACCACAAACGCCTGGCAAGAGAAGGTGAGTTTTCATTTCAGATATTTTGTTCGCGATCACTTTGAAGGAGCCCCCTACTTCGTCCGAATTACCTTATATTTCATTTTTCCTTGCTACCGTATTGCTTTGTATGGAAACACCACTGGTTACTGTATTATTTCGAAACACGTTCATATTACAGTACATTTCCAAATTCAAAAAAATATATGCAGTGCAGAAGGCATTTTCTTATAAATCTTTCTCGCTTTTAACTTAGGAAAAGAAGTGGAGAAATCGAAGTAATGATCGATGATTTCAACCAGCGTGTCATTCGCGACACGATAGCGGAATTTTATTCAGTGCGGAAGATTGTGCCGAGCCTGCGAACACTGCTTCCAGTTCGGAGAACAACTCACCAAAGTTTCATTGCAATCGGATGAATGGTTTGTGAGCGCATAGTAGACAAACATATACACATTCATTTATATATATATATATATATATATATATATATATAAATGTACATGACGATTTCAGTTTAGTTTACGAACGACATTTAAAGCGAGTTTTACTTCCAAGCCTTTCGTCTGCTTTCGTGTAAGCATGCCGCGCAATTTGTAGTGCCAGCACTGCAACTGGTAGGCGTGCCTTGTCCCCACCCAACGTCTCCTCTCCATTCGCCAGCCAATGCTTACTTCCTCCTCTCCCCGCACTCCCCTCACAACTCCACCGTCTTACAGTTAACACACTGTACCTGATGATGAAAAATGCTCTATTTACAATTATCTATGTATCCCGCCAATTTTGAGTCGATTGCTCGCTATAACCTTTAGGGGTGATTTTCTCAGAAACGCGGGAGTGTTGACCCAAAATATCTTAAGTTCCTTCGTTTTAGGTTGTACACAAGCAACCTGCCAAATTTGAGCCGAATCGGTTGGCCGTGTCTGAGGCCTTCCCTTTGTGAGTTACATGGCTAGTGACCAGTTACAGGAGAACCCAATATTTAACCTGCACTCTCAACTAAGATGCAGCTCGGCATTTTTCACATCGAAAAACACTGCCATTTTATTGCAAGTTCCATAAGATCAAATGTCGGCAGTATAGGACTGTTGAAACAGGTCGCCTCGAAACAATAAAAGTGTCGACAATGCGATCGCGACCTACGAAATGCGTTCATTTTCAATCATACCAACTGCCCCACAGCACATCACATGTACTTTGCACCATGGGTACGGTAACGACTTGTAACGCCCCTATGTCCTTCGTCATACGGAGACCATTTTCGTAGGATGCCACAAAAAGAGGATTTGTTGTATTTATCACTTTGATTCTGATGACCCGTCTGTCGATTGAGAGTAGAACCTTGCGATTTTCGTTAACACTTTTCGTCATATAGTTCCACATTGGTGTGCACTAAAGACCTATGTAAGAGCAAAGCAGCGGTCTTACGAATGTTATACCAGATACGTTAAAGAAAGAAATTATAGCTTTAAACTGAGCGCGCGCCATTCGGAGATATCGGTCGGCGAAAAAGCACGAACAGCAGTCAGAATGGATGTTGGAACTGAACTGCTGCTGATGCGCAGTGCTATTTGCCTCGAATTTTAGCTGCTTTCTCGACACAACCAGAGACAAATGAACATCCTCTCCTGTGCTGTGTTACGAATATGGATGTTACGCTACATATCATACAGACTGGGGTTGAACCTTTGGCTTTCGTATCAGTAGTTTGGCACCTAAATATTTTCTTTTTAAATTTTTCGATAACCTCATTACGGTGTAACAGTTTTATTAACAGTTTTAATAATTATCGACTTGTCTCGTATACAATGACTTTGTCTTAATTACATGGCTGTATCACTTCACTAATAAAACGCCAATAACTGCTTTCTCGATAACCGTTGTACTTGAAACTAACAAAAAGTACAATCTAAGCATCTAAAGTTAGTACGTGAGAAGAGTTAATCGAGTCAACGTTTAAAACGAAATTTGAATTTTTCATGTATCACTTTCAGTCCGATTCAGTGATGTTACGGGAAGAAAAGTGTACCTTTGAACTCTACTATCAATCAACGGAGATGGGCTTAAAAAACTGCTGTGCTCCACAGGGATTATACGAGTCGACGAACGATGGCGGTTGAGTTTACGCGTGTTCTGTGTACCTACATCATACATTCTGCGACTGCCAATAAGCATTCAGTAGTGTTCTTCCGTGAACGTCACAGCGAATGCGGTCATTAAACGTGGTCGTAGCTAGTTATTTAGTGAATTGCTGTTCCATTTGTTGCGAGTTGTCATGGCTGATGGTGGTAATAAGCGATAAATTCTACATAAACAAGCGAGAGACATAATTCGCAGGCTGCATCTACAACTGCAAAGCAAAAGTATATGGATACCGCAGCTGTCATTTCGAACCAGCAACATTTCAATCGTGATGACTGGGTGTTGTGTGATGTCCTTAGGTTAGTTAGGTTTAAGTAGTTCTAAGTTCTAGGGGACTGATGACATAGATGTTAAGTCCCATGGTGCTCAGAGCCATTTCTTGAACAATTCAATCCTCGTCCTTGCCTCGACCTGAACAAACCAACGTCGTTCGCGAAAGGGACTATACTGCATCATTAGTGTCCCACGCTACATCAGCAAACAGCCCTATTGTTACTTCAACGCCTCCCATGTTTGACATACTCATTCCAGTCGGTGCAACAGGTTCCTGGACCACACCTGGCTGCCACTGAAGCAGCAAGTGGATCACTTGGGTTGGTAGTGTCCTCAGGAGCACCTATGGGGGTCAGTTTAGCTGTACAAACACAGCCACAGCCAGTTCTCCAGCATCCAGTTAACCTCACGACAGAAGCTCTTCACCGTGACGAAACTCCTGCAAGAATTATCTTTGAGCTTCGAAACTGGGCCATTGCTTGTTAGTGGAATTCGATTTGACATTTGGATTACTCCCACATTTACTACTAATGCATAAGCTATAACTAAGAACTAACGTCCCTCTAATGCAAATCATAATTCAAATCAAATCTGTATATTGAGCAAGCAGTAAAGGAAACAAAAGAAAAATTCGGAGTAGGTATTAAAATCCATGGAGAAGAAATAAAAACTTTGAGGTTCGCTGATGACATTGTAATTCTGTCAGAGACAGCAAAGGACTTGGAAGAGCAGATGAATGGAATGGACAGTGTCTTGAAAGGAGGATATAAGATGAACATCAACAAAAGCAAAACGAAGATAATGGATTGTAGTCGAATTAAGTCGGGTAATGCTGAGGGAATTAGATTAGGAAATGAGACACTTAAATTAGTAAAGGAGTTTTGCTATTTGGGGAGCAAAATAACTGATGATTGTCGAAGTAGAGAGGATATAAAATGTAGACTGGCAATGGCAAGGAAAGCGTTTCTGAAGAAGAGAAATTTGTTAACATCGAGAATAGATTTAAGTGTCAGGAAGTCATTTCTGAAAGCATTTGTATGGAGTGTAGCCATGTATGGAAGTGATACATGGACGATAAATAGTTTGGACAAGAAGAGAATAGAAGCATTCGAAATGTGGTGCTACAGAAGAATGCTGAAGATTAGATAGGTAGATCATATAACTAATGAGGAAGTATTAAATAAGATTGGGGAGAAGAGGAGTTTGTGGCACAACTTGACCAGAAGACGGGATCGGTTGGTAGGACATGTTCTGAGGCATCAAGGGATCACCAATTTAGTATTGGAGGGCAGCGTGGAGGGTAAAAATCGTAGAAGGAGACCAAGAGATGAATACACTAAGCAGATTCAGAAGGATGTAGATTGCAGTAGGTACTGGGAGATGAAGAAACTTGCACAGGATAGAGTAGCATGGAGAGCTGGATCAAACCAGTCTCAGGACTGAAGACCACTACAACAACAACAATTCAAATCACCACCTTCAATAACATTAACACTGTTAAACACAAATTGCCGTGTTCCTCTACTTCACTTCACCACATCCCCGACGCAAATTAGCTGAAGGACAAGGATCTTCTTTCTCTGAGACACCGAGACATGCTAATGGATGAATTTTCCACTGCATAATTTCCCTCAACGACCTTTATGGCTTACACTCACGAGCGAAGACTTTGTGATCACTTTTCTTAATATCGTGCTGGTTCACATTTCGAACGCAGTGCATCGGCGATGCTTCACGTCTTCGATTCATCAATGTCTGTTTAGGTTTCTCCAGCTACGCGGCGTCTTACGTCTACGCAGAAGTTTCGAAATTACCGCAAATTAGGGAACGGTGGTTTGTGGGTGCGGAGATAACATCTCAGGTGTGCTTCAATGGGTACAAATGGTTCAAATGGCTCTGAGCATTATGGGACTTAACATCTGAGGTCATCAGTCCCCTAGATTTACACTACTGGCTATTAAAATTGCTACACAAAGAAGAAATGAAGATGATAAACGGGTATTCATTGGACAAATACATTATACTAGAACTGCATGTGATTACATTTTCACGCAATTTGGGTGCACAGATCCTGAGAAATCAGTACCCAGAACAACCAGCTCTGGCCGTAATAACGGCCTTGATACGCCTGGGCATTGAGTCAAACAGAGCTTGGATGACGTGTACAGGTACAGCTGCCCATGCAGCTTCAACACGATACCACAGTTCATCAAGATTAGTGACTGGCGTATTGTGACGAGCCAGTTCCTCGGCCACCACTGACCAGACGTTTTCAGTTGGTGAGAGATCTGGAGAATGTGCTGGACAGGGCAACAGTCTAACATTTTCTGTATCCAGAAAGGCCCGCACAGGACCTGCAACATGCGTTCGTGTCTTATCATGCTGAAATGTAGGGTTTCGCAGGGATCGAATGTAGAGTAGAGCCACGGGTCGTAACACATCTGAAATGTAACGTCCACTGTTCAAAGTGCCGTCAATACGAACAAGAGATGACTGAGACGTGTAACCAACGGCACCCAATACCATCATTACGGGTGATATGGCAGTATGGCGATGCGTTCACCGCGACGTCGCCAAACACGGATGCGACCAACATGATGTAGTAAACAGAACCTGAATTCATCAGAAAAAATGACGTTTTGCCATTCGTGCACCCAGCAGCTCAAGGGTAACCACAGCCATGGTCTCCGAGCTGATAGTCCATTCTGCTGCAAACGACGTCGAACTGTTCGTGCAGATGGTTGTTGTCTTGCAAACGTCCCCATCTGTTGACTCAGGAATCGAGACGTGGCTGCACGATCCGTTACAGCCATGCGGATAAGATGCTTGTCATCTCCACTGCTAGTGTTATGAGGCCGTTGGGATCCAGCACGGCGTTACGTGTTACCCTCCTGAACCCACCGATTCCATATTCTTCCAACAGTCATTGGATCTCGACCATCGCGAGCAGCAAAGTCGTGATACGATAAACCGCAATCGCGATAGGCTACAATCCGAGCTTTAGGGAAGTCGGAAACGTGATGGTACGCATTTCTCCTCCTTACACGAGGTATCACAACAACGTTTCACCAGGCAACGCTGATCAACTGCTGTTTGTGTATTAGAAATCGGTTGGAAACTTTCCTCATGTCAGCACGTTGTAGGTGTCGCCACCGACGCCAATTTTATGTGAATTCTCTGAAAAGCTAATGATTTGCATATCACAGCATCTTCTTCCTGTCGGTTAAATTTTGCGTCTGTAGCACGTCAACTTCATGGTGTAGCAATTTTAATGGCCAGTAGTGTAGAACTACTTAAACCTAACCAACCTAAGGACATCACACACATCCATGCCCGAGGCAGGATTCGAGCCTGCGACCGCAGCAGCAGTGCGGTTCCGCACTGAAGAGCCTGGAACCGCTCGGTCACAGCGGCCGGCGTTATTGTGTTCAGACTGTGTGAATTTGGGGGAAAGGCCTAACCGTGAATTCACTATCATTCCAGTATCATTCTCTTCAATACACAATAGCACTATTATGGCCTGCTAATACAAACGCCATTGCGAGAAGGGGTGACATGAGGTATACAGGGATGCAGGTGGACGCAACAGAATTCACGTAATCCATAGCTATGATGTTGTTCTCAATTACTGCCACAGATTCCATTAACGCCCGGGTGAACGACCCACATAACATGATGCGGTCCCCACCGGCCTCTGTCCGTGGCGCTGTACATATTTCGATGAGTCATTCCCCTGAATGACGCTGTATCGGGACAGTATCATTGCTCTGATGTAACGAGATGAAGACATATTTCCACTGATGCACGGTTCAGTCTCGACGATTCCGTACCAACTGCAATCGTAATTGGTGATGGTTCAAATGGTTCAAATAGCTCTGAGCACTATGCGACTTAACTTCTGAGGTCATCAGTCGCCTAGAACTTAGAACTAATTAAACCTAACTAACCTAAGGAAACCACACACATGCATGCCCGAGACAGGATTCGAACCTGCGACAGTAGCGGTCGCTCGTTTCCAGACTGTAGCGCCTAGAACCGCACGGCCGTAATTGGTGATGTCGTTGGGTCAACATGGGAAGAAGTAGAGGTCTTCTGATGCTGAGCTCCTTATTCTACAATGTGCGCTGAACGGTGTGTCGAAAAGCACTTTTGCCTCATCTCTGTAGGGCAATTATCTATAGATCCTGAGTCAATGTGTGGTGTGCACTAGGGGTAAGGACCAGCATCGTTCATGGTGTGCATAACAGACTTAGCACGTCTCGCGTGCAGTCACCTATGAATGAATTCTATCTGGTACACATTGTAGAAATATCCAATTAGGTGTCGAATAAATAAATACCAGCTTGGTGCAAAAATGACAATAGCCACTGATGCAAAATAAAGAATCTCATGAAAGTTCGTCTTTTGACTACAGAATGGATGATTCCCTATTACGGTCAGTCGGATTATAGACTATGCGTACAAATTTCTGAGAGCGACAGTGCATAGACATGCGAAGTGAGGGTGTCAGTAAAGGAAATGGAAGACTTGATTCATTGGTAGGGTATTGGGGAGCTGTAAATTATCTGCAAAGAAATATATATATACAAAAACTTGTGTGGTCCATTCTTCAAAACTGTTTACCTCTTCGGACTGTTATAAAATAGGACTAACTGGGAGGCATATACAGGTGATAAGCACTTTAACATGGTAAAGCTCGTATATTCGACAGTGAAACTACAGGAAACTTCAATCTGAATTTTTCCATGTTGTAATAGCGAAAGTAGTTCCTCGTGGCAAAATTTTGTCCTAGCACCTACTGAATCGAGTTTAGGTAATGGTAACCGTAGAAATGGAAGAGAATAAAAACCAAACGTAGTAAACTTACGGCTTATTTCTGGACGCATAACAACATGCACAAAGCAAAACAACTAATATATAACCACATACACAACGCCAACAAAAGACGAAAGGTGAACACCCAGCAACAACTGGTAACAGTACAAACTGTAGACACACACACACACACACACACACACACGCACACGCACACGCACATTCAACACATAATGAAATGTGCCAGTCAAGGGTTCTAGTAACTGTGGGTTAAAACGAAAAAAAGCCGGAAATCGTTCATCTGGGGTGTGGCTTGCAAGTTCCCACATCTCCAAAACAAAACACGTGGACTAGCAACATTGTAAATACTAACTAACAGCAAACAGTGTAAGTAGGCTGTTTAGGTTTTTTCATTGGTAACGCCACCTCTGTATGAAAATCACTGGCTGTGCTGTGGGCAGTCTGTGTCTGCTTTGCATTGTTGTAATACTCGCCATTGTAGTGTTGGGCAGCGGCAGCTGGATGTTAACAGCGCGTAGCGTTGCGCAGTTGGAGGTGAGCCGCCAGCAGTGGTGGATGTGGGGAGAGAGATGGCGGAGATTTGTAATTTGTCATGAACTGATATATATATTATGACTTGTGATGATATTAAGGTAAATACATTGTTTGTTCTCTATTAATATCTTTCATTTGCTAACTATCCCTATCAGTAGTTAGTGCCTTCCATAGTTTGAATCTTTTATTTAGCTGGCAGTAGTGGCGCTCGCTGTATTGCAGTAGCTTGAGCAGCGAAGATTTTTGTGAGGTAAGTGATTTGTGAAAGGTATAGTTTAATGTTAGTCAGGGCCATTCTTTTGCAGGGATCTTTGATAGTCAGATTGCGTTGCGCTAAAAATATTGTGTGTCAGTATAAGCACAGTCCAGTATAATTGTTCAAAGGGGACGTTTCATATGTCGACCCTTAGCCTAGGATACCTCACTGGAATCTTCTGATTTTTTCTTGTAGTTTGTGTAATTAGTGTAGATTTTGTTTATTGCTAGCGCGTAATTGTAGAGAAAATCTCCTTTGTAGTTGCAGTCTTTCATTATTGTACAGTAAAACCGTTGTGGCATGCATATAGATTTGCACCAAGTATTTCGCAGCTGTAATTAACTAGATATTATTTTCAGTGTTATGTTAATGTGTTCTCTTATTTTTGCTCTTCAAATTGTGTTTTTCTGTGTTGTCGTGTGAAATACTGTGACAATAATGGCGTGTGAAAAACGTAATACTAGGCTCCAAAGTAAACTGAGAAATGACAGTGAAAATGAAAGTAGTGTGTTAGCGCCACCAAGTAATGAATTTACTAATGTTCAAAGTAGTAATTTGGTAACTGTGCACAGGGAAATGGAGCGGGCGTCAAACAATGGCGTGGACAGTGAAACAATTAGTGAAGAGGGAAGCATTATCGATCGATCGGTCGGCAATAGCTCGCCTCAGGAAGCCGAAATGACACGACACGATCTCGCAAATACTGTAGATTCAGGTTTTGGATCCTCACCGTTTTCTCAAATAAGTCAAGACACATTTTCTGCTTGTCAAAATGTGAATGTTTCCGGTGTAAATTCACTGCCGAAAAGCACTGAGGAACATGTTTCAGACACCAGTGCATTGTTATTACAATTAATGCAACAAATGGGACAAAAGCTTGAAAAGTTAGACACAATGGAACAAAATCTTAAAAAGTTAGACTCATTGGAGCAAACTCTTGAACGAACACGTGAGGATTTAACTGCTGAGTTACATCACATTGAATCGAAATGTCAAAAAGTCTGTAATGACGTAAAAACACAAATTTGTGAGCATTTCCAACCTATTTTTTCGCGTCATGAAAATGCACTACAGAATCACGAAGTAGCCATAAAAGAACTGCAAACTATTGTTCATGAAAATCATAAGACCTTGCAAGCAAAATTTGACTCAGTTGCATCTACCGATACGGTTATGCAACTTGCAAAAACTCAGGAAAACTTAAAGGTCACAGTAGACACGATTGCAACACAAATGGACACTCTGAAACTTGGTTCAGAAAAACATAGAGAGGAAATGATTTCACTATCGGGTAAAGTAGCCGAACTTTCGGATCAATTCACTAACTTATCTACAAAGGTAGATGATGATCTGAATGACACAACACCTGTAGCCTTCATGGACACTGAAGAGTATGAACAAATTAGAAAATTCAAACAAAATCAAAATCAAATCAATACACAGTACAAAAGAGAAATCCGGGAAGTGCAAGATCAGTTGGCACAAGTAGTACAAAAATTACGTATTTCAGAGGACACTCGCGCCCCAATATGGGAAGAGGGACATACAAATACGGAACAGACACAAAATAACAACACAGGGCACTTCGGAAATTGTGAAAGAAGTTGGCAAGGTACGCCGAATTTTGAGATGGAACCGCCGAAACGACGTAATAATGACCGATATGCGACTTGCCGACATGATGATTTTGACTATAAGCTGTTCATTACTACACGTAAATTCAAAACATTTAAGAATTCTGGCAACGACATTCATCCACAAGCATGGCTCCATCAATTCTCTCATTGTTTTCCTCCCAACTGGTCGTTAGAACACAGATTAGAATTTATGTGTGGCTACTTGGAGAATGAACCAGCTGTAAGAATGCGATCGGTAATTCACGATTGCCACAGTGAGGGAGAGTTTTACCATGCCTTCCTCTCAGCATATTGGTCTCAAGCTACACAAGACTGTGTAAAACATAGCATCATGATGATGAAACACTTTGAACAATCTGAATTTTCCAGTCTTGTCAAATATTTTGAAGACATGTTGCATAAGAATCAATATCTTTCAAACCCATACAGCCCCTCAGAACTCATCCGCATTTGCTTACTCAAATTGCCTGAACATTTACGACATATTATTTTAGCAGGACGTTGCAAAGATGACATTGAAGCATTTCAGGGTCTGTTACAAGAACTGGAAATTGACACTGACAATCAGGGAACGCGGAAACAGGAGCACAACAATTACAGGTCACATCTGTCACAATTCCACGATGAAAGAAATAATAACTGGACACGACAAGGCTATTCTCACAACACAAATCGTGACCAAAACAGACACCACCCATATGACAACTATTGGCAGAGTAGTAATAACTACAGGGAAAGATCACCTCTCCGTGGTAATGACTATCACAGAGACAATAAGAGAAACAGACAATATGGGAACCAAAATAAATACTATCAAGGGAGGCAGAATAACTTCAGACGCAACGGACCAGCGCGCAGTTACGATTCAGGGAGAAATTCTCCACCATGTGACCGACAAGAAAGAAACTATGGCATCTACCGACATGACGACAGACGATATGATCGTAACGACAGACCTGAATTGCATCAGAACTGGCGGGATTTAAACAGGGCAGGGCCCTCTCGTCACGGTGAATTTGTAGAAGTTAGGTCTCCAAATCCCAATAACGACGCGCGCCAACAAAGGAACAGACAATGACTCGCACAGCAGGCAACCACCTGCGCCGGCTGGCTCAGGGAAAAATAACATAGACGCTAACCTTGAGAAAAAATTTTAGCACTCCTCACCGACATATACCACATGATAATTGCGTTAAAGTTGAAACTCTGCGTACTAGGAAGAGTAAAGGTTTACACCATATTTCACATGTAAAACCGTTTATTGAAAGATAATCTGCTTTTTAACTTTGTCTTTGCCATAAAACGTTTCACTTCACATTACTAGTATGCTTTAGAAACTGTTACCATGCAACAATGTTTAAAGTTAAATATCCAGTCAAGAACCAAGACAACTTATTCAAACAGAAATTACGAATGCATTGTTATTGCGAACAGATGACACAGCGGTTAGTTAATGTGACAGCTACACGATTTTATCACGACGCTACTAACGAGTGACAATTTACAATGTTGCTTTTGCAGTGTATCTGTTTTATATCTGCACAGTTTTTCTGAATTCTTCTGGAAAGTAAAACATGTTTTAGTAGTAACTTTTGTGGTACAGCAACAATGAGATTGTCTTTTCCGTAGCACAACAATACGTTACAGCACAGTACTTTCTTCATCACGGCAATAAGCGTAATAACTAAGATATCTATACATAAAGCATTTCACTTTTGTTTATCATGAGGTAAGTACATTGACTTCTGCAGAACTTGGCTTTCGGAGGACGATAAGTACGACACTTCCACAGAATTATCTTACAGCAAGACGCACATTTAGCGCTACAGGACACGCATTTGAGAGATTTTGTACTTAAGCCATTTATTTTTCAAGATTTTTGAATTACAAAGAAAGTTTTCAGTGATATATTTCATTCTATTCCTGTAATCTGTAACACCTGAGGGTATAATTACATTAATCCTCAGGGGGGTACACGCTTACTTTGAGTACCATGTGTTTGGCAAGCACAAGGAGCCCTAGCTAATATGGTATTTGCTTATACAACTTTACACATCGGTACCATATTTTTCTAACACTCAAATTACACAGCTATCTGATCATTTAACAGAGAAAGAAACTTTTTTTACTACATCTGTGACACATGTTTACGCAATTACACAGTTGGGTAACTTCACACTTATGAAACTGTATTTTGTCTGTACTTTGAGAAACGCTCATATTTTTCGGAATCATTGTGATACTATGAGAGCTTTGAATGACGTATTTCGTATGGGGTCATGATTTTTAAAGTACGTTTGAGGTAGATGACACTATTTAAATAAGCAGAGAATTCGTTCTAGGTTTTGAAATTATTGGAGGAAGCTACGACGATTTTGAGATTTGACTGAGGTGTTATGATGTTATTATTACGACGACGATGTGTATTATGCTGCTGAGGTATGTTTATGATTAATAGGCTGAGGCTATATGAGTTATTTGATTATGCTTCATATTTATAATGACGAAATATTGACGAGTGTCGATGGATACGTATATGTGTAATAAGGTAAGGAGTAATGAATAGTGATTAGGGACTCTGATTTATGAAAAGGATGTTGGAAACCAAGAAACGTACTTTAAGAGTTATGAAATGTGTGTGTATATGCGTGAATGTATTACAATGCAGACGAAAATTTTTTTGGACACTGTTATATCAATAGCATTTTGTTTCTACAGATTTGCAACGCTAATTCTTGAACTGTGAAATATTTCTATGTGAGACTGTCACTGTAGCGGAAACTGCTGTCGTAAATATTTCCGTACGAAAGTTAAGTGACCACCTGCACGTAATGCGTTGTGGCGCCCAGCTGGGCCAGCCGCCCTGAGAAAAAGCCACTAGGTGGAGAAAAAAAAAAAAAAAAGAGAGGCCATTAACCTCGCTTCTGACATTCCTTTGTAGAAAGCATCGCAAAAACGACACGGTCGAACTTGAAAACATATGATTTTTGTAATGCGTTGTGGGCACACAGCTGTGTCAAACACCTGGAGAACAAGCCATTAGGGTGTGCCTTTCATCGCTAATGCGACACCCTCGTTACTTGAAAACATATGATTACTCGCACTTTGTGCTAATTACTGAAATGCTTATGAATTGATGGGAAATATTCGTACATCTGCACACCTGATTACGACAAGCGTCTTTCTACGAGAGTTGAGAGAATTTCTACTAACTTATGAAATGTCACATGACTATTGAACGATGTTCTTACGCTTTGCTTTGTACTTGCTTATTTCATTTGATATCTAGTTTCTAGCTGCACTGCAGCATTGATTAAAATAAAATTTTATAGCTGTACTAATATAAATATTTTCTGTCTACAGATCGAGTATATAATAATTTTTTTCAAAAAAATGAGGGAGCACAAAGCGACATTTACCTTCACAGGAACTGCATTCATAATTTTCTTTTCAAGTACTTCGTAATTTCTTTTGTAGAATAAATTGTGATGCATCACTCTAATGTTAAGATGTGACATAGGTATTAGACATGGCCATTTTAGTGTAATATTTTTTCTGCTTGCGCTATGTCATGTTTAGGTATAAGTTGCTGCTGTTTGCCAGGCATAGTGTTATTGAATTTGACTTTTGCTCATTTATGCTGCTAGCTTTGCCAATTTGCATTTTTTGCATTGCTGTTTGTGTTGATTTGTTATGTGATGCTGCATTGCCTCGTCCCTTAGTTTAGCATCTGAGCTCAGTAGATTTAAGTTAGCTTAAGAGGGGGTAGCCTCTAAGAGAATGAGTTGCGATGAATTGGAAGAAATGCATTGAGAAAACAAGTTTAGGTAGGATTTTCTTGGAAATAAATGTTGAGGTAAGAAATGTGTGAACATATAAATACAGAAAGCATGCTTAGATAGAATTTTTTTGGTGGAAACAAAGGATGAAATAAGAGGAAAGATATATGAAGTTTTGGGTTGGACTGCAGTACCAAATGTTACACTGAAAACGAACCCTGTCCTTTCCTATTGGTGTTATCCCACTATGTGTTTGTGTACCTTTGAGTATTTGTTTTCTTCCTGTCTCTGTGTAGTTTCATAGAATTTTTTCTTCTTTTAATATTAAGCTACATTCACTATGATGAGGAATACTGTTATCCTCGAATATAATTGGCATTAATAATATGTTATTTACTTTGTAAAGATGTTAGATATTATTAATTCTGTTTTGTTTTAATGTGTGAAGTTGATGTTTCAAAAGTTATTGTGATCTTTTATGTATGTACTCATGTCATAATTCCACTGATGTATATGTTAGTTCGATTCTTTTGTAAAGCCTGTACTACAGATGTTATCTGTATTGTTATGTTTTTAATAATGTATTCTGTACCTTTGTTATTGTATTATTATGTTATAAAATTGTAATTGTCACCAGTTCATGATATTATTAACTTGTTAGTTACATTTCACTGCACACGTTTCTGTTGGTCATAGTATATGGACAATATGTGAGACGTAGGGACTGTTAGTGTTTGCACGTGTGTTAATAATTCAGCAAGGGACTGGATAACAGCACTGCTGGTTCTAAGAACAATTTCAAAAACTTTGTGAGTGCACAAGTGGTGGTTTATGGACTTGCTATATTGTCCGCAAGACTCTTCAGTGGTGATTGTGCACCAGCACACTCACAACAGATGGCTGCTGGCCATCTCTTCAAGGACTACAGTGGGTCTACATCTTTGATGATCCATCAATACCATTATCTCTACAAGGACTACAGTGGGTCTGCACCTCTGGTGGCCCACCAATACCATTATCTCTACAAGGACTATAGTGGGTCTACATCTTTGATGATCCATCAATAGCATTATTTCTACAAGGACTGCAGTGGGTCTGCAACTCTGGTGGCCCACCAATACCGTAATCTCCACCAGGACTACAGTGGGTCTGTTCTGTGATGACCTACCTACCAATATTTTTTAAAACTTCGAATGACTCTGATGTGGGTTTGCTCCATTGTGGCCCATTACCTGTCAGCATGTCAAGAGTCAGCACTGTCTTTCCGTTGGAAGGACAACACTACTTCTTCAAGACAGCATGGAAATCCACTACTTCTGTGTGCATTTTCTTTTACTGCTCAGACTTTGAGAAAAACACTGCTATTTTACTGAGATGAATCAGGACTATCTTTATGGACTGTGAGAAAATTTGAGCTTTTCACCAGCATAATATCAATAAGTGTGTGCATTTGATTTCTTTGTTATTGTAATTATGAAAAATTTTATCAAATCATTATTGGCCACTGCCCAAAAAAAAATTTGTAAAATTTTTGTGGGGAGCATGGGGGCTATGTAAGTAGGCTGTTTAGGTTTTTTCATTGGTAACGCCACCTCTGTATGAAAATCACTGGCTGTGCTGTGGGCAGTCTGTGTCTGCTTTGCATTGTTGTAATACTCGCCATTGTAGTGTTGGACAGCGGCAGCTGGATGTTAACAGCGCGTAGCGTTGCGCAGTTGGAGGTGAGCCGCCAGCAGTGGTGGATGTGGGGAGAGAGATGGCAGAGATTTGTAATTTGTCATGAACTGATATATATATTATGACTTGTGATGATATTAAGGTAAATACATTGTTTGTTCTCTATTAATATCTTTCATTTGCTAACTATCCCTATCAGTAGTTAGTGCCTTCCATAGTTTGAATCTTTTATTTAGCTGGCAGTAGTGGCGCTCGCTGTATTGCAGTAGCTTGAGCAGCGAAGATTTTTGTGAGGTAAGTGATTTGTGAAAGATATAGTTTAATGTTAGTCAGGGCCATTCTTTTGCAGGGATCTTTGATAGTCAGATTGCGTTGCGCTAAAAATATTGTGTGTCAGTATAAGCACAGTCCAGTATAATTGTTCAAAGGGGACGTTTCATAACAGTAATTTAACCTCACGAAACTTGTGCTGCAAAACTTCTTTCTAACCTGTATTACAGGCCACTGAAGATGCTTCATAAACAAAAGATGCGAAATACGTATAGTAAAAAACAAACTGCCTTTTATATAGCTGCAAGACAAAACATACCTAATGAAATTTGAAACAACTAAGGGCCGACGGATAACGGAAAAAAATGATGACATGTCTTACTACTGAGAAAAAAAAATCTTTGGGAAGAGACAACCACAGCTCTGCTATGACTAATGGTGGATTTGAAAATGGAGGCTCTAGGCCACACTCTTCTGTGTAACTAAGCTGCCTGGTGACTGTCCCGATGGTCTATCAGCCCTGGGAGTGTGTGTATACGTCGTAAGCGAATAACATGTATAAATAATCGAAAAGAACTGTCTTTTCCATCAGTTCCCCAATATATGGGTGGCTGGACTGCTGGAAAGTCTCAAAGGCTGCACATGCTGCGATGACGAACACCAGAGTAGACAGTTCGGTTGAGGGGTAAACGACACCTCTATAAAGGGCAATCGCAGAAGTCGGACTGAAAAACGTAGGTACAAGGAAGGTAGCAGCAAAGAAAATTAGGCTAAAAAAAAGTGCTTCAACTGCGCTACGAAGGAAGAATGTACAAAAAAGTTTAGTGAAGGCAGGTTCAAATTGTTCAAATAGCTCTGAGCACTGTGCGACTTAACTTCGGAGGTCATCAGTCGCCTAGAACTTAGAACTACTTAAACCTAACTAACCTAAGGACATCACACACATCCATGCCCGAGGCAGGATTCGAACCTGCGACCGTAGCGGTCGCTCGGTTCCAGACTGTAGCGCCTAGAACCGCACAGCCACTACGGCCGGCGTGAAGGCAGGGACAGGCAGTTCGGTTGAGAGGGAGTGGACATCTCTAACAAAGGCCATCACGCAAATTGGACAGACAAACATAGGTACAAAGAAGCTACTTGTGAAGAAAATTAGAGTCCAAGAAGGAGTACTTCAACAGGCCGACGAAGGAAGGCTATACAAACATGTTCAGGGAAAGACGGGGATACATCATTATAAATCACTGAAACCTTTCCGTCTCCTCTATATCTCTTTTGTTGCGCAACCTTCCCTTTTACAATATCCTGTGAAACCTTTCCTTAGGATTTCTATTTCTTGCTTAATAATAACAAATGAAATCTTGCCTGTGAAATTTATTCTCTTTCTCAATCATCGTATACAAATTTAATTGCTGATTATTAAAAGTGATTTTCTAATTATTTCGACGAAACATAGAATGTGTCGTCGTCGTGGTCCTCAGTCGTTATCTGCAATAACCCAAAACTGTTCCTTACCTTTTTTACTGTTACTGGATCGCCATCTGACTGCTACATCGAACTGCGATATGAATATACTTACTCTGGTTTACTATACTCTATTAATTGCTAGGGGGCTGTCATAATAAGTGGCTTTATTTATTACCAAAGCTGACTTTATTCTTTAATTAATTTGACTGAAGTTACGTAATTCATAGTTACACTTTTTCTTGACAACAATAAAATTTTTGCAAAGTTTTACGTTGATGATTTTTGAGATGGATTATAATCAGTAATGCAACATTGCTTGCAAAAATTAATTATATTCTGAAAACATTTCTTACTTTTTACAATAATCTTACAACTAGCATTGCGCAAACGTACCTTCAGTAGTCTTGAGTTTCGCAAAGAAAATAATTCAATAATATTAGTTCCTCTTATGATAATAGTTACCTGATGTCTCTGTACATCCGTTTATAATCTCTTGTAAATCATAGCTGGTGGTTGGCAGGCACACCGCTCCTCTCAACCTCTCGCTTCAAACCTGCTACAGACTCGCTTCACATCTCGCTTACTACTGATTCCAACGAACGCTGAAGTGCGGTCTCTCCTGCCAACAATGCTTTCTGGTGCAGACAATCCCTGCTACCGTTACAAAATGTATCAATGAGCGGTCTTTCCCGCTCTTTTCTTAAAATGTATCCATATGCGGTCTCTCCCGCCCTTTTTAAAATTACATCAACCTGCGGTCTCTCTTGCCAGCAATACTTTGGTTCAGAAGTTCCGTGCTACCACAATTATTTCCAACACGACAAATATTAATTATTTCTACTTAATCCTATTAATAAAATATAAACATCTTCCAAAAATTGTAGTTTGACAATAGACATTAGAAATATACACGTCTTACATCACATAACGAAAAAAGTTAATAGGAAGTACAGGATGTGGTGCGAACGGTCACAAGCATATCTGGCTGGTGCGAAAGTGCAACACAAATGTCGAAATCTGTTAACTATCACAAATGAAGAAGGACGCAGGGGAGTCCACAAGTTTTCATGTCAGTGGGGCAATATATTTTCCCCGTAAGAGTGATTTACAAATTTTGAGGAAATTATTATTTGCTCATTGTTTTCTCTTAGTTTCTATAATGCACCTTCAGTACCTGATCAAAAGTTATAAACATAAACAAATTTACACTATACATATTTATAGAAAAAACGTTTTGCCACATTTCCTGAATTTCACATTTTCTGCCTTTGGCTATTTCTTTGTTGACCCTGCCGTACGACTTGTTTTCTCAGTTAACTGTTTTCCTACCATTAAAAATTTCGTTCGGATAGCATTCCCACATTTTGCCCTTTTGAACCAGTACCACAAATTTCAACGTCGATTTATGTGGAAGCTATGTCGTATTGCCGCTCACACTCACGCACAACCTGTAGGATAATGCATACGATAAAACTGTAAAGTTTGTTTCAGATTACTTAGTCGATCTCCATCAGTACAATGACTGGAATTTTCAGCAGAGATATTTGCATCTGACTCACCCTCTTCTTGTGATATTTCATCGCAGCTAGTGTATTTTTCGATTTCCTCATCATTCGTTTATGAGGTACCAAAAACGTACGAATATTGGTTATTTTATCCTGTATTCACTATGATTTTACAAGTAACAACACCAAAACTCTTGAACTACAAGCAAGCACCACTGTTCGTTCACAACTGTGGAAAAGTTGAGGGATAAGTTCTTTCAACACTCTCGTGCCGTGCCGGTGCGTTTAGTTTAGTGACAACGCATTACTGAGACGTTCACTGCTCAAATGTATTTCTTATTTGCAGGACTGATTGCGAAATTAACTAAATGAAGGCTGTTTTACAAGAACTACTCAACGAGTGCCACCCACGGTTGGATCGCTTAGTTTGTAGTACCAACAGCGACCTATTTCAACCAAAAAGTACCGATCACACTATGCAGAAAAGTATCCCTTCAGCAAATGGAAATAAATATAACACAATTTGCTACTTTAAAATAACGCCTGACAGTTGTTAGCCATTATGTGAATTTCGAAGGAGTAAGCTTGTTTCGGGAGTGTGTTGTTGCTCAAATAGCAATTTGAGGTTCATGGACACCTGCGCACTTAGTGACGTGGGTGCTCGGAGGGTGACTTTTTCGTTCCCTAGGAAAAGGAAACATCTCTGAGACGAAACTCTCACGATGGATACCCCACTTAATCTACAAATTTCGTCAATCAGTCTTTCGGCAGGTTCATTTCATTACAGCTTAGCAGCAACGCCAGGAGTTTGTTGTTATATAATCTTTCCTTCCATATGATCTACGCTGCATTCACAACTACTACAATCCAAAATAGTCTTGATAGAGAAATGCGAAATTAATTTTGAATTTTCAATGACGTGATTTTTAAGATTTTACTTCATTTTCTACGCGTTGGTATCTAACGTTCGACAAAAGTGATTCTTTTAATGTTGGTAATAACAAACAATGCGTATGACTCTACAGTGTTGCGCAAGAATATATACTTACAGGTGGACAAAAATTGATGCTTCATCTGCTCATTGCAATTGTTCCGTTATTGTTAACTCTCACCAAGTTTGGCAAGGGTACTGAAACCAAAATATACCGATGTTTAGTACTGATATTGAGAAAACTTAATGTTCATGTGCGAAACATCGACATTCGTGTTTTGATCTTTTAGATTTATTTTTTAAACTACAGGAAAATATTAAATGAATGCTCTAGTTGTTTCTGCAAATGTTGGAAGATTTTCTGTTTACAAGCACGTGTTGTCCAACAAGATATATTCGCTTTGGAGATATAATAAAAAATACCAACTGGCGGTATTTTTTATTTAATGTTTGTAATATTTGAAGAGTGAATGTAAAAATAGCATTCTCAGTCGAGCAGCCGTTCTGGTCCCCTAACTGTGATACACTAAGTAAATTGTTTATACTAAACTGTAAGACTACTCTGGAGTACATTACTTCTTCTATGATTTGGGAAAAGCTGTCAGTAAGGAAACTGGATGATAATTATCGAAGTCTTCCGTCTCACCTCATGGGCGAGAATGTGAGGAGTGGACCAAGCAGTCGAGTGGTACCACTCGCTTTGTTCATTTGTCATTACCACGATCATCTGAACAAGGAGTACCTGGCTCCATTATGCAGCACATTATTTTCAAGTTCCTCGCTCGGCATGGTGTAAAATCAGACGCAATTCTCAGAATTTTTCAGTCAGACACTTTTAAGATTTCGACTGTTTGCTTGGCACAAGGTATTTGCGGAGACTCGCCAGTGTGTTGAGAATGATGGCCATGATCGCCGTTCCAGAATCAGTACCACAGGTAAAAACATTCCCCGTGTTTAACAGGCTACTGAACGTGACAGGTGTTTGAAGGTCGGTGAGGTTACGGATGGTAAGTTGAGGAAGCGCTTTTACCATTAACTCCTCTTGATTAAATGCCAGGATGAGGGAGGCTTGTTTCTGATACGCGTTTTAGCTTTTGATAACACGTGGGAGTACCATTACACCGCTGAAGCGAATAAGCGAGCGGGGAGTGACTAAAGAAGGCCGAGCCATGAGCGATGAAAGCCAAGTCATGTCTGTCAGCTTTCAAGGTCGTGGCAACTGTATCTTTTCGGCTGTCGTGCCTAGTTGCACATCGACTTTTTTCCGCGGACGACGGACAATAAACTCTGCACACTGTTGCGATGTTTTGAACGAGGTTAGGCAGGCATATCACCGAAAACGACGTTTATCAAGAAGAGAAGGCGATGTGCGTCTCCATACAACAGCACTGACCAAACAAAATACTGAAGTATCTAGGCTGGGAAACTAACAATTTCCCTTTAGCCAAGACCTATTTCCATGCGTCTTCCATATCTTGGTCCTATCAAAAACGGTTTTGGAGTTCAAAGGTTGAAGAACGCTGGGGTTGAATCCTATGGGAGCAGATGGCTGCAGATACAAGGACGGCGTACGAAAGTTACCAATTCGCTGGTGAAATGTTATTAGAAAGCCAGAGGATATGTGGAAAAATTACCTACCCTTGTAAATTTCACTGTCAAATTAAAACTTTTGAAGGGTTTAGTTTATTTTTATTCATACTCGCAGTTTATTAATACAGTTATTGTGCACTATCTGATCAAAAGTGCCAGGACACCACTGTGTAGTGTGGGAGTAGCCACTAGATCTCGCGAGAGAAGGATGAGCCAGTGAAAAAGGAGGAGGGCAGTACTGTGATGTTAGTGAGAAGCAGTAACAGCAGAATGAGTCCGAGAGAAGAGCTCATTAACGTCAAATGTGGACTAGTCATTGGATGTACTTGAGTAGCTAACCAATCACGGGTATTTCAGCCTCACTAAACCTCCACAAGTCGACTGTTGGGGATGTGATTGAAAATCGCAAATGAGAAGGAACAACCATAGTGTAACTAATATCAGGCAGACCTCTCTACTGAAATGAAATGATCGGAAGACATTATTGCCCGGGAGACCCAGTGTTGGGTTGTAACGTCGCCTGGTGCTGCGAGTCTTTCTACCGGTATCTGACGCCACTTCACGAACTTTACGGTCGTTGAAAATGAGATGAAATGTTGATGAAAAGACAAACATCTAATTTTACTCGTAATTGATCGTAGTATTTGTTCTGAGCGGACGTCCTATGACACTTGTTGAAGTTCATTGTTAATACATTAACTCAGTTTTTTATTACAGAGGGCACGCTGAGCTACCATGCCGGCAGTTCCTAGACCGTGAAATAAGGACACCTCAGGTACTGACGGACAGCGACCGTGGAGCATTATGGAGGATGATTGTTAAAACTCTCATCAAATCATCGGAAGGAATCAATCGTGAGTTTCAGAGTGCTACCAGCAGTACGGCTTGTATAATGACAGTACGTAAGGAGTTACAGCGATATATTCCTATAGCCAAATGCTAAGCGATGCTTTATGTGACGCCACTAGACAGTGGATGATTGCGAACGAGTACTTCCTTTTAATTTACGTTCCGCGTCCAAGTGAGAAAGCCAAAAGCCTTGCCACAGTGGTAACACCGGTCAGACCGACGAAGTTAAGCGCTGTCGGGCTGCCCTAGCACATGAGAGAGCGACCATCCGGCCTGCCGAGCGCTGTTGGCAAGCGGAGTGCACCCAGTCCTTGCGAGGCAAACTGAGGAGCCTCTTTATTAATAAGTTGTGGCTCCGGTATCGTAAACTAACATACGGCCTGGAGAGTGGTGTGCTGACCACATGCCCCTCCATATCCGTAACAATTGAAGCCTGTGGGCTGAGGATGACGCGGCAGCCGGTCGGTACCGTTGGGCCTTCATGGCCTGTTCGGGTGGAACTTAGTTGGTTTTAGTCCTAGCGAGAAAAATTCTCTTCTTCCAAAATCTGCATGTTTATAGCCTTGTCATTGCATGAAATAGATGTTTTATTGTGCAAACCAGCTCCATCCTTGAGCATATGACATACGATGCATTAGCATCTTCTGTTCAGGTCTCTACATGTAGAACAGTGTGGTTCCTGCTCTTATAGATTTCCTCTTTGGTGTTATGGTTTGCATTTTGCAGTTTCCAACCATTAAGACACGCCGCTGGTGTCAATTCGGCTTTATAGCTATTGAGCTGGTGCGTTTCTGGCACCAATTTCCACCGATCGTCATTTTGATCTTTAAATTTTGTACATGGTTGCACGTTCAGAGACCGTGAATAGTTACAATTGAAAGAAAACAACTCTTTGTCACTATTTTTAACGAACTAATCGGGTTTCAACACTGCTAGGAGTGTCTTCCTCAGAATTTAAATCAAAGAATGGCCCATAACATGGTCACAGAATTATGACTGAAAACGCATGATACAGGTTGCAACCTGTAACCGTGTAAGAAACGAACAGCCCTTAGTGGCTCGCCATCACAATTTTTTATCTTAAATATTTTTGTGACTAATGCCCTTTTGGCATATTTATTATTTTATAAACGACATATAAGTACTGCCAGTCTCTCACGATGATTCTGTACTTATACTCTGTATCATACGTTTTTAGTCATAATTCTGTGACCATGTTGTAGACCATTCCTTGATTTAAATTCTGAGGAAGACATTCCTAGCAGTGCTGAAACCCGGTTAATTTGTTAAAACTAGTGACCGAGGGCTGTTTTCTTTCAACTGTATTTTGATCTTTGATTCGCCTTCGATGCTTACTGGTCTTCTTCACATCTTTGGCGGCGGGATTTAACGGCAGCTCGTGCGCTCTCCCAGAGCCGGGTGCGGGTATCCGCGGTATGAGGTGGAGTGACGTCAGACTGTATGTACGTAGCACGCCGAGAGACCGAGTCGGCATCACGAAGGAGCGTGACCAGCCGCTACGACGTGTTTAACCGTGCAAGGCAGATCCATTGCCCATGGTGATGGGGTTTTCAAAGAGGTTGGAAGGACAGGTTCCTTCGAGTCTGTTACAAGCTACACAGGCCGAATGAATTGGAGTCGTCGAGTTGCTTCGGTGGGTTGTGTGCATCTTAACTGAATATTCCAGTGTACTAAAACCATTTGGTACTGTTCTAGTTGTTTATCAATCAATTCGGTGTCATGACTTCATACCTAGACGGCAGTTAAGGAAGTGTAGCTACACCCAACAAACAGACACGAAGTATGGCTAAATACGTAGCTAGAAGTGCAACAAGTAGTGAGTAAGT
The DNA here is from genome assembly GCF_021461385.2 of Schistocerca piceifrons. Taxonomy (NCBI): domain Eukaryota; kingdom Metazoa; phylum Arthropoda; class Insecta; order Orthoptera; family Acrididae; genus Schistocerca; species Schistocerca piceifrons. Next base: position 86,054,587 of record NC_060141.1, read on the forward strand.
CGGTGTCTGGCGTTCCAAGCCACGCCGGGATATTTCTCCCATTCTATCTTCTAGTTCATTATTGTAGTCCGGCGTTTAAATGTGCGCCGAGATGATTGTGTGTCTTTTTAACTTCTAGGCCGTTATTTTATTGGTAGTTTTAAGCAAGTGGTTCATTAAATTTTAAGGGCCGTGACTGGCCAAGGAACTCACGGAGGTTAATTGTGCTTACATTTAGTTGTGACGTATATCATTGAAAGTTATTGATAACCTCTTATCTAGATAAGATTGTGTATCTCATGCCTCAGAATATTGTCTGTCGCTGATGTGTATTATGTTGCAGATCACTGGCAGTGGTCGACGTGAGCAGAACGGGAGCCGAGTACCACGGTGGCAGAGTGATATTTAAGGCCCTGCCCCCCTCCTTTCCGCCCCCCCCCCCTTGCATATATGGTTATATTGTTACTGTTTTGTGATTTCATTCGTTACGCTGTAGAGTTATGGTGTATGAAGTTTAAATTGCTGTGCAAAGTTCAGTACATTTGTATTTCATTTTCTGACCCGTAGATCTCTTGTATTGGTTAAAATCCTTTGGTTTGCTCGCATCTGATTCATACGCATAATTGAAGTGGTCTCATTTTAAGGGCTACTTGTCAGATTGATATATTCTAGTAGCAATGGTTTTATGAATATTTTTTGTTAATCAACTTGACTAACCAAACTTAAAAAAAATTGTTTGGTGAAATTAATGCACCTCCTTAGTCGTGAAAGTGGTCTTGTTTTTACTAATAAAGCTTTTATGAATATTGTTTTATTTAAGGAAAGTTGGCTAGCCTAATGTTGCAAAAGCTGTGTTTTGGACTTAATGTATTTGTATTTTCTTTGCGGTTGGAAGTAATTAGAGTTCTGTTAGGAGTCGTGTGGACATTAGTTTCATCTACATAATGAAATTTATCTGAGTTCACACAGTCATATTCAATTTTTCAGGTTTTATGGGCATTGTTTTAATTAAAGAAATTTGTTTATGTCATTTGTTAAAGTTATCTTTGTATGATTGTTATGATTGTGATTTGATAAAAGCTTTATGATTGTAATAAAGAAATATGCGGCAAATACAACGGATTTCTCCTGTGATTTCGGTGTATCCCTGAGATTCACATCCGAGCTATATTGTCCTTTGGATGGAGTTCTTGACGAGTTGGAACTGTCTGGTGGTTACACATTAAGTGCCATGGGTCGGTTTGCTCTTTTTCCCTCTTCATTTCATCTGCACATTGTGACTTATATCTGTTGAAAATGGTCGCAAGAGAATAAATTTTGTGGGCAGGTGTAGGCCTCAAACATCTAGTGATAATCCTGACAACCTTACTTAAAGCAACGTCTTTGTGTTCCGTTGCCCGATATTACCGGCTGGTTTAACAAGAATTCACGTGTGCCATGGTATTAATAAAAGCGGATTAACTGACACACTTATACAGTTTCAGTTAACGTTATTACCATTATATTTCCAAAATTAAATTCTCCACAACTTCCGTTGAAAACATTGCGAAATTGTCTGACATTTAAAAAAATTGGGCCAAGTAGTCAACTAATAAAAAAAATTAGGAAATTACTTCTTTGCTTCTTTGGATGTTCTGGAAAACTACTGCAGATACACGTCTGGGACATATTTTACTAGATTCACCAGACCAATAACTACAAAATAAATGGAAATCGTGGTTTACTTTATTCTTGTACAGTTTTGCGATGGTTTCATACATGAAGAAACAGAGATATTTTGATTGCTGGTGACTTTAATGCAGATTTTCTAATGCAATCTTCCAGTAAACATTTACTGCAGTTAGTAATGTTGTCTTTCAATCTAACCCACACTGTAAACTTTCCAATTAGGGTCACTAAATCTGCAAGGACAGCTATTGATAACATTTTTATAGACTAATCAAAGGAACAAAATGATATCATAAATCACATCAAGACTGCTAAATCTGAGTACAGGAGAGTAGTCAATCGACCAAAAATTGAGTGTTTTAGAAAACTGCTCAAAGATATGAACTGGAAAGATGTTTATAGTGCTCATGACATGAATGAAAAATATATCACATTCATGAACAATGTCAGTACCATGTTTGAAAACTGTTTTTCTCTAAAAGTTACTCAAATTAAATAATCCATGGATTACACAAAGAATAAAGATTTCCTGTAAGACAAAAAGGAAAATGTATCTGTCGTCCAAGAACAGCTCCAACACTGATGATTTACCTAAATACAAGGAATACTGTAAAATATTTAGAAAAGTTATTTGGACGTCTAAACAAATGCATCTCGAGAAGAAGACAGCAATGTCAGGGAACAAAATAAAAACAATATGGGATACAGTGAAAGAGGAGACTGGTAGAACCAAAAAGGAACAGGAGCAAATAGCATTAAGGGTAGATGACACTTTAGTAACCGATGGGCATAGTGTGGAAAATATATTTAACAAGTACTTTATGTCCATTACTGATAGAATTGGATTGTCAGGATCAGTAAGTAATGACCTTGAATATCTGAAACTAGCCTTTACAAGTAGCTTTAGGTACATGAATATATCACTCACTTCACCAAAAGAAATAACTTCCGTAATAAAATCTTTAAAAACAAAGCATTCTAGTGGTTACGATGAAATATCAACAAAGTTAATTAAGGCATGTTCTTGTGAGTTTAGTACAGTTCTAAGTAACTTGTGTAACCAGTAAATTATAGCTGGGACATTTCCTGACTGGCTAAAATATTCAGATGTTAAGCCTCTATTCAAGAAAGGGGATAAACAGATACCATCAAACTACATATCGATTACAATTTTGCCAGCATTCTCAAAAATTTTAGAAAAAGTTGTGTACAGGCAGCTTCTCAACCATCTGACCACAAATAACATATTATCAAGAACTCAGTATGGATTTCTGAAGGGTTCTGATATCGAGAAGGCTATTTACACCTACAGTAGAAATGTACTCAATTCATTAAATAACTAATTACAAGCAGCAGGTATTTTCTGTGATTTGTCAAAGGCATGTTATTGTGTGATCACAACATCCTTTTAAATAAATTAGAATTCTATGGTGTCATAGGCAGTGCTGCAAAATGGTTCAAGTCATACCTCGCTAACAGGAAATAAAGAGTGTCAGTGCAAGGAACTAGTGAATTAAGTCATCAGTCATCATTAGAATGAGACGAAATTACATGTGGTGTCCCACACAGATCCATCTTAGGGCCATTGCTTTTTCTTGTCTACATTAATGATCTCTCATCAGTTACACTGCCAGAAGCAGAGTTCGTTTTGTTTGCAGATGACACAAGTATTGCAATAAAAAGTATGTAGAGCGTAAATCTAGAAATATCTGCTAATGATATTTTCATGGATATTAATAAATGGTTTAAAGCCAATTCACTGACATTAAACTTCGAAAAGACTCACTGTATGCAATTCAGAACCTGTAAGAGGTTTAGACCCAGCATATGCATATGAAGAAGAGCAGATAGAAGAGGTTGACATTCTTAAATTCCTGGGATTAAAACTTGATAATAAATTCAGTTGGGAGGAGCACACCACAGAACTGCAGAAACGCCTTAACAAATCTGTATTTGCAATTCGAGTGTTAGCAGGAATAGGCGGCATAAAAATGAAAAAGCTTGCATACATTGCCTACTTTCATTCCATAATGTCATATGGTATAATATTTTGGGGTAACTCTTCAAGTCAAACAAAAGTTTTCAGAGTCCAAAAGCGGGTGAGGTTTACCTTTTTATGTATTTTTTCTCTAACTAGGCAATTGTCATTTTGGGCAGTCCGTCTGATACTTGATACTAACTGCTCTTTCCTGTTTAGAGGACGATGCGCATATAACGAATGTTATTGACAATCTCGAAACGCTTCTTGCATGTTTTTCTATATAAGACAATATAATATTATTAGTGGAGTAAATTCATGGACGTCCTGTAGAAACCTCTTCAAAGAACTGCTTATACTAACTACTGCCTCTCAGTATATTTACTCCTTGATGAAATTTGTCTGAAATTATATATCTCTTTTTCCAACAAACAACTCAGTTCATACATACAATACCAGGAACAAAAATGATCTGCACAAGGACTTAGAAGCACTTAGACTTTAGTTCAAAAAGGGGTCCACTAATCAGGAACACTCATCTTCAATCATTTACCACCAAATAAAGATCAGTTTAAAAGGAGCCTGAAAGACTTCCTAGTGGCCAACTCCTTCTACTTCATTGACGAATTTTTTGATAGAAACAAATGATGTATTGTATATACTAAAACTATTAGTATTCTTATTTCAGCTTAAAAAAATTGGCATCTTCCACATCCACGAGTATCTCCTCAGCAAGGATCTATGGAACGAAAAACTAATCTAATCTAAACTAATCTAATCTCATATTAGCAAAGTTGCTAAATATCAAGGAAAATCTTTTATTCGCGCTAACTCCTAACTACATATTTTATATGAACTTTTTTCTTTAGTTTTACTCGTAGAAAAACATATTCAAGTATTTGGATATCTTCGTGACTCACCCTTCAGAAAGAAAATACAGTTCCATACCGTTTATTGTTTCCCAAATTTTGTCAGGGGCATATTGTCCCAGAATTTAATTTTATGTAGTTTCCACCCCCGGTTCTGACGTAGGTTTTCTTGATGTTTTCCATGGTCCCGAGGTAAATGCCAATACCTGAAATGCCGTCCAAACTATTCCCGATTCGGAATGGGAAGCTTCCTGTCCCACAGTCGTGTCACTTTGTATTTAATTGGTAAGTACATAACGCGGCATTGGGTCGGTACTGAGAGAGTTTCGCTACCTAGAGAAAAAAATGCTTTGTGTTGCCTTAACTTAATATCATGCCGAATAGTCATCGCTAGGAAACTTGTAAATAATAGATTTCAACTATCAGTAGTCCTTTTGAAATTTTATTGGCAGATCTAGATTTCAGCTAGAAACTAGCCATTCTCAATGCACTATCATTTTTGATCAATGCATGTAATGCCTGTTGGTCGGGCTTCATCCACAGTTCATTGAATACTCAAGTATTGCAATGATCAAAAATGACAGTGCATTGAGAATGGCTAGTTTCTAGTTGAAATCTAGATCTGCCAATAAAATTTAAAAAGGACGACTGATAGCTGAAATCTATTATTTTCAAGACAGTCGCTGCGTGCAACAGGCTCTGAATGGAGGGTAACCAGATAGTGAGAAAAGTCTGGAATAAAGGAGTCCAGTTTTTAACTTCGTTTTGCGAGGCATAATTTTCAGTGGTTTTAGGCAAGTTTGCTAATGTATGCATCTGTTATGAAAGCAGTGAATGGAGCGTAAATAGTTCATTACAATCAATATCGTTCGACTATCATCCATTCCACTGAGCTACATAATTTGTAGCGCTGATAAAAGCATATCGGGAAAAGTGCACGTTTGGCATTATTTTCAACGGTTTTGCCCTCTCTCCTTTGGAATCATACACAAGTGCATTTAGAGATCTATTTTCTTTTAATATGTCTTCTTATGAAGCCAACGAGTGTCCGGACAAATTTAAATAATACTATTTTTTATTTCTGTAACGCAATAAATCCTTTTCTTATTGAAGCACTTGATAACGATTAATATTTCCGTACAGGACAGAAAATGTCGCGTGTGCATTTTGAGCTAGCAACCAGCAGATAGGTGTTGCAGAGCTTCAGCGTTTGAGTCGAATGGAGATATGCAGTACGTAGAAGAGAGCGTTTTGGGTACCTGCTCTTGCACAATACATAGGCACTATGAAGAGAAAGTAGGCAGCTCCTCACGCGACAATTACACAGGGAAAAGCGCCTAAACAAGCCACTGAAAATAAATCTGTAACAAACAAATATACCGAACTGTGATTTTCCCTTAGATGTAGTGAACACAGTAGAAATTTTTGTGTCGTCCCAATTATTTTGCAGCTTATGTTGCTGCCAAATTATAACATATTTTTTAATTGAAGTATGTAATTTTTCTTCGGTATTAGAAAGTGCCATCGAAGAAGGCTTCAATGACATAACATGTGTGGAGCTTGCTAAAATAATAACTTGATAACAGCGCCGCAAATTGCTGTCCTGTCGTCAGGAGCGGGGATTGTACAGACATCTGCATACATTAACAAAATTAAGTGAACTTGTAACTGAGTTACGGTATGCGCATTTATTATTAAGAAAATCAAGTATTCAAAATGTTAACGTTGAGCGTTGACAGTGCTATAAAGCGATTCTGGGTTCATAATAGTGTCAGTGAATTTCATCTGGACGTATTCGCGGCACAAGCCCTTGTTATATGGCATTTCATGTCTTCGGGAGCCGTTGTTGTTTCCTTGTAAACACCTTGATTTAATTTTCTCCAAAGAAAAAGGTCTAGAGTTGTTAAGTCTGGCGAGCATACGGGCCATTTTATTTTTCCTTGAACGTCTGAACAAGTGATTGCCAAATGTTCTGTTAACTTGGTCTGTAATTATTTGTGTGGTGTTGACGGTACTTTCATAACACTGGTTTCATAAGAACTGCTGTACATCCAGTATAAATGATATGGTGTGTACTGAGCAAGAGGTACACAACAAATACCTCGACAGGCTCTCACAGCCCAGGTGCAGCAATTCATAGGACGTCTCTCAGCTCATACAATAGACTCCAGATGGCACTCACTAATGAGGGCCGCCTCCTGCTTCCACTCCAGTTCCTCCAGCATGTCATAAATCTGCCAATAAGGTGGTCAAAAGCCCATAGGGAACGCTGTCAACCGAAGATTACATCGCTTCTGTATTCTACTGGTGGACACTGAGATCCTTTCGCCAACAGGCACAAAACACGGTGCACTGCCAACATTCACGCAACTTCACACCAGAAAGTATTCGGTCGCGAACCACGACTTAGTCAGTCCAGATCATTGCCCGCGTCCAACCCAGTACTGTACTTCTTGTATTGTCTTCCAACGTAAGAGTCATTGCTTACAGAGAACTATACAAGAAGAAAAATGTCTGCTAACTTTGCTGTCAGTGATACTGACAAATTACAGACTGCTAAGAGATAGCAAAGTTAGCTAGATCTCATTATATTAGGTGTAGCACATCAAGTGCCAAGTATCAGACTGTATTAAAGCTAAGCACCACTTGTAACATGCTCTTAACAAATGTTATTTGTTATTTCTTGTTGTGCTGTCACATTTCTGATACAGAGCTACCTATGAAAATGGTGTTTATTTGCAAGCGTGTAAATCAAATATCATTAAGGAACTATGGCCAGGAAACAGTTTCCTGCTACTGTGGTTGTTTGGACTGAATTAACAGCAGCATTCAGTTATTACATTCATATTGTTTTTGTGACGAGGCAAAACTTTAAGAAAAAAATGGCTCTGAGCACTATGGGACTCAACTGCTGAGGTCATTAGTCCCCTAGAACTTAGAACTAGGTAAACCTAACTAACCTAAGGACATCACAAACATCCATGCCCGAGGCAGGATTCGAACCTGCGACCGTAGCGGTCTTGCGGTTCCAGACTGCAGCGCCTTTAACCGCACGGCCACTTCGGCCGGCGCAAAACTTTAAGACTTGCTAACAGTTTTCGTAAGGCAACATTTTGGTGGCATAGAAAAGGATATTCACGCTTTTTCTGCCAACACTCAACAACTGGAGATGACAAAAAATTTGCAATTTTTCCCTAACAGCGAAGCAGTTTACTGCTACCGTGGATATTTAATCTGAATTAATAGCAACATTCGGTTATTACATTCACATCACGATGAAAGGTATTACAATGCAGTATTCCCTGAATATTCCGTTGGCAGAACCCACTCACACATCAATGTCGTGATGATGTTTAGATTGTGTGTTACCACTGTTAAAATGTTGACTACATTTCTCTCATTATTACATTTCGGTGGAGTATTTTAGTCTTCATTATTTCATAGTGACTGATAAGACATATCGTGTAGGCTTCAAAGAATCGGAATACTATCTGTATTAGAATCGCACCATTTTTCTAAGAGCTCGGATAAATTTGCCACGAATGAAAACCCTTTCCATTGGTTCTGTTGTCCTATGTAAATGTCTGAAGAGTTCCACGAGGAAACTGTTTGATCGTTACAACAACAACGCACAAACTGATGTGATTCAAGCACATAGGTAAACACACAAATCATACCTGAGTTTCTTGTTTGCTTACTTTTCGTACAATAGGCTGTTCTCGGGATAGTGGTTTGGGACACAGATATCTTGTTACTATCTGATACAGTGCCACACACGCTACTTCGCTGAAATTCTCTTCGGAGACTATTTTCAAGCGTGTAGTGAAAGATCGATGTGTAGAATATCTAATTGCACACGTCTTATGCTACCAACCACTTCTGCAATTGTTGAACATTTATTTCCAATTCAATTATTCAATAGAGTATAATAAAACAACATTTAGGAATTCCGTTATTAAACAATATATATTAACAGCAATACGTGTAACAGAAAACCTCATGAACCGTGATACCACCTACCACTTCGGTAATGCTTGGAAACCCATAGTTTCCACTACACACGAAGAAGAAAGAGTACGCCGACGGCCGCGGTGGGCGGCAAACCTCACGCCAACTGACGCTGAAATCGTTATAGGCACTGAAAGCTGGCTAAAGCCGGGCATAAACTCAGCCGAAACTTTTGCGAAGAACCTAACGTGTTCCGAAAGGATAGGCTAAACACGGTTGGCGGTGGCGTGTTAGTTGCTTTCATAAGTCGTTTATCTTGTCGCGAAATTGAGTTAGCATGGGCAGAAGTCTTTATTGGCAATCGGAATAAAATAATAATAGGATCCCTTTACCGACCTCCCAGTTCAGATGATACAATTCCTGAAAGATTCAAAGAAAACGTGAGTTCGATTTCAAACACGTAACCCGACTCATACGATTATAGTTGGTGGTGACTTTAATTTACCCTCGATGTGTTGACGAAAATACATGTTTAATTCCGGAGGTACCAATAAAACATTATCCGAAATTGTGCTAAACACATTCTCAGAAAATTATTTCGAGCAGTTAGTTCATGAGTCCATGCGAATAGTAAACGGTTGTGAAGACACACTTGACCTCTCAGTAACAAATAATCCTGAGTTAACACCGAGCATCAAAAGGGATACAAGGATTAGAGGACACAGGGTTGTCGCAGCGAGATTGATTATCGTAACCCCCAAATCCTCTAAAAATAAACGAAAAATATACCTATTCAAAAAAGCAGATAAAAATTCACTTGACACATTCCTGAGAGCCAATCTATACTCCTTCCAAATTAACAATATAAGTGTAGAACAGATGTGTGGCTTGAATTCAAAGAAATAGTATCGGCGTCAATTAAAATATTTATGTCACAGAAATTAACAAACCGAGGAACCCTATCCTTCATGGTACATAAAACGGGTCAGAACACTGTTGCAGAAACAACGAAACAAACATGCCAAATCTAAACAGACGCAAAATTCCCAAGATTGGTGATCTTTCACAGAAGCTCGAAATTTATTGGGAATTTCAATGCGAGATGCTTATAATAGTTTCCACAACGGAACTTTGTCTCGAAACCTGGCAGAAAATTCAAAGAGATTCTGGTCGTATTTGAAGTATCCTTGCGACAAGACGCAATTAATGCATTCTTAGCGCGATAGCAATGGAGATACTATCGAAGACAGTGCTGCCAAAGCAGAGTCACTAAAGACAGCCTTCCGAAATTCCTTCACAAAAGAAGACGAAGTAAATATTTCATAATTCGAATGAAGAACAGCTGCCAACGTGAGTAACGTAAAAGTATATATCCTCAGAGTAGTGAAGAAATTTAAATAACTTAACAAAAGCAAGTTTTCTGGTCCAGACTGTACACCAATTCGGTTCCTTTCAGAGTATACTGATGTAATAGCTCCATGCTTAACAATCATATACAACCGTTCGCTCGATGAAAGCTCCGTACCCAAAGACTGGAAAGTTGCACAGCTCGCACCGACATTGTAGAAGGGCAGTAGGAGTAATCCACTAAATTACAGGCCCATATAAGTAGCGTCGATATACAACAGGATTTAGGAACATATGTTGTGTTCGAACATTATGAATAACCTCGAAGGAAACTGTCTACTGACACACAGTCAACATGGATTTAGAAACCATCGTTCTTGGGAAACACAACTAGCTCTATACTCGCATAGTGTTGAGTGTTATTGACAACGGATTTCAGAGTGATTCCGTATTTCTGGATTTCCGGAAGGCTTTTGACACTGTACCACACAAGAGCTTGTAGTGAAATTGCGTGCTTATGGAATACCGTCTCAGTTATGTGACTTGATATGTGATTTCCTGTCAGAGAGTTCACAGTTCGTAGCAATTAACGGAAGGTCATCGAGTAAAGCAGAAGTGGTTTCTGGCGTTACCCAAGGTAGTGTTATAGGTCCTTTGCTGTTCCATATTTATATGAACGATTTGGGAGACAATGTGTTCAGCCGTCTTAGGTTGTTTGAAAATGACGCTCTCGTTTATCGACTAATAAAGTCATCAGAAAATCAAAACAAATTACAAAACGATTTAGAAAAGATATATGTATGGTGCGAAAATTGGCAGTTGACCCTAAATAACGAAAGGTGTGAGGTCATCCACATGGGTGCTAAAAGGAATCCGTTAAGCTTCGGTTACACAATAAGTCAGTCAAATTAAAGGCCGTAAATTCAACTAAATACCTAGGAATTACAATTACGAGCAACTTAAATTGGAACACACAGAATTTGTTGTGGGGAGGGCTAACCAAAGACTGCGTTTTATTGGCAGGACACTTAGAAAATGTAACAGATCTTCCAAGGAGACTGCCTACACTACGCTTGTCCGTCCTCTTTTAGAATACTGCTGCGCGGTGTGGGTTCCTTACCAGATAGGACTGACGGAGTGCATCGGGAAAGTTCAAAGTAAGGCAGCACGTTTTGTATTAGCGCGTAATATGGGAGAGAGTGTCACAGAAATGATGCAGGATTTGGGCTGGACATCATTAAAAGAAAGGCGTTTTTCGTTGCGACGGAAGCTTCTCACGAAATTTCAATCACTGGCTTTGTCCTCCGAATGACAAAATATTTTGATGACACCGATCTAATTAGGGAGAAACGATCACCACGATAAAATAAGGGAAATCAGAGCTCGTACGGAAAGATATAGGGTTTCGTCCTTTCCGCGCGCTATAAGAGATTGCAATAATAGAAAATTGTGAAAGTGGTTCGATGAACTCTCTGCCAGACACTTAAATGTGATTTGCAGAGTATCCATGTAGATGGAGAACTAGGTTCCAGATTTGCACCACTGAGGGCTCTGTCCCCAAGGTAGTGTGGTCATTCTTGCAGCACTGTGCTAACGCATGCGCGGAATCCAGACACCGCCCTAATAAATTGCGGAGCGAGGGAAATCTTTTTCTGTCTTCGATCATTACCTGAATATGGCCGGCAGGTGCCCAGCCGAAATACCGCCGATTGCAGTTAATGATGACTGACAGAAAGACAGAAACTTGTCACAATGTTCAGTTCGTCGGGACAAATACCTAAAATTCAAATATTCGTTTCTGCTTTATACACACCAATACTGCAAGAAAGAAACAGAAGAAGGAAAGAAGTAAGACAACTAGTGGACACGCGTAAAAAATTCAGTTACCCACATACTGTCACCCTTCTCCACGACACTCTTCTAATTTGTTCGTTCGCTAACGACTGTCTCGCTCAATGGCAATTCTCCGCTAGATTAATTACGTGTAGTACAGCACGTAAACAAACATTTCCACTGTGGCAACCGATTCTATGATTCACCTCCCTGTCACCGTCAATACTTCAGACAAAGACGATTCGCAACCCTGAAGACCTTCAGTGATGCCATCTCCTCACCGGTGCAGAATGCGCACCGCGCACAGGAAGGGAAGGTACTCGTAAAACACTGTTGTGTGGTTGAAAGCATCGTGGGCTATTCCCTGGTCCGTACACCACTAAGTGAAAGAGAGAGACTCAGAAATTATGGTCAATATTCGCCAATAATACACTTAGAAAATTCTCACACTGCCTTCTGCGGATGCACGTTTCATGTGCACTGTAGGCATGTATACGCCTTTCGACCACGGCGTCTTCAATTTTGCTCTGTCAGTGACATCGTAAACATGACCACTGCTCTAGTACACACATTAAAAAAAGTTTTGCACCACCCCGGTTCCCAGAACTCCTGAAGATAGTCGTTGACTGTGGATATTGCATCACAGACACAGTCCCTTTGACTGTTCAGAGATGTCACCAAACCCGCCCGAAGATGTAAACAACCATGCACGAGCAGCGCCTATTAGACGGAGGGGATCCGACAGTCGATCTGTTCCACTCATTCCACCAGGAAGGAGGTGCATAGCTCGTGTTTTCTCTAGTTCAACCATGCCTAGACGCTCAATACCGTGGTTCGATCGCGTCCGCATTGTTACTTTGTGCCAGGAAGGGCTCTCAACAAGGGAAGTGTCCAGGCGACTCGGAGTGTGCCTAAGCGATGTTGCTCAGACATCGAGGAGATACAGGGAGACAGGAACTGTCGATGACATGCCTCGCTCAGACCGCCCAAGGGCTACTACTGCAGCAGATGACCGATACCTACAGATTATTGCTCGGAGGAACCCTGACAGCAACTCCACCATGCTGAATAATGCTTTTCGTGCAGCCACAGGACGTCGCGTTATGACTCAAACTGTTGCAATAGGCTGCGTGATGCGCAACTTCACTCCCGACGTCCATGGCGAGGTTCTTCTTTGCAACCACGACACCATGCAGCATGGTACAGATGGGCCCAGAAACATGCCGAATGGACCGCTCAGGATTGGCATATCATGTTCTGTTCACCGATAAGTGTCGCATAGACCAACGAGACGATTGTCGGAGACGTGTTTGGAGGCAACCCAGTCAGGCTGAATGCCTTAGACACACTGCCCAGCGAGTGCAGTAACGTGCAGGTTCCCTCCTGTTTTGGGGTGCCATTATGTGAGGCCGACGTACGCCGCTGGTGGTCATGGAAGGCGCCGTAATGGCTGTACGGTAATTGAATTCCATCATCCGGCCTATAGTGCATCCACATCGGCAGCATATTGGAGAGGCATTCGTCTTCATGAACGACAATTTGCGCCCCCCTTCGAGCACATCTTGTGAATGACTTCCTTCAGAATAATGACATCGCTCGACTAGATTGGCCAGCATGTTCTTCAGACAAAAACTCTATCAAACACGCGTGGGATAGATTGAAAACGGCTGTTTATGGACGACGTGACCCACGAATCACTCTGAGGGTTCTACGCCGAATCTCTGTTGAGGAGTGGTATAATCTGGACCAACAGTGCCTTGATGAACTTGTGGACCGTATGCCAGGACGAATATAGGGATACGTCAGGTAGGTATTGGAGGTACCAGCGCGTACAGCAATCAGGACCACCACCTCTGAAAACTCTCGTTGCATGGTGGTAAAACATGCTACATGTGGTTTTCATAAGCAATAAAAAGGGCAGAAATGATGTTTATGTTGGTCTTCATTCAAATTATCTGTACAGGTTCCGGAACTCTCGGAACCAAGATGACGCTAAACCTTTTCTGATGCGTGCAGTTTCCACAGAAGGTGGGACTATGAGCAGTGGTTCTACTTCTGTGCTCGTAAGGGGTGTTAAATTCATCACCGAGTTTCAGCACAATACGAGTGTATTCCGGCGTCATGTAAAAAGTGTTTGTTTGTGGGTCGTGATGTTTGATTCTGCCGGACGAGTGTGACACATGACGATGGAATAGGACACCTGTCACTGTCCACTGCCCCAAAGGTACTAAAGAGTCCCTTAGCATAAGAGGTGGTTCTAACGGGTAGAAGAGTTACCATCCAATAGGAATATCTTCTTTGGACGTTAATGACAGTTTTGTCTGTGAAATCATCCAAGGTGAGCTCAGCTGTCGTAAAGTTTGTGCTAACCGCTTTCTGGGACGCTAAAGGGAACCATACTGCAAGTATGCACTGCAAAGGGAATAATAGTCGGTATAGTATGTTACAGTGAATTATTCGATAAAAGCTAAAGTCAACGGTCCGCAGTAATCGACGAGGTATGCTGTAAATCAAAGGCTGTTGCACGATATCGCCCGCCCGCACATGGCTCACCACACCGCTGAAACCATCAAGATACTGGATTTTGAGTTGGTGGAAAACCACCAATACAGCTCAGATCTATTTACAACCGATTTTTATTTCTGTGGGCTGCTCAATGATGCTTCGCGAGGTCGTTGACTTCTATATGTAGATACAAACAGTGTTGCAAGAGTTGCGTCACGACAAAGAAAATACCTTCTTCTCGGCAGAAACATGAAAGCTTGTGGGCCTATGACCAACCCGTTAAAAAATTATATGTCAAAAAATAAGATACACGTCAAGCGAGTGTTCTTTAGGTCTACAAACCATGGGTGTGACACTAACATCGCTTCCAATTATGCTCTACGTTAATCTCCACACCCACCTCTAAGATGTGTCTTAATTTAGCTTTATTTGTTCTCGACTAACTTGAAATTAAATACAAAAAGTTTAAAACATATGTTGCTATATTTCAGTATACATCTATACACAGATGCAGCATCGATCGTAGAGACTATGGAACACTTCGGCGATAAATTGAGAAACGTCGGCACATTCCGTTGAATCTTCGCAACATCGTGAATATCGTCCCCCTATGGGCACATTTTACAACAGCGAAGAGCACGACATCTGCAAGGAACATATCAGGTAAATTTTACTGGGTGGAAGAAACAGGGTGGGGAGATATTTTTCGACGACTGCCATTCCTGTTTCCTGTAAAATGAGGAACGAAAATGCTGTTGTTGGCTGAAAAAGAATGGCAAAGGTTAAACATGCAACCCTGCAAATCTCGTGCATTCGAAAATGATCTTTTTCAACTGGTGCAAAAAAAGAATTTCTACTGTTAGTAGAAGAAACTAAAGCCTACATTCTTCAATATTTGATTGACTAATAGCGCAACAGCTTTCTCGTGACCTAGTTCAGTCGCAGAAATTATTGCAGTAATAATGTTGCAGCTTACTATTTGATAACACTTCGGCGACTTACACGTCCTCGTGATGAAGATGAGACTGAATGATTAGGACAATACAGACACCCAATCCCTCAGCGAAGACAGTCTCTAGCCCAGTCGGGAATCGCATGACATAGAGATAACTACGGTGCCACTGCAACACGAGCTGCAGACTAGGATCTTATTGAAGTGACTATACATAAATGTATTTATAGAACGGCTCCGGTAAACACACGACTTAGTTTTCGGGCAAAAGAAAAACCTGGGATGATGTTACTGTAGCATTGTGAGAAGAAGTGGTAGGCTTCGGAAGGAGGAGTCGAGTCCACAGTTCCCGGTATTACTGAAGTGACTGGAGACAGTCCCGATTACCTGTCATCCCTGGGAGAGGGCGTAGATGTGGGAGATGAGTAACATGTATAAATAATTAAATCATAGACTCATTGGTGACAGCTTCGATGCTATATAAACCACCGCAAACGATTCATTATCTCTATGCGTACCCTCAAACCACAGTGAAATACGTGACAAGATAGCCTACTTCACCTTACAGCACGTCCTGGGGTTCCTTACATTTCCATTTGCGGGGTAGAATGATAGTTTAACCCCCTCTTTGTGAGAGAAAATTATTGTATTGTTATCCTCAAGGGCTGTAGCGTATTCCCAGATTTCTAATCTATTACTGGTTCTCGAAGCTTTACAAATAAGCAGAAAAGGGGCAATTGGCGTCTGTCTTGAAGTGTTTGCAGATGAGGTTTTACAGAATTTCAGTGATGCTCTGTCGTGCGTCAGGCGAAACAGTGATCATCGGTGATGTCCTTATCGTACACGTTCAGTATTCCCTCTTAGTCCTATTTGAAATCGATCCCAGACGCCACACTAGCAATCGAGGGTGAGTACACAATCACTTTTAAGCAGTCTCCTTTCATGACTGACTTCATTTTCTCTGTATCCTTTTAAAGAATCGAATTCTGCCACCTGCTTTACCCACAACCCAATCCGTGCGATCATTGAATCACATATCTCGACAAATCTCACCCAGATATTTGCACGATATGACAGACTGCAGTTGCTTCTCATTGACATTTTAGCTACTGGATGGTATTTTTCTGTATTACGTGAAGTGAGCAGTTTTACATTTCTGAACACGCAAAGCGTGTTGACGGGCTTCGCTCCACTTTCAAATTTTACAAGATTCTACTCGATATTAGTGCAACATTTTTCTGATAGTGCTGCATTACAGAAAATTAAGTCATGTGCAGAAAGTCAAAGGATTCTATTAATATTGTTTGCTACAGCGTTAAACTGCAAAATGAACAGTAAGGATCAAAATACACTATCTTCAGACATGCCTGAAGTTACTTCTACATCTGTTGATTACTTCATCCTTGATGACATAAACATAGTGTGTCCTCCGTATCAAGAAGTTCTCAGTCTAGTCACACATTTTGTTTTCTACCTCCCTATGGCACTAGTTTTATTCGTAAACGTTTTGTGTGGTATCGAGCCAATTAATTTTCGAAAGTCAAGAAATACTTTATTCACATTATTTGCTTCTTCTATGAACACACTGATATAATCATAGTTTGTAAAAAATTCATTAGTTTGGTGTTACACAATTTTGACACTGAGTTCTGTACGAAAACGTCACAGAGGCTTTCACCAAAACCACAGTATCTCTGCCTACGCTCCGACCGAACTGCAACTGCACTCAGACGTCTGTCCCGCGGGTGGCCTAACCGCAGGCGTCGTCCAGTTACTGCACAGGCGCCGGCATGGAAGATTCCTGGTAACAAGGTAGCAGGTCAACATAACAAGAACGCAGCTTGATGTAGCTGGAAACTCTGGACACCATCTCTGCTGGCGCTACTCTCGCTAACAGGAGGTGTCCCAATCGACAATAGGAGACATATCCAGCGCATCCGGCGCGGGATTATTTCCCTTTCCAAGCCACACGGCAAAACATAATCCACGCTGTGTACCTCAAATGTTCAAATGTGTGTGAAATTTGATGGGACTTAACTGCTATGGTCATCAGTCCCTAAGCTAACACACTACTTAACCTAAATTATCCTAAGGACAAACACATACACCCAAGCCCGAGGGAGGACTCGAACCTCCGCCGGGACCAGCCGCACTGTCTGTGTACCTCGTCCTTGCCCTTGCCTCCTAGAAGCCAGTCATCGTCACGAGTTTCGCTGGGCAATCGTGACGACCGCTCTGCAGTCCCCCCATTCGGAGTAACTTCCGACCAGCGCCGACCTCCGCCGATGAATCCTTCTCTCAACGGGCACCGTCTCCCACACAAAGGCCTTCGACTACATCTCAGAGTTAGGCTCCACCACGTACCTACGACGGAATTACCAACCGGGTGATGTCTTCTCTAGTGACTCACCAGGCTAAGTGCATAGGGTTTCGGTAACCCACATAGACGGTACAGTTGCTTGAAAGTGTTATTTCGTCCCCTAATTGTTCCTAATAAATGAGTATCATTCCAAATCCAATTCGCTTGACTTCTATACGTACGGAATTCTGTTACACGACAAAGCTCTAATAAATTACAAAGCCCTAACAAATTACAGTTCACGGATCGCAAATGCTATTCCAAGGTTAGAGTATTATTCACGTTCCACACATTGAACAATATTGCATCACAGTCCTTTCATTTCTTCCTACTCATGCAACACCTCCATCCCATTTCATAGTTCTGCATGTAATATTAGGTGGACTGCATTTACATTGAAACTTCAAAAATTATTTGACAAGGCTTTTTATGCTGTTTTGTGCTAATGTGATTTTAGATAATATATTATAATCGCATCAGTGAAACCAAGTTACCTAAATGCTTTACGTGCAACTATTGCGTTGCAATCATTCCATTTCATATCCCCACAATTTTCTATACACGGGTATTGTGTATGTTGATTAGTTTCTATTATGACTCATTGATATTATTGGACACTATGTTCTATGCGTTTTGTGAAGTACGCAATTTCTGAACATTTAAAACTGATAGCATTATCTGTACCACTTTGAAATCTTAATAAGATTTTTATAGATGACCGCATGATCTAGAAAATGTCTTTAGTTACTAGTAATATTTAGAACGAAGTTTCCCGCCAAGAATTTCTTTTGTGAAACATTCTTGGTTTTCTTACTTACTTGCTTACTCTTTGGCCTGTCTGACGATCGCAGCCCAGTCTTGAAGAGCTTCTACTCTTTTCCACCATCTTCTTACTACCATCTTTCTCAAGTCATTCTCCACAGCGTCCAGCCATCGCTACCGTGGTCTCCCTTTGATCCTTCCGCCACCTGGATTTGTATCTGTTAACCATCTTGAAAGATCTATCCTGTGACAGTCACTCTGCATGGTCCATCCACATTAATCTATTGCACTTGATTTTTCCATCTCTTGTATGAGTCCCCGTAGAGCTACTGGTTTGTTCAAAGTGCTCACGTTCCAAGTAGCAAAGAAGATATCATTTTACCGTTCGCATTGTCCTTTTCCTTGCTTGGGTCTTCATCAGAATCATCTGTTGCTGTTTTTGACTTTCCTAAAAGCATGTCTTTTCCCGATGTAGGGATGTTAGACCCATGATCAACCCCAGCCTGGAGGACTAAGATTTGTATCAGATTTACCCATCTGGGGTACCTGGCTTCAGCATGGCTCTAGAGTCCTCCCTGCCTTATGTTGTGATACACATATCACATTGTCTGGCTCCTCTGTCAACACCACTTGGGTGACCCAGGAGGTGACTGTCCTACCTTGTTTATAGCCCTTGACTTCGTCGGAGAACGCAAACCCGAACGCCCGACACTTGAGGGGACCACACAGTGGTTCAGGTAGAAAAAAATCGATTTTCAGTGTTCGTCATATTTCGGTAGATTATGGTTTTATTTAAGTACTCTGAAAAGGATTTTGCTGAAAAAAATTTTTCGAGCATTGAAAGAGCATTTTCCTACCACGTGTGTTTATGTGCCACGATCAGTTTTCTGTCACCGACTGTCAACCCGCCCACTGTCAACTCTAAGCCATATGGAGACGCCATTATTAGCAAAATAGAATGTGTACGCCATGTCCAAAAACGTTTGGGAACAAACTAATTGTTTATATGAGAGGAAAAAGATTAGAAGATCGAAAATTGTTGACCGGATGGGGTCGGTTAACTAAAACTGAAACAGAAAACTTGCAGGTATACTATGGGCAGGCAAATGGGAGAAATAAAGAAAATCTGGAGGCAATGAAGAGAGATGTTTGGGCCTTATTCTTCCATATGCCCTCTACTGATGATAAGAAATGTCATGGATTGTGTACAACAGGAGAAAATTCGTGGTGCAAATACAATAGGGCTCAGGCAACTGGAGAATCTAATTCTGACCAGCATTCTCTTCCTGCTGCTGTTATTACAGCAATTAAACCTATTTTGAGAGGCTTGGCTCATCCTTACTTTCTAAGGAAATGTCTGCATGGGCAGACACAGTACCCAAATGAATGTTTCAACAGCATAATTTGGAACCGCCTTCCTAAAACTGTATTTGTAGGCACGCATACAATCAAACGATGAATTCATGATGCTGTTATTACATTCAATTGTGATAATATTATAAAGTGCTGGGTACTGAAAAAGCTGGGACTTAATCCTGGTCGAAATATGATCACTGGGCTGCAACATTGCGATAAAATGAGGATAGCTGATGAAGACAGGTCTGCATCTAATAGGGCCAAGAAAGCAAGACCAACATCCGGGCAGGTGAAAAAGAAGCTGGAAGAACTGCTAAAGGCCAAAGAAGGGCCATCATACGCAGCAGGTCACAAGTAACGAATTTCAAAATTTTTTCTTCAAAGTCAGTTTCTCGCAAACTGAAATTTTCAGTAGATATGCCCCATTATATCAGAAACTATCATAGATAAATGAATGAAATTTTCGGGGAATCTGCATAACATAAAAATCCACCTCTGGTACTACATTCAGTAATACTCTACCTTTAGGAAGGTCAGAAAAAATATTTTCTGCAGAAAAAACTTAATATTTTTTTTAGTAAATTTAAAAAAGTATTTCTTAATAACTATGAACTGGATAAAGTAGATTTTAATACGATTGACTCTGTTAGCATCATGTAACATACAGCAATAATATTAAGGTCCTGCATCAAATAGTTTTTTTCAGAAATGGGTGAAATACTTGCTTAAATTGACATGGGTTAGATAGGCAGGGTGTGGTCCCCTTAAGGCGGCTTCAACAAGGCGGTGTCCCCTGGGACGGTATTGGTTTTCTTCTAGCATGGAATCTAGGCAGAAGCTCAAGTCTTCTGTTATCACCACCAGCAGCAACTGACTGTTGTGGCTAAGCGTGCTCGTCAGATACAACTATCAGAATCTCCACACGGCAGTATGCCCGTTCCACTTCAGAGTGCTCAATATATGAGAAAAAATGAGTGGGTGTGGCTGTTTAGTTTGCATGCAATACAAGTGTGAATCTCTTAGTATCATCTCTTGGCGCTTATGAATCGAGTTTGCTGGCTCTTGGCGCATTGTATCGATGAGCTGGGACGAAGCAGCAGTTTTCTTACAGAATGATAGTTGGATGATTGCCCTAACTTTTGTCTACATATGTGCTTTAGAGTACAGTTAGAAATTCGAAAACTTTGTTTTGGAGAATCTGCTGTCTTTTCAGATGGGTGACTGCGAGTGTTGATTGCAGTTTAGAACCATACAAGGTGGCCAGAGTTATGATATCAAACCAAACTGTCACTGTCGTGAATGCCATTGTGGTGGCATTTTATAGACAACAATTTACTTATGCTGTTCTGTCGGCCTGCGTCATCATGACATAATGATGATGGACACAGAGAAATCAGAAATAGTGGACTATAAAATGACACCACAGCAGGGATCACAACCGTTAGTTGCTGCTGAAGAAGAAGATGGCGATGGCGGTGAGAGTGGCCGGAAGCTTGAGGTTTTATCCATGGTTGGCGCAGCAAAAAAACCGAGATTGGTTATAATCTTAACACTGTCTGCCAGGAAGTGAGTAATGGGCAACTGCGGCTAATCTCATATTTTCATTCGCTTACTTCAGTCCCGAAGCTCGAATTCTTTGTGTATTGCCATTCATGCAGTCTAAATGACAGGGTGCATTTAGTGTACGAGGTTTATTCGGAAAGTAAGGAACGATCGGTCGCAAAATGGAAAATACAGTGAAAATATGATGACGCTTTGTGCAGATGAGTAGGACACTGTGTCCAGAACGCACATCGACTGCATCATGTCGCTCTTTTCAGTTCTGAGCTCACAGTGAGAACGTTAAGATGGCTAGAAACTAGTGTCTCCCGCCAAGTATGAGGGCCTGGCGAAAGATTTCGCCTGAAGGTATGCAATCGACATAGCATAACTGTCATGCGGTTCATTCTACACGATAATTCTCGGCTACACTCTGCAGGGGCAATGAAGATGCTCCTGCACCATTTCCGATTGGAAGTGTTTTATCACCCACAATACAACCCGTTATTGGCTACCCCTGAGGTTCATCTCTGCTCAAATGAACCACTGGCTATGAAGACAATATTTTGACACAGACGACGAGATGCAGTCCAGAGTAGAAAATTGTCGAAAAGCACTGGCGGCTGTTTTTTCTAACGAGTGAATTGAAAAGTTGGCACAACGCTAAAACAGATGTCTAAGTGTGAGCGGCGACTGTGTAGAGAAGTAGCGGGAAGGTGTAACTAACAGTTGCAAATAAAACAATTTTGATATTCACTGTGGTTTCAATTTCGCGACCTATCGTTCCTTACTTTCCGAATAGCCCTCGTACATTTTCGTTGGATTTGCGATTTTCACACGCATCAGCGTAAATCGGAAGTGTTGCAGTTGGTACCAGTCACTTTCAGCGGCGGCCGGACGCCAGCTTGCAGCCAGTCGCGCTGACACCTCCTGCTTCGTAGTCGCGACAAAGAATGCCCGCCCACTCCTTGACGCCCCGATCGTCACTGCTGGCCCAACCCGCCAGTGCCTGCTAAGCCCTTTTAATTACTCGCCGTGTCTGCGCGCGGGCGGATCACAGCGCTCCCGCAGGAAATTAAAAATGAAGAATCGCGGCGGCGCCGACACGAGCCGGCGACTCACTTCAATCGCCTCGCCAATACGAGCGCAGCAGAGTGGAACAGAGCAGAGCTGCCTCCATCCAGCACCCCCCCCCCCTGCCACTCTGGAAATGGGTGGGGGGGCTGGTAGCGCCTTTGTGTCGCCCCAGTAATATAGAGGGCTGACGTCCACAATGGAAGGGCGACCAAGAAGTTCCGGGGGCTAAAGCGCTGCTGTATTGCGGGCAGTGTTACAGCTTTGAAAAAGAAGCATGTAGCGGGGAAAACGTAAAGGGAAAATGGTGATCAACCTAACTACTTCTGACGCAAATTCCTCCCGAAATTTTAGTGCATCCGTCAATGAAAAACGTGTGAGTTTTGTGAGCTACTGTAGTGTCAATAGTTTCACATCTTAAGTGAGTGCTCTGTTTGTTTCTGACAGTGATGTGGAGCAGGTACCAGACGATATTTGGCTACTGGCCCATCTCTTTACAGTGGAGTGCCTGTTTATATGCCAGTCGGTTGTCAGGACTCACCAAAGTAACATAGGTCGAATGGAGCGTAAGGGTTGGTGTAATGGAGCTCTCACGTTTGGATGAACAAACTGAGGATGATGTAACCCCATTTGCTTGTGTATCATCGTAGACTGGCAAACTTTTGTACAAGAACTGGTACAGAATAGCACCCATATAACACAGCCTGGAAACAGTGACAGCAAAACAATCATAACCCGCACGAACTACAGTCTTAAACACACCGAGGCCGTTCACCGTGAGATCTTATGCCCAATCCTGTAGTGTGTTAATAGTTTTTTTTCGATGTTAATGTTAACAACTGGAGAGAAATTGCAATTTATTGTAGTTTGCGTTGCGTAAATGTTACTAACTCACATCTAACCAGCTCTCTGTTAAAGGTATTAGCTTTGCCATTTTGTGTGGTGAGATCTGTAGTTGTATGTTCTTAACTCTATAGTTGTAATAATGATAAGTTCCTTTTACCTTTTATTTTTGTGTCTTGTAAATTATTATCACTTAAAGTAATTTAATTTAATTTTATCTTGATTGTATCTGAAATGACAATATTATGAAGAAGTCTGAAAACAAAAATCCATTGACGCCAATATTGTTTAGTTTATGTTCAACCAACTGGAGTTAGAAATCGTTGTTGGTAAAGCACAGTCACGTACGTTACGGATAAAAGTGAAGAATCATCAAAGAAGTGTATTCTACCACAAATCGACAGCTATTGCCGACAATATCACTGAGGATCTGTTTCATTTCCTTTTTACACTGAGGCATCAAAAAGTCTGGTGCTGCGATATGTACAGTCGGTGACAGTATTCGCCTGTTCGTTACGTTCAACTGCAAAGCTTTGCTGTCCGCTTCAGAACGTAACGGCGATAGGAGACACAAAGCTACCAACATTATCAGTTACATGTGTAACTCGTGTATGTTTCACAAAAAAGCTGAGAGGAAAACAGTTATCTTCGAGCGTCACAACCAGCAGTAATAAAACGAGCGCTTTTTACTGATAAAAGAGGTAGGTCTCGCAGATGGATTATAAAAACTGCATTGCAATTTTCCCTAAATATTTTGAGCTAGGACTATTCACGGACGATACATTCTTTTCTTCATCCCTTTTATCACAGCTTCGGTGAACGAAGGCAGCAATAACAATTGACATGTTACAGTTTACAGCACCTTATTCAGGAATATCTAATGCATTACGATGTAGAAGGTGCTTCCATAACATGGCGCTTAAATAATACTGATGATAGGAAGCAATGTATCGACAGTAGCTAGTGATTAAAGTAACTTTGATCACAAAAGTTTGAGTCGACAGACGTTCAGTGGCTACTTCACCGGCACATTTGCTGGACCCACGCTAACAGCACTTATTCGTTGGCAGGACAGACTAAATGATTCCAGTTCTACGCCCTTTGCTACGAATCCCTATGGGCCACGGTGCACACCGATATTCGATTTTTGCCCTCTCCCCCCCCCCCCTCCCTCCTTTATTTTAGGCACTAGAATGGTGACAAATGTTTGGTGTGACGGACCGCTGGCAATTTTGTTCTCCACTGATTTATCACGCTCACTGATTTTTAACACTTTATTTTAACGTTTTGGTTCACGTGATAGTGAAAATATTAATGTATATTTAAACAAATATCAACTACCTGTGTTACTACTAATGAGACTTCCGCCTATAGATACGTTATGAATATAACAATCTACCGTTCGTCTTGTGTCGATCTCGAAACAAGAGTTCTAACGATACCCCAAGAAAAATAAAAACTTCGAGCTGCACGTTACTGTGGCAATTAATTTTAGTAATAGTGTGTCCTTAGTACACACGTAATTGAGAAACAAATTTTGTAATTTCTCGGATGAGAATGGCAAACGTACCCAAAACTACAAATGTTGTCAATCTACTGGAAACATTCACTACTCCTGCTAGTTGATAGAAAGTCGGTATCTTACTTCAATCTTCAACGGCAGGTGTACGAAAACATACTGGAACCTAATATTAACACATTTGATAATTTCAAATGGAAGAACCATCTTTGCTAACAGATAGCTTATTTATTGAAACTCAAACTATTGGTTACCAAGCGATAGGAACGTTATGCCGGCAGTTGACTGATTTCAGCACGGTAGCTCAGGATGTTCGGACAAAGGGCTGATTGCCCTCGGCAATATACAAGAAAAAAAAAAAAAAGAGAACAAAAACTGAGTGAAATATTCAACGATCAATTGAAAGAGGTATCATTTGACATTTGTGCAGAACACACAACGAACACGATAAAAGTGAAAATAAAGTAGTTCTGCATGGGTGTCAACCCTACGGCGGCTTGAGTTGTTGCTTCTAACTGCGATGGGTACCAGGGTAATGAAAATTGCCACACTAAAGTCTCTAATGAAATTTGAAGAAAATCTTACACATTAAGTCCGTCAGACTCTCAATTCTCTACACTGTTTTAATGACCATAATTGTCCAGTGTGCTGAGAATATCGAGTTGCATCATTACACAAACATATCTGAAGAGATCCGAATCGACTGTCAACGATACGAATTACAGTTTTGTTCGTCAAATAGCACCCATAAGCCAGGGGAATAGTTAAGAGGTGAACGTAATGATAAATATACTTCCTCCTTGCTTAATTTCTGTATAAGCTATTAGAACGCCTTCTAGACTTTCGCTGACGAAAGGGCTTGCAATTTCCTTGAACTCAGGGTAACTTCGAATACGAAGAGTTTTGTTGGTTTAAATCGAATTAAATAGCTTAAATATCACTTTCAATTAGCGTTTGGTTCTCCAAGAGACCATGTGTGATCCCCAAAATGTACAGTGAGCCGGAACTGTATCGTATTTACATTGTTTATCACACACATGTACCGTAGAGAACCAAAAAGCAACAGTAAAACGCATGGCACCAGCGTTAGTAACTGTTGCGTGATTAGTGCGGTATAAAAGTCATCGTATTGAAACGTGTCGTCTCTCTCCGTTACTATCAAGTGTGAAATGCATATCACAGACTTTTTGTGAAGTATTACTTAACAACAGAAAAGCATTTTATACTGTCCAAAGCGATGAGCGAGAGCGGGCACTATCGACAAGGGGTAAGGAGCACAGCTCCATCAGTACTGTGTCTACCGGGAGACAGTAAACGTGCCCCGGGTAGCTGTCATGTTCAGAGGCAGAGAGTCTGCCAAGAAATCTGTCGTAAAAGTATTACTGGGTGGAACTGTATTGCTGGTGTGTCAGAAAGTAGCTGCGCTATCATTAAACTCACGACATCAGGATTCATATGAAGGACGCTTAACACAAATATGTAAACACGAAATGTTGTCAACACCAAGACGCCGAATTCGCATCTCACGCGTTTTATCAAAGGCGTAGACAATAAGATTGACTTGGAATAAAGACAAGACTTTCGACACGAAATACCTCACCCACTACAGTGGTGTCAGATTGTGCATTGTCAGATTGTGCAATTTCTTTTTTTTTCCATTTTGACGTATTTCTCATTATTTTTTTCTCGTCTCAAAGACAAAGGCATATAAAATTTTAATAATAATCAGTTTCGCAAATTATTGTTGTAATTTACCGTCTTGTTCAAAAATCCTGAAATAATCTGGATAATAAGGGAGAAAATGAGAAAAAGAGAATTGTGACGCATCAAGGGAATTTCTCGAAGCCATTGTACCTAAACACATAATTACGTTTTTATTCTGTATTTTTTAATAATCACACAAAAGCTGTATTTTGAGTGCGACCGACAATAATAATTTTAAATGGCCGCGACTTCTGCCTTTGTCATGGTCTAATGTAACAGTATTTCAGACCTGTCGGAAGAGGGAGAGCATCATGTTAGACTAGAATTCTAGTAACGACTGGTCCGGCCTTCTTCACTTGTCACTGACAGATGTGAAGGACGTTTTTTGGTGTGAGTAAAGGTTTTTATCACTGGTGAGTATCTAAGGAAAGGAACAACCCTTTATTGTGAGTAAAGGTTTTTATCACTGGTGAGTATCTAAGGAAAGGAACAACCCTTTATTGTGAGTAAAGGTTTTTATCACTGGTGAGTATCTAAGTAAAAGAACAACCCTCCAGACCATTGTCTCCCACAGCTGGAAGTGAAACACGTCGATCATCTTATACTAACGTCAGACATAAGTTCCAAGAAGCAGACCTTAATTTCGTACTGTGTACAGCGAAACCGAAGACGTTGAGCAACTTGTAATAGGCAAAAGTTCGAGCCTAATATTCAAGTTTTGGGGTTTGTTCTTCGTAGCAGCAGTCGTACTGTGTCAAAATAAGGAGACAAACAGGACAAGTGCGAGTAAGACGTCTCCTCGGACAGTTTCGTTCAGACTTAATTATATACATTAATAATAATGTATAATAATTTCGCGTTGCTCATTGGCTTGGTGGTAGCCTTTCTATTGGACGAGAATTTGGTGACTTGCACGTTCTTACGACATCCTAGTTACCCAGCTGTGGAAGGGGGACCTATAGCGCACGAACCACGTGTTGTTTCTGTCAACTCCTTACATAACTGAGAAGTGAAGGCTAGGTTAAAACGGAGATTAAAAATTCCCATGTGTCGACAAAGATTAGTTCCAGCGAACCTAGAATCCCACCACGCCCTTTATCGCTAGACCACCAGAACCGACGTGGTATAAAAAGGAAGGTCAGCAGGTTTGAAAGGTGAGACTGAGAATATCAATATATGTGATATGTTTGGGCGTGTATGTCGATTGCATGGCCTTAGAAGCTTAAATTATTTACCTCACCAAGGAGCCGTACACCTTAGCATTTTACATAAATTGTGATTTGCTACTTCCGTCTGACAATAAAAGGCAAACATTTTTTATGTGTTATAATGGTAAATTAATACCTTTCGGAGTTTTTCCTTTACTTTTACTGTGAAACCTTACTTGTGACCAGATTTCATAATTCTAGGCCACTGGGCAGTATCCAATGAGTCTTTCTTGAGTTTGTGAGTATCAAATATGGAACATAAATGTCCCTATGTTTTGACTGCACTGAGTTAGAAGTTAAAATGTTTTAGATTTCCAGGGGACCGTAGACCTCAGTGTGTCAAATAGATTTCAGTTTGTCAGCTTTACCTGTTTCTGAAGAAAAGGGGTCTTAAGAATCGGACAGAAAGATAGACTGGCAGGAAGGCAGACAGCCAAACGGATGACAAAATAATCCCATAAGGGATCCGTATCTACCGACTGAGGTGTGAAACCCTAAAAATGAATGAAATATGAGATGGTTAATGATTCGTACCCTGATCCCCTGAATATATAGAAGTCAACACTAATTCTTCTTCGAAAACAGATAAAGTAGGGAAGTTTAATTTTGCAATGGGACTTCGTTACTAGCTAGAAATCAAAATTGCGGCCGCCTGTCTCTGATGAAAGGGTGTGTGATTTCCGTATGGTGTGTGTCACTCCTTCATAAATACTAGGTTCTCGTAAACGATCGAAAGTCGGTAATGCTAGTCTTCTTACATTACAGGGGTAGTAAGTTTATTCACCCATTCAATCAATTTTTAAACTTAAGTCCAGTTCATGATGTAAATTAAAAATAGACAGAAGAATGTAATGTCATTTCCGGTCACATTCAAACATTGTCGATGCTGAAACTTCCTGGCAGATTAAAACTGTGTGCCGGACCGAGACTCGAATGTGAGGACGGGGCGTGAGTCGTGCTTGGGTAGCTCAGTCGGTAGAGCACTTGCCCGCGAAAGGCAGAGGTCCCGAGTTCGAGTCTCGGTCCTGCACACAGTTTTAATCTTCCAGGAAGTTTCATATCAGCGCACGCTCCGCTGCAGAGTGAAAATCTCACTGTCGATGCTGTTCGTAATACATAATATGTTCAGTTTATATTTGGGTATTGGTGGTGCAAGAGTAAACACACTGCTGCCCATAACGAGGTCCTAGGATCGAGCCCGTCCCACAGCAGGTTTATTTTTTAATGTGCACCCTTCTTCGTCACAAAATTTGCTATCCGTGTAGTTGACATTCAGAAATACAAACGTCACGTTATGTAATAACTCACATAATCACTGTGCGAACTGCTTGACAACAAACAAGAATCAACTTTCCAGCCGCTGGATGGTTTTGTATTCTTATTTCACTCCCCACTGCCAATGGGAAATCTGATTGTGTGCAGATGATTTGAGCAGCTCACCACTGCCACCGAGGAAAGGTAAGAGAGATTCTACGAATCATAATGTGAATATGTTCCATGTACACATCATATTAGTACATAAAGAATGCCTTTAAACAAAGTCTTCAGGGCACACGTAGTATGCATTTATTAACATCAGATACAGTTGTAGATACAATTTATTAGGTACAACAAGTGCGTACTGAAAAAGCCGCATAATTTGATCTCAGGACGTCAACGTTGAACCGTGAATTTAATTTCAAAGAATATTCTTAAAAAATTACTTTATTTACTAGCTATTCATCAAGAACATTAACAATTTAATCACACTGTGTGAGCGTGGAAGCAGTTGCCACGGAGTAACTGATGAAATCAAAATGAAATTGCTTTTAACAAATGTGAATTTTATTCATTAAAGCTTTTTTTTAGAAACAGATTTAAAATTATAAGCAGAAAGCACTCTCCAAACATCAAGTTACAATTTATTCAGAGGCAGAAAGAAACAAATTTTTGAGTCTGTGAGCTTTCGGGCTGAGAACCTTGCCGCTCCCTTTCGACACGGCCGTAGTCACGACCGCTCACAACAACCTCTGAAAGACTGCACAGGTGCAAATCTGCAACGCACCAGACTACCTTAAAGTAAAAGTTTTAACAATTCATACAAGCACACAAACTATGCACCCCGTAGGAGGGATGAAAATGGTACAAAACACTAAAATTAAAAGATTAACTTGCCACCGAAGGTGCAACTTGATTTTAACTTCTATGAGAAGTCTTAGGGTGGAAGGGTGGGAACTTTATATACTAAAATGACTTTTAAAATAAAAGCCCGTGAAATGCATTCTTACATAAAATTATAGAAGGTCGGCCAAACATGCTCTACAGTACACATATACCGCCTCTCACGATGATAGGCAAGATAAAAATTTTTTTCAGGAACTAGGCCGTTACATTTCATGCAATAAATTGGTTAACACACCGAATCCGACAAACATGACAGAGGCAGCTATTAAAGTCCGGCAGATTGATATGGAAATTACCGAAGGACCCGAACCGCAGGTTGCTCTAACCCGCCGCTATTCCACAAGGGAAAAACGGACCACCCAATTCATAAATAACCATCTTCCCGCGGGTGGGCAAACGGAGAAGAATGGTGGGACGACCCCAAAACAAAGCGGCTGGTGACCTCACCAAGAAAACAAGTAGAATTTAACAAGTACATGAAACAGCATTTCACCAATCACTTAACTTCTAATAAACTGCGATTTCTGGCGAAGACCTGGCGCAATACCCCCAAAACGCTCTCCCGAACCGTTCGCTGCCAGCCGCTTCAACGGACGCAGGAAGGCGCGCCGATCTCCCGTTTCACGGCGTCGCAGCTCGCGCCGGCCAGACCGATGTCGTGGGTTGACTCCTGTTGCTCTCGTGTCGGCCGCGAAGCCACTACCCCTCGCTATACGGCGCGGCCCACTGGAGTCACGTGGCGACCTCACATGCGCCGACGCTCAAGGCGGGCAAGTCATCTTGTGTCTCAGTGCGCGACCGACTAACCGATCGATCCAACCGCCAATGACCGTTGCCTGAGCAACTCGAGCAGACTGGCGGCCTAACGCGCAGACTCAGCTGCAGGAACTCAGCCCCCAACCGAGCGACCACTCGTTGAGTTCTCTCACTGCGCCACAAATTCGGACGAGAGGCAGACTAGCAAGCTGGGGAGGAGAGACTGACCCCAGACTGACTCCAGCCTCACCCAGACTGACTAAACAGGTCGACTCGTGCTCATAGCGTCCCTTAAATACACGTGAACAGGCAACCTTTCCCCTTTCCCACCAGAGGGAGACACCAAAGCTGCGATTGCCACAGCGGCGCCACCGCCAGAAACGGAGGGCGACTGTTTCACACTACGCGTTGCGGCGCGCTTTTCAAAACAGCAAATTTTTACATCGGCTCAAACGTCGCATGCATTGACAGATTGCTTACCACTGAGCCTCCACTGCTCCAGAACGAAAAGCACTGGACGTCACAGTCATGAACTTTACACATGCTGAATGACGGTTCAGTCATTGAGGGGAAGTTCGCATACTTCCGCACTCCTTCTTATTAACGAAAATTCAATCAGTGAAAAGCTCATCATGCAGAGTCCGCTGGCTGAGAGTGTTGAGAATGTGAAATCCTGAGTCCTCTTAGATTAGCAGCAATAGCCAAATAACTGATCAAATACTGTGATTGGAGACATCTCTCGCTTTAAATTCATAAAGACATAAATATTCTGCTGTGTCTATAAACGCTGAATCCCTGAAACAGGTACAAATCTAAATTTTTTACAAAGACATTTATGTCACGGTGTTCTGTCTCGTTAATGAAAATTTATCTATAGTTGAAAGCCACATGCCTTAACAGCTGAGTAACGTTGCGAAAAACGTAGGGCAAGAAGTGTTCTAAAACACACACAAGAAAGATCTTTATTAGTATGTCGATGTGTTCATTCCACTGTAACTCGGTGTTACATTTCCCATGAATGCAATGACCCTGAGATACCTATTTATTCATTAAAAAATCTGTTAAGTTCACAGAAATGTGCTCATGTATTACGACACCATGCGTTATCATTTTCCAATTTTTGACTTCCATATTACCAGCACACATAACGGAAGTAAGAAGCATTTCTAAAACGTCTGGGGTGTACTGAAAAATATTCCATGAATTTTTAAGTTGCAACAGGTTATCGTGTAAGGCGGAAATCCTCTTTATCGCTGTCTGCCGTGTTCTCTTGTGCCACAGTTTGTTCTTGAAAGCCGCGTCCTACGTAAGTGTCAAAAGTGACCAACAGCACGCGGTGTCTGTTTGTGCAACAAGCCGCAGAATCTGGCGATACGCTTTGGAATCCTGCGTGCGAGCGACAATCTCCCACTACAAGATGGCTACTACAGCAGACTAACCGCTTCTATTAAACGGTGCCCGTAAATCGTAGAACACTGCAGCTCAAGTGTGAGGCAACACATTTAGCCTTCGTTAGGAAAGTAACGCGATAGAGGAGTGCTGTGTGTGAAATTTAGAAAGGGAGGAATCTTCAGGGAGAATTTCATAATTATTTATATAATCAGAGATGAGGTCACCAGACAAATTATTCGAATATGGGGGGATGAGCAGAGATACGTTCGACTATCTCATCAATAAATTATTTTATTTCTTCCTTCTTATAGCTTTTACGCAAATCATTTCAAAAATTAGCCCCATTAGAAGTTTAATATCGGTTTAGCAGATGTCAGTACCTTCTCCATTGAAGCATACTGCCATCATATGTCCAGAAAAGCACAAATTGTATGAGAATATTGAAAGGACGGATTGACTATTCATAGCCACTGATTCTTATTTATGTATACAGTGTGGTCCATTGATAATGACCAAATATCTCACGAAATAAACGTCAAACGAAAAAACTACAAAAAACGAAACTTGTCTACCTTGAAGGGGGAAACCAGATGGCGCTATGGTTATCCCGCCAGATGACACTGCCGTAGGTCAAACGGATATCAACTGCGTTTTTTTTAAATAGGAATCCCCATTTTTATTACATATTCGTGTAGTACATAAAGAAATATGTCCGTCAACCTCATTGCATTTGGCAATACGTGCAACCACATTCCTCTCAACAGCGAGTAATTTGCCTTCCGTAATCTTCGCACATGCATTGACAATGCGCTGACGCATGTTGTCAGGCGTTGTCGGTGGATCACGATAGCAAATATCCATCAACTTCCCCACAAAAAGAAATCCGGGGACGTCAGATCCAGTAAACGTATGGGCCATGGTATGGCGCTTCGACGACCAATCCACCTGTCATGAAATATGCTATTCAGTACCGCTTCAACCACACGTGAGCTGTGTTCCGGACATCTATCATATTGGAAGTACATCGCCATTCTGTCATCCAGTGAAACATCATGTAGTAACATCGGTAGAGCATTACGTAGGAAATCAGCATACATTGCACCATTTAGATTGCCATCGATAAAATGGGGGCCAATTATCCTTCCTCCCATAATGCCGCACCATACATTAACCCGCCAAGGTCGCTGATGTTCCACTTGTCGCAGCCATCGTGGCTTTTCCGTTGCCCAATAGTGCATATTATGGCGGTTTATGTTACTGCTGTTGGTGAATGACGCTTCGTCGCTAAATAGAACGCGTGCAAAAAATGTGCCATCGTCCCGTAATTTCTCTTGTGCCCAGTGGCAGAACTGTACACGACGTTTAAAGTCGTCGCCATGCCATTTCTGGTGCGTAGACATATGGTACGGGTACAGTCGATGTTGATGTAGCATTCTCAACACCGACGTTTTTGAGATTCCCGATTCTCACACAATTTGTCTGCTACTGAAGTTGCCGATTACCCGCGACAGCAGCTAAAACATCTGCTTGGGCATCATCATTTGTTGTAGGTCGTGGTTGACGTTTCACATGTGGCTGAACACTTCCTGTTTTCTTAAATAACGTAGCTATCCGGCGAACGGTCCGGACACTTGGACGATGTCGTCCAGGATACCGAGCAGCATACATAGCACACGCCCGTTGGGGATTTTGATCACAATAGCCATACATCAACGCGATATCGACCTGCTCCGCAGTTGGTAAACGGTCCATTTTAACACCGGTAATGTATCACGAAGCAAATACCGTCCACACTGGCGGAATGTTACGTTATACAACGTACTTATACATTTGTGACTATTTCAGCGCCATCTATCACAAAGCAAAAAAGTGGTCCAATTAAAACATCCACCTTTCTTTACGTACTACACGAATATGTAATAAAAAATGGGGGTTCCTATTTTTTTAAGAAAGCAGTTGATATCCGATTGACCTATGGCACCGCCATCTAGCGGGCCAACCATAGCGCCATCTGGTTTGCCCCTTCAAGGTGGACGAGTTTCGTTCTTTGTAGTTTTTTCGTTTGATGCTTATTTCGTGAGATATTTGGCCCGGTCACTATCAATTGACCACCCTGTATGTCAAGCAGTTGCGATACTTTGGCAAGACCTTAAAATATTCTTTGGGATGAAGTGTAAGGAGTATAGTCAAAACTTAGGACAGATAACGAATGATAGGATTGTATTTCAGTCAGTTAAAATATTAGAAATAACTTGGATCGGTCCCAGGACGCTCGGGGAACCAGATTCATTCACCCCCTGCAAAGTACCTCACGTTGTTTTCTATTAATCAAACATCCTTGTGCACTTACCGGATTTACTGATGATAGTGTCGGTCATATTTCCGCTCATCCCTGTATATTCGAATAATTTGTCTGGTGACCTTCGTGGCTGATATAAGTGAGAATGAAATTCTCCATGAAGATTCTTCCCTTTGTAAATTTCGTGTGCTACAACCCTTTATCGTCTTACTTTCCCAAGTAAAGTTAATTTTGCTGTCTTACCCTTGAGCCACAATATTCTACGATTTATAGGCGACGTTTTATAAAGATAGCTGGTTGGCTCTCCTAGCCATCTAGTAGTGCGAGATCGTCGCTCTTATGCGAGTCATCCGAGAGTATTACTTGATGCGGTTGCTTGTTGCACACCCAGACATAGCGCGCTTTTGGTCGCTTTTGACACTTACGCTAGACGCGGCCCTATGCAGATCTGTAGCTGGCACAAAACAGCGGTGCAATGGCGTGACGAGCGCTGCGACTGAGTAAAGTATTATCTTTCCTCGACTGCTCACTGACGACTGTGGATGCAGCGCTTCTTGTACTGGCAGTTTGCTTTATGAGGGCTGGTTGACCTGATAACGGTCTACTAATGGTAAAACAAGGACTTCTAGTTTATACTGTTGCGCCTTGGACGTACTGCTCCGAGTTAAACCGTATATGCATATTGTGTAACTTCCTGGCAGACTACCGAGCGAGGTGGCGCAGTGGTTAGACACTGGACTCGCATTCGGGAGGACGACGGTTCAATCCCGCGTCCGGCCATCCTGATTTAGGTTTTCCGTGATTTCCCTAAATCGCTCCAGGCAAATGCCGGGATGGTTCCTTTCAAAGGGCACGGTCTACTTCCTTTCCCGTCCTTCCCTAATCCGATGAGTCCGATGACCTCGCTGTCTGGTCTCCTTCCCCAATAACCAACCAACCTGGCAGACTAAAAGTGTGTGCCGTACCGAGACTTGAAATCGGGACTTTTGCTTTTCGCGGCGAAGTGCTCTACCATCTGAGCTACCCAAGCACGATTCACGACCCGTCCTCACAGCTTTAATTCTGCCAGTGCCTCGTCTCCTACCTTCCAGACTTCACAAAAGCTCTTCTGTGAAATCTCGTAGAACTAGCACTCCTGGAATTGCGGAGACGGGGCTAAGCCACAGCCTGGAGGATGTTCCCAGAATGAGATTTTCCTTATGCAGCGGAGTGGGCGCTGATATGAAACGTTCTGGCAGATTAAAACTGTGTGGCGGACCGAGACTGGAACTCGGAACCTTTGCTTTTCGCGGCCAAGTGCCCTACCATCTGAGCTACCCAAGCACGATTCACGACCCGTCCTCACAGCTTCAATTCTTCCAGTACCTCGTCTCCTACCTTCCAAACTTCACACAAGCTCTTCTGCGAACCTTACAGAACTAGCGCTCCTAGAATAAAGGATATTGCAGAGAGATGGCTTAGCCACAGCCTGCGGGATGTTTACAGAATGAAATTTTCGGTCCGCAGCAGAGTGTGCGCTCTCGTTTCTTGACGATCTCGTTTGTTGGAAAAGCAACGGAAACCTCAGCCATAGTGTCTCCAGTAAACCTACCCACATGGATCGGCATTTGCACGGTCTTAGCCATGCCATCCGGCAAATGGACGTGGCATCCTGATCACCCTCGCCCACCGTGTTCAAAGCGTCTCAGACGCTGAAAACTTGCCACTAAACTAAGCCAACTCCAAAATGTCGTCTGGGAAAGCGGCTACCCTTATCGCCAGATGTCATATTTCTGGTGAGACACGTAGAAAAAGAAAACAGCAAGAATCTTTTAGCCTTTTTGGGACACAGTATCGGGAAATATTAGCCGGGTGCTGAAGAAACACAACATCTCGTCAGTTTTCAGTTTCCGAGCAAAGATACGACGGATCGTGATGCCTGTAAAGGACAATCTAGGGCTGAGGATGCCTGGAGTGTACAAAATACCATGTCGGCGTGTCTGCTGCTGCGTCGGCCAAATTGTACGCACTGTGGAACAACGCCGGACGGAACACGGGAGGTTGGTTGGTTGTTTTGGGGAAGGAGACCAGACAGCGTGGTCATGGGTATCATCGGATTAGGGAAGGATGGGGAAGGAAGTCGGCCGTGCCCTTTCGGAGGAACCATCCCGGCATTTGCCTGGAGTAATTTAGGGAAATCACGGCAAACCTAAATCAGGATGGCCGGACGTGGGATTAAACCGTCGTCCTCCAGAATGCGAGTCCAGTGTCTAACCACTGCGCCACCTCGCTCGGTAACACGGGAGGTGCTTACGCCTACGCTGTGCTGAAAAATCAGCCGCGGTAGAACACGCTTTAGATAATCGACAACGCATTCTATTCGACGACACAATGGTCATTATGAGGGCGAAGGCGTTTTGGGACAGAGTCATAAAAGAAGCGGCAGAAATAAAAATATCTGAAAACACTTTGAGTAAGGACGCTGGCTTCCAGCTCAGCAGTGGCTGGGATCCGGCCATAGCGAGGCTGAAGCGGGTGCGATGGACGCGGGACGTTAATATTAGCGCAGTTGGAGAGGAAGAGAGCACCAGTGACGTCAGAAGCAGCAGCGTTGCTATATAACGGTGAGGCCACGGCGACCTGATAGTGGCCGAGGAGAGCTAGGTCGAAGGCTCGGGGAACTTTATCTACCATACGCGGATGGATGCCCAAGAAAATTTCATCAAGTCGTAGGTGTTTTGCCGATCTCAGGTTTAGATTAATGAGTAGGAGTTAACGTTCTACATCAGTACTTGTTCAGTTTACATACATTTTGGGTGTTGTTTTTACAACAAATATCTTTTTAGTACCTGGTTGTCCTACTTTTCCTAGGATGATAATCCAAATACCAGTCCTGATTAAGTTAGAGTAGATCAGGGCTTAACAACTGGCCGGTTTTGAGCGCGAGTACTCGCGTCTGCTCAGGCACGTGCTCGCGAGCAGCTGCAAGGTCGCGGAGTAGGGAGGGAGCGGAGGGAGGGGAAATGCGCGCGCACGTTTCAATGTGATCTCGCGGTCTTAGCGGATTTAACTAGCCATCTGAATGCTTTGAACATTTTACTACAAGGTAAAGATCTGCTAATTACTCATTTCATAGATCGAATACGAGCTTTTAAAATGAAATTGACACTTTGGGTGAGTCAGCTGGAAACAGGAAACCTAGCTCATTTTCCTAAATTATCATCCGTGCAGGATGTTCACAAAGACTGTGAACGTTATTCACATAGTTTAGTTGATCAGCGCTTTCAAGATCTGACAGCACTAGACAGTGATTTTGATCTGTTGTCTCCATATTCAGCGAATATTTAAGAGATTCGTCCTGAGCTGCAGCAAGAAATTATTGACCTGCAGTGTGACAGAGAATACAGAGAGAAATTTAAGAACAAGAAAAACATTTTGGAATTCTACAGACGCTTCCCTCAGGATAGATTTCCTCGTTTGCACAAACTGGCGGCTACAATAATATCAATGTTCGGATCCACGTATGTTTGTGAACAACTGTTCTCTGCAGTGAAATGTAACAAGACGCACCTGAGAAACGCATTGTCTGATCGAAATTTAAACACGCTGCGCCTAAAATGCACAAGAACAATTACTCCGAACATAGACGCAATTGTAGAGGGCAAAAAGTACAAGATAACCGAGAATCCCACACTTCAGTGACACCTTTTATTGTGTAACAGTTCACAAATTAATGCGAATGTAGAGGCATACACTAAGCTAATAAAATTATGTGGCATGTGTACATTCTCCTTTATTTGTTTCATTTGCCGCAGTAATAATTCGTGAGTGATATCCCTGCAGGTGGCCGCAGATTTACACTCCTGGAAATGGAAAAAAGAACACATTGACACCGGTGTGTCAGACCCACCATACTTGCTCCGGACACTGCGAGAGGGCTGTACAAGCAATGATCACACGCACGGCACAGCGGACACACCAGGAACCGCGGTGTTGGCCGTCGAATGGCGCTAGCTGCGCAGCATTTGTGCACCGCCGCCGTCAGTGTCAGCCAGTTTGCCGTGGCATACGGAGCTCCATCGCAGTCTTTAACACTGGTAGCATGCCGCGACAGCGTGGACGTGAACCGTATGTGCAGTTGACGGACTTTGAGCGAGGGCGTATAGTGGGCATGCGGGAGGCCGGGTGGACGTACCGCTGAATTGCTCAACACGTGGGGCGTGAGGTCTCCACTGTACATCGATGTTGTCGCCAGTGGTCGGCGGAAGGTGCACGTGCCCGTCGACCTGGGACCGGACCGCAGCGACGCACGGATGCACGCCAAGACCGTAGGATCCTACGCAGTGCCGTAGGGGACCGCACCGCCACTTCCCAGCAAATTAGGGACACTGTTGCTCCTGGGGTATCGGCGAGGACCATTCGCAACCGTCTCCATGAAGCTGGGCTACAGTCCCGCACACCGTTACGCCGTCTTCCGCTCACGCCCCAACATCGTGCAGCCCGCCTCCAGTGGTGTCGCGACAGGCGATGAGAGTCGCTTCTGCGATGAGAGTCGCTTCTGCCTTGGTGCCAATGATGGTCGTATGCGTGTTTGGCGCCGTGCAGGTGAGCGCCACAATCAGGACTGCATACGACCGAGGCACATAGGGCCAGCACCCAGCATCATGGTGTGGAGAGCGATCTCCTACACTGGCCGTGCACCACTGGTGATCGTCGAGGGGACACTGAATAGTGCACGGTACATCCAAACCGTCATCGAACCCATCGTTCTACCATTCCTAGACCGGCAAGGGAACTTGCTGTTCCAACAGGACAATGCACGTCCGCATGTATCCCGTGCCACCCAACGTGCTCTAGAAGGTGTAAGTCAACTACCCTGGCCAGCAAGATCTCCGGATCTGTCCCCCATTGAGCATGTTTGGGACTGGATGAAGCGTCGTCTCACGCGGTCTGCACGTCCAGCACGAACGCTGGTCCAACTGAGGCGCCAGGTGGAAATGGCATGGCAAGCCGTTCCACAGGACTACATCCAGCATCTCTACGATCGTCTCCATGGGAGAATAGCAGCCTGCATTGCCGCGAAAGGTGGATATACACTGTACTAGTGCCGACATTGTGCATGCTCTGTTGCCTGTG
This sequence comes from Schistocerca piceifrons, assembly GCF_021461385.2. Taxonomy (NCBI): domain Eukaryota; kingdom Metazoa; phylum Arthropoda; class Insecta; order Orthoptera; family Acrididae; genus Schistocerca; species Schistocerca piceifrons. The sequence continues at coordinate 86,093,755 of NC_060141.1, forward strand.
TCTATGTGCCTGTGGTTCTGTCAGTGTGATCATGTGATGTATCTGACCCCAGGAATGTGCCAATAAAGTTTCCCCTTCCTGGGACAATGAATTCACGGTGTTCTTATTTCAATTTCCAGGAGTGTATATTGACTGGCGGCAGCTGTTGTGTGCCCCACGTGACTTTCCCCACTCTCCGCTCTGGTCCGGTAGTGGGGGTAGCGTGCTCGCGCTGCCCCATGCTCGCGCCTTGCTGCTCACAGCTTACTCCGCGAGCACTTATGTTGTGAAGCCCTGGAGTAAGTATTACAATACCTTGGGGGACTTATGCAGATGTTATTCCCCCCATTACAGGTTGTCAGAGCAGAGATAATTTTACTGAATTTTTAGACGCGACCAACGCATTGAGAACATAACATTGGCATAACTCGTCACGTTTCCCGATGATTCTTCCCCATTGAAGTCACCCAGATATTCTCTCCAGGTCTCTTCGCAATGTGAAACACCACCACAGTGCACAATAACTTCTAGCTGGTTGATACTCTCTGTCTTGCCTCGTTCCTTCAAGTGCCACATGTTGCGAGGCCAGACTGATTTGGCGCTATGTAACGCCATGTAACGTCCAAATTTCTGCCCACAACTGGGAGACCTGTGGGAACAATATTCTGCACACCCATTCATATCAACCATGTAGTTAATGCGTGCTGAACTGACCAAAGTCATGGGATACTTATTTTGCCCGGAGTAGTGCAGCAACTCGACGTCGTAACTCCACTGCAGAAATACGGAGCCATACTGCCTCTATAACCGTACATAAATGTGAAAATGTTGTTGGTGCAAGATTTTGTGTACAAACTGACCTCACTATTATCTCCCATAAATTTTCGGTGATATCGGGTGATCTGGGTGGCCAAACGGCACTCTCGAACTCTCCAAATGTTCTCCAAAACCAATCGCGAACAGTTGTGGCTCGGTGGCATGGTGCATTGACAGTCACGAAAATTCCATCGTTGTTTGAGAACATGAAGTCCATGTACCCGTGGTCTAGGGGTAGCGTCTTTGATTTATAATCAAAACGTCTTCGGTCCCGGGTTCGATCCCCGCCACTGCCTAAATTTTGATAAATAATCAGCATTGGCGACCAAAGACTTCCGGCGTAAGAAGTCAGCCCCAATCTGCCAACGGCCTTGTCAAAGAGGGCGGAGGAGCGGATAGAGGTTCATGGCACTCTCTTGTCCTAGGGGTGGGAAATTGCCCCTAAAGGCGGAAGAATCAGCAATGATCAACGACATGAGGATGCAGAAGGCAATGGAAACCACTGCATTATAGACACGTAACGTGTATCAAAATGGCTCTGAGCACTATGGGACTTAACATCTGAGGTCATCAGTCCCCTAGAACTTAGAGCTACTTAAACCTAACTAACCTAAGGACATCACACACATCCATGCCCGAGGCAGGATTCGAACCTGCGGCCGTAGCAGTCGCGCGGTTCCGGACTGAACGCCTAGAACCGCTAGACCACCGCGGCCGGCTAACGTGTATCCACAGGACATGTGGCCTGTAATTGAAGAAGTGTCATGATGATCTTTCCATTGGCAAAAGATTCCGGAATAGTCCCCCATTCGGATCTCCGGAAGGGGACTGCCAAGGGGGAGGTTACCATGAGAAAAAGATTGAATAATTAACGAAAGGATAGCGTTCTACGAGTCGGGGCGTGAAATGTCAGAAGCTTGAACGTGGTAGGGAAACTAGAAAATCTGAAAAGGGAAATGCAAAGGCTCAATCTAGATATAGTAGGGGTCAGTGAAGTGAAGTGGAAGGAAGACAACGATTTCTGGTCAGATGAGTATCGGGTAATATCAACAGCAGCAGAAAATGGTATAACAGGTGTAGGATTCGTTATGAATAGGAAGGTAGGGCAGAGGGTGTGTTACTGTGAACAGTTCAGTGACCAGGTTGTTCTAATCAGAATCGACAGCAGACCAACACCGACATCGATAGTTCAGGTATACATGCCGACGTCACAAGCTGAAGATGAACAGATAGAGAAAGTGTATGAGGATATTGAAAGGGTAATGCAGTATGTAAAGGGGGACGAAAATCTAATAGTAATGGGCGACTGCAATGCAGTTGTAGGGGAAGGAGTAGAAGAAAAGGTTACAGGAGAATATGGGCTTGGGACAAGGAATGAAAGAGGAGAAAGACTAATTGAGTTCTGTAACAAGTTTCAACTAGTAATAGCGAATACCCTGTTCAAGAATCACAAGAGAAGGAGGTATACTTGGAAAAGGCCGGGAGATACGGGAATATTTCAATTAGATTACATCATGGTCAGACAGAGATTCCGAAATTCAGATACTGGATTGTAAAGCGTACCCAGGAGCAGATATAGACTCAGATCACAATATAGTAGTGATGAAGAGTAGGCTGAAGTTCAAGACATCAGTCAGGAAGAATTAATACGCAAAGAAGTGGGATACGGAAGTACTAAGGAATGACGAGATACGTTTGAAGTTCTCTAACGCTATAGATACAGCAATAAGGAATAGCGCAGTAGGCAGTACAGTTGAAGAGGAATGGACATCTCTAAAAAGGGCCATCACAGAAGTTGGGAAGGAAAACATAGGTACAAAGAAGGTAGCTGCGAAGAAACCATGGGTAACAGAGGAAATACTTCAGATGATTGATGAAAGGAGGGAGTACAAACATGTTCCGGGAAAATCAGGAATACAGAAATACAAGTAGCTGAGGAATGAAATAAATAGGAAGTGCAGGGAAGCTAAGACGAAATGGCTGCAGGAAAAATGTGAAGACATCGAAAAAGATATGATTGTCGGAAGGACAGACTCAGCATACAGGAAAGTCAAAACAACCTTTGGTGGCATTAAAAGCAACGGTGGTAACATTAAGAGTGCAACGGGAATTCCACTGTTAAATGCAGAGGAGAGAGCAGATAGGTGGAAAGAATACATTGAAAGCCTCTATGAGGGTGAAGATTTGTCTGATGTGATAGAAGAAGAGACAGGAGTCGATTTAGAAGAGATAGGGGATCCAGTATTAGAATCGGAATTTAAAAGAGCTTTGGAGGACTTACGGTCAAATAAGGCAGAAGGGATAGATAACATTCCATCAGAACTTCTAAAATCATTGGGGAAAGTGGCAACAAAACGACTATTCACGTTGGTGTGTAGAATATATGAGTCTGGCGATATACCATCTGACTTTCGGAAAGCATCATCCACACAATTCCGAAGACGGCAAGAGCTGACAAGTGCGGGAATTATCGCACAATCCGCTTAACAGCTCATGCATCGAATCTGCTTACAAGAATAATATACAGAAGAATGGAAAAGAAAATTGAGAATGCGCTAGGTGACGATCAGTTTGGCTTTAGGAAAAGTAAAGGGACGAGAGAGGCAATTCTGACGTTACGGCTAATAATGGAAGCAAGGCTAAAGGAAAATCAAGACACTTTCATAGGATTTGTCGACCTGGAGAAAGCGTTCGACAATATAAAATGGTGCAAGCTGTTCGAGATTCTGAAAAAAGTAGGGGTATGCTATAGGGAGAGACGGGCATATACAATATGTACAACCACCAAGAGGGAATAATAAGAGTGGACGATCAAGAACGATGTGCTCGTATTAAGAAGGGTGTAAGACAAGGCTGTAGCCTTTCGCCCCTACTCTTCAATCTGTACATCGAGGAAGCAATGATGGAAATAAAAGAAAGGTTCAGGAGTGGAATTAAAATACAAGGTGAAAGGATATCAATGATACGATTCGCTGATGACATTGCTATCCTGAGTGAAAGTGAAGAAGAATTAAATGATCTGCTGATCGGAATGAACAGTCTAATGAGTACACAGTATGGTTTGAGAGTAAATCGGAGAAAGACGAAGGTAATGAGAAGTAGTAGAAATGAGAACAGCGAGAAACTTAACATCAGGATTGATGGTCACGAAGTCAGTGAAGTTAAGGAATTCTGCTACCTAGGCAGTAAAATAACCAATGACGGACGGAGCAAGGAGGACATCAAAAGCAAACTCGCTATGGCAAAGAAGGCATTTCTGGCCAAGAGAAGTCTACTAATATCAAATACCGGCCTTAATTTGAGGAAGAAATTTCTGAGGATGTACGTCTGGAGTACAGCATTGTATGGTAGTGAAACATGGACTGTGGGAAAACCGGAACAGAAGAGAATCGAAGCATTTGAGATGTGGTGCTATAGACGAATGTTGAAAATTAGATGGACTGATAAGGTAAGAAACGAGGAGGTTCTATGGTGAATCGCAGAGGAAAGGAATATGTGGAAAACACTGATAAGGAGAAGGGACAGGATGATAGGACATCTGCTAAGACATGAGGGAATGACTTCCATGGTACTAGAGGGAGCTGTAGAGGGCAAAAACTGTAGAGGAAGACAGAGATTGGAATACGTCAAGCAAATAATTGAGGACGTAGGCTGCGAGTGCTACTCTGAGATGAAGAGGTTAGCACAGGAAAGGAATTCGTGGCGGGCCGCATCAAACCAGTCAGTAGACTGATGACAAAAAAAAAAAAAAAAAAATTGCTTGTCAGCACGGGCAGCTCTATGCAAATGCCGCTGCTCTCTGTCGTTAAAAGAAGGCCGTCGGTCACTGTTTTGTCGCGAGAGGTCATGCCTGAAATTTGGTATTCACGGCACTCTCTTAACGCTGTGGATCTTGGAATATTGAATTCCCTAGTTATTTCCGTATGGAGTGTCCCTTGCGTCTAGATCAAACTGGAAGTCCGGCAATTCCCGTCTTATGGCCATAATCACATCGAAAAACATTTCACATGAGTCACCCAGTATAATTGGTAGCTCCTGTAATGCACTGCTCTTTCATAACTTGTGTACGTGATACGTTAAGGCTCTGTGCAATGCACAGCGACATTTTATAACATTTCTCATCGTGGTATGTTGAGCATATTTTCATTTATTTATCAAGTTCCGTGAGACCGTGTGAGTCAAAGTTACTTGAATATGGACCGAATCAGTACGTAGTGTAAGTACTGCTGAGCAGAAAATTAATAAACTAGTCCTCTTCATTAATGCGGAGGGGACAGGGGGTATTCGCCGGTTCATTACATTCACCACTTTGTCCATGTAACACAGAAGTCTGTGTCATTAATAATATTTTTGGCTTAAACATTCCTGTGCCTACAGTCGTTGTGAATAAAGTATTGTGAGATTTATTTGTTGAGAAATGTGAATGACATTATTATTCTGTTTTTGTATCGATATATGGTTGTAAAATATCACATTCGACGGTACCCAAGCCCATCTTTTGGATACAGAGGATAGCGATGTGCGGCTGTTTGCTGATGGTGCTGTGGTGTACGGGAAGGTGTCGTCGTTGAGTGACTGTGGGAGGATACAGGATTTGTGATTGGTGTAAAGAATGGCAGCTAACTCTATAGATAAATGTAAATTAATGCAGATGAATAGGAAAAAGAATCCCGTAATGTTTGAATACTCCATTAGTAGCGTAGCGCTTGACACAGTCACGTCGATTAAATATTTGGGCTTAACATTGCAGAGCGATATGAAGTGGGACAAGCATGTAATGGCAGTTGTGGGGAAGGCGGATAGTCGTCTTCGGTTCATTGGTAGAATTTTGGTAAGATGTGGTTCATCTGTAAAGCAGGCCGCTTATAAACCACTAATACCACCTATTCTTGAGTACTGCTCGAGCGTTTGGGATCCCTATCAGGTCGGATTGAGGGAGGACATACAAGCACAATTCAGATTTGTTACTGGTAGGTTTGATCATCACGCGAGTGTTACGGAAATGCTTCAGGAGCTCAGGTGGGAGTCTCTAGAGGAAAGGAGGCGTTCTTTTCGTTAATCACTCCTGAGGAAATTTAGAGAACCTTCATTTCAGGCTGACCGTAGTACAATTTTACTGCTGCCAACTTATATTTCGCGGAAAGACCATAAAGAAACGATAAGAGAGATTAGGGCTCGTACAGAGGCATATAGGCAGTCACTTTTCCCTCGTTCTGTTTGCAAGAGGAACAGGGAGAGAAGATGCTAGTTGTGGTACGAGGTACCTTCCGCTACGCACCGCAAGGTGGATTGCGGAGTATGTATGTAGATGTAGAAGTAATGCACCAATTTTTTTTCTTCAACAATTCTTTATTGAACATAATGAGAACTTCACACATGAAAGAATGGTGTTTTATCTATACACCCTATTTTTCCACGTAATCTTCATCCCGTTGTACAGCCTACCTCCAGCGCGAAACCAATCCTCGTGATTACTCGGTACCAATCTTTGTACTGGTGGCGCAGCCAGTACTTCACTGTGTGAATCACCTCCTCATAATCATCAAAATAGCTTCCACGAATGGCATTCTTTAATGGTCCAAACAAGTGGACGTCCGAGGGGGCTATGTCAGGGCTGTAGAGTGGATGGTGTTAACACTGTCCAGCCCTGTTCAGTAGTCCTCAGACTTGTGTGGGGCTTACCGTTATCGTGTTGGAACAAAACATCTCCTTGGTTTCTATGGGAATAAAGTCGCCGGAAGCGTATCTTGAGTTTGGTTAATGCGTTGATATACGCTTCTGTATTAATGGTACCACATCTTGGCGTCATATCAATGAGAATCACACCTTGATCATGAGTTTACCGGCGGGAGCAGTTGCTTTGAATTTTTTCTTCTGTTGGGAGAGGGAAGGACGCTATTCCATCAACTATCGTTTAATTTCCGACTCAAAATGGTGAAACCAGGTTTTATCACGCGTCAACAAGGCCTCCCGCTCAGCATCAAATCGTGGCAACTAATCAAGATAAATGTTTTTTCTGCACGATTTGCCATCCACCGTTAGACACCGCGGGACCCATCTTGGACACGCTTTTGAATATCCAAGAGTGCCGATAAATGCATCCGCACTTCCTTTGTTGACTGACAGATGCAGCACCAACTGTCCTCGTGAATGCCAACATCAGCTCGCTGCAACATGTCAGGTGTGACGTCTATGGATGGTCTCCCCGACCGCTGCAAATCGTGGAGCTCCGTCGAACCCCCTTCTGATGACCTGACCCTCCGTGCCCAGCGACAAACAGTACTTGTATCGACAGCAGATGATCAATCGACTTTGCACAAGCGTATGTGAATATTCCCCACAGTTTCTTTCCGTGCAGTGAGAAATGCAATGACGCCACGTTGCTTGTAATGTACACCCCTCACAGCCGCCATTTTGAAACTGTCCTGCAGCTACGCTATCTGTCGGAAGCAACGGAAACTTGGAGAGCTCACTCAGGAGACTTCAAAATAATACATATGTAACGTTTCACATTCGTAGCATTGTTTTCAGCAGAGAAAAAAAAATGCAGTGCATTACTTTCTGGGCAACCCTCGTATCACTGAAAACCAGTCTGTTTAGCAATAAGTTATCTGACGATCGCCTAAAATACGATAGCTGGTTCGCAGCGAACTGTAAAATAAAAAAAACTACTCCCTATCATCAAAACTATTTATAGTAATTTATGGAATGTCCGCCCCCTGTAGTTGAGTGGAAAGGCGTCGGGTAATTCTCGACGCCGGTAAGGACACAAATCACATGCAATACTATGCAGCGAACAAAATACACAACTAATGCCGGCCGAAGTGGCCGTGCGGTTAAAGGCACTGCAGTCTGGAACCGCAAGACCGCTACGGTCGCAGGTTCGAATCCTGCCTCGGGCATGGACGTTAGTGATGTCCTTAGGTTAGTTAGGTTTAACTAGTTCTAAGTTCTAGGGGACTAATGACCTCAGCAGTTGAGTCCCATAGTGCTCAGAGCCATTTGAACCATTTGAACACAACTAATAACGGGTTACACCTGTTCCTGGGACTGCTCCCGACTTCTCAATAGTGTTATTAACTTCATTTGACGTTTTCATTAATTTATGTTGCCTGTGCATGTCTTGTTATCCGTTCGTATGCTACAAATGACTTTCTGTGAAGAGTTTGGACGGTTGTAAATCAATTGACAGAACTGCAATTCTAGTTCTCTTTAATATGTCTGCGTTTTGCTTCTATTTCTCTGTCTGGACTGAATGTGCTATTGTCAGTTTAATATTTTTGTTCTGTTTTGTAAGCTTACAAATGGCACTATATTGAAATGTGTTCTTTAGTCTATTGTAGGATACAATTCGTGTTGAAACAATTCCAGCACTTAATTATTTTGTTTTTGTGCTTATGTGTTTATATGATTGTTTTAATAAAGAAAAAAAAATAGCTTAGCGGTTACAGAAAAAAATAAAATAAAATAAAATAGAAGTTGTCAGCGCGACAGAATGTCAATCCTAAGGGCCCGGGTTCGATTCCTTGCTGGGTCAGAGATTTTCTCCGCTCAGGGACTGGGTGTTGTGTTGTCCTAATCATCATCATTTCATCCCCATCGACGCGCAGGTCGTCGAAGTGGCGTCAACTTGAAAGACCTGCACACGGCGAACGGTCTACACAACGGGAGGTCCTAGCCACACAACTTTTTTTTAATTTATGGAATGGAGCTACTGGACGAAGCAAACATTCACGGTATAAAGAGCGCAACGAGAGGACCGTGGAACTTTGCAACGCTGCAGAAAGACATTTGCGGATGGCTACCATAAGAAAACAGAGAGAACGTCATGTGCAGCAAAGCGCGCGTTGGCAAAAGCACCGTCAGTCACACACATCCGGCCGTGAAAAACCTCGCACTGCGCTCACAGAGGACGCGACTGCCACCGGAACTGGGACACGCCATTTTTTCCGCGCCCCCCCTCCCCCCCCCCCATCACACCCCTCGTTTTTTCTCTCTTTCCTTTTTTGTGGCAATTAGAAAGCAGCGTCCGTCCCCTGCCCGGCTGGTAATTTGTTCAGGCCGTACGTCACGGGCTGGGGAGGGCTGAATGAGATATGTGCGCCGCGGCGCCTTCCACCCCTTTCCTACCCACCCGCTCAACCCCCCAACAGCCGAGCCAGCCGGCAAGCGACCTGCGCAGCCAGTGGGGGATTTGCCGACTGCATCAGTTCCCGATCTTGTAAGCGGCTTACTCAGGAACAGAGCTGTAGTACGAGGCGGCCGTCTGCGGATTTCCTTCGGATGAAGTCGTACAGCGGGCCTGAAAAGTTTTTGGCGCTGTTGCGTGCTGCAGCGGAGTTCGTATCTCTGCCTCGTACATCGTGCTCTACGTTCTGCGATCGCGTGGTTCTGTCAAGGTACCTGCGTTCGAGGCTACGTTCTGCGAAGCGCATTCCAAAACAGGGAAACTTCCCACGAGTTTAAGGAAATGAAAAGATATGATGGTGCAGCATTATTGGCCGGATAACGTCACCCGGGGGAGTTTTGCCACCTGGTAAAAGTCCTTCTACACTGAAGTGTCAAAGAAACTGATTTACGCAAGCGTGTTCAAAAACAGAGGTATGTAAACAGACAGAGTATGGCGCTACGGTCGGCAACCCCTATATAAGATAACAAGTGTCAGGTGCAGTTGTTGGATCGGTTACTGCTGCTACAACGGCAGGTTGTGAGGATTTAAATGAGTTTCAACGTGGTGTTATAGTCGGCGCACGAGCGATGGGATACAGCACCTCGGAGGTAGCGATGAAGTGGGGAATTTCCGGTACGACCATTTCACGAGTGTACCGTGAATATCAGGAATCTGGTAAAACATCACATCTCCGACACCGCCGCGGCTGGAAAAAGATCCTGCAAGAAGGGGACCAACGGCGACTGAAGAGAATCGTTCAGCGAGATAGAAGTGCAAGTCTTCGGCAAATTGCCGAATATTTCAGTGCTGTGCCATCAACAAGAGTCAACGAAACATCATCGATATGGGCTTTCGGAGCCGAAGACCCACTAGTGACTCTTGATGACTGCACGAGACAATGCTTTACGCCGCGCCTGGGCCTGTTAACACCGACAATGGACTGGTGATGACTGGAAACATGTTCAAATTGTATTGAGCGGATGGACGTGTACGCGTATGGAGACAACCTCACGAATCCATGGACCCTGCATGTCAGAAGGGCACTGTTCAAGCTGGCTTTGCAATGGAGTGGGCCGTGTGCACTTGGAGGGATATGGGACCGCTGATACGTCTAGATACGACTCTGACAGGTGTCACGTACGTAAGCATTCTGTCTGATCACCCGCGTCCATTTATTTCCATTGTGCATTCCGACGGACACTTGGGCAAATCCAGCAGGATAATGCGACACCACACATGTCCATAACTGCTACTGTGTGGCTCCAGGAACACACTCTTGAGTTTAAATATATCCACTGGCTACCAAACTCCCTAGACATGAACATTATAGAGCATATCTGGAATGCTTTTCAACGAGCTGTTCAGAAGAGATCTCCAGCCCCTCGTACTCCGACGGATTTATGGACAGCCCTGCAGGATTCATGGTGTCAATTCCCTCCAGCACTACTTCAGACATTTATAGAGTTCATGCCACGTCGTGTTGCGGTACTTCTGCGTGCTCTCGAGGACCCTAAACAACATTAGGCAGTACACCAGCTTTTTTGTGTCTTCAGTGTATTTGACGCCAATTTGGTGGCTTGTGCGTCGATGAAGCTGCGACGAACTGGTGAGGACAACACAAACGCCGAGCGGAGAAAATTTCTGACCTTTCCAGAAATCCTGCCTGGGACACTGGAATCTAGGGCCAGCGTCACTAACCACTAGACCAAGGGCGGCCAAGAATTCGGCATACGAGGATAACTCTGGCTCATGCATCAAAGTTCTCTAGTCTTGTTCCACACTTCCTCCACCGCCACGCCGCGCTGTCTGAACTAGAGGAGGAGTAACGAGGGGGAATCTACGAACATGCCTTACTCAGACAGCAATGCAGTCGTAGTTTAATATTTCGCATTTCTCAGCAACTTGAATCTTAAAAAACAATTTCCAGTATTATTTAATTGTTTATGGTCTTCGGAGAAAATAACACAGTTATTGTCTGGTACGGACAGACGCAGACAATTTCATAGATTTTCGTATTCAGGTTGCCACGTAATCGTGACTTACTTAGTTTCGTAATCGAAAAGGAGTCTTTCACACACGTATGTCGATCGAAATATTGTAGCACTCTGGCGACCTCGTGATGGAGACGTGGAAACTCTACCTGAGGAAAACAATGTCGACGTCTTAGGCAGCTTTAACTTCAAAAGATTTGTCTTTGTAACGTGAATTACACTGCAGATCAACCAGTTGCATCTGTACATGTGCAGCGGTGCTTTCGGCAGATTGAACGGTAGATTGTCTCGAAAACAGATGTAGGATTATAAACCTCCTTGAACATTTACAATACTATCCCTGTAATTAAATCAAAGTTACAATGAATTCTTAAGACCTCACCCCTTCTTTTTTATTAATGACAGTGATGTTAGGGAAATGGACGGTGCGTTTTGTCAGAATTTGTCTCTTCCAAAACCCGATTTCCTTTCTAAATGCATCTCTGTCAAATACGAAACATGTTTCCCACCTTACAGTGTCTTACAGTGGGTAGTGTGAAGTCAAGTATACTTACAATGCGAAGTCTGAAATCTATTCCTACTGCTCAAATTTTCTTTCCTGTTCTTCTTTTTCTCTCTTGATTTCAATAACAGAGTCTTTTCAATCGAACAATCATTCCACGAATGACCCTTGACTGAACCGACATACCATGCAGTAAAATACAAAGTTCCCGTACTCTTTATTCAGTTCCATCGAAAATTGCTGCAACTGACAGTGGAATAATGATTATGACTTCAGAAAATATACTATTCATACCACCAGTTTCATCATTTGCTGCATGCCTGCAAATTTGGCGTAAACTGTTTCTTGATTACAGACTAATGATAGCCATCTCTCGATGGCTTTAACAAAACAACTTTAGTTAAGACACGCTATTTAAGACGCTTTCAATTCCAATTCTTTAACATTACATGTAAAACAACACTGGACACACAGCCTCAATTTTAACACAGATACTTAGAACATATTTATTAAAACGTAGCTTCGGCCAACTTGCAAATTACTAAACTAGAGAACCTTGTAGAACGAACCACGAAATTATTAAAATGCCCATAGGCTTGTAAGATGGGCTTTTAGGGCATAGAAAGTTAGAACTTGGTACAATCATAAATGTGTAACAACAGAAGTAAGGCTCAAGCTTGTAAGGGCGAAGCTTAACCACGAACGGTGGAACCGACGAAGGGAAGTAATATATAACTTCGAACCAAGACGTGGCTCCGTTTGCAACCCCGCATCGAGTAGCCCACCGAAATGTGGACCCAGCAGATCCTACCGATGAGGAACACACGAGCTCAGGCGAAGTCCATCGCCCGTAAGTTAAACTTCTAATCTAAAGGGAAGCTCTGCGCTTCGGCTGCCCGCTGCCTCACTCACTGAAACACAGACCACACCTGACAACAGGAGGCCAGAAACTTTCCTTAACTTTAACATTCAAGATTGACCAGTAAATTAACACTATAAATTCGAGGCTAAACAACAACTAATTTCACTTGCAAGTACTTTCTTTAAATGAAACAGTACCTGATAAACAAACGCTAAGACTGGGAAATAAACTGGCTCCCGAGAACCAACACTCACTAGAACTTACTAACACACATATTGGCCACCTTAAGTGGGCATGAAAAGCTCAACATGGTAACCTTCAGAAATAAAAACTCTGACGCCCGGCAGAGGATATATTGACATGGATTAGCCGATATCGTAAGCAAATTAAACACTTGCTAACAATACCTAGTGAACTAAATTCTGCAAATACATCAATATTATGCGGAAACAGAGCGCACGCTTAGTAAGAAGCATCAAATGAAGTGGAACACACATAACATCACCCTTCCGGCAACGTCTTACTGTACCAAGAACGATCACAATCACAGTTAACTAAGCGCTCTTAGTAATTAGAGTACTTAAATGGGTGTCTTGATGCAGGGGCGATTTTGCGAAGATCATCACTTCGCAAGACCTTAACAGCGTGTCCCTCCAAGTAAGCGGGCACATCCACAGCTCACGAGGTTGTCAGAGAAATGCACAGCGCCGGCCAACTCCCACACCTTCCAGTTTATTTATTTAACCGTATGGCTAGCCCCCACCCCCGTCGGGCAGACCGTTCGCCCGGTTCCGGTCTTTCAATTTGACGCCACATCGGCGATCTGCAATCGATGAGGATGATGTGGTGAGGATAAGGACGGAGAAAATTCCCCGACCAAGCCGGGAATCGAACCCGGGCCCAGAGGACCGACAATCCGTCACGCTGACTATTCAGATACTGGGGGAGGAATCCGCCTCCAGTATAGCCACGTGATAACTGCCGCCCGGCCTCAGGCAAGCCATCTTCGCTTCTGCCCACCAGCCAATAGCCGACTCACCCACCGCCACCTTCGGTTCTCGAAGCGTTCTTCCACTTCATTCGCTTTTTTTTTTCTTTATTGATTATCAATTCCCCCCGAAGGTGGCGGGCTGGCAGCAGCTTACTATGCTGCTCTACAGCCTACAGACTTGTTTTAAATAAAGGAAGAAGAAAGAAACGAGGAAAAACAGGCGATAAAATGGTGATTTAAAGTGTAAAATGGCGTAAAATTGCGGAAAGTTAAAACAAAGCAAAAGGGGTTGGCAATGTAGATAAAATACACAGGAATCAAACAAGTAACATAGTAGACACACAATTAAAAAACATGGCGAGAGTCTGGTTTCTGTTCGCGAGAGATAAAAGGCACACCCAGCGACAGTATGATGGCCGTTCGCAACCAGTCCCAAAAAACACAACACAGAACACTCACTGTAAAACACGCACTGTAGAACACTCACTGTAGAACACCGCACGAAAGTGGCAGCACAAAGACGACACTCCCGAGCCAAAGGCAGATGGGGGGGGGGGGGGGGGACCTGCAGGAGGGGGAAAAACAAGGAGGGAGGAGAGGAAAAAACGAAAAGGGGAGGAACCAAGGAGGGAGAGGACTAATAAAGGGGGAGAAGGGCAGACGCGAGAGGGAATGAGAGGAGGCAGAGGAGGGAAATGGAAAAGGACGTGGGGGAGAGAAGGGGGCAAAGAGAGGGGAGGTGGGGAAGAAAGAGGATGGAAGGGGGGGAGAGGGAGCCCGGGAAAAGGACAGAGAAAAGGAGGGGGAGTGAGGATCAGAGTTGATAGGAGGGGTAAATGGAGGGAGAGAGGGCATCATCCGGGAGGGGGAGTTGATGGAAGACTTAATTCGCTGTCGGCACTCGCTTATATCCCGAGACCTCCTAAGCCCAAAGACAAACCTCTGTACTAGGAGATCGATCGTACTCAGGTCAGAGATACTACTGGCGCCGGTCCCTCTACTGCTCATCTGTCTTCCTCTACAGGTGTTAGCCTCTAAAGCTCCCCCTAATATTATGGAAGTTATTTGCTGATGTCTTAACATTTGATACACCGGAATTCGTCGTAACCCAGTTTTATGCGTATTTGGGTGGTGCTTTGAGTGTTGCCATGTTGAGAAACGTCCAGGAAAACTCTAAACTATAACCAAAGGATAACTTGGTCTCTAAAATGAATAGTATTTTGTCACACATAGATTTTCTGAAATAATCGTTTTTATTTTAAATTTCATAGTCGAAACTCCACAGTATTTCATCAAACATCGTTCTATCTACATCTACACCCATACTCCGCAAGCCACCTGACGGTGTGTGGCAGAGGGTACCCTGAGTACCTCTATCGTTTCTCCCTTCTATTCCAGTCTCGTATTGTTCGCGGAAAGAAGGATTGTCGGTATGCTTCTGTGTGGGCTTTAATCTCTCTGATTTTATCCTCATGGTCTCTTCGCGAGATATACGTAGGAGGGAGCAATATACTGCTTGACTCTTCGGAGAAGGTATTTTCTCGAAACTGTAACAAAAGCCCGTACCGAGCTACTGAGCGTCTCTCCTGCAGAGTCTTCCACTGGAGTTTATCTATCATCTCCGTAACGCTTTCGCGATTACTAAATGATCCTGTAACGAAGTGCGCTGCTCTCCATTGGATCTTCTCTATCTCTTCTATCAACCCTATCTGGTACGGATCCCACACTGCTGAGCAGTATTCGAGCAGTGGGCGAACAAGCGTACTGTAACCTACTTCCTTTGTTTTCGGATTGCATTTCCTTAGGATTCTTCCACTGAATCTCAGTCTGGCATCTGCTTTACCGACGATCAACTTTATATGATCATTCCATTTTAAATCACTCCTAATGCGTACTCCCAGATAATTTATGGAATTAACTGCTTCCATCTGCTGACCTGCTATTTTGTAGCTAAATGATAAGGGATCTATCTTTCTATGTATTCGCAGCACATTACACTTGTCTACATTGAGATTCAATTGCCATTCCCTGCACCATGCGTCAATTCGCTGCAGATCCTCCTGCATCTCAGTACAATTTTCCATTGTTACAACCTCTTGATATACCACAGCATCATCTACAAAAAGCCTCAGTGAACTTCCGATGTCATCCACAAGGTCATTTATGTATATTGTGAATAGCAACGGTCCTATGACACTCCCCTGCGGCACACCTGAAATCACTCTTACTTCGGAAGGCTTCTCTCCATTGAGAATGACATGCTGCGTTCTGTTTTCTAGGAACTCCTCAATCCAGTCACACAATTGGTCTGATAGTCCATATGCTCTTACTTTGTTCATTAAACGACTGTGGGGAACTGTATCGAACGCCTTGCGGAAGTCAAGAAACATGGCATCTACCTGTGAACCCGTGTCTATGGCCCTCTGAGTCTCGTGGACGAATAGCGCGAGCTGGGTTTCACACGACCGTCTTTTTCGAAACCCATGCTGATTCCTACAGAGTAGATTTCTAGTTTCCAGAAAAGTCATTATACTCGAACATAATACGTGTTCCAAAATTCTACAACTGATCGACGTTAGAGATATAGGTCTATAGTTCTGCACATCTGTTCGACGTCCCTTCTTGAAAACGGGGATGACCTGCTCCCTTTTCCAATCCTTTGGAACCCTACGCTCTTCTGGGTATCTACGGTACACCGCTGCAAGAAGGGGGGCAAGTTCCTTCGCGCACTCTGCGTACAAGTAAGTAAAACAATGTTACAATACAGAATCAAAGAATACTGTTTATGTGAGTACTAATAACATTTTTATATCTACGGACAAATAGGGTAAGTACCGAGAACTTGTGGAAGATTCTAAAACGAAGCAGATAACCAACAGACTCTGCATGTTTTCTTGTTTATTGCAATCAAGGAACTAAAACGTAAGACCACACAACTTCAGTCGATAATTAAAAGTATTAAGAAATACACACATCAAAAAATGTTTTGCTTCACCCCGGTTCCCAGAACTTCTGAAGATAGACGTTGACTGTGGATATTGTATCACAGACACAATCTCTTCGACTGTTCAGAGATGTCACTAAACCCGCCCAAATATGCAAACAGCCATGCGTGAGCAGCGCCAGTTAGACGGGGGGGGGGGGGGGGGGGGGTCCGACAGCCGCTCAGTTCAAGTCATTCCACCAGGAAAGAGGTACACGGCTCGTGTTGTCTGTAGTTCAATGGCTGAACTAGAGGGACTAGAAGGTCAATACCGCGGTTCCATCGCGTCCGCATTGTTACTCTGTGCCAGGAAGGGCTCTCAACAAGGGAAGTGTCCAGCCGACTCGGAGTGTGCCTAAGCGATGTTGTTCGGACATGGAGGAGACACAGAGAGACAGGAACTGTCGATGATATGCCTCGCTCAGGCCGCCCAAGGGCTGCTACTGCAGTGAGTGACCGCTATCTATGGATTATGGCTCGGAGGAACCCTGACAACAACGCCACAGGACGCCGTGTTACGACTCAAATTGTGCGCAATACTCGTAGGCTGCGTGTTACGCAACTTCACTCCCGACGTCCATGGCGAGGTCCATCTTTGCACCCACGACACCATGCAGCGCGGTGTGGATATGCCCAACAACTTGCCGCATGTTCAAATGTTCAAATGTGTGTGAAATCTTATGGGACTTAACTGCTAAGGTCCTCAGTCCCTACGCTTACACACTACTTAACCTAAATTATCCTAAGCACAAACACACACACCCATGCCCGTGGGAGGACTCGAACCTCCACCGGGACCAGCCTTGCCGAATGGACCGCTCAGGATTGGCATCATATTCTTTTCGCCGATGAGTGTCACATGTGTCTTCCAGAAGACAATCGTCAGAGACGTGTTTGGAGGCAATCAGGATGAACGCCTTAGACACCTGTCCAGCGAGTGCTGCAACGTGGAGCTTCCCTGCTGTTTTGGGGTGGCATTATGTGGGGCCGACGTATGCCGCTGCAAGTCGTGGAAGACATTGTAAGGGCTGTACGATAGGTGAATGCCATCCTCGAGTGATAGTGCAACCATTTAGGCAGCATATTGAGGAGGGATTCGTCTTCATGGACGACAATTCGCGCCCCCATCGTACACATCTTGTGAATGACTTCCTTCAGAATAACGGCATCGCTCGACTAGAGTGGCCAGATGTTCTCCAGATATGAGCCCTATCAAACATGCCTGGGATAGATTGAAAAGTGATGTTTATGGACTGCGCGACCCACCAGCCACTCTGAGGAAACTACGCCGAATCGCCGTTGAGGAGTGGGACAATCCGGACCAACAGTGCCTTGATGAAGTTGTGGGTAGTATGCCACAACGATTACAGGCATGCATCAATGCAAGATAATGTGCTACTGTGTATTAGAGGTACCAGTGCGTACGGCAATCTGGACCAATTTCTCTGAAGGTCTCGTTGTATGGTGGTACAACATGCGATGTGTGGTTTTCATGAGGAATAAAAAGGACGGAAATGATGTTTATGTTGGTCTCTATTCCAGTTTTCTGTATGGGTTCCGGAATTCTCGTAACCGAGGTGATGCAAAACATTTTAGATATATGTATTTGGAAATAAAGAGTTGACAGAATAGTCTAAGCTAGGATGGGCTCAGAGTTGAGACATTCGACAATAGTTTTTGCTTGGCTGTTTTTTGTACACATACTCGTTACACTTGATGCATATGTTTCATGCTTCATTCCCCTTCTGTTGTTTGCTGGAAACCTGAGACTGACAACGCCTTCTATTACCATATTGGCCAGTGTCAGTATCGAGAGCCAGCTCCTCTATACAGCTTGTAGAAGGCAGCAAGCCCATCTGCTACTCTAAGAATAAAGTCTCGGCATTATATTTTACAGGTAAGTAGCTTCAAAATTGTGTGACCATTGAGCATGGTAAGGTTCAAGAATATTGTGAAAGACATGCACATGTCATCGGTGGGTGCCAGCTCAGACACTGTAGTGTCTATCCGTTTTGTCAACTATATCGACTCCACCTTTAGTTTCATTATAAGACTTCACAGTTTCCGAAAGTTTCTTCTCAGTGTTCTCATTCACGCGACATCCAACATACATGTTACACAGAATAAGGTCTATTTTTTTCTTTTCCTGTTGGTATGATGTGATAAGGTTGTTGGCTTACTTGTACAAGTGCGTTACATGCAGTGCATCGTCTCCACTTCGCGGAGGACCTCTTTGAGTGATCTCCGGCTTGTGCCAAATAAACTAGCTCCTTTTCGTTTCAGCTCATCCGCCAGTTTCATGGAAGTGAAGAAGTTGTCAGTCGCGTTGTTACGATCACAGTTGAGGAATGGCTGTACCAGCTTTATAACGACATCATGAACAAGGTTCTTGTCTAGATAATTAGTTTCATTTTTACCACGGGAAGGAAATCCATTGAGGATGTAGCGCTTGTCAGCATTACACAAAAGCCTATACTTTATCCCGTACTTATCAGCTTGACTCAGCATTTGCTGTATGAATGGGCACATAGCACTTATAAGGATACAGTTGGTCGTCGACAGTCATGTTTTCGTCCGACATATTGCAGACAATGCAGCTGTCAATAAACAAATTCCACATGTCTGAAGCAAGGCGGAATTTATAAGTTTCATTACGTTTTTTCTTGATGATATACAAGCAAACCTAAGATGTATGCATATTTATGGAAATCTGTTCCTTTACATGGTGCTATGAAAGAAAGGAGGTCCCCACCTACTGCTTCACAAGTCTTTGGAGGAATTACGCTAAGCGCCATGAGCCCCAGGAACGTAGAGTAATCCAATGAAAGCATGTAGTTCTTCCAGGCTTAGGGACCGCTCATTATTACCAATTGTGCAGTGAGCTTTTTCTTCAATTTATTTTTTTATCAGTTTCAATAACTGACGTATAGCCGCAAAGCAAAGAGTGGAGAGTCGTCTACAACATGTCGTTCGGCGTGTCCCGTCTGTCCTGTTATCTCCCACAACACATTCTGGGCTGTGCGCCTGCCTGCTGTGTCGCCTGGCATTTGTCCCCTTGGCCGCACTGGAATTCCCCACTTCCACGCCAGGGAGTAGGTACCGCATGGCGCCTCCTCTTCCTCGTCCACCATGAGATGCTTCACCACGTGTGGCACCCAATGGATTGCAACCATGTCCACTTCTCGCTGTTCTGTCAACTGCACCCACCGTCACGTCGTAGCCATCTTGTGAGTAGTGCACAACTTCTGGATCATCGCCATTGCACTGTCAGCTGCAAATTGAATCATATGCCAAAATTCCTTGTAACTCTTGAGAGATAGGGAATTACTGCAAAAGACCGGCCATGACGCAAGATGTTCAGTGACACTGCGCTGGAATTTTGAATAAAGATTTATTTATCAGTGACTTACCGACTCCGTCAGATGCTGACGCCATCATCGTACTTATCGAAGGTCCCGACCTGCATTGCACACACGTTTGTCTCGTCGTTGGGAGGGACATGCACGCCTTCGGGTGTAACCGGTAAACCTGACACAAAAGAACAGAAGAAAGCCAGCTGTATGGCCGACCGCGTGCTCATTGGTTCAAAAAATTAGGTACAATGGTTCATGCTTAGATTGTGTAAGAGGTAGGTTATAGTCAGATGGATCAGATTCTAATTGCTGTTCATTTCAATGAGTCTGAATCACTAGAGTCAGCAGTTTACTCCGAAATAAAATAGTCGTTTTCCTCCGAATTCGGACCACTACCGGGTTCATCACTCAATTGCGTCGGTGAAACATTCTCCAGACAGCGCTGAATCTCGGCCACAGAAAGGCTACCTCGTCTTGCCATCGTAGCTTCAATGACTCGAACTGGCGAAAATAAGCTGCCTCAGCTCGCTCAGCTTGACCACAGATGAAGATATACCGACAGGAAAATTCCGTAAGAGCGACGCACCTGACATCTGCTGTCATGTAAAAGAATTATTATCAGTGCCTCAGACAGCGGTGTAGGACGGGGGAAGACCTCCAAACTGTATTATATCTCACTCTGTGGCTTGACAGACTTATTTCGTAAGTCTGCATGTCCCCAGTCCGTAGAAATCGGAAGTCGCACTAATGTGGAGTACAGCCCGATCGCTGAATTCTTTGATTTCAAGTTCATTTGGATCCAAAGTGTCGTAATATACTCCTACATCTCCCGAAGAACGTCGAGGCATTCCCAGAAGCTGAAAACCGGTGTCACCGATACCAAATTACGTTAAAAGCCATGTGGATAAAAAATGACCCACTGCTGCAACAGGTAAAGTTTTCATGCTTCTAGGTTGGCTAGGAGGGATGAAATTTCGGTGAGTTGTACAACTTCACAAATGATGAAAATTCACGGGAGAATTTGATCCTGCTGAAACCTCAATACAACTTGGGATAGGAAAAGAATCACATGGAGTGGTGGACCCACAGTTCTTCCATTATTTGTCTTTTGAATGATCAGATTTATTTACAATGCACACGATAACACCAAATAAAATCTAATAATCATCAAGTATCTCTGAACATAAGAGGTTGTTATATGAAAATAAACCTTTTTAAATATTAACAGCGGATTGCCATGACTTAAATTTCAATTCTTGATACCTCAAGGAATCAGTGCCAGCAACAAATAAAAATAAATTTCTTAAACTCTAAGAAAGTAAACGGTAAATCTTGCAGAATCTTCTTAAACAGTCACAGTTATTAAGTTAATAACTTGTAATTTAGAATAAACACCCAAGCATGGCAGATTTGACAAATTTTGTTGTATTCATAGAACGGCTGCGGTGTAAAATTGAACCCAAGCAAACAATAGTGAGCTATAATTAAAAATAGGAATCTAAAGAGATGGCAATCAGAACAAAAATTACATTAAAGTTTTCCTCAACACGCCAAGTATATATATAAATGTTTGAATAGGCAAAGGAACTGCCTCAAAGTTTATTTATAACATGGCTCACATATTGACCTTTATGCAGCGTATTAAGGAGCAGGTATATCAGAGCCTTAAGAGGAAAAAAATGGTTCAAATGGCTCTGAGCACTATGGGACTTAACTTTTCAAGTCATCAGTCCCCTAGAACTTAGAACTACTTAAACCTAACTAACCTAAGGACATCACAAACATCCATGCCCGAGGCGGGATTCGAACCTGCGACCGTAGATGTTACGCGGTTCCAGACTGTAGCGCCTAGAACCGCTCGGCCACTCCGGCCGGTTCCTTAAGAGGAAGCAAGCCACCAAAGTGAACATTTCCACTAAAGCAATAGCGAACACACCTCAAACATAGCCGGAAGGCATGTGCAGGGGCACAACAGAAACAGGCCCTTGCGGCAAGGAGCTGCAGAATGTCGAATTCGCACGTGACAAGGCTAAGAGGCGCTGCTAACAAACACCACATACTTTAGGTATACGTTACAGAAATACAAATTACATGAACAACAATCGCCAACTTCTTACGACATCACGGATGTAAGCCCAAAAAGATCCATCATAAAATAAAGTAACAAATATTACTCTCCCTCCCTGCCCCCCACACAAAAAAAAACAACTGCCTACAAGAAATAGGTCTTAAATCACTGGTAAGGAAGTATAAATATATAATAATTAACGTCACCCCAAACAGTTCAGGAAAACTACATCAAAATCTCACGCCCCGGTGCCAGCGACGCCAGCAAGAAGTGAATATAAGCGGCTCTCCCGCCAGCCTCGGACGGACATTGGTGGAAAGTATTCGTGGGGTATTAGCACGGCCTAGCAGAGTGTGCTACGAGAACTTTTATCAGTGTTCCATAAACTGTGTTTAAAACTAGCAGGAACATTGCATAGCCAAGAGTATTACTGATTGCATGTCGCCCATCGCTTGCGACTCAACCCATCAAATGTCAGTGTTAATCTGCACTATAGAAATAAAGCTATTAATTTCATTTGCTTGAATTGTTGTATAGCATTCCGAGAACGCAGTATTCCTGTAAGCACCCTATACGAGACGAGTGTGCAGGACCCAACAATTTCAATCGAACAGATAGAACAAATGGATGATTAAGCTTACCCCTCCTAGGGAATACTTAGTGACTAGGCGGTACAAATAGTGTTTTCTTGAATCAGTCTTCGGCCTTAACAAACATCTAGAATCTAGTTTAAAAACAGACTTGGCAACACATGGAACTCCTCTTAAAATAATTTAAAGGTAAAATTATAAACCCTGTTTGTTGTTGTGGTCTTCAGTCATCTCCATGCTACTCTACTCTGCGCAAGCTTCTTCATCTCCCAGTGCCTACTGCAGTCTACATCCTTCTGAATCTGCTTAGTGTATTCATCTCTTGGTCTCCCCTCTACGATTTTTACCCTCCACGCTGCCATCCAGCACTAAATTGGTGATCCCTTGATGCCTCAGAACATGTCCTACCGACCGATCACTTCTTCTGGTCAAGTTGTTACACAAACTCCTCTTCTCCCCAATTCTATTCAATTCCTCCTCATTAGTTATGTGATCTACCCATCTAGTCTTCAGCATTCTTCTGTAGCACTACATTTCGAAACTATCATTTCTCTTCTTGTCTAAACTGTTTATCGTCCATGCTTCACTTCCATACATGGCTACACTCCATACAAATACTTTCAGATACGACTTCCTGACACTTAAATCTATAATCAATGTTAACAAATTTCTCTTCTTCAGAAATGCTTTCCTTGCCATTGCCAGTCTACATTTTATATCGTCTCTACTTCGACCATCATCAGTTATTTTGCTCCCCAAATAGCAAAACTTCTTTACTACTTGAAGTCTCTCGTTTTCTAATCTAATTCCCTCAGCATCACCCTTGTTTTGTTTTTGTTGATGTTCATCTTATACACTCATTTCAAGACACTGTCCATTCCGTTCAACTGCTCTTCCAAGTCCTTTGCTGTATCTGACAGAATTACAATGTCATCGGCGAACCTCAAAGTTTTTATTTCTTCTTCATGGATTTTAATACCTACTCCGAACTTTTCTTTTGTTTCCTTTACTGCTTGCTCAATATACAGATTGAGTAGCATCGGGGAGAGGCTACAACCCTGTCTTACTCCCTTCCTAACCACTGCTTCCCCTTTCATGCCCCTCGACTCTTATAACTGCCATCTGCTTTCTGTACAAATTGTAAATAGCCTTACGCTCCCTGTATTTTACCCCTGCCACCGTCAGAATTTGAAAGAGAGTATTCCAGTCAACATTGTCGAAAGCTTTCTCTAAGTCTACAAATGCTAGAAACGTAGGTTTGCCTTTCCTTAATCTTTCTTCTAAGATAAGTCGTAAGGTCAGTATTGCCTCACGTGATCCAACATTTCTACGGAATCCAAACTGATCTTCCCTACGTCGGCTTCTACCAGTTTCTCCATTCGTCTGTAAAGAATTCGCGTTAGTATTTTGCAGCTATGACTTATTAAACTGATAGTTCGGTAATTTTCACATCTGTCAACACCTGCTTTCTTTGGGTTGGGATTGTTATATTAATCTTGAAGTCTGAGGGAATTTCGTCTGTCTCATACATTTTGCTCACCACATGGTAGAGTTTTGTCAGGACTGGCTCTCCCAAGGCTGTCGGTAGTTCTAATGGAATGTTGTGTATTCCCGGTGCCTTGTTTCGACTTAGCTCTTTCAGTGCTCTGTCAAACTCTTCACGCAGTATTGTATCTCCCATTTCATCTTCATCTACCTCCTCTTCAATTTCCATAATATTGTCCTCAAGAACATCGGCCCTGTATAGACCCTCTACATACACCTTCCACCTTTCTGCTTTCCCTTCTTTGCTTAGAACTGGGTTTCCATCTGAGCTCTTGATATTCATGCAAGTGGTTCTCTTTTCTCCAAAGGTCTCTTTCATTTTCCTGTAGGCAGTATCCATCTTACCCCTCGTGAGATAAGCCTCTACATCCCTACATTTGTCCTCTAGCCATCCCTGCTTAGCCATTTTGCACTTCCTGTTTTGGGACGTTTATATTCCTTTTTGCCTGCTTCACTTACTGTATTTTTGTATTTTCTCATTTCATCAATTAAATTCAGTATCTTTTCTGTTACCCAAGGATTTCTACTAGCCCTCGTCTTTTTACCTACTTGATCCTCTGCTGCCTTCACTATTTCATTTCTCACAGCTACCCATTCTTCTTCTACTGTATTTCTTTCCCCCATTCCTGTCAATTGTTCCCTTATGCTCTCCCTGAAACTCTGCATAACCTCTGGTTCTTTCAGTTTATCCAGGTCCCATCTCCTTAAATTCCCACCTTTTTGCAGCTTCTTCAGTTTTAATCTAAAGTTCATAACCAATAGATTGTGGTCAGAGTCCACATCTGCCCCTGGAAATGTCTTACAATCTAAAATCTGGTTCCTAAATCTCTGTCTTACCATTATATAATCTATCTGATACCTACTAGTATCTCCAGGATTCTTCCATGTATACAATCTTCTTTCATGATTTTTGAACCAAGTGTTAGCTATGATTAAGTTATGCTCTGTGCAAAATTCTACCAGGCGGCTTCCTCTTTAATTTCTTAGCCCCAATCCATATTCACCTACGAAGTTCCTTCTTTTCCTTTTCCTACTGTCGAATTCCAGTCACCCATGACTATTAAATTTTCGTCCCCTTCACTACCTGAATAATTTCTTTTATCTCATCATACATTTCATCAATTTCTTCTTCATCTGCAGAGCTAGTTGGCATATAAACTTGTACTACTGTAGTAGGCGTGGGCTTCGTGTCTATCTTGGCCACAATAACGCGTTCACTACGCTGTTTGTAGTAGCTTACCCGCACTCCTATTTTTTTATTCATTATTAAACCTACTCCTGCATGACCCCTATTTGATTTAGTATTTATAACCCTGTATTCACCTGACCAATAGTCTTGTTCCTCCTTCCACCGAACTTCACTAATTCCCACTATATCTAACTTTATGCTATCCATTTCCCTTTTTAAATTTTCTCTACAAAACGTAAAATCAAAATCTCAAAGTTAGTGAACATGAATTATAACCCCAGGTCTTGACAAAATTAACAAAAGTTTGTAAGGAACTTTATTAAACGCTAAAACTTAAACTGCAAACTGCCATCCACATGAGGCGAAGGTAAAGTTCACTAGTAAACCACTGAATTTGAAAGGGCTGCTCGGCTTACTGCGTTAGTAATCCACAGCGAGTAAAGATCTCAGTGCTATACTTGATGGCCAAAGCAGGGACAGTCACTAATTTATTCTCAAAATTTCCACCAGTGACATAAATACAAAGGTAAAACACGGGTGCGGCCAAGATTAATCGTAATAAATTAAAATGTTCCAGTGATCCATAGAGAACCAACAAGAAAGGAAGAGGTACTAGCACGAACAGAAGAGGAACAGATATCAGTGCATGAACAATAATGACCGCACAATTTTCCTGTAATGATTCTTGCATACCTGGAAAAGATGAAGTAAAAGCTGCAAACGTCCAGGTCCACACAGCATGGGTAAACAGGAAATTGCTAATCCACTGAAGGCACTGTAGGCAGTATCCATCTTACCCCTCGTTAGATAAACCTCTACATCCTTACATTTGTCCTCTAGCCATTCCTGCTTAACCATTTTGCACTTCCTGTCGATCTCATTTTTGAGACGTTTGTATTCCTTTTTGCCTGCTTCACTTACTGCATATTTGTATCTCACCACAGATGCAGCAGTGTGACTGCCAGTATATAAAGGAGTGACATGTCGATCTCAGCACAAACAGAGCTGATGGCCGAAGGAACCGTTTCGCACACAAACCCCAGCATTATACCACCACACGGCACCTCTTCTGTCCGTTTTCACCTCACGACCCACTGACGCCCTATTGAAAACTCTCTGAAGTAAGTAGTGATCATCTATGAAAATTGCATGTTAAATTCGCGCCCCCTTGTCGGAGCGTCAATAAAAGAAGACATCGGGAAGACAAAGATAAAATGAACGGGGCCATCACACCCAACCGCAATAACTTTGAAAGGGGGCAGGGCCCATGAAAAACCCTTGTGGGTAACAAGTGTTAACATCCTGTCTCATTGTTGAGACTGCTACAAGTTTTGTTTAGAAGTAGTGGTAGCGCTATTCGTGCTACTGTCTCTCAGACATTCATGCATGTTTTAAGGACATTGCAGCCACTGCGTTATAGTATTTCATGAGAAGACGAGGCCTCGACAATAATCATACGTCTCTTCCTGTCCCGGAATCACAGCAGTCGCGCGGATACAGGACGTAGACAGAGGGCTACTTACGGAAGTTCGGGTCCGAATCAGTGCATGGATTGAGGAGGGTCTATGGCGACAGCATGAATAAAACGGGAAATCCGGTTTAGAGCAGCTGGAATCTGCCCATATTTTAAACTGCGAATACATTTCTTGTGAGACAGTTTAGGCTGATGGTCGCAAGAAAGCCTACATATCGTCATATACAGTCAAACCTCGATATAACGAATTTCATGGGACCACGAAAATTAAATTGTTGTACCAGGGTTATTGTTATAATGAGGTTTTGTTATCGCGTCTCGGAGCAAGGAGCCATGGTATCGTGGCTGAGAAGTACATTACTGTAGTAACTTTCTGATGAAAAATAACATTAAAAGACAAATAATAAAACACATTTTGTTCACGTCATCTATTAATACTGTGCCTGTAGAATATATAACTTTGGTATACAGAATAACTCACCTATTTTCCTTTGTTTCTATTTTCTTAAAGATTCTCTTTTTAGTATTGTCCTTATCTCCTCTAACGCAATCAATTGCTGCGTTAAAACACTGTGGATTGAAGATGCTACTTGCTGAATGGTTTCCAAATGACCTATTAGCTCCATCAGAGGAAGGGGATTCGCATTTATCACATCACTGTCATCGTCAGAATCTTCAACAGGCCAATTATCCTTTAACTCCTCGATGAAATTGGAAATTTGTGGTAAGTTCCTATGGGATTAAACTGCTGAGGCCATCCGTCCCTAGGCTTACACACTACTTAATCTAACTTAAACTAACTGCAGTTTAAGGGCAACACACACAAACGCATGCCCGCGGGCGGCCTCGAACCTCGGACGGGAGGAGCCCTGTGGACCGTGGAAACGTGCCCTAGACCGCGCGGTTACCCCGTGCGGCACCTCGATGCTAGATTCGTCGGTATATGCTTCAAACACCAACGCCTCATCATTCACTGAAAAGTATTCAATTACTAAAGCAACCATGGTTTTACCAGTAACTCCTGAATAAATCTCCAAATCACTCTGAATATCATCCTGCGTTATTTCATCCACCACAACACTCTCACCAACATCTTCACTTTCGGAAATTCTTTCCAGTAGTTGACAGTCACGTTCGGCTGTATACTGTTCCACGAAGTTGAAATCATGTCACAAGCCTGCTTCACATTGAAACTGTAGGGGTTGCTCACCTTCCTTTCAATGTTTGCGATCACGTCATGAACTAAATGTGAACGGTATTTTGTCTTAAAGTTCTTAATTATCCCCATATCTATTGGCTGAAGTTTCGGAGGACTTTTCGGGGGGAAGTATCATAGTTCTACGTTTTTCAACGCTGGTATATTGTTACTACAATTATCCACCAGCAATAAAATTTTCCTATTCTTCATTGAAATCCCTTTATCAAGCGATTGCAGCCACCCACAAAAAGAGTACACATCATTCGTACTTTTCAATTTGCCTTGAATGTGTCTGCAAAAATGA
Organism: Schistocerca piceifrons; assembly: GCF_021461385.2. Lineage (NCBI taxonomy): Eukaryota > Metazoa > Arthropoda > Insecta > Orthoptera > Acrididae > Schistocerca > Schistocerca piceifrons. Next base: position 86,121,770 of record NC_060141.1, read on the forward strand.
AATCACATTTACAATACGACTGTAGCAAAATAATTACAGCTGAAGGTAAAATAAAATGTGTGTACCCTCTTACCTGGGAAGCTTGTTACAATTTTGGAGCACCGCGGGTTTGCTGATCGTCCGATCACCAGTGGTGTCAATTTATGTGTCCTGATGCGTTGCTGCAGAAAAGAACAGTTAGACGTACTTTACACTGCTTCCCTCCTTTACACGTTTGTCCTGTTAAGACCATCGTCTTCTCTGTCATCAGTTGATAAAACAATCCCGTCTCATCTGAGTTGTACAAGTATTCTAGACTGTATTTTTCTAACAGTTCACACGTGGAGTTTTTCCTCCAAAATTCTGCATCACTTAAAGGTGCTGATATCTTGTCTCCTGAAATCACTTTAAAAATGATCCCATGCCTGTCCTTAAATCTTTGCATCCGCCTGTTACTTGCCTACTTAGCGAAATATAAGGCTTTTTGACATATCAACGGACCACTAATTGGTACATCCTACGCATGCATCTGATTAAACCGCCGCAGTGAAGCACTGTCCACATCGTCAGCAGCAGCCGTCTTCATTCCTTTTCTTGACGGGTTAAATATGCCATCCACGAAATTTTCTTGAATTTCCTTTCTTTTTTTAAGCAGTGTAGCTATCATTAATTATGCAAGTCCATACTTCCTCGCCACGCCTACTTGTTTCATTCCACCGCGGCCGGCAACAAAAATCATCCACAGACCGCAAACATCAGGGAGATAAGCTGCATATGAGCCCGACAACACACTTCTGTGTGCTACTAAAGCTCTACCATGGAAAAACTAAACAATCGTTTAAACAAAGGAATTCTTTGACGTCTGCCGCTCAGCACAGCTCGCCCGCGGCTGTACGCTATTCTCACTACCGCTAGAATAAACACAGTACTGTAGCATGTAGCGAAGCTTCTGGAAATAAAGCGCCGAAACTATAGTAGCTAAATAAACAATACCTACCGCTATAGTAAGCTTCTTAGAAGTATGGAAATAGTAATTCCTAGAAATTTTATCTTCGTTATAACAGGAGGTTGCTAAATTTATTTCACTGCTGTAATTAGAGGTAATTAACAAAGTATATATAGGAAGGCAGCCGGGGCCATAAAAAATCATCGCTGTACTCGGGTTTATCGTTGTATTGGTAATCGTTATACGGAGGTTTGACTATACTGGCGTTCCACGTCCATGCACAGAACTAGGTTTTTTTTTTAAGTAGCGATGAATTACGCATCTACATGACTTCATAATTTAAAAAAATCAACAAAGAGTTAGTGGAAAGTTACAAACCAACATTCGTACAAACATCACTTTCACCTACAGTCAAATCAATGAAATGATCCAGATCGAAAACTTATACAATAGGTTTCTACTAGATCAACATAAACAGATGGTTCATAAAACTCCGACGGGATAAGTAGGCCCAGTCTACGAAAGTGCTACGTGATAAGGAGCATGGTTTAAGCTTCCAGAAGTAGCATAGATCCTTCCAGCTGAAGTCACAGTAAACCGGGAGGGACGCAGTTACACAAAACGATTCTCGGAAGACACGCTATAAAGCAATCAGACGATCGGCGATGACGCTATAACATATCATCTCAACAACGACAAAACAGTTATCTCGTGTACTGCGTCTTAGCCGTGTCCACACGCGCAGCTCAGCACAAAACTAAGAAAACAGGCTCGGCGCAGCGCTGCGCATGCGTTCGTTGCCAGGTGTTCGGTTTTTTATCCAACTTTTCGTGATATCATTCTCGTGTCCGGTGTCCCGTACCGAAGTGTGAGTGGTTCATTAGTTTTAGAATTCCATTCATATCACTAATTACATTATTTGCTTACAAAATTAACATACTTGGCTAACATTGAGCTGGTGCGTTTTCTGGCGCCAGTTTCCATCGATCGTCATTTTGATCTTTGAGTCGACTTCGATGCGTATTTGTCTTTTGCTCACCTTTGGCGACACGGATTTAACGGCAGCGCGTGCGCTCTGTTGGGGAGGTGCGTCGGAATCGGCGGTGAGCGAGAGTCACGTGGGACTGTGTACGTAGGCAGGACGGCAAGAGGACCAGTCGGACAACGGAGGAGCGGGGCCAGCGGCTACGGCGTGTTGAGTCGCGTGGGCAGATCCACCGCCCATGGTGGTTTGGTTTACCTAGTGGTCGGAAGGATAAGCTCCTTCGAGTCTGTTACAAGGTACGTCGGCCGATTGAATTGGAGTCGCCGAAATAATTCTTGTCATCTTAACTTTAGGACATGATTTTTAGCGAACTTATTAATCGAAGTTTAAGGGCTGGCACTGGCCAAGTAACTCACGGAGGCTAATTTATCTCAATGCAGTTGCATGGATCACCTGTTCTCTAAATAAGATTGTGTAGTTTATGTCTCACAATATTGGCTGCCGTTGATGTGTGTTTTGTTACAGATAATTGGCAGCGGTCGATGTGAGAATACTGGGAGCAGAGCACCAAAGGGGCAAAGAGATATTTAAGGCCCTGTCCTCTCCTTTACATCTTGGGTTATGTTGTCACTGTTGCGTGATTACATCTTTCCGGTGGAGAATTACAGCATCCGAAGTTCAATTGCAATGCAAAGTCATTTCCTGTCTCGTGGATCTCTCGTATTGATTTGAATCCTTGATCTGCTCGCGTCTAGCGCTAATTCACACGCAATATTGAAGCGATCTCATTTTAGGGGTATTGTCGTATGGTCATGTTCTAGTTGTAATTATTCTAAAAATATTGTTGATTAATCAACTAAGTAAATTTGAAGATTGGCTTGGTCAAAATTAAAGCACCTCTTTCATTGTTTTAGTCATTTGTATATAGTTTTATTTAGGAAAGTTGGCTAGCCAAACCTTAAAAGATCTGTGTTCTAACCCTTAATCTCTTCCTCAGCTGATAGGAAGGAATGAGAGTTCTGGTGGGAATTGTATGGACATTTGTACTATTTAAGTAAAGCTTTACGTGAGTATATTTACCTAGTCATATTCAAATTTCATATTTTATGAGTCTTGTTTCGGTTAAAAAAATTTATTTGTTACTTGACCAAGTGATCTGACCTTGTAAGCCGGCCTGTGTGGCCCAGCGGTTCTAGGCGCTTCAGTCTGAAACCGCGCGAACGCTACGGTCGCAGGTTCGAATCCTGCCTCGGGCATGGATGTGTGTGATGTCCTCTGGTTTGTTAGGTTTAAGTAGTTCTAAGTTTTAGGGGACTGATGACATCAGTTGTTGAGTCCCATAGTGCTCAGAGCCATTTGAACCATTTGGCCTTGTAAGGCAGTCTCCTGTATTATTGTGATTGTGATTTTATAATGCTTTTGTTTGTAATAAAATATGTAGCAACTACAACGGATTACTATCGTGATTTTGGTGTGTCATTACCATTACCACATTTCAACATTAAAAAAATATCGAAGAGATAGTGGCGGTTCGATGCAGCTTTATCTATGTGGAAAGAGTCTTGGGTCACGTGAATCATTTATGGTTTGTCGCTGGAAACAAACTGAGTGTCGATACGATAACAGAAGAATTACGTATTCGTTCTATTTTGAAGTTTGCACTATACGATGAGTTTTACCAAAAAACTAAAAGTAACAAAACTTGATTGAAAACTATACCCTCCCCCCCCCCAAAGAAAAAAGAAGAAGGACAATGCTCCGTCCGAACAGGCATCGGAAGACCCAGCGGTAGCGAACAACCGACCGCACGCCGTGCCATCCTAAGCTAATATGCGTCATTGGATGCAATTCAGAGGTGGGCTGCTAGATTTGTTACCGGTAGGTTCGAACAACACGTAAGTGTTGGGGAGATACTTCTTCGGGAACTTAGATGGGAATCCCTGGAGGGAAGGCGACGTTCTTTTCGAGAAACGCTATTGAGAATTTTTTGAGAACCAGCATTTGAAACTGACTGCCTAACGATTCTATTGCCAGTAACGTACAATGCGCGTAAGGACCACGAAGATACGAGAAATTAGGGCTCATACGGAGGCATACAGACAGTCGTTGTCCCATCACTCTGTTTTCGAGAGGAACAAGAAAAGAAGTGACAAGTAGTTGTACAGAGTACCCTCAACCAAGCACCATACGGTGGCTTGCGGAGTATCTGTGTACATCCAGACACGGATGGGCAGGTGGTCAGCACACCGCTCTCCCGGTCGTTGTCAGCTTTCGTGACCGGTCCCGCTATTTCTGAGACAAGTAGCTCCTTCATTGGCCTCACAATGGTTGAGTACACCCCGCTTGCGAACACCGCTCGGCAAACCAGAACTGCACCTATACAAGTGTTAGCCAAGGCCGACAGCGCTTATCTTTGGTGATCTGACGGAAACCGCTGTTACCACAGCGGGCAAGGCCGTTGGCGAAAGCTATAACTAGCAATAATAAATATAATTTTTAATATTTACTAATGTTTTATTGTGTTCACCCTCAGCCCTCAGTAGAGCCGTCCGACAGGTAATGTTCGGTAATTCTGTCAGTCTAATCCGACAAAACCTAGGAGCGGCAAATGTGGACGTCAAACCACGCCATTCCGCGCCACACTGTGAAACAGTGAACGAGTTGCGGTCAGTGACGGTACATCAGAGGAAATGGCTCTGTTTGGACGGTTTGTCTCGTTTTCCCTTGCTCTGCAACGTTCTGCGCTGCTGTCTGCCGTGCGTTTGTGTGCGATGCTGGGCTGCGCATTGCGCCGCGTCCAGCATGGCTGCGGCTATAAATGTAGGTCTGGAATTATCGAACAAGGGAACAAAAACCATACGAACTCATATTCTGAATGAATGGGCACGATCAAATTAAGGGTAGTGAACAACTCAATACTTTGTACTCTAAGGGTTTTCTCCGGATTACGAAATACGACAAATTACCACCATGCATTGCAACCAAAAGGACCAAATTTAGGAAGTATGGGAAGATATTAGGCAACATTAGTACCCAATGGACGAAAGAATCCTTCGATTAAAGGAAGTAATTGTAACAGAAACTTCAAAGTTACTTATCGCTCCTTAGGTTTATTCACTGGAGTTTCGTAAGCACTACATCGAATAGCAGACTTAACATGTTCCCCTATCCCTACCGTGACTGCGTCTCTGTAGATGACCTCAATTTTCCTCGGCTTCCCACGAAGAAAGCATGTAACTTGGAAATTACTGTAGAAAGTGGTGTCGTCGGGAAACGAACATCCCACCCGAATGAATATCTTATTAGCGACAAGTAGTATAAGCATACAGGGACACATACACGACTTCTTAGTGGAAGGTCAAACTAAGATACAGATTCACCTGCAATCGTTTGTAAGCGATTAAAATATAACAAAATAATTATGCTAAACTTTGTCGCTCTTATATAATTTTAGGTTTTTGTCCGTACCTGTTGTTTAGGAGCTGCGGTCTGCATTCCTTTAACAAAGATAATAACCAGTCATCAGCTGCTCAAAAACTTTTATTAAATTCGTTTTATAGGTTTCAGCAGATTAATCTATCATCTTCAGAAATCTGTTACAGTCTTAAAACCTAGTTACGCCAACGTCAAATAAGGATCGGACAATAAAGGTGCCCTGCGTTAAGGAATTTTAGGAAACACTGATTCATCTGTAAATTAGACCGCATAGCCTAAAAAACTCTAGTGCGAGCCATTCTTGAGTATTGATCGAGTGCTTCGGGACCCCATCAGGTCCGATTAAAGGAAGACATCCCCTCGCGCAGGAGTTTCGAATCCTCCCTCGGGCATGGCTGAGTGTGTGTTTTTCTTAGCATAAGTTAGTGTAAGTTAGATTAAGTAGTGTGTAAGTCTAGAGACGATGACCTCAGCAGTTTGTTCCCTTAGGAATTCACCCACACATTTTCCAGTAGGTTCGATCAACACGCAAGAAAGAACTTAAATACCTTCACCATTTCGCGACCCTATCATCAACTTCCAGTACAGCACTCGTGCCTGCCGCATCGCGGTTGCGAAGTGGGGCGGAGGCATTTCCAGATAAGTTTTATAGTCTGACGATAATTTGTGGATTTGTACTTTTACCTTGACGATGTCCACTATGGAGAAGCGGTGGTTACCGTTTTTCTGAAGAAGGCTGGGTTATCCCGACTGAAACCTAGGTAAATTCTAGGTAAACGGTGCAGCTGAGGCTGTTGATTATCAAAATTAAAATCAACACGCAAGTGTTGTGGAGGTGCTTCGGGAATTCAAATGGGAATCACTGGAGGGAATGACACGTTCCTTTCGCGAAGCACTATTGCGAAATTAACGGAACGAGCATCTGAAAGATCACTCCAGAACGATTATACTGCCGCCAATGTACATTTTGTGGAAGTACCACGGAAATAAAATAAGAGGAATTAGGGCTCGTACGAAAGCATGTGGACAGTGGTTATGCAGTGGGTAAGCAAAAGACTACAAGTGATACAGGTACCCTCCGACATGCACCATAAGGTCGGCTTGAAGAATATGTTTGCAGATGTAGACGTGGAAGAGCCAATGAATAATGTAGTCATATCATGATGAGCTGTTCTGTACTATAATACTCGTATATGTATACCTGATAAAACACATGGTGACTTGCTGTGTGGGTCATGTTCGAAGAACAATACATTATGAAAAGACGTGAAACATACAAGAATGTCTATAAATGATATTTCTGTGTTAAACGTTGCTGTTGGTTGAAGTCGGGTTATTACGTTCCTTTTGTAATCGCAGTCACTGAAGTGCCACGCAAGAGTGTGTGCTCTTTGCACGTAGACCTTGTGACTGGTGTAGGGAGAGTGAAGGACACAACAGCTGACGCATTTGTATTTACAGTTCTGTTGAAGTTCGTTGTATCTAACAAGTGCTGGAAAACAGGTGGTGATTGTTACCGAAGAATGGCGCTGTTTGCAACGACCCTTGAAAACAGTCATGGAGCCTGCCCAGTAGCGATTCGAGTCGTTATGTTTTAGGCTGCAAGGGCTGTTTACAGCGCAGTTGGCCTCTGGGCACGACGGAGCGGCAGCTGCGATGTGAGCGCGAAGCGTGGGTGGAGGGAGAGGGAGAGAGAGAGAGCCACCGCCGGCCCCCGGCTGCTTAGTGGCCGCGTGATTAGCACTCTCCAGAATACGGGCCGTCCCTCCAGTGCTCCGCCAGCTCCAGAGGACCCCGCCGATTTGTTCTGCAGGCTCCCGCCGGGCGCCGACGCTATAACGAAGCAGCCAGCTGCCAGCTCACGCGCTGATCCCAACCCATCACACAGTTGTTGCGTAAAGTGAGCCAGTGACAGAAGGGCGTAGGACGGATGGCGGAGGGAAGAAGGGTCGTGGAGGGTGCTATGAACTAAACACACTAGCTTTTCTCAGCCACCCAAGATCACTGTGGTAGGTTCTAATTTAGAAATCCTACTCTTACCTTCTGAGACTGTAGTGGATGAATGACATTAGTATAACTGGGGAAACCACTGCGCATCACCATATTCCTATCGGACAGATGGTAGCACTCATCTGCTAATTTTCTTTCCCTGTACCATGAAGATGTGGTTCAAATGGCTCTGAGCGCTATGGGACTTAACTTCTGAGGTCATCAGTCCCCTAGAACTTAGAACTACTTAAACCTAACTATCCTACGGACATTACATAAATCCATGCCCGAGGCAGGATTCGAACCTGCGACCGTAGCGGTCACGCGGTTCCAGACTGTAGCGCCTAGAACCACTCAGCCACCCCGGCCGGCCATGAAGATGTCTGTCTTCTTTACTTGGTAGGTATTTCGTCGCCTAACGGACAGTTTAATTTAAAAGGGCAGTGGGACAGAGCGAATGATATAGGACGATAGCCAGCAAATATGATTAAACTTGAATTTGTTTTGTCAGAAGAGAAACAAATGCATGATAGTCAGTTACAGTGTTTTATACACTAAAGAGTCAAAGAAACTTTTACACCTACCGTGTAGGGACCCCGTGAGCACGCAGAAGTGCCGCAACAGGACGTGGCATGGACTCGACTAATGTCTAAAATCCGTTAAGAGTTCGAGGGGATGGAGATCTTTTCTGAATGGTTCTGAGCACTATAGGACTTAACAGCTATGGTCATCAGTCCCCTAGAACTTAGAACTACTTAAACCTAACTAAGCTAAGGACAGCACACAACACCCAGTCATCACGAGGCAGAGAAAATCCCTGACCCCGCCGGGAATCGAACCCGGGAAGATCTTTTCTGAACAGCACCTTGCAAGGCATCCCACATATTTAAAATTATGTTCATGTCTGCGGAGTTTGATGTTCGGCGGAAGTGTTTAAATTCATAACAGTGTTCCTGGGACCACTCTGCAGCCATTATGGACGTGTGAGGTGTCACATTGACCTGCTGGAATTACACAAGTCCGTCGGAATGCACAATGGATATGAATGGATGCAGGTGATCAGACAGGATGCGCTTGTCAGAGACGTATCTAGACGTATCAGGGTTCCCATAGTACTTAAGCTGCACACGCACACACCATTACAGATCTCCATCAGCTTGAACAGTCCCCTGCTGACACGCAGGGTCCATAGATTCATGAGATGGTCTCCATACCCGTACACGCCCATCCACTCCATACAATTTGAAACTCGACTCGTCTGATGAGGCAGCATGTTTCCAGGGCAACATGTCCCCCGTCATCAACAGTTCAATGTTGGTGTTGACGGGCCCAGGCGAGGCATAAAGCTTTGTATCGTGATATCATGAAGGATACTTTGAAAGCCCACATCGATGATGTTTCGTTGAATGGTTCGAACGCTGACACTTGTTGATGGCCCAACATCGAATTCTGCAGCAATTTGCGGAAGAGTTGAACATCTGTCACGCTGACGATTCTCTTCAGTCGCCGTCGGTCACATGCTTGCAGGATATTTTTCCGGCCGCAGAGATGTCGGAGATTTCACTTTTTACCCTATTCCTGATATTCACGGTACATCCGTGAGATGATCGTACGAGGAAATCCCCACTTCATCGCCACTTCGGAGATGCTGTGTCTCATCGCTCGTGCGGTGACTATAACGCCACTTTCCAACTCACTTAAGTCTTGGTAACCTGCGATTGTAGCAGCAGTAAGCCACCTAACAACTGCGCCAGGCACCTCTGTTACGTATTCTGCCTGTTTACATATCTCTGTGTTGGAATACGCGTGCCTATACGAGTTTCTTTGGTATTTCCGTGTAGACAGCATTCACAATTCTGGATGACTTGGCGAGATGCCGCCTTACTGCAGGAGAAGCAATGAAACTAAAACCAAGAAACGTCAAACAACGAGAAATTTAAGCGAAAAGAAAACCACTCCGTAGACATAGTGAGTGGTGTTGAATTGAAACGAGTCAAGAAATTTAGAGTTGCTAACAATGAGTTCCGTAATATGTATACAGAGCTAGGGCCGCAAGAAGAGAGCTCGCCACATGGCTATCAATGAGGTCGGAATGTTGGAGTCTTACGCTGAAGAACTGTTTGACCGTACGAAAGAAACCACAGTAGGTGCTACGCGATACTTATCACGTGCATGCTGACTAATCCAGATGGCTCCCACGGACATAGCAGGCGGTGGTTGCGTACCAAAATCGCGGTAACTGTCGGACTCCTGCTCTGCGTTGCGTACTCGTCCAAGATCAGCAACCAAAAGGGTCTTTGAAGTTCCTCTCGTACCATATTTAATCATGGACATCGCACCGCAGTTTTGGTCTGCTATTAAAAAATAATCTGCCCCAGCAAGCAGGATTGGGAGAGGATGAAAACCATTGGTGCAGGCTCACCCCGGTCTGCAGCACGGATTCTTTGTCTCTCAAGTTGGGATACTTGTTTCGAGGTAGGTTCCCTATGACTTTGCCTGCTGTGTTTTTCCTCTTACATTCAGGTGTAACGGCCAGGAACATTACAGGAAATTTGCCATATTCAGCAATTTCTACTTTTAAAACCCCCCGCCAATTGATGGTCCATCATGTAGGCAGTCCATCTTTGGTATTGGCTGGCTGGGGAAAATTAGTTTAATTTCATAAACTGATCGGTTAAGTCTTGTAACTGTTTGATTAATGATCTGTCTACTCTAAGTTTATTATCAAAGAGCTCGGAAGCTTGTAACCAGAATTTGTGGTCGGAATTCTGAAATTAATGTTATTTGGCTGTCTTTCTTTGTGACAGGGACTGGCCAAATCAGCTGTTGTGCCGCCCCATGCTCATTTTACGATTTCAAAAAGTCTGTGTTATAATACGCAAAAGGAGTTGTACCAAACTAATACAACAAATAGCTAAAATTCAGGAGAGGTGTAAGACTGGGTTGCCCTCTGTCACTTGCTGATTTAATATGTTAGTCGATAAGGCAATAACAATAATGAAAGGAAAGACGACTGGAATAAAAATTAATGGTACCGTATTCATATTCACGGTATCTGATTTGCCGCTAACATTATGATAGTGACAGCCTCTGAGAAGGAAGTACAAACAATGTTTACGGTCTTAAATAAAGAGGTACCGAAGCTAAAAATAAATACCAATAAGACAAACTGTGACTGCAGATAAGAGAGGAGGTGCCGATAAGACTCTCACACGAACCAACAATAAGCAGCTCGAAGAAGTCATCGAATTTCACTGTCTTCGTAATAATGGAAAGGAAAACAATATATGTCTCACGAAATTCAAGAGAAGAACAGCACTCACAAACTGCGCCTTTTTCTAAAAAGTCGCACAAGACTCCACACTGTGAAATGATTTGTAAAGAGCTTTATATGGTTTGTCTTGAGATATGGACATGAAACCCGGATGTTAGCAAAGAAGTAGAACCTGACCTCGAGGGTGCGGAAATGTGCTGTTGGAAGAGAATTACACTGACTAGTCGGTCTGATCGAAAAACGACTGAGCTAGTTCTGTAAGAAATAGGACAGGAGATAGGCCAGCACAGAGCAAAACTCGTTTTTTTTTAACAAAACAACTTCGAAGGTAATATTGTAGGGAAGAAAACGAGATGAGGATCGAGAATGTCCTGTTTGAAAATGTGAACAGTGAGATGGGGTGTGGCTGCAAAGACAAGGCTTAGCCTTTTGAAAGACAATATGAATTGCATACAACTGATTAGAGTCGTTCTCCGACAATCCCAAGTGAAAGTTCATCTGACTATGCCCTACATGGCGACAACAGTTAACCTTGGCAAACGCATCATAAAACTTGCTCATGTACGTAAGAAGGATATGATTAGTTAGTACCACAAGTGGATTAAGTGGTGTTCCGGCATAAAGTCAAGCGACGACACTCCAGTTGGGGTCTATAGAACAGAGAGGGCTGTGAGAAGACGTCAGCCAATCGCACGCTGACCGACCTTTCTCCAGGACGACAACGCGACAGCAGCGGCTCCTATGTGCAGAGGACGTAAGCCCAACTGGTCGCGGCGCAGTTGAAGAGTAGCTTCAAGATTAGCGAGTTCTATAGCAGCACTGGCACTGATTACTTTGCTTCTACAATCTATGTAACACGGACTTGGTAATTGTTTGTACTGAAGAACCCTGCTTATTTTGCATGTTGCCCTTTGCTTGCGACGGATCTGTGCAATCTCAAAAGTTAAGTACTGTAATCTGTTCATTTTGTAATAAAACTCATTAATACGATTTGTTTGAATGTCGTCTAGAGATCCGATAAAGACACACCATTTTCACGACTAGGCTGCATTTAAAAGTCTAATTAAGGGAGTGCAAAGAGCATTGAACTCTTAGTGTAGTGAAGATAGCCTTATACACACTCTTTCGTTCATTTACGCTGTTTGTGCCATCTGAAACAAGTCTGAATCTTACTTAACTGCACAAACTCAGACTTTTGAAAACATGAAAGAAGTTGATGTGAAAGCATTAGGTGAGAGCTGATCTGCACCGTATGCCGGAAGCGCTGCTGCATCAGTCTTCTTACGAGTACATACCATAAATGCTCAAAAGACACGTAATATATAATACTACTCAGGACATTTTCAAATGTTCAGTATTTATGAGTGCCAGTAAAATTGGACGGGACATAAAATCATTTTATTGTCTGTTGGAGGCCGTGTGCTTATATAAACACGTGGTTGTAACAAAAGCAAAGAAGATTTGGGAAAAAGAGCACATCGACACCAGATTTGTTAATAACTTGCTATGTTAGAAAACCACTTCTTCTACATAATATGCAGACACGCAGTGAACCTCCATAATTAACATTGAAATTTCAACTCAGCGCAAAAGGAATAAAGCACTTCGTAGTAGACGGGTACGTAACGTAATGTTATAAAAGGATCGAATTGACTAGTTACAGGATGAAAGGGCGCTGACCTGTACCCAAAGGATCGCGGTATCAAGACCCTGTACGGAAAGCATTTCAATTTTTTCGTTACTTATACTAAAATTAAACCAAGTAATACTTAGTATATTGGATTTAGCAATATTTTCATAAAAACCATTAAAAGTAGAGGCTAAGAATACTTTGGGATTCTCAATAAATTTTCCAAGAAAGGATTGTAAGAACTTCGTATATAAAATTAGATTCTGTTATATTATTTTACAGGTATCGATTAACAGGTGTGGGGTGACATTAGTCGTATAAAACGGGGGAACTACTACTTTCGTGCAACCGCCGAGGCCTGCCTGGAGGGCAAAATAAAACTGACGCAAGCCCTGTACCCTTTAATTACGATCCCTTCTCGGAAAGTTATTTGCAGAGTCTTCATGGAAGCTAAGCGCAATCCGTTCTTGGAAATTATTTGCAAACTCAAATTATCTTTTGTCTCTCCTTTACATGTCTTTTATGAAGATAACTATGAATACGATAAGGGATATTATTTCAATGTATTTGCGATGAAATTCAAGGAAAAATTTAAAATTGTGAAACGGACAAATGTTACCGCTAGAAACTCGATCCAACGACCCTCGGACTACCGTTCTACGCTCTCTCTGTTGACCCAAGCACTTATTAGAAACTACGCTAGCATAAAATGCTCATATCTCGCCCGATCCGCATCAAAAATACTTTATTTTCTAAATAACTGGAAATCTGCAGCTCCCATTTCCGTCATTCCCATGCAAGTTCTGCATACACGCTGAGGTTCCAAAGAAAGTGATATACGCCTGCGTATTGAAATACAGAGATATGTAAACAGGCAGATGCGGCAACGCCTACATAAGACAACAATTGCCTGGCGCAGTTGATAGATAGGTACCGGCTGCTACAATGGCAGATTATCAAGATTTAAGTGAGTATGGACGTGGTGTCACGGTCGGCGCATGAACTATGGGACACAGCATCTCCGAGGTGGCCATGAAGTGGGGACTTTCCCGTACAACCATTCCACGAGAGTACGGCGAATATCAGGAATCTGGTAAAACATCAAATCTCCAACATTACCGCGGCCGGAAAAAGATCCTGCAAAACCGGGACCAACGACGAATAAAGAGAGTCGCTCAGCGAGAGAAAAGTGCAACCCTTCGGCAAATTGCTGCAAACTTCAATGCTGGACCATCAATAAGTGTCAGCGTGCGAACCAGTCAATGAAATACCATCGATATGGGCCTTCGGAGCCAAAGGCCCTCTCGTGTAACTTGATGACTGCACGACACAAAGCTTTACGCCTCGCCTGTGTCCGTCAACACCGACATTGATGACTAGAAACATGTTGCCTGGTCGGACGAGTTTCATTTCAAATTGTCTCGAGCGGATGGATGTGTATGGGTATGGAGACAACCTCTTGAATCCATTGACTCTGCAAGTCAACAGGGGACGGTTCAAGCTAGTGGAGGCTCTGTAATGGTGTGGGGCGTGTGCACTTGGTGTGATATGGGACCCGTAGTACGTCTAGATACGACTTTGACAGGCGACAAGTACTTAAGCATCTTGTCTGATCACATGCATCCATTCGTGCACATTGTGCATTCCGACGGACTTGCGCAATTCCAGCAAGATATTACGACACCCCAGACGTCCAGAATTGCTACGGAGTGTCTCCAGGAACACTCTTCTTGAGTTCCAACACTTCCACTTGGCACCAAACACCCCAGACATGAACATTATAGAGCATATCTGGGATTCCTTGCAACTTGCTTTTCGGAAGATATCTCCACCCCCTCGTATTCTTAAAGATTTATGGGTAGCCCTGCAGGATTCATGCTGTCAGTTCCCTTCGACACTACTTCAGACATTAGTCGAGTCCATGCCTAGTCGTTTCGCGGCACTTCTACGTGCTTGCGGGGGCCCTACACGATATTAAGCCGATGTACCAGTTTTTTTGTCCCTTCGGTGTATATGCAATCTGTTTCTTCTGCCAGCAGCATCTGGTGATCTCATCAACAGATTTTCAGCGGCATGATGTTGAAAAGCAATCTTCACTCGTCGGACCGAGCAGAACTAAGACCGAAACAGGAGCAAACCTCACCAGCAACTAGACCACGCGACGCTAAGTTCACAACGAGTTCTTGTAGCAAACCATCTGATTGGCCACTGCGAACCAAAGAGCATCCTGTGCTTCAAACCAGGAGAAATATCTACGCAAGGGAGTACAACGTGGAAACGAGCGTGTTTACATGCATACTTTTTGGGTAACAGAGGATAGAAGTAAGTTAATCAATGAAACGGCTCAAATCGAAAAGCAGATGCATTTCGACTTGATCAAGGGATAACCAAAAAGGATTGCCACCGCTAAGAATATCATAATTTCACTCAATACATTAGATATAATTCTCGAAAATGGGCTGAAACTGCAATGTAAGTATGATGAAAATACAGAAACACTAGATTCAATCGAAAACTTCTTCCAACATTAGTTCGTAGACCTTAAAAATTTATTAATTGATGTCAGTTCAGCTTTACTTGGGTGATTTTACTCGTAAAACCATCTGCGTTAACTTTTCCGCTTTTACGTTAACGAAGGAGGTAATTTTGGATAATTTTAAACTAATTTAAGAGGTCATAAGTGACAGGGAGGTCGTCCCATTTGAAAAAAATGTTGTCAATTTTACCCCCTATCTGTAGTTTATGGTGCGAGTGGAGGCATAATAAACAAGATCTCTGCTACAAACACCTTATGATGAACATGTCAGCATGTCGCGGATTATCCGATGTTGAATGTGGGTTAACCAGTGCGCGCTCCACAACATATCGTAGGTCACACAATACGTCGTGTTACCGAGGCTATCAGTGTCAATGAAGGATATTCAGTACCGCAGAGGCCACGTTTGCATACGTGTAAATCGCCAACCACGACTATCACAAGATGTTTGACGAACGGACGTCACGTCCATACGCAGTGAAGTGCGGGGAGATACCCCGTCAACTGTCAGTCAGGTCACTGCTGATTTGAATATGGGGCGTCAGCAAGTTAAACTATGTAATCAAAAGTTTCCGGACACCTGGATGAGAATGACTTACAAGATCGTGGCACCCTCCATCGGTAATGCTGGAATTCAATATGGTGTTCGCTCACCCTTAGCCTTGATGACGGCTTCTACTCTCGCAGGTATACGTTCAATCACGTGCTGGAAGGTTTCTTGGGCAATAGCAGCCCATTCTTCACGGAATACTGCACTGAGGAAAGGTGTCGATGTCGGTCGGTGGGGCCTGGCACTAAGTCAGCGTTTCAAATCATCCCAAACGTGTTCTATAGGATTCGGGTCAGGATTCTATGCAGGCCAGTAAATTACAGGTATGCTATTGTTGTGAAAGCACTCCGCCACAGGCCGTGCACTGCGAACAGGTACTCGATTGTGTTGAAAGATGCAATCGCAATCCCCGAATTGCTCTTCAAAAGTGGGAAGCAAGAAGGTGCTTAAGACAGTTTAGGCCTGTGCTCTGATAGTGTCACACAAAGCAACAAGGGGTGCAAGTCCCTGCATGAAAAACACGACCACACCATAACACCACCGCCTCCGAATTTTACTGTTGACACTACACACGCTGGCAGATGATAATCACTGGGCATTCGCCACAACCACACCCTGCCATGGGATGTGCACATTGTGTACCGTGATTCATCACTCCACACAACGCTTTTCCACTCTTCAGTCGTCCTATGTTTACGTTCGATGCACACCAACCGAGGCGTCGTTTGGCACTTACCGGCGTGTTGTGTGGCATATGGGCAGCCGCTCGATCGTGAAATCCAAGTTTTCTCACCTCCCGCCAAACTGTCATAGATCTTGCAGTGGATCCTGATGCAGTCTGGAATTCCTGTGTGATGCTCTGGATAGATGTCTGCCTGTTACACATTACGACCCTATTCAACTGTCGGCGGTCTCTGTCAGTCAACAGACGGGGTCGGCCTTTAAGCTTTTGTGCTGTACGCGTTCCTTCACGTCTACACTTCATTATCATATCGGAAACAATGGACCAAGTGATGTTTAGGAGTGTGGAAATCTCGAGTAAAGGAATATGATACAAGTGACACCCAATCACCTGACCACGTTCGAAGTTCGTGAGTTCCGCGGAGCGCCCCTTTCTGCTCTCTCACGATGTCTAATGACTACTGAGGTCGCTGATATGGAGTATGTGGCAGCACAATGCATCTGATATGTAAAACGCATGTTTTCTGTGGTGTCCGGATACTTTTGATCATATAGTGTATTTCTACCAGGAATGTACGAAGCTGTAAGCTTCAGCACACAACAACAGGATCATATCTAATTAGCGTCTATCATTTTGCAGCTAGTGTTTTTTGTAATCAGCAGGAAGGCACATACGATAGGGAGTAGTTCGGTAGTTACGGCCAGTTACGAAGTAAATATTTGCTCTCCTTTTGTGAAAATTTCTGGACAATCCTGTAACAAAGGGCAAGAGCCTTCTACCATCCTCGAACCCGATAACGAAGTTAGCAGTAAACATCTAGACCATATAAATAGTTGTATGTAATACTCAAAGGATGACGAAATGGGACGAGTACTAAAAATTTATACGAGTACTACGGCCCTTAGGATTGATACCACCGTTCTGTTTAAGTGTGGTGCATCTACGAAAAGAATCGTACAAAAGACGTTAGTGTAAGAGTTCCTTTCTGTAGTCTGAAGTTTTCATGGAGTAATGACAACTACGATCTTAACGAGGAAGCACAGCCCGTATGAAAATGTAACAAACATTATTACATCGTACTGCTGGCGTGCATCCGGAATACTATTAACTGACTCTGACACATTCGGAATTACTCCTCGTTAATGTCTAGGATGAATTAAAGATCTTGTTACCGTTTCAGCCTGAGAATCGGTGATAGCTTGTCAACCGAAATATCGGAGGAAGAATTAATAACATCCTGGATGCAAGCCCTAATATCCGATCCGCAGGGAAATCTTGGAGAAACACATGTAACAGAGACGCTTGGTGAGTGCATAGAAGAACATTTGTAAGATAAGTGAGCTGTTATTGCTAAATCAAGTTCCACTTTTTAATTTGATATATTTTCTGTGAATTTTGTTGTCTTTTTTGGTAGAACATTGGTAAAATTACCACTAGCCGCCAGTACGTGAAGGGAGATGATTGTCCTTTCTCATGTGTGCTGAGTTGCTGTGTCCTTGGCTGATGGAAAACAACAACAACAATAATAATAATAGTACCAATAACATCAATGATACGTGTTTTGATTTTGATGTGTACTGCAGACAAGGAAACTAATAGTCAAGTATGCGCACTATGGGACTTATCTTCTGTGGTCATCAGTCCTCTAGAACTTACAATTACTTAAACCTAACTAACCTAAGGACATCACACACATCCATGCCCGAGGCAGGATTCGAACCTGCGACCGTAGCGGTCACGCGGTTCCAGACTGAAGCGCCTTTAACCGCACGGCCCCACCGGCCGGCGGTGCATTGCATTCTCATGGATTAGGGATCAACAATGCGGACGATTACGACACGCCGATAGCATCAATTAAGTGAAAATTATTTTTATACATACCAGAAAAGCTCAGCTCTCGTGAACTATTACTGGAAATAATTTTGTAATAAAGATATTATTTGTGTTAAAGCTGCGTAGTTTTTCATTTTCAGTATCCTTCATCTAACTGAAAATCCACTTTGTTTTGAACAGCATTTCAGAATTCAAATTAAAATCTCTGTGTTGCAATTTTAGAAGCCTGTTAACTTTCGACACCGTCCCCATTATTGAAAGTTAGTAGTACTATTATTAGTGGTGATATTGAAGTGCTCAGTCTTTATTTTACATTCGCTTTAATTACCTGTAACTATGTTTTGGATTTTTGCAAGTGTTGTTTTTTGCATTTGCATGTTGCCCTGGTTTTCTGTTCAGTTTCGTATTGGGCACTGCTGTATGTTAAGAAAATAAGGGCATTGTGCAGTGTCCACCATTAAGCTAGCATGCAGAGGCCAATCACAAATAGCCGGTGTGTTCGCATTGGTGAAGTACTTCGATAGTGGAAAACTTTTGGTTTTGCTTGACGTGTGATGATTTATGCTTATTCATATATCAATATCCTCATGCTACCGTTTTATGAACCAGTGTAAGGCCTTGTTTAAGTCTGTGGGAAATGGTAGTAGTCCATTCAATATGTGTGTGCCTACTGTTCAATTAATCCCGGGAAACGTTATATATTCTTGGTTTCAGCTACCTCCGAACTTGTATACATGCGACATTGGTTGCGCATCAGGGGAGACGTATTAGGTTTTCCCTACTTTTGTTACACGCACACAGTCATTTGCATTAAGATCAACATTCCAGAGGGTTCTTGATTTGACACAGACGCGCCCAGACATCTATCGCTCAGTATTCAAACAAAGCAGGTAATATACTGCCTAATAACAAAAGAGAACAACCAGAAGGGAGGGGGAAACGAAACTTCACGGATTGGGAGGGTATGTGACGTTAGTCGAGTGATTACAGCTTCGAGCCAAATTTACAAAGAACTAGACAGTATGAGCATATTTATCTCTATGAGATTGCAACCCCTGTAGGCTAGATGCAAGCACTGATTCGATTGGAAGGGTGTCAAAAAACCATTGTAATATCTCCTAAGCCAGATGGCCGTGGTAGTAACTCAACATCACGCATACAGTTCGTAATATGTCATATATGGACGAGGGTTGACTTGTTGGAAAATCGTGCTGCGATACAGTCGCATGAGAAGTAATCCATGAAGACGCGGGATGTCCGCGACGTGCTGTTGTGTTGTAACATTCGACCAGACTCTACCAGCCGTGGCTTGAAGTAGTACCCGACGGCTGCCCACACCATGACATGAAAGGCATAACCGCTGTGCCTCGTCAAAGCAATGGAAGAATGGGATCTCTCCCCATGTCGCTGCCATATTCGCCTACGATGATCGCTGAACACATTGTGACGCCATTCATCAGCAGCTATGCTTAGTGGTAACTTCATCAATTAACATGCAACTTTCGTATTGTGATGTTAACGGCAGCCTACACTAATAACACTATGCACTCTCCTGGAGGTACAATTTTTTGTCATGCAGTGCAAAATCGCCGATATTGCTACTCCGCACCACTTTGTGTAAAGGGGCTTGTGGGCTATACAGATATAAATAATGACAACCTTACGGATCTGTATGTCTTGTGAAAATGACGTAGTTTGTTTAGATAAGTGTGTTTAGACCGTCAACGGAAAATAGAGGTAAAAACGAGAGTCTGCTTTGGTCTTGTTGGTTCCAAGACTATAAAAAGAAACTGGTAGGAGTACCCAAAATAATTTTTTTCAATTTTCTAGTGGACTGACAACATAACGTACGCAAAGGGAAACCAGTGTCTTCCCAATGGAGAATGAGCGAGATGTATTGGCATTAGCCTAGTATTCAGAGATCTAACGCTATAATAAGTAGCAATCATGACGTTTATCGTTCAACAGGCGTATATTACTTCCATTATTTGCGCTAGTCTTCAAATACGTGTTGAGATGGTAACACTCAAAGGCTGGGTAACATGAGCGAGATGTATTGGCATTAGCCTAGTATTCAGAGATCTAACGCTATAATAAGTAGCAATCATGACGTTTATCGTTCAACAG
This sequence comes from Schistocerca piceifrons, assembly GCF_021461385.2. Lineage (NCBI taxonomy): Eukaryota > Metazoa > Arthropoda > Insecta > Orthoptera > Acrididae > Schistocerca > Schistocerca piceifrons. The sequence continues at coordinate 86,141,736 of NC_060141.1, forward strand.
GCGTATATTACTTCCATTATTTGCGCTAGTCTTCAAATACGTGTTGAGATGGTAACACTCAAAGGCTGGGTAACAGATCGTCGTGAACCATGTCGCTTCCCTCTGCTTGAATTTCGCTATGTCGTTCTCACCGTCCCTATAGTACCTACATAAAAATCAGAAGATGATTTTGCAACCTTCTCTCGACTCTAATGATCTGTGATAAATGAAAATTAACAACTGAGCACTCACTCCATATGAGTTAATTGCAAGATGTTTGCTTAAGACAGAGAAATTTTTGATTCAAATTGTAGTGAGGGTAAAATTTGGGCACTCATCAGTATTCAGAATGTGGTATTCAGGATGTAAACGTTCACTGCGTGAGTTCCTCCCCCAGTAGATTCAAGAACCGTACTCTCAGGGCTACAGCGAACAGGACCTTCTTCCTTCGGTTCCAACTCTTTGAACTTACATTAATACTGAGCGCAAAATAAATTACACAAAACCAGCACAAACGATATTAATAAACCGACAGCAGGGCTCAAATCCAATAAACAATTTTAACAGTGTAAACAGCCAAGATGGAACCGGTAAACTCTTTAAACAACTCAAATCAAAACGCTAGTATAAAGAACACTACTGCATAGTGGATAGAGCCAAATAACTGTTCATATTGTCTACGCAATGAGATGCTCAATGAACAATTGCAGCAAGCGCTGATGACTAGGGCGCAGTAATGCCACTTTGCCTGTGAATTCTGCATACACCAGATAGCAGGGCAAGTTCCCAGATCGTCTTCAACCAAATCCGGGCAACGTGCTTCTCGGGTGTGGGTGTCTTTAGTATCTGACGGTTCCAACGAAACGCAACAATCGCTTTGCAGAAATTTCATCCGCTCCCTTGCTTTCGGCCCACAATTTATTCACAGCGCCAAGATCCCCAGTGCCAACGGTCCTTACATCTGCAGGCCTCTTGCCTGTGTGCAATCAATCGGCTCACTCCAGTTTCTCCAGGCATAAGCAAGCACCGATTACTCCGGGGTGGCCTTTTGTCCCTCATGCTCAGCGGAGTTGAAAGAAAAATTGGACCAACTCATGAATTTATCTCAGTTACTCTGAGACTGGTATGATGGCTATGATAAATAATTATCTCTAATTTAAGGTTGTGATTGACACGTCAAGCGATCAACGGTTCATTATAGTACGGGAGGTGGTGATATATGACACGACGCTACTATACAGCCTTTCCTAAATTCTCTAGAAGTGAAGATAGGTGTATTTTCGGTGACTAATGTCTTCAGAGGTCCAAATGAAGACCATATTTTATGAAGATGCCGAATTGTCAAACTTATGGCCATATCCTTACTTGCGACAAGCCACTAAATGGTAGCGAAAGCATCCACCACAGAAAATACTTACTGACGCTTTTAGTGCGTGGAAGCGTCCCTGAGCAAGCGACAGACAATTTGTCCGACGGCCTGTCTTCCCGACGAGGGTACAACAAACCACGACTAGAATTGGGACTTGGCTTGACAGACTAATATTTCTGACATCCTTTGGCTAAATTCCTACCATCGGAGTCAAGGGATGGCCAAGTAATGTGTTCTTTAATCTACATCAGTGGTCCCGAGCCTTTGATTAATTACTCCTTAGGGAGTAGACTCAAATTGATGATGATGATGGCGAGTCCCATACTTCTTTACAGAGCGTAGGGGAGCGACGAGGGAGAACCGTGCCGCCTTACTAAGGTCCTAGTGGAGCTGGTTTGCCATTGCCTTCCTCCGACCGTAATGGGGATGAACGATAATGATGAAGACGACACAATAACACCCAGTCATCTCGAGGGGTAAAAACAAAAATCGTTTCACTGTGTTTCTCGTGAAACTTCATTATTTTTAAGAGATCATTACCATAATCACAGTTTCGTAAGACGCTAATATTGATTATGTAAGTTATCAATAATCACTTTTTCTGAGTCACTATTATTTTAGCGATCACTGTGCAGTGAAGGTTACAGGTTCCTCATATAGTCCCCCCTATACGTACATACTTTGTAGTTTCAGCAAAATAATGAAGACGGAAAAGTGGGACACACACGTAACAAATACAAAATGTCTCATGCTAATATCTTCTACAAATTGTAGCTAGTTCCCACAGTAGATCATAGGTTCCTTGATTACTCACTTCGAAACAGATAAATGAGGTAATTGATAACACGATACAACGGTGATAACGTAAGGAATAGTAAAGAGCTGTACGCAGTAATATTATTATTATTATTAATAATATTATTATTATTATTAGAGTGGTCAGATAAAAAGCGTTGGCAGCCTGAAGTCTTCAAATTTCTGCCCTTACGGAAGTAAGGAATCCAGGAATCAAGTGATTACAAAAGTAAGTGTAGTGCACAACTTTGAACTTGGTTGATTTGAAATGGTGGTTCAGGGTCGGGGTGAAGCAACTACCGATAGGGAAAGGAGTAGCTCAACGGAACCATTTTTGGAACAAGCTTCTATATTCCTGTGGAAAGTTAAGTTTCTCACCTGAAAAGGAATCACGGACCCAAGATGCACCAGGAACTGCTTCATCATTCATTCTAACACACACACACACACACACACACACACACACACACACACACACACACTATCCGAACTCAACACATAGAAAAGAAATTTGTCATTCAATATTTATAGACGTCGACGTAGAGTAGAGTTCTGAATACGGTAGCAAAGAAAATAGTAGCAAATAAGTGGATAGACTTCGAGCATGATTTACGATGTGCCCTGAAGAAGAGCAACGCAAATATAAAAATATTGTTGTCCACGGACCTTGCCGTTGATGGGGAGGCTTTGTGCCTCTGCGAAACGCATAGCTGTACGATAGGAGTAACCACGATGAGGGGTATCTGTTGTAAGGCCAGAGAAACGTGTGGTCCCTGACGAGGGTCAGCTTCCTTTTCAGTTGTTGCAGGGGCAACAGTCTGAATAACTGACTGCCTTGTAACACCAACCAAAACGGCCTTCGTATTTTGGTACTGCGAACGGCTGAAAGCAACGGGAAACTACAGCCGTAATTTTTCCCGAGGACATGTAACTCTATTGTGCGGTTGAATGATGAGGGCATCCTCTTGAGTAAAATATTCCGGAGGTAAAATAGTCCCCCGTTTCGATCTCCAGGATGAGACTGTTCAGAAGGAACGAAACTGGCGTTCTACGGATCGGAGTGGCGAATGTTAGACCTCTTAATCGGGCCGGTAGGTTAGAAAACGTAAAAAGGGAAAGGGGTAGGTTGACGTTGTCGCAGTGTGGGAATTAGTGAAGTTCGGTGGCAGGCAGGAGAGGACTTCCGGTCAGGTGAATACAGCATAACAAATACGAAATGAAATATTCATAATGCAAGAGTAGATTTTTCTTTTAATTACATAATTTTGTCAATTATAGACCGCTTAGCACCTAAGACAAAGGTACAAACTTTTTGATTTATCTTCTCAGAACTTCACCATGCCGTGGCTGATGAACAGCCTATGTTCATTTGATATCACCCTCCAAGGTTGTGAATTCTGTTGTTGGACAGGAAATTTTGCAGTAATGATCAGTAGCCCGAAACTTCCCCTGATCTGTATTGTTTCTTCAGTGGCGTGAAGTATTCTCAAGTCCTTTCTTGTCTTTAGCCAGCCATCCTGTGGTGTTTTTTTTTTTTTTTTTTTTTTTTTTTTGCCAGTGCTAGTCTGCTTGCTTCATCCGCCATGTGTTATTTTGCTGACTAGTTAGTAGAATTCCTTAATTTCATCTACTTTGTGATCACCAGTCCTGATGTTCAATTTCTCGCTGTTCTCATTTCTGCTGCTACTCATTACTTTCATCAGTCTTCAATTTACTCTCGGTTTATATTCAGTACTCAATAACATTGCTCATTTCATTCAGCACACCCTGTAATTCTTCTTCACTTTCACTAAGGATAGCAATGTCATCAGCCAATCTTATCATTGATATCCTTTCACCTTGAAATGTAGTCTTACTCTTGAAATTCTCTTCTGGTTCCGTCATTGCTTCTTCATATGCACAGACTGAGTAGTAGTAATTAGAGCACATGGTCAGTGATCTTCCACTCTCATTATTCCCTCTTGGTTCTTGTAAATGTTGTATACAATCCATCTTTGTCTATAGCTTACGTGTATTTTTTCACAATTTCGAACATCTTCCACCTTCTTACGTAGTCGAAGTGTTATTCCAGGTAAACAAATATTGTGAGCGTATCTTGATTGTTCTTTAGTCTTACTTCCATTACCAACCGCAACGTCAGAACTGCATCTCTTGTGCCTTTGCCTTTCCTAAGGCCAAACCGATAGTCATCTAACAGTTCCTCAGTTTTTTATTTCCATTCTTCTGTATATTATTTTTGTCAGCAACTTGGGTGCATGAGCTGTTAAGCTGGCTGTGCAATGATTCTCCCCCCTTTCAACTCTTTCAGTCTTGGACATTGCCTCGGATGACACACATGTTCAGTATGGTGTTAAATTGGCGATGATGTGTAAGTGTCTACTATAGGTTTCTGAAAAGCCAATTCCTGATTCAGTGTAAAACACGATTTCATGTAAATATGAAAATATTTGTGAAAAAGATGCCTTGGACAACCTATAACTGTTATATCGTGCCGATCTTAGGATCATGTGAAATATTATCTATGACTTTTTACAGTTCTTGGTAAATAAAGATTAGCAACTTGCTGGTGTACATTATTAGTAGACTGGCTCTCGAAATCGTTTCGTTGTCTTCTTGACTTTATGAATAAAAGAAAGTCAAGTGCATCCTATTACTTTACCATTCTGTTATGGGCTGATTATTTCATGCGCTTTAGAGTCAGCGGCCGGCAAAGAAGAAAGCAATCAGGAAGACGATTACGAGTCATCTTTACAAGACAAGAAGTAAACAATTTGCTGCCAGGAGTGCCAGAAGAAGTGCGAGTTGATGTTAGATTCAGATATCCTCAACGTGTGCAGCACCTGGCATGTTTTCTTGATGGAAATCATTACATTCACCAATCCACTGTGTAGTAGATGAGGGATCCAGTTCGCATCTTTTGGGAAAAAGAGCCAGTAGCTGTCTGTGATCGCTTGCATGAGGAAACAGTCTGAACAAGTGGAGCCCTCATAAATATTATATCAGTAATACCAAGTAATCACTCTCAGTTAATGGGTAAATGATCTGAAGAACTACATGATCGAAAATTTGATGGACAATAGCCTGCTACTGTAATTTAACCAACAAACACCAATATAAAAGTTCTATTGTTCTGTCAACATTCTCCACTGAGAATTTGATTTATACAGTAGTCGCAATACAGTTAAGTAAACGATAAAAATGATTCAATACATCCATATTAGCTCCTTCCTGCGATATACACTCCTGGAAATGGAAAAAAGAACACATTGACACCGGTGTGTCAGACCCACCATACTTGCTCCGGACACTGCGAGAGGGCTGTACAAGCAATGATCACACGCACGGCACAGCGGACACACCAGGAACCGCGGTGTTGGCCGTCGAATGGCGCTAGCTGCGCAGCATTTGTGCACCGCCGCCGTCAGTGTCAGCCAGTTTGCCGTGGCATACGGAGCTCCATCGCAGTCTTTAACACTGGTAGCATGCCGCGACAGCGTGGACGTGAACCGTATGTGCAGTTGACGGACTTTGAGCGAGGGCGTATAGTGGGCATGCGGGAGGCCGGGTGGACGTACCGCCGAATTGCTCAACACGTGGGGCGTGAGGTCTCCACAGTACATCGATGTTGTCGCCAGTGGTCGGCGGAAGGTGCACGTGCCCGTCGACCTGGGACTGGACCGCAGCGACGCACGGATGCACGCCAAGACCGTAGGATCCTACGCAGTGTCGTAGGGGACCGCACCGCCACTTCCCAGCAAATTAGGGACACTGTTGCTCCTGGGGTATCGGCGAGGACCATTCGCAACCGTCTCCATGAAACTGGGCTACGTCCCGCACACCGTTAGGCCGTCTTCCGATCACGCCCCAACATCGTGCAGCCCGCCTCCAGTGGTGTCGCGACAGGCGTCAATGGAGGGACGAATGGAGACGTGTCGTCTTCAGCGATGAGAGTCGCTTCTGCCTTGGTGCCAATGATGGTCGTATGCGTGTTTGGCGCCGTGCAGGTGAGCGCCACAATCAGGACTGCATACGACCGAGGCACACAGGGCCAACACCCGGCATCATGGTGTGGGGAGCGATCTCCTACACTGGTCGTACACCACTGGTGATCGTCGAGGGGACACTGAATAGTGCACGGTACATCCAAACCGTCATCGAACCCATCGTTCTACCATTCCTAGACCGGCAAGGGGACTTGCTGTTCCAACACGACGATGCACCTCCGCATGTATCCCGTGCCACCCAACGTGCTCTAGAAGGTGTAAGTCAACTACCCTGGCCAGCAAGATCTCCGGATCTGTCCCCCATTGAGCATGTTTGGGAGTGGATGAAGCGTCGTCTCACGCGGTCTGCACGTCCAGCACGAACGCTGGTCCAACTGAGGCGCCAGGTGGAAATGGCATGGCAAGCCGTTCCACAGGACTACATCCAGCATCTCTACGATCGTCTCCATGGGAGAATAGCAGCCTGCATTGCTGCGAAAGGTGGATATACACTGTACTAGTGCCGACATTGTGCATGCTCTGTTGCCTGTGTCTATGTGCCTGTGGTTCTGTCAGTGTGATCATGTGATGTATCTGACCCCAGGAATGTGTCAATAAAGTTTCCCCTTCCTTGGACAATGAATTCACGGTGTTCTTATTTCAATTTCCAGGAGTGTAGAACCAGACTCGCGATCATCCTCTACTCTTAGTTGATCTCCAGAAACTTCTTTCCAGAAAAAAACTTTAGTATGATGTTCGAGTTCCTTAACCTTATTTTGAAACTTTTCCTTTTCAGAGCCCTGCTTTAATTGCTTAAATTCTGTACCTGTTTATTGAAATGGTCTAGATGAGCATGCACACAAAATGACTGGGACCGTGGCGGGTAACTATCCTAAAGGAGGTCAACGTTGTGTTGCACACTGGCTGGGGACTGGAGACAAACAACAATATTATGCAAATTGAAGGTGGAGGGCTGAGAAAGTAAAGTAAAGGAAAGGAACTAATGATGTCAGCTGCATCAGAACTTTAGGCAGAATCGGAGGTGATGAGTGAAAATGTGTGGCAGACCATGACTCGAACCTGGTAGCTTTTGCTTACTGTGCACCTGCGTTAACCGCTGCGCCATACGGACACAGAGTGCGTCGGAATTGCGATGTCTGGCCCGGTACGCCTACCCGTCGACCCAGATTCCTAATCAGCGCCACCTTCCCGCAGTCCTGGCCATGTACTTCATGCTCGCTGGAGTTCGAAGTAAACGTGTATCCGCACGGAAGGTGGTGGATTCATTGACCATTGAGGCGAATCAGTTATATGAATGAGTGGCGTCTGTTCTTTTAGGACATGTTCTAAAGGATAAACACCACACATTTATGTAACACAACAACAGCTCGACTTACCTCAGCGAAGCAACGAGACTCAGCTGCAGTGGGCACTCCAGTGTACTGTGCAGACGCTGTGTCAGATCACCAACACTGCCTGGTGCCGGATTTTGAATTCATTTATCAACCGGTCTTTCTTCAGGTGCCTCATGCAAACCTAATCTCATGCAGCCAAAAATGAGAAAAGAATTAGCTGGGAACAAAACAGCCGAAATCTGACCAGCCATCAAGAAAATATTTACAAAATAATTTCTTATGCCTCTTCTTGTATGACAAATTATCAATCCACAAACCTGCAATCATCACTGAAATATGTCAGCAAGCAAGGAGCTGGGAGTGGTAAGGTGCTAGGCTACTAAAAGAAGGAGAAAAAGAAAGAAAAAATTGTTCCGAAAACAGTTTATTTAGAAAAATTCTCCAAAATGTTCTTATTGAATCGTTTTTACACATGAAATTGAAGAAACTCAAATTAATGCAAGAAAATCACCAACACACCTTTAACAAATGAAATTTGAGGAAAATCCAGTTAAGATTAGAAATCATTAAGTTGCTTAGAGCTTCTTCTCAAACTGAGTAAGGCACAGTACTAATCCAGACACTACCATAACAGAAAGAAAAACAGATCAGTTAACACCCATATAACATTCAACAGTTGGTAGTCATGGTAGGTGGTTACTCTCTCTCCAAGCTCTCAACATCAACACCCATAGTTTCAAAATCTACATGTTGTTTTGGATATATCGCAGTGCTTTTCATAATTTACTGATCGCTTCTGTTTAATACTGTTATAAAAAAATCGTTATTTTTAGTTTTCATTCTTTTTGTCGCCTTCTGATATTTAAAAATTAAGTTCAGTGAATATCTGTTAGTGGTTTACATTCTAGTGTAAACTTTCAGCCACTATCTGTTGGTTACGTGTTGTTTCATAATTTCTGGATAGTTTCTCTTTAAGACAGTTGTTAAGAAAGTACCGTGGTTTTTGGTCTTCATTTATGCCATGGCTTCTGATACACTAAACTTTCGTTCACCAAGCATTTGTGTGGTGGTTAAATTGTCGTGCTTTTACCTCCGCCTTCCGTCCGGAAGTCAGACGAACAATTCATCAATTGATATGTTTTTACTAATTATTACTAAGTCTAAGTGTGTTTATACTTTCTTGTTCATTGTAAATGTAGCGTTACGTGTGACAACTCTGCATGTAACTCTAGGTTACTTAGTGTAGGAGAAACATCTCAGGGCTGTGGATTTATGTTTCACTTTCGTGATTGTAGCAGGGAATCAAATAAAGTATCAGATGACGCTCTGCCATAGATCTGTAAATTGTTTAGTGAAGACAAGAAAATCTTCTAACAAGAAGAAAAATTTATACCCATCAGACAGAAATTTTAATGGTATATTTCGATTCAAATAGGTTGACGTTTGGACAACGGGAGCTGTGAAGAGGGACACAAGTAACAAACAAAACTAGCAAAACTCATAAATCGCATTTCAAATTCTCATTAGCAGTGTTTGACCTACTATCTGAAATAGGAGAATAGTCTCAAGCAGTTTTTGAGTAAATTAGCAAGGATGCAACAGGCCCGTGGAAACAACTGTAAGGTTAGGTCAGCACAAAACTCGAGTAGGAAGAAAAGGTTCCAGCTGCCAGGTTGCAGTCGCAGAAGGCGCATAGGCAAAATGCTACGGGAAAAGCTAGGTGTAGAACATCAAGTCACAAACATCATGAAAACTAGCACCTAGCTTCGGCAGATGACAGAGGACATAGGAGCTTTGTGCAGGATGTTTGATGAAGAGGATCAGTACTTGTAGCAGGAGGAGCAGGGAACTGCCTGGTCAGCAAGTTACATTACTAAAGTTGACCCGGAGGAAATAGGAGCAGCAACAGCTCACGCTCACGTGGGGTTTGTGCAGCTTTTGTAGTGTCATAACTAGCCTTGACTATCAGTCGCCTAAACAAAGAGCCGAGAGAACTATTTATGACTGAAAAAAGTCTCACATCGGTGCTGTGTCTGTTGATGCAACTGGGAGATGAGGGCACAGCAATCATGCTCTGCACACGAGTAGAAGGAGGAAGGAAAGATTAGCTGAGAATCTTAGAGAAGCCAAAACCACACACGGCAAAACCCTTGTGATAACTGGATTCAGAAATGCACGTTGTTTTGGTAACATCCAGTTGTATGCCGGACAGTCTTGAAACAAAATAGAACAGAACACCTAAAACGGTGAGTTGCAAGTTGCAACTTACGTGTAAGTTGGACACAAACTCAAAAATATTGAGTTTTTGTGTAGAACAAAACCTGCGTGTGCTTGTGAGATGTTATTGTAAAATACTTCTGTGTTAATTATAAAAGCCTACAGATCCCCTATAGGGAAGCTTCAGCTGTTTATAAGGAATCTAGGAGTGTTGTTTAGCTACCTAAAGAAACAGTAGTTTTTGCTAATTTCAGTGCAGGTTTCTTAAAAGATACGGACAGGACAAGTGAACTGGAATTCGTATGTGCGTGTTTCACTCAGTTAAATTCGAGCAATGAGCTTCTTGGGCATGTAAGTTGGTGGAATAGAGAATGAAACACCCACTCAACGCGATATCCAACAGACAGTGTCAAATTCGCACACGACTGGCACCACTCGTACTTGGACGGTAATCTGGTAGTCATCGGTGATAAATGACAGCGCCAGAGCTCACATGCATCGTCATTAAGTCGGTACAGTAGAGTAGCTGAACAAGTGAAGAGATTGTGTCGCGCTTTCGATGCACCAAACGTATTACCGAATGGCCAGACGTGGATTTCTACCTCCAACGTGACGAATGTGGTCCAGTGAGGTAAACAGCGCCCCACCTCCTTCGGCTCCCTCTGAGTACTCTGTACAGTATTGAGTTCCAGCCCTTCTGGTTCGCTTGAGTAACTTTGAATAATCAATACAACAAATCCTTCAGTTACTCCTTAAGGAATCATCTACCGGGCTAGTGCACCCGAACTAAAGCGTTTGTTCAAGAAAGACGAGCATTAAGAATATTGTGTAAAATGATAACCATACATCTTTCAGAAGAATTTTGGAGTTCGGACACTCACTTCCCGATACATTTACTCCTAAATGATTTTTCCTACTGGCAATAAAAATCAGTTTCAACTTAACTGTGATATGCACTATCAAAACACAACACATGGACATCTTCGTGTAGGCATTACTTTCAGAGTGACGTAACATACAACTTGTGGTGTACCAAGTCTCAGCTACGCAAGAAACGCCTGGTGCCATGATGTTTATTTCGAAGTTACACCAGCCAGCAGCATTGTATGTAAGTATGAAAAACGTAAATTATGAGTTAAACCAAAATACGAGGGCTATTCGAAAAGTAAGGAACGACAGGTCGCGAAATGGAAACCCCAGAGAGAAACAAAACTGTTTTATTTGCAACGGTTAGCTACAGCTTCCGGCTACTTCTCTACACGGTAGCCGCTCAGGCTTAGCTTTGTACCAGACGTAGCTTTGTACCAACTTTTCATTCCCTCGTTATAAAAGACAGCCGCCAGTGCTTTTCGACAATTTTCTACTCTGGACTGCACCTCTTTGTCTGTGTCAAAATATTGTCGTCATAGCCAGCAGTTCATTTGAGCAGAGATGAACCTCAGGGGTATCCAGTTACGAGCTAAATTGTGAGTGATCAAACACTTCCCATCGAAAACGCTGCAGGAGCATCTTCATTGCTCCTGCAGAGTGCGGCCGAGAATTGTCGTGTAGAACGAACCGCATGACAGTTATGTTACGTGGATTGCATAGCTTCTGGTGAAATCTTTCGGCAGGCCCTCATACTTGACGGGAGACGCTAATTTCTAGCCGTCTTTGCGTTCTCACTGTGAGCTCAGAACTGAAAAGAGCGACATGATGCGATCGACGGGCGTACTAGACACAGTGCTCAACGCATCTGTGGAAAGCTGCATCAGAATTTCACTGTATTTTCCCATTTCGCGACCGATCGTTCCTTACTTTCCGAATAACCCTTGTATTTTCTCCTGACAGGTTATGCTAAACTTCTGAAAATTGCGCCACAATCGGAACTGTGGAATAGTAGAAAGTAAAAAGTGAAATGGTATTGTAAACCAAGTAAGGACAAATTATTGACGTTAAGAAATTAACTGAGGTTTTATCTGTCTTTTGTGACGCCACACAACCTTTCCCCTTTCTTAGTCTGTTCTCTCATCTACGCCTTTTGCTGACGGCACAGAGATGAGGTTTCGTTATAGTGACAAAAGTGCGCGACTTGCTAATAGCAGCAGGTTCCAGAGGCTGGGGACTGGGGGTGGGTGGAGCAGCTGGCGGTTGCTTCACCCCCACCTCGGTAATTGCAATGCACGCCCCAGCCGCCCTAATCGAACGTGCGGCGGACCTCGTCAGCCTGTGTGACGTAACCACAGTGTCTCTGACACCTGTTTCAGTGCCGTCACTCAACCATCATACCGCAGGTCCATCCTACACTTGATGACTTACAACGTCAACAGAAACATACAGTTTTATTTAAAGGACAACACTATATTCTGGAATTTACACCGTCGTTGTGCATTCAAATACGTGGGTAAGTCAATAAAAACCTTAAATATTTTTGAAAATATTATTTATTGTTCAGATGTGGTACAAATCTGTATCACTTTTCAACTTTTCTCCCTTACGCTCAATGCAAGTCCTCCAGCGCTTAAAAAGTGCATAAATTCCTTTCGAAAAAAATTCTTTTAGTATTCCGCGCAACCACTCCTGCACCGCGTGGCGGAACTCTTCATCACAACGGAACTTATTTCCTCCTATTGCGTCTTTGAGTGGTCCAAACATATGGAAATCACTTGGGGCAAGGTCTGGTGAGTATGGTGGATGAAGACACTCAAAGGCAGGTCTGTGATTGTTGCAACTGTTGTACGGGAAGTGTGGGGCCTTTCATTGTCATGTTGCCAAAGGACACCTGCTGACAGCAATCCACGTCGCCTTGATTTGATTGCAGGCCGCGGATGATTTCTTGGGAGATCTGTGTATGATGCACTGGTGACTGGTCATTCTAGGCATGTAATGCTCCAAAATGACGCCTTTTTCGTACCAAAAGAGAGTCAGCATAACCTTCCGCGCCGATGGTTCTGTTCGAAACTTCTTTGGTTTTGGTGATGAGGAATGGCGCCATTCCTTGCTCGCTCTCTTCCTTTCCGGTTGGTGGAAGTGAACTCAGGTTTCGTCAACAGTAACGATTCTTGCAAGGAAGCCATCACCTTCTCGTTCAAAGCACCGAAGAAGTTCTTCACAGGCATCAACATGTCGTTCTCTCATTTCAGGAGTCAGCTGGCGAGGCATCCATCTTGCAGACACTTTGTGAAACTGGAGCACATGATGCACAATTTGGTGTCCTGACCCATGACTTATCTGTTAACATGCTGCAATGTCATTCTGTGTCACTCGATGGTTTTCCTTCACTACGGCTTCAACTGCTGCAATGTTCTGTGGAGTCACAACTCGTTGTGCCTGGTCTGGACGAGGAGCATCTTCCACTGAAGTCACACCATTTGCGAACTTCCCGCTCCATTCGTAGACTTGCTGCTGTGACAAACATGCAGCACCGTACTGAACCTTCATTCGTCGATGAATTTCAATAGGTCTCACACCTTCACTACGCAAAAACCGAATAACAGAACGCTGTTCTTCCATGGTGCAAGTCACTAGTGGGGTGGCCACCTTTATACTGATACTGCGACGGTATGTGTGCATCTGCACTATACTGCCACCTACAGGCCATCCTGCACGCTGTTGGTAGCACGATTACCAACTTACAAGATAACGGCGCGAAATTTTGATTTGTTATTACAAATTTAAGGTTTTCATTTGACTCACCCTCGTAGTATTAAGGTTTAACATTCTTAATAATAAATTAAAAGCACAGTATTGCGTATATTGTGCAGAATTAATTTATTCAGTCAACCGGTTTTTGGCATACGTCGTCTACATCAGACTTTATATGACTATCGTCGTCAAAGAAGTTGAGCTAACTGGACAAAAAATAAACCAGCTATTCAAATGCACATGCACAGATCAATCGTTAAGCCTTTAGAGATGGTGCAGCGATCACAACACGCCCTCAACTACATGCGCACTGGGTCTGCATTAGATTAGGACAGCAGGGATTAATGAGACACTTATTTTTCAAGATGATATTATACGTAAACCTGGGTGTCAGAGCGGCAGAAAGGCGCTGTCGTATTTGGCCGTGAATATGCGGAACTGGTCGAGGCCATAGATTTATGAAGTTTCGGGATTTTTTAGTGTTCGCGGCGGATTATTCAACGTGTCTACAAGCAGTGGTGTAAAACACACGACCGCGAAAGACGACATTAGAATTGTGGTCGGAAAAATATTGTGACAGAGAGGGACCAGAGATGTGTTTCACGGCTTCTGAATCACAATCGCTTCCAAATGCGACAGGAGCTGCAGCAGTCATTGAATGAGGCTGGATCCCGACCTGTCTCCTTATGAGAGGCCAAGCCCACACTGGCACATAAATACGACAACAACGAAGTTCCCTGGAGCTGGAAGAAGATGTGAATGGTTTCTTGAACACTCTAGATCACCTGACCTGAACGTCACAGAAAATCTGCTTGTAAAACGACGTCATCAGCATCCCCGCAATTTGGTGGGACTGCGCGATCAAATCCTAAGAAATTGACTTAACCTGGATCTGACGTATCTGCACAGCCTTGTGAACTCACTTTCCAACTGAATCCAGGCGGTTATCAAGTTCAGGGGTGGAATTACACGGTATTGAACGAAGCTTTCAATTATTTGTGTAGGGGTGACTAACTTTTCTGTTTGGTGAGATTACAATGTATGTAAACAAAAAGAAATGGCTCTGAGCACTATGGGACTTAACTTCTGAGGTCATCAGTCCCCTAGAACTTAGAACTACTTAAACCTAACGAACGTAAGGATATCACACACATCCATGCCCGAGGCAGGATTCGAACCTGCGACCGTTGCGGTTGAGCGGTTCCAGACTGTAGCGCCTCGGACACTCAGGCCGGCGTTTGGAAAAGATGTTATTCAAATAGACTGAGATACGAACACACGGGTAATATTGAAATTTAAGAGGTAAAATGTTGAATAATAAATAAATAGAAAGGGAAACAACAAGGAAAACATTAACACTAAACTCGAAAACAGTGAATGTATAACGAAGTACATTAAATAAACAAACCTAATGAAATAAAATTAAACTAACACCCGGCAAAACTACTTCCAGAGGTATTACTCATGGAAAGTGATACAAAAACCAAGTAAAAGAAAGAATTAACAGATATAACAACAGAACGAATGCGGTACGTATGCGATCACAATGAAATAGAAACAAACGAATAAATACAAGAAAAAAGAGGCACAGCAAGGAACAGAGTGAGAGGTAATGGAAAACTGATAGGATTGTGGGAATTTAACCTGTATTTGGTCATTTAAGTTTAAGTTAAATAAAAACTGTGAGCTAGATGTGTGTTGATTTCCAGGAGTTATTACTTGAGGAGCTTTTGGCCTTTATTTTCCAAGTTAAAGACATGGGACTATCGCCGATAGCTGTGCCCTCATTCATTACATGCTCAGAAACACAGGAGTCATAATTCTGCAACCTCCAGCTGCGTTCGTGTTCAGTCAGCCTAACTGCTATATCTCTGCCTCATAGATCAACATAAGACTCATATTAGTGAAATTATTTTTGTGTATACTTCTGCCCTTGGCAAGTAATTTAATCTCATCTTTGCTATTGAAATTACAGTAGGCCGTGGTGTTCTTCACATAGCAGGAAATCTTATAGTTTCAGGATTTCATTATCTTTGCTATACTCTGTGATACATGTCCCAGATATGATATTGTATACCACTTCTTGCAGACAGTAGATTAGGTAGTAGAGGGAGCATAATCTTCAAGTTTTGTTTCCTATTCAAGATGTAGTCGATGAGGACAAAATTGTAGCGATTGGTTGAGCAAAGAAATTACATCGAAATATTCTTTCGGCATGAGAAAAGATATAAGATGGTGCACCATTGTGTGGAAAGCTGCATGTTTGTGTGTTACTGAGTGTTGTGTGCAAGATGGTATTACTGAGACTGTAGGTGTATTTTTTCTATAAATTTTGAAGCAGTGTGTCAGCGTACTGTAATCAATGGTGAGATCTAGGAATTTTATGGGTTTATTGCCAATTTCCATTTCCGACTGTACTGGACACTACACATTGCAGTTTGAGTAGTTTCGCTCGAGCCCCCACGTGCTATGGCACGCAAATATATATAATTGTCACACTCAGCTTAATTGAGGGGCCCAGAGATGTGACTGGTCTTCAATGTTTGGCTTCGTTTTACGTCACAGGCTGCCAGCGCACATCTGTCGTAAACTCACGTTTTAAGCTGAAATAAAATATAACAGAACAATGCAGGCAGGTGTTGTTGTTGTGGTCTTCAGTTCTGAGACTAGTTTCATGCAGCTCTCCATGCTACTCTATCCTGTGCGAGTTTCACAGGCAGGTATTACGGTGAATTTTAAAATACTGAGTCACTCACGTTGATTTATAATTTGAACAAGTAGTTTATTTTTCTTCAATATATTCACTAAACACTTAAAATGCAGTCTGAGGGGCTCTTACGTAAGGGCGGCCGTTAATAACTAATGCTACAACACTTCAATATAAAATTCATATGTTCCGATCATAGCGCTCGACAGTCTGTTCACAATTCACAAATACACTCTTGTCTGCTGTCCTAAACCAGTATATAGCGCTCCACTTGACCGCTTTCGAACATCGCTACATACATACTTCTCCCCGAACGTGGCTACCAACCCACTACTACCCCCAGATGCGTGGCTCTTAGCGTCGCTGAAACCCAACTGTACCCAATGATCAAAGATGGTCGCCCTATGCACCCTCTAAACGACTGCCTAAAACAATGTATGACAAAAAGAGTTACGGATATTCTAAAACTAAACACAAAAACACATATGATACATTGAAAAATACGGAAAATTATCGGGCAATAACAATTTAAGGTCCAATTTTCTGCTTCTGCAACCGTTCTTTCACAGATAATGTTCTTATGGTGTCATATTGCTTTTCCTGGGTTTTGATACTAAACATAAATAAATAAAAATACGTACTTAATTACTCATCTACCTCTTTAAACTTCAGAATGCTGCCGCTAGTTTCGTCTTTTTAAATTTGTTTATTACCAAAAACACAATTTCTCTCAGTCGAATCCCATATTCCGAACTCTCATTCAAAATTGGTACACACTATGCTAAATCGGCTATGGTTTCTCGATGCAGTTCTACTAGCGGCAGCCGTAAACACTTTGTTCATATTAATTGACCGAAGCATTGGCGAGATATTAGCTTTTGAAATTCCTCAAATTTACAATTTTTAAGACCACGATAACTTTTAAAGTATTATATATTTTTGTGATGCGTCTAGATAATTTAGTTTTACATGTCTCTGTCCATGAGTGGCAACTCGCACCTCCGTGTCAATCTCAGTTTTGTTTTTATCGATTTTTCTCTGGAATATAAATTCCTCCTAGTGCGAAAACCCGGCCGTACCACCCCTGCCAAGCGCTGGGGTTGTTTCAAGGCCACGTAAACGCTAGCCGCTCGTCACAGCCCCGTAGCAACCTCCAGCCACGTGCTCTGCGGCGGGAAACTGCCGCTCTTATCTCCCACCGCAGCTTGTGAGCCGTGCGCTGCTCGTGTTCATGCCGTTTCTTGCTTGACAGCTTGTCTTTACGGAACTGTCGCCTCCTTTCTTACTCGATTTACTGGCGTCACTAAAATACTGGTTTGCCTGCCCGTGAGTGACAGCAGCAGTGCTTGTTGATAAGAGGTCGTATTATCTTTGAAGTGACCGCTAGTATTTGCGGCTCGTCGTGTGTCGGGGGTTCAGTTGGGATGGAGCTCCAGTGAGGTTTGGATAGCCAGTACTCGCCCGACCGTTGGGGACACACACATATACTGTCCGACGGAAGAAGACTTGAGCGGTGACGACCGTTGCTTGGTCGTTCTGTCGGTCGTCTCAACGGGTGACGTATATTTGGTCTTCCGATCGCTTCTGGGCCCCTTCAACTGATCATCTTGCGGGACTTGGGTCGGTTCCTTCTTTGTGCAGAGATGTCGGATGGCCAATGAGCAAGTGTTCCCTCTGCATGGTTGGGTCTCAACCAGTGGCTCCGGGTCGTCGTTCGTCCGAAGGCAGTGGGGACGGAGCGCCAGTGAGGTCAGGACAGCCACTACTCGGCGGCCGCTGGTGACACACAGGAACTGTCCGACGGAAAGAGATTGGAGCGGGAACGACCGTTGGTTGGTCGTTCGGTCGGTCGTCTCATCAGGCGATGTGAATTTGGTCTTTTGACCATTTCTGGGTCTCATCAGTTGGTCATCTTGCCGGACGTGGGTCGGTTCATTCCTTGTGCAGAGATGTCGGGTTGCCAATAGGCAGGTGTTACCTCTGCATGGTTTGGTCCGAGCCAGTGTGCCCGGGTCGCTGTGTCTCCGAGATCCGAACGGACATGGAGTTGAGTCGGGATGGAGCTGCAGTGAAGTCCGGAAAGCCAAGACTCGGCCGACTGTTGCTCACACACATGACTTGAGTGGGGACGACCTTGCTTGGTCGTTCTGTCGCTCGTCTCATCGAGCATTTTGTTGCCGACCGCTTCGGGTTCCCTGTGTGTGAGTCGACTTGTCATTCGTCCTTGTTGTTCCACAGTGATTGCTTTTACGATTGTTCGAGTTCTTGTGGAAATGTTTTCTTGGAACTGTGTGCAGCTTGTGTAATTTCGACTGATCAGTTATGTTAATGCTGTCTGCGTTCTGGAGTTGGCTGTCGGTCGGTTGGGACAGAGCAGCGAGGAAGTCTCCGCGGCAAGGACATTAGCGTAGTGTTCCGCAGTGTGTTTTTCCTCTCCGTGTTGATACTGCGGTACCGCTTGTAGTTTGACAGTCTTTGGTGGTGTTCATGTTTTTGAGTGGTTATTGTGTCTTAACTGTTTTTAGTCGCCAGTTTTGAAGACGTAGTGCTGCTGGTATCTTCGTCCTCGGCTGATATTTTCCGTTGTCGTGCAAGGTTGTTGGTCGGTCCTTCAGCCGTCCCGGGGTCGGGTTGCCATTTGATTACTTAATCTTATTCTTGGCTGCCTATCTCACCTAACCTTACGTTAGAGTTACCTCCTCGGGCCGACCATTGGAACACTTCTGAGCACCATTGTTATGTTCTGTATAGATTGTGATTTTTGTCTCAAGCACTGTGCGAGGCCTTCAGCCGCATATTAATTTAGGTTGTTTTAATTTTAAGATAAGGCCATCGCCCGTCTCAAGATAAAACCTTGAAGATTCTTGTTTGAACTAATTTTCTTTTAAAATTGCTCTATTGCAAATCCTTGCTATTCAGGCCTTAAGCATTGAGTTGTTCTGTGTTCAGTATGTGGCCTTCAGCCGAGCTTTTATGTCGAATATTTTTAAGCTAAGGCCTTCATCCGTCTAAAATTAAAATTTGAAAATTCACTTGTTTAAAACCTTTTTAAATTTTCTTCTTTGTTGGAAATTGTTGTTACCCAGGCCTTAAGCCTCAGTTCTTATATGCCCAGTGTGTGGCCTCCAGTCGAGTATTTACGAAACTTTCTTTTTAAGTAAGGCCTTCAACGGCGTGTATTCCCCTTAAAATAATTTTAATAACTTGTGTTCTGGCTTTCAGCAGTATTGTTTTTGAATCCTTTTAAGGCCATGTGTGATTAAGTGTTTTTAGGAAAATAAAGTTTGTGTGTTTTGTGCAACTAACAGTAACAGGTTTTGGCCCCTTTCCACAACCATAACCTGATCCGCTCTGCCCTGCGAAACCAGATTTCAGCTTGTACGCTCACACAGTGTGAACAGATTATTTTTATGTCACTGTTCAAGTAATGCAGAAACGTCTTGAGTTGACTTGTAGTGTCTGTCCACATACACCGTACACCCCCTACATATTTGTACTAGGTTTTAATATTTGCTTTCAAGGATTTTTTATTTTAAAATAAATGGTTGTTTTTAGTCAAAAGTAGCCTAAGACAGGACCCACTGGCTAAGTCATGTAGCTGTTTATACAGAGCCTCGTAGAACTGGAAATAGTTGGATGGTAAGCATATCTGAGTGGGCACTCTCAAGTCGTTCTGTTATTCAGTCGATCAGGGTTGACAGTGGACCCGCACACTAACTCTGTCAGAGCATCCACAAATTCCCGTACCGGTACGTTATAAAACTAACTGCAGACATCAAAGGATACTAAAATCAAGACTAACTTCAGATACAAGTGTATGGATGGATACGCCTTGCTTTTATAGTTTAGAAACCCATATTGCCTAGAAGCGACTGGGTTCGTATTAGCTGACAGCTTTGCTTCGAAATTAGAAAATAGACTTTTGACAGAATTGGTTACACATATAATATCGCCTTGGAAGCGTTTAGTAGGGTAATTAGGAAGGGCATGGAGTCATGTGACATTCAGGAAATGACTAACTTTTTCCACGTAATCACGTTTGTTCAGAAATACAATATTGTTGTCTTTGTCTGATTTCGTGGCAATGTTATCTTGATGATTTAACTTGTTTTTAAGGGTCTTGAGAGTATCAAGATCATTAACCTACGGAGTGTTACACCCAGATGGTGATCCTTTCTTTTGTGCATGGTTAACTAAACGCTCTGTAGCACTGTCTTTGGTTAAATCAAATTCTATATCCAGTTTCATTACATCAAGTTGTTTTCTGATGGAGGCTGCGAGGGAGGCTTTTAACACCCTAACATACTTCTTTTCACACGAAAACACAGTTCATTTGAAACAAAGAGATTTGGGATTTACTCTTCAGCTTATTCACATGGCTTGTTGAACGAGAACGCCGTCTATAATTTCCTCTCCTACTTTTCCTGCAATGCTAATGATTGCTGAAAGTGGACTTCGTCTGAGCGGCAATTTATTTTATGTAACCGCCGTGGCCATTACGCGGGATTCATGTCGATGGAAATATTACTAGTTTGGCAAATGAGCTTCCACAGCCAGGGTCACGTTACGGTGGCACTATTCGACTCCACTGTATCAGGTTCGAATCTCTGGAAATGTAAGAAATTTTGATCTTCATCATTTGGCCGGCAGTCAGAGATGAGGTGCCGATATCACGTTCCTGATAGCCATTTCTGCCACTGTGCGTCATTCAAAGCAGATATGGAGCACTGTTGATGGTGATCAGTTCTTCGGATGTGGACGCTAAACTTAATGGCCCTTTTGATGCTATACAAGGAACAGAAGACTTAGTACCGCTACTGGGTTTCATCCTTCACCCCTAACAATACCAATTGTACACTGAACAATCGCTCGTCACAGTTACCTGCACAAAAATTTGACCCTTAATAAAAAGTGGATCGAAGGCAGCGTCTAAACACTAGGGTTGTTGATAATGTAAGTAGCCTGTTTATGTTTTCTTATTGGCAACGTTACGTAGCGCTCTGTATGAAAATCACTGGCTGTGCTGTGTGCAGTCTGTAGCTAGTTTGCATTGTTGTCTGTCATTGTAGTGTTGGGCAGCTGGCTGTTAACAGCGCGTAGCGTTGCGCAGTTGGAGGCGAGCCGCCAGCAGTGGTGGATGTGGGGGAGTGAGATGGCCGATTTTTGAGAATGGATAATCTGGATGTGTGTCCATCAGATACAGTACATTTGTAGGAATGGATGCCATGAACTGCTATATATATTATGACTATTAAGGTAAATACATTGTTTGTTCTCTATTAAAATCTTTCATTTGCTAACTATGCCTATCAGTAGTTAGTGCCTTCCGTAGTTTGAATCTTTTATTTAGCTGGCAGTAGTGGCGCTCGCTGTATTGCAGTAGTTCGAGTAAGGAAGATTTTTGTGAGGTAAGTGATTTGTGAAAGGTATAGGTTAATGTTAGTCAGGGCCATTCTTTTGTAGGGATTTTTGAAAGTCAGATTGCGTTGCGCTAAAAATATTGTGTGTCAGTTTATAAGCACAGTCTTGTACAAATTGTTCTAAGTGGACGTCTCAATACTATATATATATATATATATATATATATATATATATATATATATATATATATATATATATATATGAAGATCTTATTTCAATAGTGGTACAAGTCCATTTTTGTTCATTCTGAGATACAGAGTCCTAAAGTTATATGAGCGCTGAAAAATCTGCAGTTTGGATACCAGAAATATTCAAGCATATGTCTTCTTGCCAGAGATGAACCTTTCTTTCTGTTTGTTTCGACCATTAATTTCAGAAGCATTACAGGCAGAAAAGTGGAGGTAATGGACTTGTATCACTACTGAAATGAGCTCTTCATATATGCCCGCCATTTTCTTACACCGAAATGCCGATAGATTAATATTCAAAATGACATTATCGAGTGCCGATATTTTCATTTTATGTCATATTTTTTTCGGATTTTTCTGTAAATATTTTAAATTATTCTTTTCAATTTACTTTCACTGTTTGAAGGAGCATTACTACCTTTTGAGCTTTCATCACGTCTAGTGTTTCCCTTTCATTGTGTGAAGCAAGTATAGGTGGCACAAAGAAGAAGTCCTATTGCACTGGGGGAGGGGGGGGGGGGGGAGTTGAATGGAATAACAATATTCTCTATGTGAACTAATAGCACACCAGTTGCATTAGAGAACAATTTCTAACGCACCTAGTGTGTTATTTCTTCACATCAGCGCTCTTCAAAAACAATTACTGAAAATGATAAACAGAACTTTAAATTTTGATGAGATGGTTGTGGAGTAGTTGCGATTGATATAAAATTAACTTAGTATTAAGAAAACAGTCTTAATCGCGTTCTTTTTATTTATTTGGTGCCGACCGGTTTCAGCTCATCGCAGGGGGCATCTTCAGGGCGAACATACCGCTCAGTCTTCTGCCACACCTCGGTAGACGTGACGCCACCAGCAGTCGACCAGCGGTATGTTCGCCCTGAAGATGGCCCCTGCGATGAGCTGAAACCGGTCGCCACCAAATAAAAAAAAAAAAAAAAACGCGATTAAGACTGTTTTCTTAACACTAAGAAATCTGAATGACATGACTGGTCGTCACGGTGGGCGGAGACGTGCGAGTGGAAATGCTAACGTAATCGGCGGTCGCGCTACCGACGAAAGCTGAAACCTTTAACTTCAGGCAATTTTGACACAATTGCTAGTTCGCTGGTGTTTTCAGAAATGAAGAAACAGGGAAGCCGACATGAAGCTTCCCGGAGAAAACGAACATGTGACGAAAACGAACGACGGAACCATCGGACACCATTTATTGCGCCATTTACGTACAGTTACCATTGTTAGCAAAGTGGCAGAATGGTTCTCAATAAGCGTGAACGAGCTTACTTTTCCTTTCAGTTCTTGATCTAAGGGGTATAAGCAGGCTGCTAGCTTGTTGATGTACAGACTATCTAATAATAAATCAATACTTATATATAGAGCTCTAAAATTGCAGGTGCATTTCCAATGTGCAATCGATGTTTTTATAGGCCCGTACGTCGATATTTCTTCCGTCGATATATCATAAATTCTTAACGACGTATTGAGGTCCGATAATGATATATTTTTTAAATATCGATCTATCGGATTCCCGATAACTCTAAAAATATGAACAGCCCTACTAACCACCTTCACTGAAACCTTGCCCAGGACGTCAATGCAGGATTCCCGTATGTGATCTTCTGCACTCCCGGCCTCCCTCCAACGTCCTCCCCCCCCCCCCCCTCCTTCTCACACAAAACGCTGCAGTTGATTTCAACTCATGCAAGACATTTTACAACAGCCAGAACTTCTTTTCATTATTTCCAACCTGTTTCGATTTTAAATCATCATCATATCGACAAATATTATCCCAATCACTTTGAAGACCTGTTAGTTGACACCGCAAACGTACACTCTGTCAATCATCTTGGTCATATAGTATAGTTCATTTAGTTGATTTTTTGTCTGTCATAATCAAATCATGTTCACCAAAGATTACTCCCATAGCTTTGTGGCTATGAAGACGAAGGCATTGAGTACCCGGACACAAATAGAGCACGCGTTACACGTGTGTATGGTCCATTCACGTGAGCAAATCCAAGGGCAGCGAGGTGTGTTCATATGAATTCAAAATTCTTTTAGGAGGAGCGCTGATAGACGTGCAATAATAAGTGATGGGTATAATAAGGCAGAACGGTCCATGTCCCAACAAGTATGCTTTCGCAGACGTATGTTTACGTGGCTTTTTTCTAGTTTCTGCCAGTACTGTCTCCTATATGTACGTCGGACACTTCATAAACAACCGCTACAAATACAAATTTCATCAGTTTTGTTTTAAGATTGTGGTATTACACTCTATTTGTGGACTGTGGTAAACCTTTCGCTAATGGGTAAAATATGATTTAGAAACGAAGGTCAGTTGACTTTGAAATTGATTAGTAATTAAAAGACGTACGCAAATATGTGACACTGCATCTCTAACAATAATAGAATTCTGATTGAGAACAAAACGAAACATAAACTCTACCTACAAATGATAAAGAAAGCAATTCTCAAGTATCTGACTTCGTGTTTTAAAATATTCTGTAGCAACTCCTAACAACTGTTCCGAAATGCCCCTGTACGCATCGGACAACTTACCTTCTCTTGCCCTTGCAACTGCACGACCAACAGCATACTAACAATATTTCAAAAACAATACTACGGTCCATGCACAGTGCAATACCATGAGTATAATAATTGCAACAACTACTACCATTTCTTCATACAGGAACTGAATGATCAGGAGCGGTTTGGTCAACTAACTTTAAATGGTGTAAAAAAATAAATGAAAGAAACCAATGGAAACTTTAATTTACTATATTCACAAAATAGATTATTTAAACACTGACAAATTTAACATGGTAATTATTCCACAATGTCTATACTCAACAAACACGTATCTGCTCACAACAGAGATACGAATATTACTCTGAGTGTATGCATACACAAATGTAACAAAATCCATCCAGCGCGCAAGCAAGCAAAGAAAAAAGCAAATTACCGAAAATCCTCTATTAATACCAATGTCTCCTCCGGCGCTACTACACGACCACGGCAGGTTATGTGGCGCAGCTTTTCTCCACCGCAGGTTGCGTCCGACTACTCCAGACTCCTCTCAACAACTGTTCGGTGGATACTGCTCGCGATAATAGTATCTTAGACTCAGAGTTCTTGTACGTACCACACAGCAGAATCATTGGTCAATCTTGCAAGGAAGTAGTAACATCCAACTTTCATCTTTCATGAGAAATGCTGTGACTGGACCGTGAAAAACACGGCTCACGGTTTTCTTTAAAACTATCTGTGAACAACCCTTTCCCATTCGAGAATGCAGGTCTTCTCGACCATCTTCACTGACGAAATCTTCTTCGGTTGTCAATGAAATGGCAGTGTGATCTTCAAGGAACTTCTCACCTAGTCATCATTTTCAGGTAAGCAGTTTTTGAAGTATCCTGAAGCTGCTTTATGTTTCCTCCATGTGGAGGTGTGCTACATGCGAATGCACACCTTTCGGTCAAACGTCATTGATGAAATCTATGGTTATCCTCTGCCTGGTAGCTTCGTCCTGAAGCAGTCTTCCAACGGGTTTTCAATCGTCTTGTTCAGGTCATAGTTTTGCATCAGAATGAAGCTGCGTTGGTTGCTTTTAGACAATACAGATTTTCTCGACAAATTTCAGAAGTGAAATTTTCTCTTGCTATCAGCAGTCTGGCTGCATCGTCCTGAAGAAACTTTTCAACGAGTTCTCATCTTCGCATTTTAGATCTTTTTTGCAGTTTCTTGAAACTATGTTGAATATGTTCCCTGTAGAGTTGAATCATCTGCAATTGTATGTTCTTCCGACGAGTCTTACTTATTCTCAGATTATCGACTGCATATCGGCATCTAGCCGAAAGAAAGTTTGCACGAGTTTTCTAACAGATACCCTCAGCTCCTAGTTTTGAAACGTCTTGCAGGACGTGGGTTCTCCTATTCATAGAGGAATATTTTGTTAAAAATCAGACTCTCTTGGACAGCCTCACTGATGAAATCTCCTGTTATCTGCCGAGTAGTAGCGTGGTTGCGACGAGTTTTCTACTTGTCATCTCGAAGAATGCTTAGACCGCTCATCGTTGCTCAGAAAGGCAGGCTCCTGGGTTCGGTTGTAATTACCTGACTCCAAGACCCCAACAAAGTTCTGGTGGGTCAGGTGAATTCGTTTAACACGTGCCATCTGATAACAGAGTGGACGACTCAAACTGGAAAATACTTCTGCACCTACATCTACATCTACATGGATACTCTGCGAACCACATTTAAATGCCTGGCAGAGGGTTCATCGAAACACCTTCACAATTCTCTATTATTACAATCTTGTATATCTTTCCGTACGAGCTTTGATTTCCGTTATTTTATCGTGGTGATCGTTCCGCCCTATGTAGGTCGGTGTCAACAAAACATTTCCGCATTCGGAGGAATTGGAATTTCGTGAGAAGATTCCGTCGCAACGAGAAACGCCTTTCTTTTAATGATTTCCAGCCCAAATCCTGTATCATTTCTGTGACACTCCCACACCGCCCAACAGCATTCTAAAAGAGGACGGACAAGCCTAGTGTAGGCAGTCTCCTTAGTAGATCTGTTACATTTTCTGTGTCCTGCCAATAAAACGCAGCCCTTGGTTAGCCTTCTCCACAACATTTCCTATGTGTTCTTTCCAATTTAAGTTTTACGACTTTTAGATTAGAGTGATTTATCGTGTAACCGAAGTTCAACCAGTTCCTTTTAGTACTCGTGTAAACGACCTCACACTTTTCGTTATTTTGGGTCAACTGCCACTTTTCGCACCATTCAGATATTTTTTTCTAAATCGTTTTGCAGTTAATTTTGATCTTCTGATGACTTCATTAGTCGATAAACGACAGCGTCATCTGCAAACAACCGAAGACGGCTGCTCAGATTGTCTCCCAAATCGTTTATATAGATTAGGAACAGCAAAGGGCCTATAACACTACCTTGGGGAACGCCAGAAATCACTTCTATTTTACTCGATGACTTTCCGTCAATTACTACGAACTTTGACCTCTCTGACAGGAAATCGCAAATCCAGTCACATAACTGAGACGATTCTCCATAAGCACGCAACTTTACTACGAGCCGCTTGTGTGGTACAGTGTCAATAGCCTTCCGGGAATCCAGGAATACGGAATCGATCTGAAATCCCTTTTCAATAGCACTTAGCACTTCATGTGAATAAAGAGCTAGTTGTGTTTGACAGGAACGATGTTTTTCTGAACCCATGTTGATTGCGTGTCAAATGGTTCAAATGGCTCTGAGCACTATGAGACTTAACTTCTGAGGTCATCAGTCCCCTAGAACTCACAACTACTTAAACCTAACTAACCTAAGAACATCACACACACCCATGCCCGAGGCAGGATTTGAACCTGTGACCGTAGCGGTCGTGCGGTTCCAGACTGTAGTGCCTAGAACCGCTCGGTCTCTCCGGCTGCCCAACTGTGTGTCAATAGACCGTTTCCTTCGAGGTAATTCATAATGTTCGAAAACAATATATGTTCTAAACTCCTGCTGCATATCGACGTTAACGATATGGGCCCGTAATTTAGTGGATTACTCCTACTACCTTTCTTGAATATTGGTGACCTGTGCGACTTTCCTGCTGCATCGTTGACTGCCTGCCATACTACCTCTGGATGTATACCAATCATATTCCTTTTTTTCTCGCCGAATTCGGGTATCGCTGCCCCCTCCGGACACCCCTTCCCTCCCCCCCTGCCCCCCCCCCCCCCCCCCCCGCCCTCCCAGTCATCTGCAGACGCAGTTGGCTCGCTGCGTATCGCGCATATTCGAGCAATGGCAGACTAAGGAAAGGTTCGCCGCGGGCGCAGATCTCTGGAGAAAGAAAGAAAATAAAATGAAGGGCAGAAAAATCCGCATCACCTGGGGCATGGTTTGCCTTTTAGGAAATAAAAATTAAACGCTCCGGCGGGCCAACTGCGCTTGTTTTCCGCCGCCGGCCGCCTTCCTCGCGCGGTATTAAGCATTGAAAGCGGTCCATTGGAGCGCGCCCTGCCACGTCGGCCAGTTTTTCAATAGCGAAGCCAGTGTCCGGCTGCCGCTTGCCACCCGTTAATATGCAAAGCGCGCCAGACCCCACGGCATACAACGTTTTCGGCCAAGGGCCGTCGCAATTTTTTTAATTTTATTTTGTGCGAGGCGATTTGTTTGCTGAAAAGAGAGAGACAGCGGTAGAGAGAGAGAGAGAGAGAGAGAGAGAGAGAGAGAGAGAGAGAGAGAGAGAGAGAGCAGGAGAGATCGTAAACGTGTGGTCGATCATGCTGCGTGCTCACCCCGTAAACGGAACCGGAGCAGATAGCCGCACTAAAAAAAAATAAAAAAATAAAGTGAAAACGGAAGAAAAAAATATAATGCTGACTGTCTGCTTCTGATATATGGGAGTTAGACGCCAGCGACCGTAGTCAGTTTCAATAAAATTCCATCGTGCAGCGGTGTATAATATTTCACGTTTCGGTCACTGATCCCAGCGGCCTTCAACAAGATGCATGCTGCAACACACTGATGAAGGCGACCCGGCTGCCTTCCGATACGTTCAATTATTTTACATCGTCACGCGGTACCTCGGAAATTTATTGAAACTTTTTGGTTCAGAAAAGTTTTTTCCCTTAATGAAATTACGCTACGTTTATCACATGCGACGAGGTAAAATTGTGTACTGATATGATGGTGGACTTTGGATGGGTGCGAGGGTTTGGCGACAGTTCCGAATATCTTTCCAGGAACGGAGGCTCACACATAGATTACAATTTTGTGCTTTGGAACGTATTCTGTTCTGACAGCCATCTATGAATTGTACCGCTGAGATGCTCTTCAGGTTCAGATAACGTCTAACCATTTTAAGCGGGATAGTGCCACTAGAGCATTTAGGTGAAAATTTCCGCTGATTAGTTATGGTGTAAATGTTACTAACGTCGAAAAAGCATAACACGTGCGACGATCAAAAAGCGTCCATTTGAGGGCGTTGCCGCAGCGTAAATGAAACATAGCGGGTCCCTGACGCAGATATATAAGCAAGGGTAAGTAGGCAAGCTATCAGCGTGGCATTTGTGTCTATCAGACGTGCCTGCGATAAAAGCGGGAACGTGAGCTATGACCGTATTATTTCTAAATGCGTCCCAACACAAAAAAGTGCTATTATTCTTTTTTTCGCTGCATCAGGACGATCACCAGTAGACATCCATCGGAGAATGAAGAACGTGTGTGGTGCAACATGTCTGTCGAAAAACGCCATTGTGGAATGGTGCGGCAATTTCGGTGCTGGTCGCTATTCGACAAAAGACCTCTGGGAAGCCTCGGCTGGGAGACAAGTGGAAGACAATCGAGCAGCCGTCCTATAGTCCTCATCTCTTTCCGTGCCAATATCAGCCATTCAGTCCCTTAAAAAGGTACGGAAGTGTGGACGATTCCTGTCGGACAAAGATGTGCAGCAAGCAGTTGTGGAGTTCTTCTCGTAGTAGGACACAGTGTTTTACCAGAAATTATCTTCAGTTTGCTGCGCGCAAGGAATGATTGCCTTAGTGCTCATGGTGATTTTGCCTGTTTGATACACCGATTCTGGTCACTATCTCTTTCGAATGGGAGCTTTTGATAGCCACTTAAGCCGGCCGCGGTGCCCGTGCGGTTCTAGGCGCTGCAGTCCGGAACCGCGGGACTGCTACGGTCGCAGTTTCAAATCCTGCCTCGGGCATGGATGTGGGTGATGTCTTTAGGTTAGTTAGGTTTAAGTAGTTATAAGTTCTAGGGGAGTGATGACCTAAGATGTTAAGTCCCATAGTGCTCAGAGCCATTCGAACCATTTGATAGCCACTTAAGCAGCAAGATGATATGGCTGATGCCTTTTGCAGTGATGAAATTACGTAAATTCTGACATCGAACGTAATTGGGCAGTCAAATGAATACAGTGGCAACAAGGGAACATCTGTGTTGCACCAGGATTCTAACCCTGAACTCCCGCTTTACACAAGGTGTCACTTTAAATGCTTCGACTCTCTGAGTACGCTCTCTGGCCACCCTAAATTACCGACTTACCGCATACTGCTTATGTAGCACCCCTTTCCACGATGATCACTACTCAACAGTCTCTATCTCTCTCTTTTTTTTTCTGCCACATCTACCATTGTGCGTTGAAAATCAAGTAATCCTAACAACAATGTAACGAAGTTATCTAATGCTTTCAAAATTTGATCGAATATGAAGTCCATTTTCTTATTCTACATTGTTATGTGTACATATTCTTATGAATTTCATAAAACAGTGAAATACCCGAAATAGAGGTTTTTATTCTTCAGCGGAAGTGGAATTAACACTTCTGCAATGTAAAATTTTGTAGCAAGAGAGCTAACTTTTTGTAGTTTAAGCTCGCATGAACCCTGTCCACGTTGAAACGATGCTGCGAAGCAGGGTTTCATGATTCGATTTTGTTCTCCATAAGCTACTTGTTATAAAAAAATATCTTCTTCATTTTACTGCCTGTAATGCCTTATTGTCAAAGAAGTGGACACCATATTGTTTCAGAAAATAGTACAGAAGCTGTCTAATCACTCACAGATTATATGATGGTTCTGTCTTTATTAAAATCCGAGACAAATTACATTAAATATCGAAAAAATAAACTATCCGGTAATAGTCTTCGAAGTTAAAACAGTTCTGTTCCATAGCTGCAGTCATCATGTTCATCTTGAAATGCATTCTTGAGTCTTCTCATTGAGCCTCTTTTTCATTACCGTGCTTTCTTTACCGTACGTGTGAGAGCAGTGCGCCTTTCGTAGCCTTGCCTGATCTAAGGCTAACACGCCACCAGCTGGGTATTTCTGAAGAACTCGGCATTTCGTAATGTTACCTTGGTTAAATAATTCCCCAGCATCATATACACCAAAACGAAGAGTTTTAATAGACACAGACACTCGTTATGGGAGGCAGTGCCATATTACACCCTCCATGCTTTCGTTTTGTGTTCTGTGTTCTCCTTTGAACACATGTCTCTAGAGTGTTTACGTCAGACAGATGCCAAAAGGCTAGGGTCAGTATTGCCTCGCGTATCCCAGCATTTCTACGGAATCCAAACTGATCTTTCCCGAGGTCGGCTTCCACCAGTTCTTCCATTCGTTTGTAAAGAATTCGTGTTAGTATTTTGCAACCATGATTTATTAAACTGATAGTTAACTATTTTTCACAACTGTCAACACCTACTTTCTTTGGGATTGGAATTATTATATCCTTCTTGAAGTGTGAAGATATTTCGCCTGTCTCATACAACTTGCTCACCAAATGGAAGAGTTTTGTCATGGCTGGCTCTCCCAAGGCTATCAGTTAACATATCCGCAGCGATCCTTCACTCGCGTCATGTATGGCCCGCGATGCACCACATTTGCTGGAGTCCGGTTTTTAACAGCGCCATTTTGGCATCCACGGTATAATTTAACAGTGACGGCACACGAACAGTTTGCAAACTTAGTCTTTTCGGAAATTCTTCCACCCTTGACCCGAAAGCTAATGGTCATGTCCTTTTGGTTGTCAGATAAATCACTAGTTCCAGCATTACGAGAAAGACTGAACTGTTTTCCGCTTCCCATCGACGCGTATTATATACTCTCCAATCTTAGTGCTACTACCTACCGTCTTTAAGTGGTTATTGCTCCTTGACATCGAACATAGACCATGGTCACTTATAGAAACTGAGCAGCCACGCAGAAATGGCATTCAACCCAAGGAGGAAAGTAATTTTTATAACACGTTTTCGATTTCAAGTACTTCACACAGTTTTCTTACGTCGATAATTTCAGAAACCTGACGCATTTATCACCCATTTTGTACATATTTTCAGCTTATTTAAGTTTCCTAGTAGGAGCATGAGCTTCCTAGTAGAAGCACTAACAGCAGAGGAAGGTGCAAATCTTTCGGTTGCGTTCTCTGGACCACTTGATTATCGCCGTTCATGACATTGTAACTATGTTTCCTATTGCCAATTCACATTTTGTCAGTATATTTCCACTATTCCTAAGCATTTTCACGCAAATATCAAAGAATAAGAGGGAAATCCTTTTAAAAAACAATCGCATTCGTCACATGTAACGAACACCGAACGCAAAGATATACGCAGGAAACAAGAGACCACCTTTTACAGGCTGGAAAAATGTGAAACTATCACTGGAAACTGGGATTCATTAAATCATGATGAAGGATGTACAAATCTTGTGTCAGCCATGACAGTCTGCAGCGACAATGACAGCATGCGTCACTTCTGGGAGCTGGGCTATTAATATCGTTTCGATGGGAACACAACAACGTGCAATGCACCGTTTTGAAGAGGAAGTCCCATATAAAACTTAAAGACCGTATAAAATCATTATTTTCAAACTAGGGAGCAAGTTTCGTTACACTCTCTGTGTGTGCTGCAATATGTTGCCACTTGCTAATGATTTCACAGCTGTGTGGAATGTGAACTGAAAGTCCAAATATTTCGACATATATCTTGTTGAGGTGATTCATGGGGATCCTAACTCTCGAATAACGATAGCCGAGAGATCACACTGAGGCTCTAAGCACTATGGGATTTAACATCCGAGGTCATCAGTCCCCTAGACGTAGAAATACTTAAACCTAACTAACCTAAGGACATCACACACACCCAAGCCCGAGGCAGGATTCGAACCTGCGACCGTAGCAGCAGCGCGGTTCCGGACTGAAATGCCTAGAACAGCTCGGTCACAGCGGCCGCCAATCACACTCAGGTTTAGTACACAGAATGAACTGCATTGTTTTTAAAAGTCTTGACGGCAATTAATTTTGTGAGATTTGTTGTTCCATATAGTTCCGTACATCATGTTTCAAATAGACGCATACGATTTAACAAGGCTATCTTCGACATGACTGAAGGTAGGAATTGGGGGTGCATTTTAACTTACGCACATGATAACAAAGTTTTGATTTTTAATTTTGAAACGATATATCCGACATTATAAGGATGTGCAACTTTCACAACAATGACATACAGTATTTGGGTTCTTTTTATAACTATTCTTATGTTCAAAGTTCATTCAACTTCCACGAATGTTAAATGTGTCTATCACCTGACACACGACAACGTCCAGGCGGTAGACAAACTGGTACCATTCTTTTCCGAGACTGCTTGGTGTTACTACAATGCATCACTGTTCCCCGAAGTTGTCGGAAAGGAGGATTCTTTCACTAAACCGTCTTCCACCCCAGTCGAAAAACATGGTCTCAATACATATACATAGACATAATTTTCCATGGAGCGCAGCGATCTGGTGCCAACTTTGATTAAAACAGTAGTCTAGATCGCAATAACTTGTTTATTATTTCCATGTTACCGGTTTTGGCTTATGTTGAAGCCATCCTCAGATTTTATGTTTTATTTTTAGCCCCCCTATGGCTGGTGCTGGCACGATCGTACACTGGCAGTGTACGGTCGTGGTATCACGTGAAGAACCGAGGAGCCACCAGTACCAGCCATTAGATGTCTAAAAAACTCTGAAGATTGCTTTAACATAAGCCGAAACCGGTGATAATAAACATATATTATTGCGGTGTCGACGGTTATTTTTACCATTGTGACGGTAGATGGCTTTTCAGGCGCATAGTATCACGCGAGATCTGTACACTTCTTCCAGCTGATGCCCTTAAAGTGAGGGGCGAGTGGAACGGTCCTGATACCTCATGAACTATGAAATTTTGGACATTTTTATGCGATGATGGAAATAACCAGCTCTCCAACATATCCAAGTTCGTGGCTGTTGTAGTCGTCATTTTCCGCAAAGAAGAATGGACAGAAATCTTTTCCTGGGTAGTGCTCATAAAGCTTTTGAAATTCCCTCTCGTGGTCACCTATGGTGTGTGGCTGCTGTATTCCCTATATTGTTCCACTGTAATGGTTCACTTTATCACTGAACTTCGACATAAGCTCATCACTGAGCAGTAAATATGAAAGGGAATTAATATCTTCCAACTCCACGGCTAGAATGAACTCACAAACACTAATCATTCGTGTTTATCGCCATCATGAATAGACAGAACTAGTTGAAACCTGTATGGCCTAAACCACAAATTTCGCCTCAAAATACACGAGTTAGACATTGCAATAACAACAAACTGTCGTTCGGCACCATGAACCCAGTTCAGAGGACTGTGAGTAAAACTCAGTTGAATGCGGTCGGGGAAGACCTGTGGATTTCTCCTTGTATAATCAGTACCTTGAAATTGCTGCGCCGTTGTCGAATGCCTGTACCTGCGTGAGATACATCGTCATACTCTTGACGAAGGACTGCACATGAAACTGAGATTGCTAAACACCTTTTATAGCTGTAATATCGTAATCTCCACCCGATCCACGTATCCGTTCCAACGAGATCTTTACCGACAATCACGTGAACCAACCTACAACTGGTGCCGTGATGAACTTCTAGGTTCGACGTAGAACTTAAAATAAACCCCATATTTTCATTCTTCAGTTCTACATCTACATCTACATCTACATTTATACTCCGCAAGCCACCCAACGGTGTGTGGCGGAGGGCACTTTACGTGCCACTGTCATTACCTCCCTTTCCTGTTCCAGTCGCGTATGGTTCGCGGGAAGAACGACAGTCTGACAGCCTCCGTGCGCGCTCTAATCTCTCTAATTTTACATTCGTGATCTCCTCGGGAGGTGTAAGTAGGGGGAAGCAATATATTCGATACCTCATCCAGAAACGCACCCTCTCGAAACCTGGCGAGCAAGCTACACCGCGATGCAGAGCGCCTCTCTTGCAGAGTCTGCCACTTGAGTTTGTTAAACATCTCCGTAACGCTATCACGGTTACCAAATAACCCTGTGACGAAACGCGCCGCTCTTCTTTGGATCTTCTCTATCTCCTCCGTCAACCCGATCTGGTACGGATCCCACACTGATGAGCAATACTTAAGTATAAGTCGAACGAGTGTTTTGTAAGCCACCTCCTTTGTTGATGGACTACATTTTCTAAGGACTCTCCCAATGAATCTCAACCTGGTACCCGCTTTACCAACAATTAATTTTATATGATCGTTCCACTTCAAATCGTTCCGCACGCATACTCCCAGATAT
The DNA here is from genome assembly GCF_021461385.2 of Schistocerca piceifrons. Taxonomy (NCBI): domain Eukaryota; kingdom Metazoa; phylum Arthropoda; class Insecta; order Orthoptera; family Acrididae; genus Schistocerca; species Schistocerca piceifrons. The sequence goes on from NC_060141.1 coordinate 86,176,494, forward strand.
TTTACAGAAGTAACTGCTACCAGTGTTTGTTCCGCTATCATATAATCATACAATAAAGGATCCTTCTTTCTATGTATTCGCAATATATTAAATTTGTCTATGTTAAGGGTCAGTTGCCACTCCCTGCACCAAGTGCCTATCCGCTGCAGATCTTCCTGCCTTTCGCTACAATTTTCTAATGCTGCAACTTCTCTGTATACTACAGCATCATCTGCGAAAAGCCGCATGGAACTTCCGACACTATCTACTAGGTCATTTATATATATTGTGAAAAGCAATGGTCCCATAACACTCCCCTGTGGCACGACAGAGGTTACTTTAACGTCTGTAGACGTCTCTCCATTGATAACAACATGCTGTGTTCTGTTTGCTAAAAACTCTTGAAACCATCCACACAGTTGGTCTGATATTCCGTAGGCTCTTACTTTGTTTATGAGGCGACAGTGCGGAACTGTATCGAACGCCTTCCGGAAGTCAAGAAAAATAGCATCTACCTGGGAGTCTGTATCTAATGTTTTCTGGGTCTCATGAACAAATAAAGCGAGTTGGGTCTCACACGATCGCTGTTTCCGGAATCGATGTTGATTCCTACATAGTAGATTCTGGGATTCCAAAAACGACATGATGGTTCAAATGGCTCTGAGCACTATGGGACTTAACATCTGTGGTCATCAGTCCCCTAGAACTTAGAACTACGTAAACCTAACTAACCTAAGGACATCACACACATGCACGCCCGAGGCAGGATTCGAACCTGCGACCGTAGCAGACGCGCGGTTCCGGACTGAGCGCCTGAACCGCTAGACCGCCGCGGCCGGCAAAACGACATGGTACTCGAGCAAAAAACATGTTCTAAAATTCTACAACAGATCGACGTCAGAGATATAGGTCTATAGTTTTGCGCATCTGCTCGACGACCTTTCTTGAAGACTGGGACTACCTGTGCTCTTTTCCAATCATTTGGAACCTTCCGTTCCTCTAGAGACTTGCGGTACACGGCTGTTAGAAGGGGGGCAGAACAGACGGTCTTCTGATATCGATTGGTATTTCTTCCACATATCACTGAAGCACCAGAGTTTAGTGGTGAACACCATCTACAAAAATCCGCTCCTAAAAAATGGACGATCTTTTGTATTCCAGGAAAAACCATTGTCCTCATTCTGCATTTTCGGTGCTTCTGGGGTGAAAAGAGGATCCCTTCTTGAATTTTAAATCCATTCAGTCCCTTCCGACTCATGAACCTCCCAACTGTATCACTGTTCTTGACTTTCCTCAGGCGCAATAAGCTGTCACAATGTTTAGCTATTGAGGTCACCGTGGAAAACGTTGAGAGCAACTCGAAAAAGTTTTCAGTACCCTCTCCATGTGCTTTCCGCTCCCTGTTACCATTGACCTTTCTGTCACGTGACTGCTTCGTCCTTCAGAGTCACATTGTGAAAGCGTTACACATTGACAGGTATTTTGTTTTGCACAGTCGTCTGCCCTTCCATGGAAAATTTCGAGTATTGTAGCTCTCACACAATCTGCGCTGCTAACTACTAATTGTAGTGACCGCCTGTAGGGCTTTTATCAGTGACAAAAACACAGAAGCCATACGAGCCATCTCTCAAAGACCAATATAGTGGGGGAAGCACACGTTCTCCTACGAGTGGTCGGTATTGCGTATATCTGAAAAAGCATCGCTGGTGGAATAAAACTGACGTTGACATTAGAAAGCGGCATTTTGGAACTAAAAATAACTTGGAAAGCAGACGTTTCGACCATTCTTTCACTGTTTATCTTCAAGGCGACTGATACTGCTATTTTACTTCCTTGCAATTAGTAGCAACGCTTTTGTGACCTACTTTGTATTAATTAACCAATTACTTTTTTTTCCTTCCTCCAGTTTATTTTTTATCATAAGAAGGTAGTGGCAGTGCTGCACCTCTGATACCTTATGCCAACCTTCCTTGAGGTCTCTCAGGTTACTGCTATTGGTTTATGACGAGCATAAATCTAATGCTAGCCTTCGTTTCCCATCAGGCTTATCCTACCCTTTATTGGCGTCCTGATAGGGACTAGGAGGTACCGCTGTCATAAACGCATGGTGATCTATGTCGGTCTGTGTGTTTAACGAATCGCGTGAATATTTTCCAGAAAATTGCTTTGAAGGTTTCTATTTGAATCGCATCGTCACAAAATGTCTTAATTCCCTAGAACCTTTTACAGTTATATGTTGGAGGCTATATCCCCCGCAAGGCATCGATACAGGATGGGAAATACACTTGCCCCGTAGAAACTAATCTTCATTTTTGTTTGAAACTCGTCGCTGATGAAGAATGGCACCAGTGCCTGCACCATCTGGAGGCATTTTTGTCGTTCGTAGAACAAGCCCTGGTGTCGAGCGTAGTTCCGAGTGGCTTGACAAGTGGGCACCATGAAATCCGGTGGCCCTGTAGGGGATAGCGATATGCACATATGCAGATACCGGTAGTATCGTGAACACAAAGTATAAGAGGTCAGTGCACTGGCGTAGCTGTCAGTTGAGCTCAGGTGATTCGTGTGAAAATGTGTCCGATGTGATTACGGCTGCACGACAGGAATTAACAGACGTTGGACCCGGAGCTACACGCAAGGGATATTTCATTCTGGAAATCGTTAGGGTATTCTGTACTTCGAGATGCACTGTGTGAAGAGTATGCCGGGAATACCAAATTCCAGGCATTACCTCTCACAATGGACAACTCACTTGCGGCGACCTACACTTAAGAATCTGGTGCTAACAGACAAGTAACAGTGCGCGAAATAACATCGGAAATCAGTGTGGAACATCTCTCTTAGGGCAGAGCGGCGAATTGCCCGCTCAGGACATAGCGCGCAGCTCCTCTTCTGGGCTCGTGACCATATCGGTTGGACCCTAGACGACTGGAAAACGCTGGGCTGATCAGATGAGTCCCGATTTCAGTTGGTAAGAGATGATGGTAGGGTTCGAGTGTGGCGCAGACCACACGAAGCCATGGATTCGAGTTGTCAACAAGGCACTGTGCAGGCTGGTGGTGGCTCCACAATCGTGAGGGCTGAGGTTATGGTTCAAATGGCTCTGAGCACTATGCGACTTAACTTCTGAGGTCATCAGTCGCCTATAACTTAGAACTAATTAAACCTAACTAACCTAAGGACATCACACACATCCAAGCCCGAGGCAGGATTCGAACCTGCGACCGTAGCGGTCGCTCGGCTCCAGACTGTAGCGCCTAGAACCGCTCGGCCACTCCGGCCGGCAGGGCTGAGTTTACATGGAATAGACTGGGTCCTCTGGTCCAAATGAATCCATCATTGATGTGGAATGGTTGTCTTTCAGAGACTTAGGGACGATCTGCAGCCATTCATTGACTTCATGTTATCAAACAACTGTCGGCCGTTGTGGCCGAGCGGTTCTAGGCGCTTCAGTCTGGAACCGCGTGACCGCTACCGTCGCAGGTTCGAATCCTGCCTCGGGCATGGATGTATATGATGTCCTTAGGTTAGTTAGGTTTAAGTAGTTCTAAGTTCTAGGGGACTAATGACCTCAGATGTTAAGTTCCATAGTGCTCAGAGCCATTTGAACCATCAAACAACTATGGAACTTTTATGGATGACAATGCAATGTCTCAACGGGCCACAGTTGTTCGCATTTGGTATGGAAAACATTCCGAACAATGCTATCGAATGAGTTGCGCACCCAGATCGCCCATCGAATATTTATGGGACATAAGAGAGCGCCCAGTTAGTACACAAAATCCTGCACCGGAAACACTTTCGATATTATGGACGGCTATTCAGTAGTTCTGCAGGAGACTTCTAACGACTTTTGGAGTCCACGGCAGGTCGAGATGCCGCACTATGCCGGACTATAGGAGGGCCAACACGATGTTAGGAGGTATCCCAAAACCTCTGTCACCTTAGAGTATGTTTTTATTTCTGTATCTATTGGCAAGTAATGTTATCAGGAGTTCCCTTAAGATGTGTTGGAGACTATCAGCATTCATGCCGCATCTTTGGTCAACTGGATTTATTTATTTATTTATTTAGCGTATGGCTCATAACATCACAGTAAAAATTACAGAAACAACACGCCAAGATAGATACGAAGCCCACACCTACTACAGTAGTACAAGTTTATATGCCAACTAGCTCTGCAGATGACGAAGAAATTGAAGGAATGTATGATGAAATAAAAGAAATTATTAAGATAGTGAAGGGAGACGAAAATTTAATAGTCATGGGTGACTGGAATTCTGGTGTAGGAAAAGGGAGAGAAGGAAACATAGTCGGTGAATATGGATTGGGGCTAAGAAATGAAAGAGGAGGCCGCCTGGTAGAATTTTGCACAGAGCACAACATAATCATAGCTAACACTTGGTTTAAGAATCATGAAAGAAGTTTGTATACATGGAAGAACCCTGGAGATACTAAAAGGTATCAGATAGATTATATAATGGTAAGACAGAGATTTAGGAACCAGGTTTTAAATTGTAAGACATTTCCAGGGGCAGATGTGGACTCGGACCACAATCTATTGGTTATGACCTGAAGATTAAAACTGAAGAAACTGCAAAAAGGTGGGAATTTAAGGAGATGGGAGCTGGAAAAACTGAAAGAACCAGAGGTTGTACAGAGTTTCAGGGAGAGCATAAGGGAGCAATTGACAGGAATGGGGGAAAGAAATACAGTAGAAGAAGAATGGGTAGCTTTGAGGGATGAAGTAGTGAAGGCAGAAGAGGATCAAGTAGGTAAAAAGACGAGGGTTAGTGGAAATCCTTGGGTAACAGAAGAAATATTGAATTTAATTGATGAAAGGAGAAAATATAAAAATGCAGTAAATGAAGCAGGCAAAAAGGAATACAAACGTCTCAAAAATGAGATCGACAGGAAGTGCAAAATGGCTAAGCAGGGATGGCTAGAGGACAAATGTAAGGATGTAGAGGCTTATCTCACTAGGGGTAAGATAGATACTGCCTACAGGAAAATTAAAGAGACCCTTGGAGATAAGAGAACGACTTGTATGAATATCAACAGCTCAGATGGAAACCCAGTTCTAAGCAAAGAAGGGAAAGCTGAAAGGTGGAAGGAGTATATAGAGGGTCTGTACAAGGGCGATGTGCTTGAGGACAATATTATGGAAATGGAAGAGGATGTAGATGAAGACGAAATGGAAGATAAGATACTGCGTGAAGAGTTTGACAGAGCACTGAATTACCTGAGTCGAAACAAGGCCCCCGGAGTAGACAACATTCCATTGGAACTACTGACGGCCTTGGGAGAGCCAGTCCTGACAAAACTCTACCATCTGGTGAGCAAGATGTATGAAACAGGCGAAATACCCTCAGACTTCAAGAAGAATATAATAATTCCAATCCCAAAGAAAGCAGGTGTTGACAGATGTGAAAATTACCGAACTATCAGTTTAATAAGTCACAACTGCAAAATACTAACACGAATTCCTTACAGACGAATGGAAAAACTAGTAGAGGCCAACCTCGGGGAGGATCAGTTTGGATTCCGTAGAAACACTGGAACACGTGAGGCAATACTGTCCTTACGACTTATCTTAGAAGAAAGATTAAGGAAAGGCAAACCTACGTTTCTAGCATTTGTAGACTTAGAGAAAGCTTCTTTCAATGTTGACTGGAATACTCTCTTTCAAATTCTAAAGGTGGCAGGGGTAAAATACAGGGAGCGAAAGGCTATTTACAATTTGTACAGAAACCAGATGGCAGTTATAATAGTCGAGGGACATGAAAGGGAAGCAGTGGTTGGGAAGGGAGTAAGACAGGGTTGTAGCCTCTCCCCGATGTTGTTCAATCTGTATATTGAGCAAGCAGTAAAGGAAACAAAAGAAACATTCGGAGTAGGTATTAAAATCCATGGAGACGAAATAAAAACTTTGAGGTTCGCTGATGACATTGTAATTCTGTCAGAGACAGCAAAGGACTTGGAAGAGCAGTTGAATGGAATGGACAGTGTCTTGAAAGGAGGATATAAGATGAACATCAACAAAAGCAAAACGGAGATAATGGAATGTAGTCGAATTAAGTCGGGTGATGCTGAGGGAATTAGATTAGGAAATGAGACACTTAAAGTAGTAAAGGTGTTTTGCTATTTGGGGAGCAAAATAACTGGTGATGGTCGAAGTAGAGAGGATATAAAATGTAGACTGGCAATGGCAAGGAAAGCTTTTCTGAAGAAGAAAAATTTGTTAACATCGGGTATAGATTTAAGTGTCAGGAAGTCATTTCTGAAAGCATTTGTATGGAGTGTAGCCATGTATGGAAGTGAAACATGGACGATAAATAGTTTGGACAAGAAGAGAATAGAAGCATTCGAAATGTGGTGCTACAGAAGAATGCTGAAGATTAGATGGGTAGATCACATAACTAATGAGGAAGTATTGAATAGGATTGGGGAGAAGAGAAGTTTGTGGCACAACTTGACCAGAAGACGGGATCGGTTGGTAGGACATGTTTTGAGGCATCAAGGGATCACCAATTTGGTATTGGAGGGCAGCGTGGAGGGTAAAAATCGTAGAGGGAGACCAAGAGATGAATACACTAAGCAGATTCAGAAGGATGTAGATTGCAGTAGGTACTGGGAGATGAAGCTTGCACAGGATAGAGTAGCATGGAGAGCTGCATCAAACCAGTCTCAGGACTGAAGACCACAACAACAACAACTCACAGAAGAGCAATCACAAACAAACGTCCAGCTTAGATAATATGTAGTGGATTGCCTCTTGGGTCACCATTAGTAAATCCTGTGGGTCACCCTCATATGCCCTTAGTGAGCATTCCTGCACGATGTGTTTGACCGTCTGTCTCTCAGCGCCACAGTCGCAAGCGGCCGAATAAAGTTTACCCCATCTGTGTAAGGAGTCGTCGCATCTCCCACAGTTGGTTCTGGTGCGATTAAGAGTTGACCAAACTTTGCGAGGGCAATCAAATCCTTTTGGTTTACTAAAGATGCATAGCATACTGTGGCAGTTTACAGGACTGTAAACGTACGTAAGCAAACGTTCTTCTGTCCCGGATGAGGATACAACTCTGCAACCAAATAGCTGTTGGAGTTATTCAGTTTCCTACAAATCTTATTTAATAGTTTGCTGCTAAGTTCTCTGTATAAGTACACATTCAGAAAGGAAATCGAAATCGAATGTCCAGAAGCAATTCAGTCGCATCGAATAAGACGGCTACACAAACGACTAAAACGTCAGTTTTTCTGCATTTATCATTTTTGCATTTTAAAAATGAGCCACGCGAACCTTACCAAGGCGCCTAATACCGCGCGGCGTAGTGCTCGATGTATCTCCTTACTAGTACAGCCATTCTTCACGAAACTCGACCGTAGATGTTCAGTCTCATGTGTTAAATAAACAGGTTCACAATTTTTTACGCCGCGTCTACCAGGGCTTTTATTGCACCTCTTACTTGTCTAGAGTGGTGGATTGAATCTTTGTGCAATTAACAGTCAATATGTGTGGCCCTCTATACACATTATAGCCCAATGTTCTGTTCCGACGTTTAATCACATACACACTCAGAAAATTCAATTGTCCATTACTCTTGGATTTTCGTATTAATGCTGTTTAGATGTATCAGGAAGGCATCCAACTCCTCTGCTCTGTGTGTCCAAACTAAGAAAGTGTCATCGACATAGTGATAACATCGGGCTGGTCTCTTGCTGCCACTGTGCAATGTCCGTTGTTCAAACGTCTCCATAAACAAGTTAGTCACAGCAGGACAAACAGGACTGCCCATAGCCACCCCGTCAATCTGTTCATACAGGGTGTTTCAAAAATGAGCGGTATATTTGAAACGGCAATAAAAACTAAACGAGCAGCGATAGAAATACACCGTTTGTTGCAATATGCTTGGGACAACAGTACATTTTCAGGCAGACAAACTTTCGAAATTACAGTAGTTACAATTTTCAACAACAGATGGCGCTGCGGTCTGGGAAACTCTATAGTACGATATTTTCCACATATCCACCTTTGACAACGTGTCTGGCGGAATGGCTTCACATGCAGATGAGATGTACTGCTTCAGCTGTTCAATTGTTTCTGGATTCTGGCGGTACACCTGGTCTTTCAAGTGTCCCCACAGAAAGAAGTCACAGGGGTTCATGTCTGGCGAATAGGGAGGCCTATCCACGCCGCCTCCTGTATGTTTCGTATAGCCCAAAGCAATCACACGATAATCGAAATATTCATTCAGGAAATTAAAGACGTCGGCCGTGCGATGTGGCCGGGCACCATCTTGCATAAACCACGAGGTGTTCGCAGTGTCGTCTAAGGCAGATTGTACCGCCACAAATTCACGAAGAATGTCCAGATAGCGTGATGCAGTAATCGTTTCGGATCTGAAAAATGGGCCAATGATTCCTTTGGAAGAAATGGCGGCCCAGACCAGTACCTTTGAGGATGCAGGGACGATGGGACTGCAACATGGGGCTTTTCGGTTCCCCATATGCGCCAGTTCTGTTTATTGACCAAGCCGTCCAGATAAAAATAAGCTTCGTCAGTAAACCAAATGCTGCCCACATGCATATCGCCGTCATCAATCCTGTGCACTATATCGTTAGCGAATGTCTCTCGTGCAGCAATGGTAGCGGCGCTGAGGGGTTGCCGCGTTTGAATTTTGTATGGATAGAGGTGTAAACTCTGGCGCATGAGACGATACGTGGACGTTGGCGTCATTTGGACCGCAGCTGCAACACGGCGGACGGAAACCCAAGGCTGCTGTTGGATCACCTGCTGCCCTAGCTGCGCGTTGCCCTCTGTGGTTGCCGTACGCGGTCGCCCTACCTTTCCAGCACGTTCATCCGTCACGTTCCCAGTCCGTTGAAATTTTTCAAACAGATCCTTTATTGTATCGCTTTTCGGTCCTTTGGTTACATTAAACCTCCGTTGAAAACTTCGTCTTGTTGCAACAACACTGTGTTCTAGGCGGTGGAATTCCAACACCAGAAAAATCCTCTGTTCTAAGGAATAAACCATGTTGTCCACAGCACACTTGCACGTTGTGAACAGCACACGCTTACAGCAGAAAGATGACGCACAGAATGGCGCACCCACAGACTGCGTTATCTTCTATATCTTTCACATCACTTGCAGCGCCATCTGTTGTTGAAAATTGTAACTACTGTAATTTCGAAAGTTTGTCTGCCTGAAAACGTACTGTTGTCCCAAGCATATTGCAACAAACGGTGTATTTCTATCGCTGCTCGTTTAGTTTTTATTGCCGTTTCAAATATACCGGTCATTTTTGAAACACCCTGTAAAAGGCACTATTGAACTGAGAGTAGGTTGTGGTGAGGCAGCGTCGGTAGGAAAAATATCCGCTGTGCATGAGATTGCTTCGTCTACAGGAATCATGGTCCATAACGACAGAATATCGAAACTAACGAGGATACCATCAGGACCCACGCTCATTTCCTTCAAATTGTCAATGAAATGATCTGAATTTTTATATTACCAGAGGCAGTCTCATAGCCGACGCCACCCGGTGGACAGTGGCGCCCTCTGCACTGCCTACATTATCAGCGCTTTCTCGAGTTCTCTTTGCAGTTCGCCGCTTTACCTCGGAGGATGCCTCCCTCAGTCAGAGGCGTAACGTCGAGGGAGAGTTATATACATCGACCACGGCCTATGAGTCCGAAACTTTTAAATGAAGAACTAAATGTGCCGCTGTTAGCATTACTAGGCGGGGAGGCAGATTTCAGTGAGATTACATCATGATCAGAGATTCCAGAATCAGATAGTAGACTGTAAGGTATACCCAGGAGCAGATATAGACTCCGATCACAATTTGATAGTGATGAAGAATGAGCTGAAGTTTAAGAGACTAGTAAGGATGGATCAATGCGCAATAAAGTGGTATGCGGAATTCCTAAGGAATGAAGAGATATGCTTCAAGCTCTCTGAGGCTATAGATACTGCGATCATGAAGAGCTCAGTAGGCAATTCAGAAAAGAGGAAAGGACATCTCTAACAAGGGCAAGCACAAATGGTGGAAAAAAAACAAAGGTACAAGGAGGTTAACTGCCAGGACTGTTTATTACGAGGCCTGTTCAGAAAGTAAGCTCCGATTGATTGCCAAATTGAAACCACAGTGAACATCAGAAATGTTTTACTTGTAACAATTAGCTACACCATTCAGCTACTTCTCTACGTAGTCGCCGTTCTGACTTAGACTTTTGTCATAGCGTTGTACCAACTTTTCAATAGCCTCATCATAGAAGGCAGCCGCCAGTGCTTTCCGCCAATTCTCCACGCTGGCCTACACCTCGTTGTCTGTGTCAAAATGTTGTCTTCAAAGACAGCGGTTCATGTGACCAGAGATGAAACTCAGGGGGAGACAATTGCGGACCGTATTGTGGGTAATCTCACATTTCCATTTGAAAACGATGCAGGAGCATCTTCATTGCCCCTGCAGAATGCGGCTGAGAATTGTCTTGAAGAAGAAACAGCACGACAGTTATGTAATGTTAGCTGCATAGCTTCAGGCGAAATTTCTCACCAGGCCCTCGTACTTGGCGGCAGGCACTATTTTCTAGACATCTTTACGCACTCACTGCGAGCTCAGAAATGAGAAGAGCGACGTGATGCTAACTGGGGTTATGCTAGAGACACTACCCAACACATCTGTGCAAAGCTTTATCGGATTTTCATAGTCGTTTCCATTTCGCGACCGATCGGAGCTTACTTTCTGAACGCCCCTCGTACTTTTTTACCGTGTGGTTTTTAAGCACAATATTAAATATAAGACAGACAAAAAAACGTGTAATTTACAAACAGACCACTAAATTTTTAATATAATCAGTTGTCACGCGCTGCCATCGGGAAATCGTCGAAAGTAGCACTATTAATTCTGTTGGGACATTCTGTAACTACCGACGAACGGTTTGCCTGGCTGCTACACAGCCGCAATTTGGAGGTGAAGCCTTATCCCATCTATGAAGAATCAGTGATTCTGACAATAGTGGTCCGTATTCTGTTACACATTGGCCATGTTTTGCGCATTCAAAGGCAAGTGTATTTTATTTATTTATTTATTTATTTATTCAGGGCAGGTTCTGGCAATGTGGAGCGCAAGCCTCTGTCTGGTTTCGTTCCCATGAGCCATTCGTCGAACATACATAGACATGTGCAGATACAATGCTGTTCTCATGGCTGATTTTCTTGATCAAGCCTGTTTTTTTTGTAGGATAATGGCATCTTGACCGATAGGGACTCGGGGATGGCCTTGTGTGCCTCTCAGCTCACTGAGTGGGGTTGGTTTTCGTCGAAGTCGAGAAGGCGGAATGTGACTCAGTACGGACAGCCATGCGACTGAGTTCGGTCTTCGTGTACCATTGATAATTGTCATAGACTTGTTCAGCTATGCGTTGAGAATTAGTGGTGTACAGTAATGAGCCACACTGGATCATCATATTCTTCAGCAAAGTAGACAAGCCCAAGTGCTGAACTGCCAGAGTTTCAGCAGCGGAGTCCCAGGTTCTTCAGCACAGCTCATGTACGATGTTGTTCCTATTTGGTATTTTCGCAGCTGCATTTTCCAGATGCTTCTTGTAGGACAGTTTTAGGTCAAAGTACCACTAGATATTTTGTCTGCTCATTGTGGTGAAAACGTCTATCACCACAGTAGACCTGGATATGTCTGTTCGCCGCTCTGTTGCGTAACTGAAAGCGAGCCGTCTCTCTCTTGATGCGGCTTGGTTTCAGTCTCCATTGGACCCATTATCACCAGATCAGATGTTAAGATCTCTTCCTTTCGTTCAAAATTTCCATGTTCCACTGCCATCACTCACTCAGCGGCGTGTCCAAACTCACGAGAAACAGTTTTAGGCATCTCGGAGACATACAGGTTAAACAGAAGGGGGGAGAGGGCAGATCCCTGGTGCAGTCCACCATTTAGCGTTTTTAAAAAGCTTATCCTGTTGCCCATCCTGCCCCGAAAAGACCTTTCAATAAGGGTTCTATTAATAAGTTGGACTGTTTTTCTGCATTGGATTATTTGAATGACGTTTTAGAGAAGACCGTGTCTCCATACTGTGACACAAACTGATGACAGATCTATAAATTCTTTTGAAAGCCTTTTCCTATGTAGGTCGTGAATGACATTATCTGGTCCATACAGATTCTTTCTCGGTGAAAACTATCTTTTTCAATCGGATTTTCTCAAGTATTACAGCCGAGATTCTTTTGTAGATTGCTCTTTCAAGAAGCTTGTATATTGAGCTAAGAAGGGCTATTAGGTGGTACGTTTCCGGCCCGTTGCTTAGTTTTCCCCGCTTTAGAATAACGGTGACGCTTGACTAAAGACGTCTGCTAGATTTTAATTTTTTTAATATATTTTTACTGCAGTTGAGGAGGAACTCAGGATGAATTCCATTAGGTACTGGCGCCTTTCCCAACTTAACTTCTTTAAGAGCCATTGTTATACCCTCGACACTAAATGACTGGGAAAATGTTATCTCGTCTGGGCTTGACGTCTTCAAAGCTGTGAATTAATGTTTGGTATTGGTGATGTGTGCTTCGTCCCGTGTGGTTCATGAAGTAGGAAATCGATTCGTAATCCGGTCTGGGTGCAAGACTACTTCACCTCTGGCATCAGTAGGACTTCTGCCTAATTTCTTTAAAAAGTTACTACGCTTCTCGGCTAGAACTTTTGAAGTCCAAGTTGACGACTGTTTGAAATCAAATGGCTCTGAGCACTATGGGACTTAACTTCTGAGATCATCAGTCCCCTAGAACTTAGAACTACTTAAACCTAACTAACCTAAGGACATCACACACATCCATGCCCGAGGAAGGATTCGAACCTGCGACCGTAGTGGTAGCTCGGTTCCAGACTGTAGCGCCTAGAACCGCTTGGCCACCTTGGCCGGCACGACTGTTTTCATTTCTCACGTCGAGCCATGTCCATTGTGCGTAGCAGATCATCAGTTATCTTCCCCCCCCCCCCCCCCGCTTTCTACATCTACATCTACGTGATTACTCTTCTATTCACAATAAAGTGCTTGGCAGAGGGTTCAATGAACCACCTTCAAGCTGTCTCTCTACCCTTCCACTCTCGAACGGCACGCGGGAAAAACGAGCACTTAAATTTTTCTGTGCGGGCCCTGATTTCTCTTATTTTATCGTGATGATCATTTCTCCCTATGTAGGTGGGTGCGAACAGAATGTTTTCGCAATCGGAGGAGAAAATTGGTTATTGAAATTTCATGAGAAGATCCCGCCGCAACGAAAAACGCCTTTGTTTTAATGACTGCCACTCCAATTCACGTATCATGTCTGTGACACTATCTCCCCTATTTCTCGATAATACAAAACGAGCTGCCCTTCTTTGTACTTTTTCGATGTCATCTGTCAGTCCCACCTGATGCGGCTCCCACACCGCACAGCAATACTCCAGAGTAGGGCGGACAAGCGTGATGTAAGCAGTCTCTTTAGTAGACCTGTTGAACCTTCCAAGTGTTCTACCAATGAATCGCAGTCTTTGGTTTGCTCTACCCACAATATTATCTATGTGATCGTTCCAATTTGGGTTATTTGTAATCGTAATCCCTAAAATTTAGTTGAATTTACAGCCTTCAGATTTGTGTGACTTAGCGCGTAATCGAAATTTAGCTGATTTATTTTAGTACTCATGTGAATAACTTCACACTTTTCCTTATCCAGGGTCAACTGCCACTTTTGACACCATACAGAAATCTTATCTAAATAATTTTTCAATTAGTTTTGATCATCTGATAACATCACAAGACGGTACAATCTAAGGCGGCTACTCCGATTGTCTCCAATGTCGTTAATGTAGATCAGTAACAACACTTCCTTGGGAAAGGCCGGATATTACTTCTGTTTTACGCGATGACTTTGCGCCTATTACTACGAACTGTGACCCTTCTGACAGGAAATCACGAATCCAGTCGCACAACTGAGGCGATACTCCGTAGGCACGCAGTTCGGTTAGGAGACGCGTGTGAGGAACTGTGAGGAAAGCCTTCTGGAAAGCTAAAAATATGGACTCAATTTGACATCCCATGTCGATAGCACTAATTACTTCATGAGTATAAAGAGCTAGTTGTATTTCCAAAAACGATATTTTCTGAAACCGTGCTGACTATGAGTCAATAAATCGTTTTCTTCGAAGTACTTCAAAATGTTCGAATACAGTATATGTTCCAAAACCCTACTTCAAATCGACGTTAGTGATATCGGGCTGCAATTCAGCGGATTACTCCTACTTCCCTTTTTGGATATTGGTGTGACTTGAGCAATTTTCCAGTCTTTAGGTAAGGATCTTTCTGTGAGCGAGTGGTTGTATATAATTACTAAATATGGAGGTATTTTATCAGCATACTCTGAGAGGAACCTATCTGGTATTCAATCTGGACCGGAGGCCTTGCCTTTACTAAGTGATTTAAGCTGTTTCGTTACTCCGACGATATCTACTTCCATGTTTCTCATCTTGGCAGTTATTCTTGATTGGAATTCAGGAATATTTACTTCGTCTTCTTTGGTGAAGGAGTTTCGGAATACCATGTTTAATAACTCTGCTTTGGTGGCACTGTCATCAGTGACTTCAACGTTGTTATCGCGCAGTAAAGGTATTGATTGCTTCTTGCCACAGGTGTGCTTTATGTATGATCAGAATCTCTTTGGCTTTTCTGCCAGATTTCGAGACAGAATTTCGTTGTGGAAATTATTAAAAGCATCTCGCATGGAAGTATGCGCCATATTTGGAGCTTCTGTAAAGTTTTGCCGATCATCTTGGGGATGTTCCGTTCCTTTAAATTTGGCATACGTTTTTCGTTGCTTCTACAAGAACGATCTGACCCGTTTTGCGTACCATGGGGGATGAGTACCATCACTTATTAATTTAAGTGCTGTATATCTCTCAGTTGCTGTCGATAATATCTCTTTGAAAACATTACACAACTTTTCTATAGTTAGGTGATCAGATCGGAAGGAGTGAAGACTGTTTCTTAAAAAAGCATTAAGAGCATTTTTATCAGCTTTTTTAAATAGATATACTTTGTGTTTCTTTTTTATGGTTGTAGGTGTTACGATATTCAGCCTAGCAGCAACTGCCTTGTGGTCGCTAATCCCTGTATTCGTCACAATACTCACTATTTGTCCAGGATTATTTGTTGCCAAAAGGTCAAGTATGCTTTCGCAACCATTTACGCTTGGAGTGGGTTCATAAACTAATTGTTCAAAATAGTTTTCTGAGAAAGAATTCAGTACAATTTCGCATGACGTTTTATGCCTGCCGCCGGCTTTAAGCGTATAATTTTTCCAGCATATCGAGAGTTGATTAAAGCCACCACCGACTATAATTGTACGAGCGGGGTACTTATTTGAAATGAGACTCAAGTTTTCTTTGAACTTTTCAGCAACTGTATCTTTTGAACTATCTACTTCAATTTCGCAACAGGACAAACTACGTCTGACAGCAATAAGTACTCCATCACCAACTTTATTTAATCTTTCCTTCCTGTACACTGTTAGATCGTTTGAAAAAATTTCGTCAGAACTTATTTCCGGCTTTAGCCAGCTCTCTGTACCTACAATTATCTGAGCTTCAGTGTTTTGTATTAGGGCTTGGAGCTCTGGTTCTTTCCCAACACAGCTACGATAATTTACAACTACAATACCAATCGCTTCTACAACTACCTTATTGTGTTTTACCTGACCACTTTTAGACGAACGTCCCTTCTGTGGTTCCCTGAGACCCTGTAGCCTAAGAAACCGCCCAGTCCCTTCCACACAGCCCCCGCTTCCCGTGAAGTCGCCTCCTGTGTGTAATTGACTCTTGACCTATTAAGCGGATTCCGGAAACCCACCACCCAACGGCGCAAAACAAGGAATCCGCATCCTACACGGTCAAAGAACCGCCTCAGCCTCTGATTCAGACCCTCCACTCGGCTCTGCACCAAAGGACCACAGTCGGTTCTATCGACGATGCTGCAGATGGTGAGCTCCGCCTTAATCTCGTAAGCAAGACTGGCAGTCTTTACCATTTCCCCTAGCCGCCCGAAACCAGACAGAATCTGCTTCGATCCAAAGCGACACACGTCATTGGTACCGACATGAGCCACCACCTGCAGTTGGCTGCATCCTGTACTCTTCATGGCATCCGGAAGCAGCCTTTCCACATCCGGAATGACTCCCCGCGGAATGCACACGGTGTGCACACTGGCTTCCTTCCCCTCCTCGGCAGCCATATTTTCTAAGGGGCCTCATTACGCGCCTAACGTTGGAGTTCCCAACTACCAGCAAACCCACCCTCTGAGAATGCCCAGACCTTCCGGGCCGAGAACTTTCCTCTGGAACAGGGTGGACGACTGCATCCGGCTCAGAGACATCGTCAGCCACAGACAACGCCCGAAAACTGTTCGTCAAACGGACCGGGAAGGCTCTACGATCAGCCCCTCGGAAAGTTTTTCGCTGCCTGCCAGGCTTTGGAATGATCTCCCACTCGACCACGGGCGAGTGGTCAACCTCAGTGCAGGCTGGAGGAGCTCCTTGCGTAGCTCTTAACATCGATCATTCCATCCTGGTATGTACTCCTTGCGGAATCCTTTGGCTGTGGTCTTTTTTGCTGTATCAATCACTGCTCTTGTGAACATTTAGTGGCTTTCGATAATAGAATTTTAAGATGGCGGATTGCAAGAACTTCTTAATCCACCTTGAAAAAAGCTTATGCTGGACGAATCCATTCCACCCTAAGTATTTGTCAAGGTGAGTAGAGAAGTTCTTCCAGTGCGCCTTCTTAAAATTCCAAGTTGTACGGGGATAAGACCTGATCAAAGGAATGTTTATTCCATTTTCATTTAGCGCTGATCGATGTTGGCCGTGTGGGAAGTCTTTAAGTATTCGCCGGGTCCCTTGCAGTGGTATGTTCTCATTGTCTTTGATTGCCAAGCACAAATAATGGCTGTATTCTAGGCTACAAGCTGCTGATTTGAAACATCCCTTCAAGTTTACATCAACTACCAAGAATAGATTGTTATCATCGGCCTAGATTGCAAGTGTTTCACCGATGCTATTGTTGATCCTTTATTTCAATTGTGTGTGGTGACTACTAAAGATCCCCACATAGAACGCTATGTGGGGCAATAGTGGCGGCGCTTCTGGTGTCCATTCCATGGCGGATTCCATGAATGTTGTTGGTGATGGACGTCTTAACCAGGTTAGTATGTTCCACGCAGGAATGAACAAACGTAGCGACCCCATAAGCGCGGTGATATGTGGCTCCTTTCAAGTCATATCCTGGTATTTTCCGTGTTTTGGTTAGTATGGGTTTTCTTGACAGCTAAGATGTTAATATCATCTATCATAATTTTAAAGACTTGACATTTGGCCCAGTTTATCCGTTCTGTATTTGAGTTGGCAGAGAGGAACCTGGCCCAAGTTTTCTTGTCAGAAAGCTTTGAGAAGGTCCTGTTACATTTGATGTATACTCAGGCATCACGTGGTGTTACATGCTTCAACCAGGAGATCCGGAGTTTGGCAGCCAGTATTGTCAGCCCTTTAGCATTATCCAAAGTACACCACATGGAGGTGTACTGACAATGAACAACAAATGAATGGGAATCATGGAAAACACTCCAGCTGATCGACGAAAGGAGGAAGTCCAAAAATGTTCAGGGACATTCAGTAATATATAAAACAAGTCATTTAGAATCGAAATAAACAGGAAGTGCAGGGAAGGGAATATGAAAGGGCTGCATGAAAAATGTGAATAAACTGAGAAAGAAATGATGAACGGAAGGACTAACCCAGCATACAGAAAAGTCGTTGAAATTAAAAACAAGGGCTGTAACATTAAAAGTGCGATGGAGAGAGAGAGAGCTGAATAAGTGGAAACAGTACATTGAAGGTCTCTATGAGACGGAACTCGCAATAAAACGACAATTGACGTTGGTGTGTAGAATGTAACAGTATGGCGGCACACTATCTGATTTTCAAAAAAATGTCATCCACACAACTCCGAACATTGCAAGAGCCCACAAGTGCGAGAACTATCGCACAGTCAGATTAACAGTTCATGCGTCCAAGTTTCTGACAGTAATAATTTACAGAAGAATGGAAAAGAACACTGAAAATGTGATAGATAGCGATCAGTTTGGCTTTAAAAAAAATACAGACACCGCAGAGGCAGTTCTGGCGTAGAGGATGATGACTGAAGTAAGATTAAAGAAAAATCACTACACGTTTACAGGTCTTTTTTCGCCATGGTAAGAGCATTCGACAATATCAAATGACGGGTCTTCCAAATCCTGAGAAAATAGTGAAAACAGTACTGGGGCCAATACGAAGAATAATGAGAAATTGAAAGGGTTTGCTTCCCATGCTCCCCTGGGTGCTCCTTGTGTGGTATACAACATGTGTGGAAGCAAGAGGACACAACAAGAGTGGAAGACGAGGAACGAAGTACTCAAATCAAAATGGGTGTGAGATGGGGATGTAATCTTTCGCTCCTACTCTTCAATCGAAGAAGCAGTGACAGAAGCAAAAGAAATGTTCAGGAGTGGGGTTTAAAATTCTCGGTGGATGGATACCAACGATACGATTCGGTTATGATACTGCTATCCTCTGGAAAAGCGAGAAGTATTACAGGATCTGTTGAATGGATTGAAATGTCTAATGAGGACAGAATATGAACTCAGAGTAAATCAAATAAAGACAAAAGGAACTTGAAGTAGGAGAAATGAGAATAGCGAAAACTTAATATCAAGACTGATGGTCATGAAGTAGGTGAAGTTAAGGAATTCTGTTACGTAGGCAGCGAAATAACCGATGACGGACGAAGCAAGGGGGACAACGAAAGAAGACTAGTACTGGCAAAAAGGACATTTCTGGCCAAGAGAAGAATACTAGTATCAAAGATAGGAATTAATTTGAGGAAGAAATTTCTGAGAATGTAAGTTCGGAGCACAGCACTATACTGTCGTGAAACATGGACTGTGAGAAAACCAGAAGAGGAGAGAAGAGAATCGAAGCATTTGAGATGTGATGCTATAGCAGAAAGTTTAAAATTAGGTGGCTCGATAAGGTAAGCAACGAGCAGATCTAGGTCTACATTTACATGTACATAGATACTCTGCAAATCACATTTAAGTGCCTGGAAGAGGGTTCATCGAACCACCTTCACAATAACTCTCTATTATTCCAATCTCGTAAAGTGCGCGGATAAAAGGAACACTTATATCTTTCCGTGCGAGCTCTGATTTCCTTTGTTTTACTATGGTGACCATTTCTCAACAAAATATTTTCGCACTCGGAGGAGAAAGATGGTGATTGGGATTTCGTCAGAAAATTCCGCCGTAACGAAAAACGGTTTTGTTTTAATGATGCCCACTATAAATCCTGCATCATTTCAGTGTCACTCACCCCCTATTTCACGATAATACAAAACGTGTTCCACTGCAGAATCAGCGGGGAATTGAATATATGGGAAACACTGACAAAAAGGATGGTGGAATGGTAGGGGATCTATTAAGACATCAGGCAATTACATCCATGGTACTAGAAGGAGCTGTAGAGGGTAGAAACAGTAGATGAAGACACAGATTGGGAGATATGCAGCAAATAATTGAGGATCAGGTTGCGAGATGAAGAAGTTGGCACAGGACAAGAATTCTTGCCGGGTCGCATCAAACCGGTAAAGTGACAGGTGAAACTTGTTTGGTATACCAAATGTGGAGACGCAAGAGAGAACAAGAAAGGTGGAAAACAAGGAACGAAATGCTAGGAGTAAAAAGGATGCGAGACAAAGAAACAGGGATGCAGTCGTTCACTTCCACTGTTCAATCTTTACATCGAAAAAAAAATTTTTACGTCGAACATCGGGCCGATGTAGAAGATGTAGACAGCATCTACTACTAGATTTGTGATGACTACTTGTAGTGACAACGAGGTCAGTATTTGATGAGGATATAATATCCAAATTTCGGCCATGGTCAGAACACTTGATCTGCCAATTCATGAATATTTCTAATTACTCTGGAATCCTTAATAAAATTAATTAACAGGAAAGACAGGGGATCGTTTAGTCGGGGCGAAAGCGTCTCGGTAGTGGTCAACAAATTCCAGTGGCAGTTGCTGCCACAGAAATGTTTACTGCAGGATTTCCTAGAGTGTACGTTCCAGGAAGAGCCGAGCCACCTATTACTATCAGCCACATACATCATGCAAAGTAACTAGATAATCAGAGAAATATACGCCAGTATTTAGCTTCCATGGCTTATAAAAGGGATGTTTTTGAATATTCACACAAAGATAAAAAAAAGTAAAACGCACAAGAAATTCATTCGGTTTGCGACAATAGTAGATTCCATTGTATAGTGTCTCCACAGCAGTGTTGCCCCTATTTAAGTTCCAACCTACGTCATAATAATATTAATAATAACAATAATATATATTGTGTATACATCATGTTTTCCAGGCTGTTACATTCAGCTGCTACGATCTTCCTCTTTATAATAAGGGCACCTTCTGTTTGGACAAATCTACCTCTAACTACATTCCTCGATTCATTTCTACTGATTTTACCTCCTGCGTATGTAAGTGAGTCAGTTACTTGATCCGATTCTGAGTTAGAGATTTAGTTACATTGGGACATTTTAGTGATTAATAGTGACGATCCTGCCTTTACTTTAATCTCTCTGGTTCCTCCCTATACTACTTTTCTCTTTCCGTGTGTGTGCGTGTGTGTGTGTGTGTGTGTGTGTGTGTATGTATGTGTGTTTGTGTATTGTCTGAATCACAGTGTCTGTGAATCGAGGCCAGAGTGCAGGACACTCGTTGCAGCTTTACTGTTACTGGTGGATGCAACCTAGAGATGAATGATTGATCGCTAGACGAACGTCGCCCCAGTCCTGTATTGGTGCAGGCGGCGGCTTAATTGAGGCTGCTTAAGGTCCGCCATTGAGCGGTGCCGTGGCGGCGCCGTTACGTCACCAGTGTCTGGGGCGCCGCACAGTGTCGCCGCCCTCGCCGACGGCCTGTGTCCCAGAGCAGATCTCAGGGCAGTTAGCGCTTCATTACGGCAGAGGCGCAGGCCACCTGCGCCCGCGATCACCCCGGCCGTATTGCCTGTGGTTCAGCCGCCGCCTCCCGCAGCTGTTCCCACAGGCAGCGACCGCATTTCCACTTCGGCCTGCGCTACCGTCTGCCTGGTCTACAGCAAAGCAGAACGTCTAAATACCGCCCATAATTCTGATTTAAATCAGATGTTATCTGACGGGGTAGCGACGCGTACTGTCTGCAGACAGCCGCCACAGCGGCTCTGCTCTCCACCACGAAATAAGCTCCCTTTTAAAACTCGCACAAAAATGATGGAAATTATCTGAATTTCACGTGTACTATATGAGCCGCGCACGGCTCACGTTTATCCCATCTTCTATTACGGTACTGCCGCCTCGTTTCCTTATTCCATTTACTGGCGTCACTAACTTCTTGCCTTACTTTCCCGTGAGAGGCAGCAGCAGTGCGTATCGATGCACTGTCGTACCATCTCTGGAGCGATCGATAGTATTTCCGGGTCTTCTTGTGTCTGGCAGTCAGTTGGAGACGGACCAGGAGTGCAGTCGGGACGCAGCAGCAGTGAAGTCGGGGAAGGAGCGCCGGTGAGGCGCCGACAGCCAGAGCTCGCCGACCGCTGGCGACGCACATGAACTGTCCGATGGAGGGAGATTGGAGCGGGACGAGCGTTGGTTGATCGTTCGGTTGGTGGTCTCATCAGGAGACGTATAGTTGGTCCCTTCACCGTTACCGGGCCTGGACAGTCGGTCAGTTGGCGTGGAGCAGCGAGGAATTCTCCGCGGGACGTAGTTTGGCCGGGGCCGCTGGCGGTCTCTACGCGGTGTCGGGTGTGTGGGGCCGTTCCCACTGCTGCGAGGTCCGTGGCTCACCGATCCTGGATACGAAAGTTGAGTTTTGATTTAATCTACCAACAAGTCAAGACTGTTCACATTGTGTCGTTTGGAGTTCGTTGTCGGCTGTTGGGATATTCCGGCGAGCAACAATATGGTTTTCAAGTTGGGAAATTCTAGCCACCCTCTGGTGGAGTTTCAATGTATTTGGTTATTTGAATTGAAGTGCGACAGCAGAATCTTCTGCCTTGTGGCCGTTGACGTTCCGGTTACCTGCCCTGGCCTTTGACGTAAATTTCAGGCAGTGTAGTTTCCTCACCGTGTTGTTGCTGACCAGCACGGAGTGTAGTTTGACAGCTCCTTGTATGATTGGTTGTGGGAGCCAGTATCTCCTACGTTGTTCCTTTCAACTCCCTGTTGGGACCCGGTCGGGTGAAGTGGAATATATCTTGTCGGTGCGTCAATTGACTGTCGGTCGGTTGGGTTCTCGTCGGATCGTGAATGGTTGGCCCTACTGCCTGTCTCACATAAGCGTGCGTTAGTGGTTGACTTCCAGGCCAACGCTCGAACATCTGAGCACCGTTGGGTGTACTGCCTTTTTTATTTGTTCTTGTTGTTTGTACTTTTATGACTTCTAGCCGATTGTTTTTAAAAATTAAAGTTGTTTTGCCATTAAGGCGTAAGATTCTTTAGGCCTTCAACCTAATTTAAAGAACTGTTTCACGTAAGACCTTTGGCATTTTAAAGGTTTTAATGTTGTTGAATTTTAAGTGTTAGGCCTTCAGCCGATTTCAATTTAACTTATTTGCTCTTGAAGTGTCTGATTATTTGGGCCTTCATCCTAACAAAAGAACTGTTTTAAGATAAGGCTTTGCCTTTTAAATTTCTGTTTTGGTTGAGTTTTGCCTATACGAACTTTTACGTAAGGCCTTTGTTTTTTTTTTTAAACAATTTAATGTTAAGTGTTTGGCTTTCAGCCGATTTTGAATTCAAATTGTTTGCTCTGAAAATCTGATTCTAAATAAAGAACTGTTGTAAGATAAGGCTTTCCTTTTAAATTTCTGATTACGCTTGCGCTTTATGTTATTGACCTTGAGCCATTTTTAAATTGAATTGGCTTTCAGCTGGTAATTAAGTTCCAAAGATTAAAGCTGTGTGTTTAAAATAAAAATTTGTGGGGGGCTCTTGTAATGTTTGATCTAATAATATAATTGTTTGTTCGAGTGTAACTGACACCCCCTTATTTTGGCCCCTTTCCACAATTTAAACTACCTGTTCTGGGGCGCCTCAGTATAAATTTCTACACTGAGTCTTAGGCACATCAAAAACATGGTAAGGTTGCATCATGATCCTCTTCAGTTTCTTCATGTACAGTCTAGGGACTCCCCATGTATATACAGGGGATGTGTGACCGGGTGTGAAGTCACGTTTCGTCCACGTACATCACACGGTTCGCATTTTCACAGTACTTTTTTGGCGTTGTAGCACTATTTTCAAGATGTGTTTGAGTTACTTTGGGATTTGTTACTCATTGTTTGCTTTTTGATTGGACAGCAATCGACATCCAGCGGAAATATAACATTTTATCTGATCATGTGGGCTGTGCTGCTGATGGTTCAGATGGCTCTAAGCACTATGGACTTAACATCTGAGGTCATCAGTCCCCTGGACTTAGAACTACTTAAACCTAACTAACCTAATGACATCACACACATCCATGCCCGCGGCAGGATTCGAACCAGTGACCGCAGCAGCAGCGCGGTTCCGGACTGAAGCGCCTAGAACCGCTCGGTCACAACGGCCGGCTGGCTGTGCTGCCTCCTCGGCTTTAGCCTACGTCACATTTGCCGACTACACAGTGATGGGTTGCGATGGGTTGTTGCCCCACTTCTTCGAGTCCACCACAACCGGAACAACCTGCAGTTCGAGCGCAGATGAAGCCCCCTCCACCGTCCGGGCCGAGTCTTCCGATTCCGGCGCTGGTGGCTCCCATACCGCCGGCCTGCAGACTGCCGACCCACACGCCACTGGACCGCAAGTTCCCGACCTGCAAGCTGACAGCCCTTACGGCACTCATATACTACTAGCACACTCAATACTCTCCTCCACTTGCTTCAACCTTCCATTTCTTGAATGTTCAAGTACTGTCCTCTTCATGTCACCTTCTCGGTCCGATGGTGACGATATTATTTCGACTCTGATGACCACACTTTGTCCCGCCTGGACACGTTGCCATTGTTTCACCCTTTTCTTTGCCTCCTACCAAAGTTCAGCCATCATCTCCGAGTCCTGCTTCATCTCTTTCTTCCCTTCAGCGTGGGGTTCCCACTCTCCTCCAACAGGCACACTCATGGCGCACGACACACTTTCTCCTGGGATCTGCTCTGTGTCGCTCTACTCTGGTCGCTGACCTCCGACGTCTCCAGGCTTGGTCTTCTCCTAAGTCCTCCAGGGCCTCCTAGTTCCAGCTGACCAGCTGAGTCTTTCCTAGGGTTACCGTCTGTCAGTTTTCCTCCCTGTTTCATTGGTCACAGAAGCACCGCTGCAAACCTGATCTTAGGGTCAAAATCTTGTGGTCAAACCCCGTGTCCATCGAATTTCATTAATAGCAAGTATTTTTTACTTTTATTTAAATTTCGTATTTATTGTCAAATGGAAATGATCTCAGATAAATAATCAATCAAAGTTTTATGTTACCGAACCATGGCATTATTGTACTTGGTCTCCTGTGGCCGTTATCGGAAACATTCGCTGATGCTACAGTAAAATAATACAGGGGTGGGTTCCGCTGCATAACTATAGTTGTACTGTCCTTACTTCCCTCCGCAAACCCGATTAAATTCTGAGTCATGATAAACTCAGCGACGCGCCCTCCCTCCTAGTGCAATAACATAGTGAAATAACATCTTTTTTATTTGTATTTGTTGGGCCTAAGAAATAAGTTATATATTGATACAACCAAGCGACATTAATTATTGTTAAATGAGAAAGTTACTTACATTAATAATAATGACAAATTCTGTAAATGTTTGTTTCCCTGCAACACGGAAGAAAAAACTATTAGAGGACTCAAAACGAAAATAATGAAATTAAATTAAATTACTCTTAATAAACAATGTTCGGCATTTAAACGTATTCGTAAATATGTATGTATGTAATATTGTGTCTCACTGTTTAGAGGCACAAAACGCGTGGGTGTTTCCAGCTCGTTTCCAAATGCAAATAAGTAGGAGGCCGAGTTGATAGGAGCTGAAGGAGTCCAGGTTGCAATAATATGCGGTACGGCACACTGTTAGAGAGAAGGATTATTATTCAAGAAACACATAGTACAATGAAATTACTTATCTTCAGCAGTTTGTAGGACTGCAGCTGCGGCTATGAACTGACAATCTCGTAACAAGGAATACCATTAACTAATACAACATATTCTCAGGGACTAAGCCTGATGGGCCCTCCTCAGAGAATCAATGCAAACATTATAGAACTGGCTGAGGGCCTATTATGAAAGTGCGTCTGCCTAGGTTGAAATCTAGCTAAGAAGTGAACGAGGCACACTCCAGTTCCGTCGAGCTGCACAGCCCGCTAGAGTGCGCTGTGCTCGGCAGACGACGGGCTGCCAACCTTGTGTTGGCGCGGCGTTCTAGTAGTATCTGTGGCAATGATACTACATGTAACCGGAGTGGTTAATACAAAACCTCATGTTAAAGCTGTTGTACAGCGGAAAATAGCATCCTCTTCATGAAGTATGAAATTAGGGCTGCTTATAAAATGGAAGATGCTCTACGTTCTAAAATGTATACATTACATATTTCATTGAATAACATGATGTACCTTCTTTTCTTTTGCGTTTTACTCGAAGTAATAGATGATAAAATTGATTACATGTGGGAATTCATTGAAAAAAGTCGCAGTGTGAAAATTGATGAATTGTGTGCACAACAAATTGATACTCCCTCTAAGTTACCTGCACCGGTGTATCAGTTTTATGCACGAGGTATCAATTTAATGGACCATAATATTTGGTCATCTGAAACAACCTTCCTCAACAAAGGGCTAAGAGATAAAATAACACCTACGTTAATTATGCTTACTTCAAATTAGCATCATTGCTGATATAAGAGTTCAGACTACATGGGACAAACAACATAAACAAGATACATACAACATTTCCTTAGAACCAAAGAATTAACAGACTGTAACGCACACAAGTTACTACGAGATAAGATTCGTTGCAGTAAGGCACGCAACCGTCTAGTACGGTGGCTTCAGGATGGCTATGTCTTCATTTTTTTTTTTCACTCTGCTCACAGAGCAGCTGACGCTGCCGGCCGTGAAAACTGCATAGAGTAATAGTCGATACGAAGATTCATACCCTCTACAAATGTAAATAATACATATTAGTTATTATCTGATTTTGTTGAAATTTGGTACACAAACTTTTTTTATTAATGGAAAGATGCTGGCAAAATTTCAGATTTTTATTTATTATAGTTCCAGAGATAAAGAGAATTTCCTAAAAGTCCTAAAACCTACGCTTCTGAACAATAACATATTGACTTCCATTATCATTTGAAGCCATCACAAAGTTGTCAGTGCATAAAAATCAATTAATTATAATTTTCTTTCTAAAACTTTTACCACTTTACATTACGTAATATAAAAATCGGTCAAAATAATTATTTGATTATATTTTGTTATGTGAGTGCGTGAAAATAATTCAGAGAGTGTATGTGCGATATACGTTAGAATTTAATATTCATTTTACGTAAAACCTTGTAAAAACGAACCGTGAGAAAGTTATGTTGCAAACACGATTCAGGTGGCGTGTGTCGGTGTGTGCTTGCTTTTGTACAAAAGCAGTCAGAATGTAAGTTAGAGGCGGAATAAGTTCATTTATCAATTTGAAGAATATTTCGCACTTTCCTTATTTTGATTGAACATAATACAAGAAATTGACGTTTTGCTGACATTAATTATTATCAGATTAGTGATTGGATAAGGCAAGATTTGCCGCGAGAATGATCAGGAAGGAACGTTCTGATTGGTCGTTTAGATCAACAGCCAATCAGAATTAAGCTGTTACTGCACGAAAAGAGGAATGGCATATAGGAGAGTACCTCGAGAGGAGTCGCTTGCTAGCCGGTCTACGGATAACACGATGTTAGATCGCTTCTTAAAAATACTCTGTAAGATAAGGAAATAGTGAGTTAATTTCGGTTAAAACATATCGTAACTGAAGCGACTGGAGTTATGAACATTTTAATGAAAGTGTGGTTCAAAAATGGTTCAAATGGCTCCAAGCACTATGGGACTTAATATCTGAGGTCATCAGTCCCCTAGACTTAGAACTACTTAAACCTGACTAACCTAAGTACATCACACACATCCATGCCCGAGGCAGGATTCGAACCTGCGACGGTAGCGGTCGCGCGGCTCCAGACTGAAGCGCCCAGAACCGCTCGGCCACAAGGGCTGGTGAAAGCTTGGTGTTCCTAAGTTAAACAGTTCGAGAGATATGAGCGTGTGAACTTTCTGGTCGCAATAACAAATCCGCGTGGGGAGTTTCGTGCTCTATCCGGAGTATTTAGGCAAGCACCTCTTACGAAGAAGACCACTGAAACGTCCGAATGTTCAACTCGAGAATAGTGGGTCTGTGACTGGTAGAACGTAAAAATTAGTCGGGTCGGACTTGCTAAGATTCTGGCTACTTTTTCGAGTGAATATTAGTGATACAGACAGTGAACTTTCAATTATAAAGTTTCACCATACTAAATATGCACTTGATAGACACTTCATGTGCTTCAGTATAAATAAAAAACGTAGTTAATGTAATTTTAAACGCTTTTCTGCAAGTATACTGAGTATCCCGAACGCCCGATTTTTAATCATGAACTTTCAGGAACTGACTTTCAACTAGAGTTATGTGGCCTCTGTGTGGTAGCTATTAGGTAGTGGTTTCATCAACGCTGCTTTACACTGCCTAGCACGTATCTGCTACCACAGAGTGAAGGGACTCGGCAAGAATCCTATCGAGGTAGATGGACTGAACGATAGCGTTAACAACAACACAGACGACCGACGCGGCCCCGCCGCGAGACAATAAGAAAAGACGTAAAAATACGAGTAATCAGAAAATGTCACTAGTTAAAGGGATTAACAATAAACTTTTGTTACATTATTCTAATATCGCGAAAGTGGATAAAGGTAGTGCCTTTGTGGTTATCTATGAAGAGGAATGCATTTCTAAAATAATAGAATTCTTTAATGAAAAACATAGCAAAACATCCAGTTACAAAATTTGAAGCTACCAGTGGAAAGTTAGTTGATAAAAATGACTGCCTATTTCCACAGCTACCTAGGCTTAGAGCTCAAGTTACATAAGACTGAACCAGATACAGCCAATTGTGAATATTATTAACTGCCCTTCATACGTGCTTAACAAAAGCTCTATGAAACTTTGAAAGAACTCTGCAATTTAGAAGACAATTATAATGTTAAGAACAGGTATGAATAGCAACAAATATTTACAATACAATTATTTCGGCAGGAGCTAGGTATGCCTCACTGGATATAAAAATTAATATACTAACATCCCAATAGCAGAAACTATTCAGATTATTAAAAATAAGCATGGAAAACATAGTACGATGAATTTTGAGGAAATTGTAGAACTATTACACTGTTTAGAACCAAGTTATATTTTAATACATTTAATAACAAGTTTTATGTACAGAATGTTGAGTTAGCCACAGGGACACATTTTCTTCGTATTCTTAGGAAACCCGCCATGACTGATGGTGTTATTAATGCTCTTTCTCGTTATCTCACGAAATACAAGAGAGCGTTCTTTTAACAATAAGAACAGTATGATTGAAATTCCTTTGTCCCCAGCTGAAATACAGAAAAAGTTACTGTTTCAAAAACGAGCTGCATTTTCCAATGACTATGATGGACAAATTATTGGTGACATGTTTCAGAAAACACGATCAAAGCAACTGCTGCTACCCCTAAAATGATATACTGTGGATCAGGAGTATATAAATTAACCCTCAATGAGTAAGAGACAATATACAGGGTGATTATGATTAAAGTTACGCTTTGAAACCGCTGTAGTCAGAATGACGTCAGATTGCACCGGTATATTGTCGGAGAAGGGGAATAACGTGTGGCTGAAGGAAAATAAATAGCTACAAATTATAGCAATAGATGGTGCTGTAATTATCGTAATTTAATGGTGGTCGACTACAAATGACAAATGAATCATACAATAATGACTACAGTGTACGTTTGACGTTAAACACACTGTACTAGTGTGTGCAGGGGTGTACAGGTGTGATACTGTTCGCTACGTAAGCCCGTGCATCACGGCAACATCATATCACATTGGATGGGAAAAATCGGTTTTTAATTGTCCTGAGGCCAAAAACCGCCTAAAAAGCATAAATCATGTCGGTTTTTAATTGACCTGAGGCCTAAAACCGCATAAAAAGCACCAGTCACATCGGTTTTTGACTGTCCTGGGGTCAAAAACCTCGTAAAAAGCATCAATCAAAATCAGATTGGATTATTAATTTCCATATGACTGGCGCAAAACATGTTCAGTAAGCTATCCACCGTTTTCTCCAACACGTTGAAATCGATAAACAGCTTGTTCCACAACTGATACAAGTGTTTCTGTGGTCAAGTTCAGAATGTGTTGCGCAATGCGTGCGTTCATTGCAGCTAAGTTAGCAATCGGAACACTGAACACAACATCTTTCAGATAGCCCCACAGCCAGAAGTCACACGGATTAAGATCAGGTGATCGGGACGGCCAGGCTGTAGGGAAATGGCGGCTGATAATTCGAGCATTTCCGAAATGGCGCTTCAGCAGCTGCTTAACTAGATTTGCAATGTGCCATCTTACATAAAAATAATCCGATCCACACTTCCACGCTGTTGGAGAGCTGGGATGATGTGGTTGCGCAAAAGACCCTCGTAGCGCTTAATGTGGCCCTGCGAGAAATGATGCCGTAAACCCGCACTACACAGTGACCTGTTCAGGACGAAATGGTGCTGGTTGATTTGCGTGTGGATTTTGCGTTGCCTATGTTCGACAGTTCTGTGTATTGACATATCCTGTAAGATGGAAGTGGGCTTCGTCTGTCCACAAAAGCTTCCACGGCCAATCATTGTCCACTTCCAAGCGAACAAGAAATTCTTTGCACTCCACCACTCGTCTCCTCCTGCATTTCCTCCTGACGTCGACTCAATTTGTTTCCTCCCTCTACCACGTTGCACAACAAAAGAAACCACCTTTTGTAATTTCAGAATCATTTTCTCCAGACCCACGGCAGTCATCGGACTAACGCGTTTTTTTTAAACTCAGCAGTGTCCGTAACTTCTGGAGAGCGACGTGTCACAGTCATCATTCTTGTAGTACAGCTTTGCAAGCAGAACTCGATCCTGCATTGAGACCAGTCATCGAACGTCGCGGACACAAAAGGACGAAAAGCCGTGTATTCGGCGTGTTTATACCAACTTCAATGGGTCAAGCGCATGACAGGTGTTTTCATTTACGTATTCTGACACATACAGTGCCATTTATTGATCAGTTTTCAAACTATTTTTTTTCTTCTGTCATACCTTTCCCCCCTTCTCCGATAATATTCCGTTGCAATTTGACGCATTCTGACCAGTGGTGTTATTTCTACAGCGTTTTTAAAGCTTAACTTTAATTAGTGCAATTACCCTGCATATTGACCAGACTGGTTGTAGTTCAAGGAACATGTCTCAGGTGTGTCATGTAATAGATCAGTTTTCGGACAACACCTTGCTAACAGCAAATAATTAGAAAGCGATATAACGGAAAATCTTTAATTTGTGCACCACACTTCTGAAAGTTTACTTCTGTATATTTTAGAAGAGTTCGCAATATTTGTGCATTAGAAAAACAACCCGTCAGCTCTTTTTAAAAACAGTTCGATTTCCACGATGAAGCCTTTTTATTCTTATTAGAAGATATTATTTAAGCAAGAGGCTCCCTGTTTTTCTAGGTGTACTTCAGGTTTTTGTTTTGACTCTTACAGAATTTTCATATCATAGCCAATTGTAAAATGACAATGATTCTTACAACAGTACCTGTTTATTCTAGAGGTTACTGTCTCCTCTACGTAAAAGACGCATATTTGGTAAAATGTATCACATCAATGATTTCAGCTATTCCATTTTTGTAACTGATATTTATACGTTTTTAACACAGTTTCATACATCGACTTCAGTTCTTGGGAAAATTTTTTACTAACTTTCAATTTTCAAATATCGGGCAACGTCTTGCTGTTGACAACAAAATTTCAGCCCACTGGCGTCACTTCTGTTAGCGACACCATTCTCTTCATATTTGGCGGTGAGTATTGACCACTGTCATCAAGGGAACACATGGCGTCCATCGAATACATCTTTGGAAACCGACAGCCATTTCGACAACGATGTCTCCATGCAAACGGCCTTCTTAGGCATTCTAATTGATGCCACGAAACGGCACTCATTTACCACGAAGCTTGTAATTTTCCGTATTACCTTGAAGTATTTTTTAACACTCCAGTTATAGTAATGTGAATACTGATGTATTGAATCTTTACATAGGCATTTCGTATATCTTATTCCATTATGAATGTATATTTGATGACTTAATAGCAGTTGTTAAGGAAACAGCGTCTTGATAATTCTAAATATTGTCTCTGGATGACGTTCTGGGTCACAGTTTAACCTATCACGTTGGTTTGTTGTTTAATGTATTATAAAAGCGATTTTAAAGTATGCGATGTCCATAGGGTCTTGAAATTCCTATTTTTTAGCTGTTTATGTTTTTAAAAATAGACTTTCAAATCTTAACATATGACATAGAAATAGCTTACCATTAACTCACTTACGTCATGCGGCTGATGCGCTCCCACTTTCCCTGTATTTATCCTGTGTCTTCTCAGCCAGCAGCAACATTTTTGGGACTGGAATCAATACACCTGCTCCAAA
Organism: Schistocerca piceifrons; assembly: GCF_021461385.2. Classification (NCBI taxonomy): domain Eukaryota; kingdom Metazoa; phylum Arthropoda; class Insecta; order Orthoptera; family Acrididae; genus Schistocerca; species Schistocerca piceifrons. The sequence goes on from NC_060141.1 coordinate 86,208,408, forward strand.
TGGTATCATAGTCAGTTGGATGGGTAGTTTTAACGTAAATTCTTTTTAATATTTACTGACTTCCCAATGTAAATCAACACTATTAATTTTTGTATTTACAATCAATTATCTGAAAATGGCTTGCTACTATGGGCCGAAATATGTCATATTTTTAACAAATGACTATGTGACCGAGACTCTTTTTACCGGTTTTATTGATGAAGAAATTAGTAGTAGCAGAGGAGATATAGACTACCCAGCAAAATTATGCTTGATTAGTTGACTAGCAGGTTTTTATGCCGATTCTATTCAGCCTCTTTTATCTCTTTTACACAAGAGGAATCTGTTAGATAACTCCTGTCAGGGATGCCTGTCACAATGATTGTTAGCTCCTTTATTTTACGCACAGTGACTCTTAAAGTTTTGGTGACTGTTTTAGTTGGTTCATGTAAACTGTTGAAGATGTGACCGTTCCGGTCGCGGGGTGGCCGTGAACGAATGTGCGGCGGGACCAAACGGGAGCAGCCCACGAACAAACAAGACGGACGAACGGGAAAGGATGGACATGCACAACGACATACGGCCGAGAAAGACTACAAGAAAAACAACACGCAAGAAGCAACGGGGTCACAAGCGAAAACCTCACGAAATCTACAACGTCCTGTCATACACGGAAATAAGCAAAGTAAACATGATTTCTGTAAGCGAGTTATCCAGACTCACGCGGATATCAGACTGCCTCGCTGAGTGAGAGGCAGGCGCATAAATACATGATAGGGTACGTCGTTATTGGGCGATGGGACCATATGCTCCACAGTGACACCTTCACATTATACGCGGGTGAGGAGCGCGCGCAGCCACTGCTTACGGAGCGACTGCTGCAGATACAGGGTGTTTCAAAAATGACCGGTATATTTGAAACGGCAATAAAAACTAAACGAGCAGCGATAGAAATACACCGTTTGTTGCAATATGCTTGGGACAACAGTACATTTTCAGGCGGACAAACTTTCGAAATTACAGTAGTTGCAATTTTCAACAACAGATGGCGCTGCAAGTGATGTGAAAGATATAGAAGACAACGCAGTCTGTGGGTGCGCCATTCGGTACGTCGTCTTCCTGCTGTAAGCGTGTGCTGTTCACAACGTGCAAGTGTGCTGTAGAACACATGGTTTATTCCTTAGAACAGAGGATTTTTCTGGTGTTGGAATTCCACCGCCTATAACACAGTGTTGTTGCAACAAGACGCAGTTTTCAACGGAGGTTTAATGTAACCAAAGGACCGAAAAGCGATACAATAAAGGATCTGTTTGAAAAATTTCAACGGACTGGGAACGTGACGGATGAACGTGCTGGAAAGGTAGGGCGACCACGTACGGCAACCACAGAGGGCAACGCGCAACTAGTGCAGCAGGTGATCCAACAGCGGCCTCGGGTTTCTGTTTGCCGTGTTGCAGCTGCTGTCCAAATGACGCCAACGTCCACGTATCGTCTCATGCGCCAGAGTTTACACCTCTATCCATACAAAATTCAAACGCGGCAATCCCTCAGCGCCGCTACCATTGCTGCACGAGAGACATTCCCTAACGATATAGTGCACAGGATTGATGATGGCGATATGCATGTGGGCAGCATTTGGTTTACTGACGAAGCTTATTTTTACCTGGACGGCTTCGTCAATAAACAGAACTGGCGCATATGGGGAACCGAAAAGCCCCATGTTGCAGTCCCATCGTCCCTGCATCCTCAAAAAGTACTGGTCTGGGCCGCCATTTCTTCCAAAGGAATCATTGGCCCATTTTTCAGATCCGAAACGATTACTGCATCACGCTATCTGGACATTCTTCGTGAATTTGTGGCGGTACAAACTGCCTTAGACGACACTGCGAACACCTCGTGGTTTATGCAAGATGGTGCCCGGCCACATCGCACGGCCGACGTCTTTAATTTCCTGAATGAATATTTCGATGATCGTGTGATTGCTTTGGGCTATCCGAAACATAGAGGAGGCGGCGTGGATTGGCCTCCCTATTCGCCAGACATTAACCCCTGTGACTTCTTTCTATGGGGACACTTGAAAGACCAGGTGTACCGCCAGAATCCAGAAACAATTGAACAGCTGAAGCAGTACATCTCATCTGCATGTGAAGCCATTCCGCCAGACACGTTGCCAAACGTTTCGGGTAATTTCATTCAGAGACTACGCCATATTATTGCTACGCAAGGTGGATATGTGGAAAATATCGTACTATAGAGTTTCCCAGTCCGCAGCGCCATCTGTTGTTGAAAATTGTAACTACTGTAATTTCGAAAGTTTGTCTGCCTGAAAATGTACTGTTGTCCCAAGCATATTGCAACAAACGGTGTATTTCTAGCGCTGCTCGTTTAGTTTTTATTGCCGTTTCGAATATACCAGTCATTTTTGAAACACCCTGTACCTGTAGTGGTAATCGAGGTCCATGCCGTCTGGCGCGGATTCGAAATCCGCTGCGCGCGGTACCAGATAAATACTATTTTCTCCACCATGTGTTGTCACGTGCCGACATTCTATGAACAACATTTCTTTAAACTGTCGTGTACGCAACCAACACGATTCACAAAGGAGTATTCGCGATTATTTATTTATTTCGATACGAACGGTTTTCTTTGCAACTTCACCCTTCTTACGACTAATACTGACTATTCTCAATTCGAACGATCATCGCGTCATTTATAGTTTTTTGTAGTGAGCTGAATCATTTCCGAAAGTTGAAATCTTTTGCACATAAGAACTTAAAGATATCTATTATACTGCGTCGCGAACTAAACCAAGGTTCTGAGAGTCTATTTTCTGTAATGTTAGTGTATTACAATAAAACACAACCACAGTTACAACAATTTTAATTAATTCTTCCAGTATGTGCAATGTAGGTTAGCTGAATTCATTGTAATAGTTCATTCTAAATTCTCCAAACGCATTTTAGCAAACACGAAGTAGGTTTTTCATCTTACCATAAGAAGTACAAGTCTGAAAGAAGAATCTTGTTCTTCTTACTAAGCTCTCTTTGCACTATGTTGCATACCATTATAATGTGATTTTTAATATCAACTAAGCCATATTTTTCCTATTTCAATCAGTGTTTGCTCTAAATTTTTGAAAGTCTATGTACTGCTACCTGGCCTCGAGTCCTAGTTGCCCGTTTCCAATCACTTGTAGGCTACTAAGACTTTGTCTTCTTTCAAAATATTTATCGAGTGAGGAAACTGCTGGTCAAAGCTACAAATGTATGGCAACACACACGAGGTCCCAAAATGACTGTTTAGGAACATTTTACAAAACTTGCATTGAGAGACAGTTATCGGATGTATTTGAAGTTTCCTCATAAACAAACGACAACTTTTACCCTCCTGAAGTTGGGTTCTGTTTCCTGACTGAGACATTCCCTAGTTTTGATTTCACCTCAGTCTCTCTTTAGTTGGTGCATTTTGCTGCTCCCATCGCTGTGATATATGAGCTGTAGTGAAACTACCTAGCAAGCATATACCTGGCTAGTCATGTTGGATTGATAGCGCAACTTGTAAGGTGCAACAGGCTAAAGAGTCCCGTGAATCTTCCCAGGCCTGCGGAAACGCAAGTTGGCGTGCTTTAGCCACTGTGCTTTGATACACGTGTACTCTTGTGTCTCCGTTGCGGCAGGTTGAGCTGCTTTAATAGCTAGGGGAGATAAGGTGAAAAGAGCATTCATACCCTTCTGCAACACTTCGCAACAGAGTCTTTGACCGCACCCCAATAATTACGTAAATTCTACTTTTGTTATACATAAGACATGTTTCTAACATTAACGCCACATTACTGACTGTCTGACCAAAAAAAACCTTCTGAAATTGTATTTTCAGACCCCAGCAAGAAATGGAGTTTTTGAATGTTGTAACCCGATAAATCCAATACCCCATTCTCAGCTACCATAAATAGAAGAGCTATAACAACTAAAGATAGGAATAGGATAAGAGGTATCATGGGGACTCCTCTTTTGGCTCATTATAGAACTGTATCAGATACGGACAAAGGAAGCTAGTGTGCAATACCGAAATCAAATTAAAAGATGTTTTCAAACATACAGGTAATTCTACTGCTCTTAGACGACAAAAGACCTGCTGCACATCTGCAACTGGATTGCAAACATAAGAGGTAAATTAATATTACTAATATATTTAGGAACATCAACCTAAAAATTCTGTTATCCAAAGATTTGGAAATATGGCTGTCGCGCAAAACCTTAGACCAGTTTGTCCTTCAGCGCAACAAATTCTTTCAGATGAGACACTTTTACATAACATTTTAGTCACTGTAAATTATTTTTGCTTTATTGTTCTAAGGTGTCAGAACCATTTATGGACAGAGTGGATGTTCAAATATTGTTGCATTCACATTTGTATACATTCCAAATGGTTTAATTCACAAGCGAACTTCTCTTTCGTGCTAAAAGTATTATAAATTAAATTATTGCTTGCCAGCAGGCAGCATGTTTCAAGTGTGAAGTACTTATTTGTTCTTAGTTTCGTGACCTCACATCCCCAAATTTGGTGGGGAAGGCATGACTATATACACATTCTGGAGAGACACCACTAGTAATTCGGAGTGAAATGTCAATGGGGCATGTCATGTGACTTAAAACTCATGTATTTGTTGTGACTGTGCTTCAAAATTAAGTTCGCAAATCGGAAACAACATGGCAGATATTTTGATATTGTGGCTCTTGTGAACTGTTATTTCTGTGAACGGTGTTTACCAAATAAAGCAAGTACTCCGAATTAACGTGTCTACTTATTTATTAATACGTGGAACATAGCACTTTTAGTACAAGTGAACTCAAGGACCAATGTTCTGGAATGGTCTGCAGCTAACATTATTCGTCATTGTAATCAATGAGCTCAATTATTGTATGTGGACTGGTGACATAATTTAAGTTATGGGGGCTCAAATTTAACAACCGAGTTCAGAATATTCTTCTGACCTGTGACATGGAGCATTTTCATCCATAAAAATTCTGCCATTGTATGGGAACGTGAAGTTCATTAATGGCTGCAGACGTTCCCCAGGTAGCCGAACATAATCATTTCCCTTCAAAGATCTGTTCAGTTGGACCAGAGGATGCAGTCCATTTCATGTAAACAGCCCACACTCGAACACTACCATCACCTCTTAGCAATCGAAACCAGGATCCATCTGTCCAGGCAATGGTTTTCCAGTCGCTTAGGATCCAGCCGATAGCCGATATGGTTACGGGCCCAAGACAGACGTTGGAGACGACGCAGTTCTGTTAGCAAAGGCAATCCCATCTGTCGGCTGCTGCCTTAGCCCATTAACGCCAAATTTCGCCGCACTGTGTTAACAGGTACTATAGTTGTACGTCCCACACTGATTTCTGCGGTTATTTCACGCAGTGTTACTTGCCTTTTAACACTGACAATTGTACGCAAACACTGCTGCTATCGGTCGTTAAGTGAAGGCCGTTATCCGCTTCGTTGTCACTGGTGAGAGATAATGCCTAACATTTGGTATTCTTGGCATGTTCTTCAGTGCGGATCACTGAATATTGAGTTCCCTAATGATTTCCGAAATGGAATGTTCCATGTGTCTAGCTCCAACTACCATTCCGAGTTCAAAGGTCGCTATCTTCCGTAGCGTGCCGCTTGGTGAAGCCGCGCGGTATTGGGCACCTAGCCACGGTTCGCGCGGCTCCACTCGTCGGAGGTTCGAGTCCTCCCACGTGCAATTGCATGGGTGTTTCTGTTGTCCTTAGTGTAAGTTAGTTTAAGTTAGATTAAGTAGTGGGTAAGTCTCGGGAGCGATGACCTCAGCAGTTTGGTCCCAGAGGAACTTATCACAAATTTCCAAAATTTCGAACCTTCCGTTGTGTGGCCACAAACCTTTCCACGTGAAACACCTGTGTACAAATGACTTCTCCACCATTGCACTGCCATTTTATAACTCGTGTATATCATACTACTGCCGTCTGTGTATGTGTATATCGCTGTCCCATGGCTTTTGTCAGCTCAGTGTAGTTTAATAAACATTCCCTCTCTCTTGCTCTGCCTATTTCGCTGTCCATCCAGAGACAGTGGCTCACCAAAAGTAGCCAGAAAATTTTCACCCAATAACGGGGAACCTCTTTTGTATAAGTGTAAGCTACACTGGTCTTTGACATTTCTTAGCTGAGCACCCCAGAAGATGCTGTAGAAGCTGAAACGTGGATTGTGTGAGAAGAAACTGAAGAGAATCATGTCACGTGCTTACAACCTAGAAGACTTTATCTTCATTAACAACGGCAACGAAAAACCTGTATACTCATATACTTCCAAATTTGTACATAGTTTCTAATAACGCCACATTAATTTTTTTCAACTAGGTGAAAGCTTCCCGTCCGGTAAACAGCTTTAAACTTCCAGAATGAAATTTTCACTCTGCAGCGGAGCGTGCGCTGATATCTGCCAGGAAGTTTCAGCTTTAAGCTTATTACGCCATTTCTTGAAAACGACAAAATTTATTGAAACTTTTTCTCCCAGTGTTGCATATCACATATAGTGTAACGTATATACAGGGTGATTTTTTACACCTTGCATAAACTCCAGGGATTGATCGATTAGAGGATTCGCAACAAAAAAGGTCTAATGAATTTACGTTTAAAAATGCATGGTTTCCATGCTAGAGATCATTTATTGTTGCAGAGACTGCACTATAATACGCGCTGTACCATGCAGCCACAGTTGCAGTATGAATCGTTTTCACTAGGGGGTGGTACTGTTCCTCATACGTCATGCCCTAGCGCCCTCTCCTGCCATAGTAAATGGTAATGTTGTGTCCGATTCACTTCTCTTGCTGACTGATATTGTAGTCAATGTGATACAGCGTTGTACACAATGTACACAATGATTCCGCATTGGAATCGAGAGCTTGCCGAAGTGGTATATATTTACGGGAAGGCAAAAGGTAATGGGCGGTTGACAGCATGGTTGTATCAGGAGACCAACCCCGCCGACAACAACCACAGCATTCAATGTTTGTAACAGTGTTTACCCGTTTTTCTGGGACAAGGTCGTTTCAGGAAGCAGGATATCATGACAGACGTACCGGAAATATTCGGACACCAGACTTGGAGGAAAACGTGATAAACAATGTGGAAGGCAGCGCCGTGTCAGTACCATGCCAGTACATGGTGGCATTCTGCATGACAATTGCTACCACCCTTGTCACTTACAGCGTGTGCAGGGCTTACTAACGACAGATTTGTCACATAGGGAGCTGTTTTGTCACTGGTTTATTCACCAGGCAACCACGATTCCGGGATCTGTGCCATCCACCACATTCACAGATGAGGTTACCTTTACGCAGAGTGGTATCTCCAACTTTCATGACGGTCATCTGTGGAATAGTATACAGAACCCCCGTGGTATGGTGAGAGCGAATCATCAGCATCGGTGCAGCCGGAATGTGTGGGCCGGAACAATTGGCGACCGTATTTTGTGACACGTCTTCCTTCCATGTCTTCTAAGAGGCCGAACCGAGCGCGGTGGCGCAGTGGTTAGCACACTGGACTCGCATTCGGGAGGACGACGGTTCAATCCCGTCTCCGGCCATCCTGATTTAGGTTTTCCGTGATTTCCCTAAATCGTTTCAGGCAAATGCCGGGATGGTTCCTTTGAAAGGGCACGACCGATTTCCTTCCCCATCCTTCCCTAACCCGAGCTTGCACTCCGTCTCTAATGACCTCGTTGTCGACGGGACGTTAAACACCACTAACCTAACCCTAAGAGGCCGGAACCATCGACGTTTCTTGTGGGTAATTTTGCCTCTCCTGCTGGAAGAAGTGTCATTGATGACTCCAAGGGCTATGTGGCTGCTACATGATGGTGCTCCAGCCCACTTCACCGGTAACGTCCGGACGCATGTCCATCGTGTCTTCCCCGGTTAATGGATCGGACAAAGAAGTCCTATTCCATGGTCTGTTTGTTCACTGGATCTCAACCCGTACGATTTCTGGTTATGGGACCATCTCAAAAGTATCGTGTATGCAGAGTCCACTCCAGATGTGGAGACACTAGAGCAGCGTAATCATGTCGCCTTTGGCACTGTTCAGATGCAGCCTGGCCGATGTCAGCGTGTGAGGCAACATGCTAAGGCGTGTTCACGCATGCGTTGAGGCACATGGAAACCATTTTCAACTCATACTTTAACTGTGGCTGATTGGTACAGCGCATGTTGGACACCAGGGTCCGTAGAAATGTACGTATGATTGCATAAACGGTCTATAGCTTGGAAACCATACATTTCCGGACATAAATACATTAGACGCTTTTTGTTCCGTATACTCTCATCGATCAACTCCTAGAGTTTATACAAGGTGAGAAAAACACCGAAACTATATACTCACATACATACAGTTTCGGAAAACAAAGCTTCGTTTGTGCAGTTCTGTCAGCGTCTAACTCGTGATAAGCTTGATATTTAGACTTGACCTCCTTCAAAAACAGCCTAAAAGTTCTGCCTCAAGTATAAATATCTATAATAGTCCTCTACGTACCTCTTTAGGCTACTTTCATCGGACATCGTACGGCTGGGGTAACTAAGGGTTACACTAATCTCCTATTGCAACGACTTCCTGATAACTGGCAGGCACAATGCTTTATGCAGCTGGAGCCGTAGCACTGTGGGCGTCGACAGTGTCAGGCTCCCTTTGGTATATCGCATAAATGGTCGATGTATCGCACTAACTATCAAATATGAACGAATTCAAATGACAGCACTGGGTCGAAAATACGACTAGTGGGGTTTGATGTACTGCGAGGTACTGCCCTTCCTCAAACAGAAGTTGAAAATAATTTATTAAAGCTTGTAGTTCCGTGAACATTTGAACTCAGTGCATTGTTCTCTGTCAATGAAATGGGTGATAGTTCATTCTCTCGTCTCTTAAAACTTTTGCGCATAAATCTTCCTTATTTCATTACGGATTACTGTTTAGCACTAGCCCTATAACTTTTTACCCATCTTGATAAGTGCACTCGAAATTTCTATCATCTATTCGGAGTTATAGGTTGGGATTCGTTTCCATCTCGTTCATAATCTCAAAAGTCGAAACGTTATTGTAAACTCCTATTAATGGTCGAAAATCAGACTACAATTTCGGGAAGGGCGGTCTTAGTGGTATTTTTTTCAGAATGCCTATAAAGTATCATACGTCAATTCCAAAGAATCAGTGGAGACAGACAACATCAAATATACTGGAAAGCAATCCATAAGAAGAAAGAAAATAACATTTATAATCTTTACTCTGCTAAATCTTTCATTGTGCTTCTTCGTACTCTGACACATATGAAAAGAAAGTAAAAACTCAAAACAAAAGAATTAAAAGAAATTGAAAGGAAATTTTTTCATGAAACAGAAGGAAGACGGTTTTTCAGAATAACTTTTTGTTGGAGAAAGCGTTGTTAATGAGCACGTACGTGATAAAGTTTTACCGGTGGCAATATGGACATCTGGCGAAGAAGATCCAGCTTGTCGTTTCTACGAAGTACAGTGTTCAGGCGACAACAAAGGACATCCTTAGACTACGTGCGTGGAATCTTCGCTCTTATCACGACTGTGCTACAACAGAAAAAGATTTCTGCGTCTGCGAGTTTCGTAAATGGATTCAGAAAATAATATAATTTTACTTTGATAGTATGTTGGATTATTAATTTGCTGTTGCACCGCTTACTTTAGTTTTATTTGTTTTTTCGAAAGTTTTTTGTGAATTGTCTAAATTTATTTTTTCATCAAACATTTCCAAAGAAAATTTCCTCCCTTTTACTATGCGCAGTCACGTAGAATTTCAAAACAAAGCCTCTAGCTGTTATGTAATTTCATTACTAGTTTTTTATCCAGTAGATGTGGAGAAGAAAGTTAGAACGGCCTTATACTAAATCTCGTACAACGGAAAGCCAAATCTAATGAGCCAACTTCAGAATTAGTCCTGCCAATCAAAGCTAAGACTAACAACCCTACTCTCTAATTACCTTGTCATTCAGAAGCAACTCTAATAACCTCACTCGCTTCCTCTTCTTCACTACTTATTATTTCTCTGTAGCTCATTTAATTAAGTAGTACTGTGCATTTAACTGATTTAAATAATAAGTTTCATTATTTTAATTAAATGGTCGTATATACAAAGTAGTTTTGAGGATACCACACGGGTTAATAAGAGAAATGTAATGTAATTAGTTACTTTAGATTAAAAACAGAATTTATGAGCGATGTCTCTTCTTTATTGTATCTGATCAGGTAGCTCATGAAATGGTTACATTGAACATAGTTCATGATCTAGCTAACCAACTTGCTGTCAGTAACTGAAGACTCTATGACACACTTCTGTTTGGCCAGTAATAAACACCATCACTTCTTACCTGCTTATCCTTCTCCTTCTTTAAAACAGTTTTTAGCAGTGTAGTGCATACAGCTAAAACAGAAGTCAGTTATTATGATTAACCTATACGCCTGAAAGTTTAGTTATTCTAAAACGTTGTGAAAGTCCTTACCTTGTAAAGCCTGACTATGCCAGAGTTTTATTATACCTGTTAATATTTCGTTTGAAATGTAGCATTAACATTGTGTTAATCAGGATACGCTCTTACTAACGTGGAGAGTTGTTATGGTGCCCTAAAACAGCTCAGAATAGAATTAATGTTTCTTTTGAGGAAACCAAGTTTGGATCAATTAGAATACTGTGTAGACATTGAGGCTATGTTTCTCTACGAATTTAATAGACCTATAATTCAAAATATTTACTTGCAAAGTTGAGAATGTACTGCTAAAAAATTAATTAAACCTACCTCCCTATCACTCAATGAGTATTAAATTCAGATATTAAAAACTACTGTTAAGAATTTTCTTTTTTCATCAGACTGTCATATAGTCTCGACTGAGTGACAGTATAAGTTAGTTCTATCAGCAGAAGGTGGTAAATATTTTGTACTGCAACTTAAAATGTTTATTCTGACGTAGACTTGCTATAAAATTAGATTACCTTTGAAAAAGTAGGTGAAAGTGGGTTATTGATGGCACAGCAGTCATACAGACTCTTGGTGTCAGCATAATATATATGAATGACTTTGAAACATGTTCAAAAGCATGTAGTTGAAAGTGTATGAAACCTCATTTCTTATGTTCATGAATATGTATTAACTTCAGTTTTTAAATCTAATATTCAATATATAATTTCTTTGAAGTGTTCTGTAGTTTTTATTGCATGACAGCACAAGACAGTCATCGTCTAGTTTACCTTAACCTATAAGTTAAGTAAATAGTGGCACATGTGTTTGTGTTGTTGTAGAATAAATAGAGGCAGTTTTTGGTTTCTTTAAAGCATGGTACAAATATGGAAATATTCTCAAGGACAAGTGCATATTAATCTGTAAGGTAGATCAATAGTGACCATGTGCTTTTAATAATATTATAGAACAAATGTTTGTTATTTCGTAAGTAATACATAGAAATTTTGGTTAGTAAACATCACAGCATTCTTCGAAAATTCGTTTACTTACATACCAGAGGAACATAACCACAGGTAGGTCAAAGAGTAAATATAATAAAATTTGTATTACCACCCAATAACATTAATTACATTTTTCTTGGCGCATTACGTTCTTCTCTTCTAAAATGGTCAATGACCAGTTTGTTTTTGTTCCACCATTAGCATTGCCTCATTTAGGCCTAACAGGAATGGAAGACAGAGGTGAGCGGGGAGGAGAGAGGAAACAGAGGGGGGAAGAGGGAGAGGCATAATTGGAGAGAGGAGGGAGGGGGAAGAGGAGGAGGAGGGGGAGGGGAGAGCTTAAGGGGGTAGGATGGAGAGAGAGAGTGGAGAGGAGATGGAAGTGGTCTGGGGGAGAGATAGATAGGGGCAGAGAGCGGAGGGGGAGTCAGGGGAGAGCAGGGAGGGGAAGACGGACGAAGGGGACGTTGGCATGGTGGTGGAGGGAAGGGACAAGGTGAGGAGAGGAGAAGTGAAATTTACTAACTACCACAACTACTTACAGATATTGTGTGCATGTGTCATGCAACTGCCGGCCGGAGTGGCCGAGCAGTTCTAGGCGCCACAGTCTGGAACCGCGCGACCGTATACGGTCGCAGGTTCGAATCCTGCCTCGGGCATGGATGTGTGTGCTGTCGTTAGGTTAGTTAGGTTTCAGTAGTTCTAAGTTCTAGGGGACTGATGACCTCAGAAGTTAAGTCCCATAGAGCTCAGACCCATTTGAACCATTTTGTCATGAAACTGTCAACAAAAGTGATGTCCCTCATGTAGGAAGATCTCTGACTGGCTCATTCATTTTGATAGCTAGTGAAACACTGGGCTGTCATTGGAGAAGAGTAAGGATGTGTGTTTTGGCTTAGGTCTCTGACTGACAAACTTGTGTGGTTTAAGAAGCAATTAGAAGAAGTTGATCGGTTGCTAAGATTCTAGGTTGTGGTTTTGAGATGTAAATATGTGTGTGTACGCTTAAACGCTCTCTGCTCGCACTATTTCCAAGGAAGGTGTTGTAGGTTGTTGGATCCTGGACATGCCACGTAAAGGCCTACATATGTGGTATGTAAACAAGAATCGAAACAGTTCAGAAACTGGCATAGCTATAATACTCAAGTGACTGGCGCTCTTGCCAAGCGTGGTAATTCCAAGTGGAGATATCAGCGATACTGAAGATACATGAAGGCAAAACATCTCCCAACTTCTGCGAAGATGAGTGATTCTGCTGGCTACGCTAAGTATACAGTGGGACTGTATGACACATTCCTGTTTGGAAAGCAGTATCACAAGGGGCAGCAGAAGAAAAAAAGAAATCGTAAGCAGAATACAACAGGCCAAAACTGAATTTAATTTGAGAATGAATTTACTCACCAGCAAGAAAATAAGCCTGCAAATTAAGAAATGGGTCATGGAAGCATTTATTGGGATAGTGGGGTACGTGAGTGTGAAATTAGGTAACAGGACAACAAGAGAGAAATAAGGAAATGGTTAATGGAAGTATTTCTTTGTACTGTGGCCCTATGGAGGTGTGAAACTTAGGCAATAGGGCACAATAGACAACACGACTAGAATACTTGGAAATGCTACACAAGGATGATAAGTCAGCCGAAGACAGAAGTACGAATGGAGAGGTGCTGAGAAAATTGCAGGAAACCATATCTCTACGGAGGCACAATCCAACAATAAGAGACCAACTCATTGAACGGTTTCTAAGACACGATATCTTTGCAAAAATAGCTGAAGGATCTACTGAGGAAGGAATCGCTGGAAACGACAAAGGACGTAATACAGGAAGTAGATTATAAATGATGGATGCACTACACATGCGGAAATGAAGAGAACGGCGGACAGAATGGGGGAATGAAGTGCTTGTCTAAGCTGACATGAGGGCTGAACAGTAGAGAAAGAGAAAGAGAGAGAGAGAGAGAGAGAGAGAGAGAGAGATGGAGAACAGATGCCTCTACAGATTTAATGTGGTGCAGCCTGCGGCGCATCCAGCTGAGAAACACAACGCCACATTCTGCACTACTTTTGGAGTTCATTGGAACGTACATATTTATATGTCTGGTATCTGTTCTTTCTTACGTGTCCAAAGCCACTCCTTTCTTTGCTATGCAGTAATGTTGTAATATGATTTGCTCACTTCTGTTTTCACTGCAAAGAAACTAAGGTGATGTGTCAATTTCCATTACAGTTTCAGAGTCCAAATAAATTGTAAGATTAGGCAGTATTTCTCATCCTCAGCGAACAAAAGGATTAGCTTGTTTGAGGGTAATAATAAAAGTGCCAAAGGTGATGAAAGAAGGAACAAGAGAGGACATCAAATCGCATGTGCTGATAATGTGCCGTTGATGTGCAGTGATACTTACGCAAACAGTGTCTATTGCAATCTTTTTAACTGTTGTGCAATGGAATTGACAGAAGATTTTTATCAGTAAATTGTGCAACTTAACGTAAAAAGAAAGGAATCTGGGTGCAAAATTTGTAAGAAAGCTGGGACACTGGGCAAGAAAGAAGTAAAGAAGGTATGGATATTCCACAAGAGCAGTAACAGTTTGTTGCTTTGGAGAAAGTGTAATTGACCAGATGACATCGCTCTGTAACTAAATCTTCAAGCAAAAATAGAGCTGTTATGTTTAAAGCTTTCCTGGTGTACTGATTGTTGCATAAAAATACGGGAGAACTGCCGAATGTCAGTAGCCTCCTGCCACGACATTTCGGCGCAGAGTCTTCTGGCCATCTTCAGCTGTCTACCACTGTAGTAGTACTGGCGAGTAAACGCTGAGCTCCGCTATTTAAAGCCTTACTGAGCTGACATTGCGCATGCGCTGCTCAGCGTGCGCGTTCATAACAACTCCGTGCGCTGCGACTCGCACCCTCTGCGGTGAAAGCTTGGCTGCTACAGTGGTAGTCACCTGAAGATGGCCAGAAGACTCTACGCCAAAATATCGTGGCGGACGTTACTGACATCCGGCAGTTCTCCCGTGTTTTTATGGAACAAAAACAGAGCTGAAAATGTTTCTGCAGGAAGCGAAAAATCTTTGGAATCCATGGTAAAGTAATGAAGAAGCAAAGTCAGCAAAACCTCAAGTTTTTAGGTCTGCCTGCAAAGTTGCCAAAAGCAATCAACAGTTAAATGATTCTGAGTCAGAAATTGATGTTCAGAAATTAAATGGAGCGGACATGGGTCGTATTCATCATCCCAGGTTTACGTGCGTCAACTTATTAAGTCATATTGCTGCAGAAATCATAGTCAGTTATAAAAAGATAACTGGATCACACCGCAAAACTTTTGCTTCATGCTTGATGAAAGTTCAACAAACATTCGAACACTGCTACGTGATATGATAGCACCAGCTAATATACGTCTAACTGAAATAGAATGCACAACTCAAGATATTTTCAAAGCTATAATGAATACTTCACAGATTTCAGATTCTTCAGTAAATTTTAAATGAAAATCTCATTTCTGTTACTAAATATGGCGCAGCATTTATATTCGTGAAACAGAAAGGAGCAAATGCTTTGCTGAAACAAGCTTTTTCACAAATTCTGAGTTGGCACTGCACCAGCCATAAACTAGAGCTATTTGTTGGCAACATTGTAAAAACGTCTTTCTTTTAGAAATCAGCCATGTACTCGATAGGTTCCCTGTAGTTTTGGGGAAATTATGGGGCACTAGTTGCACATTTTGCTGGTACTAACAGTACGAGAAACAACAATGATAGGAAATTGTGTGAAGGGCCTGTAAAGAAAATCACCAGTATCAATTTTATTTCGGATGTGGTTTAATGTGTCATGCGCTACAGGAGTTGTCTGACCTTTGCCTTAGTTTAGAACAAGTCTCACGATATGACTCTTCAAACTGCTACCAAAAAAATAAAAACAAAACTCACAATGGTTAAAGACAGAAAAGTAAAAAGAGGTCCATATTCTAATGAACTTCTCAAACCAAAAGAACAATTACAATTCAAAGGGATCTCTTTTTCAGAAAGTTAGACATTGGTAACAGGTTATAACACTTCTCCTGCTACTGCTATACCGTAACCTTAAAGTTGGAGACAGGTCATGAAAAAAAACTATCTTGTTAAAGCAATTATGGTATAACGCAACAGAGCAATGTTACCTTCTGAGAGGAGTATTGTTATGTTGACTGTGTTGTACCTAACGGAGGTGGCTTATCGGAAGTGAAAGACAGAATTACGTAGATATTCAAACAGTAACAAACAATAATTTACTTATCCACACTGTTCAAAGAATAAAAAAAAACGGTCGCCAACCTAATTAGGCAAGATAATGATTGACATTCTTCTTCAAGAAAATAAGTATGAGTAACTTTAACATACAAACACAACCTAAACTTTGCCGCACGCGAGTACAATGAACTCTGGCACCTGAATACAGTATGTTGACGTTAAAGTTGGAGCTACCAGATTAGAACGAACTATTTGCTTAAATATAACCTTGTAACACTATACACTATTACTTTCAGGGCTTATTCAAACTGAATGGTCTTTATAACATTACTATTAATATTCACTGAAGAATCAAACTGGACATAGGTTCAGTATTACTTTTCAAACCTTTTCCTAGCTGACATAAAAATTGTAAATGTAGTTCACTGCAAAATTATGAACTGGTCACATGTTAAGGCTGTGTCAGCTAAATAGTTTTCTATTTAGAATGAAAGTTAAGTGGAATTCACTAACGGATTATTGCTCACTGTCTTTTGAATAAAGAAATTGTTTTCATAGATAGTGGTCTTTCTATTAATTGTTATTTGTCATGAGCATAAATGATAATTACACTATTAATATGCACTTTCAATACATAAAAGAAACAGTTGCTTAGCAAGTATGAGTATATAACTTCCCAAAAATGCAGTTTTCAACTTTTACTACAGTGAGACACAAAATTGACATTTGTAAGATACTGACTCACCTTTTGCGATTTACAACACGCAGCAATGTGATCATTTATTAAGCAAAACTTTATAAGCCTCAATTTTAAGAACGTTCAATTTTGAAGTTGGCAACAACATATTAAGCAGTTTTAATAGGAGTATTATTTTCAGCAAGCATCATTTACTTTAGCTCACTCTCTTGCCACTTTAACTTTCTTTTTACAATGTTCAAGAGGCATTAATTAGTAAAACAGTGGACATTAATGTTCTTTCAGTAAGGATACTCGATAATCACTTTAGTTCAAACGGAGACGAACCTGAGAGGTGTTATGATATGGAAGAAAATCGAGGTAGGTACATAAATTCAGTTATAAATTACCTTATATTTGAGTAACCTAACACATCCAATAAACTGATCCTTCACTGTACATTACTATAACGTTCCATTACAGTGATTGCGCAGTGTGGTGGCGATTCCATGTTGGTAGGTGGAGTTGCAGGCTGAATTGCTGGACTCTGTCATTTCTTGGTGGCGATGATAGATACCAATTTCAGAATAGTTCCAGCTCTTTACCCATCCATCCGAGGCATTGGAAAGCGTCTGGAAAAGCCTCTCTCGGAACCAGCACAATATAAAACTTTTACATGGGCAGTTCACAGTTTGGTAGCTCGTCCCCGACTGGCTCTCAATTCCACCTTTCTACCTAGGCTATCCACTATTTGCGCGCGCTACACAGTTACGTTCCCGAAGGGAACCACAACACCTTTTACGTATGAAGTAACTAAGATCCCTAAGTGAAGGTCAGCAGTTTACATAATAGCAAACAATCATTTTAAATAATACAGAACTTTTGCATATATTGGTAGTTCTACACAAAATTATTAAAATAAAATTATTTAATTTTAAAGATAACCAAAGAGATTATATGAGTAAGACAAAAGATCATTACAGAGGTTATACTTCATTACAGTATCGAATTAATCGTACACTAATTACAGAAGTTCAACGATGGGATGTTGAGCAAAATAGAAAGCTAAATCAATCAAAAAAAGGTATGTAGTGTCTAAGCTATGGTGTTACAAGGTCATTTAACGTTTTACCAGAAAATCAGCATCGATTACACCCATTCAGAAATAGATCGCACATCGTCAGAGCGTCCTTGCTCTGTTGTTGGAAAACGATGAGGAGAAGGCAGCTGCCGTACTGTGGTCCCGGTTAATGCCCCACACGTGTGGGACGACAAGATGGTGGATTGCACAGTAGCACGGTCCGTGGACAGCGCTTATCTGTGCAGTGCCCCGGGCTAGCGCTGGCAGATTCCCAGAACTCACGGTCGCGGAATGGTCGCCGAATTGCTGGCATTCCCGGCCACCGGCATGCTGCTATAAGTCGTGGGACCGAGTCCTGACCCCGCTGCGGAATACACGGAAACGCGGTGACAGGTGGTGGGCGCTTTTTCTCCTAGCACATTCCGCTGTCACCCGGTGGTACAAAATCAGCACGCATACGAGGGGTGCAGCTGGAGAAAGGGGCATCTGAGTGAGATGGAGACTGAGAGAGAGACTGAGGGACGGAGAAATGGAGAAACAGACAGACCGGTCCGCTGTTCGCATTGGACATTCCACTGGACATCCGTATAGACTGAGGGCACAGCTGTTTCCAGCGGCACGCGGTTCATTAGAGGGCTTTAATACTACGCGTCCTTCAACTAAAATGGTGCCACGTGTCCCTGAAATTATTCAGTTCGATTTTGCAATGAACAAACGGACAGCACTACACAGTTGCTGAAATTCAAACTAAATGTCAATCCCCGCGTAAAATTTCCGAATCTCTCCCCACACTCCCTAGAGGTAATCTGCAGCAACTCTGTGCTCCCGTAACAGAAATATGTGTAGGGCTTATGTGGTAGCAAATCTAGGCGCAATGTGATCTGATATGTGGATGGTTCTATTTGCGTGTAACACCCTTCCACGCTGTTCTTTACCCAATACGTTGTTCCACATTCACAATGACGATGCAGTTCGTAGACGGAATTCTACAGTAAACGTTATCGTGCAACAAAACATTTCGGTAAAGCTAAAATAACTCATATAAACGGATGATATTACACCGATTTTTCAATAGATGCGTTATAAAAAGAAACTTATGCACCAAATGTAATATTAACAGAATATAATATTAAAACATCTTCCAGTAAATCTAATATCGGAGTTTTATGGGAAATATACAATGAGAACTAAGAGTAGCTAATGCAAAAACATGCGAACGGGTATAATATTTTAACTATCCCTGATGTAAAATATCGTATGAACGCGAAGAAGATAAGCAAATTATGTTGAACAGATTTGTAAGTATCTGGGGAATAATTAACAGAATTTTAAAGCATGAAACATCCAATGAAAGGAGACCAAAATTTTATAATAAAACACTAGCATTGGCAATCTTGCTATACGGAAATGAACTGTGGGTATGAAATGAGAGACACCAAAAGCAAATACAAGGAATGTAAATGAGATTTCTTAGAGCGGTTAGGGGATGTAAAAAATGTATAAAATACGAAATGAAGAAATTCAAAATGAGCTATAACTGTGAGTGTGGAAGAAATACTAAATGAAAACAAAAAGAATTGGGAAGAATATCGACAAAGAATCGAACAAAGAACTCTAAACTGAAAGGGAAAAGATATCCTCAGAGACCGAAAGAAGATGGCCAGAATTGCACCAAGTGCGTAAGAAGAAGACGATGATTCCGTACAAAGTGACAGACAATGTGTGCGTTTGAGCACACAACAGCTAGTACACCGCTGCATATAACATCTTCATTTGATGACAAATACACGACGCAAAATATCTTACGACAATCAGTGCCAATAACAATTCCAGTAATTCCGATGTTCGCGCCCACATCACAAGCGGAATCTGAGCAGGTAATGAATTAATGTGAGGCTATCGAGGTGACAATGCAGCATGTGAAGGGAGACGATAATGTAATAGTCGTGGGGGACTGCAATGCGGTAGTAAGGGAAGAATATGGGGTTGGTAGTAGAAATGGCACTGTCCTGAAATAAATCTCAGCTAGTAATATCTAACACACCATTGAAAAACGGCAAAAGGCGGAGATGTAACTAGGTAACGGCCGGAGACTCTTGAAGATTGCGGCAAGATATCATAGTGATCAAAGAGAGAGACCGATATGAAATATTGCATTGGAAGGCGTGCAGTGGATCACTTACATACTCAGATCACAAAGAGCTGAAGATAAATGGTAGGCTAAAGTTGAAGAGAATCGTCCAGAAAAATGCATCTGCAGTACTAAGGAATCGTTGTGGAGCACTAAGGAATGATGAAATACATTTGAAGCCCCCTGACGCTGCATATACCCAGATAATGGACAACGCAGTACGTATTTAAGTTGAATAGGGATAGGTACCTCTAAAAAGGCTAGCTGGACAGGCAAATATTGATAGAAGAAATCTTTGGTAACAGATAAAGTACTACTACAGAACGATGGAAGAAGGAGGTACTAAAATGTTTAGTGAAAGACACAGGCACAGAAAAATAAGCCACTAAGAAATGAAATAAGCAGGAAATTCCAGGAAACCATGGAGCAATGAGACTAGGAAAACACGAAAAAATCGACAAGGGAATGGTCGCCGGAAGGACTGATTCAAAATACGATGCACAGGAGTGGAAAGAGTACATTGAAGGCGTCTTAAAAGAGAAGACGTGTGATGCTGTAAGACAACAAGATACGGCAGGTGATATAAAAGACGTAGGAGATCTAGTATTACAGATAAAAGAGCAGTGGAAGACTTGGGGTCAAATAAAGGAAAAGCGAAAGAAATCACCGCTTCGCAGTTTTTTAAATCTTTGATGCTAGTGGTAATCAGTCGACTGTTAGGGTTGATGTGCAGAATCTATGAGACTGAACAAATACCGTAACCTTTTCGGAAAAATATCATCCACACGAAGCTCAAGATGGCAAGGGCTGATTAGTACGGGAACAACCGCTCACTTGTGGAAGTTACTAACAAGAATGTAAGAAAATGCAAAAGAAAATCGAGTAAGTGTTAGATAACGATCAGTTTTGTTTAAGGAAAGGTATACGAATCAGAGATGCAGTTCTGGCATTACTCTTGATAATGGAAGCAACAGCGAAGCCAACTTAAGACATGTGCATAGGATCTTGCAATCTACAAAAATGATTCGACAGTGTAAAATGATTCAAAATATTCGAAATTCTTTGGAAAATGGCGTACGTTATAAGCAACGACTATTTGTACAGGAATCAAGAGGAAACAAACAGAATGGAAGGTCAGAAACGAAATGCTCGGACTAAAATAAAGGTTGTAAGACAAGGACAAAGTTTTCTTCCGTATTGTTTAACCTACACGTCGAAGACGCAATGACGCAAATGAAAAAGGAAAGGTTGAAGGGTATCAATAGATAAGATTCGTTGAAGTCATTGCTACCATCAATGAATAGAAGAGAGAATTACAGGATCTGTTGAACTGAATAAGCAGTCTAATGAGTAGAGAGTATAGATTGAGAATAAGACGAAGAAAGATGAAAGTAATGAGTACTAGCACAAACAAGGTCATCGATAAACTTAACATCGAAATTGGTGAGCACAAAGTACACGTAGTTAAGGAATTCTGCTACCTTTTAAGCAAAATAACCTATAAAAAGCAGAAGACTAGCACAGGCAAAGAGGATATCTACTAGTACCAAACATAGGCCTTAATTTGAGGAAGAAATTTTCTGAGAATAAGCTTTGGTGCATAGCATTGTCCAGTAGTAAATCGTGGACTGCGGTGAAAAATGTAAAGAAGAGAATCGAAGAATTTGAGGGTATGTAACACTTATATCTACTAGAAGTAGGTTTATATTATGTAACTGTGTACATGCAATAATTCAGTGTATATTCTTTGTTATTTAAATGTCTTGATTTGTGGCAGGAAAATTAGAATTTCGTAATGTATATATGATAAAAGCGAAATGATTTGTTAAAATGATAAATTATTATAATATTTATATATATTTGAAAAGAATATCTTTATTGAAAGCTGGTTCATGCTTATGAGACTAGTATTTGTAATACACAATAGATGTAGGGAAGTTCTTCCGCAACGGAAGTGGCATGGCGCGAGGTAAAAGGTGGTTTGGCGGTCGAACTGAGCAGATCTGTGGTGTGAACGGTACGCAGTAAATGGCTAGCAGTAATACCGTACACTTCGACGGTGCTAAGAGAGGCGACTGGAAGTTGCTTTACAAAGGATTTTCCTCGGATGTGGATCTGGCTATTATTTGGTATTCTCAGTCAAAGAGCAATGGCTCTAATATAGTGAAAATCTGACGCCAAGGTTATAGAGCATCCAAACTTCAAGAGCCGTGAGTACAGATACCCACGACGTCGCTTGCCACCAATCTTCGCCACTGCTTCACTAGCTTCATACAATCAGTAATATATATGGGCATGGACCAGTTAATTTGTGTGTGGTTTGAATTATAACAACAAAAACAAATTTGTGTCCTGAACCATATTTTCTATCCTGATGACGAACCTATGCAGGGTCCACCGAAGTAGTACAAAAACCGAGTATCCTGATTTAAATGAACAATTCTTGCATTCAAGTGTTTTAAAGTGATTTTTGGCCTAATGTAAAAGGTGTAGTAACAGTTAAAGTTCAAACTTCAAAAGTGAAGTTAGATAGTATTTTGCTAAAGCATCCTTAGTTTACTACAAAGTACAGTTTTGTAGGAAAACAGTGCAAGATCGTGTAAATACTACTGTCTAGAATACCTGCTTCACAGATGATAAAAAGGTCAAATAAGTAAAGTACATTTTCAAAAATAGTGTGGCTTTGATTTCTGTTATGAATGTGTTTTATTGACTTACAAAGTAAATTATGAACTACTACAAGTGAAGTGAGTGATTATCTTTTTGAATTAGTCCCTTTTTGCTGTAACATTCAGAGAGAGCTGACTAGAGATACTATACTAGTTTGTGGGTCCCCATCATATTCTCCACTTACTAGCAAAAAATTGAACTATTACTGTTGCTCAGGAAAGCTAATGTATGTAAAGGAGCTTAAACCGTGTATTTTATGATACTATTCGTGTTTATTGATTTTTTATGTCAGTTAAGATAAATGCCCATCATGTCCAAATTTAGTTCTGCACCTCATACACTGCTGGCCACCGTAAATGCAACACCCTGAAGGAAGCATCCGAATCAAGTGAAATTTACACCATGGGTTTGCAGCGATGAGATATGCAACTGATTAGAATTTCAGCGCAGACGCACATCACGCGCGCCTGTGGCGCCACCTCATAGCGCCATTTAAGGCTTGGCGATTTCGACGAGTGTACGTTCGGCACGTGTGTTTAACTTGTAGTTGTTTCACAAGACGATCAGTTATGCCTCGTAGACAACAGCGAACATCGTTTGATCAAGTATCCGAGTTCGACAGAGGAAGGATAGTGGCTTACCGAGATTGTGGATTATCATACAGAGAAATCGCTAGTCGTGTTGGACGAAACCAAACAACTGTAATGCGGATATGTGACCGTTGGATGCAGGAGGGTACGACGGACCGACGTGGTCGATCGCATTCACCTCGGTGCACCACTGCACGTGCTGATAGGCAAATTGTGCGCATGGCAGTGACGGACCGCTAAGTGACATCCCGAACCGTAGCACAGCACATTGCGTCTGTAACGCATCATCCAGTGTCTGCGCGTACCATTCGACGCCGTTTACAGCGCAGTGGTCTGTCCGCAAGACGTCCATTGCTTCGTCTACCATTGACGCAGAACCACAGACGTCTCCGTC
Organism: Schistocerca piceifrons; assembly: GCF_021461385.2. Lineage (NCBI taxonomy): Eukaryota > Metazoa > Arthropoda > Insecta > Orthoptera > Acrididae > Schistocerca > Schistocerca piceifrons. Next base: position 86,231,662 of record NC_060141.1, read on the forward strand.
GCCAATGGTGTGATCACAGACGGATGTGGACGGCAGAATGGAATGACGTTGTCTTTACTGACGAGGCACGCTTCTGTCTGCAGCACCACGATGGTCGGATTCGAGTGTGGAGACACCGTGGAGAGAGGATGCTGGACAGCTGCATTATGCACCGCCACACTGGTCTTGCACCGGGTATTATGGTATGGGGCGGTATTAGATATTACTCTCGCACGCCTCTAGTACGCATTACCGGTACTTTAAATAGCCGGCGTTACATATCCGAGGTGCTGGAGCCAGTTGTCCTTCCTTACCTTCAGGGCTCGGCCACAGCCATATTTCAACAGGATAATGCGCGACCACACGTGGCACGCATTGTCCAAAGGTTTTTCGTCAATAACCAGATTGAATTGCTTCCCTGGCCGGCTCGCTGTCCGGATCTTTCGCCGATAGAAAACATGTGGTCCATGGTTGCTCAACGAGTGACCCAGATTACATCCCCACCTGCCACACCAGATGATCTTTGGCAACGTGTGGAAGCTGCTAGGGCTGCTGTACCCCAGGAACACACCCAACGTCTCTTTGACTCAATGCCGAGACGTGTGGCAGCAGTGATCTCCAACAATGGCGGCTACTCTGGCTACTGATTCTGGCAGGAACCACATGTCACAGAAGTCTGTAAAAGTAATCATTTGATACTTGGTCAACATGTTATCTACAAAATAAATTTTGTTGTGCTACCTCTTGTCTTTCTTGGTGTTGCATTTACGGTGGCCAGCAGTGTAGAATAACATTTCAGTATTTGATTAACTAATGCTGTTGAGTGGGGCTGTCATTAGTATGGGCTTGACGCAAAATTACTTCTTATAATGTACTGATATGTGCGTTATTGGGAACTGCTGCTACACACAGTTCAAAGTGTACTGTGTCAGTTTGTATACTGTTTGCTATTCGAAGGGAAATCTTAACGAAAGTAACTTCAATAACCAATATTCAATTTTCTTAAACGTATATTTCCAAATTAATGGGCCAAGTTGGTCTGGCGACCGTTCATTTCATTTAATTCACTTATGATTTTATCCCTTTCATTAGCTCCAAAGGTTAAAGTCCGTTTGGTGTTTTTCACCAAATTCAAAATTGTAGTCCAATATCTTTGTCAATTAGACACACGCGGGGTCAATCTTCATTCTCCTTCCGTACGTTAACATTAGCTTGTTTCACGGCAAGTTAGTGTTATAGGTAGTTCCACAGACGAATCTCAAAAACGAAATGGACTTAAAAGATAAGGAGGAGGAGGTTCTCCACGGAATGGACGAAGGTAGAAACGGACCTGAAATATTTTTGATATGGAAAAAAAAGAGGGAGGACGACGTACATGTGTTAAGGCATCAGAGAGTAACTCTCATGGCTGGATAAAACTGCACGGGGTTCAATTGCAGGGGAAGCAAAGTTTAAGCAGGTTTTAAATTGTGGTCTGGAGAGTTATGTGCCTAGTGATTTAAAAAAGGATCAAAAAGACCCACAATGGTTTATTAATGTGATTCGTAAAATGTCGATGAAGCAGAGGCTGCTGCACACAAGACTGTGCACAGATAACGGTAAGTGAGGGTTAGTAGAGACCAGCGCGACTGTGAAAATATCCATGCGCGAAGCATACAACAAATACCAGCGTCACAGCTTGGCGAAACATCTGTCACAGAACCTGAGAAAATTCTGGTCCCATATAAAATCGCCAATCGGGTCTAAGGCTTCCATTCAGTCCCTTGTTGAGCAGTCCTGTGTAGCAGCTGAAAACAGCTAAACGAAAGCCGAAGTTTTAAATTTCAGTTTCAAGACTTTGTTCACACAGGAGAATCGTACAAACAAACCGTCCTTTGACCATCTCGGACTCCTTATGGACGACATATTAATAAAAATCCGTGACTTAGAGAAATAACTGAAAGATTTTAAAGAAAATAAATCACCACGTCGGAATGGAATCCCAGTTCTGTTTAACAAGGAGTGATCTTCGGCATCAGGCCCAAGCGTGTGGAAAAAAGTGCAGGTGATTCCAGGGTGTACGAAGGGTAGAAGAACGTACCAGCAAAATTACGGACCAATGTCCCAAACTTCGATTTGCAGCAGAATCCTTGAACACATTCTCAATTAGAATAATAAAGTTTCTTGATACAGAGAAGCTTATGTCCACGGATCAGCATAGTTGTAGAAAGCATCTCTCGCGCGGAATTGAGCTTCCCTTTCTTTCACATACTGAGAACTATGGATGAAGGACAACAGGCGGAGTCAATATTTCTACATTTCCGGAAAGCATCTGACACAGTTCCCCATTGGAGCCTGTTAACGAAGGTACGATAATGCGGAATAAATTCACAGATATGTTCGTGATTCGAAGGCATCTTAAGTAATAGAACCCAGTATGTTGCCTTCGACGCCGCGTGTTTATCAGAGACACGGTTGTTGTCACCAGTGCCACCAGGAAATGTAATAATACCGCTGTCGTTCTCTGTATACACACATCAAAAAAAGTGTTGCATCGCCTCGGTTCAGAGAGTTTCGGAACCAGTACTGTAAATTGGAATAGAGGACAACATAAACTTCATTTCCGCCCCTTTTATTGCTCATGAAAACCACACATTGCATGTTGTACCACCATACAACGTGACCTTCAGAGGGCGTGGTCCAGATTGCTCTACACACCGCTACCTCTAATACCCATAGCACGTCCTCTTGCACTGATGCATGCCTGTATCCGTCGTGGTATTCTATTCACAAGTTCATCAAGGCACTGTTGGTCCTGATTGTCCCACTCCTCAATGGAGTTACGGTGTAGATCCCACAGAGTGGTTGGTGGGTCGCGTCGTCCATAAACCGCCCCTTTAAGCCTATCCCAGGCATGTTCGATAGGGTTCATGTCTCGAGAACATGCAGGCCACACTTGGCGAGCGATGTCGTTATCCTGAAGGAAGTCATTCACAAGATGTGCACGATGGAGGCGCAAATTGTCGTCGATGAAGACGAATGCCTCGCCAATATGCTTCCGATATGGTTACACTATCAATTGGAGGCTCGCATTCACGTATCGTACAGCCGTTACGGCGCCTCCCATAACCACCAGCGGCATATGTCGGCCACACATAATGCCACCCCAAAACAGCAGGGAACCTCCAGTTTTATGCACTCGCTGGACAGTGCGTCTAAGGCGTTTAGCCTGCCTGAGTTGCCTCCAAACACGCCTCCATCGATTGTCTGGTTGAAAGCATATGCGACACTCATCGGTGAAGAGAACGTGATGCCAATCCCGAACGATCCGTTCGGAATGTTGTTGGACCCATCTGTACCGCGCTGCAGGGTGTCGCGGTTGCATGGACGTTGCGTTGCGCATCATGCAGCCTATTGCGCACAGTTTGAGTCGTAACGCGACGTCCTGTGGTTGCGCGAAAAGCATTATTCAACATGGTGGCGTTGCTGTCAGGGTTCCTCCGAGCCATAATCCGTAGGTATCGGTCATCCACTGCAGTAGTAGCCCATGGGCGGCCTAAGGGAGGCATTTCATCGACAGTTCCTGTCCCTCTGTATCTCCTCCATGTCCGAACAACATCGCTTTGGTTCACACCGAGACATCTGGACACTTCCCTTGTTGAGAGCCCTTCCTACTAGACATGGTTGAACTATAGACAACACGAGCCGTGTACGTCCTTCCTGGTGGAATGACTGGAACTGATCGGCTGTCTGACCTCCTCCGTCTAATAGGTACTGCTCATGCATGGTTGTTTACATCTTTGGGTGGGTTTAGTGACATAACTGAAAAGTCAAAGGGACTGTGTCTGTGATACAATATACACAGACAATGTCTATCTTCAGGAATTCTGTTAAGCGGGGTGATGCAAAACTTTTCTTGATGTGAGTACATAAATGATTTTGCGGACATGGCGGGCAGAAATCTCCAGATGTTTGCTGATGCTGCTGTGGTGTACGCTGAGGTGTCGAGGTTGAGTGACTGTAGGAAGTTACGACTCACGCAAAATGTCTAGTTGGTGTGATGAATGGCAGCTTGCTCTAAATGTGGAAAAATATAAGTTAATTAGGATAAGCAGGAAGAACAAACCTGTAATGTCGGCATACAGTATTAATAGTGACCTGCTTGACACAGACAAGTCGTTTAAGAATCTGGGCATAGCGTTGCTTTTGGTAGGGGAGGCTAATGGCCGACTTCGGTTTATTGGGAGAATTTTAAGAAAGAGTGGTTTACCTGCAAAGGAGACCGCATATAGGACGCTGGTGCGGCCTGTTCTTGAGTACTGTTCCAGTGTTTGAAATCCATACAAGGTCGGATTGAAGGAAGACATCGAAGCATTTCAGCAAAGGTGGGCTGATTGATTTGTTAGCGGTAGATTCGAACAGCACGTGTTATGGAGAAACTTCGGGAACTCAAATGGGAATCCCTGGAGGAAAGGTGGCCTTCTTTTCGAGAAACTCTATTGAGAAAATTCAAAGAAACTGCATTTGAAGCCGACTGAGGAGCGATTCTACTGTCGCCATCGTACATTGCCCGTAACGATCACGAAAATATGACACGAAACGTTATTGCTCATATGGAGGCATGTAGATAGTCGTTTTACCCTGGTTCTGTTTAAGGGTGGAACAGGAAAGCAAATGAATATGTAGTGGTACGGGGTACCATCCTCCACGCAACGTACGGTGGCTTGCGGTGTATCGATGTAGATGTAGAAATTGGAATATATTTTTTTAATTTCCCGAAGGCTTTTGACACTGTCCGTCACAAGTGACATCTAATCAAACTGTGTGCCTATGAAATATCGTCTCAGGTGTGAGACTCGTTTCGAGATTTCCAGTGAAAAGGTTCACAGTTAGTAGAAGTAGTCTGAAAGTTATCGAGTAAAAAAGAAGCAATATCTGGCATCCCCAAAGGGGATTAACGATTTAGGAGACAACTTGAGCAGCTCTTTTATATTTTTTGCGCATTATGCTGTCATTTACCGTCTTGCAAGGTCACCATATAATCAAAAAAAGATGCAAAATGATTTATAATAGTTATCTGTGGATGTTTCTGCAGTGTCTGTGGTGTTAAGAAGAACGGTGCGATGTTCCTTCGGAAATATATGCATGTATGAAAAGTTACTGCGATGACTGCAGGCCTTATGTAACACCTGAAATCTATTCGCAGTTGCGAATACAAGCTACCAGCAGCTGTGTAAGGAAATGAGAACGATGAAATCTTGTGGTTGGTTGGTTGGTTTGGGGAAGGAGACCACACAGCGTGGTCACCGGTCTCATCGGATTAGGGAAGGATGGGGAAGGAAGTCGGCCGTGCCCTTTCAGAGGAACCATCCCGGCATTTGCCTGGAGTGATTTAGGGAAATCACGGAAAACCTAAATCAGGATGGCCGGACGCGGGATTGAAACGTCGTCCTTCCGAATGCGAGTCCAGTGTCTAACCACTGCGCCACCTCGCTCGGTTGAAATCTTGTGCCAGAGCGGGATGTGAACCCTGACTTCCCGTTACACATGCATGCATGTCCGAAGGAATCTTTCTGAAAATGGTAGATTAATACAGGGTGTAACAGCAGTGGAAATTTTAAACCTGTATCTAGAACCCAAGCAGGGCTGGGTGATGTTAATTTAGCTGCCTGGCGACTGTTTATTTATTTTTGGTGGAGAACAAATCCAGATCGCCAATAAAGATTTCAGAGTAAGTGCATCAAGTAATTTGCCTCGTGCGGCGCACATCACTAAGGATGTAAGTGACACTTCGAACATCACGAAAGCCTCCACGAAGAGGCGCAACGATCCTTTCACAAGAAATGTCATTCGACAACCTTATCCATTCCTTTCAGAAATCTCACTATTTATTTCCTAAGCTAAAGCAATCATTTCGTTTTAATGGGTTTGACACCGGAATTATTTGCTTATCTTTATTCTTACTCGGCCTTTCGCTGTTTACTGTTCGTGAATTTCACTATGAGACGTGGTTTTATTCGAGCTCTTCTAATCCAGGCGTCTCATATAGATTCCAGAGTATGCAGGAAAAATTAAAAACTGTCCTTAGTCTCACTGACATTAACCACATAGTCATAATGAGCAAAAGGAGAATAGTGTGAAAAATAACGGTTCTGTTCTGATTGAATGGCTCATCAAATTCTGCAGCGATAGTAATAAACATTATTTTCTTGAATCACAAACAACAAAGAATTTCCTCCGTTTATTACTGCAGCTAGATTTATGTTGATCTGAGAGTTTGCAATCGGTGAAATTTTACGAACCAAGGGAAATAAAGCCATTCAACTCTGAAACTCTGCGAAAAAAATAAGGGGTGTATTAAAGGTGCAGAGATAACTAACTCCCGACTTTGTTCTTTGTGCTCGGAGAGGGCAATCCAATCAAGAAATAAATACACTGCGTACTTCGACTGGGGATATCTTCCTTCTATGTATGAATAATAAAATTTCAGATGTGGCTATATCTGTAAGATATTCGTAACAGTGGTGTTACTACAGTAATAAAATCGTTTGACTATCTTTAATTATTATCTATTTGTTTGAGAGTATGTCACGTAAAAGTACCGTACTTAAAAGATTAAAGCTTATACGAATATTACCAACGATACTTTCGACACACGTATTATGTAAAATTCCTGTTTAGCTGCACATTTAGCTTTGAAAATGTAAATTTTATTCCTTTTTCTGGGTGACAACATTTTCGACAATTTGAGTGACATGTTCCCCGAAGGCTACGATTTTACACTGGACTTTGGTTCGCAGCAGTTTTTGTTAACGAAGTGACAAATTCAGATGCAGCGCTTGTGACATTATTGTGCATATTTTTTAAAATTTTTTTGTAAATATTTTATTGAAACCGTTAAAGCAGAAGTAGAGACATCTTGTTTGAATTGAAGTCGATACTGAAACTCTGTGATAAGATTAAAATGAATGTACATATTAAGAAAAAGGGTGTAATATTTACTTTTAAATATTGTAAAGATATCTATTTGTTGTAATTATTAAATGTAGATTGGTGCTATAATGTAATTATGTATGAAATAGTTAATGGCTCTCACTTAGGGCTGTTTGAGATATGTGTAGTATAAAAGATGGAGGAGTTCCGTCAGGAACGGTAAGCTGGGTAAGCGTAGGAAAAGGTGGGAGCGGAAACGTTTGGCGCGCTTTGGCGGGAACGCACAAAGTCAGTCGGTGGCCAGTGAAGTTAGAGGCAGCACGTACAGCGCCAGCATAGTGTGGAGTGCGCCATATTGTTGCACCTTGCCTCGGTTGGAAACTGCAGTTTATCACGGCCTGGTATGGGGAGAAAAACGGTCTATTGGTTATAAGATGGGTCATCGCTATGAGGAGGAAATAAGTCCAACATGGATGAATGCTCTTGGCCGTTCTGATAAAATGCAGTTGTTGCCACCAACGCCACCGTCGCTGATCACAGCTTACAGGGTACGACATTTTAGCTACGTACTATAGAGTGTGCCAGGAAGTTGAAATGTGCTTTAAGAATAATAACCATCATCCAAATCAAGAATTGTGTCCACCTGGTAATTTATCACGCTCATAAACCAAGTAGGATCCTGTCCTGGTAAATGAAAATTCCGAGTGACGTGTATTCAGCCAAGACTGTGAATCTTTAATATACTGTTAGAAAAGCAGTGATTAATCAGTGAGATGGTTCAAATGGCTCTGAGCACTATGGGACTCAACTGCTGAGGTCATTAGTCCCCTAGAACTTAGAACTAGTTAAACCTAACTAACCTAAGGACATCACAAACATCCATGCCCGAGGCAGGATTCGAACCTGCGACCGTAGCGGTCTTGCGGTCCAGACTGCAGCGCCTTTAACCGCACGGCCACTTCGGCCGGCAATCAGTGAGATAATTGATGGAAAGAATAACTGAGAATTTCATAATTAACATTGCTATTATTTTCTGACCCCCCCATTAACCATGGACCTTGCCGTTGGTGGGGAGGCTTGCGCGCCTCAGCGATACAGATAGCCGTACCGTAGGTGCAACCACAACGGAGGGGTATCTGTTGAGAGGCCAGACAAACGTGTGGTTCGTGAAGAGGGGCAGCAGCCTTTTCAGAAGTTGCAAGGGCAACAGTCTGAATGATTGACTGATCTGGCCTTGTAACAATAACCAAAACGGCCTTGCTGTGCTGGTACTGCGAACGGCTGAAAGCAAGGGGAAACTACAGCCGTAATTTTTCCCGACTGCATGCAGCTTTAGTGTATGATTAAATGATGATGGCGTCTTCTTGGGTAAAATATTCCGGAGGTAAAATAGTCCCCCATTCGGATCTCCGGGCGGGGACTACTCAAGAGGATGTCGTTATCAGGAGAAAGAAAACTGGTGTTCTACGGATCGGAGCGTGGAATGTCAGATCCCTTAATCGGGCAGGTAGGTTAGAAAATTTAAAAAGGGAAATGGATAGGTTGAAGTTAGATATAGTGGGAATTAGTGAAGTTCGGTGGCAAGAGGAACAAGACTTCTGGTCAGGTGACTACAGGGTTATAAAAACAAAATCAAATAGGGGTAAGGCAGGAGTAGGTTTAATAATGAACAGGAAAATAGGAATGCGGGTGAGCTACTACAAACAGCATAGTGAACGCATTATTGTGGCCAAGATAGATACGAAGCCCACACCTACTACAGTAGTACAAGTTTATATGCCAACTAGCTCTGCAGATGACGAAGAAATTGAAGAAATGTATGATGAAATAAAAGAAATTATTCAGATTGTGAAGGGAGACGAAAATTTAATAGTCATGGGTGACTGGAATTCGAGTGTAGGAAAAGGGAGAGAAGGAAACATAGTCGGTGAATGTGGATTGGGGCTAAGAAATGAAAGAGGAAGCCGCCTGGTAGAATTTTGCACAGAGCACAACATAATCATAGCTAACACTTGGTTTAAGAATCATGAAAGAAGGGTGTATACATGGAAGAACCATGGAGATACTAAAAGGTATCAGATAGATTATATAATGGTAAGACAGAGATTTAGGAACCAGGTTTTAAATTGTAAGACATTTCCAGGGGCAGATGTGGACTCTGACCACAATCTATTGAATATGACCCGTAGATTAAAACTGAAGAAACTGCAAAAAGGTGGGAATTTAAGGAGATGGGACCTGGATGAACTGAAAGAACCAGAGGTTGTACAGAGTTTCAGGGAGAGCGTAAGGGAACACCTGACAGGAATGGGGGAAAGAAATACAGTAGAAGAAGAATGGGTAGCTTTGAGGGATGAAGTAGCGAAGGCAGCAGAGGATCAAGTAGGTAAAAAGACGAGGGCTAGTAGAAATCCTTGGGTAACAGAAGAAATATTGAATTTAATTGATGAAAGGAGAAAATATAAAAATGCAGTAAATGAAGCAGGCAAAAAGGAATACAAACGTCTCAAAAATGAGATCGACAGGAAGTGCAAAATGGCTAAGCAGGGATGGCTAGAGGCTTATCTCACTAGGGGTAAGATAGATACTGCCTACAGGAAAATTAAAGAGACCTTTGGAGAAAAGAGAACATCTTGTATGAACATCAAGAGCTTAGATGGAAACCCAGTTCTAAGCAAAGAAAGGAAATCAGAAAGGTGGAAGGAGTATATTGAGGGTCTATACAGGGGCGATGTACTTGAGGACAATATTATGGAAATGAAAGAGGATGTAGATGAAGATGAAATGGGAGATATGATACTGCGTGAAGAGTTTGACAGAGCACTGATAGACCTGAGTCGAAACAAGGCTCCCGGAGTAGACAATATTCCATTGGAACTACTGACGGCCTTGGGAGAGCCAGTCCTGACAAAACTCTACCATCTGGTGAGCAAGATGTATGAAACAGGCGAAATACCCTCAGACTTCAAGAAGAATATTATAATTCCAATCCCAAAGAAAGCAGGTGTTGACAGATGTGAAAATTACCGAACTATCAGTTTAATAAGTCACAGCTGCAAAATACTAACACGAATTTTTTACAGACGAATGGAAAAACTAGTAGAAGCCTACCTCGGGGATGAACACGTGAGGCAATACTGACCTTACGACTTATCTTAGAAGAAAGATTAAGGAAAGGCAAACCTACGTTTCTAGCATTTGTAGACTTAGAGAAAGCTTTTGACAATGTTGACTGGAAAACTCTCTTTCAAATTCTAAAGGTGGCAGGGTAAAATACAGGGAGCGAAAGGCTATTTACAATTTGAACAGAAACCAGATGGCAGTTATAAGAGTCGAGGGACATGAAAGGGAAGCAGTGGTTGGGAAGGGAGTACGACAGGGTTGTAGCCTCTCCCCGATGTTGTTCAAACTGTATACTGAGCAAGCAGTAAAGGAAACAAAAGAAAAATTCGGAGTAGGTATTAAAATTCATGGAGAAGAAATAAAAACTTTGAGGTTCGCCGATGACATTGTAATTCTGTCAGAGACAGCAAAGGACTTGGAAGAGCAGTTGAATGGAATGGACAGTGTCTTGAAAGGAGAATATAAGATGAACATCAACAAAAGCAAAACAAGGATAATGGAATGTAGGATAATTAAGTTGGGTGATGCTGAGGGAATTAGATTAGGAAATGAGGCACTTAAAGTAGTAAAGGAGTTTTGCTATTTGGGGAGCAAAATAACTGGTGATGGTCGAAGTAGAGAGGATATAAAATGTAGGCTGGCAATGGCAAGGAAAGCGTTTCTGAAGAAGAGAAATTTGTTAACATCCAGTATTGATTGTGAATTGATTTAAGTGTCAGGAAGTCATTTCTGAAAGTATTCGTATGGAGTGTAGCCATGTATGGAAGTGAAACATGGACGATAGATAGTTTGGACAAGAAGAGAATAGAAGCTTTTGAAATGTGGTGCTATAGAAGAATGCTGAAGATTAGTTGGGTAGTACACGTAACTAATGAGGAAGTATTGAACAGGATTGGGGAGAAGAGAAGTTTGTGGCACAACTTGACCAGAAGAAGGGATCGGTTGGTAGGACATGTTCTGAGGCATCAAGGGATCACCAATTTAGTATTGGAGGGCAGTGTGGAGGGTAAAAATCCTAGAGGGATACCAAGAGATGAATACACTAAGCAGATTCAGAAGGATGTAGGTTGCAGTAGGTACTGGGAGATGAAAAAGCTTGCACAGGATAGAGTAGCATGGAGAGCTGCATCAAACCAGTCTCAGGACTGAAGACCACAACAACAACAACATTATTTTCTGCGTTAAAATAATTACGTAAGGTTATGCCAGATTCAGAGATCACATTAGATAAATTGTTTGCTTCTTTCACATTACGTATTAATGAAAGGAAATACTAAGTTGATGATTAATGGTGAAAAATAGTAACGTTAAACAGTTTATAGTGAACCAATGAAATGTTGAGCACGAAATATGTTGATGTAGAAACCCCCGCCCCGTGCAAATTTACTTTTGTTTTCATGAAATCAGTCTGATTAAGCAATTGGTTGCTGTAGTTTTGTTTCAAGTGGCTAAACTTTTCTTCTATTGCTGAACCACATTTTATCTAAATCTAATGTGAAGTCTGTGAGGTAAGTAGGGAGTTGCAATCTTTTCTGCTGTCTTACTCAGCTTCATTACGTGTGCCTAATTCGACCGGTGAATAATAGTGTACTACTAACCACATATATATTTTTATCGATGCAGAATAGTAGTCTAACTACTGTTATTTGCCATACCTCTGAACTAATGACTTATGTGAAGAAACGAGTTAAAGTCTGATGCTTATTCCGTAGGTTAGCACACACGGTTATTACACTTGTTTTTTGTGGTTTTGCTGTCCGTATAGGTAACTGTATTTTCATTTGTTACATTGCTTATTATTAACAGTATAGTATAAGAATATTACAGTTGGCTCTGCATGACAGTATGTTTTGTAAACCAATTCAGAAAATACAAAATACACGCAGGTATTACAACTGGTTCTACATATCAGGACAGTAAATAACACACACAACGTAAGGAGGAATATTACACGCTTCGCACTATTCTTCTCCGTAATACTGTTTTATACTTTTAGCACATACCGAAGGTATTTGATTAACATTTGATTATTAAGTTCAAAAATTTCTTCTTGTTGTGCTGTAACAGCAATTTCCACAGGCATTTTTCCTTTGATACGAAAAGCAGCTTCAGTGGGTTTCAGGAGTGACACTCAGTTTTGATTTTACGTTTGATTGTCATACGATCAAAACAGTTGTGACCATAATTTTTACGTAAATAAAATGTTACTTGTAATTACGGCCGTCTTGCCAAAACCTGCATATCTTATCATGTGTTGATAGGTTAGGAGACGTACTTCCACTTTATTTAACAAATTTCGGTACATACTCACGTCCAAATCTCTTCGTTTTCTTATTTTCACTCTTGCTTTTCGTTAACTAAGTGATCTAATAAACTTCACTTTGGCTATAGCCTAACAAACGAACATTTTTTGAGACTGCAGCTGTGACATTTGTCGTACTATAAATCTGACGTTATTGGCATATCAGCAGCGTACCACATCATTTACGAAAAAAGCATAAATTTGGAACAATTACGGTGTAAACTGTTTTAAATCTGTAAGCGTCGGGTGTAAACTGAAAACTATGATTTATACCAGAATTACATTGATGATGCCTCTAATATACGAAAGGCAAAACACATCTGTAAATGCCGTTGTTTGGCTTTCCACAATGCCTCCTTATAGAAACATTCAACAGCTTCTCTGGATCTAAAATCCTTAACGAAAGACAATATTGTATTATTAGTTGTTGTGTTCGGACAATGAAAAGTACATTTAGCTATTGGAGTTTCTATGTACATTAGTATTTATAAATACACTATTTGTTGACCTAGTTGGATTTGTAGATACGCAGAGAGAAAGTGGAGAATGAGACAAAAAATTCAGTCTTCTGTAGTGGAACGTTTTGGTGAAATTCCAGAGACGGTAGTGAGTCTTGTGAGTGTGAGTAAATACAGATTGTTCAAACCAGTAGTGGTATGGATGGTAGCAAAATCATTTATGTAACCGGAAAAATGCCTTTTATCACGAATGGTGTTATTTTATTTAACTAACGATAGAGAACCGCCACTAACAATTCTTTGAAATGAGTTATTTAAACAATATTCATGGCACAAATAGAACCATATATACGAAATAAAATTATTAAATAGGGGACAGTGGTGGCAGAATTGTTTGGACATACGGTTCCTAGGAATTACGTTCAGATCTGTATCAAAGACATCAAGGTTTGTCCACTCATGAATAAAATCACATAGTTCACGCAAGCACTCACAAAATGAAAATATCGGGCAAGGATTTACTCTGCTGTCTATCTTCAGTAAGGCAAGAAGAGAAAGAAAGCCGTGGGCAGTAGATGCCGTTACATGGAAGACACGTGACTGTTAGCATTTTGTAAAAATCAGAAGAATGTTTATCGTACTTTAATCTTCGACACGTACAGGTATTCGTTCGGATCTGGTTTTTACGCATTACAAAATTCAATGCACTGTAGCTTAGCAGTCGTGAGGACAGAAATATGTAGCGTTCTAATCAGACGAAGACGGATCTGCTCGACACAAAGGATCCACCATTGAAATGATATTGAACTTCACATTAAATTCTCCACTCGATACAAAAGTTAACGATAGACCAAGTTTTACAACCGATAACCCTGTATTGCTTAAGGGGCTCCGGAAAGGCTCAAAATCATGAAAAGTTCAATTTTTACTTTTTTGCGTTTTCTGAATCTGCAGACTAATACCTTTTAATAGATATATAATTTATTCAATTCCGAAGACTACAACTATTTTTAAATTTTTTTTGAAATGTGTTCTACATGGGCGTGACCCACTGTGGCGCTGTTAAACTGCTGTCAAATGGTGTTATTATTAACGTCCGTGTTCATCAGGTACATTTTAGTCTGCCTCATGCAATAATGGAGGTGATAAAACCTCTTTTCAGAGACTTAGCAGCACCTGAACTGTTGAAAAAGTGTATTCACGGAAAAACTCAAAACCCCAATGAAAGTGTAAATAGTGTTATATGGTCGAGAATCCGCAAGACTGTATTTGTTGGAATAGAAACACTTCACTATGGTGTGTATGATGCTGTTGCGACTTTCAATGATGGCAAAACTGTAAGGTGCAAGGTATTTAGAAATATGGGAATGAAGATAGGTTCTAACATGGTACGAGCGATGCTTGCTTTAGACATGTAACGCCTTCGGGCTGCAGACAGGGCTGTAAAGAGTCTAGAAATACAAGCAAGAGTAAACAGGAGGAGGAACAAGAGGAAGCTGGAGGAGGAGTTTGCAGAGGATGAAGATAATCCATCCTATGGACCTGGAATGCACTAAAAAGGTAATCCAATCTTTGTCGCTCGATTCCCAAAACTTTTATTTTCTCAAACTAATTACATGTTTTCTAAGGATCTTCCAAACATATTTGTTTCAAACTTTCAGTAAATGTTACACAGTACCTTCAGCATAATTTAACACAGCCTTTTTCCAAAAAACTGTATATTTTTGAATATATAAATAAAAAATTGCAAAAAAAAGTTGTGAATTTTCATTACAATTGAAAAAAAATCATCTTTAATAACTGAACTAAAATTTTGTAAAATCCCTGTGTTAAGTTGTAGCCCATATTCCAATAAATAATCTGTAAGAAATTCAACTTCCTACCTCAAATACTTTGTGAGGAAAGATGTAATTTATAAGCGTTATTTTAACATTGCAAGTATAGGGCGTTCCGGAGCCCCTTAAGGCATTGAAAACGTGGTGACGGGGCAACTTCGATCAACGCAGTAGCTATGAAACTACTCTCTTGCACAAAATGTAACCCAATAGCCAAACTGAGGGACCTCGTACCGTTTCCCTAGGGGTAAACGAACCTCAAATAGGACGTATCAATCATTTCTACAGCTAGACAAACACATAAAAATACCCGTATCTTCTATTGAAATAGACAGGCCCTCAGAGCGCGTTCGTCTATTTACACAATCACAGTCATAGCGCCAATGCACTGGTGTGGGCAAGAAATCCTGTATTAAAAATCACAGTAACTGAGAAGTCGCAGATATAACAATAAGAACCTTACAGAACCTGGCTGTGATTCCAGTCGAAACTAGAAGACGCAAATGGTATTTACATTCAATGTCACCTTACATTATGGTGTACAACCTACTTTGGTATGAACCAAGAAACTATCTACCCCTCCCTTACCACTAAATCTGGATGACAATGCTTGGTTGAAGGGTGATAATTCGGTTTAGAATTGGTGAAGAAAACGAATGTGTATGCCAATTAAAGGTTATGCTAATAGGTGGACATATAGCTGAGCCTAATGTTTACACTTGTGCCACATTTAAACTTACTGAACGTACATTTAAATATAAAACCTAAAGCTACAATATAATTTCAGGAAATATAGACAAGGCTCCGATGAATATTCTTACCTGGAGTCAAAGATTAACTAGAAGATCACTACCCTCCACCGATTTCACTTGGACACAGTTAGACTTACAAAAGGCAACCTTACAGCCTAACCTAGACCATGGTTTACGCTAAAGTTCATTGTCATGACAACCAACATTTCCTAGTGAGGGAGCTACAGAGGGTGTGAGACTGTCCAATATAACACTCTAGAAGTCATTGTCAATAACCAGTTTTAAGCTGCAAGTTCTTCAAGAGATGTCTTGAATCTTCACAGTTATCTCTTCTAGACGTTGATGGATACATTGAGCAGACAATAATCTAACTGGGAAGAGCGTCTGAAAAATCCCGAGGATTATTAAATTCTTCTGCTGTTACTACTGTAGTTACTAGCAATATAATTCACAGTGCTCAACTGCTAATATACTGAGGTGCAAATGTCATGGTGTACTGATATCCACCTATATAAATGGCGCTCGTATCGAGATCATAAGATAAGAAAGGGCAATGCATTAGTGGAGGTGTCATTTGTACTCATTTGATTCATGCGAAACGGTTACCGAACTGATTACGGCTGCATGACAGAAATTGACAGACACCGAGCGTGGAATGGTGATTGGAGGTAGACGCATGGGACATTCTATTTCGGAAATCGTTCGGGATTTCAATATTTCAGGATCCACAGTGTCAAGAGGATGCAGAGAATACCAAATTTCAGGAACTACTTCTCACCACCAACAACGCAGTGGCTGACGTCTTCACTTAACGACCGAGAGCAGTGGCGTTTGCTTAGAGCTGTCGGTGGCAACAGACAAGCAACATCCTACGACATATCCACAGGAATCAATGTGGGACGTACGGCGAACGTATCTGTTAGCGAAGTGCGGCGGAATTTGGAGTTAATGAGCTACGGCAGCAGGCGTCAGTGCGAGTGCTATGGCTAACAGCTCGACGCCGCCTGCACCGTCCCCTCTGGGCTCATGATCATATCGATTGTCCCCTAGTTGACTGAAAAGGGCCGTGGCCTGGTCAGATGAGACCTGATGGTTAGAGATAACATTCTAAGAGTCAGGGTGTGGAATGTCAGAAGCTTGAATGTAAAAGGGAAGCTCGAAAATCTCAAAAGGGAAACGCGAAGGCTCAGTCTAGACATAATAGGTGTTAGTGAAGTGAAATGGAAAGAAGACAAGAATTTACGGTCATATGGGTATAGGATAGTATCAACAGCAGCAGAAAATAGAATAAGAGGAGTAGGATTCGTTATGAATATGACGGAATGAAAATTTGTGGTAAGGTCTTATGGGAACAAAGTGCTGAGGTCATAGGTCCCTAAGCTTACGAGCTACTTAATCTAAATTAAACTAAATGACGTTAAGAACAACACACACTCGTGTCCGCGGAGGACTCGAAACTCCGACGGGGAGGGGGGGAGCAGCGCGAATCGTAGCAAGGCGCCTAAGACCTCGCGGCTACCCCGCGCGGTGAATATGAAGGTAGAGCAGAAAGTGTGTTGCTGTGAACAGGGTTTTTCGTATTAGAATCCACAACAAACCAACACCGACAAAGATAGTTCAGGTATACATGCCGACGTAGGAAGCTGAAGATGAAGAAACAGAGAAAGTACACTCCTGGAAATTGAAATAAGAACACCGTGAATTCATTGTCCCAGGAAGGGGAAACTTTATTGACACATTCCTGGGGTCAGATACATCACATGATCACACTGACAGAACTACAGGCACATAGACACAGGCAACAGAGCATGCACAATGTCGGCAGTAGTACAGTGTGTATCCACCTTTCGCAGCAATGCTGGCTGCTATTCACCCATGGAGACGATCGTAGAGATGCTGGATGTAGTCCTGTGGAACGGCTTGCCATGCCATTTCCACCTGGCGCCTCAGTTGGACCAGCGTTCGTGCTGGACGTGCAGATCGCGTGAGACGACGCTTCATCCAGTCCCAAACATGCTCAATGGGGGACAGATCCGGAGATCTTGCTGGCCAGGGTAGTTGACTTACACCTTCTAGAGCACGTTGGGTGGCACGGGATACATGCGGACGTGCATTGTCCTGTTGGAACAGCAAGTTCCCTTGCCGGTCTAGGAATGGTAGAACGATGGGTTCGATGACGGTTTGGATGTACCGTGCACTATTCAGTGTCCCCTCGACGATCACCAGTGGTGTACGGCCAGTGTAGGAGATCGCTCCCCACACCATGATGCCGGGTGTTGGCCCTGTGTGCCTCGGTCGTATGCAGTCCTGATTGTGGCGCTCACCTGCACGGCGCCAAACACGCATACAACCATCATTGGCACCAAGGCAGAAGCGACTCTCATCGCTGAAGACGACACGTCTCCATTCGTCCCTCCATTCACGCCTGTCGCGACACCACTGGAGGCGGGCTGCACGATGTTGGGGCGTGAGCGGAAGACGGCCTAACGGTGTGCGGGACCGTAGCCCAGCTTCATGGAGACGGTTGCGAATGGTCCTCGCCGATACCCCAGGAGCAACAGTGTCCCTAATTTGCTGGGAAGTGGCGGTGCGGTCCCCTACGGCACTGCGTAGGATCCTACGGTCTTGGCATGCATCCGTGCGTCGCTGCGGTCCGGTCCCAGGTCGACGGGCACGTGCACCTTCCGCCGACCACTGGCGACAACATCGATGTACTGTGGAGACCTCACGCCCCACGTGTTGAGCAATCCGGCGGTACGTCCACCCGGCCTCCCGCATGCCCGCTATACGCCCTCGCTCAAAGTCCGTCAACTGCACATACGGTTCAAGTCCACGCTGTCGCGGCATGCTACCAGTGTTAAAGACTGCGATGGAGCTCCGTATGCCACGGCAAACTGGCTGACACTGACGGCGGCGGTGCACAAATGCTGCGCAGCTAGCGCCATTCGACGGCCAACACCGCGGTTCCTGGTGTGTCCGCTGTGCCGTGCGTGTGATCATTGCTTGTACAGCCCTCTCGCAGTGTCCGGAGCAAGTATGGTGGGTCTGACACACCGGTGTCAATGTGTTCTTTTTTCCATTTCCAGGAGTGTATATGTGGATTTTGAAAAGGTAATACAGCATGTAAAAGAAGATGAAAATCTATTAAACATGGGGGAGTGGAATGTAGCTGCAGGGGAAGGAGTAGAAGAAATCATTTCAGGAGAGTATGGGCTTGGGACAAGGAATGAAAGAGAAGAAAGACTAATGGAGCTCCGTAGTAAACTTCAGCTGGTAACAGCGAATACTCTATTCAAGAACCACAAAAGGGGGAGGTACACTTGGAAAAGGCCGGGTGATACAGGTAGATTTCAATTAGATTACGTCATGGTCAGACAAAGATTCTGAAATCAGATACTAGATTGTAAGGCGTACCCAGGAGCAGATGTAGACAGATCAAAATGTTGTAGTCATTAAGAGTAGGCTGAAGTTTCAGACATTAGTCAGGAAGAATCAATATGAAAGAAGTGGGATACAGAGGTACCAAGGAATAACGAGATACAATTGAAGTTCTCTAAGGCTATAGTTACAGCAATGGTGGATAGCTCAGTAGCCAGTACTGTTGAAGGTAACTGCGAAGAAAGGATGGGTAAGAGAGGAAATGCTTCAGTTGATCGTTGAAAGACGGGAGTGCAAAAATGTTCAGGGAAATTCAGGAATACACAAATACAAGTCACTGAGGAATCAAATAAACAGGAAATGCGAGGAAGTTAAGGTGATCGGGCTGCATGAAAAATGTGAAGAAATCGGAAAATAAATGATTGTCGGTCTAGTACCGCGCGCCGTGGAATTTGAATCCCCACCTGACGTCATGGACGTCGAAGACCCATAGAGGTCTCTGTACCATCGCGCCGTAAGCTGTGGCGGCGCGCGCCTCCTGGCCCGAATTTAGAGTGGGGGCGCCTCAGTGGTACACGTGGTTGCAGCAGCCAATAGCGGCGCCCCCGATCGAGTACTTAAGCGCCTGCCTGTTGCTCAGCCGCTGGTGCAACCAGTGGTTGGTCAAGGTCAATCCCTCCAAAACCCAGGCGATCATTGGAGGCAAGACCACCCCTTCCTTCCGCCTCCTTGATTTCTATCTCACCATCTATGGCCGTCCTATCGCCCTTACCCCCACCCTTAAGTACCTTGGCGTCACCCTCGACCGTCGACTCTCCTGGACCCCCATCTCTGGACAATCCAAGCCAAGGCACGCTCCCGACTCCGTCTCCTCAAGCTCCTTTCCGGCCATACGTGGGTTCTGGACCCCTCCACCATACTCCACACCTATAAATACCTCATCTGCCCTATCCTTTGTTACGCCCATCCGGCCTGGATCTCCGCCCCCCTACCTTTTATAGATCCCTTCAAATCCTTGAACGTCATGCTCTCAGCCTCGCCTATCGCATCCGTCTCCCCTCCCCCACGCGGATCCTGTACAACCTAATTCCATTCCCCCACCTCCTCCTTTTCCTCGAACAGATACGGATCCTGTAAACCTCCTGCAAGCTCGATCCTCCTCACCGGCTGGTCTCGCCCATCCTCTCCCACCCCCGCCCGCTGCTGCGCCTGTATTCCCATGTCCCACCCGGTCTCCATCTCTCCACCCTCCTTACCCTCTCCCAAGGGGGCTTCCGCCAGCTCCCTCTCCCTGATGATGCCCTCCTCCCCTCCATCTACCCCTCCTACCAAACTTTAATCCTCCCACCCTCTTTCTGTGTCTGCTCCTTTGGGCACCCTCCCTCCCTTCTCTCCCTCTTCCCTCCCTCCTTCATTTCTCCCCACTCCTCCCCCGAGCTTCCTCTCCCCTGTCCCTCTCCTCCTCCCCCCATCTCCTCATCCATTGGCATCCTTGTTCTCCCCTCTGCCCCACCTCACCCTTATTCCCCTCTTGGCAGGTCCCCCGACTCGCACACGCTGACATTCGCGCGCCGGAGATCATCGCCATCAGTGTCTCGTGTGTGCCATCGTGTTTAGTGTTCAGTGTTCACCACCACACTCCATCGTTCACCAGTGCCATCGACATCTTCAGTGTTTGTGCTTCGTGTCAACAGTTTTTAGTGTGGATTGTCATCGAGAGTGAACGGCTTCATGTTTTTTATTTCTCTTCATGTGTCTACTGTTTTTTCCCCGCCGTTTTGTTCCAAGTCATGTGTCTTCTCTGTTTTTATCATTGTACTATGTTTGGCTGAAGAGCGGCGTCTTGTGCTGCTGCCAACCTACCTGTTCTATGGGTTTTAAAATCACAATAAAGAAAAAAAAAAAAAGCTCAGCCGCCAGTCTAGCCTCGCGTGCGTCTCAGGACATATCGCCTCAGACAGTGTATTGACTTTCGTGTTTCTATACGAGTGGACGTGGTCGTCTTGTTTGGTTCGTGACTCTGTTGTTTCGTTATTGTTGTGTCGTAAGGTCCTCCGTTGTTCGTGTCCCTCCTCTGCCGTTGTGTTGTTGTTCGCGGGCCGCTCCGCGGCTCCCGCCGCGTTTTGCGTCACTTCAACCCCGCGACCGTGCCGGTCGCCGATACAACGGTCGGAAGGACTCACTTAGCACACAGGAAAGTCAAAACAACATTCGGTAAAACTAAAATCTTGGGTGATAGCGTTAAGATTGCAACGGGATTTCCACTGTTAAATGCAGAGGAGAGAGCGGACAGTTGGAAAGAGTTCATTGAAGGCCTCTCTGAGGGAAAGAATTTGTGTGATATGATAGAAGAAGGAACAGGAGACGATTTAGAAGGGACAGGGGATATAACGTTAGAATCAGAATTTGAAAGATCTTTGTATGATTTAAGATCAAACAAGGCAGAAGGTATAGATAACATTCTATATAGATAACATTCTATAATCACTGGGGAAAGTGGAAATAAATCGACTATTTGCATTGGTGGGTAGACTGTATGAGTCTTGCGGTAAACAATCTGACTTCCAGAAAAAAATATCATCCACCCAAATCCGAAGATTGCAAGAAGTAACCGGTGCACAACTATCCCACAATTAGCTTCACAGCTCATGCATCCCAGTTGCTGACTAGAATACCAAACAGAAGAATGATAAGATAATTGAGAATGTGTTAGATAAGAATCAGTTTGGCTTTAGGAAAGGCAACGAACCAGAGACATAATTCTGACGTTGCGGTTGATAATGGACGCAAGACTAAAGAATAATCAAGAATCGTTCATAGGCTCTGTCGACCTGGAAAAAGCGCTCGATAACGTAAAACGGTGAAAAGTGTTCCAAACTTAGAGAAAAATAGGAGTAAGCTATAAAAGAGACGGATGATATACAACATTTACAAGGGAAATGATGGAGTAGAAGGAGTGGACGACCCAGAACAAAGTACTCGGATTAAAAAGAGTGTGAGATAGAGATGTAGTCTTTCACACCTATTGCTCAGTCTGTACATCAAAGAACTAATGATTAAAATAAAATAAAAGGTCCAGGAGTGGGATTAAAATTCAGGGTGAAAGGATACCAATCATACGATTCGCTGATGACATTGCTATTCTGAGTGAAAGTGAAGAAGAATTACATAATATGCTGAATGGAATGAGCAGTCTAATGAATACAGAATATGGATTGAGAGTAAATAGAAGAAAGATGAAAGTAATGAGAAGTATCAGAAATGAGAACAGAGAGAAACTTAACAGAAGGAGTGATGGTCTCGAAGTAGATTAATTTAAGGGATTCTGTTACCTAGGCAGTAAAATAACCAAAGACGGCAGAACAAGGATGACATCAAGAGCAGACCATCAATTGCAAAAAGGGCATTCCTGGCCATGAGATGCCAACTAGTATCAAACATAGACCTTCATTTGAGGAAGAAATTTCTGTGAATGTACGTTTGGAGCACAGCATTGTGTAGTAGCGAAACATGGACTATGGGAAAACCGAAAGAGAAGAGAATCGAAGCGTTTAAGATGTGGTGCACAGAACTAGATGGACTGATAAGGTAAGGAATAATGAGGTTCTACGCAGAATCGGAGAGGAAAGGAATATGTAGAAAACAGAAAACACTGACAAGGAGAAGGGACAGGATAATACATCTTTAAGATATGAGGGAATTAATTCCATTGTTCTACATCTAAATTTACACGGATAATCTGCAAATCACATTTATGTGCGTGGCAGAGGGTTCATCGAACCACCTTCACAATTCTTCGTTATTCCAATCTCGTATAGCGCGTGGAAAGAATGAACACCTATAGCTTTCCGTACGAGCTATGATTTCAATTATTATATCGTGGTAATTAGGTCGGTGCCAACAAAACATTTTTGCATTCGGAGGAGAAATTTGGTGATTGGAATTTCGTGAGATGATTCCGTCGCAACGAAAATCGCCTTTCTTTTAATGATGTCCAGCCCAAATCCTGTATCATTTCTATGACACTCTCTCCAAGCTGTAGAGGACAAGAACTGTAGAGGATGACAGAGACTGAAATACATCCAGCAAATAACTGAGGACGTAGGTTGCAAGTGCTCCTCTGAGACGAAGATGTTGGCACGGGAGGGGAATTCATGGCGTGCCGCGTCAAACTGGTCAGAAAATTGATGACTCAAAAAGAAAATAAAAGAAAAGAAAAGAAAGGAAAGAAAAGAAGAAGAGCTGATGGTAACGTTAAAGTGTGGCAAAAGCCCCAGAAAGCCATCGACCCAGGATTTCAACAAGGCACTGTACGAGCTGATGGTAGCTCAATAATGGTTTGGACTATGTTTACAAGGAATGGACTGGTCCTCCGGTCCAACTGAACCAATCATTGACTGCAAATGGTTATGTTCGTCTACTTAAAGACCATTTGCAGCCTTTCATGACGATCATGTTCCCAAACAACGATGGTATTTGTATGGATGGGGGAATGATTTGGCCACCTAGGTCGCCCAGTGTGAGTCCCATCGAATATTTATGGGGCATAGTCGACTGGTCAGTTTTTGAACAATACCCTGCACAGAAAATTCTTTTGCAATTAGGAACGGCCTTAGTCAGTATGGCTTAGTATTTTTGCAAGGGACATCCAACAACTTCCGAGTGCACGCTACGTCCAGTTGTTGCACTATGCCGGGCAAAAGGAGCACCGACACGGTATTAGGAGGTATCCCACGACTTCTGTCACCACAGTGAATTTGTGGTAACGAAAACAGTTGAGTGCGTGAGACTTCACACATGGCAATAAACGATTTCACTATGTTCGTTCATAAATATAAAAGCTAACCTATCTTCTGATGAAATGGTTCAAATGGCTCTGAACACTATGGGACTCAACTGCTGTGGTCATAAGTCCCCTAGAACTTAGAACTACTTAAACCTAACTAGCCTAAGGATGTCACACACATCCATGCCCGAGGCAGGAGTCGAACCTGCGACCGTAGCGGTCGTGCGGTTCCAGACTGTAGCGCCTTTAACCGCTCGGCCACTCCGTCCGGCTCTTCTGATGAAGAAAGTCTAACAACGCTGTGGCAACTTCTCCAAGTCTTCTGTCAATGATATTTTTAATTTTCGGTAAATCGAGTGAGTGAGGTACATGTCTCTTTCCAGACAGGAGTTCCCGTGTTACAAGAGGAGCTCTGATGGTGTACCTTAGTCAGCGGTGCTGTGATATTGGTTAGCTGAGTTGATACTGATGGAATTTGAAATAAATTGAACAGTATAAGAGGTGTGCATTGAATGCAGAGATTTGTCGGTCACATACCGCACGGAAATATCATGACGAGTTGAGGTTTCTCCACCTGTTTACACGTTGCGCAAGCATTGGTTTTCTCTGGGTGGGAGCTGTGTTAATCTGGTATTGTTATTCTTTAAGAGTAAGCAGAAATGTATGTGATACTATACAGAGAACTGTTATCGATAATTTGCGTAGGTAATATATGGTAGTAACGAGTAGCTGTTGAAGGGAGCTAGTATTTATGTTATGTGAAAACGCATGAAAGACCAGCTATATCTGAGGGCTGATTTCATGATCTGTCGTTTGTATTAAGTGATTTTGTATGGAGGCTACATTGCACGACAGAATTAAAGGATCACTTCTTTGACACCCCGTAACTACTTCCCATTCCAACGCATAAGCGTGAAAATTGGCTCAAAGGTATCTAATACCTTTCTCTGTAGTGGTGCAAAAATGTTGTTTCGAAACATGCGAAAAAAAGACCACAGCTCAGAAGTCCATGTGCGATATAAGAGGGGCTAATGATCTCACATTTGTACCAAATTTCACCGCCGTTCTCCCCAAAGCCACA
Source organism: Schistocerca piceifrons (assembly GCF_021461385.2). Classification (NCBI taxonomy): domain Eukaryota; kingdom Metazoa; phylum Arthropoda; class Insecta; order Orthoptera; family Acrididae; genus Schistocerca; species Schistocerca piceifrons. Next base: position 86,256,268 of record NC_060141.1, read on the forward strand.
GTAGACGTGTCACGCGTTGAGAATTTCGCAACAGCCCCTCTTACCCACATTTCACCTCCTATTTCGTTGCTTCTGCGATGGAGGTCAGAACAAGGATACCCAACGGTGAAATCAGGTAGTTTTCTTATGGGTGGCCGAGGGAAACGACGTAGACATGCTGTCGCTTAGAATCGACAGTAAAAAGGTCGCAGGGGATGGCGTAAGAGGAGTCAACCGAAACAACCATTTTTCCTAGGCATTGATTCGTATACTTTTCGAGGTCGAATACGGCAGTTGGCAGCGCGTTGAGGACACGAAGACTGTTTTGACAACAACGCTTCCACCCTTCCCTAAGGACATTGTGGGGTTGCATCCCCTTTGAACGCGATCGCAGCCCTTTTGAGTGCAGCGCAACCGCAACTTTTGTTCGTCTGATCAGGCTGGAACCACTAGGGACCGTCCAAAGCCAGTCGACGAGATGTGAACATGATCCGAGGTAGCAAAGGGTGCTTATCCTTTTTCACCCTTCCGGCGCGTTACGCCTTCCTGATGCTGGATCATGGAGGAATGTAACAGTAACACGTGCATGAATAACATGACAAAGAGTCCCTTTACGACGTACCAGTTCAACAGCACCCTCCGTTCCATACATCTTTGTTGACCACGTTTCGAACGTACCTGTCAGAAATTCCGACACGAGCTCAGCCTCGTGACTACTCTAGTACCCGACGGGTAGGCAACCCGTTTCACACCTAGAGGAGCTAGAGCAGCCGCGAGGCTACATTCTTGTCGAAATTTCTGACAAGTGTTTTGAAACATGCTCAAAAATGTTGCGTGTATGGCACCAAAGGTGTTGCCTAGTTTTGGTGATTGGGGGAGGGGCGTTGCGTCTTAGAGGGATCATTTTCGGTTGTTTTCATCTACATTTTTATGTAGTACTCTACCACGAGGGCCGAATAAGCATAAGTACAGTTTGCTCTTTTGGATCTCGTTCAAGTTTAGTCTCACGGTGTTGAGCAGTCCCCAGCGTTTTCAACCTATACAAGAGACCAAAAATTTTGTGATTGCTATTTAAAATCTTGGCTACGAAAAAACGATTAGACAGACCACTTTTATGGCCAACTTATGTCTTTTTCTGCCGTTCCGCAAATACAACTATAGGGACCTCAGTTAGTAAGCACTAGCACCTCATAGTGGTCAGTTTCATGCAGTGGCTTGGGACATTAAAGTTCATACAAAGACTTGGTTTTAACGAAAATCTCATTATCAGCAGTAATTAGTGAAACGTCCCCTTTGAAGAATTATACATGACTGTCCTTAAACTGACATATAATATTTTTAGCGCAACGCAATCTGACTTTCAAAAATCCCTGCAAAAGAATGGCCCTGAGTAACATTAAACTATACCTTTCACAAATCACTTACCTCACAAAAATCTTCGCTACTCAAGCTACTGCAATACAGCGAGCGCCACTACTGCCAGCTAAATAAAAGATTCAAACTACTGAAGGCACTAACTACTGATAGGGATAGTTAGCAAATGAAAGATATTAATAGAGAACAAACAATGTATTTACCTTAATATCATCAAAAGTCATAATATATATATAGCAGTTCATCACAAATTACAAAACTCCGCCATCTCTCTCCCCACATCCACCACTGCTGGCGGCTCACCTCCAACTGCGCAACGCTACGCGCTGTTCACATCCAGCTGCCGCTACTCAACACTATAATGGCAGACAACAATGCAAACTAGACACAGACTGCACACAGCACAGCCAGTGATTTTTATACAGAGGTGGCGTTACCAATAGAAAAACCTAAACAGCTTACTTACATTAGTAACTCTTTAATACAAGCAGGGATCTACACTCGAAAAGCAATGTAGAATACCTATATACTTATTCATCATCGTCATCTACTTACAGTGTTGTGAGGGACTTAAGGACGAAAGTAACTTTCCCATGATGTCTCACTGCCAAGTAAAATAGTCTGATGAAACCTGGACCATACATAGAAAGAACTGCTACAGTATAGTACTAAAGATAACAAAGAAATACGCAACGATACAAACAGTAATGCCCTCTACTATTACGGGTAACTCTAAAATATTTCTGTTTCCTGATGACACTAGATTGGTAGTAAAGGATGTTGTGTGTAACATTGGCTCGGTTTCAAATAGTGCAGTTGATGACCTAAGTTATTGGCTTGTAGAAAATAAACTAATACTAAATCACTGTAAGTTTTTACAGTTTCTAATACACAATTCAACAGAACCTGACGTTTTAATTACACAGAATGGGCATATGATTAGTGAAACTAAATAGTTCAAATTTGAAGGTGTTCAGATAGCAAGCTGTCGTGGAAAGCCCACGTTCAGGATCTTGTTCAAAGACTTAATACTGCCATTTTTACTATTCGAAAGGTATCTGAAGTGAGTGTTCGTTCGACACGAAAATTAGTCTACTTTGCTTATTTTCATTCGCTTATGTCGTATGGTATTATATTTTGGGGTAACTCTTCCTATTCTAAAAGGATATTTTTGGCTCAGAAACGGGCGGTTCGGGCAATAAGTGGTGTAAGTTCACAAATCTCTTCTGGACCCCTCTTCACGAGTATGGGTATTTATACATTGGCCTCTGAATATATCATCATCATATTATATATATATATATATATATATATATATATATATATATAATTTCTTGTTAACAATATTGACTTATTCCCAAGAATAAGCAGCTTTCACTCGGTTGATACTCGGCAGAAATCCAACCTGCATTTGGATGTAGACGTAGATGTAGAAGACGTCCTCGACAAGCCGGGTACTTGGATAGGCGAATGCTCTGTCATTTTCAAGACAAAACTGCGAAATGACAGGGTGTGCACCTGTCGAAATATCGGTGATTGTCGGCAAGGTCACCACGCTACATACCCGTAAGTTATTTGGACGTTGAAAGGAGAAAGTTAGACATCTCAATGCTTTACGTTTTCCCCACTCTCGCAGTATGAGCCTATTTCAAACATTGCAACATTTGTACAGCAGTGTTATTTCGGCGCCACCCTTGTATCATACATAAATTTGAGACGCAACTTTCCGAAGTCTTTATTTACTGTATATTCTCGATTAACTTTTTCCCAAGTGCTTCATTTTCTTTATACTAAGGAATCCTAAAAATTTATCACCCCAGAGAACAATGGACACATAGTGTCAAAGCCGATCAAAAGGACGCAATGAGGAAAACGAGATACGTGCTATACGATATAATTCATTTCGGCTTACGATACGTTGTGAATGAATGATCTGTGCCTAGCTTAATTATAACGTGATGCTTGTAATTGTGTTTTAAGTAGCTGAAGTGCCAGTACTGCCAGTGTCGTCGTAACTCCCGTCTGCTGTGCAGCAAGCTACGTAAATTTAAGTATAAACTGTGTTTTCCTTACTTGTCACTTCCTTTTTCATGTGTTTTTGCTTTTAGGAAGCTTTAATTTTCGAGTACTAGCAATAGTGTTCCATAGATTTCGTGTTTGTTTTGAATACAGTCCAGAGACAGTCAGTGCTTATTTTCATTGTTTCCAACAAGAAGTGTCTAGTACCAGAGTTTAGTCAACATCAGCCGCCTTTAGTGAATTAGCAGTCTAGTTAAAAGTTGATTACTTAACTCCCTACAACAAGTTGTTGATTTATAACGATGGATAGGATGTGTGAAGGCTGTGTACGGACGCAGGATGAGCTGGCCACTGTTCGCGGACAGCTGAGCGTGCCGATGGCCGTAGTCAGCTGTCGTCAGGCTGCTGCCTCGGTGTGTAGCGGCAGTGGGGTGTCTGGTGCGTCGCATGGTACACTGCAGGTGTTACATGCTTCACCCACAGTCTCTGCTGTCGAGACATCTTCGCAGGTACCGGGCGCGGTTGGGCCACCCTCTCCCCAAGGCGAGTGGCGGGTTCAGCGGCGTTCGAGGCGCACGAAGCGGAGGGTCAATGTGGAGGCTGACCGTGGGGCACCGCCCGCTCTGCCTGTGAGTGGACATGTGGCCGCTGCTTCAGCAAGGTCCGAGCAGGCACACGGGGGAGAGGGGTTTATTAGTGATGGGGATCTCCAATACTAGGCGGGTGATAGAGCCCCTTAGGGAAATAGCGGAAAGGTCGGGGAAGAAGGCCAGTGTTCACTCTGTCTGCTTGCTGGGGGGGTCTCGTTCGAGACGTGGAGGAGGCCCTGCCGGTGGCGATAGAGAGCACTGGGTGCACCCGACTGCAAATTGTTGCACCAATGACTCCTGCCGTCTGGGTTCCGAGGTCATCCTCAGTTCGTACAGGTGGTTGGCACAGTTGGGGAAGGCCGAAAGCCTCGCCCGCGGGGTGGAATCTGAGCTAACTATTTGTAGTGTCTTTCCCAGAACCGATTGCGGTTCTCTGGTTTGGAGCCGAGTGGAAGGCTTAAACCAGAGGCTCAGACTATTCTGCGGAGATCTGCGGTGCAAATTTTTCCACCTCCGCTATCGCGTGGAGAAATGTAAGGTCCCCCTGAATAGATCAGGTGTGCACTACACGCAGGAAGGGCTACAAGGGTAGCGGATTAGGTGTGGAGAGCACATGTGGGTTTTTTAGGCTAGCGAATTCCCTCCCTAGACCAGACAAGCCGCCTCCTGAGAGACGACAAGGTAGCAGTAGACAAAACGCAACAGGGAATGACAGTATTAATGTGGTAATAGTAAACTCCAGGAGCGTCTATAGGAAGGTCCCAGAACTGCTCTCATAAATAACCGGTCACAATGCCGACATAGTACTAGGGACGGAAAGTTCGCCGAAACCAGACGTAAACAGTAATGAAATCCTAAACTCAGATTGGAATGTATACCGCACAGACAGGCTGGACAGTGAAGGGGGGGGGGGGGGGCGTGTTTATAGCGATAAGAAGAGCAATAGTATCGAAGGAAATTGACGGAGATCCGAAATGTGAAATAATTTGGGTGAAGGTCACGGTTAAAGCAGGCTCAAACATGGTAATTGGATGTCTCTATAGGCTCCCTGGCACAGCAGCTGTTGTGGCAGAACACGTGAAGGAAAATTTGGAAAATATATCGAGTAGATTTCACGACCATGTTATCGTTTTGGGTGGAGATTTTAATTTACCGGATATAGACTACGGGACTCAGACGTTTATAACGGGTGGCTGGGACAAAGAATAGACTGAAATTTATTTAAGTGCATTAACTGGAATCTATCTTGAGCACCTAAACAGAGAACCGACTCGTGACGATAACATATTAGCCTTCTGGTGACAAACAGCCCCGAACAGTTAACGCAGAACAGGAAATCAGCGATCATAAAGCGGTTACAGCAACGATGATTTCAGCCGTAAATAGAAATATTAAAAAAGGTAGGAAGATTATTCTGTTTAGCAAAAGTGACAAAAAGCAGATACCAGAGTACTTGACGGCTCAACACAAAAGTTTTATCTCAAGAACAGATAGTGTTGAAGATCAGTGGACAAAGTTCAAAATCATAGTACAATATGCATTAGATGAGTATCTGCCAAGCAAGATCGTAAGAAATGGAAAAGACCCACGGTGATACAACAACCGAAGTAGAAAATTGCTACGGAAGCAAAGGGAACTTCATAGCAAACATAAACATAGCCATAGCCTTGCAAACAAATGAAAATTACACGAAGCGAAATGTTTTGTGAGGAGGGCTATGCGAGAGGCGTTCAACGAATTCGAAAGTAAAGTTCTATGTACTGACTTGTCAGAAAATCCTAAGAAATTTTGGTCTTATGTCAAAGTGGTAGGTGGATCAAAACGAAATGTCCAGACACTCTGTGACCAAAATAATACTGAAACAGAGGATGACAGACTGAAGGCTGAAATACTAAATGTCTTTTTCCAAAGCTATTTCGCAGACGAAGACTGCGCTATAGTTCCTTCTCTAGATGGTCGCACAGGTACCAAAATGGTAGATATCGAAATAGACGACAGAGGGATAGAAAAACAATTAAAATCGCTCAAAAGAGTAAAGGCCGCCGGACCTGATGGGATTCGAGTTCCATTTTACACGGTGTACTCGAAGGAACTTACCCCCCTTTTTGCAGCGGTGTACCGTAGGTCTCTAGAAGAGCGTAGCGTTCCAAAAGATTGGAAAAGGGCACAGGTCATCCCAGTTTTCAAAAAGGGTTGTCGAACAGATGTGCAGAACTACAGAACTATATCTCTAACGTCGATAAGTTGTAGAATTTTGGAACACGTATGGTGTTCGAGTCTAATGACTTTTCTGGAGACTAGAAATCTACTCTGTAGGATTCAGCATGGGTGTAGAAAAGACGATCGTGTGAAACCCAGCTCAAGCTATTCGTCCACGAGGCTCAGAGAGCCATAGACACGGGTTCCCAGGTGGATGCCGTGTTTTTTGACTTCCGCAAGGCGTTTGATACAGTTCTTCACAGGCGTTTAATGAACAAGGTAAGAGCATATGAACTATCAGACCAGTTGTGTGTTTGGATTGAAGACTTCCTAGATAACAGAACGCAGCATGTCATTCTCATTGGAGAGAAGTCTTCCAAAGAAAGAGTGATTTCAGGGGAGTGTCGTAGGACCGTTGCTATGCACAGTATATATAAATGACCATGTGGATAACATCGGAAGTTCACTGAGGCTTTTAGCAGAGATGCTGTAGTACATCGAGAGGTTGTAGCAATGGAGAATTGTACTGAAATGTAGGAGGATCTGCAACGAATTGACGCATGGTGCAGGGAATGGCAATTGAATCTCAATGTAGACAAATGTAATGTGCTGCTAATACATAGAAAGAAAGATCCTTTATCATTTAGCCACAATATAGCAGGTCAGCATCTGGAAACAGTTAATTACATAAATTATCTGGGAGTAGGCATGAGGAGTGATTTACAATGGAACGGCCATATAACATTAATCGCCGGTAAAGCAGATGTCAGACTGAGATTCATTGGAAGAATCCTAAGGAAATGCAGTCCGACAACAAAGGAAGTAGGTTACAGTACCCTTGTACGCCCACTACTTGAATACTGCTCACCGGTGTGGGATCCATAACTGGTAGGGTTAATAGAAGAGATAGAGAAGTCCAACGGAGAGCAGCGCGCTTCGTTACAGGATCACTTAGTAATCGCGAAAACATTACGGAGATGATACATGAACTCCAGTGGAAGACTCTGCAAGAGAGACGCTCAGTAGCTCGGTACGGGCTTTTGTTGAAGTTTCGCGAACATACTTACACGGAGGAGTCAAGCAGTATACTGTTCCCTCCTACGTTTATCTAGTGAAGAGACCTTGAGGATAAAATCAGAGAGATTAGAGCCCACATAGAGGCATATCGACAATCTTTCTATCGACGAACAATACGAGACTGGAATAGAAGGGAGAGCCGATAGAGGTACGCAGGGTACCCTCAGCCACACACCGTCAGGTGGCTTGCGGAGTATGGATGTAGACGTAGATGTAACGGTTGACTATTTTAATCACATATGTTCTTACAATCTTTGAAACTGTAAAAATGGTAACACAGACATATTACACCCAACACTTCGCTGTGCTAAATGATTGATTATAAATACTTCCTTTTATTGAAATTACATTATCTTTCAGATACGGCACTGAACACCAAAACAAAAACAACATATGAGAATGATCTCGTTTGGTCCCAGGGGTTGAAACCTAAGGTATACTTATTAGTAGCACACTGGTTTGCTAATTTTAATTGCATGAAGCAATTTAGTTACAGCTTCCTCTGTAATGGTGCCCGTGGGGAAAACAACTTAAATGATAATGATGTTGGTTTGTGGGGCGCCTAACATCGTGGTCATCAGCTCCCGTACATATTCCAAATCATTCTATTTCCGTCTCGGCGCTTCCCCAATGATAATGAAATGGTGAAGACAACACAAACACGCAGTCCCCGGGCGGAGAATATCCCAAATCCGGCCGGGAATCGAACACGGGATCCAGTGATCCAGAGGCAGCAACGCTAGCCACTAGACAACGGGCTGCGGTCAACGTACTCAATATTTGTGGCCCAGTACTGCACAATTTGCATCATAAAACGAAAATAATGACGGATACACTTTAATATCTTTATAAATTCGTAATATAAATTAATTATCTCAATGAAACTGGCCTAGAAGAGCCGTAATTACCAAAGCTAGTTGTACCGACCGTAATGGTCGACAACAATAAGGTAAGATCGTAACTAATAAATCTTCTGATAGCTACAGAAAACGACAAAATTGTTTCAATAGAAAGAAATAACATTTTCTATTCTGGAAATTATTTAGATAAATTAACAATTATTACACTTATTACAGACGTCTTACTATGGATCGTAGGAAGAGTGCATCTTGTTAGGTCAGGGGTACAACTCGAAAAAAAGTACAAGGTCTTTTTTTCATTCAAATGAAAATTAAAAATTTATTGTCTTCTTTAGTTATTGTCTACACAGATAATACACCGTGCTTATTACCTTTATCCTTTTTACTCAACGCACTTCACATGAAAAGATGTCAATGTTTTTCACATATTACAGAAAAAAATATTAAGTTCTTTTTACAGATATGCGCACAGGGAAAAATAAATCAGGAGGCAGCACACGTGCTCGTTTAAACTTGCATTATCCGCTGTGACAAAGCCTGGATTGATTTATTCACTGGGCAATATCCGCTGCGCCCTTAGTCATTCAATAAATGAAACATGTTAAATAGCGAATATGACGTAGTCGGAAGCGCACGTACTCATCGATATGTGCACGAAAACCAAAACCCTATTTGTCTCCTCTAACTTTTTGTGTGGTACACGTTAAGCGACGCGTGAGGTGCTGTAAAGGGAGACACCGTTCGACAGAGGACGACGGTCACCGAATGGTTTTGACCAATGAATCAAGCTATTCCCTGTGGCAACCCAATGGAGGGGTCTGGGTTTGCCGAATGCCTAGAGAACCTTACCTACCAGCAGGGGTACGGGCAACAATGAAGTACGGAGGGGGAGGTGATACAGTATGGAGACATTTTTCGTGGTTAGCGTGTCGTTCTCTCGTTGCGCTTAAGAAAACGGTAAAAGCAGAAGAGTATGAAGATATTTCACACTATTCTATACCGCAAACAGCAGGGGACTATTTGTATCAGCATGAAAATGCACCCTGTCATAAAGCAGCACCTGTGAAATATTTCCTGAAATGAACTGACATGCCTAGATACGCCAACTGAACACAGTAGAACACCTCTGGACGAGTTAAAACTTCAACGCCGCTCTAAACCCCATTGTGCAAGTCAGGACATTAATATCCCCTTATAGGTGTCCGGATACTTTTTATTGGAAAGTGTATTTTAATATTTAATATATATTTAAGTAGAAGGAAGCTTGATGCGACAGTCAATGTGTGGAGCGACTCCTCACATACAGTGTCATTCAGTCAAGCTCTTCACGTCATATACCGTATGTCTTTCCAAAGACTGATCAGGAGCATTGTCTCTGGTGTTTCTGGAGACATCCGCAGTTTTGTTTCTGCAATATGTAGCTGGAGTCAGCCGAAACGGATACTGCTTATGACGTCTTTCATGCGATGTCCAGTGTCGACGGGTGGCATCTATTTGCTTCCCGTTACAAACAAAATGAGTTTTAAAGCGGAATTACACGTGCCCATTTGATAGAGCGGTCCAATATTAATCTAGTACCATGTTCGTTGAGCATGTTTGAGGCATTGTCCTTGCAGATTTCAAATGATTTCTTTCCACACCAGCAGATCCACAAGTACACGTGGCAGAGTCCTTCCTGAAATGCCCAGACAAAAGAGACCATACTATTCAAAATAAAAATTCCAGCACAAGAACAAAGACTGTTGGAGTCTACAGGGATGTAGAATGTGGCTCAGACCATTTCATTTTGTGGTCAATGATTGTTGTAATATCCAAGAGCCAAATACAAATTAAAGAGACAAATATTCCTACGAGGAAAGTGGATAATACGCAGTACAACTTAGAAACGTGATCATTTGTCTGCGCACTACATAAATTACGGTTGACAAACAAACTGAGGCACTTAGAAGAAAAAATGGTGGAACATATTCACCAAGGAATTAAGAAATGCATACATGAAGCGATTGGAAATTAAGATGGAGAAAGAAAGTGGCACACACAATGGTGGACTGAAAGCAGTGAGGAAAAAGTGAATCTAAGGAAGATGTTCTATAATAATTCGTTGAAAACACGTGACAAATATGACAGAGACCTGTATGTTAGAATGGATATAGTAGTAAAAAAAGAACATCTGTAAAAGGAAAAACGAAACCTGGGAGGATAGATGCGAAAAAGCCGATTGATGGATGAGGACAACATGGAAAATGATTTCAGAGCTGAGGAAAGAAGTAAAAGGAACAGCAAACCTGCCGATTACCATTGTCATAGAGTGGAAGAAGCATTTTAATGATTTCTTAATAGACGGAAGGACAGAGTAAGAGGAAATGAAGTGGAAGACAGGAAAGAACCAGGAGAGTGAACAGGTAGAAAAAATAGCTGCGAATGACCTACAGAAGGATACTTCACAAACTGAGACTTGGAAAACAACAATGCCAAGAAATGTGCAACTGGAATTAGTGAGGTATAGTCCAAGCATTCTGTATGAATAACTTAAAAAGTTAGTTAATAAATGTATGTGGGATGGGAAGGAAATTCCAGCGGAGTTGTTTGTAACGTATCTAAGCCCCATACATAAAAAAGGGAGCAAGAACGTATGTAACAATTTTTGTGGCGTGTCACAGATACAATTAGCAGGCTATATGGGAGGAATATTAAATCAAGAATGGAGAAGTCTTAAATGAAGTGGAAAAACAAAGTGGTTTTAGAGAAGGCAGGACATGTGTAGATAAAATCTTTACCCTAAGAGAGATCATGGAGAAGAGATTGGACAGGAATCCAAGCAGTCATTTGATTTTCAAACATATTGAGGAAGCATATGATACACTGCCACTTGAGCTACTCTTCGAGGTGCTGCGGTCAGGTGAACTGCCAAAATTTTATGTAAGGCCTAAACCTCTAAAGGTCGGTAGAGTGTGTCATTACTGTAGGGAAAGAAATTTCTACTGAGACCCTTAGAATAACTAAAAGAGTGAAGCAAAGAGGCCGTCTGTCTCTCACACTCTTTAAGATGTATGTGCAGATGTGCAGGAGGTACTGAATCTACATCTACATCTACATTTATACTCCGCAAGCCACCCAACGGTGTGTGGCGGAGGGCACTTTACGTGCCACTGTCATTACCTCCCTTTCCTGTTCCAGTCGCGTATGGTTCGCGGGAAGAACGACTGTCTGAAAGCCTCCGTGCGCGCTCTAATCTCTCTAATTTTACATTCGTGATCTCCTCGGGAGGTATAAGTAGGGGGAAGGAATATATTCGATACCTCATCCAGAAATGCACCTTCTCGAAACCTGGCGAGCAAGCTACACCGCGATGCAGAGCGCCTCTCTTGCAGAGTCTGCCACTTGAGTTTGTTAAACATCTCCGTAACGCTATCTTCTCTATCTCCTCCGTCAACCCGATCTGGTACGGATCCTACACTGATGAGCAATACTCAAGTATAGTTCGAACGAGTGTTATTGTAAGCCACCTCCTTTGTTGATGGACTACATTTTCTAAGGAATCTCCCAATGAATCTCATCCTGGTACCCGCCTTACCAACAATTAATTTTATATGATCATTCCACTTCAAACCGTTCCGCACGCATACTCCCAGATATTTTACAGAAGTAACTGCTACCAGAGTTTGTTCCGCTAACATATAATCATACAATAAAGGATCTTTCTTTCTATGTATTCGCAATACATTACATTTGTCTATGTTAAGGGTCAGTTGCCACTCCCTGCACCAAGTATGTATCCGCTGCAGATCTTCCTGCATTTCGCTACAATTTTCTAATGCTGCAACTTCTCTGTATACTACAGCATCATCCGCGAAAAGCTGCATGGGACTTCCGACACTATCTACTAGGTCATTTATATATATTGTGAAAAACAATGGTCCCATAACACTCCCCTGTGGCACGCCGCCGGCCGCGGTGGTCTAGCGGTTCTGGCGCTGCAGTCCGGAACCGCGGGACAGCTACGGTCGCAGGTTCGAATCCTGCCTCGGGCATGGGTGTGTGTGATGTCCTTAGGTTAGTTAGGTTTAAGTAGTTCTAAGTTCTAGGAGACTTATGACCTAAGATGTTGAGTCCCATTGTGCTCAGAACCATTTTTTTGTGGCACGCCAGGGGTTACTTTAACGTCTGTAGACGTCTCTCCATTCAGAACAACATGCTATGTTCTGTTTGCTAAATACTCTTCAATCCAGCCACACAGCTGGTCTGATATTCCGTAGGCTCTTACTTTGTTTATCAGGCGACAGTGCGGAACTGTATCGAATGCCTTCCAGAAGTCAAGAGCCTGTATCTAATATTTTCTGGGTCTCATGAACAAATAAAGCGAGTTGGGTCTCACACGATCGCTGTTTCCGGAATCCATGTTGATTCCTACATAGTAGATTCTGGGTTTCCAAAAACGACATGATACTCGAGCAAAAAACATGTTCTAAAATTCTACAACAGATCGACGTCAGAGATATAGGTCTATAGTTTTGCGCATCTGCTCGACGACCCTTCTTGAAGACTGGGACTACCTGTGCTCTTTTCCAATCATTTGGAACCTTCTGTTCCTCTAGAGACTTGCGGTACACGGCTGTTAGAAGGGGGGCAAGTTCTTTCGCGTATTCTGTGTAGAATCGAATTGGTATCCCGTCAGGTCCAGTAGACTTTCCTCTGTTGAGTGATTCCAGTTGCTTTTCTATTCCTTGGACACTTATTTCGATGTCAGCCATTTTTTCGTTTGTGCGAGGATTTAGAGAAGGAACTGCAGTGCGGTCTTCCTCTGTGAAACAGCTTTGGAATAAGGTGTTTAATATTTCAGCTTTACGCGTGTCATCCTCTGTTTCAATGCCATCATCATCCCGGAGTGTCTGGATATGCTGTTTCGAGCCACTTACTGATTTAACGTAAGACCAGAACTTCCTAGGATTTTCTGTCAAGTCGGTACATAGAATTTTACTTTCGAATTCACTGAATCTGTGGTATAGAATGTGCAAGGGCATGGGGATTGACGTAGGGGACCAGTGTATGTACACGCTTTTCTATACTGATGATCACTCCGTTGCAACAAACGATTAAAAGGATCTATCTTACATGCTCACGAAGTTGTATAGAAAGTGGAATTTGAAAATGTATTTTGAGAATACTGAATATCCATGCTGTGGAGAAGAGGGTAGTGACCTGGACCCCTGGATGACAATATTTTTGGCGAAACGTATTAATAGCGGCAGTAGAAGGTGAAGAATACCGGTGACCGAGCAGCGCCGAGGCTCTTGGTGACTGCTCTTTGCTAAGAAGCCAAGCAACTGTGCGGCTCAGTCGCTGCTGGCGTACTGCTTAATCTTAGTGTTTTTCTGTCCATGTTAATATCGCTCGACTAATTGGGGACCACTCTGTCGAATGGGCTCGTAAATTTCCCATTTGACATGATAGTCAAATGCCACGTCATAAAAGCAAACCAACCATTTGGTAAGAATCACAACATATAAAAATATATACAAACATGTAATGTTGAACAAATAGAGGATGCAGTAAAAATATTCTATTGAAAAAATATCTTGTACAACTATATTTTGGACTATTGTATTTCTTTTATTGTAATTTGAGTGCATTTGTATCTCTCTGTGACTGTACTATAGTGTTCACATATCCTTTAACTAGTTCTTGACCTATAATCTTTGACTTCGGGTTGTAGCTTCTTAGATCAACTCTTGCGTGTGAACCTACTCGGTCTTGCGTAAGTATCAATTTTCTCACGTTCTCAAGTCAGCAACAGCGTATGCTTCCCTGGTTAAATAGCATGTGGGACATATGAAGTTATTACAGCAGATAGTTTCCTAATTACACTTCATTTTTCCGACTGTAAATTCTTATCAAAATGTAATTTGTTTTGAGAGACATAGTTTTCACTTTGTTTCCATTTTCGTGCTAGCACTGTGAAGATGTTCAATGATCGAAACACGTAGTGAATAAATGTATCGTGAGACAACACACAGTGTATCATGCATTTCTCCTAATCTATCGATGCTGTTGACAGTGTTTGAAATTTTTTTTTTGAGCTTTCATTTTGTCTGTATCGTTCTGGAGAGTCGATTGGTGGTTAGTTACGAAAACTAAATGTCGCTTACAAAGCATGTAAGTCGTGATACGCTATCTCTTTAGGCAGCACGTGGAAGTAGCTGGTAGACAACACTCAGGAAAAGCATGGGTGACACCGATATTCCTATAATTACTATAAATACGAAAAGAGACTGATTTGAAACAGTTCTGGAAATATACGGGATGAGCAGTTTGGCTGAATCACCACATAGCGTTAAAATGTTAATGACACACAATACAGAAAGAATGGAAACAAAAGCTTTCAAATATTTATGTTGTTAAAGTTCGCTGAAGGTTAGATGGATTGACTAGAGCCTAATTAAGCAGACATGAATTAAATACAACGAAGCAGTTTCACGCAACTCCTTGATTGAAAGAAGGAATAAGCTCACAGGTAAAGTACAATAAATAGATTAAAAGAAAGGTCAGCGTTGGCCATAATATTGATGTTTTATTGATGGCAGAATCGATTTTCGGTCACATAGTGATCATCTTCAGTGCTGGAAATTAAAAATTTTTTACATAGCGATCAGTGACTAAAAAGAAACCACAAATACACCTGAGTATAAACGAACTGTTGGAAAGAACATACCTGATATGTACAAATTAAACTCAGACACTGGTCTCAAGTTATCAATAACGAAAACTGAGAAGTTATAACAATAACTGAAGCCGCTGTTTACATTCACCTATACAGCAGACCTCGGTGTGACAGGGTCTTGGAACGCCCTCTATGTGGTGTGTGCCGCGTAAAGACTGAACAAATCTTTATTGGCCAAGAGAGTACCACAAAATACCAAAGTGCAACTGTAAATCATTAATTGAATATTTCAATTTTAAAACTGTACATTAAAAAACACATAGGAAAAAAATAATAGATTCAAATGGATGTCTGTTGCAATAGATATGCAGAGATGAAAGAAGCTTGCACCAGACAGACTTTCTTTTGTCATCAGTAATCAGAGAATTTTCATGTGGCCTGCCACAAATTCCTCTTGCCTGTCAACGTCTTAATCTCAGAGTAGCACTTGCACCCTACGTTCTCAATTATTTGTTGGATGTATTCCAATCTCCGTCATCCCCGATAGTTTTTCTCTCCAAAGCTCTCTCTGGTACCACGGAAGTTATCCCCTGATTTGTTAACAAATGTAGTATCGTTCAAAAATGGTTCAAATGACTCCGAGCACTATGGGACTTAACTGCTGAGATCATCAGTCCCCTAGAACTTAGAACTACTTAAACCTAACTAACCTAAGGACATCACACACATCCATGCCCGAGGCAGGATTCGAACCTGCGACCGTAGCGGTCGCGGGGTTCCAGACTGTAGCGCCTAGAACCGCTCCGCCACACCTCCGGCTGTAGTATCGTCCTGTTCCTTCTACTTGTCAGTGTTCTCTACAAAGAGTCCCAGATATGGTGCGACAAACATCGCGGGGTTATTGTGGGTCTCTTAGGGAACAAATCTAGGATAGGAAACCTTGCCCGAAAATGACATCCAACGATGCTACAGAGCATCGAAGTTATAGGCGCCGTTGCATACCACTAGGCCACCCATTCGGCAGCAAACACGACTTTGTAGAGGAGGTCCAGTAGGCAGAAGGTGTGGTAATGTTGTCTGTTATTTAGCGATCGCGAGTGATTGCCACGATCGCGAGCGGAGATGACGCTGCATAGAAAGTCCACCGAATGCGATGCACTGTTGCCTCAGTGGATGACGTTTCCGAACATGGAATCCATATCTCGATTTGATCCTGAAGACATCTTCTACAACACCTCGAAGTTTGTCAAAACATTTCTGGGGCACACTGTACATGTTTCTTTCCGCACCGATTCTGTGAGACTCCACACTCCTCGGCGTATCACTCCAACTAACTCTCAGAATTTTCGGTTGCACATACCCAATGCTTCGATTCTCTTCTGTTCCTGTTTTCACACTGTCCATGTATCACTACCATACAGTGCTCTGCTCGGAAGGTACATTCTCAGAAATTGCTTCTTCTAATGAAGGCGCATGTTTGATTTCATTAGCTACCAGACAGACTGGTGCGAAGAAATGACTAAAGCATGTGAAACGTTAGATTCTTCCTGTATATAAAATTTTGGAACGACTTATGGGGATGTAGCCGGTTGAAGCCTTCGATAGCCACCAATATTCCGACATCTGAACAATCTATTTTCAAGGCACATGTGCAACGAAAGAGCATTGTGAAAGGAAACTTAAAGCCTCGTTAGACGGTGCTACGCCGACCAACAGGAATCATACGGTATGTAGAAACAGAAAACATTGACATCGGTAACAACTGTCGCTATGAACTACACAAAGATGGACAAAAGTTTTCGGTAGTGAATATTAAATATCAGCTCTGTTCGTAACCTTCCACTTACTAATCGCCCTATCCTGCTTGCGAAATAATATATGACCGTGGATCGCGTGAATGCCTAATGGATTTTTACTACACTACTGGCTATTCAAATTGCTACACTAAGAAGAAATGCAGATGATAAGCGGGTATTCATTGGACAAATATATTATACTTGAACTGACATGTGATTACATTTTCACGCAATTTGGTTGCATAGATCCTGAGGAATCAGTACCCAGAACAACCACCTCTGGCCGTAATAACGGCATTGATACGCCTGAGCATTGAGTCAAACAGAGCTTGGATGGCGTGTACAGGTACAGCTGCCCATGCAGCTTCAACACGATACCACAGTTCGTCAAGAGTAGTGATTGGCGTATTGTGACGAGCCAGTTGCTCGGCTACCATTGACCAGACGTTTTCAATTGGTGAGAGATCTGGAGAATGTGCTGGCCAGGGCAGCAGTCGAATATTTTCTGTATCTAGAAAGGCCCGTGCAGGACCTGCAACATGCTGTCGCGCATTATCCTGCTGAAATGTAGGGTTTCGCAGGGATCGAATGAAGGGTAGAGCCACGGGTCGCAACACATCTGAAATGAAACGTCCACTGTTCAAAGTGCCGTCAATGCGAACAAGAGGTGTCAGAGACGTGTAACCAATGGCACCCCATACCATCACGCTGGCTGATACGCCAGTATGGCGATGACGAATACACGCTTCCAATGTGCGTTCCCCGCGATGTCGCCAAACACGGATGTGACCATCATGATGCTGTAGACAGAACCTGGATTCATCCGAAAAAATGACGTTTTGACATTCGTGCACCCAGGTTCGTCGCTGAGTACACCATCGCAGGCACTCCTGTCTGTGATGCAGCGTCAAGGGTAACTGCAGCCATGGTCTCCGAGGTGATAGACCATACTGCTGCAAACGTCGTCGAACTGTTCGTGCAGATGGTTGTTGTCTTGCAAAAGTCTCCATCTGCTGACTCAGGGATCGAGACGTAGCTGCACGATCCGTTACAGCCAAGCGGATAAGATGCCTGTCATCTCGACTGCTAGTGATACGAGGCCGTTGGGATCCAGCGCGGCGTTCCGTATTACCCTCATGAATCCACCGATTCCATATTCTGCTAACAGTCATTGGAACTCGACCAATGGTAGCAGCAATCGCGATAGGCTACAATCCGACCTTTATCAAAGTCGGATATGTGATGGTATGCATTTGTCCTACTTACACGAGACATCACAACGACGTTTCACCAGGCAAGGCCTGTCAACTGCTGTTTATGTATGAGAAATCGGTTGGAAACTTTCCTCATGTCAGCACGTTGTAGCTGTCGCCACCGGCGCCAACGTTGTGTGAATGCTCTGAAAAGCTAATCATTTGCATATCACAGCATCTTCTTCCTGTCGGCTAAATTTCGCGTCTGTAGCACGTCATCTTCGTGGTGCAACAATTTTAATGGCCAGTAGTGTAATTGGATGAGGCTATCTTTGCCGAAGAAGCAATACCGACGAGTAGGAGGACAGTGTACAATCGACCCTTCTAAGGGAAAATTCCACTAAAATTGAAAGTAATTAATCCGAACAGGGCTATGATTTGGAAAAATGAAAGTTATTTTGTGCATTCACCCACGAATGACCCCAGACAGTAAAGGGATACCACTGATCATGAATCCCAAAGTTACACTAATGAACGTAAGGGAAATAATTAATTGTCGCGAGCCCACTAGGCCAGTTCACATTCAAAATCCTGTACAAGACGATGGGAAAGAAAAACATGTGCTATTAAAAACTGACGTGACAACTGAAGGTTGCACGTTTTTTGACCCTTAATTTTAAATGAGTATGTAATGATGAAAAAAATTGAGAAGTCACTCTTACGTTATGTTCGGCATTAAATTTTGAAAAAGGCAATCGAGTAATGAATTGAAAATATGCAATTAAACTGTATGATAGTACTGATCTTCGTTACATGAACGATAACTTTGTGTCCTCAACATAACGTCATCATAGAAATTTAGAAAAAAAGGAGCACTTCTTACTTTGCCATTACTTATTTTGCAAATTGGATTTCATATTATTGTCTGAACAACTGAGCCTTTTTTAGTGTCTTGAACAGAATTAAATACTAGAATATGTACCAAACGAAACAACCATGTGCTCCAAGCTATATGTAAAATAAATAAAACTTCTGCACACTTAATTTGTGCATTTTATGTAGATTTGGATTTTTCCAGTGACAGATTCTCAAACTTGAAAAATGAAATTGCTTTACTTTCGTCATAAACTGAAGCCTCTGTGGTACAACAGTTAATTGATGGTTGACTGAGGCTAAAATTCTTAAAAGTGAAATTATTCATTAATAAACTGGCTGTAACTATTCAGTTTGTTTCTTATGTCACTAAGTTAGCATATAAGCGACAAAAGGAGCAAGGGTGCTGCTTGGTAACAATGTCTGAGGACAATGAGGACACAACCGCCATGAGTTTAACTGCTTATTATTTAAATAAATTTTATCAATCAAATAACATTCAGTTGTGCTGCTGGGTTAGCCGTTAATACTTTCTACCAATGAACAGTTTTACTTCAGTGCTCTGCATACAACAAAACTCGGAGCCGATGACGAAACTGTGTTGCTGCAACTGCTGCGTTTGTTGAAGATGGTAGCATCTTGCGGAGCCACGGCTAATTACAGGAATGGGCAAACGTAATTAATACAGCCTCTTCCGCCCGTCCACTATCCGTACTCCTGCTACTAGACATCTATCCGGCGAGAGTACATGATACCGCCGAAAATGGTACCATTTACTGCGAGAGCGTTAACACCACTCTTCCGCACACTAAAAGCGCTGGAACCCGTCTCTCTCTCTCTCTCTCTCTCTCTCTCTCTCTCTCTCTCTCCGCGCGCTCCGCGCAACAACTCCCTATCCAAAGATTTTGCAACGCACAGGCGCTGCTGTTATCGTTGCTAGTCGTTGCAAATAACAATTCCTTTGGCTTTTTCCCAGAGCTTATAAGTTTCACAACCGCTGGAACCCGTCTCTCTCTCCCTCTCTCTCTCTCTCTCTGCGCGCTCCGCGCAACAACTCCCTATCCAATGATTTTGCAACGCACAGGCGCTGCTGTTATCGTTGCTAGTCGTTGCAAATAACAATCCCTTTGGCTTTTTCCCAGAGCTTATAAGTTTCACAGTAAGACACAGATAAATACAATGAAACGTCGACAGACTTCTACCTAAATTAACACATACAGCGAAGCAATGCCCTTAGTTATTGAAAGAAAGGATTTAAATTACAAATATTTACATATACTTCAGCAGAAAAAATTATATATCGGTAGCAGGTGCCACGCGTCCTGCATTTTCGGTATTACATATTGGTTTGCTGCCCGGCTCTAACAAGACAGCGAAACAGTGAAAGCTACTTACTCGCCAGCTGGTAATTCAATATTCAATGTCGATAACTTCTGACGAAGGTCAGTTTTGGTTGTGTGCGTGTGTGTGTGTGTGTGTGTGTGTGTGTGTGTGTGTGTGTGTGCTGTTTATCTTTCCACATATGCAGTATTACTTCATTTATGTGTCAAAAATAGCAGGTTTTCACCTACTGTAATAGCAGCGGTTGTCGAACACGTCACTCTCTGCAAGTTGTCTATCAAACCAGTCTTCGGAAGGAAGTGGGAAGGTTAATGTTCAGCTTTCCATCGACAGTGAGGGCTTTAGAGACCGAGTACTAGCCTGTATTACGAAAGGATCTGGAAGGAAACCGGCCGTGTTCTTTCCAAATGGAGCATCCCGGCATTTTCCTAGAGTGATTTAGGGAAAATACGGATAACTTAAATCATGGTTGACGGAAGCGGATTTGAACCATTGTCCTTCCGAATGCGAATCCTGTGTGCTAACAACTGCGCTACGTCGCTCCGTTCTTCGGTAGGATGACTAAGACAAAGAAGACAGTGATCCGTAGTACTGCTCCTGTTCTTGAAGCTACCAAGGGACGTCGTACTCTGTAACAGAGATTGTAGTACGTTTCTTTCGCCTGTCTTGGGAGGAGAGAGAACCTTAGGAGCAACGCAGAAAAAGCGATGGTCGAGCTTTGTGCGACGAAAGACCGCCTGGCGTGGCGTCATGATTCGTGCGGGCGCTGAAAGCGCCGTTATGGGCTCCCATTACGGGGACGATTCATATCGGCCAGTCTGTCGTGATGCCTTCCGCCCGACCCACACAATGAGCTTCGGTCCCGTTCCGCAGCAATTATTTAGCGATCAATTAGGGCCACACGCGCTGGAGCAGCTGCCCCGAGGCGTTCTGGCCGCGGTGTTGTCTGTCCCTAACGGGTGTTCTGACGTCATCTGTCCGACCTGTACAGTTACGTTCGGCCCCAGCTTGGTGCTCCGCAGCTATTATTTAGTGATCAGCCACTATTCAAGTTGACGTGTAGAATCTATCATCCTCTAGACATACCTTCAGCCTTCCCGAAAAATAACTCCCACGAAATTCAAAACATAGCAAAAGCAATAAGACAGAAAAATATCACTTAATCAGCTTTAATTTGCTGACAAGAATGGAATTCAAAAGCAAGGATAAGAAAAGTGAAGATCCGCTACGTGATCATCAGATTGGCTTTCGAAAGGTAACGAGAGCAGAGAGAAAATTCTGACGTTGTGTTTCGTAATAAAAGCAAAATTTAACAAAAATTGTGACATATTAATCGTATCTGTCGACTGTAAAATGATGCAGTTACTTGAAATTCCGAGAAAACGGCATAGAGAAAAGCAGACGATTCACAGTATTACATGATAAGAAGGAAAGAATAGTAATGGGAGAACAGGAACGAAATGAAACTTCCTGGCAGAATACAACTGTATGGCGGACCAGAATCGAACTCGGGACCTTTGCCTTTCGCGGGCAAGTGCTCTACCAACTGAGCTACCCAAGCACGACTCACACCCCGTCCTCACAGCTTCACTTCTGCCAGTAACTCGTCTCCTACTTCCAAATTTAACAGAAGCTCTCCTGCGAACCTTGCAGAACTACCACTCCTGAAAGAAAGAGCACTTGCCCGCGAAAGGCAAAGGTCCTGAATTCGAGTCTCGGTCCGGCACACAGTTTTAATCTGCCAGGAAGTTTCATATCAGAGCACACTCCACTGCAGAGTCAAAATCTGAATCTAGAAACACCCCCAGGCTGTGGCTAAGCCATATATCCGCAATATCCTTTCTTTCAGGAGTGCTAGTTCTGCAAGGTTCGCAGGAGAGGTTCTGTTAAGTTTGGAAGGTATGAGACGAGTTACTGGCAAAAGTGATGTTGTGAGGACTGGGCGCGAGTCGTGCTTCGGTAGGTCAATTGGTAGAGCACTTGGCCACGAAAGGCAAAGGTCCCGAGTTCGAGTCTCGGTCCGGCACAGAGTTTTAATCTGCCGGGAAGTTTAACATCAGCGCACACTTCGCTGCAGAGTGAAAATCTCATTCAGGAAAGAAATGCTCGGATTAAAGCCTTTCATCCCTACTGTTCAATGACGAAGCCTTTCATCGCTACTGTTCAATGTATACACCGAAGAAACAATGGCGGAAATAAAAGATTTGTTGATGTAACAAATTTATTCATAATAATCCCTGACACTGCATCTCGTGATGCAGGGATAGTCGTGATTGTAACAGTGACAAAACTATTGCGCATAATGGAACACTATCGATTAGCTGTTTGAAAATTAACCATGGCCACAAGTTATGTTGTGTAGGTACATAGCTACAATATCTAAGTGCAACAATAAATCATTAAATAAAAAAGCTACGAACCGGGAACATGAATTTATTGATGACATGACACAATATTAGGGTGACCGTAAATGTACCCTTGAAAGAAAATCTATCTTGAAAATTTTGGTTCAAGAGAAGATATGCATTTAGTAGTAGTAGGATAAAAGCATAATCCCATCTTATTCATAATTACTAGAGGGGAGACTGGGGTCAAACTAAAGTAGGAAACTAGTGCATATCCTTTTCTTTTAATACCACGACACAGGTTCTCGAAAATTTACCTGAGCGTATGAAGACCACCTGACTAACACAGGAAAAGAAGAGGAATATAAAGAGCATCACTACTTGTCTAAGTTGTCTACCTTATACGAATCACTGTCAATTTATCCCCACGTTACCTAACTCGAACCCTACGTCTCTTCCCTCCATTGTGAACTCAATGCTTCGCATTGCACACTATCGTTACCATGGCTGGTTCGGTACTTATGGCAGCAAACGGCGAGATATGACTGCAATTTCCGCCCTCGCTTCATTTGATAGACAGTCCATTTAACCACTGGACGTGCTAATCACTGAAAATTGGCGAACTGTTGTTCCCAATCGAGGCAAGTTACAACTTACCGAAAAGTTTCAAAATTCAATCAAATGAGCAATTTCTCTGGAAGCAAGTTATTACTCCAAGTCTTCTCCATCTGAACTGAAAACACAAAGCATCCTTAGTTAAAGTCTGTAATTTTTCATCTAGCCTCGTATCAGTGCACCCATGTCTGCCCCACAAGCAGTCACTAGGAAAACACAAGACACAGCTACCAAACAAGAAAATTGGCAATAATATTTAAGAACCCCACCAGCCTGCTCAGCGTAGAGAATCCAGTCAAACTCGCCCTCGCGTAAGGTAGAATGTGCGCCCGAGATCACCCCTATAGATTCACATTCTGGATTTGAATTCCTCTCCCTCTCTAGCAAACAACGTCTTTTGTGTGTGTGTGTGTGTTCATTTACACAGTTTTCTGCAGCTGGAGACTCCGTTTTACAGCCTCACAGGGACTCAGTTGTAAATTCCTCTCCCATACCATTAGTGAAAGAACAGAACTTACGCCACGAACCAGTTGCAAAGAATGTACTATACCCTGCCGCAACTCTGAGTGCAAGAGCGACTATGAAATGAAATTAAGAGAAGAAATCATTATGTCTGAGCCTAGTAATCACTCATTGACTGAAAAAGAAAAAAAGCTTGTTACTAAACAAAATGAAAAGCTGTAAACTCCAGAATTAAAGAGGAAAGAGCTAGTACAAACCAGACCAATGCCCAAATCACCTCCACCACTGGAAAAAAAAAACTGAAGCTGGTAAGATTACTCCAAGAAACACGGCATTGCCTTTCCCAGTCGATTTCTCCCTAAACCTCCTGACATGGAAGAAACTAAAAGAAAATTTTTGTGGATACAGAAATAAATGGTGATAGTGAAGCTCTACAGTCTACTACCTCCAGAGTGTTTACTCCTTGTGCGTGGAGAGTTTGACGCCATTTACAGCCTGCAGCACGTTTGCCGTTGATGAGTGGCACAGGTTTTGGGACTAATCTAAGCGCAACGGATATGTGCTCTGCTGCACTCATAAGGCGAATATCGGATGTGTTCGGTACATTGGCGTGTTAATATTATAATTAAAAGTTAATGACTTAGCTTAACCAGCTTCTACTTGGCACTGTTCTTTGAAGATGCTTTTTTTTAAAAGGATTTTCTTCCACGTGGTCATACGGCAATATATTTTTGTAAACAGTGTACTACACAGTCAGCAGCTTTTACAGTGCCTTTTGTGCTAAACAAAAACGAATCTGTTCTGTTCTTTGAGCTATCAGTTGATTTTAATAGTTTTATTGTAAATGTTTTCAATATTTCTGCTATTGAACTTAATGTTCTAAGCTATTACTTTGAAGGTTTACAGTTATTCACCTACTGATAATTACTATGTTTTACTGATTAATTTAGTGTCACGATGGTTTTGCTCCAAGTTGCTTCTCATGACCATTTTGCAGAGTAATCTATTTTCTGTTTTAGTTCCGCTATCGAACTGCAATGTGCCCACGGGCAAAGACGAAGACAAAACTGGCGTTCCAACTGCTATTAGGATATTTTTTATTGTTTAATCCAAGAGCATGCATGAACTGAGATTAACACCTTTGCTGCTGCGCTTATTGAGTTAAGCTTTCAATAGAGTTTTATTAAGCTGGTTCAACTCGTCTAAATGATTAAAAATTATGATTTAGCTATTACATGAGTAGTTTCGTAAATTACAAATTCAAATAAAGATTTTTTCAAATATTTTGTAATGTTTTACCTTGCCCCTTCTGCTCTCCCTAATCATCGCTAGCAGTTTTAAATATAGCAGAGCGTGTGGTGTGAATTGACTGGATTTTTTTATACCAGGGAGAACACTAAAAAGTTGTGTGCATTATTGTATTGTAACTGTAATTATTTTCCTATAAAAATACAGCGACCAGCTACCTTTTTAATGTGTTTTATTTATACCAATATGCATTTCGGGTTTGCTCCCATCTTCAGCTGGCAAATTACATGTATCTTCAGTTTCTACAGTGGTACAATCTCGACAGCAGTTTGGAAGCTGCAGCTGGCATTCTCCTCTCCTTGTTTTTTCTTGGCTTTTCTTTTTTGTAACAACACGAACACTTTTTGTCACGTATTTTACACAGGTGCACTGCGTTATCCGCTGCGTAATCAGTCGACAACATGGCGGATAACGCAGTGCACCTGTGTAAAATACGTGACAAAAAGTGTTTGTGTTGTTACAAAAAAGAAGAAAAGCCAAGAAAAAACTAGGAGAGGAGAATGCCAGCTGCAGCATCCAAACTGCTGTCGAGATTGTACCACTGTAGAAACTGAAGATACATGTAAATTGCCAGCTGAAGATGGGTGCAAAACCGAAACGCATATTGGCATAAATAAAACGCATTAAAAAAGTGGTTGGTCGCTGTATTTTTATAGTAAAATATCATTATCCACGCCCACGCAGCTCAACAGTCCACATACAATGGACAACTTGTTAACTGTAATTATATTCAAAACTGATAACCTTTCAGTGCGATGTGTACTGCTTAAGGTTTGGGTTTCATGCTCAGCTGTGTAAGACGGCTACAAGCAATGTTTAATATATGTACTTCAATTTCGTAAGCAGTCGTTGGACAGAAATGTCGCAGAACTGATACAGACGTTCCGCTGTCTTGTCGACTGTCCGCTTCACATCACTCCAGAGATGTTTGTTTAGTTAGGGGACACGGTCCGCGTAGGTATCCAGCTGTTTACCAGAATACAGGGAAATGTCGAGCTGTTTCAGTGTAATGCTCCACATTACTCTCACTTGTATCGAGTTCTTTCTCATCTCAGTCCTCTCCATAGTAGGCTACTAGATATACAAGTCCTGATAAAAAATTAATATCGACTAGTTCCTAGGAAAAATTAGTCTTCGACATAAAGTAAATGTGCTTCAGAGAGAAAATGATACGGATGAGGAAGCAGTGTTGTCAGATGGCGCTAACCAGGATAACATGTCACTGAAAAGCAGGCGGACTGAGCTTTGGACATCATTCAGTAAAATGCCTAATCTGATGTTACTTATTCTAGAGGGTACTGGTCAGCTTAGCATTGAGACATCAGTGAATATTCTGAAAATTCTGTGGGTGCTTGGCAGATGAATGGTTCACGTTAACGAATTTCGTGTTGTTCGTGTTGTTATGTTGCAAATGAATTTTTCGTTGGCTGTAGAGTGGTTAGCGGAATCAGCAATAACATTATTCAAGAAGTTGAATTATTGCAATATTTACGCTATAAAATGATGAAGGAACGAATGTTATTCTCTGCTTAGTCGCCAACGGAGACTTTTTCCACCTACAACGAGAGTATTAGAATAGCTGAAGTTGCTCTAAGCATTCAGTTCACTGAAGAACAGTTAAGAATTTCTCTGAGTACAAGCTGGTGGAAGATCGTTCGAGAGTGTCTCTCTCTGAGAGAAGTCTGTTACGTTGAGTGATCGCGTTGCTAGTATTACTGACGGAATTCGTTTTAGCGAGGAGAAGAGGGAGGTTCAGACAGCTGTCGTCAAAGTTTACGGTTCATCTTTTGCCCCAATGTTCTCTGAGAAATGAATTCCTCTCTATCAAAGTAACTGTTTTCGTTGCAATGGGTTAGGTCATTTTGCTCGAAATTGCCCGGGGCTTAAGAAGCTGAATAATACCGCCTGACGACATGAGCTGCGGCTAGCAACATGTGATAATAGTACTGCCGTGCTCCGAAGCGCATTTCCGCGTGTGTGCACCCAAATTAACAAAGAGCCGATCTCTGCACCGTGGGATTCGGGAGTAATTTATGCTTAATGAACCTGCAGGCATTTGTAAGTCTTCGGCA
Organism: Schistocerca piceifrons; assembly: GCF_021461385.2. Lineage (NCBI taxonomy): Eukaryota > Metazoa > Arthropoda > Insecta > Orthoptera > Acrididae > Schistocerca > Schistocerca piceifrons. The sequence continues at coordinate 86,283,029 of NC_060141.1, forward strand.
TTAAACTCAGTTCGGCAAAAGTATTGTACAGCCAATCATGTGTCCGTTCCTGATCTTGGGTAATTTAGAGCTCAAATTAAAATTCAAGATTTTTCATGGACCACTAAGTTTCACGGGGCAAAAAATTTTGTCAGTGGATGTCATTTTGGTTTGTGATATTCTTGGTAATGCAAACTGTATATCGGATTTTTCTAACATGACATTTTGATTTAAGTTCCGGCCCAAGCAGAGGTTTGTTTCTTGTAATCATTCTAGTTTTGGCGTTAACTATGTTCAACCTGGTGAAACGGACTTTGCTGTTTCTCATTTAAAAGGGGGGAAGTTAAACGCTTATAGCAGTTATTAGAGAAATTTCCCGATGTTGTTAACGAGCCTTTAAGGTTTACTAACCGCCTTTAATATCAGGTTCAATTAAGTGGTACAATTCCTGTTCGCCAATCATCTTATAGATTTTCCTCACCTGAAAGGAGATCAGAAAGATTATCGATACGTTTTTGCAGGAGGGGTCATCAGACCGTCAACATCTCGGTCACCTTACCCGTGTTTCATGTTCCCAAACCGAGGGACGTAGATTACAGATCCGTTGTCAACTATAAGGAGCTAAACCGCAATATGGTTCTCCAGTCGATGTCTCTTCCACTGCACGTGTCCGATGGCGAGCGCCTTACTTTGGCACATGCACATTGTGTAGAAGTTAATTATTCTGTATACGAGTTTGCGCTCTGGAAAAATTTTGTTTCTATTTAGGACAGCGACTTTTCTTACTTGAGGTAGAAATCAGGCCTTTAGTAATGCGATAGTTAGGCCGCGTAAGACTGGTCGCTTTGCGAGGTAGGCGGTCCAGATCTCAGCATTCCATTTCACTGTTAGGCATTTTCAGGATACCGACAATCAGCTGTCTGCTGCTCTCAGTGGAATGTTTAATGGTAGTGAGGAGGCGGAACCGGTGCAGGATCAGGATGAGTGTACTTTCGACGCTATTAGTTAGTTTCCTGAATTATTTCAAGGTTTAGCCTCACAACGGGCTAAGTAACGCAAACTTAGCAGCATTTTCCAACAACTTATTCGGGTAGAGAATTACCAGCTTCCAGTTTCGGAAAGGACTACCTAGCTGTCGCATCGGAGGGGATGATGCGATCATGATACGTCTTATAGCAAATTTGCTACCCGTCGTTTTTCGTTATTTTCATCACTATATCTGCAGGGGCACTGGGTGTTTTTAAGACGATATCTAAAGTGAAGGGGCACTAACGCTGCTCTTTCTCCATTTTAACACCCGTCAGTTGGAACAATATCTGTAACGTCCCTCCTCTCACTAATCGTTTATTGTGGGAATTCGACAGTGTTTCGCGTTCACCCAACATAAAGGATAACATTTTGAATAACGCTACCGTTTCCGAAGAAATGCGACACCGAGTAGACGGAAGATTCGTACATCAAGCTATTCCAAAAATTACTTACTCCACTCCTACATCTTTGCTGCTATTACACTTTCCGTTATCTTCGTTGATAATTAGAGCAGTCACTCATGGAAGGTACTAAAAGAAAAGGGGTATCACAAGGATAGACTAGACCACAACAATAGAAGTGAAATGCTTTAATATGATTAACAATTACGATCGTAAACAAATTAGGGCAGCTGCTGTTCGATAAACTAGTAAATACTTCAACAGTAGTTGCTTTAAATAATATTGAAATAACAGCGCGTCAGCAGAAGACTTACACACTTAGTTAAAACTACAAGCAAAAATTAGAAATAAATGGTTATTGCAGAAAATGACTTTAGATAATATAATGCAGTTAAATTAAATACTGTGGAATGTGCTTTGAAATACACGAAACTGAATTTAGCGAACTGAAGCGCACTGTTGTTACGACAAAGCTTATGTAACCTCACGCTACTAATTACTCGATATTAGCTCTTTTTGAGAACACACAAATTAATTGAAGTTTAGTGAATAGTTTGCAATACGTCTCCTTATCAATGTTGTCAGTTAATTTGGCTGGAAACTAATAACGTGCTTGATTATGAGAATTGTAACACACTTCGGATTATAACGGTCGCAGGTTCGAATCCTGCCTCGGGCATGGATGTGTGTGATGTCCTTAGGTTAGTTAGGGCTAATTAGTTCTAAGTTCTAGGCGACTGATGACCTCAGCAGTTAAGTCGCATAGTGCTCAGAGCCGTTTGAGCCGTCGGATTATAAACTAAGAACCGAGCCAATGCGCTCGAGGATAATGTTTTTATTTCTTCTCCATGGATTCTAATTGCTATTCAAAAATTTTCTTTCGTTTCCTTTACTGCTTGTTCAATGTGCAGATTGAATAACACGTAGATAGGCTACAACCTTCCCTCACTCCCTTCTCAATCATTGCTTCCCTTTCGTGCTCCTCGACTCTTACAACTGCCTTTTGGTTTCTGTACAAATTATAAACAGAAATTGTATGTATACTTGCTATTGAAATATATTTGCCAGTAATTTTCATTTGCATTTATTTTCAAACTCAGAGTGAACAGTGCCTCTGATTATTCTGCAATACGGACAGTTAAGTTTGCGAGGCATTTCTAAAAGTGAGATTGGGTTCCATTAGGAAGTTTTGCAGCATGATCATACAGCTGCGACCAATGCTGGAGTTTCCGTTGTTTGCAATAAGTTTCTAATAGTTGCATGTGATTACTTTTAAATATCAAGGCAGACTGGGAGATTTTTTATTTATTTATTCAGTTCTCTTTTCTCGCGCATTACACTCGGATGAGCACTCAGCGGAAAGGTATGGACCCTGTCTAGGTTGCAATGACTGAGGTTAAATAACAATATGAAAACCTTATAGCCTATCTTATTGCATGAAAAATGATCAAAATCAAGTAACTGTGTAATGCCTCACGGTTTCCAAATAACGTGAATGATTTTACAAGATCTCACAGTTTTTTGAAGTCGCCGAGATGCTGCAGCCGTCTTAGGCGACAATGATCCAACAACTCCAATTTTGGCGAGCGCACTTGCTTTGGCCACCGAAGATTCAGTGTCCTACCAACCGATCCCTTCTAGTCAAGTTGTGCCACAAATCCCTCTTCTGCCCAATTCTACTCAGTACCTCGTCGTTAGTTACGTGATGTGTGCGTACTGTAAGACCTTCGGTACACACACCATCAGATTATTTGACTTGTCGCACCAACGAAGTAGGCGAGTGTCAGTAATATGTCTCGTGGTCTTATTGTGGCGTGTTTATCTTCTGCCGTTTGGTCAGACGATAGAAATGCCACTTGCATGCTTAGAGTAGCAGATTGACGATGACCAACTTTAAACAGAACTTGATTAATTTTCACACACATTTATTAAAATAGTAAAAAGGCATTGATATTACGTAGCTTGATTCTGGATGCTGTTTACAACTGACAATCTGAAGTTCCTTTGGTCTTGGTACGTTAATCTTATTCTCACATATCTCTGATACTTGACAAAGTGTCTATTCACTTATCTTCATGGCTATGTACAGGAATATGGTAATCTTATTAGGCGCAGACCGAAACTTGACTACGGGCTAATGCAAACTAATGCAGACAAACGCAGACTGACTAATCGGAGGTCTGTACACTCGTTATAATACCTCGCGCGTTCAGGTTATCACTGCGCGAGTGTGATCCGCGAGGAGATAAGGTTCTACGTTAGCAGCAATCTCATTGGCTGTGTGACATATTAATACGCGGATCGGCGGAATCAGAATTTGGTCCGTCTCTAAGACAGCGCCATCTCATAGTGCGGAGACGCATGAGCGCTGCGCCTGCGCTGTTGTGCTTAGCGGGGCGCGCTCTAGTGGGAAGGTTGTGTACGCGCTGACTACGCGGAACTATGTACACAACACGTGATCTACCCATCTAATATTCAACATTCTTTCGTAGCGCCACATTTCGAAAGCTTCTATTCTTTTCTTGTCTAACCTGTTTGTCGCCCATGTTTCACATCCATACATGGCTACACTCCTCACAGATACTTTCAGAAAAGACTTCCTGACAAATCTATACTCGATGATAACAAATTCCTCTTCTTCAGGAACGCTTTCCTTGTCATTGCCAGTCTACATTTTATATCGTCTCTACTTCGATCATCATCAGTTGTTTTGCTCCCCAAATAGTAAAACTCATCTACTACTTTAAGTGTCTCAATACACAACCAAATTCCCTCACCATCACCTGATTTAATTCGGTTACATTCCATCATCCTCGTTTTGCTTTTGTTGCCGTTCATCTTATAGCCTCCTTTCAAGCCACTGTTCATTCCGTTCAATTGTTCTTCCAAGTCCTTTGGTGTCTGTGACAGAAATACAATGTCATTGGCAAACCTAAATGTTTTTATTTCTTCTCCATGGGTTCTAATTCCTATTTAAAAATTTTCTTTCGTTTCCTTTACTGCTTGTTCAATGTACAGATTGAATAACACGTAGATAGGTTACAACCTTCCCTCACTCCCTTCTCAATCATTGCTTCCCTTTCGTGCTCCTCGACTCTTACAACTGCCTTTTGATTTCTGTACAAATTATAAATAGCCTTTCGTTCCCTGTATTTTACCCCTGCCACCTTCAGAATTTCAGAAAGGGTATTCCAGTCAACATTGTCAAAAGCTTTCTCTAAGTCTAAAAATGCTAGGAACGTAGATTTATCTTGCTTTAACTTAGCTTATCAGATAATTCTTAGGGTCAGTATTGCCTAGCGTGTTCCTACATTTCTACGGAATCCAAACTGATCTTCCCTGAGGTCAGCCTCTAGCAGTATTTCCATTCTTCTGTAAGGAATTCGTGTTAGTATTTAGCAATGGTGACTTATTGAACTGATAGTTCGATTATTTTCACACCTGTCCGAATCTTCTTTCTTTTAAATTGAAAAGTCCAGGGGAAGAAGCAGATAAGTTTAGAATTCCAAAGTTTCAGTTTTCTTTCATAATTTAATAGACCAGTCCGTGTAGTTTTAGCTAGTTTCACAGAACTGATCAAAAACCTGATGAGTAAAGAGATATTCTGATATCCTGTAAGCATGTGCAGGTGAAAAACATTATAATACCACGCAAAACAGGGGAATATCCTGACAAGTCCAGAGAATGCAACGATTAAATTTTATGACTTAATGATTCCCAATCCGCGCAGGTCTGGTTACACTAATGTTATCGTTGTTTTATCATTGTTGTCACAGTCATTGTTGTGTATAAGTTGACCATTGCTGTTAGCTTTGTGGAGTTTGTGAAGGAAGTTATGTATAGCATTGTATGCTGTCAGTGTAAAATGAATAAAGAACGTAGGGACTCATATACTTGCGAAGAAAACTATAGAATGTCATTAAATAATCTTAAAAAGAAAAGGAAGAAGTATGGTCGCGTTAGAGATGCCTCCAAACGTTTAATTTGCAGTCACATGAAACAGGAGAACCATGTAAGTGCAAAAAGAATGGTTTGGATGTTGTCAGTGATGAAAATAAAAGGAATATAATTAATAACATGAATCACTTTCACAATCATGATAAAATAAACCTCTATTTTAGTGATTACGTCACAGTGGTCCCTGTACAGCGCCGGCGTCCTTGAGGAGAAGAGCAGGAAGCAAAGTTTCGTGAAGAATCATATAAATTCAGTGTTTGTATTACCATTTATGGAGGTGTCCAAGAAGTACATGTGTGCAAGAAAGCATTTATGTCGTTACATAGAATAAAGATGGGCAAGGTAGATCATTTACTGAAGAAACTTAAGTCTGGAGACCAACCTCTACGAGACGGCCGAGGGAAACGCAGATCCCGCCCACAGGCTTTGAAAGATGAAACACGTGCAATAATACGAGGGCACATTAAATCGTTTAAAGGTCGCAACAGCCACTACATTTTGACGAAGTTAGAAAAAATTTATCTACCAGAGTCTTTGAATATTAAAAAATTGTTCTATATGCTCAAGGAGAAGTTTCAGGATCAGAACGTGTCGTACAAAACATACCGCACCATATTCAATTCAGATTTCAATATAAGGTTACGATATCCACGATCTGATACTTGTGGCTCCTGCGATGAGTATCTAGCCAAGTAGAAAAATTTGGAGAAGGAACTGACTTTAACATCTTCTGTTGAAAATAAAGTAAGGCGTCATTCCGAACCTCGGTCCAATGAAATAGCCCATGAATTGCATCTCAGAAAACAAAAACTGTTCTATGACAGGAAGAAAAAGGCAAAGATGGAATTTCAAAAAAATCCATCAAAGGTTGAAATTACGATGGACTATAGCAAAAACTTTCCTTGTCCAAATATAACGACAAATGAAGTTTTCTGTATTTATATTCCATGTACATGTTTTGGCTACAGGGGACAGCTATTTTTACATGTATCCAGAGAGCACAGGCCGAAAAGGAGCAGACGAAGTTTCATCATTCCTTCATCATCTTGTGCATAATTTTCTAAATTCAGAAGTCAGACATCTGGAGATCTTCTGTGACTCCTGTGGAGGGCAAAACAAGAATGCCACTGTGTTCAGATTCCTTCACCGTCTGTCCATACAGAAAAACTATTGGACTATGTAAAGATGACATTCCCCATAAGTGGTCATTCGTACCTCGAATGTGATAAAAATATTGGTATGATAAACCAAACACAGGAATGTCAAATTCCAAAGGACTGGTGTCAGGTTTTTCAGAATTCATGCAAACACCCTTCGCCTTTTGTCATCATTGATGTTGAGGAGCAGCCAGAGACAATGAAATGCTGGACAGAGTATCTGGATAATACAATATACAAGAAGCAACTCCCTTTCCAGTCCTGGCCAATAACATTATTCGAAGTCACGTGGCATCATGCAGCACTGGTTCGGTATAGAGGAAGCTACAACGGAGCATAGGAGCAAGCTTCATTTCTTCTTCGTGGAAAGAAAGGGCGAGATTCAAGCCTGAAAGAAGGCGAGTTCAGCCTACCCTCTGCTAAATATGAAGGTATAGTAATTCTTTTACAGCAATATGATTTGAAAGTTTTTCTATTTATTGAAATAAGTATTTTTTTAAGTATTGGTCATATAGCTATTTAAATTAAGGGATTCTGATTTTTTGCAGGTGATCTTAAAATATCTACTGAGAAATTTAGAGATTTACAAGACTTGAAAAGATTTTTCCGTGAAGTGCAAGTGTATTTTGATCGTCTTTTGTATTAATCCACCATCGAAAAAGCACAGGACTCTATATAGAAGATTATTAAATGATTATATGAGATAATTTGTTGTAACATGAATTTGAAATATTGTAGTTACCTGCAGTATTTTAAGTAATTGTGATATTTTTCCTCTGTACGACCTGCCTTCGTAATAAAAATGCATCATATTGTTATAAATACTATTTAGATGTGTATAATTTCAGCAGTACTCTTTCTCTGAAAGGTATATTAAGGTGTAAAACAAAAATGAAGAATATAACTTGAAAAACTAAAATTTTATGAGACTTGAAACCTTAAATTTCGTCTCCAGGAAAAAATAAGAATTGTGACTTATCAGGTTTTTACCACTGGATTCTTCAATTGGACTTATTGTATTTTTCTTGAAGTTGTATTTCGCCTGTCTCATACATCTTGTCAACCAGCTGGAACAGTTTGGTCATCGCTGGTTCTCCCAAGGCTATCAGTAGTTCTAACGGAATGTCGTCTACTCCGGGATCTTGTTTCCACTTACGTCTCTCAGTGCTCTGTCAGATTCTTCATACTGTGTAATATCTCCCATCTCATGTTCATCTAAGTCCTTTTCCATTTCCATAACATTGCTCTTGTATGGACGCCCTATATACTCCTTCTACAAAGGCTTTCCCTTCTTTGCTTAGGACTGTTGCATAATTTGAGCTCTTGATATTCAAACAGGTGGTTCTCGTTTCTCCAAAGGTCTCTTTAATTTTCTGTGGGCAGTATCTATCTTACCCTTATGATGTAGGCTTCTACTTCCTTCCATTTGTCCTCTAGCAATTCCTGCTAAGCCGTTTTGCACTTCCTGTAGATCTCATTTTTCAGAAGTTTGTATTCCTTTCTGCATGCTTCATTTACTGTAGTTTTATAATTTCTCATTTCATCAATCAAATACCCAAGGATTTCTACTAGCCCTCAGCTGTTTACCTACTTGATCCTCTGCTTCCTTCACTATTACATCTCTTGAAGGGACCCATTCGTCTTCTATTGTATTTCTTTCCCCTGTTCTTGTCAGTCGCTCCCTAATGCTCCCTCTGAAACTCTCTACAACCTGTAGCAATTCAGTTTGTCCAGGTCCCAGCTCCTTAAAATGCTACCTTTTTTTTCTTCTGTTTTAATCTATAGTTCATAACCAATAAATTGTGGTCAAAGTCCACATCTGTCCCTGGAAATGTCTTACAATTTAAAACCTGCTTCCTAAATCTCTGTCTTACCAATATATATTCTATCTGGAATGTTCCAGTGTCTCCAGGCCTCTTCCACGTATACAAACCTCTTTCCATGATTCTTAAACCATAGCCATTATTAAAAAATTCTACCAGGTGGCTTCCTCGTTAATTCCTTTCCCCTAGTTCATATTCACCTACCTTTCCCTTCTCTTCCTCCTATCGAATTCCACTCCCTCATGACTATTAAATTTTCGCCTTCCTTAGCTATTGGAATAATTTATTTTAGCTCATCATACATTTCTTCAATCTCTTCATCTGCAGAGCTAGTTGGCGTATAAATTTGTATTACTGTGGTAGGCTGGGCTTCCTGTCTATATTGGCTAGAATAATGCGTTCATAATGCTGTTCGTAGTTGCTTATCCGCTTTCCTATTTTTTTTATTAACTATTGAACCTACTCCTGCTTTACCCTTATCTGTTTTTGTATTTATAAACCTATATTCACCTGACCAGAAGTCCTGTTCGTCCTGCCATAGAACTTCAATAATTCCCACTATATTTAACTTTAACCTATCCATATCCCTTTTAAATTTTTTACCCCACCTGCCCGATTGAGGGTTGTGACATTCCGTGCTCCGATCCACAGAACGATAGTTTTGTTTATCCCTATAACGACATCCTCCTCAGTAGTCCCCACTCGGAGATCCGAATGGCAAACCATTTTACCTCCGGAGGATTTTACCCAAGAGGACGCCATCATCATTTAGTCATACAGTAAAGCTGCATGCCCTCGAGAAAAACATTACGGCTGTAGTCTTTCCTTGCTTTCAGCCTATCACAGTAACAACACAACAATGCTGTTTTGGTTGATGCTACTTTCCATTTGAGTCATCTAGACTATTGCCCCCGCAACTACTAAATAGACTGCTGCCCCTCTTCGTAAACCACACGTTTGTCTGGCTTCTCAAGAGATACCCCTCCGTTGTGGTAGCACCTACGGTATGGCTATCTGTGTCGCTGAGGCACGCAAGCCTCCCCATCAACGGGAAGGTCCTGGGTTCATTTGGGTGGGGAGGGGGAGGGGGGCAAATTCACATAGGTAAGCTTAAATATAAGAGGAAATGCTAAGTGCTAATACCTGTGCACGAGATCACAGTAGTAATAAAACATGCAACAGTAAAACAAATTCCTTCTTTAAAAGAAGTGCTGGATCTCACGAAAATCCACAGAAAGCGAGCAAACATTCTTCGGGCCGCTGGAGTTTGCTTGTCACGACCATGCCTTACGTTACAATTCATACACAAGTCGGGAAGCAAGAACTTGTTACTTTAAAAGTCAAGCTCGATATTCGACCTCAGTGGTCACTAATATATGCTCTACGACATATGACAACCAAATTAATTTCATACCCAAGCAATAACGATAAGATAACCGAAATGCTGAGCAAATTGCAATAAAAGGAAAAAACAGTTTAAATTCACTCAAATATATCAAGTGTAAGGGGAATTCACACAGAGAGGGCAGGGCGAATTTGGTAGCTCGAGTACGGGATGGCGGAACAACAGGCATTCCAGCGTAACGGGAGCAAGTCAAGCATCGGAACAGGTGCCAAAATACGCAAACAGAAGTCTCTCACCAAAAATATGGTAGGAAACCCGGGGAAATCAACGTGATCACTACGCCCACACCAGTAGACGGTCACTCGCAAACCAGGATAGCCAATCGGGTGCAACAGCGTAGAGACCAATGTTCATCACCGACACGGCCTGTAATGCGCATCGCCCACGTCGCTCCGTAGCGCTCCCACGAATGGAATAGGCAGCGATGGCACTTGCTGTGGCGGGCGCTGGGTGTCCCGAGATAGCTGTACCAGACGTCACTGAAGACAGTCAGTTCCAACATGGCCTTCCTGCTCGCTGCCAGAGCAGGTTTCCGGATGATCACTGTATGTTATGGCGGCTCGGCAGCCACCTATTGTCACATAAGACAGTATGAGCTTCCAGAGTTCAGTTTTTATTTGACGCACTCCGCTGCGTATGAGACACGTCTCGAAGGTGGTCCATTTCTCTGCAGGACTATTAACTACCGTGCCACAGGGGCGAAGAGCTGCGACAACCATGTCCACAGAAACTTAGAAGTTAGAATGCACGTACCGTTCTCATTCCGAGATCGGGAGAATCAACAGAAACTACATCCACGTTTCCGTCGGTGTCCGGCGCGGCAAAAAAAAAAAAAAAAAAACAGTCGGTGGATCGACGAACGAGTGTGCCGGACGCTGCCTCGTCTATGAGTTTTACGTATACGTCGCTAGCCAGTATTGATAGGTGAATTCCTATCAGCTCCAGGGGATCTAGTTTTACCACTTCGCCGATGAAAAAATGGCTCTAAGCTCTATGGGACTTAACATCTGAGGTCATCAGTCCAACATCTGAGGTCATCAGTCCCCTAGACTTAGAACTACTTAAACCTAACTAACCTAAGGATATCACACACATCCATGCCCGAGGCAGGATTCGAACCTGCGACCGTAGCAGCAACGTGGTTCCAGACTGAAGCGCCTAGAACCACTCGGCCACAGCGGCCGCCTCGTGCAGGAAACTTTCGATTTCGTGTGCTTTTGGTCTTGTGTATTGTGCGTCGAACGTGAAATTGATAGTCGCCTTCCGGGAAGAAAGATCCAATGCAGCGCTATGCAAAGCCTCACGGTTGTAAACAAAGCTGGAGTGAGCTAGTCGCGTAGGAGCCGCTACAACGCTGAAGGGGGACTCTCCCGAGACCACGGCTACATTTTGCAGAAGAATGGAAAAGAAAATTGATGATGTGGTAGATCAGTTCATCTGCAGTAAAAGTAAAGGCACCAGAGGGGCAGTTCTGAGGTTCCTATTGATTATGGAAGTGAGACTAAAGAAAAATCAAGACACGTTGGTAGCGTTTTTTGACTTGGAAAAGCGCTCGAAATGTAAAGTGGGGTAAGATGTTCTAAATTCTAAGAAAAACAGGGTAAGCTGTACGGAAAGACGGGTAATACACAATGTGTACAAGAGCCAAGAGGAAACAATAAAAGTGGAAGACCAAGAACGAAGTGCACATATTCAGAAGAGTGCGAGACAGGTGAGCCGTGCTGCCTCGTTCCGGGCTGTTATATCGTTGCCTACTGGCGCAATGCGTTTTCCTGTCAGAAATGGTTCAAATGGATCTGAGCACTATGCGACTTAACTTCTGAGGTGATCAGTCGCCTAGAACTTAGAACTAATTAAACCTAACTAACCTAAGGACATCACACACATCCATGCCCGAGCCAGGATTCGAACCTGTCTGTGACCGTAGCGGTCGCTCGGCTCCAGATTGGAGCGCCTAGAACCGCACGGCCACTCCGGCCGGCCGTTTCCCTGTCACTTCACCGGGTAGGACGTTGGTCGTCTTGTAGTTGGCTCTTCGGCTGGAGGAAGTTGGAGGCAGGCTGTTGACGGACGGTAGGGCAGGAAGAGAGAGGAACGGGTGACTAACTGTGAGCATGCGATTACGGAGTCTAACCGGCGGTCGCTCGTCCAGGTAGGCGGCACAGCAAGTGCCATCGCTGCCTATTCCATTCGTGGGAGCGCTACGGAGCGACGTGGGCGATGCGCATTACAGGCCGTTGCCCGTAGAGTCTGCGAGTATCACCCCCTGTTCCACTTCACTGATGGCGCAAATGACCTTGTCACACCATTATCTAGCATCCGTCCACAGCTCGTGGTCGTGCGGTAGCGTTCTCGCTTCCCGCGCCCGGGTTCCCGGGTTAGATTCCCGGCTGGGTCAGGGATTTTCTCTGCCTCGTTATGACTGGGTGTTGTGTGATGTCCTTAAGTTAGTTAGGTTTAAGTAGTTCTAAGTTCTAGGGGACTTATGACCATAGATGTTGAGTCCCATAGTGCTCAGAGCCATCTGAACCATCTAGCATCAGGTCGCTGTGGCTGATCGGTTCTAGACGCTTCAGTCCGGAACCGCGCTGCTGCTGCGGTCGTAGGTTCGAATTCTGCCTCGGGCATGTACGTGTGTGATGTTCTTAGGTTAGTTAGGTTTCAGTAGTTCTATGTCTAGGGAATTGGTGACCTCAGATGTTAAGTCCCATAGTCCTTAGAGCCATTTTTTGAACCATCATCCAGCTGCGGAGATACGGTCCTGCCACTCTCCAGTCGAACCCATCTTGAGATGTGGAAGCGGATTCGCAAGAGGATAGCACTGAATTGCATCCCTCAGCAGAAGTGGAGGCTCCACAACGAAAACAGCAATCAAAGAAGCGAAAGAAGGGGTTGTCCACACAAGAGGAGCACAACAGCCGAGGCGATGAACAAGTCAGAGGAACGATCATGATACGTTTCCACCGACTTGCCAGGGCGATGTCACACCTACAGCGTCTGTGCTACAGACTGTGGAGGAGCCGCCACACCAAACAGACGTGATGTATACAATTATGCAAGAGGATTACGTCCGGTCCACATATGAATGCCCGTCAATAACGGGAGTCCTCACCGAGGAGGAGGTGGGGAAAAAGAAATGGATCAAACTGATGAGATGCAAGAGGTCGACGTTCAGTTATTTGCTCTCTCCGACACCAATTCTGGAGTCAACGTTGTCCTTGGCGGCCAATGAGGCAGTGTCGTGTGGTCCCGGCGCACGAAAAATGCAGCGTAGACAGCCGGTTCGTAGGTGCATGACTTCCTAGCGGTGCACAACCGATAACATGTCACACGTGTACCGTATTAGTACAATTAACATCAGTGGTATTCGCTCTCCATTAAAGATCTAAATGCTACAAAACATGCTGCGGGCAGCGGACGTCGACATAGTTTTTATGCAGGATGTACGAAACGATGCTGCAGTTGAGTTCTACGGTTATGACGTCTATCGTTTAACACGTTACGACGGTGGCCGTGGCTCAGCCAAGCTGTTATGAGAAGGAATAGTGGCGGAAGATGTGGGAAACTTACAATCGAAACGTGGTGTTACCCTGACTGTAGGGGACGTCCGCTTGGTGGGTGTTTACGCACCATCTGACTCGACGAAGAGACACGAACGACCAACTTTCTACACAAAGGAAGTGTCACCGCTATGTCGGGGACGTCAGGAGAATTATTTTGTCGGCGGCGACTTCAACTTCGTTCTGCGGCCCGAGGACCAAAGACTGCACTTCGTCCCACGCCTGGCGCTACAGATGTTGGTCCGGGATCTTGCACTGCATGAAACCAAGGAAAGGACGGACGGCGACAGCCGCGGATATACAGGGTTATTACAAATGATTGAAGTGATTTCACAGCTCTACAATAACTTTATTATCTGATATATTTTCACAATGCTTTGCACACACATACAAAAACTCAAAAAGTTTTTTTAGGCATTCACAAATGTTCGATACGTGCCCCTTTAGTGATTCGGCAGACATCAAGCCGATAATCAAGTTCCTCCCACACTCGGCGCAGCATGTCCCCATCAATGAGTTCGAAAGCATCGTTGATGCGATCTCGCAGTTCTGGCACGTTTCTTGATAGAGGAGGTTTAAACACTGAATCTTTCACATAACCCCACAGAAAGAAATCGCATGAGGTTAAGTCGGGAGAGCGTGGAGGCCTTGACATGAATTGCTGATCATGATCTCCACCACGACCGATCCATCGGTTTTCCAATCTCCTGTTTAAGAAATGCCGAACATCATGATGGAAGTGCGGTGGAGCACCATCCTGTTGAAAGATGAAGTCGGCGCTGTTGTCTCCAGTTGTGGCATGAGCCAATTTTCCAGCATGTCCAGATACACGTGTCCTGTAACGTTTTTTTCGCAGAAGAAAAAGGGGCCGTAAACTTTAAACCGCGAGATTGTACAAAACACGTTAACTTTTGGTGAATTGCGAATTTTCTGCACGAATGCGTGAGGATTCTCTACCGCCCAGATTCGCACATTGTGTCTGTTCACTTCACCATTAATAAAAAAAATGTTGCTTCATCACTGAAAACAAGTTTCGCACTGAACACATCCTCTTCCATGAGCTGTTGCAACCACGCCGAAAATTCAAAGCGTTTGACTTTGTCATCGAGTGTCAGGGCTTGTAGCAGTTGTAAACGGTAAGGCTTCTGCTTTAGCCTTTTCCGTAAGATTTTCCAAACAGTCGGCTGTGGTACGTTTAGCTCCCTGCTTGCTTTATTCGTCGACTTCCGCGGGCTACGCGTGAAACTTGCCCGCACGCGTTCAACCGTTTCTTCGCTCACTGCAGGCCGACCCGTTGATTTCCCCTTACAGAGGCATCCAGAAGTTTTAAACTGCGCATACCATCGCCGAATGGAGTTAGTAGTTGGTGGATCTTTGTTGAACTTCGTCCTGAAGTGTCGTTGCACTGTTATGACTGACTGATGTGAGTGCATTTCAAACACGAAATACGCTTTCTCGGCTCCTGTCGCCATTTTGTCTCACTGCGCCCTCGAGCGATCTGGCGGCGGTAACCTGAAGTGCGTCTTCAGCCGAACAAAACTTTATGAGTTTTTCTACGTATCTGTAGTGTGTCGTGACCATATGTCAATGAATGGAGCTACAGTGAATTTATGAAATCGCTTCAATCATTTGTAATAGCCCTGTACGTGCTTTACAAGCCACTCGTCCAGTCGACGAGACAGAACTTAGGTGTCACATGGGCTACGCGAGGCAACGACTGACGATGAGGTGTGGCCAGACTCCCAGGCTTACATCTGCAACATCGCTCTACCACGACAAAGGACATGACGCAGTAGGGCCCCATGGAATCTCAACGCTACCGACCTGCGGGATGAGAACTGTTCACGGGAGGTTGAAGACACATGATGTCCATGTCAACGGTGTCAAAGTTCGTACGATTCATCGCTTAAATGGCGACTCTGCTGTGCCCAACCGGCGTTACGCCGAACTTTCACACGATATGGCTCAGATACGTCGCACTGACAACGAGCGACTTTCGAATTTTATTTCCCAGCCCTGCGTGTGTTGGCGACATAGCCGCTGTCTCCCGACCGTCAGCAGGCTGTACAACGTATCACAGCGCAGCTGCTGCCTCTTACAGCAGTGAAGTTACAAGGAGTGAAAGTAAATGCTCGACAGATTCTGCAGCGAACGGCCGTCATTACACTACACAGTGAGAGAAAGAAGGCAGCGGCGGCGTACACTTATATGGGCTGTCGAAATGGCCGATGGATCGCACGCCACGTCACAGAAGGATATTGCACGTACTTTCGCTCACCACTATCGCAGTTTCTATGCGGGGGAACTGTTGGACAGACGTGCCGCGAAATGCCAGCGGATGAGCATGTGAGCATGTGCCCCTACGCAGGGACACGGAACGGATGGGAATCCTCCCCACGTTTGTAGACACGATCTTAAGGCTGATTCATGGCGCGCACTAGAGAGTGTTGGTGAAAGGTGCTAGCTCAAAACCTATCGCGATCCAGCGCTCAGTGTGGCAAGGTTTCCTCATTTCGGCCACCTTATTTGCAGGTCAAGTTAGCAGACGAAACCCAGGCTGCACTGGAATGGATTCAGCAGTATGGAGCGCTGACGGATAGTGCTCTCAATGTACGAAAGACCCGATGCATGGAAATGAGCAGAGGGCTACCGCCATGGGCAGCAGAGCTTATCAGCAAGGTTCCCATTATCAAATGTTTGGGAGTGGTATTCCAAGGAAACACAGGACGTACAGCGTCGGATAATTATCGACGGCTACTGCGACAGATTTGCGCATTAGTACGACAACACACACTGCGATCCACAGATGTGTTCCAGAGCGCACATTATGTCAGTGACTATTTGTCACCAGAAATAAGTCTCTTGGCACACATACTGCCTTTACCCACCACCATTTCGTCGAGACTACAGCCGACCTTCGAACATTTCGTGAGTGCCGACCCCCTCTTCAAAATCCGCTTCGATACTTTGACGCTGCCACCGAGAAGAGGCGGCATCAGACTCGTTAACTTGAGGAACAGACCGCGTGCTTTATTTCTCAGTACGAAGCGAGAACCGAGCACGTCACCTTAGTAGGCGTTGTGGTCAAAGAAGTGGTCCCTCATTCACTCTGTCCACCAGTCACTGTTGGCCACATCATGGCAACGCTCGCACACCTTCAGGACCTCTTCGACGATTACAGTTACCTTCAGGACAGTTTACCGGAAACCAGGCTGCCCACAACGAAAGACATATATCGAAGATTCCTTCAGCAACAATAACGCAATGTGGTCGAAGAGGATTACCTGGCGATACGGTGGCAGAAAATGTGGATAGCGATTCATCTTCCCTCTCTCCCTACAGAAGTACGTGCGTTGTGATACGTGGAGGAGAACGGCAAGTTCCCGAATCGCCAACGACTGCGCTTTATTCGCCTGATCGACAATCCAATATGCCCCCACTGCGCGGTCGTCGACTCCGTTTGACACCGTTTGATTTTTGGCAGGGAAATCGACTGTTGGCTTGTAATGAGGAAAATGCTGACTCTTTCACTGCGTATGGCGCACACGGTGATGAAACCTAACGATCTACTGTTCCCGTACAAAGTATACTTTCCCACCACCAGAACAAAGTCCATAAACTGGATAGAGGAATGGCGACGTATTATCTGTGTTTGACCAATGACAACAACGTCATAGACTTCTGGTACATACTGCAAGAGCAACATATGATCTTGCGGCGGCACGTGAAATGTGAACATCTTTTTCCAGTTACTTAGGTTCTTTATTCATGGACTCTTCAGCTAACTGGACTTCGGATACCTGGCGTGTTCCGGATATCAAAAGCGAAATGAGAAGATAGCTCAAAGTTCAGAAACTTACGTTCATTCCTGATGTATTCAGGGGACTACATATCGTTTTCAAGCTAGAGAGAAGCCGATCTGGATATACGCCATCACCGCCGTTGCAGGGTCCCGCTTCTTTTTTTTTTTTTTTCTTTTTTTAGTGAACTCTTTAAACCTAGATGGCATTGGCAGCCGTCTCTACGTTTGGATGTGTTGACTGGCACCTTTAGTTCCTACATGTTGTGTTTTGCGCCTATCAAAGGCAAAACAAATCAATAGCCACAAAAATAACTCAAATAAAAGTCAAATAAAACTTTATAAAAATAAAAGAAAATAAAAAATTTCATACCTAGGACCACATCCCCACAAAAATGGAGGGAGGAGACATTGCGTCCAGGCCTCTGGTTCCGACCCTTGCCCACTCTGCCCCCGCCAGCCATGAGGAAAAGACTGAATGACCGAAGATAGGATAACGTTTTACTAGTCGGAGCGTGGAATGTTAGAAGCTTGAACATTCGTTGAATTTTAGAAGCTTGATCGTTAGAAGCTATACAATCTTAAAAGGGAAATGCAGAGGCTCAATCTAGACATAAAAGGGATCAGTGAAGTGAAGTGGAAAGGAGGCAAGGATTTCTGGTCCAATGTATATAGAGTAATGTCAATAGCAGCAGAAACTGGTATAACTGGAGTAGGATCCCTTATAAATAGGAAGGTAGAGTGTGTTACCGTGAACAGTTAGTGATAGATGTCGCAAGCTAAAAATGAAGAGATAGAGAAAGTGTATGAGGATATTGAAAGGGTAATACACTACTTACAGGGAGATGAAGATCTGATTGTCATGGGGGACTGGAAATGCAGTTGTAGGGGAAGAAGTAGAAGAAAAGGTTACAGGAGAATATGGGCCTGAGACAACGAATGAAAGACGAGAAAAACTAATTGAGTTCTGTGTTAATTTTCAGCTAGTAATAGCGAATACTATGTTCAAGAATCACAAGGTCGCTCACTACCGGGACCATCCGATCGCCGTGTCAGCCACAGAACGAATCACAAGAGGAGGAGGTATACTTGGAAAAGGTCAGATTTCGGTTAGATTACATCTTGGGATACGGAAGTACTAAGGAATTACGAGATACACGTGAAGCTCTCTAACGCTATAGATACATAGATACAGCAATAAGGAGTAGTTGAGTAGGCAGTACAGTTGAGAAGGAATTGACACGTCTAAAGAGGGCAGTCGCAGAAGATGGAAAGAAAAACATACGTACAAAGAAGGTAATTGCGAAGAAACCTTGGATAACAGAAGAAATACTTCAGTTGATCGATGAAAGAAGGAAGTACATAAATGTTCAGGGAAATTCAGGAATACACAAGTATAAACCGTTGAGGAATGAAATAAATAGGAAGTGCAGGGAATCTAAGACTAAGTGGCTGAATATATCGAAAAAGAAAGTGTTGTCGGAAGGACTAATTCAGCGCAGAGGACAATCAAATTAACGTTCGGTGAAATTAAAATCAAGGGTGGTAACATAAAGAGTGCAACGGGAATTGCACTGGTAAATGGAGAGGAGAGAGCGGATAGTTGGACAGGGTACATTGAAGACCTCTGTGAGGGGGAAGATACGTTTGACGTGATAGAAGAAGAAACAAGAGTAGATTTAGAAGAGGTAGGAGATACAGTATTAGAATTAAAATTTAAGAGAGCTTTGGAGGAATTACGATCAAATGAGGCAGAAGAGATTGTAAACAATCAATCAGATATTCTAAAATCATTGGGAGATGTGGCATAAAAATGGAGATTAACACTGGTATGTAGAACGTATGAGTCTGACTTTAGTAAAAATATCATTCACAAAATTCCGAAGATGGCAACAGCTGAAAAGTGCGAGAATTATCGTAACATTAGCGTAACAGCTGATCCATCGAATTCCATGACAAGAATAATATAGAGAAGAATTGAAATGGAAACTGAGGATGTATTCGATGACGATCAGTTTGGGTTTAGGAAAGGTAAATGCACCAGAGAGGCAATTCTGACGTTGCGGTTGATAATGGAGATTAAAAAAAAATGAAGACACGTTCATGGAATTTATCGACCTGGGAAAATAGTTTGACAATGTAAAACGGATGCTGAGAAAAGTAGGAGTAGGCTACAGGGAGAGACGGCTAATATACAATATGTATAAGAACCGAGGGGGAATGATGAGAGTCGCCGAAGAAGAACGAAGAGCTCGGATTAAAAAGAGTGTAAAAGAGGGATGTAGTCTTTGTCCCCTATTAAATCTGTATATCAAAGAAGCAATGATGGAAATAAAAGAAAGATTCAGGAGTGGAATTGTAATTCAAGGTGAAAGAATATCAATGATGCGACTCGCTGATGACAGTGCTATCCTGAGTGAAAGTAAAGAAGGATTACAGGATCTGCAGAATGGAATGAGAAGTCTAATGAGTACAGTTATGGATTGAGAATAAATCGAAGACAGATGAAAGCAGTATAAATTAAACTCAACATCACGATCAATGGTCACGAAGTAGATGAAGTTAAGGAATTCTGCTACCTAGGCAGCGAAATAACCAATGACTGATGGAGTAAGCACTTCAAGAGCAGATTAGCACTGGAGAAAAGGGCATTCCTGGCCAATAGAAGTCTACTATTATCAAACATAGACCTTAATTTCCGGAAGAAATTTCTGAAAATGTACGTTTGGAGCACAGCATAGTGTGGTGGTGAAACATGGACCTTGGAAAAAGCGGAACGGAAGAGAATCTAAGCATTTGAGATGTGGTGTTACAGATGAATGTTGAAATTAGGTGGACTGGTAAAGAGGAGGACTGACAAGGAGAAGGAACAGAATGGTAGGACATCTGTTAAGACATGAGGGAATGACTTCCATGTGCTGTAGAGGACGAAAACCGTATAGAAGGAGAGAGACTGAAATATATCCAGCAAACAATTGAGGACGTAGGTTGCAAGTGCTACTCTGAGACGAAGAGATTTTCACAGGAAAGGAATTCGTAGCGGGCCGCATCAAACCAATCACAAGACTGATGACTCAAAGAAAGACGAAGTGATCATCTAACAGATCCTCAATTTTCTTTTCCTTTCTGCTGTGTACTATTCTTGTCACCAACCTGGACGCATGAGCTGTTAGTCCGATTTTACGATGGTTCGTGCACTTGCAGTTTTCGGATCTGTGTGGATGATGAAGTCAGGTATTATATCACCAGACCTGTATATTCTACTTTCCAACCTAAATAGTCTTTCTGTTTCTATTTCCGCCTACGATTTAGAAACTCTGATTGAACGGCATCTATGCCTGCTGCCTATTCTGCCTATTTGATTTTAACTCTTCCAAAGGTCTTTCAAAATCTGATACCAGTATAGGATACCTTATCTCCTATATATACCCTCTTGTTTCTTCTTTTATCACTTCTTCAGACAAGTCTTCCCCCTCATAGAGGTCTTCAGTGTACCCTTTCCACCTATCCAGCTTTTCCTCTGCATTAGCAGTGGAATTCCCATTGCACTCTTAATGTTACCACATTCGATTTTAATTTCACCTACAGTTGTTTTGACCTTTGTGTATGCCGAATCAGTCCTTCCGACTACCATTTCTTTTTCGATTTTTTCTCATTTCTCATTCAGGCGTTTCTCCTTAGCATACCTGCATTTTAGATTTATCTTTCTCCAAAGCGACTTGTATTTCTCTGTTCCTGAATTTCAATGAACGTTTTTGTACCTCCTTCTTTCATCTATCTACTGAAGTGTTTCTCCTGTTACCACCAGGGTTTCTTCGCAGCTACCTACTTTGTACCTGTATTTTTTTTTTTCCTTCAGACTTCTGTGAATGCCCTTTTTAGAATTTTCCATTCCTCTTCAACAGAACTACCCACAGAGCTGTTCATTGTTGCAATATCTATAGCCTTAGAGACCTTCAAGCGTCTCTTTTCGTTCCTTAATACTTCCGTATTCCACTTTTTTGGGCATTTATTCTTCCCGACAAGTCTCTTGAACTTCAGCCACCTCTTCATTACTGCCACATTGTGATCTAAGTCTCTATCTGTTCCTGGGTCCACCTTACAATCCATTATCTGACTTCGGAATCTCTGACTGACTATGATGTAATCTACCTGAAAACTTCCTGTACCACCCGGCTTTTTCCAAGTATACCTCGTCCTCTTGTGATTCTTGAACAGAGTATTCTCTATTATTAGCTGAAATTTAGTACAAAATTCGATTAGTCTTTCTCCTCTCTCATTCTTTGTCTCAAGCCCAATTCTCCTGTAAACCTTTCTTCTACTCCTTTCCCTACACCCGCATTCCAATTTCCCGTGACTATTAGACTTTCATCTCCCTTTACGTACTGAATTACCCGTTCAATATCCTCATATACATTTTCTCTCTCTTCATCTTCGGCTTATTGTGACGCCATGCGGTGTTGGTTTGCTACCGATGCTTATGGGAACAGACCTGTCACTAAACTGTTCACAGTAGGACACTCTCTGCCCTCCCTACCAATCCATAACGAATTCTACTCCAGCTATAACATTTTCTGGCGCTGTTGATATTACCCTGTACACATCTAACCAGAAAACCTTGTCTCCCTTCCATTTCACTTCACTGACCCCCACTGCATCTGAACTGAAATTTAGCATCTCCCTTTTCTAGCTTCCCTGCCACGTTCAGACTTCTGACACTCCAAGCCCCGTCTCGTAGAACGTTATCCTTCCGTTGGTTATTTAAATTTTTCTCATGGTCATCTCCCCCTTTGCAGTCTCCTCCCGGCGATCCGAACGGGGACTAGTCCGGGTTTTTTTGATAATGGAGAGACCATAATGACACTTTTTGATGAATGGGACATGTCGTATGTATACATATTATATGCCTTTAATGCAGTGGTTTCCATTGCCTTCTGCATCCTCTTGTAGTTGGTCATTGCCTTTAGGGGGTTAACTTCGACTGCTCTTTAGGACACACCAGGCGTGTGGTCTCCAAGGAAACTTGCAAAAACTGTATTTCCTTCAACCAGAAATCGAATGTTTGGGACAAAAAACAATTAATTATCCTTTGTACCACATGGACAGACTGGACAAACATGCTGAACCCATCACTGAGCCACCGCCACCGACTAATTTAAAGGGGCTGCAATCATTGCTTGAGATAATAAAGTACTATGGAAATTTATGCTTAAAGCGTAAGGCATACCACCAAAGAACTACGTCATTTACGCGTACAATTGAAATGGACAGAGGAAGACCAAGCAGCTTTCAAATATCTTAAGATATGCTTTAAGAAATCCTCTTGCCTAGCATCGGTTGATCGCACAAGACCACGGACAGCACGGAAAAACCCATCACTTATATATTAAAATCTTAAACAGCAGCCCTGATAAATCACAACGAAAATGACAAATAACATCTAGTGCTCATTCAAATAATTAAAGGCTTCCATTTCAGGAAATAAACTCGATTTAATATTTCCGTGAAAAGATAGACTTAATTCGTGCCCACGACTCATCAACAAACAGCTACGGCCATCATAGCTGACACAGCCTTTTTTCTTGTAATTCGTCGATAGCTGGATCTCTGTGGTTGTCTTTAAATTTATTCCAAGTGCCTCAACACGACGAGGAGAGAGCAGAGTCACGCGCACTGTGCTCTTCGAGGAGGACCAATATTTGGGACGATTTGGCGAAAACAGCTTAATCTTGGTTCAACGCCAGTACTTAGTAAGGACCGCTTCCGCGACGTCCGACTCAGTAACGACGGAAGGTCCTAGTAACTTAACAACAGGCGGTAACTTAATCGCTGGGAGTAAAGGAGAGAGGGTCAGAATGAAGAGAAAGACTCTATCTCAGACATTCTGTGGATAGTCAGCCGTTCCATGGTGGCTGGTGATCTCGAGGAAGCAGGATTCTTAGGGGGCAAGATTTACAATACACACAAATAATTTAGTCGATATTGCCAGTGGCTTCACGAAATTGCTCGCAGACGATGCTGTAGTGTTTAGGAAGTTTGCAACACCAGAAGAATACAGAAAATGCCACAAAAACCTGTGGTGGATTGATGACCAGGGAATGGTAGCTGATCCTGAACGTAAGTAAATGTAACAAACTGCTCATTAATAGGCAAAGATATCCACTGCTATTCTTTTTAATGTGGGTGAAAAATAACTGGAAATCGTAAGAAACGTATAGCACACCTTTAGGCGTAGATACAGAGTCGATATCTGGACTAACACAGTGTTCACCTCTTAGGGACCTTCAGAGCACCATATCGAAGACTGGCAAGAGTTCAGTTTCAACTCTTTTCAATACTCCCCCCGCAACATGTGGTGTTCTGTTTTACATAACACCCGTATAAAAACATCGAACAAAATATTTGAAAGCGAGCGATGCAAATAAATTCAAATCAATGCATAAAACGTCTGTACTAAATATGATGCCATCTCAGTATGCAAACGACCATCTCGCAACAAACAAACCGATAAATACTTTCGACAGATGGTTTGCATGCAGATGAAAGTCTGTTATATCTTTCGGCGTGTAGAAATTTGCCAGTGGTGGGTCCCAGAAAATAGGTCCTCACGTCGAAAATATTCATCTAGTGGAACATTATACAAATTGTAACGGGTATGAATGCAGATATACACTCCTGGAAAGGGAAAAAAGAACACATTGACACCGGTGTGTCAGACCCACCATACTTGCTCCGGACACTGCGAGAGGGCTGTACAAGCAATGATCACACGCACGGCACAGCGGACACACCAGGAACCGCGGTGTTGGCCGTCGAATGGCGCTAGCTGCGCAGCATTTGTGCACCGCCGCCGTCAGTGTCAGCCAGTTTGCCGTGGCATACGGAGCTCCATCGCAGTCTTTAACACTGGTAGCATGCCGCGACAGCGTGGACGTGAACCGTATGTGCAGTTGACGGACTTTGAGCGAGGGCGTATAGTGGGCATGCGGGAGGCCGGGTGGACGTACCGCCGAATTGCTCAACACGTGGGGCGTGAGGTCTCCACAGTACATCGATGTTGTCGCCAGTGGTCGGCGGAAGGTGCACGTGCCCGTCGACCTGGGACCGGACCGCAGCGACGCACGGATGCACGCCAAGACCGTAGGATCCTACGCAGTGCCGTAGGGGACCGCACCGCCACTTCCCAGCAAATTAGGGACACTGTTGCTCCTGGGGTATCGGCGAGGACCATTCGCAACCGTCTCCATGAAGCTGGGCTACGGTCCCGCACACCGTTAGGCCGTCTTTCGCTCACGCCCCAACATCGTGCAGCCCGCCTCCAGTGGTGTCGCGACAGGCGTGAATGGAGGGACGAATGGAGACGTGTCGTCTTCAGCGATGAGAGTCGCTTCTGCCTTGGTGCCAATGATGGTCGTATGCGTGTTAGGCGCCGTGCAGGTGAGCGCCACAATCAGGACTGCATACGACCGAGGCACACAGGGCCAACACCCGGCATCATGGTGTGGGGAGCGATCTCCTACACTGGCCGTACACCACTGGTGATCGTCGAGGGGACACTGAATAGTGCACGGTACATCCAAACCGTCATCGAACCCATCGTTCTACCATTCCTAGACCGGCAAGGGAACTTGCTGTTCCAACAGGACAATGCACGTCCGCATGTATCCCGTGCCACCCAACGTGCTCTAGAAGGTGTAAGTCAACTACCCTGGCCAGCAAGATCTCCGGATCTGTCCCCCATTGAGCATGTTTGGGACTGGATGAAGCGTTGTCTCACGCGGTCTGCACGTCCAGCACGAACGCTGGTCCAACTGAGGCGCCAGGTGGAAATGGCATGGCAAGCCGTTCCACAGGACTACATCCAGCATCTCTACGATCGTCTCCATGGGAGAATAGCAGCCTGCATTGCTGCGAAAGGTGGATATACACTGTACTAGTGCCGACATTGTGCATGCTCTGTTGCCTGTGTCTATGTGCCTGTGGTTCTGTCAGTGTGATCATGTGATGTATCTGACCCCAGGAATGTGTCAATAAAGTTTCCCCTTGCTGGGACAATGAATTCACGGTGTTCTTATTTCAATTTCCAGGAGTGTATTTATTGGTTACCGGGTTCGGTGTACTGAACATTATTAGATCAGTGTTTACTTCTTTTTTGGACTAATAATTATAGGTATTGTAAGTAATGTCTTTTTAGATTGACTAGTACCTCCAAGCACATGTGGCGAGAGCACGCCATTAATGCTTATTTTAGCCGGCCTCTGTGGCCGAGTGAATCTAGGTGCTTCAGTCCGGAACCGCGTGACCGCTACGGTCGCAGGTTCGAATCCTGCCTCGGGCATGGGTGTGTGTGGTGTCCGTAGGTTAGTTAGGTTTAAGTAGTTCTAAGTTCTATGGGACTGATGACCTCAGATGTTAAGTCCCACAGTGCTCAGATCCATTTTAACCCATTTTTTGATTGTTTATTTTTCACTCGGCAGCCGCTGTTGAAGTATACACGCGTGGGCACCAAAAGGTAATCATTAATGAGAGGTGTAGTCTACTTAGTGGTGCAGTTACAGTGTAGGAAACATCAAATTGTACAGTTTCCAGGACGCTTCTCCAGGTGGGTGTGAACTGAATTTGAGAAATGGAAAATAATAAACGCTAAAATGAAGATTTGGCCCTGTCTGACCACCCCCTGAAGCAGATCTTAGGATATCTTAAAGGACTTTAACATATAAATTACAACCTAAACATAAATGAATGATTAAGGCAACTAATACTACTAAATGATGAACGTTGTTCCTGTTTATATATTTATTGTAGATTAAAAAAAACATTCATATTACAAAGTTTACATTTCCTAAGTGTCCCTTATTATGACTACACGATCTGATATTAATAACGCGGAATGACTGACATCATCTACGTACCAAACACTAGAAGACATTACTTTCAAAGATGATCAACGGTGGTGTGGAACCTCAGTGGAAATAAACTAACGTGATCACAGCTGTTTAACTTTTATAGCCCTAATATGCCGAAGAAGTTTGCGATATCACCGTATGTACTGTGTCCGATGTGTCGAAGTGAAAGTTCTCGTATTCGTCTGCGACGATATAAGAACTCCAGCCATAAATAAACTCTTTCAAACACTAGGACGGCAGAAGGCCGTCCTCTGACTAATATACTCTAATACCGTCTTCTCCTCTCTGTGTTCTACAGACGAGAAACGTTAACTCCTAGACACGAGGACGGAGTTTAGATAACGTCACAACATAATTATTGGCAGCAGAGGTGCTCTCAATTACTGCACGCTCCGTACTCAACGACTTCCGACCCGGAGAGGAGGTCCAGAATTGTGTATGTTCTCCTGAGAGCAAAGACAGCAGGTCCGCCTGCACCAACGAAACTGATACTGGACGACTGTCAAATCGGAAGACGTCTTCTCTCCACCACTGGCACCCCCAACATGGCTCGGCTCCCCACCATTGTAATTCGGAAAACGAATCATATTCCCGAAACCACAGAATATTCTCCCTCTCTACAGATTCTTCTGAACGCCAACCAACCACATTTTAATCTTTTTTCGTCCAGCGTGGAATGTTCCGAGGAAAACCCTATCCTCGTACGATTGTACGCTTCTGAGTAAAAGTCGTTGGAAATAACCCAACCTGCGTGGTTTATGAGGTGCCTCTTCTTCGTTCCTCTCGCCTGCGCCCAAGATTTTCGTAGTTTCTGAGGTATAATCTTTCTGGAAACCCTTTATATAGGTACCCGTGGTCTAGGGGCTTGTGGTATAAAGTAAAACCAAATTAAGAATGTATTAAAACCGTAAAAAAAATAAATAAATAAACAATAATTCCCACAAAAGATTTCCCCTTCCCATCCCTGACTCCTTGACGGACGAGGGGGACACTGCGACCAGGCCTCGGGTTACGACCCCTGATCGCACTGCCTCCCGCGCCCTCCCCCACCTTCTTAAAAAAAAATAAAATAAAATAAAATAAAATAAACAAAAAAAGGGGGTAGCTTCTTTGATTCATAATCAAAACGTCTTCGGTCTCGGGTTCGATCCCCGCCACTGCCTAAATTTTGATAAATAATCAGCATTGGCGGCCGAAGACTTACGGCATAAGAAGTCAGCCTCATTCTGCCAACGGCCTTGTCAAAGAGGGCGGAGGAGCGGATAGAGGTTCAGGGCACTCTCTTGTCCTAGGGGTGGGAAAGTGCTCCTAAAGGCGGAAGAATCAGCAATGATCAACGACATGAGGATGCAGAAGGCAATGAAAACCACTGCATTAAAGACACGTAACGTGTATCCACAGGACATGTGGCCTGTAATTGAAGAAGTGTCATGATGATCTCTCCATTGGCAAAAGATTCCGGAATAGTCCCCCATTCGGATCTCCGGGAGGGGACTGCCAAGGGGGAGGTTACCATGAGAAAAAGATTGAATAATCAACGAAAGGATAACGTTTTACGAGTCGGGGCGTGGAATGTCAGAAGCTTGAACGTGGTAGGGAAACTAGAAAATCTGAAAATGGAAATGCAAAGACTCGATCTAGATAGTGGTCAGTGAAGTGAAGTGGAAGGAAGACAAGGATTTCTGGTCAGATGAGTATCGGGTAATATCAACAGAAGCAGAAAATGGTACAACAGGTGTAGGATTCGTTATGAATAGGAAGGTAGGGCAGAGAGTGTGTTACTGTGAACAGTTCAGTGACCGGGTTGTTCTAATCAGAATCGACAGCAGACCAACATCGACAACGATAGTTCAGGTATACATGCCGACGTCGCAAGCTGAAGATGAAAAGATAGAGAAAGTGTATGAGGATATTGAAAGGGTAATGCAGTATGTAAAGGGGGACGAAAATCTAATAGTCATGGGCGACTGGAATGCAGTTGTAGGGGAAGGAGTAGAAGAAAAGGTTACAGGAGAATATGGGCTTGGGACAAGTAATGAAAGAGGAGAAAGACTAATTTCTGTAACAAGTTTCAGCTAGTAATAGCGAATACCCTGTTCAAGAATCACAAGAGGAGGAGGTATACTTGGAAAAGGCTGGGAGATACGGGAAGATTTCAATTAGATTACATCATGGTCAGATAGAGATTCCGAAATCAGATACTGGATTGTAAGGCGTACCCAGGAGCAGATATAGACTCAGATCACAATATAGTAGTGATGAAGAGTAGGCTGAAGTTCAAGACATTAGTCAGGAAGAATCAATACGCAAAGTAGTGGGATACGGAAGTACTAAGGAATGACGAGATACGTTTGAAGTTCTCTAACGCTATAGATACAGCAATAAGGAATAGCCCAGTAGGCAGTACAGTTGAAGACGAATGGACATCTCTAAAAAGGACCATCACAGAAGTTGGGAAAGAAAATATTGGTACAAAGATGGTAGCTGCGAAGAAACCATGGGTAACAGAGGAAATACTTCAGTTGATTGATGAAAGGAGGAAGTACAAACATGTTCCGGGAAAATCAGGAATACAGAAATACAAGTCGCTGAGGAATGAAATAATTAGGAAGTGCAGGGAAG
Source organism: Schistocerca piceifrons (assembly GCF_021461385.2). Lineage (NCBI taxonomy): Eukaryota > Metazoa > Arthropoda > Insecta > Orthoptera > Acrididae > Schistocerca > Schistocerca piceifrons. The sequence continues at coordinate 86,311,667 of NC_060141.1, forward strand.
CTAAGACGAAATGGCTGCAGGAAAAATGTGAATCCATCGAAAAAGATATGATTGTCGGAAGGACAGACTCAGCATACAGGAAAGTCAAAACAACCTTTGATGACATTAAAAGCAGCGGTGGTTACATTAAGAGTGCAACGGGAATTCCACTGTTAAATGCAGAGGAGAGAGCAGATAGGCGGAAAGAATACATTGAAAGCCTCTATGAGGGTGAAGATTTGTCTGATGTGATAGAAGAAGATTCAGGAGTCGATTTAGAAGAGATAGGGGATCCAGTATTAGAATCGGAATTTAAAAGAGCTTTGGAGGACTTACGGTAAAATAAGGCAGAAGCGATAGATAACTTTCCATCAGAATTTCTAAAATCATTGGGGGAAGTGGCAACAAAACGACTATTCACGTTGGTGTGTAGAATATATGAGTCTGGCGATATACCATCTGACTTTCGGAAAAGCATCATCCACACAATTCTGAAGACGGCAAGAGCTGACAAGTGCGAGAATTATCGCACAATCAGCTTAACAGCTCATGCATCGAAGTTGCTTACAAGAATAATATACAGAAGAATGGAAAAGAAAATTGAGAATGCGCTAGGTGACGATCGCTTTGGCATTAGGAAAAGTAAAGTGACGAGAGAGGCAATTCTGACGTTACGGCTAATAATGGAAGCAAGGCTATAGAAAAATCAAGACACTTTCATGGGATTTGTCGACCTGGAAAAAGCGTTCGACAATATGAAATGGTGCAAGCTGTTCGAGATTCTGAAAAAAGTAGGGGTAAGCTATAGGGAGAGACGGGTCATATACAATATGTACAACAACCAAGAGGGAATAATAAGAGTGGACGATCAAGAACGAAGGGCTCGTATTAATAAGGGTGTAAGACAAGGCTGTAGCCTTTCGCCCGTACTCTTCAATCTGTACATCGAGGGAGCAATGATGGAAATAAAAGAAAGGTTCAGGAGTGGAATTAAAATACATGGTGAAAGGATATCAATGATACGATTCGCTGATGACATTGCTATCCTGAGTGAAAGAAGAATTAAATGATCTACTGAACGGCATGAACAGTCTAATGAGTACACAGTATGGTTTGAGAGTAAATCGGAGAAAGACGAAGGTAATGAGAAGTAGTAGAAATGAGAACAGAGAGAAACTTAACATCAGGATTGATGGTCACGAAGTCAATGAAGTTAAGGAATTCTGTTACCTAGGCAGTAAAATAACGTATGACGGACGGAGCAAGGAGGACGTCAAAAGCAGACTCGCTATGCCAAAAAAGGCATTTCTGGCCAAGAGAAGTCTACTAATATCAAATACCGGCCTTAATTTGAGGAACAAATTTCTGAGGATGTACGTCTGGAGTACAGCATTGTATGGTAGTGAAACATGGACTGTGGGAAAACCAGAACAGAAGAGAATCGAAGCATTTGAGATGTGGTGCTATAGACGAATGTTGAAAATTAGGTGGACTGATAAGGTAAGGAATGAGGAGGTTCTACGCAGAATCGGAGAGGAAAGGAATATGTGGAAAACACTGATAAGGAGAAGGAACAGCTGATAGGACATCTGCTAAGACATGAGGGAATGACTTCCATGGTACTAGAGGGAGCTGTAGAGGGCAAAAACTGTAGAGGAAGACAGAGATTGGAATACGTCAAGCAAATATTTGAGGACGTAGGTTGCAAGTGCTACTCTGAGATGAAAAGGTTAGCACAGGAAAGGAATTCGTGGCGGGCCGCATCAATCCAGTCAGTAGACTGATGACCAAAAAAAAAAACCCTCATGGTTCAGCTACAAAACCGGCCGGTCGCGACTGTAGGTGCTATGACGTCCGTCTTGCTATTTCCTCTGTTTAAGCAGGACCAACACACCTGTGTGGGGCTTGGGTTCTGTGTGCCATTTCATTTCCACTGTCCTTCCAACCTCTTCTAGTATGACAATAAAGGCACTGTGTCACCTTTCATGCAATAAGCGTTAACAGTTATTTATTCATATATACGATTACTACCTATCAAATAATACCTAAGGTACGAAATTATAGCCACTTTACAAGTTCATGACGTGTTTGTGGGAAGACTGTTTGACACAGAGAAAAAGCAACCAGCGACCTGAAGTTTGTACATACATAAAAATATGTGCACTTATACCCGTTACACCCTACATAAAAAGCGATAAGTAAATATTCTCCACTGGTAGATTATTCACCTCTGGTTATTATCACTAGTGGGTAACGGAGAAATGAGTGGTTGAGTAGTGACACAGCTCAAGAGATAATTCAAAGTGCTTTCCCGATAATGAAACTATTGATACTTATTCATTCATCCCCCTCTTTTCCCGTAAGGGTTTCACTATGTCCAATGTAGGACGAAACATACTCCTCTTTATCTCTTATGTTAATGCTACTAACCGAATTTTAAAACATTGAAAACAATAGTATATGGAGTTCTACGTCAGCATATCGACTGTCTGATCACAGTCAATTGTGCTAACTGCTTACTGCCGTTGCACAGTCAAGATGCAATAAATCGTATCAGCTGCATTTAAAGTGTATGAAATCGCAATTAAGTAGCTAGATTTCGAAAACCTAGCCTAAATTGTAAATTCTTGATCAGGTAATTACTTTCCACATGTTCAAAAGCGGGAAATTTTTTCCTTGTCTGCAGTATGGCTGAACTGATGTGAGAGTCGCCCCTAACCAATGTTACTATTCATGCAGGGTAATTTTACTAAATAGGTATAAACTGCAAGAAACAATCCCTACAGGATAAGGAGCAATAAGGTCACATGTACATATGGCCTTAAATGCGTTCAATTGGGTATATGCCCACTTCAGTGTGGAAGTAGAGACTCTTTGACAGTGTCGGTTCCACGGGCTGAAAGCACACATGAGAATTCACCAGGTGAGTTGAGAATGTTCCGCCTGTAGTAGTATTTTACATCCACACTCAAGACGGTGAAGCTACAGCAACATCATGCAGTAGCCACGGTACACTTGAGAGGTTCCATGCCCTCTTTTGCATGTCGCCTCTCATATTCATTAATTTCATTAATGTGTTATGTCATTGCACGGTGGTACCGGGCCGAAAAAGGTTACCGTAATGAATTTGTACTGAGAGCTCAAAATACTTTTCACGTGATTCGTATGCTTGATGGGTTACTTCCCTGGCTGGCCTGTGCGAGGCGAGCATCGGAGGACGCGGCACACTGCGTTTCCGGTTGGGTGGTTGCACCTCTGCGAATACTGAGAGGGTCCTACATCAGTGAACTTAAGCACCTGGTGGAACGACTGACGTCGGTCGAGTTTCGCCTATTGTATGCGGGGCGAAACGACTTGCGACACGTCTGAGTGTCGCCTCAGTTTATGTGTTTATCATTCCGACGCATCCGCAATGAAGACTGCTCGCACTGACTGACTGCGTTGTCCTCTTGATTCTGAGAATACTTGTGGACTGTGCCCTGTAGGGCGCAACTGTCTGGCGCCGAATGTCCGGTGGTCTAGGCTTGTTGTTTTCAAAGCTGGTCAACTGGCAAGTTCAGTGGCCTCAACTCAGTAGCAGAGGCATGATTTCTCAACTTAAACTGAGGCTAGCTGATGTTATAAAGCCCTGCTCGAAATTGGAGGGAACTGTCGTGTGCCGATTTTCGGCACGATTGTGTTCCGGCCGCGAGTGTTAAGGACGATATTGGCCTCGCCAGAGATACTGGGGGGGCCGAGTGGCCCTCTGGCGACGATGAGTGGAGGAGTAGACAGTACCGAGCGAGAAGAACAAAAAATGGTTCAAATGGCCCTGAGCACTATGGGATTTAACTTCGAAGGTCATCACTCCCCTAGAACTTAGAACTACTTAAACCTAACTAACCTAAAAAAATGGTTCAAATGGCTCTGAGCTCTATGGGACTTAACATCTATGGTCATCAGTCCCCTAGAACTTAGAACTACTTAAACCTAACTAACCTAAGAACATCACGCAACACCCAGTCATCACGAGGCAGAGAAAATCCCTGACCCCGCCGGGAATCGAACCCGGGAACCCGGGCGCGGGAAGCCAGAACGCTACCGCACGACCACGAGCTGCGGACTAACTAACCTAAGGACATCACACGAATCCATGCCCGAGGCAGGATTAGAACCTGCGACCGTAGCGGTCGCGCGGTTCCAAATTGTAGCGCCTAGAACCGCTCGGCCATCCCGGCCGGCGAGAAGGACAGAACAGCAGTTGGGTCCGGATGGTCCGAATTGTACATTTAATAATTTTGGCCCTCTGTGGTTGTTGACTGATGGTGAAACCGAGACGCTTGGGAATTTAACGCTGCTGTGGAACCATAAGCCTTGGGATCTGCAATTGTATGGACGCAATTACAGCGAGCTGTGGCCGATGTCGCTAGTGGGTGGTTTGCCACGGCAGATAAACGAGACAGTGTGGATCCAACGTGAACACGCTGTGCTGTAGCATGTTCGCCCACGATAAGGAGTTCATGATACTGGAGAAGAAAGTAATGGACTACGGTACGTGTATTAACCTTCAGTGAGTTCTGCGGGGTTAGTTTGCTTGACTGTATGGAGATTGAGCAGTAATTGTCACTTTTCAGAGGAACTGACGAATGTATAAAAGTGTGGCCAATGCTAGATGGGCGTTGTCATAAAGTTGTTATATTTTTTATTTGTGAACATAATTTTGTTATCAGGATTACTCACTGGATAGATTTGAAATTCAGTTCTGCGCTGTAGTTCAGCGTGTTATAGATACAGGAATTTAGCATATTTACTAATTGTGAGTTTTGTATATGGTTTTATATCTGCGTGTTAAATGAAAGTAAATTCTGAATTTTGAAGGGTACCTTTCTACCATTACGATTCAGTAAGGTTTTATTTGGAAGTGATGTTGTTTGCTACTGTTATCGGTTGAGAATTTATTACCCAAAGGAACAGTTATTTAATCAGTATATTATGATGTGTTTCAAGACTTGTTGTTGTTCGTGAACTATTACTAATAAATTACGTAAATTAGTAATGTTGTGGAAGCTGTTATGGAAGGCACCCATCTCCATTAGCCAATCAACCATTGCCAGTTGGGAACGGGCATAGATGTAACATTAGGGAACTAGAGGCCAGTTGCTAATCCTGTAGTTTGTTGTATTGTTGAAGTGTCTAGTTGCCCCTAAATTAAATTAAAAAGTTCTGCACATTGGTAGCAGAGCGTGGTTGATTGGCTGGAGCTAAGTGTCTTCAAAAAAGGTTCAAATGGCTCTGAGCACAATGGGACTTAACTAAATACATATCCATGCCCGAGGCAGGATTCGAACCTGCGACCGTAGCGGTCCTGCTGTTCCAGACTGAAGCGCCTAGAACCGCTCGGCCACTACGGCCTGCTAAGTGTCTTCAAACTGCGAATAATTAGGTTGCATTGTAAGGTTGCTCCCAACTATTTTTGATCTGATACTGGTGTAATTATTCCAGAATGCCGTCGAATCTGGTGAAGGGCGCGGCTTTATTGAGGAGAAGTGAGCTGATGTACGAACTTCAACGGAGCGGTTTGGATCCACCAGGCAATGTAACTGAATTGTCTGAATTATTCAGGAAGAATATGCATCTCCCGGTAACGATAAATACTACTGAGAAAAGAGAGGTAAAATAGCCAGCTGCCGTTATAGTCTCACCGATTGAGGAAATGTTGGAAAATGTTGACGGTTTTGATATGGGTTCACTAACCGAAAGTCAGGTTGGGAGGCTACAAGCGAGACATGCCCCTTACCTAAATCGGGTGGATGATTTAGTAGGTATGGAGAGGGAGGAAGAGAATGTAATAAGGGATTATTTAAAGCGAATCAGTGATGAGTTTCCTTTAATCTACGTCTAGGGTCACAATCTTTTCTGTTTAACAGATTACCGGTTTCGGCCTTTAATGACCAACATCAGATCTGTTTCATAAGCACAAAGTCCTAATGTACTACAGCCATAGTGGCATCGTCAAATGTTAAATGCGGAATCGGCACCAGCATCGTCGAGCACATATAATTCACGATGCGTATAAATGACGATGCTGGTGCTGATTCCGCATTTAACATTTGACGAAGCCACTATGGCTGTAGTACATTAGGACTTTGTGCTTATGAAACAGATCTGTTGATGGTCATTAAAGACCGAAACCGGTAATCTGTTAAACAGAAAAGATTGTGACCATAGACGTAAATTAAAGGAAAGTTATTACATATACGGGTCACTGCGTTTTTTCGTGACGATGTCGCAGCTTGTGAATCAGTGATGGGCTGTCTCGCATCGGAGGAGTGGAAAGCGAAGCGGAATGTGTAGCGGCGCAGGTCCAGCGACGCTGTGTGGGGAGGGGAATGCGGTTTCAGATTGGCCGTATTTGAAATTACCGCGCCCCATGCAAGATTATTTGACAGAAGGTAAGGAATGGTGTTTAGATTCGGTGGAGTATATTGTGGAGCTTTTGTATTTCATCGTCGGTTTTCAGCGTATTGTGGAGTTTTTGTATTTCATCACAGGTTTTCAGCGGAAAGCGCAAGCTATTGATATGACGAACTTGGAAATTTTAAAACTCTTAGTGGTAAAGTGAAAGGGAGAGTTACTAGAACACCTGTTGAACCCGATTTAGGAGAGACTAACGTTGGAGCAATTTAGAGGGAAAATTTGCTCCTGGATTCCACCCCGTGCGTTGCAAGAATTAGTTTATAGGGAGTATGGTCAAGAGCAGGGGGATAATGAAAAGATTGACGACTTGGTCAAGAGAGTTAGAGAGAGTGCGCTAGCCTCGTGCCTCCCATACTGCGAAGGAGAAATTGTATTACATATTGTTGAAGAATTACTACCAGACGATAGAGAGAGGGCAGTATTTGGCGGGACACCGCAAACGTTTGCCCAGCTGATTGAAGCAGTAAGTCACATCCAGGCTATTATGTATGTAGACTCACGGAGGGCGTGGCGGGCCATTAATTGTGAAAGGGTACGTGGACAGGAGAATCGGTTGGATGAGAAGGAATGGAATAGGAATGTTCAAGCGACCAATAGGAATAGTATGGAAATTACGAGGGTTGTTTTTTAAGTAAGGGCAGTTTTTATTTTTAAAAAAAAGGTACAAATACTTTTGTAAAAAAACTTTTATTTTCTGATTCTACACACTTTTACCTATTTTTCTACATGGTTGCCTTGTTTATTTAAGCACTTGCCATACCGTACAACTAAGTTTTTAATTCCTCTTCAAAGAATTCGGCCGCCTGCTCCGACAACCAAGAGTTCACGGCCGCTTTCACTTCGTCGTCGTCATTGAAGCGCTGCCCACCAAGATCGTGTTTCAGGTACCGGAAAAGGTGAAAATCCCTAGGAGCAAGGTCGGGGCTGTATGGTGCATGGTCCAAAACTTCCCAGCCAAAAGAATCAATCAAATCCCGAGTCTTTTGAGAGGTGTGAGGCCTAGCGTTATCGTGCAGGAGCAAAACTCCTTTTGTCAGCATGCCGCGCCTTTTGTTTTGAATTGCTCTGCGGAGCTTCTTTAGAGTTGCACAGTAGGCATCTGAGTTGATTGTCGTTCCTCGTGGCATAAAGTCCACTAGCAAAACACCGCGCTGGTCCCAGAACACAGTTGCCATAATCTTGCGCTTTGACAGCGTCTGTTTGGCTTTGACCTTGACGGGTGAGGTTGTGTGTCGCCATTCCATCGATTGTCGCTTGCTTTCGGGAGTGATATGGGATACCCATGTTTCATCTCCTGTGACAATTTGACTCAACATGTCATCCCTTTCTTCCTTGTAACGAATCAAAAAGTCCAATGAAGTGGCAAATCTCTTCCCTTTTTGGTCCTCTGTGAGGAGTCTCGGTACCCACCGAGAACACAGTTTCTTAAAGTTTAGGTTTTCAGACACAATTTTGTACGAAACCGATCTTGAGACTTGTGGAAATTCCAAAGAAAGAGTGGAAATTGTGAATCTTCTGTCCTCACGAATCTTTGTTTCGACTGCAGCTCCAAATCATCAGTGATCACAGAGGGACGGCCTGAACGTTCTTCGTCATGGACGTTTTGACGGCCATTTTTAAACTCTCTAACCCATTGACGCACTTTACCTTCACTCATTGCATTCAAGCCATAAACTTCTGTTAACTGACGATGAATTTCTGCAGCTGATAGGCTTCTCGCGGTCAAAAAACGTATCACTGACCGTATCTCACACGCTGCGGGCGATTCAATAACTGTAAACATTATAAAGTAGCACAGCGATGCGTACACGTCAGCTACAGAGCTGCAACTTGCATCAGTGTGAACGGGAAGGATGCCGGCAAGTGGCGCGGTGGCTTGTTGCGGCGTCCGCGCGAACTACGGGACTATACGCGCGAACGGCCCTTACTTAAAAAACAACCCTCGTACTTATACGAATCAGCAGTGGGAAAGGAAAGCAAGATAAGGTGTTGGATTTGTGGGAAGTTAGGCCACATTAGTAGGAATTGTCGGAAGAGCAAGCCAGAGACGTCCTGACAATTACAACAAAAGGTAGAAACGGAACGAAAAGAGATTTGTGCGATAAGTAGAGGGGAGGAGCGGGGTTTACCTTTTGTATGCTGTGTTGTGAATGAGGAACCTGTGTGTGCGTTGTTGGACTCTGGTAGTGCTATTACGGCGATTGAAGAAAATTGGTTCAACCGTAACAGTGCTATTTGTAATTAGGGTAAAATAGGAAAGGATACAGTGTAATACAAGGCGGTAAATTAGTACAGTGTAAGAGTGAAGGTTGTCGCATGGGTTAAACTGAGAATTAGGGATTTCACGTGGAGGGTGATGATGCGATTGGTAAGCGGGCTTGCCGCGACATGCATTCTAGGAGATGATGTTATTAAAATGATTGGATTGGTGACCGACTGGAGTGCAAGCGAATTTGGCTTCAGATTTAAACCAGAGAAGTGTTTTGAATTTTGTAAGCACCAAGGGGAAGTTTCTATGGCAGCTGTGACTAGTGAAGTGGCATTACAAACCAAAAAGAGACAAGAGGAAGAGTTGCAGTAGGAACATTTGGAATTAGAGTCGAAAGAGGAAATACAGAAATTAGTAGTGAATTCCAGGATGTTTTGACGGAGAGGTTGGGGGTGACGTCTCTCGTGGTATATCACATCGAATTATCTGATGATGTGCCTGTTAAGAAAGCACAGTATAGGTTGGCTCCATCTCGAAAGAAATTGTTGAAGAAAAGATTGAAGAGATGTTAGATCAGGAAGTAATTCGGCCCTCAGGTGGTCGATTATAGGGATTTGAATGAAAAAGTGATATTGTGGCCAGTACCTCTTTCGGACCTGCAGTCCTGTTTTGGATGGTTTCACGGTGCCAGGATATTTACCACCTTAGATTTAAACCAGGCTTATAATCAAATTCCGCTCGCCGAAACTTCTAAACCGATTACGGCCTTCTCGACTGCTTGGAATATTCACGAATTCAATAGGGTCCCGTTCGGATTACCTACGGGTGCTGCAGGTCTATCTTAGCTCCTAGACAAAATATTCTCTGACATGAAGTTTAAGGTTATATACCACTACTTTGGCGACTTGGTAGTTTATAGTAATTCCATGCAGGAACATTACCAACATTTAAAGGAGGTTTTAGTAAGGTTAAGGAAGGCGGATCTTACGGTGAATCCAGCCAAGGTAAAGTGTGATTCTGAATCTATGCACTTCTTGGGTCATGTGGTCTCTCTGGAGGGGGACTGAGGAACCGGTGGGAGCTATAAGGTAGTTGCCATTCCTAGAAATGTGAAGGAGGTTGCGAAGTGAGTCATGGTAGCAAATTTCTTCCGTAAGTTCATCCCGCAGTTTGCGGAGAAGGCGGCCCCGTTGAATGACTTACGTAAGAAGGGGCAAAGGTTTGAGTGGGGTCCTTCGTAGGAAGCCGCGTGGGAATCCTTGAAACAGTGCTTGGCGTCAGCACCAGTACTCGCTCTTCCGGATTTCAATGCTCTATTTATACGTCAGACTGACGCCTCAAATGCAGGGGTGGGGAGCGGTCCAGAAGAAGGCCTATAGCGTACGCTTCGTGTGCCTTGAACCATTTAGAAAATAGCTATTCTATTTACGAGCTGGAGGTGCTCGCGGTATTTTTTGGCAATGGGAAATTTCGGTATTACGTGGAAAATACACAGTTTTTCTTAGATACCGATAACCAGTCGCTCACCTGGGTCCTTGCACGTCCTCGTAAGACCGGAAAGATAGCCAGGTGGGCAACAAGGGTCTTGGCAATTAAGTTCCAAGTCAAGAACATTAAAGGATCAGAAAACCAGGTATCCAATGGTCTCAGCCGCCTTTTTCGGGAACCTGACATACAACATTATAGTCATGAGTTGGATGAAGGTAGTGCTTCCACAGGGAGAATTAGTTCGATTATCACTGATTTTCCACAGCTGTTTATAGACATTCGGGAATATCAGGAGAAGGACGACGAGGTGCGAGAGATAAAACAAAATTGAGGGAAAGGTGGTGATACCACACCTGCTTAGAAATGGTGTATTGTGTTGCAAGGCTCTGTGCTACAAAGGTTACAAAATTGTGGTGCCTGGGGATTTGGTGCCTTTCATTTTTAAATATTTTCATGAATCGCCGATGGGTGCCCATTTGGGAATATTTAAAACTCGTTCAAAAATTCGTCAGCATTTCATATGGAAGGGAATGTATAAAGATATTAAGGACAATTTTAGTACATGTCGGGTGTGTGTTACTGCCAAACCAGCGCAGGATGGTAGGATTGGGTGGCTGGAATCCGTACCTGCGGGCTATCCTCTATAGAAAATGTACATCGACCTCGATCTAAGAAGGGTAATAAGTACATCCTAGTATGTATTGATGCCTTCACAAGGTTTACTTTTCTGTATCCCACTAGGGTAGCGACGACTGAAATTGTGATATAGAATTTGATAGAAATATTTGGCGTGTTTGGTCCGCCGCAGTAATTGATTAGTGACAATGCTTCATGTATTACTCCAGGAAGGTTTAAGAACTTTTGCATGGGAATGGGTGTTACTCATGGGAACACGACTCCATATTACCCGAACCCATCGTATGCCGAAAGGGTAAATAGCAATCTCAGGGTGGTATTAATTGCCTATCAAAGTAAAGACCGGGAGAACTGGGATCGCATGCTCCCTTGGCTTATGATGGCGTTTAACAAGGCCAAGCATGAGGCGCATTTGTCGACTTTTGCGGAGCTCATATTGAACTTTAAGATTTCCACTCCTCTGAGTAGCCTATGGTTGCTACCTGAGCACATTGAACCTCAGCAGCTGGTGAAACAGTGGAAAAGGGCGAAGCGCAATATTCTTAAGGCTCATCAGATTCGCGCAAAGCGTTAGAATGAGGGGCGGCTGACAGACCCGTACAAATTGGGAGATTCGGAGTATGTAAGGTGGATAATGTTCCTAAAAAGCTCCTCCCACGTTTCATCGGACAGTATCAGCCCATCTCTCTCAGATAAAGCCGGGTTCATCACCTATTCATTCTGGGGGGGGGGGGGGGGTGGAGTATGTGCCGATTTTCGGCACTATTGTGTTCCGGCCGCGAGTGTTAAGGTCGATATTGGCCTCGCCAGAGATTCTGGGGGCGCCGAGTGGTCCTCTGACGACGAAGAGTGGAGCATTAGGCAGTACCGAGCGAGAAGGACAGAACGGCAGAGTGTTGGGGTGCGGATGGTCCGAATTGTGCATTTGATAATTTTGGCACTCTGTGGTTGTGGACTGATGGTAAAACGGAGACGCCTGGGAATTCAACGCTGCAGTGGAACCATAAGCCGTGGGCTCTGCAATTGTATGGACGCAATTACAGCGAGCTGTGGCCGATGTCGTTTGTGGGTGTTTTTCCACGGTAGATAAACAAGACAGCGTGGGCCCAACCTGAACACGCTGTGCTGTATCATGTTCGCCCACAATAAGGATGTCATGATATTGGAGACGAAAGTAGTGAACTACGGCAGGTGTATTAACCTTCAGTGACTTCTGCGGTGTTAGTTTGCTTAACTGTGAGGAGACTGAGCTGTAACTGTCACATTTCAAAGGAACTGACGAGTGTGTAAAAGTGTGGCCAATGCCGGATGGGCGTTGTCACAAAGTTATTATATTTCTTATTTGTAAACATAATTTTGTTATCAGGATTACTTATTAGATAGATTTGAAATTTAGTTCTGCGCTGTAGTTCAGCGTGTTATAGATACTGGAATTTACCATATCTACTAATTGTGAGTTTTGTATATGTTTTTATATCTGCGTGTTAAATGAAAGTTAATTGTGAAGTTTGAAGGGTACCTTTCTACCATTACGATTCTGTAAGTTTTTATTTGGAAGTGAAGTTGTTTGCTACTGTTATTGGTTGAGAATTTATTACCCAAAGGAACAGTTATTTGATCAGTCTTATACGAATTGTTGTGAGACTTGTTGTTGGTGGTGAACTATTACTAAGGTATTACGTAAATTAGTAATGTTGTGTAAGCAGTTATTGAAGGCACCCATGTCCATTAGCCAATCAACCATGGCAAGTTGGGAACGAGCATTGATGTAACATTAGGGAACTAGAGGCCACTTGCTAATCCTGTTGTTTGTTGTATTGTTGAAGTGTATAGTCGCCCTCAATTACGTAAAAATTCTGCGCAGTCGCTATTGGAGCGAATGATGTTCTGAGACAGTGTGGGGGCATTTTGGAATAAGCACTGAATGCTGATTCGCGGTTTTCGAGCATCGTAGGGAGTTGAGAAATGTTGGCTTCACTCTTGCGTTGTGCGGGCGCATGCATTCGGGATCTAATCTTTGTCGGAGTCGGACGGTCTTGCGACTTAGTCGCTCTTTTTTTCGGCAGAACTTGGAATTCTCGGACAGCCTTCGAGGTCAGGGTTTGAAACAGAGTTGCTGCACAGCAGATGTCGGCACCCACATCATCAGAACGCTGCCTACGGACGACGTGCTGCAGATTTGAGATCTGGTACAGTATTTTACGGCTTCGGCATTGTAGGACATATCATTTTTATACTGAATCCTTCATCAGCATGTGTGCTCGCTTTGCTGCAATTCCACCGTGCTTGTTCCTCCATGTGATCCCATTTGAGGTCTCAGTACTAATCGCAATACTGCATTACAGTCGGGGGAGTAATATTTGATTCATTAGGACCTCCAGTCACTATCGTCAGTCTATTGCATCACAGAGAGTAGGACCCCCTTGTTCACGAACCAACTCTTATTCTCATAATAGTTCTGTATAACTTGCCCTATAGCATATTGCTTGTATTGACAATCAGGTACCTTTGTGTTCAGATTTATAATAAATAACATTGTTATAGTTAATCCACATATCATTTCATAGATAAATGCAGTACCCCATTTCCTGTCGCTTATTATGACAAAATTTCGCTTTTTCTTTACTGAGTAGATAATGATTTTTATTAAACTATTGTGAGTTTGCACTCCTTTTTTACCAACTAGGAGTGTCCACCATCAATTCCTTTCGTTACCGCCATTCACATAATCAATTCGGTAGTAGGTAAGGAGGGGGGCGAGTGCATGTCCAGTTCTCACACAGAATTCGCCAGAATGGAAGAGGTACAAACTCTTCTCCACCCTGGCACCTAACACCCTTCCTACCACCAACGGCAAGTTTTAGACATGGGAAAGTGGAGTCACCCACAGTAAATGCATATACGTCTCGCCTGTATGGCGTTGTGGATGCATGTCTGGTCTCCTAGAGCGGTGGCTAATAATCCCCACCCGCAGACTGAGGTTGAACCAGTGCTGATGGTTCGTTGACACTGTATCATTTGGATTCTCAGCGACCCACAGATGAGTGTTGTAGAGGCTGAACGCACCTGCCCCCGTAAAGGTTGCATTATCTGAGAATAGAATAGATGACAGAAAGCCTAACGCCGTGGTGCCCTGTCGACGAACAAACGACAAAACCGTCACCAAGAAGCCAGCATGCTCTTGTCAGTGACACGGATATCTGCATTTGCGGTGGAGAACGTTCCATACGGTCTTCTCAGTTATCCTATGCTGATGGGCCACGGGCTTGGTGTTCATCACTGTCGAAGATCATTTACCTCCACCTTCTAATGAGTGTACCTCCCTTGCAACGCATTTCCCGCCATTTATCCATACATAAAATCACGCTGTAGACTAAAATAACGTGGAAAAAGTAGGTTCAATAACTGATCAGTGAACCAGATGATGAGTTGTTGGAAAGTAAAAGATATAAAAGCCAGAGATAACGTAGTCTGCAGTGCTTTTAATAAGCTAAAGTGATAGGGCCTTCAAAACTAAGCTTCGCTGGATATGAAAGAGAATGTTCACAATCACTAATGAGAGTTGCTGCAAGCTCTTGCATCGCTTGAGGCATAATGAGAATACAGCCCAGGTAATCAATGTAGAACAGTTTTACTGAAAAGTACATAAACGAAAAGACTCCTCCTTTGGAAGAAATGTAGTGACTACAATACTTTGTGACAGTTGGTGATTAGGAATGGGTTATCCCAAGTCCGAAGTTAGGCTGAAGGTCGTAGCAATGAAACAGTCAAAGTGTAGTATTCACTTGGAAGTAAACCAAAGTAATGTAATGAGGGTCGATGGTCGATATTTAGTTCCTGGTCGTCTCTGCTGCAGAGTCCTGATGGTGGTAAAACCAGACACTGCTGGTTACCTCAGTTGGCGGAGAATGGTGCAGCAAGGCTTTGTTCAGAGCGAAGGTTCTGACTTAGAGATGCAGATGTAGACGGCGCCAGGCCCAGAGGTCGATGTAAGATGCCTGAGAGCAGCTTTGCGCCATCCTAAATAGCCAGTTCACACAGAGATATTAGAGGAAGTACTTGCGATCCGGTTTCCTTTGGAGGCTAACAGGTCGGCGTGGCCAGCAATCTCTGTCAGCACTGCCTCCGCCGCCTGCTGGCCCACGCAGCAATCCTGGTTGAAGCCCAGTCGTCTGCTGACGTAACCGCTTCAGGATTAGATAAGTGCACACCATTGCTGTGAGAAGTGTTGCCAGCCTCTGTAGGGTGTACAGCCCATACACAGCACCCCACCTCCACCCCTTCAACGAGGGACAGAACAGTGCGTGGCACATATCGATGTTCAGGGAACCTGGTGCCTCTTCATTGACCCTTTGTGGAACAGGTGACTCCTTTGGGCTGAGGTCGATGTCCATTTGAATTGTTGTCTCAACTGGGGACAAGTTGCCCTCGTCAGAGGCCGGCAGATGTAGAACCGGCAGCTGTTAGGATTGTGCCCCCTTGCTCAGAGAAAAGGAAAGTGGGATATTTGACTCTGCAACAAAATACTGTGATAAGCCACTGCTACGAGGAGACGCTGTTTTCCATGGGCGTATCTGGTTTACATGCTTTTAACAAATGGGGCTGTCATGGAGACATACTTCCACTATGGCCCGTACCAATAAAAGGGTGATCCTTGTTATGGCCCGTTGGCGGCGATTTTTAGAGCAGTCCAACACCCAGACACCATCTTCGATGGAATAACAGTGGTGCCGAGAACGCAGATAGGGAGAAGAAGTTCTCGTGGTGCACTATGGACAGTTGCTACCAGTTCGCCGTCCGTGGAGGTTTCCGGTGTAAGTCACGCTGTACTGAGGGATGGAGTGATAAGATGTCTAAAAGAAATTGGTAGCTTCATCTGTCACTAAGGCAGTGCTACTTTGCTTGTTGTGACTAGACTAAATGAACAAAACATATCGTAAATCCATCGGGTGTTGGATGAAAAGGCGTTGCCATTGTCAGAACAAAAAGTGGTAATTTTGTAATATTTGACCTGAGTTCAGTTGTTGGTAACCATGGTTTCTGGGAGTCCTTCTACCGAGAACACTCATCCCAGAGTCTGGATAGTCTGTTCTGAGGACGTTGAAGACGTCCGAGAAACCGAGAAAGAAAGGGAAATCTGGTTCCCGTGTAGACTCTGATAAACCACGAATAGACGAAGAAGAGGTCTGCAAAGCCTTCAAATTCTAAATGGAGTTGCGTCCAGGGTGCTGAAGCACCCAGCATAGGGAAGTACATGTGAGCAGGTGCTGCCTGTTTCCTTTGGAAAGTCTCGAATGCTGCCACCAAGATGTCAATATCTACATCGATACCTCATCAATACACACGTTGAAAGGCAGCCTCTGTGTGAGAAGAATTCCCCAGTGGCCCTGTTGTAGGAGGGAGAGGCTGCGATATCATAATGAATGCGGGATCACGACATATGTGCACACTTTGTTCCTTACAAAAAACAACACATCATTCAGACTGAAGAACTCGTGGTGTTTGGACTTACGGATGATGTAACTGTTCCACATCCGTCAGCCATCCTTGATATACTAGACAACTGGATCGTCTGAGGACTGATGGACGATGAACTTGAGAGAAGGGTGGCTACAGCTTCTTCCGTTTCTGAGTCCACGTGGCAACAGAACTATGGTCCCAAATCTAATTGTGTGCTCTGTCCCAATAGTAAACTGTAGCATGTTGAGCAGTCGAGCTCTGATTGTCGCAGAAGGAGCTAGACAAAACCAGTAGCCACTTCTGGAAGCAACACGCCGATTTGTTCGGATCATTGGAGGCTGCAGTGAATAACGATAAAAGAGATTTAATGTCAGTCACCAACGTGAAAAGGCGGCCATAAACACAACCGTGGAATTTCTTGAGTGTGAACGCGATAGATAGGGCCTTTCTTTTATTTGACTTTTGCGTTAATCCTTTGTCAGAGTCTTCAATGTGGAAGCATAACGTGTTCTACACCATCTCCTTCATGCGATAACACTATGCCTGACTACAATTATAAGCATCAGCAACTACAACTAAGGTGCCTTACTGGATGACGGTAAGGCATGTTGGATAGATCAGGGCTTCCTTGATATCTTGGAAGACTTTGTCACAGGTGGGAGAGTCCAATAAAATTATGGTATATTGATAATTTTTATTTATGGACAGTCTGACAGCAACAGAAAAAAAACACAATCTTAGTGCCATACGCGTTTGGCCCTTATTTTCTGTAAGACATTATCAGTGGCTTGGAATATGTACGTTTGCTGTTTAATTTACATTTTGTTCACTGTACCTATAGGTTACGAACAGTTCTGGTGGTTGGTATTTCCTATTAAGTAGTAATGTTTTGAACTGTACTTACAGGTTGCGTGGACGATTTCCTACATATTACGATCCTGTTGTATTTTTGGTGTTGTTCTTCCTCTTGTAAATTCCAATTCTCTGTTTTTTCCCACATTTCACGGCACTATACCCTGAAACCTTGTTTCGAAGCAATGTTTTGGGTTCTATTGGCGACTGTCAGTTGTTTTTGCCAGAGATCGAATGTTATTGCCAAACTTTCGAGTATAATTATTGAAGTATCTGTGATCTGTTCGTGTATGCTTTTGTGAGTGTGTGTGTGTGTGTGTGTGTGTGTGTGTGTGTATGTGTCTGTGCGTGTGTGCGCGTGTGTGTGAGTGTGTTTATGTTTGTGATATTTTTTTTGTGTGATTTTTTTTGTGTGTGGGCTGTGTTTCTATGTGTGTCCAGAAGGCGAAGGGGGAAGTGTCTTTTTCTTGGTTGTGTGAGAGGAACCATTGGTTTCTTTTCTTTTATCTTATCATTTCTTTTATTAATCGTAGTAAAGAGCCTGTGCTGATGTGTGTTTGTTCATTTATCACATGTTCGTTTTCAGAGATGGCTATCTGAATGTGGAAGTTTTCTTGCGTTTGTATAAGATGTTTGTCATGGTTGCTTATTCTCATTATTTTCATTTCTTGTTCCATGTTTGTAGGATGGTGGTTTGGTTTGTATAAGATGGTTGTCATTGTTGCTTATTCTCATTGTTTTCATTTCTTGATCCATGTTTGTAAGATGGTGGTTATGGCGTTTCAAATGTTCTGCAAATGTGGAATGGTTTGTTTCGTACTTCCAGCATCTGATATGTCTTTGTATCGTGTTTTAAAATTCCTGCATGTCATGCCTATGTATACTGCATCATCACAACTTTGACATTCAAGTTTATATATTCCTGATTGTTGGAATTTGTCCCTCTTGGTAGCTAGTTTGCTTAGGTGTGATTGGAGGGTTTGTCCAGGCTTATATACTGTCTCCTCAGAATGTTTGCAACTCTGTTTGTTAGTTTATGTGTGTAGGTCCTGGTGCACCATCTGGTTCTTTTCTGTGTGGTGTTGTCATTGTGTGTGATTGTTGAGTGTGTTTATAAGTTTTCAGCTTGTGAGTTCCCTTGTATTATGGAATTGTTGTATTTGTTTTGTTTTAATGTTTTTACTTTTTGATTGAGTTTTGTACTACACATGTGTCATACCCATTGTTCCTAGCTATTTGTGTAATTGTACTCATTTCCTTTTCATAGTTTTTCTTGTTGAGTGGGATTCTGTTTAATCTGTGTACCATATGACTTAGTGCTGCAAGTTTATATCTGTGGGGATCGTTAGGTGTGGAATGTATTATTGTGTCTGTGGTTGTTGGTTTTCTAAAGATGTTAAATGTATGTTTGCCATTTTCTTTTTTTATTGTAATGTCAAGAAAATTTATTCTATTTTTCCCTTTTCTTTTTCAAGTGTGAACTTTATGTTCTAATGAGCTTTGTTGATTTCTGAATTGAGTTTATCAATTTTTTCACTTGGCTCATCTACCAGACAAATAATGTCATCCAGATATTTGTACCAATGTATGATTTTGAAACTTTCATTAGTGGTTATCTTTCCAAATACCTGATTTTCTGGATGACTGATCAAAATGTTTGCTAATGTTCCTGATATTGGGGATCCCATGGGGAGTCCATACCGGATTTGAACCCCACCACCACTTTATAGTGTTTTGTAACTAACTTTTGGAGGTGTTTGGCCATATGGTATGTTGGGGATCTCTTGAAGTTGATAACAGCTCTCACTGGCATTCCGTCTTTATGTACTTTCGGTTGACTGCGGAGTGTTGGTGCTTGTGGGTTTTTCTGTGTTCTGTAGTATATCTGCTTGCCTGTGAGTGTGTGTTCAAGGTTTTTCAGTGTTCGTTTCACGTTTGCCTGGAATCGTGGATTTGGATCTGACTTTAGTTCTTGTATGGCATTGGTGTTTATGTATTCCTTGGATTTTGTGATGTATTGCTCTTTATCCATGAGTACTGTTAATTTCCCTTGTCTACTTTTGTTGTTAAGATGTTATTGTTTGTTAACATTTGTTTTAACCTTTTCATAGTTGCTGCTTCTGTTTGGTTGTTCTTATTGTGTGTCTGATATGTTTGTTTTATTATGCCTTTTATTTCTTCTTTTTCTAGTTATCTTGTCAGTCCTACGTTTATTTCACAATCATTATGTTATTTCTCACGTGTAAAGATGTGTTCAGTTTCTACTATGAGATATTCTATGTATTGATTGTTCACTTTGCTGTTGGTGCTATGCTTCAACCCTTTTTCCAACAGCCGTTTTTCTTTTCCATATAGTTTCGTCTCTGTTAGGTTAACTAAATGTGGATGGAATATGTATTGGTGTTCATGTGGTATCACATTTAAAATGTCACTGTATTTTTGAGTCTTTCTTACTGTTAGTTTCATTATACTCTGTTTGTGCTTGTTTTGTAAATGTTTCACTGCTGTGTATGTGATGCATACAGTTTTTTCAACTAGTGCCATGAAAACTGTGGCGTTTCCTATGTTTTTTGCCAATTCTATATGAGTCTCATAGAGCATCATGTTTAGGTACTGTTTTTTCGAATATAGCATCTTAATTTCATTTAGTAACAAATATCGTTCTGCAACTGATTTCGACTTTCGTGCCACTGTTGAAGTGATTCAACCTTTACATTAATTTAACCTGTAATTAAATCGTTCTTTTGACATGTTCTGTTGAATTTTAACCGATACTGAATTTTAACGTTTAGGTACAGTGACCAGAATGTAAATTAAATAGTAACATATGTACATATTTCAGGCCACTGATGATGCTTTGCAGAAAATAAAGCCGAGACGCGTATGGCACTAAAAATGGTATAAGTAAAAATTATCGGTATACCGTAATATTGTACGCAACTGATGAAGACAGGACTACAAAAGTTGAAGAGTCCAATAACAATTGACTTTTTTGCAATAAACCTGGAGCTAACCAAGCACAAATTATAGCTGCTTAATGCCCTTTGGGACTGGAAGTCGAGGACAGCTTGACTATATTGTGGTGTGGGTTGCATTCCGGAAGCACTAAGAATGTGACCTACAAATTCCATATGAGGTAAAAAAATGATATATGTCTATGTTACACTTGAGATTGGCTTGTTGAAGAACAGCAAAACGGGTATCAAGGCTAGCCACCAATACCTTCAATGTCAGCTGAGACAAGTAGCGCCATCAGATAGCTAGAGCTCTGATGAAGGCAAAAGGAAACCTGTTGCAGTATAATAGTCTAAATGAAGTGTTAATGACCAGAGTGCTCCATAACGACTAATCCAGAGGGAGCTGAATAAAGCAATTTAATCTTGACGGGAAATTTTCCTTCTGCATGTCGCGCCATAGTAACTGCTGGTGATGGCGGTGACAATCAAAATTGGTTCAGATGGCTCTGAGCACTACGGGACTTAACTTCTGAGGTCATCAGTCCCCTAGAACTTAGAAGTAATTAAACCTAACTAACTTAAGGACATCACACACATCCATGCCCGAGGCAGCATTCGAACCTGCGACCGCAGCGGTCGCGCGGTTCCAGACTGTGGCGCCTACAACCGCTCGGCCACTCCGGCCGGCGCGGTGACAATCTCTTCCTCCTGGGGGCCCTGTAGTTCGTTCCAAATGTAACGCATCCCCCAAATAGAATGGTGCAATCCATGTTATTAGAAGCTGCGAGTGGAAGAAGGTGGACGTGAACCCCAAAACTAGTGACACCAGTGGTAGTATGAGAAATATCTGACTTGTATATGTATAGCTTAAGTAGGAGCTAGTCCCGGAAGTGAATGCTTCGGTGGAGTCATGTGCTTCCAAGCCCAAATATTTAAAAAGGTCCCAGCCAAGGATGTTCGTGGTTACTTCAGTGTTTACCAACAAGGTATCCGTCATGAAAACGTAAGAATGATGCTGAATGCAAGCCACAAGTTTTCCTTTCACATTGACAGTATTGTTGCTGTAATTATGCCGGTTTCTAGATAATTACTGTATCAGAGTTAAGCCGAAACGGCAATGGTCTCCCTGACAGTCGTGGAAGAATCCAATCAACCTGGAACTTCACTGGAATTGTGCTGACGACCACTTAGAGTCTTAAGAGTCTATCAAATTCAGGGGCACAGCGTAGACTTGTAGAAGTTTGGGCTGAAGGCTTTGGGCACCTCCTCAAGTCCAAGGGTCCATGGGAGGGAGGCTCTGTGTGGATGTAATCCACATTCATCATGGCGAAAGACGTGCAGACCTCCATCTTGTGTCCTGTCTTGCTGTAAGAAGATCCTTTAGCCTACTGCTGTGAGTGAGTAATAAAGCAGGGTAACCATTGCAGACAACGTAGATTGGTTGAGGGATTTCCACCCACCGACGAACCAGAATGCTGTGAAGGCCACGGCTCAGGCTGGGAGCAGCGAGTTGGAAAATGTCTAATGTGAGATCCTTGAGATTGAGGCGGTCCTTCATCTGCTGAATGTAAAAGGGAAATTGTGTATGCCTGTTTACATTGAGGACTAGTAGAGTGGAAGCGACAGTAATGGGATAAACCCTGCACTTTGGCAATCCGCTCTCAGTGTGCTCGTCTACTAAGCTTGTGGCAGCTGATAAATTTATGTCGGCCCCTCTTCAGCGTTGAATTTCTGCATTAAACGATTCTAGTCCTGTGTGAGCCAAGAAGAACAGGTGTAGCTGGGTATTGCTGGTGATACCATGGGATAGGAAATGTTGCTGCATTCTGGCCACGTAGTTCACCCATAGGACGATTTTCTGGTTAAACACCTGAAACGGTGATGGCGGCGTCCCTGTGAATACTTCCACCAGTGGATCGAGGTAGAACAGCCGACTGGATAGCTCTATTGTAGATGCAGTGATGACTGACATCTTGTCCACCATAGCCTGTCGTATGTTATGACGTATCATCTGAACTTGGGTAGAGACATACGAAGGGTTAACACGGAGAAGCAAAAATTCATCGTCAAGATCTTCTCCAGTTAGGATACACTCACGCACACTTACACTGTCTACCTGTGGTATGAAGCATGAGTAGAAATATTAGGTACACAGAATTTCCTTACCGCCGCTTATTAGGCCTGGCGCCGGTTAAGACACAGTGAGAGAACAGTCCAGGTGAACAATGTAGAACAGTTTTATTGAAAAGTACACAACAAAACACCGCTCCTTCGGCGAAAAGTCACTATATTAGTTTGTAAAAGTTCATTATTAGCACTGAATTTACACAAGAATGAGCTTAGGCTTAAAGGTCGTACAGTGAATTAGTCAAAGTTCAAAAGTTTAATATTCACTCAGCTGTACAACAAAAAAACAGTACTGAATGTCAACGGCCGATACCAAGTTCCTGGTTGTCTCCGATGCAGAGGCCAAGTCTTGGTGGTGATAAAGGTAGACACTGGCTGGTCCCTTGGTTGGCGGTGGCTGCTGCAGTATGGCATTGTACATAGAGAAGTTTCCGATCGAGACCCTGACTGAAAAACTGTGGGTGAAGTTGGCACCTGGCCCAGAGTTCGACGGAAGATCCATCGAAGCGGCTTTGTGCTGCTGTAAATACCCAGGCCACACAGATACTAGAGGAACTGTATGTGATCACGTGACCCATGGAGAAATGGAAGTCCTCAGGGTAAGAGGCTTGTGGCGGGGCTCGCTCTGCAGCCTGAAGACCTAGGCAGCCTGCATAATAGCAAATCTGTAGTCTGCTGATGTTACCCCTTTAAGGTTGGGCTGCTGGTACACCAGTGCTGTGAGAAAGGTTGCCGGTTTCAATGGCATACGGACCCTGCGCAGCAGTTGAAGATGTATTTTGAGAATAAGTATGAGATTGAGGAAAAAAGTTATTCAGAGGACAGCCTTTTTGAAGACGACTTAACTGTCACCTTAATGATAAAGAGGAGTAAGAGGACAGGATATGTAACCAGGAAAATGGATGGACGCTGTATGAAGGAAATTCTTTGCTGCATTTAGAGATACAAAAAGATCAAGAAGGTTAATTAATACAAAGGAGAACAATATGTATGTGCTCAACAAAGGACCTCAAGGAATGGAAAAATCTAGAGAAGGCTTTTATTCGTGAGTGAATGGTGAATGTGTGATGATGCTGATATACTGAACAACAGTTTTCCTTTCCTAACAAACGAAATGAATTTCTGTACGAGCCCGTTATCACCGTGAATATTTTGTGAACACAACCATTTACATAGCTAGTAAAATATAGTATTTTTATAACGCCTTTTCCGCTACTGCCAACATCAGATAAGAAAAACCTTGCAGAACAAGGTTCACTGTGAGTGTTAAGGGGATATGGAATGGCCTATCCCTGCAATGCTAAAAGATTCCTGCTATGGGGTACATTTTCTCATTAACTAGTGGAGACAGAGAGATAAAATTTTTACTGTATGTGCATTGATATAACAATTCTGAAACAACAGTTTATTGTCACAGTATTTTCTTACAGAGATACTTTACATTTATTTTTAAGTAAATTTTTTCCATTATTTTTTACGAGATAATCATCCGTTAGTCTTTTGTAAATCAAGTAATTAAAAAATCGTTTTTTCGGTGTGTAAAAGAAACCGATGTGACATAGTTATAAAAATTTCAGACTTCTAGGTTCGCCAGTACCTGAGATAATGTTCCTAGAAGAAGTAAAAAGCAAACTTACGGGAAACGGAGAAAGAAGATTAAAACATTCCTCATCCATGTTTAATACCCCATTCACAGTCTTCATAGTCATCTTAGGGTCTTCTTTTGGCACTACTCTGTACCTGTCTTACTTTATTCACTAATGCCTTGATTATGTTGTCAGCATGCCTTAGCCTGTGCTGATCTAAAGTCAACATAGCACGTGCTGTACGGGAAGCGACACGAAAACCCAACTTTTGAAGGACCTGGCATTTAGTTACATTCCCAAGACTGAAAGTTTCCACAGCATCATACACATCAAAATGTAGTGTATTAATTCCGACAAACCACTGTTTTTGGCAGACAGTGCCATATCACACTATTCAAGCACTCGTTGGGGTTCTGCGTTTTTCCATGAAGACATTTTATCAGAAGACTTCTGTTTGCCAGATCTCGGAAAATGGGCTTTATTTCTTCCGTGATGGCTAATGGTAGACTGTGGTGGTGAAGGTATTTCTCTCCAGTGGTTAGTCCTCTATTGTATTTACAGCAGCTCTTTTCACCTTTGGGGCACAAACCATGTTCTGGATGCTCATCTATGGATGCGGTATGGAAATAAAAAGCCCATTTAGCTTTCCTCATTTCTTCAAGATTGCCTGTATTTTGCCTGATTGCAAGGCCATAGCAATTCTGAATGTCTTCTATTATGGAATCAGTCAATCTTCCTTTACCATGCAATTTTCCCATCATCGAGTTTTTCCCTTTCATAACTGATTTTAGCCTTCTCAGCCTGGCACCCATTCTCTTCTGCACATGTCCTATACATTCAAGTTTGCTTATATTTACACTGTTCCCATGTGGTTTACTTTCCGAAACTTCTTTGAATGCTTTAGAGTCACCATCTCCCAGATACTTGATATAGCGAACATTATACCACTCTGAAGAGCGATGAAAAATTTTTTTCACCCCAGCAACCTCCATGCCAACTACTATCATAATAATTAGGAACACAGTCACCACTATGTTCATTTTTCAGCCTGTTTATGCATCTACAGTATTTAGACACTATTGCAACATCAATAACCTTGCCAGTGTCAACACTAGTTGCTGTTACAACAGCACTGTTGGAGGTGTGACTCCTTTTTTGCCACGTGCCATCAAAAAATACTATGAGGTCACGACTACCATAATTTTCTTTCACTGCTTCTTCCACAGTTACCTGCATTGACTTCAGTACTACATCTTGAACTGCTGATCCTAGTACATAGTTGTAAGCATCAAACTCTGAAGGTACACTTGGAAGATTTAGAACATCACATAGCATATCACCAGCTGCTTTCCCCTTACCAGTTACTCGCATTCCCTGAACTAACCTAATTTTTACACTATAATGTTTAGTTTTCTTGTATCCATTATTTACAGTTACTGAACCAAAAGTAGGGAACTTACAGCTGTACTTACAAACACTGCATATTAAATTAAACTGGGCAGCCAGGCCAACATGGGATTCTGCTTTTAGAGAAACGTTTCCTTGACTTTTTTGCAGCACACACTGTTTTCAAGAGCTTCGCACAATATACTTGTATCAATGAATTCAAAAACTTCTTTCCATTTATCAAGTAAATTATATTTAAAGTAGGGAACTTACAGCTGTACTTACAAACACTGCATATTAAATTAAACTGGGCAGCCAGGCCAACATGGGATTCTGCTTTTAGAGAAACGTTTCCTTGACTTTTTTGCAGCACACACTGTTTTCAAGAGCTTCGCACAATATACTTGTATCAATGAATTCAAAAAATTCTTTCCATTTATCAAGTAAATTATATTTCTCTTCCAAATCCCTTAGTTTTTTATGAGAAGCACTGTTTTAATTTGGAGTAATTTCGTTCGGCAAATCAATAGTAAGTGTACTCACATTTTCCAACAGTGATGACGAAGATTTTCTTTGCTAATGAAACACATTTCTTTTCATTTGGCAGTTCACTCACTTCTTAAACACTTTTGCTCTAGCTCTAGGCATTTTCACTACGAGAAATGAAGCACTAAATACGAAATAACTCGACAACAACAACTTTCATATAGCACACTGTTTACAAACAGTCCCGTCATAAAGTCAAAGAGTAACTAGAGGAAACCAGAGGGAAACATTTTCGGACAAACAGTGTATACAGAGTCCCAGGAAGGTGGGATATTTGAATTCATGTCACATAAACGTACTGCCAAAAAGTTTATGGTCAGCCATGAGAGACGTGCATAACTAAAGCGCAATACCCGATCTCACAAATCTATAAAAATGAAACAGTTATAATTCTAGTAGAGCTATGTACGATACGTCATTTTAAAGAGGAAACTTGGCGGAGTATAATACCTCAATAAAACGAAAATTCATTTTTTAACCCAAAATCCGATTCCGTATCCCCTTAAAACATATGCCTCACAGTGATACAGGCAACAAACGGATGTATCTTAGGAGGACACCGGTCCTAAAGGAAGAGATAGGGAAAATTATTGAACATCGTTTGTTACTAACTACTCTTTAAAATAGTTTATTAGCCAACAATAATTTCTTTTCTCGACAGTGACGAGATACAAAATTCAACTTAAAAAAGAAGAAACACCATGAAACATTTAACTTGAGTTTTCACCCTTAGGAAAAGTTATTAAAAATGAAATACCAGAAGCAAGACAGATTAGACATTCCTTAAAGCTTTTCTTGAAAAAACAAAAACAACAATTCAGCGAAACATTACGTATTAATAATTTACATTTGGCTCATTTCAGGTCAGGGCGTAGCGCGCAGTCAGCATAACAGAGCCCAAACGGAGACCTTGGGACCTAACCCCGTTGTTACAAGAACACTACAGAGGAAAGGTAGTGCCCTACAACACATATAACAAAGCTCTAATAAACAGTGTACACGTTAAATAAAATCAAAGCCTTTTCCCGGCTCTAAAATAAATCCAATAAATAACATTAAGAGAGAAGCGCCGTTTAATGTTAACAGGTTCGTATGAGACGCACACTTAAGCAAGAATTGCTACCGGCCAAGAACCGAACATTGTTAGTCTCTTATGTGTAGATCAAATATCACCACAGTCTTAATAAATGCAGAAGCAGCTTTAAAAATACACTGAAGCGACAGAGAAACAGGTATAGGCTTGCGGCTCCGCAGTCGGCAACGCCTATATAAGACAAAACTTGTCTGGCGCAGTTGTTAGATCGGTTACTGCTGCTACAATGGCAGGTTATCAAGATTTAAGTGAGTCTGAATGTCGTGAGACACAGCTTCTCCAAGGTAGCGATGAAGTGAGGATTTTCCCATACTGTGGCGGGGCGTGGTCAGCCGTCTGCGTTTCTGTTGACGCTGTCGTTCAGTCCACCTACCTCGACAGGATGCTTGCCGATCTCCCTTCACTCTGTGATAGCAGATACGTGCTAGGCAGTGTAAAGCAGCGTTGATGAAACCACCACCTAATACCTACCACGGAGAGGCCGCGTAACTCTAGCTGAAAGTCAGTTCCTCCGGCCACTGTGACCGAGCGGTTCTAGGCGCTTCAGAACGGACCTGTCTCGGGCTTGGATGTGTGTGATGTCATTAGGTTAGTTTGGTATAAGTAGTTCTAAGTCTAGGGGACTGATGACCTCACATGTCAAGTCCCGTAGTGCTTAGAGACAAAGTCAGTTCCTGAAAGTTCACTATTAAAAAAATCGGGCGTTCGGGATCTTCAGCCTACTTGCAGAAAAGGATTTAAAATTAGATTAACTCTGCTTTTTATTGATACTGAAAGATATGAGACGGCTATTAGGTCCGTATTTAATATGATAAAACGGTATCATACAAAGTTCACTGTCTGTCTAAAAAATATTCACTCGAAAAAGCAGTCAGAATTTTAGTAAGTCCGACCCGACTAATATTCACGTTCTGCCAGCCACAGACCCACAACTACTCTCGAGTTAAGCATTTAGTTGTTTCAGTGGTCTTCGTTAGAAGTGCTCGTCAAAGTATTCCGTACAGAGCACGAAACACTCCACGCGGAGTTGTTATTATGAGCAGAAAGTTCACACGCTCGTTTCTCTCAAACTATTTAACTTAGAAACAACAAACTTTCATTAAAATGTTCGTAACTCCAGTCGCTTCAGTCACGATATGTTCGAACCGAAATTAGCTCATTATTTACATCTACATCTACATCCATACTCCGCAAGCCACCTGACGGTGTGTGGCGGAGGGTACCTTGAGTACCTCTACCGGTTCTCCCTTCTATTCCAGTCTCGTATTGTTCGTGGAAAGAAGGACTGTCGGTATGCCTCTGTGTGGGCTCTAATCTCTCTGATTTCATCCTCATGGTCTCATCGCGAGATATACGTAGGAAGGAGCAATATACTGCTTGACTCTTCGGTGAAGGTATGTTCTCGAAACTTTGACAAAAGCCCGTACCGAGCTACTGAGCGTCTCTCCTGCAGAGTCTTCCACTGGAGTTTATCTATCATCTCCGTAACGCTTTCGCGATTACTAAATGATCCTGTAACGAAGCGCGCTGCTCTCCGTTGGATCTTCTCTATATCTTCTATCAACCCTATCTGGTACGGATCCCACACTGCTGAGCAGTATTCAAGCAGTGGGCGAACAAGCGTACTGTAACCTACTTCCTTTGTTTTCGGATTGCATTTCCTTCGGATTCTTCCAATGAATCTCAGTCTGGCATCTGCTTTACCGACGATCAACATTATATGATCATTCCATTTTAAATCACTCCTAATGCGTACTCCCAGATAATTTATGGTATTAACTGCTCCCAGTTGCTGACCTGCTATTTTGTAGCTAAATGATAAAGGATCTATCTTTCTGTGTATTCGCAGCACATTACATTTGTCTACATTGAGATTCAATTGCCATTCCCTGCACCATGCGTCAATTCGCTGCAGATCCTCCTGCATTTCAGTACAATTTTCCATTGTTACAACCTCTCGATACACCACAGCATCATCTGCAAAAAGCCTCAGTGAACTTCCGATGTCATCCACAAGGTCATTTATGTATATTGTGAATAGCAACGGTCCTATGACACTCCCCTGCGGCACACCTGAAATCACTCTTACTTCGGAAGACTTCTCTCCATTGAGAATGACATGCTGCGTCCTGTTATCTAGGAACTCCTCAATCCAATCACACAATTGGTCTGATAGTCCATATGCTCTTACTTTGTTCATTAAACGACTGTGGGGAACTGTATCGAACGCCTTGCGGAAGTCAAGAAACACGGCATCTACCTGTGAACCCGTGTCTATGGCCCTCTGAGTCTCGTGGACGAATAGCGCGAGCTGGGTTTCACATGACCGTCTTTTTCGAAACCCATGCTGATTATTTCCTCGTCTTACAGAGTATTTTTAAGGAGTGATCTCACACCGTGTTATCATTAGACCGGCTATCGAGCGACTCCTGTCGAGGTACTCTCGTCTCTGCCCACTCCTCTTTTCGCGCGGAACACTAATTCTGATTGACTGTTGATCTAAACGACCAATCAGAACGTTCCTTCCAGATCATTCTCGTGGCAAATCTTCCCTTATCCAGTCACTAATTTGACATTAATTAATGACAGCAAAACTTCAATTTCTTGTATTTGTTTAATCAAAATAAACAAAGTGCGAAATATTGTTCAACTTGATAAATAAACTTATTCCGCCTCTAACTTCCATTCTGGCTTTTATACAAAAGCAAGCAAACACCGACCTACGTCGTGGTTGTGACATAACTTTCCCCCGGTTCGTTTGTACAAGGTTTTAAGTAAAATGAAATATTAAATTTTAATATATGTCCCACGTACACTCTCTCAATCATTCTCACGCACTCACACGGCAAAATATAACCAAATAATAATTTTGACCGATTTTTGTATTAAGTAATGCACTAAAGTCTTAAAAAGAAAATTCTAATTAATTGATTTTTATGCACTGATAAGTTTGGGATGGCTTCAAATGAGAATGAAAGTCAATCTGTTATGGTTCCTAACTTTGTTTTAAAAACAAGCGTAGGTTTTAGGAGTTTCAGGAGTTTCAGGTAATTCTCTTTATCTCCAGAACTATAATAAATAAAAATCTGAAATTTTTACAGCATCAATCAATTAATAACAAATGGCTGTGCACCAGATTTGAAAAAAAATCGGATAACAACTTCTTATGGACTGAATACTACGCTATGCAGCTCCACGGCAGACAGCGTCAGCTGCACTGTGAGCAAAGCGACAAAAAACTTTAGCCCTGCAGCCACCGCACTAGATGGCTGCGTACCTTACTGCAACGAATGTCATCTCGTAATAACTTGCTGCGTTACTGTACGACCATTTAGCGAGTGTACCGTGCATGTGAGTAATCCGGTAAAACATCGAATCACCGACATCGGTGCGGTCGGAAAAAGATACTGCAATAACGGGACAAACGACGACTGAAGAAAATCTTTCAAAGTGACAGAAGTGCAACATTCCGCAAACTCCTGCAGACCTCAATGCTGGGCCATCAACAAGTGTCATCGTGCGAACCGTTCAACGAAACATCATCGTAATGGGGTTTTCGAGCCGAAGGCCTGCTCGTGTAGCCTTCATGTCTGAAAGACACAAAGCTTTACGCATCGCCTGGGCCTTTCAGTACCGACATTGGACTTTTGACGACTGGAAACAGGTTGCATTCTTTGACGAGTCTCGTTGTATCAAGCGGATGGATGCTTACGGCTATGGAGACAACCTCATGAATCAATGGACTCGGCATGTCAGCAGGCGACTGTCAAAGCTGCTGAAGGCTCTGTTATAGTGTGGGGCGTGTGCAGTTTGAATGATATGGGACCCCTGACACGTCTAGATGCAACTCCGAGAGGCGACACGTACGTAAGCATCCTGTCTGGTCACCTGCATCCGTTCATGTGCATCGTGCATTCCGACGGACTTGGGTAATTGCTATAGAGAGGCTCCAGGAACACTCTTCTGAATTTAGATCTTACCTCTGGCCACTAAACTCCCCAGACATGAACATTATTGGGTATATCTGTGATGCCTAGCAATGTGCCGTTCGGAAGAGATCTCAATCCCTTCGTACTCTTTTGCATTTATGGACAGCCCTACAGGATGTAGGGTGTCAATTCCCTCAAGCACTATTTCAAACGTTAGTCGAGTCCATTCCACGTCGTGTTGCGGCACTTCTGCGTGCTCGATATTAGGCAGATGTACCAGTTGCTTTGGCAGTGTAGTATTCACTATCCAAGGTCTGCAAATGGTTAGCTCAATGATCAAATCAGACGTTCTCGAGAACTTCACTTGTACTCGAGGAATTGTTCCTAGCACAATTTTGCATATAATTTAACAGAGACAAGCATCATTTAACTATGAAATAAAATATTCCATGTGGTCCTCCCAAAGGAAAAGGGGGGAAAAACTTACTGGCCGCAAGAAACAAGTCAGTGTCACTAAACAAAGCGGATCTCTCTTTTTAAGATCAACGTAGTGACAAACACGGGACTGAATTGAACACAGGCCTCTAGGCATCAAATTTACATCACCAAAACCAGAGGCTGAACTTTTCTTAAAATTAGGCGCACAAAAATTTGTAAGAGCGTTCGCACGAGACATAAGACAATTTCGTCACGGGAGGGAATTGAGCACATGCCACAAACCCTTTCAAAATCACGTTAAATTGAAAGGCGGGGATCGCAGCACGACTAAAACATGTTGAAAAACCAAGCGGAAGGCCAGCACCAAGCTGCTTCAAACGCAAGCAACAGCAGTTAATGGAGACGAGTTCTCCGAGAACATACAATGACTCTCGCCGTAAACATAAAGAAGCGTAATCGCGCTCTTCCCTCGATCAAGGAACCCGAAGAAGGCGTTGATTCGGTGCCCAGAAAAATCCTGTGGTAAGGCTGTAAGTAGCCTGTTTGCTTGCGGGCAAGGCTATAGACTGTGTTAATATCGCTGACAGCCCTCTGCACCCTCGGGAAGAGATTCTGTGGTTGGACGGACTAAATGGTTCAAATGGCTCTGACCACTATGGGACTTAACTTCTGAGGTCATCAGTCCCCTAGAACTTAGAACTAGTTAAACCTAACTAACCTAAGGACACCACACACATCCATGCCCGAGGCAGGATTCGAACTTGCGACCATAGCAGCCACGCGGTTCCGGACTGAAGTGCCTAGAACCGCACGGCCACTCCGGCTGGCTGGACGGACTAGCAGTAAACTAGTGGATAGGGGAGCGCATGGACACGATATTTTTAGTGGAGACTCTGTGTTGGAAGGACATGCATTGTAAAGTGAGATGAAATTATGTGTGTATACGAAAACACACAAGGAAACGTATGAGGATGGATGTAGTATTTATAATGTTTGGTGAGTGGAATTACTGACAGTGTGAAGTAACGGGCGAGTTGTGGTGCCCTGGAAATATTCTATGTTCGGAGTTGTGGCGGCCGCACAGGATGCTCGTCAAAGCTGCAGCTCGTTAGCAGCTGCGTGGTGCCGAATGTTAGCCAGGGTCTAGGCGTGGCGTGGCTGGGAACTCCTTGGTGAGGCTGTATCGATGAAAGAGACATGTCGTGAGTGCCAAATATGGTGGACTTTGTGAAACCATAATGGCAGACATTTCGCAGTTCATATAGAAATTAATAATAGCCAGAGGAATCATGATACCTCAAAAAGAAACATGTACATTACCATGATTTTCACAATTCTTATGGTGTAATTAGATTTTCAATATCTTTATTAGTTTAAAGTTTAGTATGTGACTGTAAATTATACAAGTAACACCCAGCAATGAATTTCCTAAATCTAAACGGTTCATCCGATTTTGTCGATCGACATGTTTGTAGAAATCTATTAGTGTAAACCTGAATTGGTGTAAATTACAGGCATGTAACTTGAATAGGACGTGAGTTATTGGAGGTCAAAGGGGCCGATTACTATCGATCGCGTCAGTCCGTAAGTACTCCACAGTTACACGAAAAAGCGGTAGCAGCATGCTTATAAATATATATATTCATCTATGTCTTTTCATATCCAATATATACTACTCATGAAGGAATTCGTCAATTATTTACTGTGTTTTAGAAAGCACAGAGACATTAGGCTACTGGCCTACCTTTTGTTTCTATTCCTTTGATATATATTTATTTGATTTGTTTATGTATTTAATAATGCGTGTTAGAGCATGTTTATGGTCCAGCCGTTGGAATAGTTATTTAATTTAAAGTTATTTAAATGTAAATCCAGTATTTCGAATGTGTTTCGAAATATTTGTGAGTGTGCGTTGGCTTGAATACATGGCGGCGGCGCTATAGCCAATCACAGCGCTCGTTACTAAGGGAGGCGGCCGGCCGAGGGGTTCTGGGCGCTACAGTCTGGAACCGCGCGACTGCTACGGTAGCAGGTTCGAATGCTGCCTCGGGCATGGCTGTGTGTGATGTCCTTAGGTTAGTTAGGTGTAAGTAGTTCTAAGTTCTAGGGGACTGATGACCTCAGAAATTAAGTCCAATACTGCTCAGAGGCATTTTTTAAGGGAGGCGACTACCGAAGTGATTGGAGGGGTAGGTCAAAACAGGGCGGCGCGAGGGACATCCGAGAGGACACAGACAGTTCTGGACAATACGGGAGACGACACGGAGGGTCCTGGACAGGACGGCGTGACGGACGCACGTTCGCCGGAAAGCCTTGGAGTGGAACAGTTTGCGCGTGGTCGCGAGAGATAGAAATATTTAGTAGTGCTGACTTGTGTACTTGTGAGATTTCCGTGGCTTCTGCAGTGAAGACGTAGTACGCGATTGGAAGTGAATATCTCGCGAACTATGTTGTTGTTCGTAGCTCATTACGTGAAGTAGGAATCTACTGTTTCCCTGTTATTGAACTTATATTTTATTTAATTGCTGGACCATCGACACCAATACGTGTTTTACAGTAATAAAGGGCGTTCTTAAAGGTACTTCTGCTACCGTACTCATCAATTAAAGTCGTTAAAATAGTACATGCAGAATTTATTTAATTTCAATCTTTTATTCATAAATTACTATGTTGCATTAAAAATTCGCGATTGCCGAATGATAGGAACCTTCAACCATTCGATTCACGTGTATATTCATATTGTATACTGTAGACTCAGCAGTATTTGGCTTGTAATGTGGCATCTATGTATCCCAGCCCATAGACAACGAAACCAGACAAAACTTTTAATATTTCAACTGGGGATACGTAGTTGAGTGCCATCACATCACACCACACCATTTCATTTCTATTTTGAAAGCCCGCAACAACTATTTAATTTTTGGAACTCTATGTCGCATGAATAAGGTAAAATTTTCTAAATACATTGTTTGCTCTTCAACAAAATCTTTCTTTTTGCTAACCATATGCCTCCTACTAGTTAAACTCTATAGTAGCTACAATCTTTTTATTTAGCTGGCCGTTGTTGCTACTTGCCATAATTGCTGTAGTTCGTGTTACGAAGATTTCTATGGGGTAAGGGACTTAGGAAAAGAATGGGGTTTGCACTATTGGGATTTCGTGACTGAAATGAGTTTAGGCAGTTAACAGAGTTGGAGGTAGTTTTACATTTCTTTAATTTCATGTTTTTTCGATTTGTATTACTGTTAGGATTTCTTACAATTCATAGCCATTCTTTTGTGTTAATTATTGTAAGTCAAGGCGTCAATGCGTAGCAGTCAGATTGCGTTGGGCTTGTATACTGTGGGTAATAAATGAATAGGTTATGTTTGAATTGTCTTCGTCAGGGAAAATTCTGTAGGTTCGTGTTTATTAATAAAAACAATAATTAAAGATTTAATTTCAAGGCGTTCCGTTCGTAAAGTGCAGAATAGGACACGACCGGGAGGCTTCGCCAAATCCCATCAAATTTTCCAGAGGAAACCCGGTACTGTGTGAACATCCAGGGTAGGAAAAGGCTGACTCAACACGGCAGATCAACAGCCGCAGCTCCCGGCACGGAGAACACCGACCGCCGACGCTCACACCAGTAAAACAGTGTACCGCCAACGCTCACCAATTGCTCTCCACGAAGCACCTACGTTCCACCCAATACACTATCCACCATAATCACCCAGTCCCGACTGCCAAGTTGCCTTTTCGCACAACGCACTTCCTCTCTTCCACCGGAAAGAAAACCAAAGATCTTCCAGCCGGAAGACGACGTAGTCAACTCGCAGGGCGCGACCTTTCGTATTCGGCGCAGGACTCACACAGGTTGTAAAGCTGACATTATACTTTGTTCTACTAGTTAAAATCTTTTTCATATCTGATGGCTGTAACCGAGACCCTGACATATTATTTTAATAGTGACCTAGTCGGTTTATTCACAAAATATTTGTCATTTCGCTTATAACAGAAGTACTCCAGGAGCTAAGTAGAATCTTGACGTGGTATTTCCAGTAGCAACGTAGTACTGAAGTCTGTTTATTAGACGGTTGAGTGGCACTTATAGATGGATTCATAGACGATGGCAGTCGAGTTAAGGCTTCTTCTGCTCATCTACGTCAAGCATTCTCGGTCAGCTAATGAGCGTTAAGCAGTGTTCTGAGCGCTCTGTTGTGAATGTTGTATGCAGCGAGAGCATTATACGTGGTCATGGCGAGATATTTAGAGAAATTTTATTCCTTTTGTTGTGGGTTGTCATGGCTGATGGTAGTTGTAAGCGGCAAATCCTACACAAGCAAGTATGAGACATAATTTTAGGATACACGCTTACAACAAACGCAAAGCATGTGTACAAGCGTACCGCGATTGTTGCTTGAAACCGACAACAATGCGATCCCCGTCCGCTTAACGTCCTGCGAAAACCGCCATCGTTCATGCGTCGGACTATAGTATAAGGATCCACGTCATCAACGCTGCCACCTCATCTTGGACAGTTCAGCCTGAAAACGGATTAATGTAAACCGTTTACCTTCAGTCTGGAACTGCGCGACCGCTATAGTCGCAGGTTCGAATCCTGCCTCGGGCATAGATGTGTGTGATGTCCTTAGGTTAGTTAGGTTTAAGTAGTTCTAAGTTATAGGGGACTGACGACATCAGATGGTAGGTCCCATAGTGCTCAGAGCAATTTGAACCATTTTTAAACCGGTTACCAGTCCAGTGTACGAGGAAGTCTTCAATGAAATGTCATGCGCTCTCCGCTGTTCTGCCCATTATGAGCATAACATGCTCTGCATGAAATCGGCGCCCAATATAACCTATCTGGTTTTCAGGAACGTTTTAGTTTGTAACTACAGAATAGTACTCCAGCGATCTCGTTTCACACATATACTCATCAAGCCGCCTTATGGGTTCTGGCGGAGGGTGTACTGTGTACCACTGTGACCTTCCCTTTTCCTGTTCCTGTCGCGAGTGGTGCGCTAGAATGACAATTGTTGGTAAGCCTTGATTCGAACGTGAATCTCTCTAGTAATACCTATATGATCTCTCCGGTAGATATAAGTATGAGGAAACTGTATTCGGGACCGATGGCCTTTGTAGTCTGGTCCCTTCAACCCCCACAAACCAACCAAACTGTATTCTTTTACTCCTCTACGAAAATGTTCTCACGGAATCATCATGACGCCCAACGCATCCCTTGTAACGACTCCCACTCGAGTTTTGTGACTACCCGTGAAGCTTTCGCGCTTAGTAAACAGTTCTGCAATTCCGAAGACTGCAAGAGCCGACAAGAGCGAGAATTATCGCACAATCAGTTGAACAGCTCGTGGATCCAAGTTACTTGCAAGAGTACTACACAAAGAATGGAAAAGAGAATGCGTTAGATGACGATCAATTTGACTTTAGTAAAGGTAAAGGCACCAGATAGGCAATTCTAACATTGTGGTTGATAATGGAAGCAAGACTGAAGAAAAATCAAAACACCTTCATAGGACTTGTTGACCTGGAAAAAGCGTTCGACAGTGTTAAATAGTGCAAGATGTTCGAAATTCTGAGAAAAGTGGAGGTAATCTATAGGGAGAGACGGGTCATATACAATATGTACAAGAGCCAAGAGGGAATAATAAGAGTGGACGATTAGGAACGAAGAGCTCGGATTAAAAATGGTGTAAGGCAAGGATGTAGTCTTTCGCCCCGACTGTTCAATCTGTACATCGAAGAAACAATGATTGAAATAAAAGGAAGGTTCAGGAGTTGAATTAAATTCAAGGTGAAAGGATATTAATGATACGATTCGTTGATGACGTTAATATCCTGAGTGAAGTGGAGACGAATTACATTATCTGCTGAATGGAACGAACAGTCAAATGACTACAGAATGTGGATTGAGAGTAACTCGATGAAAGACAGAGAACAGCGAGAAACTTAACTTCAGGATTGACGGTTACTGAGTAGACGAAGTTAAAGAATTCAACCTCCTAGGCAGCAAAATAACCAGTGACGGAGGGAGCAAGTAGGACATCAAAAGCAGACTGGCACTGGCAGAAGGGGCATTTCTGGCCAAGGGAAAACTGTTAGTATTAGACAAAGGCCTTAATTTGAGGAAAAAATTTCTGAGAATGTACGTATGGAGCACAGCATTGTATGGCAGTGAAACAAGAACTGTGGGAAAACCTGAACAGTAAAGAATCGAAACATTTGAGATGCGGTACTATAGACGAATATCGAAAATTAGATGGACTGATAAGGTGAGGATTGAGGATGTCCCGCGCAAAATCAGAGAGGAAAGGAATATGTGGCAAACACTGACAAGGAGAAGTGACAGGATGATAGGACATCTGTTAAGACACCAAGTAATTACTTCCATGGTACCTGAGGCTGCTGTAGAAGGCAAAAACTGTAGAGGAAGACAAATATTGGAATATATCCAACAAATAATTGAGGACGTAGTTTGCAAGTGCTACCCTGGGACGAAGAGGATGGCACATGTGAGGAATTCGCGGCGGATCGCATCAAACCAGTCAGAAGACTGATGACTCAAAAAAAAAAAAAGAAAAAGAAAAAATTCTGAGACTAGATGCCCTGCTTTCAATAGTATTTTCTATATTTCCTTTAACAATCGCTTCTAGGATATGTCCCAGACTCATGAGCATGCGGAAATATCGGTTGAACTAAGATTGTTCCAACGACTGCATCTGCTTTCTGCTTTACTTTTAATGAGTTTTATGTATGCGTTTCACTTTCAATCGCTCAGCACACAAACTTCCAGATATTAATGGACGTCACTGCTTCCGGTACTTGTTCGGAAATTGTGTACTGTTAAAATACCTAGCCTTTCCCCCTAGTTATGTACAGTAAGTCATATGTGTTCATGTCGGGCATGAACTGCCAATCCCTGCACCAAGAATCGATCTGCTGCAGGTTCCGTAACAATATTCCAGCTTTGCGCCTTCTTAGTCAGAGTGTTCAGGAGGAATGGTCAGTATTCAGAGATATGCCACGAAAGATGATTCGCAGCAAAAAATTCTAGTAAATATAGATTCTCGAAAGCCTACCATAAAAAGTATGAGCAGTTCTTGATCTTCGACAATGTGAAACAAATATCTTCTTGTGCAAGCTCTTTGATTTTCATATTTTTGCAGGAGGTTGTACGGACTAAAACAACAAAAAGTTTTCTAGGGAGCGTGGGCTCTAAAATGTATACCTTAAGAGCTATGACGAATTGTTCAATAGAAGAGATGTGTTTCGCAATATCGAAGATGAACAAGTGCTCCGATCTCCTGACGTGTGGACTTTGCAGCCCATGTTTACCAGACTTTTATGCTTCGAATGGTCGCTCCTGTGTTATCCCAGACTACTGTCCGTTCCCACTGGGAGAAGCTAGAATATTGGTGGGGAACCGGGTACTCTTGTGTTCGAGTGGACTCACAGTACCATATGCAAACTGGACTACGTGAAACAAGTTGTTGCTCAGTTTTCCCGTAAGTTGAGCGTTTAGTTACGGCTAGTGACTTGCAGGCGGGGCGATGCTCAGTGAATACTTTGTAATGTGCGGAGGGAGTTACAGGCGAATATTATGTCATAAACCAAGTCGCTTTACATCAGTATGTACAGTGCGGTGATTGTGAAAAAATTAATTTAATATCTTTTTACGACTGTGGATTTGTTCCAAACTCCGTGGTTTTTTGTTAATTCAATGGATCTTGTTACTGAAACTGAGGTTCATTCATGTATATTGTGAACTGCTAAATTGTCTTATATGAATGAATCCTGTGTATAAGTATATACAGAGTGAGTCACTTAAGACGTAACATCTCTTTTATTTTGTTAACAAACACACATATCAAAAATCAGTTTCCGGTACGTATTTTTTGTTTGGTTCTACATCTACATCTACGTATTGAGGCCTAGCGCCGTATAACGATCTTGCCTTGGAGGCGGTTAAGTGGGAGATGTGTCTCAGAGCTGGAGAGCTGGATAGTGACAGATGGTGACGCGAGACTGGACGCGCACTTAGTTTATGTATCAGCCGATAGAGGACAATATTGAATTGGGGGGACTGTGATTCTAGCTTCGATTGTGCCCACTAGAGTGCACTAAAGTAAGAGAATGTTTTTCATAAACTGTTCTTGATTTTCATAAAATGTTATTATTTCTTTTTGTGTACGTAAAATGTTATAAATGTGTTTTAGCAGTATGAATGATGCTTGAGTGTGGTTTAAGGTTAATATGAAGATAATTGTCTAACGAGTTATGTAGAAGGATTTAGTCTGGGAACATTTCGAAGAAGTATGGATATGGAAAAAGGGGATTTTTGTAGAACAGATTTGTAAAGTAAGTTTATGGTAAAGGGAAAGTTAATTCAGGTATAAATAACAATAGTAAATAACTTTATACATAAGCAAAACTTCAACATATTAGATAATTACGTAGGTAAAAAGTGCAGTCGCTAGGTTTACTATTTTGCGATTGGTTGATGATGAAAAGCGCGGACCGACGCGGGAGAATGTTGTTTTGCTATTGGCTGTTGAGTAAACTGACCAGTGGTAAAGCAATATTCTTCGCACACCTTTCTCTGCTGGTAGAGAAGACTTAGAGCATTCTAGAGAGGAGTCGAAGCCTAGCCATGAAAGAGATCCGACGTGTGTAGTAGTAGTTCCGATGGAATTGAAAAGTTGCCCGATCTAACAGTGTTTCATACATCAAAAGTATTCTAAAGTGACGGCACAATTATTCCGATGGGTGTGTGGAAATTTCGGAATTTTTAAGTGAATTTTGCGACGAGATAAGACAAATATTCCGCGTGGCGTATTGAGCAGGTCGGTGGCTAAAAACTGTGACTGGATTTGATAGCGACAGACTTAATATTTGGCGAGCATTACCGATATAAAACAATCAGTATTTTTGTAGCTATTACGTTTTCGGGAAATGCAACACCATAAACTTGCTAACGTGAGTGAAAGGGATTGACTGTGTTAAGACTAGCACGGGCTTGGCAGTGATACTTGTTCACCTAAGTTTTAGAATATATTAATTGAGGACAAAATTTCCAAACTTTCATTTCGAGTTTCTCCCGAAACGTAGTTTAGTGACTTTAATTGCAGCCTGGTTCACGTCGAAGTACAGTATGTTTCACACGGCTTTCCTACTAATGATCTGCTGAGACAATGTTCACAGGTAGGTGCAGGTCCGTCGTAAAGGGACGGAAAGAACCGCGCCGCCGCAGTATATACTCCGCTAGCCACCAAGCGGTGCGTGGCGGAGGGCACTATTTACGCCAAAGTCATATTCCCTCCCTCTGTTCCACTCGCAGGTTGCGCTAGGGAGAAACGACTGTCAGAATGCCTCAGAGGGACCTTTAATTTCCCTTATCTTTGAATGGTGATCATTGCGCGATTTAAAAGTTGGTGGCAATAATACACTGCTGGCCACCGTAAATGCAACACCCTGAAGGAAGCATCCGAATCAAGTGAAATTTACACCATGGGTTTGCAGCGATGAGATATGCAACTGATTAGAATTTCAGCGCAGACGCACATCATGCGCGCCTGTGGCGCCACCTCATAGCGCCATTTAAGGCTTGGCGATTTCGACGAGTGTACGTTCGGCACTTCTGTTTACCTTGTGGTTGATCCACAAGACGATCAGTTATGCCTCGTAGACAGCAGCGAACATCTTTTGATCAAGTATCCGAGTTCGACAGAGGAAGGATAGTGGCTTACCGAGATTGTGGATTATCATACAGAGAAATCGCTAGTCGTGTTGGACGAAACCAAACAACTGTAATGCGGATATGTGACCGTTGGATGCAGGAGGGTACGACGGACCGACGTGGTCGATCGCATTCACCTCGGTGCACCACTGCACGTGTTGATAGGCAAATTGTGCGCATGGCAGT
Source organism: Schistocerca piceifrons (assembly GCF_021461385.2). Lineage (NCBI taxonomy): Eukaryota > Metazoa > Arthropoda > Insecta > Orthoptera > Acrididae > Schistocerca > Schistocerca piceifrons. Next base: position 86,352,731 of record NC_060141.1, read on the forward strand.
GACGGATCGCTCAGTGACATCCCGAACCATAGCACAGCACATTGCGTCTGTAACGCATCATCCAGTGTCTGCGCGTACCATTCGACGCCGTTTACAGCAGAGTGGTCTGTCCGCAAGACGTCCATTGCTTCGTCTACCATTGACGCAGAACCACAGACGTCTCCGTCGCCAATGGTGTGATGACAGACGGATGTGGACGGCAGAATGGAATGACGTTGTCTTTACTGACGAGGCACGCTTCTGTCTGCAGCACCACGATGGTCGGATTCGAGTGTGGAGACACCGTGGAGAGAGGATGCTGGACAGCTGCATTATGCACCGCCGGCGCTACATATCCGAGGTGCTGGAGCCAGTTGTCCTTCCTTACCTTCAGGGCTCGGCCACAGCCATATTTCAACAGTATAATGCGTGACCACACGTGGCACGCATTGTCCAAAGGTTCTTCGTCAATAACCAGATTGAATTGCTTCTCTGGCCGGCTCGCTCTCCGGATCTTTCGCCGATAGAAAACATGTGGCCCATGGTTGCTCAACAAGTGACCCAGATTACATCCCCAGCTGCCACACCAGATGATCTTTGGCAACGTGTGGAAGCTGTTTGGACTGCTGTACCCCAGGAACACATCCAACGTCTCTTTGACTCAATGCCGAGACGTGTGGCAGCGGTGATCTCCAACAATGGCGGCTACTCTGGCTATTGATACTGGCAGGAACCACATGTCACAGACGTCTGTAAACGTAATTATTTGATACTTGGTCAACATGTTATCTACAAAATAAATCTTGTTGTGCTACCTCTTGTCTTTCTTGGTGTTGCATTTACGGTGGCCAGCAGTGTATAAGCTCTACATCCTCGTCGAAGATCAGATTTTGGAATTTAGTGAGCAGCCCCTTCCGTTTAACGCGTCGTCTACATCTACATCTACATGATTACTCTGCAATTCACATTTAAGTGCTTGGCAGAGGGTTCATCGAACCACAATCATACTATCTCCCTACCATTCCACTCCCGAAGAGCTCGCGGGAAAAACGAACACCTAAACCTTTCGGTTCGAGCTCTGATTTCTCTTATTTTATTTTGATGATCATTCCTGCCTATGTAGGTTGGGCTCAACAAAATATTTTCGCATTCGGAAGAGAAAGTTGGTGACTGAAATTTCGTAAATAGATCTCGCCGCGACGAATATCGTCTTTGCTTTAATGGGTTCCATCCCAACTCGCGTATCATATCTGCCACACTCTCTCCCGTATTACATGATAATACAAAACGAGCTGCCCTTTTTTGCACCCTTTTGATGTCCTCCGTCAATCCCACCCGGCAAGGATCCCACACCGCGCAGCAATATTCTAACAGAGGACGAACGAGTGTAGTGTAAGCTGTCTCTTTAGTGGACCTGTTGCATCTTCTAAGTGTACTGCCAATGAAACGCAACCTTTGACTCGCCTTCCATACAATATTATCTATGTGGTCTTTCCAACTGAAGTTGTTCGTAATTTTTACACCCTTGAATTGACAGCCATGAGGATTGTACTATTTATCGAGTAATCGAATTCCAACGGATTTCTTTTGGAACTCATGTAGATCATCTCACACTTTTCGTTATTTAGCGTCAACTGCCACCTGCCACACCATACAGCAGTCTTTTCTAAATCGCTTTGCAACTGATACTGGTCTTCGGATGACCTTACTAGACGGTAAATTACAGCATCATCTGCGAACAACCTAAGAGAACTGTTCAGATTGTCACCCAGGTCATTTATATAGATCAGGAACAGCAGAGGTCCCAGGACGCTTCCCTGGGGAACACCTGATATCACTTCAGTTTTACTCGATGATTTGCCGTCTATTATTACGAACTGAGACCTTCCCGACAGGAAATCACGAATCCAGTCGCACAACTGAGACGATACCCCATAGGCCCGCAGCTTGATTAGAAGTCGCTTGTGAGGAACGGTGTCAAAAGCTTTCCGGAAATCTAGAAATACGGAATCAACTTGAGATCCCCTGTCGATAGCAGCTATTACTTTGTGCGAATAAAGAGCTATCTGCGTTGCACAAGAACGATGTTTTCTGAAACTATGCTGATTACTTATCAATAGATCGTTCCCTTCGAGGTGATTCATAATGTTTGAATACAGTATATGCTCCAAAACCCTGCTGCAAACCGACGTCAATGATATAGGTCTATAGTTCGATGGATTACTCCTACTACCTTTCTTAAACACTGGTGCGACCTGCGCAATTTTCCAATCTGTAGGTACAGATCTCTCGGTGAGCGAGCGGTTGATATGATTACTAAGCAGGGAGCTATTGTATCAGCGTAATCTGAAAGGAACCTAATCGGTATACAATCTGGACCTGAAGACTTGCCCGTATCAAGCGATTTGAGTTGCTTCGCAACCCCTAAGGTGTCTACTTCTAAGAAACTCATGCTAGCAGCTGTTCGTGTTTCAAATTCTGGAATATTCCATTCGTCTTCCCTGGTGAAGGAATTTCGGAAAACTGCGTTCAGTAACTCCGCTTTAGCGGCACAGTCGTCGGTAACAATACCATCGGCACTGCGCAGCGAAGGTATTGACTGCGTCTTGCCGCTTGTGTACTTTACATACGACCAGAATTTCTTCGGATTTTCTACCAAATTTCGAGACAATGTTTCGTTGTGGAACCTATTAAAGGCATCTCGCATTGAAGTCCGTGCCAAATTTCGCGCGTCTCTAAATTTTAGCCAATCTTCGGGATTTCACGTTCTTCTGAACATCGCATGCTTTTTCCGTTGCCTCTGCAACAGCGTTCGGACCTGTTTTGTGTACCACGGGGGATCAGTTCCACCTGTGACCATTTTATGAGGTATGAATCTCTCAAGTGCTGTTGCTACTATATCTTTGAATTTGAGCCACATCTCCTCTAAATTTGCATAGTCAGTTCGGAAGGAATGGAGATTGTCTCTTAGGAAGGCTTCTAGTGACACTTCATCCGCTTTTTTAAATTAAATTATTTTGCGTTTGTTTCTGGTGGATTTGGAAGAAACGGTATTGAGCCTAGCTACAACGACCTTGTGATCACTAATCCCTGTATGTCATGATGCTCTCTATTAGCCCTGGATTGTTTGTGGCTAAGAAGTCAACTGTGTCTTCGCAATCATTTGCAATTCGCGTGGGTTCGTGGACTAACTGCTCGAAATAATTTTCGGAGAAAGCATTTAGGACAGTCTCGGAAGATGTTTTCTACCTACCACCGGTTTTGAACATGTATTTTTGCCAACATATCGAGGGAAGGTTGAAGTCCCCACCAACTATAACCGTATGAGTGGGGTATTTATTTGTTACGAGACTCAAATTTTCTCTGAACTGTTCAGCAACTATATCATCGGAGTCTGGGGGTCAATTATTAACTTAGTTCGGCTGTTAAGTATAACCTCCACCCATACCAATTCGCACGGAGTATCTACTTCGACTTCACTACAAGATAAACCCCTACTGACAGACACAAACACTCCACCACCAATTCTATCTAATCTATCTTTCCTGAACACCCTCTGAGACTTCGTAAAAATTTCTGTAGAACTTATTTCAGGCTTTAGCCAGCTTTCTGTGCCTATAACGATTTCAGCTTCTGTGCTTTCTATTAGCGCTTGAAGCTCAGGGACTTTCCCAGCACAACTACAACAATTTACAACTACAATTCCGACTGTTCCTTGATCCAAGCAGGTCCTGTATTTGCCATGCATCCTTTGAGATTGCAGCCCACCCCGTACTTTCCTGAGGCCTTCTAACCTAAAAAACCGCCCAGTCGACGCCACACAGCCTCCGCTACCCGTGTAGCCGCCAGCTGAGTGTAGTGAACTACTGATCTATTCAGCAGAACCCGAAACCCCACCACCCTATGGCGCAAGTCAAGGAATCTGCAGCCAACACGGTCGCCAAACCGTTTGAGCCTCTGATTCAGGCCCTCCACCCGCTCTGCACCAAAGGTCCGCAGTCGGTTCTGTCAACGATGCTGCAGATGGTGAGCTCTGCCTTCATCTCGTAAGCAAGACCGGCAGCCGTCACCAAATCAGATAGCCGCTGGTATCCAGAGAGAATTTCCTCAGATCCAAAGCGACACACGTCATTAGTGCCGACGTGTGCCACCACCTGCAGCTGGATGCACCCTGTGCTCTTCATGGCATCCGGAAGGACCCTTTCCACATCAGGAATGATTCCACCTGAAATGCACACGGAATTAAAACTGGATTTCTTCCCCTCCTTAGCCGCCATATCCCTAAGGGGCCCCATTACGCGCCTAACACTGGAGCTCCCAATTACCAATAAGCCCACCCTCTGCGATTGCCCAGACCTTGAAGGCTGAGAATCATCCTCTGAAACAGGGCAGGCAGCTGCATCTGGCTCAGCCAGAAACAATGCCTGAAATCTGTTTGTCAGATGCACTGGGGAGGCTTTCTGATCAGCCTCCGGGGACGTCTTTCGCTGCCTGCCATGCCTTGGAACGACCTCCCAATCAACCACAAAAATGGCTCTGAGCACTATGCGACTTAACTTCTGAGGTCATCAGTCGCCTAGAACTTAGAACTAATTAAACCTAACTAACCTAAGGACATCACACACATCCATGCCCGAGGCAGGATTCGAACATGTGACCGTAGCAGTCGCTCGGCTCCAGACTGTAGCGCTTAGAACCGCACGGCCACTCCGGCCAGACAATCAACCACAGGCGACGGCTCAGCCCCACTGCGGGTAGCAACCGGGGCAACCACAGCGGCAGACCGATCTGGGGACAGACGGGACGAGGTTGACATCCCCGTGATAACCAAGTCCGGCTCCCCACAGTGGAGCCCATTGGCAACAGCCTCAAGCTACACGACCGAAGTCAGCGCCACCTGCAGCTGTGAGCGAAGGGATGCCAACTCAGCCCTCATCCGAACACAGCAATCACAGTCCCTGTACATTCTAATCGATGTTGAACAACACTTACTGAAACACGAGTCCGTGCCTCGATAACGCAAGGGAAACATGCAAAGAATGTAAGAACTAACCTGTACAAATGCCTAACGACTGCGCTACAATCTGCCTGAATTTACGATTACGGTAACTAAAACTCGAAATTACACCTCCTATACGAAACTATGTAACAAATAAGTGAGCTAGGAGTATACGACTTGCTGCTGGCAGCTGCTTATCAAACAGCGGCAGGGAGCACAGTGGCTACCTGCAGTGAGTTCCACTTCAAACTTTCTATAAGATTTGTAACGCTCTCGTGATGGCTGAATGTACCAGTCACGAATCTTTCCGCTCTTCTTTGGACCTTCTCAATATCTTGAATGAGACCCACATGGTAAGGGTCCATACAGTCTAAGACTGGACGAACTAAAATATTGTAAGCAATTTCCTTTGTTGAAGGACTGTATCGCTTCAGGATTCTATGAATCAACCGCAATCTAGAGTTCGCCTTACCTGTTACTTGTGTAATCTGCTCGTTCCATTTGAGATCATTTCGAATAGTCACAGCCAAATGCTTGATGGATGTTACGGCTTCCAAAGACTGAGAATTTATTTTGTACTCGTACATTAATGGGGATTTTCGCTCTGTTATACCCAGTAGGTTACACTTACTATTATTGAGAGATCCTTAGACACTTTCAAGTGTTACTACTTTCCTGTAGACTACAGCATCATCGGCAAACAGTGTACTGCCGCTGTCAGTACCATCAACCAGGTCGTTTATGTAAATCGTAAAAAACAGCGGACCTGTTACGCTACCCTGGGGAACACCTGATATTACACTTATTTCCCCATTCAAGACGACATACTGCTCTCTGTCTTTTAGAAAACTTTCTATCCAACCGCACATGTCATCGGATAAGACCGTAAGCGCACACTGTTTGGAGCAAGCGACAGTGCGGAACTGAGTCGAACGCCTTTCGAAAGTCGAGAAATATGGCATCAACCTGGAGCCGGTATCTAGAGCCTGTTGTATATCCTGCACAAAGAGCGCCAGCTGTATCTTGCATCACCACTGTTTCCTACAACTGTGCTGGTTTCTGCAGATGAATTACTCAGAGTCTAGGAAATCATTGTGTCTGAACACAAAATATGTTCCATGATTCGTCAACAAATTGATGTCAGTGAAATTCGCCGGCTGCAGTCATGAACTGTGCGACTGGTCCCGGCGGAGGTTCGAGTCCTCCCTCGGGCATGAGTGTGTGTGTTTGTCCTTATGATAATTTAGGTTAAGTAGTGTGTAAGCTTAGGGACTGATGACCTTAGCAGTTAAGTCCCATAAGAGTTCACACACATTTGAACATTTGAAATTCGCCGGTAATTATGAGCATCGGGTTTTCTACCATTTGTATAGATTGCTATGACTTGAGCCTTCTTCCAGTCCCGTGGAACTTTCCTCTTTTTCAGTGATCTCTGATAGATTATGGATAATAATGGTGCTATATTTGTAGCGTCGTCAACATAAAATCTTACGGCGATATTGTCTGGGCCAGATGCCTTCATGGCGTCTAAGGATCTTAACTGTTTTAAAATCCTAGATACACTAAACACTATGTCAGCCATCCTTGCCTTTGTTCGATGATTGAAAGGGGGAATGGCGCTGAAGTCCTCTAACGTACACGAGATTTTGAAAGCTAGGTTAATGTTTTTAGCGTTGGTACCAATGGATATATCGAAGGAAGTACGTTTTTTTAAATGGTACCGTATACTTTTTATAGCTGCATTCGAAATCTCTTGGAAGACAGTATCACAGATAAAGCGTTTAATAATGTTGACACTGAAACCTGTCGTAAAAATTCCAGTGACGTCGTAGAATTTGAGAGCACGATGATCGGAATCGGCATCAGCGGTGCAGACACTGCCAAGCGGGCTTCTCGTACCAGGCTGCGTGGTTGTATGTGGGCTATGAGAATAATGCTTTATTTCTCCTTGAAGCAATTCACGACCTGGACGCAGGTTCACCTACGAGTGTTGTATATGGAAATACGACATGGACTAGAATGTAGCGTATCACAAAGGGCTTAAGAAAACTATTTCACATATTTGTATTCTCCCATATTTACGTGAGCTGAAACAGAGAAACCAACTGTTCATTCTTAAATAATGAAGAGGTGTTATAGGCTGCAAAAAGTTACTACTGTATTAAATTTCTAAATGTTAGAAGGAAGATGTGATCTATCTTTTCCTGTAAGTGGCTGTATGCTTCTGAGAGGTAAAATACATGCTATGCCTACGTGCACTGCTCTAAATTATATCATGGAAATGGAAATGAGCGTGTGGCGTCATTGGCCGGGAGGCCCCTTACGGGGCAGGTCCGGCCACATTGGTGCAGGTCTTATTACATTCGACGCCACATTGGGCGACCTGTGCGCCGGATGGGTATAAAATAATGCTGAAGACAACACAACACCCAGCCCCTGAGCGGAGAAAATCCCCGACCCACCCGGGAATCGAACCCGCGCTCGTAGGACGGCAATACATCACGCTCATCACTCAGCTATCTTTTTTTTTTTTTTTTTTTTCCCCGAAAGAAAACAAAGACTCCGATTATACTGGTTTCTCCTTCCAGTAAACATAAATGAGTCTCCTTCGTCTTGTTGGCGAAGAAGCAATCCTTTGGAACAAAAAAAAGTTTCTCAAAGCCAAAATCAAATTTCTTTTTACTTTAAGAACAAACTATGAGGAAGAAATAAGGAAAAGCTTTTTAAGTCGTCATGCGACTTGTAGTTAAAGTCTAGTTCTTACAGGAGCTCCTGAAGTGTATCCGCCTACAGCATGCCAGCTCGTCCAAACGTGTCTTCTCATGGCGTAGGCGTGAGTTCTGGGTAGCAGATCTATTCAGTTCGGTTCGTTTTATACAGTTTTCAGCTTCTCAGGGCTTGGACGTTCCAGCTACTAGGTGGGTCATCGAAAGTGCTCCGTAAGAAATTAGAAAAATATTGTTTATAGCGTGGGTTGCGTATCAGGACGCAGTGACGTTCGTTGAGATAAGTCCAATATCCTATCGTAGACTTGTCGCCTGAAGTAAAAAGATAGCGGATCGTGTGGCCACAGATCCAATTCACAGAGTTAGTTTTGGCGGAGGGGTAGAAAGTCTTATCGGGGTACAAAAGCATGTGGACGTCGATCTGAGCCGGTGTCTGGCGAGTAAGAAACGCCAAAATTCGCCGCGCAAGTGTCCAGACGTCTAGCGCTGTGCCACAGTGGAACCGGTGGACATCCGTGTCATCCACGCCACAGTGGGTGCAGAGGGATGAATCGGCGAGATGGATGCGGTGCAGACGATCTCGGTTAACTTGTTTGCCATTCACGGTGATGTACCACGCTGATTGAACGTCTGATTCGAGAAAACGCGCATGGATCGCCTTCCATATGTGTCGCCACACGTACTGTGGATACTTACGTTCGATGGGGTTGGACGGGCGGCACTGTTTTAACAATTCGGAGACTGTTTTCGTGAGGTACAAACGTGGAAGTGGTAAGGACCGGTAGATATAACTGAACTCCAGGAATAATCGTTGGATGTAATAAAAGGAGGTTGGAATGGTCGATATCAGTACTGGGGCGGACAAGAAGGCCGGTGCAAAGTTGTGAAGCAGGAGGCTAGTAAGGCTCTGCGGGCAACGATGCCAAAGTTTGAGTTGGGAGCTGACGTATAGTGCCTTGACACGAGTCGGCACGTGGATGAGTCCCACCCCGCCACGATCTCGTGGCAGTGCAAGGGATTCATACTGCACCTTGAATAACATCCCCGAGCTGACGAAGGAGCCGAAAGCCATCAACAGTCGTCGCGCCAGGAGATTTGGGACTGGTAGTACTTGAGCCACGTGTGGTATACGGGAAGCATGATACATGTTCACGTATTGCGCGCGTTGGATAACGTCGAGAGCTCGTAGCCGGTGTTCTGCGAGATTTGCTCTGATTGTCTATAGCAAGCGTCTACCATTGATAGCCGCTGAGCGGCGCAGGTCTGCTGTGAAATCAAGTCCAAGACACCATATGGTGGCGGCGACACTAAGGGGGGCAGCGCATCTCTCCAGCAAGCCCTCACCAATGAGCAGGACCTTGGATTTTGACACGTTGAGGCAGCTCCCCGACGCTTCGCCGTAAGTCGCCACCCATGTCAGTGCTGCTCGTACTTCATCTTCACTGCGCAGATATAGTACTATGTCGTCTGCGTAGGCTGTACAACAAAAACGGTGGCCTTCCACAGCCATGCCTTCCAAACGTTGGCGCATGCTTTGGAGCAGGGGTTCCAAGGCGAAAGCATACAAAATCGTGGAAAGAGGGCATCCTTGCCGTACAGATCGTGCGATGACCAGGGACGGTGTAAGACGACCATTGTACATGATTTTAGAGGTTGCACTACTCAACAGGCGCATAACCACTGTTACAATACCGCCTGGAAAACCCATATGCTGAAGAACTGTCCGTAAATAGAAGTGGTCAACACGGTCGAAAGCCTGGCTAAAGTCCAGTGAAGCCAAGGCGCCAGGGAGACGCTGATGATGCGGTAATGCTATCATGTCTCTGTAACGGCAAAGGGCCGTACGAATGTTGTTGTCGCCTCCTAGGGAAGTCTGGTCGCAGGATGTGACGTAACGTGCGACCTTCTTGAGTCGCGATGCCAGTAGCCGTGTGAATATTTTCATGTCGCTGTTGAGCAAAGTAATTGGTCGATAGTCCTGGACCCTCGATAACCCGCGCTGTTTATGTACGGGGATAATAATTCCTTCTAGAAAGGCGCTCGGGACCACTGTCCTCGGTGACATCAGCTCTTGTGCGATTGCCGTCCACGTGGAAGCCAACAAATACTGAAAACTTTTATAAAATTCGATGGGTATACCGTCAGGTCCAGGAGACCTGTTATCGGAACCCGCCTTGATAGCATCTACCACTTCATCTGTGGTTACGTCGTCTTGGACGTCATGCATTGCATCCTCCGGAAGAGTGTTCGTAGTGAGCTGAGCGACTTCTGTGATCAGTGCTGCAGAATGCGGTACGGCTGCGTATAGCCCGGCAAAATGAGCATGGAGAGCACGACCGATGCTTTGTTGGGTGTCGTGCCGGCGCCCTTCCACATCAGTGAGGACTTGGATCAGAGCTCGTCGTCGTCGTTGTCTTTCCTGAAGGAGGTGGTACATCGACGGACGTTCTTGAGGGATTCGATTAGAAGCTCGAGAACGGACTACAGTGCCTTCCAAGTTACGCCGCATGATCAAGGAGATCTGCGCCTTCGTGCGATGGACCATCGACTGCCGGGCTGGTGAGAAAGGCATCGTCGCACAGTCACGTAGAATGGTGTAGTAGAAGTGCAGGGTATTAGTTTGCCACGCCTTTAATTCCTTCCCAAAACTCATCAGAGTCTTCCTGAGGGTCGGCTTTGCACAGGAGAGCCACCATGATAAGGTGGAGTCATAGGCTTCTCGACGATGGTGGCAGCGTGCCCACGCTTTTTCGACCATACGGCGACAGTCTGAGGAGGTCAGGTGAGCGACATTGAGTTTCCACAGACCACGACTATGCCACACATGCTGTCGGGCGAGAGTGACGTCACAGAGGTATGCATCATGGTCTGAAAAGGCCAAGGGCCAGACTTCCGCATGACGTGTGCCATCAGCAAGGGAGGTAGAATGTATAGCCCGGTTGAATTCCGTGGAGCTTCTTCCATGTGTCAACAAGTCGGAGACGGTCGATGACCACTGAGAGAGATGCACAAGGGGAATGTCGCGGGAGTTGGTCCGCGGGCTCTTGTGTCGAGTTAAAATCCCCACCGAGTACCAAATCGTCCTGTGGACCGGTGAAGAGGGGTGTGACGCTTTCGGCAAAAAAAGTTTGTCGGTCATGACGGCGGCCAGTGCCGGACGGAGCGTAGATATTAATAATACGCACGCCGAACAGTGTGAGGGCCATACCTCGCGCAGTGGGGAGGTAGATGACGTCCTCTGCAGGGAGTCCGTCGCGTAGCAGGATGGCGACGCCGCTACCGGTATCGGATGCGGGGGAAACATGGGCGTTGTATCCGGTGGGAACTAGGAAGTCAGCCACAAACACCTCTTGTAAGAGTGCTATATCCACATCCGCAGAGTAAATAGTGTCTCTGAACATGGCCAGTTTATGGGGGGCACGAATGGTGGCAAGATTCATCGTGGCGATACGATATTGCTGTGTGCGGCCATCCTCAGTATTTGCAGAACGTGCGGTAGAAGTAGCCGGCAGGTGGAGACCCGCCGGTGGTCCCGCAGTGGTGATAATTACTGGCGGGGCGCCAGCCCCAGTGTCGCCGAGGTGGACTCCTGTGCAGACACGCTGGCAGTCTGTTCCGCTTCTTCCTCAACGTCATCGGCCCAGGAAGCTGACGACGTGGACATGTGACGGTCACGTACTTCCGGAACGGGTGTTGTGGATTCCGCAACATGAGTGGCAGGGGGACCGCCGTCATCATTCGTTGACAACGGCGAGGACACGTCCCTGGCTGGGAGAGTAGGCGTCACAGGAGGGGCTCCTGTTGCTGCCACATCGCGTGACTGGACGCATTGTGGGAGATCACCATCAGACATCAGGTCGACATCTCGTGGGGCCGTCTGAGAAAGGGCGTCATCGGAAGGCGTTCGTCGTCGTTTCCTGTGTTTGCGAGGCGACCGCTGTTTTCTGATGTGGCCTTCTGAATCAGAATGTGGTCGCCCGTCGTCTGACGCCGAACCCGTCTGGACAAAGGCAGACGTCGGCACGACACCGAGGTCGACGTCCATGGTTCCAACAGGAACATCGGTTTCGGTCTGCAAACCGGACGGTCCTGAAGCGGGCACTGGAGGTGACGCCGTGCTTGTGTCCTCGGCGCGTTGTGCTGCGGCGGGTGGCGTTGACGATGCTGCTGGCGCAATCGAGATTGGTACGACGGGGTCCTGTGCAACCTTGGCGTAGGTGATGGGTAAGGTCGTGACCATCGAAGCCTGGGTCTCTTCACGTAACGGCGTCTGTATTAAACGGCGGTGTAAGCATTCGGAACGTACATGTCCCTCCTGGCCACATCCTGCGCACGTTCGTGGCTGTCCATCATACATGACGATGGCCCTCACACCGCCAATCAGCAGGTACGATGGGACATGTTTCGTCAGCTCATTTTTTATTTGCCTGACGCCATTTAATACGGGGTAGGTCGTAAATGTTTGCCACTTCTCCGCGACGTGACCCAAGACGGTGCCATATGGTTGGAAAGCGGCAATGACCACATCCTGAGGCACCTCGAACGGGTGTTCAAACACCCGCAATGTCCGGAGACCGAATCCAGCATGGGCGACTGTCACAGCACCCATATGTCCATCAAAGTGTTTAAATTTCAGTCCGGTGGCATGACGGTGAATTATGTCATTGCAAATTTCCTCCGTCGACATCTTGATGTAGACAACACTTCCAGTGATGGAAAAATGTATGCCGATTACGTCTTGGGGGTTCAAACGTAGATCCTCACGTATGAACTGTTAGACTTCGAAAGCTCTGGGTCGTGGATGTTCGGCCTGAAACGTTACTTTGATCGTTGCACGGCGGTACGAGTGCGCCATGGTGTACGTTAGTACTGGACTCAATAGACACAAACACCGCGACGCGGAAGTAAACACCGCCAAGAGCGGAGCGTCACACGGCGCGCGGAGCAGCTCCGCACGCTAGCGCGGCTGTGAGCCGACTGTCGGGGCGGACAGTTATATTATACATTCACTGAACTAAACATTTTATTAAAAATACTTCACCTGTGCACCGCAAAAATATTCTTCCTATCGCGAAATGCTGAACGTAAGCGTGGAATGACAGTGTCACGAGCTACGTGCAATATACGCTGCCGATTTATTTGACAATGCAAAACAATTTCGTGCAAACATAAATGAAATAAGCATTTTACTAACTACGATCTGATAACCATCCAAAGAGCAAAACATAAATTTTGTCTCCCAAAAATAAAACAACTTTATCTTTTATTGAACTATGCGTTCAATCTGAACAGGAGCTCTGCTTGGCAGTGTTTGTGCTCCAGTGCCGATTCCGGCCACCGTTGTCTCATATTCTAGGACAACGTCTACATTAACAAACGCTGTACCACTATAATCGTCTTCCGAGAGATATCGAATGCAGTTATAAAAACCATACGGTTCCATTTAAATAACGTACTAGCTTCAATATATCCATTGGTACCAGAGCTAAAAACATTAACCAAACAAATTTACGTGCCCATCGACGCTCTAAACATTTGCCGGAAACCACGTTTCGATGTGTGTAACCATTCACGTAAGTAAAGGGGTGTTACATTTTATGTGACTCACCCCGTATGCACTGTGAACGTTAATACGAGGGTCACTCCAAAAGAAATGCACACTATTTTTTTAAATCCATCTTTTATTCTACATGTTTGAAAGTTTTACAATGTGTAGATTCATCCTTTAGGAACAATATTTTCATTTCTGCACATAATTTACATCCCTCTCAACTGCCTTACGCCATCTTGGAACCAGTGCCAGTATACATGAACGGTAAAATTCTGGACCAACATGTTGGATCCACTGTTTGGCAGCGTGCACAAGGGAGTCATCATCTTCAAACCTTGTTCCACGAAGAGAATCTCTCAGTTTCCCAAAGAGATGATAGTCTCATGTAACCAGGTCAGGACTGCAAAGCGGGTGTTTCAGTATTTTCCATCCGAGTTTTGCGATCACTTCCACGGTTTTGTGATTGACATGTGGCCGTGCATTTTCGTGCAACAGCAAAACATCCTGCTTTTACCGATGTGGTCGAACACTACTCAGTCGAGCTTGACGTTTCTTCAGTGTCATCACATATGCATCAGAATTATGGTGGTTCCACTTGGCATGATGTCCACAAGCAAGAGTCCTTCGGAATCTAAAAACACCTTAGCCATAAATTTTCCAGTAGAAGGTGTGGTTTTGAATTTTTTTTCGTGGGTGAATTTGCATGATGCCACTCCATTGATTGCCTCTTCGTCTCTGGTGAAAAATTATGGAGCCATGTTTCATCACCAGTCACAATTCTTCCAAGAAATTCATCTGCACCATTCTCGTACTGTTCAAAAAGTTCGCTGCATACCGTTTTCCTTGTTTCTTTGTGAGCCACTGTCAACATCCTGGGAACCCACCTGACACAAACCTTTTTTAACACAAACACTGTCAGTATTCTGCAAACACTTCCTTCCCCTATCTCAACGTAGCGTGACAATTCGCTCACTGTGATGCGTCTGTCAGCAGTCACCAATTCGTTAACTCTCTGCACATTGTCTGGAGTGTGTGCAGTACGAGGCCTGCCGCTGCGGGGACAATCCTCAATATTGCCGTGCCCGCTTTCATCAAGGAACCTCCTTTCCCACCGACTAACTGAACTGCTATCGACAGCAGCATCTCCACACACCTTTTTCAACCTCTGGTGGATGTTTCCCACTGTCTCGCTTAACAGCACAAGAATTTTATGACAGTACGTTGCTTCTGACGAACGTCAGTTTTTTTTTCTTTATTGAGTCTCGATTAGCCCTGAAGGGGGTGGGCTGGCAGCAGGTCAGTACGCCGCTCTTCAGCCTACAGAATTTGTTTTAAAAAGACGAATATAATAATTAATAAAGAAGACCATAAAATCGGTGGCTTAAATGGTAAAATGGCGGAAAATCGTGGAACTTAGAACATAAAACAAAGGGTTGATGATGGTAATAAAATACATTTGAAGCAGACGGGTAAAATAATAGACATACAATAAAAACACGGCGACAGTCTGGTTTCTGTTCGTAAGAGATATAAAATTCACACCCAGCAACAGCATGATTTCTGTTCACAACACTTTGGAAAGACGAACAACACTGAACATTCACGTGAACACTGCACTAAAAATCTGGCACAAATATGATACACCACAGCCTAGGGCAGATGGGGGGAACCCGGACAGATGACGGGAAAGGATAGGGGGAGGAGAGGAAAAAACGAAATGGGGGGAAGGAGGGAAAAATGGCTCTGAGCACTATGGGACTTAACTTCTGAGGTCATCAGTTCCCAAGAACTTAGAACTACTCAAAACTAACCAACCTAAGTATATCACACACATCCATGCCCGAGGCAGGATTCGAACCTGCGACCATAGCGGTAGCGCGGTTCCAGACTGTAGCGCCTAGAACCGCTTGGCCACCCCAGCTGCCAAGGGGGGACAGGTGCTGAAGGAGCAGGAGGACCCATAAGAGGGAGGCAGGTGCTGGGTAGATGCGACAGGGAGTGGGGAAAGGCAGAGGAGGGGTGTATAAAAGGACTCAGGAGGGGGGGAGAAGGGAGGCAGAGAGAGGTTAGGTGAGGAGAAAACAGAATGGAAGTTGGGGGAAGAGGGGGCCTGGAGAAAGGTCAGAGGAAAGGAGGGGAGGTGAGGATCAGAGTTGATAGGACGGATAAATGGAGGGACAGAGGGCATCATCCAGTACGGGGAGTTGATGGAAGCCACCTTGGGAAAGGAGATGAAGGGTGTAGAATGGAGGGTAATGAGGACAAAACAGCAAAGGTGTGGGAGAGGGCGGGGATTGGAGAGGAGAGGAGCAACCAGGGTGAGAGGGGGATCGAGGCGGTGGGAGGTGTAGAGGATGCAGACATATTCGAGGAATAGGAGCAGATGGGGGAAAGGAATGAGGTTATAGAGGACCCGCGTGGGTGACAGGAGGCGTATATGGAAGGCGAGGCAGAGTGAATGGCGCTCGAGGATCTGGAGGGACTTATAGAATTTGGGGGGGGGGGGGGGCATATATCCAGGCAGGGCTGGCATAACAGAGGATAGGACGGATTAAGTATTTGTAGATGTGGAGGATGGTGACGAACGTCAAGTGTAGCAGCCATCTTGAAGACATGCAGTGACGGCATCACTCACGGGCTCCCGTGAACTAAGTTTGAAAACAAGCGGGTAGGAATGTATCTACACACTTAAATTTTCACACATGCAGAATGAAAACTGTATTTTTGCAAAGATAGTGTCCATTTCTTTTGGAGTGACCCTCGTAAAACCGACAAATTGCAGGGACGGGTTCCTGACTGGAAATGAAGGAAAAAGTTCTATTAACACGTATCCGGAAATGCATCGATAGTGCGGTAAATGGCGCTGGCGAATAGCATTGCCTCTGGCCAAGAGCTTTGTGTTCCTTGTGTGTGGCAGGCCATGTGATTGACGCAGCATAGTGTAAGCAGCGGATCAGTCTGGTATTTATGCCGGGAATAAGCCGAGATGGTGTTTGTGTGCAGCCAAGCAGATGGAAACGGTCGAGAGGCAGCACGGCTATACCAAAAAAAGTGCCCTCACAGACACCAACCACATTACGCAACATTTCAAGCCCTTTTGCGCGTTGTGTGATACACGAGTCCTTTCGGACAGACGAACGTGCAGGGAAATGAAGGACTGCGTACGCCAGATTTTGAGCACCAGGTTTCATAGGACACTGAGATAAACCCTAGTAAAAGCTCCAGGAAGTGGCCTCTCAGTATGGTGTAAGCCAAAGTACGGTTATTTGCGTCCTGAATGACAATTACTACTATCCTGCAATACCATTGAGGTCACTTTGAACGTCCGTTGTTCAGGGACGATCTGCTATCATTGCACGCATACCGTCCGTTTCCGAACATATATTCATAGGATATTTTTTCCTCCATTTTCAGTTAGGAATCCGCCCTGCCGTTTATCGGTATTATTAATATTCATCGCGTATACGATATCTCTCCTCAGGGTCTCTGATGGCACGGCAGGTGTTTGCAGTTTCTTTTTTGCATTGTTTACCTGGAGTCAGCCCAAACAAATAGTGCTCCTCAAATCGTTTCTCCGATGCCCAGTGCAGGCAGAAAGCGTCGGTTTGTTTTCCATCATGAGCAAAATTACTTTTAAAGCATAGTTTTATGTGTCCATTCGATTGAGCGGTGCCCAACCAGTCTAGCGCGATATTCGTTTTATTGATCTGTATTAACAGTAACAGTAAAATGCGAACAAAACCCGTATCCCTGCAGCAACAGAACTGCCCAGACCTGCGCCGACTTCTGCCGCCTAGCATGCAGCGCTACCGAGTCGCTGATGAATTTCTGTTTATTCTTCGTGTTTTCATGTCCCTGATAATGAATAATGATAAAACTAACATCGCAGTGGTAACACCGGTTCTCGTGTGATCACCGAAGTTAAGCGCTGTGGGGCTTGGCTAACACCTGGATGGGTGACCATCCGATCTGCCGAGCGCTGTTGGCAAGCGGGGTGCACTCAGCCCTTGTGAGGCAAACTGAGAAGCTACTTGATTGAGAAGTAGTGGCTCCGGTCTCGTAAACTGACATACGGCCGGGAGAGCGGTGTGCTGACCACATGCCCCTCCATATCCGCATCCAGTGACGCCTGTGGGATGACACGGCGGCCAGTCGGTACCTTTGGGAACTCATGGCCTGTGCGGGAGGAGTTAAGGTCGTTAATGTCACACTATACTAATTTCGGGACGATCAATAATATGAGCACATAAAACACAGCCATAAAATTAATTTTGCACGTAACAGGAAAAAAAACGACACTTTCTGTCGGCAGTGGGCGCCACATGAACGACTTGATGACCAGTGTATTGCTAGTTAGTGTCTTAGTGATCGGGAATAGCTGGTAGTAGCCAGGCAAGCAGTAGGTGGTAGCGATTTTATGCAGTTTTATATTATGGAATACGAAATATTTTCTGGAGCAGTAAGTTACTATTGTCATAAGCAGTAATGCATATTGTAACGTGTGATGTCATTATTTCGGTTGTTTATGTGAGGGCAGACTGAATTGTTTTGTATTAATTGTTGCTATTATTTCAAAAAGACATTTTGAGTTGTTCAAATCATATTCCATTTTATTCGGAGCTCAAATAATACTGTTGAAAATAGTGTTTTAAAGCCCAAATTTACTGGAATTTTTTCTTGTTTTGGTCCACATTATTGCCTCTCAAAATACAGAAAGCAAAGGGCTTGTAGCAGAAAACGTATGTTCCACAGTATCAAAGATAAAGATGTGCTGGCATCTCTTAAGGTATGCGTTCTAGAGCCCTTGTTTACTAGACTTGCCCATGTTTACAACTGTTATATCCCAGAAAACTGACCATTCCTCCAGGGACACTCTATAAACAATACCATCATTTGCAGACAACTTTATGGAGCCTCCGACGTTATCCACTAGGTCATTTATGTATATTGCGGAAAGAATTGGTCCTAGAACTTTCTCTCTGGGTATGTTTCAGGTTCCTTGTACTTCTGAGAATATCTCTCCGTTAATAACGACTTGCTGTGATCTCTTTACTAAGCACTCTTCAGACCAATCTCAGAGCTGGGCTGATATCGGTATGCATGTGCATAAGAACAGGATTTTTCCGGGGCTGATAACTTGGGTTCTGTTGGTGATAGAAAGGTAGGATCAAGTGTTCCGGATAGCCCTTGGGCTAAGGACAATTTGTATCACCAAAAGAAGGATCATCGTATGGTAACTAGCCTACAGTACAGCGTCAAAGTTTGAATATTACACGGTTTCCCGGCTTAGGAAAATGGAGCAAGCCGGTTAGTTCTTCCTGCATTAGAAATGGTCTACGGTGAGCCTTAAGGGTATGTTGAAGCACCATATAGTTCGCTGACGGTTTCCGAACAATCCCGGAAACAGTGTTTCTCACCATATTTTGTCCGTCACCAGCAGATATCTGAGTAGCTAACCACACAAAATTGTTCAAATTCCAGCGACATATTTTCTAGCCATTCATCTTCTCGTTTTCAAAAAAACCCGAGCCACGGATTTCAGGGTGGCTGTGCACAGCAAACAGCTGAAATCCTTAAGATATAGTCCTACCATCCCGATATCGAATACCCTTGAAAATTTATTGATATCGTTACCGTTTCCGAGATACAGAAGTTCAAAATCACGCTACTTGTGCAAGTAAAAGACACACATAAAATCCGGTGTGAGGAGAAAGTGTAGTTTATGAAGTGGCGTAACACGGAGAAATGTGTTGTAAAGAGTCTCCGTTATCATCAGAAGGTTTCTAGCAATCCCATGTTGTAACACTGAAGCACATGCAAAATTTTTGTCCACATAAAATGTTGTCTCAGGTGTAAAATTAGTTTTGTATTATTTCAAGTTCACATAAGTGAAGTATCAAAACTTTATTGATCCATGAAGCTCTTTTCATATGACATGCCCCGCAGGAACAGAAAAAAGAAGGAGACCAGCAGAAAAATTCTCTTATAGGTGCACATTTTTCCGGTGCGCCGGTGGTCTGTTTCAGTTTTTTGTTTTTCTTTTGCTCGTTCCTTTCGTCCCGTTACACCCGAAGCTAAGCCAGCCTTCCGTGTCCCCAGGGGCCTCACTGCCTCATTCCCTCTTGCTCTCCTCTTCTCTCTCCCTCTGTCTCTCTCTCTCTCTCTCTGTCTCTCTGTCTCTCCCCCTCTCCCTCTGCCTCTCCCTGTCTGTCCCCTTTTTATGCTTCCTTCCTTTTGCGTAGCGTCGCTGTCGCGTGCAGTCCAACGTCCAGCGTTTTCTGTTTTTCAATTAATATCGGTGGCCGCGGCCACAGCCGCGCCGCAGCCATCGCGCGCAGGCAGAATTCATTTGGCCGACATCTACGCGCCGGCAGATAACTTTGGCGCTGTTCCACAAATTTTTCACCGCTGTGCAGCTGACGCGTCGCCAGTTTCCGCCCGCCTTCCCATCCTGCCGGAGATCACTTTTTGTTCCTCCGCTGGCTATCGGTCTCTGTCGGTTAGTACACCATGGATAACGAATCATGTGTTGACAGAAGAAAAAAATCGTTACTGGGATGCCACAGGATTCGACGCTGACTCTACTGCAAATCTCACAACGGACAAATCTCTTCTTGTCACGTTGCAGGAAATCATAAATATTAAACTAAACTACTCCCGAACAGGCCATGAAGGCCCAACGGGACCGACCGGCCGCCGTGTCATCCTCAGATCATAGGCGTCACTTGATGCGGATACAGAGGGGCATGTGGTCAACATACCTCACTCTCAGCCTTATGTCAGTTTCCGAGACCGGAGGTGCTACTTTTCAATCAAGTAGCTCCTCAGTTTGCCTCACAAGGGCTGAGTGCACCCCGCTTGCCAACAGCGCTTGACAGACCGGATGGTCACCCATCCAATTGTAGCCCAGCCCGATAGCGCTTAACTTCGGTGATCTGACGGGAACCAGTGTTACCACTGCGACAAGGCCGTTGGCAATCATAAATAGACTGCCGAAAAAAATCGTAACATCGAAAACAAATTAATGTAGAGTTATGAAAGTTCTGGAATACCTTTGCCTAGGTAACATATTTAAGTGATTAACATTGCAAGATCACTGGTAAACGTAAGCGCGAGATAAGCCACTTCAATGTGAAATGCTGGCACATTAATAACCGGTGTAACTGACAGAATCAAAAATCCAAGCACGCAAACGCGTAGGTGTTGTGTTGTACAGGTGCCGGATGTCAGTTTGTGCGATGTAGATCCACGCCTCTTGCGGTTTGTTGGTCAATACAGGGACGACAAATGCTTTTTGTGGCTGAGTCTAGAGTTGCCGTCCAACGATGTCCCACATGTGGAGACAGATCTCGAGAACAAGCAAGCCAAGGTGACATGTTGGTTTATAACAGCGTGTTATGGTACTTGAATTACGTAACCATTACAGAACCTCTCCTCAACCTTTCGATACCAGCGATATTCTACCTGTGTTTCTGTAGAGTAGTTAACATATTTCTGTCACTACATTAAGATTTGATTTTATTCATGTAGAGGTACTTTGATAGATCGATATGTTTATATTGCAATGATATTAGTTTTAGGTGAATTCTTTCTTTTGTCACTATGATCATTGACGTACTTCTAACTCTGATTTTTGAGCGCGTAAGGGTTATAAGGGAGTCAAGTCTGGGTCGTCATGTTGAAAAGACGCAAATTGTAGTCAGTTTATGAAATGTGAACTTTAACAGTGAGGAAGATATTTTCAAGTATGTTTTATATTGTGAAGTGACATTGCAACAAAAGTAATAAAAAAAGAAGTGTAACTTAAATTCGGAGTGCTGATTACTTTTTTACATCACCATTGTGCTAACTTGAAAAAGTTTAATCTTCAAGAATGGTTTATGAAACACATCTATAAAACTTTTGAATGTCGCAGAATAGCAGCTAGGCCTCTTTGCATCCCAGCCTGGAATCATCACTACCTAGATTTTCGACGATTGAGACATGAATTCACAACGAGACCATCGTGGGAAACACGAAAATATGAGTGCCTAGTTTATCCATTATTTCATTAAATGACTTTATTAACTGTGCTCTAATGACACCTGCCACATAGTATAACTTTGATGTTGCCCGAAAATGCAATATTTAGCAGCGTGAGCAACACTACAATCATAATTAATTTATTACCTTTGTTGTAGTATGGTTGTTAGAAGCGGTATGTGGGCGAGCGTTATCCTGTTAGAACTGGATTGCTGTTGATCAGTGACAGCATAACAGGTCGAATCACCGTACTGGCGTACAGTTTCGCGGTCGGGGTTCGTGGGATAACCATAAGAGTACTCCAGCTGTCATACGAAATCGCACCTCAGAACATAACTCCAGGTGATGGTGTAGTGTCTCTAGCACACAGACAGTTGGGTGCTGGTCGTCAACTGTTCTTCTTCTAACCAACACACGGCTGTCACTGGCAAAAGGCAGAACCAGCTTTCGTCAGAAAACAGTACAGACCTTCACTCTGCCCTCCAATGACTTCCCGCTTGACGCCAGTGAGGTCACAAACAGCGGTGTGTTGGGGTCAGTGGAACGCACGCTACAGGGCGTCTGGCTCGGGGCTGTCCTACTGATCGCTGATAACGACTGATTTCAACAGTTCGCTGCGTCACTGCAGTGCCAACTGCTTCTCAGTTTACAGCTACGATGGGCCAGAGCAATACGCCGAACACGATGGCCTTCCCTCTCGGTAGTGCAAAGTGGCTGCCCGGAGGCGACACCACCTAGACTACAGGCATGCGCGCACACTTGTGACGTCCCATACTGATGGCCGGGTCTGTATCTGAACGCTCCTGTTAAGGGGCTCCGGAACGCCCTATACTTGCAATGTTAAAATAACGCTTATAAATTACATCTTTCCTCACAAAGTATTTGAGGTAGGAAGTTGAACTTTTTACAGATTATTTATTGGAATATGGGTTACAACTTAAACAGGGATTTTACAAAATTTTAGTTCAGTTATTAAAGATGATTTTTTTTCAATTGTAATGAAAATTCACAAAATTGTTTTGCAATTTTTTATTTATATATTAAAAAATATACAGTTTTTTGGAATAAGGCTGTGTTAAATTATGCAGAATGTACTGTGTAACATTTACTGAAAGTTTGAAACAAATATATTTGGAAGATCCTTAGAAAACATGTAATTAGTATGAGAAAATAAAAGTTTTGGGAATCGAGCGACAAAGATTGGATTAACTTTTTAGTGCATTCCAGGTCCATAGGATGGATTATCTTCATCCTCTGCAAACTCCTCCTCCAGCTTCCTCTTGTTCCTCCTCCTGTTTACTCTTGCTTGTATTTCTAGACTCTTTACAGCCCTGTCTGCAGCCCGAAGGCGTTCCTTGTCTAAAGCAACCATCGCTCGTTGTTGTGTTCGTAGATTTTGCTACAATTTTCTTCAGTTGCAGTTACTGCAACACTGTTCCAAAAGGTGGTCATGTATGAACACTTATCACATTTCAGTTGTATTTCACTAGCAAGTCCTACGTGCTTTATTATGGAGAGTTCCAGACCAACTTCACTACAATGAATACGTCTTACACAGTATGAAAAAATTCCTTTGAGAACCGACATATCAAATATTTCATTCACATCCGATTCGCCCATAAAACATTCACAGTTTTCACTCATTGAACCAAGCTTCTTCTGTGAAGTATTTTCTTTCCCACTTTGACTGCTATGGGCAGGTGTATTTGAGAGGTTAGGTTCACTCACTTGGTTATCGTCTTTATTGTTTACAGTAATAACACATACTTTTGGCTTTCCAACATTTCTCCTTTTCTTAAAAGCCTTCAGAGGATTTCTAATAACTTTACTTTTACTCATTATTATACTCCAACAGAACAGAGACTCAAGAAACAGAATTAATTACGAATATTTTCGAGATAACGACAGAGTAAATAAACATGAAACAATCGACAATCACACCAGCGATATATATTGAACCATCACAGGTTAGCCACAACACATACTTTATCTCACATCACTAAAATGTACCTGATGAACACGGACGTTAATAATAACACCATTTGACAGCAGTTTAACAGCGCCACAGTGGGTCACGCCCATGTAGAACACATTTCAAAAAAAATTTAAAAATAATTGTAGTCTTCGGAATTGAATAAATTATGTATCTATTAAAAGGTAATAGTTTGCAGATTCAGAAAACGCAAAAAAGTAAAAATTGAACTTTTCATGATTTTGAGCCTTTCCAGAGCCCGTTAAGCACCCTGCAGCTATACGAACTTTACTAGTTTTAGAGCTGAGACCGCATAGGGATTCTCGTGCTTTCCTCTTCTACATGACCTTGTAATGAAAGTATGGAAATTTATGTCATTGCGTAAAGTAACTGAACATAACTGCCCTATGTTATTTCAAGATGTAAAATTATTTTGACGATTTGCCTTAAATACGCGTTTCTAGGCTTGAATACAAACTTTAATTTTAAATTCTGCCTTTTACCTCAGGAGCTACGTTTTCTTGCAGTAAAAAATCGGCAATATACAACAACAAGCAGACGTATTCGGTTTTAAATAAAGCAGCTGAAGCTCCTACAGAATTTAAGAATTTGTTTCCCCGGTTATTTTCGTAAATTTTCCTATCCACTTCAAAATTGATGACCTCACACGGAACTCAAATTATTCGACGAAATGGAGCACCTCCTGACATAATGTTTAATAAATTTTAAAAAAACCGAAGAAATATTTTATTTCCCTGTTCCTCCAGAACTTTAGAACCTTAAACATGAAAAGATTGTTTCTTTTATATCCTTGACCGAAATACGTGTCACAGAGTGCTGTTAATTTAATCGCAATGCACTTACCTCGAAATTTTGCTTTCTATACTGCTTAATCTGTCTAACGCTGAATTCATTAATGCAATTTTCTATGGTAGTTTACTCAAATTGAAATTATTTCCGAATAGCTGCGTATGTAAAACTGAACAAAATAATTCTGTAGCTCTTGCAAATAAAAGTACTGGAAACTCAGTAATCTGGTAGGAATGATAAGGAATACTAAACATTTTCGAGCCACACTAATTAATATAAATATTCTGTGTGACAATAGTTGCAAATGTGAGAGACATTTCACAGCAACAGTTGTCCAGAATTAAGAAACAAATTATACTGGTACATGATACATAACTGCTTTTAAAAACAATGTGGTGCAATGGAAACAAATAACACGCTGTAAATTTTTTTGTCATTTACTTACCCGTGAATGACGCGTAGACACAAATTCATGTCTGTGAATAGCTGCAATCCAGCGATTTCTCAACTTTACACATTTGGGAAATCGAAGCATATGCACTTTCATGCCGTTTTGGGACTTATAATTTCCCTGGCAAAAAGGAACGCAACAAATGTGTCCTATACTTCGAAGAACTGTAGGCGAATACTGTATGAAATATATATCAGTTTCACGTGGCACACACTTTCTACACAAAATACACGCCAACAGGTTTGCCGACTAAAGATAAGATGGCCAACAGTTTGTGACGTCACGTACCAATATGGCCGCTGTGCGTAGGCCTTGTATCTAGAAGGCTTTGCCGGACTCCGGTCTTCCTGCGACCGTACGTTCCCGTGACCGCTGCTGCTATCAATCATGTACAGTGCGTACATTCCTGCTAAGTCTTTCTGCAGTATCGCAGAACGAACATCCAGCTTCTCGTAGCCCTATTACACGACCGCGGTCATACTCAGCAACGTGTTGTTAAAGACGTCTTCGTCTGCTTAAATGCGTTCTTGACTAACATCAACTCATCACGTCCAATCTCAAAGGTAACTAACGCTTGCGACCGTTGCATCGAATATTTAAAGCTTACCTGCTTTGCATTCTTATGCGAGAGGCGCGAAACACGTCTTCCAACGTCCTTTCATGTCGCACAACTCCTTCCTGGTGCCGCAATTTTTTTTGCGTATCTACTTTGTGTAAGCGGTTGTTGTCAGCTGTAAGATCTTTCAAGAACTTTTCAATGTATACACCACCTAGACTGGCTTTTATTGACTACTCAGCGACCGATTTCGGAGCGTACTGTACCACTTTCAAGTTACATAAACATTGATCAGCTGAGCACTACACAATACCATCCCATGCAACACGTCTCCGGCATGACATGCAGAAGGTGTAGGAAAAGGATTATCTGCTGAAGACGTTTCACATTGTCTGAAGATAGCGGATATTGCGCGGAACTGGTTGTTCAGTAATAAACAAAGAAAACAGTGCATCTGCTGTGCATACAGGGAAATTCGTAAAATAAATAATCCTAACGTAAAGAACGATAGCAGTTAGTAGTAGAATCTGTAATTTATTGCAGGCCTAGATTTCTACTTTAACATAGTAATCAACGGCTTCGGTATGGTTATACCATTTATAGATAACGTCAGTTGTCAGATGTTTACGCTCTGATACGATTATGACTATATAACTTCTCTGATAATGCATCGATGACGTACATGTTACAGATTTGCAATAAACTACAGCTTCTGCGACTATCTGCTGTCCTCCTTTACATCTGAATATTCAGCGGTCTCTATGCACCAATGGATTCCAATTTAGTTATAAATAATTCTGTTTTGTTGACGATGATTACTTGAAAGTAAGGGATAACAAATACGCGGAGGCAGAAATAACAGTTAAATGTTCAGCGGAATTACTGTCTGTTTAACTGCAAATGGATTATTAATTAACAAACAACAATTCATTCAGGGACGTTCAGCCGTAACTTAAAAAAACGGGGACAAGGTAAACTGTGAAACTTAATTCAGAAAGTTTCTAGATCTGCATCTTTAAATGAACTTAAAGAGGAACTCACATTCTATACTCCGTCCTCCACGATAACTCTCAACAACTTTGGTTCTTCATGTAATTATTAATTTATGTTTTCGAATGTCGCAATGTTAGGTACCTTAGAAAATTTTCATTCTTGTAGCTTACACAGAATTATAGTGATATTCTACATTTATATATACGATACCCACAGAACAAAAATTTACACTAAATATTATATGTTCCATATCTTCGAGCTTCCTGGAAACAATTATCTTTTTCCCCTAGACAGACAATAGATTTGCTTCTTTCGTGTGACATATCGTTAAGAAAAATGCAGACAAATTCTAAAGGCGAAGTAAACTCTAACAGTCCTATTCGCAATTTCTCCCTCTTCGGTACAGAAAAAGGCAAATTATGGTCGTAGAAATGTTCGACCGCCTCAGTTGTGAATGAACGGTAATGACAGTATGAGTAAGTTGAAAGACTAATTGAATTTCATTTCGGTTGATAGCTTCTTTTAGACCATGTAATAATTTTGTGATAAATCTCTCACTCTCTTTTTCAATTTGTGTGTGTGCGCCTGCACGTGCGTGTCAATTAACAATTTTAAGAACAAGGTTAAGTATTACGTAAGTATAAATTAATATGTGTTATTTAAATCTTCTGCATTTAGATGTATCTTCTCCATGAAAATGTATTATTTTTTAAAAAAACAGTTACCATGTTTCAGACCTCACCGAAATGACGCCAAAAACAACAGTTTCACATAAGTCTCAAATGAAAATAAACAACTTAACGTAAGTGTAATTCTTCTGACTGAAAATCGCTAGCTGTTGGTCAAGTCCATCAACCTTCATCTCTGCAGTATTCACAAGACTAAAAATTAATATTATCCTTCGCTCATCACATTCATTCCAGAGGATTCACTTTATGGTTTCCAAAAAGCTTTGTTATATCTGAGGTTGCGGTGAAATATTCATTGTTTAATGATATACTTTTAGCCTCTTGCTAGCAGTGACTTCACTCAGACGAGGTAATATTGTTTCCTCTATGACACAATGTTGCTTTGCGTATAGTTGTTACACATACGTAAAATAAAATATAGTTATCAGATAGCGAGTAAATGACGGAAGTAGAAAGTCCAGTATGTATCGAATCTTGTGGATAGAAATGTTTATCACGTGATGCGTATATCATTCCTTTAGGAGCTGAAGTTCTTCAGCTAAATTAGTACTAAGGAATTTTTTGCTATGCCTCAAACACTTGCTACGTCAGTTCAGTATACTGTTGGCTTGGGACTAGTAAGGCGGTGTAAGTTTTCCATTGCATCCAAGAGAAACTCTGTGGGTGATAAATTTAGAGACAAGGCAGTCCAGTCAAGGCTCCGTAGACTCCTGAGGACGTATGTGTTGCGAGCGACAGCTTTCGGTCTTGCATTATTCTGTTATCCTGATGGAGCATGACAGGTTGTAGCCTGGTGAGCATTAAACCTTCTTTCAACTACCACTAAATCAGTTCCTTTGTCATATCCAACTGCTCCCCAAACAGTTTACAAGGATGTGTCAAGATACGGGTCTCTAAAATCGCTACTTCTTGTGATCTTTCACCATGCTGTTTATGAATCGACTGGATCGATCTAACGACTGATTCATTCCTGAACACTGTGGAATGCAGCTGAGTGTCTCCTTGGACATATCCTTCAATTTAATCATTTCATCTTCGTCAGAGTCAGAAAGGTGGCCATACTATGCACTACGCGTTCTTCGGGTATGCTGTGTTGCGATTTCCACTTCAAAACTCCGAGTAACGTTATACACGCCCAGCAGACATAATTACTTCCACATCTACAGGAATGATTTTTGCTGTACTGAAAATAACTTCACTTAGGGATGAAATTTTAGGTAAGGTATTGCACAAGCATAGAAACATTGACTCTTCAGTAATCTTGTGCGATTCTATTAGGTGTAGTGTAAAACGTTCCAGTTCTGTCTATGAATACCCGATGATAATCGTCAACGGAAAACAGCGGTTTGTTTCCCGTTACAAACATCAAATGAAATTTTTCGTGCCCGTTGGATAGAGCTGTTCCACATCAGTCTATATATATATATATATATATATATATATATATATATATATATATACAGGGTGTTTCAAAAATTACCGGTATATTTGAAACGGTAATAAAAACTAAAAGAGCAGCGATAGAAATACACCGTTTGTTGCAATATGCTTGGGACAACAGTACATTTTCAGGCAGACAAACTTTCGAAATTACAGTAGTTACAATTTTCAACAACAGATGGCGCTGCGGTCTGGGAAACTCTATAGCACGATATTTTCCACATATCCACCATGCATAGCAATAATACGGCGTAGTCTCTGAATGAAATTACCCGAAACCTTTGACAACGTGTCTGGCGGAATGGCTTCACATGCAGATGAGATGTACTGCTTCAGCTGTTCAATTGTTTCTGGATTCTGGCGGTACACCTGGTCTTTTAAGTGTCCCCACAGAAAGAAGTCACAGGGGCTCATGTCTGGCGAATAGGGAGGCCAATCCACGCCGCCTCCTGTATGTTTCGGATAGCCCAAAGCAATCGCACGATCATCGAAATATTCATTCAGGAAATTAAAGACGTCGGCCGTACGACGTGGCCGGGCACCATCTTGCATAAACCACGAGGTGTTCGCAGTGTCGTCTAAGGCAGTTTGTACCGCCACAAATTCACGAAGAATGTCCAGATAGCGTGATGCAGTAATCGTTTCGGATCTGAGAAATGGGCCAATGATTCCTTTGGAACAAATGGCGGCCCAGACCAGTACTTTTTGAGGATGCAGGGGCGATGGGACTGCAACATGGGGCTTTTCGGTTCCCCATATGCGCCAGTCCTCTTTATTGACGAAGCTGTCCAGGCAAAAACAAGCTTCGTCAGTAAACCAAATGCTGCCCACATGCATATCGCCGTCATCAATCCTGTGCACTATATCGTTAGCGAATATCTCTCATGCAGCAATGGTATCGGCGCTGAGGGGTTGCCGCGTTTGAATTTTGTATGGATAGAGGTGTAAACTCTGGCGCATGAGACGATACGTGGACGTTGGCGTCATTTGGACCGCAGCTGCAACACGGTGAACAGAAACCCGAGGCCGCTGTTGGATCACCTGCTGCACTAGCTGCGCGTTGCCCTCTGTGGTTGCCGTACGCGGTCGCCCTACCTTTCCAGCACGTTCATCCGTCACGTTCCCAGTCCGTTGAAATTTTTGAAACACATCCTTCATTGTATCGCTTTTCGGTCCTTTGGTTACATTAAACCTCCGTTGAAAACTTCGTCTTGTTGCAACAACACTGTGTTCTAGGCGGTGGAATTCCAACACCAGAAAAATCCTCTGTTCTAAGGAATAAACCATGTTGTCCACAGCACACTTGCACGTTGTGAACAGCACACGCTTACAGCAGAAAGACGACGTACAGAATGGCGCAGCCACAGACTGCGTTGTCTTCTATATCTTTCACATCATTTGCAGCGCCATCTGTTCTTGAAAATTGTAACTACTGTAATTTCGAAAGTTTGTCCGCCTGAAAATGTACTGTTGTCCCAAGCATATTGCAACAAATGGTGTATTTCTATCGCTGCTCGTTTAGTTTTTATTGCCGTTTCAAATATACCGGTCATTTTTGAAACACCCTGTATATATATATATACATACACACACACACACACACACACACACACACACATATATATATATATATATATATATATATATATATATATATATATATATTACTACTCAGGCACTGCTCAAAGAATGATTATTCTTCGTATATCACTGTCTGTGTTAATTGATCTAACATTAAGCTTAATACCGCACTTAACTAATTTTGGGGCTCTCTATCGATTGATCACATAAAATTCCACCTCTAAAAAATGTTCTTTCGTCAGGTGGAAGAAACCGACACTTTCCGTTAAAATTGGACGACGCATGAAGAAATGATGAGCAATATTTCTGTTAGTCGTCTCGTAAGGGACGGCTATCTTCGTAGTGTCAAATGATCAGTCTTCTCTGAAACTGTGCTCCAGCATATTTTAGAATATTTAATGCTCATTCTCCTTGACGAAATAGTCGATTACTGACGGTGCATACAATAACTGCAGTCGAGATTCAATAACTCCAGTGAATGTCCTTTTTGTTGCTTTCTGCTCATTTCTCTTTCAAAGTACGGTGGAGAGACTGCTCAATTGAAAGCCTACGGACTGACTAGCAATAGATATGGATCCTTTTAAGAGAAGGTGCCTGCCATAAAATTGTTCCAAATCCGAGACGGGGGCGCAGCCACAGGTAGGCGAACAAGCATACTGTTCCGTATCACTCCACGTTACCCAGACAGGACTTGGGATGGCCGCTTTCTGTGGAAAAAAACATAGAATTTAGCGAATCAGTCTTTTAGCGAGATAAGAGATCTCTTGCCTGGTGCTGATGCTCAGAGGAGAGTGTGAATATTCGTTACGATGCTGTGAAGGAATATTTAGTTTCAATTTTCAGAAGCCAGAGTTCCGTATTGTTCTTACTGTTATTTTTTTGTAGAGCATGCAGTTCCTCTGCTGCACCTACTTGTCAGGCTTTTGATAGATTTTTAGAAAATTGTGCCGTGAAGTGGGAGAAATTTTCTGCCTTCATGCCTCACCTCAGTACTATTGGCTGAAAAGAACAAACATCGTAAGAGTGGGAGATTGTTTACCATCTTGACTGGAGTTTGACTGGACGGAACTTGAAATCTCTGCTGCAATTTCTGTCTTACGAGTCTCTGCTATGGCAAAAGGTAGCCGAGTTATAGAACGTTCACAAAGAGGACACTTTGTTAGGCTTTTGCAGAGCAAACACTTCACGCTAGGAGAGAACAGAAAACTTTAGCTTCTGGGAGATTGTGTAGCAAAGACTTGGCGCTGGTTGACTGACGATACTGGCCATGTGGTTGCACAGAATGATGTTATCACTTGAGCACTGTGGGAACAGAGAGAGAGAGACGTACGCAAGGACACACATCCACTACTTTTGCTGCCTTCTACATCCGGCTACGAGGGTGCTAAGATATGCCATCGTTGCGATCGACATTTCTGTAGTGAATCGGCATCTAATCACCCCATTCAGTAGCCAGTTATTCCATTTTAATACCTCGCAGCCAGGTGGTAATCTTTCAGTATGCAATTTCGAGATCTCGATGGTGTTACACCGTATTTTTCCATGTTCTTGTTCTTCTTGCAAGTTACTAATCATGCTCACAGTTACTGGTTATATTCGTGTATTTCTCCATAACTTTGCGTATACTGTGCTCACCCACCTGTGCCAAGGTTACAGTTCACTATTAGTGCCCTCACGTTCAAATATTTAATGATCAATTATTTGTATCAGTGGGTAACATGTGTGTTTTACTTTAAGATAAAATACCTCATGATTTTAGTGGCCACCTGTTTCTGTTATAGATTATATGCTTACTCCTCTGATTAATATGTCTATGGTACGGTATACATTTTGTCATGTTTGATTAGGTCAGCCCTACTAATTTCCATTCACTGAGACCTTCACGTTGCATATGGTGAGAGATATGGATGACGGTCAATAGGCATAGACAAGATTTCGGGAAGACGTTTGACACGGTGCCCCATTGCAGGATATTAACGAAGGTACGATTAAACAGAATAAGTTCACAAATACGTGAGTGGCTCTAAGATTTATTAAGTAATAGAACCCAGTATGTATTCTCGATGGCAAATGTTCATCAGAGACAAGGGTATCGTCAGGATTGCTCCAGGGAAGTGTGGCAGGACCACTGTTGTTCTCTACACACACGAAAGGTTAGGCGGACAAAGTCGACAGCAATGTACAGTTGTTTGCTGATGACGGTATGGTGTAAGGTAAATTGTCGAAGTTGAATGGCTGTAGGAAGATACAAGACGACTCAGACAAAATTTCTAGTTGGTGACATGAATGGCAGCTTGCTTTAAATGTGGGAAAATGTAAGTTAATGAGGATGAATAGGAAAAACAAACCTGTAATATTCGCATGCACTATTACTAGTGTCCTGCTTGACACAGTCAAGTCGTTTAGATATCTGAGCGTAACTTGCAAAGCGATATGAAAAGGAATGAGCTGGAGTAGCGAAGGCGAATGGTCGATTTCGGTTTGTTGGGAGAATTTTAGGAAAGAGTAACTCACCTGTAAAAGAGACCGCGTATAGGACTCTGGTGCGACCTATTCTTGAGAACTGTTCCAGTGTTTGGGATCCGAACCATATAGGATTGAAGGAAGATATCGAAGCAATTCATAGGCAGGCTGCTAGATTTGTTACCGGTAGGATCGAACAACATGTGTTACGCAGATGCTTCGGGAACTGAAATGGGAACACCTGGATGGAATGCGACGTTCTTTTAGGGAAAAACTATCGAGAAAATTAGAGTTCCGGCACTTGAAGACGACCACTGAGGTGTTGTACTACCGCCAATATACACTGCGCGTAAGAACCACGACGATAAGGTACGAGAAATTACGGCTCATATGGAGGCATACGGATAATGGTTGTTCCTTCGCTCTATTTCCGAGTGGAACCGGAATTTAAGTGGCTATTAGAGGTACAGGTTACCCTCCGCAACTCACCGTACGGCCGTTTGCGGATTATGTATGTAGATACAGAGGAAGATGCAGATGACATTATTATTTCCCTTAGTTAACTTGAATGAACCCTTCTCTATTAACCAAGCGGAACCTGCACACCACAGTAGGTTCCAGTTACATTGGTGTTGGTTATCGTGCACAGATGCTGCCTGGGAGAGGCCACTGTGAGATATGTGATCGACGGGTGTACCACTGTGGACTGGACGTGGAGAGGCACGGATGGTGGCAGGAGTCAGCTGGTCTCAAGTAGAGAAAACTGGCGGCGAATCTGTGGCTAGGGTCAGTGGCGCGCGTGGTGTGGAGTGCTGATGGCTCTGCGTAAGCTTGCAGGGTGGACTGTTAGTAACGGAGAGTTGCCGGGCGGTTTCCGAAGAAAGCAGTTCTCTGGAAAGTCAAGTCCAAGACCTGCACCAGGTTGATGTGCTCATCGATATTGGGCGGATGGATTAACCCCTCAGCAAGGGCGGTGTTGGCATGTGGACAAGTGTCTGTTCGACCAGTTGTTGTTTCCTATGGTTGCAAACACGGCTCTGTACGAAGCTGAGGGATGGTCTCAAAAGCTTGCAAGGAGAACAATAAGAGTGGGCTGAAGCTAGTGTCCTGGTGCTCTTATGATCAAAATGAGTCATAGTGTTTCATACGGAGATCAATTGAGTGATATCATTTGTAGCTTACTTCATCTGCTAGTTAAGAGCATTGAATTATGGCTTTTTGTGGCTACTGCACGTGGAGCATAGCTACGTACACTACTGGCCATTCAAATTGCTACATCACGAAGATGACGTGCTACAGAAGCGAAATTTAACCGACAGGAAGAAGATGCTGTGATATGCAAATGATTAGCTTTTCAGAGCATTCACACAAGGTTGGCGCCGGTAGCGACACCTACAACGTGCTGAAGCGAGGAAAGTTTCCAACCAATTTCTCATACACAAACAGCAGTTCATCGGCGTTGCCTGGTGAAACGTTGTTGTGATGCCTCGTGTAACGAGGAGAAATGCGTACCATCATGTTTCCGACATTGATAAAGGTCGGATTGCAGCCTATCGCGATTGCGGTTTATCGTATCGCGACACTGCTGCTCGCGTTCGTCGAGATCCAGCGACTATTAACAGAATATGGAATCGTTGGGTTCAGGAGGGTAATAAAGAACGCCGTGCTGGATCCCAACGGCCTCGTATCACTAGCAGCCGTGATGACAGGCATCTTATCCGCATGGCTGTAACGGATCATGCAGCCACGTCCAAAGATGGGGACGTTTGCAAGGCAACGACCATCTGCAATAACAGTTCGACGACGTTTGCAGCAGCATGGACTATCGGATCGGAGACCATGGCTGCGGTTATCCTTGACGCTGCATGACAGACAGGAGCGCCTGCGATGGTGTACTCAACGACTAACCTGGGAGCACGAATGGAAAAACGTCATTTTTCGGGTGATCTAGGTTCTGTTTACAGCTTCATGATGGTCGCCTCCGTGTTTGGCGACATCGCGGTGAACGCACATTGGAAGCGTGTATTCGTCATCACCCTACTGGCGTATCACCCGGCGTGGTGGTATGGGTGCCATTGGTTACACGCCTCGGTCACCTCTTGTTCGCATTGGCGTCACTTTGCATAGTGGACGTTAATTTCAGATGTGTTACGACCCGTGGCTCTACCCTTCATTCGATCCCTGCTAAACCCTACATTTCAGGAGGATAATGCACGACCGTATGTTGCAGGTCCTGTACGGGCCATTCTGGATATAGAAAATATTCGACTGCTGCCCTGGCCGGCAAATTCTCCAGATCTCTCACCAACTGAAAACGTCTGGTAAATGGTGGCCGAGCAACTGGCTCGTCACAATACACCAGTCACCACTCTTGATGAACTGTGGTATCGTGTTGAAGCTGCATTGGCAGCTGTACCTGTACACGCCGTCCAAGCTTTGTTTCACTCAATGCCCAGGCGTATCAAGGCCGTTATTACGGCCAGAGGTGGTTATTCTGGGTACTGAGTTTGAAGTTCTATGCACCCAAATTGCGTGAAAATTTAATCACAAGTCAGTTCTAGTATAATATATTTGTCAAATGAATACCCGTTTATCACCTTCATTTTTTTCTTGGTGTAGCAATTTTAATGGCCAGTAGTGTATACATCTGTATACGAAACGGGGACGTGCAAATGTGAATGTTGTGATATAAAACAAGCAGGCTCATATCAGTACGCAGTGTAAAAATGATTGCGGAAACGGAAAAGCTATTTTAAAAATCTTGTACGATTGTGGAAACGTTCTTTACTCTGCGGTTCTAATGTTCCTTCACTACATATTCTATTATTTAACCTTGGGTTGTGTATTGTGTATTCTGAATTGCTATATTCTCTCACATTAATAAATTCCTTGTATATGTAACTTGTGTATTGATCTCTTAAATATAAGCGTGGTTAGTTCAGCAGTGGACTGGTAGTTGGTTTCTTGATGATACCGGGTAGATAGTAATAGCCGGGCAAGTAGTAGCTATTAGTGGTTTTACTCAGTTTTCGATATTAGATAAACGAATAAAGCCGGCCCCGTGGCCGAGCGGTTCTAGGCGCTTCAGTCCAGAACCGCGCGACTGCTACGGTCGCAGGTTCGAATCCTGCCTCGGGCATGGATCTGTCTAATGTCCTTAGGTTAGCTAGGCTTAAGTAGTTCTAAGCTCTAGGGGACTGATGACCTCAGATGTTAAGTTCCATAGTGCTCAGAGCCATTTGAACATTTTTAAACCGATACATGGTCAATAAAATTCTTCTGGGCTTGAGGCCACATTGTCAACTATGAAATTCCGATGTTTCGGTGACTATTGCAAGACGCCTTCCCCAGGGTGTACTGCTAGCTGCTGAATGAGCACTAGTTTGGTTACTTACATACTACGGAGAAGTGCTGTCATGGATATGAGGGTGAGGAGGAAGGGTATTAGGTGTTCTTTTATCGGCCTTAGCATTGCGTGTTGTCATTGGCGGAAATAGGCATTTTCTATTGGAATTTCCTTTATTCCTTGCCATTGGTGGAAATCGGTGAATAGGAAACTGAGCGGCGACTGCTGTGTAGCGTTGTTTACTAACTGCCTAGTATCGCCTAGGGCGCGTCAGCACTCTGTGTAACCTCTATAGCTCTGGCCTACCGCGCCTGTTGCTCTGCGAGAGCTGTCCTTCCATAAAGCTGTCACTGTTGCCAGCCAAACGCTGAAAGTCGGTACCCGTCTTCTCTCTACAAGGGAATACATGACGTATAATGATAAATTTTTGTCGTACCCATTGAAGTGTTACGTCGCTATCTGGGTTGCCAATGTGGAGCCAGATTGAATATTTTTGTATTGTTATTGTTATTATTTCAAGACGATTCTTGTGTTGCATACTGCCTGTTCAAATTTATTCGGCCTCAAGGAATCATTCGCTTATAATAGTGTTTTCTAGCTTGTTGAACTGGTCTCAGCATAGTAAATAAAGTATTCAAAAATGGTTCAAATGACTCTGAGCACTATGGGACTTAACTTCTGAGGTCATCAGTCCCCTAGAACTTAGCACTACTTAAACCTAACTAACCTGACATCACACACATCCATGTCCGAGGCAGGATTCGAACCTGCGACCGTAGCGGTCCCGCGATTCCAGACTGTAGCGCCTAGAACCGCTTGGCCGCTCCAGCCGGCTACATAAATTATTAATCAGAATATTCTCCCCACTGTAACGTTGCGATTTAATTTGGGACTATAAGATGATAATAAATTTTCACACTGCTCTTCTTTCTCATTCTTATCGGAGAAATAATTTTCTAGTGGTGAAGTTAATAATTGTTGTTTCCACCAAAGACTGACCCATAGCCCCCATGTGCACTGGTACGGATATAAAAATTGAATACAAGCAAGTAAAAGTGCTGCTCTTTAGGACCTCCTATTGCGTGGTTGGATTTCAAATTGTTTCTTACGTCTGTGTTCAGGATCAATCCAATGTATCAGTCGCATTAACAAAAAAAAAAAAAGGGGGACGAGTTTAATATGTGCAGTGTGGTGTTACCGCCAGACACCGTACTTGGTAGGTGGTAGCCTTTAAATCGGCCGCGGTCCGTTAGTATACGTCGGACCCGCGTGTCGCCACTATCAGTGATTGCAGACCGAGCGCCGCCACACGGCAGGTCTAGTCTAGAGAGACTCCCTAGCACCCGCCCAAGTTGTACAGCCGACTTTGCTAGCGGTGGTTCACTGACAAAATACGCTCTCACTTGCAGAGACGACAGTTTAGCATAGACCGCAGCTACGTCATTTGCTACGACCTAGCAACGCGCCATATTCTTCAAGAATGTATTCTGAACAGATATTGTGAATCATGTACCGTCAAGAGCGACGTGCATCATTAATGGATTAAAGTTAAGTATCAAACTAATTAGGTCCGCTTTCTGAATTCTAATTCCTTGTCAGTATAGTCCTTCCCTCCTCACGCCAGCCTGCGTGAGCTACAACGCGTGCATTTCGGCCTCCATTAGTAACACGATGTTGGCTCTTCTGCCAACACAACATGCAGACATCAATTTTCAGTGATATAATTTTACTTCACTAAGTGTTTTAAATTTTAAAAAAAATTGTATTTATTGCATTAGATTAAAAGACCCTTCACACTATTCACAAACGTTTAACGTTAAAGTAATGTCTGTCACTGAAAAGGCCTAAATAAGCTGATCAGAGTTATGTGTTTGCTTAAACTTTCGAAAATCCACAAAAATATTTAATGTTGCTTCAGCACAGTTGTAAATTGATGCTCTGTGATCGCAAACTAACGATGATATTCTAAGCGCCGAAACCCCCAAAGATAACTCTAGAAGATTCTTTCAAAGTTTAGACTAAGTAGCCTATCTATAAATTATTCAGAGTCTTTGCGACCGTCACACGCAAAGTACTACTACTCCCATTTAACTAGTTCGCCCTACGCGCATTATTTTAAGTCCATACGATTTACAAATATTTCAGAGACCTCGCAATCGTCAAACGCTAAATTTTAGCAAGTCCATGAACAAATACCTAGAAAATATTTCCGGTACACACAGACGAGACGATGTCCAGCAGCACATTCATCGTCAACTCCGCTCCAGCTGCCCTCCGAATACAAAGTGACCCCGCGCGAAAATACCGCCGTTACTTACAGCCTCACACTCACATAGCTCAAAATTGCTCGCTTCCCACTTCTGAACATAAACGATCAACTTATTGTAGATATTACATAGCAATTAGGATACATATTTCCAGTTTTCCGACGCTCGTCGTAGTTTTTGTGTGGCTTTAACGTTTTTGGTCACAAATAGTGCAAACTTACGTTTCTAGCGTTTGTAGACTTAGAGAAAGGTTTTGACAAAATTGACAGAAATACTCTCTTTCAAATTCGGAAGGTGGCAGGGGTAAAATACAGGGAGCGACAGGCTATTTACAA
Organism: Schistocerca piceifrons; assembly: GCF_021461385.2. Classification (NCBI taxonomy): domain Eukaryota; kingdom Metazoa; phylum Arthropoda; class Insecta; order Orthoptera; family Acrididae; genus Schistocerca; species Schistocerca piceifrons. Next base: position 86,390,911 of record NC_060141.1, read on the forward strand.
TTTGTACACAAACCAGATGGCAGTTATAAGAGTCGAGGTGCATGAAAGGGAAGCAGTGGTTGGGAAGGGAGTGAGACAGGATTGTAGTCTATCCCCGATGTTATTCAATCTGTATATAGAGCAAGGAGTAAAGGAAACAAAAGAAAAATTCTGAGTAGGAATTAAAATCCGAGGAGAAGAAATAATAACTTTGAGGTTCGCCGATGACATTGTAAATCTGTCAGAGACAGCAAAGGACCTGGAAGAGTAGCTGAACGGAATGGACAGTGTCTTGAAACGAGAATATAAGATGAACATCAACAAAAGCAAAACGAGGATCATGGTATATAGTCTAATTAAATCGGGTGACGCTGCGGGAATTAGATTAGGAAATGAGACGCTTAAAGTAATAAATGAGTTTTACTATTTGGGGAGCAAAATAACTGATGATGGTCGAAGTAGAGAGGATATAAAATGTAGACTAGCAATGGCAAGGAAAGCGTTTCTGAAGAAGAGAAATTTGCTAACATCGAGTATAGATTTAAGTGTCAGGAAGTCGTTTCTGAAAGTATTTGTAGGGAGTGTAGCGATGTGTGGAAGTGAATCGTGGACGATAAATAGTTTAGACATGAAGAGAATAGAAACTTTTGAAATGTGGTGCTACAGAAGAATGCTGGAGACTAGATGGGTAGATCACATAACTAATGAGGAAGTATTGAACAGAATTGGAGAGAGGAAAAATTTATGGCACAACATAACCAGAAGAAGGGATCGGTGTATGGTAGGGCATATTCTGAGGCATCAAGTGATCATAAATTTAGTATTGGAGGGCAGTGTGGAGGCTAAAAATCGTAGAGGGAGACCGAGAGATGAATACACTAATCAGATTCAGAAGGATGTATGTTGCAGTAGGTACTGCGAGATGAAGTTGCTTGCACTGGACTGAAGACCACACACACACATCGTCAATAAATATTAAATAAATTACGTAATCATCGTAAACATGTCTACCACAAAAATTCGATTGCATTCATTGAGACATATCCATGACACTATGTTTGTATGAATTGGTTAATGCCGCGCAGCGTGAGGCACCTTGTCACCGTTCGCGCGGCTCCCCCCGCCGGAGGTTCGAATCCTCCCTCGGACATCGGTGTGTTGTCCTTAGTGTAAGTTAAAGTTGAATTAAGTAGTATGTAAGGCTGGGGACCGATGATCTCAGCACTTTGGTCCCATAGAAGTTTACCACAAATTGAAAAGAAAAAATTGTTTAAGGTGTTAGGGAGTTATTACTTTTCAAATATAATTTTATATAGAACATCTGTAACATCAAATAATTTGAAAACTAAATTTCCTGGAGCGAGCTAACGTCTTTACTTATACAGTGCTCAAATTTCAGTCTGTAAAATCATGTACTGTGTCAGTGATTTGGTTCAGCTTTTATTCAAAGTTTCCCTTATTCAGTATTTTCTTCATGCAGTCCATTTGGTCCTGGCAGCTACCCTCCCTAAGCCATCCAAGTGGTCGGGTCACTCCCATTGTGTGTTAGTAGCCTCAGGCTGGCTGACATGCACATGTACTTTGAGGCCTGCCAGTAATCGAACCTCAAACGAGCTCCTCCAGCCCAGCAAGTGCATCCCCATGCTCCCCCTCCCCCTCTTAGCTGTCAAAACACGCTCTCCTGATTGTCATAACATTCACCGATTTGGCTGGTAACACACATATGGCAGCGTTTGTTGTTATAGTTCTTCATAGTCATTTGTGGAATGTCACCACAATTGCATAACACCGAGAATGAACCCCACTCTATCAAAATTCCACTCTGCATTTTGGTAACAGAGTGTGGTTGTACACTGTGCAGGTGGGGGTGTGGTCAGATACCCTTAAGATGTCAATCACAGATTGTGTGTTCAGTCACAGCACTCACGGACACGCCAGGGGTGGGTTGGCTTTATAAAGAACAACTTGCTTATGAAGTGGTCATGCATGAGCTGTTTCCAGCAGGCGTAGTGGTGGAACCATCCCAGGAGTTACTGCACACTGGCTAGTGTGTCAGTACTACATGAAAGTATGGTGTGTTTTAAGATTCCTTTTTCGTAACATAGTAAAATTATGTGCTGCATTCCATGTGGAAGCTTGCTGTACTTGATACACTTAAGACTTGTGAATTTATATCAGCCGTACGATCTATGTGTCAAAGTAGGACACATTGTAAGAATTCTTGGCAAAATGTATCCTGATGTAGTTTTTATCTATGTTACATTAGGACATGGAATGAACGTTAGGGCAAGCATGGGCATAATTTGTAGTAACTTGGTTGTGCCACCATAAATCCGTAAGAGTACGAGGGGTGAAGATCTCTTCTGAACAGCACATTGCAAGGCATCCCAGATATGTCTGGGGAGATTGGTGACCAGCGGAAGTGTTTAAACTCAGAAGAGTATTCCTGGAGCTACTCTGCAATAATTCTGGACGTGTGGGGTGTCGCATTGTACTGCTGGAATTGCCCAAGTCCATCGGAATGCACAATGAACATGAATGGATGAAGGTGATCAGACAGGATGCTTACGTCTGCGTCTAGACGTATCAGAGGTCTCTTATCACTCCAACTGCACACGCTCCACGCCATCACAGAGCCTCCACCAGCTTGAACTGTTCCCTGCTGACATGCAGTGTCCATGGATACATGAGGTTGGCTCTATATCCGCTCGATACAATTTCAAACGTGACTCGTCCGACCAGACAACATTTTTCCAGTCATCAACAGTCCAATTTCGGTGTTGATGGGCCAAGGTGAGGCCTAAAGCTTTATGTCGTACAGTCATCAAGGGTACAGTAGTGAGGCTTCGGCTCCGAAAGCGATATCGATTACGTTTTGTTGAATGGTTTGTATGCTGATACTTGTTGATGGCCCGGTATTGAAATCTGCTGCAATTTGCAGAAGGGTTGCACTTCTGTCACGTTGGGCGATTTTCATCAGTCATCGTTGTTCCTGTTCTTGCTGGATCTTTTCCGGCCGCAGCGATGTCGGAGATTTGATGTTTCACCATATTCCTGATATTCACGGAACACTTGTGAAATGGTCGTACGGGAAAATCCCCATGTCATCACTACCTCGGAGGTGCTGTGTCCCATCGGTCGTCCGCTGACTACAACACCACGTTCAAACTCACTTATATCTTGATAACGGGCGATTTTAGCCGGAGAAACTAATCTAACAACTGCGCCAAACACTTGTTGTCTTATATAGGGGTTGCCGGCCGCAGTGCTGTATTCCACCTGTTTACATATCTTTGTGTTTGGATATGAGTACCTATACCAGTTTCTTTGGCGCTTCAGTGTATGTGACCAACAGGAACGCACCGTGGATGTGCTCGGCAAAGGTGCGGACAGTGGAAGGCAGGAGCTGAACTCAAGTATGATAGACATACAGATCTGTCAGACGCAAGTACCGAGACTTTGCGCGCGGTCAGACCTGCACCGTCGACGGTCAGGGTGGGCTCGAGGCTCTGTGGCGATCGCCGAGGATGGAGGACTCGCTAGTACCTGGAGATTACGTTCCTCTGTGTTTTCTGTCTTTTTAAACTGATCTACACATGGTAAATAAAGTGGCAATAAAAGTATTAAGCTCCACATCTGCACAAACCCGAGGCCGAACTCCAGTCTAAATCCCACATTACAGTTTAGACAGACTCCATCTAGACCTTGTAAAACGAAATTGCAAATATCTGCCGAAACACCAGACATAATGCAGTCTTATGAGACGCACACCATATACCGATCGTCTCTCCTAAGGGGCCTCAGGCGTATTTTTTCTGGTGCTTTGGCAGATATTTGCAATTAGCTCTTACAGCGTTCTGCTGGAGGCAGCCCAAACAAATCCTGCTCATTATGTCCTTCATACGACGCCCAGCGTTCTTTTGTTTCCAGTAACAAAGAAAATGATTTTTAAATCGGAATTTTAGCTGTTCGAAATTAATCTAGTGGGTTATTCGTTTTATCGACATGTACATCTATTAACAGAAACAGTAAAACGCAAAGATTAATCAGTACTGTGGCAGCGAGTGAGTAGCGCGCCTCTGTATCGCAGTAACAGTCAGCGCGGGCCATGGCGTTGCATTCGCTGATGGGGTACTGGTTATTCTTCCTGTTTTGTTGTCCCTGTCAATAGATACACAGAAGACGAAAGTCCACTACACTAATTTTGTACCGTTCTGTCGAATGGGCACCTAAACCTGCACGTTTTCCATCGACACTGGGCATCGCAAGAAAGACGTTATTAGTAGTATTTGTTAGTTCTGACTGCAGCTACATGGTGAAAAAACGATATTGTAAGTATCTGCTGAAACACCAGAGAAATTGCGCCTGTCGCCTGTTAGGAGAGACACGCTGCATACTATTGAAACGAATGCAACCGTTCGTTTCATGAAACATGCTAGTTTCACCTTGGGAAGACCAAGCTGTTTTACCGAGCGAGGTGGCGCAGTGGTTAGACACTGGACTCGCATTCGGGAGGACGACGGTTCAATCCCGCGTCCGGCCATCCTGATTTAGGTTATCCGTGATTTCCCTAAATCACTCCAGGCAAATGCCGGGATGGTTCCTCTGAAAAGGCACGGCCGACTTCCTTCCCCAGCCTTCCCTAATCCGATGAGACCGATGACCACGCTGTCTTGTCTCCTTCCCCAAAACCAACCAACCAACCAAGCTATTATCTTCTTCTTTTTCCACTTTCTCCAGTGGATAATACTTTATTCGTCCGTAGCTCGTGGTCGTGCGGTAGCGTTCTCGCTTTCCACGCCCGGGTTTCCGGGTTCGATTCCCGGCGGGGTCAGGGATTTTATCTGCCTCGTGATGACTGTGATGTCCTTAGGTTAGTTAGGTTTAAGTAGTTCTAAGTTCTAGGGGACTGATGACCATAGATGTTAAGTCCCATAGTGCTCAGAGCCATTTGAACCTTTTTTTCCTTTATTCTGTGTTTTATCAGTGTTTGTGGTTGGAATGAATGAGTCTTTGAAAAAACAAACACAGAGGAACGAGAAAAGGGAAGAGAATGGAAGGATGAGAAAGCTCGACCTGGGGCGAGAGTGGCTGTTCGGCATTTTAAACTGAGCTAATCTCTCCCTTCCACTTCATAAACAGAGAAACCGTTTTCTAGTTAGCGTCGTTTTGGAACAGGGCATGATAAGGAAGGAAGAGCTAAGCCTGGGGCGAGAGAGTTGGATGGTCATTTTAAACTCAACGAATTTCTCCCACCCACCTTATAAAAAGAGCATACATTCTCCAGTTTGCTTAGTTTTAGACACGCAGTTACAGAGAACAAGCCATGATAACGATGAACCAGCGAAGCCTGCGGCAAGAGAGCTGGTTGGACTCTTCAATTTGCTCTCCACCTTTTTTAATGCAGAGTAGCCATTTCGCTAGTGACGGGCGATGTTCAAACATTCCTGGCTGGGCTCCGTGAGTGAACAGATGAGCTTTTTCTGAGCGTTCCTGTCTGGTCTTGGAGGAAGGTCTCAAAAGTGTTAATATTGTGATTTATCATTTTCATTTTCGTTTGCTTCAGTCTGATTATAATAGAAAAGTGTTTCCTGTTACTTACTTTTGACGATATATTGGTATGCTTAATAATAGCTAGTGATTTGACCTTTGACCATCACAGTAGTCAGTTATAAGTGAGTAACTCTTCCGCGGTCAAATATTGTCTAGGGTCCCTCATTGTAACTTTTGTCAGATTAATCATTCTTGCGTTCTATTGTTCGATGTAACGAGTTTCTGTTTTGACATAGTAACAATTATGTGTTGGTAATTATCGTGATACTAGTTATTGTCACAACGCAGTGCATGAAGCTCGGAATATAGGGCAGAAAGAAGCCCTATATGGCCCATAAGTGAAACGCCCTATCGCTCCAGAAATTTTGTTTTCAAGTTATTTGATGTTACAGGTATTCTATATAAAATGACATTTAAAAATTTCGTGCGGCTAGCGGAAATGGTAAAGATTGCCAGTCTTACTTGCGAGATTAAGGCATAGGTCACCATCTGCAGCATCGTCGACAGAACCGACTGCAGTTCATTGGTGCAGAGCCGAATGCAGGGTCTGAATCAGACGCTCAGGCTGTTCTGTGACCGTGTAGGCTGCAGATTCCTTGACTTGCGCCATCGGGTGGTGGGTTTCCTGGTTCCGCTTAATAGGTCAGGAGTCCACTACACACAGGAGGTGGCTATACGGGGAGCGGGGGCTGTGAGGAAGGGACTGGGTGGTTTTTTATGTAAGAGGGCCTCAGGAAACCACAGAAAGGGCGTCCGTCTAAAAAGGAGCAGGTAAAACACGGTAAGGTAGTTGTAGAAACGATCGGTATTGTAGTTGTTAATTGTCGTAGCTGTGTTGGGAAAGAACGAGAGCTCCAAACCCTAACAGAAAGCATTGAAGCTTAAAATAGTTACAGGTACGGAAAGCTGGGTAAAGCCGGAAATAAGTTCAGCCGAAATTTTTTCAAACGACCAAACAGTGTTCAGAAAGGATAGATTAAATATAGCTGGTAGCGGAGTATTTATTGCTGTCAGAAGTAGATTACCCTGTAGTGAAATTTAATTAGATAGTTCCTGCGAACTAGTATTCGTAGAGGTTATACTTGACAATCGTAGTAAGCTATTAATTGGATCGTCTTACCGACCCCCCGATTCAGACGATATAGTTGCTGAAGAGTTCATGGAAAACATGAGTCTCATAGATAGGTACCCCACCCATACAATTATAGCCGGTGATGACTTCAATCTACCCTCGATATGCTGGAAAAATCATATGTTTAAAGCCGGCGCCAGGTATAAAACATCATCCGAAATTGTACTAAATGCTTTCTCAGAAAATTATTTTGAACAATTACTTCATGAGCCCAATCAAAGCGTTAATGGTTACGAAAGCATACTTGACGACTTAGCAACAAATAATCCTGGACAAATAGGGAGTATCATGACGAATACAGGGATTAGCGACCACAAGGCAGTTGCTGCAAGGCTGAATGCCGTAAAACCTACAACCATCAAATATAAAGGCAAAGTATATCCATTTTAAAAAGCTGATAAAAATGCTCTTAACGCCATTTTAAGAGACAGTATCGATGGCAATTGAGAGATGTATACCACATACATTAATAAGTGATGGTACTGATCCGCCATGGTACACAAAATGGGTCAGATCACTGTTGCAGAAGCAACGAAAAAGGCATGCCAAATTTAAAAGAACGCAAAATCACCAAGATTGGCAAAGTTTTTCAGAAGTTGGAAATATAACGCGTCCTTCAATGCGAGACACTTTTAATAAATTCTATGACGAAACTCTGTCTCGGAATCTGGCTGAAAATCCGAAGAGATTCCTGTCATAAATAAAGCACACCAGTGGCAAGACGCAATCAATACCTTCATTGCGCGATAACAACAGTAAAGTCACTGATGACAGTGCCACTAAAGCAGAGTTATTTGTAACAACTAAAACGGCTTCTGATATCAAATGTAACAGTTGTGTTACTAAATGTGACACTTCTGTCACTCAATGTAACTGTGTTTTCACTTTTGATGCTGTCAATTGTCAGGATGAGCATTCTAAACCATTCTGTCAGGGTGAAAATATTAAATAAATTAACTTTTCTCTCTTAACAACATGTGGGCAGGGTGGGTTCTTCCTTGGCTCGGGTATGAGGTCGAATGAAACATCATTTTACATAAGATAACTTTTATTGAAGATTTGTACAACTGTATCTTACTGGGACGTTCTGGTTCGGAGAGCGGCGGCTGTGTCGTTTGTGAAGTCTTCTGCTGCGGCAGCGGCAGTGGCGGCGGCGGCGGCGGCGGCGGCGGCGGCGGCGGCGGCGGCGTCTGATTACGCGTAGCGGTGTGTATCTCGTGTCGCCGTCTCGCCCAGCTGACCGGAGACGCGCAGCGCGAGGTGGCCGGTTTAACTATTGCGAGCGAAGTCGTGCATCGGATGATACCTTGGGTGTGGCGTCCCAGTGTTTCTCTTCTCTAAGCGGCCGCGTGTGTTTGCGTTGACCAGCGGAGCGGCGCGGCGGGGCAAGGCCAGTGTCCCAAACTCGAACCACGGACTCCCGCTTGCCAGTCTTCGGCTGTCAGGTCTTTATCCCAGCTCACAGGTGACTGCTGAGGTGAGGCCGTCTCCTTCCCGTCCTCACGAGTCACCCGGGTATGTAAAAACCAGACTTCAAATTCCTTTTGACTTCTGTCTTCTGGCGCCGCGGCTGCTGCTTGCTATTCCATTACAGCGGCGGACTTGGTGCGTCTGTGCATGATGCAGTCTCTTCTTGCATGACCGTCTTCAGCACCGAAACTGACTGAAAACAACTGCTACGCTTCTTCACTTCTTCGTCTTCTTCGTCTCTCGTCTCCGTCTCCGTCTACGTCTTCGTCCCCGTCTTCATCTGTCTTCATCTGTCTTCATCTGTCTTCATCTGTCTTCATCTGTCTTCATCTGTCTTCATCTGTCTTCATCCTCGGGTCCACCGCGTCTCGCGTATTTATTCACTTCAGTTCACTGGAGGTGAACGACTCCACGGCCATTGCCTCTTCTGTCACGTTGAAAAGCTTCTCGAGGAATCTTCTTGACCTCGGTCATTGGCTCTTGGAATGTAGGCGGGGGCCTCTGATCGCATGTGACGACTGAGAAACACGTGAGCCGGTCATTGCCTCTTCCGTCACGTTGAAAAGCTTCTCGAAGAATCTTCTTAACGTCGGTCATTGGCTCTTGGAATGTAGGCGAGGGCCTTTGCTCACATGCGACAACTGAGAAACACGTGAGCCGGTCGGGCGATGCCCTGATGGCTGAATCGACAGCGCCCGCTTATGTGGAACTTGCTGACTTCATATGGTCATTGTCTCTTCTGTTCTGCCCGCTGAATGCCAGTATGTAACTCTCTAAACTAAACCAAGTTTTCCATTTATATTCTAATTTCTAGTTCACTTTGATTTCACTAATTTATTTACTTAAGTGCCACTCAACATTCCTCCACCCTTCGGAGAAATTCGCCCTCGAATTTACCACTCAACATTCCTCCACTCTTCACACGGAAAAAGCACAAGCACTGAAAACTCTCGACTTAGAAGATTACACACGCTTCACATTAAGTATGTGGAAAATACTTTATCACTTTACAAAAGCACTGAACGGTCATGAATCACATAGTTCTTACATAAATGGTTGTAATAAGTGTAACATATCTTGATGACAATGAATAAACAAAAAATAGGTTTTGCCCTTAGAAAATTACAGAGCAACAGCTGTTTAATCTACCCTGTACTAATGAAAGAATATCTATTCTACAGTATTGTTTATGTTAACAAGAGACTGTTTAATAAAGAATGAAGTACAATAATCCAAATTAATACACTGTCGTTCCAAAGCCTTTGTATTAGATTTTTGAACCTTTTTCCATACATCCTTCATCATTCGACTGAAATCTCTTACTGTTTCTCCGACTTTTCCGTTTTTCTGCCTGATTACATCAAAAGGGGGCGGCATTTTTTTTCCATAGACCACTTCATAAGGTGACATGCCAGTTGCTTCATGCGTTTTGGCGTTGTATACCGACACGATTATTGGTAAATACGTATCCCAATTAGAATGTTGTTCGTTAATATAATAACTAAGCATCTTGCCAATTGTCCGATGAACTCTCTCTGTGCGCCCGTTGCACTGAGGGTGTAATTGAGTTGTGCATAATTTGCGCATTTTTAGTAAGTGACATAGCTGTTTCATTAGTTCAGACATAAAATTAGATCCCTGATCTGTGATAATAGCTTCAGGTACGCCAAATTTAAGTATCCAGTTGTTAACTAAAGCTTGGGCAACTGTCTAAGGTGTTGGGGAACAACAATTCGCGGTCCAAGTTTTGTTTTACGGCATAATACACCATCTTCAAAGCAAAATTGTTTTTGAGTTGCGTATTTTTTACATTCTGTATCCTCATCTTGTGCCTTTCTCCAGTCCTCAGTATCTCGGCCTGTTGCTTCCAAAAGTGCTATTTTCCGACTTACGCAATCTGCATTCGTGTGTTTTTTGCCTGGTTTGTGGATAACTTCGAAATCCATTTCGGAAAGACATAGGGCCCAACGGGTAAGGCGACTAGATGGATCCTTTAATCCAAGCAACCATTTTAAAGCTGCGTGGTCTGTAATGACCTTGAATTTTCTACCATACAAGTAGCATTTAAAATATTTGATACCATAAATAACACTTAACAATTCTTTCTCCATTGTGGAATAATTTCTTTCCGCCGTTGTTAGTTGTCTCGAAGCGTAGGCTATAGGGTGTTCCGCGCCATTAATATTCTGACTCAAAACAACTCCTACTGAATGACCACTTGCGTCACAGGATAAAATAAATTCTTTATTATAATCTGGGTAGGCTAATACTGGACTGTGTGTTAACTTATCTTTAAGGGTTTGAAATGCTGATTCACAATCTTCAGACCAATGAAATTTTGCACCATTTTTCAATAATTGGGTTAAGGGTCGGGCAATTTCAGCAAAATTTTGAACATATTTTCGGTAATACGATGCGAGACCAATGAAACTTTGTACTTCCTTAACGCGTTGTGGTGTTGGGAAGTCCTTAACTGCCGAAATTAATCGAGGATCTGTTTTAATTCCTTTTTCACTAATGACATGCCCTAGGTATGTAACCTCTGTCAATGCAAAACTACATTTTTCCATATTTAATGTTAATTTAGCTTTTCTAAGTCTCTGAAAAACATTACGCAGACGCACAGCATGTTCATTAATGTCTCTGGAGAATACAATAATATCGTCTAGATAAACACAACATTGCTGAGTTTTGAGTCCTCGCAATACTCCATCGAGTAGTCTTTGAAAAGTTGTTGGTGCATTTTTCAAACCGAAAGGCATTCTTTTAAATTGCCAGTGGCCTCCAGGGGTAGAAAATGCTGTTTTATGCCTATCTTCAGGAGCAACTTCCAATTGATGATATCCACTACGTAGATCGATTGTTGAAAAGTATTTACTGTTACCCAAACTGTCAATGATATCTGTAATGTTTGGAAGAGGATAAACATCTGAGATAGTTTGTTTGTTAAGGTGTCTGTAGTCACAACAAAATCTATATCGTTTCGTACCGTCGGGAGACTTCTTTGGAATAATTACAATATTTGAATTATAAGGCGAATCAGAATATTCTATAATTCCATCTTTTAGATGCTGTTCCAAAAATTCATCCAGTACTGGCTGTAAGTGATTCGGAACTCTATAAGGCTTCCTATAAACTGGGGGGCTATTTCCTGTTGGGATCCTATGCTGTGTGATGTCTGTTGCTGGCAATGGACCTTCTGCATTAAATAAAGCTTGGAACTCAACTAAAACTGCTTCTATTGTGTCTCTATCCTTTCCTTTCAAATGCTCAATCTTCTGGCGCAATGCGGTTTTATAGGCGTCTGGTTTCTGACCATCATTAATATCTGACCAAATTAAATCTTCTTCTTCAAAAGTACTGACTGTAGCCACTAATATTCCCTTATGTAACTCTTTGTCCTCCACTCCGAAATTATCAATATGTACCGGTACTTTTCTTTCTCCCTCAACGTCTTGAACCCGTACAACACTCCTACGTACAAAACAATGTGATACATCTAATTCCTCATTTTCCTCTAAAGGCTCTATTAGACACACTGTATCTGTAGGTACGTCGTGGTCAACGGTCATCCAGAGAAGTTTTCCTGAGCCAGATGGTATCCGATCCCGCGAATCAACCTTCAAGGACGTTGCACGAAGTATAGTTGATTTCGCCTTCCGGTTAGGGAAATCTTGCGGCAGAGGGCCCTTTGCAGCGGTGTCGCCTAGCTGAAACACTATTCCGCTAAGTTCTACAGTTTGCTGTCTGAGGTCGATTTTAGCGTGATGTTTATTCAGGAAATCCAACCCTAGGATCGCGTCGTACCCGTCAGTTACCTTTGTTACCACTTCTACATCTTCCTGAAATTGTACACCGTGAATATAGAAAATCAATGATGTACATCCTAATGACTTAACTGTACCTCCTCCTACTCCACTCAATCTATACCTTGGAGGGTCATATTTCTTTTCTCCAATACATTCATTACTTACTATTGATACGTTTGCGCCTGTATCCACCAGTATCCTTGCCTCTTTATCCTGTATGGTAGCAGATAACCAGCATTCCGCCTTCACATTCGCCTTAATGGCATGAAATTTTATTGGGAACGCCTGGCGGCGGCTCCGACATTCCCGTTTGAGTTTAACTGATTTCTATTTCCAAAAACTTTCTTAGACCTGCATTCCTTGAATGTGTGACCTATTCTTTGAGAATTAGTGCATTGAGGTTGTCTGCAGTTTTTTGCTATGTGTCCGTGTCGATCGCACCTAAAACATCGTACTCCTGCTGAAAATATATTTCGCTTCTCCTTGTATCTAGTGGCAATGTCAATTTCTTCAAAAGCTGTCGCCACAGATACAGCTTCTGCTAAATTTTTAGGAAACTCTGCCCTGACACGACGGGACGTTTCAGGAGGTAACCCACGTAAAAATGTATCCAGAGCTCTATCTTCTGCCTCTTGTAAAATAACTTTATTTGCTTCATCACTAGTTGTCAACTAATAGGTGTTAATATTAACTTTTCTAATCCTATCTACAAAGCTTTCTAACGACTCGTTTTGCCTCTGAGTGATAGTGTTTAACTGTTCCCTATAAAATCTACAGCTGTTCTGTTTTTGAAAACGTTTAAGCAATCCTTTCTTCAATTCCTCAAATGTTGGAGCATTCCGTAATTCTTCATGGTATAAGACGTGTGCTTTAGCCTCTCCTGTCAATCTTTAACTTTGTCATTTGTAAGAGCTGTTCATCTGACCATGATCCTAACTTTGCAGCTGCTACTAAATCATCAAAAAAGGCTGTTATGTCCTCGCCAGGTTTACCTGAAAAAGGAGTTACCAAGGCTGCTGCTGAGGAATCTAGGGTGGGAGGGATTGAACTGGTTTGCCTAACCTCACACAACTGCTTAAATAATGCATTATTATCATTTTTAAACTGTGCTATTTGATTAACTAAGCTCTGAATAGCTTCATCAGTAGAAACCGCTTGTGGTGCTGACTCTGACTTTGTACAATTTCGTGTCATCATTTTACAAATTGTTAGTTACACAATCTTCCTACACTGAATTTAAAAGATGTTTAAATATTTCCGACAAACTCTTAAAATCATGAGAGAAAATACACTTCTAAATAAAGAAAATATTACGACTGGTATGCAAACCTCTATCCCTTCACACATTAAAAAATACTAACTGTGGACCTTTAGTGACTGTCATTCACACCTCATATTGAGCCAAGGGTTTTTTCTCTGACACCAAATGTAACAACTAAAACGGCTTCTGACATCAAATGTAACAGTTGTGTTACTAAATGTGACACTTCTGTCACCCAATGTAACTGTGTTTTCACTTTTGATGCTGTCAATTGTCAGGATGAGCATTCTAAAGCATTCTGTCAGGGTGAAAATATTAAATAAATTGACTTTTCTCTCTTAACAACATGTGGGCAGGGTGGGTTCTTCCTTGGCTCGGGTATGAGGTCGAATGAAGCATCATTTTACATAAGATAACTTTTATTGAAGATTTGTACAACTGTATCTTACTGGGACGTTCTGGTTCGGAGAGCGGCGGCTGTGTCGTTTGTGAAGTCTTCTGCTGCGGCAGCGGCAGTGGTGGCGGCGGCGTCTGATTACGCGTAGCGGTGTGTATCTCGTGTCGCCGTCTCGCCCAGCTGACCGGAGACGCGCAGCGCGAGGTGGCCGGTTTAACTATTGCGAGCGAAGTCGTGCATCGGATGATACCTTGGGTGTGGCGTCCCAGGGTTTCTCTTCTCTAAGTGGCCGCGAGTGTTGTGCGTCGACCAGCGGAGCGGCGCGGCGGGGCAAGGCCAGTGTCCCAAACTCGAACCACGGACTCCCGCTTGCCAGTCTTCGGCTGTCAGGTCTTTATCCCAGCTCACAGGTGACTGCTGAGGTGAGGCCGTCTCCTTCCCGTCCTCACGAGTCACCCGGGTATGTAAAAACCAGACTTCAAATTCCTTTTGACTTCTGTCTTCTGGCGCCGCGGCTGCTGCTTGCTATTCCATTACAGCGGCGGACTTGGTGCGTCCGTGCATGATGCAGTCTCTTCTTGCATGACCGTCTTCAGCACCGAAACTGACTGAAAACAACTGCTACGCTTCTTCACTTCTTCGTCTTCTTCGTCTCTCGTCTCCGTCTCCGTCTACGTCTTCGTCCCCGTCTTCATCTGTCTTCATCTGTCTTCATCTGTCTTCATCCTCGGGTCCACCGCATCTCGCGTATTTATTCACTTCAGTTCACTGGAGGTGAACGACTCCACGGCCATTGCCTCTTCTGTCACGTTGAAAAGCTTCTCGAAGAATCTTCTTGACCTCGGTCATTGGCTCTTGGAATGTAGGCGGGGGCCTCTGATCGCATGTGACGACTGAGAAACACATGAGCAGGTCATTGCCTCTTCCGTCACGTTGAAAAGCTTCTCGAAGAATCTTCTTAACGTCGGTCATTGGCTCTTGGAATGTAGGCGAGGGCCTTTGCTCACATGCGACAACTGAGAAACACGTGAGCCGGTCGGGCGATGCCCTGACGGCTGAATCGACAGCGCCCGCTTATGTGGAACTTGCTGACTTCATATGGTCATTGTCTCTTCTGTTCTGCCCGCTGAATGCCAGTATGTAACTCTCTAAACTAAACCATGTTTTCCATTTATATTCTAATTTCTAGTTCACTTTGATTTCACTAATTTATTTACTTAAGTACCACTCAACATTCCTCCACCCTTCGGAGAAATTCGCCCTCGAATTTACCACTCAACATATTAAACACGGTTTTCCGAAACTCCTTCACCAAAGAAGACAAAGTAAATATCCCTGAATTTCAGTCAAGAACAACTGCGAAGATGAGAAACATAGAAGTAGATATCTTCGGTGTAGCAAAACAGCTTAAATAACTTAATAAAGGCAAGGCCTCCGGTTCAGATTTTATACCAGTCAGGTTCCTTTCAGAGTATGCTGATACAATAGCTCCATATTTAGCCATTATTTACAACCGCTCACTCACAGAAAGATACGCATCTAAAGACTGGAATATTGCTCATGTCACACCAACACCCATAAAGGTAAATATAAGTCATCCGCTGAATTACAGGCCCATATCACTAACGTCGATTTGCAGTAGGGTTTTGGAGTATATACTGTGTTCGAACATTATGAATTATCTAGAAGAAAACGATCTGACACATAATCAGCACGGATTCAGGAAACATCGTTCTTGTGAAACACAACTAGCTTTTTATACCCATGAGGTAATGAGTGCTATCGACAGGGGATCTCAAATAAATTCCATGTTTTTAGATTTCCAGATTTCGACACCGTTCCTCACAAGCGTCTTCTAACCAAACTGCCTGCCTATGGAGTATCGCCTCTGTTGTGCGACTGGATTCGTGATTTCCTGTCGGAAAGGTCACAGATACTAGTAATAGATGGAAAGTCATCGAGTAAAACAGAAGTAATATCCGGCGAGTGTTATATACACTCTCTTCTTCCTGATCTATATTAATTACCTAGGAGACAATCTGAGTAGCTCTCTAAGATTATTTGCAGATGATGCTGTCATTTACCTTGTTGTTAAGTCATCAGATGACCAAAAAGAATTACAAAAATGATATAGATAAGACATCTGTGTTGTGCGAAAAGTGGCAATTGACCCTGAATAAAGAAACGTGTGAAGTTATTCACGTGAGTACTTAAAGGAAATCCACTAAATTTCGATTACCCGATAAATCACACAAATCTGAAGGCTGTAAATTCAACTAAATACTTAGGGATTACAATTACAAATAACCTAGATCATGTTGTGAGTAGAGCAAATCAAAGACTGCGATTCATTGGCAGAACACTAAGAAGGTGCTACAGATCTACTAAAGACTGCTTACGCTACACTTGTCCTCCCTATTCTGGAATATTGCTGTGCGGTGTGGGATCCGCATCAGGTGAGACTGAAGGATGACATCGATAGTTCAAAGGAGGGCTACTCGTTTTGTATTATCGTGAAATAGGCGAGATAGTGTCACAGACATGATAAGTGAATTGCAGTGGCTATCATTGAGACAAAGGCGTATTTCGTTGGCACGGGATGTTCTCATAAAATTTCAATCACCAGTTTTCTCCTCCGATTGCGAAAACATTCTGTTGGCACCCACATACATAGGCAGAAATGATCATCACTATAAAATAAAAGAAATCGGGGCTCGCACAGAAAAATTTAAGTGCTCGCTTTTCCCGCATGTCGTTCGAGAATTGAACGGTAGAGAGACAGCTTGAAGATGGTTCGTTGATCCTCTGTCAGGCACTTAATTGTGAACAGCAGAGTAATCACGTAGATGTAGACGTAGAATAACTCACTAACACCTCAGTTAGTTCATACAAACATAGTGTCAATGGATAGGTCGCTTTTCAGCATAATAGCATATTTTTCGCAATTTTTTTTTTTTTTTTTTTTTTTTTTTTTTTTTTTTTTTTTTTTTTTTTTTTAGTTTCGTGGGTCTTCAAGGTTCCCTCAGTCGGTGCTCCCTCCCCACTCTTTCACCACTGCTGTAGTACCTTCGTGAAGAGTTAATACCAGAATGGTATACCTTTCGTGTTTATCTTCGATGAATTCCAAAGAGTGAGACCTTTTTTCTTTATCACAAAAGATTATCTCAGTCCATCGTCAATGAGTGCACTTCCCGTCATTTTAAACTAGTGTCCCATTAAACTTAAACCATCTTGTATCAGGGGACTACTTGCACGTTTATTGTGAATACAATCATTTGCAATGTAAAGGCATGTTGAACCACTTTCCAAAGATGTAAAAACATGAAATAAAAGATTGGTGTTTAAAATGTTATTACAGAGTCATTTCACCGTTTATCCAGAGCAGATTAAAGATGCACTGGTTCGTGTTTGCTTGTTATTTCATCCTAATCACTGACGGAGCTCGCAGGAAAGGTGTCACGAGGAAGCAAAGTAGAGACAGCTGAGGTAGATGCGTAATCTTTCACACTTTTTGTCCGGGAATCGTGGAAAGGACTTGCCACGTTTGAAGATGCACCTTGTATGATACCGAAAGTTGAAGCCGTGTGGTGTATGACGCGAGTGTAGTCAGATTGTTAGTGAACATGGCAGCACGTCACGAGATAAGTGACTTCGAACGTAGAATTAGAATCTGCTCATGACACATGTGTCATTTCGTATCGGAGGCGACTCACAAGAAGTCCTGTTTCCGAATCCAGAAGTGACTACAGTGGATCTTCAGTAACGCATTTATAACTTTGCCATAAGAGTAAACAGCCGCACAGGACTGCCGTAAATGTTTGCCCAACTCACGTAACGGCGTCTCCGCAGTGCCGTAGGAGATGATAGACCATTTACTGTATGTCATATTGTAACCGAAATGAAACAGGAATGTTTACGAACCCATTTATAACAAGACTGTTGGGACGCAAATACATCGCATAGTCTTCGCTAACCAATGAGCGATCAGTGCCTATCTATAATATCTGGCCACTCAGTGTATTTTGTGAAGTCTCTCGACTGCGACCTCAAACGGCAACCCTGTTAAATAGAAATCAAAGAATATTTCTACTCCAATCAGTCTCTCCACATATCAAGCTTCCGATTTTGTTGAGAGCGCTATCGTTCGCTCTAGCCTTGCTTTTACTAGAAGCTGAGCTGACCAACGTGCACGTTACATGTCAGGTAGTCCCCAGATGTAGCAACGTGCCTCTCCCACCCCGCACCACATCATAGCTCCAGTCATATCATCATCATCTTCTTCCACAGAATATCATAAATACAAAACACTTTTTACAGCGTTTTAAATATGCGTTATCATATTCATTTATCTTCTAAATACTTCTTGAACATCAAATGGTATTTGGCTGATGAGTAGTAATATTACTGTTGCTACAACCCGTGTAGGGAAAATAAACTGCTAGGAAAACAATACGACAGTTTGTAAGAGTACTGTAGTGTCATTGCCCTCCTCAGTGTCGACAGTTGCCTCTTGAGAGTGGAGAGTGTGATTGTTGAGTGAATCGTGCGTGGGAATTCGTTGTCGTTGCCAGTAGTATTGCCCCATACGTGGCTTACAAAACGTCGATTGTTGTATTACAAAAAAAGTTAAAAGTATCAGTAAATTATTATAAAAAGTGTACCTCCTGTGTTTAGATAACATTCAGTCGCGCCGTGACGGTTACGGAATCAACAAACAGATATTTGACTACTAAGTGAACATTCTAATTGAGAGAGAGACCTATTCACTGTGCACAATTAAAATTCGCTAGTTGAGATACATCATGACACGAGATCAATAGTTAACCACGTCACGGAACAGTTACGCCTGCGCTCGTGAAAGTGAAAGGTCCTGTCATTAATATGAGTTAATGTCAGTTACAAGAACTGTGCCGACTCAAATCCAGAATTAATTATTTGAACAATGATTTTTAAATGACCGAGGTGGTAGTAAACAAAGAGTGTGGCCGAACAGCACAGTAGAAGTTTTCAAAGATCGCAAAACGACCACTGCGGCTGAAGTAATATATAGAGCTTACAACGATTGTGTAACCGAAACGGTGCATGGATAGTGCAGCCCACATTATTGTGTTTTACTACAGGAATACATGCGGATGTATACCGGATATTTGTGGTCGTTGTCATGTAAATGTTCCCCCAACCTGCCTCAGATTAAATAAGTAGTTAGATGATTAAATTAGTGGCCGAAGCAGCGAGAGCCGCGCGGGATTAGCCGAGCGGTCTAGGGCGCTGCAGTCATGGACTGTGCGGCTGGTCCCGGTGGAGGTTCGAGTCCTCCCTGCGGCATGGGCGTGTGTGTTTGTCCTTAGGATAATTTAGGTTAAGTAGTGTGTAAGCTTAGGGACTGACGACGTTAGCAGTTAAGTCCCATACGATTTCACACACACACACACACACACACACACACACTCTCACGAAGCAGCGAGAAGGTATGAGTCGAGGAGGGGAAACAGTTACGTGCGATCTAGGCGCATCAGCATTAAATATTTCGGTCCACGTGCGTGTATTGTGTAGGCTTAGCAGTGTGAGAGTACTGTTTTAACCCCACCCCCCCCCCCTGCCCCCAAGCGGATCGTAAACTGTTTTATTTTTTGTAATAATTCTGACAGTTTACTGGGGTAGGGAGTGCTGTCTAGGTATGATCATCCTTTCACCAACTGCGACATATTCGCGTGTACAGACAGTAATCCAATACTGTAAAATGCTTTATTATTTGGGATCAGAGACTGGAATAATAAAGCATGATCATCCTTTGGTTTGTATAAACCATCTTTTATTATTTACTACAATTGTCTTTTGTCTGATTTAACGATCTCATGATGGTTAATTTCAGTCCCTAAAAAAATTACTGTTTCTCGTTCAAGGCTGAAAAATGAATTCTAATCTTCAGTATTTCTTATACTGTTTGACGTAAGAATGTTGGAATGATCGAGGACTTTGTGGGGAATGCTCCATGGAAGATGACATGGAAGACGTTTATCAGATGGTAACCGCTGTCAGAGGGGTTGGCGAGCACTTACAGGGTTATTACAAATGATTGAAGCGATTTCACAGCTCTACAATAACCTTATTATTTGAGATATTTTCACAATGCTTTGCACACACATACAAAAACTCAATAAGTTTTTGTAGGCATTCACAGATGTTCGATATGTGCCCCTTTAGTGATTCGGCAGACATCAAGCCGATAATCAAGTTCCTCCCACACTCGGCGCAGCATGTCACCATCAATGAGTTCCAAAGCATCGTTGATGCGAGCTCGCAGTTCTGGCACGTTTCTTGGTAGAGGAGGTTTAAACACTGAATCTCACACATAACCCCACAGAAAGAAATCGCATGGAGTTAAGTCGGGAGAGCGTGGAGGCCATGACATGAATTGCTGAACATGATCTCCACCACGACCGCTCCATCGGTTTTCCAATCTCCTGTTTAAGAAATGCCGAACATCATGATGGAAGTGCGGTGGAGCACCATCCTGTTGAAAGATGAAGTCGGCGCTGTCGGTCTCCAGTTGTGGCATGAGCTAATTTTCCAGCATGTCCAGATACACGTGTCCTGTAACGTTTTTTTCGCAGAAGAAAAAGGGGTCGTAAACTTTAAACCGTGAGATTGCACAAAACACGTTAACTTTCGGTGAATTGCGAATTTGCTGCACGAATGCGTGAGGATTCTCTACCGTCCAGATTCGCACATTGTGTCTGTTCACTTCACCATTAAGAAAAAATGTTGCTTCATCACTGAAAACAAGTTTCGCACTGAACGCATCCTCTTCCACGAGCTGTTGCAACCGCGCCGAAAATTCAAAGCGTTTGACTTTGTCATCGGGTGTCAGGGCTTGTAGCTTTTGTAAACGGTATGGCTTCTGCTTTAGCCTTTTCCGTAAGATTTTCCAAACCGTCGGCTGTGGTACGTTTAGTTCCTTGCTTGCTTTATTCGTCGACTTCCGCGGGCTACGCGTGAAACTTGCCCGCACGCGCTCAACCGTTTCTTCGCTCACTGCAGGCCGACCCGTTGATTTCCCCTTACAGAGACATCCAGAAGCTTTAAACTGCGCATACCATCGCCGAATGGAGTTAGCAGTTGGTGGATCTTTGTTGAACTTCGTCCTGAAGTGTCGTTGCACTGTTATGACTGACTGATGTGAGTGCATTTCAAGCACGACATAAGCTTTCTCGGCTCCTGTGGCCATTTTGTCTCACTGCGCTCTCGAGCGCTCTGGCGGCAGAAATCTGAAGTGCGGCTTCAGCCGAACAAAACTTTATGAGTTCTTCTACGTATCTGTGGTGTGTCGTGACCATATGTCAATGAATGGAGCTACAGTGAATTTATGAAATCGCTTCAATCATTTGTAATAGCCCTGTATTTTTAGGGGACCACCCAGCTCTTGTAAGCGATGAACGTACAACGCGCTCCACTCATATGCTCAGAGGGGCTACACAGAGCTGCAACACTGGACCCACCTCCATATACTGCAGTCACGAGGCGAGGTATTTCTGGCAGCATCACGCGGCTCGTCCTGTTATTGAGCACCGCCGCTTGTTCTGCCGAGTGTAACACGCGTAGGCCGTCAACGGCCCACAGCGGTTGATTAATGGATACCCTACCTCCCATCCACAGCGGTCTTCCCTTGGTTCTAAACCCGCACGCGCACGCACACACACACACACACACACACACACACACACACACTCCCACACCTTGTCCTCCGCCACGGCTGTGCAGAACGACGAGAAACCTCATTATAATGATGAAGGTTCAGAGGTCACTTAGTCTCATATTACACAAACGCTACATTCTGTACGCATCCCGACGTCCAGTCATGGTAGCGACTTCATTTTGACGTACAGTATATCAGTGACTCAGAACATGATAGCGTACCATAACGCACACCGCATTAGATCGCAAGACAGGTAGCTGAACCAGACTCGTATTGACTCACGAGCCTCATCCTGCAAGAGTCTTACGTGGTTTCACGTGTTCTGTCACACACCTGGTGGGCTCGTCTCCAATTTACAGCCCAGAAAACGTAAGACAAAAACAAGCTGGAACATGGTAACGCGCAGTTCATTCGATTCAAAGATCGACAATGTACAAGACGTTCCCCTAATAAATGTTATGTACTGACGTTGTTGACAGCAAGGACATCTGGGAAAAATTTTGAAATAAGTAATACTTTCAAATCATGAACAAGCGTGAACCTAGTATGAAGAGAATAACATTTCGACAGATGAGCAAGTCGTCTTTATCGGATGCTGCCACCATTGGGCAAAATTGGAATGTTCGGAAAGCAGCCTGATAAGCACACGAACACGATCTTTGGTGCACAGTCTGCGCTCAGATCCTCCGGGGTCGTAATTGAGGGTGATTTTGACCATGGAGCTGTCGTGGCTTCTGGTAACGCGCCCATACAACTAATGCTTGTTTTTCTTTATCAGTGATTGCTGTCGCTCGCATCCATTCCCTTACATGTTACTTCTTCATACAGCCTAAGCCTTGTGGCAACATTTTTATTTCAATTTCGTACACTACTGTTCCAGTTACTCAGTCGTCCTTGACGTTCAATAACAAGCTGTTAATGCTTCAATAATTCGTTAATTTGCCTAATACTCTAAACTGACTAGAGTCACAGACTCGTCGAGTTGACAACACGATTTTCACATTAGAATAGTTTCGCATTTTCTCATTACATTGTATTACAGTCCTGTGGCATCAAACGTGTTCTAGTATCTGGGTGACCTCTAAACTCAATCTAATAAAGGAACCGAGTTATTTAAACTATGTAGTTTTTCAACTATGTAGTTTTGCTAAGTGGTTGCTTTTTTGGGGTCCACTCCTGTTCCATATATATGTGAGTGACCTCCCACTTAATATTCAACAAGCAGAATAGACACTTTTCATACGATACTAGCGTTTTAACAAACCCCATTAAAGAGAAAGCAACAGCAAAAATAGTGAATGACATTTTCGAAAGAATAATAAAGTGTTACTCGGAAAATGGAATCACCCTAAATTTTGAAAACACACACACACACACACACACACACACACACACACACAAACACACACTGTATTCAGTTCTGTATAACAAACACAGCCATACAAACAATCGATGTAAGACATGATCAGGACTCAGTACATAGGGTAGAAGACTTCAAATTTTGGGTGATCATATCGGTAGAAACCTGAACTGGAAGAAGCTTGTTACTGAACGTCTCAAATAAGCAAGTTCATCTGGTTTTTTTCTTCGTATAACTATCTTGGAAATAGGCGAATGAACCTCCTGACATATTTTGCATTTTTTCACTTAATGTCTTATGGAATAATATTTCTGTGGTAACTCGTCACTTGCACGGAAAGTATTGATTGCACAAAAGTGAGCAGTATGAATAATTTTTATGCAGCCATGGGCGTCATGTAGGTAGGTACCTCTTCAGGGAACTAGGCATTTTAACTGAATCGTCGCAATGAATATATTCGCTAATGAAATTCGTCATAAATAATCTATCAGAATTTGAGAAGATCAGTACTCTAAATACCCACATCTAGAGAGAAAAATGACCTTTATTAACCACTAGCTGAACTGTCAGCGGCTCAGCTCAGGCGTTCCATAGCAACAAAAGAATTTCATCATTTGCCTCGTAACATAAAATGTCTGTCAGGTAGCAGAGAAGGCCACGCGGGATTAGCCGAGCGGTCTATGGTTCTGCAGTCATGGACTGTGCGGCTGATCCCGGCGGAGGTTCGAGTTCTCCCTCGGGCATGGGTGTGTGTGTTTGTCCTTAGGGAGAATTTAGGTTAAGTAGTGGCCGGCCGGTGTGGCCGTGCTGTTCTAGGCGCTTCAGTCTGGAACCGCGCGACCGCTACGGTCGCAGGTTCGAATCCTGCCTCGGGCATGAATTTGTGTGATGTCCTTAGATTAGTTAGGTTTAAGTAGTTCTAAGTTCTTGGGGACTGATGACCTCAGAAGTTAAGTCCCATAGTGATTAGAGCCATTTGAACCATAAATAGAAGAATGACATGTAATGGTTAGGTCTAGGGGTAGGGGTATGGTCTTCGGTTATTAATGAAACCGTTCTCGGTCTCAGATTCTAATCCCTCCACTGCTGAATATCTGAATAAAAATCATCATCCGTGACGGCTGAAGGCATATGTAATAAGAAGTCACCCTCATTCTACCAATGGACTTATCAAAAACGGCAGAGAAACTGACAGAGGTCCAGGGCACTTTCCTGCAGTTGGCGGAAGAATGAGGAATACCCAACGGCATGAGGATGTGGAAGGTGCGAGCTACTACGGACGAGAAATACCCATCTGCGAGCTTCGCTGGGTCGAGAAAAACATTTGCGACGTGCTACGGTTTCTCTCTATGCGCGAGATCGGGAGAAACACACGGGTTGCACTGGGTGATCACAATAATTTTAGTTGAAAGTCAATTAGCTAGTAAAACTAGATAGCTCGAGGCCCCACGCGCTTCTGCAAGAAAAAAAAAAAACAAAGAAATACAGTCATCACCCAACCCTCAACATAGTATCCATCAGCTTAGGATTCCGTAATACGTGGTTGGACTTACTAACTAGTTGGTTACGTTAGGTCTGAGGGATGCCAACCACATCCGCTGTACTATCAAAAGTAATTCTAAATAAATGTCAAGTTTATAAAAACAAATTTTAGCAGGCAGGAATAATTTTTAGTGAACACAATACGGTTTTAACTAATTGGAGTTTATTTTATATCGTTCATGTCAGATTTGACTGAAATACTGTTAAGTGTTCTAGATTGGACCTCAGATATTTACCGAGTTAGTTCAACAGCGCCACTCAAATATTAATCACAATCAATCAGCAATTATTCACTTAATTTTTCCTTTAAAATAGCTGAAACCCCAAGATGAACAAAGTTCCCAGCAGAGAATGCTTCTCCAAAAATAATAATAAACCAAACACAATCCGAAGTCCAACCGCAAGCTGAAATCACTATGTCCCACAGCGGTTGTTCAGAGTTAAAGTTCGACACGATTTCGCGGTACGAAAATATTCCAAGTTCAACTCATGCCCGAAATTCTTTACAAGTCTCACAAACGCACCGCCGAGAATTCTTCAAAGTCCAGCAGCACCCAACTGCTGAAAATCACAAGTTACACGCGACTTCACGGTCTGAAAATATTCTAGTTCCAATTCGTGCACGGACTTTTGCCAATCACACGTGCTAGCCCTTTCAACTCAGCTGAATGACTGCCCCCTATCACAGAAAATGGCAGCCCTTAAAAGCCCTCGGTCTGAACACTCTTGAGTCAAATCAAGTTTGTTTGCACATAACATTTCCTTTTACACTTAATACAGATACAATAAAATGCATTTAACACTTCTATTCAGACTGAAACTATCCGCTGAATTTAGATTCAATATCAGAGTTTCTGCACGGGATCTCATTCTCATATTATTAAAATTTATTTGTTCTTCATATAGAACTTTTCATTATTTAAAATACTTTTAATGCTCAAATAACTGATATTATTATTGTATTACCTGTTTCCTTATGTCTACTTTTTCGTACTGTCGTTTTATTTGTAGTTCCTATTTTTTATTTGTCAATATTCTGCATTTTTAATCACAAAACAGCGTTTCGGTTCCTCATTTGCAGTTTTAATACATGTAAAAAAATTTACATAGATATCTTAATACTACTCATTCAGACCTTTCATTTGACACCTCGTTCGCAAAATTTTGTCAAAGCGTCTCCAAGATGTCCAATTTACAATCTTACTTAGTTATTAAAATATTCAATTTATTATAATTAAAAAACTACCAGGGCGACTGGAGGCGCGTTTATATGCGCTCAACCGGCTAATTTTCTGCTTTCAAGTGAGCGTACAAGCCCCTTTGTGCCACATTGGGATCATTTTTTATTTGTTTTTACATCATACATTCACTTTAACTCTATGCTAAAAGCGGCCCGGAGAAAGCCCGCCATAAGCCAGCGTGCTGGCCACTGAGTTTCCTCGTCACGTGGCTGGACGCCAAACTGACCGTACTCATTTTAAAGTACCGCCATCTGTCAGTCAGTGCCGAAACTAGGACGATTCTGCTGCTACCAAGACGGCTGACACACACCCTTCTTAAATGTAAACACGCCAGATTCTCGACTGCCACTTTGCTGCGATTTTTACTACATAAACTGTGGTCTTCACATCTGCCCCCAAAACCTGTCATCTCGCAAAGGTAATGAGAACCACTGCATTAAAGACACATAACATGTA
This sequence comes from Schistocerca piceifrons, assembly GCF_021461385.2. NCBI lineage: Eukaryota > Metazoa > Arthropoda > Insecta > Orthoptera > Acrididae > Schistocerca > Schistocerca piceifrons. The sequence continues at coordinate 86,416,807 of NC_060141.1, forward strand.
TCCACATGACATGTGATCTGGAACTGAAAAGGTGTCATGGTGATCTCTCCATTGGCAACTGATTCCAGACTAGTCCCCCATTTGGATCCTGGAGAGGGGATAGCTAAGGTTGAGGTGACCATGAGAAAAAGACTGAATAGCCAACAATGGGACAACGTTCTACGAGTCGGGGGTGGAGTGTCAGAAGTTTGAACATGGTAGCTAAGCTGGAAAATCTGAAAAGGGAAACGTTAAGGGTCATTCCAGACATAGTGGGCGTCATTGATGTGAAATGGAAAGAACACAAGGATTTTGGTCAAATGAGTATAGGATAATATCAACAGCAGCAGAAAAAGGAATAACGGGGGTAGGATTTGTTGTGAACAGGGAGGCAGTACAGAGAGTGAGTTACTGTAAACAATTCAGTGATACTGTTGTTCTCATCAGGATAGACAGCAAACCAACACTAACAACAATAGTTCAGTTATACATGACGACGTCGCAAGTAGAAGATAAAGAAGTAGAGAAGGTATGTGAGGATATTGATCGGGTAATTCAGTACGTAAAGAGAAATGAAAATTTAATAGTCATGGGGGATAAGAATGGTGCTGTAGGGGAAGGAGTGGAAGAAAAGCCTATGGGAGAATATGGGCTTGCTAGTAGGAATGAGAGAGGAGAAAGACTGAGTTCTGCAATAAATTTCAGGTGGAACAGAGTATAGTATGATCAAGAATCACAAGAAGAGGAGGTATGCTTGAGAAAGATCGGGAGATACAGGAAGACATCTCTTCGATTACGTCATGGTGAAACAGATAGTGTAAAATAAGATATTTGACTGTAAGGCGTTAGAGAGGCAGATATAGCTCAGATCACATTTTGGTAATGATGTAGGCTGAAGTTTAATAGACTAGTCAGGGAGAATCAATGCGCAAGTAAGTGGGATCCGAAAATACTAAGGGATGAAGGGAGAGACTTGAAGTTACCTGAGGCTATAGATACTCGGATAATGAATAGCCCAGTAGGCAGTTCAGAAAAAGACGAATGGACATCTTTAAAAGGGGAGATCATTGAAGTTGGAGAGGAACACATAGATATGCGAATGGTAACTGCGAAGAAATCATAGGTAACAGAAGAAATACTTCACCTGATCGACGAAAGAAGGAAGTTTAAAAATGTGCAGGGAAATTTAGGAATACAGCTATACAAGTCACTTATGAATGAAATAAACAGGTAGTACAGGGAACCTAAGGCGAAATAGCTACATAAGAAATGTGAAAAACTGCAAAAGAAGTGGTTCTCGGAAGGACTGGCCCAGCATACAAAAAATTTAAAAAAAAATTTTGGTCAAATTAAATCGAGGGCTGTAGCGTTAATGGTGCAATGTGAATATTAAAAGCAGAGGAGAGTGCGGATACGTGGAAAGAATACACCGAGCGCCTCTATGAGGGTGTCTGATGACTTGATAGAGGAACAAACAGGAGTCGATAGGGAAAAGATAGGGAATCAAGTTTTAGAATCAGAATTCAGAAGAGCCCGGATGACTTAATGTTAAAGTGAGGCAGAAGGAATACATAACATTCAATTAGAATTTGTAAATTCATTTGGGGAACTGGATAGAAAACGATCACTCACTTTGGTGTGTAGAACAAATGGAACTGGCGGTATACCATCGGCCTTTCGGACAAACATCACCGACATGATTTACAAGCTTGCAAGAGCCAACATGTGCGAGAATTATCACACAATCAGCTTAACAGCACATGCATCCAGGTTGCTGAAAAGACTAATATACAGGAGAATGGAAAAGAAAATTGAGCAGCTGTTAGAAGATCAGTTTGGCTGTAGGAAGGGTAAACGTACCTGTGATGCAGTTCTGTCGTTGCGGTTGACAATGGAAGTAACACTGAAGAAAATCAAGTTCATTGGATTTTCCGAACATGGAATAATCATTCGACAATGTAAAATGGAGCAATATTTTCGAAATTCTGTGAAAAATAGCGGTAAGCCATAGAGAAAGGCGGATAATATACAATATGTATAAAAACCAAGGGGAAACAGTGAGTGGAATCCAAGACTGGAATTAAAAAGTTGGATTCGGTGAACTGGTAAGGAAAGGAATATGGTGGTGCTCAGCAGAATTGGCGATGAAAGGAATATATGGAGAACACTGGCAAGAAGAAGGAAGAGGATGACAGGCCATCTGCCAAGACGTCACAGGAGCTTCTCTGCACTTGGGAAACGGGGAAGGGGGGGTGGGGAGGGCGGGTCTATTTGTTAGAAACTGTAGAGGAAGACAGGGATTGGGATACATCCAGCAAATAATTTAGAACGTAGGTTGCAGTTGCTACTCTGAGAAGAAACATTTTTACAGGAGTGGATATCGTGGGGAGCTGCATCACGCAAAAGGATAGGAATTTTTCTAGTTATTTTTCTGACAGCAGCGGGCTGTGTCTAGTGACGTCCTTTCCAAAACCACAGTAGATAAAGGAAGTTTGTACAGCACTTTCTAGATGACTACCGTAAGTAAATTTCATCGCTAACATATTTAAGTGCTCATTTCTCGTGTGAATATGGATGATATGAGGTATGGTGAATTATTGCATTCGTTGCAGGTTGCTATTATATACTGAATAGGTCTTGGGTGCTGTGAAAGCAATAATAGAGATGAAACATTATACTGGAATGCACAACAAAACAGAATCGATAATGGTGAGGAAATGAAAAAGAAGAGACAGGACTACAAAACCATCATTACAAAAACCCAGTGGTACACTTAGAGAAAGAGCAATACATTGATAACACAGAAAAGTTAGTCACGGATTATGCAGTGTATTATTAAATCAGATTGAACTGAAAGGTTCCACACATTATTGAGAAATTCCCTAAAGATACTGAACACACACTGGAGGGGTAACATACAAGGAGAATGTTACCAAAGGAAAATCGCAATGCTACCTCTCTTCGATGCTCATAAAAACTACACAAGAAAGATCTCCAGCTAAGAGGTATTGTTAAGTACAGGAATGTTCCGACACACCAATTTGCGTTACAGAACGATAATTTACATCAGCAATTTATTCAATATCTCACACACAGAGATTCCAGACAAAGGCATCTTCTTCTTCTCTGCTGTAGAGAACACGCATTTCACCGTTTAGAACAGAAAAATAGTCTTCGTGGCACAAGATATGTTTATTTAATAAAAGATTAAATAAACCTCTCATGTGCAACCAAGACAGTTTTTTTTTGCTGTTCTATATATCTATTAAGGGCTGCTGCACCGGTGCCACTGCGGTAGTCATGGAATGGAGTGATTTGAACGTATTTCACTGTAACAAGATCAGAAATATTAAAAATCATACAAAACTATCTTCATACAAACAGTAATACTTCTACATGAATACATCACAGAAACAATAAAGTTGTTAGAAGTAATAAGCCATAATTATTTACAGTTCAGTAACGAATCTATTCACCTTAGCAAACATATATACGAACCACACAGAACGTCGTATTTAACAAAATATTGCAATACAGGTACAACATCCTGTATTAGACATGTATCTCATGGGAAACTGCAATGTTAAAATAATACTAAACAATGAAAATAATGAATTTGCTCGCTAGAAATGTAATACTTATACGGCGACGGAACCGTAAGGTCATACTCAGCCCCTGTTAAAGCTAATACACGCTACAAACTGCACCAGTTGTGCTGTACTGTGCTATATTAAGCGTATTAAGTAAGGCCAGAACGAGCGTTGCATAGAGGTCTTGCATGTAAGGTGCGACTATCGGACCCGAGGCGAAGATTCAATTTACTTTTTACGTTTGTTTAGTTTTTAACGCACTTAATGTACGTGAAATGACCTCTTACGCAAATTGTGCGTGAACGAAAGTGTTATCGGCACTAATAAGGGGCGATTTGTCAGCAGGCAGATCAAATACGTAATAGAAATAGGGGGAACAAAACTGCCCTGACATTCATCATGTCATAAAATGCTGGAAGTGATGACCTTTCTTGTTTATGCACACCAGGACCCGCTGAGGAAAAGACCTTATTGCGTGCAGAAATATTCGCGGTGCACTCGTACTTCATCTGCAGGTTTCTCTGCCGGGTTGCCGGAGATGTTCGGTATTTTCCGGCGTTTGAATGCAAACTACTTTTCTACATGACCTCTCAGGAAGATGGCTAATGCTGCTAAATACGGTGAAATGGCGGGCCAAGCAACGGTATCTCTTCTTCTTCTTGCGTATATCCCTGGAAGTTCCTCGTTCAGACGGATACGAACGGGCAAAGTCGTAGGTGGCAGAGCTCCATCTTGATGAAACCACATCGTTAAACTATCTTGGAATGTCACACACTCCAGCAGCAACTGGAGTTCCTGACGCAGGAAGTACACGTAGTGTGTGCCTGTCAAATGACCCTCCAATACGACGATCACGCAGGATCCCAGATTCCATACCAGACATTCTCTACCCATCCAAATTAATGGCTTGCCTTTCGCACTCAGTGAGGATTGCTACTGCTCTAATACTGAAGGTAGCGGGGATTGATGGTCCCATTATTGTGTAATCGCTATTCGTCCGAGAACAAGATACGCGATAGTAATGCATCGTTTTTCTGATTTACTAGTAACCACTGATAGAAATTCGTTCGAGTTTCCATGGAGCTCTTGGTGTAGCAGCAGGCGGTATGGTTGATATCTATGTGAATGCAGTGATCACCGTACGGACTACTGGTAAGTGTTCTACTGTTCAGAAGCTACCCTTGTACTCATGTGTGGATTAGTATGAGCTGTATCCAGGACGGCCTGTTCATTTTCACCAGATGTTAGGAGTCTTTGTCGGCCAGGTGTCCTCACACATCTTTAAGCACTGCGGAACGTCTTTGCTGCAGTGTGTCGCTTCTCTGGATACCGTTCCTGATGTAGACGCAGTGCCTCGAACACTTTTTTTTATTTCTTCATAAATATTGAGCATGTGAACGTTTTCTTATGTGGAATACGTGACGACTGACAGCAGAGACTACAAAAAAAAAGGGTTCAACTGATTCTAAGCACTGTGGGACTTAACATCTGAGGTCATCAGTCCCCTAGACTTAGAACAACTTAAACCTAACTAACCTAAGGACATCACACACATCCATGCCCGAGACAGTAGTCGAACCTGCGACCATAGCAGCTGCGCGGTTGCAGACTGAAGAGCCTAGATCCGCTCGGCCACAGCGGCCGGCGCAGAGACTGCATTCAGGCCGTGTATCAGTGCACTGTGTGCATGGAACAATGTCAATAAAAGCGTCGTATTCCTGAGTGAATGTGACGAACTTTGGGCTGTGTTTGCGTATTAAAACATCACACCGATATGAATACTTTTTTAACGACGTAGGATTCGAACCATCAATAACACGTTTCGTTACTTGCTTGGGTAACGCCTAACAACTTGCGTCACTCTACACTGGTGAGAACGTGCTTGCATTAATAATAAATTACAGTAGATAAACCGACGGTTCGATGTTTAATACATTATTTATTTCTCTGTTGCCTCGTTTAAAGCATTAATTTCGTTCTCTGAGCACCGAGTTACTCGATCCGACATACAAGATATACGATTTAAAGGACTGATGTTTTGCGAATGGACTGTACCGTCTGCCAATTGTATTCAGAATCGTTTGCAAGATGAGCTTGCTAAACAGTAGTACCATACAGTAAGCGAGCAGGAGAATGTTCGACGCCATTGGGTCCACACGTTTGTTAGGCTCGAGTTTCGACAGGGGAACAGAATCACTCTATTTCTGTGGATGAAATTCTATGCCTCATAGACGAACCAGGTAAAAAGAAATTGAAAAAATAGTCAAATTGCTTGTTCATCCAGATATAGATTCAGAACAAGCAAGCAGCATAGTATAGGATAAACGTAGAAACCAGAGAAAATCACTCATGTTTTATTAAATACAATCAGAAATTACCACCCGTCACACAGACTTGGAAAGCATAAGGATAAATATCTCACGACACAAGAAAACTGCCACATTTATAAAACTGCAGCAGAAGAGATAGGGCTTGTAAATGGTACGTAAATTATAACACCAACCGCGCATAACACACAGTTTTTTAAATTATAGTATAGTATTGAATACAGAATATGAAAGTGTACTTAAGACCGACAATGCGTTCACAAGGTTGGCAGTACTCACAAACCATATGAAAAACAAATGAACACACAAAAACATAGTGCTGAGTGGGTAATAGGTGAAACAAAGGTATTTCTACGAATATATCTTTTGCGAAGTCTCACAAAAGTTAAATGTGAAGAACACAAATGTAACAAAAGAAAAAGTGGCTTACCCAAAAGCGGAAAAATCACAAAGGGTGCAAATGGTACCAGTTTCTTTCTACTTCAGCCTCCACTGTAAATGAGAGTACAGTCTTTTGACTGCGGAACACATAATAAAAGAGAAATAAACAAAGTAACTAAACTACATATCAAATTCATAAAGAAAACTGTAAAAACTTGGTGTCTTTACTATATTCACAGAAAAATCCCTGATGAAAAAATGTTATTTAGAAATGAAAGCGAAACGTGTCTGGTGTAAAATACTCTCAACTAGCAGTACGTAAAATAAGAAAAGACAAATAAGTGAAAATAAAGTTCACACTTGAGTGTGAAGTCCATTCCTCACTTACAAATTTTCTGCAAGGTCAAGGGTATGATTTAAATGCTCTTTCATCGATCTATAGCTGTTTTTAGAGCTCCTAGGACAGTCGACATACCGTTTTCGTTTATTGAACTGTTTCATATGATATGTGTAGTTCAGCTGAGTCATTAATGGACTGACTGCCAAATTAAAACTAATAGAATGGCTCTATACAACAACCAATTCTCGCTTTTGCTCGTATCTCGTAGATGAATGTATAGCGTAAACGAAAGTAAAAGAGCTGTAATGTACAGACCATGTTGAAGTAATAATGGGACAAACTGAAACAGTAGCAGTCTCCTTTGCAACTAGGTGCATATTGCTAACTGAGTTCCGCAGTGTAGAGTGATGGGTCGATTCGCGATCTTTATATAAACTCAATAAGCTTCCACCTAACATACGTAAAGCAGAACTGATATTTTGGCGGATTTCATAAACTGTATAATTTTTCCTGTTGGATATAGGAATAGAAGAAATTAATGTTTTTCAAATAATTATAAAGTGCTTCCCGGTAAACTAGCCATTTATTTATTTTGTAAAAAAAAAATAGAGAAACATGATGCGTTCAGTCCTGCACATCAGATTTATTGGAAGTATAAACGGAATCACAAACAGCAATGAGTGAATAGCTCAGGATGTTCCTTCATTTTTCGGTTCGAACCGACACTGAACCTCTCAAACAGCAATGCTCAGCAATTTTGCTCCTCACTTAGTTACTAGATTGGGAAAGAAATAAGCATGTAAAAGTATCTTCTACGTTTTCGCACACCAATATTTTAGGGGGTAACTAACAACGCAGAAAGAAAGCATTGCTTTCAGAAATGCATGCAGTGACATTAATATTTCGTTTCTATTCACAGTCATCCAGTGTGTGCCTCTGCAAAGAAAAATCGGCGCCTTAGCCACGGCTGCAGAATGTATATCTTACAACGACATTAAATTAAACACAAATAATTCGCCACAACTTGGGAACAACTGAGAGAGTCCGTGAAGACTGATGTTTGTAATGTAATGAGAATTCGAAAAACCAGCCCACAACCATGAAATTACACTGGCACATGTGTCCAGATAATAGTACATACATTGAAAAATACAGCATGATTCAACTACGTTGTCACCTTAGACAATTCCTGAAACGTTTAGGATATGGTAATATGTTTTCACCCAAATGAACTCTGAAAACTGTGATTTTTCAGATGTTACTACAGCACTTTCTACTACATGTATCATAGGTCAAAAAGAGACAAATTCAGCGATGTTTCCATCGTCAGAAATCGATTAGTAGTTTCGAGAAAATCGAAATATATAGCACATAGGATTTATCTGAAATTCAAACCAGTTACTGACTTATGCGGAAGTTCGTATTGTTACACGCACTTGTCGTATCAGCCCGATAGGGCGATCCAGCTTGATTTAGATTAGTTACTGTGAACAGTTCAGTGATAGGGTTGTTGTCATCAGAATCGAACGTAGACCAACACCGACAACAATAGTTCAGTTATACATGCCTACGTAGCAATCCTAAGATGAAGAGACAGAAAGTATATGATGATATTGAACAGTATGTAAAGGGAGATGAAAACTAATAGTCGTGGGGGATAGGAATGCGGTTGTAGGAGAAGGGGTAGAAGAAAGGGTTACGAGAGAACATAGGCTTGGTATTAGGAATGAGAGGGGAGAAAGGCTAATTGAGTTCCGCAATAAATTTCAACTACTAATAGCGAATACTCTGTTCAAGAATCACAACAGGAGGAGGTACACTTCAGCGTCTGCAGGAATAAAAAATGCGCAAGGAATTTCGTGAAGACACAGATACGTCACATAAAAATGAAACAAGTAGGAAGTGCAGAGAAGCTAAGACGAGATGGCTGCTTGAAGAAAGTGAAGATATCGAAAAAGAAATAAGCGTCGTAAGGACGGAATCAACACAGAGAAAAGTCCCAACAATCTTTGCTGACATTAAAAGAAGGGGCGGTAACAGTAGGGGTGCCGTGGGAAATCCACTCTTAAATACATGGAAGAAAGCGAATAGGTAGAAAGAGTACATTGACGGCCTCTGTGGGAAGGAGCTCTCGTGTAATAGCGTGAAGGAAGACGAAACAAGAGAGATAAGGAGACTCAGTATTAGAGTCATAATTTAAAAGAGATTTGGAGGACGTAAGGTCAAATAAGGCAGAGAGGAATTAGAATATATGAATGTATTGACATTGGTGATATGTCATCAGAATTTCGGAAAAAGATCATCGACAGCAATAGTAGAGTAATTTAGCATGAATAGAAACAGATGTAATAATCTGTATAGATGGACAGTAAACATGTTATTTGCATCAAAAGAAATATGAATAAACTATCATATGAAATAAGGACAAAACAGTAAGAACACTAAGGCGACACTAAATTTGTTTGACGTTTATGTATGCAATAAAGTTACATAATTACATAAAGTAACCACTCCTTTTCGTGACATTTGAATCAGGATTTTGTCTCTCCGTAAGAGAGGGAACGATAAGCTATGTTAATGAAATGACTGTTCCTTGAAGATGTGCTATATAACAGGAACATATCAGAAAAGTTTGGCGGAAGTTACTGCACTAATTCTCTGATATGAAGAAAACGTCTCGAACATGGATTCTGAACACATTTGTGATAAAGACAAATTGGTAATTGGTATTGCAGAAAAGTGTGATACTCTTGGTATCTGAGGGAAACGATTGAGGGGGGGGGGGCATAATAGTATCCTACCTCGTCTTCTTTAGTTTCCTATTGAGCCTCACAATCGCCATTTTCTCAACAGCTCATAGTAAGCTCTCTTCCAATGAACTGACCAGAGTTATTGCGTTACTTTTCATACAATATTTCTGTAGAATAAAATGTTGTCGGGTTTTCAACCGCGTCAATTGCTTAAAACTACACGAGCTCTCGGCCAAGCACTCCTTGGCCATTGTCAAGCGGTATGACTGCCAGTGGGCTGTCGGTGCGCCCTTATATACGCTAGCTGCCGGCTGTGACGTCACTGGTGCCCGTGACATTGCCATATATGAACATGTTTTGAGTCGGCGTTCGATGTGCCCTCTTCAACCGCGCGATCGCTGGATCCCATGCAGCGCTGAGCTGCAAGACACCGTCTCTATTCAGGGTGTTTGCGTTAATTTTTATTTCAATAGCTTCCTTTATTAAACTGTCCCAGAAGCCGTTAGTGCGAGCCACGACACAGGTATCGTCAAATTTTATGTGGTGACTGTTTCCTAACGCATGCTCAGCTAACGCAGATTTCTCTTGATAGCGTAGCCGATAATACCTCACACGTTCTTTCATGCGTTGTTCCACAGGGCGCACTGTTTGTCCGATGTACTTCTGGCCACACTCACAAGGTATTTCGTTGACTCCTGGTGTTCTGAGACCTACTGCGTCTTTAACTGGTCTCAGTAATTGACGGATTGTCGTTGGAGGCCTGAAGATTGATTTGATCTTGGGTCTTTTCAACAGTCGGCTTATCTTGGCCGCCACAGAGCCACAGAAAGGCAGCAAAGCGAGTTTCTTTTCCTGCTCTTCGTCGGTGGTCTTATACTGATATTTCCCAGAAATCACTTCTTTCACTTGATGGGCGCTGCAGCCGCTATTCCTGAAAACCTTGCGTAGGTGGCTCAGTTCATGGGGCAGGTTATCGTCGTCTGATATTACTCTTGCACGATGCACCAATGTTTGTAATACTGAGCGCTTCTGTACTGGATGATGATGGCACTTCGAACGCCGAATCAAAACATGCTCATATGTGGCAATGTCACGGGAACCAGTGACGTGACAGCCGGCAGCTAGCGATATAAGGGCGCACCAACAGCCCACTGGCAGTCATACCACCTGACAATGGCCAAGGAGCGCTTGGCCGAAAGCCAAGTTTTAGGCAATTGACGCGGTTGGAAACCCGAGAACATTTTATTCAATGTTATCGCTGCAAGACTCTGCATTCATACAATATTTCTGTAGTCTTAATGTCATTCCTCATGTTCTTTTGATGTTACCTATTTCTGTTCCTTTTTTCCTTTCTTTGACCGTCGGTTAATATCTACATTAGACAGAGGACCTTTTTTCCACTCTCTTCTGAGAATGAAGTTGATGATTTTCGATAGTCGACATTCCCACAGGGGTTTTAGCAGTGACCGAGTTACCCAGTGTTAGTTGTCTATTTACTGACTATTCGCTGTAGGTTACATAAAAACGACTCACTCAAAAGAAAAGTGGGGACCATGGAAGAATACACATGGAAGCTGCGCACAAAATACGAGAATAAACAACACCTGCATAACTTACTCCACAGAGGCATTGTAGAACTAACGTGTGGAACTGCTTAATGACTCATAACACAGGCTAAATTAGAATGTAGGAATTGGTACAGGAATATGTTCAGTCAGAAATCATATCTCAGCAATATCGGAAACATGTATTCCCCGACTGAGCAATGCGTTGGTTAGATACGAAACGTAAACTGTTTTCAATAAAGAGGAAAGTTAGTGGATTAAGGCGGCTGTGGTCGACGTTCTGCTCTTTGAGATAAAAGCCATCGAGTAGCGGCGGCACGAAGTTGTGCGAACCGGACGCCGTTCCGCCATTGATCCGAAACTTGTTTTTCGACTTACCTGAAAACTTTTTGGTCGCTTTATCCACTAAAGACGGAAGCCGCATTGCAAGATTCTGAAGCAGTCTGTGACGTAGAGGTAAAATGAAAAGACGTCTCCCAACGCCTCTTAGCTTGAGAAAAGCCATTTCTCTTATCTCTGAATCTCCGAAGGGGCTGTGCACGTTTTGGCTGTGGGAATGTCATGATCCTAACGAGTCAGTGATAAACACCTGCCGATACTATACCCTGTATTACTATGAGGCACTTATAGGCATCATTTCTCCAAGTGGTGAATGGCAGAGATTATAATAAAGGAATGTAGTAGAACTATCCATTCTACGTGGAACATCATCGTTATTCATTTATTGCTAAAGTCGACAGCTTGGTATTCGGTGGTGTAAGGTTATGGGTTGAAATGCTCTGCGACTTTCTCAATGGGCTACTCAAGAAACAGAGAACACATCCCTTTCATTTAAAGACTAGTCTAACTAGATTGTTTTCTGACTATAACGAGAAGGGCAAGCAAATAGATACATGTTTCGTGGATCATTTGCACGATAAATCGTAATGACGCCGAACGAATCGTTTTACACATTAAAAGACATATCGAAAAAAAGATACTATTTTCGCAAAGAAAGGGTTCGCAAATAGGACAGTTAATTCTAAATAATCAATATCAATGAGGTTAGGCGGTGGAGTATCTTTTATAAAAACAAATTGACAACGAAGGTGATTTGGTTCATTGATGATAACTAAAAATGCTTTCTGGACAGTTTCATCTGTGACAGGAAAGAGACAGAAATCTTCTACAGCAAGGTGAATGCTGTAAGAAATAATACGCATAGGTTCCTGCAAAAGAATAAGACACAGGTAACTTCATCGTATTTTGATGATTATTGGTGACGCAAATTTTCCATAAAAGACGGAAGGGGCTACAGAACCATGAGGTGAGATGTACAGTTTGGATATACATTTGACTCTACTTGGAACACTGTATGCGAGAAGAGAATTTGAGTCCAATTGGATGCTGTATGCGAGAAGAGAAAAACAAATGTTATAGCACGTGCGGGAGTGTGTGTGTGTGTGTGTGTGTGTGTGTGTGTGTGTGTGTGTGTGTATCGTATGACAATATGAAGTGCAGTACTGACAGTATATATCGTTTACATTCTCTAGTATTTACAAGAGTTCAGTCAGCTGAACACTTAACAATTTATCTAATATCTGCTAGAGTTAACTTAGCTGTACACTTAAAAATTTTCGGCATTATAGGGCCTGTAGCGTAATATATGCTACAGAACGACATTCCAGTCAGTAGTTAATTTCTGTTACCATCTTAGAGTTTATTATCCTTACGTGTTATAAGCTTATTTCAGCGTTATAATCATTTTCTAGTACAATTAGCAATGCTTTTACATAGTACATACGCAGTCAATTATATGACAGTTTACACGGAATAGCTAAGAAGCTCTGCTTGCTTTTAAGTTGTTCATAGCGTACATACATACTGAATCTGTGTCTGGTCGCTACTTTCTTGCTGTCTTATATTATGAACAGCTATGTATTTGTCATAATATTGGACAGCTAACTAACATGATCCAGGTTTATTTAAATTAACCTGTTACAATATACTTGTATACTGGATGTTTATATGGTTGTAACTTTCTTACTGTCTTATGTTGTATATAACCACAAATTTTTCGCAAAATTTGAAACTTGGTTTCATATTGACAGTTTCGTAGCTTTATCAGAGATGCTGTATGTTTACATCTAATTATCTATACCATAGGTACCGTGCTTTGATTTCTAGTTTGTTTAATTATTTTGTGTCTTAATTTGGTTTAAAGCTTCTAAACGTTAATAAAAGTTTCTAAATAGGGTTTATGTTTCAGTTCTGTTTATTCGCGTAGAACATCTTGCTGACTATTGTTCATGTGTATACAATTTTTTTCCTTATAAAATATTCACGCTGTTTCCTTTTAGAATTTTGTGCAGTATCTGGACTGTTGTTTCGATGTTTTCTATTTTATAATGTATTTCGCAACATTTTTTCATTCTATATATCGAGGAAGCAATGACGGAAATGAAAGAAAGGTCCAAGAGTGGGATCAAAATTCAGAATGAAAGAATATCAGTACTGAGATGCGCTGCTGACATTTCTATTGTTATAGAATGCAGGAAGGATTGCAGAACGCACTGAATGAAATCAACAGTCTGAGATCTGGAGATGCATCCAGAGATAACAGAAGAAAGACGAAAGTAATAAGGAGCAGGAGACATAAGATTAGAGATAAACTCAACATCAAAAAAGGGGAGTGAAGTAGACGAAGTTAAGAAAGTCTCCCACCTTACGGGCAAATTAACACTTGACGGAAGAAGCATGGAGGACACAGAAAATAGATGAGTACAGGTAAACAAATCATCTGCCTCAGAAAATTCTGCTATTACTAAAAATCAGTCTTAAGCTGAAGAAGAAACTTCTGGGAATGTACGTCTGCAGCAAAGCATTGTAAGGTAGTGAATCATCGACTGTGGGAAAACTGGGAAAAAAAAGATAGAAGCTTTTGAAATCCGGTGATACAGAAGGATGTTGTAATGAGACGATCTGAAACGATCAGAAATTAGGATGTTCTACTCAGAATCAGCAAAGAAAGAACATGCATTTTAACGTTTTTATCGTGTCATTAATACAAATAAGAAGAAGTCTGTACTAGTCACTACCGCGTACACATAGTATGTTGATTGACGAACATGGCACTATTGGTTTGTCAACCCTACAGATGATTCTGTCATGTCTGATGGTTAGCAATGGCTATATTATTAAATGTCGGGTGCCTATGTAACAGCGTCCACGAGCAACAAAAAATCCGATTTTCGACGTTTCATACATTTATACATTTATTGACCGTATTTCTAACGTTGTCATAACCTGCTGACTTAACGGTATTTTCTTACGTTAAAGGCTTAACGGAGTAAGACATTCATTATAGTCAGAAACTGTTTATATGCCTTGAATTGCAAATTATCCACACTATATTCGACCAGTATTTGAGAATGAGAGCAGTCAGTGACTTCAGAAAAATTTACGCATAATTCTAAACATCTTATAAACTTTTTCACAAAATAATGAAAGGAAAAAAGTCAGCTCACTTGACTTGCATTTGGGAGGACCACGGTTAAAATACCCGTCCTGCCATACTAATTTAGGTTTTCCGCGATTTCCATAAACAGATCCAGGTAAATGGCGGGATTTCTACGTTTAAAAGGTTGCGGTCGATTACGTCCCCCATAATTTCGAAATTCGATCTCGTGCTTCGTCTCTATTGACCGCACTCTCGATGCGGCGTTAAGCTATAATCTTCCTTTCGTTTTCTTTGCCAACTAAATTTTCGCTGCTCACGCAGTAAAGCATCATCAGGAAAGAAGTTTTAATTGTTACGTCTTTACTACAAACTATAGGAGCAAGAGATTTTTCAGGCAGAACACCGCTGAATATACCTACAAAATTATATTATTAAATGACACTTAATTCAGGAGACATGATATCCTAAATATTGAGATCAATAAAATACTAAGCTGTCTTCAACCGTAAAGATTTTACGTGCTAAACATCTAATATTTAAAAAAATTAACTTATTTGTCAAGCAATTAGACGGTTAAAGCAACCTGATACGTTGGACTTCAGTTCTTTAAAGAATCGTTAAAAGGGAGGGGGGATATTAGTTAAATCTATAAACACAGCTTTCTTCATGACAATTCACCGAATACACAAGAAAATTAAGTAAAGTGTGTTTTCCAATGTCTGGTGCCTTCACAGAGGAGCAATGACGGCTTGATTTGCATGTCATTAAACTTATTGACTACGGACTACGAGGAGAAAGTAGATACGGAGCGAGCAAACGAAATTTTATCAGTGAGTGAAATATGGTTCTAAAAATTAAGGCAGAAAGGACACTGTGCCAAGGGAAGTGGCGTTCGAGAATCTGCACCAAAGAAATCATAGTAACACAATAAATATCCCACTGACAACATCTATGTATGTATTATTACTGAGTCATTTTTGCGAAATTCTGTTGTTGTTGCTTTGGTCTTCAATCCAGGGACTGGTTTGATGCAGCTCTCCATGCTACTCTATCCCGTGCAATGTCCTTCATCTCCCAGTACCTACTGCAACCTACATCCTTCTAAATCTGTTCAGTTTATTCCTCTCTTGGTGTCCCTCTACGATTTTTACACTCCACGCTGCCCTCTAATACTAAATTCGTAATCTCTTTATGCCTCAGAATATGTCCTACCAAACGATTCCTTCTTCTGGTCACGTTCTGCCACAAATTTCTCTTCTCCCCAGATCTAATCAGTACCTCCTCATTAGTTATATGATTTATCCATCTAATCTTCAGCATTCTTCTGTAGCACCACATTTCGAAAGCTTCTATTCTCTTCTTGTCTAAACTATTTATCGTCCACGTTTCACTTCCATACATGGCTACACTCCATACAAATACTTCCAGAAAAGACATCCTGACACTTAAATCTATACTAGATGTTAACAAATTTCTCTTCTTCAGGAACGCTTTCCTTCCCACTGCCAGTCTACATTTTATATCCTCCCTACTTCGACCATAATCAGTTATTCTGATCCCCAAATAGCAAAACTCCTTTACTGCTTTAAGTGTCCCGTTTCCTAATCTAATTGCCTCAGTATCACCCGACTTAATTCAACTACATTCCATTATCCTCGTTTTGCTTTTGTTGATGTTCATCTTATATCCTCCTTTTAAGACACTGTCCATTCCGTTCAACTGCTATTCAAAGTCCTTTGCTGTCTCTGACAGAATTACAATGTCATCGGCAAACCTCAAAGTTTTTATTTCTTCTCCATGGATTTTAATTCATACACCGCATTTTTCTTTTGTTTCCTTTACTGCTTTCTCAATATACAGATTGAATAACATCGGGGATAGGCTACAACCTTGTCTCACTCCCTTACGAACCACTGCTTCCCTTTCGTGCCCCTCTACTCATAACTGCCGTCTGTTCTCTGTACAAATTGTAAATAGCCTTCACTCCCTGTATTTTATATTGTGGACTGACCCGATAGCCAATCCACTAGGACGGGTAGCCGAAAGGCACGCGTTTAATTACACGCTGACTGCCGTGATGTCTGAAACAGGATACGTAATGAATGCTATAAAGAAAAGTACGTAGCTGCTGGAATACTTAACTTTAATCTATAATTGTAGAACATCGCTCTTGATGATACATGCTTCATAATATTAAATATCAATTGAATACGGCGCCTTGCTAGGTCGTAGCAATTGACTTAGCTGAAGGCTATGCTAACTATCTTCTCGGCAAATGAGAGAGTCTTCGTCAGTGAACCTTTCCTTGCAAAGTCGGCTGTACAACTGGGGCGAGTGCTAGTACGTCTCTCTAGACCTGCCGTGTAGTGGCGCTCGGTCTGCGATCACTGACAGTGGCGACATGCGGGTCCGACGTATACTACCGGGCCGCGGCCGATTTAAAAGCTACCACCTAGCAAGTGTAGTGTCTGGCGGTGACACCACATTTTACACCTGCCACCTTCAGAATTTGAAAGAGAGTATTCCAGTCAACATTGTCAAAAGCTTTCTCTAAGTCTACAAATGCTAGAAAAGTAGGTTTGCCTTTCCTTAATCTATATTCTAAGATAAGTCGTAGGGTCAGTACTGCCTCACGTGTTCCAACATTTCTACGGAATCCAAACTGATCTTCCCCGAGATCGGCTTCTATCAGTTTTTCCATTCGTCTGTAAGGAATTCGCGTTAGTATTTTGCAGCCATGGCTTATTAAACTGATAGTTCGGTAATTTTCTCATCTGTCAACACCTGCTTTCATTAGGATTGGAATTATTATATTCTTCCTGAAGTCTGAGGATATTTCTCCTGTCTCACACATCTGGCTCACCAGATGGTAGAGTTTTGTCAGGACTGGCTCTCCCGAGGCCGTCAGTAGTTCTAATGGAATGTTGTCTACTTCCGGGGCCTTGTTTCGACTCAGGTCTTTCAGTGCTCCATCAAACCCTAAACGCAGTATCGTATCTCCCATTTCATCTTCATCTTCATCCTCTTCCATTTCCATAATATTGTCCTCAAGTACATCGCCCTTGTATAGACCCTCTATATACTCCTTCCACCTTTCTGCTTTCCCTTCTTTGCTTAGAACTGGGTTTTCATCTGAGCTCTCGATTTTTATAAAAGTGGATCACTTTTCTCCGAAGGTCTCTTTAATTTTCCTGTAGGCAGTATCTATCTTACCCCTAGTGATATGTGCCTCTATATCCTTATTTGTCTTCTAGCCACCCCTACTTAGCCATTTTACACTTCCTGTCGATCTCATTTTTGAGTCGTTTGTATTCTTTTTGCCTGTTTCATTTACTGCATTTTTATATTTTCTCCTTGCATCAATTAAATTCAATATCTGTTCTGTTACCCAAGGACTTCTATTAGCCCTCGTCTTTGGACCTGCTTGATCCTTTGCTACCTTCACTATTTCGTCTCTCAAAACTACCCATTCTTCTTCTACTGTATTTCTTTCCCCCATTCTTGTCAATCTTTCCCTAATGCTCTTCCTGAAGCTCTCTACAACCTCTGGTTCTGTCAGTTTATCCCGGTCCCAGCTCCTCAAATTCCCACCTTTTTGCAGTTTCTTCAGTTTTAATCTACAGTTCATAACCAATAGGTTGTGGTCAGAGTCCGCATCTGCCCCTGGAAATGCCTTACAATTTAAAACCTGGTTACTGAATCTCTGTCTTACCATTATATAATCTATCTGATACCTACTAGTATCTCCAGGGCTCTTCCATGTATTTAATCTTCTTTCATTATTCTTGAACCAAGTGTTACCTATGATTAAGTTACGCTCAGTGGAAAATTCCACCAGGCGGCTTTCTCTTTCATTTCCCCCCCCCCCCCCAACCCATATTCACCTACTACGTTTCCTTCTCTCCCTTTTCATACTATCGAATTCCAGTCACCCGTGACTATTGAATTTTCGTCTCCCTTCACTATCTGAAGAATTTCTTTTATGTCATCATACATTTCATCAATATCTTCGTCACCTGGAGAGCTAGTTGGCATATAAACTTGTGCTACTGTGGCGTTGGCTTCGTATCTGTCTTGGCCACAATAATGCGTTCATTATGCTGTTTGTAGTAGCTTACCCGCATTCCTATTTTCCTATTCATCATTAAAGCTACTCCTGCATTACTTCTATTTGATTTTGTATTTATAACCCTATATTCACGTCACCAGAAGTCTTGTTCCTCCTACCACCGAATTTCACTAATTCCGACTATATCTAACTTTTACCTTTCCATTTCCCTTTTTAATTTTTCTATCCTACCTGCTCAATTAAGGAATCTGACACTCCAAGCTCCGATCCGTAGAACGCCAGTTTTCTTTCTCCTGATAACAACGTCCTCCTGAGTAGTCCCCGCCCGGAGATCCGAATGGGGAATTATTTTATCTCCGGAATATTTTACCCAAGAGGACGCCATCATTTAATCATAGAGTAAAGCTGCATGCCCTCGGGAAAAATTAAGGCTGTAGTTTTGCCTTGCTTTCAGCCGTTCGCAGTAACAGCACAGCAAGGCTGTTTTGGTTAGTGTTACAAGACCAAATCAATCATCCAGACTGTTGCCCCTGCAACAATTGGAAAGGCTGCTGCCCCTCTTCAGGAATCACACGTTTGTCTGGCCTCTCAACAGATAAACAGATACCCCTCCGTTGTGGTTGCACCTACGGTACGGCTATCTGTATCGCTGAGACACGAAAGCCTCCCCACCAACGGATAGGTCCATGGTTCATGGGGGGGGGGGGGGGGGAGGGTGGGAGGGGGGGTGCGATATTATAAGCAACACAATTAAATATCACTTTTTTCAAAACAGAACTGCTTTTATCTCACAGAACTGATAAAGACTTTAAAAAAATTATTCTTCCTATGAAGTTTGATTTTGCAAGGTGTCAGAATAAAAGAATATTCACACACATAAGAGGGTAAATAGTGTTATTTGTAACATATATATATATATATATATATATATATATATATATATATATATATATATAACAGAGTATTACGAAAAAATAAGCATCGGAATTACGGAGTGAATTTTTCATGAGAAATATGGATTCTTACGCATTGTACTGCGAATACCTTTTGTGAGAGTGATAGTCTTCGTGAAGTATTCCCAAATAAAAGTGGCTGTTACTCTTTATATAGACGTGTAGTGTTAGAGCGCACCACCTGTGAGAATACGGACGCTTGACAGAACTAAGAGCCGCGGTGGTCTCGCGGTTCTAGGCGCGCAGTCCGGAACCGTGCGACTGCTACGGTCGCAGGTTCGAATCCTGCCTTGGGCATGGATGTGTGTGATGTCCTTAGGTTGGTTAGGTTTAAGTAGTTCTAAGTTCTAGGGGACTGATGACCACAGCAGTTGAGTCCCATAGTGCTCAGAGCCATTTTGACAGAACTAAGAGTTGCCAAGCGCGTGATTGTGCCTGTGTGGTGGCGAGCTGTCACGGTATTTATTGTGTCCCTCACGCTTGGTACTGTGACGTCTCTAATTAGTGGTAAAAGTTATTACAGAAGTATGCTCTCGACAAAGAATATTTATTACAGGTATTGAATTGAACTTTAGATTTCTTGGTGACTTGCAAAGATTCCATGAACTACTAAACAAAGAAAAGACGCCATGCTATCTTCCTCATATCACTTGTCTTTTTGATCTTGTGTTTAGCTCTTGTCTTGCGCTCGTGGCTCTGTACACCATTCGATGTACAGAGGCTTCCTGCCTGTTCATGTATGATGAGTTACAGTTAAATGATAATTATCGGTGAGGAATTAAAAAAAAAATTCTTGCTCTGTAACAGAAACCTCTCCTTACTACTTGTAAATGCGGCCAGCGCGTTGTACGGGTGGAAGCTAGTGTGGTATTTTAAGCAAAAAAGTAGCTTAAAATTACTTTTCTTTCCTTTCTCGAGCTCTTCATTCGGAACCACCTACATTTTAAAGCCATTTACGAAATCCGATTTTCAGTTAACACAGCGCGGTTATCTTTGACTGTAGAAAATTTATCTTTACGTTAAACGACAGTAGCAAAAGTTTGCATTAACTATGGCGAGAGCGTGCGAGGAACGATTTACAATTTATTTCTGGTCAGAAAGAAAAATATTTAAAATCCACACCAGAGAGTTTTTCGTAGCAGTAAAATGCATCTGTGATCTCAGAACAGTAATACCTAACAGCATAATATTTTCACTTTACGTAAACGATATATTTGAAGTGCGATTTTCACACTTCAATGTAGGAAGGGCAGATCGTAATAATAAAAGGAATTTATTCTTGCTTTCATCATAATTATTTGGGGTGACGTTTTTCTCATTTTCCCGTAATAAAATCACTCGAGTCATTAGAAAGCAAGGGTAAGAGTCGTGTGTGCAGAATCCAGAATCTCCTCCACCACATCGGAAGCTGCATATCTTCGCTGTCCCCTCTCGATACAGGGAGATGTAGGACTTCCATTAGTACACAGACGTCGATCGAGACGCCCAAATGTCTTCCGATATGGACATCGCCACTGCGGGTATCTCTTCCAGGCCAAGCGACAAATCACCACAATGTTGCCTCCTATCGTACCCTTTATGGCATTCTCTTCTTCCGGCAGCTGAGCTGCAAATATATCTAGCATAACAGACGCACATAACTGAGGCTTGAGCCTCGGCTGTCGGTGAAGTCCTAGCGCCTCTAGGGCGCTTCTCCTTGTGACTTGATGTGGGGGGAATTACTTGGTGATGCTGATTGGGACTTGGCTTCCTGCTTTTTTTTAAGATGAAAGAGCAGTTAGAGGGATAGTAGAAGAAGCCGGAAAACGAACGACCCAATTGACTGGCCGGCGCAGTATTTAAAAATGACAGATGAAAGGCAGTAGAAGGGACAGTAAGAGAGTTAGGAAAACGAACGGTCCATTGGCTAGCTGGTGGCTTACAAATAAATGACAGATTGAAGGAAAGGAGTAGGGACAGTAAGAGTTGAATGAAAATCGAAAGGCCATTGTCCTGGCCTCATCTTCATCGCGGCGTCGGTGATGGTGGTGCCAGACAGTTTTGAGGGGCTGAAGTGGTGAAGGGGGGAGGAAGAGAAAGATTCGGAGAGTGATAGATGGAGAAGTGGAAAGGGAAGGGCCTGTAAGGATTAGGCCGGCATTGTGGGGGCGTGAGGGGCTGTGAGGGAGACTGGATATCATGACGTGGTGATGAGATGGAGCGATGATATGAGAAAGATAAAGAGACATGAAGTGAAAGTGGCTAGTGAATATGGGGTCATAGTGGGCGGAAGAGAAGGTCAGGCCATCGGGTGGTGGCCAGACGGTGGACACGGGTGCCCAGGGAAAGGATTAAAGTGTTGGGAGAGTGGCGGATTTGCTGGTACAAGGAAGTGGCTGCGGGAAGGATGCGGGAGTGGAGGAGTGGCACCTCGGCCAGGATGTGGAGTTCTTGGGTAGGGAAGTCGAAGAGGTGGTGGAGGGCACTCCGGAGAGCTCTATTTTGGACGGTTTGGAGTCGGCAGAGGTGGGTGGGGGCAGCATTGCCCCACACCACCGCCTCGAACCCAAGGATGGGACGAACAAGGGAGGTGTACAATCTGACAGCAAGGTGTGTAGGGAGTGAAGAGGTGGGACTGATAAGGGGGTAGAGCAGGCATAGCTGCCCTATCGCCTTTCGACCCACCTCATCAATGTGGGGGCGCCAGGTGAGGCCTTGGTACAGGGTAACGACCAAGTACTTCGCAGTACGAGTCCAAGTTACTGGGGTGCCAAGGACGGACACCTGCGGGAGCGGAATGGGAATATGGCGCCGGCAGATGATAAGGGTTTGGGTTTTGGAGGGATTAAATGCCAGACGCCAGGTCCTAGCCCATTCAGTAAGGACATCTGTTGTCCCCTGGAGCTGCTGTTGAAGACCTGCCGCACACCAAGAACGAGAGAAGAGTGCCGCGTCATCCGCGTAGAGGGCTAAATGCACCCGTGGCGCAGAGGGTAGGTCAGCCGTGAAGAGGGAGTAGAGTAGCGATCCAAGTACGCTGCCTTGCGGTACTCCTGCCCTGATATGTCGTCGTGTTGATTTCACTTCAGTGATCCTAACATGGAAGGTGCGACCTTCCAGGTATGTGGCTATAAGCCGTACATGGGATACTGGAAAGCCGAGTGAGAATAACATTTAGAGCAGCCCTTCGTGGCAAACCGCATCAAACGCCCTGGACGTCGAGGAGCATGGCCCCGAAGTACTCCCTACGTTCTATGATGTCCAGTGCCTCTTCTACAAGGCGCAGGAGTTGGTGAGTGGTTGCATGACCCTGCATGAAGCCAAACTGCTCATCAGGGAGGACTCGTTCTCGGGCAATGTGGACGAGCAGTCGTTCGAGGTACAACCTCTCCAACACCTTGGATATGGCGGGCAAGAGACTGATGGGACGATAGCTGGCAGGGGGACGAGGATCCTTCCCAGGCTTGGGGATGGCGACCACCTCGGCTTGTTTCCAAATAGTGGGAAATAACTTGTATGTCGGAATCAACCGTATTATTAATACCTTCCCGTAATGACAACTACCTGAGGACAGAAAAATCTTGTGTTGTGTATCATTGTTATGAGGGCCGTAACTCGGAAACAAAGCATTTCTGGACACGTGTAGTAAAGTAATTTCCTTATTCTGTACATATGGCGGACATATCTCTGATATCATCTGTTTTTTAAAGAGGCTGCAGACACGCGTCACACGGAAGCCAAAGGAATTTTTATAGAATTTGCTATACTTCACGCTACAGCGGCAACATTCAAAATCCAGTCGACCTGAACTTAATAACATTGGAGACAGTTATGTCAGTTACACCGGTTAAAGAAGGGAGAAACTCCTGAATACTTCTATGTGTGAATATAGTTAAATAAAAACAGGTGGGTTGCTGTATTTCTTTAAGTACTTTAATCTAACGGTATGGAGTTTAACCACCATAATCACTGATTCTTATATTTCGGGAATTATTGGACGGAGGTACATCTTTGGCAGAGACCAAGGACAAACGGCGGTAATTAAGTCACATGTCCGCCGGCGAGCAAGTCAGCTTCCTGGGGAATGAAAAAGATAACGTTATCACTGGGCACAAGGCAAATGCAGGTCTTGTCTCCTTGAGCAGTCGCATCAAGGTCATGGACAATTTCGCTAAGCCACTGTCTTCTGACCACCACTGGCGCTCGTCTCTGAGTACGGCATCGTTCCGCACTGTTGACTACGCCGAATCCGATATCTCACCCTGCTCTATCACCAGTCGACTTTGACAGCATCAACAGCGCCTTATTACCCGTGATAGAGAGTCTGGCAAATATTTCCCAAGACATCTGAGCTGCCGTTGATCATGTGGTGTGGAGCACTTTGAACTTTCTGACGCTATTATCACCTGATAAACGTTGATATTCTAGAACTTCAAGTGTCGATTCTTTCTGATTCGCTCAACTTTCTGTGCTCTTTCATTTTTCAGAAACGCAAGGATCCTGCGATTTTACTGCCCAGTAAACATTGTAACATTAAAAGTGTTTATTTACTGCTGTAGGCTACAAAATAGTGTCAGTGAGGCTAGACATGGAAAGGCGTGGTCTCATAATAATGGGTGTGTATGCTGCAGAAGAAGGTAGGAGAAGTCTATGAAGACTTGAAAAAGTGAACAGTCCAAAACAAGATATTATCTGTCATTCTTCAGTTTCTCCCAGCGTATTTATTGCTTGAACAGTCCACATGTGTACTGCTGGTCTGTAGTGTCCAACGGGCAGTACACCACTGGACTGTTCAAGAAAGATATTATGTGATTATAAGCAAAGACCTTAATGCACGTGTAGAAAACTTACCGATAACTGGAACAATGCGAACATCTGGAGAGGACGTAACAATTAATAATGGACATGAATTATCTCACTTTATAAAATATAACAAAATAAAAGATACCATCAATGTCTTTAGAAAAAAAGAATATTCACAAATTCATAAGGAATGCAAGGGGCTATATAACGATCAGTGACAATGTCATAGTGAACAGGAAGCTGAGAGGAATAGTCCACGATTTTACCGTACACAGAGGTGATGATACAGAGTCAGATCATTTCCTGGTGATTGCCAAGGCTCACCTGAACACTGAATTGATCAAACAAGCTATTAAGAGTTTGTAGTTTTCAATGTCTACATTCTGTATCAAGACTGCGTGAGAAGTCTACTTCAGCAGCGACTGAAGAATTAGTTACATAATAAATGTACAGAACGTAATATGAATAAATGGAGGGAAAACATGTGTGGTCCAAGCAGTGTCAGAGGCAATAGGGAATGAAAGAAAGTGTGGAGGAGAAAGGATGCCAAAATATGGAATGAGATATAGTAACTGCTGTTAAAGAGAAACAAAATGATTACATTACAAATCTAGAACATCGTAGTGGCACCACCATTTGGGATATGAAAAGTCAGTTTTGATGAAATATCTCCGAGTGCACAAGTTACAGCCAAGCTCAGGCCTGTTTACAGTAAGTCACACTCACCAGCAGTTTCGAAGTAAAATAGACGCCACAGGGGCGTAGAACCGCCGGAAACAGTATACGCAGCAGTTTGCATGGCACAGGTCACAGGCAGAAGGGGACCACAGGCCAACGTGTGTTTTGAGTACATGACACGGAGCACCGCGTTCAGCAAAACAGAGGCGCACAGCCGAAAAATAAATAAAGTGCCGGTTCACTAACAAAGCTTTCAAGTGTGGCAGCTCCCCTGGAAGGTGGGGCGTGTCACATTACCGGCTACACATAGCAGCAGATCGGTCACCAGCGATCCAGTCCACAGAGGGTCGCTGGTTCGACCCTCTGAGACCGACGCGGGGTCCGTAGCCAGCCATGTGACGGGCCACTCCACAGCTCGCTACGGTGGGCAGTCATCTTGGCTCCCAACACGCACCAGAGACATCTAGGGTGAGAGCCACATATTCGGATGCCGGATCACGGGCGCTAGTTCTCGCCACATTCTTAGCCACACCGGCGAGGGAGCGTGCTGCAGGTCGCCTTGCAGTGGGCGGCGCTTAGGCGGCAAAGGCTATTGAGTCGGCTGCCGGTGCATCCTGACGATGCCGCAACTCCACTGCCGTACAAGGCCGACACGCAGCAGTGCGTGCACGGGTCGCTGAAGCAGCCATCCATGCCAACCCGTTTCACAGACAGCAAAGTGGTGTCCTCAGCGTTGCAGCACCCAGTGACGCAGACCGAGAGGAACGGGAGCACTGTAGTTGGAAACAATGAATCACAGATGTGTCTACTTCTTCCTGCTGCATTTGGTGCTGCTGTTACATTCGGTGGCTGAAGGTGCCACTACAGCATGATACGGAATGAAACGAAAGTGTAGAAATTGTAAGCCGTAACTAAGATAAAAAAAAGTACTGAGAGAAGCCCATCAAGAACGATATTAAATATATGCATGGTAGCCAAGCGATGGGTTATAAATTCCTGAAACAACTTATCTGACAGGAAAAAGATTTTGAGCTGTTACACGTAATAGGGAAACGAACTTCGATAAATCACTATCATGAATTGTGGTCCGAAAATAGTGATAAAATTGATTTATCGAAATTAGACCACGACAACGGAGAAAATGAAGTACACCAAGTGCACAATATGGCACTGGAGGAGAAACAAACAAAGGTAAAGTAAAATAAAAGTGAGAAGCAGCAG
The DNA here is from genome assembly GCF_021461385.2 of Schistocerca piceifrons. NCBI lineage: Eukaryota > Metazoa > Arthropoda > Insecta > Orthoptera > Acrididae > Schistocerca > Schistocerca piceifrons. The sequence goes on from NC_060141.1 coordinate 86,442,881, forward strand.
GAGTGGATAATATTAATGCAGAATTTAATGAAGAAGATTAATTTGGAATTGACTATGTTGCATGTATTAAATGAATGTTCAAAGTGGTAAGTGATACCCATCTCTTGGGAAGTGGCGGAGGTAATATCACTCTATGAAACAGACACTAGAAATGTTTGTAACATTACAGAGAAATAAGTCTGCTGAACATGGGCTACAAATAATTATATGGTCGAATAAATAATGACAGACAGAAGAGGTTAGGTGACGCCCTCTTATTGAATGTACAAAATGGTTTTGGAAGATGATCATGCATTGACAGTATCACGATATCTTTTAGTGCAACATGTAATTGAAAGATTATGAAAATCCTTAAGATTACGAAAATCCTTCAGATAGAGTGAGCAGGTACAGTATATGCTGTCGAGTATAATGGAAATACGAGGTTACTGTAAACGTTTAATAGAAGTGATAAAAATTTTGTATTTCAGGCAAGACAGAAGATGACCAATAGCAATTAAGGGACGAGTGCAACAATGGTGAAGTCCCTCACCCATTTTATTTAATGTATATAATGACGATATCCTTGGAAACTGATACGAAAATACTAAGCCAGGTATAAAATTAATTTATATAAACGCACGTTTAAATACTGTATTCTTTGCTGATGATCAAACAAATACGACCTACAATTTTTTCTACATCAGTTGGAATTAATATGATTTGATCATATTAGAAAATAAAACTTTTCGACTCTTAAAGGAAAGCATTAAGTACATTCTAAAGCAATGTTAAACAGAAACTCAGCCGAATAGATTTGTCACTTTCAGCTATTGGGATGTGATACAAGTTATGAATATTGAGCCGTGTGGATTCGCATGAATTACTGGCGCCACGGCCGCACAGCAGCCCAGTGATTTCCGACTACTATCGATCATTGCGTCCTTCCACGAGGATCTTTGACGGCGGGTTTGGCGCACATTTTTGGGCGCGAAATACCGGACACGAAAGGGCGGTGGGCAGTTGGAGATGGGGCAGTTTTGGAGCAGTGGTTCCGCGGAGTCACGTTTGCGCGACGTGTGAAAGCAAACAGCGAGAGGACGGAAATAGGCCGTCTATATGTTTTGCAAGCGACCGGAGGCTGATTGCGCAATTACTACTGCTGGAGGGCGGAATGGCTTCAGGATTTAAGTGCACCTTGGGTGGTGTACAATTGCTAGATAGTGTAAAAGAAAGCAGTGAGCTAGTTCGTTTGATGAGCAAAGCTGAAAGTGTAACTCACAGTATTGTGTATTACTCGCCTGTCATTCGATTAGTATAATAAGGTGGCATGTGGCTTCTGTTCGTCGGAACTGACTCTTAAGTTACATTACTTAACGTCAGTTGAATTTAACTGTTCTAAACTGTCGTCTTGCTTACGTGGGTCTTATCATTCTATTCTGAGAATAGCGAATGAGCAAGTAGTGATTTGTTTCGCGAATTCTGCGACAGCTGTAGCTGTCCTTGCAAAAATAGTCGGTGATATGTGGCTCACTAAACATTTTCCGCCCGGATACCTTGCTCTTTGAGAGGTATTCTGTTCAGTAGAATCTCTCGGTATCTCGCATCTATTAAGAGATTAATTGAAGTATAAGCCTCCTGAAGGTGGATCTGTATTCACGTCTGTCGTAAGAAACTTCACGTACTCTTGATTATTCGCCCAAGGATTTGGAAGGCTGGGTGCATCGATATACTACCTAGGCATTGGTGCTCTTCGTTAAGCGCTAATATTGTTAAAAATTAGGGTTTCAATAGGGGTTGTGGTGCAATAATTATTGGGCTATTTGTTAAAGTATCCAGTGGCATAAATGAAGTACTGTCTCTTATTTAAAGAGACTGCCATAGTTAAATTATAATTTGGAAGTCATAAATACTGCTGTTTTAAAATTGGGTAGTACAATATCAAGTGTTTTTGAGTACAGATAATATTTTATTTGATGCGAGCTAAATGTGGGGTTGTTTTGAGTGGGATATAATACTGTTCCAAAACGGGTTAGAATGGCCTAAGTTCACTTGAAATTTGTTTTTGTTCGCTGGCAGTTGTCTTCTAACGGCCAACTCTTTGAGCTCAGTCGTTACCTACAGATACTTACAGTATCTTGCCCTTACTAATTGCATAGCCCTATCGTCTAGAGCGGCATTTAGCGGGTATTGTAACCACGAACGGCAAATAGAATTTACCGTTCTAACCAACATCTTTAAGTAGCTTGGGCTCGAGTATGGGCTTCCACGTTCATCTCCAAGATCACTCGAGCCATTGTGAATTTCTACTTCTTCGTTGTGTAGTCCTTTGTTATTTATGTAATTGTACTATTGTGATTATAAAATTGTATTTTGCTTCCCTACGTCCTTGAGTTACGCCAGTGCCCAAAGGGTTCTCATCCGAGATCGTAATTTGTTCGAGAACGGGTTTTCCGGGTATACTGTATATTTCGGTGATCTATGATTGGACCGATGCCTGTGAGGAGTCAGAGCCAGATTGGAGTAAGCTGTAACCCGAAGAGTAGTGAAACTGTTATATCTAATCCGTCGAAACTACCACCAGCTGTGGTGTCATTGTAAGTGCATATGTTTTTCCAATGGATTTGTTGCCCGTAACTTATTAAGCCAGGGATGTGTTATAGTTGCATGAACTAAAAATTGTTAGGCAAGATTTAATCAATTACTTGATTGCCTGGGAGTACATTATCTCTGTAGTGTCTCCCTTCATTTGTCATGGATTACCTGATCCATTCGAGGGTTTTATCACATCAGGGTTCTTGTTATTCCACATTTGTGGTCTAATTAATTGTTTTTGTTATTAGTGAGGTGCTGAATTGTTAACATGGGACTAAAAGTCCGTCGTGAGGGATGTAATTTATTGATTACACCTTGTACAGCTATCTGAGACATTAGATCAGATGTGTGTACCTCTGATTTGCTAATTTCAAATTTTTCTCTGATTGGGCATCATTCTGCCTCACTAAATTTATTTGTAAATGAAAGAACTTCGCATAGCTGTTCAGAGTGACAGTTTTCCTTAGTCTTAATAGTGTTTACTTAGAGTAACTGATTAATTTTAAATTTTGCTCCACTGACTTTCATAGTTGTCTTGGTATATTATTAAAGTAACTTCTAAGAAAAAGTGCACTTATTGTAAGTTAATCAATTCCCTTTAATGGTTGCTGTGTCCGGCTTTGCAGCTGTTGCCATTCATCGTTCATTATTTATCTTTTACTGCTGTTACAACAAAATACTGTGAACGAAGTTTGAGAAATTTTCTCTTTACGCCTTGATGTCCAATTCAGCAGCCTATTGTGCTGGCGCCAAAGCGGTGCATGGTTCCATGTATGATAATAATATCTCCAGTAAGTTAAGAAAGTCTCATATGATACATAACGCTATACGTGGAACATTAGCCAATACGACCATGAAAGGCACAGAGACAAATTTCTACAAAACTAATGGCGGAAGTAAGATGTGGATAAGAAAGACCACTGACGTATACAGTAAGCAAAAATGAAATTTTTGAGGAAAGTAAAAGTATGTACTCTGAGAGATCAGGTAAAGAGTTCTGAAATGAGGAAAGAATAAAATATATTTTGCTCGAGACAAACAATGGAATGGGAGATAAGAAAATGGAAGAAGGACATTGAGAGATTAATTCATCAATGAATTATTTTCTCCAACATACATCTCGTGTAAAGACCACGAGAACAAAGCTATAGGAAGTCTAACTCAAAGATGGGGCTACCGAGGGCGTGTCTTCCTTAGAACCATCCGCAAAACCATCCGCAGTTGGACCTCCACAACATCTACATCTACATCATTACTCTGCAATTCATATTTAAGTGCTTGGCAGAGGGTTCATCGAACCACAATCATACTATCTCTCTACCATTCCATTCCCGAACAGCGCGCGGGAAAAACGAACACATAAACCTTTCTGTTCGAGCTCTAATTTCTCTTATTTTATTTTGATGATCATTTTTACCTATGCAGGTTGGGCTCAACAAAATATTTTCGCATTCGGAAGACAAAGTTGGTGACTGAAATTTCGTAAATAGATCTCGCCGCGACGAAAAACGTCTTTGCATTAATGACTTCCATCTCAACTCGCGTATCATATCTGCCACACTCTCTCCCCTATTACGTGATAATACAAAACGAACTGCCCTTTTCTGCGCCCTTTCGATGTCCTCCGTCAATCCCACCTGGTAAGGATCCCACACCGCGCAGCAATTTTCTAACAGAGGACGAACGAGTGTAGTGTAAGCTGTCTCTTTAGTGGACTTGTTGCATCTTCTAAGTGTCCTGCCAATGAAACGCAACCTTTGGCTCGCCTTCCCCACAATATTATCTATGTGGTCTTTCCAACTGAAGTTGCTCGTAATTTTAACACCCCGGTACTTAGTTGAATTGACAGCCTTGAGAATTGTACTATTTATCGAGTAATCGAATTCCAACGGATTTGTTTTGGAACTCCTGTGGATCAATTCACACTTTTCGTTATTTAGCGTCAACTGCCACCTGCCACACCATACAGCAATCTTATCTAAATCGCTTTGCAACTGAGACTGGTCATCGGATGACCTTACTAGACGGTAAATTACAGCATCATCTGCGAACAACCTAAGAGAACTGCTCAGATTGTCACCCAGGTCATTTATATAGATCAGGAACAGCAGAGGTCCCAGAACGCTTCCCTGTGGAACACCTGATATCACTTCAATTTTACTCGATGATTTGCCGTCTATTACTACGAACTGCGACCTTCCATAAGGTAGCTGGTAGAGTACAAATATAAACATTTCTCTCAAATGCTTTGCCTTTCCATGATTAAATTTTGTGGCTATCTACGTACGATACCTTCTTGCCCGCGACGTGATCTCCTTAATACTCGCACAAGACATCACAGGCGCAGCGGCATCTCGCCAAGATGCAGGCCGCGGCGCCGACGGAAAAACTTGGCTCTGCCCTGAGGGAGTGAGGGGTGAGGCACGCTTGGGGTGCGACGTGAGAAGCGCGATAGGTAATCTTGGCGAGGCGAGAGCTAATTTCCGACGTCGTAAACACTGAAGAATACCTCGGCAGTATAGGGGCGCGGGCGGCGTCGTTAAACGGTCACCGCTCGCAGCTTCGTCAACCCCCTACGGTCCCCCAAACGACCGGTGGTTGAGACCGAGGCGCCGCACACACAGACATACGAGGTGTTATGGCGCGGTGTTGCCCTGTTTGATACGTCGTTGCTGTTCTTTTTACAGGCCAATAGTGGATACCGCACGGTGCTTACGCACGCTACTTTCATTGCTTGAGGAGACACTTTGCGGAGGAAGAGCACCTTACGTTGCTCCGAAACTCGAAGTGACGAGATAGGATCAAATTTTCTGCAGGGTGTGAGGCAGGAAACTGATTTTCTTGGTAGCTTAACACCTGCAGAGTATAATGCCACCGTGACCGTGTAAGAACACTGCTGTAGTTGCTACAAGCAGTACCCAAATCATTTCGAGACCATTAGTTTTTACATCCCCGATCTCTTTTTGTATCTGCTCCTCGCTTGCTCTTCTTCTTTTTCATCTTCTTCGTCTTCGTCTTCTTCTCTCTCTCTCTCTCTCTCTCTCTCTCTCTCTCTCTCTCTCTCTCAATCGCAACCCCCTACCGCTTTCTCTTAAAATGTTTGAAGTGAGCATACAACAAGGCAAATATACATATGCTGATCGAGCTCTCCCTACCTACGTCGTTTTACGCACTCAACAGTGTTGTACAGTATGATAATTATGAAACTACATGACATAAAATCCTCATAACTTCTGAACGGTTTGCGTTAGGACGTTGAAACTTCACGGTTAGCCGCGGGGCATAATGGAAATTGGTATTGTGGTTTAGAGACGAGGCTCACTTTCATTTGGATGGGTTCGTCAATCATCATATTTGGCGCATTTCTGGGAGTGAGAATCTGCATTTCACGATCGAGAAGTCTCTTCACCCTCCAAGGGGGACAGCATGGTGTGCAATATCCAGTCACGGAACAATCGGTGCGATATTCCTTGATGGCATGTTGACTACCTATTGCAACTTGAAGGATTTGGAAGACGATTTCATCCCCATTATCCAAAGTGACCCTAATTTCGACAAGATGTGCTTCAAACAATATGGACATTGACCCCATGGAAGCAGGAGAGTGTTTGATGTCCTGGAGGAGCACTTTGGGGAACACATTCTGGCTCAGGGGTACCCAGAGGCCACTTGTATGTGCCTCCATTTGGGCGGCATTTTCTCTGTGACCGAACACATGCGACTGCTATTTCTGGGGCTATTTTAAAAACAAGTGTCCAGAAATAATACCAAAACCATTGTTAAGTTGAAAACACTCGTTCAGGATGTCATCGACAGCAAAGATGTTCCGAAACTTCATCAGGTCTTGCAGAATTTCGCAATTCGTCTTGCGCCACATCATCGCCAATGATGGCAGGCATACCGAACATGTCATAGCCTAAATCCGAATATCTGTACTGACGTTTACACGTTGAATAAAGTACATGCACGCAATAGTTTATATTAATTTACTGTTTTTTCACGTGCGAGACTTTCACATTCTCTCGCTCGCTACGCGCCAACTACGAGTATTAGTCCTACAGGAAAAATGAACGGGAATTTTTCGTATTAAATTTAATGTACTTAGATGTTGCGTGGGGGTACGTTTTCGAGTTATTCTAGAAAAATGTGCAACAGTGACCTTCAAATGCATGCCGACTCCCATTCTCTGGCCCCACCGCTTTATCTTACCATTGGACAATCATTTGCTACTGCAACAATTATTTCCCACATTTTTTGGTCTTCAGTAACTGCCCTTATCAAGCCACTGGCTTACTTGAGCACTTATAAATTGTATAAAACTGATTTATGTTTAAATTTTAGCTACATACATGGTTGTATTCGTCAGGGATTCTGATGGCGAAATTACTATCTGGTAACGGTTAAGTCTGGATCGAGCTGTCAACGTTATTAGTTTTAGTGTAACGTTTACAGTTGTCTATTCTCGTTCGTTAGTCTAAACTAATAATGTTAACGAAGTAGTCGACCATGTTGGTGGCTTAGTACCACATAGAGGACGAATATAGGGAACAGCTCGTGTTGTTCGGAAATTTTTGTACGTAGTGATACGCGGGAGTGCATGAACAACGTACTAGAAATCCTGACTGCGGAAGAATGAATCGGTATTGTAATTGTAAACTGTCGAAGCTGCGTTGGTAAAGTACCGGAACTTCAAGCGCTGATAGAAAGCACCGAAGCCGAAATCGTTATAGGTACAGAAAGCTGGTTGAAGCCACAGATAAATTCTGCCGAAATTTTTACAAAGGTACAGACGGTGTTTAGAAAGGATAGATTGCATGCAACCGGTGGTGGAGAGTTCGTCGCTGTTAGTAGTAGTTTATCCTGTAGTGAAATAGAAGTGGATAGTTCCTGTGAGTTATTGTGGGTGGAGGTTACACTCAACAACCGAGCTAGGTTAATAATTGGCTCCTTTTACCGACCTCCCGACTCAGCAGCATTAGTGGCAGAACAACTGAGAGAAAATTTGGAATACATTTCACATAAATTTTCTCAGCATGTTATAGTCTTAGGTGGAGATTTCAATTTACCAGATATATACTGGGACACTCAGATGCTTAGGACGGGTGGTAGGGACAGAGCATCGAGTGACATTATACTGAGTGCACTGTCCGAAAATTACCTCGAGCAATTAAACAGAGAACCGACTCGTGGAGATAACATCTTGGACCTACTGATAACAAACAGACCAGAACTTTTCGACTCTGTATGTACAGAACAGGGAATCAGTGATCATAAGGCCGTTGCAGCATCCCTGAATATGGAAGTTAGTAGGAATATAAAAAAAGTGAGGAAGGTTTATCTGTTTTGCAAGAGTAATAGAAGGTAGATTTCAGACTACCTAACAGATCAAAACGAAAATTTCTGTTCCGACACTGACAATGTTGAATGTTTATGGAAAAAGTTCAAGGCAATCGTAAAATGCATTTTAGACAAGTACGTGCCGAGTAAAACTGTGAGGGACGGGAAAAAACCACCGTGGTACAACAACAAAGTTAGGAAACTACTGCAAAAGCAAAGCGAGCTTCACTCTAAGTTTAAACGCAGCCAAAACCTCTCAGACAAACAGAAGCTAAACGATGTCAAAGTTAGCGTAAGGAGGGCTATGAGTGAAGCGTTCAGTGAATTCGAAAGTAAAATTATATGTACCCACTTGACAGAAAATCCTAGGAAGTTCTGGTCTTACGTTAAATCAGTAAGTGGCTCGAAACAGCATATCCAGACACTCCGGGATGATGATGGCACTGAAACAGAGGATGACATGCGTAAAGCCGAAATACTAAACACCTTCTTCCAAAGCTGTTTCACAGAGGAAGACCGCACTGCAGTTCCTTCTCTAAATCCTCGCACAAACGAAAAAATGGCTCACATCGAAATAAGTGTCCAAGGAATAGAAAAGCAACTGGAATCACTCAACAGAGGAAAGTCCACTGGACCTGACGGGATACCAATTCGATTCTACACAGAGTACGCGAAAGAACTTGCCCCCCTTCTAACAGCCGTGTACCGCAAGTCTCTAGAGGAACGGAAGGTTCCAAATGATTGGAAAAGAGCGCAAGTAGTCCCAGTCTTGCACAGAAGGACAAGAATCGAGATGGTTCGTTATGTCACCGTAAGTACGAGACCATCTGACGGCTTATATCCATCTGGTGAAATACAACTATCCTGGAGTAGGAACGTATGGGCTGATAAGTAAACCTAAGTCACTGAAAGCTTTGGAATATAAAGAACGACACGCACAATAAATACACTGCCGTCTGAAGTTCAGCAAAGATGACGTACTGTTCGCTCAACAATGCTGTACCATCCACCAGGATGGCCGGATGGCAGAATGAGTTCAAGCTCCCTTTTAAAGGAGTAGAGGAGGCACGCTAGCCTTACGTTTTAAGTACTTAGGAGAATAGATGACAAGCATACCCAAAGATACGATAGCCATAGAAAATGAGTTGCATAAAAAGGGAAGGGAATTCCAAACGGCAAAACTAAGACAGTATCAAGCAGTGGTAAAGTCTGAAACACTGAGTGCAGCAGAAACGCAAACTAGCAAGATTTGGGGAAAATACTGGGACTTAAAGGTAACATTAACGTTGAAAACAAAATAACATCAAACAGAGAGCTCTATTTGAAAATGGAAAAACTGGTGTAATGAAGAAAGGAAGACTGAAGTTTTAGACACACATATCGAATGGATAATAAAAGAGTAACCAAGCAGACCTTCAACTTACTAAACAGCATGTGGTTCACCGAAATTGACAAAGATATGAAAAACACAGGAATTAGAATGGGAATATTAGATAACAGAATACTTTTTAGAGAAGCAGCAGAGAAGGGCAAGGTTTTAGGAAAGAAATAGATCTGCAAAAGGAAAGAAGTGGACACAGGAATGGGAGGAACGACAGTCTGTAAGGAAGAAAGAAGTCTGGGAGCAACGAAAATTAAACACTAAGAAGTAAGCCCAAAGTTGGTTTGTCTTAGCCTCCAAAGGGGTCATTCGAATAAGTAAATAAATTTTGGATTTGTAGGGATCTCCTGCCTCGGGCATGGATGTGTGTGATGTTCTAGGCGACTGATGACCTCAGAAGTTAAGTCGCATAGTGCTCAGAACCATTGTATGGATCCACAGCCGCCATATGCTTAACAAGTGTAAACATGGTTCGTAGTAGGTTGTAACGCAATGTTTATTTAATCGTGCGATTAGCTAATGTCGACTAAGCATATTTGTAACACACGTATTTCATGTCATTTTCAAAACACTCTCGGTTGCAAATAGAACTTTGATATACCTACAATAAAATGGTAAGCTACCATATTATTGTACAAAGAGCAAACTTCAGAATGCGATCTTAAAAAGTGTCACTGCGGTGTGGATCCTATCGTAAAATGAGGGAAAATAGCTAATTTTTACTTGCAATTAAGAATGATTTGAAAATGACATGAAATACAAAAGTTGCAAATGTGCTTAACAATAACGCTTAGTCGGAATTAGCTAATCGCCTGAGTAAATAAATATAGCATTGCAGCCTACTGCGGACAATGTTTACGTTTTTAAATAAATAAATATGACGATCCCGTGGAGACACGTGGTAAGGCTAAGAAAAAGAAGAGGAAGAAGAGTGTCAACAATGTCATCGCGAGCTATGTTCAGAACTGCCACCAGGTCATTTAATACAGCAATAACAATCTCGGGAAATAATTCTGGCGCCCTGTCCCAAGTGCACTAGACATCGCACAAACTTCATCTGATGCTGTAAGTACCCTAGCGAGAAGTGTTTCTTCGTCGGAAAGTGGTGTGGAGTGGATGAGGCTCTACGATTTTCCTGAGGTGTAGTCTGTATTCCCCTTCTGTCAGCTCTGGAACGAAAATTTTTCTTATGATTTTGCTTTCTTCCATCAGCTTGATTCCCATGTCGCTTTTCGTACGGAGTGTCAGTGTCGCTGGGTCGGTCGAGAAGTGGATACCGAATATTAGATGGGTGCTGAGATAGAGAGCAAAATAATTAGAAGCACACATAATATGTATGTAACGTCGTTTAATTAACTGTCTTCTGCAAGTCTGAACAGTATTTCACACTAGTCCGTTACACAGGCACGTTCGCCTTTACCGATGACAGTATCAGATGCCGGTAACACTGCCAAGGTTCCATGTGATCTTTACGACTAAACTTGCTGGAATCGGTGCGGCGTCTTCTTAAGCCGTATTGCTTGTAGTGCTACTCGCGTGTACAGCAAGGGTGTGTCTGTCAGCCGGCTGCGGCTGGCAGGGCAGTCTCATGCGCTGTTACGAATCTCTGGACACAAAATAATTGGCGTCGTCTCGATAGTTTACCACCACAATTGTCACGTGGGCATAAAGTGCTTCAGGCGTGGTTCACCTGTTCTAATGTCTGATTTTTATGTGAATGGAGATGTACGAGTATTTGTTATTGTGCAGAATCGTTCAACAGCCCCTACCGCTGTCTTTCTGAGCAACCCGCATTGTTGTAGCTGACTTTCATAAACCACGCGCATGATTTTCAAATTCTATCGCTCGCTACGCACAGAATACTAGTCTTGCAGAAGAAATGAGCATACCTTTCTGCAGGAAATTAAATTTAGTTAAATTTTTTACCGGGATATGTGATACGTGGGGAGGCGCCGGCGCCAGTTGCTTTCTCCGTTCGATTCACCCGGATCGATTGTTTCCCTCTGGCGTTGCTTATCTTTGCCTCGTCGGCCGGTGGTGGTGCTGGTGGGCTGGCCGACAGACTGGGTTTTGGCTTCGGAACGGCCGGTACGTGTCGCTGCTCAGAGGGTGAAACTTGTGTTTGCGTGGAGTTAGCTGGATTTGACCGGTGTATGTGGCTCAGAGTATGGAAGCGGGTCTGTTACTGCAAGTTCTTGAGGCGTGACTGGGCGATGGTCTTCTACACAGGACGCTGAGCTGGCTAGTGGAGTAGAACTATCTACCACGCAGCTGTCTATTGAAGAAGTAGACATTCAAGCCTTCTAGTTTTGCAACGGGGCCTACCCGCGTTATCACTAGCTTCTACCTTTTCTTATGAGTGTCAATACTGTATTGGGACTGCGACGTACTGGTGTAATAATATTATGCTTTCTATTACTATTAAATGAAACAACAAGTTCACTGTTACTGTTCTCTCTCTACCTCTCCTTCTGCCTCCAGCCCCTCACTTCACATCTGTTTATTAACCCCAATCACAAAGTGTGTAATGTATGTATGATTTTACTGTTATAGCCAATATGATCATTGTAATTACAGTCTGTAACATTTCACCTAATTGTTATCAATAAGTATGAAGCTTAAGCCATTTTAAAATTTCACCTGATTGTATAAACGAGTACGAATGTTTGCTGTTTTAACTTTTCAGAATTGGATTTATATACCACCTGAAGTACGCACACATATATTTGACACCTCAAAACAAACACCGCCAAATGCTTAAAGCAATTATTCTGTAATAATATTGTTATGATGTATATTCTTTGCACTTTGCGATTATGTCTTCACCTCTGCTATACGAACCTTGCACCCAGCTGATTCCAGACGCCCTATTTGTTTACAAATGTGGCAGTATACATGTGATGTGTTACGATAGCAAAAGGAACCTGTGATCTCTGAAGATACTATAGTTTACTTACTTAATGTATACCATTAGATATCAGTTTAATTTTTCGTCAAAAGTAATCCTAAACCACATTCTGAAATAGTGTCTCGTTTCTCCACTAGGCAGTGCCACAAGTTCCTCCAAAAAATCGTAACACAACACACACACAAATGTAATACTTACTAATGTTAAATCCACCCGATGATGGAGGTTTAAAGCTTCGAAACGCGTCGTGGAAATAAATAAAACGGTGACTGGTAACAGTGAACCTGTTGTTTCATTTAATGTCAGTAACAGTCACGGTAAAGCCTAACCTAAAAATATTCGCTTTCTATTACCGTTTCCCTTTCAAAACTAGTCTATTTGTGCTGGGGCAATTTTACATATTTTGAAAGTTGAAGTCTACAGTTAATGCTTTGCCTTTGTCTTGATGTGATCTATCTTTGCAGAATTTTATCTTACTATATTCTGGGGCTGTTAACATTGTTTCTTTTGGCTGTGGCTGTGTGTTTGTGCTTTTCTGTTGCAGCACTGCAGCGGGCACCTAGTCCATGTCTAAATCGATGTCCGGAATAAGACGCCTTGGCCGACCAGTACCAGAGGGAACGGAGGTTCTTTTGGCCGCGGGGAAAATGGCAACAGATACGGCGGCCACTGAGTTCTTCGGCTTGCAGTGAGTGGAGATCTTGCATTAAGTTAAGTTTCATCTGCATTGGGAAGCCAAGGCGTCTGTTCCGTTTGCTATACTGCTTATATATTTACCTTTAAAACCATAAAGGAAGGAGACTAGTGTTCTGAATTATATCTGACGTGCAGCGGGAGTTGAACTTAGAGAAATACTTGATGGTCAGCGGAAATTGAAAATTATGTGAATTGTCGTATTGCGCTTGCCCAGGTGACCTATTTAAAAGAAACTTGTTTCACCTTTATGATTCAAATGCCCTTTGTTAAATGAAACTGATTTTACCTTTTATTATTGAAATGGTTACAGTTAGTATAGAAGTTATAATAAGTTCTTGTTTGCAAGTAATTCAATCAGATAGGTACTGTGTAATGTATTTTTTTGACTTGTGTATCCTGTTCAAAAGAAACTTGTTTCACCTTTATTATGCAAGTGCCCTTGTTAAATGAAACTGATTTTTCCTTTTATTATTGAAGCGCTTATACGAAGTTCTTCTTTGCACCTAATTCAATTAGAACGGTACTGTGTAACGTATTTTTCTGATTTGTGAATAAGTGACATTTGTACAAAGTTTTGGGTAAATACTGTGCCCTTTGGGTTAAACTGTTTATCAGTAATAAATTAGTTGTATCTTGCAAGTCCTCTGTATTTATTATTTCACTTGTCACGGTTTGCACGTAATCACCACGTTGCAATAAGTTTTCGCTGAAGGCTACGGTTTAGAGTTATTCAAGAAAACCGTACGAGACGGCCGTGGTGGCCGTGCGGTTCTAGGCGCTGCAGTCCGGAACCGCGGGACTGCTACGGTCGCAGGTTCGAATCCTGCCTCGGGCATAGCTGTGTGTGATGTCCTTAGGTTAGTTAGGTTTAAGTAGTTCTAAGTTCTATGGGACTGATGACCTAAGATGTTAAGTCCCATAGTGCTCAGAGCCATTTGAACCAAAACCGTACAATCTTGATCTTCAAACGCACCTGCACCCCACACTACATCTACATCTACATTTATACTCCGCAAGCTACCCAACGGTGTGTGGCGGAGGGCACTTTACGTGCCACTGTCATTACCTCCCTTTCCTGTTCCAGTCGCGTATGGTTCGCGGGAAGAACGACTGTCTGAAAGCCTCCATGCGCGCTCTAATCTCTCTAATTTTACATTCGTGATCTCCTCGGGAGGTATAAGTAGGGGGAAGCAATATGTTCGATACCTCATCCAGAAACGAACCCTCTCGAAACTTGGCAAGCAAGCTACACCGCGATGCAGAGCGCCTCTCTTGCAGAGTCTGCCACTTGAGTTTGTTAAACATCTCCGTAACGCTATCACGGTTACCAAATAACCCTGTGACGAAACGCGCCGCTCTTCTTTGGATCTTCTCTATCTCCTCCGTCAAACCGATCTGGTACGGACCCCACACTGATGAGCAATACTCAAGTATAGGTCGAACGAATGTTTTGTAAGCCACCTCCTTTGTTGATGGACTACATTTTCTAAGGACTCTCCCAATGAATCTCAACCTGGTACCCGCCTTACCAACAACTAATTATATATGATCATTCCACTTCCAATCGGTCCGCACGCATACTCCCAGATATTTTACAGAAGTAACTGCACCCAGTGTTTGTTCCGCTATCATATAATCATACAATAAAGGATCCTACTTTCTACGTATTCGCAGTACATTACATTTGTCTATTTTAAGGGTCAGTTGCCACTCCCTGCACCAAGTGCCTATCCGCTGCAGGTCTTCCTGCATTTCGCTACAATTTTCTAATGCTGCAACCTCTCTGTATACCACTGCATCATCAGCGAAAAGCCGCATGGGACTTCCGACACTATCTACTAGGTCATTTATATATATTGTGAAAAGCAATGGTCCCATAACACTCCCCTGTGGCACGCCAGAGGTTACTTTAACGTCTGTAGACGTCTCTCCATTGATAACAACATGCTGTGTTCTGTTTGCTAAAAACTCTTCAATCCAGCCACACAGCTGGTCTGATATTGCTTTGTTTATCAGGCGACAGTGCGGAACTGTATCGAACGCCTTCCGGAAGTCAAGAAAAATAGCATCTACCTGGGAGCCTGTATCTAATATTTTCTGGGTCTCATGAACAAATAAAGCGAGTTGGGTCTCACACGATCGCTGTTCCCGGAATCCATGTTGATTCCTACATAGTAGATTCTGGGTTTCCAAAATCGACATGATACTCGATCAAAAAACATGTTCTAAAATTCTACAACAGATCGACGTCAGAGATACAGGTCTATAGTTTTGCGCATCTGTCAAGTTTCTCGCTCTTCTCATTTCTGCAACTTCTCATTACTTTCGTCTTTCTTCTATTTTCTCTCAGTCCTTATTTTGTACTCATTAGACTGTTCACTCCATGCAACTTCACTTTCACACAGTATAGCAATCTATAGTATCATTGATATCCTTTCACCTTGAATTTTGATCTTTCTTTTATTTCCATCAATGGTTCTTCGATGTACAGATTGAACAGTAGGGGCGAATGACCACATTCTTGTTTTACACCCCAAGCCGACAAATCCTATGAACGTGTCTTGATTTTTCTTTAATGTTGATTCCATTATGAACCTCAATGTCAGAATTGCCCCTCTGGTGCTTTTACCATTCCTAAGGCCAGACTAATCGTCATCCAACACACCTTCAATTTTCTTTTGTTTCTTCTTTACATTATCATAGTCAGCAGATTGGATGCATGAGCTGTTACGCTCACTGCGCGATAATTTTCGCACCTGGCAGCTCTTGCAGTCTACGAAAATGGTGGATGATATTTCTCCAAAAGTCTGGTGGTATATCGTCAGACTCATACATTGTATACAACAACGTGAATACTTGATTTATTGCCGCTCGCCGCAATGATTTTGGAGATGGTTTGGTGTTAAGTACACCGAATCTCTCTTAAGTTCAGATCCTAATGGTGGATCCCCCATCTCTTCCATATCGACTCGGGTTACTTCTTCTATCTCCTCAGACAAATCTTGCCCTCATAGAGGCCTTCAATGTACTCTTTCCACCTATCCGCTCTCTCCTCTGCATATAACCGTGGAATTCTCGTTGCACTCTTAATTTACCACCCTTGCTTTTATGTCACCAATGGTTGTTTTGACTTTCCTATATGCTGAGACAGTCATTCGGAGAATCGTTTCTTTTTCGATTCCTTCGCATTTTTCATACAGCCATTTTGTCTTAGCATCCCTGCACTTCCTACTTATTTAATTCCTGAGAGACTGGTGTTTTTGTATTACCGAATTTCCTTGAACATGTTTGTACTTCCTTCTTTCATCTATCAACTGAAGTATTTCACCTGTTACTCATGGTTTCTTCGCAGTCACCTTCTTCATACCTATGTTTTTCTTTCCGACGTCTGTGATTGCTCTTTTTAGAGATGCCCACTCCTCTTCAACGTACTGCCTACTGAGCTACTCGTTATTGCTGTACCTATAGCCTTAGATAACCTCAAGAGTATCTCGTAATTCGTTAGTGCTTCCTTATCGCACTTCTTTGCGTATTGATTCTTCCTGACTAATCTCTTAAACTTGAGCCTACTCTTCGCCACTACTACACTCTGATCTGAATTGTATCTGCTCCTGAGTACGCCTTTCAACCCAGTATCTGATCTCGCGATCTCTGTATGAATATGTTGTATCTAACTGAAATCTTCCCGTAGCACCCGACCTTTTCCAAGTACACCTCCTTCTCGTGTGATTGGATATTCGCTATTACTAGCTGAAACTTGTTACAGAACCCAATTAGTCTTTCTCCTCTCTCATTCCTTGTCCCAAGCCCGTATTCTCCTCCAACCTTCTCTTCCACTCCTTCCCCTACAACTGCATTCCAGCCCCCATGACTATTGGATTTTCATCTCCCTTTATGTACTGTAATACTCTTTCAATACCCTCGTATACTTACTCTATCTCTTCAACTTCGGCATGCGTCGTCGGCATGTATACCTGAGCTATGGTTCTTGGTGCTGGTTTGTGATAAGAGCATCGCTATCACTGAACAGTTCACAGTTAAACATTCTGTGCCCTACCTTCCTATTCATAACGCTTCCTATTCCTGTTATACCATTTTCTGCCGCTGTTGATATTCTCCTATACTCGTCTGACCAGAAATCCTTGTCTTCTTTCCATTTCAATTCACTGATCACTACTGTACCTAGATTGAGTCTTCGCATTTCCCTATATCTATTTTCTAGCTTCCCTAAGACGTAGAAGCTTCTAACATTCCACACTCCGACCCCTATAACGTCATCCTTCCGTTGGTTATTCAGTCTTTTTCTCACGGGCATCTCCTCCTTGGCAGTTCCCTCCCGGAGATCTGAATGCTACCTACTCCGGAATCTTTTGCCAGTGGAGAGATCATCCGGACACTGTTTCATTTACAGGTCACATGTCCCATGCATACACGATATGTGTCTTTAATGAAGTGGTTTCCATTGCCTTCTGCACCTTCCTGTCATTAATCATTGCTGATTCTTCCACCTTTGCTGACATTCTCCTACCCCAAGGGCAAGAGAGTACCCCGAACCTCCGTCCGCCTCTCTGCCCTCATTGACAAGGCCGTTGTCAGAATGAGGGTGATTTATACGGGAAGTCTTCGACCGCCAATGCTTATTATCAATCAGAATTTAAGCGGTGGCGGGTTTCGAACCTGGGACCGAGAAAATTTTGATTACTAATCAATTTCTCAATTATTTACACATATTCCTTGCTGTCGTCTTCGAAGCACATACACAAGTCTTAATAATGTTCCCTGTGTTTTCCCACGATGCATCTTACTTCCGTTATTTTGTCCTGGGTGCCTCCGCGTTTTCTCATCCCTGCTTGTATCCTTGGCACCCCCCTGTCCATGTTTGGTTCTAGTTATTTCAGTATGACATAATACTGTCTTGTTGGACTCTGGTATGAAAGAAATTCTGTAATTTTCATATTTTTATGGATTCCTTGTCTTTAGTGTATAATATTACAGTGTATCTATTAAAAGCCTGCGTAAAAAGTTACTTATTCTGTACATGGTACTTCACTGAAGAAAATATTCGCCAAACCAATATCGTTCATTGGAGCAAACCGACAAACGCTATCCATGGAAATCACCACTGTCTCATGGCTTAAGACGATCTTTCCCAACATCTAAACAGGATGAAAGAAGAGTGAATAGGTGCTCATGGAAGATACGCGATCTGCAAGCGTTTGGTGTTTGATGGTGACACAGAACAGGTTACATGTAATGAATATGGGCATCAACGTCTAATGGATCAACTTAACAGTCCAGTTTTGGATGCGGGGAGGAAATCGTTTATAATAGAATATATAAAATATCAATGGGCAAACAGAACAGAACTTTGTACAGCCAGAGAATGATGTCGTAGGACGAGGTGATGGGTACTTGTTTGTAAGCCAAAACTGAATGGATGTAAAAACAAATCTGAAACACGGCTGTAAATTCAGCATATTCGGAGAGTTTTAAAATATCAGCTAAGCTGTTGCAACTATAGTTTTATTGGGACCCGTGACCCAGGGCTGGACTATGTTAAATTGTCCACTTCAGAAGGCATAATCGACGCTAAAAATTACGTTAATGGTTACAAAAGTATTTGGAGCAAAACAAAGAAGCAACAACTGTACACAAAACCTGGAAGATAAGCGTATTCACTCGTTATTGGTAAGGTGTAGGATTGGTAAGCAGGGTATATGGGCTGGTTCAAAGACTCTGAGCACTATGGGACTCAACTGCTGAGGTCATTAGTCCCGTAGAACTTAGAACTAGTTAAACCTAACTAACCTAAGGACATCACAAACATCCATGCCCGAGGCAGGATTCGAACCTGCGACCGTAGCGGTCTTGCGGTTCCAGACTCCAGCGCCTCTAACCGCACGGCCACTTCGGCCGGCGGTATATGGGCTGCTGGAATGAAATGCTGACCCCATTTGAGCATACCAAAATTTATTTTCACAACGTTAATTAAAACAGAGCACTAGTAACGACACAATGATTAATTACCATCTGCAGATTGAGGTGATCTACATTGATTATTCAACAGTATAAAAGCAATTAGAATAATTGAAACTTTTTTTAAAGAGAGACAGCCTTAAATTAGTAAAAATTACTTTACACAAATATAACTTTGACAAAACTGCAGATCTGAGCTCACTAGTTGTGCAATTAAGTCAATTATCAGGCCTTTTCAATATGAAAAATAACAGTCTGTAAAAGCTATTAGGTTTGAAAAATACTAAAATAGCAAGATCTCATAAATACGTAAATTAGCTATTATGGAAAACATTCGGCAATATGATTTTATAAAAGCCTGAAGGATCTACACAGATATCAGCGCATTCTCGACGTTTGGCGTTCACATCGCACGCGAGTCTGATTTCCATGCTCCAAAGCTCAAGTGACAGCAACAGGCATGAGAGCCTGTGGCAGTTACTATTAAAACAATAGTTCATTAAACAGTCTTCAATGACGTGAAATTTCACTTGATAAATTTACAAACCACAACTAGCTCAAGATGATAATGACCAGGCAATCCGCTCACAACGTTAAATACCAAAGTACCGTTTCACGGCGCTAATTTATTACTATTATAGTTGGCAATAAAGAATAAGTTTGCAATTCCAATTTAAAATAGCTTCTGAAGTTTTATACTTTGATTTATAAAATTGACCACTTAGCATATCAACTAACAATAATCATAGAAAAGGAATCGCCGAATATCGGCCACACTTGTAATTCAAGATAAATGCTAAGGAACCAGGGCAGAGCGCAGTTACATGGGCTTACCATACCAAGTATCCCGGACCAACGTCCACGTTATTTAATGAATGACTAGTCAAAATCTAAGTGGCTACACCGAACACTCACATCCAAAAGTTCCACCACAAAATGGCTCACCATTTAAAGTTAGTCCAGGAGATCGCTGCTAACATCCACGCCAGGGCAAAATTCCCGCGCTCTCCTCAGGATTCGAGTTAGACACGACTCTTGAACAGAGCCTGTGTTGACCTGTGACTGCTTCCGCACTCCAGTTCCGCTCGCCGCCAGGCCCAGGAGCCGGAATGTCAACACCGTGCGTCCTCAAAGTACACCAAACGCCCTCTGACTAGGACGCCGCAAAGCGCGTAACTTCGACGGAGAAACTATCCTGCCAAGAGCGTCGCAGGAAGTCACGGCTGAGTTGAATGAAGCCAAATATCTCTTGTCCTATAAGACGTTATATAAGGAAGACAAATAATCTCAACCCATGACTGCAGACTGCAGCAGCATAGTATTTCCGGTGTGAATAGTAAAGGCCAAGTGTGATAGTCCTTTAACATAAGCCTCTTGTCGACCTTTAGCTTTGAAAAAACAATTTTCTAGGTAGTTGATTAAAATAGCGGTAATAGCACTAGTTGAAGGCCTACCTAGAACTAAACCACAGAACTGAACATCACAAGAAAAAAGGAAGCTGTCTGTAGAAACTTAAAGATAGTATCTTGTTTTAACTAAAGCGTTTAAAGAACATCTTAATTTTCAAAATAATTTTATCTGTAACAGTATCAATGACGGGTTTACGTAATCGTAAATGCGAAATTGAACCTAGGCATGAAAAGAAATTGACAAAATTTAAAAACGCTATACAGATGAGTTACAATGTCAAACGTATTTTTTTGTTACTCAATGAAGTTGCACTCTGTTTCTTTACAGGGTGTAGAGTAGTGATTGCTACAAGTCACAATATTAAGTGATTTTATTTCATACACGAGCTGTTTCGGGGTTGTGCCCAGCTTCAGGTGGTTTTCATTCCGCTACATATTTCCATACTGAGTGCTGTGGATAAATAAACCTGGGGTATCCATATCATGTTCACATTACATTTATCACATTTTGTACAAAAATATTTCTCTTGTATTAACTGTGTCTTATCACTTTGGTAATTACTGGTGCTTCCATATCATGTCTTTAATAAAGTAGTGACTTTTCGATGTTGGTGACTGCAGACACACATGTACTCACATTGTGAGTTGCATCTAAGGTGACACTACTTTATCATAGACATACACTCCTGGAAATTGAAATAAGAACACCGTGAATTCATTGTCCCAGGAAGGGGAAACTTTATTGAAACATTCCTGGGGTCAGATACATCACATGATCACACTGACAGAACCACAGGCACATAGACACAGGCAACAGAGCATGCACAATGTCGGCACTAGTACAGTGTATATCCACCTTTCGCAGCAATGCAGGCTGCTATTCTCCCATGGAGACAATCGTAGAGATGCTGGATGTAGTCCTGTGGAACGGCTTGCCATGCCATTTCCACCTGGCGCCTCAGTTGGACCAGCGTTCGTGCTGGACGTGCAGACCGCGTGAGACGACGCTTCATCCAGTCCCAAACATGCTCAATGGGGGACAGATCCGGAGATCTTGCTGGCCAGGGTAGTTGACTTACACCTTCTAGAGCACGTTGGGTGGCACGGGATACATGCGGACGTGCATTGTCCTGTTGGAACAGCAAGTTCCCTTGCAGGTCTAGGAATGGTAGAACGATGGGTTCGATGACGGTTTGGATGTACCATGCACTATTCAGTGTCCCCTCGAGGGGACGGGGTGTACGGCCAGTGTAGGAGATCGCTCCCCACACCATGATGCCGGGTGTTGGCCCTGTGTGCCTCGGTCATATGCAGTCCTGATTGTGGCGCTCACCTGCACGGCGCCAAACACGCATACGACCATCATTGGCACCAAGGCAGAAGCGACTCTCATCGCTGAGGACGACACGTCTCCATTCGTCCCTCCATTCACGCCTGTCGCGACACCACTGGAGGCGGGCTGCACGATGTTGGGGCGTGAGCGGAAGACGGCCTAACGGTGTGTGGGACCGTAGCCCAGCTTTATGGAGACGGTTGCGAATGGTCCTCGCCGATACCCCAGGAGCAACAGTGTCCCTAATTTGCTGGGAAGTGGCGGTGCGGTCCCCTACGGCACTGCGTAGGATCCTACGGTCTTGGCGTCCATCCGTGCGTCACTGCGGTCCGGTCCCAGGTCGACGGGCACGTGCACCTTCCGCCGACCACTGGCGACAACATCGATGTACTGTGGAGACCTCACGCCCCACGTGTTGAGCAATTCGGCGGTACGTCCACCCGGCCTCCCGCATGCCCACTATACGCCCTCGCTCAAAGTCCGTCAACTGCACATACGGTTCACGTCCACGCTGTCGCGGCATGCTACCAGTGTTAAAGACTGCGATGGAGCTCCGTATGCCACGGCAAACTGGCTGACACTGACGGCGGCGGTGCACAAATGCTGCGCAGCTAGCGCCATTCGACGGCCAACACCGCGGTTCCTGGTGTGTCCGCTGTGCCGTGCGTGTGATCATTGCTTGTACAGCCCTCTCGCAGTGTCCGGAGCAAGTATGGTGGGTCTGACACACCGGTGTCAATGTGTTCTTTTTTCCATTTCCAGGAGTGTAATATGGAAGCACCAAGGTGACTAATATACAGCTTTATTGATCTCCAAAGCTGAGTATGGAAACATGTAAAGGAATGAAACCACCTGAAGATGGTGTGTAAAACGAACTCCTCTTCTATTGCTACTGGAAGAAGTTACTATGCTACACCGTATAATGCTGTTAAAATTAAAGCGTTTAATAGAGCAAAGCATAAGTTTTTCATAAGGTATTGAAAGAAAACCCAAACTACCTTCACGCAGGAAGAAGACTTATTTTTACGAAAATTCTAGAGTGCAATGTGACTAATAGGCACATTGATTCTGCTTCTACTACAGACAGCTTCGTTATTGAGAGTTTAATTGGCTTAAACAGAGTCAAAACTGACAAAACCCAACAACCTAACGAGTTATACAGATAAAAAGTTAGTACTAAACCTACAATTAACTTGATAAGACAGACTCTGAACTGTTGGATAACGCTGAAAACCTTATTTGGAAATTTCAAAAGAAATGGTTAGCGAACATAAATACTAAGCCTCCTGTCTCGAGAACCCAGTTTAAGGGAGATAGGGAAAAGTGTAGCGAAAACTGTTTAATAATCTCAAGAGGAGGAGATGTACTTGAAAAAGAATGGGAGGTACGGGACTATTTCAGTGAAATTATGTCGTAGACAGAGATTCCGACATCAGATATCGTATTGTAAAGGGTTCCCGCGGGAAGATAAAGGCTCAGGTTACAATTCAGAAATGATGAAGAGTGTTCTGAAGATTAGGAAACCACAAAGGAAGAATTGATACGCAAGGAAGTGGGATACGATATACTAAGGAATGAAGACATGTACTAGAATTTATCTGAGGCTATAGTCACACCGATAACAACTCAACAGGCAGATTAGTAGAAGAGAAATCTAAAACTCTACAAAGAGAAGTTAGAAAGACAAATATAGATACTGCGAAGATAAGTGCATAGAAACAAGGGGTAACTGAAGAAACACTACAGTGATCCACATAAGAAGGTAGTAAAAAAAAGTTCAGGGAAGTTTGTGAATACAAAGACACAAGTCACTTAGGAATGAAATAAATAGAAAGTGCAGGGAAGCTACGGGGTAATAGTTGCATGAAAAACGTGAAGAAATCCAAAAAGAAATGACTGTAGGAAGGAGAGGCTCAGCCTACAGAAAAGTCAAAACAATCTGTTGAAAAGAGAAGCAACGGCGTGAACGTTATGACAATCCATCGGAATTTCTATCTCATTGAGGGAAGTGGCAACACAACGAGTATTCATGTTGATGTATAGAATGTATGAGACTGGCAGTGTACCATCAGATTTTCAGAGAAACATCTAACACACAATTCTGAAGACAGCAAGGGCCGACAAGTACGAGCATTACCTCACAATCAGCTTAACAGCTCATGCATTCAAGTTGCTGACACGAATAATGTACAGACGAATGGGAAATTTATGATCTGTTAGAGGATTATTACTTTGGATTTAGGAAGGTAAACGCACCAGAGAGGCAATTCTGACGCTGTGATTGATAATGGAAGCTAGACTGAAGAAAAATCAAAACACGTTCATAGGACCTAGTTAAAGCGCTCGACAGCGTAAAATGGTGCAAGACGTTTCAAATTTTGAAAAACAAAATGGGGTTAGCTACATGTAAATATGTGTAATTTATATGCTTACATTATTTACAAGAGGCAAGATGGAAAAATTAGAGTGGAAGATCAAGAACGAAATCCTCGGGATAAAAAGGGTGTAAAGCAAGGATGCAGTCTTTCACCCCTTCTTTTCAATCCATAGATCGAAGAAGCAATTACAATAATAAAAGAAAGGTTCAAGAGTGAAATTAAAATTCAAGGTGGCAGTATGTCAATGATAAGAATGGCTGATGACACGGCTGTCCTCAGTGAAAATGAGGAAGAGCTACAAGATCTGATGAACAGAATGAATCGTCTAATGAGTACAGCATATAGACTGATGTAAGTAGAAAAGAGAAGCAATAAGAAGTAGCGGAAATGAGAACACCGGGGAACTCATTATCAGAATTGGGGTTTACGAAGCAAATGAAGTTCAGGAATTCTGCTGCTTAGACAGCGAAACAGCCCATGATGGACGAAACAAGGAAGACAGAAAATGTGGACTAACACTGGCAAAAAGGCATTTCTGGCCAAGGGAAGTGTGGAAGTATCAAACATGCAGTGAGGAAGAAATATCTGAGAAAGTAAGTTTGGAGCATAGCATTCCACTTCAGCTGGTGTTCTCAGCGATATTTTTACTAACTTTCTAGAAGATGGCTTCTTTAAAACTTAATCAGCGTTAGAAAGCAAGGCACGGTTTTATGCCCTATATGTTGATGACTTAACTTTTAAATCCCGTGCGATTGCATAGAATTGTTAAGTGATGTTTGACACCCTTAACATGTGTCATGACAAAATTAAATTCACTAAAGGAGCTCAAAATGACAACGCTGAGTTCAGTTTTCTTTATCTGAAATTATCTATACACAATAACAATGTTAACTTTGATATTCAACGTAAGCCAACTTAATCCAACAACATTATTCCAGCACACCCATTTCACTTACAGTTTCATGAAGTATTCATCCTCCGTTCCACAATCAACCACGCTTTAAGACGAAGACTTTCCTCCAACAATCTACGGAAAGAAGTTAATCTTACACTCCTGGAAATGGAAAAAAGAACACATTGACACCGGCGTGTCAGACCCACCATACTTGCTCCGGACACTGCGAGAGGGCTGTACAAGCAATGATCACACGCACGGCACAGCGGACACACCAGGAACCGCGGTGTTGGCCGTCGAATGGCGCTAGCTGCGCAGCATTTGTGCACCGCCGCCGTCAGTGTCAGCCAGTTTGCCGTGGCATACGGAGCTCCATCGCAGTCTTTAACACTGGTAGCATGCCGCGACAGCGTGGACGTGAACCGTATGTGCAGTTGACGGACTTTGAGCGAGGGCGTATAGTGGGCATGCGGGAGGCCGGGTGGACGTACCGCCGAATTGCTCAACACGTGGGGCGTGAGGTCTCCACAGTACATCGATGTTGTCGCCAGTGGTCGGCGGAAGGTGCACGTGCCCGTCGACCTGGGACCGGACCGCAGCGACGCACGGATGCACGCCAAGACCGTATGATCCTACGCAGTGCCGTAGGGGACCGCACCGCCACTTCCCAGCAAATTAGGGACACTGTTGCTCCTGGGGTATCGGCGAGGACCATTCGCAACCGTCTCCATGAAGCTGGGCTACGGTCCCGCACACCGTTAGGCCGTCTTCCGCTCACGCCCCAACATCGTGCAGCCCGCCTCCAGTGGTGTCGCGACAGGCGTGAATGGAGGGACGAATGGAGACGTGTCGTCTTCAGCGATGAGAGTCGCTTCTGCCTTGGTGCCAATGATGGTCGTATGCGTGTTTGGCGCCGTGCAGGTGAGCGCCACAATCAGGACTGCATACGACCGAGGCACACAGGGCCAACACCCAGCATCATGGTGTGGGGAGCGATCTCCTACACTGGCCGTACACCACTGGTGATCGTCGAGGGGACACTGAATAGTGCACGGTATATCCAAACCGTCATCGAACCCATCGTTCTACCATTCCTAGACCGGCGAGGGAACTTGCTGTTCCAACAGGACAATGCACGTCCGCATGTATCCCGTGCCACCCAACGTGCTCTAGAAGGTGTAAGTCAACTACCCTGGCCAGCAAGATCTCCGGATCTGTCCCCCATTGAGCATGTTTGGGACTGGATGAAGCGTCGTCTCACGCGGTCTGCACGTCCAGCACGAACGCTGGTCCAACTGAGGCGCCAGGTGGAAATGGCATGGCAAGCCGTTCCACAGGACTACATCCAGCATCTCTACGATCGTCTCCATGGGAGAAAAGCAGCCTGCATTGCTGCGAAAGGTGGATATACACTGTACTAGTGCCGACATTGTGCATGCTCTGTTGCCTGTGTCTATGTGCCTGTGGTTCTGTCAGTGTGATCATGTGATGCATCTGACCCCAGGAATGTGTCAATAAAGTTTCCCCTTCCTGGGACAATGAATTCACGGTGTTCTTATTTCAATTTCCAGGAGTGTACTAAATTTATTGCCAGCAGTAACGGCTCCGATTAGTGTATGGTCGACCCGCTATTTAGCAATAAAGGAACAAAAATTTTAGTTTAGGGTGTAAAAAAAAATTGTGAAGTGGAAAATTGCAAGATTAATAAAGAGCAAAACTGCAAGTTTATTTGTACACCATTTTAATTGATAAATGTGTCTTACAGGATTACCCGAATTTGACCGAAGAGTATAGATGTAAGGTAACTCTCTCCACTAACAACATTTTCAAGAACAAATTCAGTAAACCGAAGAAAATTCTTTTACAAACTCAGGCATCTACTAAATGGTATGAATTAGTCGTCCTAATTATTGTGTAGGACACACTAGAAGGACTATAATAGGAGCCTCCGCTGCGAAAACACGTTCGATGTACATAACTCCTCTTTCTCAGGTGTTTCCTTATTTTTGATCATTCTCCAAGATATCTGGAACAGACAGTAATTTTACCAAAGGACGCAAAAGGCTAGATATTCAATATGATAGAAAAACGTCAAATATTCAATCTTTTAGCTAAGAGAAGTGGTAACATCTTGAGTGATCAAATGCAGCTGGGTAGTCAGAAGTTTCTTCATGTCGTTAACCTGACAGTCACAACCACATTGCATTTGTTTACTTGTCTCTCTCAGCTTCGACGAGCATTAGGTTGTCATCAAAACACTTACTCTCTTCGGTAATTTTACACCGTATTTCATTTTATGTCAGTTTTCCATGTTATATAGCGTTATTCTCAAACTTTTCGTCTCTTCTTGGTAATGTTTGGATGTTCTGCTTCATCTGCCGTTCGTAAACGTCTCTAAAGCTAAATGGAAGTTTCACCGTTTTATCAATTAACTTTCAATAAAGCTTCTGTTCGCGTTTCTCCCACCCCAATTCTTTTCAGTATTCACAGAATGAGATTTTCACTTTGCAGCAGAGTGTGCGCTTATATGAAAGTTCCTGGAAGATTAAAACTGTGATTCGGACCGAGATTCGACCGCGGAACCTTTGCTTTTCAGGGGCAAGTGCTCTACCAACTGAGCTACCCAAACACGACTGACGACGGTTCCTCACGGATGTACTTCTGGCAGTACCTCGTCTCCTACCTCCCAAACTTCGCACAAGCTCAGTTGGTAGAGCACCTGCCCGCGAAACGCAAAGGTCCCGAGTTCGAGTGTCAGTCTGGCACACAGTTTTAATCTGCCAGGAAGTTTAATATCAGCGCAAACTCCGCTGAAGAGTGAAAATCTCATTCTGGAAACATCTCCCACTCTGTGGCTAAGCCATGTCTCCGCAATATCCTTTCTTCCAAGAGTGCTAGTTCTGAAAGTCTCGCAGGAAAGCTTCCGTGAAGTTTAGAAGGTAGGAGGCGAGGTACTGGCGGAAGTAAGGCTGTGAGGACGGGTCCTGAGTCGTGTGTGGACAGCTCAGTCGGTCCATTCCCGCTTCGCGGGTCGGGCGAGTAGGTTGTGCTATTAGTTCCGCCTCTACCGTAGCGCTGCGTGTTTTCCTCGTGTCCGTTTAGTGTCCTGTTGGTCTCCGTGCGCGTCGCATCGCTGGTTGTCGGCTAGTGGTTGGTTTTCATGCGGCTCTTCCTGTCGCGGAATCGTCTCGCGCCGTGATGTCCACCACAGTTCCCACGAAAATTCCAGCGTACAGGTACTGTCAGCTTCACCTTCGATAAACCCACAAGCGTCACTTCCAGCCCGGTTATTTGGAGAGACATGACTGGTTAGTCGATACAATTAAAGTCACTACTGATCAGGTGCATACTGTATATTTTGACACCGAGTTATATGTGTTTTTTGCTAACTTTCTTGGCCCGCTCCAGGTTGATAGGATACTTTCTCGTCACGGTTCTCAGGTACGCTTTACGCACCGTGATGGTTCCACTACTGTGGTTCTCTTGGCAAATGCAGAAGTGATCTATACGAATGTCCGGGTGTTTAACCTTCCGCCCGAAGTAAACGACAGTTTTCTGAGGCCCGTTTTGCTTCCTTATGGGGAAATATGGCATATTCGAAAGGAAAGCTGGTCTGTTCAGCACCACTTACATTTCCATAGTGGTATTCGGTCGGTGGAAATGGTGGTCAAAAAACATTCCTTCTCATCTACAGGTATGTGGTTATAGGGTCCATATTACGAACAGTGGCCAAAAAGGAACATGTTATTATTGTAATCAAACCGGTCATTTCCTAGTAATTGTCCATGGCGTGTGGTGGTATTAAAACCTACATACAAACAGCGTAAAAAATTGACTTTAGCTGATCTTCTCCCGCAGGGATCTCGGACTGAATCGCTCCCTATTACTGAGGAACGCAGTGATCCGTTGACCGACAACGTCCGCGATTTTCCCCCGCTGTCCTTGCGTCGGGATGTTGATGCCGTTAATTCCGATGTGCCTGCCGTGATTTTTCACAACAAGATTCGCCGAACACAGGATGATGCAGCAGATGAATCTTCCCTATTGGCTCGCCCTTCCCGTAACGGACCCCCTTTCTCAGTCTGAAGTCGTGGATGAGGATGCCACAGGTGCTTTCGTGCCTGTGCAGAAGATCCCTGACACATTGTCTGGCGTTTTTCCTGTTGTAGAACCCGCCCCTTTGGAGACGACCGTGAAGGAACTTGCTTCCGATTCCCACGTGTCTTCTCCGTTTCTCTCGGACACTTCGCCGGCCAAAGTGGCCGTGCGGTCCTAGGCGCTGCAGTCTGGAACCGCGAGGCCGCTACGGTCGCATGTTCGAATCCTGCCTCGGGCATCGATGTGTGTGATGTCATTAGGTTAGTTCGGTTTAACTAGTTCTAAGTTCTAGGGGACTAATGACCTCAGAAGTTGAGTCCCATAGTGCTCAGAGCCACTTGAACCATCGGACACTTCACCTGTTTACTCTGTTTCCCTCCCCCTTCTGTGACTTCTGTCGCCCGCTTTATGTCACAACCTTCTCCCATGAAACAAGTTATTGATTCTCAAGAGCCAGTGGATTCCGTTGTTATTCACCAACCGTCCCTCCGTGAACCCATGTCTGCGGACGAATGGCATGTAGAGGCCTCTCTGTCTGAAACGGAATACCTACATGGCGCTCCCACGCGACCGGACGTGGCAGCGCCGGATCCGCGGAGCCGCAGTAGAATCCGTAAACAGAGCCGCGTCACGGTCGAAGAAAAAGCAGTGGGAAGATGTGAGTTCTGTTTCGTAGTTCTTCTCTCTCTGGTTCATTGATTCTGGTATGGTTTTACTTGTATGTTGATCCGTCAACTGACGGATCTCTACTTTGTTCTTCTTTCTTCTTAATATTAACAGAATATGTTCGGAGTTTCGGCTCGGCGCTTTGCGACAGTTTATATATCAACGAGGGGCAGATGTTTTTTTACAGGAAGTCTTATTCGACCAGTTTTCAGTTCCTGGGTTCTCAACCTTTTTTTTAGTATAGCTTCCGAACTTTCTACGGTACTGCCTTTTTTTTTAAGGAAGTCATTACGTTGATGTATTTTGAAGTACTCAGTTTTGTAAGGGAATCGGGTGCACGTTTTGTGATCTTAGTTTATTCCTTCTGTATGCCCGTTCGAGTTTCTATAAAGAAGACATCATTCACCTGCTTCGTAAATCCCCGACACAGATTATCTTAGGTGGGGACTTCAATTGTGTTCTACGGCCGGTGGATCAGTCTCCTAATTTTAATTTCAGTTAAAAACTCGACGACCTGGTGCGCTCCTTGCACCTGCGTGACTTGTGGGTTTCTCGCTTTCCTACCCTTGTGTGACATACATACTTTACTCCCACGTCTAGCAGTCTCCTCGATCGCTTTTACCTTTCCGATTGCTTGTGTGGGCATCTTCTGGATGTTGATGTGATAGTAGCCTGCTTTACTGATCATTTGGCCATAGCAGTCAAGTTTAATTACGAGCGTCAACCTGTAAAATTGTGTCGTCCTTCCTAGATTCTCAATATAGCCTATTTGCAAGATACCTCTCTGGGTGTCGTCCTGGAGGACGTATGGCTTCGTTGTTCTCGTAATATGGACCGCTACTCGTCTATTGTGGCCTCGTGGACACTGCATGTTAAACCACAAATCCGCAGGGCACTCGTGCGTTTTGGAGGTGCGAAGGCAGCAGAGTATCGACGAACGCAAGAATTTTACTACGCAGTCTTAAGTCAACTGTACGATAGTGCTATGAATGCTCCCCTACGGGTTACTGATATACTGCGCATCAAAGTCAAATTGCTGCACATTCAAATGGAGGGACTGCGGACGAGGTCTCAATCACATTGCCTTTTACAAGACGAATTGACGTCACTATACCACCTAGTCCGTTTACGGGCGCGCCGGAAACGTGTGTGCCTTGCCTCCCTCACAACCGCTGACGGCCGCATGTTCACCTCTCACAGTAACATTACCGACTTTCTTTACAGCTTTATTACTGATCCGTACGATACCCATGTTCCGGCTGAAAACTCGACGACTTTACATCGTTGCAGCACCGTGTCGTCTCTCCTCAATTAAATGACGCCTTTCTGCGTCCCTTTTACATGGATGATATATATGATGATACAGGATCTCAGTCCCGCAAGTCGCCTGGATTTGACGGTATTTCTAAGGAATTTCATGTTCAATTTTGTCCATTCATTGGTGACACCTTAACGTCAATAGTAAATGAAGTGATGTGAGGAGTCTCCCTTCCTGCTCCTTTTCAGGAAGGTAAACTGTTCTTCCTCCTGTAATCCACAAGTCGACCTGCTATTGATTCTCTCCGTCCCTTTACTCTCCTTAACCTCGATTATAAAATTGTCGCTCGAGCAATTAATATCCGTCTCTCTAAGCTGCTCAATACCATTATTGCCGCCCAATAAAGCTTTGTGCCTGGACGCACGATACTGACTTCTGTTCTCGAATGTCGCGATGTAAATTCTGTGGCGGCTGCCGCTAATATCCCAGGGGCTTTGCTTTTACTTGATTTCCAAAAAGCGTTTGAACGTGTCAGACATGATTTTTTAACGAGAGTGCTGTCGCCTTTAATAATGATGCTTGTCAGGTCTTAACTCGCCGTTTTACCGGTGTCGGTGTCACCGTGATTGTGAACGATGACCCTACCCACCAGATATCGATCAGTCGGGGTTTACCTCATGAAAGCCCCTTATCCGGTTCCCTTTATGTCTTGTTCATAGAGCCCTTACTTTGCCGCCTCGCCATGCAATTACGTGGCTGTATTATATTGGGGGAACTTTTCTCGGTCCTTGCATGCGCCGATGACGTCATGGTTTTAGTACTACATGTCGAGGACATACCGAGACTTAAAGATACCTTGGATTCATTTTGTCGTCTTGCTGGTGTTCGTATTAATGATCGTAAACGCATGTTCCCACCGTTGAGAGGCTTCGATCGTGTCGTCATTCCTTGGGCGACGGTCGTCAATCGCCATATGACCTTAGGGATTATTACGGTATATTGATAATTTTTACTTATGGACCGTTTGACAGCAACTGAATAAAAAACAATTTTAGTGCCATACGCGTTTCGCCTTTATTTTCTACAAGGCATCATCAGTGGCCTGGAATATGTACATATGTTAGCTATTTAATTTACATGCCTGTAGGTTATAAAGAGTTCAGGTGGTTGGTATTTCCTATTAAGTAGTAATGTTTTTAACTGTACTGACAGGTTGTGTGGACAATTTCTACGCTCGCGTTGCATTTTTGGTGTTGTTCTTCTTCTTGGAATGCCAATTTGCATTGAAACAAGCGTTCAGTTCATAGTGCTGTGGAATGTGGGGAAAAGAACCGCACTTTGGCATTCATAAGAAGAAGACCAACACCAAAATAGGAAATACCAACCACCAGAATTGTTTATAACCTATGGGCACAGTGACAAATTGTTTTATTCAGTTGCTGTCAGACGGTCCATAAGTAAAAATTATCAATATACCGTAATATTACACGCAAGTGAGGAAGACATGACTAAAAAAGTTGAAGATGACCTTAGGGATATTAGTGGATCCCAATCCAATCAAAATGACGACACTAAATTGGCGTTAGGTTACGAGTTATGTTCACCGTGCGATCCTTGAACATGAACGCCGTTCCCTTTGCCTCCTTCAAAAGGTACGGGTTTTAGAAACCTATGTCTTCAGTAAAGTGTATTACGTTGCACAGGTCTTCCCGCTTCGCGTGATGATGGCCCAGAGACCGAAACAGCTGTCTGGTCGATTCCTGTGGCAGCGCCATATCTTCCGTTTCCTGTATGAAGTAGTGGCCAGGCCTCGAAAGCTTGGAGGATTGTGACTTACAGATATCAAAATGAAGACATCCATCTTATTTGCCCGCGGCAATGTTTTAACCTGTACGCGGGCTCCGCATTCAGTTACCTCTCGTTTACTTCCCCGCCTCCGGCCGGTCTGTCTGACCTCTCCTGTTGGTGTTGGACGGATTATTCCTAAATTGCTGCACATTCGTGAATACTTTCTAACTATCGGTAATTTAGGTGCTGATATACTTTCTATGAGGCATATTAATACCAACATGCTATCATCCCGTTGGGGTGCACCATGTCCCCTTTCTTCTGTTGAACTTGCTTCCCCGTTGGAAAACGGTCTGGTCTGTCTTCCTATATTGCCGATGGAGATTGCTTCAACATGGTATAAGGCCATTCACCGTCTGATACCTACTGGTGATGTCTTTTTCGTATTGGCCTTTGTCCGACTAATCAGTGTGAGGAATGTCATCAAACTTACTTCACAGGCTTGTTGCTTGCGGACGGTATCATTGGCTCTGGGTCCGTCGTCAATTAGCCTACCTTCTCGAGGGCCTGAAACCGCTTTCCCAGACGACGTTCCCTTACATCCGGACATATCCTTTCTTCCTCAGACGAAAACGAACACGATTGTCTGACTCTTGGGTTACTATGTTCACTATGTCGTTGAAAGTGGGAATGACCCAGATCCCTGCATTTATCACTATTATCTGACAACTGAGCATTGGCAATGGCAGCGGTTGCCACGATACCGAACGATTTTTGCGAATATGCTTTTTCTTGTGTTTAACCGTCAGGGTGTTGGTTAAGCTCTCCTGTGATCCCTATTTCTTCCCTGAGCTTGAGTCCCCTTCCTTGTAGCTTTTTCTCTTCCACACGTATAAAAAAAATTGACAAGAAGGGTGGGATAATGGGTTAGCCTTCCCGTTCAGAATTTAAAAATTGTTTGTGCTTGAACTAATTTGTTGATTTCTTATGTAGCTGGTATTAAATGATGATTTGACTATGGTTGTTAGATTTTCATGAAATTACCAAGTCAACCTGATAATTAAAAAAAAAGTCGTTAGAGCGCTTGCCTGCTAAAGGCAAAGCTCCCGAGTTCGAGTCTCGGTCCGGCACAGTTCAAATAATAACTCATGTTACTGATTAAAGGAGAAGATAGTCGTGAAGTTTGTGATGCTAACCGTAGGCGTTCTTCTTCTCCATAACGTCACAATTTTGGGTTTTGTCCTCTTTTTTTATTTACTCAGCTAGAAATTTATAAACTCTCAGGTAGTGCCATTCGTTTATTGACAGATTTTTGGATATTAACTGCCAAACGTCTACCGGTTTTGGCGACCTTGTATTATTCTGTTTAACTTCATCTTTGGTTCACTGTCAGGTCATGAATTTCACTTATTATGTTATTGAATAAATTGTGTCTTGCCAGATCAATGAAATTCATTTGGTAGTTGTAAGGGGAACCTATTCACATTGATTGCAATGGGTTCCTTAACCATAAGCTTGCGATTATGGCCACGATTAAATCTAGTAGGATAATAGGCGTATCCTTCATGTGCACTGTTGGTCCATCAAGATGGCTCCGTGTAGCACTTGATTTGGTGTACCAGGGAAAAGAAAAAGTTACCATGTCAGCACACGAAGCACTCGTTAAGCCGATGGTTAGCAGCGAGGCACCGGCTTCTTGCACTCTACATGATAAGATAACTCTCAATATTCAGCTGTGCACAACAAAAAGAATCAAACGAACAACTGATTTAGGGCATGAATAGGTGACGGTAAACAGATTAAAATGCTCCATAGTTCCTGATGTATGTACTGAAGTCACTTGAAATGGAAAAAAAAACACATTACAGTGATGTTCTTCGTGTATTTGTTGGTCTTAGAAAGAAACGAATAAGTTTTCTCACATATTTCGCATATTTCTACTCAATGCCTTATGGAGTGATTTTCTGGATTAACTCATGACTTGGGAAGAAAGTACCAATTGCGCAAAGGCTAGTAGTAAGAATGATGTATGTCTGGTCTCCTCCCCCAAACCGACCCCCCCCCCTTAAGAATGGCATACGGTGTTACCCTGTACCCGTGATGTAGATTCGAGTACCTCCCAAGGAATAAGGGCTTCCAGATGCTTCATCCTAATACATATTTTTGCTATATGCTTTACTCACACGATATACTGCGACCTATAAGTGAAAGGTAACAGGAAGGTGTAGAAATTGAATGACTGTAGGAGGAAACTACTAAAACAAATTTTATAGTTGGGTTGATGAATGGCAGCTAGCTCTAAATAACAAATAATATATGTTCCGGTACAGCATTAGCAGTGTTCTGCGTGACACCAGTCATGGCTTTTAAATATCTAGTCTTT
Source organism: Schistocerca piceifrons (assembly GCF_021461385.2). Classification (NCBI taxonomy): domain Eukaryota; kingdom Metazoa; phylum Arthropoda; class Insecta; order Orthoptera; family Acrididae; genus Schistocerca; species Schistocerca piceifrons. The sequence continues at coordinate 86,477,961 of NC_060141.1, forward strand.
TGTTGTTGTTGTGGTCTTCAGTCCTGAGACTGGTTTGATGCAGCTCTCCATGCTACTCTATCCTGTGCAGGCTTCATAATCTCCCAGTACCTACTGCAGCCTACATCATTCTGAATATGCTTAGTGTATTCATCTCTTGGTCTCCCTCTACGATTTTTACCCTCCACGCTGCCCTACAATACTAAATTGGTAATCCCTCGATGTCTCAGAACATGTCCTACCAACCGATCCCTTCTTCTAGTAAAGTTGTGCCACAAGCTCCTCTTCTCTCCAAATCTATTCAATACCTCCTCATTAGTTATGTGATCTACCCATCTAATCTTCAGCATTCTTCTGTAGCACCACATTTCTAAAGCTTCTATTCTCTTCTTGTCCAAACTATTTATCGTCCACGTTTCACTTCCATACATGGCTACACTCCATACAAATAGTTTCAGAAATGACTCCCTGACATTAAAATCTATACTCGATGTTAACAAATTTTTCTTCTTCAGAAACGCTTTCCCTGCCATTGCGTCTACATTTTATACCCGCTCTCTTTCGAGCATCCTCAGTTATTTTGCTCCCAAAATAGCAAAACACCTTTACTACTTTAAGTGTCTCATTTCCTAATCTAATTCCCTCCCCATCACCCGACTTAATTCGACTACATTCCATTAGCCTCGTTTTGCTTTTGTTGATGTTCATCTTATATCCTCCTTTTAAGACACTGTCCATTACGTTCAGCTGCTCTTCCACGTCCTTTGTTGTCTCTGACAGAATTACAGTGTCATCGGCCAACCTCAAAGTTTTTATTTCTTCTCCGTGGATTTTAATACCTACTCCGAACTTTTCTTTTGTTTTCCCATATTGCTTGCTCAATATACAGATTGAATAACATCGGGGAGAGGCTACAACCCTGTCTCACTCCCTTCCCAACCACAGCTTCCCTTTCATGTCCCTCGATTCTTATAACTGCCATCTGCTTTCTGCACAAATTGTAAACAGCCTTTCGCTCCCTGTATTTTACCCCTGCCACCCTCAGAATTTGAAAGAGAGTATACCAATCAACATTGTCAAAAGCTTTCTCTAAGTCTACAAGTGCTAGAAACGTAGGTTTGCCTTTCCTTAATCTTTTTTCTAAGATAAGTCGTAAGGCCAGTATTGCCTCACGTGTTCCAGTGTTTCTACGGAATCCAAACTGATCTTCCCCGAGGTCGGTTTCTATCAGTTTTTCCATCTAGATATAACGACGTAAAATTACATGAAATGGACTGTGGTAGGGAAGACAGATGGTCGACTTTGTTTTATTGGAAGAACTTTGGAAAAGTGTGATTCATTTGGAAAGGACGCTGGTGCGACCTATTGTTGAGTATTGCTCGAGTGTTTGGGATCCGCGCAAGGTCGGATTAAAGGAAGATAACAATGCAAGTCAGGGGTGCGATGCTAGATTTGTCACCGGTGGTTTCTAACAACTATAGCTACGACACTAGAGGAAAGAATTATCTTTATTAGCCATTATAAAGGCTGACCGTGTCTCAGAAAGCAGTTTAGTATGCAAGAAAAAAATTTTTTGTTACCTGACCAGTAACATAAGATGTCTGACAAGTAGTAAAGAAAACTTAAATCTACACTAAAATCACTTTTCCTGGGCAACTCCTCCATCCCATAAACGAATTTTTGTTTAAAAACTGGTAGCCTATGAAAAAACTAATTTTCACTCTATGTTGCCTGTTGTAATTGTCAACTTCCAGTTGATCAAGTTTTGTGCGTTCTTTAACTCGCCAGCAGCGTTTGTTAAACATATTTTCCTACGAAATGAATTCTCTTTAGTCACTCCTGGCTACGCTACAGTGGTTTGTCGTAACTATGGTAATTGGAAGAGTGCTGGCTCATCCGGCCAGAATTCGAGAATTATGGCCTGTGGACACTGTGTAGTCGAAAGAATCTTGGCTGCTCTGAAATAATTACGTCCAGAAGAACGTGAGAGTTTATAACAGCAACTGTGAACAGAATTTCTCTATGGACTAGCGCCAGAATAAAACGTAAGATTTGGTGTAAATTCGTTTTTGGTAAACAGTATTGAAACACGGTACAACTGTCTTTGCTGAGCTATTATGATTAGCAAGGTGGGACGCTCAGTTCCTATTAGTGTGGGCTACCTTTGGTTGTGTGTCAACGGTATACATTGAGGTGAAAAATGTCATGGGCTACTTCCTAATATCGTGTCTGACTCCTTTTTCCCTGCTTAGTGCACCAATTCGACTGGGCATGAACTCAACAAGCCGGTGAAAGTGCCCTGAAAAAATGTGGCGCCGTGCTTCCTCTATAGCCGTCCACCAACGAGTAAGTGTTGCTGGTGCCGGATACTGTCCACGATCTGACCTCTCGATTATGTTCCATAAATGTTCGATGGGATTCATGTCGGCTGATCTGGTTGGCCAAATCATTACGTCGAATTGTCCAAAATGTTCTACAAACTGTGAGCAAACGTCACGGTGACATTGATCAGTTAATGACTGCATATGACTTCCAAGTATCTGAACAAAACCATTTCCAGCCACTCGAAGGTTCAGTTGCATCATAGGTCATAGTCCTTTCCATATGAGCACATATGTCCTTTGGTTATGAATGCATGTCCGAAGGAACATCGCAGCGTAACTCAACGTAACAAAGGCACTGTAATATCTTGTTTATTCGTAAGGCGCTGCAGTCATGGGCTGTGCGGCTGATCCCGGCGGAGGTTCGAGTCTTCCCTCGGGCATGGGTGTGTGTGTGTGTGTTTGTCCTTAGGATAATTTAGATTAAGTAGTGTGTGAACTTAGGGACTGACGACCTTAGCAGTTAAGTCCCATAAGATTTCACACACATCTGAACATTTTTTTCTTTTGTGTGTTTATTCGCCGACACTGGGCGAGCGACTTTCAAGTAAAATGTCTCGCCTGTACGGTAACATGTATTAAGGACGTACGAGTACAAGCTGTACACTCATCGTTGTCGGCATATGGAAGTTTGGGACTGGGCATGAGTCGTGCTTGGATAACCAAATAGTAAGGCGAAATCCGGTTTCTAGTCCCGGTCCGGCACAAATTTTCACTGTTGTCGTTCCATTACGAAGCTGATGGTTGTCATTACTCGCAATTGCGAATACGTTTCATGTATTCCTTAAAAAACGGTCAGAATTACTCCACAGCTGCAGCTTCTTATAAGAACAGACGTTCGAAAAGGATTGGTTAGATACTATTGATCATGAAGTGTTCATTGATTTCAGAACTAGTTCAACTTGAAGTGAAGTTGAAGTGGATTGTTCCTGTGAGTATTGGTAGAATAGTAATAAATTAGTAACAATTGGAATAAATTAATAACTGGTTCCTTTTACCGACCTCCGACTCAGTTGATACAGTTCCTGAACTGTTCACAGCCTCAGTTCAAACAGGCACCCTATTGTGTCGGCTACTGTGGAGTCAGCACCGGCACAAAAAAGGAAGAAGAGAAGTTGCGATGGTCGGTGGCAGGAATCCAAAATCATCTGTAGAAAACATTTTCAAAGTTTTAGAATAGTTTATTTCTAACATGAAAAAACACAGCTTGCTTTCTCTGCCTCCTACTTGCATATATTTTTATCTCCTACTGTTACTCGCAGAAGGCAGGCTAAATATCGTCTTTCTATTACTCAGTATTGCTGTTCTCGAAGTCTGCAACCGAACTGGGACCTACCGGAGATGGGTGGCTGGTTGAGTCAGCGCTGACAGGGGGCGCTGAACTCTGTTTTCCTGGATGTGTTGTGCTGCCCACTCTTTCCATTGGCGCAGGGGTCCGCGCCTTCTTGGTGCTCTTTCGCAGCGCTGCGCTGCTTGGTGTGTCCACATACTCCATCCACTCAACCATTGTAGATGGTGGTGAATTCCATCAAACCTCTATATGTTGTGAACATGTTAAAATCGGTGGCAGGCATAAAACGCCGTATGAAATAGCTGAATGCTCTCTCAGAAAATTATTTTGAACAATTATTTCAGGTGCCCACTCGAAGTGTAAATGGCTGCAAAATTATACTTCACCTCTTAGCAACAAATGGTCCAGAGAAGATAGAGGACAAAGGACTAGTGACCACAAGGTCATTCTAGCAATATTGACAACCGTATTATCCACACAATATGCGAAAAATAAAGGCAAAATATATCTCTTAGAAACACATCAAATGCCCTTGATGAATTCCTAAGTTACAATCACGGTCCTTCGCAACGTCTGCGAGATTGGCGAAGGAAGAACTTGCGGGAGAACCTTACCAGCCACACAAACCACAACCAAAGAAAGAGGTGAAAATACTGTTTCTGAACGAGCTTGAATCCTTCAGTGACAAGTATTTAGAAGTGGGAAATCAAATCCTTTGACCACTATAAAATAAGAGATCAAAAAATCTAATTTCGGGAATTTTATGAATTCATTATTTTATCTGCTTTTGTGCCAATTAATAGTTTCAGAACCAAATTTTCGTCTGACAGTTCCGCTGCCCGTTATCTATATTAATGATTTGCGAAACAACTCAGCATCCTTCAAATATTGTTTGCAATTGATGCTGTCATTTACCATCCTGTAATGTAGTCAGATGATCAAAACTAATTGTAAAATAACTTCGACAAGATGTCAAAGTGACATAAGGGCAACTCTACGGCTCTGAATAAAGCTTGTCTCGTAATAGTCTAGGGAAGAACAATGTACCGTCAGCTTAACTCCATGTCACTGTACTAGCATGAGGACAGACAAGTAATGCCAGTCATACTTTCATATGTCTTCGTTACATACTGAGCCGTGGTAAAAAAAAATTTAAAAAAAATTAAAAAAAAAATAATTTTGCTGTTTTTGAAGACCGCGCCGCAGCGTGTTGTGTGAAGCAGTCGCCCTCCGTTTCTGGCGGTGGCGCCGCTGTGGTAATCGCAGCTTTGGTGTCTCCCTCTGGTGGGAAAGGGAAAAGGTTGCCTGTTCACGTGCATTTCAGGGGCGCTATGAGCTCTGTAGGGGAGAGTCGGTCAGTCGAGGCGAGTCCAGTCAGTTGGTCAGCTGGCTCAGTGTGGGGCAGTCAGTGTCTGTCTGTCGTCCGAGTGCGACTATGTCTGTCGTTTGGATCAAACGTTCAGCCAGAAAATGATAGTCTTGCCACACCGCCAGTAACAGAACTCAGCTAGTGGTCGCCCGGTCGGGGCTGAGTTCCTGCATCTGAGTCTGCGCGTTATGCCGCCAGTCTGCTCGAGTTGCTCAGGCAACAGTCATTGGTGGTTGGATCGATCGGTTGGTTGGTCGCGCACTAAGACACAAGATGACTTGCCCGCCTTGACCGTCGGCGCATGTGAGGTCCCTACGTGGGTCCAGTGGGCAGCGCCGCATAGAAAGAGGTAGTGGCTTCGCGGTTCACAAGAGAGCAACAAGAGCGGAACCACGAGCTGCGACGCCGTGCGACGGGAAATCGGCGAGCCTTCCTGCGTCCGTTGAAGCGGCTGGCAGCGGACGGTTCGGGAGAGCGTTGGGGGTGCTGCGCCAGGTCTTCGCCAGCAGTCGCAGTTTATTGGAAGTTAAGTGATTGGGGATATGTTGTTTCATTTGCTTGTTAAATTCTACTTGTTTCCTTGGTGAGGTCACCAGTCGCTTTGTTTTGGGGTCGTCCCACCATTCTTCTCCGTTTGCCCACCCGCGGGAAGGTGGTTATTTGTGAATTGGGTGGTCCGTTTTTTTTCCCCTTGTGGAAATGGGGAGGTTTAGAGCAATCTGTGGTTCGGGTTGTTTAGTAACCCCCCCCCCCCTTCCTGTCAATCTTCCATGCGTTATTAGCTGCCTCTGTCATGTTTGTCGGATTCGGTGTTAACGAATTTATAGAATTAAAATAAGGGCCGAATTCCTTAAATATGTGTTTATATAGCGTATCATCTTGCGAGGCGGTATATGTGTAACGTAGAGCATGTTGTACACTTTATGTAAGTCTGAATTTAATGGGTTTTATAAAAGTTTTTATAAAGTTACCACCCGTCCACCATAAGAGCCCTTTTAAAAACAAATTGCAAATTTGGGTGGAAAAATAAGTTCTTAGTGTGAGTGTTTGTACCATTTCCATCCCTCTTACGGGGTGCATAGTTAACGTGTTTGTGTGAGTTGGTAAAAATTTTTGTTTAAAGCAATCTGGTGTGTTGCAGATTTGCGCCAGTGTAGTTTTTCAGAGGTCGTTGTGAGCGGTCGTGACTACGGCCGTGTTGAATAGGGGCGGAAGCTTCTCAGCCCGAAGGCTCCTACTGTAACAATAAAAAAAATTTTATTCTGCCTCTGAGTAATTGTAATTTGATATTTCGAGGGTGCTTTTTTGCTTATAATTTTAAAACTGTTTTGAAAAAGCTTTTAGGAATAAAATTCACATTTGTGAAATTGTAACTTGATATTTCGAAGGTGTTTTTCTGCTTATAAATTTTAAATCTGGTTTTGAAAAGCCTTTTATGAATAAAATTTCCATTGGTTGAAATTTAATTTGTTTCGATCAGTTACTCCTTGACAACTACTTCCACATTGGTTCAAATGGCTCTGAGCACTATGGGACTTATCTTCTAAGGTCATGAGTCCCCTAGAACTTAGAACTACTTAAAGATAACTAACCTAAGGACATCACACACATCCATGCCCGAGGCAGGATTCGAACCTGCGACCGTAGCGGTCGCGCGGTTCCAGACTGTAGCGCCTAGAACCGCTCGGCCACTCCGACCGGCTACTTCCACATTCACGTAGTGTGTTATCGTTCTTGATGAATCGCTAGTAAATAAAGTAAATTCTTTAAAGATTTTGAAAGTAAATATTTACGGTTCACATACCATTACAAAATGTGTCGTAGCGTAGCCCACATAGCTTGCCTATCGGCAGCTGCAATCGGATAGTTTTACTTCAATTGGTTTTTGCATTCTCACCTTACCTTCGTACTCAAGTCTACCACGCTACCACCCTCGTGTAGGAAATCCTGATTATATCCATTTGATAAATTACATAATTCTTCCATTTCTGTAATTGAAATATTTTCAGTGTGGTCAATAATGTCTAATCTGCTCGTTCAAAAATTCGAAACTATCCCAAATGTTAACATTTTCGGTGTGGGTGTCACAACGTGCCCCTGTTAGAATATCTTGGGTTTCTTATACTACAATTAAAATTCAAAATACTTTTATTCACGTTTAAAAGATGAGTTGTATTCACGCAAAAAATCAGTAAACAGTAAAGCATTTTAACTAACTCATTGACTATGAGAAATCTCGTACAAAAATTGTTTTTTTTATATCTTTTCCTCTTTCTTCCACTTCTAACGCATACATCTCCTCTATTGAACAACCTTCCACCTCTTCCTTTTCTGCAGCTATTTCATCAACCATTTCATTCATCCCTTTTTCGCTTCTTCTCTTTTCAGTTCCCACCTACATAGATATCTTCATGTCCTCATGAAACCATATGCGATGTTTTCACAGAATTTCTGGAACTGGGAAACGTATTCGACAATGCAAAATGGTATAAGACTTTCTAAACTCTCTGTAAAATATAAGTAAGCTATGAGGAAAGACGAATCGCATAACTTTGTATATGAATCAAGTAGTAAAAATACGAATTAAAGTGGAATAAGACAAGGATTTAGCTTTTCGCCCCTCTTGATTAACCTCTGCACCGGCAAAGCAACGACGAAAAGAAAGGGGGACTAAAATTGAAGGTGAAAAGTTATCAGCGGTGTGATTCGCTGAGATCATTGCTTCACTCAGTGAAAGTGAAGATAAATAATAGGATCCGTTGAAAAGGAAGAACAGTATTATGAGCACAGAGTAAGGGATGAATGTAAACCAAATACAGACGAAAGTAGTGAGTGGTGGTAGTAGTGAGATTAGCGATAAACAAGAGAAAATTGTGGACTACAAAGTAGACGAAGTTGAGGAATTCTGCTACGATGGCAGCAAAATAATACATGACGGACGAAGCAAGGAGGACGTAAAAGCAGATTGTCACAGGCAGAGAAGGCATTCGTGGCTAAGACATTTCTCTCAACATGAAACGTCGAGCTGATAGGGGAAGAAATTTCTGATGGTGCACATTTGTAGCACAGCAGTGAATAGTAGTGAATCATGAACTGGGATGAACGGAAAGTAAGGAATTCGAAGCACTTGATGTTTAGAAGAAAGCTGAAAATTATATGGATTGCTAAGGTATGGAATGAGGACGTTCTTCTCAGAAGAAAGAAAATTAATAAAACGCTGACAAGAGGGTATATGATACGATACGTGTTAAAACATCAGAGAATAGCTCCCATGGTACTAGGTGAGACTGTAGAGTTAAATGCAGTGGGGAAAGACGTAAAATGAAATACATTCAACAAATAACTGAAGACGTATGGTGCAAATGCTACTCTGACGTAAGGGGTTGGCAAAAGAGTGGAATTCGTCACGAGCCGCATCGAACCAGCGAGAAGACTGTTGACTCCCTCCCCACCCCCACCCCAATAAACGAGAAACTTTCTTGTTGAGAAACCTAATTCTCTTAGATTTCACTTGTGGGTTCAATAACAATGAAACAAAAACACAAATGTAACGCAGATTCTTATATGACTTGAAACTCGAAATTTGTGACATTCTTTAGAAGGTATGAATGCTGTCTATCCAATACTTCCATTCAATTTTTTCAAAATGTTATAGAATATTGATTGGAAAGCGTACGGAGAATTCAGAGGAGACTGGAGGGATAAAAATGTGGAATGGAATACGCTCCCGTTTAAGCTGCACTGCTCCTGTTTTACGATATCGACAGAAGGGTTAAGCTGCACATCTGGCAGCTCACGCCACGTACCGCTTGTCGCAGTGTGCGATCCACGCCGACATCGGCTTCGCGACGTTCCATTTATCAGCAGCGTAGCGCAGCGGCGATCGGTGTACCCCTGCCAGAGCTGCCACCCACCACACATCCCGGACTACATTTTGAGTGCTGTAGGCGCCGAGCTTTCTGTTTGTACCACTGCTAGGTAAACTGAATCCAATTCGCAGAGAGCGCCTTTAAACAATGGTCTCAGGAGTAGATTTTGATTTAACTATCTCCGGATGGTTATTCTCTTACTTCCGTATTTCCTTCAGTCATTATCCGAGCCACTAATAGTGAATATCTCTTCAAGTTTCTTCTATTTCACTCGGTTCTGTGTCATCAGTAACAAGCGTGTTAAAGCAAAACTGTTCAAACCGTTATGTTTTTCTCGCCAGAACTTCACTAGCACCTCGTATTTATTAGGATATAACACCAGTGCGTTTTGAATCCAAATGGAAGATACAAGCAGATATTACAGTTGGGAACACAATGGATAGTGTGCTTTGACCCTGTGCGAGACTCCTTAGTGTATTGAATACCATCTAACAACAATTATGACGAGCTCCACTTTACTGCGTGCTAACTGCTTTCATGTGCTGTCAATTAACGATTAACTTACAGCACAGTCGCTATGAGGTACTTAACAAGATTTCTGTTTGTCGACTGGCTTACGGGTACACCATGAACTATACTCAGTTTCCAGATGGCTATAATGAACTACTCTGACTCTGACAGAGGTGCTGTATAAAAAAGTAAATCGGAGAGGTGGACATTGTTCTTCTCAACACCATCAGTGGCACTGTCCACCCGTCGTGATTTGGCACTCTGTCACAACATATCGCTGAAAGTACTGTTACCTTATCCCGTTACGTTATTATTTTTTATGGAACATCCTACGTCATGGTAAATTTATACACAGACCGCGTGGAATTCATATTGTACTCTGCTTCAATGAACTACACTACACTATAGTAAGGGAACAAACCTGCTTCGGCAGTTCTATCAGGTTTTCCTAGAAGGAGCGTAATGTTCGCTTGGAGGCGACATGTCACATATACAGCGACACCTAGGGTTATACTTTACAGTAAGAACGTTAGGCTTGACTGTTCAATGTGGGCAGCCTCCAACTGTAGAGTAAAACATATATAACATAAACTATATGTCAAATCATGAGGTGACATGTCACATATTCAGCGGCACCTAGGGTTATACTATACAATAAGAACGTTAGTCTTGACTGTTCAATGCGGGCAGCCTTCAACTGTAGAGTAAAACATATATAACGTAGCCTATATGTGAAATCATAAGCCGAGGAGAGGACAACGTTATTCACAACAATCTTGTAAATACTATAAAGTGACCAGACACGTGGTTACGGGAAGCTTTTTAGGTCTTCCTTAGCTAAGCAACTTGATATTACCAGGCTGCAGACAACAGCAGAGGTGTGCAAAACGTTTCAGTATAAAATGATGACTTGTCTATCAACTACTCATTCTGGGATGTAATGACATCAGTTCGGCAAGTAGTGGTAATTCCACGCCGCTATTGTTGCTGTAATCACATTATTTCTTCTGTTTTCCATGTTTTACGACATTGATATCTTCGTCTCCGAAAACTGGCACTGTCATGAAGTAACACTACAATGTTGAGGTACCATGTATGATAATTTTTCAGACGTTTTGTGCAAGCATTGATTGTTGGAAGTCCTAACATGATGTACTTGTGGCTTTGATATTAAGCGTTTATTTAAACTGACGCAGCATCGTGCGTTGTCGGAATCTCTAACGTCATTTCAGGTTGTGACCCACTAAATTTTAATACTTGGTAACTTCCACATCCACAAATCTGTCTGTTGTAGAGAATAGCATCACTTTAATATATGTTGTGGCATTTGTTTAGCAATTATAGTAATAAAGGTTGGTCCTACAACTTCGATTTTTCGTAGCGATTTTGTCTATTTTACGATGAACATGTATTTTAATAAGTTATACAGAAAAATTTAGGTGTAGCAATAATTTCTGCTTGCCAAGTGTGAGACATTTCACAACATATGACAAACAGTTTTCTTTATTTTTCGAGATATCGACTCTGACTTTGTGTTTAGAAACGTCTCTCGCTGTTACCATGTTTGGTTGCGTTTTTACTAGCAGTCTAAGTCCTTCTGCTGTTTAAGTGATATTTAGTAAGAAAGGCACCTTATTTCTTCCCTCTCTAATAAGACAATTGTGCTGTGCACGTGTCAGTAATGAGTATACTTGGATAAAAGCTTTATTTTTGAGAGCCATAGATTCCGGAAATACCGACTGAATACACACGTTTGGTATCTGGATACCACCACTGCAACGAGAAAAGCGCACTTCTCCCGTTGCCGAAGTTTTTATTTTTTTTATTTTTTTTAAGAATACTGTACAAACTGCTGTTATTTATGTAGCCTAGAGTAGGACTGTTTTATTTGTAATAATAGCAGTAATGTTCAATCTACATAATTGCAATAATGGCAGTAATTTTCAATCTATATCATCGGTGATAATTTTTTTAGTGAATAACATAGTGCATTGTTTCTGCCTCTCTTGAAATGGAGCGCCAGAACAATTTAAATGCGGGAATATATACTTTGAGGTTGCATTGTGATTTACATCATGAATAGGCCTAATTAGTTACATCCAGTCTTTATAACTGGCTACTTAGCGTAGTGTTTTTAACTAATACTTATTTCTTCTGTGTTTTTAAGTGTGGTAAGGTTAGTTTTTCAACATTGAGTTAGTGGGCCTAACTTTTAAGATATCAGTTTATTAAATTGGGATTCCAGCACTGAGGTACATAGTTTAAATTCTTGAGCATTAATTTCGTGTACATGTATGTCTATGGAAATTAATTAGCACTTTCTTTTACATTTCAGACACATGTGAATACACATTGATTGGAATAGACCTATCTCATTTGTAATGATAGCAATAATTGTCAATCAATAGGATTACTTACTTTTTTTTAGAGAATGATATGATGGAATCTTTGTCTACACCAAAATGGTTCTTAATAATATTGAGGGAGTATTTAATTGAAGGGTGGGTTGTCACGTCAAGATGAGGGTAATTAGTATATCTGTTTAGTGTAGTATTTCAGCTAACACGTATTTTTCTGCAGTAATAAGCCTGATAAGCTTCGTTTTACAATCTCGAATTATTAGGCCTACTTTCTGTAATGTCAACTGTTATTAGGTGCGGATATCTAGCATTGGAGAACATATTTTAAAGATTTGGACTGTGATCTGGCAAATATGTGTATATGTGGAAATCAAGTCACACTTCCTTTTGCACTGCACATGTATTTTTGCAATATTGTGACATCACGTTAATTAATTAGTCTTTCAGGGATTTTTTCGTGTATTAACCTCAACTAGCAATGTAAACATCGCACTTCTCGCATTGCCGACTTATTTTGCAACCTTTTTGGAATTTTTTCAGTATATTAGATATGAAAAATAATTACTTTACGACTCTGTTGCGTTTTTTGCCCTGCAGCATTCTGTTGCCAGTGCAAAGAACTTGTGCTTCAAAAATCAAACATCCCCTGATTTTAGAGTGCAGCCATCTGCTGGTGGCAGTAAGTAGTAATTTTCTGCAGTGCTGCCAATTGCTGGTGACAAGAGAATGCAGGATGTTAAGCAGGTTTTGCATTTATTTTGTGTTTTCAGGGTCTATGGGATAGTTTTTAAGGTTTTTTTTATTTCTAACAAATATTTACTCCTAATTCGTAATTTATATTTTAATTATTATATTTGTTATATTATTTACATTTTGATTAGTATTTATATTTTATAAGCAAATGTTGCTTTTTAATTGTTAGTAGAGAAATAAGAGAATGCTATGTGCTCGTTTAGTTATTTCATGCCAAATGATTTATAGCTTCAAATGAAATTTACCAATGTGACTGGTTAGCTAATCCTTAATTATTGGGAGTCGGTAATGCAAACATGCTGACACATTTTTCGGTAGTTTAGATACTTCACCACATTTTACTGCTGTGTGTGGTCACTCAAGGGGAAGGGGAGGGGGGGGGGGGGAAGGTCCGCCTGCTCCCCTCCATTCCCATCCTAGGTGATGATTCTGATGTCATGATTCCTAGAATAGCTGTGGAGATAAAGAAACGCTGATACTGATGTGACCTGATATCTGGTCCCTATTCACGCCTCTCCCCTCCATTCCACCTCCTCACCGTTAGCCATGGCAGGTGTCTTGATTCATAGAATGCCCTTTGAGATAAGGAAGTGCTGATGCTGCTGTCAGCGAAATATGACAAGCGCAGTTGCGTCATTTCGCGGTAGTTGGAAGCACTGACTTCCACCGTATCAGCGTTTTTGGTCAGAGTATACACCAGCGTATACAGTACCCTATTACTGTTAACCACTGCAGTGAGTATCGATGGAGCAATTTTACATGTGTTAATTTGATTCCCAATAGCAGCCTTGAAGGCATGATATCAGTTTTTAACAGTACATCCCTATCGAATATAATGGAAAAATATAGGAAACTGTATGAAATACATGAACTTTATTCGCAGTTGGAAATACGGACAACCATCATCTGTATACTGAAAGGGCTGCAATGAAAATCTGTACGGTATCGGGACTCAAATCCGGATTTCCCTCTTGTCACGAGCGGTCGCCCTGGCATTAGGCTACTCGAGTACGTCTCATAGTCAGACACAAACTTTCCCAAGTCGTCAACCATGTGTCTACAGCCTGCATTCGTACATTCAATATGTATACTCCTGTACAAGGTAGACATTTCAAGTCGTGTGCCCAGTGTTGGCGAATAAATACGATATTGCAGTGGCAGTGTTGTTCAAAAGTGCGATGCAGTGTTCCTTGGGACTCGCATGCATCAATTGTTACAATTTGCGCCCCCATAATTTTCATGGTGCGGGAAAACTATGGAGAACAAAATCGGCTGCGCCGTTTCTTCAGAGGAACCCTCATGACATTTGCCTAATCTTGCAAAATCATGGAAAAATCAGATCGGGATAGCTGGAGAGAGATATGAACCGTCGTCCTCCCGACTTTGAGCTGGTCAGCAACCACTCTTTCATGGCTCAGCCATTACGAAGCAAGTTCCTAACCACATCACTTCAGCAAACACTCTCTCTTTAATCAGTGCTTAATGGGCTCGTCTCTCGTAACGTCATTCCTCTAGATATACCAGGCGAAAAAAACATGAAGGAAAACGAGAGTGTTCGCAAGGTGGCTTACCAACAATGCTCGGGGACTGTTTGCAAGTGGAACACAAGGTGGAGCCGGTAAGGGGGTGGGGGCGATCTAAATGACAGATGTACGCTCCACCATACTAAATTAGATTTCTTCCGGAGTATATACGTACATTTCTATGCAGAAAGTGGACGTGTTAACCAGTTAACACACGGTTTGGGCAGGACGATATGATGTCGCGCGGACGAAACCAATGACTGAAAGCCAGGACAGGAACTAAATGACAGATTCAAGGAAACAGCTACGGTAAAGCCAAATGTGAAAGGGAGACCGTCTTTGAGTACCTGCTATCCCAAAAAGATGATTTGAAGGGAAGGAATCCAATGCACCCTGACTTGCTTTCGCAGCCGTGAGAATTGTGAAAACTGTGTGAAAACTACATTATACATAGTGAATGCTTTGTACGGCAATTGCTGCCTATGGCGAATAGAATATGAAGATATGGGCCAGTTCATTTTACAAGTCTTTTCGTATCTAAAATAACATTAAAAACTATTCTTAGATTCTTTTGTAGAAATATTTACAAAAGGCCGGCCGAAGTGGCCGTGCGGTTAAAGGCGCTGCAGTCTGGAACCGCAAGACCGCTACGGTCGCAGGTTCGAATCCTGCCTCGGGCATGGATGTTTGTGATGTCCTTCGGTTAGTTAGGTTTAACTAGTTCTAAGTTCTAGGGGACTAATGACCTTAGCAGTTGAGTCCCATAGTGCTCAGAGCCATTATTTACAAAATGCCCTGCCGTTCCTTAAGAGAAACGAGCTGAGATCAGTGTCAGCTACTGGAATGACCATTCAGTTAAAAATCGGACTGCAGCAAAATCAGAAGATTAGCGGATATAGTTTAGTCGCCCAGGACCTTTGCGAAAGACGATACAAACCTCCACTTTGTATTTGCTTTTGTTTTTTTAAACTGTGACAGTTAATTTGAAATATACAACTGTGGATCAAAAATTATCCCTCCGAAGGCCGTACAGTACAGAATCTCTATGCAAATCAGCCAAAATCGCCATGACCATTCAGGCAATTATACCACCTACGCTCCAGGTTCAATATACGCATTTGGTAGAACATCGTGTCCTGCTGCGTGAAGATGACCACAACTGCCTCGTCCAGCAACAATCGTCGACCGTCCAACGCCCTTTCCAAGCGACCTAAGGTGTGATAATCGCTTGGGGAAAGTGTCTCCCACACAAGATGACGTTAACTTCCGCGTTATTACATTTGCGGTAAGGGGAAGTGCATCATCATGAACTACCAGCACCCGTTGTCTCAGAGCGTTGTTTTTCGAAAGTCATGCTGCCCCATACATATTCTTCATTCTCCGATGAGTGTCACTCGGTGTTTGCGATCTGTAGCCAAGAAAAGAATAACAGCAAGTCGTCCTGTTCGGAAGCTTTTGCTAGTATAGTCCCGATGGTTCACGTTTCTGCGTATACCTTACACATTGGGAAATCACAAATGTCACACTACTACATGTCGGTGTGGGGAGCAGCGGTTGTATAATAATTACAGAATATAAATATATTCGTCTCCGTCTTCTTATAAGAGTCTGAGAACAACTATTGCGGCCAGCCAGAAAGCGGTGGAAAATATACTGACCATAATTTCCAGCCTTTTCGTGCCCACTGAAAGTAAATGTTCCTAGTAGCTTTTTCACAATCTGGATCAGAACTATAACTATAAAAAAAAGTTTTGAGCTCTAACTTATTAATATATTCAGTAAAAGTTCACTTGCACGAACATAGAAATATTCCTAATAATAATAATTATAATAATAATAATAGTAATAATAATAATAATGTCCATATCATGAACTGCAGTGTGAGCAGTTCAGAAGCGACCTCTACGGTAAGTTCCAATTAAAAATAGTTTTCCGCTGTAACTTCTAATCATCAAAGTTAATTGCTCGCCACAAAACTGGAAAATAATCTCACCACTGGCCACACGGGTTTGTCAACATTACTGGCGGCGAACAAACAGTTAATCCGTGAAATCCAAGCGATCCAGGGCGGTGTACAGTCCTCGTTAATTCACTTCCTACTTTTACTGAGAACATGCGTTTAGTAGCAGCCTGGCTGTGACGCCATTCGAGACTGTTTCCCGGCGTTTGCCTGACGCGGGAATGTGTCTCTCCTACCTCTTTTGCCGTATTTACATATCGATGCAGCGGACTGCCGAAAGGAACATCTGCCGTCAACCGCTCCCTGAGCAGGTAGTAGTATCTAAATGGCCGCTCTCTCAGACACACATTATTTAATAACTCCGTCTTGAATCAGTTTACAATATTCGTAAATTTATGTGAGTTGAGTTGAGTTGGCTCTCATTACAGAACACGTTTCAGCTCGACTGCATTTATACTTTGCCAGCTAGAATTTTTAGAATGAAACAGGCAGCAGAACCTGACATCTGAACTATTTCTTTAAGAGTCATTGTATTGACTGTTATTTACATTAAAGTCTTGAAATTTGGTACAGTTGTATTTCATAATGGATGTAATGAAGTGCTGTAATCAGAGTTTCCTGTCATTATTACAAAACATACATAATCTGTTACGAATAAGGACGTTTTTGTTCTAAATTTAGTTTATACTAAATTACTTGAAAACTATTAGAGGTAGCCTGATCAAGTCACAAAATTAATGTTTCTACATGAAACTGAAGTTTCGTACGAATTTCCATCTTCCTGAGTCAAATATTTAAAGTCTTCAATCTATCGTATAAACGCCGATTTTGACCAAAATATTGCTCCGATCAAGTTGAGACCTGTAACAGTTGATTGTGACATACCATCGCACATTCTGAACAACGTTTAACCTCTTAGCTGCATTATTTAGTGCCACTTGTTTTCTGTTAAATAAAGTATTTAGTGGAACATTTTCATCTGATTTTTCTGTGATGTAGCAGTTTCAACATTAATATACCGAAGAATGTATTGGAAAAGTTTGGAAAACCAACATTAATTTCTAACTTCATTTTAAATTATGGCGCAATACTTTGTATGGTAAACACAAGCGCATTATGATGACGTGGCGCTATTATCTGATTCTTAAACTATGACGGTTCGCGCATGTCGAGGCATAGACGGAGACTACGTTACTAACGATTACAAATGACAGTTAGGGTAGCCACATGCGCATGGTTTCCGCTTGAAGGAAGCGTGTTTCATGCAAATTATGTTTCTCCCTTGATTCTGGAGAATTTATTACTTACCTCCACTGTCAGTGATGACGATTCGCTGCCAATTGAATATAAGTTCACTATACAACTCACGACGATCATGTTTAATGCTCGCATTAGCTACATCATAAACAGCAGAGCGCCCACAGTGCTACTGAACGCTCATTGGTTTTCGGAGAATGCGTAACTTAGGTGTGCAGAACAAGCCTAAATTCGACTGCCTTCGTTTGTGACTCCATCTGTAATAACAGTGAAATGGTGTAAGTCCCGGGTCACTAGCTTGTCTCTGTATCCCTCATATGATACAGCACTTGCTTTTCCACATCACCCCATATATATTTTTGTGAAAAATTTATTTTTGAACGAAACTGAATAGTAGAAACAAGTGATGTTACTATAGCTGACCTCTAATTTTACGGTACTCACTAATTTAATCACAATCGTAGGCATCACTGTGTACATCCATACGACCCTCTTTCAGTAAAATATTTAAGGTAGAGCTTGGCACTCTCCTTTACATTGTATTACAAAAGGGAAAGGGGAAGATACGCTGTAGATTGATTCCTTCTCGCTTTCTTCTCAAATACAGCTTGTAGGCTGCCTTTTCATGAAGCGTCTAATCCCTGAGAAACAGATAACATAGCCTAACTTATGTTCTGAACTTACATCTAAGGGAGGACAAAACACATTCTTTATTCTATTTTCCTTCTACAATTTAAATAAACAATTGAGAAGTTACCAGAAGTTTTTTACTACTTGGATATTTACTATTAATGTTTTCAAAATGATTATTGCCAATATTTTCTTCATAAAATCGTGACGTTTTACTCATTATTAAGCCTGAAACAGGCTTTGTAATTTTTGTAGCTATTGTGTTCCGAAAGTCGATATGTTCTTAGATAAACACGTTTTGGGCTAGTTTGCATTTTACTTTATTTTAGACATTGCTGCGTTTAGAAAATCAAGTAACCTATGTAATTTCTACCCTCATATGGCTCAGTCATCATACGATTTAGTAAGATAAAGAAGTAATTTACGACAACAGTTACTTTCCGTTGTTACACACATAATTAGGAAGCTGTTTTTATTATAACATGCCAATATTCTGCAATCTCCATTTCTTAAACCGTTCGTATATCTTTATTGTTGCCTATAGATGCTTATATTTGTCTGTTAAATGTCCATCTGGCTTTTCCAAGTTAACGCGTTCTCATCCCTTTTTACGAGGTGTCAGGGGATTACTCATCACTTTTCCACCATTTTACCGTATGTCAGCCTACTAACTTCATTACTTCCATTTCTCCCTATTTTAATCTGTTCACATATTTCGACGTTTCTTTCTCACTTTTATCACCGTCAACCTACTGACCTCATTATTTATACATACTTTTGGTGCGATCATCACACCACTTCCACACATCTCCTTTAATTGATATCAACATGGCCAGTCGGGGTGGCCGAGTGGTTCTAGGCGCTACAGTCTAGAACCACGCGACCGCTACGGTCGCAAGTTCGAATACTGCCTCGGGCATGGATGTGTGTGATGTCCTTAGGTTAGTTAGGTTTAAGTAGTTCTAAGTTCTAGGTGACTGATGACCTTAGAAGTTAAGTCCCACAGTGCTGAGAGCCATTTGAATCAATATTAACATGCTTTTGCTTGCCTCTAGTGGTACCATTTTATTACTCTCTTATCTTCGGACTGTTTTACTCAAACCGAACTGAAAATTTTTAATCTATGCAGAGCTTAGTGTTTCAGATTTTAGAAATTTTCAGCTTTATTTCATTCTCTTACCGTAAAGTGTATGCATTTTACTGTTACTAATCATTTTTACGGCTCTTATTTTATTTACTTGAGCCATTATTTTTGTATCATTGCTGCTGTTATCGTCATATTTAGAATTTGCTATTGCAAACTACCTCTTCTAAAATAATATAAGTCATCATTCGGGTATAATCATTTCCGGGAATCATTCTAACTCACTAGAAAGATATTACAAACTAATAACATTTGTGCAATATGAGGACATACATTTCTTACTAACTATGATAGTACAGTAGAAGTGAATGAAACCTGAAATGGAAATAAAGTTTCATCCAGCTAGGTCGGCACAGTAAGCCAAACTGTGTATGCGCCAAAGAGTGGCAGACTTCTTACAGAATCTAGATACTGTCGCTTCTGAAGCGCTTCGGATCTACATGATCCTGCAGACCTAATTCTTTTTATTTTCCGGGTATTCCATCGCATTTGCATGAGGTTTACTTATTTTTCTGAACAGTTCTTGATAGACATGCATAAACTTCTTTGTTTCCGCTGAAATTTTCTTCGATTTCTCTTTTGTTTTGACTAACACCATCTCACCAACGTTAAAATAGTGTGTGAAGATATTGCGGCGTGACTTATTTTTCTGTCCAGAGCTCTTTTACGGATGTTTCCACTAGCCTGGCCCTTTCTCATCTATAGAGCTCTGAGGTAGGATTGGAAAATCAACCCTATTTGAAACGATGATGTGCGATTCCTGAATAAACGTTAGTTCAGAAGGAGAAAGTCCTGTGGCATCGTGTTTAAGATTTTTGATGATAACTTCAAAGTTTCTGACATGATCAGCCCAAGTCGAACGCTTCCTGTCACAATCTGTTTAGCTCACGCACAACTCTCTCGCTCATATTTTCCTGTGGAAAATACCCTAAGATCTTTTAGTAGCGAATTCCTGCGTTTTCTAGACACCCTTGAAATTTTTCAGATACAAACTTCAGACCATTATCCGATAAGAGCCTCTTAGGCTTGTAAATCTTTACAAAACAGTCCTTTTCAGGCCCGTCAACCAGTGTTCTTTCATTAGCTCTCTTTAGTGCATGTAGTTTGACATACTTGCTAAAACCGTCAATCACCGGGAAAACGTGGTTACGTCCTCATTTAGATGTCGGTAGGGGGCAAAAAAGATCGGTTGCACAATACTCCAGGGCTTCCACAGGTGCGTATATATCGACAACGGCATCGCGCTAAGAAAAAAAGTTCGGGTTACAAATATCGAGTGGGCGCAGTGGCTGCCATACTGAACCCACATACTGAAGGAGAGAAGTTCGATTATCTGCTTGGTGAGCGTGATTTACATTTTCCTACAAACCCCCAAGCTACTCACGCTAATGGGGAAATGGTGTTCAACAAAGTTTTATTTCTATGGCCTTCCTCTGACTCTGATGACTGAACAAGAATATTTAAATTTAAATTTCTTATAGAATTTTTTCGTTACGATGACCATGTTTCAGTCATCTGCAATACTGAAACATCTTGTCTTTTTGATTTAAATTCGCATTCTCCATTGTTTCTTTAATCTTTCTGATTATTTCGCCAGCCGGTGCAGTAATTTGGAAAATGGGTTTAATTTTAAAGTCGCGTAGTAATTCTTGTCGTGAAGCAGCGTTGCGACAGTAGCAATTTACACAAGTGGAAACTATGCCACAGAATGTTAATAAAAGATAAGTAATATTTAACACTAAGCTGGCTGCAACATTCGCTAGTGAGTGGCCTTTCTAATAACTACTGCATTTGGGGATGATGGTAAGAAATTGTAATTATTGTAAAAGTCACTTACATTTGACGTATACGGGTCTGGTAGACGCACGTATTTTCTTAGGTTTACCTTTCCTTGTGACCTGGTTGCAAAGAATATCGGTTGTGGTGGAAATAGGAATCAGATAAAAATTATAAAAAAAGGAATCGGACTTCGTTAGAAAAAGAGAAATTATGAAGATTGCAGGTAACAGTGTCGCGGCAACTGACAAAATTAAAAAAAAAAATAAATGAAAATGGCAGCGACAGAGGAAGAAAACAGCATGTTGACATACCTTCATTTTTGTTTTGCGCCGTCGCGAAGATCGCCGCTGCTATCTTTATCCATCTCGTATAAGTAATAACAACATTGGTCCGGAGGGAATGTGTTAATGGGGCTTCCATAAATAACGACAAACGCGGAGATTTCGTTATGACTTAAACTGGTGATTATTCAAATAAACTTTAACCTAAAGATGTCATGCACCCGTATAATAGGATAAAAAAATAGAAAGCAAATAATAGGCAGACCCGCAATCATCTAGAAAAAAGAAAGAATAAAGATAACCTGAAAAATATTCCAATAAAATTTTACGGAGAAATATCCCAACAAATAGAAAAGCGTTTTAATAAATCTAAAGTTAGATGTAGTTTTCAAGTTAACAACGCTCTAAAACTCCGTGTAAAATGTAGTTTGAATAAAGATTCTGATAAATTTGACGGTTCTGGGGTTTACAAGATCGTTTGTAGAAGTTGTGCAAATTTTACATAAGTCAAACTGGCCGTTCTCTTAAAATTATATTCAGGGAGCATTTGCAGGCACATAACAAAATTGCATTGGAAATGCATTTGACAGAAACCGGCCACACCCTAAGCAATATCGAGAGTTGCATGCGTATTCTGCACAGGTCTTGTTAGAGGAGTTGGAGATATACAAAGCGAAAACCCATGTCCCACTAGGGTGCCCAACGCCTACTTTGCTTCGTTTGATAACGTACTACGATAACCAGATATCTTTTTTTTTTTTTCATTTATTGAATTTCAATTCCCCCGAAGGGGGCGGGCTGGCAGCAGCTTAGTACGCCGCTCTTCAGCCGACAGATTTTGTGACAGAGAGCAAGAGAACAAATAATAAAAAAAAAACAGGCGATAAAATCGGAGACTTAGAGAGTAACAAGGCGAAAAGAAATCGTGGAACTTAAAACAACAACACAGGGATGATGACGCTAATAAAAATACATACGAAGTAGACAGGGAAAACAATAGACAATTAAAAAACATAGCGACAGTCTGGATTCTGTTCGCAAAGGAAATAAAATTCACACCGAGCGACAGCATGGTTTCTGTTCGCAACACGAGAAAGACAAACAACACTGAATAGTCACTGGAACACTGCACTAAAAAGTTGGCAAATGTGACACCACAGTCGAGAGCAGGTGGGGGGAAACTGGACAGAAGATGGGAAAACGAAAAAGGGGGGGGGGAAAGGAGAGTAAAAGCGAAGGGGGGAGCCGGGAAAGGAGTTGAAGGAGGATGAGGACCCATAAGAGGGGTGGGGGGCAGATGCGACAGGGAGTGGGGTAGGCAGAGGAGGGGAATACAAAAGGACTGGGGGGGAGAAGGGAGGTAGGGAGAGGTTTAGTGGGGAGAAAAACAGGACAGAAGGGGGGGGGAGAGGGAGCCCAGGGAAAGGACAGAGGAAAGGAGGGGGATGGAGGATCAGAGTTGATAGGAAGGATAAATGGAGGGAGAGAGGGCATCATCCGGGAGGGGGAGGTGACGGAAGACACCTTGGGAAAGGAGATGGAGGGTGTAGAGATGGAGGGTAGGGGGGACACAACGGTGAAGACGTGGCAGGGGGCGGGGACGGGAGAGGAGAGGAGCAACCAGGGCGTGAGGGGGTTCAAGACGGCGGGAGGTGTATATAACCAGATAATGCCTCGCGTGTTTATACCTAGCCTTACTTGATGATTTATGTCGAGAACAGAAGGCATTTGCCTAACTTCCATACATTAATCGCACTAATCCTGTAACTGATTATGTCCTACCTACTCATTGAATGTATAACCAGGTTATATAATTTTATTTATTGACTGTTAATATGTTGTTTAAAAGTTTCCTGTGGGAGATATATGACGTTGAATGTAAAGCCCTCTAGTGATTATGTTCTTAAGATCGGTGCACGCCTAAATAACATCCTGGTGGCCGACCAAACAGAGGGCGCTGATCATTGATCTGTCCTTTTTTTCAGCTGTCATATACACATTTTATCTTTCATAGGCAATTTATAGGTGGCCACAGGCAATGTAATACGTATATTAATTGTTGACCGTAAATTCACCATAAAAAGGATTGGTCCATCTATTCATATATTTCCTTTTAATAATTTTATATGGGTAACTGTATTCGTCTTTTAATGTATCACAATTTAGTTTCTATGATAGTTATCAATTTTAAAAGTCTGCTACATGTATTTTACATTATGTGTTTTTATCAGATTATGTTTTTTGCGTAAATGACTACATCTAAGTCGACAGTAGTGACATCTAGGGATGATGTAGGCAAACAGATTTCTGGTAGCTACTGTACTTCAGTAGCCAGTTGCAATAATGACTGTGTGGACGATGCGGCCTATTCTACACCTTAATTTAGATCTATATGACGATGCTATGCTGATTACATTTATATGTTTTGACGATGCCATTATGGCTTTATCACTTTAGGACATGGTGTAAAAAAGGGTACGTTTTACGTATTTTCTGTACATCTCCCTGGTTGTATGATAGTATATTGTGATACGTATTGCTGAATTATGTTGAAAGACACACTGATCACTAGGTGTATACATTTGTATATTATAGATCTGAGGATGGTCATTACGGACTGAAACCGGTCATCGTGTAAAGAATTGACATTGTGATCAAAGACTGGAATAAAAAAAATTTTCGTAAATATAGTACCAGGTTTCTCATATACGTCTACACTTTACGAGGAACAAGAACAGAACAGAAGACTACCGCTAAAGCTAATAATTGAAGAGCGTAATTATGTCATTCTCTCTCAGAGTCTAGGAGTGCTCTTACTTATCAGTGATTGGCCGATCGATATTTTTATATTACTTTTATGTTACGATGAGCATGTTTCAGTTCTCTGCAACATTAAAGGTATCTTGTCCTTTCGATACCGCGCGTGTATATGTGTGTGTGTGTGTGTGTGTGTGTGTGTGTGTGTGTGTGTGTGTGTGTGTGTCACTGAAGAACTTAGGATCATGCTATGAATCGTCTGGAAGATGATAAACAATAATTGATGTGTCTGTCTACTATCCGCACAACAGGCTCTGCTGACCAATTTGTTTGCAGTGGAGCAAGCGGAACCGTCCTAGGCGCAACTACGCTAGTTACACGTCCGCTCGGAAAAAAGACGTAGAAAGAAGTCAGTTTCTACCTGCAGATTGGCCGCTGCAGGACTGCTCAAAAAATTTAATTAAAATCCTCTGCGCGGCGTTACCGGCTGGCTCTGGTTGACGGACCGACACTTTGACAGACGAATCGCTACAGTGGCCGCTGTCTGTTGCTGCTTCCTGCACCCCACGTAGTCTTCTCTCTGCACCCGACCGCAGACTGGCTGCGTCTCGACAGGGCGAACCTGACTTTTCTCCGTCCGGAGCTACTTATGTGACGAAACATTAACAATAATATTTACTTAAACATTTCAGAAGCCACTGTACATTGTATGGTGAAAGGTACTTCCTACTGTTATGTATCTGTACTTTTTCCTACCTAGTGGTGAATGGTGCAGGTAAAATACAAAGCTCTGAGCGTTCTAATGAGATATATATTATCAAGGACCACTGCTGGAGTAAATTAACAGCCATGAACACTTTTCTACGTACAGGGTGTCCGAAGAAGAGTGGTCGTTATTCATGGTTATGACAGCAGGCATCAGTGGAAGAAAAAAAATGTAGTAAACTTGTGCTGTAAAACGCATGTGGTGTCTTACGAGCTATGGGCACTTCTTTATGTGAGATATTGTAAAACAAACCTCTTCAACTGCAAGGTCCCTGCTTTTCGTATTTTGCGAGAACGTAGTATGGATCAAAATAAGAAAAATAAATGTCTCGTAAACATGGGCTCTAAAATGCATTTAATGCGTACTTCAAGAGCAACGAGCAATTGTTCAATAGAACAGATAGATGTGTTTTAGAGTAGCTAAGATGAGCAAGCGCTCAGAGCTCCTGAAATTACCCAGTTTACAGCCTTTGTTTCCTCATGGAAATTTGTTTTCTTGTTTTGGTCCACACTACCACCTGTCAAAATAGTGAATGCAAAAATATTGAAACACAAGAGATTTGTTTCGTATTACCGAAGATGAATAACTGCTCATTGCTTTTAGAGAAGGATTTTAGAAGCCATATATACTTGACTTTTTTGCTTCGAATGATCTCTCTGATCTTTCCTGTCACATCCCAGAATATTGGCCGTTCCTCCTGCGACAACCAGTTTTGTGAGTAAAGAGAAGTGCTCGCCAAGTTAGAGCTTCTGGCGTTATTGGCACCCAGTCTTAACAATCATACCCTGAACTACTTTTGCCTTTATAGAACCACCATCACTACGAAATACTGCGTATCAATGACAACTTAGATAAATAATATCACCTATGTTGCGATAACATGTGATCTGTGTCGATAGATCGATAGTGAAGGGTAGCTGATAGAATGAGTTGCAGCCGTCGTTGATATAATGGTTTTCGTTGAAGACAGGAGCAGTTGTGATTTCGCATGAGTTGAACAGTAGTTGTTAACGAAAATGACTGCAGCAACATATGTAGTTAAAGAGACGTTTTTTCCGATGTTCTATTGTTTATGAATAGATAGTTTGGAGCAAAATAACTGCGCACTTTAAAACTAAACCTTTATGGATGAATATAATGATGAGTGGTTTTGTTTAAGTGTACTGAACAGCAACCAGAATGTGATTTGAGACTTTCTCGGCGTATTCCATTCGTGAAATCTTCTCGGGTGATCAGCCGAGTAAAGGCGTCGTCTTCTCGCAACGTTTCGAAGGGTTTCGTACCCATCATCTTCAAGCGAAGTGTGAGAGTAACCAGAATAAATATTTCTACTCTTTAAGCACAATTAAAGAAAATAATTACACATGAAGCTTTAAATATGTTACAGTCGATAGAAAGTATTGGTGTGTTACTTGTAGTTGGCGGTTTTTCCTTAATTCTTGTCAGAGATTAATTTGAAATTGAACGTGAAAAAATATTTACCATCTTGAAATATGTGCAATTACGATTGAAGCATCTGGTTCTATTACTTCCCTGCAGTCAAACGTTGCTGAAGATACGAGGATTTGGGTTTAATTGCGGCAGTGCACTTTCATTATGTAGTTATCTCAACATCGTTGTAAGTATAAAACTGTAATTATTTACTTTCACGATAGCATTGATCAACGGGAAGTAAGGAAATACCATTTCAAGTCTGCCTGCTGATCGTAATTTTTATAGAATGTGCCACTTGCGAAGTTCTTTAAATGTAATTACAATACTGGCCATTAAAAATGCTACACCACGAAGGTGACGTGCTACAGACGTGAAATTTACCGGACAGGAAGAAGATGCTGTGATATGCAAATGATTAGCTTTTCAGAGCATTCACACAAGGTTGGCGCCGGTGGCGACACCTACAACGTGCTGACATGAGGAAAGTTTCCAACAGATTTCACATACACAAACAGCAGTTGACCGGCGTTGCCTGGTGAAACGTTGTTGTGATGCCTCGTGTAAGAAGGAGAAATGCGTACCATCACGTTTCCGACTTTGATAAAGATCGGATTGTAGCCTATCGCGATTGCGGTTTATCGTATCGCAACGTTACTGCTCGCGTTGGTCGAGATCCAATGACTGTTAGCAGAATATGGAATCGGTGGGTTCAGGAGGGTAATACAGAACGCCGTGCTCGATCCCAACGGCCTCGTATCACTAGCAGTCGAGATGACAGGCGTGTTATCCGCATGGCTGTAACGGATCGCGCAGCCACGTCTCGATCCCTGAGTCAGCAGATGGGGAGGTTTGCAAGACAACCACCATCTGCACGAACAGTTCGAAGACGTTTGCAGCAGCATGGACTATCAGCTCGGAGACCATGGCTGTGGTTGCCCTTGACGCTGCATCAGACAGGAGCGCCTGCGATGGTGCGCTCAACGACGAACCTGTGTGCACGAATGGCAAAACGTCATTTTTTCGGATGAATCTAGTTTCTGTTAACAGCATCTTGATAGTCGCATCCGTGTTTGGCGACATAGCGGTGAGGGCACAATTGAAGCGTGTATTCGTCATCGCCATACTTGCGTATCACCCGGCTTGATGGTATGGGGTGCCATTGGTTACCCGTCTTGGTCACCTCTCGTTCGCTTTGACGGCACTTTGAACAGTGGACCTTACGTTTCAGATATGTTACGACCCGTGGCTCTACCCTTCATTAGATCCCTCCGAAACCCTATATTTCAACAGGACAATGCACGACCGCATGTTGCAGGTCCTGTATGGGCCTTTCTGGATACAGAAAATGTTCGACTGCTGCCCTGGCCAGCCCATTCTCCAGATCTCTCACCAATTGAAAACGTCTGGTCAATGGTGGCCGAGCAACTGGCTCGTCACGATACGCCAGTCACTACTCTTGATGAAGTGTGGTATCGTGTTGAAGCTACATTTGCAGCTGTACCTGTACACGTCCAAGCTCTGTTTGACTCAATGCTCAGGCGTATCAAGGCCGTTATTACGGCCACAGGTGGTAGTTCTGGGTACTGATGTCTCAGGATCTATGCACCCAAATTGCGTGAAAATCTAATTACATGTCAGTTATAGTATAATATATTTGTCCAATGAATACCCGTTTATCATCTGCATTTCTTTTGGGTGTAACAATTTTAATGGCCAGTAGTGTAGATGCAGTTCGTGACTTTTGATAGTCACATTGATAATAATGTCCACAGACCTATCCACCGATCGAGTTTGTCATTCTCTTGATGAAACTGTTGTTTTAAAATGGCGTTACACAGTTATTGTTATTTATTTTCCAAGAACACAGGTTGGTAATTGTAACTCGATATTTTTGTGCATAATTATTAGTTTTCGTGTGAGGTAATGGAGACTGGTTATTATTGTCGGGATTAGTGAGTCCAATAGACTATGTGCAAAGTTATGGTAAAAAAAAAACTTGCGCATGGTACTTGAACGCGACGTAACGTAGCTCGATGAAACTTGAACCATACATAGAACGAACTGCTACTGTATACTACGGAAGGTAATTAAAAGGAATACGCAATGACACGAACAGAAATCACACTTTTATTCAAAGCCAATAATTACACTGAAGTCACCGGATTTATGATCGTCACCTGAACGTTACAGAAAGTGGGACACCGTTCATAATATGGCGTCAGATCACCACTGACGGCTATGCATGATTTGAAGCGTGCCCCCATGCTGACCATAGCGTCGGTAGGGAGTTTTTGTGGAAGGGAGTTCCGTTCAACCGTCAGAATGGTTGACAGCTGCTTGATGGTAGTTGGTGGATGCGGACGTGTTGCAGACTTGTCTCCAACACGTCCCACTCATGCCCGATGAGACTTACGTCGGGGGAACGGGCAGGCCAATAAATTTGATAAATATGTCTCGTTGCAATTCTGTAGTGTCTCTGTTGACTCCTTATATTCTAATAAATTCGCAGTTTTATTATATTACACTTCCTGTGTCTTATTTTAGTAATAAGCCACTCTACAGATATCTGATATACTGATAACGTGAAGGATGGGCAATTTTACTTTTAAAGCAGAAGTATAGCACACAAACTTTTAATAGAACCGTTGCAACACTGGTATTTGTAACACTTATAGTCGTTATGTTATAATGTTGTTTGTCTCTGTATTGATGGATGTCCTGGAACTTGTTCTGTGGTAATTTCTCCTCTCCACGAAGCCATAAGCTCAAGCAATGATTGTAATAGGTAGAAATTAACTGCTTTGTTTAGTAAAGTTAGGTTTTGTGTTGATATCACATGTGTCAGTTTTTTTCGACTATTCCAGTGCAGATCGTAATAGCTTGATTGGAACCGACCCACTGATTGTAGCTGGAAGGCGAACCCACCCTCCTGCTATATCACAGGTTCATCTATATCTACATCTACATACACAGTTCGTGAGCCGCTGCACGGTGCATGGCGGAGGGTACGCCCTATCTCTACTTGTCACTTCCTTTCCTGCTCCGCTCACGGATAAAGGGAGGGAAAGACGACTATCTATACAGCTTCGTATGAGCCATAATTTCTCGTGTCTTACTAATAATCAACATAGCGCTGTTTCGTAACTCTATTTTTATCCGACTTTGTATGTCCGTTAGATTTGAATAGATTAGATTAGGTTCAGTTTTCATACCATAGACCCAAAAGTGGGATGATTCTGTAGGTGTGGATAAAGTCAGAAAGTATAACACATAATTCTAAAACATTTCAATATAATACTTACTACACTGATTATTTGTCAAGACATTTTCAAACTGTCACTACATTACAGTAAAATCGAGCTCCTAACATTTACAGAATTAGTACACTGTCAGAATGAAACGTAGTTACGCACTTTTAATACATTTATCACACACAAAATACCTAATACTGGCTGTAGTGAGTAAGCGATGTCAATACTGAAACCTAACAGACATTTTCATTTAACCTGGTCTAACAGTCCCTGTTAAGATATTCATCTATAGAGTAGGAAGAGTTGTCCCTCAAAAAATCTTTCAAATTCTGTTTGAACTGTGCTTTATCTGAACCAAATTTCTAACGGTTGCTGGAAATTTAGTGAAAATGTGTGTTCCTGAATAGTGGACTTTTTTTGGACCAAGATAAGTGATTTTAGGTCTTTATGTAGATTGTTCTTATTCTCATACTGATACCATGTATTGCGCTATTGGTTGTAAGTATAAATACATTACTTGCAACAAATTTCGTTAAGGAATAAATATACTGAGAAGCAGTGGTTAGAATACCAAGTTCCTTGAAGAGGTTTCTATCTGTTGTTGTTGTTGTTGTTGCTGTTGCTGTTGTTTTTGTTTTTGTTGTGGTCTTCAGTCCAGAGACAGGTTTGATGAATCCCTCCATGCTACTCTATTCTGCACAAGCTTTTTCATGTCCAGGTAACTATCGCAACCTACATCCTTCTGATTATTGTATTCATCTCTTGGTCTCCCCCTACGATTTGTACACATGACACTGCCCTCCAATAAGAAGTTGGTGATCCCTTGAAGCCTCAGAACATGTCCTACCAACTGATCCCTTCTTCTAGTCAAGTTGTGCCACAAATTTCTCTTCTACCCAATTCCATTCAGTACCTCCTCATTAGTTGCGTGATCGACACATCTAATCTTCAGCATTCGTCTGCAGCACCACATCTCAAAAGCTTCTATTCTCTTCTTGTCTATACCAGTTATCGTCCATATTTCACATCCATTCTAGGCTACACTTCATACAAATACTACCAGAAAAGACTTTGTGATGAAGCATGCTGGGGTATTTTTACTTCCCCTCTTGTTTCACCATCTGTCTCCTTAAATTATTTTTTTCATTTTGGACTAAATTTGTGAGTATAATCTGCATTTTCATAAAAGAGAAAGGTTGGCCCTTAGTTTTAAAGAATAACACTAGATCTACTTTTGTGCTTAGTTTCATGTATGTAATTGATTTTCTAATTGATTTTGACAGTTCCTAGTTAGTATCTTTGGTTATAGGGTGAAATCAGTAACTGTTTAGTAACTTAAATTATATTGTTGAATTATAAAGAAATATAAAATCTGTGCTAATTATAAACATTTGGAGGAACAACTAATAGCATCCTAAAAGTATTTACTGGTCTCTATTCGAAAACATATTAGCAATGCCAGCACTTAATTAATTCCAAAGTAATTAATAGTTTCGTCAAAGGTAATGTTTGCGTAACTACATCTGTTAATTTCATCATTCAATTACAATTCGGCCTAACTTTTGTAGTAGAAGAAACTGTTAAAAACACGGAATTTTTCGATGTATTCATGTAATTCAATGAGTTATGTTTTAATTGTAATTTCTGTAAATAAGTCAAACAATGTGCCTATTATTGTGAATATATATAAGGGTACGATTTTTGGTCCCGAAACAGTCAGTCCACGGGCGAGTTTCAGACAAGGAACCTGTATTGCTTAGATCAACAACAATGCATCCACTTAATTGTCAAATAAGTGTAATAGGCTTTGTGCTAAAACAATGACAGTGTCTGTACAGTACGTACCATATTATGCGGCAAGAGTTATGTGGTCAGGTTTTTACTGCTGGTAGATGTTCAGTGTAAACTACTGTAGCAGTATGTTGTTTGCCTGCAAACAATTAATGAGTGTAGTCGAAAGTCAAAAAATAGTCCACCGGCCATATAACTGTGCAATATTGGGGGGTTGTGAACAGTGAAAGTAAAGAAGAACTGTGAAACGCAAATGAGCACCTGCCTTCTACATCATTTAAAGTAGTTAGTATTGAACTTCCACCCCCAATTTTTCAGCTAGTGTAGCAACGCAGTACGTTGACACAGAGGCCAATCAAAGAGGAAAGAAAGCAGGCGAATGTCACAGCTTTCTGACACTTAAATCAATACTCGATGTTAACAAATTTCTCTTCCTCAGAAATAATACCCTTGCCATTGCCAGTCTACATTTTATATCCTCTCTACTTCGGCCATCATCAGTTATTTTGCTCCCCAAATAGCAAAACTCCTTTACTACTTTAAGTGTCTCATTTCCTAATGTAATTCCCTCAGCTTCACCCCACTTAATTCGACTACGTTCCATTATCCTCGTCTTGCTTTTGTTGACGTTCATCTTATGCCCTCCTTTCAAGACACTGTCCGTTCCGTTCAACTGCTCTCCCAGGTCCTTTGCTGTCTCTGACAGAATTACAATGTCTTCGGCAAACCTCAAAGTTTTTATTTCTTCTCCATGGATTTTAATTCCTACTACAAATTTTTCTTTTGTTTCCTCTACTGCTTGCTCAATATACAGATTGAATAACATTGGGAATAGGCTACAACCCCATCTCAATCCCTTCTTAACCACTGCTTCGCTTTCATGCCCCTCGACTCTTATAACTGCCATCTGGTTTCTTTACAAATTGTAAATAGCCTTTCGCTACCTGTATTTGATCCCTGCCACCTCCAGAATTTGAAAGAGAGCATTCCAGTCAACATTTTCAAAAAGCTTTCTCTATCTTTAAAAATGCAAGAAACGTAGGCTTTCCTTTCCTTAATCTGTCTTTTAAGATATGTAATAGGGTCAGTATTGCCTCACTTGTTCCAACATTCTACGCAATCCAAACTGATCTTCCCCAAGGTCAGCTTCTACCAGTTCTTACATTCGTCCGTAAAGAACTCGTGTTAGTATTTTGCATCCGTGACTTATTAATCTGATAGTTCAGTAATTTTCACACCTGTCAACATCTGCTTCTTTTGGGATTGGAGTTATTATATTGTTCTTGAGCTCTGATGGTATTTTGCCAGTCTCGTACATCTTGCTCACCAGATGGTACAGTTTTGCCTGAGCTGGCTCTCCCAAAGCTATAAGTAGTTCTAATGGAATGTTGTCTACTCTTGAGACCTTGTTTTCGACTTAGGTCTTTCAGTGCTTTGTCAATTTCTTCTTGCAGTATCATATCCCCCATTTCGTCATCATCTACGTCCTCTTCCATTTCCATAATATCGCCCTTGTATGGGCCCTCTATATTCTCCTTTCACCTTTCTGCTTTCCCTTCTTTACATAGAACTCGTTTGGCATCTGAGCTCTTGATATTCATACAAGTTGTTCTTTTCTCCAAAGGTCTCTTTAATGTTTCTGTAGACAGTATCAATCTTACCCCTAGTGATATATGCTTCTCCATTCTCACATTTATCCACTAGCCATCCCCACTTAGCCATTTTGCACTTCCTGTCGATCGCATTTTTGAGACGTTTGTATTCCTTTTTGCCTGCTTCATTTACTGCATTTTTATATTTTCTCCTTTTATCAGTTAAACTAGCTCTCGTCTTTTTACCTAATTGACCCTCTTCTGCCTTCTCTATTTCATCTCTGATGCTACCCATTCTTCTTTTACTGTATTTCTTTTCCACTTTCTTCTCAGTCGTTCCCTAATGCTCTCTCTGAAACTCTCTACACTGGTTCTTTCAGTTTATCTAGGTCCATCTCCTTAAATTCCCATCTATTCACATTTTCTTCAGTTTTAATCTACAGTTCATAACCAATAGGTAGTGGTCAGATTCCACATCTGCCCCTGTAAATGTCTTACAATTCAAAACCTGGTACCTAAATCTCTGTCTTACCATTAAATAAACGCTGGATTACATGTCAGAATCCTACACGGTTCTGACTGTTCACGATATCAATATTATTCACCAGTTACCAATGATTCAGGATCGCCGTGCCAGGCGCTTATGGCCGCTTTCATGTCTGCTGCGGACACTAAACCTAAGACATTCATAGTAGGTAATCCAGTTACGAATAAAATTCCGTACACTGGAATTCCTTTTAGTAAATTGTACGTTATATTCAAAACCACTTGGACCCCACACAACACGATTATTTTTTACAATAATTAAAAGAACATATGTCAGATTAATCTTTGATCTCAGTCACTTCGTGCATCATAGAGAACAATAGATCGGAAAATTTCACAGACAATACAATGCCAATACATTCCTTTAATGGTATTATCCTTTGTTATACGATTATTCTTTGTAGAAAACTGTGTATAAAAATAAAAAAAGA
Source organism: Schistocerca piceifrons (assembly GCF_021461385.2). Classification (NCBI taxonomy): domain Eukaryota; kingdom Metazoa; phylum Arthropoda; class Insecta; order Orthoptera; family Acrididae; genus Schistocerca; species Schistocerca piceifrons. The sequence goes on from NC_060141.1 coordinate 86,511,615, forward strand.
ACATGTTATTGGAAATTATTTACATTTCACCGTTCAATAATAAGTCATTTCTTTATCAGTTTTCACATACAGGTTTAAAAGTCATTTCTGGAGAAGTATTCATCACTTGACAAATCTCGAACACTGACGCATACACTGGTGACACAAAATATTGCCGTTGACATTACAACCCTTCTTAAATTTGCATTAGGAATAATATCCACCAGTGAAACTATAAATACGGTGTTTTCCAAGGTCAAAGTATTTACATCTCAAGAGTCGTCCACATCAGAAGAAGACCAAAAAGTGTCAGTTCATGTCAATTTAAACAACGCTAGAATGATAGATCCGACTGGTAGGCAACGATATGCAGATTTGCTGGTAAGCAGAGTACTACGTAGTAGTGCGTGTACCAGTACTGTATAGTGCAATGAACAAGGTTTTAGGAGTGGATTTGCTGGCAATGCATTTGCCTAATAGCCAAGGAAAACCTCCTGTATCGCGGTTCGGAACTATTTTGATTTAATTTCCGGACAATGTTATTGCCCCGTGCCGCGAATCCATAGGCCGCGCCACGTTCTCAGTAGTATTCATCTTTGGCCAAAGGGCGTTCCAAGCTGCCAGACAATCCTTGCTTTCTTGAGGTTCGGGTATGGGACTGGGAGGTTGGTAGAGGAGCAGAGCAGGGAGTGGGGTCAGCATTTCACGCAGTGGTGGTTCGACTGGTCTCATATTCTGCATCTGTGGTTCGCGTCCGTAATCCTTCCTGGTGCACGCGAGGCTTGCTGATCGTGGTGATCGGGAAGGGTCAGAGTGGGACCGGCCCCAAGGAGTAAGCCGCCAGCGTTTGGCTCCGTAGCAGCGGCTTGTGGACAACGGCTAGGGGAGAGGTAGTCCTGCCACTGGGGAAAGGCGGCTCTCACCCGGAGTCAACTTGAGTTTTCTAACAGCTTGCTCGATTTTACTAAGAGTGACCACGCTTTGCCACTTTCCCAGTTCATAGCGTCGCAGTATCTCACGTTGTGCTCTTGGAGCAACAAAGTTTGCTGTTCGACTAATTATTTCAATCTCTTCAGTGTTTTTAACCGAAAGTGTTGTGTATTCTGCACCTCGTGTGGTTCAGAATGGTTCAAATGGCTCTGAGCACTACGGTACTTAAATTCTGAGGTCATCAGTCCCCAAGAACTTAGAACGATTTAATCCTAACTAGCCTAAGGACATCACACACATCCATACCCGAGGCAGGATTCGAACCTCTGACGGTAGCGGTCGCGAGGTTTCAGACTGTAGCGCCTATAACTGCTCAGCCATCCCGGCTGGCGTACTTTGTGTGACTGGCTGGTATAGATCTGATTTTCTGGGACCGGGAAAGCAGATAGTTAAACTGTGTGAGGTGAAACTCAGCCTCCTTTAGTATTTCTGGTTTTTGTACTTACGTTTTTAAGGTGTGTCCTCTTCTGAATTTTGTTGATCGTAAAACGGTTTTCCACTGCACTCCGCGCTTGTGCTTTGTTTGAATGGGCTCTCCGATCCGGGTAATTTGCGAGAGAAATTTCTGAATTAATTCTGCTCCCTTTTGGTGTTGAAGGGAAACGTCTTTCGCTTGGCACAGAAACTCGGCCTGCAGCAGGCTCTACTGTTGTTTCTACGGCGAAGGAGGTTCGTATGTAACGGGTATTGGCATTTACGTAACTTGTTAAAGAACTTGATTTTTATGAAGATATTAACTGTGATGCATAAAAATTTTACGGTATACTTATCGCTCCAAATTCAGATAAAATCCCAACCTTTCGATTAAATGCACCATTATTTTCGTCAAAGACTAAAAGTATTGTGAGCTGGCAAGGTTCCCTCTTTTATACCTCCATAGAGGCATTCGATTGGCTGCATTACGTGTCTCTATTGAAATTGTTTTCACTAAGTCTGATTTCAACAGCTTCTTTTCTCGGGGTCCCAATAGTTCGAAGAGTGAGCCTCTATTGTCGAGAGTTCGAACAAGATCTTCGGCTTATTTAACAGACTGTGCTCTGCCACCGCTGAATAATTTCAGCAGAAACATCGGTTACGCATTTAGGTTACATGGAAGCGTGCACTTTAAAAGGAAGAGACACAGAGGAATACTTCCAGCTGTTCACCACCCGTTGTCATGAATGGCGCTGTAGGTAAAGTTAGATAGAGATCGCGCCACCTCTGTACCCACCATCATGAGGCAATCCAGCCAATTGAATGCCGTTCTAGGGGTGCAAAAGAGAAATCCAGCTCACGATAGTCAGTTTTGGTCTCTGACGAAGATAATGGTGGGTCTCATCCAAAGCTTGGAATTTTATATGAATTTGTCGCGGCGAGTGAACCGAGAAATTCTTGTGCAAGAACTCCGCCGCGAAAAACTTCGTAGTCGTATTAACTTGGAAGTTGCTTGAACGTCTGTTTGGTTAGTATTTAAATGCTGACTTTAGAGTGTCATACTAATGTAACGTGTCTAAAAGACAGTGAGAGTGCTAGTGCAACCTATTTTTAAGTACTTTTTTAAATCTGTAAGTACCTTTTTAAATTTTTCGTCAAGTGTTAATCTTTCTGTTCTTGTATAAGCCCATGAGCGTTCTTTAAATCTTGGGCACCTCGCTATCAAATTTTGGTGCTTGTCCATTTGTATCATCTACTTTCTCACCCTTTCGTATACATGTGCGCCATTAGAAATTACTGGGAGTTGTTTTTATTCCATTTTAATTTAACTGTTATTAGAGAAAAAGATTCCGTTGGTTAATGGCAGTACCTAATGTGTAAAGCTGATCAGTTATCATTCTCACTTTATTGTTATTTCGCGTGTGAGTTTTAGAATGAAATGGCTTCTTACTCCTCTGATCAGTTTAGAACGTGGAGGGCCCCGATTAACCGGTAGCGTCCTATTCCGTTTGCGTTCAGTTAACATATTCCGTTCTTTTGTTGACTTCTCGTATTTTTAAAGAGACTTGGTAATTGTAATGAAACGTATTTAAAATTTATTCGTGTCAAGAATTATCATGAAACTCTGTTTTCCCAGTTCTTCCATCCCCAAGGAAACGAAGCCGCAGTCCGCATGACGGTTACCCAAGTTGCTAACCAAGCGTTGTTGCACCACGAAATCGTGTATCAGTGCAATTGACTACGTTGCCAACAGTGAGAAGTGAAGATTGTTTGATACAGTATGCCAGCTTGCACGTTGTGTAACTGTTTAAAACTGTCGTTGACAATAAGTATCTACTAGACCTTCGATGTTTCATTCAATCGGTAGTTTCCAGAAGAAAGGGAATGGTTATGGTTGAAAAAACTTTCTCCTATTATTTTTAATTTCGTCTTACCAAAATAATTATCTTCTTTACGTTAACGTCCTATCTCAATATCTTGAAAAGGTGGAGTGTCCGTAATTACGCATTACAATATTTAAAATTGAGGGGTTTGTTCCCTCCTTAAAACTCAATTTTAATTAGGCATTAAAACTTCTTATTACATCAGAAATATTATATTTTCACAAAGCATTCTTAATAAAGCATATAGAGGAAATGTCTGTACTACTGGAAGATTTTGAAACCTTTATCTATGAAATTTACCCTGAAAGTCATTACTGTCCTTCACTTCTGCAGTAGCTGTTGTTACCAACACCTCATAAAATCGACTGTACTCATTTTGAGTGTGTGTCTATCTTGCGCACATCCTTGTCTTGTATTGGAATTTTTCCATGATATGCCATTTCCGCTGGATTGTGGAGTACTCCTGCAAGAAAGTGTATTTCATCAATGAACACAGATGCGACTAAATAACCTTTAGGTAAGAAGTATTGTAATTGCCTGTATTTGGACATCCAAAATGAGGGCTTCCCATGGACTTCCTTTTTCTTTTGTAGAACTTAGCCCTCCAGTTGTTGATTTCCAGGATACTTTCAGCAACGATTTTAGTAACACTGAATCCTATCTTCCCCGTGGACTGAATCAAATCAACGTATTGTTGTGGTGTGTTAATTCCGTCAAGTCGTCTTCATTTCCGGATTCGCAGCACTGCAATCACATTTGAGAAACGAAAGCTCTGGCAACGAGACGTACTGATAAATCTTTGGAAATAGCCCAGTAGCAAGCACTGTAAGGAGAAAGCGCAGTAAATAGTGTTATTGCCGTTTGACATCCGCAGGCGTCACTGGAAAGGTGACGTTCTTTCATCTTAGGATCAATGTTTATTTACCACCACAGCACGCTACGTGCTTCGTCATGTCCACGTTTAGCTTCTCCTTCCACCTAAACGTAAAAATGAGGAAAAATCTATTTTCATAGCTTGTATGCAGAATACATTAACCAGCATTTTCACAGACAGAATAACGAGCGTTTTCACAGACAGAACATTTCCTTAGCAGACATTTATAGTAAAGGGAAGTTTCCCATATAGTAAAATGCTAGTGCTCTGACCTTAGAGTCATTAGAAGAAAGGGTTCTAATTTATTTGTATTTGAAATTAACCTTCCGAACAGGACGATCATGACTGATCTTTCGGACGACAGCAGATCGCCATGGATTGTCGTTTAGATGCGAACTTATTATCTTTGCAGTTAGTTCTTCACAACTACTACAGACATCCATTTGAGGACGTCAAAATCTATAACCATAATATTCGTGGAAGTATTGTCTATATAAGTCGTGTTGTCATACACGTTCCTTGAAGTTATGTTCGACAAACGACTATGTTAAATTTTCATTGCTGTAGTTTGTTTCTTCAGTGCTGCAGTGTTTCTTCAACAGTAAATTCGCTTATGTATTCATCGATAAAAACATGATATTCGGTATTGCATTAAACGGATGTCCATGCTAGCCTCAAACGAACTACGAAAGCCTAGATTGCAGCTATAGATGATATTAATAGACTGCTTCATCATTTGTGCAATACACAACGCTAACTGCATTTTACACAGTAATGTGTTCATTGGATTTCGTAATACAATAAATAAAAATGCTATCTCGTTTCACTGTTATTTCTCTTTGAGACCGCCCTCATAATGGCAAATTCCACTCAATCAGCAACATTAAGAACGTACCGTGTTCATTTGTGGAACGTGTATCAAGCAAAGTTTTCAAGTGAAGTTAGTTTTCATCTGTACTTAAATTTTCGGTACACTTATGTTTACAAGAGCAAACGGTTCTATTATTCGTCTTAGACGGTGCTCTTATACCCGTCCTAACACACGTTTACACGTCACCAGTAAGTCGTTTGTTTTACTGCGCTTCGTACGGTTTATGGACGACGAATAGCTTTCTTCATTTTTACCGTAGCAGAGTCACCATCACATTCAAATATGGATGAAGACATTATAGCAAGTACCACAACATTAAATAACTGAAATGTTGGTCTGCAAAAATGAACAAGACACCACTTGAGAAACACCAAACTAACACGCTTTTGAAACACCTACAGTAGTTGCTTTGTCGATACCTACAGACTAAAGAATGTTATGAAGTCCGATTAACGTGGCATCTTTTCGTTTCATTTTTATAGCTGATAATATGCATCTACAGCGCGCAATACAAATAAAGGTTCACTTTCTCGAAATCGCGGAATTGTCTCCAATCAACGGATAAGTTTGAAATTTGTCTCTAAGGTGCTTACAACCTACTATGCAATTCTTTAAAAGTGTGATGCTCTGTGACACTTCCCTCTGGCTCGAAGACGCCTCAAACGACAAGGTGTCGACACACGCGAAAGAAAGGGCTATATCTCAAAAGTTTATGAGAGGCGTAAAGTGGATTAACGATGTCACTTAGGCACTGCTTTTCACCATTATTACGCCCAACGCCACTATGGACGTGTCCCGTGATGGGATCATGCCTCCTATTACACACAGATCACACCTAGCTTTCAAGACTCTGCGATGAAGGTCAAAACCATGAAACCTAGCATTCAGATTATGCGGTTTTCGTGTAGTTGGCCGAGGAAAATATTTCAGACGCTAAATCGCTCAGAATCGACATGAAATGGCTTCGAAAGGTGGCATAAGTGGCGTCAGTGATATCACCCATTCTCTGGAACCATTGATTCCCACACATATCGTGGTCGCAACGACAGCTGGCAGTGTGATGAGCAAGGGGACGACGTTCTTGACAATCTATGACACTGACACCCCTGGAGGAGTCAGCCATTAGCTGACGGCATGCTGTTATTGTGAACAGTTCAGTGAAACGGTTGTTTTAATCAGAATCGAGAGTAAGCCGACACCGACAACGATGGTTCGGAATTAGAAGCAGGCTTCGCGACCTAAAGATGAAGAGATAGAGGAAAAATATGAGGATACTGAACGGGTATTTCAGACGGAAACCTATGAGGGACTGGAATGGAGCTGTAGGGAAAGGAGTAGAAGCAATGGTTACAAGAGAATATGGACTCGGTAGTAGCAATGACAGAGGAGAAAGACTAATTGACCCCTGCAATAAATTTCAGCTAGTAATAGCGAATACTATGTTCGGGAATCACAAGACGAGGAGGTATACTTGGAAAATGCCGGGAGATATGGGAAGATTTCAGTTAAATTACATCATGGTCAGGCAGAGATTCTGAAATCATATACTAGATTCTAAGGCATACCGAGGAGCAAATACAGACTCATATCACAACTGAGTAATGACGTAGAGTAAGTTGAAGCTTGAGACACGTCAGGAAGAATAAACGTGCAAAGAAGTTGTAACACTCCGGTTTATTCTTACTGACTTATCCCGCTCGATCGAGATCTGATAGCAGCCCAAAACAGACATTAATTAATGTGACCGTGTACCTAATGGGGCTGGCAATCGGATTGGACTGCTACGGAGATGTTACATTCCATTCTGTCCTTCTCAAATGCTGTAATAATAAAATGTCTGGTGGCAAGAAGAACAACAATACAGCTTCATCAATCAACGACCTATATTCATCACAAAAACACCAAAATAAGGAGACAGCCACTGCCTTCGTCTTACAGAGTTAATAACGGCTAATCTTAGCACAGGCCTCCTTGTTATTCATTATCGTCACACGCAAATTTTAATCACTGTATCCAACACTGCAATCCAACACTGCAATCCAAATGATGCCGGCGCGGTAGACGCGTAATTACAAATATCGGCACAAAAATATCACTGATCACTCTATTAATTATACTTTTCCACTTTCCCGTATATAAACCACGGCGATGGCCACTCCCTTTGTCGGTACGGTCTTGCATTCCAGTCACAGACCTCCACCCGGCTCGGCCCACAGCATGGGTCCCACTCTACTGTCTCAACACTCGCTCTCGCCACCCGACACACATTATCGATTGTTTGTCCTGCCGACCTGTGCTGTCGCAAAACTTATAGTAAGGGCCTACGGACCCCTTACAAAGTGGGAGATAAAAAGTGCTAGGGATAAAGAAATACGGCTGAAATTCTGTTAGGCTACATATACAGTGCGAAAAGCCCCCCTGCGGGTCCGGGGATTAGAATAGGCCCGCGGTATTCCTGCCTGTCGTAAGAGGCGACTAAAAGGAGTCCATCCCCCTCACGGGGGTAGTTCGCGCCTGCGTCCGGAGACGGACGGTTCCACGACCTATCATCGTGGTCCCTTTGGTTTATTCACTTCTCGTTTCTTCCTTCCCTTTGTTGGTTCCTTTCTTTGCTCTTCTCCACCTCACTGTCTTCCTTACTCTTTCCCTTGCCTTCTCCTTGCCTTTTTCTCCTTGCCTTCTCATTGCCTTTTTCTCCTTGCCTTCTCATTGCCTTTTTCTCCTTGCCTTCTCATTGCCTTCTTCTCCTTGCCTTCTCATTGCCTCCTTCTCCTTGCTTTCTCATTGCCTTCTTCTCCTTGCCTTCTCTGGTCTCCGCCTCGGCGTTTGAGACAGTCTGTCCTCTTTCTCCCTCTCTCTTCTTTTTCCTCTTCTTCCTTCCTCCCTGTGCGTGTCTGAAGGCCGACCCACGCGTTCGCACGCGTAGCCGGTGACGGGGTAACGCGTAAGTCCCCGCCCTGGGTAGACATGTAAGGCACGCGCGTACCCCCTGGTAAAGGCCAGGCCCGGGGAGGGGTGATTGCCTGAGCTGATACCTTCTGACCATGCCGATTGGTCCCTCCGTCTGTTTCTCGGGAGGTGTGACCTGAGGTGTAAACATTCACCTAAGGCGGGAGTGCCCTCTGAGAGGGTCCCCACAAGGAAGGAGCGCGCCATCGGAGACGCTGGCAATCATGGGGGATTCCTCCGCAATGGATTCTACTCCATCTCTTTCGACTTCGACCCAAAAACGGAAACGTGACCAGCCAACAGTGACAAAAGTACTACCGCCTGCCCCACAGTTCCTCGTAGTTTCTCGAACTGAGGACGGAAAGGATTTTTCCTCTGTCAACCCTTTCGTTATTCAGAAGGGCGTAGATGCCATAGCCGGATCTGTCAAATCCTGTACCAGGTTGCGTAATGGCACCTTATTACTAGAAACTGAGAATGCCTTTCAGGCACAAAAACTGCTTCGGGCCACCCTCCTGTACACGTTCCCTGTCCGGGTGGAGGCCCACCGAACTTTGAATTCGTCTCGTGGTGTGGTCTATACTGGCTCCCTCGACGGATTGACTGACGAGGAGCTCCAATCATTCCTCGCTGAGCAGGGCGTGACGGCTGTCCATAGGGTCATGAAAAAGGTCAACAATGACCTTGTACCGACCCGGACAATTTTCTTGACCTTCGATAGTGTTAAGCTGCCATCGCGCATTAAGGCGGGCTACGAGGTTATTTCTGTTCGCCCCTATATCCCGACACCTACGCGCTGCTACCAGTGTCAGCGTTTCAATCACACTCGACAGTCTTGTTCCAATGCGGCTAAATGTGTCACCTGTGGCAGGGATGCCCATGAGGGTGACTGTCCACCTCCGTCTCCTCGTTGTGTGAACTGTCAGGGTGACCATGCAGCATCCTCCCGCGACTGTCCTGTCTATAAGGAAGAACGCTGTATCCAGGAAATTCGGGTCAAAGAGAAAGTGTCCACCTCGGCTGCTCGCAAGCTATTGGCTAGTAGGAAGCCCACGCTGCTCCCAGCGGGGAAATACAGTACTGTCCTCGCCTCTCCTCGGCCTACCCGGGAGGTAGCAACCCAGACATGCGATCTGACCTTCAGCACCACGGTCGTCCGTTCGGCCAGTGCTAAGATCGCGCGGTCGACGTCTCCTCTTCCTCCCATCACCCCACAGACACGAGCACCTTCTTCAGCTTCTGCTAAGACGAAGACACCGAAGTCAGATGCACGGGCCTTCAAGAAGGAACCATCCCGTGCAGACTTCCTCCGTACCTCGACCTCACAGCCTTCGACCGGTACTTCCACTACACGTCCTTCCAAAAAGGCGCATAGGAAGCACAGTTCTCCTTCCCCGCCACGGCGCATTTCTTCTCTTGCGCCACCCAGCGGCTGCCGCCCCAGGCCGTCATCCGTTTCGCCTGGCCGCACCACTGGTCGCCGTACATCTGGCCGTTCACTGGCGGAGGAAGCTCCCCCTCCCGGCCATCCTCCCGAGATGGCCGATGACCCTATAGACCCAATGGACGATGACTGTCCGCCTACTGATAGCGGCGGCAGTGCTCGCTCGAAGCCAGGCCCTAAGCGGCCTTCGAGGTGACCACTTCTCTCATCTTTCTTTTCTTACGATGGCACTTATTCACTGGAATATTCGCAGCATTCGCTCCAACCGAGAGGACTTGAAGTTGCTGCTCCGCTTGCACCGTCCGCTTGTCGTAGCCCTCCAGGAAACGAAGCTACGCCCATGCGATCAAATTGCCTTGGCACACTACACCTCTGTGCGTCTTGACCTACCCCCTGTGGTAGGTATCCCAGCTCATGGAGGGGTTATGTTGCTGGTCCGGGATGATATTTACTACGATCCCATCACGTTGCACACCGGCCTGCAGGCAGTTGCCATCCGCATTACTCTCCCCACTTTTACGTTTTCCTTTTGTACCGTTTACACTCCATCGTCATCTGCCGTTACCAGGGCAGACGTGATGCAACTTATTGCTCAGCTACCTGCACCATTTTTGTTAACTGGAGACTTCAATGCCCACCATCCCCTTTGGGGCTCTCCAGCATCCTGCCCGAGGGGCTCCTTGTTAGCAGACCTTTTCAACCAGCTCGATCTTGTCTGCCTCAATACTGGCGCCCCTACTTTTCTTTCGGACACATCTCACACCTATTCCCATTTAGACCTCTCTATATGTACTCCCCAACTTGCACGCCGGTTTGAGTGGTATGCACTTTCTGATACATATTCGAGCGACCACTTCCCGTGTGTTATCCATCTCCTGCAGCATACCCCCTCTCCGTGCTTCTCTAATTGGACCATCTCCAAGGCAGACTGGGGGCTCTTCTCTTCCAGGGCGACCTTTCAGGATCAAACCTTTACAAGCTGCGATCGTCAGGTCGCACACCTCACGGAAGTCATTCTCGCTGCTGCTGAATATTCCATCCCTCACCCTCCTTCTTCTCCACGTCGCGTACCGGTCCCCTGGTGGACCGCAGCATGTAGAGACGCTTTACGTGCCCGTCGACGTGCTTTACGCACTTTTAAACGCCACCCTACAGTGGCGAATTGTATCAATTATAAACGATTACGTGCTCAGTGTCGTCGTATTATCAAAGAAAGCAAGAAAGCCAGCTGGGCTGCTTTCACAAGCACCTTCAACAGTTTTACTCCTTCTTCTGTTGTCTGGGGTAGCCTGCGCCGGCTATCTGGCACTAAGGTCCACTCCCCAGTTTCTGGCTTGAAGGTCGCGAATGAAGTCCTTGTGGCCCCTGAGGCTGTCTCCAATGCCTTCGGCCGCTTTTTCGCAGAGGTTTCGATCTCCGCTCATTACCACCCTGCCTTCCTCCCCCGAAAACAGGCAGAGGAGGCTAGGCCACCTAACTTCCGCTCCTCGAATCGTGAAAGTTATAATGCCCCATTCACCATGCGGGAACTCGAAAACCACTTGCCCGGTCACGGTTCTACGCTCCAGGGCCTGATTCTATTCATATTCAGATGCTGAAAAACCTGCGGGTAAAGGTTTACTTCTTCGTACTTATAATCGCATCTGGATTGAGGGACATGTTCCCGCATGCTGACGCGAGTCTATTGATGTACCGATTCCTAAGCCGGGGAAGGACAAGGACTTGCCTTCCACTTATCGACCCATCTCGCTTACCAGCTGTCTCTGTAAGGTGATGGAGCGAATGGTTAACTCTCGTTTGGTTTGGCTGCTCGAATCTCGACGCCTACTTACCAATGTACAATGTGGATTTCGTAGGCGCCGCTCTGCTGTTGACCATCTGGTTACCTTGTCGAACTTCATTATGAATAACTTCTTGCGGAAGCACCCGACCGCGGCTGTGTTCTTTGATTTGGAGAAGGCTTACGACACCTGTTGGAGGGCGGGCGTTCTCCGCACCATGCATACATGGGGCCTTCGCGGTCGCCTTCCTCTTTTTATTCGTTCCTTTTCAATGGATCGACAGTTCAGGGTACGTGTGGGTTCTGTCCTGTCAGACAACTTTCGCCAAGAGAATTGGGTGCCACAGGGCTCAGTTTTGAGCGTCGCTCCCTTCGCCATAGCGATCAATCCAATAATGGATTGCCTCCCAGCTGATGTATCAGGCTCCCTTTTTGCGGACGATTTTACCATCTATCGCAGAGCGCAGCGTACATGTTTCCTGGAGCGCTGTCTTCAGCGTTCTCTTGACCGTCTTTACTCCTGGAGTGTCGCCAATGGCTTCCGTTTTTCTGCCGAGAAGACGGTCTGTATTAACTTCTGGCGCTACAAAGAGTTTCTCCCACCGTCCTTACGACTCGGTCCCGTTGCTCTCCCATTCGTGGAGACAACAAAATTTTTAGGTCTTACATTTGACAGGAAACTTAGCTGGTCTCCACATGTCTCATATTTGGCTGCCCGTTGTACCCGTTCTCTAAATGTCCTCCGTGTTCTCAGTGGTATGTCGTGGGGAGCGGATCGAACCGTCCTACTTCGCCTATATTGATCGATCGTCCGCTCCAAGCTGGATTATGGGAGCTTCGTATACTCCTCTGCACGGCCGTCCATCTTATGCCGCCTCAGCTCCATACAACATCGGGTATTACGTCTTGTGGGTCTGAGCACTATGTGACTCAACTACTGAGGTCATTAGTCTTACGTCTTGTGATCGGAGCGTTTTATACCAGTCCCGTCGAGAGTCTTCATGCTGAAGCCGGTGAATTGCCACTCACCTACCGGCGCGATATACTGCTTTGTCGGTATGCCTGTCGGCTACTGTCAATGCCCAACCACCCGTCTTATCGTTCCTTTTTTGACGACTCTCTCGACCGTCAATACGGGTTGTATGTCTCTGCCCTGCTACCCCCTGGAGTTCGCTTTCGTCGCCTCCAACACCTTGATTTTTCACTCCCTGCAACCTTTAGAGTGGGCGAGAGCCACACGCCACCTTGGCTTCAGGCTCAGGTTCGCGTTCACCTTGACCTCAGCTCGCTCCCAAAGGAGGTTACCCCCGGTTCGCTATATCAGTCCCGTTTTGTCGAACTTCGTTCAAAGTTCATTAATATGACTTTCATTTATACAGATGGCTCTAAGACAAATGACGGGGTCGGGTGTTCTTTTATTGTCGGGGCACAAAGTTTCAAACACCGGCTCCATGGCCATTGTTCGGTCTTCACAGCTGAGCTCTTTGCCCTCTACTAGGCTGTTCTTTACATCTGCCGCCACCGACATTCTGCTTATGTCATCTCCTCCGACTCCCTGAGCACCATCCAGAGCCTCAGTGATCCGTATCTGGTTCACCCTTTCGTGCACCGGATCCAACGCTCTCTTCAGCAGCTGGTGGACAACGGGTCTCCGGTTAGCTTTATGTGGGTTCCTGGCCATGTCGGTATCCCTGGGAACGAAGCTGCAGATGTCGCGGCTAAGGCTGCAGTCCTCCAGCCTCGGATAGCTTCTTGTTGTGTCCCTTCATCAAATTGTAGCAAGGTCATTTGTCGGCGCATTTTATCGCTGTGGCATGCCGATTGGGCTGCATTTACTGACAACAAGCTTCGGGCCTTGAAACCTCTTCCCGCGGCTTGGACGTCCTCCTCACGCCCTTCTCGGCGGGAGGAGGTCGTTTTGGCCCGGTTACGAATTGGAGACTGTCGGTTCAGCCATCGCCATCTGCTGACGGCTGAGCCGGCGCCGTTCTGCCCATGTGGGCAATTGCTAACAGTCCGCCACATTTTAACGTCCTGTCCGGATTTTAATACACTGCGTCTTGACCTTGGCCTGCCATATACTCTGGATGCCACTTTAGCGGATGACCCAGGAGCAGCTCTCGCGTTCTTCGTTTCATCAACTTGACAAACCTGTCTCAGGACATTTGATAATGCTGTTTGTTTTTTAATCCTCTGCCTGTATGTCTTTTATAGTATTGTCCCTTTTAGTTGCTGTTTTAACCTTGTGCCTCTCGGTGCATTCCTAACTTAGTCTGGGCGCTAATGACCATTGTAGTTGTGCGCCCTAAAACCACAAAAAAAAATTCCTGGCCAAAGAAGTCTACTAGTGTCACATACAGGCGTTAATTAGGAAGACATTTCTGGGAATGTACGTTTGGGGCACAGAAATCTATGGCAGTGGAACATGGACTGTGGGAATGCCGGAACAGAAGAGACTCGAAGCATCTGAGATGCGGTACTGCACAAGGATGTTGAAAATTAGGTGCGCTCATGAGGTAAGCAATGATTAGGTTATCTGGTGAATGACGAGTAAAGGGCAAGAAGAAGGGACAGAATGGTAGGACATCTATTAAGACAGAAGGGAATAATTTCCATAGTAGTAGAGGGAACTGTAGAGGATAAAAACTGTGGAGGAAGACAGAGATTAAATGCATCCTGCAAGTAAGTGAGGACGTAGGTTGAAAGATTGAATCCGAGATGAAAAGTTTGGTACAGGAGAGGAATTCGTAGCGGAAGTCATCAAACCAGTCAGAAGACTTGTGACTTAGCAGCTAGATTGTAAGTGATCGCACTCCTTTGCAGCTCAGTGCGACAGCAGTTTCAGCTCTGGTGTACAAGGTGGAACCAATAGGGGCCGTTCAAAACCATTCGACGAAATCTGAATGCGGTCTGAAGAAACAAAGGGTGCCTTCCTGTTTCGCTCCCTCGAGTAACGTGATCACAGAGGGTTCCGACATTGACACTCGTGTGAAGAAAGTGGAAAAGCTTCCTTTTAAAATCTTCCAGTTCAATAGAACCCATAGTGCGACGGACGTCGCCTTTGTTGAGCTCTTCAAAAATGTTCCTGAACGGGGAAAGTGTGTGGCATAATCCTAGGCGCCTGCAGACAGGCAACTACTTAGATACTGCTGCATTTAGGATGGCCTAGTAGTAGGTGCAAGAGTAGTAGCGTAGCCTGTCTGCAATCGCCTAGGACCCTAGTCAAGGCACTGAGTGCGTTCCCCAACTTGAGAGTTTGGGAATCTTTGCGTCGCACTCCTATGTGATCACCCCTCATGAGACCGCAAAATAGATGGGCTGAAAAAGCGTGGGTCCCTTCACTGCTTCGTTCAAATTTTGGTCGACTGGTTTTGAACAGTCCCTGTTGGTTCCACCCTGTACGCCAGAGTAAATATTGCGGTCACACTGCACTCCAAAAGGGAGCGATCACGTACAGTGGGTTTACTGGCCCACCATGTCCTTAAGGAATGGTTGACTCGAGGAGGGGGGGGGGGGGGGGTGTTAGCACTGTGAAAGATTGTCAAGAATGTTGACATGTTGCTCATCACATTCCGAACCATCGTTTTCAGGCGTCAAATGAGGTGGAATCAACGCCTCAGGGGAATGATGTTTTAATTGACTCCATTTATGCCTTCTCCTAAGGCCATTTCGTGTCAGTTCTGAGCAACAGTGTATCCAAAATGTTTTCATCGGCCACATATAAGAAAACCGCTTGGTTTGAATGCTGGGCGTCATGGCTCTGACCTCCATCTGGGAGGCGTCATAAGAAGGGGTGAAATGAGGGTAATACGGGCTGTGACGACCTTTCAATCGCGTGACACGTCCATGGTAGCGTTGGAAATAATTGTGATGAAGTTTGGTGACAATGCGACCTCTTTAACCAGTCTTACACGTCAAGTGAATTTCTTAGCTGTGGCCTGTCTATAGCCTGGTTTGATACCTATCTGTTTGAAGTGCCGACGAGCCAGAGAGTGACGTCACAGAGGGCCACGCTTTTTCAGTATCACAGGAGGAGGTTGTAGCTACTTTAGAGACCAATTTCAAAGTTAGACCTCGCGTTGAGAGACCATTGCGGGGTTAGAAAAAATGATCCTTTAATTTTGTTACGCAGTGTACATGCAAACACAAGTTGGGTAAAAAAGAAAAAAAAATGTCTATTTTAGGCACTTTTTCCCTTCTTCGACTACAGGTTCAATGCAATTTCAACTCCACACAACAGATGAGTCATGAAAAGGCAGTTTCGGTTGGTTACTATAATCTACTGGCGTTAACATTCCATACAAAGCGAAGTAGAAAGCAGCTAAAACTTGGTCCTGTCTTACTTCGGTATGCAGCCATTGGGATGTGATACATTTGAAGATGCTCTGATATGTCTGCATCACATATCGCAAGATGGCACAATCTAACCGCGTCAATTTATTTAAATTACTTCGAAAATTATCGTAGTATAACAACCGCCCACGGATCCATGTAACAAGTGACCTACAATGTTAAACGACTAGGAACAGTATCAGGGATAATATCAAGTAGTTACTGTAATTATTTGGCTCACGAAGACGAGGTTCGAGAACGTTTGCGTGCGCCGGCAATAATTATCTGATGACGCGAAGTTTACTGCAACAAGGATACACTGATATTTAATCACGCAGCCTTTGTACTAAACAATAATTACCACCGAGATCCTCTCCATTTACGTCAGAAAACTTCGGTGTAACATAAAATTTCCAGTCTGATTTAGTGCGTGACTTTCAGTACAGATTTTCTACGCTGATCACCCGTCCTCACTTCCGTAATTACTTCGCCCAACTTCTCAGCAAATAATCTTCTTGAATGGTACCAGCAATATTCTTCCTTTGCACATTGTTCCAACTTGCTCAGCACGTAAAGTCTCTACTTCACAACATGGATGACAGACCTCATTTACCTAAAACTGGAAAGGTAAACTTTGACCTTCGCTGATTAGAAATACAATCAATCCGGAATTTATGGTCAGATTCTCAATGCCCATATTTTAAAGAAAAACCAAATTTTGAGGAAATGTGGTGCAACAATAAAATCGTGAGACCTAACTCATTACCAACTATTTTAAGTACTTCGTTGTTTTGCTTCACCATTAGCTTTGTACTGTAGGAATCTCAACATTTAACTGTTTAAATGATGTTACTTTCGTCATTTAACAGAAGTAGTGCATCCGGGAGAAAATAGAGTAAGACACATTTTGAAAGCATTATAATTTGGACAATCCTACATGACTGTGACTCGTACCAATGGTATTATCGACTTACGCACTTCCTCTTCCGTGGTAGGATTGCATTACTACATAAATTAAACGAGACTGTTCCCATTACTAAGCAACTGTTGCCACTGTAGTGCGCATCTGTTTTTCGACTCCAAACTGTGTCCTTAGAGTGTGACGAGTTTCATCAAAATCGTTCTATACGTTTTGCTTTTGTTCTTCATTGGAATTCCCGCTACTGTGATATTCCTCTCTTGTGCCAGCCTCTCCGTTTCAGAGTAGTCGTTATATACATTCCCAAATCTCTTACGAAGCTCCAACATAGTGATGGAGGGTAGGACCGGCAACTTGGGTTACTAAAATCTTTATTTTCGTTGAGCGTACGTCTCTATAATAGTCATTTCATTGTGGCGATTAATTTCGGACAATCAAGTCCATTTTCAAATAACCACTGTACAAGTGAGTAACCAAATACACATTATACCTCACCATTAGCCATTACAAAATGATAAACTTGGTATGAGCATACAGTGTCAATTCTTTCCAGTCAAACGCAGCAAACACTCTTATTGCAAGTATGACATTACTTAAATCCACTCCGCCAGCTGAGTTTGGGTGTCCTGAGAAGACATAATTCCAATTACATGCATGCAGGGGCTTTGCTTCTTGAATTATTGACGGCTCTACCTCTCATGTTACTATCATCCTTTTCTGCCTGTACACCTGTGATCGCTGTGTTCCCGCACGGTGCCATCATCATCATCATCATCATCATCATCACACATCATCACCATCAGCCAGCTTACATCCGTACACTCGCTGCCGAATAATCGTAGTCCTCTAGACTATTGGACACACTACGATTATGACAAATAAGCTATGCGAGTTCGTGTTATTCCATTTTCTTCTGACATTTACCCATATTTCACTCGGTCGTCATCTGTCTTTTTCATTATTCCCGTCATCCAGCAAAGAATTCTGTCCGTCCGTCTACCGTCTAATCACCTGGAAAAATGTCCTGCGCACCTATATTTCAGTTTCATTACTGTTATCATCTACTCCACTCAGTCTCGCTGTCTCTCCAAGTAATTCATTTCGCACTTCTCTCGTTTTCTCGCCACAAAATAGTTTTAAATGTGTTTCACATCAAAAGTCCTTGTCTAACTGTCGTAAGTCAGAGCTGGTAGGACACATTAATTATAAACATTTCTTTTCAGTATCTCACACGGTGGTCGCTTTTCACGTGATGTTAAACGCAAAGTGTTACATAAGCCTAAGAACAACTCGAACACTGCTAAAGCTAATTTATGCACTCTATTTCGTATTGGCGATCGCCGCCTTTAACGTAGATATCAACAGATTGATAAGGACACCCTGTCCTTTAATTAACATCAGAAAATATTTCTATCATGTGCAGCGCTCACAATGCGACTGTCATTGTAGTCACTATTACTGATGATTGTCACATGTAGCCTACATGGCTAATCGTCTCATCTCCTACAGACGTAGTACGTTATGTTGTGTTGATATGGGATAAACTGATTCCCTCTGCTCCCCACCCTCCTTCACTTCTCCCCACATAGACAAAAAGCAAAAGCGTTTAGAACAATCCTTGAAGGCTCAACGGTACCGACCGGCCGCCGTGTCACCCTCAGCCCTTATGCTTCATCGGTAGCAGATGCGGACGGGCATGTGGTCAGCACACTGCTCTCCCGATCATTGTCAGTTTTCATGACCGGTGCCGCTACTTCTGTCAAGCAACTCCTCAATTGGCCTCAAAAGTGCTGGTGGGTGCGTCCCTCATTCCAACAGCACTCGGCACTCCCGGATTGTGACCCATCCAAGAACTAGCCAAGCGCGGCAGCGCTTAACTTCGGTAATCTGACGGGAACCTTCTTACCACTGCAGCAAGGCCGTTGCCAGCATGACAAAAAAGTGAAGTACGCAGAGTACATTGTCGGATAGCTTCGTGCACATTCACACCAACGATGGATATGTAAATGATGAGGTTTACAATTATCTCTGACAGGTACAGTCGTGCTCAAAAGTATCCGAACGACCTGAATTGCATTTCGCCTGATTCGCATGCAACCAGCATAACGCAGCTGTCTAGCAGGTCCTCTAATCGCTCCAGGGTACAGTCGTTTGACTATTTAAAAAGGCTCCAACAAGTCACCCCTAGAAAACTCGGCTCTGTAAAACAATAACTCAAACTGTAAAGTCATACCACGATACTACAAATATCAGGGAACACCTTATCACAGATATGACTGTCCTTAAGGCTTGTAAGCTCACATTTATTGCAGTAAATGACATACCTGAAAGGTTACCACTCTCATTATTACGTCAGATATGTAATGTACCTAGTAAGTACGTCGTATTCACGACTTCCTCTTCGAAGTAGCATACAGTACTTGTTCTGTAACACTAAAGACATTAGAAACTTAAGTTATTCACGAGAAGCTAGTTGAGGACATGTATGAACTTCCAATGACACAACTAACCGTCTCGTTCTGCATATGGATTCAAACCCAGGTCATGCAGACTAAGATTTCGTGACTGACGGAATCTAATAGTCATTCCTGACTAGGCATACAGAGAGTGATATACCTCGATTTTAGACAGTATCAGTTAGCAAATATCACCTTTAAATTACATAACGTAAACATTTTTAACGGACGCGAATTCCTACCGAGCATCTATTGTCCCTGTTAACGAACTACGAGAGATGTTAAATATTGCTTCTTCACAGGTAACTTACTTGAAATGCCGTGACGTACAGCTTTGTGTTGGACAGGGATTCGAACACAGAACCTAATCGGATTGTTATCGAAGCACAATCAACTGTGAAATATCGGATTTTCTCGCCAGTAGCTAGATGTTTTAACTGAAATGACGAGACGAAACATTAATTTTTTGCTTCCCAGGACTCCAACCCAGAACCTATCGCTGTTATAATCTAGAGAAAACGAACGTTAAATATGGGTTTGTTACATCAGCAGTGACATGTGAGCATGTTTGAACTAGAAATAATATGACGAAGAGATCAGTGCTGACTGGGAATCGAACCCCATATATACCGTTGTTGACTACACACAAAGAGACGATAGCTACCGAATTTTTCTCCACCAGCATCTCGGAATAACATCGTTGAACTTACAGTGATCTCTCAAATGGTCCTGTCTCTCACTGGGAGTCAAAACTGTCAGATATCGTTAGCGTTAACAACGAATGAAAATTCATTAAAAATCAAAATTATTATCCACTAGCAAACAGGTAATCTCATGCTAGAGCCTGATAATACATAATGAAAACTTTAGTGCCAGGCCAGCATTCGAACCCATTCACGCGCAATATGTGGAGATGTTGAGGAATGTGCAGTTTTGAACAAACAACGTGTTGTGGACTGACAAGACAGCCAGTCCACAGTGACGGGTAACCGAAAGGCACGCGCTTAAACTCACGCTGGCTGGCGTGAGGTCTGAAACAGGATACGTAATGAATGCTATAAAGAAAAGTACGTAGCTGCTGGAATACTTAACTTTAATCCACAATTGGTGAACATTGGTCTTGTTACTGTACATGCTTCATTAGATACATAGCAAAGGATAAATGGCGCCTTGCTAGGTCGTAGCAATTGACTTAGCTGAAGGCTATGTTAACTATCGTCTCGGCAATTGAGAGCGTAATTCTCAGTGAACCTTTCCTAGCAACGTCGGCTGTACAACTGGGGCGAGTGCTAGTAAGTCTCTAGACCTGCCGTGTGGTGGCGCTCGGTCTGCAATTACTGACAGTGGCGACACGCCGGTCCGTCGTATACTAGCGGACCGCGGCCGATTTAAAAGGCTACCACCTAGCAAGTGTGGTGTCTGGCGGTGACACCACACAACAAAATTGTAGTCGAGCTGTGTCGTCACGAAGGGATAAAATTCCGCCTTCCCATTCCAAGTTCAGAACCAATTTTTAAAAACTGGTTCAAATGGCTCTGAGCACTATGGGACTTAACATCCATCGTCGTCAGTCCCCTAGAACTACTTAAACCTAATTAACCTAAGGACATCACACACATCCATGCCCGAGGCAGGATTCGAACCTGCGACCGTAGCGGTTACGCGGTTCCAGACTGAAGCACCTAGAACCGCACAGCCACACCATCCGGCAGAAGCAATTTTATTGACACACACAAGCTCAAATACAAGATGGAATAAGGGTCCTGTGACCCTACATAGCGTTAGTTTCGTCACTAGAAATAAATAACTAGTATAAGAAAGGTTACTGGTGGTAGAGTTCCCACATTTCGCCACTCCTGACTTTATTGTCGTTCAACCTTACGTCTACTTGGTAGAGAAGGAATGTCATGTTTAATGTGAATTTCAGACCACAATGCCATTATACCTTCTTCACTTGGCGTAGCCATAAGAGATTGGAATCTGTCTCTCCCTATTAAAAATCACTGGCAGAAGCTGGAATCGAACCGAGACCATCATCATAGGAACCTATCACCAATCCAACAGACAACCAACGCCTCTTCTGTATGACTCATTTTCTGTCAAAACACCGTTGCGGCGCACTCGACAAGAATTCTGACACACAGGCTCCCTGTATTGGTTTGCAGCATGTTCAGTACATTCATTTACTTGGTTGAACGAATCGCCATGAACTAACTGCCTCAGCTACCCAGTGCATACATTCGACTATTTTGTAATCACCGAAATAAAATCACGTAACTGCCACCTACACAGAACTTCCAACAGTGTAGGATGCAGAAATTTAAATAGGAAGTGCTCCTTTCCAGTTGAGCTACTCTATTGCGCTATCTGTTTGTTGAAAACGTCCTGAAGTGCAAAAGAAAAGCTGTAACTGTCTGTCTCTCAGAAGTCTAGATCCGACCATATGGATTATCTCTCAGCACTGTGGAATGTCGAAGTTCTGGAAGAACTGTTCTTGACATGTGGAGGCGCTGTAGCTCGATGACAGCTAGTAGCGTCTCTGTAAGTGTCGCACACCGTAGATAAGACGTCGCGAGTTCTATTGCATTCGCTGCCACATTTTTTTACAACGCAATTCTGCTGTCTGCTGAAGTTACCAATTTAATGGAACTTTGAACAAAATTCCGTTCACATCTCAACCCAAAATAGCCGCATGTGGAAAAAGGGCTAATTTCTGCGACATTTTGTTCTTTTCATGTTTAATAGATGGCCAGGCAGTAGATGCATCTCGAAGCTTTCGTATTATGTATGGGGAGAGCGCATCGTGCCAAAATAGTCAGAAAAGTATTTTCTACATTAGCTGTCGTCTGGACGTGGCATTTTATTCTTCTTCAAACCTTGTTTGACAACTTTAACTCAGAACAAGTTTTCTACATTCATGAAATCAATAAACTGCATGTGCATTGTCAGACTGTCATAGGTAACATCATAGAATTCGCGTATATCGTTGATGATTAATTTCTCTATCATGCTTAGTATTGTTTTAACAACACTAAAAGAAACCTTACGAAACTGCCAGTGTGGCATTCATGAATAAAGTTACATATTCCAAGAGACCCAAAATTTGCTTGTCAGCAGCGGAACGAGGCGTTAACTGTTGTGCAGCATTGTAGGTTTTTCACCATTGCACTATGAGCTGAAAGTATTTTCTAGCGATTTTCTTATCGATGCTTGATCTGACTGCTTGTAGCTCTTTCACAGAAGGAATAGAAACGTTACACTCAGCGAGGATGGAACCACGAACCATAACAGACGCTTTTTTAGACGTCAGCACGTCACCACAGAGCTAGCGAAGACGTATGTGTTTTGTAATCTTCTTACGAGGCCAATAGTGGCTAGAAGTCGTAAATCGCTATTTACAGGACGAGTTTAGTTGCGATTTCCACATGCAACGACTTTACTGGGCTCAAAACTGCACTTTTACAATCTTTTGTTAACCTCAAGCGATAATAACTCAGATTATTCAATGGAAATGACAGGAAAAATCAAGTGAACTTTGAGGCTCAATTCCGTGCACACCAGGAAGGAACTCGTCGATCACAGAGTTGCCAAATATACCTTGCCTTGTTGCCAAATCTCAGTTACAGTGCTAGCAGGAAGAAGACGAACCCATGTGATCCAACAGCGGGCTGGGAAGTGACCATAGCTGGCCTCTGAAAGACGCGGGTGCTATGGCCTGGAATACGTAATGCGTCTGATTCGCATTTCTGTTGCCAGGTTTAGGGAGTGTACCGTAGTTACAAATAATACTCAGAACTGACTGCAACCTTAGCATCATAAATCAGTAGCTCTCATACTTGTTTTTCTATTTCTTTCGTAACTGTGCTCAAACTAAGAAACTCATTCACAGACGTTTTCCAGCCTCGCCGATAGTCAATCACACCAAACAAATAAAAAAAAGTGTGTGTGTGTGTGACTGTGTGTGTGATTGTGTGTGTGTGAGAGAGAGAGAGAGAGAGAGAGAGAGAGAGAGAGAGAGAGGAGACACGGAGGGAGAGAGAAAGAGAGAGAGAGAGAGAGAGAGAGAGAGAGAGAGAGAGAGACAGAAAAGAATGAGATTTAAAATTTTTGTAAAGAAATCTTTTATTAAAATAACACATTCCACATCATTGCGAAATGTCGTATTCATGATCCATGGAATAAGTATTAATCTCATCTAATCATATCATATTGCTGACTAGCCCTGAAGAGTCGTGAATTACCGAAATTTTCGACAATATCTGTAACCAAATCCAAACTTGAAAACAAAGGACGACAGTTTTTGTAATACCGGGACTCCTATCAAGACCGCTTCATCCCTGTTAACCAGCCACGAAAGATATCTTATATACCTCCATTCAGAAGTAACGAAGTGTGTATGCATGTAAAGATGAAGTGCATGATGTGAAGTTCTGGACGGAGGTACGAACCCAACACGTAATCGGATTGTTAACTAAGAAAATCAGATGTTAAGCATTTGTTTTAGTTGTCAGCTGCTAGATGTTTGAATCTAAAATGAGGACACAAATTTTTGTGCCTGAGCGACAATCGAACCGCATTCCTATCGTTCTTCTTTATTGTCTACGAATATAGCTTAAGTATCAATTGGTTACTCACCCACAGTAAAAGGTGTGCGTGTTTCACCAGAAATTGTTGGCAACACATAAACAGGCATTAAAAATAACTATAATTTTTACTAGCAGGTTGGGGTGCACGTGATAGGGCTTGAAATGATACTATGAATATTTTTGTACTGGATTAGGAATCGGACCCACATACTCACCTTTGGAGGAGACCTAGAGAAGATTGCAGTCTTGGAAAAAGGAACGAAATTATTAAACTATACCGTTCCGAGAGATTCAAATCCTCGAAAGAGGAGATACGAATTCGAATCACAGTCCAGCACCAAATTTTTCAACGTCTCTAGTTCAATCAAATACAAGTACAATCAGAGCCCTGTTTCTTTAAATGGCTATCGGTTTATCAAATTGAATAAAGTTTTGTAATGTAAGTAATTTCACTGGCGACAGTATTTCTGTTTACAATGACCTCCGCCTATGTCATTACTCAAAGCAAACCGGCTCTGTCTAGTTGGGAATGAAGGAACGTGGTGTTTAATGCGGATTCTGGATTATAACGTCTTTGTCTTGATGTTACCAGAGGTAAAGTAAATCTGTTTGTGCCGCTGAAAAGTAAATTCCTGAACCCACGCATTGCAGTTGTGATAGTTCGTTCCACCAGACCATTGTTGCCACATTTCCCAGCCCCTGGAGTGTGCTGTAACGGATGATGTTCATAGCTTACAAAATTAGTCACGGCGGGAAAAAAGGGGGGGCCTATTAAATGGTTAAGTATAAGCAAGCTTCTGACGCGGAGATTATGCTATTCTCACGTCATCAGGATGTAAACACTCTTCTAGGCATCATAGCCTCAATGTGAAGCCATTTTGAAATTTTCACTAATTCAGGAAATTTCTTAGTTCTAGATATCCACTGTGAAGAGTAAAGTTACCGAATAAATCGATTATTACCGTCATTATTACTATCATTTTCTTCATATTGCTGCTGGAACACATGTGCTTGAAGATCATTTAAGGCCTTTTGGTCATTATAGAGGTAGTTGTTCAAGAACAGGTTCTTTCCCTGACTACTGAATCCTTTTCATGTTAATATCAAACATCAGCAATTACTTTTAGATTACATTAAAACTAAAGTAATTGATGAAGAAGTTACTTGATAGCAAAAACGCGCTGCCTTTCTCCATTTACTTGCGCCCAGAAATGGCTGTCGAATACTGCCAAACCAAAAGCCAAGGTATCTTACTGCCTTCCGATATACGTCGCTGTCAGTTCTTCCATATGATTTGGACGACATGACCTGTTTCAAGTTGTGTATGACAGAGAACGTTTTAGAAAATCAATTGTTTTCCTTTGCAGTAAACAGAAAGATTTTCAATCTAAGCTATCAAAGTTCAAAATTTTCTCAATATTAGTTCAAATTTAATATTCGCTTCTATAATGTGGTAAAGGATTTCACAGTTAGAAAACCCGCATCCGACTCATTGTCCTAGCACTTAGTTCAAAATGGTTCAAATGGCTCTGAGCACTATGGGACTTAACAGCTGATGTCATCAGTCCCCTAGAACTTAGAACTACTTAAACCTAACTAACCTAAGGACATCACACACATCCATGTCCGAGACAGGATTCGAGCCTGCGACCGTAGCGGTCACGCGCTTCCAGACTGTAGCGCCTAGAACCGCTCGCCCACTCCCGCTGGCTTACACTTAGTCGCTGACCATAAATTCTAGCTCAGAGTGACACCAGTTTAAGTAACCAAATGTAGTGAAGTCTGTTTCCCAGTGCTGTTTCTTACCGGTAAATCTGCAATTCACTCTTGTACACTGTAACGGTGGTTTCTGTGTGTATGCAATGCACACGGATTGTAGAATTTAGTGGTGCTCTCTCTTCAACTTCTGTATACAATATGCCTAACTTAAAGGGCCCCTTCATCATTACAATCCCGTGGCGTTGCAACATCATACTTACAACAGTAATGTGCTTATACTGACAACCTCACTGTTCGTTTGACCTGGTTTTGTAATCGTTTAAATAAAACATGACCTTCCAGTGGGAGACATTTCGTCCCCCATTTTCTGGTGTGAAATTTGTCAGTAAGCTTTTTGCCTTCCAGCCAGTGAAATGCGGCAGAGTACGGCCGGTAAACGATTCACAAACCACAATTTAATGCCGTTAAGACGATTTCTTTAAACATTGGCGTAGCTAAAGGAA
Source organism: Schistocerca piceifrons (assembly GCF_021461385.2). Taxonomy (NCBI): domain Eukaryota; kingdom Metazoa; phylum Arthropoda; class Insecta; order Orthoptera; family Acrididae; genus Schistocerca; species Schistocerca piceifrons. The sequence continues at coordinate 86,537,314 of NC_060141.1, forward strand.
TTTAGTTTCTTCTTAAATCGTCTTATGCAGCAACGTTCACAGATATCTCAAATAGGAAAAGCTTTTTAACCAGGTACGAAGGTTGTGAAACAAACTTCCCATAGTTTGTGTCAGGTTGATCTTTTCGTCTGCCGGTAGGCAGCAAACGTGTCCCAAAGAACTCAGACGCATGTGGTTTTCAGAGGCAGATGATCGTCTGATAGGACTGCGTAAGTATTTTGTCTAAGAGGTACCACAAGTAATGTTCCTGTAGCTGTAGGAATCATTGGTTGAAAACGAGTTTAACACCAGTGGGTACAGCACTGCTAAATATTCAAAATGATTATCAACCTATGTCTGAGTTCATCCACAAAGTGAGGCGTATTTATAATATTGAAGCTATACTGTGTATCCTTGTCTTCCTTGAGTGGGCATCGGAAGGCGTTTACACACACTTATACGAGGGTAATCCCAAAAGTAAGGTCTCCTAAGGGACACGCTTGTGCCAACGCAGGCACAAATGAGACATCCTTAATTATAATGCTAAGCAGAGACCACAGTAGTAGCTCCATAGTGGCAAAGTGATAAAGAGAAAGAGAACGAATACGAATGTCTCAGGTTCAATCCCTCGTTAGGCCGACGATTTATATGTGCCATTTAGCACTTATTTCCCGTCAGGCAGTGTTTGTTGATGTGAAAAATGCTGAGTTGCACTGTGATCCGAAAGCCACGTTAAACTGTAGATTCCCCTATTAACTGGCTAGGGAAGTTAACTCAAAGGTTGGAGGAGAGCAACGGCATATCATCTCCAACATGACCGTGCCTATTACAGCACTGTGGTGTTCAAACCCCTCTTCCGACTGATAACTGCTTTACTTTCTAAGGGTTCCAAAGTTAATGATCTTCGGGTTATTAACATTTTTGTGCTTTCATGCTGTAGCTTTGATACCAGCAAACGTAAGTAACCGGAAGAGCACTGTAACCGTTCGAGTTGTCAAGGTGGTAGACGACAATGCTGTCGACCCCAGTTACAGTGTTGGTCATGGCTATGTTCCAGTCGAATACCTCCATGTGACTTTCTGCGTATTTCAAGATATGCTTTTATACACTTGGTACGCATCCAAATTGATATCTGATAGAGCTGTATTTAGCAACATGAGTCAGATATGTTTTCCGTGCAATATATCGGACAACACGTCAGTGCAGCGAGATTTCGTTTGTGTGTTGCGCATGGTGCAAGAAATATTTGTGTTTTGTTTGCTTCTGTGATAGGTTTCACCCTACTGAATGCAAGCAAGCTCACGAATAGACACTCAATAACTGGAATTACGAAATAATAGACTTAAAAGTTGTATTTTTGAATTATGTAACCCAATGAAAATAACAGTAAACAGGTTATATGCCTACTTGCTTATTATCCGCGCTTCTCCATGCTTTCTTAAAAAAAATAAAGATAAAAGAGAGACAGAGAGAGAAAACCGAAATGTATTTCAAATATCAGCTCGGTGACACCGTGTTCGTCTCGTGATGTAAAGCAAGGATAATTGGTAGGTAATATCTCGTTGTACTAGCGATATGTATGGCTAAAGGGTTCTTTCTTTTCTCTCTGCAAACAACCAGAACAAAATTCAGTAACCAAGTGGTAAGAAAACCTATGCAGTGGGCCAATTAAACACTCAGCTTTTCTTGGTTATTTTGTTAATCGTCTGTAATGCAGTAACATCCTTGATTAATGATTAGTTATTACTACCATTCTTATTGTTATTCGTCACCTCACAACAGCTTCCCTATCACTCATTGTAGCCGATGCATGTAATGAATGGATCAGGATGAATGGAACATGGGATGTTTCGTCACGGAGAATATACACATTTATCTCGGCGTCTTGTGTTCAGGGTAATATGAAATTCTCAATAAGAGAAGACGACAACGGAATGCCGGTGATGCAGGCAATAACACCCAACTATTTCTGTCGAGTTAATACCATGACGAATGGACTGTGATTCGAATTCGTATCTCCCGCTTTGAGGATCTGAATCTGTCGGAACAGTATAGTTCAATCATTTCGTTCCTTTTTTCCAAGACTGCAATCTTCTCTAAGTCTCCTCCAAATGTAAGTATGTGCGTCCGATTCCTGATCCAGTACAAAAATATTCATAATTTCATTTCAAGCCCTATCACGTGCACGCCGCCCTGCTAGTGAAAATTAACATGTATTTTTAATGTCTATTCATGTGTTGCCAACAATTTCTCGTCAAACACGCACACGTCTTACTGTGGGTGCGTAAGCAATTGATACTTAAGCTATATTCGTGGACGATAAAGAAGAACGATAGGAGTGCGCTTCGATTGTCGCTCAGGCACAAAAATTTGTATCCTTATTATAGATTCGTACCTCCGTCACAGAACTTCACATCATGCACTTCATCTTTACATGCGTACACACTTTGTTACTTCTGAATGGAGGTATATCAGACATCTTTCGTGGTTATTTAACAGGGATGAAAGGGTCTTGATAGGAGTCCCGGTATTACAAAAACTGTCGTCTCTTATTTTCAAGTTCAGATTTGGTTACTGATATTGGCGAAAATTTCGGTAATTCATGACACTTCAGGGCTGGTCAGCAATATGATATGATTAGATGAGATTAATACTTGTTCCATGGATCATGAATACGACATTTCGTAATGATGTGGAATGTGTTATTTTAACGAAAGATTTCTTTACAAAAATTTTAAATCTCATTCTTTTCTGTTTTTTCTTTCTTTCTCTCTCTCTCTCTCTCTCTCTCTCTCTCTCACACACACACACACACACACACACACACATACACACATACACACACACACACACACACACACACACACACACTTTTTTTTTATTTGTTTGGTGTGCTCGACTATCGGCGAAGCACGAAAACGTCTGTGAATGAGTTTCTTAGTTTGTGCACAGTTACGAAAGACATATAAAAACAACTACGAGAGCTACTGATTTATGATGCTTAGTTTGCAGTCAGTTTTGAGTATTATTTGTAACTACGGTCCAGACCCTAAACCTGGTTACAGAAATGCGAATCAGACGCATTACGTATTCCAGGCCGTAGCACCCGCGTCTTTTAGAGGCCAGCTATGGTCACTTCCCAGCCCGCTGTTGGATCACATCGGTTCGTCTTCTTCCCGCTAGTACTGTAACTGAGATTTGGCAACAAGGCACGGTATATTTGGCAACTCTGTGATCGACGAGTTACTTCCTGGTGTGCACGGAATTAAGCCTCAAAGTTCACTTGTTTTCCTCCTGTCATTTCCATTGAATAATCTGAGTTATTATCCCTTGAGGTGTAACAAAAGATTGTAATTTTTCGGTTTTGAGCCCAGGAAAGTCGTTGCATGTGGAAATCGCAATTAAACTCGTCCTGTAAATAGCGGTTTACGACTCCTCGTAAGAGGATTGCAAAACACGTACCTCTTCGCCAGCTCTGTGGTAACGTGCTGACCTCTGAAAAAGCGTCTGTTATGGTTCGTGGTTCCATTCTCGCTGAGTGTAACGTTTTTATTCCTTCTGTGAAGGAGCTACAAGCAGTCAGATCAAACATCGATAAGAAAATACTTTCAGCTCTTAGTGCAATGGTGAAAAACCTACAATGCTGCACAACAGTTAACGCCTCGTTCCGCTGCTGACAAGCAAATTTTGGGTCTCTAGGAATATGTAACTTTATTCATGAAATGCCACATTGGCAGTTTCGTAAGGTTTCTTTTAGTGTTGTTAAAACAATACTAAATTTGATAGAGAAATTAATCATCAACGATATATGTGAATTCTGTGATGTTCCCTATGACAGTCTGACAATGCACATGCACTTTATTGATTACATGCATGTAGAAACTTGTTCTGAGTTAAAGTTGTCAAACAAGGTTTGAAGAAGAATAAAATGCCACTTCCAGACGACAGCTAATGTAGAAACTACTTTTCTGACTACAAAGTTCCATTAAATTGGTAACTTCAGCAGACAGCAGAATTGCGTTGTAAAAAATGTAGCAGCGAATGCAATAAAACTCACGACGTCTTATCTACAGTGTGCGACACTTACAGAGACGCTACTAGTTGTCATCGAGCTACAGCGCCTCCACATGTCAGGAACAGTTCTTCCAGAACTTCGACATTCCACAGTGCTGTGAGATAATCCATATGGCCGGATCTAGGCTTCTGAGAGAGACAGACAGTTACAGCTTTTCTTTTGCACTTCAGGACGTTTTCAACAAACACATAGCGCAATAGAGTAGCTCAACTGGAAAGGAACACTTATTATTTAAATTTCTGCATCCTACACTGTTGAAAGTTCTGTGTAGGTGGCAGTTACGTGATTTTATTTCGGTGATTACAAAATAGTCGAATGTATGCACTGGGTAGCTGAGGCAGTTAGTTCATGGCGATTCGGTCAACCAAGTAAATGAATGTACTGAACATGCTGCAAACCACTACAGGGAGCATGTGTGTCAGAATTCTTATCGAGTGTGCCACAGCGGTGTTATGATAGAAAATGAGTCATACAGAAGAGGCGTTGGTGGCCTGTTGGATTGGTGATGATGGTCTGGGTTCGATTCCAGATCTGCAATGATTTTTAATAGGGAGAGACAGATTCTAATCTCTTCTGGCTACGCCAAGTGAAGAAGGTATAATGGCATTGTGGTCTGAAATTCACATTAAACATGACATTCCTTCTCTACCAAGTAGACGTAAGGTTGAACGACAATAAAGTCAGGAGTGGCGAAATGTGGGAACTCTACCACCAGTAACCTTTCTTATACTAGTTATTTATTTCTAGTGACGAAACTAACGCTATGTAGGGTCACAGGACCCTTATTCCATCTTGTATTTGAGCTTGTGTGTGTCAATAAAATTGCTTCTGCCGGATGGTGTGGCTGTGCGGTTCTAGGTGCTTCAGTCTGGAACCGCATAACCGCTACGGTCGGATGTTCGAATCCTGCCTCGGGGATGGATGTGTGTGATGTCCTTAGGTTAATTAGGTTCAAGTAGTTCTAGGGGACTGACTACGACAGATGTTAAGCCCCATATTGCTGTCATTCGAACAATTTTTTGATAATTGGTTCTGAAGTTGGAATGCAACTTAGACCGCCCTTAAGGCGGAATCTGATCCCTTCGTGACAACACAGCTCGACTACAATTTGTTGCTTGTTCAAAACTGCACATTCCTCAACATCTCCACATATTGCGCGTGAATGGGTTCGAATGCTGGCCTGGCACTAAAGTTTTCATTATGTATTATCAGGCTCTAGCATGAGATTACCTGTCTGCTGGTGGATAATAATTTTGATTTTTAATGAATTTTCATTCGTTCTTAACGCTAACGATATCTGACAGTTTTGACTCCCAGTGAGAGACAGGACCATTTGAGAGATCACTGTAAATTCAATGATGTTATTCCGAGATGCTGGTGGAGAAAAATTCGGTAGCTATCGTCTCTTTGTGTGTAGTCAACAACGGTATATGTGCGGTTCGATTCCTAGTCAGCACTGAACTCCTCGTCATATTATTTCTAGTTCAAACGTGCTCACATGTCACTGCTGATGTAACAAACCCATATTTAACGTTCGTTTTCTCTAGAATATAACAGCGATAGGTTCCGGGCTGGAGTCCTGGGAAGCAAAATATTAATGTTTCGTCTCGTCATTTCAGTTAAAACATCTAGCTACTGCCGAGAAAATCCAATATTTCACAGTTGATTGTGCTTCGATAAAAATCCGATTAGGTTCTTGGTTCGAATCCCTGTCCAACACAAATCTGTACGTCACGGCATTTCAAGTAAGTTACCTGTGAAGAAGCAATATTTAACATCTCTCGTAGTTCGTTAACAGGGACAATAGATGCTCGGTAGGAATTCGCGTCCGTTAAAAAGTTTACGTTATGTAATTTAAAGTTGATATTTGCTAACTGATACTGTCTAAAGTCGAGGTATATCACTCTCTGTATGCCTAGTCAGGAAGGACTGTTAGTTTCCGTCAGTCACGTAATCTTAGTCTGCATGACCTGGGTTTGAATCCATATGCACAACGAGACGGTTAGTTGTGTCATTGGAAGTTCATACATGTCCTCAACTAGCTGCTCGTGAATAACTTAAGTTTCTAATGTCTTTTGTGTTAAAGAACAAGTACTGTATGTTACTTTGAAGAGGAAGTCGTGAATACGACCACCTTACTAGGTGCATTACCTATCTGACGTAATAATGAGTGTGGTAACCTTTCAGGTATGTCATTTATTGCAATAAATGTGAGCTTACAAGCCTTAAAGACAGTCATATCTGTGATAAGGTGTTCCCTGATATTTGTAGTATCGTGGTATGACTTTACAGTTTGAGTTATTGCGTTACAGAGCCGAGTTTTCTAGGGGTGACTTGTTGGAGCCATTTTCAATAGTCAAACGACTGTACCAAGGAGCGATAAGAGGACCTGCTAGACAGCTGCGTTTTGCTGGTTGCATGCGAATCAGGCGAAATGCAATTCAGGTCGTGCGGATTCTTTTGAGCACGACTGCACAACACACTGCCAGACTGAATTAATGATGATCATCTTTACTGCTCTTACCAGATCTGGTAGGTTATATGAGAGCCTTGAACAGCTTCAGCTGTTGAATGATTGTTGTGATGGACGCAGATATGTCGCATACTCATATGAGACAGCGTTGTCACCACCAGACAGAGTTTGAAAGGGTCTCATTGCGGGTCCCCACCTGGCAAGCTTGGCGAATCGTACAGTATTCAGATCTTTTTGATCATTCGGATGTGTCGATGGGCTGATGTTGGTCTGCATGGGACCGTGAGAGCAGGTACAATCGTAGGCATGGTACATGTCGCACATGTCTGTCAATCAGAAGGAAGAATGTAATAAAATGGAACACCTACTGCAGTCCTTACAATGTTATTTATTATATGGCTACCAGTTTCGATGCTTCAGTACACCATCTTCAGGCCTTAACTAACACTGCTGGGATTAACTTCAATCGTAAACATGATTCGTCAGTGGCCAACATGTATGAACTGATTTCGCAGACTACCTGTAACAACGATGTGGTGTCCCCAACCATCGACTGCAAACTGACAGAAGAAACGTTCAATATATTATCTTACCAGTACTCTCTTACTGATATGCTGCAGCATGCAATAAACGAAAATAAGTAAACCTAAGCAGCTGAATAATTATTGGAACGAACTGAATTAGTTTTGATTTACAATCTTATCTTTCCAATCACGTTGAAGAATGGCGCAACTTTTGCAATTGTACTTTACTTCGACAGTATCAACTTCTCAGTTCGAAGAAACCGCACAAGATTGATGTTAATAATTAAACTGTGCTGGAAAGAAGTGGGAGTGGTACAGATGGGCCAAGAGGATGTAAAAACTCATATGTGACATCTTTATTACAATAGAATAACGTCTGAGAGTCAAGTAGCGGAAGTGGTGAGTGAGTGCTGGGTTGAAATACAAATATAAACAACCTCTTCATCGAAAATTTAGTACCAACACTATTCATAAAAAAACTTCAAAGCTCAACGGTCATTTACAACATTACACAAGGCACAGTTTCAACATTTACAATACCCATAGATCAATACAAGATTTAGCACACTGGGCCAAATGATGGTCGATCCCTAGCTTCATTTATCACTTGAAGAGGACGTAACATAGAAACTACAAGTCTTACACAGAAAAACCGAGCGAGGTGGCGCAGTGGTTAGCACACTGGACTTGCATTCGGGAGGACGACGGTTCAATCCCGCGTCCGGCCATCCTGATTTAGGTTTTCCGTGATTTCCCTAAATCGCTCCAGGCAAATGCAGGGATGGTTCCTTTGAAAGGGCACTGCCGACTTCCTTCCCCGTCCATCCCTAATCCGATGAGACCGATGATCTCGCTGTTTGGTCTCTTTCCCCCAAATAATCCAATCCTTAAACAGAAATTCAGTTAACTAGAATAAGTACAAGATTTAATTCATAATCACAAACGCTGATCAAAATAAAGCCTGAGCTATAACTGAATCCTACCTGAGAAGCATACCAAACCCTCAAATAAAACTTAAGTTGACTAGAACTCAGTAAGAGATTTAACTCAATAGCACCAATGCTGCTAGTACAATAGCTCCCGTTACTACACAGTGCAACACAAATAATCATTTTCTCGAAATTTGGCTCAAAGGTGTCTACAGCTTTCCCCTGTATTGGTGCAAAGCCTGGTATCCTGCAATGTCACCCTAAGGCCCGGCTACCCTAGACAAGCGAAATAAAAAGGCCACAGTTCGGAAGGTCATGTGAGCTGTAAGGCTGGTTAATAATGTCACATTGGCACCAAATTTCACCACATTTCTGCCCAGCGTCACCATGAGCGTGTCACACGACGATACCATCGTCACATCATCTCCAAATTGCATTTAAACAATTCTTTTGACTTCCCTGAGATGGAAGTCAGAACCGCAACAACCAACACACCCAGCGCTGAAATCACGTTGTCTTTTATGGGTAACCGATTAAAATATTTCTGACATTCCGATTCTCATAATCGGCACGAAAAGGCGTGATGGGGTGGTATAAATGGTGTCAATGAAACCACCCCTTTTCCTGGAGCAATGGTTCCCTGACACACAGCGATTGAAATCGACAGTTCGCAGTGCGATGAGTAACAGAAAGATTTTGTTAGCAACCTTTTACATTGCTGACACCCCGGGGCGTTTCAACCTTCCTCTAAGGGCACACTGTGGCTACATCTCCAATTAACGTGATGGCACCCCTTTGGATTTCAGCGCAACTGTAATTTTTGCTCATGCGTACAGGTACCTTTCAAACTAATTCAGTAAAATTTGAGCGCCATCTTTTGCTTATCCCTCCTGTTCCTCTCCCTCCTGTGGTACGTTCTCGCTGTAGTGCAACATTAACACGTATACGAATAAAACGGCAAAGTGTTCCTCTGAGGATCCCCAGTTCGGCAACACTCTCAGTGCCACCTGCGCACCTTTGTTCGGCTCGTTAGAAATGCGCCTTCAAAAACCTCGACGCCAAATCAGCCTGGCGGCTGCTATAGCGCCTGACGGTTATGCAATCCCTTTGATACTATTTAGGTAGGGTTGCCCGGGGGTGATTTCGCAGGACGCCACACTTTTGCACCGTTAAAGACGAAGGCTGTAGTCACCTTTGAGCTAAATTTCCATCTTACGCGTTTCAGTTGGAGGCAGTTACTGGGTTTCAGAAACGAGATATTTAATTATGTTTGGCAGTGTATTTAAGAGCCACTGTAGGTGTGTAACGAGATTTTCAGGTAAAGTGCAATTAACTAGAATTAGTTCCAGATTTAATTCAGAAGCAGAAACATTGGTCAAGCTCCAGCTTGAACAACCTGCAGTCTTACACCATTACCAGTCGGCACTTCACACAGGTGACGGTTAATCCCGCTTTTCTAGAATAACTGGCACATGTTTAAGCACGCCTGGATGTATTCGCTAACTAGATACAGAATACAGATACACCAGTTCCAAAATAAATAACAGAATAACAAAATTGGTCAATTGATATTAAGGAGCAGGGAAGACGGCGGTGAGAGGGAGGGGGGGGGGGGGACAAAGAGTGCCATATCTAAACAACATGTGCTCAGATTTCAAATACACACCAGAAACTATTCAGTACTCACTGTCCCTCAAGTTCAAAACAACACCAACCCCGAAGGTAATTTGAACCCGTCAGTATGTGCTGGCTTTCACGCGAACAGCAAGTTCCGTGCCTACACAGCCACGACCACAACGCATTCTTCCAAATAGACGTTAGTTGCAAAATTATCTTCCCTAGATACAGAAGACAGGCTAGCAGTACTGTGGTGTCACCGCCAGACACCACACTTGCTAGGTGGTAGTTTTAAATCGGCCGCGGTCCATTAGTACATGTCGGACCCGCGTGTCGCCACTGTGTGATCGCAGACCGAACGCCACCACAAGGCAGGTCTCGAGATACGGAATAGCACTCGCCCCAGTTGTACGGACGACGTAGCTAGCGATGCACACTGACGAAGCCTCGCTCATTTGCAGAGCAGATAGTTAGAATAGCCTTCAGCTAAGTCAATGGCTACGACCTAGCAAGGCGCCATTAGTAACATTGCATCTATCTAAAGAGTCTCACTTGTATCGCCACAATCTCCAGATGTACCAAAAGGATGGATTAAAGTTAAGTATTCGAGAAGCTACGTACTTTATAGCATTCATTACGTATCCTGTTTCAGACCTCACGCCATCCTGCTTTAGCTAAACGCGTGCCTTTCGGCTTCCTCTCATTGTGTCTAGGCTGTCTTGTCTAGACACAAGAAGTACATCAAAACTACACAACCGATGCGGAGGTCAATGATTACACACCGGACGATTGAACAGAAGATATCGGTAGCCACACTAGCGAATCAACGCTCAAAATTCTCTAGAGCTACGAGGCTCAGAGATCCACTAGTCTATAATGCCTCCTCACTGAAATCGGTAAAGACCACGAAGAGAATAATTCTCGGCGGTTGTCAGTACAGCCGACGACAACAACACCTCACACTCCGGCGATCTGCCTCTCGCCACCTCCGTCTTCTTCGGTGACGTTAACTCCTTCCCTGTTGCACACCAAGAGACTCAAGGTGTTGCATCAAGGCCGCTCTTCAGGTACCGCAGTGTCGTCAGATGTTAGGGCGGACCAGGCATTGTTAGTCCAGCTGCACACTCTTCGGACACAGCGGGTGCTCGCGAGATTTTCAAATGGTTGTGCGAGTGGAGACGAGTAGTACCGTCGCAAATCCGAAATGAGGTGGTATACCTCCAGATTCCGTTCACAATTATCACTCTCAACAGATCCAAGGCACAGCCATAAAGTAACCTTAAACAGACCTTAAATCAAGTCCTAAAAGATTGCTGTAAACAATAATTGCTTGCATGACATACTTTCTGCAAGTAATCTGATACCTACAGAACTAAATTATTGACTAAAGGAAAGAATCGTATCGAATAACAAATGTAGTTGAGTGGAACCTTATTTAATCTCATAGTGCCTAACAGGGATGTTAAAACAGATTTATAGAATCAAAAGAAAACACACACAGCTGTATGAAAGTTGGTGCAAGAAACAGTCATGCACAGTAATAATTATGATTTTGGAGAAAGCCTGTTCAATCCATCTAAAACACATAAGGGGAAACTTAGAGGAAGATACCACTGGATTTCATGTGGTAACACTAATCTCGTGGAGTCTCCCAGGAAGTCCCTACGGCGCCAAAATATGTTAGAGCTTTCTCTTCTACAGGTTCTCCCTTCACACTGAGACATCACAGTGGTACGGCAGTCCGCTGTACATGTTCACTGTAATCCACACCAGTGATCATTTAAATTAAAATAATTAAATAAAGAACTGAGCAAGTGACTGCGTGGAGAATATTATTAGCATAGTGGTAGCCGAAACCACAACGCACAACGAGATCACGAAACAATCAGGTTTCAATTCAGCTCATCGAGCTTAATTCACCAGTAACAGAAGTGAGTGGTCTCCGCCATAGTCGAAGAGTAGGACGGTGTTGGACGAAAAACGCCAATCATCAGTGCGTGGTTGTATCTACAGCTATGAAGGCTGGCGAATGGATACGAACTGTCTCCTAGGCAAAAGTACTGCGTAGTTAGCAGCAGCAGAACCCTCTTATTTCCTAACCGGGGAACGGATCTAGGGTGAAGGTAAGAGTCATTGCCACAGTAGGGCTGGATAATGTTACTTATTGTAATAGCTGGGAGTGAGCTAAAATTCTTGCACGTATTATCTCACTTGGAGCTATTGATGGAAGATATTATCCTATCAAAAACAGTAACAATTCTGAAAGCTGATGGCGTAATATCATTGTCGCCCTGATGGGGCAGCAGCGAGGAGGATGCGCCATTGTTCGTGGAGAACGCCACTGGAGTCTAGAGCGGAAGATATCGAAAGCAGAATCCGCAGTTACGCCAAAATACTCTTTGTCTTTGCACGTATTATATAAATAATGTATCTGTAAGTCAAGTTCTGTAGGAAGTGATTTTGGATAGTGACTAATTATTTTTGTTGGTACTAACTCGCAAATTTAGAAGTTGTAAAACAGTGTGCATAGCTTACACCAGTAGCGGCGTCGTTATCTCCATGCATGTAGGTAAGCTGGCTGCGTTTACTGTTCCGACGTGTACTGCCTCACTGTGAATATATCGTCGCTGCTGACCATTTGGTTGCGACAGGGAGAGACTTCCTTAATTTTGTGTTTGCTGCGAGAATGCCGACATATCCTAAACTATCCTGGCGAAGTGGTGGCATGACCCGCGTGGCAAGTACAGTTTAAAACAGAGCATAATGGTGGGAAATTATTATTGTGAGTTTTTGGCGCAAGTATCTTATATTGCGTACTGAGAGTGTCTGGCCAGGAGGTAAAAGTTACGCACTTCGGCTTTTGATCCAAGCAGCTGGAATTACGTGCCGTAACTGTACAACTGCGAAACTGGAGGAAGCTGGCCCTCGACAGCACGTCAAGAGCCGGCCGTAGTGGCCGAAAGGTTCTAGGCGCTACAGTCTGGAACCGCGCGACCGCTACGGTCGCAGGTTCGAATCCTGCCTCGGGCATGGATATGCGTGATGTCCTTAGGTTAATTAGGTTTAAGTAGTTCTAAGTTCTAGGGGACTGATGACCTCAGATGTTAAGTCCCATAGTGCTCAGAGCCATTTGATTTGCAGTACGTCAAATTTTAACAGATTTGTCTGGGGTTTGTTTACGAGTATAACAACTTTCCCAAAGTATACAGTGAGGTGACAAAACAAATGGAATACCACCTAATACAATGTCGAACCTCCATTTGCCGCAACTCGTCGTTGCTCGGACACAAGAAGTCGTTGGAAGCCGCTCCCCCCCCCCCCCACCCTACCCCTCCACCCCGTACCCCACAGGAATTTTCAACCGTGATGCCTCTATAGCCATCCATAATCGTGAAAGTGTTGCCGGTGCAGGATTTTAGGCACGAACATTGAGCCGTGCGTGGCTCACTATTCTGACCTGTCCTTCCTGCAATTCTGAAACGGCGATAATATTTTTTTAATTTTCTGTTAATGTCTTCTGGTGCCACTATCCTTGTAACTACGTAGGCTTTCCCGGCGTAATAAGTCTTGAAAGTCTTTTCGGGTTTGCTGCCGGATCCTAAAATCAACTTGACTCGATATTTCGGCGATCCAACTGTTCGCCATCTTCAGGGAATGCTGCTTCTGCTGATGAGTCCCGCTGAGAACTGACGCAAGATTGCAATTCGACGTCCTATATAGGCCACCGTTCAGTACACGGCGCATGCGCCGCCCATCACGGTTTCTGACTTCCAAAACAGGGAGGTGGCGCCGCCCTTAGTGAAACACTGCTGGCAACGATATATCGCAATCAAGGCCGCACCGAAGAACGTTCTGTTTTAATGTGAGATAATACAGGATTCCACGTTTTACTAAGAGGAAACCCATTGTCCCTGTTGATTAAATTATCAGCCAACCTAATTTCGATCGCCTCTTTATACACGCTATTCCAAAACCCGGAAATGTTGGCAATTACAACAGTTTCCTCAAATTTCATTTTGTGTCTCTCATTCAGACAGTGTTCTGCTACGGCCGATTTTTCCGGCTGTTGTAGCCTCGTGTGACGGCGATGTTCCACACACCTGTCATTCACTGTGCGAATTGAACGACCAACGTAAGCTTTCCCACATTGACACGGGATTTTGTACACCCCGGGTTTTCTAAGTCCCAAATCATCCTTCACAGAGCCGAGCAGAGCCCTAATCTTAGAGGGTGGACGGAACACACTCTTAATGTTAAAACTCCTTAAAATTCGTCTAATCTTAAACGATAAGCCTCCAGCATAAGGAAGAAAGGCCACAGATCTATGTTCCTCTTCGGACACCTCTGGAGACGGTCCAAATTCCATAGCCCGACGAATCTGACTCTCGGTGTATCCATTTTCCTTAAAAACAGTCATCAAATGTTCAAGTTCTTGGGTTAGGCTGTCTGCATCGGAAATGGCATATGCTCTCCGTACCAAAGTCCTCAGGACGCCACTACGTTGGTGTGGTGGATGACAACTCTTAGGGTGCAGATACAAATCTGTGTGTGTCGGCTTTCGGTGAACGCTATGTCCCAAAGTTCCATCTGGTTTTTTATAAACCATTACGTCTAAAAATGGAAGCATCCCATCATTTTCAACCTCCATAGTAAATTTGATACGGGGATGAAGACAGTTGAAGTGGTCCAAAAACCTGTTAAGAGCATCACGTCCATGCGGTCATACGAAGAAGGTATCGTCCACGTATCTCCAGAAGCACGTTGGTTGCAAAGCTGAAGTCCTCAGTGCCATAGCCTCGAAGTCCTCCACAGATAAATTGGCGACTATGGGTGACAAAGGACTACCCATAGCCACTCCGTCATTCTGTTCAAAAATGTTACCGTTAATTTGGGTGCACCGACCTATAACCTGGCAAAGTACTTATCATCTGCTCTCAGTCCATTTGTTGGCAAATGTGAACACCATATATCCAGTTCGGTGGACTTTATTCGACGATTGGGATCTTTGAAGTTGAGTCCTTCAGATCTGTTAGTGAGTTTCGATGTGGTATCCCTATTTGCACAAGTTCCTCTGGAAGAGTCCCTTAGTTTGATCAGTGAAAAACTGGATGAAGAGCGGGTGAAGCTTTGTCGTCATGTGCTGACCTCTACGTATTTTTTATTTAACGGTAACATTTTTGTACAATGGTTTCCTTACTGAACTGTTCTGGCTGGGATAGCGGCAGCTGTGTCGTTTGCGAAGCCTCCTGCATTGGCAGCGGCGGCGTCTGATTACGCCTGGCGGTGTGTATCTCGTGTCGCCGTCTCGCCCAGTTGACTGGAGACGCGCATCGTGCTGTGGCCCGTTTAGTTATTCAGAACGAAGTCGTGAATCGGATGGTGATACCTGGGATATGGCGTCCCAGTGTTCCTCTTCTCTAAGCGCCCGCGTGTGTCACTGTTGCGCCTCGGCCAGCGGAGCGGCGCGGCGGGGGAAGGCCAGTGTCCCGAACTCGAACAACGGACTCCCGCCTGCCAGCCTTCGGCTGTCAGATCTTCATCCCATTTCACAGGTGACTGCTGATGTGAGGCCGCCTCCTTCTCGTCCTCACGAGTCACCCGGGTACGTAAAAATAAGTCTTCAAATACCTTTTAACTTCTGTCTTCTGGCGCCGAGGCTGCTGCTTGCTTTTCCATTACAGCGGCGGACTTGGTGCGTCTGTGTATGATGCAGTCTCTTCTTGCACGACGATCTTCAGCACCGAAACTGACCGAAAACTACTGCTACTCTTGTCACTTCTTGTCGGGTACGCTGCGTCTCGCGTATTTATTCAGTTCAGTTCACTGGAAGTGAACGACTTCACGGTCATTGCGTCTTCCGTCACGTTGAAAAGCTTCTCGAAGAACCTTCTTAACGTCGGTCATTGGCTCTTGGAATGTAGGCGAGGGCCTTTGCTCACATGTGAAAACTGAGAAACACGTGAGCCGGTCGGGCGATGCCCTGACGGCTGAATTAACAGCGTCCTCTTATGTGGGAAGGGCGATGGCTTCTCCTGAACTTGCTGACTTCACGGTCATTGTCTCTTCTGCTCTGCCCGTTGTTTGCCAGTATGTAACTCTCTAAACTAAACCAAGTTTTTCATTTATTTTCTAAATTCTATTTCACTTTGATTTCACTATTCTATTTACTTATCTTACCACTCAACATTCATAATAAGGATTAAGATCCGATAAGCAGCTCCATTTACAACAACGAGGAGAGAAAGCTCGTATATTTGCGAGATCACCGACGTCCGTAGTTTAGGACGCTAACGATGTAGGATAATTTTTGCTGGCCTCTCTCCCTCTCTCTCTCTCTCTCTCTCTCTCTCTCTCTCTCTCTCTCTCTGTGTGTGTGTGTGTGTGTGTGTGTGTGTGTGTGTGTGTGTGTGTGTGTGTGTGTGAGTGAGTGAGATGCTCTTGAGGTAAAACATTTGATTTTGATTTTAGTATAGTTTTTTTTAACTTTAGGCCATTTTAACCGCACTCATCTCGGTATAGTCTGCAACTGCAAATAAAGACCTTGAAGGCATACGCCCAAAATAGACTATCTTCACCATCATCATTATGTGTTCTGTGGGCCTTACAGAATACTTTTCAGTCATCGGACGTACCAGCTGTATCATAATGGTACGTACACAGTGGTACGTTCTCAAACGCCAGTTTAACAAATTATCTAAGACGTCGCTACATCCGCTAAGATTCTAACCCCTCGGGGTCTGTCGAGGACGGATGTAGTGAGTGGCAAGGCCTGTAGACGCAGTGCAGGGTGCAGCGTTCCTCGCATGCAAAGGTACGGGCAGTGTACAAACAGGAGCCGCGGTCATTGCGTGCGCTGGTACGGCGGGTTACGGCAGCGGCCTATCTCCAATCAGCGGGCTTAGTGGAACACGGAAAGGTGAGCGCCAACGGGTTCCCAGCGTCGGCCAAACAGGTGACGACTGTTTCAAAACTGGCCGCGCCGACGCCCTCCGTAGCGGCTCACCGGCATCTCGCCCGCCGCCTCCCATGAACCCACTGTGGCGATACCTGCAGGTGGCTCCCAAACCATACGACAGCAGCCCACATCATATCGATGCAACGTATAGAACACCTGTTACGGCTGCCACATGTACACTGATCATCCAGAACATTATGATCACCTAGCTAGCAGCCGGTATGTCCACCTTTGGCACGGATAACAGCGGCGACGCGTTGTGGTACGGAAGCAATGAGGTCTTGGTACGTTATTGGAGGAATTTGGCACAATATCTGCTCACAAAAGTCACCTAATTTCGCGGAGCGACCTCTGCCACCACGTTCAGTTCCATCCCAGTTGTGTTCGATCGGATTCATATCTGGCGAGTTGGGTTGTCACCACATCAATTCCAAGTCACCACTGTGTTCCTCGAACCACTCCAACACACTTCTGGCCTCCTGACGTGGTGTATTATCTTGATGAAAAATGTCAATGCTGTCGAGAAACATAATCGTCATAAAGTGGTGTGCGCGGTCAGTAACCAGCGTACGATACTCCTTGGCCGTCATGGAGCTTGCACGAGCTCCACTGGACCCATTGATATCCACGTGAATGAATGTTCCCCGAATTACAATGAAGACACTGTCAGCTTGTCTCCGTCCCGCAGTACAGATATCACGGAGCTGTTCCCCTGGAACATGACAGATTCGTGCTCCTACCATCTCAGCTCAGTTAGTATTTGATGGTTGGAGACACAACGTTGTTACAGGTAGTCTTAGAAAACCAGTTCACACATGTTGGCCACTGAGGAATCGTGAATGCGATTGGAGTTAACCCCCTCAGCGTCAGTTGAGGCCTGAAGATGGTGCACTGAAGCACCGAAACTGCTAGCCACATAATAAATAACATCGTAAGGACGGTTGTAGGCTATCCATTTTATTACATAAGTGAATGCACGAAGTCTCTCAAACCTCCAGTCAAAAAGATGGACGAACAGAGACACAGGACATCGAATACCAGTTGAACGGAATGGATAATTTTGTGAATAGCCACCGTCTCCGAGCTGATAGACCATACTGCACCAAACGTCGTCGAACTGTTCGTGCAGATGGTTGTTGTCTTTCAAACGTCCACATCTGTTGACTCAGGGATCGAGACGTGGCTGCACGATCCGTTACAGCCATGCGGATAAGACGCCTGCCATATCGACTACTAGTGATACGAGGCCGTTGGGATCCTGAATGGCGTTCCGTATTACAATCCTGAACCCACCGATTCCAGATTCTGCTAACAGTCATTGGACCTCGACCAGCTCGAGCAACAATGTCGCGATACGATAAACCGCAATCGCGATAGTCTACAATCCGACCTTTATCAAAATCGGAAACGTGATGGTAGGCATTTGTCTTCCTTACATGAGGCATCACAACAACGTTTCACCAGGAAATGCCGGTCAACTGCTGTTTGTGTATGAGAAATCGGTTGGAAACTTTCCTCATGTCAGCACGTTGTATGTGTCGCCACCGGGGCCAACATTGTGTGAATACTCTGGAAAGCTAATCATTTGCATAGCACAGCATCTTCTTCGTGTCGGTTAAATTTCGCGTCTGTAGCACGTCATCTTCGTGGTGTAGCAATTTTAATGGCGAGTAGTGTATATACGATGTATAATATATCACATGATATCTAATTGTGTTTGTAGGTGACGGCAAAGTATGTGGACGGGTTCTAGTAACTTTCGAAATTATAGGTAACTTACAAAGTGTAATTTTAGTGCTACTTTCATTCTCGGAATAAATATGCTGGTGTGCAGCGTACTGTTAGCTGCTTTGTAAGTAAGTCAGTCAAATTGACAGGTGTGGCTGGTACGGTTTTACCTCAGAAATACAGAATCCCATCGGCGTGTTTACTAATCAATGGACCAACACTCCCCATTAAGAGTCAGGCGTCCTGATACAGGCAGTTTACATGAAGTACGTTGTTGCTTAGAATTTGACCCGTCGTTACGATCTCTGGTAGCAGACTGTTGTGTTTTATTTCGTTGGACACGAAAAATGAGAAAAGTCAACTTACCGTAAAAGGCGAGGGGAAAGACCGAATAGGTTACAACACAAAGGAAACGGGATCGGTACGGACCCAAAGCAGCGTGTCATTAGCCTGTTCAACTCGTGGGCCGAATTCAGCGACCGGCTGAGGCACGTAACAGCAACCTCGCTTACCACCGAGATGACGCAGCCATTGTTAACGCCTTGCTTGCTCCACGGTGAAAGAAATCTCCGCCAGCAGAATTTAGCGAACTGAAGCGCTCCCAGTTGTAGCGGCCAGGACATGCGCTTCACTTGGCTCACGCGCAACCCGACTGCGCGGCCTGACGGAACTGAACCCCCACATAAACAGCACTCCACTACTTCTTTAACGACACGCAAGGTCCGGATGGAATCCCAGTTCGGTTTTAACGGCGTCTCCGTGGCGTTATTCCCTTAATTAGTTTGTATCTATCGCGGAACTCTCGCCAGCAGAAAGTCGCATACGACCGGAAGAAAGCGTAAGTGGCTCCCGCATGTGAAAAGAGTAAAAGGAGGACACACAAAATTACAAACCAATATCCTTAACATCAGTTTGCTGTACTATTCTTGAACATATTTTCAGTTCCAATATAATGAAATCCGTTGAGATGGAAAGCCTCCTGTATAGAAATCAGAACGGTTACAAAAAGCGTTGCTCATGTGAAATCTAGCTTGCCCTTTTTTCGCATGATATCCTGTGAAGTATGCATAAAGGGCAAGAAGCAGGTTCTTTATTCATAGGTTCCCGAAAAGCATTTGACAAGGTACCCCACTGCAGACAAGAGTGTCTCGAAGGCTTCTTGATAGGACTCAGTACGATTTCCGTGACCGCGAGTGTTCATCAGAGACAAGCGTATCGTCAAGAGTGCCTCGGGAAGTAAAATTGGACCACTATTATTATCTGTATACATAAATGGTTTGACGGAGAGGGTCAGCAGCAACCTGTGACTTTTTCCTGATGATGCTGTGATGTACTGGAAGATATCGTCGTTGAGTCACCGTAGGAGGATACGTGATGAATGAAACAAAGTTTCTAGTTTGTTTGATTAATGACAGCTAACTCTAAACGTAGAAAAATGTAAGTTAATGCAGGGTAGTTGTACTGTTTCTCCTTGGTGCACTTGACTTGGGTTTAAAACAAGTGTAAACTAAATAATCGACAAGTATGCCAAACAAGAAGAGATAGAACTACAATGGACATGTTATTCCTTGGACTCTTGCGCTTATATGCATGAAATATCTTTCCTTTGTCTTTCACTTATGTTATCTGCTTGGATTCGGACCTAAGAGGACGTTCTTGTGTACAGCTCATCTTGCTGTACCAGCTGATAATGTAAGTTGTACTTAAAACCCGAAAAATATAATGGTTATTTTGTCAAAAGAATTTGTGTACGTGGTCAATCAATTGGTGGTCTGATACCTGATTGCCGTAAGTAGATATGTGCCTTATCAAAGAATTTTCATTGTTAGGCGCCATCTTAGAAAAATCTTTAACATTTTTCTTTGAGCTCATCTACGAGGCGTGCCGTCGGTTAGGACAATTATCCTTATATCAGATTCCACGAGAACAGAGGCAGCTACTAATAATTTAACAATTTTATTTACAGATTTTCTTTGTATAACGAGATAACATCCCTGGCAGTAAAGGTCTGGTCACAGGATTCCAGATCCATTATAGGATTTCATTTGTAGATGCTACTCTTGTTATCTCGTATATTTGCCCGCATCTCGTGGTCGTGCGGTAGCGTTCTCGCTTCCCACACCCGAGTTCCCGGGTTCGATTCCCGGCGGGGTCAGGGATTTTCTCTGCCTCGTGATGGCTGGGTGTTGTGTGCTGTCCTTAGGTTAGTTAGGTTTAAAGTAGTTCTAAGTTCTAGGGGACTGATGACCATAGCTGTTAAGTCCCATAGTGCTCAGAGCCATTTGAACCATTTTTTATCTCGTATTGGGGAATCGAGACGAAACCACGATGTTAAATTACGTATTACAGTAGTGTACATCGAACAACTTGGCAAATATTCTCTGGTTCAATGAGCGCACGACTTCTCACGAGCCTGGAATAACATGTGTAGTGTTGGATAGTTAAGAAAAGGACAATTCATTATCGACGATTACGTAACTACCCTGAGAACTGAGCTAGTATACTGGGTACCCCACGTCGGGCTAAATTAAACAACATATTGCGCTGTTAATAATATTCCTACATTATTTATTTCTCTTTTATACTGAACCATTGCATTAATTTGTGTTTCTCTTTTATAAAAGTCACGGCTCATATTCATTCTGTTACATTACACTGATAGGAAAGAAAAAGAGTCACAAATAACTTTTATTTTATTACATTACATAGTCTGCTTATTGACGGTCAGATAGACGTAGCGTTGCAAAGCGTTATGAATTGGGACGAGCATGAACGGATTGTAGTGGGGAAGACGAGTGGTTGCCTTGGCTGTATTGGGAACAGTTTTGGCAAAGTATGATGGTTCATCTGTAAAAGAGACCGCATACAGAATACCAGTGCTACCAATTCTTTAGTCCTGCCCGAGTATCTGTGATCCGCACAATGGCAAGGAAAGCGTTTCTGAAGAAGAGAAATTTGTTAACATCGAATATAGATTTAAGTGTCAGGAAGTCGTTTCTGAAAGTATTTGTATGGAGTGTGGCCACGTATGGAAGTGGAACATGGACGATAACTAGTTTGGACAAGAAGAGAACAGAATCTTTCGGAATGTGGTGCTACAGAAGAATGTTGAAGATTAGATGGGTAGATCACATAACTAATGAGGAGGTATTGAATAGGATTGGGGAGAAGAGAAGTTTGTGGCACAACTTGACTAGAAGAAGGGATCGGTTAGTAGGACATGTCCTGAGGCATCAAGGGATCACCAAATTAGTATTGGAGGGCAGCGTGGAGGGTAAAAATCGTAGAGGGAGACCAAGAGATGAATACACTAAGCAGATTCAAAAGGATGTAGGTTGCAGTAGGTACTGGGAGTGGAAGAAGCTTGCACGGGACAGAGTAGCATGGAGAGCTGCATCAAACCAGTCTCAGGACTGACGACCACAGCAACAACAAGTTCGGAAATGTTTCAGGAACTCAAAGGGGAATCCGTGGAGAGAAGGCGACGTTTTTTAGAGGATAACTACTGAGAAAATGTAGAGAACCAGCATTTGAAGCAGACTACAGTACTATCCTACTGCGGCCAAAAAAAAAAAAATTCGGCGCATGGGCGTCGAACGTGAGATATAGGAAATCAGAACTTTTACGGAGGCATATAGGCAGTCGCTTTTCCCTCGCTCTATTTACGAGCAGAACAGGAGGGGAAATTATTAGCGGTAGTACAACGTACCCTCCGCCACACACCGTACTGCGGCTTGCGAAGCAAGTATGTAGATGTAGATGTAGATGTAGATTAATTTAGTTAATTTACACTGCATTCGTGAATCGCAATACGAAATTTCTCAGAACAAAGAGATAGCTGATACCAGCTTTACAGTAGAAACCGCGCACTTTGACACAATGAACGAAGCACTACCGCTTGTTCGTTCTCCGCCGCGCCGCTGCGCAATATTTCGGCAGCAGTGGAGCATTGCGAGTGACGAGCAACCGTTGCCCGTGAATGCTTAAATGCAGTCCGTGCAGAAGGTGATAACTGGGTAATATCAGAATTATGGCCCAAATTTACGCGCGGTATCTGTTTCTGGGGCTGATATCTTGCAAATGAGCTTTTTTATGTTTAAGATATGACGTAAGTTGGTAATGTTCTCTTGTTAGCAGCACACCTTTCCGTTCTCTCCGAAAGCTACCCTCACAGCGGATAACACAGCCCATGTACCGACACGTTGATGGCGAAGCACGTGATGGCGGTGAACAAACGTTGGAGCAGTCTCTCATACCGCTCCGTGGCAGCGGTGTTGCTATACTGAAACAAATAGGTGCACACAACTTTGTGAAATTTATTTGGCGTTGAGTTAATTTCCAATTAGTAAATTACACCACGATTTTCTTTACAAAACAGTTTCATTTCACAATACGTTTACTTCTTTGTATAACTCCATAAACGCTGAAATGACCGATATTTAGGTAAGTTCTTATTAGACTGAAATTGTTGGTTTTAAATGTGGTCTCAGATATATGCAAACGAGTTTAATATGACCTCTACTATCCACATCTGTGGAAAGAATCAGGTGGATAACCTCTGAAGAAATTTGAGGCTGTCCAGGATTTCGGCTGTTTTGCTCCGACAGGAAAGTCACATTGCCAGAAAGCCGTAGTGATATCCAGGAATACATGCGGAGAGTGGACACTTGGTACAAGTGGCTCTCCAGGTTAGTTAACGTGGCGTATTAAGCATAAGGGGGAAAGCTCTATTGTCTGGTTACAATTCTCAAGAAAAGCCACTAGAAACAGTTGCAGCCGTACAATATACGGGAATATGCGTGCCGAGCAAACTGCGCGACAGCAATGGAGATACTATCGGAGACAGCGCTGCCAAAGCAGAGTTATTAAACATAGCCTTCCGAAATGTCTGCACGAAAGAAGACGAAGAAAATATTCCAGAATTCGAATACAGAACCGCTGCCAACATGAGTAACGTAGTAGTAAATATCCTAGGAGTAGTGAAGCAACTTGAACCACTTAATAAAAGCAAGTCTTCTGGTCCAGATTGTATACCAGTTAGGTTCCTTTCGGTGTATGCTGATGCATTAGTTCCATACTTAACAATCATATACAACCGTTCGCTCGACGAAAGACTGGAAAGTTGCACAGATCACACCAATATTCAAGAAAGGTAGCGGGAGTAATCCACTAAATTACAGGCCCATATCGTTAACGTAGATATGCAGCAAGATTTTGGAATGTATATTATTTTCGAACATTATGAATTACCTCGAAGAAAACGGCCTATTTACACAGAGTCAACACGGGTTTAGAAAACATCGTTCCTGTGAAACACGACTAGCTCTGTATTCATATGATGTGTTGAGTGCTATTGACAAGGGATTTCAGATCGATTCCGTATTCCTGGATTTCCAGAAGGCCTTTGACACTGTACCACACAAGCGGCTCGTAGTGAAATTGTGTGCTTATGGAATATCGTCTCAGTTATGTAACTGGATTTGTGATTTCCTGTCAGAGGGGTCATAGTTCGTAGTAATTGACAGAAAGTCATCGAGTAAAACAGAAGTGATTTCTGGCGTTCCCCAAGGTAGTGATATAGACCCTTTGCTGTTCCTTATCTATATATACGATTGTCGTTTATCGACTAATAAAGTCATCAGAATATCAAAACAAACTGTAAAACGATTTAGAAGAGATATCTGAATGGTGCGAGAATTGGCAGTTGACCCTAAATAACGAAAAGTGTGAAGTCATCCACATGAGTACTAAAAGGAACTCGTTAAACTTCAGTTACACGATAAATAAGTCTAATCTAAAAGCCGTACATTCAATTAAATAGCTAGGTATTATAATTACGAACAACTTAAATTGGAAGGTTGTGTGGAAGACTAACCAAAGACTGCGTTTTATTGGCAGGACACTTAGAAAATGTAACAGACCTACTAAGGAGACTGCCTACACCACGTTTGTCCACCCTCTTTTAGAATACTGCTGCACGGTGTGGGATTCTTACCCGATAAGACTG
Source organism: Schistocerca piceifrons (assembly GCF_021461385.2). Taxonomy (NCBI): domain Eukaryota; kingdom Metazoa; phylum Arthropoda; class Insecta; order Orthoptera; family Acrididae; genus Schistocerca; species Schistocerca piceifrons. The sequence continues at coordinate 86,561,601 of NC_060141.1, forward strand.
ACAGAGTACATAGAAAAAGTTCAGAGAGGGGCAGCACGTTTTGTATTATCACGAAATATGGGAGACAGTGTCACAGAAATGATACAGGATTTGGGCTGGACATAATTAAAAGAAAGGCGTTTTTCGTTGTAACGGAATATTCTCACGAAATTCCAATCACCAACTTTCTCTTCCGAATGCGAAAATATTTTAATGACACCGACCTAAATAGGGAGGAACGATCACCACGTTAAAATAAGGGTATCAGAGCTCGTACGGAAAGATATAGGTGTTCATTCTTTCCGTGAGCTATACGAGAGTGGAATTATAGAGAATCGTGAAGGTGGCTCGATGAACGTTCTGCCAGGTACTTAAATGTGATTTGCAGAGTATCGATGTAGATATAGAACGACCACATGAGCCATTTATGTAATGCAGATGCTAGACCACGGGTCGTCAAACTGTGACCCGCGGGCCGCAAGCTGCCTCGAATCAAGACTTCGCGCCGCCCGCGGTTCTCAGCCGCATTTCATAATAATATGCGTCTACCAAGTAACGACGGAATCCAAAAACGTCAACTGACGTCGAGATTTTCTCAAGTCTGCAGTTCTAAAGCATGGACTGCACACAGACCAGAGCAGCACCGCGAAATGACATTAAGAAGACGCTGACCCGAACTAATGGAGAGAGCGGACAGCGCCACACCTTCTAGAAGACTCAGTTCAGAACTCCCTGTCAACGCTGAGAAGGGGAGCCCACGGCACTGGGATCACAGATTTACTTCAAACTTCTTTACACCTCTAGTAGGCCACTATAACAACATAATGTGCCACTGGTAAGGTGCACTACTCTGGCAATTCCCAGAAAATTGCAAAAGAAGTTTTACGCATCTACTATGTGGCTAATGTATCTGCGCGAAGGTGCTGCATGTTAGAGTTCATGGTGGTCAAGTGAGGTCGGCAGGTAGCTCAGCGTGTTCGGTCAGAGGTTTAGTTTCCTTCTGTAATAAACAAAAATTGGGTGACTGGATCAACGATGAACTTGACCAGGTGTCGCGGCACGTCCGCCCGAACAAATGCAAAGAATAAAATGACATAAAGAATGTAAATAGCGTTAGAGTTTCGTAAGACTAACGTGTGTGAGGCGACGGTTCGTCTCTCGCTTTAAACTAATTATTAATGTATATTTTTCATCATTTTTCATCACAGATCACATTATTTAATTTTCAAAATGTAATCGAGGTTTCCCTTAGAAGCTCTGAACATTCCCTGTAAATGAGCGGAAATTGCATTCGTTCGTTGTCGTAGATGCAGTTGGCGTTCATATTTTCCACGTCTGTATGACAAATATCATTCTCTAGTGTGTGACGTCGAGAGAACATCCGATGAGTAATTGTACATACTGTCACGGTCTGGCACATTGTGACTTGCTGTATTACTGATTATGAATAACGTCATTCATATCATTATTTATCGAGGTTTGACTTGGGCTTTCCAAGCCTGTCCCTTGTCCTTGAAAATTTAATTAAAATAGTAAATAGTCAAAGAACATATGAAAATCACTATGACCCATGAAAATACACGTGGTTTTTTTTTTTTTTTTGTCGTATTAACTCTCAAATGTCGTATAAGTTAAAAATAATATGAGCAGCGATAAAAGGAAGTAGTTTAAAAGTAAGTGTTGGCGGTTATGGTTCGATGTATTTGGTCATGGCGAACGTCACATGACGGCCGTTGAAGTTGGTCGTTGATCCTTTTACTCAGGATTTCTCCGCCAGCTCTCTGACTGAACACTCTGAGCTACCGTGCCGGCGTTTTCTTCTGATCTCATTTTGTTCGTTATTACTCGTTGCATTTGCTCGGGGAGGACGGCCCACGACACCTTTTTAAGTTGACCATTGATCAGTTCACTCAGCTTTGTTTATTGTACAGGGCCTCTAATCCTCTGACCGAACACCAGAGTTACCGCGCCGGCGGGGGGATTCGAACCGACACATCGCCCATAATCCTCACGCAGAGCACGAATGCTAATCACTTCACCACAGTGACTTTTTAGAACCGGCACCTTCGCGCAGGTACATCACTTATGCAATACACTCGTAAAACTCCCCTTGGAATTTTCTCGGAACTGCTTGAGTAGTACATCTTACTACTTACTCACTCACTGTTGTTTTTAAAGGCCTACTAAAGGTTCACAAAGTTGGAAGTAAATCCGTGATCTCAATGTTGTGTCCTCCCCTTATGAATTAACCAGCCGCCATCGCTGGTCGGGGCAGTTCGGTCTCAGAGAGCATGAGTACTGAGTAATAGAAAGACGATACTCAGCCTGCGTTCTGCTAGTAGTAATAGTGTGTAAAAGTAATTCCTCGAAGGAAGCACATCAAGCTACCTCATAACCAGAAGTTCTGCTTCTTTCCCTTTTAGAAATGAAGTTTTATATTAATCTGCAAGAATTACGTACAGATAATTTTGGATTTTTGCCACTGGTCATCTCTCCTTCCTTGTTTGTGTCAGTGCTGACTGCCACAAAAGCCGACTACACATCAAGAGTGTGGCTGTCGTACTCGGTAACGAACAAAAATTCTTACAGTGAAGTAATAAGTGCTTAGTTGGCCACTTACCTCGGGGTAGAGAGGTACGTAGCACAACTCCTGCTGTGTTAGAGGATATGAGAGAGAGAATGTTGTTTTCTCTTCCAACACAGGCAACTTTCGAACACGTGGCAACTAGGCAAGCAGTTGCTATGACATAAATTTTGTCATGGATCTAACATGGATTAGTGAAGCGCCGTATAAAGATGATCATATTCCAGTACGGTTCATTTTTGTAGCAGGGATTATGAAATTACATTAAGGCTGTTGTAACAGAATGCGATGAGTAGAAGAAAAACGAGATTTGGTAATTATTTGCCATCGTGTCTCGTGTTTCATAAGGGGTTCAAATACTCGTTAATTACAGTTGTTGTTAGTAACCAACTATCTGACAAACACGATATGGCTGTGGTATTCATATCGGCAATTTTTTTTTATTAGAAACTGAAAGAAAATATGAACTGTGTTTGCAGTGTAATAGCGAAAAAATTTCGTTTCTATGTATTCGTGAAAATACCTTTGAAATTATGAACGAATCGTACGAAGAAATATATGTATGTGCAAAAATATAGCTACAGCTGCTTCCCGCGTCTACAACGCCATTTAGTAAACGTCTCTATGACAACGCCTCTTCATAGCTCTACAGATGACTGTTTTCGCCACTCTTGTTTCACAGTTGAAAGCTGTCAAAAGCGATGTAAGGTATCAGGGAGTTCCTTAAGTTGAATAGTCTGTAGGAGTGTCTTAGTATTAAAGAATAAATGTATCACATCATAATGCATGATGCGGCATTTTTTCACGCATCACAGTGTTGTACAGTGATTTATTTGTGTAGATAATTTCAGCGACATACGTAGATACGGTCTGGAAATTATGTTATGAATACAATTACTAGCAAGGAAGTAATAAATTTAAAGGTCATGCACAGTATGGCATCTTTTGGTGCAGCTCAGTGTTCATGACGTCATATTTTCTGAAATATGTATGGTACCATAATACAATTCTGTAGGTGCATTTAGCAACATATGTGGATTCAGTCTGCGAAATTAATTGCGAATAGGGTTAGTAGCACCAAAATAATATAAAACAAAAATGATTCAAATGGCTCTAAGCACTATGAGACGTTATATCTGAGTTCGTCAGTCCCCTAGAACTTAGAACTACTTTAACCTAACTAACCTAAGGACATCACACACATCCATGCCCGAAGCAGGATTCGAACCAGCGACAGTAGCAGTTGCAAGGTTCCAGACTGAAGCGCCTAGAACCGCTCGGCCACAACGGCCGGCTAATATAAAACACACGCACACGCACGCAAGCACACGCACACACACGCACACACACAATTTTTTTTTAATATTTACGGATGGATGAATTGTGCCCCACAACTCAAGATAGTGCACAGTTCAACCAGCCAGTGAAATGAAAGCCCACAATGAGGCCACTTTTAAACTCTAGCTGATATACAATGTAAGCTTTCACGGCCGGCACTGATATGAGTTGAAACTTTCCGGCTAATAGACTGTGGTCGATAGATAAAACTTGCTCCTAATGTTTCCTCTCCGACTGCGGCAGACATATTCAGAGGTAAAACGGCGAACTGCAACCAAAACTTGATAGAGCTCTGAATATAAGTGCAGTGTAGAGGGCACCACAGACGAACACGTGACGTCGGTTACAAGATTATCTCTGGTAATGCCAACATTTTGGACTGAGAGTAATCAATCATCATTCTTACGTTGCGACGTCGACAGCGAAATTTCATCTAATTTAAGACCTTTCTCCTTTCTGTTGTTTATAAATCTCAGTTGCTCTCTACACAAGCGCGCATGGTAATGCGATGTTTCCGATACGACGCTAGTATCACTTAATTTTATTTCATACTCTCCCTCTTGGTAAGCAAACCACTAAGCCCGATTAATCCGTATGTGCCAGGCAGCAGTTCGTCTTGTGTTCAGGCAGACGGGTGTTAACACTTAACAACTGGAGTGCAGACCTCGAATAAAAGACCATCCAAGTGGCACCGCTTGTCGACGATACTTTCGTAGTATGGATGCACTGTGCAGAGAAATTTTATGCCTTCCTGATACATCTCAACAGGATAAATCCGAAAATACAATTTACTATCGCAATGGAGAATAAAGGCAACAGAAGTTTTTTGAGTGTGTTACCAAGCAGAGTAATGCACGTTCGGCCATGGGGCATATAGAAAAGCCACTCATACTGAACGCTATCACCTAAAGATCCTAACCAAAATCCCAGACAAAGAAGAGGTGCAATTAAAATTTTGGTAGACATGGCGTACAAAATTTGCCAACCGACCTATTTAAAAACAGTTACGTCGATCACTTCGTCCTATGGAGGGAATCAGAACCGACGAGAAACGACAGCCGTCCACGCGGAAAGTTTTCATTCAATTCATTAGTAAGACTGCAGATCGTTTTGCGAAAGGACGGAGGAAGTATGGTGTGGAATCTACCTTCAGACACACCAGGAAGATAAATGACTCCATAAGATCGTCAAAATATAAACGACATCTTCTGGCTACGCCACATCTACATGAAATTTCTTGGCCGGCCGCTGTGGCCGAGCGGTTCAAGGCGCGTCAGTCTGTAACCGCGCTGCTGCTACGGTCGCAGGTTTGAATCCTGCCTCGGGCATGGATGTTTGTGATGTCCTTAGGCTAGTTAGGTTAAAGTAGTTCTAAGTTCAAGGGGCCTGATGACCTCAGATGTTAAGTCCCATACTGCTCAGAGCCATTTGAACCATTTTGAACCCTACTAAGCCTGGTAAAATCACAGAACACGGAGAATAGTAACATACTCTGGCGCCTGTTCACCTATCACAGAGATTTGCTCCTCTAATCATTTACGTACCTGCCGAAAGCGTGCACACGTACGAAGTAAATCCGAAAATGTCTCTTCTAGATGCTTCACTTTTTTGTCAGGCAGACAATTTCGTATAGCCGCCTGTTAAAGGTATTAGGGCCGCAATTCACCAATCCCCTACCAGTGACAGTGACAACGCGAAAGTAAGGGCGTGGACTTACAAATGGAAGCAGGAGCCGACATCTTCATAAAGTGGAGTCTACAGCTGTATCGTCCGATACGACGCTGGTATAGAGACCGACCGCAGCCTTATTCTCTGCACAAGCAGTCTGGATACGAATACCGCAGGACGCCACGTAGCTCCGCAGCTGTCTTCCAACCTGTTTCCCTGTAACTAGGATCGAACCTGAATCACCCTTTTAGCAGTCTCGTATGTTACCTACGAAGTAAATGATACCAGCTACCTTATTTATGGAGGTCATCAGTTTTCTGACTGGTTTTATTGTTACCCGCCACCTGTAATAAGGCACCTTTCTTGTACATATACGTTATGCGTCTTTAATGTCATAGTTTCCACTACTTTCTGCATCGTCATATCGTTGATCATTTCTAATCATTCTTCCTTTTAGAGTTACTTTTTGACCAGAAGGGCAAGAGATTTCCTTGAAACACTTTAATCTCCTCAGCCCTCTTTGACAAAGCTGATTGCAGAACGATGATGACTTCTTGTACCGGAAGTCTAGTTTCGTAATGATCGTCAAAATTGAGAGAGGAAGCTTGGAATTTAATGTATCTTTGCCAACAAAGTCACAAGAGGCGAATGCTAAGCCAGAGAAGGGTTGATGGGTATTCGTTTGAGCTGTGAAAGGAAATCACGAAATTAGAATATACAGACGGCTGTACGGATAGCTGAACCTAGTATTATCCGAATACTACTCTTGTGCATTAAGAATGTTCCACTTCTCTCATTAATATTAAAAGTACAAAATATTTTGTATGGCGCTTGCCCTTGTTAAAGGCGTGGAACACATGGGTACGATTCTAGATATGTGACAAAAAATATCCGGACATCCCCAAAGACATACGTTCTTCATATTAGGTGCATTTTGCCAGGTACTCCGTATCAGTGACCTCAGTAGTCATTACACATCGTGAGAGAGCCGCGGAACTCACAGACTTCGAACGTGGTGATTGGGAGTCATTTGTGTCACAAGTCGGTTCGCGAGATTTTCACTCTCCTAAACACCCCTAGGTCCACTGTTTCCGTTGTAATAGTGAAGTGGAAACGTGAATGGACACGTACAGCACAAAAGCGTACAGGATGACCTTGTTTGTTGACTGGCATAGACCGTCGGCAGTTGAAGAGCGTCGGCCACTCCGCTTATGGTGCACCTGGTGGTAAATTCCACCCAGCGGTGTCCGGATACCTTTGATCAGTTAGCTTATCTTATTTCCTCGGGAATTTGATACATTGGAAACATTATGAAGTCCGCCGGCAGGTATGGCCGAGCGGCTCTACACGCTTCAGTCCGGAACCGCGCGACTGCTACGGTCGCAGGTTCGAATCCTGCCTCGGCATGGATGTGTGTTATGTCCTTAGGTTAGTTAGGTTTAAGTAGTCCCATAGTGCTCAGAGCCATTTGAACGATTTGAAGTGGATGAGCATCGTAATGTGTAATAGGCAGACATCTATCCAGATCATCACACAGGAATTCCAAACTGCATCATGATCAACTGCAAGTTCTATGACCGTTAGGCGGGAGGTGAGAAAACTTGGATTTCATGGTGGCTGCTGATAAGCCAAACATCACGCCGGTTAATGCCAAACGACGCCTCGCTTGGTGTAAGCAGCGTAAACACTGGACGATTCAACAGTGTAAAAACGTTATGTGGAGTGACAAATCACGGTACACAACGTGGCGATCCGATGGCAGGATATGGTTATGGCGAATGCCTGGCGAACGTCATCTGCTAGCGTGTATAGTGCCATCAGAAAAATTCGGTGGCGATAGCGTTATGGTGTGGCCTTGTTTTGTGTGGCACTATCACAGCACAGGCCTACATTGATGTTTAAACCACCTTGTTGCTTCCCACTGCTGGAGAGCAATTCGGGGATAGCGACTGCATCTTTCAACGCGGTCTAGTACCTGTTCATATCGCACGGCCTGTGGCGGAGTGGTTACACGACAATAACATCCCTGTAATGGACTGGCCTGCACAGAGTCCTGACCTGAATCCAATAGAACACCTTTGGGATGTTTTGGAACGCCGACTTCGTGCCAGGCCTCACCGACCGATTTCGATATCTCTCCTCAGTGCAGCACTCCGTGAAGAATTGGCTATCGTTCCCCAAGAAACATTCCAGCACCTGATTGAACGTACGCCTGCGAGAACGGAAGCTGTCATCAAGGCTAAGGGTGTGCCAACACCATACTGAATTCCAGCATTACCGATGGAGGGTGCCACGAACTTGTAAGTTATTTTCAGCCAGGTGTTCGAATACTTTTGATCACATAGTGTAGCATAAGGAGACTAAAAACGCAGTTTACAGGAAAATGTATGCAAGTTACGTGAAAACTATCTGCTATTAAAATCACAAAGTTCTCATTCTACATATTCAACATAGAATCAGCGGATGAGCCAGTGTATTTTTCCTCCGTTCATCCTTTACGAATGAGTGAGTAGTGTCGATACATGGATGTGGAATTGTAAGGGACAATGGGGGAAGAAATGACGTCAGAGCACATTCTCCACGGAAACCACGCTTGGTATTGTCGTACTTCTATAGAAGGAAAGACGATGTGTAATTTAGGTGTGGTTTCAGATACAGCATTCTGTAGTGGTGAACGTATTTAGACGACAACGCCGTCTTCTACAAGTCGCTGTAAGCGCAAAAGCAGAGGGGGCGGCGTCGATGCTGTCTGCCAATTATACGAAGGCATGCCGCGGTGTCTGAGCACGTACGAACATCTGTGTCACTAAGTTACCCTGCCCTGAAAGTTATCCTTAAGAGTATACAAAAGCTCATGTTGCTCAGAAGTACGTGTTGCCTTTAACAAGCGCCTATGATTCTTGCTTGTATCTGCCTAACGTCTAGAGCCCGTGCCTTCTCTTGCAACTCCCGTGCACGCTAGCTTCATGTTAACGTATTGTCCAACGTGACACTGAGGTAATGCAAAGTTGTACTTCATAGTTGGTACACTATAATTGGAACTTAATATTAACGTTGAGCGGCTGAACCTTTTATGTCGATTGTGGATGGGAACAGATGTGCCACCTTTGTATTTATTGGCCAGATAACTGAGATGGCGTTCACACCGCTTACGACGACAAAAAGACACACCACAGTGGAAAATTGCAGGTTCCTCAGGGAGTGTGATTTAGACAGTGTGTAGCTTCCTGTTTCACTCGCGCCCAGCGTTGCTGCTCACACAGAATCGTGCAGTCAGCAAAACCAGCAACTAGAATGGTTTGCAGAATTACACCGCGACGACAAGAGAGTTATCGTTCAATGGGTGATAGGGCGCTATGGTACCTCAGAAAATGTTCTCCATAAGAGGATTATTTGCCATGGGACAAAAATGTATGACCATGTTCTAGAAACAGGTCTTCTTAAAGACGTGTGACGGTAAATCACACTCATGGAATAACAAGTGACTCTTACTGTACCAACTTAGGAGAATAGGTAACGCGCATACAGGGTGGTCCATTGATAGTGACTGGGCCAAATATCTCACGAAATAAGCATCAAACGAAAAAAACAACAAAGAAAGAAACTCGTCTAGCTTGAAGGGGGAAACCAGATGGCGCTATGGTTGGCCAGCTAGATGGCGCTGCCATAGGTCAAACGGATATCAACTGCGTTTTTTGAAGTAGGAACCCCCATTTTTATCACATATTGGTGTAGTACTCACAGAAATATGGATGTTTTAGTTGGACAACTTTTTTTCGTTTTGTGATAGATGGTGCTGTAATAGTCACAGACATAGGACTCACAATTTTAGACGAACAGTTGGTAACAGGTAGGTTTCTTAAATTAAAATACAGAAAGTAGGTACGTTTGAACATTTTATTTCGGTTGTTCCAATGTGATACATGTACCTATATGAACGTGGCATCACGTAACATTCCGCCAGTACGGACGGTATTTGCTTCGTGATACATTACCCGTGTTAAAATGGACGGATTACCAATTGCGGAAAAGGCCGGTATCGTGTTGATGTATAGCTATTGTGATCAAAACGCCCAACGGGCGTGTGCTATGTATGCTGCTCGGTATCCTGGACGACATCATTCAAGTGTCCGGACCGTTCGCCGGATAATTACGTTATTTAACGAAACAGGAAGCGTTCAGCCCCGTGAAACGTCACCCACGACCGGCAACAAATGATGATACCCAAGTAGGTGTTTTAGCTACTGGCGCGGCTAATCCGCACATCAGTAGCTGACAAACTGCGCGAGAATCGGGAATCTCAAAAACGTCGGTGTTATGAAAGCTACATCAACATCGATTGCAGCCGTACCATATTTCTATGCACCAGGAATTACATGTCGACGACTTTGAACGTCGAGTACAGTTCTGCCACTGGGCACAAGAGCAATTACGGGACAATGACAGAGTTTTTGCACGCGTTCTATTTAGCGACGAAGCGTCATTCACCAATAGCGGTAACGTAAACCGGAATAATATGTACTATTGTGCAACGGAAAATCCACGATGCCTGGGGCAAGTGGAACATCAGCGACCTTGGCAGGTTAATGTATGGTGCGGCATTATGGGAGGAAGGATAATTGACCTCCAATTTATCGATGGCAATCTAAATGGTTCAATGTATGCTGATTTCCTATGTAATTTTCTACCGATGTTACTACAAGATGTTTCACTGTATGACAGAATGGAGATGTACTTCCAACATGTTTTATGTCCGGCACATAGTTCGTGTGCGGTTGAAGAGGTATTGAATAGCATATTTCATGATAGGTGGATTGGTCGTCAAAGCACCATACCACGGCCCGCACGTTCACCGGATCTTTCGTCCCCTGATTTATTTCTGTGGGGAAAGTTGAAGGCCATTTCCTATCGTGATCCATCGACAACGCCTGATAACATGCGTTCAAAATGGTTCAACTGGCTCTGAGCACTATGGGACTCAATATCTGTGGTCATCAGTCCCCTAGAACGTAGTACTACTTAAACCTAACTAACCTAAGGGCATCACACACATCCATGCCCGAGGCAGGATTCGAACCTGCGACCGTAGCGGTCGCGCGGTTCCAGACTGAAGCGCCTAGAACCGCTCGGTCACACCGGCCGGCCACACTGTAATAGCATTGGATCTCAGAAATGATAAGTTCATAAAGGTACATGTATCACATTGGAACAACCGAAATAAAATGTTCAAACGTACCTACTTTCTGTATTTTAATTTAAAAAACCTACCTGTTACCAACTGTTCGTCTAAAATTGTGAGTTCTATGTCTGTGACTATTACAGCGCCATCTATCACAAAGCGAAAAAAGTGGCCCAACTAAAACATTCATATTTCTTTACGTACTACACGAATACGTAATAAAAATGGGAGCTCCTATTTAAAAAAAAAACGCAGTTGACATCCGTTTGACCTATGGCAGCGCTATCTAGCGGGCCAACCAGAACGCCATCTGGTTTCCCCCTTCAAGCTAGACGAGTTTCGTTCTTTGTAGCTTTTACGTTTGACGCTTATTTCGTGAGATATTTGGCCCGGTCACGATCAATGGACCACCCTGTATATCGAGAACTTTCTGCACACTAATGTCACAATTCTGTGATGCATCACAGGAAAGTCCTTGTCAAGTTATTTTTCGTCCTCAGGTAGGCGGAAGGAGTGGGCAGCAACCTGTGTTTTTTTCCGATGATGCTGACGGTAAGGGTCGAACCCGAGTGACTGTAGGAGGATGCAAGATGATGTATAAAAAGCTTCCGGTTGGTATGATGAATGACAGCTAGTTCTAATCGTAGAAAAACGTTAATGCGGATGAGCGGGAAAAACAAACCCATGTAGCTCGGATACAGCATTGGTGACGACCTGCTTGACACAGTCAAGGCGTTCAGATATCTGGGTGTAACGTTGCAAAACCATATGAAATGGAACGATCATATGAGTACTGTGATATGAAAGACGAATGCTCGACTTCGGTTCACTGGGAGAATTTTGGGGAAGTGTGGTTTATCTGTGAAGGAAACCACACACAGCATGCTAGTGTGACTTATTCTTGAGAAATGCTCGAGTGTTTGGGTTCCATACTAGATTAGATTAAGGGAAGATATCGAAGCAGTTCAGACACAGGGTGCTAGAATTGTTACTGGTAGGTCCGAATATCATGCTGGTGTTAAGGGTATGCTTCGTCAACTCTACTAGGAATCCCTGGAGTCAATGGGAAGTTCTTTTCGAGGATCACTATTTAGAACATCTGAACAGGGGACTTGTCATGGAACAAAGCATCACCATTGGGGAACAAACACTGCATCATGGCATGGACATAATCAGCCAAAACGGTCACACAATCCTAGGCAACAATGGGACCCTCCTCAGTAACCATCAGCCGAAATGGTCACACAATACTAGGCAGTAATGGGACCCTCCACAGTAACCATGGGGTCGTTGGAGGACCACGACATGGCTACCTAAAGCAGCACCAAATACCCTGCCACGTTTCATTCTCGTGACGTATAGTCTGCCAGAAATTGAAAACAGTGAGAAACAAGATTCATCTGACCAAATCACTTTCTTTCATTGCTCCATAACCTAGATTTTATAGCTTCTGCGCCACGTTTTCCAGTTGTAGGTATTTGCATCACTGATGTGTGGTTTTGGAATTCTAGCCCGCCCTGCACTTTTCTGCTTCTGAAGCTCCCTTCGCGCTTTTTGGTATCGATATGGTTCGGTAGTGCGACTTGAAGTTTTGCAGTGGCTTTCGGAGTTCTCGTACCGTTATTTCTCTTCACAATCGTCTTCCATGACCGACAATCATTATCATTCAACTCACTTTCGCCAGCGTGGAGACTTAGCAGATGATGATTTCCCGTTTTCCACGCATATGGTGTAAATCTTGGAGACGGAGTCTCTTGAAACATCAAATACGTCCACTATTTTGGTTATAGAAGTACCCGCCGTTCGGGCACCAACAATTTTCCGACGTTTGAGCTCACTTAACTCCGATCTAACGCACATACAACTACACCTAACACTGTTATGACTGCATGTGACATGTGTCTAGGACACTGCACAGGTGCCGTTACTGTTCAAATAAAACAGTACCATCTATTGCAATTCTCCACGGACTTGTTGTCTCCTTGAACGGAGTCTTCAGCGTTATTGTCTTTACTCGTGGAGCATCGACAGTGGCTTTCGTTTTTCCACTGACGAAACCGTCTGTATGAATTTCCTGCAGCGAAATGGATTTAGCCGGTCGTTGTGGCTGAGAGGTTCTAGGTGCTTCAGTCCAGAACCACGCTGCTGCTACGGTCGCAGGTTCTAATCTAGTCCTCAGGCATGGATGTGTGTGATGTTCTTAGGCTAGTCAGGTTTAAGTAATTCTACGTCTAGGGGACGTCACCTCAGATGTTTTGTAACGCCAGAAATGCATATCCTCCTTTTTCCATCTATTGTACTATAAATGTTTTTTTTGTTACCTGAAGATATGACATTTCTGTGTCTTTATATATTGTAATTGTTGTACTGTTTGTATATATAGAGAACCAAAGTGTTCAGGATATTTAGTAGTGTTAACTCTGCCACACGGAGCGCGGGCAGAGGGAGTCTGGCTGGAGAAGGGCGGTGGAGCAGGTGTGTTGTGTGACGCTCCTGCGAGTTGCCGCGCTTTCGGGCTTTGGCAGCATGTAATTGCGCTCGACTTGCTATTATAGTTTCTGCCACGGTGTCGCGGATGAGAAGCATTTGCTGGCGCACATCAAGAGCCCGTTTCGCCTGGTGACCGCGTCGCGAAGAAGGCGAGCCAACATCCAGCCTCTGCAACAGCGACGGCCGACAATGAGTGACTGTCGCCACCTCCTCGATCGACGGATTCAAACCATCAATCAACCAACAAGGAAGACTGGAAGCATGTAAAGTTTTAGAACTGTATGGCAGACCTCAGCTTTTCAAACTGTTGCATCACAAAAATACAGCAACTTTGCCTGAAACTTTGTTGCTCATTTTTCCAATTGCATTACCAAGCAGGGTCCCTTCCTTTTCTGGAATGAACCCAAGTGCCATTGAAATTCATACGCCAGCATTAAAGTAATATCATTCCATTTCACTGTTTCAATTGCAAAGTTCAGTTAAGGTATTCATATCTGGCTACAATATTTAGATTACACGAGCAAAAATTAAGAGTGCGAGTTTTGTTACCGTATTTTAGCTTAATTTCGTAGTGCTTCAGAAACAAAGTTCACTATTAATTTCAGTCACTAAATTAACTTTCAATTTTCCAGTTTTATTAATTCTTTTGCTAAATTAAGTCTGAGTGTAGCGAAATTTATTACTTCTGACAAACATTGTTTTCACACAACACGTGTCAACCTTCGGTGGTTATGTGCATTAATCTTTCATTTCCCGTTGTTATAGTAGCTGTCCATAGGACTGGCGACCGTAATTTTCCCCAAATCTCAAATATCTAATGAACGCCAATTAATTGTTAACGTAACGACCGCACGTTTACTTTCTTCATTAATTTACCCTTTTCTCAAAATTAATTTCCACCAATTTCATTTGCTTTTTTCCTTTCATTTAGATGTAACCCTTTCCTCCCTCTTTACCGACAAATTAACTTCGGTGACGATTGCTTTTCCCAAATTTCCATTAGGTACACGTCGTTTAATTTTTCGCTGTCATTAAGGTCGATAAGTGAGGGGAGGTTACAAAGTCCCTTAGTGCTTAGAGCCTTTTGAACCATTTCGAGCAATGTATTTCTTCCACCGTCTTTACGTATTGGGTCTGTCGTTCTTCCGCTCGTTGGAATTACGAAATTCCTGGGGCTCATACTCGACAGGAAATTTTCTTAGTCACGCGTGTCTTACCTGGCCGCCCGCTGTACCAGGTCCTACATGTCCTCAGCAGTACCTCCTGGGGAGCGTATCGGACCACCCTTCTCCGTCTGTACCGATCTCTTGTCCGCTCGAAACTAGACGATGGATGTTTTGTTTATGCATCTGTACTTCCGTCCATCTTACGTCGTCTCAATTGAATCCACTTTAGTGCCATCCGTTTGGCCACTGGCGACTTTTACACTAGGCCAGTTGAAAGACTGTATTCAGAAGCTGCCGAACTACCGCTGTCACAGCGACGTGATATTCTCCTCAGCGAATACACATGCCGTTTGTCTGCCGTGCCAGCTCCTCCTTCGATGACTCCATTGACCGCCAATATGGTGCATGTCTCTCTTCTCTGTTAGCTCCTGGAATTCACTTTCGGCTACTGCTCCGTATCACGGTATAAGTGTATATTTTTTTATTTCTATAATTATATATTTTATGATTTTGGTTGAGGTGGCTATAAATATTGTAGGCTAGCATGAGACTTTTAATTAACTTATACCGCAATAACACTCGTACGGGCATCGGCTGCCCCGAAGTACATCTACATCTATATCCATACTCCGCAAGCCACCTCACGGTGTGTGGCGGAGGGTACCCTGAGTACCTGTATCGGTTCTCCCTTCTATTCCAGTCTCGTATTGTACGTGGAAAGAAGGATTGTCGGTACGCTTCTGTGTGGGCTCTAATCTCTCTGATTTTATCCTCATGGTCTCTTCGTGAGATATACGTAGGAGGGAGCAATATACTGCTTGACTCTTCGGTGAAGGTGTGTTTTCGAAACTTTAACAAAAGCCCGTACCGAGCTACTGAGCGTCTCTCCTGCAGAGTCTTCCACTGGAGTTTATCTATCATCTCCGTAACGCTTTCGCGATTACTAAATGATCCTGTAACGAAGCGCGCTGCTCTCCGTTGGATCTTCTCTATCGCTTCTATCAACCCTATCTGGTACGGATCCCACACTGCTGAGCAGTGTTCAAGCAGTTGGCGAACAAGCGTACTGTAACCTACTTCCTTTGTTTTCGGATTGCATTTCCTTAGGATTCTTCCAATGAATCTCAGTCTGGCATCTGCTTTACCGACGATCAACTTTATATGATCATTCCATTTTAAATCACTCCAAATGCGTACTCCAGATAATTTATGGAATTAACTGCTTCCAGTTGCTGACCTGCTATTTTGTAGCTAAATGATAAGGGATCTATCTTTTTATGTATTCGCAGCACATTACACATGCTTGTCTACATTGAGATTCAATTGCCATTCCCTGCACCATGCGTCAATTCGCTGCAGATCCTCCTGCATTTCAGTGCAATTGTCCATTGCTACAACCTCTCGATACACCACAGCATCATCTGCAAAAAGCCTCAGTGAACTTCCGATGTCATCCACCAGGTCATTGTGTATATTGTGAATAGCAACGGTCCTATGACACTCCCCTGCGGCACACCTGAAATCACTCTTACTTCGGAAGACTTCTCTCTATTGAGAATGACATGCTGCGTTATGTTATCTAGGAACTCCTCAATCCAATCACACAATTGGTATGATACTCCATATGCTCTTACTTCGTTCATTAAACGACTGTGGGGAACTGTATCGAACGCCTTGCGGAAGTCAAGAAACACGGCATCTACCTGTGAACCCGTGTCTATGGCCCTCTGAGTCTCGTGAACGAATAGCGCGAGCTGGGTTTCACACGACCGTCTTTTTCGAAACCCATGCTGATTCCTACAGAGTAGATTTCTAGTCTCCAGAAAAGTCATTATACTCGAACATAATCCGTGTTCCAAAATTCTACATCTGATCGACGTTAGAGATATAGGTCTATAGTTCTGCACACCTGTTCGACGTCCCTTCTTGAAAACGAGGATGACCTGTGCCCTTTTCCAATCCTTTGGAACGCTACGCTCTTCTAGAGACCTACGGTACACCGCTGCAAGAAGGGGGGCAAGTTCCTTCGCGTACTCTGTGTGAAATCGAACTGATATCCCATCAGGTCCAGCGGACTTTCCTCTTTTGAGCGATTTTAATTGTTTCTCTATCCCTCTGTCGTCTATTTCGATATCTACCATTTTGTCATCTGTGCGACAATCTAGAGAAGGAACTACAGTGCAGTCTTCCTCTGTGAAACAGATTTGGAAAAAGGCATTTAGTATTTCGGCCTTTAGTCTGTCATCCTCTGTTTCAGTACTATTTTGGTCACAGAGTGTCTGGACATTTTGTTTTGATCCAACTACCGCTTTGACATAAGACTAAAATTTCTTAGGATTTTTTGCCAAGTCAGTACATAGAACTTTACTTTGGAATTCATTGAACGCCTCTCGCATAGCCCTCCTCACATTACATTTCGCTTCGCGTAATTTTTGTTTGTCTGCAAGGCTTTGGCTATGTTTATGTTTGCTGTGAAGTTCCCTTTGCTTCCGCAGCAGTTTTCTAACTCGGTTGTTGTACCACGGTGGCTCTTTTCCATCTCTTACGATCTTGCTTGGCACATACTCATCTAACGCATATTGTGCGATGGTTTTGAACTTTTTCTACTGATCCTCAACACTATCTGTACTTGAGACAAAACTTTTGTGTTGAGCCGTCAGGTACTTTGTAATCTGCTTTTTGTCACTTTTGCTAAGCAGAAAAATCTTCCTACCTTTTTTAATATTTCTATTTACGGCTGAAATCATCGATGGCGTAACCGCTTTATAATCGCACGATATAATATTATCCAAACACAGCGCGCAGCTCACCGCCTTCTAATAAATAGTTTGCGTGAGCGCTGTATTTAGAAAAGAAAATATGCGTATTCTTACGCAAACTGTAATTATTAATATGGGTCTTAGGGGATACTGGTTATTTATGTACCGAATTACACAATGATTAACTGAGATATTGCGCAGTGTAATGATTTTTAGTATTTCTTTTTCATTATTTGCAAGGCAAAACTGGAGAGAATCTCGTCTGCCGTTACGGGGACAAAATGAAACATACTGCACCCACTCGGTATTCTAAATATTAATAAACGAAATCTTTGGAGTCTTTTTAACTTTGAAATTAATGAAGGATCTAAATTAAGAAGTCTCTCGCATTTACGTTTAATATTATGACATGATATTTTAATTAAATAAACAGTCTGCGTAATGGCCGACTAAATCCTTCTAGGGGAGATGAACTCCCTGCATTACGAAGTTCTGTAAAAATTTTGTTAATTATGATTAATGGTTGAAATTGTGAGAGGTGACAACTAAGACAATAATATACTCTTTCCAATAGCAATTTCTATTATATTTTTCAAAATACAGATAAAACTTACGTTAATTATCAGACAGCACTACAATGGCGGCCTACCGCTAGACGAAACAAAGCAGGAGAGCTAGTTCAATCAAAGCATTGTCTCTGATCTTCATGACCTATATTACACAAAGATTATACCAAAAAACTGTGTTCTGTTTATTACATCGATATTTGTGTTTTCATAATAATAACTTACGTTCTTTACTATTTGTTATACAGGGTGTTACAAAAAGGTACGGCCAAACTTTCAGGAAACATTCCTCACACACAAATAAAGAAAAGATGTTATGTGAACATGTGTCCGGAAACGCTTAATTTCCATGTTAGAGCTCATTTTAGTTTCGTCAGTATGTACTGTACGTTATCATGATTTCATACGGGATACTCTACCTGTGCTGCTAGAATTTGTGCCTTTACAAGTACGACACAACATGTGGTTCATGCACGATGGAGCTCCTGCACATTTCAGTCGGAGTGTTCGTACGCTTCTCAACAACAGATTCGGTGACCGATGGATTGGTAGAGGCGGACCAATTCCATGGCCTCCACGATCTCCTTACCTCAACCCTCTTGACTTTCATTTATGGGGGCATTTGAAAGCTCTTGTCTACGCAACCCCGGTACCAAATGTAGAGACTCTTCGTGCTCGTATTGTGGACGGCTGTGATACAATACGCCATTCTCCAGGGTTGCATCAGCGCATCAGGGATTCCATGTGACGGAGGGTGGATGCATGTACGAGTATCCTCGCTAACGGAGGACATTTTGAACATTTCCCGTAACAGAGTGTTTGAAGTCACGCTGGTACGTTCTGTTGCTGTGTGGTTCCATTCCATGATTAATGTGATTTGAAGAGAAGTAATAAAATGAGTTCTAACATGGAAAGTAAGCGTTTCCGGACACATGTCCACATAACATATTTTCTTTCTTTGTGTGTGAGGAATGTTTCCTGAAAGTTTGGCCGTACCTTTTTGTAACACCCTGTATATGGCGCACACGTACACAGTCTTGAAATAATTTATAATTCACACGTCTCATAACAAAAACTTCCTTTCCCTTTCTCCATATGTCCATTTATGTGACGTACCGTCACATCCGGCAGCTTTACTTCACGATACTTGCAGCTTTCCGGATGGGTGTGAATTCTTCACCACCTTGGCTTCGTAGGGAGGTCCGTGTTTATCTTGGACTTCATTCGCTTCGTATGGACAGTACTCCAGACTTGCTCTATCAGTGTAAATTTCTCGACCTTCGCAGGGAATTTCGCGATAGTACCTTTGTGTACTCTGAAGGCTCTCGGAGTGACCGTGTTGTTGGCTGTGCCTTCGTCATTAGCACTGACCTTTTTGTTATCGGCTTCCGGAACACTGCTCAGTATTTACAGTGGAGCTCTTCACCCTGTATCAGGCCATGCAGTACATCTAGCGACACAGACGTTAGAATTGTGTCGTTTGCATCGACACTCTGTTACCTTCATAGCCTCTGTGTGCAGTACACCGTCCATCCCTTAGTGCAACGGGTGCAGGAAAGCTGTACTTGCTCTCTCTTGATGGAGCCACTGTGTTGGTTATATGGGTACCTGGTCACGTCTATCTGACTGTAAACGAGGCCGCTGAAGCTGCTGCCAAGGCAGCAGTCCTTGTACCTCGGCCGGCTAGTTCTACTATTCCCTCCTGTGATCTCTGTGTTGCCGTCTGTCAGCAGGTGGTGTCACTTCGGCGTCACCACTGGTCTTCCCTTCATGGGGAAAAAGCTCAGTGGAATTAAACCTTTCCCAGCGGCTTGGCCGGCCTCCTCTCGGCCCTCTCGCGGAGAGGAAATCATTTTAGCTAGGTTGCGTATTGTGCACTGTCGTTTTAGCGATCGCCATTTGTTAAGTGGTGATCCCCCACCATTTTGTGCTCATTGTCATCAACCTTTGATGGTTCGCCATTTCCTGACGGAAAGTGCTTTTTTTTTAACCACTTACAATCTAATTTATGTTTTCCGTCTGAATTGTCGGCCGTTTTAGCGAACGACGCGATGGCTGTCGACCGCGTTTTACTTTTTATCCGTCGTAGCAATAAGGCGAAGGACATTTAATCTTTATTTCAGGTCCTCCGTTGTCTCTATGACGTATTTTACGGCTCTTTCTCCGAGAGAAAGTCCCTGTTCGTAGACGTCTTTCCTTCTGTGGGCTGGGCTTAACCCTTAGTCGCATTTAACTCCTTTCTCGTGTTCCGTCCCCCTTCCCTTCTATCGACAATGTTAGAAATATATGACCGTGTAAGAGCATGTGCCTAAACAATTGGAATAAAATTCTTAAAAGACTATCGTTCCGAAGATTCAATATAAAGTTGATAAATGAGGGGGAAGTTAACAACAAGATGCCTTCTAGGACAACTTATTTCGCTTACTTCATTACTGTAAAATTTAGCACGATTGTTCGAAAGGTTTGTGCTATCATTCACGTACTGTGCCAACGAGAAGGGGTAGCACGTGGATCGGAGCAGAATAATAAGAGTTACTGAAATAATTATAGCTAAAAGAAATAGGGTCGCCAGCCCAATTGGGCAAAATTTCTGTTCGGTAGGTGAATTAATCAGCCGAACAGTCAATGTCAAGAATTACTCGAACACGCGCGGCAACAGAGGGCTACACGCACGTTAGCAAAAACAATTGAAACATTTACGTAATAAAGCGCGAAAGAAAAGAGTTTGCACTCGAAATATCATTAACTAATAGAGCTGAAATTTTGAAAACATACAAGATAACACTTGGATTAATGGTTACTTACTGTTGTGACAATGGCGCTACCTCACAATAACGCCTACTATTTTCATTTGAATTTTGGAAAATGGA
Organism: Schistocerca piceifrons; assembly: GCF_021461385.2. Lineage (NCBI taxonomy): Eukaryota > Metazoa > Arthropoda > Insecta > Orthoptera > Acrididae > Schistocerca > Schistocerca piceifrons. The sequence continues at coordinate 86,582,200 of NC_060141.1, forward strand.
AAAAAATAATCAAAAGAAACTCTATTGACTTCTGAACAGGGAAGTAGAAATTGATAATTACTGTATCAAAAGGTAATTATTATACTTTCCCATGACTGAAAGTCAAAATGTGAACCAGAACTTTACTAACAACAAATTACAGTAATCACTGATATTTGCACTCACTCATTAATTCTAGTTAGTGCTTTTGTTCATAGCGCCAGGAACCATTTTAATTTGATTAGCTGATTTACTATTTGCAACAATTAGATCGCCTCAGATTAAAGTTCAAATTTAAAGTTAGTGAGACTGAAATTACTGAATGCTTTACGTTCAAATCTTTAACTGAATCATTTAGTTCATAAGCAAAAGTAACTGACACTGCAATTGTTATTTTTCATAAACGGTACTCGGATTATTGTAGCAATAGGACAGGACAGGAACCTACTTTGTGAATGATTTTAAGAGAATTTTGATTAAACTATGTTAATTATTCACTCGCAAAACACCACAAAGCTGAGTAACGCCGTTACAAAACTAGTTTACACTAAGCTGTGCTGCAGCAATCTTACTTCAGTCCACTCTCGCTGTGACGAAGTTGCTGACGACGATACTGCTGCTGGCTCCTTTCCATGATAATTAGTGAGCACGGGAGTTACTGGCAATGATGTTGGCGTGGCGGGTTCTTGACGTTGCTACAGCCAATATTTCCACCGCCCACGCCCATCACTTGCCACGTGCCGCTAAACAATCACTCCTCCAGTACAGAACACGCCATCCATGCGTCCGCACTTCACCAAGTCTCACACCAGAGTTCTCCCTCTGTGTAGAGCGCGCTCTAACATCCTCCCGCGTCCAGAGACGCCGCTACTCCAACGATACTTATTCGTTGACAAAAACCTAACGTTTCCCTAACATACCCTCAGCGATTACTTAGCGATATTTACATAATATACATAACTGATTATACAGCAAAATAAATAAATTAATGCATACATCGTGCACATATAAATTTACATAAAGATAAAAGCAAGTATATGTACAATAACAAATGGTCAAAGGGCACATCGGCATGAAAGTGTTACACTCGTCTTCGTGTTCTACGTTTCTAACCTGTGCGCGTATGACCTTAGTTGTTTTTCCGCTCTAAAACAAAAAGCAACCTTTCTTGTTTGTGGTGATGTATCGCACACCACGGTAGCCGTCCGCTATTTGCAGCTGCCCCACACTTGTTTACCCGCGAAGAGGTGGACGGACAGCACGGCGCAGCGCCCAGCACGTGGCCCGGGAGACTGGCACGGAGTGTGCGTCTGCGTCTGCGTCGCCAGCTAGTGGGCCGGGAGTGCAGTGTGCACAACACCTCCACAGCCTTCACCGCATCGCAGAGACGCTCACAGGCCACCTCCGCGCCATAAAGCTCTCACACCACGAATGGATCCTTCCATTCCACCATCGCAGCTAAACGTCAGCCCAAGCGAACAAGTTTTAATTTCATTTAATTATTTTCTAATTTCCTTTAGTGTGCTATTTAGGTACAAGAACAGACCAGTGTTTCACACAAGTTGTAATAAACCTGATAGTACAGGGTGTCCGAAAAGACTTTCCCTGATTACATAAATTGATAACTCGGGCCAGAAGTAAGATACAAATATGAAACTTGTGTCGAATTGTTTACAACTATCGAAGTTTTTTTTTCTGTTTTAGGTTCGCAGTACGTAAGTAGTCGATGAGGTGCCCAAGAAGACATGTTAACCAATCAGGAGAAGGCACAGTATGTCCTGTGGTACCATGTGACACGATCACCAACCACAGTGCAGACACACTTCCAGAACACATTTGGAAGGAATCCACCTGATGTCAAGAGCATTAAAGCCTGGTATGAGAAGTTCAAGAACACAGGATCGGTTGCTGACCTCCCTGGTCGACCAAGAACTGCAGCAGACAGGGTGGAATCTGTAAGGTAGTCTTTTCTGCGAATTCCGAAGGAATCGGTGCGCAGTGCCTCACGTGAATTACAGATGCCAAAAAGCTCTCTCAATGACATTTTACACAAACGTTTATTGTTTCGTGCATACAGAGTGCAAATCGTTCTGGCCTTGTCACCCAATGACAGTACACGTCGATATGACTTTGCGGTCGAAATGCTATCACGTAATGAGGACGATGATGGTTGTCTCAGACGAATTGCCTTTTCCTACGAAGCGACCTTTTTTGACAGTGGAGTAGTGAATCGCCATAATGTGCGCATTTGGGGTTCACAACCCCCTGGCGAGGTCATGGAGTGCACCAGAGGCAGTCCAAAGGCGAATGTTTGGTGCGCGCTATTGCACGATCTTATTGGGCCATTCTTCTTCGTTGAGGCTACCATCACATCTGCAGTGTATCTGGACATGTTGCAACTGTATGCTGTTCCTCAGCTGTTCCAGTATCACCCCGATGTCTTGTTTCAGCAAGGCGGTGCACTGCCTCATTGGAGTTTGGACGTCCGTGCCTAGCTCGATATGACCTTTCCTGAGCGATGGATTGGTCGTGATGGACCAACGGTTTCGCCTCCATGCTCTCCTGACATAACCCTATTAGACTTCTTTTTATGGAGTTATGTCATGGACGAGGTCTACCGAACACGTGTACCAGATCTTGAAACCCTGCGGCAACGGATAACCACAGTCGTTGTATCGATCCCTCCAGTGATGTTGGCTAATGTGTGGACGGATACTGAATATAGCCTAGATGTGCTACGTGCTACCAACGGTGCTCATGTGGAAGTTTACTGATGTGTGAAAAAAACTTTGATAGTTTGTAAACAATTAGACACCAGTTTCTTATTTGTATCTTACTTCTTTCCTGAGTTATCAATTTATGTTATCAGGGAAAGTCTTTTCGGACACCCTGTATCTCAACACTATTTCAAATGTGTAGTACACTAAGCATTATGGTGTTTAAGGAAAAAGGTGTCTTAAAATATCTACTTCAAAGTACACTCATAAAAAAAAGTTTTGCATCACCTCGGTTCCGAGATTTCCGGAACTTGTACAGAAAATGGGAATAGAGGTCGACATAAACATCATTTCCACCCTTTTTATTGCTCATGAAAACCAAATATTGCGTGTTGTACCACCATACAGCCAGACCTTCAGAGATGGTGGTCCAGTTTGCCGTACACACCAGTTCCTCTAATACACAGTATCATGTCCTCTTACACTGATGCGTGCCTGTATTCGTCGTGGCATACTATCCACAAGTTCATCAAGGCACTGTTGGTCCAATTGTCCCACTCCTAAACGACAATTCGGCAGAGTGGTTGATGGGTCACGTCGTCCATAAACAGCCCTTTTCAATCCATCCTAGACATGTTTGATGGGGTTCATTTCTAGAGAACAAACTGCCCACGCTAGTCGAGCGATGTCGTTATCCTGAAGGAAGTTATTCACAAGATGTGCTCGATGGGGCGTGAAGTGTCGTCCATGAAGACGAGTGCCTCTCCAGAATACTGCCGATATGGTTGCGCTATCGGTCGGAGGATGGCAGCACCTTGCTTCACTCACAGAACAGTGTGTCTAAGGCGTTCACCCTGACCGGGTGGCCTCCAAAGATCTCTACGACAATGGTCTCGTTGAAGGTATGTGCAACACTCATCGGTGAAGAGAACGTGATGCCAATCCTGAGCGGTCGACCTCGGCATGTTCTTAGGCCCATCTGTACCGCGCTGCATCGTGTCGTCGTTGCAAAGATGGACCTCGCCATGGACGTCGAGGGTGAAGTTGGCCATCATGCAGCCCATTGCGCACAATTTTAGTCGTAACACGACATCTTGTGGCTGCACGAAGAGCATTATTCAACATGGTGGCGCTGTTGTCAGGATTCCTCCGAGCCATGATCCGTAGGTAGCGGTAATCCACTGCAGTAGCAGTCCTTGGGCGGCCTGAGCGAGGCATGTCATGGACAGGTCCTATCTCTGTGTATCTCCTCCATGCCCGAACGACATCGCTTTGGTTCACTCCGAGACGCCTGGACACTTCCTTTGTTGAGAGCCCTTCCTGCCACAGAGTAACAATGCGGACGCGATCGAACCGCCGTATTGACCGACTAGGCATTGTTGAACTACAGGCAACACTGGCCGTGTACCTTCACCCTGGTGGAATGACTGGAACTAATCGGCGGTCTGACCGCCTCCGTCTATTAGGCGCTGCTCATGCATTGTTGGTTACATCTTTGGGTGGATTTAGTGGCATCTCTGAACAGTCAAAGGGACTGTCTGTGATTCAATATGCACAGTCTACGTCTATCTTCAGAAGCTTTGGGAACCGGGCTGATGCAAAAATTCTTTTGATGTGTGTAATATAAACATTTTTAAAACTCTAGATGCTGCTGATCTGTTGCGCTATGCTACATTGTTACATCACAAATTTCAGATTTGAATTTGTACGTTGCACTATGCTATACAACACTTCACTTACCACTCTACACAGCACTACGTTACTGTTATGCCGGTCTGCAAGGAAACGAAGCTGCTGACGCCGCTGTTAAGGCAGCAGTTCTCGTACCTGTGCCCACGAGTTCCTATATTCCTTCCGACGATCTCTTTGTTGCCGTCTGTCAGGTGGTGGTGTCCATTTGGCATCGCCAATGGCCATCCCTTCACGGGAAAAGCTCCGGCTTGTTAAGCCTCTTCCAGGGGCTTGGACAATCTCCTCTCGGCCATCCCGGCATGAAGATGTCATTTCAACTAGGTTGCGTATTGGGCACTGCCTTTTTAGCCATCGTTATTTGATAAGTGTCGCTACCCCACCAATTTGTGCACATTGCGCCAAGTTTTAACTGTCTGCCACTTCTTGACGCACTGCCCATTTTTTAACAATTTACGTTCGTGCTTGGTTTTGCCGTGTGAGTTATCGGGCGTTTTAGCAAACGACGCGCAGGCTGCCGACAGCGTTTTACTTTCTATCCGCCAAAGCAATTTAATTTTTAATTTTGGACCTCCGTTTCTGTATGGTGTCCTTTTTTAGCCATTTTTCCACATGCCTGTTTTTAGCTGTTTTCAATTGTGTTATTTGGGACTGACGTACAGTCGTTTCCTAACCCCTCTCTGTCTTCGTGTTCTATAGTTTCGACTTGGGCACGTATGACCCCAGTTGTTTTTTGCGCCCTAAAACAAAACAAAACAAAGCAAAAACCAAACCAACTACGTTACTTGGTATCAGAATGAAACTAGATCCTCTCGTTTGTCTGGATTTACATTTCCTGTTGCTCTGAGCCAGAACTCATGATTCACAGGGCTGTGTTACCGTGCCAATCAAGGCGTGGAGACTGGGAGATGGCTGTCAGGGTCTTCAGGAAACCCTTACTGGTCCTCCCCGTGGATCATCTCCCGGCGGCTTCCGGAAGGTTGTTGTAGGTAGATGTTCTATCGTGGTGCATCTCGTTGTTATGTTGTACGGTCTCAGCTTGGTTGTTCTCGGTCTTGTAGTCTTGCAATTCTTAAGCAGATATTTTGCTGTCAGCAAGTTAAGCTTGTACCACAGCTAGTAATTTCGACCTTGTTTTAGACTAGTGTCTGGTCTGAAACATCGTGTCTAATGTCAGTCCCCCAGACGATGTGATCCAGGCTGGCGACTGGTCCACATCCACGAGTGTCTGTGCATCGTTAGCGTAGTTTCAGTAAGTAGCGGGGATATGGATCAAGTGCCGATAGGTAGTATATAGCTCTAAACCTCCTAGCTGATTAAAACTATATGTCGGACCGGGGCTCGAACCTGGGACGTTTGATTTTGCACGCTACTCCTCTACCAACAGAATCATCCAACCACGACACACTACATGCCCTCGTATCCTTATGTCCACTAGTACCTCATCCTGTAAACTTCACAGAAGTTGTCCCACAAATGGGACTAGCCCTCCGTGAAGGAAGGATATTACTGAGACGCGACTAAGCAACAGTCTGGGTGGATGTTTCCAAAGCACTTCCAGTAACTTTCAAATCAACACACACTCCGCTGCAGAGTGAAAATTCATTCTGGAAACAATCCCTCGAGCAGCGGCTAAGCTATGTCCGCGCAATATGCTTTCACCCAGGAGGGCTAGTTCAGCAAGGCTTGCAGGAGGACTTCTGTCAAGCTTGGAAGGTTTTTGATGGCGCCTTGGTGGAACTGCAGTAACGAGTTGCGCTTGTATCACTCAATGGGTAAAAAGCACTTACCCAAGAAAGGCAAAGACCCCAAGTTACAATCGAAAGCTCGTAATCGGTGCTCACTTAGCAACTCTGTGAAAATTCATTGTGGAGTTTATAGTACTCCTGGTATTAAGCAAGTCCGAGGTTCTTGACTATTTTTTATGTTAAGAAGGAAGGGTAGGTTCTCTTCACCGTTTCTGTCCGGTATCACATTTCTTGCCATTCTGGTCACTTACTTGGTTATTTGTCGCGAATCCCTCGCCCATCGGGAAGCGTTGTTGTTGTTGTGGTCTTCAGTCCTGAGACTGGTTTGATGGAGCTCTCCATGCTACTCTATCTTGTGCAAGCTTCTTCATCTCCCAGTACCTACTGCAGCCTATATCCTTCATAATCTGCTTAGTGTACTCATCTCTTGGTCTCCCTCTACGATTTTTAACCTCCTCGCTGCCCTACAATACTAAATTGGTGATCCCTTGAAGCCTCAGAACATGTCCCATCAACCGATCAATTTTTCTAATCAAGTTGTGCCACAAATTTCGCTTCTCCCCAATTCTGTTCAATACCTCCTCGTTAGTTATGTGATCTACCCATCTGATCTTCAGCATTCTTATTTAGCACCACATTTCGAATGCTTCTATTCTCTTCTTGTCCAAACTATTTATCATCTATGTTTCATTCCATACAAGCCTACACTCCATACAAATACTTTCAGGAACGACTTCCGGACACTTAAATCTATACTCGATGTTAGAAAATTTCTCTTCTTCAGAAACGCTTTCCTTGACATTGGCAGTCTACATTTTATATGCTCTCTACTTCGACCATCATCAGTTATTTTGCTCTCCAAATAGTAAAGCTAATCTACTACGTTCAGTGCCTCATTTCATAATCTAATTCCCCCAGCGTCACCCGACTTAATTCGACTACATCCTATTATGCTCGGTTTGCTTTTGTTGATGTTCACCTTATATCCTCCTTTAAAGATACTGTCCATTACGTTCAACTGCTCTTCCATGTCCTTTGCTGTCTCTGACTGAATTACAATGTCATCGGCGAACCTCAAAGTTTTTAATTCCTGTTCCAAATTTTTCTTTAATTTCCTTCACTGCTTACTGAATATACTGACGGAATAACATCGGGGTAGGCTACAGCCCTGTCTCACTCCCTTCCAAACCACTGCTTCCCTTTCATGTCCCTCGACTCTTATAACTTCCATCTTGTTTCTGTACAAATTGTAGGCTAAGTAGCCTTTGGCTCCCTGTATTTTTTCCCTGCCATCTTGAGAATTTGAAAGAGAGTTTTCCAATCAACACTGTCAAAACCTTTCTCTAAGTCTACAAATGCTAGAAACGTATGTTTACCCTTCCTTAATCTATCTTCTAATATAAGACGTATTCCCACATTTCTAAGGAATCCAAACTGATATTCCCCGAAATCGGCTTCTACCAGTTTTTCCATTCGTCTGTAAAGAATTCACGTTAGCATTTTGCAGCAGTAACTTATTAGACTGATAGTTCAGTAATTTTCGAATCGGGAAGCAGCAAGCGAAAAAAATAATAAAATAAAAAACCAATGGCGGCTTGTGTATATAAGAAGAGTAAGAGGAGAGCCGCAGAATTACAGACCAAGATCCTTAAAATCTGTATGCCGCAGATTTCTTTAAACATGTCGTATGTTAGAGTATAACAAATTTTCTTGAGGCAGAGGAACTTCTCTACAGATATAAGCGTGGGTTTAAGAATGCAGAGTTGGAGCGAAACTTCGCTTTCCCTTTTCTCACACAATCTCTTCCGAACCCTGGATGAAGGACAACTAGCGGATTCTGTATTTCTAGATTTCCGTAAACCGTCTGGACACTTCCTCACTGCAGACCTGACGAAGGTCCAATTAAATGGAAGAGGTTCCCAGACATGTGAGTGGATCGATCCATTACCTTGCGCTACGCGGATTAGCCGAGCGGTCTTAGGCGCTGCAGTCATGGACTGTGCGGCTGGTCCCAGTGGAGGTTCGAGTCCTCCCTCGGGCATGGGTGTGTGTGTTTGTCCTTAGGATGATTTAGGTTAAGTAGTGTGTAAGCTTAGGAACTGATAACCTTTGCAGTTATGTCCCATATGATTTCACACACATTTGAACATTACGTTGCTGTGGACGGCGAGAGTTCATCAGAAACAGTGGTGTCGTCAGGAATACCCTAGGGAGGCGTCACAGGACTGAGGACAGGGTGAGCAGCAATCTGGGGCTGCTTGTTGGTGAGGCTGTGGTGTGCGGGAAGGTGTCGTGGATGTGTGACTACAGGAGGACATAGGCTGACCGATACGACGTCTATTTGATGTGATGAACGGCAGCTTGCTCTAAATGTAGAAAAATGTACGTTAATCCAGATTAGTAGGAAAAACTATCTTATGATTTCAAAATTTTTTACATTGCTGCGGCAGCCACAGTAGGATGAAATGTACTTGTAGAAATAATAAACAGACAACCAGTTGCAAAATGGAAGATTTGTTGAAACACCTTTATCATGATTTCAGCCTTTATAAAACGCCTTCTTCAGACGGAAATGTTGACAGTTGGGTTACATGTTGTTGCAGGGATAAAATGTAGCCACAACACGTAACACAGTTTATAACACAACCACCCGCTATTGCTACACCATAACCTCAAATTTGGAGGCAGGTCATGAAATACAACTATCTTGTTAAAGTAATTATGGTATAAAGCAACAGAGCAGTATTACCCTCTAAGAGGAATTTTGTTATATGGACCGTGTTGTACCTAACGGAGGTGGCTTATCGGAAGTGAAAGTCCGAATTACGTAAATATTCAAACAGTAACAAATAATATGTTACCTAGCTGCACTGTTTAAAGAATAAAGAAAACGGTCGCCAGCCTAATTAGGCAAGAGAAAGATTAACATTCTTGTTTAAGAAATTAGGTATGAGTAACTTTAACGGACAAACACAGCCTGTATTTTACCACACGCGAGTGCAATGAACTTGACACTTGCATATATTCACGGTAAGATTGGAAGCTGACAGAGCGTAACAAACTATTTGCATAAATATAACAGATAACAATACACACTATTACTTTCAGGGCTTATTCAAACTGAATGGTCTTTATAACATTACTTTCAATGTTCTCTGTAGGATCATAGATTGGACATATGTTCAGTACTACTTTTCACACATTTTCCTAGCTGACATAAAATTGTGAATGTAGTTCACTGCAAAACTATGAGCTGATCACGGGTTAAGCCTCTCTCCAATTGAATACTTTTCTATTTACAATGAAAGTTAAATGGAATTCACTAACAGGTTACTTCTCACTGTCTTTTGAATAAAGAAATTATTGTTTTCATAAATAATGGTCTTTCTATTAACTGTTATTTATCATGAGCATAAAGGATAACCTGTGGATACTATTACACTATTAATATGCACTTTCAATACCAAAAAGTAACAAGTGCTTACCAAGCATGAGTATGTAACTATCCACTATTGCAGTTTTCCACTTTTACTACAGTGAGACACAAAATTAACATATTTGTAAGATACTGACTCACTTTTTGCGATTTACAACAAGTAACAATGTGATCATTTACCAAGCAGAACTTTATAAGCCACAGTCTTAAGATACCCCCAGAGGGTCCACAACTCTTTCGTGGATACGTGCGTGGCGAGCACGGGGCCCCGAGCCATTGCAGCCTTCTTTCTCTCCCGGGCTGCATTTCCTTTCCCTTCCCCTCCTTTCCCCTCCATACCCCTTTCCCCTCGCCCTCTCCTCTCCCTCTATTGGTGTCCTTGCTTATGTTGGCCCCCGCTATCCTCCTGGTTCTGTTGGTTTTACACTCTGGCTTTGTTGCGTAATCATCTCCTCCTTTTGGCATTCCTTGGTCCCCCTCTGGGGTTTGACCTCCATTCCAAGATTTCTCTTCCGTAGTGTGAGCCATTTGGGGAAGAGCACCTTACCTAGTGTCTCCGACGTGTGCCCTCCTAGTATATTCCACCTTTTCTTCTACGTCGTTGTCTGATGCTAGGGTGCATAGCCAGCACGGTAGCCAGCCTGTGTGGTGGGGTCGCTATGTACCCTTTTGGTTGAGCCCCCTGAACACACAGGGATCACACTTCTGATACCTGAGCTGTGACCTCCTCATGCATGCCTTGGAGTGGTTGCTCATCATCCTGGAGCATCGGAACTCCCGGCAATGGCCGTCGTGCCAGACGGCCCTTGCTGTGGCTGGGTGGCGCCCGTGAGGAGAGCCCCTGATCGGAGTGGGTGGTATCAGGGCGGACGCTATGCAGATGAAACGCATAAGGGTCCAAACCTCTGGCCGCTCTTCTGCGGCCGTCTCTCTGCGTGGTACTGATTCCTCAAGTGCTGCTTCTCTTGCCCCTTCGGCCTTCCCTTCCGTGGCTACCCCCTGGGAGGAGGGTCAGGCCCGTCGTCTAGGGGCAAAACCTTTCCCCCGTTATCTAGTTTGCACCAGGACTGATGGAGATACTTTCACCAGTGTCAAACCTTTATTCTTTGTGGAACACATTGAAGACAAGTTCGGCGAAGTGGACTCCCTGAGCAAGATGCGGTCGGGTTCGTTACTGATAAAAACGGCTTCGGCTGCCCAATCTGCGGCCCTTCGTGCCTGTACCCATCTTGGCACAATTCCCGTGTCCATTACCCCTCACCAGTCTCTAAATATGGTACAAGGTGTGATTTTTCACAGAGACCTCATCCTTCAAACTGATGAGGAACTTCGGGACAATCTCGGACGGCGGGGTGTTCACTTTGTTCGGCGTGTTCAGAAGGGTCCTAAAGATAATCGTATTGATACTGGTGCCTTTATCCTGGCCTTTGAAGGGGATACCCTTCCTGAGAAAGTTAAGATTATGGTCTATCGCTGTGATGTGAAGCCGTACATCCCACCTCCTATGCGGTGTTTTAAGTGCTTGCGTTTTGGCCACATGTCTTCTCGCTGTACCCAGGACCCTCTCTGTGGTGACTGTGGACGTCCACTCCATGAGGGGAGTCCCTGTGTTCCCCCTCCTGTATGTGTAAATTGTCATGGTAGTCATTCTCCACGTTCAGCAGATTGCCCAGTCTATAAGAAAGAAAAAAAGATACAGGAGTATAAGTCTCTTGATCGTTTAAGCTACACAGAGGCCCGTAAGAAATATGCACGATTGCACCCTGTGTCTATGACATCTAGTTACGCCTTGGTTACATCTTCATCCCTTCCTCCCCCTTCCTTATCCCCGTCCCGGACCCCTCTCCTTCCCCCCTCCCCTGCGGCTCCCACACCTTCTCCTCTGGGCGCCGCTCCCCCTCCCCAGCCGGAGAAGTGTCCCACTCCTTCGGCGTCTGCCGGGCAAGGGCGCCTCTCCCGGGATGCCCCTTCCCGGCACCTTCCAGGTCAAACGTCTGCTGCAGCGCGGCGACCGCGAGAGCCGCGGTCTATCGGCCCCCAGGTCGCCCGGTCTCTTTCTGTTCCTGATCTTGCTGCCACTGGCTCCATTATGCCACACAGCCCTCCTCGATCTCAGCATGAAAAGAAGAAGAAACATAAGTCCCGGGACAAAGAGCCTCTGGTGTCACCGGAGGTCCCTTCCCCGGCTTCACAACCGGATTTTGACCTGTCGTTTATGGATGTCGCCCCCTCCTTGTCGGTGACGGGTGGGGACCTGGCGGTATGACTGGATTTAGCGTGTTCAGCCCTCATTTAAACCATCGTTCTGTGGTTCTCCAATGGAATTGTAATGGCTACTATCGTCACCTTCCAGAATTGAAATCCCTTCTTTCGTCCTACTCAGCAGCTTGTGTGGTTCTCCAGGAATCTCATTTTACTGATGCTCACTCACCGACCCTCCGTGGGTTCCGTGTTTTCTGTCGAAATCGGGTCGGACCCTTGCGGGCTTCTGGTGGCGTTTGTACGTTGGTCCGTACAGACATTGCTAGCACGTGGATTCCTCTCCAAACTACATTGGAAGCAGTTGCTGTTAGGATCCACTTAGACTCTGCAGTCACAGTATGCAATCTTTATCTCCCTCCTGACAGGACTCTTACACCTGCTGCCTTAACCACCCTTCTTCAGCAACTTCCTCCTCCCTTCCTCCTCCTTGGGGATTTTAATGCTCATCATCCTTTATGGGGCAGTGCCTTTCCATCTAGACGAGGTCTTCTTATCGACCAATTTATTGCAGACCACGACCTGTGCCTTCTTAATGTTGGCTCCCCTACTCATTTCAGTGCTGGTCATGGTACCTTTTCTGCCATTGATCTTTCTCTTTCTTCTCCCTCTCTCCTCCCTTCATTACACTGGTCGCCACACGACGACCTTTGTTATAGTGACCATTTCCCGTTGATTATCACACTCCCTTCCCGCTCCCCGATGGAGAGGTTACCTCGTTGGTCTTTCCACCGCGCCGATTGGCCTCTATATACTGCACAGGTCGAGTTTTCTCCCTCTTTGTCGGGTTGTATTGATGACGTCCTACGTGACGTGTCTGACGCGATTGTTCGCGCTGCTACCCTTGCTGTCCCGCGCTCATCTGGACAATTTCGTCGTCGGCAAGTCCCGTGGTGGAGTACGGCCATTGCCATTGCCATCCGTGATCGCCGTCGAGCTTTGCAACACTTTAAGAGGCACCCATCTGTAGCCAGCCTTTCTACCTTTAAGCGCCTTCGCGCTAAAGCCCGTTATTTAATCAAACAGAGCAAGCGGATATGTTGGGAACGATTCGTTTCTTCCCTTGGTTCCACTGTCCCTCTGTCACGGGTATGGGCTACACTTCGCTCTCTCCAAGGTTGCCATCGGCAGTCCACCCTCCCAGGCCTTCACCTCCCAGATGGCATTTGTACGGACCCATTAGTTCTTGCAGAACATCTTGCGACCCATTTTGCAGTGGCATCAGCGTCGGCCTCCTATCCAGCTGCTTTCCTTCATCAAAAACAGCAGGCTGAAGCTGTCACCTTATGTTTCACCACTTGTGAGTCAGAATCTTACAACGAACCTTTCACTGAATGGGAATTTCTTTCTGCTCTATCTGCTTCTCATGATACGGCTCCTGGCCCAGATTCCATTCATAACCAGCTGCTTCAACATCTCAGTGCTCCACAACGGCACCATCTTCTTCGGGTGTTTAACCGTATCTGGCTCCAGGGTGACTTCCCTTCTCAGTGGAGGGATAGCATTGTGGTTCCTGTCCTTAAGCCTGGTCAGAACTCCCTATCTGTTGACAGCTATCGGCCAATTAGTTTGACCAATGTTGGTTGTAAGTTACTTGAACGGCTGGTAGCCCGTCGGCTCACTTGGGTCCTCGAATCTCGGGATCTATTGTCCCCTTACCAGTGTGGCTTTCGAGAGGGACGATCTCCAATCGATCATTTGCTTCGCTTGGAATCCGCAGTTCGGCAGGCTTTTTCCCAGCGCCGCCATTTGGTTGCAGTGTTTTTTGACCTTCGCAAGGCCTATGACACGGCCTGGCGCCATCACATCTTACTAACCCTTCATCAGTGGGGTCTTCGGGGCCCACTCCCGATTTTTATCCGCCAGTTCCTGATCCATCGGTCATTCAGAGTTCGAGTTGGTACTGCTTTTAGTTCTCCACGGACCCAGGAGACGGGCATCCCACAGGGTTCTGTCTTGAGTGTCCTTCTTTTCCTCATTGCTATCGATGGACTTGTGGCCTCTGTCGGTCCCTTGGTCGCCCCTGCCCTGTATGTGGATGATTTCTGCATTTGGGTTAGTTCCTCCTCGATGCCATCTGCAGAACGGCAGCTCCAGGTGGCTATACGGCGTGCCTCTGCATGGACCCTCTCCCATGGGTTTCAATTCTCTCCTTTAAAATCGCGGGTGGTCCACTTCTGTCGCCGTACTACGGTCCACCCTGATCCAGAGCTCTATCTCGCTGCACAAAGATTGCCTGTGGTTCCACAGTTTCGTTTCCTAGGTCTTCTTTTCGACAACAAGCTCACTTGGCTGCCCCATATCAGACTCCTGAAGGTAGGATGTTTCCGTAAACTCAATGTCCTTCGCTTCCTTGCCCACTCCTCCTGGGGTGCGGACCGTTCCCTCCTCCTCCGTCTTTATCGTGCTCTAGTTCTGTCACGTTTGGACTATGGTTGTCAAGTTTATGGTTCAGCTGCTCCTTCCACGCTGCACGTGCTGGATCCAGTCCACCATCGTGGTATCCGTTTGGCCACCGGTGCCTTCCCTACTAGCCCTGTTCATAGTCTCCTGGTTGAAGCTGGGATCCCCCCGCTTTCTGTTCGGCGGTCCCAGCTTCTGGTGTCTTATGCCCTTACTATCCGTTCTTCTCCCGCTCATCCTTCCTATTCTATCCTATTCCCAGACCATGGACGTCGCCCGCCTGACTCCCGCCCTCGGGCGGGTTTACCGGTTGGGCTGCGCCTTGCGTCTCTTACCCGTGATTTTCGGCTTCCTTCTTTGTCCTGTCTTCCTCGCTCCCTCCCCTCCACCCCTCCTTGGTTAGTTCCTCGGCCTCGAATTCGGATGGATCTCCGCCGCGGTCCGAAAGATTCCATCCCCCCGGTGGTGTTCCGTTCCTTTTTCCGCCAAATTTTATGGGAGTTTCGGGAGGCTGTTGTTTTTTACACTGATGGCTCTAAATCTGCTGATCATGTTGGGTATGCCTTCACGTCCTTTGTTGGAACGGAAAATCATCTACTGCCACCCTCATGTGGGGTGTTTACTGCGGAATTGATGGCAATTTCCCGGGCCCTTACCTTTATTAAACAATCCCAACGCAACCGCGTTTTGTTATGTACGGACTCGATGAGTGGCCTTCTTGCTATTGACCGGTGTTTTTCGCGCCATCCCTTGGTCTCTGCCATCCATGACCATCTCGCTGATCTTCACCGTGCTGCTTGTTCCATTGACTTCCTATGGGTCCCGGACCATGTGGGTATCCCGGGTAATGAGCTCGCTGATCGTTTGGCTGGGGGAGCAGTTACTTACCCCCCCGTTTTCCGTAACCCCTCCTGCAGCGGATTTACGGCTTCACATCAAATCCCACTTTGCACAGTCATGGGCCAATTCTTGGGAGGCTACTCCACTGTCCAATAAACTTCGTGCCATTAAGGTGAATACAGGCCCATGGCGTTCTTCCTTTAGCCTCTCCCGCAAGGACTTGACCACACTGTGTCGTCTCCGCATTGGCCATACCAGGCTGACCCATGGTTTCCTTTTGCGTGATGAGCCACCCCCGCTATGTGGTTGTGGAGCCTTCCAGTCAGTGGCCCACATTTTGGTTGAATGCCCCCTTCTTTTGGCTCTGCGTGCTAAGTACAGACTCCCCCACACTTTACCTTTGATGTTGGCTGACGATTCCCGGATGGTCTCTCTGGTTCTAGGTATCCTCCGGGAGAGTGGTTTTTATTCTCAGTTTTAAAGTTTTTAATCTCCCTCTGGTGTTGGGGCAGGGCGGTGAGTGTTTGGGTGTCTCCCACTGTAGGCAGTGTTCAGAGATTCCCGATTCACCTCCCTGACCGGAATCCTCTTTTCTTTCCCTTTTACTCTGTTTTTACCCCTTCTTTTTAAGGCTTGGTTAGTTTTTCTATTCCCATACGTACTTTCTGCATTATAGCAGTTGTACCTTTTAAGTCACAGGTGGTCTTGCCTATGCTGTTTCAGCATAGTGTTGGGTTCGTTCTCTTGCCAACTTCCCTCATTTGTTTTTACTAATGACAACGTGACTGCCCTTTTACGTTTTCCCCTTTTTCCGTTTTATTTTCTGACTATACTGAGTTGTCCCGTTAGCAGAATGGAGTCTATTTGAAACAAGGGACTGATGACCTTGCTGTTTGGTCCCTTTAACCTCAAACAACCAACCAACCAACCAACAGTCTTAAGATATTTTAATTTTGAAGTTGGCAACAACATATTAATAAGCAACTCACTCTCTTGCTACATTAACTTTAACTTTCTTTTTGTTATGTTCAAGAGGCGTTAATTAGCAAAACACTGGGCTTTAATGTTCTCTCGGTAAGGATACTCGGTAATCACTTTAGTTTAAACGGAGAGGAACCTAAGAAGGGTTATGATCAGGAAAAAAAATCGAGGTAGGTACATAAACTTAATTATAAATTACCTTATACTTGAGCACACTAACACATCCAATAAGCTGATCCTTCACTGTACATTACTATAGTGTTCCGTAACAGTGATTGCGCAATGTGGTGGCGATTGCATGTTAGTAGGTGGATTTGCAGGTAGAATTGCTGGACTCTGTCATTTCTTGGTGGCGATGATAGATACCAATTTCAGAAAAATTCCAGCTGTTCATCCATCCATCCGAGGCACTGGAAAGCGTCAGTAAAAGCCTCTCTCGAAACCAGCACAATATACATGGGCAGTTCACAGTTTGGTAGCTCGTCCCCGACTGACTCTTTTTGCACCTTTTCTACCAAGGCCAACCACAACTTGCGCGCGCTACTTAGTTCCGTTCCCGAGGGGAACCACACTACCTTTTACACACAGGATAACTAAGAATCCTAAGTGAAGGTCAGCAGTTTACATAACAGCAAACAATCATTTTAAACAAAACATATCATTTGCACATATAGGTAGTTCTAAAAAAATTATTTAAATAAATTCCAAATATATACGGTAAGTTTTGTCTCCCTCCAATTGGGACAAAGGATTTAAATGACAGATATACTACATTACATTGAATCAAACCATGACATCAAAGTTTTAACAAAGAAAGGGAGTATACAATTTGTGTTATCGATTCAATCAAACAACATTTACAGAAGCTCAACGATGTAACATTAAATGAAACAAAAGCAAAATAAATCAGTAGAGCATTAGAGTTAAGGTGTTGCAAGTTGTCGGTATTATCTGCTAAAGAAGACGTTTTTCTACACGTTGAACTCGCGACGAAGGGGTTTTAATAAACCTTTCATTTTGCAACTGATTATTGTTATTATATCTACAAGAGGATAATTATTTAATGCTAGAGAACAGTATTACTGGTATCCTGCTTGACAGTCATCTCGATCTGATATGTGGGCGTGACTTTACAAAGCGATAAGAAATGGAACGAGCACATCAGGTCGGAAAGGGGGAAGGTGAAAGGCAGACTTGGGTTTACTGTCAGAATCTTTGGCAAGTGTACTTCGTCTATAGAGGAGACCGCATACAGAACACTAATGCGACCTATTCTTTAGTACTGCTCGAGAGTCTGGCATCCGCACTAGGTAGGAAGCCATCGGACCAATAAAAAGCGGTTTGCTAGAACTGCTATTGACAGTTTCCAGCAACATGCTAGTATTACGGCGATGGTTAGTGAATTCTAGCTAGAAGCCTTGGAGGAAAGACGACGTTCTTTTCGCGAAACACTATAGAGAAAATTTAGAGAACCAGCATTTGCGGCTGACGGTAGAATGATTATGCTATCGCCAACACAAATTTCGTGTAAGGTCCGCGAAGACAAGATAAATTGAGGTCGGTACGGAGGCATATAGATTCTTTCGCTCACTCATTTGTAAAGTGGAGCAGGAAACGGAATGACCAGTAGTGCTACAGTGTATCCACCGTCACGCACAATATGGTGGCTTGGGGAGCATATATGTAGATATAGACAGATTAGCGATAGTCGTTCTTCCCGCACACGATTCATGGATGGAAACGCGGTAAAGCGTATTGGAGCCAGAAATAGCCACCACCAGACACGCAAATGTGACATTACGACTGCCGCTGTACACGTACAAATGGTTTTTGGAAATTCTCGTAACAGACTTCTAGGGCTTGTGGAGCGGAGAGAGTAGATAATATTTCAGTTTGGTACCCATGTCCGGAAACGCACCGTTTGAAAACATGTTGTTAGCGCGATCATCTTTAGAAGTAACTGATTAGGCATGACCAAGTATATCACATTTGTTTTACAATTCGACTCATTAATAGCAAAGAAATTGTTCCTGTATTCGTGGACTGGTTCTCTTCAATGTGATACAGTACGGCCTCTTGCATTTCGTATGTGCGGCGTCTGCTTGGAGCACTACAGTCACTCCTACTGACGGTGAACCTCCTGGTCATGTCGGTCTGCCAGGAAACGCTGCGGCCAAGGCTGCAGCCCTCGTACCTCAGCCCACTAGTTCCTGTATTCCCTCCAATGATCTCTGTGTTGCCGTCAGTCAGAAAGTGGTGTCACTTCGCCATCTCATTGATCCTCCCTTCATGGGAATAAGCTCCGCATTATTAAGCCTCTCCCAGCGGTTTGAACGACCTCCTCTCTGCCCTTCCGCCGGAAGGAGGTCATTTTAACTAGGTTGCGTATTGGGCACTGCCTTTTTAGCCATCGTCGCTCTTTAAGTGGCGTTCTCCCGTCACTTTGTACACATTGTTTTTTATTGAAAATGAAACTTCTCTAACTGCACGTAACAGATGCGTCAGCGTCATCTTCGAATGACGTTGACGCAACGTCGAAACTAGTAGCTAAATAAATATGAAATCTTAAGTACAGCTGGAGGATTTTCATTTTCAGTAAAAAATTGTACCAGCTGATGTCCCACCAATATAAATACGGATGTAGGAAGATTGTACACATTTCGCCCATCCTTTAGTTGTCCACCACGTCATAACGGATTGCCCATCTCTTAACCGTTTGTTCCCGCTTGGGTTTGCCGTCTGAGTTACCGGCCGTTTTAGCAAATGACGCTCTGGCTGTCGACGGCGTTTTGCTTTTTATCCGTCATAGCAATATGGCGAAGGCTATTTAATGTTTAGTTCTGCACCTCCGTTTCTGTATAGAGTCTTTTGTAGCCATTTCTCCACGTCCCAGTTTTAGCTGTCTTCTCTTACGCCAGTTGGGATTGACGCATGGTCGTTTCTTATCTCCTGTCTGTCTTTGTGTTATATAGTTTTGACTTGGGCGTGTATCACTCCAGTTGTTTTTGCGCCCTAAAACAAAACAAACAAACAGTAGCCCGTCTTGAAACCGTTGCTTACTTGTGCGAAAAGGGTATGCTATGAAGCGACGAGCAGCTCTTCCATTACCGTGAGCTTCGCCATTCAGAAGGACCATGCTGATGTATTCTGAAAACGTGTTCCCAACCATGTTGATCTAGCCCTCACAGACATGTGAACGAGGCCCAAACCAAGTCAAGGATAGGCATCAAGTCAAGGATATGCGTAAAATGACATCAGCCGATTCGACCTAAACACCCCCACCCACGACCACCTTACTGCGTACCTATGTAGGAAACATATTTCCAAACGGCTTTAGGACAGAAACGGTACGTTTTCGGGCATCGGTTCCCATCCAAAATATTATGTATTCATTACCCTCTACAGGCCCTAGACGTATGTAACGGGAGTTTCCAAACACCCTGTACATCAGCAGACTAATTTCTGATAACAGAAACTTCCTGTAATGAAACATTAGGGTTTGGTTAGTTGATTTGGGGGAGGGGACCAATCACGGAGGTCATAGGTCCGATCGGATTAGGGAAGGATAGGGAAAGAATCTGGCCGTGCCCTTTCTAAGGAACCATCCCAGGGTTTCACTGAAGCGTTTTAGGGAAATCACGGAAAACCTACATCAGTATGGCCGGGCTCGAGTTCGAACCGTCGTCGTCCCGAATGCGAGTCCAGTGTGCTAACCACTGCGCCACCTCCTTCGGTCATTATGGTTCCCATTTAAGTTCGACGACCTGTAGAGTGGATTGTTTCTTGGACATCCAGTTTTAAGAAATAACAGGTAGGAGACGGATATGGTATTGATCCAACGTTACGGAACAGAACTCTCTAACAAAATTCGTGTTTAAGAGCGTGCGGTCGCCTTCTGACTGGAAGAGAAACTTTTAGTAAAGTACTTTGATAATGAAATCAAAACCAGCGGCTGTATTCTTTGTAACACACGCTACGAGTTTCGACACCACATGGTGTCGTCTTCAGGCCCCGAGCGTAACCTGCCATTCACAACTGTTTTCATGTGCGATGAAAAGAATCGTATATAGCGGGCCCAAAATTAACTAAATTCCGTACCTTTCGTGGCAATAACAAACCCCAGAATGTACAGAATCCAGTTAACTTTGGCCCACTGCATATGATTCTAATGGCTCTGAGCACTATGGGATTTAACTTCTGAGGTCATCAGTCTCCTAGAACTTAGAACTACTTAATCCTAACTAACCTAAGGACATCACACACATCCATGCCCGAGGCACGATTCGAACCTGCGACCGTAGCGGTCGCGCATTTCCAGACTGTAGTGCCACCCCGGCCGGCGCATACGATTCTGTTCATGGGATACGAAAACGGTTGTGAATGGCAAGTTACGCTTGGGGCCTGAAGATGACACCGTTTCATGTCGAAACTGGTAACATGTGTTAAAAACAGTAAGCGACGTAGTTTCAGATGCAGCCTCTTGGTTTTGTTACCAGTATGCAATACATTGTATCCAGCCACAGTCCCACTTTCCTTGATGGGTTACCAGACTCTTAACGAAGCGTCGTTTTCCAGTTGTCGTTTACAATCATGATGTTACAAATCGTACAGTAACTTTTGGAGAGTAGCATACATCCTTGATGTTGTTGTTGTGGTCTTCAGTCCTGAGACTGGCTTGATGCAGCTCTCCATGCTACTCTATCCTGTGCAAGCTCCTTCATCTCCCAGTACCTACTGCAGCCTACATCCTTCTGAATCTGTTTAGTGTATTCATCTCTTGGTCTCCCTCTACAATTTTTACCCTCCATGCTGCCCTCCAACACTAAATTGGTGATCCCTGGATGCCACAAAATATGTCCTACCAACCGATCCCTTCTTCTAGTTAATTTGTGCCACAAACTTCTCCCAAATCCTATTCAATACCTCCCCATTAGGTATGTGATCTACCCATCTACTCTTCAGCATTCTTCTGTAGCACCACATTTCGAAAGCTTCTATTCTCTTATTGTCCACACTAGTTACCGTCCATGTTTCACTTCCATACATGGCTACGCTCCATACAAATACTTTCAAAAACGACTTCCTGATACTTAAATCAATACTCGTTGTTAACAAATTACTCTTCTTCAGAAACGCTTTCCTTGCCATTGCCAGTCTACTTTTGATATCCTCTCTACTTCGATCATCATCAGTTATTTTGCTCCCCAAATAGCAAAACTCGTTTACTACTTTAAGTGTCTCATTTCCTAATCTAATTCCCTTAGCATCACCCGACTTAATTGGACTACATTCCATTATCCTCGTTTTGATTTTGTTGATGTTCATCTTATACCCTCCTTTCAGAACACTGTCCATTCTGTTCAACTGCTCTTCCAAGTCCTTTGCTGTCTCTGACAGAATTACGGTAGGGAAAAATTTGTTTCGTCTAGCCGCCATGAAAATATTCCAGCAGTTGTTTCACCGACGGGCCAGAAAGCTCAGTTTTGCCTTTCGCGTCTAAGTGGTGACTGACGCCGGAATAATAACGGGCACTGGATCAGTTGAAAGCGTGACAACCTTTTCCCATCTGGCCGGCGCGGCAGAGCGGTAGGCCCGTACTACACCGCGCGGAGGGGTGGTCGCTGCTGCGCATGCGCCGTCACAGCAGCGCGGGGTGTACGGCGAGGGGTGAGGGGCGAAAGGCGAGGGCGCCGGTGTGCGTAGCGTCGGCGGGCGTCGGCCGGACTCAGTGCCGAGCGCGGCGTGCCGTGACGTGGTGGTCCTCGCTCCAGACAGCAGCCTCCAGTCACCTCCAGACTCGCGCCGCTCCAGCTGTCACGTGGCCGCTGACTGCCCGCACATGGCTCCAGCGCTGACGCTGCTCGCCGCCGCCGCAGCCGTCGCTGCGCTGACAGGTACTGTCACAAGGCCAGACTACATTTTGCAAACACATCTCTCGTTCCTGTTATCAGCGCTTCGGTGTGTTTCGTTCAAAACGTCGTCAATAGTGACTGACCACCGGACCATTCTGGTTTCCTGACAGACTGTATGATTATAAAACAGCCACTCAGATTATATATTTTCAATGGACCTGATGATAATCTGCGTGATAGAAACACGTGGCACATTAGAAGTTTGTCTAAAATCAGCAGTTTGCTCTTATGGTCGTGAAGTCTTACAATTTTTCGTATTCATATGTGTATCTTTATAGTCTATCTGTTTTGCCGCTGGTACAGATAGCCAGGATGTAGAGAACTGTCCGCGACCATTCTTTAGCACACTCCTCACTGTTCATCATTCACGAGTGGGACGCTTAGGAATAAGCGGAAATAAGCGGAATCAAACACTTGTTCACTTTTGGGGAGAACAACATACAGCTTGCGGAGAGGGTGATTCACTTATTGCAAGGTATGGTCTATTATTTATTTGATAGAATCACTTTTTTAATGATACAGTCAGAACCGGCTTCGGCCTGCGTTGGCCATCTGCAGATGCTACGGGTGGAATTTGGTGAACAAGTGTTCATGTATGTAAACTAATTTGCTAACTTAATTTTAGCCGAGTGTCTCAGTATGTTTGGTACTTCACCATTTCTCCTTGGGACCTTTCCTCGCTGTAACGGTGACATCACGAGTTTGCTGCTTTATTCGTATTTGTGATGCGTCATGCATATCAAAACTATACTTGAATACAGCTCAAAAGTAACTTACTACATCTTTCACAACCATCAAATTCATCTCACTGCAATTTTCTGGCGCTAAGTATCTCATAAAATTCGTGTGTAGCTCTTAGCTACCGCAACTGATTGAGCACTTCATCATGGTACCAGTCTGAACAAACGACTGCGACCCAATATCGAAAGCTTACCATTAGAAGAATATGTTGGTCATGATGGGAGTAAGTTACTTTTGAGCCATATTCAACACAGTTGCCATCTAAAATGCGTGTTATTAAAAAAATTATACTTTCTGCTAGAAGATAAAATTTTGTTTTGATGGCATTACATAATAGTGGAAATAAATGAAACCACCCACCGAAACATTATGTAAAGGCGAAGAAATCGTAAGACCGTTCACACATGATAGGCTCTACCCATTTCGAAACAACAATATGCACGAGGAGTAGGGAATTATATGTGAAATTGGAATTGCAATTTTTTCGCAAAGTGAAACGACAGTCGGACAAGTAAAAATTAGAAACAAAAATGAGGTACAAAGGTTCTTGTCACGAGAAACAACCGTGGAATATTTTCACTCAGAACAAGACATACATTTTTATTTCCCACTACAAGCCATTTACATATGAGTTGCAGGATAATCCTACGTCTCGTCAAGTGATCTTCACTGTGATTGTATGAAAACATTCGGAACGTTTACAGTCATTAAGAGCGACTGCACACAAGGCAAATACTTTGAAAACGGATTGCCACTGTGAGCTTCCTCACAACCCTTGGTGTTACTGAAAATGATCCAAGAATTCAGTCCACACAAATCTTTATTTACGCCTCTAAAAGTGCCTGTATCCCACACTTACAACTTCCACGACAGTTACACATTAGTAACATTCTGTGTCAGCTTTATTTGCTAACAACTACATTTAACTGGAAACCGACGGATAGTTTAGTATTTCGTTATATCCAAGCGTATCATCCACTTACTCTTTACCGATTCGTTTTGATAGGGTAACTTGAAGAAATTTTTCTTGTCCCCACATTTATTTTGTTGCAGTTACGTTTCAGATGAAAGTAATTACCCAAGTGAAAACTAAAGAACAAACCCGTCGTAAAAAGCTCGATATCTATCTCACTTGCTTACAGAATCTCTGTCGTTTGTCTTCAGAGGCACGTATCCCTGGCGGTAACAGGATAATTGGCTGTTGCTACTTGTTGCTCGAAGACCCCTCCGAAGTTTGAGACGTGCTAGGATTATTGGCAGATTAACTTGTTGAATAAGAGATGAATTTCCATTCGAAGTTAGGACCCTTCTTCTCCTCAAGTCGACAAGTGTTGTACGGTGTGTGTGCATGACGACCACTGCTGTGAATGCACAGGTCCGATAAACAGAACTATCAAAGTCAGCGTATAGGCAAAATAAGGGAGTCAGAAGTTACAAGACCAGATTACAGCTCAAACTGCAGACCAAGGGTGCGTTTTAAGCCCTTGGAGTTTCTGTCCAAGTAATCTGCATGTTGGCAGCTTAGAGACGTTCGATAAAAGGTCTCTATCACAGGGAGGTCTCTATCACAGGGAGTTATCTACCTCAGTACCACGATCAGTTTTGTAAGTATAAAACGTCAATTCTCTATATACCGAGGATCTAGTGAGCTGCTGGCCGTTGTAAGAGAGAACTACAGTGGCTAATCAGTTCGCCACTCCTTCATCATCTACGCTAAATAATCAATGATGGACGCTGATTATGTAATATGTTTCATACTGGCCATCCAGTCTACAGTTCTTTGACGTAAGGTAAACTAGGTAATATTGAAAGATGCTGCTTGTTATCAGGCAATCTGGGGCGGTATCCTTTTTTTGTTTAATATTTCACTGCCACTTTCACACTGTTGATCCCGTCATGGTACTCTACAATTCTTTTGCTTGAGTCCCTTTAAATGTTATTTACGTTGTAAATTTAACTCCATACCTTCTTACTCATTACTGACTCTGCAGAATAGCCTAAACAATCTTTGACTAGCCACGGTGACGGTGTATGCCTTGTTTTCTCAGTGAAATTAAAATTAATATGGGTAAAATGTTTTGTATGTGCAGTCCAATTTTTGTTTAACTTTTTGTATGTTATATTCTCTGGGTTCTTAGGTACACTACTGGCCATTAAAATTGCTACACCAAGAAGAAACGCAGGCGATAAACGGGTATTCGTTGGACAAATATATTATACTAGAACTGACATGTGATCACACTTTCACGCAATTTGGGTGCACAGATCCTGAGAAATCAGTACCCAGAACAACCACCTCTGGCCATAATAACGGCCTTGATACGCCTGGGCATTGAGTCAAACAGAGCTTGGATGGCGTGCATAGGCACAGCTGCCCATGCAGCTTCAACACGATACCACAGTTCATCACGAGTAGTGACCGGCGTTTTGTGACGAGCCAGTTGCTCGGCCACCATTGACCAGACGTGTTCAGTTGGTGAGAGATCTGGAGAATGTGCTGTCCAGGACAGCAGTCGAACAATTTCTGTATCCAGAAAGGCCCATACAGGACCTGCAACATGCGGTCGTGCCTTATCCTGCTGAAATGTAGGGTTTCGCAGGGATCGAATGAAGGGTAGAGCCACGGGTCGTAACACATCTGAAATGTAACGTCCACTGTTCAGAGTACCGTCAATGCTTACAAGAGGTGACCGAGCCGTGTAACCAATGGCACCCCATACCATCACGCCGGGTGATACGCCAGTATGGCGATGACGAATACACGCTTCGCGTTCACCGCGATGTCGCCAAACACGGATGCGACCATCATGATGCTGTAAACAGAACCTGGATTCATCCGAAAAAACGACGTTTTGCCATTCGTGCACCCAGGTTCGTCGTTGAGTACACCATCGCAGGCGCTCCGGTCTGTGATGCAGAATCCATGGTAACCGCTGCCATGGTCTCCGAGCTGATAGTCCGTGCTGCTGCAAACGTCTTCGAACTGTTAGTGCAGATGGTTGTTGTCTTGCAAATGCCCCCATCTGTTGACTCATGGATCGAGACGTGGCTGCACGATCCGTTACAGCAATGCGGATAAGATGCCTGTCATCTCGACTGCTAGTGATACGAGGCCGTTGGGATCCAGCACGACGTTCCGTATTACCCTCCTGCACCCAACGATTCCATATTCTGCTAACAGTCATTGGATCTCGACCAACGCGAGCAGCAATGTCGCGATACGATAAACCGCAATCGCGATAGTCTACAATCCGACCTTTATCAAAATCGGAAACGTGATGGTACGCATTTCTCCTCCTTACACGAGGCATCACAACAACGTTTCACCCGGCAACGCCGGTCAACTGCTGTTTGTGTATAAGAAATCGGTTGGAAACTTTCCTCATGTCAGCACGTTGTGGGTGTAGCCACTGGCGCCAACCATGTGTGAATGCTCTGAAAAGCAAATCATTTGCATATCACAGAATCTTCTTCCTGTTGGCTAAATTTCGCATCTGTAGCACGTCGTCTTCGTGGTGTAGCAATTTTAATGGACAATAGTGTATTACCATGTGAGGTGACTAAGTAAAGAAAAAAAATTTTTTTTAAGTTTCCATGCTGCAAACGGTATAAAAGGAGCCCTTACTCGATCACTTTGTTGTCTGTATATCTGTCTGAGAATATGTCTGTTTCTCCGACTGTTAGGAACCCATCTTCTCAGGAACGGCCTGCCTTCAGCGTCAAGGCCATTTATCTCGCATACGTTGACAGTCGCAAAGCAGCTCATCAAAATATTTGTGTACTTTCCGTTCACCTAGAATCATGGAATTTGGCAGAAAGCAAGGTTACACAATACAATTACAGAAAAAAAATCGTTCATTGTTCGTCTATTGTTGTACGACGCTAAACAAACATTTTTTTGTCAGTTGTTATCCGATTGTTTGCTCGTCCGAATCTTAAAAACCATTTTTTCAGGGACGGGTAGAGGTATCAATTTGAAATTTGCGCGTACTCAAGCCTATAGTCGCTTTCAGTTGCAAAACATGTTGTAAACTTGTAAGTCAGTGCAGTCAAAACAGATGGCCATTTATAAGACATATTTTGATATTCGCTAACTTACTCATCAAGAAGTAGTTTTTAATAGGGCCAGCCACAGCCGTTAAAAGTCATAATGAATTGAAGTGAAATGTATCGCTAGACAGTTGTAATTGGCGATTTCTTAGTCTGAACCGGTTTCGCTTCATTAAAACAGCAACATCAGATGTTCTAAATAGGAAGAAACGATCCATGTAAGTTACATGATGGATTCTATACGATGCTTTCAAAATTTTTAAAAGATTTTTAATATTTTTATAGATCCCTGTACAGTTTTCAAACTGGCAGATAAAATCAAAATTATAACTTACATACAACAGTGTCACATTGGCGCACCAAAACACTCCCAACGTTCGTGGTCAAAAATGAAATTCCTGAAGAGAGAAAGTACCAAAATAAAGAAAACATGATATCGGGACGAATAGTGCGGTGGCGTACTAAGAGAAAAAAACACTTGTGTAAGTACAAAGAAGGACAACGAAAGGCATTCATACCGAAAGATCAAAATTGGGTCCTTCAGTGAGCTAACCACCCACCCCCACACCCCTCCACACACACACACACACACACACACACACACACACACACACACACACACACACACACACACACACACACGCACCATTACGAATATATGTTACGACCGGAAGACACTGAGCACCGGCCGAGCGGTTCTAGACGCTACTGTCTGGAACCGCGTGACTGCTACGGTCGCAGGTTCAAATCCTGCCTCGGGCATGGATGTGCGTGATGTCCTTAGGTTAGTTAGGATTTAGTATTTCTAAGTTCTAGAGGACTGATGACCTCAGATGTTAATTTCCATAGTGCTCAAAGCCATTTGAACAGACTGAGCAATAAGCCGATAAGCAAAATTCTGACGTAGTTGTTGACACGTTTAAAATTCTTTGTCAGGCTGACTATATCTAGTGAAAGAACACCTAATCATCACAGAAACTTAAGGCAATTAGATAGCGTAGGACTAGGATAATATAAAACGAGAATCTATCTATACCACATAGCAAACGGCTAAAAGAAGTAGAAGTAACATAAATCAATAATCTATGCATACGCTTTGGTGATTGGAAGGATACAGCACAGAAAGCGGTCAGGTATGTACTAATGCAGAAAGATGACATACGATGGGAGGCACTAGTGAGCGACGGTAAGACTGCCACATAAAGTAAACGCGTCACAAATTTTGATTCGGGAAGGTTGCGGAGCCTCATCAATAAAAAAATAATATACCGAAAGATATAACACTAAAAATATTAAAGGCGACAACTGCTCATTCAAGGAAATGTAGACAAGGTGATGAAAAAAGTAATACACGTAGAAATAAGGAGAATCACAAAATAGACGAAATTAAAATCCCTCTTTTAGACATATGAACAGCTCATTCAAGGAAAGATAATGATGGAAAAAGTAACACACGTGCAAAAAAGTAGAATCACGAAGTAAATGCAATTAAAGACCACTTTTTAGACAGTCAGAAGACAACAGCGTCTTAGTTCCATCTGATTAATGAGAGAGTGCAATGGGGCGGCATTCTTACAGCGCATGATTTCCATCTCCCCAAGCACGTTTATAATTCTTTCTTGTAGTGCAAGATCGATAAATTGGGGTGTAGGTGAGCAACTGTGTGTCCCGTTTCAGGAAAGTGTGCACTTAAGGCAGAAGTCGAATCGGTCAAATTAAGATACTCGCGGAAACGCACACTGCAATATCTGCTAGTCGGGCGAATACACATTGGGTTCTTTCCGTTGACCTATAATAGTGAAACATGGCAAGAAGCAAGGTTTCATAGTACCGGTAAACCTAAAATACGAAAATTGTTAATTTGTATTTATAGCATACTCTCTGTCTCTCCGTCATTTAAGATCCCTTTTTCTGAGGAACGGGTAGTCATATCAAATTAAATTTATGTCACGTACTAAGGTCTACGGTCCCTTGGCACTGTAAAATAAGCTTCTACGTCAATTTTATCAAAAGATAAGCTCATTTACGTCACGTATTTTGATATCTTGCCAGTATCGAAGTCGACACCAGGAAAAAATCTTCGAATTTCTTGAATCCCGACGTGGATAAATTGTTTACAAATATAATTAAGTTTGTACGGAATCCTCTGTGGGCTAGTCCTGCTCGCATTTGCACATATCCGGATTTATTCTTTAGTTACTGAAAGGAATCACCAAATGATTGATGACGATGTATACAGATTTTTTCATTGCTTCTTTTTAGATTATTACTTATGGCTCCTAAGTAACCTGACTGCAGTCCAATTTATAGCTACGCACTTATCAAAAGCGCATTGGCGCACTTCCCTGAATCTCCCTTTGGTTATCTAAAAGAAGAAATGTCCACGCCCCTCATTCCCTAGGCTGCTTTAAGTACTCCTCACCTGCAAGAGATGCGAAAGAGACTGCGCTATAACCTTCCGACGATGCATGAAATCATTCCTTTCATGTATTTCTACTCTCTCATTACTTTAGTGCTAATTTAATTATAGTCTGAGGTTCCACACTGTTATTTAATTGCGCAACATTTTCAGCAGTATAAAGTGGTATATGCATTACACTAGTTGTACCAAAATAACGAATAAAAATTAATTTGTAAGTCTGCCTTTCGATCTGAGTACGTAATAAACGCATAATGTTTCTGACATACCTGTTTTAAACAACAACCTAATATACATATTTTTCTGCAGTGACGGTAAACCAATTTAAAAAATAACAACAAGCGGGTAATGTTGCATATAAATTGACAAAAAATCCCCACTAGCACTTTCACTTCAAATAGTATTTTCCCAATGTAAATTTAACGCAACCCAACATGCAGTCGTCACGTGGACGTGCTAAAATAATTTCATTCCAGTGTCTTCAGTTCAATAATTTACGATCAAAAATGGTTCAAATGGCTCTGAGCACTATGGGACTTAACATCTGAGGTCATCAGCCCCCCTAGAACTTAGAACTACTTGAACCTAACTAACCTAAGGACATCACACACATCCATGCCCGTGGCAAGATTCGAACCTGTAACCGTAGCAGTTCCGCGGTTCCAGACTGAAGAGCCCAGAACCACTCGGCCACGTCGGCCGGCAATTTGCGATCAGTTAGTTGTAAGTCTGCTTCAGAAAAGCACTCTTCTGTAAGGTTTACGACAAGAGCTGTAGCCACCGATCAGACGCTGAACTCCTATCAAGTGAATTTACCCGTTACATTGAGGTGGTACAATTCCATTACATCGGAATTCATATCGCAGTGATTCTATCCATGATGGTAACAAAAATTATGTACTGACAAGTTCGCCCTACCAGGCACACGATAGCAACTACTTCAGTGCTGCACTTAATATAACAGGCTCGCCAAAACAGCGCTGTGCATAAAATTTTCAATTTTATTTTTTTAATTTTAAATGTTGTTGCTTTAAATTATAATTGTCTTGGTATAACGTAGATCAAGCGAGCTTGAAACTGGTGATACAACAGTAAGCTTGCTGTCACCAAATGACTTCAATAAATCCATTGTTGACCTTTAATGTTTCTTCAATAGCTCTCTTAAATAAGGAATAGAGGAGTTGCTTGTTAATCACAAATGCATGAAACATTTTTCATGCACGAAGATTTCTAAAATACCAAGTTTCCGATGTTAGTAACTCAAGTAAATCACGCGGCTTTGGTTTGCTGTGTGTCTATTGGGCCTGCTGCCTCGACGTAGCTATTCTATCTCGTGGGGGTCTTGATAGCTATGACTGTAAAATCCGACGGCCTCAGTGCTTTTATTCTCTTTTTCTGTTTCAAACTTCCAGTCTGTGGCAACAAATACGGAAACATCAATATTTAGAGCCTCAATGTCGTACTGATACCGTCGACTTTGTCATCTGGTGCTCAAGTTCCCGGATTCACAGCTACGTGTAATATATCTCATTCCACTACACAGCAGCCTTTCCATTAGACATCTAACTCCGTAATTTGTAGAGCGATCTGCACGGGACACGGAAGTCGGAAGGTGTGGGACGTATTCTAGACCTGGTAATGACCGTCGTTAAACTGATACAACGACCAGCTTAGGTGTGGAAGTTACACTGTTACCCACCACAATTCTGTATTTCTGCTTGGGGAGCACTGTTACGGTCCAAGAAATCGGAATATTAGGGTCTAAAATCCTGTCAGTGACGATGTCGTTACACACAGAGCACCAGTTGAGATTTGTGAAGCACAGAGAATTTAATTATCTTCTGCAAGTGACGTCGTTCAGAATTCGCTTAAGAAATTCAAGAAAACCATACATAAGCTATCTTAATGGCCAGACGGGGGTTTGAGCCGTTGTTCACCAGAAAGCGAGACCCTTGCTTTTACCACTGTATAACCACTCTGTGTTACCGTAGGAAAACACGCTATACTGAGTTAAGCGATTCTCTTGCAGATCGCTTATACGACATGGCGTAGCCTCATTGTTGAGTAAGGTACGCTGATAATATGTACGGCACACAGGCAAGAAGAGAATTGCATGACGTGTTTTATTATAGTTTGAGTCAACAGTCTTCTGACTGGTTTGATGCGGCCCTCTTTAAATTCCTGTCCTGTGCCAACCTCTTCGTCCTCAGTTATTGTCTAGGTGTATTCCCACCTCTGCCTTCTTCTACAGTTTTCACCTTGCACAGCTTCCTCCAGTACCTTATAAGTTACTCCCTGATATGTTAACGGATGTCCTACCACCCTCTCCGTCTTCTTGTTAGTGTTGCATACATTCATTTCCTTGTTGATTCTCTAGAGGACCACCTCATTCCTTGCCTCATCGGTCCACCTAATTTTCAACATTCTTTTGAAACACCACATCTCTCGTACCTGGCTTCTCTTATTTTTTAGTTTTATGTATCACAATTCCTTAATTTCATTTACTTCGTGACCATCAATCCTGATAAGTTTCTCTGTGTTCTAATTTCTGCTACTTCTGACTACTGTCGTCTATCTTCGATTTTCTCTTAATCCCTATTTTTCTCTCATTATAGTGTTCATCCCGTGCAGGAGATGCTGTAATTCTTCACTTTTACTGAGGATAGCAATATCCTCTCACCTTGAATTTTAGTTATACCCTTGAATCTTACATCCACTTCTGTAATTGCTTCTTTGGTGTTTAGACTGATCAGTAGGGGCGGAAGACTACATCCCTTTCTGGCACCCTTTTTAATCTGAGCATTTTGTTCTTCGTCCCCTACTCTTATTATTTCCTCTTGATTCTGGTACATATTGTATTTTATCCGCTTTCTCCATAGCTTACCCCCATCTTTCACAGAATTTCGAACATATTGCACCATTTTACATTATCGAACGTGTTTTCCAGGTAGACAGATCCTACGAACGTGTCTATATTTTTCTTGCTTTCTTTACCAACCATAACGTCAGAATTGCTTCACTGGTGCTTTTTGCTTTTCAAAAGCCAAACTGATCGTCATCTAACATGTCCTCTGTTTTATTTTCCGTTATTCTGTATATTATTTTGGTCAGCAACTTGTGGGATAATTCTCGCTCTGGCCGGCTCGTGCAGTCTTCTGAATTGTGTGGATGATGATTCTCCGAAAGTCAGACAGTATATCGCCAGACTAATACATTCTACACACCTACGTGAATAGTCGCATTGTTCCAACTTCACCAAATGATGTTAGGAATTCTGATGGAATGTAATCTATCACTTCTGCATTATTTAAGCTTAAGTCTTCCAAAGCTCTTTTAAATTTTGATTCTAACATTAGTTCCCCTATCTCTTCCATATCGACTCCTGTTTCTACTCCTATCACGTCATCAAGTGTCAAGTCCCTTCTCTCTTAGCGGGCTTCAGTGTACTCCATCTACCTATCTGCTCCCTCCTCCGCATTAAAAGTGCAATTCCCATTGCACTCTTGATGTTATCTCTCTTGCTTTTAATTTCAGAGAAGATTGTTCTGACTTTTCTATATGTCGAGTTACTACTTCCGGCAATCATTTAATTTTCGATGTATTCACATTTTTCATGCATCCATTTTGCCTTAGTTCGGCTGCTTTTCCTATTTATTGCATTCCTATATGACTTATATTTCTGAATTCCTGAATTTCGCAGAAAATTTCTGTACTTCCTTCTTTCATCGGTCAACTGAAGCATTTCTTGTGTTACTCGTGGTATCTTCGCAGTTATCTTCTCTGTACCTATGTTCTTTCTAGTACATCTGTGATAGACATTTTTAGACACGCCCATTCCACATGAACTCCAGTGCCTACTGAGCTATTCCTTATCACAATATCTATAGGCTCAGAGAACTTCAAGCTTATCTCCTCATTTATTAGTACTTACGTATCCCACTTCTTTGCGCATTAATTTTTCCTAACTAATCTCTTTGAGTTTAGCCTAAGCTTCATCACTACTAAACTGTGACCAGATCCTGTATCTGCTCCTGAGTAGGTCTTGAGGACGTATATAATTTCGGAATCTCTGCCTAACTCAGGAACACTCATTTTCAATAATTTGCCAGCAAACATAAAAAATTTAGCTACAAATCAAGATCAGTTTAAAAGGAGCCTGAAAGACTTACTAGTGGCCAACTCCTTCTACTCCATTGACGGATTTTTTAATAGAAACAAACGATGTATTGTATATATTCAAACTATTAGTATTGTTATTTCAGCTTAAAAAAATTGACATGTTCTACATCCACGAGGATCTCCTTAGCACGGATCTGTGGAACGACAAACTAATCTAATCTAATCTAATGAAACTGGAATCCTTCTGTACCTCCCAGCCATTTCCAAGGATACGTCCTTCTGTTGTGATTCTTGAACAGAGTATTCGCTATTACTTACTGAAATTTATTGCAGAACTCAATTAAACTCCCTCAACTTTCATTCATAATACCAAGCCAATATTCTCCCGTACCCCTTCCTTCTGCTCATTCTTCTATAACCGCATGTCACATACGGGCTTAGGAAATGCGACGATAACTCGAAGATGGAAATAATGATTCTCTTCTGCAATGAACCATCCGTCGTTGTTTTCAAGTTCATCTCTGAGTATTCTAGAAACATTTTTCTATATTCATTACGACAGTCTCAGTTGTTGATAGTCACACTTCATAATTAGTTTCAATCGGGTATAGTTATCATCTACAGATCTGATTAATCACGACATATGAAGCATCAAAATTCTTTCAGAATAATAGCTAAAGATGTAAAACAACGGTAGCAACACAATAGTACACTTGTGAGAACGTTCGTGACATTTAATCGCACTAGCGCTTCAACTACACCCACGGTAAGCTACAAACATTTATGTGTTCATCTTTGGCAAAATTTATGAGTCAACATTTATTAAACAGTGATTGGAAAGTTCGTTTTCGTTCTTCGTTTCTAATTGTTTACAATGTGTATCGAAGCATCTGACCAGTATTTAGGATCTGTATACTCCAATGAAAGATAAACGGTAAATAGGATGCTTAGAATGCAATATGTCACAAGAGCAACAACTTAAGTTTCACTGTAAGTTACATAACTTTAATCAAACGAATGGCACCATCGGAAGAACTTTTCTAGGAATACTGCTGAAAAGCTACAGACCATTGTCAACCCTAGTTTCAAAGTATGGAAGGAACACTTGGGAGACAACGAGCAAGAACACACTATATTTAAAGTTATTTGTTATTATTATTATTATTATTATTATTATTATTATTATTAATTGCAAATTCTCCCAACAAAAGAAAGACGTTAAGGAAATAACTCAATTAACTTTTCTTTATTTCCGTCTCGTTGTTCCGGTAAACTTGTAATCTTTTATTTCATCTTATTTACGTTCATCCGACCACTTTGATCTATACTGTTTCTGTTCCGGTTGCTCTGTTGTAGCTTCCCATTTGTGTACCTTGTGTCTGCAGGCGTCGCAGGTGTCTCTTTCTAAAACGTCGGTTGGTCTTATATTTTCGTTTTTGAGGTCTTTTCGAATTTCGTTCAGCCAGGGCGTTCAGTACTTTACTGTCCTTCACGTTAATCGCTTTTCTGGTAGTCTGTTTAGATGCCGAAAAATTTGATTCGCCTTTCGTAATGTCTGTTTAGATGTTTGAAAAATTTTGTGCTGTTTTCATTGCTTGTAGGCTGTAACCGTCTCAGGTATGTCTTGCTTCGAAACTTTTCCTACTGATCCCCCTCTTTTCTTTCTTCATCTCTTCAATTTCATGTCTTTTTTTTCTTTCTTTTTGGTGCCAGTGTTTCGCTCCCGCAAAGTACTACTGGTTTCATGATTGTATTGTAGTGCCGAATTCTTGTATATCTTGAAACAGATTTTTTTTTGTAGAGGTTTCGGGATGAAGCTAATGCTTTTTTGACATTCAGGAGGCGATTATACTGTGGTTTTTTTATGACCGGTCTGTTGGATGAATTATTATTGCTATTAGTATTATTATTATTACTCCTATTACTACTACTATTATTATTATTATTATTATTATTATTATTATTATTATTATTATTATTTCCTTCACTTTCTGAGACGTTAAGTCCGGTTAAAAATGGAGTGACGCGGACCTTGATCAAGCGTCACTTCCTTTTAACTGTACGGTATGTGTTATATTGCATTTAGGAACTTTCGGGTAATTGAACATGTATCAATAATTACGGATTTCTGTAGTTGTATTTATATGTTTGGATGTAGCTGTATTGCAAAAAAATGGTTCAAATGGCTCTGAGCACTATGGGACTCAACTGCTGAGGTCATTAGTCCCCTAGAACTTAGAACTAGTTAAACCTAACTAACCTAAGGACAACACAAACATCCATGCCCGAGGCAGGATTCGAACCTGCGACCGTAGCGGTCTGCGGTTCCAGACTGCAGCGCCTTTAACTGCACGGCCACTTCGGCCGGCAGCTGTATTGCATTGATGTACTGGTGGATATTGTGTGGTATGACTCCTGTAGCTGATAGTATAATTGGTATGATGTCAACTTTATGCTGATGCCACATGTCTTGGACTTCCTCAGCCAGTTGGATGTATTTTTCAATTTTTTCTCCTGTTTTCTTTTGTATATTTGTTGTATTGGGTATGGATATTTCGATTAGTTGTGTTAATTTCTTCTTTTTATTGGTGAGTATGATGTCAGGTTTGTTATGTGGCGTTGTTTTATCTGTTATAATGGTTCTGTTCCAGTATAATTTGTATTCATCATTCTCCAGTACATTTTGTGGTGTATACTTGTATGTAGGAACGTGTTGTTTTAAACGTTTATGTTGTAAGGCAAGCTGTTGATGTGTTATTTTTGCGACATTGTCATGTCTTTTGGGGTATTCTGTATTTGCTAGTATTGTACATCCGCTTGTGATGTGATCTACTGTTTCTATTTGTTGTTTACAAAGTCTGCATTTATCCGTTGTGGTATTGGGATCTTTAATAATATGCTTGCTGTAATACCTGGTGTTTATTGTTTGATCCTGTATTGCAATCATGAATCCTTCTGTCTCACTGTATATATTGCCTTTTCTTAGCCATGTGTTGGATGCGTCTTGATCGATGTGTGGCTGTGTTAGATAATACGGGTGCTTGCCATGAAGTGTTTTCTTTTTCCAATTTACTTTCTTCGTATCTGTTGATGTTATGTGATGTAAAGGGTTGTAGAAGTGGTTATGAAATTGCAGTGGTGTAGCCGATGTATTTATATGAGTGATTGCCTTGTGTATTTTGCTAGTTTCTGCTCCTTCTAGAAAGAATTTTCTTAAATTGTCTACCTGTCCAGAATGTAGGTTTTTTATGTCGATAAATCCCCTTCCTCCTTCCTTTCTGCTTAATGTGAATCTTTCTGTTGCTGAACGTATGTGATGTATTCTATATTTGTGGCATTGTGATCGTGTAAGTGTATTGAGTGCTTCTAGATCTGTGTTACTCCATTTCACTACTCCAAATGAGTAGGTCAATATTGGTATGGCATAAGTATTTATAGCTTTTGTCTTGTTTCTTGCTGTCAATTCTGTTTTCAGTATTTTTGTTAGTCTTTGTTTATATTTTTCTTTTAGTTCTTCTTTAATATTTGTATTATCTATTCCTATTTTTTGTCTGTATCCTAGATATTTATAGGCATCCGTTTTTTCCATCGCTTCTATGCAGTCGCTGTGGTTATCCAATATGTAATCTTCTTGTTTAGTGTGTTTTCCCTTGACTATGCTATTTTTCTTACATTTGTCTGTTCCAAAAACCATACTTATATCATTGCTGAATCCTTCTGTTATCTTTAGT
The DNA here is from genome assembly GCF_021461385.2 of Schistocerca piceifrons. Lineage (NCBI taxonomy): Eukaryota > Metazoa > Arthropoda > Insecta > Orthoptera > Acrididae > Schistocerca > Schistocerca piceifrons. Next base: position 86,619,224 of record NC_060141.1, read on the forward strand.
AATAGGTTGAGTTGTTGATTTGTTGCTGCCAGTAGTTTTAGATCATCCATGTATAGCAAATGTGTGATTTTGTGTGGGTATGTTCCAGTAATATTGTATCCATAATTTGTATTATTTAGCATGTTGGATAGTGGGTTCAGAGCAAAGCAGAACCAGAAAGGACTTAATGAGTCTCCTTGGTATATTCCACGCTTAATCTGTATTGGCTGTGATGTGATATTATTTGAACTTGTTTGGATATTAAGTGTGGTTTTCTAATTTTTCATTACTATGTTTAGGAACTGTATCAATTTGGGATCTACTTTGTATATTTCCAATATTTGTAGTAACCATGAGTGGGGTACACTATCAAAAGCTTTTTGGTAATCAATGTATGCGTAGTGTAGCGACCTTTGTTTAGTTTTAGCTTGATATGTCACCTCTGCATTTATTATCAGTTGCTCTTTACATCCTCGTGCTCATTTGCAACAGCCTTTTTGTTCTTCATTCATAATTTTGTTCTGTGTTGTATGTGTCATTAATTTCTGTTTAATGACTGAAGTTAATATTTTGTATATTGTTGGTAGGCATGTTATGGGGCGATATTTAGCTGGGTTCGCTGTGTCTGCTTGATCTTTAGGTTTCAGATATGTTATTCCGTGTGTAAGTGTATCAGGGAATGTGTATGGGTCTGCAATGTAACTGTTAAATAATTTGGTTAGATGTGAATGTGTTGAGGTGAACTTCTTTAACCAGAAATTTGCTATTTTATCATTTCCAGGGGCTTTCCAATTGTGAGTAGAGTTAATTGCTTGGGTGACTTCATGTTGCAAAATTATCACTTCAGGCATTTGTGGTATCATCTTGTATGTGTCTGTTTCTGCTTGTATCCATCGTGCATGCCTGTTATGTTGTACCGGGTTTGACCATATCTTGCTCCAGAAGTGTTCCATGTCTGTTATGTTTGGTGGATTATTTTAATGTGTGTGTTATCTATTGTCTGGTAAAATTTCTTTTGGTTTGTGTTGAATGTTTGGTTTTGTTTCCTTCTATTTTCACTTTTTTTGTATCTTCTGAGTCGTTTGGCTAATGCTTGTAATTTCTGCTTCTTTTCGTCTAATTGCTCTGTCGCTTCTTGTTGTGAGATTTTACCTAACCTTTTTCGTTTTTTTTCCGAGATTCCATTTCTTATAAATTGTGTTATTATTATTATTATTATTAGTTTAGTTATTACTATTATCAGTTTCGGTTCCGTTGCAGAAACAAGTTATCCCGATATGAACATGTTTTTCCTTCACGGCCATCTCCATCTTTCTCATTTAATCATCTAACTTCCGTAAAATTAAGAACTTAAAAGTTCTAAATCCCATAAGAAACTTAGATAATGTCATTAAGGTAACCAATTACTTAGTATCCATAACGATATTCTGTATTCTTTGTGGGTAACCGAAACTTTTTAATTATTGAGCACTATATGGAGCATAAACATAACGAAGATATACAGTTACATAGTATCCCAGCAAACTGCACTTCATTCAATAAGGTAACAATTGAAATCTATTACGCGACATGAAGAGCATGGTTAAAAAATGTTGTTTATGGATAATATCGATTGTGTCCAAAAGCACATGCCGCACAGTCACCTAGTAACGTATTCGCTTGTACATTCAATAGATAAGTTGCTGTAGCATAATTTTTTTAAACCGCTCGTCCAATAAATTTGGAGTATGATTTTATTCCTAATTTATAAGCGACATCAGTTCAGTAATTACGGTGGCAGCTTGAACCAACAACTGCAACGACAGATGTGTATTCGACCAGTCAGCTATGAGCACGCAGTGTTAAGCAGTGGACGTGCGACCGTAGTGTACCAACCATATTGTCACATACCACAGTGGAGGAACTTCTCTAAATTAAGTGTTCAAGACATGTTACAGAATGTTTTGATGACGAGGAAGATGTGTGCAGAGTTTGTTCTGCACACCTTGATTTACGAACAAAAACGAGTCGTTCACACTTGCGACGAACTGACTGAAAACCCAAAATCGAACGGTTCGTTTCCGGAAACTTCCTCACTGAGGACGAGATCTGGCCTTATCAAATGAAATCACAAAACAAGCAAGTGCAGAAATTCACACGAACGGTCAATGCTTTGACGATATAATACACACTCAAGCCAATGCGAGGCGTGACTTAACAACATTCCAAGGAGGGCTTTTCTGACACTTTCATATGGTTGTGTGAACTTTCTGTGTGTCGCATGCTAGAGGGAGACTATGTAGATGAGATGAAGCATTGACGTCATATCTTAAATATTATGTAGTTTTCATTAAGCCAGTATCTAACTTTATGGACACATGTCCTCAGGCTAAAAAATAGTTGTTGGACACAGGTTATGTGACATAATGTGTGATAAGTTCTTGGACGATCTGTTTTTGTAGAGGATGAAAAAGTGGCCCAACAAAGTTTATGGTTGATGTCTAACATGGAACCCTTGTTGCGAGGATGGAGTTGTTTGTAAGCCTAATCGAATGGTTCATATGGCTCCGAGCGCTATGGGACTTTACATCTGAGGTCATTAGTCCCCTAGAACTTAGAACTGCTTAGATCTAACTAACCTAAGGACATCACACACATCCACGTCCGAGGTAGGATTCGAACCTGCGACCGTAGTGGTCCCGTGGTTCCAGGCTGAAGTGCCTAGAACCGCTCGACCACACCGGCCGGCAAGCCTAATCGATAAGGAGGGTTGGGAAAAGAGCCGTAACCACCTGGCTTACCTATTCGCATGCTCGCTATGCAGTTTGCAGACGGACCAGTTATTTCCTATCCATTCAGTTGATTCTCTCAGTCAACAGTCGTATGAGGTATACAATTTACACAGAGATCTACATTTGTTAATTGGATTGGAACTCATATGATCAAGCTGCGCACAGCAATCGTTGAATGTAGGCAATGGAGAAAAGAACCGATGATCTAGATTTCAGCTATTACATGATCAAATTCAGTACATAGTCATCTTCCGTAAATGTCAGAATAGACGACATCAGTCCAAAGACTCCGCTAGTAAACAGCATTGGTTGTTGTATAGCATACAGGTGTCTGACAAGAAAGACAATGGATTTCGCGATCGATTGCTGTTTGTATCTCCGCTCTCTATTTGTATACTTTATAAATACCTTTCGTTGTTTGAGATTGTATAGCTCTGGTCTCACTTCCCCTCCTTGCTGCTGTGCTCGAAAATCGTACACGTAGAGAATGATTGTCAGTAAGGCTTTGTATAAACGGGAATTTCTCGAATGCTGACGTCTCCTTTCTTGAGACATTTGTGTGGGCAAGTAATTTATGTCTGTTCGTGGAATGTACGCTCTTAAGAGTTTTGACGGTGAGCCTCTGCGTGTTGGAAAACTTCCGGCGTGCCACCTGAGTTTTATGGGCATTCTCGCGGTACGGATCCGTGACGAAACACGTAAATCTTTTTCTCAGTCTTTTGTGTCTACTTTATTGTAACGACGTAATTCAGTAATAATGTGGAGACATGAGATATGGCTATATTTTTCTAGAAAGATTACTTCTATGAGTACATTTTCAAACAAGACCAGTTTCCAGCGCTTAGATCGATACATTTAAATCAACATGTAACTCTGAAGTCCTTGTTCCGTTGAGGAATACCCAGTGTATTTTACTAACCCCGTCTCCTAATTGTCGTAGGATCGAGAGCAGTACTCAAATACCAGCCCAATGAAGTATTTCTAAGTTACGCATTCCGTCGATGAATTCAACTTCCAGGTAATTTTTCCAGCGAATGTGGAGAGGAAAAAGGGAAGTCTAGTATAGCCACCCGTCAATGAGTAGGTCGTTAGAGACGGAGCAGAACCTCAAATGGACAAGGAAGATGAGTCTTACCTCGTCAGTCGAAAACCTGCCGAGACTGGAATAATAAAAAACAGAGGAATATTAAGACGGCGTTTTTAAAACTTCTGGTGTTGTACATAGCCTCAACCCCCCCCCCCCCCCTCCTCCTCTCCACCTTACCACTTGAGTGCAACGCACAGAATGTTCATACAACCACGTGAAACTATCAGAAACATTGTTCTTTGGGATGTTGTTCAACTTGCGCGTCACATTGGCTTCAATGTCAGTTATGTCCACAAAGCGTGGACACTTCATGTGAATTTCTCCACTTTGTCGTTTTGTGGTAGTTTCGTATTGCTAATACCAAGCGTCATCTGTGTTGATTTTTTCCAGAAAAGAATTGTCCGCGTTATGCATCTCAAACAACTTCCGGTAGGCGTAGACGCATCGCTTGTGTTCGGGAGTCAAAATTAGCGGGAAATAATTTACACACACTTTTCTTCTCCAAAATGAGGCTTTTTTCTATTGTGATTTGTGACAACAACGTTGAAGAACTATGTTCGCATATTCACTGCTTAACACTGCCTGCTCGCAACTGACTTTTCGAATGCACATCTGTTGTTTACAGTTGTCAGTTTAAACTACCACCGTAATCACAACGATATGGTCGCCTATACACCGGGAATAAAATCATCTCGGAAGTTTATAGACGGGTAGAACAGCAATATGTAGCAATATCTATCAATATGGCGAAGGTCATTTAATATTTAGTTCAGCAACTCCGTTTCTCTATGGCGTATTTTACAGGCCTTTCTCCGCGTCCCTGATTTTAGCTGTTCTCTCTTCTGTCGTTCGGGATTAACGTGTAGTCGTTCTTAACTGTCTTTGTCTTTGTTTTTCACATGGGCTTGCATGATTCTAGCTGTTTTTGAACCTTAAAACAAAACAAAACAAACGAAACATACGTAAAAAGTGGCTTACGAATTTTGAAGTCAGACAATGTATTGTGGAATCGGTAACTATTATAAACATCAGCTGTAGGTTTTCATGTAGTTACAAGGGCTAAAGGCACCGTAGTTTTCAACTTTATGAAAGGAATAAAGATATGAGCCTGCATGGCTCGTGACATACCATAGACCCACATAGCCTCCCAGTTTTCTTTCTTCATATTGAAACGTCCCCTCAGAAAAATTACTGAATTACTAAACCTCTTACATTATTTGATTTTCAAACAGCTGAGCAAAACTGAACGTACTCAGACATTTTGCGCTTTACCTATTCTGACCAACACTAAACTAACACACAATATTTTTAGCGCAACGCAATCTGACTTTCAATAATCCCTACAAAAGAATGGCCCTGACTAACATTAACCTATACCTTTCACAAATCACTTGCCTCACAAAAAACTTCGTTACTCGAACTACTGCAATACAGCGAGCGCCACTACTGCCAGCTAAATAAAAGATTCAAGCTACTGAAGGCACTAACTACTGATAGGCATAGTTAGCAAGGGAAAGATTTAGATAGAGAACAAACAATGTATTTACCTTAATAGTGTTCAAAAGTCATAATATATATAGCAGTTCATGACATCCATTCTTACAAATGTACTGTTTCTGATGGACACACGTCCACATCATCCGCTCTCAAAAATCCGCCATCGCACTTCCCCACATTCACCACTGCTGGCGGCTCACCTCCAACTGCGCAACGTTATCCACATCATCCGCTCTCAAAAATCCGCCATCTCACTTCCCCACATTCACCACTGCTGGCGGCTCACCTCCAACTGCGCAACGCTACGCGATGTTAACAGCCAACTGCCCGACACTACAATAGCCAGCAACAATGCAAACCAGCCACAGACTGCACACAGCACAACCAGTGAATTTCATACAGAGCGCTACGTGGCGTTACCAATATAAAAACCTAAACAGCCTACTCACAATATTTAGGTCGGCTGCTCCTGTGTTTTCAGCGCGTGTAACCACTTGACAGATGGTATAGTGGGTACTGTAGTAAACAGTTTTATACACATATTTTGTGATCCTGTATTAATGAAATAAAAATACACGACAATCTTAATTGGCAGAGAGGGACTGAAACGCTCACTTTTCCAAAACTAGTTCGGTGTATCAATCGCTTCGCCACCACGCTCTGTTGCAGTCAAACATCTTTTCCCACAACGTTCTTTTTAGTCATTCCACCTGAAGTAAGTCAGGTCACACAATTGTTTGTATTTTACGGCTGTTGCTTTTTCGTTGTGATTGGTCGCCAACTTTGTGCTCGAACAGTAATAGGTCTTTTTTCCTCTTGGCTATGATTGGTACAAAAAGACAATCCTTCGCAAAAATCGGAACATAAGTCCTTATTTACACGCATCCGCAGAAGTTAAGTTCCCGTGATAGGAGCCTGTGGTAAAAATGTTCGTCTGGTGAAGCAGAGACGTATTACACTGCTGGCCACCGTAAATGCAACACCCTGAAGGAAGCATCCGAATCAAGTGAAATTTACACCATGGGTTTGCAGTGATGAGATATGCAACTGATCAGAATTTCAGCGCAGACGCACATCACGCGCGCCTGTGGCGCCACCTCATAGCGCCATTTAAGGCTTGGCGATTTCGACGAGTGTACGTTTGGCACGTGTGTTTACCTTGTGGTTGTTTCACAAGACGATCAGTTATGCCTCGTAGACAACAGCGAACATCGTTTGATCAAGTATCCGAGTTCGACGGAGGAAGGATAGTGGCTTACCGAGATTGTGGATTATCATACAGAGAAATCGCTAGTCGTGTTGGACGAAACCAAACAACTGTAATGCAGATATGTGACCGTTGGATGCAGGAGGGTACGACGGACCGTCGTGGTGATCGCATTCACCTCGGTGCACCACTGCACGTGCTGATAGGCAAATTGTGCGCATGGCAGTGACGGGTCGCTCAGTGACGTCCCGAACCATAGCACAGCACATTGCGTCTGTAACGCATCATCCAGTGTCTGCGCGTACCATTCGACGCCGTTTACAGCAGAGTGGTCTGTCCGCAAGACGTCCATTGCTTCGTCTACCATTGACGCAGAATCACAGATGTCTCCGTCGCCAATGGTGTGATGACGGATGTGGACGGCAGAATGGAATGACGTTGTCTTTACTGACGAGGCACGCTTCTGTCTGCAGCACCACGATGGTCGGATTCGAGTGTGGAGACACCGTGGAGAGAGGATGCTGGACAGCTGCATTATGCACCGCCACACTGGTCTTGCACCGGGTATTATGGTATGGGGCGGTATTGGATATTACTCTCGCACGCCTCTAGTACGCATTGCCGGTACTTTAAGTAGCCGGCGCTACATATCCGAGGTGCTGGAGCCAGTTGTCCTTCCTTACCTTCAGGGCTCGGCCACAGCCATATTTAAACAGGATAATGCGCGACCACACGTGGCACGCATTGTCCAAAGGTTCTTCGTCAATAACCAGATTGAATTGCTTCCCTTTCCGGCTCGCTCTCCGGATCTTTCGCAGATAGAAAACATGTGGTCCATGGTTGCTCAACGAGTGACCCAGATCACATCCCCAGCTGCCACACCAGATGATCTTTGGCAACGTGTGGAAGCTGCTTGGGCTGCTGCACCCCAGGAACACATCCAACGTCTCTTTGACTCAATGCCGAGACGTGTGGCAGCGGTGATCTCCAACAATGGCGGCTACTCTGGCTACTGATTCTGGCAGGAACCACATGTCACAGACGTCTGTAAACGTAATCATTTGATACTTGGTCAACATGTTATCTACAAAATAAATTTTGTTGTGCTACCTCTTGACTTTCTTGGTGTTGCATTTACGGTGGCCAGCAGTGTACATTTGGTACTTCGTACATGTTAAAGAGTGATTCAGAGCACCTTACACAAAATATTCAAAACGTAACTTCTGCAGTGAGTTCCAAACCACTTTGACAGGGCAAGCGCTTTGTAACTCTATTAGGAAGAAATTCCTCACTGACAGCTTGTCAACGATCTACAACTGTAAACAACTGTGAACAACAGATGTGCATTCGAAAAGTCATTTGCGAGCACACAGTGTTAAGCAGTGAATATGCGAATATAGAGCTTCAACGTATCAGGGGTATGTAAAGCAACATCGCAGCCTGTAAGAAAGAAACCAGTGAATGAAACAGCAGTCACTACCGTATAATGTTTCTTGTATGGCATGGCCCTTCTACCTCCAACTATATATTTGTGTCATATTATTTAGAAGCATCCGTGGACGTTCTACCATAGTTCCTACAGCTTGTATCACATTCTCTCTTGAATATCCAGCTATGAGACTGAGAAGCTCCACATTGGACCGGAACTTCATTTTTACCTTGACGAATCTTTGTAAGAGGGTTACACAGATAATGTGGGGTGCACATTACATTTTCCCCGATAAGGAATGTACGAAAATAAACTTCCTGCATAAATCTCGACCTCTGCATATGAACCATTTTCCATAATGATAGTACTGAAATACGCGAGAGTCAATGTTCCAACAACAAAAATCAATTTTCTCATCATTTAAATATACAATTACTCATGCCTAAATAAATATGTACCCAGCCGTGAGGTTCTAGGCGCTTCAGTCTGGAACCGCGTGGCCGGTACGGTCGCAGGTTCGAATCCTGCCTCGGGCATGGATGTGTGTGATGTCCTTAGGTTAGTTAGGTTTAAGTAGTTCTAAGTTCTAGGGGACTGATGACCATAGTGCTTAGAGCCAAATATGTACCCAACAATTCTCTTGAACTACACTCTTTTATCAGGCGTTCTTTCTTGGTAAGTTATTTTAGCATGTCGTCAATCTAAATCGATGAATCCACCTGATCGTCATTAGCACATTTCAGTGACTTAAAATCGTTCCGTTTCTGCTGAGACAGTTCACCAGTTCACCAGTTCTCGCAACCATACAGAGGTATGTTAAAAACGTAACACGTCATGAACGTCTTTCTGGTCTCAGGGACTGTATTTATGGACAGAGGGAGCTCTTTTATCTTATGGAAACCCTTATTACTATATCTTTATTGCATCTTATTCCTTCATCTGTTCTGCTTCCAAGACAATAAAGTACCCCTTTTCAGAATTACTTCCATCTATCGCACATTTCCACCTACTGTGCACATCATCAATTTAGTTCTCTTTCGTTTACGTGCATGTTATACCTATCAATTAGAAAATGCGTTGGGTTTCATTAGACCATGAGTCAGTTACTGTACACCGTCGGCGAGTTCTGTTATCAGGGAACCGCTAAGTTTCTCTGCCAGATGAAAAACAATAGCGTACTCTACAGTACTCAAAATGATATAATGATCGCATATATCGGTCGGGGAAATCCGTCACGAAAGCGCTTCTCGCTCTCCAGTTTACAGGCAAATCACAGCATGCTGTGCACATACATCTACATCTACACCCACATGAATACTCTGCACATTACATTTAAGTGCCTGGCAGAGTGTTCATCGAACCACCTTCAAAATTCTCTATTATTCCAATCAAGTACATCGCGCGGAAAAAACGAACACCTATATCTTTCCGTGCGAGCTCTGATTTCCCTTATTTTGTCATGGTGATCGTTTTTCCCTATGTAGATCAGCGTCAGTAAAATATTTTCGCATTCGGAGTAGAAAATTAGTGATTGAAATTTCGTGAGAGCATTCCGCCGCAACGAAAACACCTATCGGTACTCGCCAATTACGGCAGTGGAAATTTTTTGACGAGGAAACCGTTAGAACTTCCGTCACAGATTTGTTTCATATTAATAGGGTGTGTAGGGCACAGTAAGGACTTTCAATACATGTAAACACGAAGACGCAAATCTCAACCGTTTTCGAGAAAATGGTCTGAAAATTTTAGGCGTCCTTGTATAATTTGTTTGATAGTATTTGAAGAGTCCTTAGCCGAGCGAATAAACACTTAGTATGCGCATAATTCTATAGGCCCAAGGGCTTTGTATCAAACTTCAATACCGGTCCTTTTTTTACAGGCAGGTGTACAACTTTCTAAAATGAGTACAAGATTGCGTGTGCATCTTCGAACAGAGTAGAGGGGGCTTCAAGAGAATATTGTGAAAACATTTTGTCGATCGCACACTATTAGTTGTCTGTACCAGTATTCGGTGATATGATTGGACGTGCGTGATGTACCGCGAAATCGAAAAAACCAAGTGCATGTGAAAATTTAGCGATCATTACATGTACTGTATGTCGCACTAATTACTGTTTTCCTTACTTCTTGCGATCAGTATCAGCCTGATTTGTGCAGTTCTTCGCGAGTTACACATTACAGCTGTCACAAATGTAAATACTATAATGTGAAGAAAATGACCTAACTGGTGTGACAAATTGACTTTTGGTTTCCGTCTCGTGCTCCACCGCCGACGTTTATTTGATGATTTTTCTGATGTTTCACGAGCACCAGTGGCTGGCACTGTGAACGTTTCACGTTCTATTACTGGTGGTTGACTCCAACCACCAACAATTGAGGGTGACACTCTCACAATTCCAGCTACTGGTTGTGGCGAAATATCAAAAAAATCATCAAACAAACATCAGCTGAAGAACTCGAGACAAGAAGCTAAAAGACAATTTTGCAACAAGTGGCCACGAAAGCCTCAAAAACTTTGTATTCTGATTTGATCGAATATTCTGGTGTATCTTCTTTCCATTTCGTCTCCTTACAAAAGAAGCATAAAGATTATGATTATAATAAGTGAATCATTAAATCTTGGTGATTTTAAGCCACAATATATCAGTTGTTAGAGTTATCTGGAAATAAAAACAAAAGGAAGAACGAAAGTACTGACAGCAAGAATCCTTCCACCGACTTCGGGCTTATGAATGTAAGCGCTTACTCGCTCGGCTGCGGACTCGTTGATTTCTAGGCGCCATACAAAGAATACAAGCACGCCTAAAATTTTCAAACACGATTTTCTCTAAAATGATTGAAAGATGCATCTTCCTGTTTCCATTATGTTGAAGCCCTAGTAGTCCGCTACACACCATGTTAGATGAGGGAAGATCGGACGGTTCTCTCGCAACCCCTTTGGCTGCAAAATTTCCTGCAGTGGGACACTGCAGTGGGTTACCGAGTATCCAAGCATACGGAACAGGTTCTCAGGAATGTGAGGGGCTTTAAGCCTTCTTGAGTACTAGAACCCAGTACATTGTTCGGAACGGCAAGTGATCATCGTGGTGGCGTCACGAGTGTCCCATTCAAGTGCGATAGACCTGCTGTTCTTCAGCATCTACATAACAGATCCGAAGGACCGGGTGAAGTGCAGCCTGCGACTGTTTGCTGATAACTTTGTATTGTACGAGAAGGGATCACCGGAGAGTTGCAGTCGGAGGGTACAGAATGATTTAGAATCTCTATTAGGTATAATTACTGGCAGACTGCTCCAAATGTAAAGCAAAGCACTCCGTCTTCAGGCCACAAGTGGAACATCGTGACCATCCGACCACCGTGTCATCTTCACTGAGGATGCGGATAGGAGGGGCGTGTCGTCAGCACACCGCTCTCCGTGTCGTAATGATGGCCTCCTTTGGCTGGAGCCGCTACTATTCGGTCGAGTGGCTCCTCAATTGGTATCACGAGGCTGAGTGCACCCCGAAAAGTGGTAACAGTGCATGGCGGCCCGGATGGTCACCCATCCAAGTGCCGACCACGCCCGAAGCGCTTAATTTTAGTGATTTGACGGGAACCGGTGTATCCACTGCGGCAAGGCCGTTGCCAAATGTAAAGGAAATGTACTATAAAGCAGATAAGGAGGAAAAAAATCTGTAAACTTCAAAGTACAATGCTGGTGGTGTGCTGCTTCACAAAGTGACGTCGATTAAACATCTGGGCATAATGTGGCAAGGCGATCTGAAATTGAAAGAGCGCGGTCGGTAGCAGGAAAAGTGAATAGCCCACTTCGGTTCAGTGGGATAATTCCGGGGAAGTGTAGCTCAACTTTGAAGAATAATGCGTTTAGAACGCTAGTACGCTCCATTCTTGAGTACTGCTCGAACGTTTGAGATGCTCACCAGGTCGGATTAGACATCGAAACAGTTCAAAGATGTGCTGCCGGATGTATTACAGGAAGCTTCGGACAAGGTGATGCTTCGTGAACTCAAATCGGAATATCTGGAGAGACGACGACGTTCTTTCCTCGACACAGGATTGAGGAAATATGGAGAACCAGCTGACTGCAGAACGATTCTGCTGCCGCCAGTGTACATTCCGAGTAAGGACTGTGAAGACAAGATGAAAGAGAAATTTGGGATTGTAAGAAAGCTTACAGACAGCCGTTTTTCCCTCGTTCTAATTGCAGCGGAAAAGGATAGCGAATGATTAGCAGTAGTGCAAATGCCGCCAACCCCATTCATCATGCAGCGTACGGTGACTGTCGTTGTACGTATTTCTATGTAGATGTACCACGTTCGGTACTGCTGTACATTAGCCACATAGCAAAACAGCGGTCTTTCGGCGAATAAAGGTGTGAATTCGCTGCGCCGCGTTGCAAGATTAGCGTGAAGCGCATCGCCGTGTTCCCTGCAGCATTTAGGACGGGACTGCTTGTACCATTAAAAGTGTGGTCAGCGGCGTCGAGGGGCAAAGCATTCGGCGCGTGTAGCCGGTGCGTGTGACGTCACAGATGGGTTCTGCGTTGTGTACGATACAAGGCGAACACAATAATGACACATCCCTGTAGAATTTTAAGATTCTTCAACTTTTATATGTGCGATGCTGTTGCCTAAAGCTTGGTTGGAGGCAGTTTTCAATGCTCTTCTCTCCATTTAAGATTAGATTCCGGATACTTCCAGAAAACGTGTATATATATTAAATGTTAACATAATTACCTGTTTAAGAAAAAAATTTCTTTTTATTGGGTGTTTTTTATTGGGTGTTTTTTATCCTCTTTACCGCTATCACCAGAATTTTTCTCTGCTACTTTAATTTCTTTTCCTAGTATAATTCCTCAACAAAACCTGATTTATTTCGACATTTCACCATTCTTATTTTGTTTCTGTTGAGTCTCTTACAACCTCTTCTCAAGACAATATCCATACCGTTCAATTGGTTTTCCAAAACCTTTGTCGTCTTTTCGAAAAATACAATGTCTTCAGCAAACAAAGTTTTATTTCTTATCCCTCCACATTTTAGATACTTTCTGAAAGAACAACAATATGCCACTTTCATAACAGAAAATCACGTTAGTAATATATAGTCTATAGGATTCAGTTATTTTTCATTCCTTCCATTACTGTTGCCAGAAATGTAGCGTACCTGTCTGATCATCGTGAAAGTCTCGGACAGTAAATTTTCTGCCAACCCTGAGTCAATTACACTGTAAGTTCACTGAGGCATATGGCAAATTAAAATAATGGTATGAACTCTCACTGTCAAAGAACCATATGTCGCATTCCCTTCCATTTTCTTAACATGGTCAAATGCCTCATATCATCTGCTAATGACCGCACTGAACAAAAAATCTCCCTTCCAAGATGATACACTAAGCTCTACCCAGCTTAAAGCATCAATTGTTGAATGGAGTCTGCAGAGCTAACAAACAGCTGTGATGATGATTGATACGTTTCACCCACTGTCACATACAGTCCCAGACTATGGGGTCAATTTAGGGTGATTTAGCGGTACAGGCAAGTGTAGCAGGGTTCCTGAGTGTTTTCGAAATCATGAACGTGTGATTGTAGACCTGTGAACACGGCTGTTAAATGGTTCAAATGGCTCTGAGCACTACGGGACTCAACATCTTAGGTCATAAGTCCCCTAGAACTTAGAACTACTTAAACCTAACTAACCTAAGGACATCACACACACCCATGCCCGAGGCAGGATTCGAACCTGCGACCGTAGCAGTCCCGCGGTTCCGGACTGCAGCGCCAGAACCGCTAGACCACCGCGGCCGGCCACGGCTGTTATCCTGAAAGTCGAGGGGCCACACTGGAAACTCGTGAAGAAGATATAAAATTACGGGCTACGCTTGGTCACTGACAATGTTGAAATAAGCACCCCGGTTCTGCACCCAAGTCATGAAAAAAAACAGCACCCTCAAAACTCTACAGAACAACCTTCGACCTGAGCTACGCCCGACGTGACTTTTCCGAACTCTTCTCCTGCGCTAAATGCTTCATCCCTGCGTAATACTTGCACACAACGTCCATAGTTATTTGTTGGATGTGTTGGATGTATTCAAATCTGTCTTCCCCGAAAGATTTTAATCTCTACAGCTCCCTCTAGTGTCATAGAAGTTACTCCCTGTTAACACATTGGTTGTGTTTCATCATTCATCAAGGCTTTAGCCACACAATACAGTAGTTGGTAAACAGCATTAACTCAGCATAACGCCTTTCGCTTCCATTAAGTAGACATTTCGCTAGCCAACACAGTAAGGAAAGCGTTACCACAGTATCTGTTAGGAAAACTATTCTTGCTGATATAAAGCTAATTCATCAACAGTAGTTAAGCGTAGTCAATAGTAACTCTGGTCCACAGTGGTTTTTTTCTGTAGAAACCGAATTAGCTGGCTGTTACAGCTTTCGACGCGTTGAACACAAATGCCAAGATTAAAACTGGTCTCTAGTTAGGGTTACAGTTAAGTTGGGACTTAGCGTCTCCAATGTAATCAATCTATTATACAGATTAATTTAACTTACTTAATTTATTCGCGTCGTTACTTTGCCTTCCTCTTGAGGGTGGGGTCTGGGCGGAAATCAGATGACACAGCAGTAGCCAGTCGTCCTATGTACCCCTTTTTCATGAGAGAAATGCCCTAGTGGAGCTGCTCGCTGCACTATTAACTGAATGCACTACATTCTGCAGCGAACACATCGTGGTGGGAGTAAGGAAGTGCATCTTCAGGCCCATGTACCAGCCAATGACGTAATAAGCATGAATTAGCTCGTCCACAAGGTATCTGTCATTTTTCGCTATCCTGATCCCTAAGAAGAATTTTGTCACGTTGCGCAAACAATGCCACACTTACAGCTAATCGAGCTGAGAGTGGACTCAAAGTGTGCGTCCTCCAAACAATTGTCTTCAGTGAAGACTCCCACTTTGAAATGAGTCTCAATGACTCGGCCTTTTCCAAGTATAACTCCTCTTGTGATTCTTGAACAGAGTATTCGCTATTACTAGCTGAATTTTATCTCACATCTGAATTAGTCTTTATCCTCTTTCATTCCTACTGCCTAACCATATTTTCCAATAATTATTTGTTCCTTCCCCTGCAACTGCGTTACAGTCCCTCATGATTGTTATATTCTCGTTTTCTTTTATGTACAAAATTACCTTTTCAAAATTCTTATATATTTTCTACATCTGTTCATCTTTAGTTTGCGACATAGGTTTGTATATTTGAATTATGTTGCCGGCGTTGGTTTGCTGCCGAATCTGACGAGAACAGCTCTGTCTCTTAACTGTTCGGAGTAGCTCACTTCCTGCCGTACTTTCCTATTCATAATGAAGACTTCTCCCGTTATACCATTTTCTGCTACTATTAGTATTACCCTATATTCATCTGTCAAGATACCGTTACCTTCTTTTCGTTTCACTTCATTTTCTCCCAATGTATCTGCATGGAGTCTTCACACTTGCGTTTTTAGATTTTCTAGCTTTCACACTGCGTTAAAACGTCTGAAATTCCATGCTGTGAGTCGATGAATGATATCCAGTTGTTGGTTCTTCCCTCTTTTTCTCATTGTCACCTCATCCTTCGCCGTCCCCCCTGGAGGTCCCAGGATGACTAATCCTGAATCTTTTGCCCCTGGAGAGATCATCATGACACCTTTTCACTTGCAGGCCACATGTCATATCTATAGACAATGTGTTTCTTATGCAGTGTTTTCCTTTGACTTCTGCATCCTCATTCCGATTATCATTGCTAATTCTTCCGCGTTTTAGCTCAAAGTTCCCACCCCATGGGCAAGAGAGTGCCCCGAACCTCTATCCTATCCTGAGCCCTCTTTGCCAAGGCCGTTGTCAGAACGAGTGTGACTTTTTATGCCAGGAGTCTTCGGCTGGCATTGCTGGATGTGAACCCGGTACCCATGACGTTTTTTTTTTTTTAACAGTAAATGACGCTAACCCTAGACCACAGGTGACTGTGAAGTACTGTTGAAACAGACTGTTCCGTATGAAGAAGAAGTAGCTTTCTAGATTCCAATGAAGAGGTTTATACAACGGCAGCATAGGTAAAAATACGAATATTTGTGATAAGTATGGGTTTCTTATAAACAGACTCATTTTTCTGGAAAGTTGTCGCTGTATGAGACACTGAGAGTTACGGCTTCCTGGTTTATCAGCACGACTAGACTTTGAGACGTTGGGCAGAGGGTAATTTTTGCAGGCCCCAGGCGCTGGCCGCGGCCGAGGCTTCTGCTAATTGCTCGACCAGTGGGGCCGTATCTGCAGGCAGGCCTGCCAACCCCTGCGGGCCATTAGCTCCTTATCTGCGCCTCGAGGCACGCAGGCCGCAGTCTGCTGGCCCACTGCCGGAGCCTCTTTTTCCGCGCATCGGCTGGCTCTCTCTGGCTGGGAGCACCCTCCAATTCACTAACTTGCCTCCTCCTTCCTGGTATAAAACTCTTCATTGCAGTTTCTAGAACGCTACACTTTCTTCATACAAGACGATCTTTTTCAACCACACTTCTCGGTTATTTTCAGGGCTAATAACAAATAATCCAAAAATTATAAATTTTTATGTATGGGACATTCTCAACTGTTCGGCAAAATGTTCATGGCAAAAAATTCCACCACAGTCATAAAATACTTCATTCATCAAAATCTTGCACGACAAAAGCTGAATGTACGTCATAAATTAGACAAATGTTGTACTACTGCTGTTATACTTCAGATGTAAGATATATCTGATGATTGGGCTAAGACCCAGGAACCGTGGTAGTGGATAGCGATTTCCGTCGTGGAAGACTTGGGTCAGTAAAGAATTTTATGATTGTGGATGATTTGTTTACCATGTACATAATCGTGAAAGTTTGGTAGGGTAAAATACTGCTTTGAAATATACTATACCTAATTTGTATTCGTTATCGCAGTGAGTCTTCAATTCACTAAATCGCAACTTGTCAAACTAAATACTGCACAAAACCGGAATATTTGTACAAGATCACATTTCCACTTAGTGGTAAGTTCATTTGATCAGATTATAACGGCAACTACGTATCCATCCGATAAATTCCAAGCAATAGAAGTAGGAACAAATGTTACATTACAAGTTCGATCAATTCATATAGGAAGATTCGTTAAACTGAATGGTAAAAATATGTAAATAACATCTTGAAATCAGCAGCAAGAAAGTGAGGCTGTAAAAGTCCTTGAGGAGTTGCAGGGGTTATCTCATATGTTATTCAGTTTGCACATTGAGCAGGAAGTACAGGGAGCCAAAGGAAAACGTGAAGAAGGAGCTGCTGTTCAGAGAAAAGAAATAACAACTTTGAGGCTTGCCGATGACATTTGAGTGAGAGACTACAAATGACTAGGAAGAGCAATCGAACGGAATGGCTGGTGTCTTGGAACGAGAAGATGTAATGAACAGCACATGTTAAAAAAAAGGGTATTGAAATGTAGTCGAACTCAGTCAAACGATGCAGTGGAAATTATATTAGCAAATGAGAATAAAAAGTAGAAGGTGATTTTTGCTATTTTGGCAACAAATAAGTAATTGTAAGTAAATCTGGTAGGATATAAAATGTAGAGTGGCTGTAGTAGCGAAAATATTTCAGAAAAAGAGGAAATCCGTTACATCGAATATAAGTTAAAGAGCTAAGAAGTCTTTTCCGAAGATATCTGTCTACAGTGCAGAGTTGTGTGGAAGTGAAACGTCGACGATAAACATTTCAGATAAGGAGAGAACAGAAATTTCTGAAAAGAGGTGCTACAGAATATCGCTGAAGATTAGCTGTGTAGATCGCGTAATTAATGAGGAGGTACAATGTCGAATTAGGGAGAAGAGTCTTCGGTTGATAAGACACATTCTGAGGCCTCAAGTAATTGTCAATTTTGTATTGAAGGGAAGTGCGGAAAGTAAAAGTTGTAGAGGGAGACCCAGGCGTCAGTACAGTAGGCAGTATCAAACAGATGTAAGTTGCAGTACTTATTTGGAGATGAAGAGGCTTGCACAAAACAGGTTAGTGTGGAAGGCTGTATCAAATCAGTCTTCGAACTGAAGACTACAACTACTACAACAAAACTTTTCAAGTTCTTCCTCGTAACCTCATTCTGTATATTAGATCTGTAGAACGGTGCTAAAGGCGAAATCAGGAAGGAAATGACCAGGTTCCCACTACTGCTATGTAATTTGTTCATTAATGGGGCAATGAAGAAGACAAAGAACTGACTATCCACGAGCGCTATTTCTCATGGACAGAAAATCAGAATGATGGGATGTAAGAAGCTGCCGCGAGTGTTTTATCTGAGAGCTACAATATTTATGCAGTTTGTAATGTAATTAACAGAGAAACGTGACTCAGGTGAAGATGTAAGGTTGGAACCAAAATATTCCGGTAAACATGTGTCCGCAAACGAGCTATTTACAAAGTAATTGTGACTGTGTTGTTAGGAACAATCAGGACCTGCACCCCGCCCTCCAAAACAAATAGCATTTGGATTTTTCTGTCTGGGGTCACCTCGAAACTCAAGTGTACAGAAATATCATTGGTGTTATTGAAGGGAAAGCGAAGCGAGCTATACAGTCTTGTAAAGATTTGCGAGATGATCCGGGGCGAGGCGAATACGCTATTGTATCCAAATGCGAACATGTCACGTGGATCACCTTTGTTAATGAACAGGAAGTTTCAACATGAACAGAGCTTAAATCGTATTGTACCGGGTGATCCAAAAAGAAAGAACGGAGCCGGCCGCGGTGGTCTAGCGGTTCAGGCGCTCAGTCCGGAACCGCGCGACTGCTACGGTCGCAGGTTCGAATCCTGCCTCGGGCATGGATGTGTGTGATGTCCTTAGGTTAGTTAGGTTTAAGTAGTTCTAAGTTCTAGGGGACTGATGACCAGAGATGTTAAGTCCCATAGTGCTCAGAGCCATTTGAACCATTTTTGAAAGAACGGATTTCAGTTGTTTATTACAGACAAACTGTAAAAGATAGAACCACATTGGGCATGTCACTAGATAGAGGTACGTTGAAAGTTTTGACACACCTGCACTGTTGTTTGTTTGTAGTAACATGGCTGCAGCTCCACAAGAGAAACCATTTTGTGCACTGTAATTTGCGCAATGTCAGTCCACTGCTCAAATGCAAGATGCATTCCACCGTTGATTCAGCAAGAAGGTGCCTCTGCTCAAGTATATTTGAGACTGTCGTACAAAAGTCTTATAAGCTGAAGTCATATTTAGGGTCAAGAGCACTGGTCGACCACGCCCGTCTGATGAAAATGTCGAACGTTTCAGAGAGACCTTCACATGGACCCCTCGTAAGAAGGCAATAGGGGCAGGCCAGGAACTGCAACGTCCTCAAACAACGGTGGGGTGTTATATGAAATGACGCTCGCAGATTGCAGTTACTGCAGCAATTCCATCCTGGCCACCATAACAGAAGGCACGTGTTTTTTATTTAGTTTCTGCAGGATGTGGAAGGTTTACTGGGAGAGTATACTTTTCTCCAGTGATTCATCTTTCCAGACGAATCGATGTTTCATCTATGGGGTAACCGCCATAAAGGGAGAATGCTAGTGTTGTCGTCCAAGACGAACGAGACCGAAACTGAAAGTGTTTTGTCCCGTCTCTGTTCAAGAAGGTTATAGACCTTTCCTTTCTGAGGAGGAAACTGTGACAGGAAAGTCATACCAGAACAGGCGGCAAGATTGGTTGTTTCCTCACATTCACGAAGATTCCACTGATTAAATTTTTATCCATGACCGCGCCCCGCCTCATTTTCAGCTTGAGATACGACGTTGTCTTAACAGTACCACCATACAAGGAAGGCTTTCGCGACCAGATGTTTCAGCTGCCGAGAATTCTTTCGGGTTGTATGGCCGTCGTCCGTGGAACTCTTCTATCCCTGACCTTTCGTCCGAAGCTACGTTGGACATCTTCGGAGATGCTCCTGGTTGTGCTGAGTCTTGCAGTCGGCAGTCAGGGATAGAAGAGTTCCATGGACCACAGCTATACAACCCGAAAGTATTCTCGGCAGCTTAACAATACCATCCCACAACGTTTGACTGGAAGAGGTGGACAACTAGACCTTACTTAGTGATTGGTCTCCAACGTCACCAGACCTCACACGTTTCGATTTTTTTTCTGTGGGGGTACATTAAAGGCTGAGGAATCGAATTGTTGAAGCTGTTGACTCGATAAATAGTGAGTTGTTTATTCGTGTATGGAATGAAATGGACTACCGTTCTGATGTTTCTCGAGCAACGCATGGTGCTCATCTTGAATATATGGTGTAGTGTCTGTGCCAACATGTAACTTTGAACCTCCTCTATCCAGTGACAGGCGCAGTATGTTTCTGTCTTTCATAGTTTGTAATTAATTACAGAAATATATTCTCTCTCTTTATATCACACTACACTTCTTCCTAAGGTACGCCATGAGCCAAATTGACCTTAATTTGATGGCACTTAAGCGAAAAGAATACACTTGCAAGACCTTTGAACTGAAGCAATTATTCTTACTGAAGGGAGTATCAGATCGCAAACACCCATGCCCAGTTACCCCCCAAAGCGCTACTTTTCAGACCCATTCTCTTTGAAATGTTTTTCTTTGTATTATCGTGTACTTTCACCTGTAGCTGCGTTCGCTAATAATTATGGTACGCCCTGTTTAACGAAAACTGAACCGTTTACGGTATCAATAAATGGACATGCTGAATGACCAAAAGTTGAACGTGCACAGCAGACTCTTGTGGAGACCTGAAGATGACACCAGAATCTGTCGAAAGATGAATTAATTTAGGAAATAGAATAGATGAATAAAGTAGATGCAACAAAGATACAGTAGTAGCCTTTACCCAAAGCAAAAGAGCTTTCTTCAAAAGGAAACAGCTACTGACATCCAAAGAATATTGTTGAGTTATGTATGTATTCTGCTGTAGTAGAAAATAAGTCACTTTAAAATATCTATCGTATTTCGTACTGCTTTATACTTTACGCACAGGTTGTCCGATAATAGCTTTGTATCTTCCAGCTCTTCCATTATTTCTATAAAAGATTACTTGGGTATTTTGGGAACTCAGTCTCCCAATCCTTCGCCTGCTGTCTCTTCTCAAGTGTTCATATATAGAACGAATACTAACCTGCCTGATCTCCGTGTGTGACTATTACGGCAACATCACTTCTGCAAATCATCAACAGTACATTCAGCAGATGGTACTTGTCGAAGGCAATACTATTGCACCAGCGAGTGAGGGCAGTTTGGTCGACTTACGATGGTTTTTGTCGTGATATGTTACTAGAACACGCTGAACAACTTGATAAAACACACATCAAAAAAAATTTTTGCATCGCCTAGGTTCGGAGAGTTCTGGAACCTGTACAGAAAATTGGAATAGAGATCAACATAAACATCATTTTCGCCCTTTCTATTGCTCATGAAAACCAAACATTGCATGTTGTACCACCATACAGCGAGTCCTTCAGAGGTGGTGGTCCAGACTACTTTACACACCGGTACCTCCAGTACCAAGTAGAATGCGCTCTTGCATTGATGCATGCCTGTATTCGTCGTGGCATGCTATCCACAAATTCATCAAGGCACTGTTAATCCAGATTGTCTGACTCCTCAACGGCGATTCGGAGTAGATCCCTCAGATTGGTTGGTGGGTCACGTCGTCCACAAACAGCCCTTTTCAATCTATCCCAGGCATGTTACATAGAGTTCATGTGTGGAGAACATGTTGGCCACTCTAAACGAGCGATGTCGTTATCCTGAAGGAAGTAATTCACAAGATGTGCACGATGATGGCGCAAATTGATGTCCATGAAAACGAATGCCTCACCAATATGCTGCCTATATGGTTGCACTATGGTCGGAGGATGGCATTCATGTATCGTACAGCCATCACGGCGCCTTCCATGACCACCAGCGGCTTACGTCGGCCCCACATAATGCCACCCAAAAACAGCAGATAACCTCCAACTTGCTGCACTCGCTGGACAGTGGGTCTAAGACGTTCAGCCTGACCGGGTTGCTTCCAAACAATTGTCTGGTTGAAGCCACATGCGACACTCATCGGTGAAGAGATCCTAAACGGTCGATTCGGCGTGTTGTTGAGCCCACCTGCACCGCGCTGCATCGTATCGTGGTTTCTAAGATGGACCTCGCCATGGACGTTGGGAGTGTAGTTGCCCATCATGCAGCCTATTGCACACAGTTTGAGTCGTAACAGAACGTCCTGTGGCAGCACTAAAAGCATTATTCAACTTGGTGGCGTTGCTGTCAGGGTTCCTACGAGCCATAATCCACTGCAGTAGTAGGACTTGGGTGGCTTAAGCGATGCATGTCATCATCCCGTCTCTCTGTATCTCCTCCATGACCGAACAACATCGCTTTGGTTGACCCCAAGACGCCTGGAGACTTCCCTTGTTGGGAGCCCTTCCTGGCACAAAGTGACAATGCGGACGCGATTGAACGGCGGTATTGACCGTCTAGGTTGAAGTACAGACAACACGAGCCGTGTACCTCCTTCCTGGTTGAATGACTGGAACTGATCGGCTCTCGGACACCCTCCGTCTAATAGGCGCTGCTCATGCATGGTTTTTTACATCTATGGGCGGGTTTAGCGACATCTCTGAACAGTCAAAGGGACTATGTCTGTGATACAGTATCCACAGTCAGCGTCTATCTTCGGGAGTTCTGTGACCCGGAGTAGTGCGAAACTTTTTTTGATGCCTATATGCACAACTGTCTTCAAATGATTCACATTGCGATCCACTTTCCTCAGTCACTGCTGTACTTACTTACCGTAGCGTCACGAGACGCCAAGTTCAGTAATATTGTGGTTGTAAAAGAGCGGTTTCTGGATGCTATGTAACGCCTTCTGGATACTATGCAACCCTTCTTGTCGAGGAGCATGGTGGGTTACTGTGTAGCGTAGTTGCTTTCGCGACTTTGTTCTTACGTGCAACATTGTAGAACAGCGTCAACTGACATAGATAATTTGTTGGCGTCAGCAAAATTACGTTCTGCTGGAACAAAAATCAAATACTTTAGCAAAGAAGTTCCGCATCTGAAACTGCTTTTGACTCATAAGAAATGTTTTGGCTTTCGGCAAGTGGACGTTAATAACTATGCAATTCCATTTGCACCACATGGACGCACTGCATCTGACTCAGTAAGAAAGTGGATTCATCACTGGAAAGAACGTCGTACCTCGTGGGCCGTAAAAATTTTTGATGCCCACTTTTTCAATCCGTCACGCTGTGTACAGTATCGATAGGATTTCTTTCGGATGAATATTGTTAACAAGGACGGCGCTGATACAATATCACGAAGCACGCTGCTCTTGCTGGAATTTGTATTTATCTAACTTGTTCTGCAGGCTACAGAACGTCCACTTTGAGCAACCTGTTTGCTAAGATGACCAGTGTATGGTCATAACAGATCGGGGTTAAAAGCCCGTTGTATGAATGTATATATTACGAACTGTTATCCTCTTTATCCTCTTTTCATAACACGGGAAATGCCACTATAAGAAACGCAGAAATCCGACATTTCTGTATGGTCCCAGTGCTTAAAGCCGGAGCAAGGGTACTCTACGTATATACTAGGGTTGCCCAGAAAGTAATGCACTGCATTTTTTTTCTTCAACAATTCTTTATCGAACATTATAAAATTACACACGCGAAAGAATGATGTTTTATCCACGCACTACTTTTCCACGTAATTTCCATCCCGTTCTATGGCCTTCCTGCAGCGCGAAACAAGGATTTGTATGCCATGTCGGTACCAATCACCGTCCTGGTGGCGGAGCCAATGCTTGACTGTGTGAATAACCTCATCGTCCTCAGAATGCCTTCCTAGAATGGCATCCTTTCATGGCCCACAAATCAAGACAAATCTTGTTTGTGTGCGATTTGTGATCCTCCGTCAGACACCGCGGGAGCCATCATGCACACACTTTTGAATATCCAAGAGTGCGGATAATTTCACCAACACTTCGTTTGCTGATTGACACATCCAGCGCCAACTGCCGAGTCATAATGCGTCTGTCCTAACGAATGACCACATCAGCTCGCTGAAACATGTGAGGTGTGACAGCCGTGGATGGTCTCCCCAACCACAGCAAATCGTGGAGCTCCACCGAACCGCCTTCTGATGACCTCACCCTCTGTGCCCAGCGACTAACTGTACGTCTGTCGACAGCAGATGCTCCATAGACTTCGCACAAGTGTTTGTGAATATTCCTCACAGTTTCTTTCTCTGCAGTGAGAAATTCAATGACGGCACGTTTCTTGTAACGTACATCACCTACAGACGCCACTTTGAAACTGTTCTCCAGCTACGCTATCTGTCGGAAGCGGCAGAAACTTGGCGCGCTCACTAAGGAGACTTCACATAATACATACGTAACGTTTCGCATTCGTAGGATTGTTTTCGGGTGAGAACAAAATGCGGCGTATTACTTTCTTGGCAATCCCCGTAAAAAATCCATTTCCTTCATACCTGATGCTATGATACTCTGATCAGCAAAACATTACGGCAGTCAGTTTAATTGCGTGATGGTGCATCTTCGGAACGTCACAAGCAGCCATTCCACTCGGCATGGATAGGAACTCTCTCTCTGAGTACGTCTCCGAAACCGTGCGGCACTACATCTCTTCGTACAGGTCCCAGAATGCCGAAAAATTACGGGCCGGTGGTTTGTGGACTCCGTGTTGCCGTCCGTGAGCGTCCCCAGATGCAATATATGACGTTCATAGCAGGCGAATTTCGTGACCACAAATTCAACACGAGTTCACAATCTGGCTCCGCAAGCCACTATACACGTTTCTTAGTGACACTTATATTTGTTGCTAGATATTGCCATGTCTATCTGAGAACATGTGCAGCAGGAAAGGATGCAGGTGACCCACAATAGCTTTCTCGTAGTCCACGGTTCTCATTTTTCCTTCGATTATTAAACATCACATAAAATATATTTCCTGGGTTTGCTTTTAGAATACTCCATGTCAACTAAGTACAAGAATTCTCAGCCCCACCTCCACCGCTAGAGGTAGCAGGATTATCTTACTACCAATCATTCACACACACGTAATGTATATGAGTTATATATCAGATTTGGTAGCATTAAATCCCATATCTGTCACACACGCAGCTTAACAATCTGTTTCAAAAGACAATGCTGTCGTCAACATATTGCTAAAATTTAACTCATTTTTGAAACTCGTGAGCTAAGATTTTAAAACGGTATAACTAGAGCATTGTCTCATTGATGACGAACGAAACAAACCTTTTCTCTCGTCCATAGTACAAGGTACTACATACCAGATTCGGTTGAAAATGCCTCAGGAGATACTGAGATACGCTTGTATGTCAAAAAAATGGTTCAAATGGCTCTGAGCACTATGGGACTTAACAACTGAGGTCATCAGTCCCCTAGAAATTAGAACTACTCAAACCTATCCAAAGCGCATAGAACCGCTCGGCCACAGCGGCCGGCACTTGTATGTCAATCCTTTCCACCTCCACTTTGACGAGGAACGCCCTGACTGCGAGATCGTAGGTTCAATCTATAGTAAGGCTCATTTGAATGTGTTGTCTTAACAATGATGACAGAAAAATATTAGCTGCTAATAACTCACTACGCGCATCAGGTGGGCGACTGAAAATGAGTGTCCAGTAGATGCAGATATAGCCTTTTGTGGAACATGTGTACTACATTACAGGTCGTCGACATTCAAGAACTGTTCAAACAAACCGTTAACAAGCACCATGAATACCGAATGAAAAATCGCGCGTCACAGTGATCACAAAGGTTCGCGCAATAAAGATCGAAGGCAAACTCCCTGGGACTTAAAAAGGTGTAGCACGTTGAACTAGGTATCCACTCTTAAAGAATGCATATGGAATCATTTTGGTGTAACGGGGTGATGAGAAGTGATGCAATGTGATGGCATGCAATCGAATGAAAATAGTCTGTCGTGGAGCTTATCGTGAAAATATGCGTTTCTTGAAAGCATAGCTGGAGAAAGTGCGATAATATGTATATAGCCATGGAAGAAACACAAACATGCAGTGGCTACATTTGTCCACTGGTTCCAGGTGGTATAAATTTCATGAACACACACTTTTCAGGAGGAATAGCTTTAAAGCAGTGTGATTTTTATATGTAGACCATGAATCGAGCAAAAGCAAGTTATTTTGTCCAAAAAATGACCAAACGTAATGCTCACACCATAGTTGTACACTACGGGCTATTAAAATTTCTACACCACGAAGATGACGTGCTACAGACGCGAAATTTAACCGACAGGAAGAAGATGCTGTGATATGCAAATTATTAGATTTTCAGAGCATTCACACAAGGTTGGCGCCGGTGGCGACACCTACAACGTGCTGACATGAGGAAAGCTTCCAAACGATTTCTCATACAAAAACAGCAGTTGACCGGCATTGACTGGTGAAAAGTTGTTGTGATACCTCGTGTAAGAAGGAGAAATGCGTACCGTCATGTTTCCGACTTTGATAAAGGTCGGATTGTAGCCTATCGCGATTGCGGATTATCGTGTCGCGACATTGCTGTTCGCGTTGGTCGAGATCCAATGACTGTTAGCAAAATATGGAATCGGTGGGTGCAGGAGGGTAATACGGAACGCCGTGCTGGATCCCAACGGCCTCGATCACTATCAGTCGAGATGACAGGCATCTTATCCGCGTGGCTGTAACGGATCGTGCAGCCACGTCTCGATCCGTGAGTCAACAGATGGGGACGTTTGCAAGATGACAACCATCTGCACGAACACTTCGACGACGTTTGCAGCATCATGGACTATCAGCTCGGAGATCACGGCTGCGGTTACCCTTCACACTGCATAACAGACAGGAGTGCCTGCGATGGTGAACTCAACGACGAACCTGGGTGCACGAATGGCAAAACGTCATTTTTTTCGGATGAATCCAGGTTCTGTTTACAGCATCATGATGGTCGCATCCGTGTTTGGCGACATCGTGGTGAACGCACATTGGAAGCGTGTATTCGTCATAACCATACTGGCGTATTACCCGGCGTGATGGTATGGGGTGCCATTGGTTACATGTCTCGGACACCTCTTTTTCGCATTGACGGCAGTCAGCAGTTTGAACAGTGGACGTTACATTTCAGATGTGTTGCGACCCGTGGCTCTACCCTTCTTTCGATCCCTGCGAAACCCTACATTTCAGCAGGATAATGCACGACCGCATGTTGCAGGTCCTGTACCGGTCTTTCTGGATACAGAAAACGTTCGACTGCTGCCATGGCCAGACCCATTCTCCAGATCTCTCACCAATTTAAAACTTCTGATCAGTGCTGGCCGAGAAACTGGCTCGTCACAATACGCCAATCACTACTCTTGATGAACTGTGGTATCGTGTTGAAGCTGCATGGGCAGCTGTACCTGTACACGCCATCCAAGCTCTGTTCGACTCAATGCCCAGGCGTATCAAGGCCGTTATTACGGCCGGAGGTGGTTGTTCTGGGTACTGATTTCTCAGGATCTATTCACCCAAACTGCATGAAAATCCAATCACATGTCAGTTCTAGTGTAATATAATTGTCCAATGAATACCCGTTTATCATCTGCATTTCTTCTTAGTGTAGCAATTTTAATGGCCAGTAGTGTAGTTCTTTGACGTCCATTTTCCCTCTTGCTTGCTGTCACGTAAATATTCACCACTGCCCTTGCAAGATCAAGCACACAAGAAAGACTCGCACTGGGCAGAGCACTTCCAACTTCTCGCAGCACAATAAATAACGTCCCATCCAATTTATCATCCAAATTAACTGCCGGTATACGGGTAAACGAAAGGGTTATGACACTAATATTAGCTGATCCTCATACAATCGTCTCGGTACCTCTAATTTCGGGGTTCCTCTCATATGCATTTCCTCAAATCCCTATTGTTCAAGTTGAAAAGAAATTCCTTACTAAAAACTGAGATCAGTTTTTTTTTCATCCACAAATTTTCTAGCTGATTCTGCAATTTGCTTTGTTTGAAATTTCGTTATTTTACGTCTTCCAATTCTGTAGCACGGCTTGAAGTCATACAACGATCCACCGCCTCCCTTGAAATCGCTATAATCCATACTGGGAGCAAACCGTCGTACATGACGAAGGAATTCAGTATCATGCACGTCCTGTATACTTTATTGAGCATCCTTGAAACGTAAACACCAGTTTTCGTAACAAGTGCGCTTTGTCCTCCCTTGGATATCCGTAGTTCTTCTTAAGCACTACACGGTCATATTGCTGCGGACTAATTCGAAATCTGTTCATAATTGTTTTTCTACTGCCTGCGGATGATCTTCAATGTACATTATTATGTTTAGTACGCAAACGCACTCCTCGGACGGTGATTGTCCTATGCTACGTTTCACTGGAGACGGGATTTGTGACTCCCTGCCCGACAAGGATGGTGAACTACACGGCTCAGCACCTGTTTCACGTGTTAAACACGAGTCGTCGTCATTGTTGTAAGTATCATGTAAGTTGCCCGCACAGTCGAGCGCATACGACATGACTCTTTCCACTGGCTCGTCCTGCAGAAACGCTAAGGTTTCGTCTGCCATTTCTTTCTCATTCTGCGAAATTCCTTGGGTTCCTCTCTGAAAAAACGTTAACTTTGGCAACTGCTGTTGTAGATATAATGCAGTGTCTGCTTTGTTCATCGTTGGCACTGCTCTGCTTTGTATCATCACCACTAACACAGTAGCAGTGATGTGAGTTACTCGTCGACTAAGCAGTTCATCTACGGTCCGTAGCCCCCTGTTGTGCTTACCATTGGATACCTGTAGTCCCGCACCCTGTGCCCATTAGCAGCCAATATTGTGGTTGCATGGCCTTTTGCGACATCCGTGTCAGCCATAGGGGTGCTACTGATTTCTTATTGCCAAAGTAATCTTTTTTTCTTGATACCATGCGACAAGTTGGTTGAAATTGATCTAATGTTTCGAAAGATGTAATATGAACATACACATATAAAATGATATTCACGACTATATAGATCTTATGGGGTTACAGAACAGAAGAGCTAGGCCCATAAAAAGTAAAATTACCAAAACATCACGATATTAGATATTCAGTGGAATATTAGATGCATCAAATGAACAGACTTAATCTCCAAATTATGTCCTGGTATCAGGTTTAGGCAATATATAAGGAAAATATCCAGTTTGTTACATTAACACATTAATTTATTTGTATCTGTTGTGGAAACTAGAGCCATCTGTGTAGATATTCTGGAATTCGATTGAAATAACTCAGTTGTTTCTAAAGACTGTTTCGAAACATTTAGTTAAAACAAATGGCGCAATTTTCTCTCTCTCTCTCTCTCTCTCTCTCTCTCTCTCTCTCTCTCTCTCCCCCCTCCCTCCCCCCTCCCTCCCTCCCTCCCTCCCTCCTTCCCTCCCTCCCTCCCCTCTCTCTCCCCCCTCCCCCCCTCTCTTCCCCCCTCTCTTACCCCCCCCCCCCCCGCACACACACACGCAACCCATTGGCTCAGTGCGAATGAAAGTCGGTAATGACTGTCAGTTCTGGCCAATGTCATGAGGTACAATTTCTAAAGAGGTGATCATAAGCGAAATCTACATATAGCAATTCACTGATTCATAATGTGTAAAATGATTGGTATGGGAAAAAAATGCAAGAAATCTTATTTTACCAGCTTTTAGTGCGTGACAGCTCAGAATAGAGAATCAAAGCACATTTTTTTCCGATATGATCTTACTGATATCTTGTGACAGCATACTACCGACCTTTGAAATTTGAGAGCGAGAGATTTCTGATGATTAAAATGGGGCTACTGAAATACGTTCTTGTAAAGGAGTATCGAGTGAGCTGTTACTCCTAAAACAGTTCCAATGATATCAGTGGTCTGGAGAAATGGAGATCCTAATTATTTTCAACAACTCCAGTTATACGTACGGAACGGTACTTGCTGTGGGAGACATGCCAACCATCCCATGTGCTCGATTCACGTGTGATTAAATTTTATTGGAGTTCAGATGAACCAGGTTTTACGTGAGTGAAATTTATCGTTTGTCGATAGAAATAGGGCGTCTACCAGCCAGAGGCGGAAGCCTGCAAGAATTTCAATTAAAACTCATTCCTCGCTGCGCAACAACCAAATTACTTGGATATGCTTTTGTATACAGCCCTGGACATTCTGGAGAGAGTATGTGAAGAGAAATTAAAATCTCATTTCTCGAAATCTAAGTTCAGATCACTAGACGGACGGGATAATATACACGTTTACCCCAGTTACATCTATTTTTATGTTAGTGTTTTTCAATTTGGGACCCGTCATCTTTTTTAAAGGAACGTGTACTACGCTTTGCATTAGACGGAATTCCGAAGGAATTTAAGCTCGAAGCTACGCTTTAATTTCCGTGAAATCGTGAACCCGAGGTAACATATCAAACGTTCCCAGATATTAAGAGAACGATGGACGCTTTGTGTAATTGATGGACCACGTTTCTCACAAAAAATTTCGCTGTGCTTCTGTCCGTAACCGGCTCGTCGTTCGCAATGAGTAAATTCTGAGAACAGTGTTGCTTTTGTTATTGGATCAGGACGATGAAACATTTCAACCGCGTCTCTAAACTGCAGAGAAGATGTTCGCCCATGTATCGATTACAATGTTTCATTTCGCATCGCCAGGAAGGCGATTGACAGGAAATTTTAACCGGTTTTTGAATATAAATTTAACGATGGCAATCTGAGGAGTTAGCTAACTTGCAGGTCTTTGATTAAACAGAAAAACTTAACACGAAGACAGCTTGGTCCAGCATTCACCAGATAACATTAACTTACGGTCCAGTTTTCTTCAGCAAGGTAAGTCACACTATTTCTAATTTTATCTCTTCGTGCTTTCTACACGACCCGCCAGTATTATAGAAAACTATCATCATTAAATTTGTCATTTCTGACAGTGAAATGTCTGCAGTGAACCAACCTGGCAATTCTGTAAAATTGTGATGCAGTAAATTTCTTCAGCAAAATAAGTCACACAGTCCCCATTGTAATCTCTTTACATTCGCTACAAGGCCATTCAATAGGACATCAAACTATCATCGTTAAATTTGCCATCCCTAACGGTGAAAAGTTTGTAGTGAACGAACTTGGTGATGCCGTAAAATAGTCGTGATACATCAGCGAACATCATCTATGTTGTTCGAAATCGTTCCTGGAGACTTTCGCCTTGCTGATCCGATATACAACCAGTGTGGAACTCAAAATTCATTCGTAATGAATGGCGAACCGATTGTGATAGCAGACGCACGTAACAACCAGAACGTAACCAAATTTTTGTAGCAAAGCTGGTGACAGTGTCTTCACTAAAGTTCTTCGGAAAGTCAGGACCGCTAACTAACGCAAAATAGTAAAGTTATCCACGACAGGTATCGTATAAAATTTCACAAAAACTTGTTTCTTCTAAGCCTAAACAAGTAGTTTTAAGTCAACAGTAATTAACACAATTACTCGTTCGGCAGCATATCATGATAAACTCATGTCATGTGTGACTCTTCAAGCTTTCCCGGCGGATGTGTTGTAAATAGTCTTCACTGGTTTCCGCCGGATCACGTTGTGTATATTCCACAATATTTCCTCGGAGCATTTGTCCGACATCTTCACGTGGTTCAATCTTGCTCGTGGCTAGGTACGACTGACGGTATCCGCACACCGACGCCCGTTTTTAGAACACGCGCGCGAAGAATGCGCAGCCGCAGAAATCGCGCATGCGCAGTGATTTGCCATATTCAAACTCCCTCTGCCGAAAATCTCAGAGCGGCTCTTCCGTGTGCATGTGCTGTACGCTGCGTTTGTCAAGTAAGGCCAGACGTTACTCACCAACGGTCATACTGGGCCAGTGTTATGACGGGCCTGTTACCGAAGAATCTTACCGAGCGAGGTGGCGCAGTGGTTAGCACACTGGACTCGCATTCGGGAGGACGACGGTTCAATCCCGTCTCCGGCCATCCTGATTTAGGTTTTCCGTGATTTCCCTAAATCGCTTCAGGCAAATGCCGGGATGGTTCCTTTGAAAGGGCACGGTCGATTTCTTTCCCCATCCTTCCCTCACCCGAGCTTGCGCTCCGTCTCTAATGACCTCGTTGTCGACGGGACTTTAAACACTAAGATCCTCCTCCTCCACAGAAGAATCTTGATTTTCGCGTCGTGATTTAATAGCAGCCAATGCAGGGTTCCAGGCTGTGCTCAGTTGAAATCCCGCATCCCTGTTGTTGAGATTATCGGCTGTACGTATGTGTATTGGTTCCTTAATGACACAATCCCAGGAAGATGATGCCGGGGATAAAACTTCCGTCTTTTCATGAATCATCTGATGTCCTGTATTCAGTCAGTATTCCGCAAATGCCGACTTTTCTGGTTGACGAAGGCACGTATGACGCTGATGTTCATTGCAGCGTTCTTGTACTGTGCGGCATGTCTGGCCTATATACGCTGCCCCACACTGACAAGGAATCTCGTACACACCACATTTCCTCAGTCCAACGTCATCCTTAAACGAACCCAACAGGTTTCTTAGTTTTGCAGATGGTTGAAAAACACACTTAATTCCATATCTCCCGAGGACTCTTCCGATTCTTGACGACATGGCACCAAAATACGGAATAAAGGCCAAAGTGGTGGGTGTCTTCGCATCTTCATTCTGCTCAACTAAAAGTTAACTTCAAACGGCATCAAAACCAAATACTTTATAACACCACTTGTGAAGCAAGTGATTTTCACTGACAAATTTTATAGTACTGAACATTAAAACACTGACATTTGTAAATTAGAAGCAAACCAAACCCCACTGGAGATTTTTATAAATTCATCAATGAGTACCTCCCTTGATTTCAATGAAACCATTAATCTCACTATCCAAATTTATATATTTTTGCCTTCCGAAGTTAGACACAATCAAATAACACAGATTACAATCATTATTCACACACAGGATACTCGGTCTTTAGTAATTTTGAGGAGAGAGCCCTGTTAGGTACCACGAAAGGAGTAAATTTATGGTTCGAACAAAAAGTGCAGCAATATTTGAATTATAATTGCAAATTAATTCACACAAATACTCTGGTTCATACTGTCATAAAGTTCTAACCTCTAGGATCTGGTGAAGTAGTTGCGCAATAGTGGTAGCGAGCACATGGCGATTACCTGGTCTCTCCTTTGGCAGTAATATGCTCTATTTAGTTCTTGGCGACGTGAGTATCATTTTTAGAGCCATTTCCATTTCACAGCCGCAATTACACCGTAGGCCATCCCATTTCAAATTTGGTACTGGATGCCTCGCTTGGCTCCTGCGCTGTTGACTGGTCGGCTGCTGCCTACTGACTGCCCACTGTACTCTCTCGCTTCCCGCTCAGATTGAGCCCCAATTCCACCTTTTAGCTCGCGCCACACCATTTTCGTAGCGGAGGGGAATCACTATGTCTTTTGTATTGTACAACACAAAGTTCTTAAGTATGAACCAGTTAAAAGTTTCATGTTTTAAACACACTGTTAAAATTCTACAAAACATATTTCGCAAAACTCCACCTCCTTACAGTAATTCAAAGACATTAAGCAGTAAAGAGTGAACACTTTATACTTCACATATTTAATTACACTGTGTAAACTACTCACTATCGATTGTGGTGTTACAATCTATATAAATCTTAAATCTAAAGACATTAGAAAATCACCTCAGAGCATTAGCGCATAAAGAAAAATTTTCCTTTCTCCAGAAAAAAAAATTAGATCTGAAAGAGGTAAATAAGCGTTTTCTTAGTTACTAGTCATACAGAAACATCTTTACCAGACGGCCGCCGTGGCCGAACGGTTCTAGGCGCTTCAGTCTGGAACCGCTGTGCTGCTGCGGTCGCAGGTTCGAATCCTGCAAGGGCATGGATGTGTGTGATGTCCTTGGGTTAGTTAGGTTTACGTAGGTCTAAGTTTAGGGGACTGATGACCTCAGATGTTAAGTCCCATAGTGCTCAGAGCCATTTGAACCATCTTTACCATTTAATTAATTAGAGACTATGTCCGTAGAATATGACCTAAAACGAACTTTAGCTAATGTGTTAGCCTCGCACCTGGAAAGACGTTACGTGGCCATGAGTCTGGAAGACAGCTGCTGGCGGAAAGCGGGGTGGGTGTTACGTATCTTTCGCTACTGTTACCAGCCTGAACTAAGAACGTTTCGACTTACCTCGCAGTTGTTTCTGCAGCTACTGCTTATTTCTCCAAATCAAACTAAAGTATTAAGCTCTCTTAAAAATGCGTATGGAACCTCTTTAGCATTATTATTTGACAATAAACTGTGAATCTACACGGAATGTAGCTGGGCGCTGTTCGACGCCAGAACCTCGCAATGAACTATTATCAATAGTGTCCAACAAATCGCTCAAGAATGCTATCCCCACAGGCCTACACATCGCATCGCGTTGATCATCCGTTATCACGTTCACTGGTGCTGGAACAGCGCCAAATTATGGTTACTTTGTGATTTAATACACTTACATTATTTTAAATCCCCGACGCCCTCTAGTTCCAGTGAGCTGAAGAAATATTCCCGGCCGAAATTAAGCCCTGCTGCCCCCACTATCGTCGGTGGTTTGACATAGTAAACCATAGCCCTCAGACACCGCTGTTCTCTGGAACGTCCGCACCGGCCGTTGTGGCCGAGCGGTTCTAGGCGCTTCAGTCCGGAACCGTGCTGCTGCTACGGTCGCAGTTTCGGATCCTGCCTCGGGCATGGATGTGTGATGTCCTTAGGTTTGTTAGGTTCAAGTACTTCTAAGTCTAGGGGACTGTTGACCTCAGATGTTAAGTCACATAGTGCTTAGAGCCATTTGAACCATTCTGGAATGTCCGGCAGCTAGGTACACACCATTTCCTGCTGGGGCATTGTCTCGCTGTTACGTCGAACAATGCCGAAGTGCCACAGGTCACTCACCAGAATGCGAGGTGGATGTCGCTGCACGGCTTTCGTGTGGGGTGGTGGCGTGCCGTTGATTCGCACCAAAATTTGTTGAACAGTTAGCGGATTCGACGTAACATGAGCTTGGAAGTTCTCCGGTGATTGTTAGGGCAAGAGTGCATGATAATTCTGTTCATTCACAGAGGATGCGGGTAATTACCTCTTTCATTAGCCAGTAGCGTCTGTTGGTGTGAAATGTATATTGCTAAACGGCTAACCCGGTATACGCCGCACAGTTGGACGATTACATTGGCAGATTGCCTCTCTAATGGCTTCCAGGGGCAACAGAAATTTGAATTTCAGTATTTCATACAAATATTGAACAAGTTTAAAATGATGTCATAACTTACACAATAAGAAGTATAACTTCCAATTAAACATATAAAACAGTAATAATAATAATAATAATAATAATAATAATAATAATAATGTAATTACAATTTATGTACACGTCATGAGGCAGTTTCCTTAACAGGGCGTAAATTACCCATACAATATTCATTCAGTATTTCAGGATGACAGTACTTAGCGACTTCCAACAAATTTTACATGTAATTTCCTCGCTGGCGCCCCCCCAGAAAATTATGAAAGTTAAGAAGTTTATTGCTTAACACTTTCTCCTTTCACACACAATACTTCAGCAACAGATACGACGTCTTAATTTATTACTTCTTTACTACTAGCTCTCTTTGCAACGTATATGTAGACAGTACCTACATATACCACTGAATCTACCTGCAATATTATATCATTGTATGACACATCGTTGTGGGGATATGAAGTCGTTAACTTTGAGACGAATGAAAAACATTCTTTTGCTTAAAACGGAGCGCAGTTACACAGACTACTAGGGGCGTTTGAAAAGTACGAGAGATGGCACTACCGGCGCGTATCGACGTCATGTTTAGTTAGAAGCATCTTTGGAAAGAACGCACACCGCGTTTCAGCCATATTGGTCTATTTCTGTGTGTTTGGCATTCGTGTGAATCAAGGAAGTCAAGTGACTGTCAAAAAATGGACGAAAACATTACTTTATGAAAGCCAAAAAGCCTCAGGAGACTAAAGAGAAGCTTGATAAATATTACGGTGACACTGCACCGTCTATTATAACATTTTATAAGTGGTTTCAAAATTTTAGGAGTGGCCATATAGGCACTAGTGATGCTGAACGCTCTGGACGCCCTGTGGAGGTTACGACTCCAGAAATCATTGATAAAATCCATGATATGGTGATGTATGATAGAAGAGTTAAAGTGCGTGAGATTGCTAGTGCTGTGGGAATCTCGAATGAACGGGTACATAATATTTTGCACAAATATTTGAACATGGGAAAGCTATCCGCAAGATGAGTTCCGCGATTGCTCACACTTGACCAAAAACGGAATCGTGTGAAGTGTTTGCAAGGATGGTTCGCAGCTGTTCA
This sequence comes from Schistocerca piceifrons, assembly GCF_021461385.2. Taxonomy (NCBI): domain Eukaryota; kingdom Metazoa; phylum Arthropoda; class Insecta; order Orthoptera; family Acrididae; genus Schistocerca; species Schistocerca piceifrons. The sequence goes on from NC_060141.1 coordinate 86,655,656, forward strand.
GGAAGAATCCACAGGACTTCAAGAACCGTTTCGTCAATGTGGATGAAACATGGATACATTACTACACTGCTGAGACCAAACAACAATCGAAATATTGGGATACCAAGGGAGAATCTGCACCAAAATAGGCGAAGACCATTCCTTCGGCCGGAAAGGTTATGACGACTGTCTTTTGGGATTCGCAAGGAATAATCCTCACCGACTATCTGGAAAAGAGTAAAACTGTTACAGGTGCATATATTCATCGTTATTGGACAGTTTGAAAACCGAGCTGCAAGAAAAGCGCTGTCGATTCGACCGCCAAAAGGTCCGTTTCCATCACGGAAATGCACCAGCACACACCTCAGCAGTTGTGGTCGCAAAATTATTAGAAATAGGATTCCAACTCCATTCACATACCCCCTACTCTCCAGACTTGTTCCCCAATTTGAGGAATGGTCTGGCAGGACAAAGATTTTATGCAAACGAGGTGGTGATTGCAGGAACTAATAGCTATTTTGCAGACTTGGACAATTCATATTATTCGGAAGGGATCAACAATTAGAACACCGTTAGACGAAGCGTGTAAGTCTAAAAGGAGACTGTCGAAAAATAAAAAAAGGTTTACTCCAAACACGTAGGTAGTTATTATTTCTGGACGTACTTTTCAAACGCCCCTCGTACATTCATGCAGTGGTTGATAATGAGAGAAATTAGCTAGTTACGACAAACTTTGAACATAATTTCAAACCTTCTGTAAATTTTTCGTTGTTCTTTGGTTGAATAATCCTAGAGTAATAAAATTAACGTTTTAGGATTTTGTGCCTTCCCGACCACAAAGATTTTATTTGTTTAACTTCAAATATTTAACACATTATCTCATACGTAATCATACGTTTGTAGCTCTTTCATAAATGGGAGCTCAATTCCTTGAAGAATCGGGGAGGGAGGTTACTGGTATTATTACTCACAGTTATAATTGCTAAAGCGGCCTGTCATAATGTGCAATATAAATATGAAAAAGAAATAAGTAGTCGCAGACTTAAAGAGTAAAAAGTCCGACCAAGATTTAACTGTTAATACGAGCACTTTTAGTGTGGGTATACTATTTTAGAATTCAGTAAACGAAATATGCTGTTATCGTTTCAAAGCAATATTCTTGTACCTAAAATTTGAGAAACTTTCGATTTCGTAAAGTAAGGACGTATGTTTTCGTTATAGGCAACAGTGAGAGAGTTCGCAACGTAGCGCGTTCTCTCTGGTGACTATCCGGTGCCCTCGTCCGATTGATGGAAACTAAACGGTTACCATCAAGCACGAGCAAAAAATATAAAACTAAGGGGAGATTACAGTGTCACGCGTCTTGGGATGGCAATCGTAACAGAAAGGTGTTTTTCGTTGCAGCCAGAACTTCTCAGGATATTACAATGACCACCTTTATTCTCTGAATGTGAAAATACTTTGTTGCCTCATAAGTACATAGAGAGAAATGAGTAGCGTACTAAAATGAGAAAAATCAGTGCTTATATGGGAAGATTTATGGGTCCATTGCTGCAACGTACTGTACCGGAGAGAAACAGTCGGGAAATTGAAAGTGGTTCTATGATTGCTGTGCCAAATACTTGATCCTTAATTGCAGGCAAGTCATGTTCATGTCGATACAGATATCTGCTAGTTGGTCCTCTTCAGATCTATTGCTATGAGGGCTATTCGGAAAGGAAAGTCATGAAATGGAAACAACAGTAAGAAACCGATGAAGCTTTGCACTGATTTGTTGGGCAGCGTCTCTAGTACGCCTGTCGACCACGTCAGTCACTCTCCCCAGTTCTGAGCGAACAGTGGGCAAGTAAAGACGTCTATAACAACAGTGTCTCCAGCCAAGTACGGGTGCCTGCTGTGAGGTTTCGCCTCATTTCAGGCAACCCCACGTAACTGTTCTGCCACGCACTTTCTTCTTCATGACAGTTCTCCGCCGCACACTGCAGGGGCAATGAAACCCTCCTTGCAGTGTTTTCGATAGGGAGTGTTTGATCACGCACCAAACAGCCCGGACTTTGCTCCCTCTCATGTTCACCTGCGGTCACATGAACAGCTGCTTATAAAGGCAACATAGTGGCACAGACAACGAACAGCAGACCAGCATCAGAAATGGCGGAAAGCACAGGCGGCTGCCTTCTATGACGAGGGTATGGAAAAGTTGGTACAACACTGCAATAGACTTCCAAGTCGGAGCGGCGACAATATAAGCAAGCCTCTGGAAGCGTAAGAAAAACTGTTATAAATAACAGTTTTTTTTTTGTCTTTCACTGTTGTTTCCGTTTCGACACCGATCGGACCTTACTTTCCGAATAGCCCTAGTGTTCTAGTAACACCTGCAACATGGCAGCCGGTACCTGCTAACTGGCGTCGTGTTACTGCCGTTATGCTCGCTGCTGACGCTGCCCTGGCCACAGTAACGGCGACTTGATTAAACGGAGCCACGACTGCGCACTGCGGTCGCTAATAAGCCTCTTTTGGCGAGGAAGTTGTCCGCCGCCGCCGTGTGTTGGGCAAGTAAACAGCGCGCCTTCCTCAGCCAGCCGCGGGCAAGCGCGCCGCCGATTATCCGCATTAGGCTAATCCCGTCCCACCATCAAACTGCACTTAGCGGAGCGTGTGTGTGTGTGAGAGAGAGAGAGAGAGAGAGGGAGTGAGAGAGAGAGAGAGAGAGAGAGAGAGAGCGCTGCTAACGACCGCAACAATTGTAATCCCGCCACGGCCACCGAACCCGGCCACGCGCCGCGGTACAGTATGGAGGCGGAAAACGACGATGCAGGAAACAGCGTCTGCGTCCTTATACACTGAAGGAAAAAAAAAAAAAAACAAACACCAGGTAGGCTCACGTGACACAAACGAAACTTAGTAGGCACTTACTACAAGGTGGTCCATTGATGGTGACCGGGCCAAATATCTCACGAAATAAGCATCAAACGAAAAAATTGCAAAGAACGAAACTCGTCTAGCTTGAAGGGGGAAACCAGATGGCGCTATGGTTTGCCCGCTACATGGCGCTGCCAAAGTCAAACGGGTATCAATTGGGTTTTTTTTTTTTTTTTTTTGTTTAATAGGAACCCCCATTTTTATTACATATTCGTGTACTACGTAAAGAAATATGAATGTTTTAGTTCGACCACTTTTTTCGGTTTGTGATAGATGGCGCTGTAACAGTCACAAACGTATAAGTACGTGGTATCACGTAATATTGCGCCAGTTCGGACTGTATTTGCTTCCTGATACATTACCCGTGTTAAAATGGACCGTTTACCAATTGCGGAAATGGTCGATATCGTGTTGATATATGGCTATTGTGATCAAAATACCCAACGGGCGTGTATTGTGTATGCTGCTCGGTATCCTGGACGACATCATCCAAGTGTCCGGATCGTTCGCCAAATAGTTACGCTATTCAAGGAAACAGGAAGTCTTCAGTCACATGTGAAACGTTAACTACGACATGCAACAACGATGATGCCCAACTAGGTGTTTTAACTGCTGTCGCGGCTAATTCGCACACCAGTAGCAGACAAATTGCGCGAGAAACGGGAATCTCAAAAACGTCGCTGTTGAGAATGCTACATCAACATCGATTGCACCCGTACCATATTTCTATGCACCAAGAATTGCAAGTCGACGACTTTGAACGTCGTGTACACTTCTGCCACTGCGCACAAGAGAAATTACGGGACGATGACAGATTATTTGCACGCGTTCTATTTAGCGACGAAGCGTCATTCACCAACAGCGGTAACGTAAACCGGCATAATATGCACCATTGAGCAACGGAAAATCCAAGATGGCTGCGACAAGTGGAACATCAGCGAAATTGGCGGGTTAACGTATGGTGCGGCATTATGGGAGGAAGGACAATTGGCCCCCATTTTATCGATGGCAATCTAAATGGTGCAATGTATCCTGATTTCTACCGATATTCTACCGATGTTACTACAAGATGCTTCATTGCATGACAGAATGGCGATGTACTTCCAACATGATGGATGTCCGGCACATAGCTCGCGTGCGGTTGATGCGACATTGAATAGCATATTTCATGACAGGTGGATTGGTCGTCGAAGCACCATACCAGGGCCTTGCACGTTCACCGGATATGACGTCGCCGGATTTCTTTCTGTGGCGAAAGTTGAAAGATATTCGCTATCGTGATCCCCGACAACGCCTGACAACATGCGTCAGCACATTGTCAATGCATGTGCGAACATTACTCACTGTTCATAGTAATGTCGTTACACGTATTGCCAAATGCTTTGAGGTTGACGGACATGATTTTGAGCATTTATTGCATTAATATGGTATTTACAGGTAATCACGCTGTAACTGCATGCGTTTTCAGAAGTGATAGGTTCACAAAGATACATGCATGACATTGGAACTACCGAAATAAAATGTTCAAATGTACCTACGTTCTGTATTTTAATTTAAAAAACCTACCTGTTACCAAAGTTCGTCTAAAATTGTGGGCTTTACGTTTGTGACTACTACAGCGCCATCTATCACAAAGCGAAAAAAGTGGTGTAACTGAAACATACATATATCTTTACGCAATACTCGAATATGTAATAAAAAACGGAGGTTTCCATTTAAAAGAACGCAGTTGTTATCCATTTGACCTATGGCAGCTCCATGTAGCGGGCCAACCATAGCGTCATCTGGTTGCCCCCTTCAAGCTAGACAAGTTTAGTTTTTTCTAGTTTTTTTGTTTGACACTTATTTCGTGAGATATTTGGCTGGTCACGATCAATGGACCACACTGTACATCTGACAGATATCTATTAAAATTTCGCGTCAGTCGCATAGGAGTGGTGCTAGCAGCGCCACTACGAGCGTGCAGATCATGTTTGCTCTAAGTACAGGCTGTAACGGTCGTGAGCGTTAGTTACTCTTGAGACTGGACGTTGTGAGCTGATATTAGTCAACAATGTCTTTAAGTCGGGGAAGACACCAGTATCAAGAGGTCATTACTGAATGAGGTCGTGTAATAGGGCTACGAGAAGTTGGATGATTTTTCTGCAATATCGCAGAAAGACTTGCCAGGAATGTAGAAACTGTACATGATTACTGGCAGCGGTTGTCGCGAGAGTCTACAGTCATAAAAAGACCGGACTCTGGACAGCCACGTGTCACTGCCTAGAGGGAAGACTATCGTATTCGGTGTGTGGCTGTGGCACATCGTAATGCATCTGCAGCAGCTATTTGAGCAGCAGTTATCACCACAGTAGCACAACGAACTGCTAAAAATCGGTTACTTGAAGAATAGCCCCGAGCTAGACGCCCTTAAGTGGGTATTCCACTGACCCCAAGTCACCCCGTCCCGTGCAAGGGTGGCCGTGTGTAACTTTGAAATCTTCAGTGGGAACCCCCGTTTTTATTGCAGATTACTATTCTGTGACAAAATCGAAATACATTTTGTCTCAAGCATTTTCTTGTTCAAATGTGTGTGTAATCTCTGCCAAGGTCATCAGTCCCTAAGCTTACACACTACTTAACCTAAATTATCCTAAGTACAGACACACACACACCCATGCCCGAGGCAGGACTCGAACCTCCGCCGGGACCAGCCGCACAGTCCATGACTGCAGCGCCCCTAGACCGCTCGGCTAATCCCGCGCGGAAAGCATTTTCTTCATTTCGCCACAGATGGCGCTGTAATCGGAGGAATAGAGGTAGGTACACAATCGTATTTTACGACATGCCATGACCAATGGCACATGGGAAATAACCTCCATGCTGTGAGGGTAGCACAAGCCAGTACTTCACACCTTCTAATTGGAAATCCCATTCGCAACGTTGTATTGCCCCTACATATCAAAAAGGTCACTACTAGACGCAACACTGTGGCTGTGGCTCGAGGCGAACGCTACTATATTTTTTCCATTTACAGTAAGTTCTTAAACGTAGTACCGCCAACTTCAATACATTTAGTGTTCTGCTTTTCAAATGACCATTTATAGGACAAAAGCCTATCTGTCGGAACGACGGAACAGGCGTTTCTAATGCGATCGACCATGTCTTAACGGCCTGTTGACACTTGCTGGTACACGTTATCTTCTAAATATCCCCACAGAAAAAAAATCTGGCTCTCTAAGGAGCCAATTGACAGGGCCACCCCTGCCGATCCACCGACCACTGTAAATGCGTCTAATACATCGCTGCTTCAAATTCGTAAACCGCTTGGCAGCCGTGATGCTGAAACCACAATCACTGTCGAACGTCTAGGGCAACATCCTGCAGTAGTATCGGTGGTCCCAGTTTCAAAAACGTTCGATATTTCCGTCCATTCAACTTCCCGTCGATAAAATGTGAGCCAATGAGTTTTTTTCTCATTGACGCCACACCATATGTTAACCGACCGAGGAGTTGATGGTCAACTTGCCGTAACCAGCAGGGATTATCTACACTCCATTAATGCGCATTATGCCGGTTAACGCTACCATGCTTTGTGAATGTAGAGTTATCGGAAAATAGAGCCTCGACAAAGAACATGGGATTCGTTTGGATTTGTTAATATGCCCATTCACAAAACATTACATGGTTATAAAAGTCGGCACATGAAATTCTGGATGTAGTGATACGTGGTATGGGTGATACTTCTACGCTGCAGTTTTGTGACAACTGGCGCCTGGAGATGCCTCGAATATGTGACTGGCGTGAGCGCTTTGGACTTCTGCGACGTCAGTATAACTGAGACTGTATAAAATTAACTTTCTCATGCGTTGGGTGGCAGCAGCTGGCGGGTGCGATGGAGCGCGCGTCCCTGGCCTGGTTTGACAGCTAACGAATGCGTCACTGCACGGTCCTGTCGACAGGGTGTAGCGGAGGGTACTTACGCGCGTTGATTGCATTATTTTGTGAGCAGGTCTGTAGGCTGTGCTATGCGTTATTTGGACAGTACTGTGCGTGTACTGAGCGTGTCTACACATCACTGTGCTGCATTATTTAGGGGGAGTCTGAATGTCTGTACTTAAGTTATTTGTGTAAATTAGTAGTTTGCGTGTCTCCAGACTGTATATTGTGACGCCAAGCATAACATGGCGAGTGTTTTGCGACAGTGTGATAAATATATTCGATCCCTAAATAAAATGTTTCAAACTAAATAGAGTGCACTCCTTTACTCTCCCCAGCAGCCCAGCGCAGGCTGAATCGGTTTCGCAACATTTTCCCCTCACCATTTTGATTTACGACACGAAACGGACGACAGCATCCTCTGCTGGTGGTACTGAGTACTAGATCTTGTGGAGAACATACTGTTTACCGCCATCATGGATAAATGTACTTGCGTCATCACTTGTGACACTGAGGCGTCCTCTGGCGGTGACGAAATGTACTAAGACAGTTGGGGTCTGGGGCTCATGGTGAGCCCACTAGGTGGTGCCATCTTAGATTACGGTACTTGCGTAATCACCTGATATCACTACAGCGTCCTCTAGTGGCATCGATATGAACTAAGTCAGTTGGACACTGGACTCGGTGGCGAATACTCTCGGTGGTGGTGCTGCTTCCAATTTTTTTAAATAAAGGCTGGTGTTTGATTTCGACAGTTGATGATTAGCAAGCAGTCTTTTAGATGCATTATTATTTTGACAAATTAAGAGTTATTTGGCTATCTGGACGTAAATATATTGCATTCTTTCCAAGTGACTCACATGTCTGTATTTTGTGCAATGCATTATTTTTAATGGTTTACAATTAGCAATCGTATGTGTACAGCCTTATGTTCGACAAAGAACATGGGATTCGTTTGGATTTGTTAATATGCCCATTCACAAAACATTACTTGGTTATGGAAGTCGGCACCATTTTTGATGTAGTGATACGTGGTATGGGTGATACTTCTGACGCTGCCGTATTGTGACAACACTACTTAACGGACATATCGGAAATGCGGTGTAATTGCCGGGCGCCTTTCCGTGCGTTGTGCTGTGCTGTCGCTAGTACAGCTATTTCATTATCATCGCCTCTAGCGTGTTTGTTTCGTTTCCTTTCGAAGGCCTGTACGCTACCATCAAACATAAACGCGTTCACAGTCTCGTAAAAGAACGAACGAGAGCGAGCTTTCTCCGGCAAACGCTCGTCATGCAAGGCAACAGCAGCCTCAACATCTCTCCTACATTCTCCGTAAACCAGGATCATTTCAGTTTTTTCTTTTGTGGTTGCAACGTGCATCGAGCACTTGGGCATCTGTTCTCTTAATGGCAGACAGGTGTGCAGGCAATAAACACTACACAAGTATTGCAGTGTTTAGAACCGCTATCTGTTCTACGTCTACACGATACGTGAGCTCCGGTCTCAGTGTACGACCTGTAATGACATGTCGCAGTGCGCGACACGGCCACAGTGGTGAGTCGAGTAATCCCTCGTTCGGTATGTCGGAGGAATACAACGTTGCGAATGGGGTTTCCAATTAGAAATTAGGAAATCCTGCCCTGGCCTGTCCTACCCTCGCAGCATGGAGGTGGGGTCCCACGTGCAATTGAATGTCCATGGACCATTGAATAACATGTAAATTACGATTGTGTGCCTATTTCAATTCCTCCGATTACAGAGAAATCTTAGTCGAAACAAAGTAAAAGTTTCTACCTGGTTGTGTTGTTATTAAAATAAAACTGACTGCTTTTCCCATTTTCTGTAATAACCGAATGTAGCAAAGCAAAGTCGATCACGACCACTACCAACAGACACTTTGACCGTGACCTAAACTAATGTTGCGTAAAATCTATTTTTTTTCTGCATATACTACGTTCATAACTGCAGCACTACATTCCTCATCGCTTGTTCTTCCATAGACACAATACAACCCTTCCGAATTTGTATTTCAAGATTCATTACCAACACATATTTCGAGTGTAGCAACCAATTAAATTCGGCATCTCATGTTTTGTTACCATGAAATGGTCTGCAATGACTAAAGATCGCAACAGGATAATAGGTTTCGTTGGGGACCTATTCATTTGCCTGTTCGGAAACTGTGACAAGTATTAATGCAATATGAAACTCAGTTAGAGGGCTGTTGTGTAAAGTAATGCCTTTCAACCAAAGCCAGGGAACAAATGACTATATTTACACGTACGGCTTTAAACAAAACACATCAACTGAATTAATAATAATAAATTATAATTATAATATTAAATTCTCTGTAACATCAAAAATATTACAGTCTCCTCGAATATAAGGCCAGTTTAGGAATAAGGGCAAAAATTACTTTAACTCGAGACATTTCACTGTAGTTGTAACTTCCTTAAGGAATGCATTTACTTTATTATCCTAACATGACAGTACGATTTATGGAAGGAATAGATAACTCGGATATTACTGATACACGTTAAGATTAATTTAATATAAAAGGTACGAACTCTTTTTTTGTAAAAACTAATATAAATTGCAATAGTGCTAACCATCAGGCGTACTTATTGCTTGGTACGTGGAACACGATGCCAGCACAAGTGAACTCTGGAGCCAAACTCCTCGAATCGATTGGAGCCAAATTAATTAATTCGAACGTTACGAAATCCCAAATTTTATTCATGATGGGTTCTATGGGGGCTTCGACTTAAGTTCTTTACTGACCTTGAGTTTAGAACATGCCACAGGCTATAGTGAAATTTAAATCATTTACCAGCCATTTTTTTTTTTTTTATTAAAGTGTCCTTGGTATACTGTGTGCAGAATCTTTTTCTTCTCTCCAGACCGAATTTCTGCAATACTTGCGATGAAAGACCCGATTTCTTCTCTGTCATATTTTTCTCTCCGTGTAAACCTCGTCTTGCAGATAAAATTTTTGAAAAGAGTGAACTGAAGGTCATATTTCTCAATAAAGGTGATCGCTCCCATAGATGGATGTTAGTCGTTGGTTTTTACTGAAGTAGAGCCTCATACGCCTACAATCTTGTGCATCGTGTCCCTAGCATAAAAAAATCGGTGAAGTACCAAAACTAATGTGTACCAGCAGAATATTTTAGAGAATATCCTAACGTGTTCCTTTACTGTACGCTCTCTCCGATTTATTAATGTTGTCAAGCCTTATAGGATCCTCGTGAGCAAAGTTATTGAAAGAAATGAAAGGAAAACAAAAAGAAAATACTGCTTTAACATAAAACGAGCAGTACGATCTCTTCATCATATACATTTTGTCATAGTTCCTAACGACTTTCGTGTTGCTTCTGAATAAGCGAATACTCGCAGCAGTCAATTTAGGCTACCGCTGTATGTGCTGTGCTTCAATATTACAGGGCAAAAGCTTCTTCGAAGTGGACTAGAGCAGTTCTGAGACCGTTTTTCTTACTGTCCCGCAACGGACAGCACGTCACCGTCATGACACAAGAATATTGTCGGAGTCACGGGCGCACGTGATGTCTTTCCCACACTAGTTTTTAGTTCCCTGTTACCGTACAGTTCTGCGATTGGTGACCGACCGCGGACACGAAAACTGTACGCCCGCCGAAAGCAGGGAGACTAATTTGGGATCCAATTACCGTCAGCCACGCGTTATAGGTGTGTGTGTGTGTGAGTGTGAGTGTGAGTGTGAAAGAGAGAGAGAGAGAGAGAGAGAGAGAGAGAGAGAGAGAGAGAGAGAGAGAGAGATTGAAATAAACCCATATCCCAGCGTTCCGATGATAAATAGGAGACCGGTGCAATGGAAGCGGAAGGAAGGTCCTGTCATCGTGATTCATGGCGCTTCCACTACCACCGGTGCATTAAAGAGCCAAACTCACCGGACGGAATTATATTAATAATCCCCCTAACGAGATCCTGCCAGCGATGCCGAATGCCAACCGCTTTCACGTTTGTGCTGGCAATATTTTTGAGATTATTATGGTAACCGGAGAAAGCAGACAGATTCCCTGTTTATGTTCCCCAGTTTGCGAAATTACTCGTTATCCATTCATTCAGAAGGTCTGCTAGAATAATTATTGACTAAAGGAGCATCAATGGGAGCTATGTACATTTCTTCACCTTATTTGAAGTTGTCCATATTTTAACACGGAAATATGTTCTTCATTTAAATTATGCAGTAGTAATAGTGATCAAATTTAGCACTTTCTCTTAGTATCGTACTAATTTTGTAGATGTGTATGTTATAATATGTTACAGTACTGTGTCCGATTTGTCTATGAGGAATACATATTAGACTTAATTTTCTTTCACCAGACGTGTTTCAGCATATGTATCCGATGATTAGAGGTTGCTTATTGCTTTACATATGTTACTTACTGGTTTCTTTGATGTGGTAGGACATTCATTAAACGGTTGAGCAGTGTCTCTGCCATGTTATTATCGTTATGAATATGTTACTCTCATGAAGACAGAGGAAAAAGACGCTGTACGTGGCAATTCATTAACGGCAGTCCAAGTTTGATAAGCGTCGACCTCGAAAACATCGTGAGTGTCCTCGTAACATACGTGTGCCTCCGGCATAAGTACTATCATTGTTTTAAGCCAGTGTCCAGCTACAAATAACACTACGAAATTAAATATGTGCAACGTTTTACGCCACAGTCTTCACCTGAGGAGTGTGTGGATGTAAGTTATATTTTCGTATGAAGCCACAACACATTACTCAATCATTTAATAAATGTTCTGCAAAATAATAGACTAGCAATTAAGATATACATTGAAATAAGAGCCGATTCATGATGGTATTTTTGTAATAAAACGTGTTTGGACAAGAAAAGTGCAGAAAGAGTTTCATTAAAATAGTTGGAACCCATTCCTAGAATCTCGCCTATTTTTGTAACACCAAAAACGTGAAGAGCGTAAAATACGCAGTGAACGGCTCGTTGTTGTAGATTATAGCCAAACAGTTATTTTGTATATTACTTTACTCCCAGCTCTAAATATAATTTAAGTACAGATGTCAAGTTAAACTGTAGATTCTAAGCAAACGCGTGAGTCCACTACAACTGTGAAGATAAGCACCGTACCCAGATGGTACCGTCTGATCATCAGTTGATATTTTACATTTCACTTGTGAGTAACTTTTTTGTTCAATATGAACGAAACAATAAAAACTGCAATGATTGGTCCTACTTTCAAAAGTGCATTAAGTCAGGAGTGTAATGTTATGCCAAAGTTTCACCATCGCTCTCATTCACGTATGATGCTGAAACAAGTACTCCCATGTCGAGGAAGACAATGAATACTTAGGCGCGGCGGTGCCAGACCCTGGCACATTTCCTATTACACTGACTCCAAATAATTTGAATTCTGTCTATTAACGCCTGCTTTCAGAACTGGACCCTGCTAGATCACACAATGTACAACAGGGGGCATTTCAGGATTCACATTTTCCTTGTGCCCATGTAATTTTCATTATTTGGAATGGGATCTGTTCCTGTTCTCAGACGAAATTGTTCCTGTTTTAAGTTTTCCAGCATGGCCAACATTTTTGTCGTGAATTTTAACCCATAATTTTTATGTTGTATCTGATTTTGTGTTATACCTGGTTCTTTCAGGTTTATTGAATAAGATTGACATACATCAACTTTTCAATGCCTGGAAACGGAGTAATTTTCAAATGAAGATCAAATACTCTCATCTTCAATACTCGTCAGCACTCACCGACATAATTTAGAATGTATCAGTTCCATAGGGATCACACAACAGAATGCACTCAAAAATTTAATAAATTATACACGGTGTACTAAAGCTTTATATTTTGTGCCCTTTACGTTTCTGATATACATACAAATTATTCTTTTCCTAGACAATATTTCAGGGTAAACAGATTATCATTAAAGAATAGGAGACTCAGTACATCAACGACTGGCAGACCCTCACAATACAAATAGTGTACTACGACGTGAAGAAGAAACTGTGGAAAGTCTTAAGATTTTTAGGTCTACTTGTAGACAATCTTCACTTCATAAGATAAGCATGACAGCCTGAACTGGCTCCCGATCGGGAGACGGAAGGGGTAGTGAGACCATATCTCCCCCCTTCCGATCCAACGCTCAGGAAACGTATCCTGGAGAAGCGTGGCAAGATGCTTGGTAGGAGGGGGTGCGGGGGAGGGGGGAAACATCCTGCTGGAAAATGACTTTGGAGGCATTTGAGGAACTGCAGAATTTACAAACATGTCGAGATATGGGTGTGCCCTGTTGCGGCCGCGCATGCTCCATGCGACTCAGAGTTGTTTATGAAATGGTGAAGGTCACATCCTGGATAGTATCTGTATAGATTGCGTATTTATCCAACTACATAAAATATCCGATTTTTCGTTACAAAGATTTGTTCGCGTGTAGCTCTAGCCATGATATAACGTATATACTTCCGATTTCTTCTTCTTCTTCTTCTTCTTCTTCTCCTTTTTCATCTTCTCCTTTTTTTTTCCTAACCGTTCTCTCTATGCTGGCAATGTTAGTGTTAGTGAATAGCCGTATACGCTTCCTGACGCCACCACTTCTCCACCGGAGTGAGTTTGTACACCCCACCTGTCTGCGTCTAGTGTAACGTTCGAGGGAGAGAACGTACGCTAAATATTTCACCTATGCAAACGTTTTCCTTAAGCCTGCAGGGTTTCGTGGCCATTGTCACTGAGGCTAAAATCTTGCAGGATGCTAGGCCGCGTTATGTTTAAACACCTTCTACACAACCGACGTTTAGGCGCCTTCACTGGGATCTTCTTCAGCATCTTCTGCTTTTCGCGTGTAGCTATCCGTGAACACCAGAAGATGCTGAAGAAGATCGCAGAGGACGGGTCGAAACGTCGGTCTTGTAGAAGAAATTTAACATAATTTGGCTTAGCATCCAGCAGGATTTTACCTTAACTATTCTAAATATTCTGGGAGCGTGTATTTGAGACAGAACGTGGGTGCTGGCCGGCTATTTACCTATTTGGATGTTAAATTCAGTAAATACTACTACCAAACTGGCCGGCACGTCCCTCGTCCTTAATCCGCCAAACGGATTACATCCACGGACAATGTGCCTCCCTGTGTTCCAGAAGAGGGAGTTTTAATGCATTCGGCTATCCAGTTGGTCTTAAGGGGGGTAGGATGTCAAACGGGCCGACTTGGAGCAGGAGAGGCGCCACAGGACATTTTATTTTCTACTGTCTATACTTTTACAAATAAATTCATAAAACTTTGTCAGCATGACCAGGAAGGATTCAGGATTCACACTCATAGCAGTGGAAGTGCAAAAACATAAGAAAAAAAATTTTTTTACATATGAAATTTCATCATTTTTTCACTTACTGTTGGCTGCATTTGTTGCTATAGGTACATTTTTCTTCACAAGTAAGAGAGATTCTTTGATGAATTTTGCACAGCATACAAGCCATACTTACAGGTGTATGAAACTCTAGAATTTTCCAAATCTATTAAAAACTGTGGTAAAAATTGAGATAATTAACTACAAAAATTGATTTTTTCTGAACATAAAGTTTAAAACGTAACAGCTCATTCACTTTTTCGTACATTAAATAGATTCTAGAGTTTCAGACACCTGTAAGAATGGTTTGTATGCTGTGCAAAATTCATCTAGCAGTCTCTCATGCTTATGGAGAAAAGTGTACCTATAGCAACAAATGCAGCCAATAGTAATAGTAAGTGAAAAAATGATGAAATTTCACATGTAAAAAAAATTATTTTGTTATGTTTTTGAACTTCTGCTGCTACGAATGTGAATCCTGAATCCTTCCTGGTCATGCTGACAAAGTTTTATGAATTTACTTGTAAAAGTATAGACAGTAGAAATTAAAATGTCCTGTGGTGCCTCTCCTGCTCCAAGTCGGCCAATTTGACGTCCTACCTCCTTAATTTTTATCATTTAGTGGTGGATATGTACATATTCTGATCAAGAACTGTTACTCTCTGCTGTTTACTGCTTTTCCCGCCATATACCGCCTTCTCTGTAGCTTATCACCACGTAGCTCTAATGTTTGCCACGATATGTAGCTCCAAACGTCAGCTTAAACGTGGAACAATAGCAAAATATTATACAGGACAGTCTTAATCACATAAAAACACTTCTGTTCATAAGTGGTGTCCAGTTTCGACCAGTTGTGGACCATCTTCGGACCATACTCCATTGATCACATGTGGAGACGATGGCATGGAGCAAAAACTGTGGATATTCCCCACTGATCTCGACTGCTGTGCATGTGGTATCCACAGTACTTCTTCCATGTCACTGTCTCAACACATCACTGGAGTATGATCCGAAGATGACCCATATCGGATAGAAACCGGTGACCACTTACGAATAAGAGTTTTTTATAGGATCAGGACTGTTCTGTATAGTATTTAATTACGGTTCATTGTGATTTTTGCTATGCCAAGGTGTTTACAGAAATTAAATATGGAGTAGATAACAATAAATTACGTACATAAACCTCTCTGAAGACCCAGTATACTTCTTAGTTGAGATTGTATCAAAATCCCTACAGTTGCTGCTGAGATTAGTCTTCACATAGAGGCAGAAAAAAGCGGCGGAGGATATAGATTTGTACAGATATATACACTGAGGTCACGAAAGTCGTGAGATACCTCCTTACATCATGCCAGACCTTTCTTTTTGCCTGGCGTAGTGTAGCAGCTCGACGCGGTATGGACTCAACAGGCCGTTAGAAGTCCGCTGCAGAAATATTGAGCCACGCTGCCTCTGCAGTCATCCAAAATTGTGAAAATGTTGCCAATGCAGGATTTTGTCTACGAACTGTAGTCGCTCCACCTTCTAGGATAGGGAAAGTTAGTTAAGTGCATTATCCTGAGCGCACAAGTTACAGCCAGGCGCGGACCGGTTGACATCAAGTTACGGTTGCGAAATTGAATGGAGGCCACAGGATCGTCGAACCACTGAGAAGAGTAAATGCAGCGGTTTTCTTGGTGCCAGTTACAGGCGGAAGGGGCCCACTTGTGCAACCTAGGTGTGATGAGTATGTGACTCGGAGCAGCATGTTAGCAAACCAGCCGAGTATAAATAGTTGCCATTTTCTAACAAGAGTCATTGAAGTGTGGCAACTCTCCTGGTTGGTGGGGCGTGTCACACCACCAACTACATGCAGCAGCAGATGGGGCGCCAGCGTTCCAGTCCACAGCGGGTCTCTGGTTCGACCCTCTGAGGACGACACGGGGTCCGTAGCCAGCCAGCCAGCCAGCGGCAGGCCACTCCACGGCTCGCTACCGCGGGCAGTCATCTTGGCTCCCAAAGCACGCCGGCGGCATCCGAAGGCGAGGACCGCAAATTCGAATGACAGATTGCGGGTCCTTGTGGGTGCCATGGTCTCAGCTATGCCAGTGAAGAAGGAAGCAGCAGGCCACTAGGCGGCTCTGAGCGGAGCAGTGTTGAGTCAACAGCGAAGAGGACCACTGAGCCGGCTGCCGGCACAGCCCTGACGACACGGTTCTACAAGGCTGAAACACAGCAGCGCGTTGCACTGTGTCGCTGGGGTGGTGGTCTCAGCATTGTGGGAGCGTGTGACGTGGACCGAGGTGAACAGGGCACCGTAGTGGAAACAAATAAGTCATTTGGAAAGCTCGGATGAATCTTAATACGGTGCCTTCTACCTCTTCCCGCTACATCTGGTCATGCTGACACATTCAGTGGCAGAAGTTTCCACTACAGAACTGACATCTCCATTATGTCCCATAAATGTTCAATGGGGTTCATGTCGGGCAATCTGGGTGGCCGAATCATTCGCTCGAATTGTCCGTAACGTTCTTCAAACCAATCGCAAACTAGTTTGGCCTGGTGACATGACGCATCGCTTTTTGGGAACATGAAGTCCATGAATAACTGCAAATAGTCTCCACATAGCTGAACATAAAAAATTCGAGTTAATGACTGCATTAGTTGGAGCAGGGAACCAAGTACATTTTATGTAAACACAGCCCACACCATTGTGGAGCCATCATTAGCTTGCACAGCACTTTGTTTACAACTTGAGTCCGTAGCTTCGTGAGGTTGGCGCCACTCTAGAACTGTACCATCAGCTCTTACCAACTGAAATCGGCATTCATCTGACCAGGCCATAGTTTTTCAGTCGTCCTTGGTGCAACTGATACGGTCACGAACCCAGGAGAGGAGCTGCATGCTATGTCGTGCTGTTAGCAAAGACACTCGCGTCGTTCGTGCGCTGCCACAGCCTATAAACGCCAAATTTCGCGCACTCCCCTAACGGATACGTTCGTAGTATGTCGCACACTGATTTCTGCGGTTATTACACCCAGTGTTGATCCTCTGTTAGCAGTGACAACTCTACGCAAACGCCGCTGCTCTCGGTCAGTAAATGAAGGCCGTCTGCCACTGCGATGCTCGTGGTGAGATGTAGAGCCTTAAATTTGGTATTCCTGGCGCGCTCTTGATACTTTGGATCGCAGAATATAGAATTCCCCAACTATTTCCAGAGCGTAATGTCCCATGCTTCTAACTCCAACTGCCATACCCGCCGTGAAGCCACAATCACGTCGGAAACCTTTCACTTGAATCATCTGAGTACAAATCCGAGCTCCGGCAATGCACTGCCCTTTTATACCCTGTATATGCAACACTACCGCCATCTGTATACACGCATATCGCGAATCCATGACTTTTGTCATCTCATTGCACGAGGGTGAGTCAAATGAAAACCGTAAATTTGTAATAACAAATCGAAATTTCGCGCTGTTATCCTGTAAGTAGGTAATCGTGCTACAAACAGCGTTCACAATGGCCTGTAGGCGGCAGCATAGTGCAGATGCACACATACCGTCGCAGTATCAGTATAAAGGTGGCTACCCCACTAGTGACTTGCACCATGGAAGAACAGCGTTCTGTTATTCGGTTTTTTCGTAGTGAAGGTGTGAAACCTATTGAAATTCATCGACGAATGAAGGTTCAGTACGGTGCTGCATGTTTGTCACAGCAGCAAGTCTACGAATGGAGTAGGAAGTTCGCAAAAGGTGTGACTTCAGTGGAAGATGCTCCTCGTCCAGGTCAGGCACAACGAGTTGTGACTCCACAGAACATTGCAGCAGTTGAAGCCGTAGTGAAGGAAAACCGCCGAGTGACACTTAATGACATTGCAGCATGTTTACAGATTAGTCATGGGTCAGCACACCACATTCTGCATGATGTGCTCCAGTTTCACAAAGTGTCTTCAAGATGGGTGCCACGACAGCTGACTCCTGAAATGACAGAACGACGTGTTGATGCTTGTGAAAAACTTCTTCGGTGCTTTCAACGAGGAGGTGATAGCTTCCTTGCAAGAATCGTTACTGGGGACGAAACCTGGATTCACTTCCACCAACCGGAAAGAAAGAGCGAGCAAGGAAAGAAGCCATTCCTCATCACCTGACACTCATTTGGGACGTAAAAGGCGTGTTTCTGGAGCATTACATGCCTAGACAGACGAGTGTCACCAGTGCATCATACACAGATCTCCTCAAAATTCATCTGCGGCCTGCAATCAGATCAAAGCCACGTGGATTGCTGTCAGCAGGTGTCCTTTTGAAACATGGCAATGCAAAGACTCACACTGCCAGTACAACAGTTGCATCAATCACAAACCTGCATTTTGAGTGTCTTCCTCATCCACCATACTCATCAGACCTTGCCCCAAGTGACTTCTATATCTTTGGACCAATCAACGACGCAATGGGAGGCAAAAGAGTTCCTTTCTAATGAAGAGGTACGCCACGCGGTGCATGAGTGTTTATGCGGACTACCAAAATAATATTTTTTCTAAAGGAATTTATGCACTTTGTAAGCGCTGGGGTACATGCAATGAGCGTGGGGGAGATTATGTTGAAATGTGATACAGCTTTGTACCACTTCTGCACAATAAATATTATATAAGAAAATATTTAAGGTTTTCATTTGACTCACCCTCGTATGTTGTTGTTGTTGTGGACTTCAGTACTGAGACGGGTTTGATGCAGCTCTCCATGCTACTCTAACCTGTGCAAGCTTCTTCATCTCCCAATACCAACGGCAGCCTACATCCTTCTGAATCTGCTTAGTGTCCCTCTTCGATTTTTACCCTCCACGCTGCCCTCCAATACTAAATTTGTGATCCCTTGATGCCTCAGAACATGTCCTAGCAACCGATCCCTTCTTCTAGTCAAGTCGTGCCACAAGCTTCTCTTCTTCCCAATCCTATTCAGTACTTCCTCATTAGTTATGTGATCTACCCATCTAATCTTCAGCATTCTTCTGTAGCACCACATTTTAAAAGCTTCTACTCTCTTCTTGTCCAAACTATTTATCGTCCACGTTTCACTTCCATACATGGCTACACTCCATACAAATACTTTCAGGAACGACTTCCTGACATTTAAACCTATACTCGATGTTAACAAATTTTTCATCTTCAGAAACGCTTTCCTTGCCATTGCCAGTCTACATTTTATATCTTCTCTACTTCGACCATCAAAAGTTATTTTGCTCCCCAAATACCAAAAACTCCTTTACTACTTTCACTTCTCATTTCCTAATCTAATTCCCTCAGCATCACCCGACTTCATTCCACTACATTCCATTATCCTTGTTTTGCTTTTGTTGATGTTTATCTTACACCCTCCTTTCAGGACACTGTGCATTCCGTTCAACTGCTCTTCCAAGTCCTTTGCTGTCTCTGACAGAATTACAATGTCATCGGCAAACCTCAAAGTTTTTATTTCTTCTTCCTGGATTTTAATACCTACTCCGAATTTTTCTTTTGTTTCCTTTACTGCTTGCTCAATATACAGATTGAATAACATCGGGGATAGGCTACAAACCTGTCTCACTCCCTTCCCAACCACAGCTTCCCTTTCATGTCCCTCGATTCTTATAACTGCCATCTGCTTTCTGTACAAATTGTAATTAGCCTTTCGCTCCCTGTATTTTACCCCTGCCACCTTCAGAATTTGAAAGAGAGTATTCCAGTCAACATTGTCAAATGCTTTCTCTAAGTCAATAAATGCTAGAAACGTAGGTTTGCCTTTCCTTAATCTTTCTTCTATGATAAGTGGTAGGGTCAGTATTGGCTCAAGTGTTCTAACATTTCTATGGAATCCAAACTCATCTTCCCCGAGGTTGGCTTCTATCAGTTTTTCTATTCGTCTGTACAGAATTCGCGTTAGTATTTTACAGCTGTGACTTATTAAACTGATAGTTCGGTAATTTTCACATCTGTCAACACCTGCTTTCTTTGGGATTTGAATTATTATATTCTTCTTGAAGTTTGAGAGTATTTCGCCTGTCTCATACATCTTGCTCACCAGATGTTAGAGTTTTGTCAGGATTGGCTCTGCCAAGACTGTCAGTAGTTCTAATGGAATGTTGTCTACTCCGGGGCCTTGTTTCGACTCCGGTCTTTCAGTGCTCTGTCAAACTCTTCACGCAGTATCATATCTCCCATTTTATCTTGTTTGGTAAGACTCAAATTCGATTCACCAATTAATGAGACAGAACAGTACCATTTTCTGTTTTCAGTGACAGATATGGAAGTTAAGTTCTCCGTCAGGTATTAACAGGACGATCGACCGACACGTTCAGAGGCCTGAGAGCCGATGGACTCCCCTTTTCTCACCACAGCACCGTCATCATCGCCACTACTACACTATCCGCTCGTAGCGGTCCCTCATTACTTGTGGATTAGACGCCGTACAGCGGTGACCTTTGGATTCCAGAGGGTCGCGCGGCCTGTCGCAGCCGGGATGAAACAACAGCCAGACAGGCTGATGCCGATGGTGCGAGCGAGCGCTGTCGGACACGACAGCACGGAGCAGGCAGGCGCCGCAGTAGCCCGCAGCCCGCAGCCCGGATTTGCAAGTGAAATTCCGGCGCCGTAGAAGCGCCCGGCGCGGTTCGCTTTGTTTGCCGGGCCGTGTTGTTCGGGCAGATGCCGCGCGCTTAATCGGCCGGCGCGCCCACGCCGACGCGCTCCCCACATTCCTGCAGCCTCGCAACGCGGCACGGTCCTGCTTAGCGTCCGGCTAGCTAGTGCCTAACGTGCGGAATTTGCTTTCCTTGGTTCGCTTCTTTGACTATCAGATCATAGTTCGTCTGATAGCTGCGAGCACTACCTGCCCCAACCCCGTAAAAATTACACGTCGCTACCCACATCCGGACAGGTAGCCTTGAGCATGCGTACCTAACTGCGTAATGAGGCTCCTGACACAAGTCACCCAAAACTAGTAAATACACTACTGGCCATTAAAATTGTTACACCAAGAAGAAATGCAGATGATAAACGGGTATTCATTCGACAAACGTATTATACTGGAACTGACATGTGATTACATTTTCACGCAGTTTGGGTGCATAGAACCTGAGAAATCAGTACCCAGAACAACCATTTTTTGCTGTATTAACGGCCTTGATACGCCTGGGCATTGAGTCGAACAGAGCTTGGATGGCGTGTACAGGTACAGCTGCCCATGCAGCTTCAACACGATACCACAGTTCATCAAGAGTAGTGACTGGCGTATTCTAATGAGTCAGTTGCTCGGCCACCATTTACCGGAAGTTTTCAATAAGTGAAAGATCTGGCGAATGTGCTGGCCACGGTAGCAGTCGAACATTTTCTGTATCCAGAAATGCCAGTAAAGGACTTGCAACATGCGGTCGTGCATTATCCTTTTGAAATGTAGGGTTTCGCAGGGATCGAATGAAGGGTAGAGCCACGGGTAGTAACACATCTGAAATGTAACGTCCACAGTTCAAAGTGCCGTCCATGCGAACAAGAGGTGACCGAGACGTGTAACCAATGGCACCCCAGCCGGCCGGTGTGGCAAAGCGGTTAAAGGCGCTACAGTCTGGAACCGCGCGACCGCTACGGTCGCAGGTTCGAATCCTGCCTCGGGCATGGATGTATGTGATGTCCTTAGGTTAGTTAGGTTTAAGTAGTTCTAAGTTCTAGGGGACTGATGACCTTAGAAGTTAAGTCCCATAGTGCTCAGAGCCATTTGAACCATTTTTTGAATGGCACCCCAACCATCACGCCGGGTGATACGCCAGTATGGCGATGACGAATATACGCTTCCAATGTGCGTTGACCGCTATGTTGCCAACACGGATGCGACCACCATGCTGCTGTAAACAGAACCTCGATTCATCCAAATAAATGTTTTGCCATTCGTGCATCCAGGTTCGTCGTTGAGGACACCATCGCAGGCGCTCCTGTCTGTGATGCAGCGTCAAGGGTAACCGCAGCCATGGTCTCCGTGCTAATAGTCCATGCTGCTGCAAACGTTGTCGAACTGTTCGTACAGATGGTTGTTGTCTTGCAAACGTCCCCATCTGTCGACTCAGGGATCGAGACGAGGCTACACGATCCGTTACAGCCATGCGGATAAGATGCCGGTCATCTCGACTGCTAGTGATACGAGGCCGTTGGAATCCAGCACATCGTTCCGTATTACCCTGCTGAACCCACCGATTCCATATTCTGCTGACAGTCATCGGATCTCGACAAACGCGAGCAGCAATGTCGTGATACGATAAACCGCAATCGCGATAGGCTACAATCCGACATTTATCATAGTCGAAAACGTGATGGTACGCAATTCTCCTCCTTACACGAGGCATCACAACAATGTTTCACCAGGCAACGCCGGTCAACTGCTGTTTGTGTATGAGAAATCGGTTGGAAACTTTCCTCATGACAGCACGTTGCTCTGAAAAGCTAATTATTTGCATATCACAGCATCTTCTTACGGTCGGTTAAATTTCGCGTCTGTAGCACGTCATCTTCGTGGTGTAGCAATTTTAATGGCCAGTAGTGTACAATGACAGAAACTGAAAATCATTCACCATGCAGAAACAGTGTGATATTTGTCAAACTTTGTTCAGTTGTTCATCATATTACACGTATTACCATAAACGTGAACACCACTCATTGGTCAGGTCTTAGGCCCATTCCGACCGGACAACTTCTGCTTGCAAGGCAGTAGGAGTTTGAGCGTACATGCTGTGGTGGAAGATTAGAGCGGCAGTTTCCCGCCGCAGAGCATGTGGCTGGCGGTTCCTACGGGGCCGTGGCGAGCGGCTAGCGTGCACGCCACCTTGGAAAAACCCGACCGGGCGCTTGGCAGGGGCGCGTATAGCCGTGTATTCGCACTTGGAGTAATTTATACGCCAGAGGAAATTTGATAAAAACAAAACTGAATATGAGACGGAGGTGCGAGGTAGCACTCATGGACAGAAAAATACGTAAGGCTAAATTATCTAGACGCGCCACAAAAATATAGAATAGTTTAAAAATTATTGTTGTCTTACAAATTGTAAATTTATGGAAGTTCAAAAGCTAATATCTCGGCAATGTTTTGGTCGATTAATATGAACAAAGTGTCTACGGATGCGGCTAGTAGAACTGCATCGAGCAGTCGTAGACGCCGGCCGAGGTGGCCGAGTGCTTCCAGGCGCTGCAGTCTGCAACGGCGCGACCGCTCCGGTCGCAGGTTCGAATCCTGCCTCGGTCATGGATGTGTGTGATGTCCTTAAATTAGTTAGGTTTAAGTCGTTCTAAGTTCTTGGGGACTGATGACCTCAGAAGTTAATTCCCATAGTGCGCAGAGCCATTTGAACCATTTTTGAATCATAGCCGACTCAGCATAGTGTGTATGATTTTTGAATGAGAGGTCGGAATATGGGATTCGACAGAGAGAAACACTGTTTTTCGTGATAAATAAATTTAAAGAGACGAAACTAGCGGCAGCATTCTAAAGTTTAAAGATGTAGATGAGTAAGTATGTATTTTTATTTGTTTATTTAAGATAAGTGTCAAAAATCTGGGAAAAGAAATAACACACCACAAGAACATTGTTTGTGAAACAACGGTGGCAGATATTGAAAATTGGACCTTAAATGTTTTTTGTTTAGTTTTAGAATATTCGTAATCCTTTTTGTCAAACATAGTTTTGAGTTAAGCAGTCGTTTGGAGGGTGCATAGAGCGGCCATCTTTGATGACAGGGGAGTTGGTTCTGAGTGACGCTAGGAGCCGAACGTGCGGCGCATCTGGGGGTAGTAGTGGGGTTGGTAGCCACGTTCGAAAACTATCAATTCGAGAGCAATATAGTGGCTTAGGGCAGCAGACAAAAGTGTATCTTGTGATTTGTGAACAGACTGTCGAGTGCCGTGATCGCCACATATGTATTTTGAAGTAAAATGTTGTAGCATTTGTTGTTAACGGCCGCCCTCACACTGAATTTTAAGTGTTCAGCGAACATATTGAAGAAAAATAAACTATTTGTTCAAATTATAAATCAACGTGACTGACTCAATACTTTAAATTTCACCGCAGTACTTGCCTGCATTGTTTTGTTATATTTTATGTCAGCTCAAATCTGAGTTTATAACAGATGTGAGCTGCCGCCCTTTGACGAAAAACGTAGCCAAAAAATTGAGACCAGCCACATATCTGGGCCACTCAATTGAGCTGGGTATAAAAATTATATATAATTTTGTACCTTAGCACGTTGAGCCTCGAGCCAAACTATTAACACTTCAATGTATAGTGCCCAGTACAGTAGTAGGAGCTTAGGAGCTACCTATGGTTGTGGAACATGTGATCAACTTGTAAGTTTCATTAAATGTATCTTTTATGAATTTCTGGAACAGTGGCCTTAGGAAAACAGCTATCGTTAAAAATAAAATTATTTCAGTAAAACAGTCTACATCTAGACTGTTTCACGGAAATAATTTTAATGCAACTTTTCTATTCAGTGTAACTTTCATAATAGTGCTGTTTTCAAAAGTGAAGTTTCGCTTTTAAATCTCTGTGAAACCTTTAGACTTTAATGTGATTGTGTACGGGACGTACCTTTATGCCCACAAGCAGCTGCATGTAGCCTTTAATTGTGCTGCAATCGGAGTTTCTGTGTTTAAACCACCTACGTGAATAATTACGTACGCTGTACAGATTCCTTATCAGCAACACACATCTGACCTACAACATGTGATACCTACACGAGACAGTCACATTAATGTGACCACCTAAGTTGATCACCGTGCGATATACATTCATACTGGCACTGGAGGGTAACGGTAATGGTGGTAAGTTCCAACGAGGCCAAAGTGCTGAGGTCATCGGTCCCTAGGTTTACATACTACTTACTATAACTTAAAGTAACTTACGCTAAGGACAACACACGCACCCGTTCCCGAGGGAGGACTCGATCCTCCGACGGGGGGAGCCGCAAGAAACGTTGCAAGGCGCCTTTAGACCGCGCGGCGGCAGCTGTGGAGGGTGTAAGTGTCGGAGGGACTCGAGAAGACAATGCAGTAGTTACCGTAGTGCGCTTTATGTGACATGCAAAAGGATAATTATCGGTTTTCTTGCCAAGGGTGGAAGTACCGGGTGATCAAAAAGTCAGTATAAATTGGAAAACTTAATAAACCACGCAATAATGTAGATAGAGAGGTAAAAATTGACACACACGCTTGGAATGACGTGGGGTTTTATTAGAACCACCCCATATCGCTAGACGCGTGAAAGTTCTCTTGCGCCCGTCGTTGGGTGATGATCGTGTGCTCAGCCGCCACTTTCGTCATGCTTGGCTTCCCAGATCCACAGACCTCAGTCCATGCGATTATTGGCTTTGGGGTTACCTGAAGTCGCAAGTGTATCGTGATCGACCGACATCTCTAGGGATGCTGAAAGACAACATCCGACGCCAATGCCTCACCATAACTCCGGACATGCTTTACAGTGCTGTTCACAACATTATTCCTCGACTTCAGCTATTCTTGAGGAATGACGGTGGACGTATTGAGCATTTCCTGTAAAGAACATCATCTTTGCTTTTATCTTAATTTCTTGTGCTAATTATTGCTATTCTGATCAGATGAAGTGCCATCTGTCGGACATTTTTTAACTTTTGTATTTTTTTGGTTATAATAGAACCCCATGTCATTCCAAGCTTGTGTGTCAATTTATTCCTCTGTATGTACATTATTCAGTGATTCATTTAGTTTTCAAATTTATACTGACTTTTTGATCACCCGGTATTTTCGAAAAGACTAAGTTTGTAAACTGTTGCCTTGCCGCCATGGATAAAGTGTAACTAACATAGCAAAGTGCCGCTATTCAAAACCGACGCCGACACATCTAATGATCGCCACAGGCCGCAAATGACAGAGGTGAACGACGGCTGAGGGGATGTATACGGACGAATAGAGGAGTTGAGCATCTGACCGCCCAAATGAACCAAGGGGCTAGCAACTGTGACTCCTCGACGACCATTCCAGCGGATGTTGCTGCGCATGGGCCTCGGCAGCAGGCGCCTAGTTCACGCACCCACGCTGACTGCTGTTCATCGGCGACGAAAGCTATAACTGGCACGCCAGTACCGCAACTGGTTCAAATGGCTCTGAGCACTATAGGACTTAACTTCTGAGGTCATCAGTCGCCTAGAACTTTGAACTAATTAAATCTAACTAACCTAAGGACATCACACACGTCCATGCCCGAGGCAGGATTCGAACCTGCGACCGTAGCGGTCGCTCGGCTCCAGACTGTAGCGCCTAGAACAGCACGGCCACTCCGGCCGGCTACCGCAACTGCACGTCCACTGTGTGCCGACAGATGGCCTTCTCTAATGAATCTCTTACGGTCCCCCCAACAGATGGCCTTCGGCTTGTACATCCTTATAACAGTCGTCGAAATGGTCCAGACTGGACAAGAGAGAGTTATGGTCCGAAAAATGTCTTCGTGGCATTCTCTTGGTGATCTCGTCATTGTGGAAGGCACAGTGGATCAACAAAGATGTGCAGCTATCATTGTATCCATATTTGTCCCGACATGCAGTTTGTTTTTCCTCTCACGATGACATCTACCAGCAAGGCGATGCAGTGTGTTACGCAGCTTACAGTGCTCGTACATGGTTCAAAGATCACCAGAATACGTTTACCGTATTCTCCTGGCCACCAGACTCCCCACTGCTGTACTCAGATGAGAATCTGTAGGGCCAACCCAACTGGGCTGTTCACTCCGTGGTTCCTCAACCGAGAAATCTAGCGCAACGGGCCACAGCACTGGAGGCAACGCACCCATTTCGGTACCTTCCAGAACCTGACTAACTCACTTCCTGCACATC
The DNA here is from genome assembly GCF_021461385.2 of Schistocerca piceifrons. Lineage (NCBI taxonomy): Eukaryota > Metazoa > Arthropoda > Insecta > Orthoptera > Acrididae > Schistocerca > Schistocerca piceifrons. Next base: position 86,682,689 of record NC_060141.1, read on the forward strand.
TCGCAACAATCTGCGCTACAAAATGTGGTTATCCATGCCACTGACTGGTGGTCACATTAATGTGACGGGACACTGTAAGTAAAATGAGTAAATACATTGGCGGAAAAGGAAAATGTTACACCATGCAGTACCACTTCCATATTTATTAAAATTTATGTCCTCGGAGTCTTTCGCGACGGCATACATGAATAAAACTCACTCGGTTTTCAAGGCGCGTCAGTTCGAATAATATCCTCGAGCTTTCGAAGACCATCTCCGCCATCATCGTCAGGAGTTCACTAACTGCCGGGGCTGCTACGGTTTCTCGCTTATATAGGCACGATGACATCATCAACTGCCAGCCAGATCGACCCAAGGTGGCGCGCACGCGTACGTAGACCCGGGCGTTAATTTCTTCATCACTTCATCTGGTAAACCAGAATCCTTTAATAAACTCCCTGTCTGTGTAGGATCACAATACAGCAAAAGATACATCGCAAACGCTTACGACCTTTGCTGCAGAAACATGGGCTAAGACCAGTGTTTCGGCCCGCCCGCTAGATACGAGATATGTTGCGTCCTGTTAAAGACGACATTGCTCTTAGAGTGTCCGGCATGTATGTTGCACCCTGTGAATGTTGCAGCACGTATATCGGACAAACAATTCGCACGGTTGCGGAGCGTTGTACTGAACACAGGCCCATATAAAACAAAGGGAGCTTGACAAGTCGGGCATAGCGGAGCATTGCCTAGAAAACGGACATAAAATACAGTTCGAAAATACAAAAGTGTTGGCTCATGCATCTATATATTGGGACTCCGCTATAAAGGAAGCGGCCGAGATTCGTTAGACAACAATAATTTCAACAGAGGCCAGGGGTACATACTCAGCAGGGCATGCGGGCGGCCGATGGACATCGAAAGAAAGCAAAGACAGATGCGCGACGCGGGAGCGGCAGTTTCAAACGTGGCGCCTGCCCCTGGCGCCACCTGACGTCATCGGTGCAGGCACTGGCAATAGCCTCGCTAGCTGCCCGGTCGACTTACGCGCGCGCGCCACATTGGGTCGATCTGATTGGCTGCTGATGATGTCACCATGCCTATATAAGCGAGAAACCGTAGCAGTCCCGGCAGTAGAGATGGGCAAACTGAAACACGTAACTGTTTCGAAACAAATGAAACAGTACAATGTAATGTTTCGATACGCTGCTTCGAAACAGTGCAACAGTTTGTGTTTTGTTATCTAATAAACCCACACATTTTATCATCTTGAATGTGTACTGTATAAGTGTGTCCATATAAACACAAATGAGGTGCGAGAGCGCTAATCATATCGCAGAAAGTATGAAACTATTACTTAGGAGTCTTGGCAGTTTCGTATTTCCTGCAGCAAATGCGCTGCTTTCGTGTCGTGTGACTTTCATACTTTTCAGTTGGCTGTGGACAGCCATAGCCTAAGACAGAAGAACCACCACGAATGGAACTGGAGATGGGAGCAAACTGCAAAACAACTATGCTATGGGATTCCCACATTCCGTTAGTATGGGTAATATACCCATCCTGCTAATTTCCATGCACACAGAGGGAATCATTGTGGATAATAGGCACAGTGACTATAGTCTCACAAATAATGCCAAATAATTCGAATAAATAACAAAATATAACAGAAAAAGTTTTTGTCGTTCAAGGTGTTTCGAACCGTTACTATAAATTCACCTTGCGTGCCAGCCCTTCCCGTTCACCATTACACTATCAGTGATATGTCAAACAGATTGCTTGCAATTATCCCTACATCAAATTTATGTATATGTCTAATAACTGTCACTCTACGCCTTTTTTTATTCGAGATGTTGTAGGCTTACTTGCGTTTCTTAGTATGATTACTGTACATGAACAGAGAAGCGTATGTTATAAAAAAAGTGTAATTTAACTGAATGATTTTCACATATTTATTATTTTGAATGTGAATAGTATACGTTGTTTTATTGTTTGGTTAGTGTTTATAAAGCAGATGTTACGCCATTTCGGAATAGGACAGTCAGCTAGAATCGAAGCTTTATTTTCGGATATCTTAAGCTTCATGCTATTGCTTGTCAAAAAGATTTCGACACTCTTGAAAGTGTTTCACGAAGTGGTATGTTGTGTTTCAGTACCTGTGCCGAGCTCGAATCTGGTCCAACACAGAGCGGAATGAAACAAAACTGTTTCGATACAATTAGTCCGTTCCAAGCAAAGGTGGACTGAAACAGCCTTATTTTCAAACAACGATACAGTTTCTGTGTCTGGCTCGAGATCGAATCTGGTCCGGTTATCCGAGACGGGGGCGGAATGAAACACCACTGTTTCGATACAGTGAACCACAGCCGTTCCGAAACACTGAAACAGTTCCACGTATCGATACACTGTATCGAAACATAGAAACAGTGGCCAAGTCTACACGGCAGTCACTCCCTCCACGCGACGGCCTTAAGCCGTCGGCACACGGACCGTGCGTCCGAACGTTGAGCGTGCCGAGTTTCTGACGTCATAGCGTGGAACAGCACGTTCGGGAGTCTTTCCGAACGTGCAGAGCAGTATCTGGCATGTCAGATATTCTGAGCGTGCGTCTGAGCGTTGACCAATGAGATGGCACAACGCCACCTACGTCAGAAGCACGCCGTCTCCCTTCAGTACAGAGTTGTGAGGCGCCATATTGGCATTCATTTCAAGCCTATATGTATATATGCCGTTTCTGAGCACCAGCAAATTGAGAATCACTGCAAAATCCGTCGTTAACTGCGTGATTCGTTCCAATAAAATAATGAGAAACGTCATATTCGTGGTAAAAGAATTATTGTAGCATGCGTATTATGAGAGTAGGCTATTTGAAGACAGCGACAAACTGATAATCCACCCAAAACGTATTGTTCTTGGTACAATTTGTTACAATTAAATTTCAATCAGTAACGTATCTACGGTTAAGGTTTTCAGCACGGTGTAACATAACATGATTACATGTAAGAGCTGTGCAGTTCGTGTAGCGTAATGAGTAGTGTCACAGTGCTCTTACGAGGTGTTGTTTGGGGCGATGGTTCGCGTCTAGACACTCCTAAATATTTTTTCCTAACATTCGCGTTTTATTAGGTTCTCATACTCTATTAGTTTAATATAAATATATACTATATTATTTGATGTTATGTAAATATAAGTTCCCCTTTTCTTGAGGGGTGACTTTCTTCTATTGGCTTAATCTATAGGACAGCTTGCGCTACTTGTATAAATGTTTTGCTCCTTTTTCTTTTACGCTTCGTAATTCACATGATGCAAAGATTCTGCTACTGGGTAGGAACAGTGATCAAGTAAGACTGACCTTGGGATTTTACTAAAATGTGGGAATGATGAAATAATGTTTATCTTATGCGGAGCAGTATTCCAAGCTTGTAACGCCCTGTTTGTAATGGAAATTTTATAAGCCTGTGTCCTTATTGATTGGACATGGTACCTTCCTTTTCGTGGACGATGGAGATAATGTGCCTTTTAATAGAGCTAGCGTTGGAATTTTACACGCGCCCGTTGAGTTAACAGTGTGATTTAGGAACTAGAAACATCCCTCAACTGCCGCTGGAGGGCGTTGCGATCGCTTATAGCACGTTGGAGCCCACATACCGTATGCACAAGTAGCTTCGTTCCTGAGCGTTGAGCAGCACGTTGAACTTCGTACGCTCAATAGTAACGTTCGACAGCACGGTCCGTGTGCCGACGGCTTTACTCTGTACCTGGCCCTGGTTCGGCCGATACTAGAGTACGCTGCCGTGGTGTAGGGGCAACGCTGCCGACACGCACATCGCGACGCTCCAGCGCGTCCAAAACAGGGCGCTGCGCCTTGCCCTCCAGAAGCCGCCTCGCTACCCAACGAGACTGCTTCACGAGGAAGCAGGCGTCCCGCTTCTGCGGGATCGCTTCCGGCACATCACAAGAGTGTTCTACAATAGAGTGCTGCAACGCTCAATGTTTGACCGGTCACTGCTCGCCTGTTGACAGGGGGACCGAGCCGCTCGTGTCCGGCCCCACACGACTCGACTCGGTCACGTACTCGACCCATGTCTGTTGTCCGGATTCCGGACACGCGGATAACCGAGCATGACCGGTCACCGCTGACGTCTCACCTCGCCTCGCCCCGGCTCGCTGCACTGTACTGTACGAATACAACGCCTCTCTGTCTCTCTCTCTCTCTCTCTCTCACACACACACACACACACACACACACACACACACACACACACACACACACACAATGTATTTATCTCTGTCTCTCTCTCTTTTAATACAAAAGTAACGTTTCCCAGAACGGGTACGCAACACAGCTAAATTCATAGATCACTTTCTTTTATAATATTTACTCTCGTCTTCTTAACGTCCGGGAATTTTGTTGCAAATAAAACATTGTTCACAAGTAACCAATCTGTGTTAATGTAATGCGTTGTCAGCGTCAAATAGTGCACCTGATTATGCGAATCAGTCCACATATCAACTGTAGCAGCACATGTTTTATTAATAACTTACGCAATAACAGAAGGCATTGCGCTGTTTCATATTGCATCAGCTTGTTCTTTGACATGTCTGCTTATAGTAAAGGGATGTTGCATGACATCGCCGGCCGCGGTGGTCAAGCGGTTCTAGGTGCTCAGTCAGGAAACGCGCGACTGCTACGGTCGCAGGTTCGAATCCTGCCTCGGGCATGGATGTGTGTGATGTCCTTAGGTTACTTAGGTTTAAGTAGTACTAAGTTCTAGGGGACTGATGACCACAGATGTTAAGTCCCATAGTGCTCAGAGCCATTTGAACCATTTTTTTGGCATGACATCTGCCACGTTAACGTCTCCATAATGCGCACCTAGATGTATTAATTCTAGGCCTAGTTCTCTGAAACCTTCACCGGAAACAGCATTAAAAGGTTTCATATCTTTAGCACACATTGCGACACACTTAGCTGTAATACTATTTTTTATTACTGCCTGTATGCCTGAAGGAGCTGTATCTTTGTGAGGTTTCTAGCAACTGTGTTTCTTTAAATGAGTGGTTCCCGACTGGAAACACAATAATGTGGAGCAGTTTATGCACGATACGTACCCAGTAGACGCACTGTTTTCGTCTACAACCAACAAACATGTGCTCCATACTTGGCTTTTTAGACTTTCCCGTTTCTTCAATGTGTAAACATTGGTTTCAATCTTACGTGTTACTGCACTGGCTTCCTCGCGGTGCATGATTACAGAGAGAGAGACCCACACTACAAATGAGAAGCCCGTACTGGCTGCAGTCTCACACGGATAATGACACGTGTAATGTGTTTGAAGTAACGTGCTACGTATTCGGTCACTGCTTCTATGCTCGCTCACTAGAACTAGTGCGGGCAGCCTATCCAGTTAGGGTATGTTCGTCCCATCTCGTATTTTGTGCTCGCTTACTCGGTCCTGCAGGACTCTATTCTACAACACTACAGAACACTTTGGCAGTCAGGCGACTTCCTCGAGAAGCAGCCTCGTTGGGTAGCGAGGCGGCTTGTGGAGGGCAAGGCGCAGCGCCCTGTTTTGCACGCGCTGGAGCGTCGTGATGTGCGTGTCGGCAGCGTTGCCCCACACCACGGGGTCGTCAGGTCCACCACAGGCCGACAACACGTTGGCCCGATCTCCTGCGGGAGTAACCAAACTCCCGCGGTGTCGATGTCGCCACTTAGAGCGTCTCCATAGTCAGAGACGCTCCCTGAGGGTAGCTCACAAAGATAGGTAACTCAGTTCAACCCTGAAGTCAAAGTAGGAACAGCAGCTACGCTGATCATAGCATGTAAGCTTTCACGGCCGACGTCTTCTTAATTAAAACTTCTGGGCTGAATTGCCGTGGTCCATATATAAAACTACTTCTCCTTCCTGACGTTTCGTTGCCGGCTGCGGGCAACATCTTCTGAGGTGAGTCGGCAACTGGCTGCTAGGCGCTGGTGGTCATACTTATATAGAGCACTTAGATGGTGCCACCACTCGTCACCTGCTTTCAACTTTATCTCTGGCTAGTGCCATCTCTCTCGATTACAGGTAATCGATTGTCACGTCGTTGGTACAAAGTCGAACGCCATATCTTGTCTAGTTTTAATCCTTCTTCTTTTCTATTAAAATTATTTCCGTGCTTATAGATCTCTATAGCTTCTCTATACATGCGAGTGTAATAATGTGAGGTCCTAGATATCACGTTTGTCTCACTAAATTTTATTTCGTGATCACCGTCTTTGAAAACGTGTTCCGCTACAGCTGATTTTTCAATCTGTCCCAGTCTACAGTTCCTTTTGTGTTCCGTTAGGCGGGTATTAACACTCCTTTTAGTTGCTCCAATATAAACCATGCCACAGCTACACGGAATTTTATACTCACCTGGGGTAGCTAAGGGGTGTCGTGCGTCTTTCACCGATCTTAAACTTTCACTAATTTTCTTGGTAGGTAGAAAGATTGTCTCCACTTGAAACTTGGCCAAACCTTTACCAATACGGTCCGTGATGTTATGAATAAATGGAAGAAAACCTTTTCCACCCGCCGGTTGTTGTTGTCGTGTATTTTCGGGCACTTTTCTTCTAGGGTGGAGTGCTCGACCTATTTCCTTGTCAGTGTACCCATTTCTCTTGAATGCTGTTCGCATATGGCTTAATTCATCTTGTAAGTAAATTGGCTCACTGATGTTATTAGTTCTGTCCACGAATGTTTTTATGACTCCTCTCTTCTGCCTAGGAGTTTATCGAAAAACTGAGGGAGATCACAGTTAGTCCAACTGACATCCTTGTCAGTTTCGATGTAGTATCCCTGTTCACCATAGTCCCTGTTGACGAGGCTCTTTCTTACATAGCTGATATGTTTCCTACTGATTTAATAGCTTTGTTTTTGACATTGTCTGTCCTCGACTGATTTTCAATACAACAACGAGTTTTATCAACAAATTGATGGGGTGGCCGTGGGTAGCCCTCTAAGCCCTGCTGTTGCTAATCTATTTATGGAATTTTTCGAACAACAGGTGCTGCAGTCGGCCAAAAAAAGCCGTTTGAAATGGTATCGATACGTGGATGACACCTTTGTGATATGGAATCATGCTGAAGAGGAACTGAGTGATTTTTTGGCGCACATAAACAGTTTCAATCCAAGGATACCATTCACCATCGAGAAAGAGAGTAATGGGCAACTAATTTTTTGGATGTGTTGGTTATCAAACGGGCAGATGGGACTCTAGGACAGAAGGTATATAGGAAAGACACACACACACACACACACACACACACACACACACACACACCGGTCGTTACCTACATAAGAATTCGAATCATAATCCTAGGCAGAAGAGAGGAGTCACAAAAACTTTAGTGGACAGAGCTAATAACATCTGTGAGACAATTTACTTACAAGATGAATTAAGCCATTTGCGAACAGCTTTCAAGAGAAAAGGGTACACTGACAAGGAAATAGGTCGAGCACTCCACCCTAGAAGAAAAGTGTCCGAAAATACACGGCAACAACAACCGTCGGGGGGAAAAGGTTTTCTTCCATTTATGCATAACATCACGGACCGTATTGGTAAAGGTTTGGCCAAGTTTCATGTGGAGACAATCTTTCTACCTACCAAGAAAATTAGTGAATGTTTAACATCGGTGAAAGACGCACGACACCCCTTAGCTATCCCAGGTGTGTATAAAATTCCGTGTAGCTGTGGCATGGTTTATATTGGAACAACTAAAAGGAGTGTTAATACCCGCCTAACGGAACACAAAAGGAACTGTAGATTGGGACAGATTGAAAAATCAGCTGTAGCGGAACACGTTTTCAAAGACGGTGATCACGAAACAAAATTTAGTGAGACAAACGTGATAGCTAGGACCTCACATTATTACACTCGCATGTACAGAGAAGCTATAGAGATCTATAAGCACGGAAATAATTTTAACAGAAAAGAAGAAGGATTAAAACTAGACAAGATATGGCGTTCGACTTTGTACCAACGACGTGACAATCGATTACCTGTAATCGAGAGAGATGGCATTAGCCAGAGATAGATTTAAAGTCGAAAGCACGTGACGAGTGGTGGCGCCATCTAAGCGCTCTATATAAGTGGGACTACCAGCGCCTAGTAGCCAGGCGCCGACTCACCTCAGAAGATGTTGCCCGCAGCCGGCAACGAAACGTCAGGACGGAGAAGAAGTTTTATATATGGACCACGGCAATTCAGCCCGGAAGTTTTAATTAATGAGCAGCTACGCAGCTTACACTGCATCTACACCTGGAAGATGTCGCCAGTGTCTTACAGCAGCAGCCCCGGCAGTCAGTGAACTCCTGACGACGATGGCGGAGATGGTCAACGAAAGCTCGAGGATTTTATTCGAATTGACGAGTCTTGAAAACCGAGAACGTTTTATTTATTAAACTTTGTCAGCTATTCATTATATCACACATATAAACGTAAACGTAAACACCACTAACATATTACACCTTAGTCCTGTTCTGACTGCCCGATTGCTACCTACAAGGCAGTACGAGGAAGGATATATGACCATGGGCAGTGCGTTCAGGTTGGCGTCAATCCCTCCAGCCCTTTACATGGTTCCTGATGTGCAGCTGCTTCTGTATTCAAGAAGTTTCTCATTTTACCTCACGAGGCTGAATGGACGCCATCTCATTTCTCTCTACCTCATGAAAAAAATCTGAAGAGATAGCGGGAATAGAAACAGGATCCTTCCACACAGAAGTAAGCGACGGTAACTACTTACTTTTCTTTTTTGTTTGTCGTCTTTCATTCGATCTAATTCTTCCTCATGTTTTCATCACTCATTCGAGGCAGATGTCTCAAGTTATCATCCAGATTCCGTCGATGAGATCTTCACGCAGTTTTCTACAACGGAGGATGGCCCTTCCTTTGAACACCTAGACCTACCATGCTGGCAACAACATGGCAGCCGATAGATGTATTAGGCGATTTACATTTTTATTCTGTTCGAAAATGTTCATACTCAGCGTAATTATAACGAGGAATTTCTTTCCATATCCGAAAAATACGAGAGGAAGGATATCAGTCATTAGATTCACTAATGACGTTGATACCCTCAGTAAAGGAGAAGCAGCACAATGAAGGAGAAGAAGAAAGACATGGTAAGTTGAATGGAGTGATCAGTGTAGTGAGTATAGAATAGGGACTGGTAATAAACCGAAGAAAGAAAAAACTAATGGAATCTAACAGAAATGAAAATAACAGGAAACTTGACACAAAGCAGAAGAAGTTATGAAATTTTGCTACCTCGGAATCTAAAAACACATGAAGGACTCAGACTAGCAGAAACAAAGAGGCCATTCTTGGACAAGAGAAATCTACTATTATAAAACATAGGCTCTAATTGAGGATAAAATTTCTGATAAAGTACGTTTGGAGCAGAGAATTGTATGGAAGTGAGAAATTGCGCAAAACCCAGAACGGAACAAAATCTAAGAATTCGAGTCGTCGTGCTACAGACGAATATTGAACATTTGGTGCAGTGGTAAGGAGAGGAATGAGTAGGTTCCCCTTAGAATCGGTGAGGAAAAGAACATATGGAGGACAGTGACGACAACAAGGGACTGGATGATAGAACTTCGGCAGTAACATACCTGGAAGAAGGGATACTGCAGAGAGATGTGTTGGTACAGCCTGGGAAAAGTTCCCAGAACGAATTTTTCACTCTGAAGCGGAGTGTGCGTTGATATGAAACTTCCTGGCAGATTAAAACCGAGTGCCGGACCGGGACTCAGGACGTTTGCCTTTTGAGGGCAAGTGCTCACTTCTACGCACACTCCGCTGCTGAGTGAAATGTTCATTATGTAAACACCCACCGGGCTGTGGCTAAGCCATTTCTCCGCAGTATGCTTCTTTCCATTAGCGGTAATCCTGCAAGTTTCGTGCCGGCCGCGGTGGGCTAGCGGTTCAGGCGCTCAGTCCGGAACCGCGCGACTACTACGGTCGCAGGTTCGAATCCTGCCTCGGGCATGGATGTGTGTGATGTCCTTAGGTTAGTTAGGTTTAAGTAGTTCTAAGTTCTAGGGGACTGATGACCACAGATGTTAAGTCCCATAGTGCTCAGAGCCATTTTAGCAAGTTTCACAAGAGAACTTCTGTGAACTTTGGAAGGTAGGAGACGAGGTACTGATGAAAATAAAGCTGTGAGATTGAGTCGTTACTGGTGCTTGAGTAGGTCAGACGGCAGAGCCCTTGGCCAAGGAAGGCGAAGGGTCCGAGTTCGATTCTCGGTCTGGCACATTGTTGTAATTGGCCAGTAATTATTAGACCAGGGAATATCTTCCATGGTACTGGCGAGATCTGTAGAGGGTGGAAACTGTGAAGGAAGACAGAGATTGTGTGCAAGTGCTACCGTGAGCTCCGGCATGAAGATGTTGGCGCACAGGAAAGGAACTCTTGGCGGGCCACGTCAGAGTCAATCGACACTTAGTATTTGTTTGTGTCGTGCATGTCTGGTTTGACATTTCTTCATTTTGTTTCTGTGTGTGGGAGAGAGAGATAGACAGAGAGAGAGAGAGAGAGAGAGAGAGAGAGAGAGAGAGAGGGGGGGGGGGGGAGAACGGACAGGGGGATTAATTATGTAGCTTGTTTCTCAATTGCATTTCTGGTGGCTACGTTTTAGTGACTAACGTGAGCAGTACATCAGCAGTATAGCAGTACATCACGGATCACGTTAGCCACTAAAACAATAACAAACATAAGAGTAAAATAATAAATTAATTCTCTTTCTCCCTCCCTCCCTCTCTCTCTCTCTCTCTCTCTCTCTCTCTCTCTCTCTCTCTCTCTCTCTCTCACACACACACACACACACACACACACACACACACACACACACAAACAACAAATAAATCTTCAACACAAAAAAGACGAAAGATAAACACCCAGCGACAGTTGACAACATTACATACCGTAAACACAAACACATTCAAGAAACGGAACACCGAAAAGTGCAAGTGAAGCGTTTTAATACATGTGGATGAGAAAACGTCAAAAATGGGGCATCTGCACATAGAGGCCGAGTAAACACATCTCCAGGGTGACACAGATAGACTAGCAACATTGGAAATTGGGAATGATACCAATCGATAACTTAACCCTACAAAACTTGTATAGGAAAAGTACATAATACTTTTGTGCCACTGAAGAGGCTTCATAGATGAAAGAAGCAAAAGGCCAATAGAAAAAAAGAAAAAACTGCCCTACTTTTGCATGCAAAGGCGAGAAACACCTTCGTGACTCATAAAAAAATTACTTGCTCTCGATAGTAAAACAATAAGATCTCCAAAAGGGCAAGAAAATTTTATATATATATATATATATATATATATATATATATATATATATATATATATATATATATATATAGAGGATATAAAATGTAGGCTGGCAATGGCAAGGAAAGCGTTTCTGAAGAAGAGAAATTTGTTAACATCCAGTATTGATTTAAGTGTCAGGAAGTCATTTCTGAAAGTATTCGTATGGAGTGTAGCCATGTATGGAACTGAAACATGGACGATAAATAGTTTGGACAAGAAAAGAATAGAAGCTTTCGAAATGTGGTGCTACAGAAGAATGCTGAAGATTAGATGGGTAGATCACATAACTAATGAGGAAGTATTGAATAGGATTGGGGAGAAGAGAAGTTTGTGGCACAACTTGACCAGAAGAAGGGATCGGTTGGTAGGACATGTTCTGAGGCATCAAGGGATCACCAATTTAGTATTGGAGGGCAGCGTGGAGGGTAAAAATCGTAGAGGGAGACCAAGAGATGAATACACTAAGCAGATTCAGAAGGATGTGGTTTGCAGTAGGTACTGGGAGAGGAAAAGGCTTGCACAGGATAGAGTAGCATGGAGGGCTGCATCAAACCAGTCTCAGGACTGAAGACCACAACAACAACAATATATATATATATATATATATATATATATATATACACCGGGTGTTACAAAAAGGTACGGCCAAACTTTCAGGAAATATTCCTCACACACAAAGAAAGAAAATATGGTATGTGGACATGTGTCCGGAAGCGCTTACTTTCCATGTTAGAGCTTATTTTATTACTTCTCTTCAAATCACATTAATCATGGAATGCAAACACACAGCAACAGAACGTACCAGCGTGACTTCAAACATTTTGTTACAGGAAATTTTCAAAATGTCCTCCGTTAGCAAGGATACATGCATCCACCCTCCGTCGCATCGAATCCCTGATGCGCTGATGCAGCCCTGGAGAATGGCGTATTGTATCACAGTCGTCCACAATACGAGCACGAAGAGTCTCTATATATATATTATCTCAATAAAAAAAACCTGCATTCAACAACGAACAAAACCTTTACTTTATCCCGAACAACTTGGATCTATAACATACTACAGTATCCACGAAATCAGTGCCAAAACAAACAATAATATTACAACATCTTTTCACTAAAACATAATTCTCTTAAGTGGTCTAGCCGGCCAGGGTGGCCGAGCGGTTCTAGGCGCTTCAGTCTGGACTGCTACGGTCGCAGGTTCGAATCCTGCCTCGGGCATGTATGTGTGTGATAGGTTACTTAGGTTTAAATGGTTCTAGGGGACTGATGACCTCAGAAGTTAAGTCCCATAGTGCTCAGAGCCATTTGAGCCATCTTATGTGGTCTCTCCATGTTTTCAAATTCAAGAACAATAGCAGTACAGATTGCACCTCAGCCTCACTCTATAAATACATGTCTTACAGTTATGACACAGTCAAAACCTCCCAAGGCCTCGCCATGCTTGAAACAAAATTGTCAAGGTCCTACTTCAGTGACCCGGATGCAGCACTGCCGCACTGTATTTTGACCGCTGAGATCACTGACTACTGCCAATGCCCGCCAGCTGCAGTGGAACAAGTAATTATTACACTTTACTCTGTACCACAAGAGTACCCTCCATCTACATCTCTGTCAGCTGCCATCTGTTCTGAAAGTAAAGCTGAAGCGTGCAGGGGCCATATAGGCTGCACGCGTGCCCGAAGTGTCCGAATGGTTGCCGATATTTTTGCGCAGATTTCTGGTATTGCAAACGTGAGTCCAGTCTCTTAACCCGTGTGCCACCTTGCACAGTAGAAAATCTCCTGGAAGAAATTTATGAAACTGGAGAAGGCTCAGTCTTCGAAAGCATAAACGTGAAAATTAAGATACAGTCATTATAGTATGTCTTAGGTAACTCGTATCTAAAAAAAATAGCATTTATTGCTTCGGCTCTAGCAGTCATTGACGAATGAAGCATTGATCCAATCTACATACCGAGCGGCGTGGAGCAATGACAAAGGGATTGCACTCGAAGTCGACCAAAGTTCAGTTCCTCTTCAGAATACCCACATTTAAATTATTCATGGTTTCCCGAAATCGTTTAAGGTAAGCGTTGAGCTCGTTCTCTTGAAGAGGAGACTATTTCCTTATCTATATTCCCCTTATCCGTACTTCTGTCGCGCCTCTAATGACGAGATGTTGTACCCTAACCTTCCTTCCTCTATTTGACTTACTTCAAAGATATTCACATAAGAGAATGCAGATTTTGAAAATTAGATAAAAGCTGCTGCGAGACATTTTCATTTATATATTTGGATAAGGCTATTGATTATGCTGTGTGGAAACGCGAAGAAATATCATCTAATCTGGAAAGTAAGCAGTAATAACAAACGCTTTTTTAAAATTTTTTATAATAAAACCGTCCCAGCTGCATAGAGATATTTGTTTATTTACCGGCGACCGGTTTAGACCGCTGCTCTGGTTTGTCACACTAAACCAGCATGATACAGTTCGCTGATGAAGTAGAGGCAGTCACCGAATTTAAAGGAGGAACTGTGTCGTGATTAATGAAATGTAAAGTTTTCCAGCTGACGACTATAATATGTGCACAATAAAAGAAAAACAAACGTAATGATGTCTTCGTGCTGGATGGCTAAATGTTAAACTTGAATAAATGGACAAATTTATCTCTCTAGAAAGTCATTGTTCATATGCGTGGCTTTTATTACATCGACCTATTTCGGTTACATCATTATCGCTGTATGAACGATTAAATGTTAATCATACGTCATAGCTTACATCCATACGATAATCCTTATATGTACTTACTCTCCTATCTGAAGTGCTGCGCACATACAGAGCGGGACACAAAAGGTGGTGTGTCCCACTTGCAGTTCAAATTGTTTGATGTTCTCTTTGGTTACCGGTATTTCCCACTGAGCACAATTATGATGTGTCGTTATGAAGTGAAACCAATTAGTTGCACAGCTGTACTACATTTTGAAACGTCCTGGCGGGTTAAAACTGTGTGCCGGACCGCGACTCGAACATAGGACCTATGCCTTTCGAGGGCTAGTGCTCTAGCGTCTGAGCTACCCAAGCACGACAAGTACGACTCAAGCTCCTTGTCACAGCTATACTTCTGCCAGTACTTCGTCTCCTACCTATCAAACTTCACAGAAGCTCTCCTGCGGACATTGCAGAACTAGCACTTCTGGAAGAAAGAATATTACGGAGACATGGCTTAACCACAGCCTGGGAGATGTTTCATTCTTCTATCCCAAAGGATGTGGCTGACCCATTTCTCCGCAATATTCTTTCTTACAAAAGTGCTGGTTCTGCAAGGTTCGCAGGAAAGCTTCTGTGAAGCTTGGATGGTAGGAGGCGAGGTACTGGAAGAAGTGTACCTGTGGGAAGGGAGCGTAACTCGTGGTTGTCTTGCTTGGGTAGCTTCGACGCTAGAGCACTTTCCCGCGAAAGGCATAGGTCCTGAGTTCGAGTCTCAGTCCGGCACACATCTTTAATCTGCCATGAAGTTTCATATCAACGCACACTCCACTGCAGAGTGAAAATCTCGTTCTATACTACATTTTGCTAGCAAAAAATATGGCAGTATGCTGACCCTTTACACGGCTACCTTAAGCTACTGCTTTTTTTCTTTTTTCACAAATAGTGCTTTACATTTAACAATGTTCAATCTCTCTCTCTCTCTCTCTCTATCTCTCTCTCTCTCTCTCTCTCTCTCTCTCTCTCTCTCTCGTTCTGTCGATGGCTCAAAAACTGAAGTGCATTTTATGTTGTTATACAGTCAGAATTTCTTTTTTTGTCCTATGAAGTAGAATGAGTTGTCAGGTAGTTATTATTTTTCTGTCCCAAGTTGATTTTATTATCTGTTAAATTTCGTACATCATTGGGTACATGGTCAACGACTTTCATGGCTGGAAACCTTGGTCCTTTATGTGCTATACTGTGGGTGGATAAGAAATAGGTAAAGAATAGTATATAATTTCTCGTTCTACCATTACCTTTAGAAATTTTTGTGTTGTTTTCGAAATGAGACCGATTATGACAAGAAGCTTCACATTGTACCGCACAAGATCTTTAAAAAATGCCCACAATATCTCAGTTCAATGCCCATGCTTCCTTCCTCAGTGACCAGTTACGCCAGAATACTATGACATAAGACATAAGAACAGGAAACGTAAGTCAACACTCCGTCGGTTTCACCTCTAAAACCAAATGTTATAGCTGAGACAGAGGAAATAGTGCTTAGGTGTTTCAGGAGCTTTGTGACATGATCTGAATCTAAGGTTCATATCAATATAAACAGTAAAATGTTTACAATTTCCTGTGTCTTTTAATCGTTTATGCTCTTATATTCTTTATAACTTTACAGTTAAGCATTTTGCAGTACAGAATTGCGTGTATTGTTTACCATCTCAGTGGTTCTACATCTACATCCATACTCCGAAAGCCACCTGACGGTGTGTGGCGGAGGGTACCTTGAGTACTTCTATCGGTTCTCCCTTCTATTCCAGTCTCGTGTTGTTCGTGGAAAGAAGGATTGTCGGTATGCCTCTGTGTGGTCTATAATCTCTTTGATTTTATCCTCATGGTCTCTTCGCGAGATATATGTAGGAGGGAGCAATATAGTGCTTGACTCCTCGTTGAAGGTATGTTCTCGAAACTTTGACAAAAGCCCGTACCGAGCTACTGAGCGTCTCACCTGCAGAGTCTTCCACTGGTGTTTACCTATCATCTCCGTAACGCTTTCGCGATTACTAAATGATCCTGTAACGAAGCGCGCTGCTCTCCGTTGGATCTTCTCTGTCAACCCTATCTGGTACGCGTCCCACACTGCTGAGCAGTATTCAAGCAGTGGGCGAACATGCGTACTGTTACCTGCTTCCTTTGTTTTCGGATTGCATTTCCTTAGGATTCTTCCAATGAATCTCAGTCTGGCATCTGCTTTACCGACGATCAACTTTATATGGTCATTCCATTTTAAATCACTCCTAATGCCTACTCCCAGATAATTTATGGAATTAACTGCTTCCAGTTGCTGACCTGCTATATTGTAGCTAAATGATAAAGGATCTTTCTTTCTATGTATTCGCAGCAGATTACACTTGTCTACATTGAGATTAAATTGCCAAGAGAGATGAAGAGGAGGAGATGGGCTGAGAGAAGGCGGTGGAGGAGTTTAAGGTGTATATCCGATTCCTACACATATTTAGCAATTACGAACGAGCACTCTTTTGGGAGTCTCTCCGCTTTGATTAATCGCTGTTATATCGATGTCCGTCGAATGCAGTCCTCTTTAAGCTTTCGTAGTCTAAGTACAGAGGCGGCCAAGTTCCTTTGCAGCAGATGACTCATGTCCGTACTGGTGTCCGTATTGACAGGCCAGTATTCCCCGTTCCGTGTGGCAAGTGATCACTCTGCAATTGCGAGGGAACGGCCAGCCCGGCTAGACCCGTGAGAATCCATCTGCGCTCCCGAGACGCCAATGGAGGCTGCCCAGCCAAGCGTTCGCCGTGGAGACAGGGGGAGACGGCGAGCGGGCGCAGCGCTACGACCCCGTGGAATTCTCGTAACGGCATTACGCCTGGGCGCTTATCGCCGAATTAGGGCTAACCTGGTTAGGAGCACTCCATCCCCTTGTTCCTCCATTTGGCTCTCCTTTGAGCGTTTTGTCTGCGACACATTTCTCTGTCGCTTGGCGGCTCTCATCGAAAGCGAGATTCCGTGCAGTGGGAATTACGAGATAGGAAACGGCACATGCACTGCAGACATGTTAATGTAGCACAGGAATCTAGCTAAATACGGAAATGATAAGTTGCGCACTGAGGCAGCAATAACTCCACGGAAACAGCGCCACATGCAGTCTCACATTTAAATATATGATCACTGGGAAAACAGATGAAAGAAGGCATTTGCTGTAATACCACCTATTACGGCTTCTTATGACAGTCTGCTCCCTCTATGTGCGAGCTGTTATTTTTCTAATTTTATTCACATTGGACAGACATGTAGGGAACGAGGGATGGAAATCGGGAACGCTGTTTCTCGGTAAGTTGAGATTAGGTATAAACTAGCGTAATTGCTAAATATGTGTAGGAATCGGATATACACCTTGAACTCCTTCACCGCCTTCTCTCAGCCCATGTCCCGCTGTTCATCTCTCTTCTCCATCTCCTCTTCCTAATGCCCCGTCTCACAGTGCATCATTTCTTCCTCCTCTGTCTGTTAATGTTAACCACGCCTGCCGCCCCTTTTCGTATCCTCTTACCCTTCTCTCCCACCTTGAGCCTTATTTATTTTTATTGCAAACGAAAAGTGGACTGGGAACTGAAATCACTTCACCATTTGCGAGATTTCTGTGAATCTGTGAATGGTTAGGATTACAAAGACTCGGTCGATACAGATTACGTAGTGGTGTTCTAATCAATAGCATGTTGTTGTGGTCTTCAGTCCAGAGACTGGTTTCGTGCAGCTGTTCATCCTACTCTATCCTATGTAAGCTTCCTCATCTCCCAGTACCTACAGCAACCAACGTCCTTCTGAATCTGCTTAGTGTATTCATCTCTTGGTCTCCCTCTACGATTTTTACCCTCCACGCTGCCCTCCAATTGGTGATCCCTTGATGCCTCTGAACATCTCCTACCAACCGATCCCTTCTTCTAGTCAACGTGTGCCACAAATTACTCTTCTCCCTAATTCTGTTCAGTATCTCCTCATTAGTTATGTGATCTATCCATCTAATCTTCAGCATTCTTCTGTAGCACCACATTTCGAAAGCGTCTATTCTTTTCTTGTCCAAACTATTTATCGTCAACGTTTCACTTCCATACATGGCCACACTCTTTACAAATACTTTCAGAAACGACTTCCTGACACTTAAATCTACACTAGATGGTAAGAAATTTTTCTTCTTCAGAAACTCTTTCGTTGCCATTGCCAGTCTACATTTTATATCCTCCTACGTCGACCGTCATCAGTTATATAGTTCCCCAAACAGCAAAACTCATTTACTACTTCAAGCGTCTCATTTCCTAATCTAATTCCCTCAGCATCACCCGATTTAATTCGACTGCATTCCATTAAACACGTTTTGCTTTTGTTGATGTTCATCTAAAATCCTCCTTTCAAGACACTGTCCATTCCGTTCAGCTGCTCTTCCAGGTCCTTTGCTGACTCTGACAGAATTACAATGTCATCGGCGAACCTCAAAGTTTTTATTTCTTCTCCATGGATTTTAATACCTACTCCGAATTTTTCTTTTGTTTCCTTCACTGCTTGCTCAATATACAGATTGAATAACATCGGGGAGGGGCTACAACCCTGTCTCACTCCCTTTCCAACCACTGCTTCCCTTTCCTGCCCCTCGGCTCTATATATCAAAAGCACATATGCTACTAATACCACTGTCCTGTTTTGTCCAAAACAGACAGCGAAGAAGAAAACAAAACAGCAGTTATGTATACAATTCTCCTTTAAAAAAATATACATGGGAGAAACAATTTGTTCACATGATCTTGTATTGTAATAGAAAATGACTGAGACAACGAAATCGAAACCACACTTTTTCATAGCACAGCATTTTCTGTGTCGCAGTCGGTTTTAATAGAAAAGTACTCAAATATACAGCGTTTCCGTCATCAACTTCAGTATAGTATCTTCTTAAAATCAGAAGTGAAACTGTCTAGAAATTTATGGTAACAGCGCTTTCTCTCTATATGCTACATGTATACGCATATTATACATGTTCCAAAATTATGTAGCCTATGCCCGTCCGAATATTCATTAGCATATCATGTAAAAATTAGAAGTACTGTTGTCGAGTACTTTCCAGATTTTTGGTAACAGCATTTCCCTTTTATGTATTAAATATATATTTATGTATTAGATACTTCTAAAAATATGTAGCCTATGTCTGTCCAAATGTTATTTAAAGTCTTGCGTAGAAATTTAAGTAAATTGTTCAAGAACTCTTCGAGATTACTGGTTATAACGTTGCCCCTTTATATAATATTTATAAATTAATATATCGTATGTATGAAAAAGTACGTAGCATACGTCGTGTCGAACGTTAATTAGAGTATCGTGTAAGAATTTGAAGTAAATCGACATTTTTGGTAACAGCGTTAGACAAAAACTTGTCATTATATTGTAATGTGGAATAGAGTACACTCTGATAAATCGAAACATTATGAGCACTACCCACCGCGACGTTGGATGCCGCGTGGTGGCTTTTCGGGCACGTGACGCGGTAACAGAAGTATTTAAGCGAAGCAGACACTGACGGGGATCACTCTAGCGAAGACATGGGCTGCAAATGGCGTAATCCATTACGATAAAAGACTTTGACAGAGGACAGGAGTTTATTACGAAGAGCCTGTTAATGAATACCTCGAAAACGGCGAAGCTGGTCGAATGTCCACGTGCTACTGTCGTGAGCATCTACGGAAAGAGATAGGACAGTGAAACTACCACAAGGCACTAACTGGCCACGACTGTTCACAGGACGAGGGGTTCAGAGGCTTGTCTGGTTTGCAAAGTAGGATAGAGGGTGATCTACTGCAGCTCTGCCAAAAGAGCACATCGTACATTGTTGAACATGGGGCTCTGGAGCAGGCCACCCCTACGTCTTCACATTGTCAATTACGATTTCAGTGGGCGCGAGACCAACGGGATTCGAATATCGGTCAGTGGAAACGTTCAGCTCTTCGGCTGAACCACATTTTTGCCACACTAGGTCGATGGTCGTTACCAGAAACGCCGTCTCCGAGGTGCACTGTGGTTCGAAACGTGCAGCGACCCACAGTTGCAGTCTGGTAATAGCAATGTTACGCTGTGGGAGACATGGCATCCGTGGCAGTAATCTAAGACGTGCTGACAGCTGTGAACCACTTGCATCCCTTCATGCTTGATGTCTCTTGCTTTATGTCTTTCCCGCTAGCGATGTCATCTTTGAGCAGTATAATTGTACGTGTCTCAGAACCAGAAAAGTGCTACAGTGGTTTGAGGAACACTATAATATACTCATGTTGAAGACTCGGCGACCAAATTCAACTGATACAAAGCCTATGGAAGCCATCTTGGTTGCTATTCGGCGCCATAACCGATTACGCATATCAGCGGCACGTTACTTACGCGAATTACACGATCTGTGCGTAGAAATACAATGCGATATACCTCCACCAACCTACCAGGAAACTGTCGAATCCCAGATACGCATAATCAGTGATGTATTTCGTTTGAAATACGGACAAACAAGCTATTAACCTGTTCGTCATAATATTTTGGCTCATGAGTGTATACCGCATACATTTAAAAATGTATAGCCTATGTCCGTCTGAACGTTTATTAGAGTACTGCGTAAAAATCTATAGCAAATTCGTCAAGCACTTTTCGAGACTTTGGTAAAACCTTTAAACAATGACTTGCCTTTATACGGTATAGATTTGCCTCTCGCTGGAAAAATGATGTTAAGTGTCTGTTTACTGTGTACTGGGCTACCATCACTATCCTCAGACTCCTGGTATAATTACACGTAATTGATATGAGGTGTGTTTTTCCTACGATCAAAGCTTGCAGTTATCACCATGCTGCAGTAGCGTGAACTGTAAAATCCGCAGCACTGCTCGGGATTTGACCCCCCTGCATACGTAATCTGCTGGAGACCGCCGTATATCTGTCTCTACCTGAACATTTTAATCTCCTTCTTCTTGACTGTTCCCACTGGGCCGGACAGCAAAATGGTTCAAATGGCTCTGAGCACTATGGGACTTAAAATAATCTGAGGTCATCAGCCCCTAGAATTTAGAACTACTTAAACCTAACTAACCTAAGGACATCACACACATCCATGCCCGAGGCAGGATTCGAACTTGCGATCGTAGCGGTCGCGTGGTTCCAGACTGTAGCGCCTAGAACCGCGCGGCCACAGAGGCCGGCGCCGGACAGCATGCCCGACTGTACAAGGCAATCGTGAATCTGGGAATTCGCTACCAACAAGCGTCACGAACTTCGTCCGACAGCAAAAACTCTATGCCCACATCGCTAGATACTTTCAAGAGAAGGACATTCATCTCTCAATTATGAGACGTGAAGATACCGGTGCGCATTGCGCGCAAAAGCCTGATTGCGTCCACAGGTGCACACCAGCCGCTGTCAGAAAATGTAACACTGTCCAATCATTTAGTCATCTTCCAATTTATTACTCGTTTACAACGTTAAGCTCTTGACCAAATAGTGACTTATTTTGGAGAAGCTGAGCTTCTTAGCCAAAATCGCTTGAAAACCACCTTTATTTTCGATTACCGGTTTCGTTAATCATGATTACCACCTTCATACGGCGACATAAGGTTATATTACACGTCTCCTGTATCAGCTATACAAGTAATCTTTCTAAACCATTGACCGGTGTGTGAGAGACGAGAGGAACGATGCATCTGCAGGTCACTGTTAAGATCACAATGGCCGCGGTGGTCTAGTGGTTCTAGGCGCGCAGTCCGGAACCGCGGGACTGCTACGGTCGCAGGTTCGAATCCTGCCTCGGGCGTGGATGTGTGTGATGTTCTTAGGTTGGTTAGGTTTAAGTAGTTCTAAGTTCTAGGTGACTGATGACCACAGAAGTTAAGTCCCATAGTGCTCAGAGCCAGCCATAAGATCACAATATACAGAGTAATTCATGTCCCATACCACTTACCGCTGTGGACTTCATTGCAGACAGAGCACTGCTGCAGTGAAGCACACAGAAGTATGTGGTATACATAATGGCATCCGTCCATCCTTGAGTGATGATGGTGTAACATGCTTGGCTCAGTCTGCAGCGTCTGCTGTGGCTAAAAAGTCCCACTTGAGAGAGGCAGTCACTACTACAGTTTGGACATGTGAAATTTGAGGGACTTAGAACAGAAGCCTCTATGTCTCTTCGCTTTGTCCTCTTCCTGATTTGTTCCTCTGTGCGTTCGTCTCCGAGAGCTTGACGCCGTTGCGCACAGTTACTCGCCAGTTGACACCGTCATCTGCAATGCTTTCCCAGCGACTTGGATTGATTCTGATCTTGGTCAGGTCTCTCTTGCAGATATCCTTGAAACGAAGAAGCGGTCGTCCCACTGGCCTCACACCTGCTGAAGTTCTCCGAACAGCAGTTGTTTTGGCATCTCTTCAGGATCCATGCGCATGACATATCCCAACCATCTTAAACGTCGATGACTCAGGACTACAAAGACTTCGGTGTTTGGTACTCTATCTCTCCAAGAGATCTGAAGGGTCTTCCGGAGACAGCGTAGGTAGAAGCTGTTGAGTCGAGATTCATGCTTAGAAAGAGTTGTCCATGTCTCACAGCTATAGAGAAGGATGCTTATAACACAAGCGTTGTAGACTTTTAATTTAGATTTTGTGGTAAGCAGTCCATTGTTCCATACTCTGATTTTCAATCTAGCCATGACACATGATACCTTTGCGATTC
Organism: Schistocerca piceifrons; assembly: GCF_021461385.2. Lineage (NCBI taxonomy): Eukaryota > Metazoa > Arthropoda > Insecta > Orthoptera > Acrididae > Schistocerca > Schistocerca piceifrons. Next base: position 86,705,474 of record NC_060141.1, read on the forward strand.
TGTTAGTAATTTCAGTGTCCATGGACAAGTTGCTACGTATTGTGGATCCCAAGTAGGTAAAGTCATCAACTACCTGGAGAGGATTGCCATCAATGCTGATGGCTGGAAGGTTGGTAGTGCTCTGCGCCATGATCTTAGTCTTTTGGAGGCTGATGAGTAGACAAAATTTTTCACAGGTATGTGATAATTTGATAATTATCTGTGTTCGCTACTACACCTGCATCGTCCGCATATAACAACTCATGGATAACAACTGTATTTACTTTGGTCTTGGCCTTGAGGCGAGCAACGCTGAAAAGATTTCCATCAGACCTCGTATGTAGATACACTCCTATCTCACAGTCTTCAAAGGTAAATCTGAGCAGAAGGGAAAAGAAAATCCCAAATAATGTAGGAGCTAACACACATCCCTGTTTCACGCCGCTATTAACAGGGAATGCCTCTGATGTTTTACCGTTAAGCAGATTGTTGCTTGTGTTTTCTCATGGAAAGAGACAATTATTTGTAGTAGTTTAGGTGGGCATCCAATCTTCTGCAACAGTTTGAAAAGTCCATTTCTGCTCACTAAATCAAACGCTTTAACAAGGTCAGTGAAAGCAATATAAAGTGGCCTCTGCTGCTCACGACACTACTCTTGTAGCTGTCTTAAGGAGAAGATCATATCTACGGTTGATGGGCCAGGCCTGAAGCCACACTAAGATTCTGGGTAGATTCTGAAAGCTATGGTTTGTAATCGCATTAGGATGACTCTTGCATAAGCTTTCCCGGTTACACTTAGTAATGAAATGCCTCGGTAATTGTAACATTCACTTCTGTTCCCTTTCTGTTTATATAGAGTAACTATCCTCGAATTCCGCATACTCATCGGGACATAACCTTCTTCCCAGCTCGTTGTGATAAGTGAATATAAATGTTTGAGAAGAACAGTATGTGGTATGGGACATGAATTATTCTGCATATTGTGATTTTAACAATGACTTGCAGATGCATTGTTCCTCTCGTCCCTCACATACCGGGTAGTGGTTTAGAAAGATAATGTGCCCTAATAGGTTTCCGGTTAGAATTAATTAGACGGTGTACTTCGTGGTTCAAATTTTGATGTTAACCTTATCTTTAAAGTAATTTCTGCTGTACCTCATTACTAAAGAGGTGAATAGTCGATGTGCACGTATATTCCTTGTTGGCTAGAGGAGTTTCTACACATATTGTTGTTAATAGCCCACATCGTACAAAAGCCTTGGGCGGGTCAGTAGGTAGTAGGAGTGTTCATCTCCTCATGGAGGTCCTGAATTAGGAGGCCTAAGGAAACACACGCTCTGCCACACACTGACACATCCATGGCTAAGGTGTGATACGGGCCATTAAGTACGTCGTAAGTTTCGATACGCAACCAGGTTACAAACGATTCATGTAAGCGCTGGCGGTTAACTTCTGTAGTCACCTTTACTGAGCTCAGTAGTACTCTATGGGAGATGGAACCTAATTCCTTTCTACTTCTGTCTTTCTTCTGCTTCCTCTCAGTTTTTAGAGTCATTTAACAAGTCCTACAATTGTTCCTGACTTTCAGTGAAGACTTCAATGTCATCAGTGAACCTTATCGTTGATATCCTTCAAGTCTACATTTTAATTCCATTCCTGAGTTCTTTTATTTCCGTCTTTCCTTCTTCGACTAACAAAGTGAAAGATAGGGTCAAAACACTGGATCCTTGTCTTACATGGTTTCTAATCCGAGCACTTCGTTCTTGATTGGTTGGTTGGTTGGTTGGCTGGTTGATATGAGAGGAAGGGACCAAACAGAGAAGCCATCGGTCCCATTGGATTAGAGAAAGGTGGGGTAGCAAATCGGCCGTGCCCTTTCAAAGAAACCATCCCAGCATCTGCCTGAAGTGATTTAGGTAAATCACAAAAAACCTACATCAGGATGGCCGGAATCGGGTTTGAGCCTCCGTCCTACCGAATGCGAGTTTCTTGATAGTCCATTCTTATGTTTCCTACGAGTCTCATATACTTCTTGTGTATTACCCACATTTCACTACATCCTACATTTATTCCTGATAATTTCGAACACATCTTCTTCTAGTCAACAATTTCAATGAAAGTATCTTGTTAGGAGTAGCAGTAACAATAGTAATGGCCGTCAGACACCGTAACGCTGCTTGCGGAGAATGGGATGTAGATACAGAAGTACGACATTATGTGTGCAAACGTCGGCTCGTTCTGTCAATGCGGGGAACCGCTCTGTTATACGGGAAACCCGTTCGCCTGGAACACACAGGCTGCTCCGGTAGACGCCTTTCGGGAGCGTCTCGCGCCGTCAGATTTCATTTCCTATTTCTGCGCGCAGAGTGTCTGTCTGGCTCGTAAGGGACCGCTCCCTCCGCCTTGCCGAGAGATTGCACCGCCGACGCGACGTGACGAGGAAAGGCCAAGGGCAGAGGCTCACTGAGCATCGAAAAAAGAAAACTTATTTCAACTTTTATTTCCACACTCTGTAAAACAAGCGAAGGAAGGAAGATTAGTGTTTAACGCGCCCTAGCCACAGAGAAATGCGTGGCAGCGGGTACTCCCCATTATAAGAGTAGTTACGGCTTCTGCCAGTTCCTTTCATGTATGCAGCGCGGAAAGAATAAGTGCTCCAACATCAATCAGCACTAGGCAGTCTATAATTACTCCAATCTTGTCTTCATAGTTGCTATGGGAGCGACACATAGAGAGTAATGTTTTGCCAGAATCATCACTTACAATAAACTGAAACGTTGTGAACAGCGTTTCACGGAAGAGATTTAACTTCAAGCGTCTGCTAGTTCGGTTGTTTCATCATCTGCATGACGGTCTCCCGTGGTTCAGAAAAACCTGTGACCATTCATGTTGTCCTTTTCTGTATACCTTCACCATCCATTATTCGGCCCGCTCGCTTGAGCAGCATTCTGGGAAGTGTCATATGAGTGTTTCGTAAGCAATCTCCTTTGAACCTATGTGACATGTCCCTACAAATTATTACTTCCACGTATTTGTTTCAGGTGACCGATTAGATGGAAACACGTACGTAAATACTGATATATTCCTTTGTACTAGTCGAACGCTTCCAATTGCGACTTATTCATACCGTGTATTCCACTGAAAGTCAGTGGCTCTGAGCACTATAGGACTTAACATCTAAGGACATCAATACCATAGAACTTAGAACTACTTAAACCTAACTAACCTAAGGACATCACACACATCCGTGCCCGAGGCAGGACTCGAACCTGCGACCTTAGCGGTCGCACGGTTCCAGCTTCTTTACAGCTATAATTTCTGTGTGACCGAGTAAGCTATTTTGGCGCAATAATTCTTGACAGTCTCCTCGGGACATCTGCTGAATCTTAATATAAACATGACTCAACAATTCGGCGATCCATGCGTCCGCCATCTTCAGCCAAACCGCCACCACCGTTGCTGCTGCTGCTGATGATGATGAAAACACATGCCAAGGCTTCGTTCTTTATTTATTTTGTTACTTATCTCGTGTGTGTAAAATCGATTTCATGGCCTAGGGCTCACACTGGACAGGAAACTTTGTTGGTCTCTGCACGTCTCTTATTTGGCTGCCCGTTGTACACGTTCCCTTAATGTCCTCAGAGTTCTTAGTGGTTCATCTTGGGGAGCGGATCGCACTGTCCTGCTTCGCTTGTATCGGTCCATAGTCCGATCAAAGCTGGATTATGGGAGCCTCGTCTACTCGTCTGCTCGGCCATCCCTCTTACGTCGTCTCAACTCCATCCACCATTGGGGGTTACATCTTGCGACCGGAGCATTCTACACTAGTCCCGTCGAGAGTCTTTATGCTGAAGCTGCCGAATTACCATTGACCTACCGGCGCGACGTACTGCTTTGTCGGTATGCCTGCCGGCTGCTGTCAATGCCCGACCACCCCACTTATCAGTCCCCTTTACCGATTCTCTCGACCGTCAGTAAGGGTTTTATGTGTCTACCCTGCTGCCCCCTGGAGTCTGCTTTCGTCGCCTGCTTCGGCAATTGGATTTTGCCCTCCCTACCACCTTCAGAGAGGGTGAGAGCCCGACACCACCGTGGCTCCAGGCTCCGGTTCATATTTATCTCGACCTCAGCTCGCTCCCGAAGGAGGGTACTCCGGCTGCAGTGTATTGCTCACGGTTTGTCGAACTTCGTGTGCGACTTGCCAGTCACACCTTTATTTACACTGATGGCTCCAAAACTGACCATGGTGTCGGCTGTGCCTTTGTCGTCGGGGCCGGCACCTTTAAATACCGGCTCCTCGACCAGTGTTCCAGCTTTACGGCCGAGCTTTTTGCTCTCCATCAGGCCGTTCAGTATGCCCGCCGCCACCGCCATTCATCGTATGTACTCTGTTCTGATTCACTCAGTGCTCTTCAGAGCCTTGGAGCTCCATATCCGGTCCATCCCTTGGTGCAACGGATCCAGCAGTCCCTCCATTGTTCTGCTGCTGATGGCTCTCCTGTCAGCTTTCTGAGGGTTCCCGGCCATGTAGGAGTGCCTGGGAATGAGGCTGCTGATGCTGCAGCCTTTCCTGCCTCGGCCAGCCTCCCATTGTGTCCCGTCATATGACATTAGTGGGGTTGTTGGTAAGAGGCTTGTGTCTTTGTGGTGGGATACTTGGTCATCACTTCAAGGAAATAAGCTCCGGGCAGTAAAACCGTTCCCAACTGCTTGGACAACCTCCTCCCGACCATCTCGGCGAGAAGAGGTGCTTCTGACCAGGTTGCGGATTGGGAATTGCCGGTTTAGCCACCCCTACCTGCTCTCCGGTGACCCAGCCCCGAAGTGCCCTTGTGGTCATGCATTAACAGTGCGCCATGTTTTATTGTCGTGTCCCCGTTTTAGTCAATCTATTGTTGTCCTGTCTCTGCCATCTACTTTACAGGATATTTTAGCTGATGACGCTCGAGCAGCTGCTCGTGTTCTTCGTTTTATTGCTTTGACTGGCTTGTCCAAAGACATCTAACTCCTTCACTTATTTTATCTGCATCTTTGTAAGAACTTTCTGGGGTCCCCACCCCCTTGAGTTTTACTAGATTCTATGTGCTCTAACAATTGTGACTGGGCGCTAATGACCTCAGTAGCAGAGCGCTCTTAAACCCCAAACAAAACCCCAAACAAAAAAAAACAAACAAAAAAAATATTTAATGGCATGTTTGTCTCATCTTAAGCTGTCCGATAAGCCTGCTTTATAAATCATATACTCTAAATACTGTTACTGCCGTTCCATCAAGGGCGAGGCCTGTAATGCGTCTGCCAGACTGAACATACTTGTCAGTTAACAATTCAGTTGATTTTCGTTTGACATTGATAGCAAAGAATGTTTGAAACGATTTATCAAAGGGGGCAGACGCATTATAGGCCAATACAGTACTTAGAGTATTCGATTCATGAAGCACGCCTAACAGGTACCTGGAGATGACACAATACTGTCTTGAAAACAGTACGTAGGTGGTTCCACGAAAATATTGGCATAGGATACTATGTTTTACCGTATTGTGACGTGTACAGTTTTACTTTTATGAAAATTTGAAAAACGTTGCCAATCTTTGCACCACGTTGAAGTCTTATCAGTAGCTGACTGAATATTTGTACAATTTTTTTGACTGGCGTTACTTTATTGTGGGCAACTCCACGGTCTGGAAAAAGCATGAGGACACTGTTTTTTGTATCCCGCCTGGAAGGCGGCGCATGGGTAGGAGAAGGAGCAGGAAAAATACGTCGGTACTGCAGTGAGTAAGAATGGTTTACTGGTGCAAGAAAGAATACATAACTTTGTACAGATGCGAAGTCTTCGACCCGTCGTATGGAGAACAAACTAAAGCGAAGTGTCCTGGCTGGCTGCACCTGATCAAATGGGCTGAAGCAGTCACGGAGCTCGTAGACCTCGACAGCACCGGCTAGAGGGCACTGTCGCCTGTGTCTCGTGGTAGTGCCAACCTTTGAAACTATGCGTTGCTATCGGTACCACACAATTAACCAACAGACATAATAAATATAGGCGTGGTTTGTGCTTGCATATCGCTATAGCTTCGCAACATCCCCTCCCCCCCTCTTCACCCACGCCTCTTTCTTTTCCCAAGGTATTTACATGGAATGGTAGCTTTTCACCCAAGCCAACCACATAAAAGGTTTCAGCTTGGAACTGCAGGGGTTGGAACACACCAATGGACTTCTTACGACATGTCGGTGAAGCAGCTACGAATAGAGTGCCCAAGTGGCAGAGACTGACGAAATTTTCCTTCTAGAATACCAGGAATGTTGTGGAATGTTCCAGAATGTTCTAGAATTTTCCATAATTTGCCAGTATGTTGTAGAATGCTCTCGAATATTCGATTGGCCGATTGCGTTGGGAATAGGTTCCATTTGAGAACGGTATATATAGTCGATGGTGGGAAGCTTGTGCCAACATACTTAAATTTGTCAATTAAAGAGGGTCAAGGCAAAGTGAAAATGGTAGAAATAAATTTAAGTGGAAGTGAATTGCTTCAGGGCGTATTAACTGTAATTTTTGTGTGTTAGGTAATTTCAGCATCTCACTGGGTGCTGAAACGTTAAAGAGGAGGAAATCTTGTTGGCGATGAACTGAAAAGTTGGAAACAGAATTAACAGTGTAGAAATGAACCAGATGAGGAGCGAGAAGCCCACTTAACTCCACAACGGAAGAGAATCAATAGAGTGCGAGAAAACGTAACGGGAAATTAGAGAGAAGTGATTGAGTCACTTAGTAAACACACACAGAGAAACTGCCTAACAAACAAGATTACGAAATGAAGTATGTAGCGTTACTGAGAGTGAAGTTCATGAAAGACAACTATCGCAAGGGCGTAAGTAGTGGAGGAGAAGTGCAGAGCAGGAGTAATAGACATTAGGGTTTGGCATACGAATGTTTTCGACTGTTCTGGAATGTTTGAGAAACTTCCAGACATTTCTTCAAAGTTGTCGAATATTTACGAATATTTGGAAATTTGTCGCTTGTATGAGGAAATGAATGATACAGTAATTTACTTTAAATTAGGTTGCTATTGAATATTTAAGTAGATTTAAGAATATTTAACAGTATTTTAGAATATTTCAGAGTTTTTTTTGAAAGTGAAATACGTCTTTACTCTTTTTTGAATGCTCACTTTTATCACGTTCACTAATTTTTTAGTGACCTGTAATGTTCTCCGGAAACAAACAAAAATAAAGACCAAGCAACGGGGCTGTCGTTCAGCGAGCATTGCAATAAGATACCGACGGGTATCCCGCCGTATAAGGCCGCCCGTAAGGGTGACGTTCCGACGTTCCGGAAAGGCTACACCCTCCTTCCCCTCTACTTATGTATGACTTGTCCACCCAAACATTGGTATGTTTCCACATTGCCCTTTGATATGTTTCCTTCGTTCTTAGTGGTCAGAAACTATGGTTATGTAGTTTGTATTACTCATGATTCTTTACAGATTTTTTTTTCAGATTAATTTGCGGGTGATAAATAAATCGTAATGCACCATTAAAGAAAGTAGTCACTACACAGCCTGTGACTACCACGTATTTATTTTGACGTTCGTAACAACTCTGCTACAATCCTCAAAAAATTGGTACCGCAACAATGAACTTGCAGTGTAGTAAACAAGCTGTGACAAAATTTGTGCGAAGGTGCAATATGGATGAGCATCTCCTGCATATACCACGCAGTTTCCACATTCCATTAGGCCAACAGAGCATGCCATCTGGAAAGTAATTCAGCTGAGTACGCCACAGACCCAATTCACATCTGTTTGTCTGGTGGTTCCATTGCCGGCGGGAAATCTGATGTGGCTGGAAATAGGAGGGAATCATATAAGACACGAAATGTGCAATTAACTAACAAGGTCTGTGTTTTTTGAAAGAGACCGCCCTCGCACTCGTATTAAATTGTAATAACTCAATGAGCACTTACCAGACTACTCATCAATATTACTCCTCATCCTGTGATATCTGCTACTCACTATCTTCTCTGTGACTCTCGCCGTACTGGATATTCAGTTGTCTTTTCTGAGTCTCTAGTTAGTCGATATTATGGGGAATGGATTGGCCGACAGTTGGGCTAGAGATGCGACTACTAGCTCATAATTTGCTTTGACGATCGCAGGTTCCGATTTCAGAATGCAAATAGGAACTCCATGTAAACATCTGGTGGACTTCTGCCCCCTCTAATGAATTCCGCACTATTAAGGGAACCGGGGATGCTTGGCATTCCTCCTGCCGTATCTCGCAGGAGGGATCCACCGTTCCATATCGCTTCCACATCGATCGTACTAGATTGATCCATAGTTCTATCTTATGTAATGAGCCATCCCCAACCTGTGGTTGTGGGGCCTTACAGCCCGTAACTCACATGCTGTTCGGATGACGCCTCCTTCTGCCACTTCACGCAAAACATGGTCTTCCGTATACAATGCCTCCAATATTGACGGATGACATATGGACAGTTGAAATGATTCTTTGTTTCCTCCGAGACAGTGGTTTTATTATCGGATCTAGCTTTTCAGATTGCTTTCGGGTCGGATTACGGTAGTTTCGGTTGTGAGTACTGCTTGACCTGTGAAGGGACGTTATTCTGTTTTAAATTATTTTAGACGTAGTTAGCTCTTTCTTCCTACTGCAACCTATGACACCACATCTCTGTGGATGGTCATATATTTTCTACCTGTTGTACGAAGTTTGTTTTATTAGTTGAGCTGAATATTAATCTTGTAAATATTTTGTCAAGCTGCAAATGCTATTTGTTATTTAAGAAAGATAATACACATGCAATGTTAACATTTTGTAAGAAGACAATCTGGCGTAGTTAGAGGAAAGCTATTGTAAAAGAGTGTAGTAAACTGTAAACGCACTATCACTCGGCGTGCGAGCGCGCCAAAAAACTAGCAGTTCGGAGTCGCGAAGAGAGGATTGGTATCGCTGGTTATGTGTATTCGACGGTATGGCTACCCAAAAGTGCGGAGGTAAAAAGTCTGTTTCAGAAGTGCGGAGCAGTGAAAACTGAAACGGTTGTTTTTACGGGTGTTTAATATGGGAAAGCTACGTGTATGGCGATTATTGGGCACAGTACAAATCTACATCTACATGGATACTCTGCAAATCACATTTAAGTGCCTGGCAGAGGGTTCACCGAACCACCTTCACAATTCTCTATTATTGCAATCCTGTATAGCGCGCCGAAAGAATCAACACCTATATCTTTCCGTACGAGCTCTGATTTCCCTTTTTTTTATCGTGGTGATCGTTCCTCCCTACGTAGGTCGGTGTCAACAAAATATTTTCGCAATCGGAGGAGAAAGTTGGTGATTGGACTTTTATGAGAAGACTCCGTCGCAACGAAAAACGACTTTCTTTTTATGATGTCCAGCCCAAATCCTGTATCATTTCTGTAACACGCTCTCCCATATTTCGCGATAATAAAAACGTGCTGCCTTTCTTTGAACTTATTAGATATACCCCGTCAGTCCTATCTGGTAAGGAGCCCCCACCACGCAGCAGTATTCTAAGAGAGGACGGACAAGCGTAGTGTAGGCAGTCTCCTTAGTAGGCCTGTTACATTTTCTAAGTGTCCTGCCAGTCTTTGGCTAGCCTTCCTCACAAAATTTTCAGTGTGTGCCTTCCAATTTAAGTTGTTCGTAATTGTAATACTTAGGTATTTAGTTGAATTTACGTCTTTTAGATTAGACTGATTTATCGTGTAACCGAAGTTTGAGATCCTTTTAACACTCGTGTGGATGACCTCACACTTTTCGTTATTCAGGGTCAACTGCCACCTTTCGCACTATTCAGATATTTTTTCTAAATCGTTTTGCAGGTTTTTTTTTGACCTTCTGATGACTTCAATAGTCGATAAACGACAGCGTCATCTGCAAACAATCGAAGACGACTGCTCAGATTGTCTCCCAAATCGTTTATATAGATAAGAACAGCAAAGGGCCTATAACACTACCTTGGGGAACGCCAGAAATCACTTCTGTTTTACTCGATGACTTTCCGTCAGTTACCGAACTGTGACCCCTCTGACAGGAAATCACAAATCCAGTCACATAACTGAGACGATATTCCATAAGCACGCAATTTCAATACGAGCCGCTTGTGTGGTTCAGTGTCAAAAGCCTTCCGGAAATCCAGAAATAAGTAATCAATCTGAAATCCCTTGTCAATAGCATTCAATAATTCATGTGAATGGAGATCTAGTTGTGTTTCACAGGAACGGTGTTTTCTAAACCCATGTTGACTGTGTGTCAATAGACAGTTTTCTTGTAGGTAATTCATAATGTTCAAACACAATATATGTTCTAACATCCTGCTACATACTGACGTCAACGATATGGGCCTGCAATTTAGTGGATTACTCATATTACCTTTCTTGAATATTGGTGTGAGCTGTGCAGCAAGAGTAATTCACATAACAGCAAGAGTACTGCATGCCATTGTTATTGGCAATGGTATGGCAAGAAGATCAACCTGCGCCCTATTTTACCACTAAATGAAGCCACCCGACAAACCAACGGCATCATGAAGTGAAGTAAGATCAAACATTTTATAACTAGAAGTTGGAATTTTATTGCTTGAATAACATTGTTTTCGTGCATATTGTCATTATCCAAGTAGCATCCATTCTATCGCTTTGTACGAACCGAGATAATCAGAAAATGAAATGAAAATGAAGTGAATATTAATTCTTTAGATAATCAAAGAGTAATTTTTCCAACTTTTGGAAAATGACGTAATAATGAAATCTTTCGTTGTTGTATGAATAATGTCAGAAACAGAATGATGCAAAATCCAGTATTAATTCATTTGCTAAAGTAGAATAACTTTCATACTAAAAAAATTGGTAGTAAATCTTTACGTAACTTGGACAACAAATTTCATTGTTAAAGGATAGTTGTGAGTTACAGCATGGCACATAATTTATAACTACGAAGAGTTAGGTAAAGGTAAAGGACAGTCATTACAAATGAGTAAATTCAAAGAATCTTTCTCCTTGCTTCAATTCCGACAGCCAGTATTGCGGTGGGTAACGTAAAAAAATTTTTTTGTCCATAGCCAGTAAATAACCTTACTTTAATTGGTTGTTGAAAATTAATATAATACGTTGTAGGTGTTTGCTATTTTATTATTGTCTGACTACTGTGACGTGTGGTGTGGAGTACTTTAACGTGTGCGTTAAGTATTGCTCCTACGTCATGACGCCAGTAACTATTATTACGTAAGGCTTCTTACGAGTATAAAGTTAAGTTTCAATTTAATTATTTTCGTTCCGGTGAAGAAATGGCGACCATAGCTTATTTTCATTAACGACGTACTTCGGAAAACTTTTTCTCAAATTTTCTGCTAATTTCTGTTAATAAAAATCTAGTTTACGTAATAAAAATATACACTACTGGCCATTAAAATTGCTACACCAAGAAGAAATGCAGATGACAAACAGGTATTCATTGGACGAATATATTATACTAGAACTCACATGTGATTACATTTTCACGCAATTTGAGTGCATAGATCCTGAGAAATCAGTATCCAGAACAATCACCTCTGGCCGTAATAACGGCCTTGATACGCCTGGGCATTGAATCAAAGAGAGCTTGGATGGCATGTACAGGTACAGCTGCCCATGCAGCCTCAACACGATACCACAGTTCGTCAAGGGTAGTGACTGGCGTATTGTGACGAGCCAGTTGCTCGGCCACCATTCACCAGACGTTTTCAGTTGGTGAGAGATCTGGAGAATGTGCTGGCCAGGGCAGCAGCCGAACATTTTCTGTATCCAGAAAGGCCCGCATTATCCTGCTGAAATGTAGGCTATCGCAGGGATCGAATGAAGGGTAGAGCCACGGCTCGTTGTAACGTCCACTGTTCAAAGTGCCGTCAATGCGAACAAGAGATAATCGATACGGGTTACCAGTGGAATCCCATAACATCATGCCGGGTGATACACCAGTATAGCGATGACAAATACACGCTTCGAATGTGCGTTCACCGCGATGTCGCCAAACACGGATGCGACCATCATGATGCTGTAAACAGAACCTGGATTCATCCAAAAAAATGTTTTGCCATTCGTGCACCCAGGTTCGTCGTTGAGGACACCATCGCAGGTGCTCCTGTCTGTGATGCAGCGTCAAGGGTAACCGCAGCCATGGTCTCCGAGCTAATAGTCCATGCTGCTGCAAACGTTGTCGAAGTGTTCGTACAGATGGTTGTTGTCTTGCAAACGTCCCCATGTGTTGACTCAGGGATCGAGACGAGGCTGCACGATCCGTTACAGCCATGCGGATAACATGCCGGTCATCTCGACTGCTAGTGATACGAGGCCGTTGGGATCCAGCACGGCGTTTCGTATTACCCTCCTGAACCCAGCGATTCCATATTCTGCTAACAGTCATTGGATCTCGACAAACGCGAGCAGCAATGTCGCGATACGATAAACCGCAATCGCGATAGGCTACAATCCGACCTTTATCAAAGCGGGAATCGTCATTTCTCCTGCTTACACGAGGCATCACAACGACGTTTCACCAGGCAACGCTGGTCAACTGCTGTTTGTGTATGAGAAATCGGTTGGAAACTTTCGTCATTTCAGCACTTTGTGGGTGTCGCCACCGGCGCCAACCTAGTGTGAATGCTCTGGAAAGCCAATCATTTGCATATCACAGCATCTTCTTCCTGTTGGTTAAATTTAGCGTCTGTAGCACGTCATCTACGTGGTGTAGCAAATTTAATGTCCAGTAATGTATAAAGTTAACTGAGCTTTGTTTATAATCGTCATTTCTAAAGTACTGAGCAGTGGCGATTCGGTTATAACTTCATCTACTTCTCTCGGCCTTACATTGTTCTTGGGAGTAGATGCCCTTTTCCCCACAGATTAGTTCAAATGGCTCTGAGCACTATGGGACTTAAGTTCTGAGGTCATCAGTCCCCTAGAACTTAGAACTACTTAAACCTAACCAACCTAAGGACATCACACACATCCATGCCCGAGGCAGGATTCAAACCTGCGACCGTAGCGGTCGCGCAGCTCCGGACTGTAGCGCCTAGAACCACTCGGCCACTCCGGCCGTCTTTCCCCTCAGATTAGGGACTTACGGTACATGATCATACAGGGGAAGCTTAATTGACCAGAGAGGTAGAAGGGTTATAAACCTACTTTACTTTTTAGGAAGGCCCCTGATACAGAGAACTCGGATGAATGTAGATCGATGTCGAAAAATTCGTTGAAAAGAGTAATTGTGCTTCCTCTGAGAGAGTGGGTTTTATTCCAACCTTTAACTAATTATAAGGAAACAGCGAGGTTTGCGGAAGGAAGGCCACGTAATGGACCCCTGGGGCGCATTCGATTGCGCCCACGCACCTACCGATAGGATTATTTTTCTCTTCTTATTTTACTATTTTCAGTCTTCGTAGAGTTCAATACTTTTTATCCGTTTAACGTTTGCTATTTCGAATCTCCTCTCCACCCGGCTTCAATGAAGTATTTATTCCGTTGCAGCTTTACTCTTTGTGATACCCCCTTTTCTAAATTAATCTGGCAGTCGACCGTTCCCAGGCATGGAAAGACGCAAAGCTGTAAAACACCCACGTAAATACATTCTGTGAAACAAATGATTCTAGCTTTTTAGAGAGGTATCTTCTGTCAGACTCCCTACTTGCCTCGTGTATAGACCCATGCTTTGAAAGTAGGCCTGGTAGTTCTTCACGTTCATCTTTGGTGACAGTATTTTCGTTAAACTTCAAAACGTTCCTTTTTTAGAAACGGCCATTGTATCTACCTTGTCCTAACCGGTATTTCTCTGTTTCAGCAGTAGTGAGACGAGGCGATATGGAAATATTGATAAGGTGATGCAATTGCCCGGCCTCCATTGTAGCAGCTATATGCAAATTTGCGAGATCAATAACAGAACCTGCCTTCACTGTCTTTTCGTAACATACGAGGTCCGATTACAGTTTGTTGCACGCATCTTTACCCAAGCCAACATTGTCGATTCAAACCTTTGTTACCTGTACATGGTCTAGTAACATCCCCTTAGTGACTAACCACGAACTCCGGCTACGCCGATCATTTCATTTCCTTTAACAGAACGTCTCATCCTTCTAGTAATAAATTCCTGCTCTCGTCAATTCCATAAGCAAACATTTTACATCATTTCTAACCGGAACAAGAAATTTATTATATCCTGCATCCGGTCAGTGGAAGAGGGAGGAGCTTCAGTCGTGGGGGAGGATACTGGACGGACCTGTACCGGTACGCACGTGACAGCAGGCGCTATTAATATATTCCTAGACACGCGCATAAAAACGGCATTTTCCGGGGCTCATACCTTCGGTTCTGTTGTTGAGAGAAAGGTAGAATCAAGCGTTTTGTATATCTTTTGAGTAAGAGACCACTTGTATACTGAAGAGAAGGATCGTATTACTGCAACCATCCTACAGCATGGTCAAAGATTGAATATTACGCACTTCCTCCAGGCTAGACAAACAAAAATAAGTAACCGCAGCACATTGCTCAAATTGTTATGATATATTCTGTAGGTATTTGTCCCATCTTCGTGTTTTCAAATATCTTTACCCGTTGTCTACCAACATCAAAACAGGGCTGTGGATTCCTACGTGGGTATGCGCAGCAAATGGCTGTAATTTTTACGACATATTTCTAAGATACCGATCTCGAATAACCTTGAAAATTCTCCTTGTATCTTTATCCGTTTTCTAGCCCAGAGGTTCAAAGTTATCCCACTTGTGCACGTAAAATAAGTACGTAAAATTCGGTATGAGGCGAAGGCGTAGAATGGGGAGATATGTTGTCAAACGTCTGCGTTATCATTAAAAGGTTTCCAGGAATCCACTGTTGTAGTATTGATGCACATGCAAAATTTTTATGCAGGGCAAATCCGCTCTGAAGTGTAAAATTAGTTTCGCATTATTCCTTTTTCATATGAGTGAAATATCAAAATTTTACTGAGTCATTAAGTTCTTTTAAGCCAACGGCCTTGCCGCAATGGTAACACCGGGCCCGTCAGATCACCGACGTTAAGCGCTGTTGGGCAGGGCTAGCACTTGGATGGGTGACCATCCAGACGGCCGAGCGCTGTTGGCAACCGGGGTGCGCTCAGTTCTTGTGAGGCAAACAAAGGAGCTACTTGTTTGAGAAGCAGCGACTCCGGTCTCGAAACTGACATAGGCCGGGAGAGTGGTGTGCTGACCACATGCCCCTTCATATACGCATCCAGTGGAGCCTGTGGTCTGAGGTTGACACGGCGGCCGGTCGGTACCGTTGCGCCTACCAAGGCCTGTTTGGACGGAGTTAACTTCTTTTCTTTTCATATAAGTCACATGACCTGATGTAGCGGGGAAAAGGAGGGAACCTGCTGAAAAAAAGGCCCGTATTGGAGCACAAGAAAGTCGAGGACTGACTGAAAATTTCTACTGGGATTTTCTATTGCATTCCTTTATTACTGGTCCCTAGCATCAACATTGATGTTAATGCCTCAATTTTATCAACATTCTAACTCGATCAGATTTCCAGCTGATATACTAACTCCAGATATTGAACATGGGACGATTGACCTCGTGTTGTTCACAGTCCCTCAATCCGCCTACCCCCCCCCCCCCCCAACAACCAACCAACTCAATAATTGTGACGTAATTATTAAGTTTTTCCAACTTCTGCTCAGTGTGTAGCTTATACACCGCTTCGGTCTTTTTCCAGTCGATATTTACCCTTAATTTCAAACTCACTCCCTTCGTTCTTGAATGTGGATGCTCTAGACGGAAATCATGTAGTCTCTCTGAGAAAACGCGAGGTCGTCTCAGGAAGTGCCAATAATACACAACTGGATATTAAAATTGCTACACCACCAAGATGACGTGCTACAGACGAGAAATTTAACGGACAGGAAGAAGATGCTGGGATATGCAAATGATTAACTTCTCAGAGCATTCACACAAGGATGGCGCCGGTGGCCACACCTACAACGTGCTGACATGAAGGAAGTTTCCAACCGATTTCTCATACACAAGCAACAGTTCACCGGCGTTGCATGGTGAAACTTTGTTGTGATTCCTCGTGTAAGGAGGAGAAATGCGTACCATCACGTTTCCGACTTTTATTTATGAAGGTCGGATTGTAGCCTATCGCGATTGCGGTTTATCGTATCGCGACATTGCTGCTCGCGTTGGTCGAGATCCAATGACTGTTAGCAGAATATGGAATCGGTGGGTTCAGGAGGGTAGTACGGAACGCCGTGCTGCATCCCAACGGCCTCGTATTACTAGCAGTCGAGATAACAGGCACATTATCCGCATGGCTGTAACGGATTGTGCAGCCACGTCTCGATCCCTGAGTCAACAGATGGGGACCTTTGCAAGACGACAACCATCTGCACGAACACTTCGACGACGTTTGCAACAGCATGGACTATCGGCTCGGAGACCATGGCTGCGGTTACCCTTGACGCTGCATCAAAGGCAGAAACAACTGCGAAGGTTTACTCAACGACGAACCTGGGTGCACGAATGGCAAAACGTCACTTTTTCGGATGAATCCAGGTTATGTTTACAGCATCATGATGGTCGCATCTGTGTTTCGCGACATCACGGTGAACGCACATTGGAAGCGTGTATTCGTCATCGCGATACTGGCGTATCACCCAGCGTGATGGTATGGGGTGCCATTGGTTACACGTCTCGGTCACCTCTTGTTCGCATTGACGGCACTTTGAACAGTGGACGTTATATTTCAGATGTGTTACGACCCGTGGCTCTACCCTACATTCGATCACTGCGAAATCCTACATTTCAGCAGGATAATGCACGACCGCATCTTGCAGGTCCTGTACGGGCGTTTCTGGATACAGGAAATCTTAGACTGCTGCCCTGGCCAGCACATTCTCCAGGTCTCTCACCATTTGAAAACGTCTGGTCAATGGTGGCCGAGCAAGTGGCTCGTCACAATACACCAGTCACTACTCTTGATGAACTGTGATATCGTGTTGAAGCTGCATTGGCAGCAGTACCTGTACACGCCATCCAAGCTCTGTTTGACTCAATACCCAGGCGTATCAAGGCCTTTATTACGGCCATTGGTGGTTGTTCTGGGTACTGATTTCTCAGGATCTATGCACTCAAATTGCGTGAAAATGTAATTACATGTCAGTTCTAGTATACTGTATTTGACCAATGGAAACCCGCTTATCATCTGCATTTCATCTTTGTGTAGCAATTTTAATGGTATAGCAATTTTAATGGGGCAGTAGTGTATATACTGCTTCTTTTTCCACTTGGTAGAGGTGGAAATTTACGTTACAGTCGCTTAACGCAGTTTTGATTATATTGAATGGCTTCGTTCTCCTTCCAGTTCTGGAACTTGCATTGTCCAGATTAAGTTTAATGTAAGCTGTAACATGTCGCAGTTTTTCAGGCCCTGTGGTAAGGTAAGATCCACATGACAGTGTGACGGCGGCGCTCTTGCTTGTCGAGCTCCACCTTATCCCACAGAGACCTTCACGGCCAGCAGAAGACAGATCCCTCCCCCAGTTCGCTTCTTACTTTCTCCTTTCTGGCTGATCCGCGTCATAGGCAGCCAGTTACGCGGCCAATTAAAAGACGGACTATCCGACTCTCCCCTAATTGCGCTGTCCGGCGCTTTTCGGGTCCCCAGACCCCTGTTTGACGGCGCTGGGCTGTTCATTAGCGTCGACAAGGGCATCTGCCCTGGTGTACCGCCTTTGTCTCATTCTGTCCGGCGACGTCTGGTTCCGTCTCGCGCACGCGCAGATGGTCCGCGCAGCGCTGCACGGGCGGCCCCGCCCCGGAAAATCAGCTCCCATTGTCTACCGCCCACCCGGCGCTGGCGATGCTTTCCGGCGGAATAATGACCGCCGAGGAATGCTCCCCTCAACCTATTTTTCCGCAAAATCTCTCGGAATACAAGTGGACGCTTCCGCCCGTTCATTTAAGTTTGTGGACTTGAACAGCTGCCCTGAGCGAAGATGCAAGGGTCGACGCTTAGCATGGGAGAAGTGCAGTATGGGGAGAATACAGAGCACACGCGAAAGCAAGAAATGATGCACGGCAGTCCTCCACGCACGGTGGACACAGACGAATGTGGCCATCTGTTAGCCTTCCGAGCAAGTGGCGTCTCAACTCTCCCCCTCCCTTCCCACTCCCTCTGGATACGCTGACACATATCTACTGAATACCTGACTATTAACGACCGAGCATTATCTCAATCGCTGTTTTCAAAACATTCTTCGCTCTATCAAACAATATGTCTTTATATTCTTTTATTTTCGCTGTAAGCGGGTGATCAAAAGTCATTTGTTGTTGTTGTGGTCTTCAGTCCTGAGACTGGTTTGATGCAGCTCTCCATGCTAATACACTCCTGGAAATGGAAAAAAGAACACATTGACACCGGTGTGTCAGACCCACCATACTTGCTCCGGACACTGCGAGAGGGCTGTACAAGCAATGATCACACGCACGGCACAGCGGACACACCAGGAACCGCGGTGTTGGCCGTCCAATGGCGCTAGCTGCACAGCATTTGTGCACCGCCGCCGTCAGTGTCAGCCAGTTTGCCGTGGCATACGGAGCTCCATCGCAGTCTTTAACACTGGTAGCATGCCGCGACAGCGTGGACGTGAACCGTATGTGCAGTTGACGGACTTTGAGCGAGGGCGTATAGTGGGCATGCGGGAGGCCGGGTGGACGTACCGCCGAATTGCTCAACACGTGGGGCGTGAGGTCTCCACAGTACATCGATGTTGTCGCCAGTGGTCGGCGGAAGGTGCACGTGCCCGTCGACCTGGGACCGGACCGCAGCGACGCACGGCTGCACGCCAAGACCGTACGATCTTACGCAGTGCCGTAGGGGACCGCACCGACACTTCCCAGCAAATTAGGGACACTGTTGCTCCTGGGGTATCGGCGAGGACCATTCGCAACCGTCTCCATGAAGCTGGGCTACGGTCCCGCACACCGTTAGGCCGTCTTCTGCTCACGCCCCAACATCGTGCAACCCGCCTCCAGTGGTGTCGCGACAGGCGTGAATGGAGGGACGAATGGAGACGTGTCGTCTTTAGCGATGAGAGTCGCTTCTGCCTTGGTGCCAATGATGGTCGTATGCGTGTTTGGCGCCGCGCAGGTGAGCGCCACAATCAGGACTGCATACGACCGAGGCACACAGGGCCAACACCCGGCATCATGGTGTGGGGAGCGATCTCCTACACTGGCCGTACACCACTGGTGATCGTCGAGGGGACACTGAATAGTGCACGGTACAACCAAACCGTCATCGAACCCATCGTTCTACCAATCCTAGACCGGCAGGGGAACTTGCTGTTCCAACAGGACAATGCACGTCCGCATGTATCCCGTGCCACCCAACGTGCTCTAGAAGGTGTAAGTCAACTACCCTGGCCAGCAAGATCTCCGGATCTGTCCCCCATTGAGCATGTTTGTGACTGGATGAAGCGTCGTCTCACGCGGTCTGCACGTCCAGCACGAACGCTGGTCCAACTGAGGCGCCAGGTGGAAATGGCATGGCAAGCCGTTCCACAGGACCACATCCAGCATCTCTACGATCGTCTCCATGGGAAAATAGCAGCCTGCATTGCTGCGAAAGGTGGATATACACTGTACTAGTGCCGACATTGTGCATGCTCTGTTGTATGTGTCTATGTGCCTGTGGTTCTGTCAGTGTGATCATGTGATGTATCTGACCCCAGGAATGTGTCAATAAAGTTTCCCCTTCCTGGGACAATGAATTCACGGTGTTCTTATTTCAATTTCCAGGAGTGTATATCCTGTGCAAGTTTCTTCATCTCCCATTACCTACTGCAGCCTACATCCTTCTGAATCTGCTTAGTGTACTCATATCTTGGTCTCCCTCTACGATTTTTACCCTCCACGCTGCCCTCCAGTACCAAATTGGTGATCCCTTGATGCCTCAGAACATGTACTACCAACCGATCCCTTCTTCTAGTCGTGCCACAAACTCCTCTTCTCCCCAATTCTGTTCAATACCTCCTCATTAGTTGTGTGATCTGCCCATCTAATCTTCAGCATTCTTCTGTAGCACCACATTTCGAAAGCCTCTACTCTCTTCTTGTCTAAACTATTTATCGTCCATGTTTCACTTCCATACATGGCTACACTCCATACAAATACTTTCAGAAACGACTTCCTGACACTTAAATCAATACTCGATGTTAACAAATTTCTCTTCTTCAGAAACGCTTTCCTTGCCATTGCCAGTCTACATTTTATATCCTCTCTACTTCGACCTTCATCAGTTATTTTCCACCCCAAATAGCAAAACTCCTTTACTACTTTAAGTGTCTCACGACTCTTATAACTGCCATCTGGTTTCCGTACAAATTGTAAATAACCTTTCGCTCCCTGTATTTTACCCCGTGCCACCTTCAGAATTTGAGAGTATACCAGTCAACATTGTCAAAAGCTTTCTCTAAGTCTACAAATGCTAGAAACGTAGGTTTGCCTTTCCTTAATCTTTCTTCTAAGATAAGTCGTAGGGTCAGTATTGCCTCACGTGTTCCAACATTTCCACGGAATCCAAACTGATCTTCCCCGAGGTTGGCTTCTACCATTCTCCATTCGTCTGTAAAGAATTCTCGTTAGTATTTTGCAGCTGTGACTTATTAAACTGATAGTTCGGTAATTTTCACATCTGTCTACACCTGCTTTCTTTGGGATTGGAATTATTATATTCTTCTTGAAGTCTGAGGGAATTTCGCCTGTCTCATACATCTTGCTCACCAGATGGTCGAGTTTTGTTAGGCCTGGCTCTCTCAAGGCTGTCTGTAGTTCTAATGGAATGTTGTCTACTCCCGGGGCCAGTATAAATTTGAAAACTTAATAAACCCCTGATAAATGTAGATAGAGAGGTAAAAATTGACACACACGCTTGGAATGACCTGGGATTTTACCAGAACAAAAAAAAAAAATCAAAGTTCACAAAATGTCCGACAGATGGCGCTGGACAGCAAAACGTCAGTGGCTTCGCATGACAATTCGTGTAAAAAAGGAGCTGTAATGAGAGAGAGAATCAGATGCGCCAGTAGTCGCAGCATGTTGACGTTACCTGAAAAGGCGCTTTTAGTGAAGCTGTATTATCAGAATGGGGAAAGTGCTAGTTCAGCGTTACGATCCCATCGCCATAGGAAGGGGATTCGAACGGGTAAAGGTCCGTTGACAAATGCAGCTGTGGCGAGAATGATTTCGAAGTTCGAAGCCACGGGTTGTTTAGACGATAGACCGCGTAGTGGCGACCGATCACAAGGCGTAATGCTGCTGGGACAGTTCAGGTAGAAATGGAGACTGTAGCGGTGTCGTCCATGCACGGGGAAGTCAGCGCTCGTGCAATCGCACGTCGCACCGGCATTCCATACACTGGCACTGTGGTGTACCCTCCGATGCTATCCGTACAAAATGAACTGTTACCTGGCGATTTAGTGAAGCGGAGGGCATTTGCGGCGTGGGCGTTTCAAAGGATGCCAGAAGATGACGATTGGTTGAGCAACGTGTTGTGGACCGACGAAGTTCATTTCACGCTTCGAGGGTCTATCAACGCCTACAACTGTAGAATTTGGGCTACCAAAAATCCTATAACTGTCGTGGGAACGGCATTGCACGACGAGAAAGTCACAATATGGGTTGGATTTACCACATCTACCGTTATCCGGCCTTTTTTCTTCGAGGAAATGCACGATTCTGGTTTTGTAACTGCTACCGTGACGGTTGAGAGGTACGCCGATATGTTACAGAACCGCATCATCGCCAGCCTGGCTGATAAACACCTGCTGGAACGTACGATGTTTATGCAGGATGGCGCTCCATCCCATATTGCTAGACGCGTGAAAGATCTCTTGCGCGTGTAGTTTGCTGATGATCGTGTGCTCAGCCGCCACTTTCGTCATGCTTGGCCTCCCAGGTCCCGAGACCTCAGTCCGTGTGATTATTGGCTTTGGGGTTACCTGAAGTCGCAAGTGTATCGTGATCGACCGACATCTCTAGGGATTATGAAAGACAACATCCGACGCCAATGCCTCACCATTACTCCGGACATGCTTTACAATGCTGTTCACAACATTATTCCTCGACTACGGCTATTGTTAAGGATTGATGGTGGACATATTGAGCATTTCTTGTAAAGAACATAATCTTTGCTTTGTCTCACTTTGTTATGCTAATTATTGCTATTCTGATCAGATGAAGTGCCATCTGTCGGACATTTTTTGAACTTCTGTATTTTTTTGGTTCTAATAAAACCCCATGTCATTCCAAGCATGGGTGTCAATTTGTACCTCTTTATCCACATTATTCCGTGATTTATTCAGTTTTCAAATTTATACTGGCTTTTTGATCACCCGGTATTATAATGTATTTACCTACAGTTTTTATCCTCTCAGATCCCCAACCAGTACCTCTCTTGTACCTTCCAAACTTCGCAGACATTCAAGGTTCCTGATTGAAGTCCAGTTCTGTCACAATGTTTTAATTTGCTAGGCAGTTCCTTAACACAACAAGCTTAAAAGTATCTTTTACAACAGACTATTGCAAGACCACACTAATGTTTGATGAACCCACTAGAAAGAGGACGATAAAATTTAACAGTGAATTCGTTGATCCCATTATACGTACAACACATTAAGAACAAAGATTCTAAGAACAGTAAAAGAAACAAACGTAAAACTTGTCGCAAGACTTTTCTGTAAGGAAATTTCATAAATAAGCTGCAATGTTTCTGAAAATTAAACATTACAAATCGTGTGCTACCAGTTTTGATCTGTGTCTGTTGTGGTATTCAGTCAGAATACTGGTTCGATCTAGTTCTCCATGCCAATATACCTGTACAAATCTTTCTCTATCTCTGCATAACTCCTGTAATCTGCACCTATTTGAAACTTACCGTATTCACGTCTCGTCTACCTCTATAATTTCTAGCCCTCACACTCCCTCCAATACTTAAGTGATGACTCCTTGTTCTCTTCACCATGTCCTTCCTTTTAGTCAAGTTGTGCCACAAAACTTCTTTTTATTCAACTGTATTCAGTTAGCCGTTACTCGCGCGATCTACTCATGTTATCTTCAACATTATTCTGTAGCACCACATTTCAGAAGCTTCTATTCTCTTCTTGTCTGAAATGCATATCGTCCATTGCTCACTACAGACAAATTCCTGGGAATATTTATTAGATGTTAACAAATTTCTCTTTTTCAGAACCGCTTGCCTAGCTGTAGCCATTCGGCATTTGTATTCTCTCGTCTTCGACCATTATTAGCTATTTATCTGCCCAATTAGCAAAACTCATTTACTTCATTTAATACCTCACTTCAAAATCCAACTCCCTGAGCATAGTGTGATTTAATTCAGCTACATTCCATTACTCTTACGTTACTTTTGTTGATTTTCATTTCCTTTCAAGAAACTCTACTCTGTCCGACTGCCCACGCAAGTACATACCTCCTCTGACAGAATTATAACGTCGTTGGGAAACTTCAGAGTTTTTATTTCTTCTCCCTGAACGTTGATTCTGTCTCCAAATTTTAGTTTGTGTAAGGATCAAATAACATCGGGGGGATAGCTGACAATCCTGTCCCACTCCTGTCTCAACTACTGCTTCCCTTTGAGTATCTTCGACTAGTATAATTTGCGCTTGGTTTCTGCAAGCTATAGATAACTTTTCGCTCCTTATATTTCACCATTGCTGGATTTAGAATGCTTTGATTTACGGGAGTTGAAATATGGACAACAAATTTTTAAAATAATCAGAAACAGGAGGGCACTCAGCGAGCAATAAAGTGTTTTGGGTGTCAGTTATGGTCTCGAAATAGTAGGGGAAAAAGTATCAATAAAATATATCGTATATACAAGCGAAATGAAGGGTAAATGCAGGTATCTGGGACATGTCCGCATCCTGGAGAATGGATTGTAGGTTGGCCATAGAATTCCTTTACTCGATTCTGATAATAATGGTTCAAATGGCTCTGAGCTCTATGGGACTCAACTGCTGTGGCTATCAGTCCCCTAGAACTTAGAACTACTTAAACCTAACTAACCTAAGAACATCACACACATCCATGCCCGAGACAGGATTCGAACCCGCGACCGTAGCAGTCTCACGGCTCCGGACTGCGCTCCTAGAACCGCGAGACCACCGCGTCCGGCTGATGATAATGAAGATGATGATTAGACAATCAGTTTATCAAAATGTTGGTTACCTTCTGCTCTCTCTGTCAGTGGTTGGAGTTTTGTGTATTTCTTTGCTGTTAATCTACTGGATAAAGGAAGACAGTGACGAACAGATTTTTAAGTTTCCCACTTTTCCTTACTGGACGCCACTTCGACGACTTCTGTACCCCTAAACTATCCCACTTATCCAACTGTGGAAAGGGGACTTACAGTTTAATGTGGAATCCGAACCGTTTTGTTTCTGGCGGCTCTTCACATCGTTGAGAGTTGAAGCTCAGGTTAAAATGAAGACTGAAAAGATCATTTTTAAACAAGATTCGATCCCGCGACCTTTCGGTGTCCAGGCACACGCATGCATCTGACGTTTACACCCGATCGAATATCTCGGTGTGTGTAGTTCCGCGTATGCCTGGCATATATCGAGCCTGCCACTTTGGACTGGAGGAGCAGCTGCACTCGATTTCTCTGAAGCGCATTCGAGGTTCTCATCCTCGAATTGCCAGGCCATCTACTAGAGTAATGCGAGCGCCTCTCATTCGCCCGCTGTGGGAACACGGTGCGTAAACCTGAGATGAAGGACAGTGCGAAATCGAAGCTCGATTTGAAAGAATATATCCTGAATGCGAAAGGCGATGGTCGTAACAATGTCTGGGAGAGATTTTAATTAGTGACTGGTATGTGTGCCCGCTATATGTACTTTGGCAAGTGCGCTGCTCTCCTTACGGATCGGCCGTCACACATGTAAAGGCTCATATCTGCAGAACACGAAAAGCGTAAGTTATGAAGCATTAATAGTTTAATTGAACGTTACGGTGATTAAAAAGGTGCTTAGAAATGTGTGCCAGACATCTTCATCAACTCAAATTAAGTATAGGATTTCGCACTCTACGTTAGCAGATTGTAAACATGTGTTCAGGCTTGGACCCTGTAGAAGTCTCCAACATTTTGCCTCATCTTACGACAGTATCACGGAACAATGAAGGAGAACCCGGTGATAAGTGAGAGAATAAAATTCCCAGCAACATCCAGGTAAGTGGCGTGAGTGCATATGGTGGGTACAGCGGATATGACAGACACATATAGGAAGATGTGTAAAATGTCTACTACTGCTCATTTTCTTTATCAAGGTCAGGTACTGCGAAATATGATACTGGTGACAACTCTGTATTCTGCGAAGAAACGTTTGAATAACGTTTTCTAAATAAATTCCACAAATTGCTAGGAGTGATCATATAGTATTTTAATAAGATTACATTTGTAAGTATCCGAGACGGTAACATATGCAAAGCACTGCAGCCTTTCAACAGTGTGCATGCATTACACATGTTTCGACAACAGTTCTGACCACCATTTCCGAAGGCAATCACTTCATGATCGAGGTTGCAGTGGTCTATTCCACGGGTTATGCTGCCAATGACACTATGCGTTTCAGAGAAGCTTGAAGCAAGAAATGAAGAGTAGGTGAAACAATTTGTTTAGCATGCTGCAGGCTGTGGTTACGCAATACGATACAATCATGAAGATGCTTCTGGAGGGAGGCATCTCCAGAAATTTACTGGTTACGACAACAACGCTGCAAAAGAGCTCATGTTATTTTTAGACCCATTCAGAGATGGATTAGGAATACTCGACGCGAGAAGTAAACAATAATTCAGTCTGTCAGGTTACCATCCATTACAAACGCTGGTGCACTCAAAGATTGTAATACGACTTTCAAATGAAAGAGTATAGCAATCAGTCGTCCTTTTCTTGGAGGCTTCATTCGGCAAATCCTGATTTCGGCTAGTGTTTAGCTATTATCAATGCACCATTTCATAGTATCAATGCACGTTCTAGTATGCACTCCTCTGTTCATCAGGCGTCTGTAACAGTTATTTTAAGACTCATGACTTGAGACGCCGGAACAACAGTTGACTGACGCACTAGAACATGCGTGGATCCTGTGAAATGGTGCATTGATAATGGCTAGGCATTGGCTTAAATCTAGATTTGCCGAATAAAACCTGCAAGAAAAGGACGACTGATTGCTGTGCTCCATCATTTGAAATTGTCTGTTTTTTATGGGTGCACAAACTGAAAAGGCATTACAATACAAGGCCCAAAAATAAAGAAATATGTTTACATTACTGTAAACAAAAACAAAAAATGTGTGTGAAATCCTAGGGGACTTAACTGCTAAGGTCATCAGTCCCTAAGCTTACACACTACTTAACCTAAATTATCCTAAGGACAAACACACACACCCATGCCCGAGGGAGGACTCGAACCTCCGCCAGGACCAGCCTCACAGTCCATGACTGCAGCGCCTAGACCACTCGGCTAAACCCGCAAGGCTGTAAATCAAGTTTTGTTGTTTAATACACACTGCGTGCCCAGAAAATGAAAATTGGACTTAACAGCAAAACGCATGTTCCAGTGTCGCTGATATTTTGGCATTACAGTATAGTTGTCGTATTATCGTATGTCAACTGTATATACTACGAGCGCTGAAAGAGCGCTGTCTCCGTCGCATAGACGAGAAAGTCTAAATTCAGACTACACAGAGCAGTAACATTCCTATGGTCGCCCTTCCGATTACTGAAAATTCTGGTCTGCTAGAGATTAAACGTTAAATACTGTCAGTCAAATATGTGATGAAATATCAGCTCTTGACAGAATTATGACATGGCTGTAATATCTTACTTTGTTTTTGTGATACCTGTAAATATTTATTTAGGTCCACTGAGCGAATGTCAGCCGCGCTCCGTAGGAAAAAGAAAATGAAATTTTTGGAGTGATTAGACTGTGGGAAATGTCGTACTCAGGCTACCGATGATGCTGATTTTATTTAATCCGAACGGATAGTGGCGACGACGAAGATCGGCTTGATAGTGGACAACGTAATCGTAGTCTCTTTCCCACGATATATAATTTATCGAGAAGAATGTTTTCTGCTCCAGCCTCAGATGTGACTAGCGAAAGATACGTCATTGTGACATGGAACTTTATGTCGGACGAACAAAGAAGATTTGTTCTGAAACAAGTCCATTCATTGTAATTACGGCAACAGGGAATAATTTGGATATAATTTTGTTCATCCTAGATATCTAATTCCATACGAGTTAGGTTCACATATGTTCATTTCAGTCAATAAAGCTTATGGGGTTATAAAAAAACAGCATTGTGATTTTCATTACCACCATTACAAAAGTTGGTAGTTACATAAACTCTGTGAAATTACGAACTGCATCCAAATTTTCGTATTGCCTAATGCAAGCTATTTCCTCTTGTCGACGACAATGATGTCGCGATGGGGAAACTACCACCCAGCAATATACGTCTCTAGCGTATCTACACTGATGATCATAAATTAAGGGTAGTTGCAGAATGTGGTGCCACACGACGTGGCACTACACAAAACTGGCGCAAATAGCATCGTCACATAGGGAACACACACGACACAGATCTGTAAGTCCATGGTATTGGTGATAAGTTGAGAAAACCGTCCCGAAACACATGTGCTACAAAACGCCACTGTTTGCTGCCCATGTACCCCGACATCAATATGGGATATGATCACCATGCATACGTACACAGGCCGCACAACGGATTGGCATACTCTGGATCAGGTGGTCGAGCAGCTGCTGGGGTATAGCCTCCTATTCTTGCACCAGTGCCTGTCGGAGCTCCTGAAGTGTCCTAGGAGGTGTGACGACGTCGACCGAGAGCATCCCAGACGTGCTCGATGTGGTTTAGGTCTGGAGAACACGCAGTCCACTCCATTCGCCTGATATCTTCTGTTTCATTGTTCTCCTCCACGATAGCATCTCAGTGGGGCCGTGCGTTATCATCCATCCTGAGGAAGGTGGGACCCACTGCACCCCTGAAAAGGAGGACATACTGGTGCAAAATGGTGTCACGATACATCTGACCTTTTAGAATTCGTCAAAGACATGCAGGGGTGTACGTGCACCAATCATAATCCCACACCACACCATCAAATCACGACCACCATACAGGTCCCTTTCAAGGACATTAATGGGTTAGTATCGTGTTCCTGCTTCACTCCAGGTGAAAACCCGCCGACAATCACTGTTCAGACTGTACCTGGACTCGTCCGTGAACATAACCTGGGACCATTGTTCCAATGACCATGTATGTGCTCTTGACACCAGGCTTTACGGGCTCTCCTGTGACCATGGGTCAGTGCAATGCACCTTGCAGGTCTCCAGGCGAATAAACAGTGTATGTTCAGTAGTCTGTAGACTGTGTCTGGAGACAACTGTTCCAGTGGCTGCAGTAAAGTCCTGAGCAAGGCTACCAGCAGTACTCCGTGGTCGTCTGCGGGCACTGATGGTGAGACATCGGTCTTCTTGTGGTATTGTACACTGTGGACGCCCCGTACTGTAGCTCCTGGACACGCTTCCTGTCTGCAATCTTGAGATCACACTGTGTGGCACACGGAGGGTCCATGCTACGACCTGCTGTGTTTGACCAGCCTCCCGTGGCCCTAGTATTCTACACCTCATAACGTCATCAATAAGTGTTCTTTGAGCAATTTTCAACACACAGTCGCCATTAGCATGTCTGAAAACGCCTGCACACTTACTCGCTGCACCGTACTCTGAGTTGCATCAACACACCTCTGCGTATGTGGACTACTGACTGCGCCACCGTACGACGACCGCAAGTCAAATGCACCGCATGGTCATACCCCGAGGTGATTTAAACCCGCAAACCGCCCACCAGAGCGTTGTTTCACCATGTAACAGAATTATCCTTAACTTATGAGCAAGAGTGTAAATTGATCTGCGTGTACTTCCATCAGCTGGTGGGAGTATATCAGAGGCGACAGCAGCCTACAGACAGACAAAGCTGCTACTGAAGCGATCACAACAGCAGCGCGCATTGTGTGGCCACAGCCTCCTGCTGCGAGCATTCCCACGCGGTCACGCCGTACACGAAAGTACTGGGTGAGAGAGTATGACCGAACAAAACGCCTTGTTCGCAGATCTCTAACACGCTTTAACCCTAAATCCACCAGGCCCGAAACGACTGCACACAGATGGTCTATAGGCTATGACGAGTAAGACCGCGAGTATCAGAATATGTTACATACATGGCCGGGTCTTTTGGCCACATTGATTCAGAAGCTGAAAGTATTTACTCCACCAAGGGACTGTAGACGTTAGTAACTGACAAACATTTAAACTTGAAAGTTGTACCCGTTACTGAGAAAGAATGGTCATAACAGTCACACAGACATACAGACAACAATGTAATCCAATAAGCCATCCGTTTATATCGATTGAGGAACAGTAACCTAAAACGGAGGCTAAAAACTAAACAAAAAAATCTTTTTGTTTATATGTTATAACCTCTGTCCACCTCCTCAGTTTCTTAATCAATTTTAAACCTTGCAAGTAGGAACTAATTCAATTGCCTTGCGCGGTCAAGACTGAGACCACAAGTAACAATAAATTACGTAATAAAATAAAATATACACAGACGTCGTTTTGATGTTATTTTATTACATTGCAACCAGTTCAGGTGACTCAATACATCGTCTTCAGGCCTGTATGCACGAACAGTAATGATAGCATTATCAGCTTATTAACCACGCAAACACTAAGACAGATCAGAAAGAGAATAAAAGTGAAAGGCAGTACCATATAAGTGAATTTACAGTAATCATTTCATGAAAACCAACAGATACATCAATGCAAATATTAAAACAGGTCAGAAATAGCATAAAAACAAAGGGTAATACTACGTAGTGAATTTACAGAAATCGTTTGTTAAATCACAGCAGATACATCCACTTGTGAATGTATATCTTGGTTTTTATCAATTGGTTACTGTAAATTGACTTAAATTCTGTTGCCCTTGATTTTCATTCTGTTTCTAATCTGTCTTCGTATATGCACGGATGGTAAGTTGATGACGCCATCATTACTGTTCATGCATAAGGATGTGAGCCGACCGGTTGTGGCCGAGCGGTTCTAGGCGCTTCAGTCTGGAACGCGCGACCG
The DNA here is from genome assembly GCF_021461385.2 of Schistocerca piceifrons. Taxonomy (NCBI): domain Eukaryota; kingdom Metazoa; phylum Arthropoda; class Insecta; order Orthoptera; family Acrididae; genus Schistocerca; species Schistocerca piceifrons. Next base: position 86,735,726 of record NC_060141.1, read on the forward strand.
CTACGGTCGCAGGTTCGAATCCTGCCTCGGGCGTGGATGTGTGTGATGTCCTTAGATTAGTTAGGTTTAAGTAGTTCTAAGTTATAGGGGACTGATGACCACAGCAGTTAAGGCCCATAGTGCTCAGAGCTATTTTAACCATACAGACGTGAAGATAGTGTATTGAATCACCGAAAAACCTGTTGCAATGTAATAAAATAACATCAAAACCACGACTGTAGGTGTTCGATTCTTCTATGTAAGATAGCGGCCTATGTCCCGAAGATCAACTATAAGAATGAACATAGAAAAATTTAATAATTAATTTTCCCACGGACCGGGCTTAAGTTGGAGACACTCCTGTCCCATCATTTAAATGGTGCGCGCTGCTATTAGACAGTGTCACCTTCCTGTAATGATACATTCTCTTGAAGAGTTTTTTATTACTGAACACACATTTACATTTTTTAAAGTCATCATGTTCGCCAGTGGCCGTAGAAAGTAATTTATTTTACTTCATTATTGTAAATTCGGTCTTTGGGCCATTATCAAGTGGCACTGAAAAAGAGTTTGCTTAAATACATGTCAGACGTCTAAAACCTTCCGACATGCGTACATGTCATAGTCAGGGCTAAGCCTTTTCACTGCAGGAGTATTTACATTGCCTTATGTGGCGTGGGTTGACTGATTGAGAGGCCTCTGTACTTCCAAAACGAACCTCTATAGTTCCAAAACGAACGCTGCTCTGCAACATATCGGATCCCCCAGTCAAAAGGTGATTGGCATTCTTTTAGCGCCCGTGCGGAGTCCTTCACTGAAATTTTGCGGTGGGGCAAAGCCGCTCGCCGCAGGCAGTTGTTTGTTTAGCTGCCCACCTCCCCCGCACACACACACACACACACACACACACACACACACACACACATACATACACACACACCACGTCTATAAACTCAGGCAGGCGAACGATCCCTTTAGCCCCGCAGCCATTGTCTCTGATACCTGCCTATCGGGCCTGCCTTAATGCTGACGTGGTTTTCACTCTCTCTCTTTCTCTCTGTATCTCCGCTTCGAGACTCTTCGCTTTCCCGCACTTTGTTTTGCAGTCTCTGTTATTCCTGTTTGTATTTACTCACTTCGGGATGCGGGCGGTAAACACTGGCTGAAGGTCTGCGTTCGTGTTTGTTTTCCCTGAGGTAATCCGCTGCATGAAAGAAATATCACCACCTTTCAATACCGTGCGTTCTCGTGCGTTCATCAAAATACGTCATTTGCTAAATGGAAAGAAGCACAGCAGCTCCTTTCGTTAGGAAGAATTCTGAATCTGTATGACGACACAAACTACAGAGTTATGCGTATGCATTAAATTTCGTCATGAAGCTTTATCACTAATACCATTAGTGAATTAAATTCCGTGATTACCAAACAGAAATTTTGGAGAAGGAGAGATAGGGAGAAAGATAATGGCAGTAGTAATATTTTTATTCATCTTTTGCAAAGAAGGATGTTGGACACGTCTTGGTGTTACAATTTAAAGGTAACAAAAATGAAATAGTTGGCATGTTCAGGCATTTGTAGACTTGCAGGTCTGTGATGACAGAAAGGGTCAGGTAGACGGCCGTGGCCTTTAACAACATTCGGCGGAAATATATATAGGGAAACCACGAGAAACTTAAACAGGAAGGCTGGATGAAGATTGGAGACTCCGCCCTCCCGAGTAAAAGGCCACACTGTTTAAAACTTCATTCGATTTGTGCCTGTTGTAAAGTACTGTTTTATAAGTAGAGTTATTTCATAATAAAAAAGGCTAATGCTAATCTGTTCATTCATTTCACGCCACCAGTCACTATACACACAACACACACGATACACACATTGGTTCATAACACTGCATACACTACACACACAATGTCAACGGATGTCAGGACCACTTGATGCACTGAAACTTCCCATTTGTTTGCCTGAAACACTTACTCAGCATCGCTGTATAAAGAGTGAGATGTTGAGCTGAAGAAGAGGATAAGATGTTAGTATTATACGTTGCATAGCTGTAGGCGTAGGTTTCTACAAAAGAGGAAAGAAAAGAATAAAAAAGTGTGAAGTGTTTTGCGGAATTTCAGATGTTTCATTATCGTTATTATTTTTGTTACGTTTTTCACCCCCTCCCCCCCCCCCCCACTCCCCTACTTGTGTTACCCCAGTAATGAACTGAATGCTTGAATTAACAGCTACTCTTTAACTGGTGTTTTAAATTACTTTGTTTTGGGAATTCCTTTAATCTCGTTTGGTAATTTATTGCACAATTTCATTGCTTTGTAGGAAATGCTGTTCAAAGTTTTATGTTCATTGTTTCTTGTAAGCACAGTCTATATCTTTTTCCACGGGCATGGACAGAGCTCTCTGTGCAATAATTATCAATGCTATTTTGGATATGTTCAACCAATTGGTAAATATATTCTCACGTTGTAGTTAAGATTCCCAGTGTTTTGAACAGATCTTTACAATGAGCTCGACTACTGATTTTGGTCTTTATTCTTATAGCACTTTTGTGCAGTTAGAATACCGCATTTTTCCCCAGAAAAAACTGCGTGTACATATGAATATTGTATAACTAAAAGATACAGTCTGTTACATACTAATGACTGAACTCTAAGGACATAATATGATAACGACATTTTGTTTCCAAATAACTTTGTATACTCTCGCCACTTCAAGTGAGAATCAGTCTTCATTCCTGAAAATTTTGCTGGTGTTACCTCTATTAATTTAACAGCCTCATCTGTTTTATGTTCAATGTCACTTTACCGCATAATGACCAATTACAAACGTCCTTTGAGGGTTTCATTTACTTTCACTGCAAGGAGTTTTCTCTCAGTGACTGTAATACTGTGGCCATCAGCAAAGGGAATTTTTCCGTATGACTAACACTAATGAGAAAGTCGTTTATGTATATCAGGAACAGTATTCGTCCAAAATAAAAGTCAAAGAGAGAGTGAGTGGGGAAGGGGGGGGGGGGGGGTGCCAGGAATGGGCAGAGGTAAGGAGAGAGAAAGGGAGAGGAGACGGAGCAAAAGTCATAATGTGTGACAATTAGAAATTTGAGAAGGGGAAACGTATTTTGTTTGTTTATCAAAGTGTGCCCAGCCACTAAAATGTGTCTGATTCCCCATTAGCGCTAGAGGTGCGATGATAAAGTAAGGATTTCCAACCACTGCGCATCTGCGTAGTTATGTTTACATACCTCACGAGACATTTTTAATGTGTTGATTCATTTATTGTGAAACGGGGGAACTAGGCCATTTCATTCATGCAACTGCCATGCTACATACACTATGTGATCAAAAGTATCCGGACACCCCCAAAAACATACGTTTTTCATACTAGGTGCATTGTGCGGCCACCTACTACCAGGTACTCCATATCAGCGACCTCAGTAGTCATTAGAGATCGTGAGAGAGCAGAATGGGGCTCTCGGCGGAACTCCGGGACTTGGAACGTGGTCAGGTGATTGGGTGTCACTTGTGTCATACGTCTGTACGCGAGATTTCCACACTCCTGAACGTCTCTAGGTCCACTGTTTCCGATGTGATAGTGAAGTGGAAACGTGAAGGGACACGTACACCACAAAAGCGTACAGACCGACCTCTACTCTTGACTGACAGAAAAATGGTTCAAATGGCTCTGAGCACTATGGGACTCAACTGCTGAGGTCATTAGTCCCCTAGAACTTAGAACTAGTTAAACCTAACTAACCTAAGGACATCACAAACATCCATGCCCGAGGCAGGATTCGAACCTGCGACCGTAGCGGTCTTGCGGTTCCAGACTGCAGCGCCTTTAACCGCACGGCCACTTCGGCCGGCTTGACTGGCAGAGACCACCGTCAGTTGAAGAGGGTCGTAATATGTAATAGGCAGACATCTATCCGGGCCATCACACAGCAATTCCAAACTGCATTATGATCCACTGCAAGTACTATGACAGTTAAGCTGGAGGCGAGAAAACTTGGATTTCATGGTCGAGCGGCAGCTTATAAGTCATACATCATGGCGTTAAATGCCAAACGACGCTTCGCTTGGTAGAAGGAGCGTATACATTGGGCGATTGAACAGTAGAGAAACGTTGTGAGGAGTGACGAATGACGATACACAATGTGGCGATCCGATGGCAGGGTGTGGGTACGGCGAATGCACGGTGAACGTCATCTGCCAGTGTGTGTAGTGCCAACAGTAAAATTTGGAGGCGGCGATGTTGTGGTGCGGTCATGCTTCTCATAAAGGGGCCTTGCACCACTTGCTTTGCGTGGCATTCTCACAGCACAGGCCTACATTGATGTTTTAAGCACCTTATTGCTTCACACTGTCGAGCAGCAATTCGGGGATAGCGATTCGACCTTTCAGCACGACCGAGCACCTGCTCATAATGCACGGCCTGTGGCGGAGTGGTTACACGACAATAACATCCCTGTAATGGACTGACCTGCACAGAGTCCTGACCTGAATCCTCTAGAACACGTTTGGGTTGTTTTGGAAGGCCGGCTTCGTGCCAGGCCTCACCGACCGACATAGATACCTCTCCTCAGTGCAGCACTCCGTGAAGAATGGGCTGCCATTCCCCAACAAGTCTTCCAGCACCTGATTGAAAGTATGCCTGCGAGAGTGGAAGCTGTCATCAAGGCTAAGGATGGGCCAACACCATACTGAATTCCAGCAATAGCTATGGAGGGCGCCAAGAACTTGTATGACATTTTCAGCCGGGTGTCCGGATACTTTTGATCCCATAGTGTATTTTGTGCTGCATTCATTAGTATAGACATGTTACAAGACATCAGTCATCTAATATGGAACGCAACAGTGAAGATAACTGTGACATAAATAGTGGGAACAGAAGTGCTGTGTGATTATAATTAAAAGGAAGCTACTCACGGAGATCCATTGTAGGCTGTAATTATCGTGTGGCAGTGAAAGTTGGTACATATGCTAATGCGTTAACGTGGAACTGATTTGCTCTGGAAAAAAATTAGTTCCAATTTTGGCCACCAGGTGCAAATCTCGCGTTTGCAGCATCTCATCGACGTTCCAGTGCGGATATTGCACAAATTGTATAAAAAGCGTTAATAATAAAATAAATTATACCTTTCTCAGTTTTTTGAATTTTTCTCCCAGCGTCCTGTATCTAATCCATTACATACGGGAACATTTCTATATGTCTTACTTACATTTAGAGCGCCTGATTTGCACATGGTGACCAAAATTGGAACCAGTTTTTTCACCACAAATCGGAATATTGAAAAACATCGCTGGCATACGATGATTGCTGCCCACACTGGAACTCTGTGAGAAGCTGCACTTTATTACGACCACCCATTACCTATAACAGAGAGAAACACCGTTTATATTCTTTGGTGAAAAGTAGAACAAGACTCATATTACAGACACAAAGATGTAAACAACTGGAAATGTCAGCAGTAGACGTCAGAGGAGAATTGGGAGAGAATAAGAGAAACTTGGGTTACTTTAGGCAATAAGGTGGGGGAAGGGGGGATGAGGAAGGAAGTGCAGGCTTGACTATAGCTAAGAGAACCAATGCACACGTATGTGAAACATAACAGTAAATCTTACGTTTATCTGGTGCTGTCGTTTCAGTTGGATTAACCGGTATTCCAGTTCCTAATTAGTTTTTAGCGTTTTCAGTCTTTATTCGATTCTGTTTCCTTTTAATCCATGTCCAATGCGACAAGTGGTGCAAGTCAAACAGGTAAATCGAACGCAACAGAGAAACGTGCTACACGGCCAGGGCGCGCAACTCGTGTGTTCTGTGAGAGATTACTTTAGGAAATAAAAGGGAAATGGTGAGCTTTTATTTCTCGTTGCTCAAATTGTAAAGAGGACTGCAGCAGCTTTGGAAGTAAGGAAAAACATAGGTGTAACTTTCGTAGTACATGAAATGTATTCGCTGTTGCGAATATGGACAACCATCGACTGCGTGAGAGAATTATGACACTGAACATTTGTGCCAGACTTGGACTCGAACCCGGATTTCATTTCCTGCTTATCCGAGCGGCCGCCATACTATTTTGCTGTCCGTGCACTTTCGACGGCCAGAACTAAACTTCCATATGTCGTGAAGCATGTGTCTACCATCTGCACTCGTACATTCGTTACGTATATATCCGTACAGGGAAGACATTTAATCAAAAGTTGCTTGCCCGGTGTCGGAGAATAAATAAGATATTGCAGTGTCACTGTTGTTCATAATGACGGTGCTATGTTCCTTCGGACGTCTGCGCACGTCCGAAGGACCACTGCGTCGTAATTCTGAACAACAGTGGCACTGCAGTAGAGCGTACACTGTCATTAGAGTAGCATAACAAGGCTACAGACACTAGGAAAAAATCAGTACAGGAATACCCAAGTCACAGATTCGATATAGTGGCTGCGAGTGGCAGCAGCGATGCTAATGTGAGATTACTGTACATGGTGTCTCTGGCTTTGTTAGCCGAGTTGTATGTAATTTCTAACTTTTGTTTTGTTTTGGTGTTGTCTTCCTAGCAATAGCAGAGAGAAGCATATGTCATTGTATGATAGGGATAGTCCGCCACTGCAATCAGAATTGAGATTTTAATGTTTAGTGTCTAAGTAGAAAAGGTAGAAGGATTAAATACCATTGTAATTCGAAAGAACTCATCTTGATGAATAAACAGCGAATGAAATCATCGTCAAAGGCAACAGAACAGGAATATGTAATTCATTCTTTTAAAAATCCGACACTTCACATTGGACATTATGAATGTTTAATTTTTCCAGCAAGATTTTCATCCTGTGGCGAAAATAATTTCAAGAGCTTGCATCGAATTTATAGTAACACGGATCAAAAGCAGCGATGAGCGACGTTGCCATGTCTTCTTAAAAGTAATGTACGATAGCCCGGACGTGGATTTATTCTCACTAAAACGATTAAGAATCTGCTGCCATTTTCATTCCCATCCTGTTTTTCCTTGAGATTGTGCAGAACCATCAATACTAAATTGTCGATCGCCGCAGCTTAGGAGTCCCGGGATGGACATCACCAAGATTCAGATGAAGAATTCTTGCTCCAGCGAATCTCCATTTCTGGAGATACAAATACGGTCATAATAATTATTAATATTTTCAGAGAATCTTCAATATTTTTTGTTAGGGAAAGTATTGCAATTGACTTCAAAAACGTTCATAATATTCTGGTTTTATTTTTTTATCTGCACAATCGCCCAGTATAGTAAACGTTCATACAAGAGAGAATTAGTACATTTTTTCAATTAACTTGGGGAAGGGGTATTATGATATTTGAACACATTCAACCTGTATCTGTAGCGAATTTCACTCTGCAGTATTGTTTTCACTCAGCTCATTATTTCCCTTTGTTTTGTACAATGATATAATTTTACCGGTGTTAGTGTTATATGTGGATACTGCCTGCTAATTGAATTGTAAACGGAGAGAGCAGTAAAGAATTAATACATTAAAACGTGATGGCTGATGCAGAAATTTTACAGCATAAGCAGTGAGAATGTAGTGAGCTATAAACTTTACTTCCTTTCATCATTCTGTGGGAGGTTTCAGCAAGAAAGCTCTCTAATGGTTTGAAAGTGCGTGCAAATTGGGTTGCCAGGCATTAAGTGCTATAGTTCTCAATTACCGGACGAATATAGTCTGGCTATTTGCGCGCTGTGAGCCACACTACTTTTTCACCAATACCCCCTACCCTTTTGAAAGGTAGATAGCTCTTAGCCTCACGGTAGTAATATGTGTACCAGATTTAATTGAAATCGACTCACTGTTTTAGGAGGACATGTGGAACATACTTACATACCTGAACTTGAATAAATACATCCACCTTCATAATGTGTATGGATTTCAAGAGATGCAAATGTCCCACGTTATCGAACCTGCTCGGGTCGCTTCAGATTGTGATCTTTCTAAAGGCAGGAAATTTTCTATGGTGCGCAAAGACATAGGCTTCAGCTATTCAATTGTTAATGCGCGTAAAATATTAACGGAAAGAACAGTAGTCATTCCACAGCAGAGTAGATTCCTGCTGCGGATCATGGATGTGACATCTGAAAGTATTATGTGGCTTGACGAAACTAGGGTAAATGTCAGTCATTCATGTGTCCTAGGACACATTGACAGTGCTTGCTGCAAAATGAGGGCGAATTGTTCTTATACATGCAATAGAGTAGGAGGGATTTATGCTGCATCATCTGTTAATGTTTGGTTGATTATCGTAAACAAATTAGTAGCGTAATTTTTAGGAGTGGTTCGAAACATCGTTCACGGCAAATCTCATAAGGTCATCCGTCATTGTTACAGATAATATACCGTATCAGTCGGTCGCTTATGATGAAACACCAACTTTATCAAAAAGGATAGGCGAAGTTATTCACTTGCTGAAAAGACGAGGTGTGTGTATCAGAATATTTGAAGAAGGTTGTATTGATGTGAACTGTGGAACAAAAAAAGAAAAAGAAATAGACAAATTCCATCACCTATTACCCATTAAAATATGAGCTGCATGTTCTCGCGGTTTTTGTTTTGTCACTTGAGTACGGAAGTATAGCCACTTCGAATGAGATGCCGGGTTTCACATCCGACAACATCGCCATCTAGCTGCGTGAACTGTCAACAAAAATTATTCGTCTCATGGACTATAAGCGGCGTTCAAAAAGAAACCAGCCGGAGAAAGTATTGACCCTGGCTGTTGAGACACGTGTCCCACTGTGACACAAGGCGGTGAATGGTTGTCTCATAAAATTCCTGGGACTTCGATGTTAACCAGTTCCCCACGAGGTGAATCGTTTGCCCCTGTGCTGACGTTCTTCTTCGACCAAGATGGCTCCCTTCTGAATCACTTCCCGCTGCACGGGACAACAGTGAACGCCCAGCGTTACTCGCAAACCTTGACAACCCTTCGCCAAATGATCAAATCAAAACGACCAGACAATCTCACACGTGGGGTCATTCTGCTCCACGACAATGCGAAGTCTCATACGGCCAACACGAACGCGGCACTCCCGCAGAAATTCAAATGGGAGGTTCTCGGCCACCCTCCATACAGCCCGCACCTCTCTCTCTGTAATTACGCCATTTTTGGTCCTCTTAAAAAGGCTCTGAGGGGTAAGCGATTGACCTCGGACGACGACGTGCAGCTGTACGTGCGTAACTGGTTAACATCGCAGCCCCAGGAATTTTATGAGGCAGCCATTCACCGCTTTGTGTCACAGTGGGACAAGTGTCTCAACAACCAGGGTCAATGCTTCTAACAAACAGCTACTGGTTTCTGTAATTATGCCTCCGGTTCATTTCTTTTTGAACGCCCCTTATATAACGGAGGACAGAAAAGACGGACAGGCAAAACCGGTGGAAAATCAGTCTATTTACTTTACTGCTTTACATGAGAACCGGTCATACAAGTTAATTTTTCTCAGGTGTAACAGCACACTGAATTGTGCGTAGAGTAAAGCGTAGATGATTCAAGAGGCATAAGACAGCAGATTCGGAGAGGGCGTTTATTCTATGGATGGGTTCAGCTGGATTCTAGATAACTGTGACTGTGTGTTGAGATTTATATGACACACAGCTGATCTATGACCTGCGGTACGTAGTGCAAACATTCTGAGAAACTGTTGAATTGGACATAATAAACGGTCGTCACGTAATTTGTCTGGCTGCAACCATCCTAAACACGGTGAATGAAGTACTGATACAATCAAATAAAAAGATTTTACGGATTTGGCGCACGCAAACATTCACGATTAGTTCTAACAATCTAAAGTTTTGACTACTAGTGCTGTGATGGATACTGAGAATCAGCGGAACGTGTGAGTCTACGGGTTTGCGTTTCCCATAATGTGGATTGATGTATCGAAACTTACGGAGGAGGCCGTTGAGGGAAGTGGAAGACCTCCTTCACATGGCCGAGACGCTCATCGAAATTTAAATAGTGTTTCCTCGCAGTTTCCTGATAAAATTGCTATGAGGGAGGGGGCTTTGAAATGGAGTGGAGACTGCCGGCTGGTGTGGCCGAGCGGTTCTAGGCGCTTCAGTCTGGAACCGGGCGACCGCTACGGTCGCAGGTTCGAATCCTGCCTCGGGCACGGATGTGTGTGATGTCCTTAGGTTAGTTAGGCTTAAGTAGTTCCTAGTTCTAGGGGACTGATGACCTCAGATGTTAAGTCCCATGGTGCTCAGAGCCATTTTTTGGAGTGGATACTGCCAGGGATAAATTTATTTGACGCGAATATCACCCAAGAATTTATTCATAATAGCTTAACACCCCGCTACAAAACGGTTATTAACGAAAAGATTAATGAATAACCCTTTTAAAATTACTGAAGAAAATTCAGAAGATAACAAGATAGTAGAATACATAGTAGGCGTTTAAACACTCAGTTACCAAAAAAAAGAAATTATAGGGAGAACTATAGAAAATCTTTTTCAAATTACTGAAGAAAACTCAAAGCACGATAAAAAATACGTTGAATGCGCTCTAAGGAACCATAAGACAGTGCAGTTATGTAAGAGTCAGTATTGCCCAAGACTGCGCGGAAGACGAGTTACTCCTCTTACAGAATAACACACTTATATTTAAGTCAAAGTACAATCATAACAACAGTTTAACAGACCGGCATGCGAATAAAAAGAATATATAATGACTTATCAGCTGAAGGCTATTAATTAAATGGAAGCCACTGCTATTCAATTATAACTGTGCAAGAAATGCTATTTTAAAAGCAATACACATGCGAGGCAATTCCAGTAAATGCGGGATTACTCAAATTCCACAGCGTTCAAATTACAGCGTTACGCAATTATGTTATGAACATAGGGAATAAAACAGAAATACCACGTTTAAGCGAAATGAATGTCAAGTGTCTAACATAGACAAGGCTAAATAGTAAAGTTGATTTTGCATTCAACTGCAAGGGCTTTCAAAATCCAGTCGCGATTGATTACTTCCGCTTGTTGGTGACAATTCAGAATTTACAATGAACTACCTGATTGCCAGCCAACAGCAGTTGCTAGCTTATCCGCTCTAGTAAGATCAGACTAACTGGGATTGACTGGCTGGACAGCAACGCCCACAGTACATCAGTAATTATAAGCCAGAGAACAGTGACCAGCACTACAAGAGATAAGACACAACTATACACAGGCTTAAAATATGTACTGTTACACGATATTCAATTAAATCGGCAAATCCGGGGAAGCACATACAGTGTATCTACTTAGTACACACAATGAAATAGTACTATCAGGATAGCTGAACTGCAGTGTCTGTTGTTTTGCAATTTATCCACTCCACTGGCGACGAACGTCGTGTACTACTTGAACAACCAACTTCAGATACAGGTTCTTCTTGTCCTTCAAAATCTGTATATCTATCCATTGTAACAACATGCATTTCTATGTTTTTGTTTTTTCCTTTGCAGTATTTCAGCTCCCCATCTGGGGCATGCTGGCAGCAGCATATCCTCTGCTCTTAAGCCAAAAGACATTAAGTATGTGACAGAAGATAACTAAAACAACATAAAGGAGAAAATATGGCGATTGATAGACATAAAAAGGGGTAACATAATAGAAGAGAGCATAGAAAAAAGGGAGTGATAAAAATGGAGATAAAAATCTAAAAAAGTAATTTACACAAGAAACCACACACTGCAAGGATTAAAAGAACACATGGCGAAGTATGGCTGGTGCATAAAAGTTGCAATGGGCGGCGTAGCACAGAACTATGATGGATAGCAACAGTATTTACAAGTCAGGCACACAATTAAAACCACAGCACTGGAAGCCACAGTAGAATGGCACTGAACACAACACTGACGTAGCACACTGATGAGGAAGGACAAATAGGAGGATCTGCCAAGGGTAGGAATACAAGGGAGAAGGGAAGACGGGGAGGAAGGGGTGGCACTAGAGAAGATGAGAGAAGGGGAGACGGCGCAGGGGGCGTGGCGAAGGGGGCCAGGGAGGGAAGGACAGGAGAGGAAAAGAGCAGAGGACGGAGTGGGGAGATGTCAAGGCAAAGTTCTTCATCTGGGAGGGGGAGGTGCTGGAAATTGCCCTGATGGAGTATATGGAGGGTGTGGAGGTGGAGACAGGGAGGGATACAGCGATAGAGGGGCGGCAATGGGTGAGGTGGATCAAGCCTGCAAACAGTGTAAAGGATGCGGATGTGTTGGAGAAAAAGGAGAAGGTTGGGGAAGTGGATGTTTCATACAGGAGCTGTGTGGGGGACAGAAGGTAGATACGGAAGGCAAGGTGGGGCATGTGAAGTTCTAGGATTTGGATGGCCTTATAAGAGTGAGGGGGCGGGGGGGCGGTGATCCAGACAACGCTGGCATAACAGAGGATAAGACTGATGAGGGATTTGTAGGTGTGGAGGATGGTGGAAGGATATAATCCCCATGTCCAGCCGGACAGGAGTTTCATGAGGCAGAGGTGGGTATGGGCATTCTGCTGGATGGTCAGGAGATGAGGGTTCTGGGTGAGGTGAAGATCAAAGGTAAGGCCAAGGTATCTCAGGGTGTGGGTGAGCTTGATGGGATGGCCATAAATGGTTAGGTAGAAATCATGGAGACGAAAGGGTCGGGTGATGCGGCCTATGATGATTGTCTGGGTCTTGGAGGGGTATATGAAGGAACCACTGGTTGCACCAAGTGGTGAACTGGTCAAAGTGGGTTCGGAGGGTGCATTGGGACCGTTGGAGGGCGGGATAGAGAACCAGGAAGGCAGTGTCATCAGCATATAGGAGAAGGTGTGGGTGGGGGAGGCTTGGGTATAGAGGAGAGGGTAGAGGATGGAGCCTTGGTGCTTGCTGTTGGTGGTGGGATAAAAGATACGGGAGATGGTATCATGGAGGGTGATATAGGAAGGGTGGCGTGAGAGGAAGGAAGCAACCAGACGGACAAAATTGATAGGCAGGGTGTAGGGTTGGAGTTTAAAGAGGAGACCATAAAGCCATACACAGTCGTAAGCATTCCAGAGGTCGAGCATTTCTCTGTTATTCCCACTATATTTCTGAAATATCATGCTATATAATACACCCGGAAACTCTCTATCCTCGACACCGATTTCATTTCCATATTCAGCACGTAGCAACTTCTTCCCTAATATTTGGACTACATTCTTAGAATTAATTTTCTACATGATACCACTGTACACAGTTTACACACCGAAAATTCCAAGGCGGATTCGTACTGCAGCTATACCATTGACGCAACTCAAGCACTTGTTAGTGCAGCTACAGCATGCCACCGTCTGATGGCGCTAGCAGCCAAGTACGGAGTTTTACACGATAATGAAACAGGCCACTGTTGCCTTTGTGATCGAGTTTTAGTCGAAGCATGGTATCGTGCGATTCCAAGCGTTCATGGTCAAAGGTGTCATTTGTGAGCGTTATAACGGGCAATACAAGCATTCGCACGGAGCAGCACTATTGCAATATCCAGGAAAAGAATAAGAGGCAGCTTTCAGGGACTTCTGGTAGGAGACAAAATTCACTCGGGACTTCATTGCATTTAGTTTCTCCCGGGCTCTCTGCCCATTCGAACCTGAACCGGGATCGTAATTCATCTAGACGATGACAGAATTGAAATCTTCACGTCTACAACGCAAGTAAAGCTGGAGGTCTTCGATGAAGAAATATTTACAGGAGGACAGAATGCTCGAGACGTCATTGACATACAAGTACCTGTCTAAGAGCGCGGAAAGGCGAACAAAGTTTAAAGAGACACTCTTGCTATTCGGGTGGGAAACTTGCTCCTACAGGCGAAAGAATAAGCGATGGTCAATAGCATGAGGCGGCAGGAGGCAATGGACAACGATATGCTGAAGACACATAATGTGCATCCACAAAACATGTGACTTGTAATTAAAAAAAAGTGTAATGATGATCTCTCCATTATGAAAAGTTTCCAGAAGAGTCCCCCATTCATATCTCACGGAGGGACTGCCAAGACGTACGTGACCATGAGAAAAATCGAATAACGAACGAAAGGATAACGTTCCATGAGTCGAGGTTTGGAACGTCAGACGTTTGGACGTGGAGGGAGAGCTAGAAAATCTCAAAAGGAAATTGAAAAGGCCCAATCTAGATGTATTGATGTTCAGCGACATGAAATTAAAGAAAACAAGAATCTCTCGTCAGACGAATGTATGGTAGAATCAACAACAGCAGAAAATGGTAATGATAGCAATCTAAAATGTAGACTTTCACGGCCGGAAATATCATGTCCATTAAAATTATCCGGGCTGTTATGCCGTGGTCGGTTGATGAATTCTGTGTCGATTCCCAACGTTTCGTCTCCGACTGCGGGAGACATCTTCAAGGGGGTCCGTAGCTCGATGGAAGGTCCAACACACCCACTGGCTCGCTACTGACTTCCATCGAGCTACGGACCCCCTTAAAGATGTCTCCCGCAGTCGGAGACGAAACGTTGGGAATCGACACAGAATTCATCAACCGACCACGGCATAACAGCCCGGATAATTATAATGGGCAATGAAAGCATTCGTTACAAAGGAAGCTAGGGCAGAGAGTGAGTAACTGTGACCAGTTCAGTGATAGGGTTGTTTTCATCAGACTGGACAGAAAATGAACACCGACAACGATAGTTCAGGTATACGTGGCGACGTCGCTAGCTGAACATGAAGAGATAAAGAAAGCATATGAGATACTGAACGCTTAGAGATGAAAACCTAATCATCCGGGAATGGATCCGGTTGTAGGTGAAGGTGCAATAGAAATGGTTCGGGAGAGTATAGGATTTGTACAAGGAATGAGTTCTGAAATTACTTTCAGCTAACATTAGCAAATTCTCAGTTCAAGAATCAGAAGATGAAGAGGTACGCTTGGAAAATGCGTGGATATAAGGGAAGATTTCAGTTAGATTACAATATAGTCAGGCAGAGATTCTGAAATCAGATATTTGATTGTAAGGCGTATCAAGGATCAGTTAGAAACTCTGATCTCAAAGCAGTAATGATGAAGAGTAGGCTCAAGTTTTAAGAGACCAGTCAGGGAGGAACAATGTGCCAAGAAGTGGGACACGGAAATAATAGGAAATGAAGAATACGCTTGAAGATCTCAGAGGCTATAGATAGTCAGGAGGCAGTACAGTCGAAGATGAATGAACATCTCTACAAAGGACAGTCACAGAAGTTGAATAGAACAAAATAGGTAAAAATGAGTTTCCGTGAAGGAACCTTGAGTAACACAAGAAATGCTTCAGCGGATCGACGAAATAAGGGAGTAAAAAAATACTAAGGGAAATGCAGGAATTCAGAAATACAAGTCACTTAGGAATGAAATGAATAGGAGGTGCATGGAACCTAAGGTGAAATGGCTGCATGAAAAACGTGAAGAAATCGAAAAAGTTCTTCGACGAACTGACTCAGCATGTGAGAAAGTCAAAAAAGTCTTTAGTGAAATTAAAATCAGAGGCAGTCACATTAAGAGTACAACGGGTATTTCACTGTTATTTGCAGAGGAGAAAGCAAATAGGTGGAAAGGGTACATTGGAGGCCTCTCTGAGTGGAGGGGATTTTCTGATAACATGATAGAAGAAAAAGTAGCAAGAGCCAATAGGAAAGAAATAGGGGATACAGTATAAGAATTTAAGAATTTTGGAGAATTTGAGGGCAAATAAGCCAAGTGGGATTGATAACATTCCATCGGAATTTTTAAAATCATTGGGCAAGTGGCAACAAAACATCTACTCATGTTGGTGTGTAGAATGTATGAGTTTGGCGATGTACCATCACACTTTCGGAAAAACATCAACACAATTCCGAAGGTAGCAAGAGTCGGCAAGTGCGAAAATTATAGCACAATGTGCTTAATAGCTCATTCATCCACGTTGCTGACAAGAATAGTATATAGACGAATGGAAAAGAAAGCTGAGGATCTGTTAAAGATGATCAGTTTGACGCTAGGGAAGGTAAATACAGTTGTGATGTTGAGCTTGATAATGGAAGCAAGACTGAAGAAAAATTAAGACACCTTCATAGGATTGGTCGACCTGGAAAAAGCGTTCGACAGTGTAAAATGGTGTAAGGTGTTTGAAATTCAGAGAGACGTAATACGAATACGTAATATGTACAAGTTCCAGGAGGGAACAATAAGAATGAGACCAGGAATGAAGTACATGCGTTAAAACGATATGACAGTGATGTAGTTTCTGGCCCCTACTGTTCAATCCATACATCGAAATAGCAATAACAGAAATTTTAAAAAAGGAAAAGATTCAGCTGCAGGATCAAAATTCTGGGTGAAAGCATATCTATGATAAGATTCGCCGATGACATTGCTATCTACTGTGAAACTGAAGAAGAATTACAGTATTTGCTGAATGAAATGAACATTCTAATCGATACAGATATGCGGATGTAGAGTAAATCGAAGAAAGACGAAAGTAAGGAGAAGTAGAAGAAATGAGAAAAACAGGAGTCTTAAGTTAGAATTGAGGATCACGAAGTAGACCAAGTCAACGAATTCATCTATCTAGGCAACAAAAAAACCATGGCGGACGGAGCAAGGAGGTCATAAAAGTCAGATTAATATTGCCCAAAAGGGCATTCGCGGCTGAGAGAAATCTGCTTGTTTGGAACATAGGCCTTAAATTGCGGAAGATATTTTTGAGAATGAATGTCTGGAACTCATGAAGTGTGGAAAAAGTGGAACCGAAGATAATCGAAGCCTTTGAGATGTGGTGCTACAGAAGAATGTTGAAATTTAGGTGAACGGATAAAGTGAGGAACGATGAGTTTCTTCGCAGAATCGGCGACGAAGCGAATATAAGGAAACATTGACAGGAAGAAGGGGCAGTATGTTAGGACACATGATAAGACATCAGGAAATAGCTTCGGTGGTACTGCAGGGAATTGTAGAGAGTAAAATCTGTACGGGAAGACGGAGGTTTGAGTACATGTAGGAAATAGCTGAGGACGTATATTGCACATGCTACTCTGGGATGAGAAGGTAGGGACAGGAGAAGAATTCGTGGCGGGCGCCACCAAACCATTCACATCTCCCCCCCCCCCCCCCCCAAAAAAAAGGAAAGCGGTGGAAGCAGAATGAGTGGTGTAGCACTAGCGAGAGAATATGCCTTCACGGTGACATTTCATTTTCGAAAAGAAAACACCTGCTGGCTTTTTCTGAATTAGCTTGATGACCACACTGGAACACTATTTGAACATTTTATCAGTCTAATTTTTATGATCAGTATGTGAAACTGAAGATATCAAATGTCTTGCGAGGATCAAATAGTGTTAATATTGTCACTTAACGTTTTGTTATGAGGTGTATCAGGTCATCAGTTACCTTAGTATAGTCAGATTCGGTAGTGTTAACGAAAACTGGACTGAAATTTGTCATATAAATTGAGTTTCTATAGGTATTCACTCACTTGATCAGTAATAGAGATGGCAACGTAAGGTGAAATTCTACTTTCTGATCCAAGACAGGAAAATCGAATACGACCGACCGCCGTGTCATCCTCTGCCAAAGGCGTCATCGGATGTGGTATGTAGGGGTGTGTGGTCAGCACGCCGCTCTCCCGGTCGTTGTCAAATTTCTTGACTTCGCAGCCGCTACTGATAGATCAAGCAGCTCGACAGCTGGCTGAGTGCACGGTGTATAAGGAAAACTCCCTGGCAGTAACGTGAATCGAACCCGGGTCCCCCGCTTGGGAGCCAGGACAGAGGCCGACAGTACAGAAGATACACAATACTTCGACTAGACTACGTTAGGGAGAAAAGTTAATAAAACCGTATGACAGCAGCACAATTGACGCCACATCTTAGCATTCTTGAACTTTTTGTTACGATAAACACAAACTGGATCACGACATTTATTTACAAACAGCTGGTTTCCGTCTGCGTTGCAGATGATCTTCAAGGATGCCTCCGCGAAGTGTAGTTAGTCAACGTTGTGAAACTAGTTTCAAGGTGTTTGTTGACTTATAAAAATTCGCGAAACCAACTTTCATTTTAGTTAGCACCATACGTGACAAATCCAGTCAGCTGTTGTAAACGAAATAAAAAGAAATATAATTTGTTTTGTTTAAGTCTGCCAGTTCGACTTTACATGTGTATGACGGAAAGATGATAACAAAACTTTTTAAAGTAAATCTTCGAAAACTGATGAGATTTACACGTAAGTGGTAACGGCCTTCTACTAACGGAAAGCCGGCCGGAGTGGCCGAGCGGTTCTAGACGCTACAGTCTGGAACCGCGCTACCGCTACGGTCGCAGGTTCGAATCCTGCCTCGGGCATGGATGTGTGTGATGTCTTTAGGTTAGTTAGGTTTAAGTAGTTCTAAGTTCTAGCGTACTGATGACCTCAGAAGTTAAGTCCCATAGTACTCAGAGCCATTTTAACCATTTTGAACTGATGGAAATCGCAGAACAGCTAAAATTGAGCAGAACATGTGTAACCGATATTCAACGCAATGGGCAACAGCCTGTCGGCGTACTACCAAAACACTCATACAAACGTACGCATGATAAATGACCCGTACGTATGACAGCATTCATTTATGCAATGTTACAGATCCATGAGAAATTTAACTACAACATTACGTATTCGAGATGGATTCCAAGAGAGTCGGTTCACGTCTATTAAAGAGTCGTGTCAGCTTTTGTTCGAAATTCAGACAATGGATTTTGACTGGAGATATCTTTGTAGAGCTTTATAAAGTGCGATGGGAAGTGAAGTATCCACTATGGTCATGAAATAAACTGTAAAATGTCGAATTACAACATCCTGATTAGCTCACTAAAGAAAAGCATCGGATCTCATTAGTCTGCTGCTAAAGTGATGCGACCGGCATTCTTGAGCTATCAAGGGAAAGTGGAAAGCGTGATTCCTCTGCACGAGAAAGATCGCCCCCTTTTACTGTCCAGAAGACACAAGAGACGGTTGATAATTAGGATTTAGATGTTCTTACAATTTTGCTTTAAAATCCTGAATTCTAGTGTTTTCTAGCGAGATGGTTTTGCATGGGAGACGATTTGGATACACTAAATTTAGAGTTTCTTTTTTTTTCACTTAATCGTTTTTTGCACTGCTGTGTTAGTTCCTCTAAAGGGAACGTAGGTAAACTGTACAGGTATTGTTAGTTCCTAAACTGCTCCGTATGTAGTGATATTGTTGACGGCATGTAAACCGCTATTATTCCTTCCTTCTCTCTAGGTGTTCTTTGAGAGATTTGCTATTGTCTGAAGAGTGAATAATGTGCTTTAAGTGCAGCTGGTGAAAGAAAATTATTGTGATGATGGCCTTTGGACTATAAGCCAGAGTTTGTATACTCCCTTGACGTTGAAAGAGAAGGGAGACTATAAAAGTCAGAAGAAAATTTACGGAGATGCCGACCCCACCATCTCGATAACATACCACCGTCACCATAAGGGAGTAACACAGAATACTGATGCGTAGTTTTGTAATCTAGAATTTCTCACATCCCCTCCGCTTATGCTCGTTTACTCTAACAGACCACTTAGGACACTGTTCTCAAAGATCTGAGGGTTACTACAACTCTATAGCTCGTGTGGGGAGATAAGCTCTAATCTACATTCACCTCGAATCTCTATATGAAGTTCCTTGTCACAAGGACCATAATGTTACGGTCATCACTCACCTTTGTCGCTACGGGGAAGGTTATGATTTCGATGGTAGCTGACAGCGATTTATTTAACTAACGATTTAGGATGCCTAGACACATTTTGAGAGAGACAGTGCCCTGTACATAAGCTAAAGTGAAGAAAACACCTTACTATCATCTTGAGGACTTCTTTCAAACGGATAGCTGAAAAATTCACACGAACTTACACAGCATTGGTTAGAAAAGATTTGAGATATCTGACGTGGACTAGCATTAGAATCTTTCTACATTTACTATTGTAACTGAATGAACGTGATGCAATTAATGCGTTTTATTTGGAAACTGTATGGCTTTTAAATTCCGATTACAGATTCCGATCTAGCTATCCCACTTTTGAACGCAAATGTAACTGTGAAAACAATCTTGTAGATAGGGCAACCACAGGTATGAGTAACCATCCTGGATATTAATAAGCCGCTTCAGCTGTGTTTACTTCTCTATTTTTAAATCGCTACCGATTTCATGGCACTAACACCCATGTTTTCAGGTGACCATGTAACTAAAACTTTAGACCTAACAGTTTCGGAACATTGTACCCAACATTCGGTGTCCGTGAGAACAAAATTCCGCTAAGAGATGGCATGTCATCGAATAAGAACAGCCAAATTCCGATCCTTTATGGTGGATGAATCCTGCACCAAACCCGTCAGATAAATACTCGAACTAAAATGAACACTATCCTATTTTCAGAATTGTCATGCCATGATGAAAATTGCTTCTACACGTGGTTTTTAAATAAAATGTAATATACGCCTAGCTCTTTTGAATGAAAATCTTTTAATTAACAATGGTGGTAGGATAATAATTAGTAAACTGACTGCATGACTAATAGTTCACCTGGATACCAGCATGTAAATATAATTAAACGCAACAGTAATAATACACTAAAATAATAATGACAGCAAAATAAACTCAAACCCAATTACTTTTCTGCTAAAGTATCGTCTCTCTGTTAAATCATCTCAACTCATACTTTATCCTTAACCCTCAATTACAGTTTCACTAGGCCACGTTTAAAAAAAAATCTTTCGTTCTCGGTGCAGCACGTTCTCCATCCTAGCTTGTCACTCTGCCTTGACACAATACTATTCTCTCTCTCTCTCTCTCTCTCTCTCTCTCTCTCTCTCTCTCTCTCTCTCCCTCCCTCTCTGTAGCCGACTACTGCTTCGCTCGCTCACCCGAGCTATAACTCGATAACACAACTTCAGGTAGGCAAAGTATACATACCACTCATACGTTCAGACATGCGTAGGTGCTCACAGTGGTAGACATCCTATGTCAAACATAATATATATATATATATATATATATATATATATATATATATATATATAAAAACATGTTTCTTTTATGTACACTTCTCAACCTGAATTGTTTGCAGGAGGGCGACCGCGCCTAACAAATGGCTCAAATGGCTCTGAGCACTATGCGACTTAACTTCTGAGGTCATCAGTCGCCTAGAACTAGGAACTAATTAAACCTAACTAACCTAAGGACATCACACACATCCATGCCCGAGGCAGGATTCGAACCTGCGACCGTAGCGGTCTTTCGGTTCCAGACTGTAGCGCCTAGAACCGCACGGCCACACCGGCCGGCGCGCCTAACACATCCACGCCTTGTGACTACCAAACTTGACCTCTGTCCCCCGTATTCATGATGATCAGTAGTGGCTTTTGTTCTTTCTTTCCTAGCCAGTCGGAAGTCAGAGAGAAGCCACAGTCTATTGTAATGTGATTCGATGTGTCTGCTGCTGTGGCCTCAGAGGCAACAACTGGACAGAAGGACACGTGTTGTTATCTTGTAAGGCAATATTACGTGTTCCACCACGCAGGAAACTAGTGACTATGAGTTCAGGCCATTGCTCACTATTTTGCGTTTTTGCATCACAAAGGAGCCTACTACTGAAACAGCCTGAATTCTTTTGTTCATACATGACGTTAGCGGCACAAAACTACCAACCGGAAGTGCCATTGGCTGAAACATGTGAAGTACCAGTCACTTCATGATCTTTGCGTACGCAAGGATGTCTTTTTCTTTTATTTTTTTAATTTTTAGCCATCAGTCTTCTGGCTGGTTTGATGCTGGCCGCGACGAGTTCCTGCCCTGTGCCCTTAATCTCAGAATTGCACTTCCATATTATGTCCCCAGTTCTTTGCTGGATGTATTCCAGTCTCTGTTTTCCTCTACAGTTTTTACCCTCTACAGCTCCTTCTACTACCTAGAAAGTCATTCCCCGATGTCTTAACTCATGTCTTACCATCCCGTCCCTTACTCTTGTCAGTGTTTTCCATACAATCCTTTCCTCGGCGTGTCCGTGGAGAACTCCCTCATTCCTTATCTTATCGGGCCAACTAATTTTAAACATTCTTCTGTAGCACCACATCTCGAATTCTTCGAGTCTCTTCTTTTCCAGCTTTCCATCAGTCCACGTTTCACTACCATACAATGCTGTGCTTCAAACTTACTTGCTCAGAAATCTCTTCCTGAAATTGAACCGCGTATTTGATATTGGTAGACTTCTCTGGGCCAGGATTGCCCTTTTTCCCGTTGCTAGTGTGCTTTTTGATGTCCTCCTTGCTCCGTCCATCATTGGTTATTTTACTCCCTAGATAAAAAAATTCCTTAACTTCATCTACTTTTGATCACCGATCCTAATGTCAAGTTTATCCCTGTTACCTTTTCTGCTACTTCGCACTTTCTTCCATTTACTCTCAATCAGTAATCCGTGCTCATTAGACTGTTCACTCCACTCAACAGACCGCGTAATTCTTCTTCACTTTCACCGAAGATAGCAATGTCATAAGCGACGCTAATCAGTGATATCCTTTCACCTTGAATTTTAATTCCACTCTTCAAACTTTTTTTTTATCTTCGTCATTGCTTCTTCGATGTATGGATTGAACACTATGGGCGAAAGACTACATCCTTATCTTAGAACTTCCTCAATCCGAGCACTTCGTTGTTGCAAATGTTTTTAAAGAGGAAGAATATGGATGTTACTGCTGCACGTCTCTTTCGAGCCGTATAAGCTGTCCTCTTAGGTTCATGCCTAAACACACACTCGGAACTCACTAAAGGTTCGGAAACAAATTGCCTGGTATTAAATTCATCCTTTGTCCTCTATATACGCCACACGAAATTTATGAATGACATCGAATATTGCAGAAGATACTTGTATTACCATTTACATTCATAATAAACATCCAGAATATCTTAATAACGCTACGATGAAAAGAAAAGTATTAGAATTATAGCTGTAAGCGAACGTACGTCCTTTACCCCGTGATCCACGACGATATCCAATACGAATTATTTTTATTTGTGCTTCGCTGCACTTGTCAAGTCCTTTGTGACTCCAGTTTCGGATATCATCTCTTGAGAGCTTGTATCGTTGACATGTTATTGACATTTAATGGTAGGGATGACGTGTTTATGACACATTTTTAATGCGGCGCTGTCTTCAAATGGTATATTGCAAGTTATAAGACAATACAGTTACGTTTGCCAAAATGAATGCGGCGCCTGCCGCATTGTGTCAAAGATATTTCCGTACCACTAAGGTACAATAGTCTCTGACCGTAAACGGAAGCAGCACAATTCTGCAGTTAAAGTATAAGCCTGATTAGTCACGAACGTTACATCGTAGTGGTGAAATCCCAGTGGTCTACATTTCTCACAACACAGGAATTTGTAACCAGCTACGAGTCTTGATGGTTTCACTTTCTCTCCCCATTCGAATTTGTAACTAGCTACGTTGAGATTGCGGAGATAATTAATGTTTCTCTCTCTCTCTCTCCCTCTCTCTCTCTCTCTCTCTCTCTCTCTCTCTCTCTCTCTCTCCCCTCCTCGCTTCCTCTCACTCTCTCTCTCTCCCTCTCTCTCTCTCTCTCTCTCTCTCTCTCTCTCTCTCTCTCTCTCTTTCTCTCTCTCTCTCTCTCTGGCAGGATGTCAAGGTAGGATGCGGAATGCAGGATGGTAGGGATATAAGTGCAGATATTGTGATCATTGAAAGCTTAATATATACCGACTACATTGTGTTAGTTGTTTCTTCTCTATCAGTCTTTCCGCAAACACGTCACACAATTCACTACCTGGTGCTTTCTGCACGGTCGTAACCGTACTACAAAGTGGGTTACACCTGTCGGTATAGACTAACCGATTTGGATCCACGGATCCACACGTCAGCACCTGACCTGCTGCTAAGGGGAAAATAAGCATTAATGGCTTGCTCTCGCCACAAATATTTGGAGGTACTAAGCAAGTAAAATCATACTGCTCCTGATGGGTATAGTTATTTGTCTGCGAATCAAGTAAATACTGATGTGATGTTGTACAGTACACTGACCTCAGTCATTAGTAAAAAATTTCTGTATTTATATTCTCAACATCCTCTACAACATCCATGTTCTTTAAACTCGTGTTTTCAACAGGCCATTTTATTTACAAAACCGCTAAGTCGACAGTATCCAAAACTGTCCTCGAAACATGCTAACAGAGGCTCGTTTATGAAGAAGCCAGTCACACTACCAGCTCAGCGGTCTGTATTTTAGTGGCTTGAGCCCTGCATCGCAAGAGTGTTAGTACCGCGAAGTAGGCGAAAGAGCGGCACGGATATGTCACGAAAATTGGCGTGGCAATCATTAAAACAAAGGCGTTTCTCGTTGCGACAGGATCTTCTCGTGCAATTTCAATCCCAAAATTTACCCCAAGTGTTGGCGCCCACCTACATGGGGAAAATTATCATCACAATAAGATAAGGAAAACCAGAGATAACAAGGAAATATTTAAGCGTTCGGTTTCCCTGCGCGATGTTTTAAAGTGGAACGGTAGGTAAATACAACTCTTTAGCGCTAGAGGGCGTAGTGTGTTAGGTTGTGGTGTGTTGGGTAACTATGTCGGTGGGTGAGAAACTACTTGCTGTAAAGGAGTAAGCACGAATTCGAAGAGTTCGTCCACACATGGAGCGCCCTCGCCTTCAGCAAGACAATGCAGGTCCACACACAAGCCCTGCCACTTCTGCAACAGTACGACGCTTTGGGTTCGCTGTCATCAGTCACCCTCCATACAGTCCACACTTGGTCCCATCAGATTTTCCT
Organism: Schistocerca piceifrons; assembly: GCF_021461385.2. Classification (NCBI taxonomy): domain Eukaryota; kingdom Metazoa; phylum Arthropoda; class Insecta; order Orthoptera; family Acrididae; genus Schistocerca; species Schistocerca piceifrons. Next base: position 86,760,509 of record NC_060141.1, read on the forward strand.
TTGTTTCAAAAACTTAAAGAACGCCTTAGAGCACTTCATGTTGATGGTGATCAAGTGGTGAAAGCAGGGATGAGGTTGTGGCTCCTTCAAAAAGGCAAAATTAGACAGTGAGGGAATCAAGAAAAAGATCTTTAGTTTGGAGAAATTTGGTCGTCGCCAGGTGACTATGTTGTGAAACAAACATGTAGACAGGAATAATAAAAATGTATAGCACTATCAACATTTTTTTTTAAATTTAAAAGCCTTCTAGAGATTTCACATAACAAACTCGGCGGCATTACTTTACAGCACACCCTACGATTCAAGTTCCGGCTGGACTGCTTGTCCCTGTATCAATAATCAAACCTCTGGCGATCATCTTCCAACTCGCTTCAATATTCTAGCGTTGCTGTTTCGTACAGGCTTTCAGAACTTCCGGCGTTACTCGCTATATCTTATATTACGATGTTGTTGTTGTTGTTGTGGTCTTCAGTCCTGAGACTGGTTTGATGCAGCTCTCCATGCTCCTCTATCCTGTGCAAGCTTCTTCATCTCCCAGTACCTACTGCAGCCTACATCCTTCTGAATCTGCTTAGTGTATTCATCTCTTGGTCTCCCTCTACAATTTCTACCCTCCACGCTGCCCTCCAATACTAAATTGGTGATCCCTCGATGTCCCAGAACACGTCCTACCAGCCGATCCCTTCTTCTAGTCAAGTTGTGCCACAAGCTCCTCTTCTCCCCAATTTTATTCAATACCTCCTCATTAGTTATGTGGTCTACCCATCTAATATTCAGCATTCTTCTGTAGCACCACATTTCGAAAGCTTCTATTCTCTTCTTCTCTAAACTATTTATCGTCCACGTTTCACTTCCATACATGGGTACACTCTATACAAATACTTTCAGAAACGACTTCCTAACATTTAAATCTGTACTCAATGTTAACAAATTTTTCTTCTTCAGAAACGATTTCCTTGCCATTGCCAGTCTACATTTTATATCCTCCCTACTTCGACCATCATCAGTTATTTTGCTCCCCAAATAGCAAAACTCCTTTCACTACTTTAAGTGTCTCATTTCCTAATCTAATTCCCACAGCATCACCCGATTTAATTCGACTACATTCCATTATCCTCGTTTTGCTTTTGTTGACGTTCATCTTATAGCCTCCATTCAAGACACTGTCCATTCCGCTCAACTGCTCTTCCAAGTCCTTTGCTGTCTCTGACAGAATTACAATATCATCGGCGAACCTCAAAGTTTTTATTTCTTCTCCATGGATTTTAATATCTACTCCGAACTTTTCTTTTGTTTACTGCTTGCTCAATATACAGATTGAATAACATCGGGGATATGTTACAACCCTGTCTCACTCCCTTCCCAACCACTGCTTCCCTTTCATACCCCTCGATTCTTATAACCAATAGATTGTGGTCAGAGTCCACATCTGCCCCTGGAAATGTCTTACAATTTAAAACCTGGTTCCTAAATCTCTGTGTTACCATTATATAATCTATCTGATACCTCTTAGTATCTCCAGGGTTCTTCCATGTATACAACCTTCTTTTGTGATTCTTGAACCAAGTGTTAGCTATGATTAAGTTATGCTCTGCGCAAAATTCTACCAGGCGGCTTCCTCTTTCATTTCCTAGCCCCAATCCATATTCACCTACTACGTTTCCTTCTCTCCCTTTTCCTACTCTCGCATTCCAGTCACACATGACTATTAAATTTTCGTCTCCCTTACTACCTGAATAATTTCTTTTATCTCATCATACATTTCATCAATTTCTTCGTCATCAGCAGAGCTAGTTGGCATATAAACTTGTACTACTGTAGTAGGCGTGGGCTTAGGGTCTATCTTGGCCACAATAATGCGTTCACTATGCTGTTTGTAGTAGCTTACCCGTACTCCTATAACGATGTACTGAATTAGTTTTGCAGGGAAATCCTGAATCCAATCACAAGTCTGCTCGTGTACTCAGCAAGCCCATATTTTGTTCCATAAACGGCAGTCCGGAACTGTACCGAAAGTCAGAGAATACGGCATCAGCCTAGGCACCGATGTACGTTTAGCTCATAGACGAACACATCAAGCTGCGTTCCGCAAGATAGGTTACCAACAAAACAAATACTTCATATTAAGCGACCTTGCAGCAGCACGTAGACTCATTCGCCTCTTTGAATAGGTTTAGTAATGTTAAGATAACTCTTCAAATGATGGGAGCAATAGATATTGCTCGTCATATAGCTTTCTTTGTTATGTTACCCTCAGACCACAGCAGTCTTACTGCACTAGTTCTGCATATTCGTTGCAATGATTTTGGTTCGTGACGTTTTACCTAATACCAAATCTGATCGTCGGTTTTTAACCCTTGCTAAGCGAACAACAAATCGCACTAAGTTTGGCAACATACCAACACGCTTGTCTCCTGTGTTCGAGGAGCAGCAAAATATGATACTGTTTGTCAGTTTTACAAACACACTCTAAAATACAGAACATTTTACAATGGATAAATGAGAACGTAAGCTTGAAAAGTTTATACTGCATCCATGAAAAGTAAATTATCTTACAGATTCGTGTGTGTGTGTGTGTGTGTGTGTGTGTGTGTGTGTGTGTGTGTGTTTGTGTGTTTGTATTTAATAGAGGCAGACGGGCTGAAAGAGAAAGAAAGAAAGAGAGAGAGAGAGAGAGAGAGAGAGATTATTTACTGCACACGGCACATGCACTCTCGAAATGACTTGGATGTTCTGTTACTGACATGGAGTAATTACGTACTGGGATGCTCAAATGCTTCTTTTTAATTAGTTTTCCTGGGAACGTACACAACGGCTGCGATATGAGTGGCCTTCAATTGCACAGAATAATTAAAGCTACTAGCTACACACGTACGTAATTCTCAAATTCTGAGTAACCACCGTAATTACTTCGTCATGCCGTAAACACGAATTCATGTGATGTTAGTGAAATCCTGTTTCACAGTCCTGTGGATCTGTTAAATCTCTTTCCGTTGCTTGTTATTTCGAGACCTTTAGCATTCGTGTAGCTTATACGACGACAAGTAAAACTATAGAAATGTATGCTACAGTGCAGCTAGAACACTCCTTTCATTAAGGGACTCATTTAATTTCTCTTCTCGTATAAAAATAGGGAACTCACCAATATCGGCTAAACTGACAGGGCGGAATTGTTCGTTAAGTAAATCTATGCTGTTGCCACTAGATAACAGATTGTTCTTACAGTAGATACACTGTCGAACGTCTCTGCCATGCTGCCAGATACAGTGGTCGCTGAGATACACGTAAAAGAAGAGCAACAGATTCCGTTGCACATGATTCGCTATCAGACTCACGCGTTATTTTTTCATTGAAGACTGTCAAAAAATAATTGTTTCTTTTTACTCTGTGGCATATTTACGCTCATAATGATCCGATCAGAAAAGGAAATACTTCTATGACTTTGCCAAAATATATGGTTGGTAACTCAAGCTACACGCTACTAAATGTGGCAGCATAGTGGAATTAGGTAAAGATCTGAAAATTTTGCTCCCTTCATACCTAGCAGATAGGAAGCAGAAGAGTGGACTCCATCGTCAAAAAACAACTGAAAAATTTGAATCTGACTAGGACACAACGAAGACGTGGGGCCACAGAGCTGTGTTCTAGGTCTAATGCCAACGTATTAATTTTATACACTTTATGGGTACCAAATTATTGATTTTATTACGTATTCCAAATGGGTACTGGCACAGTGAAAGTTACTTACTGAACGCCTTAAGCTCTCATACCTTATTCTGATAATCACTGCCAGAGATATACGGCGTAGAAATTTAAAAAGTAAAACTACAAAAATATTTTAATGCCTAGGCAGCAGTTGCAAAAGAAGATTAAAAGGTGACGATTAGCTAGTTATGTTGTGACTACTTGGGAGAGCCGTCAGTCCGGCTGGACGTAGAAGCTTTTTCTTTCATTTTCGGTGATGTAACGGAGACCATTACACATTTTATATTTGATTACCAATTTAGTAACCAGGACGTAAGACCATTCTCAGCTTTTGTGCAATTATAAATTAATGATGAATTTGATCCGTACTGGTACTATCGGTTTATTTACCTTCGTCTTATATGAGTATGATGTACAACCAGGCTCGGTTCTGTTGTTGCTGTCCGTACTTAATATATTATTTATGTTGCGTTCTACACAACAGTACTTCACTGTCTGACGGTTACTCCAGGCAGTTCAGTTTGCGTTTAACTTGCATTCGAAGTAAGAGTCATATGTTGAAGATCTAATGGAAATGTGAAGTAGATATTGACAGATATTTGTAGAAAAATTTAAATTTCAACTAACTACGTGATGGTCACCTTCTCCAATTTCTGCTAAGGTCAGACATTAATACATATATACATTTGGCATAGCAGAAATGTTCCACAGTGGCCTTCGGAAATACTTTCCCTAAATGTCAATGTTTTCTAGTAAGGAGCATGGAGTGGTAACGTGCTAAGCTACAAAAACATAAGATGTCACTCAGGAAAGATAAATCCGTTTTATTTCACAAGTTGTGCAAACTGTTGTCATGATTTTTTGCGTGGAAATTTGAAAAACTCAAATGAATGCTGTTATTTATAACGGTCCAAGAAATTGTTCAATAAACATTTAGTATTTCAGATGTCATCATTATTAATTTGAGACTTCAAATCGTAACGTTGCGTACAGTTATATGCCACTCAAGTAGTTTTGTCTCAGGATAAGTTCAGTAAAGCACAGTATGAATTCAGGTACTACAACTCAACGAAAGAAGTGGCTTATAAGGCGCTTGTACGCCCGATTCTTTAGTATTGTTCATCTATCTGGGATCCCTATCGGATAGAACTGATAGAGGAGATATAGAAGATCCAACGAAGAACGGCGCGTTTCGTCACGGAATCGTTTAGCTGGCGAGAGAGCGTAACGGAAATACTAAACAAACTACACTGGCAGACGTTACAAGAGAGGCATTATGCACAACGGAGAGATTTACTATTGAAATTTCGGGACAGCACTTTTCAGGAGTCGGACAACATATTACTTCGCCCCACATACATCTCGCGTATTGACCACGAGGAGAAATTTCGAGAAATTAGAGTCAATACAGAGACTTACCGACAATCATTCTTCCCACGCACTATTCGCGAGTGTAACCGGGTTGGAGGTATCAGATAGTGGTTCCGATATTGCCTTCCGCCACACACGATTAGATGGCTTGCGGAGTATGATGTAGATGTAGATTCAAATTAACATATTTTCCAGGATAATACATCTAGCATCAGTACACATTTAATTAACACATTAGTTAACACCTGTAAGCATACCAAACATAACGAGCAATGAACAACTATAAAAACATTGTGAAATATAACACTTACGTAAATCAAAGGAACATTATTTGTCGCCCGCTCTGACCGAGCGATTCTAGGCGCTTCAGTACGGAACCGCGCTGCTGCTACGGTTGCAGGTTCGAATCCTGCCTCTGGCATGGATGTGTGTGATGTCCTTAGGTTAGTTAGGTTTAAGTCGTTCTACGTGTAGGGGACTGATGACCTCAGATGTTAAGTCCCACAGTGCTCAGAGCCATTTTGTTAAGTCCCTTAGTGCTTACAGCCATTTGGACCATTTGAAAGTTATTTGAAACCTCATAAACAGGTTACAGTTGTCTCATTAAAGAGCCCGAGATTAGGAACAAAGAGTGAAACGTGGAATTAGGTAGAACGCAAATCTCAGCCAAGAGATAATGTACCAGTTTTCGTACCTTGACTTCAATTTGTAATAACGTAGGCTAGTTTTATAAAATAATTCATACAAAGAATTTAAACAACAACGCGCACATGGTTCAGACTACAATAGCAGATAGCAGGACTTAATTTACATTAATCCCGGCTACAGAACCAGTTACAGGCGGCCAGCGCATATAACATTCACGGATTGCCAGCAGGGCTCAAACCCAATAGACAGGAACTAGAGAACCCACACCAAATAAATGTGTCGTAAGTAATTTTAGCCATGTAAGTTAGTCAAGTTGGAGCTGGTAAAATCTTTGAATGAAATCATGGTTAATTCAGACCTAATGCCATTTAATATATGTGCTTTACACACTTACGGAACAGTGGATATCTCTGAATAACTTTTCAAGCAATCTGCACTCTACGGTGCATACCAGTTAAGTCCAAGAAGTGCCGATAATTACGGCTCACTAATCCTACCTTGTCCGTGACTTCTGTAGAAGCAAATATCAGAAGAAATTCCAAGGCTGTCTTCCACGAAATCTGAGCGATGAACTTCTTGGGCATGTAAGTTAGCAGAATAGAGAATCACACACCGGCTCAGAGTTACATTCAGCTTAGGCAGATGCTCGTAGCTTCCATGTGCCACTTGACAGCGCTTATCTTTCGATGGCTTCCTACAGTTGTCGGTGGTAAACGAATGAGAACGAGCTCATGGGCAATACCCCATTAAGTCGGGGGAGTAGAGAACACGCATGGGACACAAAGGAGGCAGTTGTTCAGCAACATCGGCAAAGAGTTGATAACAAAACACTGCACGAGTCACTAAATCTCCCGATGTGGATTCGAGAGATGTACATCGTCTTTTTTCCAAGGATTCCCATGACAAGTACCCTAGCATCTCTGACACGGACAATACCAACCAGTTACAATCCAAACAGCGCGTCTCCGTATCACTCTGTCTACTGACGTGCCTTCCTAATCAGGGCTACAAACGCTGGAAAAATATTCTAGAATTCGTCGCACCATCTCAAACATCCCCTTAGAAAAATTAATGAATTACTGTGCTGATAAACCTCTTACATTATTTGATTTTCAAACAGCTGAGCAAAACTGAACGTGCTCAGACATTTCTCTCTTTACTTATTCTGATCAACACTAAACTGACACAAAATATTTTTAGCGCAACGCAATCTGACTTTCAATAATCCCTACAAAAGAATGACCCTGACTAACAATAACCTATACTTTTCATGTAACACTTACCTCACAAAAATCTTCGTTACCCGAACTACTGCAATACAGGGAGTGCCAATACTGCCAGATAAACAAAGGATTCTAACTACTGAAGTCACTAACTACTGATAGGCATAGTTAGCAAATGAAAGATTTTGATAGAGAACAAACAATGTATTTACCTTAATAGTGTTCAAAAGTCATAATACACTCCTGGAAATGGAAAAAAGAGCACATTGACGCCGGTGTGTCAGACCCACCATACTTGCTCCGGACACTGCGAGAGGGCTGTACAAGCAATGATCACACGCACGGCACAGCGGACACACCAGGAACCGCGGTGTTGGCCGTCGAATGGCGCTAGCTGCGCAGCATTTGTGCACCGCCGCCGTCAGTGTCAGCCAGTTTGCCGTGGCATACGGAGCTCCATCGCAGTCTTTAACACTGGTAGCATGCCGCGACAGCGTGGACGTGAACCGTATGTGCAGTTGACGGACTTTGAGCGAGGGCGTATAGTGGGCATGCGGGAGGCCGGGTGGACGTACCGCCGAATTGCTCAACACGTGGGGCGTGAGGTCTCCACAGTACATCGATGTTGTCGCCAGTGGTCGGCGGAAGGTGCACGTGCCCGTCGACCTGGGACCGGACCGCAGCGACGCACAGATGCACGCCAAGACCGTAGGATTCTACGCAGTGCCGTAGGGGACCGCACCGCCACTTCCCAGCAAATTAGGGACACTGTTGCTCCTGGGGTATCGGCGAGGACCATTCGCAACCGTCTCCATGAAGCTGGGCTACGGTCCCGCACACCGTTAGGCCGTCATCCGCTCACGCCCCAACATCGTGCAGCCCGCCTCCAGAGGTGTCGCGACAGGCGTGAATGGAGGGACGAATGGAGACGTGTCGTCTTCAGCGATGAGAGTCGCTTCTGCCTTGGTGCCAATGATGGTCGTATGCGTGTTTGGCGCCGTGCAGGTGAGCGTCACAATCAGGACTGCATACGACCGAGGCACACAGGGCCAACACCCGGCATCATGGTGTGGGGAGCGATCTCCTACACTGGCCGTACACCACTGGTGATCGTCGAGGGGACACTGAATAGTGCACGGTACATCCAAACCGTCATCGAACCCATCGTTCTACCATTCCTAGACCGGCAAGGGAACTTGCTGTTCCAACAGGACAATGCACGTCCGCATGTATCCCGTGCCACCCAACGTGCTCTAGAAGGTGTAAGTCAACTACCCTGGCCAGCAAGATCTCCGGATCTGTCCCCCATTGAGCATGTTTGGGACTGGATGAAGCGTCGTCTCACGCGGTCTGCACGTCCAGCACGAACGCTGGTCCAACTGAGGCGCCAGGTGGAAATGGCATGGCAAGCCGTTCCACAGGACTACATCCAGCATCTCTACGATCGTCTCCATGGGAGAATAGCAGCCTGCATTGCTGCGAAAGGTGGATATACACTGTGCTAGTGCCGACATTGTGCATGCTCCGTTGCCTGTGTCTATGTGCCTGTGGTTCTGTCAGTGTGATCATGTGATGTACCTGACCCCAGGAATGTGTCAATAAAGTTTCCCCTTCCTGGGACAATGACTTCACGGTGTTCTTATTTCAATTTCCAGGAGTGTATATAAATCAGTTCATGACATCCAGTCTTACAAATTTCGTTTTTCTGATGGACACACGTCCAGATCGTCCGCTCTCAAAACTCTGCCATCTCTCTTCCCCCCCTCCACCACTGCTGGCGGCTCACCTCCAACTGCGCAACGCTATGCGCTGTTCACATCCAACTACAACACTACAATATCAAATATTCCAACAATGCAAACGAGCTACAGACTTCACACAGCACAGTCAGTGATTTTCGAATAGAGCGCTACGTGGCGTTAGCAACATAAAAACCAAATAGCCTACTTACACATCCTCCTATAGGAGTTTCCTTTTACAGCTGATCCCACTTTTCCAGATACCTCCTACACATCTTAATCACCCTTTTACTTTTAATAATAATGGCTTTACGTGATCATCTCAATTCATATAGATTCTTAGTATTACCACTGAATACTTATTACCGTAAGGAAATGTTCACAACTACTCTTCTATAGAACACTGTCGCGTTCTTTCTATTTGAACGCCCATTACTTCACATTGATCTACATTTAAAGAGAGCTATTATTCATTACGGAAAGTGAAAATTTTGTCGAAGTCTTTCTGCTTTTCTTATCATTGTCCAATGACGATTCTCCTATTTAGAGGTCACCCTCAATGAACCAAATTTATAGTACTGCTGATTCTGCGGGATAAATCGTTTGAATATATTCAAAAGTTAAGAAGTCCTATCTTTTTCCGTTATTTGATGTTACTTTTGATACTGCAGAGAAAGTTACAAAGACAAAATCTGCCTGCTCACTACCTTTTATTCTTTGGAAGATGTCGTGTGCGAATGAAACAAACTGTGATTTACGTCCATGGTATTTCCTGAATGGCCCACCGCTTACAGTGGTAGATCGTTTCGCAGATGTTATTGCGACAGACGAAGAAGGTACTGTAAAAAACTTTAAGTCCCAGATACAATTTCGATTAAAAACATTGCACCTATAGTTCCGAGTACAGAACTCTGTGCCGGCCATAGTGGCCGAGCGGTTCTAGGCGCTACAGTCTGGAACCGCGCGACCGCTACGGTCGCAGGTTCGAATCCTGCCTCGGGCATGGATGTGTGTGATGTCCTTAGGTTAGTTGGGTTTAAGTAGTTCTAAGTTCTAGGGGCTGATGACCACAGCAGTTAAGTCCCATAGTGCTATGAGCCATTTGAACCATTTTGAACAGAACTCTTTCAAACGTGAAACATGATTGTCATAGGCCGATGAACCAATAAGCCAATCCGACCATTTTAAACTCATCGGACCATCACCTATGACCACAGATCTATGTCACTAGTGAGATGACTTGGCATCACCAACAGCGGCCATGGGTTCGAGGTGTTACTGCGCCTGCTTTCGGCACTAACTGCTTCACTGGATTTGATGCCGCGGCCCTGACGACTTGCCGTCCGCACCCGCTGCCATCCACGCTGAGTTTATAATGGTTGTTGGCCCCTCAGTGTCAGACGCTACGTGAATCCTGTCAGAGGGCGGGGAGTCGGACCCCATGGACAGCCACATCAACACGCCGCCATGGTTACGCTTGGGGAGCGACGAACAACCAGAGGTCTACGCCACCGAGGGAAGTACCGCAGCGCTAAAGTCGACAACTGTGGCCTCCAAAGGCTGCCTGCCTACCACGGGCCTGCCGTCAGCGTCGCTGAGTGCATCCTCAGCATCCAGGGCGGAAGCTACCAACCATAAGTCAGTGTGTGCCAGGAACAACAGAGAGAGAGAAGCGTGTGTGCCTCACTGAGCCACGACGCATCATGTATTGTAGTTAACAAGTCATTATTTCCAATCAACAGTGTTTCCACTAGGTCCTCCTGCCCACCACACATCCTTCTGACTTTCGTAGTATATGAATGTGGATAGCTGATAGCAACAGCTAAAATTTAAATCACGTAAAGTTCAGAGGAGACGGAATAAAGAAAAATATACAACAGAAGCTAAAGTAGATTATAGTGTATAGCCATAAGAGTATGCCATTACCCAGGTGTTGCATTCCATTCCTAGAGGTAACTTGAAGATTTTCACAAAGGCTCACCAATCAGCAGTTTGGCATCAAGGTTCTCTTATGGGCAGCTTCCCGCCGCGAAGCAGAATAACATCCAACAACAGGCCTGAACAGCCGATGTAACCATGTATAAAAGCAGTAACACACACACAATGGCCGATGGATGCCTCCTACTGAACCAAGTGGAAGAAAAATTTAACAGCAAATTGGAGCGGCAGCAAAATGGCATTAGATTATAAGTCATTGCCCTGACTCAGTTGACATACACTTCTCGATAAAGGTCCCAATATAGACTTCTTTATGCAATACAGTCCAGCTGTAGTCATCCATGTCGCCACTGTATGTCATGCGTCACCTTCCCAGTTTCTGTCAGGTCATTTATTGTTTCGTGAAATGCGCCAGGTAGCTTCCTTTCTTCATTTATCACCTGTTGTTCTAGCTGCACTTCATTTTCACTGAATCCATTATTCCACATTCGTCCGCAGTAAGTTTTTTTGAAACATTTCATTTTATGGCTCTCCTACTAATTCTCTAACGCCTCTCTACATTCCTTAGTGATTCGCAGTTTTTTAATATTAATACATTATTATCCATAGGCGTCACTAACAGGAAAAGAAACAGTAAAGGCTTACACTGATGTGTCGAAAGCCGTAGGATAGCGATATGCACATATACAGATGACGGTAGTACTGCAAACACGAGGTGCAAAAGGGCAGTGAATTTGCGAAGCTGTCATTCGTATTCAGGTGATTCATGTGAAAAGTTTTCGACACTATTATGGTCGCATGACGGGAGTTAAAAGGCTTCATCCCCGGAATAGTAGTTGGAGCTAGACGCATGGGACATTCCATTAAACAATTAGTCAGTGAATTCAATATTCTGAGATCCACAGTGTCAAAAGTGTGCCAAGATTACCAAATTTCGGGCATTACCTTTCACCACGGACAACGCAGTGGCCGACACTCTTCGCTTAACGACCGAGAGCAGCGGCGTTTGCGTAGAGTTGTCAGTGCTAACAGACAAGCAACGGTGCATGAAATAAGCGCAGAAATCAAAGTGGGTCGTTCGACGAACGTATCCATTACGACAGTGTGGCGGAATATGGCATTACTGGGCTATGGGAGCAGGTGACGTACGTGACTGTCTTTACTAACATCACGACATCGCCTGCAGCGCCTCTCCTAGGCTTGTGACCATGTCGGTTGGACGTTAATTACTGGAAAACCGTGTGGTCAATTGAATCTCGATTTCAGTTGGTAAGAGTTGATCCAGGGTTCGAACATGGCGCAGATCCCACGAACCATGAATGCAGTTTATCAAGAAGGCACTGTACAAGATGGAGGTGCACCCATAATGGTGTGGACCCTATTTGCATGGAAGGTACAAGGTCCTCTTCTCCGACTGAACGGTTCATTGACTGGAAATCCTTATGTTCGGGCAACTTGGAGACCAGATTATGCTTATCCATTGCGGATATTTTAGATCCGTGACTGTATATTAATGTAAATAAATTATACACAACTGCAACCAGTCACTTTTTTCATTAATAATGCTTTATTACATTAACCGGTTTTCGAACCCTTTCAGGTTCATCTTCAGATGATTTCGGGAGAATCCGGGAAGTTACATCATTACTGGTAGTAGCATAATGCTGGGCGCTGGTTCTATGGCAGAAAGATGGGTCACACTTTAATGTATCGCCATGACTATAGATTATCTGTCGATATGGATATGAATTTAGTTTTTACCTACTGCGACAGTATAGGCGGCTTTTTTCGTATCTGTCTGCCTCTGCTGGAACAAACATAAGCTGCCTTTACCAATATCCCAGATCACTCTAATGTTAGAATAAAAATAAGTCAACAGTTAAAGAATTTTTGTTCAAACAGCTTTAATCCATTACAATCACTTTAACTCTTATACATATACCTTTAGCTAAAATAAGCAGAATCTGCTCTTGATAATACTACAGATCACATTAACGTAACAACAGAAATAAGCCAACAGTTCATCTGAAGATTTGTTATTAATTTAAATATACAGGTCCTAGTCATACAGACAGCTGCACCTCACTGCAGATACAATAACTCCGTATTGTTGGTTCCTTGGGATTCATGTTAGCGCTAAACATGATAAATGCTAAAAAAACTGCCTGTAACATACAAATAGAAATAACATAACAGATCACCTGAAATTTATTCTTGTAGTAATTTATTATTATTTTCTCTAGTGCTCTCATGTTATCACCATTCTGATGAAAAAACTTGCCCTTATATCGACTTTAACACATGTAAAGAACAACAAATTACATCTCTGTACAAAGTAGGCTTATGCCATATCTCTCTGTCAAGATCTTTGTTATAAGCAACAGTTGTAAAGCGCATGCTGGATGCTGGTAAAGTGTCACTGTTAAAGTGTGAACTAATATAGTTCGTGTGAAAGTGTTCTGGACATCAAAATGGAGGCAGACAGATACGAAAAAAGCCGCCTATACTGTCGCAGTAGGTAAAAACTAAATTCACATCCATATCGACAGATAATCTATAGTCATGGCGATACATTAAAGTGTGACCCATCTTTCTGCCATAGCATTATGATACTACCAGTAATGATGTAACTTCCCGGATTCTCCCTAAATCATCTGAAGATGAACCTGAAAGGGTTCGAAAACCAGTTAATGTAATAAAGCATTATTAATGAAAAAAGTGACTGGTTGCAGTTGTGTATAATTTATTTACAATAACTTGGAGACCATCTGCAGCCAATCGTGGACTACATTTCCCCAAACAACGATGGAATGTTTATGGATGACGATGCGACATGTTACCGGGCCACAATTTTTCGAGAGTGGTTTGAAGAAGAATCTGTATAATTCCAGCGTCCGAGATAAATCCCATCGCACATTTATGGAACATAATCGAGAGGTCGGTTCGTGCAAAAAATCCTGTACCAGCAACACTTCCGCAATTACGGGCGGCTATAGGGGCAGTATGGCTCAATATTTGTGCAGAGAACTCCCATCAACTTGTTGACTCGATGCCACCATGTCCAGTTGCTGCATCACGCCGTGTCAAAGGAGGTTCGACACCACATTAAGAGGTATCCGATGACTTTTGTCACCTCAGTATACAACCCCCAACTCTTCGACACATCCGTATCTAAAGACTGGAAAGTTGCACGGGTCGCACCAGTACTGAAGAAAGGAAATGGGAGTAAGCCACTGAAATACATGCGCGTATCACCAACGCCGATCTCCAGTAGTATTTTGGAACATACGCTATGTTCGAACATTAAGCATTATTTCGAAGAAAACTAGTTATTCACAAATAGCCAACACGGATTAAGAAAATATCGTGCTTCTGACACACAACTAGCTCTTGATTCTCCCTGAGCATTGAGTCCTATCGGCAGGGGATGTCAAACTGATACCATATTTGTCACATTTCCAGAAGGCTTCGACACCGTTCGTCACAACCCACATCTACTCAAACTGCGTGCCTACGGTGTATTGTCTGAGTTCGGCGAATGGATTTGTTATTTCTTGTCACAAAGAGCACAGGTAAATGACGAAGAGTCATTACGTAAAACAGAAGTAATATCCCCAAGGCGTAGTTATAGGGCCTCTGTTGTTCCTGATCGATATGAACGATTTAGAAGACAATCTGAGCAGTTCTTTTAGATTGTTTGCATATGATCCTCTCGTTCACCGTCTTGTAAAGTCATCAGATGATCAAAACAAATTGGAAAATGACTTAGACAAAGTATCTGTACGGTGTGAAAATGACAACAGACTCTAAAGAATGGAACGTGTGAAGTCAACTATGTGAGTGTTAGAAGGAATCTGCTAAATTTCGGTTACTCGACGAATCGCAGAAGTCTAAACCTGTGAATGCAGTTACACACTTACCAATTACAGGTACGAACAATTTGGATGGAATGAACACATTGATAATGTGGGGAAAGTGAAACAAGGATGATTTACTGGTAGAGCATTTAGAAAATGCAACATGTCTATTTAAAAGATCGCCTACACTACGCTTGTCCATCCTCTTCCGGAGAATGGGCACACGGTGTGGGATTGTTACCAGCTAGGACTGACGATGGACATCGAAAAATCTGAGAAAAGGGCAACTGCTTTTGTATTATCGCGAAATAGGGGAGAGAGTGCCACTGATATGCGTGAAGTGCGTGGCAATCATTAGAACAAAAGCGTATTTCGGATCTTCTCACGAAATTTCAGTAACTAGATTTCTCCTCCGATTGCGAAAATATTTTGTTGGCGCCCACCTATTCTGGGAGAAATTATCAATATAGCAAAATATGAGAAATCAGGGCTCGCACACTTTTACTTATGTTCTCGTTTCTCCCGCGAGATATGCGAGAGTGGTACGGTACAGAAATATCTTGAAAGTGGTTCGAGGATCCACTGCCATGACTTAATTGTGAATTGCAGAGTAATCTTGTATATAAAGATGTAGATCAAGATTTAGAAATGTAGCACTGTGCAGTCATTGAAATTAAAAGGACCATCACGGAGAAATGAAAGTGTAAGGGAAAGAAAGGTTGTACGTCCTGTAGGATGGTAGTGTGTGAGTATAAAGAAAGGAGGTATTAGGGGGTTTTGAGTATGAGGGGTAGGACAGAAGGTTGTAGTAGAAGAGAATATGTGCTAGGGAACTAAGGAAAGCCAATATGACCCATTCCATTGTCAGAAATGAACAGGGAAAGTAGGAGACAGGGCTAGAGAATTATCATGGGGGATAGAATAGCGGAGAGGGGAGGGAATTTAGAGCTGATAAGACAGATCAATAACTATATCTGGTAGTGCGTGCCGGAAGAGGTGCCGAGCTCGTTTAGGAACGGTTTTGGTGGACTGTTTCACACAGATGCCGTAGAACACCGGGATAGGAAATTACACGGAGAGAAATAGAAGCCTAGGTTGGGAAGAGTGCAGACGTTCATTGTCTGCGAGACTATTAAGGGACCCATTTGGTGCAGGGTAAACGGACACAGAATGAAAGGTAGAGTGCATAATGTTTGGTGATTCGTTGGAACTTAAAAATATGGGAGGGACCTAGAACAATGCACTATTTGCATAAATAGCAATGGAGAGTGAAGGCATCATAGGGAAGTATGTTGGTTGTGGGATTTAGTCTGCCTACCCTTTCATATATCCAGAATGAGTTTTCACTCTGCAGCGGAGTGTGCTCTGAAGCTCTGATCTGAAACTTCCTGGCAGATTATGAAGAGAAGGTAGGAGATGAGGTACTGGCGGAATTATAGCTGTGAGGACGGGTCGTGAGCTGTGCTTGGCAAACTCAGTCGGCAGAGCACTTGCTCGCGAAAGGCAAAGGCGCTAGGTTCGAGTCCTGGTCAGGCACATAGTTTTAATCTGCCTAGAAATTTCACATTCATCTCTACTGTATGAACTCCTGGTCAACGTCAGTGGGAGAAAAGGCTAGAAATATTAAAACTTCCGCTTCTACAGGCATATTTTGAAAGCTACCGTACGGTGCATGGCTGAGGGTATCTTGTATAACTGCCAGCATGTTCCACTCCCAAGTGCAGAGAGGTGCAATAGACTGTCTTTATGGCTCCCTACGAGCCCTTACTTCTCTAACCTCAATAGCCCTTAGGCGAAGTGTACGTTGGTGGCAGTAGAGTGATACTGCAGTCAGCTTCAAATGCCGGTTGTCTGAATTTTCTATGTAGTGTTTCGGGAAAATAACGTCACCTTCGCTCCAGGGATTCCCATTTGAGTTCACGAAGCAACTCCGTACTACTAGCGTGTTGATCGAAACTTTCAGCAACAAACCTGAAATGGTTCGGTGTCGTTCTTTAATCTGACGCGGTGGGGATCCCAAACATTTGAACAGTATTCAAGAATCTCTCTCTCTATTCGTTTAGTCGGTTCCGACTCTTCGTGACCCCATGAACCAAATCACGCCACTTTTTCCTGTCTTGCACTTTCTCCCGTAGACCTTCCAGGTTGGAACACATTGCTTCTGTGATGCCATCGATCCATCTCATCCTCTGACGTCCTCTTCTTCTAATTCCTTCAATCTTCCCCAGCATTAATGTATTTTCCAGCGAGGCATGCCTTCGCATTGTGTGTCCAAAGTAGGTCAGCTTTTGTTTTAAGATCAGACCTTCCAGGGAGAAATCTGATTTAATTTGCCCCAATATTGATCTGTTGGTTCTCTTTGCCGTCCGTGGAACTCTAAGAAGTTTCCTCCATCACCACAATTCGAAGGAGTCAATTCTTCGCCGTTCAGCCTTTCTAATGGTCCAGGTCTCACATCCATACATCACAACTGGAAAGACCATAGCCCTCACAATACGGATCTTTGTTGCTAGTGTTATATCTCTGGACCTTATAACCTTGTCAAGGTTCAAGAATAGGTTGCACTAGTTTTCTGTATGCTGTCTCCTTTGTAAATCAGCTAGGCTTTCCCAAAATTTTCCAAACAAAACAAAGTCGACCATTCTTCTTTCCTACTACCGTCCTTAAGCCCTCCTTGTTTTTAATATCACTTTGCAACACTGTGTCAATATTTAATCTACGCGAGTGTGTCAGTCATCACACTACTAATGGTGTATATAGACTTTACGGTATTGCTTTTCCTGCTATCTGCATTAGATAACATTTTTCTCGAAGGGAGTGGTGAAATGTAGTGCCTTGAAATCTTGTATGTGAAAGCTCTTAAAGCTTCTTAAATAAAACAAACATTATTGATATTATTCTACGTGCTATGCTTCATGTCTACGTAATTGCAACCATTCGCTGTTAGAGGGGTCCGAATTGCTGCGTGTAACGTGGCAGTGAATATTGTAACTGCGTCGAAGCGAAAGAAACGGCGTGCTGTAATGGAGTCTCGAATTCGAAGAGTTCATTCACACATCGAGCATCGTCTCCTTCAGCATGACAACGCCACGCTAAATACAAGTGCTGCGACGTCGTCAACAGTCCGACGCCTTGGTTCCATTGTCATCGATCAGCCTCCATACAGTCGCGTCTTGGCTCCATCCCACTTTCATCTCTTTCTGAAACTTAAAGAACCCCTTCGAGCATTTGACTTTGGTAGTGATGAAGCAGTGCGAGTAGAGATGTGGTTGTGGCCCGGTCAACAAGGTCAAACATTCTACGGTGACGGTATCAACAAACTGGTCTCTCGCTGGAAGGAATGTGATCGTCGCCAGAGTGACTGAGAAATTAATATGTGGAGAAGAAGAATAAAGATGTAAAATGTCAATAACGCCTGTTTCTTTTAAAAATCTCTGTGTAGTCACATAAAAATTTCAAGGCATTACTCTTCAGAAGGTCCTCGAATATTTAGAGTAAGATGCCACTTGTTACAACTACTATAAATTTCATTAGGTTGCAATAATGGCTTAACTCATATGGTTTGTATATTACATATCACTATCATTTTTATCAATGCATGTAATGCCTGTTGGTCGGGCATCATCCACTGTTCATTGAATACTACTGTTTGCGGAAGGCGGGCTGTATGGAGAACACGTCGGTTGGTTACATGACGCCATCTATGTGAACCACGTATAAATCTCAAGGGAAGTAAACCACTTCAAATTTTATGTGAACCACGTATAAATCTCAAGGGAAGTAAACCACTTCAAATTTCAGAATGAAATTTTCACTCTGCAGCGGAGTGTGCGCTGATATGAAACTTCATGGCAGATTAAAACTGTGTGCCGGACCGAGACTCGAACTCAGGAGCTTTGCCTATCTCTAGCAAGTGCTCTACCAACTGAGCTACCCATGCACGACTCACGCCCCATCCTCACAGCTTTAATTCCGCCAGTACCTCGTCTCCTACCCTACAAACTTTACAGAAGCTCTCCTGCGAACCTTGCAGAGCTAGCACTCCTGGAAGAAAGGATATTGCGGAGACACGGCTTAGCCACAACCTAGGGGATGTTTCCAGAATGAAATTTTCACTCTGCAGTGGAGTGCGCACTGCTATGAAAGTTGCTGGCAGATTAAAACTGTGTGCCAGACCCCTAGGCTGTGGCTAGGCCATGTCTCCGCGATATCATTTCTTCCAGGAGTGCTAGTTGTGCAAGGTATGTGCAGGAGAGCTTCTGCGAAGTTTGTAGGGTAGAAGACGAGGTACTGGCGGAATTAAAGCTGTGAGGACGGGGCGTGAGTTGTGCATGGGTAGCTTAGCTGGTAGACCACTTGCCCGCGAATGGCAAGGGTTCCGAGTTTGAGTCTCGATCTGGCACACAGTTTTAATCGGCCAGGAAGTTTCACTTCAAATTTAATTACATGAAATGAAACATAAGTAAAGTTCTTACATTTTCATCCGACTTATTTCATATTTATCATCAAGTACTACAATTTCCATGTTCAGTTCTTTTTAAAAAGGACGACTGATAGCTGAAATCTATTATTTGCAAGTTACTATAAATTTTCTGTATGTCATCTTGCATCCTCCTACAGTCATTCAATAACGTATCTTCCCGTAGACCACAGTGTATTCAGCACACAGCCGCAGATTGATGTAATTATTAATAAATGTCCTTGAAGAATCACTTGTTCAGATGAAAGCATCTCAGCTCTAAACAAACATATACGAGTATTTTTTTATATTTTTGACATAAAGTTAAGCCTGCTTGGAACAGTAGTGCCAGTTAGATACTTTTGCTTACTTGGGGATTTTGTCGCGTTCTGGAAGACGACTTCGTCGGGAAACGTGTGATAAAGAAAATCTTGTTGAAATACTGCCGTTTGTTTAGTGGTCTTTTTATTACGCTATGGTAGCACCAGTGGTTGACACTGCCATCCAGCATTGCATTTAGACTGGGACACCAACAGTACAGGCTAATTTTTTGACATTGGCAGCCATTGATGCAGGCGAAAACTCAGCTAAATCATTACGCAAACGTCAGCCGAAGATCTCGAAATGAGATTCAATAGGCAATACGTCAATAAGAATCCAGGAAAATGTAAACAATTTTGTAGAAATCTTCTTATTGGTTCAGAGCTTGCCTAAAGCACTCTGGCTGTCATGTTGCTTGGTTACGAGGATTTCTCGCCGACAGTTATACGTTCTCCATATTCAGCTTGGTTGATGTTGGGGTAGAACGGAGTACAGACTCGTGTTCCGGAGCCGTACTGGGTGTCACTAAGCCGGCCGCGCTTTGTAGGATTACCTCTGCAGGAATGGTGGGAGTGGCAGCGGTCACTGACCCTGACGGGCGGGCGCAGGTGTCCGCCGCGGAGCCGTAATCCGCCCCACCCCCTCCCACATCCTACCTCCCCCGCCCCTCCGCAGTGTCCCAATCAGATTGCCCAGCTGGCTCTCTCAGTTAGGCAGATTGCGACGGGACGCACATCTGCTCGCCGGGTGCCACCAGCTCCCCGTAGCTGGGCACCGTGAAGATTGGCGGAACTAGGCCCGGAGTCTGTAGCCTGTGACTATCAATTTACTCAAAACATAAACAGCACCTCACTAGATTATGAGGTGTGTATGCGTTCGTGTAATAGTCAAAGTGTGCTGATTAAAATCAGTCCCGATCACAACAGGGCGGTCTCTTTCTATGTAATTCCAGACTTAACTAGCTCTACTCAAAATAGACATAGCGTTGAAGCAAGACACATATTGTAACACCCTGATTTCAGTTTTTCTAATTCGTAAACCACTTGACGAAACACAGTTGTGATTCCCCCACAGATTTTACTCATGCTTAAAGGGAGGCGGAGGTGGTCAAAACCAAAAAATTACAATTTTTTTTTTTTTTTGCTACCGAAAATTAATTGGAACATTCCTCTATAATGTAAACTTGGACTTATTGTTCTACTCGCCCTAGAAGTGGAGTTATTACCATTTTCCCCCACGCCTGCAGAGGAAATGGGCTGCCGCTGAATGCATCTAACACCCTCTCGTGACTTTCTGGCGAACTGCTTGGGATTTTCTCGGCCTGTTACGCATACAGCGCCTTATGTTACGCATACAGCGAGTGTGCAAGGGTTGGCTACATTGTTTTCTGTGACAAATATTACCCGTATTTCCTTACAGCTTACTCCTATTTTCCTCAGAATTTCGAACATCTTGCTCCATTTAATATTGTCGTACACTTTTGTTCTGGTTATGATGCCACAATTTAATAACCGTGTATATAAGATGAGGAAGAACGTAGGGAAAAGAAAATTAACACTAATACCAAGTTGCGATACTACAATGAATAAGAGCGCGGAACATCGTCTCTTTGCTGTTTACCGTTTCGAATTAGTTCAGTGTTGCGCCTGTTGTTGGTAGTATTAGTCCTATACTTCTTGTGTAAAGCGGGTGATATGCAGTATGTACAAGAATCAGGAGGGAACAATAAAACCAATTTTTCATGACTTAGCACAGCCAGAATTGTTACACAAATGCCTACATGGAAAGACGCAGAATCCTAATGAGAGCGTAAACAATTTGATTTGGAAAGTGATTCATTAAGGGTGTTCGTAAGCGTAAAAACACTGTACTTTGGCATTTATGATGAAATAGCAACCTACAACCAAGGGAACAGTGTGAAGTTCTAAAGGCATTAGGATTTACAGCTGGGGTGAACACTGTACGAGCACTAAGAAATATTGACAGAGAAAGGATAAGAGGAGCAGAAAGAAGAGAAAGCCATATGAAGTATGATGGAACAACAGGCCAGAAAAGAAGACAGAAGAGGAAGCTTTTGGAGGATGAAGAAGAAGAGCCTGATAATCCATCCTATAGTGCAGGAATGTATTGAGAAACTTTGGTAGCCATTTCTCGTAAATTAGAATTTTTCGAATATAAGGAACATTTTCTCAAAATCCACTCAAGCTAGAGAGATGAAATTTTTATACAGCACTCTGGTCAAACTTACATTGTAACACAGCCATTTGGTAATATGTTCAGTAGTTTCATTTCAGTTTAATTATAAAGCAATTATTTGTAAAACAATTGGGTCATTAATAAAAAAAATAATTGGAAGGAAACTAGAAAAGATACTCCAAAATCCCTCTGTCATAAGTGCAATACTAAACCACTCTATATGTAAAAAAAAAATTCAAATATTTCTATTTGGTAGTTTATTCATGAATGTTCCTTAAACCCAGTGATTTTAACATGGGCAGCATAGGCACGTCCGGCTCCCCTTAAGAGCTTTCTGTATTTTTATTATTTAATGAATTATTTTCGCTCTTATGTGATCGGTATGTCTCTTTAAACATCGGTTAGCACTTATTTATTTTCCTCTCGTAGTTGCAGACATATTCCTTATTGGTCATTAGTATCGAAGGGGTCTGATCATTTTCGAATCATTGCCTATTCCAAAATTTACATAATTAGTGGAAAACATAAATAGTAATCGTTGAAATATATAAGGTAATACTTAAGCGTCCTGTCTATATAAGCCGGCCGGTGTGGCCGTGCGGTTAAAGGCGCTTCAGTCTGGAACCGCGTGACCGCTACGGTCGCAGGTTCGAATCCTGCCTCGGGCATGGATGTGTGTGATGTCCTTAGGTTAGTTAGGTTTAATTAGTTCTAAGTTCTAGGCGACTGATGACCTCAGAAGTTAAGTCGCATAGTGCTCAGAGCCATTTGAACCATTTTTTGTCTATATAATCACGATTCATTATAACGGCTTTATCGTGATTATAAAATAATCCCAGTGTAACATACAATAGTTTTAATGTGTTCTTTCAGTGTATATTCTAATCGTATATCGTTGGCTTAACTGGCTTCCACACTCTAGGTCAACTAAGAAAATATGTTTGAGTGTACTTCACAGACGCAATCAGTCATCAGTGCGTGTTTGTTGGCACTGTCATCATGTCACTCTACCAGTATCTCTCCACTTATTTTAGGAAGTACCTCAGTCTGTGCCTTTCTATTTCACAATCAAAATATGTGTGAATTCCTAAGGGACCAAACTGCTTAGGTCATCGGTCCCTAGACTTACACACTACTTAAACTAACTTATGCTAAGAACAACACACACCCATGCCTGAAGGAGTACTCAAACCTCCGGCGTGAGGGGCCGCTCAGTTCGCGACATGACGCCTCAAACCGAGCGACCACTCCGCGCGGCATGTTAAAATCACATTTGCACACAAATATTAAAAAATTCATTTTTTTAAAAACTTTTAAAATTATTGAAATCTTTATAAAGATCGTTTGTGACTTTACACGATGGTGACTTTACACGACGGTGACTTTACACGACGGTGACTTTACACGACGGTGACTTTACACGACGGTGACTTTACACGACGGTGACTTTACACGACGGTGACTTTACACGACGGTGACTTTACACGACGGTGACTTTACACGACGGTGACTTTACACGACGGTGACTTTACACGACGGTGACTTTACACGACGGTGACTTTACACGACGGTGACTTTACACGACGGTGACTTTACACGACGGTGACTTTACACGACGGTGACTTTACACGACGGTGACTTTACACGACGGTGACTTTACACGACGGTGACTTTACACGACGGTGACTTCACACGATGGTGACTTCACACGATTGTGACTTTAAACATTGGCTTAAAAACTGAATATGATGAAGGCGCCAATATGTGAAAAGACTGTATTCCATATCTTGTCCATGGATTCTCTGAGGCAATACACTCATTTTCCATCCAACTTTCCTTAATGGCTGTGTTCCACTTCTTTCCTTATCTCTATTTTGCCTTCTCTTGTGCAGCCGATCACTAAATTAAGGGATTTCATTGCTGATCTTTCAATTTCTCTTAAGTCTTTTAATCTTGATGTCCATCTTCCTGCTCCATATGGTACTGTGGGTCCCACTATGAGTTCGTAAAATTTAATTTCGGTCTCCTTTATGGATTTAACCTTTCATGTTCTTCTTATCGTGCCACATTTATGTTGATAAGTCTTAATGTTCTTATTTATATCCTTCCCTTCTTCAAAAGTTGTTTCGTATCATACATTCTGGGAATGGGACCCCTTTTATTTTTGTATCGCAGATGATTATCTTGTCCTTGAGAGATATTTTTCCTAAAAAGTGCAATGTTCATGTTTGTGTTGCTGATACCTTAAGGTTGTGCCAGCCGGTGTGGCCGTGCGGTTCTAAGCGCGTCAGTTTGGAACCGCGTGACCGCTACGGTCACAGGTTCGAATCCTGCCTCGGGCATGGATGTGTGTGATGTCCTTAGGTTAGTTGGGTTTAAGTAGTTCTAAGTTCTAGGGGACTGATGACCTCAGTAGTTAAGTCCCATAGTGCTCAGAGCCATTTGAACCATTTGAACCTTAAGGTTGTAATTTAGGATTATATTGTTTATCGCTAAATATGTATGTATCGCTAAATAAATAAAATATAGTTGCGGGACTTTTATTGCAGCACAGCGTTGGAACTGCACAACCATACATTAGCTTTTACTACAGAATTACCTTGTTCCTGATTCTTGGAAAATGTTCGCCAGTTTATTTTTCGTCCACTCCTACGCTGGGTAAATACTTGTTCAGTACAGCCTGTAGACCGTACTGTGGAATGAGCTCTTCGTCCGTCATCCTGGTGTCGCTAGCTAAACTATATACACAACAAAATAGTCTCTATCTTGGATGAAGGACATTGCGATGATTTTTTTAAAACTTAAGTTTGGCAGCTCGTTCGTATAACCACTTCACCAGTAGTATGGAAATCTGTCATTTTCGTTTTGGAAAACGTCATTACTCTACAGTCGTAAATATGTCAATGTACTCGAACCTTCTTTCTCTTGAACTGCATTACGTATTCCCACCTCTTGCTGTAAGAGGATACTACCAGTATTGCAGAATCTGATCGTTTGGTGGTACAGGGTTTGTGGTGCGGAGAGGCTTAATGTTCCATGGGCGTACTGATCTCTAAATCTTTGAACATGGTACACTCACTGCTCATTTTATTGTGACTCTATACTCCTTCCTCACGTGCGTCTTCCTAGGGTCGCATTTGACCTGACTTCATTTTTATAGCTCACAATGTGGGATACCGTCGAACAGGACAGGTGAGGGAGCCTTTGGAACGAGAGAAGGTAGGAAGATTTTTCTATTTAGCAAAAGTGACAAAAAGCAGATCTCAGAGTACTTGACGGCTCAACACAAATGTTTTGTCTCAAGTACAGTTAGTGTTGAGGATCAGTGGACAACGTTCAAAACCATCGCACAATATGCGTTAGATGAGGATGTGCAAGCGAGATCATAAGAGGTGGAAAAGAGCCACCGTGGTACAACAAACGAGTTAGAAAACTGTTGCGGAAGCAAAGGGAACTTCACAGCAAACATAAACATTGACAAAGCGTTGTAGACAAACAAAAATTACGCGAAGCGAAATGTAGTGTGGGGAGGACTATGCGAGAGGCGTTCAGTGAATTCGAAAGTAAAGTTCTATGTACTGACTTGGCAGAAAATCCTAAGAAATTTTGGTCTTATGTCAAAGCGGTAGGTGGATCAAAACTAAATGTCCACACTCTCTGTGACCAAAATGTGACTAAATGTCTTTTCCCAAAGCTGTTTCACAGAGGAAGACTGCCCTGTAGTTCCTTCGCTAGATTGTCGCACAGATGACAAAATGGTAGATATCGAAATAGATGACAGAGGGGTAGAAAAACAATTAAAAGCTCTCAGAAGAGGAGAGGCCGCTGGACCTGATGGGATACCAGTTCGATTTTACACAGAGTACGCCCCCCTTCTTGCAGCGATGTACCCTAGGTCTCTAGAAGAGCGTAAGGTTCCAAAGGATTGGAAAAGGGCACAGGTCATCCCCGTTTTCAAAAAGGGACGTCAAACAGATGTGCAGAACTATAGACCTATATCTCTAACGTCTATCAGTTGTAGAATTTTGGAACACACATTACGTTCGAGTATAATGACTTTTCTGGAGACTAGAAATCTACTCTGTAGGAATTAGCATGGGTTTCAAAAAAGACGATAGTGTGAAACCCAGCTCGCGCTATTCGTCCACGAGACTCAGAGGGCCATAGACACGGGTTCCCAGGTAGATGCCGTGTTTCTTGACTTCTGCAAGGCGTTCGATACAGTTCCCCACAGTCGTTTAATGAACAAATTAAGAGCATATGGACTACCAGACCAATTGTGTGATTGGATTGAAGAGATCCTAGATAACAGAACGCAGCATGTCATTCTCAATGAAGAGAAGTCTTCCGAAGTAAGAGTGATTCCAGGTGTGCCGCAGGGGAGTGTCGTAGGACCGTTGCTATTCTCACTATACGTAAATGTCCTTGTGGATAACACCAGAAGTTCACTGAGGCCTTTTGCGGATGATGCTGTAGTATATCGAGAGTTTGTAACAATGGAAAATTGTACTGAAATGCAGGAGGATCTGCAACGAATTGAGGCATGGTGCAGGGAATGGCAATTGAATCTCAATGTAGAGAAGTGTAATGTGTTGCGGATACATAGAAAGAAATATAGCGAGTCAGCAACTGGAAGCAGTTAGTTTCATAAATTATCTGGGAGTAGGCATTAGGAGTGATTTAAAATGGAATGATCATATAAAGTTGATCGTCGATAAAGCAGATGCCAGACTGAGATTCATTGGAAGAATCATAAGGAAATGCAATCCGAAAACAAAGGAAGTAGGTTACAGTACGCTTGTTCGCCCACTGCTTGAATATTGCTCACCAGTGTGGGATCCGTACCAGATAGGTTTGATAGAAGAGATAGGGAAGATCCAACGGAGAGCAGCGCACTTCGTTACAGTATCATTTAGTAATAGCGAAAGCGTTACGGAGATGATAGATAAACTCCAGTGGAAGAAAATGGCTCTGAGCACTATGCGACTTAACTTCTGAGGTCATCAGTCGCCTAGAACTTAGAACTAATTAAACCTAACTAACCTAAGGACATCACACACATCCATGCCCGAGGCAGGATTCGAACCTGCGACCGGAGCGGTCGCTCGGCTCCAGACTGTAGCGCCCAGAACCCCACGGCCACTCCGGCCGGCTCCAGTGGAAGACTCTGCAGGTGAGACGCTCAGTAGCTCGGTACGGGCTTTGTTGAAGTTTCAAGGACATACCTTCACCTAGGAGTCAAGCAATATATTGGTCCCTCCTACGTATATCTCGCGAAGAGACCATGAGGATAAAATCACAGACATTAGAGCCCACACCGAGGCATACCGACAATCTATCTTTCCGCAAGCAGTTCGAGACTGTAATAGAAGGGAGAACCGATAAAGGTACTCAAAGTATCCTCCGCCACACACCGTCGGGTGGCTTGCGGAGTATGGATGTAGATGTAGACGTAGAGACTTGCCCATTTCCCCGACTTAAATCCCATTCAACAAGTGTGGCATGCCATGTGGAGACATACTGTAACATGTCCACATGGAGCAACGAGCATCCAACAGTTACCAATAGTGCTTGGTGAGGACTGGAATGCCGTACTACAAGACATCATATTAGACTTGTGGTCAGTGTGATTGCGCGTTACAGACCGTGCACTGCTGCCGTGATGCTCACACACCCTATTAAGAACCATATCCCTCCCTCTGTATTGTCAAAGGGACATCCATGAATCGCTGTTACTTCAGTGTGAATACTGGCTTTGAATAAAAGTGACATTTTTGCAAAAACAGACATAATGTCTTATGGGACAACCGCAATCAGTGATTTTATAATGTTACTTAAAATCCGTCTTGATTGCAAATTTTTTTATTATTATTCATATGACCGGTTTCGGTTCATTCAGAACCATCTTCAGATCTGATATTTAAGTTACAGGAGTAACCCGTCCAATTCAGCAACTTTCACATGCTACGTCACATGTGAAAGTTGCTGAATTGGACGGGTTACTCCTGTAAATTAAATATCAGATCTGAAGATGGTTCTGAATGAACCGAAACCGGTCACATGAATAACAAAAAAAATTTGCAATCAAGACGGATTTTAAGTAACATTATAAAAGTGTCATTATTCTTCGTGTAATTGCGCATTGTTTCAGTTACCTTCTGTGCTTTACTTTAGCAGTTTTTCCTATGTATGCCCCAACTTTCATGAAACTGTTATTTGGCAATGAGACATGATGCGTGAGCCGTGCGTGGCTCGTGTTCCCGCCATCATGTATTTTGCACCCTCTTTTTAACGTACTTCCACCTGATTACGTTAATTTAAATTACTACTGTCACTGAGTTGCTGCTTTGCCTGACCGTGAGCGGCGTTAGCAGCACGATCGTTATATCCCCTCTCGTAGTGTCTTTGCTCGACTGCCATTACTTCCCGCCCGTTGTCTGCTGGAAGTTAGTTGGCCGCAGTTCGCAGTTCGGATCGCGAGTTCGGGCCTGCCAGGCAGTTGGAACGTGTCTGGAACGCAGTCTGGACCTGCCAGTCGGGAGTCGTAATGCGGCACTAGTGCAGTCGGGTTGGAGCAGCAGTGAGGTCTGCGTCGACATGACTCACCCGAGCATTGCCGCCACGCAACACTTGAGCCGGGCCACGGTCTTGCTGGATCGTCGGTCGGTCGTCCTACCGGACGACACGTTTTGGCTCGCTGATCGTGCATGAGTCGGCTGTGTGTGTGTGTGTGTGTGTGTGTGTGTGTGTGTGTGCGCGCGCGCGCGTGCGTGTGCGCATCGACTCCCGATTTGTCTTCGTGTGTGCTCAGTTACTGTTGGGTATCGTTCTGGTCTTCATGCAAGAGTTTTTCAGGTTGTGCGTGTAGTTGGCGTTATTTCCACTGACGACTATTTTAGATGTGCCGGCATTCTGAGAGAATCCGGTTGTTGCGGACGAGGGAAGTTATCTCCGCGCGGTGCAGTCGGCTGGGGCCTCTGGCAGCCCCTCCGCAGAGTCGGAACGTGTGTGGAGCTGTCCGATTGCTACGAGCTTAGTGGTTCACCGACGTCAAAGTTGAGTAGTGGTTTCAACTACCCAAGCCACGTCTATTCATATTATGGTGGTTTGCTTCGGTGGTTTGTTGTTGGGGAGGCTTTCCGGTGAGCAACACTGAGTGGTTCTACTGCTGAGATTTAGCCGCCATGCGGTGCAATTAACTATTTCGGTCGACTATTATTTGAGTGCACTAGTGGAATTTTCTGTCTAGTGGCCGTTAGTGTTCCAGTTACCTACCCTGGCCACTAACGTAATTTCAGGCAGCGTCCTTTCCTCACCTGCGGCCGCTGCCCAACATGGTGTGTAATTTTGACAGCTAATACATACTCCGTTGTGGCTTATCACGTTTGTAACATTGCGGGTACTGATTGACGGGAAACAATTCGTTGTGTCGCCGGCCGCGGTGGTCTCGCGGTTAAGGCGCTCAGTCCGGAACCGCGCGACTGCTACGGTCGCAGGTTCGAATCCTGGCTCGGGCATGGATGTGTGTGATGTCCTTAGGTTAGTTAGGTTTAAGTAGTTCTATGTTCTAGGGGACTGATGACCTCACAAGTTAAGTCCCATAGTGCTCACAGCCAATTCGTTGTGTCGGTCTGTCCGTGGCTGTCCCCTAGTTGGGTTCCGACGGATCAAGTGTAGTTGGGCTCACCACCTGTCTCACCTAAGTGAACGAGGGCAGACTGACCTCTCTGGAGGCTTTCTGTGTGCCACCGGTGTTTAATTATCTGTTGTCGGCTATTTTAAATTTTAGGATTGTGGTTACTGGTTTTGTTTTCTTAAAATTTTGCAAAATTAATTTCTAAATTTATCTTTCAAGCTTAAACACTGCGGCCTTCTGCCTTTAAAGATTATAGTAATATATTTTAAAATTTTTAAGTTCGATTGTGGCCCTAAGCCATTTTTATTGCACGTTGCATATGTTGCTTCTTTAAATTATTTTATTGCCATCTTAATTGGATTTTTATTTTGTTAAGATTTCCTGTTGGAGGCCTTCAGCCGTAGAAGAGTTGCATTCGGTAAAGATTCGGGTATATGACGCTTTGGTTGTGAAGGTAATTAAATTAAAATAAATGACAATTAGAAGCAGTCTGACGTCAACCCTTGGTCCCTTTCCACAATCCTAATACCTGTTCTGCCCAGCGGATTTAGCGGGCGTCTCAATGCGTAAGTTACTTTCGTCTTTCAGTTTTGCACACATGCGTATTTAAAAATATATTTTTTAAAATATGTATGCTCTGATTTTACGTTAGTGTCCATAACATAAGCAGTGTACTCAATTCGACATCAGCTTCCTTAATATGCTAATCAGTCGTTACTATTCTAGAATGTGGATCTCATAAAAAGCCCCTTGCGAAAGTTTCATAATCTCATCGGATTTTGAAATAACGATGTGACGCAGGGCTAGGTCCTGGTTTTATTTCAGAGACGCACATTTACCGGAGGGAAACTGAAGCATGTCCGTGAAGCGGTCCACACTCTCGGCAAGCCACTTGCAGGAACGTCAATTTCAGGAACAGACGCAGCCAAATGGAGTCCTCTGTGAGCGCGGAATCCCGGTAATCATCTGTATGATGGCGCAGTCCCCCATTCCCCGGTGTTGTGCAGCGGACGCAGAGGCTGAAACACAATTTTATACCCGCCCGGCGGAGTAAACGCACCAAAACAAAAACATTAGCATACAGATTGAATTGCTTTTCTGATTAGTTCGTTCCGGCAACAACAAATGGGATCGGCACTTTGCTCGAAACGAGATCGGCAAATTTCGGATATGGCGATCGATATAGTGTACATGCAGAAGCGGCGGCTGCGTTCTGTAAGTTACGCACGAGTCTCCAGTTCTTGCTCTGCTGCACAGTGTTGACAATTGTGAAGCACTGAGATTCAGCGATAAGCGCTGTCCGCACTACGGATGACGACTACGACGACGACAATGACGAAAGACTGCGGGGGCGTTAAGACACTGATGGAAAGCACCATTACTTTGAATATGTGCCATTTACATCTACGTGATTAATCTGCTATTCACAATAAAGTGCCTGGCAGAGGGTTCAATGAACCACCTTCAAGCTGTCTCTCTACCGTTCCACTCTCGAACGGCTCGCGGGAAAAACGAGCACCTAAATTTTTCTGTAGGAGCAATGATTCCCCTTATTTTATCGTGATGATCATTTCTCCCTATGTAGGTGCGTGCTAAAAGAATGTTTTCGCAATCGGAGGAAAAAACTGGTAACTGAAATTTCATGAGAAGATCCCGTTGCAACGGAAAACGCCTTTGTTTTAATGATTGCCACTCCAATTCACGTATCATGTCTGTGACATTATCTCCCCTATTTCGCGATAATACAAAACGAGCTGTCCTTCTTTGTACTTTTTCGATGTCATCCGTCAGTCCCATCTGATGCGGATCCCACACCGCACAGCTATACTCCAGAATAGGGCGGACAAGCGTGGTGTAAGGAGTCTCTTTAGTAGACCTGTTACACCTTCTAAGTGTTCTGCCAATGAATCGCACTCTTTGGTTTGCTCTACCCACAATATTATCTACGTGATCGTTCCAATTTAGGTTACTTGTAATTGTAATCCCTAAGTATTTAGTTGAATTTACAGCCTTTAGATTTGTGTGACTTATCGTGTAATCGAAATTTAGCTGATATCTTTTAGTACTCATGTGAATAACTTCACACTTTTCCTTGTTTCAGATGTAATTGTATTCTTCTTTTATGGTTACACAGATAGTTACTTGGAAGATTTCTTAGATTACTAGCTTCTTGCTCGTCGCTATGCCTGCGCAAGCACATGTCACATATTTCGCATTGGGAAGTCAGATTCTTTGTAACTTCAGAACGGACATTGTTAAATGTATCTGATGTACAGTGCCGTGTGGTATACTGTTTGACCCGAAACACGCTTACAGAATTACTACATTGTCCCAGTGCTCTGACTGTGCCCAGACTGACGCAATGAAACACATGTAAGGGCCAGATTACAGTCCATACTTTTAAAGTGCTCCAACTGAGTACAGGAAAGAAACACCAAGAGGTTGTTTTCGAATATTTATGTGTCTCCCCATCTGATCCCCGCCTCGACCCATGGACGTGGTAGCGGTATCTTACTTGCACAGTATTTTTGTACAAATAATGAGTTTTGTATACATCAAATTTAGTTGAAATTGCTTCAGGAGGGGTGCGTCAGGCATTTATGTTAACCTTCTTCACCCCCACTTTCAAACATTAGGATGTCTTAGTGTCAGAATAATTTTTACAGACAGTGGTACATGAGCCCAGTTTGATACTAATTGCTCCACGCATTGCAGAGACGTAATGTTATGTTACCATGACCCCCCCCCCACACCCCCCCACACACCCCCCCACCCACCCCTCCTTCTCGTCAACCCCACCCACGTAAAGGGAGGAACGTCGTCAGGAATGTCATTACTGAGTCTAGCTGTGGTGCCACCGCAAGGCACCATACTTAGTATGTTGTAGGCTTCAAATCGGCCGCGGACCGTCAGTACACATAGGACCCGCGAGTCGCCACTGTCGACGCTAGCAGACCGAGCGCCGCCACTCGGCTGGCCTTACGAGACAAGCTAGCGCACTGGCCAGTTCTACAGCCGACTTTAATAGGAACGGTTCACTCGTTATAGCTTCAGAGATCTCATTTGCAGAGACGCTAGTTACCATAGCTTTCAGCTAAGTCAGAAGATACGACCTAGCCAGGCGCCACATACAGTTTATCCGTTGACAATTGATCTATATGTGTGAAACAATCAGAATTGTGAAGAAGTATTCGCAGTTCAGTCTATAACTGCACTTGTAAGTATTACTGTACAAAGTCAAGATCGACGTTCACCGCTGATACTGAATTAAAGCTAAGTATTTAATTGTATTCCAGTCTACTAACTTCCTAATCACCTAAGATGTTCCAGATACATCCCGTCAAGTATAGTTCATCGATCCTGACGTCATCCTACGTGATCAACGAGTGCAATTAATGGCTACATCTTTTGATCAGACTAAGAGTCAAATTGTGTGACTCAGCCGGGTCACCCTTTTTCCATGAGGCACAGCAGTTTCGCCTGATACATAACACTAGCGACAACAAAAATTGTGGATTGATTTTTTATTTCCTTATCCGTTGTTGTGGCTTCTTACCCCTACGGATGGTACGGGTTCGTTACCCTCATAGTACTTCTGTAGAAACAATTGTACAAATAATAAAGTAAAGAGTCACTTGTATACAAAATTTGGTTGAAATGGTTCCAGACGTTCCTCAGTTATGATTCTGTGGCACCCCGTTTTCGTTCCCACGGCCGTCGCTGTGGCAGGTAGGTGGTTGCCATCCTGCCATCCCGACAGTGCATCTTTCTGGATAGTAGTTTGTGTATCAAGTGTGAGTGAAATCGATCGCGTGCCTTAAGAGAAGATCTAGAACATAGATATATACGTACATTTACTATATACTATATACTAGCAGAATACCCGGCGTTCCCTTGGTATGTATTCATTCCAATCTTCTATTAGTCCATCTTCTCCTTCCCTCTCTGTCCATCTCCTCTCCTGCCTCTCTCGCTGTTCATCTTCTCCCCTCACTCTCTTTCACTCGATCTCTTCCTCCCTCTTTCTCTGTACATCTCCTCCTCTCCCCTCACTCTGTTCATCTCCTCATCTCCCCTCCCTCTGTCCATCTCCTCTTCCCCTGCTTATATCTCCTTCTGTCGATCTCTTCCTGCGCTTACCTATGTCCATCTCCCCCTGTCCCCTTTCTGTCTATCTATCTATTTCCCTCCCACCCTTCTCTGTCCATCATACCCACCGCAATAAGAGGTTGGCGATCCTTAGCCCCATAACACTTCTTTCCAGGTAGTTACTCATATGTATACCGAGCTTGGTTAAAACCATCCAGGCAACAAGGAGTAGATTTTTTAAACACGACGTTTCCCGTGTACGGGCGTGCCACACACATCAGACATATTTAACATATTTAGCACATACTTGTACAGATTTTCACATGTATCTCTACCGAATTCAGTTCCGTAATTTCATTTTCATGCAGTTCAATGTCTACGGCGTCATATCTACTGAACTCAGAATCGTACAATACCGTAATTTCGCAGGTAAATTCATTGATATATACAAGTACTGTCAGCAAAATTTACTATTAGTGGAGTTAGTAATAAATTAAAACGTCTTGCCTGATGCTGCAATTTTACTGCATGAACATCGAAAATGTAGTAAGCGACAAATTCTTTTCTTTTCATTATTTGGGAGGGGGGTATGGGTGTCACCAGGAAAAAGTCTACATGATTACCCCACAGGCTACCTTCCGCTGTGGTAAAGATTTGAAATTACGTGTAAGCTTTGTTGCAAGACATTAAGTACTCTCTTTCTCAAACACCGGATGACTAAAGTCTCCATGCCTGAGGTTCATTCATCTTTTTAACCCTTACCCCTTTGACAGATAGGTGGTTTTTATCCAAACAGCGCCTTATTTATAGACAGTACGTGACATGTCAACCATGTTTGGTTGAAGTCGATACATTAGTTTATGAAGAGGCGCACAAAATACAAACATCCATTCATACATTTTTATAATGCCTATGGATATATATACAATGATTCTATATTTCCTTTTTTTAACTATTAAGACTCTGCCGATGAGCACTGGCAGTTGTAAACCACTTACAGCACTGTGTAATACTTTTACAGTTGTTTCGTAGAAATGAAGGAACGTAATCAACCACGTAGTCTCCTTGCACAGTACATGATTTTTGAAACATGAGTATCATTGACAGAGGCTATCTAGCTAGCCAGCCAACTTCGGTGTGAACGTCTGGACTGGACTGGTGACCTGCTGTTCGCTACCCTGGCGTGTGGGTCTTCGTCGGCCGTGTCGAGTTGCCGCCTCTCACTATCGACTGTCGCTCAGTG
The DNA here is from genome assembly GCF_021461385.2 of Schistocerca piceifrons. Classification (NCBI taxonomy): domain Eukaryota; kingdom Metazoa; phylum Arthropoda; class Insecta; order Orthoptera; family Acrididae; genus Schistocerca; species Schistocerca piceifrons. The sequence goes on from NC_060141.1 coordinate 86,794,934, forward strand.
CGCCGTCTCGGGTAGCTCATTAAGATTCCAGCGCCGACACCATCAGCTGCACTCCACCACAGCAGCCTGCAAAGGGCCAGCCGTTACCATCTACGGGCAACGAGAGATATGATGCAACGGTCAAGACACCAGATACACTTTTCAGACGACTGTAATTCAAATTCTTATCAGGCTCTCCAGATTTAGGTTTTTCATTCTTAGCCTAAATTATATTACACAAATGGCGGGATGGTCCTTCAGAAAAGAATATAGCTGATACCCCTATTGTTCCCCTCACCAACCCTCAATATTAGTGCAATCCGCCCGGAAACGAACGAAACTGGTGTTACGAATTCAGGCGCTGAGAAAATACGTTCAGTTAGTGGTAGTCGTCTTCGAAGGAGGACATTCTTGAGTCCACGCAAGACGCAGACAAACTGAAAGAACAAGAAGTTGTTGTGAGTTTCAAAGGGAGCAGTAGGCGAAGATTGACTGAAACGTGGGCGAGAAATACAGTACAAGAGAAACGAGAACGTTTGAGAGATGAAACAGTGAAAGCAGCAGAGGATCAAATAGGCAAAAATGCATGGCACTGTAAAATCACTTAGATTACAGGTGAGGTGCTGTATTTAAATGGTGAAAACACAAAACAAAATAAAAAATGTAGCAAATGGAAGACGCCAAAGGGTACAAAGTCGTCTAAGTAATTAGACTGACAGGAAGTGAAAAATGGTAGCAGAAGTGGCTGGACGACAAGTACAAGGCTGAGGAAGCATACATAATTAGTGGAAAATATAGATGCTTTTAATGGCAAAATTCAAGAAATCTTTGGAGAAATGTAAAACGTATTTTTATGTGGTGGATGCTGGAACACTCACAAAACGCAGATAGCTGTCGCATTTTTATCATTTTGCATACGATAATTAAAATAATTCTGTCATAGCTGTGTCCGTTACCACCAAGATCATGACACTTTTATTAAGGACGCCATCAGATGCAGCTTCCTTCATACAAATGTGTGAAAGATAAGATGTTATGTAACTACAATTTCTCACTCTGAAGCAAATAAAAGAGGTAGCTTGTTAATCGGTAAGGGCTGAAAGTAGCTAAGAACTAAATGATGAAACAACGCGATTTTTTCAGAAACAAAAGCAGTCTGCATAGGAAAACAACGTCCCTCAAGAAAAAGAAATGTAGCGTTGCGAGTATCAGAATCCCTGCATCTACATGGGTACTCTGCAAATCACACTTAACGCAGTCTTTGGTTTGCTTCCCACAACACTTTCTCTGTCTTATTTCCAATTTTAGTCGTTGGTAATTCTAATGGGTGTGTGTGTTTGCCGTTAGGATAATTTAGGTTTAGTAGTGTGTAAGCTTAGCGACTGATGGCTTTAGCAGTTAAGTCGCATAAGATTTCACACACACATTTGAACCGCTTGTGTGATACAGTGTCAAAAGCCACCTGGAAATACGGAATCGATTGCACTAAAGATTCGTGTGAGTAAGGCGCTGGTTGTGTTTCACAAGAACAATATTTCCTAAATCCGTGTTGACTGTGTGTCAATAGACCGTTATCTTCTAGGTCATTCATAATGTTCGAACACAACATACATTCCAGAATCCTGCTGCATATCGACGTTAACGCTATGGGCCTGTAATTTGCTGGATTACTCCTATCTTTCTTGAATACTGGTGTGATCTGTGCAACTTTACACTCTTTGGGTGCAGATCTTTCGTCTAGAAAGAGGTTGTATTTGATTGTTAAGTATGGAGATAGTGCATTAGCATATTCTGAAGGGGACCTAATTCGTATACAGTCTTGACTGGAAGATTTGCATTCGTTAAGTGATTTAAGTTTATTCACTACTCCAAGGATATCTACTTCCAAGGTACTCATGGTGGCAGCTGTTCTTGATTCGCATTCTGGAATATTTACTTCGTCTTCTTTGGTGAAGGAATTTCGGAAGGCTCTGCTTTAGCAACGCTATTGTCGATAACATTTCCATTGCTATTGCGCAGTGAATGCATCGATTGTCTCTTAGTGCTAGCATAGTTAACATACGACCAGAATGTCTTTGGATTTTCTGACAGGTTTAGAGACAGTTTCCTTGTGGAGAATCTCGGATTGAAGTCCGCGATAAATTTCGTAATTCTGTAAAAGATCACCAATCTTGGAGACGGAAAATCAGTACTAAGCAAAGAAAGAAAAGCTAAACGGTGGAAGGAGTATATTTAAGGGTCGTAATGGGGGAACGAACTTTAAGATGATGAAGTAGATGAAACTGAGATGATAGTTACGATACTGCAAAAAAAATTTGACACGTCACTGGCAGACATCACGAAACAAAGCCCCTGATGAAGAAGACAGTGCCTGAGAAATATTCTAATTCTAGGGAGAGGGAGCTATGATGTGCAAGGCAAATAGGACAGACGAAATATCCTACAACTTCGGGAAGAATACAATAATTTCCATTGTCAAACAAAGCGGGGACTCATTGGTGTAAATATTACAGAACTATCAGCTGAGTAAATCGAATAACTAAGAAGGAGGTACTATGACTCGAACCCAGATTTTTTTTTTAGTTACACTGACTTTACCGAATGAGCTATCCACGTCAGACTGACGATACGCCTCCAAGCTTTACTTCCGCCATTACGTCCCTCCTACCTTCGAAATTTTCATCAACTACCACTGTAATAGACGATTTTTCTGAAGCTAAAAAAAAAAAGGTTAAAAAAGTTCACGCGCCAGCATGTCTCAGTGCATGTACTATCAGTGCATATACACCCTTCCTCTCTCTCTCTCTCTCTCTCTCTCTCTCTCTCTCTCTCTCTCTCTCTCTCTATAGTCGAGTATGACTTCACTGCAGTACATGGAGGGCTTTATAGAAAAATCAAAGTTTATTACATTACGATTCCTTTTTATACCTCGATTATATGTAGAAGGAAAGTACACGATTATCTTCTCCTTCTTCTTTGTAAGGCCTTCTAATGACAAAATCCGAATGTATCTACATACACATCCATACTCCGCAAGCCACCTGACGGTGTGTGGCGGAGGGTACCTTGAGTACCTCTATCGGTTCTCCCTTCTATTCCAGTCTCGTATTGTTCGTGGAAAGAAGGATTGTCGATATGCCTCTGTGTGGGCTCTGATCTCTCTGATTTTATCCTCGTGGTCTCTTCGCGAGATGTGCGTAGGAGGGAGCAATATACTGCTTGACTCTTCGGTGAAGGTATGCTCTCAAAACTTCAACAAAAGCCCGTACCGAGCTACTGAGCGTCTCTCCTGCAGAGTCTTCCACTGGAGTTTATCTATCTTCTCCGTAACGCTTTCGCGATTACTAAATGATCCTGTAACGAAGCGCGCTGCTCTCCGTTGGATCTTCTCTATCTCCTCCATCAACCACATCTGGTACGGATCCCACACTGCTGAGCAGTATTCAAGCAGTGGGCGAACAAGCGCACTGTAACCTACTTCCTTTGTTTTCGGATTGCATTTCCTTAGGATTCTTCCAATGAATCTCAGTCTGGCATCTGCTTTACCGACGATCAACTTTATATGATCATTCCATTTAAAATCACTCCTAATGCGTACTCCAAGATAATTTATGGAATGAACTGCTTCCAGTTGCTGACCTGCTATTTTGTAGCTAAATGATAAGTGATATATCTTTCTATGTATTCGCAGCACATTACACTTGTCTACATTGAGATTCAATTGCCATTCCCTACACCATGCGTCAATTCGTTGCAGATCCTCCTGCATTTCAGTACAATTTTCCATTGTTACAACCTCTCGATGCACCACAGCATCATCTGCAAAAAGCCTCAGTGAACTTCCGACGTCATCCACAAGGTCATTTATGTGTACTGTGAATAGCAACGGTCCTATGACACTCCCCTGTGGCACACCTGAAATCACTCTTACTTCGGAAGACTTCTCTCCATTGAGAATGACATGCTGCGTTCTGTTATCTAGGAACTCCTCAATCCAATCACACAATTGGTCTGATAGTCCATATGCTCTTACTTTGTTCTTTAAACGACTGTGGGGAACTGTATCGAACGCCTTGCGGAAGTCAAGAAAAACGGCACGTACCTGTGAACCCGTTTATATGGCCCTCTGAGTCTCGTGGACGAATAGCGCGAGCTGGGTTTCGCATGACCGTCTTTTTCGAAACCCATGCTAATTCCTACAGAGTAGATTTCCAGTCTCCAGAAAAGTCATTATACTCGAACATAATACGTGTTCCAAAATTCTACAACTGATCGACGTTAGAGATTAAGGTCTATAGTTCTGCACATCTGTTCGACGTCTCTTCTTGAAAGCGGGTGTGACCTGTGCCCTTCTCCAATCCTTTGGAACGCTACGCTCTTCTAGAGACCTACGAGACACCGCTGCAAGAAGGGGGGCACGTTTTTCTGCGTATTCTGTGTAAAATAGAACTGGTATCCCATCAGGTCCAGCGGCCTTTCCTCTTTTGAGCGATTTTAATTGTTTCTCTATGCCTCTGTCGTCTACTTCTATATCTACCATTTTGTCATCTGTGCGACAATCTAGAGAAGGAACCATAGTGCAGTCTTCCTCCGTGAAACAGCTTTGGAAAAAGACATTTAGTATTTCGGCCTTTCGTCTGTCATCCTCTGTTTCAGTACCATTTTGGTCACAGAGTGTCTGGACATTTTTTTATCCACCTACCGCTTTGACATGAGACCAAAATTTCTTAGCCGGCCGATGTGGCCGAGCGGTTCTAAGCGCTTCAGTCTGGAACCGCGCGACCGCTACGGTCGCAGGTTCGAATCCTGCCTTTGGCATGGATGTGTGTGTTGTCCTTAGGTTAGTTAGGTTTAAGTAGTCCTAAGTTCTAGGGGACTGATGACCTCAGATGTTAAGTCCCATAGTGCTCAGAGCCATTTGAACCAAAATTTCTTACGATTTTCTGCCAAGTCAATACATAGAACTTTACTTTCGAAATCGTTGAACGCTTCTCGCATAGCCCTCCTCCCACTACATATCTCTTCGCGTAATCTTTGTTTCTCTGCAAGGCTTGGGCTATGTTTATGTTTGCTGTGAAGTTCCCTTTGCTTCCGCAGCAGTTTCCTAACCCGGTTGTTGTACCACTGTGGCTCTTTTCCATCGCTTACGATCTTGCTTGGCACATACTCGTCTAACGCATATTGTACGATTGTTTTGAACTTTGTCCACTGATCCTCAACACTATCTGTACCTGAGACAAAACTTTTGTGTTGAGCCGTCAGGTGCTCTGTAATCTGCTTTTTGTCACTTTTGATAAACAGAAAAATCTTCCTACCTTTTTTAATATTTCTATTTAAGGCCGAAATCATCGATGCAGTAACCGCTTTATGATCGCTGATTCCCTGTTCTGCGTTAACTGTTTCAAATAGATCGGGTCTGTTTGTCACCAGAAGGTCTAGTATGTTATCGCCACGAGTCGGTTCGCTGTTTAACTGCTCAAGGTAGTTTTCAGATAAAACACTTAAAAAACTTTCACTGGATTCTTTGTCCCTGCCACCCGTTATGAACGTTTGAGTCTCCCAGTCTATATCCGGCAAATTAAAATCTCCACCCAGAACTATAACGTGGTGGGGAAATCTACTCGAAATATTTTGCAAATTATCTTTCAGGTGCTCAGCCACAACAGCTGCTGAGCCAGGGGGTCTATAGAGATATCCAATTACCATGTCTGAGCCTGCTTTAACCGTGACCTTCACCCAAATTATTTCACATTTCGGATCTCCGTCAATTTCCTTCGATACTATTGCACTTCTTATCGCTATCCCCCCAGGGGTCCACAACTCTTTTGTGGATACGTGCGTGGCGAGCACGGGGCCCCGAGCCATTGCAGCCTTCTTTCTCTCCCGCGCTGCATTTCCTTTCCCTTCCCCTCCTTTCCCCTCCATACCCCTTTCCCCTCGCCCTCTCCTCTCCCTCTATTGGTGTCCTTGCTTATGTTGGCCCCCGCTATCCTCCTGGTTCTGTTGGTTTTACACTCCGGCTTTGTTGCGTAATCATCTCCTCCTTTTGGCATTCCTTGGTCCTCCTCTGGGGTTTGACCTCCATTCCAAAATTTCTCTTCCGTAGTGTGAGCCATTTGGGGAAGAGCACCTTACCTAGTGTCTCCGATGTGCGCCCTCCTAGTACATTCCACCTTTTCTTTTACGTCGTTGTCTGATGCTAGGGTGCATAGCCAGCACGGTAGCCAGCCAGTGTGGTGGGGTCGCTATGTACCCTTTTGGTTGAGCCCCCTGAACACACAGGGATCACACTTCTGATACCTGAGCTGTGACCTCCTCATGCATGCCTTGGAGTGGTTGCTCGTCATCCTGGAGCATCGGAACTCCCGGCAATGGCCGCTGTGCCAGACGGCCCTTGCTGTGGCTGGGTGGCGCCCGTGAGGAGAGCCCCTGATCGGAGTGGGTGGTATCAGGGCGGACGCTATGCAGATGAAACGCATACGGGTCCAAAACTCTGGCCGCTCTTCTGCGGCCGTCTCTCTGCGTGGTACTGATTCCTCAAGTGCTGCTTCTCTTGCCCCTTCGGCCTTCCCTTCCATGGCTACCCCCTGGGAGGAGGGTCAGGCCCGTCGTCTAGGGGCAAAACCTTTCCCCCGTTATCTAGTTTGCACCAGGACTGATGGAGGTACTTTCACCAGTGTCAAATCTTTATTCTTTGTGGAACACATTGAAGACAAGTTCGGCGAAGTGGACTCAGTGAGCAAGATGCGGTCTGGTTCGTTGCTGATAAAAACTGCTTCGGCTGCCCAATCTGTGGCCCTTCGTGCCTGTACCCATCTTGGCACAATTCCCGTGTCCATTACCCCTCACCAGTCTCTAAATATGGTACAAGGTGTGATTTTTCACAGAGACCTCATCCTTCAAACTGATGAGGAACTTCGGGACAATCTCGGACGGCGGGGTGTTCACTTTGTTCGGCGTGTTCAGAAGGGTCCTAAAGATAATCGTATTGATACTGGTGCCTTTATCCTGGCCTTTGAAGGGGATACCCTTCCTGAGAAAGTTAAGATTATGGTCTATCGCTGTGATGTGAAGCCGTACATCCCACCTCCTATGCGGTGTTTTAAGTGCTTGCATTTTGGCCACATGTCTTCTCGCTGTTCCCAGGACCCTCTCTGTGGTGACTGTGGACGTCCACTCCATGAGGGGAGTCCCTGTGTTCCCCCTCCTGTATGTGTAAATTGTCATGGTAGTCATTCTCCACGTTCAGCAGATTGCCCAGTCTATAAGAAAGAAAAAAAGATACATGAGTATAAGTCCCTTGATCGTTTAAGCTACACAGAGGCCCGTAAGAAATATGCACGATTGCACCCTGTGTCCACGACATCTAGTTACGCCTTGGTTACATCTTCATCCCTTCCTCCCCCTTCCTTACCCCCATCGCGGACCCCTCTCCTTTCCCCCTCCCCTGCGGCTCCCACACCTTCTCTGGGCGCTGCTCCCCCTCCCCAGCCGGAGAAGTGTCCCACTCCTTCGGCGTCTGCCGGTCAAGGGCGCCTCTCCCGGGATGCCCCTTCCCGGCACCTTCCAGGTCAAAGGTCTGCTGCAGCGCGGCGACCGCGAGAGCCGCGGTCTATCGGCCCCCACGTCGCCCGGTCTCTTTCTGTTCCTGATCTTGCTGCAGCTGGCTCCATTATGCCACACAGCCCTCCTCGATCTCAGCCTGAAAAGAAGAAGAAACATAAGTCCCGGGACAAAGAGCCTCTGGTGTCACCGGAGGTCCCTTCCCCGACTTCACAACCGGATTCTGACCTGTCGTTTATGGATGTCGCCCCCTCCTTGTCGGTGACGGGTGGGGACCCGGCGGTATGACTGGATTTAGCGTGTTCAGCCCTCATTTAAACCATCGTTCTGTGGTTCTCCAATGGAATTGTAATGGCTACTATCGTCACCTTCCGGAATTGAAATCCCTTCTTTCGTCCTACTCAGCAGCTTGTGTGGTTCTCCAGGAATCTCATTTTACTGATGCTCACTCACCGACCCTCCGTGGGTTCCGTGTTTTCTGTCGAAATCGGGTCGGACCCTTGCGGGCTTCTGGTGGCGTTTGTACGTTGGTCCGTACAGACATTGCTAGCACGTGGATTCCTCTTCAAACTACATTGGAAGCGGTTGCTGTTAGGGTTCACTTAGACTCTGCAGTCACAGTATGCAATCTTTATCTCCCTCCTGACAGGACTCTTACACCTGCTGCCTTAACCACCCTTCTTCAGCAACTTCCTCCCCCCTTCCTCCTCCTTGGGGATTTTAATGCTCATCATCCTTTGTGGGGCAGTGCCTTTCCATCTAGACGAGGTCTTCTTATAGACCAATTTATTGCTGACCACGACTTGTGCCTTCTTAATGATGGCTCCCCTACTCATTTCAGTGCTGGTCATGGTACCTTTTCTGCCATTGATCTTTCTCTTTCTTCTCCCTCTCTCCTCCCTTCATTACACTGGTCGCCACACGACGACCTTTGTGATAGTGACCATTTTCCGTTGATTATCACGCTCCCTTCCCGCTCCCCGATGGACAGGTTACCTCGTTGGTCTTTCCACCGCGCCGATTGGCCTCTATACACTGCACAGGTCGAGTTTTCTCCCTCTTTGTCGGGTTGTATTGATGACGTCCTACGTGACGTGTCTGACGCGATTGTTCGCGCTGCTAACCTTGCTGTCCCGCGCTCATCTGGACAATTTCGTCGTCGGCAAGTCCCGTGGTGGAGTACGGCCATTGCCATTGCCATCCGTGATCGCCGTCGAGCTTTGCAACACTTTAAGAGGCACCCATCTGTAGCCAGCCTTTCTACCTTTAAGCGCCTTCGCGCTAAAGCCCGTTATTTAATCAAACAGAGCAAGCGGATATGTTGGGAACGATTCGTTTCTTCCCTTGGTTCCACTGTCCCTCTGTCACGGGTATGGGCTACACTTCGCTCTCTCCAAGGTTGCCATCGGCAGTCCACCCTCCCAGGCCTTCACCTCCCAGATGGCATTTGTACGGACCCATTAGTTCTCGCAGAACATCTTGCGACCCATTTTGCAGTGGCATCAGCGTCGGCCTCCTATCCAGCTGCTTTCCTTCATCAAAAACAGCAGGCTGAAGCTGTCACCTTATGTTTCACCACTTGTGAGTCAGAATCTTACAACGAACCTTTCACTGAATGGGAATTTCTTTCTGCTCTATCTTCTTCTCATGATACGGCCCCTGGCCCAGATTCCATTCATAACCAGCTGCTTCAACATCTCAGTGCTCCACAACGGCACCATCTTCTTCGGGTGTTTAACCGTATCTGGCTCCAGGGTGACTTCCCTTCTCAGTGGAGGGATAGCATTGTGGTTCCTGTCCTTAAGCCTGGTCAGAACCCCCTATCTGTTGACAGCTATCGGCCAATTAGTTTGACCAATGTTGGTTGTAAGTTACTTGAACGGCTGGTAGCCCATCGGCTCACTTGGGTCCTCGAATCTCGGGATCTATTGTCCCCTTACCAGTGTGGCTTTCGAGAGGGACGATCTCCAATCGATCATTTACTTCGCTTGGAATCCGCAGTTCGGCAGGCTTTTTCCCAGCGCCGCCATTTGGTTGCAGTGTTTTTTGACCTTCGCAAGGCCTATGACACGGCCTGGCGCCATCACATCTTACTAACCCTTCATCAGTGGGGTCTTCGGGGCCCACTCCCGATTTTTATCCGCCAGTTCCTGATCCATCGGTCATTCAGAGTTCGAGTTGGTACTGCTTTTAGTTCTCCACGGACCCAGGAGACGGGCATCCCACAGGGTTCTGTCTTGAGTGTCCTTCTTTTCCTCATTGCTATCGATGGACTTGTGGCCTCTGTCGGTCCCTTGGTCGCCCCTGCCCTGTATGTGGATGATTTCTGCATTTGGGTTAGTTCCTCCTCGATGCCATCTGCAGAACGGCAGCTCCAGGTGGCTATACGGCGTGCCTCTGCATGGACCCTCTCACACGGGTTTCAATTCTCTCCTTTAAAATCGCGGGTGGTCCACTTCTGTCGCCGTACTACGGTCCACCCTGATCCAGAGCTCTATCTCGCTGCACAAAGATTGCCTGTGGTTCCACAGTTTCGTTTCCTAGGTCTTCTTTTCGACAACAAGCTCACTTGGCTGCCCCATATCAGACTCCTGAAGGTAGGATGTTTCCGTAAACTCAATGTCCTTCGCTTCCTTGTCCACTCCTCTTGGGGTGCGGACCGTTCCCTCCTCCTCCGTCTTTATCGTGCTCTAGTTCTGTCACGTTTGGACTATGGTTGTCAAGTTTATGGTCAGCTGCTCCTTCCACGCTGCACGTGCTGGATCCAGTCCACCATCGTGGTATCCGTTTGGCCACTGGTGCCTTCCCTACTAGCCCTGTTGATAGTCTCCTGGTTGAAGCTGGGATCCCCCTCCCTTTCTGTTCGGCGGTCCCAGCTTCTGGTGTCTTATGCCCTTACTATCCGTTCTTCTCCCGCTCATCCTTCCTATTCTATCCTATTCCCAGACCATGGACGTCGCCCGCCCGACTCCCGCCCTCGGGCGGGTTTACCGGTTGGGCTGCGCCTTGCGTCTCTTAACCGTGATTTTCAGCTTCCTTCTTTGTCCTGTCTTCCTCGCTCCCTCCCCTCCACCCCTCCTTGGTTAGTTCCTCGGCCTCGAATTCGGATGGATCTCCGCCGCGGTCCGAAAGATTCCATCCCCCCGGTGGTGTTCCGTTCCTTTTTCCACCAAATTTTATGGGAGTTTCGGGATGCTGTTGTTTTTTACACCGATGGCTCTAAATCTGCTGATCATGTTGGGTATGCCTTCACGTCCTTTGTTGGAACGGAAAATCATCTGCTGCCACCCTCATGTGGGGTGTTTACTGCGGAATTGATGGCAATTTCCCAGGCCCTTACCTTTATTAAGCAATCCCAACACAACCGCGTTTTGTTATGTACGGACTCGATGAGTGGCCTTCTTGCTATTGACCGGTGTTTTTCGCGCCATCCCTTGGTCTCTGCCATCCATGACCATCTCGCTGATCTTCACCGTGCTGCTTGTTCCATTGACTTCCTATGGGTCCCGGGCCATGTGGGTATCCCGGGTAATGAGCTCGCTGATCGTTTGGCTGGGGGAGCAGTTACTTACCCCCCATTTTCTGTAACCCCTCCTGCAGCGGATTTACGGCTTCACATCAAATCCCACTTTGCACAGTCATGGGCCAATTCTTGGGAGGCTACTCCACTGTCTAATAAACTTCGTGCAATTAAGGTGAAACCAGGCCCATGGCGTTCTTCCTTTCGCCTCTCCCACAAGGACTTGACCACACTGTGTCGTCTCCGCATTGGCCATACCAGGCTGACCCATGGTTTCCTTTTGCGTGATGAGCCACCCCCGCTATGTGGTTGTGGAGCCTTCCAGTCAGTGGCCCACATTTTGGTTGAATGCCCCCTTCTTTTGGCTCTGCGTGCTAAGTACAGACTCCCCCACACTTTACCTTTGATGTTGGCTGACGATTCCCGGATGGTCTCTCTGGTTCTAGGTTTCCTCCGGGAGAGTGGTTTTTATTCTCAGTTTTAAAGTTTTTAATCTCCCTCTGGTGTTGGGGCAGGGCGGTGAGTGTTTGGGTGTCTCCCACTGTAGGCAGTGTTCAGAGATTCCCGATTCACCTCCCTGACCGGAATCCTCTTTTCTTTCCCTTTTACTCTGTTTTTACCCCTTCTTTTTAAGGCTTGGTAAGTTTTTCTATTCCCATACGTACTTTCTGCATTATAGCAGTTGTACCTTTTAAGTCACAGGTGGTCTTGCCTATGCTGCTTCAGCATAGTGTTGGGTTCGTTCTCTTGCCAACTTCCCTCATTTGTTTTTACTAATGACAACGTGACTGCCCTTTTACGTTTCCCCTTTTTCCGTTTTATTGTTCTGACTTTTCTGAGATGTCCCGTTAGCAGAATGGAGTCTATTTGAAACAAGGGACTGATGACCTTGCTGTTTGGTCCCTTTAACCTCAAACAACCAACCTACCAACTTCTTATCGCTATAAACACGCTTCCCCATTCACTGTCCAGCCTGTCTCTGCTGTATACATTCCAATCTGAGTTTAGTAATTCATTACTGTTTACGTCTGGTTTCAGCCAACTTTCTATCCCTAGTACTATATGGGCGTTGTGACCGTTTATTAATGAGAGCAGTTCTGGGACCTTTCTATAGACGCTCCTGCAGTTTACTATTAGCACATTAATATTGTTATTCCCTGTTGCATTTTGCCTACTCCTACCTTGCCGCGTCTCAGGAGGCGTCTTGTCGGGCCTAGGGAGGGAATTCTCTAACCTAAAAAACTCACATGCGCACTCCACACGTACTCCGCTACCCTTGTAGCCGCTTCCGGCGTGTAGTGCACGCCTGACCTATTCAGGGGGACCCTACATTTCCCCACCCGATAGCGGAGGTCGAGAAATTTGCACCCCAGATCTCCGCAGAATCGTCTGAGCCTCTGGTTGAAGCCTTCCACTCGGTTCCAAACCAGAGGACCGCGATCGGTTCTGGGAACGATACTACAAATAGTTAGCTCTGATTCCACCCCACGAGCGAGACTTTCCACCTTCACCAATTCAGCCAACCGCCTGTACGAACTGAGGATGACCTCTGAACCCAGACGGCAGGAGTCATTGGTGCCGATATGAGCAACAATTTGCAGTCGAGTGCACCCAGTGCTCTCTATCGCCGCCGGCAGGGCCTCCTCCACATCTCGGATGAGACTCCCCGGCAAGCAGACAGAGTGAACACTGGCCTTCTTCCCCGACCTTTCCATTATGTAAATTTTTAATCCTGTTTTGGTCTTTCGTTTTCTCCCATTTCTCCATGTTTCGTTTTCCAGTCTTCAGACAGGTTTGTACTAGCTTTCGTTTCCCTCTTGTGGTGGAATTCTTCCGGTTTAAGAGCTTTTCCCACAAAAATCTTTCTTTCCAATACTTCTCCACCTCCTGTGTTATTCTTTTGCAAGCCTTTCCGACTGGCTGTTGATTTCATTTCCCTGCGACGTCTGAAGATCTATTTGGTGACTCTCCTGCCTTCTATTCTGCAAAGCCTCTTCCTTATTGTTTCTGATCCGTTTCCTGTCTTCTGATAATTTTCATCATTACTTCTTAATTTAAATACTGATGCATTTTTATGAGGATCTTATATTTTCAGCATAATTCTCCTTTCGAACTTTTCTAATTTATTGATCTAATAATGTAATACTGACACTCGCTATCGTACAGTTATTGTGGTTCCACTAATGTGCTGTAGTGATTCACTTTAATTTTTTTTATATATCCTTACTTACACCATACACTTTTCCCGTCTTTTATGTCATTTCCTCTAAAGCAGATTTTTTTTTTAATCCTTCGGAAGTATAGCACTCTTTCGGCTTGTCTATGTTCCCAATTTATGTTTCTTCTGGTTCACTTTTTAATTTTGTCATAAATTCTGTCCTTCCCGCAGAGATTCTTAAGCGTCTAGTAGTAGTAGTAGTAGTAGTAGTAGTAGTAATAATAATAATAATAATAATAATAATTTATTTGTTTCCGGAATAATATAATGCTTTGCAGTCACGAAAGTTATAGTTGTAAAATTAGAAGAAGAAAATTATAAAATGCGACTATAGCCCAGTAATATTCAGATCGCCGCACAGCCGGTTGAGCCAGCGGTCTTACTAGGCGGTTAGCACTCTCATGTAGTACTCAACAGCTTTGTATAACGTCGAGCATGGACTTCTATACAACGTTTGAAAAGCATATTGCACTAGAGCAAAATTTCGTCTATCCAAGTGTTTATTTATTTATTTTTTTTGGTCATCAGTCTACTGACTGGTTTGATGCGGCCCGCCACGAATTCCTTTCCTGTGCTAACCTCTTCATCTCAGAGTAGCACTTGCAACCTACGTCCTCAATTATTTGCTTGACGTATTCCAATCTCTGTCTTCCTCTACAGTTTTTGCCCTCTACAGCTCCCTCCAGTACCATGGAAGTCATTCCCTCATGTCTTAGCAGATGTCCTACCATCCTGTCCCTTCTCCTTATCAGTGTTTTCCACATATTCCTTTCCTCTCCGATTCTGCGTAGAACCTCCTCATTCCTTATCTTATCGGTCCACCTAATTTTCAACAATCGTCTATAGCACCATATCTCAAATGCTTCGATTCTCTTCTGTTCCGGTTTTCCCACAGTCCATGTTTCACTACCATACAGTGCTGCACTCCAGACGTACATCCTCAGAGATTTCTTCCTCAAATTAAGGCTGGTATTTGATATTAGTAGACTTCTCTTGGCCAGAAATGCCTTTTTTGCCATAGTGAGTCTGCTTTTGATGTCCTCCTTGCTGCTTCCGTCATTGGTTATTTTACTGCCTAGGTAGCAGAATTCCTTAACTTCATTGACTTCGTGATGTTAAGTTTCTCGCTGTTCTCATTTCTACTACTTCTCATTACCTTCGTCTTTCTCCGATTTACTCTCAAACCATACTGTGTACTCATTAGACTGTTCATTCCGTTCAACAGATCATTTAATTCTTCTTCACTTTCACTCAGGATAGCAAAGTCATGAGCGAATCGTATGATTGATATCCTTTCATCTTGTATTTTAATTCCACTCCTGAACCTTTCTTTTATTTCCATCATTGCTTCCTGGATGTACACACTTCTTAATACGAGCACTTCGTTCTTGATCGTCCACTCTTATTATTCCCTCTTGGTTGTGGTACATATTGTATATGACCCGTCTCTCCCTATAGCTTACCCCTACTTTTTTTAGTCTCGAACAGCTTGCACCATTTTACATTGTCGAACGCTTTTTCCAGGTCGACAGATCCTATGAGAGTGTCTTGATTTTTCTTTAGCCTTGCTTCCATTATTAGCCGTAACATCAGAATTGCCTCTCTCGTCCCTTTACTTTTCATAAAGCCAAACTGATCGTCACCTAGCGCATTCTCAATTTGCTTTCCCATTCTTCTGTATATTATTCTTGTAAGCAGCTTCGATGCATGAGCTGTTAAGCTGATTGTGCGATAATTCTCGCACTTGTCAGCTCTTTCCATCTTCTGAATTATGTGGATGATGCTTTTCCGAGAGTCAGATGGTATGTCGCCAGACTCATATATTCTACACACCAACGTGAATAGTCGTTTTGTTGCCACTTCCCCCAATGATTTTAGAAATTCTGAGGGAATGTTATCCATCCCTTCTGCCTTATTTGACCGTAAGTCCTCCAAAGCTCTTTTAAATTCCGATTGTAATACTGGATCCCCTATCTCTTCTAAATCGACTCCTGTTTCTGCTTCTATCACATCAGACAAATCTTCACCCTCATAGAGGCTTTCAATGTATTCTTTCCACCTATCTGCTCTCTCCTCTGCATTTAACAGTGGAATTCCCGTTGCACTCCTAATGTTACCACCGTTGCTTTTAATGTCACCAAAGGTTGTTTTGACTTTCCTGTATGCTGAGTCTGTCCTTCCGACAATCATACCTTTTTCGATATCTTCACATTTTTACTGCAGCCATTTCGTCTTAGCTTCCCTGCACTTCCTATTTATTTCATTCCTCAGCGACTTGTATTTCTGTATTCCTCATTTTCCCGGAACGTGTTTGTACTTCCTCCTTTCAACAATCAACTGAAGTATTTCCTCTGTTACCCATGGTTTCTTCTCAGCTACCTTCTTTGTACCTACGTTTTCCTTCCCAATTTCTGTGATGGCCCTTTTTAGAGATGTCCATTCCTCTTCAACTGTACTGCCTACTGCGCTATTCCTTATTGCTGTATCTATAGCGTTAGAGAACTTCAAACGTATCTCGTCATTCCTTAGTACTTCCGAATCCCACTTCTTTGCGTATTGATTCTTCCTGGCTAATGTCTTGAACTTCAGCCTACTCTTCATCACTACTATATTGTGATCTGAGTCTATATCTGCTCCTGGGTACGCCTTACAGTCCAGTATCTGATTTCGGGATCTCTGTCTGACCATGATGTAATCTAATTGAAATCTTCCCGTATCTCCCGGCCTTTTCCAAGTATACCTCCTCCTCTTGTGATTCTTGAACAGGGTATTCGCTATTACTACCTGAAACTTGTTACAGAACTCAATTAGTCTTTCTCCTCTTTCATTCCTTGTCCCAAGCCCATATTCTCCTGTAACCTTTTCTTCTACTCCTTCCCCTACAACTGCATTCCAGTCGCCCATTACTATTAGATTTTCGTCCCCCTTTACATACTGTATTACCCTTTCAATATCCTCGTACACTTTCTCAATCTGTTCGTCTTCAGCTTGCGACGTCGGCATGTATACCTGAACTATCGTTGTCGGTGTTGGTCTGCTGTCCATTCTGATTAGAACAACCCAGTCACTGAACTGTTCACAGTAACACACCCTCTGCCCTACCTTCCTATTCATAACGAATCCTACACCTGTTATACCATTTTCTGCTGCTGTTGATATTACCCGATACTAATCTGACCAGAAATCCTTGTCTTCCTTCCACTTCACTGACCCCTACTATATCTAGATTGAGCCTTTGCATTTCCCTTTTCAGATTTTCTAGTTTCCCTACCACGTTCAAGCTTCTGACATTCCACGCCCCGACTCGTAGAACGTTATCCTTTCGTTCATTATTCAACCTTTTTTTCATGGTAACCTCCCCCTTGGCAGTCCCCTTCCGGAGATCCGAATGGGGGACTATTCCGGAATCTTTTGCCAATGGAGAGATCATCATGACACTTCTTCAATTACAGGCCACATGTCCTGTGGATACACGTTACGTGTCTTTAATGCAGTGGTTTCCATTGCCTTCTGCATCCTCATGCCGTTGATCATTACTGATTCTTCCGCCTTTAGGGGCAATTTCCCACCCCTAGGACAAGAGAGTGCCCTGAACCTCTATCCGCTCCTCCGCGCTCTTTGACAAGGCCGTTGGCAGAATGAGGCTGACTTCTTATGCCGGAAGTCTTCGGCCGCCAATGCTGATTATTTATCAAAATTTAGGCAGTGGCGGGGATCGAACCCGGGACCAAAGACGTTTTAATTATAAATCAAAGACGCTACCCCTAGACCACGGGTACACCTATTACAACCGTGATAACGACGAGCAAATGCTGTGGTCCTATGAGTCTATGCTCCTTGTTAGCGGAAACCTTAACGGCGTCTAGAGACACATTGTTCATGTAAACGTAGGACGAAGGCGTTTTGTTTTAAGCTCTTGGCTCCCACGTACAGAAAAATGAACTCTTGGCAGCTGAGTACCAGACTCATCGCGTCCAGAGCGATGCGCTTGTGTTACTGGTGGCAGAAGCCGGCTCCAACTTCGTACCCAGCCTCCAGGCAGAGTCCTCACAAGAGCTGAAAGGCTCTATGAGGGAAGACTGGAGGCAAGTTGCAGCAATATTGACAGTGGGGGCGGCACGCCTCTGGCGAGGAGAAGGCAACGGAGGGGCGGGGAGGGGAAGGGTAGGGAAGGGAGCGGAGGGGTGGCTGGTGCCGCCTCCGGCTAGAGGCCTTCCGGACCCCGACGTGCTCTGCGGAGGCAGTTTGGATGCCCTGGACGAAGACTGGCTGTACGGAACTGTCACCACTGCGTTACTACAGCCCGCGGTTGTCACCTACAAGAGTTTACGGTAGAACAGTAGAATCACTCGATTCGGAATTATTTGGAGAGAAATGAAGTTTCGTGCCTCATCACCAGTAGATTTCCATAGTACTATCGTATGCTGACAATAAGTGTTTCACACAAATGTATCAGTGCGTACGCTTAAGAATCTCATAATACGAAATATAAGAACGCTATTGAAATTTCCGGAAAGGAAACGTCAACCCTAAATTAAAAAACATATTTCAAGAATATTCGTTTCTTTCGTGAGACTATGTCCTTTACATGAACTGAGCTACAGAGATTCCGGTTGACCCAGTGACGTTCAGACGCCTGCAGACATTTTATGAACATGGTAAACAACCGTAATGCCACTTTTAGGCATCTATTACCAACAATCCACTTGTTATGAAATGTAAAGTTTTAAAGGATGTGCTCAGTAAACAAAATTTTTAATGAAACTTCCTGGCAGATTCAAACTGTGTGCCGGACCGAGACTCGAACTCGGGACCCGAGTTAATCTGCCAGGAAGTTTCATATCAGTGCACACTCCGCTGCAGAGTGAAACATCCCCCAGGCTGTGGCTAAGCCATGTGTCCGCAATCTCCTTTCTTTCAGGAGTGCTAGTTCTGCAAGGTTCGCAGGAGAGCTTCTGTAAAGTTTGGAAGGTAGGAGACCAGGTACAGGCAGAAGTAAAGCTGTGAGTTCGGAGCGTGAGTCGTGCTTGGGTAGCTCAGCTGGTAGAGCACTTGCCCGCGAAAGGTAAAAGTCCCGAGTTCGAGTTTCTGTCCGGCACACAGTTTTAATCTGTCAGGAAGTTTCATATTAGCGCACACTCCGCTGCAGAGTGAAAATATCATTCTCGAAAATTTTTAATGATCAAAACTACGGTCGAATTTTTCAATGGTACATACTTCATGTGTATGAACGCACTGCCTTTCGGTACTCCTTACAATAGCATTTAAATAAAACTTCTCACTTTTCACAAAAGTTCAGTGCTATATATACAGGTTGCAGTAGTGACATTCAAACGTTAGACAAACTCGTCCCATACCTCGAAAGCCTTCTACTTCCGTTTCAGATTTAGACTTTAACAATAAAATGGGAAGGTACTGTTCAAAAATGGCTCTGAGCTCAATGGGACTTAACATCTGAGGCCATCAGACCCCTAGAACTTAGAACTATTTAAACGTAACCAACCTAGGGACATCACACACATCTATGCCCGAGGCAGGATTCGAACCTGCGACAGTAGCGGTCGCGCGGTTCCAGACTGAAAGGCCTAGAACCGCTCGGCCACACCAGCCGGTCTAAGGTACTGTTAATCAGAACTCAGGGAGAAGTTGTGATCTAAATGACAATAGATTTATTCATCCTTAACATCACAAGACAACAAAAATGACTAAGGAAACGTCACACGAACAGTTTTATTTGACAAACGCTTTCACTAGCATGGGGTCTATAGTGGACAAAGTGATGGGTTGGGGATCGACACACGACACTAACTGGAACACTAATCGCTTTATCTGACTTCATACACGTGAATCCGAGTTATGGCACAAAACTACACCACCATCAAGCATCTATATTCTACCATTCCAAAAAGAAAAAAATATGGTTCGAAAGAACAGGGTGCTGAGAAACATACATTGGAGCCCTACTCCGTATCAGCGAATACCTTACCCTCCTGCTGGTCAGGGCAGCACACCACGATGCCTTCCGCAACTGAAGTCAAGGACGGCTGCAATCTGTTATTAATGGCGCGCACACCAAAAATGTAAGTAAGCGGTCTCGCGTTCGATTAATTCGGATTGGAGATACTTTCCGATGAGCCTCTGAGACCCCAGTGGATTCCAGTGCGCAGGTGGACCCATTTGCTGGTGAGCCAAACCAATTTGACTCCGTGCCACGACTATGCTTGACGGAACATGTCAAATGGTTAGACGGCCTACTCAAGACAAATAAGTACACATAAGCATCACTCATTGTGTGCGTGATGCTAGAAGCAATATCTCTGATGGTTCAGAAGGTGACTGGCACAGTCTCTAAGTGGCACACTAGCAAAGGACACAAGTCTCACCGTTTACGTAGAGACCTGCAGTTCTTTACTAGCGAAGCGCCAGTACAAGAGAGATCTCTACTCTTTCTGTCCGCTTCCTCCTCAGCTCGGTAGCAAAAACCTATTTACATCTTAGACTTCCCGCACTTTAGCACAAGCCAATCACGAGCCTGAGCACGGCATTCGAATCTCAGAGAGCGCCTCTTGCTCTGCATACACCGATTTGACCAATTAGAGACTTTAAAGTTAATTGGGAGAAAAGGAAAAAAGATTCAGCTTCGCAGCCTCTTTCCCATGCATTTACACAGTGTCTTTTGCTAACATAGTGACCAGGATGAAATCACAGCCCTCCATAAAAAGCTTGTTATCTCCCCTGTTGTGTCCATTTCGAAGTTTCCAAAGAATGGCCATAAACTGTATTAAAGCCTCGTGCGTTCACAAATATGTTTTGTAGCAGAGTCTGGATGTCTGGTAGCCAGTGACCTCTCCCACGGAAATTCGCAGAATGCTCGCAGTTGTCTTGTCAGCTTGCTGCCTAACGAAGGCCCATCCTTTGCTTTATTGCCAGCCTACAATGCACTGGCCATTGCAGTGGCGTCTTCTTGGTGCTAGTCAGTCTACCTGGACGTGGCTGCCTCCCGACCGGCGCCATACAACATGCCTGCACAATGAGACTGTGGAACTCGGCCATCCGGAAATGTTTCCACCCAGGTTCCGCAGAAAACACGCGCTTCCCTCGGCCTACCGTCGCCATGCGCTTTTACTGCAGTTGTTTAAATCTGCACCCTATTCCTTTGAATGCAGGTAAAGCTTACCCTTATTCCTTCCCTAGAGCACATAAGCAACAGCATTAACTATTGTTCATCATGATGTATGAAGTCAAATTGAAATAAAGATCATATTCCCTAAGAACATGAAGCGACATAACACTGAATCGGAAATGAGAGTGCCTTGCTGTCTCTCAAACTGTCCAGACCACAATTCACCAATAATATCTAGAAGTGTACACACAGACTATTTCACAACCCCCCCCCCCCCCACAAAAAAAGGATATTATCATCCCGTGACATAAGGCGACATTTAGAGGTCAGGAATGCAACACAAAGGCTTACAGCTGATCCATTGTTGGAGTGCCATGCTCATGAGAGAAATCACACCATGCAGCTGTAACCGATGAAACGGGGAACGAAGTACGCATTCAGATGTCGTGTTACCTTCACCTCGACGAGACAACCGTTAGACAATGAACAAGGCAGCTATCTGGACCGAGAGGACCTCGGTCGGTAACCGCATAAACCAGCAACTGGCAACTGGCACCGAAGGTAAGCTTGCTGTTTCGATGCATGCGTTACATTTCTGTCCATGTTCTATCTTCATTTATGTTGGAGATACAGTCTTGTGACATCGGATGAATTTTCGATACTTTCTTCAACAACCCCCATTTTTCTGCCATTAGTATTTCGTGGTTTGATGCTGTCCATGTTTTCCCATCTAGTGTTAATACTTCTTTCTCTTTTCAATAACCACTCCCAACATCCTCAAACTGTTTTAATTAATGTATGCACGGTGCAGTGAGTAAAATAAAAGACAACTGTAGATTTCCACCATGAATTTCAATGAATGTAGTCAGTGACTGCCTCTAAAATTAAAAAAAAAAAAAAAAAGAAAACAACTGACATATTGCCAAACGGAAGTATGCGACATTCTAAATGCTTGTATCCTAATGTATTGCGTCCAAGATAACTTGAAAATTAAGATGTTCGTATTACCGGTTCCGGCACCTGATTGCCATCTTCGGAGGAGATTAATCGGCCAATAGCTTCGTCAAGATATACGACCTTCCAGTTAAGAATTCTGAACATCATGAAGTCTTGTAACATATGTCAGTCAATATACGTCATAACATCATATATTAAACTTATTTTTCATTTCTCTATTTTGACAAAGATGTTTGCGGAGTATTACATCTGAAGATGCCAACCATGTGTTGAAACAAATTGAGCATTTTGAGGCGATATCGGACGTAATAAACTAATGTAACCCTCATTTTTCTCCCTCTACAGCACGTAACAGCGTCACGTTATTATTGGATTGCGTAACAGATATTTCTGTAGGTCAGGTTCGGCCGTGGCGTGCCAAAATACTCGTAAGCATGAAGGGTGCCCTGCGTTCGGGCAGGGGCTCGGCCAATCTCGGCACTACTCGGCTCGTCTCGGAAGTACTTCGTACTGAGCGACATTTCTTTGGCATTGTGGTGTCGCATTTCTCAGTCTGAATGATTTTCTTCAGTTCATCAGAATCGTGGTGTCAGCCATGTTAACGAACTAGGTGGCTCAGTGGCTAGCGCACTGGACTCGCATTCGGGAGGATGACTGTTCAAACTCGCGTCCGGCCATCCTGTTTTAGGTTTTCCGTGATTTCGCTGAATGGCTTCAGGTAAATGCTGGGTTTTTTTCCTATGAAGAGGCACAGCCGATTAACTTCCCCATCCTTCCCTAACCCGATGGGACCGATGACCTCGCTGTTTGGCCCCCCTCCCGAATTAATCAACCAACCATCAGCGCTTTTTACCGTTTGTTATTTGTTCATGGTGTAAAGGAAGATCACAGGTCCGGTGACTTCTCGCGCTAAAACAGGCAGCCTAATTATCTATCGGCAGAAGCCTTTAAAATTAATGGGAATGACAGAAAAGAAGGAAGAGAATTCTCGATACGCAGTTGCATAATAGACGGGTACAATAGATTTGCGACAGAACGACATTACAACTTCATACGGAGATTTAAAGATTTAGTTGACGATGAAGGAGTAAAACTAGCGATGGAAAGGATTCATTATGCTCTACACCAAGAAACACTTTGAGCTAAATTTGCTGGAATGGAGTACGCAATAAAACCGGTGGTATGAAAGGCAAATTTTCTGTAGCCACACGCATTATTACACTGTCACTTGAAACAGCTGTCGATGAAATTGAACTAAGAGTATAGAGACTTTATACGAGGAGCGTTTAACTAAGTAATGCTATACATTCTTTTTTTCGATCAGTTTCGGCTGAAAAACGCGGAATTTTTCGTAGAACATTCACACTTCAGCCTCTTGCAATTTCGTATTATTGTAGGTACATAGCCTCCGAATTCGTGTCCGTAGGAGGTGCGTTCCAAGCACAGTACTATCATTTAGTTCCTTTGGCAGCAGACCAGATCGCTTGTGCAACGTCTACTGACACCTGGCAGTGAACAAAATCACGGAGGGTCATTGGACGAGGCGTCTGTCATCTTCGCAATAAGATCGCCCAAACCTGTACAATGCCCGGCGTGTCGGTTGGTCTCACAGAGCTCTGACTCCTGCATTTTTGGAATATGCAGACATTCTCATTCGAGGTGATAGACGGATCACAAACATGTCGCTAAATAGCTAGACTCACACAGTATTCACACGCTAGAGGAACTAACAAAACTTCACTGGGCGGTTCTTCCTCATCCATCCTGTAGCACGGATCTCGCACATTCCAATCTCCATCCGTTTGGCCCAGTGAAAGATGCACTCCGCAGGAAGCAGCAAGTGAGTGATGGTGATGATGGGGGGGGGGGGGGGGGACAGTGAGGGTTATTAATACAGCAAGACGTTGACTCCGACGTCAACCAGTAGAGTGTTTCCACGCGGGAATACAGGCCCTTCCCTGTAAGCTAGCGTAGGGCCGTCACATTGAACGGAAGTAATGTTGAAGACTAGGATTTTGTAGTCCAAAGAGTGGGGGAATTATACGGCATATTGGAATCCTGAATAAACGCAATATGCTTTGAGAGAAAGCGTATTGGCTTATGTATTGAACACCCCTAGTGTATTACTGCAAAGGTCGTAGGTTAAGTCGAGGGGCATGCCTAGAACGAATTTTCAATTAAAACCATCTATCGTTGAATTTGTGAAGGAAAAAAAGAAAGCACGAAGTAAAATTAGAAAAACTTGAATGGATTGCAGATCTCGGATTTGAAGTGTGCTTGACTACAGTATGAGACTTCAGGGAGAACAACAAGTTACTTCTGATTTGATGGAGGTGCATCAGAACGGAAAATCTCACTGTAGAAGGGACAAGTTCTGGCACAAAACACCACTCCTTGCTCTACACCCAATGGCGTCAAAGCAAACGCGAATTTGAATAATTTATCTTGGCTGTGAATGAAATACAAGGAGAGTTATCTAAACGTTTTGAGGATACTGCTTTTGAAGAAACTGCCACTTTTATATCTGTTTTGGACTGATCATCAGTGTAATTCCCGCTTAAAAATTCTTCTACGTTTAAACTGACCAGGAGGTCCGCAGTGTTTCCCTCAGGAAAAGTTTCCATGTCTCCACAATGAGGTTGCAAATGTGGGATAAATATTATGATCAACATACGTGAGTGTAAGACTATTTTCCATTTTGAAACTAAACAAATAATGATTACATGGCAAACTGAATGCGAAAATCTGTGAAACTGTCCACGTCAGACCGTATGTCAACAGTTTGTACCACATAACGAGTATATTGCATCAAGATGCCAAAAACAATTACGTAATACTAAAAATTTGTTTGTGATCTGCGTTGTTGGGAAACATAAAAAATAAAACCAAGTCGTTTGTAGTGCGACTGCTCTTCCATCTACACTGAAAAGCCAGAGAAACTGGTACACCTGTCTAATGTCGTGTAGGGTCCCCGCGAGCACTCAGAAATGCAGCAACATGAAGTAATGTCCAAATGTGTGTGAATTCCTAAGGGACCAAACTGCTGAGGTCATCGGTCCCTAGGCTTACACACTACTTACACTAAACAACACACACACACACACACACACACACACACACACACGCCCGAGGGAGGAATCGAATCTTCGGCGGGAGGCATGAAGTAATGTCTGAAGTAGTGTTGGAGGGAGTTGACATCGTGAATCCTGCAGGTCTGTCCATAAATCCATAAGAGTGGGAGGGGGTGGAGATCTCTTCTGAGCAGCACGTGGCAAGGCGTCCCAGATATGCTCAATAATGTTCATGTTTGGGAAGTTTGGTGGCCAGCGGAAGTGTTTAAAATCATAAGTTTGTTCCTGGAGCGATTCTGTAGGAATTCTGGACGAGTGGGATGTCGCATTGTCCTGCTGTAATTGCCCAAGTCCGTCGGATTGCACAATGGACAAGAATGGATAGAAGTAATAACACAGGATGCTTACGTACGTTTCACCTGTCAGAGTGGTATCTAGAGTCATCAGCGGTCCTATATCACTCCAACTGAACAGGCCCCACACCTTACGGAATCACCACCAGCTTGAACAGTCTCCTGCTACATGCAGCGTCCATGGATTCATGAGGTTGTCTCCATACCTGTCGTACACGTCCATCCTTTAGATACAATTTGAACCGAGACTCGTCCGACTAAGCAACGTGTTTCCAGTCATCAGCAGTCCGCCACACCGAGTAGCCGCGAGGTTTGAGGCGCTATTTCACGGATTCATGGGTCTGTGTGTGTGTGTGTGTTTGTGTGTGTGTGTGTGTTGTTCTTAGCATAAGTTAGTTTAAGTAGTGTGTAAGCATAGGGACCGATGACCTCAGCAGTTTGGTCCCTTAGGAATACACACACATTTGAACATTCAGTCCATTTTCGGCGTGGACGGTCCTAGGCGAGGTGTAAGGCTTTATGTCATGCAGTCGTCAAGGGTACACGAGTGGGGCCGGCCGTGGTGGTCTAGCGGTTCTAGGCGCTCAGTCAGGAACCGCGCGACTGCTACGGTCGCAGGTTCGAATCCTGCCTCGGGCATGGGTGTGTGTTATGTCCTTAGGTTAGTTAGGTTTAAATAGTTCTAAGTTCTAGGGGACTTCACAGATGTTGAGTCCCATAGTGCTCAGAGCCATTTGAACCATTTTTGGTACACGAGTGGGCCTTCGGCTCCGGTACTCCATGTCGATGACGTTCCGTTGAATGGTTCACACGCTGACACTTGTTGTGGCCCAGCACTGAAATCTGCAGCCGTTCGTGGAGGGTTACACATCTGTCACGTTGTAGGATTCTGTTCAGTCGTCGTTGTTCCCGTTCTTGCCGGATCTTCTTCCGGCCACGGCGATGTCGGGGATTTTATGTTTTATTGGATTCCTGACAATCAAGGTGTTCTCGTGAAATGTTGGTATGGTAAAATTCCCCCAGCATCGCTACCTGGGAGATGCTGTGTCCCATCACCCGTGCGCCGACTAAAACACCACTTTCAAACTCACATAATTCTTGATAATCTGCCACTGTAGCGGCAGTAATCGATCTAACAACTGCGCCAGACACTTGTTGTCCTATGCAGGTGTTGCCGACCGCAGCACCGTATTGTGCCTGTTTACATATCTCTGTATTTGAGTACGCATGCGTATACCAGTTCCTTTGGCGCTTCAATGTAGGTGCGGCGTGTTTGCTGTTTCTCCCTCCCCCCTCCACTTCTTGGCAGACAGCGAGGCGTGGTAATGGGGGAAGTGTGCAGCCAGGTGAGAGAGCTATGCCACTCTTGTTCGAGTACAGCTAGTGTTCCGAATTCCTGTCTGTCGCTGCTCTAAGCTCTCCCATCTTCAGGTAACTGTTTTTCACAGACTTTTAACCCCATTTATTGTTGTGTCGTCCGAACAAGACATAGCCAGGGCAAAAGCATTACAGGGGCAAAGATGCCAGCTTGTGACAGTGCCATAGAGACTATCCACATGCGCGAGGATGAAGATATCGACTTCGTCTCGGCCAATTGCCGGCTGGTTAAAATCCGCCTACTACCAGACGACAACGGAGAGAAGTCTACTCAGGAGATAGAAGAGCAGTCCTCGTATAATTGGTTGAAGATCATCATCCAGGGCTGACTTAGACAGGGAACGTCGTTTAGTGATCTCTTAGAAGTGAACAGACAGTTGTTGCAAATTGCATTTGCCATGTACTGTGAAGTTTACCTACGATTATTTTTGTGTTATATTACAAGCAGTGTTGAAGACATCAGTATCCAACAACTCAGAAAGATAAGCAAATATTTAACTCATTTGTGTGACTTTGCTATTAATTTGTTGGGCTGTTGTAGAACCTTCGTTCTCCTATCCTGTTACCTGACCCTGGTGCATAGCTGTGTAATAGTGTGAGAGAGAAACTGTGTTAGCAGAGTATTGGACCAGAACGCTTTTCACGAGCTCACAAACTCGGTCTACCGTAACAACAGTGGCGACTCGGCCTCCGTAGAAGTAGCGACGAGGCATTTATCGATGAGCGTTCATTTATTTTTGATAGTTCTACATTTCCAATACTTTGAATTTCTTCATCTCCCGATTTCAGTTCCACGTTCCCAATTCATGTAGTGCTGTGCTCCAAACGTACGTTTTTCTTTTTTTTCTTTGTTTCTGACGACCAGTGACATCTGAACACAGCTCTCGTTGGTGAAGCACCAAATGACTAACGAGTCACATATTTAGCATTTTTTTTTGTTTCCATAGTTTAATTCTTCAGTTAGTAGAATGGATAGGACGTGTAAGTGTTACAAGTGGATGCAGAGGAGCTGGCTGCAGTTTGTGGACAGCTGAAGACATTATGGTCACGGTCAGTAATCGGCAGGTGTCTGCTTCGGGGTGTGGTGGGAGTGGAGAAACTGGCACTTCGAGTGGGACACCGCAGATGTTGCCTGTTTCGGGCATGGACTCTGCTGTCGCGGTACATTCCATCTCCCAGTCAAGGGGGAGATGGATGCAGGATGAATGGCGGGTTGTCATACGGTCACGTCGCTCGAGTAGGAGACTTGTGTAGAGGCTGGCCGTCGGGCTACGTCCATTCACTCTGAGAAGGGCCAGGTTGTCACTCTCTTAGCAGGGTCCAAGCAGACACACAGGGGCTAAGGTTACGTAGTTATCGGGAGCTGTAACGTCAGGTGCGTTGTGAATCCCCTTGAGGATATAGCGTCTAGGACTGGAAAAAATTCCATTGTGCATTCGTTGTGTCTGCTTGGGCGGCCCCATCAGAGATGTGGAGGAGGTCAGCCTGCGGCTATTAAGGGTGCAGGGCACAGTACTCTTCAAATTGTTGGTTCAAATGGCTCCAAGCACTATGGGACTTAATATCTGAGGTCATCAATTCCCTATACTTAGAACTTCTTAAACCTAACTAACCTAAGGACATCACACACATTTATGCCCGAGGCAGGATTCGAAACTGCGACCGTAGCAGCAGCGCGGTTCCAGCCTGAAGCGCCTAGAACGGCTGGGCCACAGTGGCCGGCTGCAAATTTTTGATCGACACCGATGGTGGATGTCACACGGGTTCTGAGGCCATCCTCTGCTCCTGCCGTGGCTGGTGGAAGTACTGACGACTGCTGACCTAGCACGAAACTCACGGTTTGTTGCATCGTACCCAGAGTCAATCGGCGTACTTTGGTGCCGGCCGCTGTGACCGAGCGGTTCTACGCGCTTCACTACGGAGTGTCTATGTAGATGTAGATGTAGCGCTTAGGCATTGTTGAACGCAAAACAGCAAAACAATGCCGTTGCCGGAGACACTCTGATTCAAATTCTCCAGAGAACCAGCGATGAGTATAGAGAACGATTTACTACTTCATCGACTATCGATAATTGCACACTTCTTGCAATCTTTCCCGAGAATGAATTTTCTTGATTAAGTCCGAAGACATGATTACCTGGAACCGCGCGACCGCTAACGTCGCAAGTTCGAATCCTACCTCGGACATGGATGTGTGTTATGTCCTTAGGTTTGTTAGGTTTAAGTAGTTCTAAGTTCGAGGGGACTGATGACAGATGTTAAGCCCCATAGTGCTCAGAGCCATTTGAACCATTTCATACTTTGGTTTCGATCCGAGTCGAGGGTCTCAACCAGAGGCTCCTTCGATTTTGCGATGGTCATAGCTGCAGATCTCTGAACCTGCGTTATGGGCTGGAGTGTTGCAGTATTTTCCCTTGTGGGTGCACTATACAAGGGAAGCAGTAACTCGTGTAGGAGACTACTCCGGGAGAGGAAATAGGGGATTTTAGACTAGGAGGTAGTTTGAGATCCTCTGATGAACGCTCTCCAGTCGATATAAAGAGAACGAAATCAGATAGAGTACGAAGTTGGGATACTTTGACAACATACTGTTACAGCTTTGTCAATCTGTTTTCGTAACAATGTTCCTAAACTTACTGCCCTCCAGGAATGTTGCCACCCTCAAATTTTCCTCACCACCTCTACCTGATGTAGATAACTCTGAAATACTGTCTGATGTACGGTACTTAAATAGATAAGACGTATTAGACGCCATGGGTGAGAGAATATCCATTGCTGTAGCAACAATATTTTGTCCATCGAGGTCGAAATTGTGTCTGACCGTTCAGGTATCTGGACATGAGTTGCATGTCCAGACAAACTCTCTGTAATTGTCGCTGGCCACCTGATCTCGCCGCAACAGTTTTAGAATCATTCACGGGAAGTCTACGCTCAACAGTACGGAAATACACAGATCATGCAGTATTAGTTAGAGCCGACTTTACCGTACCTAGTATATATTGGGACGTCCATGGATTTACTCCAGGTGATACGAGCAGACACCCTCATGAAGTACTTTTGAACACGTTTTCCATAAACTGCCTTGAACAGCTAGTCAAACAACTCATCCTCAAAGGAAATATTTTTAACCTTGTAGCTACAAACAGACGTGACCATATCGACAGTGTCAGTATACAGACAAGGATTAGTGATCATGTCATCACAAATGTGACGATTACTAAAGTTAATAAAGTTACCGAAAGTCTAGGAGAGTATCTATGCTAGAAAAAAACAGATAATCAGTTTTTAGTACCCCACTCGAACAATGAATAGAGACCATTAAGTTCTAATGTGACGAACTTAAAGGAATTATGATCAAAGTTTAACCTGATTGTAAATCGCGCCTCTGGAGATGGATGTGCCACGTAGGTGGATTAAGGATGGGAAAGAACCTCCGTGGTTTAATAATCAAATTGTGAAATGCTGTTGAAGCAGAGGTTGTTGCACTCTCGGTTCAAAAAAGAACGCGCAAATGTCGACGGGCGAAAGTTAGCAAAAATTCGTGTGTCCGTAAGAGGGCCAATGCGTGGAGCATGCAAGAACTTCCACAGTCGTATCTTAGCGAAGGATGTAGCCGAGAACCCAAGGAAATTTTGGTCAGTTTAAAATAACTAACCAGCCTTAAAGCTTTTGTCCAACCGCTCGTCAACCTGTCTGGATTAGCAATATAAGACAGCAAAAGGAAGTTTTAATTTTTACGTTCAAGAAATCATTCACGCAGGAGGACCGTACAAACTTATCGTCGTTTAACTGTCGCACAGACTCCCCACTCCGACGGCGTAGAAGTTGTCATCCGTGGAGCAGAGAAGCAACGGGAAGAGTTGAAAACAAATGAGCGGCCAGGTCCTGATGGAATCCTATTTCAGTTTCACACCCTCCGCGGCACTGGCCCCTTACTTAGCATTTCTCTCGAATCTCTCTCCCAGCACGAAGTCCCAACTGACTGGAAAAATGTGTAGGGGACTAGTGCATATAAGAAGTTAAATGGACGTACACGCGTATTTACAGATCAGTAAACTTGACGTCGGGCTGCTGCAGAATTATTGAACACGTATTGAGTTTGAATATAATAAACTTCTTTGAGACAGTGAAGCTTCTTTGTACTAACCACTACAGGTTTAGAAAGCATCGGTCGTACGAAACTTAGCTTGCCCTTTTCTCTCTCTACAAACCATGGATATAGGGCAACAGGCAGATTACACATAACTGGATTTCCGAAAAGCGTTTGATACGGCGCTTACGGATTAGGTTCCCAGATATGTGCGTGGCTAGAAGACTACTTAAGTAATAGGTCTCAGTTCGTTGTTCTCGGTGGCTAGTGTCCATCAGAGATAAGTGTATCAACAGAAACACCCCAGCAAAATGCGATAGGACTGCCCTCATTTTATAGTACATACATAAAAGATGTGGCAGACGGAATGAAAAGCAATTTAATGCTGTTTGTTGATGACGCTGTGTTGTTCGGACTGGTGTCGTCGTCAAATGATTTTAGGAGGATACAAAGTGAATTGCAGAGGATGTCTAATGGGCTGAATGGCAGCTTGCTCTAAATGTAGAAAAAGATAAATTAATCCGGTTGAGTAGCAAATACAATCCTATAAAGTTCAAATACGATGTAAGTTGAGCGCTGCTTGACGCAGTCACATCGATATGAAATGTAATGAACACAGAAGATTCGTAGTAGGGAAGGCTAATGATAGACTTCGTTTCATTGGTAGAATTTTGGAATAATGTAGCTCATCCGTAAAGAAGACACCAAATAGAAATATAGTGTGGCCCGTTCTTGAGTACTTCTCGAGTGTTCTGGATCCCAACAGGTCGGACTAAAGCAAGACATTCAAGCAATTCAAAGGCGGGTCCTAGCATCGTTACTGGTAGGTTCAATCAATACGCTAATATTACGGAGATGCTTCGTGAACTCAAATGACAAATGCTGGAGAGAAGACGACGCTCTTTACACGAGGAATTATTGCGGAAATTAAGAGAACCGGCATCTAAGGCACATTTAAGATCGATTCCGCTGCCGTCAGCGTACATTTGGCAAGAGGTCCACGAAGGTAAGATGAGAGAATAAAGGGCTCCTACAGAGGCTTATAAACAGTCGTTTTCCCCATATTCCGTTTGCGAGTGGAACAGGAAAGGAAATGACGGATAGTGGTACAAGGTATCCTCCGCTATGCACCGTACGGTGGCTTGAGGAGTATCTATCTTGATGCAGCATTTAGGCGTTGTTGAACGCAAAACAGCAAGACAATGTCGCTGCCAGACACACTCAGATTCGAATTCTCCAGAGAACCAGCGATGTGTAAAGGGTACGATTTCCTACGTGATACGGCTATCGATAATTGCACACTTCTTGCAACCTATCCCGAGAGTGAATTTTCTTGATTAATTCCGAAGACGTGATTACCACATACTTTATTTGCTTTATCGACTCCTTCCTAATCCTAGTCTCAACTGTCTGTCCTCAAATACAATATTCATACATTCGTAGTACACGTGATATTACAATATGGATGACTTAATTAACGATCACAACCGAACATTTATGCCAGACCACATCTTGGTATGGTTTGGTTTGGTTTGGTTTGGTTTGTGGGGCGCTTAGCTGCATGGTCATCAGCGCCCGTACAAAGTCCCACTTTTCACGAAGTCCAAGTTTTACACAGTCCAAACTAGCCACTGTCACGAATGATGATGAGGATGAAATGATGAGGACAACACAAACACTCAGTGACCCGGACTGAGAAAATCCCCACTCCAGCCTGGAGTCGAACCCGGCACCCCGCAATCCAGGGGCAGCAACGCTAGTCACTAGACGACGAGCTGCGGACACGCCCCATGAGCCAATCGACAGTACAGTTGTTGTTGTTGTTGTGGTCTTCAGTCCTGAGACTGATTTGATGCAGCTCTCCATGCTACTCTATCCTGTGCAAGCTTTTTCATCTCCCAGTACCTACTGCAACCTACATCCTTCTGAATCTGCTTAGTGTATTCGTCTCTTGGTCTCCCTCTACGATTTTTACCCTCCACGCTGCCCTCCAATACTAAATTGGTGATCCCTTGATGCCTCAGAACATGTCCTACCAACCGATCCCTTCTTCTGGTCAGGTTGTGCCACAAACTTCTCTTCTCCCCAATCCTATTCAATACTTCCTCATTAGTTATGTGATCTACCCATCTAATCTTCAGCATTCTTCTGTAGCACCACATTTCGAAAGCTTCTATTCTCTTCTTGTCCAAACTATTTATCGTCCATGTTTCACCTTCCATACATGGCTACACTCCATACGAATACTTTCAGAAATGACTTCCTGACACTTAAATCAATACTGGATGTTAACAAATTTCTCTTCTTCAGAAACGCTTTCCTTGCCATTGCCAGCCTACATTTTATATCCTCTCTACTTCGACCATCATCAGTTATTTTGCTCCCCAAATAGCAAAACTCCTTTACTACTTTAAGTGCCTCATTTCCTAATCTAATTCCCTCAGCATCACCCGACTTAATTAGACTACATTCCATTATCCTTGTTTTGCTTTTGTTGATGTTCATCTTATATCCTCCTTTCAAGACACTGTCCATTCCATTCAACTGCTCTTCCAAGTCCTTTGCTGTCTCTGACAGAATTACAATGTCATCGGCGAACCTCAAAGTTTTTATTTCTTCTCCATGAATTTTAATACCTACTCCGAATTTTTCTTTTGTTTCCTTTACTGCTTGCTCAATATACAGATTGAACAACATCGGAGAGAGGCTACAACCCTGTCTTACTCCCTTCCCAACCACTGCTTCCCTTTCATGTCCCTCGACTCTTATAACTGCCATCTGGTTTCTGTACAAATTGTAAATAGCCTTTCGCTCCCTGTATTTTACCCCTGCCACCTTTAGAATTTGAAAGAGAGTATTCCAGTCAACATTGTCAAAAACTTTCTCTAAGTCTACAAATGCTAGAAACGTAGGTTTGCCTTTCCTTAATCTTTCTTCTAAGATAAGTCGTAAGGTCAGTATTGCCTCACGTGTTCCAGTGTTTCTACGGAATCCAAACTGATCTTCCCCGAGGTTGGCTTCCACTAGGTTTTCCATTCGTCTGTAAAGAATTCGTGTTAGTAATTTGCAGCTGTGACTTATTAAGCTGATAGTTCGGTAATTTTCACATCTGTCAACACCTGCTTTCTTTGGGATTGGAATTATTATATTCTTCTTGAATTCTGAGGGTATTTCGGCTGTTTCATACATCTTGCTCACCAGATGGTAGAGTTTTGTCAGGACTGGCTCTCCCACGGCCGTCAGCAGTTCCAATGGAATATTGTCTACTCCGGGGGCCTTGTTTCGACTCAGGTCTTTCAGTGCTCTGTCAAACTCTTCACGCAGTATCATATCTCCCATTTCATCTTCATCTACATCCTCTTCCATTTCCATAATATTGTCCTCAAGTACATCGCCCTTGTATAGACCCTCTATATACTCCTTCCACCTTTCTGCTTTCCCTTCTTTGCTTAGAACTGGGTTTCCATCTGAGCTCTTGATATTCATACTAGTCGTTCTCTTCTCTCCAAAGGTCTCTTTAATTTTCCTGTAGGCGGTATCTATCTTACCCCTAGTGAGATGGGCCTCTACATCCTTACATTTGTCCTCTAGCCATCCCTGCTTAGCCATTTTGCACTTCCTGTCGATCTCATTTTTGAGACGTTTGTATTCCTTTTTGCCTGTTTCACTTATTGCATTTTTATATTTTCTCCTTTCATCAATTAAATTCAATATTTCTTCTGTTACCCAAGGATTTCTACTAGCCCTCGTCTTTTTACCTACTTGATCCTCAGCTGCCTTCACTACTTCATCCCTCAAAGCTACCCATTCTTCTTCTACTGGTTCTGAAAAATCTGTCTTACCATTATATAATCTATCTGAAACCTTTTAGTATCTCCAGGGTTCTTCCATGTATACAACCTTCTTTCATGATTCTTAAACCAAGTGTTAGTTATGATTATGTTGTGCTCTGTGCAAAATTCGACCAGGCGGCTTCCTCTTTCATTTCTGTCCCCCAATCTATATTCACCTACTATGTTTCCTTCTCTCCCTTTTCCTACACTCGAATTCCAGTCTCCCATGACTATTAAATTTTCGTCTCCCTTCACAATCTGAATAATTTCTTTTATTTCATCATACATTTCTTCAATTTCTTCGTCATCTGCAGAGCTAGTTGGCATATAAACTTGTACTACTGTAGTAGGCGTGGGCTTCGTATCTATCTTGGCCACAATAATGCGTTCACTATGCTGTTTGTAGTAGCTTACCCGCATTGCTATTTTCCTATTCATTATTAAACCTACTCCTGCATTACCTCTATTTGATTT
Source organism: Schistocerca piceifrons (assembly GCF_021461385.2). NCBI lineage: Eukaryota > Metazoa > Arthropoda > Insecta > Orthoptera > Acrididae > Schistocerca > Schistocerca piceifrons. Next base: position 86,829,492 of record NC_060141.1, read on the forward strand.
TGTGTTTATAACCCTGTAGTCACCTGACCAGAAGTCTTGTTCCTCCTGCCACCGAACTTCACTAATTCCCACTATATCTAACTTCAACCTATCCATTTCCCTTTTTAAATTTTCTAACCTACCTGCCCGATTAAGGGATCTGACATTCCACGCTCCGATCCGTAGAACGCCAGTTTTCTTTCTCCTGATAGCGACATCCTCTTGAGTAGTCCCCACCCGGAGATCCGAATGGGGGACTATTTTACCTCCGGAATATTTTACCCAAGAGGACGCCATCATCATGTAATCATACAGTAAAGCTGCATGCCCTCGGGAAAAATTACGGCTGTAGTTTCCCCTTGCTTTCAGCCGTTCGCAGTACCAGCACAGCAAGGCCGTTTTGGTTATTGTTACAAGGCCAGATCAGTCAATAATCCAGACTGTTTCCCTTGCAACTACTGAAAAGGCTGCTGCCCCTCTTCAGGAACCACACGTTTGTCTGGCCTCTCAACAGATACCCCTCCTTGTGGTTGCACCTACGGTACGGCTATCTGTATCGCTGAGGCACGCAAGCCTCCCCACCAACGGCAAGGTCCATGGTTCATGGGGGGGGACAGTACAGTAACCCGTTAAAATCAAAGGATTACATATGTCCTTAGTTTATAAATCTTATGATTTAGAACCAACATTTTCGTACAAGTTTAGACTAGTTATTTATGCCATGAAGAATAGCACATCATACAACAAACAGATATAAGATGGATAACGCAGCGTAATTAGAATAGTAATGAGGAGAACAATCTTACGCAAATGGTGATGCCTTACTAACATTAATTGTGATCTCTTGGTTTTATTAATTCAAGGTCTAACGAAAACCACCCAAGCCGATTGAGTAAATTCTGATAATGTGCATTAGTAGTAATTGTTCGTTACTGTTTATTGGCACAGAAACCTCAGCCTTTTGATCACTATTGATATGTGGACGATGTTCATCTCCCCTGCCAGAAGTTCTAGGAGAAAACTGTATTTTCGTCAGATTTACCTTACGATCTGAAAATCAAGGTACCACGCTAGTGTGTTGTGTCCCTGATATACCAGGTTCTACGGACTGAGTGATTTCATTCAAAACTGAACATGAACACCGTAACGTCATAAATTTGTGATACAGGGAAAAGGGGGAAATAAAACTGATTATGTTTGTTGGTGGATTAATCTGCCTAACGCTATAAGTAAAAAACAAAGTCATATGTACAATTTACCCCTTGTAGCCCTGCCCACATGTTTCGATGTTCGAAATAATTTCTTCAAACAGTGTAAAAAATAATATGCCAGACCGGATAAACAAATCGTTTGAAGAGAGATAAGCTTTGTGAAAGTCATTTGCTGTTTAGAATGCCTCTCACTGAATGAGGCTTCTAATCATACGTGCTAGAGAATAAGTGCTAAGTCTAACAAAGGCTCACGTTCAGCGCACGAAATTACTCATCCGATAAACAAGAACTCATTTGGAAACAAACTTCGACACAATTACTCACAGCAACATGCATTTCCGCCGTATTACATCAGTGTCTGCTGCTCAGAAGCTTCCATCTTGTGAAAAGGTGCTTGAACATGGCATACTCCTAATTAGTGTATCTGTCTCAGTGATCGGAAGACCAACCAGCAGCTGATGACTACTACAGAATGCATTGTGTGCTACGAGCCACGTGACCAGAACCAGCCAAAATAACCGCCACGCTTTCTTTTGGTCTGCTGGGGGCTCAAAATACCTTAGCGTCTCAGAAGACGTCACCGCATACTCCCACTAGCAAAGATGAGTAACATCCGAGCCTTGCAGTCGACACACTGATCGAGAGCCCGACCAAACAAGTGACAAACACAATGCCTACTGCAGATTCTGGAGGACTGAAAGGAAACATGGAATTAAGTAGCCGCCTTCCAGCAGCACCTTTTGACAATATACAGAGTTTGAATAGCTAATGTATATGTACCAAGATAAATTTTCGTAAACAAGCTTTATTTCGACAGGTGTACTCCCTATGAGAAGTCTCACTGAAACAGCCGATGGGTCGGTGATGTTCTATGTAGAAATGTCAGCTCAATCGGGGGTTTTACGTGTCTACAGTCATGTGAATTAATTGTAAAGACTTACCACTTGGAGTTGTTTTAACTCGGTTTACAGCTCACTGAGGAAATAGACTCCAAAATCAGCATTCCCAATAGCAATATCTAAAATCTGAGACAAACGTTAACTCATTGCTAATGTTTTCTCTTTCTTCTTTTCCTCTCCTTTCCTCCCTCCCTTTGTCATTTTTATTATATTAATTATAATAGGAATCCCGTTAATTGGCATCATGGACAGCATTCCAGCAAAACAAATAAATAAAAATAAGAAATTCAGATTACGAGTAGATAGAATTTTCCGAGACTAAAGTTAGTAACCTTTGAGATAATTTGATCCAGACGTTAGAAGCAAATGGAATATTGGTACGCGTAGATTACCCAATCGAGATTGTAATATCATAACATCAGGGCTTTATTACAAAAATATTGGAAAACCTGTAACACAGGTGTCATACGTTGGAAATATGTTCTACCTATTGGTGTATGTTTTTCTGTGTGGCTGCCGTCGACGTTTTGGAACCCCAGAGTCACTTACGAATATTTCTGTGTTTTGACCTTTTTAAATGTGCTGCGTTATTACCATCTCCATTTTTTTCTCAGAATGTATACGTGAAAGGTAACATTTCCCTCTGAAGCAGTAATGAACTGAGCGGCTCTGTGGTACTCGGAACACACGATAACTTTTCCAAACGTTGCCTGAATACCTAGAGACCAGCTACTGGTTTAATTTGCTTTGAAGTATGATGTAATGAAGTGAAGTATGCGTTAAAACGATATTTCAAAGGGCAGTGTAAACACGAAGTTTTGTCTAAAATATCTCCAGCGTATCGTGATAGCTCTTAGCAGAATTCCGTTTCTGTCGCAACCGACGTGAAAGGTATGATAAAAATGGTTCCTAGAATTTTTGTTGTAGTTTGAAATTAAAAATTAAAAACATTCTTCGGCTTCGTAGCACAGAATTTTCGCTTCGAGCAAATTTCTGTCTAAGCTTATGCGGTCAAAGAATGGAATGTTCGCCAGAGTGGCGTGAAATTTATCAGGCCAGCGTATTTAACCACAAGATTCGCAAGGACTTAAATTATTATCTGCGGTATCGTTTTCGTGGAAGTACACATGCAGAGATCCTTGTATTCAAACTACAGTATTGACAGCGTATTTTCTTCGAAAAAATAACACATTTCTTCTTAACAATTTTTTACGCGTTCGCCTGCGTAGCTGTCCCCGCTCGGGAACTGGGTGTTGTTTTGTTTCATCGTCACTGACAAACAAGTAACTGAAGTGACGTCAGAATAAAAAGTGTGCACCAGGCGGCCGATCTAACCGAAAGTAGACTCTGGGTGGTCAGTTGCTCAACAGTTAACCATTCCGCAGGTGCCTATAGCTGTGTCCGATTTCGAATAGCGCCATTTTTCCACGCACCGTATACCTCAACCACAGCGGCACATGAACTGTTTCATGACACAACCGATTCGCAAATACTTCCACTCTTGGTCCGAAAACCAATGATTATGCCCTCATTATGTCTACTGCGACCCTCGACATGCTTCGTATATCGCCTAGTACTGCAGTCTACTGTTTGTGTGTTGTTATTGCAAGTTGGTGTCCACATAAGCGGTGTTCACCTTAGTGTGACTGGGCCGTGTAACTGTAAAGACAAATGCAACAGCCCATTGTGGCAAAAATTATCAGAATAGTTGTTGTTGTTGTCTTCAGTCCTGAGACTGGTTTGATGCAGCTCTCCATGCCACTCTATCCTGTGCAAGCTTCTTCATCTCCCAGTACTTATTGCAACCTACATCCTTCTGAATCTGCTTAGTGTATGCGAAGGGGCAACCACAGCTAAATCAAGACCAGGGAGACCTGATGTACAAACGAATACTACGCAGGCTGATTGTAAGAACCAGCAGAAGCAATCACCCGTGAGATGCTACCAGCTGTCCAGACAGCAGGAAGTTAAAAAATTGGAGTACATGGATCGAGCAGCTATTCTTAAGTCACACATTTTTGTTGTCAATGTCAAGCGACGCTTCATCATCTCTAAAGAGCGATGCCACTGGACAATGGATGACGGGAAATGAGTGATTTAGAGTGATGTCTATAGGGGTGGTGTCACTCTGGCGCCTCGTAGGCGACGACTTGCATTATGACGGAGACTATAATGATGCCTGCAGTGACAGTGACGACTCCAAACTGGTGGCAGCACTGAGTGACGCAGGCTCTCCATCATTTCAACACCTCATGACCGTCAATGACGACGAGGTGACTGCCATTCCTTGATATGCCTTTCTGTCGATGTTGTCCATGGTTCTTCCTCCCTAGTAGATCGGTGGAATATTCTGGTGTTGCTCGGCTGGTATGACTAACACGATTACCACGCTCGATGTTGACACCCTGACGTGCGGCTAGCTGCTTCTTGTTATGTTCTCCGCTGGTCGGTGACGCAGTGTTCTGCTTTATGTTGCTCGACTCGGTGCTCCGCCACCCCACTCGTGTCAGAGTAGCATACACTGAACTGTGCAACAGAATGGAACACACATTTGACTTTTGGCGCACAATATTACTCCGCATTTTAACTAACTTCATTACTGTAAAATTCCTACCTTTAACTAACTTTTTAACTAATTTTATCGCTCCAGTCATTCGACTCTTTATAGAAGTACAAAAGAGATGATGTTACGGTACGGAGAAGATTTTCGTGGTTGTAGTGTGGTACCTTTATTGCCCTTAAGGAAACGCTACATGTTGATTGATATGAACATTTTTAGAGCAACTTGTACCGCATACAACAAAGGAACATTTTGGAGACTAAGATTATTTGCATCAGCATAACAATTCACCCTATCATAAAGCAGCATCTATGAGGCAACAACTTGTGGACAGAAACAGTACTCGAATGAACTAGCCTGTCCACAGTCCACGTTATTGTTGTTGTTGTGGGCTTCAGTCTTGAGACTAGTTTGATGCAGCTCTCCATGCTACTCTATCCTGTGCAAGCTTCTTCATCTCTCAGTACTTACTGCAACCTACATCCTTCTGAAACTGCTTAGTATATTCATCTCTCGGTCTCCCTCTACGATTTTTACCCTCCACGCTGCCCTCCAATGCTAAATTAGTGTTCCCTTGATGCCTCAGGACATGTCCTACCAACCGGTCCCTTCTTTTTGTCAAGTTGTGCAACAAACACCTCTTCTCCCCAATTCTATTCAATACTTCATCATTAGTTATGTGATCTACCCATCTAATCTTCAGCATTCTTCTGTAGCACCACATTTTGAAAGCTTCTATTCTCTTCTTGTCCAAACTATTTATCGTCCATGTTTCACTTCCATACATGGCTACACTCCATATAAAAACTTTCAGAAACGACTTCCTGACACCTAAATCTATACTCGATGTTAACAAATTTCTCTTATTCAGAAATGCTTTCCTTGCCATTGCCAGTCTACATTTTATATCTTCTCTACTTCGACTATCATCAGTTATTTTGCTCACCAAATAGCAAAACCCCTTTAGTACTTTAAGTGTCTCATTTCCTAATCTAATTCCCTCAGCGTCACCTGACTTAATTCGACTACATTCCATTATCCTCTTTTGCTTTTCTTGATGTTAATCTTATATCCTCCTTTCAAGACACTGTCCATTCCGTTCAACTGCTCTTCCAAGTCCTTTGCTGTCTCTGACAGAATTACAAAGTCATCGGCGAGTATCAGAGTTTTTATTTCTTCTCCATTGATTTTAATACCTATTCGCGAATTTTTCTTTTGTTTCCTTTACTGCTTGCTCAATATACAGATTGAATAACATCGGGGAGAGACTACAACCTTGTCTCACTCGCTTCTTAACCACTGCTTCCCATTCATGCCCGTCGACTATTATAACTGCCATCTGGTTTCTGAACAAATTGTAAACAGCCTTTCGCTCACGGTATTTTACCCCTGCCACCTTTAGAATTTGAAAGAGAGTAATCCAGTCAACATTGTCAAAAGCTTTCTATAAGTCTACAAATGCTAGAAACGTAGGTTTGTCTTTCCTCAATCTTTCTTCTAAGATAAGTCGTAAGGTTAGTATTGCCCCACATGTTGCAATATTTCTACTGAATCCAAACTGATCTTCCCCGAGGTCGGCTTCTACCAGTTTTTCCATTCGTCTGTAAAGAATTCGCGTTAGTATTTTGCAGCTGTGACTTATTAAACTCTTAGTTTGGTAATTTTCACATCTGTCAACACCTGCTTTCTTTGGGATTGAAATTATTATATTCTTCCTGAAGTCGGAGGGTATTTCGCCTGTCTCATACATCTTGCTCACCAGATGGTAGAGTTTTGTCAGGACTGGCTCACCGAAGGCCGTTAGTAGTTCTAATGGAATGTTGTCTACTCTCGGGGCCTTGTTTCGACACATGTCTATTATTGCTCTGTCAAACTCTTCACGCAGTATCGTATCTCCCATTTCATCTTCATCTACATCCTCTTCCATTTCCATAATATTGTCCTCAAGTACATCGCCCTTGTATAGACCCCTTATATAATCCTTCCATCTTTCTGCTTTCCCTTCCTCGCTTAGAACTGGGTTTCCATCTGAGCTCTTGATGTTCATACAAGTGGTTCTCTTTTCTCCAAAGGTCTCTTTAATTCTCCTGTAGGCAGTATCTATCTTACCCCTAGTGAGATAAGCCTCTACATCCTTATATTTGTCCTCTAGCCATGCCTGCTTAGCCGTTTTGCACTTCCTGTTGATCTCATTTTTGAGACGTTTGTATTCCTTTTTGCCTACTTCATTTACTGCACTTTCATCAATTAAATTCAATATTTCTTCTGTTACCCAAGGATTTCTACTAGCCCTCGTCTTTTTACCTACTTGATCCTCTGCTGCCTTCACTGCTTCATCGCTCAGAGCTACCCATTCTTCAATTATTGTACTTCTTTCCTCCCTTCCTGTCAATTGTTCCCTTACGCTCTCCCTGAAACTCTGTACAACCTCTGGTTTAGTCAGTTTATCCATATCCCATCTCCCTAAATTACCACCTTTTTGCAGTTTCTTCAGTTTTAATCTACAGTTCATAACCAATAGATTGTGGTCAGAGTCCACATCTGCCCCTGGAAATGTCTTACAATTTAAAACCTGGTTCCTAAATCTCTGTCTTACCATTATATAATCTATCTGATACCTTCTATAATCTCCAGGATTCTTCCATGTATACAACCTTCTTTCATGATTCTTAAACCAAGTGATTAAGTTATGCTCTGTGCAATACTCTACCAGGCGGCTTCCTCTTTCATTTCTTACCCCCAATCCATATTCACCTACTATGATTCCTTCTCTCCCTTTTCCTACTACCGAATTCCAGTCACCCATTACTATTAACTTTTCGTCTCCTTTCACTACCTGAATAATTTCTTTTATCTCATCATACATTTCTTCAATTTCTTCATTATCTGCAGACCTAGTTGGCATATAGACTTGTACTATTGTCGTAGGCGTGGGCTTCGTGTCTATCTTGGCCACAATAATGCGTTCATTATGCTGTTTGTAGTAGCTTATTCGCACTCCTATTTTTTTTAATTCATTATTAAACCTACTCCTGCATTGCCCCTATTTGATTTTGCATTTATAACCCTGTATTCACCTGACCAAAAGTCTTATTCCTCCTGCCGCCGAACTTCACTGATTCCTACTATATATAGCTTTAACGTATCCATTTCCCTTTTTAAATTTTCTAACCTACCTGCCCGATTAAGGGATCTGACATTCCACGCTCCGATCTGTAGAACGCCAGTTTTCTTTCTCCTGGTAATGATGTCCTCTTGAGTAGTCCCCGCCCGGAGATCCGAATGGGGGACTATTTTACTTCCGGAATATTTTACTCAAGAGGACGCCATCATCATTTAACCATACAGTAAAGCTGCATGCCCTCGGGAAAAATTACGGCTGTAGTTTCCCCTTGCTTTCAGTCGTTCGCAGTACCAGCACAGCAAGGCCGTTTTGGTTAGTTTTACAAGGCCAGATCAGTCAATCATACAGGTTGTTGCCCCTGCAAATACTGAAAAGGCTGTTGCCCCTCTTCAGGAACCACACGTTTGTCTGGCTTCTCAACAGATACCCCTCCGTTGTGGTTACACCCACGGTACGGCTATCTGTATCGCCGAGGCACGCAAGCCTCCCCACCAACGGCAAGGTCCATGGTTAATGGGGCGGGGGGATCAGAATAGTTAGTCGCACGAAATAATGTAAGGGAACTTTCAGCACTTAAGTCCTACTTTTTAGTCATCTGATAAAGCAGTTTTATGGCGTTCGGTCCATAGCACAACTGATTCCCGTATTTAGTTTGCTTCCCTACAAAAGCCATCCAATCAAGTGAGACTTTAACGCCTTACGAACTAAACTCTCCTGTTAATTTAAGAACAGACATTTGAAAATTTTAGTTCAGGTTCTCTGAAGTAAAAATGTAATGGCTACATAATTCTAACTAATATATTAGATTAAATATCTCGTTTCCGACCGTATTCAAGAATGAGCCCGTTAGAACTGTTAATGATTGAAGTTTATAACAACAGTTCATATGTCCATAACAATGTAGACAGGTGCTCATGTTGATGCCGTGTTCCTTCACATCGAGGAAGCATTTTATCAAAACACCAGCGTCCGAACAGGTCTCGGAAGACCCTAACGGTACTGACCGACAACCGTGTCATCCTCAGCCCATAGGCGTCACTGTATGAGAATATGGAGGAACGTGTTGTCAGCTACCACTCTCCCGGTCGTTGTCAGTTTTCGTCACCGGAGCCGCTTTTTCTCACAAATAACTCCTCATTTGCCCTCACAAGGGCTGTGTGCACCCTCTTGCCAGCAGCACTCGGCAGACCAGGATAGTGAACCAGCAAAGTGCTAGCCAAGCTCGACGGCACCTAACTTCAGTGACCTGACGGGAACCGGCGTTACCATTGCGGCAAGGTCGTTGGCTGAAGCTTACCGAATGCCGGACAAGATATCTGACTGGATTCAAGACTTCCCTGCAATCAGAATGCAACAGTTCGCTCTTAATGGATAGAATCTACAGATGTAAAGGTTATTTCAGGACCACCCGAAGGAAGTGTGACAGGACCGTCACTCTCTCCAATACACGGAGTGTTAGGTTTATGAATGCAGATATTTTTATTAGTGACTGCGGACAGCGACCAGGCTAATGATTATGGCTGTAAACAGTAATATAATTTTAGGTTGGTTAGTCCCTCCAAGTACATGTAGCAAGAGCACACCATTTATGCTTATTTGCCCCTGGGCAGGGCTAATGATTATGGCTATAAAAAGTAATATGTTTGTAGGTTGGTTAGTACCTCCAAGTACGTGTAGCAACAGCAAACCATTTATGGTTATTTGCCCCTGGGTAGGGCTGATGATTATGGCTATAAAAAGTAATATGTTTTTAGGTTGGTTAGTACCTCCGCCACACACCGTCAGGTGGCTTGCGGAGTATGGATGTAGATGTAGATACATGTAGCAAGAGCAAACCATTCATTCTTATTTGCCCCTTAGCAGCAGGTCAGGTGCTTCAATGTGGTCATATGGATGTAAAACGGCTAGTCTATACTGACAGGCGTATTCCCTTTACAACGAACGCCTTTGATCTCTAACGCTCGGAACCGCACAAAACCAAGTTGAAACTAACACTCAACAATGAAAACAAACGAGGTCTGTGGCATTTTCTCGCAAAACTGAGCACATATCTGCTAGCGACATCAGACGGTGGCATGTGGCTGAACTGAGAAATGCTGGAGTTGCTTAACTGTTATAGCCGCAGTTTGAATGTGTCTCTTGGAGTGTTCCCATCCTGGTTACTGTGTAATCTGTGTACGTTGACCCTACGAATTTGTTACAGATATTAGGGTAAAAAAAGTGTGTGAATTCCTAAGGGACCAAACTGCTGAGGTCATCGGTCCCTAGACGTACACACTACTTAAACTAACTTAAAATAATTTATGCTAAAACAACACACACATCTATGCCCGAGGGAGAACTCGAATGTCCGGCGGGAGGAGCCGCACGACCAATGACAGGGCACCCTGGACCGCGCGGCCACTCCGCGCGGCTGTTTGTGACAAACTTGTGACGTGCTGAATAGGGAAATGAAATCGGGGTCGAGGATAGAGAGTTCGTGGATATATAACATAACACAATAATTCAGAAATGTAATGAGGATGACACAGAAATACATGACGTTACGCTGTGTAGATGTAATGAGTTTCAACGGCAAGAAGAACCTGAACCTGATGGTAGCTGTTCAAGCAATATACGACGTTCATCTCCAAGAAAATAGAAACAGTCCTGCCAAAGTGATTTCGAACTATTTCCACCCCAACACTCGAGGTCCAGTGTATTAGTAGGTACTGTTGACAGTGTACTGGAAAACATTTATTAAGACTACTATAATCGCGGTTCAGTTCCTATATCAAACCAATGAGATGCGATGAGTATATTAAAAGTAAATAAAACTGCAGATTAGTTCTAACTTATGTGTGTAGCAAAAGTCGAGCAGGAGCTCGTTCCATAGGAAACACACTGTCTCAATTACAAACAATGGAAGAGTATGTAGTATAGCAAGTTGATAGAGCAAGGTCGTATTGATGTACAGTTCGCTATCGTCATATGCAAATGTGTGAACTGGAAGTGTCTAAAATGGTTGCTTTGGAAAATTTCAAAGCTTCGATTTCTTTTATAGACAATCTTACCGCTGAATATGGCATTTCATCCAGGCACATTTCTACATTTGTTACACATGAGGAAGCAGAAGCCGATAGTAGTATACGTCGGAGGCCAACAGTTTGTAGTGGAAGTGAACATGTTTATGACAGAAGAAGATGTGGGAAAAGGAAATGTTTGGGACAGAGAGCACACTCAATTTCAGTATGAAATGTTTTCACAGCCAACACTGTCTCACAGAGAGAAAACTACAGCTAGTGTACTGCAGCCTGTACATAGTTTTGTCCGCAGCTATTCAGTTGATGTGGCTTTATCAGTGACAGGCAGACTAGCAAACAAGTTGCACACCTGTTTTCAAGCGGAAAAAGTTACCTTAGACCCAAACAGTTCAAAGAAATTGAAACAGATTGTGCACGAAACATTCATGGGGACGTAAGCAGAAGTGGAAAAAATGACTAAAGATCAGATGAAATGTTCTCTGACTTCAATGTCTGCCGAACATGTAACAAGTGAAACTAATCTATTTCTGTGTGATTCCTGGTCACGTCATACAGATCGTACCCGTCTAAGTGCAAGTTTTCCAAACAATGCTTTTATGCTGAACATATTGCCATCGAAAATAAAATACTGTCAATCACTTGATCTTTACCTCTTTCGGCGAAGTAAGTACTATATCGGAAGGATTTCTGATTTTATAAGACTAAAATACGCCGAACCACAAGTGATGATCGTTATTTCATTATCAAACATCGCTCCATGACCCACAACCAATTTCCTGCACCAAAGTATACGCCTGCGTTGCAATATGCCTGGACGAAAGGAGGATCACGACACACTGTTATACTCTTATCATCATTTGAAAATGTAATTAGTGTGGCTTTTGATATTGGATTGCTAGCATGCGAAAGTAATTTTGAATGTAAAACGTGGTTTTAGTTAGGTGTACACGATATTATCTTCCAATTTGTTTTAACTACTTCATCGAAATCCCGCATCTGTGCTATGAGGGCTAATACACTGAAGGGCCAAACAAACTGGTACAAAAGCCTACTATCATGTGGAGCCCGCGCGAGCAAACAGAATGCCGCAGCACGACGTGAAATGAAGTTGACTAATGTATGAAGTTGTGCTGGAGGGAACTGACGCCCTGAATCTTGCATGGCTATCCATAAATCTGGAAGAGTACAAAGGGGTGCAGATCTTTTGAGAACAGCAAGTTACAAGGCATCCCAGATATGCTCAGTAATGTTAAAGTCTGGAGAGTTTAGTGGTCAGCGGAAGTGTTTAAACTCAGAGGAGTGTAGTTGAGCCACTGTAGCAATTCTGGACGTTTGGGGTGTCGCATTGTCCTGCTGTAATTGCCCAACTTAGTTGGAACGCACAATTGATTTGAATGGATGAAAGTGATCAGACAGGATGCTTACGTACGTGTCACTTGTCAGAGTCATATCTAGATGTATAAGGGGTCCCCTACCACTCCAGCTGCATACTCTCCACACCGTTACAGAGCCTCCACCAGTTTGAACAGTCCCCTGCTGACATGCACGGTCCATGGATTCATGAGGTTGTGTCCATACCCGTACACGTCCATCCAATCGATAACATTTGAAACGAGACTCGTCCAACCGGACAAAACGTCTCCAGTCATGAACAGTCCAATGTCGGTGTTGGCGGGCCCAGGTGAGGCGTAAAGCCTTGTGTCGTGCAGTCATCAAGGATACACGATAGGGACTCTGGTTCTGCAATCCGATATCGATGACGTTTCGTTGATGATTCGTACGTTAACGCTGACCCAGCATTGAAATCTGCAGCAATTTGCGGAAGGGTTGCATTTCCGTCATGTTGAACGATTATCTTTAGTACTCGTTGGTCCCGTTTTTGCAAGATCTTTTACCGGCCACAGCGATGTCGGTGATTTGATGTTTTACCGCATTCCTGATATTCACAGTACACTCGTGAAATGTTAGCACGGGCAAATCCCTACTTCATCGCTACCTCGTAGATACTGTGTTCCATCACTTGTGCGTCGACTATAACACCACATTCAAACTCACTTAAGTCTTGAAACTTCCTGGCGGATTAAAACTGTGTGTCGGACTGAGACTCGAACTCGAGACCTTTTCCTTTCGGAGGAGAGCTTTCGTGAATTTTCTTAGGTAGGAGACGAGGTACTGGCGGAATTTAAGCTGTAAGGACTGGTCGTGTGTCGTGCTTGGGTACCTCGGTCGGTAGAGCAGTTGCCCGCGAAATGCAAAGCTTCCGAGTTCGAGTCTCGTTCCGGCAAACAGTTTTAATCTGCCTGGAAGTTTTATGTCAGCGCACACTCCACTGCAGAGTGATAATTTCATTCTCATCACTTAAATCTTGATAACCTGCCATTGTAGGAACAGTAACCGATGTCCCAACTGCAACAGACACTTTTTGTCTTATATGGGAGTTGCCGACCGCAGCGCCGTATTCTGCCCGTTTACATATCTCAGTGTTTGAATACGCATGAGTATACCAGTTTCTTTGGATCTTAGTCTATAAGCACTATGAGGTATGTATGCTACGTTTTGCATGGAAATAACATGGACCACTATTTTTCTTTTATGACCGAGTGTTTTTCAAAATGTAGTTTCGTGTGGTTCATAGTGTTTAGGGTCAAGGTGTCCCTGGCTTTTGATGCAGTTACGACCTTGCATAAAACATCATATAGTAAATTATGTGACATGTTTGCTGGAAGATTGCTAGATGCAGAGAAAAACTAACTGACATAGTGAAGTGGGTCATATTAAGGTACCGATGACCTATTGGATACTGTCAGAAGCCCCGTGAATCTGCTTACAGGTAATGCGGCTCTCCGCAAGAAAGTAGCAACGTTAGGAAAGGGTTGCCAAACGCAGGAAAACCTTTAGTGTATAGATGAACTGCTCAGGGCTTTCAGTTGATCCTGAATGTAAAAAATTGTTACATAGTGCGCGTAGATAAGGGAAGTCGACTACTGTACATTTACACTATTGGGAACAAATTGCTCGAAATGGGAACTACCGTAAAATATCGAGATGTAACCATCCATAGCGACCTTAAGTCGTACGGCAACATAAAGGAAATAGTAATCAGGAAAAGCAGATGGCAGACTCAGATTCATAGGAAGAGTCTTAATGAAATGTAATTCATCGACGAAACAAGTAACTTACAAAATACCGGTACCACCAATTCTTGACTATTGCTCATCAGTCTGCTGTCCTTACCAGGTAGGACTGATTGAAGAAATGGACAAGATCCAAATAAGAGAGGCGCGTTACGTCACGGGGTCGTTTAGTCGGCCCGAGAGCGTCACGGAGGTAAGGAACTTCAGTTGCACAGGCTGCAAGAGAGGCCTTTTGCATCACGGAGAGGATTTCTATTGGAATTCCGTGAGCGTGCATGCCGGGAAGAGTCTAACGACATATTACTCCGCCCAACATACGTCTCGCAAAATGAGTACAACGAGAAAGTTCGAGATATTCTTTGCCAAAATTCATTACTCCCGCGTCCCATTCGGGAAGGTGTGTCAGGTGGTGGTACACGAAGCACTTGCCACCAAACAACGTCATGTGGTTTGCGGAGTATACATGTAGAAATAGTGTGTGAAAGCAGGATGAATACCAGCTGCTTAAAATGAAGAGCTCACATTTGTCGATGAAAATGCAGAGACCTTTTTTACTATCGTGAAATTGGGGTGGCAGTCGTTAAAGCAAAGGCACTTTTGTTGCAGCCGGACTTTTCATGAAATTTCAATCATCAGTATTCCCCTCAGAGTATGAAAATATTTGGTTGGTGCCCACTTACATAAGGTGAAACGATCATTTTAATAAAATAAATCAGAGCTCACTACGAAAGATTTAATTGATCGTTTTTCCTGCGCGCTATTCGAGAGTGCAACGATAGAGAAGTAGGCACTTGATTGTGCCTGGCGCTTAATTATGAATTGCAGACTAATAATGGAGGTATAGTGGATATAGGTGGAACATATCTATTATCAGGTCAGCAGTCATTCATATTAATTGTTAGTCCATTTCTCCGCATTATGCTAATGTTTTCATCAATATATAGTATAGAAGTAAGTGTACAAACTGCGTACCGCTAAAATCCAGAAACGAGTCCTGGTATGATCAAGGGGGTTGTATGGTGTGGTAGCCCTCTATCCTCCAATCCCCCATCCGTCAAGAAGGCTCCCGTTTTTAACTGGAGGTTGTGCTTTTGAAGATATAATGAGTGGGAAATTTCGCCCTCTAGAAATTTCTAGAACATTTCAGATCACTGGACAGTATTCGAGAGCATCCCAGAACATTCCGGAATGTTACACGCCGATCCGGGATGTTATGAAATGGTCGGAAATAGTCTGGAACATTCGGGAAGATTCCAAAATGTTCAGGAACATCCTGGAACATCTCAGATCATTATGGAACATTCCAGAACACCCTCGAATGTTGTGGAACGTTCTTGAACATTGTGAAGCAGTAGAAGCCTTTTTGGTATGGCCTGGAATTTGCCACTGGTGGAGCTACTCATTGATGGGGCTGTAGACAGTGAAACCCCTTGTGGGTTCGAAAGTCAGCTTCTTATCAGTCACGAAGGGAGGAACCGAAAAAGTAGGGCAGTAAATGAATAAAAGCAAACAGTGAAGTGTCAGTAATCAAAGTGATACAGTGAATGAATATAAATCGAAAACAAAGCATGGAAAGTGTATGCACGCACGCACACACACACACACACACACACACACACACACACATATATATATATATATATATATATATATATATATATATATATATAATCGACACGAAGGAAGCGTTGAAGGAAGTGTGAACTTCTCTACAGAATTTCTAAGCACTTTGCATGTACCAGGAATGCCATTACACTGCCTAGGACTTAAAACTGGATCTCCGATTATACTACTCAGAAATCTCAACTCACCGAAATTATGTAGCGGAACAAGGATGATTGTCAAACACCTATCGAATAATTTTATCGAAGCCGAGCTTATCACTGGAGAGTACAAAGGATACACTCTACCTCTCCCCAGAATACCACTGATCTCTACTGAACTGTCATTCCAGTTTAAAAGACTGGAATTTCCAATCAAATTAGCCAAGAGTCTTACAAATAACTAACCGCCATCACAAACTTTAAAACATTATGGCATCAACATCAAAGACTGCTTCTTCTCTCACGATCATCTATACCTACGAGTAGCTTGCTCTCGAGAAGGAAATTCGAAAAATTTGTACGTATATATCCCGCTTAACAAAATGAAAAATGTTGTTTATAAACAACTACTGTAAACAGTCAGAATATGATTTCTACAAACATTTTTACCTCTTACACTCTCATAAGTATTGTAAATATTTAGAATCCGTTTTCATTAATTTTTTTCTCGTAGATTTCCAAGTTTATTCTTCTGTTGCAACTACCACACAATCTCATATCAATTTCCCGAGCGGAGTCGGGTACCTCACCTAGTATCAACATAACAGCTACAGCCAATATTCTCCATAGAGTGTTTTACACATGCTACACTTCGTCAGCTCCTACTCTTTCCCACTTTTACTGCTCCTTCCAGTGCCAGGTTAACTGCTCCTGGTCAGCCGGCCCCGCATACTGGTGCAGACGGACCGTTCGACCTTCGGTCGTATCATCATCTGCGAATTGCGCCGTTCAGATGCGATATGAACGGAGATGGGGTCAGCACACCGTTCTCTCGAAAATTGTCTGCTTCCCAGACCAGGGAGCCGCTAGCCCTCAGTCAAGTAAATCTTCAGTTATCCTCACGAGGATGAGTGCATCCCGCCGCCCCATTCCTTTCCTCACACCAAGGAAATATCTCGGGTGATAGTGGGTGTTGAAACCGGGACCTCCACATAGCCGTCAGTCAATCTGGCTATTTACCTACGAAGGCGGACTGTACTCTTCGATGCCGTTGCAAATTTCCCAACACGATATCTCTTCCTCTGGTAAGATCTCCTTTAATTACTCTGGTTAGTACTCTAAGTTTTGTGCTATATCTGCCTACTTCTTTCCATTTCTCTTAGACAGCGCGACTGATGTACGTCACTTAGATCAACATCAACCCTCACACATTTCCCAACTATTAGAAGCTGATAGCTCCTACGGAAAATGTCTTCATATCCAACCAAATCGAAGTCAATATGGATTATGCCCACCAGTCGCTCTTATGATGTCTTCCACTCTGATGGGTACTCTTTCAGTGATGTGTCAGAATCGATAGGAGTACTGCACAATTGCTGTGTTGTTGACTAAATACGAAGCTACAGCTGATGAACCAGTGACTTTATTTGACGCGTTCCTCGTAGATCCAACCTCATAGACACATTGGCGCTGAGAAATATAAACACAGAACGTAACAAACAAAGCTGTCATGGCAGACTCAAAAACCTAATTGTTTTATACGAGGGTTGGAAATCAAATAGTGGCAACTATTTATTAACAACCGATGCCAAAGAGTTACATGTTTGCACCTGTTACTTCCCTTCAGAGTAGTCACCGGCGTTGTGTATAACCCGTTGCCAGCGATGTGGAAGGCGTAGTAAACCGTCAGCAGAGCCTGTTCTGTTGATGGTGCGAGTGGAAGGTCGACTGCCTGTCGAATCTCTGGAACAGTTCTAAAGCGAGTGCCACCAAGTGGTTCCTTCATTTTCGGAATGAAATCAAAGCCACAAGGATTTAAGTCCGGGGTGTATGGTGGATGATACAGTACTTCTCAGTCCCATAGACCGAACAGATCAGCTACAGCTTGCGCTGTATGCCCCACGCCTTGTCGCGCAAAAATGATGGGTGGGCTGCGCGGAAAGTGTCGCCTCTTCTTTCGCAAAGCTGGTCGCAGGTGATGCTCAAAAAACGAACAGTAATACTGTGCATTGACTGTCTGACGTGGAGGAACGTAATGCGTTAGGATAACACCATCACAGTCGTACACGAGAATCACCATAACTTTAGACTGCTCGATTCGCATCACCAACAGAGCAGGCTGTGCTAACGGTATACTACGCCTTCCTCATCTCTGGCAACGAGTTCTACACACCGTTGGTGACTACTTTGAAGGACAGCAGCAAGTGCAAACATGTAACTATTTTGTATCGGTTTTGAATAAATAGTTGCCACTATTTAAGTTCCAACCTTCGTATATGCGATCACATAGATGTTCATGACAATCGGAGCATGGGTTCTACACGAAACGCGCCAGATAAGGTTATTAGTTTATGAGCTGTTTCTTCTTATTTAGTGACCAACACGGTACCTGTACAGTACTCCTATTGATTTACTACATGGTGGCATTCTTCCTGCATGATTGTATGTCACATTTACAAGGTGTGTAAATGTCTGTGTTATGGCAACCCATTCTCCTCAAACCAAGGAAAGTAGTGATAAAAGACACTGGGGTATGCAGCGACATTCAGAGGTGTTTCTTTCGGTTCAGGTAAGGACTGTGGCAGGGGTAAAATATAGGGAGCGAAAGGCTATTTACAATTTGTACAGAAACCAGATGGCAGTTATAAGAGTCGAGGGGCACGAAAGGGAAGCAGTGGTTGGGAAGGGAGTGAGGCAGGGTTGTAGCCTCTCCCCGATGCTATTCAATCTGTATATTGAACAATCAGTAAAGGAAACAAAACAAAAATTCGGAGTAGGTATTAAAATCAATGGAGAACAAATAAAAACTTTGAGGTTCGCCGATGACATTGTAATTCTGTCAGAGACAGCAAAGGACCTGTAAGAGCAGTTGAACGGAATGTACAGTGTCTTGAAAGGAGGATATAAGATAAACATCAACAAAAGCAAAACGAGGATAATGGAATGTAGTCGAATTAAGTCAGGTGATGCTGAGGGAATTAGATTAGAAAACGAGACACTTAAAGTAGTAAGGGAGTTTTGGTATTTGGTGAGCAAAATAACTGATGATGGTCGAAGTAGAGAGGATATAAAATGTAGACTGTCAATGGCAAGGAAAGCGTTTCTGAAGAAGAGAAATTTGTTAGCATCGAGTATAGATTTAAGTGTCAGGAAGTCGTATCTGAAAGTAATTGTATGGAGTGTAGCCATGTATGGAAATGAAACATGGACGAAAAATAGTTTGGACAAGAAGAGAATAGAAGCTTTCGAAATGTGGTGCTACAGAAGAATGCTCAAGATTAGATGGGTAGATCACATAACTAATGATAAAGTATTGAATAGAATTGGGGAGAAGAGGAGTTTGTGGCACAACTTGACAAGAAGAAGGGACCGGTTGGTAGGAGATGTTCTGAGGCATCAGGGGATCACAAATTTAGCATTGGAGGGCAGCGTGGAGGGTAAAAATCGTAGAGGGAGACCAAGAGATGAATACACTAAGTAGATTCAGAAGGATGTAGGCTGCAGTAAGTACTGGGAGATGAAGAAGCTTGCACAGGATAGAGTAGCATGGAGAGCTGCATCAAACCAGTCTCAGGACTGAACACCACAACGACATGGACTGTGGACAGGCTAGTCCATTCCATTAATGCTCCCGCCGACAAGATGTTGCCTCATAGATGCTGCTTTATGATAGAGTGAATTGTTATGCTGATACAAATAATCTTAGTCTCCAAAATGTTCCTTTGTTGTATACGGTACAAGTTGCTCTAAAAATGTTCATATCAATCAACATGTAGCGTTTCCTTAAGCACAATAAAGGAACCACACTATAACTACGAAAACCTCTCCACATAGTAACGTCATCTCTTTTGTACTTCTATAGAGAGTCGAATGACTCGATTGACAAAATTAGTTAAAGGTAGGAATTTTAGAGTAATGAAGTTAGTTAAAATGTGAAGGAATATTGTGAGCCAAAAGTCATATGTGTGTTCCATTCTATTGCATAGCTCAGTGTATGCTACTGTGATGCGAGTGGGCTGGCGGAGCACCGAGTTAAGCAACACAAAGAAGAACGGTGTGTCACCGACCAGCGGAGGACATGGCAAGAAGCAGCTCGCCGCACGCCAGGCCTTCAACATGGAGGGTGGTAGTCGTGTTACTCACACCGGTCGAGCAACACCAGAATATTCCACCGACCTACTAGGGAGGAAGAACCATAGACATCAGCGGCAGAAAGGCATATTCAAGGAATGGCAGTCACCTCGTCGTCATGACCTCGTCGGTCATGAGGTGTTGGAGAGCCTGCGTCACTCAGTGCCGCCACCAGTTTGTAGTCGTTACTGTCACTGCAGGCATGATAATAGTCTCCGTCATAATGCAAGTCGTCGCCTAGGAAGTGCCAGAATGACACCACTCCTATAGACATCACTCAAAAACACTCGTTTCCAGTCATCCATTGTCCAATGGCATCGCATTATAGACATGATGAAGCGTCGCTTAACCTTAACATGAAAAATGTGTGACTTATGAACAGCTGCTTGACCCCTGTACCCCATTTTTAACTACCTGCAGTCAGCTCACGAGTGATTGCTTCTTCTGGTTCTTACAATCAGCCTGCACAATATTCCTTTGTACATCAGGTCCCCCCGGTCATGGTTTAGCTGTGGATGTCCCTTCGCATTATCTTCTCACAATCACCTCACCAACAGTCGACTTGGACAGCCTCAGAAGAGATGTAACGCATCTTAAGTGTTTGGTACGCAGGTGACATCCAGTGACTAGCCCCACTTTGCATCCTCAACTGACAGCACAAGACTCCCACATCCCATTTATACTTACGGGTCTGCCTCCTTTATATTTAGTAGTCAGTTACACATTACACAGTGGATACTTTTGATCAAACAGTTTAGAGGTTTGGCAATTTCAATACAATGACCCCGACATGAACATCTCTTCATAATACTTGTCCTCCGACTTCATTTCGGGCGACCTGTGCGGCCGAACTCTTCGCTCCAACTGTCCATAAAGTTTTTAAAACCAATCGCGATCAGTTGCGGTTCGGTAATATGGAGTATTATCATACATAATAATTCCACTGTTTCTTTGGGAACATAAAGTCCATAAAGTCTGACAATTGTCTTAAAGTAGCAGGATATAACTATTCCCAGTCATTTATTCATATACAGGATGTAAATTTTAAGTTGACCTGAATAACTCGAAAAATAAGCTTCACACGAAAAAAGGAGTAGAATCCAACGTAGACTATTTTGGAGGGGGTCATCTGCTGGTGCTAAAATTAGCCCGCCACCCCAGCATCCTGGGGGTGGTACGGGAGGCAACTTTAAAATTTCAAATGGGAACCCCATTTTTTATTGCAGAATCAGATTATACATAAAAACTATGTACATTTTGTCTTAAACATTTGTTTTGATTCTTCGTAGTTGGCACTGTAATTCAAGAAAATTCATGTTCTCATTTTTGCGTGGAAAATGGTTATGAATAAATAAAAAATACTTGTTTACTTCGTAAATTGTGATTAGCTAAATGAAAAGCTCTCGCTCCCTCCCCATAAGGTGGGATTTGAGAGAGAGGAATTAGAGTTTTACAAATATTCAAAAAAAAAAAATGGTTCAAACGGCTCTGAGCACTATGGGATTTACCTACTGCGGTCATCAGTTCCCTAGAACTTAGAACTACTTAAACCTAACTAACCTAAGGACATCACACACATCCATGACCGAGGCAGGATTCGAACCTGCGACGGTAGCGGTCGCGCGGTTCCAGACTGTAGCGCCTAGAACCGCTCGGCCACTCCGGCTTGAACAATGCTTTTCGTGCAACTACAGGACCTCGTGATTGGACTCAAACTGTGCGCAATAGGCTGCGTGATGCGCAACTTCATTCCCGATGTCCATGGCGACGTCCATCGCTGCAACCACACCATGCAGTGCGGTACAGATGTCACCAACAACATGCCGAATCGACCGCTCAGGATTGGCATCACGCTCTCTTCATCGATGAGTGTCACATATGGCTTCAACCAGACAATCGTCGGAGACGTATTTGGAATCAACCCTGTCAGGTTGAGCGCCTTAGACACACTGCCCAGCGAGTGCAGCAAGGTGGAGGTTCTCTGCTGTTTTTGGGTGACATTATGTGGAGCGGACGTACGCCACTGGTGGTCATGGAAGGCGCCGTAACGGCTGTACGATACGTGAATGCCATCCTCCGACCGATGGCGCAACCACATCGGCAGCGTATTGGCGAGGCTTTCGTCTTCATGGACGACAATTCGCGCCCTCAACGTGCACATCTTATGAATGACTTCCTTCAGGATAACGACATCGCTCGACTGGAGTGGCTAGCATGTTCTCCAGACATGAACCCTATCGAACATGCCTGGGATAAATTGAAAAGGGCTGTTTATGGACGACGTGACCCATCAACCACTCTGAGGGATCTACGCCGAATTGCCTTGATGAACTTGGATAGTGTGCCGCGACGAATACAGGCATGCATCAATGCAAGAGGACGTGCTACTGGGCGTTAGAGGTACCGGAGTGTACAGCAGTGTAGACTACCACCTGCCAAGGTCTCACTATATGGTGGAACAACATGCAATGTGTGGTTTTCAGGAGCAATGTTGTTCTCCATTCCAGTTTTATGTACAGGTTCCGGAACTCTCGGAAGCGAGGTGATGCAAAACTGTTCTTGCTGTGTGTATAATGACAGTAAAGAACAAAAATTCATAGGTCCCTGTATAGTGGCAAACGTAACAAGAGTGAGTGGCATCAGTATCTTAGTACAGGATAACCTGACAAACAAAACTGTAAGCACAAAAATTTTATGATAGAATTTTGAGGAAATGAACCACTCTCAAAGGCTACCGGCAGTCGTATTAAGATGTTTTTGCGAACATGACGTGTTTTAAGCCATCGAAAGAATGAGTACGGGTGAGCGGCAGCTGATCCTTTAGTAAATTCCCATCTTTGTGCTCTAGATGTTTATATGTCTCCAATTCTTCCCACAGGTGCATCCTACACCATTTGATTTCTCTATGAAGAATATCTGTTTCTTCCAAATCTTTCGAAGTGGTTGACAATCAGTAGATGTTCATCAAACGTAGCGTTATGTACGTCTGCTCCTTTCCTTCCTAACAGATGCTCTTTATATCTTGTCCTCACAGATCTGCCTGTCTGACTAATGCAATAGCGAGGGGAGTTGTTGATGGTTAATTTATAGACGCCTGAAATGGAAACCGATTCACCGTTATTTTCCACTCCGTGCAAAAGTGTTCCCTGAAAACCACTGTCTGCAGAGAAAGACACATTGCAGTTATATTTATTCACTAGGAGGTCTTCAATCCTATAAGAAACATTTTCTAAGAAAGGAATGGATGTTCATTTCTTATTGTGGGAGGAAAGGTTGTCGCACAGCGTCGAATATTTTTGAGAGGTTTTCTTTCTGAAGATGTGGTCTACCACGCCCTGGTAATACCGATTACTGACTGCGATCGACTTAATGACGTTTCACTCATTTAGCTGAATGGCAGTCGATAAACGTGTAGTTACAGGACAATGTATGGTGGAATGAAAAACGCTCGTTTGAGATTTCGGATGCTTCGACTTAGCGGGATAATATTGTCTGAATAAGTTTTCTTACGGAAGATGATAAAATAGAGAGAATCACTCTCTAAAGAAGTTGTTAAATCAAGAAAATTTAGTTGTTTTTCAGTTTGAAGTTCTTCCGTGAAGCAAAACTTCTTGTGCAAGTTATTAAATCCATTGAAAAGCATCTACAGCTCGTCGTCGTTACCGTCAAAAGCAATGTTAATATCGTGAACATATCCCGGATAAAAGCGAATTTTTTTAACTAGTTCCGAACTGGATTTGAAGAAGGTTCTTTCAAGTGCGTTGATGGAGACGCCAGTCAAAATACCTGCAACTGGACTCACCATAACCAAACAGTAAGGTTGAATATAAATTATATGTGAGAGGAACTTTCAGTAAACTCATGAGTTCAGTAGTCTGCATTGTACCATTTTTTTATGCTGTCATAGGTTCCTCTCAACGAGATCTGTATCTGTAGCGACAGGAAAATTAATATACAGAGTGACAATATCAAAAGAGACCATGCTAATAATATACGGATAATATATCGTGACAGTTCTAGGTCGGAGGTGTTCTTTACTATGGTTGCGTAAGATACCGGTAAAAGTCGAGCCTGGACTACCACTGCCAACCGCAGCAAACAGTTGTTCTATAGCCAGTGCCATGTGCTTTGTGTGCTACAATTTCGTTTTGAAATGTGTGAAGAGATTACTCCTGGCGCACAAAGGGATTCGAATGCAACTCTCACCATAACAAAAGGAACCAGTGATCCTCACCGAGCGAGGTGGCGCAGTGGTTAGACACTGGACTCGCATTCGGGAGGACGATGGTTCAATCCCGCGTCCGGCCATCCTGATTTAGGTTTTCCGTGATTTCCCTAAATCGCTCCAGGCAAATGCCGGGATGGTTCCTTTCAAAGGGCACGGCCGACTTTCTTCCCCGTCCTTCCCTAATCCGATGAGACCGATGACCTCGCAGTCTGGTCTCCTTCCCCCAAAAACCCATCACCACCACTAGTGATCCTCACGATCGTTCCGTCGGTTCTGCTTTCGTGGAAGCACAGAACACGGACGTAGGGTGGCAGCACTTTGAAAGGGAGGTAGGGGTTATTCCCTTGCACTGCTCCTCCCCTCTTGAGCAGTCTCTTGTGTTTACGGTCGCATCCGACGGCATAATATCAAATATACTCTGAATCGTTTGTTCACGAAAAGACCAGACGCAGATCGCTTGTAGACAATCTTTCGATTTTTTTTCACACCCATACTGTACACAGAAAGATCCCCATACGGCTGCCGGTAGCTTTTGCGAGGGGCTCATTTCGTCAAAATTTTATTATACAGTTTCTGTGCTTACAGTTTCGTTTGCCAGTTTATGTTGTACTAAAATATTTATGCCATCCACACATGTTACGCTTGCTGCTAAACAGGAACCTATGAATTTTTGTTCTTCACTGTCATTATGTTTAATAGCGTGTTTATGAACTGCTATTATTACTTTTCCGGCGATGATGTACTGGAGGTGATATTTCTCTTTTTGCTGTCATTATGCTTGTAATAACGTACTTAAGCACAGACATCGTTATTTGTTTACGATTATGTACTGATAGTGTAAGAGGTATGCGATGTATGCGCTGCCTGCAATAGGCAAGGCATAGGAGAGTCTCTGACCAGAGAGCAGTACGTAGTTAGTTGTTACTTGTCGCTAGTCGGCAGTATGTCTGCAGTTGTCTCCGTGAGTCGGCAGTAGTCGGCAGGAGTCTGCGCGTGTCAGCAGTCTGCTCTGGTGGGGACTCTGGAGAATGAGTATTATTGTAGAAGGTAAAGAAGCAGCCTTGCGCATGTCTAGTAATGTATGTTAACTGTCATCCAATTTCTTTTAAAAAATGCCCCAATAATAATTTTTATAATATAAAGTAATTAAAAAAATTGCTTTATATTATAAAAATTATTATTGGGGCATTTTTTAAAAGAAATTGGATGACAGTTAACATACGTTACTAGACGTGCGCAAGACTGCTTCTTTACCTTCTATAATAATACTCATTCTCCGGAGTCCCGACCAGAGCAGACTAGACTGCCGACACGCGCAGACTACCGCCGACTACTGCCGACTCACGCACACAACTGCAGACATACTGCCGACTAGCGACAAGCAACAACTAACTACGTACTGCTCTCTGGTCAGAGACTCTCCTATGCCTTGCCTATTGCAGGCAGCGCATACATCGCATTCTTCTTACAATAGTAATACAAGGGTCTTAACGTATACTAGTGTGGTTTTCGCATTTGTCTTTTTCAACATTTTATTCTCTACTAGTTGGATGGCATGGTGTCTTTCTGTAATTCTGTTAGTTATTTCAACGTGCTTACATTTATTGGCTATTTATGCCGCCAGGTGTACATGTTTACCGATGCATGCGCCGCAAGTTTTGTTTTCCTGGTAATCACGCTCTCCACTCTCCCTCAGTCGGCATGTAGCTCTTAACATGATCTTGTATTCTGTGTGATTAGTTTTGCTGACGTGACGAGCCCTTGATTCCAGAGCCTTAACTTTTACAAATGGACCTACAGACAGCTGCCGTAATATTTCATGTAGAGATCGCTTTACTGTTTGTTAATATGAAATTTGTAAGTGCTAATTATCGTATGTTGGTATACTCGTGTATCATATGGTCAGTTACGTGCCTACATTTGTAGTAGTAGTTTATGTTGAGCATAATATTGGTCCATGATGTTTTGACTGTAAGTTACGTTAATGCATGTTATACAGGTTTCTTGTCCTTCTGAGGGCTTAAAACCGTTGAATCCACGGTAAGGATTAATTGAAAACCACCATTTATTGCATCTGGTTGGCTGTAATTCACCTGTTATTGTCTGTTACTCGTCGACTAAGCTGTTCAACTACTTTCCGTAGCCTCATGCTGCGCTCACCATTGGGTTCAAATGGTTCAAATGGCTCTGAGCACTATGTGACTTAACATCTATGGTCATCAGTCCCCTAGAACTTAGAACTACTTAAACCTAGCTAACCTAAGGACAGCACACAACACCCAGCCATCACGAGGCAGAGAAAATCCCTGACCCCGCCGGGAATCGAACCCGGGAACCCGGGCGTGGGAAGCGAGAACGCTACCACACGACCACGAGATGCGGGCTCTCACCATTGGGTATCTCCAGTACCGCCTCTTGTTACCATTAGCAGCCAATATTGTGATTGCATGGTTGACAAAATGTGGGGCGAATGCCATAAACATAATTGGTCATTTGCGACCTCGGACTGAAGCGTTTCCTTGTTAGTTTTCAAATACAAACAGCAACAGCATCATATAAATTCAATAGGACAGAATCCTTAGAATGAAAAACGGCAGTCGGGCCAGCAGTGTGGCAGGACTTCCGATTCCATTCAAGTGATTAGATCATCCGTCACTCCAACGCTCCTGGGCATTCAAGTCGAAATATGGTGGTCAACCGTCGATTTGACACTAAACCATCTCGCGGAGAGAAAGAGGTACGGTCTACAGCGACTGTAGCAGCACTGCATCGAATACTTGGCCCTAATAGCCGATTCTGCATGATTAACCACAAAAAATTTAAAGTGTATTGATGCCAGTGATCTGAGATAGGCGTGATGTATAGATGACTCACGTTCATAGGATTTACTGATCTAGAAGAGGAGATCGACAATGAAAATGGTGCAAGTGTTAGAAATTTGGAGGAAATAGGTGTAAGCCATAAGGAAAGACGGGTAATACCCAATAAATGTAAGAACAAAGATGCAAAAATAAGAATAACAAGAACGAAGCTCAAAACTGTTAAGGCTTTCGTGACCACTTGTTGATGAACTGCCTTTTGGCTTCTGTCTCGGGT
The DNA here is from genome assembly GCF_021461385.2 of Schistocerca piceifrons. NCBI lineage: Eukaryota > Metazoa > Arthropoda > Insecta > Orthoptera > Acrididae > Schistocerca > Schistocerca piceifrons. Next base: position 86,856,640 of record NC_060141.1, read on the forward strand.
TCTTCGGCTGACGTTTTTTGGACTACTTTCCTGACGTTTCGCCAGCACGAGTGGCTGGCATTGTCAAAGCTTAACCTTCCATTGGTGGTAGTCAGCTGGAGCCGCGTTCGCGACTGCAGATTACATGTACCTGCCGCGCCAACGTCCAAGGGATTTTTCGTGGTCGTTGAAGACGAGTATGTGCGGTCCGCTTGACAGTCGTGAACAGTTCATGGAAGTACATGTAAGTTTCTCAAACTAGTGATAGTGATTTATTGTAGTGTTTATTATGTTGAAATAAAATTATGAAGAGGAAAACGTTCTACACCAACCATTACATAATGGAACAGCTAAACACATCTCGCACTTAGAACAAAGTTTGACAGAAGTGTCTTTACGACACTTATGAATCGTCGCATATTAATACGAATGTGATGGACGATACGTTATAGAGTGAACTTACAGGTCTGGGCCTAGCTCAAAAAATTGTGTAAATTAAATTTTAATCATCCTACTGGCTTCATTAAGGTAATAGCTATGTGTTACTTTGTGGTTGACTATATGGATGAAAATTCCAGCACTGACAGGAAGACTGAAGCACCTGACACCCGCAGAGTGTTCAATAATAGCTGTTTCTATTGTAGGAGAAGCTGATTTATCAGCTCACAGTTCCAGAAATGAAAAATTAGAGAGAAAAATAAAATTACCGCGAGGAATATGCCGATAATTACAAGACAAAGTAGCTTTAATATCATCTGAAGCTAAGAACTGCGACAATTCACAACTTACACTATATAAATAATTTAATTGCTCATGTGGTACGTTTTTTAACTAAATATTTAACACATCTGGTTCCATTTGGGTTTCCTTTCATTTCGTCTGTTAGATTAGATAAGAATGTGCATTTCGCGCAATAGTAGTGGCTAGGCAACTTATCTTTTCGCGTCTACTCGGTTTCAATATGGTGTCGAGCGCAACCCTTGACTTACTGCAATCAAAGGAGACGCCCTCAGCTTTCTGTATACTCTGTATTCCGTGACAGGTTCTGTGTGGATCAACAAGCGCACGGCATTTCCGCGATGCACGAGAATTGATCACTACGAAACGGCCGCCAGTCAGCATTCTTAGTGCAATAGCCTTTGTCCGATGTGCCTACGCGTGAATCCTAGACAAAATATTAGTTTATGGTCGTGTCTTAGTTGTACAATTTCGTTTATATGCAGTGTGTATCAAAAACGAGGAAAATTGTGCAGAGGACTCATACTGTTATGCACAAGAAGTCGAGAACAATTATTTTCTTCCTCCTGGATATATTTTTAAGAAAATAAGTGCCAGAGTCAACCATTTTACGAGAATCTAAAGTAACTCAATATGTGGACATTTCATCTGCTTACCGCCGTAACAGCATACCACAATCCTGACTTGCATCAATCAACTCTCAGGCGATTCGGAAAGGAAGTTATTCGCATCGTATAGCACGAGCAGTCGTACAAGAGCGGGTGAATCACCAGTTGTCGGAAGTGACAGAATATACAGCCTCGTCTCAAGTGATGTTTGATGTGTGTACGGAAAGAGTGGCCGGAGTTTACCACACTGATAGGGTGTCCAGTCCTGCCGCATTTCTCTCAAGGCTTAAATGAAGCACAAGCGAATGCTTAAAAGTTCCATTAACATTTCCAAATTTTATAAAATCCAGTTGCATTTCTATTCATTGAAAGAGGAACACTGGGGAAAACAGTCCTGAATTTAGTAGCTGTAGCTCAGTGCGTACACAATGAAAAAAAATTTTCTTAACTAATAATTCGCTCTGTGTACAGGATGTTTAAGAAAAGTGTCCGATATGAAGAACCCACGACAAAAACGGGGCTAGTCACATTTTATACATTTCTGAGCAGAGGAGGTTTAAAGTTTCAAGATTACAAAAATAAAAAATACCTAAGACACTCCAATCTGGTGTAACTAATATACGTAGGTAGGAACTTAAATAGTGGCAACACTGCTGTGTAGACACTATGCAATGGAATCTACTATTGTCGCTGATGTCACACGTAGTTGACATACCTAATACCTACCTTACCTCTAAGCAAATGTACTCGCCCGCCCCACGTCACCGGCGTGCGCACAGTCGAGGGAAAGACAGTCACTTGTGAGTGAGCGGTCTAACGTAACTGTATCACTATGTTTTCGAAACAACGGAGTTGGATTAAGATTGAATATGCCAGAGGTCGTACAGCACGACAGTGTCATCAAGGTCTTCAAGAGGCGTGCAGGTAGTCGGCATTGCCGTACAGGACAGTGGCACGATGGGTAAAAACCTTCAATGATGGTCGGCAAACTGTGTCAGACATGCATCGGGCAGGTCGTCCTAGCGTCTCCGAAGAAGAAGTGCATGCTGTTACCGCGTTAGTGGACAGTGATGGACGCCATACGATTCGCGAGCTCGCCCACGAAAACGGATTAGCGCATACGACTGCGCTTCGCATCCTGAAGGAACTCCTGGGCATGCGAAAAATTGCATCACGATGGGTTCCGCATGTCTTGGTGGAAATGCAGAAATTGATGCGTCACGAAGCTGCTCAGACGCACTTGGAGCGCTATGAGCGTGAAGGAGAAACTTTCTTATGCCGTATCGTTACACCGGATGAGACATGGGCCACATCGTACGTGCCAAAACTGAAACGCCAATCCAAGGAATGGCGTCATTATGGATTACCGCGAAAGTGGAAAGTGCGTCAGAGCCCCAGTGTGGTGAAAGTTACAGTGATTTTCATGTACGACTGTGATAGTGTTGTCCTAACGCATAACGTTCCTGCACGGCAGACCGTCAATGCACAGTATTACTGTTCGTTTTTCGAGCATCACCTGAAACGAGCTTTGTGAAAGAAGCGGCGACACTTTCTGCGCAACTCACCCATCATTTTGCACGACAATACGCGGGGGCAGACAGCGCGAGCTGTGGCTGCTCTGTTCGGTCGGTGGGACTGGGAAGTACTCTATCATCCACCATACTCCCCGGACTTAAGTCCTTGTGACTTTGACCTCATTCCGAAGATGAAGGAACCACTTCGTGGCATTCGCTTCAGAACTGTTCCAGAGATTCGACAGGCAGTAGACCGCTCCATTCTCACCATCAACAGAACAGACTCCGCTAACTGTATACTACGCCTTCCACATCGCTGGCAACGGGTTCTACACAACGCTGGTGACTACACTGGAGGACAGCAACCGGTGCAAACATGTAACTCTTTTGTATCGTTGGTGAATAAATAGTTGCCACTATTTAAGTTCAAACGCTAGTAATTACGATGCCAAATTTAGTGATTGTAGAGGATGTACATTAGAAAAAATGGCAGTTGAAATTATGTTATAAAAAAGACAACAAATGCAAAGGATGTATATTTTTATCCCGTACAGAATGTGGTAAATTCATTAGTTTTTGTTAAGCTTTCCTCCCTCCTTTGTGTTGGAAGTTCCTTTTTGTTCGTCTTGGATTTTAATTCGTTACCTGGTAGATTGGAACAGAAATTTTTTACGCCTTGACCACAAAAATGTTCGCAGTTGTTGAAAGTCTGCATGTTTATCATGAGGTACTGGCAAGAGCTATGAAAATCTACCCTCAGAATTAGTCACTTGAAAAACAATAGTGATTTAGATTTCAGAAGGATTCATATTACAAAACACTCTCCAGGACACGCTCGATGAGGCCGTTAAGAATTTGTCAGGACCCTGCGGTTGATGCTCAGGCTCGACGAAGACCAACAGAATGTTCCAAACGTACTGTTGTTCAGGCTCCATCGTAAAGATACCTGTATTTGAACAGCTCATCCTCCCACACATCCGGAGATTCTCTAAGCTGTCATGTCTTCAAATACACTTCATTTTGTAACATTCTTTTAAAAAGGTCGCTCGATCTCGCAAAATTTCTTGTTGAGCAAGAATGATTCTGTATGTTTTGTAATTCACTCTTGCGATTTCAGAAGCATAAATCTCGATCTTCTGGTAACTCACCAAAATATTTCCTTTTATCAAACCAAAGTATTTATCACATTCCATGTAACATGTCCTGTTATTGGAAATACTATTTTGGCACTAGCTAATATCTTAATGGTATGAACGAGATAGTGAGGGAATATAAATACAACATAGTTCTTATGATGTCCTGAGCAGAAACGACAGAATATTACAAGAACCCAAACTTTTACATCAAAGTGAAAAAACTAATTTCATTCGCTCTTTTATTACTTAAGCTGTTCTCTTTCGTGGAGTTCTGATTTGTTCTAGATTCTCAAACAGCGAGCAATTGCAGTGACTGGTAAATTCGTTAGACATTGCCTTAAGATCCCTACAAACAGCACTCATTCTGTCATAACTTTTCCTCTTTTTAACTGACTGATTAAAAGATGACTTCTCACCTTCATCTTGCGATCAAACACATATTTGAAAGATTCTACGAGGACCACACTACTAGCACACTAAAGCCATTACTATATGGAAGTAACACTGAGTAAAAAGCTCAACCAATCATGTTTGCAGCGTATTTCCGCTGACATATCAGATGTACTGCAAACAGCTGAAGCACACCTTGGACCTGGCCCACTTTTTCCTTGAGGAGATCGGGTTATAACGTTCTTTCCGTTGCCACTAAGAGTAAAACCCTTTGTGTCTCGGTACCTTGGCACGTTATTACGTTATTTGGAAGTCATTTTAACTGCCTTGTAGTACCGACGGCTGCCCGTAAACTGATTTTCTGTTTAAATGGAGCTACCACGTTTTGTCCGTGGGGTCTTCATATTGCTATAGGAGGCAATACTCATGCAAGCTACAAGAAACTTTCTGTAATTTGTTCGGAAAACGTACCTGCTGAGATATACGGTTGTATAACTCGTGACAGACTTGTAGGACTATGCACTGCACACAAACGGATTAATACACGCAGTATATAGCGGATTTCGGCGTGTTGTATTATCAGCGCTATTGCAAAACGACCCCCTTGCAGAAACAAGACTTTGGCTTACGCAGTATGGGGCACCATCCCATTTTCTACTGGTCGTGCGACAGTATTTCACATAAATGTTTCAGGGTCGCTAGATTGGTCGAGTAAGTACGGTAGCATCTCATCGCTATTCACCGGATTTGAATCCATTGACCCTTTTGGATATAGCGACATTTAATAGCGATGGTGTATGTCCAAACCACTGAAAAGTGCTGGCGTTACAGCAGTGTATGACCAATGCTTTTGACGCAAGGAGCCGTGCGTATTTGAAACCGTGCCTGATTCACAGGGACGAAGAGTTGGAGGACGTGTAGCCAAATGCAGCAGTGCCTTTGGCGTCCACCTCTACGTGACAGGCGGAAATGAGAGGGCAAACTAGTCCATACCTCAACGGGAATTGGTTTCCGGTATCATTATAAGAATTTATTTGTAGTTTTCGCTAGTACTATCACTTGTAGGAATATGTGACATTAAAAAAAGATATGTATACATCTAACTCCTTGAAGAGATCCCTAAAAGATGACGGCCGATGTATATATATTCAATTACAGAGATATGTAAACAAGCAGAACACGGCGCTGCGGTCAGCAACGCCTATGTAAGTCAACAAGAGTCTGGTGCAGTTCTTAGATCGAGTACTGCTGCTAGAATGGCAGGTTATCAAGATGTAAGTGAATTTGAACGTGCGTTACAGTTGGCGCAAGAGCGATGGGACACGGCATCAACGAGACAGCGATGAAATGGGTATTATCCCGTACGACCCTTTCATGAATGCACCGTGACTATTAGGAATCTAGTAAAACATCAAATCGCAGACATCGCCGCGGCCGGAAAAAGGTCCTGCAACGACGGGACCAACGACGACTGAAGAGAATCGTTCAGTGTGACAGAAATGCAGCCCTTCCGCAAATTGCTGCAGATTTCAGTGCTAGGCCATCAACAAGTGTCAGCGTGTGAACCATTCAACGAACAATCATCGATATGGACTTTCAGAGCCGAAGGCCGATTCGTATACCCTTGATGACTGCACGACAAAAACATTTACGTCTCGCCTGGGTCCGTCAGCACCAACTTTGGACTGTTGATGAATGAAAACATGTCGCCTGGCCGAACGAGTCTCGTTTCAAATTGTATCAGATATGGAGACATGTACGGATATGGAGACAACCTCATGAATCCATGGATTATACAAGCTGGTGGAGGCTCTGTAATGGGGTGGGGCGTGTGCAGTTGGAGTGATATGCAAACCCCTGATACGACTAGATCTATTGATGTCCATTGTGCATTCTGACGGGCTTGGGCAGTTAAGCAGGATAAAGCGACACCCCAGACGTCCAGAACTGCTACAGAGTGACTCCATGAACATTGTTCTGAGTTTAAAATTTCCACTGGCCACCAAACTCCCCAGACATGCACAATATTTAGCATATTTGGGATGCCTTGCAACGTGCCACTCGATCGTGTCAGTTCCCTCCAACACTACTTCAGACATTAGTCGAGTCCATGCCACGTCGTGTTGCGGCACTTCTGCGTTCTCGTGGGAGTCCTACGCGATATTAGGTAGGTGTACCAATTTCTTTGGCTCTTCAGTGTATATAATCTCGTATATTAGAGCTCATGCTTCCTAGACATTTCTTTTGTTGTACTGACCCACACTGTCACGTCCAGAAATATTAAAACCAATGATTGTGCAATTAAAAAGATGTATTTCACAATACTGAAGATGAATAAAGTCTCAAATATTAAGGTACCGTATGCATTTTAGAGCACACGTTTCCTAGATATTTTTATTGTTTTAGTCCATCGTACGAACTCTGAAAGTTGCCTCCCCCATAGTCGCAGTAACAACACTATCGGTACCTTAATTCCACTGTCATGGGTATCAGAACGATTTTCGTTCACGACGCAGTAGTTTACAGACCAGGATGCCTTATCTCCCTTACCCTGGTCTGTCATCCGTGAAAGCTTGTTTCATCGCCTGGGGATCACCCAGTATTATTACCACAGGGACGACATATCCGCTTTCGAAGTACAACTGTAGAGTCTGAGGAAACTTTTGGTTCCAAAGTGTTTCAGTGCTTTGATCAGTAGTTTCAGCGAAGGAATTAATACCAATATGTTGCATAATGCATGCGGAGCCATCATTGAATGGTGAATAAAGTGACACGATTAGATTTCCGTATCTGCATGGCTCGTGCCGTGTAAGAACTGAGTTGAAGAACCAGCGGTAGCTATAGCACTGCTTCCAGATCCCCAGTGGGGCTCTCCAGTAGCTGAATGTGATTCTCTCAGTGGGCCTTTCACTCAGGATTTCCGACCGATATCGGAGCCCGCTCAGAACCTTCCGTGGCTCCCTTCCCTACCCTCACCCTCCCAAGCAAGCGGAGAAATTTATCTCTCTCTCGCGCACGGGAACGAAGGGTGGGGAAAAAATTGCGACTGGCGTACCACCTGATTCGAGCAATCCTTCTTACGATCTCGATATATTCTCAATCATTCGACGATAAATTAAAGGGTGTTCGGTAAGAAGACATGGAAAATGGGAGTATGAATCATTGTTTGTGAAATGGTAAAGAAGATATAAAAGCTTAGAAAACCCTCTCCACGTAACTGATGCAATTAGCGACTGCTGTTGGCTCAGAATAGTTATTAACCTTTTTTAAAAATATTTCCCTACCATAATGAAGACAAATTCAGTTTTCATACATTTTCATTAACTGCTCATAAGTCTCATTTTAAATATATCAGAGATGTTTAATATCTCTCCGAATTACCGTAGATTCTGACGCATGTAGTGTGGTGTATTTGTCTGCGTCACCAGCCAGCTTGCTGCAGGTTACCAGTTAAAACCCGACCACCAACAGTTATTTGTTATTTAGTATGTATCATTTCTAGAAAGTTCTTGAAATTTGTTTTCAATGTTTTCGTATTCTCCGGTATTAGATACATGAGTGAATACAAGCATTCTGGAAAATCAGTGTTTGTAGAAATAGCTGCTTACTCAGTTCAGAAGGTCAGTTCTATTCGGGCTGTAATTTGGCCTTAGTAATCAACGTGGTCTCGGTTCTGACAAAGAGACACCACCAACTTGATCTCATATTTAAAGGAGATGGCAGCCCCAATAAGCGATCTCACGAGTAAGTTTTGGCCATAATTCCGATAGTACACGTAACGTTGTTATAACTTTCTGAAAACACAGCTTTTAAAATTTAGAGCGTGCTGGATGTTTGTCAGCTACTTCGTCCCACTGCAACCGCCTAATGCCCGATCGTGAACTAGTATACAGTCAAGTGGATAAGAAGTTTGTGCATGAGGCCTACTGTTGTCACATTTGTAACAGTTTTGTCCACTGGGTCTCGTGCAGCTAGTACCAGAGATCCCTTTGATTTGTTCTTTCTACGTTGCTATTCGTAAATGCAGTGTAAAGGAATGCAACGAATTAACGTGTAATTAAAAAAGTAGTTCAAAGCCATTTAATTATTAACATCGCCGTTGTTAGTTATTTTCTTTACATTTTGAAGCTAGCACTGTAAAAGTGGTGTACATTTGCAGGAGATGCGTTTCTCTTGGGGGTGTATGGCATAACTAAATTGTATATCCAAAATCAGTAACTTTATTTAATGATAGTGTTTCATTTGTTTAGATTTATTCATTTTGACATTGGGAAGTATATACGAAGTGGTCAGAAACAGTCTGGAATGCCTTAAGGGAGTTGTAGTGAATGTTGTGCTGAGTAATAACCGTTATGAAAAAAAAAAAAATCGAAGTTACGGCGTTTTCGCGTCAGTTACCATTGAAGTTAGCCTGTCAAGCTGTTGCGAGCGCACGTTCAAGCAGCTCGCCAGAGATGGTGTCACCAAACAGATGTTCGTTTGGCTTCCTAAAACTGGATAAGGGAGCGATACAAAAGTTGGACAAGGAAATAAGCACGCGCGGAGGCCTGATTGGGTATCTTCAGCGCCAAAGTAACTCTGAAACCGCGCAACGTACAGAATTTGTTCTCATCGGTTATTTCTCAGGACAACTTACCGCGCAATACCCTTACAAGTTTTTTAGACTGTTTCTGACCAACCTTTACAGCTCCCGACACCCTCCCCCCCCCCCCCCCCAATTACAAAAACGTTATTGAGACAATATTGAAAGTGATGCAGAAAGAGACAGCCAGAGTCGTAACTAAAATGGATGTTTATCTACCGACTAAATAAACATCCGTTTTTATTGCAACTCTGGCTGTCTCTATTTGTACCACAATTTGAAATGAGTTGTTCTCCTATATTGCCTAGCACGCTGGAGTTATACCACACTGGACGTAAATGTGTGTTTATTTGACATAGTACGCATTCATGTTAATACTGTCTTTCGCGTAGAATAACGTACTCTGGAACAGGATTTCAAAACACAGTGGGCAGAAGTGTTCACTTCCCGCCTCCTCTTCCCCCGCCTTCAGTAGCGCACGAAGAAGAGAGCTCTAGTTGTTTCTCCGCTGTATAGTATTTCGCGCTAGGGCATTAGGCGGCTACTGCGGGGCGGAACGAGTGATAAACAACTGGTTCGCGCCGAAGTTTAAAAGCCATAGTTTCAGGAGGTTATTACTCTGTACTGTGAGAATTGTGGCAATGCTTTTCGCGCGGGATCGATTGCTGTGGCTGATGTATTGCAAGTGTGCTTTCTTCTCATTAAAATGCAAGGTCAAGTTGGTGATGCTTATTTTAGTATTTGTAGTTTCGGCGTGGCAGTGTCAACCATGTACCATCAGTGTTGAAAAAAGAAATGATGACAAATTCGTTACGTAAATTGTAGTATTAACTTTAATACAGCCAAATTCGCAGCACTAGTAAATCGATCACAGTGAGAGATATGCAGAAAATCTTGTATAGTTGGTGCTCGGGTCCATTTCCGACATCGTCCTAGAAACGGTATTTTCATTTAATATTGTCCTTACTGCATTCTGCCTCACCACTAGAGCGATTTTCCCTGAGTGGTAACTCTGTTCAGACTCAGATGCTAGCACCATTTGAGCTGGAGGAACACGGCTTGGTGTCAGAAATGGTTCAAATGGCTCCAAGCACTTTGAGACTTAACATCTGAGTTCATCATTCCCCTAGACTTAGAACTACTTAAATCTAACTAACCTACAAACATCACACACATCCATGCCCGAGGCAGCATTCGAACCTGAGACCGTAGCAGCAGCGCGTTTCAGCCTAGAACCGCTCGGTCACAGCGGCCGGCTTGGTGTCACCAGCATGTAGTTTTTTCACCACAGGTACGTGGTCTTATAGGACTGCTACACAGCAAAGTCAGCAGTAGGAACAGCCTTCGGCTCCAGCAGCAGATGGCTGTGGCGTCATGAAGATGAAAGGAGAGAAGATTAGTGTTTAACGTCCCGTCGTCAACGAGGTCATTAAAGACGGAGCACAAGCGCTGGTTAGTGAACGATTGGGAAGGAAAACAGCTGTTCTCTTTAAGAGGAACCTGCCCAGCAATTGTGGATACGCAGCTTCAGTTTCGTATGGAGAATGGGACACCGCCTGGTCAGTACATGAGAATTAATGATGACAACTTCAGCCGTGTTTTGAAATATGTTTACTGAAATTCGAAATGTGGACCCGCCCATGTGTTGCCAAGGTTGTTTCCCACACGCTGCAATGTTTCGCTGGTTCACTCTTGTACATCCTCCGTACAATCCCGATTTCTTCCCACACGATTTCCACTTTATGGAGCCATAAATAAAGGCATTCGTGGCATCGATTTGCTTCAGATGAGGAGGTGCAAGGCTAGATACAGTCATGGTTCCGTAGGTAACTGCAAAGATTTTTCCATGGGGACGTAAAATATCTATTCTCAACGTGAGCTAAATCTATTAACTGTTATTGTCATTACATTTGAAATGATAAAAAATATGTTTACTTATTTTCCATTTTTCTCGCTTTCATTTGACTGCCCTTATACTTCCTATAGAGAGCCACAATCGCAAATTTTCCATCTTGAATACGATCTGTCATTTTCTTCACATACAGAGTCACCTGGTACTGTCATGTACATCTTGCAAGTGCTGACCAATAACAGGTCCATCTATTATTTAATTACTCTGTCTGATGAAAAGTAAAGCACCAAGAAGACATGGTCAGATATTAATGTAACTTCATCCGAATGCACGCTATCTGCTGGTATATAAAAGATTAAGTGTTACAGTTCATTGTGACAGGCATAACAGCCACCAGAGTGTTAGTACTTCTGTTTGTTATCGTCAGGTGTGGGGTGTGTGTGAACAGTGTCAGATATTAAGGAATGAGTGTGAAGTACACGGCAATGCTGTGTACTCATGTAAGACAGCGTTATCAGTACCTGACTAAGTCTGAATGTGGCCTCATTGTGGGTCTCCATTTTAGGAGGCAGTTCTTATGTGACAGTGACCTGATGTTGTAGGGTGAAATTCGTTAGAGATACCAATGAAACACATGTACAAATATATGTGAACCAAATCAAATGTAAGTGAAATATATTTGACACATGAACATGGGTGCAAAGCGACGGTAACATCCGCATTGTAGATCTCTGGAAATATTTCAACCAAAATTTGGTTCACATATTAGTTATAAACTGGAAAGACATGCTTGGGGACAAGAACCACCACCCTCCTATTCAGGTGGGGTTGATAATGTGGAAAGAGAAGGTGGGAGAAATAGGGCAGCGAGGGGAAAGAGGAAATGGCCACAAATGGGGAAGGATGAGGTGGACAGGGAGAGGTGGAGGTGGAGATGGTATCAGATAGGGGAGGAAGAGATGGACAGAGGGGGGAAAGAGCAGAAAGACAGAGGGGAAAGAAGCAGACGGACAGGGAGTGGGGTGAAGGGGAGGAGCACATGGGTAGGTAAAGAGGTAGGGGTAATGGACAAAGAGAGGAGAAGGAGGAGATGGACACTGAGTGGGGGGGGGGGGGGGAGTGCAGGAGTTAGACAGTGGGAGGGGTTGAACAGGAATAGAGGAGGGGAGAAAACGCCAGAGTGGGGGTGGGTGGAGATGGTCTAATAGAATGTTCGATTAAATACATATGTGAGGACTGTGTGGTATTCAGCTGGTAGTATATAAAACTTGGAATTCTCTATGTTCTACAATTCTGTAGTCAAACAACTAAAGTGAGTAACACTGTAACAGCTATAAAAACAATAAAGATGACAAATTTATAAAAATGCAGTTTAAAAAACACGGAACAATAGGGCAAGAAACTGTCAGTCAAAAGAGAACCGCACATCTTTTCCTGAATGTGTACTTGCCCCTAAATGAATGTCGGCAACCTGCACTAACAAATTGCACTGATGCCCGTCTTGCTCTACTACTATCCAAAACAGGAAAAAAAAATTGGCACATGTTCTACGAGACAAAGAAGTGATTGAACCATGTGGAATTTCACGTGATGCAGGACGACTAGTGTAGCATGAGCTAGAATGACAATGTTGCAGCTGTGTGAGTCGCTACAAGGTGTACGGAAGCCGTGTTTACGCGCTCAGAGCAGCGCCCTGTGGGGATCAGCGGAGCTGGAGCTCTCGTTCGGCGTGTCGGTAGGCCCGGGACGACGATAAGGCCGCGGCCGTAAAGTCTGGCTGCGGAGTGCCCCGTGTATCACTGCAGGGTGGTGGGAGAGTGGGGGGGGAGGGCTCGACACGGTCCCCAGGCGCGGCTCTACCCTGCTTTTTACGGACACACTAAAGTAGCGGCTGGCGGGCCGCGGCGCGCCGCTGTCCTGTCCTGTCCGAGACCAGCACCGCACGCCCGTCCTCTGCGGCTGCGGTCAGCTGGCAGCGGTTTGGGTCAGAGCGGTGGTAGCCGGCGCGATCCGCGGTACGGCGTGGCGTATCCCAGGGCGGTGAGCGTCAAAGACTGCCTTGCGACTGAGCCCGAGTCCGTGACAGCCATTAGGGTACGACACAGGTGCTTAACGCAGCTACTACGATGTTCATGAGGACCAGTCATAACATCTCATCACTTCGAGACATCGTAATTAATCTTTTGTTTGTTTGTTTGTTTGCAGATACCTTGTGAAGGAGCTCATGACAAAGAAATTCAGCTATTTTATACTACTTCGTGTTTTAATATGACGTTACTGGCGACTTAACAAACAAAAGTCTGTTATCACAAAGCTTAGATCCTGAGACATGCGACTTTCGTGCTCTAGACACGATGGTAATTGCTGAAACACCCGGTTTTAAGTTATACTGGTTTTTTAATCTCTACTATAACCTGACTGTTAAAACCACTCAAAACATCCGGTTTCTGAAGTTTCCGGTTTTTGATTGCTATTATTTCCACCAATAAACGTAGACACTGAACGAAGATAGGGATATTCTAAGACTCCCTCGGACTTTTCCGTTATACCCTGATGGGAAAGAGAATTGCATCACCAAATTATGATTAATGTAGAGTAATGACATCTGCATCTACATCTACATGATTAGTCTGCAATTCACATTTAAGTTTTTGGCAGAGGGTTCATCGAAACACAAGTATACTATCTCTCTACCATTCCACTCACGAACAGCGCGCGAGAAAAACGAACACCTAAACCTTTCTGTTCGAGCTCTGATTTCTCTTATTTTATTTTGATGATCATTCCTACCTATGTAGGCTGGGCTCAACAAAATATTTTCGCATTCGGAAGAGAAAGTTGGTGACTGAAATTTCGTAAATAGATCTCGCCGCGACGATAAACGTCTTTGCTTTAATGACTTCCATCCCAGCTCGCTTATCATATCTGCCACACACTCTCCCCTATTACGTGATTTACGTGATAATACAAAACGACCTGCCCTTTTTTGCACCCTTTCGATGTCCTCTGTCAATCCCGTCTGGTAAGAATCCCACACCGCGCAGCAATATTCTAACAGAGGGCGAATGACTGTAGTGTAAGCTGTCTCTTTAGTGGACTTGTTCCATCTTCTAAGTGTCCTGCCAATGAAACGCAACCTTTGGCTCGCCTTCCCCACAGTATTATCTATGTGGTCTTTCCAACTGAAGTTGTTCGTAATTTTAACACCCAGGTACTTACTTGAACTGACAGCTTTGATAATTGTACTATTTATCGAGTAATCGAATTCCAACGGATTTCTTTTGGAACTCATGTGGATCACCTCACACTTTTCGTTATTTAGCGTCAACTGCCACCTGCCACACTATACAGCAATCTTTTCTAAATCTCTTTGCAACTGATGACCTTACTAGACGGTAAATTACAGTATCATCTGCGAACTACCTAAGAGAACTGCTCAGATTGTCACCCAGATCATTTATACAGGGTGTTACAAAAAGGTACGGCCAAACTTTCAGGAAACATTCCTTACACACAAAGAAAGAAAATAAGTCATGTGGACATGTGTTCGGAAACGCTTACTTTCCATGTTAGAGCTCATTTTATAACTTCTCTTCAAATCACATTAATCATGGAGTGGAAACACACAGCAACAGAACGTACCAGAGTGACTTAACTTTGTTACAGGAAATGTTCAAAATGTCCTCCGTTAGCGAGGATACGTGCATCCACCCTCCGTCGCATGGAATCCCTGGTGGGCTGATGCAGCCCTGGAGAACGGCGTATTCTATCACAGCCGTCCACAATACGAGCACGAAGAGTCTCTACATTTGGTACCGGGGTTGCGTAGATAAGAGCTTTCAAATGCCCCCATAAATGAAAGTCAAGAGGGTTGAGGTCAGGAGAGCGTGGAGGCCATGGAATTGGTCCGCCTCTACCAATCCATCGGTCACCGAATCTATTGTGCATGAACCACATGTTGTGTCGTACTTGTAAAGGCACATGTTCTAGCAGCACACGTAGAGTATCCCGTATGAAATCATGATAACGTGCTCCATTGAGTGTAGGTGGAAGAACGTGGGGTCCAATCAAGACATCACCAACAATTCCTGCTCAAACGTTCACAGAAAATCTGTGTTGATGACGTGATTGCACAATTGCGTGCGGATTCTCGTCAGCCCACAAAAGTTGATTGTGAAAATTTACAATTTGATCACTTTGGAATGAAGCCTCATCCGTAAAGAGAACATTTGCACTGATATGAGGATTGACACATTGTTGGATGAACCATCCGCAGAAGTGTACCCGTGGAGACCAATCAGCTGCTGATAGTGCCTGCACACGCTGTACATGGTACGGGAACAACTGGTTCCCTCGTAGCACTCTCCATACAGCTACGTGGTCAACGTTATCTTGTACAGCAGCCACTTCTCTGACACTGACATTAGGGTTATCGTCAACTGCACGAAGAATTGCCCCGTCCATT
Source organism: Schistocerca piceifrons (assembly GCF_021461385.2). Lineage (NCBI taxonomy): Eukaryota > Metazoa > Arthropoda > Insecta > Orthoptera > Acrididae > Schistocerca > Schistocerca piceifrons. Next base: position 86,871,904 of record NC_060141.1, read on the forward strand.
GCAGGTGTCCTCGTCGTTCTAGGTCTTCCCCAGTCGCGAGTCATAGGCTGGGATGTTCCGTGCTCCTTAAGACGCCGATAAATTGTTTCGAACGTCTTCCTGTCGGGACACCTTAGTTCTGGAAATGTGTCTCGACACAAACGTACCGCGCCACGGCTATTGCCCCGTGCTAATCCATACATTAAATGGGCATCTGCCTACTCCGCATTTGTAAACATTGCACTGACTGCAGAACCACGTTCGTGATGAACACTAACCTGTTGATGCTACGTACTGATGTGCATGATGCTAGTACTGTAGAGCAATGAGTCACATGTCAACACAAGCACCGAAGGCAACATTACCTTCCTTCAGTTGGGCCAACTGGCGGTGAATCGAGGAAGTACAGTACATACTGACGAAACTAAAATGAGCTCTAACATGGAAATTAAGCGTTTCCGGACACATGTCCACATAACATCTTTTCATTATTTGTGTGTGAGGAATGTTTCCTGAAAGTTTGGCCGTACCTTTTTGTAACACCCTGTATAGATCAGGAACAGCAGAGTTCCCAGGACGCTTCCCTGGGGAACACCTGATATCACTTCAGTTTTACTCGATGATTTGCCGTCTATTACTACGAACTGCGAACTTACTGACAGGAAATGTTTAGAATACGTTGGTCTATATATTTAAGTGAGTAACACTGCAATATCACAGGTTAATGGAGGCGCTAGGTAAGCCCCTGCAGATGTGGAATACTAGTACATTAGTAACCTATGTAACCGCCAGAATGTTGAACCCAAGCATGAAAACGTACATGCACTGGATTGTTCACGTGCCGGATGTCAGTTTGTGGGATGGAGTTCCATGCCTGCTGCTCTTGGTGGGTCAATATGTAGACTGGACTAAGTGCTGGTGAAGGACCTTGTATTTTATGTCACGGACTTCTGAAGGCATTAACTGCTTGTATGTCACTAACTGACATTTTATTTTAACAAATCACACCAAGAACGACAAGCTCTTGACGAGTCTTTAGTGTACCACTGCATTCAAACGGTGTATTTTTCATAAAGCGCGAGTTATAACTCGTAAATAATCCAATACGAAAATTCTTTAACCACTAATATGACGTTTCTCGCCACTTTATTGCAACAAATCGTATCTATAACGGCTTGTTCTCGACTGATTCAATGTGGTGCTGCATATAAAAAGTGTGTATGAGTTAATACGTAAGAGCCACCGAATATGGACTTTAACCGAACACGAAAAGTACAATATGGCGTCTCGCAAGATCGGTTTGTGACGTAAAGAGCGTTCTTGCTTCTAATTAGCTCTACCTTACGAAGCACGTTGTCGAAACATCGCAGAAATTATTTTGGCTCCTCAACGTGAACTAGCATGACGTGATGTCACAAAACTCTTAGAACGCCATGTCACTAACTCAGCAGCCTGTGGAGTGCAGGATGGTGAGGCGGGAATGTTGCAGTGCTCTAGTGGCCATACCAAACCAATGACGTAGTAACGTGTAATTAAAGTTACGCAAGGTTGAGCTACGTCACTTCAACACCACATTTTTTTAGACAGTGAGTCATATACGTAAAAATGTTGATGAAACTACTGCAGACATGTGACCATCTTCACACTCCCACCCCTCACAAATACGGGGACTATGAGTGCACTATATTGATAGTTTAATATATACGTGTGGGAGTTGGAAAATAAGTTTTCACTGTTGCTTGTGGTCAGATTTTTGTCTGAAAGGAAAAAAAAGAGAATGAGACATTAAAGATAAGACATATCTTTATTTTTCTACATAATTTCCAAGTACATTGAGAGACTTGTCATTGAGACATTTGTCATTTCAGAAAGCCTTTCAGGAAAAAATCTGGGCGTTGCATGCAGAAGAAGCGTTGAACGGCTTGTTTAACGTCAGCATTGCTGCCAAAGCGCCTTCTGCCGAGAGTCTTCTTCAAAGCAGGAAACAGATGGAAGTCACTTAGTACAAGATCCGGACTGTAAGGAGGACGGTGTAGGCCTCCCAACCAGGAGTTGCAATATGGTTTTGCGTTGCCGTCACCATGTGTCTGGTCTCGCATTGTCATGCAACAGCAGAACGCCAGATCTGAGAAGGCTACGCCGCTTTTTCCGAATCACTTGTTCCAATTTCGACACAGTGGCACAGCGCCCAGCAGCATTGATGGTTGCATCCTCCAGAAAGTCCAGCAGCAAGACTCCTTTGGCGCCCCAGAAAACGGAGAGTAGCGCTTTACCTGCAGACGGAGTGCTTTTGAACTTCTTTCGGCCAGGTGATGACCGATGTTTCCACTCCATGGATGCAGCCTTCGATTCGGGCGTGTAATGGTGGACCCTCGTTTCAGCCCCTGTCACAATCCGAAACAGAAGATCATTGCCACATTCATAATAACGTACGAGCTGTTCCAGACTGAACATGCGCATTCACCTGCCGTGTCGTCTTCTGCCCATATCACACAACTCTGTCCACAGTCAACAGGTGAAACTTATTTTCCAACTCCCCCATATATATATATAATTTTGTGGCCAATGTCAATGAAATTTGGTACACGAACGACTTATCCAAAAAGCGACAGCGAGTGTACCACGCCTAGGGAAGGAGATGGGAGTAGCCTAGTAGCCTAGGTAATGGGGTGAGAGATACGTGATTTTTCTTGGTATTCAAGAATTACACTTACGTCTCACCCCGTTCCCATGGCTACTAGGCTACTCCCAACTCTTTTCCTAGGAGTGGTACGCATGTCCCATACTCGCAGTAGCGTTTCCGATAGGTCGTTCGTGTACCACGTTTCATTTGCATTGGCCCAAAATTTTAAGAGTTGTGTATTTGGTACACCTTCCTGGCAGTACCCCACCCCCCTTCCCACATCTTCCCAGTTGTAACGGTTCTTATTCATTGGGGCCAGTGCTGTATTTAGAATTTATAGATCCCTAGGCTGAACCTATGGGACTGACTCAATCAGCAAAAGTTTTGTGAATACCTACTCGCAGAAGTAGCATTCTAGATTATTTTGCAAATGAAAAGTATATAAAGCAGTATAAATAATGTATTATTTAAATTGCAGTTGTTTCAAAGAAAATGCCTTTTTAGCATGCTGCACATCGAAATTTTCATTTTTATTTATGCACCCGGACGTGTTTCGCCTTTTTTACAAGGCATCATCAGTGAGTGTCCTGAAATATTACATGATTTGTCCATTTTTACAGATGGGTTATGGTTTTACATCTGGGATATAGATTTAGAAACAGTTCCTTAACGTTTTTCATGAAATGGAAAGGTACTTACGGGTAACTTCTAATTCATTGCGTCTAAACAAACTGCTTTTTCTCATCTGGCAACCAGGAGGACATCTTACAGTTCACTTTCAGTTCACTGTTTACGTTACACATCACTGTTACTGCCATCTTTTTAATAGAGAGTTTCATTTGTTTTTCTAAGTGTTACCAACATTCTCAGTTTTCTGCATCCAACTGTTTTGTGAATGTGTGTGTGTGTGTGTGTGTGTGTGTGTGTGTGTGTGTGTGTGTGTGTGTGATGTGTGTGTGTGTTTGTGTTTGTATTAGAGAGGGAGAGAGATTTTTTAATGAAATAAAAAAAATATTTTATTTTTATTACTATATTTGTTTTCTTAAAAAATAAAATAATAATAATAATAATTAAATTTTCCTGTATATACTTATGAAAGGAATCAGATGTGTAATCATTTGTTGGGATTTCTGTCTATTATACGATCAATCAGCGTAAACAGTGAGTTGTTAGTCATATCTACTTGGTCATTTAGTAGTTGTTTGTCCTCAGCCTTTATTTTGTATATATGATAATTTTCCTGTAATGTTAGAAGATGTCTTTCATTATTTATTTGATTTATTTTCATATCATTTTCTCTTGTAGTAGGTTTGTGGTTATTTTCTCTCAAATGTTCTGCAAAAGTTGAGTGGCTCGTTCCATATTTCCATCCTCTCAATTGTACTGCTGGTTTGTCCTATACGCTTTCTATCACATGTGTTGCACTGTAGTTGGTATATTCCTGCTTTTTGGTAGATATCTGTGTTTTTTGTTATTTTTGAATGTGCCTTTGGATTGAATTGTCTGTTTTGAATGCTATGTTTATCCCTTGTCTTTTGGAAATGTTTGTTATTTTATGTGAGAGTTTGTGCTTACATGTCATTGTGTACTGTCTTGAATTTTCTTTCTTGTTTTCCTGTATTCTTTGTGTCGTTATTGTTCTGTGACTGTTTGTGTCTGTTTGTGTAGTGTTTTGTTGCACTTTTGTTTGTGGGTGTTTATGTACTGTATTCACTGACTGTGTTCGTTTTTTAATTTTTTTGTTTAATGTGGTGACTTGATCCCTATTGTACCCATTGTTTGTTGCTATTTGTGTGATGATCTCTAGTTCTTTCTGGTAATTTTCTGTGCTGAGTGGTGCTGTGTTGTGTCTACGATGCGTGTATCTGAGTGTTGCTTCTTTTTGTGAGAGTGGGTGTTTAGAAGTCTGATGTAGAATTGTGTCAGTTGTTGTAGGCTTACGCCGGCCGGTGTGGCCGTGCGGTTCTAGTCGCTTCAGTCTGGAACCGCGTGACCGCTACGGTCGCAGGTTCGAATCCTGCCTCGGGCATGGACGTGTGTGATGTCCTTAGGTTAGTTAGGTTTAAATAGTTCTAAGTTCTAGGGGACTGATGACCACAGCAGTTAAGTCCCATAGTGCTCAGAGCCATTTGAACAATTTTTTGTGGGCTTACGGTAGATTTCAAAGCCATGCTTATCGTTTTCTTTTTTAATGGTTATATCTAAAAAGATTATTTGGTTGTTCTGTTGTTTCTCCATTGTGAATCTTATATTTCTGTGTATTGTGTTTATATCTGTATGCAACTGGTCAATTTTTGTCTGAGGTTCATCTGTTAAACAAAGGATATCATCCACGTATCTGACCTAATAAAGTATGTTTTAATTTTTTATAACATTTTTGAAAATTAAGTTTTCTACGTGGTTTATAAAAATTTTTGCTAGGGTACTTGATAATGTGGATCCCATTGGTAACACATCTTCCTGTAAATAGTATTCGTTATTGAAATCAAAGTAGTTCTGTTAAGTTATCAGTTCCAGCAACTTGTGTATTTCTTTGATATGTTCGTCTGGTAGCTGGCTGTTGTCCTTCAGGTTTCATTCTATGATATTTATTGTTTCTGCTTTTTGAATGTTAGAGTACATTTAATATTTAATTTTATATTATTTTACTGTACAATTATATGATTTAATGAATTGATGAAAGAGATCTATTCATTAATTTATTTAATACGACTTATTAATACTGCAATGAACAAATATATTTGAGAAAAAGTAACCTTGCCTTCATTCCACTCGAAAAAACCTGTATTTCAGATTCAGATATAACGTATTGTAGCTATAAATAATTGGTAGTATATAATTGGTCAACAACATAGTATAATTTTATAAAATCACATTCGTCTTAACTGATTGGAAATCCCAATGAAAAAGCAAATGGTGACTCTGTAACTTTGCCCTGACGTCATCAGTTATCCACCTATAGTCCTAATAGCTAATTATGCCGTGCGACATACGCAACTACGTATCAAGACTTTTCTATCAACTTGTATATACATAACAGAGATTAGGAACTGCACCAAGAATTAATTTTGGAAAATGTTCTTTCAGCCTGGAAAAACTAAATAAATTTTCCAAACGTATTACTTTCAAGATTTCATCACTTCCCGTTATTAGCATAGGAGCGAAATCGTTATCACTGGAAGGATCCTCGTTCTTTCCCAAGCTGGTTGGAGGGATGTATGAGACTATTGATTCCTAATCTGGAATCTTAATCAGATTTCTCGTCGCGGTATGCACACTGAAGTTTGTCATTGTACCTACAAATCAACTGATGCTAAAGCAGGAGTAGGTTTCGTCCAAAAGCTATCTTCATGTATGTACGGATCACCTAGCGCCTCGTTCTCGATGTCTTTGATCCTGATTGTATATTAAAACGTAATTTTCTTTCATTTTCTACTGTTTTTGAAAGGATACCCCCCATGTACGTATATGGCTCGACGTAACTTGGGAGCAGAAGATGCCAAAACTGAGGCACTGCTTTAAGATATCAGTATTATTAGGAGCTCTTCGATTCATTCAAAAGCTTGGTTTGGTATTCTGTACTTTCGTTTATTATACATCAGGTGAGAGTGCAGAACTGTACCGAAAGTTTTCCGGAAGTTAAGGAACACGGTCTAAACATGGCCGTCAGTTTCGTTGGCCTTCACCGTCTAGTGAATTAACGGTGCGAACCAGATTGATTCCTACAGAGGCCATGAAATATGTTCCAAATTTCTTCAAGTAAATGACGGCTGTGACAAAGATTTGTAGTTGTGTACATCCGTTCGGAGTCGCTTCTTGAAAACGGGAATTGCCTCCGCATTGTTTTTAATCATTAGGAATGGGTCGTTCCTCCAGCGATCCGCGGTAGATGCTGCTAGAAGAAAAGCAAGGAACCATAGTCAATCACTCTTTCATTGCTGTGAAAGCACCAGCAATGACGATAAAAGAGCACCGGCCGGAGTGGCCGTGCGGTTCTAGGCGCTGCAGTCTGGAACCGAGCGACCGCTACGGTCGCAGGTTCGAATCCTGCCTCGGTCATGGATGTGTGTGATGTCCTTAGGTTGGTTAAGTTCAATTAGTTCTAAGTTCTAGGCGACTGATGACCTCGGAAGTTAAGTCGTGTAGTGCTCAGAACCATTTTAACCATTTTTGAACGATAAAAGAGCGTCTGCAAAAATGAAGTTTGTTGACGACAAACATAGATGTGAGTGTTTTAGGAAGTCTATTCTGGCGGAATATCTCTACGGTGCGAAAGTGAAACGTGGACGAAAAGTTACTCTCCCAAGATGATCAAAGAAACTTTTGAAACATGGTGCTGCAGAAGACTGCTCAAGATGAGATGGGTACATTGGGTAGATAATGAGGAGAACTAAAACGAAATTGAGAGAATTGAAGTTTAAGCCACAACTTGGATGAAAGAATCGGTTGACAGGAGGCATCAACGAATCGCCAGTTTGATGATGGAAGTATAGGGAATAAAAACTCTAGAGCTACACTGAGGCAACAATGCAGTAAGCAGGTTTATTCGATTGCAGTAGATATGCAGAAATGAAGAGACTTGCCCATAACAGCCCTGGGTGGAGAGCTGCATTAAACCAGTGTTCGTACTAAAGACCACAACAACAGTGTTTGGATCAGTTATGATCATTCATATCACTTATGTTACCAAAGGTATCAGTGTTTCTAAGACAGCAAAGACCTCGACTATTAAACTACACACTTACGTGAGGAAGCTTGTACTCCGTGTCCTTTTCCTTTGATTCCTTCATTAGGCAACAGTGTGCGAGGCCTTGTTGGTGTGGTCATATCGGTCAGTAGTGTTAACACTAAATTCCTCACCGACCTCTCTCGCTCCCCTCCCCACCAAACTTGTCATCGCTGTTCCTCTCTCTCTCTCTCTCTCTCTCTCTCTCTCTCTCTATACCTCTCTTTGTTTCTGTCTGCCTCATTCTGTATCTGAACCGCAATCAAGCTGCTGAAAGCATTTGCTCAATGCTAAAGCACACTCGCCACTGTGTGAAATCAATAGCAGACGCAAATCGCTTTACAGGACAATAGCGACAATTATCAGCAGAGAGAGATCTGCGAAGCATTATTAGCGGTATACAACATCAAGCCAAGGACTGCTTTGCTGAGAGAAGCGAGTTTGTGCTCTAATAATCCGCTTAGCCGTGTGGTAGTAAGAGCGAACCAAATCAGAACCCAGTTTTTGCCTTTGACGTTATCCAGTGGCGAGTATCTGTAAATTTGTTTTTCTTTTTCCTTTTCTTTTCAAGTATGCGCTTCAGTTGCGAATAACACCTCTCTCGTTATTCCAATGAGACCACATACCACGAGATAAGCTATGTCTGGTCTAGACCTATTTTAAACTCAGTTAAACTGAAACTGTTTGATCGGATACTCCGTTTCATCTTTAATCACCTACAAACTCGGAAAATAACGATAAAGAAACATTAAAATTATTTATCACGCTGGGGCTCATTTATTTTCTTACGAGGGTGAGTCAAATGTAAACCTTAAATTTATAATACCGAATCGAAATTTCGCGCCGTTATCCTGTAAGTTGGTAAGCTTGCTACAAACAGTGTGCAGAATGGCCTGTAGGTGGCTGCATAGTGCAGATACAAACATACCGTCGCAGTAACAGTATAAAGATGGCCGCCCCATTTGCCACTTGCACCAGGAAAGAACAGCGTTCTGTTATTCGATTTTTGCGTAGTGAAGGTGTGAGACCTATTGATATTCATCGACGAATGAACGTTCAGTACGGTGATGCATGTTTGTTACAGCAGCAAATCTAAGAATGGAGTAGGAATTTCGCAAATGGTGTGACTTCATTGGAAGATGCTCCTCGTCCAGGTCAGGCAGAACGAGATGTAAATCCACAGAACTTTGCAGCAGTTGAAGCCATAGTGAAGGAAAACCACCGAGCGACACTCAGTGACATTGCAGCATGTTTACAGATTAGTCATGGATCAGCACACCACATTGTGCATGATGTGCTCCAGTTTCACCAAGTGTCTGCAAGATGGGTGCCACGGCAGCTGACTCCTGAAATGAGAGATCGACGTGTTGATGCTTGTGAAGAGCTTCGGCGCTTTGAACGAAAAGGTGATGGCTTCCTTGCAAGAATCGGTGCTGGGGACGAATCCTGGGTTCTCTTCCCCCAACCGGAAACGAAGAGAGCGAGCAAGGAATGGCGTCATTCCTCATCGCCAAAACCAAAGAAGTTTCGAACAGAACCATCAGTAGGGAAGGCTATGCTGACTATCTTTTGGGACGAAAAAGGCGCCATTTTTAAGCATTACATGCCTACAGGGACCACTGTCACCAGTGCATCATGGACAGAGCTCCTAAAAACTCATCTGCGGCCTGCAATCAAATCAAAGCGAAGTGGATTGCTGCCAGCAGGTGTCCTTTTGCAACATGACAATGCAAGGCCCCACACTGCCCGTAGAACAGTTGCAAATATCACAGAACTGCATTTTGAGTGTCTTCCTCATCCACCATACTCACCAGACCTTGCCCCAAGTGATTTCTATATATTTGGACCACTCAAAGACACAATGCGAGGAAAGAAGTTCCGTTCTGATGAAGAGATACGCCACACGGTGCTTGAGTGGTTGCGCGGACTACAAAAAGAAGTTTTTCTAAACGAATTCATGCACTTTGTAAGCGCTGGAGGACTTGCACTGAGCGTGGGGGAGGTTATGTTGTAAAGTGATACAGCTTTGTACCACTCCTGCACAATAAATAATATTTAAAAAAATTTTAAGGTTTTCATTTGAGTCGCCCTCGTATAAACAGTACTAAGTATTCTGTGTCTCAAAAACCACTGTGTTAACCAGGAGAGATAAATACGGATATTTCATTAGAAACTGTTTTTGGTACATAAATTTGGTTTTATCTAAATGACGAGAAGCTGTTTTTCTGACACGTACGACTATAACAGTAATGTCGTAAGGGCGTATAAACCAAAAGCTCTAAAGGGTACGTGGAGGGCTACGCAACGCAAAAGTAGCTGCCTTGAAATTTATTATTCAACACCAACACATACATATATTCGGTTGAAACCAAAGTATTGTGCCTGGCGGAAACTATAAAATGAAATGACTTGCGAAAAAGCAGTATCAAGTGATACACAGGCACATTTCCACACAACACTGTGTTACAGAAATTCACCCCATAAAGCAGCAAACTGGACTTAGCTATTTGAAGACGCTCCCAGCTTTGTAACTGTCGATTCCAAACACAGTGCTGTCGTTCATGTCTTGTGAAGCAATATGTGGTACCGTAGGAAACATTGCTTATTTACTTTTTATTTCTTCCTGTTTTCCTGTAAGGTGCACTGCAGTGGCAGTTTAAACAGAGCATGTTTCTTCAGTAGGGTATCAGAGAGGATGTTCTACATCTACATCTACATTGATACTCCGCAAGCCACCCAACGGTGTGTGGCGGAGGGCACTTTACGTGCCACTGTCATTACCTCCCTTTCCTGTTCCAGTCGCGTATGGTTCGCGGAAAGAACGACTGTCTGAAAGCCTCTGTGCGCGCTCTAATCTCTCTAATTTTACATTCGTGATCTCCTCGGGAGGTATAAGTAGGGGGAAGCAATATATTCGATACCTCATCCAGAAACGCACCCTCTCGAAACCTGGCGAGCAAGCTACACCGCGATGCAGAGCGTCTCTCTTGCAGAGTCTGCCACTTGAGTTTATTAAACATCTCCGTAACGCTATCACGGTTACCAAATAACCCTGTGACGAAACGCGCCGCTCTTCTTTGGATCTTCTCTATCTCCTCCGTCAGACCGATCTGGTACGGATCCCACACTGATGAGCAATACTCAAGTATAGGTCGAACGAGTGTTTTGTAAGCCACCTCCTTTGTTGATGGACTACATTTTCTAAGCACTCTCCCACTGAATCTCAACCTGGTACCCGCCTTACCAACAATTAATTTTATATGATCATTCCACTTCAAATCGTTCCGCACGCATACTCCCAAATATTTTACAGAAGTAACTGCTGCCAGTGTTTGTTCCGATATCATATAATCATACAATAAAGGATCCTTCTTTCTATGTATTCGCAATACATTACATTTGTCTATGTTAAGGGTCAGTTGCCACTCCCTGCACCAAGTGCCTATCCGCTGCAGATCTTCCTGCATTTCGCTACAATTTTCTAATGCTGCAACTTCTCTGTATACTACAGCATCATTCGCGAAAAGCCGCATGGAACTTCCGACACTATCTACTAAGTCATTTATATATATTGTGAAAAGCAATGGTCCCATAACACTCCCCTGTGGCACGCCAGAGGTTACTTTAACGTCTGTAGACGTCTCTCCATTGATAACAACATGCTGTGTTCTGTTTGCTAAAAACTCTTCAATCCAGCCACACAGCTGGTCTGATATTCCGTAGGCTCTTACTTACTGACATTCTCATCACGTACGGTAAAGTAATGCATAATGAATGTACAGATGTGTCGAGAGAGGGAAAGTCTAGTACTGGCATGTAATAACTACGTTGATGCTTGTCTGTCTACCATAATATCAAGGCAGCAATGTGTAATGCACTAGGAAGTAAAACGTGATAACAAATTTCTTGATCTGTGCCAGAAGAAACTAGCAGCATGCCATTAACGTCTTTGACAGCATCTTAATGGTGTAGATACAAGGGATGTCCCATTTATCTTGACAAGCTCAGATAACTCTTTGTCCAGAAGTAAAATAAAAAATTTATCAAGCAAATGTTTAGTTACCATGATTGCCTTTCCTGTAACATTGTTCGCTGCAGAGATATAATCTGCAGGAGGAGAGAGTGCTGTATATTTATAGACTTTTCGGTGTCATCTCTAACCAGCCCTGTAACAGAATTTCGATATATTTTGTTACTCCATGTTTAAATGAAGGCATTAATTTTTTATGTGTTAGAAATCTTTTCTGAAACAACAAAACTTACACCTGAAAATTCGGGTTTCTCCAAATGTGAAAATATGTCCCGGGGTACAATTAGTCTAGTGGCTGAATCTTTTTAACTCTAATACAAACCAATAGCGTAATCAGTAAGTTAAATAAAACTACCAAAAAGTATTACCAAAAACCAGTTACAATTTAGATACATTTTGAAGCTGAAGCTTACGTAAATGTTCACATGTTACGTAAACAGCTGAAGAAATATATAGCCTTTGACACATCATAAAATTATGTTCCTGAAGAATGAACAATGTATTCCAAATAGCTTTAATATGTTATACAGCACTTCAAAGTGAAAAACGCGAAGTATTAGCAAGTGCTATAACAATATAAAATGTAGAAAATGACGGGAACTGCTTACGGCGCTGTCTAGTGCTATTTCCTTCATGTATTTCAACAGTCAGTTATTAGACTGAAGAATCGACCAAAAAACATCATGTGTTCCTAGGTACACTACCCTCTAGGTACAGCACACTCCCCTGTCTCCTGCGTATTTTTTTAATAGAACCTTTTATTTTTTATTCTATAATCATCTTCCTCTCGTCAAGACATTTGAAAAACTTAGCACAGTGAACCATTCACGTAAGAATGAATTTTACAAAAACATAACACGAAACTGACTTTGAGTTTCCTGTACTACCGCATATTGTAAGTACTTAGAGTAATGTAACTGGTCTACTTGCTGGAGTTGACAGTAACAAACAGAACCACAATAAAAAAAGCAAAGCACACCAGTTGTTTACTCAGTCGTCTTCAGCTGAAGTTTTGTGTGGCTGCAACGTACGACAACGAAATGATACTCATCTATCTAGAATGTATATCTGCAGAACAGTAAAAGCAATACTGTATGTTCCCATTTGAGTACTGTCAACTACAGCAAGTGGACAATTTAAATTATCACAGGTACCAGCAACGTGTATTAATACAAGGAGGTCAGTTTCGTGTTACGCTTCTTTTAATACCGATATTTGCATGTTAATGGTTCACAGTGTTACATTTCCTAACAGATTTTGAGGAGCGGAAGCGGAATACCGAATAATAGATACAGTTTGCTACTTAAAATACAGGCACTGCTGCTCATATCTTCATCACAAAAGAAGTTACTAGAAACAAGCAGTCAAGCTGGTTAATTTTCTCCAGGTAGTTAAACAACATTTGCTGGAGATATTTTTTACTTTGCTTAAGAACAAAATATGAAGTGGAATGGTATCATGTCAGCGTGCTTATGACACTTTAGGAATACTACGATACCAGATGATACCAATTACTTCGTTTACAAAAAGAAAATTTCATATAATAACTATACATGGTGGTCCACTGATCGTGACCGGGCCAAATATATCACGAAATAAGCGTCAAACAAAAAAACTGCAAAGAACGAAACTTTTCTAGCTCGAAGGGGGAAACCAGATGGCGCTATGGTTGGCCCGCTAGATGGCGCTGCCATAGGTCAAACGGATAGCAACAGCGTTTTTTTTTAAATAGGAACCCCCATTTTTATTACATATTCGTGTAGAACGTAAAGAAATATGAATGTTTTAGTTGGACCACTTTTTTCGCTTTGTGATAGATGGCCCTGTAATAGTCACAAACATATGGCTCATAATTATAGACCAACAGTTGGTAACAGGTATGTTTTTTAAAGTAAAATGCAGAACGTAGGTACGTTTGAACATGTTATTTCGGTTGTTCCAATGTTATACATGTACCTTTGTGAACTTATCATTTCTGAGATCGCATGCTGTAACGACATTCCTCCCAGCAGCGAGTAGTTCGCCTTCCGCAATGTTCGCACACACTCACTGACAATGCTCTGACGCATGTTGTCAGGCGTTGTCGATGGATCACGATAGCAAATATCCTTCAACTTTCACCACAGAAAGAAATCCGGGGACGTCAGATCCGGTGAACGTGCGGGCCATGGTATGGTGCTTCGACGACCAATCCACCTGTCATGAAATATGCTATTCAATACCGCTTCAACTGCACGCGAGGTATGTGCCGGACATCCATCATGTTGGAAAGTACATCGCCATTCTGTCATGCAGTGAAACATCTTCTAGTAACATCGGTAGAACATTACGTAGGAAATCAGCATACATTGCATCATTCAGATTCCTCCCATAAGGCCGCAACATACATTAACCCACCAAGGTCGTTGATGTTCCACTTATCGCAGCCGTCGTGGATTTTCCGTTGCCCAATAGTACATATTATGCCGGTTTACGTTACCGCTGTTGGAGAATGACGCTTCGCCGCTAAATAGAACGCGTGCAAAAAATCTGTCATCGTCCCGTAATTTCTCTTGCGTCCAGTGGAAGAACTGTACACGACGTTCAAAGTGGTCGCCATGCAATTCCTGGTGCATAGAGATACGGTACGGGTGCAATCGATGTTGATGTAGCATTCTCAACACCGACATTTTTGAGAATCCAGATTCTCGTGCAATTTGTCAGCTACTGGTGTACGGATTAGCCGCGACAGCAGCTAAAACACCTACTTGGGCATCATCATTTGTTCCAGGTCGTGGTTGACGTTTCACATGTGGCTCAACACTTCCTGTTTACTTAAATAACGTAACTATCCGGCGAACGCTCCGGACACTTGGATGATGTTGTTCAGGATACCGAGCAGCATAGATAGCACACGCCCGTTGGGCTTTTTGATAACAACAGCCATACATCAACACGATATCGACCTTTTCCGCATTGGTAAACGGTCTATTTTAACATGGGTAATATATCACGAAGCAAATACCGTCCGCACTGGCGGAATGTTACGTGATACCACGTACTTATACGTTTGTGGCTATTACAGCGCCATCCATCAGAAAGCGAAAAAGGTGGTCCAACTAAAACCTTGATATTTCTTTACGTACTACACGAATATGTAATAAAAAATGGGGGCTCCTATTTAAAAAAAAAAAAAAACGCAGTTTATATCTGTTTGGCCTATGGCAGCGCCATCTAGCGGACCAACCATAGCGCCATCTGGTTTTCCCCTTCAAGCTAGACGAATTTTGTTCTTTGTAGTCTTTTCGTTTGATGCTTATTTCGTGAGATATTTGGCCCGGTCACTGTCAATGGACCACCCTGTATAAGAATTAATCATTTAGGACCTAAATATTTATGTTCATGTTTTTAAAACGATACTGAAATTTTGTAAATTCCGATTCTATAAAGTTTTTCTAAATATGAACCTGCGATTCTCCCTGGCAAGGATATAAGCGTTTTGTCTTCATCGTGTGCAGACTTAGCAGAAGTTGTGGTGAATGGTGGTCAAGTCGTTTGTGTGAGGCCGCAGAAACCTGAAGGCATTATTCGAACTGTTTGTCCATATTGTCTCATTACAATATGTGAAAAGTCTCAGAATACAAACGGTTACAATATGTTGTTAGTGGACAGAAAATGTAATGTACATGGATTTTTTGGCATTGAAATTTAGGACATACAGACAAGATCTTATAGACACAGAAAAAATGAAAGCGTCAACAACTGGTGGGGACAAAGTTCAATAGTTAACGCATGGCTATGTTACGATGAGCTTGTCGTAATGATTTTATGACATAGATGCAAAAACATTTTGATGGACTGGAATATCTATAAGGAAATCTTGATAGAGGTCTGAATTGTGTGGCTAACGACATCCGTTCTCTCGTTGCAGGTAAGGCGAAATGGAAAGGACGGTTGGTGATGAACCAGGAGGAACGAGCTATATTTCGCTTTGTGTGCAAAACTAAATGCGCTGCAAAGGTAAGAACGATAAAGCTACGTTACATTCTGCATCCGGGATGATGTGTGCTCCTGACATTCGGAAGAGAGATTAGTAGTTAACATGGCGCACTGATTACGTTGCATTGTTTTTGACACAATTGTTCACAAATCAGGCGGGTCACACTGTTGTTATAACTAATTATTATTAGTTTTGCGTTAAATCAACAGTTTAAGATATGGAAGAAGTGATACGCTATCATTAATATCCACTTTAGCTTTTTGTATATTACATTTATGTATTTTAATAAATCTTCCAAACAACAAACAAGTTACATAGCGTTTTGAAGCGAAGCACGTTCACTGCTTTCCCGTCATAAAACACTTCTGCGACACATATCGCCGGGACAGATTACAAATACGATAATATGAATTCTGTCGTGAAGTTTGCAAAGGTTGTTCTGGTGTATTTGTAAAGCGTTTTTCTGCAATGCTACATGACAATAACGTGTTACAATTGGAAGTTCGATTTTACAAACATTTACTTTTTTTATATTCTGACTGCCGTTATATTATGTGCATTGTTCATTTATTTCCAGTTTTTGTCGTCCAGTTCTGCCACAGAGTATAAATGGCATTGTCACTGTTTTGTGGAACTTTGTTACGGTTTCTTCCCTCACCGTTTTATTTATCATTCTTATCTGCCCCCATTAATAGAACTCAAGCTTTCAATTATTTTCCGTATTCCTTTCTCGTGTGTGGAGGAAATCTTATTTCCCAATTAGAATTCATCCACTATATTCACTCGTAGGATGGTCGGGAACGGGTAGTACTTGCGCTCTGACGGTTCCGCGAAAACTTATTTATGTATGTAGACAGTTCATCCATTCCGGGAATCGAGGATTTCGACTATTTTTCCCTGTTATCGACATTGATGCTGGCTGGATATCAGTCCGAGGGTCTACAAGAGTTGTTTTAATTCCAACTTCGAAGTTGGATAAAAAATGACAAAACGAATGCTTTATCGTGTGGTGTAATCACAAATTACAAAAATCTATGATTTTCTCCCGTTACTTGTACTGTGAAACATATCCTCTTGCCAAACGTCATGATTTTAGACCAACAGGAAGTGTCTTGTAGGTTACGATGAGTTAGTCTGCGAGTATCAAAATATTTGTCATAAATGGCCGTATCTGTTGACTGCATTGACTTAGAAACAAACTTTTACTATATCGCCAAGGAAACATAGACCTTGGCATTTGACAAAGTTTCAACTTCATACATCGACCTGACCCTTAGAAAAAGTGGTCTTAACAGACGGACCGACAGACAGTCAGATAACAAATGACAGGGAATTTTATTTCGTGTGATGTAATTACAAATTAATAATTTTCGGATCTTTTCCTATGTTTGTACAGTGACCCCTTCTTCCTTGCTAAATTTCACTATTCTGGATCAACGGTAAGTACCCTGTATGTTTTCATGACATGTTCCGAGTATCAAAATAAGACGACATGCGCCGGAATACGGTCTCACCCTCAAATGTTAAAACTTAAGAGATAAGTGTTGTCATCTGTTGCTGGGTGCGGAAAATATAAAAATTGTCATTGGTCTCACCCCTAAGTATCCTACTGTGATATTTAAGGGTGAGACCAATGTAAATTGGCAACAATTACCTCTAAGCTTTTACATTTGAGGGATAGCCCGCTTATCCGCGCATGCCTTCGTATGCCACAAGTTGCCGTAGCTTTTGAGTGCATTGTCTTAGAAGCTTCACTTTTTTACGTCGCCTAGGGACCGTAGACCTTAATATGTGATATAAATTATACCTCGATACGTCTATCCGATACTAACAAGGGAACCTCCCCTTAGTACCCCCCTCAGATTTAGTTATAAGCTGGAACAGTGGATAGGCCTTGAAAAACTGAACACAGATCAGTCGAGAAAACAGGAAGAAGTTGTGTGGAACTATGAAAAAAATAAACAAAACATACAAACTGAGTAGTCCACGCGCAAGATAGGCAACATCAAGGAGAGTGTGAAGTCAGGAGCGCCGTGGTCACGTGGTTAGCGAGTGCAGCTGCGGAACGAGAGGTCCTTGGTTCAAGTTTTCCCTGAAGTGAAAAGTTAACTTTTTTTATTTTCAGACAATTATTATCTGTTCGTCCGTCCGTCTGATGGATTTGACGGTGTGCACACGGAAAAATGCTCGCAGCTCGTGGTCGTACGGTAGCGTTCTCGCTTCCCACGCCCGGGTTCCCGGGTTCGATTCCCGGCGGGGTCAGGGATTTACTCTGCCTCGTGATGGCTGGGTGTTGTGTGACGTCCTTAGGTTAGTTAGGTTTAAGTAGTTCTAAGTTCTAGGGGACTGATGACCTTAGATGTTAAGTCCCGTAGTGCTCAGAGCCTACACGGAAAAATTTCAAAACGTTAAAAACATATGTTTTGACAGAGCACAGGGAAAACTGTGCGACTGCGAAACTGTTGCATTCATTTGTTGCAGTTTATGTGACAAACTCTTATGTTTTCATCACTTCTTTGGGAGTGATTATCACATCCACAAGAAAACCTAAATCGGGCAAGGTAGAAGAATCTATTTACCCATTCGCCAAGTGTACAAGTTAGGTGGGTCGACATCATATACTTGTCATGTGACGCACATGCCGTCACCAGTGCTGTATAGAATATCTCAGACGTGTTTTCCTGTGGAAGAATCGGTTGACCTATGACCTTGCGATCAAATGTTTTCAGTTCCCATTGGAGAGGCACGTCCTTTCGTCTACTAATCGCACGGTTTTGCGGTGCGGTCGCAAAACACAGACGCTAAACTTATTACAGTGAACAGAGACGTCAATCAACGAACGGATAGATCATAACTTTGCGAAAATAAAGAAAGTAAACTTCTCACTCGAGGTAAGACTTGAACCAAGGACCTCTCGTTCCGCAGCTGCTCACGCTAACCACGTGAGCACGGCGCTCCTCAGCTCACATTATCCTTGATGTTGCCTATCTTTCGCATGGACTGCTCAGTTTGTATGTTTTGCTTATTTTTTTCATAGTTCCACCCAACTTCTTCCTGTTGGAAGATCTGTGTTCAGTTTTTCAAGGCCTATCCACTGTGCCAACTTATAAAACTAAATCTGGGGGGGGGGGGGGGGGTGCGATGGGGAGGTTCCCTTGTAAGAAAAATGAGTGTGAAAACTCCGACGATAGACAGACAGGCAGACAGAGTTACGACAAAGTGATCATATAAAGGTTTCCTTTTTTGCCGATTGCGGTATGGCACCCTAAGAAAAGGTATCACATATTCCTACAGGACGTAGTATTGTACGAAAATGGAAGAGAAGTATCTGTAAAGGAGCGTCCGGACATCAATAGTTGTTGAGAACTGGGCCAATCCTCTCATTCCCATCTGTGAGGTAGAAGTAAACACTATAAGCATCGCTGCATGTGGTTTAGACGCATCTTAACATGTTTCTCAGATCTTCTTCGCAGTTAATCACATTAATGACGCACTTTTTGAAATATAGCTGGCTTCAGTCTAACTGCACCACATGTGTTGAACAAACGTTCCGGTAACGTCTGCACATTGTCGATGGGTTGGACATACACCTATGTTTATAAATGATCTCATAGCGAGAAACGTATTCCGGTCAGTTGAACGGGAAGGCCACGCTACCGGAATCTCTCGATCCATCGCCCCCCCCCCCTCCCACGCCACCTTCGAACACTACGGTAAGGTATTGTGGCACAGTCCGTAGAAAACGGGGTAACTGCCCGTCATGCATAAACCACAGCCGTTGTCTTTTTGCAAGGGTCACGTTCTGCAGTAACGTTGGTAATTCTTGATGCAAAACTCGGTGATACACAGTACCTGTTAATCTGTTCAGTATTTTGCCCTATGAGTCTGTCAGTGACAATTACTGTCCATACATTGACACTGAAGCAACTCTAGTGTCCTGCTTCCTTGATTGCTTGAAGATTTGCATGCACCCACATGTGAGTATTGCGGTAATTAATTTCACCATCTACCGAGTGAGGTGGCGCAGTAGCTAGCACACTGGACTCGCATTCGGGAGGAGGACAGTTCAAACCCGCGTCTGGTCATCCTGGTTTACGTTTCCCGTGACTTCCCTAAATCGCTTTAGGTTAATTCCGGGATGATTCCTGTGAACGGATACAGCTGGCTTCCTTCTCAGTCCTTTCCTAATCCAATGGCACCGATGACCTCGCCTTTTGGTCCCCTCCCCCGAATCAACCAACCATCTTCGTCATCGCTTGTGAATTCTGTTTCACGTGATAATAAAAGTAGCATTATTCGTCAGGAGTAAGACGGATCATATGTCAACAGGTATTAGTTTCCAGATATATAATTACGGGACCGTTTCTTCCAATATTCACCAGTGCTACCTCCTGTAGGAATGTGAGACAGTTTTTTTGACACATTTTGTATACTTCATCCGTCCAAAAACTTGCACGACTGATTTTGTACAAGCGATATCAGCACAGCGACTACGTTAGCAGTTTGAACCAACAACTGTAAAGAACAGACGTGCTTTCGACAGGACAGTTGTGGATTGGCGGTGTCAAGAATTGCATGCATAGCTGTAGTGTGTCAACGTTCCTGTGTTAGAAATCGGGATGGAGGAACATCTCTCGATTAAGTATTCGAGAGATTCTGCAACATGTTTCGAAGAACAGAAAATCGTTTACAAACTGTGATCGGCTTTCGTACGATGGGACTTCGCTGGAAAGCTAAACGTTGACAGATTTTTCTTGGAAAAAGGCATCACGGGCGACGAGACTTTGTGTTAGAGACACTGACCTACCACAAAACGACAGAGCGCAGAAATTCACATGAAGCGTCATCGACATATTGGGCAATCAAACCAACATCATTGCAAAGGGCGACCTTTCTGACAGCTACACATGGTTGTATGAACGTTCTGTACGTAAGTTGGGGCCATTATGCAGGTGACCTGAAGCATTAACTTTTCCGTGTTCTTTATTAATGTAG
Organism: Schistocerca piceifrons; assembly: GCF_021461385.2. Taxonomy (NCBI): domain Eukaryota; kingdom Metazoa; phylum Arthropoda; class Insecta; order Orthoptera; family Acrididae; genus Schistocerca; species Schistocerca piceifrons. The sequence continues at coordinate 86,892,236 of NC_060141.1, forward strand.
TCTCGATAGAATGTCGAAATTTAGAGTTGCAAAATTAATTACTGGAATGTAGACAAAGCTTCATTATTTGAGGCGCATGAAGTAGATTATATAACAAATTCATATAGTATTGTAACTTAGCAAAGTATTACGAGTTGTCACCTTGCATTGAAAACGTAGCTTGCCGTAGAGCCGGAAGGAGAGGTGATGTTGGTTCTGAAGCTCGCATAGCTAACGCTGGCTACTGGGCCAGGCGAGCAGTGTACTTGACAAACGCCACGCACAATATGTGACACATACTCTATGAATCTGAAGAAGTACTGTTAAATATTAATCGATGATGTTCATACTTAGTATACCAAATTCTTTGGATGACATAACTATAATGCTAAAATTTCAAAGTAATATCTTCAATACTTTCGGAGATATAAATTTTACCTACAACACACAGTAACTGTGCGGCCATTGTAAAACCGAGATAGGGACTGTAATGTATTCATCAGCAGTATCAACTGATACTACAACTAAGAGGATACGTTTATATAATCCAATTCTCTGGAATTTTCGTTAGTTTCATTGTCGCAGAATTCTGATGTAATTAACAGTACATTTGAAAATTATTATTTCATTGTATTATGGTTATGTGTGTTTTGGAGAGATTAAGAGAGTGAATGGAGGAGATACGTAGAGTGGGAATGTGATGTTTTAGGAAAACTATGTAAATGTAAGCTTGAGAATGTTGCTGTGTAGTAGGGGAATTTGTGACGTATATCGGAGTGAGCTTGATTTTGTAAAAGGCAGCCAGAATTGGCATTGAGTATTAAATTCATTAGTCATTGATTTTGTGTGAAAGGAATCGTATTTTATTTTCATTAAATTTTATCTAGTTTCGGAATTACGAGATTTCTCGTCTGAATTACGTGTGGTAATCCGATTGGCTGAAATTTGGAATACCGCTGGTATAGAAATGCTCGAGGCAATCTGATTGGCTGCTTCACATACTACCCAATCGGAATTCAACATTTGCCGCGCGTTTGAGTAGGGCTTTGTGCCTCAGATCTATGAGTCGATATAGTCGCTCGGGAGCCGTCTTCTGGTTAACATCTACGTTGAATCGCGCTGATCAAATTTGCACCAAAATGGATAAATCCTCGCGTTTGATCGATTCTCATGTAGTTAGTGAAAAGCGAGTACAGTACTGAGTATTGTGAGAAAGCTTGAGCTATGTGAGTGATTTAGTTTATGAGATTTCGCTTATGAACATTTGGGTCTTAACTTTTTACGGAGACAGTCAATAACATTGCATACTTAATGTCGGAATATTAAATAAGGATTTGACAGCTATTTCTTGTGTTCTAAAGACAATAAACAAGCTTAAGTAAATTTTAGACACTTTTCAAATACGTCATGCAAGAATGCCGAACGCCTGGTAGTTTAACTAACTTTGAGATAGACTGGAGTTATGTTGCTTTTGCATGTAGATATTTAGTCGAATTTTTGTCAACACTGTTTTTGTCGGCTAAACCAATATCTACCATCGCATAGTGAAGGGGCACATAAGCTGGAGCCTGTCCAGGGAGGTGGACGGATTGTTTAAAGGATAATGAGAAAGCAACCCGGCCCGCCACAGTATGTAAGTTTTCTATTTGGGCAACCGCACTTTAATCAATCCTAAGTTAAAAGAAATGTTGTGGTCAAATCTTATAACAGATTATAGAGTCCGCTTGTAGCTGCTAATCCTTATTTTAGTGTGCAATCAACGTACGACCGATTCAGCAAGAATGAAACTCATCTTGAGATTGAATTTGGTTGGATTACATTAAGCCATTAAAGCAGTACGAAGTTAGAACGTTCTGTATCCATATGAACGATTACTCTGCAATTTTTTATGTGCTTTAAAAAATTTCTGAATTAACGTAGTTTATCGACCAGTGTTGTTAACCATGACTGTTTAACCTGGGGCGTACTTTGGAGACTGAGACGCCAATTACGCGCCAATGAAGATGCGTTTCTCTGTCGAATATTTCACACTCCGGCAAGAACCGTGTGAGTAAAAAATGCAATAATTGAGAAAAATCGAACAAGAGAACAAAACTAAATGTCCACATTACTGTTGCATGGCGTATAATGGAATCTACTGCGAAAAGCACTTTCATGAAATCCAAATGAAGCTTATACTGACTCAATATAAGTTACATAGAATTTCTTCAGTAGATTTTGATCAGGTACTGCACTTATGAGTTCCATCACTCTTCTTCCCAGATGCGATAAGGTGAGCTGTCGCTTGGTGCCCATAGTCAACGCGAAGAGAAATCTGTTTCGTAAACTTTCGTATTACGCTTCATTGTACGACACTGGAGATACTAATATAGTTTCAATAAAAGAGTAGAAGAAATCAGTATAAAGGCAAGGATATCTGGAGGAAAATTAACATTGTCGGGTGGAGCAGTTGTGTACAGCTTGTATGACACCCAATGTACCAACAAATTCAGTCAAATGGTATCGCATTTGATGTCAGTAGTACAGTATGTAAGAAGAGATCAACGATTCTGATGGTAGTGGGTGGAACTTAGCACACACGTCAAAAAAAGTTTTGCATCACGCCGGTTCCCAGAACTCATGAAGACAGACGTTGACTGTGGATACTGTATCACAGACGCAGTCCCTTTGAGTGTTTAGAGATGTGACTAAACCCACCCAAAAATGTAAACCACCATGCATGATCTGCGCCCCTTAGACGGAGGCGGTCTGACAGCCGATCAGTTCCAGACATTCCACCAGGAAGGAGGTACACGGCTCGTGCTGTCTGCAGCTCAATCATGCCTAGACGGTCAATACTGCGGTTCGATCGCGTCCGCATTGTTACTTTGTGCCAGGAAGGGCTCTCAACAACGGAAGTGTCCAGCCATCTCGGAGTAAACCATAGCGATGTTGTTCGGAGATGGAGAAGATACAGAAAGACAGGAACTGTGGATGACATGCGCCATTGAGGCCGCCCAAGGGCTACTACTGAAGTGGATGACCGCTACCTACGGATTCTGGCTTGGAGGAACCCTGACAGCAACGCCACCATGTTGAATAAAGCTTTTCGTGCAGCCACAGGACGTCGTGTTACGACTCAAACTGTGCGCAATAGGCTGCATGATGCGCAACTTCACTCCTGACGTCCATGGAGAGGTCCATCTTCGCAACCACGACACCATGCGGTGTGGTACAGATGGGCCTAGCAACATGCCGAATGGATCACTAAGGACTGGCGTCACGTTCTCTTCACCGATGGGTGTCGCATATGCCTTCAACCAGACAATCGTCGGAGACGTGTTTGGAGGCAACCCTGTCAGGCTGAACGCCTTAGACACTCTGTCCAGCGAGTGCAGCAAGGTGGAGGATCCCCGCTGTTTTGGGGTGGCATTATGTGGGGTCGACGTAAGCCGCTGGTGGTTGTGGAAGGCGCCACAACGGCTGTACGCTACGTGAATGCCATCCTGCGGCCGATAGTGCAACCATATGGGCAGCATATTGACGAGACATACGTCTTCGTGGTCGAGAATTCGCGCCATCATCGTGCACATCTTGTGAATGACTTCCTTCAGGGTAATGACATCGATCGACTGGAGTGGCCAGCATGTTCTCCAGACATGAAGCCTGTAGAACATGCCTGACATAGATTGAAAAGGGCTGTTTATGGACGACGTGACCCACCAACCACTCTGAGGGATCTACGCCGAATCGCAGTTGAGGAGTCGGACAGTCTGGACCTACAGTGCCTTGATGAACTTGTGGATAGTATGCCACGACGAATAAAGGCATGCATCAGTGCAAGAGGACGTTCTACTGGGTATTAGAGGAACCGGTGTGTACAGCAATCTGGACCACCTCCTGTATAGGTCTCTCTGTATGTTTGTACATCATGTAATGTGTGGTTTTCACGAGCAGTAAAAAGGACGGATATGATGTTTATGTTGATCTCTATTCCAGTTTTCTGTACAGGTTCAGGAACTCTCGGAACCGATGTAATGCAAAACTTTTTTTGATGTGTGTGTAAAGGCAGTCGCCCCTGTGCGGCTATGGTGTGTGTATACATACCATTACTGGAAGGAGTAAACAAACACCAGTAATCATAGTGAGTATTGTGCACATTAACCAATATCATGATAGTTCCACAGGAAAAACAGTTATCATCGGATAAAAAAGCAAAAATCGGCGTGTACAAGAATTTTTTTATTTTTTATTTATATTTTTTTATAAGAGATGGGGCCCCTCCACGCCCGCACCAACGTGGTGACCAAACCAAAAGTTCTACTGTCACCTCCGTCAACATGTTAGTCATCTAGTAAGTGGATCACACGATGCTGGGCTGTGATGTTATCCGTGCGTCTGGGTAAGACTATGCATTAACATGGTCCATCAGATGATAGTGGACGAAACGCGAGGGAGGGTAGCGATTTGAAGAGCAGAGGGAAAAATGTGCCAAGGCTCGTGCTGTGGGAAAAAAACCCCGGCGACAGTGGGATGGGTAGTAAGAGCAGTAGTGGCTTACTAGCTGAGATAGTTCATGCAAGGTTGGATTTGTTAGTATGGGTATCATGCATCATTACCGTGGCAAGAGATGGCGATGTAGCCCAGTTGCTGCAGCCGCTACATTCCTGGAACAATCAAGATCGTTATATAGTAGTGGGAGCTCAGCCATAGGACATCTCACTGTGTGGGGGATGTGCGGAGCTTGTCTGCATGCAGTGTACGGTACGGCTTCCCTGCGTGGTGTCAGTTATTCGGCAGTGTATTCCAGCTGGATATCCAGTAATGGCGTCTGATTAACTGGGGCTCACCTGTACCGTTGTGTTTGAGAGTGCTTGGCCATAGATGTTAGGTCCTTACAAGTATGTCGTTTGGTCTTTTATTTTTCCATCTATGGTTGTGGTCGTAGTTCCCCAGATTCAGAATAAACGGGTTCTGCGAATGTCTGGAGTTTCTATATAGTCTTGTGGTGGGTTTGTGGATTACCTCCGTGAGAGTCTCAAGTCGGTATTCCCGGTGAAAGTCCGCGATGCGTGTGTATCGTGGAGCATTGCTTATGATTTAGAGTACTTTGTTTTGTATGAGCTGCAGACGGCGCAGGTGTGTAGGCGCAGCGTATCCCCAGACAGGAGCTGCGTACGTCATCAGGGGTCAAATAAATGTTATGTACATGGACCTCGACACCCTTCTGTTGAGTGTGCTACGCCTGTTGAGCATAGGGTAGAGCTGTTTGGGCCTCGCGCTAGCTCGATTGGTCATGTGTTGTATGTGGTCCCCCCAGAGTAATTTCCGGTCCAGCCAGACACCGAGGTATTTGACTTTCTCACGGAAACGTATTGGGCGTGCATGTAGAGATATTTGTCTGCCGTGTCGGTGTTTGCGAGTTGCTTCGGTCTTCTAGTGAACAGAACGGCTTCGCACTTGTCGACTTTTACTCTAACACGCCATTTCTCCAACCAAGGCTCAGCCACTCTGAGTGCACCGAGCGAGGTAGCGCAGTGGTTAGCACACTGGACTCGCATTCGGAAGGACGACGGTTCAATCCCACGTCCGGCCATCCTGATTTAGGTTTTCCATGATTTCCCTAAATCGCTCCAGGCAAATGCCGGGATGGTTCCTTTGAAAGGGCGCGGCCGACTTCCTTCCCCATCCTTCCGTAATCCTATGAGACCGATAACTTCGCTGTTTGGTCTCTTTCCCCAAACAACCAAACACTCTGAGTGCAGTCTGTAAGCGTGACGTAATGTTTGATGGTTTCCAATCGTGCGCGAGGGTGGCTGTGTCATCCGCGTAGATTGCCATCGTTGTGTTGTGTGTGGTTGGGAGATCGTTTATGTAGAGGTTGAACAGTGGGGGCCCTAGGATGCTTCCCTGGGGTACTCCCGCGTGTATACCGTGTCGTGTTGAAACTCCTCTCTCTGAGATATGAGTGTATTAGACGCACCAGCCCGTCCGGGAATCCCGCGTCGCTGAGTTTGCAAATGAGGCCGTTGTGCCATAGAGGGTCGAAAGTCTTTTCGATGTCCAGGCACACCGTCCCTGTTGCTTTGTTTGTGTTGAAGCCATGTGTTATATGTTCAACGACCCGTAAGAGTTGTTGTGTTGTGGAGTGGTGATTCCTGAAGCCGAATTTCTCCGGTCTCAGGATGTCATTTTTTATGCAGTGCCTAGTGATGCGTTTGAGAATCACCTTCTCAACAATCTTACTGAGCGAGCTCAGAAGGCTGACGGGTCAGTAATTTTGTGGGAGGCTGTGGTCTTTCGCCGGCTTCCTGAACATCAGAACCTTGGCCGACTTCCAAAAGGCGGGGAAGTATTGGTGTTTTAGTATGGCATTCGTTATGTGTGTTAGGTACTCAGTAGCTTTATCCGTGAACTCCTGGAGGATACGGTTTTGAATGTCATCATGACCAGGGGCTTTCCTAGCAGCGGAATGCATTATAGCCCAGGAGACTTCGGCTGTGCTGGCATGTCGAATGTAGTCGCGCGATGGTTGGGCTAGAATTCGTGTAACCTCCTGGTCAGTAGCGTGTATGAACACTGGATCTGATGGTACCAGGTTCGGTGTGAATGACGCTGCGAGTGAGTGTGCGGGCCATTAGTTCTGCTTTCTCTTCCGCTGAGTATGCAGGTCCGTCAGGCCCTTGAAGCTTTGGGGTATATATTTTCTCCCTTGTGAAGTGTCGGGCTAGTTGCCACACGGCAACTCGCGCGGTGCCCAGCCCTTCGAGTTTTTGGTTCCACTGTTGTGTTTGTATTTTATCGTGTATGATACCCTGTAGCCTGTTAATGTGCCGTTTGAAGTACTGACGCCTGGTTCGCTGCCATTGTCTCCTGAGGCGATTCCTCATTTAGGCCCAGGGTTTCCTGGGGCAGGACCACACTGTCTTGTTGTGAGGTGCGATCAGGTACGGTGCCCGCCATTGCGTCCTGGACGGCGTTAGTGAAGGTTTCTACTGCCTCGTCAATTTGTGCTGTTTCGTTAATTTTGTGTATGGGTGGGATGTGGCTATCGAGCGTTTCCTTGAACAATGTCCGATTCGCACACCCGTAGTCCAACATCCTGCGTTGTTCCATGTGCTGCAGTGTTTCCTCAATGTATAGTATTACAGGTTGGTGGTTTGAGGGCATATCGTTTTCAATGGCAACGTTGAGTGTGAATGTAATGCCCTTGATGAGGGCCATGTCTGACACGTCTGGCCTGTGTCCCCTCTGATAGGGAATGTCCGTCGGTTCAGTCGGCGCAAGTATAATGTAGTTTCTGCCTAGTGAATGTTCCTACAGTTTTTTGCCGTTGGGATTTCGTATGCGTGAATTACATTCCGGGTGTTTTGCGTTCAGATCTACAGTGACTATTACTCACGGTGAGATGTTGAGTAGTGTGCTGATATCGCGTGTCGAAATGCCTACAGGGCTGTTGTATACCGATATCAGTGTGGTGTAGGCTCCGTTGAACTTGACTCTGACGGCCGTAGCCTCGATTTTTTCCAGTTCAGGGAGCTCTATGTTTGTGTGCTCAATGTCTTTGTGTATGACGATTGCAGTTCCACCTGACACGGCGTCGCCGCGGCAAATTCTGCCCTTTTGTTGTGGATCGAGTCTGCATTCCAGAACAGGATCTGTGATAGGGTGTGCGGGTTTGCGTTACGGGCCGGGTGTGGTATATTATTCATGTAACAGTGTGAAAGAGTGTAGTGATGGCAGTGTGTATGACAGCCCAGTATTGCCCGGGTTCGGCGCTCATGAGCTGGATGATGAGTGTGGTGACGGCCGTCAGCACCTTGGTAAGGATTTGAACCGTCGTGTGTCGAGGGAATAGTGTTTCCAGTATTCCCCCAGGTGATGTGTTGGGGTTGGGTGTGGCAGCCTGAGGTGCAGTTGTAGAGTTAGCGGGCGCTTGTGCGGGTATTGGTGTGTTGTTAGGAGTGGTATTTGGGTTTATGTTTTGTGACAGAGGTTGTGGCGCCTGTGTTACTTCTGTGGTGAGGGGGATGGTAGTTTGGGTTACAGTCTCGATGTCTTGTTGACTGTTTTCCTGTGTGTTCTTGGTCTGTTGTTGCTGGGTGGCCTGTTGTGGTGATTTGGTGTTCCCCGCCCTGCGTTTACGTGTAATTCTATTCTTCCTCTGGGCTTGGGGTTCTGGGGGTTCTTGTGTGGGTGTGTTTTCCTGCATAGCGTGCGTTTCTTCGCAGCATGCGACTTCAGGGTGTGGGGTCGTGCTGTTTTGGGGCATAGTTGTTGGTACCATTGCTTGTTGGGTTCCAGGTGTTGTCTGTGGCTGTTGTGTAGCTGTTGCAGCGGTTGTTCCGCGTGTGTGTGAAGGGCGCTGAGGTTCCGCGGCCTGTGCCGTTCCACCAGGGCGTGCAACCGTGGCAAACGTTATGCCTTTCCTTACTGGGTTCGGCGCTGGCCTTGGGCGTGGAATTCCGTTCTGTACCCTGTTCGTGTCTTGTTTGCGCTTCAGCGCCTGTTTGTATGCACTGCAGTGCCTGAAGTTGGCCGCATGGGGCCCACTGTAGTTGGCACAGCGTCGCTGGTTTGGCTGTGTTTGTGTGCAGGTGTTGACCGGCCGGAGTGGCCGTGCGGTTCTAGGCGCTACAGTCTGGAGCCGAGCGACCGCTATGGTCGCAGGTTCGAATCCTGCCTCGGTCATGGATGTGTGTGACGTCCTTAAGTTAGTTGGGTTTAATTATTTCTAAGTTCTAGGCCACTGATGACCTCAGAAGTGAAGTCGCATAGTGCTCAGAGCCACTTGAATTTTTTTGTGCAGGTGTTGGATCTGTGGTTGCCAGCACATCCGCGGCAACGAGTTTCCAGGCCACAACGGAGGGCCGAGTGGTCGAATCGCTGGCAGTTGTTTTTCTGCAAGCGTTAAATGGCCAGTAAGTTGAATCGTCAAGTGCAATGATAGATAATTTCGTTAGATTAAGTGCATGGATGGAAAATACAGGCAAAGCAGAAAACTATCTGAGAAAATCGAAACGGCTACATTGGCCCAAAGCAAGGGCCGAAAACCTTTATCCTTCTCAACATGTTGCTGATTTACAATTGTCAGTAACTGCCAGCCGTCAACGAAATATTTTGTTTCATGACAAACATCTTGCATTCCAAAAACGGCTGCAGAAACCTCTAACACCCAAACATAAGCAGGCTAGATAGTAATATATGTTATGGACTTGATAATGGGATAAATTGATGAGAAGTAGTTTTTAATTAAATAGGCTGGATGGGTTTTAGTATTATTGGCATGATCTGAAAACAGAACAGCATGTAATACTGAGCAGAAAATTTCGTGATGGAACTGTTACGATTTGGGCAGCCTTCTGCAGTAATGGTAAATCGCGCATTGCTTGTGTGACAGCTTGACTAGAATGTCTAACGGTTCGACAAGATAATGCATCTGTGCATGTTTCAGTTACAACCGCAAAGTGGTTTGAAGGTGAGGATATCAATGAATGTTCTGTCCTGGCCTGCACGCAGCCCGGATGTAAAACTATTGGAAAACCTTTGGGGAAAACTTGAAAAGCATGTTTACCGCAATGGGAGGCAGTCTCAGGCCTTACCTGAGGTGAAAAGTATAATACGAGAGTAGTGGGTGACAATTACACTGCAAGACCTGCAATCCCTAACAAAATCAATACCGAAGAGCGTTTTTGAAGTGATGAGGAAGAACGGAGGTTGGACAAAGTACTAAAAGTGTAGTAACACAACAGACAGTGAGTTCCTTTACAACAGTTTCCCAATCCTCTTTTTCTTTTACTCGTGTTGTGAAAGAAACTACGCTATTGGCCACTTAAATCGCTACAACAAGAAGAAGACGTGCTACAAACGTGAAAATTAACCGACAGGAAGAAGATGCTGTGATATGCAAATGATTAGCTTTTCATAGCATTCACACAAGGTTGGCGCCGGTAGCGACACCTACAACGTGCTGACACGAGGAAAGTTCTAACCGATTTCTCAAACACAAACAGCAGTTGATCGGTGTTGCCTGATGAAACGTTGTTGTGATGCCTCGTGTAAGGAGGAGAAATACGTACCATCGCGTTTTGATAAAGGTCGGATTGTAGCCTATCGCGATTGCGGGTTATGGTATCGCGACATTGCTGCTCGCGTTGGTCGAGAGACAATGACTGTTAGCAGAATATGGAATCGGTGGGTTCAGGAGGGTAATACGGAACGCCGTGCAGGATCCCAACGGCCTCGTATCACTAGCAGTCGAGATGACAGGCTTCTTATCCGCATGGCTGTAACGGATCGTGCAGCCACGTCTCGATCCCTGAGTCAACTGATGGGGACGTTTGCAAGACAACAACCATCTTCACGAAGATTTCGACGACGTTTGCAGCAGCATGGACTATTAGCTCAGAGACCATGGCTGCGGCTACCCTCGACGCTGCATCACAGACAGGAGCGCCTTCGATGGTGTGCACAACGACGAACCTGGGTGCACGAATCCAGGTTCTGTTTACAGCATCATGATGGTCGCATCCGTGTTTGGCAACATCGCGGTGAACGCACATTGGAAGCGTGTATTCGTCATCGCCATACTGGCGTATCACCCTGCGTCATGGTATGGGGTGCCATTGGTTACATGTCTCGGTCACCTCGTTCCGCATTGACGTCACTTTGAACAGTGGATGTTACATTTCAGATGTGTTACGACACGTGGATCTACCCTTCATTTGATCCCTGCGAAACCCTACATTTCAGCAAGATAATGCACGACCGCATGTTGAAGGTCATGTACGGACCTTTCTGGATACAGAAAACGTTCGACTGCTGCCGTGGCAAGCACATTCTCCAGATCTCTCACCAATGGAAAACGTCTGGTCAATGGTGGCCGAGCAACTGGCTCATCAGAATATGCCAGTCACTATTCTTGATGAATTGTGGTATCGTGTTGAATCTGCATTGGCAGCTGTACCTGTACACGCCGTCCAAGCTCTGTTTGACTCAATGCCCGGGCGTGTCAATTCCGTTATTACCGTCAGAGGTGGTTGTTCTAGGTACTGATTTCTCAGGCTCTAGGCACCCAAACTGCGTGAAAATGTAATCACATGTCTGTTCTAAGTATAATATATTTGTCCAATGAATATCCGTTTATCAGCTGCATTGCTTCTTGGTGTAGCAATTTTAATGGCCAGTAGTGTATATAATTACTTCGTGATTGTTTACGTCATATATGTGCCTACTGCTTTTATAATAAAACGATGCAGCGTGCTACAAACATTGTACAACTACCTCCCAAAGAGCCCTGTCTTTATACTGATGTCCACTATTGCAGTATCGCAGTTCAGTTCCCATTACGTAAGGGAGGACGCCGCTAGAGCGGCGACGTGCCGCAGCGCTCTTTTTGCGGACACTCGCTTTGACCGCGGGCCTTCCACGCGCCGCCGAGTGGCCGGCGAGACCATTAAGACGGGTGCGGCGAGCGCCGTGTCTGAGGCCAGCCCGGGACAGAGCGCGGCCGAGCAGCGAGCAACAAGTGCCCGCAATTTGTCGCCGCTCCCACACCACAGCTCAGGGCCGCCCCACAGCCGATCTGTAATTGAGTGAACCCAAGGCGTGGGAGGGGCGTGGCGAGGGGAAGAGAAGAGAAGGGATGGGAAGGGAAGAGGAGGCGGCTTGGCTTCGCGGACCGGGCTCTCACTTTCTCCAGATTTCTCTGGAGACACTGCCGGCTCAAGCCGGAGGCGGAACACAATGTGTATTACCGGTGAGATTTCAGATAAACACGGTGATGGTTAGGCTTTCGTTTCCACATACGAGGCAAAGAAATAGACCTTTTGTAAGTAAGATTACACGATATACGAGGGTCGTCGGCAAAGTAAGTTCCGTTTCTGTTTCTATCCGCGGCAGCGGTACGATAGCAGCGCCGAGCAAGCGCGGCAGTTACTCTGACTCAAGGAGAAGACATTGAGGCGTAGCGCCGTATAACGATCCTGCCTTGGAGGCGGTTAAGTGGGAGATGTGTCTCAGAGCTGGATAGTGACAGACGGTGATGCGAGACTGGACGCGCACGTAATTAATGTATCAGCCGATAGAGAACAACGTTGGATAGGGGACTGATTTAGTTTCGATTGTGCCCACTAGACTGCACTAAAGTAATAGAATGTTTTTCATAAACTGTTCTAGTATTTTCATAAAGTATTACTATGTCTTTTTGTGTTTGTAAAATGTTATAAATGTGTTTTAGCAGTATGAATAGTGCGTGAGTGTGGCTTAAGGTTAATACGAAGATAATTGTTCAACGAGTTATGTAGTGGGATTTAGTGTGGGAACATTTCGAAGAAGTAAGGATGTGGACAAAGAGGATTTTGTACAATAGATTTGTAAAGTAAGTTTATGGTAAAGGGAAGTTAATTCAGGTATAAATAACAATAGTAAATAACTTTATGCATAAGCAAAACTTCAGCATATTAGATCATTACGTCGGTAAAAAGTGCAGTCGTTAGGTTTACTATTTTGCGATTGGTTATTGATGAAAAGCGCGGATTGACGCTGAAGAATGTTGTTTCGCTATTGGCTGTTTAGTAAACTGACCAATGGTAAAGCAATTTTCTTCGCGCGCCTTTCTCTGCTGGTAGAGAAGACTTAGAGCATTCTAGAGAAGAGTGGGAGCCTAAGCCTGAAACAGTTCGGACGTGTGTAGTAGTAGTTCCGATGGAAATGATAAGTTGCCCGATCTAGCAGTGTTTCATACATCAAAAGTGTGGTAAAGTGACGGCATAATTATTCCGATGGGCGCGTAGAAATTTTAAGTGAATTTTGTGACGAGAAAAGACATATATTTCGCGTGGCGTATTGAGCAGGTCGGTGGCTAAAAACTGTGACTGCATTTGGTAACGACAGACTTAATATTTGGCGAGCATTACCAATCAAAAACAATCAGTATTTTTGTATCTATTACCTTTTAGGGTAAATGTAACGCCAAAAACTTGCTAACGTGAGTGAAAGGGATTGTGAGTGACTGTGTTAAGACTAGCACGGACTTGGCAGTGATACTTGTTCACCTAAGTTTCAGAATATATTAATGGAGGACAAAGTTTCCGACCATTCATTTCGTGCGAAAACTTTCTCCCGAAACGTGGATTAGTGACTTTAATTGCAGCCTGGTTCACGTCGAAGTACAGTAGGTTTCGCTCGGCTTTCCTACTGATGATCTGCTGAGACAATGTTCACAGGTGGGTGCAGGTTCGTCGTAAAGGGACGGAAAGAACCACGCCGCCGGAACATGTACACCATTTTAAGATCACTGCTGCCGAAATGTGCTTTGAAGTGCTTCTCTATAACGTCAGCCGTAATTGAAAATGCCACCGCGTGTGAAATCAGATCTGTGATTCGTTTTCTAAATGCAAAGAAAGTTAAACCAAAGGAAATTCATCGGCAAATCTGCGAAGTTTACGGACAAAATGCTATTAGTGATTCAACAGTTAGGAGATGGGTCAGAATCTTCACTGAAGGACGTGATCAAGTGCACGATGAAGAACGAAGTGGACGCCCGTATATAGTTACTGATGAACTGGTCCACACAATTGAAGAGAAGACTAAGCACAACCGTAAGTTTACACTTAGTGCCCTTGCTATGGAAGATCCGTAAATCTCACGATAAGTAATTCATAAAATTGTCACTAAAAAACTGAAATTTCGAAAACTTTGGTCACGTTGGGTACTCAAAATTCTTACTGAACATCACAAAAAACAGCGGACTGGCAGTGCACTTCAGTTTTTGACACTCTACAATGAATAAGACGATGGTTTTCTTTCTCAAATAGTCACGGGGGATGAAACTTGGGTATCGTACGACACCCCTGAAACAAAATGGCAATCAGTGGAATGGAGGCACACTTCATCCCCAACGGAGGTTAAGCCTAAGAAAATCTTGACACCTCGAAAAGTCATATGCACCGTTATTTTAGAACAGAAAAGCATTTTGCTGATTGATTCCTTACCACGAGGCCAAACAATCAATGCACATGGTTACTGCGAGACCATTAACAAATTGCGCAGAGCAATACAGAACAAGCGCCGAGGATTCCAGTCAAAAGGTGTTTTTTTTTTTCTTTCACGATAATGCCCGACCTCACACGGCGAATGTGACCAAACAACTCTTAGTGGAATTTCACTGGGACATGTTTGATCATCCTCCATACAGCCTGGACCGCGCTCCTAGCGACTTTTATCTCTTTCTTTCTTTTGCTTGCCCCTTTGTCCCACAATGACGCAGGGTTAATTTAAGGGGTGGCCGGATGTCCTTCCTGCCGCCACCCCGTACCCCCAGGGACAGAATTAGTGTACCCCAACTGTCTGCGTCTAGTGTAATCCATGGAATAGTGCGAATGTGTTCAGATGTCTGCGAGACGTGTAACTGAGGTGGGACGTGGGGACCAGCCCGGTAATAACCTAGGGGGATGTGGAAAACCGCCTAAAAACCACATCCAGACCGGCTGGCACACCGGCTTCCGTCGTTAAGCCGGTTGGCGGATTCGATGCGGGGCCGGAACGCCTTCCCGAGTCCAGGAAGCAGCGCATTCGCGCTCTCGGCTAACCTGGCGGGTAGCGACTTTTATCTCTTCTTACACCTAAACTCTGTCCTTGGTGGTCGACACTTCAACGATGATGGCAAGCTGAAAGAACATGTTACCACATGGTTGAATACACAGGCGGCAACCTTCTATGAAGAAGGCATACAAAAACTTGTCCCACGCTATGACAAGTGCCTATAAAATTTCGGAAGCTATGTAGAAAAGTAGTTTAACCGTTGTAGATTTTTTCAATAAATATTTTTTCTGTATCTGTGCATGTTTGTTATATATAACCAAACTAAACTTAATTTGTGGACGTACCTCGTACACTGACGTTAGAGAAATTGCAGTACCAAGAACAGACGTGTGACGTAAATGGAAGTTGGCAGGCGTTTATCTCTGTCTGAAAGATGATGTCTATTAAAATTTCGCACCAGTCGCATACGAGTGGAGCTAATAGCGCCGCTATGAACATGCAAATCGGATTTGCCTTAAATACAAGCGCTAACGGTCGCGAGTGTTAATTACCTTACAGATTAGACATATTAAGTTCATATTAATCAAGAATACGTATAATGAGTCAAAGATACCATTACCCTACCTCACTGAGTTTGAACGAGGGTAGTGTATAATAGGGCTAGAAGGAGCTGAATGTTTCTTCTGCTATACTGCAGAAAAATTAGGCTGGAATATACCTACTGTACATGACTGCTGGCAGCGACGGTCACGGTAATGTATGGTCGCAGGGAGACCGGGCTCCGAACAGCCACATGGCACTACAGAGAGGGATGATCATCGTGTTCGGCGTATGACTGTGGTGCATTGTACAGGGTTATTACAAATGATTGAAGCGATTTCACAGCTCTACAATAACTTTATTATTTGAGATATTTTCACAATGCTTTGCACACACATACAAACACTCAAAAAGTTTTTTTTACGCATTCACAAATGTTCGATATGTGCCCCTTTAGTGATTCGGCAGACATCAAGCCGATAATCAAGTTCCTCCCACACTCGGCGCAGCACGTCCCCATCAATGAGTTCGAAAGCATCGTTGATGCGAGCTCGCAGTTCCGGCACGTTTCTTGGTAGAGGAGGTTTAAACACTGAATCTTTCACATAACCCCACAGAAAGAAATCGCATGGGGTTAAGTCGGGAGAGCGTGGAGGCTATGACACGAATTGCTGATCATGATCTCCACCACGACCGATCCATCGGTTTTCCAATCTCCTGTTTAAGAAATGCCGAACATCACGATGGAAGTGCGGTGGAGCACCATCCTGTTGAAAGATGAAGTCGGCGCTGTCGGTCTCCAGTCGCGGCATGAGCCAATTTTCCAGCATGTCCAGATACACGTGTCCTGTAACGTTTTTTTCGCGGAAGAAAAAGGGGCCGTAAACTTTAAACCGTGAGATTGCACAAAACACGTTAACGTTTGGTGAACTGCGAATTTGCTGCACGAATGCGTGAGGATTCTCTATTACCCAGATTCGCACATTGTGTTTGATCACTTCACTATTAAGAAAAAATGTTGCTTCATCACTGAAAACAATTTTCGCACTGAACGCATCCTCTTCCATGAGCTGTTGCAACCGCGCAGAAAATTCAAAGCGTTTGACTTTGTCATCGGGTGTCAGGGCTTGTAGCAATTGTAAGCGGTAAGGCTTCTGCTTTAGCCTTTTCCGTAAGATTTTCCAAACCGTCGGATGTGGTACGTTTAGCTCCCTGCTTGCTTTATTCGTTGACTTCCCCGGGCTACGCGTGAAGCTTGCCCGCACGCGTTCAACCGTTTCTTCGCTCACTGCAGGCCGACCCGTTGATTTCCCCTTACAGAGGCATCCAGAAGCTTTAAACTGTGCATACCATCGCCGAATGGAGTTAGCAGTTGGTGGATCTTTGTTGAACTTCGTCCTGAAGTGTCGTTGCACTGTTATGACTGACTGATGTGAGTGCATTTCAAGCACGACATACGCTTTCTCGGCTCCTGTCGCCATTTTGTCTCACTGCGTTCTCGAGCGCTCTGGCGGCAGAAACCTGAAGTGCGGCTTCAGCCGAACAAAACTTTATGAGTTTTTCTACGTATCTGTAGTGTGTCGTGACCATATGTCAATGAATGGAGCTACAGTGAATTTATGAAATCGCTTCAATCATTTGTAATAGCTCTGTACTTCATCTGCAGCATCAATTTGAGAAGCAGTGTGCACTACAGTGGCACAACGAACTGTTACACACTGGTTACTTCAAAGAAACCTCCGAGCCAGACGCCCTGTAGCGTTACTGGTCCCAAACCACCGCCATTTGCGATTTCAGTGGTGTCAGGCGAGACATCATTGGAGGAAAGGGTGGAGATCTGTGGTGTTTCCTGATGAAAGCTGGTTCTGCCTCGGCGCCAGAGGTGGCCTTTTGTTGATTAGGAGGAGACCAGCTCAAGGCCTGCAACCTACCTGTTTGTGTGCTAAACACGCTGGACCTACAATTGGAGTTATGGTCTGGAATTCGATTTCGTACGACATTCGGAGCTCTCTCGGGGTTATGCCAAGCGCTCTGACTGCGAATTTTTACCTGTCTGGAGATTCGACCTACTGTTCTGCCATTCATGAACAACATTCCAAGGAGTTCAAATGGTTCTGAGCACTATGGGACTTAACATCTGTGGTCATCAGTCCCCTAGAACTTAGAACTACTTAAACCTAACTAACCTAAGGACATCATACACATCCATGCCTGAGGCAGGATTCGAACCTGCGACCGTAGCGGTCATGCGGTTCCAGACTGAAGTTCCTAGAACTGCACGGCCACACCGGACGGCTCCAAGGAGTGTTTTCCAACAAGAGAATGCTTATCCATTCACCGCTGTTATAACTCAACATGCTCTACAGAGTGTTGACCCGTTCCCTTGTCCTGTTCCATCACAGATCTGTCCAATAGAACATACATGGGACATGACTATATCTTCAGCATCATCCACAACAAAACCTGAACGTCCCTGTACTGACAGGCATGGAACTTCATTCCACAAACTAACATCCGGCACCTGTACAACACAGTTTATGCACGTTTCCATGCTTGCATTCGGCATTCTGGAGGCTACACCGGTTATTAACGTATAAGCACCTAACTTTTGCGTAAGTTTATGTCGCAATTACATTAACTTTAGGTCTTGCTGTCTTCATCAGTTACATATGTTACCTAGACAAATGTATGTCCCAAATTCCATTACTGTACATTAATTACTTTTTGGTGTTGCTACTCTTTTCTGTTAGTGTATGAGGCCTGTCCAGAACTAAGACTCCGAAGATACAATGAGGAAGTGTTCCATACACTTCAGTGACAATAAGCATTTGTCCATGTTAGATAGCTTATATAGTTGTATGTTAGGCATTTTTGGTGATAGGGAATAAACTACTGCTGTTCCATGGTTTTCAACATTGAAACTACTAGTTGTTACAGTCGTAGAACATACATTTTTCTTATACTTTTCGTAATGATACAAACCTTAGCTTCAAGTTCAATAAAGGTGTGCCAGCAGGAGGAACAATAACAGGAACAACCAGAAGTAGTACTGACAATTTTTAGCAATTGCTAAATCATTAGCCGGCCGAAGTGGCCGTGCGGTTAAAGGCGCTGCAGTCTGGAACCGCAAGACCGCTACGGTCGCAGGTTCGAATCCTGCCTCGGGCATGGATGTTTGTGATGTCCTTAGGTTAGTTAGGTTTAACTAGTTCTAAGTTCTAGGGGACTAATGACCTCAGCAGTTGAGTCCCATAGTGCTCAGAGCCATTTGAGCCATTTAAATCATTGCTGGAGCTTGAACTCTTCTGTTCCTCCGTGTCTTCGCAAAACAGTATGGGTCTGCCGGTCCACCTTGATGCAAACACTTTCCGTTTTAGGGTTCCGTGCATCAGTCGGTAAAAACGGAAACCACATGGGATCCTTTGTTGTCCGTTTGCCTGTCAGACTGTTAAAAACCATCTTTCTCAGGGACGGGTGAAGTACCAAGCTGAAATTTACGTTACACGAATTTTGACACTCGCAAACTCGCTCATCAATAGCTGTAGGATACTGGCGTTGGCCTAGAATCAGGAAATATGCCAAAAACAAAGATTTCACAATACAACGAAAGGAAAAAATCCGGAAATAGTAGGTTTGTAATTATATCACACGGCAAAAATATTTCTTTCAGCATTCATGTTGACTGGGTCGCAATGGTGAAAGTAATGTGACGCGTTTCGGAATTTATCTATCGTCAGGTCCGATTACTGCACACAGGTATAGCGTTTCTAGTTGTATGTGAAACGAACATTTGCAGACCGACTAGCCCGTTCTCCTGGATATCTGGTGATGGATAAATTCCTAAACGCGTTATATGCACGATAAAGTCATTCGTTGCCCGATGTTTGATTTTTGCCGCTGCGACCCAATTAGCCTGCTTGGAGAACTGCTGATTATTAAAATAATGGTCGCCTGACTCGTACGTGATTTTATGTCACATTTATGTTACTGAAATTAAAACATTCTCGAAAATCTTGGAATACCTGGGGTTTATATTTTGGAAGTGTCAGAGTCGATAACAGGAAAAATGGAGGAGATTCTCGACTCCCCGAATGGGTGAACTATCTGTATTCGTAATGTTTGCACAGAACCCTCAGTGTGCGAGTCCTGCTTGCACCTGGCTATCTTTTTTATTTCCCTCTACTAATAGGAGTAAACCACATTCCCACAAAAGTCGAAACTGATGTACACATCCCGAAACGCATCAACACCATACACTGGAAATTTATAACAAAGCTATTACATACTGGGAGACAAAACCGTAATAAGTGAACACACAGGACTTCAACAACACAACCGTTACGGCTTTCACAGAACTGACTTTGTACACGGAACAGAAATAAAACACCCTCTTGCCCCCCCCCCCCACACACACACACACTCACATATGTACACACATGCGCAAACATGATAACCCCCCCCCCTTTTCCCCCGTCCAAACGGGGGACCCATGTACCTAATGGAAACCGTCAAAATTCTCCCCACAACTTTAAAAAATTCTCCCGATAAGTTTCGCTACACAAGTCAGATGTAAGGTGGCATAATATCAGAAATACTGCCAAGATGAAAAGTTATGCTTTATCTGCATTATCTCAGCAAGTGAAGCCGGCCAAATAACTTGAGTACACTACTGAATACGTAACCAAGCTAGTGTCCACTAATATAATGTCACAACACAACTGTAAATTCCACTTGTAAAAACACAGACTTTTTAACTTCTTAGTTTCATCTTTGGAATCGAAAGTCGTTCATATCTTTGCAGATGACGTGCTGTATCGAGAAGAAATGGAACCAAATGTAAAACTAAAGCAATGACTCTCAAATAAAAATGTACTACAAAAACCTTTGCACAAATCTGGAACCAGATAGTACTCATGTTACAATTCTTTCGTAAAGCATTGTAACGATTCTAGAACTTTGTTTTTCGCGTTTTACAATAAAGAAGCCTACTGATGATAGCGGTATTAAGCCGGAAACAATTTGGTGGAATACACAAACAAAATTGTTCTCGTCCATTCGCACTCACACTTTTACAAACTAATAATTACGTATACACACTGATTAAAAAGCTAATTTGAAGTCACGCATTAAACATATCAAATTTTTGATTCAGCAACATTTGCTCCGCTTTTAATCACTGATTTTGGTGATGAACGTGTCGGAAAGTTGATTTATCGGTGCATGCTCCTATTTGTTAATGAACATACCGAACACTGGCCATAACGAGTTTGCTGCATCTATATGGAATTTATTTGCTCGTGAGAAGGCTCGTTTACTCCAACGTTATTACTTACTGTGAAGGGAACAAGGCTCAGAGGATGGAAGGTTAATTCTTAACTACCTGTCGGCGTTTAGATCTTACCAGCTTATATATTGCACTCACTGGGAAGGAAATTGTCATATAATCCTATGCATCAGCCTCGCTGTAGTTTTTATTTCTGCCGGTGTAGCAGCTTCCTGGAATCAAAAAAATTACTCTACAAAACTGATAATTTGATACAGGTACGTTTCCACCAAAAATTTTAAGCTCCTAAACTATCATCTTTTTAGTGATGATGTTGGCTGCACGTTAAAATGGTAATCGCAGTCTAACAGCTGTAGCGTCAATGCTCTTTACTGTGGTAGTTTTTACCGTTTGAGAACTGGAGTCTTACTAGCGTTCTTGGCTGTGAGAAAACATGCCATCTCTTAAAGTTATTTTTCCTATTCGAATAGCATTTGTTTTTCATTCTTTTTCTATACAATTCGTATCTTCTTATTGTGCATCCCTAGCGTTCCTCTAATATTATATGTGGACGATACCAAAGTAAGACTGAATAGAAATAAACGGAAGAATGAAATCAAATAACGTGAAACATGTTTAAAAAGAACAGAAGCGGCAGTGAAACAAAATACAAATACAGTATTTCACTCCCATGAAACACTGTCATTGCTTCCACGCGTAAAAAGTAACAATATTCTGTTAGTCCTTTCTTTTGTCTTAGTCATTAAGCAACCCGTTTTCGAAAATCTGTTTATTAAGAGATGCTTCCAACCAGGTACAGAAATTTCCTGAAAACTTCGTAAGAGAACTGTGATGCATTAACCGCAACACATTACGTCGATAATTCCCAGGAATGTGATATCCCTCGGGAAATTTTAGCCCAGGTAGCACAGTGTTATCACAAGTAAGTTGCGCATAGAACAATTCACTTCATATAGTACATGAAGAGGTTAAATGCCTCTGTACATAGACGTCAACTGGTAACAATCAATATTGGGCAGAAAAGTATATACGTGCAGATAGACGAAACCCAGCCGAAGACACTGACAGGAAAGACGGCGTAGACTAAGTAAACAACTAAATAAAGTAGTAAACATTGCAAATTCTGATTACAGTAATATGCTCATGGTTTAGAAAGAGAAAAAGTAATCACTCATTTCTGTGGCGGGTCGGAGTCTTGTGACACTAGATATTTAGCGTCAGTGACAAATGGGAGCAAAGTTCATTATTGGAGGACGAATTTTTCCATTTTCCACCTCATAACAATCTTGTTTGTCATTCCCTGGTAAGTGCAAAGATAAACGTAGAAGGTAAGGGCACTTCACAAACTTAGCAAAGCACTAACAGGTTTCATTAGAATTAATGTATGCGCTGCTCTTACTCGGAACTGTGACAAAAGTTTGCAGTAGCAATAATAATAAATTCTCTCTGCATGGTGTATCAACGGACAATAAGGGAGGAATGTGCTCTCATTTGTTTACCGTATGCTATTGGTCGTTCGTAGTTGCAAGGAGCTTGCGATAGAAGCGATGTGTTTCACTGTAGTGAATTGCTTATAGCCCTCAAGGTATGCACTTTAGACCCCATGTTTACTGGACATTAATGTCTTGTTTTTTGTTCTATTCTATC
Source organism: Schistocerca piceifrons (assembly GCF_021461385.2). Lineage (NCBI taxonomy): Eukaryota > Metazoa > Arthropoda > Insecta > Orthoptera > Acrididae > Schistocerca > Schistocerca piceifrons. Next base: position 86,914,209 of record NC_060141.1, read on the forward strand.
ATCTCTCAAAGCATGCATTATGTGTTTTTTTTTTAAATACCCTGTGCACTACTGTCACCTGGAGTCCCCAGCAGCCCGTGCTGTGTCTGGAGATAACAACTGAGACACGTGTCATTGTCTCATCACCGTCTTACCTTGAGGACGAGTTTCGACGCTTCAGTTAGGTATATACGCATTCCGACAAACTGAGTCGCTTCTGCACCGTTCTGACTCTCGTGCCGCAGGTCATATAGCGTGTATTATGATCTCAGTAAAAGCCACACCTGTGTGTTAGTCCAGTTTCATAGATGCTCTCGATGCTGCTGCTGGACGAAATAAGAATCGCAGAGGCGAGGAGCGCCTCTTTGAGAACTGGAACAGTGGGGCGCGGCCATACGAAACTCGCGTCCCCAAGCGAGCCGTGGGACAGCTGGTAACGCAGCCGGCCCAGCTAATTACAGGACGCGCGGTTAGTCTACACAGCAGGGGACGGGCATCACGCACATCGCGTCGCCTTACACGGCGCGCGGGCGACCTTAGCAGCGTCAGGCTGGAGTGAGGCGGGGTAGGGGGTGAGGAGGCGCCAGCCGGTATCCTCTTACCCCTCCTTGCGACGCTCGGGCTTCACAGAGTTAGCCAACCCCTAGCGTGATCCACTCTCACGGCTGGCCAGTGGTGAAATGAGGTGGCACCGGCGCCAGAACTCGGGGCGGTACATGCAAGCTCCACATAGCGATCGTGCCTCAACGCTTCGTCGGAGGTTGTAAGTTACGTCGATGCAATTTCAAGCGCGCAACTGTGTAAGCATATCGTTCAGGAAATTCTCGGTATTATCCATAGAACGGTAGAAATGCAATGCAATACGGGAAGAATGGCAAATATTTTAGAAACTGAAAGCGTGGACTAACGTGAACAAGACATTCCGTATAACAGGCGTCCGAGATTACTGGTTACAGAGGTACAGCTGTCAAAATGTGACCCGAAATAAGTACAGCAGGTGCTAATCAAAGGCGAATGATTGTGTTCGAAGTTGATTTTTATAAATTTCAGGAGCTTCTCCACATGCGCTGTTCGACACGCTGAGGTCCATTATAATGAAGTCACGGCCAGATTCTCGCCAGAAGCGACGCCCTTGAGGAAGGAGTACAGTGGCACGATAACGTTAACCGGTCACTTCACGGAGTTCAAAGATTTCTTGGTCATATGCCCATGCAACATTATGCCTCACCACGTCATAACGCCTGGACCACCAAACCGATGGCATTTGACATCCTTGCTCAATGCATTACCTGTACGTCCCCGGTAGCTGAATGGTCAGCGTGACGGATTGTCAGTCCTCTGGGCCCTGGTTCGATACCCGGCTGGGTCGGGGAATTTTCTCCGCCCAGGGACTGGATGTAGTGCTGTCCTCATCATCATCCTTGCACCCTCATCGACTGCAGGTCGCCGAAGTGGCGTCAGATTGAAAGACCGGCACCCTGTGAACGGACTGCCCGAAGGGGGGCCCTAGCAATACGATTAAATAAATAAATGCTTTACCTACCTTCACATGGCGAGAGTTAGGTGCCCGCAATGCATCTAGGAACGTTTTCGAGCATGATCGTTTTGATGGCGTGGGAAGGCATCATCTTGCATGGATGTACTGACCTTCAAATTTTTGAACACGGTAGATTCCCATGTCAACGTTATTGTGACCTCAATGTATGTAGTACAGGGTGATTCAAAAAGAATACCACAACTTTAAAAATGTGTATTTAATGAAAGAAACATAATATAACCTTCTGTTATACATCATCACAAAGAGTATTTAAAAAGGTTTTTTTCGCTCAAAAACAAGTTCAGAGATGTTCAATATGGCCCCCTCCAGACACACGAGCAATATCAACCCGATACTCCAACTCGTTCCACACTCTCTGTAGCATATCAGGCGTAACAGTTTGGATAGCTGCTGTTATTTCTCGTTTCAAATCATCAATGGTGGCTGGGAGAGGTGGCCGAAACACCATATCCTTAACATACCCCCATAAGAAAAAATCGCAGGGGGTAAGATCAGGGCTTCTTGGAGGCCAGTGATGAAGTGCTCTGTCACGGGCTGCCTGGCGGCCGATCCATCGCCTCGGGTAGTTGACGTTCAGGTTTCATAACTAACCTTTTTCGTAGGACTCTCCATACAGTTGATTGTGGAATTTGCAGCTCTCTGCTAGCTCTGCGAGTCGATTTTCCTGGCCTGCGAACAAATGCTTCCTGGATGCGTGCTACATTTTCATCACTCGTTCTCGGCCGTCCAGAACTTTTCCCTTTGCACAAACACCCATTCTCTGTAAACTGTTTATACCAACGTTTAATACACCACCTATCAGGAGGTTTAACACCATACTTCATTCGAAATGCACGCTGAACAACTGTCGTCGATTCACTTCTGCCGTTCTCAATAACACAAAAAGCTTTCTGTTAAGCGGTCGCCATCTTAGCATCAACTGACGCTGACGCCTAGTCAACAGCGCCTCAAGCGAACAAATGTACAACTAAATGAAACTTTATAGCTCCCTTAATTCGCCGACAGATAGTACTTAGCTCTGCCTTTTGTCGTTGCAGAGTTTTAAATTCCTAAAGTTGTGGTATTCTTTTTGAATCATCCTGTATTTAAATAAAAGTGTCATTTTGTGTTCATTTCATTCCAAATTTCCTTCCGTTACCTTGTGTACCACACCGAAGTAATGTAACACGTCCGGGAGTACAACTGGTGGGGGACCGGTAAACTGTTCTCGCTTTAACCGTGCACCCTGTCTACGCCACGTACCTGGTACTCCCTCGGCGGTCTGCTCCAAGCTGCTGCTGGCTTGTCTGAAATTTTGTTTATAAATATGCAAGCGCATTTAGGGTAGCCACTCAACACTTAAACACAACACTGTTCTACGTCTAGTATGAACAATTATAATCTGAGGCGATAAGAAAATCGCAGGTTGCATTGTTTAAACTCTAAGTTGTGTTGATGCCAATTAACATTCTTGCTGATTTGATGTTCGATATTCTTGACGATGTCAATGTCTGTCACTATCGTACTTCGCGCCGTCACCCGCATTTCACAGTCTTACTCTGGCCGAACCTTCAGTGATAGATACACAGGCGGTGATGATGATTATCTGTCCACAGTTATCCCTTGGACGAGCGTACGTGTAACCGACACCACGCGGGTGATTGTTGATGACGCGGAAGCTGAATAGTCGAACGAAGGTTCTTACGCTCGTCACATACCCACAGGTATCTGGTACCATGACACTTGTATTAATATAGCGCTGTTCATAAAGTTAATTTACAGTTCACAGTTCTCACTCGTACGAGCCTGCGCGTAACCGTCGCGACGCTGTTCAATGTCGAAGGCGAAGACCGAACGCATGTTCTCACGCTCGTTGCAAGTCACTGGCTCTTGATTGCTCTCCTCCGAGGTAAACTATTTTACCGATTGACATTATTTTCATTCTGTGAACCCGAACATGAGGCGGTTGATTGATATTGTATGGTACGACACGCAAACGGGCGGAAACCCAAATACGTAACCGGCAGCACTGCTCGTTTTTAATCATTTCTTTATCCATTTTCACTGAATCCACTTCCATATCTCATTATTTCACGATAATAGTACTAGCAGCCACACTTAAAATTCCATAATAATGCCTTTCCCACGCAGAGCTACCCACAACATAGCAGCTCCGTGTCCCGTGCTCGATTCTGCAAAATGCCGCCGCTCGCAAAATACTGCATCTATAGGAAGATTTTCTGGCTTTATTGAATAAATAACATTACACATGCAAAGAAAACCATGAAACACGTCACTGTATGAAAAAAATTCACTAATTTCAAAAACTATAGATCATTTTTTGCAATAATGACAAATAAAATACAACTTACTTAGTTAGTCTACACAAACAATATGGGTCCACTCTTTATCGTTTAGTGCATTGTACCCATTCTTCTTCAAATGATTCACAGCGTATTACACATATTGTGTTGTCATCCGTTGCTATACTGTCCCCACCAAATACCAATTTATTTTGACTCATCCTATTTGTTGCATCTTTATTTGAACTAGTTCTGTTAGATGCTACAGCCGTTTCTTTATTGAACGTTTCACCTAACTTCAAGTTTCTTTGTTTCCTTTTCTCTGCGCTTTGTCCTTTATTCGACCACCTACAATGTTCCTCTGAATATGAAAAAAACTCAGCTGCCTGCCTTGCTGTCTCGTAGCCCGATATTACTTCATTTAGTGCCATCTCTATATTCTCTTCAGTCCATTTTCCTTCTATTGTCCCCTAATTCTCAGCCATTTCACTCTGAAAAGTGAAGAGAAGAGCTATTATTATTTTTCCCCCTAACGTTCTGACTGGTCGGTACTGGAAGACAACTGGCCGGCCAGTATTGTACGACGATCACGCAGTAAAAATGATACCGGTTGCGTATTGTTTAATACACAATGCCTTTAAACTCTTACAGTTACAGTATCCCTAAACGATACATTTAAATTAAATGTATAAATAAGTTAAATTACTCACTTCATAAACGTGTACCACACAAACCACATTAAACGCTCACAACACACAAACAACTGGACACAGGAAAAAATGTCCGACGTATCATGAGTGGGACCATGGCGTCTTAGAGCTCTCCGCTTGCATGTGCCGCCACCTAGTACTATAAATGAGAACTACCGATGGCCGGTACTGTAAGACGGTCGCTACTGTACGATTCTCCCCTATCAATTGTTGTAGCCAAAGGATCGTTTTTCAATAATCGTGGTAGCTCGTTTTCAAGAAAGCCTAGATGACAGAGCTTCGTAAGACGGTGAGGCAACACAACATACCCAATCGAGTTGTTGTTTATCAGACCACACCGCACATTTAGTAAACATGCTTCTTGGCAATACATCTTCACAAAGGCGTCTTGGTTTTCGTTAGAGCACCGATGTGAGTTACTCATACCGTCACTAATGAAACCCGTTCCACAAATAAACCGTATTAATGGGATTACTCGGCGGTTTACAATCGGCCAAGGACAAAATGCTAATCTCAAAGGTGTTTAATCCGCTGTGAATGGGGTAAGAGATGGTGTATACCTATTATTTCATAAGATACTTATCACTACACACGACGTGCAACACAAAGGATCGTTTTCACGAAAATGCGTTATTATTTCCCACTGCAAAATTTGGCTGAAAGGTACCTACAACCATTCCCGGTAATGGTGCAAAAACATAGAGCCCCCTCGGGCTCGGCGATAATTTAAACAGCAAGTTGTAGACACATGCGAAAGAAAAAACCAGAGCTCTGAAGTTCATGTGACTTGTAATGTAGGTTGACGAGGTCACATTGGCAGCAAATTCAGCCGAAATCCACCGTTGGCATTCCGCACCAAGGGAAGGTCGTCGCACCCTATCTTACCCACATTTTGCGCCCTCTTTTGTCGTCTTCCTGACAGAGGTTATAATCGCGATCCTCAACGTAGAAATCACGCAGTTTTCTTGTGTGTGGACGAGAGAAACGTTCTAGACACACCGTTTCTCAAAACCGACAAGAAAACACCTCAGGGGATGGCATAAAGGGCGTCAATGAACCCACCCCTTTCCCTGAGGCGTTGATTTCCACACAATTTGCAGCCGAAGACGACAGTTCACAGTGAGATGAGAAACAGGATGACGTTCTTGACAATCCTCGACAATGCCAATGTTCCACTGATGCTTCACCACTTCTTTAAAGACATCGCGAGCCAACAACCTAATTTAACGTGATCGCACCCCTCTAGATTGCAGTGTCATGGCAATTTTTGCTCTGGAGTACAGTGTGAAACAACAAGGCGGTTCACGGAAAATTTGAACGCGTTCCAAAGCAGCAAAAACTGCTTATCCTTTATCAGCCCTCTGGGTTTGCACCCTCCTGTGGCGTGATAACGGAGTAGTGGGACATTGACATATGCGTGAATAAAACGGCAACTCCCCACATCGGCAACACAGCTAGTGCCAGCCGACCACATTTGTCAAACAATTTAAAACAATGTACCTGGACAGACAGAAAATGGTTCAAATGGCTCTGAGCACTATGGGACTTAACATCTTAGGTCATCAGTCCCCTAGACCTGAGAACTACTTAAACCTAACTAACCTAAGGCAATCACACACATCCATGCCAGAGGCAGGATTCGAACCTGCGACAGTAGCAGTCCTGCGGTTCCGGACGGCAGCGCCTAGAACCGCACGGCCACCGCGGCCGGCGGACAGCCAGAACCCGTGTTAGAACACTAGCCACCTTCTAGTAGGCATGCCGGAACGGAGAGGTACCAATTTGTTCTTTACCTGTGATACATGACATAAGCTTCTCAGCTCTGTCGTTTTTTTCCCATGCGTCGACATCTTGCTGTCTGAAGCGTCACCGCGCCAGAGGATGATGTCGCAGAACTACAGACTTTTGCATCGTTACATAGAAACGTTGTAGGCAGCTTTGAGCCAAATTGCAAACTTATACGTACAGTTACGAGGTTCCGAAAAAGGGAGCCTTTAATTCTGTTGTGCAATGTATTTAGTTAAAGGTTGTTTGAAGTGGAAAATTAAGCGCCTCAAACTGCTTATGGCATACAAGATAGCCTGGACGTATACGTGTGGGAGATGAACGAGCTTATGCCATTCTGCCTCCACTGTATTTGTTGTGGATGTCCTAAAAGGTTTAGACTCGGACTGCAGTCACCTGTCAACATCAACTGCACAACTTCAGCAAGAAATTTTGGATTTGTGATCGAGTGAAAGATTTATGTGACACGGTCACTCGGGAACTTTTAACATGAATAGTTCACACCTTACAGCAGCCTTGCTTGCGTACCTCGCTGAAACACTTAGAGCACCTATCGTCCTGGAACGCCAGAACCGCAACTGTGTAGGTGGACGCCATCCACCCCCTGCAGCCGCACCGCCATGTCCCCCTCATCAACCCTTGGCAGGCGGGGCGCTGGATCTCCTGCGATTATTTCCGGCCCAGATTTACTGCGCGCCCGGTCGATACCGCCAACGGCTGGCAAAATGACTGCCCTGCATCTGGCACAGCGTCCAGTTTTATACATACCTCATACCTCCTTAATCTGACTTCACTACCACACTGTGCACACGATGTTGCTAGTAGTACATTCTAGTAAAGTTATTTTCCGCTGTTTCCGCTCTATCCTAAACTGAGTGGCCAAAAGTCGTGCGAATGTTTGTCCTGTTTGAAGATGAGCAGTGTATAACGTAGTAATGTTGTAGCTAGATACTGCGTATATGGCGAATGTCGTCACGATATCGTAGCAGACCGTTTACAGACAGTTGCATGTTGAACTTTTTAGTACGTAGCTAGTTAACCGACAGTCAGTATAATAATACGCATAATACGCAATAATACGCATGTCACAGCACTTTGACTTTTACAATGCAGTTATTTATTTACATAGGAAGTTATTTCGATTATGTCCAACAACATGGACGTATAACTACAAATATGACTTGTCATCTTTCTTCTGATTGGTGTGATGTGAACCAACATGAATTCCTGTCATGTGCCAACATCTTCATCTCAGAGCAGAACTTACAACTTACGCCCTCAGTTATTTTCTCTATGTATTCCAGTCTCGTCTTCCTCTACAGTCATTACCCTCCACAGCTCCCTCTAGTACCACAGAAGTTTTTCCGTGATGTCTTAACATATGTCGTGTCAACCTGTCCCTTCTCCTTGTCAGTGTTTTCCATTTATTCCTTTAGACGTTGATTTTGCGGAAAACCTGATCAGACCACCTAATTTCCAACATTCTTCTGTAGCACCACATCGCAAATGCTTAGATTCTCACCACTACTATACAACGTTGTGTTGTGGTTCTATAATTGCAAAATGATAACTATAGTCTACGCATATATTAAAAATGTATATCTCTGTGTATATATCACATTTACTCCTAAACCGCTTGGCTCCAGCCCGGAACCGCGTTGCTGCTACGGTTGCAGGTTCGAATCCTGCCTCGGGCATGGATGTGTGTAATGTCCTTAGGTTAGTTAGGTTTAAGTAGTTCTAAGTGTAGATGACTGATGACCTGAGCAGTTAAGTGCCATAGTGCTTAGAGCCATTTGAACCACTTCAACCATTTAAGACTGGAAAGAATCGCTTTGTGGGTAAGAACCACTTACGTATCGAAGGCATGGGAGTGTGTGTGAAAAAGTAGTGTAGACCACGATGTGCGAAACTCAGATGTTATTAATGCAGTATTTGAGAATGATAGCTCTTAGTAACTTGCAACACGCTTTACACATAATTTCAAACCGTTATGAAACCGATTCTCGTTGAGAATTCCCACAATATGATGAAAAGAAGAAAATTTATTGCGGAAAGTATTCGCACACACCACTGAACGTACTTGCAAAATTATATCATTTCACGAACACACAGTTTAGGAGATATGATGTCATGAACGGTGAGAAGCACGAGAAAGTTGTAACCTCCCCACAAAAATTTTAAAAACAATATTTAATAGAAATGGAGCCAAGAAGCAATATTGTCCCCACAAAAATATTTAAATAAAAAACATAATAATAAATGGGAGCCAAGCGTAACCTCCCTAGCAATTAAATTTAATGAGAATAAAAATGAGAATCGCAATCTGACCCAAGTATAAGTTCCTCACAAAAATAATGAAAAACAATTCAGTGCTAATGAAACTTCAGTGACAATGAAAATTCAATTAAACCGAAATATCGGTCTTTGGCCCTTGTGCAAAAATCAGAATTAATTTCTTACCTCATTGAAACTGCTTGTCAAATTCCTGCTCTTATTGTTGCGCACGGCTTGGAGGAACTGCATTGCAAATAATTTTTTTTTTTTTTAACTGAAACTTTTCTTTAAGGGAAGTGGAAGGAAATCGTTAGTTAAATTAAATAATTTTTTTTTGTAAAAATTGCTTTGAAATCAAAATTATTATTGGGGCATTTGTTGGAAATTAATTACAATAAATAAACTTTACATTATCTGATGATTACCTTAATTAACAATATACCTCATTCAGCATCTTGACCAGAATGCCATGTCGACGCTCGCCGATTGCTCACACACAACTGCACTGGGCTGCTACTACGGACATACTGCCCTGCTCACAGACTGCCCACTGACAGACTGCTCGCAACTGTACTACACGACGACTACTAGCGTACTGCTCGCAACACTCGCGCGGTCAAGCGCAGACTAACCACGATAATAGGCTCTCTGGTCAAAGATTTTAACGTGCCTCACCATCGCTGCTACGTTACATACGTGTTTCATAACCCTCCACTGGGGGGGCAAAAATTTGGCAGCGATGGTGAGTCATTTGGACTTGCCATCGCAAGAAATTTTTACAATTTACAGAATATTCAAATTTTGTACATAAATTAAATGTGGTGCACACGCACCGAGTACAAAATATATAAGACAAAGACAAAATGTGAGTACAAAACATAGTAGCAAATCAGAAAACTGTATATACAAATTATTTGACAGAAAACAAAGTGCACATGCACTGAAAAATTTCTTTAGCATTTTCAGAACAAATAAACAGAATGGCAGAAAATTATGTTGATAAGTGACATGAGTGTACTCGCATGGGAGTTGAGAACATATCAGCAAATGACGAAATGTATATACAATGAGTAACAAATGACATAAGTGCATACCCACTGAAGTATTGAACATACAGAATGAGTACAAATCATATTGAAAAATTAGAAAAGTGCACAGGCACTGAAATTCAGTAGAAAACATATTAACACCTAACATAAGTGCACATGCACTGTAGTTCAGAACATATCATTAAAATAAAAAATGTATATACAATATAAAAGGCAAGAGTGTACGTATACTGTACTTCAGAACAAATCAAAAAAATGTCTTTAGCATTTTCACAACAAATAAACATAATGGCAAAAAATCATATCAACAAGTGCCATAAGTGTACTCGCACTGGAGTTCAGCGAATCGAAAAAAATGTATAACCCATGAACATAAATGATGTTAGCAAAAAAATGATCTTCACTATGTGACAAGAATTAGGATAGGAAAGGGAAGGATTGCATCATGGTTGTAGCACCTTAGATTGCACACAGCTGTCCTGAAAGTCCATATCTTTCCACAGAAGTACAACACCAAGTGACACAATTTGAAGTTCTTTTCCCATCAGAATTTATCAGCGTAGCCAAGACACTGAACTGTCGTAGTAATGTCCCATGTTTTCATTTTGGCAGTACATTAGGTACACTAAACAGTGGGACCATAATAACGTCTTCATAGCTCACGGTGGTGGACAGCATGTCGTGTCAACACCACGCTCTTACAAGGCACACCAACGTAGAATTAGTGCAAAACCAAAGATAGTGCTCCATGATCACTAGGATAGACAGGACAAATGGACATTGCAGTAATTCAGGGTAGTTAGCTCATAAGGTGAAGGACATTAAGTCACATACCATTCTTCATTAGTAGTTTGCGGCATTCATAGCCCAGTTATTGAACATTTCTGTACCATGTATGTAGTATTACAGAAAAATGTTCATTAATTGTTTTACATAGAATCAGTAGCCTTCTTTTCCTAGTTACAAAGCATTATTAAATAATCGCATTCTTTTCCAGTTACAAAGTATAGCATAGTTAATAAATCATTTGTCATTCCAGTATAGAATTAATCATTAGCCTTCTTCTAATTACAAGCATTATTAAACAATCACATTCCTTTCCAGTTACAAAGTATGGCATAGTTAATTAATCATTTGTCATTTCAATATAGTAAGAATCATTAGCCTTCTCCTAATTACAAAGCATAGCATCATTTGTCATTTCAATATAGTAAGAATCACATTCTTTTCCAGTTACAAAGCATAATTAAGAATCATTAGCCTTCTTCTAATTACAAAGCATTATTAAACAGTCACATTCTTTTCCAATTACAAAGCATAGCATAGTTAATTAATTATGTGTCATTCCAATATAGTATTAATCATTAGCTTTTTCCTAATTACAAAGCATTATGAAACAATCGCATTCATTTCCAATTACAAAGCATAGCATAATTAATTAATCATTTGTCATTCTGATAGTAATAATCATTAGTTTTTTCCTAGTTACAAAGCATTATGAAACAATCGCATTCATTTCCAATTACAAAGCATAGCATAATTAATTAATCATTTATCATTCCAATAGTAATAATCATTAACTTTTTCCTAGTTACAAAGCATTATTAAACAATCACATTCTTTTCCAGTTACAAAGCATAATTAATCATTTGTCATTTGAATATAGTAAGAATTATTAGCCTTCTCCTAATTACAAAGCATTATGAAACAATCACATTCTTTTCCAGTTACAAAGTATAGCATAATTAATTAATCATTTTCCAAGTGACATATTATTCATTGCTGTTCAGCATTACTCAGAACTTTCTCAAACTGGTATCACTATTTGGGACTGGTAATACATTTTTTTGTTAACAATGCATTGCATTGGGATCGATAATTAATTGCTGAGGCATAACACTATTTGCTTTTGACCTATTGCTGCAAATGAGGATAGTTAACGTCATTCGTCATGAGTCAGCTGTAGCAAGGTTATGTAACAAGGCAGTATATGTGATCACATTTATAAATGATAAACACAAATGGGTAAAAAATAAAAATGCAGGTACTAGAACAGGTATAATAAGTAACAGGTTTAGTAAGTATCATGAAAAGCTTCTCCTGGAAAAAATACAAAATGGATTATTGAGCTGAAAGAAGAAACGCACACTATGCTGAAAAGTAGTGAACTTCAAATTAACAGGTAGTGAAATGTGTATAAAAATGTGTTCCATAGCTGTCCTTTCCAAAACTTTCCGTCATCCTACTATGCAATTTAACACCTGCTGTCAAAACAAACTGCAACAAATACTTAAACAACTACATAGCCTAAATACATAACTTCAACATTATCCTCATCTGTAAAGAAAAAACTTCATTATTCATTATCCATATTATCATAACTTCATTATTATCATCACCTGTAAAGAAAAACTTCATTATTCATAATACCATATCCTTCATCATTATTCATCAGCATTCATTATCATCTGAAAAAATCACTTCATTACTCATTACACAACTATTCCTTATCTCTAGCATATTTCATCACTAAAACTAAGATGTGTAGTTCTGTCTGACAGCCTGCATCAATCACCTTGTATTCTGAAAGAAAAAATTAGTTAAGACTGCTATTCTATGATGAATATAGTATATTCTTGTTAATGTTTGTTAATCCTGATCCATTTACTCTTCCTCATAAAGTTATTGCATCTTCTTTCGTTTATTCCGTAGGTGAAATTCCCGTTTCTGTTGAATTTATTTCTTACACGCATCATTTCTTTCTGAAATTGATGAACAAAGATTAATGTCTTGCATTTAAATCATATACCCACTAAATAATGACTGGTTTATGGTGACATAATTAACCATACAGCATAACATGACAGAAAACGTAATATGTCAAAGACATTGACAGTGTTCAGATGCAAAAATGTACACAGAATAATACAATGCAGCAGCAAAAAGCAAAAAAAAAAAAAATGTAAAACAGTCATGATCTTGAGATGTCATAGGGCAAAAAATGTCAAAGTCGACTGGTGTGTGTGATATCTTAACTATTTCACAGTGCATACAAACAAAACTTGAAAACAATCATACATAAAAAGATAAAATGTGACGTTCGTTGTGTTCAGCTTGTATGTAGTGTAGTTAATCGAGGCGAGAATTAAAGACTTTAATGGAGAGAGAATTTGATAAAATTACTACGTCATTACATAGAATTGCATAATTATTCATAAAATACGTAAGTTCATCTGGAAAAATATGCACGGTCTGATGTGTAACGACAAGAAAAGCGACCTGCTAACCTTACCTTGCCGGGCACTTGCCAAGAAAAAATACGATAATCATCAGTAATTAGTCAGGTGAATATAATTGCATTAGTAAATGGCATCATAGTGTGTTGAATCATAAAGTGTCTTCATTCAATAAACGGTTTAATGTTTGAGATATGGTGATTGCCTTTCGATTTTCTGGTTCTCAAAGTTTCGACGTGTACAACATTGGGGTGAGGGTTGCTGCGAATCCGATATGGACCTGCGTGTAGAAGTTCAAATTTACTGCACTTACCTTTTAATTTACTGGATAAATAGTGTGTACGTACTAATATTTTCTGTCCAATGTGAAAGTCTCGGCGGCTACTCACCTGTTTTTGCTGTCTTCTCCGGCGCTCTGCGGCACGTTTGATGTTGTTCAGCGCAATGTCAATTATTTCGTGGTGTCTTAGTCGACGACATTTAGGGAAGTTTACTAATTCTTTAATTTTGTTTGGTGGCTCAACGTTTTTCAATATAACAGACGGAGATAGCATAGTGGATTCATTTGGAATGGAATTAATTACATCTTGGAATGAGAGTATGTGTGTTCCCAATCAATATGTCTTTTTTGGCAGTATATTCTACACAGTTTACCAATTTCTTTCATTAATCTTTCACAGGGGTTCGAAGAAGCATGGTACTTGGATATATAGATCGGAGAAATGTTTCTAGCTCGTAACATGCGTGTCCATATGGCACTACGAAATTGAGATCCATTGTCAGAAATTACTCTCATCACATGCCCTACATGAAATAGAAAATGTTTTACAAATGCTTTCGAAACAGTTTTAGCAGTAGCTTTGCGTAATGGAGTGAAAGTAACAAATTTTGAAGTGAGCTCAACAGCGACAAAGATGTAGCAAAAACCTCTGTTAGTTCTCGGAATTGGACCAAAAATGTCTACTGCGGCCATATGTCTTAATTTAACAGGTATAATGGGATATAATGGAGGAATATGTGAAGTGGTGTCTGATTTAGCTTTCTGGCAAATTTTACAAGACGCTAAAACTCGTCGTATACGTTTCTCCATGTTGGTAAAATAACAGTTCTGTCTCAGTATAAGAAAACATTTTCGTGCTCCGTAATGTGCGTAACTTAAATGAGTGTACCAGATTAATTTGTTAACCAGTTCGTCAGGAATGCATAATAACCAATTGTTGCTGTCAGGATGAGAGCGACGAAACAGAATGTCATTGCGTACAGTGTAATGGTTTCTAATCGTAACATTATTCTTATCTTCCCAAAGGAGTTTAATTTCTTTCCACACGTTGTCTTTATTTTGTTCTTGTGCTATGTCCTGTAATGACGACGAAATAAAGTTTTCAAATGCAACTTGCTGAATGTACATGACACTGAAATTTGTTTTGCAGAAGTTGGTTGCTACGTCTTGCTGATTGTTGCTCAGAGAACGCGATAGTGCGTCTGCTATAACATTTTGTGTGCCGGGAATGTGAACTATTGTAAAATTAAATTCCTGTAAATAAAGTTTCCATCTGCTTAATCTGTCGTGAGTGAATTTGGCAGAAAGTAAAAATTGTATCGCTCTGTGGTCTGTGTAAACGGTGGTGTGTCTGCCATAAAGAAAGTGCCGAAACCTCGTGAAAGCCCATACAACACATAATGTTTCCAATTCTGTAACGGAGTAATTTCGTTCAGCAGGTGACAGAATGCGACTTGCAAATGCGATGTTTTTAATTACTGTAGAACCATCTTCTTCAATTTCCTGGAAAATGTGTACGCCTAAAGCGGTATTGGAACTGTCAGTGGCAATGGAAAAATTTCTGGTAAGATCTGGGTGCGATAAAAGTGGAGCATTCAACAAAGCATGTTTCAGGTTCACAAATTCAGAATGTGCTTGCTTATCCCAAGACCAAATACTGTTTTTACCTGTTAATTGGCATAATCTGGGTGTGTCTAAAGCAGAGTGATGAATAAATTTGCGAAAAAAGTTAATTAAGCCCAAAAAACTGCGTAGTTGTTTCTTCGTCGTAGGAACAGTAATGTCACGTAGAGCTTGAAGTTTTTCCGGATCAGGTGCAATGCCTTCTGCTGAAATTACGTGTCCAAGAAATTTTATAGAAGTTTTGCCAAAGTGCGATTTACTAAGATTAACTGTAAGTCCTTGTGCACGAAAAGTATGTAATAGTTGTTCAAGAATCAGATTGTGTTCAGACCAGTTAGCTTCTGCGATAAGAATGTCGTCTACATACGTCGTAATTCTGTCTCTAAGTTCTGTCGGAAGTATTGTGCTCAAACCGCGAATAAAAGCTGCAGAAGAAATAGTTAAGCCGAACGGTAATTTGCAAAATTGATAACAGTCGCCAAAACAGAGAAAAGCTGTGTATTTTCTGCAGTTCGGATGAAGTTGAATTTGCCAAAATCCCGATTTCAAATCTAGTGTGGAATAAATAGCTGTACCATGAAATTTCTGTAAAAATTCCTCTAGTGTCTGTGGCCGATCTGTTTCATTAATAATAATGTCATTAATGTGACGTGAATCAAGTACGAGGCGAAGTGAGCCATCTTTTTTCTTAACAATATGTAGCGGGTTTATGTATGGACTAACTGCCTGTTCTATAATTCCTTGGTCAAGCATATCCTGCAATTCCTTTTTAACCTGTTCTCTATGAATATACGGGATGGGATAATGCTTTGCTTTAAATGTGTCGTGCTGTTTGACTTGAAATTCATACATAAATCCGGACATAGTACCAGGAATGTTGTCGAAAACTGGAGCTTGCTGTAAAAGAATTTCGTGTAATTGCGTTCGTTCGTTGTGTGTAGTTGCACTGCTCTCTTTAACCTTATCAGAAATCATCTGTATAACGTCGTAGTCAGCTTCGTCTGGAGTATTATAGTTGTGTACGTACGTATCCGTGAACAATGTGGGATTACAGTCTATGTTATGTAACGCGGAAATGACCTCTGTGCGATTAATTGTTTGCTCTTCCGCAGATAGTGAGTGCTGAAATTCTATAGCAAATTGTATATTTTCATCCTTCACCATTAAATAAGAATTCTGAAAATCAACCTAAAATTACGTCTGTTGTCAATAAAGGAACAATCCAAAAATTAGAGTGAAAAGTATGACCTGCAATACAAAATGATAAATGCGTCTGTAATTTAACGTCTACTCCTTTACTCGGTACTGCTCCTTTCACTTTTGTTTTGCCTAATGGTAATGTCGGATACGTATTCTCTTTGTTACACTCGTTAAAAGTTTCTTCATTTATTACTGATATAGGTGATCCGGAATCGATTACTGCTGAAAATTTCGATGAACCAATTTTAATTTCGATAACAGGATGTGAAATGGTTTTCTGAACAAATGGTCTTTCCTGTAAAAGTGTGTCTCGTATGTCGTCAAAAGTAATTACATTTTCATGAACAACATTCTGCGTGTCCAAAGTAGTGCTTACGTTACTGGAATATGCAATCTGTACTGTGTCTGGTCAAATTCTGTCGTACGTGCTATTATTTACGGGAGGATGCTGTGGCATTTCGACTATTTGAACTGTTCTGTTAACTCTTCCTGACGTATTACGCTATGGATGACACCTATTGTCTGTTTCATTCATGATTATTTGTTGTTGCTGATGTTGTTGCTGCTCATAAGATCGACTGTTATTAAATGTACGCTGAAAATTGTGCTCATCATTTTTTTTTACGTCTGTCATGATAGTAATTTCTATACGGCGCATTGCGATACGAGTTGAAATAGTGTGTTGTCTGTACGTAGTTATTTCTTTGCTGCCATGCGTTACTATTTGTTGGAGCTGGGACTATTCGTGCACGCGGCGAAACATTAAAGTTTGGTTGACCTTGCAGACCGCATTGTTGGTTACGTATGCTAAGCGGCTGACTTTCATGCTATTGTAGTGAAAAACATCTATTGTTACAAAAATGTGGTTCCGATTGCTCAAAATTTTCTACATACTGATGATTACGATTTTATCTGTAATTAAAATTACGGCGGTAGTTGTCATTACGGGAGTGCTTACTGAAAATTGTCACATTCGGTAAAAGATTTGTCATATCGGGTTTTCCTTACAAATTCTTAATCCTAGATAGAGCAATAGTTAAAGAGCAGTTTTGATAGATATAAAGGATAGTAGAAGAAAAGGCAGCAGTGCAGAAAACTAAAGATGAAACAGCACTACTACAGCTCGGGGCCCTATGCTCGCTACGGCACATATTCATTAAAGCGTAATGAATCCCCTGAGGTCTATTACGCACTGCAAATAAATTTTGGCTTTTGCGTTACAGGCAATTGCGGTAAAAATTCAAAAGCAAATTGTTGTATCCATGTTAATTCTTGTTTCTGCATTATAGGCAATGCTGTTGTAAATACAAAAATAAATTGTCGCATCTGTTTCAAAGCCAGCTTCTGCATTACAGGCAATAGCGGTGAAAGCAAAAAAATAAATTGTCGCATACAGTGCAAATCGTGTATCTGTGTTCTGCCATTATTAAATTCCTTAGATTTTCTTACAAATGCAAATTGCTCGAAATCTACGTTCTCGTCATTGAATTTGAAAACACGTTCAGGTTTGTGTGTGAATCTGTTCGTCTGTGTCATTTCGGATTTCAAGTTGCGTAGCTTTTCAAATTTTAAGTCGCGTAGCTTTTCGGATTTTAATTCTCGTAGTCTCTGTAAATTGCTCACATTATACGCGCTGCGTAAGTCTGACAAATGCTCGCAACGTGGCGGATTCTGTGACGTATTGGTGACTGAAATAGTTTTCAACTCTGTTACTGTAACACTTTCGTCAATTTGGTTGATATGCCGTTCACTTTTATTAACAACTTCCGTATTCACAGTGTGTGAAACTTCCAGTGACTTTAAATTAAACTCGTCGCGTATCTGTACTGCGTTTTTAGGGCATTGTTCGGTGACTGCATTAATTTCGTGTACCTGTGTTGCGTTTGCTGAACATTGTTCAGTGACTGCATCAATCTTGTCTTTATGTGATTCTGTTGTGCCTACACGTGTGCTACTTAATTCTTGTGCAACAGTGCCAACTTTTTCATTACTGTTATTAGCACAAGTCTTAGTATTCACACGTAATTGTCCTCTATTATCATAATATTGCGCGGCAATGGCTTTAATTTGTTCACTAAGCTGTCTGGAATTGTCGTCTAATTTTTCATTTAACTGTCTGGAATTGTCGTCTAATTTTTCATTTAACTGTCTGGAATTGTCGTCTAATTTTTCATTTAACTGTCTGGAATTGTCGTCTAATTTTTCATTTAAGTATTGTTTGAGTTTTTCATTATCTTGTTTGTTATCTTCCCTAAGTTGTCTGAAATTGTTGTCTGTTTTCTCACTCTGTTGTTTGTTTGATTCAAGAATTTGTAGCAACAATGCCTTAAGTGGATCCGATACAAAATTAGCATTTCTATTCTCCGTTCTATTTAATGGTGGATCTGAAATTGTCTTGTTTTGCGTGACCATTTGGTCATTCTGTAATTTACAGAATGGTTTATCAGTCGGATGTACACTGTCAGACACTATTTCGGAATTAAATAGATCCGTCGTACTTCCAGTACACTGTTCATTTTCAGCAGAAAAATTTGTCTGTACATTACTTGGATTTTCTAAATCGGGTGTGTTAAGCTCGGCAGCGCTCATTACTATAGACCGCTCCGCGTCATCAATTGTCGTCAAATTAACAGACGAGACAATTGAGTTCGTTTGTTCATCATTAAGGTAAAAGTCATCATTAGTGGTTGGAATGCACTGATTGTTGGTGAACGCAGGATTGTCATCATTACACTGCGTGTCACAGTTACTATCGGTCACGCTGTTTAAGTCGGTAATTTCATTCAAAATACCTCGCGATACACTATTCACAGTCTTTCGCGGCATTTTTACAATAGTCACAATTGTTCACAAAAGAAATATGCACAGATGCAAAAAGCAACAAACACAAATACAACAGAGTAACGAATTGCCGTTGACCTGTAGAGAGAAAGTCACAAGATTAGTGAAAGCGTTGCGCCAAATCCTAATTATATCTAAGCAAATAAGAGCAGATATCTGACTGTTTTTCAAAAGACTCTCAACGAAATTCGATCCTGGACTGGGTGTCGCCAAGTGTAACCTCCCCACAAAAATTTTAAAAACAATATTTAATAGAAATGGAGCCAAGAAGCAATATTGTCCCCACAAAAATATTTAAATAAAAAATATAATAATAAATGGGAGCCAAGCGTAACCTCCCTAGCAATTAAATTTAATGACAATAAAAATGAGAATCGTAATCTGACCCAAGTATAAGTTCCTCACAAAAATGAAAAACAATTCAGTGCTAATGAAACTTCAGTGACAATGAAAATTCAATTAAACCGAAATATCGGTCTTTGGCCCTTGTGCAAAAATCAGAATTAATTTCTTACCTCATTGAAACTGCTTGTCAAATTTCTGCTCTTATTGTTGCGCACGGCATGGAGGAACTGCATGGCAAATAATATATATTTTTTTGAAATTTAACTGAAACTTTTCCTTAAGGGAAGTGGAAGGAAATCGTTAGTTCAATTAAATAAATTTTTTTTTGTAAAAATTGCTTTGAAATCAAAATTATTATTGGGGCATTTGTTGGAAATTAATTACAATAAATAAACTTTACATTATCTGATGATTACCTTAATTAACAATATACCTCATTCAGCATCTTGACCAGAATGCCATGTCGACGCCCGCCGACTCCTCACACACAACTGCACTGGGCTGCTACTACGGACATACTGCCCTGCTCACAGACTGCCCACTGACAGACTGCTCGCAACTGTACTACACGACGACTACTAGCGTACTGCTCGCTACACTCGCGCGGTCAAGCGCAGACTAACCACGATAATAGGCTCTCTGGTCAAAGATTTTAACGTGCCTCACCATCGCTGCTACGTTACATACGTGTTTCAAAGTGCTGCATCATGACTTTTAAATTTGAATGCTTTGCTACTAATTCTGTTCCCAACACATTTCGCGGACGGTATCCATATATTTTACTGAATCTATCTACAAAATTACATCATTTTACGACACATAATTCGTAAGACGCGATGTTATGAACATTGAGCTACGTGAAAACAAAACTTCACGCCGAAATTTGTGAGATAGACAGGTGAACTATGTGTACCTGAAATACGTTAAATAAATGTGAAGGATACGTGACATGCACGTGCGTGGCAGATCTACGCGTGGAAAGGTCCTCCTCTCAATCTATTTCAGTTAAAATTTGGTACATATATTACTTTCTGTATGTAAATGGAAACTGTGAGAGCAAGAACCGGCATCCTCCTACTGGGTATGTATCATAAAATGGTGAGAGAAGAGGACAAGATAGGATGGACAGATAGGGTGGGGGAAGGAGCCTACGGACACGAATGGAGGAGGGGGGAGGAGAGAAGTGGACGGAAAGGGAAGACGAGAGGATGGACAGAGAAAGGAAAGCGGAGGAATTGACGGAGAGAGATGGGAGAAACTGATGGGCATAGAGATGGGAAGGAAGGACGTGGACGTAGAAGGTGAGAGGAGGAAATAGATAGAGAAGAGGAGATTGACTGAGCGGTTGAGGAGGAGACGAGCAGAGAATGGGAGGAAGAGGGGTGGAGTAACAGAAGACTGGAATAAATACATATCTGGGCAACGCCAGATACGCAGATAGTAATAAGCAGTTACTATAATAAGAAATAGTAGGGCCTAATTATCTACGTGAATGTATTAAAATACCAAAGTGCTTATGTTCCAGTGTAACGTCAAGCGCTGGCACGACGGTCAAGAACATCAGAGTAGAGGGGGCTGAGGAGACGTCGTCAGCCAATAGTACTCTGGCCGACCCCTCCCTCTCACGACAATAACACAGCAGCGGCATCCACACGAAGAGCACATAAGCGCTTCGCCACCTGGCCGCGGCCAAGTTGAAGTCTAGCCGACCTACGAGCTTTACAGCAGTGACGTAGGACTGTATTACTGGACTTCTGTTGGAATTGTATATACTGAAGAGATTGCTTAAGTTTGACTTCGCCCTTAGCTTATGACATCTCATTGTACATTTCTCAAAGCTAAGTATAGTCAATTATCTTACTGTCATAAAATCTCATTATTGCAATTTTCTTGAAGTGTTGTCTAGCTATCCGAGAAATCAGGTTTCCTAGGAACTGTATATAAGATGCGTGGGCAGGACCCAACAGCATCTCGAGGATTGGACCCCCTGAATTCGAAGTCGACAGATTATACTGCCTGGGTTACCAGAAGGGCTAGCCTGGCCCTCGTGCGTGAACGTATCAGAGACACACGCCTCCAGCTCGACTCCATAGGGCGCAAACTTTTTGCCCTACATCTAGAATTGGCGCCCCTGCTCTCTCCTGTAACTTGGGAATCGGTTGAATCTTCCTCCTGGGCACAATACGAGAGGACTCAACGAAATGCAACTACGAAACAGTCATCAAAATTTGTTCGGCTTGCACCAAAACAGCCCAAACAGGAGACTAAACGCACGGTTATGAATCTTACAGGGAAAACCATCGACAACGCTGCGTTGTCCGTGCTAGAAAAAGGCTTAAACTTTGCTCCAACAGCAGCAGCAATCCCTGTCGCAGAAATCATCAGCGGAGTTGAACAAGTCACCTCCAAGCTGCCCCCCGACGCGGCGAAGGAGTTACGACGGGAAACGTGCCGCACACTCGCCAGAGCCTCGCCACCGAGACACATCATCTCCAGACGGGAAAGGGCCGCGCTGCGTTCTCTGCGTGACGATCCAGACATTGTCGACCTCCCAGCGGATAAGGGGAACATAACCGTTCTACTAACGGTGGCAGAATACAAAGAGAAAATGTACAAGATCTTGGACGACCCTGCTTACAGGAAGATGACGACGGATCCAACCAGTAGCATACAGCGCAAGACGATTGAACTTCTTCGATGTACCTTTACAGAAGAGACAGCGAAGGAACTTCGGCCGCGTGCTGCTGCACCACCAAGAATCTACGGACTTCCAAAGGTACACAAGATGGGCATTCCTCTGTGACCGATAGTGAGCACTATAGGAGCGCCAACATACCAGCTTTCCAAACACTTGACCGCAGTATTGAGTCCATTGCTTGGCAAATGTGAGCACCACATCAAAAACTCGGCTCAGTTTGTAGAACGTACGGGGAAACTCTAGTTGGCCAGCTCAGATCTTATGTTCAGTTTCGATGTTGTATCACTTTTCACGAGAGTTCCACTCAAGGATCCGCTGGATCTTAATGAGAAGAAATTTGGGCTCACATTCACGAAAGTATTTTACTTTGTGCTCACGTCAACATATTTTCTTTTTGACGGACATTACTACGACATTACTATTATGGTGGCCAACATGTACATGGAAGAATTTGAGGAGAAAGCGTTAGAATCAGCACCACTAAAACCAACAGTCTTCTACAGATATGTTGACGACACTTTCATCATTTGGCCTCACGGGGAAGAGATGCTCCAACTGTTCAGACAACATCTGAACTCTTTCTCAACCCTCAAATTCAGTTCACCATGGAGGTGGAGAAAAACGGGCAGGTACCATTCTTGGATGTTCTGGTACGGAAAAAGCCTGATGGAACACTAGGACACAGTGTCTACTGGAAGACAACCCACACGGATCTGTACCTTCACGCCTCCAGCTGTCATCACCCATCACAAAGAGAAGGAGTACTAAATACATTGGTTCACAGAGCCCCTGTGATCTCCGACGAAGAAAGCTTAAAACTGGAACTAGATCGCCTCAAGGATGTGTTCCAGAAGAACGGCTGTAGTGACCGCCAAATTCGACGCGCCTTCAAGCAGAAGACCACACCACAGCCGACACCTGATGATGATCCACCGAAAGCGACAGCCTACATACCATATGCGGGCAACGTATATGGAAAAATAGGAAGGATTCTAGGACGTCATAACATCAAATTCGTCTACCGCCCGCCGCCAAAGGTTAAGTCCCTTGTAGGGACAGTGAAGGACGGTTTAGGATTCCGGAAATCTGGAGTTTATTCAACCCGTGCGAGTGTGGGAAAGCATATGTGGAGCAAACCATTCGCACCATCGAGGAAAGGTGTACTGAACACAAACGGCACACCGATCTCGAACAGCTTACAAAATCTGCCATCGCAGAACATTGCCTCGAGACAAATCATCGTATGGAATACGAGAACACAGAAGTCTTGCAAAACACATCACGCTTTTGAGACTGTGTATACAAGGAAGCTATCGAAATCCGGTTGCACGAGAACCTTATTAACAAGGACAACGGATTTCAACTCAGCCAAGCGTGGTCTACAGCAATAAAAGTTCTGCAGGAGCAGCGGAAACGGGGTACCACACCCGCCGAAGGCGGCATGCGTACTGACGCCCATCAGTCATCTCGTCAGCGCAAGCTACCCCCACCACCGCGGCCTGCACATCCCTCGTTCCATACGCGGAGTCAGTGGAGGGGAAAGGCGACAGGTATATATACCACACCACCCGCTGCCCTAGGAAGTCAGTCAACAGGAGTAACCTGATGATGATGGCACGTTACGCTGTCAAAAATTCGTTCAACAACGACCAGTCAACCCGGCTGCATGCCCGAGAGACCTTCAAGCATCTCATTCGCCGGGAAAATCTACGAACAGGTGGTGTCTGTTTTGGTCACCAATTCCGTTGTAAGAATAGCCTTGTCATGTCCAGTTATTATTTCTTTCATCGTGGAATTGTTACGGATGTGACCTGTAATTGTTGTGTTCCTGTTTTCGCGTCCCGCGATTGTCAGTGTCAATTTCCAATTCTTGTAACAGTCCCTGAAAAGCTTCAATTTCGTCTTTGCAACGTTCTGCCAAAATAATATGTCGTAAATGTTCAGGCAATTTGATTAATCAAATGTGGATGAGTTCTGAGGGGCCGAATGGATTTGACAGATATTGATTCTTATGCAACATGTCTTCAAAATATTTGACAAGACTGGAAAATTCAGATTGTTCAGAGTGTTTCATCATCATAATGCTATGTTTCACGCGATCTTGAGTAGCTTGAGACCAATATGCTGAGAGAAAGGCATGACAGAATTCTCCTTCACTTTGACAATCGTGAATGACCGATCGCATTCTTACGGCTGGTTCGTTCTCTAAGTAGCCACACATAAATTCTAATCTGTGCTATAATGACCAGTTGGGAGGAAAACAATGAGAGAATTGATGAAGCCACGCTTGTGGATGAATGTCGTTGCCAGAGTTCTTAAATGTTTTGAATTTACGTGCAGTAATGAACAGCTTATAGTCAAAGTCATATTGTCGGCGAGTCGCATATCGGTCATTGTTACGTCGTGTCGGCGGTTCCATCACGAAATTCGATGCACCTTGTCAATTTCTTTCATAATTTTCCGAAATGCCCCGTGTTATTATTTTGTGGCTGTTCCGTATTTCTAAGTCCCTCTTCCCGTGTTGGAGCGCCATTGTCCTCTGAAATATGTAATACTTGTATTACTTGTGCCAACTGATCTTGTACTTCCCGGGTTTCTCTTTTGTGTTGCGTATTAATTTGATTCTGATTTTGTTTGAATTTCCTAATTTGTTCGCACTTTTCTGTGTCATTAAAGACCACCGGTCTTGTGTCACTCAGAGTATCATCTACCTTCGCAGATAAATTATTTAGCTGATCTGAAAGTTCGACTAATTTCTCTGATGAAGAACTAATTTCCTCCATGTTTCTTTCTGAACCAATTTTCAGAGTGTCTACCGTGTCCTTTAAGTTTTCTTTAGTTTTTGCAAGTTGCGTAACCAAATCGGTAGATGCAACTGAGTCAATTTCAGCCCGCTAGGTCTCGTAATTTTCATGAACAATAGTTTGCAGTTCTTTTATGGCTGCTTCGCGATTCTGTAATGCATTTTCATTCCACGAAAAAATAGGTTGAAAATGCTCACAAATTTGTGTTTTTACGTCATTACAGACTTTTTACCATTTCGATTCGATGTTATGTAAGACATAAATCTACATGCATGCCATGATCGCTTTACTGTACAACAATGAAAAACTACAACTACAAAGGAAATTCTCTCTACAATTATGCTCTAGCAATAAACAATAGCTATGCTAATTACACAAACTACAGAAAAATCAGAAGATTCCAGTGAGGTATCCTGGCAGGGTCGCCATATGAAACATCCCCTTACAAAAATGTTATAAATGACAGTGCTGGAAAACCTCTATGTTATTTGATTTTCAAACAGCTGAGCAAAGCTGAACGTACTCAGACATTCACTAAGCTGACACACAATATTTTTAGCGCAATGCAGTCAGACTTGCGATAATCCCAAAAAATAATGGCCCTGACTAACAATAACATATACCTTTCATGAATCACTTACCTCACAAAAATCTTCGTTACTCAAACTACTGCAATACAGTGAGTGGCAATACTGCCAGCTAAATAAAAGAATCTAATTACTGAAGGCACTAACTACTAATAGGCACTGTTAGCAAATGAAAGATTTTAATAGAGAATAAACAATGTATTTACCTTAATAATGTTCAAAAGTCATCATATATATATCAGCTCATGATATCCACTTTTACAAATTTACTCCATCTGATGGACACACGTCCAGTTCGTCCGCTCTCAAAATTCTGCCATCTCTCTCCACACATCCATCACTGCTGGCAGCTCACCTCCAACTGCATACCGCTATGTGCTGTTCACATCCAACTGCCCAACACTACAGTAGCGAATATTCCAACAATGGCAACCAGCCATAGACTGCAAACAGCACAGCCAGTGATTATCATACAGAGTGCTACGTGACGTTACCAACATAAAAACCTAAACAGGCTACTTACAGCTGTTGGCATTTTTGCTACTTCTCATTACTTTCGTCTTTCTTCGTTTTAATTTCAGTCTGTATTGTACAAGCATTGGACTGTTTAATCTATTCAAGAGATCCTGTAATTATTTCCTCATTTTCGCTGAGGATGGCAATGTCATTAGCGAATCTTATCATTGATATCTCTTCACTCTGAATTTTAATCCCAAAGCTTTCTTTTCTTTCAGAGTGAAATCCTGCCCTCTGTCTGACGCCCTTTTTAATCCGAGCCCTTTATTCTTGGTCTTCCATTCTTACTGTTCTCTCTCGGTTTTGTGCATACAGGGTTATTACAAATGATTGAAGCGATTTCACAGCTCTACAATAACTTTATTATTTGAGATATTTTCAAAATGCTTTGCACACACATACAAAAACTCAAAGTTTTTTTAGGCATTCACAAATGTTCGATATGTGCCCCTTTAGTGATTCGGCAGATATCAAGCCGTTAACCAAGTTCCTCCCACACTCGGCGCAGCATGTCCCCATCAATGAGTTCGAAAGCATCGTTGATGCGAGCTCGCAGTTCTGGCACGTTTCTTGGTAGAGGAGGTTTAAACACTGAATCTTTCACATAACCCCACAGAAAGAAATCACATGGGGTTAAGTCGGGAGAGCGTGGAGGCCATGACATGAATTGCTGATCATGATCTCCACCACGACCGATCCATCGGTTTTCCAATCTCCTGTTTAAGAAATGCCGAACATCATGATGGAAGTGCGGTGGAGCACCATCCTGTTGAAAGATGAAGTCGGCGCTGTCGGTCTCCAGTTGTAGCATGAGCCAATTTTCCGCGGGCTACGCGTGAAACTTGCCCGCACGCGTTCAACCGTTTCTTCGCTCACTGCAGGCCGACCCGTTGATTTCCCCTTACAGAGGCATCCAGAAGCTTTAAACTGCGCATACCATCGCCGAATGGAGTTAGCAGTTGGTGGATCTTCATTGAACTTCGTCCTGAAGTGTTGTTGCACTGTTATGACTGACTGATGTGAGTGCATTTCAAGCACGACATACGCTTTCTCAGCTCCTGTCGCCATTTTGTCTCACTGCGTTCTCGAGCGCTCTGGCGGCAGAAACTTGAAGTGCGGCTTCAACCGAACAAAACTTTATGAGTTTTTCTACGTATCTGTAGTGTGTCGTGACCATATGTCAATGAATGGGGCTACAGTGAATTTATAAAATCGCTTCAGTCATTTTTAATAGCCCTGTATTGTATATTACCCGTCTTTCCCTGTAGATTCGAATATTTTGCACCATTTCACACTGTACTACGTTTTTCATGGGTCGAAAAAACGAAATAACAGAGTCTCTATACGAGGTGCGACAGTAAAGTAATGAGACTGATGTGAAAAACAATATTGCTTACAGTTTTAGTCAAGTTTAGTGTTGTCTTCTTTAAAGCAGTTCCCTTCTGACTGCACACACTTTTTCCAACGCTTCTCTCATCGATGGTAACATTTCTGGAACTCATCTTCTGTAATATCCTCCAAGACACTCGTCACAGCTTTTTGGACATCTTGTGTTGTTTGAAAATGGTGTCCCATGACCGCCGTTTTGACTTGGAAATAGAAAAAAGTCGCACGGAGCGATATGTGATGAATAAGGTTGCTGTGGTAGTACTGAAATTTGTTTTGAAGTTCAAAATGGCTGTACTGACAGAGCAGTAAGGGATGGCGCATTATCGTGATGCAGAATCCAACAGCAGTGTTGGCAAGGACACAGAGAACTCTTTTACGAAGTCTTTCTAAAATTTCTTTGTAGTTATATTGGTTAACTGTTTGTCCAGGAGGCACCCACTCATTATGAACAATTCCCTTCGAATCAAAGAAACACACAAGCATACATTACACTTTTGACTTTGACATGTGAGCTTTTTATGGTCTGGGTGATCCCTTTGAGCACCAATGCGAACTTTGGCGTTTTGTCTCTGGATCGTACTGAGAAAACCAACTTTCATCACCAGTGATAACATGGCTCATCAATTCTGGATTGATTTCCGTTTGCTCTAGCAGATCGGCTGCTACATTTTTCCTTGTTTCTCGCTGTTGTGCTGTGAGATTTTTGGGGACCATTTTTGCACAAATCATTCTCATACCAAGATCTTCAGTTATTATAGACGAACCGTTTCTCGATTGATGTTCAGTTCTTCTGCAATCATTTTCACAGATAATCTTCAATCAGATCGTACGAATTCACACACCGTGGCCAAGTTGACATTCGTCCTTGAGGTTGATGGTCGTCCACTGCGATCTTCACTTTCAACATTAGTTCTGCCTTCACTAAACATTTTATGCCAACGAAAAACTTGAGCTCCTGACATAACCTCCTCTGCAAAGGCCTTCTGAAGCTTATTGTAAGTTGTCGTCGCGTTTTCACCCAATTTAACCCTAAAAGAAATGGCATACCGTTGCACAATATTATGCTGTTCCATTTCCGTGACGGGAGATAGAAACATGTGTTAACTTATTACAGCACTACTCACGACTGAGCAGTTGCATTGATGTGCCGCTTGGACTAGAAGCTGCTTATAGATCAATGTCAAAGATGTTATGCCTACCCAAGCCTGCAGGGTTGCCACATCTTGCAAAGAAATTCAGTATCATTGCTTTACTGTCGCACCTCGTATCTTCTTTTATATAGCTTACAGTGTTAAGCGCGCCGTCAGAACGCTCCCTCTCGTGCCTTTACCTTTCTAAAAACCAAGTTGATTGTCATCTAACAGCCATCCATTTTTCTCTCTATTCTTCACTTGGTACATAACAGATAATTTAGGACATAGGATGCAAATGCTACTGTGGCTCTGACGTTCAAAAATTGGTTCAGGATAGGAATTCGAGGAGAGTGACGTGACACCAGTCGAAAGACTGATGAACAGCTCGCAGTTCCCCATTTTTTCCGCACACAGTTAATTGGTCCTCACAAGGGAACCTCCCCATCGCACCCCCCTCAGATTTAGTTATAAGTTGGCACAGTGGATAGTCCTTGAAAAACTGAACACAAATCAATCGAGAAAACAGGAAGAAGTTGTGTGGAACTATGAAAAAAAATAAGCAAAATATACAGACTGAGTAGTCCATGCGCACGATAGGCAACATCAAAGGTAGTGTGAGCTCAGGAGCGCCGTGGTCCCTTGGTTAGCGTGAGCAGCTGCGGAACGAGAGGTCCTTGGTTGAAGACGCCGGCACGGTAGCTCAGCGTGTTCGGTCAGAGGGTTAGCAGTCCTCTGTAATAAAAAAAAACTCAGTTAATCGATCAACAACGAACTTAAAACGGATGTCATAGACGTCCGCCCCGAGCAGATGCAACGAACAAAATAAGATTTTTTTCAAAGAAAAAGTCTTCCCTCGAGTGAAAAATTTAATTTTTTTGGAGTGATTATCACATCCACAAGAAAACCTAAATCGGCCATGGTAGAAGAATCTTTTTACCCATTCGCCAAGTGTGCAAGTTAGGTGGGTTGACAACATATTCCTCTCACGTGACGCACATGCCGTCACCAGTGTCGTATAGAATATATCAGGCGTGTTTTCCTGTGGAGGAATCGGTTGGCCTATGACCTTGCGATCAAATGTTTTCGGTTCCCATAGGAGAGGCACGTCCTTTCGCCTACTAATCGCACGGTTTTGAGGTGCGGTCGCAAAACACAGACACTAAACTGATTACAGTGAACAGAGACGTCAATGAATGAAAGGACAGATCATAACTTTGCGAAAATAAAGAAAGTAAACTATTCACTCGAGGGGAGACTTGAAGCAAGGACCTCTCGTTTCGCAGCTGACCACGCTAACCACGGGACCACGGTGCTCTTAAGCTGAAAGTGTCCTTGATGTTGCCTATCTTGCGCGTGGACTACTCAGTTTGTATATTTTGCTTCTTTTTTTTTTTTTTCATAGTTCCACACAACTTATTCCCGTTTTCTCGATTGATCTGTGTTCAGTTTTTCAAGGCCTATCCACTGTGCCAACTTATAACTAAATCTGAGGGGGGTGCGATGGGGAGGTTCCCTTGTCAGTAAGAGGCCTTCACTGGACTGCTCTCCTGGCTCTCATTAGCTACATTTACAGTTTCGTTTGCAGGTTACCATGCAGGGGTTGTATGCTAGCGGGGCTCCGATCACGCTTCGCATCACATTGCATCGGCAGACACGGGCGGCCGCGCCTCAGCGATTTCCGCCCCCCCCCCCCCCCCCGCCCCCCTCAGTCTGTCCGCTGGAGTGCGCTTCCCACTTCTTGCTGCGCGTCGGCTCGCTAATTAATTAATTCCGGCCGCGCGGGGTGAACGGAGCGGCTCAGCGCCAGACACGTGACTCTTGTATTAGCGGCGCGACAACTAATTACCGACCCCGAGTCGACGCCTCCACTTGAGGTCGCGCTGCAGTCAACACGCGGAACGGGAACTCGCTGGAGGTGGCCAGAATATCACCCACAAAAGCCTCAAAATTGTCGAGTATACGGGAAACACTGACATAATACCAGTAGGCCTAGTATACGCAAGACGTTAAACCCGCAACACGCACATGACGTAAGAAGCACCTCACCTTGCGCAAGCGCGAAGCCCGTTTTCCCCTCCTCGTCTCTTGTGACTACGAAGAATATTCGTGCGATTGCTGCTCGTTTCGCTCTCAGCAATTTAAGCTGTCCTCTTAGGTTCCTACCTAGCCCAGCCACCCACACACACACACACACACACACACACACACACACACATATCGCCACATATTCGGAAATAAACAGCCAAATACTGAGGGGTAAAAAAAAAATGTATCCACTGTTTAAAGGTCCATAACTGGCAAACAAACTGACGGAGTTGTCTCATCTTTGGTAGTGTAATAGTTTGTAGTTCCGAAAATCGCCACACAAGCGTTGTATTGCGTTGTTTTGTTTTGTCGGATGACAGTAGCCAGATACTCAGTGTTTTGTTCTTAGTTGCACTCGTTACTTGAGTAAACATGGCTGGCGCAAGGCTTACATTCGATGAAAGAAAGTCAGTTTTGAAGTGGTATTTTAAGTACGAAATATTAATGAGGTTCAACGGCAGTGGCGAAATGAGTTTCAAACAGAGCCACCGACACGTTTAACGATTCGTCGCATTCGAGACAAATTTGAAGCCGAAGGCTGTGTGAAAGGTGTACACATACAACGATCTGGACTACCTGACAGTAACAAGTCCAGATAACTCCCGTCGTGTGTTACAACAACTCACTCGCTCACCACAGAAGTCTGTGAGACAGTACGCCCTGAAACTGGAATGAGTCGCTCAAGTGTTAGCCGAATTTTGAAGACAGCAGAGTGGAAGTGCTACATCCCACGATTGCTACACGCAATGAACGAGAACGACCTAGATCGTAGGATGGAGTACTGCGAGTGGTTTACTAACATGGTGCGCAACGATGAAGAGTTTGCAGAGCTGATTGTGTGGTCTGATGAGGCACAGTTCAAACTCAATGGTACAGTAAATGGCCACAATTGCATCTAATGGGCCGCCGAAAATCCGAACGTCCATGTAGACAAAGCCGTGAATTTGCCAGGAGTAAGTGTGTGGTGTGGGTTGTCTTACCGGGGATTGAGAGTGCCATTCTCCTTTGACGGCTCAGTTACCGGTGAGGTGTACCTCCAGAAGCTTCAGACATCCATTTTACCTACCATCCGAGACTGGTATGGAGACGGAAGAGTTAACTTTCAACAAGATGGTGCCCCAGCCCACTACGAAAGTCTACCAGGAAGAAGTGCTGTGAAGTATCCACCACGTTCCCCAGACCTAACTCCTCTGGACTTTTACCTGTGGGGACCACGACGCCGTTTATCGACGAAAGCCACGCACATTGGATGAGCTTCAAGAATTCATCGTACATTCATGTGCAAATATCCAACTGAACACGTTTCAGTCAGTAGTTTGTGCTGCAGTTCGGCGGCATCGTTTGTGTGTGGATGTTAATGGTGACCGTTTTGAACACCTACAGTGATATCTTTAAGTTGGACTTTAAGCTACACTTTCACCAAAAATGAGGCAACTCCGTCAATGAGTTTGCAAGTTATGGACTTTTAAACAGTGGATACATTTTTTTGACCCCTCTGTATTTATTTCATTCTTCGTCTTTTAATCGGAGACGAATATGAATAGCATCGAATATTGCAGAAAAATTTGTATTACATTTGTAAGAAAGTCACAGAATGTGTTAATAACACACACACACACACACACACACACACACACACACACACGCACACACACACACACACACACACACACACACACACACACACAGGCGAAATAGTGTGAACACCTGTACTTACTTGGGACGGTTTAACAATGTAGAGTTGGGCTCCCTTTTTCCGATAATACAGCTGAAATTATTCTTGTAATACTGGAATATAATTATTGTATAGTCTCCAGCTGAGAGTTATGCCGCTCTTCGATCAGAAACTCTTCTGTCTCCTGTAGTGACTGTGTGCTCCACTACCGCCCACAAGGGTTCGATAATGTTCAGTCCGGGGACTGTGTTGGCCAGGGAAAGCGCTGCTGTTCAGTTGCATCCTCCTCATACCACGATTGTACTGTCCTGGCTGTGGGAATGCGTGCATTATCGTCCTGAAATATGTCATCACTGTGGGGGAACAACATTTGAAGCATGGGGTGCACCTGGTCACCTAAAATGTTCACATAACCGTTGGCTGTATCCTGGCCTTTCAGAGTAAAGATGGGGCCAGCAGAATGCCATGATATGACTGCCCACACCATCACACTCCATGCTTAACCGTTTGAACTAAGCAGTCAAGATTGTAGGCTTCTTTTGGCGTTTTCCAGACTTAAACGGGCCCGATGTTGGAAATAACTAAAACGTTGACTCGTCGGACCATATGACGTGTATCCACTGATCAGGCGCCCAGGATTTACGCCCCTGACACCATGATTTACGCTCCTTTGCGTTGGTCATCGTCACTAATGATTTCGATATAGCATCTCTTTCATGACTGTTCACTTTATGGAGTTCTCGGCAAACAGTGCCCATAGATACGGGGTCTCGAAGAATGCTATTGAGCTCTGCAGTCACTTTAGCCGCCATACTTTTCTGTTGTTTTGAAACAATTCGTGTTAGCGTACGCCGATCTCTGTCATTTAGTTTTGATTTGCTCACACGATGATATCTTTCCATGTTTTGTGTAGCCTGTCATGAGTGATGAAACAGTTGCTCTTGAAACATTCAGTAAGTTGGCTGTCTTGGTTACTGATCCTCCAACGAATCGGGCCCCAACAATCACCCCTTTTTGGAACTCTGTTAGGTCTTTCATTGCACGTGAATTTCGGCCTCTGATTGCAAACACGGAGTGTGCACTACTCGTAAACAACCTGCTTTGTGACCGTCAAACATAACTATCCAATTTACTACCACTGTTCGCATTATTCTGCCTATCCGCTGTGTATATAATTAGCATCTATTTGAACACGAACATGTAGTTCACAACTCTATTCAGTACACGACAACGAATTCGTACGATTATTCTTTTTTTGTCATGCATCATATTGGCTCTTGAAGGCTTATATCACTGATGTCTCGTGAACTGACGTTTAACGAGACAGGTGACGTGTTTGTGATACTGTAAATATTCAATGCGCTGTTACCTTGAAACAGCACACTGCACGTTGTAGTACAAAACAGTTTGATACTCCCAAATAAATATGGCGTCACTCGCACGGAGTCGCTTCCGTTTAAGGCAGATCTCCTGTTGTGGGTTTAACGTCTTAATAAAAATAGTACCAAACTTTTTAAATGAGTATTCATAGCAACGACAAAAAACTGGAAGAATTACGCAAAGGGTACAAACTGATACGTATGTACATTGAGTAAGGTACGAAATGCAGGATGCGAAGTCTTACCTGCGACAAGCGTTTGCCCGCATCTCGTGGTCGTGCGGTAGCGTTCTCGCTTCCCACGCCCGGGTTCCCGGGTTCGATTCCCGGCGGGGTCAGGGATTTTCTCTGCCTCGTGATGGCTGGGTGTTGTGTGCTGTCCTTAGGTTAGTTAGGTTTACGTAGTTCTAAGTTCTAGGGGACTTATGACCACAGCAGTTGAGTCCCATAGTGCTCAGAGCCATTTGAACCATTGACAAGCGCTATTTTGTTCAGAACTTTTCTCCTAAAACAGGGCATCCGCAATTGGCAGTACTAGTTTTATTGGATAGCAGCAGCAGGTAGACCGAACAATTCATACGACCGTTCCTGGCAATTGCCACGTGTTCAGAACTGAATGGATGCTGCTATGTGGGGTACCAAACGAAATTTGTGACTAGATTGAGCATTTCACGGTAGGGAGAACACATTGTGCTACCTCGGATGGATAGCCATCGACAGATGAAGAAGTAATTTCATCAGCTGAAAAATGTTCCAATTGGAGCACAAAAAAGGCGCATATGTTCCCCTTTAAAAGACTTTGACAGAACAGTGAGAAACCAGCACCCTCAGTACTCATTGCGCCTTCCCCAACAAAATTTTTTGTACACGAACATACACGCGCTCTTTTAACAGAGAACGTTGTAAATCTTTCACTCAGTATCTCTTTGGAGTGTTCGCACTCAGCACCTCCCCCTCACTGCCGCTGTGTAGGTCTGTATCTCTCCCACGGTTTCCTTTTTCTTCTATTGTCAGATTCTCCTGCATATCTCTCACACTGCCACTATCTTCACCCCCTTTCCGTTACTCTTCTGTAACACTGTTCCGTTCTCTCGTATTTTCACTATCTCCCCATCCCACTGCCATTGTCTTTGTTTCATTCCTTTTCTCTCCCACTGCCACTGTCTCTTTCTCATTTACAGACTGTTGCCTTTCCCTTCAACATCATTCTCTCCTCTCCACGCATGTTTGCGGGTATGGTTTGTTGTAGAGTTTGCCCCTAGACCGGAAAACTTTAAAACGTCGGTATAGGGAATGGGGGAAACTTGGAAATCTTATCCCTGTTAAGGTTGTACCGTTTGGGGGCGGCTCCAGAGTCCCTACGCCCCCTTCCCAGTCGTATGTATGGTCCCCACTTATCTCTCTTTTGCTCCCTCTGATACTATCTCAATACACCTTTCTTTCTCTTTTTCTGTCGCTGTTTCTTATTGACAATTACTATACTCTGTTTCTTTAGCCCCCACTGTTATTTTCTTCATCCATCTCTCTTTTTATTTCACTGCCACTTCCTCTCTCTCAACATCACTCTCTCCCCTCTCTCTCTTCTACTGTCTGCTCATACTTCCGTCATCACTGTCTCTCTGCCACTCTCTTTCAGCACAAAAAGCGTGAATATATTTGCGTGCCAAAAATTTCGGTGAGGAAGGCAGAATGAGGATTGAGGCAGCTACTTCCTCATTTTTGTGTCTGAATCTTTTAGAGAGGAACATATTCGCCTTCTTTGTGCTCCGACAGGACATATTCGCCTTCTTTGTGCTCCGACAGGAGCATCTTTCCCCTCTTTGCCCTGTTTCAGCAGGTTGTCCTGCTTATACAAAAAGACTCCTGTAGCTCATTCCCGTACTTTGACACATCGAACAGCAAATAAGTATGCATGCTAAAAGATTAACACAAAATCGTCTCCCGCTTTACAACAATTTAGCCTATACCTAAAGTATACCAAAAAAATGCAGTGTTTGATTTGCAAGTACAAAAGAATTTCGTGTGACAAAATAATATTTTATAGGTTGCTTACGCCAGGTGACAACATCGAGTAATTCCCACGTCAAGATACGTGATGTGAGGATAAACAGAGAGGGGCCATCATAAAGTTTTACTGGTGAAAATGGTTTCTAAAAACATGCTTTGGTGATCTCAGAACCCTTGTGTTGACCGCAGAAGCCTTCCCATATGTTCCCTACATGAGGTAATACACATTTACGTCTCAGGCCAGATATTAACATGTATATTTCATCTGCGTAAGTTAGCTTTCAACCTCTGTATCTTAGTAACGGATAATGATATCGAGAAAAGCCTTAGAAGTTCCGCTGTAACATCATCTTAAGACAGTATGGTAAAAATTTAGAGGATCTGCCATGAATAAAAATGTTAGAAGTGGCTATCCACGTAATTGGTACTTTTGGTACCCTGAGATCATGGTTTTGTCGGGAATTTCTCAGGAACCGCCCATGAACAAATTGTGCTTTTATAAGCTACTTAGCGCCCATACTAGACCACAAATTTTGCAAAAAATTTAACCGATTTGTTCAGTTTGCTTAGGCTAGAGGAAGTGTGTAGGCCAAATATTTAAATGTTGACCCTATTTTGCAGGATAGCTTCAGTACACGCGTACTTCCAGAAGATATACAAATGGTCGATAGGCCAAGAGTATCTAAAACACTTGACCTCTTACTTCCGTGATCAATAGAAACCGGAATGTGAGCCCCTGGAAAACTGCATTTTCGTGCGCAGCATTTTGGAACATAATGGTACATTGCAGTAAAGTGCGATGGGAGCTTTGCTGTTCATTTATGTTAACGACCTGCCTAACGATGTTAGTTGTAACCTCGGACTTTTTACGGATGATACACGAATATTCAGTCAGATCATGATAAAAGTTGCGCAAAGACTGTGAAAGGTGGCTACACTGAGCCACTGCGCCAGAGATTGCGCCAAAGAGTATTACTAAGCCGCCTCCACAGTGCCTGTTAAGAACTCGTAGAAGTCAGTGCCTGTTAAGAACTCGTAGTAGTCAGTGTCTGTCGAGGTCTCGTGATAGTCTGTGCTGAGATGATGTAGCAGAGAGAGTTTGTTGAGATGTGCTATTAGGCAGTGCTTGCTGAGATGTGATATTGGCGAGTTCTGGTTGAGATATAATGTAAGGATTAGAGTGATTTTCATCAATATAAATGAGGTAAT
Source organism: Schistocerca piceifrons (assembly GCF_021461385.2). Lineage (NCBI taxonomy): Eukaryota > Metazoa > Arthropoda > Insecta > Orthoptera > Acrididae > Schistocerca > Schistocerca piceifrons. Next base: position 86,950,855 of record NC_060141.1, read on the forward strand.
TAACTGCGTTTGTTTTTATTTCTGTGTCCTAAATAATGCGTCATCACAGGTTCAGTCAACAAAGCATCTGGCGTGTGTTCTTGTATTAGAGTGTAATTCTGCTTTCCTTACGCAATTATCGTATTTCTAATTTTCTTTTATCACGTCAGTATAATTGGTATTTAAAAATTCTTGTTTTGTTGAAGAAGAACCGTGCCAGATGTGTACGTTGAGTCACACTCCCACACACAGAACAATTACATATGTGCTTTGGTTTCGTAGGTTTCATAGTTGCTGGGGACTTAATTAATTAACTGTGTTTATGAAAGTTTTCATTTCATTCTTTGTTGTTGTTCCTTGCAGTCAGATAGCGTAATAATACTAGTCAGGGCCAACCGATTACGAGACACAGCGTAATCGGACATACAGCTACTAAAAAACTAAAAAGTATTTTCAATTATATTTCATTAAGCCCCCATGCAACTGGTAACTTGATTTAAATATTCAAAAATATAACGCTTTTTATTTCAAAAAATGTGAAAACACAGGAGCTTATGACTGCAATATACAGGAGTCACAACCACAACGAACTTATAGAAACAACTGTGTGTAATAATTTGTAGGAATAAGAAACACGAAGAACTATTACATAGGCTCAGTTGTAGAGAAAGTATGTAGTAGATTTCGGGACACTGGTAGTCTTCTGGGAAAATACAGTCCATCTATAAAAGAGAATGATTACCAAACTCTCGTACTACCCGTCGTAGTATATTATTAAAGTATGTGACACCCATACCAAATAGTACTAATAGTGGATACTGGAAGCATATAGTAAAAGCATACAATGAAAGTGTACAAAGTAAATATATCATCTCGTAAGCATGGATCGTCATCAAATATAAATGACTTATGATCCAGTGTGATAACATACAACAAAAAGAACTCGGTGTTAAGATCATTGCTCTGGTACCAGTCATGTGGTTCCTGAACTTTAAAATAAGTCCTGGAAGCATGAAATTAGTAAGGTGTTTGAAATGGAGAGCACTGAGGAAAGGACAACAGCGTTCATTACTTAAAAATTTTTTCTGAAGTACGTGATAATTAATGTGTCCCACAACGTGAACTCATTAGCAGTTATTTTTGTGTTATGGAAGTTAGACCATCACCGCGGATGCAAACACGATCCCTGCAGACCTCCACTGTATGTCGTGAAATAATGAATCATCCATTTCCCGTACAGTTGTTCCGTGTATCACGACATAAGAATATTCAACAAACGTTGTTGTTGTTGTTGTTGTTGTTGTTGTGTTGTGGTGGTGATTGTGGTGGTGATGGTAGACGTGGTGTTGGTCGTGATGGTGATGGTGGTGGAGGTGCTGATGGTTGAGTTGATGGTGATGGTGGCCATGATGATAGTGTTGGCGTTGATAGCGGTGATGATAATGGTGGTGGTGATAATGTGACTCAGCGAAAAACAGCGCTCAAAGAAGAAAATTACGATGCGCAAGTCACGATTTCCAACTGTCTTCTGTCTCAAGAAATTTACAGTACAGTAAAGGCAAAAAGTTCAAATGGTTCAAATGGCTCTGAGCACTATGGGACTTAACATCTGGGGTCATCAGTCCCCTAGAACTTAGAACTACTTAAACCTAACTAACCTAAGGACATCACACACATCCATGCCCGAGGCAGGATTCGAGCTTGCGACCGTAGCAGTCGCGCGGTTCCGGACTGAAGCGCCTAGAACCGCTCGGCCACCGCGGCCGGCCATTAAGTTCAAAATAATTATTATAAGGACTATCCAAACTATAGAATCTCATTATTGGCAATCAGTCAGGCATTTCAGACAGACCTCTGTCAGAAGCAATTATTAGTTGACTTCCAACAACTATAACAAACATAATACGATAAAAATAACTAAATTATCTCTAATGCTATTATTGTAACAACAGCTGCCGAAGGTAAACATAAAAAAATACCACTGAGCTGCATAGTGATATTTTTCTTCAACTTAGATTGTGTGATGGAACACACAATTAATCTAAACAACAGTCTTATGTCTACAATGGAAATCAGAGAGGTGTGAGTGGTCACTTCCTGCTGATGGAAAAGAAATGACAGTTGTTTTGTGCGGTATCGATACGATTCCCTCATCTTTTGTCAGACAGTAATTTTCCTTAGTCCTTTCTCGAACGAGAGCATGGTTTACTAAGTAGGCGGCGACTGAAAGGCCTCGGAGTGGTTAGCCCGGAGCCCTTTCCGAGATTTTCGTTCTTCGCCTCGTCCTCTTCCTTCTCCTTACTTGCCTCCTTACAGCATAGGTCATTTCAGGGAACCTCATTTCCCGGATGGCCGCATCATTATACGACCCACTCCTGCCTTTGGCGATGGAGATCGTTAATGATGTCGTTCCATGACGGACAAAAGCTGTGCCGGAGCGAGGCTTGTAATTATTTTTGGGGCTACCTGCGCTCCAGGTTCAAGCGGTAGAGCGTTTCTGCGGGCAAATAATTTCGCCTCAGATGTCTACGGCTGTCTTATGACCGTCACCCACGCCTCACCTTGTCGGAGACAAGCGCAGGGATACACGCAAAAGAGCTTTGTTGCTGTCTCCGATATGAAGTAGCAGAGAATGACGTAAAAGGTTCATTGTGTGTTTACCTAATGGATCTACTGAGTCACGAGAATATTCTTGTCAAAAGAATTCGCACAAAATAAGAAATTTTGAGTTGATTACTTTCTTTTCGGAGAGTATTCTTTAACTTACGGTACACCATCCGCCGGAATAACTTCTACAGGCTTCCGTATTAGTCTCAGTCTGCAGTAGTGTAGTGTTTAATTGACCTGGAGGGTATTTTCGTATACGGGGTCTGTTCTAATGCAATAATATTTTTTTTCTATTCCATGTCAACGAAGTGGCATAATTGACGCCACTTGCACGACTGTATCCGTCGTAGCGCCTGAAATTACCACACCATTGATACCTCACTTCATTTCCGAGCTGCTGTGATATGAGTAACAGTACGTTGAGCATATAACTTACCTCTTCATTTATACAAACATTTTAATTATTTCAGTATTGATTAAAGAAAGTACGTATATATCAACCTTGTGCGTAGATAGCAAAACCTCAATCAGTAAATGGTTTTTGGAGAAGGTATTGAGAATCTGATTCGGCAGCGTTTTCGTATCACTCTTTGCGGAGTTACTTCACTGAAACTATCTGTACGAAAACATATCATATAAACAGGAGATTGCTCTGAATTCCAGTAAATGTTAGTAATGCTGAGGATACTTCCTGGAAATAAATTAGATACGAAAATTCGATTCACACGGAGAAAGCTGATAAATTAAATACAAATAACAGTATCGATATGTAAACATACACATAATGTCAAGAAATTTAACCTAGTAGCCCTAAAAAATGAAATGAAATGATTGTATGACATTACTGTCTGGGGTAGTTCGGCCATCTAGTGAAACTCTTTCTGTTTGATTCTGCTACGTCGGCAACCTGCATGTCGATAATGATGACATAATAACGGCGACATGTTGTATGTTATAACGTACCCCTTACCAGCAGATAACAGCGCATTTTACTTTATTTCCAGCTTTTCTATTGCACATACGTGAAGTGAATGTATCACGCTGTAGTACGTACGGTGTAAGGAGCAAGCGGTTAGGTTCCCACTCTGGCTAGTAGAGACAGTTGGCCATCCGGAGCTTCCAGAGCCAGTGGCATGACATGCCGATGGAGCATTCGCTCATGACGTCAGCAATGAAATACCTAGGGAAAGCACATTTATTCTGGCACGAATCCAGTAATTATTATTAAGAAATATTTGCTAACAGAATTTTTCCTCTGCTACTCACACAAAAGCAGAGTTACGGGTCATAAATTCTATCTTTCTGCAATTTTACAACGCCAAAAAACATTGATACTAATGAATAACTTTGGGATAACTGAAGATGTACGATCTTATACGAACTAAAGTCATTGCACCCTCAAGTTACAGACTGTGCGCCAAAGTCAGCAGTCGTCGATAGGATTACTTTAGATCTAGTCATGATGCAGATTAGCTTATAATCGCTGTGAACAAGTTCATTTTACAGTGTCTCTTAAATAAACGCACCATAATGGCATCTCGTGTGAAAATTATTTGCACAGAAATTACCTCCTGCTTCATTTCGTAAAGCGACAAGCTGCAAGTCGACATAAAACTACAGGAGTATGTCCACATCACAGGTAGGAAGAATTCCTTCCCGGCAGCTCTCTGAGTCAGTTCAAGGAACGGTCTGTCTTATAATTATCGCAAAACTCGGGTGGGTAAGGGTGGCCAGTTATACCGTGCGCCCCTTATACGGCCATCTATGGACTCGCCGGCTAAAGTGAGAGATTTCTGGAAGATTAGTACTTGCAGTGTCGCAGAGATTCTTTTTTCCACGCTACATTTGGATTAGTAGGGCCCACCATATAATTAATTTCGTGAGGGCTGTAGTGCGCAACTCAGTCCACTTAACTGGAATCAGTAGCTCCCACCGTGCAGCTCTCAAGCTATGCATCTGAGTGATTGTGCTCTGTTGCCCTTGCAGCACCACTGGCAGGTGATGCCTCCTGGATATCTTTTGATCTCTTTTTTTGTTTCAATGGTAGCTTTATTATACTCATAAAACTGCCATACATCATATTGGTGGATGCTGCTCCCCAACGGAGAAAATCTTCAACGCAATCTTGGACCACACGGTCTAGAACAAGGTCGGCCAAAAAACTCATCAAGCTTGTGTTTTCACAAGCGAGTGGAATTCTATCGCCTGGCTGTCAATTTTACCCACTATTACACCACGCTGTTTGAGTGGGAAGAGGGGGGAAAGGCAAACGCGTCGCATTTAGATGGCAATGCAATTGCAATCGGAATGCTGAACATCTTGCGTGCGGCTTGGTTTCGTTTTTCATAACAACATATCTCGCTACTAAACAGATTTTCAGTATTATTAAATGTGTCTGACGCGCTGAAGACGTAATAAAACTTATATCTGATACAAACCCTCAGCACACGGGTGCGTGTAGACAAATTCGCAGATTTTTGTCACTAGGGTTGTCACGTGATCATGACGCAATTAGTTTCATAATCGAAAACTTGCTTTAACACGCAGGTGTTGATCCAAACATCGTATCGCGTTTGCAGCCACATCACGGAGGCGCTGAAATTCTTCCTGAGGAAAACAACGTAGAACACCTGAACGTTTTTAATGTAACGTTATTTGACTTTTAAACTGGAACTGGTCTGCTCATCCATCGGTTCCATGTGCATATGTAGCGTGGTGCTTTCAATTGAAAAGGCAAACGGTCTTGAAAGCAGCTCTAGAACAGATGTATTACTGGCAATGTCCTCAAATCGTTTAGAAAACTGTTACTGTAATTCGTTCAGCGCTACACAAAAGTACTCAAAATTCGTATTTACTTTAACTCCCTTTAACTCCAGTGACCTTAAGGAAAGAGATTTTTTTTCTTAGCATTCAACGCTTCCACAACGCAGTTTTCTGTTTAAATGCATTCCCACCATATTACAAATAAATAGTTTCGACGTTGCAGCGTCTTAGTATGTAAAAGCATGCAGTCAAGCTCATTTAAAATGATAGGGCCGCAATCCATCCTAAATGTTATAATTTTCGTATCTTCTTTCCTCTTTTGTTCAGTAGAACACCAATAGCGGATCTTAAATCGAAAAATCGTTCCACACATATCTCTTGAATTTAACACTTCTCATTAATATATAACGTTTTTATACTCTGTACAGTTCTATGATAAACTGTTGCAACTGACGATGAAAAATACATGCGAATTCAGAAAATGTACAGTTTGTACCGTAAATTTCTTCAAGTGCGCCATGCCAGAAAATTTAGCACGTAGCGCTTCTTGATGTACGAAACAATAAGTCGTAAATTCGTCTGTCGATTGTTGTAACTTTGTGCTGTTTCCATTATCGACTAAATCCTTATAAATTCTTTCCGTATACTGTTGTAAAGCTGATCCATAAGAAATTCACGGCTCCCGTCTGTTACGCGACTGCATAATAGATATTGAGAATCCTCATCCTTCCTTTTTATGGTTCCCATTAATTTTTAAAGTATTGCTGCGATAGTTCACTTCATAGCCTCTTTTTACGCAATCAAGCGCTGGAACTATGAACTTCCTTTACACAACGAATAAATGGTAAAGGATAAACATGATAAATCACTATTGTGAAGAAAGTCGTGCCGACCGCAAAATGCCGCACCAGATTCGACAACAAAAAAAGTCACATCGAACTGTTAAACAAGATGTTTTATTGCACCGAGTAGATCCCAGAAGGACCGAGCAAAGCCTAGAGGTGCCGCGACAGGCTGAACCTTGGACCACACGTGTGCAGCACTTGGTACACACGTGTAACTTTGCATGCTGTGACCGGCCTTTGTTTGGAGGCAGCAACATAAGCTACGGACAGTAGCTGAAAGTGTCTGTTATATGACACCAAAACTAACTTCTATTGAGGCTACGATGAAGAAAGGCTGTTTCATTTCAAGCAGTCGATTGGGTTAATTTATTCAGTTTACTCTTGATCTCAGTGGTTGTGAATCAAATTATTTTAATATGGCGATTCCTTTAGGTAAATGAATGGTAAACGCACAAGACAGGCAGTTATGATGTTGCGGTTGGTCTACAAGAACCAACTGGAAGAAAAGCGAAAACCAAGTGGTCAGGTTGAACTGGGTATAAGAGAGGAGTATTGTCATTCGGCTCCACAGTTCAATCTTTACATCGAAGAGGCAGTGACGGAAATAAAACGAAGGTTCAAGAGTGGGATTAAAACACAATATCCTCACTGAATAAGAAGGACCTCTTGCATGGAATGAACATCTACTGAGTACAGAGTAAATCGAAGAAAGACGAAAGAGATGAGAGGTATCAGAAAAGAGAACAGCGAGAAACTTAACATCATGAAGATGATCACAAAGCAGATGAAGTTAAGGAATTCTGCTACCTAGGCAACAAAATAGCTCGTGATGGGCAGAGGAAGGGTAAAGCAGAACATTAAAAGCGGACTATCGCTGGAATTCCTGGCCAAAAGAAGTAAACTAGTATCAAACATAGATCTTAATTTGAGGAAGAAATTTCTGAGAATATACGTTTGGAGAAGAGCATTGTATGGTATTAAAGCACGGAATGTGGGAAACCTGTAACAGAAGGGAACTGACTGATCTGAGATGTGATGCTAAAGACGAATGTAGAAAATTAGGTGGACTAACAAAGCAAGGAATGAGGAGATTTTCCGTAGAATCGCTGAGGAAACGAATATATGGAAAAAAATAAACAGCAACCAATTAGCAAGCAACCACTTCCTTATGTATTTTTATTTACACTAATTTGCGTTTCGGTCTTTCGCCTACCTTGAGTTGGTGCAATACTTATTTAAATTTCAAAATTATATTTTTGTGGGCGTCCACATCCTCAACATGTTTTGAGAATGAAAACATGGTCCAAGTAAGTTGTATTTTTTAAATTATCTGTGCAATCGGCCAGTTTGAACTACGGATCATTTCCGAGAACGGATCTTAAGCTTCCGGCTTCATTTCATATTGTGAAACATCGCTAGTATATGTGGGCAGGCATCGGTCTCACTTCTGTGCGTATCTCAAAAATAATACAATATTGTACATGGCCTCGTCTATTAGTATAAGAGAATAAGCTACTCATAGACGTGACCATGTACAGTATTGAACTGCTTTTGTGCCACATACGCACAGAAGTAATATATATTCCTGTCTACATATTCGAACCATGTATTACAAAATAAATTGAAGCTGGAAACTTAAGACACGTGCTTGAAATTGACCCGAGATTGAAACTGACGGATCGCACGGATAGTAAAAAGTATACAGCATACTAGGACCATGTTTTCGTTCTCAAAACATATTTAAATATTAAATTGACACACGGTGAAAGATATAGACTACAGTTTTGATGGTGCAGCTGTCCTGAGCTAAATAATAATTTGATTTGTGACACTTTGCGAGTTGGGGTATTTTCAATATATTACTCTTACACGCATTTTCTATTGTGCTTCTTGTCGCTGCTTTTTTTCAGCATTTATAAGCATCATACAAACACTGCTTTTCATGATGCACATAAAACAGCGCTTTATCCACCACGATGCAGACTGACATGTTTGTTTACATCAGAAGATCATACTTACAGTTAGTTACACTCAGCCGTTCCGACAGTGGCGGCCTGATATCACATCCTAACGTGCCACAGCACACTGTAAATATCGCACTAAAATTATGCCTTTTCACTTCGAATACGACCCTCAGAACCCACTACAATTACACCATTTCTCTTTGGACACGGAACGTCGCACTAAAATTGCTCTATTTCTCTTCGAATGCATGCTGGTATGCAAATAAAGGGGACGAAAATAAGTTTTGTAGTGCTCCGTCCACGACACCTAGGGACCAGTATCGAGTGCTGAAATGACGGTGAGCCACGCTACGATTAACTCAAAGAAGCAACGCAGCCATCTGTTTCCTGCTGCACGTGCTATGTTGTGACATCGTCCCTTCTGGCGCAATCACTGCTACGTTATTCTCACAATCAGATCGCTATATCTCTTTGAAACTGATACCCTTGTAAGTCAAAGGCTGTAAACTAGATGGTGATAAAACAAGCGAGTGTACGAGGAAATTTAGTATGAAAGTAGACGCTCCACAGATGATGTGCTAAAGAGGCCCTTTTCCAAGAAACATTTGGAAGAGAAAGTGAGATTTAAAGAAGTATTCAGATGAGTTCCAAATGCTAGTCTAACGACAGAGGGGCATGGGATGAGGATTACTGATTAGATTTATATAAGGCTGAAAATTTTTAAACACACAGTTTATTCAGCTTCTTAAGTGTCCAGAACCAGTCTATAAGCTCCCATTGCGAGCTAACGTCTCAAAGATGCTGGCGCTCACATGCGGATCCTCTTCTTCGAAATGTCTTGGCTCAAGCTCGTCTAGGGGTTGACCCGCACGTGTTGCATTACACGCCCTAAATTAGACACTTGTGACCCTTTGGTTAAATTCTCCGTCTTATGGCAAGTTTGCAAAACACAAAGTTAATATAACATATAATAACAGTAATAACAATATCGGGAACTAAATTAACGACCCATACATAATGTAGACCACACAGTTGAGATTTGGTTAAAATAATATTTATTTTGAAAGCAAACTAATAGCGAAAGTGGTCGTATTTAGAGTTACTGCTATACTCGAGCGCATATGCATTTGACAGAGTTCGATCATTCACAACCTCATCGCAAATTACAAGTCCAATACTCCTCCTCGTTAACTATGCGCACAACGAGAAATTCTCTAAGTCGTTTCACTACCTAGCTACGTAAAGACCGGTCGTCCGCTTTCGCGTCTCCGCGAACACTGTACTGTTTGGTGTCTGGACCAGAACTGTCTCTCTGTCCGTGTCCGGGCGCGTCTCCCGCTTGCCGGACGTCGTCGCTCAACTGAGTAGGGCAGTTCCCTTTCCTGAAGCCGTCCATCTGATTGGCTACAGCTTATTATACATTATTTTTCAATTTAACATATTTAAATAATCAAAGCTCGACCACTTTATCATTCTAAATAAAGTAACAGTAATATCCATTACATAATAAACGTTAAATTCTTTTAAATAGAACCAATACAATTTCCTTCTTAACTTTGAATGCCATGGCCAGTAGCGTTCCACCAATGTGCTTTCTGATAAATAAATAAAGAACAAAATTAACTACTATGCAATATACTTTACAACAAATATTCTGTTACCTAATGATTCAATAACGTGTCATGCTGTCATCGTTCAATATGTTTTGTGTGGAGAAAATGATGATCTGATGCTTAACTGAAAATAATGATAATTTAAATTTACTATATATTTTAAACAAATAAAGTTACAGAGTTGATATTTACAACATTTGTAATTTTAATGATGCGCTTTTATATGAAATGTCGATCGTTAAGATCGACCAAAGCCTTCAGATTTTAGCATTCAGGTCTTTGTTACAAAACTTGTGAATTTCACTTTAACAGTAAATTTTAAAGTATTATAGATATGATTAATATTCACGTTTTATTGGGATCACCATGAAAATTTGTGAAGTGTGTTAGATTAAAATTACTGTGGCTTTATTCCCTGAATTACTACAGAATTAAATAGTTTTCATAAATGTTTCCCTTTATGGCCGGTCTTAGATCCGCCATATTTAACACTGCTACGCTTCCTTGGTCACAGACAGCTTCTACAGGGTTCCCCTATGACGTAGGTTCTCGTCTGCCTCACTCGCACACTACAGGCGCTTAGGCCTCATTCAGTACAGTAGACGTCCGTAAATCTCCCATCTCCTGGCGAATCTTCGCTCTTTGTGGCACACGGTCCTGGAAGACAGGGTTCGTTTCACAATTCCTGAGGGTTGACTCTTTCTGCCATATACTTCAATGAGAGCGAAATGTTCGTTAACTCACACCATGCTCAAACACTCATGAAAATCTAGAACCAGATTTATCCACAGCTACAAAAGAAATTCTAGAAGTTTTAAAACATTATAAAGTTGGTAGAGAAGGCTCTGTTACACCAGAATATTTGAAATGGTATCTGCCAATAATAAGAAAATGGGGTAAAATTAATCTTTGAGAAAACTTGGAAAGCATACAAGCTACTAGGAGAGTGGAAGGTGGCCTTGATACATCCACTACATAAGAAAAGAAATAAACAAGATGTTTACAACAACAGAGGCATTTCTTTGCAACCATTGCATGTAACATATTTTCAAAGATTGTGATAAACAGAGTACTAAAACACTGGAGAGTAATTTAGGTGGATTTCAAAGTGATTTAAGGAAGGGTATATCATATTGTGCACAAATATTTAATCTGAAGCGGATCATTTGCCAGAGATTACTGAATTGAAAATGTCAGCAATTTTCTATGAAATTGTGTGTAGCAAATCATGCAAGCGTAGATCATGATGGATTTTCAAATCACCATTGTTATGACACCACCGTGAGTGACTGGTCTAAGACATAGTTCGGTAGATAGCAGACCAGGACTCGACTCCTGCGTATACAAATTTTTTCTTTTTCCATTTTATTGTATTCCTCGCAATGTGAAAGCATTAATTCTAAAATTTTAAGTATATTTAAACAGTTCAATTTGTATATGAAGTATTTTATATGATGAGGACATTTTCCTCTCATCTGTTCACCTGTTACAACACATAATAGTTGAATTTTCGGATGAAGACATAGTATAGTCGAAATCGAAACCAGATTAAAATTTCGTTAGAATCGGTTGTCTGTAATATAGAAATCATAAAAGCTAATATATTTAGTTTAGTTACGATTACCGCCGTTGTAACTAGACAGGCTGTAGGCCACCATGTTGTAGCACATGCGTATAATTCTGCACGAGCCGACACTGCTTTCTCATGTACACGAACACGTCAGTCAGCAACAGAGCAGGTACAGCAGTATTTTATGCATCATACAAGGAAAAAGTGCTTGGACTACGCTTATAAACCCGGTAAATAGTAGATAGAACAAATGGAACAGAAATTAAATCCACCTAACGAATAATGTCTTGTAAATATGCAGGGTAATCCCGTGCTAGTGATACAGCAGAAGGGTAGATGTGTCAATTTGTGATAACGGGTCCCGGTAAAGAGACCACCGAGTCCAAAGTTGTAAGCGGAAATCTTTCTGATACATGTGACAATCTATCTCTTCTATTGCAAGCTCTTTTCTTTCCATCTTTTGAGAGATGTTAGTACGAAAAAAAAGTTGGATAGTAAACATGGGCTTTAGAATGAGTACCTTAAGAGCTTGTAGAGCAGAAGAGAAGTGTTTCGCAGTATCAAGATTGAACAAGTGATAGCAGCTCTTTAGGTCCGAACTTTAGAGACCATGTTTACTCGACACTTTTATCTTGTTTCGGTTTATACTACATCCTCCAGAAACACATAAAGCAAAGAATTTGCAGTAGAAGAGATCCACGGTCAGAGGTATAAGAAAGAGTTTAACTTATAATTTTCGACTCAGTTGTTTCCGGAGAACGGTGCCGTGCCTAAAACTGATACTTCACGATAAAATTCTGTCGTCAGTTACAAATATATTTTTATTTTGCTTTATCGCTTTCGACAAGTTAATTACTTTCAGAAAACTACATTAGGGATACTACGAATTTTAGAATTTGGCTATATATTTATGGCAATTACAAAATCTAAATACTGCAGTTGATGAAAGTTAAAGCTTGGTAAAATTATAAAATGATTCATTTAGCCTTCTCCAACTTCCCAGAATGTTTGTAACATCATCACGGTATCACCCTGTACAAGTCAAAAAATACAGTAGATCATCAAAATTTATTTTGCAGAGGGTAGCTGCAGTTTCCAAATTGTAGTCTATGTTTTAAGTGGGCTCCTAATTGAAAGTTTAAATATATATTAACCCAACAGAAGACGGGCGAAAGACCGGAACGCTTACTGGTACATAAAATTGCGCTGTATTTCTTAAGGTTAACGTTTACGTATAGTTGGTGGGCTAGCAGTTCGTATTTGATCTACAGAAAGAGTGCAGAATTCTTTACAATTACATCGCAAGGTGTACAAAGTGATTTCATGTGTGGTGAAAGAAAACGCACATGGAGATGATGGAACTGAGACAGAGTCGCATAAAGCTGGAGACAGAGTATACAAAAGTAAATTTTGAAACTGTTTGCAGAATGTCTGTAGTGTAATACGATTTCTGGAACTACGGCGTTATGAGTTTATTTTACAGGGCAACTCAGTACGAATCTGTCCCCCCTGGTAGCTGAGTGGTCAGCGCTACGAAATGTCATGCCTAACGGCCAGGGTTCGATTCCCAGCTGGATCGGAGATTTTCTCCGCTCAGGCACTGGGTTTTGTGTTGTCCTTACTTGATTTTGTATTAGTTATAAGTTTTTCTAATGCTGCACAAAAAAAGATATCAAATGGATCTAAACAGAGCCCGCCTCCACGTGGCGGGACACGGGCAACGGTGTGAGTGGGGACGGGAGCCGGGGTGGTGTTACTTTAAGTCACTGCGGACCCCGGACCCAGTCACAGCGGCTAAGTGGCAATATACGACCCACCATAAGAAATTAGACGGTGGGTCATAAAATATAAGCAGCTAGTAAAAAAAAAAAAGTGTCCTTATGATCAACATTTCATCCCCATCGACACGCAAGTCGCGGAAGTGGCGTCAACTCGAGATACCTGCACCAGGCGAATGGTCTACCCGACGGGAGGCCCTAGCCACACGTCATTTCCATTTTACTACGGATCTCTGAGCCTTGCGGATCGTCGCAGCCGGTTGTTGTTCCCCACAAGGAAGCTCATTGTGGTAAGCAGTTGAACAATTCGCTCCACCCCATCTGCCCTGGTGAATGTGGAGCGCAGTCGCACAGTACAAAGAAGGGGCGCTGGGGCGGAACTCAAAATTGGGCAACCGGAGCGCGCCGTTTCCCCGTTCCCTGGCAACGCATCGCCAAGCTCCCGGTTTCCGAGCACGGCCCGCCTGCCGCTTTTGTGCCGAAGGGCGAGCGCAGGGACGGAATTCTGCAATCTGTTGGGCGGTGGCGTTGACCGCCCGCCGCGGAGGCGCGGCAGAGGTCACTGGAGTGCGATTGGACGCGCGAGGACCTCCTGCACGCCATCTGACGCTGGGCGGCGCGTCGGCCGACCGTACACACAGCTTTGGCCGCTCGCCCTGCCTTCGGTTTGAGTGCACGGCGTCGCTCTGCGATAGCGCCGGACTCGAGCATAGCACACCTCTACGCTGCACAGCAGAGAATGAAATGAGGCGTCGGTAACGCTACTTGCAAGCAAGATCACTCACACACACACACACACACACACACACACCCACACACCCGTGCGGGGCAGCCGTTCGAGTCGTCCCTCGGGAATGGGCGTGTGTGTTGTCCTTATCGTAAGTTACTTTAAGTTAGATTAAGTTAGGGACCGATGACCTCAGCAGCTTGGTCCCATATTGTTGTGTACATAGTTCCGCGTAGTCAGCGCGTACACAACTTTCCCACTAAAGCGCGCCCCGTTAAGCACAACAGCGTAGGCGCAGCGCTCGTCCGTCTCCGCACTACGAGATGGCGCTGTCTTAGAGACGGACCAAATTCTGCTTCCGCCGACCCGCGTATTAATATGTCTCGCAGCCAGAGAGATTGCTGCTAACACTCGCTGATCACACTCGCGCAGTGATACCTGAACGCGCGAGGTATTATAACGAGTGTACAGACCTCCGATTAGTCAGTCTGCTTTAGTCTGCATCAGTCTGCATTAGTCTGTACCAGTCTACAGTCAAGTTTCAGTCTGCGCCTAATAAGATTACCATATTCCTGTACATAGCCATGAAGATATATGAATAGACACTTTGTCAAGTATCAGAGATATGTGAGAATAAGATTAACGTACCAAGACCAAAGGAACTTCAGATCGTCAATTGTAAACAATATCCAGAACCAAGTTAAGTTATTTTTATGCTTGTTATTATTTTAATAAATGTGTGTGAAAATTAATCAAGTTCTGTTTAAAGTTGGTCACCGTCAATCTGCTACTGTAAGCGTGCAAGTGGCATTTCTATCGTCTGACCTAACGGCAGAAGATAAACACGCCACAATAAGACCACGAGACGTATTGCTGACACTCGCCTACTTCGTTAAAGCGAGAAGTCAAATAATCTGATGGTGTGTGTACCGAAGGTCTTACAGTACGCACACCACACATATGAACTTACCACCACCATCAACACACACACACACACACACACACACACACACACACGCACACACGGCTCAAGGACCGACATTCGACCTATATCCCTCTCCTTCCTTGGCCAGTAGTTCATACACCCCACCCCCCTTTTCTAAACACTGACACTACGTCCGTCTCGATGTCCCTACCTCTAAAAGCGCTTAAACGGTTCTTGTCACTGCAAGGGACACGTATTGGTACAGTAAATTTATACTCCTCCATCTGTATTACTACACTGAAGCACCAAAGAAAGTGGTATAGGCATGCGTATTCAAATACAGAGATATCTAACAGCCAGAACACGGCGCTGCGATCGGCAACGCCTATATAAGGCAGAAAGTGTATGACGCAGTTGTTAGATAAGTTAGCTAGAATGGCAGATTATCAAGTTTTAAGTGAGTTGGAACGTGGTGTTATATTAGGCGCACGAGCTATGGGACACAGAATGTACGAGGTAGCAATGAAGTGGGTATTTCCCTGTACGACCAGTCACGATTGTACCGTGAATATCAGGGATCCGGTAAGACATCAAATCTCCGACATCGCTGCGGCCGGAAAAAGATCTTGCAACTACGGGACCAACAACCTCGCCATGCCCCGTCAACACTGACATTGGACTATTGACGACTGGAAACAAGTTGCCCTGTCGGACGAGTCTTGTTTCTAATTCTATCGAGCGGATTGACGTGCAATGGTGTAGAGACAACCTCATGAATCCATGGACCATGCATGTCAGTAGGGGACTGTTCAATCTGGTGGAGGCTCTGTAATGGTGTGAGCCGTGTAGAGTTTGAGAGATATGGGACCACTGATACGTCCAAATATGACTTAGACAGGTAACACGTACGTAAGCATCCTGTCTGAGCACCTACATCCATTCATGTCCATTGTGCATTCCGACTGATTTGGGCAGTTCCAGCAGGACAGTATGACACCCCACACGTCCAGAATTGCTATAGAGTGGCTCCAGGAACACTCTTCTGAAATTAAATACTTCCGCTGGCCACAAAACTCCCCAGACATGAACTTCATCGAGTATATCTGGGATGCCTTGCAACGTGCTGTTTGGAAGAGATTTCCATCGCCTCGTACTCTTACGGATTTATGGACAGTCCTGCAGGATTCATAATGTCAATTCCATCCAGCACTACTTCAGACATTATTCGAGTCCATACCACGTTGCGCCGGCCACTGTGGCCGAGCGGTTCTAGGCGCTTCGGCTGGAATCGCGCTGTTGCTGCGATCGCAGGTTCGAATCCAGCCTCGGGCATTGATGTGTATCATGTCCTTAGGGTAGTTAGGTTTAAGTAGTTCTAAGCCTATGGGGCTGAAGTCCCATAATGCTTAGAGCCATTCTAGAAAATAAATGGTTCGAATGGCTCTGAGCGCTATGGGACTTAGCATCTGAGGTCATCAGTCCCCTAGAACTTAGAACTACTTAAACCTAACTAACCTAAGGACATCACACACATCCATGCCCCAGGCAGGATTCGAACCTGCGACCGTAGCGGTCACACGGTTCCAGACTGAAGAGCCATTCTAGAGCCATACCACGTTGCGTTATGGCATTTCTGCGTGCCCGCAGAGGTGTACCAATTTCTTTATCTCTTCAGTGTGTATGTACACTGCTATATAAAGACAATTATCTTTTCTTCGTGGGGGACCACGGTCATATAGGATTTCGTCTAAAGACATTTGCGACGTTGTTCATTTATTTTACGCAGTCTTGGTATCGGCCATATAGCCATTTTCAAGTACATGTTGAAATGTTAAAATAATGCCCTGTCTGTGTTTGCGATGATGACTTATGATAGACGGGTCAGACATATTTTAACACTTCAACATGCCCTTCAGAAAGGCTACAAACACCGAATTCATTTGGCTATATACACCGAATCCTTGATTGTGTAAATTAAATGAGGAATGAACAGTCAAATGGCAGAAATCTGTTCCAGAAAATATAAAGACAAATTTGTGTTTGACGTTGTTACAGAAATGACGAAAAGTTCTTCACGGAAAACTTCAAATTTTTGTGCGGTGCTCTTACACGCATTCGGAAGGATATAGGCGGCATATTTTTTTGCTATATAAAGGAGAAACACTAAAAAATTCGAAAAGTTACTGAGCGATTTACTTCAGACCCTTACACAGTACTTTAATAAACGTTCAGAATGACATGAGCTACGTATTTTTTAAATATGTATAGTATACTAACATGTAAACAATACCTAAAACCACAACATAATTAGTTATTTAAGATTGTTAGCAAAAACCTCGAAGAGTTCTTTACCAATATTAACGCGATCCTCCAATAAATGTACGGATGAACATAAGCTACATTTTCTTTAAGTAGACGACATAGGTTATATATTTCTTCAAATAACAATGAACAGATTTTGCGTTACACCGAGTGCGAAAAAGAAAATTCTATGCTATGCCACACTGCGAAAATGTGTGGTCTCGTTTTCTTTATCGCAGTCAGTTTTAACTACGATATAAGAGCGTTTAAATCAATATATATATGGTTTCCCCATTCATTTTTCTACTTATGTATAATTTTAAGCAAAAGTTGGACACACAACTATGTGCAATCGTTTTTATCAGAAAGTAGGAAAACTTTATTCATGGCTTATCAGGTTACGATTTGAATACAGCCACGGAAACTGAATCGTCCAAAACTTTGTAATCCTACCCGTTTGTAGATTAAAACTATGCAGAATACTGTCATTGAAGTTACTATCCTCACATATATAGCAGCAGGAGAGGTCTCCCATATCCTGTATACCAAAGATACCAACCGATTTAATAACTCATTTCAATCGACTTCAGTTCCCACCAAGGTATGGTTGGCAATAACAATAAAAAAATCTGTCAGTGAGAATGGGGGAGCAGAGGTGCAGAAGGGGCGAGGGTAGGAAACTGACACAGAGAGAGGGAAGGAGGAGTGCACAGAGAGAGAGGGCAGCAGGAGGAAGATGTGGAGAGTGGTAGCAGGAGGAGCAAATGATCAGAGTGCGGCAGGGAGGGGTAGGAGGGGGGAAGTTGATGCAAAGCCGGAGGAGGAGTTGGAGGAGGAGAAGGAAGAGGAGGAGTAGTAGATGGATAATGAGAGGGGATAGGCAGGAAGAGGAGATGAGCAGCGAGACGAAGAAAGGAGATTTGGGAGTATATCCTATCCCCATACATACTTAGAGCTGCGAAGCGTTCCCAGGTTCACTAATCGGGAATATAGGCTCTAGGATACTGTAAAATGAAGTTTTCCCCAAGGTTCTGTTGTACGTCGACCCCATTTCTTCACATCCTGGGTATTTAACACAATATACTGACTCGCCATGAGTATGTTCATTATTAATATCAGACAACAGAATGTTCACCTGCTTGTTTGATCCGTTGTTCACATAGCTTAACACTCAATTTTTCGATAGTATACCTCAAACATCTTAACGTAATTTTAATTCGGATTTCATTCTCCCTATTATAAGGCAGTCAAGCACCACACAGGAGGGTAATGAGTGCGTAACACCTGTTTATTCCCCACTTCATTTATATGACACTCAAAACAACATCAACTTCTCAGAGAGTAAATTCATGTATCTTTGTTACATGAACTACTATCAGATGTATTACACATATCTTCAAAGATTAATGAAGGCAGGGATTTGCACTACGGGTAGAACATTGCTGTGCTTTAAGGAAGAATGAAATCCCAAAAAATGGAAACGGTATGCTACAAAATAAAGAAAACTAGAATGCAGGACAATGTTAACAAGACATGATACGACACTGCACTAAGGTACAGGGAGTGCGCTCTCCTAGTGGTGAACAGGAACCCCCTCCAGAGTTTACAATTTTGTAATTTCAGGTTTCAAGCAGCTCTTCCATGCACGTGAAATTCAGTAACAATAATTTTTGTACTTTCTGCATAATATCGTTCAGGTGGGAAGTGATTACTGCCTTAGCGTTAGACAGATGACACTTCCGATACGTTGCTTGTATGAATGAATCTCCCTGTAACAGTCTTACAAAACTGACACTTTACCATGGTCGGAGCCACCGTCTTTTGCCAGACTGCAGTCAGTGTCGTATGCTTCCCCATCTGAGCCCACCTGCGAAACCATTGTCATGGTGCATACCATGAAGCATGTAATCGTATTCGATTTATATTCTTGGTCACAAGGAGTTCAATAGAGCACGGGCGTGAAATCAGATATTAGAAGATGGTATTTGAAGCGAGAGCCAATATTACCCATGCTAAAGTGCCACAAACACTGTTTAATACACAGTGACTTCATAAATATTAACAGTTCAAAAAAAGTCAGTCCGCGCTGGGTCTTTCTACAATTGTAAGCAGAGACCTGGAAAAGAATCTAGAAAGTCTGTGGTCACGCGCTTGTGACGTAGGTGAGCTAGAAATGCTGAAGAAATAGAGCTTCTAACTATCTAAGTTCTTCTCTGGGCGTCCGTTTACAATTACAGCACAACCCAACGCTGACTAGATTTGTGAACTGTCAATATTTATTAATCTACATGTATTAAACAGTGTCTGTTGCACTTTGGCAAGTGCAATATTGGCTCTCACTTGCAATACCATCTTCTAATATTTGCTTTCGCGCCCCTATCCTACATCTAAAAGTTGGGCAATGTGGTGAACAACAGTTCCTCTCTCTATTACGATAAAATTAAGTTGAGCATATAGTAAAACATGCAAATCATATACGGGACAAGTGAACTAGGCGATTCTTCTTGGGCGGCCGCTGTGACTGAGCGGTTCTAGGCGCTTCAGTCCGGAACCGCGCTGCTGCTGCGGTCGCAGGTTCGAATCCTGCCTCGGGTATGGATGCGTGTGATGTCGTTAGGTTAGTTAGGTTTAAGTAGTTCTAAATTCTAGGCGACTGATGACCTCAGAAGTTAAGTCGCATAGTGCTCAGAGCCATTTGAACCCAATGTTTGCGGGGTGGAGTAATTATGGTGTACCCATACGTGGAGAGTGTTTGCGCAGCAATCGCCGACACAGTGTAACTGAGGCGCAATGAGAGGAACCAGCCCGCATTCGCCGAGGCAGATGGAAAACCGCCTTGAAAATCGTCGACAGGCTGGCCGTTACACCGGACCTTGCCACTAATCCGCCGGGCGGATTCATGCCGGGGACCGGCGCGCATTCCCGCTCGGGAAGCAACGCTCTAGACCGCGTGGCTGGCTGGGTGGTTGTTGTGGTATTAGTTAGCGTAATCTCCTGTGTGGCGGCCTCTCTGTCTACTGATCCCTTCCCGTCGTCCAGGCTCTCGCTTTGTGATGACTGTTGCGACTGGGGTGGCTAACCACCATGCTTCATGAAAAGGCGCCGGCAGAGTCACCGGCAGAGTAGCCTTGTAGGGTGGGGACAACACGTCCGTACGCCGTAATTGAGCGACCCGTCGTATACATTCCTACCTGTATACACTTCATATCCCGAGCATAAGCAGGTTTGGCCGTCATACGTATTGTGGCTTTGCATCTCCCAATGCAGAGGTAGGAGAGCACGTCTCTACGGAGACCGATACGCGTTTGTCGGACACCATTCCGGACATGATATGTCTTGAACTGCCCCTGTTTCTCGGCTACGTGGTCGAGGACCGTGCCGTGGGCCTATAGGGTGCTATCATAGCTCCAGCAGGTAGTTCAAAAGGCACCTCCAAAATTCTAATTGTTGGGACCTCAAAAACCCAGATCATCGACAGTCACAGTGCGGACGTTGCAATCTGCGTGGCAGAAGCGGAGTCCTTGACTTGCCTCGCTAATGATCTGTTCCCACCTTGGCGTCTGATAATCTTCACGTACACAGTGATGCTGAGATATAAAAATGTATTCCTATTCCGCACGGGGTAGCCGCGCGGTCGAGGGTGCCTTGCCACGGTTAGCGAGGCTGTCGACCCCCCGTCAGAGGTTCGAGTCCTCCCTCGGATGTGGGCGTCTCTGTGTTGTCCTTAGCGTAAGTTAGTTTAAGTAGCATTTAAGCCTAGAGACCGATGACCTCAGCAGTTTGGTCCCATAGGAACTTACTACAAATTTCCAATTTCCAATGCACTCCTATTATGTCCGATGCTGGTATCGTTACTTCGTCTCTTAGGGAACGTTAGATATTGAGTGCTCCAGGTCGTTCAGAGTGGGGGTAGAAGGTAAATCTTAGCGTTGCTTGGTTCGCCAAATGGTCTTGCTAGTACAGCCGGCGCGCGTGTAACGGCCGATAGAAACACAAACACTAGCAAACGCTGCCCCGGTGGCAGAACACAGGCCCGCGTCCGCACTGTAGACCTGCCAAAGGCAGACTGTGGGATATCTTATCACGTCCAATATCTAGACAAAAACTACCATATGTCATTAATCACGTTTCTACAGTCTGCACTCTTACATTCAATATCTATATTCCCGTACAAAGGAGACATTTAAATTGAAAATCACATGCCGGGTGTCGGCTAATAAACACTATATTGGAGTGCCTGTGTCGTTCATAAATTCGATGCCATGTTCCTCCAGACATTCTGAATAACAAAGACACTGCAGTACCGCATAACGAGAGGCGAACTCTCTAGACAAAAGGAGGAGGTTAAGTATGGTACTGTCAGAAGAGAAGCAGTAACTGGATGAGTTCGGAGGGCTGAGCAACTTCGAACATACACTAGTCACTGGATGTCACCTAAGGAACTATTCCAGCAAGGGATTTTCAACAGCGCTAGAGCTACAAAAGTTTACTGTTGGTGATGAGATTACGAAGATGAAACGAGAAGAAACTACCACAGCTAATCCTAGACTAGATACACTTCATGTATTGACGGACAGGGTAGAGGGTGTTTGAAAAAAGCCCCACGAAATCTTCGGAATGAATCATTCGTAAGCTATAAAGTGCTATCGGTAGTCCAGGTAGCATAATAACTGCACGTAGGGTGTAAAAAATAATAGGGTACAATAGTCGAGCAGCTCCTCGTAAGCCACATATTTGCGTATTCTATACCAGTGACGCCACTGGACAATAGATGGCTGGGTACGAGTGATTTGCCGTGATGAATCACGGTATACCCTGAAACAATCCACTGCAAGGAATTGGGAGTGGAAAAGTCCTGGAGAGCGTTACCGGCCATCATGTCTCATCTAACAGCGAAGTACGGAGGAACTGTGTTTTACACTACTGGCCATTAAAATTGCTACACCACGAAAATGACGTGCTACAGACGCGAAATTTAACCGACAGGAAGAAAATGCTGTGATATGCGAATGATTAGCTTTCCAGAGCATTAACACAAGGCTGGTGCCGGAGGCGACACCTACAACGTGCTGACATGAGGAAAGTTTCCAACCGATTTCTCAATCGCAAACAGCAGTTGACCGGCGTTGCCTGGTGAAACGTTGTTGTGATGCCTCGTGTAAGGAGGAGAAATGCGTACCATCACGTTTCCGACTTTGATAAAGGTCGGATTGTAGCCTATCGCCATTGTGGTTCATCGTATCACGACATTGTTGCACGCGTTGGTCGAGATGCAATGACTGTTAGCAGAATAAGGAATCGGTGGGTACAGGAGGGTAATACGGAACGCCGTGCTGCATCACAACGGCCTCATATCACTAGCGGTCGAGATGAAAGGCATCTTATCCGCATGGCTGTAGCCCGCATCTCGTGGTCGTGCAGTAGCGTTCTCGCTTCCCACGCCCGGGTTCCCGGGTTCGATTCCCGGCGGGGTCAGGGATTTTCTCTGCCTCGTGATGGCTGGGTGTTGTGTGCTGTCCTTAGGTTAGTTAGGTTTAAGTAGTTCTAAGTTCTAGGGGACTGATGACCATAGATGTTAAGTCCCATAGTGCTCAGAGCCATTTTTCGCATGGCTGTAACGGATCGTGCAGCCACGTCTCGATCCCTGAGTCAACAGATGGCGACGTTTGCAAGACAACAACCATCTGCACGAACAGTCCGACGACGTTTGCAGCTGCTAGGACTATCAGCACGGCCGCATGTTGCAAGTCCTATACGGGCCATTCTGGATACAGAAAATGTTCGTCTGCTGCCCTGGCCAGCACATTCTGCAGATGTCTCACCAAATGAAAACGTCTGGCCAATGGTGGCCGAGGAACTGGCTCGTCACAAAACGCCAGTCACTACCCTTGATGAACTGTGGTATCGTGTCGAAGCTGCATGGGCAGCTGCACCTGTACACGCCATCCAAGCTCTGTTTGACTCAATGCTCAGATGCCCAGGCGTATCAAGGCCGTTATTACGGCCAGAGGTGGTTGTTCTGGGTACTGATTTCCCAGAATCTATGCACCCAAATTGCGTGAAAATGTAATCACACGTC
This sequence comes from Schistocerca piceifrons, assembly GCF_021461385.2. NCBI lineage: Eukaryota > Metazoa > Arthropoda > Insecta > Orthoptera > Acrididae > Schistocerca > Schistocerca piceifrons. The sequence continues at coordinate 86,974,006 of NC_060141.1, forward strand.
AATTCAAGTACAATATATTTGTCCAACGAATACCCGTTTATCATCTGCATTTCTTCTTAGTGTAGCATTTTTATTGGCCAGTAGTGTAGTAAGGGGGTGTTTCTCGTGGTTCGGGTATGATCCCCTTATTGCGCTTAAGAAAAATCTAATTGCAGAAGGATATGAACAATTTAGAGCATAGTGTACTGCATCCGGTAGAGGAACCGATCTGACACGACGGTTGTACCAGCATGACAAACCACACTGTCATAAAACAGCGTCTGCGAAGCAGTAACATTCGTGAATTGGACTGGCCCGCACAGAGACCCGACTTCACCCTAATTCAACACCTCTGTCATGAGTTAGAGCGCTGAATTCGCTCTGTAAACCGGCGTCTTCGTCTCTTGAGGAAGACGGCCAATCATTCCTCCACAGCCATTCAGACACTTTGTAGAACGTGTCCTCAGAAGGGTTCAAGCCATCATAAAGACAAAGCATGGACACACCCCATATTAATGCTAACGAACAGGTGTCCTAATACTTTTGAGCAGACAGTTCACATTGTTTAACATCGGAGCAATAGGACGTCCGCCGCTCGTGGTCTAGTGGCTAGCGTTCCTGCCCCTGGATCATGGGGTCCCGTGGTGATCCCCGGCTGAGTTGGGGATTTTCTCTGCCTGGGGTCTGGGTGTTAGTGTTATCCTCATCATTTTATCATCATCATCATTCTTGGCAGGGGGCTGATGACCGTGTACTTGAGCGCCCAACCAAACCAAAAATCATCATCATCGGAGCAATAGGACTGTTAAGCGTAGCAAGTGGACCGCGTTTCACGTCAGGGTACACGGTCGTAAGAAATATTGGTGATGTGTTGTTTCCTCTGTTAACACACTCCATTTAATCATCCAGTTACTGATTTCAATATCAGCCCATAGAAAAGCCACAAGGGTCTGTTGCACTTACTTACTGGACATACTTCCGCTCTTAAATATTCTTCGACATGTATTATGTTATAGCAGCAGCAGTTCCGTTTTATTTATGTTGCGAAATTACGCAACTTTAAATTTTTATTCATTCTCCCGGTTTCACGCACAAACTCCACCTCTTTATTACCAGTTTAAGAATTGAACTAATGATTTATTTCATGAGTAGTGATGTTTTTTCGTATTTCTTTTGCGTTAAGTTTAAATAGTTAACGTAATCCAAACTCGAAGTAATGTAAATGTTCGATTATTAAGTGTGATTCACACTACCTGTCTTAGCATGGCAAATTACAAGTAAATAGTAGCAAATAAGCTACAAAAGTAAATTGAAATGAGATTATGTTTCTAGGGCAAGGAGAAGAGTATGTTTTGCCCAAAAAAACGATAAACTACGATACTGTTTCGTGATATTCAAGGAATTCGTTATTCGAGGATCTCAGGATTTTTAGCTCTACAATCCCTGTGCGCGAAAAATTTTACCTCAGTTTTCTTCCACAGAAGACTAACTTCTTGCTCGCACACGTGTTTCGCCTTGTCACCGTGCTGCTTATGATGTACATTGTAAATGTTTTGATACAACTTAATGTTGGCCACCATGAGATCGGTTTTGTATGAGTTGCAGTATATCCTGACCCTTTCACTCACTAACATGCAGTGATTTCGACTGACGCAGCCGTCAACAAATCTGTCACTTGTATGGCACTTGTTTAAGATCAGTGACGCTCAGGCATGCACACCTGTAAAGCATTTGGTTCAGTTTAGAGAGACCATAAAGGCCGGTGACCAGTTTTCTATGTCCACAATATATTCTCTGAATTGAACGGTTCATGTGAGACTTTCATTTCCTCACCCTTTAAATGAGATTTGGTGAAATTTTGCGGGACCTATAACTTCCCGTTTTGGGCTCACTTATTTAACGGACATTCTCTTAACTAGTAGATTATGACAGCATTTATGTTTCGACGCTCGATCAATTACTACATGAAAGTCAGGTAACCGAATTTATGTTGCCTCTGGAAGCCGTTAGACAATTCACAAATGGGACGGGATAAGTAGTCGTTTGGTGACATACAGTACCAGAGAAATAGGAATCAATGCAATCGTATGGATGTGTTTACTACCGAGACCGTAAATTGTGACGAGTAGTGCCGAAATATGACGTTGAGTGGAAGAGAACTGAAGTGCCTCTGCGTCATGATTCCTTCAAAATATGGGCTACTTTATCGCCACTTCAGGATCACTTCGAAGTCATTAAGGTGCAGCGCACTTGACATTTCCTCTCTTCTGGACTGTCATGCGTAGAGGGGAGTGACATGAGCAGAGTCTGCGTGACGAGTATTGCATCGCATAATCCGACCCTCCGAGAGACGTAATTGGCGCTCGAGCGCACGTACTCCTGAAGAAGTGCTCTCAACTCAGCACGGACCGCCAGCGCGGACCCCACCTGTGCGAGTAGCGCATGTATAAGCACACCACACGCACGAGCCCTGCTCCCTCAACCATCGAACTCATCTGTTTCCTCACGATATCCTTCAACTATGCTCCGTGCGTGGTATTGTCAGCGTCAGGTGGCGGTATAATGACAGACACCTGCCACTTGTTCACCCCTCACTCACCCCTGACACCCAACTTCATTGTCTTCAAAATGGTTGAAATGGCTCTGTGCACCATGGGACTTAATATCTTAGGTCATCAGTCCCCTAAAACTTAGAACTACTTAAACCTAACTAACCTAAGAACATCACACACATCCATGCCCGAGGCAGGATTCGAACCTGCGAGCTCAGCGGTCGAGCGTTTCCAGACTGTAGCGCCTAGAACCGCTCGGCCACCACGGCCGGCTCATTGTCTTCCCTATGCTTCATCCACGTGAGAACTTGCAGTATTGGTTTGGAGTGGTATAACTCCTCGAGCTTGGAAGCTACCTCCTTCTTTTACAGTTTCAGATTACATTGAATCAGGGGAAAAACACCTATTTTGTGTCGGCTCCTACTTGGTACCACTACTTGAAAATTCGTACCTCTTGCACTAACCGACATTTAGAGAGGTCAGCGCGACCTACTTGCTTCTTACAGTCATATTGTCAGCTATGAGTTCTGTGTGTTAAGTTGCAGATCCTCTGAAGGCAGCGTAGATTTTGTTACAGTTTTCATCTAATTTTTGTATACGTGTCGAAGAGTATCATTGTTACAAGATAAGTGGCAACATAATGTTTTATTTATATACGAAATACTCTTTCTTTTCAGTTACGAATCTACATTCTTTGTGATTCGATTATAGGAAACTGACAAAAAATAACGACGCTGCCTCCAACATACCACTATAGGTTTCTGACATTATTCAAATGGTTCAAATGTGTCTGAGCACTATGGGACTTAACATCTGAGGTCATCAGTCCCCTAGAATCTAGAACTACTTAAACCTAACTAACCTGAGGACATCACACACATCCATGTCCGAGGCAGGATTCTAACCTGAGGCCGTAGCGGTCGAGCGGTTCCGGGCTGAAGCGCCTAGAACCGCTCGGTCACAGCGGCCGGCTCTGACATTGTGACGGTACAATTTAATTAACTTACTCGTATATCGAGCGTTAAAAATTCGTTTAGCACTGAAAGTGAAATATAATGTTAGGTTGAGGAGAATTTTCTAATGTGTTCATTACCCTAAGTTGTTAATTAAATAATTATTTTGTATTACTGTAACGAAACAGAAGGGCATTACTGAAAGAGGATCACAGATGAACAGCATTTAGCTGTAACCGTACAGCTACACATAAAACGTGCTTAAGCCCTCAATTAAGGGGCATGCTGAAAATAAAACTAAAAATGCAAACGGCAATATAAAAGTTTTTGTCTATGAACAAAGTGTCCTTCAAGGTAGTTGAACACGAATTGGAAGAGCATATTCTTACATTTGAAGAGATGGTGTTCGGTTTATACATGTCGGACGCAAGAAACTTGCTTTCGACACTACAGAAAGAAATGGATTGCCCAGTAATATCAATGCAAGATGTCCACCTGAGAAATATCGCCGAACCCGAGGGAAATAATTGAAGTTTCAAACAAAACTTCAAGACCTAGCCAAGGAACCTATGAGCTGACAAACGCGGGAAAAAAAGGAAAGAAAGTTCCGAAGCAAACAAGGCAAGACGCATTCCGCACGTTCGACAGCAATCACCCTGTACAATCACTGTCTGCGGTACTGTACTTACTCATCCCTCCAACCGAACTGCATTTTTCTCAACCTCATCATGATGATAAGCAATTTTGTTTATCTCCTTCCTACTTTCTTCTGTCGTTCACTGTTGTTATAGTTTTTGTTATAATTCCTTTTCCTCGTAGTATGAGTCACATCCACTCTGTTTTCCTTTCGATAACCACATTTAAGAAAGTTATTTGTTCTCTTATTATTTCTAGTACTTCACTCTTCTTCAACTTATCCATCAGTTTTATGTTCCCCATTCTTCTCCAAGCCAACATCACCAACTTTTCGTCTTCATATCTTTCTCTCTTCTTTAATGTCCATCTGTCACAGCCATACAAAGGAACATTTAACCAACTTTTTTTCTGAGTCAAATCCCCAATTTTTCTGGAAAGCTTGCTTCGCCATTGCAGTTCTTGGTCTTACGTTTTTTTCACTCTTAGAGTGATAGCATGTTCCCAGAGTACCTGTACTACGCAACGTTTCCAGTTGGATGCTGTGTTGTTTCCACTTCCATGTCTTCTTAACCATGCTCCATATTAATTTTATTTGCGTTGATTTTCATTCTATACTCTTGGAATTATATCCCTACGAAGCTTAACCATCTTTCGCTGCCTGACCAAGAATTCCATGCAAATAAATACCCATCTTTCCAGTTTTAAATGAAAACTTCTCTTCCCATTTCAGTTTCCCCCTCCTTCCCCCCCCCCCCTCCTCCCCCGCCCAAACACCCCTTTCCAAATGCTTGATTCAGACTTTTCCTCCACGCTGTTTCCGACCTACATCCTTTACGTCACACTTTCTCTCCAACAACGCCTTTCACCAAATGTTCACTCAGAACAAATCATTCGACAGAACTGATTTGCCCCATTTTCATAGACTGCCATCAACTGACATTTTTATGAAGAAAACAATGTTTTACATTAAATCATCAACATAGAACGAAATGTTTTTATACTCTCAGAAACTTGTACATAAGCCGTATATATTTAATTTCTTTGTAGAAGCTATGTCGGTGTATTTTGTTAATGCTCTAGGCTAAGTAGTAGCCATTAACTGCTGACACACCGTGACGATTAAGAATAGAACATTTTTTCCATGTGCGTGGTTCACCTAAAGGTTGATTTTTGGTTGTCAGGTGAAATGTAGAAGTCTAGAGTACTTCAAGGCACTTATTTTTTGCTATAGAATACGAACTGTAACTGACATTAGATGGTATCACTTTTTTTTAAATGTAGTTTTACCCCTGTCTCACCCACCAAAACGTCTCGTAGTGAAGCGTATAGAGCCTTCATAATCCATGCCAGTTGAGTCTTTGGTGACTCCTTGTACGACGCATAGTTCTTGAGATATTTTGATGACGTAAGTGTTTCGCCCCATAGAACATGGTGTATGTATCACGCACTGAGTAGGTACCACGTACACCGTTCCGTTTCTGTCTCGCGTGCCGTTGTGATGACCATCTGCAGACTACGTATGGCGTGGCGCCTGTGGTACCGCAACCCGCAGCTCAATTCGGGCCGCCGACCGTAGGCTGGCTTCGGTTAGGATGCATTCCCCCGTGTGCCACTGGTCTGGTTTGGCGCTGCGGTTGCAAAGGCATACATTATGTATCCGCTGCTCCGGCGTTGCGTAATGTCGTGTAAATAACTGACGGTTAGGCAGACTGATCAGAATACGCAGTATGGTACCAAGTACTTGCACCAGACTACAAATGAACACTCTGTGCCCATTCGCTTTGTGAAACAACTACCATTTTTACATCTTCACTATGTTTATACTCCAAAAACCACTGCACAGTGCATGGCGGAAGGTGCATCTCGCTAATATTATAGATTTCACGAACTGCGACAAGTTGCAGCAAAAATTAACAATGATCCAGGATAGGTATATTTTACATATATTACACTTACTGAGGACAATAGTTTACATCAGATAATTAATTTCGATCTGTAATTTCGAGCCGGCCGCTGTGGCCAAGCGGTTCGATGCGTTTCAGTCAGGACTCGAACCTACGACCGTAGCAGTCGCGCGGTTCCAGACTGTAGATCCTAGAACCTCTCGGTCACACTGACCGGCCTCCAAGCCTGCAGCGCCGACGGAGACTAAAATTATTTATACAGCGTCTTTGGTCTTAACCTTCAGCTTTTACCCGCTAAAGCTCCGTTTACTATCATGGAGGTTATTCCCTCATGGTACACCGCGGAAATGTTGCGGTTTCACATGACAAGTATGAGGTTGAAATTTTCCAGTAGGCAATAAAAGAATCACAGCAAGCTGCAGCCTCACCAGAAAGATACACTGGCGGGAAAAATAATTGGTACACCTGGAATGACGCCGTCAGTTTTCATCTGATAACGGTATACACCCCCTGAAGGATAGAAGGTGTACAGATAATAGATTTAGCGTCGTCCGCCAGCAAACAGCATAGTGGCATAGCTACCAGAGCGCCATCTGTGTCTAGCCTGTAACAGGGAACGCTGACAGCTAGGAGGCTCAGTGTGGAGCAAGCGTGTGAAACAAGCAGGCAACCATGCCACGGAGACGCAATCGTGCTTCCTGGAACCACCTGAGACAGTTTGAAAGGGGCCAATTTTTGGCCTTGCGAATGGCGGGATGGTGCTTTCGAAGAATTGCCACACAAGTTAGATGCGCTGCGTCACTTGTGCAACGATGCTGATATCAGTGGTGACGTGAAAATTCACACACTCGTAGACGAGGTTCTGGACATCCAAGCAGCACAGACGCGCGCCAGGGTCGTTGTCTGTAAGGGCAGCAGTGGCAGATCGTACAGCTACCGCAGCACAGAGAAGAGAGCTTGTGAGCATGTGCAAGTCAACATGGAATGTTGCGAAAGGGTTATTACCAGTGGGAGTACGGGCACGCACACCTGTCTCCCAGTCACGCCACAGCATCGACGTGCACGGCTCGACTGTTGTCGTCAGAGGATCGCTTGGAAGATGGAATGGCGCACTGTGACCTTCAGCTACGAATGCAGATCCTGCCTGCGCACAGGTGATTGTCGTTTGCCCGTACAATGTAGTGCTGGTGAGCAATGTCTCGTAGACTGCGTTCGTCTACGACACACTGGCTCCGACGCAGGCCTTATGGTCTGGAGTGGGATAAGCTACAACTCTCGTTCACCTTCCGTGTTTCTGGGAGTTGAAACACCCCCGTTATTTCCTTTATTGGGTTTCGTGTGATTACTGAAGCCGCCAAACAAGTAATTATAATAATTATATGACCGTGCGCTTAATGGATGAAAGACTATCGGTTATTCTGCTGTGGTTTCGGGGGTATATCAACCCAGTGAGGCTGTTCTGAGACAGAATAGTTAATGATCGAAAGTTTGTCTATTATTAAAGACCGTAAAGGTTGCGATGTACAAACTGATATGTATTTTCTACTAACACACAAATTCTGAGGAAGTTCCTACTTTCGCCTTACACGTTTAATTACGGTTATATCTTTTATTGGTTGCTGATTTTAAGTACTTCGTCACACGCAGTAATGATGGTTAACATACACAACAAACCTCACTGCAATCCATGGTTGTTGCTGGCCGACGCGGTTGACGCGAAACACGTAATTCGGCGCTTGTCACTTTTGGTTTCATATCACTCGCGAATCGGTAACGATGAGGGTCAACCCCACGACGATCAGGGGGACGCGCTCATCTGTCATTTACCGTTTACTGCTCACTCGACCACCATTCTTGCCCGTCTCCCCAGTACTACTGCTCACTCGACACTAATCTCACTGCCTCCTGCAGCGCTCGACAATCGACTCCTGTCTGCTATCGACCTGGGTGTCTAATCTCTATTTTCGTAGGATCACGAATACCTTAAAAAGTGACCAATGTGACGGTAACCAGTACTCGGTATGAGAAGAATGTTGTTAGACGCGTTTATTTGCCGTTCCCGCAACAGGAAGGTGATGTGTTGTTCCAACAGGATAACGTCCGACCACACAGGGCCAGCGAAATTCAATGTGGTTCAAATGGTTCAAATGGCTCTGAGCACTATGGGACTTAACTACTGAGGTCATCAGTCCCCTAGAACTTAGAACTACTTAAACCTAACTAACCTAAGGACATCACACACATCCATGCCCGAGGTAGGATTCGAACCTGCGACCGTAGCGGTCACGCGGTTCCAAACTGACGCGCTTAGAACCGCACGGCCACACCGGCCGGCGAAATTCAATGTGCTCTGCGAGATTTGTAGCAATTTCTTTGGCGACCACGATCTCCAAACTTGTCTCCAATCGAACTTGTGTGGAATATTACGAGACGAGAAGTGACTTGTCAGACTCGACAACCAACAAGTCTTACAGAACTAAGTGAACAGGTCGATCAGGCGTGGCATAACGTATCCCAAGACAGTATTGGCCGCCTGTACGATCGACCCGATGCCAGACTCAGCACTTGCATTCCCACCCACAGAGGATAGACAACGTACTAATGTGGGTTTTTCAGCGTGGGTCGACACCTGGCATCACAGACCCATTTGTGCTGTCGATGTATAACGTAATCATTACATTGGAGGTATAAATTAAACAACGCCTTCAGTCACAACCTTTTCTTGTTTTATTAAATACACGATGCATTTCGGACCCTGTGGGTCCATCGTCAGGTGTAATTTGTCTTAGGGTCCGAAATGCATCATATAGTTAATAAAACACGAAAAAGTTGGGACTGAAGGCGTTGTTTAATTCATATCTCCTATGTTTTGAATACAGTCACGCTCTAAGCTGCAAAATATGGATAAAATTAAAAAGTAATCATTTCATGCACTCCATATGCACTGTTGCAACGATGAATCTAGACTGAACTGGAAATTTCTAAAATGGCTTACTAAATTTTTTCGGCAGTGCATCTTCATTTAGTAGACCAAAGTACAGAACTGTACAGAAGGCTTTCTGGAAGTCAGGAAACATGTCATCAATCCCAGCTATGCTACCTGGAATGCGTAGCGTCATGTATCTGCAGATACATCTAGTGGACACTTTAGGATACAAGACGGAAGGCAGTGTAGGATATTGTGAGAGACCACTTCTTTGAACACTGCTTGCCTTTGCGTCTGATAAGCCGAAGCTTTAGGTGCCCGCTGGCGGGACTTCCGGGGCGCCCTGTGCCGGCTGGAGGCGGCGCGGCCTCCACCTCCGCCTCCACCCCCACCTCAGCCACTGCCGTGGCTTTGCCACACCCCAACCCCACCCCCTCACACTAAATTGGGTTCGGTGCTGTCCCCAGGGCCCGTGCTTTTCACTTTGTCCTTGCAAGCAGCGCGCAGCCTCCATCCCCCCTCCCCCCGCCACATACCCTCAGCGGCCTGGCCGCCGTAAACTGATTATTGTGCTCATATAGTCTCCCGGCGGTGCAGAGGCACGAGTTGGACAGCACAGGAAGGGACGGGGCCGTCCGTCTGATGTTCATAGGATGCTCTCTCCAGCCGAGTGTGGGCAGCTCATCCAGGCCGGAGGGACACTTCACCAGAGCCCGACGGCACGCTGTCTACGGTGTTACATTTCGTCAGTGTACAGCCTCGTCCTTTCCCTCTCCAAAGACCCCTCAATACTCACGCGATTCTGTCTCTATCAAGTGCCACGTTTTGCGAAAATGGTCGTAGACAATTGATTGCAAGCGACGCTGCACCTACAAGTTCTAGAAAATCCATCCTTGTAAGTACTAAATATAGGATTTGTATTATTCATTCATACGTCGTCGTGGTCTTCAATAAATAATATACTGGGTGATCAAAAAGTCAGTATAAATTTGAAAACTGAATAAATCACGGAATAATGTAGATAGAGAGGTACAAATTGACACACATGCTTGGAATGACATGGGGTTTTATTAGAACCAAAAAACTACAAAAGTTCAAAAATGTGGACTGATGGCGCTTCATCTGATCAGAATAGCAATAATTGGCATAACAAAGTAACACAACGCAAAGATAAGGTTCTTTACAGGAAATTCTCAATATGTCCACCATCATTCCTCAACAATAGCTGTAGTCGAGGAATAATGTTGCGAACAGCACTGTAAAGCATGTCCGGAGTTATGGTGAGGCATTGCCGTCGGATGATGTCTTTCAGCATCCCTAGATATGTCGGTCGATAACGATACACTTGTGACTTCAGGTAACCCCAAAGCCAATAATCGCACGGACTGAGGTCTGGGGACCTGGTAGGCCAAGCATGACGAATGTGGCGGCTGAGCACACGATCATCACCAAACGACGCGCGCAAGATCTTTCACGCGGACATTTTGTGAACTTTGTTTTTTCTGTTCTAATAAAACCACATGTCATTCCAAGCATGTATGTCAATTTTTACCTCTCTATCTATATTATTCCGTGGTTTATTAAATATTCAAATTTATACTGACTTTTTGATCACCTGGTATTTAGAAAGGATTTTTTTTTTAGATTTGTTGGGACTAAGATCAACTGCTATCCTTAGAAACTTGGCCTTTTTTCCCCTTAAGTGTTCCGACTGGTTTGATGCAGATCACGACGAATTCCTCTCTTCTGCCAAGAATTTCATCTCGGAGTAGCGCTTCCAACCTACGTCCTCAATTATTTGCTGGATGTATCGCAATCTACAGTTCCTACCCTTTACAGCTCCTTCCAGTCCCATGAAAGTTATTCTCTCATCTCTTAACAGAACTCGTATATTCCTCTCCCTTTTCTTTTTCTTGTCAGTGTCTCCCATGTATTCCCTCCTTCGCCGATTCTGCAGTGAACCTCCTCATTCCTTAGCTGATCGGTGCACCTAATTGTCAACGTTCTTTTGCAGCACCACATCTCAGATGCTGCAATTCTCTTCTACTCCGGTTTTCCCACAGACAATTTCCAACAACCACACATTGCTGTGCTCCAAATGTATGATTTATACTAGCTCGTGGTCTTGTCGGTAGCGTTGCTGCCTCTAGATCACGAGGTCCCAGATTCGATTCTCGACCGGGTTGGGGATTTTCTCTGGTGCTTGTGTTGTCCTCATCATTTCAACATCATCATCATTCGTGCTACACTGGACTGCGAAAAAAATTGAGCTGTATAAAAATTGGGACTTTGTACGTGCGCTGATGAGCGCGCAGCTGAGCGTCCCACAAACCAAACATCATAATTAGACTCTTGATGCCATTCAGCAGGCCCTGCAATACTTCTTCACGTTTACTGAGGAGAGCAATGTCATCAGTGAATCTTAACACTAATATCCTTTCGCCTTAATTTTAATCCCACCCTAGAAACTTTCATGTACATCCGCCATTGCTACTACGACTTACAGGATAAGCAGCAGGAGCGAAACGCTGTACTCGTGTTTTACACCCTTTTCAATCCATACATTTTGTTCTTACTCTTTCTCCCTTATTGTTCTGTCTTGGTTCTTGCACATACTGTATGTTATCCATCGTTCCCCTGGCTACCGAGCTGTAAACTGCCTTTCGATGCTCAAACGGAGTTGCTACAGGGTGTTTCAAAAATGACCGGTATATTTGAAACGGCAATAAAATCTAAACGAGCAGCGATGGAAATACACCGTTTGTTGCAATATGCTTGGGACAACAGTACATTTTCAGGCGGACAAACTTTCGAAATTACAGTAGTTCCAATTTTCAACAACAGATGGCGCTGCAAGTGATGTGAAAGATATAGAAGACACCGCAGTCTGTGGGTGCGCCATTCTGTACGTCGTCTTTCTGCTGTAAGCGTGTGCTGTTCACAACGTGCAAGTGTGCTGTAGACAACATGGTTTATTCCTTAGAACAGAGGATTTTTCTGGTGTTGGAATTCCACCGCCTAGAACACAGTGTTGTTGCAACAAGACGAAGTTTTCAAAAAAAATGGCTCTGAGCACTATGGGACTTAATATCTATGGTCATCAGTCCCCTAGAACTTAGAACTACTTGAACCTAACTAACCTAAGGACAACACACAACACCCAGCCATCACGAGGCAGAGAAAATCCCTGACCCCGCCGGGAAACGAACCCGGGAACCCGGGCGTGGGAAGCGAGAACGCTACCGCACGACCACGAGATGCGGGCGACGAAGTTTTCAACGGAGGTTTAATGTAACCAAAGGACCGAAAAGCGATACAATAAAGGATCTGTTTGAAAAATTTTAACAGACTGGGAATGTGACGGATGAACGTGCTGGAAAGGTAGGGCGACCGCGTACGGCAACCACAGAGGGCAATGCACAGCTAGTGCAGCAGGTGATCCAACAGCGGCCTCGGGTTTCCGTTCGCCATGTTGCAGCTGCGGTCCAAATGATGCCAACGTCCACGTATCGTCTCATGCGCCAGAGTTTACACCTCTATCCATAAAAAATTCAAACGCGGCAACCCCTCAGTGCCGCTACCATTGCTGCACGAGAGACATTCGCTAACGATATAGTGCACAGGATTGATGACGGCGATGTGCATGTGGGCAGCATTTGGTTTACTGACGAAGCTTATTTTTACCTGGACGGCTTCGTCAATAAACAGAACTGGCGCATATGTGGAACCGAAAAGCCCCATGTTGCAGTCCCATCGTCCCTGCATCCTCAAAAAGTACTGGTCTGGGCCGCCATTTCTTCCAAAGGAATCATTGGCCCAATTTTCAGATCCGAAACGATTACTGCATCACGCTATCTGGACATTCTTCGTGAATTTGTGGCGGTACAAACTGCCTTAGACGACACTGCGAACACATCGTGGTTTATGCAAGATGGTGCCCGGCCACATCGCACGGCCGACGTCTTTAATTTCCTGAATGAATATTTCGATGATCGTGTGATTGCTTTGGGCTATCCGAAACATACAGGAGGCGGCGTGGATTGGCCTCCCTATTCGCCAGACATGAACCCCTGTGACTTCTTTCTGTGGGGACACTTGAAAGACCAGGTGTACCGCCAGAATCCAGAAACAATTGAACAGCTGAAGCAGTACATCTCATCTGCATGTGAAGCCATTCCGCCAGACACGTTGTCAAAGGTTTCGGGTAATTTCATTCAGAGACTACGCCATATTATTGCTACGCATGGTGGATATGTGGAAAATATCGTACTATAGAGTTTCCCAGACCGCAGCGCCATCTGTTGTTGAAAATTGTAACTACTGTAATTTCGAAAGTTTGTCTGCCTGAAAATGTACTGTTGTCCCAAGCATATTGCAACAAACGGTGTATTTCTATCGCTGCTCGTTTAGTTTTTATTGCCGTTTCAAATATACCGGTCATTTTTGAAACACCCTGTATATGCTCCGTACGAAGTCAATATGGCGGGCAACAAAGAGAAGCTAGCTACCACGACAATGGAGTAAATATCGTCTTACGTACAGTGATTATAAACATACAGCGACACAGCGTTGGAGGGTGATCATTCTTGCTCACTTTCTTACTCCTCCTCTTCCTCCCTTCCCTGGAAATACACTTCTCTGTAAAACTTTACGTGGAGATGTATAAGGTAATATAACGTATTAACAACTCTGTGAAAATGAATGAAAGTGAGGGATTACGTTAGCAGAGGTCTCCCAGTCGTGCACAGAAATCTGGACGACACATAATGTGAGGTCAACGAAACTATAGCGCTAAATGGGGCTTCCCACGCAACACGAGGCAGCTAAATAAAAGTCCACATCCACCAACGAAACAACAGCACTTGTCAACCGCGCTGATGGAGGAATAGAACAAATAACCAGCCTCGTGAGCTGCGTGGGAGCGCGTTGCAGAGCGTGCGTTATCTATTGTGGTGCTCACATGCCCTATTTGTACCCTTTTGTAATGTCCAGGGGATCATCATAAATCGCGGTGACTAATATAATCATTATCTTCTAATAAAAGTGTCATTTCTGTTTGTCTCTTTCCGTTACCTTATGTACTATAACGTAGCAGTTCTTCCTACACATGGTCCAAGGTTCCGGTAGTTATGTTACTTGGCAGTGACATGTCATGAAAGTTACCTTAATCATTATCTTTTGCACACCAGTGTATAAACGTGGGAGGGCTAACGCACTAAAGTACTATGTTTAATTTAGTGTTGTGAAGATGAAACACCTGCTGACGTTTATGTCACTGTATTGTTACCGACACCGAGTAATATGTGCACTATATGTACTCTGTATTGGACATTTACTGGACCGTTTTTCATACTGATGTACCTTAACGTACCCTCCTCTACATTCAGAGCAAGTTGCCTTTCATCGCAGGAAACAGAAATTCTATCATGTCACCCTGTACCTTCCTATACTCACTCGACTACCGCCCTTCCCACCACTCTACAGCTCTCCCATCATTCACATCGTTTATGAGTATCCAGAACAAGATCGGTTGTGTCGCTGGAGCAGTCCTGACCACACCTTTTTCTGCGATGAATATTCTGGGTTCCATTACTTAAGAAATCTTCTAGTCAGACACCTATTTTACTAAGGAATTTATTGTCTTTGGACCCTTGATAATCATGTTAGACCTGTTTTTGGAAATAAACGCAGCGATTTGCTGATTCTGGAGTTCTGTTGTAGCAAAATAATTGATAACGGGAAAATCTCACACTCTACATTCAACACCTTGTACGTATGTGCTGTCTGTAGTACAAAGTGACAGTTACAGATTATAAGTAGGTTATAGTGACAGCGTTTACTGGTGGTTATGCGTAACATGAAATCCAGACGTTAGCAAAATTTTGGCATCCAGTTACAGGTCATGACAAAAAGGACATGTATACAAAATTACTTGAAAATAGATTTTTAATGTAATACGTTATTAAATTGAACTAACAAATGTAATATAATTTCTCCTCTGTATCTACATCTACAGACATACTCTGCAAGCCACCGTGTGGTGGGTAGTAGAAGGTAGGTACCACGTGCCGCTACTAGTATTTTCCTTTCCAGTCCCACCCGCAAGAAGACAGAGGGAAAGCAACAGTCCCTATACCTCCATACGAGCCCAAATATGTCTAATGCTGTCTTCATGGTCCTTAAGCTAAATTTGCGGCTGGTGGCAGTAGAATCGTTCTTCAGTCAGCCTCAAATGATGGTTCTCTAAATTTTCTCAATAGCCTTCCTCGAAAACATCGCCTTTCCTCCAGTGATTCCCATATGAGTTCACAAAACATGTCCCGTAATACTTGGGTGTTGTTCAAACCTACTGGTAACAAATCCCGACGTCCGCCTCTGAGTTGCTTCGATGTCTTCGTTGAATCCGACCCGGTGGGGATCCCAAACACTAAAACAGTACTCAGAAATGGGTCGCAATAGTGTCTCACGTACGGTCTCCATTACAGATGACCCACATGTCCCTAAAATTCTCCAAATAAAGCGCAGTCGACCATTCGCCTTCTCTACCACAATCCTTAGATGCTCGTTCCATTTCATATCGCTTTGCAGCGTTACACGTAGGTGCCGTCAGTGTAGGGCCCGTCAGACCGAGTCTGCAGCACTATCTGCTTCCTGTAAAAGCTGACGACGAACATCGAAACGCTGTAACGCAAGATCCATACATGGGCATCTTTTTCAAATACGTAAACATGTCGAGTTTCATACCTACGAACTACGGTTTCGAGCAGCATTGGCTTTCTGTTATCATCTGAAGAAAACTGCTACGGAATCACATCGAATGCTTTCGGCGAATATGCTCTAGGGAAAATACAGTGTTTCGAGTGGTTCAAAAAATGCTAAAGCGGTGATTTTGACGTGAGAAACGACGAGCTCGGGAAACCAGCGAAAAAGTTCGAAAACAATGAATCGCAGGCCTTACTGGATGAAGATGATACTCAGACTCAACTGGACCTCGCGGAATAATTGAATGTGCTGCAGAAAACCGTTTCTCTTCGGTTGAAAGCTATGGAAAAGGTGCAAGAAGTCGGAAAATGGGTTCTGCATGAACTGAATGAAAGACAATAAGCAAATCGGAAGGCCACTTGTGAAATTTCTGCTCGAAAGATACAACAGAAAGTAATTTCTACAACTGATAGTGACAGGGGATGAAAAATGGATCCTAAGCGTCGTAAACCATGGGTGAATCACGCAAACCATCGACATCCATTGTTGGACCAAATCGCTATTAAAAAAGAAAATGCTCTGTGTTTGGTGCGATCAGAAGGGTGTCATCTATTGTTGTTGTTGTGGTATTCAGTCCAGAGACTGGTTTGATGCAGCTCTCCATGCTACTTTACCCCGTGCAAGCTGCTTCATCTCCCAGTACCTACTGCAACCTACATCCTTCTGAACCTGTTTAGTGTATTCATCTCTTATTCTCCCTCTACGATTTTTACCCTCCACGCTGCCCTCAAATACAAAATTGGTGATCCCTTGATGCCTCAGAATATGTCCTACCAAGCGATCCCTTCCTCTAGTCAAGTTGTGCCACAAATTTCTCTCCTCCCCAATTCTATTCAGTACCTCCTCATTAGTTATGTGATCTACCCATCTAATCATCAGCATTCTTCTGTAGCACCACATTTCGAAAGTTTCTATTCTCTTCTTATCTAAACTATTTATCGTCTTCGTTTCACTTCCATACGTGGCTACACTCCATACAAATACTTTCAGAAACGACTTCCTGACACTTAAATCTATACTCGATGTTAACAAATTTCTGTTTTTGCCTTGCCATTGCCAGTCTACATTTTATATCCTCTCTACTCCGACCATCATGAGTTATTTTTCTCCCCAAATGGCAAAACTGATTTACTGCTTTAAGCGTCTCATGTTTTATGAGCAAGTGACTCCTTCTGTTGGTAAATTACTGATCACTACAGTGATTTAGCAACAGAAGGAGGCGCCTGCTCATACAGAATTTTGGTCTAAAGATGACCACAGGCGTGGTCTTAACCGGTTACCAGAATAAATAAATTTGTGATTAAGACTGATTTTAAAAGTAACTATTAGTAACAACATTGATCACTGTCCCCCCCACGTGTATTCAATAGTAACCAATTGAAAAATGTATACCGAACAGGCGGACAAAGAAGGAAGTAATATCTCTCTCTTCTTCCCCAACATATTTCAATTCAGTGGTGCCTATTCGCTTGCATTCCATTTAGAATGGATTTTGAAATTGCCAGCACAACACTCTGGGCCTGTAGAACAGTGGATATGTTGGGTATAACCAGTCGCTTCTCACTGCCAACTCTCAAACCGCTCCGAGTATACTGACAAGAGAGCAAGTTAATATAGTATTACCATCCAGTCCTGAGCTACGTTTGAAATTTCAAGTCTCTAGCTCATCAGGAAGTTAGTATGAAACAGCTGCAAAGAGACAAAGAGACAGGCAAGAAAGCGACCTAATAAAAATTGGTAAAAATTATTAAGGTCACGCGTGTCTGTAACTCGTATGTATGTGAGAACTTTCTAGGGCGAGTGGACAAAGCGCCGTTTCGCACACATGTTGCCGCTGGCTGCCGATCGGTGAGCGGTCAGCGGCGGCTGTATAAAGGCGGGGGTGATGGCTATCGCCCGGTACAGCGCCCGTGCATTAGCCCCCGGGGCGCACAGTAGCCGCACGACGCGGACAGAGCACGTGGGGCGAGCCGTGGACGACGCCGTTCAGTGCTGCAGCCCGTGGCAGCCGTCATACCAGCAAGTTTCAAACCGCTTCACACGGTCAGCATCCGAAGATTGCTCATCAAGTACAAATTACTCTCTCGAAGAATGTTAAACCAGGATGGTCTTAGGCCTTCTCTGCGTATTCAATATTCAATGTGACACATTTTTCCCCACGTTTTGATGGAGGCGTTGCTAACAGAAGTCTGAATTTTGGCTTATCGCGAAACATCCCACATCTAATATCACATCGTTGTTATTCTGGAAATTCTTGCTACGCAATAGCTTCTTCATCCGACGTAAGAGGAAGAATTCACAATTACGAGTTTACAAGGAATGAGGGAAAACTTAACAGCTGTAAGAAGTTAAAAACCTACATCGCTTTCATTAATTACGTAGAAGCTTTTGGTATGGTAAATAGAGAACTGTTAGAGCACACAACAAACAGGAATGGATGGTCCAAAGAGTTTATTCAAGTTATCCGTGATATACGTGCAAAGACGAAAACTGATTTAGAATCGGGGCACAAGTTAATAGAGGTAGTTCTAATTAATCAAGGAGTACACTAGCGGAGCAGCCCATTTCCAATGCTCCTCACTGCATAGGGTGTCTCTTGTAAGTGTTCAAATGGCTCTGAGCACTATGGGACTTAACAGCTATGGTCATCAGTCCCCTAGAACTTAGAACTACGTAAACCTAACTAACCTAAGGACATCACACAACACCCAGTCATCACGAGACAGAGAAAATCCCTGACCCCGCCGGGAATCGAACCCGGCAACCCGGGCGCGGGAAGCGAGAACGCTACCGCACGAGCACGAGCTGCGGACATCTTGTAAGTGTCTTCAGGCGCAATTCTCTGGTATATCGGCAGATACTTGGAATTTTGTATTTGGAATGTGTACCTGGTGTCAGCTCAAACAAAGACTGCTAATCACTTCTTTCGTGACAAATGTCAGCGGAAACTATTGACATGTTTCTCGTTACGGAAAGTAAAGGAAACCCCATGATCTAAAAATGAACGAAATGAACAATAAAGCAGAGTTCTGTGTACCCATTTCATACAGCGATTCTAAATTAGTCGAATGTGATATTCGTTATGTCAGAAAATACTTACAGTTGCAGTAAAGCATGAAGAGTAACCCTTACTCCGGCAGTGAGGGACAGCGTTGCTGCATCGCGGCAGCAGGCTGTACGACCGAGGACTGTGCCGTCGCTATTGGACTAGTGGTTATTGACGTGTTTACTGTCGCTGTTAATTAATACCGATAAAACGAACATCTCACTAGATTTATCTGGAACCGTTGTATCGAATGGAAACGCAAAATTCGGTTTTAAAAATTACTTTGTAGTTGGAAACAAAGCAGTACTATCCGTCGAAAATGAGCATCGCATGAAAGACGTAACGAGCTGTATTTCTTTGGATTCACTCTAGACACACGTTACAGAAACGAAAATACCTGAACACCATAGGAAATGGTGCTGACGACTCGTGATCTGCAGAGAGAGTGAGTGAGTGAGTGAGTGAGTGAGTGGGAGGGGGATGGGTGGGGGTGGGGGCAAGAGAGAGGGTGAGAAAGAGAGAGAGTGGGAAAGAGAGAGAGAGAGAGAGAGAGAGAGAGAGAGAGAGAGAGAGAAGAAGAGGGAGGAGGGAAAATGGAGGGGGAAAGGTAGAGGGAGAGGGGTAAAGTGAGAGGTAGTGTCAGACTGAGAGACAGACAAAATATTTAGGAACTGGTAGGAAATGTGGCTTCTAGAATGAAAATAAATAGCAGTATGTGCATGAACGTTACGGTTTTTGCAGGTAATCGATTCATCGTACAATATGATGAAAATAAGTTTTAGTAATCGTTACATATGCTGAATCCCATTTGTAAAAGCTATAATTTACATATACCTAGGATAAAAGCGAAAGTTATCTCTTGGTATGGAAAATACCCCATTAGAGTAAAGACAATAACTGACAATCAATCAACAAGTATCAAGCCTTACATACCTGAGTTGTGAATAAATTTATGACGATCAAGTGAAGAAAAAGCATCGATTACAACATCTGTATGGAACACTTCGGGGAACAGTGAAAGGTAAGATGAGAGAAGAGATTCAGATTTTATAAAATTATGGCTGTGGCAACACTGATTTACAGAAGCGAGTCTTGCATGAATAAACACCAACTGTAGAAACAAAATGCAATCGACCGAAATGTTTCCTCAGATCTGTGAAAGGATACTTCATAAAAGACAGAAAACGTAGTGAAGGATAAGCAAATTTCCGTGATCTGACACAGACAGGCGAACTGGGACCGACCAACAAACCGACTTCTGTGTCTACCCCGCGTAATGGTCTCACGGGATACGCTAGGGAAGGCCGTGGGTTCAGCAACTGCTCTCCCGGCCGTGTGCGGCTTTCTAGACCTTGGATCCGTTACGTATCACTGGGGTAGCTCTTCAGTAGGCATCATGAGGCCGAGTGCAGTCCATTTCAGTCCGTCTAACAAGGATAAACCGGTGACAGTACCGAGAATCGAATACTAGACCTGGGCACTGCAGCCAGACACACTGACCACAGAGCTGCGGAAGCGGTATAATGAAGAGAGATGGTAACAATTAAATAAACAGTATGTAATGGGTGTCAGTGCAGATACTTTTTTATTTGGTACCTTAATATGTACATAAATAATTTTCTTTTTTATCTATGCGTCGAACAGTCTCCCCACAAACAAGTCACGTAATTTACTACCTAACGTTTTCTGCACGGTCGTAATTGCAGCACTAACAATGAGACATGTGGAAACTTACCTTGAAATTTTTTACACAGGAAGATGACAACGAAAGAAATGCACTGCCAGAATTTTGGCTACTAAGAGGCACTGCAAGTATTTTGTAAAAAATGTTGAAGTTACGCATTTTTGTCGCACGAACAACAGTTTATAACAGCGGTTTGTTCAGTCCTGCCCGCCTAGCGCGCGACAATGCGAATCACTCACGCAGCGCCGAGTAGCGGAGTTATCCGGATTTCATAGTCACCAATTTTAAGCACCTAAAGCGTGATTTACAACGGAGCGGAAGGAAACGAGAACGTGCGAATGAGCAATTGCAGAAAGTTCACTGCCATTCGCTTGTATACGGGTAGATTCGTTTATACTAGAGGCAGTGGAAGAGAACACGAGGTATCGAACATTGTCCATGAACGCCGTAGTATTAATTCATAGTATTTGGAGCTAATATTCGGCATACAGGATACAATTCTATCTTGTGAGAGCCACAATGCAAAACTTTGCTATTCAGTGAGGACTGTTTTGCATGCTGTGGACACTGTTCTTGACAGAGTATGCAAAATGGTGCAGGGAAGGAAGAATTTAAGTGTCTCAGTTTGTGTAAACGTGACGTGCTTGGAGATCGTGCACCTTACACGCCATTGCATTTCCATCTCACCTCAGCACTGGTCCAAAAGTTTCCTTGTACGTCGGCTGCCATTTTTCCCTGGCTTCTCATCACCGCTGAGGGGAGATTTATAAACAGAATGCTAGTTACTGACTTCGAGCATCATCTCAAGAGGTGACACACCTAGCGTTTCCACCACGCGTGTAAGGTCTAATGGTCATATTCTTTTTTGTTGTTTTTTTTCCTAAAATGAAAATTGTCTAGTGGCAAAGCACGCGCTTTGTGATTCAGACAGCGGGTTTTCGAATCCCTTTCAGACCCCTTTGATTTTTAACCGAGAATTCACTTCTCACAGATGTTGGGGCGGCCACAAAAGATATATGCTTCGGGTGCCACATTACACTGCAGGTCTCCAATCTTCTATTAGGCAACTGGGGAAGGTTAGGGACACGTAAGTAGCTGCAGTGGTGTACAGTTGAAAGACCTGCAAGAGGCCTACCGGGTACACTAAATAGAATCCTGCTTTGCTCGTGCTTGTTAGCTTGTTTGCTCCAGTGAAAACCTGGCTTAATCTATACAAACATTTTTGTGTATAATTTCATAACAAACAGTTAAGTTCTTGCACATGGGGATAATGAAATGGGGGTGAAAACCTGATAATCATGTGGGCCAGGAACGCGATTGTAAAGGAAGGAGTAGATCAAATGGTTGCGGGAGATTATCAGCTTGGCGTATGAACGGAAGAGGAGAGAGACCGATTGACTTCTGTAATAAATTTTAGGTGGTGATAACGAATCATAAGAGGAGGTGGTACCGTTATTAAATAACAGTCAAAGAGGGAAGTATCCATCTGGATTACAGCATGGTAAGACAGAAATTGTAAGGAGTATCTAGAAGCAGATATAGACTCACATCACAATATACTAATGAATAAGAGCAGACTGAAGTTAAAAAGAATCATCTAAAAGAAGCAGGGTGGAAGTAAATGGGATAGCAAAGTACTGAGGAATGATGATATGAGATGCATCACTGATGTTGTAGACACTGTAATAATGAATACCAGATTAGGCAGTTCTGTTGAAGATAAGTGGAATCTCTAATAAAGTCAATCACAGACATTGGAAAGACAATCACAGTTATAGGGAAAGTAACTGCGAAGAAATCTTGTGTAACAGAAGATATACTTCAATTGATTGAGAAAATAAGAAAGTACAAAAATGCTCAATGAAAGGGGAGAATACATGAACATAAATCACTCAGGAATTAAATAAATGTGTAGGGAAGCTAAGGCGAAGAAGCTACAGGCAAAGTGTGCGGAACTGAAAAAGAAATGATCGTCGGAAGGATTAACTTAACACACTGAAAAGTCTAAACAGTCTTCAGTGAAATTAAAAGCAACTGTAGTAATGTCAAGAGTGAAATGGGAACTCAGTTCTTAAACGTAGAGAAGAGTGCGGATAGCTGTGAAGAGGATACTGAATACATCTTTGAGGGGAAGGTCGTGTCTGACGACGTAACAGAAACTGGAGCCAGTAACGAAGACATTAGGGATGCGGTATTAAAGACATAGTTTGAAAGAGCTCTGGAAGTCTTGAGGTCTAATGAGGTAGGCGAGATAGATATTATTCCATCGGAATTCCTAAAAATATTGGGTTATATGCCAAGAAAACAACTATTCAAGTTGGTGTGCAATATATCTGTGTACCAGACAGGCGAAGAACCATCACACTTACCGGAAAATATCAACCACACAACTACGGAGACAGCAGAGATCAATAAGTGCGAGAACTATAGCACAAGCAACTCAGCATCTCATGCATTCAAGCTGCTGACAAGAATAATATACAGAGGAATGGAAAAGAACACTGACGATGTCTTAGATGACGTACAATTTGGCTTCAGGAAAGATGAAGGCACCAGAGAGGCATTTCTCACTTGGCGTCTGCTAATCGAAACAAGATTGAAGAAAATTGAAGTCATATTCATAGGACTTATCGGCCTAAAAAGAGAGATATTCAAAATTCTATGAAAAATAGGGTTATCTGTAGGAAAAAACGCGTACCATACAATATGTACAAGAACCAAGTGGGAACAGTAAGACTAGTAGAGCTGCTCAGATTAAAAATGGTGTAAGACTGGGATGCAGCTTTTCACCAGTACTGTTCAGTCTATCATCGAAGAAGCAATGACGAAAATAAAAGAAAGTTTCAAAGGTGGGATCGAATTCAGGTTGAAAGGATGCCAGTGATAAGATTCGTTAATGACATTACTATCCTCAGAGGAAATGAAGAAGAATTACAGGATCTGTTGATAGGAATAAACAGTCTAGTGAGTACAGAATATGAATTGGGAGTAAACCGGAAAAATACAGAAGCAGTGGGAAGCAGCTGACTTGAGAGTAGCGAGGAACTTGCCTTCAGAGCTGAAGATCACGAAGTGGACGAAGTTCGGAAACTCTGCTACCTGGCAAACAAAGTAATTAGTGACGGACGAGGCAGGGAGATCATAAAATGCAGATTAACGCAGGCAAGAAGAACATTTCTGGACAACAGAAGTTTACTGGTATCAAACAGGCCATAGAATGAGAAATAAATATCAGAATTTTATGGTAGAAAAACGTGGACAATGGGAAAACAGAAGAGAATCCAAGAGTCTGAGATCTGGTGCTATCCAAGGATGTAGAATGATTAGATAAGGAATGAGGAGGTTCTCTGCAGAATGAAGAAAGGAACATATGGAAAGCACTAACAAAAAGAAGGGTTAGGTTCATAGGATACGTGTTACGACATGAGGGACAATCTCTAAATACTTGAGAGAACTGCAGGTGTAACTTACTGGGAAAGAAAGAGGTTTGAATACATCCAGTATATGAGAACGTAGGGTGCAAGAGCTGCTCTGGATTGACGTTGTTGGCCCAGGAGAGTAGTTCATAGCGGGCTGCATCAAAACCGTCAGAAGACTGTACTGCATGTCGTACTTGCGAACAGCATCAAGCCAACGGGAAGGGAGCCCCATAACCAGAGAACAGCAAGGCGAGCTGCAATTTCAAAGCCGCACATCAGTGATGAAAACATCTGTCAAAGGAAAACGTTGTGCCGAAGCTATGAACATTGGACTATGGAGCAATTGGAGTAAGTTATCTGGTCGAGTTTACGTCCCTCGAATGAACTACGGCAGCGGTGTGGTGAAGATTTGGAGAGCCATATCGTGATACTCGAAAGGCCGAATGGTTTCTCTTCAAGGACGCATTATTGCGAAGGATTATGTGCCCCTTTCGGCTGATCAGGTAAACCCTATGCTGAAGTGTTTAACCTCCAATGGTGATCCTTTGATTCAAGACGATAGAGCTTCTAAGCACACAATTCAGAAATCCAGGGCTGGTTTCGTGCTCTCCAAGATGAAGTGTCCTATCTCCTCTGACTACCGCAGTCATCAGATCTCAATATACTTTGTACTTTGGAAAGAAAGCAGTGTGATCGCTATCCACGTCCATCATCTTTACTTGAACTTGGCTTTATTTGGCACGAATAAAGGTATAAGATTACTATAAAACAATACAGGACCTGTATTAATATTGTCCGAGACGAATGGATTGTGTTTTGAATGCCATCTGTTTCCCTGCACTGTATTAGGAGTGGTAAAGTATTGTTTCTCTGGTTCAATATTATCGTCCAACTTCTGTACCTTCTGTTCGCTGCCGCACATTGGTCACTCACAAACATTCAACTAAAGATATTTCACTGAATGCCTTGTGTTCATTTTTCCTTGTCTTTGATTTTTCTTTTTTCACTGTCATCATTTGCAAGAAGTAACTTGGAGGCAGATCGCATCCTGCAGGAGAAATATTCTGGAAACAACTCTCTCTCTCTCTCTCTCTCTCTCTCTCTCTCTCTCTTCCTCCCTCTTTCTCTCTCTCTTTCTTTCTCTCTTTCTGCCTCTTCCTCTCTTCCTCTGCCCCGCCTCTATCTCTCCATCACTCGGCCTCTCTGCTATTTTTATTCCTCTCTCCCCCCTTGTCTTTCTTTCTTCCTCCTCCTTCCCCCTTTCTTTCCCCACCGCCTATCTCTCTCACCCTCTTTCTCGCTTTCTCTGTCTCGCTACCTCTTTTCTTTCTCCCCTTCCCTCTTTCCCTCTTCCCACCCTCTTTCTTTCTCCCCGCTCCCCCTTTCCCTCTCCCCACCCTCTTTCTTTCTCCCCCCTCCCCCTATCTCTCTCTCTCTCTCTCTCTCTCTCTCTCTCTCTCTCTCTCTCTCTCTCTCTCTAAGTCTGCACGTTTCTCTGGACGGTGGGTTGTTATAGAACAGATTATAACGACCTCTCGGTGGCTACTGCCGCCGGCTGAGCCATGTCACACTTGCTACAGCTTTCCTGCGGGCCGGGTCCGTGATGCGCGCGTATTAATATTTGCGTGCACCACAATGAATGCACATCTAATTAAGGGCTCTGGCCTGGGCTGCGATGCCGGGTCGGCCCCGTGGCGGGTAGCGCGGTCGACTCCCGCATAAAGCAGCCGCTCATTACCCACCTAATTAGCCCGCCCGCCGGGAACCGGCTTTTTCCCGTCCGTTTCCGCCGTTCGAACGCCGCTGTGATATATATTAATAACGGACCAGCGTCCGAAACTAGTCCAAGTGGCGGATAATGCGACCCACAGGATCATGGCGTGTTTTGGGCGCACGGTAATCCAGGAAACACAGTTAATTTAAATAAATACGCCGGACATTAAACGTAATTAGTTAGTACGCATATTCGCGGGAACACATCAGGCTCCACATGCAAGAATAAATCTCTCCGTGTCTGTTCCATTTGTTCGCAGCCAGCATCGTGTGCAATGGCCACTGGCTGCCCGGAGTCAATCCGAGATAGATACGAAATTCATTTGGTTTTCTCCAATTCGCCAGTTTTAGTCGGACTAGAAGCAGACATATGAACTGCTCACACAGTACCTTTACATAGCAATGATCATGACAAAGGTGCAGGGGATAATTTTTATCAGGATAGTGGCACGAAGATTTTATTACTTTAAACTTGTACTAACTGATAAATAAAAATTTTTTTAACACTTATTTTCACATTTCACCATAGAAGAACATTTACTGGATTTAACTGTAAAATTAATATCCACGATGTTTGTAACAGATAATAATAGCTGAACTCATTAATAAATATTACTTCAGAATATCAGTCACATTATTAAACAATAATACCTACCACTATTAATTAACCACCCTTGTTTCAAAACAATAAATGAAGTATATTTCTGGTTCACTGGTGTTGCCATAATTTACCGACTGAGCCATAGAATGGAAATAACAGATGAACAGGATAATAAATAACGCATCACAGCTGGCAGAAAGCAACAGAATGAAAATATCATTTATACCATTAAAACATCAATTTAAACACAGATCAGGTCCATCCAGAAAAGCTTGGGAGGTGCATGAACATACTTGGCTGAAACTTTGAAACACACAAAATTACAGCAGAACATATACAAAGATAGTTATTGTAACCTGTATTCTGCTTTGGCACTCCTGAAATCAACATAGCTTAAAAATAACAAATAATAGTTTAAAATGGGAATTCAAAGCTGAGGTAATTGGAAGAAATGAAATACAATATTGAACTGTTGTCATGCTACTCTGAGGAATAACAGTGCATGTTAACACTCAGAGGAAATTACGCTGCTCAACCAAACACAAAATGTCTACCATAGCTAACAGCAGTAAATTAAAGTTCGATGCCAATGTCCGGAATCGAAAGGACAATGTTTGACGTAAGATTCGGCGCAAAATAATTTTCCTCTATGACTGTCTTACCATAACGATATCATAGCGTTGGTGTCAAGAGCAAACGTCAATGAACTCGGGCTGACTTCCTTCTTAAGGTGTTTCTCGAAGTTAGTAGCTTAGCCGACCGGGACTGCAGGAACTGCACGAGAAACAAGTCCCCAAGAAGAAGCCTTCCCCTTGGTCACAGCAGGGAGTGACATCTCCCAGCAGCCTATGTAACCCATGAGTGGTGAAACTGTCCGCACTTTTTTTCAGTGCACGGCCCCCACGGCGAGTCTGGCCCTCCGCTTACGCCCATTGTCCCTTCTGGGCAAGGAAGGTAAATACGTACTCCTGTGACTAGCAGAGCTAAAGTCACACACATATGGATCCTATGCACTCGCACGGGTCAGTATTCTACGTCTTCATTCTGCATTTCACTATGAAATACATAGAATAGGATGCTTCCCTTCATAGCACGTATTTTCCCCTCCACCTTGTTTGTGTATAGAACGCGGGATGAATGACCACTTAAATGTCTCAGTGTTCCCAATCCCCACTGAAGCATGACTGAGATGGTTGTCGCATATTCCTGTACTAGTTTTGTGAAATCTGACGAAACTTCTTGAAACATCTTACATTATTGATACATGGCTACTACAGGACCGGACCAAAAACTGAAGCCTGAGGGACTCCTTACAGGAGAACATCAATGATGATTTCACCTATCCCAATACGACACCTTCACGTAGGGATGCTTATAGTCTACAAGAAGACATATTTTAATGAAGAGCTTTTAATGAGTTGGTTAATCCAGGTGGTGCAGGTACTCGCCACGAAGTCAACTTAAAAACTGAGTAGGGACAGTGAACACGTCATACTAAAGAGAGAAAGTAAACGACGAACTCATGAGACGAGGACAAGATTCGCTTGACATTAGGGACTTCAGGCGAGTGTGTTAGAAGTCGCAAAATTATTTCCTTTGGCAAGTGAACGAAGTAGGCGCAGTCTGATTAAAGCCGCGGACAGGAGCGGAATACGAAATGGAGTGCTCCTCCGCTGGCCACCAGCCAGTGACAGAACTACGCGGCCTGACCCTGACACGGCATCACTGGAGACGGACGGCTGGGATGGAGGGCCGACCGTCCAAATTTAATCAGCGGCTCCAAAGTTCGGCTGCGTCGGGGACCACTTCATTTAGATGTGCCTCTCACAGCCCCGCAGCTCTACATTTCTCACTTCATATCCGAGCTCTCTCACAAAAAGAGAATGTGAGTCAGCCACCAATCTTCATAACATCACTAAATTGGAATAGAAGCGAAGGAGAAATCATGTAGGGTGTTGTCATTGGGTGATTGCAGTTTAATTTTCAAGTTTTGAGTAAACGAACTCATCTCCACTGTCGAATTTTTGGAGTACATCGTGCGAGTGTAGTGTAGTATCGTTGCCCACCTCAGAATCTATACTCGCCTCACTCGAGAGCGAGGTACGTGACCGTTGAATGGATCGTGCGTGAGGTTTTATTGTGGGCGTCACGAGAAACCTCACTGCTGGAGGCGTGGCCTACAAAGACAACTGTAACGTTGCCGAAAACGGCCAAATTCGTCACCGTGTAAATTGTACACTACTCGCCATTTAAATTTCTACACCAAGAAGAAATGCAGATGATAAGCGGGTATTCATTGTTCAAATATATTATACTAGAATTGACATGTGATTACATTTTCACGCAATTTGGGTGCATAGATCCTGAGAAATCAGTACCCATAAAAACCACCTCCGGCCGTAATAACGGCCTTGATGCGCCTGCGCATTGAGTCAGAGCTTGGATGGCGTGTACAGGTACAGCTGCCCATGCAGCTTCAACACGATACCACAGTTCATTAAGAGTAGTGGCTGGCGTATTGTGACGAGCCAGTTGCTCAACCACCATTGACCAGACGTTTTCAATTAGTGAGAGATCTGGAGAATGTACTGGCCAGGGCACCAGTCAAACATTTTCTGTATCCAGAATGGCATGTAGAGCACCTGAACATGCGTTCGTGCGTTATCCTGCTGAAATATAGTGTTTCGCAGTGTTCGAATAAAGGGTAGAGCCACGAGCCACGGGTCGTAACACATCTGAAATGTAACGTCCACTGTTCAAAGTGCCGTCAATGCGAACAAGAGGTGACCGAGACATGTACCCAATGGCAACCCATACCATCATGCAGGGTTATACGCCAGTATGGCGATGACGAATACGCGCTTCCAATGTGCGTTCACCATGATATCGCCAAACACGGATGCGAACATCATGATGCTATAACCAGAAACTGAATTCATCCGGAAGAATGACGTTTTGTCATTCGTGCACCCAGGTTCGTCGTTGCGTACACCATCGCAGGCGCTCCTGTCTGTGATGCAGCGTCAAGGGTAACCGCAGCCATGGTCTCCGAGGTGATAGTCCATGCTGCTGCAAACGTCGTCGAACTATTCGTGCAGATGGTTGTCGTCTAGCAAACTTCCCCATCTGTTGACTCAGGGATCGAGACGTGACTGCACGATCCGTTACAGCCATGCGGATAAGATGCCTGTCGTTTCCACTGCTAGTGATACGAGGCCGTTGGGCTCCAGCACGGCGTTCCGTATTACTCTCTTCAACCCACCGATTCCATATTCTCCTAACAGTCATTGGATCTCGACCAAAGCGAGGAGCATTGTTGTGATACGATAAACCGCAATCGCGATAGGCTACAATCCGACCTTTATCAAAGTCGGAAACCTGACGGTACGCATTTCTCCTCCTTACGCGAGGCATCACAACAACGTTTCAGCAGGCAACGTCGGTCAACTGCTGTTTGTGTATGAGAAATCGGATGGAAGCTTTCCTCATGCGACCACGTTGTAGATGTCGCCACAGGCGCCAACCTTGTGTGAATGCTTTGGAAAGCTAGTCATTTGCATATCACAGCATCTTCTTCCCGTCGGTTAAACTTCGCGTCTGTAGCACGTCATCTTCTTGGTATAGCAATTTTAATGGCCAGTAGTGTATGTATTATATCGAGGTTCATCAGCAAAAGACTGTACCTTCCGCATTCGTGTGTCGCTTCGTAGTCGGGGTAGCAGTTAGCTGTACAGTGACGGTTACGTAATTAACAGGTGTAGGTTGACCATAACTTAGCTTTCTGACTGAGAGGGAGAAACTATTCACGAGTTCAGATACTGTACTCGTAGTTCTTATATCGTGTTGCGTTGTCACCGGCCGCCCAAGTCGCGAAACGGTGACGGGTACGCTCGTGAAATTTTAGAGGTAGTAAAGTTAATTACACGAAACTTAGTCGACCATCAAGGGCCTAGCCAATTCCTGAACACTGATTTCTGAGTGATTCAGGCGCTGGTTGAGGAACAGTGTTACGAACAGCACGAAAATGTGTTTCAATGTTTGCAAGTAGGCCACTGAGAGTGAAGTAACAAGTTACGTGTATCTACTGTGAAGCCAAAAGGTATGTGTGACACTGTAGCCCAGGCTCATCTAAGAACTGCGCCCGCCGGCTCAAGGCAGTGAAGCTCAGCGTCTCGTACGTGACCGTGTGTCGCTAGTGTCGGCATAGGAGCGAGAGACACAGCTGCGGAGCGAGTGAGACCGCACAGCACTGCTCTGTGCTGGACTGTCCCGCGGTCAGATCCAACGTAAACAAAGTAACAGAGGAAGCGCAGCTCTGTAAAAGTGGTAGATGAGCGGTAAAACAAGCAAAGCATTTACTGACAAAGGGAACAACTAGTGTTCGTGTGACAGAATTACTACGCAAAGCTTTAGAAAACAATATCCAAAATAAGAATCGAAGAACGACTTAGTAGTTTTCTGACCCACAGGTTGATTCTACTTGTGGGAGTTGACAAATAGGTTTCCCCTGCCGACTGTGATAAGAGTTGTGTGTGAAAGGAAAGGAAAGAGAATGAGACAGTAAAGATAAGACATATCATTATTTTTCTACATAATTTCCAAGTACATTGAGACATTTGTAATACCGCTTTATAAGCTTCATAAAGGCTTCCAGGAAAAAACCAGGGCGTTGCATACGGAAAAAGCGTTGAACGACTTGTCTGACGTCAGCATTGCTGCCAAAGCACCTTCCGCCGAGAGCCTTCTTCAAAGCAGGAGCCGGCCGCGGTATCCGAGCGCTTCAGTCCGGAACCGCGTGACTGCTGCGGTCGCAGGTTCGAATCCTGCCTCGGGCATGGATGTGTGTGATGTCCTTAGGTTAGTTAGGTTTAAGTAGTTCTCCGTTCTAGGGGACTGATGACCTCAGATGTTGAGTCCCATAGTGCTCAGAGACATTTGAACCATTTGAACCAAAGCAGGTGACAGATGGTAGTCACTTGGTGCGAGATCCGGACTGTAAGGCGGATGGTGTAGGCGCTCCCAACCAAGAGCAGCAGTATGATTTGGCGTTGCCGCCGCCGTGTGTGGTCTCGCATTGTCATCCAACAGCAGAACGCTAGATCTGAGAAGGCCAGGACGCTTTTTCCGAATCACCTCTTTCAATTTCGACGGAGTGGTACAGTACCGCACAACACTGATGGTTGCATCCTCCAGAAAGTCCAGCAGCAAAACTCCTTTGACGTCCCAGGAAACGTTGAGTAGCACTTCACCTGCAGACGGAGTGCTTTTGAACTTCTTTCGGACAGGTGATGACGGATGTTTCCACTCCACGGATTCGGATGTGTAATGTTGGACCCACGTTTCATCCCCTGTCACAATCCGAAACAGAAGGTCATTCCCAGATTCATGGTAACGAACGAGCTGTTGCAGGCTGAACGCCATGCGCTGTTCCCGTGTGTCGGGGTCAGCTGGCGGGGCACCAATCGTGCTGACCCCTTCCTGCATCGAAGAATGTTGTGGATGATCGTGTGAGCTTGCTCATGTCCGATTCCAAGTTGTGCCGCTACCCCAGCGATCGTGATACGCCGGTTCGCTTTAATCATGTCATCCAGCTACCTGACATTAGCATCGGTAGTGGCCGTGCGCGTCCATCCAGGTCTTGGTATGTCCTGCACTTTCTGACGTCCATCACTAAATTGCTCACACCATCACCGCACCATTTGCCTCGACATCACACCTGTCCCATACAGCTCAACAAGGCGGTTATGAATTTCTGTACCTGATACTCCACGTGCCCATTCATAGCGGATAGCAGCTCTCACTTCCGCCTTTGACCACGATTCCAAAACTCACCTTCTCTCCATAGCTCCGGGAAAAGACCGAGCGGCTGGCCTCCGCTTTGCGCAGGCACTGCGACAGCGCCATCTGCTTGATCCCGGTCGACTTCTACCCAATGGTGTACCGGTGTCTTGCAAGTGCGCGTTCACCTGCCGTGTCATCTTTCGCCCAAATCACACAACTCTGCCCACAGTCGACATTGGAAACTTATTTTGCAACTCCCCCTCATATTAGTACTGAACTTGCACACTAGTCACGAGTACAGTAGGCGTCTTCTAAAAGGTATATCGATTTCTTAAATGAACTAGTGTCATAAACATTCTATTTTAGAAACAATTTTACGTAAGGGATATAGAGTCTCATTATTACTGTTAGTAGATACAAGTAAATATTTTTTGTTGTACTTCGTCCTACTACGTTTTGTACCCCTTTTGAGAGTTTACATATCGGATTCTTAGTTTGCAATTTTTTTCAAAATAATTTTAGTCAACCAAGTTTGAAAACTTATTAAAATAATAAAATTTAAGTTATAGAGACCTTTAATCCTTACAGTCAACATGGTTAAAGAAGACTATTAACATTTTACACTTTTTCCTTTTTCGGGGAAATGATTTGTCTGGGTTTGATACAATGTTCCGGTAGACTGCTAACCTCAAAGAATTAGTAAAATTCTTATCGCTAACTAGTGCACGGTTGTTAGTTTTAGCAACCTTTAAATGTGAGAAAAAGCGCTCGCTAATATCCGTGGAACCACGCATTGAGAGAACTTTGGCCGCGTGCTTGTGCAAAAGAGGATACTTTCTCGTGGAAAACAGCTATAAAAGTCATCCAAAATTTTACACACAAGAAAGGGGTCCTTCAGGCGGAAAATGCGCTACAGGTCAGTCAACTCTTGTTTAAACACTTGTGAGACGTCCTCCGCCCGAAGGGAAAACGGGCGAATAAATATATCTAAGGCCCGTTGAAGCTCACGTAGCTCCAAAAATTTGTTTTCAAACTCTTCTTGTATTCCACATCTTCTTTAAGGCTCTCTAATGCAGCGGAGTGTCCACAATTTTCCTCGCGCAACTGTTTTCCCACAAAATAAGTTTTTGTTGAAATGCTTGAGTCGTCTGTATTAAATCAGCAAGAGGGTGCTTCTCGCCTTGGAGTGAAATGTTCAAAGAATACAAATGAACAGTTATGTCACTCAAAAAACCCCAATTCGCCACCCACGTAGGATCACAAAGTAATTCTTCTGGACGTCCTTTAATTTCCAAAAAGGTATTGATTACGTCCCTCACGGAGAAAAACCGATGAAGTACCTTCCCCCTGTTCAGGCATCTTACTTAGGCGTGGTAGGGGATGGCCCGGTATTCCGCTTCGATATCAGCCAGAAATTGTTTAAATTGGCGCTGTGTGAGTCCATGCGAGCGAAGATAATTAACAGTTCGAACAACTGTGTCCATAACATTTTTTATGTTGACAATCTTCGCACAAAGTGCCTCCAGGTGTATCATACAATGGACTGCCGCGAATAAGAAACAGCCGACTTCAGTCATTTTTGACATGACGTAACCCACGAATCCAGTGCGTATCCCTCGTAGCGCAGGAGCCCCGTCCGTTGTTACACAGGTCAAGCATTCCCATTTTAAACCCATTGACTTGAACAGGTTTTCCACAGCTAGAAAAATATCCAAACAAGTAGTTATATCTTTTAATGGTGTAAGATCGAGAAATTCTTCGGTGACACGCAGGCTGTCGTCAACACCCCAAATGAATATGACGGGCTGAGATATCTCCCAATGACTGTGGACTCACCAAGAGCGATAGAAAATGTAGTTTGCCGCCTGCTCCATGTCTGAGACCATATCTTCGACTCGGCGAGCAATAGTTTGAGGCGGGGAGCTATTTTTTGACATTTGTCCGTGATGTCGCAGGACAAATATAAGCCGCCTGGTCGACGAGGCAATCCTTGATGAGATTCCCAGCCGCAAAGGATTTCCCTGCTTTCTCAGTTCTCAGCGAGCATTTGTAACTTGCGCGCAAACTTCGACCCGTTTCCTCCTCCTATCACCCCAAAATAAAGAAAAAAATCTTATCATTAATTTTGTACAATCATGTTTTTAAACACTTTTTTCATTTTTACAATTAACAGCTTCATTCATTGAAACCCAAATAAAAAACTAACAAAAAAAAAAGATTGGTTTCAGTTGCGTTTTGCCCCAGTTCCAGTGAACAGCGGTCATAGACGCTAGCAAGGACAGCGAAATGTGGTCGCAAAATAAATTTTTATCTACTGGAATATTCGCGTTTTAATTAATTAAAACATAGATCAAAGTACAACATATCCTTTCCCATCCATCAAAACACAAATACACAATAGCAAAGAATAACTCTTAATGACACTTTGCTGTCCGAGAGAGCGTTTGTGACGGCTTTTCAGAAAGTGGCCAAAAATAACGCACCTGAAACTTTTTCTTACGTCTGTGCGACGCGATTTAATGCAACCTAGATATGAAAATTAACCGAAAAGAAATAATCCTTGTTGCTGACAATCTGATATTCGATAACTGGCACATTGCTTAGTGGCGTATCAGATTATCAAATATAGTTTTATTTATCATCTTCATAAATAATAAAGAGCCATACGATAAGAAGCTCTTACTTCACTGTAATCTTGCTTGAAATTTTCTTTCTGGACTTCAAGCTTGACTGGCGTCCCACTTGGGACAAATTTTCCAACTGATCTTTATAACGGGTATTGAAGTATTGTTCAGTAGGGTATTTTTTAAATACCTGAGGTTCCGATGACATACTAAACATTTGGCATGATTTTCGACAGCAGTACAGAAGAAATTAGTTTTCCACTCGGGTTTGAATAGTGCGGACCGCCGCCACTCCCCCCCCCCCCCCCCCCCCCCCCCCCCCCCCGTACGGTTTTGTGCTGTACGTGTTCCTTCAAGTTTCCACTTCACTATAACATCGGAAACAGTGGACCTAGAGATGTTTAGGAGTGTGGAAATCTCGCGTACAGATGTACAACACAAGTGACACCCAATCACCTGACCACGTTCGACGTCCGTGTGTTCCGCGGAGCGCCCCAATCTGATCTCTCACGATGTCTAATGACTACTGACGTCGCTGATATGGGGTACGTGGCAGTAGGTGGCAGTACAATGCACCTAATATGAAATACATACGTTTTTGTGGGTGTCCGGATACTTATGGTCACACAGTGTGCGAATTCGCCCGGGGCGCTGGCCTCGGTTGATCGCGGGCACAGTTCGGACGTGCCTGCTCTAGCCTATAATTATGTGTTTTACTGCTAGAATATAGTCGGATCTTTACCTGATAATTGTGGTACTCGTTACTCACGGGATCCATCCAACCTTTAGCTAGGTAAATAAGCATTTTCAGGATTAAATTTTACTTGGTGGTTGCAGCATTGCACACGGTTATTAAATCTCCCGATTGACGAACCTGTATGGTGTAACATTAGCTGTTTCTGAGTGATCTCGTATCTGATAACAGATCACAACCGCCGCCCCCACCACCCTCCCATCCCATGGCAGCCTAAAAGTGGCTAATACGTACCTATAACGACCACCGTGATGACCGTTTGAAACATCACACATCACTCGAGCTCTCCGTCGTTGTTAGTTGTATCGCAACGTGAAGTATGTATGACAAGTGCCTATCTTCCACATAAATTATTTATGCTTGTAAGTTACCATTACTTGCTGATAAACTCTGGTTCACTCTCTCTCATCGTGTTGTGACTGTACGTTCTCAGCAGGATGGTGGAACACCTTCAATCTTTTTTTTTTTCCTCTAGTCATCAGTTTTCCGATTTGTTTGATGCAGCCCTCCACGCATTCCTCTCCTTCCTCTCCTGTGCCAACCTCTTCATTTCAGAGTAGCACTTGCAGCATAAGTCCTCTATTATGTGCTGGATGTATTCCAATCTCTGTCTTCCTCTACAATTTTTATCCTCTACTGCTCCCTATAGTATCACTGAAGCCAGTCTCTGAAGTCTTAACAGATGTCCTATCATCTTGCCCCTTCTCCTTGTCAGTGTTTTCCAATTCCTTTCCTCTCCGAATCTGCGCAGAACCTCCTCATTCGTTATCTTATCAGTCTAATTTTCAACATTCGTCTTTAGCACCACATCTCAAATCCTTCGATTCTCTTCTGTTCCGGTTTTCCCACTGTCTACCATACAATGCACTCCTCCAAACGTATATTTTCAGAAATTTCTTCCTCAAATTAAGGAATATGTTTGATGCAAGTAGACTTCCCTTGGCCAGGAATGCCCTTACTGCTAGTGCTATTCTGCTTTTGCTGTCCTCGTTGCTCCGTCCCTCATGGGTTATTTCGCAGCCTAGATAGCAGAATTCCTTAATCTCATCCACTTCGTGACCATCAGTCCTGATGTTAAGTTTCTCATTTTTGCTACTTCTCGTTACTTTCGTTTTTCCTCAATTTACTCGCAATCCACATTCAGTACTCAATAGACGGTTCATCCCATTCAGCAGATCATCTAATTCTTCTTCACTTTCACTGAGGATAGCAATGTCATCAGCGTATCGTATCTTTGATAACCCTTTACCTTGAATTGTAATCCCACTCCTGAACCTTTCTTTCATTTCCATCATTGCTCCTTCGATGTGCAGAATGAACAATAAGGGCGAAAGACTACATCCCTATCTTACGCCATTTTTAATCCGAGAATTTCGTTGTCGGTCGTCCTCTCTTATTACTCCCTCTTGATTCTTGTACATATTGTATATTACCCGACATTCCATAAAGCTTACGCCTATTTTTCTCACAATTTCGAACATCTTGCATCAGTTTAGCCGAACGATTTTTCCAGGTCGACAAATCCTACGAACGTATCTTGATTTTTCTTTAGTCTTGCTTCCATTATCGACCACAACGCCAGAATTGCCTCTCTGTTGCCTTTGCCTTTCCTAAAGCCAAACTGATCGTCATCTGACACATCCACAATTTCCTTTCCCATTCGTGTGTATATTATTCTTGTTAGCAACATGGATGCATGAGCTGTGAAGGTGATTGTGCGATAATTCTAGCACTTGTCAGCTTTTGCAGACTTCAGAATTGTGTGCACGATATTTTTCCGAAAGTAAGACGGTATATTGTCAGAGTCGTACATTCTACACAACAACGGGAATAGCCGTTTCTTGCCACTTCCCCTAATGATTTTAGAAATTCTGATCGAATTTTATCGATCCCTTATGCCTTATTTGATCTTAAGTCCTCCAAAGCTCTTAAATTCTGATTCTAATACTGGATCCCCTATCTCTTCTAAATCGATTCCTGTTTATTTTTCTATCACATCAGACAAATCTTGCGCTCATAGAGGCCTTCGGTCTACTCTTTCCACCTATCCGTTCTCTCCTCTACATTTAACAGTGGAATTCCGGTTGCATTCTTAATATTACCACCCTTGCTTTTAATTTCACCGAAGATTGTTTTGACTTTCCCATATGCTGAGACAGTCCTTCCGACTATCATTTCTTTTTCAGTTTCTTCACATTTTTCACAAAGCCATTTCGTTTTAGCATCTCTGTACTTCGTTTTTATTTCATTCCTCAGCGACTTGTATTTTTGTGTTCCTGAACTCCCCTTAACGTTTTTGTACCCCCTTCTTTCATCAATCATCTGTAGTATATCTTCTGTTAGCCATGGTTCCTTTGCATTTACCTTCTTGGTACCTATGTTTCTGCTTCCAGCTTCTGTGATCGCCGTTTTTAGAGATGTCCATTCCTGTTCAACTGTACAGTCTACTAGACTATTTTTATTGCTATATGTACACCCTTAGAGAACTTCAAGCGCATCTCTTCATTCCTCTGTACTTTCGTATCCTATTTCTTTGAATATGGTCTCTTCCTGACTAATGTCTTAAACTTCAGCCTACTCTTCATCACTACAACATTGTGATCTGAGTCTATATCTGTTCCTGGATACGCCTTACAATCCAGAATCTGATTTCAGAATCTCTGTCCTGACCATGATGTAATTTAACTGAAATCTCGGGTGTCACCCGTCCTTTTCCAAGTATATCTCCTCCTCTTGTGATTCTTGAAAAGAGTATTTGCTATTGCTAGTTGATATTTATTACAGAAGTCAGTTAGTCTTTCTCCTCTCCCGTTCCTTGTCCCACGCCCGTATTCTCCTGTAACCTTTGCCTCTACTCCTTCCCCTACAACAGCGTTCCAGTCCTTCATGACTATTAGGTTTTCATCTCCCTTTGCGTATGGCATTACCATTTCAGTATCCTCATATACTTTCTCTGTTTCTTCATCTTCAGCATGCGACATCGACATGTATATCTGTACTATCGTTGTCGGTGTTGGTCTGCTGTCGATTCTGATAAGAAGAACCGTGTCACTGATGTGTTCACGGTAACACACTGTCTGCCCTACCTTCCAAATCATAACGAATCCATTCCCGTTATACCATTTTCCGCTGCTGTTGATATTACCCTACACTCATATGACCAGAAATCCTTGTCTTTATTCCATTTCACTTCACTGACCCCTACTACGTATAGACTGAGTCTTTCTATTTCCCTTTTCAGATTTTCTAGCTTCCCTAGCACATTCAAGCTTCTGATATTCCACGCACCAACTCGTAGAACGTTATCGTTTCATTGATTATTCATGATTTTTTCACATGGTCTCCTCCCCCTTGGCAGTCCTCTCCCGAGATCTTGTTGGGGGACTATTCCGGAATCTTCTGCCTATGGGGGGATCATCGTGACACTTTTTCAATTACAGGCCACGTGTCCTGTGGATACTGTTGTGTGTCTCTAATGCAGTGGTTTCCATTGCCGTTGATCGTTGCTGATTCTTTCGTCTTTAGGCGCAGTTTCCCACCCCAAAGTCAACAGAGTGCCTGAATCTCTGTCCGCTCCTCCACCTTCTTTGACAAGGCCGTCTATGCTGATTGTTAATCAAAATTCAAGCAGTGGCCCGTTTCGAACCCGGACAGAGGACGTTTTAATTATGAATCCAAGTCGCTACCCCTAGACCACGTGTTATAAAAAAACACATTCATAATAGATCTATATTATTATATTTAGATTCGGATTAAAAATAATACGTACTGTTACGCTATTATTTCAGTGTATCTTCTACGTTACAAACGCCCGTGCACCGTTGCATTCCCAAAATAAAAAGTAAACTGTATTTTAATACTGCAATTCATTCTATTTCATATGTCCTATAACCTATCTCATCAGTCCACGATAAAGTTACTGCAGCATCACTGGCTTCGATATGTACTTACCTTATACGCACATGTTAGTTAGAGATCATTTCAGTGAAAGATTATCTGCAGTTTGTAAACTCCCCATTCCTAATCAGCGTATGGGGATTTTGATGTTAATTACCGCGAATGCAGGTGTCTAATGAAATTTTTACAGTGAGTAGGGTTATCGTTATCAAAGGAAAATGATACCAGTTAATAGGAGGAAAGGGTACAACAGACCCTTCTGAAGGAAGAATCTGTTCTAAGCCTAATCTAAATACGGATATTAATTTTTAAGTGTGTGGAATATAATGCAATCGCTCATGAACCACAGAGGGAAGAAAAGGATGCCACGTAAAATACTGATTAGCAGAGAAAGGATCATTCAACGGCCGCCAGCCCACTAGGGCAATGACTATCCAAAACCCGAAAAAAGGTAATGGTAAAGAAAATTAAGGAAATGATCACTGGCATGACAACTGAAGGCGTTCACTCTCTTCCACAACACACCAGTTCACGAGAAAATAAATGAATCAGAAAGCGGAGTTTGCAGTTACTTACTCTGCAATACCAAATTTTGAAGCAAAGTTAAATGAAATTGTTGGTTAAATAACTGACAGACTTAACTGAAACTTTATTACGTAAAAGGAAATACTTTCAGTAACCTCAGGGTAAATTATTGCAAAATTCGGAAAATGGCAAGCAGTTTACTTTTAATTATTGATAGAATGAATTAAATTTACTTTATGCAAATGAGCAACAGATTTACTTTTAACTTAAGAAGAATGAAATACTTATGAAGGCAGCAAAAGTAACTCGTTGAGGTAAATACAGAATAAGTGAAATTGTGCAGTCTTACTTTGTGTTGTATCTTTAGTTATTAGTTTTTCCAATGAAATTTTACGTAACTTTAAGTTATTAAAGTTAATACTCAAAACTGTATATTAGCTAAGCTTCTGTTATACAATACAAGAATTAACAGTTACTGAGGCACCAAAATTTAGTCTGATACTTGTCATTAGCATACAAGCAAAACTAGCAGTAAATAAATAGTTCCATATTTTTGCGACTATCTGTGATCACATGGAAAGGAGAGGGGCCCTGCTTGGTAATAATGTCCGAGCACAATAACAACACAGGTGCGCTACAAGTTTTAACTGCTGGGGGCTATTATTCAAGAATATTATTAAAGTTTGTGATAGAAACGCCACTGGGTAATGCCGGTACAATATTAGTTACACTTTTTCACTTAACAGTCTTACGGTGTTGTAGCTGTGCAGACGAGTAGAATGTAGTCGACGACAATGCTGAGCTGCTGCTGTTGCTGCTGATTGAGAACCACGGGTCGTTTACACAACCACGGATAACTATGGCACAGCCAATAGTCCGAACTGCAGCTTCCTCCGCCGGTCACAGCTGCATACCGCGACTGCAGGAGCGCCCAACAAACAATTCTGTACTGTTTGAAGACTCAAGCTGGTGTGTCTCCTGTTTGCTTGAAGTTTACAAAGGTAAACAACGGAACAGCTACTGCAGTTTTGAGTTGCTCCCGATATACTTAAATAAAATTCAATTGTCGATTACCCAGAAATTTACAATATTTGTATTATAATGACAATCAATTATATACATTCACAAATAAACACACTATTAGATCAATTACGTATTAAATATAGTGTCTGTAATGAAGCTTAAAGATTCATAAATAGCAGTATATTACAAGTTATCAATGGCTGTTAAACGGCGAAAATTCTAGATGGTACTGAAGGCATTTTAAATGCATTTTCGGTGTGACAAGTTAGTTTGAGAAAATGTTACTGCACAATACTTGTTTCGATAAATTCCATAGAACGCCATTCTCTTCTCTAGAACTAGCGTGCCCGTCTCGGTCAAGACCTAAGTTGGTATCCATATAAAGGACAACTCATGATAACAACGCCATGCATTCCGTTTGTTTAATGTT
Organism: Schistocerca piceifrons; assembly: GCF_021461385.2. Lineage (NCBI taxonomy): Eukaryota > Metazoa > Arthropoda > Insecta > Orthoptera > Acrididae > Schistocerca > Schistocerca piceifrons. The sequence continues at coordinate 87,015,275 of NC_060141.1, forward strand.
GTGTAGAGTTATTGAAAATTCTAATTTTCTGTGAGTGATGCCCTGATACTTCCCTTATGGATATCTTTAAAAGTAATTAACATATATTCATTAATTTTTAGATGCAGGAAACTGAAAACTTGTGTTTGTAAGGAGTGTTGGAGGTAATAATTCTCTCACAATTATGACACCCAAGGTACCATACATTAGGCAAAAATGAAAAAAAATGGGTAACGGTAACCGATAATGGAGTGATAGATACAACAATTTTGGAAACAAGGCAACACCTCAGAACCCTAAGAAGTGATAGTACACACTGCACTTTCGCATACCACCTAATACAAGAAAATCACCACCCAAAAAACATGGAGAATGATCTGAAGATCCTCAGAGAAAGTAACAGTCTCTATCAAAAACTCACAACATTGGAGAACCACTTACAAAAAGCAAGAGTCCTAAAAGAAAATGCAATACTGTGCAACATGGAACACTCAATGAACTATACAAAAATGACTCCCCACAAAGAACATAAAAAATCTCTGTTTTCTTGGTTCTCAACCTGCTTCTCTCTCTCTCTCTCTCTCTCTCTCTCTCTCTCTCTCATACACACACACACACACACACACACACACACACACACACACACATTCAAAATCAGCACCACAACAAACACAAGACCAACGATGAACAAGTGATCAACGACAGCAACATTTCACCCCTCATTCAGCGTGTTGTCAGAAGTGTCTGTGCAGATCACATTTCACCACATTTTATGCAAGTGCATGTGAGGTGAAGTAGTGAGCGGAAATTTGTGATAAACTAAGTGAAAGCAATGTACTAAACGGCAGCTGATTGAGACACCAACCAGGGACACGAAAGTGGTCAGAAAATGTAAGTACAGAAACGTACATAACCTCCACCCTCGAAACAGCTCTCCACAAATATGTAATAATTTTCTTCATGGCTAGTTTGCAGATGACATGCTGTCAAAAAATCGACGAAAACGAGGACTAAAATCGATGTATGATAATACAGTTCAGTTAGCAATGTAATTTTAAGATGAGTGTCCAAACAAAACGAAGCAAATTGCAAATATTGTATTTCTTAGGTCTATAGTGGTTAAATTATTACAAATGTGACATTGTACTTTACAGTAATAAAAATTTTAGCCACAGAAGATGACACATTGGTGTCGAAACATGTCTAGGTAAATATTTAAAAAAAATTTAGTAAACTAATTGTGTTTTCATAACGCTGATTTCCAAAACCACCCAGTTTTTAATCGAAAACACGAAAGAAAGAAAAGTTGAGCTTCAAACCTTAGTAAAATGAGTAAGGCGAAGCATATAATTAAGTTCTAATTCTGTCACTTTCAAGTTCAGCACAGCCCCGATTTTTTAATAAATCCATTATCATATGTTTCTTGATAACATGTTTACGTTGTGTGTACTGAATCCAATCCTTTTGCTCATTTTACGTAGAAGTAGTCATCTCAGTCACTGCAGATCTCTACTGAGAACTATTGCTATGGCGTAAGTGACATTCTGTTGGCAGCTTTACTGTCTATTGTTGGAGTTGTTCTTAGTTGTTGAACTGGTGATTTCTCAGGGATCTTCACCCTTTGAGCTGGCAATTTGACTTCTGAGTCGGTCTCTGAGACACAGAACTCGTTGAAAATGAGGTTTCTGAAAAAACATTTCGGATTTATGGAAGAATTCCAATCGCTCTAAACCCATAACTAACATTGGCAAGTGTTACAGCTCGGTACCATGCTTCAGAAAATAGTTTTGGAAATTGTAGCTACCCAAGTGATCGCTCTGGATTCTGACGACGGGAAATGTCAGTCTAAACTTTAAAAGATTTGAAAAACTCTTGTCAAGGAACTGGAGCTCATGACTGCTAAGGGTAGGAAGGCAGAGTATCTTGATACCTAGTTCTTCTGCTACATCGAGTACATTGACATCCATGTGATTTGTATGGTCGCATCAGATGAACAAGCAGTTTTCAGGAAACCGGTATTGGTTAAAAAGTCTCAGAAATGAGCAGGAAATCTCACTAGTGACGTAGCCCTTTGGTGTTATCGTAAATACGGTGCCAGTTGGCAAGTCATCTCGGAGCTTCTTTTTTGCATAGACGTTTTTGTAAAGGACCATGGGCGTGTATACTCATGTTTGTGTGATGTTTATGTCTCTGTGTGTGTGTGTGTGTGTGTGTGTGTGAGAGAGAGAGAGAGAGAGAGAGAGAGAGAGAGAGAGAGAGAGAGAGAGAGGGAGGGAGGGAGGGAGGGAGTTCCTCTGTGTTTGTGTGTGTGTGGGAAGGGGGGGGGCGGTGTATGTTGTGTGTGTGTGTGTGTGTGTGTGTGTGTGTGTGTGTCCGCCCCAGGTGGGTCGCGGCTGCCGCACAGTGATTTGAGCGGCGGGGCGGCTCGTAAAACCCTCGGCCGCCATAGCCCCCAGGGGGCAGTTACAGCGGCGCCTACACGTTGTTTAATCCGCGCGCGCGAATAATTCAGCGGTGGCTCACTGCTGCCGGCAGTGCGCGATGCCTTCTGCCCCGCATGGGAATGGCCAGCTGGATGGAAATAAAAACTTCACAAAACTCTTCAGCTAATGGGATTTGCTGCTTATCCACGTGAAGCGTATTTGATGAAACGTACACGGCGGAAATGGTTTTATGTGCTAGAAAGGACAATGGTCAGATTTCTTCAAAACGGGCTGAACTTCACAGGATTACGAGGAAAACGTAGGACAGTCGAACTTTTATAATTTTTATACTGATCTTACGATAAGTTCAGGATTCAAATATCAATCCTCCAAAGCTGTCTGATGCAACTCTCGAAAATTCTCAAGAAATCGACTTTGAAGTTTTCCACTCATCTTTAATAAGCTAAACCACCGTCAGTTTTCCGAGAAGCTCTGTATCTCTATGGAAGTATGATTCTACGAGTATGTGTCGGTAACGGGAAAGTCTACGAAAGTAAACTGAGATTCTATGGGTGTGTGTGAGTTGTAAACGGAGGCTAAAAATGTATAGAAACACTGCATATTGAATGCATTGTCAGTTGCTGTGAACGATAAATAAATTCCTAAGTGGTAAATTGAAGCCTTTGTCTCAGTCGAAGACAAATGGACAAAAAATTAAAAAAATATATAAAAAGAATTTTGAAAGAAGTAGAGCGCTCTCTTTACGTGGGGCCTGTGGGTTCGACTTCCAGCAGATTCAAATTGTTTAGCAAAAATGCATTTCTAGTGCACTACCTGAAGCGTAAAATATGTAAACATGAAAAATTCACTAGCCCTCGAGACGGTAAACGCTGGATAGAATATCGATTTGGTCATTATTTTACGTTTCTGTTTCCGTTCAGTTTGAATAACTATGTCATAATATAAAACACATAAAATATATGCTGATTAACATACGACAAATTTTTATTATTATGAAAAACGCACAGCATCTTCTCTCTAATTATACACCACACACAAATATCCAGTTTTCATGCAAATACAAATTCTTAATTATCGATCTCATTTCAAAGGAACTGGTGCAGTTCAGGACTATTGCACTTATAATCAGCTGTTGCGAAAATGGCCACCACAAGAAACTTGTTTTGTAACAGATTTTAATCAGATTATTAAACAAAATTGTTTACACCTGAAAACATAAACCAAATATTTTTCCATGTTTTTTCTATTTTACTCTTTACCCTTGGCTACAAATAAACACCCACTACGAAATGATCCTAGGTCACCCACAAAACAGGCTATCACCGTACCACAGAAACCCGCTGCTTGTCAACCAAACGACCTGACTTTGGGGTATGAAAGATAGCTGGAAAAATTCACAGCCTGTTTTCTCGAATATTGTTGAGAATTGCATATTCTATGGATGAGTGACGTTTGAGTTTCGAACTTCATGTACCATAAATGTAAAAGGTACAAAACGCCGATTGCTGTATCGTCTCCTTGTAAGAAGAGACTCGAGTTTCATCCAAGGTGTACTGCATGGCATGCCAGATTTATAGGACTGAGGCATGTAGGTGAATGTCCTCACAGGTAACGACGTGTCCGCAGAAAGCTCTTGACGTCATTCCGATAGAATACAGGAGCAATATGATGATCGGTTCTATTGCTGAAACTGCCATATGTTCTTTAGCTTCCAATACTATGAACGTAACAAGAAGTAGATTGCTACATGTTTCAACATTAAGAGACATGGAAAAGATGTCAGGAGCCTCGTCAGATTCTATGCAGACGTCATCCACTCGATAATACACTGACGGAAAAAAATCACAACACCAAGAAGGAGTTGTGCGACATATACGAAAGTTTTATTACTTATATGGATATGGTGTCTGTTCTTTCGGACACGTCCGAAAGAACAGACACCATTGATGACCTGCAGCCGTCTAGAACGAAATTAGAATTATACCTTCAGCTACTTACAATCAACGCGGACAGGTGAAAATGTGTGCCCTGACCGGGACTCGATCCCGGGATCTCCTGCTTACATGGCAGAGGATAGCGCGACTGCAGGATCTATCTCGCGCACGCCTCACGCGAGACCCAAATTCTCACCTTGTATGTCCACACTCTACATTTGTAGTGTCCCACCCCAAGACACTCGTTACTCGTAGAAGACATTCTTACCAAGTCCTGTAAGGGTTCGGGGAATATGTGTGCATCCGCACAGAAGAAGAAGGTCATGGCCGGTATTGCCATAACTATTACTTATATGGATATGGTGTCTGTTCTTTCGGATATATGACCCGAAGGTCCGCTCTTGTAACCTTGATGGCTGCACAACACAAAGCCTCGCCTGGGACCGTCAACATCGACATTGGGCCGTTAATGACTGGAAACAAGTTGACTGGTCGGACTACTCTCGTTTCAAATTGTATCGATCGGATGGACGTGTGCGGCTGTGGAGGCAACCTCATGAGTCCAAGAACCCTGCATGTCAGCAGGGGAATGTTCAAGCTGGTGGAGGCTCTGTAATGGTTTGAGGCGTGTGCAGTTGGAGTGATATGGGACCTCTGATACGTCTAGATACGAATCTGACGGATGACAGGTACGTAAACATCCTGCCTGATCACCTGCATCCATTCATGTCCATTCTGCATTCCGACGGACTTGGACCGTTCCAGCAGGACAACGCGACACCACACACGTCTAGAATTGCTACTGCGCTGCTCCAGGAACACTCTTCGGAGTTTAAACACTGCCGCTAGCCACCAAACTCCCGAGACATGAACATTAATGAGCATATCTGGGCTGCCTTGCAACGTGCTGTTCAGAAGAGATCTCCAGCACCTCGTACTCTTACTGATCTGTAGAAGACCTGCAGGATTCATGGTGTCAGTTTCCTCCAGCACTACTTCAGACATTAGTCGAATCCTTGCCACGTCGTGCTGCGGCTCTTCTGCCTACTCGCGGGTGCCCTCCACTGTATTAGGCAGGTGTACCAGGTTCTTCGGCTCTTCAGTGTATTTATACTTCAAAAGCCGTTCACACATCAGTAGTCAAAATAGTGTCAGTTTAAACAACACGGACCTGACAGGCCCGAATGGTAGGGAGTGCTATATACAGGGTGATTCAAAAAGAATACCACAACTTTAAAAATGTGTATTTAATGAAAGAAACATAATACAACCTTCTATTATACATCATTACAAAGAGTATTTAAAAAGATTTTTTTCACTCAAAAACAAGTTCAGAGATGTTCAATATGGCCCCCTTCAGACAATCGAGCAATATCAACCCGATACTCCAAATCGTTCCACACTCTCTGTAGCATATCAGGCGTAACAGTTTGGATAGCTGCTGTTATTTCTCGTTTCAAATCATCAATGGTGGCTGGGAGAGGTGGCCGAAACACCATATCCCTAACATACCCCCATAAGAAAAAATCGCAGGCGGTAAGATCAGGGCTTCTTGGAGGCCAGTGATGAAGTGCTCTGTCACAGGCTGCCTGGCGGCCGATCCATCGCCTCGGGTAGTTAACGTTATTCGAGCTGAGGGAACAGCCAATTCTCTAACATCTCCAGATACAGTAGTCCAGTTACAGTAGCACCTTCGAAGAAAAAGGGACCAAAATCTTTATTGGCTGAAATGGCACAGAAAACGTTCACATTAGGCGAGTCACGTTCATACTGAGTTGTTTCCCGCGGATTCTCAGTGCCCCATATGCAGACATTGTGACGGTTGACTTTCCCGTTAGTGTGGAAAGTTGCTTCATCACTAAACACAATCTTTGAAACGAAAGATTCATCTGTTTCCATTTGAGCAAGGATAAAATCACAGAAATCGATTCTTTTAATCTTATCAGCTGCAGACAGTGCTTGAACCAATTTCAGACGATAAGGTTTCATAACTAACCTTTTTCGTAGGACTCTCCATACAGTTGATTGTGGAATTTGCAGCTCTCTGCTAGCTCTGCGAGTCGATTTTCCTGGGCTGCGAACAAATGCTTGCTGGATGCGTGCTACATTTTCATCACTCGTTCTCGACCGTCCAGAACTTTTCCCTTTGCACAAACACCCATTCTCTGTAAACTGTTTATATCAACGTTTAATACACCACCTATCAGGAGGTTTAACACCATACTTCGTTCGAAATGCACGCTGAACAACTGTCGTCGATTCACTTCTGCCGTACTCAATAACACAAAAAGCTTTCTGTTGAGCGGTCGCCATCTTAGCATCAACTGACGCTGACGCCTAGTCAACAGCGCCTCAAGCGAACAAATGTACAACTAAATGAAACTTTATAGCTCGCTTAATACGCCGACAGATAGTGTTTAGCTCTGCCTTTTGTCGTTGCAAGGTTTAAATTCCTAAAGTTGTGGTATTCTTTTTGAATCACCCTGTATATATTCTGATAAGAAGAGGGCTGATCGCATGTTCAAATGGCTATGAGCACTATGCGACTTAACTTCTGAGGTCATCAGTCGGCTAGAACTTAGAACTAATTGAACCTAACTTAACTAAGGACATCACACACATCCATGCCCGAGGCAGGATTCGAACCTGCAACCATAGCGGTCGCTCGGTTCCAGACTGTAGCGCCTAGAACAGCACGGGCACTCCGGCCGGCTGATCGCATGTCCCTTCGTGTATGGGACTCACGGTACCTGTGCGAATATAGGACGTAAACGAAAGCGGTGACATTTGGAAGTCTAGGGCGGTCTCGGGAGCGGGCTTGTGTGGCCGAGGCCGTCATGGTGACTGCACGCGTCACAAGGAAGATCCGGGTTCGAGTCCCAACCTGGCACAAATTTTCGTTGCGACCAATGGATAGTGTAGCCCAAGTTTAGACATATTGCCAAATGCGAATGTCATTCTCGAATTTCGTACGGTTGTCGGTCGCTGCACAGCATGCAAAGTACATTATAACAATGCAGGCTCTGCAGTTTAGTTGTCTTGACGCGCTCCACTGTAAGCAGACTGCCTCTCCAATATAATACTCAAGCTCCTCTGTGGAGCCGCGCTTGCTTATTGTCTTAATAGCGGACCTCATGTCCTCTCGCAGCGTGCCAGACAAAAATCAGACACCCGAAGTGAACGCACAGCCGCTAACTTGCCAGTCTATCGATAGGAACTTTCAGACTTATTCTTGTACTTGGGAAGCTTTGCAGTATGAAGACAAAGCATTCGCTTGTATGACCTTAATAAGGCCCTTTAGAGGACCCAGAATATGAAATTCAGCTGTAACTGCTAATATGTTAATTGAAAGGTAAATATTCATTTTCTTGAATTATGTTTATAGAATCAGTTAACTCATTACCACAGCTTTCGATTTGAAGAGTGATGCCAAAGATTCAAAAATGACTAAAATTGGCCATTTGAAAATGAACGCTGAAATACGAGGGGCAGAAACCCTATTCATGGACGTACTTCGTGTAAAGTACTCTTACCTAATGCCTTGATACATGCAATGTATGTATCCAATATGTATCGATACCTACGAAAATCCACTGCCTGACAAAAAACTGAGGCACCTAAAAGATATGATTTGACATCAGTGTAGCTTCGTATACGTACACCCCATCGGTTGGTACGTAAATCATTAGAAATGCAATTCTGTATAACAGATAAAACGCCCACCAGAGTTCGTTTTCTGTATATTGTAGTTCGTGTTTAATGTAGTAACCACGCCTGGTAGCATAAAAAAGGGGAGTAACAGTGTCGGATGTTGAATGGTCACTATGAAGGACATGGAATTGCTTGCAGTCGTGTGAGACAGCGTTATCAGCACCTGACATAGCGTGAAAGAGACCGCATAGTGGGTCTCCATTTGGTCAGCTGATCAAATCGTGTAACATCCAAAGTTTTGGGTTAATTGCATGTGAGAGTTACCTGGACTGTATGACTACGTGAGGGCACGCTAAATTGGTGAATACGTTCCGTCAACCAGGTCTGACCACCATAAAAGAGGACTGTCATATTGTGCTCCAAGCACTTCTTCAAATCTACATCTATCTACATCCATACCCCGCAAGCCACCTGACGGTGTGTGGCAGAGGGTACCTTGAGTACCTCTATCGGTTTTCCCTTCTATTCCAGTCTCGTATTGTTCGTGGAAAGAAGGATTGTCGGTATGCCTCTGTGTGGGCTCTAATCTCTCTGATTTTATCCTCATGGTCTCTTCGCGAGATATACGTAGGAGGGAGCAATATACTGCTTGACTCTTCGGTGAAGGTATGTTCTCGAAACTTTGACAAAAGCCCGTACCGAGCTACTGAGCGCCTCTCTTGCAAAGTCTTCCACTGGAGTTTATCTATCATCTCCGTAACGCTTTCGCGATTACTAAATGATCCTGTAACGAAGCGCGCTGCTCTCCGTTGGATCTTCTCTATATCTTCTATCAACCCTATCTGGTACGGATCCCACACTGCTGAGCAGTATTCAAGCAGTGGGCGAACAAGCGTACTGTAACCTACTTCCTTCGTTTTCGGATTACATTTCCTTAGGATTCTTCCAATGAATCTCAGTCTGGCATCTGCTTTACCGACGATCAACATTATATGATCATTCCATTTTAAATCACTCCTAATGCGTACTCCCAGATAATTTATGGTATTAACTGCTTCCATTTGCTGACCTGCTATTTTGTAGCTAAATGATAAAGGATCTATCTTTCTGTGTATTCGCAGCACATTACACTTGTCTACATTGAGATTCAATTGCCATTCCCTGCACCACGCGTCAATTCGCTGCAGATCCTCCTGCATTTCAGTACAATTTTCCATTGTTACAACCTCTCGATACACCACAGCATCATCTGCAAAAAGCCTCAGTGAACTTCCGATGTCATCCACAAGGTCATTTATGTATATTGTGAATAGCAACGGTCCTATGACACTCCCCTGCGGCACACCTGAAATCACTCTTACTTCGGAAGACTTCTCTCCATTGAGAATGACATGCTGCGTACTGTTATCTAGGAACTCCTCAATCCAATCACACAATTCGTCTGATAGTCCATATGCTCTTACTTTGTTCATTAAACGACTGTGGGGAACTGTATCGAACGCCTTGCGGAAGCTGTGAACCCGTGTCTATGGCCCTCTGAGTCTCGTGGACGAATAGCGCGAGCTGGGTTTCACATGACCGTCTTTTTCGAAACCCATGCTGTGCCTACCATTTGAGAACAAGTAATGGACTCCACGCCACACTGTCAGCCCGTTCCATTGTTCAGCCGTTAGCAACAGCCGGGCTAGGGTCTTATTGTCCATTCGCAGGCTACTATTAACTCCACAATACAAACGGCTGCGTTTGGAGTGTTAGCGTGACCGATATGCACGGACTGCTGTTGTACGGATTCACATTGCGTTCAGCGATGATGTGTTCTTTTGCATCACTACAGATAACCATTTCCGGATAGTACGGCTGCGACGTGGGGAGAGGTCCTGTTGTTTCTATTCTTCGTCCTTCTGCGTCAGTAGGAGGGAAAGTAGTGCTCCAAGGAGAGACCGCATATGGAAGTGACCGTACTGTATCACGTTGAAGAGAACCCGTCAACGAGTACACGAGGAATTTCTTTGGCTACTAATAAGTGGAGTGTTAAACAAGGGATGTGCTGGGGCATGCCTAATTAGCTGCTTGTAATGGTGGCCGCATTATCAACATGTTTTCAAAGGGTTGTAGCACGGAAACGGTACTTTTTCGGACATGGACTCCAATTCAAAACACTATCTGCTCACTGCCCTATACAAGTCCTAGTAGTCAGTAACGAGCATTTCCGAACACCATGCATATATGGTGTTTTTCCTGTACATTCGGACATGTCTGAAAGAACAGACACCTTTTTCAACCTGCAGTCATTATAAATGATGACACAAAGGAATTAAAGACATTATCTGTCACTGAACATTTGTTTACATCAATGGAGCAAGTTGATATAAGTGCCAGACGAGGTCTCGAACCCAAGTCTGCTGCATATTAGGCAGATTCCCTGATCACTACTCCGTCGAGACACAAAGGTTACCACAACTGCATGGACAACCATAACACATCACCCGCAAGACCAAAATTCTCAACTTACACCTTACACTACTGATGTAGTGGCCCTGCTCATTTTCCTGTTTACCGCAACATCTCGCTGATTCCTGCAAGAGTTACTGAACATTTGTTTACATCAATGGAGCAAGTTAATATAAGTGCCAGACAAGGTCTCGAACCCAAGTCTGCTGCATATTAGGCAGATTCCCTGATCACTACGCCGTCGAGACACAAAGGTTACCACACCTGCATGGACAACCCTAACACATCACCCGCAAGACCAAAATTCTCAACTTACACCTTACACTACTGATGTAGTGGCCCTGCTCATTTTCCTCTTTACCGCAACATCTCGCTGATTCCTGCAAGAGTTCGAGCTTGATGTGAATCTGTGGGACTATTCTTCCGGACATGACCGAAGAAACAGACAATATTTTGATCCTGCAGCCATTGTGAATCAAGACACAAAGCGATTAAAGACTTTAAGTGCCAGGAGGCATTGATTTACATCAATGGGGTAAGTTAATTGGTGCTAGACTGGGGTTCGAACATGGGCCTTCTGCTTACTAGGCAGATGTCCTGAGCGCTGCACCATCGGGACTCAGCGGTCGCCGTAGCCGCAAGGACTACCATAGCACGCCTTCCCTCAGACCCAAATTCTCAGCTTATACCGCCGCGCGGGATTAGCTGAGCGGTCTCAGGCGCTGCATTCATGGACTGTGCGGCTAGTCCCTGCGGAGGTTCGAGTCCTCCCTCGGGCATGGGTGTGTGTGTTTGTCCTTAGGATAATTTAGGTTAAGTAGTGTGTAAGCTTCGGCACTGATGACCTTAGCAGTTAAGTCCCACAAGATTTCACACACATTTGAACAATTTTTTTGTAGGGGCACTACACCAGTATCGTATGGTTTAAGTTGAGAATTTGGGTCTGGCGGGAGGCGTGTTAGGTTAGTCTGTGCATTTGTGGTGACCGTTGTGCGTCGACGCTGTTATGGTCAACACAGCTGCCTCGTAAGCTGGAGGCTCAGGTTCGAATCTCGGTCTGGTACATAATTTAAACTTGACCTCCTGATATAAATGAGTGCCCACTGGTAGCTTAAGACTGTCAGAATGAAATTTTCACTCTGCAGTGGAGTCTCCGCTGATATGAAACTCTCTGGCAGATTTAATCTGTGTGCCGGACCGAGACTCGAACTCAAAATGTTCAAATTTGTGTGATATCTTACGGGTCTTAACTGCTAAGGTCATCAGTCCCTAAGCTTACACACTACTTAACCTAAATTATCCTAAGGACAAACACACACACCCATGCCCGAGGGAGGACTCGAACCTCCGCCGGGACCAGCAGCACAGTCCATGACTGCAGCTCCCCTAGACCGCTCGGCTAATTCCGCGCGGCGACTCGAACTCGGGACCTTTGTCTTTCGCAGGCAAGTGCTGTACCGACTGAGCTACCCAAGCAAGACTCAGGACCCGTCCTCACAGCTCTAATTCCGCCAGTACCTCATCTCCTACTTTCCAAACTTCACAGAAGCAGTTTGGAAGGTAGGAGACGAGGTACTGGCGGAATTAAGGCTGTGAGGACGGGTCGTGTGTCGTGCTATAGAGTAGCTCAGTCGACGACGGCGTGGTAACTCAGTGTGTTAGGTTAGAGGATTAGCTGCCTTCTCTAATAAAAAAACAAACAAAAACAACTGTGTGAATGGACTAAATATGAGCCTGAACGGGTGTCATGGAACATCCAACCCGGCCGGCCGGAGTGGCCGAGTGGTTCTAGGCGCTACAGTCTGGAACCGCGTGACCGCTACGGTCGCAGGTTCGAATCCTGCCTTGGGCATGGATGTGTGTGATGTCCTTAAGTTAGTTAGGTTTAAGTAGTTCTAAGTTCTAGGGAACTGATGACCTCAGAAGTTAAGTCCCATAGTGCTCACAGCCATCTGAACCATCATCCAACCCGAGCAAGTACAACAAACAATTACGAACAAAATAAGATCAGAAAACAAGTCGATAGAACACAAGGCCCCGTAAAGTAAAGGCCCCGAGTTCGATTCTGGGTCCGGTACACAGTTTTAATCTTCCCGTTTCAGCTTGAGGGTTTAATTATCTGTGTCTACGATGAAATGGTTGCATCGAACAAGGGTTTGTTGGATTGCGGATCCTGTGCAATGTTTGTAGAAGTATATGTTGTTCTTTATGTGCCTTTACCTGTTAGTTTTTTAACAACTCCATTTTACCGTGCTTCAAACATTCCAAAGGACGATATTGCATCCTTTGTCATGACGGAGTTATTTCACTGGAACTAACAAAGGATGCAGAAAAGAAGGCACGTATGCCCGTCTGTCGCACGTTAAGAAAACTGATGGAGTGGAAAATTTCTTTTAATCTCATCCTTCCTGTGTTCATTGGTATGCGTTGGGTACATATTGTTTTACGAATAAATCTGAAGCTGGTTGGGAAAGAAGAGTTGACTGATCTTAAAAAATAAAATTGTAGAGAAATTCATCGCCTCGCTAATTATTTTTTTAAAAATTCCGGGGCAGGCATCACATTTTCGTCTGGTCTCGAGTTTCGACAAGCGTAATAATTTCAGTTTTCCGCGCTGAAGCATGAAGAAAATAGCACGCCAGTGTCTCCAGTTTTTTAAAAATTTGTTATTCGCGTATTTTCATCTTCCTAGCACCATCGGCAGCTGCGGTCGATGCGTCCACCCATCCGGCGAGTGGCCAGATGCGTGACGCATTCGCCACCCTGCAACCCTTTCAGTTTTCACGCACACTCTATATCAGTCTAGCGAAGGTAAATGTTTAATGAGGCGATCCGGAACGGTGAGCTGCGAGTTGCGCGTTGGCGAGAGTATTTCGCTTGGCGTTTCCAAAACTTCCCCAGAAGGCTACAGCCACTGCAGCGTAAATGCACCGCTGCGTCCGTCAGTTTCCTAACTCGCCACCCCGCGGGAACGGCAATGTACACGCCTCACAGCACAGCCCAGAACTGTTGCTGCACGCGGCTTAACATGGCGCGAGTGCAGTGGTTCCCGGCCGATGTGTAAATACCACCTTGCCGGTTAAATTAAAAGTTTCAGAAGGGTAAAAACTGGAAAATTACGAATGTTGTCTAGTGCTGAAACACGAGGGTGGGAAATGTAATACAAGCAACTTCTGGGTGTTGTCACATGTTTACACAAGTTAGTATTGGTCAAAACTAGAAGAAAAGTTCCCGCAATGTCCGCTTCAGAAACGAGCCAATCTGTCCTCTTATCTACATTTGTATGTTACTTAAAACTAAACACTATGGGCAGTGGTGCTTGCAGTTACCAGGCATCATGACACATTGTAGTGATTTTGTTTTCGTGTGTTGGTTGTGTACGTGTGTGTGTGTACCTTTTGCTGTTCGTAATGCATCGTAAGATCACATAAGGCTACACACAGCATATTAACTACAACTTGCTACCGTGGGAGAGTATTAATAATTTTTATATTGTCAAGGCTTTTTATATTGAACTGCCCCACAAGTAAATTACTTTGCAGTGACTGTATCAAACCAGCAACTGCTCGGTCTGAAGTGCCTTAATCTTTTACATTCAGAAGTATCTCAGGGTTGTAATTGAATGTTTTTTCACTTGAATAACAATTGATACTTCCGTGGATTCGCGTGGAGAAACACCTTTTGCATGGTACACTTATTATTAATTCAAACTAACAACTTTCTGAACTGTAAATATCTCGTCACTTGAACAAAAGATAGCCGTAAAGCGGCAGCCACAAGAATGTTTTAATATCGGTACAACTCTTTGGGAAATGAATGAAGTTGATTTGACTTTAGTATGTTTACTCAAGAATGAATTGTAAACCCTCTCCATTTTGCATTACGTCACTTAATAATTGGAGTAATTTGAACAAGAATCTGCCGTCTTGCAAATGGCGGTCAGCAGTACAAATTACAACTCGCGCTGCACTGCACGTTATAAATCTCTGAAGAAACGTACTATTAAATTCTCACACATGTCGTGATCCTACCGCTACTGAAATTAGTGGTTTAGTTATAAATTTTGTTGTTGTGATCTTCAGTCCAGAGACTGATTTGATGCAGCTCTCCATGCTACTCTACCTTGTGCAAGCTGCTTCATCTCCCAGTACCTACTGCAACCTACATCCTTCTGAATCTGCTTACTCTTGGTCTCCCTCTACGATTTTTACCCTCCACTCTGCCCACCAATGCTAAATTGGTGATCCTTTGATGCCTCAGAATATGCCCTACCAACCGATCCCTTCTTCTAGTCAAGTTGTGCTACAAATTTCTCTTCTCTCCTATTCTATTCAATACCTCCTCGTTAGTTATGTGATCTACCCATCTAATCTTCAGCATTCTTCTGTAGCACAACATATCGAAAGCTTCTGGTCTCCTCTTGTCTAAACTATTTATTGTCCACTCCATAAAATACCTTCAGAAACGACTTCCTCACACTTAAATTTATACTCAATGTTAACAAATTTCCCTTTTACAGAAAGCTTTTCTTGCCATTGCCAGTCTGCATTTTATATCCTCTTTACTTTGACCACCATCAGTTATGTTGCTCCCCAAATAGTAAAACCCATTTACTACTTTAAGCGTCTCATTTACTAATCTAATTCCCGCAGCATCACCCTATTTAATTCGACTACATGCCATTATCCTCGTTTTGCTTTTGTTGATGTAGTTATAAATATCAGAATATATTTACCATAAATATGTTACCAGACACGTATGTCTCAATCCACGTCTTTCTCATATGAAAAATCGACCCAAAGTAAAATAATGCTAAAAATCTATTTCTTTTGTTTTCATTGTTCTCCAACCATAGATTATCCTGCAAGATCGATACTGCTTTTCATATATATCACAGTGACATAAATAGTATTTCCACTTATTCGTTTGAACGCAAAATAACAGTTCATTTAAATATTTCTTGTGAACCGTGAAAAATATGTTTCTCGTTCCGTGGGGACCATAAAACATCCTTCAACTCTTGTTTCCAGTGTATCATGCACTCTTTATAGTCCCAAGGGAGTTCTATAAGTAATGCAGCACATTTTTTTCTGAAAGAAGGTGGTTTTATTCAGAATTCCTAAACATTATATTATTCACAAATCTCCTGGCTGCTAAATCCTATTTTTCAACATAATCTCCGTTCAGCGTGACAGCCTTACTTCACCTTACTGGGAGAGCCTTTATGCCAGCATGCTTCTGGTCGACGTCAGTGTCAGCATCTTACTGCATCAATAACTTACCCTTCACCCACGTATTGCTTCCAGCGGAATTTATCCTTCATTGGGCCAAGCAGATGGATCTCGGAGGATACGAGATCCTGTCTGTGAGGTGGCTGAGGAAGAACAGTCCAATGAAGTTTTATTATTTCCTCTCGGGTGCGCGGATTTGCGTTGTCGCGACAAGGGGAAGTTTGTTTCTTCGTGACGACGAACAAGCTGAAGTCAAATGGTTCAAATGGCTCTGAGCACTATGGGACTTAACATCTGAGGTCATCAGTTCCCTATAACTTAGAACTTTTTAAACTTATTGAAACTACGGACGTCACACACACCCATGCCCGCATCAGGATTCGAACCTGCCACCGTAGCGCCTAGAACCGCTCGACCACCGCGACCGGCCATGCTGAAGTCGTTTCTTCAATTTCCTGAGGGTAGCACAATACACTTCCCAGTTGATCGTTGCTCCATGAGGGAGGACATAAAATAGAAAAACCCGTCCTGAGTCCCAGGAGACTGTAGCCATGACTTTATCGGCCGAGGGTGCGGGCTTGAACTTTTTCTCGGAGTAGGGGTGGTGTGGCGCCTCTCCATAGATGGCAGTTTTGTTTCCTGAACCTATGTTTCATCGCCTGTGATGATCCTCGACAAAAATTTGTCACTATCGACCTCTTAACCTGCAAGCAATTCGTCACAGATCGTCGTTCGTTATTGCTTATGGTCTTCTGTCAGGTGGTGAGGAACCCAGCGGGCAAACACCTGGTGGGCGAATATATCAGCGCTACCAACAGAAACGTCCAGTTGTGCAGCGAGGTGTCTGACTGTGATCCGTCGATCACCTCGAATGAGAGCGTCCGTACGTTCCAGCATTGCAAGACTCACTGCTGTGTGCTGCCGGCAGGCACGCGGGGGGCCCATACAGGTTTGGATTACCTTGTTGCGCTGATTACAGACGCTTCGCCCAACGACTCGTCGTGCTTTTGCTCTCCGCCAGGGCTTCGTAGACATTCTGCAAACGTCTATGAGTATCTGCGACACTCAATCACAGCTCTCAGTGATAGCTCAATCAGAACACTCTGCTTGGAACGCACCTCCTTTATAGATGCCATTTTGAAAGCCAAGTATAGCACCTCAACGTA
The DNA here is from genome assembly GCF_021461385.2 of Schistocerca piceifrons. Lineage (NCBI taxonomy): Eukaryota > Metazoa > Arthropoda > Insecta > Orthoptera > Acrididae > Schistocerca > Schistocerca piceifrons. The sequence goes on from NC_060141.1 coordinate 87,032,131, forward strand.
TTGAAACTTCATGGAACTATAGGCTGAAGCGGGAATATTCTGCGATGTTCCACAACAAATTCCGCATTTTTCAACCGAAACTGCTCGAGTACAAATTTTTGTTGCTTCTCGTAGATCTGGCATCACATGCGTTAGTCAATACTCCTGCCAATGCGCTGGCATACGTCTATGCCTTTAAATGTTCCCGTATGTTCAACGAATTCTTCTCTGATAGTTAGGGAAGCTGTCTTACCGGGCCTTCACAACCAATCTATCGCCTGAGGTAATGTCTCTGGATCAGTCGTTGTCTTTCAGCAAGGATCACCTTCTCCAACTGCGATGTCAATTCATCTCGCAGATATCATTGATACACAGCATCTCTTAATCTGTTCGATAAGGTTTGTGGTCCCATGAGTCTGTCACCGGCAACTCCTGCCCTTTCATTGGTGCTGAAGCAATCCTGATACCTTCTCTTCATTAGTGTTCGATGCTTGCATTCGTTCACAGCTGATTATTGTGGTAATTTACTATGCCATCTCTAGTGAATGCTGTCTAGATCACTGAATATTACACATTGCTCGTGAAAAGTTAACAGGCCTATATTTCGAGACGTATTGTTTCTTGGACATCGTTATGGGACCTTTTCCACTTGGTTCGATTCCCGGCGGGGTCAGGGATTTTTCTCTGCCTCGTGATGGCTGGGTGTTGTGTGATGTCCTTAGGTTAGTTAGGTTTAAGTAGTTCTAAGTTCTAGGGGACTGATGACCATAGATGTTAAGTCCCATAGTGCTCAGAGCCAGCCTTTTCCACTTGTTTTGAACAATGCCATCATCGGTAGTCTTTTTCACTACCCTGTGAAGAATTTTAAGAATTTTATATAGCTTTAGTTTGTGTTGATATTATCAGTAGTTAACTAAACCAAAGTTCTTAAATTCTTAGAATAATACACAAGCAAATCTTTTCCTGGTCCTCCCATATTAAGTAAGGACTACGTCAGTGTTATCAGCCTCCAAATATCTGCTACTAAAGTAAAGTACTTTGAACATGTCCTTAACTGTGACAAGCCTAATTTAAAATTGGTCTTTACAAAAACGACTACAAATTCAGATTCGAAACAGCCAGCAGTCAAAGTGGTAGAGGATATTATAAAACATCTAAAGAGCAACAGAGCCTCCAGAGAAGAAGTCATTATCACTGAGATCTGGCAACTGAAAGGAAATTCATAAAATTCGCGCAGATTTATGGATTATAGAGAAAATCCCACATGAATGTAAACTCGAGTTGATTCACCCGCTTCACTAGAAAGAGCGACAAGAAAGAGCAAAATAAAAGAGGTAACTCATTATTAGCTGGCGCTTACAAAATTCTCTGCAATGCGTTACTCAACAGACTAGAACCAGAAGTTGATAGAATAAATACTGCAACAAATTAGAGGAAAGTTGCAAAAACAAGCATGGATATCAATTGATCAAACCACAGATTCCATTGGAAGATATACTGCAAATGTCATTATAGGTGCTTTGGAGGACGCTGATAAACAGTGACTATTTACAAAAAGTTGGTTTTTCTTCTGTTATTTAATTGTTCGACTTTTCTGTGGGAGCCAATGGCCCGAAGACGTTAAGCATCAGAATGTATTACTCTTCGTAGCAGACTCTGTGCCTTATATGGTCAATATACTGCCGAGTCACTAAAAGCATTATGCTGTAAAATATTGCGTGTGACATTTTGACCTCACGCCTTGCTAAAAGTTACCAAAGAGATTCGTAACAAATTCAGTGATGCTGACAAGTTTATTGGATGTGTGAAAAAAGTATTTTTGAAAGCCCGTTCACGTGCTGCAGAGATAAAGTTGTTGTTAGTTGCTTACATTTTCTTATCGCTATCTCCCATTTTGACATGACGGGAGTCCTGTATTGATGCCTGCAAATTTTACTGCCAGAACTTCAGCTTTATAAAATGCATCATTAATTTATTTGACAGCAGTGAAGCAGCTTCAGTTTCACTTGCCCCAGAATTAGTATCTGATGCTGAAATTCCGGGCAAGCTTTCGGACATAAACACCAATTTTGCATCTATTCCTGCTGCAAAATCTGGTTTGCAGTAATCTGAATTACCACAGCTGAAGCACATAGTGCAACAGAAAAAATTGTGAATAAATTAGAAGGTGTTTATGTTAATGTGAGAAAAATGTGTCAAAGAAAATGGAAAAGGTGACATGAAAACAAGAACTGGGTTCCATTTCAGCTATTTTGTTGGTGAAAAGCTTTGTCTTAATCATTTATATTTAGATTCAAATGCTGTTGTACATTTTAAATATGCTCCTCTTGTGTTAGTTGAAGTAGAGAGATTATTTATCGAAGTACAAGGCTTTGTTGGAAGACTATTAGAAATCTTTCTTATTTGAAAATTTGCGCGACGTATTCATTGTATATTGCAATTCATGGCTCGCAAACTGCACTAAAAATGAAGATGCACTAACGAAAATACATAGTACAGGTTAACTATATTCTGATAATGTTAACAAAAGCATATTAAAACATGAATTTTTATAGTTTTTGCTTTTTATTCACGGACATCTTATTCATAAATGAATAGTTCATTGTCATGAACTGAATAATTTATTTTACAACAAATTTTAACTAACTTTAATGTAGTTGGGTAATATTTTTGTCGTAGATAGGTTCTGCATAAAGTTTAAAGAGCACCTTTACCAAAGCCAGTCGAAGATTGTGTTCCAAATTTGAACAGTTACGTAGTCTATTGAAGTTTTTCCTTTGGGGAATGGTACGAGTTAAGATAACACTATCATAGTCAGAGAATTACCATCACTTCCAAATTGGTGGCATTCTGACGAATTTTCAATCGTCCTGGTGTTTGCTGATGATACCAATAGCTTTACGGAGTTTCACGTGTGGCTTGTAAGATTTTACTCATCTGTCATCCAACGTAAATGACACGGCGTCCCGAGTGGTGTTGAGGATCCATTGGACGCAGTGGAAATGCGTCAACATAAATCGCAACTTGGACCAAACACAATTTTCTGTTGTTTACTGTCTATTGATTCACCTCACACCGTCACAAGCGAATTGTCTTTATTTACTTATCAGCAAATTTGCTTGTTCATATTACTGTGTAGTGCACTGCAGTTGGTATTTTGGTACCATTCATTAGCTGTAATTTGGTCGTTTTTGTGGTGGCGATTTTCGCGATGTCACAACTGTGTAAATTTTATTCGCAACACGTTAAGTAAATGGTTGAATAGATAAATATACAGTAAACAATGAAACACTGCATGTTGTGCATACAAAATATAACACTGTAAGTATAATAATCATTATTATTATAAATTTTTGCCCTTAACAGTCTTTGAACTTGAATGTTAGATAATTATTCGGTAATTTCTTGTTTCGTTCTTCTTCTCTCCCCAAAATCTCTTCAGTCTTTGACTGTGTTTCTATTTCCTTTTTTTCTGTTTTATTTTCCCTCTTTTCTTCCTTTCTTTTACTTTAAATTTCTTGTTCATAATTTTGTTTCTCAGTTTGTCATATTTATTATTTTCCTATGGATTCCTGATTGTTTTAGAACTTCTTCAATTTCTTGATGCGAATTGGTTGTTTTCTTTTTTTCTTTTGACTCAGCTGTTTACTACATAAAAAATTATCTTGTAAGTCTTCTGTTTTTCACTCGCTGTAAATATCCACAGAATATTATTCCATGTTTTTTTTCTTTTTTTGTCTATGTATCTGTGCGTATCGCTTCAAAATATTTTCTGAGGAATTTAGTCTATTTTTTTGTCTCTGTGATGTCTGATGCGCCGATCGTAATCCTTTCTGAGGCATACAAGGTCCCTCGTAGTACAACTGTAACATAGTGCCAGAGTTTGACCTGTCTTGACATATTTCCTTTATTGTGGTGCGTCCACGCGCTTTGCATGGTTTCTGAAGTTTTTCTGTTCGTTTTATGTACGCTCCCTTACTTGACCCTCGTGTTCCCCTAGATACCTAAATTTTTTCACTCTTAACCTTTTCGTGTTCTTGGCTTTTGTGTTATTGTCCTTCATTTCAATGTATTGCGTTTTATCATACGATAGCTGTAGAACTGTTTTGGTAGCGACTTCTTGTAACTATTCCAGTGCTTCTGATGCTTTTGGTATTTTGTTTCTGAGTATTGCCAGGTCATCTCCAAATATTAGGTATTTAAAATTATATTGTTTTCACGTGTTCTTCCTAACTGAATCCCTTTTACTTTTTCTTCCGATTTTCATAATTTTGTCCAATACAGAGCCTGTTGCTTGTCAGATTCATATACATATCTCAACTGATACTGAGAATCCTCCCATGAATTTTATTTTGGATTTGGTGCGTGTGAGTATGTGTTTTATAAGTGCACTACTTCTTCTGTCTATCCCACATTCTTCTAGTGTGTCAAAGACAGTCTGCCTTGTCTATGGGGTCGTAGCCCTCTTAAAGTCCAGGAATGTGACTATAGTGTTGATCGTCTGTCTGACCATCAGGAGTGTTCGCAAGTTCCAAATCCGTTCAGTGCAGCATTTAACTGTTCTGAAGCTTGCTCGGTATTCACCAGTCTCTGTATCAACTTCTGGTTCCAGTCTGTTGAGTAAGGCATTGTAGAGAATTTTGTAAGCGCCAGCTAACAATGAGATACCTCTTTGACTTTGCCCTTTCTTGTCGCTCTTTCTAGTGAAGCGGGTGAATCAACTCGAGTTTACATTCATGTGGGATTTTCTCTATAATCCATAAATCTGCGAGAATTTTATGAATTTCCTTTCAGTTGCCAGATCTCAGTGATAATGACTTCTTCTCCTGAGGCTCTGATGCTCTTTAGATGTTGTATAATATCCTTTACCTCTTTGAATGCAGGCTGTTTCGAATCTGAATTTGTCGTCGTTTCTGTAAAGACCAATTTTAAATTAGGCTTCTCACAGTTAAGAACATTTTCAAAGTACTTTTCTTTAGAAGCAGATATTTGGTGGCTGATAACACTCTATGCCTTGACTGTACATTTTGTGCAAATTTCTCATGTTAGTTCTCTTGATATCTTTCGCGATTTCATTTAATCTACTTTTGTCGTGCGCCCCTTTAGTTCTTCTGATACCATTCGAGATAATGTATAGACTTTGTGAAAATCCCGCCATGTTTCTTTTGTTCTCTTACTGCTGTACTTTCGTGAAGTTTCGGTAAGCGATGTCGAAGTGCATCTTTAAAGCGACGACATCATGAGAGGAAAAGCAGAAACTGTCAGCACGGGCTAAAAGCAACTGTAAGCAACTTTGCTCGGATAGTCGTTGCTCTCCATAGCAATCCTAATTTTGTTCCCGTTAGCAATGTCAAATGCTTTAAACAAATCTATGAACGCTATAAGGTTTTGTAAGTTACGTTCTCATCTTTTCTCTGTTACTTGTTTCACAGTTAATAGATCGTCTGTGATCTTCAGTTTCTAAATCCAACCTGTTCGTCACTAATGGGTGGTTTAAGAAATTATTTTAATCCAGACATTTATTGTTCTTGTACACAACTCTTGTTCTGACCTGAAAAGACGTATACCTCTACAGTTTTTACAATATTTCCGGTCACTTTTCTTAAACATTCGTTTTTGGAACACAACCTACGACCAGCTTAGAGACAGATGTGATAACACTTTCTGCAGGACCTCACCATCATTTTGCAGGACACTGCCCAAGCTCATACAGTGCAAGCTGTTACTGATTTGTTTGACTGATGGGGCTGCTATGTGCTATACCACCTATTGCACTCCCCTGACTTAAGCCCTCGTGAGCTCAACTCGATTTCTAAACTCAAGGAAACACTTCACGGCATCCGCTTCAGAACTGCTAAAAATTCGTTGGTCAATAGACCGCGCCGCTCGAACTGTCAACACATCTAGCACTGCTAAAAGTATCCTACGACTTCCACATCGCTGGCAGCGGGTTATACACAATGCTGGTGACTACTTTGAAGGTCAGTAAAACTCTGAAACCCGTATCTATTTTGTACCAGCCGTAAACAAATAGTTACCACAATTAAAATTCCAGCCGTCGTATTTTACTTAATTAAGTAGGTATAACAGCTTCCTGTGTAACAACACGCCTGTAGTAGCTTTGTGTTTATCTAATTTTTTTCACTTGCTTTTCTGTTTCTAATTTCTTTTATGGTTTTCTGAAGCGTCGCATTGTAATGGGTACATCTTCTACAGGTTCGCCATCTTCTTCTTCTTCTTCTTCTTCTTCTTCTTCTGACTGAACTTGTTGTTCTCTCTGCTGGCAGCACAGGTCTTCGCAGTGCTGAACCCATCGATCTTTCTCTATCACATCTAATTTTACTCCGTCTTTCTCACTCTTTCCCATGTGTCTGAACATTTTATACGCAAACTTCTGTATTTAGTGAGTGTCAATCTCAATTTGGTTTATAAATTTGTCCAGAGCTACTCATTGTGCTTCCCTAATTATTTTTCCTTTTATCTTGCTTTAATATATCCCGAGTTCTGTTGCAAATGTCGAATGTGAGCAATGGTTTTTTTCAAACATTCTTCTATTATCTGGTTCCATATTCTTAGAACTCTTCTGTTTCTTATTTTCTTTTTCCGAAGGCCTTCTGTTGCTGTTTTTTCAGCGCAACAGCGAACATTCTGCCACTCCATGACTTGGTAATTTTCAGTAGATTTTGTAAGGTTTTATGGAACCATTCCTAACAGAATCAGCGCACTGTTCCAAACATGTAGGCCTCCAACGTCATACTGATAGGTGGTCCCATTATGCCAAGTTGTTTGTACATCTGACTCTCAATCCGTGAAGTTGCATTTCGTTTCTTGCTCCTCTTTCTGAGTGTCTCACTTATTTTATCAGGCAGTGTGTTTGGCACCTGATAGAGGAGCTAGCACTGCACTAGCAAAACCGCGCTGTTCCGTAAAATACAGAATTCCACTGACGGTGCTCTAACTTCACCGAAACGTGTGGATAAATCATGAACAACAAGGCGAAACCTCCACTTACACTACTACTTGGAAAAAGTGAAACACTCAGGAGTAGTAGTCTACAAAACGTCACGATAAGAGGACGTGTAAATAGCGGAACCATAATAAGCGATTTAAATGGCAGAGAGGTTCTGTGCATTTACGTCCAACAGCGCCTTCTTTTGTGTGACCGAACAGGTCAGTGTTAGGCAATGTTCAGTCAGTGTGGAGCCGTCGTACGAAGTGGAAACGTGTAGCCAGGTGCCACTATGCCTCGCCGGCATCATAGGGTGGAAAATCGCCAGGTGAGTGTGTTCGGACGGGGCAGAACGATAGGTCTCTGTCGTTCCGTGACACTGCAGCTCGTACAGGGCAAGCAGCTTCAACACTGAGGCGTATGTGTATCCAGTGGAGAGAAGACGGCCTTACACAGCACCGTCATGGGTCTGGACGACACAATGTGACCACATCCTGAAATGACCGCCATCTTGTCCGCTTCGTCCACAGTGATTGCACCATTTGGAGCACTGCAACGGGTGTGGACATGTCTACGTCGACGGTTCGATGCCGTATTCTTCCACTGACCAGAACCCACCAACGCAGCAGTCTGCAATGGGCAGGTAACGCCGACACTGGCGTGCTGAGTCGCAAAATGTAGTGTTTTCCGACCACTCACCTTCAACTCGTCCTACAGTGATGGCCGCATACAAGTTCGACCCTACTGTGGTGAACACAATATGGAAGGTTGTGCTGTTGAGAGGCATTGCGAACAAACGCTGAGAGAGATGGTTTGGTAGGACGCCATCGCCCGTAACACGTGATTTCGCCTCCTACGTCTTGAGGGCAGACTGAACAGCTGTCTCTTCACCAGTAAGGTCTTACAGCTCGAGGCACTGCCACTCTTGCAGGCTGTTCCACATGCCATATTTCAGGTCAACGTTCTGTCGCATTTCTTCTTCGATGAACGACGGGTACCACTGCTTCCCTGTGTAGTGACCTCCTCTCTCTTAGTGCTTTTCCGTATTTGAATTTATTTTATACGAGGGTCTTTCACAAAGCAAGATTTGTTTCTATTTCTATCCGCGGCAGCGCTACGACCGCAGTTCCGAGCATCCGCGGAAGTTACTCTGATTCAAGGAGAAGACACGTACGCCATTTTCAGATCGCTGCTGCAGACGTGTGCTTTGTAGTGGTTCTTTATAATGTCAGCCGTAATTGAAAATGCCCCCGCGTGTGAAATCAGATCTGTGATTCGTTTTCTAAATGCAAAGAAAGTTAAAGCAAAGGAAATTGATCAAAAAATCTGCGAGGTTTACGGACAAAATGCTATGAGTCACTCAACGGTTAGAGGATTGGCCAGACTGTTCAATGAAGGAAATGGTGAAGTGCACTATGAAGAACGAAGTGGACACTCGTCTGTGGTTACTGATGAACTGGTTCACGCAACTGAAGAGAAGATTAAGTACAACCGTAACTTTACACTTAGTGCCTTTGCTGTGGAAGTTCCGCAAATCTTACGATCACTAATTCATGAAATTTTTACTGAAAAACTGAGATTTAGGAAACTTTTCTCACGTTGGGTACCCAGAATTCTTACTGAACAACACAAAAAACAAAGGATGGGCAGTGCACTTCAGTTTTTGACACGCAACAATGAAGAAGGCGATGGTTCTCTTTCTCCGATAGTCACGAGGGATGAAACTTGGGTATCGTACGACACCCCTGAAACAAAACGGCAATCAATGGAATGGAGGCACACTTCATCTCCATCGAAGGTTAGGCCTAAGCAAATCTTGACACCTCTAAAAGTCATGCGCACCGTTTTTTGGGACAGAAAAGGCATTTTGCTGATTGATTTCTTACCACCTGGCCAAAAAATCAATGCACATGATTACTGCGAGACCAGTATGAAATTGCGCCGCGAATACAGAACAAGCGCCGAGGATTGCTGTCAAAAGGTGTTGTTTTTTTCCACGATAGTGCCCGACCTCACACGGCGAATGTGACCAAACAATACCTTACGGGAATTTCACTGGGACGCGTTTGATCATCCTCTGTACAGCCCGGACCTCTCTCATAGCGACTTTCATCTCTTCTTACACCTAAAATCTGTCCTTTTTGGTCAACACTTCAACCATACTGACGAGCTGAAAGAACATGTTACCACATAGTAGAATACACAGGCGGTAACCTTCTACGAAGAAGGCATACAAAAACTTGTGCTACGCTATGACACGTGCCTACAATTCGGAAGCTATGTACAAAAGTAGTTTAACAGATGTACATTTTTGTACAATAAATATTTTTTCTGTGTCTGTACACGTTTGTTTTAAGTAACAAAACGGAACTTATTTTGTGGACATACCTCGTATATAATGTTTAAGAATGAATGACCGCATTGATCTTACTTGGTAGGTGGGTACGCCACCTGAATTGCCTGTAATGATTGACATATACACGGACCGCAGCTGCTCGCCGTGGAGAACAATGAAATGAGTACTGCGACAAAGCACAGAAAATGACCTAGCGTTTGTCACTGTTAATGATTTGACATTACGTGTGCAAAAGGTTTTGAAATGTTGTTAATATTAATCTTCCGAACCAATACGTCACATAAAGCTTCGCTTGTACGACGTCAATAGTATAAAATTGTTTAGGTTTGTCCGGCATATGATGAACACTTTCGACAGGGATTGCTATTACAAACAGTCGCCTACGGAAAATGATTGTAATGAAGTAATTCTTATTATTGGAGCAACCAGAATGAAAAACAAATCGACATAGGTTATCTGTTCAGTATTTGTTTTAAAGTTAATTATTTAATAAAACATTCACTGTCATCAGATTTCATGAAGCGAAATCGATCAAGTTGGATCATTTTATTACTTACGCAAATGAGAAATTATTCCTGAACACTCATGTTTTGTGGTATCATTAAAATACTAAATATTCTACTGATTTTTATTCCTGTAATATTATTCAAGAAGACAGGTGAAGACTGCGAATTATTTCATAAGTATGAAACTGTTGGCGGTTTATGACCACAATCTACATCTACATCTACATCCATACTCCGCAGCCCACCTGACGGCGTGTGGCGGAGGGTACGTTGAGTACCTCTGTCGGTTCTACCTTCTATTCCAGTCTCGTATTGTTCGTGGAAAGAAAGATTGTCGGTATGCCTCTGTGTAGGCTCTAATCTCTCTGATTTTATCCCCATGGTCTCTTCGAGAGATATACGTAGCAGGGAGCAATACACTGCTTAACTCCTCGGTGAACGTATGTTCTCGAAATCTCAACAAAAGCCTGTACCGAGCAACTGAGCGTCTCTCTTGCAGTCTTTTCCACTGGAATGAGTACTTTCGCGATTACTAAATGATCCTGTAACGAAGCGAGCTGTCTCCGTTGGATCTTCACTATCTCTTCTATCAACACTGTCTGGTACGGATCCCACACCGCTGAGCAGTATTCAAGCAGTGGGCGAACAAGCGTACTATAACCTACTTCCTTTGTTTTCGGATTGCATTTCCTTGGATTCTTCCAATGAATCTCAGTCTGGCATCTGCTTTACCGACGATTGATTTTATATGGTCATTCCATTTTAAATCACTCCTAATGCCTACTCCCAGATAATTTATGGAATTAAGTCCTTCCAGTTGCTGACCTGCTATATTGTAGGTAAATGATAAAGGATCTTTCATTCTATGTATTCGCAGCACATTACACTTGTCTACATTGAGATTCAGTTGCCATCCCCTGCACTATGCGTCAGTTCGTTGGAGATCCTCCTGCATTTCAGTACAATTTTCCATTGTTTCAACCTCTCGATATACTACAGCTTCATCCGCAAAAAGCCTCAGTGATCTTCCGATGTTATCCACAAGGTCATTTATATATATTGTGAATAGCAAAGGTCCTAAGACACTCCCATGCGGCACACCTGAAATCACTCTTACTTCAGAAGACTTCTCTTCATTGAGAATGACGTACTGCGTTCTGTTATCTAGGAACTCTTCAATCCAGTCACACAATTGGTCTGATAGTCCTTGTGCTCTTATTTTGTTCATTAAACGACTGTGGGGAACTGTATCAAACGCCTTGCGGAAGTCGAGAAACACGGCATCTACCTGTGAACCCGTGTCTATGGCCCTCTGAGTCTCTTGGACGAATAGCACGAGCTGGGTTTCACACGATCGTCTTTTTCGAAACCCATGCTGGTTCCTACAGAGTAGATTTCTAGTCTCCAGAAAAGTCATTACACTCGAACATAATACGTGTTCTAAAATTCTACAACTGATCGACGTTAGAGATATAGGTCTATAGTTCTGCACATCTGTTCGACGTCCCTTCTTGAAAACGGGGATGACCTGTGCCCTTTTCCAATCTTTAGGAACGCTACGCTCTTCTAGAGACCTGCGGTACACCGCTGCAAGGATAGGGGCAAGTTCCTTCGCGTACTCTATGTAAAATCGAACTGGTACCCCAGAAGGTCCATCGGCCTTTCCTCTTTTGAGCGATTTTGTTTTTCTATCTCTCTGTCATCTATTTCGGTGTCTACCATTTTGTCATCTGTGCGACAATCTAGAGAAGGCAACGACCTGCAACGATTTGCAATGGTTATGGCCGTTAAATAACTCTTATGAATTTCAGGTTGCCCTCCGTGGGGTGGGTGCACGCAACGACTGTGGTTATATTGGGTTAGATAGAGCAGCAATCAGTCGTAGAATTAAGTTGCTTCAATATGACATTTATAGTCACAACGCATGAATTTATTTAATACGAGGGCTGTTCGGAAAGTAAGGTCCGATCGGTGGCAAAATTAAAACCATAGTGAAAATCAAAAATTTGTTATTCGCAACAGTTAGCCACAACTTTCAGATACCTCTCCAAACAGTCGCCGCTGCGGCTTAGACATACATTGTGGCGTTGTACAATCCTTCCAGTACCCTCGTCACAGGAAGCAACCGCCTGTTCCATCCGCAAATTCTCTGAGCTGGTCTGCTTTCGTCGTTTGTGCCAAAATGTTGTCTTGTTAGCCAGCGGTTCATTTGGGCTGAGATGAACAACGGAGGGAGCCAGTTAAGGGCTGTATTGTGGATGATCAAAGACTAGCCATCGACAACGCTGCAGGAACGTCTACGTTGCCACTGCAGAATGCAGCTGAAAATTGTCTTGAAGAAAGAAATGCATGACACATACGTTATGTGGGATGCATTGTTTCAGGCGAAATCTCTTATCAGGTCCACATACTTGGCGGAAGACTCTGTTTTTTAGGCATTTGTAGGTGATAACTTTGCGCTCTGAACTAAAAAGAGCGACGTGAAGCGATCGACAGGCACACTTAAGACACTGCCCAACACAACTGTGCAAAGTTCCATGGGATTTTCACAGTAGTTTCCATTTAGCGCCTAATAGTACCCTAATTTCCAAATACGCCTCGTAGTTCAAGGAGAGGAGCTTTCCAGAAAGCAGCGAAGTAGGTTAATATTTTAACTGTGGAATGATATTCTGAAATTAAACACAAACTAATACATTTACCACACATACCTTTTGGTTTTACAAGTAGTGAGTGTCAGAGGTGCTGTTACACAAATACATTCTTCTTCTGCACCGAGACAAAGAGATTCTCTCTGGCAGCGCTCTAGATGTTTATTATGCCAGAGCGGCTGATGAGTTTATCCAAAGCAAACATTATCGTCTGCTACTCTTAATACATTTCATATGTTGTGGACGCACTGTACTGGTTTTCATTTCTCACTTCTCCATACTTTCACAACACGGCACTGTTTACTATTTTATCGCCGTGACAAATATAAGACTTCAACTGGGATAGTGCACCTAGTCTGTCAGTGCGCCTGACATGTCGTCCATCGAACTGCCTGGGATATGATCGGTCAGCAGTCTGTTCGTTCAGGTCAACCTGCAGCCACAGCCACTTTGTGCCTTCGCCCACACACGGCGTGGAAGAGTGTTCCCTAGAAGCGTATTCAGGCGCTCTTTGATTCTACAATGACGTCTAGCGGTTCTGATTGCAGCATATGATGGCGCTACTCCGTACTGAATTTCCACAGTAGCGGTGGATATACAGGCCTGTAATACTAATCATTTGTGTTTTCATGTCCCTAATCGGTGGCACAAATTTCATTGTGATAACATTGCGAGGTGCTGGCGTGGAGAAGAGTTTGTACCTCTTTAATTCTGTAAAATTTTGCATGCGAACGAGACTTGCACTCGACCCCCTCCTTGTCTACCACCTAATTATGTATGCACACAACGGTAACGAAGGGAAATGATGGTGGACCCTGCTAATTGGTAAAATAAGGAGTGCACACTCACAATAATTTAATAAAAATCGTAATCTTCTCAGAAAAAAGAGAACTTTATCATAATAAACAACAGGAAATGGGATTCTGCATATGTCTACGAAATGACATGCGGCTTAAATATTACAGTGAGATTTATTATACATTAGAACATAAAGGCACATGATTATCGACACAATCAGTAGGTTAAAGGATAGGGTATTCTGAACTATTATGCGAATAAGAGTTGGCTCGAGAGCAAGGGCTTCTACCCTCTGTGATGCAATAGATTGACGATAATGACTGGGGGTCCTAAACAATCAAATAATGTATTGTATTGTATGTTAACCAGGGACCTACAAATGACGGAGAGGCTCCGTCCCCGCCGCAGCCGCAGTGGTCCACAACCCCACGACGACTACCGCAGTCCACTTCACCCCTCCGCCGCGCCACACCGAACCCAGGGTTATTGTGCGGTTCGACCCCCGGTGGACCCCCCCCCCCCCCCCCCCCCAGGAAACGACTCACACCAGACGAGTGTAACCCCTATCTTTGCGTGGTCGGTTAATGGTGGTGTACGCGTACGTGGAGAACTTGTTTGCGCAGCAATCGCCGACGTAGTGTAACTGAGGCGGAATAAGGGGAACAAGACCGCATTTGCCGAGGCAGATGGAAAGCCGCCTAAAAACCATCCACAGACTGGCCGGTTCACCAGACTTCGACGCAAATCCGCCAGGCAGATTCGTGCTGGGGACCAGGCGCTCCTTCCCCCCCAGAAAGCCATGCGTTAGACCGCACGGCCAACCGGGCGGGCAATCAAATATTACTCTCTCGACTAAATTGCAGTATCGCGATTAATAGTGAGAGCTCACATGGGATCACATGGAGAAACAAACAAGCAAGCGAGCACGCGTGTGGCTGAGAACTTAGTATAAAATTGATAGGTACAATGCCGGAGCCGCCAACTACTTTACCAATCCTGAAATTTGTAGCAGGTCGTCTGTAGGCAGCTATCTGATGATGTAGGCTTCGACTTCTGGTGTGCTGCAACTCTGTTTCAACCCCTGACGCCGGCCGGTGTGGCCGTGCGGTTCTAGGCGCTACAATCTGGAACCGCGTGACCGCTACGGTCGCAGGTTCGAATCCTGCCTCGGGCATGGATGTGTGTGATGTCCTTAGGTTAGTTAGGTTTAAGTAGTTCTAAGTTCTAGGGGACTGATGACCATAGATGTTAAGTCCCATAGTGCTCAGAGCCATTTGAACCATCAACCCCTGTCCTCAAAGGTTGTCCGAGAATTTTAAGTTCTGCTGAAAAAAGGTTCTTACTAAGTTGCTACACCGTCTGGCTCTGACGAAGAACAGATCCCGAATCCCCTGTACGTTCAACGCAAGAGCGAAGATAACATTGCTCAACTCCCTACTACCCTCGAAAACCACGAATCAGCGTTCAATGCTGATTCCAAAACTGCCCCACACTGTCTCAGAACATCATTCGCACCAACAGCGGCCGTTCCCTCCAATTTCGAGCAGGGCTTTATGATGTCAACTAGCCTCAGTTGAAGTTGACCAGTCATGACTCTGCTATTAGGCTGAGGACACTGAACTTGCCGTTTGACCGGCTACGAAAACAACCTGCCAGACCATTGGCCATCCGGCGCCAGACAGTTGCACCCAGCAGAGAACAATCCACAAGTATTCTCAGAATCAAGAGGACAATGCAGTCAGTCGGTGCCAGGAGTCTTCGCTCCGGACGCGCAGGAACGGTAAACACATAAACTGCGGCGACACTCAGATGTCTCGCAGGTCGTTTCGCTCTGTATACAATAGGCGAAACTCGACCGACGTCAGTCGTTCAGCCTATTGTGCGGACCCCTCAGAATTCGGGGAAGTGCAGCCTCCAACCGGAAATGCAATGTGCCGCATCCTCCGATACTCGCCTCGTACAGGCCACACAGGGAAGTAAAGCAACATGCATAGTGTGTGTGGCGCGTGCCCCCGGACTCCAACCGCGTGCTGATGTAGTCGACGCCGTAGAGCTGCTACTGCCACAGCTCTCGCGGCAGAATAGAGACAAGATGCGATATAACGTCAGTCCCCGCAGATTTACGTGAGGAAAAAACCTGAAGAACTTCCGAAAATGCGTTCCTCGCGTAGTCGTTGTATCTCAATTACAAGTCCGCAGCGTTTCCACTTATGCGAACTCGTATAATTGATGCTTTTTATTATTAATATTGTATTGTTAATTGCCCGGATTTGAAGTAGTTATTAATTCTTCCCTCGTTCGCATAGCACACACCACTGATCGCGAGGAAGTATTTTAGTTAACAGTTGCTATGGAATTGTTGTGCTGGTATGCAGCGAGATCCAGAGATAATCTTTAATTCAGTCTTTGTAAGACTGCGTCGTAATATGAAAATATTTTAAAGTTCACTTCTCAACTAATGACGTCAATATTTGCACTTCAATGAAATAGTCTTTCATGAGTAGTCGTTGATTTAGTCATTTATCAAACTATTTAATGATGTAGTCCACACCAGGTATTTAACTGGTAACGAACAGTTTATTGTTATTTTGTCACTAAATACTTATAACTCCCGCACAACACGCGCAAGAAATAGTTTAGTTAAGTCAGTCCGATTGAGTTATAGTTTCTTGACAATTACCACAACTCACCACTTTAGCGTAATTGTTTTATCTTCATGATGTCGTGTACTTGGGTCCTACTCAAGACTATTTGCGTGTATTCTTTCATAGAATGTTCACTTCTCCTTAAGGTCCAAGTAATTTAAAGTCAAGTCCAATGTTCACTAATTCCGTTATTACATTTCGATTAACCCGTAGTGCACGGTTAAATGAGTCTATCTGTTCCTGTCTCAGTCCATAAAATCAGTTTCTTAAGCCTTGAATCCCGTCACGCAACAAACACTTCTAAACTCGGAAACAATCTCGTCACGATTCGCAATCTCAATAATTCAGATCAGAACTGCTCTCTTACGTCTGCACTGGATGAGTTCTATCAAGCGACTTCTTCTGTGGAAGAGCATTGTAGGCGCATTGAATTTCTTCGTTGCGCTTACAACTCTCTTCCACATAACAGTTATCTCTGATGACATTACTTTGGACTTAACTTTTGAGATATTAATTTCACATTTGTCACATGGATATTTGTCCATTGCTGAAATACGATGATTCTTCTTTCTCTTTCGCTAACAAATATGCTCAGTGGTGTACAATGTAGTTGTTGACAAAACTCTTTCGTGTTAGCTCATCGGCAAAGATGTCGTAACTGCCGAGATAACTTTCCCTATTTCATGTTCTTTCTTAATTGACTTTAAGGTGGTCGTTGGGGCGTTACAATAGGAATCAAGTGGAAAGTATTTTTGAGCTCTCAGTACAAATACTCTCGTTACAGTAACCTTATTCGGTCTGTTATCACCGTGCAATGACATAGAAAATTAATAAAATTGATGAAAATGAGAGGCGACATGGAAAAGGGGGCATGGAACCTCTCAGCACCTCTTCGTGCTTCATTCTTGCCAGACAGTAATGTGTATTCGTATTTGAAGTAGACACAAAAGCTGAACTTTATGCAGAAAATCTCGTCAGAGTACCATGTGCAGCGTAAAAGCTGCGAGGAGCTGCTGCGGCAGCTTGGGAAGGGCGGACCTACTTGGCGACTGCTGTCGCAGACTATGCGGCGGCTGGCAGCGTGGAGCTAGAGGCGGCTGCTCCGTCCGTCGCGGGGGCTCCATCTATAATGCACGGGCCATCCCAGTGTTTGCTGTGCGCGTAATGAGCGCACGCGGCGTCTCAATGGCGTCGCGACGCCGGCGTCTGCCGCCGGGGGCGGCGGCGAGCGGCTGCCCCCAACCAATCACCGCCCTGAAAGCCGGCTGTGACTACGCGGCGCGCGCGCCCGGCGTGTAGACTGTAGAGGCACTCGCTACACTCTGCGCCGCTGCCTACTGTCTTTCACCCCGACAGCACGGCATTGTTTCTCTGTGTTGGCCTTCTCGCTGCCGACAGCAGATCCTAGATGTTATCTGACGTAATTTAGCAGGTGTTCTCCTCTAGGAGGAAATGAGGTGTGCCGGACTCTTCTTTAGGCAGAGCCGTAATGGGTGCTGTTCCCTCACGCTGACTTTACCCCATAAATTCACAGCTTGTCGCTGGATACTGGCTGACGCCTGCAAGACAGGGCAGTCGGAACACACTGAAACGTCCCCTTAAAAAATTATGAATTGTTGTGCTGGTAAACCTCTTACATTATTTGATTTTCAAACAGCTGAGCAAAACTCAACGTACTCAAACAGTTTTCTCTATACTTAATCTGATCATCACTAAACTGACACAATTTTTTTAACGCAACGCAATCTGACTGTCAATAATCCCTACGAAAAAAAGGCCCTGTCTAACAATAACCTATACCTTTCATGAATCACTTACCACACAAAAATCTTCGTTACTCGAACTACTGCAATACAGAGAGCTGCCAGCGAAATAAAAGATTCTAACTACTGAAGGCACTAACTAGTGATAGGCATAGTTAGCAAATGAAGATTGTGATAGAGAACAATCAATGTACACTCCTGGAAATTGAAATAAGAACACCGTGAATTCATTGTCCCAGGAAGGGGAAACTTTATTGACATTCCTGGGGTCAGATACATCACATGATCACACTGACAGAACCACAGGCACATAGACACAGGCAACAGAGCATGCACAATGTCGGCACTAGTACAGTGTATATCCACCTTTCGCAGCAATGCAGGCTGCTATTCTCCCACGGAGACGATCGTAGAGATGCTGGATGTAGTCCTGTGGAACGGCTTGCCATGCCATTTCCACTTGGCGCCTCAGTTGGACCAGCGTTCGTGCTGGACGTGCAGACCGCGTGATACGACGCTTCATCCAGTCCCAAACATGCTCAATGGGGGACAGATCCGGAGATCTTGCTGGCCAGGGTAGTTGACTTACACCTTCTAGAGCACGTTGGGTGGCACGGCATACATGCGGACGTGCATTGTCCTGTTGGAACAGCAAGTTCCCTTGCCGGTCTAGGAATGGTAGAACGATGGGTTCGATGACGGTTTGGATGTACCGTGCACTATTCAGTGTCCCCTCGACGATCACCAGTGGTGTACGGCCAGTGTAGGAGATCGCTCCCCACACCATGAAGCCGGGTGTTGGCCCTGTGTGCCTCGGTCGTATGCAGTCCTGATTGTGGCGCTCACCTGCACGGCGCCAAACACGCATTGGACCATCATTGGCACCAAGGCAGAAGCGACTCTCATCGCTGAAGACGACACGTCTCCATTCGTCCCTCCATTCACGCCTGTCGCGACACCACTGGAGGCGGGCTGCACGATGTTGGGGCGTGAGCGGAAGACGGCCTAACGGTGTGCGGGACCGTAGCCCAGCTTCATGGAGACGGTTGCGAATGGTCCTCACCGATACCCCAGGAGCAACAGTGTCCCTAATTTGCTGGGAAGTGGCGGTGCGGTCCCCTATGGCACTGCGTAGGATCCTACGGTCTTGGCGTGCATCCGTGCGTCGCTGCGGTCCGGTCCCAGGTCGACGGGCACGTGCACCTTCCGCCGACCACTGGCGACAACATCGATGTACTGTGGAGACCTCACGCCCCACGTGTTGAGCAATTCGGCGGTACGTCCACCCGGCCTCCCGCATGCCCACTATACGCCCTCGCTCAAAGTCCGTCAACTGCACATACGGTTCACGTCCACGCTGTCGCGGCATGCTACCAGTGTTAAAGACTGCGATGGAGCTCCGTATGCCACGGCAAACTGGCTGACACTGACGGCGGCGGTGCACAAATGCTGCGCAGCTAGCGCCATTCGACGGCCAACACCGCGGTTCCTGGTGTGTCCGCTGTGCCGTGCGTGTGATCATTGCTTGTACAGCCCTCTCGCAGTGTCCGGAGCAAGTATGGTGGGTCTGACACACCGGTGTCAATGTGTTTTTTTTTCCATTTCCAGGAGTGTATTTACCTTAATAATGTTCAAAAGTCATCATATATATATCTATCAATTCATGACATCCATCTTTACAAATTTCCTTTTCCTGGCGGACGCACGTCCAGGTCGACCGCTTGTAGTAACCTCTAAACTCTGGCATCTCTCTTTCCACAACCACCACTGCTGGCGGCTCACCTCCAACTGCCGAACGCTATGCGCTGTCCACATCCAACAGCCCAGCATTGCAATAGCGATTATTCTAACAATGCCAACCAGCCACAAACTGCACACAGCACAGTCAGTGATTTTCATACAGAGCACTACGGGCGTTACCAACATAGAAACCTAAACAGCCTACTTAGAACACCTGTGTCTACTAACGGTACTACGTTTACAAGGGATATCGAACGAAATTTCTTGCTGGATTGAGCACTTCGTGGTAGGGGCGACGGAATATGTGTAACAATCCGGTTTGCCTAGCTACAACTTCTCTCGCATCCATAAATGAGGCTGCTTCGACCGTTATCAATAATACTAAGAATTAATCTATACTCCTATAAAAAAAAAGGTTGTTTAAAGTTGTTACCGTAAATCTCGAAAAGTTCGTGACCGATTTACATCAGTTTTTTACACGATACTCTAATAAACATTCGGAGGTACACAGGATATACAGTCTTTTAATATTCAGTACAAGGCATTTTAATATATCTGTAAATTCTATTCTGTACTACCATATAGAGACAAGTCTTTGTTTAATGGCGTTACCAAAATCTCGAAAAGATCTTCGCCAATTGAGCTTAGATTTCTACACGGCACTCGAATAAACGCACTGTTACACAATGAGATTTAAATACAACTTTCAAAAAAAATGGCTCTGAGCACTATGGGACTCAACTGCTGAGGTCATTAGTCCCCTAGAACTTAGAACTAGTAAAACCTAACTAACCTAAGGACATCACAAACATCCATGCCCGAGGCAGGATTCGAACCTGCGACCGTAGCGGTCTTGCGGTTCCAGACTGCAGCGCCTTTAACCGCACGGCCACTTCGGCCGGCGAATACAACTTTCCTGTTACCTTTAATACCAACTGCGAGGAAGAAAACTAAACAGCACATAGCTGTGTTTACAATATTTGTTTGAATTTATACCGGATGATTCACGAAGATATACAAATATTTTAATAGGTCATTCTACAAGTAAAGCTAAAGAAAAAAATTTCGTATAAACATACGTCCGCAAATGTTTGGTTACGGAGCTACAGCTAATAAAATATTTTCCTGAAATTTAGCAACATCGCTAATATGAAGCCATCGCAAAACTGTACGAGGTTAAAGTAAAGCACGATTTCCATTTATTTCGTTGTTATTGGTCTGGTGAATCTAATAAAACATGTCCCAGATGTGTATCTGCAGTAGTCTTCCAGAACATCCAGAGAGGCAAAGATTGTTATACAAGTGAATTTGTTTACTTTCCATTAAGAATGCAGAAACGTTTATATTATTGTTGGCAACCGTCAGGGAGTGGTTTCAGTCGTTTCCTAACTTTGAAACGAGTTGGTTTTCTGTATTGTTCAGTGAAATAACACAATAACAACAGTGTATTTAAGGGAAAACCACATAGTAACTGTTGTAGATGGTAGATTACTTATGAAATAGGAATGCCTTTCAAATTTACGACAGAGGAATACGCAGATATGGTGTGTATTTATGGTAAATGTGATGGTAACGCTACAGCTGCAGGTAAAGAATATCGCGTAGCGTTACCCAACTTGGAGGATTCCGAATGCACGAACCATTAGTGGAGTATTTTGAATGTTACGGGAGACAGGTTCTCTACCTAGCGTTCATAATCTGTACGAGCACTCGAGACGAGGAGACGAAGATGAGGGTATTATGGATGCTGTTCAACGTAGCCCGAGTACCAGTACACGAGGTATTCAATGTTTAGGCATTTCACAATCTAAGATATGGCGTACACAGAAGTACAATAATCTGTATACTTATAAACAAAACGCCCATCACTTACATCCGGGAGATCCAGACCTTCGCCTGGAGTCTTGCAACTTGTTAAGTACTACTCGGCAGTTACACAAATACATTTTATTTACTGATGAGGCACATTTTACTCCAGATTCTATAAATAATTTACATAACGAGCACGTACGGTCAGTAGCAAACTCACATACAACAGTGCGACGCAATTTACAGCAGCGATTTAGCAGAAATGTGTGATGTGGCCTAATAAGCACACACTTTATTGGTTCATTCATTTTCCCCAGGCGTCGAACTAGGGAGATATACATACAATTCACGTGTGCTAAGGTATTAATAAAAGCATATTATCTGACACATTCATATAGTTTCAGTTAACTTTATTACCGTTATTTTTCCAAAATTAAATTCTCTACAATTTCTGTCGAAAACTTTGTGCAGTTGTCTGGAATTTAAAAACAAATTGGGCCAAGTAGTTAATAAATTAAAAATTCTACGGAATTACTTCTTTGCATCTCTGGATGTTCTGGAAAACTACTGCAGATATACTTCTGGGCCCTTTTTTATTAGATTCGCCAGATCAATAACAACAAAATAAATGGAAACTATGGTTCAAATGGCTCTGAGCACTATGGGACTCAACTGCTTTGGTCATCAGTCCCCTAGAACTTAGAACTACTTAAACCTAACTAACCTAAGGACATCACACACATCCATGCCCGAGGCAGGATTCGAACCTGCGACCGTAGCAGTCGCACGGTTCCGGACTGCGCGCCTAGAACCGCGAGACCGCCGCGGCCGACTGGAAACCATGCTTTACTTTAAATTCGAACAGTTTTGCGATGGCTTCATATTAGCGAAGTTGCTAACTTTCAGGCAAAATCTTTTATAAGCCGTGACTACGCAACTAAACATTTGCGGACCTAGGTTTACAAGAACTTTTTTCTTTGGTTTTACTTCTAGAATATCATACTAAAATATTTGCATACCTTCATGAATCACCCTGTATATGAGGAGAAACAACTTGTTCAATCTCGCAGTAGCTTTTATCAGAAAACCCATATATTATTGTTTGAAACTTTCAGTGCCGTGGGAGATAAGTTGAAGACTGACTTGCAAGACAGTCACTGACTCTGTGGGATTATTTCAAAGATTAATAGAGCATGTACGTTAAAACGTCTATAACATAACTGCGGGAATATTTCCGGAAGGTAGTAATTCTTTAGAGCGACTGTCGCCCCATACCGTCGTCTTCAGTTAGTTCAGCAAATATTCCATCTTGGGTGCCACTACAAGAAGGGAAGACCTGAGATTTGCTGAAACTGCAATCAGGGTGTCATCAACTAAGTAGTTAAATGGATAACACTAACATACAACCAAACGTGATGCACAAATCGTGCACAAAATGAAACGGAATTAAAAACCAGGAAGTTGCAGACTTCAAAAATTAGAGAAGATTCTACATAGATTCTGATGTACGACATTTTTCAGTAATCATAGTCTACGACTATCAATTCCCCATAAACCCGTGTTCTGGTTGATGCGTAGCAGTGGGCACGAAGTTGGATGGGCGGCTACCAAATCGTCCACTCTCATATACACTTACGGAGGTCGCTACCGATAAATATTACGGTTTTTTCTTCAGTTAAATAATGTTTTATGGTTCTGATGATCTGGTAGTATAGGTGACTTCCACAGCGTAGTTCGTAGCGTTGTTCATGAGCACCCTAGATTTTTCTATGTTCTGCTATGACACCCGTTCAACCTAGTGAAGTAAAATGCTGCTTGAATGAAGAAGCAGTAAGATCGATAAGCAATTCTCCACTGTACGTTCGAGTCAAACGTCATGCATCAGCCTTACAAATAATATTGAACTTTGTCATGCATTCAGTCTGCTGTCAATGCAGCTTCCTACGCGTTACGACCTACAAATTTTTCACACGTTTTACTACAAGATTTACTGACGAATAACGTACTAAAACCGACCAAAGCTAATTTACTGTTATTCTTAGCTCAGTATATAATCTCGGCGCAGGGCGGTACGAAGTAACAACTCGTAAGAAAAGATAAGAGTCTTTAGGGAGTCATTGAGTTTTCTCAAGTGCCAACTGATGGTCATTACTATGCTGTAAAAATAAAGTTGTCACTTAAAACAACAGTTTCGGTTGGTTTCCATAAGTCATTAACTTATTAGAACATAATACCTGACACATTTTTTCCGCAAGGTCTTATTTCCCTTATAGCATATTATTACAGTTAGACTAATTTGTACATAAAAGAAGTTCGAGACAGGTCATGTTCACGCAGGTACTCACCTCAGAATTGAATTTCAGCCAGAAGAGAAGAGTATCGACGTTATTTACTTTTTTGGGAAACCTGACGAGAATATGGCTACGAAGGTGACAAGCTGGAAACATTCCCCTGGAAGTACCAAATGGCTCTGAGCACAATGGGACAATAGCTGAGGTCATTAGTCCCCTAGAACTTAGAGCTACTTAAACCTAACTAACCTAAGGACATCACACGCATCCATACCCGAGGCAGGATTCAAACCTGCGACCGTAACGGTCGTGCGGTTCCAGTCTGAAGCGCCTAGAACCGCTCGGCCACCCCGGCCGGCCCCTGGAAGTACCTGAATGTAAAAACAGTCTTGCAAGTTGCGCTCTTCAACAGAGGTAGACGTATGACGACGTGATAACTCGCCCATACAGTGGCTTAGAGAGGGAGGGCGCGTGAGCCAGCCGACACACACACACACACACACACACACACACACACACACGGCACGGACACGAACGTCAGGGATCTCTGCAGGGCGTAACTTCCGTCGACACGTAAATGTCAGACGCCTCGGGCCGACGTGAGCGCATTCAGCGGGAGACAAGGGAACTAATTTGGGACGCTGTGGTTGAGAATCCGCGTCTTCTTTGTCCCCGTTGAAGTCACTTGTCTCTTATGAGAATTTCTTTGCAGGACCCAGCAATGGTTGGCAACAGATCAGAGTAAAATTTTCATTCCCAATTTACAGACTGCTCAAGACTATCTATTGTTTAGCAGATAAATATTTTGGGGTTCTTTTATTAATTAATACGTGTAGCTACAGAACGAATTAGATTTTGGTTCGTCTTTGAAGGATGTGGAGTAGCCTAGGGAGCCATATAAATACACTGTCCTGTTACATTGATGCGCCCACCTGTCTAAAGCCAGAATAACCACCTTTTGCAGCCCGGACCGCTGAGACACATGCAGGAAGAGATCAGTGAGGTTCTGAACTGTAGCGACAGGGATGTGGAGCCTCGCCGACTCCAGTCTCGTGGCCAGCTGCTGTAGCTTTCTCGACTGACAACCAATGGCGCGTACTGGCAGATTGAGGTGGTTCCTAAGAATGCCGATTGGATTCAGATCCGAGGAGTATGGTGGTCAGGCGAGTACGGTAAATTCATTAGGGTGCTCGCCGAACCATGCTTGTACCCTGTGAGCGGTGTGACGTGTTGCATTGTCATGCTGGTAGAGAACATCGTGCTGAGGAGAAACAAAGCGCATGCAGGGTCGACGTTTAACCCAAGGATAAAAGCATACTTGTCGTGATACATTGAGCCTTCCAGAATGGCGAGGTCACCCAGGGAATGCCACGAGGACATTTCCCAGATTATAACGAGTCCTCCTCCGGCCTTAACCTTCCGAAGATTGTTGCAGGACGTGTGTTTTCAGACGTTTCACGACGTACAGGCCAAGGCCCATCTGTCCGACGGAGAATGAAACGTGAATCGTCTGAAAATGTCACTGGTCATCACTCAGTGGAGTTGCCGCATTGGCGTGCAAATTCCAGCCTTCGTGCCCAGTTAACAGTAGTATTGGTGCACGAACATGCACCTTATGCGGAGGCCCATACGCGCCTACGTTCGCTGAGCTGTCGTTGAGGAAACATTGCTGGTAGCCACTTGGTTCATCCGGGAGCACATTTGCTTGACAGTTGCACGTCTATTAGCCCGTACACATCTCCGCATCACCTCATGGCCCTTGTTTCACCGCAGCTGCGTCGGCACTAGTATTGTATAACGAAGTTTTGCCATGCACACTATACTACAACCAAGGTCTACAAACTCAGCAGTCTTAGAAACGCTTCCTCCCTTGGCCCGAAAGCTAGTGATCATACCGTTTTGATTGGCAAATAAATCGCAGTTGCTGCAACGTCTGCATTGTTTTCGTGTGCACCCGACGCGTTTTTTCATACACTCCACCTCCAGTGCTGCCACTTCTGCGTGTGATTTTTTATTGCACGTCGACGTCGAACAAAGGTGACGCCCACATTAATCTGACTGCACCGTGTATAATACGGGCTGTTGCATAAGGAACTACTCAAAGTGGGATAAGAGCGGTTATGTTATTGGACGGAGTGGAGTGGTAATCCAATCTGTACGACTATGTGCTGGGTATGGTGACAGAACGTCTGATATATGTCGTGATATCATCGATCAAGAATTCGTTATAAATTGCGGGTTACAGATAGCACTGTTAGGTACCATCCGCCGTCACTTTGAGCCTGTTCGTTGGGATCCGATGCCAGATGAGCACACACATTGTAGCTCAGCACGTAAACACGTGGTTGTTCTAGAGATACCTGACCTTAAATTTGTGAAAATGCCCCTCATGCAGATACTTGTACACATCTGGGCCAAGACTCTTCAGAAAATTATTCCATTGGTTTGATTGTTTTCAGATTTGAGTTACATTCAATAAACCTAACTTCAAATAAGGACAAAAAACCAATGAACGTAGAGAACATCCTTTTCATAGCTTCAGAATAATAGTATGGAGAGTTAGTTATCATTTTATTTATTTTCTTTTTCTTTTTTTTCAAATTTTTACTGGGCGCTATCACTGTTTCAGTGATGTACCACAGAAGAAAGTGTTGTAGCCGAATTAGCGAATGCAAATTATCTAAACATGGTGTACGAATTGCTTTTTAAAACTTGATAATGCACAATTCACATGTCTGGTGGCGTTACTTGGAATTCGTAGATAAATATTTCGTGAACGATTTCCTTTATGAGGAGGTGGTGTTGTGTGATTTTCAAGCACACAACTTTTTCCAGCATGAGATATATATTTTCTCACAGATCTGCCTCTCTACTTCGTAACCGGTATATTGTAATATGAATCTCGAAATTCGGAAACTCTCAAGAAAGCTTTCACATACGTGTGGCCATAACGTTCCTGCGTGTCTTATGATGCTACCTATCCGAATTCCTTTAGGCTTTGTTCTCGTCTTTTGTTATGCTTTTGAATGCAGCGGAAAACTTCCTCGGCCCATCGAACATCCACTCGGCTGACAGCACGTATGATCCACCCATAATTCAAATTCATTGGAGGAAAGAAAAAGAAAATAATTGAGATTTGCGTCTCATCGAATACGGTGTCAGTAGAGATGGAAGTTTCAATACAGTCATAATCTCATCCTCGAGTTTGTTCCCCTGTAGTGTGACATTCAAATGTATGCAAATACTTTTGTAATGTACATCCAGAATATAGTTTTATTTAATCCAAATGCAATATGATATTTTCGTTATTAGTGCAAAATTTTTCTAATGTAATCGTTTCTGTATGGCGATATTACTCTTTAAATGAAGTTTTGGGGATTTTTAATTTCTTCGCTCATGTTGCAGTTACTAATTTTCATTAAGACTGGGGAGACAGTTGTCCCTGAGCGCAAGGGTGTATCCACTGGGAGGTAAGGGACTGTTACAAACCGTAAGATAATAGCATAAAATGTTTTTGCTACGTGTGATGCTGGAAGTCGCCTGTGGTGTGTGTGGAAATTTGTGGGAAGGGCTTATGGCACCAAACTGTTGAGGTCATCGGTCCCTAAGCTTACAGCCGGCCGGGGTGGCCGAGCGGTGCTAGGCGCTACAGTTTGCAACCGCGCGACCGCTACGGTCACAGCTTCGAATCCTGCCTCGGACATGGATGTGTGTGATGTCCTTAGGTTAGTTAGGTTTAAGTAGTTTTAAGTTCTAGGGGGCTGATGACTTTAGAAGTTAAGTCCCATAGTGCTCAGAGTAATTTGAACCTAAGCTTACACACTACTTAATCAAACTAAAACTAACTTATGCTAAAGACGACACACACACCCATGCCCGAGGGAGGACTCGAACCTCCAACGGGGGCAGCCGCGTGGACCGTGAGAAGACGCCCTAGACCGCGCGGCTACCCCGTGGGGCTGTGGTGTGTGTGCTTGTCTGCCTAACACACTTATGAACTCAGCTCTACGAGTGCGATAGCAGTTCCTGTTAGATCTGTCAAATAAATTTATTTTAATCTCTGCCAATAAATCTAAGTGTTTTGTTGCAACGGAAATACCGCGACAGTGAGACAATAAATTAGACGTGCGACTGTCTTATCACATTTGTTATTTGAGAGTCACATAATCAGTATCAGCTGTAGAACACTAGGTTTGGAAATGGAAAGCAAGTTTGCGTCTAACAGTGCTGATTTATTGACGCATAGGTCGACATGAACCAGAATTTAAAAAAAAACTAGTAATCAGTTGTTAGCGAAATGAACATCAAGTCTCGTGTATTTTACAGAAAAGAGTGGATCACTAGAAGCTGAAATGCATAGCGAATGTACCGCTGATACTTTGAAGAATACGTGACACAATCTGTGAAGCTTACAGATGCGGAGTAAAGGGATTAACGATTTATGAAACAATAAAGGTAATCAGGCAAAGCAAAGTGCATAGCACATCATACAGTTTGTGAGCTGTTGAGAAAGGGGATAGCACAAACACAAAGCAGTCAGCAAAAGATTAATTTCGTCTCCATAGTTTATAAAACATGATTTAACATACAAGAGGTTGGTACTGGCTGATAGCAGTGTCCAAATCAGCGGTCGAGCACTTCACACCACGGCGAAGAGGCGAACCGATATGCCTGTAGGAACTTTAGTCTCGCTCAATGATTCTCTAGGACCCGGGGTAGTTCAGCACAGGCTATAACGGTGAAAGCAGCCGTAGCTGACAAAAACACAGAGTTGGCCTAGCCTCGCTGACTTCTACGAACCTCAGCCCCATGGGGAACTAATACCTGTGCATAGAGAGCCGTGCAATAGGACAGAGCAGGAAATCCCACGTGGATTTTCTCGTCTCCATCAAGACAATGAGAAGCTTTATTCATTTACATTTATAATCTGCAAAGCTTTGTGAAGCGCATAACAGAGGAAACATCCCATTGCGCTAGTTATCAAGGTTTCGTCACTTTCAATTCATGTATTGAGCGTGGGAAGAATTATTGATTCATTGCCTCTATGAGAGCTGTAATTAATCTAATCTTGTCCTCACGATCCCCTTGGGAGCGATACCTAGGGAGTTGTAGAATATTCCTAGAGTCTTGTTGTAAAGCCAGTTTTCGATATTTTGTAAGCAGGCTTTCTCGGGATAGTTTACTTCTATCTACAAGAAACTGCCAGTTGAGTTTCTTCAGCACCTCTGTGACAAACTGACACAGGACAGACAAACCTGTGAACATTCGTACTGCCCTTCTCTGGATACGTTCAATGTCCCCTCTTATCCTATTTCGTATGGCTTCCACAAACTTGAGCAATATCCTAGAATGAGTTGCAAAAGAGATGTGTATTCAGTCCCCTTCGTAGACTGATAGCATTTACCCACTATTGTATCAATGAACCTAAGTTAACCACCTGTTTTACTGACAACTGAGCCTTTCTGATTATTCCATTTCATATCCGTACAAAGTATCCATCCAGGTTCCTGTATGAGATGGGGGAATATAGTTGTGATTCACTGATATTGGAGTTACTCGATGCTACTCTTTTTCGTTTTATACAGTGCCCAATTTACATTTCTGAACATTTAAAGCAAGTTGCTAATCTTCGAACCACTCTGAAATCTTATCTAGATCTGACAGAATATCTACGCAGCTTTTCTCAGCCAGTACTTCCTTATAGATAACTGATGCATTTGCAGAAAGTCTGAGGTTGCTATTAACATCGTCCACAAGGTCACAAAAATACAACATGATTAACAAGGGTCCCACAACACGACCCCGGGGTAGACCCGAGCTTACTTCTACATCTGAGGACGATTATCCATCCAAGATAACGTTAATACTCTGCGTTCTTCAAGCAAGTAATCCTTAACCCAATCACAAATTTCGCTTGATACCCCTAATGAGCATAGATGACGTACTGAATCAAATGCTTTCTCGAAATCTAGAAATACTGCATTGACCAGATTGCCTTGATCCACAGCTTCCAATATGCCGTGTGAGAAAAATATGAGTACCGTTTCGTACGATCGGTATGGTCAGAATATATGCTGGTTGGCTTGAAGGAGGTCACTTTGTTTGAGGCATCTCATTATGTGTGAGCTCAGCATATGTTCAAAGATTCTACAACAAATAGGTGTCAAGGATAAAAGAGGGTAGTTTTGTAGATCACTTAGACTTTTTGTAAACACATGTGACCTGTGCTTGCTTCCAACTACTGGGCACGGTTCCTGGTTCTAGGAATCTACGATACATTATAGTTAAAAGAGAGGCTAACTCAACCGCAAGTTCAGTACAGAATCTGTTAGGAATTCTGTCTGGCCCATAGTTATATGAAACTATAACCTCACAACAAATCTGAACTTCCTGCTCATCTATATATAGGGTGGTCCATTGATAGTGACCGCGCCAAATGTCTCACGAAATAAGTATCAAACGAAAAAACTACAAAGAACGAAACTCGTCTAGCTTGAAGGGAGAAACCAGATGGCGCTATGGTTAGCCCGCTGGATGGCGCCGCCATAGGTCAAACTGATATCGACTGCGATTTTTTCAATAGGAAAACCCATTTTTATTACATATTCGTATGGTACGTAAAGAAATATGAATGTTTTAGTTGGACCACTTTTTTTGGCTTTGTGATAGATGGCACTGTAATGGTCACAAACGTGGTATCACGTAACATCCGCCAGTGCGGACGGTATTCGCTTCGTGATACATTACCCGTGTTAAAATGGACTGTTTACCCATTGTGGAAAAGGTCGATATTGTGTTGATGTATGGCTATTGTGGTCAAAATGTCCAACGGCCGTGTGCTATGTATATTTCTCGGTATCCTGGGCGACATCATCCAAGCGTCCGGACCGTTCGCCGGATAGTTGCGTTATTTAAGGAAACAGGAAGTGTTCAGCCCCACGTGAAACGTCAACCACGACCTGCAACAAATGATGATGCCCAAGTAGGTGTTTTAGTTGCTGTCACGGCTAATCCGCACATCAGTAGCAGAAAAATTGCACGAGAATCGGAAATCTCAAAACCGTTGGGGTCGAGAATGCTACATCAACATCGATTGCACCCGTACCATTTTTATATGCAAAAATAATTGCATGGCGAAGACTTTGAACGCCGTGCACAGTTCTGCCACCGGGCACAAGAGAAATTACGGGACGATGACAGATTTTTTACACGCGTTCTATTTAGCGACGAAGCGTCATTCACCAACAGCGGTAAAGTAAACCGGCATAATATGGACTATTGGGCAACAGAAAATCCACGATGGCTGCGACAAGTGGAACATCAGCGATCTTGGCAGGTTAATTTTGGTGCGGCGTTATGGGAGGAAGGATAATTGCCCCCCATTTTATCAAAATGGTTC
The DNA here is from genome assembly GCF_021461385.2 of Schistocerca piceifrons. NCBI lineage: Eukaryota > Metazoa > Arthropoda > Insecta > Orthoptera > Acrididae > Schistocerca > Schistocerca piceifrons. Next base: position 87,063,014 of record NC_060141.1, read on the forward strand.
AAATGGCTCTGAGCACTATGCGACTTAACTTCTGAGGTCATCAGTCGCCTAGAAGTTAGAACTAATTAAACCTAACTAACCTAAGGACATCACACACATCCATGCCCGAGACAGGATTCGAACCCACGACCGTAGCGGTCGCTCGGCTCCAGACTGTAGCGCCTAGAACCGCACGGCCACTCCGGCCGGTTCCAATTTTATCGATGGCAGTCTAAATGGTGCAATGTATGCTGATTTCCTACGTAATGTTCTACCGATGCTACTACAAGATGTTTCACTGTATGACAGAATTGCGATGTACTTCCAACATGATGGATGTCCGACACACAGCTCGCATGCGGTTGAAGCAGTATTCAGTAGCATATTTCATGACAGGTGGATTGGTCGTCGAAGCACCATACCATGGCCCGCACGTTCACCGGATCTGACGTCCGCGGATTTCATTGTGTAGGGAAAGTTGAAGGACATTTGCTATCGTGATCCACCGACAACGCCTGACAACTTGCGTCAGCGCATTGTCAATGCATGTGCGAACATTACGGAAGGCGAACTACTCGCTGTTGAGAGGAATGCCGTTACACGTATTGCCAAATACATTGAGGTATCGGACATCATTTTCAGCATGTATTGCATTAATGTGGTATTTACAGGTAAACACGCTGTAACAGCATGCGTTCTCAGAAATGGCAGATTCACAAAGGTACATGTATCACATTGTAACAAGCGAAATAAAATGTTCAAACGTACCTGCTTTTTGTATTTTAATTTAAAAAACCTATCGGTTACCAACTGTTCGTCTAAAATTGTGAGCCATATGTCTGTGTCTATTACAGCGCCATCTATCACAAAGCGAAAAAAGTGGTCCAACTAAAATATCCGTATTTCTTTACGTGCTACACGTATATCTAATAAAAAATGTTGGTTCCTATTTTGAAAAAAAACGCAGTTGATATCGGTTTGACCTATGGCAGCGCAGTCTGGTTTCCCCCTTCAATCTAGACAAGTTTCGTTCTTCGTAGTTTTTTCGTTTCACGCTTATTTCGTGAGATATTTTGCCCGGTCACGATGAATGGACCAGTGTATATATACTCTGCAATCCTTGGTGAAATATCTGGCAGTGGTTCGTTTTATTCTACCACATATCCTGACAGAAAAGTAAAACACCCAGAAGGAGAGAAAGAAACCATAGCGATATGTGACTATAACCTCACAACAAATCTAATCTACCTACTCAGCTATATATATACACTCTGCAATCCTTGGTGAAATATCTGGCTGAGGTTCGTTGGCATACTACCAAATATCGTGACAGAAAAGTGAAACACCCAGAAGGAGAGTATGAAACCAAAAGGAACTTGGCGTGTTGAGAATGTATGTGGTACTATTGCAGTGATTAAATTATCGAGTCAAATTTACAAACAACATGGCAGTATGAACCTGGTTATCGATATGAGGTTGCAGCACCTCTGACCTGGGTGCATACAATGACTCGCATGGGAAGGATCTCACACAACTGTTGCATCCTCTCCTGAGGCAAGCTTATCTATAGCTGTAGTACTCGTCCTTGGTATCACAGGAGGGCTAACACACGAGGACGCAGGAGTCCGTGAGGAACTGTTGTGTCGTCAGATTTCCCTCAGTCACTACCAGGTATGACTTGAAGTCATATCCGATGACTCCCCACTCCACAGTGCCCCACCGCTGAGCCTCTCCAAACATTGAAAGAATGGGTCTCTCCCCAGGTCACTGCGGTACTCGACGACGATGACCTTCCGTGGCACTGTACAACCGCAGCTCATCGCTGTACACATGCGACGCTATTCATTAGCAGTCGACGATTCCTGTTTAGGGCACCACTCGAAATACAGCCGTTTCTGCTGTGGTGTTAACTGCAGCTTAGGCATCTGTTGGCAATTTCCGACCAATGGTGGGGGGGTGACACAAAATCTTACAGGTAGTCCACATATGCGAAGGCATTGCTATGTGCTTCGCGCCAAGAACGGCCATCCTCCCTTATGCTGATTAGATATGCTTGACCTTAACCTTGACGACGAGCATGCCCGCTCTCAAGTTTCCATACAGCCCATCACCCGACACTCACATTCGAATGACCCACGGACCTGGATATTGCACAATTCGACCAGTTGACATAACGAGACTTACAATGAGACACCTTTCAAACTGTCAAGTGCGGATAATGCTGCAAGGCATCTCCGTGAACTTCATATGATGCTCTTCAGGCTCCTTATATACACTACCAGGGTACCAAACACTAACAACACCAATGCACGCTGGTGGCCGTCCTAATCGTCACAGAGGATTTCAACTTTAATCATTTACAAGCCCGCTGACAGTGTGTACATGTGCGAAGTAACATTGATATCTGGCGGCGTGTGTTGGGTTCTTCACTCAGGTGGATTATTAAAGTTCTTTCCCTTTGGGCATGGAGGGGCGGACGAATGACTGCTCCAGTGTCTGCGTGCGTGCTGAGATTAGTTCCGCCTTCGTGGTATCCACACAGCCGATATGGAGGTTACTGTATTACACTACTGGCCATTAAAATTGCTACACCAAGAAGAAATACAGATGATAAACGGGTATTCACTGGACAAATTTATTACACTAGAACTGACATGTGATTACATTTTCACGCACTTTGGGTGCATAGATCCTGAGAAATCAGTACCCAGAACAACCACCTCTGGCTGCAATAACGGCCTTGATACGCCTGGGCATTGAGTCAAACAGAGCTTGGATGGCGTGTACAGGTACAGCTGCCCATGCAGCTTCAACACAATACCACAGTTCATCAAGAGTAGAGACTGGCGTATTGTGACGAGCCAGACGCTTTCAATTGATGAGAGATCAGAAGAATGTGCTGGCCAGGGCGGCAGTCGAACATTTTCTGTACACAGAAAGACCCGTGCAGGACCTGAAAAATGCGGTCGTGCATTATCATGCTCAAATGTAGGGTTTCGCAGGGATCGAATGAAGGGTACAGCCACGGGTCGTAACACTTCTGAAACGTAGCGTCCACAGTTCAAAGTGCCGTCAATGCAAACAAGAGGTGACCGAAACGTGTAACCAATGGTACCCCATGCCATCACGCCGGGTGATACGCCAGTATGAGGCTGACGAATACACGCTTACAATGTGCGTTCACCGCGATGTCGCCAAACACGGATGCGACCATCATGATGCTGTAAACAGAACCTGGATTCATCCGAAAAAATGACGTTTTGCCATTCGTGCACCCAGGTTCGTCGTTGAGTACAGCATCGCAGGCGCCCCTGTCTGTGATGCAGCTTCAAGGGTAAGAGTAACCGCAGTCATGGTCTCCGAGCCGATAGTCCATACTGCTGCAAACGTCGTCGAATTGTTGGTGCAGATGGTTGTCGTGTTGCAAACGACCCCATCTGTTGACTCAGGGATCGAGACGTGGCTGCTCGATCCGTTTCTGCCATGCGGATAAGATGCCTGTCATCTCGACCGCTAGTGATACGAGGCCGTTGGGATCCAGCACGGCGTTCCGTATTACCCTCCTGAACCCACCGATTTCTTATTCTGCTAACAGTCACTGGATCTCGACCAACGCGAGCAACAATGTCGCGATACGATAAACCACAGTCGCAATAGGCTACAATCCGACTTTTATCAAAGTCGGAAACGTGATGGTACGCATTTCTCCTACTTACACGAGGCATCACAACAACGTTTCACCAGGCAACGCTGGTCAACTGCTGTATGTGTATGAGAAATCGTTTGGAAACTTTCCTCGTGTCAGCACGTTGTAGATGCCGCCACCGGCGCCAACCTTGTGTGAATGCTCTGAAAAGCTAATCAGTTGCATATCACAGCATGTTGTTGCTGTCGGTTAACTTTCGCGTCCGTAGCACGTCATATTCGTGGTGCAGCAAGTTTAATGGCCAGTAGTGTATATTCACAGACTAGTCACTTAAAATTGATTCTTGAAAATTTGTATGAAGGGCTTCGAGCGACAGTGTACGTGTATCTACAGTTTCCAGCTATTTCAGCATTTACGTGACGCCGGCGCCTGAGACAACAGACACAGAACTTACCAGCTGCTGAACGAGACGGTATGTGTGAAACGTAACCGTCCTAAACCCGAATTCTGGTTTGAATACTGCATTGACGTACTGTGATATGTGAGGTGGTGTGCTCTTTGTACTGGCATACACAACCAGTGATTAAGTACCTGCAGTTTAACGTGGGTTCTGGACCACACTGTACAATGCTAATTGCCACATATACAGATATACCTCAAGTAGAAATTAGTGTTAAAAGTGAAGAGAAAGGACCAAAGAGAGTCTGAGGATTGAAACGGAAACATATTAACTTGTGTGTGAACCCCAAAATAAATGCCCAATAACTTTAGTTGTTCGTCCCGCTCCATTTCCCCGTTCTTTCCGTAAAAGTAATTCTCTGAGAAATAAAAAGCCGAGGCAAAAACGGAGGTATGCTAGTTCCTTGCTGGGTCCTATTTAGGACCTATCAGGATCACATAGTCACGTTTGTTAGATTTCTGAGACAGTCAACAGTTAACGTGTACTTAGTGTCACTGTGAATCACAGTTGATCTTTCGTTAGGCATTGCATTGGAGGTATAGACACTGCATATTTCACTGACGTTATTTACTGACTGCCTTTCTCTCTCTCCCTCTCTCTCTCTCTGTCTCACACACACACACACACACACACACACACACACACACACACACACACACACACCCCTTTCGAAATTTCATAATACCAGAAGTTATATACAGAGTGCCCCAGAACCTTCTAAAGTATTCAGTGTTTTCCGGTATATAGGAGAAAAGTAAACTGTAGATTGAATCCTGTGTCCGAAACCGTCATCCACCAAGGCCACAGACCATTGCATTCACAGCAGACAAGATGTGTCTACGCAGCAGCTACTTCCGCCTTCTCCATTGGCGATCGTGGCAATCAGACGCGATCAGTGAATAATAAACAACATAGTGAGACGTTCCGCATATGGTGCGCCAGCGTAGAAAATCACGTTTGTTGACGAAGAGGCGGTCTTGTAGCAAGTTCCGGCAGCAACAGCTATTGTCGTTGGGTGACGTTTCTGGACACGGGTTCCTACCATCGATTTGTTCTTGAAGACACGCTCTACAATCCCTCAATATTTGCTTCAAACTTCTCAGCGACGCCCTGTTCATAATAGTGAGTTGCATAACTTTATAGCCTCAAGTTACTTTTGACACGTCAAAGACATTCGTAATGTTTTCGTTCCGAGAAACAGTGACGACGAACAGTGACCAGGGGTTCATGAAACGTATAGCAGTAGGTTATCACGACTTCATTAGTAACTTTGATACAGTCATAAACGTTCTTTAATGGAACTATGTCATATTAAGCCTTCAGAATATTAGATTACGATTACTAAAATTCAGTGATGTAAGTCTTTTGTCGATCTGTCAAGAAAGAAAACAGTGGAACTTCAGTATCAATGCCGGCCGAAGTGGCCGTGCGGTTAAAGGCGCTGCAGTCTGGAACCGCAAGACCGCTACGGTCGCAGGTTCGAATCCTGCCTCGGGCATGGATGTGTGTGATGTCCTTAGGTTAGTTAGGTTTAAGTAGTTCTAAGTTCTAGGGGACTGATGACCACAGCAGTTAAGTCCCATAGTGCTCAGAGCCATTTGAACCATTTTTTTTTATGTCAGTGCAGACTATTTGCGTGTGTTGTTTCCTGCACACATTCTACCTTCCCCTTTTTCTTTTGCAAATACCACACACCTGCGCGGGTTCGCTATGGTTACTACTACATTTGACGTGATTAAATTTAAATGGTGACCTTGCTGTTGGCAGCCACCCTGCGTGAAGGAATAAATGTACCCAAATTGTTAACGTTTACTGTTATCCATGCGAAAGTGAGCTACCGTTTTCTAAATGTTTGCGAATAGTGTAACTCAGGTGTGTACCAGCCCAGTTATCACGTCGTATGATGTGGAAAACCGTCCAAAAAAAAAAAAAAGAAACCACCACATCCAGCTCCTTGGCACACCGGCTCTTGTCGTTGATCGACAGGGTAGATTCTATTCGGGGCTGGCGCACCTACCCGAATCCTGAAAACGACGTGCTAACATGAGTGGCCATCAGGGCGAGTTTTGCGTGCATCTTTCAAGCACTGTATATTCGAATTATCGATTCAAATTCAGCTCTTTCCAGTGCTGTCATTGAGGTCGGCCATGATTAACGTTGCTCGTTCAGTATGCCCAATATTTCTTTTGTCTCTCCCCTCTTTCTTTTCTGCTATCACTCCTGGTAACTTACATCACGTACCATCCTTGGTTCCCTGAGAAAACCTCTTTCTGAATGGTTTTTGTGTTTAAAGCCCACGTCTCATAGCCATAACTGAAAACTACTAATCCTGTAGAACTCCGGTGATAGAACATCAGCTTTTGTGATATGTCGAGGTCAGCGTGAGGTCAGGAGGTCAATGGTCGACCACCTAATGGACGTGATTACTCCGACTCGAAAGGAAGATGATTGTTTGAGACCCAAAGGCGTTGTTTAAAAAAGGATTACAACAGTAAGAATTTGTTGTTCACAAAATACAACGCGGAAGCCAACTTTGGCAGGGCCAGTACTGAATGCCACAGTCAGCACCTGGCACGCAGTTAGGTCACGTGTTAGCATGTAACCTCACTTGCACCAAGTGAGGCTACACATAGCTTCCAGGAGATAATGGACAGGTCTCCGACGTCACCATCATTGACAGCACTAGAGTGAGGCGTCTACCACCTCTGCTTGAAGTGAATGAAGTCTCCAGATGAATGCTGCGGCCTCCCACCACAAGATATACCAGCAGCATCAAAGTCTGACACAAGAAAAGACGTAACCGAAACAGTGGCGTACCGTCACGATGATGGATGATAGTCTGCTACTTAGCGATCTGGATGGTCTGTAGGCCGATGACAGCCACAGCTCCCCATGAGTCATGACTCGGTATTTGGCACTGCAGCTCAAAGTGTATAACCCCCTTGAAACAAGACTTGCTGCTCTGTAGAAGACTGAAGGTTGCTGGATGAGTAAAGGGTCGATCGACATGAGTCTCCCCTATGAGCTGGATGGCTGCAAACTGAATAGAACTGGACCACAACAGAAGTAGTATTTACACAGTAGAGGTCCTGTGGTCTGCTACAGTGAGGTGACAGTGACATCATTCGCTCACTTGTCTCGTTTGGTCAGCTGTCTTGGTTATTTCAGACTTTCACAACTCTGTCTTTCAAACGATTTTTCTGCCATGTCAGTATTCTGAATAGTTGTTCTTAAGGCTACTTGTGACACTTTGTGCACTGACCATTATGACGACATCCCTCAGTCTCCATGATGTCATTCTGCTACATTGCTGGTTCGAGTGCTCAGCTCATTCAGAGTGCTCAAATGGCTCTGAGCACTATGGGACTTAACATCTATGGTCATCAGTCCCAGAGAACTTAGAACTACTTAAACCTAACTAACCTAAGGACATCACACAACACCCAGCCATCGCGAGGCAGAGAAAATCCCTGACCCCGCCGGGAATCGAACCCGGGAACCCGGGCGTGGGAAGCGAGAACGCTACCGCACGACCACGAGATGCGGGCATTCAGAGTGCTGTAGTAACTTCCGTAACTGGTGCTGCGTCATTGGCACTTATTTCTCGCTGGAATTTCGCCCTGTTATTGACCCATTCTGCTCTGCCTCTGGCATTGGCATAGAAGATCTTTGAAATTTTTCTGGTTGCACCAAATTTACTACTCTGTTATGCAACAACACATTGCTCTGCAGACACATTGGATGCTGTGAAGTGCCTACTTAGTGTATCAAAGCCACCCCAGGCCACTTTTTATTCTCTATTCTTTTCCCCTTTTACAGTAAAACCAATCGTAGCCTTTAGCATCCCTAAATACAAAAACTCATGACTGAGTTCGATTGCTTCGCTTGAACAAAAGTACACACACATATATGTATATATATATATCCACTGAACAGAGTCACTGAAGACCATGCGCTGCTTCCACAAACTGTCTCCATTGCTTTCTGTTTTGCGCTCAGTTCTTCCAGGTGTGACTTCACTTGTAATTGCTAAGATTCTCTTTTCGATGTGATTTGTCTCTTTATAGCTGATTTTTAAGCCACTACTTGCTTATAGGCGGCAGTGAAACTGGTCAGCACTATAGAAAAAAAGAGTATACATCTAACTAAACGTAGTTCATATTCCAACCAGCTGCTCTTATTCCTTCTTTGTTTTCCCATTTTAACAATTTGAAAATTTTTGCTTAATTTATTAGAAAAATGATATTAAATAAGCCTTCATGGGTTCATACGATTTCCTTAACAACTATTATCGTAATTGTAATCAACATAATAATCTAACGTTAAAACTTTCTACAGTCTGTTACCTGACTTTTCTTCAACTTGACTTCAGCGTCGTCATAGCCGCATTGTTTGTTCAGTGGTATTCGGTTTCTTTCTTCATGTGCTATCAACTTTCCTCTTACCTGATTAACAGCCGATCTTTGAAGCCGCTACTGAGGAGCAAAATAAATGCGACTTTTTTTTTTTTTTTTGCTAGATTTCATGTAACTTGGCTATTTCATTTCACTCTACCACCTAAAACGTAAATTCAGTTATGTCACATTTTCGAGGCGCGGAATGAAGAGCTAGTAAAGCCTTTGCTTCGATTTAGAGAAGAATTTTCCGTTGAACCATCAACGAACTTTTGTGCCCTTTCCCTCTAGATCTATCAGTTTGATTAGCCCACCATGGCTTCCTCTCCTGTTCAAGTTATTCATTAGAAAGTAACATTTAGCTAACGTCCTCATTTATTCCTTAGATCTCAGTCTGTGTCTTCCCCTAGAGTTCTTACCCTCTACAGCTCCCTCAAATATCATGGAAGTTCTTGCTTGATGTCCTAACACATATGGTATCACACTTCCTCTTAGTCAAGTTAATGTTTCCCACGTATTCCTTTCGTAGTCGATTATCTGCTGAACATAATCATTTCTTATCTTTTTAGCCCCCTTAAATTTCGGCATCGCTCTGGAACATCTTAACTTAAACGATTACATTTCCCTCAGCCCTGATTTCCCCTCAGCCCATGATTCACTTTCTTTTGAAGCTGTGCTCGACATAAACAGTGTGAGAAGTATTTAAACCGACAAACTCGGGGAGGTTGTAGGGGACATCAAAACAAATATTTTTCCCTAATGTCATTTTTTCCTATGAGGATTATTTAGACTGGTAGAGGAAGCTTTCTGTGGCAGCAAATTAATTAAACCAAGAAACACTTTTCCATTATTTTATGACCAAGAGACAACACATTAACACAACCCAATTTCAATTACAGTAGATTTTCAGAAATGCCTCCATTGACACGTAAACAAAGGTTACACTGTCGGAACATGTTCTGTCTGACACGGGCAAAAACCCCAGGAGTATCCTGAATTGTTCCCGCTGCTGCTACTATCCGGGCAACCAGATCCTCTTCTGATGCAACAGGAGTTGCGTAAAGAAGGTTGTGCATCTCTCCCCACTCAAAAAAGTCCAGAGGGGACATATCTGGGGATCGAGCAGGCCATGATACAGGACCACCTCTGCCAATCCACGTTTCTGGGAACCGTCGTGCAGGAATCGACGCTCACGACGACTGAAATGTGCCGGCACCCCGTCATGTTGGAACCACATGAGTTGTCTCGTAGGGAGTGGTACGTCTTCCAGTAATTATGGCAATGCTCTGGCGAGAAAATTGTAATAAGGCCTGCCATTTCAGGACCTAGGTAGCAGATACTGCCCAATTAAACAGCCTCCAACCACACCGACCCACACATTAACCAAGAACCGCACTTGATGAGCGCTAGTAACTGTGGCATGTGGGTTATCCTCACTCCAAACATGCGAATCGTGCATGTTGAAGACTCCATCACGCCCGAACGTTCCTTCATCGGTAAACAACACAGAGGATGGAAATATAGGATGCATTTCACACTGTTCCAGGTACCACTGCGAAAACTGTGCTCTGGGTGGATAATCAAATGGTTCCAGGTTGTGGATACGCTGTAAGTGAAATCGACGTAACAATTGCTCTCGAAGGACTGTTCTTACATTCGTCTGATTCGTCACCATGTTAAGTGCAATTGTACGAGTGCTGATTGAAGGATGCCGCTCCGCATGCTGCAAGACAGCTTCCTCAAATTGCAGCGTTCTTACTGTGCGACGGCGTCCCTGTTCAGGTAATTTACTAAATGACCCGGTATCACGTAGACGTTGGTACACAGCAGCAAATGTTGTATGATGCGAGATACGGCGATTAGGATAATGTTGTTGATAAACCCGCTGTGCAGCTCGTCCGTTGTGGTGCGCTACGTAGTACGCACCAACCATATCAGTGTATTCACTCCAGGTTCCATTAGTTCAAAATGGTTCAAATGCCTCTGAGCACTATGGTACTTAACTTCTGAGGTCGTCAGTCCTCTAGAACTTAGAACTACTTAAACCTAACTAACCTAAGACATCATACACATCCATGCCCGAGGCAGGATTCGAACCTGCGACCGTAGCGGTCGCGCGGTTCCAGACTTCAGCGCCTAGAACCGCTTGGCCACCCGGCCAGCGCTCCATTAGTAAACAGAGACAGTGCACCACTACACTGGTGGACAGCAGTTGCCTGCAACTGAAGCGCGTAATACGCCCTCTAACAACTGAAGATGGTAATACGGCCTCCACTGGTTTAAATAATCCTCATGGAAAAAAATGACATTTAGAAAAATGTTTGTCGGTTTAAATACTTTTCACCCTGTGTATCATCAAATTTTTCTCTTGCCTTGGTAATAGTAGGCAGGCTTTTAACAATGACTGCCTGCCATCTTTGCTTGCGCTAGTCTGCTCCTTGTATCCTTTTTGATTCTTCCTTCATACTTATCGCCTGATCAGTGTAGAGTGTAAATTGCTGCTTCCTTTCTCACGATCTCAAACGTGCGAGAGCAGTGGAAGGGAGCTTGATCGTCTCGTGAATGTGATATACGAGCAAAGTCTCCAGATTTGGCATATTATTGGGACCCAAAGGAGGGGAAAGAGACCAATGAAATGAAATTTTATCGTTACAGCCCTCCCACAGAAGCAAGCTCCAAACGCCGTATATTTTAACGGTTTGAAGAGTTCGCCTCCTGCCGCACCATTCAGTGCTGCGGCATTGAAACTTTGGCGAGGAAATCGCAGTTTCGCCCTCTCACGGCGGCCCGGTGATTACGACGGCTCGCGAAGTGCGGGATGTCAGCCGAGACGCGGGGCTCGGCCGCGTATTCATCCTGGCCGCTTCATTACACCTGTCACCGGCGGTGCGCGCCGTGTGTGTGCGCGACTCGACACACGTGCGTGAGTCCCCAGGCGCGCTCTGATGAGGCGCGTAGTTACGTTTCCGACGCAGCTTGATTGGAAAGCGTCGGCAGAGCCGGCGACACGCTGGAATATTCACAGCGGCCATCTTACACGTGTAGCGCCGCGCGGGAAACTCCCGTCCCTTTCTTTCCCTCTCCCTTTCTTTCCTTTTTTCCTTTTTTTTTTTTTTTACCTCTGGCTCCCTCTGTACCTCCAACCCTCTCTCGGCCAGCGAAACGCGAGGCTGAGGGGGCGACGAGGGAGGAACGGGTGGGGTCTCACAAGAGGCGCCTTTTATCTTGCAAGCCGAGAAATGTCCCCGCCGCTGCGCTCTCGGGCAGGCTTTGATATCGCCTGCTATTGAAAAGTATTGTGCCACTGTAGGAGGAAGGGATCAACCCGCGGCTGGAGATTGGAAGTGCCACGCCGGATTCTTGATCTCGTACGCTGCGGATTTTCCTCGAACTAAACGGTCATCCGCCTTTTGCAATGCTCACATACATGCCTACTGCATGTGTTTAAATGTCGATGAATGATTTCACTACCGCTTCTTTAGTCTACGATCGCCGCCGTAATCTCCAAACGAAATTGTTGTACGTATCCATGTCGACACCTGCACTTCCCAGGAAACTCTTGTAACGTATTACTACCTTTACGACGTTTCTCATCGAGCCATATACTTTATCTCGCATTTCTAGCTTCTTCTCTAACACAAATAATGATAACAATTCTGATATTCAGGGTCGCCACCAGCCAAAGACCTTCGTAACCATTTAGAAAAAACGGAGCTGGAAAATTGTTAGTTTAATTACTTTAATAATTTAATTACAAATACGCAAATTTCTTTAAGCAGCCAGATAAATAGCACTCCAAGTCGTGCATGAAGCAGCTTGATTAATTCAGGAATGGAAATCAGAGTAAGGGGGTAAGATCGACACCAAAGAATTTATCTTTCACGTAAATTATTTATTGTAAGTAAATATTTGGTTGCACATCCTAACTACACATAACCGGTGTCTGACTTGAAATATTTAAGTAAGAATTACGCGAGAATGAAACAGAGCACAATTTAACTACAGCAAGAAGAAACACAGAAGACGGGGGTGGGAGACAATTATACTATCATCTCCTTTGAATTAATACCATAAAAATAACTCAGTGAGATTCGCATACGATTCTACGCATACTCTATTCTGGACACAGGTTTAACCAATACACAAGGCTGTGTGATAATTATTTAACATACTGCGTCTGCTGCTTGAAAACGGGCGAACTAGAGCACGTGGTGCATTCTGAGTCAAACTGTTGTGCTGCTTTGTAGAAAGCGCACGAAAGAGCAGACATTCTTGCAGAAATTGTAGCTCATTAAACAAGCAAACTGTTAAAATAAAGCCTATTGCGGTGCCGTGGTGAACCAGAAGGGTCATTGATTACCAAACACGTGGCACAAAATCGACACACAAAGACAAAAGCAATTTCCACAAAATATAAGATTAAAATCATTAAAAAAAAAAAAAATAACTCGCTTCACACGCTTCAGATAAACTAAAGTTCTTAAGTATTTTACCAGTTAAACATGACGAAGTCCTAACTCAACCTGATTCCTATCACATGAAACCCCCCTTAAGAGCTAACATCCGTACTCCCCAAGCGTACACCGAAGAGTGCACCTTTCTCTTTAGACATTACCTAGCTCCCCGTGCAGCGGAAGCTACCAGAGGGGTAGCCCCCGCCACAAACCTCACACACACAGAAACAGCCTTCCACACAGCCTTCGACTAAGATGGGTAAACCTCTCTGTACAGGTATTGGAAACCTAAGTTGGTCATCCTGTGCTCTCCTATGATCGAGAAGCAACATCGTCTGCTCCCAGCAGACGATGACCGATTCAGCGATTCCCACAAAACAAAACCGAAACCCACATTAAAATACACATATACTGGGTGATTCAAAAAGAATACCACAACTTTAAAAATGTGTATGTAATGAAAGAAACATAATACAACCTTCTGTTATACATCATTACAAAGAGTGTTTAAAAAGGTTTTTTTTTCACTCAAAAACAAGTTCAGAGATGTTCAATATGGCCCCCTCCAGACACTCGAGCGATATCAACCCGATACTCCAACTCGTTCCACACTCTCTGTAGCATATCAGGCGTAACAGTTTGGATAGCTGCTGTTATTTCTCGTTTCAAATCATCAGTGGTGGCTGGGAGAGGTGGCCGAAACACCATTCCTTAACATACCCCCATAAGAAAAAATCGCAGGGAGTAAGATCAGGGCTTCTTGGAGGCCAGTGATGAAGTGCTCTGTCACGGGCTGCCTGGCGGCCGATCCATCGCCTCGGGTAGTTGACGATAAGGTTTCATAACTAACCTTTTTCGTAGGACTCTCCATACAGTTGATTGTGGAATTTGCAGCTCTCTGCTAGCTTTGCGAGTCGATTTTCGTGGGCTGCGAACAAATGCTTGCTGGATGCGTGCTACAGTTTCATCACTCGTTCTCGGCCGTCCAGAACTTTTCCCTTTGCACAAACACCCATTCTCTGTAAACTGTTTATACCAACGTTTAATACACCACCTATCAGGAGGTTTAACACCATACTTCGTTCGAAATGCACGCTGAACAACTGTCGTCGATTCACTTCTGCCGTACTCAATAACACAAAAAGCTTTCTGTTGAGCGGTCGCCATCTTAGCATCAACTGACGCTGACGCCTAGTCAACAGCGCCTCAAGCGAACAAATGTACAACTAAATGAAACTTTATAGCTCCCTTAATTCGCCGACAGATAGTGCTTAGCTCTGCCTTTTGTCGTTGCAGAGTTTTAAATTCCTAAAGTTGTGGTATTCTTTTTGAATCACCCTGTATAATAATCAATAGACCTTATTTGAGTGCTCAGTGTTTCTGGAAGAGTTCATAAATTGATCTAAAATCAGGTAATAAAATGAATAGGTTGTACCGAATTCGACAAGCGTCTAATGAAACGACTTCACAGAGACGTTTCACTCTCTTCTCTGGACTTCATAATGTTTCCATTGTATCAGACTCCCGAGGTAATAAGATGCGCTAACTGATCAAAGGTATCCGGACACCGCTGAGTGGAACTGACCACTAGATGCACCGGTGGCGGAGTAGCCAAAACAAACACAGGCGGGGTGCATCGTGTTGTCAGTTGAGTAGCAGCAACACCAGAACGGGTAGGCCAGGGGAACACAATAGCTTCGAATGTGAACTAATCACTCGATAGGACATGAATAACTAATCCATCAGAGGCATTTGAATCCTTATAAATCTGCAAAACAGAGACCAGGCAGACCTAATATACTGACAAACAGGCACCTCGAGCATTGCAGAAGATGGCTGTAAAAAAATCGCTTGAAATTGGGGGAAGGCGGCACTCTTGAGTTCGAAGGTGTTACCAGTAGTCCAGGTTGGGCAATGGATGTGCGTAGGGAGTTAAAAAGAAAAGGATACACTGCTCGATCAGCTGCTCATAAGCCACAGATTTCTGTAGTCGGTTGAGGTGGTGTAAAGAGCAGACGAACTAGATAATGAATGATTAGGAAAGAGGAATCTGGAGTCATTAATTATGCTATACCCTTTGGCAATACAGTGGAACGTTGGGTTTTGTTAACGTCTGTAGAACGTTACCTTCCGTCATATGTAGGCCATGCTACCAACAGTGAGGAGCGAAGGATGTGGCGTTACGATGTGGGGTTGATTTTCGTGGCTAGTGTGTGGTAATCTTATTGCGCCTTAGAAAAAGAGAAATGCAGGAGGATTTTAACATATCTTACACCATTCTGTACAGCAGGGGAACACTTCGGAGACGATGATTGCATCGTTATGATAACGCACCCCGTCATAAATTAGCATCTGTGAGGCAATCGTCTGTGGCCAGTAACACGCCTAAAATGGACTGGCCTACCCAGAGTTCCGATTTGAAACCAATGCGGGTCACGATTACGTTGGTACCCTGCCGTTGTCCGGGGCGTCACGGGGCACATATTCGGCCAGGAATCTCACTGACGTGTGTACAGTTCTCTTCAGTGATGAGTCTCGTTCCGAACTGAACACCAATGAGCAGCGAAGAAGTGTTTGAAGCTGCCCCGGACGGGGGTGGTATGCCAGCTCGACTGTCGCACCCCATAATGCGCTTCGTCAGCCATTACCAAACCGAATAACTGCTTACATGAGGGTGAAAGGTGGACTAACGCGTTGTTGACTTGCTCAATTTTTGAAGCTCTTTCTCTTGAAAAAAATCATCCTATTTTTCTTGTAATCATTTGTTTGTCTCTACATGTACCTCACATCTAACGATTTCTGTCCCATTCTGACAGTCTCTTTATTGTACAACTTTTTTTGTTATTTACTATTTTACTTTTAATTTTTTTGGCGTATACTATTTTTCAAAAATAAACAAAACTCTGGTTCTAGTTAAAATTCGATTTTTGACATTCTTAGACACATTACAGGTCTCAGTACGATACGTTAATGTCGATATTTTTGCGTGATTTTCTTAGAAGAGTGAGGTTTGAAAATAATTCTCCGTCTCCCACGAAGAGCAGAGCACTATGGTCGCTGCCCTCAGAGAGTACTTCTCGCCACATGGTTACAACGTCGAATCCAGAACGTTGGGTGCTAATTAATTTGAATGACACGATAATGCGTTTCTGATGACAGAATAAATGTGGTAGCACGTCATTCCTAAGGAACTGTTCATTGTTACTTGCTTCACTTTTTTGTTGCAAACATCTTGTATTTTGACACCCGTGTCATTTAGGTTTGGATATATTGTTAGCTGGAGTACGAAGATGCCCTCCACTTTTGCTCATTACAGGCCTATAACAAACATTGATAACGTATTCCCACTCTCTAAGAGAATCTAGTAAATTTGTGATATTGAGGCTTATATGTATATGGATCACGTAGATTCGTGACAGGCAGCCCTTTCTACACCCCTTGGATTTCACATGCGGCGAGCAGACGCTGGTTTAACGAGATGGTGTCACTCAGCTGCGTGGCGTATAAATGGCTGCCTGTCACACTGGCACCTAGGAATCATTGAAAGGCTAGCTAAGTACAGAGACATTTTGGAAGTGGCGAAGAAAGGCTGACATGTGGCAGCGAGGGTGTTTCCGAATTGGGGTGGGATGGGGGTGGGCAGGTGAGGGACTGTTTTAGAGTCTAACGTTGCCATTTTGTTCACGCGTATGTCAATGTCGCATGCCTCTGTGAGCGCGTCACAGGAAGGCGTGAAGCAGAAAGGCTGAAACAGCCTAGGCACCCTTTGCTGCTTCACATCGCATCCTAATTTAGTTAAATAGTTTTGAAGGTCCATAGTGGTTCTAAACTGTACACCAGAAAGAAAACTGCGGTCACACTTCAGTTCAAAGGGGTGCGAGCAGATTCAGTGTGGCTGCTGGCCCACGACATCCTTAGAGATGGCTTGAATCGTTCGGAGGCTGTCAGGAGTGACACAGGTAGTCACGAACGTCGTCCTGCTGGTCATCGCACTGCGAACTGTCGACTGCGACGGCGAAATCTGGGGGAATCGACGCTCCAAGGGAAGAGAGGGTTTCATTGCCGCCCTTTATGCCAGCCGTCCGAGAAGCTTTATCGTGTATATTCTGAGCGGCAGTGCGTCTGAAATGTTTCCCTCGCGTGATTTCAACGCTGGGCGTCGCGGTACCGGCCTCCACTGCACATCCGTCAAAATAATGAGTTAAATCTTTTTAAAAGTGGGTGTGACAACCTTCTTCCCATGTGGCACGTCCACCGTGGCATTGAGCAGAATTGTACTGAAACTTGCAGCAAGTGTGGCGCGATTAACCCACTTTACAGCTCACGTGTACTTCTGGCCTCTAGCCTTTTGAACTGTGAATTTACTTTCAAAATCTTTTCTTAAGGAATTTACTTTTTTTAATAGCGATTCATCAAGAAAATTAACACATTTAATCACACTAGATGAGCGTGGAAGTAGTTGCCAGGGAGTAACTGATGAAAATGAAATTACCTTTAACAAGTGGGAATTTTATTCATAAAAATATCAAGTTACAATTTTATTTAGAGGCAGAAAGAACAATATTGACAGTATGGGCCTTCGGGATGAGAAGCTTGCCGCTCCCTTTCAACACGGCCGTAGTCACGACCGCTCACAACAACCTCTGAAAGACTACACAGGTGCAATCTGCAACACACCAGATTACTTTAAACTAAAAATTTTAACCACTCACACAAACACATTAACTCTGCACCCCGTAAGAGGGATGGAAATGATACAAACACTCACACTAAGAAATTATTTGCCACCGAAAGTGCGATTTGTTTTTAAAAGGACTCTTACGGTGGAAGGATGGCAACTTTATAAAAATGACCATTTAAATAAAACCCATGAAATTCAGACTTATATAAAACGTACAACATGCTCTACATTACACATATATTGCCTCGCAAGATAATAGGTAAGATAAAAACATATTTCAGGAATTCGGCCTTTACACCTTAATTCTATAAATTCGTTAACACCGAATCCGACAAACATGACAGAGGCAGCTATTATCGTATGGCAGATTGACAGGGGGATCACTGAACAACCCTAACCGCAGATTGCTCTAAACCTCCCCAACTCCACAAGGGAAAAACGGACCACCCAATTCACAAATAACCACCTTCCCGCTGGTGGGAAAACGGAGAAGAAAGGTGGGACGACCCCAAAACAAAGCGGCTGGTGACCTCACCAAGAAAACAAGTAGAATTTAACAAGTAAATGAAACCACATATCTCCAATAACTTAACTTCTAATAAACTGCGATTTCTGGCGAAGATCTGGCGCAGCACCCCCAACGCTCTCCCGAACCGCCCACTGCCAGCCGCTTCAACGGACGCAGGAAGGCGCGCCAATCTCCCGCCTCATGGCGTCGCAGCTCGCCCCGGCCAGCCCGATGTCGTGGTTTCACCCCTGTTGCTCTCGCGTCAACCGCGAAGACACTGCCCCTTTCTATACGGCGCAAGCCCACTGGACTCACGTGGAGACCTCACATGCACCGACGCTCAAGGCGGACAAGTCATCTCGTGTCTCATTGCGCGACCGACCAACCGACCGATCCAACCGCCAATGATCTTTGCCCGAGCAACTCGAGCAGACTGGCGGCCTAACGCGCAGACTCAGATGCAGGAACTCAGCCCCGAGCGGGCGACCACTAGCTGAGTTCTGTTACCGGCGGAGTGGCAAGACTCTCAGTCTGTGGCTTAAAGTTTGATCCAAAAGACAGACATACTCGCACGCCGATAACAGGCAGACAGTAACTGGCGCACAAATGCGAACGAGAGACAGACCAGCAACTGGTGACGCGTGAATGACTTAGTCTCACTCCGACTGACCAACTGCCGAGCTGATAGCGCCCCTTAAATACACGTCAACAGGCAGCCTTTCCGCTTTCCCATCAGAGGGAGACATCAAAGCTGCGACTGCAACAGTGGCGCCACCGCCAGAAACGGAGGGCGACTGCTTCACACAAGGCGCTGCGGCGCGCTCTTCAAAACAGCAATTTTTTTAATACGGCTCACCTTTCTTTAACATGTTTCAACATGCTGCTCTTTGAAGAATCAACGAGTGGGAGGCTTTGTAGTGCGCCACGCCTTTGCTTTATTATAGAGGAAGGTTGTTGCGTTTAAGCGTAATTCCAAACTTCTTCGCCGCAGTGATACATAAGTACGGGGTTTCGAAAAAGTGAGCCTATAGTTGTTTTGCGCAGTGCAAGTACAGGGTGTTTCAAAAATGACCGGTATATTTGAAACGGCAATAAAAACTAAACGAGCAGCGATAGAAATACACCGTTTGTTGCAATATGCTTGGGACAACAGTACATTTTCAGGCAGACATACTTTCGAAATTACAGTAGTTACAATTTTCAACAACAGATGGCGCTGCAAGTGATGTGAAAGATATAAAAGACAACGCAGTCTGTGGGTGCGCCATTCTGTACGTCGTCTTTCTGCTGTAAGCGTGTGCTGTTCACAACGTGCAAGTGTGCTGTGGAGAACATGGTTTATTCCTTAGAACAGAGGATTTTTCTGGTGTTGGAATTCCACCGCCTAGAACACAGTGTTGTTGCAACAAGACGAAGTTTTCAACGGAGGTTTAATGTAACCAAAGGACCGAAAAGCGATACAATAAAGGATCTGTTTGAAAAATTTCAACGGACTGGGAACGTGACGGATGAACGTGCTGGAAAGATAGGGCGACCGCGTACGGCAACCACAGAGGGCAACGCGCAGCTAGTGCAGCAGGTGATCCAACGGCGGCCTCGGGTTTCCGTTCGCTGTGTTGCAGCTGCGGTCGATATGACGCCAACGTCCACGTATCGTCTCATGCGCCAGAGTTTACACCTCTATCCACACAAAATTCAAACACGGCAACCCCTCAGCGCCGCTACCATTGCTGCACGAGAGACATTCGCTAACGATATAGTGCACAGGATTGATGACGGCGATATGCATGTGGGCAGCATTTGGTTTACTGACGAAGCTTATTTTTACCTGGACGGCTTCGTTAATAAACAGAACTGGCGCATATGGGGATCCGAAAAGCCCTATGTTGCAGTCCCATCGTCCCTGCATCCTCAAAAAGTACTGGTCTGGGCCGCCATTTCTTCCAAAGGAATCATTGGCCCATTTTTCAGATCCGAAACGATTACTGCATCACGCTATCTGGACATTCTTCGTGAATTTGTGGCGGTACAAACTGCCTTAGACGACACTGCGAACACCTCGTGGTTTATGCAAGATGGTGCCCGGCCACATCGCGCGGCCGACGTCTTTAATTTCCTGAATGAATATTTAGATGATCGTGTGATTGCTTTGGGCTATCCGAAACATACATGCGGCGGCGTGGATTGGCCTCCCTATTCGCCAGACATGAACCCCTGTGACTTCTTTCTGTGGGGACACTTGAAAGACCAGGTGTACCGCCAGAATCCAGAAACAATTGAACAGCTGAAGCAGTACATCTCATCTGCATGTGAAGCCATTCCGCCAGACACGTTGTCAAAGGTTTCGGGTAATTTCATTCAGAGACTACGCCATATTATTGCTACGCATGGTGGATATGTGGAAAATATCGTACTATAGAGTTTCCCAGACCGCAGCGCCATCTGTTGTTGAAAATTGTAACTAGTGTAATTTCGAAAGTTTGTCTGCCTGAAAATGTACTGTTGTCCCAAGCATATTGCAACAAACGGTGTATTTCTATCGCTGCTCGTTTAGTTTTTATTGCCGTTTCAAATATACCGGTCATTTTTGAAACACCCTGTAGATGGGAAGAGCGCGCGAAGCGACCGAGGTCTGCGGCGCTCACAGCCCGTGATATGCTGTGCTGTGCCGATACACGCGAGGCGTCGTGACGCGCCGGCTGATTTCTTTTGGAGGCATTAGCGTCGGTGGTGGCAACCAGGAGACGGGGCCGGGTGATGCATTATCGGCACAGGGGAGGGAAGGGTAGAGGCGGCAAGGGTGGGGAGGAAAAGAAGAAGACGTGGGAGGAGGAATAGGAGGAGGAGGAGGAGGGCGTGGAGGAGGAGCGCGGGGCGGTGCAGCGTCTCGCGGGATGCGCTTGTCTCGTCGCGGACGTCGGCGGCGGCGTCGGATTACAGCCCGGCCGTCTGGAAAGCTGCCACGCGGCGGCTCATCCCGTGTCCGGCGGCCGGTAATGCCTGCGGGATCCGTGTCAGGAGGCGGCGGCCGGGGCGGCGGTGGAGGCGGCGGTGGGGGCGGCCCCAGGGAACCAGGCGCGCTGGGCTGCGGAAGCCTCGCAAACGTCTTACGGCCGCGGCTTGCCCTGCCACGGCAGAGGGCGCAGTCGCCGCGTCTCAGGCTCACACGTCTGCTGCAGTGGCAAGGTAATCCAGATGGGCAGGTGCAAGCTCTATGTGTGCACCACCTGATCAAAAGTATCCGGACACCCCTAGGAAAGGCGTAATACCACGGGAGGAGGATCCACTAGTATAAAAGGAGACGTCGGAGATTTTGCTGTCGGTACAAAAACAATGACTGCCGATTGAGTCTGCTGAATGAGCTCAGTAGCTAAGAACGTGGACCAATCATTGGATGTCACCTGAGTAAGAAATATACACTACTGGCCATTAAAACTGCTACACCATGAAGATGACGTGCTACAGACGCGAAATTTACCCCACAGGAAGAAGATACCGTGATATGCAAATCATTAGCTTTTCAGAGCATTCACATAAGGTTGGCGCCGGCGGCGACACCTAACACGTGCTGACATGAGGAAAGTTTCCAACCGTTTTCTCATACACAAACAGCAGTTGACCGGCGTTGCCTGGTGAAACGTTGTTGTGATGCCTCGTGCAAGGAGGAGAATTGCGTACCATCACGTTTCCGACATTGATAAAGGTCGGATTGTAGCCTATCGCGATTTACGTTTATCGCATCGCGACATTGCTGCTCGCGTTGGTCGAGATCCAATGACTGTTAGCAGAATATGGAATCGGTGGGTTCAGGAGGGTAGTACGGAACGCCGTGCTGGATCCCAATGGCCTCTTATCACTAGCAGTCTTGATGACATGCATCTTATCGGCATGGCTGTAACGGATCGTGCGGCCACGTCTCGATTCCTGAGTCAACAGATAGGGACGTTTGCATGACAACAACCACTTGCACGAACAGTTCGCCGACTTTTGCAGCAGCATGGACTAATGGAATATCAGCTGGGAGACCACGGCTGCGGTTACTCTTGACGCTGCATCACAGACAGGAGCGCCTGCGGTGGTGTGCTCAACGACGAACCTGGGTGCACGAATGGCAAAATGTAATTTTTTCGGATGAATCCAGGTTCTGTTTACAGCATCATTATGGTCGCATCCGTATTTGGCGTTATCGCGGTGAACGCACATTGGAGGCGTGTATTCGTCATCGCCATACTGGCGTATCACCCGGCGAGATGCTATTGGGTGCCATTGGTTACACGTCTCGGTCACCTTTTGTTCGCATTGACGCCACTTTGAACAGTGGACATCACATATCAGATGTGTTACGACCCGTGGCTCTACCATTCATTCGATCCCTGCGAAACCCTACATTTCAGCAGGATAATACACTACCGCATGTTGCCGGTCCTGTACGGGCATTTCTCGATACAGAAAATGTTCCACTGCTGCCCTGGCCAGCACATTCTCCAGATCTCTCACCAATTGAAAACGTCTGGTCAATGGTGGCCGAGCAACTGGCTCGTCACAATATGCCAGTCACTTCGCTTGATGAACTGTGGTATCGTGTTGAAGCTGCATGGGCAGCTGTACCTGTACACGCCATCCAAGCTCTGTTTGAGTTAATGCCCAGGCGTATCAAGGCCGTTATTACAGCCAGAAGTGGTTGCTCTGGGTACTGATTTCTCAGGATATATGCACCCAAATTGCGTGAAAATGTAATCACATGTCAGTTCTAGTATAATACATTTGTCCAATGAATACCCGTTTATCATCTGCATTTCTTCTTGGTGTAGCAATTTTAATGGCCAGTAGTGACTAGCGAAATTGCAACCCTTCTGTTGAGTATGGGGATGTGAAGTGAAACGCCAGCAAACGACCCCAGCTAAACAAGACCACGCGGAACTTACGTACTGACGGTCGGGGAACATCAGGTATTCCAGAGGGTAGGGAAGGAAACATTCATGAATTTCAAAGCGCTGCCAGCAGGCTGGTGTCCGTTGCGTAATGAGTTACAAAGAATATGGTACGAACCAAGGGAAAGAGATAGCGTGCCCTTTGGCGTGCGTAACAACATTTGACATTACAGGTCGTACGAGTTACAAAATGGCTCTGACCTCTATGGGGCTTAACTTCTAAGGTCATCAGTCCCCTAGAACTTAGATCTACTTAAACCTAACTAACCTAAGGACATCACACACATCCATGCCCGAGGCAGGATTCGAACCTGCGACCGGAGCGGTCTCGCGGTTCCGGACTGACGCGCCTAGAACCGCACGGCCACCGCGGCCGGCTCGTACGAGTTACAGCGACCGTTTCTGGCGGGGATCAAATTGCTGCTTTATACTTGTTTAATAACTCTCGACTGTGCATTTTAATACGTGCGATGTCTCGATAACACGTGGCCAGTTTAAGACCTTTAGTAAGTACTTTAATCCTGACATACTGATTTCCCGTGAGCCCCGGACGAATCTGTTTCGGGAAAGCAACTCCTGTAACATCACAAGTTCGTTACGGGACCCGTATTTCTCGTGGTCCTCGAGTATAATTGTGTGTCGTCATGAGACGTCTCACGCCCGCTGAAGTTTAAAACGCCATGGCAGCAATGACCAAAAATGGTTCAAATGACTCTAAGCACCATGGGACTTATTATCAGAGGTCATCAGTCCCCTAGACTTAGAACCACTTAAACCTAACTAACCTAAGGACATCACACACATTGATGCCCGAGGCAGGATTCGAACCTGCGGCCCTAGCAGCAGCCCGCTTCCGGACTGAAGCACCTAGAACCGCTAGGCCACATCGGCCGGCTAGAAATGTCCTCTGAAAATAAATATATGAAAAGAGTGAAGTACGGCATAGTGCCTGTTCTTGTGTCCTGAAGCCATTTACGGATATGCAGAGTGAACCAGAGCTTTCAGAGATTCTTCAGGTGTACTTTATGAGTACTTTGGTACAAGCGATGCAAGATCTCAAGCTGCTCGTTACAGAGTAATAATGTAATTTGATTTACTTGTTTTTTAGCAGCAATCAACCTAGTAAATGTTAAAATACCTTCCCAGCAGTCAAGAAGCCTGCAATAACGAATAAACAAAACAATACACAACACAGAGTTTAGCAACAACCCTCAGGTGAAACACTGAACTGCGATGCGTTTCTCGTCGCTGCGGGAACAGCACAGCGCATCCTGCAGTACCACTCTTCCATTGTATTCAGTGGACCCATACACGAAGTGCACATAGGGCAACTCTTCGTCACTATCAATGCAGTTGTATATCACTTGTAATGTACAAGGAGCACCGATGGAGAAATAATCCAACACAGAACCTGTAACACGCCCGAGAGTACAGATGGGTAGCGTACCTTTGAACTGGTTGTCGTTTCGACTTTTGTAGACCGTGCGCCCTGTCCACACCACGTACTTGATAATCCCGCAGCTGTCGTATTGTTCTGCCCCACACTGCTGCTGGCTTGTCTGAAATTATCTGTCGAAATATGCAAGCGAATAAGGGGAGCCACAAAACGTTAAGCACAACACTGTTCTACGTCTGGTATGATCATCTATATTCTGAGGCGATATGGAATCACAAGGTTGCACTGTCTACACTCTAAGTCGTAAATGTTTATGCCAAGTGACAGTGTTGATGATTATCTGTCCACAATATCACTTGGACGAGCGTACGCGTAACTGAACACGGCGCAGATGATTGTTGATTATGCGAAAGCCGAGTAATCGAACGGAAGTTCTTACGCTCGCCACGCATACACAGATTTCATTTGATACCAGTCCTCCTTGACACTAGTAATGATACAACACTGTTCGTAAAGTTAATTTTTCAGTTCTCAGTTCTCACTTGTAAGAGCGTGAGCGTAACCGTTGCGACGCAGCTGATTGTGTCCTGAAGCCATTTACGGACATGCAGAGTGAACCACTTTCAGAGATTCTTCAGGTGTGTGATGATCGAACGCACGTTCTGACGCTCGCTACAAGACACTGTCACTTGTTTACAGTCTTTTGTGCTAACGAATTTTTGCTGATTCACGTTAGTTCATTCTGAGAGACCGAACACAGCTCGGATGACTGATACTGTACGGTACGACACGCAACGACAAGATACACAAATACGTTATCAGCGGCACTGCTCATTTTTAAATTACTTCTTGACGCACTTTCCTCTGAATCATTTGCATATTTTATCACTTTACTGTAAAGCACTTGTAGTAACACTAACTTCCATACTATCAATGCCTCTCACATGCAGAACTACCCACAACATAACATAACAGTTTCGTGTACCGTGCTCCACTCACTACAGACGCGGCTGCCCGCAAAGATACTCCACAACTAAGCCAGCGATATGACAGTACGCTTACAAACCGAGCACCACTGAATGGAAGCTTTGAGACGAAGAGTAAATTGGTACTTACTGTCGCTAATGCATGTTGGGTTGATTTGGGGCAGGAGACCAGACTGCGAGGTCATCGGTCTCATCGGATAGGGGAAGGATAGGGAAGGAAGTCTGCCGTGCCCTTTCGAAGGAACCTTCTCAGCAATTGCCTCAAGCGATTTAGGGAAATCACGGAAAACCTAAATCAGGATGGCCGGAGGCGGGATTGAACAGTCGTCCTCCAGAATGCAATCCCAATGGAGCAAGGTGCTCGAGGTGCGTTCAGTAAGTAATGCAACACAATTTTTTCTCCGCTAATATTAGTTGTAAAAATGTGGAATATGTTGTGGTACGTCGTGGAATATTCCCGCTTCAGCCCCTACATTTTTATAAAGTTCTGACATTTGACGGCGCTATACGCAGTCTTCAAAACGGCGTTTGTAACGGAGATGTGTTCCAAGCAGAGCGAAACCAGAACATCGCAGATATTTACACGCGCTTGCAGAATGTCTGCAGAGACCTGTGAACAAAAGCACGACGAGTCGTTGGGCGACGCTTTTGTCATCATCGCAACAAGGTCGAGCAAATTTACCCGATTTCTCTCGTACCGGTTGGCCGCAGACAGCTGTCACTCTTCCTATGGTGGAAAGTGCGGAGACTCGTATTTGAGGTGATGGACGGAACACAATCAGACACATCGATGCTCAACTGGACGTCTCGGTTGGTAGTGCTGACACAATCGTCCACCAGCTGGGGTAATCAGAGGCCTGTGCCCGCTGGGTCGTCGCCGTCTAACAGAGGGCCACCTGTGAAGAATTGCTAGCGCGTTATGAGACGGATTGTGACAATTCTTTGTAAAAAATCATTTCAGGCAATGAAACATGGGTTCATGACTTCGGACCGGAGACAAAACGGCAATCCATGAAGTGGCAGCACATCACCTCTCCCTCGAAGAAAAGGTAGGAAGCCACACCCTCAGATGTTAATGTTATGACGACGGTCCTATGGGACTCTAAAGGGCTTCTTCTGTTTGATGTCCTCCCTCATGATGCAAAGATCAACTCTGAAGTGTACTGTGCTGCCCTCAGGAAGTTGAAGAAATGACATCAGCGTGTTCGTCGCCACAAAAATGCAAACAATTTTCTCCTCCACAACACAAGGCGTCATACAATTCTGCACGCCCGAGAGGGGCTCACAAATCTTCATTGGACTCTTCTTTTCCTCATCAACCCTACTGATCAGCCCTCGCACCTTCAGATTTCTGTTCATTTAGCCCAATGAATGATGCACTCCGCGGGAAGCATTACTTGGAGAGATTATTGATGGAACAGGTCGCTGGCTCCGAAATCGACTAGACGTGTGATACCATGCGGGCACATAGGCCATCCCAATAATGTGGTGAAGGTCGTCACGTTGAACAAAGATTGTGTTGAAAAATAGGATTTTGTAGCCAAAAGAGTGGGAGTAATATGATGTACTGAACCTTGAAGCCCGCCGGTGTGGCCGAGCGGTTCTATGAGCTAGAGTCTGGAACCGTGAATGGATTGTGCGTTTACCGTATGTTGCTGTGTAAGGCGGGTGACCTTGAGTGGGACTTAGCCGCTGAGCGAGGCGGTTGCGCAACACTCACGTCCGGTTGCGCAACGGCGCTGATAACTGTCCGAGCGGGCTCTTCTCAGTGGCAGCATCCGGTACAGAGGCAGCTGCAGGCTCATTCGACTCGAGGCAGCCGCACGCTACACATCGCCATGCCGTACACGAGGAGAATGTATAGAAGAAGGAGCAGATCACCAGTGTACAAGACAGTGGATACGTTTTCGATTATATCCAATGAAACTGGTCAACAGGAGTTACTACAAGGACCTATTACTTTTGTTGGTTGCAAGATTCAATTTTCTTGTACTACAACAGAAGTAGTTAGTGGCAATTCATGGTTAACAATTGCTATTGTAAGAGCTACTGACAAACCTCTTCAAGGATTGGAGGCCTACAATGAAAGAGACATTATTTCTTATCGCACGTTTGCAGTTGGAGTTATACCTAACATGGATTATGGTACATGTGTGGTTAGTTAGGTTTAAGTAGTTCTAAGTTCTAGGGGACTGATGACCTCAGATGTTAAGTCCCATAGTGCTCAGAACCATTTGAACCCTTTTTTTGAACCCTGAATAAAACCAACCTGCTTTCAGGGAAAAGGAAGTGTTACATTACTTACTGAACGCCCCTGTAGGCAGAATGTATAGTCCAATGAGACAATTACCTTGAACGTGTAACCAAACATTCAATAAGAAACTTCTCCAAGGTAGTAACATGGAAAGCAATTGCGTTTACGTTATAGCTGAGTCCAAATCGGTAGAAAAGATTACTGTTCAAGTACATTATTTGGATCTATGGAACGGTTTTGCATCTATTCGTAATATCGTATACACTCGCATGTGTCTTTTTTCGCTGTCATTTGTAATACTTACTGTACTTCTGTTTGTGTATGTGCACCTACCGTCACATATGAATCGGAATACGAATATGGAATTAGCCTAAGGATTACTGTAAAAATTCTAATACATCCGCAGAACATAACAGCGGTTCAGTGCATTACATTCGTCGTCTCTTTACGTCTCGGTACTGACTTCAGAATGCATTTCGGGTTCCGTATTTCCCAATTTCTCAACACAGAGGGAAAACAGGACGCACGGATATCTGCGCAGGCAAATTACTGCGTACATGAATTCCGCGAGTGGTCTTCTGCAGCTCCCGGGGAAGGGATGCGCGTCCCTGCTCCAAATTCTTTATGATGCTCGCAACGAGCTCCCGATTTAAAATTCAAATATTTGTCAGGAGCCGGAGGATGAACACGCGAGGGTTTTAACAAGCAGGGTGAGTAATCTGCATATGTGGTTACCAAGTAGCGGACGTGTCCCGTTTCGAGAGACGTTCCCCTGTGAGAAATGAGTTCGCGGCTCGTCTTTGGCAGATGCATAGAGGAAATTTTGCGCACTGCGTATTCTGTAGAAATCGTGTGCCGCTAGGGTAGCGAGTAAGCATAACAATAAACTTCCTGCTATGTCACATAGTGAACCATGTACGAACGTAATGAATGATGGTCCAGGACTGTGACTGGGTTGAAAATTTAATAGAAGATAAATTTGGGCATGCT
Source organism: Schistocerca piceifrons (assembly GCF_021461385.2). Taxonomy (NCBI): domain Eukaryota; kingdom Metazoa; phylum Arthropoda; class Insecta; order Orthoptera; family Acrididae; genus Schistocerca; species Schistocerca piceifrons. Next base: position 87,091,693 of record NC_060141.1, read on the forward strand.
GACCCTTTCAGTGTATCAAAAGGTGTCAGGTAGGGTTGTATTGTGTCCCAGCCGCCCCCCACCCCCTGCCTCACTCAGCTGTACAATATCTACGCAGAGCATGTCTTTAGGAATGTTCTTGATGGTTGGATTAAAGACATCTCAATCGGTGGTAGAACTATTAACAACCTCGGATTTTCTGATGACACCGCGCTTTTAGCCAGAAGCAAGGGCGAACTTGCTCAGCTATTAACAAAAGTACAGTACATTAGTCTTTCATATGTATTTGACCTCAATCTCAGAAAGACCAGCCTCATGATACTTGATCGATGATGAAGGCTTTTGACTGTGTTGACCACAAAATATTATTGCAGAAGTTGGACTATTATGGAGTGAGGGTAGTAGCTTACAAGTGGTTCGCCTCTTACTTTAAGAACAGAAAGCAGAAGGTAATTCTCTGCAATATTGAGAGTGGTAGTGATGTTCAGTGCCAATGGGGCACTGTTAAGTGGGGCGTTCCCCAAGGGTCGGTGCTGGGGCCACTGCTGTTTCTTATTTATATAAATGGTATGCCTTCTAGTATTATTGGTGATTCAAAAATGTTTCTGTTTGCTGATGACACCAGCTTGGTAGTGAAGGATCTTGTGTGTAATATTGAAATAGTATCAAATAACGTATTTCATGAAATAAGTTCGTGGCTTGTGGTAAATCACAGAAAGACTCAGTTTTTATAGTTTCTAACTCACAATTCAACAAGAACCGATATTTTGATCAGACAGAATGGGCATATTATAAGCAAGACGGAACAGTTAAAGTTCCTAGGCGTTCAGATTGATAGTAAGCTGTTGTGGGAAGCCGATGTTCAGGATCTTGTTCAGAAACTAAATGCTGCTTTATTTACCATTAGAACAGTATCTGAATAAGTGACAGTTCAACACGAAAATTAATCTACTTCGCATATTTTCATACGCTTATGTCGTATGGTATTATTTTTTGGGGTAATTCTTCTGATTCAAAAAGGGTCTTTTTGACTCAAAAACGGGCTGTTCGAGCTATATGCGGTGTAAGTTCGAGAACCTCTTGTCGACCCCTATTCAGTAGTCTGGGAATTCTGACATTACCGTCACAGTATATATCTCCTTTAATGTCGTTTGTTGTTAGCAATATTAGCTTATTCCCAAGACTTAGCAGCTTTCACTCAGTTAATACTAGGCAGAAATCAAATCTGCATGTGGAATGCACTTCCTTGACTCTTGTGCAGAAAGGAGTGCAGTATTCTGCTGCATCCATTTTCAATAAGCTACCACAAGAACTCCAAAATCTTAGCAGTATCCCAAACTGAAGAGTTTCCTCATGGCTCAGTCCTTCTATTCTGCCGAGGAGCTCCTGGAAGAGCTGAAAAATTAAGCAAATTGCAGTGTTACATTATTGATTTTCTGTATTTAAACTTAAGATTTGTCGCCTGAATATATTTCTTATATTTCATTTTATATGTTTCTACTATCGTGTTATAATTTCATGTATTGACTCGTTACATGACCATGGAGATTTCTTTTCAATTTGGTCCCACGGAACAATAAATAAATAAAATAAAAAATAAAGTACAGGTGCAAGTCAAAGGTCGATTAAAGGGACTGGAAGTCGTGCATTCTTTCACTTAATTTAGGTCACTCATTTGTGGCACGGGAAACTGTGAAGGTAATGTAAGAAGAAGAATCACGCTAGTATGTGTGGATACGAAGGAGTTCTTCAAGATCTGGCAGAAGAGAGCAACAACGAACACCACAAAGGTCTGGCTTGTTCAAACACTCGTGTTTTCGTCGTCTTTTATGGTAGTGAGACAAGGACCCTTAAAGCTAGATGCATTTGAGCTTTGGTGCTGGCGCAGGATGCTGCGCATAAAATGGACTGAAAGAAGATCAAATGTGTCCATGATTGAGCACCTCAGTATATCCACACGGTATTGTTCTCGTGTGAACCAAACAGTTCTCCAGTTATTTTGCCATACTGTGGGAAAAGATGGAGAAAAACGGAAGAAAACAATCATGAAAGGGAAGATCGATAGCAAGAGACCGAGAGAAAGAGGAAACGGGTGGACTGATCAAGCCAAGAACAACTTGGGTCTACCTCTTCAGCAGGTTATATGGGAAGATGGTGACTGTCCTGAATGGAGAGCTTGGTTCACGGGGTCACGACACTCAGCAGTGAGCACAACGACCTCTGATTATGACAGTTGATCATGTCGATTGCAAAGAGAAGAAATCATTGCGTGTACCACAAAAGGCCCCTTCACAAATATTTACAAATGACTTGATGGATGACAAGGAAAACGCGCCAGGGTGATGCCACATGTCACAGAAACACATATACGCCCCTTAGCTGGTACGTCAGCGCGTCTGACTCACTTGAAACGAGTCTGCGATCGATTCTCGGTCCAGTCGGAGATTTTCTCCGCTCCGGGACTGGTTGTTGTGTATTCTTCGTATCGTTTCATCATTATCGACACGCAAGCAACTCAGTGGCCGAATTTCTCCAGGTGGAGCTTCCGGCCGTCAATACCATGCGATCGTTTTATTTTGCACACTGACAGATGACTAAAACGAAATGCAGAAAGGAGGACACTATTTCATGAGGCGTTCGCGCAGTATGCAGGAAGGTGGTTTGAGGATGCACATTACAAACCAGTTCCCGACGCTAGAAGAGGGACGTCGTTGTAGGAAGGACTTTTAGTCTTAAAATTCTGAGGCCATTTGTGACAAGGAGAATCAAGCAACATAGTACCACCTCCTATTAGTATCTTGTATGAAGTTCGGAGACATGGTGATGCTTGCAGTTCCTAGTTATTACTTCAGACCCTCTACAAATGGATCTAAACAGGGGAAAATTGATAGGGTTATCATAGCGCCCTCTGATGCACACTGTAAAGTGTCCAGCTGAGTACAGATGCAAGTGGTTCTTAACCAACCTTCTTGAAAAGCTCATCTAACAACTGAGAGAGGTTGCGCAGCTGTTATGGCACAGATATTTGTTTATTTAATTATTTAATCGCTTGATTACCTCCAGGTCCTCTGTTACATCGGATAACACACTTTACAGACTACACTGTGGAGATAAATGTTTTTACGCGAAAACTTTTTACGCGAAAACTAAAGACTACATGTGAGACAGTACAAATGGTTTTGGAATAACTAATTACATATTTAAAAATTCCCTAGCTAAACTTACTGTATTACAGTCAAAACTTATGATGAGAAATAGAAAGTAAGGCAAATAGAAGAAAAATAGTTGGAAAAGTATGGGGATGCAAGGTCCTTAAACGGTTTTCGCTAAATATATTGAGATGGGTCCCAGGATGGTTCCGTAAAGAAGGAGGGGGAAGATTTGCTTGCCTCTACTTGAACAACCCGAGAAGTTTGTTCTGTCTCTAATTCTGGACTCGAATTTAGGAAGACAGCCAATCAAATTCCTGTGAAGCCTTTCAAATTTTTGTTTTCTGAGGTTCAAGTGAACCACTCTTTTACGGTATGATCCATATCTTCTTGACTTTTTCTTTATTTTGCCATAAGCTGTGAGTCACGTAAGACATAACACCCCTTTTTTGGTGAATGGTTCCAGGCATCGAAACAAGATTCTCTGCAAATGGTAGTACACTAAGGGCATGTTCTTTGGTATATGATAAAGTGCCTTAACTCATATGAGATATTGAAGCAAGTATGACTTTTACAGAATGATATTCATTTTTACAGAATCCGAAAGTGCTTGAAAAGATGAATACAGTGATATAATGCTTGTTTATGTAGAGGTTGAAACTCCTCGTAAAAGAATCCGAGAAATGTACTAAAATCTCAGAGCAATTTGGCCAGAGTCAGCTATTGCGATGTAAACACCAGGAAGCAGATTTCTCGTATAAGGCTCCGCCGTTGTAAGCAAAAAGACAAGCCTGCGCTTCTGAGATAAAACCTCATTTCCTCTACGAGATAGATATAGCCTCAGCTATGACTTCTGAAACCGGAACTATGGCGTATGCTAGCTTCTAGCGCGTAACGTGGCACTTAGAAAAACGGTTTCAAATGTTTGAACGTCTCAATCATTTTATAGAAACAACTACAGCTACATTTTCGATTTAAAACCTCATGTCATTGGTTACTTGTCAAAGCCCAAACACAATCATCGGTCATCCATACTTCGTAATGATAAAGAACCGCATTCAAGGAAAAAGGAAACTATTAAAGTAAAAAATTAATTGAAAAATTAATACCTGATATGTCTTCGCCTAAAGGCGTCTGAGTGCTTCTTTAGGTAAACCACCTGCTGTCGGAAAAATGTGTCCATAAATTCTACTAGAAATTATAACAAGGCGGAACACACATTAAATAAACTAAACAACACGTTTCTTAACTAAAAGTAATTTTACATTGTACTGAAGTATGTGCTCGATTTGTTTATCACCGATTGTAAGTCACAGTTCCAGTCACTGTTCGAGAGAAATGAACAGATAAAAGTACGTTGGATCGTATGCCGTTAAATGCTGTGGCGATTCGACGGTGCATATCGCCTGGCGTAGATGTGGTATCACGATAAACTGTTTATGTCTCAGTGCTTCCCACAGAAAGAAATCAAGAGGAGTCCAATCGAGAGCCCTGGCTAGCCACTGTACTGCAGCGTTTCATCCTACCCAACGTTCAGGGAACTGTTCCTTAAATATTTGCGTTGCAACAGGGGAGAAGTGAGCTGGACGGCCATCGTATTGAAACCACATACATTGCCGCTTATCCAGTGGTACCTCTTCTAGAAGAACAGGTAGAATGTTAGTAAGAAAGTGTGATTACTTTTTTAAATGATTTCTTGAAGCCTTCAGCTGTCATGTTCTTTATTTCCTGTACGATTGTGCAATTTAGGCCTTAGGACATTTTCAAGTATCTAAAACGGAAGTTTCAATCATTGGATACATTAGTAACACTTGTGATTTTGATGTAGGATGTCACATCTGTAGATACACTAGGCGCATTATAACTTATTTTACGGATGATTTTTGGTAACGGATTATGTCAAATACGTCGTTGCTCCTACGACATTATGTCATGCTCATAAATTAGTTCGAGGTGTTCACGCTAATTTAGGAGCACGTTACTTTCGAGCAGTTGTTGCAAAGCTCTTATATATAACGTTCTTAACGCTAATAATATTATAACTATTTTACAGAATTTTGCTTCTTAACTGTCATATGCTTATGTTCCCAGTAATTTTTGATGATCGTTCATCATTGGAATTCATCGCAGCTGCGTACCCTATCGCACTGAAAATTAAAGTGTGATTACGTATGTCCATTTAGATACCAGAGGTAAAGAAAGGTCCCCCATATGAATTTGCGATGATGCCGCACTACAAGTTTACGATTCACGATCGTTGTTGTTGTTGTTGTATCTAAAGAAACCAGCAAGAATTTTCAGCTGGCCGGTTGTAGATGTTACGTGAATTTACATTACTGTGAATCGTAAATGTTGCTTGGTCAGTAAAGACCACTCGATGGCAAAGCAACAAAATTGCATACGACTTTCGAAGCCACGTCCTGCGGGTGCCTAATGTAGTGACAGCTGACATGGGTGGAAGTTGTATCGATGCTGTGGTTGATTCCACTTTTTTGGCAATGCTTCTCGTGCCACAATTTTCCATATAAAAATTAACGCGTCTAACATCTCTTCACTAGTGTACATGTCTGAAAGCAAGGAATTTTGAAGCAGAATTGACCTGCCGATAACCGGCCGGAGTGGCCGAACGGTTCTAGGCGCTACAGTCTGGAACCGCGCGGCCGCTACGGTCGCAGGTTCGAATCCTGCCTCGGGCATGGGTGTGTGTGATGTCCTTAGGTTAGTTAGGTTTAAGTAGTTCTAAGTTCTAGGGGACTGGTGACCACAGCAGTTGAGTCCCATAGTGCTCAGATCCATTTTTGACCTGCCGATAGACAACACAGTTCTTGTTTGTTATGCAGTGCAGACAAGTAAACAGTCGAAAGGCGTGACACAACGATGTGAGCTGCCATACGCGCGTTTATAACGCAATGGCCTGTTCCAGCCGGCTTGTCTTCCAGTTTTAGAATAGGCTTACTTCTCGGATTGTCTTGCGAAGAGTTGCAACATGAACATTAACAAGCATTATATCACCGTACTCGTCTTTTCAAGAGCTTTTGGGTGCCGTTAAAATGTTTGTAATTCTACTATTAAAGAATCACACTTTATTCAATAGTTCAGTCGATAAAAGAGTTGACAGTCTGCATCGCATACCAAAGTATATGCCCCTTAGAATACTATTATTAACCGTAAACCTTGTTTTGACATCTGGAACCGTTCACGAAATAAAAGAGGTTTTAGCTTTACGTGGCTCAACCTATGTTGTTGTTGTTGTGGTCTTCAGTCCTAAGACTGGTTTGATGCAGCTCTCCATGCTACTCTGTCCTGTGCAAGCTTCTTCATCTCCCAGTACCTACTGCAACCTACATCCTTCTGAATCTGCTTAGTGTATTCATCTCTTGGTCTCCCTCTACGATTTTTACCCACCACGCTGCCCTCCAATACTAAATTGGTGATCCCTTGATGCCTCAGAACATGTCCTACCAACCGATCCCTTCTTCTTGTCAAGTTGTGCCACAAACTCCTCTTCTCCCCACTCCTATTCAATACTTCCTCATTAGTTACGTGATCTACCCATCTAATCTTCAGCATTCTTCTGTAGCACCACATTTCAAAGGCTTCTATTCTCTTCTTGTCCAAACTATTTACCATACATGTTTCACTTCCATGCATGGCTACACTCCATACAAATACTTTCAGAAACGACTTCATGACATTTAAATCTATACTAGATTTTAACAAATTTTTCTTCTTTAGAAACACTTTCCTTTCTATTGCCAATCAACATTTGATATCCTCTCTACTTCGACCATCATCAGTTACTTTGGTCCACCAATAGCAAAACTCCTTTACTACTTTAAGTGTCTCATTTCCTAATCTAGTTCCCTCAGCATCGCCCGACTTAATTCGACTACATTCCATTATCCTCGTTTTGCTTTTGTTGAAGTTCATCTTATATCCTCCCATCAAGACACTGTCCATTCCGTTCAACTGCTCTTCCAAGTCCTTTGCTGTCTCTGACAGAATTACAATGTCATCGGCGAACCTCAAAGTTTTTATTTCTTCTCCATGGATTTTAATACCTACTCCGAATTTTTATTTTGTTTCCTTTACCGCTTCCTCAATATACAGATTGAATAACATCGGGGAGAGGCTACAACTCTGTCTCACTCCCTTCCAGTCAACATTGTCAAAAGCTTTCTCCAAGTCTACAAATGCTAGAAATGTAGGTTTGCCTTTTCTTAATCTAGCTTCTAAGATAAGTCGTAAGGTCAGTATTGCCTCACGTGTTCCCATATTTCTACGGAATCCAAACTGATCTTCCCCGAGGTCGGCTTCTACCAGTTTTTCCATTCGTATGTACAGAATACGCGTTAGTATTTTGCAGCTGTGACTTATTAAACTGATAGTTCGCTAATTTTCACATTTGTCAACGCCTGGTTTCTTTGGGATTGGAATCATTATATTCTTCTTGAAGTCTGGTGGTACTTCGCCTGTTTCATACATTTTGCTCACCAGATGGTAGAGTTTTGTCATGACTGGCTCTCCCAAGGCTGTCAGTAGTTCTAATAGAATGTTGTCTACTCACAGGGCCTTGTTTCGACTTAGGTCTTTCAGTGTTCTATCAAATTCTTCACGCAGTATCATATATCTCATTTCATCTTCATCTACATCCTCTTCCATTTCCATGATAATGTCCTCAAGAACATCGCCCTTGTATAGTCCCTCTATATACTCCTTCCACCTTTCTGCTTTCCCTTCTTTGCTTAGAACTGGGTTTCCATCTGAGCCCTTGATATTCATACAAGTGGTTCTCTTTTCTCCAAAGGTCTCTTTAATTTTCCTGTAGTCAGTATTTATCTTAACCCTAGTGAAGTAAGCCTCTACATCCTAACATTTGTCCTCTAGCCATGCCTGCTTAGCGATTTTGCACTTCCTGTCGATCTCATTTTTGAAACGTTTGTATTCCTTTTTGCCTGCTTCATTTACCGCATTTTTATATTTTCTCCTTTCATCAGTTAAATTCAGTATTTCTTCTGTCACCCAGGGATTTCTACTAGCCCTCGTCTTTTTACCGACTTGGTCCTCTGCTGCCTTCACCACTTCATCCCTCAAAGCTATCCATTCTTCGTCTACTGTATTTCTTTCCCCCATTCCTATGAATTGTTCCCTTATGCTCTTCCTGAAACTCTCTACAACCTCTGGGTCTTTCAGTTTATCCATGTCCCATCTCCTCAAATTCCCACCTTTTTGCAGTTTCTTCAGTTTTAATCTACAGTTCATAACCAACAGATTGTGGTCAGAGTCCACATCTGCCCCTGGAAATGTCTTACAATTTAAAACCTGGTTCCTAAATCTCTCTCTTACCATTATATAATCTATCTGAAACCTGTCAGTATCTCCAGGCTTCTTCCATATATACAACCTCCTTTTATGATTCTTGAACCAAGTGTTAGCTATGATTAAGTTGTGCTCTGTGCAAAATTCTACCAGTCGGCTTCCTCTTTCATTTCCTTCCCCCAATCCATATTCACCTACTACGTTTCCTTCTCTTCCTTTTCCTACTATCGAATTCCAGTCACCCATGACTATTAAATTCTCCTCTTCCTTCACTATCTGAATAAATTTCTTTTATCTCATCATACATTTCTTCAATTTCTTCGTCATCTGCAGAGCTAGTTGGCATATAGACTTGTACTACTGTTGTAGGCGTGGGCTTCGTGTCTATCTTGGCCACAATAATGCGTTCACTATGTTGTTTGTAGTAGCTTACCCGAACTCCTATTTTTTTATTCATTATGAAACCTCATCCTGCATTATCCCTATTTGATTTTGTATTTATAACCATGTATTCACCTGACCAAAAGTCTTGTTCCTCCTGCCACCGAACTTCGCTAATTCCCACTATATCTAACTTTAACCTATCCATTTCCCTTTTCAAATTTTCTAACCTACCTGCCCGATTAAGGGATCTGACATTCCACGCTCCGATCCGTAGAATGCCAGTTTTCTTTCTCCTGATAACAACGTCCCCCTGAGTAGTCCACGCCCGGAGATCCGAAAGGGGGACTATTTTACCTCCGGAATATTTTACCCAAGAGGACGCCATCATATATGTTATATTTACTGTTGACAGGTTTCGGTTACTTCAACCGTCATAAAAATTACGATATTTGTTGCTTGAAGATTGCATATTTCTCATGGAACACACTATCATATAACAAATGTAGCGATGCCAAAACGTGCAATGCAATATAACCAGATTTTGACAGTGTCTTGAAAAACATCGGCAAGCTTAAGATGCACTTCAGACAGTTAACAGGTGAGTGCCATATTAGGCCTTAGGTAATAAAATGGAACATCGACAACTGTGCTTTCGATGGTTTTGTCATATGGCTGCCACTTTCGGTGATTCAGTACACCAACGTCAGGACTTAACTGACGCTGGGGGGGGGGGGGGGGGGGGGAGTGGTTAACTCCAATCGCATACACGAGTCCATCAGCGGCCAACATCTACAAACTGGTGGTGTCTCTAACCATTCAGCTGGTGGCGATATAATAAATACCATCGAAAGGATGGCTGTAGGTGTTCCATTTTATTACGCAAGTGAACGGCCTAAGTTACTCCATACTTAGAAGGATGGACATAAAAAACTTAGGCCTTAGGCTCTGACATAATGCACTCACGACAGAGAACAGTGTTGCAAATACGACTGACAATTATAACGTACTGAGAACATTGCACAGGTGGTCAAATAGGAGGGACGTTCAACAGGTAATGGAACACTTTTCTCCTGACCAGTTTGATCAGACAAAATGCGGAATCGTGGATATCGTGGAATAATCCCGCCTGTAGTTTCATGAAGTTTCGACAGCTGACGGCACTATACGTAGCCTTCAAAATGGGGCCAGAAACGGAGATGGGTTCCAAGCAGAGAGAAGCCACTGAACCTGGGTGCACGAATGGCAAAACTTTGAACAGTGGACGTTACATTTCAGATGTGTTACGACCCGTGGCTCTACCCTTCATTCGAAAGCTGCGAAACCCTACATTCGAAAGCTGCGAAACCCTACATTTCAGCAGGACCTTTCCGGATACAGAAAATGTTTGACTGCTGCCCTGGCCAGCACATTCTCCAGATCTCTCACCAACTGAAAACCTCTGGTCAATGGTGGCTGAGCAGCTGGCGCCTCACAATACACCAGTCACTACCCTTGATGAACTGTGGTATCGTGTTGAAGCTGCATGGGCAGCTTTACCTGTACACGCCATCCAAGCTCTGTTTGACTCAATGCCCAGGCGTATCAAGGCCATTATTACGGCCAGAGATGGTTGTTCTGGGTACTGATTTCTCGCGATATATGCACCCAAATTGCGTGAAAATGTATTCACATGTCAGTTCTAGTACGATATATTTGTCAAATGAATACTCATTTATCATCTGCATTTCTTCTTGGTGTATCAACTTTAATGGCCAGTAGTGTAAAACTGCGCACGTGAGAGGAACTCACTAAACTGTTGGACTTTCCTTCCTCATCCATATTACAACCTGAATATCGCAACTTCCGACTTTGGACCAATGATGCATACATTACACGAGAAGCATTTCGTGGATGATGGGAAGGCGATGCAGCGAGACGCGGTACCATACGGGCATACAGGCCCTATCAGTAAGGTGGCGTAAGGCTGTCAGATTGAACGGAAATTATGTTGAATAGTAGTGGGGACAACCTACTTTCTAAACCATGTGTTAGATATGTTATTGAACCTCTCAAGTACAACAGCGCAATATGCCGGCTTGCCTAGCGTCTACGTTGTTGTTCAAGGAAGCATTTCTCTCGTTGTTCCCATACTTTTGTCCAGCCACTGCACCTCGATACAGAGTACGACTGTTGCTGTGGCCATCACGTTCTCCAGATCTCATCCGTCTAAAACAACTGATCAGGAGTTAAAAACAACTCAATAGCCAAGACCGCATAAAATACTTTTTTTTTTTTTGTTTTGTTTAAGTCAACCGATTTCTACAGACTACGCTGTCATCTTCAGGTCTTAAAACTTTTGCTGTAAAACATGCTCATTTTACGCTGACTTACGCACAAAATGTAAATGGATTGAAGTAGCACATTATGAAAGGCTTTTATCCACTTTACGTCTTGTGCTTCAGGTCAGCGTAAAATGAACAAAAGATTTAAGACCTGAAGATGACAGGACAGTCTGTTGAGACCAGTTGCCGTAAATAAAAAAAAAATACTTTATGCGATCTTGGCTGTTGAATGGTTTTTAACGACTGAGCAGTGCTCGCAAAATTAGAAATTTGATCATGAGCCGGACACGCCGGTACTCGCCAGCCACTGCCGTTAGTGGTACAGAGCAGAAGCTGCACGGAACGACAGGAGCCATCGCCACACAGACCGTGAATTCGAACGTCAGTGTTGAGCGTGCCGAGTTTCTGATTTCGCAGCGTGGAATATCACGTTGGGGAGTCTTTCCGGAAGAGCAGAGCAGTATCTGGCACGTCGGATAAACTGAATCTGCGTTTCAACGTAGACCAATGAGGTGGAAGAACGCCATGCACGTCACATAAACGCCGTCCGAGGCCCACGGGAAAGACACGACCCGGCGCGTACATCGCAGCACTTTCTTTCTTTCTTTGGCTCGTGCCTTTTTCCAGCAGTGTCGCAGGGTCGGCATGGTTAATCGGAATTGGCAAGGTTAATTGAAGGGGTGGCCGGATGCCGTACCCCCCAGGATAGGATTAGTGGACCCTAGCCGTGTAAGAGAGGCAGAACGTGGGGACCAGCCCGGTATTCACTCAGTGGGATGTGGAAAACCTCCTAAAAACCACAACCAGGCTGGCCGGCACAGTGGCCTCCGTCGTTAAGCCGCCGGGCGGATTCGGTTGGTTGGTTGGTTGTTTGGGGAAGGAGACCAGACAGTGTGGTCATCGGTCTCATCGGAGTAGGGAAGGATGGGGAGGGAAGTCAGCCGTGCCCTTACAGAGGAACCATCCCGGCATTTGCCTGGAGTGATTTAGGGAAATCACGGAAAACCTAAATCAGGATGGCCGGACGCGGGATTGAACCGTCGTCCTCCCGAATGCGAGTCCAGTGTCTAACCACTGCGCCACCTCGCTCGGTGGCGGATTCGGTCCGAGGACAGCGCGCCTACCGGAGTCCAGATAGCAGCGCATTAGCGCTATCGGCTAACATGGCGGGTCGCGCGCACATCGTAGCACGTGAGACTGCGAGTCTAGTGTGACGTCACAAGTTCGTCACAGGTCCCTTATATCTCCTTGGACTTCCATGCCGTCTTTCTTCAGTACAGAGTCGTGAGGCACCACATTGGTTTCAGTTGAAGCCCAAATGTGTGTATGGCGTTTCTGAGCACCAAACAATTGGGGATCTCTCAAACACATGTTGTTAAGGGGGGGTAGGACGTCAAACGGACCGACTTGGAGCAGGAGAGGTACCACAGGACATTTTAATTTCCACACTGTATGCTTTTACAAAAAAATTCATAAAACTTTGTCAGCATCACCAGGAAGGACTCAGGATTCACACTCATATCAGTGGAAGTTCGAAAAAATAACGAAATAATTTTTTTTAACATGTGAAATTTCATCATTTTTTCAATTACTAATGGCAGTATTTGTTGCTATAGGTACACTTTTCTTCATAAGTAAGAGAGATTCTTCGATGAATTGTGCACATCATACAAACCATACTTAAAGGTGTATGAAACTCTAGAATTTTCAAAATCTATTAAAAACTGAGGTAAAAATTGAGGTAATTAACTATAAAATTTGTGTTTTTCCTAAGCATGAAGTTTAAAATATAACAGTTCATTCGTTTTTTCATAAAGTAAATAAATTCTAGAGTTTCATACAGCTGTGAGTATGGTATGTATGATGTGCAAAATTAATCGAAGAATCTAACTTATGAAGAAAAATTTACCTATAGCAACAAATGCAGCTATTAGTAAGTGAAAAATGATAAAATTTCACACTTAAAAAAAATTATTTTGTTATGTTTTCGAATTTCCATCGCAATGAGTGTGAATTCTGAGTCCTTCCTGGTGATGCTGACAAAGTTTTAGGAATTTATTTGTAAAATTATAGACACTGGAAATTAAAATGTCCTGTGATGCCTCTCCTGCTCCAAGTCGGCTCGTTTGAAGTCCTCCCCCCCTCAGTTGTATGATATGTTGTAATAAAATGACGAGAAACATCATATTCGTAGTTAAATAGCTGTTGTGTATTATTAGAGTATGCCGTTTGAAGACAATGCCATATTGAGGATGCATCAAAAACGCATTGTCCTAGGTACAATTTGTTATAATTAAACGTCAGTTAGTAATATAGCAACGATTAAATTGTTCATGAGTTGGTAGAATGCCAGGTATGTTTGTCAAACATTCACGCTCAGTGTAATGCAGCTACTTGCACGCACACCAAAGTACTGCAAACTCTTTGTAAATTGTTTCCGCAGTGTTTTCGTAACCCCTTCCCCCGTCGCTAGCTGCGGAGTGCCACGTTGAGTGTAATGTATGGCGCAGCATCTCATCAAAGATGCAATGACCTTAACCGCAAATAGTGACAGAGGAAAGCTATTAGATGTCTCCAAGGACGCTGCATTCATTGATTGACATAGAAAACTTTAGTGGCAATGTGCAAGAAAGCTCCATTAGCACTATTTCTGGTAGAAACATTCTTTTCGCTGAAGTATAGCAAGCAATACACAAAGCTATTTCACTTTATACTTAGAATCACATGGTTACTGCAGCATTTTGTTTCATAGTATTTTCATTTGTGCAGATTTACTACTTATAACCAAGCAATTAAAAAAAAAGTCAGAATTAAAGTCACGGTGCCAGGTAGGGGTAGATCTGAGTTTCATTTATTTTATTTTTGAAGTTAAACATAGTTGGATGCGAAGATGGTTCCACGACAAAGAAAAAGGTTAGCGTCTTTGAGGAAAAAAAGAAAGAAACCGCTAAAGCCGTGACGTCCGAAAGTGAAGACTCGCAATTGGGACCTGGCTACATAAAAAAAAAAAAAACAGCCGGAAACTGCGTGCCTGGAAACCGAGAGTTCGCGGGATCGAATCTCGGTTAGACAGAAACAAATAATGAGTAGCGTCGAAGGAATGTAAGGTATCAGGTGATGTACTGGTGATTCGGGTTCCACTGGATCTAAGTATTTTTTTAGCAATTTTCGCGTTTTCTGATGGGTTCTGATACTTTCATATTGGTTTAATATAAATATATTCTATAATACGCAATGTGATGTAAATATAAGTGTGCTCTTTCTGAGGAGTTCTTTCGTTCCATTGACTAAATCTATTAGAGAGCATGCACTACTTCCAGTAAGATATTTTGCACTTTCTTGTTTAGCCTTGTTACTGAGCAGAAACAGCGATCAAATAGTTGTGTTTGCCTTATGCAGAAGACTTTTGTAAATTTGTATCGCAGTATTCGTAATTGAGGTTTTGTAAGCTGATTTCCTTAATGGCAGCACATGGAACTTCCTTTCTTCTCTTATAATGTATTCAAGGCCACTGAAGTTTTTGTTTTTGTAATAAAAATCCTAACTAGCATATGGACAAGAGAGCAATGGTACAGTTAATAGAGCCACAATAGGAATTTTACGCTCGTCCGTTTCGTAAACAGTGCGATTTACGAGTCACATACAGCAGACAACTGCCGCTGGAGAGCTCTTCGATGGAGTACACCGCGTTTGCGCACACGTACTGAGCCGTGCGCGGCTCGCGGCCATACCGTTTATTGCTCGTCATCTTGTTTCTGTGGTTCTGTCGCCTCCTTTTTCTTTTAATTCGAATTACTGGCGTCGCTAGGTTGCAGGTTTGCTTGCCCGTGAATGGCAGCAGCAGCGCTTATCGATAAGGGCACTGTTGTACCATCACTGGAGCGATCGCTAGTATTTCCAGGTAGTCGTGTGTCGGGAGTTCAGTCGGGGACGGAGCGCCAGTGAGGCGCGGATAGCCAGTACTTTCCGACCGCTGGCCACATACATGAACTGTCCAATGGAAGGAGTTTGGAGCGGGAACGACCGCCGGTAGGGTCGTCTCACTGGGCGACTTGTATTTGGTCTGTTGACCGTTTCTGGGCCTCGTCAGTTGGTCATCTTGCCGGACGTGGGTCGGTTCCTTCCTCGTGCAGAGATATCGTCGCCGATAGGCAAGAGTTACCTGTGCACGGTTGGTTCCGAGCCAATGAGTCCGGGTCGCCGTGTCTCCTAGTTCCGAACGGACATCGAGTTGAGTAGGGTTGGAGCTTCAGTGAGCTCCAGACAGCCAAGACTCGCCCGACCATTGCCGACATAAATAATTTGAATGGGGACGACGTTGGATGGTCCTTCGGTCTGTCGTCTCATCGGACGAAGTGTATTTGGTCGCCGACCGCATATGGAAACTCTGTGTGTGTCGACTTGTCATTTCTCTCTGTCGTTCCATCGTGATTGGTTTTAGGATTGTAGGAGGTCTTGGTGCAAGTGTTTACGTGGAACTGTGTGTAGCTTCTGTGATTTCCGCTGAGCAGATGAATGCTACCTGCTTACTTGAGTAGCCAGTCGGTCGATTGCGACAGAGCAGCGAGGAAGTCTCCACGGCGTGTGGTCAGGTTTTCCTCGCCCTATTGATGCTGCCCGGCACGGCGTGTAGTTCGACAGCTTCGGTGTTTTGCTTTTTTGTCTTTGAGTGGTTATTGTGCCTTGGCTGTGTTTAGATGCTAATTATCAAGACGTAGTGCTGCTGCTATCCTCGTTCTCGCTGATATTTTCGGTTGTCATGCCGTTGGATGGGTGGCAGGGGGAATTTATCAGGTTGTTGGTTGCTTCTCCAGCCGTGCCTAGGTCGTGCTGCCACCCGATTATTTAGTGTTACGCTTGACTGCCTGTGTCACCTAAACTGTTGTTAGAGTTTCCTCCCCAGGTGGAACACTTCTGAGCACCACTGTTCTGTTTCTGATTTCCTTTTGTCGCAAGTACTGTGCCAGGCTTTTAGTCGTGTATTAGTTTGCCTGTTCTATGTTCAGTATATGGCCTTCAGCCGAAAATTATGTGAAGTATTTTAAGATTAAGCCTTCATCTGTGTTTTATTTAAAACTCTTGTTTGCTCTGTATTTGTGCCTACAGCCCCGTTTGTTTTAAAATTTGTGGCTTTCAGATGTAATGTGTAAATTCCTGTCTGCAAGGTTTCTCTTTCGTTATCTTGAATTCTTAAAATGGAACACTTTTGTGGAAATATTTATCTTAATGTTTGTCTTTAACTATTTTGAATAACTGCTTGGGCCTTGAGCCTTTAAGATATTTCAAGTTTTCTGGAGATGGTTTTTTGTTGTATTGTGTAAATGCTTGTCTTTAAAGGTTGCTTTTTATTATGTTGAAATATTATTGCGCGATCAGCCGAGGAATTAATTAAGATTTTCCTTCATATGACTTTTAGCCGAAATTGGTATATGCTGAAATATTATTCGGGCATTTAGCCGAGAAGATATTTTAATTTTACTTAAGTAAGGCCTTTAGCTGTTTATCTACATTCTTGTGCCTTAAAAGGAAATATTTAAGGATATTTTAATTTTAGTTAAGTAAGGACTTCAGCCGTGTCTCTTAATCTTGTTTTTAAAAGGAATTACTTACATTTTATTATTGAGTAGTTACTTTGGCCCTCAGCCGTGAATTGATCCTTGTGTTAAAGAGAAAACTTTGTATTGTCTTTTAGAGGAAAAAAGTTCTGTGTTCTTGTGTAACTAACAGTAACTGACCTTGGGCCCTTTCCACAAACTGATCCGCTCTGTCCTGCGAAACCAGATTTCACGTACCATAAGCACAGGTTGCATCGTTTCCGAGCGTTCAGTAGCACTTTGAACTCGAGTCGCTCAGCGTTGACTTCAAAAGCACGGCCCATGTCCCGACGGCTTTACCAGCAGCCTTCATGTAAGGTCAGCTCCACTCGATGCACAGCTGCTTTAGAGCTGTTGTTGCGGCCTAGTGGACTAAATTCAGCACCCTGTGTTTCTCATAACCACGTATAAGTTTGATCATGTATTCTTCTTATTGTACTGCACACGCACAAGACGTTGTTGTTGTTGTCTTCAGTCCTGAGACTGGTTTGATGCAGCTCTCCATACTGCTCCATCCTGTGCAAGCTGCTTCATTTCCCAGTACGTGCTGCAGCCTACATCCTTCTGAATGGCTTAGTATATTCATCTCGTGGTCTCCCTCTACGATTTTTACCCTCCACGCTGCCCTTTAGTACTAAACTGGTGATCCCTTGATGTCTCAGAACATGTCCTACCAACCGGTCCCTTCTTCTTGTTGTGCCACAAACTCTTCTTCTCCCCAATTCTGTTCAATACCTCCTCATTAGTTATGTTATCTACTCATCTAATCTTCAGCATTCTTCTGTAGCACCACATTTCGAAAGCTTCTATTGCCTTCTTGTTCAAACTATTTGTCGTCCATGTTTCACTTCCATACATGGCTACACTCCCTACAAATACTTTCAGGAACGACTTCCAGACAAATCTATAATCGATGTTAACAAATTCCTCTTCTTCAAAAAGGTTTTCCTTGCCATTGCCAGTCTACATTTTATATGCTCTCTACTTCGATCATCATCAGTTATTTTGCTCCCCAAACAGCAAAACTCGTTTACTACTTTAAGTGCCTCATTTCCTAATCTACACTCCTGGAAATGGAAAAAAGAACACATTGACACCGGTGTGTCAGACCCACCATACTTGCTCCGGACACTGCGAGAGGGCTGTACAAGCAATGATCACACGCACGGCACAGCGGACACACCAGGAACCGCGGTGTTGGCCGTCGAATGGCGCTAGCTGCGCAGCATTTGAGCACCGCCGCCGTCAGTGTCAGCCAGTTTGCCGTGGCATACGGAGCTCCATCGCAGTCTTTAACACTGGTAGCATGCCGCGACAGCGTGGACGTGAACCGTATGTGCAGTTGACGGACTTTGAGCGAGGGCGTATAGTGGGCATGCGGGAGGCCGGGTGGACGTACCGCCGAATTGCTCAACACGTGGGGCGTGAGGTCTCCACAGTACATCGATGTTGTCGCCAGTGGTCGGCGGAAGGTGCACGTGCCCGTCGACCTGGGATCGGACCGCAGCGACGCACGGATGCACGCCAAGACCGTAGGATCCTACGCAGTGCCGTAGGGGACCGCACCGCCACTTCCCAGCAAATTAGGGACACTGTTGCTCCTGGGGTATCGGCGAGGACCATTCGCAACCGTCTCCAAGAAGCTGGGCTACGGTCCCGCACACCGTTAGGCCGTCTTCCGCTCACGCCCCAACATCGTGCAGCCCGCCTCCAGTGGTGTCGCGACAGGCGTGAATGGAGGGACGAATGGAGACGTGTCGTCTTCAGCGATGAGAGTCGCTTCTGCCTTGGTGCCAATGATGGTCGTATGCGTGTTTGGCGCCGTGCAGGTGAGCGCCACAATCAGGACTGCATACGACCGAGGCACACAGGGCCAACACCCGGCATCATGGTGTGGGGAGCGATCTCCTACACTGGCCGTACACCACTGGTGATCGTCGAGGGGACACTGAATAGTGAACGGTACATCCAAACCGTCATCGAACCCATCGTTCTACCATTCCTAGACCGGCAAGGGAACTTGCTGTTCCAACAGGACAATGCACGTCCGCATGTATCCCGTGCCACCCAACGTGCTCTAGAAGGTGTAAGTCAACTACCCTGGCCAGCAAGATCTCCGGATCTGTCCCCCATTGAGCATGTTTGGGACTGGATGAAGCGTCGTCTCACGCGGTCTGCACGTCCAGCACGAACGCTGGTCCAACTGAGGCGCCAGGTGGAAATGGCATGGCAAGCCGTTCCACAGGACTACATCCAGCATCTCTACGATCGTCTCCATGGGAAAATAGCAGCCTGCATTGCTGCGAAAGGTGGATATACATTGTGCATGCTCTGTTGCCTGTGTCTATGTGCCTGTGGTTCTGTCAGTGTGATCATGTGATGTATCTTACCCCAGGAATGTGTCAATAAAGTTTCCCCTTCCTGGGACAATGAATTCACGGTGTTCTTATTTCAATTTCCAGGAGTGTATTTCCCTCAGCATCACACGAGTTACTCGACTACATTCCATTATCCTCGTTTTGCTTTTGTTGATGATCATCTTACATCCTCCTTTCGAGACACTGTCCATTCCGTTCAATTGCTCTTCCAGGTCCTTTGCTGTCTCTGATAGAACTACAATGTCATCGGCGAACCTTAAAGTTTTTATTTTTTCTCCATGGATTTTAATTCCTACTCCGAATTTTTCTTTTGTTTCCGTTACAGCTTGCTTAATATACAGATTGAATAACATCGGGAAGAGGCTACAACCCTGTCTCACTCCCTTCCCAACCACTGCTTCCCTTTCATGTTCCTGGACTCCTATAACTGCCATCTGCTTTCTGTACAAATTGTAAATAACCTTTCGCTCCCTGTATTTTACCCCTGCAACTTCAGAATTTGAAAGAGAGTATTCCAGTCAACATTGTGAAAAGCTTTCTCTAAGTCTAGAAATGCAAGAAACGTAGGTTTGCCTTATCTTAATCTAGCTTCTAAGGTAAGTCGTAGGGTCAGTATTGCCTCACGTGTTCCATCATTTGTACGGAATCCAAACCGATCTTCCCCGAGGTCGGCTTCTACCATTTCTTCCATTCGTCTGTAAAGAATTCGCGTTAGTATTTTGCAGCAGTGACTTATTAGACTGATATTTCGGTAATTTTCACATCTGCATCACCTGAATTCTTTGGGATTGGAATTATTACATTCTTCTTGAAGTCTGAGGGTATTTCATCTGTCTCATACATCTTGTTCACTAGATGGTAAAGTTTTGTCAGGACTGGCTCTCCCAGGGCTATCAGTAGTTCTAATGGAATGTTGTCTACTCCCGGGGCCTTGTTTCGACTTAGGTCTTTCAGTGCTCTGTCAAATTCTCCCATTTCATTTTCATCTACATCCTCTTCCATTTCCATAACATTGCCCTCAAGCACATCGCTCTTGTATAGACCCTCTATATACTTCTTCCAATTTTCTGGTTTCCCTTCTTTGCTTAGAACTGAATTTCCATCTGAGCTCTTGATATTCATTCAAGTGGTTCTCTTTTCTCCAAAGGTCTCTTTAATTTTCCTGTAGGCAGTACCTACCTTAACCCTAGTGATATGCTCCTCTACATCCTGTAACGTCCCCTTAGAAAAATTATCGAATTACTGTGCTGATAAATCTCTTACATTATTTGATTTTCAAACAGCTGAGCAAAACTGAACGTACTCAGACATTTCGCTCTTTACCTATTCTGATCAACACTAAACTGACACACAATATTTTTTTGCGCAACGCAATCTCAGTTTCAATAATCCCTACAAAACAATGGCCCTGACTAACATTAACCTATACCTTTCACAAAGCACTTACCTGACAAAAATCTTCGTTACTCGAACTACTGCAATACAGCGAGCGCCACTACTGCCAGCTAAATAAAAGATTCAAACTAATGAAGGCACTAACTACTGATAGGCATAGGTAGCAAATGAAAGATTTTGATAGAGAACAAACAATGTATTTACCTTAATAGTGTTCAAAAGTCATAATATATATAGCAGTTCATGACATCCATTCTTACAAATGTACAGTTTCTGATGGACACACGTCCACATCATCCGCTCTCAAAAATCCGCCATCTCACTTCCCCACATCCACCACTGCTGGCGGCTCACCTCCAACTGCGCAACGCTACGCGCTGTTAACAGCCAACAGCCCAACACTACAATAACAATGCTACCCAGCCACAGACTGCACACAGCACAGCCAGTGATTTTCTTGCAGAACGCTACGTGGCGTTACCAATATAAAAACCTAAACAGCCTACTTCTAAACAGCCTACTTACAATCCTTACATTTGTCCTCTAGCTGTCCCTGCTTAGCCATTCTGCACTTCCTGTCGATCTCATTTTTGAGACGTTTGTATTCCTTTTTGCCTGCTTCATTTACAACATTTTTATATTTTCTCCGTTCATCAATTAAATTCAATATTTCTTCTGTTACCCAAGTATTTGTACTAGCCCTCGTCGTTTTACCTACTTTATCCACTGCTGCCTTCACGCCGGCCGGTGTGGTCGAGCGGTTCTAGGCCCTACAGTCTGGAACCGCTACGGTCGCAGTTTCCAATCCTGCCTCGGCCATGGGTGTGTGTGATGTCCTTAGGTTAGTTACGTTTTTTTTTTTTTTTTGGTCATCAGTCTACTGACTGGTTTGATGCGGCCCGCCACGAATTCCTTTTCTGTGATAACCTCCTCATCTTAGAGTAGCACTTGCAACCTACGTCCTCAATTATTTGCTTGACGTATTCCAATCTCTGTCTTCCTCTACAGTTTTTGCCCTCTACAGCTCCCTCTAGTACCATGGAAGTCATTCCCTCATGTCTTAGAGAATGTCCTATCATCCTGTCCCTTCTCCTTGTCAGTGTTTTCCACATATTCCTTTCCTCTCCGATTCTGCGTAGAACCTCCTCATTCCATACCTTATCAGTCCACCTAATTTTCAACATTCGTCTATAGCACCATATCTCAAATGCTTCGGTTCTCTTCTGTTCCGGTTTTCCCATAGTCCATGTTTCACTACCATACAATGCTGTACTCCAGACGTACATCCTCAGAAATTTCTTCCTCAAATTAAGGCCGGTATTTGATATTAGTAGATTTCTCTTGGCCATAAATGCCTTTTTTACCATAGCGAGTCTGCTTTTGATGTCCTCCTTGCTCCGTCCGTCATTGTTTATTTTACTGCCTAGGTAGCAGAATTACTTAACTTCATTGACTTCGTGACCATCAATCCTGATGTTAAGTTTCTCGCTGTTCTCATTTCTACTACTTCTCATTACCTTCGTCTTTCTCCGATTTACTCTCAAACCATACTGTGTACTCATTAGACTGTTCATTCCGTTCAGCAGATCATTTAATTCTTCTTCACTTTCACTCAGGATAGCAAAGTCATCAGCGAATCGTATCATTGATATCCTTTCACCCTGTATTTTAATTCCACTCCTGAACCTTTCTTTTATTTCCATCATTTCTTCCTCGATGTACAGATTGAAGAGTAGGGGCGAAAGGCTACAGCCTTGTCTTACACCCTTCTTAATACGAGCACTTCGTTCTTGATCGTCCACTCTTATTATTCCCTCTTGGTTGTTGTACATATTGTATATGACCCGTCTCTACCTGTAGCTTACCCCTACTTTTTTCAGAATCTCGAACAGCTTGCACCATTTTATATTGTCGAACGCTTTTTCCACGTCGACAAATCCTATGAAAGTGTCTTGATTTTTCTTTAGCCTTGCTTCCATTATTAGCCGTAACGTCAGAATTGCCTGTCTCGTCCCTTTACTTTTCCTAAGGCCAAACTGATCGTCACCTAGCGCATTCTCAATTTTCTTTTCCATTCTTCTGTATATTATTCTTGTAAGCAGCTTCGATGCATGAGCTGTTAAGCTGATTGTGCGATAATTCTCGCACTTGTCAGCTCTTGCCGTCTTCGGAATTGTGTGGATGATGCTTTTCCGAAAGTCAGATGGTATGTCGCCAGACTCATATATTCTACACACCAACGTGAATAGTCGTTTTGTTGCCACTTCCCTCAATGATTTTAGAAATTCTGATGGAATGTTATCTATCCCTTCTGCCTTATTTGACCGCAAGTCCTCCATAGCTCTTTTAAATTCCGAGTCTAATGCTGGATCCCCTATCTCTTCTAAATCGACTCCTGTTTCTTCTTCTATCTCATCAGAAAAATCTTCACCTTCATAGAGGCTTTCAATGTATTCTTTCCACCTATCTGCTCTCTCCTCTGCATTTAACAGTGGAATTCCCGTTGCACTCTTAACGTTACCACAGTTGCTTCTAATGGCACCAAAGGTTGTTTTGACTTTCCTGTATGCTGAGTCTGTCTTTCCGACAATCATATCTTTTTCGATGTCTTCACATTTTTCCTGCAGCCATTTTGTCTTAGCCTCCATGCACTTCCTATTTATTTCATTCCTCAGCGACTTGTATTTC
Source organism: Schistocerca piceifrons (assembly GCF_021461385.2). Classification (NCBI taxonomy): domain Eukaryota; kingdom Metazoa; phylum Arthropoda; class Insecta; order Orthoptera; family Acrididae; genus Schistocerca; species Schistocerca piceifrons. The sequence continues at coordinate 87,114,900 of NC_060141.1, forward strand.
TGTTTTCCAATTCTCCCGGAACATGTTCGACTTCCTCCTTTCATCAATCAACTGATGTATTTCTTCTGTTACCCATGGTTTCTTCGCAGCTACCTTCTTTGTACCTATGTTTTCCTTCCCAACCTTTGTGATGGCCATTTTTAGGGATGTCTATTCCTCTTCAACTGTATTGCCTACTGCGCTATTCCTTTTTGCTGTATCTATAGCGTTAGAGAACTTCAAACGTATCTCGTCATTCCTTAGTACTTCCGTATCCCACTTCTTTGCGTATTGATTCTTTCTGACTAATGTCTTGAACTTCAGCCTACTCTTCATCACTACTATATTGTGATCTGAGTCTATATCTGCTCCTGGGTACGCCTTACAATCCAGTATCTGATTTCGGAATCTCTGTCTGACCATGATGTAATCTAATTGAAATCTTCCCGTATCTCCCGGCCTTTTCCAAGTATACCTCCTCCTCTTGTGATTCTTGAACAGGGTATTCGCTATTACTAGCTGAAACTTGTTACAGAACTCAATTAGTCTCTCTCCTCTTCCATTCCTTGTCCCAAGCCCATATTCTCCTGTAACCTTTCCTTCTACTCCTTCCCCTACAACTGCATTCCAGTCGCCCATGACTATTAGATTTTCGTCCCCCTTTACATACTGCATTACCCTTTCAATATCCTCATACACTTTCTCTATCTGTTCATCTTCAGCTTGCGACGTCGGCATGAATACCTGAACTATCGTTGTCGGTGTTGGTCTGCTGTCGATTCTGATTAGAACAACCCGGTCACTGAACTGTTCACAGTAACACAGCCTCTGCCCTACCTTTCTATTCATAACGAATCCTACACCTGTTATACCATTTTCTGCTGCTGTTGATATTACCCGATACTCATCTGACCGGAAATCCTTGTGTTCCTTCCACATCACTTCACTGACCCTTACTATATCTAGATTGAGCCTTTGCATTTCCCTTTTCAGATTTTCTAGTTTCCCTACCACGTTTAAGCTTCTGACATTCCACGCCCCGACTCGTAGAACGTTATCCTTTCGTTGATTATTCAATCTTTTCCTCATGGTAACCTCCCCCTTGGCAGTCCCCTCCCGGAGATCCGAATGGGGGACTATTCCGGAATCTTTTGCCAATGGAGAGATCATCATGACACTTCTTCAATTACAGGCCACATGTCCTGTGGATTCACGTTACGTGTCTTTAATACAGTGGTTTCCATTGCCTTCTGCATCCTCATGTCGTTGATCATTGCTGATTCCTCCGCCTTTAGGGGCAATTTCCCACCCCTAGGACAAGAGTGTGCCCTGAACCTCTATCCGCTCCTCCGCCCTCTTTGACAAGGCCGTTGGCAGAACGAGGCTGACTTCTTATGCCGGAAGTCTTCGGCCGCCAATGCTGATTATTTATCAAAATTTAGGCAGTGGCCTGGATCGAACCCGGGAACGACGACGTTTTGATTATGAAGCAAAGTCGCTACCCCTAGACCACGGGTACGTTTAAGTAGTTATAAGTTATAGGGGACTGATAACCACAGAAGTTACGTCCCATAGTGCTCAGAGTCATTTGAACCAATTTTGCTGCCTTCACTACTTCATCCCTCAAAGCTACCCATTCTTCTTCTACTGTATTTCTTTCCCCCATTCTTGTCAATTGTTCCCTTATGCTCTCCCTAAAACTCTGTACAAGACGTAACACATCGTTATTTGCTGTCCTCTCTGGCGAAGGAGTCTTTATGGTCAGGGATGTCATTTGGAGAGTGTGGAAACAGAAGGTGGTGAGAGACGATTTTCCGCGATTCTGCCGCGGCGACTGGGTGTTGTGTCTGAAGATCCTTCGGCGCCAGTAAGGCGGGCCCGAGATGACTGCAGCAGATCCGCAGCGGCTGTAGTCCTGCCGGTGCCACTCCGCTGTGCCGCGTCTGTCTGCAGGCGGCGGCGCGGCCGGTTTTAATAAGCGCAGCGCTGGCTGGCTGGCTGGCGTAATATGGGCGCGCGCTCTGTAATCCCGGATATATTGCGCGTACTTGCCGCCAAGTGCCTGCGCCGCTCGCCTGCTGGCCACGTCCGCATGCGGACCCTCTGCCCGGGCTGCCACGTGCCACCCAGTCCCTCCCATAACGCGCCGTTCGAGAGCGACGTACCCTGAGTTAGCGCTGGTAGCGGCGTACAGCCTAGCCACGTAGTACCTCTTAACCCTTTCAGACGATGTGGTTCTGTTGATGCCACCTCATACGATCTCTTCGTATAATGTATCTCCAGCAGGTGCTGCCCTCTAGCAGCTGCAGCATGAACTGCTTCATATGATTTTCTTTACTGTTTTGAGGTGAAACTGAAGCGCTAGCAACTTAGTGGCTGGACTTCCATGTGGCAGGTAGATGGGTAACAGTATATCTTACAAGGATAGCAGACTCATGGTCCTTGACCCATTATGACATGTAGGTTACTGGGGTACACGTTGCTCGGGGACTTCATTGACGGCACGAGGCATCCTAATGTGATGGCAGTACCGAGTGTGACAGAGAACGTGTATTCCACGTGTCAACCGTATATGGCAATTTCTGTGTGGTGCGTATGGTCGACAGTTGAACAGTTGGTAGATCGAGGACTCGTGCCCACTTCTGTGCTACTAGGATGAGACACAAGCACCGGTTCCGAAGTCATTGAATGGGTCGGGGCTTTGAAGAACACGTTGTTCCCCACGAAGAAAAGTCGTACAAGATCGCTGGGAGGACCGTTGTTCGGAAGAGGCGCATTTCTATCGGTGCTGGCAAGCAGACAGTACCATTGTATGATGAAGAGGATTATTTTCACCCGTTTATCCTGGACGAGGAGATTACTGTCCAGGGCGACCCCAAAGTATTTGATATGGTTAGTCCATTCCAGTTCTCTATAGTGAAGATTGAGCCGGCCGTGCAGGTCGGGGTGCAAGCGTCTAAACATTACAGTGCGGGTCTTGCCAGTGTTAAGGGTGATGGCTTTGTCTGCACCCCACCATTCGGTTGCGATGAGCAGCTGCTGAAGGGGCCTAGTAATTGCATTCACTAGACAACTGCGCTTCAGTAAGGCAGTATCATCAGAAAACTGGGCCAGTACTACACGCAGTTGGAAAATTGATTACATAGGTTGCAAACTTGCTACTTTATTTTGTGATCAGGACTTTAATAAAAATGGGAAAGGTAATGTTAATCATAATACGGGGAGGTTGGTTCAAATGGCTCTGAGCACTATGGGACTTAACATCTGAGGTCATCAGTCCCCTAGAACTTAGAACTACTTACACCTAACTAACCTAAGGACATAACACACATCCATGTCCGAGGCAGCATTCGAATTTGCGCCGTAGCGGTCGCGTGCTTCCGGGCTGAAGTGCCAAGAACCGCTCCTCCACCACACCGGCTCGTCTTTTTCATGGAGGGGGCTTGCATTATTACAGCACAGGCCTACATTGATGTTTTAAGCACATTCTTGCTTCCCACTGTTGAAGAGCAAATCGGGGATAGCGATTGCATCATTCAACACAATCGTCCACCTGTTCAGAATGCACGGCCTGTTGCGGATTGGTTACACGACAACAACATCCCTGTAATGGACTGGCCTGCACAAAGTCCTGACCCGAATCCTATAGAACACCTTTGGGATGTTTTGGAACGCCGACGTCTTGCAAGGGCTCACCGACCGACATCGATAACTCTCCTCAGCGCAGCACTCCGCGAATAATGGGCTGCTATTCGCCAAGAAACCTTCCAGCACCTGATTGGACGTGTGCCTGCGAGGGTGGAATTGTCATCAAGGCTAAGGGTGGGCCAATACCATATTGAGCTCCACCACGAACTTTTAAGTTACTTTGAGCCAGGTGTCCGAATACTTTTGATCACCCTGGCGACGAACACGTTTATCCCAACGAGCCACAACCTCACCTGCGCTCCTACCGCTTCATCACCATCAAAGGCGTTCTCTAATTTTTGAAAACTGACGTTAGTGAGATGGGGACAATTTGGGTTAGTATGTAGGCTGTTTGATGACTGTGAACCCAAGGCCTCGGGTTATTGCAGATGTCTTAGCGCTCGCCTGTAGCCGGGCATTATCATGCTGAAGAAGACAGTGCTCCATGTATGGATGGAATCTTTGAATTCGAAACTCGATTGCAACGCACTGTTTCACATGTTCCGACATAGTGACGTTGAACGCCGCCGTGTTTCACGCTGCACTTCGGAGCCCTCTTGCGGCAAAGGGCTGCAAATATGTAGAAATGAAGAATAATGATGTACAACGTTAATAACGCTTGTTTTACTCTTGAAGCTTTGAGAGTTTTCACATAAAAATTTGTAGGCACTAGTTTTTGCATCCGCTCGTTGAGTTACATGTCAATAAGTAAGAGATTGTTCTCTTGCTATAAAGAATTTGTTTCCTCACCTGTGCGTTCCCTAAAAGTTTGCGGTACCTCATTATCAAATTAATAGAAATATTTTTTGTAACACTCTCTCTCCCTCTCTCTCTCTCTCTCTCTCTCTCTCTCTCTCTCTCTCTCTCTCTCTCTCTCTCCACAAAATCAGACCATATGACCCCTGTTTGTCTGATTTTGTGAAGTTTTATGTGCTGTTGCCTTTACTCATTAGACCTGCAACATTCCTTTTTCTCTTACAACATTTTATGGATTTTGAAGTTTTTAGCATGTGGATAAGGGAGGAAATGTAGCTTTTAATAGAGCAAACATAGGAACTTTAGGCGCGTTCATCTTCGTTAACAAACTGTCTGATTTGGTTGAGAACTAGGTACAGCAGACAGCTTGAGAGCGATACAGTCGAAAGTTACTTTAATGAACACCTTCCGTGTGACGCAAGTGGTGTGAATATGCGGCTGGATTAAACTTCGGTGCTCAAGTGCATGTCAACATTAGCGTCCTCATCCCCAACGAGGATCACTTAAGCAGTCGAAAATGTGTGTGTGTGTGTGTGTGTGTGTGTGTGTGTGTGTGTGTGTGTGAATTCCTATGGGACCAAACTGCTGAGGTCATCGGTCCCTAGACTTACATACTACTCAAACTAGCCCATGCTAAAGACAACACACACACACTCACACACCCATGCCCGCGGGAGGACTCGAACCGCTGGCGTGAGTGACCGCCCGATCCGTGACATAGCGCCTCTAACCGCGCGGCCACTACGCGCGGCGGCTTAAGCAGTCCTGTGACGTTGTACCTAATCCACCAACTGTCTCCTACCATTTCCTCTCGAATGTCATTTCTGGAATAAAAGATAATACACTACTTGCCATTAAAACTGCTACTCCAAGAAGAAATGCAGATGACAAACGGGTATTCATTGGACAAATATATTATACTGAGACATCAGTACCCAGAACAACCAACTCTGGCCGTAATAACGGCCTTGATACGCCTGGGCATTGAGTCAAACAGAGCTTGGATGGCGTGTACAGGTACAGCTGCCTATGCAGCTTCAACACGATATCACATTTCATCAGGAGTCGTGACTGGCTTATTGTGACGAGCCAGTTGCTCAGCCATCATTGACCAGACGTTTTCAGTTGGTGAGATATCTGGAGAATGTGCTGGCCAGGGCAGCAGTCGAACATTTTCTGTATCCAGAAAGGCACGTACAGGACCTGAAACATGCAGTCGTGCATTATCCTGCTGAAATGTAGGGTTTTGCAGGAATCGAATGAAGGGCAAAGGCACAGGTCGTAACACATCTAAAATGTAACGTCCACTGTTCAAAGTGCCGTCAATGCGAACAAGAGGTGACCGAGACGTGTAACCAATGGCATCCCATACCATCACGCTGGGTGATGTGCCAGTATGTCGATGAAGAATTCACGCTTCCAATGAGCGTTCACCGCGATGTCGCCAAACACGAATGCAACCATCATTATGCTGTAAAAATAACCTGGATTCATCCGAAAAAATGACGTTTTGCCATTCGTCCACCCAGGTTCGTCGTTGAGTACACCATCGCAGGCGCTCCTGTCTGTGATGCAGCGTCAAGGGTAACTGCAGCCATGGTCTCCGAGCTGATATTCCATGCTGCTGCAAACGTCATCCAACCACTCGTGCAGATGGTTGTTGTCTTGCAAACGTCCCGATCTCTTGACTCAGGGATCGAGACGTGGCTGCACGATCCGTTACAGCCATGCGGATAAGATGCCTGCCATCTCGACTGCTAGTGATACGAAGCCGTTGGGATCCAGAACGGTGTTCCGTATTGCCCTCCTGAATCCACCGATTCCACATTCTGCTAACAGTCATTGGATCTCGACCAACTCGAGCAGCAATGTTGCGATACGGTAAACCGCAATCGCGATAGGCTGCAATCCGATCTTTATCAAAGTCGGAAACGTGATGGTATGCATTTCTCCTCCTTACACGAGGCATCACAACAACATTTCACCAGGTAACGCCGGTCAACTGCTGTTTGTGTATGAGAAATCAGTTGGAAACTTTGCTCATGTCAGCACGTTGTAGGTGTCGCCACCGGCGCCAGCCTTGTGTGAATGCTCTGAAAAGCTAATCATTTGCATATCACAGCATCTTCTTCATGTCGGTTAAATTTCGCGTGTGTAGCACGTCATCTTCGTGGTGTAGCAGTTTTAATGGCCAGTAGTGTAGCATGTGTTTGTAAAGATTATGTTATCCTACAGTTGAAAAATCACACTCGATAGAGCCAGATAGGTAATTTGCGTGTTTGCCTAGCTCGCCTGGACATTCTAGTATACACAGCATACCAAGTTGCCTGCACTCAGTGCTCGTCGTGCGCCTACCACATTAACTATGATGTGTTTATATGCTAGGGCTGGAAAGCCTCCACTGTGTCAGTTTGTCAGGATGCAGACTAAGGCCCTTTGTGATTTGTGATGTCGTTAGACGAAATAGTATTCAAAATTACTGCATATCTTACTTAGAGTACAGCCTTTGCCGTGTCTTCTGCCATGGCTGGTGGCTACGTAATCTGAAAAGGAATCCGCTCAATCCTACAGTGGGCGGAAGGCTGCCAAGACTCTGCGTCAGCTCAGAGTGGAAGTCAATGAAGTCTTCCTCGACGGCTTGCCACTCACTGGCGATGTGGGCATGCCCTATCAATAGCCCTGCTTGGAGATGGCAGTGACAATGACGAATATGTTTGATTCCAGAATGTAAATTTTGGAAGGTAGGAGACGAGGTACTGGCAGAAGTACAGCTGTGAGTACCGGGCGTGAGTCGTGCTTCGGTAGCTCAGTTGGTAGAGCACTTGCCCGCGAAAGGCAAAGGTCCCGAGTTCGAGTCTCGGTCGGGCACACAGTTTTAATCTGCCAGGAAGTTTCATGTTTGATTCGCTCTCCGTTTCGGCGAGTTCTTACCTCTGATAAGGCCTGCACTGTCCTATCAGGTGGATCATGATGTGCTGAATGCTGAACATGGTCCGCCGGTAAGGTATGCTGTCAGACTCGTGTGATGCTTGAGTTGTAGGACATACTCTGCCCTGGTTACGGATCACTGATCTTCTCATAAGGTAACGAGGGTAGAACTGAGACTAGAACAATCTCACATACAAGATGATACCATATCATAACCAGACAATCGAGTGTGAATGACGTTAATTGCATATATCCTATTGAACAAGTGCTCTAAGTTAGTGGAGGCGGACTGTTTATGTCGTAGAGGAGAGTTCCTGCTCTACAATGTCATTCGTGATGACTGAATCGATTCTGTTCTTCTCGCGTACTTAGCATTCTTCAGTCCCGCTACATTTGTTCAATAAAATTTTTTCCAGTGCCTTTACTACTTAATCGAACTCCTGCTACGTGTTGCTGCATCTTACCTAGCGTCTCTTACATCATGTTTCGAAGGCACGTCGGTGTGCAATCTTCGAACGATTTTATGCTCTCACAATCTCCATCAAGAGTGCCGAGGGCGCTGTCTTTCTGAACGAGTGGGAATGTTGAAATGTTTATGCTTGCTGGCAAGCGGCTGGGGATATTTCCGCGTGACTGAGTAATGCCAGGTGTTCAAACTTGGAAAATTTTGCTCTACCGTTTCTTTTCTAATTTATTGTGTAACAATATGACTGTCATGTTCCAAAACATTTCTTTAACGTTACACAAATAACGAAATTTCTTATGTTACAAAATTGGCACAAACATGAGTTAACATATTACAGAAGACATTTGGCAATGTGTGTTTTACGAGGGTCGTTCAATAACTAATGCCCCACAGCCTTTTTCTCAGAATATATTTATTGTTAAGAGCCAGAATTTGGTGATAACATACTTCAACATATCTTGTTCATGTCTTATTTTTCTACGTAATCTCCATCACGTTCTATGGCCGTAGACCGACATTGTGGAAGAACATGTATTCCCTGCTGGTATAAGCTCTTGTACTATAGGCGTAGCAATGTCTTCACGGCATGACTGACACTCTCGTCACCTTTAAAGTATGTTCCCTGTAGAGATTCTTGAAGCGGCCCAAAGTCCGAGGGTGTCGGGTCTGGACTGTAGAGTGGATGAGGAGCAGTAGCTGTGACACTACGTCAGGAGCGTGGCTGATCATGGATCTCTGTTTCTCCATTTCCTGAGGCTGTAACTTTCTTTACCCACCACCCAACTGTACTTCTATCAACAGCAGCATCGCCATACACTGCACACATACGTTTATGGATGTTCACCACGGCTTCTTTTTTGCACGCAAGAATTCGGTAACAGCACACTGCTTGTAGCGTGAATCGTATGAAGACGCCATTTGGCTCTGTACTACGGCTCTGCCATCTTCCAGAACGGTTCGGAATTTCACCGGCACACAGAAAAAACATTAAATACGAAGCACTAACAAGGAAGTTTGTCTATGTATATTAGTCGATTTTAAAAAATATGTGGGAATTATTTATTGAACGAGCCTCGTATATCATTCATATGTGTGATATATTGTAAATCTTATCCTGATTTTTGTTTCGTTTAACTGCAGGTAACCTGATGATGCTACTGTTCATGACAAAACATATCTGTATGAACATACACACTTGTGATGGTTTCTCATTAATATTAATTATCTTTATCTTCGTCGCCGATCTGAACTCAACAGCTTCGCTCACACATCCCGCTTCCCCTCGCCCCCCAAAACTCGGCCGTTTTCCAAGATTTACCACCAACATGCGATCAAGAGCCACATCTGCCTCGCTCATCTCATTGACACTCTTAACAAATATATCTTTGAATATTTAACGTTGCCTGTACATCACACGTTCAGTTTATGTAGGGATGAATCAAAACATTCTTATCACTACAATATATTTTGTTTCTCTGCCAACAGAAAGCTAATCTCACATGTTAGTGTGGCTAGCATACATGTTAAACAACTTGCACTTACTCACAGGATTACAATGTACCATCATTTATATTCAGTAGGCCCTACCATTCGCCAATTTAACGTTGTCTACCTGTAATACAGACAGGGCAGTAGCCCATATAGAAAAAGAAATTAGAACTATCGTTCATGGAAACCACCAGGACTTCTAAGAAATTTATGCTGATGAAACAGAATCTGAAGACAGAATTTTAAGACGACATAGGTTGTATTACCAACAAATTTCCTTTCTCGTAAGAGATATCACATAGTATGAAAGATACCAAAAGGAGAACTGTCTTGGAATCAGCTTAACCAAAGTTGCTGACAAGAACAACACGCAGAACAAAGGAAAATACTTTACGACAAATTATGCTTTAGGGAAGATAAAGGCAGCAGAGAGTAGCTAATAACTTTACGCTTGTTTATTGAAGCTAGTCTTTAAAAAGATCAATGTACACGTTCATACAATTTATCTAACTAGAAAAAGCTTTCTGCATTTGAAAAAAAAAGCAGTACGTTTGAAATTCTGAGAAAAAAGGGTATAAGCTATAATGAAAGATAGTAAAAACAATACGTAGAAGAATCTAGAGGTAAAAATAATAATAGAAGACCAAGAACGGAATGGTTGGATTAGAGTGTCTAAGAGACAAGGGTGTAGTCTTTCACCCCTAATACTCAATAAATACATCCAAGAAGCAATGCCAAAAATAAAAGAAAGTTCGAGAGTGACATTAAAATCTAAGGTGAAAGGATATCAATGAAAACATTAGATATTTAAGATAATTCTCATTTACTGTTCTGTCTCATTTGCGAGTGTGCAACTGAGACGTAACAGCAGATGAAAATTATCTTCAATATCTGCTTGTACACTACTGCCGAGTTCTCTCAAGACGTTTATGTCGAATACGATGAAGCCAAGATTCGCTAATGAAATTAGTATCCTGACTGAATGTTCAGAATAATTACAGGTCCTGCTGAATGTAATCAACAATCTAATGAACACAGAATATGGACTGAAAGTAAACCGAAGAAAGATAAAAGTGGTGAGTAGCACAAATGAGATTAGCAACAAACTTAATTACAAAATTGGGGACGACATTGTAGATGAAATGAAAGGACGCCTTTTAAGGTTATTAATGCATGAGAGACGAAGATAGGTTGATATTAGCAGCATACTAGCACAAGCATTTGCGGTAAAAAAAAGTTGATAGTATCTAACATAGGCTTTAATTAGACGAAATCTCTGTGAATGTGCGTCTCTGAAGCAAAAAATTGTATGTAAATTAATCATGAGCTATTGAAAAAGAGAAAAGAAAAGATTCGAGGCGTTTCAGATAGAGTTACAGAAGAACACTGGAATTTAAATGGGTTAATAAGACAAGAAACGAGCAACTCCTCCCCAAAATCGTTGACGATATGAAACTGCTGAAAGCACTGAGTCTGACAAATAAACGAAAATGTCTATTGTAAGTGAGACTCAGGGACGATGCAACTGACACAGTGGAGAAAGTTATGAAACCAATCAAAAAACTGACACCTACCCCCCCCCCCCCCCCCCCGCCCCCTCTCCAACCCCATCAGCAGAAAAAAGCGTTATCTCTACCGAAACCACACTGTATTGTATACATGACTACCTATGTGTCCTCAGCAGTCTTCTCACGTTGAGATATTGTGTACTAATCAATGCATCTTTCAGTCGACATCTTTGAACCAGTACATAACGAAAATAGTTGTTTATCGATTGTGAACGCAAAAGGTGAGAGCAAAATGCTATTCAGATGGAGATTTGAGGCGATAGTGTTCCTGGAGCCTTGTTTACGAAACGTTTCAATTGAACACCTCACATTGTAAACGCGTTCTTCAAGTCGAGTGCCAACGAATTGATATGAAATTATGAAACATAATAATCTGCTCATGCTTTCACTTTCTACAGTGTGCTCAGTGATTCTCAAGCTATAAAAATAGCACAAGCACGTAATGTACTTTAAATTTCACACTTTACATTATCAGTGACCCGGAAACAGTGTTTCTGCCCAACATGAAGTTTTATGTAAATTACTTAAGAAAATACAGGCGACTAATGTGAAGTGTAATGAAAATGATCGACAATAGCCACAGCTGATAAAATCCAATAGTTAACGCTTAGCTGTTTTAAAAATTGCCTGTGATGATGCATATATGACACAGCTATAGAAACATTCTGATGTACTGAGAGATTTGTACGATAAAACTGACACAGGTTTGACTTGCGTGAACTGATGGAAATATTTCTCTCTTTTCAGGTAAGATGAGAAGGAAAGGCAGCTTGGTGCTAAATCAGGAGAAAAGTAACATGTGTGTTCAGTGCAAGGCTGAACACCCTCCAAAGGTAAGAACAATGTGCCATATATGTTGCGTCTTGCATGTTTTGTATTTATGGCACTCAAAATGTTGATTGATTGAGAGTATCGAGTGACTAAATTGATTTACTGGTCACACAGCACTGTTTTTTATGGTAGCGTTCGGAAATCAGGCATTTGTTCAATACATGTGGTGGCATGGTACTATTATTAATTACTGACAACTTCGCTCATGATATTTAGGTTTGCATCTGTCAGTGGATTACTACCTTAAACCAAAAATGTGTGATAAAAGTGAAACATTGAGAATGTCTTTGTTAGCTGACAGAAAAACTTGTTTATTGAAGGTGGAGAGTGAGTGGGTTTTAGGCTGATCGTTAGGTGGCCGAAACTAAAGCCTCATGACCAAACAATCTGCTATGCCTACGAACTATTTAGCGACGAAGTCATTGGATAAAACTTTTTCGGTTAACTTACCTCGTTTTGAATAAGAACACCGAGTTTAGAAGATTCACCACCGTCATCAGGCGTTATGTCTGATACATGTCAAACTGGCGTGCCTTAAAAGACTATGTTCAGAGCACGTGGATTCCGACTGGCAGATTATGTTGATGAATTCGAAGGTGGATTCCTCCACGTTTCCAATTTACGTTTGCTCTCTCTGTCCAGCTTTGCTTTCGGAGCCACGACATGTGTTGAATAACCGATGTCCATTGAAGCTGATTTTCAACAGTCTCATTTTCGCAACTTCCCTAATCACAGTCGATATAACTCTAAGTGTGATGGAGAATCCTGGTGTGTCCCAATATAATCTTGTGCCTATTCTGCCACCGCAGTATTTTCAAAATTTATCGGCAGTAGTCCGTATAGACTGCACCACGTAACTGCTACCGCTCTCACAAGGAATACTAAAAAGCTCTTGCACTCACAGATTATCTTTAATCGGCTGCAGTAATTCGTTAATCTTCCTGGGTCGCAGGATGAGCGCACTCATTCCTTGCCTGTTTAGGTTTCTGCCATCCGTACTCGTCGTTTCCCCGCAGAATGGTCCTTCTTGCTTGACTGAACGGCGTTCTATCCTGATTTCCTAGGTAGATTGGTTGGTTGGGTTTTTTGGTGGAAAAGGCCAAACAGCGAGGTCGTCGGTCTCATCGAAGTAGGGAAGTCGGCCGTGCCGTTTCAGAAAAACCATCCCGGCAATTGCCTGGAGCGTCTTAGGGAAATCACGGAAAACCTAAATCATGATGGCCGGACGCGGGATTGAACCGTCGTCCTACCGAATCCTAGGTAGAGGGGTCCCATTTCTTCTGAACAAGCTTGTGACCGACGTCAGAAAATCTCGTGTCCTGGGTATCCTTATCCGAAAATACTCCTGGATCTGCGTATTAGCGGGTTCAGCATAGCTATTTTCTGAACGGGATGTGATTGCTGCGGCCGTTGAACTATAGGTCTGTAAGCGTCGGTTTTCGATACACGAAATGCATGAATCATCCTTCTGCTTCTCTTTCGACCAGTGTGTCTAAGAGAGACAACTTTACCGTTCTTCTCGACCTCAGCTGTTTGAATCTCCAACGTTTGGATGTACCCAATAATCTGAGTCCTATGCCGCTCAGATTGATGGAGACATACTTCATAACTTGAGTGACATGGAGATAACGCAATTTATTTCTTATCAAAAAGTGACAGTGAGGAATGGACGAATTAAAAGCATTTCAAATTTCGAAGATTAGTGTTTAATAACTCCACTTCGAATTTGAAGGTGTTACATGGTAACAGCATGTGTTCAAACTGTGAGTTGCCCGTCCTTGACACGAAGCTGGTGCATTACACATCATTTTGCCTTTCTAGGGATCTATACCTGTCATTTCCTCCATGGTCCACCCAGTGATACGATTAGTGAAGAAATGTCTGCTGCATAAACGATCATTAAAGTGCTAAAAGGCAGGTAGCACATCTACTGCTTGGGACAACAGTCGAAGAAGAAAGTTTTGTCTCTAGCAATATTTCAATTTTCTAAGCCTTTTTTCTAAGCAGTAGTTACTCGGAGATGAAGAAGCTTGCACAGGATAGAGTAGCATGGAGAGCTGCATTAAACCAGTCTCTGGAGTGAAGACCACAACAACAAGAAGCCTTTTGCTTAAGGATACAGATAGTAGCTGGAATACCAGACGACAGTAGATTCATTTTACACCTAAGTAGTGTTGTGCAAAATAGTACTAGATGGGTATGTGGGAAGGACGGATGAGGGAGAAAGGTGAGCTCGCTGTGTGAAGTATGAAAAGAACAGAGGGGCTATTATCTAGTGGTATAAATGTATTATAGGAAAGTGTTATTATAGTATCTTATTTTAATTTTTAGATCTAAAGATGATCCTAGCTCTTAGTCAGAGACGACCACTGTATCGGTCAAAACAGTTGCATTCTGAAATATTCGGGCAATTGTGACAATAGGTGAATAATTGGAAGCAGAGAGATTCCTGCATAATCTAGTCCGCTTTCGTTTCACTGTAATGGAGACGTAACGCCTGTCTCCTAAGGCCCAGGAACTGCCGTTGATAGGAAGAATAGAAAAATTTAATAAAAAATTGTAGCTGATATCAGAGACAAAGGGGAATCATTACTAGAGTGAATGTTTAACAGAGGCATGGTACACTTGAGTTCAATTAAGGTGGACAGCATAGATAACATTCCCTCTGAAGTTTTAAAATCATCAAGAACGTCATCCACACAAACTCAAAGATAGCAAGGGCAGATAAGCGTGGAAAGTTTCCCATAAATCAGTCAGCTTAACAACTCATGCCTACAGGTTGCTGACAAAAACAGAACATAGCAGAATGGAAAAGAAAAGTTTGGCTTTAGGAGTGGTAAACAATTGAGGGTCATTTTATTGTTTTCACGGCACAATGTCTGCTCCATTGAATTTCAGTCGTGCAGCCGCATGAATTCCACTTCTTCTTCTTCTTCCTCCTCCTCCTGACGTTCCAGCACTCGCTCCAACATTTTAAACTCGCGGACCGCGTCATTGGGCATGCCGCCACAGACACACTGGGCGCCAGAGACGTTGGTAGGCGGCAAATAGGTACAACATATACAGGGTTGTTACAAATGATTGAAGCGATTTCACAGCTGTACAATAACTTTATTATTTGAGATATTTTCACAATGCTTTGCACACACACACAAAAACTCAAAAAGTTTTTTTAGGCATTCACAAATGTTTGATATGTGCCCCTTTAGTGATTCGGCAGACATAAAGCCGATAATAAAGTTCCTCCCACACTCGGCGCAGCATGTCCCCATCAATGAGTTCGAAAGCATCGTTGATGCGAGCTCGCAGTTCTGGCACGTTTCTTGGTAGAGGAGGTTTAAACACTGAATCTTTCACATAACCCCACAGAAAGAAAATCGCATGGGGTTAAGTCGGGAGAGCGTGGAGGCCATGACATGAATTGCTGATCATGATTTCCACCACGACCGATCCATCGGTTTTCCAATCTCCTGTTTAAGAAATGCCGAACATCATGATGGAAGTGCGGTGGAGCACCATCCTGTTGAAAGATGAAGTCGGCGCTGTCGGTCTCCAGTTGTGGCATGAGCCAATTTTCCAACATGTCCAGATACACGTGTCCTGTATCGTTTTTTTCGCAGAAGAAAAAGGGGCCGTAAACTTTAAAACCGTGAGATTGCACAAAACACGTTAACTTTTGGTGAATTGCGAATTTGCTGCACGAATGCGTGAGGATCCTCTACCGCCCAGATTCGCACATTGTGTCTGTTCACTTCACCATTAAGAAAAAATGTTGCTTCATCACTGAAAACAAGTTTAGCATTGAACGCATCCTCTTCCATGAGCTGTTGCAACCGCGCCGAAAATTCAAAGCGTTTGACTTTGTCATCGGGTTTCAGGGCTTGTAGCAATTGTAAACGGTAAGGCTTCTGCTTTAGCCTTTTCCGTAAGATTTTCCAAACCATCGGCTGTGGTACGTTTAGCTCCCTGCTTGCTTTATTCGTCGACTTCCGCGGGCTACCCGTGAAACTTGCCCGCACGCGTTCAACCGTTTCTTCGCTCACTGCAGGCGGACCCGTTGATTTCCCCTTACAGAGGCATCCAGAAGCTTTAAACTGCGCATACCATCGCTGAATGGAGTTAGCAGTTGGTGGATCTTCGTTGAACTTCGTCCTGAAGTGTCGTTGCACTGTTGTGACTGACTGATGTGAGTGCATTTCAAGCACGACATACGCTTTCTCGGCTCCTGTCGCCGTTTTGTCTCACTGCGTTCTCGAGCGCTCTGGCGGCAGAAACCTGAAGTGCGGCTTCAGCCGAACAAAACTTTATGAGTTTTTCTACGTATCTGTAGTGTGTCGTGACCATATGTCAATGAATGGAGCTACAGTGAATTTATGAAACCGTTTCAATCATTTGTAATAGCCCTGTACATGAAGTAGATCTGTGGCTGCCATTGGCCTTGCCGCAGAGTTGACAACGGTTTCTGTCAAATCACATAAGTTAAGCTCTGTTGGGCTTGGCCAGCACTTGGATAGGTGACCGTTTGGTCTGAAGAGCGCGGTTGGGAACCTGGGGGCAATCATCCCTTGTGAGACAAACTGAGGAGCTACTTGTTTGAGAAGTAGCGGCTCCGTTTACGAAAACTGACGACGGCCGGGAGACCGTTAGGCTCTTTCTAAACTGTTCGGACGGAGGTTAGTTTTAGTTTAGTTTAGATCTGTGGCTATGCCGTCATCCACACTGAGATATCGATGTATCACTGCGACCTATGAGTATACTGGGGCGACGTCTTCGTACGTGTATTACAGAAAGTGCCGGATTCCTTGATTTATCGAGTCACTATTACTTGAATGGGTGGCCAACCGAATTTGAGTTGCTTCTTTCACTACATAGCACCAGAAAGATGACGTCAAGGCTACAATTTCGACGTTTAGGTGCTCTGCTACCGTCGATTGATTGCGTTGTTAAGAGCCAGGCGTACCTGTGTGCTCTGTGCAGCTTCTACGGACTGTACGTGTCGCCTGTCCAACGTATGAGAGACCACACTCTCAGGGTATCTCGTGAACCCTAGACTTCCGAAGCACCAAATCTTCTTTATTGGAGGCCGGGAGAGCTGCTGCCTTTGGTGGAGGGCAAGAAAGCACCTTTATTTTGTGTCCTCTGAGCATCCGTCCGATTTTTTACGGTAGGCTTCCTACATATGGCTGGAATGCCGTGGATTTAAAACTTCCCGTGTCTTCTTCTGCATTCCTCATGTCCACCGTTGGTTCATTCATACTGCATTACGTATCTGCTGTGGCGAATGTGTGTACGCTTCAAGTGCAGAAATTCATCCTCCAGTTGCTCTCATCAGCAATGATGAGAGTTCTGATGACACTCATCGTCTGGGATGGATGGTGGCAGCTATTTGCACGTAAATATCCAACACTAAGTTTCGGTTTACGATATACTGCATGTCCCAATCTGCCATCATCTTTGTATCGTGCCAGAATATCCAAAAGTGGAAGGCATCCATGTTTTTCGATTTCCAATGTAAACTGGATTTGCTACGGATGGACTTCAGATTAAAAAATTCTTGTCATTATTCTTCACCATGGGGCCACACTACAAAGGCATAGTCAACATACCTCCAAAATACTGTGGGCTTCGAGCAATCATATTCTAGCCACTTTTCCTCGAAGTACTCCATAAAAAAGCTGGCCAATTTATCCATGGAGGACTTCAAGAAATAGACGGGTAATATACACTACCTGTCTATTTCTTGAAGTCCTCCGTGAATAAATTGGCCAGCTTATTTTTACAAGAACCAAGAGCGAAATACTGTATACGTATGGTAGAATATGATGCAAGTTATGGGATTAGAAAGAGTACTTTTGAAAATGTACATTGAAGAAGTAATGAAAGAAACAAAAGAAAGTCTCAAAGGTGCTATTAAAATTCAACGAAATGGGATATCAAAGATTAAATGGTCATATTACTGTCCTGCCGGCCGAAGTGGCCGTGCGGTTAAAGGCGCTGCAGTCTGGAACCGCAAGACCGCTACGGTCGCAGGTTCGAATCCTGCCTCGGGCATGGATGTTTGTGCTGTCCTTAGGTTAGTTAGGTTTAACTAGTTCTAAGTTCTAGGGGACTAATGACCTCAGCAGTTGAGTCCCATAGTGCTCAGAGCCATTTATTACTGTCCGTGCTGAAAGCGGAGTTACAGGACATGTTGAATGAAAGTAACAGTCGAATGACCATACACTGTGGATTGGAACGGCGGCAAATGAAGACGGAAATCATAATTACTTGCGGAAATTACTTGAGCGATAAATTCGATAGCAGACGAAAGTTAAGAATTTTGTTTCCTTTGCAGCAAGGAAGACATGAAAAACACACAATCGATGGGAAAGTGAGCATTACTGGCAAAAAGACGTTCTCTAGTATAAGACAGCGTCCTCATTTGAAGAAGAAATACCACAGAATGCATAGCAGAAAGATAATCGTCCATAATGAGAAATGGGAAAAAGAACAGTATCTAAACGTTCAGGTGAGATGATAGAAAATTACATGGACTCATAAAGTACTGATATCCTCCACAGGATAGGCGAGGGGAGGATCATGTGACAAACACTACCGGCCTGTGTGGCCGAGCGGTTCTAGGCGCTACAGTCGGGAACCGCGCGACCGATACGGTCACAGGTTCGAATCCTGCCTCCGGCATGGATGTGTGTGATGTCCTTAGGTTTGTTAGGTTTAAGTAGTCCCGTAGTGCTCAGAGCCATTTGAACCATTCTTGACAAACACTGATAAGGAGAAATGACACAATGATAGGACATCTGTTACGAAATCAAGGATTAGCTTCCAAGGTAATTGAGGGAGCTACACGGGACAAAATTTATTGGTAAATAAAGAGATTCGAATATGTCTAGCAAATCACTGAGCTCTGAATTCAAGTGTTAGGCACAGCATAATAATTTATCGTGTATCATATGACACTTGTCACAAGCTATGTAGAAAAGGGAAGATAAAGTGCCACGTTCTGGACCCAGGCAGGCCAACTATCTTCGACCGACCGCCGTGTCATCCTCTATCAATGACGTCATCTGATGTAGTATGGAGGGGCTTGTGGTCAGCATACCGTTCTCCCGGCTTCGTGACCTTGGAGTCGCAACTAATCGATTGAGTAGCTCCTCAGATGGCCTCAGGTGGATGAGCGCAACCCATACCAGACCACCCGTCAAGGAAAAATCCCTGGCAGTACCAGGAATCGAACACGGATCCTCGGCATGGCGGTCAGACCCCTGTCCACTCAGCTGCGGTGGCGGAACAACCTGTCAGAAGACTGATAACCAATTATTCAATATCTCTTTGGCTTTCCCATACTTTATGTAGATGGTAATCAAAAAGAGATATTTCTTTAGTTTTTCCGTGGTTCACTTTGATGATGAATAAAACGAGATTTTTTCTGTAAATGTTCGTAGTTTTGATATCATATTTACGTGTGTCATACCGAAACTAACGCTTCGCTCCTGTTTCAATGGAGATAAATACAGAAAGTACAATAACACACTTAAAAGAGCCAGATTTCACCCTCATACTGTCATTTTACCAGGTATTCATCACCACTCGCACTTTGGTGAACAATATACAGGAGCCTTTATGGCGTGCTTGTAAACACTTGAACTAGCTTGGACTACTGATTCTCTTACAGGTTTGACAATAGGAAGTGAGTATGGAAAATAACAACGTAGTCCATCTTTCTATGACCAGAGACAGAAGAGCTGGAGTATCTGTATCAGTTCTTTCAATGACCAGGGACAGAAGAGCTGAAGGATCTACATCAGTTCAGTTAGATGGAAGTGAGATGAAAGTATAACCAAATTCTGCAGTCTATTACATAGCATCAGATGTTGTAAGAGCAGCATTATCGGGTTTCAAGAGAAAGCTTATCTTCGTCTCTAGTCTTTTTGAAAATGCGAGCATTCAGCCTGGTCAGTGTCGTCTAGTAGCGTTTTGAATTGACAGTCGCTTTAGGGTGAAAGAAATCCGGACAAAGAATACCAGCTCTATCGAAAGATGTCCACATCACTTTGCCTTTAGATGACTGTGTCCTGAACTTATTCTTTCTGGGAGAATCCGTATGTCGCTATGAGATGGAGTGTCTTGTGGATTCTCTGACATTCCTAGATGACATCATTCCGAAAACTCACTTTTAGCGTCGTATTGATTAATCCGATAAATTTACTTGGGTGGTTTTTTACGGTCTCGTGAAAGCATCGGCGGGATTCAGCTCAAACATACCTTGCGGTGACCGAGACTGGCCAACATGTTGTCTAAGGCACTGCAGCCGATCTTCAGCTTGGTCGTATACGCCTATAGTCACGGATAATATGGTCAAGACGCTTCTCATTTCGAGGAATGGCAGCTCATCAGTTTCTACAGGAGCTAGTTTGTTTTCTATCCACATTAAAATTTTCCTACAGCCTATAAAAGAACAGTCACGGAGTTCAACAGCATCCACTATGGATAAAATTCACATCAGAAAGAGTTTTGCATCACGTAGGTTCCGAGAGTTCCGGAACCTGTACAGAAAACTGAAATAGAGATCAAGATAAACTTCATTTCTGCCCTTTTACTGCTCATGAAAACCAGTCATTGCGTGTTGTACCACCATACAGCTAGACCTTTAGAGGTGGTGGTCCAGATTGCTGTACACACCGCTACCTCTAATACCCAGTAGCAACTCTTCTTGCATTTATGCCTGCCTGTATTAGTCGTGGCATACTATCCACAAGTTCTTCAGGGCAGTGTTGGTCCAGATTGTCCGACGGCGATTCGGCGTTGATCCCTCAGATTGGTTGGTCGGCCACGTCGTCCATAAACACTCGTTTTCAATGTATCCCAGGCATATTCGTTAGGGTTCACTTCTGGAGAACATGCTAGCCACTCTAGTCGAGCGATGCCGCTATCCTGAAGGAAGTCATTCACAGCATGTACACGATGGGGGCGCGAATTGTCGTCCATGAAGCCGAATGCTTCGCCAATATTCTGCCGACATGGTTGCACTATCGGGCGGAGGATGGCATTCACGTATAGTACAGCCGTTACGGCGCTTTCCATGACCACCAGCGGCGTACGTCTGCCCCACGTAATGCCACCCCAAAACAGCAGGGAACCTCCATCTCACTCCATTCGCTGGACAATGTGTCTAAGGCGTTCAGCCTGACCGGGTTGCCTCCAAACGCGTCTCCGACCATCGTCTGATTGAAGGCATACGCGACATTCATCGGTGAAGAGAACGTGACGCCAATCCTCAGCCGTCCATTCGGTATGTTGTTGGGCACATTTGTACATCGCTGCATGGTGTCGTGGTTGCAAATATGATCCTCGACACGGACGTCGGAAGTGAAGTTGCGCATCATGCAGCCTACTGAGCACAGTTTAAGTCATAACATGACGTTCTGTGGCTGCACGAAAAGTATTATTCAACATGCTGGAGTTGCTGTCAGAGTTCCTCCGAGCCATAATCCGTAGGTGGCGGTCATCCACTGATGTAGTAGACCTTTGGCGGCCTCAACGACGTATGTCATCCACAGCTCCTGTCTCTCTGTATCTCCTCCATCTTCGAACAACATCGCTATGGTTTACTCTCAGATGGCTGGACACTTTGCTTGTTGAGAGCCCTTCCTGGCCCAAATTAACAATGCGGACGCGAGCCAACCGCAGTACTGACCGTCTAGGCATGGTTGAACTATAGACAACACGAGCCGTGTACCTCCTTCCTGGTGGAATGTCTGGAACATGTTTTTTGCTCGCGTATCATGTCATTTCTGTAAACCCAGAATCTACTATGTAGGAATCAACATGGATTCCGGAAACAGCGATCGTGTGAGACCCAACTCGCTTTATTTGTTCATGAGACCCGGAAAATATTAGATACAGGCTCCCAGGTAGATGCTATTTTTCTTGACTTCCGGAAGGCGTTCGATACAGTTCCGCACTGTCGCCTGATAAACAAAGTAAGAGCCTACGGAATATCAGACCAGCTGTGTGGCTGGATTGAAGAGTTTTTAGCAAATAGAACACAGCACGTTGTTATCAATGGAGAGACGTCTACAGACGTTAAAGTAACCTCTGGCGTGCTACAGGGGAGTGTTATGGACCATTGCTTTTCGCAATATATATAAATGACCTAGTAGATAGTGCCGGAAGTTCCATGCGGCTTTTCGCGGATGATGCTGTAGTATACAGAGAAGTTGCAGCATTAGAAAATTGTAGCGAAATGCAGGAAGATCTGCAGCGGATAGGCACTTGGTGCAGGGAGTGGCAACTGACCCTTAACATAGACAAATGTAATGTATTGAGAATACATAGAAAGAAGGATCCTTTATTGTATGATTATATGATAGCGGAACAAACACTGGTAGCAGTTACTTCTGTAAAATATCTGGGAGTATGCGTGCGGAGCGATTTGAAGTGGAATGATCATATAAAATTAATTGTTGGTAAGGCGGATACCAGGTTGAGATTCATTGGGAGAGTCCTTAGAAAATGTAGTCCATCAACAAAGGAGGTGGCTTACAAAACACTCGTTCGACCTATACTTGAGTATTGCTCATCAGTGTGGGATCCGTACCAGATCGGTCTGACGGAGGAGATAGAGAAGATCCAAAGAAGAGCGGCGCGTTTCGTCACAGGGTTATTTGGTAACCGTGATAGCGTTACGGAGATGTTTAATAAACTCAAGTGGCAGACTCTGCAAGAGAGGCGCTCTGCATCGCGGTGTAGCTTGCTCGCCAGGTTTCGAGAGGGTGCGTTTCTGGATGAGGTATCGAATATATTGCTTCCCCCTACTTATACCTCCCGAGGAGATCACGAATGTAAAATTAGAGAGATTAGAGCGCGCACGGAGGCTTTCAGACAGTCGTTCTTCCCGCGAACCATACACGACTGGAACAGGAAAGGGAGGTAATGACAGTGGCACGTAAAGTGCCCTCCGCCACACACCGTTGGGTGGCTTGCGGAGTATCAATGTAGATGTAGATGTAGATGTAGACTGTCAGACCGCCTCCGTCTAATAGGCGCAGCTCATGAATGGTGGTTTACATCTTTGGGTGGGATTAGTGACATCTCTGAACACTCAAAGGGACTGTGTCTGTGATACAATACCCACAGTCAACGTTTGTCTTCAGGAGTTCTGGGAACCGGGGAAGATTAAAAACTTTTTCGATGTGTGTATGATCTTGTTACCAGTACTGAAACAGAGTAAGCATCATCACATATTAAGCATTCTATTATATTGTCTCTACACAAATACATTGCCCCGATACTGCTTTACCTCCCGTCGATGGCTTTCAACTGGCGCTGTTCGTTCGGAAGTTAGCAGTTCAATAACATGGCTGCTTTATCATCATCATCATCATCATCATCTTGCGAGTATTCTACGGCTTGCGGCGCTTCTCGCTTCCCGTTTTCTATTTCCTCCGATTGTGCCCGTCTCTCGTAGTCCTCTTTCATCCATAGTCACTCAAATCTCTCTACTCGCTTTCTTCTTCCCGCAGTTGTCCACTACCTCACTGTCTTTGGCCATCGGCTACCACTCATGCTTTCCAGATGTCCACGCCAAAGGCGGTCCATATCTGAGGTGTCTGTCATTAATTTATCGACCTACATTGCCTCTCACATCTTGGTAGTTGGTACAGGGCACAGCTTAGAGATGCCAAAGCGTAGTCTACTAAACTCCACATCTAGTGAAAATAAATCGTTCCTTTGCCGCTTAATACTCAAGTTTGTGCACCGAATGTAGCGAGGTTTTCTACAACTGAACGATTTGTCACCTTTTTGACCCTTCTTTTTTTTTGTGATTCCGCAGGACAGAGATCAGCTGTCGTATGGTCCCATTGTCCTGTCCAGTTTTATTATTTATTTCATCTCCACGCTTTCACATTTGATGACATCATAACAATCAGATACTTAGAAGAGTTACATTCCCTGATCTTACTGGCTCCAGCCTCCAGATCCTCTACGCTAGTTGAGTCCATAAGCTCCTTCCTCCTTACCTATGATAGTGGTTGTTAGATTGGTCCATACCGCCCACAAGAGGGCGTTCCATCTTTCGTGGTCGGTGATGGGCGATTTTAAAAAGTTTTTGATTAGGTTCTAATCTTGCCTCGGGCATGGCAGTGTGTGATGTCCTTAGGTTAGTTAGATTTAAGTAATTCTAAGTTCTAGGGGACTGATGACCTTAGACGTTAAGTCCCATAGTTCTCAGAGCCATTTGAACCATTTTTTTAAATTAGGTTTTCATAAAAGTTTGACATAAATATTTGGTAAGAAATTATTATTATAAGCTGTAACTTGCTGTATCTCTGCTTTACAAATTTTATAGTTACTTCCCTGCTTTATAAATCACCATTACTGTGTAACCGGTGGGTGTTAACAAAAATTTACTACTAAGGGAGATACTGAAGTGGGCGGTAGCTAAAAACGGTTGAATACGATATTGTCACCAACCTTCAGACACTCAGTTTCTGTCATGCTTATTGTGAGGCCCCCATCTGTCATTTTCTCCTTTTAACGTCCGAAGCATGTTCTCAGCGCCATCCCGGTGTCCTGCTACTGTGATCCGATCATCAACAAAGAGAAGTGTGTACAGAATGTATCTGCCACAGCGACTCCCATTCCTCCATTTCTGCTCCTCCAGGCTTTAAGTGTTTCTTCCACACTGAATTTAAATAACGACGGCGCCGTAGGACACCCTTGGCGTAGCCCTTTTGTAGCAGGAATCTCCGGAGTCGCTGAATTTCCTGCTTTTGATGGCACTCACGCAGCCTGTATTGAGCTTCTTAACTCCTCTGACGTTAATAGTTGGAACGCCACAATTCTTCCTACTTGTTCAGGAATTGATTGTGGTGATATTCCATAAAGACATGAGCTCCTTGGTCTAAATCCATTCCATTCTTCCGATATTGTAGCTTGTATCCCTATTACTTCTTTTGAGATTCTCCCGTATAACAGCGCTAGTGATGGCATCACACTTGTGCCTGGAAATTTCCGCAGTTGTGTTTATCCCCTTGTTGCATACTGAAATCATAATAGATATTATACGAACCTCAGCGTCAGACACCATTTTTAAACGCTTCCCTGCATCAGCTCTCTATCACAGTACATCGAAATGCCGGCTGGGGTGGCCGAGCTGTTCTAGGCGCTACAGTGTGGAACCGCGCGACCGCTACGGTCGCAGGTTCGAATCGTGCCTGGGGTATATATGTGTGTGATGTCATTAGGTTAGTTAGGTTTAAGTAGTTCTAAGTTCTAGGGGACTGATGACCTCAGAAGTTAAGTTCAAAAAATCAAATCTGTGTGAAATCTTATGGGACTTAACTGCTAAGGTCATCAGTCCCTAAGCTTACACATTACAGCGTTTTTACAAATGATTGAAGCGATTTCACAGCTCTACAATAACTTTATTATTTGAGATATTTTCACAATGCTTTGCACACACATACAAAAACTCAAAAAGTTTTTTTAGGCATTCACAAATGTTCGATATGTGCCCCTTTAGTGATTCGGCAGACATCAAGCCGATAATCAAGTTCCTCCCACACTCGGCGCACCATGTTCCCATCAATGAGTTCGAAAGCATTGTTGATGCTAGCTCGCAGTTCTGGAACGTTTCTTGGTAGAGGAGGTTTAAACTCTGAATCTTTCACATAACCCCACAGAAATAAATCGCATGGGGTTAAGTCGGGAGAGCGTGGAGGCCATGACATGAATTGCTGATCATGATCTCCACCACGACCGATCCATCGGTTTTCCAATCTCCTGTTTAAGAAATGCCAAACATCATGATGGAAGTGCGGTGGAGCACCATCCTGTGGAAAGATGAAAATAGCTCCCTGCTTGCTTTATTCGTCGACTTTCGCGGGCTACGTGTGAAACTTGGCCGCACGCGTTCAACCGTTTCTTCGCTCACTGCAGGCCGACCCGTTGATTTCCCCTTACAGAGGCATCCAGAAGCTTTAAACTGCGCATACCATCGCCGAATGGAGTTAGCAGTTGGTGGATCTTTGTTCAACTTCGTCCTGAAGTGTCGTTGCACTGTTATGACTGACTGATGTGAGTGCATTTCAAGCACGACATACGCTTTCTCCGCTCCTGTCGCCATTTTGTCTCATTGCGCTCTCGAGCGCTCTGGCGGCAGGAACCTGAAGTGCGGCTTCAGCCGAACAAAACTTGATGAGTTTTTCTATGTATCTGTAGTGTGTCGTCACCATATGTCAATGAAAGGAGCTACAGTGAATTTATGAAATCGCTTCAATCATTTGTAATAGCCCTGTACTTAACCTAAATGATCCTAAGGACAAACACAAACACCCGTGCCCGAGGGAGGACTCGAACCTCCGCCGGGATCAGCCACACAGTCCATGACTGCAGCGCCCCTGACCGCTCGGCTAATACCGCGCGGCAGAAGTTAAGTCCCATAGTGCTCAGAGCCATTTGAACCATACATCGAAATGAAGAAAACATTAGCGAGAACATTCAAAATAAGTGCTAGACCACCACAATCTGAACACTCAATGCCAAAGCTAAAAAAAGCAGACATTAGTTTGGGAATGACGCTCGTACGTAAATACAGGCGGTATTGAAGAGAAAACGATATCGGATCCGCCGTGTTCCCTCGCAAATTTCCGGTTACGGGCTATAGAAGCGCGGGAAGGGGCGCGAGTGTTTTATCGCCGCTAAGCGCCGGTGTCAGATAGCAGCGCCGTATCTAATAGCGGCAGGAGGGCCTTTGTGGGTCCGCGCGCTGCGTCAGCACCTCTTCCCCCTCCCCCTCTCACCCCCACCCCCTCCACCGACCACCCTGCGCGCACTCGGGGCGAGCACGCGGCCACTCGTCCCGTCATCTGGCGATAAACCGTGGGGGGCGCGCGCACCACTTCCGGTGCGCCATTGTCTCCCTCCAAACGAGCTGCCGTCGCCCCCGCAAAGTGCCTTTCCGCTGAAAAAGTGAATTCAGCAGTAACACCGCCACCTGGTGACACGGACGCAGCGCTCCACCGCTTGCCCGGATAATCGCTGCCGTTATTACGATAGCGACTGTGTCGAGCAAAATGACAAGAACGTCATTAAATCAGTCTGGCATTCACAGGGTGTCCCAGGAACTATCACTCGAAACCAAAAAAAGGATAGTAAACTTGGGCTCTAAAACGCATACCTTAAGAGATATGAGCAAGTCTTCATCATCGATACTGTGAAAGAAATCTCTTCTACTGCGAGATCTACGCTTTCCATACCTCATAGGTTGTAGTGTGGACCACGGAAGAAGAAAACAAAGAATCCAATAAACATGAGCTTTAAAGTGGATGTCTTAAGAGCTGTGATCCCTTGCTCATCTTCACTACTGTGAAACACGTCTCTTCTACTAAACAAGTTCTCATATGTCTTAAGGAATGCATATTGGAACCAATGTATAGTAGACAATTTTTTTTTTGTTTTGGTCTATGCTACCTCCCACCTCCCCCCACCCCCTCCACCGGCCAAAGCATGGAAATCAAAGAGCCTGAAATAGAATAGATTTGTTCCACAATATCTGAGAGGTGGAAGGGGTAAAATACAGGCAGCGAAAGGCTATTTACAATTTGTACAGAAACCAGATGTCACTTACAAGAGTCGAGGGGCATGAAAGGGAAGCGGTGGTTGGGAAGGGAGTGAGACAGGGCTGTAGCCTCTCCCCGATGTTATTCAATCTGTATATTGAGCAAGCAGTAAAGGAAACAAAAGAAAAGTTCGGAGTAGGTATTAAAATCCATGGAGAAGAAATAAAAACTTTGAGGTTCGCCGATGACATTGTAATTCTGTCAGAGACAGCAAAGGACTTGGAAGAGCAGTTGAACGGAATGGACACTGTCTTGAAAGGAGGATATAAAATGAACATCAACAAAACCAAAACGAGGATAATTTGAATGTAGTCGAATTTAGTCGGATGATGCTGAGGGAATTAGATTAGGAAATGAGACACTTAAAGTAGTAAACGAGTTTTGCTATTTAGGGAGTAAAATAACTGTTGATGGTCGAAGTAGAGAGGATATAAAATGTAGACTGGTAATGGCAAGGAAAGCGTTTCTGAAGAAGAGAAATTTGTTAACATCGAGTATAGATTTAAGTGTCAGGAAGTCGTTTCTGAAAGTATTTGTATGGAGTGTAGCCATGTATGGAAGTGAAACGTGGACGATAAATAGTTTGGACAAGAAGAGAATAGAAGCTTTCCAAATGTGGTGTTACAGAAGAATGCTGAAGATTAGATGGGTACATCACATAACTAATGATGAAGTATTGAATAGAATTGGGGAGAAGAGAAATTTGTGGCACAGCTTGACAAGAAGAAGGGACCGGTTGGTAGGAGATGTTCTGAGGCATCAAGGGATCACAAATTCAGCATTGGAGGGCAGCGTGGAGGGTAAAAATTGTAGAGGGAGACCAAGAGATGAATTCACTAAGCAGATTCAGAAGGATATAGGTTGCAGTAACTACCGGGAGATGAAAAAGCTTGCACAGGATAGGGTAGCATGGAGAGCTGCATCAAACCTGTCTCAGGACTGAAGACCACAACAACTACAACATCATAGATAAAGTGCTCACAGTTGTTAAGCTACATATTTTACTGTATTTTTACTAGACTTCCCACTCGACCGCGTGGAACACCCTCTATACTCATATCTGGCCCTACAATAGTGATGAATACGCCCTTTCATACCTTATAAACTAAACAACGTCCGAAAAGGCCATGGACGCGCAACGGTAACGACCGGTCGCCGCGTCATCCTTAGCGCACCGCCCTACCAGCCGTATGGCAGTTTGAGAGACTGGAGCCGCTGCTTCTCAATCAAGTAGCTCCTCAGTTTGCCTCACAAAGGCTGAGTGCACCCCGTTTCATACCTTCAACTATAGTTTTCAGTAACGATTCGTGTCGTAAAAAACCATCTGGTCAAACGTATCAACACACATTTATTATTTCAGAACTGACCTCTAGATGTCTCTAGATGTGGACGTTACTGGACAAATAGAGTCGGAGACAATTGTGTGGTTATTAGAGAAGCAGTAACAACTGACCTGAAGTCCATACAACGTCATCAGAAAAACAATTCCTTCATGGACACCTCAACCCTTCTAAACTCCTCAGGTCGACTGTTGGTGATGTGATTCATAAGTGGAAACCGAATGAACAAACGCAGTTAACCTACACCAGGTAGGCATCGAGCACTGACGGACAGGGTCCATCGATCATTGCGGAAGTTGCAATGATTATGCGTAGAGAGTTAGAAAGAATGGGGTACAAATGTCGGGCAGCTCCTTATAAGCCACGCGACTCTGCAGTCAATGCTTAGCCACACTTGAGGTGTTATAAAGATCCACGCCACCGCATAATGCATGACTGGAAACGGACGATTTGGAGTTATGAAGCACGTTGTATCCAGTGGTAACTGGATGGAAAGATTTTGGATTGACGAATGGCTATAGAACGTTACCTGCCATCACGTATGGTGCCAACAGTGATATTGGGGGGGGGGGGGGAGGATGTAGTGTTAAGGTATGGTTCTTTTTTTGTTTTTTTTTCGTTGCTGCACTTAAGAAAACGCTAAGTGCAGAAGAATATAAACACATTTTTGACAGCATACAGTAGTGGAACAATTCGGAGACTTGCATGGCGATGCAGCCTGTTATAAGGCACAACCTGTGAGGCAGTGTTCTTCTGGACAACATCATTCCCGAAATGGAATAGTCTACACAGCGTTCCGACCTGAACCCAATGGAACATCTTCGCGGTGAAATATAACTTCGACCCGGCACCGAGCACCACTGCCTTCTCTGGTTTCTAATCGTAAGGAGGATTGGGCTACATCCCCTACGCATTCATTCAGACACGCCACTGAAAGCGCTACCAGCAGAGTTCAAGCCACCATGTGAGCGAATGGTGGTTTCACCCAGTAGTAGTATCTGCTATTATACTTTTAGCCAACGGCCTTGCTGCAGTGGTCACACCGGTTCCCGTCAGATCACCGGAGTTAATCGCTGTCGGGCTGCGCTAGCACTTGGATGGGTGACCATCCGGTCTGTCGAGCACTGTTGGCAAGCGGGGCAAACTGAGGAGCTACTTGAATGAGTAGTGGCGGCTCCGGTCTCGTAACGGCCGGGAGAGCGGTGTGCCGACCACATGCACCTCTAAATCCTCATCCAGAGACGCCTCTGGGCTTAGGATGACACGGCAGCCGGTCGGTACCGTTGGTCCTTCCAAGGCCTGTTCGGACGGAGTATAGTTTAATATGCTTTTAATTACATAGCATATGTGCTTAACAACTGTCTTTCTATCTTCGATTCATTATATTTTCATGTGCGATTTTTCTAGTTGGCTCTACGAAGGGCGACGTCATTCTTTAGTAGATTAATCCATATCGTCGTCTACAGAAGCCTGTAAAGCTATATTTGAAAGGTTTCCAAACTTTTGTGTCATTAATTGCACTACCACAGACTAGTATATTTTTACATGTTGTAGACTGCCCAATTTCACTCGCCTACACTTTACAGTCTCAGTAGTTATCTTACGTATTACGAGGTGCATTCAAGTTCTAAGGCCTCCGATTTTTTTATAATTAACTACTCACCCGAAATCGATGAAACTGGCGTTACTTCTCGACGTAATCACCCTGCAGACGTACACATTTTTCACAACGCTGACGCCATGATTCCATGGCAGCGGCGAAGGCTTCTTTAGGAGTCTATTTTGACACTGGAAAATCGCTGAGGCAATACCAGCACGGCTGGTGAATGTGCGGCCACGGAGAGTGTCTTTCATTGTTGGAAAAAGCCAAAAGTCACTAGGAGCCAGGTCAGGTGAGTAGGGAGCATGAAGAATCAATTCAAAGTTGTTATCACGAAGAAACTGTTGTGTAACGTTAGCTCGATGTGCGGGTGCGTTGTCTTGGTGAAACAGCACACGCGCAGCCCTTCCCGGACGTTTTTGTTCTTCAAAACATTTTCGTAGGATGCACCTGTTACCGTAGTGCCCTTTGGAACGCATTGGGTAAGGATTACGCCCTCGCTGTCCCAGAACATGGACACCATTTTTTCGTCACTGGCGGTTACCCCAAATTTTTTTGGTGGCGTTGAATCTGTGTGCTCACATTGAGCTGACTGGCGCTTTGCTTCTGGATTGAAAAATGGGATCCACGTCTCATCCATTGTCACAACTGACGAAAAGAAAGTCCCATTCATGCTGTCGTTGCGCGTCAACATTCCTTGACAACACGCCACACGGGCTGCCATGTGGTTGTCCGTCAGCATTCGTGGCACCCACCTGGATGACACTTTTCGCATTTTCAGGTCGTGTGCATTTTCAGGATTGTGTGCACAGAACCCACAGAAATGCCAACTCTGGAGGCGATCTGTTCAACAGTCATTCGGCGATCCCCCAAAACAATTCTCTCCACTTTCTCGATCATGTCGTCAGACCGACTTGTGCGAGCCCGAGGTTGATTTGGTTTGTTGTCACACGATGTTCTGCCTTCATTAAACTGTTGCACCCACGAACGCACTTTCGACACATCCATAACTCCATCACCACATGTCTCCTTCAACTGTCGATGAATTTCAATTGGTTTCACACCACGAAAATTCAGAAAACGAATGATTGCACGCTGTTCAAGTAAGGAAAACGTCGCCATTTTAAGTATTTAAAACAGTTCTCATTCTCGCCGTTGGCGGTAAAATTCCATCTACCATACGGTGCTGCCATCTCTGGGACGTATTGACAATGAACGCGGCCTCATTTTAAAACAATGCGCATGTTTCTATCTCTTTCCAGTCCGGAGAAAAAAATCGGAGGCCTTAGAATTTGAATGCACCTCGTATCACAGGAATATTTATGATATAATGTTTTTTTCATTGATAATCGGATCATCAATATTTAAGGCTAACAGTCCTCCTAAATTTACTTTCTAATAATAAGAAGCAACACGAGTATTACTGGCGCCATCTGGTTACATAACAGGTATGGTGCCACGCTGGGTAGCTGCGCGGTCTCCGGCGCCTTCTCACGATTCGCGTGGTTGCCCCCGTTGGAGGTTCGAGACCTCCCTCGGCCATGGATGTGTGTGTTGTCCTTGCCGAAGTTACTTGCATGTAGATTATGTAGTGTGTAAGCCTAGGGACCGATGACCTCAGCAGTTTGCTCCCGTGGGAACTTACCACAAATTTCCAGATTTCTTCCGATACAAATAGCAAGATGTTGGGACGTTGCTGTTTATCTCATTGCCAAGGTTTCCGCAACACCTAGAATTTATGGAGAACCCAAACTCCATAACCAGGGTTATCCACTGAGGCTAAAGTCAATGGAATCGATTCACTACCTATAGCATAGCGAAACACCTGGCATCCAAACTGTTTAGCCCTGTGGAAGAAACAGACTCTGCGTGAAGGTTTCTTCCCACTTTGTACAACTGACAAGGGAAGAGCGGATACAGCCAGGTAACATTATGGTTAGTTTTGACACCAAATCACTTTACCCAATATAAGTATGCAGAGAGGAGACAATTTGCTTTTTACAGGACCACGTGTCGATAAGAGAAGAGTGTGAATTAGAAAACATAAATAAATGGAAGGATCTTGTGGGCTGGAACCTTCAAGACTAGCTAAAAGTTTTAACCATGGACGACTGCAAGGGAAATGATTACCCGGATGACAACCGAAAAACTTAGACAGCAGTTAGTCTGGTACATCCACGGATATGGCAGACAGACAGGGGCAACCTTAGTAATCAGAAGAAGAAGAAGAAGAAGAAGAAGCAGAAGCACAGACCACCTGACATCTGTAATTTTGTGTACTTATGTCTGCCATCGACGAACTCCACCTGCCGCGGGAGATATTACACGTGCAATCAGATGAAGAGGCAAAAGGCTCGCTCCTCACCCGTTTCGCGGCGTACTACTTCTTGGAAACCTTTTGAGAAAACGGCCATAGGTTCTGCAGCGTTGCCCTCATTGCTGGCTACTGTATGTAGACGATACATTCGTTATCTGTTAACATGTGAAACCGAAATTGAGAAACTTCGTTCAGCACTCAAACAGCCTTCATAAGGAAAAAAACCGATGAGAGCGGTGCGATACCATTCTGTCCTGCATATACCAACTAGTCGTGCGTAGCGGACAAGTCATACTATTAGCGTCAAAAAAGAAATGAAGGGACTGTTCCACACGTTTCTCGCCAGTGTGTACGTCAACAACATTATAAAGGCAGTCAAGACCGTTTGGAGTCCATCAAGTGAAGAGGGAAACGAAGAGCAGACTGTGCACTTACGGTATGTGAAGGGCATTCAGTGAACATCTAGCCCGACGGAGTAACAAATAAACTTTCTGCAGCAGCCGCAGCATCTACCACATGACTGGTTCCATAAGGGCACCAGTGAACAACAGTAATACTGCAGGAGTATATGAACTGTGTTGTGAGTGTGTAGTTGCATAGATGAAGGAGACAGGGTGGCCACTCGGAGCGTGCGTGGCGTTAGATGAATGTGAAGTGCGATCAGCACAGCACAAAAAATCGGCGATGGTGGAACATGGCCGTGATTGAGGACGGCCTATCATGTTCCAGGAAGTCCGTGTACTGGAAAAATTAGTCGTGGAAGCGTCAACGTATAACACGAGAGACCACTGAAATTATTAAGCAGCCTGACAGCATTAATGGAGAAGATGTCTAAAAACGGGTCAGCCTATACAAATAGCTATGTAGGAAGTGCAAACGCGTTTCCGAGCACACCAGGAACACAACGTGCCCGCCGGAAGCCAGCCGCTTATTTCCACACAGGCGGCAGCCATCGACACGGTGGATAGTCCACGAATAGTTTCCTTCCTACCCTCTCCCTCTCGTCACACGAACCTATTATATTCTAGGGCCAATAAAGATCCGGAGATATTTCCAATTGACACCAGTACTTTGCTGTAAACAGGGCATCCTTTCCTCCAGTAAATCCAATCTTGCCATGATGAAGGCAGTTATAATTAGACTGCAACTTTGTTATAAATTATGTACGTTAAAGTATTTTACGAGGGTGAGTCAAAAGAAAACCTTAAATTTGTGATAACAAATCGAAATTTCGCGCAGTTATCCTGTAAGTTGGTAAGCGTGCTACAAACAGCGTGCAGAATGGGCTGTAGGTGGCAGCATAGTGCAGATGCACACATACCGTCGCAGTATCAGTATAAAGATGGGCACCCCACTTGCAACTTGCACTAGGGAAGAACAGCGCTGTGTTATTATTTTTATGCGTAGTGAAGGTTTGAAACCTATTGAAAGTAATCTACAACTGAAGGTTCAGTACACTGATGCATGTTTGTCACAGCAGCAAGTCTACGAATAGAGTTGGAAGCTCGCAAATGGTGTGACTTCAGTGGAAGATGCTCCTCGTCCAGGTCAGGTGCAACGAGTTTTGACTCCACAGAACATTGCAGCAGTTGAAGCCATAGTGAAGGAAAACCGCCGAGTGACACTGAATGACATTGCAGCATGTTCACAGATTCGTCATGGGTCAGCACACCACGTTGTGCATGATGTGCTCCAGTTTCACAAAGCGTCTGCAAGATGGGTGCCACGGTTGCTGACTCCTGAAATGAGAGAACGACGTGTTGATGCTTGTGAAGAACTTCTTCGGCGCTTGGAACGAGAAGGTGATGGTTCTCCATCAGCATGGAAGGTTATGCTGACTCTCTTTTGCGACGAAAAAGGCGTCATTTTGGAGCATTACATACCTAGAGGGACCACTGTCACCAGTGCATGCATCATACACAGATCTCCTTAGAAATCATCTGCGGCCTGCAATGAAATCAAAGCGTCTTGGATTGCTGTTAACAGGAGTCCTTTTACAACATGACAGTGCAAGACCCCACATTCCCCGTATGACAGTTACAACAATCACGGACCTGCATTTTGAGTGTCTTCCTCATCCATCATACTCACCAGTTCTTTCCCCAAGTGATATTCATATGTTTGGACCACTCAAAGACGCAATGGGAGGAAAGAAGTTCCGTCCTGATGAAGAGGTACGCCAAGCGGTGCTTGAGTGGTTGCGCGGTTTAACAAAAGAATTTTTTTCTAAAGGAATTTATGCTCTTTGTAAGGGCTGGAGGACTTGCCTTGAGCATGGGTTCAAATGGCTCCGAGCACTATGGGACTTGACTTCTGAGGTCATCAGTCCCCTAGAACTTAGAAATACTTAAACATAACTAACCTAAGGACATCACACACATACATGCTCAAGGCAGGATTCGAACCTGCGACCGTAGCGGTCGCGTGGTCCCAGACTGTAGCGCCTAGAACCGTTCGGCCACCCAGGCCGGCAGAGCATGGTGGGAGATTATGTTGAAAAGTGATACAGCTTTGTACCACTTTTGCACAATAAAATAATAATATTTAAAAAAATATTTGAGGTTTCCATTTGACTCACCCTCGTATTTTATACAGTAACACGGAACATCACCCAGAAGAATTTCAATCATTTTACTCATTTTACTAATCTTAATCATCAATTAGCCATTCTTCTCACACACCGTTTGTGAATGTGTATCACTGACACATAGTGTTACATGTTCAATATATGTATACGACTACGTTTTTTATATATAACTGAAGTTTTTCAGTGACTATGTAACTAAAATTTTGTAATGAATTTGTGTTCTGTAACTTAGTATTAAGAAAAGAAAATGACTGATCCATGCTTTCGTATCTGATCGACCAACAGTAAAAACGACGTAACGATGTGTAGTGCAGATGGGGAGGGGGGAGGAGGGGAGGGGAGGTAGCGGTAGGAAGGCGCAAAGATGTTAAAGATGAAAGCTTGAAGTGAGTGCGTGACAAGACAGCACAGATTTAGTCAGACAAGAGCCATCATACCGTAGAATAGAGGCAACGTGGTGCAAGCGGAATGAGGAAACTGCCTCGCTTGGACTGCATTATTATCCTGAAGGAGGAGTAGTAATTAAACTGGGATCCGTAACACTTTTTAAGAAGCTATACTGGGATTAATGGATGGCATCTGGTTGCAAAAAATGGCACGTGTGAGACACAAAATGAAAGAGGCTGCAGAAACTGGTTTCAAATTATGTGTCTCATCTGATCAGTATTTGTGACACTTGTGAACATCGCTCGAAATATCCACTAGAATTAAGATGCACTGTCGTGCCTGACGCGGGTTCAGTTTTACTAGTTACGTTGTTATTAAAGAAAACAAGCGGTTACAGAATACTTCGATGTTCTCTATGAAGTCACAGCTACATAGTATCACATCTTTACAGTGCTTCATGTAATTGACTCAACTGCAAGAAATGGAAAACTGGCCGTTTGTTTTTATGGTCTTCGTAATTTATTGAAGCTTGTCCCACATAGAACTCAAAATCATCAACACGATAACATAGGCGGTGGCATAGCACAGTATCACATATAAGGAGAGTTTACACGGATCGTTTGTCTCGTAATATTTCTAG
Organism: Schistocerca piceifrons; assembly: GCF_021461385.2. NCBI lineage: Eukaryota > Metazoa > Arthropoda > Insecta > Orthoptera > Acrididae > Schistocerca > Schistocerca piceifrons. The sequence goes on from NC_060141.1 coordinate 87,151,097, forward strand.
CAAGCTTCAGCCTTGCCTGGTTTCCGGTGTCAGGTATAACGTACTTGATCCAAATGCAGTACAATGTTTACAGATTAACCTCAATACGCAGGTCACTAATAAATCTTCCAATTTGTGTTAAATACGAAAATGTGTCCGTAACTTTTATTTAATATTTCGACCTCTTTGAAATGTTCAGTAACTATAAGATATTACTTATCGTTCTTGTTTTTAGTAGAATATAAAATATGTTCTCGCCTGTTGTTCAGCTGCTATCGTGCTCCTAAAACACAATTAGAATTTAATATTAACTTGTTTCTGAAAACTAAATTCCAAATTTTACACAATATTTCGGTGTTACCGAAATCCAAATAGAATGTCAGTGTTGGTATTTATGTAAATTAAATTTGTTTTAAAATCTAGATTTGAGAAGCAATTTACGTATTTAATACTTGGATTATAACACAGCTCCACAGTTTCGACATGATTTAAAGTGGATGTTGAATACTCTGTGCTCGAAGCTTTGTAATAGTCTATGAATTACGAAAGGTAATGAATGTTACAAACATGTAATTTTTAAAATTAAATGTTTCGGCAGATTATATATTAATTACATTCATTTGATAATTTGGTTGGTGTTTAGGCTTACAATGAAATGTGTTATTAAGGCGAAGTAAATAAAGTAATATCCACTGTTAAGCTATTTTCCAAGGTGTTATCGTAAAATATTTAGAAGTCATCAAGGCCTTTCTTCTCCATTTTAACTCAAGATTATGTAAGCTAAATATTACAAAAATTATGTAAGCATATTTTCATAGTATCCTGGCATTAATTGTTCCTCTAAGGGAATTATAATCTAGCGAGTAAACTTTTAGGGAATAACTCGAAATAACTCGATACACAGCAAACACTGTTCTACTCGACGGTACACGGCTTGATTCAGTAATGTAGTATCCGATACACCGTATAAATAGTGATATTTTTCAGATATTTCATGCTACCTGCAATAGGTTTCTTCTCCACACCTCTGTAACTTATTATCGAAATATCTACAATTTTTATTCGAAGCAGGATCTCGAAACTTGTAATTTTGCGATATGTTTAGACTGTGATTGCAGGTTACATAATTGACGTTGTATGATGTACTGTTGATGCATGAATTCATCAATGTTGTTATTATTCTATTGTTATTTCATATCCGGAGTAACGTTTAAAAGAATATGACTGAAGTATTGATAGTTCAATCTAGCACATGTTATAATGAGAATGGGTTTTCGTTACAGTTACAGACTAGCTGGCAGAACTTTCCCAGTGAAGTAAGGCATGGCATGCTTATTCTCGAATTATTTCCATTAATTCCCGTCCGAAAAGACAGTTATGCTGACAATTTTCACTTAGTTAATGACGCTAAGTAATAGTATGGTAAACGGAACTGGCTGTCGTGCTTGGACTGGCGATTTTTTACTAAAAGTGTCCCAATTTACAGCCGGCCGGTGTGGCCAAGATGTTCTAGGTGCTTCAGTCTGGAACCGCGCGATCGCTACGGTCGCAGGTTCGATCCTGCCTCGGGCATGTATGTGTGTGATGTCCTTAGGTTAGTTAGGTTTAAGTAGTTCTAAGTTCTAGGGGACTGATGACTTCAGATGTTAAGTCCTATTGTGCTTAGAGCCATTTGAACCATCAGAGAAACCGGTAAAAACAATCTTAAAATAACGAACGATATTAGTACTACGCACGTATTCCTCGCGGTGGAACGTGTAATGCCAGTACTTGAAACAGTAGTGCACCAAATGGAACGACAGAGAAGCATTTGTTACGATCAAAGGTACAACCTGCCTCGCACTCCACAGTGATCCCTAGTGTATATATGTAGGTGGCTGTTGCTCCTCGTATCTTGATTACACGTGGGTGTAGCATTATTTCTCTGTTAGCCTCCCTGGCACCTCGACGTCACACAAACACCCGGCGGCCGGGCTCACTTTCACACCGCGCCCTCTCGGTGAAAGAAACGCGGCAGAGCCGACAGGATACGACGAGAAAGTGCGGTAGCGATGACAAGGAGCGGAGGGTATTTTCGTTGCGGATGGCTGGGGAATTGATGCGCCGCCTGGGTAAACAGCGCGGGCGCAGCGGCTAGCGAATTGAATTTCGGCGGCGCGGCACCCCCATTCGGCTAGAGACGAAGTCTCTGCTGCGGGCCGGATCAGCTGCGAGCCGTCAGCGCGAAAGTCGAGGCACTGGCAGTCAGTGGTGACACGTTTTCTCAGATTTGTGAGTTCGTTACTCATTGCCTCGGCTCTCGCAGGAAAATGGACCAATATGGCAGAACGGAATTATCGTAACTCTTGTAGACTGTTAATTGACTGCAGACCTATGTTACAAAGAGACCGCAAGGCAGTCGGATTTGTGTAAATTGTATATTCACGGTAGGTGAAGTTCGCAATTAAATATCAGTCACACAAAGCGGTTCGATGCAACTCTCAAAAACACTCAAGAAAATCGGCTTTGAAGTTTAGCGTCGTTAAAATGATGGTTGAAATGGCTCTGAGGACTATGGGACTTAACACCTGAGGTCATCAGTCCCCCGTAACTTAGAACTACTTAAACCTAACTAACCTAAGGACATCACACACATCCATGCCCGAGGCAGGATTAGAATCTGTGACCGTCGCAGCAGCGCGGTTCCGGAGTGAAGTGCCAAGAAACGTTCGACCACAACGGCCGGCCCTTAAAATGAGATCTATTTTTCGAAAGAGCACAGAGGTGTGGTAGAGTCATTGCCTGCCATGTGGGTGACCTGGCTTCGATCCCCGGCTGTGTTACATTCGTAAACAACGGTATACACTTTACACGTCAGGGTGGTTTTAGGAACTCTGGTGGGCATACTGGACGTTTTACCTACACGTAAAATGAGAAATGCCAGAATTCAAAGAAAAATGGATTTTATTCCAAAGAACTACTACTAAGAGTGAACTGCACATGGTACGGAAAGAGCATTTCGCCCTTAATAGGAAGGACCGGTGCACAAGTCCAGAGGCTAAGGAAACTAGCAAGCAAGAGAGCGACCAGCTGTTTCAGCCGCTACCTCGTCGACCCTCTTGCGCAAGTCACGTGATGGCACGTGGTTCTCCCATTGACGGGTTTGTGGCAAAAAGGTTGCGTCTTTCACTCAGCAATACTGTGGTGGCGTCACTAACTCGGTGTAATAGCGCGGGAGCCAGCCACAAGTAACGCGGAGTAGTTTACTTAACTGCTCACTCGCTGCCGCAGGCCAAGTTAAAATGATGGAAGCAGAGTATAACAAAAGATTCTATTATTACCTGTTACCATGTTCAATATTCTCGGTGCCTTTATCTGAAGTGTATATAAAAGATTGGCAGTTAAGAATATCTGTAATGAAAACTGGATTTTTTTCGTGATATAAAATTAGAAATAACAAGTATTTTCGTAAAAATCACAATTAGCCCTGTGTTAACTAGCACTTATTTTATCAATTTTGTAATTAAATTAAACTGAACGAAAACAAACGATAGAGATAATGATCAAAACAAGGCTCCAACCAGCGATTACTAGTCTCGAGTGCTACCGAGTTTTTTCCATCTCTGTAAATTTCTTTGTTATACGGGATAATAATGGGTAACGCACCTTTCTTTAACATTTTGCATTATCCAGAAATCGAACCCAGAGCTCCTACTTGGCAGACGAGTACCCTACCACAGAGCCACAGTGCCTGTTGAAAAACAGATCTTTCTCTAGTGTCAATCGTAAAACTTCAAAATTTCACATTCGCTGTTCTCGAGAATTTCTTTATGTCACAATTGCATCTATCAGCCTTCTGAAATTTATATTTGAGTTCTTAACTTCACGCAACATATATACAAAAAATCAAAAAAATACGCACGTTGTGTAGTCTCATTGTTAGTTGTACAACTGTTCGTAGTGACTATGGTGTGGTATCTTAGTCAGTTGAGAAACTGGACTTATAATTTCTTGTCAGAGATACTAGTAACTTTCAAAAAGTCATGTAGTGAACCAGAATTCACATCTGGGGGTCGCCAAGGAGTATGAAACAGCTTCTGAAAGTCTTAAGCTATATAAAAGATTTACCCGATTGTCTGAGTAGTCATATTTGTCACCTACTAAAGTCATAAGAAGTTCTAAAGAAAAATGGCAAAATGTTTTTCAGATCTTATGTTACAAGTGGAAATTGACCTTAAACAATAAAATGTGTAAGGTCCTCCACGTGACACTTAAAAAGATCGATTGTCTGTGTTCAGCACCCTGTATTCAGCACCTGTAAAGTGATTTCAAAACTTGGACAGACTCCCCATCCATTGACATGTGTTAATTTCCCTGCACCTCTTGTAGTTTCGCCAGTCGTCTTCTGATGTACTTACGAACATCACTGATTTATCGCGAAATAGGAGAGACAGTCTCGGATATGACGCACCACCGCGCTCCATTCTAGCCTGATGCAGCAACACTGATTCAATGTTTCAGAAATGAAAAACCGGAAATATTTCAAATGTTTTATTAATAATGACGGGTCTCGGATATGAAATGTAATTTCAGGTGGGAGTCATTAAAATAAAGGCCTTCTTCTGTTGCGGAGCTATCTTCTCAAGAAGGAGAACACATTTGGTTAAGTCCCACAACATAGGGAGAAATGACCATTGTAAATAAGTAAGAGAAATAAGAGCTTTTACTTAGGTTTTCATTCCTCCCATGTCCTATTCGAAGGAAGCACTTGAGGATTCAAGACAACCAGAAACAATATTCCTAGGACGCCAATGTCGATGGTTTTAGAGAGGTGCATATGAGGCCGGAAGATGACATACGAATTACCGAAACTGACAGAGAAAATAAAAGAACTTCTCAATTTCCACGGTTGATGGCGAATTTCTTTGTTAAATAAATTATTGATAAATAGTGTTTCTATGAACCCGCTGCCAGACAGTTATCTGTGAATAACAGAACGGTCATGTAGATGTGGAGGTAGACGTTGAAATAACGATCTTAGGGTACTTCTCCTTTCTCAGAAACTTTCCTACACGCACGTAGAAGAAGAACGAAAGATAGACTACGTGCCTAACATCTGAGGCCCTATGGTGGAGCTTATACAGTGTAAGGGAGTATGAGACTTCAGTCTTTAAAAGTCTAGGCTTAAAAGTGCAGAACCGGTAGGATAAGCAATGAAATCTACAGAACTGAAGTGAAAGTAACGGCAGTGTAGGGTCGAAAAGGCAAGGTCATACTAGAAAAAGTTTAAGGCCCGGTTGGAGCTTGCCATAACTATTGTTCAACTTACACGTTTAAGAAACAATAAGTGAAATGAATGAAAGGCACGGAAAAGAAAAGTAAAAGATTACAAATCCGATCCTAATGTTTGCAGATGACGTAGCCTCTCTAGTCAAATGTGAAGAAGCCTTGTTTAACGGGAGGGACAGTACACAGCAATGCGTGTGGTTTAAGGGCACAGTGACAGAAGTCGTGAAGTAAGAATAAGAAGGAATACAGTCTTGATGTCAAGTAAGACTGGGAGCTAAATGTAGTGAATAACGTGAAAGTATTCACACAGAAAGCAAGGAAGATATTGTAACTAGATTTACATAACCGAATAACGTATTAGATGCTTATGGCCGGTGTCATATTGAAAGTGTTCGTCTAGGGCACACTGTTGCACGTAAGTGAATTCGGAAATCAGTCTGAGGAGAAACCAGGAGTATTTGACTGAGGTGATACCGAAGAACGTTAAAAGCTGAGTGGGCAGATAAAGTAGGAAGTGAAGAATAAGTGAGGATGGAAGACAATGGAAGAACGTTATGAGGAGCTGTAGGTTAGAGGATATCTACTGCGGCGTCCAGGAATAGCTAACTTGGCAAGGGAAGAAGCAGTAGAGGGTAAAAAGTAGTAGGAGCAGACCAATAATAGAAAACACAAAGCTGGTAACAGAGGATGTTCAGCCAAGTAATTACGTAGAAGAAACATTAGCTGAAGGTACGGAGAAATGACAGCCAACATTAAAGCGGAAGAAAAATGGAGAAATGAAAAGAAAAAGAAAAATGGAAAAACACCTAATTTTGTAATTTATTGTCGAAGGAATAATAATTCGTTTCATATCCCATTTTTGTCAGTGACATTACTTGCAACGAAGGCTGTAGGAGAAATTGCCGCAGTCTCTGATATGAGTACGAGCATCGTATGGTATTTCAGAAGACGTTCCGAACAGCATGCGAGTTGGGATAGTCTCTGTGTAGACTCCCTTAGTTTAGCCAATATAGCAACGATTACAGCTGGATGGCGGAATGAACCAATGAGAAACTCTCAGTATTCAGAAACAAGTCAGTCTTAAGAAAAGCGCTGCTTTGTGTAAGACTAAACATTTCCTCATATTTAGTAATTTACTCTTATTTTAGGAAAAAATCCGGGACTCAGTCGTCTAACGTCGTCGAATGAAGGTAATACGTCGAGTGATATAACGAAACAATGAGTTTTTGGTAGTTTTGAGTGTAGTCGACGTACGTTGTCCTTTTTAGTGGAAGATACCGTGATATGACGATGGTTCAAATGGTGGTTATGATCGTAAGTCACCGTCTGATGCGACGTTGTATTTCAGGTCCACTGGTCAAGCGAAGAGTCTTCCACCGTCAAAGGCGTGCTGACACGATAATAGGAAAATGCAGTATGCATATGATGAACATTAATAGCCAAGTCTTAGGGGATAACATCAGCCGTTTAACTGTCGATGACACAAGTGATAGAACGTTGGAATTTCAGGGTGTAGCGTCGGCACCGTCTAGTATGTACACAATCTGTGCCGATCTCTTCTAGAGTGCGTAGAAAATATGGTGGTGATGTGGCCAAAATTGTTGTTGTTATTCTGAAACAGAAGTGGAGTCACTATATAAGGAAGGAAAAGCTGCTGGAAGCGCTGGTTGGAAATTTGGAGTAGTTCGTGTTTATTAAACTGGCAAAATTCCTTTGCCACTCTGGAGCGTTTCATTGTGATTTGAATTTTGTCTGCCATGTCTTTGAAATGTTATCCCAGAAATTTTCCTTGCTAAGAGTGGTGAGTGTTTGGAGAAATGCATGATACATGCTGCGCTATCTTAGAGTGCACTGTAAGACAGCGCAGAGTGTATCATGCATTTCTCCAGGTGTATCGATGCTGTTGACAGTCGCCTGAAAAAAATTTTTACCTGTTGAGTGAATTTCAAGTACCTAGTTCAAGTAATCATCTAGCGTTCTATAGATTGTGTCCTGATTTGCGTAAATGATTCTCCTTTTATACTATTAGACTAAGTAAATTTGGTTTTGTTTGCAGATGACACAAGTATAAAAACAAAAACTAGTACACTGCGCTCGTAGTCAAATGTTAGATAAATCATTATTTGAATAAACGAACAGGTCGTTCAGCGCAAGTTGTTTAACATTATATTTTGAGAACGCTAATATGATAATTTAATATTCCCCACGGAACTAGACAATCTATATTTGCTGTGTTGAAGCCTTGCGCCCATGCATCCAGCAACCAACAACACACAAGCGTTATGCAGGCAAAAATCTCGCAGGGAACAGCTCTTCAGACAAGGGATGCCGCACTTTGTCTGGCAACCACCAGGACACAACCGAAGCCACCAGAGGTCACTGGCCCCAAAGACCTTTCTTCCTCCAAGGGCTACATGAACGAAAGTAGTACCTTGAGCATCCTCGTAACGGATCATTATATATACCGACTCCTTAGCTTCTCTCGAACAATCCGCTGCGAGTTTCCTGGACCAGACGGCGACTGCAAAAGCATACCTACAACTAAAATTTCGCTCTGGGGACTTTAATTTTTGCACGCTCCTTCCGGACTTTGAATGTGAGATGCTTAGGAGATGGAAACTTGATTTTAGAACTTTGCTGCGACGTTCAGGCACACCGTCTTCAGATACTGCTATTGTTCTCACAATATTCAAGGGGCTATTTTTTTCAATTATTGTGTTGGAAATTAACTCCCATCGGAAATGATTGTTTATGTGTGTTCCAATAAACCTCATTTTCTGTACCAGCGATTTTTTTTATGCAACACCTTTGGCAGACATTGCACTATTACAGTGGTATGCTCAAACAGTGATTAAGTAGGGTTAGGTTTTTGAGTCTACAGTAATTGGAAGAACGCTTAGCATCTCAGTTCATTTACATCTGAAAAACGCATACGTGATTAAAGATTCCATTTAATTAAAGATACTTGGGTAGTTAAACAATCTTCGTATTACAAATCACTGAAGAATTAAGTAGCCACATTTTGGGTAAACACAACGTAAACTTTGTATTTTGACAATAGTTTCACAATTTCCTGGGCAGTCATCGTTATTCCTTTTTTTTCTAACCGCAGGTTCCTCTGCGTATTATTAAACGTCTCGTGCATAATGAGATGGAGTTTCAGACGACACATCATTCTGTTGCGCTACTGGTTCTACTCTGTTGAACAGTACATTTACAGAAGAATCTTTAAAGTAATAAGTTACGTTACAATAACAAAATTCACCGGGTCATGCTATTTCTTCCTCTGTCACTTAAATAAAATATGCGTTCCTTACATCTCCTCACATCCTACAGACCAGTCTGTGCGATACGTGCCCACCCTTGATGAAATTCAGATACTCAAATCGAAATAAGATTTGCATCACCTCGGTTCCGAGAGTTCCGGAAATTGTACAGAAAACTGGATTAGAGACCAACATAAACATCATTTCCTCCTTTTTATTGCTCTTGAAAACCACACATTGCATGCGAGATCTCCAGAGGTCATGGTCCAGATTGCTGTACACATCGGTACCCCGAATTCCCACAAGCACCTCCTCTTGAATTGTTGCATGCTTGTATTCGTCGTGGAATACTAAAGTTCATCAAGGCAGTGTTGGTCCAGATTGTCCCATTCTTGAACGGCAGTTCGGTGTAAATCCCTCAGAGTGGTTGGTGGGTCACATCGCCCATAAACAGCCCTTTTCAATCTATCCCAGGCATGTTCGTTAGGGTTCATGTCTGGAAATTATGCTGGCCACTCTGGTCGAGCGATGTCGTTATCCTGAAGGAAGTCATTCACAAGATGTGCACAATGAGGCCGTGAATTGTCGTCCATGAAGACGAATGCTTCGCCTATATGCTCCGACATGGTTGCACTATCGGTCGCAGGATTGCATTCACGCATCGTACAGCCGTTAAGGCGACTCCATGACCACCAGCTGCGTACGCCGGCTCCACATAGTGCCACCCCAAAACAGCAGGGAACCTCCACCTTGCTGCACTCATTGAACAGTGTGTCTAAGGCATTCAGCCTGATCGGGTTGTCTCCAAACACGTCTCCGACGATTGTCTGGTTGAAGGCATATGCGATACTCAGTGGTGAAGAGAATATGATGTCAATCCTGAGCGGTCCATTCGGCATGTTGTTGGGCCCATATGTAGCGCGCTGCGTGGTGACGTGGCTGCAAAGATGCACCTCACCATGGACGTCGGGAGTGAAGTTGCGCAGCATGCAGCCTATTGCACGCGACGTCCTGCGGCTGCACGAAAAGCATTTTTCAACGTGGTGGAGCTTCTGTCACTGTTCCTCCGAACCATAATCCGTAGGTAGCGGTCATCCACTGCAGTAGTAGCCCTTTGGCGGCGTGAGCGAGGCATGTCATCGACAGTTCCCGTCCCTCTGTATCTCCTCCATGTCCGAACAACTTCGTTTTGATTCACTCCGTGACGCCAGGGCACTTCCCTTGTAGAGAGCTGTGCCTGGCACAAAGTAACAACGCGGACGCGATCTAACCGCAGTATTGACCGTCTTGGTGTGGCTGAACTACAGACAACACGAGCCACGTACCTCCTTCCTGGTGGAATGACTGGAACTGATCGGCTGTCAGACACCCTCCGTCTAATAGTCGCTGATCATGCATGGTTGTTTACATCTTTGGGCGGTTTTAATGAGATGTCTGAACAGTCAAAGCGCCTGTATCTGTGACACAATATCCACAGTCAAGCTCTCTCTTCAGGACTTCTGGGAAACGGTGTGATGCGAAGCTTTTTTTGATGTGTGTGTAAGTTTCCAGTCTAAGCGGTGGAAGTTTGTAGCTCTCCTGAGTGTAACGGTGTAGCACTGGAGCAGTTCCAGGTTAATGTAGGGGAACACACACACACACACACACACACACACACACACACACATATATATATATATATATATATATATATATATATATATATATGTATATGTATATATATACTATGCCCCCTCCCCTCCCCCCTCCACACACACACGAACATACATACACAGATACAAACACAACACACGAAAATAATGCGCAACGCTCTTTTTAATTTTAACGACGTCTCATAAATTGACGATCATCCTATCAAAATAAAATACAGTAGTGAACTGGATACCTTGAGGTCAGGAACGGTTCTTCTTTAGTGTTATAATTAACAGCAATCAGAGCTTTTACAGTCAATTTCTCGTGGTCTTCAGGTACACTATTCTGCAAACTTCAGGATGAGATAGATAAAGTAACGTTCTAACTACTGCGTGAAAGCGAATGAAAGTATGGGTTCATGCTGTACAGATCGTGCACAGCAAGTCGGAGGTCACATGGCGTGAGTTCACCGTAACTATAGCGAGAAATAGGGCCACGGTAGCACTGATAATAAGCCGTAATGTTTCAGAGTCTTATCATCTAACGTCGGGCACTCCCTCAGCAGTATAACAAGGTGAGACAACGTATTCCAGGTGAGCGGACCGATGTCGTAAACAGTGTCCAGTGACAGAGGCAGTGAGAAGACGGCGTTGTCGTGTAGTTGATGGTACACTGGTCAGTCGATTGCTGGAAGAGAACTGTCTTTCGCCTGCTCTGTAGCCAGTTTATATTCCCCACCAAAAGCCAACATGCGTGGCCGTTGCAGCTGAGCATAGTTACCACCGCTTGTGGTGGAACTGCTAAACGTACATTGTTCAAGGTCTCCGTCGTCGATACGTTCATGTCTATCGATGACTTTCCACACTTATCTTACAGCTAATTGCAACAATCTGAACTCTTTGACACTGTTCAGAGTGACTACTGCCACACTAAGTGCATGCATTACGACCTAACCTATAAAAAGGACTTACGGTTACAGAATGTTTTGGCCGTAGTGCTTGCACTCGTGGTTTGTTGCTGCTACTTCAGACTCTACTCTCTAGAGTGTCTATTTCACGGTCAAATTGATGGACGCTTGTTGATAACCTTCTCCCACACGTTCCTACATTATGTCCATAGGTCCTACTGTATGAACTGCTTTTTGGCTATAATCTCCATCAGCTCTTGTGACTTTATCGAACAAACTGCTCATCAGTCTTTGTCCATACTGAAAAAATTTCTTCCACTCAAGATAGCGATTTCTTCCTGCAGCAAGCAATAAATACATGCTTGGCAGTTCCTGCAAAATGAGTAATGCTCCATCTTCAATCGTATGAGCGTGAAATAAATACAGGGTGGTCGGAAATTCCCGTTACAGACTTCCAGGGCTTGTAGAGGGGAGTGAGTACATCGGATTTTGAATAGGAACTCATGTCCGGAAATGTCACCCAACGAGACTACAGAGCGACAAAGTTATAGGCCCAGGCGTCTGTAAATGTACGTATATACGGGGTGATTCCGTGATGATGTTACAGACTTTCTAGGATGATGGAGAACGATAAATGTATTAACTAGAATTAAGGATCCTTGTGCCGGAAACCAACGAGTCGAAAGTCATAAACGAAAACCGTTCTCATACCTCTGACAGTTGAATACATGTACCGGTTCTTGTGTTGCGAAGAGTGTAGGGTTGGTAACTTTCAGAGCAGGTAGTATGGACAAGAACAAGAAAAAATGTCCAGTAAAGTGCGTACCTTCACAGCTATGAACACTTGCTCAGTAGAGGAGACGTGTTTCACATTAGTCAAGATAAACGACAGCTCCTCAGGAAAGGCATTTAGAGCCCACGTTTACTGGAGATTTTTCTCGTTTTTTTGTCCACACCACCACCACTGAAAGTTACCAGCCCTAAACTCTTCGTAACACAAGAACCGGTACATGTATTCAACTGTCAGAGGTATGAGAACGGTTTTCGTTTATGACTTTTAACTCGTTTGTTTCCGGCACAGATATATTTAATTCAAATTAACACATTTATCATTCTCCATCATCCTAGAAAGTCTGTAACATCATCACGGAATCACACCGCGTATACGTACATTTACAGACGCCCGCGCCTATAACTTTGACGCTCTGTAGTCTCGTTGGATGACGTTTCCGGACATGGGTTCCTATTCGGAATACGATGCACTCACTCCCCTCCACAGGCCCTAGAAGTCTGTAACGGGAATTTCCGACCACCTACATCTACATCTACATTTATACTCCGCAAGCCACCCAACGGTGTGTGGCGGAGGGCACTTTACGTGCCACTGACATTACCTCCCTTTCCTGTTCCAGTCGCGTATGGTTCGCGGGAAGAACGACTGTCTGAAAGCCTCCGTGCGCGCTCTAATCTCTCTAATTTTACATTCGTGATCTCCTCGGGAGGTATAAGTAGGGGGAAGCAATATATTCGATACCTCATCCAGAAACGCACCCTCTCGAAACCTGGACAGCAAGATAAACCGCTATGCAGAGCGCCTCTCTTGCAGAGTCTGCCACTTGAGTTTGTTAAACATCTCCGTAACGCTATCATGGTTACCAAATAACCCTGTGACGAAACGCGCCGCTCTTCTTTGGATCTTCTCTAACTCCTCCGTCAACCCGATCTGGTACGGATCCCATACTGATGAGCAATACGCAAGCATAGGTCGAACGAGTGTTTTGTAAGCCACGTCCTTTGTTGATGGACTACGTTTTCTAAGGACTCTCCCAGTGAATCTCAACCTGGTACCCGCCTTACCAACAATTAATTTTATATGATCATTCCACTTCAAATCGTTCCGCACGCATACTCCCAGATATTTTACAGAAGTAACTGCTACCAGTGTTTGTTCCAATATCATATAATCATACAATAAAGGATCCTTCTTTCTATGTATTCGCAATACATTACATTTGTCTATGTTAAGGGTCAGTTGCCACTCCCTGCACCAAGTGCCTATCCGCTGCATATCTTCCTGCATTTCGCTACAATGTTCTAATGCTGCAACTTCTCTGTATACTACAGCATCATCCGCGAAAATCCGCATGAGACTTCCGACACTGTATAAACGCTTCTGTATACAGGGTGTTACAAAAAGGTACGGCCAAACTTTCAGGAAACATTCCTCACACAAAATTAAAGAAAAGATGTTATGTGGACATGTGTCCGGAAACGCTTAATTTACATGTTAGAGCTCATTTTAGTTTCGTCCACCTACGCTCAATGGTGCACGTTATCATGATTTCATACGGGATACTCTACCTGTGCTGCTAGAACATCTGCCTTTACAAGTACGACACAACATGTGGTTCACGCGCTGGAGCTCCTGCACATTTCAGTCGAAGTGTTCGTACTCTTCTCAACAACAGATTCGGTGACCGATGGATTGGTAGAGGCGGACCAATTCCATAGCCTACACGCTCTCCTGACCTCAACCCTCTTGACTTTCATTTATGGGGGCATTTGAAAGCTCTTGCCTACGCAACCCCGGTACCAAATGTAGAGACTCTTAGTGCTCGTATTGTGGATGGCTGTGATACAATACGCCATTCTCCAAGGCTGCATCAGCGCATCAGGGATTCCATGCGACGGACGGTGGATGCATGTATCCTCGCTAACGGAGGACATTTTGAACGTTTCCTGTAACAAAGTGTTTGAAGTCACGCTGGTACGTTCTGTTGCTGTGTGTTTCCATTCCATGATTAATGTGATTTGAAGAGAAGTAGTAAAATGAGCTCTAACATGGAAAGTAAGCGTTTCCGGACACATGTCCACATAACATATTTTCTTTCTTTGTGTGTGAGGAATGTTTCCTGAAAGTTTGGCAGTACCTTTTTGTAACACCCTGAATACATCACTGATTAAGAAGACGCTGTTTATATCGAAGCTGCAAGATGATGTTCATTGTGAAACATCCTCATACTGACTGAAGTATCCAGTTTTTACCATTAGTTCTTCACCTCGGAAAACATTGTACCGTCATCACAGTGTAACAAGAAGTGCCTTTTTGCTACACATGATTCACAAGTACACTCATTTCATTACTATGGAATTGTTTTCTACGGATAAAGTGTAGACAATGTGAAAACAATTGTTAATATTACAGGCCATTCTATTCAATTCATACATAAATTATCTTTATCGCTGTAATGAAAGTATTCAATCTTTTTCACATGTAAGCTTATTTTGTTTCTAATCATACATATTCCGTTTATTCAGACACGTAAGTGAGCGGCCCTGTGCACCGAGCAACAGAAAAGGTTACGTGTAGTGAAATACACGAAAGTGACGTAGTATAATTTGGAGACCTGTACTGTCTACATCTGGTGCCTACTGTGAATCCAAGTCACATGAAAAGATTACAATGACCGCAACCACTGATTATGCGAATGTGCATAGGCCATAAAAATTTGGTGTATACACAAACAGTGTTTAAGAGGCCGGAGAATTGTACACAGTTTCGGAGTTCTCATGCCACTGGGGTAGGAAACTGCCCCCAAAAAGGTAGAATAATCATCAATAATCAGCAACCTGAGTATGCAGAAGACATTAAAAACACCTAATTTGTATCCCCGGAACAATTGGCCAACAACTCAAAAAGTGTCATGATGATCTCCCCGTTGGAAAAAGATTCAGGTAACTTTGTAAGAGTCTTAGCGTGACATGTCAAAAGGCATTCTACGCTAAAAAATATTGAAATGTAAATGTAAAGCCCATTCTAGATATAGTGGGTGTCAGTGAAATGAAAAGGAATGAAGACAATTTCTTCCCGTCAGATGAATATACACTCCTGGAAATGGAAAAAAGAACACATTGACACCGGTGTGTCAGACCCACCATACTTGCTCCAGACACTGCGAGAGGGCTGTACAAGCAATGATCACACGCACGGCACAGCGGACACACCAGGAACCGCGGTGTTGGCCGTCGAATGGCGCTAGCTGCGCAGCATTTGTGAACCGCCGCCGTCAGTGTCAGCTAGTTTGCCGTGGCATACGGAGCTCCATCGCAGTCTTTAACACTGGTAGCATGCCGCGACAGCGTGGACGTGAACCGTATGTGCAGTTGACGGACTTTGAGCGAGGGCGTATAGTGGGCATGCGGGAGGCCGGGTGGACGTACCGCCGAATTGCTCAACACGTGGGGCGTGAGGTCTCCACAGTACATCGATGTTGTCGCCAGTGGTAAGCGGAAGGTGCACGTGCCCGTCGACCTGGGACCGGACCGCAGCGACGCACGGATGCACGCCAAGACCGTAGGATCCTACGCAGTGCCGTAGGGGACCGCACCGCCACTTCCCAGCAAATTAGGGACACTGTTGCTCCTGAGGTATCGGCGAGGACCATTCGCAACCGTCTCCATGAAGCTGGGTTACGGTCCCGCACACCGTTAGGCCGTCTTCCGCTCACGCCCCAACATCGTGCAGCCCGCCTCCAGTGGTGTCGCGACAGGCGTGAATGGAGGGACGAATGGAGACGTGTCGTCTTCAGCGATGAGAGTCGCTTCTGCCTTGGTGCCAACGATGGTCGTATGCGTGTTTGGCGCCGTGCAGGTGAGCGCCACAATCAGGACTGCATACGACCGAGGCACACAGGGCCAACACCCGGCATCATGGTGTGGGGAGCGATCTCCTACACTGGCCGTACACCATTGGTGATCGTCGAGGGGACACTGAATAGTGCACGGTACATCCAAACCGTCATCGAACCCTTCGTTCTACCATTCCTAGACCGGCAAGGGAACTTGCTGTTCCAACAGGACAATGCACGTCCGCATGTATCCCGTGCCACCCAACGTGCTCTAGAAGGTGTAAGTCAACTACCCTGGCCAGCATGATCTCCGGATCTGTCCCCCATTGAGCATGTTTGGGACTGGATGAAGCGTCGTCTCACGCGGTCTGCACGTCCAGCACGAACGCTGGTCCAACTGAGGCGCCAGGTGGAAATGGCATGGCAAGCCGTTCCATAGGACTACATCCAGCATCTCTACGATCGTCTCCATGGGAGAATAGCAGCCTGCATTGCTGCGAAAGGTGGATATACACTGTACTAGTGCCGACATTGTGCATGTTCTGTTGCCTGTGTCTATGTGCCTGTGGTTCTGTCAGTGTGATCATGTGATGTATCTGACCCCAGGAATGTGTCAATAAAGTTTCCCCTTCCTGGGACAATGAATTCACGGTGTTCTTATTTCAGTTTCCAGGAGTGTATATCAAAAGCAGCAGAAAAGTTACGAAGGCAGTAAGATACGTTTTATATAGGAGAAAATGAGTTACTGTGAACAGTTCAGTGATAAGTTTATGTCCATCATAATCGAGACGAAATTAACACTAACAAGAATTGTTGAGGTATACAGGCAGATGTAGGAAGCAGAAGTTGAACTGATAGTGAAAGTACATGAGGATATTGAATTGGTAATAAATACGTAAAGGTCGACGAAAATCTAATACTCTTGGGAGATTTGGAATGTGGTCGTAGGAGAAGCAGTTGAAAAAAGATTTTGAGAGTATATGAACTTCGTAGTAGGAATGAGAGAGGATAAAGACTAATTCGGTCCTGCAATAAATCTTAGCTTCAAGAGTCACAAGAGGATCAAGTATATTGTGAAAAGACCAGAATATACGGGTGGATTCCAATTAGATTACATCGTGATCAGGAAAACATTCCGAAATTAGATTTTGGACTGTAAGGCGTATCCAGGAGCAGACAGTAGTCTCCGATTACAATTTAGCGTTAATGAAGATCAGAGTGCAGCTTAAGAGATTAGTCGGGAAGAATGAGTGTGGAAGGAAGTGAGATATGAATGACTAAGGAAAAACGAGACACATTTGACGTTCTCCGAGGCTAAATGTACTGTGATAATTGATAACCCACTCGGCAGTTCAGCTGAAGAGGAATAGACATCTCTAAAGAGGACAATCATAGAAGTTGGAAAGAAAAAAACATAGGCACAGGGACGGTAACTGAAAATGAACCATGAGTAACAGATGAAACACTTCACTTGATCGACGAAAGAAGGAAGTACAAAAATTTCCGCGAAATTCAGAAATACAGAAATTTAAGTCACTTAGGAATGGATAAGTAAGGTTCAAAAATGGCTCTGAGCACTATGGGACTCAACTGCTGAGGTCATCAGTCCCCTAGAACTTAGAACTACTTAAACCTAACTAACCTAAGGACATCACACACATCCATGACCGAGGCAGTATTCGAACCTGCGACCGTAGCGGTCTCGCGGTTCCGGACTGTATCGCCTAGAACCGCACGGCCACTCTGGTGAAGGGAAGTTAAGAGGAAATGGCTATATTAAAAATGTGAAAAAATGTACTCAGTGTGTAGAAAAGTCAGCTTAACCTTCGCTGAAATTAAAACAGAGGTCGTGACATTAAGCGTGCAATGTAAATTCCACTGTTAAATGCAGTGAGAGAGAGAGTAGTAGGTGGGAAGCGTACATTAAAGGCCCCTGTGAGTGGGAGGGATTGACTGATGCCGTGACAGAAGAAGAAGCAGGAGTCGACGGCATAAAACAGAAAGAATAGCTATCATTCCATCAGAATTTCTGAAATCAGTGGAGGAAATGGCAAATATACGACTGTTCATGCTGGTGTGAAGAATTATGAGACTTTTGCTAAACCATCAGACTTTCGGACAATCATCATCCACAGAATTCCGAAGGTAGGAAGATCCGACAAGAGGTAGAATTATCGCACAATCAGCTTAAACGTTCGTGCTTACAAGTCTCTGACAACAGTAATTTATAGAAGAATGCAAAAGAAAACTGGATCTGCTGGATGACGTCTAGTTTGGCTTTAGGAATGTTAAAGGCAGCACAGAGGTGATGATGGAAGCAAAACTGGTCAAGATACGTTAACAGAATTTGTCGATATGGAAAAAGCGTTCGACAATGTAAAGTCTTGCAAGATGTTTGAAATTCCGAGAAAATAGGGGTACGCCATAGGTAAAGATGTGTAATGTACAATATGAACAAGAACCAAGCGAGAACAATAAGAGTGGAAGACCAAGAACAAAGTGCTCGGCTTAAACATTGGGTACGGCAGGGGTGTAGCCATCCCTCCCAGTGTTCAATCCATACATGGCAGAAGCAATGAGAGAAATAAATGTTCAAGAGTGGGACTAAAACTCAAGGTGAAATTATATCAAATATAAGATTCGTTGATGACACTGCTGTCTTGAGTGAAAGTGAAGAAGAATTACAGGAACTGTTCAACGGAATGGAAGGTCTAATAAATACGGAATATGGATTGAATATAGATCGAAGAAAGATTAAAGTACTGAGAACTAGCAGAAATGAGACTAGCGAGAATGTTAACATCAGAAATGTGGATCATTAAGTAGACGAAGTTAAGGAATTCTGCTTCCTAGCCAGCAATATAACCCAAGAACAACATATGGAATACACTGACAAGAACAAAGGATAGCATGATAGGACATCTGTTACCACACCAGGGAGTAAATTCCGTGCTACTAGAGGGGAGGGATCTGTAGAGGGTAGAAACTGAAAATATCTGTTCAAACATTAGCTTTTCAACTTCTTTTTCTTCTTCCTCTATTTCTTCTCCTTCTTCTTGCGTTACGACGTCTCTAGCATCATGAGTAGCCCCTTCTTTGAATCCGTTTTCCTTTTCTTCTCCCAGAACCTCTACATCCTTTCTGGTCTTACCTCCCACTCTCCTTTGAGATTTTTAATGCCCTCTTCTCCTGGTGACTATTCTTTTCCTGTACCCTTCTTTGCTGTCGACGTTTTTAAAATTGCCCATCAGTTATGCTTCTCGTTAATAATCGTGACAATTACTGCACTTCGGCCGAGCGGTCCTAGGCACTTCAGTCTGGAACCGCGCGACCTCTACGGTCGCAGGTTCGAATCATACCTCGGGCATGGATGTGTGTGATGTCCTTAGGTTAGTTAGGTTTAAGTAGTTCTAAGTGCTAGGGGGCTGATGACCTCAGATGTTAAGTCCCATAGAGCTCAGAGCCATTTGAACCATTTGAATTACTGCACAAATAATTCTGGCCAGTAGTATGGAACAAGGTCCAGACTACTCTCACATTCTCCAAGCAACAATAAATATTAATTTAACGTTCGCATTTTCTACAAGTAAATACAATTGTACAATGAACTGCCTAAGGAGTTTCAGGAACTTTCCATGATTATGAACAAAACCAGGAATTTTTTTTTTCATGTTCTGTTATAAGATTTATCTTACGCAATGTGTTGTAAAACTCCACAGAGTATTTAGTTCTTCCCCTCATGACCACTAAAAAACGTAACTGCATCTATCACAGGTCTCTAATAATTATACCTGAGTGGATTCTGTAGGGATAATATTTTAAGTTTATTGGTAGCAGATCACCTAAGAATGCTACAAGGCTATTTCCCCACAGCCAAATCTTCATGTTTTTGATAAATACGAGGGTTGGAACTTTAATAGTGGCAACTCTTTATTTACAACTCGTACAAAATAGGTACGTGTTTCAAAGTTCTACTGACCTTCAAAGTAGTCACCAGCATTGTGTAAAACCCGTTGCCAGCTATGGGGAAATCGTGGTATAACCTTAGCAGTGCCAGTTCTGTTGACAGTTAGAGCGGCGCGGTCTGTTGACCGACGAATTTATAGTAGTGCTGAAGGGAATGCCGTGAGGTGTTTCCTTTGGTTTAGAAATCGAGTTGAACTTACGAGGCCTTAAGTCAGGGGAGTGCCGGAGGTGGTATAGCATTTAGCAGCCCCGTCAGTCAAAGAAATCAGTAACAGCCTCAGAAAATGTCATCACTTCTGTCTCTATGCTGTTCATTTCTGGAACACAATCTACGACCAGCTTGGAGACAGAAGTGATGGTACTTTCTGCAGGACCTGACCATCGTTTTGCAGGACAATGGTGAAGTACGTACAGTGCAACCTGTTACTGATTTGTTTGAGTGATGGGGCTGCTAAGTGCTACACCACCTACTGACTCCCCTGACTTAAGCCCTCGTGAATTGATTTCTAAATTGAAGGAAACACTTCACGGCATTCGGTTCAGAACTGCTACAAATTCGTCGGTCAATACACCGCGCCGCTCGAACTGTCAACACAACTGGCACTGCTAAGAGTATCCTAAGACTTCCACATCACTGGCAACGGGTTATACACAAGCTTGCGCTATTCGTCCATGAGACTCAGAGGACCATAGACACAGTTTCCCAGGTGGATGCCGTGTTTCTTGACTTCCGCAAGGCGTTTGATACAGTTCCTTACAGTCGTTTAATGAACAAAGTAAGAGCATATGGACTATCAGACCAATTGCGTGTTTGGATTGAAGAGTGCCTAGATATCAGAACGCAGCATGTCATTCTCAAGGGAGAGAAGTTTTCCGAAGTAAGAGTTATTTCAGGTGTGAGGCAGGGGAGTGTCGTAGGACCGTTACTATTCACGATATATACAAATGACCTTGTGGATAACATCGGAAGTTCAATGAGGTTTTTTGCGGATGATGCTGTAGCATATCGAGAGGTTTTAACAATGGAAAATTGTACTGAAATGCAGGAGGATCTGCAGCATATTGACGCATGGTGCAGGGAATGGCAATTGACAAGTGTAATGTGTTGCGAATACACAGAAAGAAAAATTCTTTATCATTTAGCTACAATATAGCAAGTCAGCAACTGGAAGCAGTTAATTCCATAAATTATCTAGGAGTAGGCATTAGGAGTGATCTAAAATGAAATGACCATATAAAATTAATCGTCGCTAAAGCAATGCCACACTGAGATTCATTTGAAGAATCCTAAGGAAAGGCAGTCCGAAAGCAAAGGAAGTAGGTTACAGTACACTTGTTCGCCCAGTGCTTGAATACTGCTCACCGGTGTGGGATCCATGTGGGATCCGTACCAAATAGGGTTGATAGAAGAAATAGAGAAGATCCAACGCCGAGCCGCGCGCTTCGTTACAGGATCATTTAGTAATCGCGAAAGCGTTACGGATATGATAGATAGACTCCAGTGGAAGTCTCTTCAAGAGAGACGCTCAGTAGCTCGGTACGGGCTTTTGTTGAAGTTTCGAGAACATACCTTCACCGAGGAATCAAGCAGTATATTGCTCCCTCCTACGTATATCTCGCGAATTTACCATGAGGATAAAATCAGAGAGATTAGAGCCCACACGGAGGCATACCGACAATCTTTCTTTTCCACGAACAATACGAGATAGAACCGATAGAGTTACTCAAGGTACCCTCCGCCACACACCGCCAGGTAGCTTGCGGAGTATAGATGTAGATGCAGATGGTGGTGACTACTTCGAAGGCCAGTAAAACTTTGAAACAGTTATCTATTTTGTACGCGTTGTAAATAAATAGTTGCCAATATTGAAGTTCTAAGCCTCATAGTTTCACGAAATTTAAAGTGATTGTAAGACAGAACTTGTTCCAAGTAACGAGAGAACTATTCAATTTCTGGGACAGCCATCTTCATGTACTTATGGGAGTTATCATTGTTTGGGTTTCTCAAGAATGTTTCTGTAGAGATCCGTGACGTGTAAAAATGCTGGTCTGGTTCCACTCGTATGAAGGGCTCTATCAGAAGTTTACAGTTGACGAAATGTTTGACGTTATTTTGTGAATTGTAAGTTGTGCTCGTAGAACTGGAACTTCTGAATTAATGTCAGATGTGTATTATGTTTATTGTTTCTCATTCGTTCTAAAATTTATTTTTGGAAAATGTAAGGGGAGTTCTTCTTCATGTGGGTAAGATATTTCTGTTTAAACAATTCCAACGATATCCTGATGTACTCCAGTTCCTTTATCATTCCCTCCATGTGGTTTTACTAGAAGTGAGTCATCTCCTTTAAGGGGGGTAGAACGTCAAACGGGCCGACGTAGAGCGGGAGAGGCATCACAGGACATTTTAATTTGCACTGTCTATACTTTTACAAATAAATTCATAAAACCTTGTCAGCATCACCAGGAGGGATTCGGGATTCACACTCATTGCGGTGAAAGAACGAAAACATAACAAAATAATTTTTTTGACGTGTGAAATTTCATCATTCTTTCACTTACTAATGGCTGCATTTGTTGCTATAGGTACACTTTTCTTCATAAGTTGGAGAGATTTTTCGATGAATTTTGCACAGCATACAAACCATACTTACAGATGTATGAAACTCTAGAATCTATTTAATTTATGAAAAACGAATGAGCTGCTATATTTTAAACTTCATGTTTAGAAAAAAAAACACTAATTTTCTAGTTAATTACCTCAATTTTTTCCACAGTTTTTAATAGATTTGTAAAATTCTAGAGTTTCATACACCGTTGAGTATGGTTTGTATGCTGTGCAAAATTCATCGAAGAATCTCTTACTTATGAAGAAAAGTGTACCTATAGGAACCAATGCTGAAATTTCACATGCAAAAAAAATTATTTTGTTAGTTTTCTAACTTCCACTGCTGTGAGTGTATCTTCTGAATCCTTCCTGGTCATGCTGACAAAGTTTTATGAATTTATTTGTAAAAGTATAGACAGTGGAAATTAAAATGTCGTGTGATGCCTCTCCCGCTCTACGTCGGCCCGTTTGACGTCCTACCCCCCTTAAGTTTCATGCTTATGCTATCAGCTGTTGTTTCATGTGTGGACAGGAGAAAGCACGAAAGATTGTCAACGTCACGTTACTTATACATTCACTGTCCTGAAGCGGCGGCTGTTCTCACGAGTCTGGGCGACCGGCATCCTGACTGCGCGCGCATGTCGCCCGTTCGGCGACCCCTTCAGCTCCCCTCTCCCCCCCCCCCCCCCATTTTCTTAGCCCTTCACCCATCCCCCCACTCCACTCACCACGCACCAGTCCCCAGCGGCGCGGCTGCCGGCACAGGTAATTTCCGGCTCTAAATTGTCCGCCGTGCGCGCTGACGTGACCCTGTGTCCTTCTCCGCCGAACCGGAGGCTGCCCCACCTGGCAGCGTCGAGTCTGCTGAAGACCTTTCGGGACGCGTCCCTATCAGAAAGTGTCTCAGCCCATGACAGGGTGCCCCCATATACTCTCCAGGTTCCGGATCGATACTTCAGTCTCTCGCAGAGTATTGCTACACGATCTAAACAACTGATCGAAACTTATTATTCCGGTGCAGAGATCACAACTCTGAGCTTAACCTGTCACGGTTATTGTTGACGTGTCAGCACAGAATGGAATTCAACTTGTTACACAACGACACAAGCTCAGCGCAATAGGCTGTGGGGTGGCAGGACTGGACCAAGTGAAACATAAGGCAATCACCATCAACAGTTGCACTGAACATTTATTTGGTATATTCAAACAAGACAAATGGCAAAACCATCAATACATTTTTAAAATTACCACACCTCTTTAAAATTACCATTTAGATGAGAGCAAGTTACTTCAAAATTTAAACATTCATAAACCACGACACTTATGGCCTATTACACATTTAGTTAAATGAGTTTAAAATAATTTACTCAAAAACTGTGATCAACCTGAAGAACAATTTACTAAAATTTAACGAGAAAATGTAGTCTTTGGTTACTGCAGTGATTCGTATTACCAAAGTAATTCAGAGTACAGGCAACCACAAATCACATACCATAGTACACAACCACGTTACTTAAATGGCAGGCACCCTACAATGTAGGATATAAAATATAAAATTTCATGTGTCGAAGCAACCTCGTGGGATTCAACAAACTACGCCCAGAAGCGAACTCCCGCCCACTCAGCTGTTTCCAATACAAGCTCGGCATGAACCCCCAGACGGAAGCAGTAACGGTCACGAATAGGCACGAATAATCCCAGAACTAGTGAGATTCTGCAGCAGACTGACATCTGACTTAAGTAACTAGAAACACAAGAATTCATTACAGCACATAATCTGTCGAATTAATCAACCTATTAATGAACATCAGCTAAGCAGTACAATTCTATTATATTATGTGCGTAAGGCCAATTATACATTAAGCCACGAGCGAACTAGATACACGGCCAGCCGGCACGCGCGGGCAAAAGGAGGAGGAGGAGGGGGGGGGGGGGGGGGGGGGAGCGGAAGGGAATAGACAAAAGCACAAGCAGGGCGCAACCCAGGACCCCGCACCCGCTACCAAGACAAACAGTAGAAGTCCCGATAAAACGAAATCAAAATGCAAGTAACTATATTGCAGGCTAACTGGTATATCGAGACCGCCCCCCCCCCCTCCCCTCCCCACCCCTAGACGTAAAACACAAACCTACTTACAGCAAATAGCCTCACTTAAATTTCTGATTAAATCAGAATTAATTACAATATCCACATTTTGTCATTGAAGGAATTCTTCTACTCCCATTAATAGAATCAGTTTGAAGCTATTTAAACACAAAATAATAACTGGCCTCTAAGTAACTTGTAAGATTTTATGAACCTATTGATTTAGAATTAGACACGTGTCTCTCAGACACACTATTACTTCAGATAGAAAAGTAACAGTAATGTTATTGCAATTCACAGCAAAATATATCCAGGATAATTTTTTCCATGTATATCTATAGCAGTTGGCCAGCTTAACTCCGTCGTGTGATATAAATACAGTAACCAGGCGGAACTTAGACAAGGACCAGCCAAATTGTTTTCAATGGCGGTTAAACAGTAACAGTAGAATTCTACAAACAGAATGTATCAGCACTCCAGGTCCTAGTAAATGTTAATCATCCATCACATACAGCTCTCACTAGTACCTTGAGTACTAAGAAAGTTGAAATTAATCACATTTGAGGACAGGCTTACTAGGAGTAGCAACGGCCGGCCAAGAAAATGAAGTCAACAGCACAGAACGCAGTAGTCGATTCAGGCCACAATTTACAGCACAAGCAAGGCCCTTATCCTCTTGCTTGTTCGACGAAGCCAGCCGCCCCAGATCGCGGTGCCAGGAGACATGCATGAAGGTAAATACACCAACGGCCTCCCAGTAACGTGACTGCTTCCACGCCGGCGTTATTCGCTACGGCGCCGTCACCCGGGTAAGCAGCCCCTTTTAGATGTGCTCTTCCTGCTGCCTCGCACGGCCCCTGTACTGTCCTTTAGACTTCCCAAACGACGTTACTGCTAGACGTCCCAAAGCAAAAGCTAGAGCTTACCCCTCGCTCCCCTATCGGCCCGATGTGGGTGGCGCCAGCGCGCGCTCTACGCACACCACCGGAAAGATGACAGATACCGGCGTCGGGAATATCGCTGATCGAGCCACACGGCTCAGGTGTCCTATCATCTGAACGTTGCCCGTGAAACGAAGATGTCGACTGAATCGGTATTCTTCTTCGTCTGATTACGCTAGTGAATTAGCTCGTACTCTGATTGTCCGATAATTTCTCGTGTAGCGTATTGTCCCGTGCTCTGCTGTTTACAAAAAAAATGAAGGATAACAGATAATTACTGATCATTGTTGATTACACCCGTTGCTTGTCTCAACCTGGACGATACTTTAATTTTTAAATTCAGCTGCTATTTTTAAGTAACTTAAACCGCAATTCAAACAACCACAAGTATTTAACTCAAAAGTTAATAGTAACTTCGGTCATCTGGAGGTCATAAACCGTCACCAACGAAAATTTTTGAAGCATATGACTTCTCTACCGCGTCTGTTTGCTGGTTTCTGTGGCTACTGTTACACCAGGGAATAGGTTTTCTCCATCCTAGAAGTAACGCGCCGGGCCTTTCCCTGATACCCATAAGTGGGTGATTGTATTATTATCAACAGCAAACTTCATATAAACATATGTCTTGTTCTTAACAGTTTCTGAGGAAATAATGAAGGCGATGAGGTACAGAACTAACGCAGATGAAAGTGAATAAAACATTGTCATTAACATGTTGTTTAATTGCGTACATTTCCTCACAAAATATTTTCAAGAAGTCCATCGTCTACTGCAACGCATTTTGAAGCTCTTGTAGACAGCTGCTGTGTTGATGATCCGAGCTCATTCGCATTGTCCTTTACTTGAACACACGCATATGAAATACTGGCGAGAAGTTCCTCCTTTACGTCCACTTTTGCTCTTGTGGACATCATTCTTGAGCCAACCCGACAAACAGTAATATAATGGAGTAAGAACGGATTACCTCGGTGGCTAAGAAATTACTCCTCAGCGACCGATCTAACATGTGCAGTAATCGTCGCCCCACCATGCACTTGTGATGTGTTCATTGAAATGGTCAATAAAGGCCAAACTAACCATTCTAATATCGCTTTGGCTGAATTCGTATGCGAGTGCTGTTGAAGAACGACATGCGACTGACGCCCGTAATTTTTAAACAGCTGTATGTACGATTCGCTTAAGAAAAGGGCACATGTTCATTTGAACATTTTTGTTCAGAATAACCAGTACTATCACCCCTCGAAGCATGTACTTTTCCACCTGTCTCACCCTTTATAGATACGCTATATCAACAGGAGTATATTATTAAATAATGTTGAATGTATATGTTCGTCGCGTTGACATACTGTGTACAGTACTCACATTACTAATCCATTTGTCGTGTAGAATAACATGTGTTATCGAACGAGATTTCATAACACCTGTGACAGATTTACAGTGGCGCCCTCTCAAGCACTGGGCAGCTGCTGTTTGGCGGAGCGAACGACAAACAACAAGTAAGCGCGAGTTTTAAAAGCTGTACAGTCGGAATGTCATAACTGCGTACTATCAGCGAATGTGTATATTTTCCCCCCATAAAATAAGAGGTCGCGCAGGTGATGCTTCCTTGTCATGCATTGGGCTGCTTTTCTCGGCGAGTGCAGTGGATTGGGGAGCGCGTTCTCGTTCGGTAGAAATGAGAGACCAGAGCGTAAAGCCAATAGTTTGCTGGATGTGGTGTTCGATAAAAGTGACGGATATTAATTGTTTCACTTGTTTCTGAGTAAATTCGAGACTGAAGTTTTTATGTGACTCTTTACTGTGGTCTTTGAACTAAACTCTAAGACAAAAAAGAAAGAAAAACTGGTGCGCCGTGAAGGAATCATCGGAATGGGAAGGAAATCTGTATATCTGAGGAGCTCTGATGCACCGTATATGAACGGCCTCAATTACAATTCGTCTGGTTTTCATGCAACCTACATAACGTGAATGTCTTGCAGGCCCTTTTAATTTCGTTCCGGTGCAGTCGCATTACTATACAAAATAGTTATCGTAAATGACCACTAGAAAATACTGTTCTGTGTGCCAACAGTTCTAGGTGCAAATTAATATCAAGGTACTAAAAATATCAGGGAACTTCCGAGACACCACTTAACGCTTTTAAACTCAAAATTATTACAAGAAATGCCATTTCTGAAGTGTTACCACTCTTAGTAGTACCTGAAACAAATAATTACTTTAAATCCAACATATCAGTAATTCTTCTATTCTTGTTCTCTGAAAGATTTGATAGCCATCTATTAATCGTCGTTGACTCGGCGAGTGCTTTCTTATGAACTGATTAATGAAATAACCACCTCATTATCAACAAAATATCGCTAACAATTTCACTATATTCGTGATAGCAAGTTAATCTATGTGCAGTTTGAAAACCACCTATCGTACTTGTTATCCAACGCAAAGTGACATTAAAAATGAAAGTTATTCGTACCTCGTAGGACTGGACCACAATACAAATCGTAATTCTTCAATGTCCATAAAGAGACAAGATAGAACATATTTTAGCCCCTGTTAGTCAGCAAATCTCAACTTAAAATTACGTAGCAAAAATTTCTGTATTGGACCAGCCAGCTATCCAAGAACTGCGGTCGCTGTTAGCTAACCACTAAAGATATTAAAGATGGCTTCATTCTGTAGTAACAAATTTGAAGTGACGTAATGTATATGTTGGACGGCGATCCGATCACAGCACTTAATCGGATTGTTATGTAAGCACAGACAAAGGTCATATATTGAGGTTTCTCAGCAGTCGTGAGATGTCTGAAACTACAGTGACAAAATGAACAATTTCTGACTTCCTGGGATTCTAACGCGGCACCTAATGTTGTTGTTTTCTAGCCACGAATGGACATTAAATATAGGTTTCATTCACCAGAAGCGAGATGTGTGCGTGTTTGAAGTTGAAATGACTTGACAAAGATTACAGTGAAGACTGGGAATCTAACCCCCACACATATCGTTGTTGACTACACAAGAAAACACGTTAACTATCGAATTCTTTTTCACCAGTAGCTATGAATGGCATGTTTGAACTTCAAGTGATGTGATGAAAACCGCCATATACCTTTTATGACAATGAATGAAGAGACGTTAAAAATCAAAATACAGTTCCGATAACAGTTAGGCGTGCCAATGCTAAAGCCTGAAAGGGAATTATGAAATGTTTTGTGCCTATCCAGAATTCGGACCCTGACACACGCGGTGGAGAATTCTTGGAGCCTGGGACCCCGACCAAACAACGAATTGATGGCACTATGTGAATACGAATGGATCAAATCCCGTGAGACCAGAACCAATATATTCAGCATCTCAACCTGAAATAGAGTAAGTATTCTTGAGATCTTTCATGGCGCTTTGTTCTTTAACTAAAATAAAAATGTGTAAGAAACGTTAGTGGGGCAACAGTAACTAGTTGCTGTCACCTGCGCCTCTGTCATGGTCCAATCTGACCTATAATGGGTAGCGAATGGACGTCACGTTTAACGTCAGTTTGGAACCACGATGTCATCGTATGTTCTTCATTTGGCATCACCCGGTGTAACTAAAACCTAACAAGTGCCTATCGAAAATATTCTCCTGAAGAGGGATCGAACCCTGACTGTACGTATGATAACTTATTATCAAATCCCCCGACCACGGAACTGCGTGTCTGGCTGGGTCATGATTTCGTCGCAGCATTGTTGCGCCAAATAGGATAAGAATTCTAGCTTCCTGACTCTCTGAAGTTAATTACTCCATTATGAAATCACTGATATGAAATCACATAATGGCCGTCTGCACAGACTGCCGACGCTGTAGGATGCGGAAATTTCCACATGAATCGTTGCTTCCACTTAAACTATTTTCCATGGTAAACGTCGCTCAGTGTAAAAGAAAAGCTGAATTACTCAACCCGATTCTTTCGTAATTTGGTAAACTACAGCTCTTGGGTCTGCTAACAGTATCAATCTGTTGGAAGCTCGCCGGTTGGAGTGCCCGAAAGGTTCTAGGCGCTTCAGTCTGGAACCGCGCGACCGCTACGGTCGCAGGTTCGAATCCTGCCTCGGGCATGGATGTGTGTGATGTCTTTAGGTTAGTTAGGGTTAAGTAGTTCTAAGTTCTAGGGGACTGATGAGCTCAGCAGTTAAGTCCTATAGTGCTCAGAGCCATTTGTTTAAGCTCAGAAATAATTTACGTCATTTTACAAAACGCCAGTAACAACAAAACCTTCTTGAAACATTTCCGTGAAAAGCTCGTGGCTGTCTGTCCATGTCAGAACAATTTCTGCTCCACCGGGCTATGGCCGCCTGACGCTATTTGGTGTCAGCCCAGCTGATCGCGACGGATCGGACTTTGAGCCTTTGATTTACAGCGGACGTTTGTACACACACATTGGCAGACGTAAAATTATGTAATATTGCAGTTTGGTCTTCAGCGTGAAATATTTTCGATTAACAGTGTGTACACCAAGCAGTAACTACAATATAATGAGCACTATTCTCCCAGCATACTTCTTGAGGGACACTAAGTATGCAATTTACAATTCCTGGCAAAATTTGCCAGGAAAATGGAGGTTGGTGCTTAGGTCTGTGGCGATTTTGGATTTAATAGATGAGGGGAGGCGGGAAGCTCAAACATCTGTGACCTGCACTGGGTGAGATCGTAGGAATGAAGTCGGCTGATAGCTTCCTCGTCTCATGTAGGATGATTTTAACGTGGGTTATTGGCCACATTCAACAAATCGAAGCCGGCTGATGTGGCCGAGCGGTTCTAGGCGCTTCAGTCTGGAACCGCGCGACCGCTACGGTCGCAGGATCGAATCCTGCCTCGGGCATGGATGTGTGTGATGTCCTTAGGTTAGTTAGGTTTAAGTAGTTCTAAGTTCTAGGGGACTGATGACCTCAGATGTTAAGTCCCATAGTGCTCAGAGCAATTTGAACCATTTTTTGAAGAAATCGAATCGCTCTATCTCTGTCACAAAAAGAGTTAATACGTTAGTTTCCTGTGAGATTAAAACCTAGAACCAGCGCATCTTCGACTTCACAGTGGAACATCATCTCCACTGACCTCCCGACCTACCGCAGCCCTCTTTGCTCCCTCATATTGCTAGTGACAGCTAAGAGAGATAATTCGCAATGAAGACTAAATTAGTTGTAGTTCCCGCGTGTAATGACCTTCCTGGACTAAAAGATCATACATCTGATTGTTAGATGATGCACCATAAGTGTAAATCGTTCAGAATATTTAACTGCAATATGAAGACAGCATCTTGTGAATTTAGCAGGCTAATTCTTTTCACTCCAGGAAGCATTTCGAATACCACAGGGATGCCAAATTTAATCTACAATTTTACCAAGTCTCAGACATCCTCGCATCAGGGAGGAATACATTTCCACACCCGATTACTTTCTTGACAGGTGAAGAAATACGGGAGTGAAGTTTTCACTTCAAAGACGCAGCGGAAGAATCTTGCAAATTGGAAGATCCGTGAAATATGAAAGGTGTAAGCAAATGTGCGTATGTCAACAGAAGTGATACACATTAAGATTCTGTTTTAGACTGTAGATTATCAGAATATTCATATGAGTAATTATAAGAATCGACTGCTAATTCAAGTTTAAATAGGAAAATAATTAGTGCTCTTGCTAATGCAGGGCTCAATGATATCAAGTTCTTAAATAAAAAGAAAGCATGGAGTGGCGTTTAGAATCAGCGACCCATAGCAGTTTCGCTGATATGATGCGACGACACAGATCGACAGACGGTGTCAGAATGTGTACAGACTACCCAGAAACTGTTGTTGCATTATGTTAAAATGTCAGGATTCGCTAACAGTGTTCGTTGTCAACCGAATTACTACTCAGACGTCTTAAACAACGTGTGAACGGCATCGACACACCACAGTCCCATATTATAGTAGTTAATACTGAGCACATCTTTTACAACTGCTTCATTCGGTAGCTAATGACAACGGTTTACTTACTGTTAAAAATGCGTTTTTTACGCGTTTTGGAGGTATTGTGCTGACAGTATACCGTGGCAATCGTCCGCGACCGTAAACAAACGAGAACTATTACTGCCTTGAGGGTAGAGGAGCGATGCGGGGAATAAGCCCCGCCTCCCTCCAGAAGGACTGCCATCCTATGTCCGCGTTCTGTGCTTCCACGAAAGCAGAACTGACATGACGGCTATAGGGATCGCTGATTCCTTTTGTTGAGGTGGGAGCCGCATCCCTCTATGCACCAATATTACTCTCTTCACTCCTTTCCAAATAAGAAAAAGAAACAAGCAACCGACAACACCAAGTAAACTGGAGTACACAACGCATTTGGTAGTGGCAATAGTGCAACTGTTAACTGCGGTTGGCAGTGGTAGTTCAGGCCCGACTATTCCGATATCTTGCGCAACCGTAGTTCAAAACACTCCCCACCTAAAACTGTCGGATAACAGACCATCATCGCAACATCATTTATACGGATTTCATGTATAGTTTTTCTTTTCATGACGGTAGTAGTCGAAAAAAGATGATCACTAATGATTTATACAAGAGACATTTCAAAATTAAAGAGAAAAATTGGTGTAGAAAAGAAAAATACGGCGCTGCGCTCGCCAACGCCTCTATAGGACAACGAGTGTCTGGCGCTGTTCTTACATCGGTTACTGCTGCTATAATGGCAGGTTATCAAAATGCATGTGAGTTTGAACGTTGTGTTACAGCCGGCGCATGGGCGATGGGACATATCATCTAAAACATAGCGATGAATAGGGGATTTGCCCGTACGACCATTTCGCTAGTGTACCGTGACTATCAGGAATCCAGTAAAACATCAAATCTCCGGCGTCGCTGCGGCCGGGAAAAGGTCCTGAAATGCGGGACCAACGAGACTGAAGAGAATTTTTCAACGTGATAGAAGAGCAACCCTTTCGCAAATTTCTGCAGCCTTCAGTGCTGCGCCATCAACAAGTATCAGCGTGCGAACCATTCAGGGCAACATCATCGATATGGGCTGTCAGAGCCAAAGGCCCACTCGTGTACCTTTCATGACTCCACGACAAAAAGCCTTACCTGGGCCCGTCAACACCGACATTGGAGTGTATATGACTGGAAACATGTTGCCTCGTTTTAAATTGTATTGAGTGGATGGACGTGTAAGGGTATGGAGACGATCTCATGAATTCATGGACCCTGCATGTCAGGAGGGGAATTTTCAAGCTGGTAGAAGCTCTGTAATAGTGTGGGTCGTGTGCACGTGGAGTGATATGAGACCCCTGACACATCTAGATACGACTGTGACCGATGGCACGTACGTAAGCATCCTGTCTTATGACTTGCATCCATTCATGTCCATTGTGCATTCCGATGGGCTTGGGCAATTATAGCAGGACAATGCGACACCCTGCACGTCTAGAATTGCTACAGAGTGGCTCCAGCAACACTCTCCTGAGTTTAAACACTTCCACTGAACACCAACTCTCCAGACATGAACGTTATTCAGCATATTTGGGATGCCTTGCAACGTGCTTTTCAGAAGAGATTTCCACCCCCTCGTACTCTTGCGAATTTATGGACAGCCTTGCACTATTCGTGGTGTCAGTTCAGTCCAGCACTACTTCGGACATTAGTCGAATCCATGCCACGTCATGTTGCGGCACTTCTGCATGCTGTTGGGGGCCATACACGATACTAGGCAGGTGTACCAGTTTGTTCAGCTCTTCAGTGTAAAATGACAGAGAACAGGTAAGTTCCCAACCGAACAAGTATGTCAAAAAAAATTTTCAGGCGACTGTCAACAGCATCGGTATACTTGGAGGAATGCATGTTAAACACTGTGGTGTCTTACAATATATTTATTGGCAACCGGTTTCGATCATTGGTCATCTTCACAGTGGAAATATACTGTGTCCACCTATCCACTGTGAAGACAATCAGTGATCGAAAACGGTTGTGAATAAATATGTTCTAAGATATTACAGTGTTTACCACGTTTTTCTCCACGAATAAACATAGTGTCTAGTATTCACTTACAAACTGATGCTACGAAATGAGCACGAAGTCGTCAAAAATATTGGCACAAAAACCCTACAAGTTCAGTTTCATCATGAACGTCCCGCTACTACTGGAAGAAGTACCTATTCCACGTACAGTGTAAGATTGCTTGGGAAATGCGACAAGCATTCCTAATCAGTGCAGCTGGCTAATGCAAAGTAAACTAGTCAAAGACCAACGGAATAACACAAGTGCTCTTGTAACTGAAGTAGCGTAGAACATCCCGTAAATTATGAGCTGGTCAAAAAGAGTACAGATGGTTGATTCTGAGGTCTGATTGGAAACATCGATTCATTCGCACTCATCACCTCCTGTGGCAACAACAGTAAACATGGAGCAGCTATGGATGGTGAAATGGCTGACATGCATGGTCTGTGAAAGGAAATGGACGAGTTGCGGTGAGAGAGAGGATCGATAGCGCTTTCTCAATCGACCTGTTGCACAACACAAGACATTCTAATGTCTGCATCGTCTGCTAAGAGAAACAAGCACTTTCCATGGTAGTGGTAGTGGTGGTCGTAAGTTCCTATGGGAGCAAACTACTGAGGTCATCGGTGCCTAGGCTTTCACACTAAATCTAACTTAAACTAACTTACGCTAAGGACAGCAAACACCAGTGTCTGAGAGAGGACTCGAACCTCCGGCGGGAGGGCCGCGCCAACCGTGGCAAGGCGCCTGAGACCGCATGGCTACCTCGCGCGGCGCACTTTCCGTGGAAGTATGCATGATACAGGTCTGAAGCGAACATTGGGAACTCTCAGTACGGAGGACGAGATTCTGCGACATGTTGAAGACACTCTAGCTACAAGTACACGACGTGTTGCACACATCTGGCGTCAGACGTAGCCTTGTTTGAAATGTGCTACAGGACCGTCAGCTTCACCCTTTCCATTTTCAGCGCTTGGCAGCACTAGCCCCAACGTGGGTAGTTTGCAGAATTATTTACAACAGACTGCCCCGAACTCCCGTTTCCGACTAAAGCTTTGTTTACTCACAACGGTTGTTTCTATATACATCGTTCGCATGTCTGGCCACATGCGTATCTAAGAAGTACTCGACGTCTTTCTCATCAGTAGCGATTCCGTGTTCAAGTGTGGGCCGGCACTCTCGGTGATAGGTTGAGTGGACCAAATAATCTTCCGTTCCATCTCAATGGATGGCGATATCGTATCTTCGTGGCACATGTGTTGCCAGACATGCTGGAGAATGTACCTCTGAATATTGGTCAGAGAGCATACTTCCAATCACGATGGGACCCCGGCCGACATCAGCAGTGTGCGAGGAGTTGTCTGAGAAACACATTCATCAGTCGATGGAGCCTCCAAGGTGGCCACCCACGTCATCTAACAACACATGTCCTGAATTCTTGCTCTGGAGGCACATGAAGCAGCTGGTGTACGAACCCGTTGTGGAAACAGAAGACGGCCTCGTCGCTAGAAGTGCTGCCGCTGGTGGTACCATTGCGGACATGCCAGAAGTCTTCAAACGGACGCGACACTCAATGGTCCGACGATGTTCTGCATGAATGCAGACAAATGGTCGTGCATTCGAGCAGTGCTTGTGAATGCCACTGCTTTAATTACCACGGTAAACTACCTCTTATGTTAATCATTCCGAGCATCAGAAACAGCCGTCAGGAATAGTGTGTACTGTAACACCCCACCCATCACTTATCTGGTTTTGGTGTGTGTTAACCCTAGGTAATTGACTAACAAATCAACAGAGAGTGCAAAACTGCCTCAATGTCGGATATCGCAAAGAAAGTAATAAGGCCCTGTGACTCCTGATTGAACGGCGGTGGCAGTGTTGACATTAATTGATTCAGAATTGATCCCCTTTAATTAAAAAGGGGTCCACATTGATGTTATATTCAGCTATTTAACACCAGATGCAAATGTTGAACATAAAATTAATTAAGAAAGTGACTTGGGATTTCAACTACTTGATTGAAAACAGATGCAGTCGATTAGCACATATTTATTTTAACTCACAACCTTCAACCATCACGTTACATGACTCTCCTAACAGGCAGTGGTAATAAATTGCGTTTGCGTGGAGTAAAGCGCGATAATTCGCAAGTAATTCCTATCGACTGACCCAGGCATAATGCGAAGTGCGAGAAGAATTCTACGATACATGGCCCATGAAACCCTCGTGGAAACTCTGCCGACGTGATCCAACAAATTAATCAGTGGCCGGAGCGGGCGCAATATCACCGAATTCAGAGTGGCGGAGCGGCAGCGTCGTGTGTACGTGGGCCGACCTCGTGGTGCTGCAAGGCTGCGCTCTCTATTTACTCCTAGCTATCTTGCTCAGTACATAACTGAACCAAAAAATCTTCCTATCTCCAAGATCAATCGTTACCTTTGCTAAGTCCTAAACTGCAGAGATGCTCACTCTTTCTCAGGCAAGCTGAGTCAAGAACGCCACGTCCGCACTCTAGGCTAGCTGGGAATGGAAGACCACTACGGAGACTTCTCCCAGTCCGCTCTTTGCCTCAGTTTCCCCTCCAGCAAAATCACTTACGCCAATTGCAGTGCAAGTCGCGTTAATTATGCGTCACTTCCCAGTGCCGACCAATGCCTGCTCTGGGAAGTGAAAAAATTCCACAAAATTTCCTTTCCTCTCAGCTTCTGCTATTTAGCTCTTCCCAGGCCACCCATCAACGTTAGTGTCTGCACAAACACCAATTTTTTGGGAATTCTGACTCCCAGGACAGTACTTCAAATTCCTTGGTCCTACGTTCTCATCAGAGGCCGGCATATTTCATTCTGTCACTCTTCACCTGATTTTCTTCAGGCTCTGTGGACTGTGAATTCAGTGCAAAGTTGCTATAGTCATGAACACGCATATTTTGACCTCTGTTGACCGCTCCACCGTAGCTTTGCGTGGCTTTCTCACAGGTTTCCCTGAAAACGGGACGATGGACATTTATCAACAGGCGTACAAGTTCTCCGTCTTCTTCCCAGTACACCAGCATGGAGTCAGGGTCAACCACCCACTCACTGTCACTCATCTTAAGGCGGCTGGAGCCCACGCCGCATTACCGATTTCTCAGAGCTTGAGCCGCCCTAAGCTGCCTATTGTCGCTTCCCATCACCATTCCCCTGCCGGCCCGGTCTACTCTAAATATTTCCCTGGGGTAAACTAGCGTCCAGTAAATCGACTCATTTCCACAAAGTTTTCATGTCATGTGAATTACTTTAAAACCATCACCCTACATTAATTATTCCAATACATCCATACTATACCCTCTACAAGATGCATTGTGCCTTGTCAGTCATTTTGTTCAGCCCTACTGTTCACTCAACGTGAGTTAGGTGATCTTTAATGACTTCTTGTAAGAGGCATAGTTCTTGCCATCTTACAGTACCATCACTGAATATATACAGGGTGGTCCATTGTTCGTGACTGGGCCAAATATCTCACGAAATAAGCGTCAAACGAAGAAAACTACAAAGAATGAAACCCGTCTAGCTTCAAGGGGGAAACCAGATGGCAATATGGTTGGCCCACTAGATGACGCTGCCCTTTTTAAAATAGTAACACACATTTTTATTACATATTCGTGTAGTACGTAAAGAAATATGAATGTTTTAGTTGGACCACTTTTTTCACTTTGTGATAGATGGCGCTGTAATAGTCACAAACATATGGCTCACAATTTTAGACGAACAGTTGGTGACAGGTATGTTTATTAAATTAAAATGCAGAACGTAGGTACGTTTGAACATTGTAATGCAGTTGTTCCAATGTGATACATGTACCTTTGTGAACTTACCATTTTTGAGAATGCATGCTGTTACGGTGTGATTACCTGTAAATACAACATTAATTCAATAAATGCTCAAAATGATGTCCGTCAACCTCAATGCATTTGGCAATACGTGTAACGACATTCCTCTCAACAGCGAGTAGTTCGCCTTCTGTAATGTCCGCACATGCATTGACAATGCGCTGACGCATCTTGTCAGGCGTTGTCGGTGGATCACGATAGCAAATATCCTTCAACTTTCCCCACAGAAAGAAATCCGGGGACGTCAGATCCGTTGAACGTGCGGGCGATGGTACGGTGCTTCGACGACCAATCCACCTGTCATGAAATATGCTATTCATTATCGCTTCAACCGCACGCGAGCTATATGCCGGGCATCCATCATATAGGAAGTACATCGCAGTTCTGCCATGCGGTGAAACGTCTTGTAGTAACATCGGTGGAACATTACGTAGGAAATCAGCATACATTCCACCATTTAGATTGCCGCGCGGGATTAGCCGAGTGGTCTAGCGCGTTGCAGTCATAGACTGTGCGGCTAGTCCCGGCGGAGGTTCGAGTCCTCCCTCAGGCATGGGTGTGTGTGTTTGTCCTTAGGATAATTTAGGTTAGGTAGTGTGTAACCTTAGGGACTGATGACCTTAGCAATTAAGTCCCATAAGATTTGACACACATTTGAACATTTGAACTATTTAGA
This sequence comes from Schistocerca piceifrons, assembly GCF_021461385.2. Classification (NCBI taxonomy): domain Eukaryota; kingdom Metazoa; phylum Arthropoda; class Insecta; order Orthoptera; family Acrididae; genus Schistocerca; species Schistocerca piceifrons. The sequence goes on from NC_060141.1 coordinate 87,188,912, forward strand.
TTGCCATCTATAAAACGGGGGACAATTATCCTTCCTCCCATAATGCCGCACTATACATTAACCCGCCAAGGTCGCTAATGTTCCACTTGTCGCAGCCATCGTGGGTTTTCCGTTGCCCAATAGTGCTTATTACGCCGGTTTTACGTTACCGCTATTGGCGAATGACGCTTCGACGCTAAATAGAACGCGTGCAAAAAATCTGTCATCGTCCAGTAATTTCTCTTGTGCCCAGTGGCAGAGCTGTCCACGACGTTCAGAGTCGTCGCCATGCAATTCCTGGTGCATAGAAGTATGCAACGGGTGCAATCGATGTTGATGTAGCATTCTCAACACCGACGTTTTTGAGATTCTCGATTCTCGCGCAATTTGTCTGCTATTGATGTGCGGATTAGTCGTGACAGGAGCTGAAACACCTACTTGGCCATCATCATTTGTTGCAGGTCGTGGTTGACGTTTCACATGTGGCTGAACACTTCCTGTTTCCTTGAATAACGTAACTATCCGCGAACGGTCCTGAAACTTGGATGATGTCGTCCAGGATACCGAGCAGCATACATAGCAGACGCCCGTTGGGCATTTTGATCACAATAGCCATTCATCAACACGATATCGACCTTTTCCGAAATTGGTAAACGGTCCATTTTAACACGGGTAATGTTTCACGAAGCAAATACCGTCCGCACTGGCGGAATGTTACGTGATACCACGTACTTATACGTCTGTGACTATTACAGCGCCATCCATCACAAAGCGAAAAAAGTTGTCCAACTAAAACATTCGTATTTATTTACGTACTACACGAATACGTAATAAAAAATGGGGGTTCCTATTTACAAAAAAAGCAGTTCATATCAGTTTGACCTATGGCAGCGCCATCTAGCGGGCCAACCATAGCGCCATCTGGTTTCCCCCTTCAAGCTAGACGAGTTTCGTTCTTTTTAGTTTTCTCGTTTGACGCTTATTTCGTGAAATATTTGGCTCGGTCACTATCGATGGACCACCCTGTAAATATTCTTTAATGTTCTGTATCTCCTGTATTAATTTGAATGAATGGTTTCGGAATGCATTGTACAGAGGACTCTTGCCAGTGGCACCCCTGACGACTCTTTTCCCTAGGCCGAACGATCACTGCCGTAGGGTAGGACCTCTACTGATGGTGGTCAGGCGAAAGAAGGACGCGGCACGAACGCCTTTTTCGGTAGTCACAATAATTTTCTCCGTGTGAACGGAATTTGTCAGCTGCTTACGGGCCACACGGAGATGCCAGACGCCGTGGCGGCGGCGTCCCAGCAGGTAAACTATTCACGACTCCGGGCATGGCGGCTGAAAGTTTGATGACGGACGCCGGTGACCAAGACCGCGACCACGGCCTCGCCGCAGCCGGTGTTTGACCTCCAATATCCTGACGCACCTGTCGTCGGCCGGACGGCGGAAATTTCTGGTTGATTGCCTGCGGCCGCATCGATTCCGATTAAACCCCCTGCTCCGTCCGCGCGAGGGTCCGTCCGCGGTGCCGCTGTGTGTGCGGTGTCGAATGTCGGCAGGGTAATACTGTTATGACGGAACGCCCACAGCGGGCCGCATGCAGTTCACAGAGGCAGAGGTGGCACGCTATCATACGTAGGAAAATATCTGTCTCCGTCACTTTTTTTAAGTGCCAAAAATGCCAAGGATTTTAATAAAAGTATTTATTTACTTTCTAAAGTAACTTACTAGTCTACGTGCAGTTCCACGCTTCGACCTCTGTTTATCTACATCTACATCTACATTTATACTCCGCAAGCCACCCAACGGTGTGTGGAGGAAGGCACTTTACGTGCCACTGTCATTACCTCCCTTTTCTGTTCCAATCGCGTATGGTTCGCGGGAAGGACGACTGCAGGAAACCCTCCGTGTGCGCTCGAATCTCTCTAATTTTACATTCGTCACCTCTACGTCAGGTGTAAGTAGGGGGAAGCAATGTATTCGATACCTCATCCAGAAACGCATCCTCTCGAAACCTCGACAGCAAGCTACACCGCGATGCAGAGCGCCTCTCTTGCAGAGTCTGCCACTTGAGTTTGCTAAACATCTCCGTAACGCTATCACGCTTACGAAATAACCCTGTGACGAAACGAGCAGCTCTTCTTTCGATCTTCTCTATCTGCTCCGTCAACCCGACCTGGCACGGATCCAACACTGATGAGCAATACGCAAGTATAGGCCGAACGAGTGTTTTGTAAGCCACCTCCTTTGTTGATGGACTACATTTTCTAAGGACTCTCCCAATGAATCTCAACCTGGCACCCCCCTTACCAACAATTTTATGTGATCATTCCACTTCAAATCGTTCCGTACGCATACTCCTAGATATTTTACAGAAGTAACTGCCACCATTGTTTGTTCTGCTATCTTATCATACATTAAAGGATCCTTCTTTCTATGTATTCGCAATACATTACATTTGTCTATGTCAAGGGTCAGTCGCCACTCAATGCACCAAGTGCCTATCCGCTGCAGGTCTTAATGCATGTAACTGCAGTTTTCTAATGCTGCAACTTCTCTGTATACTGCAGCATCATCCGCGAAAATCCTCATGGGACTTCCGACACTATCTACTAGGTCATTTATATATACTGTGAAAAGCGATGGTCCCATAACAGTCCCCTGTGGCACGCCAGAGGTTACTTTAGCATCTGTAGACGTCTCTCCATTCAGAAAAACATGCTGTGTTCTATTTGCTAAAAACTCTTTAATCCAGCCACACAGTTGGTGTGATATTCCGTAGGCTCTTACTTTGTTTATCAGGCGACAGTGTGGAACTGTAACGAACGCCTTCCGGAAGTCAAGGAAAACGGCATCTACCTGGGAGCCTGTATCTAATATTTTCTGAGGCTCATGAACAAATAAAGCGAGTTTGGTCTCACACGATCGCTGTTTTTGGAATCCGTGTTGATTCCTACAGAGTAGATTCTGGGTTTCCAGAAATGACATGATATGAGAGCAAAAAACATGTTCTAAAATTCTACAACAGATCGATGTCAGAGATATAGGCCTATAGTTTTGCGCATCTGCCTGACGACCCTTCTTGAAGACTGGGACTACCTGTGCTCTTTTCCAATCACTTCGAACCTTCCGTTCCTCTAGAGACTTACGGTACACTGCTGTTAGAAGGGGGGCAAGTTCTTTCGCGTACTCTGTGTAGAATCGAACTGGTATCCCGTCAGGTCTAGTGGACTTTCCGCTGTTGAGTGACGTGTTGTCAGAAGAGAGCGCGTGTTCCAGATTTTCTCCGGAGACAGTTCTGCTGCGGTAGGGATAACAGGTGGATCACAGTATACTGCTGAAATAGCGCCGTACCTGGAAACGTACTTCAAAGTTGAAGTGCGTGGGACAGTACTATTCCTGTAGGCAAAACGTTTAAACTGGGCGCTGATTCATGGTGCAGTTCTGGCGGTATATGGCCAAATACAGTTTTGCGTCCAGCGACTGTGGAATGGTGCCAACAAGGTCTCGCCGTCGTGGCTGATGCTGAGTGTCCAGGTTATCTATTCGGCTTACTAAAAGGAGCTCTGGGAGGAAAGAGATTTCGCAACGATGGAGACTTCACACAGTGGTTCTCGAATGGCTCCGGGACAAGGGAGAAGATTTCTATCATTGAGAGATTGAGGAATCAGTAAAACATTTTGACCATTCTTGACAGAGACTTGGCGATTATGTCGAAAAACAACGTGATGTATCTGTGATACCTCGATGTGTAGTGCAGCATTCAATAAAAGGAATCTGGCCTGACGTAGTAATCTGTTCAAATGTGTGTGAAATCCTATGGGACTTAACTGCTAAGGTCATCAGTCCCTAAGCTTACACACTACTTAACCTAAGTTATCCTAAGGACAAACACACACACCCATGCCCGAGGGAGGACTCGAACCTCCACCGAGATCAGCCTCACTGTTCATGACTGCAAGCGCCGTAGACCGCTCGGCTAATCCCGTGAGGCTAATAATCTGTAATTTACCTCTTAAAGTCTCTCGTAATTGGTGTGCATTGTTCACAGACTCGCAGGGCAAGCATCTGACTACTAACTACCAGCACAGGCTACTGCTTAGGCAGTGTTGGTGACCAACCGACAAAGCATGAAGTGCCGGCCGAAGTGGCCGTGCGGTTAAAGGCGCTGCAGTCTGGAACCGCAAGATCGCTACGGTCGCAGGTTCGAATCCTGCCTCGGGCATAGATGTTTGTGATGTCCTTAGGTTAATTACGTTTAACTAGTTCTAAGTTCTAGGGGACTAATGACCTCAGCAGTTGAGTTCCATAGTGCTCAGAGCCATTTGAACCATTTGAAAGCATGAAGTGATTTGCGCTGTTCCTACTGAAACTTATCTGCTTTAGCAAGGGATTGACTTTCATTATAATGAACAGTTTTGCAACATTACGCTGCATTCCATTAATAATTTGAACACTACGCACAACTGTAATTCCCTGATATTAAACAACACTTTAGTGCATTCCTGTGTATATTTGTAAAATAAGGCTAACTTGATAATGGCAGAAGTTGTAGGAATTAGGGTTCATCAGTGGAAGTCAATTTTACAACATCAAACGTTTATTCAGTATCAAAATAACACGGAATATTATTGTAATGTGACTCTTGGTTGGTTGGTTTGGGGAAGGAGACCAGACTGCGTGGTCATCGGTCTCATCGGATTAGGGAAGGATGGGGAAGGAAGTCGGCCGTGCCCTTTCAGAGGAACCATCCCGGCATTTGCCTGGACTGATTTAGGGAAATCACGGAAAACCTAAATCAAGATGGCCGGACGCAGGATTGAACCGTCGTCCTCCCGAATGCGAGTCCAGTGTCTAACCACTGCGCCACCTCGCTCGGTGTGACTCTTGAAACTCAAACACATGAAAAACTAGCGTCAAGTACTGAAGTTAATTATGTGGAACTTCAACTGGCATCGTTAAGGAAGACTGAAACAAGAACAAAATCAGAGTCGTTGTCCACGCAACTCCCATTTTGAAATTAACAAGAAAAATATCTCAATGATCTCCGCACCAAAGAGTCACAAACTACCTGAAAATTACGAGCAGCTCAGAGGACGGACATTGGGATATGAAACCAGCACCAGACGCTATAGCAAACAACGACAGTAACATCTTCAAACTGCACAGTGAGCGCGGAACAACTGTATACGTGAATGGAACAGAAGGAAGCCGTCATAGGCGGTAAAACGGGAAATACAACCTTCCATATATTTCACAGTGGTTTGCTGAGCATGTAGATGTCGATCTACAGGATGATCATCAGAGCAGAAAGCTTCACCCATAGTGAGTCCAGAAACAAACTAGGGATATTTGTTCATTGATATTGTACAGCAGCCAGCCACCATTTGGTTTTAGGTTATTTTAGTCAAAAAGTACCGTTACTGGTTTCGAAATTTTCATAATTTATCATCAGACGGCTTTCTCGTGCTTTCATAAAGACAAATTATACATTGGTTTCATTGAGTTGCACTAGGATAAACAAGGGTATTTGACTGCCTTGAGGAAATCGTCTTAAATGTTTATGTTGATTTGTTCTCTTAACTTGCTTTTCTTAGTTTTCAGTGTTCTTTAATAAAAACGGAAATGAAATTCAAATAATCTGAAAGCTCGCTAAAATACTCCATCCGAGTCATGTGATGTCCGTGACGTCACTGGCTAGCTCGCTGCTCTCACTGTCATAAAGCTAATCCACAGTGATGTCTCGTTTTGGAATTTGCGTTTCGGAAAATGGGTTACAAGTGGTATCTGCTGCCACACTGTACAAATACATCCGAAAAAGTTCTTGAAAAATTGTTTTTGACTGTTTTCAGAGAATGATAAGGTGCATAAAAATTTGTTGCACTTTGTCGGCAAAATGCCAAAACGTCGATACCTGAGTTGCCTTACTTAATTAAAAATGCCTTGCACTCTGAAGTTAACATTAATTTACCTTCGTGATGTGCTTTCCCACTGTTCCAAAGACGGACAGCATTTGTCCCGAAATTAAACTCTTAGTAAAAATCGTCGTTGTACCCCCATTTTTGCACATTATTGCTCGGTTGGTAGAGCGGTGCGCTGTCGAGTACTAAGAGATGATATCTATAGGTCCCTGATTCGAATCTAGCCTGCAGCTGTATTTTAACTTATTTATAAAACAAATCGACAGTACTTTCCTATGAAAACCAAATCACAATTACAAAACTTCATCTCACCTATTGGAAACAGAGTCTTGTTGTGTTTGTCCTGGCGTTTACATGCCCTTACATTATGAAGTAGCTGTTCACAAACGTCATGTGCAGAAAGATATTTTCTAGTTAGGGAGACCTCAAACTTTTTATTTTATTAGAAACAATGCTTTTTTTATCTTCGTACTGTCGAGCTAGAATCCTAATTGTTTAAGCTTTTGAAATTTCATCATCTTACATAAGATGAAGTTACTTCAGCTTCAGATGTTAGTTTGCACTTACAAACTGCACAGCCCTTACGTTTGTGTTACCTGCATGCTGCACCTGCCATATATCTCTCCGCATGCAAAACTTCATCGTCCTAAATCTTTTTGTAGTGTGGGAATATGGTGTGATATCCTCAATGCTAGCAATGCTTTCCAAAAAAGGTAATTCTTTGTAAGCATATATCTCTCCGCATGCAAAACTTCATCGTCCTAAATCTTTTTGTAGTGTGGGAATATGGTGTGATATCTGTGGTGTCACCGCCAGACACCACACTTGCTAGGTGGTAGTTTAAATCGGCCGCGGTCCATGTAGTACATGTCGGACCCGCGTGTCGCCACTGTGATCGCAGACCTAGCGCCACCACCAAGGCAGGTCTCGTGATACGAGAGTGGACTCGACCCCAGTTGTACGAGAACCAAGCTACCGCCCAGTTGTACGCGAACCTAGCTATCGCCCAGTTGTACGAAGCCTTTCTCTCATTAGCCGAGAGACAGAATAGCCATCTAAGTTAATGGCTACGAACTAGCAAGGAGCCATTTGTATCAGTGCCTATAGCTTCGAGTATTCAAGAGAGATGTATTCCAAGGAATCAATAAAAGTTAAGTAAAAAGCATCTACATACTTTTCTTCTTATTCATTCATAAGTTCTCATGTTCCAGACTTCACGCCCGTCTGCATTAGTCTAGCGTGCCTTTCTTTTGGCTACTACCGTGTGGCGTAACAGTCTTGTTACGTCACTACAATATCCTCAATGCTAGCAATGCTTTCCAAAAAAGGTAATTCTTTGTAAGCAAAGTAGATGCATTTAATCTCTGTTGCGCATTTCTCAAGCTAAGATTAATGTGAAGCTATATACAATACATCCCACCATGGAAAGAACTACCACCCATGAGTTCTTGCTAACGTTGTATTCATATAAAACTTTTAAAGGTATATGACCCTTCCAAGATTCGAACATGTGACTTCATTGTTTATAGCCGTATGCGACACCAAACGCCTGCTAAATACACTATCTCTGCTGTCTTATATAGAGGAAATGCATGAAGTTTTGCAGAGAATAATTTTGTTGTGCTTTGGCTCGTAGCTCGAGACTTATAGTCGACAATGTAGATATAAGATACGGACCCATTTGCAAAAGTTCCACTTTTCAAATGGCTCTGAGCACTATGGGACTCAACTGCTGAGGTCATTAGTCCCCTAGAACTTAGAACTAGTTAAACCTAACTAACCTAAGGACATCACAAACATCCATGCCCGAGGCAGGATTCGAACCTCCGACCGTAGCGGTCTTGCGGTTCCAGACTGCAGCGCCTTTAACCGCACGGCCACTTCGGCCGGCAGTTCCACTTTTCCTTAGTTTTGAGCGGATTTAATGGTGTTGCAGAGAGCAGACAAAAGAATGGCTGTCCATGTACATGTCGCTGTTCTAAACGTGTCGAACACTATTTTCGTAAGGTTTCCACTATCAGCTTTCACAAAATTCCTCTCTGTTGTTACTTAAAAGTTGTAGATGCATTTGCCATCACTAAATAGCTAAATTATTTGCGGAAATAGTACGTACAAGCCTAATAACTACTACTGCAACACACGTATTACCCCTAGTATGTGACGTGACCAGAGCGTCAGCCAATAACAGAGCGTTTCCGACCATGTGACCAAATCGCGATATTTAATGATTTTTAAGGTTTCATTACATAAAAATAAAATATATTTTGCGAGAATATTGATCGTAAATGCGATTTCAATCTTATAATCATTCCGAACAGTAATAATCCGAAACATATTTATCGCTGCTCTAAATGTGTCGAACATAATTTTCGTAAGGTTTCCACTATCAGCTTTCACAAAGTTCCTCTCTGTTGTTACTTAAAAGCTGTAAATGCATGTGCCATCACTAAATAGCTAAATTATTTGCGGAAAAAAATACGTAGGAGCCTAATAACTACTACTGCAACACTCGTGTTACTCCTAGTATGTGACGTGACCAGAGCGCCAGCCATTAACAGAGCGTTTTCGACCACGTGACCAAATCGCGATATTTAATGATTTTTAAGGTTTCATTACATAAAAATAAAAGATATTTTGCGAGAATATTGACCGTAAATGCGATTTCAATCTTATACTCACTTGGAGTAGCAATAATCAGAAACATATTTTTGCCATAGGAAAATAGCCTATTACAAACGTGTAACCAAAATGTTTGCGCTACAGGCTTGTGTTGGAATGCAACTTATGTGAAATGTCCATCTGGGGCATTTGTTTTTGCAGTTTTCTTGCAATGAAATACATTCTCAAGGATGTTTGTATTTTCACACTTTCGGCTCTGCATAGCTCTGTAGAAGCAGAAGTAGGGAATTCATTTAAGATCTGTTCTTGTGCTCTCTGACGTGGAATTGCCTAAAATCAGTTTTTTTCTTCCGTTCTCCGTCGACTCTCTATCCCTAACGCCTCTCTCTCTCGTATCGAATGGAAGACGAACAGCAATTTCCGTTCACGCGTAAGCGCAAAGAGAACGCTTTGCGAACACCTTGTAGGAAACCAATAAACCTGTTGGGACGGGAAAAAGAGCGAGCAGAGTGCTGCAGATGAGGGTCTGGCTCCGGCCGCCCAGAGGGCAGCATATCTGTTCTGTGGGCCTGTAGGGCTGTGGCGCGGCTCGGCTGCGGGAACGGCCACAAAGGCGAATCAATTAACGGCACAATGGGCCGGCGGTCGGCCGCCAGATAAGAGTGCCTCCCTCCCTCCCCTCCCCCTCCCCCACCTGCTCACCGGGGGATTACCCGACCGACCGGCTGGCTCTGGCCGCCGCCGTGACCCACCCACCTCTCGTCCGTGGGGGTGGCGCCCGAACCAGACCGCCAGCAGCGCCCGATGCAAAAGGTTGCGCAAGCCAACCTCTGCTAGTACAACGTGGAGGGCACGTGGCGCATCTGCTATCCCACGTCGATAAGTGTAGTCCAAATCAGTCATGCCTCGACAGGGTAAGCATCTCCAGATGAAGGCTAATCATGACGGTTTCGCTGTGGCTACAAGATCAGTCTGATGCTGCAAGGAGCAGCTGGTCAGTATTGGTAACAAGGTACACAAACTCGCTAGTAAAAACCTAGTCATCTAGAGCATGTTTCCCATACATTTTACCAATGGAGACCACATATTCCTGAGCTACACCGTGAAGTATGGAGACTAGCAAAATTTTTCATTGATGCTGTACAGCAACCAACCACTAATTGGTTTTAGGTTATTTCACTCAAAAGTCCCTTTACTGGTTTCGGAGTTTTCACAATTCAGCATCGGAAATTATACACACCACGAAGATGACGTGCTGCAGACGCGAAATTTAACCGACAGGAAGAAGATGCTGTGATATGATTAGCTTTTCAGAGCATTGACACTAGGTTGGCGTCGGTGGCGACATCTACAACGTACTGAAATGAGGAAATTTTCCAACCCATTTCTCATACACAAACATCAAATGACCAGCGTTGCCTAGTGAAACATTGTTGTGATGCCTCGTCTAAGGAGGAGACATGCGTACCATCACGTTTCCGACTTTGATAAAGGTCGGATTGTAGCCTATCGCGATTGCGGTTTATCGTATCGCGACATTGCTGCTCGCGTTGGTCGAGATCCAATGACTGTTAGTAGAATATGGAATCGGTGGGTTCATGAGGGTAATACTGAACGTCGTGCTGGATCCCAACGGCCTCGTATCACTAGCAATCGAGATGACAGATTCTCCAGATCTTTCACCAAGGCATGGCTGTACCGGATCGTGCAGCCAGTCTCGATCCCTGGGTCAACAGATGGGGACGTTTGCAAGACAACAAACATCTGCACCAACAGTTACACGACGTTTGCAGCTGCATTGACTATCAGGTCGGAGACCGTGGCTGCGGTTACCCTTGACGCTGCATCACAGACAGGAGCGCCTGCGATGGTGTACTCAACGACGAACCTGGGTGCACGAATGGCAAAACGTCACTTTTGCGGATGAATCCAGGTTCTGTTTACAGCATCATGATGGTCGCATCCGTGTTTGGTGACATCGCGGTGAACGCACATTGGAAGCGCGTATTCGTTATCGCCACACTAGGCGTATCACCCAGCGTGATGGTATGGGGTGCCGGTGGTTGCACGTCTCGGTCACCTCTTGTTCGCATTGACGGTACATTGAACAGTGGACGTTACATTTCAGATGTGTTATGACCCGTGTCTCTACCCTTCATTCTGTCCCTGCGAAACCCTACATTTCAGCAGGATAATGCACGACCGCATTTTGCAGGTCCTGTACGGGCCTTTCTGGATACAGAAAATGTTCTACTGCTGCCATGGCCAGCAGATTCTCCAGATCTTTCACCAATTGAAAACGTCTGGTCAATGGTGGCCGAACAACTGTCTCGTCACAATATGACAGACACTACTCTTGATGAACTGTGGTATCGTGTTGAAGCTGCATGGGGAGCTGTACCTGTAGACGCCATCCAAGCTCCGTTTGACTCAATGCCCAGGTGTATCAAGTCCCTTACTGCGGCCAGAGGTGGTTGTTCTGGGTACTGCTTTCTCAGGATGTATGCACCCAAATTATGTGAAAACGTAATCACATGTCAGTTCTAGTGTAATATATTTGTTCAATGAATACCCGTTTATCATCTACGTTTCATCTTGGTGTAGCAATTTTAATGGCCAGTAGTGTAAATTGGTTCCCTGTGAGATGCCCTAGGATGAACGTCAGTGCACAGCAGGATCTTTGACTGTCTTTTGGAAATCGTTCAATGTCTATACTAGAAATGGAATTAATTGTACGTGTATTTCCAGTTGCCTAGGGAGTTCCTGCAAACTGCATCTACATACATATTCCGCAAGCCAACATAGGTGCTTGACAGAGGGTACCTTGTACCACTTTCAGTCATTCTTTTTCTTTTTCCACTCGCAAGAGTAGCGGGGGCACAACGGCTGTCTGTACTGCTTTGTGTCTATGGCGTATCGTCTCTGTTGTGCGACTGCATTCGCGATTTTCTGTCAGAAATGTCACAGTGCGCAGTAACTGACGGAACTTCATTGAATTAAACAGAGGCGATATCTACCGCTCCTACAGAAGTGTCATATCCCCTCTGCTTTCCTAATTAACGGTAATTCAAAAAGGAAGGCCGAAGTTCAGTTGTTTATTGCAGACAAACTATGAAATATAGCAACACGTTGCGCATGCCACCGGATAGAGGAATGTTTAAATATTTTACACAGCTGCGCTCTCCTTTGTTCCAGCAACATCACGACTGCGTTACAAGAGAAATCATTTTGTGTGATGGAATTTGCGCGGAGTCAATCCATTGTTCAAGTACAAAGTGTATTACGCCGTCGACTCAACAAGAAGCCGCTCCTGATCAAGCAGATTTACGACAGGCTTAGTCAATTTTAGGAAGTTGGTCGCATATGCAAAAAGAAGATCAAGGGTCGGCCACGCAAATCTGATGAAAATGTCGAACGTATCCGAGATTATTTCACGCGGAGCCCTCGAAAGTCGACTTGACGGGCAGACCAGAAACTTCAACTTCTTCAAGCAATGGTATTGCATACTCCGAAATGCTGCCTCCATATGAAGCCTTACAAGTTGCTATTACTGCAGCAATTGCGTCCCGGCGACTGTAACAGAAAGCAAAAATTTAGCCTTCCAATTCTCCAGGATATGGCACAGGATGCTTTTTCCGAACGACCCATCTTTTCGTACAAATCGACGTTTCATCTATTGGTTAAAGTGAGCCGTCACAGTGAAAGAATTTGGGAGTCACAAAATCCTGGTGTCCTCGTCGAACTTGAAAGAGATTAACCGAAACTAAATGCGTTTTGTGCCGTTTCTGTTTACAAAGTATTTCGCCCTTCCTTTTTTGCTGAGAAAACTATGTCAAGAATGTCATACCTGGCTGTGCGACAAAATTAGCTCTTTCCTCAACTTCACGAAGATTCCAAACATTTCATTTTATGCGGCGTGGCGCCCTGGCTCACTTTCACCTTGAAGTGCAGTGTTATCTTAACAGCTGGCCGCTGTGGTTGAGCGGTTCTAGTCGCTTCAGTCCAGACCCACGCGGCTGCTACGGTCGCTGGTTCGAATCCTGCCTCGGGCATGGATGTGTGTGATGTCCTTAGGTTAGTTAGGTTTAAGTAGTTCTATGTCTAGGGGACTGATGACCTCAGATGTTAAGTCCCATAGTGCTTAGAGCAATTTTTTTGTTGTCTTAACATCACCTTCCCACGTTGGGTTGGAACACGTGGAAAACATCTTGTTCATTGCTTTTGGCCTCCTTGGTCTCCTGACCTCCTACCTTGCCGTTTTTTCTCCGTGGGGTGCATAAAATGCACCGTCTTGGTCCTACCTGTGGCAGCTACTATAAAAGAGCTGAGAGATCGAGTTGTTGAAACTGTTGATTCGACAAACACTGACCTGTCGATTTGTGCGTGGAATGAAATGAACTACCGTTTCGATCTTTTCATGAGCAACGCATGGTGCTCATGTTCAGTGTCTGATACAGTGTCCGTGCGAACATAAAACATTGAAACTTCCTCTATCCAGTGACGTGCACAATGTATTCTATCTTTCATAGTTTCTCTGTTATAAACAAATGAATTCTGGTCGTTCTTTTTGTATCACCCTCTAGGTATAAACAATTTGGGAGACAATCTGAGCAGCCCTCTCAGATTGTTTGCAGATGATGCTCTCATTTACCGTCTCCTTAAGTCATCAGACGATAAAAACCTAAACTGCCAATATAAGACATATGTATGGTGTAAAAAATGCCAGTGTACTCTGTATAATGAAAAGTTTGGGTTCATAGACATGAGTACTAAAAGAAGTCCGTAAAATTTCGTTTACACGATAAATGATGCAAGTACAGCGAAATACTTAGGGATTACAGCCACGACAACTAAAACTGAAATGAAAACTAAAGGAAATTTTGCGGTGAAAGCGAAATAAAGACTGTGATTTATTAGCAAATACTCAGAAGACGCAACAGTTCTGATAGAGAGACTTTCTGCAATACGCTTGCCCGGCCTCTCCTGGTGTATTGTCGCGTGATGGGGCACACTCGTCAGATAGGATTGACGGAGTTCAAGTAAGGACAGCTTGTTTTACAGTATCGCGAAATAGAGGATGTTATGTTATGTTATGTTAACCGGGGATCTAGAGACGACGGAGAGGCTCCGTCCCCGCCGCAGCCGCAGTGGACCGCAACCCCACGACGACTACCGCAGTCCACTTCACGCCTCCGCCCCACACCGAACCCAGGGCTATTGTGCGGTTCGGCCCCCGGTGGGGCCCCAGGGAACGTCTCTCACCATAAGAGTGTAGCCCCTATGTTAGCGTGGTAGAGTAATGGTGATGTACGCGTACGTGGAGAACTTGTTTGTGCAGCAATCGCCGACATAGTGTAGTTGAGGCGGAATAAGGGGAACCAGCCTGCATTCGCCGAGGCCATCCACTGAGTGGCCGGCTCACCGGACCACGACACAAATCCGCCGGGTGGATTCGTGCCGGGGACCGGCGCCCCTTCCCGCCCTGAAACCGGTGGAAATAGGGGATAGTCAATGTACTTTTATTTAAATATTCGCCAAATCATCTAAAGTGATTGACAAAGTATGTGCAATCGATACTAGCTCTTCGCGTTAACAGTAGGTGTCGATAATCTGAAAATTAGTAATGTTCATTAATCATGTTTGGAAAGCACTGCTGCTCCGCTACTGTATATTGAATAAATGAACAAATTAAGTTGTGAGGTTTTGTGTTATCATAATGTCCTTGGCACGGATTCTACGATACTAATTTGCACTGATGTCACCACGATAGGAGCGAACTGCTCAATCAGGTTTCGCCGCCATAATAAAGATAAAAAGTCACATCACTGTAATCCTCTGGACACCATATCTTCATTCACAGTGGACAGATCAAGACACAGTTTTCACATCAGAACATTTGAATTCAGAGTTCCAAAATATACACTGCATGTTGCAGACCGTATTACAAACAGTAGACAGTAAGATTGTATCAAAACAAAGACATTGTGCAACAAAGGGTTAAATGACAGATGCATAGATACCAACAGTAAAAAATACTTTTATATTAATTACTCAAATATGATAGTTGTATTCATTTATACACGAAAGTTCCCAAGAAACTGGTGCAGGCATGCGTGTTCAAATACAGACGTATGTAAACAGACAGAATACGGCGATGCCGTCGGCAACACCTGTATAAGACAACAAGTTTCTGTTGCTGTTGTTAGATCGGTCACTGCTGCAGTGGCAGGTTATCAAGATTTAAGTGTTTTGTTATAGTCGGTGCACAAGCAGTGGGACACAGCATCTCTGGGACACAGCCTCTCCGAGTTGGTGATAAAGTGGGGATTTTCCCTTACGACCATTTCACATGTGTACCGTGAATATCAGGGATCTGCTAAAACATCAAATCACCGACATGACTGCGGCTGGAAAAAGATCCTGCAACAACGGGACCAACGACGACTGAAGTGAATCGTTGAGCGTGGCAGAAGTGCAGCCCTTCCACAAATTGCTGCAGATTTCAATGCTGGGCCATCAACATGCGTCAGAGAGCGAACCAGCCGACGAAACATCATCGATATGGGCTTTCGCAGGCGAAGGCCCAATCGTGTGCCCTTGATGACTGCACAACACGAGGCTTTACGCCTCTCCTGAGCACGTCAACACCGACATTGGATTGTTGGTGACTGGAAACATGTTGCCCAGTCGGACGAGTCTCGTTTCAAATTGTATCGAGGTGATGGATGTGTAAAGGTACGGAAACAATCTCATGAATCCATTCACCCTGCATGTCAGCAGGGGACTTTTCAGACTGTTGGAGGCTCTGTATTGGTGCGGGGATTGTGCAGTTGGAGTGATACGGGACCCCTGATACGACACTGACAGGTGACACGTAAGCATCCTGTCTGATCACCTGCATCCATTCATGTCCATTGTGCATTCCGACAGACTTGGGCAATTGCATCATGACAATGTGACACCGCATGCGCCCACAACTGCTAGGGAGTGGCTCCGGAAACACTCTTCTGAATTGAACACTTTCGCTGCCACCAAACTCCAGAAGGCATGAACGCTATTGAGCACATCTAGAGTGCTTTGCAATGTCCTGTTGAGAAGAGATCTCCACACCTCGTACTCTTACGGATTTATGGACAGTCCTGCAGGATTCAGGGTGTCAGTTTCCTCCAGCACTACTTCAGACATTAGTCGAGTCCATGCCATGTCGTGTTGCAGCAATTCTGAGTGCTCGCTGGGGCCCTACATGATATTACGCTGGTGCATCAGTTTCTTTGGCTCTTCAGTGTATTTGGCTTTCTGAGCAAGAATAAAATAATTTTATTTATTTATTTATTTGAAGAGCCATTTATAAAAGCACCTACAATAAGTATTTCAACTCTTGCTGCGTATTTCAACTCTTGCTGCGTTCATTTTTCATCATCATTTTCGCCGACATTCGCTTCACGTGTTCTGATCTCCGCTTCTGGAGCTGTTCGATGTTTGTAGCTGATAATTTCTCTTTCTTGTTCATTCCGGAAGATAATTTTGCTAATTTTGCACCTAAATAAATTTCTGTTGTATATATCAAATGGTTCAAATGGCTCTAAGCACTATGGGACTTAATATCTGAGGTCTTATATGTATCCATTATGTTTATCTTTAATTGTTTGGGACTATTCGCTAGTGCGAAACACAGCTTGCCCTTTTCTCGCAAGATAGACTGTGAGCCATAGATGAAGGGCAGCAAGAGAATTCCATATTCCTAGATTTCCGGAAAGCGTTTGACACGGTACCTCACTGCAGACTACTAACGAACGTACGCGCACATGGCATAGGTTCAAAAAATGGCTCTGAGCACTATGGGACTTAACATCTATGGTCATCAGTCCCCTAGAACTTAGAACTACTTAAACCTAACTAACCTAAGGACATCACACAACACCCAGCCATCACGAGGCAGAGGAAATCCCTGACCCCGCCGAGAATCGAACCCGGGAACCCGGGCGTGGGAAGCGAGAACGCTACCGCACGACCACGAGATGCGGGCGGCATAGGTTCTCAGATATGTGAGAGGCCTGTAGACGTCTTCACTACCGGAACACAGTACGCTGTCCTCCACGGCAAGGTTCCAAGAGAGACAGCGGTATCGTAAGGCGAGCCCCAAGGAAGTGCGATCGGACCTCCCCTGTGGCTCTGAGCACTATGGGACTTAACTTCTGTGGTCATCAGTCCCCTAGAACTTAGAACTACTTAAACCTAACTAACCTAAGGACATCACACACATCCATGCCCGAAGCAGGATTCGAACCTGCGACCGTAGCGGTCACGCGGTTCCAGACTGAAGCGCCTTTAACCGCACGGCCACACCGGCCGGCTGGACCTCCCCTATTCTCTGTAAACATAAAAGATGTAGCAGACAAGCTGCGCAGCAATCTGCAGCTGTTTGCTGATAACGATATGGAAGGTGTTGTCGATGAGTGATTACAACAGAATACAAGATGACTTAGACCAACTTTCTGCCGGCCGCAGTGGTCTCGCGGTTCTAGGCGCGCAGTCAGGAACCGTGCGACTGCTACGGTCGCAGGTTCGAATCCTGCCTCGGGCATGGATGTGTGTGATGTCCTTAGGTTAGTTAGGTTTAAGTAGTTCTAAGTTCTAGGGGACTAATGACCACAGCAGTTGAGTCCCATAGTGCTCAGAGCCATTTGAACCATTTGAACCAACTTTCTGAATGTTGTGATGAATAGCAGCGTGCTCTAAATGTAGAAAAATTTAAGTTAATGCAGAAGAGTAGGAAAAACGGTCCCATAATGTCGGAATACAGCATTGGAAGAGTGCTGCTTGAGACAGTCGAAAATGGTTACATATCTAGGCGTAAGGTTGCATAAGTATATGAAATGAAACGAGCACATAGGGATGACAGTAGGGAAGGCGAATGGTCAATTTCTATCCACTCGGAGAAATTTAGAAAAGTGTGGTTTGTCTGTAAAGGAAACTACGAGTAGAACATTATTGCGACCCAGTCTGGAATACTGTTCGAGTGTTTTAGACCCCTCCCCAGACCGGATTACAGGAGAACATCGAAGAAACTCAGAGGCAGGGCGCTAGACTGACTACGAGTATGTTCGATCAACATGCGAATATTACGGAGATGCTTCGAGAACTTAAAGCGTACTCCCTCGAGGGAAGACAACGGTTTTTTCGCGATAGTTGAACAAATTTAGAGAACTTTCATTTGAAATGGATTGCAGAACGAATCTACTGCCATCAAAGTACATATGGCGTAAGGATCACGAATATAAGAAAAGAGATATTAGGGCTCCTACAGAGGCAAATAGACTGTCGTTTGCCCTTCGCTCTTTTTGCTACCGCAACAGGAACAAAAACGAATGGTAGTGTTAGAAGGTAATCACCATAAGGTGGCTTGCGCAATGTGTATGTAGGTGTAGATATAGATGTATAATTAGCGCCTGTATAAAACATTACGTTCATTCTTTCAACTCCGTGTCTTTACTAAAGGTTTACTTCGTCAATCTGTCATCATCCATCTTAGTAAAATTTCCTTTCTTTTGGGTGTGGTATGTATTATGTTCTCTACAAGTTGATGTGTTTCCTTATAAGATCATGGCCTGGTGTACTCTGTTTCTGATGTAACTAGAACACGTGAGCTTCTAACGAGCCTTCCTTTTGTTTTCATAATTTTATTTATGCTACCTTTCGACAGTAGTTTTAATGTTTCAGCACAGAAATGAACCTGTTCTCACTCCTTAACTACAATATCTGTTTCTGCCCCCCCCCCCCCCCCCCCCCCCGGGAGTGTTCTTCTTTAGGTGTTCTGGAATGCAGTGTCCACCTTTTCGCTCCTATCATTCGACAGTTGTTTTCGCTATTGTTTATGCTTAGCCACTTATATAAATATTAGAATGAGTTTAATTTTTTTCATTTTTTCATCAATGAGTAAATTCTGTAGTCACTTCTGAAAGTTAGGCATAAATTCTGTGTTTGGGGAAAAAAAAAATTCAGTACCAACTTTACGTTGAGTAACTGCGATCCTACTATAACGTGAAGCGACATTGTCAGTTCGTTAAAAAAGAAATGGGATGGTTTTCAACGCAATACTTTTCTTTATTTCAGTGTTTTTCTTCTTTTTGTACAGTATCAGGGTCACGGTATATTATAAAAAGTAACGGGAATTTCATTGTACGCCTGTTGCCTCCTATTTCACTTTTATACAAACATGCACACCCATACCTGCAACTCGCAAAACACAGGCTCGCGGCAGTAAACAAAAATTGTACTCTCGAGTGTCATGTAAACAGGATGTAGCGAGGCAGAGAGCAGAGGACAATTTAATTATGACGGCTCCCGTGGCAGTTTAAACAGCCCCTGCGTCCAGACAGTGGCGTTGGATGGTGTCGCGGCGATCGGCCGTACAGGGAGGATGCTGTTTGCACGATGTTTGCCCCATGCGGGTGCGTGATTACTAGCATTTCTTTTGTGTCAGCACCGAGCAAGGCCCCACCAGGCGGCCTCAGCAGCGGGTGACATGTGGGCACACATCACAGGCAGGACCACCTCCTCCCCGGCTGCGTTGGTAATTGAATAGCGAGAGCAACTGGGGGACAAAATTGTGAGATCTATTGCCAGAGACGTTAGAAGTGAGTTCTAAAAATTTTGGTAATAAGGCTCCCAGCGCAACAAGTTTTTATTAATGAAGGCAATAACTTACCTGTAAGAGTTCGCGATAATTATGATTATTTTGTTGGGAAAAACGGACTAAGTAGCTAAATAAATTGCTTTATTTCACACGTCGTTTCGCCTGCTGCCATCGTCAGATAAAATTTTGGAACCGATAAACAAGTTTCACTGTCAGTTTCAATGAAACCTGTGCCTGATTGGGGCGTCAGATTCAAGTTGCCGCATTAGATATGGGTTTTATTGAAAATGACTCTGAAACTTGTTTTACAAGTTCTTAATTTTTTTCTGATGATGGCAGTAGCCGAAACGACGTGTTGAAGAAAGAAATATATTAAGCGATCGAGACGCTTTTTCTCATAATATAGCACGTCTTTCTTGCAGCGTTTCTCATGGCCGTTTGCGAGCAGCTTCAAAGTAGAATCGTATTTTTAGTACTATGTAGTCGAAAACTGACATGGTGTCATCGTTGCTATCCGGAAGTAGAGGTTTCGATTCAATAAGACAAAAGCAATAACCAGCCTCTGTTAATAATGTTACTCATTAGGTTCAAAAGAGTTCAAATGCCTCTGAGCACAATGGGACATAACATCTGAGGTCATTAATCCCCTAGAACTTAGAACTTCTTAAGCCTAACTAACCTAAGGACATCACACACATCCATGCCCGAGGCAGGATTCGAACCTGCTTCCGTAGCAGTCGCGAGGTTCGGGAATGAAGCGCCTAGAACTGCTCGGCCACCGCGGCCGACTTACTCATTAGAAATAAATACCACCGTTACCTGTTGAAACATACATTCTTATCCTCAGACGGCTCTTCACATTTGAAATTGCATTGCGTTGTACATGTGTTTATTGACGCGAGGAAGTAACTAACCGCACCTCAACACATTTTAATATCCATGGGCACAATACCATTGCATGATGGAAGCAGATTATCAGGTGTGCTGTAATGCTTTCGCAGCAATTTAGTTTAAGTAGTATTTCATATGCGGACGATGTCGTTACGCTGTAACGCGTAGAAGTGGGCTATACATCTGAAGAAACGTAGCAGAAGATATGGGCTGTTAATACTTCCACATAAATCAAAGTCAATGGCATGGTGAAACATAATACAACGCAAAATTGAGATAAGTGGCATAATATTCTCCTTTAACTACATTGGATGTGAAATATTCCCAACAATAGACAGCGACATAGAAATAAAACCTGGAAAATTTATACACGTATGTGGAATAATTCGTAGAATTCTGAATACGAGACCAGAAAAGAAATTAAGCTGAAAATTTATACAAAAACAGCGGTTCCGTTAATATTCTATGGAAGTGAGACGTGAATACTATCGGACAAAGACAGACAGAAAATTACACCAACTGAAATGAAATTTCACTGGACACTGATGGACACAATACGAAGTACAGAAAAAAGACAAAAGCTTCAGCTTTTCAGTTAGGAAAGCAAAACTGGAAAACATAAAGTAATCTGGTGTAACCATCTAGAAAGGAAGCAGCAATATCGTCTGCCTAGAATCGCAATGAACTGCAAACACAATAGACAGCTAAATTGTCGGTTGTCACAGAGCAAGATAGTTCACAGAATACCGTGTGCAGCCTACTCCATGAAGTGGTGGCGGTGGTGGTGGTGATGGTGATGATAATGAATATGAGCCGGCCGAAGTGGCCGCGCGGTTCTGGTGCTGCAGTCTGGAACCGCGAGACCGCTACGGTCGCAGGTTCGAATCCTGCCTCGGGCATGGATGTGTGTGATGTCCTTAGGTTAGTTAGGTTTAACTAGTTCTAAGTTCTAGGGGACTAATGACCTCAGCAGTTGAGTCCCATAGTGCTCATAGCCATTTGAACCATTTGATGAATATGATTTACTGGGCCATAAAATGTTCACTTTGGGTTGATGGTGCAATACAGCAAAACAAGATTTAAGAGAAAAGGTCTATTTTGTTGTAAGATGTTCTGACAGTGAATTATAATAATCGACATAACTTCTTAAGATGAGAAATGAATTAGTTTTGTGTTACTTACATGGAAAGTAGTAGTGTTGACTGCTTACGAAGAAACGCGAAGTTCGTCGAATGCCAATAGGATTTCATGTATTTGTCAGAGAAGTTACGTGTTATACATAGATATTCCGTCAGAAAATTCGCAAAGCATTGGTGTTAAATACAACATACATTGAACGAGTATTAATTGTAATTCTGTAAAGAAATAAAGAAAGTCCGTTCGTTATAAAATATTATGGGAACAGATGCTCTGTTAACTTTTGGGAAAGGCAGAAGACACATGAAACTTTAGTACATAAATATTATAAAGGTAAATGTAGTGACAGCGTGCTAGAGGTTCTGTTATAATTACAATATTGCATAACACACAAGAGATAAAATTTCACATACACCTCTGTTGTCTCAGTGATACTTCATAAACTACGGGGAAGCTTGTTAAAAGACTAAAATCACTTAACTATTGTATTAAGTTACGGAAGTTAGGTTACGTCAATCTGTAGGCCTTTTTTTTTAGGTCTTCAGACGTGTATGAACTCTTCCAGTTTCAGCATTTTGTAGACACGGAAGCAGCAACTATATCAAATTTCATACAGCGTGTATTAACGAATCTGTCAGTAGTTTCAGTACCTATATTTGGCGACTAGTTTCAAGCCAGAGAGCTTCCATTTTCAAGCCTGGCCTAATGAGACTACACTGAATAAACGTCACAATCTACAAGCGTGTCTTAGGAAGTCAAAATACTGATTTTGACTCACTAAGACGCACGTGTGGATTGCGACATTCATTCTGCAAACATTCTATAACGCATGTGTTGCCACTTTAATGTTCATTACTAAGATCAGGAACTTTCAGAGCAGCCTCAGTAGGTCAAGCTTGAAAATGAAATTATAAGGTTAGAAAGTAGTCGCCTAATATAACTTCAGCGTTGATAGATTCGTCAGTATATGCTTTGTAAAATGTATGAACATCAATATTATCAATGAGAATGGTGTTTACTTATGTTTCAAGGTGCATAGGAGACGGAGAAAAGGGTCTAAAAATTCTGACTTGATTAACCCAGTCTGATGAAGTCGAGGAATGTTTTTATGTACGTACAAAAGGTGTTTGAAAAAAAAAAAAAAGTGACGTACTCGTTCACAAGGTAGTACTGGTCAATAATAGACGAAAATATTCTTTAATGATAACTGTGGAAAACAATACCTGGCCACATATGGGTCGTTAGCTTGTGAAGCTTACTGTGTAGTATTCGGTGGTGTAGACTGTTTATTATTCCATTTCACTGCACCTATCTGAATCGACGTAATGTGAAGGACACTGATGGCGGCGTTGATAGCAGTTCAGCGGTCTACTACGTCCGTCAATTGAGCTGGGGCTTCCCATGCACCAGGTTAGTATATCAATATCAGTGATTCCGTGAAGTGTTAACAACCTGTACTTCAAACAGTGCAATAGTGGCCTACTATTACGCATTGGAGATGGCAAATACGGCTTTATGGTATGGATTAGCCGATGCCAGTAATCTCCAGCCTCCGAGACATGAACGCTGAATGACATCCATAGCACGCCATTCCATCTACAAAAATGTTCATCAGGCTATTCCAGTGACTTTTAGACACTCCATTATTCGCTGCAAGGACGACGGAACGCGGTAAGCCTCGCATGCTCGAGATGGAGGAGCAGGTAATGACTGGGAAACAAGTGTGCTGTTGTAGGTATTAACCCTACTCTTGTGTCGTCAATTCTGCGGGAGCACATCCTTTTCCTTACCATGTTTCCTGCGCAAGCTCTTCGGCCACTAGGCCACTATGCCCAATTACAGTTCTGCCAATGACTGTTCAGTATCTACAGTTCACGGCCTGCACTTTATTTGCAGATGTGGCAGTATTCACAAGAGACGGTGTACTAAATTATCACAATATGAACGGGTGAGCAGATATAAATCCTCTAGGAATCATGGGGACGAGCTGTCAAGATCGCTTCAGTATCAGTGATAGACTCACACGGCCATATACCGAGGTATATGCGCCACGGGGCACCACACGTCTTTCTACAGATCGTTTCATGGGAGGTGGAATGGTCAAGGATGGTCGGTAGCATGACCACCCCCTTTACTTCTTCTGAATCTACTGGATTTCCGGATGTGAGGATATACAATCGCTTTGCGCCAGGTATATTTGAAAGAGTGCATATTTCACTTTGTAAATGATCTAAAGGGTGTGTCAGGATCTATGGTAGCCACACGAAGCACAGCCTACAGTGTCAACTTCTATGAAACAGAAGGGAATGACAGGACAAATTGGCCTATATATCAACAGGTACTGGCTTACAGACGATTCTGATGTGACAACCCATAACGACAGTCAGACTAGTACGAAACAGGTAACACCTTAGCAAGTTTGCTGACAATATGCACACTTCACAATTGTCTCCTGTCAGATTCGTATCTAGACGTATCATTCCAACTGCAAAGGCCCAACACCAATACAGTTCTTCCATCACCTTCAACAGTCCCCTGCTAACATGCAGGGTCCATGGATTCATGAGGTTGTCTCCATACCCGTACTCGTCCATTAGTTCGATACAATTTTCAATAAGACTCATCCGACCAGGCAACATGTTTCCCGTCATCATCAGTCCAATGTCGGTATTGACGGGCCCAGGTGAGGTGTAAAGCTTTGTATAGTGCAGTCATCAACGGTACACGTATTGGCCTTCGGCTCCGAAAGCCCATATCGATGATGTTTCGTTGAATGGCTCGCACGCTGACACTTGTTGATGGTGCAGCATTGAAATATGCATCAATTTGCGGAAGGCTGCACTTCTGTCACGTTGAGCAATTCTCTTCAGTCGTCGTTGACCCCGTTCTTGCAAGATCTTTTTGTGGCCGCAGCGATGTCAGAGATTTGATGTTTTACCGGATTCCTGATATTGACGGTACACTCATGAAATGGTCGTACGGGAAAATATCCATCGCTACCTCGGAGATGCTGTGTCCCATCGCTCATGCGCCGACTATAACACCACGTTCAAACTCACTTAAATCTCAATAATCTGCCATTGTAGCAGCAGTAAGGGACCTAAAACCACGCCAAACTCTTGTTGTCTTATAAACGCATTGCCGGCCGCTTCGCTGTATTCTGCCCGTTGTCATATCTCTCTATTTGACTACGCATGCCTATATCAGCGTCTTTGGCGCTCCAATGTACATTACTGTTAAAATTCCAAGAGCGTTCGTTCATAAGAAAAAATGGCTCTGAGCACCATGGGACTTAACAGCTGTGGTCATCAGTCCCTAGAAATTAAACCTAACTAACCTAAGGACATCACACACATCCATGCCCGAGGCAGGATTCGGACCTGCGACCGTAGCAGTCGCACGGTTCCGGACTGCGCGCCTAGAACCGCGAGACCACCGCGGCCGGCGCGCTCGGCCACACCGTGCGGCCGTTCATAAGAGAGTCAGACAATATGCACTAACTGATATAAAGTATCCGGTCACCTGTTACTGAACATTAATCAGGAGCGGAGCCACCCTTGGCCATTAAGACAGCTCAACACTGCTAAGGTCACTTTCAGTAAGATGTCTAAATTCTGCGGATGAATGGCAGTACATTCTTCCTTAAGAGTGGAATCGAGAGAAAGTTGCGTTGTTGGACGCTGTGGCCTGGAGTGAAATCTAATTTTTAGAGCCGAAATGGTAGAAGGTAGTACTGGCGGACATGCTGTATGGAGCGAAGTAGACGTTTTAACTCATCCCAATGTTGTTCCAGTGGGTTCAGGTCGGGATTCTGAGAAGGCCAGTAGCTTTCGAGATCATTATTATCACGGATGCTGGAGGACGAGGAGATTAGTGTTTAACGTCCCTCCAACAACGAGGTCATTACAGACGGAGCACAAGCTCGGATTAGGCAAGAATGGAGAAGGACCATACCGGCATTTGCCTGAAGCGAATTAGGGAAATAATGAACTATCTAAATCACGATGGCTGGATGCGGGTTTGAACCATCGTCCTTCCGAACTCATGGATGCTGCTGTACGACATGGTGCATTGTTATCATATCTGAACTGTCCACCAATATGTACAGTAAACAACGATTTAAAAAATGTTCATATTCATCCTGTTTTAGCTTTTCTCAAACGCAATAAGAGGCTAACATACTAACCATTCGGCAACGTGGTACCTTACGCACTTCACTTTGGAAGGCAATGCTCTCCAGGCAGCCTACAAAGCCAACCACTTCAGTCAGATTGCCACGGTGTATAGTCAGTCACCACTGCAAATGACTCGTTTCTAGTCACCCACTGCACACTGGCGTCAAGCGTCGTTTATGATTGACTGCAGAAATGTGTGGCCTACGATGAGCTACTCAAACATTGTAGCCTGTTCCTTTTAACTCCCTACGCACAGCCACTGGGCTCCTGGTAGCACTTAGCAGCTCACGAGTGATTCCTTCCAGTCGTTTCATGTGACTTGTGAAGACCATCCTCTGCAATGGTCGACGGTTCCTGTCCGTCAGTATATGAGGTCCTGGCTGTCTTGGATCAACTGTGGCTGATTCTTTGCGTTCCCACTTCACAAAGACATCACCAACAGTCAGCTTGGACAGGTTTAGAGGGGTTAAAATGTCCGTGATCCATTTGTTGCTGAGGTGAAATCCAGTGACTAGTCCACGTTCGAAGTCACTGACTTCTCCTAATCGAACCATTCTATTGTTATTGCTTCTGTATTGAATCCTTTTGTACTGTCAGGCCGCCTCTCGTGACACCTATTGGTAAATTCCGCATTACATAGAGATGGCCGAATACTCTTGACTAGATAGCTCTTTGTTTCTTCCTAGTACATCTCGCGAAACACCACTGAAGGTAAAAATCGAATTTCGAGATTACGCAGAGGCTTACCAAAGACCGTTCTTTACCAGTACCATTCACGACTAAAACAGGGAATGGTGAAATCACGGAGGTACAAAAATCACCCTCCCCTTTAGATTGCGTCCAAACTGCAGTGGACAGCATAAGATATTGAAAAAGAATGTAGATTGTGCCCAATCTACAGTGTGCACCACAAGATCTTGAAGAAGATTTCGGCAGATGGGTGGAAACTCGATTGTCTGAAGAAATGAGACGCGGCCTAACAATCCAAAAGATTTTGAGAACGGCTACGAAAGCCTTCATACTTCCATGCAATGAAAATGATTCCTTTTGATGGTTTTTCGGTATAACGCAGGTCCCTCATTGTCAACTGGTATCACTTGTGTAGGTGAGAAGGAAGGAAGAGTGCATGGCTGGATTAATGAAGACGTGAGAACAGAGGGATGGAACGATAGACTGATTTAGAGACAAGAGATAATAGGGCAATACAGATAAATGTATTCTGATGTGTACTTTCCATAGACACGGCAGGCTCCTGGCGCAACTAAGTAGTTCCGAAGATGATCCAGGGAGCTCGAAACAAGTCATACTGTAAAAATCTTCATCTGAGATGAAAAATAAACGATATATAAAATTGTTTTAAAGATATAAATTATTGTCATTTACAAAACTGAGTTCCATAACTTTTGTGCCTTCCACAGAAACAGTGAGTTATTACCGTTCCCTTTGCTTACTGAAACTCTCGTTTATGAATTTGAGATCAGAACAACCGTTGCAGGACTAATTTCATTTTAGAGACTTCAACCTAACACTTTGGCTGCTCCATCCACGAGTCTAACACGTACTGTGTACTTTACAACCCTGATTCCCCTCCGTACAACTCTCCAACGCCAGCGACTGATTGCATGTTTCTTAAATTCTCTGGACCCCAAATCATCTCCTTTTGATCGCCATTCCCCCTCCCAGCCGTGACATGAAGTTGCGTCGAAGGGTGCAAGTTGGGCACATGGTGCAGAGTTATTCTGGCATGTTTCAGAGACTGAGTCAAAGAATTAGGAACCCCTTCCCCGTAAGGCACTCAAACGGCTCTCTTTCTTTCTCCCTTTCTCCCTTTGTTACGCACACACACAAGCACACACTTAACACTCACAGCTTCTACGCTCTCTCTCTCTCTCTCTCTCTCCCCTTCTCCCCCCCACCCTCCCTCCCTCCCTCTCTGTTTTTCTCTCTCTGCGTCTCTTTCTCTATTTTTATCTGTCTAAATTTTTCCGTATTGGCTCTGGCCACTGTCACATTACTTATTTGTCATCGAATAACGACTGACTTCATTAATTTATTTTCCTTATTTGCACCGTTGTTAACTAAGCATTCTATTCATTAATTCTATCACATAACCTCTTGCATCACTGTGCAGCCCTTGCGTCATTGTGTTCCAACTTATTTCACAGGGCTTCACTGCGTTCTAACTTATTTCAAAGGGCTTCTCGGATCTGAACCTTCTGACATCAACCATCTGGTCCCTCATCCTACCTGTGTCTCCTTCTGCTGCTATGCCCAGACTGTCTTTACTTACTTAACTTCAATGTTTTTATTAGAAACTGGCTTTCTCGCTGTGGACACGATACAGAGTTATAGCTAAAAGGATGGTTTGATATCAGGGAAGATTTCTTGAAAAAGAAGAGGCAGTCTGCTAAAGTTGCGTTGGGATGGCATGTGGAGGATATGGAGGTGGAGAGAGAGTGTTGGTATACGCACGAAGTCAGCCGTTCACTGAAAATGATTCGGTAGACAATTTGGTTGTGATCGTCAAACTTGTGAAATGTGTAGTATTTCCGGAAATGTTCGAGGAATTTAAGAACTTGGGATGGGATGGGGAAATAATTTAATTGTATCAACAATCTGAGGCTGCGTATTGGAGAAGGAATCAATGTGACGCCCTTAACGACAGTTATACGCTGAAGCCGTTGGATAAGCAGCTGAGCAGCAAGTCGTATACTCCTAGCTCACTCATTTGTTACATAGTTCAATTCTTAATTTCTTTGCGTGTTTTTGGTACTTACATTGTTTAATTCATAAATTTCGGGCGTATTATAGTATTTGAGAGTGTAGCATCGCGTTTTAGTACCTGAATAGTGTAATTTCGCTTAGTCTCCTTCCGCCGCCGAGCAGTGTCAGCAGTGCGCAAGTAGCAGCATTACTGCATTTACTAGGCAATCTTGTATTTCAATAACCGTTTAAATTTTGTCGATTTGTTTGCGCTCTCTGTAGATTAGTTCAGACGTTCTTTGCAAAACAGTTTTTAGCATGGATAGGGACTGCAACTGCTGTGTTCGGATGCAGGCTGAGTTGGCATCCCTTCGCTCCCAGCTTCAGGCAGTGTTGGCTTCGGTCACACAGCTTGAGGCTGTTGCCAATGGGCATCACTGTGGGGGTCCGGATGGGGGTTTGTCGGGGACGGCCAGCTCGTCTCACGCATCCCCTGATCGGACTACGACTGTGGTTGCCCGGGATACTGCCCGCATTGAGGCTGATCCCTCACCTGTGGTAGAGTGGGAGGTCGTTTCAAGGTGTGGCAGGGGGCGAAAGACATTCCGGAGGGCTGAACGGAAAGCCTCTCCAGTTTGTCTGACGAACCGGTTTCAGGCTCTGTCTGAGGCTGATCTTCGGCCTTGTCCTGTTCCAGAGGTTGCCCCTCAGTCTGCAAGATCCGGGCAGTTGCAGAGGGTGGGCTTACTGGTAGTTGGGAGCTCCAACGTCAGGCGCGTAATGGGGCCCCTTAGGGAAATGGCAGCAAGAGAGGGGAAGAAAACCAATGTGCACTCCGTGTGCATACCGGGGGGGAGTCATTCCAGATGTGGAAAGGGTCCTTCCGGATGCCATGAAGGGTACAGGGTGCACCCATCTGCAGGTGGTCGCTCATGTTGGCACCAATGATGTGTGTCGCTATGGATCGGAGGAAATCCTCTCTGGCTTCCGGCGGCTATCTGATTTGGTGAAGACTGCCAGTCTCGCTAGCGGGATGAAAGCAGAGCTCACCATCTGCAGCATCGTCGACAGGACTGACTGCGGACCTTTGGTACAGAGCCGAGTGGAGGGTCTGAATCAGAGGCTGAGACGGTTCTGCGACCGTGTGGGCTGCAGATTCCTCGACTTGCGCCATAGGGTGGTGGGGCTTCGGGTTCCGCTGCATAGGTCAGGAGTCCACTACACGCAACATGCGGCTACACGGGTAGCAGGGGTTGTGTGGCGTGGGCTGGGCGGTTTTTTAGGTTAGATGGCCTTGGGCAAGTACAGAAAGGGCAACAGCCTCAACGGGTGCGGGGCAAAGTCAGGACATGCGGGGACCAAGCAGCAATCGGTATTGTAATTGTCGACTGTCGAAGCTGCGTTGGTAAAGTACCGGAACTTCAAGCGCTGATAGAAAGCACCGAAGCTGAAATCGTTATAGGTACAGAAAGCTGGCTTAAGCCAGAGATAAATTCTGCCGAAATTTTTACAAAGGTACAGACGGTGTTTAGAAAGGATAGATTGCATGCAACCGGTGGTGGAGTGTTCGTCGCTGTTAGTAGTAGTTTACCCTGTAGTGAAGTAGAAGTGGATAGTTCCTGTGAATTATTATGGGTGGAGGTTACACTAAACAACCGAACTAGGTTAATAATTGGCTCCTTTTACCGACCTCCCGACTCAGCAGCATTAGTGGCAGAACAACTGAGAGAAAATTTGGAATACATTTCACATAAATGTTCTCAGCATGTTATAGTATTAGGTGGAGATTTCAATTTACCAGATATAGACTGGGACACTCAGATGTTTAGGACGGGTGGTAGGGACAGAGCATCGAGTGACATTATACTGAGTGCACTATCCGATAATTACCTCGAGCAATTAAACAGAGAACCGACTCGTGGAGATAACATCTTGGACCTACTGATAACAAACAGACCCGAACTTTTCGACTCTGTACGTACAGAACAGGGAATCAGTGATCATAAGGCCGTTGCAGCATCCCTGAATATGGAAGTTAATAGGAATATAAAAAAAGGGAGGAAGGTTTATCTGTTTAGCAAGAGTAATAGAAGGCAGATTTCAGACTACCTAACCGATCAAAACGAAAATTTCTGTTCCGACACTGACAATGTTGAGTGTTTATGGAAAAAGTTCAAGGCAATCGTAAAATGCGTTTTAGACAGGTTCGTGCCGAGTAAAACTGTGAGGGACGGGAAAAACCCACCGTGGTACAACAACAAAGTTAGGAAACTACTGCGAAAGCAAAGAGAGCTCCACTCCAAGTTTAAACGCAGCCAAAACCTCTCAGACAAACAGAAGCTAAACGATGTCAAAGTTAGCGTGAGGAGGGCTATGCGTGAAGCGTTCATTGAATTCGAAAGTGAAATTCTATGTACCGACTTGACAGAAAATCCTAGGAAGTTCTGGTCTTACGTTAAATCAGTAAGTGGCTCGAAACAGCATATCCAGACACTACGGGATGATGATGGCATTGAAACAGAGGATGATACGCGTAAAGCTGAAATACTAAACACCTTTTTCCAAAGCTGTTTCACAGAGGAAGACCGCACTGCAGTTCCTTCTCTAAATCCTCGCACAAACGAAAAAAATGGCTGACATCGAAATAAGTGTCCAAGGAATAGAAAAGCAACTGGAATCACTCAATAGAGGAAAGTCCACTGGACCTGACGGGATACCAATTCGATTCTACACAGAGTGCGCGAAAGAACTTGCCCCCCTTCTAACAGCCGTGTACCGCAAGTCTCTAGAGGAACGGAGGGTTCCAAATGATTGGAAAAGAGCACAGATAGTCCCAGTCTTCAAGAAGGGTCGTCGAGCAGATGCGCAAAACTATAGACCTATATCTCTTACGTCGATCTCTTGTAGAATTTTAGAACATGTTTTTTGCTCGCGTATCATGTCATTTCTGGAAACCCAGAATCTACTATGTAGGAATCAACATGGATTCCGGAAACAGCGATCGTGTGAGACCCAACTCGCCTTATTTGTTCATGAGACCCAGAAAATATTAGATACAGGCTCCCAGGTAGATGCTATTTTTCTTGACTTCCGGAAGGCGTTCGATACAGTTCCGCACTGTCGCCTGATAAACAAAGTAAGAGCCTACGGAATATCAGACCAGCTGTGTGGCTGGATTGAAGAGTTTTTAGCAAACAGAACACAGCATGTTGTTATCAATGGAGAGACGTCTACAGACGTTAAAGTAACCTCTGGCGTGCCACAGGGGAGTGTTATGGGACCATTGCTTTTCACAATATATATAAATGACTTAGTAGATAGTGTCGGAAGTTCCATGCGGCTTTTCGCGGATGATGCTGTAGTATACAGAGAAGTTGCAGCATTAGAAAATTGTAGCGAAATGCAGGAAGACCTGCAGCGGATAGGCACTTGGTGCAGGGAGTGGCAACTGACCCTTAACATAGACAAATGTAATGTATTGCGAATACATAGAAAGAAGGATCCTTTATTGCATGATTATATGATAGCGGAACAAACACTGGTAGCAGTTACTTCTGTAAAATATCTGGGAGTATGCGTGCGGAACGATTTGAAGTGGAATGATCATATAAAATTAATTGTTGGTAAGGCGGGTACCAGGTTGAGATTCATTGGGAGAGTCCTTAGAAAATGTAGTCCATCAACAAAGGAGGTGGCTTACAAAACACTCGTTTGACCTATACTTGAGTATTGTTCATCAGTGTGGGATCCGTACCAGATCGGGTTGACGGCGGAGATAGAGAAGATCCAAAGAAGAGCGGCGCGTTTCGTCACAGGGTTATTTGGTAACCGTGATAGCGTTACGGAGATGGTTAATAAACTCAAGTGGCAGACTCTGCAAGAGAGGCGCTCTGCATCGCGGTGTAGCTTGCTCGCCAGGTTTCGAGAGGGTGCGTTTCTGGATGAGGTATCGAATATATTGCTTCCCCCTACTTATACCTCCCGAGGAGATCACGAATGTAAAATTAGAGAGATTCGAGCGCGCACGGAGGCTTTCAGACAGTCGTTCTTCCCGCGAACCATACGCGACTGGAACAGGAAAGGGAGGTAATGACAGTGGCACGTAAAGTGCCCTCCGCCACACACCGTTGGGTGGCTTGCGGAGTATCACTGTAGATGTAGATGTAGATGTAGAAACTGGTGTAGACATGCGCATTCATATACAGAGATATTTAAACAGGCAGAATACGGCCCTGCTGTCGTGAACGCCTACATAAGACAAGAAGTGCCTGGCGTAGTTGTTAGATCGGTTACTGCTCCTACAATGGCAGGCTATCAAGATTTAAGTGAGTTTGAACGTGGTAATGTGGTCGGCGCACGAGCAATGGGAGACAGCGTGTGCGTCGAAGCGCAGCGTACGACCATTTCACGAATGCACCGTGAGTGTCAGGAATCCGGTAAAACAACAGATCTCCGACACCGCTGTGGCCGGAAAAAGATCCAGCAAGAACGGGACCAAAGACGACAGAAGAGAATTGTTCAGCGTGGCGGAAGTACAGCCCTTCCGAAAATTGCTGCAGATTTCAATGCTGGGCAATTAACAAGTGTCAGCCTGCGAACCATTCAACGGAACATCACCGATTTGGGCTTTCGGAGCCGAAGGCTCACTCGTGCACCCTTGATGACTGCGCGACACAAAACTTTACGCCTCGCCTGGGTCCGTCAACACCGACATCGCACTGTTGATTACTGGAAACATGTTGCCTGGTCGGACGAGTCTCGTTTCAAATTGTATCGAGCGGATGGACGTGTACAGTAAGGAGAGAACCTCATGAATCCACGGAATCTGCATGCCAGCAGGGGACGTTCAAGCTGGTGGAAGCTCTGTAATGGTGTGGGGGGTGTGCAGTTGGCGTGATATGGGAGGCCTGATACGTCTAGACACGACTCTGACTGGAGACATGTCTGATCACCTGCATCCATTCGTGTCCGTTGTGCATTCCGACGGACTTGAGCAATTCCAGCAGGACAATGCGACACACCACAATTCCAGAATAGCTACAGAGTGGCTTCAGGAACACCCAGCCAGCCACTACCATCTGCTATATTGTTTTACCTCCCTCTACCACTTTCTCCTTGGGTTGTTCATGTTTTACTGCTGGTGGCATGCTTCGTCCCGCGCTTCGGTGTGGGTATGCACATATTTTTCCAAGCTAGTTTCCTGTGTCTTACGTTCTGTTTTATCTTATTGACACCTATCTCAATCTGTTACTGAGCGAGCGCTGAAGACCTTGGCGTCGTGCGCCCTTTAAACCCTCTCCATCCATCCATCCAGACATCTGAGCTTAAACACTTCCGCTCGCCATCAAACACCCCAGAAATGAAAATTATTGGGCATGTTTGGGATGCCTTGCAACGTGCTTTTCAGAGGAGATCTCCAACCCCTCGTACTCTTACGGATTTATGGACAGCCCTGCAGGATTCATGGTGTCAGTTCCCTCCAGCACTACTTCAGACATAAGTCGAGTCCATGCCACGTAGTGTTGCAGCACTTCTGCGTGCTCGCGGGGGCCCTACACGATATTAGGCAGGTGTACCAGTTTCTTGGCTTCTCCATGTGTACAACCTGTCAAGCCTGGTAGCATGGAGATGTCACAGCAATGCTAATGCATTTTTGCGCATATAATAGCAGTCATAGACCATTGCAAGTCTACTCTCGTACAAGGGATATATATTTGTACGGTCCTCACACGAGCACCACCTTTTTTTCGGTCAGTGCACGATGAGGCTGTCAGTGGTCGCTTCGGGTGCTGAGGGTCTCCCCAGAGAGAGCAGAGCTGGTGTGGCCGTAGCCGGAGTGGGCCGTGGCCCAGTTAATGAAGGCGCGGCGGCGAGGTGGGCGGCCAGTCAGCTGTGTCGGGTCGATGCGTGCCACCCCCGCCCGCGCGGCACATCAAAGCACGCCGCGACGTGCCGCGCTCTTCCCGCGGCCGCAGGCAGCCCTGCCGCTCCTGGGCGACGGCGCAGAGTGGCGGCGCAACCCGCCGGCAGGGAAGGTCTGTCCAGAGGAGGTCGCAGTTGCGAGCGCCGCACCTGCCCTCCATCATCTAGCACCCAGAGAAAATTGCCATGTAGACCCAGGAGTACCTGAGATGTCTGATCGTAAGCGACAGTAGTCATTCTTGCAGATAAATTGATATAACGGGTGATCAAAAAGTCAGTATAAATTTGAAAACTCAATAAACCACGGAATAATATTGATATAGAGGTAAAAATTGACACACATGCTTGAAATGACGTGGGGTTTCATTAGAACAAAAAAAAAAAAAAAAAAAAAAAAACCAAAGTTCACAAAATGTCCGACAGATGGCGCTGGACAGCAAAACGTCAGTGACTTCGCATGACAATCGTGTATAAAAGGATCTGTAATGAGAGAGATGCGCCAGCAGTCGCAGCATGTTGACGTTACCTGAAAAGGCGCTTTTAGTGAAGCTGTATTATCAGAATGGGGAATGTGCTAGTTCAGCGTTACGACCCTATCGCCATAGGAAGGGGATTCGAACGGGAAAGGGTCCGTTGACAAATGCAGCTGTCGCGAGAATGATTTCGAAGTTCGAAGCCACGGGTTGTTTAGACGATAGACCCCGTAGTGGCCGACCGAGCACAAGGCGTAATGCTGCTGAGACAGTTCAGGAAGAAATGGAGACTGTAGCGGGTTCGTCTATGCACGGGGAAGTCAGCGCTCGTGCAGTCGAACGTCGCACCGGCATTCCATACGCTACTGTTTGGTTGGCACTTAGGCGTACTCACCGATGCTATCCGTACAATTCCATCTGCATCATGAACTGTTACATGGCGATTTAGTGAAGCCGAGGGCATTTGCGGTGTAGGCGTTTCAAAAGATGGCGGAAGATGACGATTGGTTGAGTAATGTGTTGTGGACCGACGAAGCTCATTTCACACTCTGGGGGTCTGTCAACGCCCACAACTGCAGAATTTGGGCCACCGAAAATCATAGAACTGCCGTGGAAACTCCATTGCACGACGAGAAAGTCACGGTGTGGGTTGAATTTACACATCTACCGTTATCGGGCCGTTTTTCTTCGAGGAAATGCGAGATTCTGGTTTTGTAACTGCTATCGTGACGGTAGACTCCATATGTTACAGTCTCCATATGTTACAGAATCGCATCATCCCCAGCCTGGCTGATAAACACCTGCTGCAACGTAAAGATGTTTATGAAGGATGGCGCTCCACCGCATATTGCTAGACGCGTGAAGATCTCTTGCGCGCGTCGTTTGGTGATGATCGTGTGCTCAGCCGCCACTTTCGTCATGTTTGGCCTCCCAGGTCCTCAGACCTCAGTCCGTGCGATTATTGGCTTTGGGGTTACTTGAGGTAACAAGTCTATCGTGATCGACCGACATCTCTAGGGGTGCTGAAAGACAACATCCGACCCCAGTGCCTCACCATGACTCGGGACATGCTTTACAGTGCTGTTCACAACATTATTCCTCGACTACAGCTATTGTTGAGGAATGATGGTGGACATATTGAGCATTTCCTGTAAAGAACATCATCTTTGCTTTGTCTGACTTTGTTATGTTAATTGTTGCTATTCTGATCAGAGCAAGCGCCATCTGTCGGAAATTTTTTGAACGTTTGTATTTTTTTGGTTCTAATAAAACCCCATGTCATTCCAAGCATTTTCTCTGCTTCGTGATGACTGGGTGGTGTGTGATGTCCTTAGGTTAGTTAGGTTTAAGTAGTTCTAAGTTCTAGGGGACTGATGACCTCAGATGTTAAGTCCCATAGTGCTCAGAGCCATTTTTGGAACGTTGCTGCGTATGGACCTCTGTAGCAGGCGCCGGTGTCACGCACCCTTGTTGACTACTGTTAATCGAGGACAAAGGCTGTAACTCGCACGCCGATCCCGCAACTTGACGTCCACTGTATGGTGACATGTGACTTTTTATGCTCCATCGGACGGGTGGCGTGTACGACGTGAAATATCTGAAAGCAAACAGCCTGTCACAAACGTGGGAAGGGTTCAGGCCGAAGGAGGGAGCTTCATGGCCTGGGGAATCTTTTCGAGGCATTTCCTGGGCAACCATGTCGTTATGAAAGGCACTATGGATCAACACAAGTATGCATCTATCCTTAAGCACCATGTCCGCCCTTTATCCGTCGGGAAGATAGCATCTATCAGCAGACAATGCAAAGTGTCTCACAGCTGGCAGCGTACGTGCATGGATCTAAGTGCATCAGGATGAGTTTACCGTATTCCCCTGGTCACCAGATTCCCCGGATTTAGAACCAGTCGAGAATCTGAGGGACTGCCTCGATCGGGCTGTTCGCGCCGTGGGTCCTCAAGCGAGAAATCTAGCGCAGCTAGCCAAGGCACTGGAGTTACCGTGGCTCCGCATGGCTGTCGGTTCGTTACAGAACCTCACTGACTCTCTTCCTGGACGTCTCACAACGGTCCGAGCAGCAAAACGTAGTTATTATGGCTTTTGAGAGGTGGTCACATTAATCTGACAGGGCAGTGTATAAAAGTCAAATTAACCTTAGGTGACAATAAAAGTAAGAACGGCAAAATTGAGAGCGAAGAGAAGGGTGCATTGAAGGGCTCCATAAAGGGGTGGAATTGTCTGATAACGTCATAGGAAAGGAAACTGGAACTGATACGGAATACATGCGGGATCCTGTACTAGAGTCAGGCCTGGTAATGGGAATAAGACTGAAGAAAAAACATCAAGACACGTTGATATGATTTGTCTACTTAGAAAAAAACATTTGACGATGTAAAATGGTGCAAGATGGTTGAAATTCTGGAAAAATAGTAAGGTGTAGGGCGTAACGGGTAATCAGCAGCTACGACAATTAACAACTGTTATACCGATGGTTTCTGAATCCACGTTCTTCCTGTGTTCGGCCTGCACCGTTTGTGACTGAAGCACTTTTGTGTTTTCCCAAGACCCTATAACCTAAAAAACCGCCCAGTCCACGCCACACAGCCCCTGCTACCCGTGTAGCCGGCTTTTGCGTGTAGTGGACACCTGACCTATCCAGTGTAATCCGAAACCCAACCACCATTTGGCGCAGGTTGCAGAACCGTCTGAGCCTCTGATTCGGCGGCTCTGTACCAGAGGTCCGCAGGCGGTCCTGTCGACTTCGGTGCTAATGCTGAGCTCTGCTTTCATCTTGCAAGCAAGACTGGCAGCCTTTACCACTTCTGCTAACCGCTCGAAACCAGAGCTAATCTCTTCTGATCCACAGTGACACACATCATTAGTACCGACGTGAGCAACCACCTGCAGTTGGCTGCATCCTGTGCTCTTCATGGCACCCGGGAAGACCCGTTCCACATCTGGAATAACTCCATCCAGTACGTACAAACAGACCACATTGGTTTTCTTTCCCTTCTTGGCAGCCATGTCCCTAAGGGGCCCCATAACGCGCCTAACGTTGGAGCTCCCAACTATCAATAATCCCACCCTCTGTGATTGTCCATATCTCGTAGGCTGGGAGGTTTCCTCTGAAACAGAACAGGCGACAGCATCTGGTTCAGCGACAGTGTCAGCCACAGACAGCACCTAGAACCTATTTGTCAGATAAACTGGGAAGGCCTTACGTGCAGCCGCATGGGAAGTCTTTCGCTGCCTGCTACGTCCTTGGGCGACCTCCCACTCGACCACAGGTGAGGGGTCAACCTCAGTGCGACCAGTAACTGGGCTGGCCACTGGTGAGCAACGATCTTAGAACTCGGACGTGCTGAACGTCCGTTGGATCCCCACGGCCGGCCCACAACAGTGAAGGCCATCCACTGCAATTTCAAGCTGTGTAACCGAAGCCATCACAGCCTGAATCTGAGAGCGAAGTGTCACCAACCCGGCTCGCATCCGCACACAATAGTCGAAGTCCCTCTCCATACTAAAGAGCGTGGAAAACTAAATTATGCAGATAACCTCTACTGTACACGCTGAGGAAAACGCAGAAACTCTCTATAACAAATTAGATTAACACGCAGGTATTCAAAAACCTAACTACCGAAGTACTCAGGTGAAACTAAATAATTTGCCCCTGATTACGAACGTGTAATACGTCACAAAATCAGTTTACTTTCTGATGTAAACGAAAACGATAGAACTGTGGATATTAGCTATTAAATAAACACGCAGAAACACAAGAAACTAAACTATTAAAGTACACAGATGATGTTATAAAATTCGCTGCTTGTTAGGAACTCGTAAAAGTCACAAAATCGGTTACTTCCCTGCTGCCGCTTATGTCCGTCCGGCTGCGGCTGCCTGACAGCCTCATATTGCAGCACCACAGACATAGTCGCAAGTCGGGCGAGAGGTATTGACCTTGCAGCACAGCTGAAGTAAGAGCTGATAAGTGCGAGAGCTATCTCAAAATCAGCTGAACAGCTCAGGCTTCCAAGCTGCTTACAAGAATAATGTACAGGAGAAGGGAGAGAAAAATAAGGTTTTGTTAGGTGACGATCAGTTTGACTTGGGATCAAGACTGAAGGAAAAAAAAATCAAGGCACGTTGATATGATTTGTCTACTTAGAAGAAAACATTTGACGATGTAAAATAGTGCAAGATGGTTGAAATTCTGGAAAAATAGCAAGGTGTAGGGCTTAACGGGTAATATGTAGTACGTGCAAGTGTTCTTCTCCTCGAATTTGTGTCCACAAATTGGACAAAAAGTATTTATTTCATAGATGTCACCCTTCTCATGCGGCAAAACACACAGGACGCTTTAAATGAAATAAATCACAGGAACTGATACCACAAACAAGGCACCACATGGAAACGAGGAGTTGCTGACTCATTTCATATGAGACTGAAATTCGTAGTGAAGACCTTCAGCTGTCTTCGCATAGTGCTACTAATTTCGGTAAGAACCATTTTCAAGTTCAGCAGCCATAAATGGCGGGAATGATATATGTGTATGAGATCCACACGCTTCTAAATTTAGAAAATCCTTTCTGCACTTCCGTCGGCTACGAAAAATTATTTAAATATTACTACCACGAGGGACCACGGTATCGTTACTAGACTACAAAGACACATCATCGGATTAAAAGTTTCCTGACACTCTTATTTAACGTCAATTGGCCTTAAGTACTTCAGACTAATGTCTGAAGTACTGCTAGAAGGAATTGGCACCATGAATCCTGCAGGGCTGTCGATAAATCCGTAACACTACGAGTGTTTAAGATGTCTTCTGAACACCACGTCCCAAGGCATCCAAGATATGCTCAATAATGTTCATGTCTGGGGAGTTTGTTGGCCAGCGGAAGTGTTAAAACTCATAGAAGTGTTGGTGCAGCCACTCTATAGCAATTATGGACGTGTGGGGTGTCGCATTGTCCTGCTGGAATTGGCCAAGCCCGTGGAATACACAAAGGATATGAATGTATGCAGTTGATCAGACAGGATGCTTACGTACGTCTCACCCGTCAGAGTCCTATTTAGACGTATCAGGGGTTCCATATCACTCCAGCTGCACACGCCCGACACCGTTACAGAGCCTATACCAGCTTCAACAGTCCCCTGCTGACATGCAGGGTCCATGGATTCATGACGTTTTCTCCATTCCCTTACACATCCATACTCTAGTTACAATTTGAAACGAGACTTGTCCGGCGAGGCAACATGTTTTTAGTCATCGACAGTCAAATTTCGGTGTTGACGGGCTCAGGCGAGATGTAAAGCTTTGTATAGTGCAGTCATGAAGGAAACACGAGTGGGTTTTCGGCTCAGAAAGCCCACATCGATGATGTTTCGCTGAATGGTTCGCACGCTGACACATTTTGATGGCCCAGCATTGGAATCTGCAACAGTTTGTTGAAGGGTTGCACTTCCGTCACGTTGAACCATTCTCTTTAATCGTCTGTGGTCCCGTTCTTCCAAGATCTTTTTCCGGCCGCAGCGATGTCGAAGGTTTGATGTTTTATGGGATTCCTGATATTCATGGTACACTCGTGAAACGGCCGTAAGGGAAAATCCGCATTCCATCGCTACCTCGGAGATGCTGTGTTCCATCGCTCGTGCGCCGACTGTAACAACACGTTCAGGCTCATTTAAATCTTGATAAACTGCCATCGTACCAGCAGTAACCTATCTAACAACTGTGCCAGACACTTGTCTTGTAGAGGCGTTGCTGACCGCGGTGCTGTATTCTGCGTGTTTACATACCTCTGTATTTAAATACGCATGCCCATATCGGCTTCTTTGGCGTATCAGTGAATGTTCCTATAAGCTTTTGATTAGATTCAATGAGCCCTATAACAGGCACTGAAGTGCGATTTACAGAATACTCATGTAGATGTAGGTAGAGTATACAGAAGAGTGACCCGTTGTACGTCTCTGACGGATTTAGTGCTGAAATTCCGACAGTGTAGGTTCATTGAATAAATTTGCAAAATATTGCTTTCCCTTCTTCCTACATCGCTCAAGAAGTGATTGTGATAAAATTAAAGATATGAGACCGGATAGGTTTACTAACAATTATTCGTTCCAGTCGCCATTCGAAAATGGGGGAGAGAAATTGAGAAAAAGGTCGTGGTATCAAAATGGTTCAAATGGCTCTGAGCACTATGGGACTCAACTGCTGAGGTCATAAGTCCCCAAGAACTTAGAACTAGTTAATCCTAACTAACCTAAGGACATCACACACATCCATACCCAAGGCAGGATTCGAACCAGCGACCGCAACGATCGTGCGGTTCCAGACTGTAACGCCTTTAACCGCTCGGCCACTCCGGCCGGCTCGTGGTTTCATATGTATTTTCTGCCGCGTAGTGTAAATTGGTTTGTGGCGTATACATGTAGGTGTAAAAGGAGGCCTGGCCACTACCTCTTGGTCGGTAAACAATGGTTTCTGATGC
This sequence comes from Schistocerca piceifrons, assembly GCF_021461385.2. Taxonomy (NCBI): domain Eukaryota; kingdom Metazoa; phylum Arthropoda; class Insecta; order Orthoptera; family Acrididae; genus Schistocerca; species Schistocerca piceifrons. Next base: position 87,229,862 of record NC_060141.1, read on the forward strand.
CACTAAATCAATCATTTGACGCGATTTCCTTTACGTGTCTATGGCTGCAGTGTTGTTTTGTTGTTGGTCCAGGTGACTACCGTTGTAGATTAGTGTCGGAAGGCATTTCTCCCAACTGTTTGCCTGAATTTATTGCAAGTATTCTGTAGTCGAATTTCTTGACTTTCATCATCAAATAGCTTTCCTGTGGCGTAGGAATGTTTGCAAAAGAAACTATGCTACAAAACAGATTACATGCTATCTTTAGAAGGGAAAGGGGACCGTAATTACCTTTCCTCAGCATAGGATCTACAGTGTGGCAGAAGGGTTGAACATCTCCACAGTGATTGTGAAATGTGAAACTCAGTTCTTGTGACGTCCATATAAACAAGGAATAGATCGTACCGCGTAACAGACAGTGGTATTTCTTACGTAAATGCGCAACAGAGGCAGCACGACAGTTACGTTACCAAAGGGGGGAATATCGGGAGGTACTTGATTGTTTCGCTCTCGGAAAGCGAAGTAGTATTGCGATACACTTAAAGAAAAATAGCTCCTGATGGGAAAAGTTCTCAAGGAAGAGGTTTTTAAAGGAACGCAGAGATGTCGTGGCGTGCAGTCGTCGTCGATTCCTTCACTAGATGCTGACATATTGTATGGACTGGTGAATCGCTATCCGTTACAGGAGTAGACTAAATGCACCACTCTTTAGTGAGGGTATCAACAGGGAATGGCAGGTGAAAAGTTATTTGTCATGCTGGATCGATGGACGACTACTACCAGCAGTCTTTTAGCACATATCGGATGAAAGATGGCAACAGCGCTCAAAGCTTTCAGGAGTATTCTCTGGTGTAAAGTATCTACGGTTGAAATTGTGAAACGTCCCCTTAGAAATATTAATGAATGACTATGCTTGTAAATCCCTTACGTTATTTGATTTTCAAACAGCTGAACAAAACTGAACGTACTCAGACATTTCGCTCTTTACCTGTTCTGATCAACACTAAACTGACACACAATAGTTTTTAGCGCGACGAAATCTGACTTTCAATAATCCCTACAAAAGAATGGCCCTGACTAACATTAACCTATACCTTTCACAAATCACTTACCTCACAAAAATCTTCGTTACTCGAACTACTGCAATACAGCGAGCACCACTACTGCCAGTTAAATAAAAGATTCAACTACTGAAGGCACTAACTACTGATAGGCATAGTTAGCAAATGAAAGATTTTGATAGAGAACAAACAATGTATTTACCTTAATAGTGTTCAAAAGTAATAATATATATAGCAGTTCATGACATCCATTCTTACAAATGTACCGTTTCTGATGGACACACGTCCAGATCATCCGCTCTCAAAAATCCGCTATCTCACTTCCCCACATCCACCACTGCTGGCGGCTCACCTCCAACTGCGCAACGCTACGCGCTGTTAACAGCCAAAAGCCCAACACTACAATGGCGAGTATTACAACAATAGCAACCAGCCTCAGACTGCACACAGCACAGTCAGTGATTTTCATTGGCGTTACCAACATAAAAACCTAAACAGCCTACTTACAATTGAAATACTGTGACTTTAGTCAAAATACACTCATAGAAGCATTCTGAATTACTACTTCACATAAAAACTAACTTGCGGAACGAAATTTCGGAAACTGTTTTCCGCTGTCGTGTTTACACGTTAAGGTCTGATTTGATTTTACTACCTCGATCAAATATCAGTTTTTTCATCGTTCATTGTTTCACAAATATGACCTCTGGAAATCTAATGATCTGATTTCCCATCTAGTCAGAACGACTGTGGTTTCTCTTCGGTTAAGTGAAGAGGGGAAATTTCAAACTTTCTGAGCGCCAGTTCTCACCTTCGTCAGGAGAATCTACAAACAATGTACCTCTTTTTATACATAACATTTTTGCATCCAACAAATGGAAAATATATTCTCTTAAAGTAGAGGTGTGCTACTCACATCACCACTGCAAAAAATAGTGAGACATTTTAGGAGACAAGTAATTTAATTCATAAAAAACGTTCTAGGTGTCATACCAGAATACTGACTGTTTCTAACTAGTGACAATAAGAAAATTTTATTATCAAGTGCCATTAATACTGAGGCAGTACGTTTTATTTAAAAAGCACAGAAGTACCGCAGCAATTATTTAGCTATTTGGACTGCAGTCAACGAAACTATTTCTGCTATATTTTTTAAATTTTTGCGCAAGGGAATAACAAAATTAAATCCAAGAAAGGAAAATCTGTCACTGTTTACTTTGGTTTCCTACTGGACGCTATCCGTGGAATCAGATGTTGTAGATTTAACTGTGCAACTCCCTGTGCAGTTGAGGCAGAGATGAGGACATCATCAAACAGGTCTTTCCGTTCTTCAAATGATAAATACTGCTTGTCTTTCAGATGAATTACAGCATGCTATACTTTAGCTACGGTTTTTTGAGCCTGGGGATATATTGACCTTTTTCCTTTCTTCTGTTTCGGTATATGAATGTTGAATACCATTATGAGAGGATTGAGTACGAAATACCTCGATCATACTGCATTTAGACATCTTACACATCTACGTTGACAACGATGAATCTTTACAATCAAAGCTGCCCGGAGTGGCCGCGCAGATTGATGCGCCATGTCACGGATTGCGCGGGCCTCCCGCCGGAGGTTCGAGTCTAGGGACCGATGACCTCAGCAGGGACCAACCCTTAGGAATTCACAAACACCTGAACATTTAAAATCAAAACCATCAGTTGTATGCACTGACATTACTTAGAATGGTTATATAGCTGACAATGTTATATAAATCTTGCCGATCAAAGATTTTGGTGCATGGCACTTGGAACTCCTGCCGGAGTGGCCGAGCGGTTTTAGGCGCTTCATTCTGGAACCGCGCGACCCCTACGGTCGCAGGTTCGAATCCTGCCTCGGGCATGGATGTGTGTGATGTCCTTGCTCCTGAGATGCCTTCCCCTTCATCTATCTCTGTTAGCCAGGCAATCTTCTTTTCCTTTATATTTCCTTAATTAAGTTTCATCATGTCTATTCTTCTCCTCCCTTCACCATGAGTCTCCCTCATACTCCCTGCTGCCAGCACTCCTATCTAAAATTTGTCTCTTCAATAATGTCTAATTATAACAGTACTTATGATCTACGAATATAAACTCTATATGTATGTATTTTTCCAGGTGTACCTTTCTAATTGTTTATTTCACTTTTTGTACTAGATGTAGTTTAACATGCCTACTAAAACGTATGAATGTAAAATAAGTAGAATGCCTGGTTAGATGTAAGAGAGGGCCTGATGGCCCTAATCTTGCCAGGTTAAATAAATAAATAAATAAATAAATAAATAGTTCGGTTTAAGTAGTTCTAAGTTCTAGGGGACTGATGACCTACGCTTTTGAGTCCCATAGTGATCAGTGACATTTGAACAATATTTGAACTCCAGAGGGCAACACTGTCAGAACACCACGCACCATCTAGTGTCAAACACTTGAAATATTTTCTCTCTGATTTGTCATTTGGAACAAGACTATGAACTTACAGCAAAGTACCGAGAGCACAGTGCGCTAAACACAATTATTCCTTCCTTCCTTTACTGTTCTCCAACGCTGCCAAAAAGTCTTCCGTCCGGAATAGCCATAGACGAAACACGAAAACCCAAGCACTTCTCAAAAAGAGTTGCGGGGTTACGTGGGAGCGGAAACCGACGGTAGAAAAGAAAGTCACGTATATCCGAAATCGATAGTGGAGTGTTTACATATTCCGAAACAAGTGATATTGAGAACTCGGTTTTCGGAAACCCTTCCTGAGAGCCCCAAAAGAAAATACTATATTCCGTTTCCAGAATGAGGCAAAGGTCCCGAGTTCGAGTCTCGGTCGGGCACAAAGTTTTAATCTGCCAGGAAGTTTCATATCAGCGCACACTCCGCTGCAGAGTGAAAATCTCATTCTGGAAACATCCCCCAGGCTGTGGCTAAGCCATGTTTCCGCAATATCCTTTCTTTCAGGAGTGCTAGTTCTGCAAGGTTCGCAGGAGAGCTTCTGTAAAGTTTGGAAGGTAGGAGACGAGGTACTGGCAGAAGTAAAGCTGTGAGTACCGGGCGTGAGTCGTGCTTCGGTAGCTCAGTTGGTAGAGCACTTGCCCGCGAAAGGCAAAGGTCGCGAGTTCGAACCTCGGTCTGGCACACAGTTTTAATCTGCCAGGAAGTTTCACTATATTCCGTTGCTTCTTACCTGGGTGTTTAATGATAAGTAAAATTTCCAGTCGTAAGCCTTGGATAATAAGAATGGGTGATACCAAGGAGGCCTGCGCGTAGTTGCGACTCTGTACCCGTATTCGGTAGTTATAGGTTTGGCTCAAATGGCTCTGAGCAATATGGGACTTAACATCTGAGGTCATCAGTCCCCTAGAACGTAGAACTACTTAAACCTAACTAACCGAAGGACATCACACACATCCATGCCCGAGGCAGGATTCAAACCTGCGACCGTAGCGGTCGCGCTGTTCCAGACTGAGGCGCCTAGAACCGCTCGGCCGCTCAGGCCAGCAGACGCAGGTTTCGTGAGAGCGAATACGATGCCAGAAGGGTGGGGGACAGAACGCTGCCGATATTCGTAGGCGAAGTACACCCTTTCACACACCATGAGGTGGCTTGCTTAATAGAATTGTCGTTTTATAAAATGACAAGGAGCGTTGTGTGAGCATCGTTGCACGGCTCCGAACAGACCATATACGCACGTGGTACTATACGTCAGGGTGACGTCGCAGAAGCCTGTACGCCCGCGGCCTCTACGGGCGCGCCCTTCGCGTATTAAAACGCGAGCCCCGCCACAACTGCCGCAGTCTGTCCCCAGCGATACACCGCACCACACCACACCATAGCCAACACAAGCCAGCCACCAATACCCTGGCGTTCAAATATTTGCACGCTTCCGCGAAACGAGGTCGCTGACTGCGCTTCCACACCAGCAGCGTGTCCGCGATGTGGGCAAGCGCTGCAGATTTTACCTGGAACAAATATTTCGTGAATGGTCCTGTGCAAGCGGTATTACATACTAGCAGTTCCCATTAACATTATAATTATCCGGGCTGTTATGCCGTGGTCGGTTGATGAATTTTGTGGTGATTCCCAACGTTTCGTCTCCGACTGCGGGAGACATCTTCAAGGGGGTCCGTAGCTTGATGGAAGGTCCAACACACACACTGGCTCGCTACTGACTGCCGCTAAATTCCGTGTCCGCGCGCCCCCGCGCCGCGGCGTGACGTCACGTGTTTTGAAAACGTCAGTGCAATTGGCCGCTGTCCGTCGCCGTCGATCGCCGTTGCCATCACCCAGTAGTGGACGAGTGGTACACAACTTCTTTAACACCGGCATCCATATGCCGTTTAATTTGACGCCCTCCTCCTTTCGGTTGAAATTATTTGGGTGTTTAGCGATTTCGATTGCCTCCCAGTAGAGCCTTTCGTAATATCCGCTCGTGGCCGCTAGTACTTGCGTCTCCTCGAAACGAATATTGTGGTTCCCTGGCTGGAAAGCATGCTCCGCAACAGCTGATCGTTCCGTTTCTCCTCTTCTACAATTTCCCTTGTGCTCTTCCAAACGTTTAGAAACAGTTCTTTTTGTGGTACCCACATAAACATCACCACAGCTGCATGGGATCCTATACACTCCAGATTTTTGCAATGGCTTGCGAGCGTTCTTGGCAGGCCTAAGGTATTCCTGTATCTTCCTGGTGGGCTTGTAAATTACGGTAATATTCCGCTTCGTCAAGATCCTCCCTATTCTTTCCGTTCCATTTTTAACAAACGGCAGGAAAACATTAGATTTTGCAGTAGCCTGTACGTCAGTATGATTTCTGCGTGGCTGCCTCAACGCACGTTTTATTTCGGCGGACGAATATCCGTTCTTCGTTAGTGCATTGTGGAGATGTTCCATCTCAGCGTCGAGCAACTCAGGTTCACAAATATTTCTGGCTCTGTCCGCTAACGTCTTGATAACACCCCGCTTCTGTTGTGGGTGGTGGTTCGAATCCCGGTGCAAATAACGGTCCGTGTGCGTGGGTTTGCGGAACACTGAGTACATCTGAACAGTATAAACTCAAGAATTCAGTTTACAATGGAGGAGGAGGTAGACGGCAAACTACATTTCCTCGATGTGCTTATGTTTAGAAACGAAAATGGTAGTTTGGGCCACTCAGTGTACCGCAAACCCACGCACACGGACCGTTATTTGCACCGGGATTCGAACCACCGCCCACAACAGAAGCGGGGTGTTATCAAGACGTTAGCGGACAGAGCTAGAAATATTTGTGAACCTGAGTTGCTCGACGCTGAGATGGAACATCTCCACAATGCACTAACGAAGAACGGATATTCGTCCGCCGAAATAAAACGTGCGTTGAGGCAGCCACGCAGAAATCATACTGACGTACAGGCTACTGCAAAATCTAAGGTTTTCCTGCCGTTTGTTAAAAATGGAACGGAAAGAATAGGGAGGATCTTGACGAAGCGGAATATTACTGTAATTTACAAGCCCACCAGGAAGATACAGGAATACCTTAGGCGTGCCAAGGACGCTCGCAAACCATTGGAAAAATCTGGAGTGTATAGGATCCCATGCAGCTGTGGTGATGTTTATGTGGGTACCACAAAAAGAACTGTTTCTAAACGTTTGGAAGAGCACAAGGGAAATTGTAGAAGAGGAGAAACGGAACGATCAGCTGTTGCGGAGCATGCTTTCCAGCCAGGGAACCACAATATTCGTTTCGAGGAGACGCAAGTACTAGCGGCCACGAGCGGATATTACGAAAGGCTCTACTGGGAGGCAATCGAAATCGCTAAACACCCAAATAATTTCAACCGAAAGGAGGAGGGCGTCAAATTAAACGGCATATGGATGCCGGTGTTAAAGAAGTTGTGTACCACTCGTCCACTACTGGGTGATGGCAACGGCGATCGACGGCGACGGACAGCGGCCAATTGCACTGACGTTTTCAAAACACGTGACGTCACGCCGCGGCGCGGGGGCGCGCGGACACGGAATTTAGCGGCAGTCAGTAGCGAGCCAGTGTGTGTGTTGGACCTTCCATCAAGCTACGGACCCCCTTGAAGATGTCTCCCGCAGTCGGAGACGAAACGTTGGGAATCACCACAAAATTCATCAACCGACCACGGCATAACAGCCCGGATAATTATAATGGACATGATATTTCCGGCCGTGAAAGTTTACATTTTAGTATCAGTTCCCATTAAACCGTAATCGTATGGAAACGATTTGACAGGAGCACATGCCGTCATTTACATCAACGTAACTAGACGAACCACTTTTTCCTATAGCTATTTTATCGCCCGATGTACCTTTATCCTATACCAGGATAATGACGTCTGGTTTCGTTTTCCCTTTTCCCTGCATTAGGATAATCACGTCTAACAAAACTGTTTCGTTTTATTGTTTCGCAAGTAATAAATTTTTCGAACGGACTCCTATTGGTCTACCTGTCTAATGATTTCATCATCATCACAATACATTTGATATACACTGCTGTCTATGGCGACCTCAATACTTCAGTCTTCTCTGTGATCTTCAACTACATACACATGTGCTGTCCCTATGTGTTTTGCAGTACCGTCTATTCAACGACCTTTAAATCGCAGTGTTAATCTTTCCTCATTGCAATAATTTCTTTGGTCTTGCAACATGGCCTCAGAGATCCTATTATTTCCATTAACCTCTTATAAGTGTAAGCACGCCAGACAGTGTGCAGCACAATGATAGGGACACTTTAGCGAAACCCCGTAATTGCCTTCCATTGCGCTATATAAGTTTGAAATTTCGCTCAAAGGAGCCTAGTATCTCCCCCTGTAATGTTACAAAAGCTTTGCGCACTGTGACGACACCCTCGGCCTCAGCAACTCTTCAGACAGCAAAGCGGCGTTATATACGATATTCGTGTGAGGCGTGTGTTTAATAAGTCACTCTGGCACCAAATGTCTCCACAAATCTGTCCAAAGCCCCTGTGGACGTACTACACCACGATGGGAAATTCATCATCCCCCACCCCGACCCCTCTTACCCACATTTAAGCCCTTCTTTCGACGCGTCAGTTGTGGAGGTCAGAACCGCAAAGCCCTGCATTGAAACCACGCACTAACAATCGACACATCTCAGAGAATGGTACAAAGGTTGTCATCGAAACCAACCCTTCCCTTGGCGCGTTTATTCCAACACACTTTGCGGTCGAGAACGACAGTTCGTAGTACGCTGAGCAACAACGTTTGAAATTGCTGTACTACCTGGACGATTCGCGCCTTCTCCAAGGACATCGTGAATGAGCAACCGCACTAACTTCATCCCACCCATTTGCAATACAGTGCAACTGCAGTTTCTGCTCTGGTGTCCAGGGTGAAACGACTAGGTAACGTTCAAAACCAATCGACGAAATCTGAACGACAAGAGAAGCAGCACGAAAGGTGCTTACGCTTGTTTAGCTCTCCTGTTTGGCGATCTCCTGTGGCGTCATCACGGGAGTTGGTGACGCTGACACATGCGTGAATGAATAAATAGCACCCCCCCCCCCTCCAGCTCGGCAACACTCTCACTGCCACCTGCCACCTCTAAAGAGCGCCTTGAGAAAGTGCCTTAGCAAAGACATTCGGTGGCAGAGTGCTAGGCGCCTCTAGGCTGGCAACAGTTTTGCTCCTGCGCGTACTAGCAGGCTTAAGAGAGCGGAGGGATAACAAGGAGTTGTAGGTCTACGATGTGGTCAGAGAAGGGTTGAATCGTCTGGGGGTTGTCACGAACGACGTTTTGTTCCTCATCGCATTGTGAAATGTCATTTTCTACCGCAAAATGTGCAGGACTCAACGCCGCATGGAAACAGAGGGTTACATTGACGCCATTTATGGTACCCAATGAGGCCATTTTAAGTTGGTTGTGTGCGCCGGTGTGTCTGAAATGTATTCCTGAGTCAGTCATAAGAAAACCCGTTCTGACCTCCATAGTAGAGGCATCCAAAAAATGAACGAAACAGAGGACTGCCGATGTTCCCATCGAGTGACACGACTACAATGGCGTTGGGCACAAATTTGGTGTGAATGTGACGTCATTAACCCGCGTTACGCTTCACGTCAGTTTCTGAGTTCTGGACTTTTTTCGCATGAGTCGAAACCTCATTGTTTGATGCGTCGCAAAGCCCGTGGGTGGCATCGCAGGACTTGATGATTTTACAACGTTGCAGAGGAAGATTGTAGGCATCTCTGATCCAAATTTGAAACTTCTACTTTGCAATGGGAGACAGTTACGGGATTTAGAACAAATGATCCTCTAATTCTGTTACGCAGTGTATTAATCACCTTGCACTGGATCCTTTGGGACGCCCGTGGTAGCTGAGAGGTCAGCGCGACAGAATGTCATACCTAACGGCCCGGATTCGATTCCCGGCTGTGTCGGAGATTCTCTCCGCTCATGGACTGGGTGTTGTGTTGTCCTTATCATCATCATTTCATCCCTATAGACACGCAAGTCGCCGAAGTGGCGTCAACTCGAAAGACTTGCACCAGGTGAACGGTCTATCCAACGGGAGGCCCTAGTCACTTTTCCATTTTACTGGATCCTTTGCGGAGTGGTATGTGTTTCAGAAACGCTACCACAGGTAACGCACGGCAGGTAAGAGTTGTCTGTTTGCCACTACGTTGTTCAGAATTAGTGCAGGAAGAGGGCTCGACATTGATATTCGGCACTGTGGCAGAAAGGAGCTGACACAGTGGTAGAAAGAAGCTATCGCTTCAGACCCAAATGGATTTTCTGCTGTCAGTGAATGTATGTCCGCCTCAATTAATGCGTAAGCAAACGTTGCGAACCTTTCCTCCTCAGATAGTTTGTAAACAAACATTGCAAAAAGAACTGCATGCGGGTACCTTGCTGAAGGCTCTTGTTCATAGAGACACGTGCAAGACTTCAGTAGGTCTATAAAAATAGAAAATTAACTCTAGGTGACTGTATGCTTGTAGTATGGTGAGGCGAATTAAAAGTTTTTCTCTGGTTCAAATGGCTCTGAGCACTATGGGACTTAACATCTGAGGTCATCAGTCCCCTAGACTCAGAACTACTTAAACCGTACTAACCTAAGGACATCACACTCATCCATGCCCGAGGCAGGATTGAACCTGCGACCGTAGCAGTAGCGCCGAGAACCGCTCGGTCACAGCGGCCGGCCAAGTTCTTCTCTTTCCATATGAAGTATGACATGTAGTGCAGCGACGAACAGACGTCTGGCTTAGTCTGCACATTGTAGAGTGAATGCTTCAGGGCCGGAGGTGGGCCTGTCATGTTGTGGCTCCACTCATTTAGAATATCGTGGTCGTCAACATGGATGTTCTTTTTGCTGCCCTTTTTCATCTTCACCTTCATGTTGGCTATAGTGTGCACACTCGCGTCTCTCAATATAGCTACAGCCCCGTCCGCAACTCTGCACGTATGCGTATCTGGTTTTATGAACGCTCAGAAACCCATTCACACTTCAACTGACCAGATAAATTGCCCGGTCTCAATCCCACAGAAAGGGTCTAGGACATTTTAGAATTCGACTTCCCAGCAGTTTGGGAAACCTACAGGATGTAAACATCAATAAGTGGTTTCAGCTGAATATGCCATACCTGAAGAAACTTGCGAACTCTTATCCCACCCATATGACGCTAACATATAGGTTGTGTTGTTATACGATTCTGGCGTGAGATCCTATCTGAAAAGTTTGTTCTGAGCTCCAGATATCTTTCCTGTGTCTTCTAGTAACACCGAATATGGTATGACGTACCAATATCAGATTGGTAATGGAATGGCAAATTTCCGTCTGACACCAATAGCGGTCGCGTGGAATCTGGCGGACCCAGTGGTGCGTTTCCGCTGAGCCATATCTCCAGCAGCTAAGCACTACAAATGCCCTCTGCTGAAGCGATATAGGATGGCCGCGGCAGCCACTCAGCCCCATTTGCTCTTGGAGCCACCACATTACACCTTCGTTCGTGATTCATCCTTGTTGACACTGAGACAGCTCCACTCTGTTTCTTGCAGTGTTATCTACAATATCGCGACTTACTTGGAGAAGTGTAAGTTAAATAAATCTTTTGTTTGAGGAGTTAAATTGGTTAAAATCATTTCTGCTCCTGTCCAGCTTTCCTACGACGAGAGTAGCCATCCCACTCTGTAGCCCTCCTCTCCTTATCCTTGTGTAGTAAATCGTATACAACACACAACCTTCCTCTTAGTTGCTTGCTGAGCAATACTCTGTCTCCGAATGGTTCGTGTATTAGAAGTCTACAGCTCATTGCTCTAAATGAAATCTGATTACAGACACTCATAGTTAATTTCCATTTTTAATACCATTGGAAGCTTAGTTTCAAAACCCCACTTAGTTTACGCTACAGATTATGTTTGCCATTCTATGTGTTCCATGAGTTTTTACATAAAACATGGATTCAGGCAAAGAAATCGAATATCACCACTATTTTTCAACGTAATAATGTAGTAACCACTGGATGCAACAACTGAAGCAGAGAAGGGAATTAGCATAGGAATGAACATGAATGTACTGGCCTTTGCGGACGATGTAGCAGTTATCGCTGGAAATCTAGATAACTTGAAAATACTGTCAAGAAAGCACTTCAAAAACCTAAGGAAGTGCATTAGAGGTAAATGAAGAGAAAACAAAATTCATGAGGATAGAAAGAAATTACATAACAAAAAGGCGGGAAACCTACAGATTGATGACCATGTGTTTGAAGCAGCAGAAGAGTTTAAATATCTTTGGGTCGCATTAAATAACAGAGATTAAGAGAAGCAAGAAGTATAATCGAGGATAAAAGCGGCATCCAATGCATCACATTCACGCACCAGACTACTGTCATACCAAATTTTATCAAGAGGAACGGAAATTAGATTATATAAAACCGTAATGAGACAAGTATTACTGTACGATGCAGAAATATGGGGAGAAAGATAAAGATTTTCGAAAATAAATCCTGCGGAAGACACTTGTACCAGTTTATGAAGGAGGAGCATGTCAAAGAAGAAAAGAACTGGGAGCTCAGGGAGGCGTAAAATGAAATAGATATTGTGGCGGAAGCCGAGTCAAGGAGGCTGAGGTGATTTAGGCACGCATATAGAAGAGAGGAGGTATGGAGACTGAGAGAAGTGTTGGAGAAGAAACCCGAAAGACGAACACCTTTAGGCAGACCGAAAATAAGATGGAGAAACCAAGTGGCCAAGGATCGTTATGAACCTAGAACAAGGGAAGAAGATACCAAGGACAGAACGCAGTATAGTGGCTGCTTGAGGAGATCAAAAACCGACTGTGGTTTTTTGGGGCCAGGAAAGTAAGAGTAAGTAAATAAGTATGCAAATATTTCTTTTGATGGCCTCCCAGCTGTTATCTCTACGTGTCCTAAACACACTAATTCTTCAGCTGCATCTACGGCGACCTCGGCAATTTGTACTAATGTCTTCTTCATCTGTTTGTTATACATTACATACATTACTGCCATCAAACATAATAGATGAGGTTGCTACAGTCTCTGATGTAGTTTCTCTGCACTACAGTACCTTCAGCAAAGCGACAGTGGTTCAGATATGTTTCGATAACATGACTTCCGTCTTCGTTTTCCCACATTAACGTTCCGCAAAATGTCACCCAGGAATGACATATCCTTGTCAGAGTCTTTTTCCAGTACTCATTTCACCCTACTCTGATGAAATGTAATGAAAGTTGCAGAATTCAGACCTTGCATCAGGAGAAAGTTTCTGGAAGTAATAAAAATGTATTGTATAAGTGAAATCGAAAGATTTCTCAAAAAACCAATGAATCCCTAACAAAATTTTTCGTCAAGGATTTGCAAGCAGTCTATTGTTGCCATAATTTTAAATAAATTCACTTGATGACTAAGAAGTAATTCTCAGGATACGAGAGTGAGATGATAGTTTTCTCGTAATAGCGATTTGTTTGTAAGAGTTACTGTCACAACACTCACAATAATGAAGGCAAGATGCAAACATCAAGTGTGAGAAAGTGGTGCTTACAAACTGAAGGTAAGGAACTTTATGCTTGGCGATGTAACTGCACTGTTACGTGTAAGCGTTATTTGCGTTCATTCGAATACAGGACGCGCGGGCGGCACATCGTGTACACTGACGGAGAAAAAACACCGAAAGATAATTAGTGTAGAGTAATGCAAGATAATCCATTGCAAATGAGTAGTGCTGCTACATTAATAACAGAGGAAACCGCCAGAATGTTGAATGCAAGTGTGGAAACGTGCATGCATTGTGTTGTACAAGTGCCAGAAGTCGGTTTGTGGAATGGAGCTGTTGCAATTGGCCATTTAATGTTGTTTTTGGATGACGCTCGAAGTATCGTCCGATGATATCCCACGTGTGTTCGATTGAAGACAAATATGATGATAGAGATTCCTGTGGAGCTTACTGCGTTAAAACAGCGGTATGTTAACCTTTTGGAGAACATACCGTCAAATGCTGTTCGTGAATGGCAGTGCAACAGGTCGAATCACCAGATTGGCGTATCGAATCAGTAGAATAACGTACAATTTGCAGTCAGTGTGCGTGAAATAACCACGAGAGTTTTCCTGCTGTCATACGAAATCCCACGCCATACCATAATTCCAGGTGTAGGTCAAGGGTATCTAAGACACAGATAGGCTGCTTACAAGCCCTCAACTGGCTTCCTCCTAATTGACATACGGCCATCACTGGCACCGAGGCAGAACCAACTTTCATCAGAAAACACAACAGGCCTTTAACCTGCCCTCAAACGAACTCTCACTTGAGACAACTGAAGTCGCAAATGGCGGTGGTTCCGGGCCAGTGGAAGACACGCTACAGGGCGTCTGAATCGGTGTTGTCCTTGAAGGAACCGATTTGAAACAGATCGTTGTGTCAGTGTGGTGCCAACTGTTGCTCGAATTTCAGTTGCAGTAGCAGTACGATGCACCAGAACGATATGGCGGTAGTGCACCTTGGAGTCCAGAGCCGGCTCTTCAAGCGACCTTTCGTTCTCGTCACCCCCGCTGCTAGAAATCATGTACATTTTCTACATTTCTGCCAAGTCTTTCTGCTGTTTCACAGAAGGAACTTCCAGCTTCTCGTAGCCCTATTACATGACCTCATTAAAACTCAGTGAGGTGCTAACATTAACTCACCACGACCAACCTCAAAGGTAACCAACGCTCCCTACTTTTACAGTAGGTGTGTGAAGCAAGCCTTATTTGCATCCTCGTTGTTGTTGTTGTGGTCTTCAGTCCTGAGACTGGTTTGATGCAGCTCTCCGTGCTACTCTACCCTGTGCAAGCTTCTTCATCTCCCAGTACCTACTGCAACGTACATCCTTCTGAATCTGCTTAGTGTATTCATCTCTTGGTCTCCCTCTACGATTTTTACCCTCCACGCTGCCCTCCAACACTAAACTGGTGATCCCTTGATGCCTCAGAACATGTCCTAGTCAAGTTGTGCCACAAACTTCTCTTCTCCCCAATCCTATTCAATACCTCCTCATTAGTTATGTGATCTACCCATCTAATATTCCACATTCTTCTGTAGCACCACATTTCGAAAGCTTCTATTCTCTTCTTGTCTAAACTATTTATCGTCCATGTTTCACTTCCATACATGGCTACACTCCATACAAATACTTTCAGAAATGAATTCCTGACACTCATCCTGAAACTGACATTTTACATCCTCATAGTGGCCCTAATATTGCCACTCTTATGCGATTCTCGTGAAATTCGAGTACACATCATTTTTCAGATGTAGAAACACGCCTGTCAATTTTCATTCATGTCGCGCAGCTCATTCTTGGTGTTGCAAGTCATTTTTTCCATCAGTCTATGTTTCTGAGATTGCAAGGAAATTGATAATGTGCTCCTAAGATGAGTTAGACACGGAAATCTTTCTTATGACTTATATGTAAACGCCTTCCGGATCCGCCGAGACCTCCGGAAAGAGGGAGGAAACGTATTTTTCGCTAGCGCGAGATTAATCTTAAATCCAGTTACAGCACCGCGGTCTTCTCTCTCATTCGTGCGAGGGAGACGGCACAGGTAATCACCGGCAGGCAATATTAAATTCGCGTATTCTCTAACCAAATACACTACTGGCCATTAAAATTGCTACACCAAGAAGAAATGCAGATGATAAACGGGTATTTATTGGACAAATATTTTATACTAGAACTGACATGTGATTACATTTTCACGCAATTTGGGTGCATAGATCCTGGGAAAGCAGTACCCAGAACAACAAACTCTGGAAGAAATAACGGCCTTGATAGGCCTGGGCATTGAGTCAAACAGAGCTTGGATGCCGTGTACAGGTACAGCTGCCCATACAGCTTCAACACGATACCACAGTTCATCAAGAGTAGTGGTGGTGGTGGTGGTTAGTGTTTAACGTCCCGTCAAGAGTAGTAACTGGCGTATTGTGACGAGCCAGTTGCTCGGCCACCATTGACCAGACGTTTTCAATTGGTGAGAGATCTGGAGAATGTGCTGGCCAGGGCAGCAGTCGAACATTTTCAGTATCCAGAAAGGCCCGTACAGGACCTGCAACATGAGGTCGTGCATTATCCTGCTGAAATGTAAGTTTCCTCAGTGATCGAATTAAGGGTAGAGCCACGGGTCGTACCACATCTGAAATGTAACTTCCACTGTTCAAAGTGCCGTCAATGAGAACAAGAGATGACCGAGACGTGTAACCACTGGCAGCCCATACCATCACGCCGGGTGATACGCCAGTATGGCGATGACGAATACACACTTCCAATGTGCGTTCACCGCGATGTCGCCAAACACGGAGGCGACCATCAAGATGCTGTAAACGGAACCTGGATTCACCGAAAAAATGACGTTTTGCCATTCGTGCACCCAGCTTCGTCGTTGAGTACAGCATCGCAGGCGCTCCTGTCTGTGATGCAGCGTCAAGGGTAACCGCAGCCAAGATCTCCGAACTGATATTCCATGTTGCTGCAAACGTCGTCGAACTGTTCGTGCAGATGGTTGTTGTCTTGCAAACGTCCCATCTGTTGACTCAGGGATCGAGACGTCGTTGCACGATCCGTTACAGCCATGCGGATAAGATGCCTGTCATCTCGACTGCTACTGATACGAGGGCGTTGGGATCCAGCACGGCGTTCCGCATTACCCTCCTGAACCCACCGATTTCATATTCTGCTAAGAGTCATTGGATCTCGACCAACGCTAGCAGCAATGTCGTGATACGATAAACCACAATCGCGATAGGCTACAATCCGACCTTTACCAAAGTCGGAAAGTTGATGGTACGCATTCCTCCTCCTTACACGAGGCATCACAACAACGTTTCAACAGGCAACGCCGGTCAGCTGTTGTTTGTGTGTGAGAAATCGGTTGGAACCTTTTCTCATGTGAGCACGTTATAGGTGTCGCCACCGGCGGCAGCCTTGTGTGAATCCTCTGAAAAGCTACTAATTTGCATATCACAGCATCTTCTTCCTGTCGGTTAAATTTCGCGTCTGTAGCACGTCATCTTCGTGGTGTAGCAATTTTAATGGCCAGTAGTGTATAAGCCATTACAAACTTTCGAGATAGAGCAACATTTTTACAGACTAGTGTGTCCTTGTCCATAAGTCAGCCGACCTCGAATTTACTTTTCTGTTATAGCACTCGCTAACCTTTGCCTAATTATTTTTTTTCTATTTCTGTGAACACAGGCTCTTCAGGTGACGACTCCTTCTACCCTGCAGGTAAACATTTGTCAGCACCAGATATCCGTGAATCATACAACCTCTTCTTGTGTTTTGAAATTTTTCAAACTCTGTTGCTGATCTGGAAGTTGGAAATAAGAAATTTGTGTGTGTGTATGTGTGTGTGTGTGTGTGTGTGTGTGTGTGTGTGTGTGTGTGTGTGTGTGTGTGTGTGTGTTGTGTGTGTGTGTGTTGTGTGTGTGTGTTTTTCTGCCAGACCAGTAACCATTAATGCGTCTCCTGTTTGGTGCAACTCCTTTTCTTGATTTAACTCAATTATAATCTCTCTGTTTCAGGTACGAAACAGCGCTCTTTGGTTGAACGATTTTCCTGGTGACTGAGAAACTTCAGCTACAGGTAACCACTAAAAATCTACTAAGCACTCTAAAATATATTGTATTTGGTGTGGGAAAAATAAGACTGAACTTCCTCACTGTGAGAGTACTGAAGGGCGATATGTCTTAATTGTTAAAAACCATTCAACAGCCAAGATCGCAATAGATATTTTTTTATTAAAGACAACCAATTTCATCAGTCTTAGCTGTCGTCTTCAGATCTTAAGCATCTTTTTTGTGTTAAGACGTGTTCATTTTACGATTAGGTCATGCACAAGACGTCAAGCTTGAAACCGTTTGTCTTAAACAAAAAATGTCTTGCGCGATCTTTGCTTTTGATGGTTGTAACAAGGAGAAATGAGAGTGGAATAATGTTATTCTTTCATTTTCTTAACCCACGTAGGCAGGAGTTACCTCAGAAATGAGAACCTTAGAATTGCAAGATTCTCTCTTAACAGGTTTTTGTAATATAAGACGGTATTCAGATGGTGTATGTTAAGTAGCTTTATGTTACGCATAATTTCCTCATGACAGTAAGCCGAACACCTCTGACTATACAGGGTGTCCCAAAAACAATGAACCGATTTTAAATTGTAATAATATAGAAACAAATGTCACAAGGTAACTGAAACAGTGCTAGATGTAATCAGTATTGTCTAGAGTTTCAGAAAAAATCGGCTAGATGTCGCTACGAGCGCTGACCTGGAACGTGGAGCCGGTGTCACGCAATATGGCGTCCGCGCAACAGAAGACGTATCGTGTTATTGATTTAGTCGTAGTCAATCAGTGATCGCAGTTCAGCGGGCGTTCAGTATTCGATTTCGTGCTAAACCACCATCACCAATGAACATTCGACGGTAGTATAAACAGTCTGAAGAAACTGGGTGCCTCTGTAAAGGCAAAAGTCCTGGCCGGGCACGCGTTCCTAAACAAACAGTGGAACAAATCCGACGACCATTTGAGCGGATTCCCCGAAAGTTTATGCGTCGTGCTAGCCGAGAACTTGCATTACCGCGCATGACTGTGTGGTCTGTGTTACGGTGTCGTTTAGCCCTCAAACCATACCGATTACGACTGGTACAAGCTCTTCGAGATACTGACAAAGTGAAGCGAGTGGACTTTGGCAATGCTATTCTAGAGGACATGGAAGATGACACTTTTATGTCACGGTTGATATTCCGTAATGATACAACTTTCCATTTCAGTGGTAAGGTTCACCGTCATAATGTGCGAAAATCCTCATGAAACAATTGAACACGTACGTGATTCACCAAAAGTGAATGTTTTTTGTGCTGCTTCGCAAAGCAAGGTTTGTGGACCCTACTTTTTTGAGGAAGAAACCGTAACAGCACAATCATATCTTTCAATGCTACGGAACTGGTTATTCCCACAACTTGACTCTTCAATTTCATCTATCAGCAAGATGGAGCACCACCGCACTGGCACAACAACGAGCACACTTTCCTCAGTGCCAACGTGTTTCAACGTTGGGCAGGGAGTACAGGACCGCGAGACCAGGCTTTACACTCTTGGCCTCCTAGGTCCCCTGACTTAACACCATGTGATTTATTCCCGGTTTATGTTCCTTCCTTACCTCATGACATTGATGAACTAAAAACCAGAATATCAGCATATGTAGCTTCACTGACAGGAGACACCTTACCCTCAGTTTAGAATGAATTCGGCTATCAGCTACATGTCGTTCGTGCAGCCAATGGAAGAGATATTGAACATTTATGATGGATTTTTTTAAACTTCTGTCTTTTCTGAGTAATTTAGTATGCAATTTGTTGGTGTTAAGTTCTTCTTCCTAATACATAATTCTATTTAAAATTGGGTCATTCTTTTTGGGACACCCTGTATTTCTAGTCAGATTTGCAGCTGCAGGTAAGTACGAGGAGGTGCTGAAAGGTAGTACCTCCCAAACTTTTAGTGCAAAAATTCTTAAAGCTTTTTAAATAAAAAGAAACGTTAATAACTTCCAGAAGCCTTGACCACACTTTTTATTATTTCCAAAATCGCCCTACGCATTCAACATTCCGCCACTTTTAAAACCAATATTACATCAATCATGAAAGTTGTTCAATAGATATATTGTATTTCGTCACATTCTCAACCAAGGGACAAGTGCGTTTGTGTAGTAGTTGAGAATCTTCACGAGGTACAGTGTATCTATTGAGCAACTCTGATTGACATAACGTTGCCTTTGAAAATTTCGGAAAGTTGAAACGCGTGACAATTTTGAAAATAACAAAAGTGTGGTCGCTACGTCTGAAAGTTATTAAAGTGCGTCCAAATGGCGCCTCCTCACAAGGCATTTCCATGCGAACTGCAATCGAAACAAGCGTTACTAACATTCTAAATCTCCATTCTTCATTCTACATGTTTTTAGCCCTCTGCCTAGAGGTCTCCGAATTGTAGCGATAACATGGCAGTGTGTAACGTATCTACACTCCTGGAAATGGAAAAAAGAACACATTGACACCGGTGTGTCAGACCCACCATACTTGCTCCGGACACTGCGAGAGGGCTGTACAAGCAATGATCACACGCACGGCACAGCGGACATACCAGGAACCGCAGTGTTGGCCGTCGAATGGCGCTAGCTGCGCAGCATTTGTGCACCGCCGCCGTCAGTGTCAGCCAGTTTGCCGTGGCATACGGAGCTCCATCGCAGTCTTTAACACTGGTAGCATGCCGCGACAGCGTGGACGTGAACCGTATGTGCAGTTGACGGACTTTGAGCGAGGGCGTATAGTGGGCATGCGGGAGGCCGGGTGGACGTACCGCCGAATTGCTCAACACGTGGGGCGTGAGGTCTCCACAGTACATCGATGTTGTCGCCAGTGGTCGGCGGAAGGTGCCCGTCGACCTGGGACCGGACCGCAGCGACGCACGGATGCACGCCAAGACCGTAGGATCCTACGCAGTGCCGTAGGGGACCGCACCGCCACTTCCCAGCAAATTAGGGACACTGTTGCTCCTGGGGTATCGGCGAGGACCATTCGCAACCGTCTCCATGAAGCTGGGCTACGGTCCCGCACACCGTTAGGCCGTCTTCCGCTCACGCCCCAACATCGTGCAGCCCGCCTCCAGTGGTGTCGCGACAGGCGTGAATGGAGGGACGAATGGAGACGTGTCGTCTTCAGCGATGAGAGTCGCTTCTGCCTTGGTGCCAATGATGGTAGTATGCGTGTTTGGCGCCGTGCAGGTGAGTGCCACAATCAGGACTGCATACGACCGAGGCACACAGGGCCAACACCCGGCATCATGGTGTGGGGAGCGATCTCCTACACTGGCCGTACACCACTGGTGATCGTCGAGGGGACACTGAATAGTGCACGGTACATCCAAACCGTCATCGAACCCATCGTTCTACCATTCCTAGACCGGCAACGGAACTTGCTGTTCCAACAGGACAATGCACGTCCGCATGTATCCCGTGCCACCCAACGTGCTCTAGAAGGTGTAAGTCAACTACCCTGGCCAGCAAGATCTCCGGATCTGTCCCCCATTGAGCATGTTTGGGACTGGATGAAGCGTCGTCTCACGCGGTCTGCATGTCCAGCACGAACGCTGGTCCAACTGAGGCGCCAGGTGGAAATGGCGTGGCAAGCCGTTCCACAGGACTACATCCAGCATCTCTACGATCGTCTCCATGGGAGAATAGCAGCCTGCATTGCTGCGAAAGGTGGATATACACTGTACTAGTGCCGACATTGTGCATGCTCTGTTGCCTGTGTTTATGTGCCTGTGGTTCTGTCAGTGTGATCATGTGATGTATCTGACCCCAGGAATGTGTCAATAAAGTTTCCCCTTCCTGGGACAATGAATTCAAGGTGTTCTTATTTCAATTTTCAGGAGTGTGTATTGGTGCGTGAGAAACAGCGGGCTGTAATCGAGTTTCGATTTCAAAGAGTTCGTCTGCAGATGGGGCGCTCCTTCAGTATGACAATGCCAGACCACGAATGAGCGCAGCGATATAATCTGACTCCTTGAGTTCCCTGTCAACGATCATTCTCCATAAGGTCCCGTCTTGGCCCCATCCGGTTTTCATCTCTTTCCATAACTTGAAGAACACCTTGGAGGACTTTTCTTTGATAGTGGTGAAGCGCTGCAAGCAGAGGTAAGGTAGTGACTCCGTCAGCCAAGTCAAACACTTGTCACTCGTTGAGAGAAGTGTGTTTGTATGCCTGGTTACTGCGTCGAGTAAAAAATATATAGACATAAACAATAAAAATGCGGAATGTTAATAACATCTGTATTACTCAGGAAGCTTTAATTGTTTTCATATAAAACATTCTGAGGCATTATTCTTCAGCACCCCCTCGCTCATCACGATCCTATTTATACAGAACCGGTAGCCATAGAGTAACTCCTTCAACATAGTTTTGTCGTACAACACGTGATCCTATTTACAAGTCTTCAGCCTTTGTAATGATCGCTACAACTACATACAATCATGGTGAGTACCTACGACAAAGGAAAAAAAGGAATAAATGTTCCACGTCCAATTGATATCTAAAATGGTAGCACAATCTCGGATTGTTTCAAGGATGCAGAAGGAAATAGCTCTGGCCTTTTCAAAGGAACAATCCTGGCATTTGCCTGGAGTGATTTACAGAAATCACGGAAATCTGGACAATGGCCACACGTTGATTTGAAACATTGCCCTCCCGAATGCGAGTCCACCATGCTAACTTCAACTCCACCTTGCTCCGTTTATACCAAAGAGAAAAAGAAACAGTCGTATCGTATTATTATGTGGGAGACTACACTGGGAGGTTCATCAGCGTAATTGGAAAGAATTTTTTTCCCTCCAGTCAGACTGACGCCTTTCCTGGTGATGGCCGAGAGCTGTCTGTCGCGTGCAGGTAAGTGGAGTGAATGTGTGTCTAACGTGAGACGTGATTTGTTTCAATGTGATGAAGAGCATCCTTATGCAGAATGATATCAAACATAGAAAAATATCTACATGGCATACAAGAACAACTTAAGAAACATAAAAGATTTTTCACGAGTACTTCTGATAGACAAACGAAATCGGAAAATGCGCTATCAGCGATTTTGGCTGGAAAACAATAAAATGGAACTAACGAAGATAGACCAGGATAAAGAACAAGATGATGAAGTACACCAAGGAAACAATATTGCGTTTGAGAGATATAAGAAGCATGAAAGCAGGTGAAGAACAGATGAGAAGCAGGGCCCGATAACCTTCTCCAGAACTTAATAAATGTCGAGGTTCGACGTTACAACCGAGGCTGTTGCATTTATTAAATCTATACTGGAAGTGGAAGGTGATACCCGACTCTTGAAGAGTGACGGAAGAAATAGTACTCTATAAGAAGCGAACTAGAATTGATTGTGGAAACTACAGAGGAATAATTCTGTTGATATCTGACTACAAATTAAAGAAATGAATACTTAATAAGAAACTGAAAAGAACAGCTGACGTCCTTTTACTGGAGGATCCAAATGCTGCAGATGATGCGAAATTCTTTCATAGAGTGAATAGGTCTGTGCTTTCGCATATAATGGAAAGACAAAGTTATGCTGAACTGGTGATACGAGTGCTAAGAAGTTTTTATGTAAATAACCAAATTTTAATTAATACAGGCGATTCACAGATTAGTACAACAAGGGTACAGTCTCTCGCCCATTTTGCTTATACACTCCTGGAAATTGAAATAAGAACACCGTGAATTCATTGTCCCAGGAAGGGGAAACTTTATTGACACATTCCTGGGGTCAGATACATCACACTGACAGAACCACAGGCACATAGACACAGGCAACAGAGCATGCACAATGTCGGCACTAGTACAGTGTATATCCACCTTTCGCAGCAATGCAGGCTGCTATTCTCCCATGGAGACGATCGTAGAGATGCTGGATGTAGTCCTGTGGAACGGCTTGCCATGCCATTTCCACCTGGCGTTCGTGCTGGACGTGCAGACCGCGTGAGACGACGCTTCATCCAGTCCCAAACATGCTCAATGGGGGACAGATCCGGAGATCTTGCTGGCCAGGGTAGTTGACTTACACCTTCTAGAGCACGTTGGGTGGCACGGGATACATGCGGACGTGCATTGTCCTGTTGGAACAGCAAGTTCCGTTGCCGGTCTAGGAATGGTAGAACGATGGGTTCGATGACGGTTTGGATGTACCGTGCACTATTCAGTGTCCCCTCGACGATCACCAGTGGTGTACGGCCAGTGTAGGAGATCGCTCCCCACACCATGATGCCGGGTGTTGGCCCTGTGTGCCTCGGTCGTATGCAGTCCTGATTGTGGCGCTCACCTGCACGGCGCCAAACACGCATACGACCATCATTGGCACCAAGGCAGAAGCGACTCTCATCGCTGAAGACGACACGTCTCCATTCGTCCCTCCTTTCACGCCTGTCGCGACACCACTGGAGGCGGGCTGCAGGATGTTGGGGCGTGAGCGGAAGACGGCCTAACGGTGTGCGGGACCGTAGCCCAGCTTCATGGAGACGGTTGCGAATGGTCCTCGCCGATACCCCAGGAGCAACAGTGTCCCTAATTTGCTGGGAAGTGGCGGTGCGGTCCCCTACGGCACTGCGTAGGATCCTACGGTCTTGGCGTGCATCCGTGCGTCGCTGCGGTCCGGTCCCAGGTCGATGGGCACGTGCACCTTCCGCCGACCACTGGCGACAACATCGATGTACTGTGGAGACCTCACGCCCCACGTGTTGAGCAATTCGGCAGTACGTCCACCCGGCCTCCCACGTGCCCACTATACGCCCTCGCTCAAAGTCCGTCAACTGCACATACGGTTCACGTCCACGCTGTCGCGGCATGCTACCAGTTTTAAAGACTGCGATGGAGCTCCGTATGCCACGGCAAACTGGCTGACACCGACGGCAGCGGTGCACAAATGCTGCGCAGCTAGCGCCATTCGCCGGCCAACACCGCGGTTCCTGGTGTGTCCGCTGTGCCGTGCGTGTGATCATTGCTTGTACAGCCCTCTCGCAGTGTCCGGAGCAAGTATGGTGGGTCTGACACACCGGTGTCAATGTGTTCTTTTTTCCATTTCCAGAAGTGTATATATCACGAGAAGTTTACCCAGGAATAAAATTAATTCCTAGAAACACACGTTGGAATACTGTGCTCTATGCAGATAGCCAAATAATTTGACAAAAGATGAAGCACGTTTACAATTTGCTCTACATCTTAGTAAATAAAAACAAATTTATGGCTTAATAAGGAAAAAACCCAGTACAGTCTAAAATAATGCTAAATGAAAAATCAGTTGAACAGGTGTCTCTCTTTCAGAAATAAGAATATGACGTAAGTTATTAATACAATAATGACACCTACAGTAACTTACAAAAGTTTTAATTGATATGTGGCGCTATATGTAGAGCATTAGCCAATAAAGCCAATAAAGCCAGTAGACACAAAGACAAAATTCTACAAAGTAAAATCGGCTGTGTTCAACGCCGGGCACCTGGCACACCATCGGTTATGAATTTCTTGAAATAAGATAGTACTGGTTGCAAATTGTTTATCTATTTATTAGCAACGATGAGTCTCGCCCTGGGGCATCTTCGGATTAAATGAAGAAGTAATGCTGTGAGGTAACATACGTCCTTTAATGCCAACACATGGCATTAAGATAAAAATTATAATGACGATAGGACCTGTTTCCTTATACTTTTTATCTTAATGCCATACTATGGCACTGAATGACGGATCCTGGTTCACAGCATTATTTCTTACGTGAATCTGAAGATGCCCCGCAAGGACGAAACGCGCCATTACCAACAAATGGATAACACATTCTGCCGTCAAGACTGTCCTATTTCAAGAGATTCTACAAAGGACTGCCAACACCTCTGCTCACATACGGAAGTGAGACCTGGACAATCACTAACAAATACCAAAGAAGAATTCTGTCAGCTGAAATGCAATGTTTAAGGAAAGTGAAATACTGTACTCTGAGAGGTCAAAAAAGAATTCTGCAATACGTACATAGTTAAATACATTTCTCATGAACAAGAGAATAGAAAACGGGATAACAAAATGGGTGAAGTGTAGTGAAAGATCGGTGGTAGGAACAATAGACATGTAGAAGACTGTAGACCTGTAGGAATGAAGGCCAAAGGAACGGTAGCTGACAGGAAGATCAGGAAGAGCATGAAATGCGATAGTGATGCTTTGCCTACTCCTTTCGAATAGCATTAAGTCAGAGTTTCTGAAGACGCATATCAAAGCAGTTAAACAGTAGGCTTAATTTAGAAAGTTGTTACGTAATGCAGAAGTTGTGTTCCTCTGCTGTTTGCCTCTAGACATAAATAAATTTAATGTGTAAAGTTTTCCCTCCGTCCGTTTTCACCGAAGTGGTGCAACCTTTCAGAGATATGGTTCAACTGAATTAAGTAAAATGACATGTATTTAGCAGATGCAGACAACATCCACCACAAGAGGACAAAACTTCATTTGGCGGAGGTAAGTGATTCTACGAGGTCTATTCGGAAAGTAAGGAACGACAGGTCGCGAAATGGAAACCCCAATGAAAATCAAAACTGTTTTATTTGCAGCGGGTAGCTACACCTTCCGGCTACTTCTCTACACAATCGCCGCTCAGACTTAGATATCTGTCGTAGCGTTGTGCCAACTTTTCAGTTGCCTCGTTATAGAAGACAGCCGCCAGTGCTTTTCGACAATTTTCTACTCTGGACTGCACCTCGTTCTCTGTGTCAAAATACTGTCTTCATAGCCAGCATTTAATTTGAGCAGAGATGAACCTCAGGCGTTGCTAGTTACGGGGTCTATTGTGAGTGATCAAACACTTCCCATCGAAAACGCTGCAGGAGCATCTTCATTGGCCCTGTAGTGTGCGGCCGAAACTGTCGTGAAGAACGAACCGCATGACAGTTCTGTTATGTGGATTGCATAGCTTCAGGCGCAATCTTTCGGCAGGCCCTCATACTTAGTGGGAGACGCTAATTTCTAGTCATCTTTACGTTCTCACTGTGACCTCGGAACTGAAAATAGCGACATGATACGATCGACGGGCGTACTAGACACAGTTCCCAACGCATCTGTGCAAGGCTTCATCAGATTTTCACTGTATTTTCCATTTCGCGACCGATCATTCCTTGCTTTCCGAATAACCCTCGTATTATTGCACGGGGTTTGTGCTTTGCAGATAAAGTGCATATCTTCAGTGCTAAGTGCTGTATGAGGATAATTGACCTTTCTTCTACCACTATCGATTAAAAATAGTACAGCAGGGCCTGTGTCGGAGTGGTACTTAACATCGAAGAAGTCATTGTTTGGAGACTAATGACTGCGCATCCTCAGCATAGCTTGCACAAAACTATTGCAAGGTATTTAAAGTGACCTGTTGTGTATCTTAGGCCAACTTTATACTTTGTTGAAAATTAATGACTGAACATGGTATGTGTCCTGTCATTACGTCTCCTGTCAACTTCGCTGTTCCAGCTGTTGAATATTCTAAAAAATAGGGAATGAGTACACATGCATGTCAGACTTCGAGGAAGGCAAAATATTCTATAAATGATAACAGTAGAATATGTTACAGAGACACTAGTTTCGTCATATTTGAAGCCACTGAAAAATACGTGCACAGGCAGACATTTACAGAATAACACAACTCTGCGTCACTGAAGACAAGTTAGAACTGAGCTAGCGCTCAAATAACAGGAGAAGTACAATTACATTTTCTTGTTTTAGGAAGCAAATATTGCATGTATCTGATCCTCTAGGAAGTTCTGACCTGAAATACGAATCGCTGCTATATCTTATGCGATATCCTCGTTTTACAGTATGAGATGTAAACGAAATTTATGTATACGAAATTAAAGAAGTAAAGGGGCACACACACACCAGGGCCAGGCTGTACCCTTAGTATCAATAAGAAAAGCCTCTCTATTTTATAGAAGAAATCTCATGTGATGCAATTAAAATACGAATAGATCAGATGTGTGCACTAGTGCCTAAAAATTATACATAATCAGGAAGATTTAATGCCTTATCAGGATGCCGCAAGGTTACTGAACAAGCTACAGCTGTATCACAAGACATTATCATACGACTGGGCTCGAAATATAGTGTTAGAAAAGTTCTAATAGCTAGGATACACATTTGTAACCAAGTAACACAACTGGTAAGTCTCTTTCACAACGAAAGATGCTGTTATTGTGGGATCTGATTACCCATAACAACCACACAGGCTGAACAGCGATGTGGTATTCCTTCACGAGATGGTTCAAGAGCTGAGCAGATTTGGAACTGGATGCTGACAGGATGCAATCCACCTCCCTAAGGCATCCCAGGAATGTCCTGAATGGTACCGATCCTGGAACCTCGCTGGTCAGGCCTTGCAGCGGATATCTTCACCTTCAAGAAATTCATCCATCAGAGCAGTTCGGGCATTATCGTCCATAAAGAGGAAGTCTGGACCTACTGCACTTCTCTGAAAAACTGAACATGTGGTAACAGTACCTCATCTCTGTACCTCTGACTCTTTACGGTACATCTCCGACCACCAACGACGATGTGCAGCGCCATAAGACCATTCGCATGTTGCCTCCCAGCACTATGACGCTATCACCATCAAACCGGTCTCTTTCCAAGATGTTCCTGGTGTTTGTCTCCAGAGTAATGTGATACGGGAATCATTTTGCAGACTGAAATGGGCTTCATATCTGAAGATCACATTCCCCCACTCATTCATGGTCGAGTTTTTACTGACCCCACAATATATGGGAGCGTCTCATTTCTGGAGTGGGCTGGATGCACACGACTGGATGTCTGGCAAACAGTGCTGCTGTTCTGAGCCTTCGATACACAGCTTGTCGGAAACCACAAGCCTGGGGAATCTTCTAGCTCTGCAGCCAATTGTCTTGTAGGCGTACTACGACATTATGAGACAGCTGTGGCCAGATATGGGGTAGCTATTGTTGGTCGATCTTTTACTGGCCTACGACAAAGATCTCCTGTCTCTCTAAACCACCTCCAGAGCCTCGAAATGACACTTCGTAAACATCCAAGGATACTGAGACTTCGGTCTGTATCTGAACTGCTTCCAGTTGCCCGGGTCACGCAAAGCAGGGTCCAAATGGCGTCTTTGTTCCATTACGTCGTCGACTTCTACAAGAGGCTACACTGTGCTCGCTATGAAAGACGACTGACGCAGGAGAGGTCTCATGCTTTGTTTGTGTTTACCTGTCGGTTACGCTCTATTCACAGCACGCAGTACTAGTTTTCAGACACAAAGCGAACGAGTAGGTTTCGTAGGTAAGCTTATAAGGAGATGTCAGGTGATTGCTCAACTTTTCTCATTTAATTTTCGTGTTTTCGTGATTATCCTTATCTTTTTGACACAAGGATATATTAATAAACGGCTGAACCGGTCACGTGGTACCAATTTCAGGTTGCCTATTTGACACCTTCCAACAAAAATTCGAATATCAGTACTGCATCTATTTATTCGCTGAATTTCAAAGCCGCTCGGGATTAGCCGAGTGGTCTGGGGGGCTGTAGTCACGGACTGTGCGGCTGGTCCCGGCGGAGGTTCGTGTCCTCCCTCGGACATGGGTGTGTGTGATTGTCCTTAGGATAATTTAGGTTAAGTAGTGTGTAAGCTTAGGGACTGATGACCTTAGCAGTTAAGTCCCATAAGGTTTCATACCCATTTCAACATTTTTTGAATTTCAAAATTTAAAACGCTTTCGCATTTAAAATGCTGTAATAACGTACCCAGTTCGGTGTATAATCTTACGTAAAAAGTTTAACAAAGTACGTCAAGGATCATAGTTAGAAGCTGTATACGTCTTGACACAGTGTTAACTAACGGCGCGTAAATTACCCAGGATACATTCATCTAGTATTTGAGAATGAGAGCAGTGAGCAGCTTCCTACATACTTTACGCGTAAATTCCAACATTTTATTAACTTTTTCTGGAATTCAGCCCCATAAAATAATGAAAGGGAAACAGCTTATCGCTTACAAAATGTTCGCTGCTCATGTAGAAAACGTTAGCTTCAAGCATCGTGCATTAATTTCTTTACTACTAACGCTATTAACTATCCAGTATCCATAAATGTAACTGAAGGTGTTTATGATATTATATAACTGTAAAACTCATTGGTTTACAGAAAAATTATTTTCACTTTTTAATTAGTCTTTAGGTGAATAATTTGAAACTAATAAAACCAAGATAATTAGGATTTAGCTTCTTCAATCTTAAAGGCGTTTCACGTAGATTAACAAAATAAGTCGTTTGTAAGGTAATCAGACGTTCAAAACTGATTTATAAATGAGAATTTTATTCATTTAATCAATCAACGGGCAGCTATTGCCTTGAAGAGTCTCAGCATTTTCTTCGCAGGGCATTTTATGTGGAAAACCCACAAAAATCTTTTTTCGTGCTAGAGATGGAGGCCACATTCCAACTTACTGGAGAAATCCGATTGGAATGCAATTCACGCACGATAGAGGTCAGTTACAAAACCTTATGCGACCACTTATTAAGAATCGTTCGTTTGTCTGGGATCCTAATAACACCGGAGTAACGTAAAAATTAAAAAAAAAACATGCCTGATAAGATACTTGCTTACTTGGACTGAGCTAGATAGTCGCTGAAACGCTCAATAAACTGCAGTGGGCGTAGGCGTGAAGGTGATGTGCGTTGCAGGGATATTTACTCTTAACATTTCGGGAACTCACATTCCAGAACTAAATACGAAGCCCACTGTATCCTTGAACATACATCTCGCATAATCACTACGTTGCTGACATCAAAGAATTGCGGGTTCACAGTCACGGGTAGCAGCAGGTACACTTATGTACAATTCGAGAGTCGAACGGGAAGGAAGAAATTTGGGAGACTACGTACACCATACCTTGGCTTGCGGAGCACAGTTGTAGATTTCCCTCTTACAATTTTTTCATGTAATACGCGATATACTGAATTCAGCAGCGGCAGAATCTTTTTTAATTCCTGTAAGATATTTTCTGATTACCACAGCCGTGTGATTGTCGACTCGGTACCTCAGTGGATTCGGTCTTCCTGCGCAATGTAAAAAAATGGGGGAAAAGAAAGTGAGTGAGTAAAGTTCTCATTGATGTAATTTGAAAGAGGTCATGCGACGTCTGCACAGAACCGCTGACGTAAAAGTAACAAAGAAACGAATCGAGAGAAACAAAACGAAAAAAAAAGGTTAGCGTCGTTTGTCTCGATGCTGAAGGCCTGGGTCTCGATTTCCGGTAGCTCCTCGGATTCTTTTCTGATGTAGGGAGGTGTGCCTTCTTGTGGGCAAATGATGAACTGCTTTAGAAGCAGCTACACCATCAGTATTCGTCTAATGGCAAGAACGGCTGGAGGGACGGGTGATATGCCCATCACATGTACCAAGATCATAGATCGCTCCTCGTTCTGCCTTGTAGGTAGCAGTCGGCCAGTCGGTACACACCTATGGTCTAATCCGCGAATGATTTACGTTCCATCAAAGATTTCTTTGTAACTATCTTTTTCTCGTCGGTACCACTGAAATACTGACTGTTCGCTGCAAGGAACCAAACGGGCACCTAAATGTAGCTCGTGACAAGTTTCTCTAAATTTTTGCAGTGCCATCGCCCTTGTACCTTATATGGAAATCGACAGGATATGTACAAATTAAATCTAAAACCAGAAAAAGGCAGAATCAATTTGTGAGTTTGGCAGTACAGGGTATTACTAAAACACTAGCCCGATCTCAAGACAGAATATCTTCTACATGAACCAAGACGAAACTCAAAGTAAATTTTCGCTTATACGTAACACAACAAAGGTTTTATTTGCTAAAGAACCATCTGATATTGCGAGGGAATATATTGTACATATGTGGACTTATTTACGGTACTTTTTGCTATTACTTTTAGGATCAAAGTTTGGATTTGCCTTTCATAGACATTCTTCTCGTCTCCCACTGCAGACTGCACACGATATTCAAATCTGTCCCATTATTTTGAGAGCTCGTCTGGAGGAACTGCATTTACCTCTATTACTGTGCAGCGTCCCAGTTCAACTGCAGCTGTTTGAAAGTGAAGCGCATATTGGAAGGGACGTGAAGTGGAGGAACATATTTTCTATGAAACATAAGTGAAAACTTGAAGAAATATAGCGATTATGTTTCTCACGGGAGAGTCTAAATTAGTTGTCAAATATCCCTCGGAATTTGGTCTCCCGTGAACATTCTTCTAAAAGAGAAAGAATCCACGGACAGACTGCTTCTGGGCTGCAGAGAGCAGAAGTCTTTCCGAGAAAGCCATCCAGAGTTGGAGAAGTTTTCGAATCGCGTCTGCGTCTCTAGGGTAAGAGAGAGAGAGAGAGAGAGAGAGAGAGAGAGAGAGAGAGAGAGATGGGGGGTAGGGGGTTGGGTAGTTGACGGAGCCAGAAGAGGGCGTGAGGATAAAATGGCGCAATAAGAGGAAGCGGCGATGGCTGGATGCCGCCGGCGCCTGGCGTCTAATCAGGCAGCTGTCAGCGGCAGCCAACAGCCGAACAGACGCCGGGATCTGGGCGCGGCCGCATCTGGCTGGACTCGCCAGCGATGTCGCCGGATCGCAGTAGCTCGTTTCCAAACAGCCGATGGCTGCTGGCCCATTGTGTGCTCGTCCCTCACGGTAGCAATTTTAGCATCACGAGATATCTCGCAGCAGGACTGTAGCTATTACATTATGAGAATGAGCTCGGATATTAGAAATAGGCATAAAGAGAAAGGAGAAATAGTGGGCTTGTTCAAGCCTACCTTGCTTTAGAACATATTGCCAAATCTGTAGCATGTACAGTGTGCTGAGACAAATTGTCGCATACATTGTGAGAAGTGCTGATCATAGAAGCACTAGCTTCTCATCTCCTCCTCCTACTCAAGAATTCACTATTAAGAGAATCGTTCTCTCTTCTCTGTCTTCGCATTTTACCATCTTACGAAGATTCAGTAAAGTAAAGCTGCATGTCCTCGAGAAAAATTACGGCTGTAGTTTCCCCTTGCTTTTAGCCGTTCGCAGTACCAGCACAGCAAGGCCGTTTTGGTTAGTGTTACAAGGACAGATCAGTCAATCATCCAGACTGTTGCCCCTGCAACTACTGAAAAGGCTGCTGCCCCTCTTCAGGAACCATACGTTTATCTGGCCTCTCAACAGATACCCCTCCGTTGTGGTAGAAGAGGAGTTTGTGGCACAACTTGACTAGAAGAAGGGATCGGTTGGTAGGACATGTTCTGAGGTATCAAGGGATCACTAATTTAGTACTGGAGGGCAGCGTGGAAAACGAAGATTCAATGAACTGTGTAGGAAGCCAGACCAACAGGCATTACATGCATTGACCAAAGAAGGATAGTGCATTGAGAATGGCTAGTTGCTAGCTGAAATCTAGATCTGCCAATAAAAATTCCAAAGGACGATTGATAGCTGAAATCTACAATATACTAATTAAATTTCGATTTATCAATAAGGAACCATCTGCCTTATCTTTCATTATATACTAATCCAGATGGAATTAATCCTACCCACTTTGTGCTGAAACGCCAATCCTTTTTAGAGTCAAGCCTGGCGCACACTTCATGCCAGTGTCACGTCTGTTGCATTCCACCTTCAAGGTATTACAATTACGATGGCCAGTGGCGTATAGGTAAACCATTAACCTATGTTAGTATTTGTTGTTGTGGTGGTCTTCAGTCTGAACGGGGCACAACCATGTAATTGCCTGCTATAAAAACTGACGCCCTCCTCTTACTTACTCTCAGAGCTATGTCATCCTACCTTCATTACGGATATTAGTGGAAGACGAGCTCTATTACCTTGGAGTATGCTAAGCTGAATTCAACGGGTGTCTGCAAGCTGTCTACAACTAGGAGTCCAACGATGGAAATCCATAGCCCCGTCCTCAGCCAACAGTGACCGATTGTGCTCTCGTTTTCTGAGCCTGTCAGTGCTCTCGCTGCTCTAGTATTTAACTTCAGGGTTTCAGAGCAATCGTTTATGCGAAAAGCTTTCGTTAATGCGAAGTTCACAACCTGAAAGGGTTTCTTATGATATCTCTAACTCATTACACTTAGCCTCGTCACAGTAGCATGTTTTGTCTGTTCTGCACTGTTGCCGAAGTGCTGATTCAGTTGTTCTCTCGCATCGTGTGATGAGATGAGATCACAGTTCGTTTGTGCTTGGGAGCCCCGTGTTGACATGCATTACAACACCACTTCATAAATGGCAGACGCGCCCCAGTTAACTGTCTCCATTGCTTCTTAACAAGCTATTATTCTGCACTTACTTACTATTCTACTATGGAACAATATCAAGCGTAAACCTAAATACACTACCGGTCATTAAAATTGCTACACCACGAAGATGACGTGTTACAGACGCGATATTTAACCGACAGGAAGAAGATGCTGTGATATGCAAATAATAAGCTTTCCAGAGGATTCACACAAGGTTTGCGCCAGTGGCGACATCCACAATATGCTGACACGAGGAAAGTTTCCAACCCATTTCTCATACACAAACAGCAAACGACCAGCTTTGCCTAGTGAAACATTGTTGTGATGCCTCGTCTAAAGAGGAGAAATGCGTACCATCACGTTTCCGACTTTGATAAAGGTCGGATTGTAGCTTATTGTGATTGAGGTTTATCGTATCGCGACATTGCTGCTCGCGTTGGTCGAGATCCAATGACTGTTAGCAGAATATGGAATCGGAGGGATCAGGAGGGTAATACGGAACGCCGTGCTGGATACCAACGGCCTCGTATCACTAGCTGTCGAGATGACAGGCATCTTATCCGCATGGCTGTAACGGATCGTGCAGCCACGTCTCGATCCCTGGGTCAACAGATGGTGACGTTTGCAAGACAACAACCATCTAAACGAACAGTTCGACGACGTTTGCAGCAGCATGGACTATCAGCTCGGAGACCATGGCTGCGGTTACCCTTGACGTTGCATCACAGACAGGAACGCCTGCGATGGTGTACTCTACGACGAACCTGGGTGCACGAATGGCAAAACGTTATATTTTCGGATGAATCCAGGTTCTGTTTACAGCATCATGATGGTCGCATCCTTGTTTGGCGACATCGCGGTGAACGCACATTGAAAGCGTGCATTCGTCATCGCCGTACTGGCGTATCACCCGGCATGATGGTTTCGGGTGCCATTGGTTACACGTCTCGGTCACATCTTGTTCGCATTGACGGCACTTTGAACAGTAGACGTTAAATTTCAGATGTGTTACGACCCGTGGCTCTACCCTTCAATCCTTCCCTGCGAAACCCTACATTTCAGCAGGATAATGCAGGACCGCATGTAGCAGGTCCTGTACGGGCTTTTCTGGATACAGAAAAAGTTCGACTGCTGCCCTGGCCAGCACATTCTACAGATCTGTCACCAATTGAATACTTCCGGTCAATAGTGGCCGAGCAACTGGCTCGTCACAATACGCCAGTCAGTACCCTTGATGAACTGTGGTACTGTGTTGAAGCTGCATGGGCAGCTCTACCTGTACACGTCATCCAAGCTCTGTTTGACTCAATGCCCAGGCGTATCAAGGCCGTTATTACGGCCAGAGGTGGTTGTTCTGGGTACTGATTTCTCAGGATCTATGCACCCAAATTGCTTGAAAATGTAATCACATGTCAGTTCTAGTATAATACATTTGACCAATGGATACCCGTTTATCATCTGCATTTCTTCTTGGTCTAGCAATTTAATGGCAGTAGGAAGATCAGCTTTTGTTTTATGTGTTGACCAGGTAGCAGAATAAGAGTGAGTTTCAAAGAGAATTTCAGCTTTCGCTGGACAGTTATAATACTGGAGGGACGTACCTTCGGGCACGCGGCTGCCACGATGTTGCTTGCCGTGTCCTGCAGAGGGAGGGCCACACGCTGCAGCGACGTCACTCACGCAATCCGCAGCGTAGCACAGCTCCGGTCTACAGCCGCCGCTGCCCTACAGACGGCCCGTGGTGGCGGTCCGCGTCCTCTCATTAGAGCCTCGTTACGGCTAAGCCGGTGGCAGGCGGGCTGGTAGACTGGCATCGGGCCGAAACCGGGCGCTAACAACCCGCCGTGTCGCCATGCGGAACCGGGGACCGCGGCGGCCTCCAGCGCGTAACATGTGCAACCTACTTGTTACCGCCCCGCATATTGAATTTAATGACGTTCAGGGCTGAAACGAACAAAACGAAGAGCACAAAAAAGTGCTGCGCGTATCAGTAGTGTTACACTGTATTAGGAAAATCTGGGTTTGTCTCAATAATTGTCTATCACTACTTAAAAACAAGGAGAGTGGATCGAGAAACATCCTCTGAAATAAGAAAAAGCCTATATTAACTACGCTACTGGCCATCGAAATTGCTACACCAACAAGAAATGCAAACGATAAACGGGTATTCATTGGACAAATATACACTCCTGCAAATTGAAATAAGAACACCGTGAATTCATTGTCCTAGGAAGGGGAAACTTTATTGACACATTCCTGGGGGCAGATACATCACATGATCACACTGACAGAACCACAGGCACATAGACACAGGCAACAGAGCAGGCACAATGTCGGCACTAGTACAGTGTATATCCACCTTTCGCAGCAATGCAGGCTGCTATTCTCCCATGGAGACGATCGTAGAGATGCTGGATGTAGTCCTGTGGAACGGCTTGCCATGCCATTTCCACCTGGCGCCTCAGTTGGACCAGCGTTCGTGCTGGACGTGCAGACCGAGTGAGACGACGCTTCATCCAGTCCCAAACATGCTCAATGGGGGACAGATCCGGAGATCTTGATGGCCAGGGTAGTTGACTTACACCTTCTAGAGCACGTTGGGTGGCACGGGATACATGCGGACGTGCATTGTCCTGTTGGAACAGCAAGTTCCCTTGCCGGTCTAGGAATGGTAGAACGATGGGTTCGATGACGGTTTGGATGTACCGTGCACTATTCAGTGTCCCCTCGACGATCACCAGTGGTGTACGGCCAGTGTAGGAGATCGCTCCCCACACCATGATGCCGGGTGTTGGCCCTGTGTGCCTCGGTCGTATGCAGTCCTGATTGTGGCGCTCACCTGCACGGCGCCAAACACGCATACGACCATCATTGGCACCAAGGCAGAAGCGACTCTCATCGCTGAAGACGACACGTCTCCATTCGTCCCTCCATTCACGCCTGTCGCGACACCACTGGAGGCGGGCTGCACGATGTTGGGGCGTGAGCGGAAGACGGCCTAACGGTGTGCGGGACCGTAGCCCAGCTTCATGGAGACGGTTGCGAATGGTCCTCGCCGATACCCCAGGAGCAACAGTGTCCCTAATTTGCTGGGAAGTGGCGGTGCGGTCCCCTACGGCACTGCGTAGGATCCTACGGTCTTGGCGTGCATCCGTGCGTCGCTGCGGTCCGGTCCCAGGTCGACGGGCACGTGCACCTTCCGCCGACCACTGGCGACAACATCGATGTACTGTGGAGACCTCACGCCCCACGTGTTGAGCAATTCGGCGGTACGTCCACCCGGCCTCCCGCATGCCCACTATACGCCCTCGCTCAAAGTCCGTCAACTGCACATACGGTTCACGTCCACGCTGTCGCGGCATGCTACCAGTGTTAAAGACTGCGATGGAGCTCCGTGTGCCACGGCAAACTGGCTGACACTGACGGCGGCGGTGCGCAAATGCTGCGCAGCTAGCGCCATTCGACGGCCAACACCGCGGTTCCTGGTGTGTCCGCTGTGCCGGGCGTGTGATCATTGCTTGTACAGCCCTCTCGCAGTGTCCGGAGCAAGTATGGTGGGTCTGACACACCGGTGTCAATGTGTTCTTTTTTCCATTTCCAGGAGTGTATTATACTAGAACTGACATGTGATTACATTTTCACGAGAGTTGGGTGCACAGATCCTGAGAAATCAGTACCCAGAACAACCACCTCTGGCCGTAATAACGGCCTTGATACGCCTGGGCATTGAGCCAAACAGAGCGTGTATGGCGTGTACAGGTACAGCTGCCCATGCAGCTTGAACACGATACCAAGTTCATACGGGTAGTGACTGGCGTATTGTGACGAGCCAGTTGCTCGGCCACTATTGACCAGAAGTTTTCAGTTGAAGACAGATCTGTAGAATGTGCTGGCCAGGGCAGCAGACGAACATTTCCTGTATCCAGAAAAGCCCTTACAGGACCTGCAACATACGGTTGTGCATTATTCTTCTGAAATGTAGGGTTTCGCAGGGATCGAATGAAGGGTAGAGCAACGGGTCGTAACACATCTCAAACGTAACGTCCACTGTTCAAAGTGCCGTCAATGCGAACAAGAGGTGACCGAGACGTGTAACCATCGGCACCCCATACCATCACGCCAGGTGGTACGCCAGTATGGCGATGACGAATACACGCTTCCAATGTGCGTTAACCACGATGTTGCCAAACACGGATGCGACCATCATGATGCTGTGAACAGAACCTCGTTTCATAAGAAAAGATGACGTTTTGCCACTCGTGCACCCAGGTTCGTTGTTGAGTACACCATGCCGGCCGGTGTGGCCGTGCGGTTCTAAGCGTGTCAGTTTGGAACCGCGTGACCGCTACGGTCGCGGGTTCGAATCCTGCCTGGGGCATGGATGTGTGTGATGTCCTTAGGTTAGTTAGGTTTAAGTAGTTCTAAGTTCTAGGGGACTGATGACCTCAGTAGTTAAGTCCCATAGTGCTCAGAGCCATTTCAACCATTTGAGTACACCATCGCAGGCGCTCTTGCCTGTGATGCAGCGTCAAGGGTAACCACAGCCATGGTCTCCAAGCTGACAGTCCATGCTGCTGCAAACGTCGTCGAACTGTTCCAGCAGATGTTTGTTGTCTTGCAAACCTCCCCATTTGTTGACTCTGGGATCGAGACGTGGCTGCACGATCCGTTACAGCCATGCGGATAAGATGCCTGTCTTCTCGACTGCTATTGATACGAGGCCGTTGGGATCCAGCACGCCCTTCAGTATTACCCTCCTGAACCCACTGATTCCATATTGGATCTCGACCAACGCGAGCAGCCAAGTCGCGATACGATAAACTGCAATCGCAATAGACTACAATCCGACCTTTATCAATGTCGGAAACGTGATGGTACGCATATTTCCTCCTTACACGAGGCATCACAACAACGTTTCACCAGGCAACGCCGGTCAACTGCTGTTTGTGTATGAGAAGTCGGTTGGAAACTTTCCTCATGTCAGCACGTGAATGCTCTGAAAAGCAGAGCATCTTCTTCCTGTTGGTTAAATTTCACGTCTTTAGCACGTCATCTTCGTGGTGTAGCAATTTTAATGGCGAGTAGTGTATATGACTGTACGGCGTGAACTTAATTGTACAGGGTGGTTGTTATTACACTTTCGCTACTTCAGAGAGCCTCAATGATGTGATCGTTGTTCGATGATAATCTTAAGGACATGCAGAAGCGAAATAACAAATAAACCACTGGATGAAAGACACCGTAGTTTCCACGTCGGAGGGTAACTTAGCTTAATTGCACATCATGTTTATGTTCCAGGTCACAAATGTTGCTCATTCTTACGGCTATCTGCATGGACGGCAGCTTAGATCAGCACTAGAGATTGCTCTACAATGGTGGACCGTGAATGTTCAACTATCGTTACAGAGTTCGTGCACTGCCTGAAGACCGCACACCGCTTCCAGCGATCTCAGCTATGGCAACAGTAACTACGTCACCAGTTTGTTGCACAAATGGCCGTCGGCCTCTTCCAGGAGCAATTCTCAAATCGGCAGTTATTTCGAATTTACGAATCATGCTCTTCAAGCCGATGTGCGAAAAATGGACCTGCCCGTATTTCTTTAATGCGTCGATACTTGCCAAGCAAAGTAATACTTTTACTCATAGTATGAAAGCTTTCACGACCGGATGACATATCTTCTGGTAAACCTTCCGGGATGTAAGATCGTGGTCCATGAAACACTTCAGCTCCTAACGTTTCGTCCAGAGCTGCGCTGGACATCTTCAGAGGGGTGTTTCTCCTCGGCAAGACTCACCGGAGGAGAAACACCCCTTTGAAGTTGTCCAGCGCAGCTCTGGACGAAACGTTAGGAGCTGAAGAGTTTCATGGACCACGACCTTACATCCCGGAGGGTTTACCAGAAGATAATACTTTTACTGTTGTTCTGATAAAACAGCTTTACGAGTGAAGCTCTGCTCAACTTGTCCAGACCCATGTTGACTATCTGCAACTGTACTGTACACTGATGTTTATGTTTCAATACTACTTTTCCGTCCAGTACCCGCACCTAAACCGAACGAGGTGGCGCAGTGGCTAGCACACTGGACTCGCATTCGGGAGGACGACGGTTCAATCCCGCGTCCGGTCATCCTGATTTAGGTTTTCTGTGACTTCCCTAAATTGCTCCAGGCAAATGCCGGATGGTTCCTTTGAAAGGGCACGGCCGACTCCCTTCCATGTCCTTCCCTAACCCGATGAGACCGATGACCTCGCTGTCTGGTCTCCTCCCCAAAACAACCCAACCCCAAGTGGCACCTAACGGCCATTCATGAGACTAACAACACAAATCCTGCAGCGCGCAGTCTGAACAACATTCCTACATATTTGTGTACCCTTACAAGAATACAGGGTGTTTCAAAAAGAATCATCCGATTTAAAAAATCGCAAATATTATAATATTTCAGATATCTGTGTGAACAACACACTGTTATAAAGAGCAAACCCCCCGAATTTACATGATTCCCGCTCGGTAGCAGCAGTGTTCGTCCACTTCAGTTCCAGTAAAAATGGCGTCGGGACAACAGCAGGCGTTTTGTGTTTACGTTTTGCGCAGTGCGGGTCAGTAATAACTGTTCAGCGTCACTTTCGTACGAGGTATGGTGTGGATCTTCCTGCATCACAGAGCATTAGACGATGGCTTGAACAGTTCCGAGAAACAGATCGTTTGTGTAAAGAAAAATGGTTCAAATGGCTCTGAGCACTATGGGACTTAACATCTGAGGTCATCAGTCCCCTAGAACTTACAACTACTTAAACCTAACTAACCTAAGGGCATCACACACATCAGTGCCCGAGGCAGGATTCGAAGCTGCGACCGTAGCAGTCGCGCGGTTCCAGACTGTAGCACCTAGAACCGTTCGGCCACCGCGGCCGGCTGTGTAAAGACAAATGGCCGTGCCGTCCCCGAGTGTCTGACGCAGACGTCGAACGCATCTGCCGTAGTTTCACAAGGAGTCCGCAGAAATCCTTTCGCCGTGCAGCTCGACAGCTCAACATGCCCCTGACGTGCGTATGACTTAGTGTTTAATGACGGGGTGACATTCGATTTAAATGGTAAGGTGAACACTCATGATGTGAGAATGTGGGATACGAAACAACCACATGAAATTGTACAACATGAGAGGGTTTCTGCAAAATTTAATGTGCTTTGTACAGTTTCACGAGAAAAGATGTATGGTCCAATTTTCTTTGCCGAGAACATTGTTACAGGAAGCACATAGCTCGATATGATTGAGAACTTTCTTTTCCCACAGTTGGACACTGATACGAACGACTTCATTTACCAACAGGATGGGGAACTGGCATCTGGAAGTTCGGGAATTTTTAAATCGAAGGATTACTGAACGATGGATCGGTCTCACTGGACCAAATGATTCAGTCTTACATTACTGGCCTCCAAGATCACCAGACCTGACTGTATGTGATTCTTTGTTGTGTGAGTTTATAATAGACTCTGTTTAAGTGCCTTCGCTACTAATAACAACGAATGAACTGAGGCATTGCATAACAGCAGCTGTGGCAGCTGTAACTCAAGACATGCTCGCTGCATTGTGGGAACAGTTTCGATACCGCACTGACATATACGGTGCATCACAAGGAGGGCATACTGAACACCTGAAATTAAATGTATATGTTTTTTCGTTTCAGAATTATAGACGTGCCGAATCTGATGATTCTTTTTGATACACCCTGTAGTTTTCCGTCTACTTTGACTCAAATAGCAAAAGTTTAATTGTAAACACCATGTATACTAATGAACGAAAATATTATGTCCACTGTCAACGACGACAACGAATACCGCATGATTGTGATGGAAGCACGTGACGCAGTAAGGAACGTATGTAAATACAGCAAAGATTATAGGGAAATTGTTCTAGCGGCGATACGAGACGTACATGGGCAAAAGTCGCTGATACATGCCATCTTGACGAAGGGCCGATTGTTATGGCCGTAGGCAAGAAGACGATATCTCGGGAACGGAGAATGCTACGAGCATCTATGGAAAGTTTGAAGGACAGTGATCTTCCAAACCTCTTCACAGAACGTGGGGGTAGAAAGCTCGCCTGCTGCGTAAAGCTGAGTAAGTTGCTACCTTTGGTAGATATAACGACAGAATACAATGTTGGTGCGCCCTGTTTGGTGTGTCGCAAAAGCCTTCTTGTGACAATGCCAGACTGTAACACACAGCCGTCGTAGTGGTTGCCAACTCAGCTCCTGCGACTACACGACGTTCCGACTCTGCTATCTGCCGTGCGACCTGCAGAGGGCCTCCGTGTACGCCGGACCAAAGTATAAAGGGCGTTAAAACACCAATAGAAGTCGCACCAGCCACGAACCTTTTGCTGCATCCGCCAATGTCAAGTTCTGGCAATGAGAAGAAGTTGTACTCATATCTCCGCGTTGCGGGTACTTACGACCGCGCCTGCGCCGATCATAGCAGTTACGACGCTGTCAGCAACGCGATCCAGCGCCGTCTCGACTACACGCTGCCTTTGACGTCAACAGACCTCGGAAAAGTAGTCGCTGGCCTATTGGTATTCTGTCAGACTTATCTGGCAAGACTGCAGATATTGTAAACTCGTACTGATTGTAACTTACGTGTTAGTGTGTGCAAATGCACTCAGCTCAAGTGGAGCGTGGATTTAAACATTTGCTAGACAAACGAGTGGAGAACGAACTATGACTGTAGAAGCTTTCGTTGTGTTGTTTTCTCAACCATGACTTATATTCCAAGTTCCTGCATTTAGTTGTGTACTTATTTTTCTGTTAGGAACTAGTCACAAAGTTTGCTACTTCTTTGTGACGGTCAATGAAAACCATTTTGTGCTGAACTCATTGTGTCCTTAAATATAGAGGATGAACTACATGCTCATGTGATTTTTGCGGAAGAGTTAAAAGCTCAGGATAGTTCATTGTTCACTGCACTTTGTTGAATATTGATCCCATGTTGACCCACCGACGTCTAGAGGCCACGGGGTTATCGAGATGGGGTCGTGAATCAATCGAAAGGTGTCAAATAAAAGCATGAATGATGTTTCTTGTTACACTAGGTCGGTGGTCGTGTCCAAATACGGCATCATAAAGCTTGTAGCTGCCCGAACACACACCGCGCTACGGACACACGCCAGTGGGAGCCATGTTGGCGACATTCATTTGCAAGGCCCAATGACACCTGCAGACTACGCGGATGCCATTACGCCTCTCCTGTATCCCATCATGCTTGATATCTTTTCCGACGACGATGGAACCTTCCAGCACGATAAAGCCACCTATGAAAAAGTTCAGTCATATTACGGTGGTGTGAGGGTAATATTGATCACACGCTGACATCTTGGCCACCCAGTTCCACTGATATTAACGCAACGGCAAATATGTGGTATGCTGTCGATTGCCCACTCAATGCTCACAGACCAAAGACCGACAATTTACGGGAGCTGCCTGACGTATGCGTAGACATGTATTGCCACACACCTCTGGAATAGTACCACTGAGTTTGTGAGTGCACACCGTGCAGAATCGATGCTGTATTGCGTACCAAAGTTGGGCCAGCGTGCTGCTGAGTACATGATAGTAATGTTTTGGCTGCCGAGAATTCTTCCGGGTTGCATGGCCGTGGTCCATGGAACTCTTCTAGTCCTGACGTTTCGTCCAAATCTACGTTGGACATCTTCGGAAGTGCTACTGGTTGTGCTCAGTCTGCAAGATCCAGCACAACCAAGAGCACCTCCGAAGATTTCCAACGTAACTTTGGACGAAACGTCAGGGATAGAAGAGTTCCATGGACCACGGCCATGCAAACCGGAAGAAATCTCGGTAACTGAAACATCTGGTCGTGAAAACCTTTATTTTATGAATAATGTTTTGGCTCATAAGTGTTCAGGGAGACACAGCTGGCACTACCCATGGGTTTTACGCAAACTGCAACACCAT
Organism: Schistocerca piceifrons; assembly: GCF_021461385.2. Classification (NCBI taxonomy): domain Eukaryota; kingdom Metazoa; phylum Arthropoda; class Insecta; order Orthoptera; family Acrididae; genus Schistocerca; species Schistocerca piceifrons. Next base: position 87,273,207 of record NC_060141.1, read on the forward strand.
AAAATTCCACATGCAAGATTTTTATATTCTCTCCTTCGCTACACGAAAACTATTAGTCCTACAGAATAAATTAACAGGACTTTTTGTAGGAAATTCGATGTAATAAAGTTTTGTACTGGGGTATGATTCGGCTAGAGGCCGTAGATTCCGTTTTATTCCATAAAACGGAAAAAAGTGACGTTGAAACGCGGTTTCCTCGAATAACTCGAAAACAGTTGTCTCCAGCGGAGACGTATCACAGCACAAAAATTTCCTACAAAATGGTTGTGTTCATTTTTTTCTGTGCAGCTAATAATTTGCGCATGGCGAGGGAGAGAATATGAAAATCTCGTGCGTGGTTTTTGAAGGCGTTGCGGTTTGCATAAACCTAACGGGAGGGAGAGTTGAATCAACCTGCATTTTCACGTACAACGACCACAATGGCAGTTAAAAGATGCTTCAGCTCTCTTAAGCGGCATATCGCTTTTTATGCAAAAACGTAGTATTGTGTAGTAGAGTGTATTGGTTGTCAGTTCTTTGTTTGTTAGTTTTTCACGTGCTAAACTGAGCTCACCTTATGCACAGAAGAGAGCACTAAGAGCCATAGTAGTGGAAAGTAACATCGCCGACTATACGGCGTTCAGTAGGTCGTTAGCTGAGAAGACATGGGTAAGCAACAGTGGCCGGACGCATGATATAGTTTCGGTTGCCAGTCTAGAAGCTTCCAGATCGTTGTTATTCTCGGTAAAAGAAATGTAAATGTCATGTGACTAGGGACTCCCATCGGGTAGACCGTACGCCGGGTGCAAGTCCTTCGATTTGACGCCGCTTCGGTGACTTGCGCGTCGATGGGGATGAAATGATGATGATTAGGACAACACAACACCCAGTCCCTGAACGCATAAAATCTCCGACCCAGCCGGGCATCGAACACGGGCCCATAGGATTGACATTCTGTGGCACTGACCACGCAGCTACCGGTGGCGGACGATACTTTCGGTGAATTATTGTATTACGGTGTCGTATATGTGCGAAGTTTACATCAGTGCTACACCACGGAACATACTGTAGGCGTTACCAACAGTTTAGAAAACCAGCTCCTGCGATGACAGTTCGTGTATTATTTCGTTTTAGATACCTCGACTCTAGGCTTTCCTGTACACGAGTGGAAGCGAGAAGAATGAGTCGGACAACGTCCCAGTGTCTGCACCAGCTCGGTCCGCCCAGCAATGTACACACGACGGCTGCATTATTGAGCGCCCGGTGTTCCGGCGACGCCCTTTTACTGCCCCTCACCCCTGTTGAGTGTACGCCACTCACCCCTCGGTGCTGCATGTGTGCGTACATCTTCGTGTAGCGGCAGCCAGCGCCGGCAGTTAAAACAGCCCCAGTGCCTGACCTCAGGCCGCAGTCGCCGCTGTAAGTCTGTACTGCAGTGGCCATCCCCCGGGTTTACGGCGCAGAGCTAATGGAGCGCCGTGGAGCAGGTGACACCTGCTCCCAGAACACTGCCCGCAGGCACATCGCGGCTCCAGCGTGGTGCAGCGTGGCCGGTCTCGTCGTAAATAAAGGTTTGCACCGTCGTAAAACGTGGCCCCGCCACTGTCGATAGCAGCTCCGGGGTCCCTCATCTCCACGTCCCAACAGAGACGTGGCAGCGAGGCCAAATGAATTATACGACGAACGAAAAGAATATACGCTACGCTAGAGCGTGTTATTTAGACAGGAGCGAGTTCAAAAAAATGGTTCAAATGGCTCTGAGCACTATGGGACTCAACTGCTTAGGTCATTAGTCCCCTAGAACTTAGAACTAGTTAAACCTAACTAACCTAAGGACATCACAAACATCCATGGCCGAGGCAGGATTCGAACGTGCGACCGTAGCGGTCTTGCGGTTCCAGACTGCAGCGCCTTTAACCGCACGGCCACTTCGGCCGGCCACAGGAGCGAGTCTTCGCGGTTAGTTGATGCGAGGCATCTAAAGAGGTGGTGCTGAGGTAAGACTCGCATTTGGGAGGAGGGAGGTTCAGATCCCCATCAGGTCGACCAGATTTAGGTTTTATATGATTTCTCTTCAGGTATTAAATGACCCGTCTGATTTCTTTCCCCAACCAGTGCTAATGGTCCGTCTCTAATGAAATAATCGTCAACTTGACGTTAAAACCCAGTTTCCTTCCTTCGTTACTTTTTCTCTTTTATAATTTCTGAACTAAATATCAGAACCTGTATTGATGGTAAGAGGAGACTGTATTATACCGAAGGCCGTGAAATAATGATAAAAGTTCCAATTTCGCAAAATATAAAGAAATGATAACAAAACGAAGGACGTTACGTTAAACGATGGGCGTTCCCCCCTCCCTCTAGAGGTATAATGAAATGTCGACCATATCTTTCAAATATTCCAATCAGAATAAAAGACGAGTTATCTCCGCTTCTCTCGCAAGAATTAGAAGGTACAAAAATTGTACAACAGAATATGATAACGTTGATACAATTTGTAGATAGCGAAAATTTTTAGCATTGTTGATTGGAAGACGTTATATGTACTTTTCAAGTGATCAACTGTGAATACAGGGAGTTGAAGTTACCTGCAACTTCTACAGAACGGAACTGTAGCTATAAGAGTTGACAGACATAATAGGAGAAGTAGTTGAGGAGACAGTGGAACGTGGTTGTAGACTAACACTTATTTATTCCTCCAGTCATTTATGTGATTTTGAGACTTGGTTTGTACAGAGACGTACCTTCGTATTTTCTGTACGTCTTGAGGTAGCTAGTTTACTATTATAACAATACTACAAGTTTGGATACTTTAAGTAGAGTGAAGTATTGTGAATTAGGCATGATCACGTAAAAAGATCACTTTGTACACCCTATAATCGTACCTGTTACAGAGCATTTGAACAAAATGTGCACTGACGCGTTTCAAGAGATATTCCTAATTTTATAATCACAAAATATCATATATCAGTACAAGAATGAAAATGCTATATCTACTTTCTACGGACTTCAGTTTCTTTAGTACTATTTAATTGCCTTATCGTATTTAGAGATTATCCTTTAATCGAGATATCAAAACATACAGTAAAACTGGATGTAATAAAATACAGTTCGAAAGAACTCTCTACAACTCTTTAAATCATTCGTAATGGCCACTTGAAACTGTTGCAAAAGTTCGTGAAGATAATAGGTGTAATTTTGATTTCACGCCAATTATTTATTACTGTCTAAATTGTACCTTTCAAACCTTAGCTTTAGGTATCGCGTGCTAGTTGGTGTTTGAACTAGGGGGAAGATATATGCCAAGAGAGAAGCCAGTGTAGAGCTTAACTACCGGTCGAGAACTAGATTATTAGAGTACCGCCTCGGATCCTACAGTTATGGAGGAGAAAATCTGCTATGTCCCTTTCGAAAAAAGCATCCCGTCAACTGTTCTAAATGATCTATGGAATTGCGAAATGAGGATTGTCGGACGAGAATTTGAATCTCGCTAGTTCCAAACGCGCGTCCAATGTCAAGCATTGCTTGAGATCGCTAGCTAACAGTAAAGGAGGCGAAGGACAAATTTGAGGAAAAGTTTGTAGTTCAGGTAGAATAAGAAATGCTCTATGCTTTGTCGATGAATTTGCAGTTCTGGCAGGGGCGGTAAAGGAATTATACCTTGAGTGAAATCTGTAATGTCTTAATAAAGAGTTCGTAAGATCGGCATGAGTAAATCTTTAATGTTATGTAGTAATATTGCGTCGAAGAAATTGATTGGAGATTACGATGTGTTTTACTATTGAGGCACCGTAATAATAATGATGGTGCCAAAAAGAGGATGTCAAATTTAAATCTGCTTAGTAGGAGAAAATTATATTTCATTTTAAGTATACCGAAAACATTTGTAATACCGTTTGTGTGGAGAGAAGCCTGGTGTGCAAGCCCAACTCAGGTAATAAAGAGAAAGTGAAGGGAGAGAACAAAGGTCTTAGAAATACAGCATTACAGATAAATGGTGAAAATAAAATGGGTAGATAGAATAATTAACGAACAGATAGCGAATGGAGGTTTATGATACACAGTGACCAAAAAAGGGGTAATTTGACAGGATGTATCCTCAGACATGAAGAACAATTAAACTATTAATGGAGTGTAATGTGAAGATTAAAAATTGTAGGAAGACGCCAAGCACTGAGCAGATAGGTACAAATCGATGTATTGGTAACCTAGCGTAGAGAAGTGAATCAAACCAGTCTTCAGACGAAAGACCACAAAGTCAACTATGGAATATGATTATGTAATCTGTCCGGTTTCCGAGTTTGATGTTGTATTACGGCTACCACAACTGCTTAGTCTTTCATGCCGGAAGGGTCCGTGGTATTGCTGTCGGGCTTGGCACAGACTCCTGAAACCAAAGTGACACGGTATTTTCGTGGTTCATCTCAGTTTCGGCTGGCCTCAGCGAAAGCTTCTCGTGTAAAGCTGATAGCCACATGGACGGTTGAAATATTATGTCACGTTGATTGCTTACGATTGCGATGTATTCTCGTCAGATATAATTTACTATATGTAGTAATTTATAAACGTTGAGACTATTGTCGCCGGCCGAAGTGGCCGTGCGGTTAAAGGCGCTGCAGTCTGGAACCGCAAGGCCGCTACGGTCGCAGGTTCGAATCCTGCCTCGGGCATGGATGTTTGTGATGTCCTTAGGTTAGTTAGGTTTAACTAGTTCTAAGTTCTAGGGGACTAATGACCACAGCAGTTGAGTCCCATAGTGCTCAGAGCCATTTGAACCATTTTTGACTATCGTCGTATCTACCATTAGTGTGTTAAGCAGCAATAAAATCGAAAAACTATAGTTAATTTCGTCACGCATGAAAAACAATAAACGCCAATAATGCCAGGAAGTAGTGTGAAAAAATTGTTTTCTTTGACCGCCGTTCTTCTGCAATTGCAACAGATGTAAACCACGCGTGATTAATCAGAGAAGCGGCAGAAGCGTTTCTGAAATAATTTTTCTTTTGTGGGTTTATGCACGATTTTTGGAAACTGATTCGTTTCCGTATATAAAATCGTACTGGTTTATCTAGTGATCTTAAGCAATTCTTGATACTGGACTCGCATTTAGAAATAGCGTGATTTAAATTCTCGTCCGGCAATCCACATTTCGTAATTTCATAGATCCCATAGATCACTTACAACACTTTAAGGGATGGCTCCCACAAAAGGGACATAGCAGATTTTCTTCCCCTAATTGTGGGATCTGTGTCCGTACTCCAAAAATCTAGTTCTCGACCGGTAGTTAAGCCCTACACTCCCCCCCCCCCCCCCCCTCAGGGCATATATTTACCCTCTACTCAAGTCACAAACCAGGATGTGATACTTACAGCTAAGGCTTGAAAGCTAAAATTTAGACAGAAATGAATTATTGTCGAGAAATCAGAACTACACTTACATCTTCGATCAACATCTGCAGTTTCAAGTGCCAATGAAAATTGCTTTAAAGCTTTATAGATAGTTCTTTTGAGCTGGCTGTCATTATAGCCAGTTTTGCTATGTATTTTCCTATCTCTATCAGAGGTTAATCTCCAAATGAGATAAGACAAGTGAACAATACTAAATAAATTGAAGTCTGTAGCATGTAGCAATGCTGTTAGCATTTTTGCAATATTATATGAGATTTTCTGACTGTAAAACTAGACATATCTCATGAAACGCATAAGTGCTTATTTTGTACAAATGCTTTCTACCAGCTACGACCATTGGGTATACGAAGTGCTCTTTTTACGTTATCATGCCTTATTGACAATACTCCAGTCCACTTAAATATCCAAACATGCAGTATCAGCAGAAAAGTGAAGTTGTTGTTGTTGTGGTCTTCAGTCCTGAGACTGGTTTGATGCAGCTCTCCATGCTACTCTATCCTGTGCAAGCTTTTTCATCTCCCAGTACCTACTGCAACCTACATCCTTCTGAATCTGCTTAGTGTATTCATCTCTTGGTCTCCCTCTACGATTTTTACCCTCCACGCTGCCCTCCAATACTAAATTGGTGATCCCTTGATGCCTCAGAACATGTCCTACCAACCGATCCCTTCTTCTGGTCAAGTTGTGCCACAAACTTCTCTTCTCCCCAATCCTATTCAATACTTCCTCATTAGTTATGTGATCTACCCATCTAATCTTCAGCATTCTTCTGTAGCACCACATTTCGAAAGCTTCTATTCTCTTCTTGTCCAAATTATTTATCGTCCATGTTTCACTTCCATACATGGCTACACTCCATACGAATACTTTCAGAAATGACTTCCTGACACTTAAATCAATACTGGATGTTAACAAATTTCTCTTCTTCAGAAACGCTTTCCTTGCCATTGCCAGCCTACATTTTATATCCTCTCTACTTCGACCATCATCAGTTATTTTGCTCCCCAAATAGCAAAACTCCTTTACTACTTTAAGTGCCTCATTTCCTAATCTAATTCCCTCAGCATCACCCGACTTAATTAGACTACATTCCATTATCCTTGTTTTGCTTTTGTTGATGTTCATCTTATATCCTCCTTTCAAGACACTGTCCATTCCATTCAACTGCTCTTCCAAGTCCTTTGCTGTCTCTGACAGATTTACAATGTCATCGGCGAACCTCAAAGTTTTTATTTCTTCTCCATGAATTTTAATACCTACCCCGAATTTTTCTTTTGTTTCCTTTACTGCTTGCTCAGTATACAGATTGAACAACATCGGGGAGAGGCTACAACCCTGTCTTACTCCCTTCCCAACCACTGCTTCCCTTTCATGTCCCTCGACTCTTATAACTGCCATCTGGTTTCTGTACAAATTGTAAATAGCCTTTCGCTCCCTGTATTTTACCCCTGCCACCTTCAGAATTTGAAAGAGAGTATTCCAGTCAACATTGTCAAAAGCTTTCTCTAAGTCTACAAATGCTAGAAACGTAGGTTTGCCTTTCCTTAATCTTTCTTCTAAGATAAGTCGTAAGGTCAGTATTGCCTCACGTGTTCCAGTGTTTCTACGGAATCCAAACTGATCTTCCCCGAGGTTGGCTTCTACTAGTTTTTCCATTCGTCTGTAAAGAATTCGTGTTAGTATTTTGCAGCTGTGACTTATTAAGCTGATAGTTCGGTAATTTTCACATCTGTCAACACCTGCTTTCTTCGGGATTGGAATTATTATATTCTTCTTGAAGTCTGAGGGTATTTCGCCTGTTTCATACATCTTGCTCACCAGATGGTAGAGTTTTGTCAGGACTGGCTCTCCCACGGCCGTCAGTAGTTCCAATGGAATATTGTCTACTCCGGGGGCCTTGTTTCGACTCAGGTCTTTCAGTGCTCTGTCAAACTCTTCACGCAGTATCGTATCTCCCATTTCCTCTTCATCTACATCCTCTTCCATTTCCATAATATTGTCCTCAAGTACATCGGCCTTGTATAGACCCTCTATATACTCCTCCCACCTTTCTGCTTTCCCTTCTTTGCTTAGAACTGGGTTTCCATCTGAGCTCTTGATATTCATACAAGTCGTTCTCTTATCTCCAAAGGTCTCTTTAATTTTCCTGTAGGCGGTATCTATCTTACCCCTAGTGAGATAGGCCTCTACATCCTTACATTTGTCCTCTAGCCATCCCTGTTTAGCCATTTTGCACTTCCTGTCGATCTCATTTTTGAGACGTTTGTATTCCTTTTTGTCTGTTTCACTTACTGCATTTTTATATTTTCTCCTTTCATCAATTAAATTCAATATTTCTTCTGTTACCCAAGGATTTCTACTAGCCCTCGTCTTTTTACCTACTTGATCCTCTGCTGCCTTCACTACTTCATCCCTCAAAGCTACCCATTCTTCTTCTACTGTATTTATTTCCCCCATTCCTGTCAATTGCTCCCTTATGCTCTCCCTGAATCTCTGTACAACCTCTGGTTCTTTCAGTTTATCCAGGTCCCATCTCCTTAAATTCCCACCTTTTTGCAGTTTCTTCAGTTTTAATCTACAGGTCATAACCAATAGATTGTGGTCAGAGTCCACATCTGCCCCTGGAAATGTCTTACAATTTAAAACCTGGTTCCTAAATCTCTGTCTTACCATTATATAATCTATCTGATACCTTTTAGTATCTCCAGGGTTCTTCGATGTATACAACCTTCTTTCATGATTCTTAAACCAAGTGTTAGTTATGATTATGTTGTGCTCTGTGCAAAATTCTACCAGGCGGCTTCCTCTTTCATTTCTGTCCCCCAATCCATATTCACCTACTATGTTTCCTTCTCTCCCTTTTCCTACACTCGAATTCCAGTCACCCATGACTATTAAATTTTCGTCTCCCTTCACAATCTGAATAATTTCTTTTATTTCATCATACATTTCTTCAATTTCTTCGTCATCTGCAGAGCTAGTTGGCATATAAACTTGTACTACTGTAGTAGGTGTGGGCTTCGTATCTATCTTGGCCACAATAATGCGTTCACTGTGCTGTTTGTAGTAGCTTACCCGCATTCCTATTTTCCTATTCATTATTAAACCCACTCCTCCATTACCCCTATTTGATTTTGTGTTTATAACCCTGTAGTCACCTGACCAGAAGTCTTGTTCCTCCTGCCACCGAACTTCACTAATTCCCACTATATCTAACTTCAACCTATCCATTTCCCTTTTTAAATTTTCTAACCTACCTGCCCGATTAAGGGATCTGACATTCCACGCTCCGATCCGTAGAACGCCAGTTTTCTTTCTCCTGATAACGACATCCTCTTGAGTAGTCCCCGCCCGGAGATCCGAATGGGGGACTATTTTACCTCCTGAATATTTTACCCAAGAGGACGCCATCATCATGTAATCATACAGTAAAGCTGCATGCCCTCGGGAAAAATTACGGCTGTAGTTTCCCCTTGCTTTCAGCCGTTCGCAGTACCAGCACAGCAAGGCCGTTTTGGTTATTGTTACAAGGCCAGATCAGTCAATCATCCAGACTGTTGCCCTTGCAACTACTGAAAAGGCTGCTGCCCCTCTTCAGGAACCACACGTTTGTCTGGCCTCTCAACAGATACCCCTCCGTTGTGGTTGCACCTACGGTACGGCTATCTGTATCGCTGAGGCACGCAAGCCTCCCCACCAACGGCAAGGTCCATGGTTCATGGGGGGAAAGTGAAGTAGCTACCTTAAAATGCATTGAAAATACGAAGCTACATTTCAGTACATACCAAGTGTTAAAAACACGTAAATTACAGCTAAAGAATATCAATATTTCTAGTATGGTTTTACGTAGTCTTGTATGATGGGTTTAATATGAACTCAGTCGTGCAATGGTGAGCAGCTCTCGATAGTATCCTGCTTGAATAATGACGCACAGGCCTGGCAGAAACTTTCAGAAAACACATTGTGCCTGTTGGAGACTTCTCAGTCCAGACAGTAAGAACGGGTTCTGAGTTCGTGCTCTTACAGAAGGATGTCAAATGTTTAGTCAGAAACCTGGGAGATGATATGGAGGATGTGAAGGCACTGGTACTCTCGGATGTGTTACTATAGCTGCAGGAATGTACTGGTAATGGAAATTAAAGGATAGCGTTTGTAGAATTAGTAGTGTGTATAGGACATATCTTTTGAAGCTGCGAATTGTGGGAAAGGAAGAAAGGCACACTGATGCACTGTGCAGAGAAGGATAGACATACGTGGAAAATTAAGTTGAATGTTGGCATTCAAGGACCTGAAATTGGGTAATAGAATTTAAGGAAATTTGAGGGAAATAGCAAACTTACGGAATTTTGGAATAGAGGAGTACAGGCTGGACTAATACATTTAGGATGTGAAGTAATGTTGAGGGATGTTGTTCCAGTGGTACTTCATACCTTAAGCTGTGCTAATCAACTCCAACCGAGCGAGGTGCGACAATGATGAGCACTGAACTCACCTTAGTGAGGACACCATTTCAGATCCTCGCCTTACCAACCAGATTTGGGTTTATAGTAGTTTCTTCAAGACAAATTACGGGGCTGTTCCTTTAGAAAGGACACGAAAGAATATCTTCTTCGACCTTCCTCAGCTCGAGCTTGTCCTACGTCTCTAATGACCTCCATGTCGACGGGGCGTAAAACGCCACTCTTCCTTTCTTCTTTCCTTCCAGTACTACAAAGAAGACTCTCAGCTGGATAGTTAGTATGTGGGATCATCATTTTTTGTTTAAACTCAGTGTTAGCACTTAATATATAGATTACTTAGACGCAGCTGTTGCAAGTTATTAAGTAAATTCCATCCGAGTTAATTGTCAGCCAGCTGGCCTATAATTATGTCCTAGATTTTGGGCGTGTTGCTGTTACGGACCCACTGGTAGCACCACGAGTTCAATAGGTTGGGTTTGAGTAAGAGTGGCATATCGATCTCTGTAGAGAGTGGGAATTTCTTGTCGGCTACGGGATGGCAGGAAAAGGAATTGATGTTATCAGAACAAATCATTAACCGGATAAACACGTTGGACTTAGAAGGCTAATGTTGGCGCAAATATCAAAATAATGTTACATAAGGAGTTATTTGCATTGTTCATTAGTTGTAATAGTCGTTGTTTCCAGGAAGGTTTCGAGTAATCTCCACAAACGAGCATTATGTCTGATGGATCTTTTCGAGTGAGAGCACTGTGTCATAGTAACAAGGTGTCATCTCTATACATAAAAGGAAATATCTTCATTGTGTGATTGATTGTCTTATCATCTCCCAACCCAAATCGCTAAGGATAGAAGCTTGAAATCTGCAGAGACTGATCTTATATTGTAGGCATCGTTTAAGAAGGGATTCTTGGAAATTACAGCCCTAAGGAGGTGTAGTAAGGATCGAAAGATACTTTGAAAGTATGTCACTGTTAAGGTAATTTTGAACGTAGAACTAGACTAGTATTTCGTTTCTCGGTCAAAAATGGAGAAATACGTGTTTCAGCATTCTTGGAAACTTAACCGCAACAATGATCGAAAGTTTTTTAAAATAAATCGTTGTTAAAGAACTACTACAGCATTTTTAAAACTACGTCAATATCAGCTGGTATTTTATTTCTCGGATGGAAATAAAACGTGTTTCAATATTTTCGGAAATGTAACCACTGCGGGCGTGAAATAGGGGATGAAACGATTTATGAAAATTTTTCTTTATGAAAACATTTTTAAACCTAGATCTATGAAAATTTTAATTTAGCTTCTCGGTTAGACACAAAAAATTACGTGTTTCAGTGTTTTTGAGAGTTAAGGTTTGTATGGAAATATCCACAAGAACTCAAAAGACAGGATAAACAAAAACTTCCGACTCAAAAATGGTTCAAATGGCTCTGAGCACTATGTGACTTAACTACCGAGGTCATCAGTCCCCTAGAACTTAGAACTACTTAAACCCAACTAACCTAAGGACATCACACACATCCAGGCCCGAGGCAGGATTCGAACCTGCGACCGTAGCGGTCACGCGGTTCCAAACTGACGCGCTTAGAACCGCACGGCCAACCCGGCCGGCTTCCGACTCAAATTAACAGAATCTCTTTTTGGCCAGAAGTAAATTCGAAATGGTGAAAAGTTTAGGTGTTGTAATTTGTGAACAACATAAATATTCCATTGAAGAAAGGAAAAATTAAAAATTCTGTGCCGACTGTAAAGTCTACGCGAGTCAAGTAGCGTTCTTTAAGTTGGTTGACAATATACCTATGCCACTACTAAATTGGCATTGTTCGTAAGTCGCGGTGCAGTGCTTCCCCGACACAAGGTGAAGTTCCATCGGGAATCCGGCCTTGAGAAAACGCATCACGTATCTATGAAATGCGGGATAACATCTAGATTCGGCTGAACCTTTTCAAAAGTGTGAAATAATAAGTTACACAGTCAATACTCAGGAACAATACCGAGTACTCGAAGTCCCTTAATTGGCATCGCCTCGATAATTTACTCAGCACGTGCAACAAATATATTGATTCCTTTTCAGTGCGCAAGCAGGGTATCAGGCAAACAAACAAACAAACCAACAAAGGAAAAGAAAAAAGAAAAAGAAAAGGAAGAGTGTGCTGTGTGCGAGAAGGAAATGTTTCCGGACTGAATAAACACGACACGGTTATCAAAGCGGGTGCCAATTAATTTGCGAGAGCACGCCTCAGTTAATAGGTGTGGCCATTGTTCTGCTGTCGTCGCATCGCCTGAGGCCGCTGGCGGATGACGAGCCGCGACGCCGGGGGCGGTGGGGGCGTCGGAGGTGGCTGTGGTGAGGCGGGGGAGGGGTGGGAGGCGCCGCCGCCGATGAGCGGCAGGCGGCGCTACAAAGGGACGCCCCAAGTTCTGCTATGCGTGAGAGGGAGGGGGGGCGGCAGGGGAACACGTCACACATCACAGCACACCGCACTAGCAAGGTGGGCGGTGTGTCGGAGGCACATTACTTTGCGAGTAAATGGACACGTGGCCGCGTCGCAGGAGAAAGGACCCCTTGCACAGCGTACTGCAGACGGGTCGGAGTGATGAAAGACACGCGAGTCCCGTTAGGTCTGCGAACTTCTGGTGGGGACAGATCACATGTCGTATAGATTACCTGTACGCGAGACTGTGATCCGAATGGGAAATGGTAGGTGCACAACTCCTCAACTTAGTACGTGGGGCCGCGGGGGATTAGCCGAGCGGTCTTGGGCGCTGCAGTCATGGACGGTGCGGCTGATCACGGCGGAGGCTCGAGTCCTCCCTCGGGCATGGGTGTGTGTGTTTGTCCTTTGGTTAATTTAGGTTAAGTAGTGCGTAAGCTTAGGGACTGATGACCTTAGCAGTTAAGTCCCACACACATTTGAACATTTTGCAAGTACGTGGGCAATCCACCACAATCAATCCATAACGATAGCATACTCCCTGGATGGGCAGCCGAAGACACACCGGCCTATTCCGGTTCGCGATTCGTTTCAATCCGGGCTGTGGAAGAAATGCGAAGAAGAGAGGGAGGGGCACTCTCAATGCACTCCGCCCGGTACGCATTTTCGGACATTTCGACTATCAGTCATTAAAACTATTTCTGGATGAATATTTTAAAAACGCATGTTAATAGCGTTTGTGGATTTAATACACTAAATTTCAAACACTTGACTGACCAGCATGTGGCTAAAACTCGCAGAGTTACTCATAATTGTTTGCCAACTGTATCTACCTATCATTGCCGTATTTTATTTTATTTCTTTCTGGCACTAACAGTGAATAACTCTTGTTCGTTGCAACTGGAGGTAATTTGTGAGAAATTGCTTTTAGTGGCGTCTACCTTTCCATGATAACATTTCAAGATGTTTAGCATCCCGTCTTTAGATGTTTATGTTTATTTACGTCTCATCAACACTGTTTCTTTACTAATGGCCTTGCAGAATGTAGCAGCGCTAGGTTTCAAGAAAAGAAATTACGAGGGAGTGCCGAAAAGTAATGTCTTTGAAATTCGTATTCTGTCCTCAATATCGATTGAGGTGTTATACGACATGCATATTACTCCGTCGATTTCCCTGCTTCCCTGACCAAACTGCACCGCCCTGCCACTACAGCGCTCCCAAATGCAGGGTCTAGCATAGCGCTGTGTAACGCAGCATGATTTTGGGATATATACTGTGTTCAAACATTATGAGTTACTTGTTCAAAATGGTTCAAATGGCTCTGAGCACTATGGGACTTAACACCTGAGGTCATTAGTCCCCTAGAACTTAGAACTACTTAAACCTAACTAACCTAAGGACAGCACACACATCCATGCCCGAGGCAGGATTCGAACCTGTGACCGTAGCAGTCGCACTGTTCCAGACTGAAGCGCCTAGAACCGCTCCGCAACTCCGGCCGGCCCGTTACTTGTTGACACGTAGTCAACACAGATTTACAAAACATCGTCCTTGTGAGCCACAACTAGCAGTTTACTCACATGAAGTGTTGAGCGCTATTTTCAAGGGATTTCAAATTGTTTCCGTGTTTCTATATTTCCAGAAGACTTTTGACGTTGTACCTCACAAGCGGATTGTAATTAAATTGCGTGCATACGGAACACCGTCTCAATTATGCAACTGGAATCGTGATTTACTGTTGCAGAGGTCACAGTTCATACTAATTGACAGAAAGCCATCAAGGGAAACAGAGCCGCCTTTGGGTGTTTGCAGATGATTGTGTCGTTATTGTCTAGTAAAGCCATCAGAAGATCAAAACGAATTGCAAAACGGTTTAGATAAGATATCCGTTAGGTCCGAAAATTGAGAGTTGACTCTAAGTAATAAAAGTTTGAAGTCATTCACATAAGGGTTAAGAGAAATCGGTTAAAATGGGTAAAACGATAAGTGAATCAAATTTAAAGGCCTTTAATTCAACTAAATAGCTATTAATTACTTGAGTAGTATTCAAAGAACTGTGACTGACGCCCGAACAACAGGGAACTGACATGGATAGACATTAGAAAATGGTGCATTGATAATGGCTAGGCACTAGCCGAAATCGGGATTTGCGTAATAAAACATACAAAGAAAAGGACGACTGATTGCTGCGCTCTATAACTTATAAAATGAAGTTTCTTGTTATCCCCTAAAATGCTGCGTATAAAACCAGTCAATCCGGTTTCGTGGAAACAGCACTTTATTGTTTCGAACGAAAAAAAGACAGAGTCGATTGTTCAGTCGACGAATAATGTGACAGATTAGTTTACAACAATGCCAGTGATAAATATCAGTGGATTATTGTTTCTTCAGCCTTCTACCTGTCTTCAGGAATATCAAGACAAATTAATAGCAAACATTAAAAGAAAGGACTGTTTGCTTGCTAAAATCTTGTAATCGACGTAGCAAACCATGGAAAATTTTCAGTTACATCCGAAACATATTCTATTCTTACCACTCGCAGACAATAATATGCTGTTTTTATTGGAATCTTGACCTAGTCATAACAACTCTTTCTTTAGGAGGACGATGAAAAGAGTGTAAATACAATTTGGATTCGACTCAGAACTAATAGTGTGATTCAACCTCTCGATAAAAAGAACTTTCAACAGTGTGAAGTATTTTTCAGAAAGTTATATGACATTAAAATTTCTGACAGTTTTTCGTCATTTCACGCTTTTCAGAGGAACAGTGCGTTAAACTTCAGTCCTTTCTGCATTGTCAGTTTGCATCGCCAAGTTTTTCGACTTTGATCTAGTATGCCTGGTTACAGCTTAATTTGCAGAACAGCCATAAAGAATTCTTACTACATTCCAGTTCTGTAGAAATAAAATTAGAAATTACTGTGAAATGCCTGAATGCATTAATTTTTCTTTTATCAGATGCGGCTGGTGTAGCTAAAATGTTTGTTTTCGCTATCCAGTAACACTTCGCATTTTCGTGATGAGTACGGGGAATAAACAAAGATATGTCTCATTATTGGTAAAATATATGCTGTTCAAAAACTGTCATAAGAAATGTGCTTCAGGAATTGTTATAAAATATTTAACGTCAACATATTAATTCTCTAATTGACGAAAGTAGTGCGTAACGTAACATCATACACTGCCTTGATTTTCTTTCCTCTGCTAATCGCGTGTGTAACCAATTACATCTGCAACAGTTGACATGGCTATATGAATTTCAAGTTACTCGAAAAATTAATGTTCGAGAATTTTTGGTATGGTGTAAGTGCTTGAAATTAGCGTGTACTTCGCACTACGTGGCACTATGCTCTCTTGTCTCGGCTGCGTCAGCGTATTCGCCGTGTCGTGCATTAGCGACGCAGAGCTGTATACATCGCAGTTACAATCGGTTCTTCGTGCAGCAAAAATGATTGACTTCAACATTTAAAAAAAAAAAATGCTGGCAGTGCACCTTAGTAGCTAAAATTATGACAGTGCATTTCTTTTAGTGTATTCTTCCTCTGTGAAAAATTTTAGATTAGATTTCGACATGTCGGTTTGGACCATTCCCTTGTGAGACTCAGACGTTATCCATTAGTTTATCTGTAAATACACTCATCAGCCAGATCATTATGGCCACCTAGCTAATAGCCGGTATGTCCACTTTTGGCATGAATAACAGCGGCGACGCGCCGTGGCTATGAAGCAATGAGGCCTTGGTATGTCGTTGGAGGGAGTTGGCGCCACATTTGCACACACAAGACACCTAATTTCCGTAAATTCCGAGGATGGGGGCGATGAGCTCTGACGCCAAGTTCAACCATATCACAGTTATGTTCGATCGGGTACTGATCTGGCTAGCTGGAGATGGCCACTGTGTTCCTCGAACCACTCCATCACACTCCTGGCCTTTTGACATGGTACATTATCTTGCTGAAAAATGCTGCTGCCGTCGATAGACATGGTCGTCATGGAGGGGTCTAAGTGGTCTGCAACCAGTTTACGATACCCTTTGACCGCCACTGTGCCTTACGCGAGCTGCACAGGATCCATGGATGCCCAAGGGAACGTTTCCCATAGTATTACGGAGCCACTGCCAGCTTGCCTCCTTCCGGCAGTACTGGTGCCACGGAGCTGTTCCCGTGGAAGATGACGGCATCATGAAGAAGGTATTTGAATTCATCAGAGGATGCAACTCTCTGCCACTGCGCCAAGGTCCAGTGTCGATGATCAGTTGCCGATGTCATGGTGTTAACATTGGCACCTGCATTACACTGTCTTTTCAGACACACTTAAAGTCAGATGTTCGTTCCACCACCGTTCGCAGCCTGTCCTGTTTTACCAGTCTGTCCAGCCAACGACGTCCGACATCTACAATTAGAGGTGGCCGACCAACACCATTACGTGTGGACGTGGCTTGTACTTCGTTTCGCCACGTGTTGAAGGCACTCATCACAGTACCCTTCGAACACGCGACAACTCCTGCAGTTTCCGAAGTGCTCGTGCCGATCCTCCGGGCCATCACAATCTGCCCTCGGTTAAACTCAGATCGCGCGCCTTCCCCATGGCACACTCGGACAGCACGCTTGCTGATACCATATGGACGGTCCATATGTCTGACTAGGAGTCATTCCGCCCCAGGAAAAGCTGCTATCGCCCGCGCGGGTTTATATCAATAGTATGTCGATAGTCATAATGTTCTATTTGATCAGGGCTAGCTTTTCTTCACATATTCCCGAAGTTACTATCATAACACCTGACGCATCTTTTCAGTCTGGTAGGAAGTCATGAATCGAGTGACAAAGCTGGTCTGTTACTGCATAAGTTAGTAATTTGTTGGTTGTACTTTGTTCAAACATAGCGTAAACATATTCATGCACAACAGTTGGTCGTAGGTCGCCATGCACATCAGCTGCGTTTCAAAATCAAATGGTTCAAATGGCTCTGAGCACTATGGGACTCAACGTCTGAGGTCATCAATTCCATAGAACTCAGAACTACTTAAACCTAACAAACCTAAGGAGATCACACACATCTATGCCCGAGACAAGATTCGAACCTACGACCGTAGCGGTCGCGCGGTTCCAGACTGAAGCGCCTAGAACCACTCGGCCACACCGGCCGGCCAGCTGCGTTTCAAATGCCCTACATATGTAACAGGTATTTCGTGGTTATTCCAGCATAAACAATAGTTTGAAGAACACTAAAGGGATAAAAGGTGTAAGAGTTTTCCTTCAAGCAACATGCTTAATCTCTATCACTTGTAGTTCTGGTCCCAAATACCATTTGACAGTAAATACTTCTGTGCTCTAATTGTGAGCATGTGAGCCAATTAGAGATAATCCCTGTGAAAATGTATGAATCCATTTCCTGGTTTAGAGTGAAACACTGGTTCGGGTAGTGTTTCTGTGACGAGTGTATCAGGTGAGCAGAAAGTAAAACAAAATGAGGGTGAACTGTCCTCCTCTGTCTACAATTACAGACTTTACTGATTTCAGAATTTATTTGTACAGTAGAATCACTACATTACGCGCCCACATCACTCATATACTCTTATTAGGCAGATAAAACATCCTATGTTTCCGACAGATCTTTTTATTGCTCCTCTTTCTCGACTAGTAATGTTTCCTGCCTGTTCCATTGTGAAATGGCTTACCTGAGTTCTCTCGTGCATCAGTCCCTCCTCTCTGCAGATTACATTCTATCTACATCTGCATCTATACCCAGGAGTACACTGTGAAGGACATGGCAGGAGGTACTCCTAATTGGATCACCTACTTTCGGGTATTATGGATTCTCCCCGTCCTACTTACGTACGGAGCGGGTGGAGACTGACTTCGTAAATGCCTCAATGCGAGGTGTAATTAGTCTAATCTTGTCTTCACTGTTCCTATGGGAGCGATGCATACCTAGAGTTCTCAATAATGCTTCTTGAAACATCCTAAGTAGGCTTTCACTGTATGGTTGTGTGTCTTCGTCTGCCATTTGTTACTGAATTCTGGTAACGATATAAGGCCGCAAGATGCGAATAAAAACTCAACTTTCAGGAAAGTTACAGCCACATCAATGCTTCCATCTTAGACGAAATTTCCCACATGCAAATCAGTGCTCGGCATTCTTCACACAGGTGACCGTGGTAATGAGTACTCTACTCGGCAACCTTTCGACTATTCCCTCCGAGCGAGTTCTCACGTCCGACCACTTCGGTTGAACCCACTGTCTACTACCGCGGGCGCGTGCTCAAAACAACCAGAAAACTCGTTTCCGAACAGGCCTCGGAAGGCCTAACGTCGGATCAAATTGTTCAAATGGCTCTGAGTACTATGGGGCTTAACATCTGAGGTCATCAGTCCCCTAGAACTTAGAACTACTTAAACCTAACCAACATAGGGACATCACACACATCCATGCCCTAGGCAGGATTCCAACCTGCGACCGTAGCAGTCGCGCGATTCCGGTCTGAAACGCCGAGAACCGCTCGGCCACCGCGGCCGGCACGTCGGGTCAGCACTCCCTTCTCCTGGTCGTTATCAGTTTGCGTGACCTGAAGCCGTTGCTTCACAATCGGGTAGTTCCTCAATAGCCCTCACGAGGGCTGAGTGCACCCCACTCGCCAACAACGTACGGCAGACCAGGACGGTCATCCAACCAAGTGCTGTCCACGCCTGACAGTGCTTAACTTCGCAAATCTGACGGGAACAGGTGTATACACCGCGGCAAGTCCATTGTCGTACTAAAAGAAAGCAACCATACATCTCATTACAAGGAGAGAGTTGCTTAATCTCGCATTGTCGCTCTTAATAAAGCTTGCATTTATGCTCGTTTCGATCGAGATGTAGCAATGACAACCGCACGATGTAGGCGATTAAATCCGGTTTTCCCAGATTTCCGAAAGGCATTCTACTACTCCAATGAAAGCAGTGCTTTTTGTCGATGACCTGATGTTATGGGGAAATTGCGAGAAGGAGGTGCAAGAGCAGTTAGATGTATGGGAGGCAACGGCAGCACAATATGGAATGCATTTCTCTGCAAAGGAAAGTGAAATAATTGTCACAACAAGGAAGAAGAATAGGCCAAATGTGGATATAACTTGTGGAGGGGAAAAACTACAAGTGGTAGAGAACTTCAAGTACCTGGGAAGCATAATTGAAAGTAAGGGGGGAAACGCAATGGAAATAAGTGAAAGGTGCAGAAAAGCAGGGCAGTTCTACAAATGCATTAGGGGGCTTATTTGGAGCAAGGAGGTGCCACAGAAATCCAAGGGAATTATATACCGAACCTACTTTGTCCCCATATTGGCATGCGGAAGTGAGACATGGGTAATGCACAAAAGCGACAAAAGTAGAATACAGGCTAGTGAAATGAAGTTCCAGAGGAGCAGGTTGAGTGTAACAAGACGAGACAGATTGCGAAATGTGTATGTGAGGGAAAGATTAAAGGAGGAACCAGTACAGGACAGGATAGAAAAATCAAGACTGCAGTGGTATGGACACATGAAGAGAATGGGTGAGGGAAGAATTCCAAAGAGGATGTTTGATCTGCAACTGGAGGGGAAGAGGCCCAGAGGAAGACCAAGAGATAGATGGGTGAAGGGAGTGAAGGAATGTGTGACGAGAAGAGGAGAGAACTGGACGAAGGTGGAAGAGGGGGAATGGTGGAAAGACAGAACACGATGGAGAGGCTTGTGTTCCCGACAGACCCAGCCAGTGGCTGGAAATTGTCCAAGATGATGATGATGATTCTACTACTAACCAAGATGCAATTATTCGATGCCTGCAAATATGTGAATGTCTCGAGGAATATTTGACGGATAATACCTAATACGTTATACAGTACGGCGAATGATCTACAAAAGCGAAAGTGTAATAATAGCACAAGTCTTTTCAGTATATGCGAACGATGTTTCAGATAGGATACGCTATCGATTCTCTCAATTTCAAGAAAATATCGTCGTTGTACGTTCGTAAGAAATCGCAGAAAGACTGCAGAAGTTGAAGCTAGCGTTCGAGTGCGGGTCACACCCCCAAAGATTTTGCAAGCTGGTGATGGCTCCGTAATAGATTTGGGCTGTCCTTACATGGTATGGACAGGGCCCTCTGTTTCAACTGAACCGATCATTGACTGGAAATGGTTGTGTTCCGCTACCTGGAGACTATTTGCAGCCAGTCATGGACGACATGTTTCCAAACAACGAAGAGTTTTTTATAGATGACAATGCGCTAAGTCACCGGCCCACAGTTGTTCGCGCTTCGTTTCAAGAACGTTCTGGACGATTCGAGTAAATGTTTTCCCACACAGATTGCCCGACATGAGTCTCATCGAACGTTTACGGCAAATAATCGATAGGTCAGTTCGTGCACAAAATCGCACTACAACACTTTCGCAGTTGTGGGGGCCTACAGAGGCAACGTGGCTCAATATTTCGAAGGGGACATCCAACACATATTGAGCCAATGCCAAGTCGATCTGCTGCAGTAAGCCAGACAAAAGGATGTTCGGCCCGATATTAGGAGGTGTCCCACGACTTTTATTACCTCGGTATAGTACAGATGGTAACTGAAAGAAATATTCAATGAGACGAAAGAAAAATGACGCTTTAGCGCGATTTATGATGGTCCCGTGGACATTAAAAAAGGCTGGACACTATTCATAGTAGGTAGTGTGATCACCACGGTTGACAATGCATGCTCAATAACGTGTTCTCA
Source organism: Schistocerca piceifrons (assembly GCF_021461385.2). Classification (NCBI taxonomy): domain Eukaryota; kingdom Metazoa; phylum Arthropoda; class Insecta; order Orthoptera; family Acrididae; genus Schistocerca; species Schistocerca piceifrons. The sequence continues at coordinate 87,294,217 of NC_060141.1, forward strand.
TACTGGTCACAAGTTTCTTAAGGTGTTTTTGCGGTGTATCGTTCCAATGCTGTACCTGCGCTAAAGAAAGTTGCAGGATAGCCTGTGGTGCCTGTGAAAGAACAGAAAAACTTCTCCCCAAAGCTTCCCGCACGTGCTCGAAGGGATGTAAGTCATACTAACTGATGGCCTGTCCACTCAACGAATATCCTCTCGTTCGAAGAACTCCTCCACCTGCAAAGTTAGATGGGGTCGCATATTTTCAGCTAAAAATGCAAAGCTCAATACGACCCTATAAGGACGCACACGGATAAGGTGAACAGCGGTGGGTGCAGCGTGTTGAAGGATTCGGAAGTTGGTACACTTCTTTACACTATGCCCCCCCCCCCCCCCCACCATAACACCTGCACCGACGAAAAGTGTTCGTACCTCTCGCTGTATGTTGGAGCGTCCAGAATCAGTACGCATACTGCATGTGCAGTCATCCGAAGAAGAACACGTGACCCCAGTACTTGTTGGTCCAGTCCCTATGCTCTTGGCACAATTGCATGCGATACCGCCAATGTGCGAGTGTCAACGGAACGAAAGTACTGATCGTCGGGCAGAGAGACCAGATCCCGATCAGTGGCCATCCCAGAGCGGACCGTGAGATTGCTTGTTCTACAGTCCTGTTAAATGTGGTTACTATTGCACCCGCTGTTTGACGTGGGTCGTGTCTTCCATGTTGCCCAATTAGCGGTCATCTGTTTCAGTAGTCAACCGTGGGCAACGTCCTCTTCTTCCGGCTGCGGTGCCTGTGATTCGGAACACTCTCCATGCACGTTAAACAATGCTACGCATTATACCAGATTCTACATCTACATCTACAGTTACATTTACATAGATACTTCACAAGCTACCGTACGGTGCGTGGCGTGTACCACTACTTGTTATGTCCTTTCCTGTTTCACTCGCAAATAGAGCGAGGAAAAACAACTATCTCTATGCCTCCGTATGAGTCCTCATTACTCGTATCTTATCTTCGCGGTCCTTACGCACAATATGCGTTGACGGCAGTAGAATCGTTCAGCATTCAGCTTCAAATGTCGGTCCTCTCAATTTTCTCAGTAATGTTTATCGAGAAAACGCCGCCTTCTCTCCAGGGATTGCCGTCTGAGTTCCCAAACTATCTCCGTAACACTTATGTGTTATTTGAACTTACCGGTAACAAATCTAGCAGCTGGCCTCTGACCTGCTTCGATGTTTACCTTAAATTCGAGCTGATACGGATCCAAAACACTCGAGAAGTTCTCAAGAATAGGTCTCACCAGCGTCCTATATACGGTCTCCTTTACAGGTGAACCACTCTTTCCTAAATTTCTCCCAATAAACCAAAGTCCACTATTCGCTTTCCCTAATAGGGTTCTCACATGCTCGTTCTTACCGCTTTACAACGTTATGCCCAGATATTGAAGCGAATTGATTGTGTCAAGGAGGACGCTAGTAATACTGTATCCAAACATTACAGGTTTGATCTTCCTAGTCATCAACTTACGTTCATCCATATTTAGGGCTAGCTGCCGTTCATCACACGACTGGAAATTTTGTCTAAGCCGTCTTGTATCTTCCTACAGTCGCTCAAGTTAGACACCTTACCGCACACCTCGGCATCATCATCAAACAACCGTAGATTGCCCCCACACTTTCAGCCAAATCATTTATGTATACAGAGAACAACAGTGGTCGTATCACACTTCCCTGCAGCACTCCTGACGATACCCTTGTCTCTGATTAACACTTGCCGTCGACGACAAAATACTGGGTTCTAATATTTAAGAAGTCTTCGAGCCACTCACATATTTGTGAACTTATTCCATATGCTCGTACCTTCGCTAACAGGCTGCAGTGGGGCACCGTGTCAAATGACTTTCGGAAATCTTCGTGTTGCCCTCCATCCATAGTTCTCAGTATATCAAGTGAGAAAAGGGTAAGCTGAGTTTCGCTTGAGCGATGTTTTCTAAAACCATACTGATTCGTAGACACAAGCTGCTTGGTTTCAAGGAAATCTATTATACTGGAACTGAGAATATGTCCAAGGATTCTGCAGCAAAGAGAGATTAGGGATATTGGACTGTAATTTTGCGGGTCCGTTGTTTTACCCTTCTTATGTACTGCAGTCACCTACCCTTTTTTCCAATAACTTGGGACTTTATGTTTTGCGAGAGATTCACGATAAATGCAAGCTAGGTAAGGGGCCAATGCTGTGGAGCACTCTTTGTAAAATCTAACTGGGATTCCATCCAGACCTGGTGATTTATTTCTTTCAAATCCTTCATTTATTTCTCTACGACAGGTACTATTATTACTATGTCGTCCACACTGTCAAATGACGGTATGTTTGTACGATTCCCCTGTGTGAACGATTTCTTTAAAGTATAATTTAAAACTTCAGCTTTCGTTTTGCTATCCTGGGCTACATTAGTCACTCTTGGTCCATCTTGCAGTTTCTCGATATTTCTGCGTCGTGTGAAATTGAAATGTTGTCTCCGGTCCATGGCGAAATGAAGAACATCACCACCACAGAGCACCATAACTGACTGACACACACTGTCTTTCCCGTTCCTTTGTCTCGTGTTGCTTGACCCCATTTGGCACTATAGTGAGGCAGACCTCATTCCATGTTACGTCCGGCTTTCTGCGAAGAACTGGGAGCCTCTGGCGACGTGCTCCCGCATTTTTATTCACTTCCACCGAGCAGTTAATATGTTACTTTATCTGTCAAGTCCTCAAGTTTTGCATATCAGTATATGTAGATAATCTGTCAATTCTTCCTCATTTTTTAGCAAACAGACAGTCGGTAAGATACAAATCGCTAATCATTTATACCCTACCACAAAAGAAAATTAACAGACCTGGAAAGACGACGTCGATTTTGATCCGATGACGGCATATGCCACCTGGTAGGTAGCAGATGTGCTCAGAATGGCTCTGAGAACTATGGGACTTATCATCTGAGGTCATCAGTCCCCTAGAACTTAGAACTACTTAACCCTAACTAAGCTAGGGACATCCCACACATCCATGCCCGAGGCAGGATTCGAACTTGCGACCGTAGCTGTCGCGCGGTTCCAGACTGACGCGCCTAGAACCGCTCGGCCACAACGGCCGGCGCAGATGTGCTGATAGTGGTTTCAACGTCGTCTGGTAATACATAGCGTAATGGCATAGCTAACAGAGCGACATCTGTCTGTCCTTTAATAGCGAATTCTCACAGCCAGACGGTTTATTGTGGTGCAAACGTGTGAAGTAAGCTGTAAACTGTGCCACAGAGACGCAATCACGCTTCCTACAGCCAAATGAGTGTTTTTGAAAGGAATATAACTGTGGCTTCCGAGTTGCGGGATGGTCCCTAGAGAATTACCAAACTAGTTGTCCGTGTTGCGTCAGTTGTGCAATGATGGTGGTATCAGTGGCCACGCGAACATTCTCACATCTGTAGATGAGGTTCTGGACGTCCACGCAGCACAGAGCGTTGTACTGTAACGACAGCAGTGGCAGGTCGTACAGCTACCGCAACATGGCAGAGCTTGTGAGCCCAGAAGTATCAACACGAACTGTTGCGAATCAGTTGTTAGCAGTGGGAGTATGGGCACGCACATCTCTAGACCGTCTTCCACTAAAGCCACAGCATCGACGAGCAGAACTCGACTAATGCCGTCGAAAGGTCGCTTGTAAGATGGAATTGACCGCCGTGGTCTTCAGTGATGAAAGCAGATTCTGCCAGCATGTAAGTGAAGGTAGTTTGATGTACGATGTAATCATGGTGAGCGCTGTCTCGTAGAGTGCATTCGTCCAAGACACACTGGCAGCACTCCCGGCCTTACGGTCTGGGACGCAATAAGCTACGATTCTCGTTGATCCTTGTCGTTTCTGAAGAGGATGCTATTCTTGCAACTGGAAACTGGAAACAGCGTAATGTTCGCCCAAGCACTGCCCGTGTGCTCTGCAAGATGTGCAGCAATTTTCCTGGAAAGACCGGCAGGGGTAACCGAGCGGTTCTAGGCGCTACGGTCTGGAACCGCATGACCACTACTGCGGCAGGTTCGAACCCTGCCTTGGGCATGGATGTGTGTGATGTTCTTAGGTTAGTTAGGTTTAAGTAGTTCTAAGTTCTAGGGGACAGATGACCTCAGAAGTTAACTCTCATAGTGTTCAGAGCCATTTGAACCATTCTTGGAAAGCACGATCTCTGGACTTGTCTCCAATGGAGCAAGTGCGGCATAAGATGGGACGAGAAGTCACTCGTCAACAAACAACACCTACAGACTCCGTGAAAAGGTCGTGCAGGTGTGGAGTGACGTATCCCAGGACAGTATTCGCCATCTGTGCGATCTACTTGATGCCAGAGTCTGCTCCTGCATTGCCGCCCTTGGGGCCTACACAACGTACCAATATGGGTGTACCAACATGGGTCGATATCTCATACCCTAGAACCGCTTGTGCTATAGATCTGTAAATGTAATAACTTTCATGTACTCCATATTTACAGTTGTAACAATAAATCTTGAGTGAATTGGAAAGCTCTAAAAAGATGTTCTACAAACATATTTTGCAGGTGGAGGAGCTCTTGGAATGAGAGGACGTTCGTTGAATGGACAGGTCTCCAGTTGCTATAACTTAAATCCCATCGACCAGGTGTGGGAAACTATGGGCAGATGTACTGCCGCACTTTCATAAACAGTACAGGCCATCCAGCAGCTTTCAGCCTCGCAGGGAGAGCATTGCAACCATGTACCACTGTAACCACTTACTAAACATGTGGCGAGGAGGGATCACGTTGTTGATCACATACTCTATTAAGAGCAGTGTCCCGCCTTTTCTATGGGATACCTCCTACTATATTTCCGAACTTCCTCTTTCCTGGCGCACTGCAGCAGCTGGACTCACTGAATGTGCCCTGTAGAAATAACGAGCCATGTTGCCTCTGTAGCCGTCCGTAACTGCGAAGCGTTGCGGTACAGGATTTATAGGAACTGATCTGTCTATTTGAGCCGTGCGCGGCTTGTGTTCATCCCGTTTATTGTTTGTCATCTTCTCTTACGGTACTGCCACCTCGTTTTCTTATTCCATTTACTGGCGTCACTAACTTCCTGCCTTACCTGCCCGTGAGTCGCAGCAGCAGCGATTATCGATAAGTTCACTGTCGTACCATCTCTGGAGCGACCGATAGCGTGTGTCGGGAGTTCAATTGGGAGCATAGTCGGGGACGGATCAGCAGGGCAGTCGGGGATGGAGCAGCAGTCCGGACGCAGCAGCAGTGAAGTCGGGGACAGAGCGCCGGTGAGGCACGGACAGCCAGTACTTGCCAACCGCTGGCGACGCACACGAACTGTCCAACGGAAGGAGATTGGAGCGAGACAACCGTTGATTGGTCGTTCGGTTGGTCGTCTCATCGGGCTACGTGTATTTGGTCTTTTTACCGTTTCTGGGCCTCGTCGTGGTCATCTTGCCGGACGTGGGTCGGTTCCTTCCTTGTGCAGTGTGTCGTGGCCAATGGACTAGAGTTACCTCTGCGGATGGGTCCGAGCCAGGGTGCCTCGGTCGTCGTGTCTCCGAATTCCGAACGGACATGGAGCTGAGTCAGGGTGGAGCTTCAGTCAGCTTCGGACAGCCAAGACTCGCCCTACCGTTGCCGACACACGTAATTTGAGTGGGAACTCCCCTGGTTCGGTCTGTCGTCTCATCGGACGACGTGTATCTGGTCACCGACCTCTTGTGGAAACTCTCTGTGTGTCGAATTGATTTGTCCTTGTTGTTCCACAGAGATTGCTTTTACGATTGTTCGCGTTCTTGTGCAAGTGTGTTTACGTGGAACCGTGTGTAGCTTCTGCGATTTCCACTGAGTAGATTAAGGTTGTCTGCGTACTGAAGTTGTCAGTCGGTCGGTTGAAATAGAGCAGCGAGTGTGTCGGGTGGAAGGGAATTGATTAGGCTGTTGGTTGGTTCTTCAGCCGTCCCTAGGTTGTGTTGCCAACCGATTGTTCAGTGTTACGTTGGATGCCTGTCTCAACTGAACTGTTGTTAGAGTTTCCTCCCCAGGCCGACCATTGGAACACTTCTGAGTACCACTGTTGGTTGTGATTGCCATTTTATTTGGTCGCAGGTACTGTGCCAAGCCTTGAGCTGTGTATTAATATTGTCTGTTTATGTTCAGTATATGGCTTTCAGCCGAACTTCATGGCAACTATGTTAAGATTATGCCTTCAGCAGTGTTTCATTGAAAATTCTTGTTGCTCTGTATGTAGGCCTTAAGCCGAGTTTGTTTCAGAATCTGTGGCTTTAATATGTAAATCCTTGTCGGTAAGGTTTCTCTTTAATTATCTGGAATTCTTCAAACGGCCTTCAGCCGTGTTCTATAAATATTTATTTTAGGGTTGTCTTTAATTATTCTTGAGTAATTGTTTGGGCCTTCAGCCGACAAGAAACTTCAAGTTTTCATGTTTTTCTGTTGTACTGTGTAAAAGCTTACCTTTAAAGCCTCTCTTTCATTATGCTAAAAAAAATTATTTGGGCTTTCAGCCGAAGAAGTACTTTGAATTTCCTTAATATGGCCTTTAGCCGAAATTTGTAAATTCTTGGCCTTTAAAGAATTTCCTTAGCTGATCTGAAATATTATTTCAGCCTTTAGCCGAGAAGATATTGCCATTTTACTTAAGTAAGGCCTTCACCCGTTGCTCTAAATCTTGGTGTTTTAAAAGGAATCATTTAAACTTATTTTAGAGAAGTTACTTGGGTCCTCAGCCGTGAATTGATCTTTGTTGTTTTAAAGAGAAAACTGTGCATTGATTTGAGGAATAAAGTTGTGTGTGTATTCTTGTATAACTAAAAGTAACTGACCTTGGCCCCTTTCCACAACCTGATCCGCTCTGTCCTGCGAAACCTGATTTCATGATTTCCCACAAATGTTCATAAATGTTGACTGATCGAACTGGAGGACATGGGGATACCACGTACCCGTGTGAGACAGCGTTATAAGAAAATGACATTGTTTGGCAATGTCTAATTATGGGTCTCCCTTTGGTCGGGTACTCGTATATTTCAATATCCAGACTTGTGGGGCATTCTTATGTGACACTGGCCCGATGGACTGTGCTTAAATGTGAGGTAAAGCGTACTCGTCCTATAGCTTCCAGCGAACCACGCCTGACAACTAATAGAAGGATCACTGTACTCGGCAGCCTGCAGTGTATATCCAACATGGACAGTACGTAAGATACCATCCTGTAGGCTTCCAGCACCAAACGATGCTTAAAAATGGATACGAGTTTAGCAGCTGGACTGGGTTTATAGTCCGGCCAGAGTGCTGTCAGGACGCCACACGCCGCTGCCGGTGGTGTCTGTCAGCCGGTGGCGAGCGCAGGGAGCCGTGACGTTTGCGGGGCTTTGCGCCTGTCCTCCGGACACAGCCCTGTCGCCCTCTGAGGACGTGATAGCGGGCGAGCCGGACCCAGACACAGCTGTCCGGAGATAGCGCGCCTGACCCGCAGTCAATACGAGCAGGCGCTTGGCGGTGCGCCGCACGCTGCGCTTCCGCCTGGCTTTTCCTCTGTCAGCGGACGCGACTGTCAGCGGGCAAAGCTGCAGGCGCGGTCAGCAGTGTCACCGACCACCAGAGCGCAGGACGGTCGCGCTGTTCCCCTCCCTCCCTCCCCCCCCCCCCCCTACACTCCTACGCACGGCTGTAGTGTCGTGCATCAGGTCAGCTGATACTCGATTACAGCCAGTTTTCATTTGTTTTACTTTTAAACCCAACTTCCACTTATTACGCTGGTAACGACTTCTAGAAATGGAAAACATGGCAAGTAGGGTATCAGTCCCGCTCCAACCTGTTCTGTATTGCTGATCTACAGTAAGGTGATACCTCCTAAAGTCCTGTCGGACCTCATTTTGTCTGACGTACGGCAGCAAATCGACGTGGCATGGACTCATCAAGTCGTTAAAAGTCTCCCGAAGAAATATTGAGCCATACTGCGTCTGTAGCCGTCAATAATCGTCAAAGCGTTGCCGGTGCCGGAGTTAATGCGCAAACTTACCTCTAGACTATGTCCCATTAATGTTCGATGGGATTTACGTCGATAGAACTGGGTGACCATTCGCTCGATTTGTTCAGAATTATCTTCAAACTAATCGCGACCAATTGTGGCCCAGTAACATGACGCATTGTCATCCATCGTTATTAGGGAACATGAAGTCCATGAATGGCCGAATATAGACAACGACAGGTTCACTTCGATCAGAGGGTCCATTCCATTCCATGTAAACATAGCGCACACCATTATGGAGTCACCACTCGCTCAATACCTATTTGAAAACGTGGTTTCACGGCTTCGTGGGATATGTGCCACATTCGAACAGTGTCGTCAGATCTTACCAACTGAAATCGGGACTCGTATGACCAGGCTACGGTTATCAGTCGTCCAGCGTCCAACCGGTATGCTCACGAGCCCAGGAGAACCGCTGCAGGCGATGTCCTGCTGTTAGCAAAGTCATCCGCGGCGGTCATCTGCTGCCACAACCCATTAACGCCAAATTTCGCGGTACTGTCCTAACGGATACGACAGTCGTACGTTCCACATTGATTTCTGCCGTTATTTCAAGCAGGCTTGCTTTTCTGTTAGCTCGGACAACTCTAAGCAAACGCTGCTGCTCTCGATCGCAAAGTGAATGTCATCGGCCACTGCATTGTCCATGTTGAGAGGTGATGCCTGAAATTTTGTATTCTCGGCACACTCTTGACACCATGGATCTCGGAATATTTTATTCCCTAACGATTTCCGAAATGGAATGTCCCGTGCGTCTAGATCCAACTACCAGTCCACGTACAAAGTCTGCTAGTTCCCGTAGTGTGGTCATAATCATGTAGTAAACTTTTTCAAATGAATCACCAAAGTGCAAATGACAGCTCCGCCAACGCATTGTCCTTTTATACCTTGTGTACGTGATACTACAGCCATGTGTAAAAGTGCATATTGTTAAACCATTACTTTTGTCACCTCAGTGTATAAGGGACAGCCAAATGAAAACTAGACACTTGGGAAAAAAGTAATGACTTCAACTGTTAACAGATTTATCCCACTGTGACACAAGTCGGTCACTGCCTCCATGGAAAAGTGTTTGCCGTTGCCTACGGAACCACGATTGTATCCTTTTCGTCCGAAGCGGATTGAAAACAGTTAATGCCTTTTCTCAGGGCTCCCGAAGCATGGTAGTCACGTGAGAAGAGATCGGTAATGTATGGAGTATGAGTAAGGGCCTTTCAGCGAAACTTATGCACCGTAGTCGAACAGCCAGGGCAAAATGTGGACGGGCATTTTGTTGGCCGGTTGTCTCATCTTTGGTGCAGATGTTTCACTTAGAAGCGACTACACATTCTCCATACAATCCCTGTCTCTGCCCTCGCGATTTCTATATCTTTGGAGCCCTGAAGAAACACTTTCGTGGTCGTAGATTTGCAGTGGACAAAGAAGTGCACCCCAGAATACAGTCATGGTTCCGTAGACAACTGCAAACATTTTTCCATGAGGGAATTGATCGCCTTTCTCACACTGGAACGAGTCTATTAACAGTTAAGTCGATAACTTTTGAAATAATAAACAGTTTACTTCCTTTTTTTCATCTACCTTGTTTGCGTTAGACTACCCCTTACCGATTATAGCTACATTATAGCTGTCATCAGTGCTAGAAATTGTAAACACTGACGATTGATGTACTGCAGCTGAAATCTACGAGGGATGTTCAAAAGAGAAGGTACGAAACAACACTGTGAGTATAACAGAAGACTTTATTCAAAACGATCACCAAAGACCTGAGCACAACTATGCCACTGTTCTACGAGCCGAAGGTTCCCCTGTTCCCAGAATTCCAGTGACAGTCACAGGAGCCAGTCTTCCACTGTGTGCTTCAGTTCGTCGTCTGAGCTGAAGCTCTTAGCTTGAAGATGTTATTTTAACGGACCGAACTCATGCACGTCGCAGGGCGACATGTCCGGGCTGTGGATCGAATGCCAAGCTGCTCCCACTTCAACTTAAATATTAGATTGTGAGTGACCTTGGAGCCGTGTGGACGCTCGTAATTGCGGAATAGAACCACTGCCTCTGCGAGCGGACCTGGCTGTTTGCTCTTGATAGACTAATATAGGTTACAAAGTGTTTCACAGTACACGTCGCTCTTCTGTGACCGATGTATTCGATGAGTGCTACTCGTCGTACGTCTAAAAAGACGCTGAGCGTCACCTTTCCTGATGAGGCCACTGATTTGAATTTTTTCGCGGGTCGTGACGCCACTTCATTAGCGTCCCTAGATATCTCACTACGTTATCCCAAAGCGGCATAAGGAAATTTCAACCAGTCTGGTTGTGACTAAGTTTCATTTAAACATTTCTTATAGATTTGCAATAAATTACAGGCTGAACTGCGACTTGTTGCTGACTTCCTTCCTGTTTGAATTACGTCACGCACACACTGTACAATGTTTCCAATGCAAGTAAACCATGGGGATTCCGTAAACAGTGATTTTTCGATACATAACTCACCTTGTTCATCCAACAAATCCAGAGTGTCATAAGCAAAGGCTCCCAGTTTGATGCGGTATTCCTTGACTTCCTGAAGTCATTCCAAAGTGTTCCACGCTGTCATATAGTGGACAAATACGAGCTTACCGAGTACCTGACGAAATTTCTCACTGGATTCCAGACATCCTGAAAGGTAGAACTCAGTATGTTATTCTTAACGGCACGAAATCGACAGATGTAGTAACAGGAGTTTCGCAGTAGACTGTCATGGACCCATTACTGCTTAAAATGCGAGGTGCGACAATAAAGTAATGAGACTGATTTTCTTTGCAAACGTGGCAACTCTAGAGGCTTGCGTAGGCACGATATCTTTGACCTTGGTCTATAAGCTGCTTCTAGTCCAAGCGGCACATCGATGCAACTGCTCAGTCGTGAGTTGTGCTGTAATGTGCTGTAATAAGCTAATATGTGTTTGTCTCTCTCGTCACAGAAATGGAACCGCATAACATTGCGCAACGGTATGCTATTTCTTTTTGAGTTAAATTGGGTGAAAACGCGACGATAACTTATGGTAAACTTCAGAAGGCTTTTGGAGAGGAGGTTATGTCAAGAGCTCAAGTTTTTCGTTGGCATAAAATGTTTAGTGAAGGCAGAACCAATGTTGAAGACGATGACCGCAGTGGACGACCCTCAACGTCACGGACGGTTGTCAACTTGGCCAGGGTGCGTGAAATCGTACGATCTGATCGAGGATTATCGGTGAAAATGATTGCAGAAGAACTGAACATCAATCGAGAAACGGTTCGTCTAATAATAACTGAAAACCTAGGTATGAGAAAGATTTCTGCAAAAATTGTCCCCAAAAGTCTCACACCACAACAGCGAGAAACACGGAAAAATGCGGCAGCCGATCTGTTAGAGAAACGGAAATCAATCCAGATCTGTTGAGCCGGATTATTACTGGTGATTAAAGACTGTTTTTATTTTTCAATACGATCCAGAGACAAAACGCCAAAGTTCGCAATGGTGCTTAAAGGGATCACCCAGGCCAAAGAAAGCTCACATGTCAGAGTCCAAAGTGAAATGCATGCTTGTGTGTTCTTTGATTCCAAAGGAATTGTTCATAATGAGTGGGTGCCTCCTGGACAAACAGTTAACCAATATTACTACAAAGAAATTTTAGAAAGACTTCGTAAAAGAGTTCTTTGTGTCCATGCCAACGTTGCTGATAATTGGGTTCTGCATCACGATAGAGCGCCATCCCATACTGCTCTCTGCCAGTACAGCAATTTTTAACCTAAAAACAAATTTCAGTACTACCGCAGTCACCTTATTCACCAGATATCGCTCCGTGCGAGTTTTTTCTATTTCCAAGAGTCAAAACGACGGTCAAGGGAGACCATTTTCAAACAACACAAATGTCCAAAAAGCTGTGATGAGGGTCTTGGAGGATATTACAGAAGATGAGTTCCAGAAATGTTACCATCAATGGCAGAAGCGCTGGAAAAAGTGTGTGCAATCAGAAGGGAACTACTTTCGAAGGAGACAACACTAAACTTGACTAAAACGGTAAGCAACATTTTTTTTCACATCAGTCTCATTACTTTATCGTCGCACCTCGTATATATATATATAAATGTTCTAGTCGGTAGCGTCGGAAGTTTTGTGGGAGATTTTGCTGAAGATGCTGTTCTCTGCAAGAAGGTGGTAAACGCAACAATTTGTTGTGAGTTTACAGAATGATATTTTCACTCTGCAGCGGAGTGTGCGCTGATATGAAATTTCCTGGCACATTAAAACTGTGTGCCGGACCGACACTCGAACTCGGGACCTTTGCCTTTCGCGGGCAAGTGCTCTTCTGCAAGGTTCGCAGGAGAGCTTCTGAGAAGTTTGGAAAGTAGGAGACGAGGTACTGGCGGAAGAAAGCTGTGAGAACGGGGCGTGAGTCGTGCTTGGGTAGCTCAGTTGGTAGAGCACTTTCCCGCGAAAGGCAAAGGTCCCGAGTTCGAGTCTCGGTCAAGCACACAGTTTTAATCTGCCAGGAAGTTTCAATTAGTAGTGAAATGCAGAAAGACCAGGGAAGGTCAGTGATTGATGCAGAGTCTCGTAGTTGACTGAGACCATACTTAAATGTAACATATTACGCGTAAGTAGGCGAAGAGGTCTGCTATTGTCCGATTGCGCTATAGGTGATAACACACTGGGATCAATAACAGTCTTAAAGTACCTAAGAGTGACCTTACGGAGTGACCTAAAGTAGAAGGGCGACGTAAATCTAACTGTACAGAAAGCATATGCTAGGTTGAGATTCATTGGAAAACTTTTGTAATTCACTCACGGAGTAATTGGCTTATAACAAGCTTCAATAGAACGAAAATCCAGTCCAAGTTGCAAATATTTTATTTTTCAATCGATGACTAGTTTCGGGCGGAGACCCTTTTTAAAATCAACCTCTAAACAACCTACTCCAGCATGCTGGAAGTTCGTTATAAAAAGCTTGTTCGACTGATTCCTGAATACTTTTCTAGATTTACATCTACGTGACTACTCCGAAATTCACCATCAGATGTTTGGCAGAGGGTTCACTGAACCACTTTAAGACTACTTCTCGACCATTCCACTCTCCTATTGCACATGGGAAAAAACAAACAATAAAATCTTTACGCACAAACTATGATTTTACTTATTTTATTACGGTGGCCATTTCTCCCTATATAGATAGGAGTCGACAAAATATTTTGGAGCAGAAAGATGTTGAGTGACTTTTGTGAAAAAAACTGGCCGCAAAGAAAAACGCCTTTGTTTTAATGATTGCCAGCTGAGCTTGCTTATCATATCTGATGATAACATTCCTTTTCGGTTTTTCTGGATTGTTCTTCGTGGACGACTTTCTCGAATCGCCTGGTCCATTCGCTGAACAAGATCATCGACTGACAGTCCCTTACTTCCCAGACCGCCTGCATCATGAACGTCTGAACTTCCTGATTCAAAATTTCTGCAGCGTTGCCACACTTTGCTTCCACGCATGACATTTACGTTAAAAAATAGCTCTGAGCACTATGGGACCTAACATCTGAAGTCATCAGTCCCCTAGACTTAGAACTGCTTAAACCTAAATAACCTAAGGACACCACACACATCCATGCCCGAGGCAGGATTCGAACCTGCGACCGTAGCGGCCGCGCGTTTCTAGACTGAAGCGGCCGGCGACATTTACATTATGTGGACCGCATGAGATCAAGTGGACCCCCTCAGTATGAAGAAATCGAATGACAGCACGCATTTCAAGCTCTGTCACGCTCTGTTGTTTTAGGAATCTTTACGCGCTAGCCATGCGCTCAAAACTGAAAAGTGCGACGTGACGTGATCAACGGGCGTACTAGAGACATTGCGAAACACATACGTGCAAAGATTTTTCGGAATTTCCCTGTGCTTTTTATTTCCCGACTGATCAGATCTTAGAAAAAAAGAAATATAGCCCTCATATTACAAGATTTGAGGGTCGCTGCTCAAACACTAAGTTTCTACAGCAGCACGTCGCATTGAAAATAGAAAAGGACCAAAAAATGAAATAAAATAGAAGATTTTCGACAACGGTAAGGTAGAACGAATTTCGGGATTATGAACATAATTTATTTATTTATTTATGCATTTATTTTACCTGGCAAGATTAGGGCCTTCAGGCCCTCTCTTACACCTAACCAGGCATACTCAGATTGAACAAATTTCAGTTTCTACAGAACATTAAGGACATATGTTATACAGTCTAGATGTTAAAGAAAAAATAGAAATTATAACAGTTGTACAATGGTAATTATAACAATAAAAAATAATTACAACAATCAAGAATAATAATAATAATAGTAATGACTATGTATATGAAAGTAAACATATTTTTCTTTTATGAATGTCAGTCTTATTGCTAGTTGGGAATTTTCCCGTTATATTCTTGCAGCTTATGAGTTATTCTCATCGAGCAGAGACATAAGACGATAGAATGGGGTGAAAGAGATATAGAAGAGGTAGACAGGTTAGAGGAAGAGAAATAGAATGGTAAAATTCGAAGTTATGATGGAGAGGAGAAAGAAAGAGATGAGAGGGGCACAACAATGGTGGCTATACCGTCCCTAACATGTAAGTTTTGAGCTCCCTCTTGAATTTTGAGTGGTTCTGGATAAGACGCAGATCACAGGGGAGCGCGTTCCATAGTCGTATGGCTGAGATGGAGAACGACACGGAGAAAGATTTTGTGTTATGTAAAGGTACAGCCAAGATGCTAGACCTATCCGATCTGGTATTGCGGTTGTAGAATGATGATAGGTGTTTAATGTGAGAAGATAAGTATTGGGGCACCAGTGGCTAAGAAACCGATGAAGTAAGCACATCGTGTGGAGATCGCGTGCCTTATGCGGGCGTATCCAACCTAGCTGGGAGTATGAAGGACTGATATGATCATACAACCGTATATTGCACACGGATCTAACGCAAGCATTCATCACTAGCTGAGGCATCTCGAATTTTCACTATTTGTGCCGTGTTGAACTACATCACAGTAGTAAAGATTAGGCAAGACTAGTGTATGGACTAATTTTTGTTTAACATGGGTTGGAAATATTTTTCTAAATTTTTGAATTGCATGTAGGGAGGAGAGCGATTTCCGGCAAGCTGTGACTGTTTGTTCTTCCCAGTTTAGGTGTTCATCCAAGATTATTCCGAGGTCTTTTACTGTTTTTTGGTATGGTAGTTTGGTACCATTGAGGAGTATTTGTTGGACTGTTTCGCGAAAGTACCGGCTGATTAACTTTGGATGAGATATAAGTATGACCTGGATTTCTTGGGGTTTAGTTTCAGACCTAGGTTCTGTGCCCATCGAGAAACAGAGCAAAGATCTGCGTTCATACTCGCTACTGCGTCAGCAATGTTCTTGGGGCTTGTACTTATGTACAGTTGAATGTCGTCGGCATATAGATGGTAGTTGCAGGAGTGAATCACTGAAGAAATATCATTAATGTACAGTGAGTGCGTAATGGACCAAGGACGTTTTTCCATGATGACTTTTCCGACCCACAAATGACTTGTTGACTTCTGTTTTTGAGGTAGCTGTCGAACCAGTGTATTGCGCTGTTTGAGAAATTCAGCTGTTTCATTTTAATTAGTGATATATCAAAGTCAACTGTATCAAAACCCTTGCTACAGTCAAGCAGTGTTAGGATGGTAGCTTCACGTCTGTCCATAGCATGTTTAATGTCATCAGTTACTTTGATTAATGCAGTTGCTGTACTATGGTGCTTTCGAAAGCCTGACTGATATTTGTCGTGGATGTTATGAGTTTTGAGGTAATTCGTCAGCTGTTCATGGACGATGTATTCTAGGGCTTTAGATATTGCAGGTAGTATGCTGATCGGCCTGTAGTCACCTGGCGACTTAGGATTGTCAGTCTTGGTTATAGGTTGAGTTAAACTTTGCTTCCACTCAGTAGGATATGTACTACTGACGAGAGACAGGTTGAAGATGTCTCTGATAACTGGAGTAATAGTGTCCACGACGTTCTTAATCATGCCAATGCTCACTCCATCATTTCCTACTGCCTCGGAAGAGATTCTCATAATTGCCTTGTGTACTGTGCCGGTAGTGACATGTTTTAGGAAATACTTGTCTCCCGAGAGATTGATGTCTTGGGGCTGGTAATTTGTCGCTGCGTGGCAGTTTACAGCTGTTGAGAAGAAATCGTTTAATTCTTCTGCAGACGCTTGATAAATAGCGTCAGATCTTCGCTTCCCTATACCAAAACTGTGCAGCTTTTTCCACAGCGCAGGAGGTTTTGATATGCCGCATACGACAGAGCGGGCATGTCTGATTTTGGCATTCCTCACGCTTTGCTTGGTTCTGTTTCGGAGTTTCCTATAAGCTCCGTACGCCTCGGGAGTTGGGTTACGCTTGAAGGCCCTATGTGCAGCATCACGTTTATTCATTAACTGGCGTAATGCAGTGGTGAGCAACTGCGTTGAGGAGCATGCTTATCATACAGTGCAATAATTTTGCGACATAATTCCCGAATTTTTCCGTCTAAAGTCGGTTCATTGCTTATATCATGCCAAGGGATGTCTAAGCAATCCTTTTGAAGAGCGTCATGGTTAATATTTTTTAGGTTTCTGTAGGTTACCAGGTGAGATTTTTCTTTGGTAGTATGCACTGAGTAATTTAAGAATATCACGTCATGAGCAGAGAGTCCCGGAGCGGAAGTCTGATTGGCGCGAATTATTTTATCTGGTCGCTTTGTTGCTATTATATCTATGAGTGTATGGCTGTGTGGCGTGTGATGAGTTGGGTACAGCAGCGTTAAACTCATATCATTGGAGTGGAACAGTCTCCTTAGTTTTTCTGCACAGCGAGATTTTAACTGTAAGTCGATGTTTGTGTCACCCATAATGATTATGTGTTCATACAGTGTCACGAGCGAGGACAGGGCAGACTGAAAGGAGGACATAGCACCGACGTTTGGAGGTTTATAGATTACTCCAATTAGCAGTTTCTGATTTGATGTATTTATTTCGAAAAACAAGAACTCTGCTTCTCCGTCGCCCTTTGCATCCGATGTGCATAGTACAGTAGGTCTCAGATCAGAGCGAACATAGGCACCCCACACCACCCCCGCGTCGTGTTTCACGATCTGCCGTTAGGAGAGAGTAACCAGTGATTCAGATAGCGTCGGAAGAAATGGCTCTGAGCACTATGCGACTTAAGTTTTGAGGTCATCAGTCGCCTAGAACTTAGAACTAATTAAACCTACCTAAGAACATCACACACATCCATACCCGACGCAGGATTCGAACCTGCGACCGGAGCGGTCGCTCGGCTCCAGACTGTAGCGCCTAGAACCGCACGGCCACTCCGGTCGGCATGAATATAATTACTAGTAGCTGAGCGCGTAGTGTAAAAGTCCAGTAACTAAATTTTGTTGATCAGGGAATTGTTGCTGATAGCTTCATGGTACTATCAATTTAAACCATGTGCTTATAACAACAAGAAATATTAATTAAGTAATACTGAAACATATGATAATAAATATAACAGCTTTCTGTATTTAACTGTTAATTCCTCCAAAATAAATCAAAATTTGATCGACATACTTTAGTTTGTAATGAATAAGCTTCGTTCATCATTAATACTGTTGATCCTTACATACGTAAAATATTTCACACTACGCGGCAATAAGGTGAAGTTTCCAGAAGGGAAGGAGGAAGCGAAATGAAACTTCACCGCTAGATACGGTATGTGATATTATTCCAAGTGATTACGTAATAGAAAGGAATTTTGTTAAGAACTCACACTGTGAGTCTGCCTTGGATTCGTCCGCTAATTCGGTCAGGAAAGGTATCATAAAGCCGTTGGATTCACTCCTATGGAAAGATGGTCCACAGCTGCTGTAACTGGTCCCTGATATCAACGATAGAGGCAATGGGGCAGTGTTGATATCTGATCTGGTCCCGCACAAACTCTATCGGAGACTGATACGGGGATCTTGCTCGCCAAAGGAGTACATCGACATCACGCAGACAATTCATAGAGACGTGCCTGTGTAGACGAGCGTTTTCCTGTTAAAAAATCACCACTATACATTTCCAGAACGCAGTGTGTCAGTGATGTGCTGTTGTACAGTCAGAATTTCCTCAGACACTACCCGCCGTGATCTGCCAAGGTCATAATCGATAGCTCTCCACATCATGAAGCCGGAAGTAACACCCTTGTGCCAGTCAAAAATATTAGAAGACTTGTGGACCTCACATGGTCGACGCCATACTGGACAGATGATGTTCACCATGTTTAGTGCAGAACCGCAGTTCATCGATGAACATTATCCGATGCCATTCATCACCAGTCCATGGTTCCTGATAACGGCAGCACTCAAAACGCATTTTCTATTATGCTGGTAATTTTACTCATGCGACTGCAGTTTCCTAGTTTGGATGGTATAGTCTCCGACCAATGGTACGGGATGGCACTGAATGTTTCAGGGTGTGCGTTACTTGTTCTCGGATGGCAAGCGCAGATGCCAAGCGGTTACCATATTCTTGCTGCCGAACACAGTGATCCTCTCTATTGGTGGTCCACTGGAGCCTTTACGACGAGTATGCCTTAGCTCACCTTTCGGTACAGTCCAGCGGGCCAGCGTCACATCCTCTGGATACTGGACGATTCGATAGGCCTGCCAAATGGAGACTCATAATGAGAAGTTTCCAAACCATGTCACGTGCTAATAATGCTGTCTGATACGAAAAGGTGGCATCACTGTGTCTTTCAGTTCCACTAGTCAATGTCTGATGCTGTTCACGCCCATTGCATACGTTGCCAGGTCTGATAACAACATTAAATGCGATCAGTGTGGTCGTCCTATCTGCCAGAGAGACTTGCAACTTTAATCATTGAAATACCCGCCGCCGATTGTGTGTACGCAAATAAAGTTATATAGGCATCCTACTATAATCTTCTTGGTGGTTCAGTTTTTTGTCGGGCAGCGTATGTTCTGTTTCATGTTTCACATTCCCCACCAAATTTTAATTTATATGCATACACCCAATTTGAATGATATTAATAATCAGAAAGAGAAAGACTTTGCTTCTATTAAAAATGATTCAATGTTTGTTAATTAATATTTCCATTTGTTAACAAGCGTATGATTTAAATAAAAGTAAAATAACTGCTACAAAATGTGTTACATGTAACGATTGTGCAATTACAAGTTTTTTATCGAGCAAGGTGGCGCAGTGGTTAGCGCACTAGCTCGGATTCGGGAGGACGACGGTTCAATCCCGCTTCTGGCCACACTGATTTAGGTTTCCCGTGATTTCCCTAAGGCGTTCAAGGCAAATGCCGGGATGGTTCCTTCGGAAGAACATGGCCACTTTCCTTCTCCATCCTTCCCTTGTCCCAGCTTGTGCTCCGTCTCTAATGACCTCGCTGTTGATGGAACGTTAAACACTAATCTGCTCCTACTCCGAGACTTTAACTCTGGCATTCACCTACCAGTAACTACACCGCCGTGCAAATCTTAAGCATGAATGGAACTTCCATTTAATGCGTCACTGCCACGTAACATAGCTCGATGTAACTTGCATCATACACAGATCAAAGTTCTACAGCATGGTACAGATGGTAACGGAAAAAAGGGCAATGAGACGAACAGAAATGATACTTTCTTTCAGTGAAAAAGATTACGAGGAAAGCACAGCGATTCATAATGGGCCTCTCGACATTATAAACAGCGGACATTGTTTTTAATAAGGTTTGTGATCCGCACGGACGGGAATGCAGGCTCTCCAACGTGTTCGCTTCCTGGCCATAAGGTTGGGAACTTCTTGTGGTACGGCCCTCCATTTCTACACGAGCGTGGCTGAAAATTGGTGGATGGTCGTTAGTGCGTGTGGACATGCTGCAATATGAAACTTCCTGGCAGATTAAAACTGTGTGGCGGACCGAGACTCGAACTCGAGACATTTGGCTTTCACAGGCAAGTGACCGCGTATCACCACACACTCCGCTGCAGAATGAAAAATCTCATTCTGGAAACATCCCCCAGCTGTGGCTAGTTTCTTAGGATAGCGTGTGTGAAGTGTGGAAGATGGGAGACGAGGTAATGGCAGAAGTAAAACTGTGAGTACGGGCCATGAGTCGTTAATGGATAGCTCAGATGGGAGGCAACATCACATAGGCATTAGACACGATCCAGCCGGTCACGTATGTCAACACCTACCTGGTGTCACGAATTCTGCATTTTGATCAAGTACTCCCAATGCCGGTGACGACAGTATGACGAATACTGGCGGCGTTCGGTTGCTTTGTGAGTGCAGGTCTGCTTTTGAAAGTAAGATACGACGCCCTTACTTTCCCTCTTAGTAGGGTTTGATTTGGTCTTGCGCATGTTCGTGATCGAGCGGTGGCACTATATATCAGCACAATGTTAAAACTGTTGAGACGACATCAGACTTGTCTGACAGGAATCTTATTAGAAGAACCAGCACCAGTTTCTCGAATGGCGCCAGCGGCGGCCGAGCACATTTCCTAGTCGCTCCGGCATATACACACATTTTTCTATAGAGTACAGCTACGTTCAGACGGCTCTGCCGGAAACCAGACCTTCAACGTCGCTTGACATATATCGGATACTAACTACAAGACGACACAGAAATCCTACTCAGAGGAAGCATCCACATGACAGCTGGCAAATAGTATGGCGATCGATACACCACGTTTCCTTAGACACAGAAACACGTGTGACGTGGAACCTAACACTAAATGGTAAAGATGTCACACGATCCAGACTCCTTGCGATTCATTTGGCAGATTCACGATTGTGCCATCAGTGCCAAACTCTGGACAACAATGAACACCACCTCATATTCGGCCCCTCGGCAGAAATGTGGCGTCTGGCAGCACGGACGATCGCTTTCTTTCTACGAACGAGGCAAAACAGCATTGAACCAGAGATTATATTCTTCGTGGATAGGACTTACTACCCACGTGCCAAATTTAACGCAGTAACGTGGCTTCAAGGCCAGACAGTTCTTATTTGTTCAGAGACGGCCCAAAGAATGTAATGGGCTTTTGTACCTTTCTACAGGAGCGACATCTAAAGATCGTGAACAATCCGAAATACCGACAATATTTCTCGCACTTCCTGTGGAGTGCGTATCAAGAGCCACCGCATAGCTGGAACGTCCAGCCACCTATTCGTATCAGACAGCAGGGCAGGAGAAGTTAAATT
The DNA here is from genome assembly GCF_021461385.2 of Schistocerca piceifrons. Lineage (NCBI taxonomy): Eukaryota > Metazoa > Arthropoda > Insecta > Orthoptera > Acrididae > Schistocerca > Schistocerca piceifrons. The sequence goes on from NC_060141.1 coordinate 87,315,507, forward strand.
ATCGATGCGAAGAAAGCATGAACGGAAGATAAGAATCCGTGGATACATTATACTTACGAGAAAACATACTCGGTTGACAGAAGAGCGGGGCAGATTGGAAATACGATTCTCCATTGTGATGTGTATTCTTTTTTATCCTTTATTTAATGCGAGAATAATGTTCTGTTTACTAGCTTCAACCAATACAAAAATATTATTTGTGCTATGAAAAGGCAGTGATTGTTACCGAAATTTAACTTCACTTAAATGTTGTATGTGAACCAGGAATTGTGAAAATATTCATTGGAATTTGAAGGAAAATCGCAGAAGTACTTCTTCTTAACGTAAAAAATATGATAGAGCACTTGCCCGCGAAAGGCAAAGGTCCCGAGTTCGAGTATCGGTCCGGCACACAGTTTTAATTTTCCCGTAAGTTTCATATCAGAGCATACTCCACTGTAGAGTGAAAATCTCGTTCTATGCTTCAGTATTCCTCTCTACCGCATCCCACATATTCTCTATGGAATTTGAGTCGCCAGAGCGGCAGCAATCAGAGATTACTGATTTTCCACAAGTGCATTATGTCACGTTTTGTGAATTTTCGTAACACGGCTATCGTGGTATCAGTGTTACTCTTACAGTGGTGATTTCCGTACCCAAATCGTCATAATGCGCCAGCCAAAAAATTTATTAACGTCAGTGAAGAGTGTCTTTAGTTTGCACACCTGTGGCGCGACGGCGAGTGGCAGCCTCTCGAGCATTTCACTGACGACGTCAATAAGCCAATGAATAAAATAAAAAGTTCGATCGGTAGCACCTAATATTTTAGGAAATTTTGTAAATAATACATATATTTTATAATATACTGTAGCAAACAAAATGTACTGAGAAACAGAAATAACGCTTACTTCAACGGCTCTCTTCTTACGCACAGGAAGAGTAATATATATTCCTGGAGAATATGATGGGAAGCTTTTGTATACGATTTCGTGAAAGAGAGAGAGAGAGAGAGGGGGGGGGGGGGGGGGAGCGAGTGAGTGGTTGCTTTAGCTATCTTTTTCTAATGTGTGCTTAACAAATGAAACATAGCAGCAACTGCGAAAATCTCTCTCGGACACGCAAATGCACTCGCGAGCGCAAATGTCGACCGCGCAGTTCTTCACCGTTCACAGGTTGTGTGCGGACACTTCTACGCCACCGTCTTCAGTAGGGGTTGTTTTGACGTATGTTTGCGTAAGATAACGGTAGAGGTCGGACCTGAACTCCAACTTTTACGACACTGCCAAAGCCAGCAAACAATTGCTCTGCAGCCGCTGCCGAATGCTTTGTGTGTTCCGCTCTGTTTTGTTTTGTGCTTGATCATTGTTTCGTTTTCTTATTGTGAAATCAGTACAGAGGCCAGTCTTGGCCTGGCCCGGGATTCCAATGCGAATTTCACAACTCCAGATGGGGTCAGCTATCCGTATGACCATTGCCTCTGTCCGGCCTTCGCAGGAGCAAAGAACACGGACATAGGCTGCCAGACATGTGGGATGGAGGCGGGGTTTGTTCCCCCTCACCTTGATCGGCGTAAGTCCTCGTTTGTTTGCTTTTGCGTCCGTCTGTCAGAACAGTGCCCAATACAACATGAGAGACATTTCTATCAGAAATAATTGAGCAAACATAAATAATTCGAGCTTGTAATCTGGATACTGGGAAACTAATTTATTCAAATTACCTACCTTTAAAAGTAAAAATGGCTCAAAATAGCTCTGAGCACTGTGGGACTTAACATCGGAGGTCATCAGTCCCCTAGAACTTAGAACTAATTAAACCTAACTTAAAGACATCACATACATCCATGCCCGAGGCAGGATTCGAACCTGCGACCGTAGCGGTCGCGCGGTTCCAACACTGAAGCGCCTAGAATCGCTCGGCCACACCGGCCGGCTTTAAAATTTAAAAAATGGTTCAAATGGGTCTGAGCACTATGGGGCTTAACATCCATGGTCATCAGTCCCCTAGAACTTAGAACTACTTAAACCTAACTAACCTAAGGACACCACACAACACCCAGTCATCACGAGGCAGAGAAAATCCCTGACCCTGCTGGGAATCGAACCCGGGAACCCGGACTAAAATTAAAAGCATTGTACTTACCAAAAGCAGCAATTCCTCGACTTTGGGCACAACCCTTCAAAATAATTACTAGGAATGGTATTGAAAATCTATTCATCGCTCCTTCTTGTAGAAGAATAAATGTATCATTCTTGAATTGAAGTTTTCAACTTAACACGCGAATGACGTTTCGTAGGATAACATCCCTAAGGCAATCAGTTATTGTTCCAAAATGTTAACAGTCTCTTCAATAGTGTCATAAAGCTCATCCTCTGGAATTAGCCAAAGAAACAGAACTGCGCCAGAAACGACTCTCAGCTCAGGCCTAGCGCAGAAGTCTTGGAGCTCTCCCTTCAACTTTATTTTCCCCAGAAATGAATACTTGCCCGTAATTTCAAGGTATTTGCCTGGAAAATTTGTTATATATGTGTCAAACTGATTTATGTCAAATACATTGGCTGCAAAGAGGTGTCCAGTGAACTGAAACCGTAATTTTACTTCAAAAATGGTAGCACCGCTCACTTCCAAAACATCTTTTTTTTTAGAATCATCAACAGTCTGTGGTTTCTTGGCAGACATTGTTTCGTCATTTTCCAAATCTCGTTAACTATGGCTTCGATATGACCTCAGATGTTTTGCACTACGACTTCAAAGTTCTGGATGTATTTTTTGTAATCGGTTGAGTTACCTTCTATTGAAACATTAAAAAAAAAGGTCTGCCTGAGGCATTTCACAGGAAAATGATAGCTGGAAAATTCCATTTCTTGCTGTTTGTTTGTATGGACCAGCTTTTCAATAACATAGTTTTGTCGACCGAGGTGGCCAAACGGTTCTAGGCGCTACAGTCTGGAACCGCGCGACCGCTACGGTCGCAGGTTCGAATCATGCCTCGGACATGGATGTGTGTGATGTCCTTAGGTTACTTAGGTTTAAGTAGTTCTAAGTTCTAGAGGACTGATGACCTCAGAAGTTAATTCCCATAGTGCTCAGAGCCATTGAACCATTTGAAGGATAGTTTTATGCTCTGACTGTTTTTAGTGGCTTCCATGACAGGAATTATGTCTTCCCTATTTTGCTAAACATCCTTATACTAGTAATTCCGTCTCATGACAAACACATGAGGAAAACTTTTCTGAATAAAACTTGTGCAACACTTTCGATCTCCGTGGCGCATTTGAAAAGAAAGAAGAAATACCTAGTGCTGAATTTCTACATCTACATCGATACTCCGCAAGCCACCCAACGGTGTGTGGCGGAGGGCACTTTACGTGCCACTGTCATTACCTCCCTTTCCTGTTCCAGTCGCGTATGGTTCGCGGGAAGAACGACTGTCTGAAAGCCTCCGTGCGCGCTCTAATCTCTCTAATTTTACATTCGTGATCTCCTCGGGAGGTATAAGTAGGGGGAAGCAATATATTCGATACCTCATCCAGAAACGCACCCTCTCGAAACCTGGCGAGCAAGCTACACCGCGATGCAGAGCGCCTCTCTTGCAGAGTCTGCCACTTGAGTTTATTAAACATCTCCGTAACGCTATCACGGTTACCAAATAACCCTGTGACGAAACGCGCCGCTCTTCTTTGGATCTTCTCTATCTCCTCCGTCAACCCGATCTGGTACGGATCCCACACTGATGAGCAATACTCAAGTATAGGTCGAACGAGTGTTTTGTAAGCCACCTCCTTTGTTGATGGACTACATTTTCTAAGCACTCTCCCAATGAATCTCAACCTGGTACCCGCCTTACCAACAATTAATTTGCGGTGAACAGAGGCTGCCGTAGACATAATAGGGCTGAACTGGTGCCCACAGTAATGGATATAATATGCTTTTAGGTATTTGAATTAATTCTTTTACCTCACTTGACCTGCCACTCATAAAGGGTCCATCGTTGTAACTCTGACTATTAGTTTGGCACGGTCGTCGCCAGTTAAGGGTTCCATTTCTTTCAGAATATTGTCCGACAATGTATGATCATTTCGACCTCCTGAGTTAACCGAGTTCCAAAATTTTCACTTAAAAATAGATCTCATAACAATAACCAACTCAGTTCTCGAGACACATCTGTAATTCCAACCATGATTGTGGCAACATAATCGGCACATTTTATTTCTTTACGAACTTCCTCAAGATAGGCTTCCGACAAGCATTGCAGTAGTTCGTTCTGAGTAGTCTTAGAAATGCCTCTGACCACTGATGATTGAGATGGAGACCTTTATTCTGTTTTGCAGTGAAATGAGTTAAGTGACAAAAAAAAAATCACCCTTATGTTGAGAGGTATCAAATTCATCCAGTCCCCTGAGAGCCAGTTCCAGAGTGCCACAGGATCTAATAATTTACAATTAAATTCAGTATGTACTTGTTATTTTCTACTTGTTTGTTGTGGCTGTCAATTGTTTGCCTATGTTGGAAATCTAATTTTTGCCTAGAAATTAATCATTAAGAACATTATTCATGTATCTTTTGACATTTCATGCAGTTTCATCTTAGACTATATATATGCTCAATATCAGTTATTGTATTCTTACACGAATGAAGATTTCACCCAAATAACACACAAGGAAAACAAAGACAATTTTGTTTTCTTCACAACCGCAAATCCATTTGCTCCTTCGCTAAATTTCCTGACTTAGCTTACGCCATCAATTTTTTGGGTTGCTGCAGATTCAGATTCTGGGCTGCTCTACCTAGGGTTTTTATCTGACTTTCTTCGCTTACAGTTCTGTCGCTAAATGGATTTTGTAATAATGAACATACATTATTCACGCTTATAATGTTCACTGACAACTGAGCTTTCACTTAAAGAGAAAACATTCTGCACACAGCTATACTGTTTTAATTACCTGACCTCAAAGTGAACTACAACCTGTTTGGAAGGAACTTTTTTCCACGAACGTGACGAACGTAAACAGAAATATTCCACTGTTGTTTTGAATACAAATGCTCAACGTGCGGTGAATACGTTAGTTTCTTTTCTATATCAATAGCCATATGGGTGTGAAATATGCAAATAGGTAACACCTCTTAATTTCAAAATCTAACGTTACAATTAAATTCAAATTACATATAGCCATTTATAATGATATTTAAGTGTATTATTCCTGTATTTGGTTTACACTAGGATTAATTTTAGTTTCAAAATGCATTAGCATATATTTTCAGGGGGATTTTAACATTGGATTACACGAAGTTTGAGCCCGGAATATATTCTAACGATGTCGTTAGATGACATATACTTACTTCTGTACGTTCTGCATGTTACTGACCTCTGACGGGAGACACGTGAAGCTCTGAATCAGAGCAATTATGACTCTAACCTGACCCTAACAAGCGTTTAGAAATCGACAGCCTTACACACAGCGCTTATGGGGGCAGGTGGTGCCAGTCTGGAGTTGGCTCGAAGCTTCGGAAAACTACCCCCAGAACGCGCGCGGCTTCACGCGTCTCTTCACATCAGAGCTACGTACTCGGAAACAATAAATACACTTTTAACTGGGATTCATAGTCATAAGACACTTTTTGAAGGACATCATCTTTACGCCAGTGATTGTTATTAGTTTTTATTACACACTGTATCAGTTTCTGCCTTAGGCCTTTCTCACGTGCTGATATTAAGGCTTTAAGCCATGTCAACGTAATGTAAGCTGAGACATTTGTATGTCTTTTTTTTTTTTTTTTTTTTTTTTTTCTTTATTGTATTTCAATTCCCCATCGGGGCGGGCTGGCAGCAGCATATGCGCTGCTCTTCAGCCGAAAGACATAGAACAAAACAATAGAAGACATTTAAAAACAGCAAAGGAGAGAAGAAGGCGAACATAGATATACAAAAGGGAGAACATCATGGAAGGCAATATACAAAAAAACGGGGTGACTGTAAAATGGAGATAAAAAAAACTGTTTAAAAGTAGCACACACAAAAAGCCACACTCTGCGACGATTAAAAGAACACAAGGCACAGTATGACTGGAGCATGAAGGTGTTGACGGATGGCATAGCACACTGACGGCGAACCTCAAGGCAGTACACAATTAAAATCACACCTCTGGACGCACACGAGAAATAGCACGAAACACAACACTGACGTGGCACACTGATGATGATCAATACAGAGGATCTGCCAGGTTCAAGGAGATGAGGGAGACCTGAAGAAGGGAGGGAGGGGAAGAGATGGGGGAGGGGAATGGGGGTCGCTCGGAAGAGGGCCAGGTAGGGAGGGATGTGGGAAGGAGAGAGGCAAGTATGGGGTGCAGGGTCTCAGGGGAGGGGGGGATGGAGGAGAATCCGCTCTGGGGGAAGGAGGAAAGAGGAGAAGGGGGCCCTGGGGAGGGGGGGGGGGGAACAAGGCCGGGTTATAGTTGGAAGGAAGGGTATATGTCACGGCGAAGTTCGTCATCCGGGAGGGGGAGGCGTTGGAAATTGCCCTGATGAAGGAGAAGGAGGGTGTGGAGGTGGAGAGAGGGAGGGATACAGCGATAGAGGCGCGGCAACGGGCGAGGGGTGGAGAGGAAGGAGGAAACCAGAGGGTGGGGGGGATCAACCCTGCGAACAATGTAAAGGATGCGGAGATGTTGGAGGAACAAGAGGAGGTGGGGGAAGGGGATCAGTTCATACAGGAGCCGTGTGGGGGAAGGAAGGCGGATACGGAAGGCAAGGCGGAGCGCATGGCGTTCAAGGATTTGGAGAGCCTTGTAAAAGCGGGTGGGGGCGGAGATCCAGGCGACGCTGGCATAACAGAGGATAGGACGGATGAGGGATTTGTAGGTGTGGAGGATGGTAGAAGGATGCAATCCCCATGTCCGGCCGGACAGGAGTTTCAGCAGGCGGAGGCGCGAATGGGCTTTCTGCTGGATGGTCAGGAGATGAGGGGTCCAGGTGAGGTGTCGGTCAAGGGTGAGGCCAAGGTATTTCAGGGTGGGGGTGAGTTGGATAGGACGACCATAAAGGGTGAGGTAGAAATCTTGGAGGCGAAAGGAGCGAGTGGTACGGCCTATGATGATTGCCTGGGTTTTGGAGGGGTTCAGACGGAGGAGCCACTGGTTACACCAAGTGGTGAACTGGTTAAGGTGGGTTTGGAAGGTACGTTGAGACCGTTGAAGGGTAGGATAGAGAGCCAGGAAGGCGGTGTCATCAGCATATTGGAGAAGGTGAACTGGTGGGGGTGGCTTGGGCATATCAGCTGTATACAAGAGATAAAGGAGAGGGGAGAGGACAGAACCCTGGGGGACGCCAGCCGTGGGATAAAAGAGACGGGAGTTGGTGTTGTGGAGGGTGACATAGGAAGGACGGTGCGAGAGGAAGGAAGCGACCAGACGGACAAAATTGATAGGCAGGGCGTAGGTTTGGAGTTTAAAGAGGAGACCGGGATGCCATACACGGTCATAGGCATTTTGGAGGTCAAGGGAAACAAAAATGGCGGAGCGACGGGAGTTGAGCTGGAGGGACAGAAGGTGAACAAGGTTGAGGAGTTGGTCGTCAGCAGAGAAGGAGGGTCAGAAGCCACACTGGGTAAGGGGGAGGAGGTGGTGTTGAGCAAGGTGCCGATGGATACGGTGGGAGAGGATGGATTCAAGGACCTTACTGAAGACGGAGGTGAGGCAGATGGGACGATAGGAAGAGGCGGCAGAAGGGGGTTTGTTGGGTTTGAGGAAGAGGAGGACGCGGGAGGTCTTCCACAGGTCAGGGTAGAAGCCAGTAGAGAGGATGACATTATAGAGATGGGCGAGGACAGTTAGGAAGGAATAGGGGCTTTCTCGAAGGTGACGGTAGGTGACACAGTCGTGACCAGGGGCCGTGTTGCGTTTGGACTGGAGGAGAAGCTTAATGTCTTGTGCTGTGATGGGAGTGTTGACGTCGGAGGGGGGCAACTGCCCCAAGTACTGGAGACTAGGAGCAAGTGGAGCGACTGAGGTATCAGCACGTTCCATGACGGTGGGGAAAAGAGAATAATCAAAGTGGGGATCATCGGGGATGGAGAAGACCTCGGAAAGGTGGGAAGCGAAGTGGTTGGCCTTACTGAGGTTGTCTGGAAGGGGGCGATCATCATGGAGAAGGGGGTAGTGGGGAGCGGAAAGGGAACCAGTAAGACGATGGAAGGCAGACCAGTACTTGGAGGAGTTGATAGGGAGGGTGGCATTGAGTCGTGTGCAGGTCTGGCGCCAGTCCCGGCGTTTCGTTGCTGTAATAAGGTTCCGTACGTGTCGCTGTATTTGCCGGTGGCGTTGGAGTGTATCCCTGTCACGAGTGCGGAGGAAGGAGCGATAGAGGCGGCGGGATTCACGGAGGAGGAGGACAGCCCGCGGAGGGAGAGTGGGATGGTGTGGGTGGATGGTTGTAGTAGGAACATGGGCCTCCACGGCGTCAGTAATTACCGTCTGAAGGAAGGACGAGGCGCGGATGATGTCGTCAGGATGACGATAGGTAAGAGGGTGGCTTTCGACCTGGGTGGAGATGGAGTCCCGGTAGGCATCCCAGTTGGCACGGCGATAGTCATGGACGACCTTGGGAGGGGGTGCAGGTTGCGGAGCTGGAGGGGGGCGGTTTGCAGACGTTATGGTGAGAAGGACAGGGAGGTGATCGCTACCTGTGGGGTCAAGGACGGCGACAGTGATACGCCCAAGGAGGTTGGCGGAGGCAATGACAACATCGGGGGTGGTGTTACTTTCGGGTCGGGTGTGCTGGGGAATGGGAACAAGGTCACCCTGGATTGTGGAGAGGAACTGATGCCACCGCCGAAGGGCAGCAGGAGTGCGGCTATGGACGTTGAGGTTGGCGGCAATCACATAAGTGGAGAAGGTGTGGTCAATGTGTGAGATGAAGTCATAAGGAAGAGGAGCAGTGGAGCGGACATAGATGGTGGCACAGGTAATGGTGAGGGAGGGGAAGAAGACGCTAAGGATAAGGTGTTCAGTGGGGTCATTGAGGAGAGGTTGTGGCCGGACGGGGATATGCTTAAGGTGGCCAATCGCGACTCCACCCTGCGCACGAGGACCAGGAGCATCAGTGCGGTGGAGGATATAGGGGGAGGTGCAGATAGAATGGTGGGGCTGGAGAAAGGTTTCGTTCAAGAGGAAGGTGTCGACCTGGTGGTGGGAGAGGGTGGGCATGAGGAGGTATTTGTTGGAGCGGAAGGAGCGAATGTTCTGGAAGAGGATGCGAGACTCGTGCCGCGGCATGACGGGAAGGAGGGGGGGAAGAGAGGGAAGGGAAGAGACTTAAACTAGGGTGTCGAGGCGGGTGAAGGTGAAGTGGGCTAGGTTGTGGGAGTAAGTGGCGAAGGTGTTCAGGTGGAAAACAGAGCGAGCAGCAAGGGATATTTGTTGGAAGGTGTGCGGGCGCTGGAAAGGGTGAATGTTTTGGAGTACAACGGTAATGAACCGGATGATGTCCTCGGCCGTGGGGGGTGGACGGAGGGAATTGTTAGGATGGACAGGAGGATCGACGGGACGAACTGGGACTGTAAGTTCAGGGGTGGCTGGAGGGGGTTTAGCTTTACACTTGTGGGAGTATGTGGGATGGGGGCCATTGCAGGTATTACAGGAAGGAGGAGCAGCGAGGTTGGGGCAGTTCTTGAGAAAGTGGGAGGCCTTGCAATGGGGACAGGTGGGGGGGTTTTTGCAGTCGGGAGTCAGGTGGTCATTGTACATCAGGCACCGTTGGCAACGGTAGGATTGGGGAGGGGATTTGGAGGATTCAACAGGGTGGCGACGGTGGTATATCAGGGCACCCTGGGTGAGGAGATGGTCTATGGACGGGGCGGACTCTGAGAATACCCGCATGAGGTAGGTGGGACCAGAGGCATTGTGGATACGGCGAGCAGAGCGGATTTCCAAGTCCGGGTGGGAGTTCAGTTCTACCAACACTTCATCCTCTGTGATCACCGGGCTGAGCTTGGTGATCACAGCGGTGTAGGTGGGGGGGCGACGGGGAGGCTGGGGCTGACGAGGAGTGGAAGCGGAAAGGAAGGGTGTCAGAGAGGCGTGGGGGCCAAACATAACTCGTGGGAGTTTTCGCAGGAGGTCTGTGTGAAATGATGGGGACGGGGACTTGATAAGGACTGAGTCCCTGCGGGGAATGAGTTGGGAGATGGGAGCACCAGGTAAGTACTTTCGTATTTCCTTGGTGAGGGTACGAGCGTCGAGGAACTTAGGATCGGGAGTGGACAGGGTAGGGGCCAAGGTAGGGGTGGCAGGAGGAGGGGTGGTGTCCATGGTGACGGCAGGGGGAGGGGGAGGTGGCGTCGATTTTTTGTGGGAAGTGGCGGGAGCAGAGTCGGTAAGGACGCGCTTTTGGGGTTTTTTGGAGACTGGAGGATGGGAGGAGGGGAGAGGGACGGGGAGGAGAGGGAGGTGGCGGGTGGCAGATCCCTGTGGCGTAGTGGAGGCACCGGGAGAAGCAGCTGGTTCAGTGGTGGCGATGGTGGCTCGGCGCAACGCGATGCGTGCGGGAGATGCAGAAGGCGAAGCGACGGGGTCGGTGAGAGAGGGGAAGCCAACCACCTGAGGGGTGGCAGCAGAGGCGGCAACAGAGGCGTACGTGAGGGCGGGGGTAGTAGTGGAGGCTGTTGAGGGTGTGGAGGCAGGAGGAAGGGTGTAGAGGTGTGGGTATACAGCAGGGGAGGAGATAGGGGGGTGGGTAAGTGGAGGAAGGGAAGGGGAGGTGGAAGGAGGGAGGCCAGAGGCGGCACTCCAGGAAGTGACTGTGGGAGAGGGGGAGGGGGAGGTGTAGATGACGGTGGAGGTGGGAGTACTCATTGCAGACGAACGGCGACGGACAGACGGACGTGCAGCAGGCGGCGTCGGCGTCGGCGATGGGCAGCGGCGAACAGCAGGCGGCGTCGGCGTCGGCGTCGGCGGCGAACAGACGGACGAACAGCAGGCGGCGGCGGCGGCGGCGGCGGCGGCGGCGGCGGCGGCAGCGGTTACGACGACGGCGATGGACAGCCAGCAGGCGGACGGACGGACGGACGAACGAACGAACAGCGACAGCAGCGGGCAGACAGACAGACAGACAGACAGACAGACACACACAATCTTCGAAGACGGAGATTCCACCCTGAGAGTAGCCCAGGCTTTGCTATCAGACGCTTTCGAAGGAGGGGATCCAACCCTCTAGATCTTTGTATGTCGTTGTCAATCCTGTTAAATACATTCGTGTCGTTGTTACACAGTGTGAGAACAAATATTCAATCATCATAAAACAACATAATCTGTAAACACACATGTTCGTTAACCCATCACTAGTCACACATGCATTAGACGACAGCTTAATTGCAGTAGTGTGTAATTAAATCTTATAACAGCCACGGGCGTAAAGAGGATGTCCGTCGGAAACAATGTTTTATGCGCAACTCGTATAGATTTCTCGTTCTCCCTTTGTCATACAAGTGGTGCCACGATGCAGCGGCACAAACCGAAATGCCGGCCCTGCAGTCGACAAATAAGAAAACATAGAATGCAGGTTACACATATATAGATACGGGCAGATTATGTTTAGATGCCATAAAGAGCCAGAGGTGCGCAAATCAGAACAGTTCTGTTAAAGGCTGAATAACAACTAAACGAGTCCTTTTTGTTTTCGCTACAGATGTTGTTCCGTTGCGTTAAGACACCAGGTCGTACACTAATTAACTAATATGCTACCCTGTAAGGAAGAGCTCTGCTTTTTGACATTCAAGTTCCGGCCGTGGTGGTCTAGCGGTTCTAGGCGCTCAGTCCGGAACCGCGCGACTGCTACGGTCGCAGGTTCGAATCCTGCCTCGGGCATGGATGTGTGTGATGTCCTTAGGTTAGTTAGGTTTAAGTAGTTCTAAGTTCTAGGGGACTGATGACTACAGATGTTAAGTCCCATAGTTCTCAGAGCCATTTGAACCATTTGACATTCAAGTACTATAAGTTATTCATTCGTTTTCAAAGCTCTTAAATGTACAAATGTGATTGATTCATGAATAGAACCGTAAAATCACAAAGTTTGCGTTTTGCAGTCCACAAATGTTCTATGAGTGCCCCTCGGGTCGCAAGACACACGTCCAAGCAGTTGTCAAGTTCGTTCCATACTTTATGTAGCAATATTCTGTAAGTGACGTACCATCTTCACCACTACCCCCAATCCAGCGATGCAGAAGTTTTTCGTTAAGGTAGCGACTAACATCGAAGCTTCAATGCAGGGGTTCCCCGTCTTGTCAGAAGATGAAATTCTCTGAATCAGTGCTCAGTTGTATAAGTAATCACTGTTACAGCTTACAAAGATAAGAGGCACCCGTCACTGTCCTCTCACGCAACTCCGTCAGTGACATTACGCAGAAAACATTAAAGTTCGGCGAACCTCGTTCATACGCCAGAGTTCCATGAGTAATTTAGAGCCCCACATTTGCACAAGCTGCCGATTCATGTTTGGGTATAAATGGAAAGTTATTTCGTAGCTGAATATCAGCTTGAAGGCCAAATGACCATCCTCCAGTACTTCCTGTATTATAATGCAATATTGAAGATGTTGGCCACAATATTCTGGTTTTGATTGTTGCACGAGCTGCAAACGATACAGTTTGGAAATTAACCCGCTGTTAAAAAATCAAATGGTTCAAATGGCTCTGAGCACTATGGGGCTCAACTGCTGAGGTCATTAGTCCCCTAGAACTTAGAACTAGTTAAACCTAACTAACCTAAGGACATCACAAACATCCATCCCCGAGGCAGGATTCGAACCTGCGACCGTAGCGGTCTTGCGGTTCCAGACTGCAGCGCCTTTAACCGCACGGCCACTTCGGCCGGCTGTTAAAAAATCATCCACACAGTTTACTGTGGTAGTTTAGGTTCGTGGCTTGAGCCGGCCATTGCTTATTGAGGACTGTGTATGAAACTTTCCCTCCTTTTCTCCGTGGTTGCATCTGGCACACTTTGTCAACAGGTACCTTTCTGTTTATACAGAAAACCAGTGTCCCTAAATTTTCGCTACCAACACGAAAGTCTTTGTTTACATGACTCTTCTTTTTCATAATTCCTTCTGAAAGCACGCTTTACTGTTTTCAGCTGTAAATATCACGCATATTGCAACACACAAAACTCTTCTCTTGCTTTCTCGCCATTTTGTCAGTGTACTGTACTCGTAACATCTACTGGTGGGCGAAACGTAAACTCGTTGAGTTTACGGAGCTAGTCATACATCAGTCATATTTGTACATGTAACACTTTAGAAAATATAGAAATTTGAAAATGAAAGAATCATTTATAGTAGCTTCGTATTTTGTTCCTAAACCTTCCCTAATTTCTTTTGTTGGTTCTTAAACGTCAGGATACACGAAAAGAATCATAACCTGTTTCGATATCTTAACAAGTCACTGACATGTACAGCGCAAACCACCATAATGTATGTGATGTAAGATACGTCTGACATTTTCCTTTCCTTTCCTATACAAAGTCGTACCAACAATTGAGGCGTTGTGATCAGAAAAGGGACTTGTCATCATTTTTGGGGTGTATGAGTTATTACTGTAGTTGGTATTTTCACACGATTCCGCATGTGTTGGTTCTGAAATGGGGCTGGTTGAGTGATTTTTTTCCCTGTCAAAACCAGTGTTGAAATTACTTTTCGTGCAGAAAGAGGATTTGTCACAGAGACAAGTACCTATATTGCACGAACGAACGTGAGGCGTGAGGGCAGCACTGTAACGGTTTGCAGTAGTCAGTTGTGAGTTTTCAAAACGGCCTCGGCGATGGAGCCGTCAGACGAGTCCGATGACGATTTCCATGAATTTAGAAGGAAGAAAAGACTCGCCTAATTGTGGAAGAGTAATGTGATTAAACAAAAGAAGGTCAAGGGCACGTTGTGAAAAACTTGTACGAGGAGAAGAGGTGGGAAAATCAGAAATGATCACATTCGATTTCATGCACAACGTGCCCGTTTCACACATAACGATAACTAATGTGTTCTATTTGCGGCAGTCATAGGTATTTATATTTGGTATTCATAGATTTTTCTGATAACAAAGATTTCATTTATATATTTGATGAAGTAACCGCTAAGAAGGGTCCTAATGCAGTGGTTTCTCTCCCTTTTATTTTTTTTTTTCATCAGTCGACTGACTGGTTTGATGCGGCCCGCCACGAATTCCTTTCCTGTGCTAACCTCTTGATCTCAGAGTAGCACTTGCAACCTACGTCCTCAATTATTTGCTTGACGTATTCCAATCTCTGTCATCCTCTACAGTTTTTGCCCTCTACAGCCTCCCTCCAGTACCATGGAAGTCATTCACTCGTGTCTTAGCAGATGTCCTTTCATCCTGTCCCTCCTCCTTATTAGTGTTTTCCACATATTCCTTTCCTCTCCGATTCTGCATAGAACCTCCTCATTCCTTACCTTATCAGTCCACCTAATTTTCAACATTCGTCTATAGCACCACATCTCAAATGCTTCGATTCTCTTCTGTTCCGGTTTTCCCACAGTCCATTTTTCACTACCATACAATGCTGTACTCCAGACGTACATCCTCAGAAATTTCTTCCACAAATTAAGGCCGGTATTTGATATTAGTAGACTTCTCTTGGCCAGAAATGCCTTTTTTTGCCGTAGCGAGTCTGCTTTTGATGTCCTCCTTGCTCCGTCCGTCATTGGTTATTTTACTGCCTAGGTAGCAGAATTCCTTAACTTCATTGACTTCGTGACCATCAATCCTGATGTTAAGTTTCTCGCTGTTCTCATTTCTACTACTTCTCATTACCTTCGTCTTTCTCCTATTTACTCTCAAACCATACTGTGTACTCATTAGACTGTTCATTCCATTCAGCAGATCATTTAATTCTTCTTCACTTTCACTCAGGATAGCAATGTCATCAGCGAATCGTATCATTGATATCCTTTCACCTTGTATTTTAATTCCACTCCTGAACCTTTCTTTTATTTCCATCATTGCTTCCTGGATGTACAGATTGAAGAGTAGGGGCGAAAGGCTACAGCCTTGTCTTACACCCTTCTTAATACGAGCACTTCGTTCTTGATCGTCCACTCTTATTATTCCCTCTTGGTTGTTGTACATATTGTATATGACCCGTATCTCCCTATAGCTTACCCCTACTTTTTTCAGAATCTCGAACAGCTTGCACCATTTTATATTGTCGAACGCTTTTTCCAGGTCGACAAATCCTATGAAAGTGTCTTGATTTTTCTTTAGGCTTGCTTCCATTATTAGCCGTAACGTCAGACTTGCCTCTCTCGTCCCTTTACTTTTACTAAAGCCAAACTGATCGTCACCTAGCGCATTCTCAATTTTCTTTTCCATTCTTCTGTATATTATTCTTGTAAGCAGCTTCGATGCATGAGCTGTTAAACTGATTGTGCGATAATTCTCGCACTTTTCAGCTCTTGCCGTCTTCGGAATTGTGTGGATGATGCTTTTCCGAAAGTCAGATGGTATGTCGCCAGACTCGTGTATTCTACACACCAACGTGAATAGTCGTTTTGTTGCCACTTCCCCCAATGATTTTAGAAATTCTGATGGAATGTTATCTATCCCTTCTGCCTTATTTGACCGTAAGTCCTCCAAAGCTCTTTTAAATTCCGATTCTAATACTGGGTCCCCTATTTCTTCTAAATCGACACCTGTTTCTTCTTCTATCACATCAGACAAATCTTCACCCTCATAGAGGCTTTCAATGTATTCTTTCCACCTATCTGCTCTCTCCTCTGCATTTAACAGTGGAATTCCCGTTGCACTCTTAATGTTACCACCGTTGCTTTTAATGTCACCAAAGGTTGTTTTGACTTTCCTGTATGCTGAGTCTGTCCTTCCGACAATCATATCTTTTTCGATGTCTTTACATTTTTACTGCAGCCATTTCGTCTTAGCTTCCCTGCACTTCCTATTTATTTCATTCCTCAGCGACTTGTATTTCTGTATTCCTGATTTTCCCAGAACATGTTTGTATTTCCTCCTTTCATCAATCAACTGAAGCATTTCTTCTGTTACCCATGGTTTCTTCGCAGCTACCTTCTTTGTACCTATGTTTTCCTTCCCAACTTCTGTGATGGCCCTTTTTAGAGATGTCCATTCCTATTCAACTGTACTGCCTACTGCGCTATTCCTTATTGCTAAATCTATAGCGTTAGAGAACTTCAAACGTATCTCGTCATTCCTTAGTACTTCCGTATCCCACTACTTTGCGTATTGATTCTTCTTGACTAATGTCTTGAACTTCAGCCTACTCTTCATTACTACTATATTGTGATCTGAGTCTATATCTGCTCCTGGGTACGCCTTACAATCCAGTATCTGATTTCGGAATCTCTGTCTGACCATGATGTAATCTAATTGAAATCTTCCCGTATCTCCCGGCCTTTTCCAAGTATACCTCCTCCTCTTGTGATTCTTGAACAGGGTATTCGCTATTACTAGCTGAAACTTGTTACAGAACTCAATTAGTCTTTGTCCTCTTTCATTCCTTGTCCCAAGCCCATATTCTCCTGTAACCTTTTCTTCTCCCTTTACAACTGCATTCCAGTCGCCCATCACTACTAGATTTTCGCCCCCCTTTACATACTGCATTACCCTTTCAATATCCTCATACACTTACTCTCTCTGCTCATCTTCAGCTTCGCGGTTAAAGGCGCTGCAGTCTGGAACCGCAAGACCGCTACGGTCGCAGGTTCGAATCCTGCCTCGGGCATGGATGTTTGTGGTGTCCTTAGGTTAGTTAGGTTTAACTAGTTCTAAGTTCTAGGGGACTAATGACCTCAGCAGTTGAGTCCTATAGTGATCAGAGCCATCTTCAGCTTGCGACGTCGGCATGTATACCTGAACTATCGTTGTCGGTGTTGGTCTGCTGTCGATTCTGATTAGAACAACCCGGTCACTGAACTGTTCACAGTAACACACCCTCTGCCCTACCTTCCTATTCATAACGAATCCTACACCTGTTATACCATTTTCTGCTGCTGTTGATATTACCCGATACTCATCTGACCAGAAATCCTTGTCTTCCTTCCACTTCACTTCACTGACCCCTACTACACTCCTGGAAATGGAAAAAAGAACACATTGACACCGGTATGTCAGACCCACCATACTTGCTCCGGACACTGCGCGAGGGCTGTACAAGCAATGATCACACGCACGGCACAGCGGACACACCAGGAACCGCGGTGTTGGCCGTCGAATGGCGCCAGCTGCGCAGCATTTGTGCACCGCCGCCGTCAGTGTCAGCCAGTTTGCCGTGGCATACGGAGCTCCATCGCAGTCTTTAACACTGGTAGCATGCCGCGACAGCGTGGACGTGAACCGTATGTGCAGTTGACGGACTTTGAGCGAGGGCGTATAGTGGGCATGCGGGAGGCCGGGTGGACGTACTGCCGAATTGCTCAACACGTGGGGAGTGAGGTCTCCACAGTACAGCGATGTTGTCGCCAGTGGTCGGCGGAAGGTGCACGTGCCCGTCGACCTGGGACCGGACCGCAGCGACGCACGGATGCACGCCAAGACCGTAGGATCCTACGCAGTGCCGTAGGGGACCGCACCGCCACTTCCCAGCAAATTAGGGACACTGTTGCTCCTGGGGTATCGGCGAGGACCATTCGCAACCGTCTCCATGAAGCTGGGCTGCGGTCCCGCACACTGTTAGGCCGTCTTCCGCTCACGCCCCAACATCGTGCAGCCCGCCTCCAGTGGTGTCGCGACAGGTGTGAATGGAGGGACGAATGGAGACGTGTCGTCTTCAGCGATGAGAGTCGCTTCTGCCTTGGTGCCAATGATGGTCGTATGCGTGTTTGGCGCCGTGCAGGTGAGCGCCACAATCAGGACTGCATACGACCGAGGCACACAGGGCCAACACCCGGCATCATGGTGTGGGGAGCGATCTCCTACACTGGCCGTACACCACTGGTGATCGTCGAGGGGACACTGAATAGTGCACGGTACATCCAAACCGTCATCGAACCCATCGTTCTACCATTCCTAGACCGGCAAAGGAACTTGCTGTTCCAACAGGACAATGCACGTCCGCATGTATCCCGTGCCACCCAACGTGCTCTAGAAGGTGTAAGTCAACTACCCTGGCCAGCAAGATCTCCGGATCTGTCCCCCATTGAGCATGTTTGGGACTGGATGAAGCGTCGTCTCACGCGGTCTGCACGTCCAGCACGAACGCTGGTCCAACTGAGGCGCCAGGTGGAAATGGCATGGCAAGCCGTTCCACAGGACTACATCCAGCATCTCTACGATCGTCTCCATGGGAGAATAGCAGCCTGCATTGCTGCGAAAGGTGGATATACACTGTACTAGTGCCGACATTGTGCACGCTCTGTTGCCTGTGTCTATGTGCCTGTGGTTCTGTCAGTGTGATCATGTGATGTATCTGACCCCAGGAATGTGTCAATAAAGTTTCCCCTCCCTGGGACAATGAATTCACGGTGTTCTTATTTCAATTTCCAGGAGTGTATATCTACACTCCTGGAAATGGAAAAAAGAACACATTGACACCGGTGTGTCAGACCCACCATACTTACTCCGGACACTGCGAGAGGGCTGTACAAGCAATGATCACACGCACGGCACAGCGGACACACCAGGAACCGCGGTGTTGGCCGTCGAATGGCGCTAACTGCGCAGCATTTGTGCACCGCCGCCGTCAGTGTCAGCCAGTTTGCCGTGGCATACGGAGCTCCATCGCAGTCTTTAACACTGGTAGTATGCCGCGACAGCGTGGACGTGAACCGTATGTGCAGTTGACGGACTTTGAGCGAGGGCGTATAGTGGGCATGCGGGAGGCTGGGTGGACGTACCGCCGAATTGCTCAACACGTGGTGCGTGGGGTCTCCACAGTACATCGATGTTGTCGCCAGTGGTCGGCGGAAGGTGCACGTGCCCGTCGACCAGGGACCGGACCGCAGCGACGCACGGATGCACGCCAAGACCGTAGGATCCTACGCAGTGCCGTAGGGGACCGCACCGCCACTTCCCAGCAAATTAGGGACACTGTTGCTCCTGGGGTATCGGCGAGGACCATTCGCAACCGTCTCCATGAAGCTGGGCTACGGTCCCGCACACCGTTAGGCCGTCTTCCGCTCACGCCCCAACATCGTGCAGCCCGCCTCCAGTGGTGTCGCGACAGGCGTGAATGGAGGGACGAATGGAGACGTGTCGTCTTCAGCGATGAGAGTCGCTTCTGCCTTGGCGCCAATGATGGTCGTATGCGTGTTTGGAGCCGTGCAGGTGAGCGCCACAATCAGGACTGCATACGACCGAGGCACACAGGGCCAACACCCGGCATCATGGTGTGGGGAGCGATCTCCTACACTGGCCGTACACCACTGGTGATCGTCGAGGGGACACTGAATAGTGCACGGTACATCCAAACCGTCATCGAACCCATCGTTCTACCATTCGTAGACCGGCAAGGGAATTTGCTGTTCCAACAGGACAATGCACGTCCGCATGTATCCCGTGCCACCCAACGTGCTCTAGAAGGTGTAAGTCAACTACCCTGGCCAGCAAGATCTCCGGATCTGTCCCCCATTGAGCATGTTTGGGACTGGATGAAGCGTCGTCTTACGCGGTCTGCACGTCCAGCACGATCGCTGGTCCAACTGAGGCGCCAGGTGGAAATGGCATGGCAAGCCGTCCCACAGGACTACATCCAGCATCTCTACGATCGTCTCCATGGGAGAATAGCAGCCTGCATTGCTGCGAAAGGTGGATATACACTGTACTAGTGCCGACATTGTGCATGCTCTGTTGCCTGTGTCTATGTGCCTGTGGTTCTGTCAATGTGATCATGTGATGTATCTGACCCCAGGAATGTGTCAATAAAGTTTCCCCTTCCTGGGACAATGAATTCACGGTGTTCTTATTTCAATTTCCAGGAGTGTAGATTGAGCCTTTGCATTTCCCTTTTCAGATTTTCTAGTTTCCCTACCACGTTCAAGCTTCTGACATTCCACGCTCCGGCTCGTAGAACGTTATCCTTTTGTTGATTATTCAATCTTTTTCTCATGGTATCCTCCCCCTTGGCCTTCCCCTCCCGGAGATCCGAGTGGGGGACTATTCCGGAATCTTTTGCCAATGGAGAGATCATCATGACACTTCTTCAATTACAGACCACATGTCCTGTGGATACACGTTACGTGTCTTTAATGCAGTGGTTTCCATTGCCTTCTGCATCCTCCTGTCGTTGTTCATTGCTGATTCTTCCGCCTTTAGGGGCAATTTCCCGCCCCTAGGACAAGAGAGTGCACCGAACCTCTATCCGCTCCTCCGCCCTCTTTGATAAGGCCGTTGGCAGAATGAGGCTGACTTCTTATGCCTGAAGTCTTCGGCCGCCAATGCTGATTATTTATCAAAATTTAGGCAGTGGCGGCGATCGAACCCGTGAACGAAGACGTTATGATTATGAATCAAAGACGCTACCCCTAGACCGCGGGTACATACTCTCCTTATGGGTTTTATAACTAAACATGTGGCCTCTAGCGTGAACACGTTGTGTGGGTTTTCAGATGCCTGTACAGGACAGAATAGGAATCGCACAATGGTTCAATTTTGGTGCACTTTAGTTCATAGTGGCAGATTTTCCAACGTTTACCACATGTTCCCAACCCGTAGGCATTCCTACAATGCCTGTGATAGGGACTTTACAAGTCTGAAATTACGGAAAAGGGAACAGTGTATACTCCCCACCAATGGTTCACAGTACTTCAGAAAGCAAGGAAACGCATGCATATTGAACTATGCACAAAAGACGCATTTCTTGACTCTCAGAAACATCTAGATTCATCTTTTTAAGAAGTCTGTAACTGTGAAAGGAAAAGAAACGGGCTGTTACGCGTTACAAACAATTTGAGTACACTGACCAGTCAGAATGCGTCTGTTTCAGCCAATAGCAGTGGAATGGTGAAGTATGATTTTCGTCTGGTTGAGGCTTGGACAGTCCCTCATTTCCATAATGTGCCGAGAATATACATGGACGTCATTCCACTGAAACCTGAGAAACTGAAGGATATCGCACTCATGATTGACGTTATCCCTTTGCAGTTTCGTGAGTATTTTTATAGCCTTCTAAAGCAATGCGACATTAATAAACTGACTGGTGGAGAGGACGCCAATGAATCTGGATGAACATATATCTCTATCGATATAAAAAGGATTGTTTAATAAGTAAACCATGTGGAATTAACTCTCCCATGCTACATATGTATGACCATGTTGAAAATTAAAAATAATATTTTGCTTGTAGATGTGGTATTTTGTTTCGCGATACAACATTTTAGTACAATGACTGTTGTTTAAATCAAAAAGGGGATATGTCAGTCATTTTCTGATACCATTTTATAATAGTTGCCTTCATCCTATGATAGCAGATTGTTGGTATAACATTGCATTCTTCCTCACGAGTCAGTGGGACTAACTATAAGGTTTGGGAATAACGCTATTCAGAGCTATACAGTTTTTTCAATATATCTCGGAACATCAGTTGAGTGACATATCCCACTATTGATCTCAACGCCTCAATTGACGTATCACATGAGCAAGCTCCAGTAAATAGAGTAGAATACTCTAAATTTTTGGATCTCTATATTAACGTGAACTTGACCTGGGAGAAGCATATTACTGACATCTCATGCAATTGGGATTGGAACAGCTGTTGTTAATGTAGATTCATTGCTTGACTTATTCATATTCCTGAACACTAATTGCTTAGTAGAACGCTCGAAGTGGGCAATGAATTCTAACGAGTTACCAAGAGACGCATTGTGTGAGGCGCAGTGATCAGTAGTATCGGTCCAGGGAAGCATGCGTGAGGAACGCAGCACTGCGGGCTTTGCGTGGGCGTCGACGCGGAGGTTGCACAAAGGGAGCACACGCCGCTTTGACGGACACGGGCCGGAGCGGCGCCTGCACGCCCCACTGCACGCGACACGGCGGCCCGTGTTCGAACCCCGGTGAGCGCCACCTGCCGCCTGCTGATAACGGCAGCCATCCGGAGGGGATTCCCTCCCCTGGCGCTGTATGTCTCCCACACGCAGTAAACAGGGAATCGCCTCTAACATTGGCTTACAGGAAAATAGCGGATTTACGAAATTTAATAAGGTCAAATTAAGGAGCACTCAGTATGAGAATAACGAAACAAATTTAGTCGGCCTTAATCGCTGTTATATGAATGCGTGGTGTCTGTTATTTCGGACATGTTCACGTGGAATTCGCAGCTGTGATAGATCAAATGTAAATTTAAGGTGGAAGGAGGAGAAGGGAAGGGGAAGGGATTATTGATGTCAGCTGCATCGGAACATTATGTGGAATCAGCGGCGACGAGTGATAATCTCTGTCGGATCGGGACACGAAGTCAGAATCTCCTGTTCACGGGACAATGAGTTAACCATTTGCCCGACTCGGACTCAGAGTTTATCATATCTATCTCGTGACGCTTCACGGGCGCCCCGCCGGCCGGGATGGCCGAGTGGTTCCAGGCGGTGCAGTCTGGAACCGCGCGACCGCTACGGTCGCACGTTCGAATCCTGCCTCGGGCATGCATGTATGTGATGTCCTTAGGTTGGTTAGGTTTAAGTAGTTCTAAGTTCTAGGGGACTGACGACCTCAGCAGTTAAGTCCCATAGTGCTCAGAGCCATTTGAACCATTTTTGAACGGGCGACCTCGTTCGTCCTATCCTATCCAATCCTGTCCTATCCTATCCTATCCTATCCTATCCTATTCACCTATCCGCAGTCCCTGACCATTTTCTCCATGCTCGATACTCTGAGATTCCTACAGGAGTTCGGACATGCTTGTGCATCCGCAGTGAAGAAAGTGTATCCATTGCTTATCTAGGCGAATCAATTATATAAATGCGCGTTTTCTGCCCGAAAGAACAGAGCAGCGTGCTTGGAGGAAATGGTCAGGGGTTGCGGATAGGTGGCGCTCGGTGGAAATGTGGGCCGGCCGTGAAGCGTGCCTAGATATTCAGCGCGGTTGCGAAAGAATTCCGGCTTTGAGTTCCCGTCTGGCACACATTTTCACTCGTCACTGCTGATTCCACGTAGTGTCCCGCTGCAGCTGACATAAGTAAACGCTTTCCTTTCCTTGCTCCCCCTTTCACCTTCAATTAACACATAATGAATCGCTGTTATTAAGTGGCAACATGTTTCAAAGTCTGCAGTTGGTCACACAAGTATGTCGAGTGATGACAATAGAACTGTGAAGAACTGTTCTGGTAAGTATTGAAGGAAACAACAAACAGCTGTTGAAGCCATTCGCCTTGTAACAATAGGTTAGTACCGACCAGACGTATCACACTGCCGAGTTCTCTAAAGATGATGTGAACGTTTTAAGTGACTTTTTTTAACACTGACTAGTGCTATCAAATTGCACAATCCCCTGTTGCAGACTTTGTAAGCTCTTTGCCTCTCTTCCGTATTTTTTAATTAAATATGTATTTTAATAGATTTCCACCTTCTGTAAAATACAAGGTTTTTCTTTTCTTGCCGTTGAGCCATACATGTTTTGACACATGTGCCACATCATTTCTGGGGCTTATTTCCGTCTTCTTAGTAATAACCTGTACACCTTCACCCCTAGTTCCTTAAAGAATCTAACTCCCACATATGAAACAGCTTTAAACGCCTGATTACTTTACAAATTACTTAATATCTGACGTTGGCATGTAAAGCCTTTTTGGTTGTAAACGTGAAACCCTAATTACTGTGATTTTATTAGTTTTGGATTTATCACTGGTAGATTAACGATAAAATCAAACCCGAAACTGGTAAACCATAAGAGTGATAGCCACTTTTATGTTAATGTAGGCCTTTATTGGCAAATATTACACGTTGGCAAACCGTTTATTTTATGCGTGATCAGAGTAAAAATGAATTATAAAAACAGAGTCTATAAACGTCAATTAAACAACATAATTTCACATGTCTACTACAGTTTCGATGAGAAAAGTCTGTGTAAATTTGTCTCCGTTTGAAGAAAATCTCGTTTTTCACTTATTTAAAGACTTATCGGAGATATCTCCTGAACTGTGAGTCGTAAAAGCACTTAATTTTGCAGGTAAATTCAGTGGTGTATGTGAACACTGCCAACAAACAGTAGTCAGAAGCAATTAAGTAATAAACTGAAACGTCTTGCCTGAGGCTTACGTTGGATGGCATGAACAGCGAAAATGTAATAAGCAATAACCTTCTTGTCCTTCAGTTATTTTGAGGTGCCAGCGACCAAAAGTTTGTTAGAAGCCACTGAGTACCATCATTTTCAAATACTGGATGAATGTACATCGCGTAATTTGCGCGCTATGAGATACCCTGCCTCACGACGTATACAGTTTCTTACTTAAATATTTTGAGGTGCCAGCGACCAAAAGTTTGTTAGAAGCCACTGAGTACCATCATTTTCAAATACTGGATGAATGTACATCGCGTAATTTGCGCGCTATGAGATACCCTGCCTCACGACGTATACAGTTTCTTACTTAAATACTTAACTTACTGTGCTAAATCCTAAATGTAAGAGTTTATCTTCTAATAAGTAGATTATGACACCATTTTCAATTTTTTCTTTTGAATGACGGTTCCTTAACCTATTGCTCCACCACCCTTGAAAGTTTACCGTCATACCTCCTTGCCTAGGGACGTCAGATGAAAGTTGATGTCGTCAAGCCCTGAATCAAAATTGCGCAACGGATAACTGGGGAGAGGAGCTTGAGAGCGCTACCTAGAGAGCGTGCCCTTTCTGTACGATACTAGGCAAGGGGCTGGAGGGCTCACACGCTGATGTGTGGGTCCCTGCATTCTATAGGTTTTATTTTAAATAAATTCCTTTAACTTGACTTCTTTGTGATTTTTAAGGTATGTTAAAGACTGATGACAGTTGATTACCTATTTATTTTAAACATTATGACTCGACTTTACAGCGATAGCAGCAATTGTTTCAGTTTACAGATATTACAATTTTACAACTTATAGCTCGGGTATATTATATACTAATCTGCACGCACATTTCTACGGGTAAGACGGAATTGCGTTGGCCAATTGTATACCACCAAAGTCTCCCAATATTTTATACAAGACATTCGCTATGTGAGGAGGATGACGGACAAACTGCGGACCAGATACTTTAACACAGGGGGGTCAAATTTCCGGAATTAAACGAGCACATTCATTACCTTACACAATCCGAAGCTGGAAATAAAAGAATTAATACAAATATTCAAATACCTCACTTCCATGCGTGAACATTGAGGCAGACGCACTGAGGGCACGTCTGCTCACTTACCCGTCTTCTGTAACACTCCTAGAATATGGCGGGCACCCGGAGGTCTTCCTGGGCCCCGGTGGAGGGGGTGGTCGAACCACTTGGCCGTGCCGGCCGGTGTGGCCGTGCGCTTAAAGGCGCTTCAGTCTGGAACCGCGTGACCGCTACGGTCGCAGGTTCGAATCCTGCCTCGGGCATGGATGTGTGTGATGTCCTTAGGCTAGTTAGGTTTAATTAGTTCTAAGTTCTAGGCGACTAATGACCTCAGAAGTTAAGTCGCATAGTGCTCAGAGCCAGTTGAACCACTTGGCCGTGACCAACCTCTCCACCCCAAATCTTGTGACACTGGAAAGTCTTTGACTTTTACCAGCCTGTGCTGTCTCTCTGATCCCCTAGCCAGGAGTAAGGTTGGCACTACTATACTGCAGAACTACCTCCCAACAAAGATTTGGCCACGCTTTACGGAAAGATGTGAGGAGGATTAGGAAAGTTCATGTGCAGATTCACATTCACGTACAAGAAATGCATAATACACGACACATATAAATACGTATTATGAAGCCTGACACATTTCTTTCCACCCGTCCACATGGGTTCTGTTGCACCAGCGGCCGGCCGCGTCGTGTAATAAAATTGGCTGCGGAGCCGCCTCTGTTTCTATTTCCCGGTGCGAGCGAGCAGCGAAACCTGCTGCTTACAGAGCGGAAACTACTGTACTGTTTCACCATTCCTCATCCCCTTCAACACCCAATAAAGCTCCAAAACCTCCCCCTCACTGATACAGATACGCTTTCAGGGCTGAGTCCTTCGAATAGCCTCTCTCACTCTTGTCAATTTTATTAACTACTTAATTAAAGTGATCTAATTAATTAATCCCTCCCCCTGTGGTAAACTCCTCCCCACTCACCCTCTCCTTTCGGGAAATTTGTCACGCTGTGCTGGAGAGGAAGGATCTCATGACAGGAATTTCAATCAATTAGCAGAAGATATATAGTTTACTTATTAAAAAAAGACTCAGTTTGCACGGGTTAGATCTCTCTTTGTCATCATTCTTTGCTGTTTGGGAAGATGGAGATCTTAAAAATACATCGACAACAAGCAATTAAATCGATCGCATTTTTTTATTCCGAAAGGTGCAGTGAATACTGTCACGAAACACCCATTACACGTAAATTCGCTGTTAAAAATCTTTCAGTCACGAAGCACGCACCGTCCGTCATTCCGTCGTGCCACCCGTACAGGATGCTCTGAGTCGGGGTCAACCGGCGGCCTCCAGAGAAGCGGCAACGTGTCCGTCAGCGGTCGCGCCTCGTGCCACCCACGACTGAGAGACCAGATGCCACGCTAATCCCCTGACAAAAGCACCCGAGAAATTCCCGTCGAAACACATGCTCTCTCTCTCAAGGGGTCACATACTGTCGCGGCCACTGTAGACCCACACTCACCATCGATCGCAGTCGGACGCAACTGCAAACAAAGCAGCGTTTAGTAGGTAAACCTCTGTGGAATAAAACGTATGCGAGATGCCTTCCTTCCTATGCAAATGACTTACTGAGAATGGATTCGACCATGAGCTCTAAGTTGCCGGTTATGGTGGAGCGAAAGGCCCTTGTAACGTTGGCTCAAATGGCTCTGATCACTATGGGACTTAACATCTATGGTCATCAGTCCCCTAGAACGTAGAACTACTTAAACCCAACTAACCTAAGGACATCACACAACACCCAGTCATCACGAGGCAGAGAAAACCCCTGACCTCGCCAGAAATCGAACCCGGGAACCCGGGCACGGGAAGCGAGAACGCTACCGCACGACCACGAGCTGCGGACCCCTTGTAACGTTCCCCTTTACTTCTATCGACAATGATAGAAGTATATGACCGTGTAAGCATGTGCCTAAACAATTGGAATAAAATTTTGAAAAGGCTATCGTTCCGAAGATTCAATATGAAGTCGATAAATGAGGGGGAGGTTAACAACAAGATGCCTTCGAAGACAACCCCCCCACAGAATTTTGAAATGACAATAATTAAATATTAATGGGCATAGACCCCAAAGTGTGACTTCCCAGCAAAAATAAAAGAAAACTCAATGATAATGAAAACGTGCCAAAAGTTAGTTCCCTACAAGATTACTGAATAATAATGGCCCAATGTAAACTCAACACAAAAATTGAGAAATGAACATTAATCATTAAACCCACAATAATAGGGAAGCATCGCTGACCTTAGGCCCTGTGCATTAATTAATCTGATAAATTGATTCAGGGAGGAAAAGCATAGGAAATATTGTTTCAATTGGAATGATTCTTTTTTAAAAAAAAAAAACGATTGCTTTGAAAACAAAATTATTATTGGGGCATTTCTTGAACAAATTAATTACAATTGACATACATTACATTATCAGATGTGCGCAATGCTGCTTTATTACCTTATTTAAAAATATGCCTCGTCCCGAACCTTGACCAGAGACCCATGTCGACGCCCGCCGACTCCTCACACACTATTCCGACTGAGTACAACTCGCAACTGAACTCTCGCGCATTCAAGTGCAGACTAGCAACGATAAACAACTCTCTGGTCAGAGATTCTGTCATGCCTCGCCATCGCTGGTACTGAATACATACGCGTTTCATAACCCTCCACTGGTAGGGGGGGGGGGGGGGGGGCAAAAATTTGGCAGCGATGGTGAGTCATTTGGACTTGCCATGAGCAACAAATTTTTTTTGACTAATTAACTTTACAATCACAGAATATACAGATGTAGAACATGAAGTAAATGTGATGCACATGTACCGAGTACAAAACATATTAGACAATAACAAAATGTAAGTACAAAACATATTAACAAATGACATAAGTGCAAACGCACTGAAAAACTCTTCAGCATTTTCACAACAAATAAACGTAATGGCAAAAAAATCATGTTGACAAGTGACATAAGTGCACATGTACTATAGTTCAGAACATATCAGGAAATCACAAAATGAATATACGATAAGTAGAAATCATGTTAGAAAAATGACAAAAGTGCACACGCACTGCAGCTCAGAATATATCAGCAAATCACAAAATGTATATACAATAAGTAGAAATCATGTTAGAAAAATGACAAAAGTGCACACGAACTGTAGTTCAGAATATATCAGCAAATCGAAAAAAATGTATAGACCATGAATACAAATGATGTTAGCAAAAAAAAAAAAAATGATTTTCACTATGTTACAAGAATTAGGATAGGAAAGGGAAGGATTGCATCATGGTTGTAGCACTTTAGGTTGCACGCAGCTGCACTGAAAGTCTATATCTTTCCACAGAAGTACAACACCAAGTGAGACAATCTGAAGTTCTTTTCCCAGAAGTGTTTATCAGCGTAGCCAAGACACTGAAATGTCGTAGTAATTTTCCATTTTATCATTTTGGCAGTACATCACGTACACCAAACAGTGGGACCATAATAACGTCTCCATCGCTCACGGTGGTGGACAGCATGTTGTGTCAACACCACGCTCTTACAAGGCACACCAACGTAGAATTAGTGCAAAAACCAAATATAGTGCTCCATGATCAAGAGGATATAAAGGGCAAATGGATATTGCAGTAATTCAGGGTAGTTAGGTCAGAAGGTGAAGGACATTAAGTCACATACTAGTCTTCATTGGGAATTACATTAGTAGTTTGCGGCATTCATAGCCCAGTTATTGAACATTTCTGTACCATGTATGTAGTATTACAGAAAACTGTTCATTAATTGTTTTACAGAGAACATTGGCACTCATTCTCTAATTACAAATCATCAGAAGTCATTACTTAAAACAGGAGGTAGCCAATAACAGAATAATGTTGATAAATAATCATTGGTCATCCCAGTACAGTAATCACTTGCATTCATTTCCCAATTACAAAGCATTATTAATTAATCAGTAGCATTCATTTCCCAGTTACAAAGCATTATTAATTAATCATTGGTCATCTCAATACAGTAATCAGTAGCATTAGCATTCATTTCTCAGTTACAAAGCATTATTAATTAATCATTGGTCATCTCAATACAGTAATCAGTAGCATTCATTTCCCAGTTACAAAGCATTATTAATTAATCATTTGTCATCCCAATACAGTAATCAGTAGCATTCATTATTCAAGTGACATACTATTCAGAGGTAATCAGTATTACTCAGAACTCTCTTAAACTGGTATCATTATTTGGGACTGGTAATACATTTTTTTGTTAGCAATGCATTGCTTTGGGTATTTATAGGGGAAAGCAAGAAGAGAAAAAGAAAAAATTTGCTTCTGGGTTGTTCCTGTAAATGAAAATGTGTAACGTCATTCGTCATTAGTCAGCTGTAGCAAGGTTATGAAACAAGCAGAGTATAAGTAATCACATTCATAAATGACATAGATTTAATGAACAACTGCTTATAGCACATTAATTTCATAAATAATTTCTCCTGCAAAAATATATAAAAAAAGGGATTATTAAGCTGAAAGAAGAAATGCATTTTATGCTGAAAAGTAGTGAACTTCGAATTAACAGGTAGTGAAATTTGTATAAAGATGTGTTCCATAACTGTCCTTTCCAAAACCTTCAGTCATTATACTATGCAATACAGCATGTGCTGTCAAAGCGAACTGCAACAAATACTTAAATAACTACATAGCATAAATACATAACTTCCACATTATCCTCATCTGTAAAGAAAAACTTCATTATCCATCAATTCATTATCTATATTATCATAACTCCATTATTATCATCACCTGTAAAGAAAAGTTCTGCAAGGTTCCACATTATCCTCATCTGTAAAGAAAAACTTCATTATCCATCACATCATTATCTATATTATCATAACTCCATTATTATCATCACCTGTAAAGAAAAGTTCTGCAAGGTTCGCAGGAGAGCTCCTGTAAAGTTAGGAAGGTAGGAGACGAGGTACTGGCAGAAGTAAAGCTGTGAGTTCTGGGCGTGAGTCGTGCTTCGGTAGCTCAGTTGGTAGAGCCCTTGCCCGCGAAAGGCAATGATCCCGAGTTCGAGTCTCGGTCGGGCACACGGTTTTAATTTGCCAGGAAGTTTCATATCAGCGCACGCTCCGCTGCAGAGTGAAAATCTCATTCTGGAAACATCCCCCAGGCTGTGGCTAAGCCATGTCTCCGCAATATGCTTTCTTTCAGGAATGCTAGTTCTGCAAGGTTCGCAGGAGAGCGTCTGTAAAGTTTGGAAGGTAGGAGACGAGGTACTGGCAGAAGTAAAGCTGTGAGTTATGGGCGTGAGTCGTGCTTCGGTAGCTCAGTTGGTAGAGCACTTGCCCGCGAAAGGCAAAGGTCCCGAGTTCGAGTCTCGGTCGGGCACACGGTTTTAATCTGCCAGGAAGTTTCAAAAACTTCATTATCCATAGTAGCATATTCTTCATCATTATTCATCAGCATTCATTATCATCTGCAAAAAATCACTTCATTACTCATTATACAACTATTCCTTATCTCTAGTATATTCCATCACTAAAACTAAGATGTGTAGTTCTGTCTGACAGCCTGCATCAATCGCCTCGTATTCTGAAAGAAAAAATTTGTTAAGACTGCTATTCTACGATGTGTATAGTATATTCTTGTAAATGCTTGTTAATTCTGATCCATTTACTCTTCATCACGAAGTATTGCATTCTCTTTCGTTCATTCCGAAGGTGAAATTCTCATTTTGTTTAATTTATTTCTTTCACGCATCATTTCTTTCTGAAATTGATGAACAAAGATTAATATCTTGCGTTTACGTCATATACTCACTAAATAATGACTGGTTTATGGTAACATAATTAAGCATACAGCATAACATGACAGAAAACGTAATATGTGAAAAACTTATATAGTGTTCAGAGGCAAAAATGTACTCAGTGTAACACAATGTAACAGTAAAGTAGTCACGATGTTGAGATATCATAAGGCAAAATGTCAAAGTCAACTGGTGTTTGCTATATCTTAACTATTTCATAGTGCATACAAACAAAACATGAAACAATCGTATATACCTAAGAAAGACAAAAAATGTGACGTTCGTTGTGTTCAGCTTGTATGTTGTGTAGTTAATAGAGACGAGAATTAAAGACTTTAATGGAGAGAAAATTTAATAAAATTAATATGTCACTAGATAACGTTGCATAATTATTCATAAGATACGTAAGTTTCTCTGGAAAAAATGTGCACAGTCTGATATGTAACGACCACAAGAGCGACCTGCTAACCTTACCTTGCCGGGCATTTGCAAAGAAAAAATACGATAATCATCAATACGTAGTCACATAAATATAATTGCATAAGTGATCATAAAATGTGTAAATTCATCTGGGAAAATATGCACGGTCTGATGTGTAACGACAAGAAGAGCGACCTGCTAACCTTACCTTGCCGGGCACTTGCCAAGAAAAAATACGATAATCATCAATAAGTAGTCATGTGAATATAATTGCATAAGTGATCATAAAATTAGCAAAATGCCATTATAGCATGTTAAATCATAAGGTGTCTTCATTCAATAAAAGGTTTGATGTTTGACCAGTGGTGAGTGCCTTTGGATTTTCTGGTTCTCAAAGGTTCAACGTGTACAACATTGGGGTGAGGAAAACTGCGAATCCGATATGGACCTGCGTATAGAAGTTCAAATTTACTGCACCTACCTTTTCCTTTGTTGGATAAATAGTGTGTACGTACTAATATTTTCTGTCCAATGTGAAAGTCACGGCGTGTACAAACCTGTTTTTGCTGTCTTCTCCGGCGCTCTGCGGCACGTTTGATGTTGTTCAGCGCAATGTCGATTATTTCGTGGTGTCGTAATCGACGAGATGTAGGAAAGTTTACTAATTCTGTAATTTTGTTAGGTGGTTCAACATTTTTCAGTATAACAGACGGAGATAGGATAGTGGATTCATTTGGAATGGAATTAATTACATCTTGGAATGAGAATATGTGTGTGTCCCAATCAATATGTCTTTTATGGCAGTATATTCTACACAGTTTACCAATTTCTTTCATTAATCATTCACAAGGATTCGAAGAAGCATGGTACTTGGATATATAGATCGGAGAAATGTTTCTAGCTCGTAACATACGTGTCCATATAGCAGAAAGAAATTGTGATCCATTGTCAGAAATTACTTTCAACACATGCCCTACATGAAATAGAAAATGCTTTACAAATGCTTTCGAAACGGTTTTAGCAGTAGCTTTGCGTAACGGAGTGAAAGTAACATATTTTGAAGTGAGTTCAACAGCGACAATGATGTAGCAGAAACCTCTATTAGTTCTCGGAATTGGACCAAAAATGTCTACAGCGGCCATAAGTCTCAATTTAACAGGTATAATTGGATGTAATGGAGGAATATGTGAAGTTGTGTCTGACTTAGCTTTCTGGCAGATTTTACATGACGCTAAAACTCGTCCTATACATTTCTCCATGTTGGCAAAATAACAGTTCTGTCTCAGTATAAGAAAACATTTTCTGGTTCCGTAATGTGCGTAACTTAAATGAGTATACCATATTAATTTGTTAACCAGTTCGTCAGGAATGCATAATAACCAATTGTTGCTGTCAGGATGAGAGCGGCGAAACAGAATGTCATTGCGTACAGTGTAATGGTTTCTAATCGTAACATTATTCCTATCTTGCCAAAGGTGTTTAATTTCTTTCCACACGTTGTCTTTATTTTGCTCTTTTGCTATGTCCTGTAATGACAACGAAATAAAATTTTCAAATGCAACTTGCTGAATGTACATGACGCTGAAATTTGCTTTGCAGAAGTTGGTTGCGATGTCTTGCTGATTGTTGCTGAGAGAACGAGATAGTGCGTCTGCTATAACATTTTGTGTGCCGGGAATGTGAACTATTGTGAAATTAAATTCCTGTAAATAAAGCTTCCATCTGCTTAATCTATCGTGTGTGAATTTAGCTGAAAGTATAAATTGTATCGCTCTGTAGTCTGTGTAGACGGTGGTATGCCTTCCATAAAGAAAGTGCCTAAATCTCGTAAAAGCCCAAACAACACGTAACGTTTCCAGTTCTGTAACAGAATAATTTCGTTCAGCAGGTGACAGAATGCGACTTGCAAATGCGATGTTTTTAATTACTGTTGAGCCATCTTCTTCAATTTCCTGAAAAATATGTACGCCTAAAGCGGTGTTTGAACTGTAGGTGGCAATGGAAAAATTTCTGGTAAGATCTGGGTGCGATAAAAGTGGTGCATTCAACAAAGCATGTTTCACGTTCATAAATTCAGAATGTGCTTGCTTATCCCAGGACCAAATAGTGTTTTTACCTGTCAATTGGCATAATCTAGGTGTGTCTAAAGCAGAGTGATGAATAAATTTACGAAAAATGTTAATTAAACCTAAAAAGCAGCGTAGTTGTTTTTTTGTTGTAGGAACAGTAATGTCACGTAAAGCTTGAAGTTTTTCCGGATCAGGCGCAATGCCTTCTGCTGAAATTACATGTCCAAGAAATTTTATAGAAGTTTTGCCAAAGTGCGATTTACTGAGATTAACTGTGAGTCCTTGTGCACGAAAAGTTTGTAACAGTCGTTCTAAAATCATAATGTGTACAGACCACTTAGCTTCTGCCATAAGAATGTCATCTACGTACGTCGTGATTCTGTCTTTAAGTTCGGTCGGAAGTATTGTGTTCAAACCGCGAATAAAAGCTTCAGAAGAAATAGTTAAACCGAATGGTAATTTACAAAATTGATAACAGTCACCGAAACAGAGAAAAGCTGTATACTTTCTGCAATTCGGATGAAGCTGAATTTGCGAAAATCCCGATTTCAAATCTAGTGTGGAATAAATAGCCGTACCATGAAATTTCTGTAGTAGTTCTTCTAGTGTCTGTGGTCGATCTGTTTCATTAATAATAATGTCATTAATGTGACGCGAATCAAGTACAAGGTGAAGTGAGCCATCCTTTTTCTTGACAATATGTAGCGGGTTTATGTACGGACTAACTGCCGGTTCAATAATTCCTTGGTCAAGCATAGTTTGCAACTCTTTTTTAACTTGCTCTCTATGGATACATGGAATGGGATAATGCTTGGCTTTAAATGTGTCGTGCTGTTTGACTTGAAATTCATACATAAAACCGGACATAGTACCAGGAATATTGTCGAAAACTGGAGCTTGCTGTAAAAGAGTTTTGTGTAGTTGCGTGCGTTCGTCGTCTGTATTTGCACTGCTTTGTTTAACTTTATCAGAAATCATCTGCATTACATCATAGTCAGCTTCGTCTGGAATATTATAGTTATGTACGTACGTATCCGTGAACAATGTGGAATTACAGTCTATGTTACGTGATGCGGAAATGACCTCTGTGCGATTAATTGTTTGTTCTTCCGCAGATAGAGTGTGCTGAAATTCTAAAGCCAGTTGTACATTTTCATCCTTTAACATTAAATAGGAATTTTGAAAATCAATAACTGCGTCGTGTTGTACCAGAAAATTAGTATCTAAAATAACGTCTGTTGTCAATAAAGGAACAATCCAAAAATTTGAGAGAAAAGTATGACCTGTAATACAAAATGATAAATGTATCTGTAATTTAACGTCTACTCCCTTACTCGATACTGCTCCTTTTACTTTCGTTTTGCCTAATGGTAATGTAGGATACGTATTCTCTTTGTTACGCTCGTTAAAAGTTTCTTCATTTATTACTGACATAGGTGATTCGGAATCGATCACTGCTGAAAATTTCGATGAACCAATTTTAATTTCGATGACAGGGTGTGAAATGGTTTTTTGAACAACTGGTCTTTCCTGCAGAAGAGTGTCTCTTATATCGTCAGAAGTAATTACATTTTCGTGAACAACATTCTGCGTGTCTAAAGTAGTGCTCGTGTTACTGGAAGATGCGACCTGTACAGTATCTAGTCAGATTCTATCTGACGTGTTATTATTTTCTGGAGGATGTTGTGGCATTTCGACTATTTGAACTGTTCTGTTATTTCTTCCTGACGTATTACGCTATAGATGACACCTATTGTCTGGTTCATTCATGATAATATGTTGTTGCTGATCATTTTGCTGCTGGTAAGACCGGCTGTTATTAAACGTTTACGCCGGCCGTGGTGGTCGTGCGGTTCTAGGCGCTCCAGTCCGGAGCCGCGCTGCTGCTACGGTCGCAGGTTCGAATCCTGCCTCGGGCATGGGTGTGTGTGATGTCCTTAGGTTAGTTAGGTTTAATTAGTTCTAAGTTCTAGGGGACTGATGACCACAGCAGTTGAGTCCCATAGTGCTCAGAGCCATTTGAACCATTTTGTTATTAAACGTATGTTGGTAATTGTGCTCATTGTTTTTACGTCTGTCGTGATGGTCATTTCTATACGGTGCATTGCGATAGGAATTGAAATAATGTGTTTTCTGTACGTAGTTATTTCTTTGCTGCCGTGCGTTACAATTTGTTGGAGCTGAGACTATACGTGCACGCGGTGAAACATTAAAGTTTGGTTGACCTTGTAGACTTCATTGTTGGTTACTTATGCTAAGCGGCTGACTTTCATGCTGTTGTGGTGAAAAACATCTATTGTTACCAAAATGTGGTTGCGACTCCTGAAAATTTTGTACATACTGATGATTAAAATTTTATCTGTTATAATGTTACGGCGATAGTTGTCATTTCGGGAGTGTCTAAAGGAACTGTCACTTTCGGTAAAATTTGTCATATCGGGTTTTCTTGACACATTCTTAATCCTAGATAGAGCAATAGTTGAAGAGCTGTTCTGCTAGATATAAAGGATAGTAGAAGAGAAGGCAGCAGTGCAGAAAACTAAAGATGAAACAGCACTACTACAGCTCGGGGCCCTATGCACGCTACGGCACATATTCATTAAAGCGTAATGAATCCCCTGAGGACAATTACGCGCTGGAAATAAATTTTAGCTTTTGCGTTACAGGCAATGGCGGAAAAAATCCACAAACAAATTGCTGTATCCACGCTAATTCCAATTTCTGCACTACAGGCAATGCTGGTGAAAGTACAAAAATAAATCGACGTATCCAGGTCAATGTATGTACCTGTGCTCTGTCATTTTTAAATTTCTTAGATTTTCTTACGGATAAAAATTGCTCGTAATCAACGTTATCGTCTCTGAATTTGAGAACACGTTCAAGTTTGTGTGACAATCTGTTTGTCTGTATCATTTCGGATTTCAAGTTGCGTAGCTTTTCAGATTTTAAGTCGCGTAGCTTTTCGGATTTTAAGTCGCGTAGTCTCTGTAAATTGCTCAAATCATACGCGCTGCGTGAGTCTGACAAATGTTCGCAAAGTGGCGTCTGCTGTGATGTGTTAAACCCTGAAACATTTTTTATCTCAGTTACCTCTTGCTGTAAACGTGACAATTTTCTACGTAAGGTGTTATTAAATGAATCGATCTCATTGAGTGTCTGTTGTAGATTTTGAAATTCAGGTGTTTGATTAAATGAAACCGGTGAGGTAACGTCTGATTTGCTGTCATTACTACTTTCAATAACGTCAATACGACTGGCCAATTCATCATATTTTTCAGTCAGTATTTTTACCTGATCATCTCTTTTAGTGTCACAAGCATTAATTTGTTTTTTAATTTTACGTGTGGTTTCGTTCATTTTTTTAACGTCTGCGTTGATGACATCAGAATCCTGTGTTATTTCTAATTGTTCGAGTCTGTCGGTCACTGTTTGAAAATCTACTGCGTGTGTGTCTGTTTTCGATTTAAGATCAGCAATTTCATTACGTAATTCTGTGTTCGACTGTTTGATGGTATTAATTTCATCGGACACTGAAGCAATACTGTTGTCTACGTACGTTTTTGCTTTCGCAAACAATTTACGTTTGTCTTTCTGTCTCTGTGCAGTGATTGTTTCCATTACTTGTCGTTTTACTTTATTCTGATCCTGTATAAATTTACGGAAACGCGTATCACTGTTTTGTAGGTGAAGATTAAAGCGCTCGTCAATTTGAATATTCTGTTGTTCGAATTTCGCGTCTATCTTTGCGTCCATTGTGCGCGAAAGTTCTGCTGTCATTAATTTAAACTCGTCCCGTAATTGTGTTGCTTTTTCAGAGCATTGTTTAGCGACTCCGCTAATTTCGT
Source organism: Schistocerca piceifrons (assembly GCF_021461385.2). Classification (NCBI taxonomy): domain Eukaryota; kingdom Metazoa; phylum Arthropoda; class Insecta; order Orthoptera; family Acrididae; genus Schistocerca; species Schistocerca piceifrons. The sequence goes on from NC_060141.1 coordinate 87,352,913, forward strand.
CTCTAAGTGTTTCTGTTGTAGCTGTTTGCATTTCCCTTAATTATTGAGCAACAGATCTAATTTCTTCGCTACTTTTTGTTGAACAAGCCTCAATTTCCTCGCGTGACTGTTCCTTAGTGTCATGACACTGCGCGGCAACGGCTCAAATCTGTTCACTAAGCTGTCTGGAATTGTTATCTAATTTTTCATTAAGGTGTTCGTTCTGTTCACTAGAAATTTCCTTTAAATTGTTTGTTATCTTCACTCTGTTGTTTGGTAATCTCGTTTTGTTCTGTCTTAAACTGTAGCAATACAGCCATAATTTGATTCAAGCCAAAAGTAACCGCTGCATTCTCTGTGCCATATGATGCTGTATATGCATTTGTCACGTTTTCTGTATCCATTAGGATATTCTGTGATTTGCTAGTCGGATGTGCACAGTTAGTCACTATTTCGGAATCAAGTAAATCCGTCCTACTTTGAGTATCCTGTTCATTTTCATTAGAAAAATTTGTCTGTTCGTCACGTGAATTTTGCGAACCGGTTGTGTTAAGCTGGGCGGCGCTCATTGCAATAGAGCACCCCGCGTCATCAATTGTCGTCAAAGTGACAGAGGACACAATTAAGTTCGCTTGTTCATCATTAAGATCTACATCATTATTAGTGGTCGGTACGTGCTGATTGTCAGTAAACGGAGGATTGTCATCATTGCACTGTGTGTCACAAGTACCATCGGTGAAGTTATTTAAATCGGTAATTTCATTCATTACACCTCGCGATGTACTATTAATAGTTTTTCGCGGCATTTTTACACAAATCACAATTATTCACAAATGAGACAAAGACAATGCAAAATCCAACAAACAAAAATACAACAAAGAGCAATGAACTGCCGATGATCTGTGGAAAGAAAGTCACAAAATTAGTAAATGGGTTGCGCCAAATGCTAATTATATTTTAGTAAATAAGAGCAGATATCTGGCTACTTTTCAGAAGATTCCCAAAGAAATACGATCCTGGCCGGATGTCGCCAAGTGTAACCTCCCCACAAAAATTTGAAAGAAAATATTTAAATGTAAATGGGCATCGTGCTAAACGTAACCTCCCAGCAGAAATAAAAGAAAACTCAATGATAATGAAAACGTGCCAAAAGTTAGTTCCCTACAAGATTACTGAATAATAATGACCCAATGTAAACTCAACACAAAAATTGAGAAATGAACATTAATCATTAAACCCACAATAATAGGGCAGCATCGCTGACCTTAGGCCCTGTGCAATAATTAATCTGATAAATTGATTCAGGGAGGAAAAGCATAGGAAATATTGTTTCAATTGGAATGATTCTTTTTTTTTAAAAAAAACAATTGCTTTGAAAACAAAATTATTATTGGGGCATTTCTTGAACAAATTAATTACAATTAACATAAATTACATTATCAGATGTGCGCAATGCTGCTTCATTACCTTATTTAAAAATATACCTCGTCCCGAACCTTGACCAGAGACCCATGTCGACGCCCGCCGACTCCTCACACACTACTCCGACTGAGTACAACTCGCAACTGAACTCTCGCGCAGTCAAGCGCAGACTAGCAACGATAAACAACTCTCTGGTCAGAGATTCTGTCATGCCTCGGCATCGCTGGTACTGAATACATACGCGTTTCAAACTTATTCCGCCTACTTAATTACTATAAAATTTAGCACGATTGTTCGAAAGGTTTGTGCTATCATTCACGTACTGTACCGAGTACGGGTACCACGTGGATCGGAACACAATAATAAGAGTTACTGAAATAATTATAGCTAGAAGAAATACGGTCGCCAGCCAAATTGGGCAAAATTTCTGTTCGGTAGGTGAATTAATTAGCGGAACAGTCAATGGCAAGAATTACTCCAACACTCGCGGCAACAGACGGCTGCACGCACGTTAGCAAAAACAATTGAAACATTTACGTAATAAAGCGAGAAAGAAAATAGTTTGCACTCGAAATATCATTAACTAATAGAGCTGAAATTTTGAAAACATACAAGATAACACTTAGATTAATGGTTACTTACTGTTGTAAGTGACAATGGCGCTACCTCACAATAACGTCTACTAAAAATGGCAAAAAATAATTAAAAGAAACTCTATTGACTTCTGAACAGGGAAGTAGAAATTGATAATTACTGTGTCAATAGGTAATAATTATACTTTAGCACGACCGCAAGTCAAAATGTGAACCAGAACTTCACTAACAACAAATTACAATAATCACTGATATTTGCACTCACTCATTAACTCTAGTTAGTGCATTTGTTCATTGTGCCAGGAATGATTTTAATTTGATTAGTTACAATTTGCAACAATTAGATCGCCTCAGACTAAAGTTGAAATTTAAAGTTAGTAAGACTGAAATTACTGACTGTTTTAAGTTCAAATCTTAAATCTAACTGAATCATTTAGTTCATAAGCAAAATTAACTGGCACTGCAATTTTCATTTTTCATAAACGGTACTCGGATTATTGCAACAATAGGGCAGGACAGGAACCTACTTGGTGAATGATTTTAGGAGAATCACGGGTAAACAGTTTTGATTAAACTATGGTAATTATTCAGTCGCAAAACACCACAAAGCTGAGTAACGCCGTTACAAAACTAGTTGACACTAAGCTGTGCTGCAGCAATCTCACTTCAGTCCATTCTCGCCGTGACGAAGTTGCTGACGACGATACTGCTGCTGGCTCCTTTCCATGATAATTAGCGAGCACGGGAGTCACTGGCAATGATATTGGCGTGGCGGGTTCTTGATGTTGCTGCAAGCCATATTTCCACCGCTCACGCTCATCACTTGTCACGTGCCGCTAAACAATCACTCCTCCAGTCCAGTGCACACCATTCAGGCGTCCGCTCTTCACCAAGTCTCACACCAGAGTTCTCTCTCTGTGTAGCGCGCGCTCTGACGTAATATCCTCCCGCGTCCAGAGACGCCGCTACTCCAATGATACTTATTCGCTGACAAAAACCTAACGTTTCCCTAACATTCCCTCAGCGATTACTCAGCGATATTTACATAATATACATAACTGATTATACAGCAAAATATACAAATTAATTCATAAAAAAATGGTTCAAATGGCTCTGAGCACTATGGGACTTAACATCTATGGTCATCAGTCCCCTAGAACTTAGAACTACTTAAACCTAAGTAACCTAAGGACATCACACAACACCCAGTCATCACGAGGCGGAGAAACTCCCTGACCCCGCCGGGAATCGAACTCGGGAACCCGGGCGTGGGAAGCGAGAACGCAACCGCACCACCACGAGCTGCGGACAATTAATTCATACATCGTGTACATATAAATTTACATAAAGATAAAAGCAAGTATATTTACAATAATAAATGGTCAAAGAGCACATCGGCATGAACGTGTTACACCCTCACGACAAGAAATTCAATTATATGGCTTAGGATACACTGTTTATTTATGAAATTCAATTTGCTTTGGCTGGATCTCACTTTTATTTGGTGGTGAAAGCTCATATCCAGCAACTACATGTCCTAATTACGAAATTACGCGTCTACAGACTGAATGTGTAGTCTTATTGGAACACTTCCCTAATGTTCACTGAACTTGACATGCGTGGATGGACCGAGTTAGTGCTCAGTGCCATCACCACAGGATGTTCAGCTCCCTCCATCCCCTCAACCCTCGCCTCCACCCCACCCACCCCTCCCAGAAAAGAAATGCTAGGAAAAGGACTCACTCTGTGCTAGAGAGGGAGGATCTTACGACACGGAATTCAAATCAAAGTAATTAATATATTGTTACATATTTTTTATGTAATCATATTAACAGAATCTTCCGTCGGTTCTTGGTAGAACAACATTATAATAATAAATGAAAAGCACCAGTTTGCTTTTGTTCTACAATATTATTTTTATTGCTAACCGGTTTTCGGCTTACAAGGCCATCTTCAGGCATTTACTGAGTATTATCACCAAAGAAATACTGGTTTAGATATGTAGATGATGTCCTGTGTATGTGGACTGGTACTACAAGACAACTCAACACATTCTTGAAAAACCTAAACGGTCAACATAAAAATATCCAGTTCACTATGGAAATTGGCAACAAATCCATAAACTTCTTAGATCTCACCATAGACATCAGTACACACACACATTGTTTCAAAATGTACAGAAAAACAACAACTACAGACACAGTAATACCTTCTTGCTCACAACACCCCATAGCTCACAAACATGCAGCTTTCCACTCAATGGTACACCGTCTCATATCCATCCCCATGTCCAGAGATGATTTTAAAGCAGAGTTAGATACAATAAAATTTATTGCCTCAGCCAATGGCTACAATCCAGTTCTTATTGACCACATCTTGCACAGGAAACAAAAACGGAAAATTATCCCCCTTCTCTATGCCCCACCTGCTTCCCCATCCACTGTCTGCAAGAAATGGTGTACTCTACCATTTCTAGGTAAGGTATCACAGACTATAGCCAAAGCACTGAAATCCTGCAAGTATAGGGTTTCCTACTATGTCAGGAACACTACAGCCCAGTGTGTTTTTAATAGCAAAGATAAGATCCAGTTATTAGCCAACAGTGGGGTATACAAAATCACCTGTTCTGATTGTGACAAATTTTACATTGGTCAGTCAGGCAGAGACATATCAACCAGGCTGGCTGAACATGAACGCAGCTGGAGGTTGCAGAATTCAGACTCTGCATTTGCTGAGCATGTACTGAGTGAGGGTCACAACTACCAGCCAGTGTCCCATGTACTTCACTTAGCAAACAAAGGACATAAACTCAACCTACTGGAAGCCCTGGGAATTAACAAACATCTTGCTCACAGTCCAGATCTCATCCTAAATGACCAGACACAACTCAACACTTCCCCTCTCCTAAACTTCATATAATCATCTTTGTTGTTCATTACTTTCCACACCCTCTCTTCCTACATATTCCCATTTTCCTGTAGTCATTAAGTTGTTTTATTTGTTGCCGTTGTCTTTGTATTCCACATATGCTGTAGTTTCAATAGTTAAGGGTTTGCTTTTAACTTGTACTTGTATTACTGTCCATGTTTAACTCCCCTTGTAGTTGTCTCATCAAATACTGTTCATATTTTACTTTGCTCATTTATTTAATGTAAACTGGTATACAGCCACTGCTTTGATTATAAAGTTAATGTTAAAATGCAGTACCACCACACTCTCAAACTGTAGGTTCCCTCAAACACCTCAATTTTCCTGCATTTATTAATTTCTGTTTATCGTATTGATATAGCTTAAGTTCTTCGTGTATTCTGTATTTACATTGACAACTGTCTCTTCTTTTTTAATTGGTTGTGTATCACTCTCCATGTTTCATACCTCTTGATGCAGCCTTGCCTAGTACTAAGTTTATCTTGTTTCAATAGTTTTGTTTATCAATAGATACCGTTATGTAGGCATGTTATTCTGATATTGTGCTAAAGGTTCTCCTCTCAACTCCATTGTTATTTATGTACTGTTCAGTTTTTACTATTTCATTGCAAAGATGTTACTCACTGTATGTTTCTACTTCACTCTAGATGTGTTACTTCTCTTCCAGTGTTGTCTGCTAACATTTAACTTCTTTGGTGATAATACTCAGTAAATGCCTGAAGATGGCCTTGTAAGCCGAAAACCGGTTAGCAATAAAAATAATATTGTAGAACAAAAGCAAATTGGTGCTTTTCATTTATTATTTATGTAATCAGGCTGTGGGAGACGGGGTTCCCCCACTTGGGTAGACATTCTGACGGGACTCCCCACCCTTGTTCCTCAAGACATAATAACTGTAATCCAAAGAGATTGGAATGAAATGCGATGTAGTAGCCATCGTTTGGCGTCTCCCACATTTGATTGCATCGTCAGGACGCCGTCGTGAATGTCTAAAAACCCCAATGTCCTAGTTACAGATAAAGTTACTAAATACCACTGACCATGGACCAGACGTCTGCTTCCTTTGACCTCGCAGTCCCCAAACAAAGCATCAAGTGGCGATAATCTGTTGATCGCTTCCTGTCTCTGTCACACTGAACATGCCACTCCCTGCTTGTCAGTGTGAACCAACGTCTCCAAGCACGAAGATGAAGATTTTCATCTCTTCTCAGAATACTATAATCCTGTTCGCTACTGCTGGAGACAATCGGAAAGCTGACGCAATTTCGATATCAAAAATAGAGTGAAATAATCTATGAGTACTACCCCATCAAATTCATTGTTTAACAATTTACAGGAGTCAAATAGATCACTTGAAACACTCACTTCCACCATATGATGATCCTTCTTCATAATAAAACATATTTTAATTGTCTGAGTATCACATGCAAACAGTATGCAAATAAACTAATAAGATCTTCGTCACCAAAATATTGTAGCGCTAAATATATCCGAGGTCTTGTACGCACCCTCCTCCACCACAACGTTACCACTAAACATATCTGGCGAAAAAAAATCCTGGCGATCATACAAATTCGCGATCACGAGGCATGTGCCACTTGTTGTTGGGCCCAGCTCTTGTTATGATCTCATGGATAAAAGTGACATAAACCGGATAAAATTATGAAAAATTACGGAAAATGTGGAAAATACGCCGAAATGATGGGAAATTGAGAGAGGACTTACTTGTATCTGGTTGGTGCAAAACAATTGTTGTACATGGGAAACAGTATGCGACAGCAAGAATGATACGAGAAAATGTTGACATGGCATCAGCAGACACCAGGGAGAGAGTCATTTTTTCGTCGAGGTAGCATTCTACTGCATATCCAATGAGGTAATAGTAGTACACGCGGGTTGACTGCTGTCTTTGATGCTTTCCCGGATAAAAGAGAACCATCTGCCTCTAAACTTACTGCATTTCCGTTAACGGATGTTAGAGAGAGGATGGAGTGATCGGTTGAAATGTTGTAACGAGGTATGATTTAATGGTAGACTTATGATGCATTCTGCAGAGTGTGGAGATGTTGCTGCGGTTCATGTGACCACTTTTTCCGTTGTTCTCTCAGGGTGCATCAGTTGCGTGACATAAACTGCGTTCCACTCGTATGAAGTTGCTTGTTCTGTGTGTGACTTAGAGCACTGTCTTGCGATCGTTAACAGCAAACCTCTCGGTCATCAGAGGACTGTTTCGACACTTTCCTCTAGTCGAACTAAGATTTATGCGAAGTACTCCATTCCTTTGCCCCATCTTGCGCAGAAAATCGAGTCTTCGGTTTCGTAACTACGGTGATCCTAATAAGGTAGCGAAGGGACTGCAATCCCCATTTATACATCTGTTACACAGATGTCCTGTTTACAGAGTTAGTGGTAGCATGACATCTAATTTCATATGCCAAACAATGCTGTTATGCGTTTGTCTCTTTCTTTGTAAAGGGAATTCTCCGTTGCTAACAATCATTTTATATAGGGCTGAGGTGAGCATAGTATTTTTGAAGCGTTATCGGTCGTTGTATCCCCCACAAACAATACTTCGGCAAGCGCAACGATCTAACATTATAGCGCGTTTTAAGTACAGAACTGCGTAGCCTTATTAGTGCCTGCGTTTATGTTCTCTCTAACCAATACCTAATTGGTACTGACCCGAGACACTAGAACAATACTCTGGGATTGATAGTTCAGGTAATTTATGCAATATTCTTCAAACTCCATCTATCTGGAGCTCCACCATCAATAAAATACCTGTTTGTTGTCCTAAACCGTCTATTGTATCATCACAACACTTTCATATCTCTATACACCGACAAGGGATGCTAACCTCCTCGACATTCGCGCATCTGGAGAAATCTTGTGCTCTTGGATGAGTGCATGACAGTAATTACGGAATCGGTTCACTCTATTCCTTCACGAAACATGGAATATAGCGGTCTGCTTCCGGTCAGCTGCAGATTAAATTGATGACAGTGTTGCGGGGAGTATTGGTCAAAGACAATGTGAAGAGGTCTATCAGTCTCTAACTTCATCCTAAGTATGCGAGAATATTCTGCGATTCCCATGCTCATGGGGAAAGATGGGAGATCGTAATAGTAAGTTACACACTTCGGCATTTTAAAGTGCTGGTAAAATTGCTAACATTGATCGCACTATCAAATCTGATGCTTATTATTACACTACACCGAGGGTATCTTTTCCATCCCATCCATCCACTGGTATGCTGTTGATTATCACATATTGACTGACTGAAATCGCTTGTTTGGGATGGAGAAAGAGTCTTGGATGACGGGCCACACATTCTGGGGATGTCTAGCACTGAAACAAAGTTAGCGGAGCTTTTATAGTTAGTAGTTTTTCTCTATTGGATGATACAAAATCATGATGATAGAATATTTGGGTGACAGATGTGAAAACACCCTGAGGGATGCAGATCTCCTTCGGTCTGTAGTGCCTGTATGTAGCTTGGAAATGCATCGCAATGCAGTAGCAAAATCCTCGTCCTTATTTCAGTTCGTGTGTGATGTGGAGTCTTCTTACTTTTCCTGATAAGAATTACTACTGTAACAGATCATACTGTCTTTTATACTACCTCGTGTTGCCGGAGAAAGCTTCGTTCTTGGTTTTGGCGCTAACCTTACGTATCGTACACTGTTGGCGGAGCGACGACAACACGTTTCCATTTCTATTGAGTGGTCAAAGGACCGTTCTGTTGCGTTAAGTCAGCTCATCCTGTTTCTACAAGGTTTGTAGAAGGTAGCGGATATAGCGCTCTCCGACTTCCGTTCAGTTCCGACTTAAATTGGGACGATCACATGGACGGAAGCTGCAGGGAGGACAGGGCAGAGATTGAGGAAAAAAGATACGTATTGACTGTCTAAAACCGCGTTGAAAATTTGCTGTAAAAGATAAGTTCGAAAAAGGTTTCGAGATACGGGAGTGGCGCAAATATTGTTCACCAGTGGTTGTAATCATTAAAAGACGTCTCCATAGGATCCAACGCAAGTATGTGGTTGAATGGAGAGACTTGATTCCAAATCGCAGAGAGCATTTCTACGAAAAAGTGTTACACTATCAGCGACTCTTGTGTGTGCCTGTAGAACAGAGATCGCGTTACATGAAGGATGACGGTAACATAGTCGTTGTGATCGTGTTTTTAATAGCGTGGTACTTATGCGTAATGTACGTTGACGGCAGTGGAATCCTTTTGTGGTTAGCGTCAAATGTCGATTCTCAACAGTGTTCCTCGAAAAGAACGTCGTCTTCCGTCCAGGTATTCCCATTTGAACTATCAGGTGACTGTAATCCGACTACTGAAAAATAAAAATTTGTTGGCCATGCAAAGTGACTCATGATCAATTTCATTAATTAGCCTACCAATTTAATATCAGTGACTTGCCACCCGATGGGTGTAGGCGATGGCTAGGGCACCACGGATATGATTCTTCACTTCTTTAAACGATATTTCAATCGTCCACCTATACAGGGAGAGACAACCGTCCTAATAAAGACAGACGAGTCACCGAATTTATAAATTGATATGTAGTACAGGATGTTTGTAAATGAATATCGTTGTTTTAACGCTTTATAATATTTATTATATTAAACTTACAGTTATAAATGATATGTCAAATGAAAGAGCAACTCAAACAGTTTTACCAAGAACCTTGTAAATGTTCAATATGAGCACCATTTGTCACACGGCACACACCAGGTCTATAGCCGAGTTCTTCCCAAACGTTGATAAGTGTGCCTTCAATGATCGTAGCAACAGCTGCTTCAATCCGGTTTCTTAATTTAGGGAGGTCTGCTGGTAGCCGAGGCACGTAAATACGATCCTTGATGAAGCCCCAAAGGAAAAAATCGCATGGCGTTAGGTCGGGTGAATGTGGAGGCCATGCAAAGCTAGCTCTGTCATTGGACCCCTTGCTGCCTATCCAGCGCTTTGTTACAGTGAAGTTCCACCAATCCCGTACTTCGTTATGCCAGTGATGTGGCGCACCATCTTTCACTGGTGCCAAACGCAACTATTTGAGTTGCTCTTTCATTTGACATATCGTTTATAACTGTAAGTTTAATGCAATCAATATTATAAAGCGTTAAACCCAGATATTCATTTATAAACACCCTGTATAACTTGCATTTACAACTTCTCTGTCTGTTACCTTCGGAGACTTCGTATGTGGCGGTACATTTGGTTACCTTAAGAGAGAGTTCGAAAGTGAAAGGCGTTCTGTGACGGTGGTAGATCTTAGCATGCTATCATGAGCCAAAAATGAGTGTAGAATTCTAGTCCTGTGATGCATGATGTGACAGATAAGAAGAGATATTTCTACGTGATGAAGGAATGCTTAGAGGGAGTGTGGCCTGTGCCATAGTCCTGTACAAGATTTTCACAACAAGTAACCAAGTAATGATACTTTAGCGACCTTGAAAACGCATGTATTATCCGATTTCTTCTATCTTCGAAAATAACTCGTATAAACAGGAGGAATCTACGTTATGCGAGAGAAATGCAAGGTGTATGGTCAACAATATTGTTGCTTCTGATTTGGTGAAGCAGAATTTTCTAACCTGGTTGTCTATGTAGGGGCGGAACTGTTTAGAACTACTGTATACGTCCAAGCTGCAGCTGCTTGTTTTGCAGTGCACTGTGGCTGCCTGGAAGGACGGTCACGGGGATTCGACTACCAGAAGTAACGGATTAGCGCAGCCTTCGATGTGCACAAAGAATTCACATAGCTGCCTGATCTCGCCCGCAACAGCGAGGGCTGGTGAAGTCACCCGTGTGCTGAGGAGCGCGACACAAGCGGACGTGTATGTGTTGCGTGAGAGACGATTCAAAATGATGGACTTCTGCGCTGGATGTATTGATAACATCCGAATTCCTACCACTCCAGTCACCCCCGGATGCCCTCCGTGGTCGCGGGGTTGGTGCACTCTGGCATACACTTGCGTTCACGACTGCGGCTTCGGCGGAAATTTTCACTGATCTCTTAAAGTCGGCATGCTGGATTACTAAAGGGGGGGGGGTGCGTTGCGTGTGGACGTCTTGGAACTGAGTGGGCGGGATATGCGAGTATTTTCAGCTGTTTCCGACATGTAGTCATGACAGGTTATTGCTACGAACTGGGTCGTGGTTTATGTGTGTCATGTTTAATGGTTCTCGGTACATCGTTGTGGACTCCGTCTTGTAGTGGTATTTGATGTGGTTTCTATTCTGTCATGAAGTAGAGCCTTCCTCCCTCCAACTGAATATAGTAGAGAAATCCAATTTAGGAAATATATAGTACTTTGAAAACCCAATCGCGACGTCAAATAACCTTGTGATCAGTACTTAAATCTGATACTTGTATTGGGTGCACGTGTGCTTTCGGCACGGGAGGGCGTGGCTGACGTGCCACGACGGACAAGAGCGGCGTGTGCTTCATGATAGGGAGTTTGTGTGATTGTCAGGATTTTTTTTTTCCACCAGATATGTTTAGCGGAAAAGCATTGGTGGAGGAAGGCGCATACAAGACCTCAGATACATGTAGCACTACGATCTATTTGTGACCGAAATTTCATTATTTGATTTCCATAATGCATGCATTCGATACTCAAACAGTAAAAATCTGTTTTATTATGAAGGAAGATCATCATAAGGTAGAAGTGAGTGTTTTAAGTGATTAGTTTGATTCCCGTAAATTCTTAAACAATTAATTTGACACGGTAGTGCAAACTGATTATGTCACTAGATTTTTTAAGTAGTAGTTGCATCAGCTTTCCACTGAAAACACTCGTCTTCGTGTTTGGAGACGTTGGTTCACACAGACAAGCAGGAAGTGGCATCTTGAGAGTGACAGAGACAGGAAGCGAGTCTGAATTTCACCGATCAACATAGTATCGCCACTTGATGCTTTGTTCGGGGACTGCGTGATCAAAGGAGGCAGAAGTATGGTTCGTGGTCAGTGGTATTTAGTAACGTTATCTGCAATTAAGGACCATCTTGGTAGCGCCCTGACGATAGACACACAAGTGGGGGATCCCAAACGGTGGACACTATTCGTACTTCATCCCATTCCCTTGTGGTTACAGTTATTGTGTCTTGGGATGCAAGGTTGGGGGGATGGGGGGGAGGGTGCAGTCAGGATATCTAGCCATGTGGGGGAACCCAGTCTCCTCCAAACCGATTAAGTAAAGTTTATGTGTCAATATGATTTGAATTTTGTGTTGTAAGATACTCCCTCTCCATCACAGTGTGAGTCTTCTTCCTACCAATTTTTTCTGGGAGGATGGGTAGGGAGCAGCTGAGGGGTGACGGGTAGGGGGTGGCCATCCTCTGATGATGGCGCTGTGCGCTAGTGATCCCTACATGTCAATGTGATCGCACGCAGGAAAATTTTCGAATAAGACGGCACTTCCAAACTGCAGCAGTGTAATTATGTAATTAAGACATGCTGGAATATGAGCCTTCCCCAGCAAATAAAACTGAGATCCACAGAACAGTGGCCGCAAAAGGATGTGACCACTTTAGAGAGAGAGCACAGGTCTCAACAGGAATTTCTCGGGTGCTTTTGTTTGTTGAATAGCATGACATCTGGTCTCTCAGTCGTGGGGCCTGAGAAGACACTGGCACGTGGCTTGTGGCACGGCCACTGACAGACACTTTGCCGCTTTGCAGGGGGCGGTCATTGGACAACGACTCCGGGCATCCTGTGCGGGTGGTGTGATGGGATGACAAACGATGCATGCTTCGTTATCGAATGATTTTTAAGAGCGTAATTACGTGTGATGGGTGGTTTATCACAGTATTCCTTGTGCAGTTAGAATAGGAACAAGCGATCGATTTAATTACTTGTTTTCGATGTATTTTGCAAGAGCTGCATCTTCCCAAATGAGAGAAAATGATGACCAAGAGAGGTCCAACACCTGCAAAACTCTTTATAAGTAAACTGTATATCTTCTCCTATGAAGTTTAATTTCCTGTCATTGCATCACAGAACTGCCAATTTCCATGTATGGGAGGGGGAGAGTAGAGGGGAGGGTTGGGAGTTTACCAGAGGGGGAAGGGTGACTTAATTGATCAATTTAATTGAGTAGCCAATCGAATTGATAAAAGCGAGATGGGGCTATTTCAATAACTCAGACCTGAAAGTGTACCTGTATAACTGAGGGGGAGTGGGAGTTTGGAGGTCTGCTGGGTGTTGAGTGGGGAGGAGGATGGGGAGGGGAAGGGGTGGGGGGTAAAATGTGCTAAGGACCTGTCAATCAAAAGGAAGGATTATCACCAAAGGCTTGTAATCTGTCAATGGAAAGAGAACAATGGATTTGATTCTGAAGGTGTGCTTGCCCTTGAATGTATGCAACCTGCACTAACGAAACAACCTCACCTCATGATCTCTTTGCCCTACTACTGCCTTGAACTCTATGAAGACTTTTCCTTTGGCAGTTGAGAGACCGAGAATATTCTCACAAGTCGGCAGTAAGAAAAAGAGCTATACAGGATCACCGATTCTGGTTTGTCAATATAGCGGATTGGTGTTTCGAATTACCAAAAAATTTACTTACTCTTGCCACCTTGTCAGCCTTTGTGGCCTTAGCATCAAAATACATACACTCTCACACAAGGAAAGTCTGTGGAGAGGGGGACAGGTGATGAATATAATGACTGAAAAATATGTCATGAACACTGAAAGTTTGAGAAGCACTGCTAAAATCGAATCCCGAGTTTGAACTGGAACTTCAGAGATCAGGAGATGTTTAAAATAAAAGATGAGTGAACTGAGAACTGTATGCCCAGATAGAGAGGATCTCAGAAATTTTTGGGAGAGACTATAGAGAGGAAGTTTTGTGCAGAAAAGTGAACCAAAGCATGCTGGATCGAATGTACACAAATGCATTTGGAATAAAAAGAATATGGGAAAAGATTATTAACCACAGAGTGCGTTTCATATCAAAATCAGAATGCCATGGTTCCCAGGACAGATTTAGATCCAGGACAAAGACATCAAGGAGAGAACAGTAGAAAACAAAGCAAGACAATAAAAAAATTGACTGGGATTAATATCAGGAAAAAAAAAATGATTCGAATTAATAGTCAAAGCGGAAAGAAAAAGGAATTGTAAAACGGAAGAGTAACCGTAAAGTATCTACCCTAAATACAACTATTTCAAAGGCACGAAGAATAAAGCCCACAGTCCTAACCTAGGACCTATGTACCATAAAAAATGCTATAACTTAAAGAAATGAAGCTGTAACGGTTCAATCTTAGACATAGATCCCCATTACCCAACCTGATAGCTAAGTCTTGTAAAGACAACAAGTTTTTCCCCACCCATCCGGATAGGTTATTTTACCTTGCCAGAAGGTTTACTTTATTGTTCTATCTCTAACGTCAGTAATTATCAACTACGGCCACAGGCACATTGATCTGTAACTGATAACTAGCTGCATGACATTTAATACTACAGTATAACAACATGTTAATGATCCATGTCTGCTACATGCCAGTTAAGATGATTTTTTGCGGTCTTCGCTGTTACCACAAATACCACAGTGGTTGTAGTTATGGTCGTGAATGATGGTAAAGATTGAGCGGATGATGTTTCAAGTGAATGTCCTGGTACAATGAGGCAACTAGTTGGCGCGAGCTGTGTGTAATAAACATCACAAAATGCTATTGTCACATGCATAACTGCCACTACTGCTGTTTTGTTCAGTATGACTGCTTCTAGTGAAAGACTAAATTGCCTAGAAAAATATTCAGTATAAAAAATAGGTGTTCTGATCTTAATCCACACCCTCATGTGAGGAAGACAGAGCTTTAGAATTACACAGTGTAATAAAATAGATCACCTGAAACCAAAAATTAATTAAGAAGCATCTGTAAAGAACCTTCTCTTTCTTCTTCTTCTTCTTGTTGTGCACTTCATGGATTAGACACATATCCCTGCTCCGTCTTCAGTTTTCATTGCCGCTTAATTTTGGTTCGTCCTACGCCCCTTCCTCCTTTCGGCTGGTAGAGCAGGCCTGACATGTGGTTCTCTCCCTATTCCTTTTACGTGGTTTCAATAATGTTATGTTTTATCCAATCTTTTCATTAATGCTATAAATATCTACTTGATTCCTAATATCCTCATTTCCTTTATGGTCTTCCCGGTAGCAAAATATCATTCCTGCTGCTTGTAGTTTAGTTTTATCCCGTATTTTAAGGGTCCATGACTCGTTTCCACACAATAGCACAGGCTCAGTCGTGGTTTTATTAAGTTTTTATATCGTTTCCTTACGTATTTGTCTTCAGATTTTTTTGTTTGTCACCCCACATACTGAAAAATATTTGTTGCTCATATTTTCTACATCCTTGTCCATATCATTACTTAACAAATTGAAGCTGGATACCTGCTCAAGTGAGCTATTATATATCATCACCTTTATCACCATGAGCCATCATTTTAGTTTTCCCTGAGTGATGTGGATTGTAGATTGCTTTTTGTATCTGATCTCCACTTTGTTCCAAAATTTTTTCATTATGATATTAACGTAATTATTTATATTAATTAGTATTACCGTATTTAATTTCCGTCTCCATTAAACAAATTCAATGTGTCCGTTTTGATAGTGATTTCTTCAGCTCTATAATTCCCAAATTTCATTATTATTTTTTGTCTTCGTATAAGTTTTTCATACCTTCAGTACGACGTACAGGATATCCAGCTTTAGTCATTATGTCCTGTAGTGTCTTCCTGTTCACACTGTTAAAAGTTTTTACGAGTCAATAAAAACTATATGTGACGCTAAACTGACATCTCCTCATTTCTGTAAAATTCTTTTTATAGGAAATATGTTAACAGTAACCAATGACTGGATAAGTTACCGTATCAACTGTATATGTGATATGAGGGCGGGGATAGTAGGTGAATAAATAATGATCGCACGTAAGTATAGACAAATTTCTGCTTGATTTTTGCGAGTCGTTACCTATTTTCATTAAGAAACTATTAATTATCGTCAAGATAGCGATTTCACTTGCAACTATTTCAGCCTCTAGGTGAAGTTGGTCATTAGGAAGTCCTTGCCAACTGCAAGCCCCACCGTGGTCCTTCAAGAGGTGCTACAAAACAAGTATCAATGTTCGCCATAAAAATTTGTCTTTAGGCTGTTTGCTTTTGGTGCCGATCTTTTAAATAGCAGCGAACATAGTGTCACATTCACCCACTTATGGGACAAGTTACTTTACTGTTACCACATGGATTAGCTGAAGCTTTTGTATTCGTATCTGAAGGTTTTGCTCATATATCTGCGTCTTCGAGTCCGTCTATACCCTTATTTACTTTGCTTTGTAATCTCCCAACCAGTTCTTAACTTCAGTTAGTAGTTTTATAGTAATCACAATGCAAGCTAGGGGAGAAGATCAACTATGCCTGCAGACATGAGAGGAAGCTGGTGTTTCGGTCACGGTGCTAGGTGTTTTGCATCCCGAGGCGAGAACTGATAAGTGACCCGATCCCGTTTTTTACTACCATAGGTCTCCCCGAAATCCTGCCCGCCCCCCACCCCAACACTTCACACCACCAACAATCAACGTCACAACAATGAAAATCTTCTGTCATACTTTTACTCGTTCAACTAATGTGGCCAGTCGTCCTCATTTTCTGGGACAGGCCTCAGTTTTTATGCTTTGTTCTCAATTCCTTTAAAACTGATTGAGGAGAAAAAAAGTACTCGATTCATTATTTTTTTTGTTCTCAGTTACTGAAATTTCCCGAACTAATAGGAATAGAAAGAATGTGCTGAACATTTTAACTAGAACTCAAATGAAAAATCTAGTGCAACCAAATTTGTCATCTGTCACTTATTTTATTTAATTGTAAGAAAATAGAGTAACAAATATGTGGAACTCAAAAACAAAATGGCTCTGAGCACTATGGGACTTACCATCGGTGGTCATAAGTCCCTTAGAACTTATAACTACTTAAACCTAACTAACCTAAGTACATCACACACATCCATGCCCGAGGCAGGATTCGAACCTACGGCCCTAGCGGTCACGCGGTTCCAGACTGAAGCGCCTAGAACCGCACGGCCACACCAGCCGGCAATATGTGGAACTACTTTCTGGTGCAAAAAAATATTTCCCTGAATTTACAAATTGCGCTGTACTGACGGGATACATACTTAACATCGAACTAGGTCCTCTTGAAAATCATGGTGTTATTTCTTTTCTGTTTTAATTGAAATATTTTTAGAATGATGAATAAATCTCATGTTTTCCAACATCCACTTTCTTGCAATTATGTAAACAAATGGCGTCGTGTTTGCATTTTGTATTGCGAGTCCTTCGACCTCTATCAGCTGCCCTGATGGTGCAGTGGTCTAAGTTGTTGGCCTCTGACCATTCGTCCGAGATGGGACCTTTTTCGAATCCCGGTGAGGCTGGGATGTCGCGTTTGTCTAAATGCACTGGTACTTTCCTTTCCCTGGAGTTTGTGTCTCTATATTAGGCATGGACGATTTCTTGTAGCCCGTTGACTTCGTCACGGCGGTCGTTAAAGCCTAGAGTCAAAAATCTCAATAGCGGCCGCATCACATTTGAGGAAGGTTGAGGCAGTGTGCTTATTTTCTTCAAAGTAAATGAGGACTTATTTATGGATTCTTACGTCACTTCTTGATAGAACAATTCCATATTGAGGGCTGAATAACGCTTATGTGGTTTTCTGTTCTACTGATTTTTATTTGTATATGTTGTTGTTGTTGTTGTGGTCTTCAGTCCTGAGACTGGTTTGATGCAGCTCTCCATGCTAATCTACACTCCTGGAAATGGAAAAAAGAACACATTGACACCGGTGTGTCAGACCCATCATACTTGCTCCGGACAATGCGAGAGGGCTGTACAAGCAATGATCACACGCACGGCACAGCGGACACACCAGAAACCGCGGTGTTGGCCGTCGAATGGCGCTAGCTGCGCAGCATTTGTGCACCGCCGCCGTCAGTGTCAGCCAGTTTGCCGTGGCATACGGAGCTCCATCGCAGTCTTTAACACTGGTAGCATGCCGCGACAGCGTGGACGTGAACCGTATGTGCAGTTGACGGACTTTGAGCGAGGGCGTATAGTGGGCATGCGGGAGGCCGGGTGGACGTACCGCCGAATTGCTCAACACGTGGGGCGTGAGGTCTCCACAGTACATCGATGTTGTCGCCAGTGGTCGGCGGAAGGTGCACGTGCCCGTCGACCTGGGACCGGACCGCAGCGACGCACGGATGCACGCCAAGACCGTAGGATCCTACGCAGTGCCGTAGGGGGCCGCACCGCCACTTCCCAGCAAATTAGGGACACTGTTGCTCCTGGGGTATCGGCGAGGACCATTCGCAACCGTCTCCATGAAGCTGGGCTGCGGTCCCGCACACTGTTAGGCCGTCTTCCGCTCACGCCCCAACATCGTGCAGCCCGCCTCCAGTGGTGTCGCGACAGGTGTGAATGGAGGGACGAATGGAGACGTGTCGTCTTCAGCGATGAGAGTCGCTTCTGCCTTGGTGCCAATGATGGTCGTATGCGTGTTTGGCGCCGTGCAGGTGAGCGCCACAATCAGGACTGCATACGACCGAGGCACACAGGGCCAACACCCGGCATCATGGTGTGGGCAGCGATCTACTACACTGGCCGTACACCACTGGTGATCGTCGAGGGGACACTGAATAGTGCACGGAACATCCAAACCGTCATCGAACCCATCGTTCTACCATTCCTAGACCGGCAAGGGAACTTGCTGTTCCAACAGGACAATGCACGTCCGCATGTATCCCGTGCCACCCAACGTACTCTAGAAGGTGTAAGTCAACTACCCTGGCCAGCAAGATCTCCGGATCTGTCCCCCATTGAGCATGTTTGGGACTGGATGAAGCGTCGTCTCACGCGGTCTGCACGTCCAGCACGAACGCTGGTCCAACTGAGGCGCCAGGTGGAAATGGCATGGCAAGCCGTTCCACAGGACTACATCCAGCATCTCTACGATCGTCTCCATGGGAGAATAGCAGCCTGCATTGCTGCGAAAGGTGGATATACACTGTACTAGTACCGACATTGTGCATGCTCTGTTGCCTGTGTCTATGTGCCTGTGGTTCTGTCAGTGTGATCATGTGATGTATCTGACCCCAGGAATGTGTCAATAAAGTTTCCCCTTCCTGGGACAATGAATTCACGGTGTTCTTATTTCAGTTTCCAGGAGTGTATCATGTGCAAGCTCCTTCACCTCCCAGTACCTACTGCAACCTACATCCTTCTGAATCTGCTTCGTGTATTCATCTCTCGGTCTCCCTCTACGATTTTTACCCTCCACACTGCCCTCCAATGCTAAATTTGTGATCCCTTGATGCCTCAGGACATGCCCTACCAACCGATCCCTTCTTCTAGTCAAGTTGTGCCACAAACTTCTCTTCTCCCCAATCCTTTTCAATACCCCCTCATTAGTTACGTGATCTACCCACCTACTCTTCAACATTCTTCTGTAGCACCACATTTCAAAAGCTTCAATTCTCTTCTTATCCAAATTGTTTATTGTCCATGTTTCACTTCCATACATGGCTACACCCCATACAAATACTTTCAGAAACGACTTTCTGACACTTAAATTTATACTCGATGTTAACAAATTTCTCTTCTTCAGAAACGCTTTCCTTGCCATTGCCAGTCTACATTTTATATCCTCTCTACTTCGACAATCATCAGTTATTTTGCTCCTCAAATAGCAAAACTCCTTTACTACTTTAAGTGTCTCATTTCCTAGTTAATTCCCTCAGCATCACCCGACTTAATTCGACCACATTCCATTATCCTCGTTTTGCTTTTGTTGATGTTCATCTTATATCCTCCTTTCAAGACACTGTCCATTCCGTTCAACTGCTCTCCCAAGTCCTTTGATGTCTCTGACATAATTACAATGTCATCGGCGAACCTCAAAGTTTTTATTTCTTCTCCATGGATTTTAATACCTGCTCCAAATTTCTGTAGTGGACTGGCCCGACAGGCACGCGTTTAAGCTCACGCAGTCTGGCGTGAGGTCTGGAACAGGTCAGAGAAATAAGACTAGCAAAACAGGAGGTAACTGGTAGAATACTTAACTTTAATCCATAATTGGAGAACATCTCTCTTGACTGTACATGCTTCAAGATAAATATGAAATGCTATGGCGCCTTGCTAGGTCGTAGCAAATGACGTAGCTGAAGGCTATGCTAACTATCGTCTCGGCAAATGAGAGTGTATTTGTCAGTGAACCATTCCTAGCAATGTCGGCTGTACAACTGGGGCGAGTGCTAGTACGTCCCACTAGACCTGCCGTGTGGTGGCGCTCGGTCTGCAATCACTGACAGTGGCGACACGCGGGTCCGGCGTGTACTAACGGACCGCGGCCGATTTAAAGGCTACCACCTAGCAAGTGTGGTGTCTGGCGGTGACACCACAGTTTCCTTTACTGCTTGCTCAATATACAGATTGAATAACATCGGGGAGAGGCTACAACCCTGTCTCACTCCCTTCCCAACCACTGCTTCCCTTTCATGCCCCTCGACTCTTATAATTGCCATCTGGTTTCTGTATTTGTACATAACAATAGCTATAACCCTGAACTAGTTGACAAAATACTGCGCAAGAAACGAAGAAGGAAAATCTTAACGTACATTTATGCCCCCTCTGCAATAACAACTACATTAAAAACCAACTGGTGTACTATAAAATATCTAAGTAAGCTTTCAGACAAACTAGCCAAAACTCTGAAAGCCCAAAACTATAAAACATCCTTTTATGTAAGAGGTACTACAGCTAATCTCCAATTCAACATTAAGGACAAAACAGATAAACTAAGCAACAGTGGGTTCTACAAAATAACCTGCACTGACTGCAACCGTACATTGGTCAAATGGGCTGGGCCATAGCGACAAGGCTGACTGAACATGAACGCAGCTGGAGATTAAAAAAACCATACTCCACCACTGCTGATCATGTGCTAAAAGAACGACACAAATGTCTAACACACACAGCAGTGCTACATATAGCCAACAAAGGCACAAAACTCAGCCTGTTAGAAGCACTTGAAACTAACAAACACTTAGCCCTAAATCCCCAGCTGGTCCTAAATGACCAATAGCAACTGAGCACATCACCACCAATAAAGGAAACATGCTACTAGCCACAAAGTGTCCCAATAGTAAACAAATTCACAACCCAATATAATGTAATATCTCTTATGTGTTCACATTCCTAACTGTAACTCAACCATGAGAATGTTATATTTCGTATATATTAATACACAATTTTCTAATTAAAAAAATGTAACCACCGAAGAAAACATCGCTGTTGTACAACCGTCAATTAATGTCCAGTGCAACTTTTCACAACAAATACCAAAAAATTTTAAATTTGTAATAATTTGTATTCTAAATAATTCTACTTTTTGTCGTACATGATACTGACAAACTATAAAATGTGATTTATTGTGTTAAAGAACAGTTTTACAGAACAAGAAGTCAAAAGACCCGTTTGACGATTCCGAACCCGCGATCTCCAACCAAAGATCGTATATAAGTGCGTTGTATCTTAGTCCAGAATGTTTGCTTCGTAAGAACACAAGCTCCTTCTAAACAATAGCCAGTAGTTATCTGAAGATGGCCTAATAAGCCGAAAACTAGTTCATACAAATAAAAATCAGTAGAACAAAAAGCCGCCTAAATCTTATTCAACCCTCAATAAGTGAGGAACTGTTGAGTAACTGTTCCGTGTGCTTTTAAAACGAATTCAATGTTTATTTTTTCCTCCTTTCCATTTGCTCCTCATTTGCTGAATTTTTTTGCTGTTTCATTTGAAATTATTTTTTCGGCCATTTGCCTTCCTTTTGCCTCTCTCGCCTGGTCCTGGCTATGGCAGAAACGGCCCTGACCGTCAAGCGAGGATGGTGTAAGACTTTAGCAAGAGCCGTCACCACCTAGGGATCCTCTGTGGGGAAGGGAGGGGAGGGGGCTACTTACGTCATCTCACATAGGCCTGAGTCAGAGACAATAGTATTAAATGAACTATCAGTGGTGATTTTAGATCTAATATTTTTGTTCCATGTACGCAATGTGACACATTTTTCTACACCAGACAGCTTTTTCGCTGCCATCAACGCTCGATGGAATGGAAACGCTTCATTAAGAAATTTGCACTGCAGTTTATAGGGTCAAGAGGAAATTTAAATCTATTCTCATGGTCTGGAAGATTTCATGGACTTGACGGCTCGTATCAAGTACAATCCTGTGCGGTATCGTTTGTCTGTATACCAAACGAGAACTGTTGGCGAAATACCTGTCCAACAGGCAGAAAACAGTGCGGCGCAGTCAACATTTCCTTTTCGTAAAAACCCTTTTCTTTTCTTTCTCATTTACGCTGCAGACCGCAACGTAATTCAGTTACAAGATCTGCTCTGATGGAAGATCCTAGCGGAAGAAAACAACGGCACAAGGCGTTATTGTTTAATGTTGGGATTATTTGCGTGAGACGAAGTAAGTTCCGGCGGGATTGTTCGCCTGTGTTCATCTTTCTCTGGAGATTGGACGTTTCGCCTTTAAATGAGAAAAGTTTGAGTTTCCATTTCTTCTCTGAAGGGCCAGGGGCGGTCGTTCCGGGACATTCTGCAGCAGAACGCAGAGTCGGCGATTTCGAGGCCTGTCGGAGTATATCAGGACTATTCAGGGGCCCATGTCGATTCTGGGCGTGAGCGGAGTGTAGCTGAAGGACATTTAATCCAGGGTTCGTTTTGCTTTGCTGCTTTCATAACATTACGAAGGATCACAATTCCATTTTAGTTTGAATACTAAGCACGTTCCAAGTTGTACGGAGTCTGTTTCTGATGTTCGCCGTACTTTACCAACTGATTAGGAACGAAAAATTATCCTCTGTTTACAGAAAACAGTCTTAATTTTATCAGTATTACAGACTTATTACAGCATCTGAACCAACGAGTTATCGTAGAAGATAATTTAAGTGAAGCGAAACCTACGTTTATATCATTTGTAGACTTGGAGGAAGGTCTTGAAAATGTTGACTGTAATACACTCTTTAAATTTCTAAAGGTAGTAGTTATAAAATAAACAGGGAGAAGGGTTATTTACAACTTCTGCAGAAAACAGACGCCAGTTGTGATAGTCGAAGGGCATGAGAGGGAAGCAATGGTTGAGAAGTGAGTGAGACGAGGTTATGGTCTATCGCCAATGCTATTCAGAGTGTACATTGAGCAAGTTCTGAAGGAATGCAAGCAGATATTTTGAAAGTGAATTATAGTTCAG
Organism: Schistocerca piceifrons; assembly: GCF_021461385.2. Classification (NCBI taxonomy): domain Eukaryota; kingdom Metazoa; phylum Arthropoda; class Insecta; order Orthoptera; family Acrididae; genus Schistocerca; species Schistocerca piceifrons. The sequence continues at coordinate 87,376,159 of NC_060141.1, forward strand.
GGAGAAGAAATATAAACTGTGCTTTATTTAAGGAATCGCGCAGAAGCAGGCTGTAAGACACATTATTTTGCGATTACAATATCTGTAATATAAAAGTATAAAAGTAAATGTCCAAAATTATTCACTGACTCATTATCGCCCATTCCAAACCACTAAGGGTGAGGTAGGTGATGCAAATTTTTATGGAAATATTCCGTTATATTAAAACAATTTACGGCTAAATCTATGAAAATATGTAATTGACTTCTCTGTTACAAGTAAAGAAATATATATGAGAGGATAAATTTCTTTGGAAATATCACAACAAGAATTCAAAAGGAAGATCTAAGAAAAACCTCCGACTCCAGATTCTAGAATCGCTTACTGGCCAGGAGTGCATTCGGAAAAGATCAAGCTTCTATGGCCTTAATCAGCATGAAATGCTTAGATGGTGTTGTAGTTTGTGAACTAAATCAAAGGCAGCTATCTAGCAGTCATCACGACTAATCGGCTTCGTCAGAACTGCATCGAGCGAAGCAGCAGGCCCTAAGCTAGTCATATGGTGCATTATAAGAGTATAACCGACAAGGGGGACAGAAATTGCAGCGCCTAACTTGTAGGAAAACGAGGCGCCAAACAGAGTCAGGGGATAGGATCTTAGGAAAATACTGATCCAGATATATGCTGGCCAGAATTTAGCACAGGAAAAAATTCTTGGAAAATTGAGTTCCAATGCCCGAGGCACCGGATTCTACACCATCTGATCAATAGTATCTGACACCTGTCAACAGACGTTAATAAGGGGGGGGGGGGGGTTGAAACATCCTTCGCCTTTATGCCGGGACATTTCCACTGAGGTGGAATGGCAGCCCATGTTTTCTCAAGAGCTGAAATCACAGAAGTTACGCGTTGGACTCTAGATTTTGGAACGAAGTAGACGTCCGAAATCATCCCAAAGATGTGCCACTGGTTCAGGTCACGACTCTGTTCAGGTTCGTCTATATCAGGAATGTTGTTATGTATAGAGACTGAAGCGGCCAGAGAAAATTTGTACGAAGGTCGGGAATCCAACCCAGCCAGGTGCGTCGTCCACTAAGCCACCCACCTTGGCACAACGGTACACACAACTGCACGGACTACCCTGGCACACCTCCCTCCTCGATCCAAATTTTCCCTATCACCACGATCTACTGTTAATTCCGCCTTACACACGTACACGAATATTGTTGTACACAATTCAGTGACTCTGAGGTGCTGCTTTATGGCGGGTGCTTTGCTGTGCTGATACATTCACTGTTCCAGACTGTTCCTCTACTGTATGCGGTAAATGGTTCAAATGGCTCGAAGCAAATGGTTCAAATGGCTCTGAGCACTATGGGACTCAACTGCTGAGGTCATTAGTCCCCTAGAACTTAGAACTAGTTAAACTTAACTAACCTAAGGACATCACAAACATCCATGCCCGAGGCAGGATTCGAACCAGCGGCTCTAAGCACTATGGGGCTTAACATCTGAGGTCATCAGTCCTTAGGCTTAGAACTACTTACACCTAACTAACCTAAGGACATCATACAATGCCCGAGGCAGGATTCGAACCTGCGACCATAGCAGCCGCGTGTTTCCGGACTAAAGCGGCTAGAACCGCTCGACCACAGCGGCCGGTCTGTACGTGGTACCCAGCGCTGTAAAATGTGATGATATTCTCCCAAATTTAGTGTTTTCTTAAACATAATAGGGATATCACACCATAAACCAAAAGGCACCCCCATGCCATAAGACCACAAACTCCATACTTCTACATATGATGACTGGTAATGTTCTTGAAGCACTCAAATATCCATAGAATTCCAAGCGATGTCGCTGCTTACATCATTTCATTCGACACTACAGAAATGTGTGACTTGTCAACAACTACTCGATCACTGTAGCCTGTCCTTTTTAACACACTACTCATACTGCTTGTACCACTTTGGAATTCACGAGTGATTCCTTCTGCTGGCATCATGCGATTTTTTACAGCCACCCTCCACAATGCTCGGCAGTCCCTTGAAACGCGACCATGAGTGGTTTTGCTGCCTTTTTTCATGTGATACCTATGTCCACCACTCTGGTACATAGGATGGATATATAACTTAAAAAGTAAAACGCACACGTTCAATAGCTAGTAGCTCCCGTATACCATCTTCGATTGTAATTTAGCCACATCTCACTGTAGACGCAAATCTGCAGAAATTCTTTAATGGTTGGTTGGTTGATTTGAGGGAGCGGACAAAACAGCGAGATCATCGGTCCCATCGCATTAGGGAAGGATGGGGAAGAAAGTCGGCAGTGCCCTTTCAAAGGAACCACCCCGGCATTTGCCTGAAGCGATTTAGAGAATCACGGAAAATCTAAATTAGGATGGCCGGACGCAGGTTTCAACCGTCGTCCTCCCCAATGCAAGTCCACCTCGCTCGGAAAGTACTTTAATGAAAACGACACTAAACGAGCTTTCAATTGATAGCTAAATCTGTGTGGCCACGCTAGGTGTGAGGGGAGAGCTGTGAACAGTATAAAAAAACCTTTCACGAGTCACAGGGAGCGGTTCTTATTTCTGCTTTCACAAAAGGTGGTTGTTGATGCTTTTAAATGCTGTTAAACAGGATAGCTTCAGAAGGCACGCACTAATTATGTCCTGGATGGCAATACCGGCAGCAAGATGTCGCATAGCAGTTTCAAGACATCCCTTCATCTCGTGCGCTATTGAACTTGCCACTTGTAAATGTGGTGAGGGGAGAGCTGTGAACCGCATAAGAAAACGTGTCACGAGTCACAGGTAGCGGTTCTTATTTCTCCTTTCACAAAAGGTGGTTGTTTATGCTTTTAATTGCTGTTAAACAGGATAGCTTCAGAAGGCAGGCACTACTTATATCCTGGATGGCAATACTGGTAGCTTGATGTCGCATAGCACGATCAAGACATACCTTCTTCTCGTGCGCTATAGAATTTGCCACTTGTAAATGTGGGGATTGTCTGCGGATTGGAAAGTCGCAACCAGGTAGTTCCGGGGGTGACCATTTACTTGCAACTTCCTCCTTTATCTTGGTGAGACTTGCTAGGTTACAGACAGAATAGCTGGCGTCAGGAACGCAAGCCTTGTGTAGCCGAAGCCATTTCTCAAGATGGTCCAGATGTACACGCAGATAGAGGATTTCAGAGTTCTCTGAATAGTTGCAAGTTGCATGTCATACCAAACTGGCGCCGTATTGGTCATAAACAAGCAAGCTCCACCCCCCACCCCCAATCGCTCCTTTATGTATCTCTTCTCTTTAGTAAAAACTTTCATTGAGATGCTTTCTAAATTCCGTTAGGAGGAAGTTTCAGAGATCTCTGCTCGTTGTATTGACTGACCGTTAGTTACGTGCTTTGAACGGTTGTGGACTTTTTTAAGTGAGTGTTCCTTTTTTCCGGGGAGTGTTCGGAATGGTAGAGAAACGGATTTTTTCAGCGCTATGGTGTTAGATCTCGATGGCTGCTGATGTTCTGATTCTTGTATCAGACTCCTAGGGAAGCCAGTTGCGTCTCAAACATCAGGTACGGACGGAAGCTGATGCTCTCAGTTCGGGTTTCGACTTCGATCGGAAAGCGTGCAGGACCCACTGGTGCCAGATCTCGAGTGGCATGAATTCTGCCATTAGACTGTGACACCCAGTTTTGATTTGGTAAGTCTTGCTTCACTGAATAGGATGCAGGTTCGATTACCCGTTTCTAATCCTGAGGGGCTTTTCGTGGAAATATGAGATTTATTGTGTTCCTCACCATTCATTCCATGGCTCCCACTGCACGATTCGTGAGCGGACATCATGTTAGCGAAGCGTGTCCACACGTTTCCACAAGGTTGCTCAGGAAATCCCACGCCCTTGATTTACTGCATGGCTGATAAACGTTTCCTTCAGATAACATGACCCATTCAGTTGTTTCCGTCCCAACGAAGAATGCAAATCCGACCGACGTTATCAGACCTGCCTTCGTTCTTTTCTCTCCAGTTTCCAACAGCCTACCCATGAGCATTAAATGTATAACGCGAGTGGCTGTTTACAATGTTCGTTGTCTGTTTTGTTTGTCATATAATATATTGTCATATAATATCTTGTAGATTTCTCTTAGTGTGCTCATTTGAGACATTAAACTCAGTTAATCTGACTCGTGGTATCTGCTGCATAACTAGATAATCCCTGCCTCCTACTATCTAAATTGTTACTGAAGGCCGCGCGGGATTAGCCGAGCTCTCTTAGGCGCTGCACTCATGAACTGTGTGGCTGGTCCCGGTGGAGGTTCGAGTCCTCCTTCGGGCATGGGTGTGTGTGTTTGTCCTCAGGATAATTTAGGTTAAGTAGTGTGTAAGCTTAGGGACTGGTGACGTTAGCAGTTAAGTTGCTGATGAAGCTGTGGTGTACGGGAAGGTGTCGTCGTTGAATGACTGTAGGAGAATACAAGATGACTTGGACAGGATTTGTGATTGGTGTAAAGAATGGCAGCTAACTCTAAATATAGATAAATGTAAATTAATGCAGATGAATAGGAAAAAGAATCCCGTAATGTTTGAATACTCCACTAGTAGTGTAGCGCTTGACACAGTCACGTCGATTAAATATTTGGAAGTAACATTGCAGAGAGATATGAAGTGGGACAAGTATGTAATGGCAGTTGTAGGGAAGGCGGATAGTCGTCTTCGGTTCATTAGTAGAATTTTGGTAAGATGTGGTTCATCTGTAAAGGAGACCGCTTATAAAGCACTAATACTACCTGTTCTTGAGTACTGCTCGAGCGTTTGGGATCCCTACCAGGTCGGATTGAGGGAGGCATAGAAGCAATTCAGAGGCGGACTGCTAGATTTGTTACTGGTAGGTTTGATCATCACGTGAGTGTTACGGAAATGTTTCAGGATTTCGGGTGGGAGTCTCTAGAGGAAAGGACGCGTTCTTTTCGTGAATGGCTACTGAGGAAATTTAGAGAACCAGCATTTGAGGCTGACTGCAGTACAATTTTACTGCCGCCAACTTATATTTCGCGGAAAGACCACAAAGATAAGAGAGATTAGGGCTCTTACAGAGGCATATAGGCAGTCATTTTTCCCTCGTTCTGTTTGGGAATGGAACAGAGAGAGAAGATGCTGGTTGTGGTACGAGGTATCCTCCACCACGTATCGTATGGAGGATTGCGGAGGTGAGCGGACATCATGTTAGTAAAGTGTGTCCACACGTTTCCACAAGGTTGCTCAGGAAGTCCCACGCCCTTGATTTACTGCTTGGATGATTAACGTTTCCTTCAGATAACATGACACATTCAGATGTTTCCGTCCCAACGAAGAATGCAAATCCGAACGGGATGCTCAGATCTGCTTTCGTTCTTTTCTCTCCAGTTTCCAACAACCTACCCATGAGCATTTAATGTATAACGCGAGTGGCTGTTTACAATGTTCATTGACTGTTTTGTTTATCATATATGAATATCTTGTAGAGTTCTCTTTTTTGTGCTCATTTGAGACATTAAACTCAGTGAATCTGACTCGTGGTATCTGCTGCATATCTAGGTAATCCCTGCCTCCTACTATTTAAATTGTTACTGCAAGACCGGCACCCAAGGTTCATATACGATAACTTTTTGGCGTTATACGTCTCGGTGTATTCTGTGTCCCGATAGTCCAGACGGAATCAGGCATTAAACTAACCAGTAAAATAGACCCTACCCCGGCCAGTTCCCCTGTCCGTCAATATATGAGCCCCACCTGTTCTTGCTTTAGCTGTGGTTGCTCCTTCGCGTTTGCATTTCAAAATGGTATCACCAGCAGTCGATTCTCGCAGCTTTGAAAGGGTTTAAATGTCAGTCATCGATCTGTTACTCGGGTGGCATCCAAAGACAAATGCATCTCCGAAGCCAACGTGCTTTACTGCTCTATCCGTTCTGCTGCTACTGCTTTCTGCTGCCAACAAAATACACCCAGCCTCTTTTTTAACTGGCGGGTCAGCCTCTCGTGACGGCTGGTGGTCAGTTGCGCCTTACTTTTTTTAATGGTTTTACTTCTTCAGTTTAAAGCTTCGAATAATGAAATTTTACTTTTACAGTGTTAGTGAAACTGATTTTTTCCCATTAAAGAGTGCTCGTTCTCACTTTTTGTATCTCAAAATGAAACGCACAAACATACGCGTAAGACCGTATTCTAAGTGCGAATAATTTAATCTATTACTATTGCTTCAAAAAGACTCACTAGATCTCTTGCTGTAAATTCCAGATTTGTTAAACATTGTTACCTTGTGGACTCTGCGTTGATCAGTACTGCATACCAACACTGCGTAAACGCTGAAACTGTGCTAATACTGCTTGTTAGTTAAGCGATTACCTTTGCATTTCATTTGCTGAGTTTTAATATAGAAACAGGGACTCCGTGTAACTGTGCCAGCAAGGAGCCATATATTGCAGGATTATTTATTTCAAGTTTCTGCTGCCAGTCACTTTTTATTTTATGCTTAATCTAACATAATGCCACGAGCTTCGAACATGTTTTGTTCATCTTCAAGCGTCTGTACATACATACATCGAGAAATGTTACTTAAAAATAATCAGTCTTAAACTAGATTAATCTAGAACACTTTGTTTTTTACTGTAGCTGCTGGTGTGGCATTTTGGGTGAAGGAGGGGGGCAGTGTATATCTAGAAATCGAGGTCAGTGATGTCTTCTGCTGGTTTTCTTCTTTGTTGTTGACTATGTATATCACAGCCTGTATCGGAGGCAGATAGATTTGCTTCAGTTATGTGTTACGAAAATAGTGTGAGAGGCTTTTATATGACAGTTGATCACTTACAGTATAATAATTTTCCCACGCAGTCACGGTTCACAAACATAGCCATTATGGCTGAAAATAATCTGTTGGAGGCTGAGCAGTTACCTCTCTCTCTCTCTCTCTCTCTCTCTCTCTCTCTCTCTCTCTCACACACACACACACACACACACACACACATACACACACTTTTTCACATTCCTAAATAATGTCCTTAACAATCTATGCAGTACACTTGGTCACATTAGACACAATTCATTACGTTACAGTTTCTTATCGAATGGCTTCCTAGACATACTGCAGAATTAGTAACGATGTATTTCCTTCATTAGATTCTAATTTTTGCCGTACTGAAACTCAATTAGAAGTCCCTCCAGTTATTGTCTCTTTTAATTCCAGGAAGTAATCCCCACTCCACATCTAGAGAACGCCAAGCTAACGTTTACTAATCATTGTTATAAAATCGCTGGACGCGCTCTATCCCGTAGCATTAGCTTATATAAAACATGGAACAATTGGAGGTTTGTAACAAAGTCACTGCTTCAGGATCTCCTATTTAAACTTATACTAGATATATTTTAAATAAAGTTTACTGTGATAATAAGGGTTTATTTCAATAGTGGTACAAGTCCATTTTTGTTAATTCTGAATAACTCTTCCGCTATTGAATTGGAGGTAAAGAAAGAACATGAAAAATTTTCACTTAGATGAAAAACACACTAGCATCCACCCATTTCATTCAAAATGAGAAATGTATTTGAGTAGTGTGCTCACAACGAACGAAAGTACGTTCAGAGATCTTTTTAGAATGGGGCTGGACTCTACATTAGGAACATCCAAAAAGGCGCTGTATCCTGCGCCCGTTCGTTCCTGTCGAACGCCAAAAGGATTATACCGTTTTATGAAAAACGGTGACGTAGATTTCTGGAATGAAGGCTGCACGGCCAGATACGGGGCCAGCTCGATCTGAAATGAAATCAGCAGTGCCTCGCCGCGAGGCTTCCACGCGGGCGCGAAAATTTACGAGCGGTGCAGTGCGCTGGAGAACGCTGGATGTTCCAGCTGGGCGGCCGGCGAGTGCGATAACGCCGCTCCAGCGCTCTAGGCTTGCAGCGCCGAGAGCGAAACAGTCGACTGGCGGCGCAGTGATCGCAGCGCCGCCGCGTCAGCGACGGACAAAGCGTGAACCAATAGCCACGCCAGCAAACACGAATACCGATTTGTTCCGCGAAACCCGGCGTCGCCGACGTTTGTAACGGTTGCTATTTAATTACTGAGCAGCGGCGCAATAAGTCCTCAAAAATCGGCAGCGTTCAAGGAAAGTAGGCGGAACTACAGAGTTACTATCTTGTCCGAATGAAAAAGAAGAAACAATGTCACTATGAGTCTTTTGAACGGATTTTTTATGTATCACTATCTCCTCATTTTCACGACTTTTAAACACGTGGTAGGAATTTGTACAAATTTGAGGTTTAATAAGGGTAGTCATAAAGTTTTCACCAGCAGTTAAAAAAATTGCGGTACGTAATTATTTATTCTTTGATGGTACACGTCTACAGTCCTGGTTGAGACGGTAAATCCCTATGATTGTAACGAGAAACTGTACAAACAGACGCGGCCGTGCATGAGCGTCCTATCGCGACATTAAATTTTTGACCGCTGGTCAGTTACAGCCCTGGCCGCGTGTTTGAGGAAACGCCCGTTTACAGTATTTGCTTTGAAGCACGTTGGGATAACAGCCATGTCTCGATTGAGTCGCAGAACAAAACAGCAAATAAGGCTAAATCCAATAAAACCTGTAGCCACATAGCGACAGAGCGCCAGTAACAAGTTACAAAGACCACATTAAGACGAGTTTGGGGTTAAAATGCGTGTTCCATAAGAAGTGTAATTTTTAAGTCACTTCATGTTAAAAGTTTTATGTACAAACTGAGCCTTAAAAATTAATATCTCGATAGTACATTACGAGAGCTCTACAAACGATGTGTCTACGGATAAGTCTCATTCAGTACTATTGGGCTATCGTAATAGATTCTTTTTATGAACATAACCTATTGAATTACAGACCGTAATGTACATTTCATACGTAAAACATGCATTTTCGCGTAAATAAGATATGAAACACTGATAGTAGCGGCAGCATTAATAACACAGCTCTACAAAATAAAATTTTTTTTTCGTTGCCAGGGAAGTTTGAACGAAAATGGGATATTCTTATGATACTCATTCCGAGTATATTTGTACTTTTTCCAAATTGGCTCTGGTTTTTGAGATATAGGTTATTTGTGGAAATGAGAGTTTCATGTGGATAATATCGACTGCAGGGTCCATATATGGTGTAATGTATTTGCTACCTGTTTTTTAATTAGTGATATTGTACTATCTTTATTAGACAATTGTGCTCAGGGAGTGCATCTGTGTGGTTGAGGATTACATCATGCAAACATCACACTGTCAGCATGTGTTCAGTCCTGTTGTGCGGTGCGTGTGTTGAAGATATTGAGGGTTGTGCAGATTTGAATTCGGCGGTACTCGACATTCATTTGTTGGCCGAGGTAATCCCCGCAACAGCCGATAGGTAGCGTTCAGTGTAAACAAGAAAAATGGCGATGGTCGAAAGTCACACACATGTGCAGTGCAGCTTCAAGGAGATAGAACCTTTTCATCGTTACGTAGCAAATAAGAGGTGAGTATTCATTTCACACAAAACAATTAATGATGTTTGTTGGATGTGATTGACATGCAAATACAAGAAAGTTCTGCATAATATGTAGTATTTGTGCAATTTTGTTTTAGGAAAACATGAGTTCTTCACGCCGTCTTTGCGTGAACCATCCAGATGAGTTCTGCTACATTTGTGGTGAATACGTTCTTCAAAAGAACAGGAAGAATATCACTCCTTTTGTGAAGGAAGCGTATTTGGCATATTTCGGAATTAAACTTGGAGATCAAGACAAGGCGTGGGCACCCCATAAAGTTTGTAAATGCTGTGTGAAGTGCTTACGGCAGTGGACAAAACGAAAAAGGAAAAGCTTAAACTTCGGAGTGCCTATGGTATGGCGGGAGCAGAAGAACCATACAGATGATTGCTATTTTTGCATTGTTAATGTGAAAGGTTTTAATAGGTTCAAAAAACGAAAGTGGGAATATCCCGATTTGGAGTCAGCAAGAAGACCGGTGGTGCACAGCAACGATGTTTCTGTACCAACCTTCACAACATTACCCACGCTAACATCATCAGATGACGATGTGCACGGCGAGGAATGTACAAGTAGTGGTTCGGAATACGAAGGACGTGAGACACAACCCCAGCAGTTCGACCAGAAGGAGCTCAGTGACTTGATACGAGAACTCAATCTTTCAAAGCAAGCATCAGAACTCTTAGCATCCAGGCTTAAGGAAAAGAACTGTCTTCTTCCAAGTGCTAAAATAACAGCTTACCGGACGAGAGAAGAAAACCTTCTTCCATACTTCAACCAAGACGAGGTTATAGTGTATTGTAGCAATATACCTGGACTTTTACTTGAATTGGGGCTGCCGGAATATAGACCAGAGGACTGGCGTCTCTTCATAGACAGTTCCACTAGAAGCTTAAAATGTGTTCTCCTACACAACTGCAATCGTTACGCATCTATTCCAATTGCCCACTTAACAAAACTTTGTGAAGCATATGCTAACATCAAGATGGTTCTGCAGAAAATTCAGTATATGCAGCACCAGTGGTTGATTTGTGTTGATTTGAAAATGGTGAACTTCTTGCTTGGACAACAAAGTGGATACACAAAGCACCCATGTTTTATCTGCATGTGGGATAGTAGGGCAAAGCACGAACATTGGAAGTAGAAAACATAGCCGCCAAGGGAACATATGGCTATTGGTGAAGCAAACATCATTAATGAACCTCTGGTTAGTAGGGACAAGATTGTTCTTCCACCATTACATATTAAGTTAGGAGTAATGAAGCAATTCACCAAAGCTTTAGACAGAAATGGTAATTGCTTCACATACATCTGCAATACGTTCCCTGGACTCAGTAGTGAAAAACTTAAGGTAGGAATATTTGATGGTCCTCAAATTCGCAGGCTCATCAACGATACCAATTTTACAAGTGTCATGACTGTCACTGAAGCATCGGCCTGGAACAGTTTTGTCGCTGTTGTAAAATGTTTTTTGGGCAATCATAAAGCTCCCAATTACGAGGAACTGGTCAAAAACATGCTCACTAACTTTCAAAACTTAGGAGCTAACATGAGCATAAAATTGCACTTCCTTCACAGCCACTTGGATCGATTTCCTCGTAATCTAGGTGATTTCAGTGAGGAACAAAGAGAGCGGTTCCATCAAGATATGAAAGGAATAGAGGAAAGATATAAAGGAAGATGGGACAGGCATATGATGGCAGATTATTGCTGGAATCTGCAACGTGACTGTTCTGAAGAGACCTATAAAAGGAAAGCGTGCAGGAAGCGGTTCGTCATGGACGGAAAATGATATACTTATAGAGAAACTTTTCAATTATGTTTTATACGTGGACAAATGCCTATCAGGTTTTCATAGAAGCTATTTATAAAGATTATTTTCTTTTTTCATAGTAGTTTGTAGCGCTCGAGTTCAGTATTAGCAATTTTTTCTAATTTTTTGAATAAATCATGCATTATCTCAAAAACTAGAGCCAACCTGCATAAATGGTTGCTATATTCGTTCTCAGCACCACTAACCCATCCTAAAGCCACTCAAATATCCTTGGCAAGAAAATGAGTGTTGACCAGTGTAATCAGACATAGTTAGGGACGTATGATTGGACCTTGTTTTAACTGTTTTAATTATTAGTGAGATAACAATGCAAAATAGCATTTAACTTTGCAAAATCATTAATAGTGAACAAATATTTAAATTCCACAAAAACTAAGAAATGCAATGGAAAGCTGATAAAATTCACATGCAAATTTATATATGATAGAGATATTTAACATTAAATTTATAGTTTGAAGTATGCTGAGAAAGTGGGAAGTGTGTGAGCTTGACTCACGTCAGCGCTAAGGTGCCATTTCTACACAGGGATTTTTGCTCTGTCGTTGGGATTTGTTTGGCAAGCGGGCTTGAGATCTTGGAGAGTCAGTACGTATATGAGGAAGTAGGACGTGTTTCGAGTGTGGTAAGATCTTTTATAAGTGTTGGGTAGTGGACGTGTGATATTAGTGTGTGTTGCTAGTGAATATTATACAAATATTTTCAGTGAGGCGACAGAATATTTCGCATCGGACAAACTACTCTGAACCTTAAAAACTCTACTGCGGTTATTTTTTCGAGTGATCTGTTCTGAGAACTTATCTAGTTTGAAGTGGAGGAACTTTAACTTTAAACTCAAGCTAAAGGACCTACTGTTTTTCTGTGATTTATCTGGAAGTTTACATGACCGTGAGATTATGTTCCGTTCCATTGAGGACCTCATTCACACGACTGTTGTTTCAGTGATGAACAGTTATTTACTGTGATAACTGTTACTTTAATTGAAATACTTCAGTTTTGTTAAAATTTGAAACGCTGTGAGGAGTGAACATTATTTTCACTGCAACTTCCTGCCATCATTTGTTTGAACTTTGTAAATGGCAGATGTGTTAGTTGGCCTCTAGATCGTAGCGTAGCCAACACTTGAAAATCCACCCATGGCTTTTGGAGGCCCTATTTTTCGTACAGTTACACGTGAGGGTTCACGTGCTGTTGACTAAACAGCTATTTTGTGAAAGCAACACGTTTTAGTTTACCTCTTTCTCCATTTTTTATCCGTATAGGTGCATATGTTTGGTCTCATCCGATACCTTTTTCCAACGGTTCAAATAGCTCTCAGCACTACGCGACTTAACATCTGAGGTCATCAGTCCCCTAGAACTTAGAACTACTTAAACCTAACTAACTTAAGGACATCACACACATCCATGCCGGAGGCAGGATTCGAACCTGCGACCGTAGGGGTCGCGCGGTTCTAAACTGAAGCGCCTAGAACCGCTCGACCACAGCGGACATCTGATAACTTTTTCCATAATTTTTATTATCTATCACGTCGTATTATTATCTATCACGTCGTATGGTACATGTACAACATCGCAGTACAGTAGCACGTCGGCTGCAAACACACTGAAATATAAAGTGAAGAGGGGTTGCTGCACTTTGTTGTCCTCTACAGGCTTGCTACAGTACTGGGTAGGTCGGGATTTCAATGTGTATCAAGAAAGCATTCGGGTACCTGCAAATAAACCAAAAATTAATAAAGTAAATTTATCTTTCACAGGTGATAAGTTAGACTTTTTTAACACCTTTGTAATTTTGTACTGATTAGATTTTTCTTCCCTGTATGCGAAGATGGCACTCTGGTTTGGATAAATAAAGCACGATCTATTCTGTTGTGTCATTACTAAAGCAATTGAAGATACCAACTGCATAAACTGAAACAAAAGTCGCTTACAGCACTGTTGTCGAACAAAATTTGTTTCCTACGTGAAATAGTAATCTACATTACTTCTAACCATATTTTGGGTTTCTACGTCATCAGTGGATGACTAAGAGATACAGGAAAGCAAACAACTGGAACGTGTAAATGCCTGGCCAAGGAAAAGTAATGATGCCTTTAAAGATAATGAAATGTTCTTGGGAGAGATATAATGCCAGATGAACTTGTGGTAGATGGACAAAATAGGTTACCTGTCCATTTACCAGAAACTTCAAAAGACAAAGGCAACGATCGAATTAATATGTGTATAGGATGCATGTGGCTCAAATCGTAATGGACACAAAAATTTTTGAGGAAGATTTCACCTAGCAGTGGTTGTGTAAAGAGGTGATCACTTTTCTTAGGAATGCGGTCTATAAACAACTTACATCTTCATGTACATCTGTACTCTACAGGCCACTTTGGGGCGTGTGGTGTAGGGTACTTTGTACCACTGTCCCTCTCCCCTTTTCCAAAAAAAAAAAAAAATGGCTGTGAGCACTATGGGACTTAAAATCTATGGTCATCAGTCGCCTAGAACTTAGAACTACCTAAACCTAACGAATCTAAAAACATCACACACATCCATGCCCGAGGCAGGATTCGAACCTGCGACCGTAGCGGTCACGCGGTTCCACACTGAAGCGCCTAGAACCGCACGGCCACACCGGCCGGCCCCCCTTTCCAGTTATCACATCCAGTTGTGAATAGTTTGCGGGTAGAACGATTGACGGTAAGACTCCGTGTGGGCTCTAATCGCTCCAGCTTTGTCATCATGATCCTATCGCGAGAGACACACAATAAATTTGTTGATTTTTACAGGAATGTGCATTCTCGGAACTTTAACAGGAAACCTCACAGTGGTGCAGAATGCCTCTCTTGGAGCGCCTGACACTGGAATTGGTTGATCACCTCCGTGACCATTTCGTGTTTCCTAACTGAACCTCTAAAGAAACGCGCTGCTCTTCTTTGGATCTTCTCTATTTGCTTTGCCAATCCTGTCTGATACAGCTCCAATACTGATTAACAGTATTCATGTATTGATCTAACGAGGTTTTGAAATCTACTTCATTCGTTCATGAACTGCAGGTGTTGAGGATTCTTCCCATGAATCTCAGTCCAGAATCTGCCCTTCCCGCGATTAGTTGTAAGTGGACGTCCCACTTTAAATCGCTCAGTACTCATGCTTTATGGAAGTACTGCTTCAGTGTTCTGCAGTTGTGCACTCACGCAGTAATGGGTGCTTCCGTCTACGTATAAGCAGTAAGGGACATTGGTTTATGTTGAATGTCAATTTCCAGTCTCTACAGAAAGCTCCGACCCTCTACAGGTCCTCCTCCATTTCATTACGGGGTTATAGCATTGGAACTTCTCTGTATACGAAAGCGGTATCAGCAAAAAGGCTCATCGGTCTTCCGACGCTGTCCCCTAGGTCATTTTATCTATTCTGTGAAGAGTAAGGGTCCTATGACATTCCATTGGGATACCCTCGAAGTTTCTTTTACGTCTGTAGACTTTCCACCTTTGAGAAGGACACACTGTGCTCTGTTTGCATGAAACTTTTCAGTCCAATCATACAGTTGGTCTGGTATATTGTGCGCTCGTATTTTATTCATTAGGTTGCAGTGCGGGACCGTATCGAAAGCTTTACGGGAGTCAAGGAAAACGACCCCTATCCGGCGGCCGATATCCAACGCATTTCGGGGCTCGTTGGCTAACAGAGTCATCTGGGTTTCACACGACTGTTATTTTCGGAATCCAAGTCGATTCCTACAGAGGAGATTTTCAGTCTCCAGAAATGTCAAAATACGCTGACATACAACGTGTTTCAAAATTCTACACATCGCCGTTGTCAGGGACGTGGGCCTATCGTTTTGTACATCTGTTTGGTGATCGTTTCTAAAAATGGGAATGACCTGTGCTTTTTTCCAGGCCCTGGGGACGCTTCACTCCTTTACAGATCTGCTGCTACAGGAGGGTCGAATTTTTTCACACGGTGATTGAAGTCTCTCATTATGAGAGTACTGAAGGGCAATCTGTTTCAACTGTCAAAAACCATTCAAAAGCCAAGAATACATCAAATATTTTTTATTGAAGACAACCGGTTTCAACAGTCTTAGCTGTCATCTTCAAATCTTAACCTTTTTTTTTAGGAAAACATGTTCATTTTATTCTGACTTCATGCACAAGATTTCAAAGGTTTGAAACTCAGCACAATATAAATGTTTGTAATCGGTAAGATATTTAAAAACACACAGGATATTGTCCAAATGGCCATATCCATATGCAGTATGTGATCAAAAGTATCCGGAAACATGGCTGAAAGTGACTTAGGAGTTCGTGGCGCTCTCCATCGGTAATGCTAGAATTCAGTATGGTGTTGGCCCACCCTTAGCCTTGATGAGAGCCTCCACTCTCGCAGGCATTGTTGTGGCTTGGCAAGACAGCCAACCCACTAGGAGGAAGCCGAAAGGCACGCGTTTAAGCTCACGCAGGCTGGCGTGAGGTCTGGAACAGGTCAGGGAAATGAGACTAGCAAAGATAGTACGTGGCTGCTGGAATACTTAACTTTAATCCATAATTGGTGAACATCGCTTTTGACGGTACATGTTTTACAGCATCAATAATAACTGGTAATGGCGCCTTGCTAGGTCGTAGCAAATGACGTAGCTGAAGGCTATGCTAACTATCGTCTCGGCAAATGAGAGCGTAATTTGTCAGTGAACCATCGCTAGCAAAGTCGGCTCTACAACTGGGGCGAGTGCTAGGAAGACTCTCTAGACTAGACCTGCCGTGTGGCGGCGCTCGGTCTGCAATCACTGATAGTGGCGACTCGCGGGTCCGACGTGTACTAACGGACCGCGGCCGATTTAAAGGCTACCACCTAGCAAGTGTGGTGTCTGGCGGTGACACCACAGGCATAAGTTCAGTCGGGTGCTCGAAGTTTCTTGAGGACTGGCAGCCCATTATTCACGGACTGCTGCACTGAGGGGAGCTATCGATGTCGGTCGCTGAGGCCTGGCACGAAGTCAGCGTTCCAAAACATACCGAAGGTGTTCTGTAGGTCACGACTCTGTGCAGACCAGTCCATTACAGAGATGTTATTGTAGTGTAACCTATCCACCACAAGCTGTGCATTATGAACAGGTGCTGGATCATGTTGAAAGATGGTATCGCCATCCCCGAATTGCTCTTCAACAGTGGGAAGCAAAAAGGTGCTTAAAACATCAGTGTAGGCCTGTGCTGTGATGGTGCTAAACAAAAAAACAAGGGGTGCAAGCCCCATCGATGGAAAACCCGACCACGCCGAAACACCACCGCCTCAAAATCTTACTGTTGGCACTACACACGCTGGCAGATAACGTTCACCCGGATCCGACATACCCACACTCTGCCATTGGATCGCCACATTGTGTACCGTGATTCTTCACTCCACACAACGTTTTTCCACTGTTCAGTCGTCCAATGTTTACGCTCCTTACACCAAGCCAGGCGTCGTTTGGCTTGATGGTGGCTTATGAGCAGCCGCTCATCCAAGTTTTCTTACCTCCCGCCTAACTGTCATAGTACTTGCGGTGGATCCTGATGCAGTTTGGAATTCCTGTGTGATGGTCTGTATAGATGTCTGCCTATTACACATTACGACGCTCTTCAACTGTCGGCAGTCTCTATCAGTCAACAGACGAGGGCGGCCTGTACGCTTTTGTGCTGAACGTATCCCATCACTTTTCCACTTCACTATCACGTCGGAAACAGTGGACCTAGGGATGTTTAGGAGTGTGGAAATCTCGCATACAGACGTATGAGATGACGCAAGTGACACCCAATCACCTGACCACGTTCGAAGTCCGTGAGTTCCACAGAGCGCTCCATTCTGCTCTCTCACAATATCTGCCTACTGAGGTCGCTGATATGGAGTACCCGACAGCAGGTGGCACCACAATGCAGGTAATATGAAAAACGTGTGTTTTTGGGGGTGTACGGATACTTTTGATCACATAGCGTATATATTGATCACAGTAGCACATCTGTTTGCACATGTTGTCTAGCATATGTAAACAGATGTGCTGTTGCGTTCCGTATTTCTATCATGCAACAAGCACCTGCGAGTTCAAATGGCTCTGAGCACTATGGGACTTAACATCTGTGGTCATCAGTCCCCTAGAACTTAGAACTGCTTAAACCTAACTAACCTAAGGACATCACGCACATCCATGCCCGAGGCAGGATTCGAACCTGCTACCGTAGCAGTCTCGCGGTTCCGGACTGCACCTGCGAGTAATAAGTCTATGAAGATATGCTATTGTGCACCATATCTGTATCATGTAACAAGTATCTATAAGCAATAAGTATATGGATATGGCCTTCTTAACAAGCTGCTATGTGTTTTTCAAATATTTTAATGATGACAAATGTTGATAATGTGCTGCGATTTACCCACTTGACATCTTGTACATGAGGTCAGAGTGAAATGAACATGTTTTCTTACACAAAAAAAAAAAAAAAAAAAAAAAAAACTGTTTTAAACGATCTTGGCCTTTGAATGGTTTTTAACTTTCGCATACTCTATGTAGAATCAGAATCGAATTTGCATCCCATGAGGTCCAGTTCCTCTCTTATGTTGAGCGACTGCGGTTGTTTTTCTATCCCATGGTATCTCATTTCGATACCAATCACTTTGTAGGTCGTGCGATCATCCTCCGTGACACAGTTTTGGAAAAACACGATTAGTATATTGACATTTTTATATCGGCATTTTCTGTGTCAAGCAAATGCCGACGCTGTTTCCAGTCACCACCCTAAAATTAAAGGTAAATGGTGGGGAGGAAATGCTTCCAGTAATGTATTCCGTTTCCTCTTGTACGTTTTGTAATACACGAAGTTTCTCCCGCGCTGGAAAAGTTTTCTGACGGATCCCGTTTAAATAAGCTTATCACGCAAAGCGCTTCCATATCGAGTAACTGCAAATTGTACAGATAATTACCACTCGTATCTGGCCGCGAAGCTTTTATCGCTAATTTGGAATGGCGGATTAAAAGCGCGGAGCAGTTTTTATCGTTCGGCCACATACAGAAGTTACGCAGAACACTGAAGCGGCGGAACCAACAAACAGATACGAGCCGATAACAAATCATTCACAATTGCGACGATAACTCGTGAAATCATGCAATAAATGGTTTAACGTATCGTATACCACCAGGTAGAAATTCGATACACAACGTTATAGGAACTTACACTACCGATACACATTATGAATTAAAGCCCCCCATTGGATTTTCTGTCTGTATGTGAAGGCTAATCTCAGGAACTACAATAGGGATCCTGATATGATTTCCAGTGATAAACAGGCTGATTCACAACGACTGTTTGTATATATAATTTAAAATTATCGTATTGAATGTGTAATATATGTTTTGTTGTCCGTTCCATATTTGAATGTTGTCTGGAGTGATATCTCGTGGCAATAATATGAGCTACGAGTTAGCTACAGAGGAGGTATCTAGCGAGAAAGGCATTAAACAGTTGCTGCAGCGAAACGTGGCCAGAATCTGTACATAGCTACCACTACATATCATAAATTTAAATCGCAGTGCCGCGCGGGATGAGCCGAGCGGTCTAGGGCGCTGCAGTCATGGACTGTGCGGATGGTCTCTGCGGAGGTTCGAGTCCTCCCTCGGGCATGGGTGTGTATGTGTTTGTCCTTAGGATAATTTAGGTTAAGTAGTGTGTAAGCTTAGGGACTGATGACCTTAGCAGTTAAGTCCCATAAGATTTCACACACATTTGAACATTTGAAATCCCAGCCCGCGTTTTCCTTTCTGTGAAAGCTAATCACAGGAATTACTGTAGATGTTTTCATAAGGTTTTCACTAGTAGTTACAATGAGTCACGAAGACGGTTTGAATATATGAAATTAGTCAAATAGCCGTAAATGCTTGAGGCTACCTGTGTCGTTGACCACTTAACGTTTTCTTTCTTCGTGTGCAGTTATACTCATTGTATTAGGCTGTACTGTTTTTGATACGGGATATAGTATTTTCCCCCCAGAAGGATGGAGGAATTTTTACGTATTTCGGAAATATTTGGATAGCATGGACATCTGTTCCGCAAACATTCATGCAATGAACGAGAAATCTACAGTATGCGTTCCACCTCCATCGGAAATCACACAGTCGTATCACGCACGTTGCGGAAGATTTCGAAATCGCTTATATAGGACATAGCGTCGCGATTTAAAGAAACGCTATAAGAAAGAGTAGTCCAGAGTCTTTGCTTGCGAGACAGTGAGATAACGCCTGCCCACGTATCCGCACGGCTGTTTAACTACAGTTTTTATGGTACATCGGTCTGCCCGAGAGTATATCTTGAGGTTTTTTTCCATACTCATTCTGGAAAATGCTGCACTGACATCCAGTCTCCATCTCGGAAAATATGATGCACAAAAATTTAAAATGCGGTAACGCACGAAACAAAGACTATGTATTTCAAAGAATAGTCTGCACGTCTTCCCTTAGGTTAGTTGACGACTGTGGTTACAGGCAGGTAATCCGGTCGCAGTGTTAAAAGAATTTCCAACAGATGAAGAAATTAAATCCGTCAGTAGTGTAAGACGCCTAAGGAAGTTGGTTACCATGCTTGACTTGTTTGTATTCGGAACAAACAGGTTCCATGTCCTCATCGTCGTATGTCATTTTAGGTTTTCTGTGGTTTCCCAAACCTTGTCCTCGTAGCGACTACTCAATCTGTAACTAAGAAAGGTGTTCAATAAGTAATGCCACAAATATTATTCTGAAAGTACTGTAGGTTGGTATTATTCATTATTTCAAAAAACCGCTCTTTTGTCTACAAAATCATATCTTTGAACATAATCTCGATTCAATGTAGCGCCCGAAAACCTCAAACCACACACACACACACACACACACACACACACACACACACACACACACACACACACTCCATTCAATGCGATGACCTTATGCCACCTGACTGGAAGGACTTGTATGTCCTCATGGTAGCAGTATACTGGTCCACATAGGAGCCAACGTCGTGCTGCATCAGTACCCTCCCAATCTTCCAAGTGCTGCTTGCCACGGAGTCCATCCTCCATTGGGCCAAAGCAAATTGGAAGGTGCAAGATCGACCTTGTTGAGATGATGACGGACGCCTCGCTCAACGATTCACCATACTGTTTCTCACTTCCAGGCCTCCGTAGGATTTCTGCAAGTCGCTATGAATATCTGCGATGCTTTGGTTTTCTGCCGAAGGACACTCGATGGCAGGTGTCTGATTGTAAAGCACCTCTGTTTTACAGGCGCCATTTTGAAGGCGACGTATCGCGCTGCCACTTACGGTTCATGAGATTGTAGCGACTGAAGGGGGAATATTCCGTGACATCCCACAACAAATTAAAATTTTTTTTAGTCGAAGTTGGCCCCTCGCACCTTATTCCTACTTACATGATATATGAGGATGGTATCTGTTCGCAGATCTTGCAGCTCTCGAAGAATGAAATTACAATGAAATCCATACCTTAGCTGCTTACAGGCGATGGTAAATTTCAACAGGGACAGTTGAAAATGGGTGCCCCGATCGGGACTCGAACCAGGGATCTCCTGGTAACATGGCAGACCCTCTATAGTGCGACTGCAGGGACTTATCTATGGAACGCTCCCCGTGAGACCCACATTTCCAACTTACTGTCCACACACTGCCTTTGTAGTGCCCCTGCCCACAATACTCATTACTCGCGGCAGTCAGTCTACCGATTCCTGTAAGAGTTTGAGCAATGTGAGTGCGTCCGCACTGAAGAAGGTCATTGGCCGGTAAGGCTGAGCCGTGTGCGGCTCGCGTTGATGCCGTTCATAGCTTGGCATTTTGTAATAGCGATAGTGGCGTCTCGTTTTATTAATGTGTTCACTGGCGCCACTACGTTTGCTCGCCTTGTCTGTACGTGAGTGGCGGCAGCAGCGGCGCTTATCGACAGCGCTTACTGTGATACCTCCAGTGTTTCCGGGTCGTCGTGTGTCGAGCGAGTGGAGTTGAGACGGAGCAGCAGTGAGGTCCGGACAGCTCCAGTACTCGCCCGACCGCTGGCGACACACGTGCACTGTCCGAAGGAAGGATGTGGTGGCGAGACTGCAGGACCACGTAAAGGACCGGATTCAGCGAGATTTAGTTGAAAGGACTGTGATATTTGAATAGTGCAATTTTCAGGTGTGTGTGTGTGTGTGTGTGTGTGTGTGTGTGTGTGTGTGTGTGTCTGTGTGTCTGCGTGTCTCCACCCGTCGAAGTAACCTCATGACAATAAGTAGTCAGTCGTCGATTTATACTGGGATCTTCCCCGTGCCTGACTTGAGTGGGGACGACCGTTGGTTGGTCGTTCGGTCGGTCGTTACAGCGGATGACCTGCTTTTGGTCTTCCGACCGCTTCTGGCTTCTGTATGTTTGTGCCGACTTACAAATCCTCTCTGTTGTTTCACAGTGACTGGTTTTAGTATTGTCAGTTGCTGGTGGAACTGTTTCCCCGGATCCGTGTGCA
This sequence comes from Schistocerca piceifrons, assembly GCF_021461385.2. Taxonomy (NCBI): domain Eukaryota; kingdom Metazoa; phylum Arthropoda; class Insecta; order Orthoptera; family Acrididae; genus Schistocerca; species Schistocerca piceifrons. Next base: position 87,397,985 of record NC_060141.1, read on the forward strand.
TCTTGTGCTTTTGAATGAGCAGTCACTTTAATATTGTCTGCGTACTGGATTTGGAGAGGGTTGCGAACGGAGATTGGTTGGGGCGCAGCAGCGAGCAGGTCTGTGCAGCGCACGGGGAAGGCGGGGCAGCTGGCTGCGTGCTGACACTGCAGGATCGAGAAGGGGCAGCTGCGAGAGCGACGACTCCGTTGCACACCGAACCATGGATGTTTCAGTTGAGTGAAGAGTTAACTGCAAAATCAACCTCGACTATTCTGAGATCTCGCCTTTGATCGGCGGGTTGTAGCTCCCAGGGCCGCTGAGCCTGGCGGCAACAAGTGAAGTGTTTCGAGGAGGTGAAATATTGCAGCCATCTTTCCCTATTTGTTATTCATCATTGAATTTAGTATTATTCTTATTAGTGAGGCGCAACCAGCGGTATTTTCTGCCCTGTGGCCGCTAACGCCCCAGTTACCTGGCCTGAAGATTAGCGTACTTTTCCAGGAGTGTACCTTTCCTCGTCGTGTTGATGCTATCTGACACAACGTGTAGTTCGACAGCCTCTTGTATTGTACTGTGCATATTTTTTAGGAGGTCTAACTTGGTTCTAGTGTTTCCCTCAGCCCTGGGTGTTTTCTGAACACGTAGTGCTGTCTGTCTCTTCGCCCTTGCCTAAAAATATTCCTTTGTTGTACCGGTGATCGGACGTAAGTCGGATTGGTTAGTCGGTCGGTAGGCGCGTAAGCTGCCCCTACTTTGAGTTGCCATCCTGTTACGCGAGTACAACTCTTGGCTGCCTGTCTCACCCTACCTTATGTTTGAGTTACCTTCTCAGGCCGACCCTTGGAACACTTGCTGACAACCGCTTGACATGATTCCTTAGATTGTAATGTTGTTTTAAGGGTATTTGTAATCTTCTAATTATTGCTGGTGTGAGGCCTTCAGCCATGTTACAGTTTGCTTTAAAACGAAGCATTTATCTTAAAATGTGCTGTTTGGAATTGTTCTTCTGAAATCTAATCCAGGCCTTCAGCCCTTTGTTATTTGAGGTTATTGTTGGTGGCCTTCGGCCCCAAAATTGTGAAATTTTTTTCCTGTGATAAGGCCTTCAGCCGTCACACAGTCAATTGTGTTTTTAAGACATTGTTTTAAAATTTTAATTTCTATAAATAAAGTTTACGTATTTGTTGTGCAACCGAGAGTAACTGACCACGGCCCCGTCCACAATCGTAACCTTATCCTGTCCCATCCTGAGAAACCAGCTCTCAAAGCCTTATCTATATGAGGACGGTGTCTATTCTTTTGAACTTGTCCAAAAGAACAGATACTATCCTCATGTAGATAGGAGCACTCAATTGCTCAAATTCTTACGGGAATCGGTAGCTTGACTGCCACGAGTAATGAGTATAGTGGGCAGGGGCACTACAAATGTAGTGTGTGAACAGTAAGCCGGAAGTTTGGGTCTCACGGGAAGCGTACCAGACTTAATTCCCTGCAGTTGTTTTATCCTCTGTGTCATCGATGGCTCAGTCGGGTAGAGCATCTGTTATGTAAGCAGGACATCTCTGGTCCGAGTGCCGGTCGGGGAACACATTATAACTGTCCCCCGTTGATATTTATCAACGCCTGTAAGCAGCTAATGGTCTGGATTGCATTGTAATTTCATTAGTCATACTTTGCTCATTTTTTAATATTCGATACATTATGACGCAGGTGCTTTCAGAAAAATTGATGGCTGCGTCCTACAACTAGCTCATCTCACTTTTTCTGTCCTCTCTCTCTCTCTCTCAACTCGAGTGAGTAACCGTGCCTGGAGAACGCGACGAGAGGTATCTCCTAGTTTGCGTCTGGTGTCGTGATCTAGTGTAGGCGGCTGGCACGGTAATTCAGCTTGTACAGTCAGACGGTAAGCTGCTCTCTCTAATAAAAAAGATTTAGTGATTGGATCAACGATGAACTTGAACGCGTGTCATGGGACGTCAGTCCCGAACAAATGAAACGGGAAAGAGAGAGAGAGAGAGAGAGAGAGAGAGAGAGACAGAGAGAGGCGATAGAGCGCGTGGTTGTGAACTAAAAGATTGTAGCAACGAGCTTGGGTTGGGTCACTCTTTTCCACTTTGCCTTCTGACGTAGCATTCAGATGTGAATGATGTGGAGATACACTTTTCGAAATAAGTCGACAGTTTCAGACTGCGAAGGTCTGCTTGCCTCCTATTAGTAATCATAATTCACCTTCTTAATTCACTGCCAATCCTTCGAACAAGATGACAGGGAGTTACTCAACTTCGAAGTAAAGAAATAAATATGACTAATAACGAAGAGGTAACCACATCATCAGGATGTGATGTAAGATGTATAATTTGAAATAGTCAAATATATTTTAAACAATAGGTTCCACGCTATCTTTTGAGAACAACTGCCTAGCGAAACAATATGTGGATCGAAAATATATGGTTTTCTATCTTTTATGCTACAAGCAAACTATCTCCCGACGGACAATTTCAGCAACCATACATCGATTACCACCTACACTACAATCTCTCAGCAGCGCAGCGGATGATTCAACTTCCAGCTTTAATCATAATATGAACACGATTCTTTGCGTGGCACGGCGAAGAAGTCTGACAAAGCGTCCACGACAAAAAACTGCGACAGTAGGTCTCAATAGTGCATAACTATACGTAATAAGCTTCACAATAGGAGTGTTTTAACCGAGCTAAATATGCACAACATTCGTGTTTTTTTCCTTGTTTTCTCTTTTATATGTGCCCCTTCAGCCAACCTCCAACGTTGACCAGTGTTCACATGAGTAATTTTGCATGTTTTACTTATGTATGTTATGTACGTTTTGTGTATGGTTACGTCAGTGTTGTCACTGTCAATCGTTTCATCGCCAACACTGGAGATACTCGAGCTATCTATGTCGCCTTCTGTACTGATGAGTCTGTTTCTGAGATGGTACTGGCGACTGCGTTCAACAGTGCATATGTACCTGGTTTCCTCAGAGCATCGTATAGTGTTTCTTCCGTTATGTGTTCTATGTTATTACGTAAGTATCTTTATCTAATGTATTTCGACAGGAAGTGTTCTGGAGAACCAGTTCTCCTGCATGTGCCACGATTGCCTTTTTAAAGCGATGTGCGCTGCAAGCGTCCTTTCACAAAATGCACCATACTTCGGCCACAGTTGGCGTGGCCAGTCGTAGCCTTCCATGATATTGGGAAAAATGAATGTACTCGAAGCCCCCTATCACGCTCGTCCCACTATTTTTCCAAGTGCCCACGCTCCAATTTTTTAACTAGCGCCAATTTTCTATGTGCTGCCCAGTCATCTTGAGAGGTTCCTTCTATTTAGTTATGCATCGTTACCTTTCTGTATCCCTCTTGTCTGTTTCCTTCTATCTATGCTGGAGCGTGCTGGACGTGTGCGTGGCCAAGTCCCCTCATTGACGCGTGCTTGCCCGCTTGATTCATTGCTCGGAAGGATTGAATTTAAGGGGCCGGCCCGACGTTTAGTTGAATGATTTGATGATTATTATGTTAATATTACGCAACGGATAACGTGGGGGATGGCTCAAACAACCAAGTGGGCAAGTCAGTGAAGGCCACGCTCTATCATGATCTATAAGGACACCACTTTGTTGGTAACATTGCTCTCTACACACGACTGAGGTTTGTAAAGATCATTAAATTCATGACATTTCTCTCGACGAAGGACTGGGGTTTGTAATGAGCACTAAATCCATGACATCAAGTTTATAGGACATTTATTGTCTAGATTCCCAGAAACTTTACAAGCTTAATATGACATTTACTATCTATATTCCCCAAAACTTTACAAATTCAATAATTGCAGCAAACAAAGTCAAGTCAATTAACTTCTAGTTTTGTCTCGCACTGAAGGTGCTTAAACTAACAGGCATCTCGTTTCTACTTAAGCACTGAGAAAGAGGTTGGGACTACGTTGTTGCCCTTGTGGTCCGTCTGCTGGGACAGTGATCGGAATTCGCACCCAAGACTACTCCTAGGACCGTATAACAAAAATTCTCTTTGGCAGAGAAACGGGGGAACAAAGCAGACACAAACATCTCCCATATTCACAAAAGAAAGCAAATTCTTAAAAAATAAAACATCCTGTGAAATACAGCACACGCAAATAATAAATTAACAGCACACGTAAGCATCCTCACCTTAACTAATTTCCAAGAACGAACTGGTAGCTCGCTGGCAGTGCAATTCGACACCACGTGGGTGATCGATACCAAAAGCTAATTTCTCTGTACTCACCCCTCTGTTCGTTCTTGCTTTCCATACTATACAATCATTCACGCGCTCAAACTATTCTTTATCAAAGTAGTTAGGACGTGCTGCTTTCAAATGGGGGTTAAAAAGGAACCGTAAACAAAATTTATGAGGTGGCCTAGAAAAATTTTACGTCACACGCTTAGAACCTTAAGTATGTCGCACACGCATCTCCTACCAGGTTTCACACGGAATCGTCATCCAAATTACTCATCAGCCGTTACGACCACGTGTTAACTAGGCGGAGTGAGGCCCCAGGTTACTTTAACATTGCTTCTAAAAGTGAAACTATACAGTTTTTTCAGAGCTATTGCTGCTCTCATGTGCTGAAGGCACCAAGTGATTGCAGAACTATAAAGGGATAACGCGACTGCCTTGCTCGCCTCTGAAAAAGAAACCGTGACTGACGACTTTAATTGTAAAGGCAAAATTTCTAAAAAAATAAATGAATGGTCGTAACGACACGCTAACTATTTCAGTCCTGAAAAAGAGCGGATTATTATCAGTGTAAAACATAATACGTCATACCACAATGAAATTGGCGGCAAAGACGGAGATCGCCCTCGATACCGTCCGCTCAGTTCAGTTCTCAACGGCCGTTCCCTTACATGGAGGGGAGGGGGCCTGCTACCAACCCCGGACTACCCGAGATCAACAGGTGCATCATCTCTGTCTTTACTCCAGGCTTAGGTTGGCACTAATCGACCAACAGGGTGACCACATATCTGCCTTGGCACTACCAGCAGACGAACTCTTAATACAAACCCCAAACTTAATCAACCCAGGGCAACGTAGTGGGATTAGGGAAAAGAAGTACTTTTATGTAATTATGAATTGAATTAAATAAACGGGTAGTCCACTCCTTCACTCGAAATATCACACTATTTAAACAAAAAAAAAGTTGAAAGTATTTTGAATATAATACAGCAAAAAACTAATTGCAATGAGATGGAACAAACTGTTCCCTCTCAATCTCCAATACTCTCTCCGTCACGAATTGTGACTATATCGTTTTCTGAATTGCTAAGATTATATAGAATGAAGGAATAACTGGCACTGTGGATGGTCTGAGCAGGTGTTACGGTTCAAGTAAAATTGGAGATTGGTGCCTCTTTCAGTGTCATGTGGTTGTGATTTCTCGCCTTAAAGTGAGTTCTATAAAAAATGTTTCACTGTTAGGGCAGTAATTTTAATTATTCGCATTTTAGCTTCTGACTGGAGTGCTCCAGTAAGACAATACTGCCCAATAAATTCCTGAAGATGGAGGTTTAATCCTCCGAAAATGATATCATTGTTAATAAAACACAGTTAGCAAAAAGGAAACTTTATTTGCTGCACTTCATAATTGCCTTAGTCACGTTGTAACACAGACCAGTTTGTATTTGTGAACAAAGTATGCACCCCACGAATCTTCTGCAGAGTAAACGTATCTTGTAATGCCGACCATAGCCTGTGCAAGTTCTGTTGTTAAGAGAGACGTGATTCTGGAGTGACGCGCGTTGTTTGGCGCGCCTAGCTCTGAGCTCGCTGTTGGGGAGGAAGGGGCGCTGGTCTGGTGATACGGCTGTCAGCGCACGCAGACTCTTGCTAGCAGATAGCAGCGCCTCTGTGGCAGGAAAGCAGATACCTGCAGCTCGGTAGGACACGCCGCCGTAAGCCCCGCTACCCTGTCAAAAGCTGGGCAAGTAGGAGAGCGCTTCCAGCTATCTGGCAAGGCACAACTCCATTCGTGAACAAAGTAAGAGCATATGGACTATCAGACCAATTGTGTGATTGGATTAAGGAATTGCTAGATGACAGAACGCAGCATGTCATTCTCAATGGAGAGAAGTCCTCCGAAGTAAGAGTGATTTCAGGTGTGCCGCAGGGGAGTGTCGTAGGACCGTTGCTATTCACAATATACATAAATGACCTTGTGGATGACATCGGAAGTTCACTGAGGTTTTTTGCAGATGATGCTGTGGTGTATCGAGAGGTTGTATCGATGGAAAATTGTACTGAAATGCAGGAGGATCTCTGCGGCGAATTGACGCATGGTGTTGGGAATGGCAATTGAATCTCAATGTAGACAAGTGTAATGTGCTGCGAATACATAGAAAGATAGATCCCTTATCATTTAACTAAAAAATAGCAGGTCAGCAACTGGAAGCAGTTAATTCCATAAATTATCTGGGAGTACGCATTAGGAGTGATTTAAAATGGAATGATCATATAATGCCAGACTGAGATTCATTGGAAGAATCCTAAGGGAATGCAATCCGAAAACAAAGGAAGTAGGTTACAGTACACTTATTAGCCCAATGCTTGAATACTGCTCAGCAGTGTGGGATCAGTACCAGATAGGGTTGATAGAAGAGAGAGAGGAGATCCAACGGAGAGCAGCGCGCTTCGTTACAGGAACATTTAGTTATCGCGAAACCGTTACGGATATGATAGATAAACTGCAGTGGAAGACTCTACAGGAAAGAAGCTCAGTAGCTTGGTACGGACTTTTGTTAAAGTTTCGAGGACATACCTCCACCGAAGAATCAAGCAGTATATTGCTCCCTCCTACGTATATCTCGCGAGGAGACCATGAGGATAAAATCAGAGAGATTAGAGCCCACACAGAAGCATACCGAGAATCCTTCTTTCCACGAACAATACGAGACTGGAATAGAAGGGAGAACCGATGGAGGTACTCAAGGTACCCTCCGCCACACACCGTCAGGTGGCTTGCGGAGTATGGATGTAGATGTAATTCAACTTGGTAGGGAGTCTGTCCATATGGAGTGATGCGACATTACGAAATCATGTGCCAAGTACCAAACGTAACAGTGCAGTAGCAACAATTCCTACGGTAGTTTAAATGGTTTGAACATTTAAAAGGCTATAAAATCGTGTCTGAGGTGGGGAGGTATCAGATAGTGTATTTTTTTCTTTTACTTCCGACTGTCGGTGAAGACAAAAGTACGTCTCACGACCTGATAGAAAAACTGGACCTACACGACTTTAATACTTTGGTATCCGGTAACCCTTTGGGTATATTTATGATTGCAGTCGGATCAGTGTAATTCTTTGAAAAGAATATTTTTTCCTGTGTCAGTAAATTTATAGTGTAATTGCTTTTCCTTGCGAAATACAAGGCGTGCAGTGTGTCCTCATTAAGACACTGAACAACTCTTACTTTACATGAAACGACGAATCACTTTCAAAAAAATACGTTTTCTTCTTTTTTATTGTGCGGACCGGTTTCCGCGTATTATCTTGGTTTCAGAGGATGTCGAGAGACAGCCAGTAACACCACAACAGGGACCGTCAATTTCCTTTCATCTGACCGAATTCTTTTTAGTTATGTTATAAAGCGTCATAGTCTCGACTAATTAAGTACGTCGACTTTTAAAAATTGTACCTTTGGCGGTGTCGCTGCTAGCCCTCTACACAAACTGGACCACCAGTGCCTTCATTCGGTCTAAACTTATACGTGAATGTCGTGGTGTTGAGTCAAAATAATTACATTTTTCCTTTTTCTTTTCTATGCTCTCTCCACAGCCATAAAATGGCCAGATAAATAAATAAAACAATAAATGAAACAAAATCATACCTAGACTTATTTGGCACCGCCACTTTGAATAAAAAAAGGTGTTTTTCTCTTCAGGTTGGTTCAAATGGTTCAAATGGCTCTGAGCACTATGGGACTCAACTGCTGAGGTCATTAGTCCCCTAGAACTTAGAACTAGTTAAACCTAACTAACCTAAGGACATCACAAACATCCATGCCCGAGGCAGGATTCGAACCTGCGACCGTAGCGGTCTTGCGGTTCCAGACCGCAGCGCCTTTAACCGCACGGCCACTTCGGCCGGCTTCTCTTCAGGTGTTGCCACCTATACATAACATAAGATTTTCCAATATCATACCAAGCAAGATTCTGTTAACCGTACTCACACTGTACGTCAAAGATGAGAATTAAAATACGCTATCTTTAATATTGTCCCGGGCGTATTTACGTGGAAGGGCGCAATCTTATAATCACCCAATCCCCAAGTCTGGCTCCGATTTCGTTCGCAAAATAAAATCTCGCATAGACCGTTTTCTAGACCAAAGTGCGTATTTTAACTCTCACGATCATTGTAAGAACCGTGCCCGTCTCTATTTTGTTTGTTTGTTTTTGGTTTGTGTGTTTGGGTGCTATAGCTTCAGTGTTCCGGCAACATCTATGGTCCACGTACCCTGTGATACGCGGTTCTGCTATAGTAACACCTCGTTCGGCACTTGTACAATATGTTGTTGTTGTTGTGGTCTTCAGTCTAGAGACTGGTTTGATGCGACTGTCCATGCTACTCTACCCTGTGCAAAGTTCTTCATCTCCCAGTACGTACTGCAACCTACATCCTTCTGAATCTGTTTAGTGTATCCATATCTTGGTCTCCCTCTACGATTTTTACCCTCCACTCTGCCTTCCAATACTAAATTGGTGATCCCCTGATGCCTCAGAATATGATCTACCAACCGATCCCTTCTTCTAGTCAAGTTGTGCCACAAATTTCTCTTCTCCCTAATTTTATTCAATACCTCCTCATTAGTTATGTGATCTACCCATCTAATCTTCAGCATTCTTCTGGAGCACATTTCGAAAGCTTCTATTTTCTTCTTGTCCAAACTATTTATCGTCCATGTTTCACTTCCAAACATGGCTACACTCCATACAAACACTTTCAGAAACGACTTCCTGACACTCGATGTTAACAAAATTCTCTTCTTCAGAAACGCTTTCCTTGCCAATGCCAGTCTACATTTTTTATGCTCTCTACTTCGACCATCATCAGTTACTTTGCTCCCCAAATAGCAAAACTCCTTTACTACTTTAAGTGTCTCATTTCCTAATCTAATACCCGCAGCATCACCGGATTTCATTCGACTGCATTGCATTATCCTCGGTTTGCTTTTGTTGATGTTCATCTTATAGCCTCCTTTCAGGACACTGTCCAATCCATTTAGCTGCTCTTCCAGGTTCTTTGCTCTCTCTGACAGAATTACAATGTCATCGGTGAACCTCAAAGTTTTTCTCTCTTCTCCAAGGATGTTAATTCCAACTCCGAATTTTTCTTTTGTTTCCTTTACTGCTTGCTCAATATACAGACTGAATAACATCGGCGATAGGCTACAACCCTGTCTCGCTCCATTCCCAACCACTGCTTCCCTTTCATGCCCCTCGACTCTTATAACTGCCATCTGGTACCTGTACAAATTGTAAATAGCCTTTCGCTCCCTGTATTTTACCCCTGCTACCTTTAGAATTTGAAAGAGAGTATTCCAGTCAACATTGTCAAAAGCTTTCTCTCTCTAAGTCTACAAATGATAGAAACGTTGGTTTGCCTTTCTTTAATCCATTTTCTAAGCTAAGTCGTAGGGTCAGTATTGCTTCACGTGTTCCAACATTTCTACGGAATCCAAACTGATCTTCCCCGAGGTCGGCTTCTACCAGTTTTTCCATTCTTCTGTAAAGAATTCGTGTTAGTATTTTGCAGCCGTGTCTTATTAAACACATATATCGGTAATTTTCTCATCTGCCAACACCTGCTTCCTTTGGGATTGGAATTATTATATGTTTCTTGAAGTCTGAGTGTATTCCGCCTGTCTCATACATCTTTCTCGCCAGATGGTAGAGTTTTGTTAGGCCTGGCTCTCCCAAGGCTGTCAGTAGTTCTAATGGAATGTTGTCTTCTCCCGGGGCCTTGTTTCGACTTAGGTCTTACAGTGCTCTGTCAAACTCTTCACGCAGTAGCATATCTCATATTTAATCTTCATCTACATTCTCTTCCATTTCTATAATATTGTCCTCAAGAACATCGCCCTTCTATAGACCCTCTATATACTCCTTCCACCTTTCTGTTTTCCCTTCTTTGCTTAGAACAGGGTTTCCATCTGAGCTCTTGATATTCATGTAAGTGGTTCTCTTTACTCTAAAGGTCTCTTTAATTTTCCTGTTGCAGTATCTATCTTACCCCTAGTGATATGTGCCTCTACACCCCTACATTTGTCCTCTAGCCATCCCTGATAAGCCATTTTGCACTTCCTGTCAATCTCATTTTTGATACGTTTGTATTCCTTTTTGCCTGCTTCATTTACTGCATTTTTATATTTTCTCCTTTCATGAATTAAATTCAATATCTTTTCTGTTACCCAAGGATTTCTACTAGCCCTCGTCCTTTTACCTACTTGATCCTCTGTTACCGTCACTATTTCGTCCATCAAACCTACCCATTCTTCTTTTACTCTATTTCTTTCCCCCATTCTTGTCAGTCGTTCCCTAATGCCCTCCCTGAACCTCTCTACAACCTGTGGTTGTTTCAGTTTATCCAGGTCCCATCTCCTTAAATTCCCACCTTTTTGCAGTTTCTTCAGTTTTAATCTACAGGTCATAACCAATAGATTGTGGTCAGAGTCCACATCTGGCCCTGGAAATGTCTTACAATTTAAAACCTGGTTCCTGAATCTCTGTCTTACTATTATATAATCTATCTGATACCTTGTAGTATCTCCAGGCTTCTTCAACGTATACCTCCTTCTTTCATGTATCTTGTACCAAGTGTTAGCTATGATTAAGTTATGCTCTGTGCAAGATTCTACCAGGCGGCTTCCACTTTCATTTCTTCCCGCAATCCATATTCACCTACTACGTTTCCTTCTCTCCCTTTTTCTACCATCGAGTTCCAGTCACCCATTTTCGTCTCGCTTCACTATCTGAATTATTTATTTTATCTCATCATACATTTCATCAATCTCTTCGTCGTCTGCGGAGCTTGTTGGCGTATAAGCTTTGACCACTGTCGTAGGCGTGGGCTTCGTGTCTATCTTGGCCGCAATAATGTTTTCACCATGCTGTTTGTAGTAGCTTACCCGCATTCCTATTTTCTTATTCATTATTAGACCTACCCCTGCATTACCCCTACTTGATTTTGTATTTATAACCCTGTTTTCAGCTGACCAGAAGTCTTGTTCCTCCTGCCACCGAACTTCACTAATTCCCACTATATCTAACTTTAACCTATCCATTTCCCTTTTTATATTTTCTAACCTACCTGCCCGATTAAGGGATCTGACATTCCACTCTCCGATCCGTAGAACGCCAGTTTTCTTTCTCCTGATAACAACGTCCTCCTGAGTAGTCCCCGCCCGGATATCCGAATGGGGCACTATTTTACCGCCAGAATATTTTACCCAGAGGACGCCATCATCATTTAATCATACAGTAAAGCTGCATGCCCTCAGGAAAAATTACGGCAGTAGTTTCCCCTTGCTTTCAGCCGTTCGCAGTACCAGCACAGCAAGGTCGTTTTGGTTAGCGTTACAAGGCCAGATCAGTCAATCATCCAGACTGTTGCCCCTGCAACTACTGAAAAGGCTGCTGCCCCTCTTCAGGAGCCACACGTTTGTCTGGCCTCGCAACAGATGCCGCTCCGTTGTGGTTGCACCTACGGTACGGCCATTTGTTTCGCTGACGCACGCAAGCCTCTCCACCAACGGGAGGGTCCAGGGATCATGTAACACAATAAATACATCTACCATTAGCATTCATTATAAAACATAAATCCATCCATTTATCAATTCATCAACCAAAAAAATATATTTAACACCTCGATATTTTCGCTAGAGGAAATTTACTAATAACATCCAGTGTGATCAGCCTTACAAATTGGTGTATTACAGAACCATTAGCGAACAAAACAGCGTCCTTTCCTCTGATATAATTTAACATATTCATCACTCAGCCTAAAAGGGTCGTAGTTCCATCACCTTTGACTTGTTTTCATGAAGGGATATGAAATTTTTGTTAGTATTACTAAGTTGATGCTGGTACCGGAATGTTGTGAACAACACAAGGAGCTAAATAGTCCGATCAGAAAAGATGCGATGCTGTTATGAAAATGAAATTGTAGCATGTTTTGTAAAACCACATCCGGGGTCGATAATCTGGCACAAAATCAGGTTGTTGTGGTCTTCCGTATGAACATCGGTTTGATATAGCTCTCCCCACTAACATATTCCGTGTAAGCATTATGTCTGCACAAATACTGCAAATACGTCATTTCAATAATTCCAATCATACAGATAACTATCCCGAAGGTGTAAGATGAGATTTTCTAGGGCATTAAAACAAATTAAATTTCGATGACGAAACTATATCTTTTTAAAAAGCTCGTTACCATAAATTTTTTTAAGATTATAGAACTGATAGAATAAGTTACCAACAATCACATTTCTTCTATTCACATGGTAACGTTATCACGTGGCACAACGTGGTGGAGTTAACAGCTCAGGATACGAATGTGTCAGAAACATCTCCTTCACATATTCTTCCCACTTCACACATTCATTGTACTCTGTAACATACATCTGTCACATTAACTGAGACATGAACAACACATATGCATAAATAGCTCATGAAAATATCTTATCCAAGTTGGTAGTTTCAGCAGTGGGCCATCTGTTGCTAACATTATTCACTTCGCAATAGGTAAATGAACTAATTGCTGTAAAACACAGTAGTTACTACGTAACTATATTTCTGTGGAACCTACACAGCCTATTTATTATTATTATTATTGTTGTTGTTGTTGTTGTTGTTGTTGCTGATGCTGCTGGTGCTTCTGGCAGTGATCAGGTACAAGGCATTGGCAGCCTGAAGTATTCCGTTCCAAGGTCCACTATGAACCGTAACTACTGTGCAGACATATTAACATAGTAGATTTCGAATGAGGAGGGGAGAGGGGCAGCTTATAGTTAAAGTAAATTTCGTTAGGGAGGGGAGTGGTAGAGGGAAGAATGTCGTGTAACAAGTGTCAACTCTACATGTGAATAGTTAGCTATCTATCCTGATATGGAATTGTACGTAGCACTCGCAATGACTGGGAGTTACTTCATCACTGTATAAAGAAAGGTTGCTAGAAATAAGGACTGTCAATGTTCCCATTGACTTATTAGTTTGGGATTTAATGAGACTTCTGCAACAAATATATATCATTTGTCTTTTGTCCTTTCAGAAGTAACACTTCAAAGAAAATCCTTTTTCATCCAAAGTAAATTTATTATTTATTTCTTTATTACTCATTTAGCCTGACGAAATTAGGCCTTAAGGCCCTGTCTTTCATCTGGTCATAATCAACTGATACCAAACATTCTACAAAAATATTCACAGGAATAATAATAGCAATAATAATAATAATAATAATAATAATAATAATAATTGACACCAACAATAATGATGATTGTGATGATGATAGTAAAGGGCATTATGGATGATCTAGATCAGCTTAGCACACTGGAACACAAGTTTAATATTACAGAAGTGGAAGGAATAAATAAAGGGGAGAAGGCTGGAATGACAGTGAGAGTGACTGTTAGGAAAGAACAGAATTTAAATAAAGAATTCTGCAAATATGGGGGAGGGAAAAATTGTAGGTGAGGAGTGACTGACGAAAGTGAGCTGAAGCTAATATAGGGGAGAGATGGCTCTTGTGGTAGAAGGTTGGCCGTTAGATGTCTTCTGAAGTCTGCAAGTAATTTAATGTGTTTGACGTTTTTTGGGGGGAAGATTGCTCCAAAGTCGGATTGCTGGTGCATAAAATTATTTAGAGAACATGGCAGAGTCATGTGAGAGTTAACAGAAAATTTTCCTTTGTTGAGAAAAAAATTTCTGCTGTGTAGATACTAGTGAAGGAATTGAAGACAAATAAGAGGGAGTACAGTGATCGAGAAGACGATAGAACAGAAATAAATTACGATAATATTTACGCTTATCGGCATGTAGCTATGATAATTGTTCGTAGGCTGGTGAATTATGGTCGAAAATGCATACTTCACAAATGTATTGGGCACAATCGATTATCGCGTGTTCCAGCTTGCCTGAGCTTTCGTACGAAAGTCGTTGGAGAATGACATCACCACAGACAAGTATAGGGAGTATTAGTGTCTCTACGAGCTCCTTTTTAAACTCGAAAGGAAATATTTTTTTTTATATTTCATTTGCAAGTGAAGTGACGCTGACACTTTCTTACAGAGAGCAGTTGTGTGTTCAGTTCAGTCTAAGTAATGCTCCAGCGTTAAGCCCAAATTCTTTGCAAAAGAGGAAAAGACACAAATGTGTGTGAAATCTTATGGGACTTAAATGCTAGGGTCATCAGTCCCTAAGCTTACACACTACTTAACCTAAATTATCCTAAGGACAAACACACACACCCATGCCCGAGGGAGGACTCGAACCTCCGCCGGGACCAGCCGCACAGTCCATGACTGCAGCGCCTTAAACCGCTCGGCTAATCGCGCGGCAGGAAAAGACACAATTACTAGAATGTTCCGGGCTATTATGCCGTGGTCGAATGGTTTTCACCTTAAAGCCACACGTTTTTTCCCAGTCTGTGGTGGACATTTTCAAGGGGACCATAGCTACTTGGAATGTCCGATTCACACTCTTGCTCGCTATTGTCTACAACAAAAGTCTTTCCATGCAGTGGCGCGCCGTCACATGTTTTGAATGCGCTAGCGCAATTGGCCGTTGTTGACTTCCATCGTCCGCTGTAGCTATCATCCCATCATGAAAGACTGGTACGGATGTTCTTCAGCGCCGGAATCCAGGTATCTTTCAATTTCACCCCCTCCTCCATCGTACTGAAATTTCTGGGATGCTTTACAATCTCTATGGCCTCTCTCTAAATTATTCATGGTATCACTTTTGGGTGCCAGTTGTTGCGAAACATGATTCCCAGCCAGGAGACCACCACATTCATTTTGATAGAACTCAAGTACTGGCAGCCATAAGCGGATAACATGAAAGGCTATACACAGAGTCCAAAGATATTGTAAAACACCCCATGAATATCAATAGGAAGGAGGAGGGCGTGAAACTGAATGACATCTAGATTCAGTTGCTGTAGATGTGTACCAGTCTTCCACAATGGGGTGATGGCAGTCGACAACGGCCAATTGCGCTCGCGCATTCGAACCATGTTACGTCACGCCACAGCGAAGAAGTGGAATGTTGGTGCAGTCAGTAGAGAGCCGAGGTGTGAATTGGACATATCTCGTGAAAATGTCCTCCGCAATGGGAACGAAACGTTGGGTTTTAATCTGAAATCCATTCGACCAGGCATAATAGCCCGATGCACTTTATTGTGACATTTCCGGCAGTGAAAGAAATTCTCTAAACTGCGGGGTAATAAATTGCGCTAATGTTGGCAGTAGCGGGAGTGAGATTAGGGGGTCCTAGCTAATATTTGATCGTGCTCAGGGGTAATCGTCTCAGAGATGGGAAGTACCAATCTAGTTGCATCTGCTGATAGCTGTCGAGAACTGATATCCCTCTACAATTTTTACCCCGTAATGGTCTCAGAGATGGGAAGTACCGATCTAGTTGCATCTGCTGATAGCTGTCGAGTCCTGATACCCCTCTACAATTTTTACCCCATGCCCGCCAACCTTCTTTTCAGGCAGAGTATCTGATTTAGTTCTAGATACATCATGTCGTTATACTTGGATAGCTCTCTGTAGTGTCACGAGGAAAGGTATACAGTTCCACTTTAAAAATATATATTTTTTCATGTGAACCATACTGTTCTTAATCACATTTCTTATCTCGCCGATTTGATTCAGTACCTTCTCTTAGTTAGCTTATATGGTATATCGATCTGTAGCACCACATTCCCAAACCTTCCGTTTTCTGAAACTTCCTGGCAAATTAAAACTGTGTGCCGGACCGAGACTCAAACTGTGCCTTTCGTGGGCAAGTGCTCTGCCATCTGAGCTACCCAAGCATGACTCACGCCCCTTCCTCACAGCTTTACTTCTGCCAGTATCTCGTCTCCTACCTTCCAAACTTCACAGAAGCTCTCCTGGGAACTTTGCAGAACTAGCAAGCCTGGAAGAAAGGGTATCGCGGAGACATGGCTTAGCCACAGCCTGGGGCATGTTTCCAGAATGAGATTCATTCCTTCTGCTTTCTTCTTGACACTACTGTTTATTGTCCTCATTTCTCTTCTGTACAAGACGACATTCCAGACAAATATTAAAAATTGTCGAGCACACCAGTTAGCACGTCGCTTTTGTATATCAACTTCGGTGCAGCTACAGACACGCTTCTGGAAAGGGTTTCATTCAGTTACGTCTAAGAAGCGTCTTTGGACAAGCACTCAGCCACCGCCGCGCGGCTCAGCTTGTGTCGACACAGCCGTCGCCCTGGCTCGCATCTCTCCTGTGCTGCGTAAGTCACGATGAAAATCAGAGTGCGGTATTGCCTCTTCGGAAACACTTTGCAGGATTTTTCAGTGCTCAAGGTCTATATTACTATTACCTGAATCATAAAAACAGACAAAAATCGCATCTGTTACGTATTCTCTCACATTGGATACAATCAAATAGATTTTGGTGGGACACTTCTTCCTACAGCGAGACAGTGGTGTGCGACACTGTTATTACACTGCCTGAAGAAAGGAGTGAAGCGCCCAGAAGACATGTTCTCACGTCAGAGTAGCTGTGTATAAGTACACACTGTCGGCGGTTATACAGGGTGGTCCATAGATCGTGACCGGGCCAAATATCTCAAGAAATAAGCGTCAAACGAAAAAAAACTACAAAGAACGAAACTTGTCTAGCTTGAAGGGGGAAACCAGATGGCGCTATGGTTGGCCCGCAAGACGGCGCTGCCATAGGTCAAACGGATATCAACTGAGTTTTTTTTAATTAGGAACCCCCATTTTAATTACATATTCGTGTAGTACGTAAAGAAATATGAATGTTTTAGTTGGACCACTTTTTTCGCTTTGTGATAGATGGCGCTGTAATAGTTACAAACATATGGCTCACAATTTCAGACGAACAGTTGGTAACAGGTTGGTTTTTTAAATTTAAATACAGAACATTTTATTTGGGTTGTTAGAAAGTGATACATATACCTCTGTGAACTTATCATTTCTAAGAACACATGCTGTTACAGCGTGATTACCTGTAAATACCACATTAATGCAATAAATGCTCAAAATGATGTCCGTCAACCTCAATGCATTTGGCAATACGTGTAACGACATTCCAATCAACAGCGAGTAGTTCGCCTTCCGTAATGTCCGCACATGCATTGACAAAGCGCTGACGCATGTTGTGAGGCGTTGTCGGTGGATCACGATAGCAAATATCCTTCAACTTTCCCCAAGAGAAAGAAATCCGGGGACGTCAGATCCGGTGAACGTGCGAGCCATGGTATGGTGTTTCGACGACCAATTTACCTGTCATGAAAAATGCTATTCAATACCGCTTCAATCGCACGCGAGCTTTGTGCCGGGCATCCATCATGTTGGAAGTACATCGCCATTCTGTCATGCAGTGAAACATCTTGTAGTAACACCGGTAGAACATTACGTAGGAAATGAGCATACATTGCACCATTTAGATAGCCATCGATAAAATGGGAGCCAATTATCCTTCCTCCCATAATGCCGCACCATACACTAACCCGCCAAAGTCGCTGATGTTGCAGCTATCGTGGATTTTCCGTTGCCCAATAGTGCATATTATGCCGGTTTACGTTACCGCTGTTGGTGAATGACGATTCGTCGTTAAATAGAACGCGTGCAAAAAATCTGTCATGTCCCGTAATTTCTCTTGTGCCCAGTGGCACAACTGTACACGACGTTCAAAGTCCGCGCCATGCAATTCCTGGTGCATAGAAATATGGTACGGGTGCAATCGATTTTGATGCAGCATTCTCAACACCGACGTTTTTGAGATTCCCGATTCTCGCGCAATTTGACTGCTACTGATGTGCGGATTAGCCGCGTCAGCAGCTAAAACACCTACTTGGACATCATCATTTGTTGCACGTCGTGCTTGACGTTTCACAAGTGGCTGAACAATTCCTGTTTCTTTAAATAACGTAACTATCCGGCGAACGGTCCCGATAATTGGATGATGTCGTCCAGAATACCGAGCAGCATACGTAGCACACGCCCGTTGGGCATTTTGATCACAATATCCGTACTTCAACACGATATCGACCTTTTCAGCTATTGGTAAACGATCCATTTTAAGACGTGTAATGTACCACGAAGCAAATGCCGTCCGCACTGGCGGAATGTTACGTGATACCACGTACTTATACGTTTGTGACTATTACACCGCTATCTATCACAAAGCGAAGAAAAGTGGTCCAACTAAAACATTCGTATTTCTTTACGTACTACACGAATATTTAATAAAAAGAGGGGTTCCTATTTAAGAAACGCAGTTGATATCCGTTTGACCTACGGCAGCGCCATCTAGCGGGCCAACCATAGAGCCATCTGGTTTGCCCCTTCAAGCTAGACAAGTTTCGTTCTTTGTAGTTTTTCCGTTTGCCGATTATTTCGTGAGATATGTGGCCCGGTCACATTCAATGGACCACCCTGTATAAATGATTGGGGTTGCAATTCTCTGTGAGAAGTAGAACGGCCACAAGAAAGCACTGCCCCGTCTCTCAACTGAGTCAGACTTTGAGTGATCGCTATTAAGAATACGGAAATGCCATGTGCTCATATTTGACAGACAGAACCTGACATAGTTTGAATGGGGCGTCATTGTGGGTCTACGTTTGTCGGCATGGTGGTGTCATGGAGTATCCAGATTTGTGGCGCAGTCGGATTTGGCGGTGGTCCAATGTTGAGATGCATGGAAACGTAAGGGTAGCGATACTCATAGGGAAGGATCTGGTCGACTATGTCTGTCTACAACGAGGGAGGATCGCCTTATTGTGTACCAAGCCGCCCTTCATATCTGCACCTCCCATCCGAGAGAGAATAACGGGACCCTTGCAACTTTCTGTGCCATTCCAGACCATTGGTCACAGACCAGCAACAGCAGGATTAGGGAGTTACAGTCGCATGAGAGGGCAGCCACCAACACAACAGTACAAACGACTGCGTTTAGAGTGCTGCCGGGTCTGGGATTGTAAGGAGTTACGATAACTGTGACGCATAGTTTTCAGCGTTGAATCGCTTTTCTAGCACTACCGTGGATGACCACCATCGGTGAGTATGGTGGCGGTTTGTGATCCCAGATTTCTAATTTTTTGGAGAGGAACAATAGTGTTATTCGTGGCGTCATAGTGTGGGAAGCCATCGGTTGTGACCGCAGGTTACTGACCTGAGGAAAAATTCGGTCGTGTCGGTCCGTCAAGGAAACCCTCTCATGCGCCTGTGCCATTTTTCAACAGGACAAAGCCTGTCCACCCGTGGAATGTATGTCTGTGCACTGGCTGCCTGATGTTGAGGTATTACCGAGGCCAGATAGATTCCCAGAACGGTGGCCGATGGAACAAGTGCGGGACCTGCTGGGACGACAATTCCGTCTCGGTATCATCATCCCGGATATAAGTGACCGTTTCATCGACAACTAATGTGGGTTAGCTTGGCTCAGGAAAGGGTAAAACGACTTCAGACATCCTTACCAGACAAATCAGTGGCTATATTCAGGCCAGAGTGGATGGAATACCACACTGATAGGTACGATCATAGTGCCAGGTTCTTTGTAAATTTTACTAGATTTTTTACACGCTGACGTAACACCACACACTGTCTCAACTTGTGGTGCGATTGTGATGCAATAAAATTTCATTTCCTCTACATCTACTGGATCTTTCACTTTCTTTCAAGCAGAGTATTTGATTTAGTTCCAGATACATCATGTCGTTGTACTTGGATAGCTCTCTTTAGTGTCACGAGGAAAGGTATACTGCTCCGTTTTAAATATATATTTCGTTACTGAAACAACCTTAACAGCGAAAATACTGCTTTAATGACGCTTGACGCCGTTCGACTGAGATGTTCGAAGAATAATGAATTTTTGGATGCCAAGAGTTTGAGGACCATATTAGGCCATTTAGAAACCAGGGCGGCCCATCTACGGAGCAGGTGACTGCCGGAGGAGGGGTTGTGCCGTGACTTGGAACTGCAGTGCTGCCAACTTGGCCGACTGCCAGTTACCTAGTCAGCAGTGGCGCCGTGCTCTCCCGCGTCTTATTTCACAGTTTCTTGCGCTGCACGCCCGTAAATTCCATTCCTCCAGCGGGGCCCCCTTTGTGGTCTACTCTTACGAGAATCCTAATGTTAGCTGGTCCGCCGGCCTGACTTAATGCGACGCGATAACGAAAGCGCCTGCGATATCCGCCCTCTCGCTCCTCGTCTCTCTCACGCCATCAATTTAAGTGAGCAGTTTTATGAGTGTTCACAGAATCCTGACAACGTGAGCAGCTGATGATGCTGTCCTTGCCATGAATGTACACCCATAATTGTATTTTCTTTGTTTCAAAGACGAGCGTTGTTCTAACGGTTTTGGTGCTGCAGCATCATTACTAATAATTAAAAATGCATAACGCGAACATTACTATTTTCGAATATGAATTTGAAAACTTTTTTCTATTGTTAAGCATTGGGTATTAAAACTGTTTGGTTATTTTAATTTTTCGTGAAGATTCTTTATTAAGATCTGTTTCAGGCATAAATCCCAGGGAACAAATTAATTCTATTTGATTGTGGTGGCATTAAAATTTCATCTCGCTGTAACAAGTCTTACTCTAAACCGTAGTACGCCGTGTAGATGCCATTATTTCATACGTGGTGTCCCATTCATTCTGGTCACTCCGAATAACTTTTTGACTAGAAGAAAAGCCGGCCGGTGTGGCCGTGCGGTTAAAGGCGCTTCAGTCTGGAACCGCGTGACCGCTACGGTCGCAGGTTCGAATCCTGCCTCGGGCATGGATGTGTGTAATGTCCTTAGGTTAGTTAGGTTTAATTAGTTCTAAGTTCTAGGCGACTGATGACCTCAGAAGTTAAGTCGCATAGTGCTGAGAGCCATTTGAACCAGAAGAAAAATAAAAAAAAGAACATTTCAAGCAGTGTTGTTTAGCTACCAGGAGAGACACAAACCGGCATAATTGCCATTCTTGTAACTTTATTCAGTAAGAAGATGTGAACGGTTGGTTGGTTGGTTGGTTGGTTTTTGGGGGAGGAGACCAGACAGCGAGGTCATCGGTCTCATCGGATTAGGGGCGGATGGGGAAGGAAGTCGGCCGTGCCCCTTGAAAGGAACCATCCCGGCATTTGCCTGGAGCGATTTAGGGAAATCATGGAAAACCTAAATCAGGATGGCCGGACGCGGGATTGAACCGTCGTCCTCCCGAATGGGAGTCCAGTGTGCTAACCACTGCGCCACCTCGCTCGGTGATGTGAACGGCAGTACGTCTTATCTACTGTACACAGGGTGTTCGGAAATTCCCGTTACAAACTTCTAGGACTTGTAGAGCGGAGTATATAATATTTTCAATGGAAACTCTTTTCGGGAAACGTCATGCGACGAAGTAACCGAGCGTCAGAATTACACGCACCGGTTCCTGTAAATGTAAGTGTATACTGGACGATTCCTTGATGATGTTACTAACATTCCAGGATGATGGAGAAGTATAAATGTATAAAACGCAGATAAGGGTCCCCGTACCAGGAATGAACGAGCCGAAAACTGTAAACGAAACCCGTTCTGATACCTCTGACACTGCAGCACAAGTATTGGTACTGCTGTGGCTACGAAGGCAAGGCACATAAGTTGCTAAGATTGCAGAGGTGGTAGTATGAACCGAAGCAATGCTATGAGCACTTGTTCATGTTCGCTACTTTGAAATACGTCTCCTCTATTGAACGAGTGTTCGTAGCTCTTAACGTATGCGTTTTAGAGCCCATGTTTACTGAACATTTTTTGTTGTTTTTGTCCATACCATCATCTCTGAAAGTTTCCTAGCCTATAATCGTAGCAAAAACCGTACCACTACATGTACTACACTGCTACAGGTATCAGAACGGTTTCCGCTTATAAGTTTCGACTCATCCCTTTCCGGTATAGACACCCTCACCTCAAATTGATACATTTATCCGTATCCATCATCCTTGAAAGTATTTAACGTCATCACGGAATCACCGTGCACATACATACATTTACAGGTGCCAGAGCCTGTAACTTTTGACGCTCTGTAACGTCGTCGGATGACGTTTTCGGACATGGGTTCCTATTCAAACTACAATGTGCTCACTTTCCTCTACAAGTCCTACTAGTCTGTAACGAGAATTCCTAAACATTCTGTACAGCACCCTGTATTTTTAATTCGGTATACCATTTCCTCTCTTCAAGACATATTCAAGAAAAGTAGCACAGTGTACCACGCTTGTAACATGAGTTATTGAAAAGTAACACAAAACTGGCTTTGTCTCTCCTGTACTATCGCATACCGCATGTATCCGGGGTAGAATAACTCGTCCACGTGCTGCAGTAAACAAATGGAAACAAGAATAACGCACATCAGTCATTCTGCCAGACATATCCAGTTTAGGGTTTGTTTGAGTAAATGTACACCTACGAAAGGTAGGTGCACAACGTAATGTTTAGCCATTTGAGTCCCAAAAATATGAAATACAACACATAATTTTTAAATGTTTCACAAAATTAACTTTTATTATGATGTCAAGCATCGAATACAAGAAGAAATTTACAAAAGCTAACACTAAGTTGTTTTAAAGAAGTAGTTTCACTTCGGAGCCACTAGGACACACAGTTCTCAACCACCCATCTCCCTCTGTTTCCTAGACACAATCCCATATTTAGGAACTTCGTTGAACTCATAATGACTAAAATAAATTATAATTTTAAGTAACAAGCAAAAATGGGCCTAAAATTTAATAAACCTTTCATCGAAATACATAATGCCCCAGTGGCTTCATTTCGAAATCCTAAAATTTATTTTACAATAACATTAGATATACTTACTTTCATTGTCAACAGTCTGTTCCATAAAGTGACTATAAAAAAGACCGCACGTCTCCATCTCCTACAGTCACCTAGCACAATTTCGGTGCGGACTGTTGCTTTGAATGCTGTAAGTGACCGCTACAATGCACTACATTCGTAGAAGTACCTCACTGTACCACTAGATGTCTCTGTCTTGTTACATCATCGGTAGTTTCAAATGGTTCAAATGGCTCTGACCACTATGGGACTTAACATCTATGGTCATCAGTCCCCTAGAACTTAGAACTACTTAAACCTAACTAACCTAGGGACATCACACAACACCCAGTTCATCTGTAGTTTCATGTTAAAGTCACTGTACTTAAAAAAATTAAATAATAAAATCGTGGTTTCGAGCAAAATCAACTGGGACTCAAAAGGTATGATACTGCATACTTTCATTAAGAAACATTATTAGAATCACTGTTCTGCTCACCTACATTCTCGATATACGAGTATTCTTTTCACTTTGTGTTTATTGGTTTGGGCTGCACTCAAACAAACGTGGCCCCATGGTAGGAAAATAACATTTGCTTGATACGTTTTCAGTATGCTTGTGCACAAAAATTATGGTTGGTCAAGACAATTTGTATCCTCCACATACAACGGTAGTGGTAGAATTTCTTAGGTTATCTGAACGTTCCTATCGAATTCATTTTTATTAACATGTTACGTAATTTTCTCGATTATCTCTCAATTTTGGGATCATTTCCCTGTGTGGTATGTATGTGACGTGGTGTTATCTGTCACGCCCTCATTCTGATTATGAGAATAACAACCCCCAGTTTGTCGTTTAATAAAAAGGTAGTACTGCAAGATTTCTCTCCGGTGATAAATGAAACTCTTGCGAACATAGTAAAGAGAAGCTCCACAGAGCCTTGAAGCCGTATCATAACGATAACTACCTGTTTCATTTCTATTGTTTTTACCTCATCTGCATTAGCAAAATGTTCTCTTTGTTCTGACGTATATTTAAATGTTTGATACAGAACACACATTTATGCTCAACGAATTAACATTGTTAGGTAGTGAAATCAACAAATTTTGTGTCCCTGAACTGTTGCACATCGCTCTCATTCACATTGCCTTATATTGCTGTAACACATCACGATGTTGCTCTCAGATTACTTCAGTTTCATTAATAACTTGAGTATTAAATATTTTCTCAATTTCTTTCCAGTTACGTCATCATCACTTTGCAACAACTGTTGGTGATAACCTCAGTCCAGTTATGAAATTAAGAACAGTCAGTCTAGTGTATAAGAACTAGCGTTGCTTTACTGTTTTAAGATACGGTAGACGAATTTCAGTCTGTTTCGGCATATGTAATAGTTTAGACATTTGGACTGTATCAGGGGTTGTTTCCAGTTCAAAGTAAACTGTACACACCTTTCTGTCTTCTCCTAGGTTCTTATCTCCTATTAGTCATACCGATTCAATTGTCTTTCCTGCACCTTGGCTGCTTCATCCAGTTTTATCTGAAATTCATCTTGCAATCATCTATTTGTTACTCTTAATGAAAAATTTTTGAGTGAAATATCAAACGCGTTAAGTATATTTCGTTAGGGAAACTCCAGTTTCTACACTGCAATATCATTTTCTTCACCGTAAGTGATTCTGAGAAATAGCCTGGCGACTCATCCTTCTCTTGAATGTCGCTGTACAAATGCAATACTTCTACCACCCTAGCTTTAAATTAAGTGCCATCTCAACTTCTTCCATGATGGTTAGAAATCCTCTGTCTACTTCGACTAGTTCTTTTCATATTCCAAATATAAAGCATCTGGACGACTTCTTGCCTCACATAATTCTTCAAAGTACCCGTACAGTCATTCATTATTCCTTGCTTCTTCCCAGTTTCATTACCGCTCTTATCTTTTATCATCCACATAGTATTTCCCTTCCTCCTCCCGAAGTACATGTTATTATATTCCGGGTACATCAGATTTCGCCTCCGCTTCCTTTCTAGTTCCTGCTTTCTTTATATTTTAGTTGTACACAGTAGAAATTAAAACTCGGATAGTGGTCAGATAAGGATAATACCTTTCACCTGCTCTGTTTAGCATCTACATAGAGCATTTATTTAAAAACTGCTTATAATAGAAGAGTGATGTGACATTAGGAAAAACTATAATCAAATGCGTAACAGTTTCTAGTGACGTGGTGTAACTGAGTGAAAATGAAACAGTTGGTTCTAAACGACAATAGAGGTCTGCTTGTACTTCTGGCATCTTCCTCCATTCAAAGGATCCTGTCTAACGGTCACAGCCACACTAATGCAAACGGTTAACCGAAAGAAGTCAATGTCCAAATACCTTTCTTCTCTTATGTTCTTTTCGTGTCTGCTACTCAACGTTGGATTAGTCTTATTTTACTTATTGCTTAAGGCGAATTCTTAACTGAACCATGTATTCACTAGGTTCAATAGCTTTTGCAAGTCTCCCTTAGCTGCACTTACAAGAATAACCACAATGAGTTTCGTCTTTCGTTATGGGCATCTAAACTATTAGTTAATTGATAATTGGCTGAGAGACTACTACGGAAAGCGACAGGAGACCTATTCGATGAAGTGTACATCAGTTATTGATGTAAAGAAAAACGTCGAGTTATCTTTTCCATTATAATTATCGGGGCTATTATGCCGTGGTCGGTTGATTAATTCTGAGGTGATCCCCAACGTTTCGTCTCCGACTGCGGGAGACATCTTCAAGGGGGTCCGTAGCTTGATGGAAGGTCCAACACACACACTGGCTCGCTACTGTCAGTAGCGAGCCAGTGTGTGTGTTGGACCTTCCAGTCGGAGACGAAACGTTGGGAATCCCTCAGAATTCATCAACCGACCACGGAATAACAGCCCGGATAATTATAATGGACATGATATTTCCGGCCGTGAAAGATTTCATTTTAGTGTCGAGTTATCTGCCTGAGATACTAAAACTCTTCACTATATCGGTAATTGATATTCAGAGGACGGGACGTACGCATCCACCTCGATGGCGCAGTAGGCAAAAAGGTCCGCTCTTCGAGTTTCGATATGGCAGTCAGTTTTTACGTGTCAGAAGGTTTCATAGTTTACTCAACGCAGCCGAGATCCATTCTCTCTATCTAGTAAAGTTTTTTATTTTGTGCTTTTATTTGTTTAATAAAGCGAAGTGTTGTTAGTGAAGCGTGCAAAAGCGCAAGGAGAGTTGAAATGTCGATCGGCTGCAAAGCAAGTAACACCATAGGAACGAACGGCGCAATGTGATCGGTGCACGATGTAGTTGCTTGAGGACAGGCAGGCGCAGAGTTAGAGGTGTGGTCAGCACGTCTCCTGGAATTACCGGACTTTCGCGTAGTGGATTACAGTGTGGTGAGCGTCCTTTGGGAAGGGAGGGGGTGTCTGCGAACTGGCGAAAATCGGTAACCAACTGGGAACTGAGTTAGTCCCATGTTGCCCAGGCTTTACTTCGATAGAGACGGACTTAACCGTTCGACGTCGATAGCAATGGTTTCAGGATTACGTTTCGGAATGCAAATGTTGTTTAAATTATTCTGCCTTAATAAATTTGATAACAGCATAAAATTCTGATACTAACACAAATAGTGTTATCACTACGAGGTGACGCTCTAGTGTGGGCGCTGTCACATGATTTCTCAGGCTACACCCACTCCAGCGACTTTTAATTGTGACGTGGATACCAAAATAGTGTCTTCTATGGTAACTAGTTGTGTTGGTACCTCTATCAACGCTTTGCAGCTGGAAGTTGTTTGTAGTTGAGTGGTTGATCTTTTACCTGATCCATCAATCACTGTAGTCTGTTTTACTCTAGTCAACTATTTTCTCTGCTCCTTTTAAGTGTCCTCTATTTTGTATTATTGCGGTGTTCATTTTAGCTTTGTACCCCTTGCTTTTCCCTCCCTCTGGGTGCGGAGGTTACGCTTTTACTGTAAAGCCTTTTACAAATATGTCTGTTTGGAACGGGGGACTGGTGACCTCGATGTTTAGCCCCCATCAACCCCAAAACCAACCAACTAGGAGGTGATGTATTTTCACATTCCCTAAGAATGAATTAATATAAGTGACGATCAAAAAGTTTCAGTTTGAGGGCGTTTCTGCAGCATATAAGCAACGTAACGGGACTCCACTGCGGTTGTAAAAGCACCGACATGTAGGCAAGGCATTAGTGCGGCATTCGTGTCTCTCCGACGTGCGTGCGGTAAGCGCTGAACACACACTGGCAGAAATCCATTGGGGAATAGAAAGTGGATGGAATAGACGAAACGTCCGGGAGAAGTGAGACAAGGGGGTGCTGTTCCTTCATGATAAGTCACGTCCAGGTATCTCCAGTGTTGTAACGCAGAAGTTACGCCAACTCAACTTCGAGACACGCGAACACTCAACCTATAGTCCTCATCTTTCCCCATGCGATTATCACGCCTTCGATGTTTTACAAAAGGCCTTCAAAGGCCTTCAAAGGCCGTCAATTCCTGTCGGATGGGGCTGTAAATAAGGCAGATATGGAAGTCTTCACGCAGCAAGACACGATGTTTTACCAATCGGGTATCTTCAACCTGGTGCGTCGGTGAAATGATTACCTCAAAGTTAGCATAAGGAGGGCTATGCGTGAAGCGTTCAGTGAATTCGAAAGTGAAGCTCTACGTACCGACTTGACAGAAAACCCTAGGAAGTTCTAGTCTTACGTTAAATCATTAAGTGGATCGAAACTGCATATCCAGACACTCTGGGATGATAATGACATTCAAACAGAGGATGACACGCATAAAGCTGAAATACTAAACACCTTTCTCCAAAGCTGTTTCACAGAGGAAGACCGTACTGCATTTCCTTCTCTAAATCTTCGCACAAACGAAAAAATGGCTGACATTGAAATAAGTGACCAAGGAATAGAAAAGCAACTGAAATCACTCAACAAAGTCCACTGGACCTGACGGGATACCAATTCGATTCTACACAGAGTACGCGAAAGAACTTGCCCCCGTTCTAACAACCGTGTACCGCAAGTCTCTAGAGGAGCGGAAGGTTCCAAATGATTGGAAAAGAGCGCAGGTAGTCCCATTCTTCAAGAAGGGTCGTCGAGCAGATGTGCAAAACTATAGACCTATATCCTTGACGTCGATTTGTTGTAGAATTTTAGAACATGTTTTTTGATCGAGTATCATGTCGTTTTTGGAAACCCTGAATCTACTTTGTAGGAATCAACATGGATTCTGGAAACAGCGATCGTGTGAGACCCAAGTCGCTTTATTTGTTCATAAGACCCAGAAAATATTAGATACAGGCTCCCAGGTAGATGCTATTTTCCTTGACTTCCGGAAGGCGTTCGATACAGTTCCGCACTGTCACCTGATAAACAAAGTAAGAGCCTACGGAATATCAGATCAGCTGTGTGGATGGATTGAAGAGTTTTTAGCAAACAGAACACAGCATATTGTTCTCAATGGAGAGACGTCTACAGACGTTAAAGTAACCTCTGGCGTGCCACAGGGGAGTGTTATGGGACCATTGATTTTCACATTATATATAGATGACCTAGAAGATAGTGTCGGAAGTTCCATGCGGCTCTTCGCGGATGATGCTGTAGTATACAGAGAAGCTGCAAGATTAAAAAATTGCAGCGAAATGCAGGAAGATCTGCAGCGGATAGGCACTTGGTGCAGGGAGTGGCAACTGACCCTTAACATAGACAAATGTAATGTATTGCGAATACATAGAAAGAAGCGGAACAAACACTGGTAGCAGTTACTTTTGGAAGATATCTGGGAGTATGCGTACGGAACGATTTGAAGTGGAATGATCATATAAAATTAATTGTTGGTAAGACGGGTGCCAGGTTGAGATTCATTGGGAGAGTCCTTCGAAAATGAAGTCCATCAACAAAGGAGGTCGCTTACAAAACATTCGTTCGACCTATACTTGAGTATTGCTCATCAGTGTGGGATCCGTATCAGGTCGGGTTGACAGATGAGATAGAGAAGATCCAAAGAAGAGCGCCGCGTTTAGTCACAGGGTTATTTGCTAAGAGCGATAGCGTCACGGAGATGTTTAACAAACTCAGGTGGCAGACTCTGCAAGAGAGGCGCTCTACATCGCGGTGTAGCTTGCTGTCCAGGTTTCGAGAGGGTGCGTTTCTGGATGAGGTACCGAATATATTCTTTCCCCCTACTTATACCTCCTGAGGAGATCATGAATGTAAAATCAGAGAGATGCGAGCGTGCACGGAGGCTTTCTGGCAGTCGTTCTTCCCGCGAACCATACGCGACTGGAACAGGAAAGGGAGGTAATGACAGTGGCACGTAAAGTGCCCTCCGCCACACACCTTTGGGTGGCTTGTGGAGTATAAATGTAGGTGGAGATGTAGAACGGTCACATCGGTTTCACCTCATTGTTATACCGATTCTAGACTGTACAGCGTTCGAAAGAAAACTTTTTGACAGCCCCTTATGTAACGGTAAGCATAGCCAATTTTGAAATAGAACCTATTTTGTTTTCTCAGTTTTACAATTTCACAATTTTATCTCCCTTGTCGGAGTTTCTTTGATTTGGCCGCATGCATTTCTTGGAGACTTACAACATACACTAACAAACTGCAAGTTGTGACGCCTTGCTTAATAACACGTTTGCCCACCTTTGAAGCACAGTGCAGCAGCGATTCTACAGGGCAGCGATTCAACAACTGCTTGGTAGGTGTCCGGGAAACTGGCGCCAGATGTCTACACAGAGGACACGCAATTCCAGTAAATTGTGGCCGGTAGTTTGTAGGAGGGGAGTTGTGCTATATCGGATTCAACTCAAAAGAATTTGGTGACCAGGTATCAGTGTGAGTTCACTACCATCCTCCTCGAATCTCTGTAACATGGACAGTTGTCCTGCTGGAACATGGCATCGTCGTCGAGGAAGATATCGAGCTTGAAGGAATGCAGGTAGTCTGCAGTAATGTTCACGAAGCCGATGGCTGTGTTGTTACCTGGAAGCACACGTGAAGGTCACGCACACTTCATGTTCCGAGCAGCCGTTCGGTGGATGATGACGTACCTGGACACGACCATCGATCTGGCGTAACAAGGAACATGATTCACGTGATCAGTTGACCTGTTCTCATTGATCTACGAGCCAGTACCAATTATCCTGGTCCACTGGTCGCAACTGACGATGCCATCGGTGGACTGAACTGTGTTCTCCGATGTACGTGGTGATTACAATGGAACTTTCGCTAACTGAGTTGGCACCCATGGAAAACTAGTGATCATAGTGATATGCCCGATAAACCCGCTGGACAGAACAGGTAATAGGATTGTGGAAAGGGGCTAAAGGTTGAGGTCAGTTTCTCCTTCTAATTGTCGTTTATTGTAATTTAATAACATTTACAACCAAAGCGGCACACAGCCGAACCTTTACCAAATGCAACCCTTTCACGGCTGAAGGCCTCCAACAAGAAATCTTAACAAGATAAAATCCAGTTAAGATAGCAATAAAATAATTCAAAAAACAACATACGCAAGGTGCAATACAAATGGCTGAGGGCCACAATTAAATTTCAGAACTTCAGAATATATTACCACAGACCCTTAAAGGCAGAAAGCCAGCATGTTTAACAACAAGGAATTTTAAAATCCAATTAAGATAGCTATAAAATAAATTAAAGAAGCAACACACGCAAGGTGGAATACCAATGGCTGAGGGCCACAATTAAACCTCGAAGTTTTTAAAATATTTTACCATAATCCTTAAAGGCAGAATGCCGCAGTGTTTAAGCTTGAAAGATAAATTTAAAAATTAATTTTGCAAAATTTAAAAAAAAACAAACAAATAACCATAAGCCTAAAATTTAAAACAGCTGACAACAGATAATTAAACACCGGTGGCGCTCCGAAAGCCACCAGGGAGTTCGGTCTGCCCTCGTTCACTTAGGTGAGACAGGTGGTGAGCCCAAGTATACTTTATCCGTCCGAACCCAACCAGGGCACAGCCACGGACCGACCGACACAACGACTTGCTTGCCATCAATCAGTACATGAGAACTGAAACACAGAGGGTTACACACTCAACGTTGACGTCCTGATTCGGTGAACCACGAAGCTCGTAGCGATCGGACAGCTCCACACACGCTGTGACACTGCGCAGGGCCCGGCAGCAGACCCAGGCGACTGCACCGCACGGAGATGTCCTGCCTGGTCCGCACCAACCTACCGACTCCCGCTGGTCCGTCCGCGACTGCTGCTCGGTCGCGACTGCACTGCTGGAGCGTCTCCCACTCACTTCCAGACACACGACGGCGGAAATACTGGCTCGGACCCAACTATGCACAGGAAACACGCCCACTGGATAACAGACATTCCTGCACCAGGAAAGGGTCGATCCAAGTTCCACAAGATAGTAATTTAAGGGCCCCAAAAGCGCTCTGAGAAGCATTTACACGTCGCCCGATGAACGTCCGACCTCTCAGTGGCAGTACGCCGACATTATTTAAGATAACTCGAAAAGGAAATAACGCCAACTACACACACAACCTGACAAACACTAACACGAAGACTTGAACGATACCCGACAGTAACTAAGCACGCACGAAGACACACACACAGCCGACTCATGAACGGTCAGGGAGCCAAAATGCGTCGTCCAGTAGCACGACCGACCGATGATCCACCAAGATCGTGGCTCGGCTCCAGTGTTGCGAGGCGGCAATGGTCGGGTGAGCCATGTCGACGCAGACCTCACTGCTCCAACCTGACTGCACTAGTCCCGCATTGCAACTCCCCGACTGGCAGGTTCAGACTCTGCTCCAGACACGTTCCAACCGACTGGCATGCTCGAACTCGCGATCCGAACTACCTTTACGACAGACAACGACCGGGAAGTAATAGCAGTCGAGCAAAGATACTACGGGAGGGGATATATCGATACGCGCTGCTAGCGCCGCTCATGGTCAGGCAAAGCAGCAACTCAGTGACAGTAGTGATATAAATTAACGTAGTGAGGTGGAAATACGTTAAAAACAGGGTATAAAATACATGATGGTGGGAACACTAGCTCCGCACGGCTCACATAGGACAATGAAGCTCTGTGGAAACATTTATAAGGGCATATGGAAGAGAAATAAGCCATTGAAAAAAAATACCACATATTAATTTCCATACGAGACGCGACCGTCTGTATCCACGACAAACGGGAACCGCACTGGAGATACAGTTTCACGTTTTGCAGCACATTTCGGACAGTAGAGCATAGAATGTTTGCTGTTGTGGTACAACTCGGGCATTGCTTGAAGGTTACTCATTGCTTCAAGCATTCTGAGCCAAGGCAACAGTTTCTTGTTGAACACTTTGTTGCGTAACTGGCCGTCGGATCCTCCCAGGCGCAGTTCCCAAATCGCCACTTAATTTTCACTTCCGAATCCTGTTCTTCACTCTTGTGCGGAAACTCTTCGTATTCTTTTAATGCGTCGATTCTCGCGAAGACCAGAAGCACCATCTCTGTTGCTCTGATAAAACAGCCTTAAGAGCGAATCCCTACTCGCCTTGTCCAGACCCATGTTGACCGTCTGCAACTGTATGCACACGGACGCTTCCGTTTCAACCGTACGTCGCCGTACCGGTACTGGTGTCTAAGGGCAAGCCGTGGTACCTAAGCAATAACAACACAAATTCTGCAGTGCACAGTCTCAACATTATTTCTTTAAAGTTGGGTACCCATAAACCAATCCGTCTTCAGGCCACAAGTGGCCTACAGGGTCCATCTGACCGCCATGTCATCCTTAGTGGAGGATGCGGATAGCAGGGGCGTGGGGTCAGCACACCACTCTCCCGGTCGTTATGATGGTATTCTTGTCCGAAGCCGCTACTAAGTAGCTCCTCAATTAGCATCACGAGGCTGAGTGCACCCCGAAAAATGGCAACAGCGCATGGCGGCGTGGATGGTCACCCATCCAAGTCCAGACCATGCCCGACAGCGCTTATCTTCAGTGATCTCATGGGAACCAGTGTATCCACTGCGCCAAGACCGTTGAAAGTTGGGTACCCATACGGTTAATAATTTTCCATCTACTCTGGCTGAAGTAGCGGAAAGAAAATTACAACCGTCAACTACATAGCACTTTTACTTCTGCTATGTCTATGGCGTTAGGTATTTGGAACACTTCAGCCGTTAATCATCCAACACCATGTTGGCCACATTGTCTGTGTTTTTTTCTTTATTTTTGTGTAGTTGTACATTTTGGGACACAGTGCAAGTAAACCATCTCAAGAGACAAGAATTGCAAATGTTCAAATGTGTGTGAATTCCTAAGGGACCAAACTGCTGAGGCCATCGGTCCCTAGTCTTACACACTACTTAAACTAACGTATGCTAAGAACAGCACACACACCCATGCCCGAGAGAGGACTCGAACCTCGGACGGAAGGAGCCGTACAATTCGTGACATGGCTCCTCAAACCACGTTGCTACTCAGCGCAGCAGTTTAATAATGGCGCTGTATTCATCTCAACGAAACAAAACAGTATCACTTCTTTTAAAACGCTACGAAGACGAAACAATTCTTTACATTTAACTGATGGCTGATTTAAAATTTTGTCGAAGTTTTATCAGCATAAGAAACAGACGTGTAATTATTTGGAACGCCAGGCTTTATGGGAGACCCTCAAACCTTTACCTTGTATGACTGATGACTGATGTGCGTTCGTCACACCCGCGCACCTACTCACGCACACACACACACACACACACACACACACACACACACACACACACACAAAATACCAAACTGCAGTGTGATTTGCTGCCTGTATTTCGCTCTGAAGCACGTATTGTCTGCGGAGAAACATTTATTTCTCACCAGTTTAATAATTCGGTACAGCTAATTTACAACAGTTCCACATGCAATTTTTGATTCAATATCAGTATTTGTACACAGCTCATTCACATAAATATTCACACAAAGTAATATGAGATTGGTGTACTCCATTTGAAGGATATAACGCGTCCAGGCACTATTTACTTTGCAGCTAAAAATTTGAAAAAATTTTCAAGTATTCGGTAACAATATAAAGTTACGCGAAGTAAAATTAAAACGAAAGAAAAGTGGATAAAACATTTTGTTGAGAATGGGCGTAGTAATAAAATCGCGAAGTATTTTACAGCAATAAATGCTTTGAAATTTCGTTGTGTTATCAAAGTGGCGAGTAAATATACTACATCGAAAATATAATAATTTAATTTTCGGGAGTAGAGTGTGCAATAGCAGAATACGAGCGCTTCCCGAGCCAAACAGATTGCGTGTTTTTGAGTTCGCCACGCGACGCCCCCTCCCCACTCGCAGAATAATTAATTCGGCTTTGCGTGACGCTTTGCAGTAATACGTCCGGCGCATTTGTGTGGTGGGACCGCATCTGCGAATAAAGGAATTAAGCCCGCCGCCAGAACTACAATAATGGCCGCCCGGACTCTGCATCCTTTGCTTCGCGCGACGTCCACAAAAACAGGCCCAATCAGAAACTGAACGTGCTGTCCCCAACTCGTGGCCGTGCCGACAGCGTGACTCCACATCCGAACGCGCGGTCTGCGTGGCTGACCCCTGATTACGGAGGGTAAACCACGTTTCCACGGTGAGGCGAATTGGACAGTTGGGGTCCTAAATTTGTTTCTGGTCACGAGTCAGTTAACTGAGCATTCAGTGAAGTCAAATGCAGCATTATTTACTTATGTGGTACAATTAAGAATTAGATCTTTATACCCGCGTCTCTAATTTGGCCTTGTACTAGTTTTTCGTCATACACTGGCTGATTCAGCTGCCCTAGCAGTGGGTTGCATGGAGCCTGCAGCGCCTTCAAATATCTTTCTCAACATTTTCATATTCTCTCGCTCACTATGCGCAAACTATGGGTCCCACAGAAAAAAAAATAATAAGCCTTTAATTTTGTACGTGGATACAGTTTCGTTGGAAGCCACGGCTTTAGACTTATTCAAGAAAAACTAAGCGAAGGTCACTTATGTACGTTTTTCTTCAATAATTTGAAAACTACAGCCTCTAACGGAAACGTATTACAGCGCAAATGTAAGCCACATTACATTTCCTACAAAAAGGTCCCCTTCATTTTACATTGTAAAAATAATTTTCATTTAAGAACCAAGAGAATATAAAAATTGTGGGCAATGTATTTGAAGGTTCAAAATGTTCAAATGTGTCTGAAATCTTATGGGACTTAACTTGTAAGGTAATCAGTCCCTAAACTGACTCACTACTTAACCTAAATTGTCCTAAGGACAAACACATACCCATGCCCGAGGGAGGACTCGAACGTCCGCCGAGACAAGCCGCACAGTCCATGACTGCAGCGCCTTAGACCACGCGGCGTATTTGAAGGTGTTGTGGGTTGCATAAAACCCAGCACAAGAGGCAGCTGAATCAGCCTTATATTTCACTCTTTAGTTTACATGCGACAAGGCATTTCCGACCGTACATCAGCTCCACGAGACTATCGCGTTACTTCGTGTCGAGTGTTCTGTTCATCCATTTGGAGCTGATATTCATCATAACTGTGTTCTTCCGGATGTTGTCACGCCGTCTAGTTCTTCCTCCTCCACTTGTTCAATTTACTCTTCTACAGAATGCTTTTGTCGGTCGTCTATTCTCCGTATGGCCTCCCCAGTTAAAGCTTCCCTCTTTAGCACTTGTATGATTTACGGTGTGCGTACAGCTCTCTTCATTTTCTTCTTGTCCTCCATTCCAAGTAATTTTCATCATTTACACGTGCAAAAATTTTCCTCAGTATCGACCTTCCGAATGTTAAAAGAGACTCTTCGTCTTCCTTTCTAAGTATACTACCTTTTGTTGAAATTGCAACACCAAGAAGAAAACCCATGGATTCAATTAATTTAATACCACAGTTTAGGGACATGACAAGTACCAAATGATTACCTTTCGAGATCTGTACATGTCCTTTGAGCCCTATTATTCAGTACGTCCTGTGGCCACCATGCGCTACAATTAGAGCTACTGTACGCCGTGACATTGAATCTATAAGGTTCTGAATACGTTCTTGAGGGATTTCCCTCCACGCAGTTTGTATCCGAGCCCACAAATCCGTGACACCAGTACCTGGAGGACCGTGATGCATATGGTTCCGACTAACTATATCCTAGAAATGTTCGATGGGCGACATGTCTGGCGAATGTGCAGGCTAGGGAAGCAATGGTAGCCGTCGCTCTTCGAAGAATGCCTGTACATTCTTCGCAATATGTGGCCGGACATTGTCCTGTTGAAATGTGGCCTATGTAGATGCCTGAAGCGGGGGGAGTATCTCCGGCTCCACAACCT
Organism: Schistocerca piceifrons; assembly: GCF_021461385.2. Lineage (NCBI taxonomy): Eukaryota > Metazoa > Arthropoda > Insecta > Orthoptera > Acrididae > Schistocerca > Schistocerca piceifrons. The sequence continues at coordinate 87,434,410 of NC_060141.1, forward strand.
CTGTTAGGTAGTGGTTGCTGTTCAAAATGCCCGCAGTACGTACGAGGCGAGATCGGTTGTTGTAACCAATGGCGCCCAAACCATCACACCCGGTGTTTGTCCGCTATGCCGCTCCACAATGCAGCCCTCCAGCTTGTGCTCATCACGGTACCGCCGTACACGTATGCGGCCATCACTATGGGACAAGTTCAAGCGGGACTCATCTGAAAAGATTACATGTGGCCACTCAGCACCCCAGTGACGGTGTTCACGTGCCCATTGCAGTCGGAGGAGCTTGTGGTTTCTGGACAATGGAAGCCGACGTAATGGCATGCGTGCAACAGTACAACATGCAGCAGACGGTGAAGAACCGTCGATGAAGACAGGTCACAACTTTTGCAATGCTCCAGCGACGACCCAACACTGCGGATGACGCTATACTGTACGTAATGGCCATGCGGACAAGTTGACGGTCACCCCTTCTGTAGTCATGCTCCGTGGTGCAGTTCCCGCTCATCGCTGCGTACCACCTTCCTTTATCCACTGCTTCCACACACGCATCACTGTCGTAGCAGCACGCCCTGTGCTAGCCGAAATGTCGCGGTATGACAACCCCGTTTCCCGGAGACCTATCATCCTGCCCCATTCGAACTCACTCACATGCCGATATGGCTCCCTTTGACGTCGACGAGGCATACTGGCACTCACTGTATTGTTTCCACCTCGTGTGACAGCTCTGCATCGACTACACTAGGCGCAACACCGACCCTGTCAGACCGACACGAGAGGGCTCTGCTCGGCCTACGAGTACCGCATCTCGCAGCAAAGCGTATCACGTATTGCTTGCACACCCATCGCCACTTCCACCAAGTATGGTTCTATTCGGGTAATTCCTTCAAAAAATGTTAAAATGTGTGTAAAATCTTAAGGGACTTAACTGCTAAGGTCATCAGTCCCTAAGCTTCCACACTACTTAACCTAAATCATCCTAAGGACAAACTCACACACCCATGCCCGAGGGAGTACTCCAACCTCCGCCGGGACCAGCCGCACAGTCCATGACTGCAGCGCCCTAGACCGCTCGGCTAATCCGGCGCGGCGGTGATTCCTTCCCGTGTTGCACTTACCACAAACGATAGTGTATTAACGCTTCACGTGCGTACAATGTTAACGACACAGTAGCCGAATTACACAAGTAGGTTTTGAAGTTAGTACTAAGTGCTTCTGCTTTTTTCTTAAATGTACTCCCAGACAGTTCTTCAAAGTATTCGACACCGAAGAGGGAATAAAACAGCCACCTGTTTTAACTTGGATGTGGGACTGGAATACATGGGCTGTAAATAGAGATGGCAGGCAATCACTCCGCTTTTTGTGCATTCCCACTCTGATATCCACTATAATGAGGAACCTCATATCCTGGCAGAGAGAGCCGCATCTACAGCAACTGTTCTCGATTTGAAATTACGGTATACAGAAAACTCAAGTGAAATCAAGAGCCACAGAAAACAGCAGTGGCAAAATGTGTGGAACATGCCACAACAAATGAAAGGCGGATATTATGCGGAATTAAGATCTCAAATTCCTTGGAGGTCATGATTCAGAGAACGCACTTGTACCGACGCACGATTTCTACCATCATCCGATTCCGCATTCGTCACGCCTCGTTTTCTGTACATCTGTATATAATCAATACTTCTGATTCCCTTGCAGGCGAGTGCGATTCTGACTGAGAAGCTGATGAAAACCCCATCTTGCCCCATGTTCAAAACTGACAACGAACGATCGAAATTTTTGAAGCCTTTGGCAAGTATGCGTTACTTTCTACTTTAATCAGCGACTTCTGTTTGCTTCTAAAGAGATTACCTCTACAAATGATGATGAATTTCCCTATGAGTATAGGGAAAACTCTATACAATTTAACAAGCTTCATACACTCCTGGAAATGGAAAAAAGAACACATTGACACCGGTGTGTCAGACCCACCATACTTGCTCCGGACACTGTGAGAGGGCTGTACAAGCAATGATCACACGCACGGCACAGCGGACACACCAGGAACCGCGGTTTTGGCCGTCGAATGGCGCTAGCTGCGCAGCATTTGTGCACCGCCGCCGTCAGTGTCAGCCAGTTTGCCGTGGCATACGGAGCTCCATCGCAGTCTTTAACACTGGTAGAATGCCGCGACAGCGTGGACGTGAACCTTATGTGCAGTTGACGGACTTTGAGCGAGGGCGTATAGTGGGCATGCGGGAGGCCGGGTGGACGTACCGCCGAATAGCTCAACGCGTGGGGCGTGAGGTCTCCACAGTACATCGATGTTGTCGCCAGTGGTCGGCGGAAGGTGCACGTGCCCGTCGACCTGGGACCGGACCGCAGCGACGCACGGATGCACGCCAAGACCGTAGGATCCTACGCAGTGCGTAGGGGACCGCACCGCCACTTCCCAGCAAATTAGGGACACTGTTGCTCCTGGGGTATCGGCGAGGACCATTCGCAACCGTCTCCATGAAGCTGGGCTACGGTCCCGCACACCGTTAGGCCGCCTTCCGTTCACGCCCCAACATCGTGCAGCCCGCCTCCAGTGGTGTCGCGACAGGCGTGAATGGAGGGACGAATGGAGACGTGTCGTCTTCAGCTATGAGAGTCGCTTCTGCCTTGGTGTCACTGATGGTCGTATGCGTGTTTGGCGCCGTGCAGGTGAGTGCCACAATCAGGACTGCACACGACCGAGGCACACAGGGCCAACACCCGGCATCATGGTGTGGGGAGCGATCTCCTACACTGGCCGTACACCACTGGTGATCGTCGAGGGGACACTGAATAGTGCACGGTACATCCAAACCGTCATCGAACCCATCGTTCTACCATTCCTAGACCGGCAAGGCAACTTGCTGTTCCAACAGGACAATGCACGTCCGCATGTATCCCGTGCCACCCAACGTGCTCTAGAAGGTGTAAGTCAACTACCCTGGCCAGCGAGATCTCCGGATCTGTCCCCCATTGAGCATGTTTGGGACTGGATGAAGCGTCGTCTCACGCGGTCTGCACGTCCAGAACGAACGCTGGTCCAACTGAGGCGCCAGGTGGAAATGGCATGGCAAGCCGTTCCACAGGACTACATCCAGCATCTCTACGATCGTCTCCATGGGAGAATAGCAGCCTGCATTGCTGCGAAAGGTGGATATACACTGTACTAGTGCCGACATTGTGCATGCTCTGTTGCCTGTGTCTATGTGCCTGTGGTTCTGTCAGTGTGATCATGTGATGTATCTGACCCCAGGAATGTGTCAATATAGTTTCCCCTTCCTGGGACAATGAATTCACGGTGTTCTTATTTCAATTTCCAGGAGTGTATTTTGATTTACCTGTATCACTTATTATTAAATTTAAGAATTAGTGTTAATTGATAAGTGTAATTTACTTACGATTCTATTTGCTAAACATTTGTTGCGCAAAAAATTGACAGTTTAAGTTTACAATACCGTAATTATGTATTTACATATTTTCTCTGTAACAATGTATTTTGTGTAAACATAACAGCTAAATACAGTACAAAGTCTCGAGGTAAAACAAACAACAGAAAATATAGTAAGTGCACTTTTCTTTCAGTTTTTAGCAAAACTAAAAGCTATTCTGTTAGCTATTTTTGTATCCATTGTGGTTGTTACTAAAAGTTCTCAGTAAGTACTAGCAGCAGTCAGCTCTCTTGAACTCCCGCCGGAGGTGCGAGTCCTCCATTAGGCATGGGTGTTTGTATGTGTGTGTGTGTGTGTGTTGTTCTTGGCATAAGTTAGTTTAAGTAGTGCGAGGGACCGATGATCTCAGAAGTTTGGTCCCTTAGGAATTCACACAGATTTGAATATTCAGCTTTCTTGAATGTAAATCCATTTACAGCCAAGCGATCATCACTTGGAATTTTCTTACATATGAGCAGCTATTCTGTCTTTTCGTCAGTAACACATACCTGCAGTCCTGTGTTATCGAAAGGGCACGGCCGATTTCCTTCCCCATCCTTCCCTAACACGAGCTTGCGCTCCGTCTCTAATGACCTCGTTGTCCACGGGACGTTAAACACTCATATCCTCTTCCTCCTCCTCCTGTGTTATCAGTAAATTTTGAACAGTTTCAAATCAATCTGATTAAATTTGTTTTGGAGATTCTCAATAATGCTACATCATCGAATTAGGCAGGTCTCGTAATTCCACCGCCTGCAGTTGTATCCCCTATGGATTTGTTCTAGTCAATTCTCTATCCATCTTCTATAAGACGACGTTAAACAAAATGAGTGAAATGGCATCCCCTTGTCTCGCCCCACTGTGCACCTTAAAATTTTCAATAAAGTTATCTTTAAACGAGATACACTTTCATTTACATATAACTCATCTAATCTGATTAACTTTGAGGGTTTTTCAAATTTGCTCATTATGTTTAGAAGTGCCTGTCGTGGTACTACCAACGGCCTTTTTCAAGTATAGAAATAATTGGTAAAGATCTGCACTGAATTCAAACGCCTTCTAAGTTACTTTAGTGAACAAGTTTCCATGGAAACCACGTGAGTAGCCTCCAATCAATTCTTCAGTTATCGGGATCAGCCTGTTTTATAGAAAAATCGATAGGATTTTATGACAAGCAGAAAATCAGTTCCTCTGTAGTTACCTATATTTCACATATATTTAACATATTTCACATATATTCGTACAGTTATTTCAGCCGTATGTATAACGCATTTTGCCCTGCAGTTTCGTCTGAATTCTGAGGGACCTTGTAATTCTGAAAGTAACCGATTGTTGTTTTGACAGTACGGAATGTCGCTGATCATTCTCTGATTCTTAGGTGTTTCACACTATACACCTCGGTGGTATTCAGCCCAAAGTCGTGATACATCGCGGGGCCCCAAATTCGATTCGAGGCCGGCTCAAAGATTTTCTTAGCATCAGGACTGGATGCTTCTGTTACCTTAATCATTTCATTCTATCTTCGTCACATAGACGTGCAAGTCACCGGAATGGCGACAAGTAGAAAGACCCATCCAGATAGTTGAATCGCCCAAGACTGGGATCTCTCGGAAATAATGGCATGCAGTCTTCTTATTTCTCTTCCGTTTTGCGAAAGTATAAAACGAGCTGCCCTTGTATGAACTCCAATAATACTATTTGGTATTTATCCTATACTGCGGAAGAGTCCTCCAGAAGTGTGCGGAAGTTGTAGTGGACGCAGTCTTTTCAAGTATCCTTCCAGTAAAACGTAGTCTTTGGTTCACGTTCCTCACAGTATTTTTGTGTGATGAGGGATTCCCTTTAATACTCACATGTAGGATCTCTCACTTTTTATTATTTAGAGTCAACTTCTACTTTTAGCGTCATACAGATATCTTGTCTAACAAATTTTGCTATTCGTTTTGATCTTCTGATCACTTTCCTAGACGGTAAACGACATCATCATCTGAAAAAAACTAATAGGGCTTCTCAGATTGTCTCCTAAATCATTTATATCGATTAGGAACAGCTGACTGCGTATCACACTTCCTTGGGGAAGGCCACATATCATTTCTATTTCACTCGATGACTTTCTCTCAGTTACTTCAACTTGCTAGCTTTCTAACAAGAAACCGCGAATCCAGTCGCACAACTGAGACAAGGCACGTAGTTTTATTAGAGGCTGCTGATGAGGAACTGTGTCAAAAGCTCCCTGGGAACCTATAAATAAAGAATCAGTTTGAGATCCTCTCTCGTTAACACTTATTACTTCGAGTGAACAGAAAGCCAGTTATTTCTCAAAAGAAAGCTACTTTCTGAATCCGTGCCACGGATCAATAAGTCATTTTCTTCGAGGTAGCACTTATATTATTTTTCTTGTGTATTGTAGTAATCTGTGAAATTTTCCATTCTTTAGGTGCACAGCTTTCGTCGAGCGGGCAGTTGTATATGACTGCTAAGTGTGGTGCTACTACATCACCATATTCCGGAAGGAAGCAAATTTGTATAGAATCTGGGTCAGAAGACTTGCCTTCATTAAGTGATTTTTGGTAATTCCGTTTTAGTAGTCGTGTCATCGGTAACATAACGATTGCTATCGGACAGCCAAGTTATTGATTGTATCATGCTGCTGGTGTATCTTAAAAATGTGACCAGAATTTCTTTGGGGTTTCTGGCATATTTCGAAACAGAGTTTCATTGTGAAAACTGTTAAAAGCATGTCGCATGGAAGTACGTGTTAACTTTCGAGCTTCAGTAAAATTCCTCCATTTTTGAAAATTTTGGCTTATTTTAAATCATGCAGGCTTCTGCGTTAGTTTCCTGACGTATTTGACGAACCACTGCTGTCTGTTCCGCCTCTTGCTACTTTATTGGATATAAAATGCTCAGTGTTAGTTGACAAGAGGTGTAGTATGTTATCCCACCCATTTCCACGTGAAACAGAGAAGGAGGGATCAGATAGAGATACTAGACGTGTCCTCCGCCAAGAACTGTAAAGTTGCTTAAGGATTACAAATGTAGACGTAGATGTAGTTTAGCTGATTCACGGCAGAAACAGCGACGCCCTTTACCAGAATATTGGTGCTTCGTAGCATGGGCACCCACAGAAATTTATCAAAAGGGGAGGGGGGGGGGGGGCAAGATCCAAAACCGCTATTTTTGATGTAACTAATTTGGAGATTTTGAGAATGTGTACCCGAGAACTAAATTTGATAGTATGTACGCTAAACACATTGCATATCAAACTGTCGGTAATTTCAATTCAATTTTTTAAAGGTTGTTTTCTCTGATATGTAAAAGGTGAGCATACTTCATTAATTTAAGAAAAGTCACCTTCATAAATTACATCGCCCACATGATTAAATCGACGAGTTAGAAAATAATGCAATAAATGCTCACAGAAGATTTTCTTATTCCTACACCAATAACGTTGTTTGACCTTAAAATTAAAAATTTGAAATACAAAAAAAGGCTGAAAACTAGGGAATATACTATTTGTAATTAAAGAAAGTAAACAGCAGAAGCGTCAGTGATTAATACTATTCAAAGTGGAGAAACTGGGTATAAATTTTTAAAATAGCTATTTAATTTTGATGTAATCCAGGATATGTCATTTGCTTACAAAACTTAACATTACATTAATGCATTTATCGAGTTATTTCTATGTCTTCAGGTATTCAAAGTTGACTGGCGCCATTAAAGTTCAGTAAAATCCATTGTGAAAACTTGCGTTGTTTGGGTAGGAGTATTTCGGGCTACTATTCAAAGAGATGAGTGTGACAAACTTCCCAAAACAACCGCAGTTTGGCTAGTACAACCGGCTCTCAACAGCCTAGAACTGAACTAACATTGACAGTTCTCTTATTCCTAATCTGAGGTATTATTATGCAGCGATGAGAACTGAATTGCTGAATTCGTAATCCAATAAGCGCAATATATGTTGTGTTGAACTTCATTGAGTTTGAGAAGAGCCCCAATCCTGGACTGGAGATTTTTCGACTTTAAAATGCCTCTATCCCAGCGGAGAAAATGCATTACTGCAAAACCATGGTTCTCAGAATGTACTGCAACTACTCTGCAGGTATAAAACCGAATCTTTTAACTATCAGCAAGCAGTGACGTGTCTTCTTGGACCACAGACAAATGGTAATCCATCATTATGACTAAGCTGCGCAGCAGGGGGAAGGGTGTTCTTGTGGAAATTGAGGACGACTTGGGCAGGTGTACCAGCACCATTTGTGCTGCGTGTAGGAGCCAACAGGGTGTTGGAAAGATACCATCCTGAAGTTCAATAAGGGCTTCGATGAACAGGCAGAGGGCGTAATATCGACTGTAGTGGCAATGTTGAGAAAATTTCTCGTATTCGCCGTGACTGCAGGACTGTGATGAGACAAGCATCGCACAAAGGGAAATGTGTAATTCCTACTGAGCAGTCTAACAACCAAACAAATCCAAGTTAAGTACCCACATCTAATAAAGCCGCAGTATTACCCGTCGTATTTGGCAATGCTAGAAGTATGTCGTAGAGCAGGAGTGGACAAGAATTCAGCTAAAGAGCCGTACCCTAGCCCGAGTACCACGGCACTCAGTCCGACTGCAAATTTCCCCCACCGCCATAGCATGCACTTTAGTGGGAAAAGAGGGAAAAATACGAACTTGCTGCATTTACATGGCAATGTAGTCGCACACATATGACTTGGCTTTATATTCCACGCTTCTGAACAACATAGATCACGAAAAAAGAAGAAACTAATTTTCAGTATTATCTAATTATTTTTGCCGTGTTGAAGAAATGATATGACATTCATCTAGTACAAACTGTCGGCATACAGACAGATGCAGAGAGTTTCACAGACTTTCGCCACTAAATTATGACTTACTTAGTTTCATAATCTGAAAAATGTCTTACACACATATTTGTTGAGCTAAAGATGGTAATACTTCCGCAGTCTCATTATAGATTCTCTACCAGAGGAAAACAGTGTGGACTTTGTGGACAATTCTGACGCAAGTGGATTTGTCTTTAGAACTGCAATTGCATCAGAGATCAACCAGTTACATCGGCACATTACTGGGTCACTTTCAACTGAAACGGCGAATAGCCTCGGAAACAGCTCGAAAACAGATGATAGACTTGCAGTGTCGTCGATAGTTTAGAAAACTACGCTTGTAATTCTTACAAGGCGACAGGAATTTTTCAAATCGCTCGTTCCCCTTAACGCCAGTGAGTTAAGGGAACTGTACTGTGTTTTTCAGGATATGTTCCTTTCACAGTGCGATTTTCTTTTTAAACCCGTCCCCAGCACACCAGAAATAGTTGTTTCTCATCTTTCAGCGCCTTTCAGATGTCAGTCTGCTGTCAGGTCCATTAAAGTGCGAGGTAATTCGGAAATTTGTGGTAAGGTCTTATGGGACCAAACTACTGAGGTCATCGATCCTAAGCTTACACACTACATAATTTAACTGAAACCATCTTACGCTAAGGACGACACACACACCCACGCCAAAATGAGGACTCGAACCTCCGACGGGGACAGCCGCGCGGACCATGACAACACTCCCGAGGCCGTGCGGTTACCCCGGGCGGCAAAGTGCGAAGTCTGCGGTACATTCCAGATGCTATAATTTTCGTTCCTCCAATACTTCTTCTTTCATAAAGTCAACATTAGCAGGCTTTAAGTCGAGAAAACTTTCCAGGCATTACCCTTGACTTAACTCACATACTTCGCAGTAATATATAAAGTCTCCGCACTCTTCGTTCAGTTCCGTCGAAAACTGTTGCAACTGACAGTGAAGCAACGGGTGCGACTCCAGAAATTTTACTATTCTTATCATCAATTTCATCCACCCCTGGAAATTATCACAAAGTGCTTCTTGCTGTACAGAACAATGAATCTCGCCTATAGACAGTTGTAATTTTGTGGCATTTCACTGCCAACCAAATCGTTAAATTCATTCTGCGTGGTATTTTAAAGTCGTTTCGTAGAAAATCTCCAGTACACGTCGATTATGCGACTGCATGATAAAGAACTCCCATTCATCTTTGAAGGCTTGTGACGATAGTTCGCTAGGCCGCCTATTTTGGTGCAAACAGCCACTGGACCTGTGAACTTTCTTCATATTACGAACAAAAGGCTGACACTAAGAATCTGCCGAAATGAAGATGGAAGCACTGACAGAAAAGTGCCACACCGTAATACTAAATGAAATATCACGTTGTATTGGGTACATCGAGAAAGGACCGAACAAAGCCGAGATAGGTCGAGTCTTAGGTTGCGCGGCCCGGCGATAGGACACGCGTGAGGTTTGGCACGCCGTGGAAGGTTCTGGTGTAGAGTAATAGCAGATAATCATAACTATAATAGAGGTTTTTAATGAATAAGACTCTGTTCCTGACAAGCGACTATTAATCGAATTGAGTGCATATGGAGTACCGTCTCAGTTGTGTGACTGGATCGTGATTTCCTCTGAGAGTGGTGACAGTTCGTAATGATAGACGGTAAATCATACAGTAGAACAGAAGTGATATCTGGCGTTCTGCAAGATAGTGTCATAGACCCTCTGCTGTTCCTGATTTACATAAATGATCTAGGTGATAATCTGAGCAGCTCCCTTAGATGGTTTGCAGATGACGCTGTAATTTACCATCTAGTAAAATCATCAGACGATCAATTCCAATTACAAAATGATCTAGAGAGAATTTCTGTACGTTGCGAAAAGTGCCAACTGGCACTAAACAAAGAAAAGAGCGAGGTCATCCACATGGGTACTAAAGCAAATCCGATAAATTTTGGGTATACGATAAATCGCACGAATCTAAGGTCTATCAATTCGACTAAATACCTAGGAATTACAATGACGAACAACTTAAATTGGAAAGATCACATAGATAATATTGCGGGGAAGGCGGAACAAAGACTGCGCTTTGTTGAAAGAACACTTAGAAGATGCGACGAACCCCCTAAAGAGACAGCCTACATTACACTTGTCGTCTTCTGCTGGAATATTGCTGCGCGGTGTGGGATCCTTACCAGCTAGGATTGACGGAGGACATCGAAAAAGTGCAAAGAAGGGCAGCTCATTTCGTGTTATCGCTCAATAGGGGTGAGAGTGTCACTGATATGATAAGCGAGTTCAAGTGGCAGTCTCTGAAACAAAGGCGGTTTTCTTTGCGGCGAGATCTGTTTACTGAATTTCAGGCACCAACTTTCTCTTCCGAATGTGAAACTATTTTGTTGACACCCACCTACGTAGGAAGAAATGATCATCATAATAAAATAAAAGAAGTCAGATCTAGAAAAGAAAGATTTGTTGTTGTTGTTGTTGTGGTCTTCAGTCCTGAGACTGGTTTGATGCAGCTCTCCATGCTACTCTATCCTGTGCAAGGCTCTTCATCTCCCAGTACCTGCTGCAGCCAACATCCTTCTGAATCTGCCTAGTGTATTCATCTCGTGGTCTCCCTCTACGATTTTTACCCTCCATGCTGCCCTCCAGTACTAAACTGGTGATCCCTTGATGCCTCAGAACATGTCCCACCAACTGATCCCTTCTTGAAGTCAAGTTGTGCCACAAACTCCTCTTCTCCCCAGTACTATTCAGTACCTCCTCATTAGTTATGTGATCTACCCATCTAATCTTCAGCATTCTTCTGTAGCGCCACATTTCTAAAGCTTCTATTCTCTTCTTGTCTAACCTATTTATCGTGCATGTTTCACTTCCATACATGGCTACACTCCATACAAATACTTTCAGAAACGACTTCCTGACACTTAAATCAATGCTCGATGTTAACAAATTTCTCTTCTTCAGAAATGCTTTCCTTGCCATTTCCAGTCTACATTTTATATCCTCTCTACTTCGACCCCCCCCCCCCCCCCCCATGAACCATGGACCTTGCCGTTGGTGGGGAGGCTTGCGTGCCTCAGCGATACAGATAGCCGTACCGTAGGTGCAACCACAACGGAGGGGTATCTGTTGAGAGGCCAGACAAACGTGTGGTTCCTGAAGAGGGGCAGCAGCCTTTTCAGTAGTTGCAAGGGCAACAGTCTGGATGATTGACTGATCTGGCCTTGTAACAATAACCAAAACGGCCTTGCTGTGCTGGTACTGCGAACGGCTGAAAGCAAGGGGAAACTACAGCCGTAATTTTTCCCGAGGGCATGCAGCTTTACTGTATGATTACATGATGATGGCGTCCTCTTGGGTAAAATATTCCGGAGGTAAAATAGTCCCCCATTCGGATCTCCGGGCGGGGACTACTCAAGAGGATGTCGTTATCAGGAGAAAGAAAACTGGCGTTCTACGGATCGGAGCGTGGAATGTCAGATCCCTTAATCGGGCAGGTAGGTTAGAAAATTTAAAAAGGGAAATGGATAGGTTGAAGTTAGATATAGTGGGAATTAGTGAAGTTCGGTGGCAGGAGGAACAAGACTTCTGGTCAGGTGACTACAGGGTTATAAACACAAAATCAAATAGGGGTAATGCAGGAGTAGGTTTAATAATGAATAGGAAAATAGGAATGCGGGTAAGCTACTACAAACAGCATAGTGAACGCATTATTGTGGCCAAGATAGATACGAAGCCCACGCCTACTACAGTAGTACAAGTTTATATGCCAACTAGCTCTGCAGATGACGAAGAAATTGAAGAAATGTATGATGAAATAAAAGAAATTATTCAGATTGTGAAGGGAGACGAAAATTTAATAGTCATGGGTGACTGGAATTCGAGTGTAGGAAAAGGGAGAGAAGGAAACATAGTAGGTGAATATGGATTGGGGGACAGAAATGAAAGAGCAAGCCGCCTGGTCGAATTTTGCACAGAGCACAAAATAATCATAACTAACACTTGGTTTAAGAATCATGAAAGAAGGTTGTATACATGGAAGAACCCTGGAGATACTAAAAGGTATCAGATAGATTATATAATGGTAAGACAGAGATTTAGGAACCAGGTTTTAAATTGTAAGACATTTCCAGGGGCAGATGTGGACTCTGACCACAATCTATTGGTTATGACCTGTAGATTAAAACTGAAGAAACTGCAAAAAGGTGGGAATTTAAGGAGATGGGACCTGGATAAACTAAAAGAACCAGAGGTTGTACAGAGATTCAGGGAGTGCATAAGGGAGCAATTGACAGGAATGGGGGAAATAAATACAGTAGAAGAAGAATGGGTAGCTTTGAGGGATGAAGTAGTGAAGGCAGCAGAGGATCAAGTAGGTAAAAAGACGAGGGCTAGTAGAAATCCTTGGGTAACAGAAGAAATATTGAATTTAATTGATGAAAGGAGAAAATATAAAACTGCAGTAAGTGAAACAGGCAAAAAGGAATACAAACGTCTCAAAAATGAGATCGTCAGGAAGTGCAAAATGGCTAAGCAGGGATGGCTAGAGGACAAATGTAAGGATGTAGAGGCCTATCTCACTAGGGGTAAGATAGATACCGCCTACAGGAAAATTAAAGAGACCTTTGGAGATAAGAGAACGACTTGTATGAATATCAAGAGCTCAGATGGAAACCCAGTCCTAACCAAAGAAGGGAAAGCAGAAAGGTGGAAGGAGTATATAGAGGGTCTATACAAGGGCGATGTACTTGAGGACAATATTATGGAAATGGAAGAGGATGTAGATGAAGATGAAATGGGAGATATGATACTGCGTGAAGAGTTTGACAGAGCACTGAAAGACCTGAGTAGAAACAAGGCCCCCGGAGTAGACAATATTCCATTGGAACTACTGACGGCCGTGGGAGAGCCAGTCCTGACAAAACTCTACCATCTGGTGAGCAAGATGTATGAAACAGGCGAAATACCCTCAGACTTCAAGAAGAATATAGTAATTCCAATCCCAAAGAAAGCAGGTGTTGACAGATGTGAAAATTACCGAACTATCAGCTTAATAAGTCACAGCTGCAAAATACTAACACGAATTCTTTACAGACGAATGGAAAAACTAGTAGAAGCCAACCTCGGGGAAGATCAGTTTGGATTCCGTAGAAACACTGGAACACGTGAGGCAATACTGACCTTACGACTTATCTTAGAAGAAAGATTAAGGAAAGGCAAACCTACGTTTCTAGCATTTGTAGACTTAGAGAAAGCTTTTGACAATGTTGACTGGAATACTCTCTTTCAAATTCTAAAGGTGGCAGGGGTAAAATACAGGGAGCGAAAAGCTATTTACAATTTGTACAGAAACCAGATGGCAGTTATAAGAGTCGAGGGACATGAAAGGGAAGCAGTGGTTGGGAAGGGAGTAAGACAGGGTTGTAGCCTCTCCCCGATGTTGTTCAATCTGTATATTGAGCAAGCAGTAAAGGAAACAAAAGAAATATTCGGAGTAGGTATTAAAATTCATGGAGAAGAAATAAAAACTTTGAGGTTCGCCGATGACATTGTAATTCTGTCAGAGACAGCAAAGGACTTGGAAGAGCAGTTGAATGGAATGGACAGTGTCTTGAAAGGAGGATATAAGATGAACATCAACAAAAGCAAAACAAGGATAATGGAATGTAGTCTAATTAAGTCGGGTGATGCTGAGGGAATTAGATTAGGAAATGAGGCACTTAAAGTAGTAAAGGAGTTTTGCTATTTGGGGAGCAAAATAACTGATGATGGTCGAAGTAGAGAGGATATAAAGTGTAGGCTGGCAATGGCAAGGAAAGCGTTTCTGAAGAAGAGAAATTTGTTAACATCCAGTATTGATTTAAGTGTCAGGAAGTCATTTCTGAAAGTATTCGTATGGAGTGTAGCCATGTATGGAAGTGAAACATGGACGATAAATAGTTTGGACAAGAAGAGAATAGAAGCTTTCGAAATGTGGTGCTACAGAAGAATGCTGAAGATTAGATGGGTAGATCACATAACTAATGAGGAGGTATTGAATAGGATTGGGGAGAAGAGAAGTTTGTGGCACAACTTGACCAGAAGAAGGGATCGGTTGGTAGGACATGTTCTGAGGCATCAAGGGATCACCAATTTAGTATTGGAGGGCAGCGTGGAGGGTAAAAATCGTAGAGGGAGACCAAGAGATGAATACACTAAGCAGATTCAGAAGGATGTAGGTTGCAGTAGGTACTGGGAGATGAAAAAGCTTGCACAGGATAGAGTAGCATGGAGAGCTGCATCAAACCAGTCTCAGGACTGAAGACAACAACAACAACATACTTCGACCATCATCAGTTATTTTGCTCCCCAAATAGCAAAAGTCCTTTACTACTTTAAGTGTCTCATTTCCTAATCTAATTCCCTCAGCATCACCCGACTTAATTCGACTACAATCCATTATCCTCGTTTTGCTTTTGTTGATGTTCATCTTATACCCTCCTTTCAAGACACTGTCCATTCCGTTCAACTGCTCTTCCAAGTCCTTTGCTGTCTCTGACAGAATTACAATGTCATCTGCGAACCTCAAAGTTATTTCTTCTCCATGGATTTTAATACCTACTCCGAATTTTTCTTTCGTTTCCTTTACTGCTTGCCCAATATACAGTTTGAATAGCACCAGGGAGAGGCTACAACCCTGTCTCACTTCCTTCCCAACCCCTGCTTCCCTTTCATGTCCCTCGACTCTTATAACTGCCATCTGCTTTCTGTACAAATTGTAAATAGCCTTTCGCTCATTGTATTTTACCCGTGCCACCTTCAGAAAGATTTAGGTGTTCCTTTTTCCCACGTGCCATTCGAGAGTGGAATGGTAGAGAAGTAGTATGAAAATGGTTCGATGAACCCTCTGCCAGGCACTGAAGTGTGAATTGCAGAGTGACGATGTAGATGTAGAAGACAGAAGACGGAACCTACCCCCACTTGGCCCATTTGCGGACGCCTATACTTCGAAGTACAGTGAGAAGCGCATGAATGCCACTGCTCGTGCTTATCAGAAAGCTGCATTTGGTTCTGCGGCGTCCGACCTAGGTGCTGAGTGAGCCACAGCGCAGGCGTACGCCGCAAGGAGCGTCACTCCAGACGTGAGTACACGACGGGCCAACCTGTTGATAGCCGCGGCGCTCCTGGGACGAGACGCCGACACGTCTGGTACAATTAGGAGGGCGTCGCCGTCGCCGGCGTCTTGACGGCAGATTAATGACGTCAGGTTAATGACGGAAGGGGACGTTCTCAAGGCGTGACGCGCCGGAAAAAAGGGGCGCGACAGGGGCAGCAGTCGACTCTTCTCCTCTGGCGCTCTACATCGAACTCTGTCGGAGGTTTCGTATCGTCAGATGGCAGTAAACAACGCGAAATCAGTCGACACAACGCAAACGTTGTTACTCTTATTAGTTACCATTTACTACCTGTGGCTGGGCTCGCGTATCAGTTGTTTTGTCATTGTGAGGGACGGTGAATAAGTAAACTACTGTACATGCAATACCGTCAGTTGCCGTCACTAGTCTGCCTGTGCGGGTAAGCATATCTCGTGATGTGTGTCCCGCTCTCTCCCCTCCCAAGTTGTTCCAACGCACGATGCGTCATCATGCGATACAATAGCTCCCTACTTAGCAATCACATACAACCGCTCGCTCACCGATAGATCTGTACCTACAGATTGGAAAATTGCGCAGGTCGCACCAGTGTTTAAGAAGGGTAGTAGGAGTAATCCATCGTACTACAGACCTAAATCATTGACGTCGGTTTGCAGTAGGGTTTTGGAGCATATACTGTATTCAAACATTATGAATCACCTCGAAGGGAACGATCTATTGATACGTAATCAGCATGGTTTCAGAAAACATAGTTCTTGTGCAACGCAGCTAGCTCTTTGTTCGCACGAAGTAATGGCCGCTATCGACAGGGGATCTCAAGTTGATTCCGTATATCTGGATTTCCGGAAAGCTTTTGAAACCGTTCCTCACAAGCGTCTTCCAATCAAGCTGCGGGCCTATGGGGTATCGTCTCAGTTGTGCGACTGGATTCGTGATTTCCTGTCAGGAAGGTCGCAGTTCGTAGTAATAGACGGCAAATCATCGAGTAAAACTGAAGTGATATCAGGTGTTCCCCAGGGAAGCGTCCTGGGACCTCTGCTGTTCCTGATCTATATAAATGACCTGGGTGACAATCTGAGCAGTTCTCTTAGGTTGTTCGCGGATGATACTGTAATTTCCCGTCTAGTAAGGTCATCTCAAGACCAGTATCAGTTGCAAAGCGATTTACAAAAGATTGCTGCATGGTGTGGCAGGTGGCAGTTGACGCTAAATAACGAAAAGTGTGAGGTGATCCACATGAGTTCCAATAGAAATCCGTTGGAATTTGATTACTCGATAAATAGTACAATTCTCAAGGCTGTCAATTCAACTAAGTACCTGGGTGTTAAAATTACGAACAACTTCAGTTGGAAAGACCACTGTTGTGTCTAGACAAGACAGCCTAGACACAATGAGAGGAAGCCGAAAGGCATGCGCTAAGCTAAAGCAGTATGGCGTGAGGTCTGAAACAGGATACGTAATGAATGCTATAAAGAAAAGTACGTAGCTTCTGGAATACTTAACTTTAATCCATCCTTTGGTACATCAGGAGATTGTGGCGATACAAGTGAGACTCTTTAGATACATGCAATGTTACTAATGGCGCCTTGCTAGGTCGTAGCCATTGACTTAGCTGAAGGCTATTCTAACTGTCGGCTCGGCAAAGGAGCGAGGCTTCGTCAGTATAGTCGCTAGCTACGTCGTCCGTACAACTGGGGCGAGTGCTAGTCCGTATCTCGAGACCTGCCTTGTGGTGGCGCTCGGTCTGCGATCACACAGTGGCGACACACGGGTCCGACATGTACTAACGGACCGCGGCCGATTTAAAACTACCACCTAGCAAGTGTGGTGTCTGGCGGTGACACCACAACCACATAGATAATGTTGTGGGGAGGGCGAGCCAAAGGTGGCAGTTTCATTGGCAGGACACTTAGAAGATGCAACAAGTCCACTAAAGAGACAGCTTACACTACACTCGTTCGCCTTCTGTTAGAATATTGTTGCGCGGTGTGGAATCCTTACCAGGTGGGACTGACGGAGGACATCGAAAGGGTGCAAAAAAGGGCAGCTCGTTTTGTATTATCACGTAATATGGGAGAGAGTGTGGCAGATATGATACGCGAATTGGGATGGAAGTCATTACAGCAAAGACGTTTTTCGTTGCGGCGAGATCTATTTACGAAATTTCAGTCACCAACTTTCTCTTCCGAATGCGAAAATATTTTGTTGAGCCCAACCTACAAAGGCAGGAATAATCGTCAAAATGAAATAAGAGAAATCAGAGCTCGAACAGAAAGGTTTAGGTGTTAGTTTTTCCCGCGCGCTGTTCGGGAGTGGAATGGTAGAGAGATAGTACGATTGTGGTTCGATGAACCCTCTGCCAAGCACTTAAATGTGAATTGCAGAGTAATCGTGTAGATGTAGATGTAGATGGCTGCCGAGCAGTGTGTACAGAGCGGCATAGGCAGGAATGGGCATCTATTCATCGTGCTATTGAAGTACGAGGGGCATTTGAAAAGTACGAGCAAAGTCCGAGAGATGGCAAAACCGGCACGTATCGAGATCATGTTCAGTTAGTAGCATCTTTGGAAAGAACGCACGCGAATTTTCAGCCATATGGGTCTATTTCTTTGTGTTCGGCATTCGTATGAATCAAGGAAGTCGAGTGATTGTCAAAAAATGGACGAAGAAGAATTTTTGTGGTGATTAAACAATACTTTATGAAAGGAAAAACGCCTCAGGAGACTAAAGAGAAGCTTGATAAACATTACGGTTACTCTGGACCTTCGATTAGGGGACAGTTTATAAGTGGTTTCAAAGTTTTTAGAGTGTCCATATGGGCACAAGTGATGCTGAACTTTCTAGACGCCCTGTGGAGGTTACGACTCCAGAAATCATCGGTAAATTCCATGATATGGCGATGGATGATAGACGAGTTAAGGTGCGTAATATTGCTAGTGCTGTGCATCTCGAATGAACGGATATATGATATTTTGCATAAACATTTGGACATGAGGAAGCTATCTGCAAGGTGGGTTCCGCCATGGCTCACGCTTACCAAAAACGAAATCGTGTGAAGTGTTGCAAGGATGGTTTGCAGCTGTTCAGGAAGAATCCGCAGGAGTTTAAGCGTCGTTTCGTCATTATGTATGAAACATGAATACATTACTATACTCCTGAGACCAAACAACCATCTAAACAATGGGTTACCAAGGGAGAATCTGCACCAAAAAAAGGCGAAGACCAGTCCTTCGCCTCGGGCATGGTTGTGTGTGATGTCCTCAGGTTAGTTAGGTGTAAGTTCTAAGTTCTAGGCGACTGATGACCTCAGAAGTTAAGTCGCATAGTGCTCAGAGCCATTTGAACCATTTGAACCAGTCCTTCGGCCGGAAAGGTTATGTCGACTGTCTTTTGGGATTCGCAAGGGATAATCCTCATCGACTATCTGGAAAAGAGTAAAACTATTACAGGTGCATATTATCCATCGTTACTGGACCGTATGAAAACCGAGCTGCAACAAGAAAAACACTGGCGATTGGACCGAAAAAAGTCCTTTTCCATCACGACAGTGCACCAGCACACACCTCAGCAGTTGTGGTCGCAAAATTAATGGAAATAGGATTCCAACTCGTTTCACATCCCCCCTATTCTCCAGACTTGGCTAAATCGTACTATTATCTGTTTCCCTATTTAAAGAAATGGCTGGCAGGACAAAGATTTTATTCAAACGCGGAGGTGATTGCAGCAACTAATAGCTATTTTGCAGACTTTGACGATTCCTGTTTTCGGAAGGGATCAATAAATTAGAACAGCGTTGGACGAAGTGTATAGGTTTAAAAGGAGACTATGTCGAAAAATAAAGAAGATTTACCCCAAACAGGTAAGTAGTTTTTATTTTTGCACGGACTTTTCAAACGCCCCTCGTAGAAATAGTGTGGAAGTATGGATTGTCCACACTGAACATTGTACAAGTATTGTATTCAATACTTTGAATAGCAATATAGGATGGGGCCCCTCCACGCCCACACCAACGTGGTGACCAAACCAAAAGTTCTACTGTCACTTCCGTATAACAGTTTTTGAATCAGGAGTCACAGGATGCGGGCTGTGATGTTATCCATGCGTCTGGGTAAGATTACTCATTAACATGGTCCATCAGGAGATAGAAAGTGGACGAAAGCGATCGAAGGGTAGCGGTTGTAAGGGCAGAGGAAAAAAAGTGACAAGGCAAGCGCCAAGGGAAAAAAACCTCTGAGACAGTAGGACGGGTAGTAAGGGCAGTAGCGGCTTGCTATCTGCGACAGTGCATGCAAGGTGTGGTTATGTTAGTGCGAGGTATCGTGCATCGTTACCTTTGTCGTTGCTGGAGCTCGTTGCGGGGCTTGCTGCAGTTGCTGCGTCCCCGCAACAGTTCAAGGTCGTTGTACATTAGTGGGCGATCGGTCATAGATCGGCTCACTGACAGTGTAGGGGGTGTGTGTGGTTGGTTTGCATGCTGTGTACAGTACGGTTTCCCTGCGGTTGCCTGTTTTTCGGCTGGTCGAACATCTGGGGTTGTCAGTAGTGGCTGTGTTGCAGGGGCTCGCCAGTACTGTCGTGTTAGCGTGCTATGGACCATAGATGTTTAGTTCCTAGCCAGTAGTGTCTTTGGTCTGTTACGCTTCCGTCTATGGTTGTGGTCGCAGTTACCCAGAGAAAGGATAAACGGGTTGCGCGAGTGTCTCGTGTTATTGTACAGTCGTGTGGAGAGTTTTTGGAATACCTGCAAGATGGCATCTAGTCGGTATTCCCGGTGAAGGTCCGCGATGCGTGTGTAGCACGGAGCGTTGCTTATGATTTTGAGTACTTTGTTCTGTATGAGCTGCAGACGGCGCAGGCGAGTTGGCGCAGAGTATCCCCAGACAGGGGCTGCGTACGTCATCAGGGGTCGAATAAGTGTCATGCACATGGACCTAGATACCCTCCTGTTCAGTGTGCTTCGCCTGTTAAGTATAGGGTAGAGTTGTTTTAGCCTCGCGTTAAAGCTTTGTTGGTCACGTGTTGAATGTGGTCCCCCCAGAGTAGTTTCCTGTCCAGCCAGACACCGCGGTATTTGACCTTCTCGCGGAAACTTATTGGGCGTGTGTGTAGTGTTATTGGGTTGCAGTGCTGATGTTTGCGCAGTTGCTTCGGTCTTGTAGTGAACAGAACGGCCGCGCACTTGTCGACGTTTGCTCTAACACGCCATTTCACCAGCCAAGGCTCCGCCGTTCTGAGTGCTGCCTGTAGTAGTGAATTAATGTTGCACATGCACGGTGACCATCGTTAAACTATATGAAAATAAAAACGTAATGTAATTTCGAACTACGGATCGCACATACTTTATTAAACATGTAACCGTCACTACAGATTTCAGATTGAGGTTATGAGATGATCGATATGCCTGCCATCATTGGCGATGATTTGGCGCAGACGAATAGCGAAATTCTGCATGACCTGCATAACTGTCGGAACACTGATGCTGTCGATGACCTCCTGAATGACTGTCATCAGCTCAGCAGTGGTTTTAGGGCTATTGCTGTACTCCTTGTCTTTAATACAGCCCCGCAAAAAGGAGTAGCGTGTGTTCAGATCTGGAGAATGTGGCGACCAATCGCAACCCGAGACTCAGTATGCGGTCCCCAAAGGGCTCCTCTCCTGGACACTAAACACTCTCCTGTCGAGCTCCGTCTTGCGTGAACCACGTCTTGTCGAAATCTGGGTCACTTTGGATGATGGGGATGAAATCATCTTCCAAACCCTTCACGTACCGTTCGGCAGTCACCGTGATTTCAGGGAATATCGTATGGATTATTCTGTGACTGTACATTGC
The DNA here is from genome assembly GCF_021461385.2 of Schistocerca piceifrons. Classification (NCBI taxonomy): domain Eukaryota; kingdom Metazoa; phylum Arthropoda; class Insecta; order Orthoptera; family Acrididae; genus Schistocerca; species Schistocerca piceifrons. The sequence continues at coordinate 87,455,673 of NC_060141.1, forward strand.
ACACCCCGTCACACCTTGAGGGTGAAGAGACTTCTCGATCGCGAAATACGGTATCTCAGTCCCCCAAATGCGCCAATTTTGTTTATCAACGAACCCATCCTAACTGAAGTGGGCTTTGTCGCTAATCCAAAACATAAAATTCCCATCATGCCCCGCGGGCAATCATGCAGTTTGAATGTCCTAACGCAAACCGTTCGGCAGTTGTGACGATTTTTTTCCATGTGGCTCAATAACTGTCACCCTGTATGACCCAATAAAAGCATTTTCACAAGTATGATAAAGATAAAAGGTCATAGCCTAAATAGCTGTTTCAAAGAGAAAATATTTTTCCTAATTCGCGTGATATTCTTCAAATCAATAAGTATCTTGTAGTAGACAATTTATAAAGTAGAATGTTCTTCCTCAAGGTTCAAGCTGTCTTTATATCCAATGTCATCAAAAGGGTTTAGCAGGTTAGTTGCCAACGTAACACAGAAGAAACTCCGCATTTATAATATTAGTATCGATAAAATTTTCATTTACTTTCCCATTTTCTCCGTGACCCAAATCTGAGGCATAAAACCTGTACGGTGCCCGCGGAAACCACATGAAAATTCAATACTAGTAGTTATGGATTAGCGCGTTTAGACAGACAAGACGGATTTAGTAAAACTTAAAATCACTTTCTTTTTACACTAGTAGCCATTAAAATTGCTACACCAAGAAGAAATGCAGATGATAAACGGGTATTCATTGGACAAATATATTATACTAGAACTGACATGTGATTACATTTTTACGCAATTAGGGTGCATATATCCTGAGAAATCAGTACCAAGAACCACCATCTCTGGTCGTAATATCGACCTTGATACGCCTGGGCATTGAGTCAAACAGAGCTTGGATGGCGTCTACAGGTACAGCTGCCCATGCAGCTTCAACACGATACCACAGTTCAACAAGAGTAGTGACTGGCGTATTGTGACGAGCCAGTTGCTAGGCCACCATTGGCCAGACATTTTCAATTGGTGAGAGATCTGGAAAATGTGCTGGCCAGGGCAGCAGTCGAACATTTTCTGTGTCCATAAAGGCCCGTGCCGGACCTGCAACAAGCGGTCGTGCATTGTCCTGCTGAAATGTAGGGTTTCGCAGGGACCGAATTCAGGGTTGAGCCACGGGTCGTAACACATCTGAAATGGAACGTCCACTGTTCAAAGTGCTGTCAATGCGAACAAGAGGTGACCGAGACGTGTAACCAATGGTACCCCATACCATCGCGCCAGGTGATACGCCAGTATGGCGATGACGAATACGCGCTTCCAATGTGCGTTCACCTTGATGCCGCAAAACACGAATGCGACCATCACGATGCTGTAAACAGAACCTGGATTCATCCGAAAAAATGACGTCTTGCCATTCGTGCACCCAGGTTCGTCGTTGAGTACATCATCGCAGGCGCTCCTGTCTGTGATGCAGCGTCAAGGGTAACCGCAGCCATGGTCTCCGAGCTGATAGTCCATGCTGCTGCAAACGTCGTCGAACTGTTTGTGCAGATGGTTGTTGTCTTGCAAACGTTCCCATCTGTTGACTCAGGGATCGAGACGTGGCTGCACGATCCGTTACAGCCATGCAGATAAGATGCCTGTCATCTCGACTGCTAGTGATACGAGGCCGTTGTGATCCAGCACGGTGTTTCGTATAACCCTCCTGAACCCTCCGATTCCATATTCTGCTAACGGTCATTGGATCTCGATCAACGCGAGCAGCAATGTCGCGATACGATGAACCGCAATCGCGATAGGCTACAATCCGACCTTTATCAAAGTCGGAAACGTGATGGTACGCATTCCTCCTCCTTACACGAGGCATCACAGCAACGTTTCACCAGGCAACGCCTGTCAACTGGTGTTTGTGTATGAGAAATCGGCTGGAAACTTTCCTCATGTCAGCACGTTGTAGGTGTCGCCACCGGCGCCAACCTTGTGTGAATGCTCTGAAAAGCTAGTCATTTGCATATCACAGCATCTTCTTCCCGTCGGTTAAATTTCGCGTCTGTGGCACGTCATCTTCGTGGTGTAGCAATTTTAATGGCCAGTAGTGTGTTTCTTCGTGGTGCGATTTTGTTGAACTACAGCTTATACAGCGCCCCAAACTATGCTGAAGTTACCTACGATACTCCAAGAAAATTCGTCAAGTACTTTTGAAGAAGCGCGTACAAACAGACAGACACGAAAAATTTCCACATTTATTAATAGTATGAAAGATTCCCAAGCGCATCAACATTTTTAATCAGATTCTTGTCTAAAAATAATCGTACCAGTTAAATTATTAGTTACACTCCTTGCAAGAGCATATAAAAAAACCTCCCGATCTCAGGTGTCAGCAATTTGCCACCTTTTGGTGCACCAAATCGCCTGTAATCGAACCTACCGTTTTCGCAACAGTGTCTTTTCTGCTTTACGTAACGGTATGAGTGCCTTAGTGTATTTTGCATTCTTTCTTTTAATAACGTGCTCAACTGTCTCGTCTACCCAGCCTTTAGCAAACGCGGTGCACAGTTCTAGCGTGCTGCCCGTTATAACAGCCGGTTTGGCTCCCGTTCGCGTGGCTTGGATGCGTGACCTTTCCAAATCAGGGTAACGTAAAGTTGTGCGCTCTCCACAAGCCATTTACAAAACTGTACCTGCTCTGTTTCACTCAACTGGGTACAGACATTTATTTTGCACTAACTTAATTACACAGACACTAACGTACAACGTAGATAATAAGTGTCCTTCGAGGAATGACGCTCGAGATCACCATTAAGAGGCAAATGGGGGAAGTAATAGCAGTAACAAGTAGTACTACCATACCTCATGCGCAGACCACGTAGAGCTAATGTCATGGCACACATACAGGATGTTGGACGTATATTTGCAGATATTGTGATCATTGGTGCCTTCATTTGTACCCACTTCAGTGTGTTAGTTGCTTTTTCCCTGTGTCTAACACTCTACCATCAAACATGTCACGTAATTTTCTGCCTGGTGTTTTCTGCATGGTCGTAACTATACCGCGAAGTGGATTATGCCTGTCATTATAGACTTTACGTTTTGCTTCCATGCGTCCACACTTCAATACCGGACGTTCTACCAAGAGGAAAATAAATATTAACGGCTTCCTTGTGCCTTGGGTTCTTGGAGGTGCTAATCAACCTATATACGTATTAATAATAATAGCTATAATTATTAGCATGCAAATAGAGTAAATACGGACGTAATGTTATTCATTACACTGCCATCAATAATCAATAGAAATATCAGCGCTTATATCCTGTATACATAGTAGTAACTGTAGAACAATAGAATATAATAGTAGTAATTCAGATGAGACAGGCTCAAGGTGTTACCAGAGCCGTCCTGCTTGAAGTAGTCAGGTAAAGAGACTTCTTTTTCTGTCCCTAAATCTTTGCTATCTAATATTTTCTTCTTAATAATAAGGTAAATTTTTGTTATCTTTTTTCAAATTTCTTTTATGTCTCCTATGTTTTTCTGTAATTAACGAGCAGTTATGTAAATAAAGAGAGGCTAAACAACAGTAGAGAGAGAGGCTGTACAAAAGGAAGAAGAGATCATCTCTGCAGCTATATTACTAGTTTTTTTGTAACAGACGGCCAACCATATATATTAGTTTGGTGGGTCACTCCGCAATGTTGAAAATTAAATAAAAAATAAAGATATAAATTTATTTTACACTGCACAAGCACGTTGATAATCACAGTTTTAATTAACTTTGAGTGCATATTACTCAAACTGAAATTATTATTTTCGAGGCAATCAGCTATTTAATTCCAGAGTGTAAAGTGGATGTGGAGTTAATCATAATCTGTTTCACATGCAAATATTTCACTCCACTCTCTACATTAGTTATCCCTTAGACAACTTGTTTCACTCCATCAAACAATAGTATTGTTGGTAGAAGACAGTTTGATACCTGGTATATCAGTTTGATATCTCATTGTACGACAATTCTAGTGAAATAAATGTTAACTTAATGTAATAGATCTTCAGCTTGGATGGAGTAGAAGTTTGTTTGACACTTATGAAATTTGTTTTTGAAATCCTGATATCAATATCTTTTACTTACTGAGTTTACGTCGAAACAAGACATGTGCAAGCGCATAGTTATTATATATCACTGTGGGCAGCATATTCAGAACTTAAAGAATGAATAATTATTGAAAATAATTATAAGCACCTTTAAGTGAGATTCAAATGAATTTAACATTTATACGCATAAGGAAACCATAACCATTAATAGTGTCATATGAATAGCTTCTTCGGCTAGTGAATACTTTGTGTATTCTTCCGGCTGTGAAACAATGTCATAATGACCAGACACGAAATTTATGTTCGACACAAAACATAAAATATATAACGACCAGAAAAACAGAATAAACAAGTCTCTTCAGGTAAAAGAACATAAGTCCAACAACATCAAAAAGATGCTAACAGCTTATTGTAATTTCCTTGCATGCTTCTGAGAAACTTACTTATGACCAAGTTCTTGCCTTACAGGTTGCTGTGTCGTCGAAAACTGTGGTGGCAAATAAATTTATCCGAGTTTTTTACCTCTCTGACCATGTGAATTAACGGAAGCTCACCATGATGCCTACAGGAGCCATTGTTCGCACTGTAGATATTGGCTCAAATACTCCAACACACCCTATGACCGTGATATCTTGCAGTCTGCGACCACTAATTTCAGAGACGACTTCTCTATGTATCGTTAACAGCCACACAACAACATATATGACTGGACCGCTTTTAGGTACTTTACAAATTCACATCAAAATACATGGACTTCATGTCCATTTCCACACTCATGACTATAATGTGTGTGATACTTTTCGTAGTGTCCACCACGCTTCATCCAAACGAGCAGGAAAAGAAAACCCATTGTGGATCCCTGACAGTTCCCAATTAAGTGTTTGAAAACTGACTATGGTATTTAACATCCCCTTTGAATACAACAGTGATATACAGTAATATTTACGTCATGCTATTGAAATATTTATTTAATATATATTAAAACACCTTCATTTAAGTGGTTCCATGACGTTTCATTACATTAAGTATCGATATTATGCATATTACGATGTTTACTTATTAAACATAGCTGTTACGTTACACGCACTGGTTTCTTTGGACTGCTGTAGAGTGAGCTGAACGGTACCAGATGGACACGTTACCCTCCTTCGCTGATTTGGTTAATGACAGTGAAGTGGTGTGTGTGTCTCTCATGTGACAGTCTGACATATGGAATCAGTGCAGTAAGATGAGTAAATGTGGAGATGTGGCATAACAGCACGCGGGAGGTACAATCTTCCGTTAGATGCTCACTGGAAGCGAATGACGTGGTTTTGTCGAAATGATACAAGTTGACGAGTGCAGTGTCGGCTTGATAAGGCTTTTAGCCCAAAATGTAAGGAAAACGTAGAACAGGTCACCGAAGTTACTGTGACGTTTTGAAAATGTTCTTCGTACCATTACTTGAACCTATAGTTAGGTTATTGGGAACTTGAACTAGGATAGCTATTTAAAAACTACCCTTTTGCACACAATTTCGCCTCTGTAAGTGTTTGATATGTATGTTGAGCATATTTCCTGAACCCTTCGTAAAATCTCCCCCTCTGTGTCCGTCCACTTCATCCTCCCATATTTCCATATCTTCGTCCTCCCTACTCGAATCATATCACCCTACCCCTGTCTATTTTCATCGCTACTTCACACTCTTCCTTTTACATGTGGCCACTACCCCTTTAAACCCTCGTCCCATCTTATTTATCTCCCCTTCCCCCCCCCCCCCCTCTCTCTGTCCATTTTCTTCTCCTCCTCTCTTTCTCTTTCCCAAGCTTTATCCATTTCAATCAGCCATGGTCACTGGTGCTTGTATCCCCTGCAATAAAGTTGGTTGATACTATGCCTCAACACGCTTGTCATGCAGGGCATCCTATCTTTCAGGGTCCACAAAAATGTTTCCTTTCCTTGACATGTAGAGCTGCACTGGAAAGCAGTTAAATTAAGTATTGACCGCTTTCTCAGTTACTGACAATGTCAAGATATTTTACAGTTATTGTCATGATGGAGGAACAGAGCAAAGACCAAGGTTATAATCAGTAGAAGAAAGAGTAACAACCTGATTAAAATCCATGTTGTGTTCGGCATAGTATTGGAAGATTCCACAGGCCAGGTTAATTAGAAAATTTGAAACAGTATATATTAAATTACCTCATTTATTTACATATTTTGATGTGAAACACAGTCAGAAATTCTTTGGCGTCTCCAATTGGAAAAATGAATTTTACTGAAGTAAAACGTGGACCTTTCGAAGCCCAGACGAGGAGGAAGCATTTAAAATATGGTGCCACTGAAGAATATTAAAAAAATTCATTTGGCAGATAAAACTAAAACGACAATATGTTAAATAGAATAGATGAGGAGCAATCTCATATGAAAACCCATGCCAGAATATTTGACAGTTTCAGTATAACAACTTGGTGCAGAGGGTGTATTAGGAAGGACATGTAGTAGAGGCAGAGAAAAACTAGAAAATGTGAAACAGGTTATGGTTCAAATGAAAAGATTAATGTGGGAGAGGAAAACACAGGGAGAGCAGTCGAAAGACTGACTACATAAAACAGAAAACAGACATTAAAGGAGGACTGAACTCTTTATGAAGATGGGAAATGGCAGTGTGCTGATTTGTGCCACCCTTCTTTGGCTTCTGAAAGGCGCCCCACATAGTAGTGTCAGATTGGTGCTTGTAAACAGTACCAGTATAGTGAACATCCAACCAAATATGTGGTAGAATTGAATACATGCCGGCAATAGTTATTGTGGCACCTTGATCTGAAAGAGGAGAGGCTGTCAGATGAGAAACTGGCTTCAGACCTCTCACTATGCGATAATAAGACCATTAGCGTTCACGATATGTAAAAGTAACCTGATGGATGACATCGCAAGGTCCATGATGGATCATCCTTACGATTGTATCAGGAAAAGAAATCATCGCCTTCGGTAGAAACTTAAGAAAAACTGGGTTGTAAATGCCATAAAAGGCTAAATCTGCTCTGTACAAGATATTATTCACACATCAGGAGGTGACGTGGAATCATTTAGGAGAAAACTCCTTGGCAAGTACCGTTCAACCTGCTGCAAAATGCTTACACCGAAGAAGACAGGATGGAGAATACAGATGGAAATACCATCCGTTTTATCATAAACAATGTGTACGACCATCGAGGTCAAATGAACATGACCTCAAAGTTGTGTCATCTCAGTAGATTACACAGACTGATAGTCGTCACTTTTGATGATTTTACGATGTTGCTGGTATGAGTATGTGCTATATATGTGAATAAAAACGAAGTACTCGTTTCCACTGATTAGTGCTATGTCTCATAGAATCGATACGGCCGACTCTAGAGTTTGTACAATTTTGAGCCTGAAGTTACGGCACACACTATATTTATTAAAAGTGTTAGGTCGTATGGATGTATAGTTAGTTGAACACCCCGCAGTCTGCTTAATATGACTTATTGTCGCTCAATAATTTTAATTTTTATTGAGGCTGAAAGGTAAGAATGGAGTATTAAGTTCGGCCAAATCAAACGTGAGAAATCGACACTTTATTTATTCAAAGTGTGACAAAAATAGTTGTTCAACCTATAAATAAAAGCCAGTCTCTTATACTGGAACTCAAGTAAAAGTTTCAGAACGCTAAATTGTCTTTCAAAGAGAAAGTATTATTTCTTCCCACATAACATCTGCATCTGTATTAATAATAAAACTCCAAAACCATCATGTTTTCTTGTTTTAACACTATAATCTTAAAAAATACTAGATTAATTTTCATATAAATTCTGCAGGTGACTTAAACGTAGTTTGGGGCAACGTGTAGGCTTTATTTAATCAAAATCGGATCAAGGGGAAAAGTTATTGCTTTTTAAAGATTTATTCAAAACGTTCGTGTCTGTGTGTTTGAACACGACGCTACCCAAAAAGTACTAGTAGATTTTTCTTGGGTTTTCACAGGAGCCTTGAACATAGCTTAGGACAACGTGTAAACTTTATTTCATAAAAATGCCATCACGCAGAAAAGAAAATATCGTGGTCTAAAGTAGACTATTATCTAAAACCATCGTGCCTCTGACTGAACACGATAATCTCCAAAATTTCTAGATGAATTTTCATGAGATTTACACAGATGACTCGAGCTTACCTTGGGGCGCCATATAGGCTTTATTTCATCAAATTCGGAACACAAGCCCCGTCGGAGGTTCGAGTCCTCCCTCGGGCATGGTTGTGTTGTCCTTAGCGTAAGTTAGTTTAAGTTAGATTAAGTAGTGTGTAAGCTTAGGGGCTGATGACCTCATCAGTTTGGTCCCGTAAGACCTTACCACAAATTTCCTGTTTTTTGGAACACAGGAAAAAAGATGTCATAACCTAAATTTATCTAAAATCGTCTGGTAGTCTTAAAAGTTTGGGTGTCTTATCACACCACAGAACCTATAGGTCACATTGTTTATTAGTACAAGAAGTAAGAACCAATAGATGGCACCGTACACTTTTTTTAGTCAGTGACAGTTAAACGCGTATTTTAGAAAGTTTTCATCACTGACGGAATTAAGCACTGTGTCTAATCTTTACGAATGCAAATTAACAGCGAGTTTACTCGCCTGGACATATGGATTTAATAATTTCACCTTGTCTATTAAAAACGTACTTACATTGCTTTCCTTCTATCGATTGCTTTTAATTACATTCTTTGCTAAGAAAAACCAATTTATTAAGGCTGCTTTTAGGTTTGGGTGCTTCCTCAATACATTTTGATTTCATTTTGTTTACATGTGAAAATTCCTTGAAAATGGTTGAGTCTTTTTGAATACACCAGAATTGCTAAAAGACTGAGGACTATTACGGGCTCAAGAATCCAATGAAAATCAGGAGGCAAGACTTACTGCTGTTGAGGAACATTAGGCACTAACTCGCTCTTTGGAAACTGCCTCCGACGACCAAAGCGTGTCCAACGGCCTTGCCGCAGCGGTAACATCAGTTCCCAACAGATCATGAAGTTCAGCGCTGTCTGGCGTGGCTAGTACTTTGATGGGTGCTCGTCGGGAACCGCCGAGTGCTGCTGGCAAGCGGGATGGACACAGATCTTGCGAGGGCAATTGAGGAGCTACTTGACTGAAAGGCAGCGGCTCCGGTCACGATAACTGACAACAGTCGGGAGAGCTATGTGTTGACCCTATGCCCCTCCGTATTTGCATCCAGTACCGCCTATCGAAGAGGATGACACGGCGGTCGGTTGTTGCCGTTGGGCCTTCCGAGTCCATGAGCGTAAACAAGGAACAAGGCCAGATGCTGCGTGTTGTAGGCACTGACATCAGTGACAGTTGCTTTCGCATGACCAGCTCCACGCGGCTCTCGCCCTCGTTAGTGAAGCAAACAATCCATGGAGAAGAAATAAAAACTTTGAGGTTCGCCGATGACATTGTAATTCCGTCAGAGACAGCAAAGGACTTGGAAGAACAGTTGAACCGAATGAATAGTCTCTTGAAGGGAGGATATAAGATGAACATCAACAAAAGCAAAAGGATGATAATGGAATGTAGTCGAATTAAGTCGGGTGATGCTGAGGGAATTAGATTAGGAAATGAGACACTTAAAGTAGTAAAGGAGTTTTGCTATTTGGGGAGCAAAATAACTGATTATGGTCAAAGTAGAGAGGATATAAAATGTAGAATGGCAATGGCAAGGAAAGCGTTTCTGAAGAAGAGAGATTTGTTAACATCCAGTACAGATTTAAGTGTCAGAAAGTCGTTTCTGAAAGTATTTGTATGGAGTGTCGCCGTGTATGGAAGTGAAACATGGACGATAAATAGTTTCGACAAGAAGAGAATAGAAGCTTTCGAAATGTGGTGCTACAGAAGAATGCTGAAGATTAGATGGGTAGATCACGTAACTAATGAAGTATTGAATAGGATTGAGGAGAAGAGAAGTTTGTGGCACAACTTGACTAGAAGAAGGGATCGGTTGGTGGGACATGTTCTGAGGCATCAATGAATCATCAATTTAGTATTGGAGGGCAGCGTGGAGGGTAAATATCGTAGAGGGAGACCAAGAGATGAATACACTAAGCAGGTTCAGAAGGATGTAGGTTGCAGTAGGTACTGGGAGATGAAGAGGCTTGCACAGGATAGAGTAGCATGGAGAGCTGCATCAAACCAGTCTCAGGACTGAAGACCACAACAACAATGTTCCTAATCGTACTACTTCAAACGATGTACACAAAAAAGCTTCACAACTAAAAAATAGATTCTAGTCTCAAACACGGTATAAATAAATAACGAGGGAACACTGATTTTCTCAACTAGTTCGTAATAATACCTCAAAGTTCAGAAAATATCACTGGACAAACTCCAAACTGTTATCGGAGGCGTTCGTACTCACCCTGTGTAATTCTACATCTACATCTACATTGATACTCCGCAAGCCACCCAACGGTGTGTGGCGGAGGGCACTTTACGTGCCACTGTCATTACCTCGCTTTCCTGTTCCAGTCGCGTATGGTTCGCGGGAAGAACGACTGTCTGAAAGCCTCCGTGCGCGTTCTAATCTCTCTAATTTTACATTCGTGACCTCCTCGGGAGGTATAAGTAGGGGGAAGCAATATATTCGATACCTCATCCAGAAACGCACCCTCTCGAAACCTGGCGAGCAAGCTACACCGCGATGCAGAGCGCCTCTCTTGCAGAGTCTGCCACTTGAGTTTATTAAACATCTCCGTAACGCTATCACGGTTACCAAATAACCCTGTGACGAAACGCGCCGCTCTTCTTTGGATCCTCTCTATCTCCTCCGTCAGACCGATCTGGTTGATAATAATCATTAATTTACATTTTTTTTTACCATTCAACATTGATTGTGTCGCACTTGTAGCAATAAGAACACATGACATTTCCCGTCCAGTACATCGCTGACAGCTTCAGAATGCCTCCATACACGCTTCTCGTCCATAGTACTGGACCGACGTAATGGTGGACTGGACAGAGACCGAAGGGCGGTGCCTTCCTCGTATAGGTTCCTCATTGCATTTAACGCGGCCTGCGTCCCTCCCCTACTCCCCCTCCCCCTTCTTACCCTCCACCCCTTCTTAACCCCCCCCCCCCCTCACCTCCACTCAGCCTTCCGTCTGGCGGCAAGTTTCCGACCCACGCGAAACTTTGCACGCGGCCCCACACCGCACTCGCGAAAGAATCCCCATAAATCGGGTGAACTGCAGCTCAAACACGTTCCCTCCCTTTCCTTTTCTTCGGCTCTCTTCCAGGAAGTCAGGGTCGTTCTACTCTTACCGGGCAGGCAACCTGTTGAGTCTACAACGCAGAAGACACTGCCCAAGCTTACTTTGTTTACAGTACGGGAGCAAACCAAAATAGACAGTTACTAAGGGATGCTAAATGTACTGACTGCTTCTCAGATCCACACGTGACACTCTGGGTTTGGTTGAACGAGACGAACACCATGTCTTGTGTGTGCATTAGACTTTTTGGCGACATTCTGCGATTGACGCGATCTCAAGCCATGATCATCACAAAGTGACAGAAATCCCTGGGGTAACTTGTTATATCCTTGTATCTTTCGGAGATTACAGTTGAGCATCGTAGCAGGCTATGTGAGAAAAAAATCAGATAAGAGACAAACGTGGAATCCGATGTTTCGATGCAGCCACCGCCAAATGAATCTCTCAGCCTTCATAGCATGTTCGTCGAGCTTGAAACGCATCAACAGAGATTCTTCGTGTCATGGATTCGACAATTCCTGGATAGGTTTCCGGATTTATGTGGCACCAGACGTCTAATAGTCTTGCATGATCGATTAAGCGAGCACAAAATCTGAGATGGGACGAGCACAGCCTAACTGGATAGGTTGATCGCATCAGCAACGTGGCCAGGTGTAGAAGCCATGGCTGGATCCTAGGTTATGTCTGATTCCAAACACCATAAACGTGTCTTTATCCTTGCACAGTTACTGCCAGAACAGGCTTCTCATTCGTGGTGTGTCTGTCTGCAATGGTGCAACGTGAGGAAGATAGTGGAGTGAGACTGAAACCAATGCGCAGACATTAAAGTAACGAGAAGGTCTAGGAAAGCGAACTACGTCAGAAATTTCTGTTGATTTTATACAAAAACGCCAGTTCACTGAATATGTATCGCGCATAAACTGCTCTACAACGTTGTGATTCCAGGGGGAACGAGTCATTTAAAGAAACGAAGGTGTACAAAATCCCTCACTGACACAGCTCCTTCAGAGACAAATGCAGTAATAAAAAAACTCTGCAATAGCAAAATGTGTTGCAATGTGTGCGAAAGATATGAGACCTTTTCTGGTGAAGATTTCAAAGAACTATACCAAGACGGTCTAGGATACATTGTGGAAATTCAGCGTTACAGAAATCATGCTACATCCCTCTACCGTAAGCAGATGTGTCAAACAACAGGTTGATGCAATATGAAACATATGTTGCAACAACTGATATGTGGGATAAGTCACACAATGAGGTGCATTATTTGATGCTTACAGCACATCACATAAACATGGACTGGTCTCTGGTAAATAATGTTTTGCTTACGATAAATTCCCGCACGTTAAAAAGTTGGAAGCAAATATTAAAAATGATATACAAGAAAGTATCGCTGACTGAAACATTACGTCGGACATATTGTAAAATACTGTTTTTGGCCCCTCCCACGGTGGCAATATAATATAAGCTTCGAAAACTCGTGAAAGCCTTCTTTGTGCTCCTCGTTGTATTAACAAAGCACTTAACATGCTTTCGATGAAGAGATAGTTTTGTTAAATGTTGTTCCGAACATCGCCGCAACAATAAACACATTTACATAAAGATAAGTGATTCTTCATATCTTTGAAATCATCTTTGAAACAATAGGTCAGTATACGCTGGAACAGCTAGACTATGTTAGATTTCTTACACATTCAGTGTAACGAAGTTATTGCTTTAGTGACAGGAAATAGTTATGCTTACAGGTTACAGGGATAAGATATTGAGCTTCTAGGAAGAATTCTGAATTTGCTTAACTCACTTAAAGGGGCCACAGTTGAATTAGAAGACAAAAAAGAATGTATTTTTTGGTTTTGAGATTTCAGTCTTCGGAATGGTTCCACTAATTCTTCTCCTGTGTCAACCTCTTCATCCCAGAGTAGCACCTACAGTTAACATCCTCAACTGTTTGCTGGATACATTCCAATCACTACCTTCCTCTACAGTTTTTGCCTTCTACAGGTCCCTCTGGTACCATGAAAGTCTTTCCCTCATGTCTTAAGAGATCTCCTATCATACTATCCTTTCTGCTTGTCAGTGTTTCCACATATTCCTTTCCTCTTCGATTCTCCGCAGAACTCCTCATTCCCTACCTTATCGGTACACCTAATTTTTAAAATTAGTCTGCAGGACCACATCTCAAATTCTTCGATTCTCTTCTGTTCCGGTTTTCCCACATTCCATGTTTCACTGCCGTACAATTCCGTCCTCCAGACGTACATTCTGTGAAATTTACTCCTCAAATTAAGGCGTATATTTGATACTAATAGACTTCTCTTGGCCAGGAATGTCCTTTTCGATAGTGCTAGTCTGCTCTTGATGTCCTCCTTACTCCGTCCGTCATTGGTGATTTGGCTGCCGAGGTCGTAGAAATTTCTTAACTTCATCAGTCCTGACGTTAAGTTTCCAGTTATTCTCATTTCTGCTAGTTTCGTCTTTCCTCAATTTACTCTTAATCCACTTTCTGTACTCATTGCACTGTTCATTCCATACAGCAGATCACGCAATTCTTCTTCTCTTTCATTTAGGATAGCAATGTCATCCTGAATTTTAATTCTACTCCTAAAATTTTCTTTTGTTTCCATATTGCTTCTTCGATGTACAGATTGGACAGCAGGGGTGAAAGACTAATTCCCTGTCTTACCCCCTTTTTAATCCGAGCACTTCGTTATTGGCCGTCCATTCTTCGTATTCCGTCTTGGCTCTTGTACGTATTGTACACTATCCGTCTTTCCCTATAATTTACCCCTATTTGACACAGAATTTCCAACATCTTGTCCCATTTTAAATTGTTTAACGGTTTTTCCATGCCGAATAATTCTGTGAACATATCTTGATTTCTCTTTCGTACTGCTTCCATTATCAACAGCAACAACAGAATTGCCTCTCTCCAGCTTGTACGTTTGCTAAAGCCAAACTGATCTTCATGCAACCAATCATCAATTTTTTTCCATTGTTCTGTATATTATTTTCGTCAGCAACTTAGATGCATGATCTGTTAAACTGATTCTGCGATAATTCTCGCACTTGTCAGCTCTTGCCGTCTTCTGAATTGCGTGGAAGATATTTTTCCGAAAGTCTGATGGTATGTCGCCAGACTCATACATTCTACAAACTAACGTGTTTAGTCGTTTTGTTGCCACTTCCTCCAATGATTTTAGAAATTCTGATGGAATGTTGTCTATTCCTCTCCCTCATTTGATTTTAAATTCTCCAAATTTCTCTTAAATTCTATCTCTTCAGAATCTACCACATCAGACAGATCTCCCCCCCCCTCCCCCCCATACAGGCCTTCAATGTACTTTATCCACCTATCCGCACTCTCCTCTTCATTAACGGTGGACTCCCCCTGCACTCCTAATGTTGCCACCCCTGCTTTTATTTTCACAGACGGTTAATTTGACTTCCTCGAACGGTGAGTCAGTCGACAATCATTTCTCTTCCGATTTCTTCACATTTTTCATGCAGCAGTTTCGTCTTAGCTTCCCTGCACTTCCTCTGTATTTCACTCCTCATCGACTTGTATTCCTGAATTCCCGAATTTCTGTAAATAATTTTGAGACATGGTATTCACTGGAATTAAGGAAAACGTGGAACGGAGCACCCACCAAAATAATATTCTTTTCCCACAATGTACGAGGGCAGTTCAATAAGTAATGCAACACATTTTTTTTCTCGGCCAATTTTGGTTGAAAAAACCGGAAATTTCTTGTGGAATATTTTCAAACATTCCCGCTTCGTCTCGTATAGTTTCATTGACTTCCGACAGGTGGCAGCGCTGTTCGGAGCTGTTAAAATGGCGTCTGTAACGGATGTGCGTTGCAAACAATGGGCAGTGATCGAGTTTCTTTTGGCGGATAACCAGGGCATCTCAGATATTCATAGGCGCTTGCAGAATGTCTACGGTGATCTGGCAGTGGACAAAAGCACGGTGAGTCGTTGGGCAAAGCGTGTGCCATCATCGCCGCAAGGTCAAGCAAGACTGTCTGATCTCCCGCGTGCGGGCCGGCCGTGCACAGCTGTGACTCCTGCAATGGCGGAGCGTGCGAACACACTCGTTCGAGATGATCGATGGATCACCATCAAACAACTCAGTGCTCAACTTGACATCTCTGTTGGTAGTGCTGTCACAATTGTTCACCAGTTGGGATATTCAAAGGTTTGTTCCCGCTGGGTCCCTCGTTGTCTAACCGAACAACATAAAGAGCAAAGGAGAACCATCTGTGCGGAATTGCTTGCTCGTCATGTGGCTGAGGGTGACAATTTCTTGTCGAAGATTGTTACAGACGATGAAACATGGGTTCATCACTTCGAACCTGAAACAAAACGGCAATCAATGGAGTGGCGCCACACCCACTCCCCTACCAAGAAAAAGTTTAAAGCCATACCCTCAGCCGGTAAAGTCATGGTTACAGTCTTCTGGGACGCTGAAGGGGTTATTCTGTTCGATGTCCTTCCCCATGGTCAAACGATCAACTCTGAAGTGTATTGTGCTACTCTTCAGAAATTGAAGAAACGACTTCAGCGTGTTCGTAGGCACAAAAATCTGAACGAACTTCTCCTTCTTCATGACAACGCAAGACCTCACACAAGTCTTCGCACCCGAGAGGAGCTCACAAAACTTCAGTGGACTTTTCTTCCTCACGCACCCTACAGCCTCGATCTCGCACCGTCGGATTTCCATACGTTTGGCCCAATGAAGGACGCAATCCGTGGGAGGCACTACGCGGATGATGAAGAAGTTATTGATGCAGTACGACGTTGGCTCCGACACCGGCCAGTGGAATGGTACCGTGCAGGCATACAGGCCCTCATTTCAAGGTGGCGTAAGGCCGTAGCATTGAATGGAGATTACGTTGAAAAATAGTGTTGTGTAGCTAAAAGATTGGGGAATAACCTGGTGTATTTCAACGCTGAATAAAACAACCCCTGTTTCAGAAAAAAAATGTGTTGCATTACTTATTGAACTGCCCTCGTATAACCATAAATTTTTGTTTCTTTTTTACAAAATGAACAAAGTACAAAATTCTTTTTACCTTACACCTTAAGATGAATAAGCTTTTGCAAAAGAAATCAAAACCGCAAACAATATGACAATGATTACAAGACGGCCGGACCTGCAGCCCGCCAGTTGTCAGGTGAAACAACGGCGTTTACTTCCGCTCTGGACACAGTCTTTGCTATTACTTGCCCTTCTGCAATTTATGAAAACTACATAAGCACCATTGATGACAAGAATGTTTCTGTTACCAGATGACAGAATGTTTAATTGGAAAGCTGCTTGTCGAAAGCTTCGTGATTAAGATGCGCACCTGTGCTTAAAGGTTAAACAGATTAGGAAACAGTGTGACAATGATAAGGCTTGCTTCAAAGCAACCAACCTCTTAATTTCAATCGGCAACCCATGTGCGACTGGATCCTAACCCGTCCCTTTTGACAATATTATTTTGACTAAGGCCCTGGTGACGGTTGGCTGTTAATATTTTCGAAGTTAGTTACTAAACCGCTCCGAAGGAACGTCTCAAAACATTACTTGAGAACACTTATCACCAGAGAACCACTAGATACTGCTAAAATACACCGACAATTACACGGTCTTTCAAACACAGCAATGCACAGCTTAGTACAACAGGTTGTTCTGATTACAACTAAAGACTTAGAAATGTAATTATAATGAAAGAAGTGAACCGGTTAACATCTAAATCTAACAAAAATGCCCTCGTTTTGTTTAACGGCAACCTGTGCCTTAGTACAATTGTTCCAGCTGCATTTATGACCAGGAGTTGATTTATTAGATTACTAACCTCGTCTAACTTGAAGGGGGAAAGCAGATGGCGCTATGGTTGGCCCGCTAGATGGCGCTTCCATAGGTCAAAAAGATAGCAACTGCGTTTTTTCTAAAAAATAGAAACCCCCATTTTTTATTACATATTCGTGTAGTACGTAAAGAAATATGAATGTTTTGGATGGACCACTTTTTCGCTTTGTGGTAGATGGCGCTGTAATGGTCACAAACATATAAGTACGTGGCATCACGTAACATTTCGCCAGCGCGGACGGTATTTGCTTCGTGATACTTTACCTGTGTTAAAATGGACCGTTTACCAATTGCGGAAAACGTCGATATCGTGTCGATGTATGGCTATTGTGACCAAAATTCCCAACGGGCGTGTGCTACGTATGCTGCTCGGTATCCTGAACGACATCATCCAAGTGTCCGGGCCGTTTGCCGGATAGTTACGTTATTTAAGGAAACAGGAAATGTTCAGCCACATATGAAACGTCAACCGCGACCTGCAACAAATGATGAAGCCCAAGTAGGGGTTTTAGCTGCTGTCGCGGCTAATCCACACATCAGTAGCAGAAAAAAATGCGCGAGAATCGTGAATCTCAAAAACGTCGGTGTTGAGAATGCTACATCAACATCTATTGCACCCGTACCATATTTCTATGCACCAGGAATTGCATGGTGACGACTTTGAACGTCATGTGCAGTTCTGCCACTGGAAACAAGAGAAATTACGGGACGATGACAGACTTTTTGCACGCGTTCTACACTCCTGGAAATGGAAAAAAGAACACATTGACACCGGTGTGTCAGACCCACCATACTTGCTCCGGACACTGCGAGAGGGCTGTACAAGCAATGATCACACGCACGGCACAGCGGACACACCAGGAACCGCGGTGTTGGCCGTCGAATGGCGCTAGCTGCGCAGCATTTGTGCACCGCCGCCGTCAGTGTCAGCCAGTTTGCCGTGGCATACGGAGCTCCATCGCAGTCTTTAACACTGGTAGCATGCCGCGACAGCGTGGACGTGAACCGTATGTGCAGTTGACGGACTTTGAGCGAGGGCGTATAGTGGGCATGCGGGAGGCCGGGTGGACGTACCGCCGAATTGCTCAACACGTGGGGCGTGAGGTCTCCACAGTACATCGATGTTGTCGCCAGTGGTCGGCGGAAGGTGCACGTGCCCGTCGACCTGGGACCGGACCGCAGCGACGCACGGATGCACGCCAAGACTGTAGGATCCTACGCAGTGCCGTAGGGGACCGCACCGCCACTTCCCAGCAAATTAGGGACACTGTTGCTCCTGGGGTATCGGCGAGGACCATTCGCAACCGTCTCCATGAAGCTGGGCTACGGTCCCGCACACCGTTAGGCCGTCTTCCGCTCACGCCCCAACATCGTGCAGCCCGCCTCCAGTGGTGTCGCGGCAGGTGTGAATGGAGGGACGAATGGAGACGTGTCGTCTTCAGCGATGAGAGTCGCTTCTGCCTTGGTGCCAATGATGATCGTATGCGTGTTTGGTGCCGTGCAGGTGAGTGCCACAATCAGGACTGCATACGACCGAGGCACACAGGGCCAACACCCGGCATCATGGTGTGGGGAGCGATCTCCTACACTGGCCGTACACCACTGGTGATCGTCGAGGGGGGACACTGAATAGTGCACGGTACATTCAAACCGTCATCGAACCCATCGTTCTACCATTCCTAGACCGGCAAGGGAACTTGCTGTTCCAACAGGACAATGCACGTCCGCATGTATCCCGTGCCACCCAACGTGCTCTAGAAGGTGTAAGTCAACTACCCTGGCCAGCAAGATCTCCGGATCTGTCCCCCATTGAGCATGTTTGGGACTGGATGAAGCGTCGTCTCACGCGGTCTGCACGTCCAGCACGAACGCTGGTCCAACTGAGGCGCCAGGTGGAAATGGTATGGCAAGCCGTTCCACAGGACTACATCCAGCATCCCTACGATCGTCTCCATGGGAGAATAGCAGCCTGCATTGCTGCGAAAGGTGGATATACACTGTCCTAGTGCCGACATTGTGCATGCTCTGTTGCCTGTGTCTATGTGCCTGTGGTTCTGTCAGTGTGATCATGTGATGTATCTGACCCCAGGAATGTGTCAATAAAGTTTCCCCTTCCTGGGACAATGAATTCACGGTGTTCTTATTTCAATTTCCAGGAGTGTATTTAGCGACGAAGCGTCATTCACTAACAGCGGTAACGTAAACCGGCATAATATGCATGCACTATTGGGCAACGGAAAATCTACGATGGCTGCGACAAGTGGAACATCAGTGACCCTGGCGGGTTAATATATGGTGCGGGATTATGACAGGAATGATAATTGGCCCCCATTTTATCGATGGCATTCTAAGTGGTGCAATGTATGCTGATACGTAATGTTCTACCGATGTTACTACAATATGTTTCACTGCATGACAGAATGGCGATGTGCTTGCAACATGATGGATGTCCTGCACATACCTCACGTGCGGTTGAAGCGGTATTGAAGCGGTATTGAATAGCATATTTCATGACAGGTGGATTGGTCGTCGAAGCACCATACCATGGCTCGCACGTTCACCGGATCTGACGTCAACGGATTTCTTTCCGTGGGGAATGATTTTTGCTATCGTGATCCACCGACAACGCCCGACAACACAAGCCGTCGTGGCCGTGCGGTTCTAGGCGCTTCAGTCGGGAACCGCGTGACCGCTACGGTCGCAGGTTCGAATCCTGCCTGGGGTATGGATGTGTGTGATGTCCTTAGGTTAGTTAGGTTCAAGTAGTTCTAAGTTCTAGGGGACTGATGACTACAGATGTTAAGTCCCATTGTGCTCAGAGCCATTTGAACCATTTGAACCTGACAACATGCGTCAGCGCATTGTCAATGCATGTGCAAACATTACCGAAGGCGAACTACTCGGTGTTGAGAGGAATGTTGTTACACGTATTGCCAAATTATTGAGGTTGAAGGACATCATTTTTAGCATTTATTGCATTAATGTGGTATTTACAGGTAATCACACTGTAACTACATGCGTTCTCAGAAGTGATAAGTTCACAATGGTACATGTATCACATTGGAACAACCGAAATAAAATGTTCAAACGTACCTACGTTCTGTATTTTAATTTTAAAAAATCTAGCTGTTACTAACTGTTAGTCTGAAATTGTGAGCCATATGTTTGTGACTATTAAAACGCCATCTATCACAAAGCGAAAAAAGTGGTCCAACTAAAACATTCATATTTCTTTACGTACTACATGAATATGTAATAAATATGGGGGTTCCTATTTAAAAAACGCAGTTGATATCCGTTTGACCTATGGCAGCACCATCTAGCGGGCCAACCATAGCGCCATCTGGTTTCCCCCTTCAAGCTAGACAAGTATCGTTCTTTGTAGTTTTTTCGTTTGACGCTTATTTCGTGAGATATTTGGCCCTGTCACTAACAATGGACCATCCTTTATATAGGTAATATTTACACCAAATAAATTAGTTTGTATAAATTTAATCGCACTTGTAACTGAGATGCAGGTTCGACTATTCACTAACAAAGTTACTAACGATACAGCACTTACGGTGCTCGATCGTTGCGTCACCAAGCAAGTCGTTTCCAATATAGTTTAAACTTCCAAAAAATTTCTTCCATTATGTAATTAAAATAGCAGAACTGTGAGATTGGTCGTTTTACAAAATTAAAAATATGTCTGACATATAATGGTCCTATTACAATTGGGATAATAATACATTTATACACTTACACCTGTATCGTTGCGCTACCAGAGCAAGAGGAAATAAACAATCTTTTGTCACATTTCTCAAATATATTAATTACAGTTATCGAAGAACAAATATTGGTAGAACGCCAGTAGGTTAGAGATGTAGAATTTTCCAAGAGTTCGTTTTTATATAAGTATAAGCAAAAGAAACAAGTTTTTGTTTTCTAATGTTCATTCAGTGACATTCTACCATGGTAGTCCTCAAACAGCTATATCACTTTAATGTACTATTATCATCTTAAGGACAATTTTATCAGATACAAAAGTTCGTCCTTGCGTCTCTATCAAAAGATGAGTTATAAGGTAATACGGTAGTGCAGTTGAATGTCCCCCCTTCCACCCCCATCTCCCCCCTCCCCCTCCATCCCACCCTCCCCTCTCCTCACCCCTCCCCGCATAGCATAATACTGCCCCAGAAACCCGTATGCGGGTGTCATCCTTCTTTCGAGCAGACATTTCCGTGGATGACGACGTATCCAGACGCGACCATGCACTTGGTGTAACAAGAAACGTGGTTCACCACAGTCCATTCTCGAGTGTCCCATGACAGTTGCAATAGTAATTGACGACGTCCTTGGCTCAACGAGCAAATCAGTATGGGTCGTGTGCTGTGGAGCCCGTATGGTCAATAATGTGAGCTGAACGGGCCACTCCCAAAGTCTTGAGGGTTGCCAATATTCTATTCTGTTGTATTATCTGCTAACAGATAACATCTAACCTGATTCATAGATGAGCCAAGGCTCCGACTCCACGTTTTGTTAGGAGTCGAGTAAGTTGAACACTATGAGCCTTACCACTGTCCACAAATGCTTAGGCCAGCAGCAAGCAAAGAGGTTACTGGTTTACTGTTTACCCACACACCTCTCCGTAAGATTCTGCTATCTTTTAAAGTCATTGGATTTATCACTTAGATCCTGGTGTCACTGCTATAGCGATTCCCCTACTCGTCCCTACAGAGTTTATACAGAGTGTAGCGTAAATTTTACGACAAACTTCGAGGCATTCTAGTAGGTGTGTAGAGGAACAGACAGGATTTGGAAGTCATGTCCAGAAACGCTATGCAGATTGCCGAAGTTACAGGTGCTGGCGCCTGCCGCAAGACCACCCATTCGGCAGCAAACGTGGCTTTGTATGCCGACGGATTGTAGGCGGAATGTCTCGCAATGTTGTTTGTTATACAGTGATGGCGACTGATTGCCACCATCGCCAGTGGAGAAGATGTACACTACTGGCCATCAAAATTGCTACACCAAGAGGAAATGCAAATGATAAACGGGTATTCATTGGACAAATATGTTATACTAGAACTCACATGTCATTACATTTTCACGCACTTTCAGTGCATAGATCCTGAGAAATCAGTACCCAGAACAACCACCTATGGCCGTAATAACGGCGTTGATATGCCTGGGCATTGAGTCAAACGGAGCTTGGATGGCGTGTACAGCTACCCATGCAGCTTCAACACGATACCACAGTTTAGTGATTGGCGTATTGTGATGAGCCTGTTGCTCGGCCACCATTGACCTGAAGTTTTCAATTGGTGAGAGATCTGGGGAATGTGCTGGCCAGGGCAGCAGTCGAACATTTTCTGTATGCAGAAAGCCCCTACAGGACCTGCAACATGCGGTCGTGCATTATCCTGCGAAATGTAAGGTTTCGCAGGGATCAAATGAAGGGTAGAGCCACGGGTCGTAACACATCTGAAATGCAACGTCCACTGTTCAAAGTGCCGTCAATGTGAACAAGAGGTGACCGAGACGTGTACCCAATGGCACCCCATACCATCACGCCGGCTGATGCGCCAGTATGGCGATGACGAATATACGCTTCCAATGTGCGTTCACGACGATGTTGCCAAACACGGATGCGACCATCATGATTCTGTAAACAGAATCTCGATTCATCTGAAAAAATGACGTTTTGCCATTCGTGCACCCAGGTTCGTCGTTCGGTACAACATCGCAGGCAGCGTCAAGGGTAACCGCAGCCATGGTCTCCGAGCTGATAGTCCATGCTGCTGCAAACGTCGTCGAACTGTTCGTGCAGATAGTTGTTGTCTTGCAAACGTCCCCATCTGTTGACTGAGGCATGGAGACGTGACTGCACGATCCGTTACAGCCATGCGGATAAGATGCCTGTCATCTCGACTGCTAGTGACACGAGGCCGTTGGGATCTAGCACGGCGTTCCGTATTACCCTCATGAACCCACCGATTCCATATTCTGCTAACAGTCATTAGATCTCGACCAACGCGAGCAGCAATGTCCCGATACGATAAACCGCAATTGCGATAGGCTACAATCCGACCTTTATCAAAGTCGGAAACGTGATGGTACGCATTTCTCCTCCTTACACGAGGCATCACAACAACGTTTCACCAGGCAACGCCGGTCAACTGCTGTTTGTGTATGACAAATCGGTTGGAAAATTTCCTTATGTCAGCACGTTGCAGGTGTCGCCAGCGGCGCCAACCTTGTGTGAATACTCTGAAAAGCTAATCATTTGCATATCACAGCATCTTCTTCCTGTCGGTTAAATGTTGCGTCTGTAGCACGTCATCTTCGTGGTGTAGCAATTTTAATGACCTGTAGTGTAAATGCTTGCGTACGTGGGACATGACAGCAAAGCAACTTTGGGTGATGGATAAAATACCTTAACTCATCGACAAAAGATGGAATACAGAATTCTAAGTTATTTAGGAAAGGTATAAATAGGACGTGCAAGTCAGCCAAGGCGAAATGGTTGCAGGGAAAAAAGCGAAGAAATCACGATAGAAATGATCGTCGGGAGGACTAATACTGCGTATGGAAAAGTCGAAACAACCTTCAGTGAAATTAGAAACAAGTGGAAGACCTTGAGAGAGCAATGTGAGCTGCACTGTTAAATGCAGAGAAAAGAAGGGATAGGTGGAAATAATATACTTAAGGCGTCTACGAGGGGAAGGACTTGACGTGACAGAAGAAGAAATGGAAGACATGGGCGATCCAATATTAGAGTCTAACAGAACTTTGGACGTATTGTCAATACGTAAGGCAAAAGCTACAGATAACATCGGGACAGAATTCGTGAACTCGTTGAGAGGGCAATAATCAAACGACTATTCGAGTTTGTGTGTTAGAATTTATGATAGTGGAGACTTTCGGAAAATCCACGCAATCCCGAAGGGCAGACAACTGTGACAACTATTGCAAAATCAGTTTAACATCCAAGGCACCCAAGGTACTGAAAAGAATAATATACAGAAGAATGGAAAAGATAAGTCAAGGTATGTTGGTCACACTTTAGAGAAGGTAAAGGTAACAGAGTGGCAGCTCTCGCATTACGCTTGATAAAGGGATCAGGACTGGAGAAAAATCGAGACACTTCCTAGCATATGTCAACTTAGATAATGCTTCCGACAATATAAAATAATGAAAGCGGTTCGAAAATCTGAGAAAAACTATAGTTTGCTATAGGGAAAGACGGGTAATACACTGCACGTACAAGAACCAACATGGAACATTAAGAACAAAAGACCGAGAACGAAGTGCTTGAATAAGTTGGGAAGAGGCCTCTTCCAAGAAGAAATAACATAAATAGTAAAAAGACCTAGCAGATTCACCGTTAAAAAATGTCTGTAAACAGATTCGCTGCACGTTTACGTACTTCCCTATTGGAGATTTACGATGTTTTGCATTGTTTTGATTGTTAATAGCGATTTTTATTATTTTGGCTTAATTTTTTATTTTATTGTAATGACTATTCTTAATGTGATCAATATTGCTCTAACTTAGCTGATTGTTAAGACTTTTTGTATTTGTGGGGATCGACAGCCACCAGATGAAAATAAACAAGTATCGTTTGGTTCAAAATGGCTCTGAGCACTATGCGACTCAACTTCTGAGGTCATCAGTCGCCTAGAACTTAGAACTAATTAAACCTAACTAACCTAAGGACAGCACACACATCCATGCCCGAGGCAGGATTCGAACCTGTGACCGTAGCGGTCACGCGGTTCCAGACTGAAGCGCCTTTAACAGCACGGCCACACCGCCCGGCCAAGTATCGTTTATTAGCTGCTTCTGCTACAAGTACTGTAAGGCCGTAAGTGTTTTATAGGTTTCCTTCAATTTGCATTAGTTGCTTTGTATAGGTAAAAATTACTGACAGCTTGGGACTATGATCTCTAAGCATGCTGTATGAGTTCTTGAGTGGTTTTACAGCAATAAAGACAATTTACTTTGACAGGACTCTGTTGGTTGGTTTGCAATGTATACACCTGCAGACGCGGCAATCTGTAATTAGTTTCCTCTGTGGTGCATGAGAGAAGCTAATTTTCACTGCAGTGGATAGTAATTTGTGATTCCTTGTACCTGTTGTTGGCGGTTACATTAATTCCAGTTTTGAACGTCAGATAACGTGAGCACTCGACTCGCTTACGTTAGGAGTACACGGCCGCTTCCGACGGCATTTCGACATTGGGTTTCGCTTGGTAAGCGTCTGGCGGGTGTGTTTACTGCTGTGGCGTTTGCTATGTTATTCAGTGGTTTGGTATTTAACTAGTTTGTAAATGGAAATGATAATCTTACTTTATTACATTGAGTAATTACTAAATTATTTTTCTCCCGGCTAAAGATTTGATCAAGTTGCTAAAGAACTCCAAGTTAACGTCGTGTTAAAGTGTTGTCTGTAAGTTGTGTAAGTGTCACAAAATCACAGTTCTTACAACAGATTCAATACAACTATTGAGTAAGATGGAAGCAGTTATCTTCAGCAAAATGATCATTAAAACCACCGAATATCAGCCGCGCACAACACTGACGTATGTTACCTGAAACAATATTCTTCGCAACTCGTGCGTATTTAATTTCGGCTCCATACATAAGCTAGAAAAGTTTCTTATAAGGATCGTGCTATGAGCACTGTCTTTAAAGAACCAATCTGATTCGAATCATTTTCATTAAAATGAGTTCGGGACCACCGGTGCACATTTATTTTTACACATTTGTATTACCTTCGGCATTTATTCTGCAGAATTGCGTAATTGAAATTTGAATTTTCTGCTGAGATAATTGTTATGATGGCGGCAGACAATTGATAGAGACTTTCTATTGTTAGAGCAAATAAGTAAATATTTAAAATGCTTATTAATGTCTATAAAATCTACTTTCGTATTGTGCACTATTTAGACATCAATGGCTGCGCTCCTTACAGCGGAAAGAGATAATTAACACAGATAATGCTTACTGAGAGAGGAATTAAAGTTACAAGTAATTATTCGCTCATATTTATAATAATAATGAACTCTATTTTCAAGTAATAATTACAATTTCTTAACAAACCTCAGTTCGATATGCGTCCGCAACCTACAAAAGCCAACCAACAAAAGGTAAAAAAATAGGAAGACAAAGGCAGATCATAAAAGGAATTTACAATTATCATTGTCTTTGTATGATACACATCGGTATGTCCAATTACATCATAGAATATTATATAAATAATTAATATTTATCATCGTATTCACTGTTTTTTCCATACGTCGAATAGATCATGTTTATAACTGTTAGAGGCATAATTTCCTCTCGTCGCACTGTAGCCAAAAATTTATCTCGTGGATGTTACAATGTCCCTTGGGCTAAGAAAAAAAAAATTAGTTTATCTATTGTATATTTTTTTTATCAGTCCTCGTAATCCACGTAGATTTGCTACTCTCAAGATGCAAATGTTTAGTTTCAATGTTGTTTTAGACATGATAGAATTATAGTTGAATCGAGTACTTTAAATTACTTCAGTGACTGTATTATCTCGGAAATTGCTGCGGATATTTCCCGGATTAACTTATTCCCCCCCCCCCCCATTTGGGGTCACTGGACTCGGAAAACCGGGAGTAAAACCGTCCAAGGGGCTTCAAGAAAATACAGACACCTACTTTTAACAGTCAGGCTTGACTGTTAAAAAAATATGCTGGAAAATGCAAATTTATGAATCTGTTGTAAGCATCTGAGATAATGAATGTTTTCTCGTGGTGGAATATCATAAAATTTCCAAAGTCACTCATTTATCGAATGTCATAACAATTTGCCGCTGACGTCGTAAGACCGTCCCCGTGTCGAGCCGTTGGAACGCAGACAGGTAGTGGCTGCTGCTGGACCGCCCCCGGCCGAGTCGGTGCGGCGTCGGCTGCCGTCGGCTGCATCGTGGTTTGGGTCTGCTGCTGGCTAGAAGTCGCGCTGCAGCAGGTCTTGTGTCTCCTTTCCCACGTCCCTCAGTTTAAGACGGGTACAAGAAATGTCAAAATATAAGCATCAGTGACAAGATAATTACTACTCTCATCCTGTGGAAAAGTCTATTAGTGTCCATTTCACTTGCATTCACACGGATAGAATTAGACTGTTTTTGGAGTATGTTCTGTATTTTTACACTGTTCAACACAATGTAGTGATTCACATGTAAGTTTATCACAATATGCATATTTTGAACACTGCACCGTTAATCATACAAGTGTCCGTAGTGTGCTTCGTTTACTTAAGCGGAATGTAAATATTTTCGCGACGCGCTGCGTAGCCAACGCTGCATTATTGTTTTGCCGCGCGGCTGGCTGTACAGTCTGTCACATTAAATTTGACACGCGAAGACGCTTCGTATCAAACTACTAAAGGTCATCAGTTCAAGTTAATTATTAATGCAGTCAACAGTACTCAACGTTCATAGCGTTGCTGCTAACTTTGACACTCCAAGAGCGTTCATACGGTCACGTGATCACAGTCTTTATCACTGTTCATCATTATTCACAACGTAAATCACAGTTCTTCACGCGTCCACTAGTTCCTGCGAAACACGTTTCACTGTTCTGACTGCTGTCAGTAGTTTTCCACAGTACTTGACACACAATCTATATGCAAATGACACTTTTCAAGCAATGAGGTCTGGTACACTTGCACGTAAGTTCATATTATCATGACTGAATAACAAAATTTAAAATTTTACACTGTCACATAAACATAAGGTAATATAAAACTTTCAGAATCTGCTACATTATCTTGACCATGAGATCATTACTGAACTGTCCAGATAACAGTACATTTTCATTTTTATTACAGGTACATATATTTATATATTTCTATTTTTTGGGATTGTTATTTACCATGTTTTTGGAACAGATGTCCATGTTCAGTTTATCTAACCGGAATGTTGATCATAAGAGCATTTTAAATGACTTTGTAATGAAACTGTGTACGTAAATCAGTACACATTCAGATTTCGCTTCACTAGTCGTGAAAGTAGTTTTTATTTTTTATTTATTTTTTTTTCAGTCACACAGCTCTCACACCACCAACACTCGCTACGTGTGTGGGACTACATGACTCAATCTTATGAAAATATTTTTGTTATATCCTTTCTTACACACGGACATATATATTATTTAAGCATTTTAGTCATTTATATCCTACGTATAGAAAGGTAAAATTCCTCACATTTAATGTAATAACACTCAAGTGTTTATCAATTTATTTATTATGGGGATTCTCTACTCCTTGTTCAAATAATTCAAGAACATTACAGTGTAATGCTTGACATATAAGCTTATAAACTAATACATACATAAGATTATCACATTATTACTGCTAATTATTTTACCATAAACGTTATATTTACAGTTATGGGTTAGTACACTTGCACTTCTGATTGGTCCTTTGTATCACTTCGTTTTTCTTAGTCCAGGGGACCGAGTAAGATGTTCTGCAATAGGTCTTGTGCGGATGTTGTTGTTGTTGTTGTGGTCTTCAGTCCTGAGACTGGTTTGATGCAGCTCTCCATGCTACTCTATCCTGTGCAAGCTTCTTCATCTCCCAGTACCTAGTGCAACCTACATCCTTCTGAATCTGCTTAGTGTATTCATCTCTTGGTCTCCCTCTGCGATTTTTACCCTCCACGGTGCCCTCCAATGCTAAATTTGTGATCCCTTGATGCCTCAAAACGTGTCCTACCAACCGATCCCTTCTTCTAGTCAAGTTGTGCCACAAACTTCTTTTCTCCCCAATCCTATTCAATACCTCCTCATTAGTTACGTGATATACCCACCTTATCTTCAGCATTCTTCTGTAGCACCACATTTCGAAAGCTTCTATTCTCTTCTTGTCCAAACTGGTTATCGTCCATGTTTCACTTCCATACATGGCTACACTCCATACAAATACTTTCAGAAACGACTTCCTGACACTTAAATCTATACTCGATGTTAACAAATTTCTCTTCTTCAGAAACGATTTCCTTGCCATTGCCAGTCTACATTTTATATCCTCTCTACTTCGACCATCATCAGTTATTTTACTCCCTAAATAGCAAAACTCCTTTACTACTTTACTTGTGCGGATATACTTTCATATTATACTGGTCACCTTTTATGATTCCAGGGCGTTCAGTGACTACTTCGAGGTATCCGGATAATAATTCTGTTAATTGTCTAGCCTCTGAAGCATTAATGCAAGTTGCCTCCTGTACCTTCTCTTCTATAGTTGTGACGATGTCACTCACGTTTCTGGGTGCATCGTTATTTCGAGTTTTGTGACACATCTGTGGGTGCTTATGATCCAACACTAACAATTTCTGTTTGCTGACAGAAAGATTCATTTATCTCATCAGCGGAAGGTTCGCACCGAACTCCCGATTCAGCATTAATGTTATGGGTCGCTGTTGGTACGTAAGTGCACATGTCCCACGGGCGAGATCAATTACAGCTTCCCTTTCCCGAAGGAACTCAAGACCCAAAAGCACCGGTACTGACAAGTTATCCATTAGTAGGAACGTACATAATAAGCGATCATTTCCCAAGGAAACTTCCACCTGTGTCTGGTATTTTACACTCTGTGCCTTTTTTCCCAATGCTCCTATAACCTTACAATTTGTAACCGGCAAAATCGGCAACTCTTTATCTCCGATACCTTCTTGAAAATCTGCGTGTTCATAACTGATACATTCGCACCTGTGTCAAGCAGAATAGTAATTGTTAACACCATTTACAGCTCCGGTGACACTTGCTTGGATATTTTCCCTTTGTGGCTTATCAGAGACAGCAGGTTCCTGATATAGCTCATCTTCGATCCTGTTGCCACCCTGATACCGTATCATGTTTATTATTTGTTCTGTCGACCTATTGCCTTCATTGTTGGCCTCGGTCACCTGGCGAAGGCCTACAGGGACCGAAATTAGTTTGTTGGCTTCTGAGTGTTTTGTTTGGTTTCCGAAGGTACCTCCACTATTCTAACATTTTGTGCGTTTTCAGTCGGAGGGGGCCTGCTTGGACCCCACCACGGTGGATATTGATTGCTTGGTATAGGTATAGCTTGTACATAATTTATTGGCCGACCTGAATTGATAGAATTTTGCTGCGGCTGCCAATGACTTGGCCCTGGCTGTCGCCAATATTCACTGTCACCCCGCATATTTTTAGGCTTGTCTTTATATAGACTGTCTGACCTGTTGTCATTTCGTCTCTTCCGGTTGCTATTGTTATTGTTTGGGTTTTCATAGTGGTACGGCCTCTGATTACCATTCGGTTCTTGGTGTTCTTCAGCCTTTTGATAATTATTATTATTATTAGGATAACCAAAATTTTGGTTGTAGGGATTCCTACTAC
Source organism: Schistocerca piceifrons (assembly GCF_021461385.2). Taxonomy (NCBI): domain Eukaryota; kingdom Metazoa; phylum Arthropoda; class Insecta; order Orthoptera; family Acrididae; genus Schistocerca; species Schistocerca piceifrons. The sequence goes on from NC_060141.1 coordinate 87,486,237, forward strand.
TATTATTATTATTGTATTTTCCGTTACCATAAGCTTTACTTTTTTTTTGGACTACCTTCGCCCCTATTTCCATTATTTCCATTCCATGATTTTTTTCTGTTAGGACTATTATTATTGCTGATCACGTCAGAATTTTTTCTGACGTCTTCTTTCACTAGATCCAGGGAATCAATTACAGACAGAAATTCTTTCAGATCGGCGTCTGTAACATTAAATAATTTTTCTCTAACATGTATGGGTAATCTAGCTTTTAACACTCGCAATAAGTCTCTGGTGGTTACTGGCTCATCCCAGTACCGGGTCATGTTAATTTATTTTTCAAAGTACTTTCTTAAGGAACCTGACTTCGGATTGTACATTTCTGCATTGTAAACAATTTTACGGAGTCGCTCTTGAGTAGACGCTGACCAGAATTGATCAAGGAACGCCTTCTCAAAGTCGTGGAAAGACTTGCTAGTTTCTGCTGCATTTGCTGCCCAGAGCGACGCATCACCAGAAATATGCGAAACCACAAACTGTATTTTCTGTTCTTCCGACCATCATTTTGGAAGAACACTTTTGAAGTTTCGAATGAAAACTACTGGGTGTATGTTTTTCTTGCTTTCTTCGTTAAATATTTGAAACTTTCTATGCTTAATTAGGCTTTCTTCATGCATCAAAGTAGTTAAGTGCATGGAATTGCTATCATTCGCCGATGGTGTGGTTACTTTTTTGCAAGTACATTCTATTCCACTATTATTGTACCTTGGTGTCACATATTTCTCTGGTAATATCGGTTGATTACCAAAATTTGGTCTTCCTTGTGGTGCATTAAAATTCGCCGTTAGATTATCTGCCATCTTTTGCCTGTCAGTACCAGTGTTGTCATCACTGCATACTGTCAGATTTTCAAAGTTTTGATTTTCAGAGCTCAGCACCCTGGCTACTGCTGTTCGGACTTGCTTTCGGATTTCCGAGGGAATGCCCTTCTGCATTGTTTCCACAGCGGTAGCCAAGGCTTTGAATTGGTTCTCTAGTCTATCTACTTCAGTTTGAAGATTATTGGCCTGAAGTGGAATGTTTGTTAACGGTTCGATAGTGCTTTTTACTGCATCGATCTCCTTCTTAAAATGGGTAGTAATAGCATTATCACGATCTACCAACACTTGATTTATCCTACGGACAATTTCTTTATCTCTTTCCAGAAAAATATTGTTTATATTTTCCATAAATTTCTTTTCCTTTTCTTGGTCCCTGAGCTCCTTTTGCTGTTTTTCTATAAGCTTTCCCTGTCTACGTTTTTTTCTTTTCCTGCTGACGTTGTCTTTCACGCTCCTGCTCTTTAAGCTCGCGTTGTTTTTCGTGCCCCTGTTCTTTAATAGTAAACTTTTCAAATAATGCTGTTAGCATATCCTGTATGGACATAGCTTGAGCATTGCTAACTTCTGCCCCTTGCCCAGAAGAAATATTGTCATTAATTCCTAACTGGTTGAATGCAGGAGTGTCAGTTTGCTTTGGCAACTCCTCGGTTTTACTATCACTCGGGACATCAGTTTCTAAATGATCATTCATAATTAAATTTTCTAATAATTCGACAGAAATATGGGTAGATAGTTCTACCAGAGACTCTGATGTCATCTCTGCATCAGTATGCTCATTCGGTTTATTTTTCTTTTGTTTCACCATTCTATCACCAATATAGCACAACAAATATATAAATCACTTACAAGCACCAATTGACACAAAATGATCTTATAACTAACAAATATACACAAATAACTCTCAAAAATATTATTCTCGCAGCCTGAATATTCAATTATTACTACTTATGGCTGCAGGTACTGACTTTAATTCACAATTGCACACGCAGCTAATGTTGTTAGAGCGCTGATATGTAATTACAGAACATGAACAACTGTTACTACCTGAGTTGATTGAGAGTAGTGAACTGCACTGCTTATATGAAGTTACTCGTGTGTCTCGCACCAGCACAGATACAGATTCGTACAGCTGTTCGGTAGGAAGATGTCAATGCTCATGAAACAAGTAAATAAACAATGATTAATAGATTGTTTTGGCACTCCGTACCTGTAATACATCACAATTTAAATTATTAAAATGAATAAATGTGCATTGGTAGTCCCAAGTTGGGCGCAAGTGTGGCGTTTGCTGTGTTATTCAGTAGTTTGGTATTTAACTAATTTAAATGGAAATGATAATCTTATTTTATTACACTGAGTAATTACTAAATTATTTTTCCCCCGGCTAAAGATTTGATCAAGTTGCTAAAGAACTCCAAGTTAACGTCGTGTTAATGTGTTATCTGTAATTTGTGTAAGTGTCACAAAATCACAGTTCTTACAACAGATTCAATACAACTATTGATTAAGATGGAAGCAGTTATCTTCAGCAGAATGATCATTAAAACCACCGAATATCAGCGGCGCACAACACTGACGTATGTTACCTGAAACAATATTCTTCGCAACTCGTGCGTAATTAATTTCGGCTCCATACATAAGCTAGAAAAGTTTCTTAGGATCGTGCTATGAGCACTGTTTTTAAAGAACCAATCTGATTCGAATCATTTTCATTAAAATGAGTTCGGGACCACCGGTGCACATTTATTTTTACACATTTGTGTTACCTTCGGCATTTATTCTGCAGAATTGCGTAATTGAAATTTGAATTTGCTGCTGAGATAATTGTTAAGATGGTGGCAGACAATTGATAGAGACTTTCTATTGTTAGAGCAAATAAGTAAATGTTTAAAATGCTTATTAATGTCTATAAAATCTACTTTCGTATTGTGCACTATTTAGACTTCATCAAGCAAACATTTGATTTGTTTCTAAGGAAAACAGAGACAAAAACGCGATACAAATCGCTATCATCAATGGCTGCGCTCCTTGCAGCGGAAAGAAATAATTAACACAGATAATGCTTACTGAGAGAGGAATTAAAGTTACAAATAATTATTCACTCATATTTTAATAATAATGAACTCTATTTTCAAGTAATAATTAACAAATAATTACAATTTCTTAACAGACCTCAGTTCGATATGCGTCCGCAACCTACAAAAGCCAACCAACAAATGGTAAAAAAAAAAAGGAAGACAAACGTAGATCATAAAAGGAATTTACAATTATCATTGTCTTTGTGTGATACACATCGATATGTCCAATTACATCACAGAATATTATATAAATAATTAATATTTATCATCGTATTCACTGTTTTTTCCATACGTCGAATAGACCATGTTTATAACTGTTAGACGCATAATTTCCTCTCGTCGCACTGTAGCCAAAAATTTATCTCGTGGATGTTACACTACAGTGGTCAGTCGCAAACTTCACTCAGGGGATTAATTGTATTTTTTTTTTCACACATGCCAGCGGGTGAACAGCAGCTACATAACCCCTTCTTTGACAGTTTCAGTGTTCGAAAGACCGCATATCCTCCTTCATACGGATACATACGTAGCACGGACTCAAACCCGGACTGTTGTAAGTTTTGTCTGGGGATTCGGATGGCGGACCATTAATATTTCGTATCTGATTCAACGGTGGTGTCCGCTCTTTTAATTGGAGGCTTTTGTCCTTTTGTGTAGGTCCACGCAGACGTAGGATAGAAGGCAATAACTTGTTCAAATGGTTCAAATGGCTCTGAGCACTATGGGACTTAACTTCAGAGGTCATCAGTCCCCTAGAACTTAGAACTACTTAAACCTAACTAACCTAAGGACATCACACACATCCATGCCCGATGCAGGATTCGAACCTGCGACCGTAGCGGTCGAGCGGTTCCAGACTGTAGCGCCTAGAACCGCTCGGCCACTCTGGCCGGCAATAACCTGTTCCGTGCCGTGTTGTAGTGATGCAGTATTTTAACATCTCGTAATCTCTTTCAACGTCAGTAACGCACCCTTCATGGACTCACGCATTAATGTACGTATAGGGTTTTTTCTAAGAATTTCAATTGGTTCTGTTCAACCTTTCATACGTGTAACATGTTGATATGTGTGTTTATTAATTTATAATTTTGCCGATTCTCCTGAAAACATAAGTCCTGAAACCGGGCTGTCCTTTCACTTTTACAAACATGCAAGTTTTCCGACTGTAGGGGATTTTCTTATTGAATAAGGAATTTTGCTCTCGTGGGAGCAAAATAACCCGTGAGAGATTAAGAAAGGAGAACATAAGAATAGATTAGCATTGGCAAATACGTCGTTATTACCTAAAGATTAGATGGGTAGATCACATAACTAGTGAGGAAGTATTGAATAGGATTGGGGAGAAGAGAAGTTTGTGGCACAACTTGACCAGAAGAAGGGATCGGTTGGTAGGACATGTTCTGAGGCATCAAGGGATCACCAATTTAGTATTGGAGGGCAGCGTGGAGGGTAAAAATCGTAGAGGGAGACCAAGAGATGAATACACTAAGCAGATGCAGAAGGATGTAGGTTGCAGTAGGTACTGGGAGATGAAGAGGCTTGCACAGGATAGGGTAGCATGGAGAGCTGCATTAGCCGGCCGGAGTGGCCGAGCGGTTAAAGGCGCTACAGTCTGGAACCGCACGACCGCTACGGTCGCAGGTTCGAATCCTGCCTCGGGCATGGATGTGTGTGATGTCCTTAGGTTAGTGAGGTTTAAGTAGTTCTAAGTTGTAGGGGACTTATGACCACAGCAGTTGAGTCCTATAGTGCTCAGAGCCATTTGAATCATTTGGAGAGCTGCATCAAACCAGTCTCAGGACTGAAGACCACAACAACAACAACAACAACAACCTAAACATGACTGCAGGTCTTAATTTGAGGAACAAATTCCTGAGATTGTACCTCTGGGGCACAGAGTTGTATGTTGAACACAGACGGTGAGAAAAGCGGAAAGAGGAGAGTAGAAGCGCCTGAGATGTGGTGCTACAGAAGGATATTGAAGATTAGATACTGATAATACAAGGAGTGAAAAGGTTCTCTGGATAATAAGCAAAAATCCTGAATACGTTTTAATCTTTCCGTAGCTGGACATTTTATGAAGCGCTCTAATATCAAAAAGTCATGTAAGTCCCTGCGAACCTTGTCATTATTTGTGTCTCCTACAGCTTAATATCGAGCATCGAAGTGGATTAGCCGAGAAATGTACTATAGTTGAAAGACAATCCGGTGTACATCCTTTCTTTTGGCGTAAATACTGCGTAAAGGGGCTGCCATTATAGTATGAGTCGCCACATGCGGCACATATTAAGGATGACAAACACGTACTCGAAAATCTTTTCGTAATACCCTGCAAATACGGTAAATGTTAAAGCAGATTTTCATTTCCCTATGTCGTAACTGATCCCATACCTTTCTCACATAAAGGAGGTCTAAGAGGAACTCCCTATCACGTACAAGTCTCGGCCTTTCTCCTTGTACTAACAACAGATGTCAGCTTTACGGTGTTTACAGCAAGATAGCGCACTCCGGCTGCCATGCTTCTCAATTTTACATATTTCAGATAATTTTGTGAAAAATTTCAGCACAGACCTTAACAAGCATTACTTCACTGTACTCTACTTTTCGGTGATTCAGCTGCCCCTACTGATGTCGTCTCATGCAACCTGCCGTGTCTAGCCTTCAGAAACCACTCTCCAGATTTCCCTTACATTTTCCTGTTCTCTCGCTCGCTACGTGTAAACTATTAGTCCAGAACCTTTTCGTAGGAAATTTAATGTAGTTGCATTATGTACCACTGGGACACGTTTTCGCTGGAGACCACTATCTTAGGCAAGAAAAATATAAAAAAGTGACGATCAAACTCCAAAGTCATCCTTGGATTAGTCAGGATTTCTAGTGTGTTGATGGTTGCAGTCCCTTCTCCCAGCTAGTATATTCGGCTATTTCGTTAACAGCGCTAATTTAATCTTTCCCCTGAGGGCAATGAAAGGGAAACAACTTTTGGAAACGTTTCGCTAAAACTAATTACGTTCACAATTCGATCCAAACCTCGTAGTTAGAAGAACTTACAATTACAACAATGTGATTGTTTATTTTATGCTGTTCAAATTCTCAAAACTGTTAGGTAAAATGTAAACAAAGTTTATTTTACATTTTGTAAGTGTTCGACTAAATGGTGGTGCAAGAAGGCCAGTCAATGAACACCAAAACTGTCGAACGTGGGAAATAATTCTTCCAGTACGAAATTTTTGTCGGATGCTAGGAGAAAGTGTAATGAAACACATGATAGAAATCCTCACCTGTTTTAGCTCAGTGTTGGAGTGGCGGTGCGTTTGAATGTCACTCGGAAACTACGGCCTCTAGCAAAAACGTATCCCGCTACAAAATTTAAAAGCATTAAGTTTAATACAAAAAGATCCTTCCGTAGGACAAATAGTTTGCACGCAGCGTGCGATAGGATAAGAAAATTTCGCGAGTGGTTTTTGAAGACCAGGTATCACATATCGGGTTCCGTAAATCGACAGCGGGAAGGGCAACTCATTCGCCCTTTTCATTTAAAAAACTAGACTCCAGCAACTTCTTTGATACGAGAGTTAAAACACCCGTAAATCAAAATTAAGTGCCGCTCTGTATTTTCCGCATACCTCGTTTGGGTATTTTGAACTGTTCAGGAAATAAAAGAGTTTGTTAAATTGTACGCGACCTACATTTACAGATACAATCCGACCTCCATCGATGAAAATTTGCAAAATGTTCATGTTCATTTTTCGAGTATTTCGGTGTAAGTGATCCGTCGTTCACGCTGGCACGTTTCTAACTAGAAATGTAGCCGTGGTTTGTATGGTTTGTTATACAGACTGCCTTTGTTTCTGTTAGATTCTCTTCTCGACAATGAATAATCATATAATTAGTAAGCACCAAAACGCGCAACACAAAAGACAGATTAATTAACCCTCGGACGCAGAAGTACTGAGGTGAAGCTACCTTGATTGTGGTAACAGCTCACGTAACATCGTTGGGCAACTTTTCCACTGTATTCACCGAACCCATACAGGAGGTGCATACCGACAAACCCTTCTTCAGTACTCCTTACCATACTGTTGTGAATCACTGTTAACGTACAACTGATAACCAGAAAAATAAACCCGAGACAGAAACGATCCGCACCGAATGCGATCTTTAGATTCAAGAGTAATGTGATCGTTACTGTTGTCAAGCAGTAAGTGTCATGAGTAAATGGAACAAGTCTGTTTACAAACCGAACACAATTTGCATACTGTCGGCTCTGGCACAGTTATATAGATATCTGCAGGGCAATTACGCCAATAAATCAAAGGAAATGTAGTTAGTCAGCAACGATTTGCCAGAGGCTACTAGTCTCTTTCACAAAAAACCCTAAGAAATATCACTTCACTACTTCCGAAATCTTGTCAGTAAAATTCTAATTCTGTGTATAGTTGTGTGTTCGTTATTACATCCTAAAACGCCGTGAACAGACGTACCGGTACAGCTAAATGGGGGAACACGTGCACAGCAATTGGAATAAAATGGTATTCGAACGAGCAAAGTGCACCGATAAAATGAAGTCTTACAATCAGTTAATCAAGAAAAATTGCAATCAGTTTGCAATAAAACACCAAAACTAGGCATACAGGCATATATTCGAAATACGCACTACAACATGGCAATAGAGAGAGAGAGTTCTTCGTGCGTTAAGCAAATATTTCTAATCCTGAAATGGCTTACAGTTTTGTAAGCATGGACTTCAAGCAGTTTTACAAGACTTCTTAGCAGGGAGAACAACGAAAAGCAATAAGAAGGTATTCTTCGTTAAAAAAACCTTAAAGTCTGAAAGACAGCAAAGGTAGAAACCACATAGCTCGAAGAGTGTAGGAGTTTCCCTGGTGGTTTTGCAGTCCACGCTACTGCACGCATAGCTGCATGCATTTGGCAGTGACAAGGGAACAGCGTAACTTCGAACATACTTCACTTATTCCAAAAATAATGGTATGCAAAACTGCGTGCCTTACCACGAAAGACCTGATCACATATTCACAATCTGAGAAAGGAACTTTCGTAAGGAGAAGAAAGAAAATATCAGTCACTTCGTTGTTGGCCTTCCAATTTTATTGTTCTTGGTTCTGGTACATATTGTTCATTACTCGTTACTCCCTGTAGCTTGCAATTATTTTTGGGCATTTAGAACATCATGCACAATTTCACGTTATGGAATAATTTTCCTATAGCGATAAATCCTATAAAGTCACTTGACATTCTTAAGTGTTGCTTCTCTAATGAAGTACGTCACAATTGCCTTCCTTCTGCCATTGCTATAACTAGGTTGAGCTATTACAATTTGCCTTTTCAGTTTCTCTAGCAAGCCTCATTCAGGCTTGTGAGAAACCACCCTCCTAGTCGTCGAATGTTACCCTTTCACTGATTACTCAGTTTTTTTCCTTGTGGTCATCTCCCCACAGGCAGTCCTCTCCAGGAGATCTGAAAGCTGGTCCAATCAGGAAACCTTTGCCAATGGAGAGATCGTAACGACATTTTCAATTACAGACCTCAACATGTCCTCTGGATACGCGTTGTGTGTTCCACCTCTAATGACCTCGTTGTCGACGGAACGTTAAACACTAATATCCCCCCTCACATTGTATCTCTTTAATTCTGTGGTTTCCATTACCTTCGCCGTCCTCATTTGTCATTGTTTATTCTTGTGCCTTTAAGGGGCAGTCTGCCACCACCAAAGTGCGCGTGATTTATGACGGCGGCCGAGTTTAGGTTCGTTCTGCGCATCTGACGTCACAAAACACAGTCAGCCAATGAACAGAGAACGACGTTGCCAGAGCTCGACTGCAGTGGACAGCACGGACGAGTGTCTTCAGTTTTAGAAACGTTCAGTCATAAATAAAGTAATTGAACAAAAGCAGTGTCTGGATAGCAGACTTCCTTTTAGAGAAAGTTTGGAAAAAACATTATTTATACCAATTGCTTCATATTCTATTAATTAATTAAACCAAACAAGCAATAAACCTCCTAATTCAGGAGATAGCAGGGAAAGGTGTTTGTATAATTCTCACTAACTGCTTTTTCGCAATAAAGAACAGCGGTAATTGTTTATTTCCTATTGTACTTCGACGAAACCTAATTCATAGTCATAGCAACAGTGTTTGTCGGTATTTTGCGTGATATTTTAAAGTCCTCCGGGAGTGGTATTGCATGACGAGCTGTGTTAGCGTAATGGTAAAAGTGTAGGGCTGCTAAGTGAAAGGTTCTGAGTTCAAACCCTATTCAGTGCTTAATATTGTTTTTATTTAAAAACAATACCGAAGTGTCTTACTTCATGAATTTTATTCGTTTTAATGTAATTTTTTGAAATTTCTAGTGGCAACTAAAATCGACCGTAAGGAAAGTATACGCTATGGACTTTTACCTCTGCAAACTCTTCAAAATTTCGTGCATTGGTTTACTACATCTAATGCTGCACAATAACTGCGTGGAACATCGAAACAAAATTAAGTCATTTATGGGGGGAAGGTATCAGTCCTGAAATGTGTAAAAATCAAATTTTTGGGCCAAATAGTTTTTGTGAAATCGAATGATAAAGTGTGTCAAAGCAGTCGAAACACCATGTGTCTGCACAGGCGAGCAGTGCGATGATGACAAAATCGCGCACAGCGCGGAATGCGGGGAGCACGTCTCTAGCAGCGAAAGGGTTAATGCGGCCATGGTGGCTTTACTTCCTAAACTGCGCGCTCCCCCCTAAACGTAAGTTTGCGAACTATACTATGGCGCTGCTTCTCTTGGCCAGTACAACTGGCAACGCAGCAATCCCCTGCGTCTGGGTGGGCATGCGCGAACCGCCAAGATAAAAGAATTGAACAATAGAACAAGAGTATGTCCAGAATATCTATCTGCTTGTCTGCACTCTGTGACAAAGGTGACTTCTTACGTCGGAAATCTTCGACCACCATTCCTGATGATTTTTATTCAAAATTTAACTAGTGGCTGGGTTCGAACATGGTACACAGGGCATTTTGATTACACCCTCAGCAGCCAATTACTATCCCTCTTCGGCGCGCTCTATGTGGCGTCGATAGCTCCGATGCCAATGCGTAGGTGCACGCTCGTAGGTTGGTACTACGAGAGCGGATGAAGTACGCCGACCACAGCTCCCTCTAGCCGACGCTGTGGAGCTCAACGAGCGCCGCTCAGCTTTCTGCCCAGTTGATCAAGAGAAGACGGCCTAGTAACTTAGCTTGTACTTCCTAGGGAGCAAGCCATTACAGACTTTGCCTTTGTTACTTCAATGATAGTTGTCCAACATCTAGTAACTGTTAGCTTTGATACAAGGACAACGGCTTCACACCTAAGTGCTCATCTTTACCAAAAGTTACATATATGTCATCAACTAATATTCTCTATTAAATGTGCTTTTACGTTACATGCAGTACCGTAGTGCTTTACCTCTCCTGCTCCTACCCGCTTCCTTCATGCAGACTATTTTGTAGATCACAGGAGCAGACACACGCGCCGCCTTCCAGGCGGAATACAAAACTCTACATATTATTTCGGTCGGTACTCAGTCGGTACTCAGTCGTTCAAGAGTAGCATTCCTTCTGTTACTCCTGCCATCATACGATTCAACAGAAGCATGTTCTCCTCCAGATAGTGAGTTACTGAACATCAAAGGCTGCTTTGAGGTCTGCTTGTATTCTATATAGCTACTGGCTTCGAGAAAAGAGTATCTTCACTACAGGTGCATCTCAGAAGAACCTCAGTAGAACAGTTAGATCATGCAAACACCCACTGAAACTTCAAGAAATTTATGTTATTCTTTGTGAAAAACAGGAGGTTGTAGTAATGAACTCTGTTAAAAGTTACATTCGAATAATAGAGATATGGAAAGACATGAGTTCAAGTACTTCGAACCCTACAGCAAAAATACGGTCACGCTATCTCCGGGTAGCAGCTGCAGCAGCATTGTTTGATAAACTTCCTGCTTCAGCTGACGGATGCCGCCTGTTGTGAAGTATTGCTCCCGCGTGCTGCTAGCGGATATCGAAACACAGGCAGTGCAAATATTTGCCCGCGCTGTGTGCAGCTGATACATACGTGGATGTTGGAAAAGTCGGCGCAAATATATGCGCACAGCGCTGTGTTTTTGGTGTCCATGTTTTCGCTCAAACACTAGTTTTGCATATCGTGCGGTAGCGCTCTCGCTGCGGTGGTCAAAGTCCCGCTACGTCTGCGAGGCAAAAGTGCCGAGCAAAGCGCGTAGAGACAAAAAAAAAAAACAGAGACGTAAAAAGTATAAAGAGCGAGAGCGAGGGCAAGTACCAGAGGAGGAAAGTGAGACGGTTCGCGCTCCATTAGCTCCCCTTCACACACACGCCACATCTAGTAAAAGGCACACGTATCTCACATACACTAAAAATTGCTTGTTTGTCGCGCAGGTATTACCTGCAGCGTAGATAAACAAAAGGAAATGTGAGTTACTAACGCTCTTTTATAGTTAGCGTTCTTATGAAAAAACGAGTGAGTCTTTCCCTACTCTGGTTGACCAAGACATACTAAAGCGTTGTGAAGCCTATGTTCCTCTTTTGAGGTAGCAAACAGGACAGCTATTAAAAGCAACCACGTAGAAGAGGAGGCTGTTAAGATTGGTTCAAATGGCTCTGAGCACTATGGGACTTAACATCTGAGGTCATCAATCCCCTAGACTTAGAACTACTTAAACCCAACTGACCTGAGGACATCACACACATCCATGCCCGAGGCAGGATTCGAACCTGCGAACGTAGCAGTGGCGCGATTCCGGACTGAAGCGCCTAGAACCGCTCGGCCACAACGGCCGGCTTTTTAAGATTCGTTAGGCGTTTTATTTCTTGGCACAAGTCTAATCAAGTAAGAGTTACATTAACCAAAATACAAGTATTTTCATAATAAACAGTGCTTTGCAGTAACTCTGTTCTTATACTATCCATCTTGCTGGATGGAATTGCCAGTCCAGTCCATATACAGTTGAAACTTCCTGGCAGATTAAAACTGTTTCTCGGACCGAGACTCGAACTCGGGATCTTTGCCTTTCGCGGGCAAGTGCTCTAACAACTGAGATAGCCGAGCCCGACTCACGCCCCGTACTCGCAGCTTTACTTCTGCCAGTACCTCGTCTCCTACCTTCCAAACTTAACAGAAAGCTGTGAGGACGCGGCGTGAGTCGTTCTCGGGTAGCTCAGTTGGTAGAGCACTTGCCCGCGAAAGGCAAAGGTCTCGAGTTCGAGTCTCGGTCCGACACACAGTTTTAATCTGTCAGGGAGTTTCATATCAGCGCACACTCCGCTGCAGAGTGAAAATCTCATTCCATATACAGTTGTTTGACAGAATAATGAACTATTTATTGCTTCATTACGATATTCACTCGTAGCGTTTGCTTGGTCTTATGAAAAGAACGTGAAATCGTCCTGTCGCAACACATTGCTGCCTCTGAATACACTGTGACAAACTCTTGGATCATCGATATTCACATATGCAGTTAGCGATAGTATCGCCTAAACAAGGTATAAAAGGGCAGTGCATTATCGGAGCTGTATTTTGTACTCAGGTGATTCATGTGAAAAGGTTTCCTACAAATTATGGCCGCACGAAAACTGACAGACTTTGAACGCGGAATGATAGTTGGAGCTAAGTGCTTAGGACAGTCCGTTTCTAAAATCTTTACGAAACTTAATATTCTGAGGTTCACGATGTGAAGAGTGTACCGAGAATACCAGATATCAGGCAATGCCTATCGCCGAGGACTACGAATGCCCAACGGCCTTCACTACACGACCGAGGGCAGCGGCGTTTGCGTAGAGTTGTCAGTACTAACAGACAAGCCGCGCATTGCGTGAAATAACAGCACAAATCGATGTGGGATGTATGACGAATGTTTCTGTTAGGACAGTGTGACGAAATATGGTGTGAAGTGGCTACGGCAGCAGATGACCAACGCGAGTGACTTTGCTAACAGCACGTCATGACCTGCAGCGCCTCGTCTGTGCTGGTGGCCATACCGGTTGTATCCTATACGACTGGGAAACCATGGCCGGGTCAGATGGGTCCCGATTTCAGTTGGGTAGCGCTAGAGGTTGGTTTAGAGTGTGGCGCAGACCCCACGAAGTCGTGGACCCCGGCTGTCAACAGAGTATTGTGCTAGCTGGTGCTGGTGCCGGTTCCGTAATATCGAGTGCTGCGTTTACATGGAATGGACTGGGTCCTCAGGTCCAAATAACGCGCTCATTGACTGGAAATGGTTATAATCGGCTCCTCAACGTTCCCAAACAACGATGGAATATCTATGGACGTAAATGCGCCACGTCACCTGGCCACAATTATTCGCGATTGGTTTGCAGTACATTCCGCACCGAGCGCCTGACATGAAACTAAAGTTACATTTACGGGTGCTTAATCTAGAGTCCAGTTCAGGCACAAAATCATGGTCCAGCAACACTTTCACAATTACGGACGTTTATAGACACATCATGGCTCACTATTTGTGCAGGGGACTTAACAACGGCTTGTTGAGTCCATGTCACGAGGAGTTACTGCACTATGCCGTGAAAAAGAAAGGTCCAACACGATGTGAGGAGGTATCTCGTGACGTTTGTCACCTCAGTATAAGTTAACTCCTTAAGCTGTTTGCTACGTTAAGTTTCATATGGAGGCCTATATAAAATTGCAAGAGTACATCCACCAGTGGCTAGGCCACGTCTTCGGAGAATCATTTCTTCCGTGAGTGCTGTTCATGCAAGTTTCGCAGGAGAACTTCAGTGAATTTGGAGGGTAATAGACGAGATCCTCGGGGAAGCAGATCTGTGACGACGGGTCGTGAGTCATGCTTGGATAGCTCAGCTAATAGAACGCTTTCTCGCGAACGGCAGATTTCCCGGGCTCGAGTCCGGTATACAATTTTAATCTGCCAAGAAGATTTGTATCAGCACACATTCCACTGTAGAGTGGAAAAATTCATTCTGGTAAATGTTAAGCCTCTGAACTAGATGTTTCGCTGATTGTTGGGAAAGAGCAAAGCTGAAGTCATGTCCGATTGCTTCTCCGTAGTCACCTGCTTCCGAGAGTTATTTTTTCAACAGTGAAAGTAAGTACGGTTTATGGGATAACTACTACTGTCATTACAGAGATGCTCAGGCTTTCATTTTAACGTAAATTTATGCTACCTCGTTTTATGGTCCACGTGTTTTTAACAAAAAAACTCTTTATGTCTGGCGATACGATACATTAGTGTCGCGAGAGACTCCAAAAATTCCCTGTCAGTGCTACGATCGCGATGTCTAATAATAATAACGTGCACTAAAATTATTGTACCTAATATGATTATCTGTTCCTGAGAGTCGGTTAATACCAGATAAAAAGTTCCCGAGGTACTTTTAACACTTATGTCACTTTGAACTTCAAAACAATAACCGGTTCGTTTGATGAGCTGTGCGTTGACATCGCCGAACGCCGAGCAAGACAGTTTGATGATCATTTCAAACAGTTTCTCACTTGCCCGCACTGGGCGCATTTTCGTCGGAAATTGGCCATGTTCACTATCATTCACCGTGTTAATTTTATTTGTTGGTTTTTCTTGAGAGATTTCTTTCGCATAAATAATGGTGGAAATACGAAACATTAACATGACTAAGGATTCCGTTGTGGTCAACTCAGCTTTTTAGGCACCTATTTAGTCATCATTATTACTTGAAGTTACGTATATTGCTACCAATTTCGTACGTGATTCTACCGTAGCTCCAGGACAAAGCGACCTACCGTCAGATATTTCCCACATTTTGGGTCTAGGTGTCTTGACCATCTGCCTGTCATTTCTGACATGCACAGCTTTAGCAGTAAAAGTAACATTGTATTTAAATTAAATCATGATTCGGAAAGGGGCATAAATGCCACACTCTTCACACAGTTATATTTGATGTTGTTTATTAATCTCTATCGATTTCGAAGGGTACAACTATACACCATCAGACTTACATAGTGATAACCGACATACTGAGCTAATGCAAACTGAACAGGTTGTAACTAAATTCCCTTTACAGGCTCTGAGGGCTTATAGTTGGTGTAAGATGGTTAAATTTAGCACAGAAACACACGTTCGGCAATATACAATTGTCCCGCTATACGCAAAATACCACAACACATGTTGCTCTCTGATTTGTGCTGTTTGTCTTCCGGGTCCACTTACAAACACGGCTCGATGTGACGATCACCGACGTCTACACAGACACGGTACTTCCGGTATACACATTCAGCAATCTCTTGTCCAACACAGTCCGCCACAGGCACAACCCGCGTCGTTGCGTCTTCCTAGGATGACAAAAGGCTCAGATCACAGACCAAACCGAATTGCATGTAAACAAACCTGGAATGGGCCTAGGAACGTCAGATGAATAGTAAATGACGTACGTAAAATCCTATTCAGTGGTGCCGAAAATGCGTCAGAATTGGACTTGTACTGTGGTATTTTGCGTGTCCGGAATTGAGTTATATGCTAAACTTAGCCGTCTTGATCAATACTACAAATTCTCAACGTCTGCGATGGGAGTTAGTATCGTAACTATAAAGGAAGCAGAGAATGAAACTGAAACGTTGAAATGTGGCTAAAATTATATAAATCACAAAAAAGACACTGCTTTTTAGGATGAAGGTCAGGAAGACATAGAAAAACTGTTGAATGGCGGGGATGACATATTAAGCACAATAGTGGGACTAAAACAAAGTTGAGACGGTGCTGAATGGTGAAAAGTTGGAATAATTACTTTCTAAACATCGATACTGCAGAAAACATATATAGTTGTTCAAATGGTTCAAATGGCTCTGAGCACTATGGGACTTAACTTCTGAGGTCATCAGTCCTTTAGAATTTAGAACTACTTAAACCTAACTACGCAAAGGACATCACACATATCCATGCCCGAGGCAGGATTCGAAACTGCGGCTTAGCGGTCGCGCGGTTCCAGACTGGAGCGCCTAGAACCGCTCGGCCACTCCGGCCGGCTACATAGTTGTGAGGAAAATTATTTTATTAGGACCATTACTTCTTTCTTCTTAAGAACACAGGCACTGCAATACCGTATTTATAATAATAGTGGGCCAGCTTGCTGCAGAAGAGGATATAATGGCTTTATGACACCGTTCCTGACAGAGTCACTGCTTGGATGCATGCTGGAGGGTGCGCAACGTCGTACAGCTAAGTGGGCCAATGCTGCCAAATTCTGTAGAAATTTGACACGATTTTGTAATCACTGCATTAATCAACCCCTCAAATTTAATTTCGTTTACGCCTTCCTTTGTCGTTGCTTCGCTTTTCTTGTCATGCAGTGTAAATGGAAATGCAAATGAGAGATTAACGTTGTGTATCATTAGTGTATAATTCTCTAAAATTCCGAGATTACGAGTAAGCATTTGAAAATGGCACATCATCGAATTATGATGATCGAGTGAAATAAAGGTGATCGTAATGTAGTCAAGGTAGATAATGGAATCGTCTTTTAGTGAATTTGTGGCTGTGGCACCGTATGCGAAAAAATATTAGATTTTTTTTTTGCAGTAGTTGCGACTGTATATGTGAATAATGTTAGTTCTGTCAGTGTACTTAACAGTACAAAACATATGCTGACACTGCGGGTACACCCCCAGAGCGATCTTATATCGCTTCTTAAGTGCATTCGGTTAACTTTTGTACAAATGCTTATCGGCTAAGTCTCCAGCAGTAAATGTATCCATTCTGCTATATAGCACTGTTAACGTAAGCTTACACTGCTAGAAAAACAAACCCGAGACAGAACTGAGCAGTATGTTTGCAAGCCTTAGGGCGAGGTGTGAAGTGTACATTACTATTGTCAACAGCACACACCGAGAGTGAATAGGTTTACATTTCCAAACAAGACACACAGTGCATTCTGTTGAGATTCGCACTATAGTGTATACGTACTCAGTGCATTACAGATGAAAATTTGAATTGAGGGAAGAAGCCAAACGAAGTGTGATCGTACTGCAGGGGGTCACCAGGGACCACGTGTCCCTTGTCCTAATATACTCGGGAATATTTCAGAGCAACCTGTGAAATTTTACCGATAGAGTTCAGAATATCTGTGTAGAGGAAAACAACCTCCCAAATAATATTGAAGGTGATTTAAAGCCACCAGAGAAAACAATAGATTCTGCCATCCATTAACAATAGAAGAGTATGTCCGCATAAAAATATCGGTCGCGCAAAGGAATTCGTAAAACTATCACACAATATCATCTTGTAATACGTTACTTGGCACGTGTCGCGAATTATACAAGTACCTTTCCATAAAGAAAGTGTAGCGTTCTGTATCACTCCGTTATCCGAAAGAAACTGCTTTTTAATCCATCCCCCCTCCCTTCTATCTCTGCTCCTACCCTTACTACTAGAGCGTTAAAAGTGTGTACCCCTTCCGCGTGGAGTCCACTTGCCTGCGAGAGAGGACGAATTGCCTCCTACAACTTGTCGGAATTTGCCGAAGATGACCGCCACTACACCAGGAAATGACACAGCCACTGGCGCAGTTTATATAGCCGTGCAGGGGGCACATGAATGCCCGTAGGCCGCAACATTACAGTGCGAGCAGACTCCATGCTCTGTCGAAGTCCTTGCGCTGCTTTATCACGTAGCTAACCGTCACATTTCCTTAGACGCGTGGAATGGAGCATGCGCCTGTTTGGTCGCTGAACGTGAGCAATGCCGTAACAAATGAGTATCGAAGGACGGGGAACGAGTGCCGCTCACTTGTCACACTCTAACCGAAATTATTAAATTAGCACCAAACAGGACAAAGACCCACGACATACACTCGAGCAGTGGAAATAGCATACCTCTCGACGAATGTGGATACACAGGTATTCAACAGTTTGCAATTCGTATTTCCGGTGGAAACTTTTGATACCAGGTAGTAGTGAAGTGGTAAGTAATGTGAAAAATATGTGTAATTAAATTCCAAGAACCACAAAAGGCTTGATTCTGTGACAAGAACATTAATGTTACTCTCGGAAAAATATACGAGACAATTACTTCCTGAACCAAGAAACACACCTTTTTCTAGTGGCTCGCAGGTGACATGCTATGAGTTATAATGCAGCCCAAGAGATAGCCTTTAAATGATGCAGCCTGTGGAGAGCAATCACAACAGAATAGTTTCACGTATTCTAGTTTTAAGCCTACGTCGACCTGCTTATATGAGTGTTCGGTCAGAGCTGCCCTCGGTAATAAATAAAACTGAGTGAATTGACCAAGGATGAACTTGAACGCGTGTCATGGGACGTCCACCACGAACAAATGCAACACACAATAATGAACAAAATGAGATCAACAAAAAACAGTGGTAGTGTGTCTGCGTACAGTGCAGCGGGCCCGGGTTCCATTCCGGGCAGGTTTGGAGATTTTCTCCGATGGAGGACTGGGTGTTATGTTGTCCACATCATCATTTCATCATCACCAGAAGGCAAGTCGCCCGATGTAGCGACACCTGAAATAAGACTTGCAACTCGGCTGCCGAACTTTCCCGGATGGGGCCTCCTGGCCATCAGAGCCCCACGTTCATTTTTTTAAGACTAAACGAGGAAACCATTAAATGAAAGATCACGGCACGTGTAATTTAAACCCTTGGTGAGCGATACTACGTCAACCGGGGAGCAAAGGACGACGTATGAAGAAACACAACGCATAATTAACAACCAGTACCACCACACAACCACAGAATACCGAAGGAAGACGTTATCAATAAAAAAATATTGAAAGAAAAATGCTGTTGAAAGCAGTTTTTGGACCAGATAGAAAGAAAGAGAGCAGAGTACTGGGCAGCATTTAAGCAAAAAGAGGTTTTTTGGTTGTCTCGTGCCGCGATAGTCGTTTACCTACCAAAAAGTGCGAATGATATTTCTACAAAAATAAAAGCGATGTAAGACGTGTATATTTCTATTTTCTATTGTCAAACCACAATTTAAGAAAGATGTTTATATTTTATTAATAGGATTAAGCAGGAATAATTAATATTTGTCATGTTGGAAATAATTGTGGTAGCAGGGAATGTCTGCACCAAAGTATTGTTGGCAGGAGAGACCGCATATTGATATAATTTTAAAAAGGGCGGGAGAGACCGCGTATGGATACATTTTAAGAAAGGAGCGGGAAAGACCGCGCATTGATACATTTTGTAAAGGTAGCAGGGATTGTCTGCACCAGAAAGCATTGTTGGCGGGAGAGACCATACTTTATCATTCGTAGGAAGTCAGTAGTAAGCGAGATGTGAAGCGAGTCGGTAGCAGGTCTGAAGCGAGAGGTTAAGAGGAGCGGTGTGCCTGCCAGCCACCAGCTATGATTCACAAGAGATTATAAACGGATGTACAGAGACATCAGGTAACTATTATCAAAAGAGGAACTAATATTAATCAATGATTTTTTTGAGAAACTCAAGACTACTGAAGGTATGTTTGCGCAATGCTAGTTGTAAGATTATTGTAAAAAGTAAGTCCCATTTGAACGTTTTTAAAATCATTTCATTCAGAATATAATTAATTTTTGCCAGCAATATTGCATTACTGATTATAATCCATCCCAAAAACCATCAACGTAAAACTTTGCAAAATTTTATTGTTGTCAAGAAAAAGTGTAACTATGAATTACGTAACTTCAGTCAAATTAATTAAAGAATAACGTCAGCTTTGCTAATAAAGAATAACATCAGATTTGGTAATAAATACAGCCACTTATTATGAAAGCCCACCAACAGCTAATAGAGTATAGTAAAACAGAGTAAGTATATTCATGTTGCAGTTCGATGTAGCAGTCAGATTGCGATCCGGTAACAGTAAAAAAGGTAAGGAACAGTTTTGGGTTATTGCAGGTAACGACTGAGGGCCACGACGACGACGACACATTCTGTGTTCCGTCGAAATAATCAGAAAATCACTTTTAATTTTGCTCTATCCGAAGATAGAGAAAGAGAATAAATTTCAAAGGGAAGATTTCATTTGTTATTATTAAGCAAGAGACAGAAATCCTAAGGGAAAGTTTCATAGGTTATTGTAGAAGGGAAGGTTGCGTAACAAAAGAGATATAGAGGAGACGGGACGGTTTCAGCGAAACTTGAATACGACTGACAGGTGCCGAATCATGTGTGAATAAACTGCGAAAGATAAAGACACGAATAAATAAATAACACTGATTTGCTCGAAATGGAGTTTTTCAAGAACTAAATTCAATTCTCGAACACGAGGAACGGCTGCAGCAGATTTTTAGCAAGATGCTGAACCGACATGAGATTACTGCAGTGGTTGCGAGCAATAACATGCCTCCCGTTCCAATAGAACCTACGTAAATTATTGAAATGTATGAGCAAGACAATCACATCTGAGTCCTTATTACTTAAGACGCCAGCTGGCAAGAAGACCGTAAGTCCAACGGCTTATAGGGTGGCAAGTTAGCGAGCGAGCTGCGCCTGCAGAGTCGGCAACCCTTCCGGCACATCTTCATTACTTAGCGAGAAAGCACCACGGGTGACGGCGGGGAGGGCGTGATACGCTCTTCGGCCGGAGAAACTCCTATTCGACTATGCAGCGCATCTCTTACAGCCCCTTGAGGGTTCTGATTGCAGATCAGCTTTTTTTTCTGTGGGTGGCGTCTCGCTGTCTCAATCAGACGACGCTCCTCACATACTGCTGTCGTGCAGTGGTGCCACGCGGCTTAATACAGGGCCACGTGGTCACGTGGTGACGAGTGTGTACTCGGCTGGTGTGGCGCTGCTGACTCACTCCCGGTGGAGAGCGGGCGTTTGTTGCGTTACCGCACAACCTCGCGGCGCATTACTGTAATTGGATTCCGCACCTCGTGACCCCCTCCACTCCCCCCCCCCCCAAAAAAAAATCCAGTGCCGGCCTTTGTTTGCGTTCTGCATCCTCGGCTTCGTGCGTAGCCCTTGGCGCCGTTTCTGTCTCCGTCGCTCTGTAAATTAACGGAATTAAAATTCTCTGTCTGCCAGATTATGGCAGTGGCCATCCTCTAAGCGGGGTTTGGCGCAGCTTTCAGCTGCTTAAACGGAACTAGGTCGGACGCAGAGAAACGGTTCGTCACTTAATACCAAGACGCGTTAATGGCGAAGCTGAAACGAACTTCTTACAGCTTTCCATATCCAGTTTTATAATTAATGATCTCTCTTACTTCGTTTTTTAATCCCTGTACGGCGCTTATGTATGAGAATGGATGCAATCTCGGCAGAATGCTGTTAGAGATACTCAGGCAGAGCAGTGAACGGAAGTTGCCACGTGGTTGCCTTCTACGAAAACTGCGGTTCTGTAATTTGGTATACTACGTAAATGACGTGCTAAATGGTAGGACTATCGGATGTATTTGTAGAGATGTGAGAGGAACAAACATAAATGAATACGTAAGAGAGAACACGGGAACCAATGACTTCCCTTTATGTTTCTGTTTGGTTGTTTGTTTGTTCTGGAAATAACTATAACCACATGAAATTCAACGTTAGTCCTCTGCGATTTTATATCCTCACAGAATATGCATTGGAGTTTGTAAGTAATAAAAATTAGTCGATTGAATGGATTCTGCGTTATGTAATCAAAGCAATTAGTTTTGACGCAAGTATAGTTTATATTCACAAATATAAAAAAATGTGTATAATGATCTTTACGTTCCACTCAACAGAACATTCTTCATTATGATCAAAGGCAAGATTTCCTGTTATTACTGACAAATGCGAGAGCTGTTTACGAATAGAAGAAACATGTTTTATGCAAGCTCGACAAGATACTGAAGTGATGTTTGATATCTTTTTGTTTCAATTTTTTCTTTTATTTTTTGTTGAGGAATTTGCGTTTTCTAGCGCTGTATGATACACCTGTACTGTTTTCTTCATCTTCACTACAACATCCCTGTGCTTTACCCTTTGCCTTCTAATTGAAATAGTTACGAATAAATCCTGAGTTAACCTTCGACAATTTCAGTTTTGCTATACATACTGTCTATTCTCATGTAATAGATAACTATGTAGAACAAAAATGTTCCATAGGTTATCTGGCCCTCGAAATATCTTCAGTCAGTTTCTAAACGGTTCACCTTTTCTGGTTCTTAGGGGAATCTAGTAAGATACTGATTGCATACGTGAAGAAAGTGGTCGTTATGAGGTAACCCCCGATAGGTGCCACCGAACATGCGGGTAACACGGGTACGACCTGAACTGACCTGAGCTACTAGGAAAGAAACACTTACTTACGGTAGTCTACAGAAGCCTACGGTAGTTTTAGAAATTTACTCATATGTAACGGTGAACCAGATTCAGAAGTTGACTGTAGCAACAGTTTCCGCTGTAGAGTATATGGAGACACAGCGAATCTTAAAATTTACAAAAGCTGTTTCATATTTTTTTCCGTGGTACTCAAGAAGATCCCTCTTTCTTGCACAGAGATCTTACTGAAATATAAGTGGTCATAGATGATAGGCGATTTTAGCTATAATTTTTACTGGTTACGAACTGCTCCAAATAACCGTCATCAGTTTCGTGAAATAAACGTATTTAGGTTAAGTTGTCTCAACAAAAATGTTTCGCTAAACCAACCAGAGTAATGAAGAGACATTAATACATAATATAAAGTAAATCAAATGGAACATCTAAGGGCTTTAAATCTACAAATTAAATTGCACACAAATTTAAATAGTAAAACTATTTTCGGTATTATTGCAACTGCAAGTTATATTACGTAATAGTCATGAAAGTATATAATTTGTGTTTGCACAGTATGTCAGGGTGATCACGTGTGCCAAATGCTGAAGTCTTGAGCACTTCAAAACTGATAGTGATTAATGCAGCGTTAAATGCTGCTGTATGATGTCATGATTTAATTTCAGTCAAGAGATACAGTCATTGCTGTACCCCCCCCCCCTCTCTCTCTCTCTCTCTCTCTCTCTCTCTCTCTCTCTCTCTCTCTGTGTGTGTGTGTGTGTGTGTGTGTGTGTGTGTGTGTGTGTGTGTGTGTGGCAAAAGAGATTACTGGACAGAATAACACCAAGGCCGTGAGTGTGCTGAGGTTTCTATCGGTGGGACACCTTTTTCTTAAACTGCGGAAGACTTTGGCGTCTCCAACAGTTGATACGATGTTAAATATATTATATAACACTCTGGAAAGCTTGTAAGGGTGTTACAGTGTAGGTGGTGCTGATAAACAGTCAGTAAAAAAAAATAAATAGATACGATGATCCGTTGCCGAGTCAACGGCCCGACAAAGACAGTGTTACCAAACGTGTTCGTCCTTCGGTTTCCTAAAAGCAATATAAAAACTGGACATGGAACGGTAGTAAGGATCGAACCCGAGCCAAAGGCTGCGTAGTCTCGTGTGCTGTCATCTGTCACTATGAGAACAACTGAAATTAATTGTTTCAATAGGACGGCTTGAATTTGCCCGCGTAATGGCATGACCGGCTAACTTCAATGCTAGTTAACTCGGAAAAGGTGCAACGTATCGAATTTTTTTCACAACAATAGTTTCTCAAGACAACCTTTCCAGCAACATCCTTACAAGCTTTTCAGACTGTTGTTGCCCATCCCGTACATAAAAAAAATCGAGCACATTTGTGGGTTTACAGGCTGTAGAAATAATTACACCTTTTTAACACATCTTGCAGAAACTTTGAATCAAACCTGGATAGTCATCTCGCCAAACTGAGCTTCGATGACGGATGCGGGCTCCTCGTCTCTCTATGACACTGTCTGTAGCACTTGGGGCGTGACAGTGTGTCAGGCTTTCGGTAACCCAGGACCACTACGTTACCAATTGAAAAGTGGAGAACAGAGAAATATTCGACCACCCTCTGTATCGTGCTAAGTCAGAACAGCCCGGGCAACATGCGGTCCTGTGTTATCTTGTTGAAAGATAATGTGACTCCTGGCGGAGGTTCGAGTCCTCCCGCGGGCATGGGTGTGTATGTTTGTCCTTAGGACAGTTTAGGTTAAGTAGTGTGTAAGCTTAGGGACTGCTGACCTTAGCAGTTAAGTCCCATAAGATTTCACACACATCTGAACATCTGATAATGTGACTTCAAAGGTAGAGTAAGCCACCAGCCACAATGCATCAGAATCGTTGTACTTCCTTTTCAAAGTACCCTTTGTGCGAACCAGAGGTGTTCGCGTCACGTATGTAATGGCACTCCATAACGTTACCACATATCATGGGCTCGAATGACGATGACGTGTACAATCTGTCAATTTACACGTTTGCTCGCTTCACAGCCTTCACATACCAGTACGTGCCTCAAGATGCTCTACTCAGAACATGGGGTTGTCTAAAAAGACGACTTTTGCCACTCTTGTGTTCAGCCGTATCTTTCGGCATAAATGAAGTTCCCTGTGACCATACCATGAGAACCTGCAACAAGGGTCGTCCTAGTGACAGTCCGTGGTAGTTCTAGACATAGACATGGTTCTCCTGAACTCAGCGATCACTTTTTCCTATCACAGTCGTGCTATCCCTACCACCACTATCACAAAAATACCGAAACACACCCAATAGTCACAACAGGTCAAAATTCCACTGAATTGTGAAGCGTGCACTACTGACGGCCTTGGGAGAGCCAGTCCTGACAAAAGAAGAAACAAAATCTTTGAGGATTGCCGATGACATTGAGATTCTGTCAGAGACAGCAAAGGACCTGGAAAAGCAGTTGAACGGAATGGACGGTGTCTTGCAAGGAGAATGTAAGATGAATATCAACAAAAGCAAAACGAGAATAATGGAATGTAGCATAACTAAATCAGGTGACACTGAGGGGATCAGATTAGGAAATGAGACACTTAAAGTAGTAAATGAGTTTTGGTATTTGGTGAGCAAAATAACTGATAATGGTCGAAGTAGGGAGGATATAAAATGTAGACTGGGAATGGCAAGTAAAGCGTTTCTGAAGAAGAGAAATTTGTTGACATGGAGTATAGATTTAAATGTCTGGAAGTCTTTTCTGAAAGTATTTGTATGGAGTGTGGCCATGGAGCCGGCCGCTGTGGCCGAGCAGTTCTGGGCGCTTCAGTAGGGAACCGCGCTGCTGCTACGGTCGCTGGTTCGAATCCTGCCTCGGACATGGATGTGTGTGATGTCCTTAGGTTAGTTAGGTTTAAGTAGTTCTAAGTCTAGGCGACTGATGACCTCAGATGTTATGTCCCATAGTGCCTAGAGCCATTTGAACCATTTTTTTGAGCGTAGCCACGTATGGATGTGAAACATGGACGATAAATAGTTTAGGCAAGAAGGGCTTTTGAAATGTGATGCGACAGAAGAATTTTGTTGATTTGATGGGTAGATCATGTAACGAATGAGGTACTGAATAGAATTGGGGAGAAGAGGAATTTGTGGCACAACTTGTCCAGAAAAATGGATCGGTTCGTAGCATGTTCTGATTCATCAAGGGATCACCAGTTTAGTATTGGAGGGCAGCTTGGAGGGCAAAAATCTTAGAGAGAGACTAAGAGATGGATACACCAAGCAGATTCAGATGCATGCAGGGTGCAATAGTTACTCGGAGATGAAGAGGCTTGCACAGGATAGTGTAGCATAGAGAGCTACATCAAACCAGTCTCTGGGCTGAAGACCACAGCATCATGATTGACTAAATTCGATCTACTCACTCACCATTCTAGAATACATTGAAGTGATAAAAGCCATGCGAAAGCGATATGAACATATACAGTTGTCGGTAGTATAGCGTAAACAAGGTACAATACTGCAGTGAATTAGAGGATCTGTCATTTGTACACAGGTAGTTCATGTGAAAAGGATTCCGAGATCCGCAGTGTCAAGAGTCTACCGAGCATACCAGATTTCAGTCATTAGCTCTCACCGCTGGCAACGCAGTACCGAAGGTCTTCACCTAACGATTGAAAGAATGGCGTTTGCATGGAGTTGTCAGTGCCAACACACAAGAAACATTGCGTGAAATAACCACAGAAATAAATGTAGGACGTATAACAAAGCATCCATTAGGACAGGTCAAGAGTCTATGGCAGCAGACGACCGACACGAGTGCCTTTGCTAACAGCACGTTGTTGTCTTCAGCACCCAAGCAGACTTGTTTCATAGTGGCCTGGTCAGATGAGTCCCAGTTTAAGCCATAAAAGCTGATGGTAGAATTTGAGTGCGGCGCAGACCCCACAAAACCATGGACCCAACTTGCCAACAAGTACTGTGAAAGCTAGTGGTGTCTCCACAGCGATGTGGGCTGTGTTTACATGAAATGGACTGAGTCTTTTATTCCATTTGAACCGGCCATGGATTGCTTGAAGACTGAAACTTCCTGGCAGACTAAAACAGTGTGCCGGACCGATACTCGAACTCGGGACCTTTGCCTTTCGCGGGCAAGTGCTCCACCATCTGAGCTACCGAAACACGACTCACGCCCGGTCCTCGCAGCTTTACTTCTGCCAGTATCTCGTTTCCTACCTTCCAAACCTTACAGAAGCTCTCCTCTGTAAAGTTCGGAAGGTAGGAGACGAGATACTGGCAGAAGTAAAGCTGTGAGGACCGGGCGTGAGTCGTGTTTCGGTAGCTCAGATGGTAGAGCACTTGCCCGCGAAAGGCAAAGGTCCCGAGTTCGAGTCTCGGTCCGGCACACTGTTTTAATCTTCCAGGAAGTTTCATATCACGCACACTCCGCTGCAGATTGAAAATCTCATTCTGCTTGAAGACTGTTTGCAGCCACTCACGGATTTCACGTTCCCAAACGGCGATGGATCTTTTGTGGTTAACAATGCGCTAGGTCACCGGACCACATTTGTTCACGATTAATTTGAAGAACATCCTGGACAATTTGAATGAGCGATGTGTTCACCCAGATCGCCAGATATGAATCCCATCGAACATGTATGGGACATAAACGAGAGGCTAGTTCGCGTACAGAATCTTGAACCGACAGCAATTTCGCAATTATGGACGGCTATAGAGGCAGCGTGGCTCATTATTTCTGCAGGGGCCTCGAACGACTTCTAGAGTCCATGCCACGTAGAGCTCTTGCACTATGCGGAGAGAAAGGAGGTCTGACAAAATCTTAGAAGATATTCCCCGAATCTCGTCACCTCACTGTAAAACAAGGAGAGGCGAAAATGGTAAGTGTTATCCTGCGCCATTACCGTAATATGGCGTGCGGAGCATAGATGTAGATGTAAGCCAGCTAGCTGGTACGTATGAAGTATGAGGCAAGGCGTGTTGTTGGCGGCAGGGCGAAGTGCAGTGCTGCGAGGTCACAGGGCGGGAGACGACACGACACGGCGGGGAGAGGCACGCAGCCAGGGAGCCAGTGTCGGGTGTTAGACGCGGGCCATTAGCTGGACCGCAGGCCGCCCTGTAAGGCCGATTACACGGCTGGGCCGCCAGCGGCGCGAGGGGCGGAGATTGTCGGGGGCGGCGTGGGCGGTGGCCGCGTTCCGCCACGCTGCGCCCCAGTTGGTCCGGCGCCAGATCCGCTCCACACAAAGGCAGTCCGTGCGGTCGCATATGGACCGGCAGCGCCTGCAGGCGGGCCACCCGCACTGCTGGGAGCGCGTATCAGCCGCCTAGGTAGGTAGTCTTGAGATTTTCATCATCGCTAAATGTGCACGCTAATCTGGCGGACATGAAAACTTCAGGAGTGGAACTGAAACTCAGGAGGAGGACAAGACGATACGACTCGTTGATATTACAGTCCTCAGTGAACGTAAAGAAGAATTGCAGGATAAGTGCCAAGAAATGAATGGCCTACTGTGCACAGAGCACGGATCAAGAGTAAATCATATAAGGTAGCTAGACTTTTCCACCATAAATTTAATATTCTTTATACACTTTTTCATTGACTTTTACATTAGATCATTGTTAATGACGCACGGTACGGTTACGAATGATACTGGCTAGCACCACGTACCAACAACTTCTGTAATGTTGCATATCTGGGAGTTAATTAGGGCTGAGCACTGACTGGAGAGTTGACATCGGCCACATGTGCCTGGGAAGTCGCTGTTGGCTAAAGAGGGTTTGGCAAAAGACTTGCCATATTCTGCAGTGGTGGACATTTGCTGTCCCGAGAGAGAGCAGAGCCTGAGACGTTTACAGCGCTGGAAGCCACTGAACCCCATTGGTGCGGACAGTGTGGGCAGCAAGTTGGACTCTGGTGCAGGGAAGAAAATTCAGAATACCTGCAGAAAATGTATCGAGGGTGGAACAAGGCAAAAAGTCATCCATTTAGTGCAAAGGAATGAGCGAGATCACAAATGTTCAAAAAAAAAAAAAAAAATGGCTCTGGGCACTATGGGACTTTACATCTATGGTCATCAGTCCCCGAGAACTTAGAACTACTTAAACCTAACTAACCTAAGGACATCACACACATCCATGCCCGAGGCAGGATTCGAACCTGCGACCGTAGCAGTCGCGCGGCTCCGGACTGAGCGCCTAGAACCGCGAGACCACCGCGGCCAGCGATCACAAATGTTGTCTCGAACTGACGTTAGAGGTATCGTCTCACGGGACCCAACGATGCACACTGCACACTGAAAGCAGGTATGTGTGTTTGATTGGCGAAGTGCTAAGGATGTAGGAGGGTAAATGGAAACATCCAGAAAATTTTCTGAAATTTTAGCTTCAAGTGATTCACTGGCAGGTTCAGGACCCATGCAGTCGGAGGTAATGTTTTTGTAATGGGCAGTAGTATTCGTCGTCTCAGCACAAATGTAGATGGTACGGGTCCAGGAGGGAGTGAGGCTTGGCGTTAGAGACACTTCCCTGTGAGGATCTGCCTACAGACTTCGCTTACGCCACAGCGGACAATCTGACGGTTAGATCTTGAGAAGTGCTGCTTGCAACGCTAGGAGTGCGTGAACTCTTTTCTTTGGAAGAGATTAGATATTGTGCTTACTTGGGGCTCTGTGGAACATGAGACACATAGAAGAGCTTCTTTTTTAGTCAAATTTCTGATCCTGGCTAGTGAGTAAATAGAAATCTTGACTCGTGTTCTGTCTTGTACTGCAGTAATTTCAGCCCTAGGAGTTCCTGGAAGGCATATTTCATCTCCTGTGTAGATAGAGAGTTGCATGTACGTCATCTGCACAGCGGCCAACACCCTCGATAAGCAGAACTTGGGTGCAGTACAACTGCTGTCCGTACTTTAGTATGTGATATGCACACTCCGGTTCGGAGTATAGGAGAACACAGTAAATGTGCTGAGTTCCATTCGCTTCTTCACTGAGTTTTTTCTGAAAGTGTCAGTCAGGAAGAACAGAAGAGTTTCTCGCCACTAATCAGTATCCATCAATTTTGTGTCTGCATAGTAACGAGGGCATGATCTAAAGACAGTCAGAGATATGTTTTATAAATCTCGAAATGTACTTCATATCTATACAATTTTTTGCAACGGACATGTTTGTTGAGAATAATTAATTGACGATACCAGGTTGTCATTCATTCTAGTAGCATCCTGATAGGAATGATCGGTTTGCTATGCTAAACTGAAGTGAAGTAAAACCACAGCACGATACTTCATTTTGTGTAAATCCTTAAGGATGCCATTAAATTACAATAAAAAGGAATCCGAACATAAATTTTGAAGTTTCTAGCTTCTTCCTGTTGCGCCGATGATTTTTACGTAAAATATCCAAATTTCGAAAACTGTAAAAGTTTCTAAACTGAAACTTAACACATTATCATTTTAGCATCATTCCTGACATGCTATCAACTATTCAGATTATTTACTTTACTTTTAAGGTATTACGCAACATTCGTGACGTCATAGCTAGTTACTTTGCAATTACAAATAGTTACAACTAATGCGATTAATAACGGAAAAATGCAAATTACTATAGTGAATGTTTCTTACCGATGTTATTGTAGGGCAATCCGTGTTGGAAAGGGTAGAAGCGGCCCACACCAGCGACTAAGACGGATTAACACGTTTGCGGAACGGAGACTATATCGTGTGACGACACATTTTCATGACTAGGAGCGCTGGCTCGCTCCCTTCTCTGAGATATATATCTTGTCTAGGTGCGATGGGTACACCTATGACCTTTGAACTTTGTGAGTGTATTTTAGATATCAACTTGATTAATTTTGATATCCACAAAGTTGAGAAACTGTATATTACTTCTTACCATACAGGTTGCACCTGATGATGCAGCTTTGGGCCGCGGAACCGGTTCTGTATAAATAAAACAAGAATTTTACCAGCTGTCAGTGGAATTATTCTTAAGACCATAAGCAGATTCAGGAAGGCTGGAGACAGGCAACTAGTGAGGTGATCCCTCACCATTTCCGTCGCTCATCAGAATGTGGTGTATGGAGTGCACTGTGCTGTCACACACGTGTTGTGCGGCTGTCTGTTGACAATGAACGGCAAGTCGGACCACCGACTGGTGACCAACCGGCTCGTGTGTGGAGGCAGTCGTCGCAGGGGATTGAGCCAGCGGTGAAGTGAATTAAAGATGGCGCGCAGGGCGGCCCGCGCATGCATTATGGAAGCGGGAAAGTGACGGCCGACCGCGATGGGGCCGTCCGGTAGCGAGAGGACAGCAGGGCTTGCCGACCCACCACCTGCTCGGCGGTTACGTTCTGTGCGGGCAGACTCGGTCCCGTCCCTCCCATTCGTCCTGTCCCTTTTCCACCTTGTCTCTCTCACATATTGCCAACTGTAGCGCAAGTACACTGAAGTGCCAAAGAAAAGGGTATAGACATGCGCATCGAAATGCACTGGCCATTAAAATTGCCACACCACGAAGATGACGTGCTACAGACGTGAAATGTAACCGACAGGAAGAAGATGCTGTGATATGCTGATGATTAGCTTTACAGAGCATTCACACAAGGTTGGTCCCGGTGGCGACACCTACAACGTGCTGACATGAGGAAAGTTTCCAACCGATTTCTCATACATAAACAGCAGTTGACCGGCGTTGCTTGGTGAAATGTTTTTGTGATGCCTCGTGTAAGGAGGAGAAATGCATACCATCACGTTTCCGACTTTGATAAAGGTCGGATTGTAGCCTATCGCGATTGCGGTTTATCGCATCGCAACATTGACGCTCATGTTGGTCGAGATCCAATGACTGTTAACTGAATACGGAATCGGTGGCTTCAGGAGGGTAATACGGAACGCCGTGCTGGATCCCAAAGACCTCGTGTCACTAGCAGTCGAGATGACAGGCATCTTATCCACATGGCTGTAACAGATCGTGCAGCCACGTCTCGATCCCTGAGTCAATAGATGGGGAAGTTTTCAAGACAACAACCATCTGCACGAACAGTTCGACGACGTTTGCAGCAGCATGGACTATCAGCTCGGAGACCATGGCCGCGGTTACCCTTGACGCTGCCTGCGATGTTGTACTGAACGACGAACCTGGGTGCACGAATGGCAAAACGTCATTTTTTCAGATGAATCGAGATTCTGTTTACAGAATCATGATGGTCGCATCCGTGTTTGGCAACATCGTCGTGAACGCACATTGGAAGCGTATATTCGTCATCGCCATACTGGCGCATCAGCCGGCGTGATGGTATGGGGTGCCATTGGGTACACGTCTCGGTCACCTCTAGTTCGCATTGACGGCACTTTGAACAGTGGACGTTACATTCGATCCCTGCGAAACCCTACATTTCAGCAGGATAATGCACGACCGCATGTTGCAGGTCCTGTACGGGCCTTTCTGGATACAGAAAATGTTCAACTGCTGCCCTGGCCAGCACATTCTCCAGATCTCTCACCAACTGAAAACGTCTGGTCGATGGTGGCCGAGCAACTGGTTCGTCACAATACGCCAGTCATTACTCTTGATGAACTGTGGTATCGTGTTGAAGCTGCAGGGGCAGCTGTACCTGTACACGCCATCCAAGCTGTGTTTGATTCAATGCCCAGGCGTATCAAGGCCGTTATTACGGCCATAGGTGGTTATTCTGGGTACCGATTTCTCAGGATCTATGCACCCAAATTGCGTGAAAATGTAATCACATGTCAGTTATATTATAATATATTTGTCCAATGAATACCCGTTTATCATCTGCGTTTCTTCTTGGTGTAGCAATTTTAATGGCCAGTAGTATACAACTGCAGTCGGATAAGTCTAATTCTTTGAAAAGAATATTTTTTCCTGTGTCAATAAATTTATGGTGTTATTGCTTTTCCTTGCGAAGTACGAGGCGTGCAGTGCGTCCTCGTAACACACTGAACAACTCGTACTTTACATGAAATGACGAATCTATTTCAGAAAAGTAGGTTTTCTCCTTTTTTATTGTGCAGACCGGTGCCCGGTATTATCTTGGATTCAGAGGATGTTACGAGACAGCCAGTAATACCACAACCGGGACCTTCGATTTCCTTTCATTTCACCGCATTCCTTTTAGCTATGTTCTTAAAGCGTTATAGACTCCACCAATTAAATACGTCGACTTTTAAAAATTGCACCTTTCAAGGCGACCGTCAAACGGGGAAACAACAAGAAATCCGCAGGAGCCAGATCAGGGGAGTACGGACGGGTTTCAAGAACAGTTACCATCTTGTGTGCCAAGAATTGGCGCACACGGATTGTTCAGTGTGTAGGAGCATTGTCATGTTGCAGTATCCGTTTTCCAGTCATGTGCAACTCTGGCCGAAACCGCCGGATACGTTGTAGTAGTCGTTAAAAACGGACTGGTAAAATGCAGCATTAATGGTTTGACGTGAAGGAACAAATTCCTTGTGGATGATGCCGTTGTTGTCGAAGAAGGCGATCAACAGTTTTTTCACCTTGGCTTTTCGTAGACTTTTTTTTCGCAGAGAAGACGGTGAACACTATGACATCGATTGCCGTTTCGATTCCGGTTGGAACTGGTAGCACCGGGTCTCATCTCCCGTGATGATTGTGTTCAGAAGCAATGAATCATGGTCACAAACGGAAATTAAATCAATCCGTTTTGCTTTCTGCTCACCTGTGCGGCACAAATCTGGAGCAGATCATCCGCTTACCCAAATCATCGCGGTGCACCGTGTCGTTGCTAATGTCCAGTTCCTCCGCAATCATCTCAAGGTCTGTCGCCGATCTTCTGCCAGCATTTGTCGCTATTTCTCGCTCTTTACTGGGGTTCTGCTTTTCGAAGGACGATCTGAACGTGGCTCATCCTCAGTTGCTTCCTTCCCTTCACGGAAGCGTTTACTCCATTCGTAATCAAATTTTCTGCTCACTCCTTCCCTCCCGTATAAACCTGCACAAACATTCCATGTGTCTCCGTTGCAGTCTTCCCCAATTTGTAGCAGAACTTGATGTTAACACATTGCTCCATTACGCTGTGACACTTCCTCTCACATTGACTACGTTCAACTGGTCGCAGTCTGTTTACAAAGGCCGGCCGGGGTGGCCGCGGTTCTATGCGCTACAGCCTGGAACCGCGTGACTGCTACGGTCGCAGGTTCGAATCCTGCCTCGGGCATGGATGTGTGTGATGTCCTTCGGTTAGTTAGGTTTATGTAGTTCTAAGTTCTAGGGGACTGATGACCTCAGATGTTAAGTCCCATAGTGCTCAGAGCCATTTGAACCGTTTTTGTTTACAAAGCCTGTCACACGCAGTGCATGCCGTACATCGATTCTGCCCAAGTCTCTGAAGATCCATTCGCATGCACGCACACACGTGCCAAGTTGCCATTCACATATAACACCATTCACCGAACTTTTTAGAAACATCACGTATATGATAACAAGTGTCTGAAGAAGTATCTGACACAGTTGTTAGATCGGTTACTGCTGCTACAATGGTAGGTTATCAGGATTTACGTGAGTTTGAATCTAGTGTTACAGTCGGGGCCCAAGCGATGGGACACAGCATCTCCGAGGTAGTGATAAAGTGGGGATTTACCCGTACGATCATTTCACGGGCGTATCGCGAATACCAGGAATCCAGTAAAACATCAAATCTCCGACATCGCTGAGGCCGGAAAAAGATCCTGCAAGAATGGGACCAACGACGACTAAAGACAACCGTTC
This sequence comes from Schistocerca piceifrons, assembly GCF_021461385.2. Classification (NCBI taxonomy): domain Eukaryota; kingdom Metazoa; phylum Arthropoda; class Insecta; order Orthoptera; family Acrididae; genus Schistocerca; species Schistocerca piceifrons. The sequence continues at coordinate 87,520,200 of NC_060141.1, forward strand.
AACGTGTCAGAAGAGCAACCATTCCTCAAATTACTGCAGATGTCAATGCTGGACGATCAACAAGTGTCACTTTGCGAACCATTCAAGGAAACATCATCGATATGGGCTTTCGGAGTCGAAGGCCTACTCGTGTACCCTTGATGACTGCACGACACGAAGCTTTATGCCTCGCCTGGGTCCGTCAGCGCCGACATTGGACTGTTGATGATTGCAAATATATTGCCTGGTCGGACGAGTCTCGTTTCAAATTATATCGAGGAGATGGACTTGTGCAGGTATGGAGACAACCTCATGAATCTATGGACCCTGCGTGTCAGCAGGTGACTGTTAATGCTGGTAGAGGCTCTGTAATGACGTGGATCGTGTGCAGGTGGAGTGATATGGGGCCCGTGATACGTCTAGATACGACTCTGACAGGTGCCTCGGACGTAAGTATCCGGTACCCATTAACGTCCGTTGTGCATTCCGACGGACTTGGGAAATTCCAGCACGCCGATGCGAGATCCTACACGTCTATAATTGCTACAGAGTGGCTCCAGGAACAATCTTCTGAGTTTAAACAATACCACTGTTCACGAAACTCCCCAGACATGAAAATTACTGAGCATATGTGGGATGCTTTGCAACATGCTATTCAGAAGAGTTCTCCATCCACTAATACTTTTACGGATTTATGGACAACCCTGAAGGATTCATGGTGTCAGCTCCCCCCATCACTACTTCAGACGTTAGTCGAGGCCAAGTCACGTCGTATTGTTGTACTTCTGCGTGCTCCTTGGGGCCCTACACGATATTTTCTATGTATATGAGAAGACGCCAGTATGGTGAAGAGGAGCAAAGTTCGGGATTTGTGTATGCACTTGACACGGTATTCTGCCCACCATACTCCTGTCTACCGGTAGAGAATAGATTTCTCTACTTTCATCTTACGAGGCAAACAATACCCACCGGGTAACACAGCTTGCTCTTATTTCGTATTATTGTAGCACGGACATAGAAGTACAAAATTATTCTGAAGTCGAATGCTCTTCTCGAGAGTTTTCGAGAAACTGGGGGTGAAAAGTTTTACCAGCCAACGGAACACCATAGAGGAAGCCGGCTGTCGAGTGGCGGCGTTAGAGCAGTCGGCATTGAAAGAAGCCAATAAAAGGTTTTCCCGTACAACTTTCTAATCATGTGGTTATTTTTCGTTTTAGTGTTCCGTACCTCAGTCGGTAAAAACGAAACCCGTATAGGATCACTTTGTCTGTCTGTCTGTCCATTTTCTCAGGAACGTGTAGGCAAGTTGAAAATCACGCGGTGTAAAAAACTGATACCTCTAGGTCAATGCAGTAAAAAGTACTGCTATTTATGTCACATATTTTGATCACTCCAACTCATTAGATCCTTCAGGGTGCTTGCAGTTCATTTTGAATTATGAAATTTGTCAAGAAGGTTTCACGGTAAAACCAAAGAAGAAATCGGAAAACTGTAAATTTGTAATTGTGTTAAACGAAAAATATTTTTTTCATTTCTTTTTCTAATCCTCTTGTAGCCCTCGTATCGATACAAGAAATCATGGTTTTTTTAAAAGAACAATGGAAGCACTGACAAGTCATTGCTCTGTATCTGCAACCCGCCCGAACGGCCGAGCGTAAGTTCTGGGATTCTGAACGGCTAGCCTGCCCCCGATCAAACCGCCTGGCAGATTAGGCCGGCCTTCCAAGGTAGGCTTCTAGGCAGTTTTCCACCTCCAAGTATATGAATATCGGGCTGGTACCTATGTCCTGCCCCAAACGGAGCGTGAGAAGAGTGCTTTAAGCCTCTACACAACCTGTTACCTGTCAAATTACATCTTCACCATCTCAGTTGGATAAATACCTACGGAGCCGCCCTGAAAAATTGCACACCAGGTTTCTACACAGGTTCTCACGACATATATATCTCTTTCTCCAAATATTTGGCAATCTGAATTTCTCATCGCATTTGGCACAAGTCTGTCATCATCTGGACCAACTTCTCATTGTATACCCTAAGTGGCCCCAGTTATTCCAAAAGAATGAGAATCCCATACATTTGAGCAGCACTGGCAGTAGAAGTATACAATTTCTTTCGAATATAAACTGCTGTTACCAGGTATCATGTCTTTGAATAATAGCCAGTCATTCTCAGTACATACAACTGAGCTTATGTTATCTTTTCAAAAATGGTTCAAATGGCTCTGAGCACTATGGGACTTAACATCTGAGGTCATCAGTCCCCTAGAACTTAGAACTACTTAAACCTGACTAACCTAAGGACATCACACACATACATGCCCGAGGCAGGATTCGAACGTGCGACCGTAGCAGGCGCGCGGTTCCGGACTGAAGCGCCTAGAACCGCTCGGCCACTGCGGCCGACGGTATCTTTTCATTTGAAAATCTACATACTTTACTCCCAAGTACTTGTATGATAAGACTAACTCTACTTACACTGAGTAATCGCGCAGTCACAGAATATCACGTTTTCGTATTTCGTGAAGTGTACAATTTTGTACAAAATGCGCTGAAATGGCAGAAATCGTCGGATAGCTTCCAGTATCGTGTCGGAACTCCTTTTGCCCGGCCATGTACAGCAACACGACGTGCGTAGACTCGATAAGTCAATTGAAGTCCCCCTGCAAAAATACTGAGGCATGCTGCCTCTAAAACCTTCCATAATGAAACAGTGGTGGATTCAAACGTGGCAGAGAGAAAGTGGGATGCATCCGACAAGGGTCGCCGTTTACATTCTTTCTTTCCTGATGTACGCGAAAGACTACAACTAAAACATGTCGACCCAAGCCTGAGGATGGTCCATTTCCTGACAGGCCACGGGCCGCGTCCGGTATATTTAAACCGTATGGGACTAACTAAAGATGAAGTATGTGTACGCGGAGATACTGGGACACCCGAACCTGTCACACTGCTGTGCAACACGCGAGCACAAGTGAGACCTATACAGAACGACAATGACATCGCCAGAATAATACACTACTGGCCATTAAAACTGCTACACCACGAAAATGAAGTGATACAGACGCGAAATTTAACCGAAAGAAAGAAAATATTGTGATATGCAAATGAATAGCTTTTCAAAGCATTCACACAAGATTGGCGCCGGTGGCGACACTTACAACGTGCTGACATGAGGAAAGTTTTCAACCGATTTCTCATACACAAAGAGCACTTGACCGGCGTTGCCTGGTGAAACGTTGTTGTGATGCCTCGTGTAAGGAGAAGAAATGCGTACCATCACGTTCCCGACTTTGATAACGGTCTGATTGTAGCCTATCGCGATTGAGGTTAATCGTATCGCGACATTGCTGCTCACGTTGGTGGAGATCCAATAGCTGTTAGTACAATATGGAATCGGTGGGTTCAGGAGGGTAATACGGAACGCCGTGCTGGATCCCAACGGGCTCGTATCACTAGCAGTCGAGATGATAGGCATCTTATCCAAATGGCTGTATGGATAGAGCAGCCACGTCTCGATCCCTGAGTCAACAGATGGGGACGTTTACAAGACGACAACCATCTGCACGAACAGTTCAACGACGTTTGCAGCAGTATGTACTATCAGCTCGGAGACCGTGACTGCGGTTACCCTCGACGCAGCATCACAGACAGGAGCGCCTGCGATGGTGTACTCAATGACGAACCTGGGAGCACGAATCACAAACGTCATTTTTTCGGATGAATCCAGGTTCTGTTTACACCATCACGATGGTCGCATCCGTGTTTGGTGGCATCGCGGTGAACGCACATTGGAATCGTGTATTCGTCATCGCCATACTGGCGTATCACCCGGTGTGATGGTATGGGGTGCCATTGGTTACACTTCTCGGTCACCTCGTGTTCGCCTTGACGACACTTTGAACAGTGGACGTTACATTTCAGATGTGTTACGGCCCTTGGCTCTACCCTTCATTCGATCCCTGCGAAACCCTACATTTCAGCAGGATAATGCACGACTGCATGTTGCAGGTCTGGATACAGAAAATGTTCGGCTACTGCCCTGGCCAGCACATTCTCCAGATCTACCACCAACTGAAAACGTCTGGTCACTGGTGGCCGAGCAACTGGCTCGTCACAATACGCCAGTCACTACTCTTGATGAACTGTGGTATCGTGTTGAAGCCGCATGGGCAGCTGTACCTGTACACGCGATCCAAGCTCTGTTTAACTCAATGCCCAGGCGTATCAAGGCCGTTATTACTGCCAGAGGTGGTTGTTCTGGGTACTGATTTCTCAGGATCTATGCACCCAAATTGCGTGAAAATGTAATCACATATCAGTTCTAGTATTATTTATCTGTCCAATGAATGCCCGTTTATCATCTGCATTTCTTCCTGGTGCAGCAATTTTAATGGCCAGTAGTGTACGTAATCGCGATGACTGGAACACAATAAATAGCGTAGCCGATATTGTATCGATTACCCTGCACGAAGAATACAAGCGCCAAAAGCCATACGGAAGGAGGCGTAGACAACCACAAACAACACAACAAACCACATGGGAGGACACAAACACGGCCACAGATTCCGAAACCGAGGAAGGAACACTAAGTGAACATGACTCAGAAGGGATCAACATGTAACGGACCAAAACCAACAACGCATGACACTGCATGCCACAACACAGTCACAAGAAACAGAGCGATCATAAAACAAACAAACACCGGCACCACAAACTAAGACTGTAGTAATAAGGTAATGTCGCTTGGGAGGAGAATTCTCGAAGAAATTTGATTCACTGGCTTCTCTCCCCCAATGACATCATGCATAGTGTGTAAAGTATACTGCACACAAGCAGTAACGTTTTGATCGTCTTATTGTGTGCAGACAGACGTATATTCTCTTCTCTATTCAAAGCTACAATCAATGAATTTTATGCATTAGAAATGAATTAATTTCTTTAAGGAATAATACATTCAAATACCAATGAACTATATTGTATTTCTACTAACAAGTTACAAACAGCTGTGTGTTTCTCATGTAATGGTAAAATTCATGTATTCCATGCATGAAGCGCTCAATCAGCATTTAATCTGTATAATCTATGTAAACATACATTAGCACAAACCATTTCAGATGAGAATACCTCGAGGTTGTACCGAGACCTTCTCACCTGAAGTAGGTAGAAATAGGCCATTATTAACCAACATGCAACATAGACTGTATTACACATCCAAATACAGCATGTAACTTCCCTCTACATACTACAAACTATTTTCACCATGTGCATTGTGTTACATTTTCTTTTTTTATTTTTCTTTGACATTTGCATTATATAAATTATATTTTCATCAACTAGGTAATAACAAATTATATGGAACCATTTTAACAATTGTTAAGCATTCAATTCACTGTAAGCTAAGTGAAATCTTTATATATTATGTTCTTTATATTATTAAAAAAAAGCATTACAACTGTATACCAGTAAGATTGTAACAGTGAAGAGTGTTTGCTATTAGATTCAGAAGCATCTGACCCACCTTACTTTTCAAGGCGGTGGGTTACTCTGTAATGTTAATGAAATAAGTAAATAAATATTGTCCTTTCATAATCGCAGAAGTGTTGTCGGTGCAGTATTTTGTGCATAAACTGACTTCTTGATTACGTCACATAAATGATCGGTGGGATTCACGTCGGGCGAACTGAGTGGCCAAATCATTTGCTCGAACTGTCCAGATTGTTCTTCAAACCAATCGCGAGCAATTGTGGCCTGATGACATGGTGCACTGTCATCCATAAAAATTTCATGGTTGTCTGGGAACATGAAGTCCACGAATGGTGCAAAATGGTATCCAAATAATCGAGAATAACCATTTACAGTGAATGATCTGTACAGCTGAACCAGAGGACAGAGTCCACTCCACGTCCCACACCGTTGTGGAACCACCACCAGCTTGCACAGTGACTTGTTGAAAACTTGGGTCCAGGGCCTCGTGTGCCTGTACCACACTCGTACTTTACCATCTTGCCAACTGAAATCAGAACTCATCTGATCAGGTTACAGTTTTCTAATCGTCTAGGGTCCAGCCAATATTGTACTAGCCCTGGAACGGCAAGCGGCGCTGCGGGCGACACCGTGCTGTTAGCAAAGGCACTCGCGTCGGTCGTCTGCTGCCGTAGCCCATTAACACCAGATTTCGCTGCACTGTCCTAATAGATACGTTTGTCGTACGTCCCAGATTGATTTCTGCGGTTATTTCACGCAATGTTACTTGTCTGTCAGCACTGACAACTGCCGCTGGTCTCAGTCGTTAAGTGAAGGCCGTCGGCCACCGCGTTGTCTTTGGTGAGAGATAATTCCTCATATTTGGTATTCTTGGTACGCTCTTGACATTTTGGATCTCAGAATACTGAATCTCCAACGATACCCGAAATTGAATGCCCCATGCATCTAGCTCCAACTACGGTTCCGCGATAAAAGTCTGTTAATTCCCTTCGTGCTGTCGTAATTACATAGGAAACTTTCCCACGTGACTCACCCGAGTAAAAGTGACTGCCACACCAATGCACTGCCGCATTACATCTTGTGTAAGCGATACTGCCTCCATCTGTACATACACATATCGTTATCATATGACTTTTGTTGCCTATGATGAGAAAACCTCTTTGCTCTTGCGTCTATGTTTTCAGTGTTTGTAGAGCCACTATAAATACGTTGCCTGTAAAGGAATTACACTAATTCATAACCCACGATTGTTATGGAAGCCATTTTAACTTACATGTCCCTATTTATAATTAAATTATATTGAAATTTCCATCGCTTTGCATACATTTTAGACACATGCGCCATTGAGCTACAATTTACTTACAGTATCTTCCATTACAAAAGGAATTCACCATTTTTTCAGATTCATACTTTCATTTTAAAACACGAAGCGAGCTGAGTTCATGGTATTTCAAGTATATTGAGCACGAGTAGGTCAAAAATTCTGGTATAGGCAACAAAATATTTCGCCATACTTTTTTAAGCAGCTCCTGACCAAACGTATCCATTGGTGTTTACCTTTCTTGATCAATCCGATATCCAACTCCAGCTCTGCCGCCCCTCCCCTCCCTTAGTGTGTGTGTGTGTGTGTGTGTGTGTGTGTGTGTGTGTGTGTATGTATGTATGTGTATATGTGTGTGTGTGTCTTAAAGTACAATATAACGTTATCATTTAACATCGTTCTTCAATAAATCACTATTCTTTCAACAATAGTTTTAAATCTCAACGCTCAATACGTTTTAATAAGAGCGTTTAATAACATAATTGACTTCAATTTCAATTACAAGGTGTTTCGACAGTGCACGCTCTCATCGTGTGCATTTTGTTCAAGAGACTACACAATTTGCAACTTAGGTATTTGGAAAATGCTGGATGTTTCATTGGTACTTCATTTAGAGTTGATTTCTGTACACATACCAGTAATACTGATTCGGCAATGCCTTTTATGAATGAATGTCACTGCCTTTATAGTTCTAGCGTTTTGCAAGTCACCAAAAATTTAACTCGAATGTTGGTACTTAACAGTTATTGCAACCTAAAGTTTCTAACGTTATTTTAGTGAACTTAATACGTAGTAATATTGTCATAATGTAATTAAAACTTTTCTGTTTCAGGTACTAACGTCCTTTGTGTACTTTGCTACATTCAACAACCTGACGTCAACTGACTCCATCGTTCAGCAGCCACACTAATTTATCAACTCATTGGTAAGAATTGTTCCATATTTGTAACGTTTTCTTACCTCTACAGTTTCTGTGTGTGTAACATATGTGGCAACAATAGCGTTCGCGATTGCACTGACCATGTGAAATGTCGAAACAAGAAAAGAAGTCACCAATGGGAAAAAAGCACGAAGAACTCCTTGTTTCGCTAATTTTTCGACCCTAAACAGAGTGTTTACTTACTGAGACGTTTCATCGAAATATTTGACTCACTGGGAGTGGACGAGTACTGTCCTAGCGATTTCCTGGAAAACGTCGTTCATGTTTGTAAGCAGACACACAGATCAAACGACGATTACACTGCAAATTTGTGTACTCTCCACAACGGATAACTTAACAGTGACTAGCTTCAAAATACAGCCCATTGAAGCATACAAACGGTTGAATTCATTTATTCCATCGCTGAAGATATTTCTGCATATCAAGTTTTGTGAATTTCCTCAGGACGAAGGTGATTATGATAACATTTTGCACAATAGAATGATTAACAAACTATGATAACAGTTCGACATCAGACTTTCTTGTACTGGTGTTACAATATACAGGGTGAGTCACCTAACGCTATCGCTGGATATATTTCGTAAACCACATCAAATACTGACGAACCGATTCCACAGACCGAACGTGAGGAGAGGGGCTAGTGCAATTGTTTAATACAAACCATACAAAAATGCACGGAAGTATGTTTCTTTAACACAAACCTACGTTTTTTAAAATGGAACCACGTTAGTTTTGCTAGCACATCTGAACATATAAACAAATACGTAATCAGTGCCGTTTGTTGCATTGTAAAATGTTAATTACATCCGGAGATATTGTAACCTAAAGTTGACGCTTGAAAGCTCCGACGTTCAGTTGCGTGTTGTAACAAACACGGGCCACGGTCGGTGAGCAGCATCTGCAGGGACGTGTTTACGATGACGACTGCGTTTACGAGTGTGGCTGTAGTGCACTGTTGTGGTTTGGTCTAGCTGTCGCAGTGTCCGCATGTAGCGCTTGCTGCTATTGTTATTCTGCATTCGTCTCCGCACGCAGACCAACTGTAGTACACCGTGTTACCAGACGTCTGTAATAATGTAGTGTTGTAGGAACTGTGACCATGGTGTATTCGAACTCTGAAAAGGCGGAGATGATACTCATCTATGGCGAGTGTCGACGAAATCCAGCTGAAGCCTTCAGGGTGTATGCAGAACGGTACCCGGACAGAGAGCATCCAACGTGCCGCACATTGCAAAACATCTACCGCCAACTGTATGCAACAGGTATGGTCGTAGCACGCAAACGGGTCCGTAACAGGCCCGTCACAGGAGAAGCGGGTGCACTTGATGTTTTAGCTGTTGTTGCCATGAACCCACACATGAGTACACGGGACATTGCGAGAGCCGGTGGACTGAGTCAAAGTAGTGTCATGCGCATACTGCATCGTCACCGCTTTCACCCGTTTCATGTGTCGCTACATCAGCAATTACATGGTGATGACTTTAATCATCGAGTGCAATTCTGTCAATGGGCATTAACAGAGAATGCGTTGCTGTTCTACCTGTTTACCGATGAAGCGGGTTTCACAAACCACGGGGCAGTGAATCTACGGAACATGCATTATTGTTCCGTGGACAATCCTCGCTGGCTCAGACAGGTAGAGCGACAGCGACCGTGGACTGTAAATCAATGGTGCGGAATCATTGGCGACCACCTCATTGGCCCTCACTTCATTGCAGGGGCCCAAACAGCTGCAACATACATCGCGTTTCTACAGAATGATCTGCCAACGTTGCTCGAAAATGTCCCACTGGCAACGCGTCGCCGTATGTGGTGTCAGCATGATGGTGCACCTACACATTCCGCAATTAACACTGGGCTGACCCTTGACAGGATGTTCGACGGGCGTTTCATAGGACGTGGAGGACGCATAAATTGGCCAGCCCGTCCTCCTGATCTTCCACCTCTGGACTTCTTTCTGTGGGGTACGTTAAAGGAGAATGTGTACCGTGATGTGCCTACAACCCCAGAGGATATGAAACAACGTATTGTGGCAGCCTGCGGCGACATTACACCAGATGTACTGCGGCGTGTACGACATTCACTACGCCAGAGATTGCAATTGTGTGCAGCAAATGATGGACACCACATTGAACATCTATTGGCCTGACATGTCGGGTCACACTCTATTCCACTCCGTAATCGAAAACGTGTGTACGTGTACCTCACCCCTCATGGTAATGTACATGTGCGTCAGTGAAAAAGACCAATAAAAAGGTGTTAGCATGTGGACGTAATGTGCTGTTCAAGTCTCTTCTGTACCTAAGGTCCATCACCGTTACCTTTGGATCCCTACGTAATACGGTGCTCTCCGATACACGCGATCGAACAGCGGAGGAGTGGTACTCAAGCGTCAATTTTAGGTTACAATATCTCCGGATGTAATTAACATTTTACAATGCAACAAACGGCACTGATTACGTATTTGTTTATATGTCCAGAAGTGCTAACAAAACTAACGGGGTTCCATTTTTAAAAAAACGTAGGTTTGTGTTAAAAAACATACTTCTGTGCATTTTTTTATAGTTTGTAGTAACCAATTACACTAGACCCTCTCCTCACGTTTGGTCTGTGGAATCGAGAAGCTTCTAAAATAACTTGAACGACATAACATGAATGGGACTTAATCAGCGCCGCAAACCGCTGTCCCGCCATCAGCAAAAGATGTTCCACAAACGTCTGACCTCTTATACGAAATGTAAGAAAACACGTAACTCAGGTATAACTAGCAGTAAATAAACCAATACCTGTATTTTCACATCTGATTTATTTCAGAGGCAAGAGGTTTCGACATTCCATAATGACATCATCATGCCATCTGTAGTAACAAAGCTTATATTTGCCAGACAAATTATAGTGCGAAGGCGAATCAGTACCATCTTCAGCATATGTAACATTACTATAGTCTTGTAAACAAGGTGTGCACAGTTTGCAGTTGCTCTCAGATTGTTTACGGCCAAATAGCCGTGTTACATACGTAGGTGCGAATACTGGTTCGCAAAAGCGAAATTTTATCTGGCAGTATAAAACAGCCACTATGTTATCACGAAGGGCCTGATGATGGCATAATGGAATGCTGAAACCGGTTGTCTCTGGAATAAATCTTAGATGAAAATACGGCTGTTGGTTCATTTATTGCTTCCATATACACTATGTAATCAAAAGTATCCTAACACCTCGCTGAAACTAACTTATAACTTCGTGGCGTCCTCTGGAATTCTGTTTGGTGTTGGCCCACCCTTAGCCTTGATGACAGCTTCCACTCTCGCAGGCATAAGTTCACTCAGGTGCAGCAAGGTTTCTTGAGGAATGGCAGCCCATTCTTCACGAAGTGCTGCACTGAGGGGAGGTATCGATGTCAGTCGGTGAAACCTGGCACGAAGTCGGCGTTGCGAAACATCCGAAAGGTGTTCTACAGGTCAGGATTCTGTGCTGGCCAGTTAATTACAGAGATGTTATTGTCATGTAACCACTCCGCCACAGGCCGTGCATTATGAACAGGTGCTGGATCATGTTGAAGTATAGTACCGCCATCCCCGAATTGCTCTTCTACAGTGGGATGCAAGAAGGTGCTTAAAACATCAATGTATACGTGTGCTGCGATAATTCGACGCAAAACAACAAGGGGTGCAAGCCCCCCTCCATGAAAAACACGACCACGCCGTAACACCACCTCCTCCGAATTTTACTTTTGGCCCTACACACGCTGGCAGATGACGTTCACCGGGCATTCGTCGTACCCTCACTCTGCCATCGGATCACCACACCACTTTTTTCCACAGTTCAGTCGTCCAATGTTTACGTTCCTTACACCAAGCGAGGCGTCGTTTGGCATTATGGGTGGCTTATGAGCAGCAGTTTGACCATGAAATCCAAGTTTTCTCACCTCCAGCCTAATTTTCATAGTATTTGAAGTGGATCCTGATGCAATCTGGAATTCCTGTGAGATGGTCTGGATAGATGTCTGCATATTACCCATTACGACCCTCTTCAACTGTCGGCGGTCTCTGTCAGTCAACAGACGAGGTCGGCCTGTACGCTTTTGTGCTGTACGTGTCCCTCCACGTTTCCACTTCACTATCACATCGGAAACAGTGGACCTAGGGATGTTTAGGAGTGTGGAAATCTCGCATACAGACGTATGACACAAGTGACATCCAATGACCTGCCCACGTTCGAAGTCCGTGAGTCCCGCGGAGCGCCGCATTCTGGCCTCTCACGATGTCTAATGACTACTGAGGTCGCTGATATGCAGTACCTACAGTAGGTGGCAGCACAATGCACCTAATATTAAAAAACGTTTGTTTTTGGAGGTGTCCGGATACTTTTGATCACATAGTGTATATCGGTTGTCGTGTCGTGGGTCTGATTCAGGTATTGTTCTTTTATTTGCCTGTACCTCGAAGTGCATCTGCCTGTGTTCTGCTACTGTAGCAATCAGTTAGCTTGCTGTTAAGGCTACTGACAAATTCACAATGTATATGATGGTCGAAAGAGGAAATATTGTTAACGGAGAATGTCGCCAAATTATTAGAGCGGCGATGCGTTTGTATGCTGAAGAGGGCACAGACCGCACCAAAGCACTCACTATATATCTTCGCTAGTAATATAAGAAAAAATCTCGAAAATTCAGTTGGAGTATAGGTAATGAAAAAGGAGCAAGTGATAAAAGAAATAAATACTAATATTTTAGCAGCTGTAACGCGCAGCCGGCCGCGGTGGCCGAGCGGTCCTAGGCGTTTCAGTCCGGAACCGCGCGACTACTATGGTCGCAGCTTCGAATCCCGCCTCCGGTATGGATGTGTGTGATGTCCTTAGGTTAGTTAGGTTTAATTAGTTCTAAGTTCTAGGGGACTGATGACCTCAGATGTTAAGTCCCATAGTGCTCAGAGCCATTTGAACCATTTGTAACGTGCAATACAATTGTCACTTCCGAGGGAAATTTCCATTACATCCCCCTCAGATTTAGTGGTAAGATGGCTCAGTCGATAGCCCGTCAAATACTGAACACAGATCAAGCACGAAAACAGGAAGAAGATGTATTGAAGTGTGAGAAAAGCAAAGCATAAACAGTGAACGATCCAATGTTAATGAGCGCAACATCGAGTGCAACAGAAGATCGAAGGCGTCGTGGTTTGCGGTGTTGGACTACTACGGGAATGCCCGGGGATCGAAACTCTTTTGTGATATTAATTTTTATTTTTTTTCCAAAATTGTGAACTGTCGGTCCGGTCATTGAAATGATTGTTCTCTTTCTGTAGTCTTGGCAGTTGTACTACACATCGGTTATAGATAATAAGTCATGTGGAAGAATACATTACCGTCGCACGTAAATGTGATGAACAGTGAGAATAGGTGGGATGCCACATAGGCTTCTCACGGAAATGAAAACGACAAATAAACTGGTGTGGACTGTCTTACAGCGAAGGAATTTAAGAGTCAAATGGTCCCTGCACGCAACTTCTTAAATGTTAAGACATATGATTTGACACAGCGCAGGGAAAACTGTGTGATAGTGCAACTGTTGCGTCCACTTGTTGTAGAAACTGTTGCGTTCATTTGTTGCAGCTTGTGTGACAAACGATTATGTTTGCATCATTTCCTTGGGAGTTATCACATTCACATTCATATGAGCACGTAAATCGGGCAAGAATGTGCATGTCATTCACCCACCAGGCGTACGAGTTACGTGCGTCGATAACAGATTCCTGTCATATGACACACGTAGTGTCACGAATGCCGTGTGTGACGCACCAGACGTTTTTTCTGTAGGAGGATTCGGTTCACTTGTAGCCTTGTCACCTAACGTTTGCGGTTCCCATTCGAAAGCCACTTCCATTCAACTACCAATAGAGTAGTTTTGCAAAATCAACTTTCTTTATAGGTCTCCTATTTACATCTCGCTGTTGCAGTTTAGAACACGACAAAGATGCAAATTTAAATACAGCGAACAGCGAAATAATAATTAGATGAGGGAGCTTTTAACACTGCTTTCAGAAAAAAATATGCCACAGAGAAAAATATGTAGTACCCTCAGAAAAAGTGGATTTTATCATTCGGCGACTATAAGCGATAGTAATTATTTAAATAAAAATTTTTATTATCATACATTTTTAAACACACAAAAATGTATAAAATAATTCAACTAAGTCCATGTAGACTCCTAACACCATAAAGACAATCCAGAATACCTATATTCGTAGGCCCTACATTTTTACTACTTATGTAAGTAGCTGAAAAATTAAAAAAAATTGGGCTGATTTAACAGATAATAGTAAAGAGGTAAACTATTCATGCGTCCATTATCTATTGCATGCGCACCACGTTTCTTGTTTTTAATTCCACACCTACTTTCATTGTTTTTAAAAACCCAAAACCACAAACTTTTATGACTGTCTGTATGGTGTTAGGAATGCGTTTAGGGTTAGGTGAAATTACTTTATACTTTGTAATTCACTTTTTGAAACACATTATACTGGAAAGTTATTATTTAAGTCATTATTTCATGCTTTTTAGCCACGTGCGCGTCAACTTTTTCATTCCATTTCAAACATTTTGATGAGATCACAACGAAAACACGTCATAAATTTCTGGATTACGTCGGTTTATCACCTAGGTCAACGAATACATCGCTTTCCCTACGATTTTCTCGCGAAAAGGCCTAGAAAGTAAAAATTAGAGAACTCAAGCTCATAGGTAGACTTACTGACAGCCGCTCCCACCACGAAAGAATCGCAAGTGAAATAATAGTACACAAAGTACCTCCCACCACACATAGGACACGAATGAGGGCTAACATTCCATTGTCATCGATTTCCTCTCCTGTGGCAACTTCTTCATCTCAGAGTAGCCCTTGCAACTTAAGTCCTCAATTATTTGCTATATGTATTGCATTCTCTGTCTTTCTCTACAGTCTATGCCCTCGACAGCTCCCTCTGTTACCATGTAAGTCAATACCTGATGTCGTAACAGATGTCCTATCATCCTGTCCCTTCACATTTTCAACAAAACCCCCTCATTCCATACTTTATCAGTCCACATAATGGAAACATTAGCCTGTAGCTCAACATCTCCGAAGTTAAGTTCTCTTCGGTTACGGTTTTCCAACGGACCGTGTTGCACTACCATACAATGCTGTGTTCCAGACGTACATTTTCAGAAATTTCTTCCTCAAATTAATGCCTATGTTTGATACTAGTAGACTTCTATTGACCAGGAATGCCCTTTCTGCCGGTGCTAGTCTGCTTTTGATGTCCTCCTTTCTCTGTCCGTCATTGGTTATTTTGCTGCCTAGGTAGCAGAATTCCTTAACTTCATCTACTTCGTGACCATCAATCAATCCTGATGTTAAGTTTCTCGCTGTTCTCATTACTGCTACTTCTCATAACTTTCGTCTTTCTTCGATTTACTCTCAGTCTGTATTCCATACTCATTAGGTCGTTCATTCCTATCAGCATAACATGAAATTCTTCTTCACTTTCACTCAGGATAGCAATGTCATCTGCCAATCGTATCGTTGATATTCTTTCACCTTGAATTTTAATTCGTCTCCTGAACCTTTCTTTTATTTCCATCACTGCTTCTTCAATGTATAGGTTGAAGAGTAACCGGGGGGGAAGACAATTTTCCTGTCTGACATCCTTTTTAATCCGAGCACTTCGTTCTTGATCGTCCACTTCTATTATTCCTTCTTGTCTTTTGTGAATCTAGTATATTACCCGCCTCTTCGTAAACCATACCCCTAATTTCATAGGAATTTTGGACATGTTTCACGATTTGACGTTGTCGAACGCTTTTCCCACGTCCGACAAATCCTGTGAACGTGTCACGATTTTTCTTTAGTCTTACTTCCATTAGCAACCGCGACGTCCGAATTACCTTTCTGGTGCCTTTACCTTTCTAAAGCCAAACTGATCGTCATCTAGCACGACCACAATTTTAATTTCCATTCTTCTGTATATTATTGTTGTAAGCAACTTGGATGCATGAGCCGTTAAGGTGCTTGTGCGATAAATCTCGCACTTGCCAGCTCTTGCAGTCTTCGGAACAGTGTGGATAATATTTTTCCGAAAGTCAGGTGGTATGTCGCAAGACTCATAAATTCTACACACCAGCGAGAATAGTTTCCACCTATCCACTTTCTCCTCCGCATTTAACAGTGCAATTCCGATTGCAATCTTAATGTTACCACCCTTGCTTTTAATTTCGCCGTAGTCTTTCCGACAATCATTTCTTTTCCGATTCCTTGACATTTTTATGCAGCCATTTCGTCTTAGCTTCTCTGAACTTAATATTTATTCATTACTCAGCGACTTGTTTCTGTATCCCTAAATTCCCCTAAAAGTTTTTCTACTTCCATCTTTCTTAGATCAACTGAAGTTATTCGCAGTTACCTTCTTCGTACATATGTTTTTCTTTCCAACTACTGTGACCGTCCTTTTTAGAGATGTCCATTCCTTTTCAACTTTACTGCCCACTGAGCTATTCCTTATTGCTGTATCTATAGCCTAAAAGAACCACAAGGGTATCTCGTCATTCCTTAGTACTTCCGTATCCCACTTCTTTGCATATTTATTCTTCTTGACTAACCTCTTGAAATTCAGTCTATTCTTCATCACTACTACATTTTGATCTGACTCAATAACTGCTCATGGGTACGCCTTACAATCTTGTATCTGATTTCGGAATTTCTGTCTGACCATGATGTAATCTAACTGAAATCTTCCCGCATCGCCCGCTCTTTTCCAAGTATATCTATTTCTGTTGTATTTCGTGTTCACAGTATTCGCTATTGCTAGCTGAGATTTATTGCAGATCTCAATTACTCTTTCTCCTCTCATTCCTCGTCGCAAGCCCATATTCTCCTGTAACCTTTTGTTCTTGTCCTTAAACTGTAACTGCGTTACAGTCCCCCTGATTATTAGATTTTCATCTCCCTTTATGTGTCTTCATAAACTTTCTCTGTCTCTTACTCTTCAGCCTGCGACGTCGGCATGTGCCTGATCTATCGTTGATGGTGTTGATTTGCTGTCGATTCTAAAGGAACAACCCTATCGCTGAACTTATCACCGTAACACACTCTTTGCCCTACCTTTTGGTGAACAATGTACTCTCCGCCATACGTCTGACGAGAAAGCAAATTAATATTGCGTTGCCTTCAACTTCAGAGTTCTATGGAAAGTTTCAAATCTCCAGTTCATTGGGACGTTAATACAGAATCAGTTGAAAATTCGTACCGAACTATTAGACAAGAAAGCGAACAAACAAAAACGTGTTTCAAATTACTTGCGTACGTCAGGAAATGCACCATATTGTCCGGTATGGTTTGGCAAAAACACCACCTGTATCTGTATATTCATTCTGGATGTATTTCAGGTGGCCTATCTTACATATATATGGTTAGGCACCTAAGACAGGTCACCTAAAATATGTCCAGAATGAATAAATACGTCGTCCGCCCCCGGTAGCTGAGTGGTCAGCGCGATAGAATGTCAAACCTAAGGGCTTGGGTTCGATTCTCTGTTGGGTCGGAGATTTTCTCCGCTCAGGGACTGGGTGTTGTGTTGTCTTATTCATCATCATTTCATCCCCACCGACGCGCAAGTCGCCGAACTGGCGTCAAGTAGAAAGACTTGCACCCGGCGAATGGTCTACCCGACGGGAGGCCCTAGTCACACGCATTAATTAAAAAATACGTCGAGGTGTGGTTTCCGCCAAGTTGTATCGGAGAATATGCAGAAATTTCTGATGTCAACAAGCAATTCGTAACACGTTTTTATTTGGTCGCTGTCATGTCTGTTAGTTCGGTGCAAATTTTGAATTGATTCTGAAATAAGATCTCGATGACCTGGAGATTCGTTGAAACTGATGTTTATTTTCTTATACGGATTGTGGTTCCCTGCCCGTTGTGTGACCCCCTGACATAGATTGCCGGAAAACAACAGTACACTTGGATATGGTTAAGGGGTATGCCACCTCGGATATATCTGGCCCGGGTTGCACCTACACTGCAAGAAGAAAAAATTAGTACATCCTTTTTAGTAGTTTCCAATTCAGCTAGGATTTATTGTACGCAGCAGAGCTTACAGAAGACTTCAAATGATCACATTTACAGATCAGCAGGAGAAATTGTACGTGGTGTAGCCTCCATGGGCGGCAACGCAGGCGTCGACTCTGGCATCCGGCCGATAGTGCAAATGGAGAAAATTGCCCTGTGATATGATATGCCGCGGCTGTTCTACCTGTTCAAGTAGTTCTGTAAGAGCTGTAGGGATGTCACACGTGTCACTTCTCGTTCCATCACATCCCACACGGTGATCGCCTGTAAAGAAGTCCAGAGATTGTGCTGGCCAGGGCAGTTGTTGCACGTCTTGTAGAGACGTTGAGCATCACAAGCAGTGTGTGGACGAGCATTATCCTGTTGGAGCAACATTTGACCTTCCTGTTGTAAGAATGGCAAAATAACGAGTCTAACAACGTTTCGCACATACTGAGCGCTGGTTAGCGTACGATAGCCTTAGCTTGTAGCACCCCAGACCATAAGGCCCGGGGGTGGGGGCCAATGTGTCTTGGACCAATGCACTACGAGACAGCGCTCACCATGTCTACGTCATATGGGCAAACGACCATCACTTGCGAGCAGGAAGAATCAGCTTTCGTCGCTGAAGTCCACGGCGTCCCATTCCATCATTCAAGTCATCCCACGGCGGCACCAGTCGAGCCATGCCCGTCGATGCTGTGGAGTGAGTCGTAGATGGTCTAGAGGTGTGCGTGCCCGTTGTTCAAAATGGTTCAAATGGCTCTGAGCACAAGGGGCTTAACTTGTGAGGGCGTGCCCGTTGTGCCACTGCTAACAGTAGGTTCGCAGCAGTGTGGCATGTCTAGGTTCACATACCCTTCTTATCTTTGCTGTGGTGGTTGTCGATATGCCACTGCTGTTCTCATAATAAAAAATCCTGGTGGCCGTCTGTGCTGGGTGGATGTCGAGAAACTTATCTGTGAGTATGAGAATATTTACTTCACCACTGATACCAGCATCGTTGCATAACTGACGCGCACGTCTCGGGAATCGTAAATTCCACCCCCTTCAAACTCGCTCAGTTGGCTGTAGGAAGCACGAGTGCATCTCGGTGGCATGGTTGTCCTTCACGCGTTTGCACCATACTGAGCGTTCTGGCTATGAGCGTTCCCCATTAGTGGGTAGACACAGATGGCGCTCAAGTAGCTATGCCATTACGCTATGTGCTGGTGGACGACATTAAAACCATTATCAGTACATCTAAAATCTCCCAGGTGACACATCCCATCATTGGATCAAAATCGTCGTCGTCTTTCCAGGTGTACTGGGACGTTTTTCCCCATTAGAGTATGTCAGGTGGTCATATAACGGGCAAGAGAGCACAACCCCTACAAGCAAACAAACATCACCTTCAACACAAAACTGGAATTCTTACACTTGTCTGCAAAAAAATGGTTCAAATTTCTCTAAGCTCTATTGGACTTAACATCGGAGGTCATCAGTCCCCTAGAGTTAGAACTACGTAAACCTAACTAACCTAAAGACATCATACACAGCCATGCCCGAGGCAGAATTCGGACCTGCCACCGTAGCAGCCGCGTGGTTCCGGACTGAAGCGCCTTGAACCGCTCGGCCACCGCGGTCAGTATAGCATTTGTCTGCCTCGGTATCTGTACATACAGTGCTTTGGACTGCTAAGCAAAGCGGCCCGACTTCGATGTCCGGTTGGGTTGGAAATTTTCTCCAGTCGGGGCCTGTGTGTTGTGTTACGCTTACTTTCACATCATCATTACTGATTTTCCGCTATTCAGGTGGCTGAATAGGCAAGTCCCGAAAGCCAAAAAATTAAAATAGAACTATGCTTTAAGCAAACGAAACCTTGGCAAAGTTTCTACTGTAGCGCTGCAATGCGGGTTTCCTGCACTGTTCTGAAGCCTCCTGCAGGCGATCCTTGCTCTCCACTGTACAGTATAAACTATGATGACTTTGCCATTCCCTTAAGTCTACGTATTTCAGAAGACATGAAGTTCAGAACCGTGAAAGCAGGTCTGCTAACTGCACCTCGTTTCCATTTCTGTAGAGAAACATACATGTACCATTTAAAAACGTAACTTTGTGTTGAAAGTGATGTTTATTTACATTTATGGATTATGCATTCCTACTAATGGTGTGAGGCCCTAACATAGGGGCATCAATGGCCAGTTGTATTTTTCGCATTTTGTTTTGTTTCGGAAATATGTGGAGAGACAGAGTTAGGTGCAACACCCTAGATATATTTGTTGGACCACTGTGTACTATATACCAGAGTGAGTGGCAGTGAACACTTCTGCAATGACATAGGCTAGTTACGTGACTGGTTTACTCGACTGATGAAGGTGGCACTGGACTCACATTTGTCGGTCGTCGGTTCAGATATCCATCCGGCTTTCCATTTTTATTACAAACAATTCTTAGTCGGGGCATTTGCAGTCATTGTAGTAAATTTCAAAACAAGATCTCGGCAACCAGCTGTAACTTGAACCAATTTTTTTTAAAGCACTAACGGCTTTGAGGCCTATAGCCACAGCATCAAGTCCATATAAAAACTGAAACGACTGGGTGTTGTGTGCTGTCCTTAGGTTAGATAGGTTAAGTCACATACTGCTCAGAGCCAAAAACTGAAACATAGTAAACAATATGGAAGGGAATACAGAAGGTCCAACCTTCACAGCTAAAACCACCATGCGCACAGAATGGGTAGTCAATGAAGAAAATTTTAGGCAATAAGAAACATCCTTCTCCATAAAACAAGGATGCCATCAAAGATACCGCATTGGCGCAGCTAATTCGGGGGGGGATCTGAGTTGTGTTTGTTACGTGGCATAGGATGTTTTCCATTCCCTAACTTTTTATTCATTGACTGACTGTCCTACAGACCAGCTGATAACCTGGTTGTAGGCCATGAAACCAGCGGATCTTAATAAAAATTGCTTTAATGTGTATCTCGTAACGAAAATCTTGCTGTAGATGCCATGTTTATACACTACCGGCCATTAAAATTGCTACACTAAGAAGAAATGGAAATGAAAAACAGGTATTCATTGGACAAATATATTATACTAGAACTGACATGTCATTACATTTTCACGTAATTTGGGTGCATAGAATCCTGAGAAATCAGTACCCAGAACAACAACCTGTAGCCATAATAACGGCCTTGATACGCCTGTACATTGAGCTTGGATGGCGTGTACAGGTACAGCTGCCCATACAGCTTCAACACGATACCACAGTTCATCACGAGTAGTGATTGGCGTATTGTGACGAGCCAGTTGCTCGGCCACCATTGACCAGGCGTTTTCAATTGGTGAGAGAATGTGCTGGAAGCAGCAGCAGTCGAACATTTTCTGTATCCGTAAACGCCCGTACAGGATCTGCAACATGCGGTCGTGCATTATCCTGCTGAAATTTAGGGTTTCGCAGGGATCGAATGAAGGGTAGAGCCACGGGTCGTAACACATCTGAACTGTAACGTCCACGGTTCAAAGTGCCGTCAATGCGAACAAGAGGTGACCAAGACGTGTAACCAACGGCACCCTATATCATCACGCCAGGTGATACGCCAGTATGTCGATGATGTATACACGCTTCCAATGTGCGTTCACCGCGATGTCGCCAAACACGAATGCGACCATCATGATGCTGTAAACAGAACCTGGATTCATCCGAAAAAAATGACGTTTTGCCAATCGTGCACCCAGGTCCGTCGGTGAGTTCACCATCGCAGGCGCTCCTGTCTGTGATGCAGCGTCAAGGCTGACCGCAGCCATGGTCTCCGAGCTGGTAGTCCATGCTACTGCAAACGTCGTCGAACTGTTCGTGCAGACGGTTGTTGTCTTTCAAAAGCCCCCATCTGTTGACTCAGGGATCGAGACGTGGCTGCACGATCCGTTAGAGCCATGCTAGTGATACGAGGCCGTTGGGATCCAGCACGGCCTTCCGTATTACCCTCCTGAACCCACTGATTCCATATTCTGCTAAGTCATTGGATCTCGACCAACGCGAGCAGCGATGTCGCGATACGATAAACCGCAATCGCGATAGGCTACAATCTGATTTTTATCAAAGTCGGAAACGTGATGGTACGCATTTCTGCTCCTTACATGAGGTATCACAACTACGTTTCACCAGGCAACGCCGGTCAACTGCTGTTTGTGTATGAAAAATCGGTTAGCAACTTTCCTCATGTCAGCACGTTGTAGACGTCGCCACCGACGCCAGCCTTGTGTGAATGCTCTGAAAAGCGTACCATTTGCATATCACAGCATCTTCTTCCTGTCGGTGAAATTTCGCGTCTGTAGCACGTCATCTTCGTAGTGTAACAATTTTAATGGCCAGTAGTATATTTTCGACAATTTTTGTGTATCTGCCCAGATTGTTGGTTTTATAAAAGGACAGCAGATGTCCTTCCCATATCCAAGCTTCTACTCTGTGGGCGTGCCCTGAAATTCCACTCCTGACTCTACTTGTGTCGGGTGTGGTGTGCTCTGTTGGAAGCTGTTGGAATGGGGTGAGTCAGAAACTGAAGGTAGCGAATTTCCTTCATCAGTTTTTTGCAAGTTCCAGTCCACGTCTGGCAGCAGCTGGAAGACAGACGTCGAGCCACAGATCCAGTGGCAGCGAAACATTGTGTTAGGATACTGGCCACTGCTAGCGAGGTCTTGGGCGTCATGCCACGGTTAGCGCGGCTCCCGCCGTCGGAGTTTAGAGTCCTCCCTCGGGCATGAGCGTGCGTATTGTCTTTAGCGTAAGTTAGTTTAAATTAGATTAAGTAATGTATAAGCGTAGGGACCGTGACCTCAGTCGTTTGGTCCCATAAGATCTTACCACAAATTTCCAAATTTGATGTGACAGGCTGATACATCCCACTGAATATGAGACCGCTGAGATCCATCTGTCTGTGATCAGACTGCCAGGCATAGAACATCGAACCATCTGCTAGCCGGAGCGTGGAGTGCCTCGGTTGGTTGATGGCTACCAGAACCAACCTGCCCAGGCATTCCAAGACAACGGTCGAGTGGCGGCGACGTAATGGCGAAAGCTGACAATGTTACAGTTTCAAAATCGATGACTTTTGCCTCAGTGGATTGTCAGGCTGGTAAGACAGCTATTATTTTCACTGAAGAGCCAAAGTAACTGGTACACATGCCTAATACCGTGTGGGCCCCTGCGAGTACGCTTCAACAAGACGTGACATGGACTCGACTAATGTCTGAAGTAGTGCTGGAGGGAACTGACACCATGAACTCTGCAGGACTGTTTATAAATCCGTAAGGGTATGAGGGGTGTAGATCTCACCTGAATAGCACGTTGGATGGCATCCCACATATACCCAATAATGTTAATGTCAGAGGAGTTTGGTGGACAGCGGAAGTGTTTAAACTCAGAAGGGTGTTCCTGCAGCCACTCTGTAGAAACTCTGGACGTGTAGTGTGTCGCATTTTCCACCTGGAAATGCCCAAGGCCGTCGGAATGTACAATGGATATGAATGGATGCAGGTGATCAGACACGATGCTTACGTACATGTCACCTGTGAGAGTCGTATCTAGACGTATCAAGGGTCCCATACCAGTTCAACTGCACACACCCCACAACATTACCGAGCCTCCATTAGCTTGTACAGTTGCCTGCTGACATGTAGGGTCTATGGATTCATGAAGTTGTCTCCAAACCTGGACACGTCCATCCGCTCGTTACAATCTGAAACGCCGGCCGCTGTGGCCTAGCGGTTCTAGCCGCTTCAGTCTGGAACCGCGCAACCCCTACGGTAGCAGATTCGAATCTTGCCTCGGGCTTCGATGTGTGTGATGTCCTTAGGTTAGTTAGGTTTAAGTAGTTCTAAGTTCTAGGCGACTGATGACCTTAGATATTAAGTCCCATGGTGCTCAGAGCCATTTGAATGATTTGAACAATCTGACACAAGACAACATATTTCCAGTCTTCAACAGTCCAATTTCGGTGTTGAAAGGCCCAAGCGAGGCGTAAAGCTTTTCCCGTGCAGTCATCAAGGGTACGGGAGTGGGTCTTCGGCTTCGAAAGCCCATATCGATGATGTTACGTTGAATGGTTTGCATGCTGACACTTGCTGATGGCCCACCATTGAAATCTACAGCAATCCGCGGCATGATTGCACGTCTGTCACGTTGAACGGTTCTCTTCAGTCGTCGTTGGTCCCATTCTTGCAGGATCTTTTTCCGCCCGCAGCGATGTCGGAGATTTGATGTTTTGCTTGATTCCTGATATTCACGGTACACTCCTGAAATGGTCGTACGGAAGAATCCCCACTTCATCGCTACCTCGGAGGTGCTGTGTCCCGTCGTTCGTGCGCCGACAATAACACCCCGTTCAAACTCCCTTAAATCTTGATAACATGCCATTGTAGCAGCAGTAATCGATCTAACAACTACACCAGACACTTGTTGACTTATATAGGCGTTGCCGATCGCATCCCCTTATTCTCCTCGTTTATGTATCTCTTTATTCGAATGCGCATGCTAACACCAGTTTCTTTGGCTCTTCAGCATACATGCACCCAAGCGCGTATATTATGGTTTTTCTGCTGCAGTCGTCTTGTCTGTCGCACACCACAGTGTCCCTGGTTTCAATAATCGGCGAGGCACTGACCAGCAGATGGACGGCGCTGGCCGGCAAGTGCCATGGCGTAATGCTGGGCCAGCCAATTGCTACGTGTGTTCTTCTTTGTGGGATTGAGTGCTCTCGGCTGGGCTCCTTTCATTACGGCTCGCTGTAATCTTGCCATCCATGTGATGTTTCTTCGTTCCTCCTAGTATGATTGGGCCTAAGAGGGATGGGTGTCCTTGTATTTGTGTGCGTTGGTCACCAGAGTCTCGCTAAAGGGGTAGAAAGTTGCTAGTGTAACATTGTTTCAGAAATTAAGATTCATACAGATGGTTAAAATATCGAGGCAAGCGTAGTGATCTGAAGAGGCCGTTTTTAGTTTTCTTATGGGATGCTAGATGGCCGACATCAAAAGCGAAATTTCATATTTATTATAAAAATATCGATAGCGACTGACATGTGAGGGCGTGAATTGTACTACTGTGATTAGTGAACTGAGCCAGCCGGGGCCAACCGCGCCCCGCGATATTAACGAGGAGCTCGGCCTTTGTTTCTGGCCCGGGCTCAGCTACCGGCGGCTGGCTGCTTGTTAGACGTCGTGGCGCAGGGCCGTCAAAGGGCGGCTAATTAATGCTTTGACTTTCCGGTCCAGGCCACAGGTCGAAGCCGCCCTACCCTGCCCTGTGCTGTCCTTTTGGCCTGCGGGTGTCTGCCCAGAGCCGTCCCTACCTCTTACATTTCTTTGCGGCAGCTGCCATAACTCGCGCCAACTCCCGCCACTCAAGTACTGTCCAAACTGGTCGCGGCCTATTTTCATCCGACTCGGGTCAAGCCGATCTCACAGTGTCGCTGTTCCTTCTCTTTGCGTCCGAAGTGAAAGCGAAGGATAACATAACCATCCACACGATTCTAAAGTGTCTCCATTCCTCAGAATAATAAGATATGATGTCTCGCATAATGTGAACCTCTGCAGCCTTTACAAACTACTTAATGACGATATGTTAACCTAGGAACTCTTCTCTATATGCATGAATGATCTGTCAAAGGGGTGAGCAGCAGTTTGCAACCGTTTGCCAACGACCCTGTGGTGTACGGAAACGTGTCAACATTTAGTGACTGTAGAACACTACAAGACCAAGTAAACAAAATTTCTAGTTGGTTTCATGAATGGCAGCTTGTTGCATATGCAGAAAAATGTAAGTTCATGCAGGTGATATTAGGTAATACCTAATACAGTCACGTCGATTAAATGTCTAGGCGTTCTCGCTTCCCGCGCCCGGGTTCCCGGGTTCGATTCCCAGCGGGGTCGGGGATTTTCTCTGCCTCGTGATGACTGGGTGTTGTGTGATGTCCTTAGGTTGGTTAGGTTTAAGTAGTTCTAAGTTCTAGGGGACTGATGACCATCGATGTTAAGTCCCATAGTGCTCAGAGCCATTTGAACCATTTTTAAATGTCTAGGCTTAGCGTTGCAATGGAACCAGCTAGTAAGAACTCTAGACATCAATACCGCTTCCAGTAGACTGTCCGCAACGGTTCGTTGTGACACTCTGCCTCTGAACTGTTCAGTGGTTAGAACCAATTGAGCAATCCTATGATATTCTCGTCGTATAGTTCTTTTAGAAAGATTTGATGCTGCTTTTACCGCCACTTTATTGTCCTGAGCCCATGTCGTTGTCACTCACTCTGGAATCGTTATTGCACTATAGCGTTCTGTGTTACGACCCTCCCAAGACCGTCATGCCAAAGATTCAACATTTCTCAAAGTCCTAAACCCGTGGTCATAAGCTGCACGTACACCTCTCCTCGCCACGCTTTGCGTACGTATCGAAACTTCCAGAAATGTTATACATACATGGTTTACTCGCGTCATTGTTCTTGCAGACAGAGCATTCCACATGCAAGTAAAAGCTCGAACAGCACTTTGGTAACGCTCTATCGACATGTTTCCATTTCCAATAGATTTAGTTAAAAGATCTAAGATAACCCAGTACGCTCTTCTGAAACCAGAAAGCATGTAACATCGCTGTTGCCACAAAGAGGCGTAATAGGAACGTTCGCATTCTCAGAATGAGCAAACGATCCGTCAAGTAAGGTCGGCAGCCCTCAAGTAGTGTACGTCGCCGATGCTACGGTCTATGTGAAAATGTTCCGCGAGAATCGTAATGAAATATGCCACGACTTGAGCAAAATGACCACTTGATGTAATGAAAGGCAGTGCAAAGAAATGTAAGACTTCGTTAATAACAAAGAGAAACAGAGCAATAGTACCTGACTGCAATATTAGTTCAAAACCAATCGAACGTGTCATATGATCTGAGTGTTTAGGGATGATATAGAAGAGAGATATGAAATGGGAGCGGACAAGCGAACGGAAGGCACATAATTTTTGGGAGGATCCTTCGACAGTGTGGTGCACTTGTGCTTTCTTAGTCAAGAGGCGCAGAACTTCGTTTGTGGCACACTGTAGTCGTGATGTAATAGTCGATACCCATTACTCATGGTCTTCATTAGAGTTTTCTGTGTATGTATGCTGTTGTGAACGGGCTAATAATGTAAGGAGCGAGGAGGCTCTCCGCAGAATCGACGAAAGAAGGGCCGGCCAGTGTGGTCGAGCGGTTCTAGGCGCTTCAGTCTGGAACCGCGCGTCCGCTACGGTCGCAGGTTCGAATCCTGCCTCGGGCATGGATGTGTGTGATGACCTTAGGTTAGTTAGGTTTGAGTAGTTCTAAGTTCTAGGGGACTGATGACCTCAGCTAAGTCCCATAGTGGTCAGAGCCATTTGAACCATTTGACGAAGGAAGGAGCGTGGGATACACTGACAAGAGGAAGGGACAGGAAGATACTACATGTGTTAAGACATCAAGGAATAACTTCCATAGTACTAGAGGGAACAGTGGAGGATAAAACCTGTAGGGAAAGACATAGGTTGGAATACATCCAGGAAATGTACGAGGATGTAGGGCGCAAGTGCTACTCTTCGATGGTGACCTTAAAACGGGAAAGGAATTCGTGAAGGGCATCATCAAATCAGTCTGATGACCACAAAAATGCCATTGGAGAAAGCACTGGCAATATTCGACATTTCGTATGCGACTATACAAAGAAACTAAAAACGTTCGAAGCTTGTAATGAAGTATAATCTGCTGTCTAAATAATTATAACAGATACATTCTACTGTCGTGCATTCCTTGCTAAACGACAAGAAGTTACACGTTCGTCAAAAAGACTTCAGACATATGACAGTAACTGAAAAATTTTTGGGCACTGCTCTTTCTGGTATTGGCAACAAAAAGCTCCTTAAACTGATGAGGAACTAGTTAATGGGTATTCTGTATTTTGCGTTTCTTCATAATAACAACATGTGCACCAACCACAGCTTCCTCTACAAGAAACCTTTCTCAGCTGAATAATTCTCAACAACCCATGTCGACAGGCAGCAGTGCAGCTACTGCGAGCGAAACTTCGCAACTATACGTCGAATTTTCTCCTACTTTTTAAAGTTCACAGCAGGTTACCTACATACCTCGCTGGGCTTCTACATGCATAGAGCTAATTCGACTCACTGTACATTGAGCCTTATGATTTTGACACTTTTCTATCACGTAACGGGGCAATGACAATGTCTTGTGCGAGTGAGGTGCCGCGGTGTTTGGCACACTGGACTCGCACTGGGGAGGGCGACGGTTCAAACCCGCATCCGGCCATCCTGATTACGTTTTCCGTGATTTCCCCAAATCGCTTCAGGCGGTCGCAAGTGACTGGTAGGGTAGTAGCATATCATACGAAACCGCAGCATTTAGCCAAATACATAACACGCAGAGGATTGTGGTCGGGGTACGCTAGCCTTGGAACTGAACCTTCTCAACCCACCACCATATTCATCTCAATTCTGCCGGTGCCCGAAAGGTATAAAGAGTAACTTTTGTGAAGTTGGGAAGGTAGTGCCAGGTAATGACGGAATAAAGCTTCCGGATTCGTGTTTGCGTCCTGTACAGCCACAACCAGGGTGTTCCGTAATAATATACGCTCCGTTGCTGAATGAGATATTGTTTCTAGACACGCCCCATAGAAAGTGGCTAAGCCATTTCGGCCTAATATTCTTACCTCCCGGGGTGCTCGCACTTCCATAATGTACAATGAACGTACGTGTGTAAGAGCCCCTTACTGTTGCACCGCTGATAGCCAATGGGGCAACGCTGGAGCGCCACATTGCAAACGTCAGACGAGTGGTTGTAATCACAGCATAGGTTTTTGAACAGGCGTGGTACTCATCAGCGCCCTTCCCTGCGAGCCCCTGTTGCGGTGTACCGGTGACGGTCCCCTGCGTGGAGACGCACCCTTCCGGAACCCCCAGCCACTCCCCACCCCCAGCTAGCGATGAATAATTGACGGTCGGCAATTGTTTTAGCCGGCCGCCGGATTAGCGCGCACTCGCCGAGCCGCTTTGTCTGCTGCTCGCATTGTCCGTCACAGCTAATTACAGCCCACCCAGCCCCCCAGCACCCTGCACCACAACAGCTCGGAGGACCGTCCTTGGAGGCAGTACAGACACAACCCAGAGGTGTTGCAAGCGCTGCTGCGATGGGCTTCAGTTCTGCGAATCTTGGCTGGAAACGCCTCCATCTGGAGACGCAGGCATCATGCTATTTACGTTTCGGATCAAAGGCAAACGAAAACCAAATAAACATCTTATCTATATTCTAAATCCACAAATATCAATTTAAAATACAGCTCAGCCATCAGAGCCTTCCGAAACATGACTGAAAGCCGGCCGGTGTGGCCAAGCGGTTCTAGGCGCTTCAGTCTGGAACCGCGCGACCGCTACGGTCGCAGGTTCGAATCCTGCCTTGGGCATGGATGTGTGTGATGTCCTTAGGTTAGTTAGGTTTAAGTAGTTCTAAGTTCTAGGGGACTGATGACCTCAGATGTTAAGTCCCATAGTGCTCAGAGACATTTTGAACATAACTGAAAAATGTCGACTCTGATTGCAAAACTGTCACTTCAAGTACAACCCTTCATTCTTCGTCATCAGGTGCGAAAGCTGCTAATTGCTGAAGCTATTGTATTGGCATTCCAGTTCACCGCGCACTAGCGGGCCATCAGATAGAACCACTCTTCACCAAAAGGCTTTATATATGTCAATAAAATATTTAACTGTATGAAATGGACAAAATAAATTGTTTTTAAAAAAAATTTACACGTCGTTGAAAACTTTTATAAATTAAAAAAGTATTCAGATGGATTTATACAAAAGCTACCATGTAACCAGACATCAAGTTGATGGTGCTATAGTATAATGTGGTGTACGGAAATTACCACGTTCATGACGGAGGTAGAGTTCCGGGTACTACCATGGAGCCCTATGCAAATACTGGGACCACTTAAGTATTATTGAGTGGGGAATGGGGGGGGGGGGGAGCTGGAGAAGGTAGGAAAGGATGTGGAAGGAAGGAAGGAAGGTAGATTAAGCTGTAATGTCCTGTCGACAACGAGGTCATTAGAGGCGAAGCATAATCCCAGAATATTTCAAAGTCCGGTGTGATAACCAGAGCACCACCTCGTTCTAAGAAAGAATGTGGTCAGATTGAATAAGGGACTGGGACGGTGTTCTTACATAGACGAGGCGGTGGCGTCCGGAACATTCAGTTGGATCGTCCATACGACGTAAGCCCGTGAAGGCGAGTTGGGCAGCTTTTAGCGTCTCCATCATTTGCTTCTTCAGCGGGACCGAGTGACGTCAGGTGACGCTAGAGGCGGGCATGACGTTGAAAAGTGTGAGGCATTCGTGTTCGCTTCCGTTCCGTGTCCAAATGACAACTAGGATGATGCTCGTAAGCCGGGAAGATATTACTTTTCTCTTACAGTTCCTAAACTCCACAATGGCTACCAAAAGAAAGGCATCTTATGCGTCTCAGTGCACATTCTTTACTTTCTATTTTATTTTTATTATCTATTAGTTTCATTTGATTCCATGTGATGATCTTCGTCATATCATGCAGAAACTGCATGTCATAATGCTACTGTATAGTTTCTGCACTACACGACAAGTTCCTTACGCAACTACGTACAGATGAAAACGATCTTATGTAATACAAACTAGTCATATTGTAAAGAAAAATGTGCATCTGCGATATATAGGTACCCCCCCATTGAGTGCCTCGCCGGGTGGCGGATAGCAAAAAGCATTCTAGATATAGGTGGTACTGGGGAAATTAAATAACCAAGGCGGACCAGAAACCAACGGAAAACGCAAACCCAAGTGTGTCTGTTCAGCACCTGGCGGCCATTGGTTAGCATCTGTTCCTCTAGTTGAGGCGGCTACACTAAAATCTTCTCGAACTCAAAAATCGCGTCGTATACCTGTGGTCTCAACAGAGATCACCACAAAAACAAAAATTCAACTTGAATGCATGATGGAGAAGACGAACACAGAGTCGCTAACCCAGGCACCAGTCGATAGACTGATGATCCGATGATCATCAGATTCTGGGGGATCAGGGACACCATGCGGAGAAGAATCTGAGCTCCTCAAAGACTTCATACACTCTCAAAACGAAACGTAAAAACTTCATTGCCGCAATTAATGTGAACACCCTCTCTAAAACAGGCAAACTGAAGCAACTCACAAACGCAATGGGAAAATTTGACCTAAAAATCACTTCACTGCAAGAGACAAGATTCATGGATGAAGGACACCTTAACACAGAAAATTACAAGTTCTACAAAGGCAAGCGTGCCATAAAAGTAAGAAACAAACTACCACTTTTCAGAACTGGATTCGCCGCACACACTTCCATACTCGACTTAGTCATTGAATTCATGTCTCCCAGTCAAACAGTCCCCTGCTTTCAGTAAAATCAGCTAATAAAGCCTACACTTTTATCAATGTGCATGCCCCCACAAATCACCACAATAAAATCGACCCTGAAACAGTGGACAATTTTTGGGAAACACTAGAAGAAACCACAGATAAAATACCAAGGCAGCATGTGAAAATCTTATTAGGCGATTTGAACGCACAGTTAGGCGAGGAAAAAAAATTCAGAGTTAACACTGCTCCCCCCCCCCCCCATACCAAACATAAATATACCAACAACAAGGGTGAAAAACCAATCGACTTCTGCAAAATCTTCAGACTTAAAATCATGAGCACCCAATTTTAAAAACCTGCACATAAGTTAACCACATGGAGATCACCCAGTCTTAGACAGTGTGAATACCAGATTGACTATATCACAATTTCCAAGGAAACATAAAAGAAATTCTAAACGTCAGAACCCGCAAAGGTGTCTCTGAATCAGATCGTCATCTTCTCCAAATAAAAACAAAATTCCAACCCGACAGAATGCTAAAAAGGCCACCCAAAAGTACCAAACCAGATCCGGAATATATCAAACTCAACAAAGAAAAAATCATCATGCATATAAATCAGGAAAAATCAACAGACTGGAAGAAACTAACGGAGAAAATTCAGGAAACCATCAAATTAGGAGAACCCCTCGCACCAGGAAACATCGCTCGTGGAACGCAACCTGCGATCAGGCAGTCGACAACCGAATAACTGCGTGGAAAAAACTTAGCAGTCACAAAAGTGAGGGAAACTGGGAGAACTTTATTAAAACCCAAAAACAGACCTCAAAATAATTATAAAAGAAAATCGGGGATATGACAACAACAGACTCTGCGAAATCCAGAAAGATTTCATCATTCAGAGAAAACTTACAGGGATACCAAGCGCCTAGCTTATGCTTCAAAAAACCCGATGGCTCTTTGGAAACTAACACGAAAAATAACTGCAAAATCTTAGCTCAATATTTCAGTTCCCTCCTCAGCTGCGAACCACCCCAAGAAAAACCTGTCTTCTCTTCTCCAGTATTCACACACCGAGACTCACATGCCACGGATCTCGAAGAAATTACGGAGATAGTCAAAAAGCTGAAAAATAACAAAGCTCCAGGAGAAGATGGCGTCATTGCTGAATTCTGGAAATTAAACGATCCTATACTTAATCAGAAACTACATCATATAATATCAGACATATGGATGGCAGATCAAGTACCAGAGGACTGGAAATGCGCTATAATTCACCCGCTACACAAAAATGACGACAAGACAGACCTCAACAATTACAGAGGAATTTCCCTGCTCCCAGTCGCTTACAAAATACTTTCCAAAGCACTTTTAAACAGTATAGAATCCTAAGCAGATCCACTAATTGGCGAATAGGAGGCCGGATTCATAAAAGGACGATCATGTGCGGAGCAGATCTGCTGCTTAAGGACAATATTACAAATGAGGAAATGCAGAAACACGGTAATTACATTCATCGACATCAGGAAGGCATTCGGTTCAGTGGACAGTGAAACCCCGTTTAAAATCAGGGAAGAATTATGGATCGAAGGAAAGACACGAAAAATCACAGGAACAGCATCCAAAGTGAAATGCATGAGCGAAATATCAGAACTCTTCGAAATCAAAACTGGAGTGCGACAGGGAGACTGACTATCCCCAATGCTTTTCAATATTGTTCTAGAAAATATCATCAGGGTATGGGACTCTCATGTAAAGGGTATCCAAATTGGTATCAAAAAAGATAACCAACTTAAAGTCAAGTGCCTTGCCTTCGCTTACGGTATCACAATTATCTCCAGTGACAGAACAGAAGCGATTCACAAAAAACCGGACTGTAGATATGAAAAAACCAAATATAATGAAAGGCAGCCAGAAAATAAATCTGCTTTAACACAAAACATGGTAAAATTGCACAAGTCTGCCATTTTAAATACATCTGAGAAATTATACAGTACTCAGGATTAAACCGAATCGCCAATGAACAAAGAATCACCAAGCTCCAGAAGGCCTACAACCTAACATGGATGCATTACAACAAGAAGTGCATTTCGACAGACGCAAAATTAAGGCACTATGGACCAGTGATTCTTCCAGAAGCAATCTACGCAGCTGAAACAATTGTGATTGATGGTCATTCAAAAATTAGGGAAACAGGAAAGCAGGACAGAAAAATTCTCCCTAAAATTTACAGGGCAATCAACAAAAACGTTGGATGAAGGGACGGCAATACGAGCTCTATTTAGAGACCAACACAGTAACAGACGAAATCAGAAAACGCCGAGCCAAATTTACGCATATCTACGGATGGAGGACTCCAGAACAGCAAGGAAACTTTTCAATATTATAACAATGAGTAAATGCGGCACGGAATGGCTGGAAGAAGTCCAGAGGGACCTGCAGCAGATTAACACACAAAATCTCGAAGACTGCACTGAGTGCCGTAATAAAATCAAGGTTGAAATTTGAGGAAAGAACATCGCTCCAGCCTGATAAAAAAGTGGACAGAAGAACGAAAGAAGGAGCACTCTGAGAGGATGAAGAGCTTTTGGGAAGCAAAAAAGAAAAACGTCCGGAGATCAAATTATGAATTCAAGTTCAGTCGCTCTCCTAAAGGGGAACTATCGTTATAATAATAATAATAATAATAATAATAATAATAATAATGTACATCAGTTACTGAATTCTCTTGCGACGTATTTATCGGCTACAGCAGTCATACATATAGGTCGTTCAGACAGCATCATGCAGATGGAATGAAATCTCTCGATACAGGTAATTAAGACACATTTCTTTTGATTCCTTGCATGCCAGTAGTGGGTTTCATGAAGAATCCACATCCTCTGGTTCAACAGGAGGTCGCGAACTGCGGCCATTTACTCGGTCTGCCAAACATTTAATGAATTAATTTGTGCGTACGCACTATCTACGATCTGTATCTACATCTAGGCCCGTTGGATAATACATTAGTCATTCCCAGGAAAGATCAAAATAATACCGTGTAGTATCACCAATCCGTGATCCTCTACAGGTCTTCATGCATTTTGTTACAGTTTTCTTCTGTTAAACACTTTCGTTTACAGTAACGTGATCCCTGAACACTCTCTCGAAGTTTCGAAAGTTATCTACTCTAACGAACGCTAAGCAGTCTACGACACTCGCTGCATGAGTCCATTTCCGTGCAAGTAATCGTAAATCTATTCAGAAATACGATCCGAAATTCCGGAAGTCCGTTGTTTGTTCACCCTGCAGTGGTGTGGAATTCTGTCTAATGCCTTTCGGAAACCAAGAAACATAACCGTCTTTTTCTTTTAGGGATTATACCTCCACTGTTCAAAAGTTTAGCTTTAGATTCTTTGTTGGTTGTGGATTTTGTGTTACAACAATATTTTTATTGTGGCAAACACTGAGCTGCGTTTTTCATATTATGTAATGGCACATCACTTAAAATTCTGCGGTCATTAGAATTCGAAGTCTTCAATCATCTTTTTTATATTATAAATCCACAACACTAATTTAAAATACAGCTCAGCCGTCATAGCCCTCCTAGTCATGCCTGGATGAAATCAACTCTTAAACTTCCTGGCAGATTAAATCTTTGTGCCAGACCGAGACTCAAACTCGGGACCTTTGTCTTTTGCGGGCACGCGCTCTACCATCTGTTGCATCTGTTTGTGGCGGACGTCGCAAGACACACGTTCAATTTCGCCGTTGTTTCATTAACTCAGTTTATTTTACTACGCTCTGACCCGTCGCGCAGAGCTACCGCGCCGGCGTCCCAAGCACGATTCACGACACGTCCTCACAGCTTTAATTCCTCCAGTACCTCGTCTCTTACCCTCCAAACTTCGCAGAAGCTCTGCTGCTGACCTTGCAGAACTAGTACTCCTGGAAGAAACGATACTGTGGAGACATGGCTTAGCCACAGCCTGGGGGACTTTTCCAGAATGAGATTTACACTCTGTAGCGGAGCGTGCGCTGATATAAAACTTCCTGGCAAATTAAAACAGTATTCATCTGCCAGGATGTTTTATATCAGCGCACACTCCACTACAGAGTGAAGATATCATTCGGGAAAAATCAACGCTGATTGCAAAACCGTCACTGCAAACAAAACCGTTTACTCTCCACCATCAGGAATCAAAGCTACTAATTGCTGAGAATGATTTATTGGCATTCCAGTTCACCTCGCTGTGTCCTCTCGTTATCGGGTGAAACCACTTTTCACCAAAAGATTTGACATGTCTACAAAATATGTAATTATATGAAATCGATGAAGCAATTTGTTTTCTTCTTTTTCTTAAGAAAAAAGAATTAGACGTCGTTGGATACTACTATGATTTTAAAAGTATTTACATGGATTTATACAAAATTTACCGTGTAATCAGACATCTGGTTGATGCTGCTGTAATATAATGGTGTTGGTAGTGGTGTATGAAAATGAACATCTTCATGACGATGATAGAATGGTGAGTACTAATATAGATCCCATTGGATATGCAGGGATCAGCTAACGGTTATTGAGTGGAGGGGGGGCGGGGAAAGGGAGGGTGGAAGGGATAGGAAAGGATGTGGGCGGGGGGAGGAAGGAAGATTAAGGCGTGACGTCCCCTTCACAATGAGGTCATTAGAGATGGAGCGCAGCTTCGGAGTGTTTCAGAGTCCAGTCTGGTAACCACTGCTCCATCTCTCTCTTAGAAGCGATGTGGTCAGGTGGGATCAGGAACTGGGATGGTTTTCTTACACAGGCGTGGCTGTGGTGCCTGGAACGATTCGTCAAAAAATAGCTCTGAGCGTTATGGGACTTAACTGCTGAGGTCATCAGCCGCTAGAACTTAGAACTACTTAAACCTAACTAACTTAAGGACATCACACACATCCATGCCCGATGCAGGACTCGAACTTGCGACCGTAGCGGTCGCCTAGAACTGCTGGGCCACCCCGGCCGGCGAACGATTCGTATGACGGCCGTGAAGGCAACTTGGGCAGTTTCTAGCATGTCTGACCGTTACTGCCGGCCGGTGTGGCCGTGCAGTTCTAGGCGCTTCAGTCTGGAACCGCGTGACCGCTACGGTCGCAGGTTCTAATCCTGCCTCGGGCATGGATGTGTGTGATGTCCTTAGGTTAGTTAGGCTTAAGTAGTTTTCAATTCTAGGGGACTGATGACCACAAATGTTAAGTCCCATAGTGCTCAGAGCCATTTGAACCATTTTGACCGTTACTACGGCAGGGGGACCGATTGGCGTCAGGTGGCGTGAGAGGAGAGCATCACGTTGAAAGTTTCAGGCATCCTTCTTTGCTTCCGCTCCGTGTCCAGTTGGCAACTATGACGTCACTTGTAAGCCGATTAGATATTACTTTTCTCTTACAGTTACTAAATTACACAACGGCCTTAGCAAAAGGATGGTATCTCACGTGGCTCAGCTGCACTTTTCTTAATTTTTAGTTTTATTTATTTATTTTTAGTGATAAAATGTAAATGTCTTGTGACTAGGGCTTCCCGTCGGGTAGACCTTCGCCGGGTGCAAGTCTTTCGATTTGACGCCACTTCGGCGACTTGTGCGTCGATGGGAATGAAATGACGATGATTAGGACAACACAACACCCAGTCCCTGAGCGGAGAAAATATCCGACCCAGCCGGGAATCGAACCCGAGCCCTGAGGATTGACGTTCTATCGCGCTGACCTTCTTTCTTTTTTTTTTTTTACCATTTGGCTCCCGTGGACGCACATTTTTAGTGACACGATTAGTCTAAGTAGTTGCGTAAGCAACCCGTCGTATCATGCAACATTACTCGTCAGTTACCTGATGTAAACAATCCGTCATGTCATGCAGAAACTACGTATCAGAATACTGATGTGCAGCTTCTGCCTTACACAACGAGTACCTCACGCAGTTAATATATCTGCAGATGATCATATGTAATATAGACTAGTCATATTGTAAAGAAAACTGTGCTACTGCGACAGGAAAACAAACGATGCATATAAATTGCTGGATTCCTTAGCGACGTATGTATCGGCTATGGCAGTCATCGATGTGTGACCATCCAGTCTGCCGAGCGCTGATGGCAAACGGGGTGCACTCAGCCCTTGTGAGGCAAGCCGAGGAGCTACTTGATTGATAATTAGCGGCTCCGGTCTCGGAAACTGACATACGGCAGGGAGAGCGGTGAGCTGACCACATGCCCCTCCATATCCGCATCCAGTGACGCCTACGGGTTGAGGATGACACGGCGGCCGGTAGGAATCGTTGGGCCTTCGTGGCTTGTTCGGGAGGAGTTTAGTTTGTCATAGATGTAGGTCGTTCAGACAGCATCGTGCAGACGGTATGAATATTTCTCAATAAAAGTAATTAGGACACATTTCTGTCCTTGCATCCTAGTAGTGGGTCCCTGAAGAACCCACTTCCTCCGATTCAACTAGAGACCGCCTACTGCGGTCATTCACTCGACTGTCGAACATCTGACGACAGTCTGTATGTACATGTAGCCACATCGGACAACAAGTTCTTTCCACAGGAAGTAATCGTCTCATTTGTCTTAGTATCTTGAAGTAATCTTTAGAATATAGTGAACCTATCTTAGAAGCACATTTCAAACAACCCAGAGCCCCGTGATATAGCCACCCTGTTAGTGGTGGAAGTATCTTAAGAACAAGATAGAATAAATATAGCTCATACTGAAGCACACAGGCTTCAATGTTATGAATACAGATTCAGATGCAGAATAAAGTTTGTATTGGGCTAGCGTAATAGCACAAACCGATGACCGAAATCTTACCTTACCTCCAGTAGTTCTTTGTAGACATAGAAGTTACTGTATAGTTTAGAGCTCATACTAAACTGTGGATACCTCTATAATAGGCTGGATAAGTCAGTTGAAAAACTCATAGTAATACAAAGATACAGCACGTCAAATAGGGTTATTGACACGATAGTGGTGTTCCACTGTATTGGTTGCTGATACGTGTTCCATGTTGACAAAGCTAAATTTGAAGAAAAAGTATAGATTGATGATGTATGTAACCAAGAGTGTTAGAATGGAAAAGCACTGTGTGGTGATGTAAATATTCAAGAGCATTAGAATGCAAAAGTACAGGAAGATTATATAAATATCCAAGAGTATGAGAGTGAAAAATGGCAAGATAATGATGTAAGTATTCAACAGTATTTGAACGTAAATTATAAAGAGAAGTGCAAGGGAGGGATGTGGAATATATCTGCAAAGTTACAGAGAGTGGTTCACAAATACTAACACGTATTTTGGATGCATATTTCTCACACCAAAATAAAGAAAATTTTCATACATAGGCATACATAAGTCTGAAAATGTTTTTAAGTTATGAATTAAAAATATTTTACAACGCCATATGGCCACAAACTTGTAACAAAAGTTAACAATGATATCCTTTCTCCCTTACACACCCGGTGGATAAATGTCCTGCTGCACTGACAATCTATACGATGTCGAGCGTACCACTCAGTGAAGCGCCTCTGCAATGGAAATTCGTGCCTCTCAAATCAACCTATTTTATTTAGTCAGATAAGTAATAATGCAAACGGCTACGGTCTGGAGAGTATGCAGTTCTTCGAACTGGACCTCTCCTGTGCATGCATCAGTCATGATAGTATTTTCCATCCTATCCCACCTGTACAAGTACTCGTACGAGAAATTTTGTGAAGATTAGAAATTAGTACTGTGGTAAGGGGTGGGGGAGCTAAACGTTGAAGGTAGGTAGCAGACGCACCTGCATATTGTCTGAAGAGCTGAGACGCATTATCTATGGAAGGCAAAGGTTTCCGGGTTCTAGTTCTCGTCCTATGCACAATTTTCAACTGCCACGATTATCCATAACGGCACACACTCCGCTGCTGAATGTTTATTTCTTTTTTAAGAAAAGAGAGAGAGAACTGCTAAATGTAGGAAGTAGGAGGAAGTTTCTGGCGTGTCGTTTGTCACGTCTCATCAGTTTTATGATTCATCTCACAGTAGGAACTGTAACCTATATCCTCAATTATTTGTTGGATGTATTCGAGTATCTGTTTCCTCTACAGTTTTTACCTTCTACAGCTTCCTCTAGTACCAAGGGAGTTATTCCCTGATCTTTTAACAGACGTATTATCATTCTGGCTCGTCTTCTTGTCAGGATCTTCCATATACTCCTTTCCTCGTCGACTCTGCGAGACCCTCCTCATTCCTTAGCTTGTCAGTCAGCGTAATTTTCAATATTCGTTTGTAACACCACGTCTCAATTGTTCTCTTCTGTTCCGGTTCTCCCGCGGTTTATGTTTCACTACCACACAATGCTGTGATAGAAACGTCCATTCTCAGAAATTTTTTCCTCGAATTAAGGCCTATGTTTGATACTAGTGGGTTCTCTTCTGTTCCGATTCTACCACGGTTCATGTTTCACTACCACACAATGCTATGATAGAAACGTCCACTTTCAGAAAATTTTTCCTCAAATTAAGGCCTATGTTTGATAGTAGTAGATGTTTTTTTTTTTTTTTTTTGGCTAGGGGTGCCCTTTTTGCCAGTGCTAGTCTGATTTTTATGTGCTCCTTGGTCCACCCATCGTAGGTTAGTTAGCTGAATTCTTTAAATCTGCCGACTTCGTGATTCCCGATTCTGATCTCAAATTTTTCGCTTTTCTCATTTCTGCTGCTTCTTATTACCACTCAGTTGCCAGAGAAAATAATTTGCTTGTTTATTTTAACTAGAAATATGTTGTAAGGATACCATTATCAACAGCGCAAAAAGGATGGTTCCTCATAAATTTCCATATACTGGCTTTTTTGTTGTTTCTGTGGGGGAGAGCGGTCACCAAAATATGTAAAAGTCTTTCTCATACATCCTGCACACCGTACCCAAGTGTGGCATTTGAGTTTATGACAACAATTCGAAATTAAAATATAAAAAAGGATTGATTGTAGCATATGCGTTTAACTTGTGAGATTATAATCTTTGTCTGCAGATCTTCGTCTCATCTGTTGACCTGGGAGACAGGTGAAACACTGTGGCTGTTTGTATTAAATTCCAGCCGTCACAGTGAATTGTCTTCCATTTCTTTCTCTACCTACCAGAGTGCTTGGACAACTGTGTGCTAACGTCATCACACTGTCCTATTTTCTGCTCCCGCCGCCCTCTTCTCCCTGTCTTTCCACTCCTCCACAATCCACCCACTTCATTTTCCAGCGAGAAGCTGCGATGCAGCGTCTGTCAACCTGGCAGCGAAATTAATTTAACTTTCAAATGGCAGCTGCGGTGACGCAGAATTTTCTGAACTATTCATGCATATCGCTGATATATCCAACTGTTTGTGTTTCACATACAGTATATCACTGATACATTCAGTTGTTTGTGACTTTTTCTGGCTGTTTCATATTTTAGCATTTGTACCACTACTGTTCTTATGACGTGAATATTCTCCCCTACCCTGAAGGATTATTCCGTGGTGGGCGATTTACAAATGCCACCAGGACATATATCATTAATATCTAAGAGCTTGATAATTTTCTTTTGTGTTACAGATTCGCCCCGTTTCTTTCCATCATCGTAGTGGTAACAACCACAATGGAAAACTAGAATAAAATTCAAAAGCAAATTAATAGTCGTGGAGTACTGAAACCATGTTTCCAACCGGATTACAAACTTTTCATAAATTAAAATGCAAAGGCACATCGTGGACAAAGTCCATAATTAAGTGACACATGATCAATAAGAATTATAAACATAAACAATCTTTAAAATATAACACGACCGACTACGTCTTTATTCGTTTATGCTTATTTACAATTTCTCTTATAAATGACTACAGTCACACTGCCGCTTCCAGTAAATTTTTTGCACGAAGTAAGAGGTTTTTGTGTATGATCACTTAAGATAGCTGCGCAAAACACGATATTGTTGTATTACTGGCAGGGTGTTCCTATCTCCCGTTGTTCAGCAGCCTGCTGCAAATCTTCCTATTTGAAGTCACTTTGTGAGTTGCTGATCTATGAGACACAGATAAGAAAATTTCATCTCAATTCGGGCCTAAAATAGAACCAGTGACACTACTATCTAGAAGGAAAGAAGCTTAGGGTTTTGCGTTCCGTCGACATCGTTGTCATTAGCGAAGACGACGATTAAGATACAGCGGCGCTAAGCACTGGAACATGAACTGAGGACAATACAATATCGAATGGAACTCCACTGAATACTTTTACGATGAAAATGATGTAGGCCGAAGCAAATAATTAAAATTTGTACCAGCACCTGGATTCGAACCCAGATCCCTTGTTTACGATACAGATGAGCTAGCTGTTACGCCATACTGGTACTCAGGCTATGAGTGATAGGATTAACCCCATTTCGCTAATTGTTAAGATGCTGTTTCAATGTAGGAAAACCTCGGCAATACTGAAGCAAGCTTAGAAGAGGAATAGCAATGGGCTGGTGTGTGAGTTCGTATTTGTATCGGTGAGGAAGGCATGCTAGGGTATTTCGCGCACTTGTGGAAGCCGGAGAGCCAGTATGAGAAAGCAGTACCCCAGTCTTGCCACCATAGTGCATCTGTCTATTATGCAGGAGGAAAGGGTTCGAGTTTGGGTACAAACTTTAATTATTTGCTTCGGCTTACATCATTAACACAGATAGAGGTCATATGTCTCAGGAACATTAACAGCATATGATTTATTATGATAAAGCATTGCCTATCTGGCTAAAAACTAAGTAATTTAATCACACCGAACAAAATATTAGTCACCCCAGGGCGCACGCACAAGTGGATCGATAAGCTTTTACAGATGGAGCAGCGATAGAAAAATGTGCTCTACGCCAGCAAAAAGAGATCAGTGAGTCATTTATTTTTCAAGCGGACATTGTACGTAAACATGGGTAAATGCAAGGACGTGACAATAGCAAAAATTCTGTGCTATTTTGTTACCAAATTCTTTTTTTGCCAATGTCACTTGTTTTTTGGTCAATTTCGATGTAATTTTTTGGCAATTTCATGCTATTTTTTCAGTTTTGGTGGTCTTTTTTGCCAATTTCGCTCTTATTTTTTGCCATATTCCGTGTAACATTTTTGCCACCTTCGGTGTTACTTTATTGCTGGTTCGGTATTACTTTTATGCCTGATTTGGGTTATCCTGTTTTGCCAGAATCGCTGGCAATCATTTTGACAGGTTCGGTCTTACTGTTATGCAAACCGAGCGAGGTGGCGCAGTGGTTAGACAATGGACTCGCATTCGGGAGGACGACGGTTCAATCCCGCGTCCGGCCATCCTGATTTAGGTTTTCCGTGATTTCCCTAAATCACTCAAGGCAAATGCCGGGATGGTTCCTCTGAAAGGGCACGGCCGACGTCCTTCCCCATCCTTCCCTAATCCGATGAGACCGATGACCACGCTGTCTGGTCTCCTTCCCGAAAGGGCACGGCCGATTTCCTTCCCCATCCTTCCGTAACCCGAGCTTGCGCTCCGTCTCTAATGACTTCATTGTCGACGGGACGTTAAACACTAACCACCACCACCACCACCACCACTGTTATGCGAGATCTAATGTTTTTATCTTCCACCAAAATCGATACAACAGTTTGCGAAATTCGATGTTTTTCAAAGTGTAGTTCTTAGTTTTTACCAATTTCGGAGATTTATTGCCGAACTCGGTATTGTTTGCTAGTTTCGTTGTTATTTTTTGCTAGTGTCAAGTGTTATTTTTTCCAAATTCTATTTTTTTTTCAATTTCGTTATTTTCGGCCAATTTTGGTTTTGACTTTTGCTCAGTTTCGGTGCTAATGTGAAGTTACATAGAAATGTACTCATATTTTTTGCACAAACCTCGGCCTCGCCGAGCGGGTCTAGGCGCTACTGTCTGGAACCGCGCGACCGCTACGGTCGCAGGTTCGAATCCTGCCTCGGGCATGGATGTGTGTGATGTCCTTAGGTTAGTTAAGTTTAAGTAGTTCTAAGTTCTATGGGACTGATGAGCTCAGATGTCAACTCCCATAGTGCTCAGAAACATTTGAACCATTGGAAACCTCGGCCTCCGGCAAAAAGATGGCAAAATGCGATTTCTACGTTCAACAACTGTCAGTTACGAATATTAGTAAACTGTCGTCCTCAGATTCACAACATCTTCTTACAAGGGAAAATGACAAACTTCATAATATTTCTTTAAAGTCGCCTATATCACGTTATTCCGCTGAAAATCGTCGATTTTGTGTTATTTTTCACTGTATCGTTTTCGCAAAATTTTCCTGTCGCTACTGATGACGTAAGGTAGACACTGAATGATACTAGGAGTATACTACAGCCCTGTGTCACTACCTTCTCAGCCATTCCTTTGTGTTCTTAAACTTTTGATACTGCAGTCTGGTTTCTGTAGATAACGTTTCACAACGAGTATATTAATTCTGATGTGTCCGAGAGTTCTAACCACATTTTCATGTGCTTTTTCTGTGTCTACAAATGCTGTGGAAATGTGTCTGTCTCCCTTAAATCTGTCTTCTAAGATACGTTGCAGTGTCAGTATTGCATCTTTCGCTCCGGTAGTCCAATTTAATCTTTTCGAATGGCAACTCCTACCTGTCTTTCTATTCTTGTGTAAATAATTTCTAACATTATCTTGTAACCACGACTTTTTTTTCAGCTGATGGTTGGACAATATTCACATCTCCACAATGAATTTCTCTTTCCGCAGCGGAGTGTGTATTGTTATGAAATTTCTGGGTAGTGTAGTGTTGTATGCCGGAACGGGACTCGAACTCCGCGCCTGGGGACTTTCATATTCGCACCTTGCCTCTCCACTGAAGTTGAAATTAGTATATACTTCTTGAAATCCGGCAGTATTTCATCTTCCTCATACATATTGATTATATATTACTTACAACTTATATCGATCCCTTCGTTGCGTATTAGGAGTTGCAACCTTATCTCTCCGTTTTCTGTTAGCGTTTTCTCACAAAACTTTTGCCGTAAATGCCATCTATGTTCATTTACTATTGCCATGGATGGCATCTATGTTTCCCACAGTCAAGCATATTTCAGCAACTTTGCGTTTCTCGTCTAGTGTTGTTTCTGCCCTGTCATTTTACGCTTTCTACCAATTTTGATTTTTTAAGCGTCTATATTCCCCTTTCCTTGAATCATTTACTGCTTTAATATATTATCTCCTTCCCTCGATTATATTCGATATCCTATGCGTTATCCGAGGATTTTTACGGGCCTTAGATATTGGCTTATTCGATCCTCTGCTCTCTTCACTATTTAATCTCTCAAAGCTGTCTATTCGTCTCCTAATGTCTTCATTTCCCCTGTTTCAGTCAATCGTTGCGTAATGCGTCCTTAGGAATTCCCTTAGAGCCTTGCATTCTCAGTTTGTCAAAGTCTGACAGCCTTCTTTTCGTGTCTTTCTGAAAATTTTTTCTGTTGTATTCTGCAGTTCAGAACCATTAAATTATGATTAGGGGCCACATCTGCTCATGGAAGTGGATTATAGTTCACAACTTGGTTCCCAAAACCCTA
Source organism: Schistocerca piceifrons (assembly GCF_021461385.2). Taxonomy (NCBI): domain Eukaryota; kingdom Metazoa; phylum Arthropoda; class Insecta; order Orthoptera; family Acrididae; genus Schistocerca; species Schistocerca piceifrons. Next base: position 87,564,958 of record NC_060141.1, read on the forward strand.
TCTTACCATTATACAGGCAATTTAACTTGAGACAACAAAATATCTATAAAACGACCCGTCGTACAGAAAATCTTCTAGCTGAGTAGTTAATATTAGTAAAGTGGACATTCGTCTGTGAAACAACTGGCCGCTCCCTGACAACCCCTCCTGCTTGAACGGGGTTGACTTTGTATTTAAAATGGAAACCCTCATTTTATTGGATATTCGGATTCTGCGCTATAAAATATGTACAGGTTACTAAAACTATTGTTTAACGTGCGTGGTAGATGGTGCTGCAATCGATAGATATTAAGTGTTCCTGCCGGCCGCAGTGGCCAAGCGGTTCTAGGCACTTCAGTCTGGATCAGCACGACCGCTACAGTCGTAGGTTCGAATCCTGCCTCGGGCATGGATGTGTGTGATGTCCTTAGGTTAGTTAGGTTTAAGTAGTTCTAAGTTCTAGGGGACTGATGACCTCAGCTGTTAAGTCCCATAGTGGTCAGAGCCATTTGAACCATTTAAGTGTTCCTGTTTCTGCTGTTAAGAACCACACATGATTCTATAATTAATTTACAATGGAAACGTAAAAGATTCTGTTCTAACGGTTGATATTTAGCTTCCGTGAGGGTTGCAGATATGGTTATACATTTCACATGTTATTGCTAGACATTGACAATTCTGGCAACAAGCTACGTGTATTGCATCTGTTCCCCACGGGGACGATTGTGGTGAATCCAGAAACCATCGCAACGGTTTATTTCGCCGGCCCCCTTGAACCCTGCAATCAGGGTAACTTATTTCGGTGCGTATTTCCATCCAATCTCCGTTGCTCTCGCGTTGGACACTACGCGGCTACCGGCGGAGTACAAACCGCAACCATTCTAATAAGGTAAAATTTCCATGAAGTAATAGTAACGAACGCACCCGCCATGGATACTTATTGAAATCAAGCATCACAATAGTGAGAGGCAAGGGAACTCACTGAAATCAAGCACTCCAATGGTGAGAGATAAACGGCCTCACCAACGTCCAGCATCCCGATGGGAAAGGAAAACTAGTACCTCGACGTCGTTGTCGCTGGATCACGCTAAACGTAGTTTCTAACCAGACATTGAGCCTGCTAATCATACTGTACTGTACATCAAATTTGAACACTCATGTAATTTTCGGACATAAATATTAACTGTTAAATCACAAAAGTGTACATTTACAACATAAATGACATCTAGAATTCTTAACTTCAAAAAAACAGGCACACTTGATATTTGTCTATTACGTCATCTCCCATGATTGGACGGTCTTACTAATTTTTTGGCGTAAAATCCAGATATGAAACACAAAATGAGGAATTCTCGTTTGAAAATAATAAGTTGACCCCGCCCATGATGGAGGTGTAGTTGGAATGCGGCAAGTTTACCAGTATTAGCTTCTGAGCTGAAAATTTTTTCATACTATGCGTCGTTTCCGAGATATTTACGTGTCTCAAATTAGGACAAATACCCTGTGCGACCACCGCCCACCGCGGCGTTGGATGTCGTTTGGTGGCGTTGCGGGAACGTGACACAGTAAGGAAAGTACACTACTGCCCAATAAAACTGCTACACAAAGAAGAAATGCAGATGATAAACGGGTATTCATTGGACAAATATATTATACTAGAAATGACATGTGATTATATTTTACGCAATTTGGGTGCATAGATCCTGAGATATCAGTACCCACAACAACCACCTCAGGCCGTAATAACGGCCATGATACGCCTGGGCATTGAATCAAACAGAGCTTGGGTGGCGTGTACAGGTACAGCTGCCCATGCAGCTTCAACTCGATACCACAGTTCATCGAGAGTAGTGACTGGCGTATTGTGACGAGCCAGTTGCTCGGCCAGCATTGACCAGACGTTTTCAGTTTGTGAGAGATCTGGAGAATGTGCTGACCAGGGCAGCAGTCGAACATTTTCTGTATCCAGAAAGGACCGTACGGGACCTGCAGGTCGTGCATTATCCTGTTGAAACGTAGGGTTTCGCAGAGATCGAATGAAGGGTAGAGTCACGGGTCGTAACACATCTGAAATGTAACGTCCACTGTTCAAAGTGCCATCAATGCCAACAAGAGGTGACCGAGACGTGTAACCAATGGCACCCCATACCATCACGCCAGGTGATGCGCCAGTATGGCGATGACGAATACGCGCTTCCAATGTGCGTTCACCGCGATGTCACCAGACAGGGATGCAACCATCATGATGCTGTAAACAGAAACTGGATTCATCCGAAAAAATGACGTTCTGCCATTCGTGCACCTAGGTTCGTCGTTGAGTGTACCATCGCAGGCGCTACTGTCTGTGATGTGGCGTCAAGGGTAACCGCAGACATGGTCACCGAGCTGATAGTCCTTGCTGCAGCAAACGTCGTCGAACTGTTCGTGCAAATCGTTGTTGTCTTGCAAACGTCCCCATTTGTAGACTCAGGGATCGAGACGCGGCTGCACGATCCGTTACAGTCATGCGGATAAGATGCCTGTCATCGCGACTGGTAGTGACACGAGGCCATTGGGATCCAGCACGGCGTTTCGTATTGTCTTCCTGAACCCACCAATTCCATATTCTGCTAACAGTCATTGGATGTCAACCAACGCGATCAACAATGTCGCGATACGATAAACAGCAATCGCGATAGGCTACAATCCGACCTTTATCAAAGTCAGAAACGTGATGGTACGCATTTCTCCTTCTTACACGAGGCATCACAACAACATTTCACCAAGCGTCGCCGGTGGACTACTGTTTGTGTATGAGAAATCGGTTGGAAACTTTCCTTGTCAGCACGTTGTAGGTGTGGCCACCACTGCCATTGTTGTGTGAATGCTCTAAAAAGTTAATCATTTGCATATCACAGTATCTTCTTCCTGTCGGTTAAATTTCGCATCTGTAGCACGTCATGTTCGTGGTGTACCAATTTTAATGGCCAGTAGTGTATATAACTGGATCAAAGGGTCAGCGACGGATGTGGAATCATTCTAGCTACGACACAGGCCGGAAATGGGAATCTACTGACGTAAACGAGTTTCATAAAGGTGCTACGAGTATCTGGAAAACGTCGTAGCTGGTCGAATGATTACCTGCTTCTGTAGTGACAGCAGTGAAATTACCACTGGGTGTTAAATGGCTGGACGTCTACGGCTCCTCACAGAATGTGGAATTTGGAGGCTTTTCTGCTCTGTAAAGCAGGATAGGTGGCGAACTGCTGTAATTCTAGCGAAAGAGCACAGTGGTGATGCACGCACGATTGTTTCAGAGAACATATTCATCGTTTGTTGTCGAACATGGTGATACGCAGCAGACGACTCCTTCGTGTCCAGATGTGGGCCCAACGATATCGTCAATTACAATTGCAGTGGCCATTGGATCGTCGACATTGGGCTTTGGATCAATGAAAATGTGTAGTGTTGTCGGAAGGATTACAGTTTTGTTACACAGGTCGTCTCCACAAACGCCGTCATCAAAGTGAATGGCGGTTGGACATGTGCACCGTCCTAGGGACGGAGGCTGGTGGAAGCATTACTATGCCATAGGAGACAGTCTGCAGCCCCTGGGACGTGTGTTAGTAATCGAAGACGCACTGCACTGTCTGCTGTGGACCACCTGCACCCCCCCCCCCCTCCCCCCCGTCTTGATGTCTTCCCGGCCGGTGATGTCATCTTCCAGCAGGATAATTGCCCGTGTCTCAAAGTCAGAACCGTGCTACAGTGGTTTGAGGAGCATGGCAGTGTACTCACATTGATTTCTTGGCTCGATGTGAAACGAGTGGAACCTATTTGGGCCGCTATCATGCGCCATCAACGACGACACTAATCAGTGGCCTGCTGTTTAAAAATTTACATCTACATCTACATCTATACTCCGCGAGCCACCTTACGGTGTGTGGCGGAGGGTACTTATTGTACCACTATCTGATGCCCCTTCCCTGTTCCATTCACGAATTGTGCGTGGGAAGAACGACTGCTTGTAAGTCTCCGTATTTGCTCTAATTTCTCGGATCTTTTCGTTGTGATCATTACGCGAGATATATGTGGGCGGTAGTAATATGTTGCCCATCTCTTCCCGGAATGTGCTCTCTCGTAATTTCGATAATAAACCTCTCCGTATTGCGTAACGCCTTTCTTGAAGTGTCCGCCACTGGAGCTTGTTCAGCATCTCCGTAACGCTCTCGCGCTGACTAAATGTCCCCATGACGAATCGCGCTGCTTTTCGCTGGATCATGTCTATCTCTTCTATTAATCCAACCTGGTAAGGGTCCCATACTGATGAGCAATACTCAAGAATCGGACGAACAAGCGTTTTGTAAGCTACTTCTTTCGTCGATGAGTCACATTTTCTTAGAATTCTTCCTATGAATCTCAACCTGGCGCCTGCTTTTCCCACTATTTGTTTTATGTGATCATTCCACTTCAGATCGCTCCGGATAGTAACTCCTAAGTATTTTACGGTCGTTACCGCTTCCAATGATTTACCACCTATGGCATAATCGTACTGGAATGGATTTCTGCCCCTATGTATGCGCATTATATTACATTTATCTACGTTTAGGGAAAGCTGCCAGCTGTCGCACCACGCATTAATCCTCTGCAGGTCCTCCTGGAGTACGTACGAGTCTTCTGATGTTGCTACTTTCTTGTAGACAACCGTGTCATCTGCAAATAGCCTCACGGAGCTACCGATGTTGTCAACTAAGTCATTTATGTATATTGTAAACAATAAAAGTCCTATCACGCTTCCCTGCGGTACTCCCGAAATTACCTCTACATCTGCAGATTTTGAACCGTTAAGAATGACATGTTGTGTTCTTTCTTCTAGGAAATCCTGAATCCAATCACAAACCTGGTCCGATATTCCGTAAGCTCGTATTTTTTTCACTAAACGTAAGTGCGGAACCGTATCAAATGCCTTCCTGAAGTCCAGGAATAAGGCATCAATCTGCTCGCCAGTGTCTACGGCACTGTGAATTTCTTGGGCAAATAGGGCGAGCTGAGTTTCACATGATCTCTGTTTGCGGAATCCATGTTGGTTATGATGAAGGAGATTTGTATTATCTAAGAACGTCATAATACGAGAACACAAAACATGTTCCATTATTCTACAACAGATTGACGTAAGCGAAATAGGCCTATAATTATTCGCATCTGATTTATGACCCTTCTTGAAAATGGGAACGACCTGCGCTTTCTTCCAGTCGCTAGGTACTTTACGTTCTTCCAGCGATCTACGATAAATTGCTGATAGAAAGGGGGCAAGTTCTTTAGCATAATCACTGTAGAATCTTAAGGGTATCTCGTCTGGTCCGGATGCTTTTCCGCTACTAAGTGATAGCAGTTGTTTTTCAATTCCGATATCGTTTATTTCAATATTTTCCATTTTGGCGTCCGTGCGACGGCTGAAGTCAGGGACCGTGTTACGATTTTCCGCAGTGAAACAGTTTCGGAACACTGAATTCAGTATTTCTGCCTTTCTTCGGTCGTCCTCTGTTTCGGTGCCATCGTGGTCAACGAGTGACTGAATAGGGGATTTAGATCCGCTTACCGATTTTACATATGACCAAAACTTTTTAGGGTTCTTGTTTAGATTGGTTGCCAATGTTTTATGTTCGAATTCGTTGAATGCTTCTCTCATTGCTCTCTTCACGCTCTTTTTCGCTTCGTTCAGCTTTTCCTTATCAGCTATGATTCGACTACTCTTAAACCTATGATGAAGCTTTCTTTGTTTCCGTAGTACCTTTCGTACATGATTGTTATACCACGGTGGATCTTTCCCCTCGCTTTGGACCTTAGTCGGTACGAACTTATCCAAGGCGTACTGGACGATGTTTCTGAATTTTTTCCATTTTTGTTCCACATCCTCTTCCTCAGAAATGAACGTTTGATGGTGGTCACTCAGATATTCTGCGATTTGTGCCCTATCACTCTTGTTAAGCAATTATATTTCCCGTCCTTTCTTGGCATTTCTTATTACACTTGTAGTCATTGATTCAACCACTGACTTATGATCACTGATACCCTCTTCTACATTCACGGAGTCGAAAAGTTCCGGTCTATTTGTTGCTATGAGGTCTAAAACGTTAGCTTCACGAGTTGGTTCTCTAACTATCTGCTCGAAGTAATTCTCGGACAAGGCAGTCAGGATAATGTCACAAGAGTCTCTGTCCCTGGCTCCAGTTCTGATTGTGTGACTATCCCATTCTATACCTGGTAGATTGAAGTCTCCCCCTATTACAATAGTATGATCACGAAACTTCTTCACGACGTTCTGCAGGTTCTCTCTGAGGCGCTCAACTACTACGGTTGCTGATACAGGTGGTCTATAGAAGCATCCGACTATCATATCTGACCCACCTTTGATACTTAGCTTAACCCAGATTATTTCACATTCGCATTCGCTAATAACTTCACTGGATATTATTGAATTCTTTACTGCTGTAAATACTCCTCCACCATTGGCGTTTATCCTATCCTTGCGGTATATATTCCATTCTGTGTCTAGGATTTCGTTACTGTTCACTTCCGGTTTTAACCAACTTTCCGTTCCTAATACTATATGCGCACTATTTCCTTCAATAAGAGATACTAATTCAGGAACCTTGCCCTGGATACTCCTGCAGTTTACCAATATTACGTTAACTTTTCCTGTTTTTGGTCTCTGAGGACGGACGTTCTTTATCAACGATGATAATGTCCTCTCTGGTAAGCCGTCAGGTATTTTATCGTTTCGCCCAAGGGGGGGTCCCTCTAACCTAAAAAACCCCCGTGTGCACGCCACACGTACTCTGCTACCCTAGTAGCTGCTTCCGGTGTGTAGTGGTGCACGCCTGACCTGTCTAGGGGGGCCCTACAGTTCTCCACCCAATAACAGAGGTCGATGAATTTGCAACCATTATAGTCGCAGAGTCGTCTGAGCCTCTGGTTTAGACCCTCCACACGGCTCCAAACCAGAGGACCGCGATCGACTCTGGGCACTATGCTGCAGATATTAAGCTCAGCTTGCACTCCGCGTGCGATGCTGGTTGTCTTCACCAAATCAGCCAGCCGCCGGAAGGAACCAAGGATGGCCTCAGAACCCAAGCGGCAGGCGTCATTCGTTCCGACATGTGCTACTATCTGCAGCCGGTCACACCCAGTGCGTTCAATAGCTGCCGGAAGGGCCTCCTCCACATTACGGACGAGACCCCCCGGCAAGCACACCGAGTGCACACTGGCATTCTTCCCCGACCTACCCGCTATTTTCCTGAGGGGCTCCATAACCCGCATAACGTTGGAGCTCCCTATAACTAATAGGCCCGCCCTCTGTGACTGTCGGGACCTTGCCGGAGAATCGGCCACTGGCCCAACAGGCGAGGCATCCTGTGGTGGCTCGGAAACGATGTCATCACCACTAGGAAGCACCCCGTACCTGTTGGAAAGGGGTAAGGCAGCTGCCACGCGGCCAGATCCCACCTTCGCCTTTCGGCCAGGCACGCGCGAGCCCACCACTGTCCGCCATTCACCCTGGAGTGATGGCTGACCGGTAAGATGCTCACTGCCGGAAGACGCAGCGACATCAGGGGTTCCATGTGATTCCAAGGCCACCGAAGTAGGCATAGGTCTCACCACAGTTGCCCCAACGCCACTACGAGCCGATGCCTGCGCCTCGAGCTCGATGAGCCTAACAGACAAAGCCTCCACCTGCCCCCGAAGAGTGGCCAATTCTCCTTGCGTCCGCTCACAACAACCACAGTCCCTACACATGACTATGTTTACCCTACTCATGACTTTTGCGTGGACATCTGGTGCGAAGTACCTCCACAAGCCTACCAACAAACTGAGACGCAAAATCGTTGTATTGCGTTCCAGAGCTGAACCAACAAGTTATTAAGCAGATTATCACAATATTTCGGCTCGTCGGTCTATAATCTATATGAAAACTTCCGGTGTCTCCAGATATCTTCCATTTATACAATCATTTTCCATTTCTCTTAAAGTAACTGCATCGGAAGGTATATCGGACGTTACATCCCTTGGGGCGTACCTGAGGTAGACAACAGATTTATTATCTCTGGTCTCCTGGATTTTTCACGAGCTAACGGCAAACACCCGCTGCGAAACTCAGGGCGCCCGATCTACTGTGCGTGCTTGTTAGCGCTTCATCTCCTGGGCTGCGCGATATGAGAGCTCCCAGCAATTTGTTGGCCGCCCGCTGGGGCCAGCCGGCCGTTCCCACGGGGCGCCGGGGTTCCGGAGGGCTCGTGATGGCCGCCACGAAGGGCGGACCCTCTGGTTAGCGGTCAGGCGGCGGCATTCATCACCGCCATCACGGCGCGCCGGCTATGGTGATGGAGTGGGGGCCGCCGGGATCCGGAAGAGAGAGTCCTGGGACACTGGGCCGCAGGTGATGTATTGTCTGGGGGCCATAAATCCTGGTCCGCGCTGTCGCAGGACGCGCACCTGCCCCACGCCTCGCCACAGCCTTTCATGGTCCTCTCCTCCCTTTCGTTCTCGTGAGATCGCAACAGCTAATCTATCTGTACACCAAGTGAGATTAAGACCTTATTAAGAAGGCTGCGATGCAGATATTAAAAATTACGGGTAATTATGGAATAATAGAGACTTGGAACCTGTACAGTGGGTTCTCTGCACTGTGCGAAGGAGTGGACGGAGGGAGGGGGGGGGGAGGGGGGAGGAGCTGCGACGAAGTTGCACAAGTCCAAGACGCCAGCCCGTATTCCCGGTAATCGCCTTTAAGGGGCCCGAATATTGCCGCCGATGTGCACCAGAAGTGGAAGGACACCTATCGCCTTATATGCACACCATATGCTGTTCTGGTAAATTATATAATGCAGTCAACTATTCAGACACCACTACAATTAAAATCTATAATTTACATGCATTCTGAAGAGACGACTTCAAATTTTTACGAAGGCTGGGATTCGAACCTGGATCTCCTACTGACTAGGCAGACTTGCTAACCACTATACCACACTGGCACAGTGGCTTTACAGAACTGCACAGACTAGCCTATTATACCTCCCTTCTCTACCCAAAACCCTATTTACACGTCAGCCCACTGGTATTATCCTAAACTCGTACAGCGTGGCAGAGGTTCTTTAGTTGTATTGGAAAAGCGTGTCAGCGTTGAGAGAAAAGGGGAATCTACCTTCTCAACCCAAAACCCCGTTTACAAATCAGCCCACTGGTATTATCCTAAACTCGTACAGCGTTGCAGAGGCTCTTCAGTGGTATTGGAACAGTATCTCAGCGTTGAGAGAAAAAAGGAATCCTGCCTGAAATCCAGGCATGGTCATTTAATCAGATAAAAATATAGTTCTCCAGGCATGTACATAGTGAATGAGACTCGGGTCTAACCCGAGCCTTGGTGCAAATTTTTATTCGCCACTTCAGTCTGCATATTCAGAAGGATGTAGGCTGCAGTACATACTGGGAGATGAAGCAGCTTGCACAGGATAGAGTACCATGGAGAGCTGCATCAAAGCAGTCTCAGGACTGAAGACCACAACAGCAACATTTAGTCAACGTATACATGGTGAGTCACTAACTATTGCCACCTAGAATAACTCTGAAAGTATGGTAGTGGCTACAAAATTTGTGGGACAAATGTTGCATTGGACAACGAGGGCCATAACATGACGTTGGATTTTTGTTGCTAGGTGAGGCCGCTTCAAAGATATGAATGTCAACTTTGTTTTTTGTTTTTTTTTAATGGGACGCTACAGTTTGGTACTTATTTTCTGATAGCGGCTATCGAGACGAATCCAGTGATGTGTAATAGATGTCTCTGAAAGTCAAATAAGGTCACATAGGTGGCCAGAACGTCCATTTACAGAAGGTGTTCAAAGTGATGACCATTGGTATGAATGCAGTGCTGCAATCTTCTTATCATGGATTAAGTGGTATTCCTTATCACTTCGCCACTTATCGAAGCACATCCTCTGACAATTCTCTCTCGTATATCATGCAAATAGTAAATATTCGCCTAATACTGCATATCCATCTAACGTGCCATTGCTGTGTAAACACCATTCGATGGTTTCACAATACAATACTAACAGGAACGGTAAGACTAGTATCCTCCAATCAAGCAATTGTGAATGATGTATTCATTCGGAGAACAAGTCGATATACGTCTCATTTACAGAGAATGCTAAAGAAATTCAATGAGAGCTAGAGACATACGCTGAAAGTTATCCTCAAGGTACTCACCCTACACGCCGTACATTTAAATATGTGTATGATAAATTGAGAACAACTGGATCTTTAACGCATCGGAAACATATCCAGCAAAGGAAAGTTACTAACGAGGAAACGGAAATTGGTACTCTCGCCACTGTAGTTCGAGATCCTTGTGTTAGTTCGCGTCAAAACGCAAGGGAATGTGGTATGAGCCAAAGTAGTGTTGTTAATGTTCCGCATCGCCATAAGTATTATCCTTACCAAATCAGTCTCCACCAAGAATTAACTAGTGTGGACTGTATGCGTCACATTGAATTCTTCTGATGGGCTCAACTTCAGATTCAGAGGGATGACTCATTCATTAATTCGATTTTATTTACTGACGACGCTACATTCACAAACAGTGGAAATTTTAATTTGCATAAGATGCATTATTGTGCAACTAAATATCCATGTTGGCTGAGGCAAGTTGCACACCAAAAACCCTGTGAATATATGGTGTGGGATCCTGGAGGACAGTATTGTAGGTCCCTATTTTATCGAAGGAAATCTTAATGGGAGGAAGTACGCCACATTCCTGCTAGAAACATTAGGACTCTTATTGGAAGAAACATCTTTAGGAACAAGGAACAGAATGTCGTATCAACACGATGGGTGTCTGACACATTTTTTGCTGATGGCTAGAAATGAGTTGCAGAGATTATTCCCATATCGTTGGATTGGACGCGGAGGAGATTTGTCTTGGCCTTCTCGTTCACCAGACTCGACTCCTCTGCTTTTTTTTCTAGCGGGGATTCGTAAAAGATATTGTTGGTAAATACGTTCCAACTATAGTTGAAGATATGCGAGAGAGAATTGTCAGACTACGTTCTTTGATAAGTGCCGAAGTGATAAGGAATGCCACTTAATCTATGATAAGAAGATTGCAGCACTGTATTCATACCAATGGTCATCACTTCGAACACCTTCTGTAAATGGACGTTCATGCCGCCTTTGTGACCTTCGTTGACCTTCAAAGACCTTACTATTACACATCATTGGATTCGTCTCGATAGTCGCTATCAGAAAATAAGTACCAAACTATACCATCCCATAAAAAAAGAAAAGAAAGAGGAAAGATCAAAGTTGACCTTCATATCTCTGAAGCGACCCCACCTAGCAACAAAAAACCAACGTCATATTATGGCCCCCGTTGTCCCATTAAACTATAGTCCCACAAAATTTTCAGCTCCTATCATACTTTCGGAGTTATTGGTGGTGGCAAAAGTTAGTAACTCACTTTGCATATATCTTAAACTTTTGTCTTGTAAAGGTTCCTGCAACCATGTAGTTTTGTTTGATTAAAGCAACTATGCCTGGGTTTCCCCCAGGGCCCCTCGTTTCATTCGATGCTGAGGCACTACTCCAACACATCTGGAAAGTCTCTGCAATGCTCTTCAAATTTAGTGGTAACACCAAGAGGGCTGAGACTTCAGTGAGAATTCGGAATGAAGAGGGACACGTGCTCGGGTAGTCCTTGCAGTTGTGTCTTTACACCGCCCAGGATTGTGTAGTGGTTAGCGCATCTTCTAGTGAGCAGGAGGCCCGTGTTGGAATCTCGGCCTTGGTACAAATTTTCATTCACCGCTTCAGTCTGCGTGTATAAATCCTACATGTTTGAGACATGCAAAAGTCACTTGAACAATACGTTTCATTTGCGTAAAATTTATAAGACAGAAATTGATGTTTAATATAGATACGAGGTTAACTGGTATAAGAATACAGTAATTCAATACAGCAAGTACTAAAAAGTAACATCAAAAGCAGCCAGCATGAGGAGACGGCCTCCCTGTGATTCCCTTGCACTTGCAGCTGGGACGTGGTAAAGCTCATTTCTAGTTTAGGACTGGGGGTATTCATTCCTATTGGAGACTAGATTTACTGCAGGTGACGTTAAGAGGCGTACTGCTACGCCGTCTTGGCAACTAAGAGTAATGTTAATACTCGAATTCTCCTGAAATGCTACAAATCCCACTTACAGTTAAACTACATTTGTGAGCTTTTCGTGCTTGGTCTTAGTATGAGAGTGTGAACGTTGCCCACGAATCGGTCACTACAATCTGTCCATTATTTTCATGCGGAACTGATGGATTAATCTTTGCTGATACCTTGGAAAGAAGTCGCCGTAACAAGCATAAATATATTTAGTGTAGATTCCATCAATTTGCCTCTTTGAGATTTTGTGGAGGACGCGTGGTTTCCTATGACGACTTTCAGTAGCGCGATGGTGGTTAAGAATACAAACTTACAGTAAACTTTGGAACAATCTGTCTGTTTCGAAGAAACTGGCAAGGCTGGAGGTTAGTTGCAGCACGGCATGTTTGCTGTTGTTGGCAGTTATTCGAAGTGGTGGCTCATTTTCAAGATTTTGCATTAATTCATTCGTATGGAGTTTGTATCCAATGGTTCAATTTTCACTAATTTTGCATGTTAATTTGCTATGAATTAAGAATGCCAACATATATCCATCCATGTAGTGTTAGAAACTTTCCTTGTCTCTGTTAATTTTCTTGGCTTGAATCTAGTTAGCAAATTTCTCTTATTTTATTCAGTCCGACTCATTACGTAATCAGTCACTCTTTTCATCAATTTAGCTCACTGTAAGCTGTTCATAACGTAAGTACATATTTGAGTCTTCGTGATTGATTGTACTTTCAGTTCATGACAAAGTGTTTTTCAGAAGCCAGGTGACTTGTGTTCGATGCTAACTAGATTTTATGAGCAACTGTAAGGTCTAATTGAATAATCTGTCTGTCATTTCCGTATGTATAAGTCAGCACATTGAAGATCAGCAGTCTTTACGTCTCACGTTTAGAAAGTGCACTGAATTCTGCATTCAGGTAGGTCGATACTTAAGTGGGCACCTTGCTTAAGTGAAAATCCTATCATCACAACATCCATCTGAACACAGTGGTGATGTTTTCGACGACAGTACCGTTAAAGAAGAGGTACTTAACATGATTTTTCGAAATTGGTTCACAAAAGAAGACGAACTAAATATTCCGGAGCTCGAATCAGCAATAACTGTCAACACGAGCAACTTATAAGTAAATATCCTTGGTGTAGCAAAGCAACTTGAAACTCTTCCGAAGAGCAAGGCTACCGGTCCAGATTGTATACCAACCAGGTTCTGTTCAGAGTATGCTGATACAATAACTCCATGCTTAACAATCATGTACAACAGCTCGCTCGTAGAAAGGAAACAGGAGCCATCCGCTGACCTGCAGATCCATATAACTAAGGCTGGTAACATTGAGAATTATGAGTGCAACGGGAATTTCACTGCTAATGATAAGGAGACAGCGCGTAGATGGGAAGAGTATATCGAAGGACTATATGGAGGGGGGGGGGAGATCTGTCTGATGTGATCGAAGAAGAGTACGCAATGGAAGGTTTATGTTCGTTTATCCCGCGCGCTCTCGAGAGTGGAACAGTAGAGAAGTAGCAGAGAATTTTTCCTGGTTGTATGGCCGTGGTGCATGGAACTTTTCAGTCCCTGACGTTTCGTCCAAGGTTACGTTGGACATCTTCGGAGGTACTCCTGGTTGTTCTGAGTCTTGTCGGCAACTCTCAGCACAACCCGGAGCGCCTCCGAAGATGTCCAACGAAGCCTTGGACGAAACGTCAGGGATTGAAGAGTTCCATGGACCACGGCCATACAACCCGGATGAATTCTCAGCAGCTGAAACCCGGTCGTGAAAGCCTTCACGGTATAAGTAGAGAAGTAACTTAAAAGTGGTCGGTGAACCCTATGGCAGCCTCTAAATTTTGAATTGCAGGGTAATCATGTAGACGTTAATGTAGACGTAGAACACAACCAGTTTCCAACAGCGTATAATCCACATATAGAAATTAGTTCGTTTACTAAAATTGATAAGAATTTCAAATAAATTGATTTGTATGCAGTTGATTCATATATATCACCTAGGTGACTAATAAATCTTTAACAGAACATTTACTCGCTGCTGTAACTCTCATGACAATAATTAAGTAACCTATGATCGCAACTCTGCAGAAAGAGGACCGTTTCTTGTGCTTACCAGACAAAATAAATATTATTTCCACTTATTATTCTGCAACTTACACATTATTTGAAATAACCTGTGAGTATTGCTGCCAGCGATGTCTTAAATGAGCGAAATTTTGTAATGTTGTTGTAATATTATGCTAAAAACATTTCATTAATGAACACAGACGTATTTCATTACGTATGTATTTGGAGTATTCTCATTGCTGGTGGCATGATATGATATACGAATACAGATGTAATTGTCATATTTTCAAACAGCGCCCTCTCTTTGCATACTGGAGCCAACCTAGATATTCATGTATGAACATCAGCAGATTTGGATTAGTTCCAATAAATAATTGAGGACGTAGAGTGCAAGTGCTACTGTGAGGTGAAGGTGCTGGCACAGGAGGAGAAATCGTGACAGGTCACATCAAACGAGTCACAAGACTGTTCTCTCAGAGAAAGATCGCATGCAACACACGTCTCTACTACCAGAGTAATGGTGTTTTATATTAGTCACAACGTCTGCTCCTACCGGCAGCTGCCTCGAAGGAGATAAGTATTAGCTTCATAGCAAATTGGTACTGGAATATAAGGAAACCGGTGGGACACAACAAGTATCAGGACATGCTTTTCTACAGTGCGTCTGATTAAAATTTATTTAATTTAAGTCTTGACCCATTATTTCTAGATAATAGCGTCTGAAACGGCATTGTTCTGAAATATTCTAAAAGATTCAAATACCATTAAGAGGAAAGTCTTTGCTAATACAAAGTTAATAACTATATCCTACAAGTAACTGTACAACCAAACCACTGCATTTGCATTCGGTATCGAAAACACTCATCAAATCTCGGAACCTGTTTCGGTCGATTTGCAGTGGACGTCACAACTCGGAATTAGACAGAATGTCAAGGTCAGCGTCTATGCCACAAATTCTCATGAAGAAAGTTTTGTCACTGGAGAGTTGACATTGGTGGGGAAAAAGTGTCATCGTCTCATAACATTACTTTCTTTTCTTTTTTATTTATTTTGACACATTCCAGTGCGTGCATGAAGACTCGGATATTTCTCCTCTGAGTTTTCTTTTTCTATTAAGAAGGACAAATTTCTGAAAGCGGATAATTGTTACACAAGAAGAGAACAAATTATTAACGTTGTCTTAAGAGAGCAAGTCAGCCCCACTAAAGAATGAAAATTCAGCTGTCTTAAACATATGGCACTTTTAACGAAAACAGAATATAATGGATAAAAAAGTTTATTACATGCTTGTAATGCGTTGTAGGTTATGGGTTGCGAGGTTTTGAGTTATCGGTCTTGGTTTGTAGATTATGGTTGTTGGTTATAACATGTCGGCTACAGGGCGGGGGTTTTGGTTATGGATTGTGGGTCATGGGTTGTCGCTTATGGATATTGGATTACGAATTGTAGTTCATGAGTTGTGAGTTGTGGATAATGAGTTGTAGGGTACGAGTTTCTGTCGAGGGAGTAAATTTAGTAAAAGCATTCCAATGGTTCCTCTGTCCTACCCAGACGCAAATCGTACATAGAAAGTTTACCTCTCGTTTATTAAGCTGATTAATTTTCATTTGAGAAGTATCTCCCTTTAATACAAGCGGACGCAGTGCTTCATGGTTCCCATTTCTACCGCTATGTGTCTAATACTTTCAATTAGGCCCGATAAATTGAGATGTGGGTAATCAAACTCGCTAGGAAAGATAGTACTCTAATTTAAAAATGAAGCAACGAATAACGCAACAAGGTTGAATTGCACATGGAACAATACGTGCACATTAGGGACTGTAAGACTTTCTTTCCTTTGATACTGTGAATTCAGTTAGTCGCATGAAGTGCATAATGCATACAATGGATATGCCTGGATTGAAAATTCATAGAATATGGTCATTATCTCAGTGGTATGGATGAAGGAGACAAAATAACGCTAAGAGAGAATTTCAATTATCATTCTGATTTATTCCGATAATATTTAATAAAACTATTACTCTCTGTGACAAAACATACATGAAGCACTCACTATCTCTTGCACTCGTCAAACCGGAAACATAGACAACACTTCGTTGTCAATTACATCCACTAATGATTAAAATGGGTAAAAATGAATGTTACTGAATGGTGGCCTCTTAACACCATTTAGTTATTGTCACACCTTTTTAATGCACGGAGAAGGAAAGGATACCACCTTTCACTCTCTCAAACATTACTTGTGTTACTTCCTCGCAGATTAAAACTGTGTGCCGGACCGAGACTCAAACTCGGGACCTTTGCCTGTCGCGGCCAAGTGCTCTACTAACTGAGCTACCCAAGCAGGTAGGAGACGAGATACTGGCAGAAGTAAAGCTGTGAGGACGGGGCGTGAGTCGTGCTTGGGTAGCTCAGTTGGTAGAGCACTGGCCCGCGAAAGGCTAAGGTCCCGAGTTCGAGTCTCGGTCCGGCACACAGTTTTAATCTGCCAGGAAGTTTCATATGAGCGCACACTCCACTGCAGAGTGAAAACCTCATTCTGATTACTTGTGTTACTTCACATGCAGTACCATGCGGATAAGTTCATGTTGAAACAGCGTAATATCCAACCGCAATGCAACGTGAGCGAAACAGCCCAGGCTTCATGACTCCACATTATTCATGCTATGATTAACGAAAGGCAACCGTTATGAATGCTGGCAACACGTGGCCAAGTTCGACAACAAAGAAACGAGTAAAATAAATCGTCGAATCATGGAAAATTTAAATAGCTTGTATCTGGAACTAAACTATGCAACAAATGAAACATTAATGAACCTAGAATGAAATTTTCACTCCACAGCGGAGTGTGCGCTGATATGAAACTTCCTGGCAGGTTAAAACTGTGTGCCGGAACGAGACTAGAACTCGGGACCTTTGCATTTCGCGGGCAAGGGCTCTACCAACTGAGCTACCCAAGCACGACTCACGCCCCGTCCTCACAGATTTACTTCTGCCAGTATCTCGTCTCCTACCTTCCAAACTTCACAGAAGCTCTCCTGTTAACCTTGCAGCACTAGCACTCCTGGAAGAGCACTTGCCCGCGAAAGGCAAAGGTCCTGAGTTCTAGTCCCGGTCAGGCACACAGTTTTAATTTGCCAGGCAGTGTCATATCAGCGCACACTCCGCTGTAGAGTGAAAATTTCATGCTAGAAACATCCCCCAGGCTGTGGCTAAGTCATGTCTCCGCAATATCCTTTCTTCCAGGAGTGCTAGTTCTACAAGTTTCGCAGGAGAGCTTCTGTGTAGTTTGGAAGGTAGGAGACGAGGTACTGGCGGAATTAAAGCTGTGAGGACGGGGCATGAGTCGTGCTTGGGTAGCTCAGTCGGTAGAGCACTTGCCCGCGAAAGGCAAAGGTCCCGAGTTCGAGTCTCGGTCCGGCACACAGTTTTAATCTGCCAGTAAATTTCATTAACGTACCCCTCTGCTATTGACCTAAGAACAAATACCGTTGTTTCATGCCCTCAATCACCTCGCGCCCAAGTCCGCTAGTTGAAACACATTAATCTGAAAAATTTCTACAAATACAATATCGCTGAACGTTTGCCGGTATTAATTCACGCCTGAGCATGTTTCATAATCAATGGTACCCCAAAAGACCTACATTATGAATAACGTTTCTCACCATCGATGACGATCGCCGCACCCCTGCGTCCGTCTCGTGCAATCGGCGGCCCCAGAGTGTCCTAACATGGCGCGTTCCAGAACCAACAGCCAGTCGTTCAAAAAACTGGTGGTGGGGGTAGGACCTCAGTGAGAACCAACCTCACATACTCTGCCCTGCTCATTCCCACTATCTTTATAATCACGAACTCTGCCGAATCTGCTCTCGTTGTTATGTTGGTGCTAAACTACTCTACTGCTACCATCTTTGACTAACCCAGATTAGTACATATTCCATGCATAATTACGTTGATCCATCCACATACATGACGGGATCATAGGATGAGAGAGGAGATGTGATACCAACAGAAGAAAAAATATACACAAAAGCATTCTTGAATCCAGAGGTTAATTAACTAGGCGAAACATTGAAAGGACGCTCTCAGCGTAAAATGAATTATTAAACATGTAGAAATTAATCAGTTAGTTAAATGAAGCGTAAACCTGTGACGTTTCAACATGACCATTGCATTTTCATAAGGTGTCTGTCCAAGGTGTCTATCCTAACAGGAAAAGAATGCTGTTTTCACACACCACAGACAAAAAAGTATAAAGCGGACACTGTCCTCTGCTGGATGATCCGGCTGTGCTTTGAAAGAACTGTCAGCTTGAATTTCCGAGACATAGATACGTACAACCTCACAACATGAAGTCACAGTTGCATGATAGTATCTTCCTTTATCTCTCCGCGTATCTAGTTTCAGCAGAAGAATCATCAGCTTCTTCGTTAAAGGATTGTGCTACTCAGCCAGCTCATGGCCCACTCGTTTCCTTGCTCCTCCAAGGTCTCTCTTGTTGGTAGGTCGGTAAGTTCGATATCTCCACGTTTTCAATGGTTTTTGGGCTGATATAAACATATGATGCCTAGTCCAGCAGTTCCCGTTCTTCCTTATTTAGTCAATTACCTGTATACTTTTAATTACTTCCACATGCCCTTATTTCTAATCATGTTTTCCTTAGAGCTGTAACTGCTCGATTAAACGCTATAGCAGTTGCCTACAAAACTGTTTCTTCCCTCTGTGTTAGCGTCCACGTTCCCCTCGCTTAGGACTGGATTGAAATTGTCGTTGTTTTCTTAAACTTGTAATATTCATCAGAAATTATTGAAGTATGTCACAACGACAATTTCAGTCCTGTCCTAAGCGAGGGGAACGTGGACGCTAACACAGAGGGAAGAAAGAGTTTTGTAGGCAACTGCTATAGCGTTTAATCGAGCAGTTACAGCTCTAAGGAAAACATGATTAGAAATAAGGGCATGTGGAAGTAATTAAAAGTATACAGGTAATTGACAAAATAAGGAAGAATGGGAACCGCTGGACTAGGCATCATATGTTTATATCAGCCCAAAAACCATTGAAAACGTGGAGATATCGAACTTACCGACCTACCAACAAGAGAGACCTTGGAGGAGCAAGGAAACGAGTGGGCCATGAGCTGGCTGAGTAGCACAATCCTTTAACGAAGAAGCTGATGATTCTTCTGCTGAAACTAGATACGCGGAGAGATAAAGGAAGATACTATCATGCAACTGTGACTTCATGTTGTGAGGTTGTACGTATCTATGTCTCGGAAATTCAAGCTGACAGTTCTTTCAAAGCACAGCCGGATCATCCAGCAGAGGACAGTGTCCGCTTTATACTTTTTATAATGCCTATCTCTCTCTTAACATTAAGATATATCTCTGATACCTGAAGTTTGACACTTTGTTACAGCAAGTCAAAGATGCACAAAAACCTCTTTCCCGTTTTTGGCCATAATTTCTTTTGTTAAATCACAATCTAGATCAAGCGTTATTGAAATATTGTAATAGAAACTGTTTAATGGGGCGATCAGATGCATGGAATAGCATCTCCCTACACTATTCCACGTTGTTGATGTTGTAAGTAGGCTGTTCAGGTTTTTATGTTGGTAACGTCAGGTAGCGCCCTGTATGAAAATCACTGACTGCTGTGTGCAATCTGTGGCTGGTTTGCATTGTTGGAATTTGCTATTGTAGTGTTGGACAGTTAGCTGGTAACAGCGTGTAGCATTGCGCAGTTGGAGGTGAGCCGCCAGCAGTGGTGGATGTGGGGAGTGAGATGGCGGAGTTTCGAGAGTGGATGATCTGGACGTGTGTCCATCAGAGAGTAAATTTGTAAGACTGGATGTCATGAACTTATATATATATTATGACTTTTGAACACTATTAAGGTAAATACATTGTTTGTTCTCTAACAAAATCTTGCATTTGCTAACTATGCCTATCAGTAGTTAGTGCCTTCAGTAGTTAGAATCTTTTATGTAGCTGCCAGTATTCGAGCTCGCTGTATTGCAGTAGTTCGAGTAACGAAGATTTTTGTGAGGTAAGTGATTCATGAAAGTTGTAGGTTATTTTTAGTCATGGCCATTCTTTTGTAGGGATTGTTGAAAGTCAGATTGCGTTGTGCTAAATATATTGTGTGTCAGTTTGGTGTTGATCAGAATAAGTAAAGAGAGAAATGTCTGAGTACGTTCAGTTTTGCTCAGCTGTTTGAAAATCAAATAACGCAAGGGGTTTACCAGTACAGTAATTCATAAATTTTTCTAAGGGGACGTTTCAAGGTGTTGTCATTGGATGCTCTTTCTGAAGTCTATAAATGACATACAGGTCTCTACGTCAAACTCTTCATGTGTTTTGATTGATTATTTTTGTGTGAAAACTGAGTCTATACTTGAAAACTGCATTTTACTTCCCTTCAAACTTATGAGCCAGTAATTACTTATCTGCTTAAAACTGAGTTGAAATTACGTCTGGGAAGTGGAATATAATATATTTATTTAATTTTAATGTATCATTAGATCATAAACTCGTGGTTTTGGTGTGAAACCGTTGTAGTGACGCCAGCTTCAGGAGACCTGTACATAAGAATTCGCACATTTTTGTTTATTATAGTGAATGTTTTTAATTATGTCTACATAAACGTATGAAAGCGACGCTATACAGTGCCACGTGTGGTCCTAGGCTACTTATTCTGAAGATGGCCGCATTGGTCGAGTTAAAGATACAAAAAAAAAAAAAGATACTAACGACTTATAGGTGGTCTACGGCTTTAATTTCTATCTGACGCTGTTCCCTTGCAGCCGGCCAGTGTGGCCGTGGGGTTCTAGGCGCTACAGTCTGGAACCGCGCTACCGCTACGGTCGCAGGTTCGAATCCTGCCTCGTGCATGGATGTGTTTGATGTCCGTATGTTAGTTAGCTTTAAGTAGTTCTAAGTTCTAGGGGACTGATGGCCTCAGCAGTTAAGTCCCATAGTGCTCAGAGGCATTTGAATTTTGTATTCCCTTACAAGCAAATGCCTACACTCGCTAAATTGAAGTATTATTACAAAGTAAAAAGAAATGAACATGTAATCAGAAATGCAGAATTCATAACATGTAGGGGGTTATTTCAGTTCTTCGCGTTTAATCCCCACAAGCAAAAGCAGTACTCATGATAAGGTTGAAAGTATTCTGATCCTTTTATCTTACAAAATTCATTTTTGGACATCTAACACATCCATCTCTTTCGTTTGGGATTCTGATTTCTGTTGCAATATGTACAACGTTTAAAAGTGTTCTTCATAGACATGTGTACTGCTGTATTAGTACTCGCTGACTTTGAGATGTAGGGCTTGAAATGATGTCTTGGAATATCTGTCTTCCCCCTCCCCAATGGCTATGATACATACGCCGCAATAAGTGCTGTAGCTACCTCACACCTGAAAGATTTCAATGGCGTCTTGGGCAAGTTACTGGAAAGTTTATTAAACGTATGTGCTCTGAACAGTGACATCCTTGAGATGCAAGATATTCAGCGCCACTATTTTCTGCTTGGCGCTCAGTGGCATATTTTGCCTTCAACATGTCTACTTTGTCAACGAATCCTCTGTTCTTATCATAGTATTTGATAATTTTGGGACAGTTGATTTTAGCTATGCTTCTTCCTTTTTGGTAATTATTGCTTTTATTTATTGACCTCCTGACATGAACATCAAAACAATTTAAAAAGAAAAGAAATTACTTCGAAAGTATTTCACAATATGATCACAGAGTTGCGAACATAGTGAGTAATGTGCTCTGGTTTCAAAGACTTACGACATAAATAACCTCAAAATCGAAAATAATTCCGAGGAACAGTGGGTTTGATTAAAACCACCAAAATAACGTAACACTTCCTTAGTAAAACTTCATATACACTTTACATCGTCTAATGTTTAGAAACTGTCACTATTTCCGATTCCATAACTTAAAAAATAGCACCATATACTTTCCTCTGATTTCTATTTGTTTCAAGTAGCGCTGTATCTAAGTAGGGCATGTGGTTCCTGTTTTGCCACCAGTTGACTGTACGGATCAGTTATTTCGTAGTGTATTTAGTGAGAAACCACCATTTCAGTTGACACAAAGTAGAAATTATACAGTGATTTCCTTACGAAATCACTTAGGCTAAAAGGGTTAATTAAACTCTGTGTTATGGTAGCGACAGACAGGAATACAAGAACGATGAAACTTATTTCTTGAGTTATTTTGCCATAAGGGCAACTAATGTCTATATTGCCGATAATAATGTTCTCCCATGACAGTTTTATTTGTCCACAAAATACCGCTCTTAAAAATCACGAGACAACAAATCATACACGTAAGCCGTTTTCGCAGTGCATCAGTCCTTGTGATGAAGGCATTTGTTTTTCTGTATGTCTTCACGGCTAGAAGAAAGCAAGTACAGTTGAACTCAGGGTGAGAGTAAAACAAAACCAAAAGCGAGGGACTCGAACTCGCCCCCTCTGCGCTCACAAAAAGCGACGCACGTGCTTTGCGGCCACGTGAGATTGTAGGGCAGGAGCTTTTAGGGTCCGACACAATAGGCGCGCGACAGAAGTGCTCGAAAGGACAGAGCTGTAAAGGCGCTGCAACGCTGACCCGCAATACACGCGCTGAGAGTCGGGGTTCCCCACGGCTCAGAATATGGATCAAAACAAGGCAGCAGAACGCGACTCTTGGCAGCGAACCTTACAACTGCACGCTGCCTAAATTAATTCACAAATAACTGTCCTGTGGAGGAGAAAAGCAGTAATAACTTCCTTACATCAAAAGGAACTCATTGCTGAAACACGTTCTCTGAACTAACTGTCACACTATAATAGTGTCATTTGCTGTCTGATGCACTGTTATGTCCATGGTAGTCTAAGCAGCCATCATGTGTTTGTCTTTATTTCCGTCACAATGTGTTCATCAGTAATTTTATACATCATTGTATCAAAAACATCCACATTTTTAAAGAATCTTTGTTTAATCATCGATAATTTGTTACCTTCGAGGTACTTCCGAAGACACGCACTGCACATGTTTCAATCTTCCTTTCTGGAATGTAGTTTTCCCTTTGGCGTTTACTTCCTTCAGTAACTTTATATGTAACTCTTCAGACATAAATCTACTTCTTCACACTATACTTTGCAAGCGATCTTACTGTGTATGGTGTAGTGTCTTTGTGGACTTCCATTTTTTACAGTTCCTGTCGTGAATGGTTAATGGAAAGGGCGATTGTTGGTAATCCCCCTAGTGAACTCGGATCTCTACTTTCTTTGTATGAGGGAGCAATACGTTAGTCTACTCTTCTAGGAATTTAAGCTCTAGAAAAGGTAACAGTAAACCACCCATGAAGAAGAAAGCTTATTTCATAGCGTCTGCCACTGAACCTGGCTTTCGCACTTACTAAATGATCCTCAATTTCTTTTTCAATTCTTCTGTATACTATTCTTGTTAGCAACCTGGATGCATGAGCTGTTAAGCTTAATGTGCGATACTTCTCTCACTTTTCGGCTGTTGCTATCTTCGGAATTATGTGGAAAATACTTTTCCGAAAGTGTGATGGTAAGTCGCTAACCTCACATATTCTACACACCAACTTGAATAATCGTTTTATTTCCACTCCCCCAAATGATTTTAGAAATTCCATTGCAACGTTATACATATCCCTTCTGTTTCTACATGTACATCTACATATATAGTTCACATGCCACCGTACAGTACCATTACTAGTCATTTCCTTTCCTGTTCCACAACAAAGCGAGAAAAAACGATTCTCTAGATACCCGCGTATAAGCCCTAATTTATCGAATCTTATCTTCCTGGTCCATAAGAGCAATGAATGTTGACGGTAGCAGAATAATGTGGCAGTCAGCTACAAAAGCCGGTTCTCTAAATTATCTCAGTAGCGTTTTTCGGCAAGAAACGTCACCTGCCCTCCAGGGATTCCCATAGGAGTTCCCGAAGCATCTCCGTAACAATTACGTGCTTTTCGATTCTACCGATAACAAATCTAGCAGCTGGCCTCTGAATTGCTTCGATATCTTCATACCATCCGACCTGGTACAGATCCCAAACACCCGAGCAGTAGTCGAGAATAAGTCTCACGAGTGTTCTATATGCAGTCTCCTTTACAGGGAAACCACTCTTTCCAAAAATTCTCCCAATAATAAGAAGTCGGCCATTCGTCTTCTCTACCACAGTTCCAGCTTGCTCATTCCATTTCACATGCCTCTGCAACGTTACGCTGAGATACTTCAACGACCTGACTGCCCAGCAGGGTACTAGTAATACAGTATCCGACCATAACAGATTTTTTCCTCCTACTCATTCCCATTAACTTACATTTTTCGATATTAAGACCTAGCTGCCATTCATCACACCAACTGGAAATTTTGTCTATATTGTATCTTCCTACTGTCACTCAACTTCGACACCCTACTGCACACCATAGCATCATCAGCAAAGAACCGCAGATTGTTGCCCACCCTGTGCGCTAAATCATTTATACATATAGAAAACAATAGCGGTCCTATCGCTTTTCCCTGGGGCATCCCTGACGATACCTTCGATACCTTTGCTTTTGATGCACACTTGCCTTCGAGAACAACATACTGGGTTCAATTACGTAAGAAGTCTTCGAGTCGCTCATATATCTGTGAACTTATTCCATATGCTCGTGCCTTCGTTTACAATTTGCAAAGGGACCTTGTGTGAAATGCTTTCCAGAAATCTAGAAATACGGAATCTGCCTATTGCCCTTAACCCATAAATCGCAGTATATCATGTGAGAAAAGGTCAAGTTGAGTTTCGTGCGATTCGTGGACATAAGCTTCTCACTCTCAGGAAAGTTTAATATTTTCGAACTGAGAATATGTTCAAAGGTGTGGTACGAAACTGAAATTAGCGATACTGGTCTATAACGTTTTGGGTCCGTTCTTCTATCGTTCTTATACAATGTATGGTCAAAAGTATCCGGACACCCCCAAAATCATAGGTTTTCATATTAGGTGCATTACGCTGCCGCCTACTGCCGGTACTCCATATCAGCGACCTCAGTTGTCGTTAGATATCGTGAGAGAGCAAAATGGGGCGCTCCGCGGAACTCACGGACTTCCAACGTGGTCAGTTGATTGGGTGTTACTTGTGTCATACGTCTGTACGCGAGATTTACACGCTCCTAAACATCCCTAGGTCTACTGTTTCCGATGTGATAGTGAAGTGGAAACGTGGAGGGACATGTACAGCACAAAAGCTTTCAGGCCGACATCGTCTGGTGACTGACAGAGACCTCCGACAATTGAAGAGGGTCGTAATGTGTAATAGGCACACATCTATCCAGACCATCACACAGAAATTCCAGACTGCATCAGGATCCACTTCAAATACAATGTCAGTTAGGCGGGAGGTGAGAAAACTGGGATTTAATGGTCGAGCGGCTGCTCATAAGCCACACATCACGCCAGAAAATGCCAAACGACGCCTCGCTTGGTGTAAAGAGCGTAAACAATGGACAATTGAACAGTGGAAAAATGTTGTGTGGAGTGACGAATCACGGCACACAATGTGGCGATCCGATGGCAGGGTGTGGGTATGGCGAATGCCCGGTGAACGTCATCTTCCATCGTGTGTAGTGTCCACACTAAAATTCCAGCGCGGTGGAACTATAGTGTGGTTGTTTTTTTTCATGGAGGAGGCTTGCACCCCCTTTTGTTTTGCGTCGCACTACCGCAGCACAGGCCTACATTGATGTTATAACCACCTTCTTGCTTCCCACTGTTGAAGAGCAATATGGGGATGCATCTTTCAACACCTGTTCATAATGCACGGCCTGTGACGGCGTGGTTACACGACAATAACATCCTTGTAACGGACTAGCCTGAACAGATTCCTGACCGGAATCCTGTAGAACACCTTTGAGATGTTTTGGAACACCGACTTCGTGCCAGACCTCACCGACCAACATCCATACCTCTCCTCAGTGCAGCTCACCGTGAAAAATGGGCTGCCTTTTTATTTTGGGCTGCCTTTATTTTAATTTTATATATTTTTATCGGGGTGATAAGTTACAATACAGCATCACCGGTCTATTGCGGTCTAACTGTGTCGGTGAGGCAGCAAATTGCGTCACTACAATTCACTTTAGAGGTGTGGCCCTTCCCCAAGAAACCTTTGTAGCACCTGACTGAACGTATGCCTGCGAGAGTGGAAGCTGTCATCAATGCAAAGGGTGGGCCATTGAATTCCAGCATTACCGATGGACTGCGCCACATTTTGAGCCAGGTGTCCAGATAGTTTTGATCACATAATGTATACTGGAATCACCTGCGCTTTTTTCCAGACACTTTGGTCTTTGTGCTAAGAGAGAAATCCACGATAAGTGCAGGCTACGTAGGGGGACAATGCCGTAGAGTTCTCTTTGTCAAAGGCAACTGGGATTTCATTCAGACCTTGCCATTTATTTGTTTTCAAATTTTTCGATTGTTCTTCTACGCCAGAGATTTTTATTACTATGTCGCCCTTGTGGGAGTCTGTCCGACGGTCAAATGATGGTCAAATCTCCTGTGTGAAAGATATATTGAACGTGAAATTTAAAACTTCTGTTTCGTTTTGCTATTTTCAACTGCCACACCAGACTAATCAACAAGGAACTGATAGGAAGCCTTCAACTCGTTTAGCTATTTTACATAGGATCAGAATTTTCTCCGCCGGATCGTTTCCTAAGCTGTGATGATGTTAGCTTGTTGTGCGCTTCGCACATAGATCTTTACACAGACGCACGAATCTCCAATAACTTTCGCTTGTCGTCATTTGCGAGTTCTTTTTTGAACAAAGAGTGCAATAACTTCTACTTCCTCAGCATCGTTCGAGGTTCGTTATGAAACCATGCTGGTTCTGTTTCATCCTTTATTAACTTACTAGGCACAGAACTCGCCAGACCACGCTATACAATCTGTTTAATTTTTTTTTTCCATAATTCCTCTTCATCCATCTTACTGGAACTAAGTGATGTCAGTTCACTACCTATGTAAGACGCTAACAAATGCTTATCAACTCCTTCTAACAGAAACACTCTTCCGTCCTATTTGTAGCTACAGATTCTAAGATATTTCTCTTGCGTGCAGGCTGCCGAGCCTGCTGCTCAAGACGGTTTTCAGAAAGCGTGTTCAGAAGTATTTTGCATGATTGTCTGTTTGTACTCCCCACAATTAATTTATAGACATCCCAGTCTATACCCGGTAGGTTAATGTCACCTCTAACTAGCATTGGATGATCATATTTGATCTTAAGTCATACAAAGCCAATTTGAATTCTGGTTCTAATACTGGATCCCCTATCTCTTTCTGACTCTAGCCTCTTCTTATACCACATCAGCAGACAAATCCTAAAATTTTGCTCTTTGTAGAGACCTTCGGTGTAGTCTTACCACCTATCCGCTCTCTCCTCTGTATTTGACAATGGAATTTCCATTTTATTCTTGATGTTAGCTCCCTTGTTTTTAATTTCTGGGAGGGTAGATTTTTCTTATGCTGAGTTCGTCCTAACAATCATTCCTTTTTCGAATTCTTCCCATCCATCAAGCCCCCATTTCTCCTTTGCTTCCCTACACTTCTCATATCTCATTTATTTCGTTCCTCAGTGACTTGCTTTCCTGTATACCTGAATTTCCCTAAACATTTTGTACCTCCCTCTTTCATAGAGGGAATTCCACTGTTAACTACGGAGGAGGTAGCTGATATATGGAAAGAGGATATTGACAACCCGTATCAGGAGGAAGATTGGTCTGATGTGACAGAGGAAGAAACAAGAATCGATTTAGAATAGATAGGGGATCCAGTTTTAAAATCAGAATTTAAAGAGCTTTGAAGGACTTAAGAGAAAATAATGGAGAGAAATAGATAACATTCCTTCAGAATTTCTAAAATCATTGGAGGAAGTGGCAACGAAACGACTATTCACCTTGGTGTGTAGAATGTAAGAATCTGACGATATATCATCTGACTTTTGGAAAAATGTAATTCACACAATTCCGAAGACTCCAAGAGCTGACAAGTGGGAGAGCTACCGAACAATCAGCTTAACAGCTCCTGCATCCAAGTTACTGACAAGAATAATATAGAAAAGAATCGAAAAGAAAATTTAGGATGTGTTAAATGACGATCAGTTTGCCTTTAGGTAACCAGAGAGGCAATTCTGACGTTGCGGTTGATAATGGCAGCAAGACTAAAGAAAAGTCAAGACACATTCTGGGAATATGTCGATCTGGAAGAAGCGTTCGACAATATAAAATACTGCAAGATGTTCGAAATTCTGAGAAAAGTATTGTTAAAATACAGAGAGAGGCGGGTGATATACAGTATTTACAAGAGCCAAGAGAGAGTGATAAGGGCGGACGACCAAGAACGAACTATTCGGATTAAAAAGAGTGTAAGACAGGGATGTAGTCTTACGCCTCTACTGTTCATTCTGTACATCGAAGAAGCAATGGTGGAAATAAAAGTAAGGTTCAGGAGCGGAATTAAAATTCAAGGTGAAAGGACCTCAATGATTCGATTCACTGATGACGTTGCTATCCTGAGTTAAAGTGAAAAAAAATTACATGATCTCCCGAATGGAATAGACAGTGCAATGAGTACAGAACATGGATTTAGAGCAAATCGAAGAAAGACGAATGTCATGAGAAGTGGCAGAAATGATAACAGCAAGAAACTTAACATTAGGACTAATGGGCACCAACTAGATGAAATTAAGGAATTCTACTACCTAGGCAGGAAAATAACCAATGACGGACGGTGCAAGTAGGACTAGCACTGGTAGAAAGGGCATTCCCGGCCAATAAAGTCTACTAGTATCAATCATAGACATGGGACACATCCAGCAAATAACTGAGGACGTTGTTTGCATGTGCTACACTGAGATGAAGAGGTGTTCAGAGGAGAGGAATTCGTGGCGGGCTACATCTCAATCAGTCAGAAGACTAAAGACAAAAAAACGATTCTGTATCACTTCCAAATTTCTCACATTCACTCCCCGACTTTTTTTGTCTTGACACCTTCACTATAGCAATCCCGTTCCGGGCCTCCGAATAGGGGCTAGTCCGGAATCTTCTGCTAATGAAGAGCTCATCATGACACTTTTTAATTACAGACCACGTATCCAGGGAATACAAATCGAGTGTCATTAATGCAGTGGTTTCTATTGCTTTCTATAACCTCAAGTTGCTGGTCATTGCTGATTATTCTTCCTTTTAGGGCAGTTCCACACCCGAAGAGCAAGAGAATGTCCTCAAACGCTATCCGCTGCTGCGCCCTCTTTGACAAAGCCATAGGTGGAACAAGGGTTACTTCTTATGCCGAAAGTCATCGGCTGCCGTTGCTGTAGATTTTTATTCAGAATTCTAGCAGTGGCAAGGTTCGAACTCGGGATCCAGGGCTTTTTGAGTACTAGTCGAAGAAGCTAACCCGAGACCACAGCAGATCCCCGTCTATAAGACAAGAAATCTCCTACCCACGTCGCATACGGCTGCCCAAGACGCGTCTCATTTTGGTTAATCTGTAAGACGGCCTCAACCACATTCAACTGCTGACCGTAGTAGTGCTGAAGTAATTGACACAATACTGTAAATTCCACATTTTCAGCGGCCGTTGGGGCTGCAATTTCTGTACTGTCTCTTACACACTTCGACTACTCGTCAACAAAACTGCACTGTAATCTACGGGTCCAGTGATACGCCGAACCTGGCAGTACGGCTTAAAACGGCGTAAATGATTTTCTCACATTTCCGTAGTCTCATCAAAGCTGCTACTGGGGCTGGCATCTGCCTGCTGTCCCGTTGCCGGCTGTGTGGTCAGCCAATGGATGAACTCCTCCATTTGCTTCTGTTACTGCTCCAGCTGCTGTTGGAACAAGTTTTGTTGCTGGAGGAACAAAAGTTTTAATGTTGTTAGCGATGTCTCAGATGTTTTTCTTGAGGCTGCGTTTGTTGCCCCCGGTACTCCAAAAACGCTAAATCCGTGATGTCTACAAAATCGACACTTACACGAACACGAACGGACAAGAGAGAGGAAATTCTCGTCTTCATCTGTCGTATCTTGCGTTGGGAGATGACTGAGTTCAGAAATATACTCAGAAGGGCCACGCGGTGTAACCGCGCGGTCTTAGGTGCATTGCAGGGTCCGTGCGCCCCCCCCCCCCCCCCCGTCGAACCGTCGAAGGTTCGAGTCCTTCCTCGGGCATGGGTGTGTGTGTTGTCCATAGTGTAAGTTAAAGTTAGATAAAGTACTGTGTAGGTTCAGGGACCGATGACGTCAGAACTTTGGTCCCATAAGGCACTATCACAAATTTCCAAATTGTCTCATATTGAGCGCTGAGGCCACTTTGCGTAGACCCCACGACAAACACCGAAAGCCAACATTAGTGGTGAGCAGATAGTCCGAAAGCACTATCACAGCGTGAACGTAGCCTCGGAAACAAGGATACAGACCAAATGCTAACATGCGGCTGACACATGACTCTGCGTGGCAGAACCAGTAAAAACGAGGTTCCAGAAGTTCTGCCCAATGTACATCACACTCACGCTGCTTGCGATGGAGTTCATCGACCGTGAACACCTCCTCATCTAACATGTGTGTGTCTGGTAGGGATACCGAATGTGGAATGCCAATACTTTCAATATTTTACTTATGCATAAATATCACATTATAACAACAAAAAAGGTGGCCAACATTCATTTCACCAGCTGAATCAATTATGTCAACGATGCAGATATATCGAAAAGAATAAAATTATACGTTTCTGGGATAGCAAAATCACAGCAGAGGATGTTACGTCGTCGTGAATACCTGAATGTGAAACCAGTAGATTGGGAATAATTTGTAGCACCACCCCTACTACGTTAGTAAATAACATCACACTTGTCACTGGAGAGAATGTTTATAAAACTTTGACAGTAGACACGGGAGGATACTTATAAAACTATGATTCTTTACAGTTCTCCATGATGTTAAATGCTGGGTACAATTAATACAATCTGAGAAAGTGAAATTTGTGAGAAAAAAATGTAGGTCAAGACCATACCTAATATCTAAGGGAGTAGTGTGATTGGAGTTATAGTAGAACCAGCTGACTGTAGAATAAGAAAATATCATGGCACTTGAGATTAAAGTAGCACAAATCTTCTCATAAGCATTAGTTAGGAGACTAGCTAGCAGAACTAGTTTTGGGAGAATAAAGATGTGTGAACATTTTCTGGTGATCATTATGGTGGCTTCGGAATGTTGCACTTTGTGCTGCTCATTGAGAATTACCAAATGATGAGGCTGAATGTGGCACATTGCACCGGTTCTGAAGAGTTGTCCAACAGTGCACGGTTTCTGCTACGTATTCTGCATGGTATCGTTTGTTTATGTCACCTGGTAAGCTGTGAGTCAGTCAGTGGAACCGTAACGGTGGCAGACTTGAGCTGGTGGCAGGTACAACACTGTGCTGCGGCGACGGGACTTCCCCGAGCTGGTTTCCAGCAGCCCCTAATGCCGCCATTCGTCTCGTTAGGCCCCGCGCCGCGGAACAAATGGGTGCTGCGGAATGCGCCGTGTTTGCAGTAACAAAGCGCGGCCAGATAACTCGATTTCCGAGCGACAGCAAAGAAATATAAAGGCATTGCTCCGAGTGCTGGGAGAGCCGCCGCTACGCGTAGCCGGCAGTTTGTTGGCAGCACTGACAGCTGGCGTGAAATCCGTCGTACACCGATTTCCTTTCTCTATGGTTACGACTGGATGCTTTGTAAAGCCTTATTAACGGTACGCTCAGCACTTGTATAGGAGAATTCACATTGAAATATTCTTCTATGGTAAATAATGTTCTTTTGTCATTTTTCATCACTACACAGGATAATCCAGAAGGATAGGTCTACATTCAAGGAAATGATAAAAGTGGAAAAAATCTTGTATGCTCTATTTCGAACGACATTCTGTTTATCTTTCGTTAAGCTTCATCAGAGTTAAAAAGTAATATTATTTTGTTACTTGTTTTAATGTTACGGCTTCTGTAATTTATAACGAGAAAACAAATGAAAACAACTGATAACGCTTTTTCAATATTGCACATTTCTGGAAGTTGACAATAAATTAATTTCAGTCAAGAAACAGTTTTCAACATTTCATAATAACTTTATCGATGAGTTCATTATCAACTTCACTACAGTATCCTACTGCTAGAGATTGCGTTATATTGGTATGTCAGTGCTTGACATTCATTTTGCAGTTTTGTGCCTTGTGTTAGAAACAATGTATAGTTTTTTTCGGGGTCTAATGTCATATACATATAACTTCAATACTTGGCATTTTTGAAGAGATTTCTCAACTGGAGTTTGTTGATATATTGTTAAAGTCCTTCTACAATACCATCTTCGTAGTGTAATCAGTTTCAATTAATGTCTCACCTTCTGCAGTATGCATCTAGTGCTCAACTCATGTTATTCATCAGACATTTCATGAAATTTTTTGCGTCCATAAAAGTTTTACCTCCTTCTCTGGCTGTTTTAATGCTCCTTCATATCATACGTGCTTGAATTGTTTGATTTAAACTATTGTTTTAACCGGTATACTGATCATATACTGTGGATATAGATGTTTTCTTTTGTAATCTCTTCTAACTGCTAATAATTGTTATTGAAACTACCACAAATTGTCCTAAGCTGTCTTATAATATACGAAATGTTGATTTTGCGCTATAATCATCTACACAGCCACTGTTATTAACAGGTGAAGGAGTTAAACATAGTCATTAAACTGAATTATGGCAATATTGCAACTGGCAGTGACAGATAAAATACAAGTGTAACATTATAGAGTTCAAATGAGTTCAATGAGTTCAGATCACAACTTAATTTATGAGTGACATCTGTGTTTGAACATCATCAAAGAACTCACCCCCTTCAGTTGCCGACAAATCCAACCCCGTCCATTGGATTATGGGGCTAACAGCTGTAGGTAGCTTCCTGGGAAAACTTTTATACCACCTTGGCAGGTTGTTTTGTCTTACTCATAATATTTGAACTTACAATTTTCGAATTTTGGTGTAGTATTTACATATTACCATACCTAGACAACTGCACAATAGCGACTGTACCAAACCTGCCAAACTGAAATGTTCAAATTTATATTCATCGGAGCATGCACCAGTGCTTTAGTTTAGTCATTCGTTCTCAGTGCAGATCGAATCGTACGCTGTTGCTTTTGTTGCTGAGCAGCACAAACCACTGCAAAAATACAAATTAAATTAAATTCAGATAATTTATTTACGTGTAACTCACTTGTGGATTTATTTATAAATTTATAAATCTATTTGAGTGAGAAACGTACTCAGATGAAACTTGTTCCCATTTAATTCTCTACAGCTTTGGAGCAGGAGTACCATCGTGTTGATATGAATTTTATTTACCTTCTGTCGTCTGCCATACTTAGTACCATATTAAAGCTTTAACTAGTTCATTAATTTTACTCAAGCTATTGCTTCGAATGGTACTATTTGACTGCATCTTCCCAATGTCTTTTATTCAATTATTATTTTTGACATTGTTAATAAAGAATCCAGATTTGCTGTTGATTAGTAAATTATCATGTACCTTTATTCCTATGCGTCAGAAACAAAACATCAATTAAAGCCAGATAATTACATGCAGAACTGCGTTAAGCGCATAATATTATAGATAAATAAAAGAAAGAAAATACGTATTTGTTATACTTGGTAGCTATGACAGATTGACCATTTAATTCAAGTGAAATCACATTTTACTGAAACCCATCCAAACTGTTCCAAGAAAAAATGGCAAAGCCATTTTTCTTCCGCGTAACAATTTTTTCCTTTCGCTGCTAACCACTTTCGGAATTGGCATTCTGATTCCTCCAAATGCTTCGCATTTATAATAAACTGTATTTATTTCTGAGTAGCATTTCGCGCTCGACAAAAACAAAAAAGTATACAGTGTGATCATACATTGCCAACTGAACTGCACAAGATCAACATCCCTCATGTAAGATTAAAAATTACATTGTTCTGTTTTATATTACTTAATTTGTTATCACAAAAAATTTGTAGTCTTCAGCTTACATAACACAGCCGTCTTTTCCTTACGCTATTTATTCGGTGATATTTACACGGACCCATGGAGATATTATTAAAGATTCAGTACCCTTTCTTTCCCCAGTAGGTATAGAGCAATTCCTTTCTGGCACTCCAACTGATTGCTTAGCGTTACTCGCAACGGGGATGATCGTGCTAATTAGGATTGTCATTTATGTTCGCAATTTTTTTCAAAATAAAACAGTACCTAAATCTCTTGCGCATATAAGTGATTTGGGACTAAAATAAATTAAATGTAACTACCACAATAGCGTTTCAGGTCTGGTTCCGTGCTTTCAGAAAATAATAATGAATTATAAGTGACCGCCTTCTTGAAAGAACACAATTTTGTTTTATTCCCTTAACATGTTTAACATTTTTTGGCATATTTAGTGCGTTTTCCTTGTATTGTGCCTGAAATATTTTTATGCGATGGAAGAATATGACTATGTTGACGTCAGAGTTTTTTCTGTTGTTTAGGTTACATATGTAGGTTGTAGTAGCTACTCGCAGATGAAAAGCTTCCACAGGATGGAACAGCGTGGAACTAAAGACCACAACAATAGCATGTCAGTCAACTGCACATTTTCAATATTATGAGCGCCCTGTGGCTATATTAACACAGCAGATCCCATGAGAAAATTAGTTTTGTAAGAGTGTTGAACGCGAGGCAGAGTTCCTGCTTCGACTACCCGCTTGGTTCCCAGTTTCACTAATAACCGTCTGGCACTGATGTTTTGTGCCTTGTTGCCCTGTCAGTAGCAGGCACGCTTAGCATTCGAAAAAGAAAAACTAAGATCTAATGCTACACACTCGCCATTTAGTTAACTGTCCAGAACAAGTACAGCAGTCCCCAAGACTCATTACGTTAATACAGTACGTCACTATCTCTGCTTCTAATAACGGTGTAGTACTAGCAGCGAGAAAGAAGTGATAAGACACTGGGCCGAAATTACATTACACATTTTGATTAAAATAATTTATTACATAGAAATTCGAACTTGAATATTAAAACCAAAAACTCTTGTCTTAATTTTCACAAGATGAATGACATATACTATGTAGTTCATATTAAAATTTATGATGACACCCTACAAGAAATAACAGTTTAACCGTGTGATGGTGATCGACACGAAACCAAACAGAATCTACAAATTTTACACACTAACTATAGTTCGCAAAAAGAAGGTTAGGAAACAGTTATATAATTTGAAGTCTAAGTCAGAAAAGTTAGCTGAGCCTTCGAGAATTTATAAGTAATTTGATTCCAGAAGAATTAACATACAACAACCACGTAAATAACTGCAACTTGTAAAATGTATTATAGTTCACTGCAGTGAACCGATTTTAAAATGAGCAGCAATAATTAGGTAACTTCAGGTAGGAACACTTTAAAATTTAAAGATTAACTGCACAAATATCAAATAACGTAAATCTCAGGTACACAATCTTTTGAAACAATATCTATGTACAGGAGTTGATGTATCTCATTAGAAACAGCGGTAGTTCCAAGAAAATAGTAGTGACAGATTAGATCTAAACAGCGATTGTCTCTATCTAGCTCCAAATAATTACCATTGACCAGCTTACAGCATGAAATTAAAATACTTACTAGCTTACAACATTAGATATTAAAACCCAGATTACTTAAGAGCCTCGTTCCAAATAATAACACACATGTACAAGACGCACTTCAAATTTTTGCTTCACGGGTTTTTAACAAAACATCAGTAATCAAGGTGGCCATTAAAGTGTGTTAACGAAGATGAAGAACATTTGGGTAGAAATAGCTAAAATATAGATGTGTTACCGAAAGCAACCAACGTAACTAAAACTTAAGAGATTGCATTTATTCACTTGTTACGTGCAGTAGCTATTGATCAGAATATTAACAAAACACGACCAACTTGAGGTCACAGCATTGTTCAGACGTTGATATGAGAATAAATACAACTCGGCCTGCAGAAGTAACCAAGGCGCTGGAACTGTATAACTAATGCAACAATTATCACCGCTTTCTAGAGGACTTGGTAGAAGGAAACCACCGGCTATTAGCCTAGCTCTCTAGACTTGCTATAATTAACACGGCGGTGACATGGTACCACAGTAAGAAAACTGACAAGACTTCCAATACAGTCTACCATAATGTTACGAATTCATTGTAGAGTCCAAAAGAGTTCGCTCCGCAGAATTGCAAAACAGCACACAGCAGCCTGATCTGGTCTTACGACGTCCAATACAGCCCTTTGAGACACACGTGCCTCTGGCAAAGGCAAACCGGACCACGCTACTACACACGTAAAAGCCAACTTGGACACACTACAGCCGACTGCCCCCGCACTTCTGGTCACAGTCTGCGTCAGTCGCGACACCTCTTGAAAGTGCACCACACAACCCACGATGTTACTCTCGAAGAGAACCCCACGGCGACACGCACGAGCCCGAATTGCAACGCTCTCCCTGCACAAGAAACCCTCTGACGGGAAAATTTTGAGAGAACAATCGAATTATCCAAGAAGTTAGAAGGTGCAGCGAAACCATCCAAAAATAATTTGATAAAAGCACGGAAGACGGCTCAAATTGCGTCATTTTGATGAGCAAGAGGGTTCAGATTTTCTCAAAGGGCGCCAAGTCTGGTAAAGTCATCAGAAGGTCAAAACAAATTACTAAACGATTTAGAACGGATATCCATATTGTGTGAAAATTGGCCATTGACCCTAAACAATGAAAATTCTTAGGTCAGCCACATAATTTCTGAAAGGAATGAGCTGAACTTCGGTTAGACTATAAATCAATCAAATATAAAGGCCGTAAAATCAGCTATATACCTAAGAATTAAATTTACCAACAACTTAAATTGGAAGAACACAAGGAAAACTTTGTGTGGAAGGCGAACCAAAAACTGCATTTTATTGGCAGAATACTTAGAAGATGCAACAGATCTAGTAAAGAGACTGCCTAAACTACCCTGGTGCGTCCTCTTTTGTACTACTGCTGGGTGTGTGGTATCCTCACCAAATAAAGTCCAAAGAAGAGCAGCATGTTTTGTATTACCGAGTAAGAGGGGAGAGGGCGTCACAGACATGATACGGATCGCTGGTGGACATCATTAAAATAAAGGCGTTTCTCGCTGCGGTGGGATGTTCTCACGAAATTTCAATCGCCAATTTTCTCCTCCGAAAGCAAAACTATTTTGCTGATGCCGACCTACATTGGGAGAGAGAATCATCATAATAAAATAATGGAAATCAGGGCTCGCGCCGGCCTTCGTGGCCGATCGGTTCTAGGCGCTACAGTCTGGAACCGCGCGACCGCTACGGTTGCTGGTTCGAATCATGCCTCGGGCTTGGATGTGTGTGATGTCCTTAGGTTAGTTAGTTTTAAGTAGTTCTAAGTTGTAGGGGACTGATGACCTCAGATGTTAAGTCCCATAGCGCTGAGAGCCAATTTTTCAGGGCTCGCACTGAAAAATGTATGTGTTCGTTATTTCCGCGCTGTTCGAGGGTTGGGTTGTTTGGGGGAAGAGACGAAACTGCAAGGTCATTGGTCTCATCGGATTAGGGTGGGACGGGGAAGGAAGACGGCCGTGCCCTTTCAAAGGAACCATGCCGGAATTTGCCTGGAGCGATTTAGGGAAATCACGGAAAACCTAAATCAGGATGGCCGGACTTGGGATTGAACCGTCGTCCTCCCGAATGCGAGTCCAGTGTGCTAACCACTGCGCCACCTCGCTCGGTACGCTGTTCGAGAGTGGAATAGCAGAGAACGGTTGTGAAGGAGGTTCGATTAACCCTCTGCCTGGCACTTCGTGATTCGCAGCGTATGCATGTGGATGTAGATGTGGAAGACGAGTTGTTACCAGTCTTTAATGTTTAGATTTCGTAGGCTTGCCAAATTGCGGGGACGTTGATCGCTGTTTTTGCAAAAAGACACAGAGTGTCTGTGGAGTTGTGACCATTATATTAAGTGGGTCATTCGAAGCTTGATAGAGTGCCTGAGTGTTGTTCAAATGGTTCAAATGGCTCTGAGCACTATGCGACTTAACTTCTGAGGTCATCAGTCCCCTAGAACTTAGAACTAATTAAACCTAACTAACCTAAGGACATCACACTCATCCATGCCCGAGGCAGGATTCGAACCTGCGACCGTAGCGGTCTCGCGTTTCCAAACTGTAGGGCCTAGAACCACACGGCCACTCAGGCCGGCCGCCTGAGTGTTGTGCATACCAGGAATGTACTATGGTCACGTCACGAGAAATCGCTATCACAAGGGCGAGAGGGATAGCAAGAGTAAAGCGCCCTGCGCGAATTAACACAAACTCAGTTGCGAATTCCTAGCGGCAAACATCGGCTGTCTCATTGGTTAGACTCGTCGGAGCGCCAGTGTTGGTAGTTTGGTTTGTAGCGTCGGCACCAGTTGGCATTCCTACAAGCTGCGGCAACTTGTCCTGCTGCAGCGGCAGAAGGCTTGTAGGCCTGTGAACACGGGAGTGTCCACAGCATAGACATCAGAAGAACAGGTAACACTTGGGCTCTGAGAACACTGAAATACACTGACAAAAGTCATGGGCTACCTCCAAATACCTTGTGATTTCCTTTTCCCCGGTTTAGTGTAGTAACTCGATTTGGCATGATCTCAACAACTCACTGGAAGCCCTCTGCAGAAATTTTGAGATATGCTGTCTCTATAGCCATCCACAATTGCGAAAATGTTGGCGGTGTGGGATGTTGTGCATGACCTGACCTCTCGATTATGTACAATAAATGTTCGATAGAATGCATGTCGGGCGATCTGGGTGGCCAAATCATACGCTCAAACTGTCCAGAATGTTCTTCAAACCAGTCGCGAACAAATGTGGTCTGCTGAAAATGCCATTGTTGTTTGGGAATATCAAATCCATAAATCGTTGTAAATGGTCTCCAAGTGGACAAAAATAACAGTCTGCAGTCAATTACCAGTTCAGTTGGGCCACAGGACAAAGCCCATTCCATATAAACGCAGCCCACACGATTATGGAGTCACCACCAGCTTGCACACTATCTTGTTGACAACTTGG
The DNA here is from genome assembly GCF_021461385.2 of Schistocerca piceifrons. Lineage (NCBI taxonomy): Eukaryota > Metazoa > Arthropoda > Insecta > Orthoptera > Acrididae > Schistocerca > Schistocerca piceifrons. The sequence goes on from NC_060141.1 coordinate 87,604,371, forward strand.
TTCCACGGCTTCGTGGGGTGTGTTCCACACTCCAACTGAACCGTTAGCTCTTATCAAAAACGTAGCCCTCACGATTATGGAGTCACCACCAGCTTGCACACTATCTTGTTGACAACTTAGTTCCACGGCTTCATGGGGTGTGTTCCACACTCCAACTGAACCGTTAGCTCTTATCAAAAACGTAGCCCTCACGATTATGGAGTCACCACCAGCTTGCACACTATCTTGTTGACAACTTAGTTCCACAGATTCGTGGGGTGTGTTCCACACTCCAACTGAACCGTTAGCTCTTATCAAAAACGTAGCCCTCACGATTATGGAGTCACCACCAGCTTGCACACTATCTTGTTGACAACTTAGTTCCACGGATTCGTGGGGTGTGTTCCACACTCCAACTGAACCGTTAGCTCTTATCAAAAACGTAGCCCTCACGATCATGGAGTCACCACCAGCTTGCACACTATCTTGTTGACAACTTGGGTCCACGGCTTCGTGGGGTGTGTTCCACACTCCAACTGAACCGTTAGCTCTAATCAAAAACGTAGCCCTCACGATTATGGAGTCACCACCAGCTTGCACACTATCTTGTTGACAACTTGGTTCCACGGCTTCGTGGGGTGTGTTCCACACTCCAACTGAACCGTTAGCTCTTATCAAAAACGTAGCCCTCACGATTATGGAGTCACCACCAGCTTGCACACTATCTTGTTGACAACTTGGTTCCACGGCTTCGTGGGGTGTGTTCCACACTCCAACTGAACCGTTAGCTCTTATCAAAAACGTAGCCCTCACGATTATGGAGTCACCACCAGCTTGCACACTATCTTGTTGACAACTTGGTTCCACGGCTTCGTGGGGTGTGTTCCACACTCCAACTCAACCGTTAGCTCTTATCAAACTGAAATCGGGATTCTTTCGACCTGGCCATGGTTTTCTAGTTGTCAAGGATCTAACCGATATGGTCACGAGCCCGGGAAAGGTGTTTCCGGGGATGTCGAGCTGTTAGGCGAGGCACTCGCTTGTGCCCCCACAGCCCCAAACTTTGACGCACTGTCCTAACAGATACGTCCGTGGAACGTCTAATACTGATTTCTGCGGTTATTTCACGCAGTCTATTGGCGCTGACAACTCTTCACAAACAACGCTGCTCTTGGTCGTTAAGTGAAGGCCGTCAGACACTGTGTTGTTCGTGGTAGGAGATAATGGCTGAAATTTGGTATTCTTGACACACTCTTGACACTGTGGATCTCGAAATACTGAATTCTCTAACGATTTCTGAAAGAGAATATCCGATGCTCTAGCGGCGACTATCATTCTGCGGTCAAAGTCTATGCACCCGTAAAACATTTCACATGAATCACCTGAGTACAAATTGTAAGTAGGCTGTTTAGGTTTTCTTATTGGTAACACCACGTAGCGCTCTGTGTGAGAATCACTGGCTGTGCTGTGTGCAGTCTGTGTCTAGTTTGCATTGTTGTCTGCCATTGTAGTGTTGGACAGCGGCAGCTGGATGTGAACAGCGCGTAGCGTTGCGCAGTTGGAGGTGAGCCGCCAGCAGTGGTGGATGTGGGGAGAGAGATGGCGGAGTTTTGAAATTTGTCATGAACTGATATACACTCCTGGAAATGGAAAAAAGAACATATTGACACCGGTGTGTCAGACCCACCATACTTGCTCCGGACACTGCGAGAGGGCTGTACAAGCAATGATCACACGCACGGCACAGCGGACACACCAGGAACCGCGGTGTTGGCCGTCGAATGGCGCTAGCTGCGCAGCATTTGTGCACCGCCGCCGTCAGTGTCAGCCAGTTTGCCGTGGCATACGGAGCTCCATCGCAGTCTTTAACACTGGTAGCATGCCGCGACAGCGTGGACGTGAACCGTATGTGCAGTTGACGGACTTTGAGCGAGGGCGTATAGTGGGCATGCGGGAGGCCGGGTGGACGTACCGCCGAATTGCTCAACACGTGGGGCGTGAGGTCTCCACAGTACATCGATGGTGTCGCCAGTGGTCGGCGGAAGGTGCACGTGCCCGTCGACCTGGGACCGGACCGCAGCGACGCACGGATGCACGCCAAGACCGTAGGATCCTACGCAGTGCCGTAGGGGACCGCACCGCCACTTCCCAGCAAATTAGGGACACTGTTGCTCCTGGGGTATTCGCGAGGACCATTCGCAACCGTCTCCATGAAGCTGGGCTACGGTCCCGCACACCGTTAGGCCGTCTTCCGCTCACGCCCCAACATCGTGCAGCCCGCCTCCAGTGGTGTCGCGACAGGCGTGAATGGAGGGACGAATGGAGACGTGTCGTCTTCAGCGATGAGAGTCGCTTCTGCCTTGGTGCCAGTGATGGTCGTATGCGTGTTTGGCGCCGTGCAGGTGAGCGCCACAATCAGGACTGCATACGACCGAGGCACACAGGGCCAACACCCGGCATCATGGTGTGGGGAGCGATCTCCTACACTGGCCATACACCACTGGTGATCGTCGAGGGGACACTGAATAGTGCACGGTACATCCAAACCGTCATCGAACCCATCGTTCTACCATTCCTGGACTGGTAAGGGAACTTGCTGTTCCAACAGGACAGTGCACGTCCGCATGTATCCCGTGCCACCCAACGTGCTCTAGAAGGTGTAAGTCAACTACCCTGGCCAGCAAGATCTCCGGATCTGTCCCCCATTGAGCATGTTTGGGACTGGATGAAGCGTCGTCTCTCGCGGTCTGCACGTCCAGCACGAACGCTGGTCCAACTGAGGCGCCAGGTGGAAATGGCATGGCAAGCCGTTCCACAGGACTACATCCAGCATCTCTACGATCGTCTCCATGGGAGAATAGCAGCCTGCATTGCTGCGAAAGGTGGATATACACTGTACTAGTGGCGACATTGTGCATGCTCTGTTGCCTGTGTCTATGTGCCTGTGTTTCTGTCAGTGTGATCATGTGATGTATCTGACCCCAGGAATGTGTGAATAAAGTTTCCCCTTCCTGGGACAATGAATTCACGGTGTTCTTATTTCAATTTCCAGGAGTATATATATATATATATATATATATATATATATATATATATATATATATATATATATGATGATATTAAGGTAAATACATTGTTTGTTCTCTATTAATATCTTTCATTTGCTAACTATCCCTATCAGTAGTTAGTGCCTTCCATAGTTTGAATCTTTTATTTAGCAGGCAGTAGTGGCGCTCGCAGTATTGCAGTAGTTCGAGTAACCAAGATTTTTGTGAGGTAAGCGATTTGTGAAATGCATAGGTTAATGTTAGTCAGGGCCATTCTTTTGAAGGGATTTCTGAAAGATTGCGTTGCGCTAAAAATATTGTGTGTCAGGTTAAGCACAGTCCTATATAATTGTTCAAAGGGGACGTTTCAAAATGACAGCTCCGCCAATGCGCTACCCGCTTATACCTCGTGTACGCGATACTACCCCAACTGTACAGGGTGGTCCATTGATCGTGACCGGGCCCAATATCTCACGAAATAATTGTCAAACGAAAAAACTACAAAGTATGAAACTCGTCTAGCTTAAAGGGGGAAACCAGATGGCGTTATGGTTGGCCCGCTAGATGGCGCTGCCATAGGTCAAACGGATATCAACTGCGTTTTTTTAAAATAGGAACCCCCATTTTTATTACATATCCGTGTAGTACGTAAAGAAATGTGAATGTTTTAATTGGATCACTATTTTCGCTTTGTGATAGATGGCACTGTAATAGTCACAAACATATGGCTCACAATTTTAGACGAACAGCTGGTAACAAGTAGGTTTTTGAAACTGAAATACAGAACGTAGGTACGTTTGAACATTTTATTTCGGTTGTTCCAATGTGATACATGTACCTTTGTGAACTTATCATTTCTGAGAACGCATGCTGTTACAGCGTGATTACCTGTAAATACCACATTAATGCAATAAATGCTCAAAATGATGTCCGTCAATCTCAATGCATTTGGCAATACGTGTAACGACATTCCTCTCAACAGCGAGTACTTCGCCTTCCGTAATGTTCGCACATGCATTGACAATGCGCTGACGCATGTTGTCAGGTGTTGTCGGAGGATCACGATATCAAATATCCTTCAACTTTCCCCACAGAAAGAAATCCAGGGACGTCAGATCTGGTGAACGTGTGGGCCATGGTATGGTGCTTCCACTACCAATCCACCTGTCATGAAAAATGCTATTCAGTACCTCTTCAACCGCACGCGAGCTAAGTGCCGGACATCTGTCATGTTGGAAGTACATCGCCATTCTGTCATGCAGTGAAACATCTTGTAGTAACATCGGTAGAACATTACGTAGGAAATCAGCATACATTGCACCATTTAGATTGTCATCCATAAAATGGGAGCAAATTATCCTTCCTCCCATAATGCCGCACCATACATTAAACCGCCAAGGTCGCTGATGTTCCACTTGTCGCAGCCGTCGTGGATTATCCGTTGCCCAGTAGTGCATATTATGTCGTTTTACGTTACCGCTGTTGGTGAATGACGCTGCGTCGCTAAACAGAGACTCTCTCTGTTTAGCGACGCATCGCGTCATCGTCCCGTAATTTCTCTTGTGCCCAGTGGCAGAACTGTACACGACGTTCAAAGTCGTCGCCATGCAATTCCTGGTGCATAGAAATATGGTACGGGTGCAATCGATGTTGATGTACCATTCTCAACACCGACGTCTTTGAGATTCCCGATTCTGGCGCAATTTGTCTGCTACTAATGTGCGGATTAGCTGCGGCAGCAGCTGAAACACCCACTTGGGCTTCATCATTTGTTGCCAGTCATGGTTGACGTTTCACATGTGGCTGAACACTTCCTGTGTCCTTAAATAACGTAATTATCCGGCGAACGGTCCGGAGACTTGGATGATGTCGTCCAGGATACCGAGCCGCATACATAGCACACGCCCGTTGGGCATTTTGATCACAATAGCCATACATGAACACGATATCGACCTTTTCCGCAATCGGTAAACGGTCCATTTTAACACGGGTAATGTATCACGAAGCAAATACCGTCCGCACTGGCGGAATGTTACGTGATACCACGTACCTAAACTATTACAGCGCCATCTATCACAAAGCGAAAAGGTGGTCCAACTAAAACCTTCATATTTCTTTACGTACTACACGGATATGTAATAAAAATGGGGATTCCTATTGAAAAAAAACCGCAGTTGATATCCGTTTGACCTATGGTAGCGCCATCTAGCGGGCCAATCATAGCGCCATCTGGTTTCCCACTTCAAGCTAGACGAGTTTCGTTCTTTGTAGTTTTTGCGTCAAGTTTATTTCGTGAGATATTTGCCCCGGTCACTATCAATGGACCAAGCTGTATAGTTATTGGTATCAATGAATGCTCTGCAAGGTGCTGGCAAGAAGTTGTGGTTCTATTTGATCGACAGTGCGGTTGACAACTTCTGGATGGTCATTGTCGAATATATATCCTCGCCACATCCCGTTCGTCATTGATGGTATTTAAGTTGGTGGGTAGGGAGGGGGCAGACACCTCCGTGTTCAGTAAGGTCTTTGAGGCCATCCTCTCTCGCCGCATCCACCGCCACCTTAACCAGCACCGCCTCCTTCCTCTTACCCAATGTGGCTTCCGGCCTTCCTTCTCTGCTGACGACCAGCTCCTTAACCTTACCCATCTTCTTTCCCTCCAACTTAACTCCTGTCGCTCTGCTATCTTTGTTTCCCTTGATCTCCAGAACGCCTATGACCGTGTCTGGCATCCCGGGCACCTTTTCAAACTCCAGACCTATGCTGTCCCCATCAACTTCGATCGTCTCGTTGCTTCCTTCCTCTCCCATCGTCCCTCCTATGTGACTATCCACAATTCCAACTCCCGTACTTTCTACCCCTCTGCCGGCGTGCCCCAAGGTTCTGTCCTTTCCCCTCTCCTCTATCTCCTGTACACTGCTGATATGCCCAAACCTCCCCCTCCTGTTCATCTTCTCCAGTTCGCTGATGAGACCGCCTTCCTAGCCCTTTATCCTACCCTTCAACGGTCCCAACGTACCCTCCAAACCCACCTTGACCAATTCACCGCTTGGTGCAACCAGTGGTTCCTCCGTGTTAATCCCTCCAAGACCCAGGCGATCATCATAGGCCGCACCACCCGCTCCTTCCGCCTCCATGATTTCTACCTCACCATTTACGGCCGTCCTATCCACCTCACTCCTACCCTCAAATACCTTGGCCTCACACTCGACCGCCACCTCACCTGGACTCCCCATCTCCTTACCATCCAAAACAAAGCTCACAACCGCCTCCGCCTCCTGAAACTCCTGTCCAGCCGGACGTGGGGTCTGCATCCTTCCACCATCCTTCACACCTACAAATCCATGATCCGCCCCATCCTTTGTTATGCCAGCATCGCTTGGATTTCCGCCCCTCCCCGGTTCTATAAAGCCCTCCAAATCCTCGAACGCCATGCACTCCGCCTTGCCTTCCGCATCCGCCTTCCGTCCCCCACGCGCATCCTCTATGACCTCATCCCCTTCCCCCACCTTCTCCTTTTCCTTGAACACATCCGCACACTATATATTGTCCGCCGCCTTGATCCCCCTCACCCCCTGGTGTCTCCATTCCTCTCCACTCCCAACCAGTTGCCACGCCTTTACCGTTGTGTCCCTCCCTCTCTCCATCTCCACACCCTCCATCTCCTTTCCCAACACAACTTCCACCGTCTACCACTCCCGGATGATGAGCTTCGCCCTGACATCTACCCTTCCTACCAACTCTAACCCCCTCTTCCTGCCTCCTCCTCAGGGCTCCCTCTCCTCCCCCTCCCTCCTTCTGAGCGGATTTCCCCTCCTACTCCCCCTCCATCTCTTGTGCCTTCTTTCAGTGTCTTTGCGCTCCCTCCTGCCCTGTCTTCCCTTTTTCTCTCCCGCCCCATGTGTCTCCTGCCTCTTCGTGAACCCACGGTTGCCCCTCCTCTTCATCCCGCCGCTTCCCCAGCTGCCCCATGCTCTCCCCTCCTTTTCCATCCTCTCTGACCTTTCCCTCGGCAGGTCCCACCTGGTAGTTTTATTCTTCGTTGTGTGTGCTCCAAGTGGGTTTTAAGTGTGTTGTTTCGGAGTGTTTTTAATACTGTGGCCAACTTTTAACCTGTGCATGCGCATCCAGTGTCTTCTCTGTGTTTTAAGAATCGCCAACTGTGTTTTTTAACTTTCAGGTGACTTTTTTAACTGTCCCCAATGAACTTCTACATGTCAGTGTATTTTTACCTCCATTTTCTCCCCTTACTCTGTTTATGTTCCCCTTTTTACCTCCTTATGTATGTATTATTTTATTCTTGTTTTAGTTGTCATATCACTCGGCTGAAGAGCGGCGGATTGTGCTGCTGACAGCTCTCCCCTGCCCATATGGGGCAGGGGCATGAAATCACAATAAAGAAAAAAAAAGAGGGGGCAGACTAGTCCATTCGCCAATTTTTCTATTTTTCGAAGAGCTCCTCCGCCTGCATTGTTCGATGCTGTCGCGTATTGTCATGCGTAAAATAACGGTCAAATGAAAGTAAGGCCGTTCAGTATCACTATCAATGGACCACCCTGTATATGCATGTCGCAATCCCAGGACAATAGTCAGCACATTGTAAATTTCTCTGTTACGCCAGCCATGGACATACTATTATTTATTACCATTTTACGCAATTTACAGCGCTCCAAAACGATCACTGTGCTACTTTAAGGGTATGGCCAATATTTTATTCAGTGAGAATTCGAAACGAACTGGAACCATTGCTTTCTTTACTGGACCAGGAAGGTCATGGCATGATGTTTGCAGTAGGATCGTCCTGTGTCACAGTGTCCTGACGCATTTACACGCTCTGCTAGACCGACAAAAAACCTGGAGAAAGCGGGGCCTGGGGCAGGCCCTGCAGGCCAGCGAGCGAGGAGCAGCCCATCAAATATGGAGGGCGCAGTGAGTGGGCGACCGTGCCGTCTCCCCGGCTCCTCTCTGAGGACGCGCCCCCTAATGGAGCCCCAACAACAGCCAATAAGTAACCGATAGCGCGGAGGCCGTCGCCGCCTCTTCACTTTCAATCTGCCGGAGGCGCCGAGAGCGTTCTCTGTGCTCCACAATACGACCTCCATTATCCTCTTCTTCGTACTCTCTCTTTTGTCCTCTCTTTTAGGTCATCAGCTTTATGAGTGAGTCGCCCTTGTTTCTCCGTCTTCCATTTCCCGCCATAACATCTGACACTTGGCGGCCCGCCCACATGGTCGCTGGCTTAGCACGCCGCTTCCCGGATTCGAGGTGGTGTGACGGCGGATTGGCGACGAGGGCCGTTATGCCGACCTGTCTGGATGTCGTCTTAGGCGGTTTCCCTCAACCGACGAGGAGGATACCGGGCTGGTACCCAGATCCCGTCTCACACGATTAGCAAACGGTGTAATTTTGGGGTAACTCTTCAAGTTTTCAGAGACTAAAAGCGTGTAATACGTATTATTTGTAGAGTAAATTCATGGACGTCCTGTAGAAACCTCTTCAAAGAACTGGGTATATTAACTACTGCCTCTCAGTATATTTACTCCTTAACGAATACCCTCAGACTTAAAGAAGAAAATAATAATTCCAATCCCAAAGAAAGCAGCTGTTGATAGATGTGAAAATTACCGAACTATCAGTTTAATAAGTCACAGCTGCAAAATACTAACGCGAATTCCTTACAGACGAATGGAAAAACTGATAGGAGCCGACCTCGGGGAAGATCAGTTTGGATTCCGTAGAAATGTTGGAACACGTGAGGCAATACTGACCCTACGACTTATCTTAGAAGAAGGAAAGGCAAACCTACGTTTCTAGCATTTGTAGACTTAGAGAAAGCTTTTGACAATGTTGATTCTCTTTCAAATTCTGAAGGTGGCAGGGGTAAAATATAGGGAGCGAAAGGCTATTTACAATTTGTACAGAAAGCAGATGGGAGTTATAAGAGTCGAGGGACATGATAGGGAAGCAGTGGTTGGGAAGAGAGTGAGACAGGGTTGTAGCCTATCCCCGATGTTATTCAATCTGTATATTGAGCAAGCAGTAAAGGAAACAAAAGAAAAATTCGGAGTAGGTATTAAAATCCATGGAGAAGAAGTAAAAACTTTGAGGTTCGCCGATGACATTGTAATTCTGTCAGAGACAGTAAAGGACTTGGAAGAGCAGTTGAACGGAATGGACAGTGTCTTGAAAGGAGGATATAAGATGAAGATCAACAAAAGCAAAACGAGGATAATGGAATGTAGTCGAATTAAGTCGGGTGATGCTGAGGTAATTAGATTAGGAATTGACACACTTAAAGTAGTAAAGGAGTTTTGCTATTTGGGGAGCAAAATAACTGATGATGATCGAAGTAGAGAGGATATAAAATGTAGACTGGCAATGGCAAGGAAAGGAAAGCGTTTCTGAAGAAGAAAAATTTGTTAACATCGAGTATAGATTTAAATGTCAGGGAGTCGTTTCTGAAAGTATTTGTATGGATTGTAGCCATGTATGGAAGTGAATCATGGACGATAAATAGTTTAGACAAGAAGAGAATAGAAGCTTTCGAAATGTGGTGCTACAGAAGAATGCTGAAGATTAGATGGGTAGATTGCATAACTAATGAGGAGGTATTGAATAGAATTGGGGAGAAGAGAAGCTTGTGGCACAGGGATCGGTTGGTAGGACATGTTCTGAGAGATCGAGGGATCACCAATTTAGTATTGGAGGGCAGCGTGGAGGGTAAAAATCGTAGAGGGAGACCAAGAGATGAATACACTAAGCAGATTCAGAAGGATGTAGGCTGCAGTAGGTACTGGGTGATGAAGAAGCTTGCACAGGATAGAGTACATGGGGAGCTGCATCAAACCAGTCTCAGGACCGAAGATCACAACAACAACAATTAAATTTGTCCTAAACAATAGATCTCTTTTTCCAACAAACAGCTCAGTTCGTACATACAATACCAGGATCAAAAATGATCTGCACAAGGACTTAAAAGCACTTACTTTAGTTCAGAAATGGGTCCACTACTCAGGAATACTCATTTTCAATGATTTGCCAGCAAACATAAAAGATTTAGTTAAAAATAAAGATCAGTTTAAAAGGAGCCTGAAAGACTTACTAGTGGCCAACTCCTACTCCACTGACGATTTTTTTTAGCAGAAACATTCGATGTAATGTAAATATTCATACTATTTGTATTGTTATTTGAGCTTTTTAAAAAATGACATGTTTCACATCCAGGAGGATCTCCACAGCACGAATCTATGAAACGAAAAAATAATCTAATCTAGTTAAACATGACCTAAAACGTGTCACACTTTGACGAGGGATGACATTAGACGCAGACAGGCGGGGCACACAACTGCCGTCGTCTGCCATTAGCCCTCCGTCGCTCCCACGGATGACCCTCGTCATCCACATGAATTTCCCGCTCAATTTTGTCTGACAGGGCACAACAGAGATCGCGTCATTTTCAGCACCTTTCTGTTGACTCTCCAGCAGTTAGCTCCAATCATTGTTGGCTTTCAGTTACGAAAGCTACATTGTTTATGAAACATTACCATAGTCTGGAGGACACCAGTCATCCGCGCGAGCTCTGCTGCTACAATCTGAAACAAAGTAAGTCTGTATTACTTTATTGCTTTCCTAGATTCAATCGATATTTCATGTGCATAGATTTGGACTTATTGAAACTGACTGCAGCTACCTTCCGTGTTACCTAGTATTCTCTCTTATTTTTGATTCTGGACGAAATGTCAAAAGCCAAAAAATAAAAAAAATGAAAACTCTGACCGAGTTTAGTAGAGATCCTAATGTATGGCTGGAATGGTTCAATGAGCTGAGTGATGAAGATGCTCACAGTGATAGCGCTGACTCAGAGACTGAGGACTGTGTTCATAAAAGCGGTCATGGTTCAGGAACAGAGCAAGAAATGCCAGAGAATGATGAATATGAGTCACAAGAGGAAGTAACTCAAGAGGATGCCTTTCTTTTATGGAAAGATGGAATAACTAAACGGAGGGAAAATAAATATGCTAACATTGTTAGAAGCAGATCATTTAATATTATTACGCATTTGCCCAGAACAAAAAATCTAGCTCGTATAAAAAAGACAGAAAAGAAATTCTGAATTTGTTCTCGGATGAAAACATAATAAGCATTATTGCAACATGCGCTAATGTATCCATCAGTGAAGTTCATGGTAGCTTCTCTACGAAAAGGGATGCTAAACAAACAGGTGCGATAGATATCAGAGCTTTCATTGGTTTGCTATATCTGTATGGATCTTTGAGATCTTCTAGGAACAGTATATCGTAATTATGGGATAACTCAAAGGCAAACGGACTTGAATCATGTTATTTATCGATAAGTGAAAACCAATACAGGTTTCTGTTGAGATGTCTTAGGTCTGATAATATCTGTGATAGAGGTGTTCGCAGAGAGACTGACAAGTTGGCTCCTATCAGAGAGTTATTGAACTGTTCACGAACAATTGCCAAAAATATTTTTCACCTAGGGAATGTCTTACTGCTGTAGAACAGCTTTTAGCATTTAGAGGAAACTGCCCATTCCATTCAGGCAATATATCCCTATCAAACCGGCAAATTATGGGTTAAAAGTGTTTGCTTTGGTTGATGTAAAAACAGCTTACACTTTGAATTTAGAACCGTACTTCGGGAAGCAACCTGAGGGACCGTGTAATGCCAGTAATTCAGCTGGTGATATTGTTCTTCGAATGGTCGAACTGTTTCAAACGTTAGAATATATAATACTGTGTACGAATATTAAATGTATTATATTTATATTTAATAAAAAAATCATAAAATCAGTCATAAAGACCGTTCAAAGTATACAAATAGACCGCTGGCTTTCTGGATGACACCTGTCATCCTCGCGAGTAACGGAGGGTTAACATTACCAAGTCCAGATTGACATCCTGATATCGCGAATATGTGGGATAAGTTCAGGATAAAGAAGAAAGAGGAGTATCTGATACTTTGTCACCTGTCTAAACTAGGATTTACAGACAGTGACACGTTAATCTAAACGAATATTGATTGTTTTTTGTTTCCTGATGGCTAGCAATTCCTGATTCAGAGGAAATTCTGAAGGAATCAGTCCTACATTTTTCAAATAAATAGCTTCGGTATTCGCTGTAAATGATTGAGGGAAAGCTAAATGAAGACGACCAGACGCGGATTTCCAAGCCACTTATTATGAATTCGTGTTTCAAAAGATTATGATCTAGTGGTACAATAACTGATGTTACTCTGCAGTGTCCATTGTGAAGTTAATAGTCAAAGAGACTAAAGAAGAATGAATTCAGAATATGTGGGTCGCGAATTCGCATCCATCCAGCCTTGTTTTGATTTTGCATTGTTTTCCTAAGTCCTCTAAGGCGAATATCGAAACAATTTATTTGAAGAAGATATTACGTAACGTACGTCGCTGAGAAAGAATAGTGGTCAACTGCAGGATTCTTTCACTCCTTTGTTATCTTCATAGTGAACATCACTGGCAGCAATTCCACCCCACACGTAGACCGATGCACTCCTCTGTACAGACAGCCCATTTGTGAGAATCGTTTACGAGATTTAATCGATTTACGATTAAATTGAAATATGTTGAAATACAAGTTGCTACATTTAACCAAAACGCCCAAATCCCAGATTGCCTTTTAATTACAACGTCAGTCAAAAGTAAATTTTTGATTCCAGTCGGCTCTGATTGAAGGCGTAATTAAATCGAAATCCGGTTTACAGCACAGTTTGATTCAAATGACAACACACCCCATTTCGCGTCTTCCACCAGAAATAGCGGCAAGCTGATGGAAAGTGTTGATAACTTCACCCCAGCGAATATGAGTAGTGGATGAATATTCTCTTATGCATAAGTGTTATACGAAGGCAGCTTTTGCAAACAAATAATGCAAACTCTAGTGCGTCCTGCTTGTGTTGTCCATACACGTAGCCATCCGTCAGCAGTAGCAGGGAAAACAACTTGCACATGCAGGTCAATTCAATATGCTGTAACGTCATAGAGCCATAGCTCAGTACCCAGCTGCCTGCGGATCGACAGTATTACACAGAATATGTGCCATGGCCTTATGACTCTTAGAGCAAATAATTTGGCCTTCAAACATTCTCACTTCAGCGAAGAGCCCCACATAGCTGCACCGAAAGAGATACTACCCTCGTATATTCCCAATACCCAATAATCAGACACCCATTCAATGTTTAAGGGGGTAGGACGTCAAACGGACCGACTTGGAGCAGGAGGGGCATCTCAGGACATTTTAATTTCCAGTGTCTATACTTTTACAAATAAATTCATAAAACTTTGTCAGCGTCACCAGGAAGGATTCAAGATTCACACCCATTGCAGTGGAAGTTCGAAAACATAGCAAAATAAATTTTTTACGTGCGAAATTTTATCATTTACACTTACTAATGGCTGCATTTGTTGCTATAGGTACACTTTTATTCATAAGTTAGAGAGATTCTTCGATGAATTTTGCACAGCATACATACCACACTCACAGGTGTATAAATTTATAAAACTTTGTCAGCATCACCAGGAAGGATTCACGATTCACACCCATTGCAGTGGAAGTTCGAAAACACAGCCAAATAAATATTTTACGTGCGAAATTTTATCATTTTTTCACTTACTCATGGCTGCATTTGTTGCTATAGGTACACTTTTATTCATAAGTTAGAGAGATTCTTCGATGTATTTTGCACAGCATACATACCATACTCACAGGTGTATGAAAAAACGAATGAATTATATTTTAAACTTCATGTTTAGAAAAAACACTAATTTTATAGTTAATTACCTCAATTTTTACCACAGTTTGTAATAGATATGGAAAATTCTAGAGTTTCATGCACCTTTAAGTGTGGTTTGTATGCTGTGCAAAATTCATCGAAGAATCTCTCTTACTTATGAAGAAAAGTGTACCTTTTGCAACAAATTCTGCCATTAGTAAGTGAAAAAAATGATGAAATTTCACACGTAAAAAAAAATTACTTCGTTTTGGTTTAGAACTTCCACTGCTATGAGTGTGAATTCTGAATCCTTCCTGGTCATTCTGACAAAGTTTTATGAATTTATTGGTAAAAGTATAGACAGTGTAAATTGAAATGTCCTGTGGTGCATCTCCTGCTCCAAGTCGGCCCTTTTGACGTCTTACCCCCCTTAACGCGTCACGATGACAACAGATTTCGAGAATAAGCGACGTCCGCTCGTCCCCTAACACTTTGTTCACTGGATAATAGTATACGTATTCTTTTTATTTCATTTTATTTTACATTCCTATTAATATCCTTGTATTACATATTTTGACCTCGGTTGCACAGTTTTATTCCCAACTCTGACGTTGTGCATTTGGTAGAACAGCGGCAGTGTTGTGTACTACCAGTGGTTTCCTCGAGGTGTAACAGCCACCTGCTGACTTTCACTGTTAACACCTAAGACGTCTCCCAGATGCAGTCCGACAGCAAAGACGAGCAGACTGCGGGAAGTGATGCTACCCCACCATAACGCACGCCCACTATTTGTTAGACTAGAAAAAAAAGCACTATACATTAGTTGGGTTGGGAAGACATTCCGCAACCACCTTATTCACCTGATCTTACAAACTCAGATTTTCATGTTTTCTGCTGTCTATCGAACAAACTTCAAGCAACTTCCTTTGCGGACGAAAATGGGTTCCAAAAATGGCTCGACGAGTTCTTCACCTCAAAATCACGTGATTTCTACACCCACTGAATCGAAAAGTTGGAAGGTTGTTGTAATTAGTGAGGATAATATATTATTGATGACTCAAACCTTTGTTATGTGTATCTGTTGTGTTTATTGAGGTCGTGGAAAAGCGCTACGAACTTACGCACCAATTCAATAAATGATTTTTTAAACTCTAGTTTGGTCCTTGCTACGTACACGTGACACCCTTTATCCTGTTCCTTGTGCTGTCAGTGGTTTTCGTTGCCCAGAGATAAATAAAACAAAGGAAGTAGGTTACAGTACACTTGTTCGCCCACTGCTTGAATACTGCTCACCGGTATGGGATCCGTACAAGGAAGTGTTGATAGAAGAGATAGAGAAGATCCAACGGAGAGCATCGCGCTTCGTTACAGGATCATTTAGTAATCGCGAAAGCGTTACGGAGATGATAGATAAACTCCAGCAGAACACTCTGCAACAGAGACGCTCAGTAGCTCGGTGCGGGCTTTTGTTGAAGTTTCGAGAACATACCTTCACCGAGGAGTCAAGCAGTATATTGCTCCCTCCTACGTATATCTCGCGAAGAGACCATGAGGATATAATCAGAGAGATTTGAGCCCACACAGAGGCATGGCGACAGTCTTTCTTTCCACGAACAATACGAGACTGGAATAGAAAGAAGAAACAACAGAGGTACTCAAGGTACCCTCCGCCAAACACCGTCAGGTGGCTTGCGGAATATGGATGTAGATGTAGATGTAGAAAAGACGTCGCTCTTACCTCGTAGCGTATGGTAATGCTGACTGATACTGCAGTCTCTGCCTTCGATAACTTTGCTTAGGCAGCTTGGAGTCTTTCATGATTTTATTAATCTCTGTGCCCATAGAACCCTACCATAGGGAATAGACGAGGCCGTGTTGAAAATCAATGTTTCCGAATTCATCATTCTGCTGTCGATATCGATTGATTTGTTACAAATCATGCATGTTAATCGGTCGACTTGTCGCTTCCCTGACCCAAGTTGCCGTGCTCTGCCGTTAGAGGGCTCCGATTTATAGAGTGTAACATGGCGGTGTGTAACGTAACAATGTCGGTGCCTGAGAAACAGCTTGCTGTAATCGAGGAAGCACGAAGAATCGTCCACACATGGAGAACCCTCTTCTCCAGCATGACAATACCACAACGCACACGAGCGCTGCGATATCTGCAACTGTATGACGCCTTGGTTTCAGTGTCATCGGTCTTCCCCCACACAGTTCCAATTCGGCCCACACTATTTTCATCTGTTTCCAGAATTTAAAGAACACATTCGAGGACTCCACTTTGATGGTGATAAAGCGGTGCAAGCATAGGTGAGATTGTGGCTCCGTCAAAAACTGGAACAAACTGGAACATTCTATGGTGACAGCATCAACAAACTGGTCCCTTGTTGGGAGTAATGTGTTTGTCTCAAGTGTGACTATCTAATAAATACGGGGACTTTAAAAATAGTTAATGAAGTTGGATCTATTCAAATACCTATAAGATTTCTCTCACAAAATCTTGGAGGCAGAGGCACTACATTTCAGCGCGCTCTTGAACATAAACAGTCGTACCTATATAAGTTTACATGTGTCATACAACACAGACTGACATGAATGTAGGAGAAAAAATATTGTCCAGAGGAAATTTCATCACAACTGTTGTGTTCCTTAGAACTTAGAGGTTTATTGATAGCTGTAATTTAGTCAGTAACTATAACAAACATCTTATTAGGGCCTTTTTAAGCTAATCTCTGTTTGAATGGCAGTATTCCCTCAGAATTTGTAATATATTTCAACACATTTTGACATTGCGCTGTTACTTTCGGAATGATGTACTAAGCAGCCAGATCGGTCCTGTTTTCAACATTAACATTTGCTGCTGTCTGTCAAATAACACCTTTATGAGCTGTAAATCATCATCATTTGCTTCTGACATCTACAGCTGCATACAAGCCGTCAGTCTTTAGTTCCACATCCTTTCAACGTACTGCCAGAAATTTGAGTGCGACGACCGACAATTTTAGGCATGTCCTGTCTTCGACAAACTTTCCTTCCCACCGTGGCTACTATGAGCAGACGGACGGAGTAGCCGCGGCGAGTCCACTTTTACGCTGTCTACGACATTTCGAGGAGGACGGCCTGGAATCAGCGTGGTGCTGACTTCCTTGATTTTTCCGGTACGAAGAAGACACATTCGTCATATGGCCACATGGAAGAAATAAGCTGAATGACTTCCTCATACATTTCAGTTCCATACACCAAACATCAATTTCAGTCTGGAAGTCGAAGCGAATGGAGTTCTTTTCTTTCTAGATTCCTGTTTTCCAGACCAGGTAGCACGTTAGGTCAAAGCTGCTAACGAAAGCAGACGCACACCGACTATACTTTCACTTGGACAGCAGCCACCATTCGGAGCGAAGGAACAGCTCGCTCGCTTTCTGACAATGGATGTCTGAACATCTTAGGACAGTACCAGAAGAAATGCTGAACTGCTGTAAGGAGAGGCAAGATACGAAGAATACTACGCCCTACACTCACTTTACAACCGGTGGAAACGATTGAGGAACGTTAGGAGGAGGCGGCCATTGCTTTTATTTCCTTTTGTGAAGCGTTGTGCGGAAATATAGGGCGAATTCTCCGGAAACAACAAGTGAAGGCGGTCTTCGGCACAGCAGTTTAAACATTGGCATGGCTTGTTGGTGTCAGGGACGTTCTCGGACTACCGAAATGTGGGCTCTATCAGACACCGTGCCAATGTGGTATGACTTCCATAGGTCAAACGATGCATATGCGTACCGTCAAAGATCGATACCGAGAACACCAACGGTACAACTCATTGCGGCAGTGAAACAAGTCAGCAGTCGTGGGATATTGTCTATCAGTTCCAAGGAATTTCGGGCTTACGCCCGGTCGTCGTCAACTACACAACCCCAAGATATTTCAGTGGTCACCCGCCGCTCATCCTCAGGTGAGTCAACGAGGACTGCTTCGATGGCGCACCTGAGGAAGAGTGCAACGCGTCCAGTGGAAACATCGTGTAGTTGACGACGATCGGAAGCAACCCCGAAATTTTTTCGAACGCGCAATTCACAGGAAAAATGTTAAAATTAATTTTGTGTACCACAATTACACGGAACGGGCTACGACCACGCTAATGTCCTGAAACAGAGGTCCAACTTCTGATACTGTGTCACGACTGATTCCAGTAAGTGAACTGCTGTTTGATCACGATAGTGGCTACATCCTCAGTGAGGCGCGGGAACTCTCAATTACTCTGTTTAAGTAGAGGATGAGATACCCTGCGACGAACTCACTTCGCGGTTAGGCAGAGCAGCAGCAGAACCGACGCCAACACGCGTACTCGGGCGCGAAACCAGCGCGAAGCAACGTGTCGGCGCGAAGAGTGATGGAGGATGTGCTGGACAGAGAAAGGTCTAGAACGGTGGTCGGCGGGAGGGAGAGGAGGAGAGGGGGGGAGAAATGGAATAGATGATAGCATCTGATGACGCCAGCGTTGTCGCTTGCCGAAATATTTTATCCGTTGGACGGCGGCATCCGGCTGTCCCCCCATGAACTGCTCGAATATCTGCATGAGTTATGCCACGAGAAGATGACCAATAACAAATCACTATTGTATGGCGAGTGCGCCTTTCGTGACTGGTCAACTCCGAATTACATGGGGGTGTCCAGATACTTCGTATCAGTGCATCTTACTGTGTTGATTCCATACAACGGACTGACTTATAGTATGTGACACGTTAAGTTGCACGCTTCCATTCCGGCAAGAGCAGTGATTTTCAGTTGGCTCCTCGGGCTCTGACGTGACTATGTGGTACCCGCTGTCGCTCTCTCTCTCTCTCTCTCTCTCTCTCTCTCTCTCTCTCTCTCTCCCTCTCTCTCCTCCGTCCACAGCGTCCTGTATCCACGGACGTGCGACCCGTGAAATGGTTCGGAAAATGGTTGGGCTGCGGCGCTAGCTAACGGCTCGGCGCGAAAATTGCGGCCGGCGTTGGTCACCGACGAGCCACGTCACGTGACCCACCCCCGCAGGGCAAGTCGCCAGCAGGTGCTGTGCCGGAAGTCCTCCGCCTCACCCTCCACCAATCACTCCCTCCATCCGACGTATAAGAGTGTGGCCACATTGAGAACTTGGCACTGCCTCCGCGCGTGTTTTTCATCCCCGTGATCCTGAGCCATACCGCAAAGCGCGCCTAGTTTGAATAGTTGTGCATTTCCCGTGGTAAACCGCCGTTAGATTCTTCAGCGTTGTCACGGTCCTTCATAAACGATCCAGAGAATATTCTAAGCTCGGACATTAGGACGTACCTGGAGAAAAACGCACTCATCTCAAGGAATAAGCACAGACTCAGGGAAAACAACTCGGGTGACATATCGCTTGCTTGATTCATGTATGTGCGTGATCCAAGATCCTGTCGAACCATGGAGGTTTTCGGTCTCGGCGGTCAGCTGTAGATCACGTCTTCGTTCTCCGTCAGCTCACTGAAAAGTTAAGAGAACACGGGAAAGAACTCTGTATTGTTTTAGTTGGTTTCAGTAAGGCCTATATCTGCATACGCCGCAAGAACCTCTTCAGCTGAGAGATTTCGGAATGCCGCAGAAGCTTATCAGTCTGGTAAAGATCGATTTTCTTAACGGGGTTTGATGTTCATTAGCAGTCATAAGATGCGCTACAGTTGTAATTCTTTTTATTTCAGGAAAGGAAAGCACAACCCTGTTTCGGAAACTGTGGATGGCACGGCCTTCAGCCTGGACTTCCACTCTGCGAGTGGCTTTCCGCCAGGCCTAGTAACTGAGAGGATCCCCTGTTTTAGGCCACGTGCAACGTTTAGCCTCTGTTATTCGACATTTGTTGACTTAAATTTTATATGTTACTGAAGATGGGCTTCGCGAATACGGGTTGCACTTTCCTCTTAGGAAACAAAAAATTTTACAACTGTAGCGGATCTTGGCACCGATCTACATCTACATCTACGTGATTACTCTGCTATTCACAATAAAGTGCCTGGCAGAGGGATCAATGAACCACCTTCAAGCTGTCTCTCTACCGTTCCACTCTCGAACGGTGCGCGGGAAAAACGAGCACTTAAAATTTTTCTGTGAGAGCCCTGATTTCTCTTATTTTGTCTTGATGATCATTTCTCCTTGTGTAGGTGGGTGCCAACAGAATGTTTTCACAGGGGAGGAGAAAACTAGTGACTGAAATTTCAGGAGAAGATCCCGTCGCAACGAAAAGCGCCTTTGTTTTAATGATTGCCATTTCAGTTGACGTATCATGTCTGTGACACTATCTCCCCTATTTCGCGATAATAAAAGATGAGCTTCCCTTCTTTGTACTTCTTCGATGTCATCCGTCAGTCCCAACTGATGCGGATCCCACACCGCACAGGAATACTCCAGAATATGGCGGACAAGCGTAGTGTAAGCGGTCTCTGTAGTAGACCTGTTGCATCTTCTACGTGTTCTGCCAATGAATCGGTGTCTTTAGTTTTCTCTATCCACAATATTATCTATGTGATCGTTCCAATTTAGGTTATTTGTAATTGTAATCCCTAAGTATTTAGTTGAATTTACAGCCTTCAGATCTGTGTGACTTCTCGCGTAATCGAAATTTAACTGATTTCTTTTAGTACTCATGTGAATAACTTCACACTTTTCTTTATTCAGGGTCAATTGCCACTTTTCACACCATACAGATATCTTATCTAAATAATTTTGCAACTAGTTTTGATCATCTGATGACTTTACAAGACGGTAAATGACGGCATCATCTGCAAACAATCTAAGACGGCTACTCAAATTGTCTCCTATGACGTTAATATAGATCAGGAACAATAGAGGGCCTATAACACTTCCTTGGGGAACGACGGATATTACTTCTGTTTTACTCGATGGCTTTCCGTCTATTACTATGAAGTGTGACCTTTCTGACAGGAAATCACGAATCCAGTCGCATAACTGAGGCGATAGTCCGTAGGCACGTAGTTTGGTTAGAAGACGCTTGTGAGGAACGGTGTCGAAAGCCTTCTGGAAATCTAAAAATATGGAATCAATTTGACATCCCCTGCCCATGGCACTTATAACTTCATGAGTATAAAGAGCTAGGTGTGTTTCACAAGAACGATATTTACTGAAACCTTGCTGACTATGTGTCAATAAATCGTTTTCTTTGAGGTACTTCACAATGTTCGAATACAGTATATATTGCAAAACCCTACTGCAATTCGACGTTAGTGATACAGGACTGTAATTCAGCGATTTCAGCGATGATGGTAAACATCGGCCTGAGTAGAAAACGTAGTAGCCTTGGGTGAATATGGAAAATCGCGCAATAGATGACTTTGAAACTGTGACATGTCTCTGGCTGTGAGATGGTTTATGTCCGACCCTGTTCAGTTTTGTCGTTGAGAAGATCACAAGTGAGACTTTTAAACAGAGCTTCGAAGTTGAATGGAAGAACCTGACATATCTAGCCTCGGCAGATGATATGTACTACCTCAGCAGCTCATAAGGGGACAGGAAACATAGGACCAGGGTACTGCACATGGCCTCGTTTACTAGTAGCCCAATTTTTCTGCCAGGCAGGACGGATTATCACGTAATGACTCTTCAACAAGGTCAAGATCCCGGACAGTTTCAGTCGCTGCGGGTGGGAGACCGGTCCTACGAAACAGTCTGCGAATTTAGCCCTTTCAGACCCTTCGGTCACAATTCTGTACATTAAATTTTACTGTCTCTTAGTTGCAACTGAAATATTCTTCTACAATGGAAAGCTGATTTACACATTCGTGGATCGCCCATCTTTTTGTCATGTACAAGTACTGCCAAATGTTGGGCTTCACTATATAAATATCAACAAATCAATGTAGCAGTGACCACCAGCTTGTGACCAGAATGAATTCTTCGAACCTCTCATTTTCTTTAACGCTTTGTAAAATGAACAGCGTTCTTATGGGAACGTGATTTTCTTTTTAAATGCATCCCCGTCAAATCAGAGATATACTTCTCAACTGGCAGTGTCTTACTGTGGGTAGGATGTAGTCCATTTAAAATGCAACGTCCCCAACCCATTGTGGATGTTGTAATTGCCGTTCAAGCTATCCTTCCTCGTTCGTAAGCTCAACAACAGCGAGTTTTTAATCGAAATATCGTTCCAGGCATGCCCCTCAGCTTAACCAGCGTACTTTTCGGTAATGTATAAGTCTCCTTACTCTTCCTTCATTTCTATCGAAAACGGTTGCAAGTGACTGTATAATAACGCGTAAAATTTCACTATTTTTTCTAATCGTACACCCAGTTTCATCACGTGCTCCATGGCTGCAAATTTAGCACAGTGAGCTGCTTGATATACACAACAATGAATCTGGGCTGTCTATCATTACAGTATTTTGCTCTTTCATCGACAAATAAATCACTCAGCTTTTTCAGGATGGTGTTGAAACGTCGTTCCACAGCAAATTAGCGGACCCCGTCGATCACGCGACTGTACTTCCCATAACAGATATTGAGAACTTTTATCCTTCTCTTGAAGGCTTTTGACGATGGATCGGTGGACCGTCTCTTCGTGGGCAAACGTCCACTGAACCTGTAAACTTCTTTTGTACCATGAGTGCATGAGCGGATTGTGATGTGTGAAAAACGCTGACACATGATTCAGCCTAACCGAGGGAAGTCGTGCCGACCGAAAAGTACAGCAGTGCAGCGCTAAATAAAATGCCCTGCTGCACCGAGTACTTCCGGGAAGTACGAAGCAAAGTCGTGGGAGTCGCAGCCTCAGCCCACACACGCCCCTTAAGCAGTCCCTGCACGGACGGTGCTTTCGAATGTCAACGTTGATCGTGCCGAATTCGACGTGCTGCTGAACGCTCAGAAACGACGCTACTCGTGCATACGGTACGTGTTCCACAACGTGGTATACTCTATCGCAATGCTCTCCAGCGGCAGATGTCGGTTCTGTTTGGCTCGCAAATCGCACTGTTTACAAAATGAACGGGCGTAAATTTGCTGCATCAGCACTATTAAAACGCACATTTCCTCCCAAATGGTTCAAATGGCTCTGAGCACTATGGGACTCAACTGCTGAGGTCATTAGTCCCCTAGAACTTAGAACTAGTTAAACCTAACTAACCTAAGGACATCACAAACATCCATGCCCGAGGCAGGATTCGAACCTGCGACCGTAGCGGTCGGGCTGTTCCAGACTGCAGCGCCTTTAACCGCACGGCCACTTCGGCCGGTATTCCCTCCCAGTTGCTAGTCATGATGTTCAGTCTTTAGTGTACATAAATGAAAACTTCAATATTTGTGAATATGTTATAAAGAAACAGGAAAGTACCGTGTCCAGTCAATAAGGACATCGGCTTACAAGAGTTCCATTACAAGTATCACGACAAAAAAAAAAAAAATGGTTCAAATGGCTCTGAGGTCATTAGTCCCCTTGAACTTAGAACTACTTAAACCTAACTAACCTAAGGACATCACACACGTCCATGCCCGAGGCAGGATTCGAACCTGCGACCGTAGCGGTCGGGCTGTTCCAGACTGTAGCGCCTAGAACCGCTCGGCCGCTACGTCGGCAGGGACACATCAACTAATTAACTGATCGATGACGGTATTTTGCATGTTACCACCACGTGAAAGCTTTAATAGCAGATATGTTACTAACAGATATTTAATTATAACAAATTGTACCAATAACAATCCGATTATGACGGGTCCTCAGTAGGCTGTTGCACTGAAACGGCATAATCTCATAATGCGCAATTGACAATGGCTTTTCGAGAGTTTCTCAATTTTCTGATGCTCAGAAACGGCATTACACATTTGGGTTTCAACTGAAAGCCAATATGGTGCCTCGCGGCGCAACATCGAAGAGCAATGGCGTGCATGTGACATACGTGGAGTTCTTCCATCTCATTGGTCTACATTCAGAAGCACGTGCAGAGTATCTAGGATGCAGGATACCGGTTTGCACGGTTGGAAAATCACTCCAATTTTCTGTTCTACGATATGAGGTCAGAAACTCGGCGTGCTCAATGCTCAACGTTCGAATGCACGGACCGTGTGGTGACGGCTTGAGACGGGCTGGCATACTGCTTGGCACGCCACGACCGACATTGATGTGTTTCAGCTAGAGTATTAAGGCCTGAAATTAAACCTTATCTCTGCAACTATGTGTATCTCTTTAAACGATGAATACTAGACTTATTTCATATCGAATGCTTCGTCAGAATTAGCCCTTACTACCACCTCCTACGCTGTATACGCTATATAATATTCCTTCTGAACTAAATATGTATAATGATGAAAAAAGGAAAAGAAACCGCTACGCCAAGAAGGAATTGTATGACACAAATAAAAGTTGGTATGCGCGTTTCTACATCTGAAATACGATGTCCATTCAAATATCGACCCATTGTGCATAAGAGTAGCGCTACGACACAAACCAGGTATGCTTTAAAGACACAATGAAACGGTCGTGACTGTTAGTTGCCTTTGAGACTGGACGTGGTAAGCTGATGTTGATCAAGAATTACTTTAAGGCGACAAAGGCACCATTATCATTACCTCACTGAGTTCGAACGAGGTCGTGTAATATGGCTACGAGAAGCTGATTGTTCCTTCTACGATACTGTAGAAAGTCTTGGCATGAATATAGCCACTATATACGATTGCTGGCAGTGGTGGCCACGAAAATGTTGCCAGGAACATTGCCACAATACACACCAGACCGTACGGTCGCAAGAAGTGCCACGTTGCACTACCAGAAGTGCCACGTTGCAGACCATCGTGGTCGGCTTGCGGTTCTGCCGCAACTTACTGCATCTGCAGCAGTAAGTTAAGCAGCAGTTGACACCACAGTGACACAAAAAACTGTTACAAATCGGTTATTTCAACAACAACAACTCCGAGCAAGACTTTTTGTAGCATGCATTCCACTGACCCCAAACCCTCACCATTTACGACTTAAACAGTGTCAAGCCTGAGTTCAATGGAGGGCAGCGTGGAGGTCTGTTGTGGTTTCTAATGAAAGCTGGTTCTGCCTCGGTGCCAGTGATGGCCTTATATTGTGTAGAAGTTAGTTGACAGCCAGTAACCAACCTGTCGTACTACACACACTGGACCTACAATTGGAGTTACGGTCTGGGAGGTGAATTCTTATGACAGCAGGAGCACTCTTGTGGTAGCCCCACGCACCCTGACGGAAAATTTGTACGTCAGATCTCACGATTCGACATGTTGTGCTGCGAATCATAACCAGCATTCCAGGGGGTCCAGAATGAGATTTTCATTCTGCAGCGGAGATTGCGCTGATATGAAACTTCCTGGCAGATTAAAACTGTGTGCCGGACCGAGACTCGAACTCGGGACCTTAGCCTTTCGCGGGCAACTGCTCTACCAACTGAGCTACCCAAGCACGACTCACGCCCCGTCCTCACAGCTTTACTACTACCAGTACCTCGTCTCCTACCTTCCAAACTTTACAGAAGCTCTCCTGCGAACCTTGCAGAACTAGCACTCTTGAAAGAAGGGATATTGCGGAGACATGGCTTAGCCACAGCCTGGGGGATGTTTCCGGAACGATGTACTGGTAGAATTGAAGCTGTGACGACTGGATGTGCGTCGTGCTTGGGTAGCTCAGATGGTAGAGCACTTGCCCGCGGAAGCCAAAGGTCCCGAATTCGAGTCTCGCTCCGGCACACAGTTTTAATCTGCCAGGAAGTTTCATATCAGCGCACACTCCACTGCAGAGTGGAAATCTCATTCTGGAAACATCCCCCAGGCTGTGGCTAAGCCATGTCTCTGCAATATCCTTTCTTTCAGGAGTGCTAGTTCTGCAAGGTTCGCAGGAGAGCTTCAGTAAAGTTTAGAAGGTAGGAGACGAGGTACTGGCAGAAGTAAAGCTGTGAGGACGGGGCGCGAGTCGTGCTTGGGTAGCTCAGATGGTAGAGCACTTGCCCGCGGAAGCCAAAGGTCCCGAATTCGAGTCTCGGTCCGGCACACAGTTTTAATCTGCCAGGAGGTTTCATTCCAGGGGGTGTTTTCCAACAGGATAACACTCGCCCGCATACCAGTTATAATCCAACATGCTCTACGGAGCGTCAACATGCTACCTGGGCCTGCTCTATCACCAGATCTGCCTCCAGTTGAGCTCATATGGGACAACTCCAGCGTCATCCACAGCCAGCATTAACCGCCTGTGTGTTGACTGACCAAGCGAGACAGGCATGGAACTCCATCCCACAAACTGACATCCGGCATCTGAACGACACAATGCATGCACGTTTGCATGCTTGTATTCGTGATTCTGGTGGTTACGCTAGTTACTAATGTAGCAGCAGTTCGCATTTCCAATTGGTTTTCTCGTTCTCACATTTACTAACGCGAATGGGAACCTGGGAATATTCTGAGGCATCAAGGGATCACCAATTTAGTGGTGGTGGTGGTTAGTGTTTAACGTCCCGTCGACAACGAGGTCATTAGAGACGAAGCGCAAGCTCGGGTTAGGGAAGGATTGGGAAGGAAATCGGCCGTGCCCTTTCAAAGGAACCATCCCGGCATTTGCCTGAAACGATTTAGGGAAATCACGGAAAACCTAAATCAGGATGGCCGGAGACGGGATTGAACCGTCGTCCTCCCGAATGCGAGTCCAGTGTGCTAACCACTGCGCCACCTCGCTCGGTCACCAATTTAGTATTGGAGGGCAGCGCGGAGGGTAAAAAATTGTAGAGGGAGACCAAGAGATGAATACACTAAGCAGATTCAGAGGGATGTTGGTTGCAGTACGTAATGGGAGATGAAGAACCTTGCACAGGATAGAGTAGCATGGATAGCTGCATCAAACCAGTCTCTGGACTGAAGACTACAGCAATAACAACATTTACCTGCGACCTTGCTAGGTTAATTTCTTAAATATGTACTCCAGAATTTCATTGCTCTACATTAATGGTACTTTTAGTATTGCGATTTTTGTTCCGTCAGGGTGTATGACAGATTTCCAATGCAAGCAAATCGCATGCTGCGCTCCAGGTTGTTAAAAACGTTCCGTTCCTTTCGGAATGAACTCGGCCACGGCGTAGGAAAGCCCCTCGCATGAAAAACGGAATGTGTAGACGCCCCATCAGTTCCCTGTGCGACGCGACGGCACGCCAGGCGTAACCGGGTTGTCGCGCATCTTTGAGAGGCTTCCAGCAGCCGGAGAGCTCGCTGGAGCACAAAGCCGGTCCGTCGCGCGCACTCCAGCTCCAGGCAGCCCCACACGACGCGCTTCCACTCCACCAGCCACACACGGACACGTCTGCCTCCGCCTATACCAGCCACCGAGCAGGGGGAAGTCCGCCTGCGGTAAAAACGCACTTCCTCCCCGTCGCTGTAGTCGATTTTGGGAGGTGGGATTTCAGTGGCGCGGACTGAGGCTTTATGGTATGCGCCGCAAGGAACCCGTTCGTTTCCTACGAAGTGTAAAAAGTCTGCTGCAGGGCCATAAACGTATATCCGTCAACCACGCAGTGTCTCTGTACGAGGTAGTTATAAAGTTTTCATTATTGCCTAGAAAACGTTACACTGCTGCCATGAAACTTGGTTATGGGTTTAGACCTTCTCTACACGTCGACCCTTCATAAAGAGACATTTTTCGCAACGTTTATCGACTTGGTGGAGATCTCAACGTAGAACTCTGTGTTCTGATTGTTGAGGAAACGTTCCGTGTCGTACATCATCTCTATCAACACTAGACATGATTGTCTAAATGGGATAGCCGCGATCGTTCTTTGAATAAAAATAAGGCATTTCAGTCTTTGATTGCTAATTTTTTATTTTCAATAACCGGTTTCAAGCTAGCTGCCTATCTTCAGATGTGTCAGATAAATTTAAAAATATAATTAACAAGTGAGATTATATAGTTACTGATAGAACTATCTTAGTTTACAAAACATTTTTTTCGGATTGAATTAAAATGCAAACATAACATATGTTACAGAGTAACCTGTCAGCACAGATCTAATCGTTACTGTGATAAATAAAGTAATAATATATCATAATAATATATAGTAATAATAACTAAAGTAAATAATTACTAAAGTAATGAAAATAATAATGTAATAACTAAAGTAATTAATAAATAAAGTAATAAAGTAATACTAAAGTAATGACTAAAGTAATTATTAATAACTAAAGTAATTAAAGTAAAATTAAAATCCCTAAGGTTTTAACAGATTTAAAATTACTTTAATCATGACAGCGAACCAGTAGTTCTGTAACTGCAATATATGGTAAGTTTGCATTTTAATTCATTGCGAAAAAATGTTTTGTAAACTAACATAGTTCTATCAGTAACTATATAATCTCACTTATTAATTATACTTTAACTTTATCTGACACATCTGAAGATGGGCAGCTAGCCTGAAACCTATTATTGAAAATAAAAGCGATCAAAGACTTAAATGCCATATTTGCACATCATCTCGTTGTTGTTCTGAAAATGCTTGCCACGCATTTGTTTCTTCACCCGAGGAAATAGGAAGAAGACACTGCGTATCATATCAGAAGGTAGGGGTAGGGGGCGGGGACGAGTCAAAATTTGATGTTAACTGTTTCTTCTTCGTAGAACAACATTATAATAGATGAAAAGTACTATTTGCTTATGTTCTGCATGATTGATTTATTATATTAATCGGTTTTCGGCTTGCAAGGCCATCATCAGACTTTTAATTGTTGTCACCAGAGTAGTTTCATGTCTTTCTCGGTAGCTGCGCGGTCGGCGCGGTGAATTACTGATGGGTGGGGTCCGGGTTCGAGTCTCTGTTCGATCGGAGATTTTCTTCGCTCTGGAGGGTGCATTTTGTGTTGTCCTTACGTTCGTATCGCCAAAACTGACGGTCCACTGTGAAAAATTGGAAAATTGGAAAAATAATTTAATAAAATGTGACTTGAACAGGATTACTTTAGAAAGTGTGTTACGGCAGACAGATTCTACTCACTTGTCAGTCGGGGATACAATGAGGAGCGGCGTGTTTCGTCACGAAATCGGTGGGAGAGCATAACGGGATAGTCAAAAACCTCCAATGGCAGAGGCCACACGAGATCCGTTGTGTTTCACGAAGAGGTTTACTGTTGTAATTCCGTGACAGTACATTCCGGAAAGACTCGGTCACCTCGTTACTTCGTGTCACGCGCCTATCGCGAAACCATTACAATGAGAAGATCTGCTAATTCGGACATTTACCGACGATCATTCTTCCCATGCAATATTCGCGAACAGTACAGGGGTGGAGGGGACAGATAGTGATGCCAGAAGTACCCACTGCCACACACTGTGAGGCTGAGTAGAGTTGATTCGGAATAAATGCGGACATGGAAACAGGCGCTCGAGCTGTTTTCGCAGAGAATTCTTCCGGTCTGCATCCACTGAGTTCCATCCCGTCATTTAGACAGCAAGTAGCCTGCAGTATACTCTACTGGAGAATGAGGTACAGATTTACTCGGCAATCGGGACAACATGTGCGGCAGCTGGACCGAATCACGGCCATTGTTCCCCCTCCTGCTGGTTCAGTTGGCTGTGCGGGGAGTGCAAACTGGCCTGTGTACCACTCAAACAGCTCTCATACGGCCACCAAGTGGCCGCAGCGGCCTCCTGAGCAACAAACGAATCTGTGTCCACAGATGTGCAACGGGGGGCCGGCATTGGCTGACTCAGTGTTCGACACAGCGTGCTGACTGCCACGTCTGTGCAGCCGGGCTTTCGTGTGCAGACTGCCGTATTCACGAATGATCCCGTCTGTTGCAGGAAAGCAGTACTGGACAGTAGCCCGGGTCCGCAGCTCGTGGCCGTGCGGTGGCGTTCTCGTTTCCCGCGTCCGGGTTCCCGGGTTCGATTCCCGGCGGGGTCAGGGATTTTCTCTGCCTCGTGATGACTGGGTGTTGTGTGATGTCCTTAGGTTAGTTAGGTTTAAGTAGTTCTAAGTTCTAGGGGACTGATGACCATAGATGTTAAGTCCCATAGTGCTCAGAGCCATTTGAACCATTTGAACAGTAGCCCGGAAGGGTAATTTCACTAGAAGCCGCCGATTCGTATTGTGTATACCAAACGAAATTGATGGAGAAATATGGCACAGCACTACAGACAAAAGTGTTCCTCGTTAATTCCCTGACTTCTGACAAAGTCTTCTGGCTATGCCTGGGGCATGATTTTCGTGTTGATGTCTGATTCCCCTTACCCCCATCCGGCCGTAATGTTCATTTCAGTTAATTCTAACCATCTTTAAAATATGCTGATTTGAAACCTGTTTCAGTAATAAATATGCACTATTGTTTGTGAAAAAGTGACACACTTAGGAGCAATGGTCTGCAACACGCCACGATAAGAGGATAGCGGAACCATAATAAGTGATTTAAAAGGTAGAGACGTGGCGTGCACGTAGGCCCAAGAACGGCCTCTTTTTTATGACAATAGGTCAGTGTTACACATGCTCAATCAGTGCGGAGCCGTTATATGAAGTAGAAATGTGTAACCAAGTGCCACTGTGATCCTCTGACATCACAGAGTGGACTATCGGCATGTGGGTGCTTGTTTTGTTTGTTTTAGGGTGCAAAAACAACTAGGATCATACGCGCCCACGTCAGAACTGTGGAAGATGAAGGCAATGAGAGGAGTTACAAACGACTACACGTTAATCCCAAACGAAGGAAAAGAAGACAGCTAAAAAAAAAAGGACGTGGAGAAAGTTCTATAAAATACGCCATGGAGAAACGAAGGTCCTAAACTAAAAATTAAATGGCCTTCGCCATATTGCTACGACGGATAAAAAGTAAAACGCTGTCGACAGCCCACGCATCGTTTGCTGAAACGGCAGATAACTCACACGGCAAACGCAAGCGAGAACTTAAGGGGATAAAAAAGGGCATTCCGTCAGGAAATGGCGGACCGTCAAAGGCTGAGCGCGGAGTACAAAGTGGTGGGGCAGCACCTTTTAACAAATGGCGATGGCTAAAAAGACAGAGCCCGATGGGCAAACTAGCTGAAATGATCTCTCAGCGAGTGGGCCGAGAGGAGGTCGTCCAAGCCGCTGGGAGAGCCTAATAACTCAGAGCTTGTTCTGGTGAAAGGAGGACCGGTTGTGATGCCAAAGGGACACTACCTGCTGACACAGGGCAACGCAGAGATTATCGGGGGGAATGTAAGAACTAGAGGGCTGAGGTATGAAGACTGAAACAGTGGCAGCAGCGTCAGCAGCCTCGTTTTCTGCGCAACCGACGTGATCAGGAACCCACATAAACACCACAGTGATTCCGTCAAGAGTCAGCAAGTGGTAGCTTTCATGAATCCGTTGCACAAAGGGATGGACGGTGTACAGCACACTGTGGGTTTGAAGGGTTGGAGCAGATGATGCAATTGTAAAGCCTGGGTCGCCGGATGTACTGCGTCGCCGGATACATGGCGAAAAGCTCTACTGTAAATATTGAGTATTGTGCCGGAACCCGACACCTAAAAACGTAGGTGCTAGTGATGAATGTACAACCGACACGACAGTCAGTCCAAGAGACATCAGTCCACACATAGGTACTATCACGAAGTTCCGTGCGGGGTCGTGAAACTGAAGGCGATAGAGCGAGGCTGAAGGCCAAGGTTAACACGGGCCGCCGCACGAAGCCAAGGAGGTGAAGGGTTTACATACCGGGAGAGTAGCAGGTAACGTGAAGTTAAACTGCCGGAGCAAGAGCCAAAAGCGAACACCAGGAGGTAACAGGGAAGAGGGACACGCCCCATACTGGCGATCGAATGAGTCATCGAAGAATGAGGCGTAGGATGGGTGACCACGCATGGTAGACAAAGCCCATTTATATCTGCTGAAGAGAAAGTCACGGCAGTAGAACAGCGGTAGGTCGGCTAGTGAAAAAGGTGCCAATGGCCAAACGGATGCCACGATGGTGGATAGTATCGAGACGGCGTGAGAGGGACGGGCATGCAGACGCATAAACGAAACAACCACAGTCTAGTTTCGGACGGACAAGGTACCGGAACAAACGGAGGAGGGTGGTACGATCTGTTCCCCAGCGTGTGGTGGAGCACTGCAATAGATGACAAAATCGTCGACGAAAAGGGAGCCGAAGATGCCTGGCAGAGGACAGGCCATGACGGGGTGAACAGCGATATCAAAGAGGTCGACGCTCAGGAGGGAACCACGAGGCACACCGTTTTACTGGATAAATGTGTCCGAACAGTGTGAACTCTGACCGACCTTGAAAGCTCGGTCTTTTAAAAACTCCTGAAGTAAACGGGACAGGGGGCGTCGGAAGCACCGTGTAGAGACTACGGAGGATACAAGTCCTCCATCAGGTGTCGTAGGCTTTCTCTGAATCGAAAAACACGGCCTCAGCCTGTGATTTCTGTAGAAAACCATTCGTGACATGGGTGGATAAAGTAACGAGATTGTCAACTGCAGAAAGGTGCGACCTAAATCCACACTGTGCAGTAGTCAGTAAATTGCGAGACGCGAGCTTCCATATTACGTGGGCATGAATCATACTTTCCATCACCTTGCAAACACAGCTGATGAGAGAAATGGGGTGGTAACTAGAAGGAAGGTGTTTGTCCTTACAGGGATTAGGTATGGTATGACAGTGGCTCCACGCCAGCGTCTAGGAAAAATGCCCTCTGCCCAGATGCCTTGTACGTATGTAGCAGAAAGTGCTTGTCCGCAAGAGAAAGGTGCTGCAAAATCTGAATGTGAATATCGTCTGGCTCTGGGCGGGTGGAGTGGGATGAAGTGACAGTATGACCTATCTCCCTCATAGTAATTGGGGCATTGTAGCACTCACGATTCTGAGAAAAGAACGGTATTTCCCGGGATTCAACTCGTTTCCTATGGAGGAAGCAAGGTGATAGTGGGAGGAGCTCTAAATCTCCGCACAATGGTGGCCCAAGGTCTTGAAGATTGTAATAGAGTCAACTAGGACATTGTCTGCCACTGTTAGGCCGGAAACTGGGGAATGGATCTTGGTCACAGAGAGCCGCTAGAAGTTGGCCCACACGGCGGAAGAGGGATTAGAGCTGTTAAAAGAACTAGGGAATAAATTCAGCTAGCATTTTTGCTATCCCGAAGAAAACGACGACGCTATACACGCAACTTTTTATAATCTACATCTACATCTACATCTACATCCATACTCCGCAAGCTACCTGACGGTGTATGGCGGAGGGTACCCTGAGTACCTCTATCGGTTCTCCTTTCTATTCCAGTCTCGTACTGTTCGTGGAAAGACGGATTGTCGGTATGCTTCTGTGTGGGCTCTAATCTCTCTGATTTTATCCTCATGGTCTCTTCGCGAGATATACGTAGGAGGGAGCAATATACTGCTTGACTCCTCGGTGAAGGTATGTTCTCGAAACTTCAACAAAAACCCGCACCGAGCTACTGAGCGTCTCTGTTGCAGTGTGTTCCACTGGAGTTTATCTATCATCTCCGTAACGCTTTCGCGATTACTAAATGATCCTGTAACGAAGCGCACTGCTCTCCGTTGAATCTTCTCTATCTCTTCTATCAACCCTATCTGGTACGGATCCCACACTGCTGAGCAGTATTCAAGCAGTGGGCGACCAAGCGTACTGTAACCTATTTCCTTTGTTTTCGGATTGCATTTTCTTAGGATTCTTCCAATGAATCTCAGTCTGGCATCTGCTTTACCGACGATGAGTTTACCATCATAGGATCAAGGTTAAAATCGTGGAGAGCGCGACTCCGCGGGCAAATTGCGTCGCTGCTCGCCTCAGTCCACCAAGGGACCGGGAAAAGGCGTGATAAATAGGAAATGCGAGGAATAGATGACGTTTGTAAGATATTCCACCTGGTCAACGCAACTTGGGAAATGTTGTTCGTCGAAGGTCGCCATGGAGGAGTAAAGCCTCCAGTTGGCCTTAGTAAGCTTCAAACTGGGTATGCAATTAGACGGGGTAGGAGGCAGAAAACGGATAGCACACGGGAAATGGTCGCTCGAGTATGTGTCAGAGAGCACGGACCACTCGAGACGATGGGCAAGCTGGGCAGTGCAGAAGGATAGATCCCAGTGGGAACAGGTGTGCGAGGAGACTCAAAGGGACATGGGTGCTCCTGTGTTAAGGCAGAGGAGGTTAAGTTGATTGAGAAAGTCTGCCAAGAGGCAGAATTCTGGGAAAACGCCAAAGGGAATGGTGCCCATTAAAGTCACTGAGCAGCAGAAATGGGCGAGATGGCTGCAAAGTAAACTGCGGGAGGTCTGCCCTGGTGACATCGAATGACAGAGTGAAGTAAACAGTACAAAGGAAAGGGATCAAGTGACGAAGGGAAAAGCGAACTGCAACAGCTTGAAGGTGGGTAGTCAGGGAGATGGGTTGACTATGAACGTCAGCCCGCATGAGCAGCGTGAATCCCCCGTGAGATGGAATTCTGTCCTTGGGGGGAAAGTCAAAACGGATTGGTGTAAGACGTGTATATTTCTTTTGTTTATTGTCAAATCACAATTAATGAAAGATGTTTACATTTTATGAATAGGATTAAATAGGGATAATTAATATTTGTCATGTTGGAAATAATTGTGGTAGCAGGGAATGTCTGCACCAAAGTATTGTTGACAATAGAGACCGCAAATTGATATAATTTTAAAAAATGGCGGGAGAGACCGCGCATGGATACATTTTAAGAAAAGAGCGGGAAAGACAGGACATTGATACATTTTGTAATGGTAGCATGGATTGTCTGCACCAGAAAGCATTGTTGGCAGGAGAGACCGCACTTTGGCGTTCGTAGGAAGTCAGTAGTAAGCGAGAAGTGAAGCGAGTCGGTAGCAGGTCTGAAGCGAGAGGTTGAGAGGAGCGGTGTGCCTGCCAGCCACTAGCTAAGCTTTACAAGAGATTATAAACGGATGTACAGAGACATCAGTTAATTATTATAATAAGAGGAACTAATATTATTGAATTATTTTTTTGAGAAACTCAAGACTACTGAAGGTATGTTTGCGCAATGCTAGTTCTAAGATTATTGTAAAAAGTAAGTCCCATTGGAACGTTTGTAAAATCATTTCATTAACAACAGTAAATATTTGAAGAGTTCTCAGAATGTAATTAATTTTTGCCAGCAGTGTTGCGTTACTGATTATAATCCATCCCAAAAACCATCAACGCAAAACTTTACAAAAAATTTATTGTTGTCAAGAAAAAGTGTAACTATGAATTACGTAACTTCAGTCAAATTAATTAAAGAATAATGTCAGCTTTGCTAATAAAGAATAACATCAGATTTGGTAATAAATACAGCCACTTATTATGAAAGCCCACCAGCAGCTAATAACGTATAGTAAAACAGAGAAGTATATTCATGTCGCAGTCAAATGGCGATCCAGTAACAGCAAAAAAGGTAAGGAACAGTTTTGGGTTATTGCAGATAACGACTGAGGGCCACGACGACGACCCATTCTTATGTTTCGTCGAAACAATCAGAAAATCACTTTTAACAAGCAGCAATTAAATTTGTATGCGAAGATAGAGATTGAGAATAAATTTCAAAGGGAAGATTTCATTTGTTATTATTAAGCAAGAGATGGAAATCCTAAGGAAAGGTTTCATAGTTTATTGTTAAAAGGTTATCATTAACAAAAGAGGTATAGAGGAGACGGGAAGGTTTCACTGGGAAGAAATGAAAGTGCTCAAAGCGGTCGTGAGGAAGCAATTGTGTTTCCTGGTGACAGAGAACAAGTAGACGCTAGGATTCTAAGATAGCTGCAAACCCTCTCTGTGTGATCAAAGGCCAAAAACTAGACAGAATATGTGGTCTTTGGGAGGCGGGTCTGTCGATATTGTGGAGCGTACAGGGCACGCTGCTTCAACAGTGGTGCGAATGTAGAACCAGTGGAGTGGAGAGAAGAGGGCCGTACACAGCACCACCAAACTACTGGCTGATACAATGTGACCGCCATCTTGTATACTTGGCCGTAACAGACAGAACTTTGTCCACAGTGTTGTCGCGAACTTGGAGCACAGCTTCTGGTGCGGAAATACCTGCGCCAACGGTTCGATGGCGTCTTCTGCGGGATGGACAGGTGGCACGCATGCTACTGTGTCGTTTTCCACCGACCAGACTCCACCAACGCCACAGACCGCTATGATCATGTGAAAGCCGACACTGGCTGAGTGGCAAAATGTAGTGTTTTCCGACAAGTCCCCCTCCTACTTGTCCTACAGTGATGGCCGCATATGTGTTCGATGTTGCCGTGGCGAACTCAATGGGACAGACAGTGTTGTTGAGCGGCGTGGTGGACAAACGTCAAGCTTGATGGTTTGGGGAACCAATAACTGTAAAACGCGATCTACCCTCCTACGTCATGAGAACAGTCTGAACCGCTACCACTACATCAGGGACGTTTTCCCGCCAGAGGCACTGCCCTCCTGCAGGCTGTTACACATGCCATATTTTAGCAAGACAACGCACAACTGCCTAAGGAGAGAAATGTGTAAGCCTCGTTCGCTTGACAGGTCGCCCATCGAACCTGTCTGAGACATAATCGGTCGGCAACTTGTTCGTTCAGGTCATACTGCAGCAACCTGATGGATTGTGGACGCGCCTACAAATCGCATGACGTTCCCGAGCAGCATATTCAGGCGATCTTTGATTCCGTGCCATCATGCCTAACTGCGCTGATTGCAGCACAGTGTGGTGCCACTCCGTACTGAAATTCCAAAGTCACAGTGCACCTATAGGTCTGTAATGTTGGTGACTTGCATTAACCATTGCGCCATCCAGAAACAGTGTTTGACAGTATTGTGCGGAGTGTCTTAGCACAACTCCCAGCCGACCCACATTGCCACCTAGCGTCACCTATCTGCAGTCCCATCCACGTCCACTATGCTCGATTTTTTCAGATTCCCACAACAGGTTGAACATAATTGTGCCTCAGCAGGTGGTGGTCTCATTGCCCATCGAGGCAAATCAGTTGTATGAATGAATGATTCCTGTTCTTTCAGACATATCCGAAAGAACAGACACGACGCATTAAGAAAACATTGTCGTTGCTTGTAAAGAATTTCTTGCTCGCTTAATCTCGTAGTGTCCCACCCTCCCAAAATCTGTTCTAAAACCAAAGGAAAACAAACATAAAATGGATTACATTTTGTTTGTGGGATTGACATACTGCTTCAGTATATAACAATAAAAATTGTATAACTGCTTTGAAGTGCGATTAACATCATCCTAAATTGTTTGAGGAGGTCTGATACTGTTAAAGTCTATTTCTGCATCAGAAAAAAACTATACAATTCCCTTTTTCACCACATAAATTTTTTGCTGTGAACTTTCTGAACACAGAGTAAATATTTCCCAATTTAACTAAGAGGCTACCAACTCTAATATACGGGAAACATAGATAGAATTCCTATCTTACATGTCTAATACGTTGATCCCTCTTCCTTCTATGTTAGGAGATATTTATTTGCCGTCATTCAACAGAAGACACGAACAGAATGAAGAAACATTCTGTTTCATGTCTTTGCTTGGATCAGTGCACATGAATTTCAGATCCTCTCTACTTAAAGTATGCCAAACTATCTAAGCCTTTAGTTACTCAAACCACTATTCAGGCCTCTTGAAATGTTATTTTTTGTCTTATTTACTGTATTATATTTTAAATTGACTATGAAGCGAGAACCTCGAGAACAAAGCTACCATTTGAATTTTTCCTTCGCAGTAGCACAGTTATTACATCGGAATCGGTGATGATTTTACATCAGTAGCAGACTCAATGGAGTACCCAATAATCGACTAAAAAGAAAGAAAAAAAGAAAACTGTAATGTGCGGCAAAGAATGGATGAGGTATAGGTAAACTACACTACTGGCCATTAAAATTACTACATCAAGAAGAAACGCAGTGATAAACGGGTATTCATTGGACGGATATACTATACTAGAACTGACATATGATTACATTTTCACGCAATTTGGATACATAGATCCTGAGAAATCAATACCAAGAACAACCACCTCTGGCCGTAATAGCGGCGTTGATACGCCTGGGCATTGAGTCAAACAGAGCTTGGACGGCGTGTACAGGTACAGCTGCCCATGCAGCTTCAACACGATACTACAGTTCATCAAGAGTGACTGGCGTATTATGACGAGCCAGTTGGTTGGCCACCATTGACCAGACGTTTTCAATTGGTGAGAGATCTGGAGAATGTGCTGGCCAGGGCAGCAGTCGAACATTTCCTGTATCCAGAAAGGTCCGTATACGACCTGCAATATGCGGTCGTGCATTGTCCTGCTGAAATGTATGGTTTCGAAGCGATCGAATGAAGGGTAGAGCCACGGGTCGTAACACATCTGAAATGTAACGTCCACTGTTCAAAGTGCCGTCAATGCGAACAACAGGTGACCTTGAGGTGTCACCAATGGCACCCCATATCATCACACAGGGTGATATGCCAGTATGGCGATGAATACACGTTTCCAATGTTCGTTCACCGCGATGTCATCAAACACGGATGCGACCATCATGATGCTGTAAACAGAACCTGGATTCATCCGAAAAAAATGACGTTTTGCCATTCGTGCACCCAGGTTCGTCGTTGAGTCCACCATCACAGGCGCTCCTGTCTGTGATGCAGCGTCAAGGGTAACCACAGCTATGGTCTCCGAGCTGATAGTCCTTGCTGCTGCAAACGTCGTCGAACTGTTCGTGCAGATGGTTGTTGTCTTGCAAACGTCCCCATCTGTTGACTCAGGGTTCGAGACGTGGCTGCACCATCCGTTACAGCCATGCGGATAAGATCCCTGTCATCTCGACTGCTAGTCATATGAGGCCGTTGAGATCCAGCACGGCGTTCCGTATTATCCTCCTGAACCCACTGATTCCATATTCTGTTAACAGTCATTGGATCTCGACGAAAGTGAGCAGCAATGTCGCGATAGGATAAACCGCAATCGCGATAGGCTACAATCCGACCTTTATCAAAGTCGGAAACTTGATGGTATGGATTTCTTCTCCTTACACGAGACATCACACGAACGTTTCACCAGGCTACGCCGGTGAACTGCTGTTTGTGTATGAGAAATCGGTTGGAAACTTTCGTCATGTCAGCACGTTGTAGGTGTCGCCACCGGCGCCAACGTTGTTTGAATGCTATGAAAAGTTTTTGCATATCACAGCATCTTCTTCCTGTCGGTTAAATTTCGCGTCTGTAGCACGTCATTTTCGTGGTGTAGCAGTTTTAATGGCAGTAGTGTATTTCACTTGCCTCAGTTCAGGTAGCCCCGTCATGTACGATCTTTGTAAACGTATTCGCAATAGCAGCGATCACAATGAACAGTAAGAAAATATAAGTACTATATAAAACAGACTTGATCGCATAAAACATCTTTATTCTTAAGTTGATGATGATGATTATGTTCGGTTTGTGGGGCGCTCAACTGCACGGTCATCAGCGCCCGTACAAAGTCTCAATTTGTTCACACTCCAATCGAACCACTGTCACGAATGTTGACGATGAGGATGAAATGATGAGGACAACACAAAGACTTAGGTCCAGGGCAGATCCTCTCTACTTAACCCGGCCAGGAATCGAATCCGGAACCCCGTAATCCGGAGGCAGCAATGCTAGCTACTAGACCACGAGCTGTCGACTTATGAATAGGTGTTGACCAGTTTCGATCCTATCTCGTTCATCTGCGGACGATACACTGAAATTCACAGTACAGAGTTATAGAGGGGAAAAATGTAATACAGTGCTATAAATTAATTATAAGATGTTATACCCAGTGATGATGTGTGGAAACGACAACACGAAGCAGGAACTTTGGATACCACCTACTAATGTCGACAGTTGACTATGTGGCAGTGTCACGGGATTAAATAGCAGATGCCCCGTCCACTGCCTGTTGCCCTACGTCATCTTAAGATGGTAAGATACAAAGTATGCCATACATCCAGACAGGATGAATAAACCTTAGCACCGTGCTGGGAATTATCGTAAATTGTATTTAAATAACAATTTGTAGGTTGTACAGTTAAAACTGCTCGTATTGAAATGTCAATAAGTTGAATTGTTTCAGACCTGAATTTGTTTCTGGAGGAAGGAAAATTTTTCTTTGTGTGGTAATGCTCTCAGGTGATCTTTTAATGATTTTAGATGCAAGATTTACACAAAAATATGTAACTGTTTTGAAATCATACTTTACATACTCTTGTTTTATAGATTAAAATAACTACCAAATATTCTCTACTGTAATAAATAGTGAAATGATTATTTAATAAGTACCATGCACAGTAACAATAATAATATTCGGTTGTACAAAGAAGTAAAGCTAACCAAACACATCCTTGTATTCTAGTGGTCACGAGCTGCTGCACACTGCCGCACTGACTTTCTGACAATTTCATCGTGATGCCCATTAGTTCGCAACACCTGCCTATGATGAAAAGGTTGAACATTCACAAATGTTTACTCCAGGCTTCCACTGGGGAAAAAAAAATCTGTTGCAGCTAAGGCACAGTAGAAGTTAACATACAGAATTGAAGCCAGAGGCTGAGAAAGGGATAAATGATCAAGTAATAGCATCAGTAAATATTTTAGTGGACTGCCCTCTGCGGGGCTTTGTGTACACCCAAGCTGGGCTGCAGGACTACCGACAAGAACGACTTATCGATAGCGATCAACGATGATATGCCGCTTCTGTTCGGCCTCGTATGATCTTCATATCTGCGTTGGTTGCAAGTTGTCCCTCAGCGCTGAGCCTTGTCTTTTGAACTGACCACTGTGACGGTACAAACACCCGTTACTAGATGCATAGGTCTAGTATGCAAAGATTGCTTTGTCAAGAGCGAGGGTGCAACATGATGCGCGATTCGCGGAAGCGAGTGGCGCTCCCGCGCGAGATTTGTAACGGTCGGTGTGATGTCTTTGCTGCCGGGCGGCCACGTGGCCCGAAGTTTGGGGCATTGTTTGGTTTTTCGCGCATTACGCGAAAACTATGTAACTTACGGTGAAGAGCGATGCGGCAGTGAATTGTGGTCAGTAATATGCACCTTCTGAAAGATCGATCTTTATTTCAAGTCATGAGACGCAAAAGTTATAGTAACCTCAAAATCGGTTAATATCACGAATACTGAAAGATTAATAAAAATAGTAAATAAAAACTTACAGGGATGAGCGAGCACTCACTAAAAACGTCCCATCATAGCGGATCGAGTGCAATAGTCATATGTTAAGGTACATAAATAATTAAGCCCATAAAGAGCAATAAACAAAGTTTGAGGGAAATTGTTTATGAAATTCAGTTGAAAATTCATGACGTAAAGAACTGCACTATATAATATTTTGGGTGGCATGACACGTATTTTAAACTAGTTAAGTTATACTGTACACTTAACATGCAATAGCTTTCATTGTTTGCAAATTATTATTAACATTTATCGCCCATAGTTAATTGATTATTATAGATATGAAGATTGTGAGCAGCGCAATGTGTAGATCGCTACGTCTAAAAACGGTGCTATATGCAGTTCTATGTTAAAACTTAGCAGCCGGCCGAAGTGGCCGTGCGGTTAAAGGCGCTGCAGTCTGGAACCGCAAGACCGCTACGGTCGCAGGTTCGAATCCTGCCTCGGGCATGGATGTTTGTGATGTCCTTAGGTTAGTTAGGTTTAAGTAGTTCTAAGTTCTAGGGGACTAATGACATCAGCAGTTGAGTCCCATAGTGCTCAGAGCCATTTGAACCATTTTTTTAAAACTTAACAGCACAGATGTCAACAAACAAATTTGCGCAAAGTGGCGAAATTTGCAAAAACTAAAACTTGATTTACGAGCGATAGAATAATCCTAGAAAGTATTGTAACATAGTAAATAAGATGTACTTTTGGTCAGTCGTTTTGGAGGGTGGGTGGCGAGCGAATATATATATATATATATACATATATATATATACGCAGTATGAGAGATGTAGTGGGTTTTAGCCAAGAAAATGGGAAACAGAGAGAAAGAGAGATTTAGAACGCGTATTTGTGTGCGTGTGTGTGTTTGTGTGTATGTGTGCATGAAAAAGCTAGCCGTAGGGAATGACTGTATAGACAGTATACAGAGAGTGACGATCTAGAACATGGGTCTACTCACAATTGTGTAACGCCTGTTCCCTTCCTGTGTGACCCTCCCTCCCCTTTCCCAGCACATAGCCTCCCCGCACTCACGCACACACACACACACACACACACACACACACACACACACAAGCGGCGTATTGTGCTGGGCGCTCTGGCAGGCCTGCCTGGCTGCCCCTGGCGCAGTGTGTGTCCCTGGGCGCCCGCAGTGGCCGAATGCTGCACGAATTCAATTCTGCAGCAGCGGCCAGAGCACAGCGGCAGCCTATTGTTCTGTCGCCAGCTTCCCAAACGGCCGGTCACACGCCAGCGCAGAATAGGTTCGCGTGTGCGCTGCCAAATATATTTCAATTAATCTCCGGGTTGGCCAGAGTATTAATTCAATTACTGCCACCGCAAAATGGACCAATTTGCCGAAGTGAACACACGTGATAGGACGCGGCGCTTCCTAGCGAGAGTTGAAAAAAAAGAAAAAAAAAAGAGCGAAATGAATGGGACACACGACTAAAAAGAACTGTAGGCAGACCAGACCGCCGTTTGCTCCTCGGAACCACTGTTGGCACAAAACTAGTAGCGTTTGCGCTTAATTCCACGGTAGCTCACCTTTCTCCTAACGATGTTAAAAAAGTGTACAGTAGGTAATATTGATTGAAACTAGAAGAAAATTTCCTGTAGTGATATGTCGAAAAACCAGTGCTTTTTGAGCTGTAGGTCGCTCTGTCCTCTTATTCCCATCTGTCTCTTATGTAGAATTGTAGACTATAGGCAGTGCTGTACGTCGTTACCACACATTCTGACACATCCTTCATTGCAGAGGAATTCCGCTTTCTGCAAGGTCTGTAGGTCTGGTTCACCGAGATATGTTTCAGCATTTTTTGTGCTATTTTCAGTGGGGTTATTTGTTTATGTTTCTTGGCAAAATTGTTGTTACGCGTTATCTTTAAAGAAACTTCTGATATAAATTTTTCCAGCTGTAAAATGATCCATCATTAAGGTTTTTAACATGGCTGTCAATCAGCGACTGTTGTATTATACAAAATTTTGAAAAACACAGCCCTCAGTCGCGAACACAACTAATTTGTAACCTAGGTTTCGGTGTCACAAGGAACACCTTCTTCGGACAAAATTAAAACTAAATGTTACAGCATAACATACCAAAAAATACAAAAGCTGCGGTCATACCTGACAGCGTCAGATAGTCAGAATTAAAATAAAATGCAACAGAGGTGCAAGCCACTAGGGGCTGCTATAGTCAACACAAAACTGAAACACCATGTGACTTGTGCGTCACGGAATCTTCAAGACAATACCGCCATCTCGTGGCTAATTGGTAAAACAAGCTATTTTGTAAACATCTCTCGTAACTGCAGAGAGGGAAATAAACAAACACCTGAACGGTGTACATGAACTAATTACAATAGTGGGATACTGCATGATAAAAAATACAACTAATGAATGACTGGCTGTAGTACAAAAATCCCAGAATAAATTCATAAAGAAGACATACACGAAATAATCCATTAACTGACATTACTGCTTGCTGTAATAGATACGTTATGAAAACCAAAAAAGTTTTTTTTTTTTTTATTTACGTATATGAGGTGTAAAAATTAGAAAGAAAATGTATCTCTGAATCTGCAAGAATTGGTTGGTACATCAAAGTGTTAGATCTCGTGTTTTTCAAAATTTTGATCCATCATTGGCAAAAAATATATATTGGTTAGCATACAGTACAGATTTGAGACACACCACTGTGTTGAAGCATTTTATGTTGTTTATTTACGATTTGTCTAAAGTTTCCAGTTCTGTACTACATTGGGAAATAAAGTAGATGTATGAGTTTGTTTACATACCTCACATGAAACTATGGATATTTATAATAGCTCTAGGGCTACTACGCAGTCTACTGCACTCCATCTGCAAACAGCAAAACATTGTTTTATTTTTGTGTTTATTATGGTTCAAATGGCTCTGAGCACTATGGGACTCAACTGCTGTGGTCATCAGTCCCCTAGAACTTAGAACTACTTAAACCTAACTAACCTAAGGACATCACAAACATCCATGCCTGAGGCAGGATTCGAACCTGCTACTGTAGCAGTCTTGCGGTTCCACACTGCAGCGCCTTTAACCGCACGGCCAAGACAGTGAAGGAAATTTAACTTCAGGGACTAATGATTTACAATTCTGTGTGTGCTAAGTGTATACTTCTTCATTTGTGGCAAAGAGAGTTTTACTGCACAGTGATGTGTATTTGCTTAGTAATTCCTTACCCCGGGCTACTGATTTTTGAATGCGACGGTTTTCTTCTATTGTTAATTTTTGGTATAGGCTGTTACTGGTTTCAGGGATTTTTAAGTCAGTTTCAATGTTTGTTGGTTGGTAATTCTGTGCTATTAGGTGATCTGCAAATAATGAATGTGAACTATTGGTTTTCAGTGCTATGAGGTGTTCTGTATACCTGGTTTTAAAATTCTTGCATGTTTGACTCACATGTCCAGGCTCACATTAGTCGCAAGTTAGTTGATATATACGAGACTGGCTGTATTAATCAGTGTTGCTTGTATTTCTTCCAAATCTCTCTTCTGGTTTTTGTTGATGCTTCTTTATGCTGAGTCCTTATCTCTTTAGTATGGTGGTTACCTGGGTGTGACTTTGTTGTCTTAAGTCATTATGTGCCATTTATTTCTTACTGTCTGCTGATTTGTCGTAAGTTGTGTGTGTGTGTGTGTGTGTGTTCTGTGATTATGTGTTGCCTGTTCTGTTTGTTGTTTGGTTCAGATGGCTCTGAGCACTATGGGACTTAACATCTGCGGTAATCAGTCCCCTAGAACTCAGAACTACTTAAACCTAACTA
Source organism: Schistocerca piceifrons (assembly GCF_021461385.2). Taxonomy (NCBI): domain Eukaryota; kingdom Metazoa; phylum Arthropoda; class Insecta; order Orthoptera; family Acrididae; genus Schistocerca; species Schistocerca piceifrons. Next base: position 87,649,119 of record NC_060141.1, read on the forward strand.
ACGTAAGGACATCACACACATCCATGACCGAGGCAGTATTCGAACCTGCGACCGTAGCGGTCGCGTCGTTCCAGACTGAAGCGCCTAGAACCGCTCGGCCACAACGGCCGGCTTTCGTTGTTTATTTTATCTGCAGTTTTTGTATCATAGTAATTCTCTATCTGCTTGTGTTTCAATGGTGAACTGTGTTTGTGGTGGATGAGGTTCTTATATACGAGATTCTGATGCCTCTGTTAGTCAGATTATATCGTCTACAATTGTATCGTCGATACCAATATTTTATTTTGTGCTGCTATGGTTTTGCTATTTTGTTACACATTTAATTTTCTGTCCGATTGAAGAAAATGTCAGCAAGGAGACCACTGATTGGGAATGCCATAGGTAGTCCCTTTTGGGAGTTAAATTTGTTGTTAAATGTGAAATAGTTTTGTTGTATGATGAGCTCGAGTACAGCTGCTATTTCTTCTATTTTTATTGTGGTTATGTTTTCTTGTGGTTGAAGATTCCTTTCTATGATGTTTATTGGCAAGCACGGAAATACAAAGAACTGCAGCAGTCTCAAAAAAATGGTTCAAATGGCTCTGAGCACTATGTGACTTAACTTCTGAAGTGATCAGTCCCCTAGAAGCTAGAACTACTTAAACCTAACATATACATGCCCGAGGCAGGATTCAACCCTGCGACCGGAGCGGTCGCGCGGTTCCAGGCTGTAGCGCCTAGAACCGCTCGGCCACTCCGGCCGGCGCAGCAGCAGTCTCAAGATGATCAAATGTTTCATCACTTCTTCACCGCGGATTACACACTCTTTCAAATAGATCTGGCTCTATATGGATTGCATCAAATGCTAAGGTATCGTCTGCATATTGACGATGGGCAGGTGATGTGATCACCAACATCTGCCCTGATGAATTACCAGCGCTACCCTTCCAGAAACACAACGACTGCGGTTTATGCACGACAGGACAACATCCTATTTCCTACGGATGGTGTGGCACTGCCTCGTGGAAATATTCCCAAAAAGTCGACGGCTATCAATCCGACTACAGGATTCGATGGAAGTCTGGCTCTCCACCCTGACTTGCAATGTACCCTTTTATGAGTTAAATTACGGCTGGGAGTTAAGATACCCTTGTTTTGAAGATAGCGTTGTTCTGGAACTGGAAGTACAGCAGCCTACTGAACGTCATTGCGGAACAATGTTATGTAATCATAAACTTTCAATTATTACCCATAAAATTGAAGATAACTAGTAATTTTCTGTTTGTTTATAGGTACATATCTGCAGTCTTTGTACACATTGCAATTCCCGTGCCACGGAACGGTAGCACGCTGCTAGACGATATATGTCTATGAAGTGTAGATGGACTGCGTCGTTTTGCTTTGGATCATCTAGCGGGGTAATTTAATTTTTGCGAGGTGAGAATACAACACAACTACGCCTTCTGCCAAACAAGTTACGTCCTGTAATACTTCGTACGCGCCATAACCTCTCTCTACGATATGCTGAAATAATTTTCTATTTTTTATTTTCATTATATTTTGAGTCATCAGTTTTCTAACTGGATTGATACGGCCAACCACCAATTCCTCTTCCTCTCCTGCAGTATATCAGAATAGCACATGCACGCCTCATCCTCATTTATTTGCTGGATGTATTAAAGTCTCTATCTTACCCGCCAGGTTAGCCGAGAGCGCTAATGCGCTGCTTCCTGGACTCGGGTAGGGGTGCCGGCCCCAGATCGAATCCGTCCGCCGGATTAACGACGAGGGCCTGTGTGCCGGCCAGCCTGGATGTGGTTTACAGGCGGTTTTCCACACCCCTCTATGTGAATACCGGGCTGGTCCCCATGTACCGCCTCAATTACACGACTCACAGACATTTGACAACCATCCGCACATTTCCATGATGTACACTAGACGCAGACAGATGGGGTACTGTGATTCCATCCCCGAGGGTATGGGGTGGCGGCAGGAAGGGCATCTGACCACCACTTTACATTAACATGCAAAATTCGATTTAACCACACCAACCCAGCGCACAATGCGGGACCAAGGCGCAAGCGATAGTCTCTATCTTCTTCTAGTACAGTCAATCCCTAATGTGTTAAACAGATGGCCTATCATTCTGTTCCTTCTTCGCCTATTCTGCAGAAAGCCCCCTCATTCCTGCCTTATCAGAGCACTTCATTTTCAAGACTCTTCTGTAGCACCACGTCTCAGATGCTTCGACGCTCTTCTTTTCTGGCCTTCCCACAGTCCGTATTTCACTACCATGCAATGCTGTGTTCCAGACGTACTTTCTCAGAAATTTATTCACAAATTAAGTCCTGCGTTTGATACTAGTAGTCTTTTCTTGGCCAGGAATGTCCTTTTTTGCAAGTGGTAGTCTGCTTTTTATGCCCTCCTTACGCCTTACTCCATCCATCATAGGTTATTTTGCTGCCTGGATAGCAGGATTCTTTATCTTCGTCTACTTCAGTATCCCCTGTTTCTCGTTGATCTTATTACTTTCGTCTTTCTTCAGTTCACTCTCAATCCACATTACGTACTCACTGCACTGTTCATTTCATTCAGAAGAGCCTGTAACTCTTCATCACTTTTACTGAGGATAGCAATGTCATCAGCGAATCTTGTCATCGATATCCTTTCACCTTGAATTTGAATCCCACTCATGTACCTCTTTTTCATTTCTGTCCATGCGTCTTCGAGAAACAGACTAAACAGTAGGGGCGACAGTCTACATCTGTCTTACACCCCTTTTAATCAGAGCACTCTGTCCTTGGCCGGCCGCAGTGGCCGAGCGGTTCTAGGCGCCACAGTCTGGAACCGCGCGACCGCTACGGTCGCAGGTTCGAACCCTGCCTCGGGCATGGATGTGTGTGATGTCATTAGGTTAGTTAGGTTTACGTAGTTCTAAGTTCTAGGGCACTGATGACCTTAGAAGTTAAGTCCCATAGTGCTCATAGCCATTTGAACCAACTCTGTCCTTGGTCTTCCACTCTCACTGTTTGCCCTTGGTACTTTTACTTCTACTACCCGTCTTTTCTTTTAGCTTACCCTATTTTTCCCAGAATTTCGAACGTCTGTCCTTACTATCTTCGGAACTGTGAGCGATATTTTCTGAAAATCTGACGGTATGTCTTCATGTAAGACGAACTTCCGTTGTAATGATGTTATAATCGAAATGTGCATTGAAGTGCTACAATACATGGTTGTGCACCTGTCATACAATCAATAGCGATTACAAACGTTCCTAAGTAACACGAACGTGATAAACATGATCGGCCAGATCTCCATCGAGGGAGTATCAGTAGGTGTGTCGTATTCTGGTATTTTGGTATAGTGGAACAGTGGTCGGTTATTCGATCTATTACCCCAATTTCTGTGATCAATAAAAATACCTCCAAAACGACGAAAAAGCTTGTAATATGTAATTTCCACGGCTTTAGCTAGAAACACGGGGCAGCAACAAACCTCTGTACTTAAAAATTGTGCGATGGGTTTGCCGCCGCTGCAGAACAGCTCAGTATATCGTGATCGTGGCGCTGTTCCACTGTACTCAGCGATGCAATATACGATGTGCCTAGCGACCAACAGTTCACCGGTAAGCTTTTCCATACTTCTGTGTATCAGCGTTAACTACCGGGGAAACAAGCCAGAAACAGACCCGCGAAATACTGAATATAGTCTTGAGAGCGAAAGAGAGCAAAGTGGGCATTAATGTTTTGAACAGTAGGTACCGCTATAAAACAGAACAAGTTTGTTTACAATCAAGACAGACAAAAAAAATGTTCAAATGTGTGTGAAATTTTACGGGACTTAACTGCTAAGGTCATCAGTCCCTAACCTTACACACTACTTAACCTAAATTATCCGAAGGACAAACACACACACACCCATGCCCGAGGGAGGACTCGAACCTCCGCCGGGACCAGCTAAGACAGACAGCCCTCACATACGGCATCTGCAGTGACGTAAACATACAGAGATACTGTAAATAAGGTTAATGAATCCAACGAAATGCACTTTCTCTGCAACGAGCCAAAACACCTCTCAGGAAACATCCGTGAACAACTTCCAAAAGTTTCTCGGTAGAGTTGGGATTCATCAAGTGTCTTATGGCGAGGTGTGGTTATCCATAAAGCTTGACGTATGTACTGATATAAATTTGACGTTCAAGGTTTACCAACATTCTTTTGAGGTGCGTCAAGCTCTTTAAATGGTAAGGTCTATGCAGCTGTAACATTATTTGAAATGCAGTCAGGAAGTTTCGCTGTACAGTACATTCCCCAAGCCATTGTGAAGTGCATGGCAGTTTTATCTGTTTTCTTTTCTATTCCATTCAGGTACTGAGTGAATGAAAACGGCTGTCTGTATTTCTCTTTATGTAGCTTCGTCTGTGTTATTCCTCTGATCCCTTCGTGAGATACATAGCGATGGCAACATAATAGCCTCACAGTCTTCTACGGAGACGGGCCTTCCAAGATTATCTAAATTAATGAATGAGAGACCAAGAGTCAGCCGTATTCCGGTCCACGTCTTAGTTATGGTGTTCGACACTACATGCCTCAGTTGTGTTCATTTCGGGAACGTAAAATGAGACTCGTCGTACTTCCGGTCTTCCATTATAAGGAAGGGCACAGACATTCAAAACAGTAATGTTTTTTAAGGAAATAGGTACTACTCGGGAAGGAAGTGTCCCGCAGTGCAGTTTTTAACACCAACTAGTGCTAATCAGCAACCTTATGCGATTAAAATCAAAGTCAGCAGTGTAAATAATTATGTTTAATGTAATTCTGTAATACAGGAATGTCATTCGTATATCGTTTTTTAAATGAATCTGGCATAATGCTGTGCATCGTAGATTTTTTTAGGCAAAAAAATCCACTCCTAGTGCAAAATAAAATTGAAATTAGCCGACATTGCTGCCCTAGGATATTTAAAAAACACCAAAAGTGCAGCAAAACAAACTCCTGGTGTCATTTCCATTTAAGAGAGAAGAGGCACGTTCTCTTTGCTTAATGTTCAGTTTGGGTGAACACAGGGTAACAATAAAAATAAAATGTGATTCATGATGGATTCCATAAGATCCCAATGTGCAGCAACTATTGGTTTCCCAAGAACGATGAAAAGTTATCAGTCCCGAGCAAATCTGAAATTTATTGCAGGTCGATGTCAACCCAGAATATCACCAGTATATAAAATATCAGTGTCACTTTACCCGTTGTTCTATGCACTGATGATGACTATGTTAAAGTTGAAATCGTTCTACAAACGAAATTCAGTTTGTTCAAGATTTATCCCTGTTCATCCTTCCAGTAAAACATGAATTACTTTCAGTCATGTAACATCTGCGACAGTGAGTGTTTATTCATAATATTCTATACATATGTAGCCTTGAAACATGTTACGTTTTAATAACTCAGCTTGAACACCACAACCATTATTTACGCAACAGTCTTAACACAGTTTTTCCACCCCCTTACCGCTACAAAAAAAAATGGCTCTGAGCACTATCGGACTTAACTTCTGAGGTCGTCAGTCCCCTAGAACTTAGAACTACTTACACCTAACTAACCTAAGGACATCACACTAATCCATGCCCGAGGCAGGATTCGAACCAGTGACCGTAGCAGCAGCGCGGTTCCGGACTGAAGCGCCTAGAACCGCTCGGCCACTCCGGCCTGCCTTACCGCTACAAATGTGTTTCAACTTCCACCTCACAACCGAGCATGCTAACGCGACCGCTTCCGCGACAGGGAAATACGCCAGACCCGAATCGAATCCTCTTGGCAGATTAAGAAGTGGTTGGTGTGCTGGCGAACCTGGATGTGGTTTTTAGTCGGTTTTCCACATCCCACTAGGTAAGTGCCGGACTGGTACCCATGTTTCGCCTGAGATATACGTTAAGCAAACATTTAGAATACTTTCTCATGCTTGCACACAGAACTTCCTTAATGTGCAGATGCACTGGGTACACTTCTTCATGCACGAGGGCAGAGAGGGAGGGATGTAAGGAATGCTGATGAACTTAGCTGTTTGGTTTCCTTAAACACTATGAAGAGGGGAAGGGGGTGTGGGAGGGACATACGGGGTGGTTCATTGATAGTGACTGGGCCAAATATCTCACGAAATAGGCATCAAACGAAAAAACTACAAAGCTTGAAGGGGGAAACCAGGCGGCTCTATGATTGGTCCGCTAGATGGCACTGCCATAGGTAAAACGGATATTGGCTGCGTTACTTATTTTTTTTAAATTGAAATACCCCATTTTTTATTACATATTCGTGTAGTACGTAAAGAAATATGAAAGTTTTGGTTGAACCACTTTTTTCGCTTTGCGATAGATGGCGCTGTAATAGTCACAAGCATATGGCTCACAGTTTTAGACGAAAAGTTGGTAACACGTAGGTTTTTAAAATTAAAATACAGAATGAAGGTACGTTTGAACATTTTATTTCGGTTGTTCCTATGTGATACACGTACCTTTGTGAACTTATCATTTCTGAGAACGCATGCTGTTACAGCGTGATCACCTGTAAATACCACATTAATGCAATAAATGCTCAAAATGATGTCCGTCAACATTCATCTCAACAGAGAGTAGCTCGCCTTCCGTAATGTTCACACATGGATTGACAATGCGCTGACGCATGTTGTCAGGTGCTGTCGGTGGATCACGATAGCAAATATCCTTCAACTTTCCCAACAGAAAGAAATCCGGGGACGTCAGATCCGGTGAACGTGCGGGCCATGATTCGACGACCAATCCACCTGTAATGATATATGCTATTCAATACCGCTTCAACAGCACGCGAGCTATGTGCCGGATATCCATCATGTTGGAAGTACATCGCCATTCTGTCATGCAGTGAAACATCTTGTAGTAACATCGGTAGAACATTACGTAGGAAATCAGCATACATTGCACCATTTAGATTGCCATCGATGAAGTGGGGGGCCAATTATCGTTCCTCACATAATGCTGCACCATACTTCAACCCGCCTAGGTCGCTGATGCTCCACTTGTCGCATCCATCGTGGATTTTCCGTTGCCCAATAGTGCATATTATGCCGGTTTACTTTACCGCTGTTGGTGAACGACGCTTCGTCGCTAAATGGGACGCGTGCAAAAAAATCTGTGATCGTCTCGTCATTGCCCTTGTGTCCAGTGGCAGAACTGTAAACGACGTTGAAAGTCGTCGCCATGCAATTCCTGGTGAATAGAAATATGGTACGGGTGCAGTCGATGTTGATGTAGCATTCTCAATACCGACGTTTTTGAGATTCCCGATTCTTGCGCAAATTGTCTGCTACTGATGTGCGGATTAGCCGCGACAGCAGCTAAAACACCCACTTGGGCATCATGATTTGTAGCAGGTCGTGGTTGACGTTTCACATGTGGCTGAACACTTCCTGTTTCCTTAAATAACGAAACTATCCTGCGAACGGTACGGAAACTTGGATGATGTCGTCCAGGATACCGAGCAGCATACATAGCACACGTCCGTTGGGCATTTTGATCGCAATAGCCATACATCAACACGATATCGACCTTTCCCGCAATTGGTAAACGGTCCATTTTAACATGGGTAATATATCACGAAGCAAATACCGTCCTCACTGGTGGAATGTTACATGATACCACGTACTTATACGTTTGTGACTATAACAGCGCCATCTATCACAAAGTGAAAACAGTGGACCAACTAAAACATTCATATTCTTTACGCACTACACGAATGTGTAATAAAAAATTGGGGATTCTATTTAAAACAAACGCAGTTGATATCCGTTTGACCTATGGCAGCGCCATCTAGCGGGCCAACCATAGCGCCATCTGGTTTCCCCCTTCAAGCTAGACAAGTTTTGTTCTTTGTAGTTTTTTCGTTTGACGCTTATTTCGTGAGATATTTGGCCTGGTCACTATCAATGGACCACCCTGTATAGAAGGGGAGGATGTATAGAATATTGATGAACTTAGCTGTTTGGTTTCTTTAAGCACATCCACCTCACAGATACCTTTGAAACACTAAAGGAATATGCGTATGGTATTAGAATGATTTAGATTACTGTACTCTAAGAACTTGATTGGGATGATTTAGATTCACAAGGAAGTACATCATTGTAGTTCGCTGCAGATTAATTCTTTCCTGCTTACTCCCGTTTCTCTTTTTGTATGTGGCAGTAACACCATTTTTTGCAACGACAAGCCAAGTTAATTTTGGTGTCATGTGCGTCCTCTGTACGCATCCTGGTCTGTCAGGTTCTTTTGTAGTCTCACCACCGATCAAATGACGATTACAAACGCGAAGCTCTTTTGTAGAAGTCCATTGCTTACGATCAGCTGCATTCCTTTTCAAGTCTATAATGCACGCTTTCCGTCTAGTTGTACGTTGCTATTAATTTGGAAAGGAGAAGAACTTAGTTGCAGGAAGAGAGATCCTATACGCGACTTTACAACTAATCAAAGAATAGTGACAATTACCTTTCCTAGAGCCTGAAGCTTTAAACTGAATCATTTCTAAAGTAGCTCGCTGGTTTATGCGTAAGCATTCACTCCTTCAAGACTGTTGCAAGACTATCCGATAGAGTGTAGCACTTGCAGCTCGCACGCTCCCTATAATAGTTATTGTTTTCACAGCCCCACGCTATATTTAGTATGTAATTGCCGTCGAAGTGCGTGTGAGGTGGACTACATAGTGTTTCACTAACATAACTAATAGCAACAATAAGATAATTGTTTCCGATTTCTTCATATCGAAATTAGAAACAGGTTTTCAGGAGGTTATAGCAATTGGCTATCCTAAGTTTTACAGGCGTTAAATGACATGTTTATTCTCGACAGTCGAACACCCATAAAATGTTCTGAGGCATATCGATACTCGAAATTAAAGAGAATAAAACTGATAGTAGCTTCAAAAACTTTCCCACAGAACGAAACTGTTTCAGATATAGTGTCTCACGCTTTCTATTTTTTTCGACAAAGTTTCTCGTGAAACAGTAATTTTTTTGGTAAATTCTTAATTCATTCAGTCTTCAAGATCCCCGCTGCCGAGTTGGTTGACGTTAAAATTTCGTCGCTGTGATGTACAGTTATCTCCACTTTGTCGTTCCCGTTCTCCTGCTCGCCAGATTTATGTCCGTGCCGTCGTTTAATTCCGCTTCTTGCGAAGTTCCAACTGGGAGCTAATTACACTTGGTATCTGTCCTCCTGCAATCGCCGCTGCAGTAACGATATTTGAGTTTTTCCGCGCCGTCACAAATGATTAACAGCCTAATTATTTGGCTTGCAGCGCCGACTAGGCCGTTCAGCTTAATTAAGACTAATTAATGCAGTTCCTATTCTCTCTGGCGGTAGGCAACTGCCCGGAATTTGCATCTCCTTTGCGCCATCTGCTTCGGATGTTCCATTCGGAATTTGAGTCTCTTGCGCGGAGGAATAAGGAATTGTTCTCTCATAATCTACGGGACAATGCTACAGTAATGAGCCCAATTTGTTCTCTTGCATTTGTAAAGTGTTGTAAGGTGTAAACAATAAAATTAGCACACGGGAGACATAGTTGTTTGGGACAGATTTTACAATTTTCGCTGTATTTTAGATCTAAGGATGGGAGGTAGGAGTATTCAATCTCAGGAAATAGTGGGGCGATTCAATGTGTGTTAGACACGACGATGATCTCAGAAGGTATCCCGCCCGATGGGTTAAGCAGGATAGGTGGCGATCTGTCACAGGCACAAGTGGTTCAGAGCACACGGTTTCGCACACATTGTTGAACACGTGGCTCCTCAACGTACGACGCCTATTTGTTCTCTCGTTACCCCATCGACATCGTCAGTTATGATTTCACTGGCCACAGGGATAATTGAGAGCCGTAGGTTAATGGAAATGTGTCCCCCGGTCCGATGAATGACATTTCTGGTTACACCATGTCGATAGACGGCTGCTGGACACAGCACCGTGCTACGGATGCACGCTGGTTGAGGCAGTATTGTGCTTCAAGTGACATTCATTAGGGCTTCCAAGAGACCGACTGTAGTAATCGACGACGCCATTACAGATGTGGACTACATTATTGTGGACGACGTGATTCCTTTCATGCTTGGTATCTCCTCCGACAGCAATGGCATCTTCAACAGGATAACCCTCGGTGTAACAAGATCAGAATGATGCTACTGTGGCACCACATATATACTGAACGCAACCCCGTAAGGAAGCATTCTTTTTAAACAAACCTGCAGCCGCTATTGATTAATCCTTTGTCACTACAACCGGTTTCGCAGCTCTAAAGGTACATCATCACTCACATACAAATTAACCAGTTTGTTTACATGATGAAGGAACTTTAGTGTTGTGAAACAGGTTGTACTATTCGACAGCTGCTGCGGTTCAGTTTAACAACAATTAACGGTACAAGTGGAAGATGACAGTGAAGTCACATTGATGGCTTGGCCATGAAATTCACGTGATCTGAACCCGATGGGACACATATGAGACACTAAAGAGCGCCAGCTCTTCGCCCACACACAACCGACCTATACATAGTTTATGGAAATTGAGCCATATGTGCGTATACTTCTGGTGGCACATACCTCCGGAAATTTACTTAGGACGTGACGAATCCCTACCACGCAGAAACGCTGCTATATTTTATTCCATAGGTGGACCAACTCGGTATTAAGCAGATGGTCATAATGTTCCTCTTCATCAATATTCATTGCGGCAAGTCAGGAGACTGTGAAAAGGCCTATTCAAAGACACTAATCTACAGAGTCAAAGCTATGGTGGCGTGCACTGGAAGAGGCATCTGAAAACTGTAACATGATGGACAGACATTAGTCACATAGTTTCATAAACACACACTAAGGGAAAAAAAGGATAAAGACACCACGGAGAAATTATGCTAATGAAACGGAAATCGGGATGCGTGCGTCACTTGTACAGACAAATAAATCAATACAATTTTTGAAAATTGGCTCATTTATTCGAGAGAAAGAGCGCCAAAAAATTAGGAAAGACAATAACGTGTTGTACTTGTATGTCACGTCATGTCCGGACATGTTCGAAAGAAGACATCATAAAGAAAATGGTTCAAATGGCTCTGAGCACTATGGGACTAAACGTCTGAGGTCATCAGTCCCCTAGAACTTAGAACTACTTAAACCTGACTAACCTAATGACATCACACACATCCATGCCCGAGGCAGGATTCGAACCTGCGACCGTAGCCGTCGCGCGGTTCCAGACTGTAGCGCCTAGAACCGCTCGGTCAATCCGGCTGGCCAGACACCATATCCATATAAGTATATAGTTCCGGCGATACCGGCCATGACCTTATTCTTCTGAGCAGTTGCACACATATTAACCGAACTCTCACGGGACTTGGTAAGAGTGTCTTCCACGAGTAATGAGTGTGTTGGGTAGGGACACTACGAATGTAGTGTGTGGAAATATAGGGTGAGAATGTGTGTCTCGCGGGAGGCGTGCGCGAGATAGTCCCTGCAGTCACACTATCCTCTGTGCCCTCGGTGGCTCAGACGGATAGAGCGTCTGCCTTGTAAGCAGGAGATCGCGGGTTTGAGTCCCGGGCGGGGCATACATTTTCACCTGCCCCCGTTGATATATATCAACGTACGCCAGCAGCTGAAGGTATTAGTATATAATTCTAATAACGTGTTGTTCCGCCTCTGGCCCATATGCAGGCAGTTCTTCGGCTTAGCGCTGATTGGTCCCCCTGGGGTATGTTGTTGTTGTTGTTGTTGTTGTTGTGGTCTTCAGTCCTGAGACTGGTTTGATGCAGCTCTCCATGCTACTCTATCCTGTGCAAGCTTCTTCATCTCCCAGTACCTACTGCAACCTACATCCTTCTGAATCTGCTTAGTGTATTCATCTCTTGGTCTCCCCCTATGATTTTTACCCTCCACGCTGCCCTCCAATACTAAATTGGTGATCCCTTGATGCCTCAGAACATGTCGTACCAACCGATCCCTTCTTCTGGTCAAGTTGTGCCACAAACTTCTCTTCTCCCCAATCCTATTCAATACTACATCATTAGTTATGTGATCTACCCATCTAATCTTCAGCATTCTTCTGTAGCACCACATTTCAAAAGCTTCTATTCTCTTCTTGTCCAAACTATTTACCGTCCATGTTTCACTTCCATACATGGCTACACTCCATACAAATACTTTCAGAAATAACTTCCTGACACTTAAATCTATACTCGATGTTAACAAATTTATCTTCTTCAGAAACGCTTTCCTTGCCATTGCCAGTCTACATTTTATATCCTCTCTACTTCGTCCATCATCAGTTATTTTGCTCCCCAAATAGCAAAACTCCTTTACTACTTTCAGTGTCTCATTTCCTAATCTAATACCCTCAGCATCACCCGACTTAACTCGACTACATTCCATTATCCTCGTTTTGCTTTTGTTGATGTTCATCTTATATCCTCCCTTCAAGACACCATCCATTCCGTTCAACTGCTCTTCCAAGTCCTTTGCTGTCTCTGACAGAATTACAATGTCATCGGCGAACCTCAAAGTTTTTATTTCTTCTCCATGGATTTTAATACCTACTCCAAATTTTTCTTTTGTTTCCTTTACTGCTTGCTCAATATAGAGATTGAATAACATCGGGGAGAGGCTACAACCCTGTCTTACTCCCTTCCCAACCACTGCTTCCCTTTCATGTCCCTCAACTCTTATAACTGCCATCTGGTTTCTGTACAAGTTGTAAATAGCCTTTCGCTCCCTGTATTTTACCCCTGCCCCCTTTAGAATTTGAAAGAGAGTATTCCAGTCAACATTGTCAAAAGCTTTCTCTAAGTCTACAAATGCTAGAAACGTAGGTTTGCCTTTCCTTAATCTTTCTTCTAAGATAAGTCGTAAGGTCAGTATTGCCTCACGTGTTCCAGTATTTCTACGGAATCCAAACTGATCTTCCCCGAGGTCGGCTTCTACTAGTTTTTCCATTCGTCTGTAAAGAATTCGTGTTAGTACTTTGCAGCTGTGGCTTATTAAACTGATGGTTCGGTAATTTTCACATCTGTCAACACCTGCCTGGGGTGTATCGTGCCAAATTCAACTGGCCTGTTGGATCGTCGGACTCGCGAGGTGGTTGGAGGGCCCTTCTTACAATGCTCGACAAGTTCTCAAATAGAGAGCGATCCGTGGATCTTGCTAAAATGTAGGGTTTGGGAAGCACGAAGACTAGCAACTCTCGCCATTTGCGAGCAGGCATTGTCTAGCTGAAATGTAAGCCCAGAACGGCTTACCACGCAGGATAATAAAACAGGGCGTAGAATATCGTAAACGTAATATTGTGCTGTAAGGGTTTTGTGCATGATAACTAAACAGGTCCTGTCATGAAATTAAATGGCACCACACATCATCAGTCATGACTGTCGGGTCATGCAGCGGGTGACAGGAAGATTGGAATCGCACCGCTACCGGCCGCTGTGGCCGAGCGGTTCAATCGCTTCAGTCCGGAACCGCGCTGCAGCTACGATCGCAGGTTCGAATCCTGCCTCGGGCATGGTTGTGTTTGACGTCCATAGGTTAGTTAGGTTTAAGTAGTCCTAAGTTCTAGGGGACTGATGACCTCAGATGTTAAGTCCCATAGTGCTTACAGCCATTTGACCATATCTCACAGCAGTATGGGGCCTCTCCAGGCAAGTCTTCGCCCTGAAATCTTATTGACTGTAGTAGAATTGTCTTCAGTGATGAGTCCCGTTTCGAAATGTGCGCTGATCACCGGTGAAAATGTGTCTGGAGACGCCCTGATCAGCGGTGAGGTACCACATTACTGTCGCCAAACAGCCAAGAGAGGTGAGCTGGGATGCCATTTCTTTTCATAGCAGGATCACTTTGGTTGTCGTGCATCGCATCCTTACAGCGCAGCGGTAAATCTGCGCCCAGTTTCGTTGCCCTTCATGGCAAGCCAACCTGGGCGTACATTTCAGCACCATTATACCCTGAAGACAACAACAACAACAACAACAATACCCACCCGCACAGAAGAGAGTTTCTATTGCTTGTTTTCATTTCTGCCAAACTCTAAATTGTCCTCTCCCCAACTGAGTACGTTTTAAGCATTATCGGCAGGGCACTCTAACCACCACGGGGTTTTTACGATCAGACGCACTATGGGGACAGAATATGGCACCACATCCCTCAGAAGAACAATAACCCTATACTGTGGAAAGTCTAATAACTACTTGCGGAATGGCCAGACGTGGAACAACGCGTTACTGACTTGCTCAGTTTATGATGTTCTTTCTCTTGAAAAAATCATCCAATTATTCTGAAGTTGTAGTCACATGTTTGCCTGTATATCCACATAACATCTACCAATTTCTGTCCAATTGGGATAATGCCTGCGTGATGTGTCCTTTTTTGTCTGAGATTCAATTAATAGTTAAACGTAGAATAGACCGCTCAGAGGGGGCAATTATCAAATTATGTACCCTAACGCATCCGCTTATTAATCAGTCCATAGTGAATATCATGACACAGAATCTAAGAGAAAATAAGTTATTAAAAACTGTAGCTACCATATTCAGAAAGTAAATATGTAAATTTCATTGCATATGTTGAGATACTGACAGCGTCGCGAGTGTAAGACGTGGCTCGTACGGGGGCCATGTAACAGGACATGTTAGAAAATAATAATTTGTACCACACAAGTAATTAAGCAATTAAAAAACACAAGATCAAGCAGACAAACATGCGAATGTTCCTCAGATTCTATGGGTTTCCTGTCCATTTTATATGGCTGGGAAACTGTTTAAGTAATGTGCATCGATTCCTTCTCTTATTGGTGACGTAAGAAGCGGCAAGGTAGGGCAAATGTTGCGGCAAAGGTTGTTGAAAGCTGATCTTCAAGCAATTCTTAAAATGTTCATGAAGGATTGTCTTTATATATTTGATGAGTGATATATATAGTAGACATCTGAGTACCTTAGTACAGAATCTCCCAGTTTAGAACCACCCCAGAAATGTTAAAGGCTGAACTGTTTGTAGGACAACACCAGCAACGGCTTTTATATCTTGTTTCCTACTAAATAAAAGTCATAAACCAGAATGAGATTTTCATCTGCAGCAGAGTGTGCGCTGATATGAAAGTTCCTGGCAGATTAAAACTGTGAGCTGGACCGAGACTCGAACTCGGGACCCGAGTTCGAGTCTCAGTCCAGCACACAATTTTAATCTACCAGGACGTTTTCACAAGTCATAAACTTAAAGATGCAAAAGAAGAAACATATTCTACACCTTTCATCCATTTACTGGTGGAAAATAGGGACACTACAAGACCGGTTTCCACTAAAATATTACGTACTTAAATTTCACTGGAATTTGTGAAAAGATTTCTGTGTGAAAAATGTTATTGTAGATTAGATTAATACTTTTTCCGTAGATCATGAATACGACACTTGATGTGGAAAGTGTCAATTTAACAAAAGGTTTCTTTACATGACATAATTCAATATGTGTTTTAATAATTGAAACATTAGCACCCAAAAATTCACGTATTGTGTAGAAGGACCTGTCCTTCATAAATTCTTTTAATTTTTCTTAAATGGTGGTTGGCTCTCTGTCACACTTTGATGGTATCTGGTAACTGATCAAAGACTTTTGGGGCTGCATAATTCACCCCTTTCTGTGCCATATCAGCCTTTCTCCTAGTATTGTAGCTATACACATTGCTATTGCTTTTGAACTAAGTTAGGTTACTAATAATAAATTTCTTGAGTGTATATGTATATATAGTGAGGCATCTTTGCTCTGAAACAAAGAGGAAATTCTAAAAGGGTTTCATGCAAAATTTGCAATATTCATAAGTGGACATAGGAAAGTAACTGTATGTCGTGTTTGAAGGAGCATTCTCAATACTTTTTCAGCGTCAAATTACTTTTCTCAAATGGGATGGTTTACTTTCTTCTGCGGGAATGGAAAGGCCATTCAGTTTTGAGTAAATAAGTTGAAGTACATTTATCCGCTAGAGGTGATATGTGATGTAATACTGGTCCAAAAAGGCAGCAAATGGCTTGCACTCACTATGACTTGTCTCTCTCTCTATTTTCATTTTATTACTGTTATTCGACGAAGAAAATTCATTTCTTTACGCAAGCTTGATCGGTTGTCTTTTATTTGTATTCCCAAAACGGTACTTATTTTTCTTTTTTTACAGTTTTCTTGACATCGGTACGAGTTTATCTAATGACAATTTAAACCTCATAAGAACATTACCTTCTGTTCTCAGTGAACTCCACTTCGTTTTGTAATCATGGATGTTCGATACACAATTAACGAGGGAATAAATATGATTTTAATTTATGGCGAAGCTCGTAAGAACGCTAGAGCAGCTTTCAACTTACAAAAAGTACGGTACCTTGGAAGGGTACAATCATCTGTAAAAAAATTTCAGCAACTTTCGAACTTATTTTCTGAATCGGGAGAAGCCAGACAAAGAAATCATAATCGAAGAAGAACTGATACTGGAGAAAGTTCGTAGGTCGCTACATTAGCTGCAGTTGCCGTTAATCCTCACGTGAGTTCCCATCAACTGGCAAGTTATTCGGGAATTTCGCAAGGGAGCGTTCTTCGAATATTTAAGGGTAATAAATTCTATCCATGTCACATTAGTAAACATCATGCCCTTGATGTGGATGATTTCCAGAAGCGTTTGAATTTTGCCTGTGGTCTCTTGTACAAAATAAAAATCGTACGTTTTCAAACATTTTATTTTCTGATGATGCGACATTAACCAATCATGCGCAAGTGAACCGAAATAATACATATTATCGGTCAATGGAATTTTGGGATTATGTATCATGGTATCGCATTTCACTTAAGGTGAACCTTAGGCAGGAAAGTTTTTCATCTAGATCTACATTTACATCTACGTGATTACTCTGCTATTCACAATAAAGTGCCTGGTAGATGGTTCAATGAACCACCTTCATGCTGTCTCTCTAGGCGTTCCACTCTCGAACGGCAGGCGGGAAAAACCAGCACTTACATTTTTCCGTGCGAGCCCTGATTTCTCCTATTTTATCGTGATGATCATTTCTCCCTATGTAGGTGGGTGCCAACAGAATGTTTTCGCAATCGGAGGAGAAAACTTTTGACTGAAATTTCATGAGAAGATCCCGTTGCACCGAAAAACGCCTTTGTTTTAATGATTGTCACTCCAATTCACGTATCATGTCTGTGGCACTATCTCCCCTATTTCGCGATAGTACAAAACGAGTCGCCCTTCTTAGTTCTTTTTCGATGCCATCCGTCAGTCCCACACCGCACATCCGTACTCCAGAATATGGCGGACAAGCGTAGTGTAAGCAGTCTCTTTGGTAGATCTGTTGATCTACTAAGTTTTCTGCCAATGAATCGCAGCCTTCGGTTCGCTCTACCCACAATATTATCTATGTGATCGTTCCAATTTAGGTTATTTGTAACTTTAATCCCTAAGTATTTAGTTGAATTTACAGCCTTCAGATTTGTGTGCCTTATCGCGTAATCGAAATAAGGCTGATTTCTTTTATTACTCATGTGAATAACTTCGCACTTTTCTTTACTTTGGGTCAATTGCCACTTTTTGCACCATACAAATATCTTATCTAAATCATTTTGCAAGTCGTTTTGATCATCTGATAACTTTACAAGACAGTAAATGACAGCATCATCTGCAAACAATCTAAGACGACTACTCCGATTATCTCCTATGTCGTTAATGTAGATCAGAAACAATAGAGGGCCTATTACACTTCCTTGGGGAACGCCATATATTACTTCTGTTTTACTCGATGACTCCGTCTATTACTACGAACTGTGACCTTCCTGACAGGAAATCACGAATCTAGTCGCACTACTGAGGCGATACTCCGTAGGCACGAAGTTTGATTAGAAGACGCTTGTGAGGAACGGTGTCGAAAGCCTTCTGGAAATCTAAAAATATGGGATCAATTTGACATCCCCTGTCGATGTTACTTATTACTTCATGAGTATAATGAGCTCGTTGTGTTTCACAAGAACGGTATTTTCTAAATCAGTGCTGACTATATCTCAATAAATCGTTTTCTTCGAGGTACTTCATAATGTTCGAATACAGTATATGTTCTAAAACCATACTGCAAATCGACGTTAGTGACATAGGTCTGTAATTCAGCGTATTACTCCTACTTCCCTTTTTGGGTATTGGTGTGACTTGAGCAGTTTTCCAGTCTTTAGGTACGGATATTTCTGTGAGCGGGTGGTAGTATATAATTGCTAAATATGGAGCTATTTTATCAACATACTCTGAGAGGAACCTGACTGGTATACAATCTGGGCGGGAGGCCTTGCCTTTATTAAGTGATTTAAGCTGCTTTGTTACACCGACGATATCAGCTTCTATGTTTCTCATCTTGGCAGTTGTTCTTGATTAGAATTCAGGAATACTTACTTCGTCTTCTTTGGTGAAGAAGTTTCGGAAAACCGTGTTTAATAACTTTGCTTTAGTGGCACTGCCGTCAGTGACTTCACCGTTGTTATCGCGCAGTGAAGGTATTGATTGTGTCTTAACACTGGAGTGCTTTATGTGTGACCAGAATCTCTTTGGGTTTTCTGCCAGATTTCGAGACAGAATTTCGTTGTGGAAATTATTAAAAGCATCTCGCATTGAAGTACGCGCCATATTTCGAACTTCTGTAAAACTTTGCCGATCTTGTGGATTTTGCGTTCTTTTAAATCTGGCAAGCCATTTTCGTTGCTTCTGCAACAACGATCTGACCCGTTTTGTGTACCATGGGGAATCAGTACCATCACTTATTAATTTATGTGGTAAATGTCTCTCAGTTGCTGTTGATACTTTGAAAACACTCCACAACTTTTCTACACTTACATGATCAGATCGGAAGGAGTGAAGATTGTCTCTTAAAAAGGCGTTAAGGGCATTTTTATCAGCTTTTTTAAATAGATATACTTTGCGTTTCTTTTTGATGGTTGTAGGTGTTATGGTATTGAGCCTAACAGCAACTGCATTGTGGTCGCAACTGCATTGTGGTCCAGCGTTTCATGAAGATGTGCCCCTTGTGGAACAGAGTGCCCTGGGGTATCAACACGATGGTTACCCATCTCATTAGTTATAGCTCGAGAAATACTAAACCGAGGTTATCCAGATCGATTGATAGGACGTAGAGGGCCTGTCCATAAGCCTTCTCGCACACCAGATCTCACGTCTTCTGACTTTTTGTTATGGGGGTACATTACGGACAAAGTTTATCAAGAAATGCCAACCACACCTGAAAATTTATGTTAGCTAATTACGGATGTCGAACAGGAGTCAGCAAAGAAATGTTGAGGTGCGTTCAAATGTCCTTTGAAGCGTATTTTCGGAAATGCATCGAAGTTAATGGTCATTGAGCATTTACCAAACTGAAACTTTTTGTAATATGAACATGAATTATGGTTATGCAATGTACAAGTACTGTACGTATGGCGTGTAAATGGACACTAATAAAGTCAAAGTCTGTATAAAAAGCATGTATTTATCCAATATTGTGACACCGCACCTGTCACTTCTCTGGTTTTGGCGTGTATTCACCCCAGGTAATTGACTAACAGATCAACAGAGAGTGCAAAACTGCCGCAATATCGGATAACGCAAAGAAAGTAATAAGGCCCTGTGACTCCGGATTGTACTGCGGTGGCAGTGTTGACATTAATTGATTCAGAATTGATAGCTTTTAACTAAAAAAGGGTGCACATTGATATTATATTCAGCTATTTAATACCAGATGCAAATGTTGAACATCAAATTAATTAAGAAAGGGACTTGGGTTTTCAACTACTTGATTGGAAACAGATGCAGTCGACTATCACAAATTTATTTTAACTCAGGATCTTCAATCATCACATTACATGACTCTCCTACCAGGCAGTGGTAATAAATTGCGTTTGCGTGGAGTAAAGCGCGATAACTCAAAAGTAATTCCTATCGACTGACCCAGGCGTAATGCGAAGTGCGAGAAGACTTCTACAATACACGGCCCATGAAACCCTTGAGGAAACTTTGCCGACATCCAACAAATTAATCAGTGGCCGGAGCGGGCGCAGTATCACCGAATACAGCGTGGCGGAACGGCGTCGTTCTGCGGACGTCGGCCGACCTCGTGGTGCTGCAAGATTGCGCTCGTCTATTCACTCGTAGTTATCTTGTTCAGTACATAGCTGAACCATAACTTCCTATCTCCAAGCTCAATCGTTCCGTTTGCTAAGTCCTAAACTGCAGAGATGTTCACTCTTTCTCAGGCAAGCTGAGTAAAGAACGCCACGTCCGCACTCTAGGCGAGATGGGAACGGAAGACCTGTCCGGGGACTTCTCCCAGTCCGTTCTTCGCCTCAGTTTCCCCTCCAGCAAAATCACTTACGCCAATTGCAGCGCAAGTCGCGTTAATTATTTGTCGCTTCTGGGAAGTGAAAAATTCCCACAAACTTTCCCTTCCTCTCAACTTCTGCTATTTAGCTCCTCCCAGGCCACCCATCGAGTTTAGCGTCTGCACAATTTTTCCGGAATTCTGACTCCCAGGAGAGTACTTCAAATTCCTCGGTCCTACGTTCCCATCAGAGGCTGGTGCATTTCATTCTGTCGCTCTTCGCCTGATTTACTTCAGACTCTGTGGACCGTGAATTCAGCGTGAAGTTGCTATAGTCACGAACACGCATATTTTGGCCTCGGTTGACCGCTCCACCGTAGCTTTGCGCGGCTTTCTCGCATGTTTCACTGAAAACGGGACGATGGGCATTTATCAATAGGTGTACAAGTTCTCTGTCTGCTTCCCGGTACACCAACATGGGGTCAACCACCCACTCACTGTCACTCATCTTAAGGCAGCTGAAGGCTGCGCCCCGTTACTGCTTTCTCAGAGCTTGAGCTGCCCTAAGCTGCCTAATGTCGCTTCCCTTTGCCGCTCCCCAGCCGGCCACAGTCAACTCGACTACTTCCCTGGGATAAACTACCCTCCACTTAATCGACGCATTTCCACAAAGTTTTCCTGTTTGTGTGAATTACTTTAAAACCATCACCCGAGATTAATTATTCCAATATGTCCATACTATACCCTCTACAAGATGCATTGTGCCGTATCAGTCATTTTTGTTCAGCCCTACTGTTCGCTCAACGTGAGTTAGATGATATTTAATGACTTCATGTAAGTGGCATAGTTCTTGCCATCTTACAATATCATTTCACCTATCACCCCTAGCGGATAAATGTGCTACAACTCTTATACTTACAATTGAATGCCCTTTCCAGTTCTGTAGGAAAGATACACTATCTGATATTAGAGAAGTAATTTGATCTTCAAAAAGGACTGAGAATGGCATATTAAAGGCGAGTTATTATCACTCTCTTTGTCCCCTTATGAACACTGCAGATTATCTATGAAAAAATTTTCGATTTTCCCCTTAGTTTCGGAGCAACATGGCCACTATACTATAAATTCATGAACCTACCGTGAATGTCCAGAGTACCTTAATTAAATGTCTGCAAGATGATCTTTGGTGAGCTCTAGCTGTCATTCTGATTACACACTTATCTGCCACGTATACTTCTTCCCTTGATGAAGAATTACCCCAAAATATGATGCCATACGAAAGCAGTAAATGAAAACAGGCATAGTAAGTTGACTTACACGTATGTTTAAGGTCAAAATTTGTAATAGTTCTAATAGAATAAGTAGCTGAACTCAAACGTTTTAGGAGATCATCAATGTATTCCTTCGAATTCAATCTCTCATTAACGCACACACCCAAAAACTTTGAATATTCTGCCTTAGCTACAGACTTACGTCCAAAGTCTACATGTATTAATCGTGTTGTTCCGTTTACTAATTAGAACGGTATGTAATGCGTTTTATCAAATTTCAATGAGACTCCACTTGCAGAGAATCACTTAATAATTTTCCAAATGTCGGTATTTATAATTGCTATGTTTGTTGGGTGTGGTAACTTTACTTGTATCCTCAGCAGAAAGAACTAGTTTTGCATCTTGAGACTGGACTCTGTGGGACCCCGTCCTTGATTACTCCCCACTTTGAGAAATCTACTGATTTTTGAAAATTATGTGAACTCTTTATTTCAAAGCTATGCACTCTTCCAGTTATATATGAATTAAACCGCTGGTGCACTGCCTCACTCATGCGACAATACTTAAGCTTATCCAGAAGAATTCCATGTTTTACACAATCAAAAGCCTTTGAGATATAAAAAAAGAACAGACATTCAGCTGCAACGCGGACTAGCGTGACTCAGTGAAATTTTTATCCACTAAAAAGGTAAGAAACAGAAGTACTTATTACAGAAGTTTTTCCTGCTTTCTTTCTCATTACATTGGGGGGACGTTGGTTTAAGAGCTGTTGCATGTCGCGCTTACTCTTAAAAGTAATAGAAGCAGTTCCTGTTTCATAACTGCGGCTCTTAATAACGCTCGCCTCTTTTATCTCTTACAGACACGACAAAGTGTATTGTACATTCAAACAGAACTGCTACTAAACAGCCTACATTACCCTCTAAGTTATTTCGCCAATATCTGTTTCGAATAGCTTGCTCTGAATGCCGCTATTGCTTTCTATATCCTCCATTTTTGGCCGAGAGATACGACGTACTGTGAACGCCGCCTGTGTTCAGGACGGGAAATGGAAGGCATTTAAGATAAACTCTGGGCGGGGTTGGATGCGAGGGCAAAGAAAGAATTGCTCGGGGGCGCAGGCCAAGGGCGGCTCGTGTGAAAGGGGAGGGAAATGGTGAGGGATGAGGCAGGCGACGCGCCCTGTATGAATAAGAGAGAGAGAGAGAGAGAGAGAGAGAGAGAGAGAGAGAGGGAGGGAGGGAGAGAAAGGGGGGGGGGGGAAGAAGCAGGAAGGAAAAGAGAAAAGACGCAGGCGGCCCGCGCGTGGGAACGGTGGAGAATGTTTCCTTCCGGTAAACCGGATCTGCGTGTGTGTGCAGAAGGGGGGCAGTCCCGGCGGCTATTTGAGAATGTGGCTAGGGTGCCTGGCGAACTTCTGCAAGAAGCCACAAAGTGGACCTCTGCTACGGTTGGTCACCCACGGCTAGCGAGGTCCTAAAACAGCCACAAGGCCCCCCAGGTGCAACTACGCAAGCTTATAGGTTCATAGGTGCGGTAAAACGACCCATACATCTATATCAGTGGTTACCAACGTTGCTGAGACCATTGCCCCTGAGTTCAATCAGATGTTAACTATTACCCCCTCAGCCCCTCTCTAACCATTACCAGCACCACTAAAGTACCGTTTTTGCAGGTATTATGTTAAACCATAGACTAAAGAGTCATTGAGACAGTGGGAACTGCTTATTTGTAACAGACACTTTGTTACACAGCGCTGAAGCAATTCTCAGTGCACTGTAAATTGCTGCCCACAACCCTCCTCCTTTGTACCACTGAGAGATCTAGCGACACACAAAGTTAAAAAGTGTGCCTATTCTTATTGTTTGTAAATCACTTAACTGCCGCACCGCTTACTTCTGAACTGGCAGATATTGAAACACTTCAGGCCGCCATTGCTTTTTATCTGACCCCACTCACTAATAATAATAATAATAATAATAATAATAATAATAAAATACTGTTATGTCCTACTGTGGTGAAGTAGCGTTATGTGGCTACTGTTGTTGGTTACTGTTGTACCATGTTATCAGTTAGTTTTTTAAAATTGCAAAGTAAATAATGAAGCAATTTATTGTGTACTGCAAGAACTGCCTACACCTCAGAGAAGGCACTTTCATCAGGTATATAAGCATATGTGATATGTATGTTTCAATTTTACTGCCATTAATTGTAGTGGGTCAGCTATATGAATACGATGTTCAAATGGTTCAAATGGCACTATGGGACTTAACATCTGATGCCATCAGTCCCCTAGACTTAGAACTACTTAAACCTAACTAACCTAAGGACATCACACCCATTCATGCCCGAAGCAGGATTCGAACCTGCGACCGCTGCAGCAGCGCCGTTCCGGACTGAAGTTCCTAGAACTGCGAAGTCCATGCATTAGTATCAGAACCTGAAACCCACACCAAAATGTGTTACGCGTTACTGTTCGCATTTGAAATAAAAAAAAAAATATTGTTTACTGCGAACTTGTGTAGTCAGTATCATACTGACACAAAGTAATGATAATAGTAATGATTTTTTAAAAATAATGTTGTGTCGTGACTGAAATACAATTGGACCATTTTGTTTTTAACCCTTAGAAAATTTTTATTTTATCCCTCAGGTGGTAATTACCCCCAGCCTGGGAACCACTGGTCTATATCAATACACCATAAGCTATCTTACGGTGCCTGACGGAGGTTATTCTGTGTAACATTCCCCTGTGCTGTTCAGATATTTCTCCAGTTTACATTTAGGAGAGAATGAGACGCATCTATTCGCTCGCTGACATTATCCCCAAAGTGTCGTTCATATGAGTTACTGGAAGTGTCGTGTCGGGAAATAAGGCTGCTGTACCCAGGTTTTTATCTGTTCTCTACCCTCAGATGATCTCAGCGTTGTTACGAGTTGGAACATTCTGTCACTCTGGCAAAAAGCCTCTCCGGTCGGCTTGAGCCACCAATGAAAAAAAAAAGGAGTTCAAATGGCTCTGAGCACTATGGGACTCAACTGCTGAGGTCATTAGTCCCCTAGAACTTAGAACTACTTAAACCTAGCTAACCTAAGCACATCACATACATCCATGCCCGAGCCAGTATTCGAACCTGCGACCGTAGCGGTCACGTGGTTCCAGACTGTAGCGCCTAGAACCGCTCGGCCACCCCGGCCGGCTTGAGCCACTTCCCATCGTCTATGTCGTCGCGAGGAGGTAATTTTAAGTAGAGTCTTGAGAGCTGTATTTTCACTGATAATCTGTTAAACAGTGTCTTCGCACCATTGTGCTCTCACTGAAGCTAATCACAGAGGGTGCGTCGCTCTGTATCCCAGTGTCAGTTTTTTAACCCATTACACCATAATGTGTGTTTGTCATCTGAGCAGACACAGCTCAGGCTGTAGAACTGGTTCGGCTCTTTAACTCTTTACTCGCCATACCACTATCCTGAAACAGATATAATTTTCGACCGTGGACACAGGTTGTACTAAAAACTCTAATCGAACGGCCACTTGAAACAGGAGTGTCATTGTGATTGCTCATTTTACCTTTCTGCTTTGTTTGTTTCTTATAAAGTGCGTTGTAGGTTCACTACCAGTGTTCAGTATATTTCTACCTCCCATTGCCACTTAGACTCTTGACCCGCCTAACTCCAAGAGCCACAGAGTGCTGTCCCTGGAAAACGGCTCTTTTTAAGCCGTGATCAGGTGGCATACATTGATTTCAGAGGATTCATCCACTTCAAAATCAAAAGAAAAGAGAACAAAAGTATTGCTCGACTCATTGAATGTTCACTCACAGAATTATTATCGTTCATCTGTCAGTTATACACAGTCCCTCTTTTCTTGCGTTAGTCAAAGTAGTTAGACGAGTACCTGTATGATAATATAAAGCTACATCATTGCTCTGTAGTTAAAACGTAAGAGTTCTACAGGTGTATACATCACTTTTAGATTATCTGTCTAGCGTTTCACTTTCGAATTACGCGTTGGAGAAATGAACACCTCAGCCTTTCGGTGTGACGCTTATTTTCTTACTTTACAATGATAATTTTTTCTAGTGTAAGTAGGAAGTTTGACTGTGCTGATTGCTAGATGATACTAACAAAACGCAAACAAATCGTAGTCACTGAAGGTATAATATGAACAACAGACGTGGGTATAATGAGACTGTAATTTCGTAAATGGAGAATTTAAGCAAACCATCTGAATCCACATGCTTTCATCTAAGTAATATCCTAGCCAACTATGAAATGGACATATATTACAAGGGCGATCGCCTAGCTCGTAACAAATACCGAAGGTACCGTAAGAGTTACACTTGACGTAAAGCTGTCATTTAAACAGCAGTTAATGCGCATTCCATCACCTCACCTGAAAAGTAAAATGGCTTTCTGAGGTGCCGGCCATTGTGGCCGAGCAGTTCTAAGCGCTTCAGTCTGGAACCGCGCGGCCGCTAAGGTCGCAGGTTCGAATCCTGCCTCGGGCATGGATGTGTGTGATGTACTTAGGTGAGTTAGGTTTAAGGATTTCTAAGTTCTAGGGGACTGATGGCCACAGATGTTAAGTCCAATGGTGCTCAGAGCCATTTTCTCTCTGAGGTACTAGAAACAAAAATCTGCAACAACCAGCCGCTGCCAATTCATGAGCATGTACCCGCTATCCAAATCGACAGACATCGCACCAGACATCTATCACTACAGAAAAGCTAGCAAACTAGTGAACTGAAACCTTAGCCTCCGTGAAGCTTGGAGTCAAGATTGATACAATAGCTTTCTCCAAGTCAACAACAGATCATAGTAACTTGATCTGCCTCGTAGGACACGGAGAACACTCAACAATATCTGGACTAACTATTGCGGCTGAACTAATTTTTTTATACATCCAGCTGCGAAAGTTGATACTTATAATCTCAGCCGGCCGCGGTGGTCTAGCGGTTCAGGCGCTCAGTCCGGAACCGCGCGACTGCTACGGTCGCAGGTTCGAATCCTGCCTCGGGCATGGATGTGTGTGATGTCCTTAGGTTAGTTAGGATTAAGTAGTTCTAAGTTCTAGGGGACTGATGACCACAGATGTTAAGTCCCATAGTACTCAGAGCCATTTTATAATCTCACGAGAAGTTCTTGGTGCAACGAAAAACGTCTTCACTTTGATGAATGTTATCCATGACTATTTCTTTCCTGTTTCGTTGTAATACAGATCAGGCTGTTGTTCCTTTTCTTTTTCAATGTTCTCCGTCAGTTCTACGAAACAAGGCAAACACTACACAGCGTGCTCCAGTAGAAGACAGCCAAGGGCACTATAGGCTCTCTCTTTACTATCTTCTAAATGTCCTGCCGATAGGACGCAGCCTTTGCTTCACCTCCCCTCACAACATACTTTTTTTTAAGTTATTCGTAACTGTACCTCCTAGGTACGAGAGCGTGGTGAAAAGTATGTTGTTGTTGTGGTCTTCAGTCCTGAGACTGGTTTGATGCAGCTATCCATACTGCTCTATCCTGTGTAAGCTTCTTCATCTCCCAGTACCTACTGCAACCTACATCATTTTGAATCTGCTTAGTGTATTCATCTCTTGGTCTCCCTCTACGATTTTTACCCTCCACGCTGTCCTCCAATACTAAACTGGTGATCCCTTGATGCCTCAGAACATGTCCTACCAAACGATCCCTTCTTCTAGTCAAGTTGTGCCACAAACGTCTCCCCAATCCTATCCAATAACTCCTCATTAGTTATATGATCTACCCATATAATCTTCAGCATTCTTCTATAGCACCACATTTCGAAAGCTTCTATTCTCTTCTTGTCCAAACTATTTATCGTCCATGTTTCACTTCCATACATGGCCACACTCCAGACAAATGCTTTCAGAAATGACTTGCTGACACTTAAATCCATATTCGATGTAAACAAATTTCTCTTCTTCAGGAACGCTTTCCATGCCATTGCTAGTCTACATTTTATATCCTCTCTACTTCGACAATCATCATTTATTTTGCTTCCCAAATAGCAAAACTCCTTTACTACTTTAAGTGTCTCATTTCCTAATCTAATTCTCTCAGCATCACCCGACTTAATTCGACTACATTCCATTATTCTCGTTTTGCTTCTGTTGATGCTCATCTTATATCCTCCTTTCAAGACACTGTCCATTCCGTTCAACTGCTCTTCCAAGTCCTTTGATGTCTCTGAAAAGTAATGCTTCCGAAATTTCTGTTGGCCTTTCAAAGCATAAAATTACCTTCCATTAGGAAAGCGGAATGCGGTCAGTGACTGTGATACGACAAAGAGCAGCAATAAGCAGTCGTTTCCCTTCTAACCTCATTAAAGTAATTCAGATTTCGGCTAATGACTAGCCATTTTCAATGCTAAATTGCCCAGATTGTGGGGCCTATTACGTTGGCCAAAGGGGACGAACGCTGAAAATTAGGATTCGGGAACACATTGCTTTTTAAAGAAAAGATGCCACGGAGGGATCGAGTATGGCTGGTTATTTACTTGGAACAAAACATAGGTTAGGGACTTTGACGTCTAATGTGAGGTTTTAGACCTGCTAGAAGAACTAGAGATCTTTTGCTGCCAAACAAATGTTAGTGGAAACCTGCTTACTTGAAAGCAGTGAGAGATACGACACAGGGGTTACGAAATAGGTCCTTGTTTAATTGTACTTCACTTCACCATCTGGGGCGGGCTGGCAGCAGTATAGGCACTGCTCTTCAGCCGAAAGACATTAATTATACAATAGAAGACATTTAAAACAACATAAAGGAGAAAATATGGTGGGACATAGATATAAAAAGGCATAACATTATGGAAGAGAACAGACAAAAAGGGGGAGACTGTAAAATGGAGATAAGAACCTTAAAAAAGTAGCGCCCACAAAAAATCACACACGCGGACAATTAAAAGAACACAAGGCGAAGTACTGCCCGAGCATAAAAGTTGCGACAGAAGTGGCACAGAACAATCACGGACAGCAACACTGTGTACAAGTCCAGCACACGATTAAAATCACAGCTCTTGGAAGCACTGGAGAACAGCACCGAACACAACACAGACGAAATAGGTCCTACCTTCTTGCCAATATGTAGCAGCCATTGACGTATTACTGTACGAGTGACATGGTTATAATATTCAGGCTACGGAACTTTTTCCATCTTATGTTGGTACAGATGCATGTACATGGTTAATAACAGCAATTCAGTATGTTGTTTTTATTGCACCTATAGTTAGAACTCTGTTTGAAGCGGCACACAGATCATTAATCTGTACATCCGTTACAGATTGTCAAATCACACCAACGATCTATCTTGCTGATATTTGGCGCCATCTATAAATTATTCTTTAAGTAAAAGGAGCCACATACCTCGTCACGACGATTAAAAAGAAGGTACAAAAGTAGAATAATCAAATCAAATCAACTGCAATAGTCATAGCATACATCACGAGCCTCCTAATGATTTGTAACTACTTTATGAAATTTTTTTGCTGACGCTACATATGCTTCTTAGAAATTAACAAAACAACTGGCTCATAAAGAGTGAATCTAGCATTTTTACATTTTCTATTGTTAACTGTTAGGCAACGGCCTTGCCGCAGTGGATACACCGGTTCCCGTCAGATCACCGAAGTTAAGCGCTGTCTGGCGTGGTCGTCACTTGGATGGGTGACCATCCGGGCCGCCATGTGCTGTTGCCATTTTCGGGGTGCACTCAGCCTCGTGATGCCAAATGAGGAGCTACTCGACCGAATAGTAGCGGCTCCGGTCAAAGAAAACCATCATAACGACCGGGAGAGCGGTGTGCTCCCCACACGCCCCTCCTATCTCCATCCTCAACTGAGGATGACACGGCGGTCGGATGGTCCCGATGGGCCACTTGTGGCCTGAAGACGCAGTGCTATTGTTAACTGTTAAATGTGACAGTAAGTAAATACTGCATCGTTAATAAGTGTACGTTATTTTATTTTATTCCTATGCAAATTTTTAGGTTTATTAGAAATCATGCTGCTTTACTATGAAGATTACGTGTTACGTGGTTCATATAGAGGGCGCCATACAGCCAACCGATGTGTTCTCTGCAAAGCCTAGCTTCATAACACAATAGTCTTAAATGAACTGTGACAGGAGCCCGAACGAAAGGTGAAGACGTAATAAGGAATGAATAGAAACTCTGAGATACTGGTTCGTAATGTAATGTACAAGTGATATAATGTCATGAGTTGTAATTTTTTATATTATGCCCTCACTATGTAATTCTTTTATTTTTTAGCGCTGATAATGGCTACTCACTAGCCTTAATAAAGCTAGAAAAGAAACGACGACTGATTGCTGCTCTCTATCGTTTTGACACTCTTAAAGGTTTTTAACTGAAAAAAACGTTATTAACATTCCACATTTTTATTATTTTTCATGTCTACATATTTATTTCTCTAAAAAGTCACCCTGTCGACGAATAAATTTCTCCCAATGAGATGCCAGTCTGTTGACTGGGTCAATTAGAATGTCTCGCTCTGTTCATGGAGCCACAACATCGCCTCTGCTTGCACCGTTTCATCACTGTCAAAGTGAAATGCTCGAAGGTGCTGTTCAAGTTTTGAAAAGCGATGAAAGTTGACTGGAGCCAAGCGCGGACTATATGGAGAATGACTGATAACAGTGAACCCAAAGCGTCAAACTACTGCAGATGTCGCATCGCTCGTGCAAAGTCTGGCCTTATAATGCTGAAGGAAAGGCTGTTCCATGTGTGGACGAACTCCTCGAATTCGAAACTCTATTACAGTATGCTATTTCTTAAGCACCGACGTATTTCCGCAACACACTGCCATGTCAGACTCTACAATTCGGAACCCTCTTGGCGGCAGAAGGCTGCAAATATGCGGACATGAATGATAAATATGTAGAATGTTAATAACGTTCATTTTATTTTAAAAGCTTTAACTGTTTTCATGTAAACAAATTCGAGGGCATTAGTTGTCAGCAGAAGTTGAATATGTGTATTTATAATGTAATCGTAGTCTACTTAAAAGTTTTTACAACTCGTGTATTTCGCTTTTTATTGCTCAGAGTTGATTGCCACTTCCGCACCATGCAGATGTCTAAATAATTTCGTGAATCGTTTTGATCCTCTGATGACTTTACTAGACCATAAACGATGGGATTATCTGCAGACAGACTGTAAATAGTTCATACGTATTAATAATGGCAGAGGATCTGTACGTTTACTTGGGGAACCTAAGGGGCCCTTGAATTTACTAAACGAACTGATAATTAAACGTGATTTTCTTCTCTGCCTCTAGTATGAATCCTTCGTGTTAATGCGTCCAGAGACTGTACAAGAAAATATCTCGTCCTATGAGTTCCTAAGCTATCTGATCTGTGAGATCCACTGTCTTACAATTCTTACAATTAATTTCGCCCTTGCTTATGACATACTCACAGCATATGTTATGGCGAAAGTCCACTTGTAAATAGTTTAGAAGTATCCCTCACTCCATCTTTCCCAGTGTCTGTCTTTTAGTACATCAGTTGTTTACATGATTCGGGAAATTTATTTCAATTTTGTAGTTGGATACCGTTGCTGTACACACGATCTCCGGTTAATTTAACGGAGGACACTTGTGTACGCCATCTGCTTACCAAGCGTGTAAGATTGGTGACCAAACAAGAATTTGCCGAAGCAAGCGTGGAAAATAGAAAAAAACACACACTTCAGCTTTCCTGTGTACTTTTTTGGTATTGCTTAGAGCTTTCATCATTTCCCTCGGATTCGGTGATATTTTCCTACTTGGATGGGCACCTTTATCCACTTTCTGGCTCCCATTGCTTCTTCTGCATTGAAACTATGGAGCAATCGTTTCGTTCTGCAATGTCTATGGCAATTTGTGTTAAGCCCGACGTGCCTAAACCGAACATCATATATTCATATGAAAGTATGCTCTTCCAATTCACTGGGAGACACTTTACTGCGACAAAAAAGGTTATATCCCCCGTTAACGTTTTTATTATGAGTATTCCACTTCATTTTCAGCTTGGGCACATGTTATATGCGTGCACATTCATTTAATCCATGATCCGCATTTATCCATACTTTTACAAGAAAATACTGTTCCTTTGCGCTCCACGTTTCATAAAGCCTTCGCAGCATTGTAATACAAAGTACTTACTTATTTAATAACTTAGGCTGAAGAATGCATTAGCAAATTCATCACATATTTTACAAACATTATATTGCACTAATATTGGTAAACGCATTTTTAAAGGTCACTATAAGAGCAAGTTTCTTAAATTTTACCGGTACATTATCAGAAACATAGTGGTACATTACAGACAGCACCCCCATTTTCTCTTTGTCACGTTACCACAAACGAATCACAAAGAATGTCAGTTCGTGTATATTTACTCATAAATAAAACATCATTTTGCCATTACCCTTATAACAGTAATTCCCACAAAAATTTCGATGAATACTACAACGAACTCTACACATCTTTCAAACGATCTATACCTCAACACACAGAACTCACAGCTCACAATATGGTTTCAAGACGCATGTCATTCGCTGTGACCCTACAAAACGTCGGACAATACAAAGGTACGAATATTATAGTAGGTGTACAAATTAGAAGCCGGCAGAATAGAGGCTATTCTCTCTTACCATTTGGAAGTATACTCCTAAGGAAATATATTTTTGTACACTGACAGAACACCTGAGCTGGTCTTCCTATATTTCAATACAACTTCCTTCCTATACACAACACCGTCGTCGGCGAACAGCCTAATCGATTATTTATGCAATTATGTATGTATCATGAACAATAAACATCCCATAACAGTCGCCTGGGATACATCAAAATCTACTTTCACACCCAACAAATTCTTCATTTTTAAAAATGAACACTGCATTCCGCTGGGTAGGAAGTTTCTAAGCCAATCTAAAAATATATTCCGATTATTCTTACAATTGTAATTTTTTTCCACTTGGTGACCGAGAAACTATAGAGAGTGCCTTTCGGAAGTCGATGAACAAATGATCTACCTGGGCGCCGCAATAGCTGCCTTCTGGATCCAGGTGCAAATAATCAACATGAGTGTCTCACTATAGTTTGCGAAATCCATACTCATTCCAACATTGAAGTTTGTTAGACAAAAATAGTCATAATGCGTCAACAGAAAGCATATTCCACAATATTGCGTCATGCGGATTTAAGCTAAACAGGCCCATAGTTTAGCACATCTAGCTGATAGCTCTCTCTGAATGCTTTTAATGTATAGTTGCTACTGATTTTCTTATGAGCTGCTGAATGATGCAATAATTTCTAAGCTCTTCCGTGTGGTCGTCAATTGTATTGTTTAGACTGTAGTTAGATAATGGCTTAAAAATTGGACAAAACGTACGGCAAACACTTTTATTCACAGATGATGGTGGCAAGAGACCATGATGTGCCCTAAAGGCCGAATCTGCGTCTCACTTTGTAACAAGATATTGTTTCTGATGACTCATAAAGGACGAAATGGATTAACAGTCGTGAATTCAAGAAATTAAATCAAGACTCTTGTGAAAAAAGTGTGTGTTTCATGTCCCAGACTGATAGTGTCAGGTTTAATTGAAATTAGTAAGAAAGGAGACTTAGATCTGAAAACCATCGAGAACAAATCGTATAGAAACTAGAGGATAGAAAGACAGCAATAGTCTGGTGTCTGAAAACGTAAATGAGATAAATTTTCTGAAGTGTTTTCGATATAAACAGAAACATCACCTACAGTTCTTCTACCCAGGATCAATCTTCTAACTTACAGTGCTTTCTTGAGCTACTACAAGAAGTGTCTTTTTTACTGTTAACTATCGTGTAGTTTATGCACGTCAGAACTGCTTTTCGCTTCACCGTTAACTCCAGTCGGCTTCTGTATACCAGATTCCATGAGGGATGAATAGGAAGACATTTAACAGGCCACTAGTGTGGACGTTTTCCCGATGTAAACGCTTATGGCTTTTATAGCTGGGGCATTTCTAAGCTCGTGTGGTCGAAACCCCGGTACAATATGAGTAGTATATGCGTAGTTGTATTCCGGAAGACAGCAGAACCATACGTACTAACGGAGGGATCTATCTGTGATTCAGTGCGATGGAGGTTAATCTGTAAGGGTTTTTCAAAAATTCCTGTAAGAAAGAGTTTCAAGTGGTACGTAAGTAAATTCTGTTCTTGCGTGTCTCCCCCAATTCATGTTCTGTGAAGAGTTGTAGGAAATGTGTTTTAACATGGAAATGAATCATTTCCGGACCCACGTTCGTATATCATATGTTCTTCCTCTATTTGCGAGGAATATTTTCTGAAAATTTGGCGCCGGCCGGAGTGACCGAGCGGTTAAAGGCGCTACAGTCTGGAACCGCACGTCCGCTACGGTCGCAGGTTCGAATCCTGCCTCGGGCATGGATGTGTGTGATGTCCTTAGGTTAGTTAGGTTTAAGTAGTTCTAAGTTCTAGGGGACTTATGACCACAGCAGTTGAGTCCCATAGTGCTCAGAGCCATTTGAACCGTTTTTTTTTTTTAAATTTGGCGGTACCTAGTCTTTACACCTCGTATAACGACCAGCAATGGTATGTTAAGTGCTTCTGATGAGCAAAAAATGTTACAGTGATCTCATACCTACGTTCACAGTTATGGAATTCTGAGTGACGTACGTCTTTCAGCGAATCGTTGCCCAGAGTCGTGTGGTAAGGTAAATTACCCGTCCACCACATCACGCAGTTCTCGCTTCGGTCTCTCTTCTGGTCCCTCACCCCACTCCGAAGCGTTAGCTTAATCTCAATTCCCCCCCCTCCCCCGCTTCCCTCTCCCACTTTGCTCCCTGACGAGCTGCCATCGCGTTGCTAATTAGGTTACGTGTGACGTTAAAGGGTTCCACTTGGCTGCCGAGTTTTCGCTTAATTACGTACTAGGTGTCAAATTCGCCATCTGATGAGGTGACCCTTGCTGTTGAGAGACTCAATGACACAGGTGGGAGGGGAATGAGGTTTTCCTGTAGCAAGATATCCGTCGACCCCTAGCCGCCCTCTCCCCTCTTACCACTCCTGTCGACAAGTGAACCGTCCAATCCGCCAAGCAAGTTACACGCTCCACCCCAGTGCCCTGTCGACGTACGGTATCGTGATGTCCTGTAACTCCTGCGAGGACAAAGCACTTCATTCATCGTAAAGGAGAAAAATTACTCTGCTCTTCGCTATCAAAATAAAATAATGGCGTGCGAGGTCAGGTAAAATGGTAGTAAAAACAATTAATTAATTGATGATATTTATGCCACGCCAACTAAGAATAAGGGCTTTTATAGGGGGCTGAGACACGCATGGAGAGTTTTTTGCTCTCAGACAGTTTTGTACTCTAAGATTGTACTCGAATTATTTTTACACTTCGGAGCGAATCTTCGATGTTGGTTACTGTCTGATAGCTACTTGGGACTACTTTCGTAAGTGTCTGAGAGTCTTGGGGGAGCATATGTAGAGGTGTGAGTGTCTGTGAGGGCTGAGAGATCACTCTCCGCAAGAGTTTTCTCTCGTAGTCCTGTGCTTGAAGGAAGATCGTCGGCTGCAGCAGCAATTTTCATACTTTTATTGGCAACGGATTAGGTCGTGGAATGATTTTAAGCATGCAAGAACCTCATTAGAGAATTTGTGATTGAAAATACACAACAACAGCGAAATATTATAAGAATGACAGCAATGGAGACAGAAGAAATACTCTTTCTAAATGGACCCATAATTGCCAATCCAGATACTATCACGCGTAAATCTGTTAGTGTTAACGACAGACTGGTTGTCAGACTAATATTTCTAGCATCAGATACGTTTATTCTCTTTAATATTTGTTAAAGTAACAAAATATGGTTCAAATGGCTCTGAGCACTATGCGACTGAACTTCTGAGGTCATCAGTGGCCTAGAACTTAGAACTACTTCAACGTAACTAACCTAAGGACATCACACACATCCATGCCCGAGGCAGGATTCGAACCTGAGACCGTAGCAGTCGCTCGGCTCCAGACTGTAGTGCCTAGAGCCGCACGGCCACTCAGGCCGGCTGTTGAAGTAACAACTGGCAATGAATAACATTTCACCAATTTTATCTCGCTATCCATAAACTTTCAAATTACAGTAGAGCGAATATGTGATAAATGAAGCATTTCCGTACATACATTAATTTGGACATTTTTACTTGTATTGACTTTAAAAAAAACTCGTAAATCACTGAAGGTCTCTTAGTCAGTATCCAATATAATGCTAGGCTGACGGAAAAAATCGCAACATTGAAAAGTAATTAATGTAGGGTAATGAAATTTTGGGAATACATTTGTCTAGGTACCGTATTTAAGTGATTAACATTGTAAGATCACAGGTTAATATATGACCTAGATAAGACATTGCAAATATGAAACGCTGGTTCATTAATAACTGATGTGACCGCCAGAATGTTGGATCAAGCATGCAAACGTGCATGGACTGAATTGTATAGGTGCCGGATGTCAGTTTGAGGGATGGAGTTGCGTGACTGTTGCAGTTGATCGCTCAATACGGCGACGGTTAATACTGTTTGCACATAAGGCTGGAGTTGTCGTTCGGTGATTTTCCATATGTGCTCGACTGGAGACAGATCTGGTGATCGAGTAGGCCAAAGCAACATTTCGGCACTCTGTAGCGCATATTGGGTTACAACAGCGGTATGTGGGGGAGAGCAGACGTGTTGGAAAACACCCCCGTGGAATGCTGTACATGAATGACAGGTCGAAGCACCAGACTGACGCACAAATATGCAGCCATGGTTTGTACGATGAGGGCGTGAGTGCTCCTGCTGCCATACGAAATCGCACCACGCACCACAGCTCCAGATGTAGGTCCACCGTAGCCAGTATGCAAACAGGTTGGTTGCAGGCCCTCAACTGGCGTTCTTGTAACCAACAAAGGGACATAATTGGCCCCAAGGCAGAACAAGCTTTCATCTGAAACTTAGGAGACATCCACCCTGCCTCCCAATGAGTTCGCAACTAATACCACTGAAGTCGCAAACGGCAGTTGGTTGGTGTTAGTGGAAGGCACCCTTCAGGGCGCCTGGTTTGGAACTATCCCTGAGGTAACCGATTTCTAACAGTTGGTTAGTGGCAGTATTGCTGCGATATCGCAGAAGAAACATCCAACTTCTCTTAGCCCTGTAACGCGACCTCATTCAAACTCAGTGAGGAGCCGATAATGGCATTGTGACTAACATAAACTCATTTTTAAGGGTAACTAACGTTCTCGACCATTACAAAAACGATTTGCATCCTCATAGTGGTGCTACAAGTACTCTTATGCTACTGGCGCGAAATTTGTATAGACATAATTTTTAAGATGTAGAAACATGCCTACCATATTTTCTTATGTCACACAACTCCTTCTTGATGTTGCGATTCTTTTCCGTCAGCGTGTAATTAATAAATGCCACGTCATGTAAAATTCGCTACATTTCTTGAAGTTAAATGATCGTTTCTGGAGTTTCAAAGCGTTTACAACTCAAGTATGACTTCACTTGTATCTATATGTTAATTTATCTACACACACGTCGGTTCCGAAAGCTCCGGAATCTGTACAGAAAATTGGAATAGAAATCAACATAAACATCATTTCCGTCCTTTTTTATTCCCCATGAAAACCACACATTGCATGTTGTACCACCATACAGTGAGACCTTCAGAGGTGGTGGTCCAGATTGCTGTACACACCGGTACCTCTGATACCCAGCAGCACGTCCTCTTGCAGTGAAGCACGCCTGCATTCGTCGTGCCATACTATCCACAAGTTCATCAAGACACTGTTGGTCCCACTATTCAACGGTAATTCGGGGTAGATACCTCAAAGTGATTGGTGGGTCACATCGTCCACAAACAGCCCTTTTCAATGTATCCCAGGCATGTTCAATGGGCTTCATGTCTGGAGAACATGCTGCAGCCATGTCGTTATACTGAAGGAATCATTCACAGGATGTGCACGAAGGGGGCGCAAATTCTCATCCATGATGACCAATGCCTCCCCGATATGCTGCAGATATGGTTGCACTATCGGTTTGAGGTTGGCATTCAAGTATTGTACAGCAGTTACGGCGCCTTCCATGACCACCAACGGCGTTCGTCGGCTCCACATAATGCCATCGCAAAACAGCAGGGAACCTCCACCTTGCTACAATCGCTGGACAGTGTGTCTAAGGCGTTCAGCCTGTCGGGCTGCCACCAAACACGTCTCCGACGACTGTCTGGTTGAAGGCATATGAGACATTCACTGGTCAACAGAACGTGATGCCAATCCTGAGTGGTCCATTCGGCATGTTGGGTCCACCTGCACGGCGCTGCATAGTGTCGTGGCTGTTAAGATGGACCTCGCCATGGACGTCAGGAGTGAAGCTGCGCATCATGCAGCCTATTATGAACAATCTGAGTCGTAACACGACGTCCTGTGGCTGCACGAAAAGCAGTATTCAACATGGTGGCGTTGTTGTCATGGTTCCTCAGAGCCATAATCAGTAGGTAGCGGTCATCCAATGAAGTAGCAAGCAGTCCTTGGGCGGCCTTAGCAAGGCATGTCATCTATAGTTTCTGTCTCTCCGTATCTTCTCTATGTCAGAACAACTTCGCTTTGGTTCACTCCGAGACGCCTGGACACTTCCCTTGTTGAGAGCCCTTCCTGGCACAAAGCGACCGAACTGCAGTATTGACCGCCTAGGCATCGTTGAACTACAGACAAATGAGCCGTGTTCCTCCTTCCCAGTGGAATGACTGGAACTGACCAGCTGTCGGACCACATCCGTTTAATAGGGGCAGCTCACGGAAGATTGTCTACATCTTTGGGTGGGTTTAGTGACGTCTCTGAACAGTCAAAGGGACTGTGTCTGTGATACAACATCCACTGTCAACGTCAATTTTCAGATGTGCTGGAAATCGGGTGATGCAGAACTTTTCTATTTGTTGTTGTTGTTGTTGTGGTCTTCAGTCCTGAGACTGGTTTGATGCAGCTCTCCATGCTACTCTATCCTGTGCAAGCTTCTTCATCTCCCAGTACCTACTGCAACCTACATCCTTCTGAATCTGCTTAATGTATTCATCTCTTGGTCTCCCTCTACGATTTTTACCCTCCACGCTGCCCTCCTATACTAAATTTGTGATCCCTTGATGCCTCAGAACATGTCCTACCAACCGATCCCTTCTTCTGGTCAAGTTGTGCCACAAACTTCCCTTCTCCCCAATCCTATTCAATACTTCCTCATTAGTTATGTGATCTACCCATCTAATCT
The DNA here is from genome assembly GCF_021461385.2 of Schistocerca piceifrons. Classification (NCBI taxonomy): domain Eukaryota; kingdom Metazoa; phylum Arthropoda; class Insecta; order Orthoptera; family Acrididae; genus Schistocerca; species Schistocerca piceifrons. The sequence continues at coordinate 87,688,078 of NC_060141.1, forward strand.
TCAGCATTCTTCTGTAGCACCACATTTCGAAAGCTTCTATTCGCTTCTTGTCCAAACTATTTATCGTCCATGTTTCACTTCCATACATGGCTACACTCCATACAAATACTTTCAGAAATGACTTCCTGACAGTTAAATCAATACTCGATGTTAACAAATTTCTCTTCTTCAGAAACGCTTTCCTTGCCATTGCCAGTCTACATTTTATATCCTCTCTACATCGACCATCATCAGTTATTTTGCTCCCCAAATAGCAAAACTCCTTTACTGCTTTAAGTGTCTCATTTCCTAATCTAATTGCCTCAGCATCACCCGACTTAATTCGACTACATTCCATTATCCTCGTTTTGCTTTTGTTGATGTTCATCTTATATTCTCCTTTCAAGACACTGTCCATTCCATTCAACTGCTCTTCCAAGTCCTTTGCTGTCTCTGACAGAATTAGAATGTCATCGGCGAACCTCAAAGTTTTTATTTCTTCACCATGGATTTTAATACCTACTCCAAATTTTTCTTTTGTTTCCTTTACTGCTTGCTCAATATAAAGGTTATTATTTATCCCTGTATGTAATAAACCTTATTTGCCTGATTCCATATTTGCGGATATTCTGATGAATTTCTTCTCTGACGGTGTTAACTATAGCCATTTCTGCCAACAAACTTTGCTTCTTACTTCTGTTCTTGCAGTCCAGTAACTGTACATTCCATAACGCTGGACTTCCCTCGGTCAAAATAATTAAATGCACAACATCGTCCTGAGCTTTCTCCGTTACTTTTTTACCGACACGTCGCTGGCACTCAGTCACAGCGCGTGTCTATCGCGACAGTAGTGTTAACTGTCCCAGCAACGGCGATACAGCTTTATAGAAGAGTTCGTTGCCTTGTTGATGTGGGGCGTTGGAGACCGCACAAGTCGTTGGTGCACATTTGCATATCAAGGTAGAATCAAGTCCCTTCAGTGGCAGTTTTCTTTATTTTCGTTCGTTCGTAATGCGTCTATGATGTTTTTATATGTTATTTGCTGCGGAGCATTATCGAAGTCAGAGCTTTCGAAACAGACTGTTAGTGTTGTTAGTGTAGGAGGTAGGAACGGCGATTTATACGCTCAGAAAACATGCTACGGCCACACATTATGGCTCCAAACACGCAGTTACGTGGGAAATTTTAATTAATGTGTATGAGTACTACAAAATATATTACCGTCATGTGGTTGTGTATAAGCTGTGAAATATGGCACAAGTCTGGGACGCGATATGGCCGCTCAGCGCGCTCCGTGACCTCTCAGCTCTTCCGACTATGTCGCTAGTGTCTTTCTTGAATGAGATTTCCACTCTGCAGCGGAGTGTGCGCTGATATGAAACTTCCGGGCAAATTAAAACTGTGTGCCAGACCGAGACTCGAACTCGGGACCTTTGCCTTTCGCGGGCAATTGTTCTTCCATCTGAGTTCGGAAAGCAATTACCCGCGAAAGGCAGAGGTCACGAGTTCGAGTCTCGGTCTGGCACACAGTTTTAATCTGCCAGGAAGTTTCAGTGTCTTTCTTGTCTGACACGTGAGAGCTGCCTTTAGCGGCTCTCGAGAGATGGAGGTCGCCGTCTGCACAAGACGTCTTGAACTCAGGACCAATATCTGAGATCTCGACCCATCCTCAGAAACCGCCTGCGAGCTGTTTTAGACATGTTAGACTGAAAGAGGGATACTGTAAAGCAATCACTGAAGACAAAAAAAAATTAGGAAATTTTTGTACTGAATTCAGGAATTATCAAGGACAATCATTTTCACTTTGATGTGACTCTTGAAGTTTTCCCGGCTCACTGTATATTCTATGAGGTTTCGGAACTGCAGCCGAATAGTGTTGACTCCTTGCCACAGTATTTCGGCTGGCAGCTGTTCGACCATCTTTAGGTGGGTCCGCCACTGGACAATGGTAATTTACAATGTCGGCTTTACAGCCAAAAATTGGGGCGGCGACGCACAATACATGAAAGGTGCGTTGAAGTTGGGGGCCACGCACAATACATGAAAGGTGCGTTGAAGTTGGGCGCCACACTTGCCTTTCCCAGCCCAGTAAGTCGGCCATAGCTGGACATCGTATTACAACAGCACACACTATGGATTATCCTGCCACAAACATCTTGCCCACAGCGAGACCATTCAGAGATTCAGTGATTAAAGAATCTATGGAAACACGTCTAACACGAGATCTTATTAATCTGAATGCGGCTTTCAACTGGACAAGGCTTCACACCTGTTGATCGATTCCTTCTGAAAGGAAATATTTTATTCATTATAATGCGTCTGGCGACGTCTGCCGCTTGTTTTTAGTGCCGCGAACACGCTTTGCGAACTTTACGCATGCACCTCTGTGCCATAGTTGGAGCAGTATTTGCAGATGGAGCGGATTTCGATAGAAGACGCTCCTGTGACGTCGGACAGTGCTAATGCGTCTCCGCGCCTATTTTTGGCTATAAAGCCGACATCGTAAACTAGCATTTTCCATTGGCGGATACTATTCTGAAGATGGATGAACGATTGCAGGGGAAAAATTGTAGCAAGAAGTCAACATGATCCGGCTGTAATCCCGAAACCTCACAGATATTTCAGTTTGGTTTAAAATTTCATTGCAGCTTGTCAGATATTCTATGACATATCGCAATGACCACACGTTTGGTCACAGGATTTTACACAATTTTTGTGCTAAAGGCAACCTCAAAGTGGAGTAATGACTAGAATTTTTCCTTCTGGTATTGCAATTATGCGCATCACTGTACGTTTTGAGCTGGAATGGATTATTTACAACTAACACTATGTGATAAAAAGTATCCGGAAACCCCCAGAAACATACGTTTTTTATATTAGGTGCGTGTGCTGCCACCTACTGCCAGGTCCTCCATATCAGCGACCTCAGTAGCCAATAGCAAATCGTGAGAGAACAGAATGGGGCGCTCCGCGGAACTCACGGACTTCCAACCGGGTCAGGTGACTGGGTGTCACTTGGGTCATACGTCTGTACGGGAGATTTCCAAATTCCTGAGCATCCATAGGCCAAACTGTTTCCGATGTGATAGTGAAGTGGAAACATGAAAAGGGACACGCACAGCAGAAAAGCGTACAGGCCGACATCGTCTGTTGTCTGACAGAGTCCGCCGACAGTTGAAGAGGGTCGTAATGTGTAATAGGCAGAAATATTATCAAACCATCACACAGGAATTCCAAACTGCATCAGGGTCCACTGCAAGTATATGAAACTTACACGGGAGGCAAGAAAACTTGGATTTCTTGATCGAGAGGCTGCTCATAAGCCACACATCACGCCAGTAAATGCCAAACGACGCCTCGCTTGGTGTAAGAAAGGTAAACATTGCCTGAACGATTGAACAGTGGAAAAACGATGTGTGGAGTGGCGAATCACGGTACACAATGGGGCGATCCAATGGCAGGGTGTGGGTATGGCGAATGCCCGGTGAACGTGTGTTGTGCCAACAGTAAAATTCGGACGCGGTGGTGTTATGGTGTGGTCGTGTTTTTCATGGAGGGGGATTGCACCCCCTGTTGTTTTGCGTGGCACTATTACAGCATAGGCCTACACTGATGTTTTAAGCACCATCTTGATTCCCATTGTTGAAGAGCAATTCGGGGATGGCGATACTATTTTTCAACATGATCGAGCACCTGTTCATAATGCACGGCCTGTGGCGGAGTGGTTACACGACAATAGCATTTATGTAACGGACTGGCCTGCACAGTGTCCTGACCTATAGAATACGTTTGGGATATTTTGGAACTCCGACTTCGTGCCAGGCCTCACCGACCGATATCGATACCACTCCTCATTGCAGCACTCCGTGAAGAATGGACTGCCATTCCCCAATAAACCTTCCAGCACCTGATTGAACGTATCCATGCGATAGTGGAAGCTGTCATCAAAGCTAGGGGTATGCAAACATCATTTTGAATTCCAGCATTACGTATGGAGGGCGTCACGAACTTTTAAGTCATTTTCAGCTAAGTATCCGAATACTTTTGATCACATAGTGCATATTGTGAAGGAGTTGTCAAATGTCTAACTCCTTAAACAAATGTCCAAAACATGATCGTGGGTGACCTCTACATATTATTTTTGCTGCCCATATTTCAGCAATTCTTGTAGTTGACTTACCCCAGAACATTATTCTATATGACATAACTGAATGAAAATACAAAAAATATCTCAAATTATTGATTGTCTCTCCCCAAGGTTTGCAATGATTCGAAGTGCAAACGTGTCTGAATTAACTTCCTTAGGAGATCAAAAATGTCCTTTTTCCACTTTAAATTCGCATCAATATGGACACCTAACTAGTTTGAAGTTTCCATCATGGTTATTATTTCCTCACCATGTGTTACACTTATTACTGCTGTAGCACCTTTGGATGTGTAGAAGTGAATGCTTTTCTGAAACTTCCTGGTAGATTAAAACTGTGTGCCGGACCGAGACTCGGACTCGAGACTATTCGCGTAAACACGATCTTATAAAAAAGGGTAACACAAAACCGACTACACCTCTCCAGCAGTAGCACGCTGCATAGTTATCTGGGGCTACTTCTCCATTTTTGATAGAATAACCGGAAACGGTCTTCAGTTGAAGGATTTCAATAGCGCAATGTACACTAATGGAGAGAAGGTAGAACTGTTACTCAACTGTGGAGAATGTAAGCATTGCAGTACCATAGTACATGTACCCGTATTATAAAGAATAAATCGTTATTTGACTTGCTGTTCCGCTAACCTACATTCTCCACACGCGATTAGTATCTCTACCTTCTCTTCGTTGGTGTGCATTGTATTAAAACAAAACCTTAATTGAGAACGGTTCATTTTATAGCCGGTGTGCTTTCTGATGACATGGGCCTCTCAGTCTATATTTCCTTTAATGTAATTTCTTGTCTACAATATGAGCTACACGAATGCTGGTGCATATGAGTTTATTTACATGAATCATCAGTTCTCACGCAGTTATTACTAGGATGAAATCAAATCTTCATTTGGATCGCACTTCCTTGGCTCTTGGACAGAAAAGCGCGCAGTATTCTGTTTCACAAATTTTCAGTAAGGTATCATAAAAATTAAATTATCTGAGCAGTGATTCTTGTACTTTGAAGCTTAAACAGAATAATTTCATCATGGTTAATTCCTTCTTGACTGTCTGAGATTTCTTGGAAAAATGAAGCTAATTACTGTTTTATATTTTGAATCATGCTGTTATATCTTCAACACCTCCGCATCAATTTAATTTCAAGTATTGGCTCGCATCGTGACATCGAAATTTGCTCCTCAGTTTGGGCCTACGGAACTAGGAAAAAAGCACCTCGTTAATTCAACGTCCCGTCGGCATCAGAATCATCGCAGACGGAGCAGAAGATCGCTTTATCATTTGCACAGAAGGGTGAAAATCGGTTTTTGGGGATGTTGAAGAAATTACGCTGACTTAGGGAAACCTCAGTCAAGTTGTCCTGGCTCAAGATTGAACCCCTCTCGTTCTGTGAGATTTCGTCGTCTATGCCACTGCGCAGTACGCTCAGTGTTTATAGTACAGAGCAGAATTCATTTTACTGGGGTCTGAGGGCGGTAGGACGCAATTACGTGGGAGGGGGAGGGATAATTGCACTGGATCACGAAAAAACCTGTTTTTTTGTTTTAAGTAGCGTGGTAAACTGCAAAGGAGAGGTGGATAATTATAAGTTCCAGCTGGATATGAGATATTTATTTGTCTATTGAGCCAAAACTAATTATACGTGATCTCGCAAACGTTCTGGAAACTTAAGCACTTTTTGCTGAATGAACGCATTAAAGTTCCTCTAGTCGTTATCCGATATTGTGTTTACCTCGGGAAATACATTATGCTTGGTTTAATTCTTTCCATCTCGATGAAGCCGGTGTGCTGCGTCTCCGGCTGAGAAATATTGATAATGCAGAAATTTCTTCCTTTACGGTAGCTATTTAATTTCCGTTTCTGTTAAAGCCAGTCTCCGATATCTTACGTAATTTGAAATCGGGCGTGCTCTCATTAGAAGAAAATGACGGAAGAGGGAATGAATTAGCTACTGTAAATAATGGTATTCATACATATTCGCCTTAATGTTTGTCCAGAGATCAGGTAGGCAGTGAGTTGAGAGCACTACTACGTGAATAAATCTCAATTTTTTCAAAAAAATTTCTGACTTAAAAAAATTATTTCTAGTTTACTGAATAAGAAAAAGCTTAATGCAGGGCAATTTTACAGAAGAAAGCAAAAAATTAAAGGAATTTGAAAGTGTCTACAAACATGACCACACCTTCATGTCACGCAGACAGGCCTGTTAAAAATATAATTTTACTCTCATCTGTTCGTTTCTGGTGTTTTTTCAGTCTCTAATGTAAAAGTGACGCAAGATTACTACAGAAGTAATTACAAGGTGGGACTCAAAGCCCAAATGAGAATTTTTAAAACAGTGTCTGAGAACAGATACCAAAAACTGTTCTGCTAGGATTAAATACTTTTGTAAATAGGTATGCTGGATGCTCTGCTATATTTCGTTAATGATGCAGTGTCAAGGTCTGAAGTTATGGAAGTGAAGGGAGGGCCTGGCGGACTAAATGTGCCGTTTACCGCTGGAGACTCTACGAAGCAGATAAATTCACGGGAACCACCAAAGAAGCAAGAATAAGTAGACTGAAAAAGAAAAGGGAGGGAAAGCAACACCAGAAGAAAGATGAATATGGACCTGGAATATAGTGTTGTGCAGTATAGGTAGAGAAGCAAGCTTTAAATTTCCCGGGAGCTCACTTTTCTGCCGTTCCGGTACACACTAGTCTAAAACTATTAAAGAGAGAGGACTGAAATTTTCTGTACTGCCTAAATCATACTTAAATAAAAGTAGGGTTTCTTATGTTTTAAATTTGAAAATTGTAAACTTATAAAGAAAAACTATGAATTTCTTACTGAAATTTATGATGATCAATATTAAAACCTTAATACATGACAGCAATATCTTTTTAAATGTCTCCTTTAAACATGACACAGTAAAGAGGTTCTAGAAAATATCTGGCTTCTACTTTGTTTTTATTGAGAGGTAAATGCATCTATGCTTTATGTAAATAATTAGCATGCTTCACTTCACTTGTAACATAAAATACAATTCACAAAACTGCGTGACTCCAAAGCAATGATTCATATATCAATTTATTCCAAAAGATCTTTTAAGAGACAGCAAGCATTATATGGGCTTACAACTCCTATTCGCTGAACTAAACTATTTAGAAAAACCTCCAAATGTTTCATGATTTCTCCATGTGTTCACGAATCAGCCTTCTTAAATCAAATTGTTTCTAAAAGGTATGTTAAAAGAAGGGAAGCACTACTTCGGCTTACAAATCTTATTCGTTGAGCTAAACTATTTAGAAAACCTTCACATATTTAATGATTTCCCCTTGTATTCACGAACCAATCCCCTTAAATACCTTCAAACAATCCAAACAAGCGGTATCCCACAGCTTGTGAATATTTGGAGAAGGTCATTATTAAGAGCTGCCAGAAGGATATTTTTTTACTGTAGGGACTAGTTTCGATCAGGTCATCTTCAGTCGATCTATCCACTGAGATTGCGCAGTGATATGACACCCTAGGAGTTGGCGGTTCAAGTAACCACTGATCCAGATTCTTAATTTTCCGCTATTTATCTAAACCCGTTCAGGTGAACACTGTTGTGGTCCCTTTTTCTCCCATCTGAACTTATCTTACAAATCTAAGATGAAATTGTCGACGCGACGTTCATTCTTAATATTCTTTGCGTTTTAGTCCACATACACCTATGCTATATGTTTCAAGTCTTTTGATCGAAACTAGTCTCGATAATGAAGAATACAGCTTTCAGGAGCGTTGTCATGTTTATCAATGTTGTCTCTTTCAGAATTAATGCTGAATTTGGTTTCATAATCATTCCAAACCAATTACCTTTAATTTCAGAGCGAGCATAATTACGAGGATGACAGTGTAATTTTATAGAGCCATTTGTTACCCTTTTAACGACAGACTTAATAATTTTCACTTCCCATGTGCCCTTATTGTGTTAGTTTTCCTCTTTTTCTACTTTTGCAGATGGTTGCTCTCAGACGGTCCGAAATTGGCTTGTATGTTTATGATTACTAAAGCAACTTAAACAAACTAGCGGTTTTTCAGCATGTTTGAAGTCACGTGCAGTGTTCGCAATTATTGCAAGACGGCTGAAGTAATGCGAATAGCTTCACCGGTTGAAGTAGACACAATGTCCAGTGCAAAGATTAATAAATAAGCAGAGTACGAAGTGTGCTCCTTGTAGGCCTCACTGTATGATGGGATCCGCAAATTCCTCCGGCGATCAGCGAGCGATAGACGGGGATTAATATGACGTCACCCCAGAGCAATTTATCTCCGTAACGTCTTCTGCCTGCCGCTAACCTCGATTTATAGCTGCCACGTTTTAATCTTCCCGCAGGACGCGTATTCCATTTCGGGACCGAATCGAGTCACTGTCGCATCGGATTACTCTCTAATATTTCAGCTCGGTTAAAACGAAATCGTTCATGTTAAAATGTATCCGAAACACAATCACAGTGTGGAGTCGTAATTTTCTTCTCTTCTGCGCAAGTGATAATCTGCCATTTCCTTGCAGCTACGGCTATACGACGCTGTCATCGAGACAAATTTAACATTCAAGACAGTGCAAAAGAGTATAAGTAGCTTTATTTTATAAATTATTTTTGTATTTAGCAGTTTTGTTTAACATTCAAGACAGTGCAAAAGAGTATAAGTAGCTTTATTTTATAAATTATATTTATTTAGCAGTTTTGCACTTATGCAATTTTTCCATTTTGACTCATTGTGACCACTTAATGAGCACGTGTTTGAACGTGTACAACAGTTTTCCTCCAAGTAGGCCTATCTCTTAAATTGTAAGCAGCGTTTCTTTCTTCTTTCTTCTGTCCATACTGTAGCTTCCTCAAAAGACTTTTGAAGACATTTATGATTGTCAGTTATGGTTCTCACGTTTTTTCTATCTCGAAAGATTTTTCCACTGTTACCTGGTTCTCAATCTACGAAGCATATAATTTTTTTGTGAACATGTTGTTTTCAGTGCATGTAAATAATCGCCGTTTCCTGATCGTGTACGAAATTTTTATTTGATAACAGGAGAGATATTCCTCGATCCTTTCTTCGAAACACGATTTCGCATTTTGTGCCTGGAATTCTTCTCAGAATTCTTCTTTCTTGTTTTTCGACTTTTTGATTTCAGATCTGTCTGAGTTACGCCCTTTGTTTCTTTATTATACCTCTTCTAAGTGATTTGGTATGCTTTTTTGGTTTTGCAATTCCTTCTCTGCTAGCATCCCGATGTAGCTCAGCCAGTCCAATAATGTCATCTAAATATTTCACTTGGAAGATTTGCCGAACCTAGTTAAAATCATAATACTGATGTCTGAAAAGAACTTCAGCACTAAATAGAATAATCGCGACCTTATACAGCTACGTTAGTCTTCGCCCGTCGGCATCTGCCACCTATCTTAGGTACAATTTCATTTCATTGCAGCGGCGTGGTCCTCCTTTTCTTCACTAAGCTGTCTTTCTTCCACTTATTTCCAAATACCATGTTTTAAGATACACTATGCCTGCAAAAATCTACTCACTCTGACGTCCGAAGGCACAACGTCCTTTTCTGTTTTTCCTGTCGTTGTCTTTGAGTGTTTCATGTACCTCAAGAATTTTCCGCAATAGTTTTCGTGTCGCGAACGGTACACTGGAAGAGAAACTATCGACAAGCATCCGTATGAGCTCTGCCTTTCTCATTTTCCCATTGTCGTCATACAGCGAGTGTATGTGTGCTATTGTTGTAGAGTCTGTCATTGCGCTTCGATGACTTTCACTGGGACACTCTCATGAGCGATTAAAGGGAATCGTGAAAAAACACACAGCTGTTCTGTGAACTCTGCCTCCACTGTCACTGCAACACGTACACGTACATGCCGTCTTTGAATCATTTATCATCTTGTAAGTGAGCACTGCAACAGATTTTCGACTCGGTTCAAGACTTCCTTGCGGATAGAACTCAAAATGGAGGAACGAAACAAAATCGGCAGATCTAAAATGTAATTTAACGAGTAAGCCTGCCCCAAGGAAGTGTGATACAGTTCGCAATAAATATAAATGATCTAGTAGGAAATGGGGGAAGTTCGAAAAGGCTGTTCGCAGATAATGCAGCTGCCTATAAGAAGTTATCAGTGCCAGAAGATAGTAGCGATTTGCGAAAGGGCCAGCAGAGGATTGATGCAGGGAACATGAACTAATGTAGCACATTGCACCTACATAGGAGAAGTAATGCCCTAATATGTGATGACGATAAACTTTTGGAAAGAGTGGGGTGGCGCAGTAGTTAGCACATTGGACTCGCATTCAGGCCGTTGACGGTTCAGATCTGCGTCCGGTCATCCAGATTTAAGTTTTCCGTGATTTCCCTAAATCGCTTAAGGCATGTGCCGGGATGGTTTCTTTGGAAGAGCACGGCAGATTTCCTTCCTCCTCCTTCACTAATCCGAGCAATGTGCTCTGTCTCTAATGACTTCGTTTTCCCCAGAACGTTAAACACTAACTTCCTCCTCTACAAACTGCTGGAAACAGTACTTTGGAGAATGGAGAGAGAGTTGACTTCACAAAAGGCAGCGCCAGAGCAATAGCAAGCGCGCCATATAACGTTAATAGCTTTTTACCAACAGTACCAAGCAGATCTATTCGCGAAAGTATTACTATATGTCGACGTACCTATCTACTATACGTGGAACACAACAAAAAAAAATCTTTCAAAGACGAAGGAATTCCAGTAGATCATCGAGGAATCACGAAAACTTGCTCACTAGGCCAATTATACACCGTACATCCGAACAACGTCAAATGTTTCTATCGCCGGATGTTGCTACACGAAATACAGGGACCAACAAGTTTCGCAGATCTCAAGACTGTTGACTGTTACCTATGCCAGACGTACAGAGAATCATGCCAACGCTTAGGACTACTGGAGAACGACAACTACTGGGAATTAATATACAAGAAGCCTTACTCACAGCCTCAGCTGAACAAATGAGATACTTATTCGCCATAATCCTAACAACATGTAGCGCATCGAATCCAAAACAGCTATGGGACTCGTTCAAAGAGAGTATGAGTGATGACTTACTGTAGCTGATCCGACAAGCTCACCGTGAACCGACCACCGAATTCAACGACGGCATCTTCAATTATACACTCACTCGCCTAGAAGATAAACGTTTAGCAATAAACACCCAGACCTTAGTACAACTTGGGAACAAGCACTACGGAAAGATGCTCTCAGTGTGCTAAACTTTGAAACTACAAAGGAAAAGAGCTCCAACATCAACGAAGTATTTCAATACGTTTCTCACAAAAACCCCTCCTCAATGACATTCAAAAGGAAATTTGCAACTTTATCATCGACATCGTCATCATTGGCGAAATTAATAATTTGGACACACCAGGCGACACTGGGAAAACGTTTCTAATAAATCTGTTTCTGGCGGAAATATGTGCTAAAGAACACATCGCACTTGCATTGGCATCATACGGTATTGTAGCCACACTAGCAGAAGGAAGAATAACTGCACATTACGCTCTACAACTACCGTTGAATATACCCGAACAACAATTCCCGGTATGTAAAATCTCAAACGTAGGGTATACTTCTAAAGCAATATAAAGTTGTTCCCTGAGACGAATGCACAATGGCACATAAAATCACTCGAAGTCATGGACAGAACATTACAAGACTTCGAGGAAACTCTGAAATAATTGGAGGAGCTCCACTCATACTCTTAGGATATTTTCGACAAACACTTCCAGTTCTCCCCAAGTCAACACCAGCAAACGAGACCAATGCTTGCTTAAAAAATCACATCTCTGGCCACACATACAAATACTGCGACTAACAATATGAGAGCTGAACTACTGAAAAACGAAACAACAGTACATTTTGCTCAACAACTTGAAACGTCCCCTTTGAACAGTTATACAAGACTGTGCTTTAACTGACACACAATATTTTTTAGCGGAACGCAATCTGACTTTCAATAATCCCTACAAAAGAATGGCCCTTACTAACATTAACCTGTGCCTTTCACAAATCACTTACCTCACAAAAATCTTCGTTACTCAAGCTACTGCAATACAGCGAGCGCCACTACTGCCAGCTAAATGAAAGATTCAAACTACGGAAGGCACTAACTACTGATAGGCATAGTTAGCAAATGAAAGATTTTAATAGAGAACAAACACTGTATTTACCTTAATAGTCATAATATATATAGCAGTTCATGACAAATTACAAAACTCCGCCATCTCTCTCCCCACATCCACCACTGCTGGCGGCTCACCTCCAACTGCGCAACGCCACGCGCTGTTCACAGCCAGCTGCCTAACACTACAATGGCGAGTATTACAAAAATGCAAAGCAGCCACAGACTGCACACAGCACAGCCAGTGATTTTCACACAGAGGTGGCGTTACCAATAAAAAAACCTAAACAGCCTACTTACAAACTTTTACAAATAGGCAAAGGCACATATCATACTGACCAGACGACCGGCCTCATTAAACTCAATAGTGATTTATGCACACAGCTACTGCTGAAAACGACCTTATAGACCAGATTCATCCAAACGTCGTTCACAACTACACTAATCCGGATTGGCTATTTGAAAGTAGGAGTTCGGTAAATAGAGTAACATTGTCGACGATATCAACGTTAATATTCAAAAAAAGATTCCCGTGAAGAGACTATATACAAATCGATCGACACTGTAGGAAACACTGAAGAAAATGAGAAATCCCTGCAGAAGTTCTGAACTCTTTGAAGTGCCAGTAATGCCATTACACTGCCTTCGACTTAAAATTGGATGTCCGATCATACTACTAAGAAATCTCAACTCACCAAAACTATGTAATGGAACAAAGATGATCGTCAAACAGCTATCAAATAACGTCGTCGAAGCCGAACTTATGACTGGGAAGTTTCGAGGACACACACTATTTCTCCCAAGAATACCACTTATCTCTACTGAACTTTCCAGTATGAAAGTCTGCAATTTCCAATCAGATTAACCTACAGTTTTACATTTAACAAAGGGCAACGACAAACTTTAAAATATTGTGGCATCAACTTCAAAGATTCCTAATTTTCTCACGGTAAACTACACGTAGCTTGCTCCAGAGTAGGAAAGTCGAAAATTCTGTTCATTTATACCCTGGATAATAAAATGAAAAATTACGTTTATAAACAAATATTATAAATAGTCAGGGTCTGTTTCCAATAAATTCTTGCTACCTCTTATAGTACTTTAAAAAGTACTGTCAATAGTTATAATATGTTGTCAATAAATTTCTTTTTACATCCCATTCTTTAAGAGTTTAAACTTTTATTCCACGTACTACACAAACTCATGTCAACTCCCTGAGCGAGCTGGGTACCACGGCTAGTATTGTTGTGTTTCAGAGCACTGCTACACTTCATGTGACTCACTTCAGCAATTACTGGAAAGCTGCACTGGACTGGAAGTACACACATCATCAGACAAAGACATTGCTGCTCACAGAACTGTCTTCGGACCTCTGGCCCAGGAATGCTGTCGATGTGCATGCAGCTCTACCAGTCATCACATCAACAAACCAAAATGCACTGCCCAGTAAATGAAACTCACGACAGTATTCCCATACCGACTGAGAAACAATTATATAATAACAGTTTAAGTTTCACGATTCTTTTGGAATTTATTATCATATATCTGTCGCTATTATCTCCAGCTCTTACAAACACTGCCACAATCACAACTGTACCCTTTCATACACGTAGGTCCGTTACCAAAGATAATTCATCCAGTTATTTGTAATGATCAGGGTAAGATATTCTGCGTAAATCACTACTTGTGCTATCATTTCATCTCCCCCCCCCCCCACCCTTGTTTTCTAATTTGTTATTAGCCACTTCCATACCCGTAACTCAATCACATGCCTCGCTTGCATATTCAGCAACAGAATCGATAGAGTTCCCCCACCCCCCCCCACCCGCGTCCCGTGAACGACATGTGGCTCTAAGCAAGTATCAGTGCGGCTCAAGAAGTGAGCCTCTGCCACACGATCGGTAAAAGAAAAAAAAAATCATAAAATTTCATTTATGTAAAGTTATGATAAATTGAATATTTTCCAGTTGTAATTCTCGTCACACGATGCTATTCTCTCATTGGTCCATCTCTTTCTCAACATAGCTGCCCGAGCTCTTCTTGAACCTGCAGAAACTCGTTCTCGTAACCGATCAATCTACCAGACATGCTGGTCTGTTATCTTTCGACTACTTCAATTGCATCTGTGAAGCTAGAGATTTAGATACGTCTAATGAACCTCAGTAATGGAAAAAACAAGGATATTCTGTGTTATTTCTGTATATTCGTGGGACTGAATCATCGTCAGTTCCAGGAATTCCTGAGAAGTTGGAATGCTGAGTATGGTGATATCGTATATTTTACAAACGTGGGGTTGATCATTCGAGGCCAGATGTTAAGAAATTTGATCCCATAATTAACGAAAGCGAGTCGTTCATGATATCAGAAATTGTTCCAGAACTTGACGATGGGCTTATTTAGCATTTTTGGCAGATGTGACTGCTCATTTAGGTGATTTACAGACGTCTTAAAAGTAAAACCTACATACAAGTACAATGTTTCAAACAATAGATGCGTTGCAAATGAAACTGAAATTATGGCAAGCACAAGTAAATACATACTTTCTTTTTTACGTTTCGTCACGTTGGCCAAAAATATTTACATAGAAGGTATGATGTACGCAGATATACATTCGATTTTATGCAAGAAACGGGAAATCGATTCAGGATTTTTTAAAAATCATCAAAATTTTTGTATTTATTCTACAACTTTTACAAATAACATGGAGATGTTGTAACGCATAGAGCTGCAGTCTGATATCGATTTAAAAGAAAAATTTGATCGTGTACTCTTTTTGGATTTTTACATATTATACCCACCTAGAGACAAAAGCCCTTTCTGCACAGTCGTGCGTTATATGTCATCTTTGTACGGAATTACGTATGTCTGCAAACAGTTATTTTCAAGATTAAAGCACACAAAGTGTTAAAAAAGAATTAAAATCTCCCATTAACACCTAATGAACACCCTGATGATAGCAATCACTTCGACTGAACCTGATTTGATATGTAAGGTTACCAAATTCATATTCAAATATCACATTCATTCTATGATTTGTAGTTACCTATATATAAATTTACAATTATTTACAATTTGTACGGAAACCAGATGGCAGTTATAAGAGTCGAGGGGCATGAAAGGGAAGCAGTGGTTGGGAAGGGAGTAAGACAGGGTTGCAGCCTCTCCCCGATGTTATTCAATCTGTATATTGAGCAACCAGTAAAGGAAACAAAAGAAAAATTCGGAGTAGGTATTAAAATCCATGGAGAAGAAATAAAAACTTTGAGGTTCGCCGATGACGTTGTAATTCTGTCAGAGACAGCAAAGGACTTGGAAGTGCAGTTGAATGGAATGGACAGTTCAAATGGCTCTGAGCACTATGGGACTCAAAATCTTAGGTCATAAGTCCCCTAGAACTTAGAACTACTTAAACCTAACTAACCTAAGGACATCACACACACCCATGCCCGAGGCAGGATTCGAACCTGCGAACGTAGCAGTCCCGCGGTTCCGGACTGCAGCGCCAGAACCGCTAGACCACCGCGGCCGGCGGAATGGACAGTGTCTTGAGAGGAGTATGTAAGATGAACATCAACAAAAGCAAAACGAGGATAATGGAATGTAGTCGAATTAAGTCGGGTGATACTGAGGGAATTAGATTAGGAAATGAGACACTTAAAGTAGTAAAGGAGTTTCGCTATTTGGGGAGCAAAATAACTGATGATGGTCGAAGTAGAGAGGATATAAAATGTAGACTGGCAATGGCAAGGAAAGCGTTTCTGAAGAAGAGAAATTTGTTAAGATCGAATACAGATTTAAGTGTCAGGAAGTCTTTTCTGAAAGTATTTGTATGGAGTGTAGCCATGTATGGAAGTGAAACATGGACGATAAATAGTTTGGACAAGAAGAGAATAGAAGCTTTCGAAATGTAGTGCTACAGAAGAATGCTGAAGATTAGATGGGTAGATCACATAACCAATGAGGAAGTATTGAATAGGATTGGGGAGAAGAGAAGTTTGTGGCACAACTTGACCAGAAGAAGGGATCGTTTGGTAGGACATGTTCTGAGGCATCAAGGGATCACCAATTTAGTATTGGAGGGCAGTGTGGAGGGTAAAAATCGTAGAGGGAGGCCAAGAGATGAATACACTAAGCAGATTCAGAAGGATGTAGGTTGCAGTAGGTACTGGGAGATGAAGAACCCTGCACTGGATAGAGTAGCATGGAGAGCTGCATCAAACCAGTCTCAGGACTGAAGACCACAACAACAACAACAACAACAACAACATATATAAATTTATTAATCAAATCTGATGTATAGAATGTGGAATTAATTCCACTCTGCTCTTCAAGAATAAAGAATCATAAATTAATGAAGTCTATATTACTTAGATGTGTGAACTACAGGATGTATCCACAGGAGACGAGCGGAGAAGTCTCGGGCAATACCCTTCTTTTCTCAGAATCGTGAGTGTTACAATGCCTCCTTTACTATAAGGGAGCTAGACCTGCTCTCAGGTCATCCTGATCCTCCACCCAATGCCAGACGCCATCCATATTCAGACGTTGCAGCACCTTTCTCTCGCGGACAAGCACTTTTTGCTTAATACGCACAACCACATCTTGGCAATGGGCACATTTCCTCATATGCTGGCAGGGAGCCACCGTCATACCCATACCTAAGCCCGGGCCAGCCGGAGTGGCCGAGCGGTTCTAGGCGCTACAGTTTGGAACCGCGTGACCGCTACGGTCGCAGGTTCGGTCATGGATGTGTGTGATGTCCTTAGATTAGTTACGTTTAAGTAGTTCTAAGTTATAGGGGACTGATGACCTCAGAAATAAAGTCCCATAGTGCTCAGAGCCTAAGCCTGGTAAGGACAAAAACCTTCCGTCTAGCTATCGCCCCATTTCTCTTACCAGCTGCGTTTGCAAGGTGATGGAACGTATAATTCATGCGCGGCTGTCATGGTGGCTCGAGTCTCTCAATTTAGTGACGAATGCACAGTGTGAATTTCGAGCGCGGCGTTCTACAGCTGACCATCTCGTTACTTTGTCCACCAACGACATGAATATGAAGATGGTATCAGTTCTCTAGGACATGTCCGAAAGAACAGATACCATCTTCGAATAGTTGAGGTTAACCGGCCATTGACCTTCTTCTTCTTCTGTGCTGGATGCACATGCATTGCCCGAACTCTTACGGGACTCGGTATGATTGTCTGCCACGAGTAAAGACTGTAATGGGCAGGGGCACTACGAATATTGTGTGTGGAGATTAAGCTGGGAATGTGTGTCTCACAGGGAGCGGGCAAGTCGCATTATCCTCTGTGCCCTCGGTGGCTCAGACAGATAGAGCGTCTGCCATGTAAGAAGGATATCCCGGGTTAAAGTCCCGGTCGGGGCACACGTTTTCAACTGTCCCCGTTGACATCTTAGGATCTTGATTTGATTATCATTTCATATCACGTCGTGAGTGGTTTTCTGCGGAAGTCCCAGACTGTGTTTTCCGATTTGGAGAAGGCACCCGATACATGCTGGAGAACTGGTATCCTCCGTACTTTTTACACGTGGTGCTTCCGTGGCCGCCTGCCCTGTTTCCTTCAGACGTTTTTAAAAGACCGAGTTTTTTAGGTGTGTGTGGGTTCTGCCTTGTTGGTCACCTTTATCCAGGAAAAGTGTGTGCCTCTGGGTTCCGCCCGAGCGTCGTCCTCTTTGCTATCGCCATTAACCCTATAATGGCCTGTCTCCCGCTGGTCATCTCCAGCTCCCATTTCTTGTTGACGATTTTGCCATCTATCGCCGTTCTCCACGTCCCTGTCTCACTGAGCGGCGTCTTCAGCGATGTCTGCATCGTCTTTACTCCTGGACAATGGACAATGGTTTTCGCTTTTCCACTGACAAAACCGTCTGTATGAATTTCTGGCAACGCAGTTCGTTTCTCCCACCATCTTTATATCTTGGGACTATTGCCCTTCCCTTCGTTAAAACTATGAAATTCCTGGGTCTCGTGCTAAATAAGAAACACTCTTCGTCCTCCCATGTGTCATACATGGCTGCCCCCTGTACTCGTTTCCTCAATGTCCTACGTCTCCTCAATGGTACTTCTTGGGGTGCCGATCGTACCACCCTCCTCCGTTTGTACCAGTCCCTTCCCCGTTCGAAACTCGACCATGGGTGCTTTGTTTGTGCGTCTGCACGTCCATCCCTCTTACACCGTCTCTACACTATCAACCATCGTGGAATCCGTTAGGCGCCTTTTACACTAGCCCGGTTGAAAGTATGTATGCTGAAGCTGCTGAACTACCACCGTCCTACCGCCGTGAGTTTCTCCTCAGCAGGTATGCGTGCCCTTTGTCTGCCATGCGTGGCCATCCATCCTATGCCTCCTTCGTTGTGATTCCTGTCATCTCCAATATGGGGCGCATCTTTCTTCTTAGTTACCTCCTGGAGCCCTCTTTCGGCACTTACTACCACGGCTTAACTTCACACTACCTGTAACTTTCCCGGTGGGTGTGAACCCTTCACCGCCTTGGCTTCGTGAAGCGGCCCATGTTAACCTTGGCCTTAATTCGCTTCCTAAGGACACTAATCCAGCCTCGGTCTATCGCCTTCAGTTTGACGACCTTCTCATGGAACTTCGCGATAGTACCTTTGTAGACACTGATGGCTCTCTGACTGACCGTGGGGGTCGGGTGTGCCTTCGTCGTTGGCACCCGTGTTATTCGATACTGTCTTCCGGCACACTCCTCAGTATTTACAGCCGATCTCTTCGTCCTGAATCAGGCCACAGAGTACATACGGTGAGGAGGCTTTTCAGTTATGTCCTCTGTTCAGACTCACTGAGCGCCCTTCAAAGTCTATGTGCGCTGTAAACTACCCATCCCTTAGTGCAGCCGGTGCAGGAAAACCGTCACCTGCTCACTCTTGGTGGAGCCAGTGTGATGTTTCTGTAGGTTCCTGGTCATGCCCGTCTGCCAGGAAACGAGGCTGCTGACGCTGCTGCCAAGGCTGCAGTGCTCGTACCTCATCTGGCAAGTTCCTGTATTCCTTCAGATGATTTCGGTGTTGCCATCTGTCAGGAGCTGGTGTCCCTTTGGCATTGCCAATGGTCCTCCATTCATGGGAATAAGCTCCGGCTTCTCTCCCAGCGACTTGGACGACCTCCTCTCGACCCTCCCGCCAGGAGGAGGCCGTTTTAACTAGGCTGCGTATTGGACACGGCCTTTTTAACCATCGTCATTTGAAAAGTGGCGCTACTCCTCCACTTTGTACACATTGCGCCCAAGTCTTAACTGTCCGCCGTTTCCTGATGGAATGCCGAGTTTTTAACCGTTTACGTATCGGCTTGGTCTCAGTTAACGGCCGTTTTAGCAAATGACGCGCGGGCTGTCGACCGCGTTTTACTTTCTATCCACCAAAGCAATATGGCGAAGGCCATTTAATTTTTATTTTTGGACCTTCGCTTCTGTATGATGTTTTTCCACGTGTCTATTTTTACCTGTCTTCTGTTATGTCAATTGGGACTGACGTACTGTCGGTTTTTAACTCCTCTCTGTCTTCGTGTTCGATAGTTTGTTACTTGCGAGCGTATGACCCCAGTTGTTTTTTGAGCCCTAAAACACAATAAAATCAAACCAAACAGTATGTACCTCCGATCGTAGTTTCTTTTCCAATGCAATCATCATTAGTGTTAGGTATATCATGTGCGGGTCAAAAATACTCGCCTCCTTCCAATGCGGCCCAGGTAAGATAACAGGTTGGACACGCCTGCTGGTGACTTGCAGTACCTGTTGCCTGCACTAGCCGTGCTGTATTTCAAGGAGAACCAATGGCGAAAGAAAGGATACACCACCCCTGTCTCACTCCACTTTCTGGCTTTCGTCTGGCCTCGGGTCCTCTGTCAATTTGTGGATGACATCTACATCTACATTTATACTCCGCAAGCCACCCAACGATGTGTGGCAGAGGGCACTTTACGTGCCACTGTCGTAACCTCCCTTTCCTGTTCCAGTCGCGTATGGTTCGCAGGAAGAACGACTGCCGGAAAGCCTCCGTGCGCGCTCGAATCTCTCTAATTTTACATTCATGATCTTCTCGGGACGTATAAATAGAGGAAAGCAATATATTCGATACCTCATCCAGAAACGCACCCTCTCGAAACCTGGACAGCAAGCTACACGGCGATGCAGAGCGCCTCTCTTGAAGAATCTGCCACTTGAGTTTGCTAGGCATCTTCGTAACGCTATCACGCATACCAAATAACCCTGTGACGAAACGCGCCGCTCTTCTGTGGATCTTCTATATCTCCTCTGTCAACCCGACCTGGTACGGATCCCACACTGATGAGCAATACTCAAGTATAGGTCGAACGAGTGTTTTGTAAGCTACCTCCTTTGTTGATCGACTACATTTTCTGATGACTCTCCTAATGAATCTAAACCTGGCACCCGCCAGACCCACAATTAATTTTATATGATCATTCCACTTCAAATCGTTCCGTACGCATACCCCCAGACATTTTACAGAAGTAACTGCTACCAGTGTTTGTTCTGCTATCATATGATCATACAATAAAGGATCCTTCTTTCTATGTATTCGCAATACATTAAATGTGTCTATGTTAAGGGTCAGGTGCCAGTCCCCGCACCAACTGCTTATCCGCTGTAGATCTTCCTGCATTTCGCTACAATTTTCTAATGCTGCATCTTCTCTGTAGACTGCAGCATCATCTGCGAAAAGCTGTATGGGACTTCCGACACTATCTACTAGGTCATTTATATATATTGTGAAAAGCAATGGTCCCAAAACACTCCCCTGTGGCACGCCAGAGGTTACTTTAACGTCTGTAGACGTCTCTCCATTGAGAACAACATGCTGTGTTCTGTTTGCTAAAAACTCTTCAATCCAGCCACACAGCTGGTCTGATATTCCGTAGGCTCTTACTTTGTTTATCAGGCGACAGTGCGGAGCTGTATCGAACGCCTTCCGGAAGTCAATGAAAATTGTATCTACCTGGGAGTCTGTATCTAATATTTTCTGGGTCTCACGAACAATAAAGCGAATTGGGTCTCACACAATCGCTGTTTCCGGAATCCAGGTTGATTCCTACAGAGTGGATTCTGGGTTTCCAGAAATTACATCATACACGAGCAAAAAACACGTTCCAAAGTTCCACAACAGCTCGATGTCAGAGATATAGGCCTATAGTTTTGCGCATCTGCTCGACGACCCTTCTTGAAAACTGGAACTACCTGTGCTCTTTTCCAATCATTTGGAACCTTCCGTTCCTCTAGAGACTTGCGGTACACGGCTGTTAGAAGGGGTGCAAGTTCTTTCGCGTACTCTGTGTAGAATCGAATTGGTATCCCATCATGTCCAGTGGACTTTCCTCTGTTGAGTGATTTCAGCTGCTTTTCTATTCCTTGGACACTTATTTCGATGTCAGCCAATTTTTTCGTTTGTGCGAGGATTCAGAGAGGGAACTGCAGTGCGGTCTTCCTGTGTGAAACAGCTTTGGAAAAAGGTGTTCAGTATTTCAGCTTTACGCGTGTCATCCTCTGTTTGAATGCCATTATCCTCCCAGAGTATCTGGATATGCTGTTTCGATCCACTTACTGATTTAACGTAAGATCAGAACTTCCTAGGATTTTCTGTCAAGTCAGTACATAGAATTTTACTTTCGAATTCACTGAACGTTTCACGCATAGCCCTCCTTTCGCTAACTTAGACCTCGTTCAGCTTCAGTTTGTCTGAGAGGTTTTGGGTGCGTTTAAATCTGCAGTGAAGCTCTCTTTGCTTTCGCAGTAGTTTCCTAACTTTGTTGATGAACCACGATGGGTTTTTCCCGTCCCTCACGGTTTTACTAAGCACGTACCTGTCTAAAACGCACTTTACGATTGCCTTGAACTTTTTCCATGAACACTCAACATTGTCAGTGTCGGAACAGCAATTTTCGTTTTGATCTGTTAGGTAGTCTGAAATCGGCATCGTATTATTCTCGCTAAACAGTTGAAACCTTCCTCCCTTTTTTTATATTCCTATTTACTTCCATATTCAGGGATGCTGAAACTGCCTTATGATCACTGATTCCCTGTTCTGCGCTTATAGAGTTATCAGTAGGTCCACGATGTTATCTCTACGAGTCGGTTCTCTGTTTAACTGCTCGAGGTAATTTTCAGATAGTGCACTCAGTATAATGTTACTCCATGACGAGTAGGTTTTCATTCTCCAGTTTAATGCATAATATAGGGAACGTCTATTATTTGCCCTCACGGAGATCTTATCAGAATTTAAGGGTCGCCTCTTTTTTCACCTGTAGATGTGACATTCCGGTCATGAATCTTGTGACTGAGTGATTAATCAACCAATTTCTGGCAGCTGTTCCACTTTTATCAGCTGAAATGCCCCTGGGTAAGGTGAGCGGTACGTCTACCTCTGCCACGATTTTTCGATGACCTCCCTGACAATCCGAGCTCTCCACCTTCATTTAAAACCCAAAGATTATTTTTATTGTTGCACACATCTTTCCTTTAAGCAGACTGCCTTTTTGGGGCTGTTACCTCGTGACCTACATTCTACTCACGCGGACGGATTTGTACATTCGCAGTGTTGAGAGCGTGACACAAACACGTAACGCGATTAGACGGCCGGCATGCCTGCTGAGTGGTTACCGGGGCAACGGGGGAAGTGGTGCGGGGAGGGGGGGGGGGGGGGAGGGAATTCGCCCAGTACAGGACGGGCGCGGCGAGGCGCCTCGTCAGCCTCCATTCTGGCCGGTAATGGCTCCTTGTGTTTCTCTGCACCCCACCCACCACCCCTACCCCTCTTCGTCGCCGTCGCTCCCAAGTACAGGCAGCCGCCGTCCGCCCAATGACACACTCAGCGCCTTCAGTGAGGGTACTGCGACGCGCGCTTGAAACACAAGTAACTGTGCAACTTCAAACCGTCGCTGGCTGCCCGCTACAAAGTGACTGCCACTCGGATTCCACGGAGAGAACTTTTGAAAACGTTACTTGAAAAACGTTAGCGAGCTTAACGATTGCGCCGGCAACGACGGCTGACTACGGAACAGTTGCGTGAATTTCGCCGCTTCTTTCTTTCTCTAACTCTTCTAGAGCAATTTCACTCTCACACGTTACTCTCATGCATCCTTAGAATAGGCATGCTCAAAGTGTACGTCAAAGAAATGAAAGATTTTATTCTTGTAACCAAAAAAAGTTATGTCACACGTTTACACGGGCCATTGTAATTCAGTATTGCCCGCAGTTTAGACCTAATGGCAACATTGTGAGCCACATAAATTTGCAGACACATGATCGGTAATTTTGCCGGAAAAACATTCCAAACGAAAAGAACAGTATAGGGCCTTAGGATGGCTGCGAATTGGACGAATGCGATCTAGTCGAAATGAATGCGGCATGCCTGCATATGCGTTCCACAAGGAAAAATGTAAGAAAAAGAAATCGGTGTTGTGGATACACGTTCTTTTAAGTCAGACAACTAGTAATGAAACCCTAACTTGGGAACTGACGCTGGATAAATACGTTTACCAGAGTCTTTGGACACGATGTATAACACAATCCTGTTCAGAAAAACACAGAACACGTCGAACGACTAGAGATAGGGCGTTCATATTCAAAGGACACGTAGATTACAATGTTCTGCAGAAATGGTTAGCATTTCAGTCATATCGGTTCAGCAAGTGTCTAGTTAACGTAAGGCCCTGATGAAGGCTAGCTGCAACGCTGGCCGAAACGTTGGCGCATTTTAAATTATGACGATGCGGTCTGATACCCTGAAGAATTTTATTGAAGAAGACAACGGCCGCGGAAGCCTACGCTTACAAGTGTCTATTGCTTGGTAGGCACTGGGTCCGCCATGGGGCCTTACTAAGTCGTTCCATGCGTGATGGAATTAACTAGTTTAAGCCACGAATAAATTCCTATGATATAGCCATCCATGCTGAATTCACCTGGTTCCAAAGTTCATCTGTGGTGACTGGCACTGAATACCAGCGTTACACCCGTCGTTTTACCATATCCCACACCTTTTAGATTGACAAAAAGACTGGTGATCTGGCGAAAGCAGAAGGCTGACATCGTGTGACCCAAGAAGGCAAGTGTTCGTCAAACAACATGTGGTAGTGCATTGTCCTGCTGAAAAATGGCGTCTGAGGTATGTTGCAGAAAAGGTATGACTGTAGGTCGTAGGATTCCATTCACGTAGGTCACACTGGTCACAGAGCCCTGGACACGCAGTAACTGTGATTTGTGGTTGTACTCAGTAACACCCCACACCGCAATGCCTTGAGTTGGCGCTGTATGTCTTGTGCGAATGCAGTCACTGTGATGCTGCTCCCCATGTCTGCGGCGAATCACAATGCCGTCATCACTTTCAAACAAACAGAACCTGGATTCTTTGTGAAACACCATTTGATACCGTTCCTGTCCCCAGTGACGACGTTCGATACACCATTCCCGTCTTGCTTGTTTTCGCAAATATAGGCGGAGAAGTGGACAACGCGCATGTAACCCATGCCGTAATGAGCAGTGATGGTCTGTCACCCCTCATAGTGCACAATGTGTTACACTGTACCACTGTTGCGTCAGAGACGAGGAGGATGCAAATCTGTCCTGCAATTCCATTCGGATGAGGTGTCGGTCTTCTCTGGGGATGGTTTGGGTGGTGCGACCTGACCCATCTCATCGGGTTCTACCGCCTTCCGTAAACCACTTTGCACACACCCGTTGCACTGCTGAAATACTTCGCCCCACACGAACAGCAATTTTCCAGATCGATAGATCACAGTCTCCCACGCCAATAATGCTCCCTCCTACAAGCTCACTGATTTGACGATATGGTTCGCGCATACGTCTGCGAAGCACCCTGAACATCTGCTCAAGTCACGCTGATCCATTAACTTCGGTTTATAGCAACAACCAGAGGCGTAGATACATTTTACCAGTAGGTGCTGTTGCGCCGCGATATCGATGTTGTCCTCGAACGGGCGATAATTATTTCTGCAGAACATATTAATGTACATACCCTGTGAATATTAACGTCCTATGACTAGTCTTACAAGGAGTTGTGGTTTTCCGAACATGTGTGTACGTCATAAAAGCAGTTCATCCGAGAATAGGTAAAAGATGTATACCAGTTCCAGCCAGATGGGCGATCACTTTTTAATATTTTGCTGCTGGTGTTTCATACACGTTAGATGTCGTTCATCAAAGAGCAGTTTTCGTCAGTTTGCCCTTGGGTACTTAAAGTTGGCAGCGCTTTTGTGGAAAGACTCCAGGAATTCATTAAGGTTATTTGAAATCAGAAAAAAAATTATGTTGCCATATTATTGTGCCTTACCAGTAAGATGCTGAATTGAGGGTTTCATAAACGTGATATATCCACGACCAGGGTTACGGAATATGAATGTTAATGCATGGGAAAATCCTAATGGAAAAAGGGCTCTTGGCAATTTCGTAAAGGGATTTGATGAAGCATCAGAAAAGTTTAGAATTACTAAGAACGTATGAAGACTACAGCTATGGTTCACTGCTGTCGATCTCACACAGCGATGCGACGATGGCAGCAATGAGAAGAAGACTACTGTCTTTTTATATACAGTATCTGATTAAAACTACCCGGACAGCTGTTAGTGGATATTAACATGGGATACTGCCACTTGTAACACTCCCGGGAGTACAAATGGCTGGGGTCGTTCCTTTAACTGTTTGTCGTTTCGGCCCTGCGCCCTGTCCACACCACGTACCTGATAATCCCACGGCGGTCGTATTGTTCTGCTCCACACTGCTGTTGGCTTGCCTGAAATTATCTATGTAATATGGAAGCAAGTTAGGGGAGCCATTCAAGTCAAAGCACAACATTGTTCTACGTCTGGTATGAACAACTATATTCTGAGACGATTAAAGGAAATTGCAGGTTGCACTGTTTGCATTCTAATTCATAAGTGTTTATCCCAATTAACGAACGATTACCAGTCCACAATATCACTCTGACGAGCGTACGTGTAACCGATAAGATTGTTGATGATGCGGAAGTCGAATGATCGCACGAATGTTCTTACGCTCATCACGCATACACAGATATCTGGTACCAGTCCTCCTTGACACTAGTAATAGATTTTAACACTGTTCACAAAGTTACAGTTCAGTTCTCACTTGTACGAGCGTGCGCGTAACCGTCGCGGCGCGGCTGATTGTTGATGATGCGGAAACGCGATGACCGAACGCACGTTCACACCCTCGCTACGAGACACTGCCACTTACATACTCTCCTTTGTGGTAAACAGTATTACTGATTCACATCAGTTCATTCTTGGAGACCGTACACGGCGCGGATGATTGATACAGTACGGTACGACACGCAACGAGATGATACACAAATACGTTATCAGCAGCACTGCTCATTTTTTTAAATTCCTTATTGACGCACTTTCCTCTGAATCATTTGCTTATTTTATCACTTTACTGTAATAGCAGTTGTAGCATCACTTCAACTTCCATACTAACAATACCTCTTACATGCAGAGCTACCCACAACACACAAAGATACTCCACAACCAAGCCAGCGATACGACAATACGCTTACGTACTCTTCGACTTTAAGACGGCTTCAACTCTGCTGGGGACACTTTCAGTGAGTTTTCTGAATGTCTGTGGAGGCCTGGGAGCCAATTCTTCCTCAAGAGGCGAAAGGAGAGAATGAAGTGATAGTGATTCTCAACGCCCGGGTCTGGAGCGAAGTCGACGTTTTAACTCACCTTAAAGTTGTCCGTTTCAGGGACTCTGGTCACGAATGTTACTGTCCACAAACCATTCTCTCACAGACACCGCTTTATGACAGGGCGCACTGTCATGCTGATTCAGTCATAGTCTCCGAACTTTACTATACCCTGCACACAATGTTGCAAAACGCCTCACATCCTCCCGCAGTTAGTCTCTCTTTAAAAGGATGAGGAGACGATACGAAAACCAGCTCCATACTGTGACACCACTTTCTACGCACTTCACTGTTGGCACTACGCATGATGGCAGGTAACGTCCTCCAGGCGTTCACCAAACCAAATCCTTGCTCTGTATTTCCTCAGGCTTGATTTATCATTCCATCGTACAGTACTTATACCAGCCGATCGTGTTACCGAGTGGTTCTAGCCGCTTGAGTCCGGAACGACACTGCTGCTACGGTCGCAGGTTCGAATCCTGCCTCGGGCATGGATGTGTGTGATGTCCTTATGTTGGTTAGGTTTAAGCAGTTCTAAGTTCTACGGGACTGATGACCTCAGTTGTTAACTCCCATAGTGCTCAGAGCCATTTGAACACACCTAAAGCGTTGCTTAGCGTCCACTACAGAAATGTATGGCTTGTAAGGAGCTGCTCGACCGTTGTACACATTCTTTTCAACTCACTACTCACGTTCTTCGTGCTAGCTGGACTCTCGGTAGTACTATTGAACTCATTGCTTCCGTTGATTTCTTGCGATTCCTTACAACCACATTATGAAATGTTCGATGGCCCCTTCCCGTCAGTTTATATGAAACTAGTCCACGTTAGAAGTCAGTGAGCTCTCCGGATTGATCCAGTCAGCTGTTAATTGCTTCGAGATTTCGGCTCTCAGTCATTTACCTAACTCGCCTATGGCAAATAGCGCGGTGGTTCTTTTGAAAATGACATGCCCTGTTTCCTTCCCACCCGTCTCCACTCCGAAGACGTATTACGTCTTTAATGACCTCGCTGTCAGCTGGACATTGGCATAAAGTTCCCTCAAGTGTCCACGTAAATAGAGAGGGAAATTAGTTACAGCCTCTTTTGACTGGCAAGACGGTATCACAGATGGTGATAAACTTAACTTTCAGATGTCCGTAAAAAGTCGTTAAACATGTCAAGTGAACGTGTTTAGTAAACTTGAATAACCATCTCAGAGGAGCAGATCTGCTGATATTCTTCACTTCAAATGGTTCAAATGGCTCTAAGCACTATGGGACTTAACATCTCAGGTCATCACTCCCATAGACTTTGAACTACTTAAACCTAACTAACTTAAACCCAACTAACGAAAGGGCATCACACACATCCATGCCAGAGGAAGGATTCGAGCCGGCGACCGCAGCAGCAGTGCGGTTCCGGACTGAAGCGCCTAGAACCGCTCGGTCAGAGCGGCCGGCTTCTTCACTTCAAAAGCATCTCGACTGAGGTGAGATAATGTAGCTACTGCTCGCTAATAAAGGTACAAACATACTGGCCACACTACATCAGTGAATGCAAAGGAGAGAATCTTTATATGCAGGACTGTAAGGAACTCCCACTATCGCCCACTGAATAGCGTTCCACAAAGTACTTCGTGCAGAGTTACCACTTTAGGAACTTTACAAGAGTTATCTCGCAATCAGAGGATCAAAGAACATTTTAACACGAGGTATTTTTGTTTCCGTTTTCAGTTACGTATCACAAGGTGCAGAGCTTGGGCTCGCATTTTGAGAAACGTTGTAGTAACACGAAGAGGGCCTTAAGGTTTCGGATACCCTGTGCATTCGCAAAATGCCCTCACGGCCAAGCGACGATATTGCCAGTAGTGGAAGGGGGCGAGCCTAATTTTCGCCCATACACAGCCTGTACTTAAGCTTTCCCTTGGATGTGCACCACCTACGTCACAACAGGTTCAGAGTTTAATGCAGTGGGGGAGAGGCGAGGCGGCTGCAGCGTGGACAAGCGGGGCGGCGCCATCACAAGTGCTCATTGTTGCTTTTGTACGGCGCCGGGCCCCCTCCACGCGCTGCCGGGAAAGCAGTTGTTCCTCGGCGGGACAATTAACAGGGCCGCCTCTAACGCACGCGACTCGAGCAGTAGCAGACACCGCAGCTGCCCAAATTGGATTCCGCCGCGGGACGTTAAAATATAGCGCCGCGCATTACCTCTCGTGCCCGACAGGATGAAGTTCCCCTCTTCACGAGCGATTAATTGCCGCAGTCCTCTGCCGCCATGTCCCGATATACGCTATAAGCTCCCCCAGCCTTCTGCCTTAAGTCCAATTACTGGCAAGTATGTCTCCTGAAATATACCCTGAACTGAAAATGCGCTCTCATACATACGTGCAGTAAGTAATAAGTGCTATCGGCAGGGGATGTCAAATTGATTCGACACCGTTCCTCACAAGCGTCTTTTAACCAAACTGCGTGCCTACGGAATATCGCCTCAGTTGTGCGACGGATTCGTGATTTCCTATCAGAAAGGTCACAGTTCGTAGTAAGAGACGGAAAGTCATCGAGTGAAACAGAAGTAATATCCAGCGTTCCCCAAGGAAGTGTTATAGGCCCTCTATTGTTCCTGATCTATATTAAAGACATAGGAGCCAATCTGCGTAGCCGTCTTAGATTGTTTGCAGATGATGCTGTCATTTACCATCTTGTAAAGTCATCAGATGATCAAAACGATGTGCAAAATGGTTTAGATAAGATATCTGTATGGTTCTAAAAGTGGCAATTGCCACTGAATAAGGAAAAGTGTGAAGTTGTTCACATGAGTACTAAAGGAAATCAGCTAAATTTCGATTACGCGATAAGTCACACAAATCTGAAGGCTGTAAATTCAACTAAATACTTAGGGATTACAATTACAAATAAATTGGAACGATCACATAGATAATATTGTGGGTAGAGCAAATCAAAGACTGCGATTCATTGACAGAACACTTAGAAGGTGCAACAGGTCTACTAAAGAGACTGCTTACACCACGCTTGTCTGCCCTATTCTGGAGTGTTGCTGAGCGGTGTGGGATCCGTATCATCGACATCGAAAAAGTACAAAGAAGGACAACTCGTTTTGTATTATCGCGAAATAGGGGAGATAGTGTCACAGACATGATACGTGAATTGGAGTGGCAATCATCAAAACAAAGGCGTTTTGTGCGACGGGATCTCATGAAATTTCAATCAAGTTTTCTCCTCCGATTGTGAAAAAATTCTGTTGACACCCACCTACGTAGGGAGAAATGATCATCACGATAAAATAAGAGTAATCAGGACTTGCACAGAAATCTGTAAGTGCTCGTTTTTCCCGCTTGCCGTTCGAGGAACGGTAGAGACAGCTTGAAGATGGTTCATTGAACTCTCTGCCAGGCACTTTATTGTGAATAGCAGAGTAATCACGTAGACGTAAATGAAGACGAGGGGCGTCTTATAAGTAACGCAATTTTTTTTTCTCCGCCATTCGATGGGTCGTGGCGCTGCAGGTAGTCTTCAAAATGGCGTCTGCAACGGATCTGCGTTCGAACCGGAGAGCTGTCACAGAGTTCCTGCTGCCGGGAAACCAGAGCATCGCAGATATTGATAGGCGCTTGCAGATTCTCTGCGGAGACCTGACAGTGAACAAAAGCAAGGTGAATCGTTGGGTGAGACACCTGTCATCAACACAACAACGTCACCCAAACCTGTCAGATATCCGGCGTGCCGGTCGGCCAACACAACCATGACTCCGGAAATGTTGAAACGTGCGGACACTCTCATTCGAGGTGATCGACGGGTAACTATCAAACGCCTCGCTGCACAAGTGGATGCCTCTGTTGGTACTGACACACTGGTCCACCAGTTAGGGTAATAAAACGTATGTGCCCGCAGGGTTCCTAAACGCCTTACAGAAGACCATAAAAATAAACGAAAGACGATCTGTGAGGAACTGATTAAGCGTTACAAGGCTGACCATGACAATTTTTTGCCGAACATCATTACAGCCTATGAAAGATGGGTTCATTACTCCGAACCTGAAACAAAACGTCAATCCATGGATGGACGCCACACCACCTCTCGTCCGAAGTTCATCGCTGCGTCCCCAGCCCGTAAAGTCATGAAAACGGTCTTCTGTGACGCTTATGGGGTTTTTCTATTTCATGTCTTGCCTCATGGTGCGAAGATCATTTCCGACGTGTATTGCGCTACTCTCAGGAAACCAGAGAAACCGCGTGTTCGTTGCCGCAAAAATGCATACGAACTTCTCCCCCTCCTTGACAACGCAAGGCCTTTCATCAATCCTACAGCCCGGATGTCGCATCTTCCGATTTTCATCTGTCTGACACAATAAACGGTGCACTCCGCTGGAAGCTGTACTTGGATGACAGGTAGATTATTGATACAGCAAGACGTTGGCTCCGCGTCGATATCAGTAGAGTCGTACCATGAGCACATACAAACCCTGCCAGTTAGGTGGCGTAAGGCCGTCGCACTGAACGGAGCTAGGTTCAAAAATAGGTTTTTGTGACCAAAAGAGTGGGGAATAACATGATGTGTTGGAATCCTGAATAAAACCAGTCTGATTTCAGGAAATGAATATCTTGCATTACTTATTGTGTAAGGTGTCAGGCAAATCCAACACCTTCCATGAAAACCCTGACATGATTGCAAATCCGGCAATATGCCACATAGCTCCGAACAAATCCTCATATTAAATTAACCAAAGTAATACGATCAACCAGTGAGCAAATGGAATACCACAAACTAACACAAAAACGCGTAAATGCATGTCATACCTTCCCACCGTGAAACAGATGCAGTTCCGAGCGGAGAAACGAGAACAGAAGCCGAGAGCAGAGTCGTGTAGGCTAGAAAGCCCTACGATAAGAGCGGGATAGTGGGACACCCACACCGCCGGGAGATCCATCCCCCACCGAGCGAGGTGGCGCAGTGGTTAGCACACTGGACTCGCATTCGGGAGGACGACGGTTCCATCCCGTCTCCGGCCATCCTGATTTAGGTTTTCCGTGATTTCCCTAAATCGTTTCAGACAAATGCCGGGATGGTTCCTTTGAAAGGGCACGGCCGATTTCCTTCCCAATCCTTCCATAACCCGAGCTTGCGCTCCGTCTCTAATGACCTCGTTGTCGACGGGACGTTAAACACTAACCACCACCACCACCAGATCCATCCCCCAGCCCATGTTAAAAGATAGAGCCCTCCAGAAGAACAGTATAGATGTTACGATAACACTAAAAGGGCCACACCAGCTGCAAGTTTTATCGTGAGACTATACGCATCTCTGTTACATAGCAAACTTAATTTAAACCTAGATTATAGATGTGATATGGCATAGGTCATCCTTAGATCCATTATAGAACTTGGAAACCCATTCAGGGAATATTAGTTCACATTTTCGTTGAACACAGTTGGTTTTTATCATCCTGTATTAAAATATTTCCTTTTATCAATAGTACAATTTAGAAACAATGTTTTGTGAGTAGAATAAAAATTCCAATGGTAAACTTAACTGCTTTTGCGACGTTATTTTACCAGCTAACTAAAAATAGGAAAGCCTTGAACCCCCTCCACTAAATTTAGTTAGTATTAAGATTTATTTTACAGGGAGTGGAGTGGAGCTGACGCTGAAATCATTAAGTATTTGATTATATCATCGCTAGTCTCACTGAACTCTTCTGAACTCTACACGTCATGTGTGGTCTGGCGTCTCCATACCAGCAACAGGTCCCAGGTTCAAACTAGTCAATTCCCTAAAAAACACACTCAGAGCGTCGTTGCGTGAAAGTGGTAGGGAGACACGTCTTAGAACAAACAGACACCACGCAGAATGCTAGAATTGAACGCCCGTCGTACATCGCAATACCGCAGATATTTGCAAAATCAACGAAATTTTACCCATTGTGTCTCTGCGATATGATAGGAGGAACAGCTCTTTAAAATGTAGCTGATTTGTGTGTATCCAGGGTGAATCAGAACAAAGAGCTGCCCTGTGGCAGAAACGCAGGGGAACGTCGATTCTAACTGACATTGCGTAAGAGATCAGCCGCTTCGCTATCGATATTCAAAATCGTCGGCGTCGTGTCTCTTGATAATGCCTTCCCAAGCGCCCCACTAGGCGCCTGTGGGTCGTGCGATGACGCTTTAAGCTCTGTCCGCGCTTCGTGCTTCGGCTTGTCACCTCCAGCGAATGCAAGAACTAGCGGAGTCTCGGAAGTGGAGCTGAAGCGGCGAATCTTGCTGTATCAATAATCTACCTGTCATCCAAGTACAGCTTCCAGCGGAGTGCACCGTTTATTGTGTCAGACAGATGAAAATCGGAAGATGCGACATCCGGACTGTAGGGTTGATGAAAGGCCTTACGTTGTCAAGGAGGAGTAGAAGTTACACTGGACGGAAGTTCGGCGCAATCATTTACAGCAGGTGTTCGGAAGGGTCACCTGCGTGTGAAGTGGAGTTAGAGTTGTACTTTGAATTTCAAGTGGACATTGACAGAAAGGTTATATGCTTGCCGGCCCTGCTAATTCACCGCCGAGATTACGAGTGTATTTGCGTTTGAAAGGACTGCCGCCGGCCGGTGTGGCCAAGCGGCTCCAGGCGCTTCTGTCCGGAACCACGCGGCTGCTACGGTCGCAGGTTCGAATCCCGCCTCGGGCATGGATGTGTGTGATGTCCTTAGGTTAGTCAGGTTTCAGTAGTTCTAAGTTCTAGGGGACTGGGACTTGACTTCTAAGTCCCATAGTGCTCAGAGCCATTTGAACCATTTGAAAGGACTGCCAGTTTCAGTTAAAGGGTAAAGGGAGCAACGAGTGCCGCGCGGGGTAGCCGCGCGGTTTCAGGCGTCTTGTCACGGTCCGCGCGGCTCTCCCCGTCGGAGATTCGAGTCCTCCCCCGGGCATGGGTGTGTGTCGTGCATAGCGTAAGTTAGTTTACGTTAGATTAAATAGTGTGTAAGCTTAGGGACAGATGACCTTAGCAGTTTGGTACCATAAGACGTTACCACAAATTTCCAAAAAAATTTCTCTTTTCCAGCATACGATTTCACAAACCAGGCATAGCCTACCAGAACTCACAGCTTGAAAAGACTCAGATCATATTTATATTATTTCCCCGGAATATACTAGCGAAACCACGGCCTTCCTCTAAAGGTCACCGTAGTTTCGTGAGTGCACACTTTATCTCGACAGAACAATACACTTTGCGAAATTTATCGTTTGTTGATGAACTAACGGTGAAATTCTGTACAGTTTGCCACTGTGCCAGAACTGTCCGAAAAATGTATCATACCCAGACGCCCCTCGAACCTGTTGCGCGGCAAAGATTTACATACTTCGTTTTGTTTGGAGTCTAGGTTTTCGATCCAAACCAAAGCGCGAAATGAATCCAGAAAAACGAGATTTTATTCCTTATTTCTGTCCATACATTGTTGTAGTTTTCTTTCTTCTGTATATCTTTCTTTGACAATAATGTTTATAATTCGTTGCTCGGCATAATGATTGGTATCGGTGACAATCATTTCCAAAACTCGGTCATCAAGGAACAATCGGTAAAAAAAATCCAATTCATCACTTATTACAGCTATTTTCGTCTTCACATGATCAGCAATTCCCTCATTACATGTTGCGGTAAAATCATTCACATATCCTGCTACATCATCTCAAGTATCTTCTGAGACGTCTCTAGGACGCTGTGTGGGAGGCACATTCGCTGATTTCCCAAAGTTGTTCATTTTATTTTCCTCAGTCTGCCTGCATCAGAATCGTTAGATCACGATCGGAATTTGCAGGAGAGTACTGACGATCCTCGCCATCAGATACTTCTCCAAACGAACTGGCTACACTCTCATTGCATTCGTTTTCCTAGTCCAACTAACTCACAGTTGTCTCCGTGTCGGTCATTGTTACAAACTCACAAAGAAACGAACTCAAATCTTAATGGAAACGCCACCTCAAACACACACAGCATGTACCAGCTTTGCACTGCTAGTTACTGCTAATGTGACAAAGGTCGTAAACAAATCGTTCAAATGGCTCTGAGGACTATGGGACTTAACAGCTGAGGTCATCAGTCCCCTAGAACTTAGAACTACTTAAACCTATCTAGCCTAAGGACATCACACACATCCATGCCCGAGGCAGGACTCGAACCTGCAGTTGCGCGGATCCAGACTGAAGTGCCTAGAACCGCTCGGCCAAACCAGCCGGCAGGTCCTAAACGCAAGGAAGCATTTGACTGCAGAGTAAACTACGAGAGTCGACAGCCACACCATCTGTCAATGGTCTTCGGAACCACGGCCTCTCCAAGAGTGCAGGGAAGATTTATATCCGTATCATTTGAATGTAGCTGTGTATAGAAATTATACACACGACCTGGATGTTCTATCAATTTGATCTTCGTGGCCTGCTATGGAAGTCAATTTTTGTATCAGTTTGATGCACATGGCAGCCAGTGTGTTAGTGCTTGCCAGTGATTAATCGGGTGTTTAATAGTCTCACTGTGTTTTAGAGCGTTCTGTTCCTTTTATATTGTGGATGGTACACGGTGCCAAGACGGTTCTCTAATTCTTGTGGCTTTTGTTTTGCCTGACTACTGTTAAGTCTTCTGCTGATGCGTATTGGTCTTGTGAGGAGTTGGTAGTAAAAGTAAATACATTTTTTTATAGCTCTGCTCTTGGTTAAGACTAATGATCTGTTGTCCTTAGAGAGAGAGAGACAGAGGAGATTTTAGTTAGATTTTGATTCAGATGATGCAAGGTACTTTGTAATAATGTGGTGGAAAAGTTGTTTTAAGCATTTAATGCCTGATATTAGTCCAAGCATTGATGAAACCTTATTCTTTACGGTATAGTTAGAAGTAGCATTTTATTCAATGGCGGCCCCTGATTTAAAATTTGTGTTAGCTGCGTTACTTGGTTTTCAGATCGCTGTACCAAAGACAGCATTCTCCAACCTTTAGTTAAAGCAACACAGCGGCTTGCCTAACTTTAAGTCA
This sequence comes from Schistocerca piceifrons, assembly GCF_021461385.2. Taxonomy (NCBI): domain Eukaryota; kingdom Metazoa; phylum Arthropoda; class Insecta; order Orthoptera; family Acrididae; genus Schistocerca; species Schistocerca piceifrons. The sequence goes on from NC_060141.1 coordinate 87,724,094, forward strand.
TGTGCTCTAATTGTTTCTTATGTTAGTGTATTCTAGATCAATGAAGAATGCGATGCCCTATGTGTCAAAGTCGATCTATTTGGAAATCCCACTACGTTTTGGGAGGCCGGATCCGACAGCTAATTCAAGCTCTTATGAGCAGTTGGGTTCCCCAAGGAATTTTTATCCAAGCCAATATTTATGTTATACACGTTTAAAAGAAAATTAATTGTTTCCGATGAGGCTTTTATTGTTGTTTTAATTTTTTAAAATCTTGTCGTTTTAATTAGAAATAATTTTCTTTCTTTAAAGGTACTACACATTTATTTCTCGATGTGTGCGTCTTGCTCCTCCCACTACCGAGGTGATTATTCTGTCTTGTAATTTTTCGATAGCTCCCTGGTGAGATAGCCGGGCCGACAATATCGACTCCTTACAGTCAACGCACAGTACAAAAACTGAGTGTAACTCTAGCCCCGCTTCACATGCAGATGACCCTGAGAGCACTTACTATAGATGCTGCCGTGGAACTTCCGTCCAAGGCAACACTGTGCCGACATCGTGGCGTCAACTCCACCTGCAAACAGCTACAAAATTCAGCTTGCTCTTACAGTCACTGGTGAGTACAAGCCCATTCACCATGCGCGTATTAGTCGACCATAATATTTTTGCACCTGCGATTGAGAGCACTTCGACTGGCTTATCATAGGTTTTTATTGTTACATTTCATGAGGACGCGCTGAACCACTTATGGTATATGCACGACTGTGGTGAAAGCATTCACAGTGCGATACGTTTTCCTTAGTAACAACAGTACTTGTTTAATGTAACATCACCGCGTTTTCCGTTAACGGCCACGGGACACAAAGTGAAAAAATTGGATCAAATGGCTCTGGGACTTAACATCTGATGTCATCAGTCCCCTAGAACTTAGAACTAATTAAACCTAACTAACCTAAGGAAATCACACACATCCATGCCCGAGGCAGGATTCGAACCTGCGACCGTAGCGGTCGCGCGGTTCCAGACTGAAGCGCCTAAAACCGCCAAGTGCAATAATATCGTGGTCGAGAAGTGCAGCTCTTTACAGCGTCATCGCACGACACTGCCGCCGGCAAGAGGGACGCCGTGGAATGCGTTTAAAAGCGACGTGGCGCCAATAACTGTGAATATCGATAATGGACCTGCTCAAGATACATGGATATCCCATTCGTAGCATCTTCAGCTCTGTGCCAAGTACAAGAATTCTAGTTTCTCGGACACCCATGGGCAGATGTTTTCATTTGGTGACATATCTTGAGAACGTGGATCCTTGGCAACTACCGAATAGCCTCTGTATCGAAATAGGTCAGGAGAGCGCAGGCGACATGGGTCTTGTAGTGAGATAACGTCACGGAAACCTCGGCGATCAGGCAGATGCACGGAGCCTGATCTCGAAATTATGCAGGTGCTACGATCATGTGACTTTGACTCATGCAAACTGTTCTCCTCGGATCGTCCACACATGGACACAAGCATCGTGAAACTGTAGAATGGGCCAGGAGTCGTCTGAATAGAAGACGCGGTGCTACCGCTGTGTCCAGTGTTGTCACTGAACGCATAGCTGTTGGCGCACATGACTGTGATGCAACGACATGTCACAAAAATAGCTGCCATGTTGACTGTCTGCGGAGCTAAAGATGCAGGTACTAAGGCCGCGCCCTAACTTCAGGTTGATGTGGCTGTACGATTCTGCATGGACAATAGAAAAACATGGCTAATACAAAAAAAGGCGACGCATCACGATGGAATCGTCAAAATAGGACGGAAATCACTGGATGTGATGTGTGTGTACAGACAAACAATTTCAAAACTGGATGAACTTTTCAAGAGAAAGAGCTTCGCAAATTGAACTAGCCAGTAACGCGCTGGTCCGTCTCTGGTCTTTGTACAATCTGTTAATCGGCTTTTAGAAACTAGCAATTATGTGCTCAGCAACATTTGCAGAAAGATGTCTAACACCTTCAGTGACATCATTCCTTCAGTTCAAATTGACCTCGATACATACGCGAGAGCTTTGAACCATCCTATCGTATATTAATTTTATTCTTGGTCCGAGCAACCTGAATTCATTAGTTTGTGGTTGTTAGTAACAGTTCTTGGTATGCTTTTCTGGCAGTCAGCCATCGTCTGAGGTTTCGCTGCCTTCGACGCACTTCGCTCAGCCACGAGTTCCACTTCTGTGCAGACATCTTCATCTCAAAGTAGCACTTGCTCGCGGGGTCCTCCATTATTTGTTGGATGTATTCAAAGCTCTGCCTTTCCCTACAGTTTTTATCTCTGCAGCACCCTCTAGTACACACAGGTTACTTCCTTATGTCTTAACACAAATCCTATCATCCTGTCCCTTTTTAAAAAACATTCAAAAACCGATATCGCATGTTTTTGTTTAAGACGACCAGTTTCAACAGTCATTTCTGTAATCTTCAGATCTTTAACATCTTTTTATTTTAAGACATGTTCATTTTACGCTGAACCTTATGCACAAATGGATGAAACTAGGCACTGAGTTTAATCTATCTGACATCTGTGTGTGCCTCAGGTTCAGCGCAAAATGAACATGTTTCACAATAAAAAAGATGTTAAAGACTTCAAGATGACAGGAGTGACTGTTGAAACCGGTCGTCTTACATAAAAAAAGTTTTTATCTGCTATTGGCTTTTGAATGGTTGTTAGCAGTAAAAACAAATCGCTCTGCTACAGTCTGAAAATGAGAAAATTCTGTCCCTCTTTCTTGTCAGAGATTTACATACGTTCCTTTCTTCGCCGCTTCTGCGGAGAACCTCCCCAGTCCACCCAAGTTTCAACGTTATTCTGGAGCATCACATCTCAGACGCTTCTATTCTCTTCTGATCCGGTTTTCCCACAGTCAATTTTTCACTTCTGTACAATGCTGAGCTCCAAACGCATATTCTCAGAAATTTCATCCTCAAATTAAGGTCTGAGTTTGATACCAGTAGACCAGTAGGCCACGATTGACCTCTTTGCTTGTGCTAGTCTGGTTTTTATATCCTCCTTGCTTCGTCGCCATCGCTTGTACGCTTTCCAAGTTAGCTGTATTCCTTAACTGCGTATACTTCAAGATCCCCAGTTTCCTGCTGTTCTCATTTCTGCTACTTCTCATTACCTTCGTCTTTTTCGGGTTTACTCTAAAACCATATTCTGTACTCATTGGACTGTTCATTCCACCCAACAGATCTTGTAATTCGTCACATTCCCTCAGAATAGAAATGTCATAACCGAACCTTATCACTGATACGCTTTCTCACACTTCAACCTTTCTTTATTTCCGTCATTGCATCTTTGTTCCACAGACAGAACTGTAGCAACGAAAGACTGCATCCTGTTCTTACACACTTTCTGATGTGAGCACTTCGTTCTTAATATTCCGGTATTATTGTTTCCTCTTAGGTCTTGTACATATTGTATATTACCCGTGTTTGCCTAACGTTTACTCTTATTTTTCTCTAAATTTCGAACATCTCACATCTAGCACGATTTAATACTTCCGAACGCTCTTCCTAGATCGACAAACCCTACGATCATGTCCTGAGTTTTCTTCAGTTTTGCTTCCAATGTCAACCGCAACGTGAGAACTGCCTCTTTTTTGCCTTTATATTTACTGATGCTCATCCATCAGACACTCAGTTTTCTTTACCGTTCTCCTGTATATTATTCTTGTCAGCAGCTGGAATGCAGGAGCTGTTAAGTTGATTTTGCGAGAGTCTCGCACTTATCTCCCCTGCTATCTTTGGAATGGTGTGGATGCTATTTTTCCGAACGTCTGATGTTATGTCTCCAGTCTCATAGATTCTATATACCAAATTAAATAGTCAGTGGCGTTGTTGCCAGTTCTCCCAATGATTTTAGAAATTCTGATGGAATTTTATCGATCCCTTCCGCCTTATTTGATCTCAAGTCTACCAGAGTTCTTTTCAGTTCAGATTCAAATACTGTCCTTATCGACTTCAGTTTCTTCTGTCACGTCGTCAGACAAGTTCCCCACACACCTCGTAGAGGCCTTCTACATATCCACTCTCTCTCCCCAGTACTTAAAAGTGAAATTCTCATTGCACTCTTAATGTTACCACCCTTGCATTCAATTTCCTCGCAGACTGTTTTCACTTTTTCATGCGCTGAGTCAGTCTTTCTGACATTGTGGAATAAAATTGTGTACTGGTCAAACTTAAACTGAATTAGCACAGTAAATTCAGGTAAATAAGCAGGAATGGATTTCATGACATTTGAAGGAAGCAGATAGAAGAAATCATGTAACATTTCGAAAGGAAGATATCTCTCATTTATTTAAACTAATAGCACAGAAACAACGATGAAAGTAAATTTCTATTGAGCGAAAAATTCATAAATTCTGCGCAGAACTAAGGGTAGAAATGAAGAGTCAAGTGCCCTTATTTTAGGTATAGTAAGCTGCCCAATCACAAGAGAAGAAAGAATGATTCATTACTAAGACAAAATCTGCAGTTCTGTACTTTTCGTCAATATGTCTGTCTTGCTCCTCCTATGTACAAACTACATGGTGTAATAGTCTGATACGCTTCCCCTGTTTTATTAGACTAGTGAAGATTTGAAACACACTATCTTGTTTCGATTTCATGTGAATTCCTAAGTCGGAAGAGACTGGTATACTTCCCTGGAAACGTAGTCTCCAGTTTCTCCCGGTTCCGTTTCCCAACAAAGTGAACCCTCCGTCTCTGGTTATTTCGATGGCAACGGCTCGCTAACGTTGGTTCCTTCGCTCTTGACATCGTGGAAACTGAAAAGTCAAAATCATACCTCTCTCCGACAAATTTGTAAGTATAAATAATTCACCACTTGTCCCATTCGTACATTTCAGATAGGCTACTGTTTCGCTGTAAGCTGTCAATCGACACCTTGTAAATTATGGAGGGGAAAGCCGAGAGAGCTAATGTCTTACGCTTAAATTATTAAGCTCAGCATCCATGCAATGCGGTTAGTTTTAGTTGATTGTTTTAAGGCGTGAATCTTTGATGTAAATAAGCGCGGATTTTACGCTTTTCTATTAATCTGCTCATCAATTTTGCGTATCGTAATGGAAAAGGCGAAAATACATGACCTGAATCACATTGTGATTCATACAGGCCATTTATAAACAGTTCCGTATAGCGTGGTCTCGTTTATTGCTTCCCACAGACATTACGTACTTGCCCATCGCTAGCATATGTAGATTCGAACCTGATAAGTCATCTGCTTGAAGAAACGATAGTGCGTATCTAATTACATATTATATGCTTTCATAATGCTGTTATGCCACTATCTTGGTATATATGTAAATATCTCTTCGGTAACCACTTTCAACAAGCTAATGTTACATGTTATTGCAGTTGGATAACAGTTTCAGTAACACTACTAAATACAGTGCGTAATGATTACAGGGAAGATTAGCATTTTTGTATGCCACGTGTGGAGACAGTGATATACTTAACTGGCCGAGAAACGGAAGAAGAAATATTGGACGTATCAAGTAAACAGAGTGCCAAACTCAGGTAACTTGAAACGTGGCGCTTGTGCACACGATACTCTTTAAAGCCTGTACTATGGTAAGCTGACGGGCTTCACCGTATGAAAAAGAATTTTTGTATACATATTGACCGCGTGTACCTGAATGGAGGCAAATCAGACTTACACCCACTCTGTAATAACAATGATACGTCAAGCAAGTCCGAAATGCAACTATACGTCAGGGCGGACAAGAAACAACACAGAAGATGTTACCAATTTGTTAATAATACGGTCGCCAGCCTAATTAGGCATTAACTTAGTTTCTTTCCTGTACAAGTTGGTGTACGTGCATGCAAAACAACACTTAATAACACTGCATAATATGGTAAATTTTAGAACCAGAAACTCTACTGAACTGATAATTTCACTTTCTATACTGATATGGATAAACCATAAATACATGACACTACGCTATAATGTTTACTACAAAACTTCGTACTGTCTATTGATCTGATTAAAATTTGGCATAGGTTACCCTAGAAATAGCATTTTCGAATCACACACACAATGCCAATTTTGATAAAGGTAAAACACTGATAAATTTTGGTTTTTATATTGACTTTAACTTCGCTGGTCAAATCAGTTCAGTACACTTCAGAATTCAAATGAATAAGAAAGAGGGGGGGGGGGGGGGACCTTGAAACTGTTATGATCACTGTATTAAAACAATTAATTACTGAAATCATTATACCCTCAAGATTTCCAATATATGATTTACTACTCTTTTTGTCTTATTTCCTGCTTATTTAAATACCATTATATCAGCCTCAAAATAATTAAACTTCATTTCTAAATCGATATCAAAATTTTCTTCCAACTTTGTCAGACCTTTGTTATTCGTCTATTAGTTCATTAACAAAAAAAGTTCTTTAAACATCATTCTAACATAGCTAGGTCTGCAGGTAATTATTATTAACACAAAATTTAATATTTTATCTCGGGACACTCGGATTGCACAACATGTGAAAAGGACCCTGTCTAGGTTAGTTGTGAGGATAATTAAATGATAGGACATTTCTGGTAAAATTTAAGTAGTTATTGAACAGTATGGAATAAAAGTAACACTGGTCCATACGAATACAGTACTAAAAAGTTCAACCTGTTCGTATCGATGCGGCAGTTGGCGGGCGGCGAGATGGCGAGGCACAGAGCACACATATAACCACGGCAATGACTCTTGACGTATCGGCACTTTACTTCTTCTTAGCGTCGCAATAGTTTTCCATTTAGTGCCTATGGAATTTTGCCATGCTGTATAGGCGTCGGAACGGCATATCCGAGGCTCAATGAAACCACGTCTTCCAGGAGAGCCTCCTCGATCCAGGACGTGTTGCTCAGACCAATGCCCAACTCCGACTACTATTGCTGAGCCCCTTGTGCCGTGCAGCGCCCGTGTGCATTTTCCCGCGCTCACCTGCCATCCACCTTTTACCGCTCCCCTACAGACAGGGTATTCACCAGAGGTTTTGCATTCTACATATCCTAACACATTGCCTACGTATGGACCAGACGCACAATTACAATTTTAAACATGTTACAATAGATTCAACGTTTGTTACATTTCAATTCTATTACAATATTGCTTGAAATTTCACATAAACATTAATATTCACATCGAAAATTGTTTACAGTTTCTTTAACATAAAGGCATGAAACAAAAAAGAAATGAAATCAGAACATCGATTACACTAATTTGTCGAAAATCAGAAGAAAAATTTAGTTATATGTACAATAGTATAACGTCGTTGTTGTTACAAACTGTCTCCAAGCACTATGGGACTTGACATCTGAGGTCATCAGTCCCATAGACTTAGATCTACTTAAACCTAACCAACCTAAGGACATCAAACACATCCATGCCCAAGGCAGGATTCAAACCTGCTACCGTAGCAGCAGCGCGGTTCCGGACTTAAGCGCCTAGAACCGCCACAGCGGCCGGCAACAGATAAGATATATTAACAACAAAGTTCTATAAAAGTAATTCCACATATAAAATTCTAAAAATTACATACGGAAAAATCTGGAAAGATGCTCAAATCAAAGACTTAGACGAAAGGATTCATGGGTTATGAAACTCATTGCTACAAAATGGAAACAGCTGTCACATTTACAACAAAAAATGCATCTCCAACTGTACAAAGCTGGTCCACTACATATCGGTCACTAAAGGAGAGCGTCTTTATGGGACTGGAAGAGTCATTCTAAGCAGAGAGAGTGATACAGAACAAAAAGTTATCACGAAAGTTGTCAGGACACTAGGAACAAATAAAGAAATTCAGAAGTATATCAACATTTATTAAGATAAAAAGCCGAGGCTAAAATTCTTTGGTCATGTTGAAAGAAAGGAGCTAATCGGAATAAGTAAAGAAATTGTGGAGTTTTATGGAATTCCCAATTAACCAAAAATTTAGTCAATATAGTGGACCGCAGCAGTTAAAAAAGGTCTGAAAGAAAATACGCTATAAGAGTCAGCAGGAAGCATGAAATTTTCTGAAGTCTACAGCTAGATGGATCATACTATCAGTTTGACTCGTATTGCTAATTGAAAGAAGTTCTTGCCTAAAATCTTTCTCCAGTAGTCTCTTTATAACGACACAAAAGTCCCTACCAAATCTTCCCTAACACAGTTCTTGACATAGAAACACATACTTTCTCATAGTTTGTACTATCAGGATCACGTACACAGCACACTGAATAGCACCCAGGATAAATGTAGAACTGACGACCTACTGGTCAAAAAACAGCAACTTCTGACTCTCAACAAAAAGTTGCAAAGTTTACACATCGTCTGTCAGTTTTGTATGGTCGCTCATGGTGCGCACTTCACCAACGTTCTGTAATTCGAAATTTCTGAACTCTGACTGCATTAAACGCGATGTAGAATTTTCTGACTCATAGGAAAATAGTTACGACATTCACCAAAATTCTAAAAAGTACCGGAAACGTTGTTTAAACCTGCACTCCTTAGTTTCCTAACCAATAAACTGCTCATTGAAAGGAAATGGCAACCTTTACAAAAAATACTAGAATACTGTAACATAGTTTCTCATGCTACTAAATCTAAATTACAACTTCTAGAGAAGAGCTCGTGCATATATTGCATGGGGGCTTAATTAAATAAAATGTAAATAATTTTTTTTTTTTTTAGTCGCTGTATGATTACGTAGTCTCGTAAACGGTTGGCCCTGACTAGTTTTAGTACGCAATCTGACTGCGTAGAACAACAACAAAGAATGAAATTAAAATTTACGTTAATACAATCAATTAATTAAGTCCCCAGCAACTATAAAACCTACGAACCCAACAAAGCACAAGTATAACTGTTCTGTGTTTGGAAGTGTGATTCAACGTACGCATCTGGCACGGTTCTTCTTCAATAAGACAAAAAATTTTAAGTATCATTTATACTGAAGTAATTAAAAAATAGAAATACTATAATTGCGCAAGAAAACCAGAATTACACTCTAATACAAGAACACAAGCCAGATGCTTTGTTGACTGAACCTGTAATGACGCATTATTCAAGACATTGAAATAATGAGAAAAAAAAAACCGAGTTTTGTTACCTTCATATATATTGACGAGCACTCTAATCATTACAACATCTCCATTAGAACAACATCTGCTGTCTAGCCCATCAAATAACTGGATAAAACATAGAACAAGCACTCACTACTACGACATCTCGACAAGAACTTTTCACTACCACATCTCAGAAAGCACTGCCTACTACGAGTTCTCGACAAGCACTGACTACTACGAGTTCTCAACAAGCACTGCCAGTGGAGGCGGCTGAATAATACTCTTTGGCGCAATCTCTGGCGCTGTGGCTCAGTGTAGCCACCTTTCATATGCCCTTCCTCCACGGGCCAGAATTTGATGGTATTTTTGCCAGCATTGGTAGTGATAATACCACCAAATTCGTCCAAAAAAATACAGACAAAAATAAAAGATAATATTAATACATAAATATCACATAATTAGATAAAATTTTGGCTTTGCACTGATCTTTCAATAACCTAATGTATGAAATGCAGTAAGCAATACAAATTCTTTCATACATGTGACTTTACATAATAGTTTACACAATACACAAAAAATCAGTTTATACAAATGTTCACATAAAATGATTTTAATGATTAAAAAAAAACAAGTAGTTGATAGTTTCAGAAGTAGCACCCAGCAATGGTCAACAGGTGCAAATACCAACAAGTGACATCATTTTAGTAGAAGCAGTTCCATCAGTGGCACCCAGCAATGTTGAGCAGGTGCAGACACCAACAAGTGACATTATCTCAGTAGAAGCAGTCCATCAGTGGCACCCAGCAATGTTGACAGGTGCAGACACCAACAAGTGACATTATGTCAGTAGAAGCAGTTCCATCAGTGCCATCCAGTAGTGTTGAGCAAGTCCAGACACCAACAGGTGACATTATGTCAGTAGATGCAGTCCATCAGTGGCACCCAGCAATGTTGAGCAGGTGCAGACACCAACAAGTGACATCATTTTAGGAGAAGCAGTCCATCAGTGGCACCCAGCAATGTTGAGCAGGTGCAGACAGCAACGAGTGACATTATTTCAATAGATGCAGTCCATCAGTGGCACCCAGCAATGTTGAGCAGGTGCAGACAGCAACAAATGACATTATTTCAGTAGAAGCAGTTCCATCAGTGGCACCCAGCAATGTTGAGTAGGTGCAGACACCAACAAGTGACATCATTTCAGTAGAAGCAGTTCCATTAGTGGCACCCAGCAATGTTGAACAGGTGCAGACACCAACAAATAACATTATCTCAGTAAAAGCAGTCCATCAGTGGCACCCAGCAATGTTGAACAGGTGCAGACACCAACAAGTGACATCATTTCAGTAGAAGCAGTTCCATTAGTGGCACCCAGCATTGTTGAACAGGTGCAGACACCAACAAGTGACATTATCTCAGTAGAATCAGTCCATCAGTGGCACCCAGCAATGTTGAACAGGTGCAGACACCAACAAGTGACATTATTTCAGTAGAAGCAGTTCCATTAGTGACACCCGGCAATGTTGAACAGGTGCAGACACCACAAGTGACTTCATTTCAGTAGAAGCAGTTCCATCTGTTGCACCCAGCAATGTTGAACAGGTGCAGACACCAACAATTGACATTATTTCAGTAGAAGCAGTTCCATTAGTGGGACCCAGTAATGTTGAACAGGTGCTGACACCACAAGTGACTTCATTTCAGTAGAAGCAGTTCCATCTGTGGCACCCAGTAATGTTGAACAGGTGCAGACAGCAGTCCATAATATTTACTATCACTAATCACACTGTTTATCAGAGCTTATAAGCATAATGTCCTAGTGGCACCAATCATGTAGAAAAAGTACAAGTAACAGTCCATAATATTCACTATCACTGATCACACAGTTCATCAGCAGAAATTAAACATTTCTAAGTGGCACGCATTATGTTGAACAAGTGCAGGTAACAGTCCATAATATTCACTATCACTAATCAGACAGTTCATCAGCAGAAATTAAACATTTCTAAGTGGCACCCATTATGTTGAACAGGTGGAGGTGTGAACAACAGTTTGAATGCACACACAATTGCTTTTACAAAATGAATCATCAATATCATTTACCTTACCTCTTGTCCACCAAAATTCCAATAATCATCAACTTCACATAATCTCAATACCTCAATAATACATCTTCAATACGTCGATACATATAAACCTTAGCACCAATATAATTTCACTTCCATAACAACTCTTTCCTCTAGTCAGTCTCCTCGAACAAGTACAGATAAAATCCTAATGCAAACCTCATCATCCTATACAATCCGAAGACACACTGTCAACACACAACCTCGGTGTAGTCCACCTGAGCCAAATCTTCTACTCATTATGAATTATAAAATACATTTTGGTTACCTTGTCCATCATTAAATTAAAAAAAATGCCTACATGACCTCTAACAGCCTTTAGTTTGAATAACTTTCAGTAAGTAAGTACGAGTATGGAGTGTGAATGATCAAAATATTTCAGTGTGTACACCACTTCAAGAATCATGGCAGAAGCAAACATGTGGAGTATTTTTTGTGTCAAGTGTCACTTGCTATTTCAATTGCTCACGAAGAATGCAGTGTAATAATTGTTAATGGTCTAACCCTAGTGTTGGTATGTCATGTCGTTAGCTTCCTTCCTATTAGCATAAATTTATACAGCTTCCATTAAACCTCAGCTCATGTGACTTCTGTGAAGTTTCTTGTACTAATGTCGTTCGTCGAATCATAGCAGTTCATTTTCTTATCTTAAAAATATAAGGCACTGAGCATAAGCAAAACATGCAATAGCTAGTAAATATACCAGTGGAGAACAGAATGTCAACAAGTGGATGCAGCACAATTCTTACAACGAGGCTCTGCCAAGTGAACAATCTATAATTAATACAATAGTGTGACCTACACTCTATGTTCGTACACAGTACATCAGCATTTCTATATACCAAATTAAAGAGTAGTTATGACAACAAATAGAAATGTGTAAATATGCAATCCATACGCATAGCAGCAAACATATATCTTACACAATAAACAGGTCATTGGCATCACATCAGCCCGCATCTCGTGGTCGTGCAGTGGCGTTCTCGCTTCCCACGCCCGGGTTCCCGGGTTCGATTCCCGGCGGGGTCAGGGATTTTCTCTGCCTCGTGATGGCTGGGTGTTGTGTGCTGTCCTTAGGTTAGTTAGGTTTAAGTAGTTCTAAGTTCTAGGGGACTTATGACCACAGCAGTTGAGTCCCATAGTGCTCAGAGCCATTTTTTGAGCATCACATCAGCATAAGCAAATAAATGTTCATATGTAATCTTAATATGTAAACATGAGGGCGCAAGCAGATAAATCACAAAGTATAACTTACAATCATACCAGCACAACTAATCAGGTGACAATTATAATTTAAATAAATAAGCACAGCAGGCACATAATAAAAAAATGTGACATCAGTAAAAGAGCATAGCAGCCAAGCGATGCATAATATACACAAGTAACAACCCTATTCATTAATCAATCATTGTCAAAATCAGTTAATGTACGCAAGCACGTCGCTTCACAAGTAAATTCACAGAACATGAAATTTAGCACAAAGTCTGAATCACGTAATCGCGAGCAGCAAATTACGTCTAAAGTACGTACCTAAGTGGAAATATGTTACCTGAAAAATAAACTCAGTTAATAGTTACCTTTTTAGTATATTAGTTTCTTCTCAGAAATTACATTCTTCCTGCAATTTTCTCGATAGCAAGTCGTCTTAACGTCGGACACGCACAGAATTTACGTGAAGTTCTTAAATATTTTATAGAACCTTATCCTAAAAAATACTGAACGTTAATAACATAATTCATCAAGTCACTATAGCTTTACACTGAATGTAATCGGAGAAATTAAACTGTGTATTTGTTTTCGGCTGTCAGTGCATTCGCACTGAGCGCTCGATCAGCTGTTGGCGCGTGACGTAGGAAGTAATTGTTTGCGGTCAACGACTGCCTTGTGCGCCGCGCAGACTTGACTGTTGCTTTGAGTATGTGCCGCCGCCAAAACACAGCGCGGTATCCTTGTACTCTCCGCATGTTTACATGTAGCTGTTAGTTTCTCTAAAGTATGTCATTCCACAAAAATTTTAACGTTCGAAATGTGATGTATTCCCTTAGAGCGCCGAGATTTAAGAGTTTCTACTTCGAAAGTATTATCATGAATAATTTTGCGAATTCTATATGGACCGTTATAAAACAGAAAAAATTTGTGACACAAGCCTTTTCCTTTGTGAGACAAACGATGAGACTTAATTAATACCTTTTGGCCAACTGAAAAAGTTTTTAAACGACCAGGACGCTTAGCTGATTTCTCTCTTCTAGCAGCCGCAGACACATTTTGTAGAGCCGGGTTCACAACTTCAGAATGCCGCAGCTTCCGTGTAGGCGGAAATGGAACGATTTCAGAAATGCGATTTGTCGGTGCTTTGTTTTTTTAATATCAGTATAGGCGGTAAAGAAGTTGAGTCATTAGGAAGTTCATTCAGAATGTTTTGAAAAATATGAAGATACTGATCCCACGTTCTGTGATTCTGATGACAATAAAGACGACACAATTTATTGATTTCCTTCATCCATCTCTCTGAAGCGTTAGATTGAGGGTGAAAAAGTGAAATGAAAATTGGTTTAATCTTCCGACGATGTAGAGTACGAAGCCAAATTTTAGAACGAAACTGTGATCCATTATCTGATATAACCTTATCAACATGACCCACTTCTTTAAGAAAATGTTTGATTAAAGCGTTAGATACTGAACGAGCTGTTGCTTTGCGTAAAGGTGTAAAACAAACATATTTTGATGTCAATTCCACTGCTACGAAAATGTACGCAAAACCATTAGTAGAACGAACCACTTGACCAAACAAATCGACTGCATCCATGTCCTTTAATTTCGCTGGAATGACAGGAAACAACGGTGCTCTGTGAGAAATAGTTGGCGGCTTAGCCCTTTGACATAATTTGCATTTGGCAAGAACAGATCGAATACGATTTTCCATATTACTGAAGTAGCAATTTTCTCGTAATTTATGAAAGCATTTTCTGGGACCAAAGTGTGCATAACTGAAATGTGTGTACCAAATCAATTTGTTGACCCACTCATCAGGAATACAAACTAACCAAACAGAGTTGTCGACCGATTTTCGTTTAAAAAGAACTTTCCAGATAGTTCGCAAAAACGAGGTGTGGCCAAACTGTCCAATCTAACAAATCGTCTAAGAAAATTACAGACACCAAGGAAACTACGATCATCACGTTTTGTGGTAGTAACAGCATAATTACGAATAGCGTCTAGTTTCTCTGGATCAGGAAGAATACCTTCTGTAGAAATAATGTGACCAAGAAATTTCACCTGAGAAAGACCAAATTCAGATTTTTTCAAGTTCACTGTAATGCCAACTCTTGCAAAAATACGTAATAATGAATCCAAAATTTTGTTGTGTTCACTCCAAGAATGTTTAGCAATAAGAATATCGTCAACATATGAAGTAATATTGTTACGAACATAAACAGGTAAGATTTCGTTTAAACTACGAATGAATGCTGCAGAAGATATAGCAAGTCCAAACGGCAATTTCCGAAATCATTTTTGGGTAAATTAGTCATATCCGGTTATTCCTTAACGATTCTCTAGATAGATTGATAGTTGAAGAGTTGTTCTGATAGATGCAAATAATAGTAAAAGAGTAGGCAGCGGTGCAGAAAACTAAAAGGAAAATAGCACCACTACAGCTCGGGACCCTATGCACGCTACGGCACATATTCACTTAGAGTAGTGAATCCCCTGAGGACATTAATAGCCGCACATAATTTCCAGTTTGTGGCTTAGTGGCAAACTTGGCGGAAGTGCGTACGTAAATTGATCTAACCATGAACATGGATGTATGTCATTCTTAGAATTACGAAAGATCTTAAATTTCCGAACAGTTAAGAAGTGTTTATAATCAAAGTTTTCTCCTCGTGGCGACAAAGACCTACCGCGCCTGTCCCTGTCCCAATGTCGATTATTGTCAAGTTCGCGCGCCTGGCGCTCTCTTGTTGCTTCTCGTAAATGAAATAAATTACTTTCTTCAAAGCCCTCTACTATTTGTGATTCTAAATTTCTTCTGCTGTCTTTTACTACGATTTCGCCTTCAATTTGTTTGACTTGCTTTCGTAATGCCTCAACTTCCCTTTGACGCATTCATTAAACTTTCCCTGATTTTCAACATGGTTATTTATGTTCTGGTACTCTTCGGTTTCTGCAAATGGCAATGGTGCTGTATCATCTGAATCTCTGTCCCCATGTAAACTAAGATTTGTCAATTTATCTGAAATCTCCTCATCTCTTTCCGATAAGTCACCTATTTTTTCTTTTTGTTTATTTACGTCTTCCGTAAGTGTCGCGACTCGGGTTTCGGTATTGTCACATTTAGTAGTTAACTGTTCATACTGTTGCGTTAAGTTATTTATCCTGTCATTTGGTACGGATTCCTCGATTCTTTCAAGTATTTCTTCCTTATCGTGTGCACGTTGTAAATTTAACTCTGAAAATTTTTGTACTATCACGCGATCTCTTTCTTCCTGTTCTCTATCCTGTTCCCTTTGTCTAATCTCTACTGCAATTAATCTATTATTGTGAGAATTCCAAATCGGTTGTACTTCTTCTCTGATTTCTTTCTTTAACTCATCTTTCATATTTTTGAAACATGTCCCTGTTTGTGAGTCTAACCGTGTTTCCAGTGTTCCCATCTCAGTTCTGATTGTTCCTATTTGTGAGTCCAACCGTGTTTCCATTGTTCCCATATTAAGTTTTTAATTCAGATCCCAGAGTTCCCATCTCGGTTTTAATTGTTCCTATCTCTGTTTTAATTGTTCCTATCTCTGTTTTAAATTCAGATCGTATCTGTGATCCCACTGTTTTTAATTCAGATCCCGAATCTAATATTACACCCATCAACTGCTCCATATTAAATGGTTCAAAACTTTTTTCGCCTCTAACATTTCCCGCAAAACCAACGTCTTCCGTCAAAGCTGTAAAGCTATTTGTGTTCGATACCATTCCAGAATTTTCTGTCGTTAATCTCGGATTCTGAAAATTTTTTGATTGAGAAAAATTTTGGAATGGTTCCGGACTATTTTCCCGACTTATTAAATTGTTTTCCACTTCATTATTCATGATACAGTTTTCCTCTGTTGGCGAGTTCGCCATGTTAACAATTTCGTCATTCTCACTATCCATCATTTTTGCCTTTTTCATCGATCGCGTAATCATTTACAAAACATACAAAACTCGTCACTGTACGAAAATTACACACAATGACTCTTTATCTCCAACAATACCATTTACACGAAATGTTTCCTTCAAACACGATTAACGAACAATAGAAGAATGACAATTACCAAATCTACACATGCAATATAGACTACAATTACTAAACTACAAATTAGTACAACAATACTACTGTCTACTATTTTTACAATCAGAAGATTTCCAAGGGACGATCCGAAGCAGCGGTCGCCACGTGCATGGGGGCTTAATTAAATAAAATGCAAATAATTTTTTTTTTTTTTTTTTAGTCGCTGTATGTCCGATTACGTAGTCTCGTAAACGGTTGGCCCTGACTAGTTTTAGTACGCAATCTGACTGCATAGAACAACAACAAAGAATGAAATTAAAATTTACGTTAATACAATCAATTAATTAAGTCCCCAGCAACTATAAAACCTACGAACCCAACAAAGCACAAGTGTAACTGTTCTGTGTGTGGAAGTGTGATTCAACGTACGCATCTGGCACGGTTCTTCTTCAATAAGACAAGAAATTTTAAATATCATTTATACTGAAGTAATTAAAAAATAGAAATACTATAATTGCGCAAGAAAACCAGAATTACACTCTAATACAAGAACACAAGCCAGATGCTTTGTTGACTGAACCTGTAATGACGCATTATTCAAGACATTGAAATAATGAGAAAAAAAAACCGAGTTTTGTTACCTTCATATATATTGACGAAAAGCACTCTAATCATTACAACATCTCCATTAGAACAACATCTGCTATCTAGCCCATCAAATAACTGCATAAAACATAGAACAAGCACTCACTACTACGACATCTCGACAAGAACTTTTCACTACCACATCTCAGCAAGCACTGCCCACTACGAGTTCTCGACAAGCACTGACTACTACGATTTCTCAACAAGCACTGCCAGTGGAGGCGGCTGAATAATACCCTTTGGTGCAATCACTGGCGCTGTGGCTCAGTGTAGCCACCTTTCAATATCTCTTCTTAAGAATGCTCAGTCGTTTCTCAATCATATCAGACCATGCACGTAACTCAATGCTCAATTACACAATATAAATTAAATGCTGATACATCGTAAGCCCTCTATTGTACCATCTCCAGTGAAAAATATTTCTGGTGACAGGATCTGACATAAATGGAGAAGAAGAGATAAAAGAAAGGGTAGAGGTACGGTGTGATACACAATATACTATGTAACAGGTTGAAAATAGACACTTTGATTTAATTTTGATTTATTCAACATTTTATGTTTTTGGTCATACGGCAGCAAACAGAAAACATTGACTGATCATTAATCGTTCAGTTGCAGAGACATGGAAACATAATCTGTACTATCATTAAGCATCATTTTACATACTTTACAAATCTAATTAGATGTGATTTGAGTGGCAAAAATAATTCATTCCCTCACCAGCTTTCGCGTTTGATTACACACACTCGACCTTCAGCAAAGATAATCTGTTTCTTAAACTGTTTCTGTCAAAATAATGACGCTAAACGCAGTCCAACCAAAAGCAGCGAATCTGTGTGTTTTGCCTGATGGCAACATCATGCTTATACGAGCGGTTTCCTTAACACTGTACTTAAATTTACGATTTGTTACCAAATGGCCAAACTATGCAATAGATGTTTCATTATTAGCAAATACCAACGCTCATACGTCCCATACATGTTGAATTCACTCCCTCGCCCTCTCTGACACTCATGAATTAAAACAGTATAGTTAAATAACAGAAAATCGTAATCACTGTTTGAAAACTGAAACGGTGCACTTGATCCCATTATTCTGTTAAAACGAGTCTCTCTTCTCTTACTTTTGCTCAACCCTCTCTTCCTTGATCCATTTCATTTATTCCAGTGTAGAGATAGGAATTAAAATTAGAACAATTTAAAATAATTTTAAGCCTATGATTCCCATGAAAGGTGCAATCTTAGAACCCCTTGAATCGGAAGCAAGTACAGCCCTTGAGCTGCGCGTAAATGAAACAGTGAGTAACAAATTGTGTCTGCAAAACATATTTATTTCTATTAGTGAGCATTGTGTTTTGTACCCCTACGTTTTCCTCTTGTGCTGGTTGTGCAGTAGTACAGCATCAGTTACTTTGGTATTCGACGGCACTTAACGTAGGTGACATTGGACTAACGATCTGAACTGTTTACAGACTGTAGCGTCAACTGTGACAACAGTTTTCAGTGATCAACATAAGGAGCTTACTAACAGCATTGATGCGAATGCAGCTTCCCATGGAATTTGAAGTGGTTAGGGATTCGAGAAACCGGGAGCGGTAAGCGAGTAATCCCGCTCCCAGTAGAAAAAAATTCTCAAAATTATTTAACTCATGCAATTTACATAAGGCACACGCAGGTGAGCAGATCCGACTTCTGCTTGAAAAATAATTGGTTCCAGCTTTGGCCATCAAGTCCAAATCTGACGCTGTGGGTGGAAATAAGAGGTACAGAAATGTTTCCAAACGCAATGGATTATGAAAGGCCATCGGAAGAAAAGATCAGTCAAGTGAGAAAGGCACAATGTTGATTTTATTACTAACCATCACTAACATAATTTTTTTCAATATGAACACCGTAGACGTCGACGAAATACTGTACAACGCCAGAGTTGCATCTGGTGGTCGAAATTGGAACCAGTTTTTGTCTAGAGTAAATCGGTTTCACGTAAACGCTAAAAACTACATCTATATCTACATGATTACTCTGAAATTCACATTTAAGTGCTTGGCAGAGGGTTCATCGAACCACAATCATACTATCTCTCTACCATTCCACTCCCGAACAGCGCGCGGGAGAAACGAACACCTAAACCTTTCTGTTCGAGCTCTGATTTCTCTTATTTTCTTTTGATGATCATTCCTGCCTATGTAAGTTGGGCTCAACAAAATATTTTCGCATTCGGAAGAGAAAGTTGATGACTGAGATCCGCTGTCATGCGATAATTACAGCCCACACTTAACATACATGCGCAGTTGCACTTTAATTACAACCATCCAGTACGTACAAGTGCTACTAATTAAAGAAATAACTTAAGACCAAAAATGTTTCAAGGAGCCTCAGTGACTAAAACAAACAACTTAACGACAAAATTATTTAAAATCACCAGTAATTCGATCAGAAGCCGCTATTAACAAAATAGTGTGCTGGCACCAACAAGCAGAACAAACATATAATACAGATAAAATTACAGTAACATGAGTCGAATTACAACTCGATAATTTATACAAAAAATGCTGGCCAGACGGCCGGCCGAAGTGGCCGTGCGGTTAAAGGCGCTGCAGTCTGGAACCGCAAGACCGCTACGGTCGCAGGTTCGAATCCTGCCTCGAGCATGGATGTTTGTGATGTCCTTAGGTTAGTTAGGTTTAACTAGTTCTAAGTTCTAGGGGACTAATGACCTCAGCAGTTGAGTCCCATAGTGCTCAGAGCCATTTGAACCATTTTTTTTGCTGGCCAGACACTGATTTCAAACATCAAGGCCACATACTGAAACTTTGTTTAGAAACTCATAGTCATACTTACATTCTTCACAGGTACCAACAGTTCGTCCCAGTGGTTTGAAAAGTACAGTAGGACAATTAAGTTTTAGAGCTCTAAAACAAAACAAAAAAAACAATATTACCACCACATCATAACATCTAAATAATTACAACGTTGCGGTACTTCGTTAACTACACGGCCCGTTTGGCAGAGGCGTACACGTTTAAACTGGGCATTAGCTCAAGCGGCTACACATAAGCCGTTTACGGCAAGATACCGCCCAGGCGGTGCAGTAGTTAAAGATAAATCAAACTAACAAAACGCGCGTAAGTTACTGCTGGCACCCCCTTTGGAATTTAAATAAAAGAACACACAAATTATGGTACAGCCGAGTTCCCAGGAGCACTGCTAAGTTGGATTCACACCAGCAGTGTATTTACTAGCCTTTGGGCCAACTTGGTAGTACAACAGACGGCAGCTCACCTTTAACTCCCACTGTATGCTGTTAATAACAGCCGCAACAATCCGCATCAGATACATCACAGTGAAGTATTTTTCACGGCGGGATTCCGCATTCAAATGCCCCAAACCCGCATAGGATGTCACAGGTATTTCCTACACGCTATCTTCAAAGACAGCATATGTAGAAGTCTAGCACCTCTGGGGTCGCATTTGGGAGGACGACGGTTCAAACTCGGGTCCGGCCATCCTGATTTAGATTTTCCTTGATTTCCCTAAGTAGCTTCAGGCAAATACCGGGATGGTTCCTTTAAAAGGGCACTGCCGACTACCTTCCCCATCCTTCCCTAATCAGATAGGACCGATGACCTCGCTGTTCGGCCCCCTCCCCCAAATCAACTAACCAACCAACCATGCAGAAGTAGCATCCTCTCGCGGCGTACCAAGAACGTTCCAAGTCGAAGCACCGCCACTAGCTCACTCAAAAATATCGATACGAACGTGCCAGAATTGTAAACTTCTTCTCTTATCTTGTGTATTTGACGTTTCGTATTATGTTCTCATCTTCAGTTAAACATTATTTGGAGCTACAATCCCCAATTCTTCGAGTGTTTCACCATATGTGGTGAAGTCGAAAAAGATATCTAGTGAAAAATCATACACTTTCAGTAACATCATAGATTGTGAACGCCAGACAACATTATGTTTCACATTACGTTTTACTATGAGAACAGGAAAACTCCTGCGCAGAATTTCATTGCACGAGACACACCTCCGTTCTATTTTCTCCAAGATTCTAGAGATCTTCAGGATATTCAGCATTCTGTGCTGTTCCTTAATTCTAATCTTTTGAGAGAAGTTTCTGTTATAGTCCTTATTTGCTTGGAAACAGTTGCGGTAAATCAACGAACTTACCCATATAATAAAGAAACAGAGTTAGCAAGAGGTGCAGTCTGAGCCTTAATACCGTAAAAAAAGTCCCCATCTA
Organism: Schistocerca piceifrons; assembly: GCF_021461385.2. Classification (NCBI taxonomy): domain Eukaryota; kingdom Metazoa; phylum Arthropoda; class Insecta; order Orthoptera; family Acrididae; genus Schistocerca; species Schistocerca piceifrons. The sequence continues at coordinate 87,745,454 of NC_060141.1, forward strand.
ATCTCTAGAATGGATGTGAGTGATGTCCTTAGGGTAGATAGGTTTAAGTAGTTCTAAGTTCTAGGGGACTGATGACCTCAGCAGTTAAGTCCCATAGTGCCCAGAGCCATAATCTCTAGACCAGGGCTGTACACGTATTGGAGAGTAACGAAACGCAAATGCAATGTATAAACTGTTACATGAAACACTCGAGAAGGCGATCTGGCTGAGTTATCAATTCTGAAGAGTGGTGGAATGGAGGAAAAGTAGGAATGATGGATTACGGAGAACGTGGCGCCGAGGACTGGGCCGCGAGAGGCTCATATTTCATGCGTCGCATAAAAATTTTCTCCCCTGCATCAATCAGCTCTCCTCCGAGTCGGAAAATATGTTAGCACGCATCATCACTTCCCTCACACTGCATCAGCGATCGCGTGGGAGATGACAGAGTCGTCGCACTAGAGTACTGTACGTCGAAACAATAGAATATTACGATGTCATTTATTCTTCTCTTCCGTACAACAGTGAATAGATTCGGAGCGATTTAAAGTGAAGTTATAGCCTGTATACTGAAATTTCAGATCATATGAAACGAAACATGCGTTCCTTACAGATGATCGGCAAAACGAAGGAAATTGGACTAATGAAGCCTGATTGATGCGTGGTGGAAAACTTTGAGATATTTAGTGAGTCATGGAACATCTATCAGAAGGACAGATTAGATGCCATACGAGGGTGAGTGTACGTTGAAGTTCACAAAAATATTATCTCTATTGAGGTTGAAATTATGTGTGTCAGTAAAGTTACCAGGTCGCTTACAACAGGTCTGCTTAAAACCAGGTTAATTGTTGGATGCTTTTATCTGTCACCCGATTCCGCTGTGAAAGTTCTAGAGTTATTCAGAGAAAGTCTACAGTCAGTAGCACGTAAATACTTAGATCATGCATTAATAGTTGGAGGTGACTTAACATACCGAGTATAGACTAGGACGTGTATGCATTCATTGCAGGAAGTACAGACAGTAATTTTGGGCACGATTCCCGATTACGGTCTCGAGGAAATAGTTCTGCAGCCCACACGCTGTGGAGATATTTTAGACCTTGTAGCTACGAACAGACCAGACTTTATCGATGGCGGCAGTACAGAAACGGAGACTAGTGATCATGATGTCACCACAGCAACAAAAGTTAATAACTCAGTCAAGAAGGTAAGGAGATTTGTTTCTTATAGAAACAGTAGATAACCAGTTTTTAGCAACTCACTTAGGCAATGAATTGCAATCACATAGTTCCAATACGAAGCACATAGAGGAATTATGGGAGAAGTTTAAAAAGATGACATATCGAGCTCTGAACAAGTATGTGTTTAGTAAGTGGATTAAGGACGGAAAAGACCCATCGCGGTTTAGGAAATAAATTTGGAAAATCACGAGGAAGCAAATGTTGCTGCACTCTCGGTTCAAAAAAGACAGCGCAGATTACGACAGGCAAGGTATAGTAGAGGTTTGTGCGTCTGTGAAATGATCTACAATAACTGATACTGTCATATCTTAGCAAAAGATTTGACGGCAAGGCGAGAAAATTCTGGTTATATGTAAAATCGCTAACCGGGCCTGAAGCTTCCATACAGTCACTCGTTGCCAGTGTGGTGTGGCAGTTGAAGACAGCAAAACAAAAGCCAAAGTTTTAAATTCCACGCTTAAGGAATCGTTCACGCAGGAGAGCCGTAGAAACATAACGTCCGTTGACCATCGGACAGAGTCCCATATGGACGACATAGTACTAAACACCCCGCCAATTCCCCTGTAGAAAAAACTGAAAGAGTTGAAAGCAAATAAGTCACCAGGTCCGGATGGAATCCCAATTCGGTTTTGAAACGTCCCCTTAGAAAAATTATACAAGACTGTGCTTAAGCTGACACACAATATTTTTTTAGCGCAACGCAATCTGACTTTCAGAAATCCCTACAAAAGAATGGCCCTGATTAACATTAACCTATACCTTTCACAAATCACTTACCTCACAAAGATCTTCGTTACTCAAGCTACTGCAATACAGCGAGCGCCACTACTGCCAGTTAAATAAAAGATTCAAACTACTGAAGGCACTAACTACTGATAGGCATAGTTAACAAATAAAAGATTTTAATAGAGAACAAACAATGTATTTACCTTAATAGTCATCAGAAGTCATAATATATATAGCAGTTCATGACATCCAGTCTTACAAATTTCAAAACTCCGCCATTTCTCTCCCCACATCCACCACTGCTGGCGGCTCACCTCCAACTGCGCAATGCTATGCGCTGTTCACATCCAGCTGCCCAACACTACAATGGCAGACAACAATGCAAACTAGCCACAGACTGCACACAGCACAGCCAGTGATTTCCATACAGAGCACTACGTGACGTTGCCAATAAGAAAACATAAACAGCCTACTTACATAGCCCCCATGCTCCCCACAAAAAATTTTACAAATTGTTTTGGGCAGTGACCAATAATGATTTTATAAAATTTTGCATAATTACAATAACAAAGATATCAAATGTACACACTTATTGATACAATGTTGGTCAAAAGCTAAAATTTTCTCACAGTCCATAAAGACAGTCCTGATCATTCATCACAGTAAAATTGCAGTGTTTTTCTCAAAGGCTGAGCAGTAAAAGAAAATGCACACGGAAGTAGTGGATTTCTATGCAGTCTTGAAGAAGTAGTGTTGTCCTTCCAACAGAAAGACAGTGCTGACTCTCGACATGCAGACAGGCAATGGGCCATAACAGAGCAAACCCACAGCAGTCATTCGACGTTTTGAAGAATATTTGTAGGTAGGTCATGACAGAGCAGACCCACTGTAGTCCTGGTAGAGATTATGGTATTGGTGGGCCACCAGAGGTGCAGACGCACTGCAGTCCTTGTAGAAATAATGGTATTGGTGGGTCATCAAAGGTGCAGACCCACTGTAGTCCTTGTAGAGACGGCCAGCAGCCATCTGTTGCGACTGTGCAGGTGCACAATCACCATCGAAGAGTCTTGCGGACAATATAGCAAGTCCATAAGCCAACACCTGGGTACTCACAAAACTTTTTGGAATGTCCTTAGAACCAGCAATGCTATTAACCAGTCCCTTGCTGAATTATCAACACACGTGCAAGCACTAACAGTCCCTACTTCTCATATATTGTCCATATACTATGACCAACAGAAAGGTGTGCAGTGAAATGTAACTTACAAGTTACTTAATTTGATGAAATGGTGTCAGTTACAATTTTATAACATAAGAATACAATAACAAAGGTTCAAAATACATCATTAAAGAACATAACAGTACAGATAACATTTGTAGTAAAACACGCTTTACAAAAGAATAGAAATAAACATGTACATCAGTGTTACAAGAATTATTACATAAGTACATACATAAAAGATCAGAATAACTTTTGAAACATCAACTTCACGCATGAGCATTAAAACAAAACAGAATAAATAACGTCTAAACATCTTTACAAAGAAAATAACATATTATTAGAAAAATTATACAACATAAATCTTATTAGCTAAACACATAAAGACAGGAAAAAGACAAATACACGAGAGTACACAAACACATAGTGGGTTTACACAAGGAAAGGACAGGGTTTGTTTTACTGCAGTATTTTGCAGACAAAACTTTCTTTACTTCTTGGAGATCTCCCTTCATTCTTCATTATTTCCAAAAAGTCCTATCCAAACATGGTTTCTGTATTTTTTCACATCCTCTTTCAAAAATAGTTTTTATCTGCTGTACACTACTTTTTTGGCCAAACCATTTTCTTATAGCTTCTCAATGCATTTCTTCCAATTCATCACAAGTTGTTCTCTTATATGGCCGACACCATCTTAAGCTAACTTAAATCCACTGAGCTCAGATGCTAAACTAGGGGACGAGGCAATGCAGCAGCACAAAACAATTAACACAAACAGCAATGACAAAAAATGCAAATTGGCAAAGCAAGCAGCAATATTACAACTAATATAAGGCAATGCGCAGCAAACAAGAAAAATAAATCAGTAGTAAAACTGGTTTAACAGAGTAATGTAAAGTGAAATTTAGTAGCACTATGCTCGGCAAACAGCAGCAGCAAATCCAATAACTTATATCTAAACATGACATAGCTCAAGCAGAAAAAATATTACAGTAAAATGGCCATGTTGAATACCTATGTCACATCTTAACACTAGAGTGATGCATCACAATTTATTCTACAAAAGAAATTACCAAGTACTTGAAAAGAAAATTCTTTATGCAATTCCTGTGAAGGGAAATGTCTTTTTGTGCTCCTTCGTTTTTTTTTAAGTACATCATAAAGTTATTCTTTACTGGGTCTGTAGGCATAAAATAACTATATTAGTACATCTATTAAATTTTATTTTAACCAATGCTGCTGTGCAGCTAGAAACTAGATAGTAAACAAAATAGGCAAAGCAAGGTGTGAAACGTTATTCTCTAACCATAAGGCATTTCATAATGCAGTAAACAATCTTCCAACTAGCAAGACAATAGACGTGAAATGTTTCTCATCATTTCATTTCAGTAAATATCATAAATTAAGAACTCTATAGTGTAATCATGTTTTCAAGTTTGAGCGTGTCATATTTGCGACGCTTTCTACAAAGGAATGTCAATAGCGAGGTTAATGGCCTCTTTTTTCTCCACCTGTGCCTCTGAAAGGCACACACTAATGGCTTTCTTTTGTCAGATGACTATCTCTCAGTTGGGTGCCCAAAACACATTACGTCAAGGTCACTTACCTTTCTTACTGAAATATTTACGACAGCAGTTTCCGCTACAGAGACAGTCTGATATAAAAGTATTTTCACAGGTTGAGAATTTGCGTTACAAATGTGTAGAAAATAAAATCCTATAAATATAACAGTGTCCAAAAAATTTTCGACAGCATTGTAATACATTCACTCATGTACACACATTTCATAATTCTTAAAGTACGATTCTTGGTTTCCAACATCCTTTTTCACAAGTCACAGTCCCTAACCACTACTCATTATTCCTTACCTTATTACACATATACATATTCGTCAACACTTCTTCAATATTTCATCATAATAGATACATAGCATAATCAAATTCCTCATATAGCTTCAGCTTATTGATCATAAACATACCGCAACAGCATAATACACATCGTCATCATAACATCATAAACCCTCAGCCAAATCTCAAAATCGTCGTAACTTCCTCCAATAATTTCAAAACCTAAAAAAAATTCTCTGCTCATTTCAATAGTGTCATCTACCTCAAACGTACTTTAAAATCATGATCCCATACCAAATACATCATTCAGAGCTCTCATAGTATCAGAATGGTTCCGAAAAAATATGAACAGTTCGCAAAGTACAGACGAAATACAATTTCATAAGTGTGAAGTTACCCAACTGTGTAATTGCGTAAACATCTGTCACTGACGTAGTAAAAAAAATGTTTGTTTCTCTGTTAAATAATCAGATAGCTGTGTAATTCCATGTTAGAGGAATATGGTACCGATGTGTAACGTTGTATAAGCAAATACTATGTTAGCTATGGCTCCTTTTGCTTGCCAAACACATGGTACACAAAGTAGGCGTGTACCCCCCTGAGGATTAATGTAATTATACCCTCAGGTGTTACAGATTACAGCAATGGAATGAAATGTATCACAGAAAACCTTTGTATCATTGTAATTCAAAAATATTTAAAAATAAATGTTTTAAGTACAAAATTAATCACTCAAATGCGTGTCCTGTAGCGCTAAACTGTGCGTCTTGTTGTAAGATAATCTCTGTTATTACTTGAGGGTAAAAAATGTGCCAAGTGTCGTAATTATCGTCGTCAGTAAGAAAAGTTTTGTGGAAGTCAATGTACTTACCTCGTAATAAACAAAAGCGAAATCCTATGCATATAGATATCATAGTTATTATGTACAGTACCGTGATCAAGTAAGTACTGTACTGTAACATATTGTTGTGCTACAGAAAAGGCTGTCTCATTGTAGCTATACCACAAAAGTTACAACTAAAACATGTATTCGTTTCCAGAAGAATTTAGAAAAACTGCATATATAAAGCAGATACAGATCAAAAGCAACATTGTAAATTGTGTCACACATTAGTAGCGTCGTGATATAGTCGTGTAGCTGTCAAATAAACTAACCACTGCGTCATCTGGTATCTCTCAGATAGCACTTTAAATCCATAATGTAATTTCAAGTAAACCAAAATGTTGCAGTAAAATCTCATTAACAATACTGGTGTATGTTCTAAGAATGTAAGCCTTATAGTCATTATGTAATTGTGCAACTAATAAGCAAGAATGTACACACACATTAACACTTTGTCGTCTGTTCACTATAACAATGCATTCTTCATTACTATCTAAATATGTTCCCTAGGTTCTAGACTGAATAGTTAACTTCAAAACATTGTTGCATGTTCACAGTTTCTCAGTGTGACAAATTGTACTAGTAGCGTGAAGTGAAACGTTTTATGGCAAAGACTAAGTTAAAAAACAGATTATCTTTCAATAAACGGTTTTACATGTGAAATGTTGTGCAATCCTTTACTCTTCACGGTACTCAGAGTTTCAACTTGAACGTAATTATCATGCGGTATACGTCAGTAAAGAATACTGGAATTTTTCTCAAGGTTAGCTATGTTATTTTTCTCCCAGCCAGCCGGCGCACGTGGCTGCCTGCGGTTCGAGTCATTGTCTGTCTCTTTGTTGGCGCGCGTCGTTATTGGGATTAGGAGGCCTGACTTCTACAAATTCACCTTGTCGAGAGTGCCCTGCTCTGTTTGAATCTCGCCAGTTCTGATGCAATTCAAGTCTGTCGTTACGATTATATCGTCTGTCGTCATGTCGGTAGTTCCTGTAGTTTCTTTCTTGTCGGTTAAGTGGTGGAGAATTTCTCCCTGAATTATCACTGCATGGTGGTCCGTTGCGTCTGAAGTTATTCTGTCTCACGTGATAATAATAGTTCTGGTTGTCATATTGTCTGTTTCTATGATTGTTTCTGTTATATTTATTACTACGGAAATGCGATCTTTCTCTGTAATTATTACTACTCTGCCAACGGTTGTCATACGGGTGGTGTCTGTTTTGGTCACGATTTGTGTTGTGAGAATAGCCCTGTCGTGTCCAGTTATTATTTCTTTCATTGCGGAATTGCGACGGATGTGACCTGTAATTGTTGTGTTCCTGTTTTCGCATTCCGCGATTGTCAGTGTCAATTTCTAATTCTTGTAAGAGTCCCTGAAAAGCTTCAATGTCGTCTTTGCAACGTCCTGCCAAAATAATATGTCGTAAATGTTCAGGTAATTTGATTAAGCAAATGCGAATGAGTTCTGAGGGGCTGTATGCGTTTGACAGGTACTGATTCTTGTGTAACATGTCTTCAAAATATTTCACAAGACTGGAGAATTCAGATTGTTCGAAATGTTTCATCAACATGATGCTATGTTTTACTCGGTCTTGTGTAGCTTGAGACCAATACACTGCGAGGAAGGCATGGTAAAATTCTCCTTCACTGTGACAATCGTGAATGACCGATTGCATTCTTACAGCTGGTTCATTCTCTAAATAGCCACACATAAATTCTAATCTCTGCTCTAATGACCAATTTGGAGGAAAGCAATGAGAGAATTGATGAAGCCACGCTTGTGGATGAATGTCGTTGCCTGAATTCTTAAATGTTTTGAATTTATGTGTAGCAATAAACAGCTTATAGTCAAAATCATCATGTCAGCGAGTCGCAAATCGGTCATTGTTACGTCGTGTCGGCGGTTCCATCTCAAAATTCGGTGCACCTTGGCAATTTCTTTCATAATTTCCGAAATGCCCTGTGTTATTATTTTGTGACTTTTCCGTATTTCTAAGTTCCTCTTCCCGTGTTGGAGCGCGAGTGTCCTCGGAAATATGTAATTCTTGTATTACTTGTGCCGACTGATCTTGTACTTCCCGAATTTCTCCTTTGTGCTGTGTATTGATTTGATTTTGATTTTGTTTGAATTTTCTAATTTGTTCATACTCTTCAGTGTCAGTGAAGGCTACAGGTCTTGTGTCATTCAGATCATCATCTACCTTTGTAGATAAATTATTTAGCTGATCCGAAAGTTCGACTACTTTCTCTAATAATGAACCAATTTTCAGAGTATCTACTGTGTCCTTTTAAGTTTTCCTGAGTTTTTGCAAGTTGCGTAACCGAATCGGTAGATGCAACTGAGTCAATTTTAGCTTGCAAGGTCTCCTGATTTTCATGAACAATAGTTTGCAGTTCTTTTATGGCTGCTTCGTGATTCTGTTATGCATATTCATGCTGCGAAAAAATTGGTTGAAAATGCTCACAAATTTGTGTTTTTGCGTCATTACAGACTTTTTGACATTTCGATTCAATGTTATGTTACTCAGTAGTTAAATCTTCACGTGTCTGTTCAAGCGTGGTGTCTAACTTCCGAAGATTTTGTTCCATTGTGTCTAACTGTTACTGTGTTTGTCTTTGGTGTTGTTCCATTGTGTCTAACTTTTGAAGCTTTTGTCCCATTTGTTGCATTAATTGTAATAACAATGCACTGGTGTCTGAAACATGTTCCTCAGTGCTTTCCGGCAGTGAATTTGCACCGGCAACATTCACATTTTGACAAGCGGAAAATGTGTCTTGACTCATTTGAGAAAACGGTGAGAACCCAAAACCTGAGTCTACAGTATTTGCAATATTGTGTTTTGTCATTACGGATTCCTGAGGCGAGCTGTTGCCGACCGATCGATCGATAATGCTTCCCTGTTCACTACTTGTTTCACTGTCTACACCATTATTTGTCGCCCGCTCCATTTCCCTATGCACAGTTACCAAATTACTACTTTGAATGTCTGTTAATTCATTACACGGTGGTGCTGGTAAGCTACGCTCGTCGTCACTATTGTTTCTCAGTTTACTTTGGAGCCTAGTGTTACGTTTTTCACACGCCATAATTGTCACAATATTTCACACGATAACACAGAAAAGCACAATTTGAAGAGCAACAATAAGAGAACACATTAACATAGCGCTGAAAATAATATCTAGTTAATTGCAAGCGCAGCTGCGAAATACTTGGTTCAAATCTACATGCATGCCACAACTGTTTTACTGTACAACAGTGAAAGACTGCAACTACAAAGGAGATTCTCTCTACAATTACGCGCTAGCAATAAACAAAAGCTACACTAATTACACAAACTACAAGAAAAAATCAGAAGATTCCAGTAAGGTATCCTCGGCTAAGGGTCGACATATGAAACGTCCCCTTAGAAATATTATACAAGACTGTGCTTAAGCTGACACACAATATTTTTTTAGCGCAACGTAATCTGACTTTCAGAAATCCCTACAAAAGAATGGCCCTGACTAACATTAACCTATACCTTTCACAAATCACTTACCTCACAAATATCTTTGTTACTGAAGCTACTCCAATACAGCGAGTGCCACTGCAGCCAGCTAAATAAAAGATTCAAATTACTGAAGGCACTAACTACTGATAGGCATAGTTAACAAATGAAAGATTTTAATAAAGAACAAACAATGTATTTACCTTAATAGTCATCAGAAGTCATAATATATATAGCAGTTCATGACATCCAGTCTACAAATTTCAAAACTCCGCCATTTCTCTCCCCACATCCACCACTGCTGGCCGCTCACCTCCAACTGCGCAATGCTACGCGCTGTTAACGTCCAGCTGCCCAACACTACAATGGCAGACAACAATGCAAACTAGCCACAGACTGCACACAGCACAGCCAGTGATTTTCATACAGAGCGCTACGTGACGTTGCCAATAAGAAAACATAAACAGCCTACTTAAAGTTTTACAAGGAGTACTCTAAGTCACTGGTACCTCTCTTAGCTTGCAATTATCGCGAATCTCTCACCTAGAGCGACTGGGAAGAAGTGCAGGTGACTCCTGTATATGAGAAGGGTAAAAGAAAGGACCAAAAAAATTACAGACTAATATCCTTAAAATCGTTTCCCTGCAGAATTCCTGAACATATTCTGAGTTCGAATATAGTGAATTTCCTAGAGACCGAAGAGCCCATGTCCAAGTATCAGCACGGTTTCAGAAAACAATGCTCGTGTGAAACTCAGCTTTCCCTTTTGTCTCATGATATACTGTGAACTATGGATGAAGTGCAATAGACAGATTCCTTATTTATAAATTCCCGAATAACATTTGACACTGTATCCCACTGGAGAATTTTAACGGAAGTACGAGCGTACGTAATAAGTTCCCAGACATCTCAGTGACTCGAAGACTTCTTCAGTAATGGAACCCAGTATGTGGCATTTAACGACGAGTGTTCATCAGAGACAAAGTTACCGTTAGGAGTGCTCCAGGAAAGTGAGATAGGACCACTACTATTTTCTTCACAAATAAATGACCTAACCGACAGGAAAGACAAAAATCTGTGGATTTTTTTTGATGATGCCGTTTTGAACACGAAGCTGTATAAGATGAGTGACTATACGAAGATACAATATAACTCAGACAAAATTTCTAGCTGTTGTTGTAGGATGCTTAATGCCTCCGCGCTTGTAAGATAGGACGTGGAAGGACTGGACGAGTGGGGAACTGAACATCGTTCAACGGACTACAAGAGTAAACAGCATTTATTAGTAAAAAAAGCCAATTTTGAAACAAACACAGACTAGAAGCAACATACCAATTTTCCTTAAGATTTCAGGAACAGCCAGTTGAACTTCAAAGTAAATAGTGAATATTTAAATAACAGGAAACAAATTTTCTTGTTTAAGACTGACCAGTTAAATTTTAAGTTATAAAATAAACATAGATAAGCTTCAAATCAGCTGTGAAATATTACATGGGAAAATTGCTCCACAACTAAAATTTTCAATGTGATATCGGCTTTCAAACAGCAGTACAAACAGTCAAGTTTCAACAGACGAGAAAGTGCTTCAGACATACTGAATTTAACAATAAACACCAAGAAATATCAATGAAGGTAACTGATTTCTCAAAATCTGGCACTAGAGCATCAGTTCAACTCCCCTGACGTCACCGCGGACTGGCAAGCCTCACAATCGTCTGGCCTACCACATTGTTGTTGTTGTTGTTGTTGTTGTGGGCTTCGGTCCTGAATGTTCACATTTGTGTGAAATCTTATGGGACGTAACTACTAAGGTCATCAGTCCCTAAGCTTACACACTACTTAATCTAAATTATCCTAAGGACGACCACACACAACCACGCCCGAGTGAGGACTCGAACCTCTGCCGGGACCAGCCGCACAGTCCATGACTGCAGCGCCTAGACCGCTTGGCTAATCCCGCGCGGCTCTTCGGTCCCGAGACTGGTTTGATGCAACTCCCCGTGATACTCATCCTGTGCAAGCTTCTTCATCTCCTAGTACTTACTGCAACCTACATCCTTCTGAATCTGCTTAGTGTATTCATCTACTGGTGTACCTCTAAAAGTTTTACGCTCCACGCTGCCTCCAATACTAATTTGGCGATCCCTTGATGCCTCAGAATATTTCCTACCAACTCAATTTGTGCCACAAACTCCTCTTCTCTCCAATTCTGTTCAATACCTCCTCACTACTTATGTGATCTACCCATCTAATCTTCAGCATTCTTCTGTAGCACCACATTTCGAAAGCTTCTAATCTCTTATTGTCCAAACTATAAATCGCCCATGTTTCACTTCCATACATGGCTACACTCCATACAAATACTATCAGAAACGACTTCCTGACACTTAAATCTATACTCGATGTTATCAAATTTCTCTTCTTCAGAAACGCTTTCCTTCTCATTGCCAGTCTACATTTTATATCCTCTCTACTTTGACCATCATCAGTTATTTTGCTCCCCAAATAGCAAAACTCCTTTACTACTTTAAGTGTCTCATTTCCTAATATAATTCCCTCAGCATCACCCGAGTTAACTCGACTACATTCCATTATCCTCGTTTTGCTTTTGTTGATGTTCATCTTATATCCTCCTTTCAAGACACTGTCCATTCCGTTCAACTGCTCTTCCAAGTCCTTTGCTGTCTCTGATACAATTACAATGTCATCGGCTAACCTCAAAGTTTTTATTTCTTCTCCACGGATTTTAATACCTTCTCCAAATTTTTCTTTTGTTTCATTTACTGCTTGCTCAATATACAAGATTGAATAACATCGGGTAGAGGCTACAACCCTTTCTCACACACTTCACAACCACTGCTTCCCTTTCATGTCCCTCGAAAACCACATAATCTACTTCTAAACCGCAGAAAATATAAATTTAAAACAAAGCGTAGATTTATATAGACATATCCCAAGCAACATGCCAACCTCAGTGGCCCACAGTATAAGCAAAGCAATTTATTTTTTCAGTTCAGGAAGAAAAGCCAGCGTCGACGGATTATAGTCGCAGTAATAACCACTTACCGTCAGAAAAACTCACATCGTAAACACCGAACACTAGCAGTCTTTCCCTTAGACAAATACAGCGGCGGAAACGCAGGACTGCGCGATGCGACACCCACGCTAGGAGGTGTGTCACATCAGAACTGAATTGTCTCAGACCTCCAGAAGCTGCTCGCCTGGTCTTTTAAATAAAGGCCAGCGGGGAGCCTGCTTCCCGCAGCAAGTTGTTCGCCACTTTCCTCCCTGAAGCTGGAAGGCAACAGTGAAACGTGCCCTTCGGTCTGGAACGTTCCTCCTACTGCCTGTACCTCCTCCACAACCATCGAAACAGCTCACCCTGTGTAAGTAGGCTGTTTAGGTTTTTATGTTGGTTCAAATGGTTCAAATGGCTCTGAGCACTACGCTACTTAACTTCTGAGGTCATCAGTCGCCTAGAACTTAGAACCAATTTAACCTAACTAACCTAAGGACATCACACACATCCATACCCGAGGCAGGATTCGAACCTGCGACCGTAGCGGTCGCTCGGCTCCAGACTGTAGCGCCTAGAACCGCACGGACACTCCGGCCAGCCTTTTATGTTGGTAACGCCACGTAGCGCTCTATATGAAAATCACTGACTGTGCTGTTTGAAGTCTGTGGCTGGTTTGTATTGTTGGAATATTTGCTATTGTAGTGTTGGGCAGTTGGATGTGAACAGCGCGTAGCGTTGCGCAGTTGGAGGTGAGCCGCCAGCAGTGGTGGATGTGGGAAGAGAGAGAGCAGAATTTTGAGAGCGGACGATCTGGACGTGTGTCCATCAGAAAGAGTAAATTTGTAATACTGGATATCATGAACTGATATATATACGATCACTTTTGAACATTATTAAGGTAAATACATTGCTTGTTCTCTATCAAAATCTTTCATTTGCTAACTGCGCCTATTAGTAGTTAGTGCCTCCAGTAGTTTGAATCTTTTATTTAGCTGGCAGTATTGACGCTCGCTGTATTGCAGTAGTTCGAGTAACGAAGATTTTTGTGAGGTAAGTGATTCATGAAAGGTATAGGTTATTGTTATTCAGGGCCATTATTTTGTAGCGATTATTGAAAGTCAGATTATGTTGCGCAAAAGATATCGTGTGTCAGTTTAGTGTTGATCAGAATAACTAAAGAGAGATATGTCTGAGTACGTTCAGTTCTGCTCAGCTGTTTCAAAATCAAATAACGTAAGAGGTTTACCAGTTCAATAATTCACTAATTTTTCTAAGGGGAGGTTTCACCTGCTGCAACTGAGACACAGGAGCACACGTGTGCCGAAGTACTGTGGTGGACGCAGGCCATCTTCGCTCTACGCAAGCCGGGCAAGGTCATAATTGATACGTTATTCCATAAGCACGCAGTTTGACTACAAGCCGCTTCCTAGGTACGGTGTCAAAAGCCTTCTGGAAATCTAGAGATAAGGAATTAATCGTAAATCCCTTGTCAATAGCACTCAACTGACGCAACCGTCAAAGAACCCGACAGTGGTCTACGTGTTAGATATAAAATAAGCAGCGGTGAAAGGACGTGCTCGAACCGGACCGGCTCATAGTATAGCATGCACTTACTACGTGATCTCCAAATATTGTCTTTGTGACCATTATATCAGTTCTAGGAGTGGGAAAGAAAGTGAGGCGAGAAAATTCTAACTCTAGAACGCCAGGTATTAATCCACGGTTAACTGAAGAAAAGAAGAAAACCGCGTGTGTTACCTACTGCGTCGCCATGTTACTGTTGCGACGTTACTCAATAACTAGCGTTAATGGAGCTTAGTGCATGAAACAGGCAGAATTACACCGATGCTACGTTCCCTCTGACTGCCTAATTTTTCAAAGATCCCGCAGACTGGCCTTGCTGTGAATATTAGCCACTTATCTCCCATGGACATACGTGTGTTTACAGCTGTTTTCGAAGCGCGAGAAATCTACAAGAAGCGTTTATTAAAGATGGAACGAACACTGTGTTTAACATACTTTTATTTTATTCATTCTGACAGAATTCGATTAATTATACATTTATATGTACGTATTGTAAAGTTATGTTTCACTGCAGACGTGCGATGTTTCTTAATGATGCTTCTAATAAGTCAGGGTTGTTGTGTGTGATACTCGCTATTTTTACAAATTTCTTTTACCTCTTTTCGTTAACTTACGTATTGTGATTATTTACTTTACAGTACGGTTAGATTTTTAGTGTCACACTAAATAGGGTACTTGTTGAACGAATGGAAATAATAACAGGGTGTATTTCTCAGCATTAAGGATTCATCTTCCCCGCCACTGTTTGCTTTACATAAGGAAATAATTCGTAAAACAGATGAAAAATTTTGAACATGTTAGGAATCACGACTAGAAATGATCTTACACTTTCGCCCTCGTTACCTATAACGTCAGTTCAGACAGCCAAGGTATCCATCATCGGGAGTAAAATTCTACAAGCGCCTTAACTCCCTCAGGTTAGCTCTTACCATCACTGTGGCAACCATTCTCGCTTAAACGTGTAATTACGCTGTAACTACCGTTAAACAAAATTTGTGAATGAAAGAGCCAGGGAAGGAAACTACTATTCGCCAAATGATATATCCGAGATTATCAAGATTGTAGATTACTCGCGCGGCGTGTAGTATTCTTAGAATTGTTCTTAAATCAGTATTTTAATTTTGTAAATACAGACATGTTAAGTAGCTGAGTGACGAGAGCGCACGTAAGACTTTAATATGAGGCATCCAAATTCCCAGTAAATGCCAACCATGCTTGTAAAGCTATTAGCATGGTACTCTCAAGCGGAATGGGAGAAGTTGACATTAGCTGGAGTTACATTAGCCAGAGTTCAACTAGAAAGGCAAACAAACAGAGTTCCATCGCTTACATGAACTGAACTTGATAAAACCTTCCACACTGGACTTCTACTGTTTGGAGAGGATGGAACGTCCACGTGAATGTTCCACTCCAAGCTTGCAAATATTATAACAACAGGAAACACAATATAAATGCAGTACCAATTGGCTGTTTTCATGTGCGTAATGCAGCAATATCTGGAATTCACAAATGCTAATAAGAACGCAGTGATCACTTACCCGAACAGTAGTTACGTCGCCATGATTTAGAAATTCAATCTATCACCGCTCAGAATAGTAGTGACATCATGCTGTCTCTCAATAGACAAGCATACAGCGTAATCGACGCGGTACTGACGTGGATAAACACTAGTCTAATTTCTATCAGAACGCAGAATAAGTTCGGATGACTCGGCATAGTGTTCGAAGTTGGTTATTGCTCCTCAGAATTTCCCCCTGAATGTGTGAATACATATCGTCTGATTAAAAGTATCCGACAAATCAGTAGTGGTCGTTTGTGTGAGGTATGTCCAACCTTCGCGTCTGTGGAAGAATGACAGCCCACTCTTCCTCAAGGACTGAAACTGGAGCAGGTGGTATGCGGGATGCGGGATTTTTAGTGATGTCAACGTTATAACTCGTCCCAAAGGGTATCCGTTGTATTCAATTCGGGAATCTGGGCAGGCCACCCCATTTCAAGAATACGAGTATTGCTGCCTAAAACCCGCTGCCTCACCTATCCTCGCTTCTGACAGAGTGCATTGTCATGCTGAACAATGAGTCATCGTCCCCGAAATGTTCCACTGCTGTGCGCGGTGATATCTATTGCTGTCCTCTCACGTCTAGTCTTTTCTCTAGAGAAAAAGGGGAACATCCCTTGACCACGAAAAACATCCCTATACCATAACACCACCTCGTCCGTGTTTCACTGTTGGCATTACATATGCTGGCAGAAAGCGTTTTACAGACATTCACCAAACCCTTAACATTCGGTCAGATAGCCACAGATTATAGCGTGATTCATCACTCCAAATCACTTGTTTTTAGTCACCTACTGTCTATTGGCGTTGCTGCTCTTTTCACCACGTCAAGCGTCACTTTCAACTCACCACAGAAATGTGTGGCATGTGGAAAGCTTCTCGACCGTTGTACACGCTTTGTTAACCCTCTACTGTAGTGGCTGGACTGCAGATAGTACTTTGGGACTCTCGAGTAATTCCTTCCGCTGATTTCACACCATTTTGTACAACAAACAGCCTTAATACACGACTGTCGCTGGACCTCAGTAAATGAAGTCTTCCTGTTCCTGATTTAGATGTGGTTCATTTCTCGCGTTTACACTTCAGAATCACATTACCAACAGTCACCTTGTGCACATTCAAATGGGCTCAAATGTCGTTGATGGATTTGTTACTCAGGTGACATTCAACGACTGCTCCACGTTCGAAGTTATTGGGTCATTCGGAGCGACTGATTCTGCACTGACAAAAAAATATTCCCTGTCTCTTTTTATGGTGGTGGATGCTTTTGATTAGGTAGTCTGTATTACGAGCACCGAACTCAGTACTATCAGGGTCGCACCTCAGTACGTCTGTTCGCCGTGATAACGAGTTAGCAAGGCCAGTGTGCCGAAGTAATGCAATCTATACCCTCGCACTTAAGAGTATCGCCCCGAGGCCATGAACACGCAGAAACTACGAACTGGTGGCTTGACATATCCCTCCATATACCGCCAGAAAAAAAAAAATTGTCTACCCTTTGGAGGTTTCCAGTTCACTCGAGATTTCTTGTTCCAACAGCGCGTATGGAGCATATGAAATTATTACATTTACATATCAATAGAAGAAGCGGTACTGAAGTACCTGATCTCGACTCATGCTGGTATTTGTACAGCTCAGTTGTCTTTAGGAAGCAGGAGGTGTCTCCGTGGCTTGGTTGCCTGCTTGTTTTACACGTTTGCACTATACTGAGCCGTCCGCACTTGGTAGCTGAAGGGTCAGCCCGACGGACTTTCATATCTCACGGCCCGGCTTCGATTCCCGGCTAGGTCGGAGATTTTCTCCGCTCAGGGACTGGGTGTTGTGTTGTCCTTATCATCATTTCATCCGCATCGACACGCAAGTCGCCGAAGTGGCGTCAATTCGGAAGTCTAGCACCGGGCGAACGGTATATCCGACGTGAGGCCATAGCCACACGGCATTTACCATAGTGAGCCTTCTGGTTGTGAGCATTGTGTATTAAATGTTAGACACAGACGGGCCCTCTGGTAGCTATGCCGCTGCCCCCAGGTGGCATATGCAGTCATCGAAGCGAAATCGACGTCGTCTTTCCAGGTGTAGCATCTTCTTTATTTTCGGTAATGTATTTTCGCGGCGAGTTTGCTGGTCTAGTAGAATTCGGCCGTGCAGTCGTAGAAAATCCATTTCTTCAACTGATGCTACGGCTGCATACTTTGCCACTTTCGGACTTACTAGGCAAACTGGAAAAATTATACGTCAGCACGCTCGGAACATGATGGATGTGATAACTCGACAGTTCCCTGTTCTGATGCTTGGAGCTTGGAGCTATTGATCTACTCGGGTCTTATATGGCAGCGAACGTAAGAGCCTTTACGCATAAATCTACCTGCAGTATATTCATAACATGAGCAAAGTAGTATAAAAATGTCACCATTTATATATTTATTTGTTACTTGTGAACTATTAATATCAGAGGTTCAGTTTATTTAAGTGCTTATCATTCTAATTTTTTTGTTTTTATGATTTTAATTTTAATAATTATGCTCTCTGCAGTTTTTTGTCTTTCTCAGAAGAGTTTATCACACTACTTTGTGATATTATTCGATGTCTCAGTACCTCTTCATGTAGACCTACGAAAGATTGAGAAGTTGCGGTAGGAGTGATCTGTGATACACCGCAGCTGCAACAGCACTAGTAGCCAGTAGTTCAGTCATGCAAATATTCCCCCTTCTGCAATACCGGCAGAGTAGAAGCAAGGACTTCTTTCAGCCTGTGACACACGCAGTTGGTACGGCGAGTGACCTCGGCGTCTCTGTTAACGGACACAGGTAGGACGTTTCGGCGGCTCAGATACTCAGTCTGTGACATGCCTGGAGAGACGTTGTTGTCCTGCTGCTTTGCGTTATCGTTGTCGCTCTATGCGACACAGATAGGGCAACAAGCTTCAGAATGGTTCAAATGGCTCTGAGCACTATGGGACTTAACATCTGTGCTCATCAGTCCTCTAGAACTTAGAACTACTTAAACCTAACTAACCTAAGGACATCACACACATCCATGCCCGAGGCAGGATTCGAACCGGCGACCGTAGCAGTCGCACGGTTCCAGACTGAGCGCCGAGAACCGCTAGACCACCGCGGCCGGCGGCAACAAGCTTAAAAGCTTTTACGCGTGTTCGTAACGTGAACGAAGTAGTACAAAAAAAGTTTGTGTGAGAAAATGGAGCATCTACAGCCTTCCTTACGATGTCAGTTATTGTAGAAATACCAGCGTCAGCTACGGCCTGAAGATGGTACAGTGAAGCACCGAAACCGCTAGCCGTACGAAAATGACATCATAAGGCTACAGGTGTTTCATTTTCTTACACAGATAAAAAGCCGCTATTTACTTTTACAGCCGGTTCATAGCCTTAGAACCGGCCGCTTCTCGATGACCGCGTTGTCCACAGTTACAGACTAGTATAAGCCCAATCTGAGCCACCGTGTCGCACTCATCCGACAATTTGTCACGGTAATCAGTCTGAGGACTTAAATTTGCGTTGCAGTCGGTTACTGTTGTCAGTTTCTGACGACGTGCCAATCACTTCTCGTCGCCACAGGTGCTGTCGGTCACCGATTTCAGCACATTTGCGAGCTGAAAGGTCGCCCACTTGCTGTTCGTGTTGCACATTAGTAACCTCGCAGACAGAATTAATAGTAACCTCAGACTTTTCGCACATGATACAGTTATCTGTAATGAAATAATGTCTACCAAATTGTGTAAGAAATTGCAAAAATCTGTCGAAGTTACAAAAGTAATTTTCTTTATTGATGATTAGTTTTGAGCCCTAAGCTCATTATGAAATCATCCCGTAAAATAGAAAACAAATAACACAGCATGAAGGTGACTGATGAAAACTGGTACTTACCACTAAGCCTTTCAATGCCATCCAATGCGACAGCCATACGCTTGCTCGTTTTAGTTAAAGACTTGTAAAATAGTGCTGGACGGAACCTCAATCACCTAACTGAGAGCCGGCCGAGGTGGCCGAGCGGTTCTAGGCGCTACAGTCTGGAACCGCGCGACCGCTACGGTCGCAGGTTCGAATCCTGCCTCGGGCATAGATGTGTGTGATGTCCTTAGGTTAGTTAGGTTTAAGTAGTTCTAAGTTCTAGGGGACTGATGACCTTAGAAGTTAAGTCCCATAGTGCTCAGAGCTATTTGAACCATTTTGAACCTAACTGAGATGTCGCAGTGTGGAAGGTATTGGGAAGACGAGGATAGGGGCATTCATCGGAACTGTGACGTCTAGCAGCAGTTTCATTTTACATATTGTCTTCCTTCTCTCTTTTTTTCAGTTATCCATAAAATGATAAACCGCATTTGAGGTAACAAGTATTACAAAATATTTCAAATGCAAACAAAATATTCACAAGTAGACATTTAAGTTAAAGTCTGTAACGGAAACAAAAGCCGTCTATACGTTATCATCCAGATCCATAATCGGCAATCTGATGAAACAAATTTTGAACGCCCGTGTAGGCATTTTTTTTTTTCTCATCGGTCTTCTGACTGGTTTGATGCTGCCCGCTTCGAATTCCTCCCCTTTTCGAACGTCTTCATCTCGTAGCATAGTAGCACCTACGTTCTCTATTAGTTGCTGGAAGTTTTCCAATCTCTGGCGGCCTCTACAGTTTTTGCCCTCTACAGCTCCCTCTAGTACCGTGGAAGTGATTCTCTGATGTCTTAGCAGATATCCTATCATTCGGTAATAGTGCAAAAACAAAATTTTCAGAACATCAGCAAATACATCCTGAGACAAAAATTTTTTCAGACAGCCTAGTACGATATGGCAAGACACGAAACAGGAAGATAAGAAACTCCTACATTATTAAAACCATACGCTCAGGAATGAAACGATTACATAAAGTCAGGCATCAAACAGTCGTAAACAACGTACTCAAGGATAAATGATTACATAAAGTCGGAATTAAAAAGACAACTACGTAGACCACGGCAAGATATGAAAAGTCCACGTAAATAAAAACACAGGTAGGTACAAAACAGTTCCATAAAGATCATCGAAGTTGTGGTAAAACCACACAGTCAGTTATAAAATCATTACATAGATTCGGACACATTAGAAGTAACGGATGCCTTTGAACTACTGGTAAGAAAGCCCAGCTCTATGCAAGAAAGAGCACATATTCATACAATTTGTAAATTATCGTTCGTACATGTACTGTTTTTATCAAGCTGTAGAACTTGATTCTTTTATCTCTCAGCAAGTGAATGTAGACCAGATATCAATATAAAACATTAAGATATTAATGTAACAGCATATTTCTGATAGAACTTCAAAATAATGCTCCACTTTAAAATATATTTATGGCTATAAAAAGGAAACGTCACCTATTGTAAAACTAAGTTCCCTTAGAATATTGAGCATGAACCCAAAATACACCACTCTCCAGTTTTCATGCCTATACCGATCAGTAAGGTGAGCCTACTAACCAAATTAACGGCCCAAAAATGGTTATGTACTATATAAAGGA
The DNA here is from genome assembly GCF_021461385.2 of Schistocerca piceifrons. Lineage (NCBI taxonomy): Eukaryota > Metazoa > Arthropoda > Insecta > Orthoptera > Acrididae > Schistocerca > Schistocerca piceifrons. The sequence goes on from NC_060141.1 coordinate 87,766,508, forward strand.
ACCTTTTTGAAAATTAGTTCTATGAAGTATCTAACCCGATACCCAAACATACGCAAGGTGGATGCAGGGGCGTGGGAAGGTCAGAGGGAGTGGAAGGGGGTCGGGAGGGGAGCGAATACGGGGTGACCAAAAGGAGATCTGACTTCAAATCTGAAGTTGTGATTGTTGTGATAGCTCAGCAAATAAATAGAAGCAATCGGTGCATTGGCTCAGATAATCTCAGAGCGCAACACAATTGTATTCATCTAGTCACTTAAGGAACAACATCGTCAAGCAAGAGATAATTTTAAGAGCATCCACACCCATCTAACTCACCTGTATAATCAAGGGAGGATGGGAGAGGGGAGGAAGGGAGAGGGGGTCGTGGTTGATGAGGAATAGAGAAACAGATAATGGTTATGGATTAGAAGCAAGGACCTGGATTTAAAACCAAAGCTAGGAAAGCATTGATAGCTAAGCGAATAGAATAAAGTAATCAACACACTGGCATACAGCACAGCATATGTATAACTGTATTCATTACTTCCTTAATGTATAATGCCAGCAAAAAGTTGCACAAATATTTAGTCAGGTCTTGATAGGATTTCAAAATGGTGCAAAAATGGCAACTCACTTGAAAATTCAAAAATGTAGAATTATGCACTTCACAAAACGACAAAAACATTGTACCCTAGGTCTACACTGATCTGCAGTCGGAATCAGTAGGGATTTCAAAAAGAATCATCACACGGCCTCAGTCGTACGAAAATCAGATGGCAGACTGCGGTCATTGACAGAATGCTACGGAATCGGTCTACAAAGAAGAATGCACACAAAACACTTGTGCGACGTACCCTAGAATATTGCTCGAGTGTACGGGACCTTTACCAAGTACGACAAACAACAGGTACAAAGAAGGGCATCGCGAATGGTCACATGTTTGATCAAGGAGAGAGTGTCAGCAAGATGTTGGAAGAACTACAATGGCAGTCGCTTGAAGACGGATGCAAACTGTACCGTGAAAGCCTGTAACCTCCCCCCTCACTTATCGACCTTAATGACAGTGAGAAATTAAACCGCGTGTAGCTAATGGAAATTTGGGAAAAGCAATCGACACCGAAGTTAATCTATCGGTAAAGAGGGAGGAAAGGGTTACATCTAATAGAAAGGAAAAATGCAAATGAATCTGGTGGAAATTAATTTTGAAAAGGGGTAAAGTTAATAAAGAAAGAAAATGTGCGGCCGTTACGTTAACAATTAACTAGCGGTAATTAGATATTTGAGATTTGGGGGAAATCACGGTCGCCAGTCCTAAGGACAATTACTATAGTAACTGAAAAAGAAAGGTTATTACACATATAATTAACACTAGAAGCGTGGCAACTGAAGGTTGACACGTGTAGTGTGAAATCTGAAAGTTTGTCAGAAGTAATAAATTTCGCTACACTCTGACTTAATTTAGCAAAAGAATTAATAAAACCGGAAAATCGTAAGTTAATTTAGTGACTGAAGTTAATAGTGAGCTTTCTTTCTGAAGCACATCGAAATCCAGTAAAATACGGTTAGTCTTGGACTACCTCAACAATCATTTCAAAAGCAACTTGACTCTACGCAATTTAGAAACAACAGATTTAACTTTGAACTTGAATTAAATTATTCTGAACTATTAACAATAGTAAAATTTAGTACGTACCAAGCTGAGCTGCAGTCACAGGTAAGCTAAAATATGCTAACAAAACTCGCACTCTAAATTTGTGCTCGTGTAATCTAAATATTGTAGCCAGCTACTGAACTTTGAAATTAAAGCAGTGAAATCTAATTATATTATTTCAATGCTGGCGTTTGAATTTCAACGACACTCGGGTTCATTTCGAAAAGGAAGGGACCCTGCTTGGCAATGCAATTGGGACAATGAGCAACAAAGGTTCATGCTAAGTTGCTGTAATTTTGCGAGGCAAATGGAACAATTTGAAAAGCTGAGGTCTGCCATACAGTTCTGAAACTTTACGTGCTTTTAGTCTTCCTTGTTGGTTGATTGAAGGTTTGAAGCCGTCGATCGAGGAGGTGGCGACAGTCACTCATTGTCGGCCGTCGCTGTTGCAGAAGCTGGATGTTGGCGCGCCTTCTTCTCGACACGGTCACCAGGCGAAACGGGCTCTTGATGTGCGCCAGCTAATGCTTCCCGTCCGCGACACCATGTCAGAAACTATCATCGCGAGTCGAGCGCAATTACATGCTGCCAAACCCCGAAAGCGCGGCAACTCGCGGGAGCGTCACACAACACCTGCTCCACTCGCTACTCCCGCCAGACTCTCACTGTTCTGCCCGCGCTCCACGCGGCAGAGTTAACACTACCAAAGATCCTACACACTTTGATTCGTCACACGACCTATCGACGTAATCGTTCGATAGCAGTTTTCCCTAGGCAAGACCCAGCGTAAAAATACAAATAATATTTACGAAACAAACCAATTATACATCGACATGAGTGCATAAATATATATATACAAACAGTAAAACAATTACAATATATAAAGAGACAGAAATGTCATATCTTGAGGTAACAAAACAAGGAAAAAAAATAATAGTACAATAGATGGAAATAGGAGTATATGCATTTCCGGCGTTACACGTGCCCCACATTGTCTGAGGATGTTCGTGTAACGTAAACAGACTCAGAAAATGTCCCAAAAAAGAAACAGCGGAAATGCATATGCTCAAAACATCAACAAAATTTAGCATTCGTCTAATTAATCATAAATCAATTTTTAGACCATAATAATTGAGTGGGGACATTCCTAATCTTATTCCACTCTGTCATCTTGCACAAAATAAAACAGGTTTACAACATATTAAAATTCATAGAAAACATAGAAAATGGTTTAGCTATTCTAAAATTGTCAAAATTCCCAACAGTATCAAGAAATGGAATACTATTTACAAAATTAATCAGAGTACATGGTCATAAAAACAGGTAGATCAAAATACGCAAATTAATAATTAATTACATAGAATACACATTTTTACATAACCCTTTCATAATTAATATTCTCGTCATGGGAGTCCATTAAACGCTAAACAAGAAAATAACACACATCAGATCGAAAAAACCATAAATATTGACAGTAGAATTCTTTCAGCTGTCCAGGAAGAAAAACAATTCCGCCTTCCGTACTCGCAAGTACAAAGAATGCCGACAGCGGCCCAAGAGCCAACAGCGGCACAAGAGCCGACAGCGGCTCGCCTCGCCAGTATTGTTGCGCCCGCGTGTGCGGCACGCTTGATCTCACTCGCCCTTGTGACGGCGTTTCCAGAACGTCCGTTTCACTGAATTCTTTCGGTAAAACTCACTCCCGAGTAATCTCAAGGAGTCCATTAACACTATCACAGTGGATAACTCAACACTGTCCATCATCACACATGTACAAGCCTGAAACTTAAAACAGCGTCTAAGTACATCGGCAATAACTAGTAAAACACATATTCATGGAATCTTAAAGCTAGTTACAAAATCATATTTACATTGCTTAATCTACTGTGACTCAGCTGAAAACTTAAACTAGCAGCTTGGATTTTTAAATTGATTAATATTCAGTAACTCTTAAATCATTTAATCAACATAAATTACTTATTAATTACAACTTCTTTAATGACCTCTAGGTCAGGCAAAAGCATCGCCACATGGCACATCCTTAAATCTTACACTCTATATTACATACTGTACAAATTACCCTATCTGTGGTACTAATCAATCCTTGGTTGGTACAATTTCAGGTCTACAGTGTGAGGTATACCAATGACTTTATATGGTCCATTATAAACAAACTTAAATTTAGAGATTTCATTGTCTATCTCTCTCGATTTCTCATGAGCTTTTACAAGTACTAAGTCTCCGATTGCGAACTTAGCAAAACGCGCTTTAGCGTCATGACGACGTATGCGAGCATCAGCTTTTAGCTTCATTACTTCTCGCAAACGATCTTTTTTCACACCAATACTAATGTCAATCCGTGGAGGGAATTTGATTATCTCTTCCACTAAACTTTTACTTCTGTCATCCAACAGGATTTCCTCTGGAGAAAATCCCGTCGATTCATGTCTCAAGGTGTTCATAATTCTCTCAAATACTGCTACATATTTGCCCCATGCCCTATGGTTGTGATGGCAGTAGGTACGGGAAAGTCGGCCTCGTCTTTGTTCGTGTGTTACGTTTGACACACCTTCTACAATACTTTCCAATTCACTTTCTACATTATTGTCAATGCCGAGATTCCTCACATTACAGTAGTTCAAACTCATACCTACGTCAATGTCATCCGGCCAGTTAACAATGTGTATAGGCTGGTATTGCCTATGCACACCGTCTCCTGCCTCGTCAAAACTAACTACTATTGTTTTATCTTGTGACGTACATGTCAAAGTTTTGCTTTCGCAATTAATCACTGCACGGTACTTTAATAGCCAATCTAACCCAATAATTACTACCGTACTTAAGTCTGGCACGACGACAAACTCTTGTTCAAATCGTGCCCCACATATCTCGAAGTTGACAAAATTTGTTTCGTGACCGGTTTACTGGCCTTCCCAGTAGCACCGATAATTTTCACTCCTGTTACTGGCATAACTACGATGCCAGGTCTGTCTTTCAGTAACTCAAATATTTTGCCAGATACAGCACTCAATTCTGCACCGGTGTCAATCAACACGTTTAGTTGTAGGTCGGGCATATTAACAGACACTACTATCTGTCCTGTCTACACTTGTCCTCGACTGTTTCTTTATTTTCCCACAGTAAATCCTCGTCTATATCCAGGTCATTCCAGAAAAAACCATCCGGCTTTGATCCTAAATCCGGTTTATCTGGCGGCTTTTTCAGCCTCTGTTCACATACAGTTTTAATTTCAACACGTTTGTCCTGAGGCTTAGTCTGTAGCGTCGCCTCCAATACCGAAACCTTTTCCTGTAACTCGTCAACTAGTGAGTGTTGCTTTGCTATCAATTCACTAATTGTCACCTTCGTTGATTCCTCTTTAATCAGATTGATCTCATCTGCCAATCTACCTGGAGACATGTGCCCAGTAGTATCTGCAATTACTTCCTCTAGATCTGCGCAACCCACACTGCTACCGTCTGACCGCATAACGTCAGCTCTAACCTCATACACACTGTAATCTATGTGGTTTTCTACCAATCGTGTCCGGCTATCACTAAAATTTTCGTAATCTTTCTCCTTAATACTCTCGCAATGTTTAAACTGGATGTTCGCGTCGGATGGGTCGGCTACTTCTACCACTACAACTTTCGGTAAAGTCTGCCGGTTAGGGCCAGAACTTTCCGTTACTACTTCAACATTCAACTCCTGCGGGACGAAACACGACGCATCTTGCTCGTGCTCCCCATTAACATCAACTATTTCTAGTAAAGTCTGCCGGTTAGGGCCAGAACTTTCTATCACTTCACAATCACTATCTTCCTGCGGGACGAGACGCGGCAAATCCTGCCCGCGCTCCCCATAAACACTTCTCCCGTACAGGCCCCTATAATCTCTTAGTTCGTCGTATAAGCGACCGAACTGCCTTAACCAGACCTCATCCCTCTCTGCATCTCCTCGCTCGATGACGGACGTTTTATCCGACACCTGATCTTCTTTCAACACTTGCGAATCATTCTTAAACTCAATCTCCAGTTTCGCTGTGGGTATTACAGCTGCCACTTTATAATCGATTTCCGGAACACTACTTAAATTGTTCTCACTGACAGTGAATGTACTTCCTACTGCCGTGTCTACAGCTGATCTACTACTGGTGGGCGCACTCCTTTCTCCTAACACTGGCACACTCTCCCGCCGTTGATTATTCCATACGGAATTTTCATAACGACGACACCTGGGTTTTCTCCTGTTATTGGGCCGCCAAAATTTCTCCACGCCCGGTCGGCCCCTCACCGGCGCGGCTAATGGTTTCCCTGTCTCGTCCCAGCAGATACGGTCCCCGGATGCTGCTGAGGCGGCTGATCACACCCTCTGGCGTTATTACTATTCTGTGAATCCCGTATCACGTTAGTATGATACTGGTTTCCGTCATTCCTGTTATTATTTGCATTGTACCGATTGTTATTACGATCCGAACCATTATTGTTATTGCTGCCATGGTTGCGGTATGCATTATTCCCATGGTTATCGTTGCTGTGGTACCCGTTGTTGTTACCACGGCCTCTACCACTGTCGCGATTATTGCGCCAATAGTCCTCGTCCTCAACTCTTCCCAGGAAATCATTGATTGTCCTGTGATTGCTCCCTACGTAGCGTTTTGTATCATCTGGAAGCTTCTTGTAGAGTTCCCAGACTATTTCGGATTCCGAGCGGCGGTCACGCAAATATTCCAACTTGCGGATCCAGCCCTCACAAAACTCCTTCATTGAACCGCGCGAATTCGCATCGAAAGGCCTCGATACGACAAATTCGCGCCAGACACTTTGCTGTTTTTGCTCTGACCAGTATTCAGCCAGAAACAAATTTTTAAATTCGTCAAAAGTCAGGTTCGTAATGTTGAGGTTTAAGCCCCAACGCTTGGCATCACCAGCCAACACATCAATAATCGCATTAATTTTTCTCTCATCAGTCCATGATCTGGGTAAAACTCTTTCACAATTTTTAATGAAATCCGTCGGGTGTATACCGCCTTTTTTCAAGGGGTCGAACCGCTCTTCTTTCGTCAACAACTCCGAACTATGTGCACAGATTGGCACATAGCTCTGTTTTTCGTCAAGTTTCCTTTCTAATTCCGACACCCTCGTAATCACTTGGCAAGTGGTTGTCGCAAGCGTTTCCACTTCCCTCTTTTTCTCTTCGCAGGTATTAGCCTGCTTCGTCACTTTGGTATCTACTTCGGATACTAAAGCCTTTAAAGTTTCCACCTTCTTTTGATCCTCTTTTTTCACTAATTGAATTTGTTCCGTCACCTTATTCCCGATGATCGGAGCAACTGATTCTCCTACACTTTTCTCGATTCTGCTAATTTCAGAATTAAAACGAGTATTATGCTCGCAATTTCCGCCTGAACGCCTATCATTTCCTGTTTAAGATTACCGATTTCGGTATTAATTACAACAATATCTTCTTTGATTTTATCAACTTTTGTGTTAACAACTCCAACATTGTTGTTAACAACGTTAATAGCTTTGTTCTGATTGTCTAGCATCCGTTCAAATTTTTCAGACTGAGCTTCTTGCTTGACCGATTGACTCTTGATTTAGTTAATCAAAACGTTCAATAAATCAGTTAAATTCCCGGAAACTACCGGTTTTACTTCCGTAGCGGCTTCCTCTTTAATTGTCCCCCCGTATTCGTCATCAAGGGATTCAGATTTGATTTTCACTTCTGATTCCGAAACATTTTCTAAAGTTTGGAATTCCATTTCTGCTCTTTGTTGCGTTTCGGCGGTCGCGTCTTTCATGCCAGCCGCCTGCCCCTGAACAATGGGTACCGCGGTGCGCGTTTCCCACTGTTCGACCGATTGTTCCGTATCCAAGTCTACCAAATTTTGGCAATTGTTGCCTTCACTCATTTTAATAATTTTCAATATAACTGCCAAATCTCAAATAATTAGGATTCCTCACACGAGTATTCTCGCTGACGTATCGACCATTTCGTAACCAGTACTTTGTTACGAGATTTGCACAATGCAAAATTCGTGTCCAGAACAACCTCAAATTTGAAGATTGTCCTGTCACCAGGTCGCCACGTGTAACCTCCCCCCTCACTTATCGACCTTAATGACAGTGAGAAATTAAACCGCGTGTACCTAATGGAAATTTGGGAAAAGCAATCGACACCGAAGTTAATCTATCGGTAAAGAGGGAGGAAAGGGTTACATCTAATAGAAAGGAAAAATGCAAATGAATCTGAAGGAAATTAATTTTGAAAAGGGGTAAAGTTAATAAAGAAAGAAAATGTGCGGCCGTTACGTTAACAATTAACTAGCGGTAATTAGATATTTGAGATTTGGGGGAAATCACGGTCGCCAGTCCTAAGGACAATTACTATAGTAACTGAAAAAGAAAGGTTATTACACATATAATTAACACTAGAAGCGTGGCAACTGAAGGTTGACACGTGTAGTGTGAAATCTGAAAGTTTGTCAGAAGTAATAAATTTCGCTACACTCTGACTTAATTTAGCAAAAGAATTAATAAAACCGGAAAATCGTAAGTTAATTTAGTGACTGAAGTTAATAGTGAGCTTTCTTTCTGAAGCACATCGAAATCCAGTAAAATACGGTTAGTCTTGGACTACCTCAACAATCATTTCAAAAGCAACTTGACTCTACGCAATTTAGAAACAACAGATTTAACTTTGAACTTGAATTAAATTATTCTGAACTATTAACAATAGTAAAATTTAGTACGTACCAAGCTGAGCTGCAGTCACAGGTAAGCTAAAATATGCTAACAAAACTCGCACTCTAAATTTGTGCTCGTGTAATCTAAATATTGTAGCCAGCTACTGAACTTTGAAATTAAAGCAGTGAAATCTAATTATATTATTTTAATGCTGGCGTTTGAATTTCAACGACACTCGGGTTCATTTCGAAAAGGAAGGGACCCTGCTTGGCAATGCAATTGGGACAATGAGCAACAAAGGTTCATGCTAAGTTGCTGTAATTTTGCGAGGCAAATGGAACAATTTGAAAAGCTGAGGTCTGCCATACAGTTCTGAAACTTTACGTGCTTTTAGTCTTCCTTGTTGGTTGATTGAAGGTTTGAAGCCGTCGATCGAGGAGGTGGCGACAGTCACTCATTGTCGGCCGTCGCTGTTGCAGAAGCTGGATGTTGGCGCGCCTTCTTCTCGACACGGTCACCAGGCGAAACGGGCTCTTGATGTGCGCCAGCTAATGCTTCCCGTCCGCGACACCATGTCAGAAACTATCATCGCGAGTCGAGCGCAATTACATGCTGCCAAACCCCGAAAGCGCGGCAACTCGCGGGAGCGTCACACAACACCTGCTCCACTCGCTACTCCCGCCAGACTCTCACTGTTCTGCCCGCGCTCCACGCGGCAGAGTTAACACTACCAAAGATCCTACACACTTTGATTCGTCACACGACCTATCGACGTAATCGTTCGATAGCAGTTTTCCCTAGGCAAGACCCAGCGTAAAAATACAAATAATATTTACGAAACAAACCAATTATACATCGACATGAGTGCATAAATATATATATACAAACAGTAAAACAATTACAATATATAAAGAGACAGAAATGTCATATCTTGAGGTAACAAAACAAGGAAAAAAAATAATAGTACAATAGATGGAAATAGGAGTATATGCATTTCCGGCGTTACAAGCCTATTTAAAAAGTTTCGAGAATCCAAGTTATAAGTCTAGGAATATACTGTAACTCCATATGTATCACTCCATAGCATTCGCGAACACAAGATGATCCCAGCTACAGCACGCGCAGAGACATTTAAGCAATCACTCTTTCCGTGCTCCATGCTTGAATGGAAGGGGAAAAGCCGTAATAACTGGTGCAATGGGCTGTCACTCTGCCTTGCACTTCACAGTGGTTTACAGAGCATGGATGTAGATGCACATATGTGTGCGTAGCCCAGTGCTTCTCAGGTGATTGGTCCTGAGTGGAATCGTATGTTAGCTAGTATACGCTTCCCCTTCTGCCACCATCATCAACATTAGCTGCAAAGCAATACGTACTTGAATTTTCTTTGAACATTTTCATTTTTAAAATTATGAAAGTTATATAATACTTTTTGTGGTGATTTTACTAAATCACGAACTAATGTGCCAATATGACTTCTTTTATGGAATGATGCAACTATTTTCGATGCATCACGAGTGCCACCTACAACTTCTTCTCAGAAGAGAAAGTTAGCTATCCTCATTGAGGGCAGACACTTGGTACAACACATGCTTCCTCTGCAGTTTTCCTTTCCCTAGAAACACTCTGCATCCCTTGTAAAATCAAACAAATTGAAATGTGTTTACTGTACTCAAGCCTTCTATCTGTAAATCGCTTGATTACTAAATTCCTTATTTGTTAACTGGCAGAAACTGAAAGACTTCAAGCTGCTAAGGCTTTGTGTCCGACCATTCCGCCTTCCCGTGACAACGGGAGTTCGCTTATACCTTCATTCCCATCAACAATTTTTACCCTCGACACTTCTCTCAATTAAAAATTGACGATTCTTTGATACCTCAGGACGTCTCGTGAAAACATCCTTTCTATTGGACAAATTGTGCTATTAACTTTTCAGCCTCAGATAGGTACAATACCTTCTCATTAATACGATCCGATCTGCCCATATAATCTTGAGCGTCCCACTGTTCCACTTTATTTCAAAAGCTATTCTCTCCCCCTTTCAAACGTTTATCGTCCATGTCGCACTTTCTTATAATGATATTGACAACTGCCTTCAGCGACTGATGACCTCAGATGATAAGTCCCATAGTGCTCAGAACTGCCTTCAGCACGGACTTCAAAACATTTAAATTGCTACTCTACTTTAAAAAATTCTTTTTTTCTGCGAACGACCATTTCGCTGGTGCCAGCCTGCATTACCTCAGCCATCATCAGTAAATAATAGTAAAACATGTGTACTACTTTTAGCGCCTCGTTTGCTAATACATTCCCTGCCTATTTTTATTTGATTACATTGCATTATCTTCGTATTGTTGACGTTTATGTTACCACCTCTTTTTAAGACACCGTCTCTTAGGTTCAACTTGTAACGCCGGAAATACATATCCTCCTATTGCCATCTATTGTACTATAAATTTTTTCCTTGTTTTGTTACCTGACGATTTGACATTTCTGTGTCTTTGTATATTGTAATTGTTTTACAATTTGTATATATATTTATGCATTTATGTCGACGTATAATTGGTTTGTTTTGTAAATATTATTTGTATATTTACGCTGGGTCTTGCCTAGGGAAAACTATGCTATCGAACGATTACATCGATAGGTCGTGTGGAGAACCAAAGTGTTTAGGATCTTTGGTAGTGTGAACTCTGCCGCGTGGAGCGCGGGCAGAGCAGAGTCTGGCTGGAGTAGTGCAGTGGAGCAGGTGTGTTGCGTGACGCTCCCGCGAGTTGCCGCGCTTTCGGGGTTTGGCAGCATGTAATTGCGCTCGACTTGCTATGATAGTTTCTGGCATGGTGTCGCGGACAAGAAACATTAGCTGGCACACATCAAGAGCCCGTTTCGCCTGGTGACCGTGTCGAGAAGAAGGCGCGCTAACATCCAGCTTCTGCAGCAGCGACGGCCGACAATAAGTGACTGTCGCCGCCTCCTCGATCGACGACTTCAAACCTTCAATCAACCAACAAGGAAGACTGGAAGCACGTCAAGTTTTAGAACAGTATGGCAGGCCTCAACTTTTTAAACTGTTCCATTTGCATCACTAAAATACAGCAACTTAGCATGAATCTTTGTTGCTCATTGTCCCAACTGCATTACCAAGCAGGGTCCCTTCCTTTTCCGGAATGAACCCGAGTGTCGAAATTCAAACGCCAGCATTAAAGTAATATCATTCCACTTCACTGATTTAATTTCAAAGCTCAGTTAAAGTATTCATAGCTGGCTACAATAACCAAACAGAACTATATTTAGATTGCACAAGCACAAATTAAGAGCGCGAGTTTTGTTACCATATTTTAGCTTACCTGTGACTGCAGCTCAGCTTGGTACTTACTAAATTTTACTATCGTTAATTGTTCAAAATCATTTAATTCAGGTTCAAAGTTAAATATCTTATTTCTAAATTGCGTACATACAAGTTGTTTTTGAGATAGTTGTTGAGGTAGCCCAAGACCAACCTTATTTAATTTAATTTCGTAGTGCTTCAGAAACAAAGTTCACAACCCGTGTCAATCATCAGTTGCCTCGCATTTAGTGCTAATTATGTGTGCATTAAGCTTTCTTTTTCAGTTATTATAGTAGTTGTCCATAGGACTGGCGACCGTAATTTTCCCCGAATCTCAAATATATAATTAATGCCAGATAATTGTTTACGTAACGAACACATCTTTACTTTCTTTATTAACTTTACCCTTTTTCAAAATTAACTTCCTCCAATTTCATTCGTATTTTTCCTTTCATTTAGATGTAACCCTTCCTCCTTTTTTAACGACAGATTAACTTCGGTGACTATTGCTTTTACCAAATTTCCATTAGGTACACGCGGTTTAATTTTTCACTGTCATCAAGGTCGATAAGAGAGGTGAAGGCTACAAACTGCCCTTCGAAATTCTTTTTTTTTCTCTACGTAATACAAATAGTAGGCGTACTCGGTTGGCTAAAGAGCAACGTGCGAAAGAAAGTTCCGCTGGAGACGAGCGACAGGGGCACAGTATTAGTTTCCGAGTGTGCGCGTACCGGCAGGAAAGTAGGCGCGAATTGGCCATCCTCGCTGGATGTAGGGAGTGACGCTTACGCTGCTACGCTCTACGCTGAGACTGGTGTGCTGGGCGCGCTACGGCCCGCTGGCTGCTCGCTGTTACTCGCAGCTGGTTGCACACGAGGCTGCCGGTCAGAGCAGCCGCCGAGGTGGGTCGATGGCCGAACACGGCGCGGCGCTCCCTGGAAAGTGGACTCCCTGTCACCCGTGTGTGTGTGTGTGTGTGTGTGTGTGTATGTGTGTGTGTGTGTGTGTGTGTGTACGTGCGCGCGAGTGAGAAGCACACGAAGCCACACTCTTGTCATCTCCGCGCTACTGCACTCCACGTGTTACGAGTCGGTCTTCCTCTACTACATGCGTTTCCTTTTATTTATTTAATAAATTACCAGTAGTAAAATTACTACTGTTTCGCCAAAGGTTATTAATCACAAATTAATACACAGAATGTAAAGTGGAAGTAGGTGCCAAGGAATAACTGACTCTAGGCGCTACAGTCTGGAACCGCGCGACCGCTACGGTCGCAGGTTCGAATCGTGCCTCGGGCATGGATGTATGTGATGTCCTTAGGTTAGTTAGGTTTAAGTAGTTCTAAGTCCTAGGGGGACTGATGGCCTTAGAACTACAGCAGCCGCCGAGGCGGGTCGATGGCCGAACACGGCGCGGCGCTCTCTGGAAAGTGGACTCCCTGTCACCCGTGTGTGTGTGTGTGTGTGTGTGTGTGTGTGTGTGTGTGTGTGTGTGTGTGTGTGTGTGTGTGCGTGCGCGCGAGTGAGAAGCACACGAAGCCACACACTTGTCATCTCCGCGCTACTGCACTCCACGTGTTACGACTGATGACCTTAGAAGTTAAGTCCTATAGTGCTCAGAGCCATTTGAATAACTGGTGAAATTACACACTATTTTCAGTAACACTCTTTATTCAAATTTGGTGCTAGACTTTACATTATTTTTTAAAAAGCAACAATCATTTAACGAATAAGTCACAATTTACGATAATAAAGGACTTTTAAATTATTAAATTACTATAAAAAATTTCACGCCAGTAAAAGGCAAGTACAGGCAAGCAATTTAACGTATACAACGCGACGCTGCATAATATTTCAAGCTCAGCTAAACAGGTGAATTTCACTCCATTAATAAATGAAAACAATTTGAATATATGACTTCACTTTTGGGGAGACAGATTTCCCATTTTGTTACAACAGCCGCATCTACGGCCGCCCACAACAGCCTCACCAAGGCTCATTAAGTCCGCAGCTCGTGGTCGTGCGGTAGCATTCTCGCTTCCCGCGCCCGGGTTCCCGGGTTCGATTCCCGGCGGGGTCAGGGATTTTCTCTGCCTCGTGATGACTGGGTGTTGTGTGATGTCCTTAGGTTAGTTAGTTCTAAGTTCTACGGGACTGATGACCATAGATGTTAAGTCCCATAGTGCTCAGAGCCATTTGAACCAAGGCTCATTAAATGGCGCAGAATCCAACTTGTCTGCAACATATAAAGACTGTCCTGTTTACAAAAGTTCTCAAAATAGAAAAACCAAAACGCATGAGTCATGCACACGGGGGGTGGGGGCACACACTCACAGTTAATAACATTAACATTTCCAAAATATATAAAAACAAATGTTACAAATTTCTGTCAGTTAACTTATGGCAAACACACACGCTCGCAAGGTAACAACATTCTCCTCTCAAGGCAACAGTTTCTACCTGTCATGAAATGGCAAACTTTTGGATGGCAAGAAAACACACTAATAACCAGCTACCTGTATAAAACAGATAAGCACGTTGAGTAAAAGCCTTAAAAGGTATTGAACTGGAAAAAACACACAACAGCTTTTGATGACTAGAAACAATACAAAAAAATCCACTACGGGGTACATTAACAACCTTGCTTGATTATAGCCAAATATACATAAACACAAATTTACGTAAGTTACAGCTTCCAGATGAGCAGGAATTCGTTATGCAATTGACTAGTTCTTATCACGAGGCAAAAGGAATTTTTCTTCTTTCTTAGAGTACCTTTTACACGTGAGTCTAGTAATACTAGAATGGATCAGGTCTTAGTGCCTTGCATTTTAAACAGTACAGCTATTGGTGCCTTAGACTTTCACAGACATGGCAGGGGCTAACAGTCGAATAACCCGTAAGTAAGCTGGGAAGGGAAAGCAGCAGTCCGAACCACAGATTTACTCTGACTCCTCCCCCCCCCCCTTTCGTCCTCAAAAGGGGACAAACGGACCACCCCTTCTAATATTACCACCTTCCCGCGTGTGGGCAGACGAGAATGAATGGCGGGGCGGGAAACCCCCAAAATGTACGGCTGGTATAATTAACAAGAATAAGCAAATTGAATTCAATTAAACTTTATAAAATCTGTTAACAATCAATACTCAACTTCTGGTGCGTTACGACTCCCAGGACTGAACCAACGCAGCACCTCCAAATGCTCTGCCGAGCCGCCCGCTGCCAGCCGTTTCAACGGACGCAGTAAGGCGCGCCGATTTTCAGAACCTCCTCGCCGGTCGAAAGCATACGGCCGAATTGCAAATTAGGCCCCTTGCGGACCCACGCTCAGGAAGATTCCTTTCGCGACGAGCAGTTAACGCCCCATACCAAGGAGCCGCTGCTCGCGTCGCTTGCGCTGATGCCGCGGTCTGTGTGTTGTCCCTCTAGCACCGACTGCCATCTCTCCACAAGAGCCCATACAGCCATCTCTTAAACCCACGCGACCAGCCCACTTTTTCCCCTTTCTCGCTAGAGGGAGACACAGAAGCCTTCAATTGCGACAACGGTGCCACCGCCAGAAAACAGAGGGCGACTGCTTCACGCTACTCTCTGCAGCGCGCTTTTCAAAGCTAACTTTACTACGGCTCAGATGCTGGGCAAAAGGTGAGAGCGAAAGTACCTTTCGCATGTGGTGGTCACCCACGATCATGTTTTGGGCATTTGTTTAAGGAGTTAGACATTTAACTACACCTTCACAATACACAATATGTGATCAAAAGTATACGGACACCTGGCTGAAATTTCGTGGTGCCCTCCATTGGTGATGATGGAATTCAGTATGGTGTTGGCCCACCCTTAGCCTTGATTACAGCTTCCACTCTCGGAAGCATACGTTCACTCAGCCGCTGGAAGGTTTCTTGGAGAAAGGCGGCCCATTCTTCTCGGAGTGCTGTGCTAAGGAGAGGCATCGATATCGGTCGGTGAGGCCTGGCACGAAGTCAGCGTTCCAAAACATCCCAAAGGTGTTCTATAAGGTTTAGGTCAAGACTCTGTGGAGGCCAGTCCATTACAAGGACGTTATTGTCGTGTAGCCACTCCGCCACAGGCCGTGCATTATGAACAGGTGCTCGATCGTGTTGGAAGATGCAATCGCCATTCCCGAATTCTCTTCAACGGTGGGAAGCAATAAGGTGTGTAAAACATCAATGTGGCCTGTGCTGTGATAGTGCCACGCAAAACAACAAGGGGTGCGAGCCCCTTCCCTGAAAAACACGAGCACACCATAACATCACTGAATCCGAATTTTACTGTTGGCACTACACGCGTTTGCAGATGACGTTCACCAGATATTCGCCATACCCGCACCCTGCCATCGGAACGCCACATTGTGTACCGTGATTCGTCACTCCCTCATGCGTCAGTTTTACACCACGAACAGCGAAAATGTAGTAAACAACAGACTTTTACACTTTCACCATTTTTTTGGTGATGTAAGCGAGAGGAAGTTTTTTTAAAGGTTTGAAATTATGTGTAATCTTCGTTGCAAGTTCCTAGGTGGCCTCTCTCTCAAATACTGAATGAATGAAATCTGGGTATTCACGCGTTGTGGGCTGCACTACCCACTCCCTCTCTGACAGGTAGGTGATTCTTACAACCACAGCCTGTCTTTGCCGACAGTAAGTGATATGTGTACGAAGTATGGGTGAAATCGATCCAGTTTTAGGCGGAGATGTTGTACATACATACATGCATACATACATATATACAATCATAAATACCTACATCCATTTTTATAATGTGTTTGGATACTGAAAATCAAATTATCATTCGCCTGGAAGGCGTCTGATAGGCCTCCAGCCACTGTGGCCGAGAGTTTTCAGCCGTTTAGTAAAGGAGATCAGGAAAGATCGTCTGGTTGCTTATTTTCTACCTACTCTTACTTTTGACACTGATGGGTTTGGCCTAATTTCACTTTGACTGCCTGCAATAAACAATTTTCGCGTAAAGCGCTATTTTATTCTCGTTTTGTGGATGTCTGTGTGTTTTGTGTTGCGCGCGCGCGTGTGTGTATACTGTTGTCAACGTTTGCTAGGTTCTGATTTCCTTTACTCTAAAAATGTTGTTTTAATGTGTTCAAATGGTTCAAATGGCTCTGAGCACTATGGGACTCAACATCTTAGGTCATAAGTCCCCTAGAACGTAGAACTACTTAAACCTAACTAACCTAAGAACATCACACACACCCATACCCGAGGCAGGATTCGAACCTGCGACCGTAGCAGTCGCGCGTTTTAATGTGTGTTATGCCGGATGCGTACCGTATACGTTATCTTACTTTCATGTGTGTTTATAGAATTATGTGGGAGGCATGAAGCGGTGTGTTGGTTAATGGTGTAAAGCGAGCGGCGGGCGGAAGAAAGGGGAGGTTTTCCCTCTGCGAGACACTGGAAACGAGCGTGCGATTAATGTATGTCAACAATAAGTCTCAGTTGCAAAATGCTCTATTTATTTAATTTGTGACGCGTTTCACTCGAGGAGTATCATCAGACATCTGGGGGAAAAACAAGTTTCCTCAGTACGAATTTATGAGCCATACTGGAAAAATGGAACGTTATCAATAAAATTTACACGACACATCCATGGAGTAAAAACACTCGAGAACCACTCGCAAGAGTACAGAACGACCCGCAGTCACCATAAATGGTTCGTCACTCAATAAACTGTACAGTACACATCCACCTACGGAATTAAATAAGGATATCTTTCAAGGCAAAGAGCGGTAACCGGAACAAACATAAAAAACCACGGAAATAAGGATGGAGATAAAGGAACAAATTTTGAGAGCTAAGAGACTTTGGGTCACAGAGTATGTGAGTAATACACACGTTACCTGTGTTAACGCGTACTAGCACTTAACACAACGCAGGGCACGTTTAGTTTGTCGTAATTAGTAGAGGAGAAACTCTGTCGACCATGTACAATTTGTATTTCTTATATTACTGATACGTAGTCCACACGTTATATCCTGAAGCGCACGTTAGTTTTGTTTATATAGCTTTTCGCTTTTTTTGTATTTTCTTTCAATGAGATAAATGGAAACACATTCCGATACCAATTACAGTCACATGCCAGGATAAAGAGGAAGACCCGGAAGAGAGATTTGCACCAACCGCCCCGCCTCGTCGTTCCTTCCCAGAGCTATGGAAAGGACCCCAGTTGCCTACGAGATGATGTGGTAAGAGGCGCTCTGCGCTATGAATATGACGGAAGAGACAACACTCTCTGCTGGGGTTGGTATTCAGAGAAGCTGGGACTGAAGCTTAGGAATAGCGTCCCCAACAGTCCTTCAGCTGCGCAGGGACCCTCATGCATCAAAGGGACATTTAACCAAGTGAATTTCCCAAGAAAAATTTACGACGGACCCATCATATTACACTGACCCATGTGCAACTGACTACTAAAGCTGATATAATAATTGGTATCGATGATGGTGAGAGTCTTAAATAATCTGTTATTGCCTTCTAAATATTATCTATAATTGTTGAAGGTAGGAGAGGAAGATTGCAGAGTCATTTGGATTTGCAGAAGAGAAGAGAGGATGTAGAACAAAATGATGAAGAAAAAAAAAATCACCCATCGAATTTCATCCAGACTTGATGAAGGTCTAGAGCAGCTCCTTACCTCTTAAGAGGTAAGAAGTGAATGGCTGAAATCAGAACGATTCTAAAAACAACGCAACTCACATTTTGCGCCCAATGCTTCCTGTGTAAGAGACGTGGATCGAGCACTTCGCTCCAAAAAGGCAATGTCGATGTAGTGGGTGGAGAACAGTGGATTGAATGATCTATAACTGTAAAAGAGGAATTTAAATTCTCATAACTCACTACATCTACGCTATGTAGTAAAGTCATGCACAAAGAAAATGGCAAAGTACGGTCTGTTTCCAAAAGGCTCTTCCGATTACACAAGACTATTTTCTCTTTGTGAGGTTTGACTTCCACATCGAAACTGAAAGTCTACCTAGGAGCCAGCTGTAAGTTATTGCTTCATGTCGTGCAGCTCGTCCATTATGCAATATGCATCGACGCAGGACAGCAATAACGCAGTGACTATGGGTTTAGCGTTCTGCGTTTCAACAGGTGCAACCGTGTTACAACTGTGGGACTTGTATACGGCACTGCACTTCCGACAGTTGAAGATAATCGTTGTTTATGTAAGGCGAAACTCACAGTTCGGCAATTCGTGTGCCGTCCATACAATACAGGGCATTCAACAGAGTGTGCACGTAATACAGCCCAGAGCTGGTCATCCCTCAGGTATGTGCATCTTTGCGGTTACGTAAGAGGGTGTAAGAGGTATCAAACACAGATCTTAACTTCACACAGAAATTTTTAGGGTGTACGTTTGGAGCAGAGCAGTGTATGGTTATGAAGCATGGACTGTGGGAAAACCGGAGAAGAAGAGAATCGAAGCATTTGAGATGAAGAATGTTGAAAATTAGGTCGACTGATAAGGTAAGGAATGGGCAGGTTCTCTGGAGAATCGGAGAGGAAATGAATACATGGAAAACAGTGACAAGAAGAAGGGAAAGGGTGGTAGGACATCAGGGAATAACTTTCATGGTATTGGAGGGAGCTGTAGAAGGCAAAAACTGTATAGGAAGACGGAGACTGAATTGAGGACGTAGCCTGCAATTCCTATTCTGAGATGTAAAGGTTGACACAGAGGAGAATCCGTGGTGGGCCGCATCGTACTAGTCAGAAGACTGATGAAAAAAAAGTGTTCTAAACCGCACAGGATTCAGGTGGTACAAGCAACACGTAACGATGGCTACTAACAACATGGTCGGTCATACGATGTAAGTTTTCACGGCGGACGTTCACTTCAGTTTATGGTCTGAAGGGTCGTGATCGATATATAAAACTATTCCATTACCTTTCGTCTCCGATTGCTGGAGACATCTTCAGCTGTAAAACGAACTCTCATCTCTGAAGATGCCTCCCACACTTGGGGCCGAAACTACCACTGCCTCTCTGACCGTATAGAGTTTTATTAATTCATTTTGGACATGCTGACGAAAGATAAATACTTCCTTTCATGTTTTGTGTTCGGTGAGGATTCGTTCCATTAAAATGAGAAAGTTGGTTGCAACAACGTAAGAAAACGAGGAAAACGGCCAACACTTATCCTAGTCTTTTCTTCATGCAGATAAAGCAGTTATAGAAATCACATACCCAGGTATGTGGGAGATCTGTGTTCTTAAAAAATTTTAACAAAATGCAAAGAATCAGTCATTCCCAGAAGACGTTATGCAACTACTATGTAACACCACCTCTAGCTACGTGAATGACCTCAGTTCGGCGTGGAAAAGAGCTCACAAATTTCTTTGGTATTCCATATTCAGCTGAAGTGATTAGATCCCGTATGACAGCCAAATTGCTATGTTTGATCCATTGTTCCAAATAGGCCCAGACCTTTTCTATGGGTAAAAATCGGGTGATTTAGCAGGCCACTCGGTGTTCGCTAGGGTCCCAAACATGTGGGCAGCTTTAAAAACGGTTCTTGCAATATTGGGAGACGAGAATATCCACAGCACTGGTCATAATCGTGGTGTGGGAGAAAGGGCAGCACTTGCTCAACGACAATGTCGGAACAAACATTCTGGTTGTTGTTGATAATTCTTCCGGGTTATATGGCTGTGATCCATGGAATTCTTCTATTCCTGCCGACAGGACTCAGCAGGGCCAGCCATACCTCTGAGGATGTCCAACGTAGTATTGGACGAAACGTTAGGAATAGAAGAATTCCATGGACGACGGCCATATAACCCGGAAGAATTATCAACAATAGCATCCGGTCGTGAAAGCCTTCATTGTATGAAACATTCTGGTTTCTGTTCACCGTTAACGTGACGGAGAGGACGTAAATAAAGTTGTGTAAAACAACCCCAATACTCCACACAATCACTTCTGGGCTGATCTACACCCTTCACGCACTCCATTTGGCATTCAGTGCACTCGACGTCATGCCATAATTGATAAATGGTAAAATCGTGACTGATCGGACCATACTACATGCCTCTAGGCAGCTGCTGTCCAGTTTCTTTTTTGTTTTGCTCACTGAAGAGGTCCAGCTTTAAGGACATCTGAAATGGTTTTCTGTGGCATCAAATGTCCACTACATGCGGTCCCCGTTTGCATTCGCTGAGAAACTGGTTGCGATAGACTTGGGTTCATCGTCAGCAGCAATTTTTGTAGGATTTGGAGCCCATTGTCATTGTCCCCTTACCGTGTCGACTAAAATGGATAACTGTTCTTATTCCGCGCTATGTGGCTGGTACTGGTAACAGTTCCTTGCAGACACACTCCACGATCTACATTGACGCACCAACGTAGAGGGAGTAACTCCATGAAGAGGTCTTACTAAAAAGCTAAACCTCTGTCTACTAGTCCTGTCGGGCAGTCACTACTGATCGGCCATTGTGTCCCCCTCAACAGATGCAGATGCATCATTCGGATGCTGTGTGGAGGGACGCTGGCTCAACACGCAGCTGTCCTGGCGACTTTGGAGTCTCTTCTTTTCACTGAAGTAGCTCCTCAGTTGGCATCACAATGACTATTGCACCCCTTGCAGTCCTCCTACCAAGGAAAATATCTCTGTTAGCAGCGGGAGTCGGACCATGCCCCTTGGTCTATCAGTCAGACGCGCTGATCACATAGCTACAGAGATTGTAATGTCCAACTGCGATAAATATTGTGTGACATTCCTTCAAGCGTCAGTGTCGACCATCTTACGGCGCTGATTCTATATAACCAATTGGCTCCCATTCCATTGTCACGACGTAGGTCAGCGATAGTCACATGATCGGCTGCTACCAGTTCTACAGCACTCCTTAGCAACTAGTGTGTTCTGTTAAGGGGCTGACTAATATTATGTCGGGTTATCTTACGTTGAAATATACACTGCTCTGCAAAACGTAACGACAAGTTAGGTAAAGTAAGATAACATATTAATTACTCAGTGGACATGAATGAAAGTGTGGAAACTTGGTGCGGCACAAAAAGCACCGAAAGCTGGACGTCACACGGAGTCAGGTCAACGAGACTACAAATCAAACGGAGCTGGCCCACAACACGAAGCAGCTGAAGGATCTCGAAATCTGGCAGAAAATCCGAAGAGATTCTGGTCATACATAAAGCACACCAGTGGCAAGACACAATCAATACCTTCACTGCGCGATCGAAGTCACTGATGACAGTGCCACTAAAGCAGAGTTATTAAACACGGTTTTCCGAAACTCCTTCATCAAAGAAGACGAAGTAAATACGCCTGAATTCCAATCAAGAGCAACTGCCAAGATGAGAAACATAGAAGCATATATCCTCGGTGTAAAAAAGCAGCATAAATCACTTAATAAAGGCAAGGCCTCCGGTTCAGATTGTATACCAGTCAGGTTCCTCTCAGAGTATGCTGATAAAATAGCTCCATATTTAGCAATTATATACAACCACTCGCTCACAGAAAGATCCGTACCTAAAGACTGGAAAAATGCTCAAGTCACACCAATACCCAAAAAGGGAAGTCGGAGTAATCCGCTGAATCACTAACGTCGATTTGCAGTAGGGTTTTGGAACATATACTGTATTCGAACATTATGAAGTACCTCGAAGAAAACGATTTATTGACATATAGTCAGCACGGATTCAGAAAATATCGTTCTTGTGAAACACAGCTAGCTCTTTATACTCATGAAGTAATAAGTGCTATCGACATGGGATGTCAAATTGATTCCATATTTTAATATTTCCAGAAGGCTTTCGACACCGTTCCTCACAAGCGTCTTCTAATCAAACTGCGTGCCTACGAAGTATGGCATCAGTTATCCGACTGGATTCATGATTTCCTGTCAGAGAGGTCACAGTTCGTAATAAGAGACGGAAAGTCATCGAGTAACACAGAAGTAATATCCGGCGTTCCCCAAGGAAGTGTTATAGGCCCTCTATTGTTCCTGATCTATATTAACGACATAGGAGACAATCTGACTAGCCGTCTTAGAAAGTTTCCAGATGATGCTGTCGTTCACTGTCTTGTAAAGTCATCAGATGATGAAAACGGCTTGCAAAATGATTTAGATAAGATATCTGTATGGTGCGAAAAGTGGCAATTGACCCTGAATAAAGAAAAGTGCGAAGTTATTCACATGAGTACTAAAAGAAATCAGCTAAATTTCGATTACGCGGTAAGTCACACAAATCTGAGGGCTATAAATGCAACAAAATACTTAGGGATTACAATTACAAATAACGTAAATTGGAATGATCACATATATAATACTGTGGGTAGAGCAAACCAAAGACTGCGATTCATTGGCGGAACACTTAGATGGTGCAACAGGTCTACTAAAGAGACTGCTTACACCACGCTTGTCCGCCCTATTCTGCAGTACTGCTGTGCAGTGTAGGATCCGTATCAGGTGGGACTAACGGGTGACATCGAAAAAGTGCAAAGAAGGGCAGCTCGTTTTGTATTATCGCGAAGTAGGGGAGATAGTGAAACAGACATAATACGTGTATTGGAGTGGCAATCATTAAAACAAAGGCGTTTTTCGTTGCGACTGGATCTTCTCATGAAATTTCAATCACCAGTTTTCTCCTCCAATTGCGAAAACATTCTGTTGGCGCCCACCTACATAGGGAGAAATGACCATCACGATAAAATAAGAGAAATCAGGGCTCGCACGAAAAAAATTTGGTGCTCGTTTTTCCCGCGTGCCGTTCGAGAGTGGAACTGTAGAGAGACAGCATAAAGGGTCTCTGCCAGGCACTTTATTGTGAATAGCAATCACGTAGATGTAGATGTAGAAGGAATTGGAAAAGACAGTGTGTGTCAATCAGCGAGAAATTACGGTGCAGCATGACGGTTTTCCTCAGTAAGAAATGACCCGGAAACGTCATTTGCATTACGTCACTCTGGGAACAATCATCGTGAAACTGTAGAGAGGATGATGTCTGGCGACTGAAGCCCAGGAGCCAGCTATTGTTCTCAGCATTGTTTCACGAGTATGGGAAACATTCTGAACCACGGGCACTGCTGCTCGAAGGACAGAAGGAAGTCAGCCAAGGTGAATCACAGTAGCAGATGACTGCTACATTGCGTACAAGGAAGAAGGGACCCACGTCAAACAGCGATAATTAACACGACTGCAAGATACGCAGTCTGACGCCCCTCAGTGCCACGGTGACAGCGTATTATTTTTCTCTTTGCACAATGACCAGTACGCTGCGTTCTGTTGACACTCTCACGTCGCCGGCACTGACGCGAAGACGCCAACAGCATAGGGATTGCATCAACGAAGAGGGGCGTCGCGTTCTCATCTCGCTGTGTAGTGATTCTGGAGGCCCCCCATACGGCCAGAAGTGGGAACAAGCAACATGTTCCTTTCGGTGGTCCGGGTATTATGGTGAGGGAAGGCATAATGTTGCTTGAGCGTAGCGACCTCCAAATCTTTCAACATGTAGACTCACAGTTATACGATTATATTACACTATTTCCTTTTCCTTTTTTAGCGGAGCATACGATCCGGACGTCATTTTTAATGGCTGACAATCCGCGGGCGCATCTAACAGCGCAGGTGTTGGAACGAGAGTGTTACGACCGGACGAAACTACAACCGTCCGTCCATGGCTATGGATTGTTTTATTGCTCCGGGAATGAGTCATTGGATCTGCAACATGTAAAATATGAGTTCACATTCTTATCTGAATGAATCAGGATAGGGTAGAATACTTACAACGGTATTTATTTATTTAATCGTACGGTGATTTTATACAATATACAGTTGATATAAGGCAAACGATTTTATACAAATACATATGATATTCGACAAGATTAAACCTTAAAGTCTGTGTTTTTCAACCGGTTAATTAAGCTGGGTGTGAGAGTGAACAAGTCATCGTGAATTCCAGGGTCTGAATGAAGTGGACAGCGTTGGAATTAATGTTCAATTGTCTGCTCTTCTTGATTACATTCACACATTGGTGAACTGATCCAGCCCCATTTGTACCTGAAGTACCTACAACAACCATGTCCAGTCCTTAATCTGTTGAGGCGGCACCAAAGGTTCCTCGGTAGGACAAAACCTTTTGGATTCCTTGTGGGATCAAGGTGATGGGCACTTGTTCCCAATGTTTTTGTTGGCCATTCATGCTTCCAGCTTTCATTTGGATCAAAACCATCCGCGATGAGTTGTCCTGCAGTAACACTTGCTGGTCTTCTTGATCGCAATCGTTGCTGTGGCCCGTGGCGCATGACAGAATTCCTGGTGCAGTGGTAGAGAGGGTGATGCAGAGATTTTTTTGGCCCCCCTCAGTAGAGTTTATTTCGGCCTCAAGTGAGGTGGAGGGATGTTACTCAGTACAGGTAACCAGTGGCATGGTGTTGATTTGATGGAACCAGTAATGCAGCGCACTGTGTCGTTAAGTTTTGTGTCTACCTTCTTCACATGTACACTTTCCAACCAGGCAGGTGCACAGTACTCAGCAGCAGAGTGCACAAGACTGATGCCAGTCTACTAATGCATCCTTTAATATATACAATCAGAAACTCTACTCTTGAAGTACAATGTTAAACAAAGCACATGACCATCTGAAACTTGACCAACACTGCTCCTACTCGACGATGTTGACTGCTTCAGTTGGGGTCACGAACGGGGGAAGAGCGCTTCCATGCTCGGCTATGTACTGACCTCCATGTGAGAGCACTGTTGTTTTGAGAAAAAAGGGCGTATCTTCTTCAGCCTCTCCGATTCTCTTTGAGGGGTGCAGCAATGCGTTACCAATGCACTCTGCCGACTGTCTTGTAGCACCGCTTTCTTTCGACGATATCACACACTGGATGTTCAGCTGCCTATTCCTCCGACTTCCATCTCATAGAGCACATGTGGAATGCGTTGGGGTGACGTACCGCATTAAGTCCACATTTACCAACGACCACCGAGCAGTTTTCAGGAGCACCGGTAGAGGAATGGAACGCCCTACCAAAGAAATTCCTTACCATTCTTATGACGGCCATCATAGGAGTGCGTTGCTGCGTGCACTTCCGGCCGTGGTGATCACGCATTCTATTAAACGGCATGTTCTGCCTATTGTAATGTGCAGGTGACTACTACGAATCGCGGAGACTTCAAGTTAATTATTGTCTTCGAATAACAGTGGCATTATCATTCGTCCCATCGCGTATTTACCCTCTGTGCCATTAAGTAGCAGTTCTTTCAAGGTATGGTCGAGTTTCATCAAGCTGTGTCACTTGACACGGACACATCATGCGAAAGTTACTTTCGTCCTAGTTTTGTGCACTATTGTGTTCAAGCAGAAGGAGAAAAGTCATGAATGCGAATGGGAACAACCATAGTGCTGCAGAAGCTGGTTAGGCTAATGAGCTTCTCCGAGCACCGGGCACTGCGACCAGCCAGCGCATCGCGAGACCGTGTCTCGACCTGCATTCATCTAAATGCTAATCCACGCGTCTGGGCTGCCATCGCAACGTACACGCTCACCAGAAGCTACTCCGCTCCCACTGTCGCTGGTCCCTAATTACCACCACAAGGCACAGGCCCTCAGGACTACAGATCCTCGCGACTTATGCACTGCTCAAGATTCTAATCGCACAGTCGTCCCTGAGGGCACCACAGCTGTCGCCACGCGGTTCCGGTATGCCTTTCTTCTGCCCGCTGGCTACACGTGCGATCACCTCGCCTGCATCACAAGGTAATCTACGCCGGTGCGCAAACCTTATGGACGAAAGTAGCTTTCGCATGATGTGTCACTACCAAGTAACAGTGCTCGATGAAACTTGGACCATAAAGAACTGATGAAGTATAGTACCGAAGGCTACTCAAAGAAGTACACACTGAGACGAACTTTGATTCAAAGACAGTAATTATAGGATTATAAGAAGAACGAAGATATCGTCCGAAATTGGGCAAAACAATAAATTCTTCGGTGACAAGTGACTCTGCCGGACCGGAACTTGCGCCCAGATTTTCCGTTTCAAGCAAGCGAACGCCTTCACCCTCTGTCATCCGTGAACGCTTCTCATAGAAGCATTACTGTACTTTCAGAGCGGTTTCAGCCAAAAGCTGCAGGCAAAGTGCTTAATGGATAGTGGACGCTACTAATGTGTGATATTGAGAACTTGGGTCGGATGGGGAGCGTGTCCGGACAGCCGGGATTGTTAAGATGACCAGAGGCATAAAGCGGGAATTCCGGATTCGAGACCATTCATTTAATTTTCTAATTTCCCAGTTGCGGCCGATGTCGTCATTCCTTTGTATATATATATATATATATATATATATATATATATATATATATATATATATATATATATATATATATATATAATCTGCGTGAAGAGTTTGACACAGCACTGAAAGACCTCAGTCTAAACAAGGCCCCGGGAGTAGACAACATTCCATTAGAAATACTGACGGCCTTGGGAGAGCCAATCCTGACAAAACTCTACCACCTGGTGAGCAAGATGTATGAGACAGGCGAAATACCCTCATACTTCAAGAAGAATATAATAATTCCAATCCCAAAGAAGGCAGGTGTTGACAGACGTGAAAATTACCGAACAATCAGTTTAATAAGCCACATCTGCAAAATACTAACGCGAATTCTTTACAGACGAATGGAAAAACTAGTAGAAGCCAACCTCGGGGAAGATCACTTTGGATTCGGTAGAAATATTGGAACATGTGAGGCAATACTGACCTTATCTTAGAAGAAAGATTAAGGAAAGGCAAACCTATGTTTCTAGCATTTGTAGACTTAGAGAAAGCGTTTGACAATGTTGACTGGAATACTCTCTTTCAAATTCTAAAGGTGGCAGGGGTAAAATACAGGGAGCGAACAGCTATTTACAATTTGTACAGAAACCAGATGGCAGTTATAAGAGTCAAGGGACATGAAAGGGAAGCAGCGGTTGGGAAGGGAGTGAGGCAGGGTTGTAGCCTCTCCCCGATGTTATTCGATCTGTATATTGATCAAGCAGTAAAGGAAACAAAAGAAAAATTCGGAGTAGGTATTAAAATCCAGGGAGAAGAAATAAAAACTCTGAGGTTCGCCGATGACATTGTAATTCTGTCAGAGACAGCAAAGGACTTGGAAGAGCAGTTGAATGGAATGGTGAGTGTCTTGAAAGGAGGATATAAGATGAACATCAACAAAAGCAAAACAAGGATAATGGAATGTAGTCTAATTAAGTCGGGTGATGCTGAGGGAATTAGATTAGGGAACGAGACACTTTCCTATTTGGGGAGCAAAATAACTGATGATGTTCGAAGTAGAGAGGATATAAAATGTAGACTGGCAATGGCAAGGAACGCGTTTTTGAAGAAGAGAAATTTGTTGACATCGAGTATAGATTTAAGTGTCAGGAAGTCGTTTCTGAAAGTATTTGTATGGAGTGTAGCCATGTATGGAAGTGAAACATGGACGATAACTAGTTTGGACAAGAAGAGAATGGAAGCTTTCGAAATGTGGTGCTACAGAAGAGTGCTGAGGATTAGATGGGTAGATCACATAACTAATGAGGAGATATTGAATAGAATCGGGGAGAAGAGGAGTTTGTGGCACAACTTGACAAGAAGAAGGGACCCCGGTTGGTAGGACATGTTCTGAGGCATCAAGGGATCACCAATTTAGTATTGGAGGGCAGTGTGGTGGGTAAAAATCGTAGAGGGAGACCAAGAGATGAATACACTAAGCAGATTCAGAAGGATTTATGTTGCAGTAGGTACTGGGAGATGAAGGAGCTTGCACAGGATAAAGTAGCGTGGAGAGCTGCATCAGACCAGTCTCAAGACTGAAGACCACAATAAACGAGGAACTGCTCGACAGTGGTGTTATGTGGGGTGCATGACACAGGCGAAATCTCTAACCAGGCACTCGAATTTGGCGGGAGACGCTATTCCCTTCTCATCTTTACGTGCTCACTGTTCACTCAAAACCGGAAAGAGCGACGTGACACGATCGACGGGCATACTAGAGACACTGCCCAACACATCTGTGCAAAGCTTTACCGGAGTTTCCCAGTGGTTTCCATTTCGCGACCAATCGGAACTCACTTTCTGGACAACCCTCGTAAATAGATCCGTTTCCACAATACGACACAGACTGCGGTACTTTCCGCATCCCCTGTTTCCCTTCCCCACACGCTTTATATGCCCTCCACAGCTCCAACGCTCATGCTGCCATCTCCAATCTGTAAGTGGTCACTGCACGTTCACGTCGAAGGTAGGAGGTACTCGTCTTAATCGGCGTTCAGTGTCTTTTTTTTCTCCAAACAAACAAATGATAGAGTGAAAACGCAAAAAGACGGTGCCAGCAACTCAAGGCTTCGTATGAAGTGATTGTAGAACGATTGGTATTCACGACATCCAGTAATTTACGGCGCTATACGGCAAGTTCGTTTATTTGGACGGAAGCGTATGGGGCCTGAAGACAGCTAAATGAAATGCCGAAACTGGTTGCCTTCCGAATAAAATAAAATATCTTAAAGTATACAGCTGTTGGTCAATTTTATTGACACTGAAAATAACTACAGTTGGCCCTTTTCCCCTGTGCCTTCGCCCCCTTGCCCCTCCCTTTCTCACACACACGCCCAGTCACACCCACCCACCCACCCACACACACACACACACACACACGCATACACACACACACACACACACACATCTGTACTTTGTGAGAGTATGAGAGACTGCGCACACCATGAGAAAAAGGTACCATGCACATTGGCAACGTTGAATACATTATTGCACTCGTGGTGGTAACAATAGAACAGCGATGCGAGCCTGTTTCGCGCGCGACATAACCTCGTTGGCGCGTGGACGCATGCGCAGTAGCAACGGCCGGCGCGCACATACATTCCCCCCATCTCCCCCCCCCCCCCCCCCCTTCTACCGCTGTCGCTCGGACCGCTGGCCATTGTCCTCGCTACGGCTACGGCGCGATATTTTCCTACGCTGCGGCGCGGCGTTTATTCAGCAGCCGGCCGCTCCCGTCCTCGCTTCATTGGCCTGAAAGCGCCAGCTGATGCCGTTACCGTGGGAAGCGCAATTGCTATTTGCAGATCAATTCGCGTTCGGAAGCGATAATTACCGGACACATGGCGGAGCAGTTTAGGGTAATGTATAGTCGCGCGCTGCACCACTTTGTTTCACACATTAATATTATAGCTCCATTCACGCGACGCACGGCATCGGCTGTCTCCGCCAGAGCGACCTAAATTCTGGAAACGCCGATCGTTCCTTTGAACATTTACAGTAGCCATTTTCAAAGCCAATAATTTCGGTACTGAACGTTCGTAGCTTGTTGAAGCTTTGTCAGTAAGAGTGGTATACGTGCGGTCTTCCGCAACCTGAATCCACTATCTCTCTGTGTATAACAATGTCGTGAAGCGAAACTACTACTGAAAGTAGTCTTTGTCGATGAGGTCGTATAGATGATGTCAGATAAATAATAACCGATGTTTTATCAGTAGATGATCTACTTTTGGGGTCTATAGTTTATTTGATATGGCCACTATTAATAACGTAGACTCCAAAACCCTAACTGCTGCAGATATACTTATCTATGTGGTGATTTATTGTCCATGAGTCCAGGTCCACAGCTTCTTATACAGAGATATTTTTTAAGTTGGTTGTTGTTGCTGTTGTGGTCTTCAGTCCTAAGACTGGTTTGATGCCGGGCTACTCGACCCTGTGCAAGCCTCTTCATCTCCGAGCAAATCCTACAACCTACATCACTCTGAATTTGCTTACAATATTTTTCTCTTGGTCTCCCTCTACGACTTTTCCCCCACACGATTCCCTCCAGTATTAAATTAGTGATGCCTTTATGTCTCAGAATGTGTCCTGCCAAACGACCCCTTCTTCTAGCCAAGCTGTGCCACAAATTTTCTTTCTCCTCTGTTCTGTTCATTACCTTTTCATTATTTACATGATCTGCCCATCCAACCTCCAGCATTCTTCTGTAGCATTGCATTTCAAAAGCTTCCATCTCTTCCTGTGTAAATCGTGTATCGTCCATGTTTCACATCCATATATGGCTACACTCCATACAAATACTACCTGACACTTAAATGAAATTCGATGTTAGCAAATTCCTCTTCTTCAGAAACGCTTTTCTTGTCATTGCCAGTCTACATTTTCTAGCCTATCTAGTTCGACCAATTATTTTGCTGCCCAACTAGTAAAACACATCTACTACTTCAAGTGTCTCATTTCTTAATCTAATTCCATCAGCATCACCCGATTTAATTACATTACATTCCATTATGCCCGTTTTGCTTTTTAACGTCGTCAATAACGATATAAAACATTGCAAAATTATTCCTTATTTTCTTCCAAAGTAAGAACAACATTAGACAAATGCACTCAGTTATCTCGCTGGATCTGTGTTTTCAGCTCCCTGCTTGGCAAAAATGACACAGCACCATCTTGAAAACATCCGCACATCTGTACAAGTCAAAGAATCTGATGCTACACCAGTCAAGGTTCAAGATTCTCATAAGTGCCCAATTATCCCGCTTCGGCTGAGGGTGTAATGACATACTAGTGGCTACTGATGACATTCCCACGGTATTAAAGAAGCCCTGCGAAAGAAATGCGAGGAGTCTTCTGACTCAAAGTGAATTTCACGTAATTTTGAGCTACACTGATGGCCAACTACACTATCTGATCAGAAGTACCTGGGCCTCCGGACCCTTATCTGTGGAATTAATATGGGCTTCACGACGAGTTGAGGTCTGCTGCGGAATCTCTCAGAGATGTGCTTGAATGTCCATGTAGAAAAGGCAGCCCATTCTCCAACAAGTGCCGAAGCCAGAGACGGTAGTGTTATTGGACGCTGGGTTCTGGAGTGCGAAGTAGACATTCTGACTCATCCAAATGATATTCCACTGGTTTCAGGTAGGGACTCAGGGAAGGTTAGTCCATCTCAGGAATGTTATTGTACACGAAGCATTGCATCTTAGATGCTGTTTATGTGTTGTTTGCTATGATGCAGTCAGTCATCGTCACCGAACTATTCGTCTTCTGTACGCGGTACACATTGCTAAGCACACTAACAGTACCACCACCCTAACAAGTACAAACAGTCGCCTAACGTTGCAATTCATCCTCTCTGCTTCACTGTTGGGACTACACAAGATGGTAAGTATCGTTCTACAAGTATTCGTCAAAGCCTGAACCCTCCATCGTATTGCCACAACGTATAGTGTGATTTATCATCCAGATTCGCGCCATCCATTGGCGTTGTTCCTTTATGCAACATAAAGCGTCGCTTAATATTGAATACAGAAATGTGTGAATTATGAGGAGCTGCTCGATAATTATGCCTAATTGTTTCTAAGTCACACAGCACAGTCAATGTGTTAACTGGACTGCTGGGAGCACTTTGGAATTTACTGACAGCGCCGTCTGTTGGTTTCGTGGAATTTTTGACAACCCCGTTTTGCAGTGTCAGCAGAATCTGTCCGTTTGGTCGTCCTAGTGTTGAGTGGTACTTAAGTAAATAAATTAGTGAAATCAAAGTGAAGTAGAAATTATAATATAAATGAAAGGCTTGGTTTAGTTTAGAGAGTTACATACTGGCATTCAGTGGGCAGAACAGCAGAACAGAAGAGACAATGACCGTGAAGTCAGCAAGTTCCACATAAGCGGGCGCTGTTGATTCAGCCGTCAGGGCATCGCCCGACCGGCTCACATGTTTCTCAGTTGTCACATGTGATCAAAGGCCCTCGCCTACATTCCAAGAGCCAATGACCGACGTTAAGAAGATTCTTCGAGAAGCTTTTCAACGTGACAGAAGATGCAATGACCGTGAAGTCGTTTTCCTCCAGTAAACTGAAGTGAATAAATACGCGAGACGCAGTGGGCCCGGGAGACGAAGACGGAGACGGAGACGAAGACGAGGACGGAGACGAGAGACGAAGAAGACGAAGAAGTGAAGAAGCGTAGCAGTTGCTTTCAGTCAGTTTCGGTGCTGAAGACCGTCACGCAAGAAGAGACTGCATCATGCACAGACGCACCAAGTCCGCCGCTGTAATGGAATACAAGCAGCAGCCGCGGCGCCAGAAGACAGAAGTTAAAAGATATTTGAAGTCTGGTTTTTACATACCCGGGTCACTGGTGAGGACGGGAAGGAGACGGCCTCACATCAGCAGTCACCTGTGAGCTGAGATGGAGATCTGACAACCGAAGACTGGCAAGCGGGAGTCCGTGGTTCGAGTCCGCGACACTGGCCTTCCCCCGCCGCGCCGCTCCGCTGGCCGACGCACAACACACGCGGCCGCTTAGAGAAGAGAAACACTGGGACGCCACATCCAAGGTACCACCATCCGATGCACGACTTCGCTCGCAATAATTAAACGGGCCACCTCGCGCTGCCCGTCTCCAGTCAGCTGGGCGAGACGACGACACGAGATACACACCGCTACGCGTAATCAGACGCTGCCGCCGCCGCCGCTGCCGCAGCAGAAGGCTACGCAAACGACACAGCTGCCGTTCTCCGAGCCAGACTTCAAATACCTTTTAACTTCTGTCTCCTGGCGCCGCGGCTGCTGCTTGCTATTCCATTACAGCGGCGGACTTGGTGCGTCTGTGCATGATGCAGTCTCTTCTTGCATGACGGTCTTCAGCACTGAAACTGACTGAAAGCTGCTGCTACGCTTCTTCACTTCTTCGTCTTCTTCGTCTCTCGTCTTCGTCTCCGTCCTCGTCTTCGTCTCCGTCTCCGTCCTCGTCTCCCGGGCCCACTGCGTCTCGCGTATTTATTCACTTCTATTTACTGGAGGTAAACGACTTCACGGTCATTGCCTCTTCTGTCACGTTGAAAAGCTTCTCGAAGAATCTTCTTAACGTCGGTCATTGGCTCTTGGAATGTAGGCGAGGGCCTTTGCTCACATGCGACAACTGAGAAACACGTGAGCCGGTCGGGCGATGCCCTGACGGCTGAATCGACAGCGCCCGCTTATGTGGAACTTGCTGACTTCACGGTCATTGTCTCTTCTGTTCTGCTGTTCTGCTCGCTGAATGCCAGTATGTAACTCTCTAAACTAAACCAAGTCTTTCATTTATATTATAATTTCTTCTTCACTTTGATTTCACTAATTTATTTACTTAAGTACCACTCAACACTAGTCTTGGTTTAGTGGTGGTTGTACCTTGGCTTTTCCACTCTACTGTCACATCAACAGTCGACTTTGTAAACTTTAGGAGGTCTGAAATGTCATTGATGGGTATGTTACGCAGGCGACATAGTATGACTAGGCCGCATCCTAAGTCACGCAGCTCTCCCGACCGACCCATTCTGCTCTTACTGCCTTTCTGCTGACAGCATAATGCGCCTCGCTTACTTGGGTGCAAGCAGATCTGCTTCTCGTGACTATTGGCCAGTTCCGATAGTCTGGATACTTCTGATCGCATGGTGTGTGATTATTCAGTGCATCAAAATGAGTCCAGTGGGAGAGGCTGGTCCTGTAGAAAGTGTCATCACTTTGTGACCGAATCAGCAAATTCCACGTGTGACCGATTCGTGGTATTAAATAATTCTCCTAGGAAATCACACGGAATCGTACTGTCTTTACGAAATGTAGTTGAAAAAACAGACTGTTAACTACGTACGTCTTTCCTTACATCTTTCTTTCTACTAATTCTGTTTAAATAAAAACATTTTCAGTGCACATAATAACGTTAGTTGTTTGCTGCTGAGTGAAAGTCCCGAACCCAGCCGTCCGGACGAAGGGGAACGCACTTTGGAAGCGGCTAGCGGCCGCCTCTCCTCTGACGCCTAGCGGACACTGGCACAAAAAATCTTAACGGTGTCTCCACTGCCGCTTTCCGCTGCTTTTCTCAAGGCACAATACACCCGTTCACTCATCCCTGCTAACGTAAATTTTACACTGAAAAATGCTACTGCAAATATTGTTAATAAACCTTCTATGTTCAACAAAATCTACGACCGGTGTAACCTCTTGACCTTTACACTGCCAGGCGATCGTTTAACGTGGGCTTCTACCCAAAGCACAATGTTGATGAAGGGGCGCGATACGCAAATTCGGTGGGGCACACAGGATTGCACAATGTCTGACCTACCTGATATCAGATCCAGCCTCATCGCAGTAGCACACCACAGCAGACTCGAAACTTTACCTTAGTTAGGCCCACTGTAAGAAAAACTATTCCTAAAATTTTTATTTTCGGTCGCCAGCTCTAAAGAAGCAATTTTGAAATCTTTAAACTTTTTCTTTTAATTACTTTTAGTGGTGACAGTAACTTTCAATGGCTGAAATTTATATTTTTTTGAAGTTTGCACATATGCTATTTTTTTCGTTTCAAAGTAAGTTGACTGTAACCTCTTACATGATCTGATATCAAACAAATAAGTGTATAAAATTAGTGCTTGCCTTGAATTGCGTGCTGGAAGGCTCTTTTAGTACTGTTGGTACAACAGTTTAGGTCGGCTCTTCATGTCCCCAGTGATGGACTTCCTTACTGATACTCGTCGGAGCGTCGGCTGAATTCCATCATAAAATTATTCGGTTAATCTTGCTTTCCAAATTGTACATACTGGTGACGACTCTGGGGCCTAAAAGCCGCTGCCATCCGAATATTTGTTTGCACATTTTTCACAACTTCAGCACCATTTAAGCCTCACTTCAGCGGACCTACCACAGTCCGATACAGACGCTGTGAAGGCTCCCACGCAACTGCCTTTCTTTCCACCGTCTTTTCCCTTGGCGCTCCTCTCGCCGAGGTCACCTCCACAACTGGTCATGTAAAACCCTTTGTACTTCTCTCATCGTATTCTGTACTCATGTTTAAAGTATTAACCATGAAAATTTTTGCCCTGAGGTGGTTACAGTCATTAAAATTTTTTCATTGAATGTCAATAACATTTTCTTTACCGTTAATTAACCGTTGGGTATGAAGTAATTCTTTTATGTCGAAAAGCTCTGCATACAAATATAACACTATTACACGGTCATTCGCTGACTTCTTTTACATCTCTCTGTAACACCTAATATCGATCTTTCAACATACCAGTACCCTAAAGCAAAGTTAAAACATATTTTAAAAAAATTATTTAATTTTTAACGGTGGCATCTCGACTTCTGTCTCTACGATGGTCGTAGGTTGTGTTAAAAAAAATGAACAGCATAAAGACAGAAGTGATGACACTTTCTGCAGGACCTGACCATCATTTTCCAGGACAATGCTCAAGCACTTACAGTGCAAGCTGTTATATGTTTGAGTTGTGGGGCTGCTAAGTGCTACACCACGTACTGCACTCCCCTGACTTAAGCCCTCGTAAGTTCAACGCGATTTCTAAACGGAAGGAAACCCTTCACGGCATTCGCTTCAGAACTGCTACAAATTCGTCGGGCAATAGACTGCGCCGCTTGAACTGTCAACACAACTGGCACTGCTAAGAGTAGCCTACGACTTCCACATCGCTGGCAACGGGTTATACACAATGCTGGTGACTATTTTGAAAGTCGGTAAAGCTGAGACACGTATCTTTTTTGTACGAGCTGTAATTAATAGTTGCCACTGTTAAAGGTCCAACCCTCGTATATTCTGTAAATTTCAAGCTCAGTGGTGCCACAATCGCGTAATTTTCTCTTTTGCAGGGTCTGCTAGTACTTTCTAAGTTAATCTTGACTGATTTGTTTCAATTTTTGGAGACATATCAATTTTTTACACCATACGTTATGGCCAGGCATTGCGCTTGTTGTGAGCGGACGTAAGATTGGCTATTTCCCGTAAATAGCTGGAAGCTGTGTTGGCTCCGGTCGACGAGATTATGGCTGCTAATACTCAGAGCTGTGGTGACATCGGGCCGCCTTTGACGAGACCTGCTACACCTTTGATGTCTCTGCAATCCCATGGTGATATGATTGCTGTTGCGACTTCCGATGCAGGCCGGCCGAAGTGGCCGTGCGGTTAAAGGCGCTGCAGTCTGGAACCGCAGGACCGCTACGGTCGCAGGTTCGAATCCTGCCTCGGGCATGGATGTTTGTGATGTCCTTAGGTTAGTTAGGTTTAACTAGTTCTAAGTTCTAGGGGACTAATGACCTCAGCAGTTGAGTCCCATAGTGCTCAGAGCCATTTTTGAACTTCCGATGCACAACATCTGACGTGTCCATCTTCACTACAGTGTCAGCAGCGGACAGTGGTGGGTTCGCGTGTCCGTAGGTGGCCGAACGTCTTCGTCTGTTGTGATTGGTGCCTATATTTCTCATAGCTATTCGGTTCAGAATAGTTTTGCTTGACTTAAATCACGTACCTTCGATTTAGGAAAATGAATGATATGTAATGTCGCTTTTGCCGCTGCATATTTGACCACCGTAAACATGGTCATAGACTGAAACCGGTAGATGAACAAATTGCATTTAAGTCAGCGTTTGTGTTATGGATTTCCTACAGTATACACGAGTATACTTAAATAGCGGTTTGTGCTACGGATATCTGTTGATACCCAGATCAGCGCATATCTTCACTTTTATACATAAACAAATGACTGCTACTTGCAGAATGAGATTTTCACTCTGCAGCGGAGTGTGCGCTGATATGAAACTTCCTGGCAGATTAAAACTGTGTGCCCGACCGAGACTCGAACTCGGGACCTTTGCCTTTCGCGGGCAAGTGCTCTACCATCTGAGCTACCGAAGCACGACTCACGCCCGGTACTCACAGCTTTACTTCTGCCAGTATCTCGTCTCCTACCTTCTAAACTTTACAGAAGCTTTCCCGCGAACCCTGCAGAACTAGCACTCCTGAAAGAAAGGATACAGCGAAGACATGGCTTAGCCACAGCCTTTAATCTGCCAGGAAGTTTCATATCAGCGCACACTCCGCTGCAGAGTGAAAATCTCTTTCTGGAAACATCCCCCAGGCTGTGGCTAAGCCATGTCTCCGCTGTATCCTTTCTTTCAGGAGTGCTAGTTCTGCAAGGCTCGCGGGAGAGCTTCTGTAAAGTTTGGAAGGTAGGAGACGAGATACTGGCAGAAGTAAAGCTGTGAGTACCGGGCGTGAGTCGTGCTTCGGTAGCTCAGATGGTAGAGCACTTGGCCGCGAAAGGCAAAGGTCCCGAGTTCGAGTCTCGGTCGGGCACACAGACTACTACTTGCATCGCCAACGGCCGTGACGAAGTGGATACACGGTTTCCAGTCAGATCTCTGAAGTTGAGCACCGTCTGGCGTCTCCGGTACTTGGATGGATGACCGTCCAGGTACGCCGAGCGCTGTTGGCAATTTCTCCTTTGCTTTTGCAGCAGAGAGGACAAGAGGAGCCGCGGCGTAAAGTCACTGATCACTAGTCTTTTCGCCAATGCCCTGAATTAAACTCCAAACCTGTACGTAGAGTCTCACTGCGTGAGGGTGTACGACATGATTGATGGTGACCCATCCACAATACGAACATTACATTACACACACACACACACACACACACACCATTACAGTGATCTGAACTTAAGAGATGTACTTACACACATAGCTCTCATACTACGCGAAACAAAGATGCCTGCGGGCGCGATGGATAGGAACAACTTTTCCAATTTCGGGGTCTCCCAGCAATTCATGCCATACGACTTCACTTTATTGCTTCCACCTGTGTCACACCATAGGGTTTAATCTACTAGATTTATTGTGGTACTTGGGTTCTGCTAGCTGTACGTCAATTATTCTGTTAGATAGAAAATTTGGCGTACAAATACAGATTTCGAATGTGTGACATATTTATAGAAGTTTTTAATGTGGTACCATGCAGTTCCAATAACATCTATCAACTACACTCCTGGAAATTGAAATAAGAACACCGTGAATTCATTGTCCCAGGAAGGGGAAACTTTATTGACACATTCCTGGGGTCAGATACATCACATGATCACACTGACAGAACCACAGGCACATAGACACAGGCAACAGAGCATGCACAATGTCGGCACTAGTACAGTGTATATCCGCCTTTCGCAGCAATGCAGGCTGCTATTCTCCCATGGAGACAATCGTAGAGATGCTGGATGTAGTCCTGTGGAACGGCTTGCCATGCCATTTCCACCTGGCGCCTCAGTTGGACCAGCGTTCGTGCTGGACGTGCAGACCGCGTGAGACGACGCTTCATCCAGTCCCAAACATGCTCAATGGGGGACAGATCCGGAGATCTTGCTGGCCAGGGTAGTTGACTTACACCTTCTAGAGCACGTTGGGTGGCACGGGATATATGCGGACGTGCATTGTCCTGTTGGAACAGCAAGTTCCCTTGCCGGTCTAGGAATGGTAGAACGATGGGTTCGATGACGGTTTGGATGTACCGTGCACTATTCAGTGTCCCCTCGACGATCACCAGTGGTGTACGGCCAGTGTAGGAGATCGCTCCCCACACCATGATGCCGGGTGTTGGCCCTGTGTGACTCGGTCGTATGCAGTCCTGATTGTGGCGCTCACCTGCACGGCGCCAAACACGCATACGACCATCATTGGCACCAAGGCAGAAGCGACTCTCATCGCTGAAGACAACACGTCTCCATTCGTCCCTCCATTCACGCCTGTCGCGACACCACTGGAGGCGGGCTGCACGATGTTGGGGCGTGAGCGGAAGACGGCCTAACGGTGTGCGGGACCGTAGCCCAGCTTCATGGAGACGGTTGCGAATGGTTCTCACCGATACCCCAGGAGCAACAGTGTCCCTAATTTGCTGGGAAGTGGCGGTGCGGTCCCCTACGGCACTGCGTAGGATCCTACAGTCTTGGCGTGCATCCGTGCGTCGCTGCGGTCCGGTCCAAGGTCGACGGGCACGTGCACCTTCCGCCGACCACTGGCGACAACATCGATGTACTGTGGAGACCTCACGCCCCACGTGTTGAGCAATTCGGCGGTACGTCCACCCGGCCTCCCGCATGCCCACTATACGCCCTCGCTCGAAGTCCGTCAACTGCACATACGGTTCACGTCCACGCTGTCGCGGCATACTACCAGTGTTAAAGACTGCGATGGAGCTCCGTATGCCACGGCAAACTGGCTGACACTGACGGCGGCGGTGCACAAATGCTGCGCAGCTAGCGCCATTCGACGGCCAACACCGCGGTTCCTGGTGTGTCCGCTGTGCCGTGCGTGTGATCATTGCTTGTACAGCCCTCTCGCAGTGTCCGGAGCAAGTATGGTGGGTCTGACACACCGGTGTCAATGTGTTCTTTTTTCCATTTCCAGGAGTGTATATGAAGGTTGACTTTCACATTAACAGCATTTTTGCTATAAATCACTGTTGGATCAAACACAAAGATTTAATTACGTAATTCAACACACGTCCTCCTGAGATGACTTAGTATTAGATTCTTTTCCATGTTTATCCTTCACCTTTTTCCTCGCTCTCCGAAATAATTTAAACAGTGTTACGAGGTCGAGTCGTGGTATTGACTCGTACTCGTAGTTCACGTGAAATT
Source organism: Schistocerca piceifrons (assembly GCF_021461385.2). Classification (NCBI taxonomy): domain Eukaryota; kingdom Metazoa; phylum Arthropoda; class Insecta; order Orthoptera; family Acrididae; genus Schistocerca; species Schistocerca piceifrons. The sequence continues at coordinate 87,806,647 of NC_060141.1, forward strand.
TGTGGTTTTTACTGTTATTTGTGGGTAGCCTTAGGAGGCTCTACTTTGCACGGCTCCTAAAATTTTTGCAGTTTTTATTATGAGGGTAAGCCTAAAAGTAAGGTCTGCTACTTACTTATAACTACATAGACCTGTTTATTTCTACAATGGCTTGCATCAGTTTACAGCTTGAACATTTAGCTACTCTTCGACATAATCACCATTTCCGTCGATGCATTTTTGTAGACGCAGTGGCAGTATTTGTATGCCCATGAGATACCAGCTCGCCGCCATGCTGTTCAGAAAGTTACGAACCTCTTCTTTCACCTCGTCTTAGGAGCTGAATCGCTTTCCGGCCAAATGTTCTTTTAACCTAGGAAACAGGATAGTCACTGGGAGCCAAGTCAGGACTATAGGGTGGGTGCGTGATTATATTGCACTGAAACTGTCGCAGGAAAGCAACGGTTTGCCGAGCGATGTGTGGGCGAGCGTTGTCATGGAAATGTGTACGCCCTTGCTCAACATTCCTGTTCTCCAGTTCTGAATTGCCCGTTTGAGTTTTTTTCAGAGTCTCACAGTACCTATCAGCGTTAATTGTGGTCCCAGCGATTCAGCTGAAAGAAGAGGTTCTAAACTTTCTGAACAGCATGGCGGTGAGCTGGTATGACATGGGCATAAAAAACTGCCACAGCGTCTACAAAAATGCATCGACAGAAATGCTGATTATGTCAAAAAATAGCTAAATGTGATGTAAACCATTTTAGAAATAAATAGGTCTATGTACTAATAAAAAACGGGAGATCTTCCTTTGGGGATTACCCTCGTAGGTCGCTTTCTTGTCAGATGTTCGGTGCACATTTAGCAACTGATTTTAGGCTAATTTCCCTATTAGATAGAGACATGTACCATTCAACATAGCTCAGAACTGGGTGACAGTACAGTATTAACGAGCTGAGTTTTCTGGTGTGTGGCGGAGGGTAATTTGCTTACCTCTATCATTTTCCGATGAGCTAGAGACATTAAAACTTCATCATAGCTCAGAAATGGATGACAGTGCAGTATTAACTCGCTCTCCTTTCTGGTATGTGGCGGAGAGTACTTTGTTCACCACTATCATTTGCCAATGAAAGACTCGAAACATCAGTATAGCTGAGAACCGATGATAACGCAATATTAACCTGCTTTCATGTCTGTTGTCTAGCAGGAGGAAGCAATATATTGGTTGACTCAGGTGAATAGAAACTGAAATAATTCTGACATTTACCACATTTATCTCTTATAATCTCAACAAAATGTTTGAAATCGATCGAAAAATTTGGATCACACAAAACTAAAATGCAGAAAATAATAGTTTAAATAAAAAACTTTTTAATATGAAATGTTTTTAAAACAGGCTAAGAAATATAAAATAATTTTTCCTAGCCCCACACATATACCTACATAACTGATGCAAAACAGCTGTCCTCCTTACTTACAGGCGCCCCAAGTTTTTTCGTTGTAAATTCTACAGTTATTTTCGTACCCATTAAAAATTCAGAAGCACAAATTTTCAGCTCTGTCCGTGCGGGGTCAAGAATGTGTATGGAGCTAGGAGAAGTTACTTGATACTTTTTAGTCCGCTTTTAAACCGTGTTAGATTAAAAAGTTTTATATAAAACTTTTTTCACTATATTCTGCTGTAGAAAGAACACGCAGTGCCGCGTTTTGCAGTGTTTTGTTCTGCGTTGCGTTCACAGCACCCTGTAACGAGAATATATCGCGCAACTTGCCTGTTGGGTGCAACCCTTATTGATATGCTGATGAACCAGCGCCAAGCTTTTATTGGAATGTAAACCAATTACATCGAAATCATTTAGCGTGATTAAAGGGGACGTGTAGTGTGGTAAATGTTTTCATACACCACATCTGCTCTCTGCATGCGGGCAAGAACTGTAAGAGAGTTAAACATCAAATTCGTTACTACATAGAAAGCATCTGAAAACAACGTTCGACCACAATCAGAAGACAACAACCGATGAAGAAATACATTTATTTATTTACTTTTCTAGTCTCAACACTTATAGAGTTTTCGGGCCTTCGCTTACACCAGATCAGAGACTATACAAAACACAAACTATTTCTATACATCCTCAATTTCTAAGCGTTTATGTGGTTCGTTCCGTGTACGCAACACGCTCGATACTGCGTAGACGGATGAATTTAGCAGTGAACTGGCGCAGATTCCCCTCAAGATAATAGGTGAGCGAGAAGGGTTGTACCACAACTTGACACAGGGCAAACCACAAACGGTGTTCACCAGTCCAAATATATTGCGCAATAAAAATTTGAAAGTCTGCAAAACAAATTTTTGCAATAATATCAGAGAAAAGCAGAGCATTAATCTCGATCTTTTGGTTTCACTAGTTTGTGAAGATGTTAGTCATCACGAAACGAATAGCTTTTGATGTCTATAAAGGAAACGAGGGAATTAGACGAATGAGACAGAGAGAGGGAGAGAGAGAGAGAGAATTGCAGGCTATGTAAAACAACAGTGGCGCTTGAAGGGGTGTTTCCCAGCTTGTAGAGGGTCGCAAGCCGACGTGTAGATGCTGACAATAAATATGATTTACGCTTCCCTCGCAGTGAACGTGATAATCTGTATTAGAGAGTGTTAAATTTCCTCTAAATACACGAATTATCAGGGCAACACATTCTCTGGTAAGATGCAGACCTCGAGCTCCGTTGAGTTGACATAGTCGACTCGTTACAGACGTTAAGATTTGGCTACTCCTCGAAACAAAAGTAAGACTCGGTGATCATTCTGGGTCCTGTTTCAGAATACAATTGCAGTAAGGGAAAAACGCACTGCTTTCGTTCGCAGCGTTTTCTGTTGCCACCCTAAATGTAGGATCCTCTTAGAATCCGAATTGTGCTGGGTTTTACACATCTGTTGCCATTAACTGGATACTTCTAACCGTCAACTGCATTCCAGTCCTCACGTTCGAGACATACTCTTTCACACGAATTAACCTTATAACGGTCACCCGCAGTCTAGGATAAAATAATTATAAACTGGAAAGAGGTACACTTAACATCGTTCATAAATATTTCCTTCCGTCATAATTTAATTTTTCTCTCTTTCTCTCGAGAACACACAGAAAATCATTATCTAAATTTTAACGCCTGTTGAAACAAAACACAATGCTTATCATTTATTAAATGTCTGAATATGATCTTGAAATTGTATAACAATCCACACCACTTTTTTTTGTGGGGTTTTAGGGCGCTCAACTACTGAGGTCATTAGTGCCCAGTCACAAATGTAAGTGCACATATAGTACGGTAAAACTCAAAAGGGAGGGGGGTGGGGACACAAGAAAGTTCTTACAAAGACGCAGATAAATTAATTAAAAGAGTTAGATGCCTTTGGATAAGTCCGTCAAAGTAATAAAACGAAGAACACGAGTAACTGCTCGAGCGTCATCAGCTAAAATTTCCTGTAGGGTAGAGGGCAGAAACAGGACAACACGAGGTTTAGTAAAACGGGGACACGACAACAAAACATGGCGCACTGTCAATGCATTACCACAAGGGCACTGCGGGGCGGGGTCACCGGATAGCAGGTAGCGGTGGCTAAACCGGCGATGCCCAATCCGCAACCTGGCCAAAATGACATCCTCTCGCCGAGATGGTCGGGAGGAGGTTGTCCAAGCTGTTGGGAACGGTTTAATGGCCCAGAGATTATTTTCTTGAAGTGACGACCAAGTATCCCACCATAATGACACAAGCCTCTTACAAACAACGCCACTAATGTCAGACGATGGGACACAAAGGGAGGCTGGCCAAGGCAGGAGGACTACAGCCTTGGTCGCAGCAACAGCAGCCTCATTCCCAGGCACTCCTACATGGCCTGGAACCCACATAAAGCTAACAAGAGAGCCATCATCAGCAAAAGAATGGAGGGGTTGCTGGATCCGTTGCACCAAGGGATGGACCGGATATGGATATCCAAGGCTCTGAAGAGCACTGAGTGAATCAGACCAGAGTACATACAGAGAATGGCGGTGGCGGCGGACATAGGTGAACGGCCTAAGACAGAGCAAAAAGCTGGAACACTGGTCGATGAGCCGCTATTTAAAGGTGACGTCCCCAACGCCAAAGGCACAGCCGACACCATCGCCAGTTTTGGAGCCATCAGTGTAAGTAAAGGTGTTATTGGCGAGTCGCGCACGTAGTTCGACAAACCGTGAGCAATGCACTGCATCCGGAGTAGCCTCCTTCGGGAGCGAACAGAGGTCATGATGAATGTGAACCGGAGCCTGGAGCCACGGTGGTGTCGGGCTCTCACCCTATCTGAAGGTGGTAGGGAGGACAAAATCCAATTGTCGAAGCAGGCGACGAAAGCGGACTCCAGGGGGCAGCAGAGCGGACACATACAACCCATACTGACGGTCGAGAGAATCGTTGAAGAGGGACTGATAAGAGGGGTGGTCGGGCATTGACAACAGCCGGCAGGCATACCGACAAAGCAGTACGTCGCGCCGGTAGGTCAATGGTAATTCGGCAGCTTCAGCATAAATACTCTCGACGGGACTGGTATAGAATGCTCCGGTTGCAAGACGTAACCCCCGATGATGTATGGAGTTGAGACGGCGTAAGAGGGATGGCCTAGCAGACAAGTAGACGAGGCTCCCATAATACAGCTTTGATTGGACTATGGACCGATATAAGCGAAGCAGGACAGTGCGATCCACTCCCCAAGATGAACCACTAAGAACACGGAGGACATTAAGAGAACGTGTACAACGGGCAGCCAAATAAGAGACATGCAGAGACCAACAAAGTTTCCTGTCCAATGTGAGCCCTAAAAACTTCGTAGACTCCACGAAGGGGAGAACAACGGGACCGAGATGTAAGGATGGTGGAAGGAATGCTTTAAGCGCCTAAAGTTGATGCAAACCGTCTTCTCTTCAGAGAACCGGAAGCCATTAGCCACACTCCGTGAGTATAGGCTGTCAAGACAACGCTGAAGGCAGCGATCCAGGAGGCATGTTCTCTGGGCACTATAGTAGATCGCGAAGTCATCGACGAAAAGAGAGCCGGAGACGTTAGGTGGAATGCAATCCATAATGGGATTTATCGCTACGGTAAAAAGGGCTACGCTCAAAACGGAGCTCTGAGGCACTCCGTTCCCCTGGAGGAAGACGGCGGACAATACGGAACCCACGCGTACCCTAAACATTCGATCTGTTAAAAATGAATCAATAATAAGGGGCAGGCGGCCACGTAGGCCCCACCTGTGCATAGTGCGGAGGATACCTCCTCTCCAACAGGTATCGTAAGCCTTCTCCAAATCGAAGAACACAGCTACTGTTTGGCGCTTTCGCAAAAAGTTGTTCATGATGAACGTTGACAAGGTCACAAGGTGGTCAACAGCGGAGCGGCGTCGACGCAAGCCGCATTGAACATTAGTACGTAGCCGACGAGATTGAAGAATCCAAACCAACCGAGCGTTAACCATGCGCTCCATCATCTTACAGACACAGCTTGTAAAAGAAATAGGGCGGTAACTAGAAGGAAGGTGTCTATCCTTCCCGGGTTTGGGTATGGGAACAACGATGGCCTCACGCCAACGCATGTGGACCTGACCTTCGGTCCAGACGCGGTTATAGGTACGAAGGAGGAAGCATTTGCCTGCCGGAGAAAGGTTTGTCAGCATCTGAACGTGAATGGCATCTCGCGCCGGAGCAGAGGACCGGGACAGAGCAAGTGCACGTTCGAGTTCCCGCATGGTAAAGGGGGATTATATTCTTCCAGATTCAGCGAGTGGAAGGAAGGTTGCCGAGCCTCTTCTGCCTCTTTTCTGGGAAGGAAGGCAGGGTGGTAATGAGCGGAGCTTGAAACCTCCGCCAAAAAGCGGCCGAAGGCGTTGGAGACATCCATAGGGTCCACAAGTACCTCATTACCTGAAGTCAGGCCAGGTATTGAGGAGTGGGCCTTAACGCCCGACAGCCGGCGCAGGTTACCCCTGACGACAGAAGAGAAGTAAAAACGTTGAAGGAGCTTGTGAAAGAGGCCCAACAAGCTTTTTTGCAGTCTTTGATGACTCGACGACATTGCGCTCGGAGCCGTTTGTAATTAATATAATTCGCCAGCATAGGATGGCGGCGAAAGGTACGTAAAGCACGTCGTCGAGCACGGATAGCGTCTCTGCAAGCCTCATTTCACCAGGGGACTGAAACGCGACGTGAAGATGAGGTAGTATGAGGAATGGAACGTTCGGCAGCATTGATGAAAACAGCCGTGAGGTATGTGACCTGACTGTCACAGCTGAGAAAATTTTGGTCCGAAAAGGTCGCCAGGGAGGAGTAAAGTCCCAAGTCAACTTTCGGTAAGTTTCACCTCGAGGGACGTGAAGATGGGGTGTGGTGCAGGAGATGAACGACACAGGGGAAATGGTCGCTCGAATAGGCGTCAGAAAGGACATACCACTCGAACCGACGGGCAAGATTGGTAGAACAGATCGAGAAGTTCATGGGGGAGTAGGTATGAGTAGAGTCCGAGAGGAAAGTCGGGGCGCCAGTATTGAGGCAGACAAGATTGAGATGCTGGAAAACATCCACCGAGAGGGAGCCTCTCTGACAGGATGCAGGAGAACCCCAAAGGGGATGATAGGCATTGAAGTCACCAAACAATAAAAACGGTGGAGGAAGCTGAGCAGTCAGGTGCATCATGTCAGCCTGACTAACTGCGGATGACGATGGAGTCTAGACAGCACAAACAGAAAAAGTAAAGGCAGAATGAGTAATACGGACAGCTATTGCTTGGAGTGGGGTGGTCAATGGAATGTGATGGTAATAGACATCGTCCTGAACGAGCAACATGACACCACCATGAGCTGGAATACCGTCCACAGGGGTTAGGTCAGATCGCTCGGAGGTATAGTGGGTAAAAGCAATACGGTTTGTTGGACATAACTTCGTTTCCTGGAGATCACTGACGAGCGGACAGTGCAGGCGGAGGAGCAGTTGTAATTCCTCCCGATTAGATCGAATACCTCTTATGTTCCAATGTAACAGAGCCATCGCGAGTCAGAGAAAGGGGGGACAAAATGGGGGAAAAGCTGGTCACCTCGACGGCCGCGGAGGGCCAGCTTTCGAGGGAACATCGCTACAACCGTCGGCAGGCGGATCCTGTTCCATCAAGTCGTCGCCAGCTGTGGCCACATTCCCGAGTTGCGCAGGAGGGGCAGCATTGTCCAATGGCGACAGGCCTGCTGAGCGCCTGGCAGCAGAGTGTCCCGGCGAAACTGAGGACGGTCAGGAGCAGCGACTGTCGGATGGAGCATCAGACGAAACGCGCCGGCGTGGAGAGGGGGATAAAGACTTCTTCTTTGAGGCCTTCTTGGAAGACCTATGAGTCACAGGGATGGTAGGCTGTGGGGGCTGGACCCGAAGAAAGTCATCACGCTTGGGGTCCTTTTTTGAACGGCAGACGTCAGAAGCCGGGGTCCGTGCGATTCCCTGATGGATGCTTGAGAAGAGGATCGCTTCTCAGGCGCAGGAGGAGGAGGAGGAGGAGGAGGAGGAAGGGTGACCCCTGGAGCAGAGGGGGCAGGGGCTGCAAGGGAGGAGGATTTGGAAGGGAGGGATTTGCGAGGCGGAGGCATAGACCCTGGATGGGGTGAGGAGGTGCAGGGAGGACAGGATAGGGGTGAGGATATTGCAGAAGGAGTGGACACGACTGAAGCAAACGACGTTGTCAACAGCACGGGATGGAGGCAGTCATATTTCTTCCTGGCCTCAGAATAAGACAGACGGTCCAAGGTTCTCAATTCTTGTATCTTCTTCTCCTTCTGATAGACAGGGCAGTCGAAAGATCTAGGCGAGTGGAGGCCAGGACAATTGACGCGCCGAGGTGGTGGGGTGCATGTATGTCCCTCACAAAGAGGACGTCCACAATCTCCACAAATGGGATCAGCTTCACACCGTAACGACATGTGCCCGAAGCACAAACATCGAAAGCGTCGCATAGGAGGTAGGACGTAAGGTCACACGTCGCACCGGTAGCACATCACCTTTACCTTCTCCGGGAGAACATCCCCCTCGAAGGCGAGGATAAAGGCCCCAGTGTCGACGCGACGATCTTTGGGGCCGCGCTGGACTCGCCGGACGAAATGCACGCCGCGGCGCTCTAGGTTGGCCCTGAGCTCCTCATCAGATTGCAGCAGGAGGTCCCAATGGAAAATAATCCCCTGCATCCTACTGAGCGCCAGATGTGGGACAAGGGACAATGGGATGTCCCCGAGTCAGTCGCATGACTGGAGAGGCCGCCGACTGTGTAGCGGAGGTGGTCTTTATGAGAATGGACCCCGAACGCATTTTACTAAAAGCCTCGATTTCTCCAAAGATATCCTCGATATGCTGTACAAAGAACATGGGCTTTGAGGTGGCGAACGTCCCCCCATCGATCCGAGAACAGGCTAAATAGCGGGGGAAGTATTTCACCCCAAGCCGGCAGGCCTGTCCTTCCTCCCAGGGAGTGGCCAAGGGGGAAAAGGCAGAAGTACCAGAACCAGAGACAGAACCTTTCCTCTTAGAAGACGCGGCCGCAGAGCGACCTGATCCATGTTGACGTTTCATCTGCGACCATCTGATACCACCCACTCCGACCAGGGGCTCTCCCCACGGGCGCCACCCAGCCTCAGCAAGGGCCACCTGCCAGGATGACCGTTGCCGGGAGTCCTGATCCCCCAGGTAGACGGGCATCTACTGCTTAGCTTACGTGGGGTGGGTGCACCTCAGGTATCGGCAGTACAATCCTTGTGTTGTCAGGGGGCTACAACCTAGAGGATACATGACGACCCCACCACAACGGGCTGGCTACTGTGCTGGATTTCGGGTGCCATGGAAAGTCCATCATACTCGAAGGTTCAGATGGGGACGCACTATGGGCGTAACCTGTGCAACCCATCAGGTGTTTAGGCTCAAATTGATGAACAGTGGGTGCAGTTACGACGCCGTTACAATGCTGAGTGCCAAGGTCTTAGTGCACTGAGGACCAGTGATACACCACGTAAGGTGTCCTTCCCCAGAAGGCTCGTACGTCTGTAGAATTTTGAAAAATGGAGGTCAAACCCCAATGGGGACCATCACATTGAAGGTTGAAACGATTGAAACTCCTTTTAGTCGCCTCTTACGACAGGCAGGAATACCTCAGGCCTATTCTTACCCCGGACCCGCAGGGGGACCACACCACTTTGGCTGTCTGGAAAAGGTGTAACTCGGCTTATTAAACTGCAAAGCTAGTAATCGTCGTTATTAATAGTTGTACACGCAATCTTGTGTGCTGATACTAATTTGCTAAAGGATAAACTTCGTATCCTGATAGCTGACTCGCAGACAATAACTGTCACAAATTAATGAGTTGCATGAACTCATCTCCTCAGTACTGCGTCATTCAAGGTGAAATATGCCATTCATCACACAAGGTGATATCACGTGCAATACATTCTTCGATTTCAGTAACTGATCAATAACGTTTAGCGTCTATTTCCTCATGTTTCGATAATCAAACCAAGTAACACTACATCTGCTGCATTCAAACGCGTATTGTGAATGCGTCACTACCGTCAACCTACTGCGGTGCAGACTTTAACGAGACAGAAGGACATCGGTAAAAAGACCTGGACTGTTTGAGTAATTCTGTTTCTCGCTACACGAACATCGGAACGACGAGAACAAGATCATAAGAAAACGTATGTTATTGCGAAAATTTCTCCCATGTACTTAAGTATCTTTAATCTTGCAGCTTACTTTACAAAATAATCATGGTATTCTAAATGACAGAATATACAGACTAAAACCATGGAATTTATATGTAGAAAATAAAATATTTATTCTACAATGAAAATCGAATATTATAGTTGTAATAACAACAGGTTATTATTTTGTTGGTATTTACTTTTTCAACTGCAGACGCAAAATTAAGACCAACTGACGATGATGAACAAATCTGCAAAAATGAGAAGAAAGAAAAATCTCTAAAATTTTAACTGATTTGACTGTTGGTTCTAGCTGAAAGTTTGAAAAGAAATTTTTGTGAAGTGGGCGGGAAGTGTGTTATCATGTACAACAAAATCGGAAAGAATATGTGAGAGTTTGTGGTAGTAGAGTAACTGGAGGAAACCGTGCACAGAGAAGTTAAACGAAAATTTCGAAACGGTATTTTGTACCAGAGATTCAGACAGTACAATAATGTACCCTAGAAGAAGAACAGAAAAAGGATTACTAAACCGACGCGTTCTAAAAGCCATAAAAGCACGTCTGTTAAAAATGAAAGTCACGAACAATGGATTATTTAAAAATACCAAGATAGAAGTCGTTAAAAACGTAGGGTTTGTAAAAATTAAAAATAGGAACGCTGACATTTTTCAGTACACATTCGGTAAATAATACATATTACCGAAAAAAATTACACCCAGGATCAATGATAGAAATCGCTAACTTCTTTCAACTTCTTTTATGATGGAGTCATGCTAACTCAATTCAGGCGACCGAAAGTGAATGCACAAAGGCTGTAACGGAGTGTCGGGGGTATCATAATTAAGAAGGAGTGTCTGAAGGCCATTTCATTTAGAAAAAAAGGAATATCACGTAAATACAGTGTATATTCTTTTATCACAAAAATGTTGTTCCAAAATAGCTGATAAATTGATACCTTTGTCACTTTCAACTTAATATTGGTGTATTGCCGTTAATATTACTATTCATAAAGTTAAGGTGTAGAAAATACTAAGGTAAAAATGATGAGAAAAGTCTTACCTTTTTGCAAATAATGTGTGTCTTACTCCCTGGAAACTTTGCTTACATGTATAACACGAATCTCATTCATCCTCCTGTTCTTCGTAAATTTTTTATCCTACTTTTCTATGAACTTGACACCTCCCGCAGCCTGATCGTTTCCAACTTTCATTTTCGTAGACAGGTATAGATTATCGATGAAATCTTAATTTTCATGCACTGCGAAGGATGTGTAGTAAGTAACTCGTCACTCAAATAAAATCTGGTAAAAATACACTTATTTTATAAAAAACAAGTTGTCTAGTCCCATTATTGTTAATTTATGGAATAAAATCTATTTCTACTTGAACCATTGTTACATTTTCGGCTAATAGCTCTGCCTCATGGCTAAACGCATTGACCATTTACATGTTCTTTCTCTTAATTCGATTTACTTTTGCGCAAATTCCAGCGTTGACAACCTTACTGCTTGCCGATCCTTTGAACGAATACTCGTTTTTCGGGAAGTGATGTGTCAAAATAGATTACTCTTGTATCGTGGTGTCAACGTTAAATAGCGAGGTTCAAGACCCAGTTATTTGGGCTGTGTATGTTGGGAGGTAAAATTTTCTCATGTTGAGAAATCAAAAGGAGCGATCTGTTTTACTTGGTAAAAACTTTCTAAAGCCAAGATAACATAAATATTTCTTTATTTGTAACAACTAGTTTCGTCATACTTCGCTTTTATCTCCAGGTCTTCAAAAATTTATGTTACAAAACGTGTTAATTTTCAGATGGAACCTCACCAAAGTTGTCATGTTAGTGAATAAACTGTAGCACATTATTGTCATAAGTAAAATATTTACAATCAAAAAGCACCTTGGCCACAACACGTATGGACATGGACATGTGCACCAGGTGCCTTTTCGAATGTAAATGTCTTATTTACGACAAATCTTTCTATAATGTGCTACATTTTATCCGTTAACATGACAAATTTGCGTCAGGATTGAACTGAACACACAATATAATAAAACTTTTTGAAGACCTGGAGACGAGAACAAAGTACGTCGAAGCCGGTTGTTTATATTTATACGATCTGGGCTACGTGAAGCTTTTACCACTTGTTGGGAAGGTTGATGTTAAAGGCATCGAAGAGCGATTTATTTAGCTATACCTCACATGCAATCACGAATAAATTTCGATGTCTTCAGTTTCAAAACCAAACCGGTCAGCCAGCAGCCAGCCGCTTGGTTTCGAACATATCTCGCTAAGAAACGACTCCGTGTACGGCACGTAGAGCGGTGATGCCTGCTCGCCAGGGGTGCGTGGCAGCACGTGGCGCCGGCCGGCCACGCGGCGCTCCCGTCGCGACGCCAGCGCCGACGCCGGCGCCCTCATTAAAACGTCAGGCGGCGCGTCCCCTGTTAATGGACGGCGAGTCGCCATGCCGGCTATCTTAATGGCATCGGCAGCCGCCGTACAGCCACGCGTGATGGATCGCTCGCGCCGCGCCGCCTAACGACCTGTGGAAATTTCAATTGACGCGGCGGCTCGTGTCTGTCGGCACCGCCAGGCCGCGAGTTTTCACGGCATTTCCCTCCAGTCCCCGAATGTTAAATTCGATGTTTCTCATTTTTCTCTATGCAGACTTGCCGTCTTTCGTGCGGAATGTTGTTTGCTAGTCCATACACCCAATGCTCAGCTCGTCGCACCCCTGAGCACTGTGACGTAACACTAACCATCAATGTGCAATCAGCTGGTGAAATACCCGGGCAGACTCCTGTTGACAAGTGGGAGCCCCTTCCACCACCTCCACTGGGATCGCTGTTCTTCGGACCTGGAGAAAGACACCAGCCGCACCTCGCACTGACGGTGATGTCTGGCCGACTATACCACCTTTTCTAGACTCTCGGTCTTGGCTGTGCTCAGGATTGGCTCATTCCTCTCCGACGAGTAAGTGACTCCCAAGATGTAACTGCCTCTTGGCTCTCGTGTTGTCCAGCCCCAGAGTCCCACGTCACTCCCCACCTCCAAGAGCAGGCTGAACCACCAGCTTCGGCGGCCACCACAGCCATTCGCATCTCCCGACTGACAACAGAGGACGCATCTGTCCATGTTCACGGCGGTGGCTCCCGAGAGATTCCTGCCTTAACACAGGAGCACGTGACCAGCATACTCTCGTCTTGCGTTGTCCACCAGAGCGCCCCAGAAGCGACACGCCCCCTATGACAGTGCCTCCTATCGGCAAGCAAAAACAACGTTAATGAGGTCGTCTGGTTGGGTCAGGAAACATGACATGCCGCAAATTATAAATTCAATTAGTTAGTTAGTTTACTGGATGATATGAATGATACTTTTATCGAAGCGACCTGTCAGAGATTTTATGTTACTGTGCAAAGTATCAAAATTTCTTATAGCTGCAAGGAGAGCAAATTTTTCAGCCACTAGCATCTTTAATAACGGGTAGTCTAGCACGTTTTTAGGGTTTTGAATCTCAGCAGAAAAAATGACACTCTTATAGGATCACTTTGTTGTTTGCCTGTCCTTTTGATTATCTGTCCAATTTTTCTCAGCAGTCGATAGACGTATCAGCTTGAAATTTGTGTCACGTAATAATTAAGGCCTACAGTCCATTGGTGGTATAAATAATTGATGCTTCTACGCCAATGCAGTCAAACGATATAGCCATTTATATCAGATATTCACTCGCAAACTCGCTCACCAAAACCTATAAGGTACTTGTCGTTAGCGTATAATAATGAAATTTGGAAAGAAGCAATGAAATTGAAAATTTCTGGTAAGGTCTTATGGGACCAAACTGCTGGGGCATCGGTCCCTAAGCTGACATACTACTTGACCTAACTTAAACTAACTTACGCTAAGGACGATAGACACACCCATGCTCGAGGGAGGACTCGAACCTCCGACGGTGATGGGGGGGGGGGGGGGGGGGAGCGAGACGCGGACCGTGCAAGATGCCCTAGACAGTGCGGCTGCAAGAAGCAAGCTTTCACAGTATAATCAAACCAGAAAATCCGAAAACTGTAGATTATCATGCGATGAAAATGTTCCTTTTTTTCATTTGTTATCCGACTACAGACTTTAAATTAAATCATTCTCGAAAGTCTTGAAATTCCTGGGACCAGTATCTTACCAATATCAACGTTGATAATAGGGAAAAATCGTCGCTATTCTCGTTTCCCGGGATGGATGAACTGTCTATACATATAATTAAGTTTGTAAGGAACCATCAGAGTCGATTTTTCCTCCTAGTGTTGCAGATATGACAATCACTGTTCTTCTCAAATTGTGATGGATTATTTATAACCAATTTCATTAGGCTATAATTTCAAATGCGGCTGTGAGACGGCAGCTCTACAAGAATATCATATTTGCAATACAGCCAAACGGTTACGACAAGATTTTGCTATAGATTGATTCGACAAAAACAATGGGTGTCTTCATCAGAATACCGAAACAGTTACCTGAAAGCATCACTAAACATAGAGTAAAACCAAGAACATTTGTTTATTATATCGAATAGATGTAAGAGGTGACTGTACTCATCCGCAGTAACTGACACAAAATTAGTAAATGTATGTAAAATTACAGGTACGCGGCTTAGCACACTAGAGGCCGCTAGGGGCTGTAACTTGAGATAGGCACTGCAGGTGGCATCAGACTCTAACCAAGTCGCGCCATCAATTAACAACCGACGAAATCTGCTGCTTAAATTGCAAAAATATTTTAAATAGCATATAAGAGTTCACTTCACAAATCAACGTCCAGTATTATACAAACAGAAATTTATACATGTCAATCAAATAGCAATTATTCTCTACATTTTTCATTTATTAGATATTGATATATAAAAAGAAGAGAGGAAGAAGATATATCAGAGTCTACTCTGAGGTAAAGGCGTTTCTAAGTCAGGGCTTTACACCATTGAAGATATTTTTATTACATAGCAACAACTGTTCATTCATTAGAAGAATAAATGTATTGTGAATCCACAGTTAAAATGCATAACCCCCTGAAAAAGTATGTATATATCGTCCATAGGTGAAAACCATATATTGTTCTTAATATATTATTCTTACTACTCACTTTTGTGAAATCAGTACTTTCCTTCTGAGTGATTAGATATCTCAGAAATTATTCCATATGATGTACAGAACTGAATATAGTATTTGTTTACAAATTGTAGGTAACGTCCATTTTCTGAGACACACACAATAACTCTTGGGAAAATATTTTAGGGGAAATCTGCATTGCCTGAAATTCTGAATTTTCCATTTTGATCTGAAACAATATCATTTACCATCTCTTCTGTCGCTATACACCGAGTGAGGTGGAGCAGTCGTTAGTACACTGGACTCGCGTTCGGGAGGACGACGGTTCAAACCCGCGTCCGGTGATCCTGATTTAGGTTTTCTGTGATTTCCTTAAATTGCTTCAGGAAAATGCCGGAATGGTTCCTTTGGAAGGGCAAGTCCGATTTCCGGCCCTAATCCGAGCTTGTGCTCCGTCTGTAATGACCTCATTGTCGATGGGACGTTAAATACTAATCGCCTCCTTTTCCTCCTCCTCCTCCCCCTCATCACGGCACTTCCGTTCTCAGTCAACTGATAAGCACTCAAAATTCAAGAACCATCTAGTGACACCCTCTGATAGTGTTGCACGTGTTTTTAAAGGCAAAGGGATGTTACAGCGTGGTGATGCGTGAATGGACCTGAGCATCATGCTATCTCTGGAGACAGTTGATATACATATCAACGAGTGGTAAGTGATTCATTGTTTGCATACTTACGGCCCGTATAGGAAGGGAAAGACGTTGAATATGAGTGGACTAGGGCATGTAACTGAGAATACTTTCACAAATTCTGAATTTTCTGAACAAGAAATTGGCTACGAAATCTGAAACAACGGTGTGACTGCTGAGAAATCGGCAGTGTAAACCTCGACAGCCGTAAGTCATAGTATGGCTCTGAGCGCTTTGGGACTTAAGAAAGGCATAGTAATTCAGCAGTAACTAATAGCGATAACAACTTGATAACGTAAATTCTGCAGATTATTGAAGACAGTAACCAGTAAATATTAATTTGTTATTTCTAATTAAGAAATTTAATTTAAAAAAGCGAGAAACATGTCGGTTTCACTCGTGTACATTCTTAAGAATAATAACAAAGACCTTCGAGAAAAATCTAACAGAAAACACAAAAAAATGAAGGGAGAAGTTGGCATGCTGAAAGGGAAATTTAGAGAGCACAAAGTCTGGCGTGAAGAAATAATGACAAATGTGTCCATGCAGAATAAGAAGCAAGTCAGTGAACTCGCAGAAAGGAAGCTGCCTACCAAGGAAACAAAGAGTATTAATTAAGACGATCGGCATAGTGCAAAGTCACTTTAATGGGTTACTTCAAGAAGTTGGTCAAATCAGCGAATTCTCTGAGAAAAGTGCAAATACCTATTTTGAAAGAGACAAAGAAAATCTTCGCGTAGAAAATGGTATGATGTTTAAATTTTAACTGAGAATTTGTTTCCACCACAAGTACTGCGAATGGTTTTGCAAATTTAGTCAATAGACAACATACAAAGTGATCCTTAAGTCTTTGTTCAATTATTAATATTTATTTTACGAAAATACAGAACTTCCAAATTTGTGGTCTGTGACCAATGAAAGAATCAAGTTAG
The DNA here is from genome assembly GCF_021461385.2 of Schistocerca piceifrons. Lineage (NCBI taxonomy): Eukaryota > Metazoa > Arthropoda > Insecta > Orthoptera > Acrididae > Schistocerca > Schistocerca piceifrons. The sequence continues at coordinate 87,823,083 of NC_060141.1, forward strand.
TTTGGATATTTTCTTGACGGTAAAAACTGAGTAGAGGGCACTACAATCGCTGCTATAAAATGGCGTCACGTGAGGAAGTGCTATACTGTGTTCTGTGGTATCACGAGACAAAGTCGGCATTTACTGTGTAACGAAAGTTTCGAGACAGAACGGAAGAGAAGCACTTCACAGAATAACTATTGTTGAGTGGTGAACGAATAAACAGGCATGCAGGCATGAATCATCCGCAAACAGGGCGGCCTTCGGACAGCGAAGAAATTATCGGAGCTGTCCAATAGGTATTCTTACGAAGCCTTTACAAATCTGCTTGACACGCATCTCGTGAATTACAGATTCCTAGAACCATTGTGCGTCCGAAGGACTCTACACAACAGATTGCACCCTCGTTCATGTAAGATCCATATAATATACGCCTTACTAGCAGATGATGGGGCTTGTTGAGCAGCTTTTCCGTCTGAGTTATTGGCACGAATCGACACAAGCGATGAGTATCTTGAACAAATTTGCTTTTGAGATGAGGCTATTTTCCAAATGTTAGGTAAAAGTTAAAGTTAATGTGCACAGTGTGAGGATATGGGGTTCGTTTCCTTAAGCCATGTTAGAGATTCCTCTAAAATGAATATGTGATGCGGTTTTGTGTACAACAGACTCATTGCCCCTTTATTTTTTGACGAAAACTCGTTAAGGAGCTAACGTCTATGTGGATGCTCTAGAACCAGTTTGCAGAACCGCTATTGAGAGACTTGCAGTCAGATGTGATTTTCCAGAAGAATGGTGCACAACCACATTGGGGATTGTATGTTAGACATTTTCTTAAAGAAACATTACTTGACAGGTAAGTTGGGCGTGACGGAACCACTGCCTGGCCTGCAAGATAACCAGACATAACGCCTTTAACTTTTAGCGAGGTTGCATAAAGGACAAGGTTCACACTACACAAGTACCTGATGTGGATACGTTAAGAATAAGGGTACAACAAATGCTGTTACTGGTGTTACTCAAGGAATGTTGACAAATGTATGGCGTGAAATCGAATATCGATTAGACGTTCTTCGAACAAAAAACAGCGCCTCTGTTGAACTTTATTGACATCGTACCAAAACAATTCATTCTTTCATTTGTCACAAACCATAAATTTATCAGTCCTGTAGTTTTTGTGAAATAAATATTGATAATTTAGTATCACCCTATATACCCAGTTGCTTTCGTAAAACAGTTTAAAGAGTAGAATAAAATTTTCACTCTGCAGTGGACTGCCTGCTGGTATGAAACTTCCTGGCATATTAGAACTGCGTGCCGGACCGCGACTCGGGAGCTTTGCCTTTAGCGGGCAAGAGCACTTGCTCGTGAAAGGAAAAAATCCCGAGTCCGGGTCTCGGTCCACCACACAAATTAATATGCCAGGAAGTTTCAGTTTAATCGGTGTTGCGAATAATCTGTGGTCAGGGGATTCATCACTTTTGACACACAAAAATTACTTTCATCGTGATCCAACAATGAAAAATTTATAGAAAATATTACGACAAACAAAAATTACTTTCATCGTGATCCAACAATGAAAAAATTTATAGAAAATATTACGACAAATATGCAAATCTAGATCACGCACTACGTGAAAAAAATTGATGCAAATTTTGATTCAAAGATTACCATTGGCCGTGCTTCGAAAAGTTTCATCTTTGACACACTATGATATGGAGGAATTATGAGTTGTACTGAATATAGTATAAACAATAGCGGAAGAGGAGAACTCGAGGAATGAAGGAGGCAGAAGACAAAGTGGAGAGCCTTGGCATGAACAGAGAAACAGTGGCCGTGGCAGTTTCTGTAACAGCGAAGAAGGCAGGAACAGTGATTATCTGCGAGAATATGTCATGACTTTGACGATCGCCTGACGCATAACGATTACGATAATCACAGGAACATTGAAGAAATAAGTTATTCAAAAAGTCCATTCACACTTCCTGGATACTGCGAAATTACTGTCGCGAATTTATGTATAATAGGTGGAGGTCACAGAACAGTTTGCCAGAAAGTACTAATTGTGCAGAATGCACGTTAACACATCAAGAACTAGAACGCAGAAAGCAGTTTCTAAGGAGACCCAATTGGGAACGAAAATTGGGAACGTGTCTCTACCTATAATAGGAGGAGGTCACAGAACAGTTTGCCAGAAAGTACTAATTGTGCAGAATGCACGTTAACACATCAAGAACTAGAACGCAGAAAGCAGTTTCTAAGGAGACCCAATTGGGAACGAAAATTGGGAACGTGTCTCTACCGGTCATGACCATGAAATATGGATACCAGAAGGACATAACTGAAGATTTATTACATGGAACAAAGTCATACATAGCGAAGTGGTAATGTCTCTTTTCAGTAATGAGCCATACGGAGTATAGTTACAAAGTCCGCTACAGGAACAAAACCGATGCACAGTCCTTGGACAGTTACTATCTTCTTCTCGAGTTCTTTCTCTCTGATCTTACATCTTATTAAAGATTAACGCTTTATTCGTTTACCCTTGCGCCTTAAGCACTAGTTGTATGAACTCCACTAACTGGTAATATTGAAATGTTTTCAATGCTATTTAACTGATCGTGTAATACGGATAATACCGCACTGACCTCGCTGCCAGAACAAGCACATCGAGGAAATGTAGTTTGCCGTCTACATTTCCTCGATGTGCTTGTGTTTAGAAACGAAAATGGTAGTTTGGGCCACTCAGTGTACCGCAAACCCACGCACACGGACCGTTATTTGCACCGGGATTCGAACCACCACCCACAACAGAAGCGGGGTGTTATCAAGACGTTAGCGGACAGAGCTAGAAATATTTGTGAACCTGAGTTGCTCGACGCTGAGATGGAACATCTCCACAATGCACTAACGAAGAACGGATATTCGTCCGCCGAAATAAAACGTGCGTTGAGGCAGCCACGCAGAAATCATACTGACGTACAGGCTACTGCAAAATCTAAGGTTTTCCTGCCGTTTGTTAAAAATGTAACGGAAAGAATAGGGAGGATCTTGACGAAGCGGAATATTACCGTAATTTACAAGCCCACCAGGAAGATACAGGAATACCTTAGGCCTGCCAAGGACGCTCGCAAACCATTGGAAAAATCTGGAGTGTATAGGATCCCATGCAGCTGTGGTGATGTTTATGTGGGTACCACCAAAAGAACTGTTTCTAAACGTTTGGAAGAGCACAAGGAAAATTGTAGAAGAGGAGAAACGGAACGATCAGCTGTTGCGGAGCATGCTTTCCAGCCAGGGAACCACAATATTCGTTTGGAGGAGACGCAAGTACTAGCGGCCACGAGCGGATGCTACGAAAGGCTCTGCAGGGAGCCAATCGAAATCGCTAAACACCCAAATAATTTCAACCGAAAGGAGGAGGGCGTCAAATTAAACGGTATATGGATGCCGGTGTTAAAGAAGATGTGTACCACTCGTCCACTACTGGGTGATGGCAACGGCGATCGACGGCGACGGACAGCGGCCAATTGCACTGACGTTTTCAAAACACGTGACGTCACGCCGCGGCGCGGGGGCGCGCGGACACGGAATTTAGCGGCAGTCAGTAGCGAGCCAGTGTGTGTGTTGGACCTTCCATCAAGCTACGGACCCCCTTGAAGATGTCTCGCGCAGTCGGAGTGAAACGTTGGGAATCACCACAGAATTCATCAACCGACCACGGCATAACAGCCCGGATAATTATAATGGACATGATATTTCCGGCCGCGAAAGTTTACATTTTAGTATGAAGTGCAGTTGTGAGAATTTGAAGTAGTTTTGAAATGAAATTATTCTGTATGTGCAGATGTGTATTTAAATTCCAAGTTAGAAGACGAATTTTGGTGTTCAAAACTATCATCCATAACATCAGTGAAGAGGACGGCAGTAGAAGCAGAAATTTAATAAACGTCTGGAAGAAGATATAACTGAAAGACCAAATAGTGGATACTGTAATCCATTAGATGTAGTAACGGAAATGGATGGCGGTGTACGACTTTTCGTTGACGCACAAGCAATAAGCGCGATAATTGGGCCACAATGGTATCAGGCTCATGGGCCTAATACTGAGAAACTACTACAATGTTGAAAAGGTGGGCGCTATTCATCAAGTCTGGACTTTAGGAGCAATTATTGGCTGCTCAACTGGACCCCAGCTGTCGTAAATACACAGCGTCTGTCCAACAGCTTGTGCTACCACTTTAAGGTGATGCCATTCGGATTAATTGTGTCAGCCGCGAAATTTGCGTGCACATTAGATCAAGCTCTGGGATAAGAAATATTAAGAAATGGGGGGAATTATGTTTACGATATCCTTCTATCGACAGAGACGTGGAGAGGACATCTGATCATCACAGAAGAAATAAGATAAACAATCAGATATGCGGGAATAACATTGAACATACAGAAATTGGAGTTCGCAACGAAACAAATTATATTCTTAGGACATGTATTGTCCCCAGACCCATCGAAATTGCCTGATGTAAAAAATTTCCTCCGCCACAATTCAAGAGACTATGTACTTATTTTATAGATGGTGCATTTCCAAGGGACAGCATGTTTTTGGAAAGTGTACATGAAGGACTATACCAAGACACACTGTACATATGTGGAGAATCAGTTATTGTTTCACGGAATAGGTAAGGACCAGAGTACTGACTTTGTATTCCCCGAGCGTGAGCGTACAGGGCATCTATAACAAATGTTCTATGTATTGCCTAGATTATATTAATCCAGTATTTGATAATTAGTTATGCAATCAAAAGATTAAATGTGTTTTCTAAATGAGAGTTCGAAGTCTGCTACCTGTTCTCATCTTCGATCGTTACTTGTCTTTAAGTGAACATCTCTTACATCACATACATCTGCCTGACACAAACATAAATGAACACAGTGGAATGCTGGGACAGCAAAATACTTGTAAACAATCTTAAAGAAAGGAAAGACTAACTACTAATAAGTAAACGTCAAGATTGAGGCATGGTTATTAAATTTATATGAGAAGTTGCATTGTTAAAGGTATGCCAAGCGATTTCCGGATTAGTATTATGACTCAAGTACTCGCTAAAACCTTGCGAAGTTACATCATCAGCAACTTGTAGGTTCCCCAAAAAAGTAGTCACTTTAGGAGAATACTGCAGATCCTCCAGTCCTTTACAGGAAAGAGGTATTTCCGACTACCCGTAAACTAACTACGACAACCCGTCACGCCATGTAGAATGACTCGACTCATCCTTGATGCTGCACACTACTGCTGCCTTAATGTTTCTCATTGCACACCACTCCCTACAGTCCACCCTTGGGTGGCCAACACCCACCTAATCCCGACTCCGCTGCTTTCCAGTTGCCGTAGCCCAGTATACAATCTTGGCTTGTATTTTTGATTGGCGGTATCAAAACAACCATAGGGACCAAAGAGATATGCTCAGATTGGTCACTCGACTCGCTGGAAAACCACCGCTCCACACTGCCTTGCTTTCTCCTCTCAGGCAAATTTCCCAGTATGACTGTAATCTGGAATCCACAGCCTTGTCTTTAATGGTAAAGTGAAACCTGGTAGCTGCCGACGCACGTCCGTTCAATGTTCCCAAATACCCTCAGAGTTATCGGAGTCCCTATAGTTCCATAAACACTGCAGGTGTTGTATAGGCTTCACGGGTAACATAGCGAGAGGTATCGTTTGAGATATTTAGCATACCCCAAGGAAGTCGGATAGGGAAGGGAATCTCCCCATTACATAACGAAAATTTAAGAGAAGCAATGTCATGCAATAGATAACGGCTCTTTGAATGAAAATTATGAGGCGTGACCCAATTAAACATTAAAGCAAGTTCCCCACCTCACTTGGATATATTAATTAAGGGGCCCGTACAACGGCAAAGGAAACTATTGGTCACTGTAACAATTTGGCTGATAACAATAAGACATGAAACAAATGAAGTACCCAATTAATTAAGCATATATACGATTAACAACTGGACATAAGGTGGCAAGGGTGCACGGACACATGAAAGCATAACATGAAACTGTATCAGGGATATGGCTAATAACTGAAAAAAAATGGTTGGCGATTTATCCCTCTGCTTATCAGAAAATCTGTGAATTGTTGCCTACAGTCGGGGCTTCTCAGGACCATTTTGTTTAAACTGGCATAAAGTGACACTAATTTGAATACTTGTGATGTGAACGATATTTGAGGTATAAATACTTGTAAAATAGTTTTATTTATTTTAAAAAAAAACAATTTTTATACTTGCACTGGTGACTTTTATGCTTATTTCAAATTAGCACTGAATCTACAGAGGATAACAGAATGTTCCAGGCATCCAAACATACAGGTTTGGCGCACTTATAATATGCAATTTGAGTTTTCCTATCTTTCTTCTCCACACAATATGCATATTTTCCACTTCTTTTAGCTGGTGGTTTCTCTGCCCTTTCTGGAACCGGTGCTACTTTTGATTTGATTGACCTGATCGTTATCGTCTTAAATTGACAACGCTAGTCCGAGTCTCATTTTTGTATTCATAACCAGCGTCATCCACGGAATGTATGATTTCGTTACAGGTACATCGATCATGTTGAATAAAACAATCACTTGGTTTTTGTCTTCACACTGTAGCATCGTGTCTTCGGGTCCATAGTGCCAACGCCGACCTTTGTGGCAGACTTCTTTACTTGTGATGATGACACCATTTGTTGGTCATAAAGAGAACTAAGGTCGGTAACAACTTCTTTTTCTTAAGAGCGTAAGAGGCTGTCATCTCATCTGGTCGAAGACCAAATAATATATTCTTCATGTCCTTTAGGTGTACAAAAGTCGCCAGGCAGTTCACCTTTGTTTTTTCGACTAACACCGACTAGTGTCAGATCTTCTGACAAAAAATAATGAGATAAATAGAGAGAAGAAAAAAATTTCACAAGTGATATTATGTCCAGACTTTTCAAGTTCAATCACTAGGGTTTTCACAAATTCTCTCCAAGTCGCACAACTCTGGTTTCTTCCTCCTTCTCCAAATACACTTCATCTTCCAGCAGTAGCTGGCTGCACTGTCACAAATTGCCCAGAAGATTATTCCATACCTACCAGGACTTGATGGAATGTATTGTCGAAACGGACAACGACCTTGAAATGCGACCATCCGGGAATGTAGGCATCACTAAGGGCAATTTCACAGTTCTCAAATACTTCTGCAATTGGTTCCCGTTTTCCACTTGACCTATGTTCACGTCAGGCTGCTGCATTGTCAAAGCACAGCATCCTTAGTATAGCATGGAAGCGATTGAGAGACATAACTTCATTAAACACTGGTCAGCCATTCTCGACACTCTAGAGCTGACTGATATCTTCGTTTCTTGACTTATTGACTCCAGTCAGGGTCGTAACTTCAAGAAACTTTTTCGTTTCATACATTTCAATATCCATGCAGTTCTTGTAAACGATTCAACTTCCTTGTTGGTCCACTTATGCACTTTGTCAGTGAGGGGTGCACGAAAGAACAACACAAAGCAATATTCCTCATTATCACAGTTCCTAATCGGATAACATCTTGGTCTCTGATATTCTTTCAATGTGTTACTTTTGCTCCACCTACCACACATTCCAGCTTTGGGAACTGTAGCCCATATTTCATTCCCATTACGTGAAACCAATAAGTCACACTCAACAGAATTGGCACTAAACCATTCTCCACCATCGTTGTAAAGGAATTCTTAACGATCATCTTTGTGCAGTTCTGAGTTTTCGGGGACCTCTACCTCATTATCATCATCACTGGATAATTCACATTCACTAATGGTTTTTCAGAGTCAGAAGAGTGACCCAACAATTAAATTATCTCCTCATGTGATATCTCTCTCCACCATATATTTTCAATTTCAAAGAAAACCTGTTATGAAATAATGCGCTAAAATAAACATGAGCTTAACTCAAAGAGGATCGTTGAACACTGAAAGAATAACAGCATGAGTCAACAACGGCAAATGATGTAACAGATGCTCCACAGGCAGACATCTGGTTGTTGAAAAATTTCTTCTAAGCACATGGATCTGCAAGGCCTGTGTGGGAGGAAACGTGCAACTACACTTCAACACAAAGTCACAGGTAAATTATTGTATTTTTTCAAAAAATTATGAGCAATTGACGAATTAGAAAAAGTCATGATATTTCATTACAGTAAAATGTATAGTTACTAACAGAGAAGATATTAAACATCACGGCCGGGCTTCTGAGGGTCGATGGTGGGTAAATGGTTAGACAGAATCCCACAAGAGCAAGTATGAATACCAGCAGAATTGCCAAGCGCATCATGAGTGTGAATAGCAGACAGCGAATATTAAAACTGCATATTCAAACTCTGAGGCAAATCAACCAGCCACATGTCCCCCTTAACGTGGTGACTTCATTGCTGGCTCATGCTTACTATTAAGTGTTTGAGTGTGAAAAATAGCAGCAGTAACTGCTGAAAATTTTGGAATACAGCTGGAGCTCTGTCCTCTGCTCTAAGACACAGGCTTCTTTCTGCCAAAACCTGAAGCAAGTACTCTCTCTGGCTTCCCTGAAGCATCTTTGAGGTCCCTGCCGCGAGTGTTCTCTCACTACACTCTCCGAAACTTACTCGATTTCAGGAGTAGAGGAATTTTGCTGGCAAATTGCAACGGATCCTGTGAGCTCTGACCATTAATATTTTTATAAACAACGTTAAGAAATTACTACCTTCATGGATTTTGTCGTGCTTAACCAATAAATGTGTGGCATGGGCAAGAAAGTTGAAAAGGTCTCCCAATATATGACGGGTTTCCCACCCTAGCCAAGCAAAGGGTTACATGTAGACATGCCTGGAAAACGCTCTTTCTACCAAAATAGTTACTGTGATCAATCACACTCCCTGTTACTCTGATTTAAATAAACATTCTTTTGTGATGTGTCTGTGGACAATGGCCAATCCCACCCTTTCAAGTTCGGTGTGCTTCACCTAGCTTTCAGTTCCTTATCTTTCTAATACAGGATTCCTTGTAGTGTCTCACAATGCTTTTTTGATGGCAAGCAGCTCATCCTGCCATGCATCTGCTGTACGGAGACGGGACACGGTGACTACACTGTCCTACACCTGCTCATGGGCTACTCTGAGTGCCAAACCTACTTATGAAACTTGATCCTTTGTTGTGAGCCAGCTAAAGTAAGCTCCCTAGGCTGTAGAAAATAACAGGACCCCCTCACCATAGTAAATATAAAAATTTTTCATGAAGTGTTAAAAAATCGACTATACTGAGTATTGAAATGTGCATATTACATTATAAAATAGGTTACATGACACTTTGGGCATAAACGTCCACGTAACAATAGCCAAGAAGATCGCTGTGGTCAGTGTTCCCAGGGCACTTGTATCCAAGTTTTAGGTCAGGCAGTATTCAGGGTTTCCATTGATGTGGCACAACATGCACTCTTCCCACACGTTCCCTGGAGACAGTCATCCATGAAGCTTTTCTACTTGTACGCAAGGTAACAGGTTTCCCATTTCCACGTTAACAAAAGTATGACCAGTATGAAGCTTATCTTCAGACTATAGCCTCACTAAACTAGCCATCACAAGCAATACAAAGGCATTTATTTCACACATGTTGAAGGTAATAGCCTTAATCATAAGAAATACATTTTGCAAAAGAATCTTCATTTTATCGAAAGCATTTGCAGACAATCATACATGCGAAATACAGTCATTACTTCAGGATATCAATGAGACTATTAAACAAACAAACTAACCCGTAAAAAATAAATATCTGTGGAATAAAACAAACACAGCTTTCTACTACCTAAAATGATTAACAACCATTACTTCAAGAATCCAGTGAGATTATTAAACAAACAAACTTAAGTAGCAGTATAAATCAATCACTCTTGTATCAAGACATTAAATGAAAAATAATTCTGAGTCACTGGCGTTCGCATGAACAGCTGTCTGGCGCCTTGGAATGGTAATCTGTTACACAGTGTCTTAATGTAACAGACGGAATTACAATCAGCATGGAGAGCATTCAAACTTAAGTTAAAAACAACTCAAATCTGGTCCCTAAAAGTATGGAAGATGCAGTTTATCTGGTTAAAAATTAAAAAAAATTATTATTACAGCAGAATAGAAACAGACGTTGTTACGGTTAAGTGTTATAAACTATACGCTGGTTTGGCACTCTCAAAATCAACGTAACTTAAAAAACATACAATAATTACATCAAAATACACTCCTGGAAATTGAAATAAGAACACCGTGAATTCATTGTCCCAGGAAGGGGAAACTTTATTGACACATTCCTGGGGTCAGATACATCACATGATCACACTGACAGAACCACAGGCACATAGACACAGGCAACAGAGCATGCACAATGTCGGCACTAGTACAGTGTATATCCGCCTTTCGCAGCAATGCAGGCTGCTATTCTCCCATGGAGACAATCGTAGAGATGCTGGATGTAGTCCTGTGGAACGGCTTGCCATGCCATTTCCACCTGGCGCCTCAGTTGGACCAGCGTTCGTGCTGGACGTGCAGACCGCGTGAGACGACGCTTCATCCAGTCCCAAACATGCTCAATGGGGGACAGATCCGGAGATCTTGCTGGCCAGGGTAGTTGACTTACACCTTCTAGAGCACGTTGGGTGGCACGGGATATATGCGGACGTGCATTGTCCTGTTGGAACAGCAAGTTCCCTTGCCGGTCTAGGAATGGTAGAACGATGGGTTCGATGACGGTTTGGATGTACCGTGCACTATTCAGTGTCCCCTCGACGATCACCAGTGGTGTACGGCCAGTGTAGGAGATCGCTCCCCACACCATGATGCCGGGTGTTGGCCCTGTGTGCCTCGGTCGTATGCAGTCCTGATTGTGGCGCTCACCTGCACGGCGCCAAACACGCATACGACCATCATTGGCAGCGAGGCAGAAGCGACTCTCATCGCTGAAGACGACACGTCTCCATTCGTCCCTCCATTCACGCCTGTCGCGACACCACTGGAGGCGGGCTGCACGATGTTGGGGTGTGAGCGGAAGACGGCCTAACGGTGTGCGGGACCGTAGCCCAGCTTCATGGAGACGGTTGCGAATGGTCCTCGCCGATACCCCAGGAGCAACAGTGTCCCTAATTTGCTGGGAAGTGGCGGTGCGGTCCCCTACGGCACTGCGTAGGATCCTACGGTCTTGGCGTGCATCCGTGCGTCGCTGCGGTCCGGTCCCAGGTCGACTGGCACGTGCACCTTCCGCCGACCACTGGCGACAACATCGATGTACTGTGGAGACCTCACGCCCCACGTGTTGAGCAATTCGGCGGTACGTCCACCCGGCCTCCCGCATGCCCACTATACGCCCTCGCTCAAAGTCCGTCAGCTGCACATACGGTTCACGTCCACGCTGTCGCGGCATGCTACCAGTGTTAAAGACTGCGATGGAGCTCCGTATGCCACGGCAAACTGGCTGACACTGACGGCGGCGGTGCACAAATGCTGCGCAGCTAGCGCCATTCGACGGCCAACACCGCGGTTCCTGGTGTGTCCGCTGTGCCGTGCGTGTGGTCATTGCTTGTACAGCCCTCTCGCAGTGTCCAGAGCAAGTATGGTGGGTCTGACACACCGGTGTCAATGTGTTCTTTTTTCCATTTCCAGGAGTGTAGTATTTCACAGCTGAGATAATCATAAAAAGGAAACACAATATTTAACCATTATTGTGGGACTCAAAGGAATATCAATACGTGTTATCACTCAGAATAAGAGACACTTGCGAAACCAAACACAAAGTACCGACATTGGGATGCATAAATAATTATAGTTCGTCTTCGGTGATATCCGAAAGGACAGTCTTCAACTTGAGGTTCCCATAAAAATAATTTTCCTCTGTGACCGATCGTGAATAACAATTTCATAGCTGTCAGTGTTGCGAGCGAAGGTTAAGGCACTCGGTCCCCACTTCCTTAAAGTGCACCTGCAGCTAACAGCCACGTCTGGCCTGCAGGAATTGCACCAGAAACAAGACCCCGAGTAGAAACCTCCCGCTCGGCTCCAACGAGGAGCAAGTAGTAGGCCTACATTTGAAGCTGCATATCTGCCCGATGAGCGGAGAAACTTACTGCACTTGCTCCAACTTACGACTGTCCTCGCGTGCACCGCCTCTCGGCTTCAGTCGCCTTAGGCCGGTTGCGCCCTTTGGGCGAGGAAGCTAACACGTGCTCAGGAGTCTAGCAAAGATACAGCCACACACACGTTATTGATCGCATGACCTCTCACGGATCACTGATAACCACGGCAGCAGCAGATTACGCATAGTCTTAAAAATGAATTTCAGACTCTTTCAACGCTGACCTAAAGCTGCAGAGTGACCCTTCTATTCACATTTGTTTCATTTTTACTTAAATGATTGTACCTGAAACAATCCAGCAATATCACTACTGTGCCTAATTATCATTTACGATCCAACAACTAAATTACCTGTTGTTATTATTGTCCTCGATTAAGTTATATTGCAAGCAAGTGATTAGCAGCGTATCAGCTGAAATTTAATTCCATGCCTAAGTACTTTGTTTTATAGCTCATGTGAATTGTACTGTGTCTACTGCGACATAGATACGGGCGTAAAATGTTATTACTCCTTATGCTAAACTATCAAAGCACTGAACCACATTAATCAGTGACGATGGCTTTATATTCAGAGAAATCTAGTTATGTTTACTGAATTCTCGTATCGTCTGGTACGTAAAACACCAGTGTTTCTGCTTTGGCAGTGTCTCGTATTCACACTTCAATTATTTTTCTTTAGACGTGGTGAGCACACCGCTCTCCCTGTCGTTATCAGGATTCGTCACTTTGTAACCAACACTAATCGGTCAAGCAGCTCCTCAGTTGGCCTAACGAGGGTGATTGCATCCCGTACAAGTTCTCTCGACAGGACAAAATATCTGGTGTTACCAGAAATCCCATCAATCAGCCTCGCTGAGCACTTAATTGCAGAGGTGGACTAAGCAAGGATAACAGGACAGTTAATATTCTCAGTTTACTCTAATGAGCCAAAGCATAATGACCACCAGTTTAAGATCGTATTAGTTCACCTTCGGAAAGCAATACAGCAGCGATTCTGCATGGTATCGATTCGGCATGTCCTTGGTAGTTTTCTGGACATATGTTGTACCAGATGTCTATGCACAACTACCTTAAACTACGGCGCCGCTGAAATGTTGTCAAGGAGCTGGCGTCTGCTTGACGTAGTCCATAGTGTTGAGAGCAGGCTAATTTGATGGGCAAAATGTTAATATTGCTTAAAATGATCTTCAGATCACTGTATCACGATTGGACCCTGTGACACGGACAGTTATTCTGCTAGAAGCTTCCATTGCCGTCTGGAAAGATATGGAGCGATGCAGATGATTCGCATTAATGTTCGCGTATTCCACAATTGTCACGGTGGCTCCGATCCATGGTATCCACGGAAGAATAGGTGAATCTCCCATATTGCATAATATTGCCCCAATTGCCTACCTTCTTGGCATTGTGCATGCCTGACTGGGCTATAACGCCACCGTACTTACGAAATGTGAAACTAACGATTGTGAAACATTTACCCCAGCATAATGCGAATTTTAACAGCATAAAATTAACACTTCAATCGTTCCATTCGTCTGGCCTTCTTACCTGGAAACTACTGTGGTTTTCGTCAAGGGGAAAGTTTGTATTAATAATGTCAACAAAGTAGCCGACTAGGCATGTGGCGTAATAGTCAGGTCCATAAAGACCAAGAAGGAAAGACAAAAATGTAAGCGTAGGGTTTCCCTCCCACTGTCACTGTCAATAAAAATCATCTGCATATGCGATCGCATTATCAATGCGTAAATTTCTCGGGCATTTCAACCACTGTTGCAACTCGCATCCGATTTCGTAAACTTCAGCAGCATATTGCTTGTGAGCTGCATCTATCCTTGAGAGAAGAACATCTTTCTTTCCTGTGGCAACTTAGAAGAATTGGCTTCATACCTGCTCGGCGGACAATTTTGCCCATCATTTAGTGATTTCTCGAACATAAGGTAGTAGGCAACCTCCCTGTTGCTTTTATTCTTTGTCATCATTGTATTATCTGCTTCTTTATCCCATAATCATTGGCTCAAAAAATGGACCAGAGGTTTTGTAGTTCAGCCGTAAATGTTCTTTATCGCCAGTCACGTGGGCCCGCTTCATTGACGTATGCAGGCCGTATTTCTTCTGCATAGGATTATGGGAGGATGCTTGTAGGTACCTGTAGTGCTGATTGGCTTTCTGCACACCCCGTGGCCAAGTTCGATAATGGTGGGAGGATGCTTGTAGGTTTCTGTTATGCAGCTGGGCTTTCTGCACACACTGTGACCAAGTTGGATGATGGTGAGAGGAAGCTTGTAGGTACTTTTCGTGCAGATGGGCCTTCTGCACACACTGTGGCCCAGTTCGATGATGGTGGGAGGAGGCTTTTAGGTACCTGTCTGTACTGATAGGCTTTTCGCACACACTGTGGGCAAGTTCGATTATGGATGGGAGGAGGCTTGTAGGTACCTGTCTGTGCTGATGGGCTTTCTGCACATACTGTGACCAAGTTGGATGATGGTGGGAGGTTGCTTGTAGGTACCTGTCTGTGCTGATGGGCTTTCTGCACAATCTGTGCCAAAGACGGTGATGGTGGGAGGATACTTGTAGAGGGTACCTGTCCGTGCTGAAGGGCGTTCTGCACACTTTGCAGCCAAGTTCAACGATGGTGGGAGGATGCTTGTAGATACATATCATGCTGCTGGACTTTATGCAGACACTGTGAACAAGTTGGATGATGGTGGTAGGATGCTTGTAGGTACCTATCAAGCTGATGGTCCTTCTGCACACTCTGTGGCCATGTTCAATGATGGTGGGAGGTTGCTTGTAGGTACCTGTCTGTGCTGATAGGCTTCCTGCACACACTGTGAAAAAGTTTGATGATGGTGGGAGGAGGCTTTAAGGTACCTGTCTGGGCTGATGGGTTTTCCGCACACACTGTGGCCAAGTTGAATGATGGTGGGAGGATGCTAGTAGGTACCTGTCTGTGCTGATGGGCTTTCTGCACACTCTGTGATCAAGTTGGATGATGGTGGGAGGTTGCTTGTAGGTACCTGTCATGCTAATGAGCTTTCTGCACACAGTGTGACCAAGTTGGATGACGGTGGGAGGATACTTGTAGGTACCTGTCGTGCTGCTGGGCTATTTTGCACAGACTGTTACCAAGTTCGATGATGGTGGGAGGATGCTTGTAGGTACCTGTCGTGCAGATGGGCCTCCTGCACACTCTGTGGCCAAGTTCCATGATGATGGGAGGGGGCTCGTAGGCACCTGTCGTGCTGCTGGGCTTTCTGCACACTGTGTGACAACGTTGGATGATGGTGGGAAGATGCTTGTAGGTACGTGTCTGTGCTGATGGACTTTCTGCACACACACTGGCCAAGTTGGATGATGGTGGGAAGATGCTTGTAGGTATCTGTCCGAGCTGATGGGCTTTCTGCACTCTCTGTGGGCAAGTTTGATGATGGTGGGACGATGGTTGTAGGTACCTGTCTCTACTGTTGGGCTTTCTGCACACTCTGTGACCAAGTAGGATGGTGGTGGGAGGATGTTTGTAGGTACCTGTCGTGCTGATGGGCCTTGTGCACTCTCTGTGGCCATGTTCGATGATGATCAGAGGAGGATTGTACGTACCTGTGTGTGCTGATAGGATTTTTGCACACACTGTGGACAAGTTCGATGATGAATGGGGGGGGGGGGGGGGAGGGATGTAGGTACTTGTCTGTGCTGATGGTCTTTCTGGACATACTGTGACCAAGTTGGATGATGGTGGAAGTATGCTGGTGGGTACCTGTCTGTGCTGATTAGCTTTCTGCACAGTCTGTGGCCAAGTTGGCTGATGGTGGGAGGTTGCTTGTAGGTACCTGTCTGTGGTGATGGGCTTTCTGCACACACTGTGACCAAGTTGGGTGATGGTGGGAAGATGCTTGTATGTACCTGTCGTGCTGATGGGTTTTCTGCACACTCTGTGGCCAAGTTTAAAAACTGACTTTCAGTAAACTTCCGCATAGACAAGGGCACTACTCCGTTCTTTTCTATCTCCATGGTAAATTTAAATTGCTGTGTTGCTGATTACGGCTTTGGTTGAAGCTCTGTAAGTCTTCCTCTTCATGTGACCAGACAATTAAAGTGTCATGAACATCGCCCTACTACTGAATGTTCAAGAGGTACCTGAACCTGTGGTAAAAATTCTCCGCTGAGCAGTTACCAAGCCGATGTTTCGAAGCAGTAACAGAATAAAAGATGTTATTGGCTCAACGAAAGATGCAACTGACAAGCTATATTCTGTTGTTATGTAGGAAATCGGGTGATAGTGTGGTCTAAGGTATGAAGGTGAAACGGGGCGATCGATCAGCACACGGATATCTGAACATAAAAGATACATCCGACTAAGACAGCAGTGGCAAAACACCGGGATGAGTGCGGCATAAAAGAAGAATTCCGAAAGGCCGCGTCTTAGCGAAGCGGCCATTTACATTCAGGAGGAAGACTAGAAAGGCGATATAAATTGCCAAGCGACCCGCCAACATGAATAAGAGAGGACGGGTGCGGACTTCCGCCGTACTGGCTGCCAGCAGTAACCGCGCCACGGAATGGTAGCTCATGCGGAGCAACGCACACACGGGCGTGCGGAAGACCACGGCGACCGCAGGTACACACAGTACAGGCACGTCCCAGTCGGCATTATAGGCAGCAAGTAAACAGCGCTATGTCACTACTGCCAACCGTTTTTCATTCGCCTGTTTCCACCAGTGGCGAGCAATTACGCAAACATCAATCAAGATCATTTATATTTCAACCAATGAAAAGAAATAACGCAACATCAATAAGGGACGTGTGATACCCTCAGTTTACGTACCCCATCACACTACGATAACAGCCTCTTACGCCAGTATGTAAGATCCAAAAGTTTCCTCATTGAGCCGTTAATAAAAATGCCTTGAGGATGGCCATTTGCAGAAGTGGCCGAAACGTCGGAGAATTTTACGGATTGACATTGCGGTCACATACCCAGTAGAATTTTAATGGAGGGACAAAATGGAAAACCATGTAGTCGCAAAATTTTGTACCGTCGTAGGAGAGAGTGCCAACGCATCAAAAATCTTGAACGGTGAGAGGTAAGGATGAGGATAGGGGCGCATTCGAACGTAACTTTTATGTGATTATTTCGAATAACTCGTGAACCGCACCCAACAGCACAGACGTATCCCAGTACATAATTAAAGTACAATACATTTCCTACAAAAAAGGTCCTATTCATTTTTTCTCTAGGACTAATAATGTGTGTAAAGAGAGCTAAGGAATTAGGACAAAAGTCATGAAAACGCTGTACGTATCTTAGATGGTTTTTGCAGGCCAGTTTGGCGTCGTTTCACGACCTGAAGGACCGTAAGTGTCGTATCAGATTTGTACTCTCGACATCGTCCACACCATTGTGGTACGCTGTGAAGAGTTATCGTTTACACTCCATCACGCTGCGGTATGCAGTGGTAGGATACCGGTCTCATATTCGGGAGGACGATGGTTCAAATCCCCGTTCTGCCTCCTAGATTCAGATTTTCAGTGATTTTCCTACGTGGCATAAGGCATCTGCTGTGATGATTCCCTTGAAAGACGGCGACAGGTTTCCTATCTTTTCCTGTCCTTCCTAATCCGAGCTTGCGCTCCGACCCTAACGACCCCGATGTCGATGGGAGTCTAAACACTTACCTTTCTTCCTTCCTTTCACGTTCTCGCAACACCACCAAGCAGTATTTTCTCCTGGTGGGTAGTGGTAAACGATGGTTTTGCTCATGACTATATGAAAGATTCACCAGATGAGGTCTCATGTGTCTAGATTATCCTACGGGGCTACAATATATGCACTAGGCGTGCTCATTAGTTGTTCTCCTTAAATATGAATTAATGCAACGTAATACTAATAAAAGAAGGTTGTATACATGGATGAATCCTGGAGATACTAAAAGGTATCAGATAGATTATATAATGGTAAGACAGAGATTTAGGAACCAGGTTTTAAATTGTAGGACATTTCCAGGGGTAGATGTGGATTCTGACCACAATCTATTGGTTATGAACTGTAGATTAAAACTGAATAAATTGCAAAAAGATGGGAACTTAAGGAGATGGGACCTGGATAAACTGAAAGAACTAGAGGTTTTACAGAGTTTCAGGGAGAGCATAAGGGAATAATTGACAGGAATGGGGGAAAGAAATACAGTATAAGACGAATGGGTAGCTCTGAGGGATGAAGTAGTGAAGGCAGCAGAGGATCAAGAAGGTAAAAAGACGAGGGCTAATGGAAATCCTTGGGTAGCAGAAGAGATATTGAATTTAATTGATGGAAAGAGAAAATATAAAAATCCAGTAAATGAAGCAGGCAAAAAGGAATACAAACGTCTCAAAAATGAGATCGACAGGAAGTGCAAAATGGCTAAGCAGGCATGACTAGACGACAAATGTAAGGATGTGGAGGTTTATCTCACTAGGTGTAAGATAGATACAGCCTACAGGAAAATTAGAAAGACCTTTGGAGAAAAGAGAGCCACTTGTATGAATATCAAGAGCTCAGATGGAAACCCAGTTCTAAGCAAAGATGGGAAAGCAGAAACGTGGAAGGAGTATATAGAGGGTAAAGACAAGGGCGATGTACTTGAGGACAATATTATGGAAATGGAAGAGGATGTAGATGAAGATAAAATGGGAGATACGATACTGCGTGAAGAGTTTGACAGAGCACTGAAAGACCTGAGTCGAAACAAGGCCCCGCGAGTAGACAACATTCCATTAGAACTACTGGCGGCCTTGGGGGAGCCAGTCCTGAAAAAACTCTACCATCTGGTGAGCAAGATGTACGAGACAGGAGAAATACCCTCAGACTTCAAGAAGAATATAATAATTCCAATCCCAAAGAAAGCAGGTGCTGACAGATGTGAAAATTACCAAGCCTTCAGTTTAATAAGTCACAGCTGCAAAATACTAACACGAATTATTTACAGACGAATGGAAAAACTGGTAGAAGCCAACCTCGGGGAAGATCAGTTTGGATTCCGTAGAAATGTTGGAACACGTGAGGCAATACTGACCTTACGACTTATCTTAGAAGAAAGATTAAGGAAAGGCAAACCTACGTTTCTAGCATTTGTAGACTTAGAGAAAGCTTTTGACAATGTTGACTGGAATACTTTCTTTCAAATTCTAAAGGTGGCAGGGGTAAAATACAGGGAGCGAAAGGCTATTTACAGTTTGTACAGAAACCAGATGGCAGTTATAAGAGTCGAGGGACATGAAAGGGAAGCAGTGGTTGGGAAGGGAGTGAGACAGGGTTGTAGCCTCTCCCCGATGTTATTCAATCTGTATATTGATCAAGCAGTAAAGGAAACAAAAGAAAAATTCGGAGTAGGTATTAAAATCCAGGGAGAAGAAATAAAAACTTTGAAGTTCGCCGATGACATTGTAATTCTGTCAGAGACAGCAAAGGACTTGGAAGAGCAGTTGAATGGAATGGAGAGTGTCTTGAAAGGAGGATATAAGATGAACATTAACAAAAGCAAAACAAGGATAATGGAATGTAGTCGAATTAAGTCGGGTGATGCTGAGGGAATTAGATTAGGAAATGAGACACTTAAAGTAGTAAAGGATTTTTGCTATTTGGGTAGCAAAATAAATGATGATGGTCGATGTAGAGAGGATATAAAATGTAGACTGGCAATGGCAGGGAAAGCATTTCTGAAGAAGAGAAATTTGTTAACATCGAGTGTAGATTTAAGTGTCAGGAAGTCGTTTCTGAAAGTATTTCTATGGAGTGTAGTCATATATGGAAGTGAAACATGGACAATAAATAGTTTGGACAAGAAGAGAATAGAAGCTTTCAAAATGTGGTGCTGCAGAAGAATGTTGAAGATTAGGTGTGTAGATCACATAACTAATAAGGAGGTATTGAATAGGACTGGGGAGAAGACAAGTTTGTGGCACAACTTGACTAGAAGAAAGGATCGGTTGGTAGGACATGTCCTGAGGCACCACGGGGCTCACAAATTTAGCATTGGAGGGCAGCGGGGAAGGTAAAACTCGTAGAGGGAGACCAAGAGATGAATACACTAAGCAGGTTCAGAAGGATGCGGGTTGCAGTAGGTACTGTGAGATGAAGGAGCTTGCACAGGATAGATTAGCATGGAGAGTTGCATCAAACCAGTCTCAGGACTGAAGACCACTACAATAATACTAATAGGAACGAGAAGAGACCAACCCAAGTTTATAGCATTTGTAGAATTTGAAAAAAGCTTGACAGTGTGTACTGTGGTACTCTTTTTAAAATTCTGAAGATATCAGGGGTAAAATACAGGGAAGAAACCATACGGCAGAAGCAAGACTCGAGGGGCATGAAAGGGAAGGAGTGGTTGAGAAGATAGTGAGACGATGTTATTCAATCTGTACATTGAGGTAGCAATAAAGGAGACAAAAAAAAGACTAAGTGCGATTTAAAGTTCAGGGAGATGAAACAAAAACTTTGAGGTTTGCCGATAACATTGTAGTTCTGTCGAAGGCAGCAAATGAGTTGGATGAGCAGTTGACGGAATGGATAGTGTCTTGAAAGGAGGATATAAGATGAACATCAGCAAAAGCAAAACAACGATAATGAAATGAAGTCAAAATAAATCGGGTGATGCCGAGGGAATTAGATTAGGAAACGAACACTAAACGTAGTAAATGAGTTTTACTATTTGTGCAGCAATATAAACAGCGATGGCCGATATGAGAAGAAATAAAAAGTAGACTGGCGATCGGAAGAAATGCGTTTCTGAAGAAGAGAAACTTGCTATCATCGGATATACATTTAAGTATTAGGAAATGTTTTCTGAAGGTATTTGTAATGAGCGTAGCGAGGTATGGAAGATGAACGTGTACGATGAACAGTTTAAACAAGAAGCGAATCGAAGTTGTTGAAACGTGGTGCTACAAAAGGATGCAAGAGATGAGTAGATCATGTAACTAATGAGAAGGTACTGAAGGGAATGGGCGAGAAAAGAAATTTGTGGCACAACTTGGCTATAAGTAGGGACTCATTCTGAGACATCAAGGGAACAGCAGCATTGTGTTGGAGATAAGTTTGTTTGTGTGTGTGTTTGTGGGGGGGGGGGGGGGGGGGGGAAATCGTAGAGGGCGACCAGGAAATGAATATGGTGAGCAGATTGATAAGGCTGTACGTTGTTACGTTGTCTTTATTCGGAGATGAAGAACTTGCACAGGACAGAGTATCATGGAGATCTGCATCGAATCAGTCTTTGCACTGACCACAACAACAAGAGTGACAATAAAGAATTAGTAATCCAAATAATAATAATATTAATAATTCGATTACAAGAGGATGGGTCAGCACCTTGTGCCTCTTATATTGTTTAAAATACATTCGGCAGTAAAACGTCGAAGTGGTATGAAATGGGGTGAAGCCATGAAATTAGTGTCAAGTAGGGAAGATGAACTGAAGATTCAGATGTGTTGAGAAGGTTCCGGAAAAGTCCACGAACATTATAAACCACTAGCAATTGTGTAGTATTGTTTCTTCTTTTTAAGACCTCAACAAATGGGTATGACCGCAGACATCGAATAAATTCGTACACTCTAATTGATGACCCTAAATTCATTCAATTTTTACTACATCAAAAATTGCACTTAGCACATTATCCTTGCAGTTTTTGTAGTGAGTCTCTTTTCTTGAAGTACATATGCAAAGTGCGGCATTAATTAACCTCAAAATGATTCTCGATTGAAACTGTTCTGCGTGTTGTCTGTGGACGAAAATATAGCTTTGTTTAACAGTTCAAGTTATCCATCACCATGTTAACTCACTCGTATTTTAAATATTATCTAAAATGTAGTCCTGTTACGCTTCCGAGACTATCAAAGATTAACATTTACTTTTTCTTTGTTACAGGTAATCGTCGTTTAAACATGGTCTCTCACGTGGAGCATTTGGAAGAACACCACGTAGCTACAACAGGTAAATGAGATTTGCTGCTGAAAAATAATACGGACGGTTTTCGTTGAATAGAGTTATTATTACAACAACCTACGACGAATTAACTTAGTTAATACTATAGAAGAAAGTACGACATTTACCACGTTAGACTGTAGCGATAATGACATTTATATCACTCTCAAGCACAATCAGTTTGCGTCATTTCCCGATACCAGTTCATGTTATAAGTCATGTGAACCGCAGTGAAGTACGTACCATTTAGCAAACGCAAAAGGTGTTGTTGGGAATCAAGTACAGCTTCACATGCGCTACGGGGCTACTATTTACCTTCGAACCAGTTGTAAGCAGCTGATGATAGCATCAGAAAATTCTAGATACTAGTGAAACTTTTCGGAGAGACGTTATTTGAGACGATTTGGTGTAGTTCTACTTTACCGTTTAGATAAGGAGTAGTTAACAAACATTTCGTATAAATGGAAGTAAAAATGATCTTCGGTCGCAAATTTCTTTTGTACAGTTGAATAAGCGATTTAGATGGTAATGATCATCATCAGATTTAACTAAAACAGAATGTGCATACTTAAGATTAAGAACATGACGACAAGCTACAACAACGAAGTTAGTAGCGTTGGTTTACAGAAGGCGAGAAATATCTAACACCTAACATACCTGTCTGCTTAATCTTAGTAAAAGAGACAAATAAAATTGACAGCCTTGACTAACATTGTCACATGATACAAAAACTATTACAGAGCTAAGCTGAACACTCATAGGGGTATCGTTAGCACATTAGTGCTCACAGCTGCAGTACAGACAGCCGAGTGGGGTTTGGCAGGTATGTAAATACGTGGTTCTAAGTCAGAGGGAAGGGAAGTTTCAAATTCCATTCACGCACAAATGAGATGTTTTCAAAATACAATTTAAAAAGTCACAAATGAAAAATAGACCTACAGAAAGAAACATTTTAAAATTATAAATGGCAGCCAAGCACAGTTTTACAATTGTGTGTCACAAAGTCAGGAAGGGAATGTTTAAAATACCTCATACGACTAATAATAATGAATTAAAATACAGCTAACAAAGAGCTAAACCGTAAAACTAAATATCTCATATCAAGTAAATATTCTCAGATTTAATGCCAGAAACTTCACTTAAGGTCACTGTCTTGTGGAGTTCGATGTACAGGGTATCAGCGAAGAAGTCCCTGATTTCAAAATTACGAAGGTCGTTCCATAAGTAATGCCCCACATTGTTTAAAAAAGCCATTAGTACATTTAGACAAACGTCCTTGTTGGTACTTCACATTTGATGTTTGGTCTGTGTGCTGGTGATGTTTCGAGCTGTTCTGACAGACGGCAAAGCCGAAGTACAGCGTCAAAATGGCGTCTACGTACAACTCAATTTAGAAGTAGCGTGGTGTTATTGAATTCTTGTGTGCAGAAAAAGAAACCATGATGAAGATCCATAAACGATTGTGTGCAGTGTATGGCAATGCTGCAGTTAATAGCAGTACAGTCGGGCGATGGGTAAAGTAACTTACAGCCTCAGGATGTGCAGCAACAGAGCTCCATGCTCGGCCACGTTCGGAACGTCGTGTCACAGCCACTGCTCCAGACGTGCTTAATCGTGCGGATGCCATTATTCGTGCCGACCGGCGTATCACAACTATATAATTGGCTCTACAGTTCAAAAATGGCTCTAAGCTCTATGACACTTAACATCTGAGGTCATCAGTCTCCTAGACTTAGAACTCTTACAATTTATCTGAATTGTAAGAGCGTTTTGAGACCGACGGAGAGGCCGTTCTGTCACGGATCGTTGTGAGAGACGAAATCTGCGTGCACCACTTTGCGTTGAAAACCAAAATACAGTCCATGGAGTGGCATCATCCACATTCACCACGAAAGAAGAAATTCAAGACAACCCGCTCTGAAGAAAAAGTCATGGTGACAGTCTTCTGAGATTATGATGGTGTCATTCTCGTGGATGCGATGCCAAGAGGGTCAACCATCAATTCAGAGGCATACGTGAAGACGCTGAATAAACTCAAGAACCGTTTCCGACGTGTTCGATCGGACAAATATCCAGCAGAAATCTTGCTCCAACACGGTAATGCACCCCACACACACAAGTCTGAGAACCAGGGGTCACATCACCAAGTTGGGTTGGACATGATTGCGTCATCCACCCTGCAGTCCAGACATGGCACTCTCAGACTTCCACCTCTCCGGGCCACTTAAAAATTCTGGGAACACACTTTGAAGACTACGAGAGTGTCAGTCATGCAGTGATAACATGCCTACACCTACAGGACAAGAGCTTTTACCAGCGGGGAATACATGCTGTTCCAAAAAATAGGATCAAATGGCTCTGAGCACTATGGGACTCAACTGCTGAGGTCATTAGTCCCCTAGAACTTAGAACTAGTTAAACCTAACTAACCTAAGGACATCACAAACATCCATGCCCGAGGCAGGATTCGAACCTGCGACCGTAGCGGTCTTGCGGTTCCAGACTGCAGCGCCTTTAACTGCACGGCCACTTCGGCCGGCTTATGCTGTTCCACAACGCAAGAGTACGGCCATAGAATGTGATGGAGACTACGTAGAAAAATAGGACATGGGGAAGACATGTTGATGTATATTGTCACCAAACTCTGGCTCTTAACAATAAATATGTTCTGAGAGAAAAATGACGGTTCAAATGGTTCAAATGGCTCTGAGCACTATGGGACTTAACATCTGAGGTCATCAGTCCCCTAGAACTTAGAACTACTAAAACCTAACTAACCTAAGGACATCACACACATCCATGCCCGAGGCAGATTCGAACCTGCGACCGTAGCGGTCGCGCGGTTCCAGACTGAAGCGCCTAGAACCGCTCAGCCACAATGGCCGGCAAAATGAGGGGCATTACTTATTGAACGACCCTCGTAAATGTTTCGTAAACTAAGATCGATGGACGAGTGCAGAAAAACGTGTGCTTATTTTGTATGCCGTAAGAATTTGATACAGAAGTTATACAAACGTTTGTAAATAGTTCGAAAACCTGCTAACAGAAGGCGCTGTACACTGTAGAGCTGTAAAGCTCTCTGTGTAGACTCTCTGTGCAGCCCGTATTAAACTCGACATCTGCAAGTAGTCTTTGCAAAGACACACCGCAATGTTTTCGAGATATACAGGACTCGCGCTATGGAGATAGCGGAAACTAACAATGAAAATTGCCATCACATCCTACAGTGCCTCAACGGTAATTGGATTCCGATGCCACACAGATAGCCGATTCAAGCTCTCCCAGCGTAGTGACATGATTCCGATAGACACTTTCTGTGTGACCAACAAAAGTAGTCACGAGGACTCATATCGGGCTACTATGGAGACCAGTACATCACTGCACCAATAAATTTGCAATAAACCAAAGCAATAACTCTCTTCCCGTACTGTTAATAAAGAAAGCGCCGTGCTGTGAAATGTGATCAGGCCTCATCTAGCATGAACCACTCCGTACCTCGTCTATGATGTTCAGCGACTAGCTGTTCTTTTCTCACCCGAACAAATGCCAATAATGCCGTTACTGCATAATGTAGCCCAAACTGTAATTTTTGGAGAGTACATTGGTTTCGTTCCACACAAATGGCGATTATCCGGAACTCTAACACGATCAGTTTTGTTTATTCACGACTCCACTCAGGTAAAAGTGTGCTTCACCTGTGAACCAGATACAGCCAACATCAAATCTTTTATAAACAATCATTGTGAAGATCTGGTTCGCAAAGTCAGCCTCCTGTAGCACATCTCGTGAATGTACGTTCTGGTGTCTTTGGATTTTGAGTCCAAACGTGAGTAGACTCTCAGTATTTTCTGCTGAAATGCTTCAGATCAGTCACTGCGGCAATTCTTCGGACACATTTGCTTAGTTTTGCTGTATAATTCCAGAAAGCGTGGAGACATTTTCAGGACTAACTACAGTTTTCCTGGGACCAATATTCCCCGGCGGATCATCAGCAACGCTGTATGTCCATTGCAGTTTCGCAAAGAGCTCTGAATGATTGTCACATCTCCTTTTCGAACATTACATCGTGTCTGAAAACTACTCCTTGTTGCCGTAGGGCTGTGTTCTAACCTGTGGTGTTCCAGTACCAGAGAAACAGGCTTTTCAATGGAATACATGATTTCAATTTCTTCCTTCCGTACGCTGGGCTCCTTTCGCGTTTGAACGGTGGAACTGATAGCTCTGAGCTGCGGAACACTATATATGGGCACAACGTATTGCGATTAAACGCAATACATTGGCAGCTTTTCGATTCATTTCGAAACTTCTGTATAAAATTCATATAGCTTTCACGATAAAGATACCGTTCATACCTCCTCTCCCACACTTTTCTCTTCGAGATATTTAATTTTGAAATCAGGGACTCTTTTACTCGACACCCGTTGCGTCATTCTGCAAGTGCAAGTCTCTAAAATGTAGCTACGCCTCCTGTTCTGTCAAATATCATTTACGTTTCCTACACCATATAGGCATCTTTACTGCTCATGCAGGTAATGTGAAATGTTCAAATATTGCACATCTCAGATTCACGTAAACATCTCCCTGGCTGCTAATTTTAGCTTCGTGGTCTAGTTTCGTATCGAATTTTTGACATTGTACTCTCTTCCTTTATGACGTTTGTACTGCTGTTGCTGGAAAATGATCTTTGATCAAAACAGCAATGAGGGTTACTTTCAACATCCGCTTCCGGTGTTACACGATATCGTTTCTACATTTCTATTTCGTTTTTTATGGAAGTAAAATTTAACATTCACTGCACGACATGCCAATTCATGATCAAAAATTTGTACATTCAACTTCCTTCTATTTAATATTCATTTATGAATCTGAACATTTTAAGTGAAGTTGCTTAAAAGTACAGATCATTAATGTGTATCCGTGAAACGTGTTGACACGCTTTTCTATCGTCCGTAACTGCAGTAGGCATAAGGCAGAAGTTAAATATTTAAATTTGAAGTGAACGATTATTTTATACTTTTATAAATTTGCAAACTACCGTTTATCTGACACGTCGGACAAACAATGAACACCAACCATAGGACAATTATATCAAATGTTGATATAGGGTTCTAGTCCGTCCCAGGTAGCTGAGTGATCGGCGCGACAGAATGTCAATCGTAAGGGCTCTGGTCCGATTCCCGGCTGGGTCGGAGATTTTCTCTGCCCAGGCAGTAGGTTTTGTGTTGTACTAATCATCATCATTTCATCGCCATCGACACGCAAGTAGCCGAAGTGGCGTCAAATCGAAAAACTTGCATCCGGCGAACGGTCTACCCGATGGGAGACGCTAGTCACACGACATTTATTTAATTGATTCTAGTACATCTTGTCATCAAAATAAACTGTGGAAGATCCTAGCGAGACCGTAGATTTCTCTCTCCAAAATATTTAAATCCCTAATCCTTGAGATAATTATCAAAATTAATTGCCTAATAGCTTGTTTCATGCAAGAAGCTAACATGTAACACTTCAAAACTATTCATAAATTTTCTTACTCTTGTTCAGTGAGAGTGCCTCCCACTCGTGGGAAAGAAGGACACACTGTCTCAAAAATGTGTTTCAGTGTTTCCAAAGAACAGTGAGCTGACGACGTGCCTGCTCGTACGACGTACTTCGAACTTCTCGGTGCTCTCAGATGTATCACGCAAAGGAATATAGTGACGAAAAGTGGCAAGATCCTTGTGGTTTTTGAGGTGACCTAGGCTTTGTGGTTGCGCAGATGATGACACTTGAAGCTGCAGGAATTTAACTAAACATGGCTCCTAACACCCTCTGTGGAACTGCCTGGCTTTTAATTACTGAGAAGTAGAGCTTTTCCCTGTTAATTAATATTCTGCTCCGTTTCTGCTATAAAGGCTGTACTCCAAAGGAAACTTAAGTACAACGGAGGATGAATCAACGTTACAGGGTGTGTATACTTGGCTGTGGCAAACTTGGTTTCATGAATAGAGACAGAAAGTGAATGGCAACGTGGGTGCGTATGGATTGTAATCCTCCATCACACAATGTTCCCCAACAAATCAGAAGCTTTTGTGTGTTGGAAAAGAAAATGCACTATATTTTTACAAATAAATACAGCTTCCTGCCATGAAGGCGCCACTTGTAAACATATTCACTCTTTAATCTTACGTGTGGTAAAAAGCCAGAAAAGTGCGACTAGGATTCGCGCTCTGAGGGTTCCGTAAAAACACAATTATGTATGTTGAGAGTTCATCCTTCGCGGGAATCTAAATTCGTGACGCTTTTTGCCTGTTATCGATATCGATACTGGCAATATATCATTCCCAAGAATTCGAGAATTTTGAGATGATTTTAACTTTCAATTATATGTAATTCCATATTCCCTATTGTAATTTTTCATTTATTTTATTAATTTTGGAGCTATATTAACATGTTTCTCTAATTGGCAATTGTAGATGCGTTTACTTCATGTGCTCTCGTCCGTTTTTCGATCACTGGTAAGATTTTACAGAAGTCTCCAGAGACGAAACCGGTACAGCCACCGATAGGGCTAATATTGTTACGTTGATGTCAAATTGTTCTATGGAAAACTTCAAAGGATATGTTATGAGATATCAGGACTTCACCCAAAACTGTGGAAGTAATATACTGCGTAAGTTAGCGGTGTTAGTTTGCTTCAGAAAGTGGACACGTCTTTGTGGGATTTGTGACACTAATTTTAAAATAAAACACTTTCTCTCCCTCCCTCCCTGCCTCTCTCTCACTCCCTGTCTCTCTCCCTCTCTCTCCCCCTCTCTCTCTCCCCCTCTCTCTCTCCCTCTCTCTCCCCCACTCTTTCCCTCTCTCTCTCTCTCCCCCTCTCCCTCTCCCTCTCCCTCTCCTCTCCCTCTCCCTCTCCTCTCCCTCTCCCTCTCCCTCTCCCTCTCCCTCTCCCTCTCCCTCTCCCTCTCCCTCTCCCTCTCCCTCTCCCTCTCCCTCTCCCTCTCCCTTTCTGTCACCCTCTCTCTGTCATCCACCTTTCTTTCTTTTTCGAGCTGTTTGGGAGGGGTAAGGGAAAGAGAACGTGCCCCCCCCCCCCACCCCTGAATTCGCCATTGTCTCTGAGTCTGTGTTCAGTGAGAGTCTGTGAGTACCAAAAGAACAATCGTATCTTATGATCGCATTGGCGTAGAAGCTTTAATGTCGTACACCGCCAAGGGACAGTGGTCCTTACTACGTGACATAAATTGCAAATTGATACCTCTAGCCGTTCCTGAGAAAACTGAGTCTAAACAATCGGAGGTAGACAGATGGACGGACGGACAACAAAATTATCCTATGAGGGTTCCGAATTTACAGACTGTGGTGCGGGACCTTAAAAATTAGAGATGATTCTATGTTGTACTACTGTTATATTACAGTTTACAAGATAAGCATGATGTATGTAAACCCAAAAATCGTTGATTGTGAGAGCGATAGATACGACTCTGGTACACAGTAATTTATAATTTACATTAATTAGTTTGGGGAACAGTCATTAGTATAAACAGGTAATTTTAGTGTGTAGCATTTATAGCACCTCTTAAGGACTCTTTCAAGAATAGTTATTAACGTGCAAGTATTCACAGCTGACCGTATTCTTCAAAAGTTCCTTCAAAGCAACATGAGTCCTCAAAGTCAAAAGAATGATGAGGAGTTTAAAGATGCCCAATGCAGTTAAAACCAGTTACTGGCACATGTCTGACAAAATTCATTATTACACAACAGTCAATAATCTGTCAATTCACATAGAGTAGTTAACTGAATATTCAGCCACTATTTTCTGTATTTCAAACGTTCCAATACTAAATACAATAGCGGAAATGAAATGAGCGTTTGGCGTCATTGACCGGGAGGCCCCTTACGGGGCAGGTCCGGCCACCCTGGTTCAGGTGTTATTACACTCAACGCCAGATTGGGCGAGCTGCATGCCGGATGGGGATGAAATGATGATGAGGACAACACCCAGTCCCTGAGCGGAGAAAATCGCCAACCCAGCCGGGACTCGAACCCGGGCCCGTAGGATGGCAATCCGTCACGCAGACCCCTCAGCTATCTTTTTTTTAAGTCTCATTTTGTTCGTTTTCGTTCGTTGTATCTGCTCGGTGCGGACGTCGCAAGACACCCGTTTCAGTTCGTCGTTGATCCATTAACTCAGTTTTTTTTATTACAGAGGGCAACTAGCCCTGTGACCGAACACGATATCGGGGCGGACAATACAATAGTAATTTATAACAAGTAGAACACTTTGTGGAAGAAGTGTAGTTTGTCTTTCGTATATAACGCATCTCGATCCTCAACAACGAACGTTGTATTCACTTACATTTTGTGTTAACGTTAATAGCTATTGCACAATGGGAACGTTCTGATCTTACAATCAAGTTACTTAGGTACCGGATGCACATCTGCTTCCAATGGCGACTTTGAAATTACATATCCGAGCATTTGTGACTGAAATCTTGATGAGTGATCCACTCACTCTTCGGGGCAAACCACCATAATATAGCACAGATCTGACGTCGTTAACGTCAGTGGACTTCCACCTTCTTCACACATCTTCATCTGTGGTAATATCGCTTCTGCGAGTTTCCTGCCGGGAAAATACGTACTTAAAGTTCTTAATGTTCTGTTGTGTTAAAATAGACTGCCGATCTTTTGCAGTAACCGACTTCCCTATGACTTTATATTAAGCAAATCCGTTCAAAAGTTTTCTCCCTCATGTATTTTCAGAGGTTTTCTCGTAAGGAATAAAATTTACAAATGGACAGTGCATTACATAATCTACAACCTAAACGTACAAATTTTAGATGTTTCAATACATGAAATCGATCCTATATCTAATTTTACAAGATTGATAACATTTACCACCACTAGTAGATCCCGGCGACAGCCAGTAAGCCAAAAGTTTCAGCAGCGCTGCAAGAATAAGTGAAGACGTGCTGCGCATTCACTCAGTCAGCGAACTCCCAACTATTACACCGTCCATTGGTGCGTCACAGGGAGAGAGGGCAGAAAGGGCAGGAGGCTGGAGGGAGAAGCAACACCTGTAACTGATGCTCGTGATTTCAACTCGGCGCACGTTTAGCTGACACCTGCAATTTGTAGTCGTTAAGCTGTGCGCTGCCATTCACGTATTTCGTTCTACTCTGGCTACTGACACTGACATTTTGTGTCCTTATTAGTTTAGAAAATAGCGCTGTAATTCAGTACGCAGCTGACCAGCGGCTCTGCTGTTTTACGTAACGAACACCTACGCCTTCTGGTATTAGTACCCACATACAACTAGCGTGAAGTGCGATTCCGCTACCCTGCTAAAAAGTGAGAAAACTAGAGCTTGTACAGACGCAATATTAAGTGCACATTAGCGCTGTACTGTTGGCCTCGAGTGCTATAAGAAAATGGGGAACTGTTGACTTCTTTGAGGCCGGTACTGTGATCACTGAATTTCAACAGCTATACTAAATATGATGATGATGATGATGATGATGATGATGTTGATGTCCTCCTCGCCGTGTCCGGCGACAGCGACTCCGTCAGTCTTCTCTGTCCTTGTTGTGGTAGGCTCGGATGTGGCTCACGAATCCGAATTTCGCTTTGAATATCCTGTTGCATGAAGCACAGTGAAGTTGACCAGCAGTGTTGTAAGTATACGTGTAGACAGGCTTGAGCTGAGATTTTCGGAGCTCTCTTTTAGCATCCAGGCTCATTAAACGCTTTTGCTCGAATTGTTCGATGCTCTTACGTACAGTTGATCGCCACTCCGATCGGCGCAATGCTAGCTCCTCCCAACGGTTGCTTGGAATGCCACAGGCTGCAAGGTGGCGTTTAATGGTGTCTTTATATCGCAGCTGTTGACCACCTTTCCTCCTCTTCCCGCACGAGAGCTGCGAGTAGAACACCGCTTTAGGTAGCCTACTGTCATCCATGCGTACTATGTGACCACTCCATCTCAGTTGATGTTTCATTATTAAAGCTTCAATACCAGCCAGTTTCACGCGGCGCCAAATCTCCGTGTTTGGGACACGGTCTTCCCATTTGATGCGCAGAATTGATCTCAGACATCGAAGATGAAATTTATCTAGCTTCTTAATGTCAGCTTTGTAACAGCACCAGGTTTCCGAGGCATAGAGTAAGGTGGATAATACTACTGCTTTGTAGACTGCAATTTTTGTTTTTAGTTTGAGATCATGTGATTTCCATACTCGGTCATTAAGCTTACCGAAGGCTGAGGCTGCGCTGGCTATACGCGCTGCGATTCCCGTTATCAGGCTGTTGTCACTTCTAATTTGGCTTCCCAGGTATTCTTTCGGACATGTCCGAAAGAATAGCCACCATTTTGATCCTGCAGCCATTATTAACCAAGTCAGAGGCACGTCACGCTCAAACTCTTTAGGGAATCGGCGATACGCCGCGAATGAAGATAATTGGCAGAGGCACTACATCAGTGGTGTGGAGATAAGTTGAAGATAAGTTGGATAAATTTGGATCTAATGGGAGGCGTGTTACGTTAGTCTGTGCAGATGCGAGGATTACTGTGTCCGGGTGGCTTAATGGTGCCGGCACGATAGCTCAGCATGTTCGGTCACAGGGTTAAAAAAAAAAAAGTTAACGGATCAAAGATGAACTTTAACAAGTGTAATAGGACGTCGGCCCGGAACATATCCAACGATCAATTACAAACAAAATATGATCAGGAAAAACATGGTCAGAGCATCTGCATAGTTAGCGTGAGACCGGGTTCAAATCCCTGTCCGGCACAAATATTCGACTTATCCCACAATTGTAAATCAATGTCCACAAGCGTGCTTGCAATACTTAATATGATAGATGTGGTAATAGAGACTCAAGTCGTATAAATAACTTCCATATATTACGCATTGTATTCGGAAGCCGCCCCGGATTTTTGAACGTGTACAGTCATCGGTGATGAGACGTGCTGAAGCCTGGCTTCATATGAAATGAGACCACGTGGAACACTCGCTGCAGTGTGTTTGTCGTCATGTGCAAATCTGAGGTTGGGATCGTCACAGACCGTTATGTGGTACTCATGTACTCAGTCGTAATCCGTAGTGTCGGGTAAACCACTAGTTTCCGGACCTACGGTTATTAGGGTTATTCGCTTGATCAATGCCCTCTGCCCGCTCCTTTCCTTTGTACCTATAACAGTCAAACACCGTTTACATTCCGAAAGCCATTCTGCTGTGCGTAGCTGAGGTTGTCTATACTCATTTTAGCGATTTTACTGTACTATTCAGTTCACTTACAGAGTGTTGCGAAAATTATCAGTAATCCTCTGAAAACGTCAGGGGTACCTGCATTTCTGATCCATATCATCGTTCCAACATCTCGTCACTGGGGTATGGTCCGAAGACGATAAACATCGAGTCTATACCGGTAACCACTGTCAATAAAACTGTTTCTTTGTACAATCGAAATAGCCCTAATATCCTTGTACCCTACACTCCCAACTGCTATACATCACATGAATGTGGCACCAGAAATATCGCACGGTCTTCCACAAATAAGGGTTCGTATAATCAACTCACCTGCATACCTTCTTCCAGATATTTGCATTCACATTCCCAGACCATTTCTGTTATACTATGGAGTGCGCGGATTTTTTGCGATCCTAGAATTTCGCCTTTCAAACCATTCATTATCTAAGACAAGCCTTCTGGGTCTCGAAATGTTGGAGAACAGTCTAGAATATGTTGCACTAGCGCGTTGTTCGCGACTTCTTCTACAGATGCACTGCCCTATCCCAGAACCCTTCCAACAAATCTGTCATTCGTATTATCGACAACCAATTTTATGTGTATGTACCCTCTGCAGCTCCCTGTAGGACTATGGAAGTTACTCCCTGATGTTTTAGCAGATGCCTCATCATTCTGTCCCTTCTTGTTCTCAGTGTTTTCCACATACTCCTTTCCTCACTCATCCTGCTGAGAACCCCCTCATTTCTTACCTTATCAGTCCACCTGATTTTCCACATTCTTTTGTAGCACCACATCTAAAATACTGCATTTCTGTTTTCCACAGTCCATGTTTCACTGCCATACAATAGTGTGCTCCAAAAGTTGAGTAACTGCAGGATACAAGACGTCTGGGAAAAATTTCTAATTCTTTCGATAAATGACAGCTAGCTCTACCTGTAGAAAAATATAAATTAATGAGGGTGAGTAGGAAAAACAAACTCTTAATGTTCGGATACAGCATTAGCAGTACTCAGCTTGACACAGTCATGTGATTTAACTTTGCAATGGGACGTGAAATGGAATGAGCATGTGAGGGTTGTAGTAAGGAAGAAAAAAGGTCGAATTCGGTTTATTTTGAGAATTTTAGGAAAGTGTGATTCATCTGTAAAGGAGACCTCAAATTGGACGCCAGTGTTTGAGATCCGCACCAAGCTGGATTAAAAGAAGACATCGAAGCAATTCAGAGGCGGGCTGCTAGACCTATTACGGGTAGGTTCTAATAACACGATAATGTTACGGAGATGTTTCGGGATCTCAAATCGGAAATCCCTGGATGGAAGGCGACGTTCTTTTTGAGGAACACTACTTAGAAAATTTAAAGAACCGGCATTTGAAGCTGACTGCAGATCGAGTCTACTGTCTGCAACATACATAGTCGCCTATGGACCAAGAAGATAAGTTGCGAGAAATTAGGGATCATATGGAATCATACAGGCAGTAGTTTTTCCCTCGTTGAATTTGCGAGTGGAACAGGAAAGGAAACGACAAATAGTGGTACAGGCTGCCGTCCGCCACGCATCGTACGTTGACCTGCGTAGTATCAATGTAGATGTAGATATAGATCATCAGAAATTCCTGCCTCAGATTAAGGCCTATGTTTGACACTACTAGACTTCTCGTAGCACTGTATACCCTTTTTGTAGGGCTAGGCTGCCTTTTATGTTCTCCCTGCTCCATCCATCATCGGTTATTTTCCTGCTTATGAAGCAGAATTCATTAACTTCATCTACTTCGTGATCCCACTTCCGATGTTAAGTCTCACGCTGTTCTCATTTCTGGTAATTCTCCTTACTTTCGTCTTTCTACGATTTATTCTCAATCCATACTCTGTACTCATTTGACTTTTCATTCCATTCAGCCCAACAGATCCTGTAATTCTCCTTCATCTTTACTCAGGATCGCAATGTCATCAGCGAATCTAATCACTGATATCCTTTCACCTTGAATGTTAATACAACTCTTGAACCCTTTATTTCCGTCTCCACTTCTTCGATGTACAGATTAAACGGTAGGGGCGAAACACAGTTCTTATTCATAATCCGAGCACATCGTTCTTGACTTTCCAACCAAAGTGTTCCATTTTAGTATTATACTAGTCTTTCCCTAAGGAACATCCTAATTTTTCTTATATTTTCGAACATCTTGCACCATTTTCCACTGTAGAACGCATTTTCCAGACCAAGAAATACTATAAAAGAGTCTTGATTTTTCTTCAGTCTTGCTTCTGCTATAAACCGCAGCGTCAGAACTGCCTCTCTGTTGCCTTTACTTTTCCTAACTAATCTTCAAGTAATACACCCCAATTTTCATTTTCATTCTTCTGTATTCTTTGTTATTCTTGTCAGCAACTTGGATGCATGAGCTGTTAATCTGATGGTGCGGTAATTCTCGCACTTGTCAGCTCGTGCTGTTGTACAATTGTGTGTGGATGACGTTTTTCCGAAAGTCAAATGATACATCGTCAGGCTTATACAGTCTACAAACCAACGTGAATACTTATTTTAGTCCCAACTTCCCCAAAAGTTTTAGAAATTACATTGGAATGTTTTGTATCCCTTCTGCCTTATTTGATCTCATGTAGTCCAAAGCTCATTTAAATTCTCATTCTAACACTGGATCTCCTGTCTGTTCCCTGACGACTCCAGTGTCTTCTTCTATCAAGTCACGTCACCTCACGTCCGCCTCCCCCCCCCCCCCCCCCCCCCCCGCTCTTACACAGGCCTTCAGTGGACTCTCTGCACCTATCCGCTATCTCCTCCACATTTAATAATGGAATTCCAATGCATTCTTAATGTTACAGACCCTGCTTGTAATCATCGAATGTTGCTTTAACTTTTCTGTATGTTGAGTCATTCTTTCCTAAGATCACTTCTTTTACGATTACTTCACTTTCGTCGATCAACTGAAGTATTTCTTCTGTAATTCATGGCTTCTTCGCATTTGCCTTCCTTGTACTTACTTATGTGATTACCGTCCTTAGAAATGCCCATTCGTCTTCAACTGACTGCTTACTGAGATATTCGTATCGCAGCATTTACAGTGTCAGAGAACTTCAAGCATATCTCTTAAATAATTTTTCCACTTCTACGCACACCAGTTCTTCCTGACTAGTCTCTTGAACATCAGCCTCTTCTTTCTCATTACCAGATTGTGATCTGAGTCTATATTTTCTCCTAGGGTATGACTTACAATCAAGTATCCGGTTCCGAGATGTCTGGTTGACCATTACGTAATATAACTGGAAACTTCCAGCATTTCCCTCCTTTTTCAAGTATACCTCCAACTCTTGTAATTCTTAAACAGAGTATTCGCTATTAATAGCTTAAATTAATTCTAAAACTCAATTAGTATTCCCCTTCTCTCATTCCTCCCACCAAGCCCATAATCCCATAACCCTTTCTTCTCCTCCTTCTCATACAACCGAATTCCAGCGCCAATGACAATCATACCTTTATCTCCCATTACGTACCAAATTACCCGTACAGTATCGTCATATACTTTCTCCATTTCTTCATCTTCTGCTTGCGTCGTCGGTATGTATACCTGATGTATTGTCAGTGTTGGTTTGGTGTCGAATCTGATGAGGACAACCCTGTCACTGAACAGTTTCACAGTAACCTATTCTGTGACCTATCCTTCCACTCACAATGAATTCTACTTCCGTCATACCATTTTCTGCTGCTGTTGAAACTACCCTATACTCGTTTGACCAAAAATCCTTGTCTTCTTTCCATTTCGCTTTCACTTAATCTAGAATTAGCCTTATCGTTTCGCATTTCAAGGCTTCCCATCATCCCTTCAACGTTCACACTTATGACATGCGGCGCTCCAACTATTATAACGACGGTCACATTCCCCTTCGCAGTCCCCTTCCGGAGGTCAGACTGTGGGATTAACACGGAATCTTTTCAAATTGGAGATATCGTCATGACACTCTTATATTACAGGCCACTTGTCACTGCGTGATTTCCCTAAATTGCTTCAGGGAAAGGCGGAGATGGTTCTTTTGAAAGGGCACGGCTGATATCCTGCCCCATGCTTCCCAAATCCGAGAGGGTATTCCGTCTCTAATGACCTCGTTGTCGACGGGACGTTACTGATATCCTCCTCCTCTTCCTCTTGTGGATGCACATCATGTATCCATAATGCAGTGGTTGCCTTTCCTTCGCCATTTTCTCACACGTTGAGTATTGCTAATTCTTCCGCCTTTTAGTTGCAGTTTCCCACCCCACGGGCAACAAAGAGCTCTAAAACTCTCTCCATCCCTCCTCCCTCTTTGACAAGGTCGTTGGCTGAACGAGGGTGAATTCTTATGCCGGAAGTCTTAGGCTGCCATTGCTGATGATTTTGATTCAAAATTTATGCACTGGTAATGTTCGAACCCAGGACAAATATGTTTTGATTACTAGTCAAAGATGCTATCCCTAGTCTAAACCGTA
Source organism: Schistocerca piceifrons (assembly GCF_021461385.2). Lineage (NCBI taxonomy): Eukaryota > Metazoa > Arthropoda > Insecta > Orthoptera > Acrididae > Schistocerca > Schistocerca piceifrons. The sequence continues at coordinate 87,860,893 of NC_060141.1, forward strand.
AGCTACAGAATTATTTACGCAATGCGATCGTCAGCTGCAGGATGTTTTGGCTATCTGACTTAAAGAAAGGTAATTCTTGGAAGCTTAATGACAATATTAACCGTCTGTAAGTGGTATAGTTTTGAACTGTGTTTTCGTAATTTGCGCCAGTGCATGCACAATTTTCACTACCTTTATGAACTACTAGCTGAAAAACCCGGCAGCGCCCGGGTATTCATTCTGCTGGTTATCTACTAGAAATGAAAGAAAAAACTCAACTATGATCGTAGTTTAGCATCGAAAAAGTTTCTTCCATGTACCATTGAAATAACGAAGCAGTGGTACAAAGAAATATGCGTAATGTACAAATGTATGAGTACAGTATTTAAATTAAGAATACGATCCCTGACAGTTTCTCTACGCTGGGGCCAGCTGCTTCGCATGACAACAATACTATTTTGTAAATGTCTCTACGGCAAGGTCTTTTCATAGCTCTGTAGACGGCAAGTGTTTACGTCTACAGCCGTCAGCGCTTCTCAGTTGAAAGTTGTCAGAGGTGATGCCCGGTGTCAGGGGTTTCCTTAATTTGACTCGACAGTGTGTGTAAGTAGTAAAGAATAGATCTGTTATAACTTCAAGCGTGATACGGCAATTTTTTACGCATCTCAGTGTTTATGACGTCATATCTCCTGATCTATGATATAATTTTGAAGCTACGTTCAGAAGGAGATATGTAACACACACACACACACACACATATATATATATATATATATATATATATATATATATATATATATATTTTCGTAGGATATGTTGATATAGATGGATATCTCTGAGCTTAAAACGGCAGTGAAGCTCACATGATTCAAGGTAAGAAAGCTTGTTAAAGCCGAAAATTGAGAGCAGTGAGCGTTTTGGGGGAAAATTTTAAACGTATGCCGAAAGGATAAACCAGTGGGAAATGGAGGTGGTGTATTTGTCGCAGTAGACAAGAAATTCAGACCCACCGAGAAATTCAAGCTACATGGGAGATTCTTTGGGCAGGGCTCAGTATCTAGCTTGGGCATAAATTGTAACTGGATCCTGCTATAGACCATCACACTTACTTCCTGATGTAACCGAAAACTTCAGCGAAAATCTGTTTGCTTGTACGAAACTTCCTTGATCAATCTATAATCACCGCAGGAAATTTTTAACTAGCCAACACTCAAAGCATCGAGCAATCAAACCATCCTACAGTCAGTTGAGGTAATTACAGTTCTGTCGGTTGTGGGCGTGAGAAGATATTCTGTGAAACACTACAAAATTAATTTTGTGAAAACTACTTAGCCAGTCAGTTTGGAACCTCACTCATAATTGAACTATTTTAGATGCAATGGCAACTAAAAGACCAGTCTTATTTCAGGATATCCTTACTGAACTAACATCAGTGACCATGATACATTTATAGCAACAATGGATACCAAAGCTCAAAGAGTAGTTAAAACAAACGAAGTAGACCAAGAAGTAGTAGTGTCATATCTCAATAAGGTATTTGAAATTCTTAACTCACGACAGGAGCACGTAGAGCAACCAGGGAGCAAGTTTAAAAGAATGGTTGACAATGTGCTGGATAGATATGTACCCGGTAGAACAGTTGAGGATGGGTTGGCTGCTCCATGGTATGTAGTCACTGTAAAGCAACTTCTGAAGAGACTGTTTCTCAATAGTTATAAAATCGAGCCTATGACTACAGATAAAGAGGTGGTAAACGAACGTCGATTGCTGTGTGAATTTGAATGCGTGAAGCTTTCAAAGCCTTCCATTATGGAATACTGTCGCTTGAACTTTCACAAAACGCAAAAAAATTCTGGTCGGATATAAAGACTGTTAGTAGCGACAAAGTTGGTGCCCAGACGCTTGTAGACGAGACAAAAGCCGAAATACTTCTCTCTGTTGTCAAATGTTCCTCAACAGTGGAAAAGCCAAGAGTATTGCCCCAATTTGACTCTCGTACTACTGAATAGATGCATGAAATAGATAGTGTCAGTGGCGTTAAAAAGTAGCCGAAACTGGTATAAGTGGCAACAGGGGCCGAAGGAATCCCTATCAGATTCTACACTCACTTTGCCTTTGAGTTACTTCTGTTAACAATAATCTAGCGCAGATCCCTTGAACAAGTAGTTGGAAGAAAACGCAGGTCACACCCGTATACAAGAAGGGTAGCGGAAACGATCCACATAACTACCGTCCAATATACTGGTCACCTCTTTGTTGTAAAACATATTCTTAGGTCCAACATAATGAGCTACCCCAAACAGAATGACCTCTTCCATGCCAATCAGTACGGACTTCGAAAACATTGATCATATGAATGCCAACTCGGATTTTTCTCACATGACGTACTGGAAGCCATGGATCAAGACTGTCAGATAGGTGCAGTATTTCTCGATTTTCGAAAAGCATTTGACTCAGTACCACACCTATGCATACTATTAAATACATGATCGTATGGGGTATCAAGCGAAATTTGTGAGCGGATTGAGTGTTTGTTGCTAGGGAGGGCGCAGCAACTTATCTTGGATGAGTCATCGACAGATGTAGAGCTAACTTCGGGTGTACCCAAGGTGAGCGTGCTTCTCGTGTTATATGTTACTGACAATGCGGATGATATTAATAGTAATCTCAGACTTTCGCAGATGATGCAGTTATCTATAATGAAGTACAGTCTGAAACAAATTGCACAAATATTCATTCAGATCTTGAGAAGATTTCATAGTGATGCTAAATTGGCAACATGCTTCAGATACACCGACGTGACAAAAGTCATGGGACAGCGATATGCACATGTACAGATGTCGGTTCCATCGCGGACACAAGTTATAAAAGGGCAGTGCACTGTTAAAGTTGTCATTTGTACTCAGCTGTTTCATGTGAAAATATTTCCGACGTTATTATGTGTGGTGTCACCGCCAGACACTACACGTGCTAGGTGGTAGCCTTTAAATCGGCCGCGGTCCGTTAGTATACGTCGGACCCCCGTGTCGCCACTATCAGTGATTGCAGACCGAGCGCCGCCACACGGCAGGTCTAGAGAGGCTTCCTAGCACTCGCCCAGTTGTACTGCCGACTTTGCTAGCGATGGTTCACTGACAAATTACGCTCTCATTTGCCGAGACGATAGTTAGCATAGCTTTCAGCTACGTCATTTGCTACGACCTAGCAAGGCGCCATTATCAATTGCTATTTATCTTGTGATGCATGTACCGTCAGACCGATGTTCACCAATTATGGATTAAAGTTAAGTATTCCAGAAGCTACGTACTATTTTTGCTACTATAAAGACCTTGTCCTGTTCCAGACCTCACGCCATCCTGCGTGAGCTTAAACGCGTGCCTTTCGGCTACCCGTCATTGTGGCTTGGCTGTCTTGCCAAGCCACAACATTATGCCCGCACGGAGGGGACTAACAGACTCTGATCGCGGAATGGTAGTTGGAGCTAGAGGCATGGGACATTCAATTTTGGAAATCATTAGGGAACTCAATATTCCAAGATCCGCAGTATCAAGACTGTGCCGAGAATAGCAAATTTCAGGCATTACCTCTCAACACGGACAACGCAGCGGCCGACGACTTTCACTTGACGATCCAGAGAAGCGGCGTTTGCTCAGAGTTGTCCGTGCCAACAGACAAGCAACACTGTCTGAATAACCGCAGAAATCATTGTGGAGGGTACGACAATCATATCTATTAGGACGGTACAGCGAAATTTGGCGTCAAATGACTGTGATAGCAAACGACTGACGTGAGGGGCTTTGCTAACAGCACGGCATCGTCTGCAGCACCTCTCCTGATCTCCTGAAAATATTTATTGGACGCTAGATGACTGGAAAACAGTGGCCAGGTCCGATGAGTTCCGATTTCTGTTGGTAAGAGCTGATAGTAGGGTTCAGGTGCAGCATATAGACCCCACGAAGCCATGCCCCGACATTGTCAGCAAGGCACTGTGGAAGATGGGACTGACTCCAGAAAGATGTGGGCTGTGTTTCCATGTAATGCATAGGTGCTCTGGTCGAGCTGGTCACTGACTGTTGAAATTATTATGTTCCGCTACTTGGAGACCATTCACGAATTTCTTGTTCCTAAACAACGATGGAGTTTTTGCGGCGAACAATGCGCTATGTCACCGAGCTACAGTTGTTCGCGATTTGTTTGAAGAACGTTCTAGACAATTCAAGCGAATGATTTGGGCATCGATATCGCCCACCATGAATCGCGTCGAACATTTATGGGACTGTTCATGCACAAAATCCTGCACCACCAACACTTTCGTAATTAGGACAGCTGTAGAGGCAGCATTGCTCAGTACTTCTGCAGGGGACTTCACCGAATTGTTAAGTCCATTTCACGTCGAGTTACTGCACTATGCCTACGCCGGGCAGAAAGAGGTCCGACACGATATTAGGACTATCCTATGACTCTTGTCACCCCGTTGTATTCTTAAATCTATAACTGTGCACTTCACAAAACTGGAAAAGAGTAATATCCCATGACTATAATATAAGCGAGTCACAGCTGGAATCGGCAAACTCATAGAAATACCTGAGTACAACTCTTTGTAGAGACATGAAATGGTACGCCCACATGGGCTTAGTCGTTGGTAAACAGGTACCAAACTTCGGTTCATTGGTAGAATACCAGGAAAAGACAATCATCCTACGACGGATACTGATTCCAAATTACTCGTGTGACGCATCATAGACTACTGGGAAAGTGTATGGGACCTGCAACAGATAGGACTGACAGGGGGCGTTGAACGTGTACGGAGAAAGGCATCACGAATGGTCACAATTTTGTTTGCCTGACATGACAATGTCACAGAGATGTAGAAAAAAAGTCAAGTGGAAGACTCTTGTAGATATTTGTAAACTGTAACGAAAAAGCCTACTCACAAGGCCTGAGGAACCGGCTTCCAGTTACGATTCTAGGAATGCATTACAACCTCCTATATATTGTCCTGTAAGGATCGCGAGGACGAGATCAGGCGAATTATAACACGCACAGACTCACTTAAGCAATCATTCCTCTAGCTCTCCATGCCTAAATGGGACGGAAAAAAGCCCGACTAACTCGTACAATGGTTCGTCCCCTCTGCCATGCGCTTCACAATGATATTCAAAGTATTGATGTAGATGTAGATATATAGTAATCTACGTTTGCGGAAGTGTTGCAAATTTTAGTCTTTATCCTCTACTTGCAGACGTTGCAATATAACATTTTCACACTATCCCTACCCCTGTACACGTCGCATGAATCCATGTTCTGAATTTTTGCATCTGATACCACTATCTCTTTTTTTTCCTGCAATGCCTCTATTAGTGGAACGTGTAGGGCAGCAGCCTACTCACACCGTAATAAATTCACATCAGCCTTTCCATTATGTGCCAGCCAGTCCGCTGTAACTAGCTCTGACGTCATAAATGTTGCGCAATACTTTAAAAATCAAGTAAATAACCTGAAATGTTTCTAGCATGTCAGGAGTAATACTAAATTAATATGTGTTGAATATCAGTTCGATAACTTTAACCATTTTCGATATTTGGATGTTTCTCTGTAAAAATCAATGGCGCAACAGAAAAGAGCTAGAGACTTAAAAATTTATATTTAGATTCCTTTTTCGTAATTATTTAATAGAAACAGTCTTCTGAATCTCACAAATTAAAATTTTAGTTCAAATTCATAATTTTCTGGTTTTTGTCTTAAAAATTAAGGAAGCAGGATAGATTAAGTAGGCTAATAAATAAGGCTAGGATGTTTATATTTACGTAGAATGGAGATCCGCTATAATCATAAAGATGTGAAAAGTTTCATTTGAATAACTGTAAAACTATAGCAATAGCGTGTCTCCAAAGGGCAAGTTCAGAGCTCGTCTGCTGCGTGCAGTGTAATTAAATTAATTCTCTCGCCCAAAATATTTTACTTAGCCACGTCAGACATTTATTATGATTACTTACCTGTGTGTTGAATGCACATTTAAATTGAGAGCTTCATCAGCCATCAGCAAAAGAAGCTATGATTTATTCAATAACTTAATGTGGTGCATTACTAGTCCAGCGGCTAATCGGGAGAGCCGATTTGATCAGGCGTTCCCTTAGTCGTCCGCACCGCGGCTTTAAATATAAGAACGCTGCGCGGGGAAGCAAGGCCCCAGTTCTCTCCAGACGCTGAATAGCACGCCATCTGTGTCGGGTGTCGCGTCGCGTCGGTATCATTGCTATAAACAGCCTCGGATGCCGTATTAAGTTACTCGGGATACGCGTAACCACGAAATCATTTCGAGTGAAGTGTTAATTCTGGGTTGACTTTAATTATCTATCTTCAGTTTGCGTATGTCGTATTTTCACGTGCCATCGCGGGACAGACATTCTACCATTATTTAGCGTGGCGTTTGATGTACATTATCATCAAATTATGGCGAGCATTCACGTAAACATTTAATTTGGACAGTTATAGTTGCATCAGCGCATTAGACTCTGAACTGCTCTGTTAGTCAGATTGTGTGGATTCTTCTTTTTTTTTTTATCTGTTACTTTCAGAATACACTGAACTATTTTTAATCAAAATTGTTTTTGATTATGAATCCCAGACAATCTCCTAAATTCTCAGAGCTATAAGCTGTAGCTATAAGTGTATTTCTCAGATGAAGTGGGCACTAGGAATTCTAATTACAGGCTTCACGTTTTGCTAATCACTTTCTGGTTGCCAATATTGTAGTTAGAGAGCCAGTGATGACAACGGCAAAACAACAGCATAAATAATAGGAACACTTACATAACAATTCCACCCGCCGCCCCACATATGGTTAATCGGGCGTGACGTGTTTCAACATTCAAACATTTATACAACAGTAAATTTTCCACCCGCCGCCCCAAATATGGTGCATCGGACGGGAAACAAACTGAGTAAATGTGAAAGTGAATTTTAAATATTCGGATTCGGGAGTGAAATGCGACACGCAACTGAGTAATAAAACAGTGATAGTGACGTGTGCATGTGGACGACGCAATTGGATTAACAACACATCTGGATTGACGGAGCTGGCACTGAGTCTAGCGGCGCTGCCGGCATCGCGGAAAGCCAGTTTCGGCTCACCACAGTCGTCCGCTGGAGCAGCCGGAGCCACGCCTGCAGTTGCGGGCCACGCAAATACACAACAGCCATCGGAGTGCCGTTTTCAGTTCAGCGCGCTGCGTCGCATCAGTAATCCGGGTACGCCGCGCCGGCAACGCCATACGTCGTGCAGAAGGAACTAAGTTAAGTGAAAAGCTGTTAAAAATTTTACTAACCTGCACTAAAACACTGTCGGAAATGAAACTGCCAGAAGAAACTGAGGTTAAACTTAAATCAGGACCTATATCTGTTGAGGGAACTGTAAATCCAGATATCCATTCAAGTGTAAATATGCATGAAAGTAGTAATGTTAAAGTGAAGTATGAAGTATTGTCCCCTGACAGTAGTGTGGGAAGGGGCAATAATTCAATAATAGAGACCCCTGTAGTAAAGCAGAAAGCAGAAATTGTTAATTTATTGGATGATAGTTTATATGATGAATTAAAAACGAAACAGCCATCAGAGGTGGTAGAGTTTAAAAAGGATAAGTTAGATATGACTGATCAATCAGAAGTTTCATTTAGTTTTGATGATTCTGGTGTTGGAGCTAGTTTTTCGTCACCTGAGTGTGATAAAAAGCTGGCTAATGAGCAACCCAAAGATACTGAGGCTATTGATTTAAATGTTACATTACAAACAATAGCTGCCAGTAATGCAAAATTGTCAGCTAGTAATGCTGAATTAAAATCTAATATAATTGAGGTAAATAACAGGATTGTGGCCAGTCAAACCAATTTTAATAAACGATTGGAGGTAATGGACGATATCTTCAAGGCTGGTTGCAGTAAGTTGAAAGAGGACCTGGACAGTTTGAATTATAAAATTGATTACAACCATGAGGATATTAAGAAAAATGTTGCTCAACAATTTTCTGAAATGTATAAAACAGTAAAATCCGAAGTTTCTGAGGTTCGCAAGGACTTCCAAATGGAAGATGCGAATTTGGAGCACAAGTTAACAGAAAAGATTGAGGCGGAATCTGAACTGTGCTCAGATAGGTTTAAAGATGTTACTATAAAAGTAAACATATGTCAAGCAGAAGTAGATGCAATCAAAACTGATACTACTCATAATGTGCAAAGAGTAGATAATGTTGACATGAGAGTAGAAAATATTAGTACTAACATTGCTAACATTGAGAGGAAAGTAGCTTCTGTAACTTCTGGTAATGGTAGTATACAACAAGTTGTAGCTGCAAACGCCGCTTTTATCGGGTGTCGGCAGTTCTTGCGGTTCGATCCAGATAAAAATATCCACCCGCTAGATTTCTGGAACGATTTTGAAGATGTCATTCCACCAACTTGGTCTGAACGAGAGAAAATCTCATTTATTAGAAGCCATTTAGCAGGTGACGCCATGCGTTGGTCAGCTGATGTTATGTTGAAGTGTAAAACATTAGCGGAATTTAAAACAGCTTTCATTAATGAGTATTGGTCTAGTAATAAGCAAAATGAAGTGTTGAGAGAATTTTGGAGTGGAAAACGCTTCAATGCAGGCAAGGAATCTATTAAAGAGTTTGCTAGGTCATGGATTTCACGTTTGTCACATTTGGCCGAAAAACTAAAACCTGAAATAATAATACTAGGTCTTGAAGCCAAACTGCCATGGTGTTGGCAAACTAGAATTATATCTGCCCCTAGAGACAATCTGGATCGTTTCATTGAATATTTGGAACGTGTAGAACTTGTTGCTGCCAATGAGGAGCAAGCACGTAATAACAGAAATGCTAATAACACTAGTAGTAATCTGAAGAACGAGCAGAATGGCAATGTAAACATCAGAACAGTAGGTGTTCGCCATCCTAAGAGAGGTAGGAATTGGAGAAATAATTATCAGAACCAACAATGGCATCCAAATGATAGTAATTTTGTTCCAAACAAAATTATGCAGGTAAACAACACTGCGGAAAGCAATGCTGTGCCAGTTAACTATAATGGAAATAAAGGAAACAGTAGTAGGCAGAGGCAGGAAAACTAGTTCCCGTCTATGAGGATACTGGCGCTCACCAGGCGGTTACTTTTCCTAAGCCAGTAGTTGAAGTAATTGGTAAGACAGATCAGAATACTCAAACTGAACATGTGGATGAAGTGTCGGTAGCATCTAAGGATACAACAGAAATATTAGATCACTCACAGTATTTGATAGATACCGTGTTAGAGACGCTTTCTAAGTGGGAAGAGAAAGAGAAGGCGCAGCAGTGTAATGGTAGGGAAGAGCTACAAAATACTGAATTGTCAGGTGAGGAAGCAGAAGAAATTCGTGTTTATATTTACGATGAGGATGATGTGCTCTTATCTAAAGTGCCTCTGCAGGATGTTGATACTGTACTAATAGATTTAGGACAGAAGGTAAGTGAGAATGTAGAGGGAAGCCTGTTGGGGGTCGATGAACCCAGTAGCTGTGACCAGTTGTCACTTGAGAAAGAACCCGACGATAATAGTAAAAGTGATTTAGCTGTAACTAGTGTTATGCCCGGTCTGGAGGCGCAGAATCGCTCAGACTACAGTAATTTTGGTCATGTTCAGCACACTAAATGTAATGAAGTCGTGCGGTGTTTCGATTTAAAATTAATAGACCGACTGGAAAAGGCAGCGGAAAATGTAATTAAGGAAACCCCTACACACTTTGACCTAAATGTAATGAAGACAGATGTCGATCACTTTAGTTGGAGACAAATCCAAAAGGAGCTATTGGATGAGTTTGAGGAACCAACTGTACAAACTAGAATAAGCCACCCTATAATAATAGTGAATATGTTGGGTATAAATGTACGTTGTCTCTTAGACAGTGGAAGTGAGGTGAGTGCGATATCTCAGTCCTCCTTTGATGCATTACCTGGTAAAGACAAGCTTACAGTAATGAGGGTATCAGGACTAAGAATAATTGGTGCTACTGGAAGGTGTCAAAAACGGTAAAGCAAGAAGCTTTGCTGCCCTTTAACATTAATGGTAATTTAATTGATCATCCATGTTTAATTGTAAATAATCTCAGTACTGAGGTTTTAATTGGCATAGATTTCTTGTCAAAATATCAGAGTGTTGTTGACTTTGAAGGAAGCCAGTTAAAAATGGTCTTGCCAATAACCGGAGTAATTACACTACCTTTTAGTGATAGACATGTAGTAACTAATGATGAAACTTGGGAGCTGCCTATACGAGTTCTGAAAAATAGGAGATATTGGGACGAAAATGTTAATCTTAGTACAAGTAAGCTAAACACAGAAGAAGAAGAAGCAATTATTTTGAACAAAATAGAAGCTAAATTGCAGGAAATGGATAAAATTTCAGCTAATCAGAAGGAAGAACTAAGACAGGTTTTAAAAAGGCATCATAAGGTATTTTCAGATCGACGTGGCGTGGTCAAAGGTTATGAATGAATTCTGTAGGGAGGAGGTTTTTCTGTAACCTCTACACAGTGTGGCAGCTGTGCAGTCCCAGCTGTGTGAGATCTTCTTTCCTTTTCAGGTCTCACTCATTCTTCATCTTTCCTATCCACCAAAATTTCGGCGCTTACTCTCAAATACTAAAATTTTCCGTCATGACTATCAAGCCATGAGTTCTGGAACCATTCTGTCCACCGATTAGTGAAGAAAAATACCTAATGTGACAAACCTAACTATGACATAAACCACAGAGAAGCATGGTGTAATTAAGATACAAATGTATTTGAGTAACAATTATGTATAGAACCCTGGTAATATTATAAGTACATAGTGTTGTTTTATTGGAAATGGTCCCACAATAATATTTTAAAAAGATGTACAAATTCGTGTTCAAGCAGGATCTGAAGTGACAATGAAACCTATTGTATGCTGCAGAGCTAACTAATTAATAGTAAAAGAGATTGCTTAGTTATGAAAAATATGCAGATAAATTGTAAAAATGAACTCACCTTGTGTAGCAAGGAAAGGCAGTGTAATAGAATTGAACAGTGTTTGTGGTTGAGACGTGAAGGACACGTCCCTGAAGTATTTATAAGGTTGGAGCTGGCCATTATTTTGGTGTAGTGTGTGACAGGACACACCTACACGTATTGAGGTTATGAGTTGGAGGCGTGAATGTGACCATAGGTACCCTTGTGTTAGATGAGACAGAGCAGCTCATGGTGTCCTATAGGTTTAAGGAATTTAGCATTACGCTTGGCCATAATTACTTAATGAATTTTAGTGGTAGGTCGAGAGAGACTACCTGTGGTTTCAGCATCCAATCGAGTGGAAATGGATTGCCACGTCAGCAAACTGATCAGCTGCAATACACTATAGATATGAAATAAATGTGCTCTCCTATGCTTTAAATGTTAATACAGTGAGTGTTAAATAAGTACATACACTAGCAACATATTTGAGTAACATAATGGCAGATGTGAAATATTACTTTTAGCTCAGCATAAATACACTTCGATGAAGTAAGTACACAATTGCAGATGTGGAACTGACACAGCAGCAGAGGACCAATAAGTGGATGTAGTAGTCAACTAAACGTAGTGTGTGTTGAACACTCAGAACTGTACTATTACCAAAAGTTACTCACATGTATAAAGACGCTAAAAAAATACTAATCGAATATACTCATAGTATCTCTAAGAATAAGGTAATCGAAGATGAGTCAGCTAAGTGAGTAAAATACAAATGTATCAGGAATGTACCGAGCATTGGCTCAGTGTTCCGGCCCAGAAATGATAAATTGAAATTAAATAGGATTCATGATTGTATGCCTTGAGCATAAATTTTCTCTAGTACGTGACTAACGGCGTTTTGAGCCATTTGTTTACCGATTTTATGACAGTTAAGTAACCACGAGAGTAAAATTGAAAAAGTTCTGTTAACTTTGTTCCAGCAAAATATTGAAAGATAAAATGTATATATCCCCATTTCATTGTGACCCACCCTTAAATATTAAGTGAACAGAGTCTGAGGCACTCCTTTTGTTTGTTCTACAGGACAAACCAGATAATGGCAGCCTGGTAGCTGCGTGAAAACGTGAAGTGACTTGGACACAACTCACAGTGACCCCTCCCCTTTCCCCATGTAATTTAGAGTGAACGTGAAGGACGCACACCATAGCAACTTCCTCTCCTCTACCCTTGTGAATGGAAGTGTAGAACGCCAGCCAAAGCGGCTACAACCACGTGTGTAAAAATTATTTGTGAAATTTTCTTTCAGGTTTAGAAAAGACTGCTAAGATATAATCATCTGTTTATGTATCTTGAATAACTGTTATTTTCTTTGAATTTGTGTATGTAAAAATGGATTTAAGATTTTCATAATTTTACATATTTTTATGTGTTTGTTTGTCTAAGGCAATATGTATGCCGAAGTGTTTCATTGATTTTGCTTAAATTTTGAGGGATAATGTTGCTTAAGAGGCAGTGAACATGCCAACAATTTAAATTGTTGAAGTAGGTAATCAGTTTTCTTTTAATATTTCTATATGTTTACATTTCAATTTCAAATTTTCATAGGAAGTTAAGTTGTACTCTTGCTTCCCTTTTTGTAATTAAATTTTTTTCTCGTTCATTAACATTCAAAAACCAAAAAATTTAAGTAGAGGGTGATGTAGGGAAGCAGCCTACTCACGCCATAATAAATTCACATCAGTCTTTCCATTATGTGCCAGCCAGTCCGCTGTAACTAGCTCTGACGTCATAAATGTTGCACAATACTTTAAAAATCAAGTAAATAACCTGAAATGTTTCTAGCATGTCAGGAGTAATACTAAATTAATATGTGTTGAATATCAGTTCGATAACTTTAACCATTTTCGAAATTTGGACGTTTTTCTGTAAAAATCATTGGCGCAACAGAAAAGAGCTAGAGAATTAAAAATTTATATTTAGATTCCTTTTTCAAAATTATTTAATAGAAACAGTCTTCTGAATCTCACAAATTAAAATTTTAGTTGAAATTCATAATTTTCTGGTTTTTGTCTTAAAAATTAAGGAAGCAAGATAGATTAAGTAGGCTAATAAATAAGGCTAGGATGTTTATATTTACGTAGAATGGAGATCCGCTATAATCACAAAGATGTGAAAAGTTTCATTTGAATAACTATAAAACTATAGCAATAGCGTGTCTCCAAAGGGCAAGTTCAGAGCTCGTCTACTGCGTGCAGTGTAATTAAATTAATTCTCTCGCCCAAAATATTTTACTTAGCCACGTCAGACATCTATTATGATTACTTACCTGTGTGTTGAATGCACATTTAAATTGAGAGCTTCATCGGCCATCAGCAAAAGAAGCTATGATTTATTCAGTAACTTAATGTGGTGCATTACTAGTCCAGCGGCTAATCGGGAGAGCCGATTTGATCAAGCGTTCCCTTAGCCGTCCGCACCGCGGCTTTATATATAAGAACGCTGCGCGAGGAAGCAAGGCCCCAGTTCTCTCCAGATGCTGAATAGCACGCCATCTGTGTCGGGTGTCGCGTCGCGTCGGTATCATTGCTATAAACAGCCTCGGATGCCGTATTAAGTTACTCGGGATACGCGTAACCATGAAATCATTTCGAGTGAAGTGTTAATTCTGGGTTGACTTTAATTATCTATCTTCAGTTTGCGTATGTCGTATTTTCACGTGCCGTCGCGGGACAGACATTCTACCATTATTTAGCGTGGCGTTTGATGTACATTATCATCAAATTATGGCGAGCATTCACTTAAACATTTAATTTGGACAGTTATAGTTGCATCAGCGCATTAGACTCTGAACTGCTCTGTTAGTCAGATTGTGTGGATTCTTCTTTTTTTTTTTATCTGTTACTTTCAGAATATACTGAACTATTTTTAATCAAAATCGTTTTTGATTATGAATCCCAGACAATCTCCTAAATTCTCAGAGCTATAAGCTGTAGCTATAAGTGTATTTCTCAGATGAAGTGGGCACTAGGAATTCTAATTACAGGCTTCACGTTTTGCTAATCACTTTCTGGTTGCCAATATTGTAGTTAGAGAGCCAGTGATGAGAACGGCAAAACAACAGCATAAATAATAGGAACACTTATATAACAATTCCACCCGCCGCCCCACATATGGTTAATCGGGCGTGACGTGTTTCAACATTCAAACATTTATACAACAGTAAATTCTCCACCCGCCGCCCCACGCAATGTTTCGATCGTACGCCTCGACCTCCGTTTAGGTATACTTTCTGTCGACATACAGTAAACAGAACGAAAAAAATAATTATTAATAATACCTCACGTGTTCAGGCTGGTCTCACTAAATAGTACAAGACATACGAATTTTATAACCATTGTACATATTAGAATCCACTATAAAACAGTCAACTGCCGTCTGTGATACGGCACATTGGTTACGTGTTGCAAACGTTTCCATTGTGTTGAAACAGATCTACTTGACGAGAAAAGCAGAAGCAGACCATTTTCTTTGGGTTATTCTGACTTGTATCATCAACTCCACTACTCTCGTCCACCCATTAACTTCGCCCTCTTTCTCCTGAAGAAGAAACCATTGTGTGGGAGGCATTTCCAGAAATATTATGTGAGGTTCGAGGTGAAACCTCTCGTGAACAGTTAACTGACTTCCTCGTCCATGTTCACACCGAATCACTAAACTTTACCAGATACGTATCGCATTGGATGGTAAAGCTGCAGAGAGGGACCAACAGCACCAGATTTCGTGAACACAGCTTGATTTTTCTAAAGTCTTAATAAATACTTTTCGATTAGCCCTCGTTTTCTTATTGTTCCAAGCATTATTTACATGTGGATATCAGTATACATATATATATATTAAGAAATGCATATCACGAACGTTAATTTACACAGTAACGATTTCAGCCCAAACCAAGCTCCTCTATGACATGTACTGTTGGATGTGTAATAGCATTTTGACTGTCGTTAGCATGATCTTGGACTGAAACCGGTTGGTGAGTAAAACAGAATACAAGTCTGCAGTCGTTTTATACTAGGGGTACTAGGAAAGTAAGGAGCGTTCGGTCGTGAAATGGAAAATACAGTGAAAATCTGATGACGCTTTGCACATATGCGTTGGGCACTGTGTCGAGTACGCCTCTCGATCGCATCATGTCGCTCTTTTCAATTTTGAGCTTACATTGAGAACGTAAAGATGGCTAGAAATTAGCGTCTCCCACCAAGTATGAGGGCCTAGCGAAACATTTTGCCTGTAGCTATGCAATCCACATAACATACCTACACGAAAATTCTCGACCGCACTCTGCAGGGGCAATGAAGATGCTCCTGCAGCGTTTTCGATGGGAAGTGTTTGATTACTCACAATACAGCCCGTAATTGGCTTCCCCTGAGGTTCATATCTGCTCAAATGAACTGCTGGCTATGAAGACAATATTCTGACACAGACAACGAGCTGCGATCCAGAGTATAAAATTGTCGAAAAGCACTGGCATCTGTGTTCTATAACGAGGGAATTGAACAGTTGGTACAACGCTACGACAGATGTCTAAGTTTGAGCGGCGACTGTATAGAGAAGTAGCTGGAAGTTGTAACTAACTGTCGCAAATAAAACAGTTTTGATTTTCACTGTGGTTTCCATTTCGCGATCTATCGTTCCTTACTTTCGGAATAGCCCTTGTACATTTCTTACTTTTCCTTCATGGTTGTGCATACTGTCTATTACGTGTTTCAAACCGTAGCGCATATCTATTACTCTGAAGATTTCAAACGCCTGGCAGAACTTTAAGGTGTCAACTTCTCAGCCTAGAAGCAAGCAGTCCCCAGCACTGTCTTCATCTGCCTCTCATATTAACGATGACAATAACTTGGAATCGGAGTTGGTTTTTATTTAAATAGGACAATAAAGGACAATGACTATGAAGGATTTTTCACAGACGTGGTCTTAAAGCGAAATATTAATTACGCTAATAAGAACGACGAGGAATCTCCTTCTGACCGTCTTAAGTTGCCGTTTGTTTCTGGGGCCACTGACGGTATAAGCAGAATTCTAAGGAAAAGTGGTGTTCAGACCTCTTTCTACAGTAAAAAATAAATAAATAAAGTCGCACCTGATTGCTACACACTGCAGGCATCTATGAAATGACGTGTGGCTGTGGCAAAGTTTATATAAGTGAAAAGTGTGAAATCGGAGGTAGCGGAACATCACGAGAACTTTGGCCTTAACATTGATTTCAATAACATACGTAAGCTAATATTTATAGAGAGAAAATCTTAGAAGCCATTGAAATTTCAGAAAAGGCATGTAACTTAGAAAGAGAGGACGTTTATAACTTCCGCCATCGTACTCCAGGACATCAAGGAACTGAATACCCGGCCGTTGCGTGCGAACAATACAGACAAGGTACTGAAAGACACAACTGCAGACAATAATATTTTGTATAAACATTCCCCATCTCTTGCTCAGCCCGTTTCGCTTCACGCCAAAGATGATGGCCCACCAATATCAGCGGGAGGATTTTTTTGGAAATTTGGAGATTTGTGGTAAGGTCTTATGGGACCAAACTGCTGAGGTCATCGGTCCCTAAGCATACGGACTACTTAACCTAAACTAACTTACGCTAAGGACAAAACACACACACACACACACACACACACACACACACACACACACACACACACACACACAAGCCCGGGGGAGGACTCGAAGCTCTGCGCGGACCGTGACAAGACGCCGAAGACCGCGCGGCTACACCGCACGGCGGAGGAATTTTAACCAATAATTTAATCTCTAGAACAAGTGCGCAAGAAATCCCTTTCCAACCAATGACAATGTCTCACCAGTGGCAGCCACAAGAGATTTAGCAAACTATCGCTTTCTTTGCCATTGGTGCGGGGATGACATACCATCCAATAACGATGGCCCGCGAATGGTAATCACAAAAATTTTACGCAATAATACCGTTTCTCCAGTACAAGGGCGGGAAAACTTCCCCTTTATAAGAGAACGCGACACTATTCTCTGACAGTTTTCAGTAAGCAGTGGCTACCACAAGATCCTGAAGATGATTCCACCAAAGGGGTCGAAACGTCGATCGCTCAGAAGAAATATCTCGCTGCCCCACAAACGAGAAGGTTTTAACTTCAGTGACGACGGCCACGAAAGCCTTCAGACTTACATAAATCGAATGAAAGCTTGTTGATTTTTCTGAAGTCTCCCTCCTTTTGCCGATAGTAGCGACACTGTTGCCTCTTTCGCGCCTTGATCTTTCCTAAAGCTAAAGTCAACCTAAGCAGACCCCAGTTTTTCATCATTCGTTGCTGGTATTGAGACAGACGACCAAACAATTGAAATCATTCCGGCTCAACGAACAAAGTGACGTCTGCAGCAGATGCGTACTCATCTGTCACGCGCTGCTGCGAATGCATTCTGGTCCCAGTTGCGGCCACTCGGCAAATGAGCCGCGCGCGTGTTTAGTAGCGCTCCGGATGACGCAGAACCGCCCGCGACCGCTTGCTTGCCGTCGCGGCCAAATTTACTGTCGCCTTTGGCGCGACCGCGTCAGCACGGATCATTTGAGGCCGCGCTCCCAATGGCCGTAATGGGCGCCATGCGCTTTGTCCGAGCGGCGGATATTACACTCTCTGCCGCCGGATGCGCACCATAGATTGGTCGCGGTTCACTGCGCCAATTAGGAGCCAGGGCGCATGCGCGGGGTAGCAGCACATGCACGCCCCGCTGCGCCCGCTGTCCGAATCAGACGCCGTCGGTGTGTTTGCGGCGCCGCATAATCCCAGGCAATGCAATAGCAGTGGACGCCTGTATTAGTCTGTAACGTGAAACGTGACGGCACGCGCGCCGACGAATTATATTCCTTGCAAATCCAGTTTTAGGAGCTCTGCGTGAGGAATTGTGCATCATTCATCAAAAATACCCTACATAGCCTCAAAACTCTACATCTGGATTCATTCATCGCTAGTCACTATGCGGTATACCACTACTAATCGTTCCCTTTCCAGTTCCACAAGCAAATACGGCGAGGGTAGCACGACTGTCTGTCTGCTTCCGTATGAATCCTGATTATTACTTGTCTTCGCGGCACACGTGAGCGGTACATTGGTGACAGTAGAATCGTTCTGCAGTCTGTCGAAAAATATCAGTTACCTGACATTTGTCAACAGTGTTTCGCGAAAAGAACTTACCATCAGACGTTTCCATTTGAGTCCACGCAACATTTAGATGTTTATCAAATCCACCGGTAACAAATCCAGCATCACCCCACCGAATTGCTTTGATGTCTTCCTTTAATCCAATCTGGTGGGGATTGCGAACACTCCAGCAGTACTCCAGAATGTGTTGCATAAGTGTTCTGTACGTGGTCTCCATCCAAGACGAGAAATCCGCCAATAATTCCAAGTTGACTATTTGCCTTGCGTAGAACCGACGCAGCACCAAGGCCAGATATTTAATCGATGTGACTGTGTGAAGCACTACGGCACTAGTACTATATTCTAACTTGACAGGACTGTTTTTCCTATTCATTTGCATTAACTTTCATTTTTCCACATTTAGAATAATCCACCATTCTTCATACCGAACAGAAGTCCTGCTCAAGTCAACCACTGTCGAACAGAATTAGATATACAATGACAGTGTGGAGAACGATCATACGACATATATAATTTTTTGTATAATTTCCGTGATCGCAAAGTTAAAAAAACTCTGCATGCAAGACAGGACCTCAACGACCTTCCTTATTCAATCACTACACAAACAGTTTCTTTCCACTTACCACGCATTTTTAGCTTCACTGGTCTCTGCTGAAGTGCTACTGACAAAAGAATAACGAAATAGGCGGTTTTGGGTGCGTGAAGCTAGCTCACGGATTATGTAAACGGATTAGTGAAAATTACATTTATTCGACGCGGTATCCTTTGCGAGTCTGCGTAATGTTCAAACGATGGCTTTAATATCCGAATCGCAACACATAATATTCATAACCATTGTTACTAAAACTAAAGTGACGCCTGTCGCAGACATTATTTGACGAAATGCAGTAACCAGCACCCTTTTATACAGGGTGATTCAAAAAGAATACCACAACTTTAGGAATTTAAAACTCTGCAACGACAAAAGGCAGAGCTATAAAGTTTCATTTAGTTGTACATTTGTTCGCTTGAGGCGCTGTTGACTAGGCGTCAGCGTCAGTTGATGCTAAGATGGCGACCGCTCAACAGAAAGCTTTTTGTGTTATTGAGTACGGCAGAAGTGAATCGACGACAGTTGTTCAGCGTGCATTTCGAACGAAGTATGGTGTTAAACCTCCTGATAGGTGGTATATTAAACGTTGGTATAAACAGTTTACAGAGAATGGGTGTTTGTGCAAAGGGAAATGTTCTGGACGGCCTCCAAGAAGCCCTGATCTTACCCCCTGCGATTTTTTCTTATGGGGGTATGTTAAGGATATGGTGTTTCGGCCACCCCTCCCAGCCACCATTGATGATTTGAAACGAGAAATAACAGCAGCTATCCAAACTGTTACGCCTGATATGCTACAGAGAGTGTGGAACGAGTTGGAGTATCGGGTTGATATTACTCGAGTGTCTGGAGGGGGCCATATTGAACATCTCTGAACTTGTTTTTGAGTGAAAAAAAACCTTTTTAAATACTGTTTGTAATGACCTATAACAGAAGGTTATATTATGTTTCTTTCATTAAATACACATTTTTAAAGTTGTGATATTCTTTTTGAATCACCCTGTATATTCTTGAAAGACGTGCATACACTTTCAAAACAAATCTTTATTTTCGAAAAGGCCATCGAAAGAAAAAAAATCCACTTCCAGAGGACGAGGCCCAGTCCCATTCACAAATACACTATGTGATCAAAAGTATCCGAACACCCCAAAAACATACATTTTTATATTAGGTGGATTGTGCTGCCACATACTGCCAGGTTCTCCATATCAGCGACCTCAGTAGTCATTAGACATTGCCAGAAAGCACAATGGGGCGCTCCGCAGAACTCACGGAATTCGCGTACTTGGTCAGGTGACTGGGTGTCACTTGTGTCATACGTCTGTATGCGAGATTTCCGCACTCCTGAACATCCCTAGATCCACTGTTTCCGATGTGATAGTGAAGTAGAAACGTGAAGGGACACGTACAGCACAGAAACCTACAAGCCGACCTCGTCTCTTGACTGACAGAGACCGCCGACAGTTAAAGAGGGTCGTAATGGATAATAGGCAGACATCTATCCAGATCATCACACAGGAATTCCAAAGTGCATCATGATCCACTGCAAATACTACGACAGTTAGGCGAGAAGTAGAAAACTTGGATTTCATGGTCGAGCGGCTGCTCATGAGTCACACACCAGGCCGGTAAATGCCAAACGACGTCTCGGTTGGTGGAAGGTGGGTAAACACTGGACGATTGAACAGTGGAAAAACGTTGTGTGGAGTGACGAATCACGGTACACAATGTGACGATCAGATGGCAGGGTATTGGTATGGCGAATGCCCGGTGAACGTCATCTGCCAGCGTGTGTAGTGCCAACAGTAAAATTTAGAAGTGGTGGTGTTATGGCGTGGTGTTTTTCATGGAGGGGTCTTCCACCCCTTGCTGTTTTGCGTAGCACAATCACAGCACCGGCCTACATTGATGTGTTAAGCACCTTCTTGCTTCCACTATTGAAGAGCCATTCAGCGACTGCGTTTGAATCTTTCAACACGATAGAGCATCAGTTCATAATGCACGGCCTGTGGCGGAGTGGTTATACGACAATAAAATCCCTGTAATGGACTGGCCTGCACAGAGTCCTGATCTGAAGACTACAGCACACCTTTATGATGTTTTGGAACGCCGACTTTGTGCCAGGTCTCACAGACCAACATGGATACCTCTCCTCAGTGCAGAACTCCGTGAAGAATGGGTTGCCATTCCCCAAGAAACCTTCCAGCACCTGATTGAACGTATGCCTGCGAGAGTGGAAGCTGTCATCAAGGCTAATGACGGGCCAACACCATATTGAGTTCCATCATTACTGATGGAAGGCGCCACGAACTTGTAAGTCATTTTCAGGCAGGTGTCCGGATACTTTTGATCACATAGTGTATGTACTCCCTCGCATTCTAACAGCAGCAACATTATCAATAAGAAAATTTCAAGCCACAAATACAACTCTAACTACTGGAAAAAATTTAAGGAACTGGCACTAAAGGTGACCACCCAATTTCTTACGTAAAACGCAGTCGTTTAACAACAAGGACACTGGCAGGTCTAATTCAAGGCACAACGCTGGTCAAGCTCCAGCTTCTATTATTCTTCTGTTGAAGTCTACACGCAATGCTGGTGAACCTCAGCTTCAGTTACATCAAACTGTCACTTAAGTGGCCTGCTGAAAATTGTTGGCGTAAAAACTCATTTACCAAGGCACCGAACCCATCTTTAGAAACTGACCTGGTCAAACTTTGACTTCAGTCACAACCAGTTAATTCTAGGCACAAGGTGCGTACTGGTATTGGTAACGTAACTTCAGTTGCTATGAACTAGTCCCAATTTTTAATCCCGATACAAGCACTGTTCCGGGTTCACATCCAGTTACTGTTACTGCCAAGGAACGAAGTAGAGCCAACGGCTGCACACATCAACAAAATACACGCAATCTTGAGACGTAAGTACTCGCAGCTCACGCTGGCCCACTTACTCAAATGATCACAGCACATTGGCTACCTGCCTTCTCACAGGCCACAAGACTTCAGCAGCTAGTCACAGCCGACCTCACAGGCAATCTTTAATGCTTCTCCTTAAAACCTTTCTGACCTAAGAGAGAAATTCAGATGGCCCCCAGCACCGCCGATTAGTTGCACATGGTTGCTGCTCAACTACGCTGTTTCCACTCTACCTCCGTCTCCGAAGCGATGTTTTCAAGGCGCTGGGCACACACCCTGAAGCCCGCGCCAGCCGACACTGTACAAGCGTCACCAGCAGTTACGACGGCACAGGTATTTAGTGACAGTCGCGCGCTCTTAAGATACAGCGAGCAGCCGCTGTTGTTTCCACTTGTCGCGCGAGTGGTGACAAGTTGCACCGTCACATTCTCCTTATACAATGCCGGAAAAAAGAAATCACAGCACTAAGAAGGAGTTGTGCGACGTAAACGAAAGTCAGTAAAAGGGTTTCTGCATCTGAAAGATAATATCTGTTCAGATTTTGCATCAGTCGCGTAGCAGTGGTACTACTAGCGCTACTAAGAGGATGAAAATTAGTTGTGCTTTAGATACATGTTGTACCTGTCGTTGGCGTTACTTACCTTTGAGATTGGACGTGGTGAGCTGATGTTAGTCCAGAAGCCTTTAAGCAGTAAGTAACTCCATTATCACCAACTCACTGAGTTTGAACGGGGTCTTGTAATAGGGCTGCGAGAAGCTGGATGTTCCTTCTGTGATATTGCAGAAAGTCTTACAAGGGGATGCCGCCAACTGTGAAATTCAGATTCGATTCATACTGCGCATAACAAAACCTCATGGCCAGAAGTGTAATGTGCCAAAGCACCAAGATGCACTTCTCAGCCGTTGTCGAGAATATCGACAGTTAAAAGAAACCGTTACGGTGAAATATTCTTTACGATTAATGATTTTCTACAGCGTCATATCGCAGCGGTAAGCGCTGGGGTTCGTAATCCGAAGGTCGCCGGATCGAATCTCGCACCATGCAATATTTTTTTATTATTAGTTTTTTGCAATTCAAATATATATATAAATATATATATATATATATATATATATATATATATATATATATATATATATATATATGTATATATAAACTATTAATGAATTGCTTATGCATGTTGGTGAAGGCGGATCGCTCTCCAATTGTACCGCCTTCATTTTTCCGTTTGTTTAACAGGGTGTACCAAAGCTGTCCCGTCCGCACTGATTTTCGACGATGTTATAAGTTGCGCTAGGGACCGCATCTACCTTCTTTCGAAGTTAGCAGGCAACTACGCTGTTATGGGGCGGCTCGTTTCGGCCCATTCAACATCTGTCCATCAAGTGTAACGAGCGAGTAACGGAGTTTATATTTCATACCTTCCACAGCAAGTATGTGTTAGTGGGGTCTCTATTCTAATTCGAAAGTTTGACTTACGCTATACGTATTCGTTTCTACGTCTTCCGTTAACTACACGTGGTTAACATTGTGAAGACAATTAATAACATTTGTGAAATACAACTTTGTTTGCGGAAAACATAATGATGTTCGAAGTCGCCAGTTTGTCCACGACAAATGACTTTCAACAACTTATTATATGCATAATTGTTGCAAGTGATTGCCGGGAATTTTGTTGCATGGAGCGAGATTCGATCCGGCGACCTTCGGATTACGAACCCGAGCGCTTACCGCTGCACCACCACGCTGTAGAAAATTACTAATCGTAGAGAGTATTTCACCGCAACGGTTTCTTTTAACCGTCGATTTTCTCGACAACGGCTGAGAAGTGCATCTTCATGCTTTGCCACATGACACCCCTGGCCATGAGCTTTTATTATGCGCAGTATGAATCGAATCTGAATTTCATAATTGGCGGCCTCCCTTGTTAGCAGGAATGCAGCCACTGTACGTGATTGCTAGCAGCGGTTGTCAAGAGAATTTCAAGTCGCAAGAAGACCAGATTCCATATGGCCACAAGGTACAACCGAGAGGGAAGACAACAGAATACGGCATATGGCTCTGGAGCATCATACTGCATCTGCATCCGCAGCAGTTGTCACCGCAGTGACACAATGGACTGTTTAAAATCTGTTTCTTCTAGGACAGTTCCGAGCCAGACGCCCTGTAGCGTGCATTTCACTGATCCAAAACCAATGCCATTTGGAACTTCAGCGGTGTGAAGTGAGAGCTCGTTGGAGGATCGGATGGAGGTCTATTGTGTTTTCTGATAAAAACTGCTTCTGCCTCGGCGCCAGTGATGGCCGTGTGTTGGTTAGGAGGCCAGCTGAGGGCCTGCAAACACATGTCTGTGCTCTAGACACACTGGACTTACTCCTGGAGCCGTGGTCTGGGATGCGATTTCGTACGATAGCAGGAGCGCTCTCGTGGTTATCCCATGCATCCTTACTGCAAATCTCTACGTCCATCTGTTGATTCGACACGCTGGGCCACCATTTGTGAACAGGATTCCAAGAGGTGTTTCCCAGCAGGATAATGCTCGCCCATATACCACTGTTGTCTCGACATGTTCCGACCCGCTTGATCATCATATCTGTCTCCAATAGAGCAGTTATGGGACATCATCGGACATCAACTCCAGCATCATCGTCAAACAGCATTAACCGTCCTTGCACTGACCGACCAAGTGCAACAGGCACAGAACTCCATCCGGCACCTGTACAATACAATGCATGCACGTTTACATGCTCGCGTTCAACATCCTGGCAGTTGCAACGGTTATTAATGTACCAGCATTTCACATTTGCAACGGCTTATCACTCGCTTACATTAAACATTGGTCTTGCGTTGTTAACCGCTTAAATATGTTACCTACACTAATGTATTCCCGAAATTTCATTTCATTAATTATTTCTTGGAGTTGTTTTTTTTCGTCAGTGTACTTAGACCCTTTTCGCACCATCACCCATCTTCAGGTGCGGCAATAAATTCGTATATTCGCCAATACATCTGTACATGTTATTCGTATAAAGTCTTCCATGGCTTTTTCTTCCTGTATGTTCAGGCTGATCTGAGGAAGTACTGACTCGCAAGGAAGGTTTCTGTAAATAATTTGATACCGCTAAGTAAGTATGTGTTCTGGTTGTGAAATGCATGCCTAGAAACCACGAGGTCGCGGGATCGGATTTCAGTCAGCTCACGAATTTTTCGTTCTGCCTTTAAACCTAGCATTTCCCTCTCAGTGATATCGAGACTAGCAAGAATTGACACGTGGCTCCAATTCCATGCTAAACTGACCGACTGTCCTGGACTGGACAACTGGACAACTGGGATGGGTGCGGAATACGGAAGTCACCGAAGTTGCGTGTAATTAAAACACTTGCAACGAGGCCATTTTACCCCATGAAATTATAACTAAACAGAATCTTAACATCAATACATATCTACTTCTTTCACACATATTATGAATTAAAGTCCCCTGCCGTTTTTTTTTTTTGTTTTTTTTTTGTTTTTTTTTTTTTTTTGCAAGCATTTGAAGAGTAATCTCAGGAAATACTGTAGGGTTTTTGATGCAGGTTTCACTAACAGACAAACCCGTTGACGGGGAAGGTATATAATTTATTACCGTCCGGCCTTAGAGTGTGCTGCCTGCGCGAAGAAAGGGCGGTCGCTGCTAAGATGTAAATGCGTTGCCCCCAATCAAAAGCACGAAACGTGTCTTGGCATGAAGAATACCCACATGAAAGTAGCTGGTTACTATCTTCCGTCAAATAATTCAATTCTTAACCACGGAGGTCAACCGCCACTAACATGAAGAAATGAAACTCCGGCCGACAGCTCTCGTAAAGCCCAACGGTACCGACCGACAATCGTGTCGTCCTCAATAATGGCGTCATCGGGTCGTAGCGTCAGCACATCGCTCACCTGGCTGTCTTCAGTCTTCGTGACCTGCAGCCGCTACTGTTCGGTCGAGTAGTTCCTCAGTTGATATCGCGAGGCTCAGTGCAACCCGCAGGTCAACAGCAAATGGCGGGCCAGACGGTCACCTATCTATGCGCCGATCACTCCCGATGGTGTTTAACTTCGGTAACTTGACGGAACCGGGTATTCACCGCTGCACGATCGTTGACTTACATTGACACATTACTGTTATTAATTACCTCGACCCAGAATTAATTAGTGCCTAAATAAAGACTGCCCAGTTCGGTTAAATTTAACAGCATTTCAAACTTTGAACAGCTTTGCATACATTCAGAATTTACCACTTCATCGTATTAACGTATGTTGTGTCTGTTAATGGTAGACATTAACAATGACGTATGATAGTGGATTTGTAAGTAGATAAATAGGAGATCCTGGAATCGATATATTTAACTACCACACTTTTTTAAAGTAATAATTGTTAGCGTTTTGGCGCATACTTCTTTATCACTTTCCCACTGTAGCTTTGTCTACGTCCATTGTCACACCTTCAGATATACCTTCCACCTCCGAGTCAGCTAAGGACGCCTCCTCGTCAGCTAAGGACGGTTTGTGCCCGCAGGGCCATCTGCTGCCCAACGGAGTGTGAACGACCTGAGACGGTGCTGTTTATGAGCCATCCTGCGCGTGTTCCTCAACAACGCCAATTTGTTATACTCAAGGTGTTTCATTCGGGTTTTTAATCACCTGTAAAGACTGCAATAAGGTGGCTAAAAGGTGTAAGGGAGACGTCATTCACACCTCGCACAAATTGTTTTTCGAAATGGAAGGTTCCGGGACAAAAAGTTTCCATTTGGAACAATATCGTTTTTCATGGCTAGTAAATTTTACAGTTTTCAATTGCCGCTTAAAGAAATGAATTTTCGTGTTTATACGTTTGATATTACTGATGTTCACTATCTGCTTTGAGTCGCGTTTCTATAAATAAAGTTAATACTGCAGAATTTATCATTACATCTCACCAGATGGCGCTAATTTTCATCTGTTACATTGAACATGTTCATTTCAGTGTCAGGGTGGTCTCTTTTCTGTGCTAGTAACTTAAATTGCCAAGAAAATATTTATAGGTCTATTATTAACCATAGAAGATATAACGTCTCTTGAACTAAAAGCATTTATAAAATACTTCACTGAACCAATCACATATGAAAACGCAGATTAGTGACTTCATACGAAGGAGACACACAAACATGAAATTATAAAACTATTTTTAAATTCAGTACGAGCATACAGCAAAACGAAATATATCTTGCCATCCAGAATTAGTACCAGATGCGTGGCTCCTACATTTTAAGACTGTAATGCGAATTATTAGGGTACTTGCTCACCTGGTGCGTCAGTGTCTTAGCCGTCTGTATTGTAAATTACGCTAGTATTTTACACATTGGTATGTACCATCCCGACTTCTGTTTGTGATATTTCATAATTTATTCCTTTTGGCACACTTCTGTTGCAACAGTATTGTGATTGCTCATCTTATTATTTGCGTTGTGGAAGGAGGAAACTAAGACGCAACAGATGTTTCCACAATGGATATATTAGCTTCATATAGATATACCGGGTGTAACAGGTAAAAACGCAGATATTTCTATTCGGACTGAGGACACTGTACTGAATTGCGTTACATCAGTATTTGTATCATTTGCAGGCTAATAATTATGGCCATTGCAAGTCGTATGTTTTTAGTTTGGTTAGTACCTGTAAGTACATGTAACAAGAGTAGGCCACTAATACTTATTTTCCGATAGCTAGCAGGTCAGACGTTCAAGTGTGGATGTGCGGAAGCAAAACGGTTAGTCTATACTGACAGGCGTAGTCCACTTTCGTGGTGCAATACTGCCGTGCAGAAAACACCAGGTCGTAAACACTGCTTGATGCAGAGAAAAAGCAAGCAAAGCACTGATGTGTCTGTATATTAAGGTACTACATATAAATATATATAGGAACGGGTGGTTTCATTCACGTCCTCTGTTACTATTATCTATTCTTGTCGATTCTGACCAGCGATGTCTTCGAAAGGCGCTTTTAACACTGGGCATCGCGATTCTGAGTTCTGTGGCAGAGGCGTCAAGACAAGGGGTGAGTTCAGGGTAAGGAGAGGTATCACGACTACCGCGTGGTGACACGCCCGCAGTGGCGTTGAGCAGAATGATGGTGAAATTATCTTACCAGTGTGACATCCTTAAACCACGTTGCACCTCACATGAAGATCTGAGCTCTGCCCCCACCATTTTTTTTTTTCCTGCGCTCATCGACACTTCTGCTGTTTGAAGCTTCGCCGAAGCCCGAGGATGACGTCACAGTGGGTCATGGTTTTGCACCGTAGCAGACAAAGGTTGTAGGCACCTTAGAGCTAAATTTCGAAATTATTGGTGGCAACTAGTGAAAATGACGCGTTTATAAAAAAGGAACAGTTAATTTTGTTACGCAGTCGAGAGGAGTGGCCTCGCTGTTCGAGGCGCCATGTCACGGATTGCGCGGCCCCTCCCGCCGCAGGTTCAAGTCCTCCCTCGGACATGGGTGTGTGTGTTGTTCTTAGCAAAAGTTAGTTTAAGTAGTGTGTAAGTCTAAGGACTGATGACCTCAGCAGTTTGATCCATTAGGAATTCACATACTTTTGAATATATCTTGCGCAGCGTACATTTTTACAGTTATCCTCAGTATTTAAGTTTCACGAATCTTTTGGAAATGAAAAAACTACCACACAATAAATGTGGCATATAGTACATGTAAAAATTTGACCGGAATCTTATACCAACGACTAAAAAAGAAAAACTGTGCGGTTTATACAGTGAGACAGAAATGTAAAACTGTGCCGAGGAAACCTCGCTAACTGACATACGAGAATCACAGCTACAAAAAATTATACCGGCAGCTCTGATGAACGACGTGTAATGTGGATACAGATGATACGAATGATGCTGATAGAAGTTTGGTCAAGATGACTCTGAAGTGTTGCCTCTTAATGTCACTACAACGTGGCTGGCGTATCTGCAATTCATCTCTCTCTCTCTCTCTCTCTCTCTCTCTCTCTGTGTCACTCACTCTCTCGAACTCTCGAAGGACTGGCCACAGGATTCGCATTCGGGCGGGCATAATTCAAATTCGCGTCTTTTTATCCAGATATCCAAATTTGTTCAAATGGCTCTGAGCACTATGGGACTTAACTTCTGAGGTCATCAGTCCCCTAGGACTTAGAACTACTTAAACCTAACTAACCTAACGACATCACACACATCCATGTCCGACGCAGGATTCGAACCTGCGACCGTAGCGGTCGCGCAGTTCCAGACTGTAGCGCCTAGAACCGCTCGGCCACAACGGCCAGCCCAAATTTGTATATTACGAGGTTTTGTTACACCGTACTGTAAATAGCTCCAGTGGAAAGGCCACTGCCAATTTGCTTTCCTACCCATATATGTGCTCCGTCTTCGATGACCTCTTTGCCGACAGAACATTAAGCCTTAATATTACTTCCACTTCCTCCATTCTTAGTTTATCTCTCTTTCTCCCTTCCAGTTCTTCCTCTCTTCCTTCCTAAATACATTCCTTTTTTACTTTCTCCCTTTACAATTTCTGCCTTCCTTCTGGTCATCCTTCTCTCTCCCTACTTTCGTCCTATCTTTCCTCGCATCCTTCTTCCCTTCCCGTGCTAGTCTTTCTTCGTTCTATCCTACTTTCCTTCTATTCTACTTTGCTGCCCCCCTCCTTCCGTCTAAACTCATTCTGCTCTCATCTCTTTATCCCTTCCTCTCCCTGTTTCCTCCCCTTGGTCTAGTGGTTAGCTCTACTACCTCTAGATAACCTGGTCGCAGGTTCGATTTCCGGGTGGGTCTGAATATTTTTCGCTCGGGGAATAGGTGTTTTGTTGCCCTAATTATTTCACCTCATCCTCATTGAAGCACTAATCGCCGAACAGGCGTTAAATTGAAAGATAGGCCGCCGAAAACCATCAGACGAGGTTTCTCAGCCAGTAATACCATACGACCATTTCATTTCATTTCCCTGCTGTACTCTTGTTATTTTTGTTCTCCTCTCCTGTTCTCCTTCCGATACAGCCTCTCTGCTCGTTCTCTCTCTCTCTCTCTCTCTCTCTCACTATATATATATATATATATATATATATATATATATATATATATATATATACACTTACTTATCGCGAATGGACCCAGAAGGATCACGCAAAGCTTTCTGACGTCGTTTCTTCCATACTTCTTTCATTCGTTCTCCATGTTTTCTTTTTCTTTCTTCTGTCCATTTTGTTCCTGGTCTCTTTAGTGCTTCCTTCTCCGACAATACAATCCACTTTTCCACCTTATTTCTCAAAGTTTTTCTATCTTTGACATCTTTAAGTTCAATATTTGCTTTTTGTAAATCTAATTTTACTTGGCTAATCCATGGTGTTGTTGATTTGACTTTTTCTATGTAAGTGAGAATTCTGTTGGTGAGTCGTGTGGGGGGAAGTCTAGTGACATGTCCATAAAATTTTAATCTTCGCCTTCTTATGTCTGCTGCCAGGTTTGATATAGTTTCTGTGGTTCTTCTTGATTGTATCCGGTATCCTTCTTCTGTTAATTTTGGACCTAAAATCTTTCTCATAATTTTGCGTTCTTCTTTTAGTATTTTTTCTAAATCACATTTTGTGTGGAGTGTGAGCGTTTCACTAGCATATAGTGCTGCTGGCTTAATTACTGCGCAGTAGTGTCTGATTTTTGTGTTCGAAGAGATGCATTTTTTATTGTATATTTCATGTGTCATACCATATGCTCTCTTCATTTTCTGTTGTCTGATCTTCTGTGCAACTTTCTCTCCTCCGGTTGGCTCCAAAATTTCACCTAGGTATTTAAAATGTTTTACTCTATTTATTTTTCCATATTTTGTGTTCAAACTGTGTATATGGAATTTCGTACAGAAAAATTCTGTCTTTTGAAACGAAATTTGTAAACCTACTTTATCCGCGCATTCCTTACGGATCTCTATTTGTTTGGTGGCGATTTCTTCATCATCTGCAAGTATGGCCAAGTCGTCCGCGAATGCTAAACAAGATATCTCCACGTTGTCTTTGGTTCTACCAAGATGGATTGGTTTCCAGTAGGATTAATTTTTTAATTCTTTTTCCCATTCCTTAATGACTTTATCCAGGACTATATTAAACAGAAGTGGAGATAGCCCGTCACCTTGACGTACTCCAGTTTTTATGACAAAAGGTTCAGAGATTTCTCCCCTGAATTTAACGTTAGATACAGTGTCTGTCAGTGATTCTTTGATAAGCCTTAGTGTTTTGGAGTCAAGTCCAAGTTCCTCTAAAATGTTAAACAAAGATTGCCGGTCAATTGAGTCATAGGCTTTCTTAAAATCTACAAATGTACAAATTATGGGGGCATTTCTAATTGCTTTGTGTTTTAATATTGTCTTTAAATTAAATATTTGTTCTATGCATGAGCGACCGGGGCGAAAGCCTGCTTGATAATCACCAATTTGGCGTTCCAGCTGCTCTTGTGTTCTTTTCAGCAGGCATGTTGAGAGAATTTTGTAGGTGACTTGTAAAAGTGAGATT
Source organism: Schistocerca piceifrons (assembly GCF_021461385.2). Lineage (NCBI taxonomy): Eukaryota > Metazoa > Arthropoda > Insecta > Orthoptera > Acrididae > Schistocerca > Schistocerca piceifrons. Next base: position 87,892,130 of record NC_060141.1, read on the forward strand.
CCCCTGTAGTTATTGACATTTGTTCTGTCTCCTTTTTTATGTAACGGGTGAATAAGGGCACATTTCCAATCCTCTGATAATTTTTCTGTTTCCCATATTTTTGTTATTATTTTTGTGAGCTCTTGCAACGTCTTTGGTCCTAGGTTTTTTAATAGCTCTGCAACAATGCCATCTTCGCCAGATGTTCTATTATTTTTTAAGTTTTTAATGTGACATTTGATTTCTTCCTGTGTTGGTGGTAATGAATCCGGTTGAGCGTTGGCACTGATTTCTTTGGGAAACCTTAAACTAGGTTCTGGGCAATTTAGTAGGTTAGAAAAATATTGAGCCAATACTTGACAGTTTTCCTGGTTTGTTAGGGCTAATTTACCATCAGGTTTTCTCCCTGATGGAAGGAATAAGGACGAGGAAGATAGAGGACGAGGAAGACTGCAAGGAAAAAGAATGTGACGAGCTATTACTTCTCGTGAGTGGCATTGCTGCGATAGCAAGCTGCGATATGGACGCAGTAGGTGAATGTCCACGCACACGCTGCTGTTCACGAGGGCAATGTACGCGCACGATCGCAAAATGGATTTGTCTGGCGCGCTCCGGCCGTGCGCAGTGTGCGAAACAATAGGCCGGCGTGCGCTGGACCGGGTCAGCCAGCCGTTTTGTGCGAATCGCTGCCCCATTATTATTATTATTACCGCCGCGGCTGCCGTGACAGGCAATTAGGCGACAATGTGTGCGTCCAGGCGGCGATATATGAGGCTCTCCTGAATGTGGGAGGATCTAGGTCACACGCGGTGGAACAAGCGGTGCGGACGATGGGAACGTCGGCCTGGGGTAAGGACGGGTCAGTAGCAGACTGCGACGCCGGGGATGTTTCTGGAACTTCACCGTGTATGTGGTATATACTTTCACACCTGTTCTGACGCGCATCCTCGTCTGAACCATGTACGTCTGCAGAAATGTATCAAAGGTTCAAAGAAGTTTCTGAAATCGTCATTTGGGTATAGAGCACTTGAGGACCTTGTAGATGCCTCATTTGGCAAGAACTAAATCTGACAGGAGACACACAAAATTTATTTTGTCCGAAAATATGGACAGTGATGAATGCAATGTTTCCTGAAGGTAGATTAAACCCTGAAAGAGACCATATTTAATTAATTTCATATTGTTAACGTGATTATTGTGGTAACCCACCTAGTACAGTATCCACGTTCGATGCTAAAATGTGATGATTCGAATATTTTTGCCGTGGTATAGGAGGAGACCCAAGGAGGTGGTTTGTATGTCCAGTTATCTCGTCTCCCATATTCCTGCTGATGGTGATCCCAACCACGAAATCAAAACACATTTGTTGGTTGCCAGAAAGTCAATGCTCAACCTTGACAATGTTTTAAGGAGATTCGTCTAGTAACGCCTATGATCTTCCCGTCGAGATGTGAGCATCTGGGACCCGCCTAAAAACGGCCGAATGACGTGGAATAGACACCTTCGAATTGTGTTTTAGAGTAAACTCCTTAGAGTTTCAAGGAACGCAAAGAGAACGAATAGGTCAGTATTACAGCAAATAAAACTATATTGCTCCTAAGAAGCCAGATTGCTCCTAAGAAGGTCTCATTAACAAAATCTGAGATATTTTGGGTAAATTATGAGAAACGTGATTCCCTGGAAAAGACGCTAATGCCGGGGAAGAACGAAGGCACAAGGAGAAGAGAACGCCGAAGGATGAGATGGATCGATGGCATTCTTGAAGTACTGGGTTCCAACCCGGAAAGTGTACGGGTGAAAATTCAGGACAGAAGAAAGTTTTGTGGCTCACTTCGTGAGCTCATGGAGGGCTGATATTGAATCAACGATTAGGGAGAGGGAGAGAGGGAGAGGCGGGAGAGAGAGAGAGAGAGAGTGTGTGTGAGAGAGAGAGAGAGAGAGAGAGAGAGAGAGAGAGAGAGAGAGAGAGAGAGAGAAATATTGAGTTCTGGTTTTCTAGGCACCAGTCTTGTGCTTCATGTCAGCGTGGCGAAAAACTGACAGCTGCCGGAGGTGAACCGACCTACTCTGTCTGTGCTTGCCGAGGGGTTCAGAGCTACCGTCCACTGGTCAGGGCTGCACAGCCATCGCCCTCGCCGTTCAGGTCGTAGCCTTTCTGAGGGTGAGCCATCGTACCGGGGAGAACGTTTGTATGCTGTAGAATTACAAAGGCGGTACCCAATAAATTGGATTTTTACTGGATAACTGCGGTCAGGAGAATGAATCGGTGAGAGCAGCACAGGAATCATACTGCGAAATTTGCATCGTTTGAGTGACTGAATAGTGGCTCATAAAAGAAAACATGCACATTACGGCTGGAAAATTCACCGTTAAGTAACTAGCAGAGGGTTCATCGAACCTCTAGATATTTCTACACCATCTTACTTTCGAGCAGCGTACATGGAAAACGAACGCTTAAATCCTTCCGTATCGAAACTGATTTCTCCTATTTTATTGCGATGATCATTTCTTCCTACGCAGGTAGGAGCCAATAAAATATTTACGCATTGAGAAGAGGCAGCTGGTGAGTGAAATCTAGTGAAAAGATATCGCTGAACCGAAAAACGAATTCATTTTAATATTCCCCATCCCAACTCAAGTCTCACATCCGGGATACTGTGTCCCCTATTTCGGGATAACACAAAATTAGCAGCCGTTCTGTGAGCCTTTCCGACGCTCTCCATCGATACTGTTTGGTACGCATCTCATAACGCGCAGTAATAATCCGGATTGTCCTATATTCTCGCAGTTGTCAGCTCTTGTGAGGACGATATTTTTCGGAAAGTCATACAGTATATCATTAGATTCGTTCATTCTACACACCAATGTGAACAGTTGTTTTTTTGGCCACTTCCCCCAATGATTTTAGAAATACTGGTATTATATTATTTATCCCTTCTGACTTTTTTGATATTAAGTCTTGCGAAGCTCTTTAAAATTCTAATACTCTAAAATCTCTTCTAAATCCACTCCTGGCTGCTCTATCACATCAAACAAATCTTCCCTCTCTTAGAGGCCTTCAATGTACTCTTTCCAACCATCTGCTCTCTCCTCTGCATTTAACATTCGAATTCTCGGTGCAGTCTTAATGTTACAACCCTTGCCTTTAATTTCACCAAAGGTTATGTTGGGTTTTCAGCGCCTTGCATTTCTGTATTACTTAATTTCCCTTAGCGTTTTTGTGCTTCCTTCTTTCATCGATCAACTGAAGTGCGAGGATTTCTTCTTTTATTCATGGTTTCTTTGTACCTATGTTTTTATTTCCAACTTCTATGATTGCCCTTTTAGAGATGTCCATTTCTCTTCAACTGCACTGCCTACTGAGCTATTTCTCATTGGTGCATTTATAGTCTTAGTGAAGTTCAAGCGTACATCTTCATTCCTTATTACTTTCGTATCCCACATCTTTGGGTATTGATTCTTCCTGAGTAATCTCTTCAATTGCCGCCTACTCTTCACAACAACTAATTTGTAATCTGCTCCTGGGTACGTCTTAGAATCCGGTGTCTGATTTTCGAATCTATGTCTGATCGTAATGTCACCTGACTGAAGTCTACCCTTATCTCTCGCTCTTTCCCAAGTAAACCTCCTCCTCTTCTGATTACTGAACAGAGTATTCGCTATTACGAGCTGAAATTTATTACAGAATTCAATTAGTCTTTCTCCTCTCTCATTCTTAGTACCAAGCCCACATTCTCCCTTACTCCTCTCTTCTAATCCCTCCCCTACAAATGCATTCTACTTCCCCATTACTATTAGATTTTCGTCGCCCTTTACGTAATGAATTACCCGTTCAATGCCCTCATATGTCAACTGGCGACATGTATGCCTGAACTATCGTTGTCGACGCTGGTTTGCTGTCGATTCTGATGAGAACAACCCTGTCACTGAACTGTTCACGGAAACACTCCCTCTGCTCTACTTTAGTATTCATAACAAATGCTACTCGCATTATACCATTTTCTGCTGCTGTTGATATTACCAGAAATCGTTGTCTTCTTTCCATATCCTTTCACTGTCCCCAACTATAGCTAGATTGACCTTTGCATTTCCGTTTTCAGAATTTTTATCTTCCCTACCACTCTAAAGCTTGTGACATTCAACGAACCGAGTCGTACAACGTTACCATCTCGTTGTTTATTCCATCTTTTATTCGTGTTCGCCGGCCGCGGTGGTGTAGCGGTTCAGGCGCTCAGTCCGGAACCGCGCGACTACTACGGTCGTAGGTTCGAATCCTGCCTCGGGCATGGATGTGTGTGATGTCCTTAGGTTAGTTAGGTTTAAGTAGTTCTAAGTTCTAGAGGACTGATGACCACAGATGTTAAGTCCCATAGTGCTCAGAGCCATTTGAACCATTTGTTTTTTATTCGTGCTCACCTCTCCTTTGGCAGTTCTCTCCCGGAGATACGAATCGGGGACTACTGCGAATACTTTTGCCAATGGAGATCAATCACAGGTCGCTGCTCCATTGGATACACATTATTTGTTTTTAATGCAGTGGTTTCCAGTGCCTTCTGCGTCCTCATGCCGTTGACCATTGCTGATTCTTCCGCCTTTAGTGAAAGTTGTCCACCAAAAGGGCAAGAGAGTGCCCTGAAAGTCTGTCTGCTCCTCGGCCTTCTTTGACAAGGCTGTTAGCAGAATGAGGGTGACTTCTTACGATGGAAGTCTTCGGCCAATGTTGATTTTTTATTCAAAGTTTAAGCCGTGGTGGAGTTCGGACATGGGACCCACGACGTTTTGATTGCTAATCAAAGACGCTACCCCTGGACCTGTGGTCTAGGGGTACACAAATACGAAAAAAGGATTACAGTTTCAGAAAAAGACCAACTGATTTCTTCAGAGGAAGGAGATTCACAAATTGAGAATCAGTAACAGACTGGTCTACCTCTGGTTCTTACACAAGCAGTTATTAGGCTTTACATAGATTTATAGGGTAATTGGATGTCCTTTCGAGCGACTTTGTGCATGAAATGATATTGACTGGATTATAATTGTCTTCAGAGATGAGTCCTGCTTCGAACCGAGAGAAGACGTGTCTGTAGGCTTATTAAAACTGCTTCTTGTGAGATAAAGTGCGCTAACCGATCTTGAATAATATGGAATGACTGATTCCCTAGTTAAAGATTCAAAAACCAGAAATACACTATAAAACGGCTAAACGAAAATATATAAACGTCAACATATATAAACATTTTATGTAATTACTATGATTATTATCAGCTTTGTGACGTAGCAACTGAGTGGTGGTGCTGGCGTTTACAAGTATACCTAATGACATTCCAATGAACAAAGTTTCATGCTTTTATTACACCCAAATATTTAAACAGAAAACTTTCCAAAGATTCATTATGCTGTTGGCAATGCTGACCTTCATTTTGATTTTGACTTGGTGTGAATTGTGGCATTCATCCTACTAACATTTATAGAGCATATTTTGCCCTTCAGTGTTTATGATTAAGATCAGGCACTGTCAGTGCAGCGTAAGTGGGCCATGCATGAAAATGAACCTGTAAGAGTTAGAAACTACACTGCTGGCCACCGTAAATGCAACACCAAGAAAGACAAGAGGTAGCACAACAAAATTTATTTTGTAGATAACATGTTGACCAAGTATCAAATGATTACGTTTACAGACGTCTGTGACATGTGGTTCCTGCCAGAATCAGTAGCCAGAGTAGCCGCCATTGTTGGAGATCACCGCTGCCACACGTCTCGGCACTGAGTCAAAGAGACGTTGGATGTGTTCCCGGGGTACAGCAGCCCAAGCAGCTTCCACACGTCGCCAAAGATCATCTGGTGTGGCAGCTGGGGATGTAATCTGGGTCACTTGTTGAGCAACCATGGACCACGTGTTTTCTATCGGCGAAAGATCCGGAGAGCGAGCCGGCCAGGGAATCAATTTAATCTGTTTATTGACGAAGAACCTTTGGACAATGCGTGCCACGTGTGGTCGCGCATTATCCTCTTGAAATATGGCTGTGGCCGAGCCCTGAAGGTAAGGAAGGACAACTGGCTCCAGCACCTCGGATATGTAGCGCCGGCTATTTAAAGTACCGGTAATGCGTACTAGAGGCGTGCGAGAGTAATATCCAATACCGCCCCATACCATAATACCCGGTGCAAGACCAGTATGGCGGTGCATAATGCAGCTGTCCAGCATCCTCTCTCCACGGTGTCTCCACACTCGAATCCGACCATCGTGGTGCTGCAGACAGAAGCGTGCCTCGTCAGTAAAGACAACGTCATTCCATTCTGCCGTCCACATCCGTCTGTCATCACACCATTGGCGACGGAGACTTCTGTGGTTCTGCGTCAATGGTAGACAAAGCAATGGACGTCTTGCGAACAGACCACTCTGCTGTAAACGGCGTCGAATGGTACGCGCAGACACTAGATGATGCGTTACAGACGCAATGTGCTGTGCTATGGTTCGGGATGTCACTGAGCGATCCGTCACTGCCATGCGCACAATTTGCCTATTAGCACGTGCAGTGGTGCACCGAGGTGAATGCGATCGACCACGTCGGTCCGTCGTACCCTCCTGCATCCAACGGCCACACATCCGCATTACAGTTGTTTGGTTTCGTCCAACACCACTAGCGATTTCTCTGTATGATAATCCACGATGTTCGCTGTTGTCTACGAGGCATAACTGATCGTCTTGTGAAACAACCACAAGGTAAACACACGTGCCGAACGTACACTCGTCGAAATCTTCAAGCCTTAAATGGCGCTATGAGGTGGCGCCACAGGCGTGCGTGATGTGCGTCTGCGCTGAAATTCTAATCAGTTGCATGTCTCATCGCTGCAAACCCATGGTGTAAATTTCACTTGATTCGGATGCTTCCTTCAGGGTGTTGCATTTACGGTGGCCAGCAGTGTAGTTGCGTAATAGATAACTGCAACTGTTGACAGAACCAGTAATAAACGCTTTAAAGTATTTCTGTTTTGTCTTTGTAATCTATGCTCCAAAGATGATACTGCATGAATAGATCGCTATAGGATAGTATTTTCTTTGCTACCTGTTATGAGAGGTAAATTTTTGTTTTTGTTGAGTACGAATACTGTGTGTGAGTTATGTACGTATTGAGTTAGCATGGAGGTTGATCTCAAATGTTTTGCAAAATGAATGAGTAAAGGTAAATCTGTTCAACAACAGCAACTCAACCAGCCGAGCATTTCCTAAACCAGTATATGAAGCTACATTTCAGAATATAGCGTGGACAAGGTTTACGAGCCTACAACTTTCGACAACGACGAAAAACAGTAACAGATGAGTACTACGAAAACTCTTTATTTAAATTCTACCGTTGGTACATGTCACTGCATTGTGTCAGTATCTCAGCTTGACAAGTGTTGTGGAAGTGTGAGCAGCCGCCCAAATTTAAACTTACTTCAAAATTAATAAGTCGACTTAGGGTTATAGAGGAGAGGAGACGGCTGGAACACTCCCAGGACGGCGCTGCGGTACGTCGCCGATATTCTACGTGCCATTTTCTTGCCCTTCATGGCAAGCCATCCTGGGCCTAATTTCAGCAAAATAATTTTGCCTGCAAACAGCGAGAGATTCTACTGCTCGTCTTCGTACTTGCCGAACCTTGCCTTGGCAAGGTCGCCAGAACCCTCCCCAGTTTCGAAAGTTTGGAGCATTACGGGCAGGACACTCCTAGCAACTCAGGATTTTGACGATGTAACGTGTCAGACAGAATTCGGTTAGATACGCCTCCGGGGGACACCCAACAACTTTATCATTCAGTGCCAAGCAGAATAATTGTCTGCACCAGGGTGAGAGTTGGATCTATGCGTTATTGAGTTGCTCAGTTTCTGAAGCTCTCTCTCTTGAAGAAATCATTCAGTTTTTCTGAAACTGTAATAGTTTTGGCTGGTCCTGGCGGAGGTTCGAGTCCTCCCTAGGACATGAGTGTGTGTGTTTGTCCTTAGGATAATTTAGGTTAAGTAGTGTGTAAGCTTAGGGACTGATGACCTTAGCAGTTAACTCCCATAAGATCTGACACACATTTGAACATTTTGTAATGGTTTGTTTGTCTGTAAATGTGAATCACATCTAGCGATTTTCCCCATCCCTCCCCTACACATTTCCATAATTTCTCCGTGGTGTGTTGTTTTTTGTCTTAGTTTGTATTAGTATTCCAGTCTGAGATTGCGTTCTCGTGGTTTAGGGGGTAAATTTAAGGACAAAAACAGTTCATAAATTATTCATGGACACACAGGTTTAAAACTTAGGAACAGCCTTCTAGTCTCTCAGCGACACAAAATGTGCACGACCAGCATGTCCAACTCACTTTCTCCGGAGTGGGCACGATACAGAGACCACTAGAATTTTCCGCTTCGAGCCCCCATGCAACAAGAGCAGAGATCTCCAGTGGGGAAGATATTCGGCCCGTCCCTTTCCCCTTTCCCCCTTCCCACGCACAGTGGTGGCTCAGAGACCACAGCCCAGCTCGCTACCGGACGCGAGGTTGCTACAGCAGCCGTCCCCTCGACTGCCCCGCTGATAAAACGACGAGGCAGAGGTCGCGCACAGCCGGCGGCTAGATTTCCCCCAGGAGGCCTGCGCGCAGATTGGCCCCCACAATGGCCGGATTATGTGGCGACCCAGCGTGGGCCGGAATTTTGCGCGGCACGGCGGCCGGCCCTATTTCTCTGCGCGTGTGACGTCGTCCTTATTGATTGCAGGGGACGCCGGCCGGACTTTGCGCCGCCCTTTATTAGACGGCCTGGGCCCTCCGCCGTCCGCGGCTGCAGCGCTGATGAAGAACCGATTCAATTTGTGCGGCGCGCCGCCGCCGCCGCCGGCGTTGTAGTGGTGGTAGTTGCTGTTGTTGTTGTTGGCCAGCTGATTCCATTAGCCTCCGGGGCTGAGGTTGCGTAACTCGGCCGCGGGCTCACGCCTCCTTCGGCGGGGATAACGCGGTTACCCCGGCGGCCGAGAAACCCGCAGGCCGTGACCAGCCTGCCGCATGGACCGACGCCGGCTCCCGACACACACGCTGCTGCGTTCCGGCGTGCTCTCTTATTTCTCGCGTTAGTTGAACATCTCGAACCGGCCCTTGTCTTCAACCCGCTGCAACAGTTCCACTCGTCATTACCACCAATTACGAGATTATGTGGCATCCTCCTAACAGCCAGACGAGACACGAACTCTCTAGGCACGCGCCTAGAATTTTCCTTACAGTCACCTTGCGGCTACTATACTAGTGTTTGTAACCTTCCTCTACCTAATCAGCACACTGGATTGCGAAATAATTGACCGTGAGCGCGTATAGCTAATGAAATTTTACAGTGAAGGAAAATACACTACTGACCATTAAAATTGCTACACCACGGAGATGACGTGCCACAGACGCGAAATTTAACCGAGAGGAAGAAGGCGTCGTGACATGCAAATGATTAGCTTTTCAGGGCATTCACAAGGTTGGTACTGGTGGCGACACCTACAACGTGCTGACATGAGGAAAGTTTCCAGCCGATTTCTCATACACAAGCAGCTGACCAGCATTGCCTGGTGACAAGTTGTTGTGATGCATCGTGTAAGGAACAGAAACTTGTACCATCACGTTTCTGACTTTGATAAACGATCGGATTGTAGCCTATCGCGACTGCGGTTTATCGTATTGCGACATTGCTCCTCGCGTTGGTCGAGATCCAATGACTATTAGCAGAATATGGAATCCTTGCTGGATCCCAATAGCCTCGTATCACTAGCAGTCGAGATGACAGGCATCTTATCCGCATGGCTGTAATGGATCGTGCAGCCCCGTCTCGATCCCTGAGTCAACAGATGAGGATGTCTGCAAGACAACAACCATCTGCACGAACAGTTGGACGTCGTTGGCAGCAGCATGGACTATCAGCTCGGAGACCATGGCTGATTCACAGATAGGTGCGCCTGCGATGATGTACTCAACGATGAACCTGGGTCCACAAAAGGCAAAACGTCAGTTTTTCGGATGAATCCAAGTTATTTTTACAGCATCATGATGGTCGCATCCGTGTTTGGCGACATCGCGGTGAACGCACATTGGAAGCGTGCATTCGTCATCGCCATACCGGCGTATCGTCAGGCTTGATGGTATGGGGTGCCATTGGTTACACGTCTCTGTCACCTCTTGTTCGCATTGACGGCACTTTGAACAGTGGACGATACATTGCAGATGTGTTACTACCCGTGGCTCTACCCTTCATTCGATCCTTGCGAAACCCTACATTTCAGCAGGATAATGCACGACCGCATCTTGCAGGTCCTGTACGAGCCTTTCGGGAAACAGAAAATGTTCTACTGCTGCCCTTGCCACTACATTCTTCAGATCTCTCACAAATTGAAAACGTCTGGTCAATGGTGGCCGAGCAACTGGCTCGTCACAGTACGCCAGTCACTACTCCTGATGCACTGTGGTATCGTGTTGAAGCTGCATGGGCAGCTGTACCTGTACACCCCATCCCAGCTCTGTTTGACTCAATGCCCAGGCGTATCAAGGCCGTTATTACGGCCAGAGGTGGTTCTGGGTACTGATTTCTCAGGATCTATGCACCCAAATTGTGTGGAAGTGTAAGCACATGTCAGCTCTAGTATAATATATTTGTCCAATGAATACCCGTTTATCATCTGCGTTTCTTCTTGGTGTAGCAATTTTAATGGCCAGTAGTGTAATATTCGGTAGTAGGGGGAAGCATACGACCCTTCTGAAAGAAGAATCTATTCTAAACCTCGTCTAAACGCCATTGACAATAATTTTGGAATGTGTGCAATATAGTGCAATCGCTTACGAAGCACACAGAAGGGGAGTGGGAGGGGGTTGGGAGGGTAACACATAATATTTTAATAGAAAAAATACTGATGATACAAAAATATTGATTAGAAAAAAAGGAATTATTAAACGGTAGCCAGTCCACCAGGGCAATGAAACTCGAGAATATTAAGAAAGTTAAAGGCAAAGAAATTCAAGCAAATAATAACTAGCGTGAAAACAGAAAGATGTCACCCTTTTCCACAATACAGCTGTTCACGGCCGGCCGCTGTGGCATACTAAACTTTGAACTTAACTAGCAATAGCGAATACCCTGTTCAAGAATCACAAGAGGAGGAGGTATACTTGGAAAACGCCGGGAGATACGGGAAGATTTCAGTTAGATTACACCATGGTCAGACAGAGATTCCGAAATCAGATACTGGATTGTAAGGCGTACCCAGGAGCAGATATAGACTTAGATCACAATATAGTAGTGATGAAGAGTAGGCTGAAGTTCAAGACATTAGTCAGGAGGAATCAATACGCAAAGAATTGGGATACGGAAGTACTAAGAAATGACGAGATACGTTTGAAGTTCTCTAGCCCTATAGACACAGCAATAAGGAGTAGCGCAGTAGGCAGTGCAGTTGAAGAGGAATGGACATCTCTAAAAAGGGCCATCACAGAAGCTGGGAAGGAAAACATAGGTACAAAGAAGGTAGCTGCGAAGAAACCATGGGTAACAGAAGATATACTTCAGTTGATTGTTGAAAGGAGGAAGTACAAACATGTTCCGAGAAAATCAGGAATACAGAAATACAAGTCGCTGAGGAATGAAATAAATAGGAAGTGCAGGGAAGCTAAGACGAAATGGCTGCAGGAAAAATGTGAAGACATCGAAAAAGATATGATTGTCGGAAGGACAGACTCAGCATACAGGAAAGTCAAAACAACCTTTGGTGACATTAAAAGCAACGGTGGTAACATTAAGAGTGCAACAGGAATTCCACTGTTAAATGCAGAGGAGAGAGCAGATAGTTGGAAAGAATACATTGAAAGCCTCTATGAGGGTGAAGATTTGTCTACATCTACATCTACATCTATACTCCGCGAGCCACCTTACGGTGTGTGGCGGAGGGTACTTATTGTACCACTATCTGATCCCCCCTTCCCTGTTCCATTCACGAATTGTGCGTGGGAAGAACGACTGCTTGTAAGTCTCCGTATTTGCTCTAATTTCTCGGATCTTTTCGTTGTGATCATTACGCGAGATATATGTGGGCGGAAGTAATATGTTGCCCATCTCTTCCCGGAATATGCTCTCTCGTAATTTCGATAATAAACCTCTCCGTATTGCGTAACGCCTTTCTTGAAGTGTCCGCCACTGGAGCTTGTTCAGCATCTCCGTAACGCTCTCGCGCTGACTAAATGTCCCCATGACGAATCGCGCTGCTTTTCGCTGGATCATGTCTATCTCTTCTATTAATCCAACCTGGTAAGGGTCCCATACTGATCAGCAATACTCAAGAATCGGACGAACAAGCGTTTTGTAAGCTACTTCTTTCGTCGATGAGTCACATTTTCTTAGAATTCTTCCTATGAATCTCAACCTGGCGCCTGCTTTTCCCACTATTTGTTTTATGTGATCATTCCACTTCAGATCGCTCCGGATAGTAACTCCTAAGCATTTTACGGTCGTTACCGCTTCCAATGATTTACCACCTATGGCATAATCGTACTGGAATGGATTTCTGCCCCTATGTATGCGCATTATATTACATTTATCTACGTTTAGGGAAAGCTGCCAGCTGTCGCACCATGCATTAATCCTCTGCAGGTCCTCCTGGAGTACGTACGAGTCTTCTGATGTTGCTACTTTCTTGTAGACAACCGTGTCATCTGCAAATAGCCTCACTGAGCTACCGATGTTGTCAACTAAGTCATTTATGTATATTGTAAACAATAAAGGTCCTATCACGCTTCCCTGCGGTACTCCCGAAATTACCTCTACATCTGCAGATTTTGAACCGTTAAGAATGACATGTTGTGTTCTTTCTTCTAGGAAATCCTGAATCCAATCACAAACCTGGTCCGATATTCCGTAAGCTCGTATTTTTTTCACTAAACGTAAGTGCGGAACCGTATCAAATGCCTTCCTGAAGTCCAGGAATACGGCATCAATCTGCTCGCCAGTGTCTACGGCACTGTGAATTTCTTGGGCAAATATTGCGAGCTGAGTTTCACATGATCTCTGTTTGCGGAATCCATGTTGGTTATGATGAAGGAGATTTGTATTATCTAAGAACGTCATAATACGAGAACACAAAACATGTTCCATTGTTCTACAACAGATTGACGTAAGCGAAATAGGCCTATAATTATTCGCATCTGATTTATGACCCTTCTTGAAAATGGGAACGACCTGCGCTTTCTTCCAGTCGCTAGGTACTTTACGTTCTTCCAGCGATCTACGATAAATTGCTGATAGAAAGGGGGCAAGTTCTTTAGCATAATCACTGTAGAATCTTAAGGGTATCTCGTCTGGTCCGGATGCTTTTCCGCTACTAAGTGATAGCAGTTGTTTTTCAATTCCGATATCGTTTATTTCAATATTTTCCATTTTGGCGTCCGTGCGACGGCTGAAGTCAGGGACCGTGTTACGATTTTCCGCAGTGAAACAGTTTCGGAACACTGAATTCAGTATTTCTGCCTTTCTTCGGTCGTCCTCTGTTTCGGTGCCATCGTGGTCAACGAGTGACTGAATAGGGGATTTAGATCCGCTTACCGATTTTACATATGACCAAAACTTTTTAGGGTTCTTGTTTAGATTGTTTGCCAATGTTTTATGTTCGAATTCGTTGAATGCTTCTCTCATTGCTCTCTTTACGCTCTTTTTCGCTTCGTTCAGCTTTTCCTTATCAGCTATGATTCGACTACTCTTAAACCTATGATGAAGCTTTCTTTGTTTCCGTAGTACCTTTCGTACATGATTGTTATACCACGGTGGACCTTTCCCCTCGCTTTGGACCTTAGTCGGTACGAACTTATCTAAGGCGTACTGGACGATGTTTCTGAATTTTTTCCATTTTTGTTCCACATCCTCTTCCTCAGAAATGAACGTTTGATGGTGGTCACTCAGATATTCTGCGATTTGTGCCCTATCACTCTTGTTAAGCAAATATATTTTCCTTCCTTTCTTGGCATTTCTTATTACACTTGTAGTCATTGATGCAACCACTGACTTATGATCACTGATACCCTCTTCTACATTCACGGAGTCGAAAAGTTCCGGTCTATTTGTTGCTATGAGGTCTAAAACGTTAGCTTCACGAGTTGGTTCTCTAACTATCTGCTCGAAGTAATTCTCGGACAAGGCAGTCAGGATAATGTCACAAGAGTCTCTGTCCCTGGCTCCAGTTCTGATTGTGTGACTATCCCATTCTATACCTGGTAGATTGAAGTCTCCCCCTATTACAATAGTATGATCACGAAACTTCTTCACGACGTTCTGCAGGTTCTCTCTGAGGCGCTCAACTACTACGGTTGCTGATGCAGGTGGTCTATAGAAGCATCCGACTATCATATCTGACCCACCTTTGATACTTAACTTAACCCAGATTATTTCACATTCGCATTCGCTAATAACTTCACTGGATATTATTGAATTCTTTACTGCTATAAATACTCCTCCACCATTGGCGTTTATCCTATCCTTGCGGTATATATTCCAATCCGTGTCTAGGATTTCGTTACTGTTCACTTCCGGTTTTAACCAACTTTCCGTTCCTAATACTATATGCGCACTATTTCCTTCAATAATAGATACTAATTCAGGAACCTTGCCCTGGATACTCCTGCAGTTTACCAATATTACGTTGACTTTTCCTGTTTTTGGTCTCTGAGGACGGACGTTCTTTATCAACGATGATAATGTCCTCTCTGGTAAGCCGTCAGGTATTTTATCGTTTCGCCCAAGGGGGGTCCCTCTAACCTAAAAAACCCCCGTGTGCACGCCACACGTACTCTGCTACCCTAGTAGCTGCTTCCGGTGTGTAGTGCACGCCTGACCTGTCTAGGGGGGCCCTACAGTTCTCCACCCAATAACGGAGGTCGATGAATTTGCAACCATTATAGTCGCAGAGTCGTCTGAGCCTCTGGTTTAGACCCTCCACACGGCTCCAAACCAGAGGACCGCGATCGACTCTGGGCACTATGCTGCAGATATTAAGCTCAGCTTGCACTCCGCGTGCGATGCTGGTTGTCTTCACAATGTCTGATGTGATAGAAGAAGAAACAGGAGTCGATTTAGAAGGGATTGGGGATCCAGTATTAGAATCGGAATTTAAAAAAGCTTTGGAGGACTTACGGTCAAATAAGGCAGAAGGGATGGATAACATTCCATCAGAATTTCTAAAATCATTGGGGGAAGTGGCAACAACACGACTATTCACGTTGGTGTGTAGAATATATGAGTCTAGCGATATACCATCTGACTTTCGGAAAAGCATCATCCACACAATTCCGAAGACGGCAAGAGCTGACAAGTGCGAGAATTATCGCACAATCAGCTTAAGAGCTCATGCATAGAAGCTGCTTACAAGAATAATATACAGAAGAATGGAAAAGAAAATTGAGACTGCGCTAGGTGGCGATCAGTTTAGCGTTAGGAAAAGTAAAGGGACGAGAGAGGCAATTCTGACGTCACGGCTAACAATGGAAGCAAGGCTAAAGAAAAATCAAGACACTTTCATAGGATTTGTCGACCTGGAAAAAGCGTTCGACAATATAAAATGGTGCAAGCTGTTCGAGATTCTGAAAAAAGTAGGGGTAAGCTATAGGGAGAGACGGGTCATATACAATATGTACAACAACCAAGAGGGAATAATAAGAGTGGACGATCAAGAACGAAGTGCTCGCATTAAGAAGGGTGTAAGACAAGGCTGTAGCCTTTCGCCCCTAGTCTTCAATCTGTACATCGAGGAAGCAATGATGGAAATAAAAGAAAGGTTCAGGAGTGGAATTAAAATACAAGGTGAAAGGATATCAATGATACGATTCGCTGATGACATTGCTATCATGAGTGAAAGTGAAGAAGAATTAAATGATCTGCTGAACGGAATGAACAGTCTAATGAGTACACAGTATGGTTTGAGAGTAAATCGGAGAAAGACGAAGGTAATGAGAAGTAGTAGAAATGAGAACAGCGAGAAACTTAACATCAGGATTGATGGTCACGAAGTCAATGAAGTTAAGGAATTCTGCTACCTAGGCAGTAAAATAACCAATGACGGACGGAGCAAGGAGGACATCAAAAGCAGACTCGCTATAGCAAAAAAGGCATTTCTGGCCAAGAGAAGCCTACTAATACCAAATACCAGCCTTAATTTGAGGAAGAAATTTCTGAGGATGTACGTCTGGAGTACAATATTGTATGGTAGTGAAACATGGACCGTGGGAAAACCGGAGCAGAAGAGAATCGAAGTATTTGAAATGTGGTGCTATAGACGAATGTTGAAAATTAGGTGGACTGATAAGGTAAGGAATGAGGAGGTTCTATGCAGAATCGGAGAGGAAAGGAATATGTGGAAAACACTGATAAGGAGAAGGGACAGGATGATAGGACATCTGCTAAGACATGAGGGAATGACTTCCATGGTACTAGAGGGAGCTGTAGAGGGCAAAAACTGTAGAGGAAGACAGAGATTGGAATACGTCAAGCAAATAATTGAGGACGTAGGTTGAAAGTGCTACTCTGACATGAAGAGGTTAGCACAGGAAAGGAATTCGTGGCGGGCCGCATCAAATCAGTCAGTTGACTGATGACAAAAAAAAAAAACTTTGAAAGCTGTGACTCAAATTTTGTTACGTAAAACATGATTTTTAATAACCTGATCGCAACGTATCCAAAAATTTCGAAAAGAGCATGCAATTTATTTGTAAATATTGAAAGACTGACTTGAATTTGCTTCAAGAAAATGAGTAACTGAATTTACTTTTAACATAGGAGCAGTAAGGTGCTTACCAAGGCAGCACAAGTCACCCGCTTGGCTAAATACAAAATAAATGAAACTGCGCACCCTTAATTTGTGCTGTATCTATATTATTAGCTTTCCAGAGAAATTTTACGTTACTTTGAGTGAAGTTAATACACAAAATTCCAAATCCATTAAGACTCTGTTTTGAAAAACAACAATGAACAGTGCTGGCTGGAGTGGCCGAGCGGTTCTAGGCGCTTCTGTCGCAGGTTCGAATCCTGTCTCGAGCATGGATGTGTGTGATGTGCTTACGTTAGTTAGGTTTAAGTAGTTCTAAGTTCTAGGGGACTGATGACCTCAGAGGTTAAGTCTCATAGTGCTCAGGGCCATTTGAACCATTTTGAACAATGAACAGCTACTGAGGCAGCAAAATTTAGACTGAAACTGATCATTAGCAATGAAACAAAACTATCAGCAAACAATTAATTTTCATATTTTTACGGTACTCGGTGATTGCGTGGAAAGGAAAGGGATTGAGCTTGGTAATAATATCTGAGGACAATGACAACCAGGTATCCTACAAGTTTTTGCTCTTTTAGGCTATTATTCATGAAAATTATTATAGGTTGTGAAACAAATGTCACTGTACAATGTTAGTTATATTTTATCAGTTAACAGTGTCGTAGATATGCGGTCGACAGAGAATGTAGCCGACGACAGTGCTGAACTGCTGCTTGTTGCGAATCTCGAGTAGTTTCCAGATCCATGGATAATTATGAGACAGGCATAGTTGGAACTGTAGCTTCTTCGCCAGTCCGTTCCGACCGTTCTCTCAATACTCGCAGGTTAACGATGTAGATACGCCAGCACCGCGTCTGCAAGAGCGCCCGACAATCATTCCGCACTCTTTCATGACTCAAGCTGCTCTGTTTCCTCTGTGTTTGCAGCGCGACAGAGCCTCTCCATACACAAAGATAAACAGCGGCACAGCTACTGCCATTTTGTTGGTGCTATAGATACATTTAAATAAAGTTCCCTTGGCTATTACCCTGCAGTTTTCAATATTTGCATTATAATTACAGTCAGTTACAAACATTCACAAATAAATACATTATTATATCCATTACATATTAAACATAGTTTTCGTAATAAAGCCTACAGATTCAGAATTAGATGTACAGTACAGGTTATCAAAGGATATCAAACGGCGAAAATTTTTGGATGGTACAGAAGGTATTTTACCTGCATTTTCGGTGTTACATGTTCCTCACACACAGTCAGAAGACATCACATGATTGTGCAATAATTTATTCCGTCTAGACTGTTTAACTATTACAGTGTGTACATTATCAGTTTCGGCAATTCTTTGCCATCTTCATCTACAGTAGTGGCATTAATTCTGGACATTTTGTCGACATTCATTGAATATTACATTCACGAGATTATTTTAGTTGAAACATACATTAAAATTTATTAGAGGCTTTCAGGAAACACGCCTAAATGTCCATTTATTGAAAACTCGAATATAAAAAATAATTAAATTTAATTAAAAATCTAACGGAAAACTCATAACAAACAATTTCAGAAAGTAATAAGTTATTTGGTAGAAGCGCAATTGCAATGTTTCTCTTTACTTCGTGGAATATCCTTTTGATTTAATAATTGCCTCGATTCTGCGAGGCATCGAGGCTACCAAATTTCAGAGATCTGTCTGAACACTGAACCATGGCTTGACGATGGCTTGTAGTAGATTCCCCCCCCCCCCCCCCCCTTGTTACTAGGATTTCGTCGTAAAACCATAATTGTCGCCCTTGACCACACGTTTAGTCGGACTGGGATCAGAACTGTTCTCAGGCCAAGTCAGCAAAACCCTACGACGGTCAGCGAATAATTTCTCATTTATTCTAGTGTTGTGGCATGGTACACCGCGTTGCTTATACAATTCACGGATAGAGGGCAGTAACTACTACAACAAAATTTCTGATCGGTACTTTTTGGTGTCATTGTTGACCTGTAACACTTGCAGTCGTCCAGTACCGTGTCTTGCCAAGCAGTCCCACACCATGACACCGATGGGATGCCCTACAGCAGCAGTGGTGCATCTGGGCAACAAGGCTCCACTAGGTCGACGACAGACGAAGCTATTCCATCGTTTTCAAATATGCTGGTCTTGTCTCGTCAATCCGAATGATTGTAGCCCACTCTTCTTTCGTCTAGTCCCGCTGTTCCACAGCCCATTCTATACGATTCTGCCTCTGCATTTTGTTCGGAAAACGGCTCTTCCTTGGAGTCCTCAACCACAAACTGTTTTCAAAAAACTTCCATCTGATTGTTCGATCAGAAACTTAAACGTCTGAAGCCCTTAAGATTGCATTTATATCTTTTGTGATACGCAGATGATCTTACCCAGAAAAACGGGAAATTCTACGAAAGTCTTTCAATATTGGTTTTCTGCCGGATCTAGGAGTTGTTTTGGTTGACCAGTTTTCTGATAACGCTTACCGACTTTCCTCACATGCAACTTTGTAGCGATTTCACCCAGCCTTTCTATTTTTACTCCCTAAGTATAATCTCCTTTACGGAGTATTACAACTTACTCCTTTTGCCTGGTGAACAATCAGCACTTTTCGGTACAGGGGACATTGTTTTCATTACTGTCTTCCGTCTCAATTTAGCTCACTTTATAGAAATGTTACACTCGAATAACAAAGTTACAGAAATGATCGGTACGCTTTTTCTCGCTGAGTGAAGCAATAATAACACTCATTTATTGTTCGTGTTGATGTACCAGAACAAATTAATTAATCCCACTACAGTACTTTTACACCACTACCATGCAGTTCACGACTGTGCCGGGTAGAGGGTTCACCGAACCACCTTCAAGCTTTTTTTCTACCGTTCCACTCTCGATCAGCGCGAGCTCTGATTTCTGTTGTTTTATTATGATGACATTCTTTCTTATGAGGGTGGGCCCTAACAAAATATTTTCGCATTCGGATTAAATTTCATGAGGAGATCCTGCCGCGACGAAGTACTCCTTGGTTTTAATCATTGCCACACGAAGTCACGTTACATATCTCTGATACTGCCTCCCCTATTTCCCGATAATACAGAACAAGCTGATATTCTTTAAGCTTTCTCGATGTCCTCCGTTACTCTTATATGATAAGGATCCCATACCGCCCACCTACACTTCAGAAGAGGACAGAAAAGGTAGTGTGGGTGGTCTGTTTAGCAGATATGTTGCATTTTTTCAAGTCTTCTGCCAGTAAAACGCTTTGCTTTGCTTTTCCCGCTACATTTATCTACACGATTTTCCCAATTTAAGTTATTCGTGGTTGTGACACGTAAGTATTTAGTTGAAATGACAGTCTTTAGATGTGTGTGATCTATCGAGTAACCGAAAATTATTGATTAGTTTTTAGTACTTAAGTGAACGACCGCACACTTTTCGTTATTTAAAGTCAATTAAAAGTTTTCTTGTCAAAGAGATACGTGCAATTGTTTCTGATAATCTTGAGGCTTTACGAGACACTAAATAGGAGCACCATCTGCGAACAATATAAGAGGGCTGCTCAGATTGTTTCCTAAATTGCTTATGTAAGATTAGGAACACCAAAGGACCTAAAACACTTCCTTAACGAACGCCGGATATTACTTCACTTTTACTCGAAGACCTTTTTGTCGACTAATACGCACTGTGACTTTTCTGAGAGGAAATCACAGATCCAGTCGCACAATTGAGACAATAGTCCACAGGCAGGCAGTTTGATTAGAAGTGGCCTTTGAGGTATGGTGTCAGAAGCATTCTTGACACATACGAATATGAAATTAGTATGTCGATGATACTCATTACTTCGTGTATATAATGAGCAAGAGCTGTCCCACGTGAACGATATTTTCTGAATCGATGTTACTTGTCGAGGGATCATTTGTTGGAGGTAATTCATAATGTTCTAGTGTAGCGTACATTCCAAAATCCTACTGGACATAGACATCAGTGATATGGGTATGTAATTCAATGGATTACGTCTGTTTCTTTTCTTGTGTATTCGTGTGGTCCGTGGAACTTTCCATTCTTTAGTTACGGACAATTCATCCCCGTCGTCCATGATTGATAAGTATGGAGCTATTGTATCAGCATACTCTGAAAGGAGTCTAACTGGTACAAGATCTCGAATGAAGGTCGACTTTTTTTTTGCCGTGTTGGCAACTGTTCTTGATTATGGAATGTTCTCTTCTTCTTCTTCGGAAAATAGCGCTTCGTACCTTCATGACAGATTAAAACTGTGTGCCGGACCGAAACTAGAACTCGGGAACTTTGCCTTTTGCGAGCAAGTGGTAGAGCACTTTCCCGCAGAAAGGCAACGGTCTCCAGTTCGAGTCTCGGTCCGGCACATAGTTTTAATGCGCCAGGAAGTTTCATATCAGCGGAAATTCCGCTGCACAGTGAAAATTTCATTCTATTGCTTAGCAAGTGATGTAATGGCACTGTCACCCGTTGAAATTTACGCTAAATTTCGAGCTTCAGCAAAAGAGCTCTAACATCTCCAATGTCTTTTAGCAAGATTTTGAGCGAATTTTTATCTGCTTTTTTTCAGTAGTTACCTTTTACCTTTATTTTCTGTCAGTTCCTATGATTCGGTATTCAGTTTCGCTACAGCGACATTGTGGTTATAATCCTCCCTACTTGCTCAGAATTATTCGTTGCTAACAGGTCAAGTGAATTTTCGCAACCATTTGAACTTCCAATGAGCTCCCGAATTTATTGTGCAAAGTAATTTTCGGCGAAGGCCTTCAGTATCATTTCGGACGTAGTTTTATGCCTACTACCGACTTTAAACATGTGTTTTCGCCAACATACCGAGGGCAGATTGAAGTCCCCATAAATTGTGACTTTATGAGAGGGGTACATACTGAAAATATTCAAGCCTTCATTGAACTTTTCAACAACTTTATAATCTGAATCGCTGTCGATAAAAACAACTAATTATTAATTTATTCCAGTTGTCAAATAAAATGTCTACTTCAATATTTTAGTCCTGTCCTCCTCAGTTGCGCGTAATAGTACGGTATGTTGATGATTTTCACTTATGGACCGTCTGACAGTAACTGAATAAAACACAATTTTAGTGCCATACGCGTTTCGCCTTTATTTTCCGCAAGGCATCATCAGTGGCCTGTAATATGTACATATGTTAGCTATTTTATTTACATTTTTGTCACTGTGCCTATAGGTTATAAACAGTTCTGGTGGTTGGTATTTCCTATTAAGTAGTAATGTTTTGAACTGTACTTACAGGTTGCGTAGACAGTTTCTTACATATTACGCTCCTGTTGCATTTTTGGTCTTGTTCTTCTTCCTATGAGCGCCAACTTGCTGTTTTTTCTGCATTCCATGGCACTATGCACTGAACGCTTTTTTTAATGCAATGTTTTGGTTTCTGTTGCCGACTGTCAAATGTTTTTGCCAAAGATCGAATATTGCTGCCAAACTTATGAGTGTAACTATCGAAGTATCTGTGGTCTGTTCGTGTTTGCATTTGTGTGTGCGCTTGTGTATGTGTGTGTGTGTGTGTGTGTGTGTGTGTGTGTATTTTGGTGTTATATACTCTTTTTTATGTTATCATTTCCTTTATTAAGTGTAGTAAGGAGCCTGTGCTGATGTGTGTTTGTTCATTTATCACATGTTTGTTTTCTGCTATGGCTTTCTGGATGTGGAAGTTTTCTTGCATTTGTATAAGATGTTTGTCATGGTTGCTTATTCTCATTATTTTCATTTCTTGTTCCATGTTTGTAGGATGATGGTTGTAGTGTTTTAAATACTCTGCAAATGTGGAATGGTTTGTTTCATACTTCCAACATCTGATATGTTCTTTGTATCTTGCTTCAAAATTCCTGCATGTCATGCTTATGTATAATGCATCACAACTTTGACATTCAAGTTTATATATTCCTGATTGTTGGAATTTGTCCCTCTTGGTAGCTGGCTTGCTTAGGTGTGATTGAAGGGTTTGCCCAGGCTTATATGCTATTTTGAAGCCCTGTCTCTTTAGGATATTTGCAACTCTGTGTGTTAGTTTATGTGTGTAGGTCATGGTGTAGGTCATGGTGTACCATCTTTGGCAAAAACATTTGACAGTCGGCAACAGAAACCAAAACATTGCAATAAAAAAGGCGTTCAGTGCATAGTGCTGTGGAATGCAGAAAAAACAGCAAATTGGCGCTCATAGGAAGAAGAACAAGACCAAAAATGCAACAGGAGCGTAATATGTAAGAAACTGTCTACGCAACCTGTAAGTACAGTTCAAAACATTACTACTTAATAGGAAATACCAACCACCAGAACTGTTTATAACCTATAGGCACAGTGACAAAAATGTAAATAAAATAGCTAACATATGTACATATTACAGGCCACTGATGATGCCTTGCAGAAAATAAAGGCGAAACGCGTATGGCACTAAAATAGTGTTTTACTCAGTTGCTGTCAGACGGTCCATAAGTGAAAATCATCAACATACTGTAGTATTACGCGCAACTGAGGACAGGACCAAAAAATTGAAGATGTCAATACAGCTATGTCAAGCATTCCCTGTCAACGCGTACAACAGGTTCAAGAAAATACATCTGAGACTCCATAAGACGATACAGCATGTAAAATTCAACAGAACATGCAAAAAGAACGATTTAATTCCAAGCTACATTAATGTAAAGGTTAAAAACAGTTCTACAGTGGCACAAACGTCGAAATCATTTGCAGAACAATATTGGTTACTACATGAAATTAAGATGCTCTATTCGAAAAAACAGCACCTAAACATGATGCTCTATGAGACTCATCTAGAATTGGCAAAAAACGTAGGAAACGCCGCAGTTTTCATGTCACTTGTAGAAAAAACTGAGCACAACACATACATAGCAATGAAACATTTACAAAACAAACATAAACCCAAGATAATGAAACTAACAGTAAAAAAGACGCAAAAATACATTTACATTTTAAATGTGAAACCACATGAACACCAACACTCATTCCATCCACGCTTAGTTAACCTAACAGAGACAGAACTACACGAAAACGAAAAAATGCTCTTGGAAAAAGGTTTGAAACACTGCACCAATAGGAAGGTGAACAATCAATACATAGAAAATCTCATAGTAGAAACCGAACACATTCTCACACGTGAAGAACAACAAAATAATTGTGAAATGAACATAGGACTGACAAGAGAACTAGTAAAAGAAGAAATAAAAGGCATAATAAAACAAACACAGCAGACACACAATAAGAACAACCAAACAGAAGCCGCTACTATGAAAAGGTTAAAACAAAAGTTACCAAACAACAACGTATTAATAACAAGAGCAGACAAGGGAAAAGTAACAGTACTCATGGATAAAGAGCAATACATCACAAAAACCAAGGAATACATAAACACCAACGCAATACAAAAACTGAAGTCAGATCCAACTACACGATTCCAGGCAAATGTGAAACGAACACTGAAAAACATTGAACATACACTCACAGACAAACAAAAATACTACTTAACACTGAAAAACCCACAAGCACCAACACTCCGCAGTCAACCGAAAGTACATAAAGACGGAATGCCAATGAGACCTGTTATCAACTTCAAGAAAGCCCCAACATACCGCATAGCCAAACACCTCCAAAAGTTAGTTACAAAACACTATAAAGTAGAAAACAACAGAACAGTGATAAACACAGGAAACCTAATAGAAAATATACAGAACATACAGGTACCACACACAGCATCACTGATTTCATTCGATATAGAAAATATGTATACCTCCATCCCCATCACAGAAACAATAGAAATCATAGAACAAAATCTCTAATCCCACAGCAACCTCACCACAGACGCAATAAAAGAAATAACAGATATGCTCAGACTGACAACTGAGCAAAACTACTTTCAGTTTGAGGAAGAATATTATCTACAAACTGATGGACTGCCCATGGGATCCCCAATATCAGGAACACTAGCAAACATTTTCATCAGTCACCTTGAAAATCAGATATTTGATAAGATAACCACAAATGAAAGTTTCAAAATCATATATTGGTACAGATACGTGGATGACATTATTTGTTTGGTAGATGAGCCAAGTGAAAAAATAGATGAACTCCATTCAGAAATAAACAAAGCTCTAAGAACATAAAATTCACACTTGAAAAAGAAAAAGAAAATCAAATAAATTTTCTTGACATTACAATTAAAAAAGAAAATGGAAAACATACATTTAACATCTTTAGAAAACCAACAGCCACGGACACAATAATACATTCCACATCCAATCACCCCCAAAGCCAGAAATTTGCAGCACTAAGACACATGTTACATAGATTAAACAGAATCCCACTCAGTAAGAGAAACTATGAACAAGAAATGAACACGATCATACAAATAGCTAGGAACGACGGGTATGACACACATGTGGTACACAGGCTCAATCAAAAAATAAAAACACAAATAAAAAACAAACACAACATTTCCACAATACAAAAGAACTCACAAGCTGAAAACTTACAAACACACTGAACAAACACACACAATGACAACACCACACAGAAAAGAACCAGATGGCACACCATGACCTACACACATAAACTAACACACAGAGTTGCAAACATCCTAAAGAGACAGGGTTTCAAAATAGCATATAAGCCTGGGCAAACCCTTCAATCACACCTAAGCCAGCCAGCTACCAAGAGGGACAAATTCCAACAATCAGGAATATATAAACTTGAATGTCAAAGTTGTGATGCAGTATACATTGGCATGACATGCAGGAATTTTGAAACAAGATACAAAGAACATATCAGATGTTGGAAGTATGAAACAAAACATTCCACATTTGCAGAGCATTTAAAACACTACAACCATCATCCTACAAACATGGAACAAGAAATGAAAATAATGAGAATAAGCAACCATGACAAACATCTTATACAAATGCAAGAAAACTTCCACATCCAGAAAGCCACAGCAGAAAACAAACATGTGATAAATGAACAAACACACATCAGCACAGGCTCCTTGCTACACTTAATAAAGGAAATGATAACATAAAAAAGTATATAACACCAAAATACACACACACACACACACACACACACACACACACACAGCCCCCCCTTCAAAAAAAAAAAAAAAAATATATATATATATATATATATATATATATATATATATATATATATATATATGACGGGCTATCTCCACTTCTGTTTAATGTAGTCCTGGATAAAGTCATTAAGGAATGGGAAAAAGAATTAAAAAATCAATCCTACTGGAAACCAAACCATCTTGGTAGAACCAAAGACAACGTGGAGATATCTTGTTTAGCATTCGCGGACGACTTGGCCATACTTGCAGATGATGAAGAAATCGCCACCAAACAAATAGAGATACTTAAGGAATGCGCGGATAAAGTAGGTTTACAAATTTCGTTTCAAAAGACAGAATTTTTCTGTACGAAATTCCATATACACAGTTTGAACACAAAATATAGAAAAATAAATAGAGTAAAACATTTTAAATACCTAGCTGAAATTTTGGAGCCAACCGGAGGAGAGAAAGTTGCACAGAAGATCAGACAACAGAAAATGAAGAGAGCATATGGTATGACACATGAAATATACAATAAAAAATGCATCTCCTCGAACACAAAAATCAGACACTACTGCGCAGTAATTAAGCCAGCAGCACTATATGCTAGTGAAACGCTCACACTCCACACAAAATGTGATTTAGAAAAAATACTAAAAGAAGAACGCAAAATTATGAGAAAGATTTTAGGTCCAAAATTAACAGAAGAAGGATACCGGATACAATCAAGAAGAACCACAGAAACTATATCAAACCTGGCAGCAGACATAAGAAGGTGAAGATTAAAATTTTATGAACATGTCACTAGACTTCCCCCCACACGACTCACCAACAGAATTCTCACTTACATAGAAAAAGTCAAATCAACAACACCATGGATTAGCCAAGTAAAATTAGATTTACAAAAAGCAAATATTGAACTTAAAGATGTCAAAGATAGAAAAACTTTTAGAAATAAGGTGAAAAAGGTGATTGTACTGTCGGAGAAGGAAGCACTAAAGAGACCAGGAACAAAATGGACAGAATAAAGAAAAAGAAAACATGGAGAACGAATGAAAGAAGTATGGAAGAAACGACGTCAGAAAGCTTTGCGTGATCCTTCTGGGTCCATTCGCGATAAGTAAGTTAAGTATATATATATATATATATATATATATATATATATATATATAATCACACCAAAACACACACACACATACACAGGACATAAACAAAAATAAATAATTAAATACAATAAAATAAAATTAAATAAAATTAATATGACGCCAAAAAACACTCATACACACATACACAAGCGCACACACAAATGCATACACGAACAGACCACAGATACTTCGATAGTTACACTCATAAGTTTGGCAGTAATATTCGATCTTTGGCAAAAACATTTGACAGTCGGCAACAGAAACCAAAACATTGCATTAAAAAAAGCGTTCAGTGCATAGTGCTGTGGAATGCAGAAAAAACAGCAAATTGGAGCTCATAGGAAGAAGAACAAGACCAAAAATGCAACAGGAGCGTAATATGTAAGAAATTGTCTACGCAACCTGTAAGTACAGTTCAAAACATTACTACTTAATAGGAAATACCAACCACCAGAACTGTTTATAACCTATAGGCACAGTGACGAAAATGTAAATAAAATAGCTAACATATGTACATATCACAGGCCACTGATGATGCCTTGCAGAAAATAAAGGCGAAACGCGTATGGCACTAAAATTGTGTTTTATTCAGTTGCTGTCAGACGGTCCATTAGTGAAAATCATCGACATACCGTAGTAAAACGTCTACTTATTCTCAAAAAATGGTTCAAATGCTTATAAGCACTATGGGACTTAACGTCTGAAGTCATCAGTCCCCTAGACTTATAACTACTTAAACCTAACTAATCTACGGACATCACACACATCCATGCCCGAGGCAGGATTCGAACCTGCGACCGTAGCAGTCACATGGTTCCGACTGAATCGCCTAGAACCGCTCTGCCACAGCGGCCGGCTACCCGTTCTCACTCTCAGTTACCATCTACTTCGATTTCGCAAAAGGTAAACCAATTCTACCCGAATAAACACTCCACCAACATCTACATTTACTCTACCCTTTGTTTGTAAAAATTTCTGCTGACCATATCTCTGGTTTAGCCAGTTCTCAGTACCAATAACGATTTGAGTTTCAGTATATTTGTACTAGTACTTGGAGCTCTGGTTATTTCCCTCTACTATTACGACAGTTTACAAGTACAATCCCGAATTTTGCTAGGTAACCTGTGTTCACCCTGTACGCTTTTTAACAGAAACACCTTATATAATTTTACGAGAGCTTCAAACTAAAGAGTCCGCCCAGTCCACTCCACTCCATACAGCCCCGCTACGCTTATAGCTGCCTCCTGTGCGTAATAGAGCCTGCCATATTAAGCGGAACCCGAAATTCCACCACTCAACTGTGCAAGTCAAGCAATCTGCAGCTTACACGGTCGCTGAACCCTCTGAACATCCTACTCACACCGTCCACTCGGGTATCCACAGGGGTCCTGCAATCGGCCCTGCCGGCAATGATACAAATGGTGGGTTCTGGCTTCATTTCACACGCAAGGCTAGGAGGTTTTACCACATTAGATAGTCGTCAGAAACTTGAGAGAAACTCTATCGGCCCAAAGCGACTTATCATGTGTACCGACATGAGCCACGACGTACAGTTGCCTGCAACCTGTGCTCGTTATGGCATACAAAGGACCCGTTCCGTATCTGTGATGACTAGCTCCCTCACGGCCACCCCCCCCCCCCTCCACGGTGTGCACAAAGCGTACACACACGAATTCTTTTCCTGATCTATAACCATTAATAGCTTCGTCATGATATATAGTATAAAAATTCCACCGACCAAATCTGAGCATCATAAAATCGTATAAAGTACGTGAATGAGCTATATTCGTACACCATGTCGCAATATACTGAAAGAGCCTTTAATGCATGACGACAAGATGTATAATTCATTGCCATTTTTTATATGACTTGACCTATTATAAGACGAAATAGCGTATCGTAAAAAAAAACCACACACACACACACACACACCCGCTCATTCAATCACTCACTCGCATTATACAGGGTGAATGACCTAACGTTACCGCTGGATATATTTCGTAAACCACATCAAATACTGACGAACCGATTCCACAGACCGAACGTGAGGAGGCGGGCTAGTGTAATTGTTTAATGCAAACCATAAAAAAATACGCAGAAGTATGTTTTTTAACACAAACCTACGTTTTTTAAATGGAACCCCGTTAGTTTTGTTATCACATCTGAACATATAAACAAATACGTAATCAGTGCCGTTTGTTGCATTGTAAAATGTTACTTACATCCGGAGATATTCTAACCTAAAGTTGACGCTTGAGTACCACTCCTCCGCTGTTCGATCGTGTGTATCGGAGAGCACCGAATTACGTAGGGATCCAAAGGGAACGGTGATGGAACTGAGGTACAGAAGAGACTGGAACAGCACATTACGTCCACATGCTAACACCTTTTTATTGGTCTTCTTTACTGACGCACATGTGCATTATTATGAGGTGTGAGGTACACGTACACACGTGGTTTCCGTTTTCAATTACGGAGTGGAATAGAGTGTGTCCCGACATGTCAGGCCAATAGATGTTCAATGTGGTGGCCATCATTTGGTGCACACAATTGCAATCTCTGGCGTAATGAATGTCGTACACGCCGCAGTACATCTGGTGTAATGTCGCCGCAGGCTGCCACAATACGTTGTTTCATGTCCTCTGGGGTTGTAGGCACATCACGGTACATATTCTCCTTTAACGTACCCCACAGAAAGAAGTCCAGAAGTGTAAGATCAGGAGAACGGGCTGGTCAATTTATGCGTCCTCCACGTCCTATGAAGCGCCCGTCGAACATCCTGTCAAGGGTCAGCCTAGTGTTAATTGCGGAATGTGCAGGTGCGCCATCATGCTGATACCACATACGTCGACGCGTTTCCAGTGGGACACTTTCGAGCAACGTTGGCAGATCATTCTGTAGAAACGCGATGTATGTTGCAGCTGTTTGGGCCCCTGCAATGAAGTGAGGACCAATGAGGTGGTCGCCAATGATTCCGCACCATACATTTACAGTCCCAGGTAGCTGTCGCTCTACCTGTCTGAGCCAGCGAGGATTGTCCACGGACCAGTAGATTCACTGCCCCGTGGTTTGTGAAACCCGCTTCATCGGTAAATAGGTACAACTGCAACGCATTCTCTGTTAATGCCCATTGACAGAATTGCACTCGATGATTAAAGTCATCACCATGTAATTGCTGATGTAGCGACACATGAAACGGGTGAAAGCGGTGACGATGCAGTATGCGCATGACACTACTTTGACTCAGTCCTCCGGCCCTCGCAATGTCCCGTGTACTCATGTGTGGGTTCATGGCAACAGCAGCTAACACACCAACTGCACCCGCTTCTCCTGTGACGGGGCTGTTACAGACCCGTTTGCGTGCTACGGCCATACCTGTTGCACACACTTGGCGGTAGATGTTTTGCAATGTGCAGCACGTTGGATGCTCTCTGTCCGGGTACTGTTCTGCATACACCCTGCATGCTTCAGCTGCATTTCGTCGACACTCGCCATAGATGAGTATCATCTCCGCCTTTTCAGAGTTCGAATACACCATGGTCACAGTTCCTACAACACTACACTATCACAGACGTCTGGTAACACGGTGTACTACAGTTAGTCTGCGTGCGGAGACGAATGCAGAATAACAATAGCAGCAAGCGCTACATGCAGACACTGCGACATCTAGACCAAACCACAACGGTGAACTACAGCCACACTCGTAAACACGGTCGTCATCGTAAACATGTCCCTGCAGATGCTGCTCGCCGACTGTGGCCCGTGTTTGTTACAACACGCAACTGAACGTCGGTGGTTTCAAGCGTCAACTTTAGGTTACAATATCTCCGGATGTAATTAACATTTTACAATGCAACAAACGGCACTGATTACGTATTTGTTTATATGTTCAGATGTGCTGACAAAACTAACGTGGTTCCATTTAAAAAAACGTATGTTTGTGTTAAAAAACATATTTCCGTGCATTTTTGTATGGTTTGTATTAAACAACTACACTAGCCCCTCTCCTCACGTTCGGTCTGTGGAATCGGTTCGTCAGTATTTGATGTGGTTTACGAAATGTATCCAGCGGTAGCGTTAGGTGACTCGTATATACCAAATGAACGAAAGTATTAAACCAAACAATGAGAGTAACAAAGAATGATTCTTTATCAGTTGTTATAGCCTCATTGACATTTTCAAAGTTTACAGAGTATTAGATTTATAGTTTTTTGCCGACTATAAGTGCGTAGTGGACGCAAGAAAAGAGTGGGTAGAGAGAGCGTAGTTAAATAACACCTCGGCATAAGAATATAGGATTAACCTGAATTGGAGTTCCAGTGTCTTACCATCTAACCACTGTATCGCGTTGCTCAGGGGCCGTTTAAAGAATAACCACAAAGCCTTTCTAGCATTTGTTAACCGAAAGACAACCCTAGATCTTGTAAGATAGAATCAGATGCTCATAAATTTCGAGAAAGAGAAGGTCATGTCAAGAAGGTTGTATGTGAAGGTTGCAGTTTATCGACACTGTTTTGTAATCCGTTCTTCGAAGAAACAAAGGGAGAAACGAAAGAAAATTATGGGAGAGGGATGAAGGGACTGGATGGGCATCCGGGATGGATAATGTAACTTGGGTTGCCTGTATTAAAGTGCGCGAAATATTTTCTGGGATAGTCTTACAGGGTTATTACAAATGATTGAAGCGATTTCACAGCTCTACAATAACTTTATTATTTGAGATATTTTCACAATGCTTTGCACACACATACAAAAACTCAAAACGTTTTTTTAGCCATTCACAAATGTTCGATATGTGCCCCTTTAGTGATTCGGCAGACATCAAGCCGATAATCAAGTTCCTCCCACACTTGGCGCAGCATGTCCCCATCAATGAGTTCGAAAGCATCGTTGATGCGAGCTCGCAGTTCTGGCACGTTTCTTGGTAGAGGAGGTTTAAACACTGAATCTTTCACATAACCCCACAGAAAGAAATCGCATGGGGTTAAGTCGGGAGAGCGTGGAGGCGATGACATGAATTGCTGATCACGATTCCCACCACGACCGATCCATCGGTTTTCCAATCTCCTGTTTAAGAAATGCCGAACATCATTATGGAAGTGCGGTGAAGCACCATCCTGTTGAAAGATGAAGTCGGCGCTGTCGGTCTCCAGTTGTGGCATGAGCCAATTTTCCAGCATGGCCAGATACACGTGTCCTGTAACGTTTTTTTCGCAGAAGAAAAAGGGGCCGTAAACTTTAAACTGTGAGATTGCACAAAACACGTTAACTTTTGGTGAATTGCGAAATTGCTGCACGAATGCGTGAGGATTCTCTACCGCCCAGATTCGCACATTCTGTCTGTTCACTTCACCATTAAGAAAAAATGTTGCTTCATCACTGAAAACAAGTTTCGCGCTGAACGCATCCTCTTCCATGAGCTGTTGCAACTGCGCCGAAAATTCAAAGCGTTTGACTTTGTCATCGGGTGTCAGGGCTTGTAGCAATTGTAAACGGTAAGGCTTCTGCTTTAGCCTTTTCCGTAAGATTTTCCAAACCGTCGGCTGTGGTACGTTTTAGCTCCCTGCTTGCTTTATTTGTCGACTTCCGCGGGCTACGCGTGAAACTTGTCCACACGCGTTCAACCGTTTCTTCGCTCACTGCAGGCCGACCCGTTGATTTCCCCTTACAGAGGCATCCAGAAGCTTTAAACTGCGCATACTATCGCCGAATGGAGTTAGCAGTTGGTGGATCTTTGTTGAACTTCGTCCTGAAGTGTCGTTGCACTGTTATGACTGACTGATGTGAGTGCATTTCAAGCACGACATACGCTTTCTCGGCTCCTGTCGCCATTTTGTCTCACTGTGCTTTCGAACGCTCTGGAGGCAGAAACCTGAAGTGCGGCTTCAGCCGAACAAAACTTTATGAGTTTTTCTACGTATCTGAAGTGTGTCGTTACCATATGTCAATGAATGGAGCTACAGTGAATTTATGAAATCGCTTCAATCATTTGTAATAGCCCTGTACTTTGATCACTCCGCTGAGGGGTCAGAGGCGGAATAGATGCTTATGATGAAGTCTATTCAAATGAAGTTATATAATTTCACACGAACAGTGCATACTTCGATAAAAATATTTTATATTTATAAGCCATTGCCGTGATCATGAGGAATAGACAGAGAAGATGTACGTCTGGAGCAGGGAATCGTATGGAAGTGACACGCCCACCACAAAATATCCGGTGAAGATGCTAGAGGGAGCATTAGACATATCGTACTGCGTAAGAAATTGGATAGACAAACTACTACAGGGATGAAGAACATGTGAGGAAAGAATGTGGAAGACACTTGCCAGAAGAAAGGAGTGGACTGGTGGGACATGAACTGCAGAAACCGGGAATAGCTAACTTGGCGTTGGTAGGAGCAGTAGAGGGTAAAAAGTAGGGACGGAAAAATATTAGAATATGAAAAACAGACCATAGAGGAAGATGTGTGTGGTACACACAAACACGTGAGACACCGTAAAACCATTCAAAAGAAGAATAAAATAATTCAATGTAACACAAAAGTATCTTAAAATCTCAATACCCAATATAGATCTAAATACTTACTCAGGTTCTCTGCCGAGAACGGCAGAGCGTACTTAGAACTATTTCGATCCATAACTTTGCCACTTAAATTTCCTAATAAAACTAGGATTGTATAGATATCAAACTGCCTCCAGACACGCCATTAAACCTGTTGCCGTAATACACTGGAAGTATAAACTTATCAGTCAGAACATTATGACCACTAAACTATTATCGACATAAAACCGTTCAGGCGATACCATCTGTTACGATTCACGTCATCAGTTGTTACGGTGACAGGTGGCCAATGCTAAATAGAAACATACATTGCAGGTTTGGCAGTGAAGTCAGTAAGGAGCTGGCTGCATCGTCGGTACCTGCAACGAGTGAAATAATTAGTAGTCGTTGGTAAAGAATAATATATATATAACACTTAACTTGTACTACAGGCTTCTTCATATGCTGCATATACAGGGTGTCCCAGCTATCTTGTCCACCCAAAATATCTCTGGAACAATAACAGCTATTGGAAAACGACTTTCACCGGTATCAATGTAGAGCTGGGGCCCATGAATGTACATATTCGGAAACGTTCTAAAACGAAAGCATATGTGTTTTTCAACACAAACTTATGTTTTTTAAATGGACCTCCAGATTTTTTCTTCAGCAATCCATAGCATGACAAAGCACATACACAATGGCGTTGATTGCATCGCAATATTCCCATTACATCCCGAGATATTGAGACGCGAAGTTGACGCTTGAAACACCCGACATGCGCTGCTAGCGCACGTCCTGAGGCTCAGGCGTGATACCCATGCTGCCCGTAATCGCGATGCGATTGAAATGCGTAATCACACTTCCATACTTATCAAGAGGGACACTTACTTGTCAATCACATTGCGATAACCGGCAGCATGAATTCAGTTCCTAGTTGTGTGTAATTTTATTAATTATGTGCTGTGAAATGCTTCTTGTAATTAAAAATGAAGATTGCAGTTAATTCTGCTTCAAAAATTATCTCTAAAATGTTAGCCGCTAAGATAGCAAATTATTTCCTTTGATGGTGCACATGTGGGATGGTTATTGAAAATACGTAACATGAAGAAAACAGTTTAGGCAGATACCTGAATCCAATACGCTTTTGGTTGCGATCAGTCTGACAGTCGTGAATTTTTTTTTAAATCTATAGATCTGACTTTGTGGAGGTGGCATGGTTCCATTGGGGATGAAGTTCTGGGTGATCGTTTAGAGAACTGCTGGGAAATGGTTACAGAAGAGTACTCGAAAGATTCCGAATCTGGAGGAGACTCCGATGCAGATGATGCAGCTACTATTCTTACTGTTTTTGAACTGATGGTAGTCTGGGTAACACAGTGTTAAGAGAACCAGTGGGTGAAACGCACAGATGCAGCAGATAGGGTAGACTGTCTGTGCTTGAAGAAGCATGTATACTGACTGATATTAAAGTGGCTGAAACGTGGAGTTATAAGAATAGTGCAAAGTTGGTTGTGATCCCCATCCTTTGGGAAAAATCATCTTCCTTCCCAACGTTGTTAATTTCCTGCAAATTTGTTTAAAGTTTTCCAGCATGGGTTTTGTGCTCCTGATTCATTTATGTGAATATTTACCACCCAAAAACTCATGGTGGCTATAGAAATACATGAGAGATTGAACAGTTTAGTTTATTATTATTCCCAAAGAGTATATGCTGATATTTATTTTATTGTTATGATGGATAAAACGTTTCGCCAGTTAAAGCGTAACATATGCAATTTTCACCATCTTGTTTATAATTACGTACAGTTTTCTGCACAATGGGCAGTCAAGGTCGTTTTAGTAATTTTTACAGTGTTTGAGGTTGGAGTTTTTGGTAAAAATCCTGCAACTGGATAGCGCAGCGCAGGTGTGGGAAGGAGATAGATACGAGGTCATCGTTTAGCCTGTGCGGCAGTATCAAGGAGCGGTGAAAAATCAAAATCCATGTGGTCGGTCGGTAACAATTGGGAGTGGCCCTTCTAACAATCTCATCACGCATAACTGCTACTCGACGACGACGTTGACATTAATATCACATCCTTTGACTATCGTAGGCAGAGGGTATCACTTTCTTGGACAAATGACCGCATTTGCCGTATGTGAAGAAAATAGCCAGAGCTATTATCAGTAATTACTCGTCTATAACGTTTTTCTGCTTAGTATTTGGAGATGAATATATGTTAAGAAAGTAAATCCACAATTTTGATCAATAATGTTTTATCAGAATTAAACGCTATGTCAAGCAATGTGCAGGACAATACGTAGAACATTCTACAACAGTACTTCTTACGCCCAGTCAATTGCACTGCGGATCCTCGTAGGGTTCACCAGGCTATGAGTTTTGTTTTGACAAGAGAGAAGTGAAATTAATATCGCTGAACAAACAATACATACAGACTGTTTGTTCCAGACAAAATGAATCAGTTTTTGGAGGGTTCTAATATTCTCGGCGTTTCATCCACTTTTCCGTCAGCGGCCAGACTTTAATTAAAATAACACTGTAAATATTTGAAATAATGCAGTCACATATTATTTGTTGACTCTCTGCCAGTAAATTTAGCTTTAAAAAGAGGCTGAAAATGCTCATTTCTATCTCAGCAATTTATCTTATTCCCATATTCAACTGAAGTCAACTGACCGCAAGTAGTGCAACTGGGAAAACTTACTTTCTAAATAAAATTTAGATAACTCCAATTAAATATCGTAATTCTGGTTGTCGTAAACGCTGGTTAGCCTGCTCCATGAGTCTTACAACAGAAGACAGTTGTTGCGTTTAGTAAGCAACCAATGCGTAACCACGTTCTCAGCTTTAAGTTTGCCATTGTAACTTGCACTGTGGTAGAAAACATTTCAGTTAATGTCTACATGTATAGAAACCGTAAATCCATTTCCTCAGGGCTCTTTTCCCGTCTGCTGTATATCTGCTGTATACTGATGATGTGTATAATAAACTCTGACTAGAGCTATGTGGGCTCACACCCATTTTATTCCTGTTACCCATGATGATCGTTTGCCGTATTACCGGAACAACCACTTTATAATTGTTTCAAGCCGAATTTGCAGTTGTGGTGATTTACAAAAAGTATATGCAGTGAATGGTGAGAACGCTGTCGTTAAAAAAAGTTATAACGTGTTGTTTTGTAGTGAACTCTAAAGCTGTCAACTTTGCTATCACATGACATGGAGTTTACGAATGAGATCACCCCACCCTGTGAGCCAATAAATTAATAACTAATACGATAGTACAGTGGAATCAAATAGAAGAAGGTTATGAGATTAAAGGATTGGTATGAGAATGGAACAGAGTAATTGGAGGACTAAAATATGAAATGTTTGCTTTTATTATAGCACCTTTTACTCAAACTGCAAATCTGGGGGGCATTTGACTGAGCAGGTACACGACTCGATTATTTAGGGGAAGAAGGGCGGAGGAATGAATAACCTTACTATTCTTCCTAAACACTTGTCGTATGTTGAAGCCGGCTGCAGGTGCTGAGTAGGTACTGTTCCTCACCTCATGGTTGTGAGGCACGCATCGGCAGCTCTCCCCGGTGGCGCGACTTTTCGCCGAAGCCCCCCTCACGTCTCCACGTTGACTGCTCCCCGTGGGTTGTGTAGCCGAAGAAGCGATATCACGGACCCGTGCGCCGGGAGTTTGGCATAGTCGAGTGCTTCATTTCCAAGCACTAGACCGTAAGAGTTCATCCATTTAACATGAAAAAACAAAACGAAGTAGTCACACAGTGACATGAACATATGAATGGAAGTAAGAATCAGATGTGGTGCTACAGAAGAATGTTAAAATTTATGTAGACAAAGGCATGCAGGGAGGACGTTCCCAGCAGAGTCGGAGAGGAAAGGAATATATGGAAAACACTGACAAGAAGAAGTGACGGGATGCTAAGACGTCATGGAATAACTTACACAGTGTAGAGGGAGCTGTAGAATGTAAAAACTGCAGAGGAAGACAGAGATCGCAATACATCCAGCAAATAATTAAGGACGTAGGCTGCAGTTGCTACTCTGAGATGAAGAGGTAGGCACAGGAGCGGAATTCGTGGAGTTGATACTATAACACATACAAAATGTTACATCATCTTATTATAAACTTATTATTGAACAATATGAAACACGTAACTTTGGAACACTCCATTGTCACAGGGATGTCGTGTATATTTGTAACTCTCAGTGAACACAAACATATTACTTGATACAGTACTACAGTTTTCTATAAACTTTTCAGCATAGTCTGTCTAGTACAACTCTCGCACTAGTGACTGCAGAGAGATGATGCTGTCGTCGTTGGAGATTGAGAGGCACTCCGCCCTGTCGTAAGCAAGCATGCTAAAATGACTGCGCATGAAACGCTTGAAGGCGTGGCTGTGCCGAAATCGCACATTCGTCATTGTGTTTGACAGTGACTGTGCTTGCTCGAGTACTGTCGCGTGGCACCAACCTTTCCTTGGGATCTCGTTCTGCGGACGACACCACAGAACCTCCGAGTCCTCTTGCTTTCGCAATGTCTCAGGTATTATCTCTTCACTTCCCATGACTCTCCTTAGTACACAGACTTCTCCAAGTTTTTCTCCTCTCGGTGTTGGCACTGACAGACTATATTTGAATGCTACACAATGACTGACCGCGGTTTCGTGTGCCCCTTCACCCCCCCCCCCCCCTCGTCCCCCCGTTCAAGGTGGAAATTTTCTGTCTTTCCTGAGCTGGCGTCTTCCTCACATGTTCACTGTCGAAGCTGTTCCCAGCGTTGGTAAACAATCAATCCAGCACGTTGTTCCGACGTTTTTCCAAATTCCTTAGTTACTTTGAAAGCAGCGGTGCAACACTTATTTCTAAAGGTAGTCTCTGTGTCAGGCCTGTACAGTCTCATGTTTGTACTTGTCTAAGAATTTGCTGCCGTTAGTGATTTATAAGCAACCTTCTTACTGTCAAGTAAACATTTACTTAAGCAGCAGGCTGATTCTTCATCCACATTTCCATAGTTCCACCCGCCTCTCTGTGTGCATTCCTGGCACTTTGTGTCTACGCTCCATCTGACAGCCTGAAGGGCTCCATGAGTTATAGGCACTGTTCTCGTTTTTTAAGGCTGACCTGAACTGCTGCACCAAGCCAGGTGTTTCACATGCTTCCATGTGTGCGTTCTTCACGCTTTCTATCTACGCTCTACCTTAGTGGCTGCAGCAATCCACCAATTATCAGCATCTTTCTCACTGTCCTGCAGAATCTTTTCAAGATGTCTATCCCTAGCAAATCCGAGGGCACCAGTACGGATGCAGGATACCACCAAGTCCGCATTTCTGGAGGACGCTGTTTGAGGTCTGACCCCTTCCTGGGCCTCTGGCGCCGGTAGCTGGCGAAAATTTACCAGCGGA
Organism: Schistocerca piceifrons; assembly: GCF_021461385.2. Taxonomy (NCBI): domain Eukaryota; kingdom Metazoa; phylum Arthropoda; class Insecta; order Orthoptera; family Acrididae; genus Schistocerca; species Schistocerca piceifrons. The sequence goes on from NC_060141.1 coordinate 87,931,135, forward strand.
GGTATTACAACGTGGATCTAGTAACCAGCAGCGTAAAATGTTTATTTACCGCAAAGCATAAATGAACTTCATGTTGTATGCTTCGCATAACCATCAGAACTCTATCTGTCTCTATTTATCTCATGTACAGGTGAAGAAAGAGAAGAAGTCTCTAACTGAAGTCGATTGTAGCAGACACCCCCAATTTTAATAAACTATGTCATAATGTAATGGAGATAGTTGTAAACATACTTGTATATTACGAAACACCTACTTGAGTATCAAGAAGCTTCTCTTTTCGTTTCGATTTTTGTAAGAACGCAAAAGAACCACTCTGAGTGTGCAAACTCTTTTTGTTCTTCTGTACAATTGAAGAACATTCTGTACCGATGACCTCAGCTGTTTGGTACCTTAGGAATTCACACACATTTGAACATTTTTTAAACAGATTCCGTCTTTCAGTTTCAGAGTATTTCCATGATTCTTTTGTGAAATGGTTTAACCTCAGCGTTAACAAGTATTATATCACTGTACACTCTCTTCAAGCGCTTTCGGGTACCGTTAAAAAGTTATCGTTCTGTTTATAAAAATCACACGTTCCTCAGTATCTCAATCGATACGCTTTAACACATACCAAAGTACAGGTCCCTTAGCGTACTATTATTTACCGGAAACCTCCTTTCGATACCTGGAACCGTTCATGAAATAAAAGTGGTGTTAAATGTTACTTATCTCATTTCTTAGCCCACTATCATTTGCCAAAAACCTTCTTTCGATACCTGGAACCACTCACGAAGCACAGGGTGTACAAATGTTGCCCGACTGAGTAGATGTGATTGGACGTCGGTGTTTGCGCGTAACCACACCCAGTGACGCGCACACTACGTGTCCGCCAGCCACGTGATCCAGACCGATTCCCTGGAGCACATTTACACCATCTTCCCGCCTGACAGTTGTTAGCAGTGATCAGTATGCTATTACTTTGTGTGGGCAACCCTCAAGTCTAAGGTGTATTGCAGTAACCCCCGTAATCTTCTACAACTGCAGCAGAACATTTCGGATGAGACTGCAGCAATTCCAGCAGTCTAGCTTCAAACCACCTTCAGCAAACTTGCTGAATAGGGCCCAAAGTTACAATAGGTGAATGTTGGTCAATTCCAACATCTGCTACGGTCAAATTAGTGTTGTATTTCTTTTCTTCTGCTGCGTTTCTTTGTGCCTCGGGACTGTTTTCTCCGGGATACTTTTATTTCGCCTGCCCTGTAAAAGGAGTGTTACGTCGTCGACAGTGTGCTCTCTGGGTCTGCCTCATGCCTTATGCTTCAGCCTTGCCGACCCCGGTGAATGCCATCGCTTGGCAAGGCGCCGCAAGATCGCAGCGAAACGTCTTCCGGTCGTGCGGTCTGCCCGGGGATCGTTCGCTGATCACTTTGAATGCTAGTGCAGCCTCATGAACTCCGTGCTGTGTGGCAGCATGTCTGGCTGACTGCGTTTAGTTTGTATAGTTACTAGATCTGGCTATGTAGCTTTGTTTCCTTACCCCTTGGCCACATGGAGTAAAAATTTCGTGTTAGAATTGAGAAGCACCCACAAGCCTTGCTCATACTGTGCCATCAAGCAGTCAGCCCTGAAGATGAGTGGTCTGCCAAGCGAGTCGATTTATTCTTATCTCTCGAGCAACATCAATGACTGATTATCAGCTCTAGTACCCACAATTAAGCTACAAATTATTCTCCTATTTGAATACTACGCAATGGAAACGGATAATGCACATCTGACTATTGGGAATTTACACAACTCTGATTGTTCACTACGCTCTGGCAATACCAAGTTTTTCTTTCTTACCCAACGGCTTTCATCAACACGTGGCCATCGCACTGAATATGAATGGCGCACATAGTATAAATCCTGGTTATCATGACTACACACCATTCGAATAACAAAGCCACCAATCTTTTTCTTTTCACTATCTTTTTTACTCCAATAAATTTTATTATGATGCAAAGATCATCTAAACACACCATTACATTTTATACAACAATTACACATGAGAAACTCCGCCCAGTGGGCATGGCTTTAAATTGATGATTCCCTATCTTATGGTCTCGTAATTATCTAACGCTACTGTGCACTTTCTGGGTAGGATGGTGGATGTTTTGCTATATCTCACACTTCGACTCTTACACCCATCATCACGAAAAGTTACTCCAGAGCGAGCGGTACAAAACGCAACATGCATAACCAACTGCCTCTGAACCTATCTTGCTACACTCCCATGGAAACCACACATACTTAAAATACATGAAATACATCACACTGGCAACATAGAATACATCACAAAGAATAGTCTCAACGTTAGAATTACTTCACTTTCAGCTTTCCCACTTCGATTAGTATTTATCCCAGTTTCACACGACACTGCCCCACCGTAACTTCTCTTTCCTACTACGAACTCTGGAGGATATATGCACGTCTTCCTGTGCAATGCAAGCCAAGTGGCGTTGCTGGATCGACGGCTGACTCACCTTGTTGTGTATTAGAGTTTGAATCTACCGTCACACGCAAAGTAATATTAAGATCATATTCGTCACACACGCGAGTCCTCAACTGATACCTTGGACGAGTAATTCTCTTTATCCTTTCCCTCATACACAGATTGAGACTCACACAGTACTCACCACGTGGAAGTGCTTGTCTCTAATTTCAAGTCCTGCACACGCCATTACTCAAATATTTCCAACTTATAGTACACATGCCAGTAGTTGAGCTCAACTTTATCACTCGGAAGTATTTCAACGTCGTACTAGCATCTCAAGTACTTCAACTTAGTACTAGCACTCGCAAGTATTTCAACTTATTGCTACACATGGTTTCATTGTGACCGTTGGTCACTTCTGAAGATTACTACGATCCCCTTAATATTAACTGCCTGTCATTTAATTCTACCCCCAAAAGTTCCTGAAATAGAGAAATAATTATTCCAAACTACTCTTAAGTATTTCACATGCATACCATTCTCTCCACTCTTTTGTCTTTACGGAGCACACCTAAGACAGGTCTTACCAACACAAGATCCAGCGCCAGAGTGCTGAATCATGGCCGTTTTTCAGGTCATCTCGCACCTCCGCTGAGGTGGGGGAGTACCATGCTGCCGTATTGGTCAGCCACATTTCAGGCGCTCAAAGCTCAGGTAAATTTCATCTCTTTGGTTCCACCAAAGGTGACCAAAGTACCGTCTCAAAGATGATCGTATTTGCACATTCACTATCTGCGGTTAGCAGACGACCATACATTCATTCATTTCACAGACCTCACCAAATTGGATGTAGGGATCTATTTTGTGGGAGTGCACATGTGATCAATTAAATAAATAAATAAATTTCCTTCTTTCCTACACTGGTATCCGGATTCGGTGTATTAAGTGAAATTGAGTTATATTACAAAAAATATGTTGTTCCGACAAGAATAATGAAGACTGTTGTACCTATTTTCAATGTCGGGCGGTACTATACCCTTTCAGAATTTACAGACCCTGCAGCTGGAGTTGACGTTAAGAAGCGATACAAAATACTCATACCAACTTAGCAGTAATTAGCATTATGAGGCTTGTACCTTAGAAGCAGAATTGATGGGAAGTTCAGAGTAACAGCCACAATTCGCTGGGCTCCATCTGATGATTCTGAATTGCTTATGATACAGCTACGCGCATTATTAAAGCTTTTAACTGATAGAGTGATGCAACGTAACATTAAGTGGGATTTTAGCTTGTATGTTCAACGCAAACCTGTTATACAGTTAGAATCAAGTTCCTCTTTATTTCACGCAATCTAACTTTCTCACAATTTGCAGTTGACAACGTTTCTAAAGACAGAGATTTGGGAACATACTGCGTAAATATTCGCTACTTAACTACAAGCCTAATAAATTAAAAAGACATTGAGGACAAAAAATTAAAGTAAATGAATAGTACATCTTAGCGCACCATTAAGATGTACACAACACACATGGCGGCAGTCAAAAATATATATTCAATTAAGCAACTACTGTTCCCAAGAAAAGTGGTTTGAAACAAGTCTATTACACTGCAATTACAGTTCCTTTTAATTTATTCTCTGCAAGTGTTCGTGGGGATACAGAGATCAGAGATCACCTGCCATTCTGATAAACATAGCATTTCATTTTCCACAGTAGAACTTTTCGACGAAGGGACATTCATAACACTGGCTAAATTGCTTGGCAAACACCTCGTTTATGGCGAGAACCTTGGCGAGCGACTGCCTGCAGTGTTATCGCTTGAGACGCACCAACGTTGCGATCCGTCGCTCTTACGTGAGGCGCTTTGAATACACAGACTTTCAGTGCAGCTCTGCAGGCGGCGGGGATTTCGTTAGGCGGACAGCAGACGCCGGCAATGGCTCTTCTCAGGGTGTCAGCCACACCCCTCTCCCAGACCTGCCGGAAGCCGTAACTTGATCACGCCAGCTGCCGTGGGCTGCTTCCACAACACAACAGGGGTCAGCAGCTGCCGGGGCATTTTCTCTGTTACTTCACTGCTGCCGTTTCTTCACGTCGTTAACTTTCAGTGTGGACAACCACGAGACGGCTTAATATCCATATGCTAGGAAGAGCAAGGAAAGCCTGGACAACTGGAGACTGTACGTAATTCATTAATGCACATTTGATGTAGAATTTACTAAAATTACGAGGATCACTCCAAAAGAAATGCACACTATTTTTGTAAAAATACAGTTTTCATTCTGCATGTGTGAAAGTTTTACAGTGTGTAGACACATCCTTTCCGCTTGTTTCCAAACTTAGTTCAACCTGTTCCCGTCGGTGGCGCCGTAACAGCATGTCTTCAAGATGGCTGCTACACTTGATATCTGTCAGAAGCAACGTGCTGTCATAGAATTCCTGTGCTGTGAAAATGAGACAGTGGGTAACATCCAAAAAAAGGTTGAAAAAGGTGTATGGAGATGCTGCTGTCGATCGCAGTACAGTTAGTCGGTGGGCAAGCAGGTTGATGAAAGCGGGCACGGCAATATTGAGGATTGTCCTCACAGCGGTAGGCCTCGTACTGGACACACTCCAGACAATGTGCAGAGAGTTAACGAATTGGTGACTGCAGACAGACGCATCACAGAGAACAAGTTTTCACGCTGCGCTGGGGTAGGGGAAGGAAGTGTTTGCAGAATACTGAAAGTGTTCGCGTCGAAAAAGGTTTGTGCCAGGTAGGTTCCCAGGGTGTTGACAGTGGCTCACAAAGAAACAAGAAAACCGGTATGCAGCGAACTTTTGGAACAGTACGAGAATGGTGGAGATCAATTTCTTGAAAGAATTGTGACAGGTGATGATACATGGCTCCATCATTTTTCACCAGCGGCGAAGAGTCAATCAATGGAGTGGCATCATGCAAATTCACCAAAAAAAAAATTCAAAACAACGCCTTCTGCTGGAAAAGTTATGGCTACGATGTTTTTCGATTCCGAAGGACTCTTGCTTGTGTACATCATGCCAAGTGGAACCACCATCAATTCTGATGCACATGTGACAACACTGAAGAAACTTCAAGCTCGACCTAGTCGTGTTCGATCACATCGGCAAAAGCAGGCTGTTTCACTGTTGCACGACAATGTACGGCCGCCGGCCGCGGAGGTCTTGCGGTTCTAGGCGCGCAGTCCGGAACCGCGCGACTGCTACGGTCGCAGGTTCAAATCCTGCCTCGGGCATGGATGTGTATGATGTCCTTAGGTTCGTTAGGTTTAAGTAGTTCTAAGTTCTAGGGGACTGATGACCACAGATGTTAAGTCCCATAGTGCTCAGAGCCATTTGAAACATTTTTGAATGCACGGCCGCATGTCAGTCTAAAAACCATGGAAGTGATCATAAAACTCGGATGGACAACACTGAATCACCCGCCTTACAGTCCTGACCTGGTTCCAGGAGACTATCAGCTCGGTACCGGCTTCTGTTGAAGTTTCGAGAACATACCTTCACCGAAGAGTCAAGCAGTATATTGCTCCCTCCTACGTATATCTCGCGAAGAGACCATGAGGATAAAATCAGAGAGATTAGAGCCCACACAGAAGCATACCGACAATCCTTCTTTCCACGAACAATACGAGACTGGAATAGAGGGGAGAACCGAGAGAGGTACTCAAGGTACCCTCCGCCACACACCGTCAGGTAGCTTGCGGAGTATGGAACTAGATGTAGATGTAGATGTAGAACTGAAAGACTCTCTTCGTGGAACAAGGTTTGAAGATGATGACCCCCTTGTGCACGCTGCCAAACAGTGGCTCCAACAGGTTGATCCAGAATTTTACCGTGCGGGTATACAGGTGCTGGTTCCAAGTTGGCGTAAGGCAGTTGAGACAAAGAAATTATTTGGAGAAATGAAAATATTGCTCCTAAAGGATGTATCTACACACTGTAAAACTTTCAGACATATAGAATAAAAGATGGATTTAAAAAAAATAGTGTGCATTTCTTTTGGAATGACCCTCGTACAAAAATTCACATAACTTAACTAATCAGCAATCTTAAAAGGATTGTCCCCCAGAACCAAAGGGTAAAGTTACCAATTTCCAAACTGAGAGCACTGCAAATCAGAGATTTAGATATGATGAAATTTACCAAATATTATTTACACCACAGAGAATTTGAGAGGAAAGGTACAAAATCTTAACTGTGTAGCCCATAAATAAAATGAAACAACACTTAAAACTTTAAAGAGCGCGTGAAATAATTTACGTAATGGCACAATAAAACCCAACTGAAACTTAACTTAGCACGCATAGTGACATTTAAATCAATCTAAACAGTGTTTTAAGAAAAGACGTCTACAACTGTAATAAGAAATTTGAAGGCGAAACTTCTGGTTCTTCAGGTGATTCGCACCGCTTACAGTAATACCAAAAGGTCATAACTGCCGTATTATTAGGAAGAGGTAATGATATATTGCTGTGCTCATATGATTCACAGTGCCGCTGCAAAAATCATATAAAGAATCGAATCAACAAGTGCAGAGATCATGTCATGCATCTTATTGTATACTAGCGCCAATAATGCAATAGATATAACCTCCTGAAGGAGGGCACGAATTGCCTGAAACCGATTAAGAAAGTAATTTTCTTTTATTTAGCTAGCAGCTGATTATTTCGATGTATACAGCTACAGTTGCTGAAGATGAATAAAATATTATATTATCCCTCTTAATAGATATCGATAACACGAATATCGCGCTAGAATAATTTGGGACCGCTCTATCGAATGGACACGTAAAAGAACGCTTTAAATAACATTTTATTTAGTAACGGAAAGCTGGGCGTCGCGTGAAAGACATGATGAGTAATATTTATTTGGGCTGACCAGCTACACGAGATAAAACGAACTTCAAATATCTGCCGAAACACAAGAGAAAATGCACTTGACGATTTGTAGAACGGACTGCCTGCGTGGTCTAATACCCAAAATCTTTCATTCAAACTGAAGCTTGCTGTGGGGAGGATTTGGAGTGAATTTCCGGACGGATCGGCCTGTGAATGGGCGGCTTTAGGAAGCAATGCCCCAGGTCTATGATTCCTAGCAGTAGACAGGCAGTAAAAAATCAGTTGCCTTGTTATCCAGTCCTTTTGCCTCTTTCATGTGTGCTATCGAATTGCTCGGCATGTCAAAAAGTACTGATCTTCCGTCAGGATTGCCAGTATGATGAAAGGGTTATGAGTAACACTTTCACAAATCAATGACGTACCGTTGGAAGTTAACCAGTATCTCCCAGAAATTTTGGTGGCATTCTTTGTCTGATAGAAAGGCCATTCTACGCATAAATTGCCGATACCAACAAATACTTGCAATAAATTCTCTGTGTAGCATGTTTAAGAGATTTGTGATTTCCACTGCCTTCAGCCGGATTATTTGTCGTGAGGTAGGAATCCCATGTTTCTCTTACACTGCGAATAGGAAAGAACTTTAGCCTGAAGTTCCACAAATATGCCAGTTTCGATCCCCTGAATGGTTTTCTAACTGAAACTGCCTTCTTCCTATTTTCTTCTGAAGAAACTCGATGTCGCACGTTAGATTCGTCCAGTTCATACTTTCTCCAGCATCTGTTAGTTGTGGATTTGGCATAATGTACAGCAGATAGCATCGTAATTGCGTCGAATTCCTTGGCTTAATCACACTTTTCGCGCTAAATGGTTTTTCATATCGGCATAAATCAGGCTTTTTTACCAGTACCCAACTGAAACTGAATTATAAGTTAACGAAACAATGTCTGTTATACCTACACAATGTTAATGCCAGTAAGATACAGATAAAAAATTGCATTGTTGTGTAATAAAATGCCTTGCCTCCACTTTAGGTTACAGACGCTAGTTATATTGTTACAAATGAGCATTTTTTTTAAGGCAAGGGTTTATAAAAGAATATGTACTGGATAAAATCCACACTATAACTTTTAAAGGGTGAAATTTGGGTGAAAATTACTGCTTATTTTCGGGAAAATACGGTAGTTAGTTTACAGGAGGGAAAAGAGAATTCTTTGTGACTCGTAGTTTTGTAGAAATCTAGCTACACTGGTGTCTTGGGGAATCGATTACTCTGTTTAGCATATGTCTTGATGCTACATTGCTATCTGTGCTGACCTCATGAGAAGGAAAGCACCCCATCAAATCATGCAAATAAATTTTGAAAGAACTGATAGTGCCACGACTGTGCTTACGACTTATTGATATGACAATTAATAAAAATTTCCCAATCAGTCAAAAAATAGGTACCAGACCTCGCACATAGGTATATTGAGGGGAAGGATCACACAATGAGAAACAGAAACAAGTGGCCACCACAACACTCAGGTATATTACTGTAAACATCAATCTGGGTTACCCACTGATATAACTGAATGAACATTTAATAATTAGACAAGGTATTATAATTGTAGAATATAACCTTAGCACAGTCGGGTGGGCACGATAAGAGCATAATTATGAGAATATTTTGCGGATGCGACCACTTTTTAGTTGGTTACAGAAAGAACATGGAAAGATTGATACAAGCATCGATAATATCGTTAAAGTAACTAACGAAAGCAGTGAGTTGACTGCGAAACGGTAAAACTGTACAACTGTTTCTGAGCGTAGTTGCAGCACTGTTCCACCTTACGAAGTCGCCTAGGGTGAATGCGGCAGGCAGCAGCGGCAGTGGCTAGAAACTCTCACTTCTGCCAGTCCTCTGTACTCACTACTGAAGAGGAGGAATCCTTCTTCACTGATGCAAAAAAATCACAACACCAAAAAATAAGTCATGTAGAGTAATGAAACTTCGGTAATACATTGGTCTATGTAACATATTTCCGTGATTAGCATTGCAAGATCGCAGGTTAATGTAAGCGTGGTATAAGCCATTTCAAATGTGAAATTCTGGAACATTAACAATCGCTGCAATCCCCAGAAAGTTGAATGCAATCACGCAATCGTGCGTGCATTGTTTTGTACAGATGCCAGGCGTTGGTTGTGGGATGGATTTTCATGCCTGTTTCACTTGGTCGTCAGTACATGGTCGGTGCCGCCATTTGTGGATGATCGAGGGGAAAAAGAAATAAGGCCGGCCGCTGTGGCCAAGCGGTTCTAGGCGCTACAGTCTGGAACCGCGCGACCGCTACGGTCGCAGGTTTGAATCCTGCCTCGGGCATGGATATGTGATCTCCTTAGGTTAGTTAGGTTTAAGTAGTTCTAAGTTCTAGGGGACTGATGACCTCAGATGTTAAGTCCCATAGTCCACGGAGCCATGTGAACCATTTAAAAAAATAAGTCGATACTATAAAGCAACTTTAAAAACCAATTATGATACTTTTCAGTACCAGGAGATACCACAATTTATGAATTTCTATCGAAAGTAGACAAAGCCTTTATATTTCAGTCACATGCGTTTCTTCAACAATTTAATTTGTGTGAAGACGCCTATCATATTACGTTAATTTCCACAACAGAATATAATATATATGTCCGTGAATAGAGAAATGAAATGTTTAACTAATTTTCGGCTAGAAGAATTTAAGTAATTTCGGAAATACTGATGTAGCTGGAAGAACCTAGCACATGAAAGCCATAACTTGTCGAGTGCAAGGACGGGCTGAAGAGGTGAAGTGAGGCCCGAAAACCTTTTCAAGAAACATTAAAGCACGAGTTTGGAAACTGACATGACCCTGGATCGAATCTCGGCCAGACCACAGATTTTACGGCCTTCGCAGCCTTCACCTCTCAACGCTGTGAGGAGTAGCCAGAAACAACACGTGGTTCGAGTTCCATCTGAAACTGTAGGTCCTCTTTTTCCCAGTTGCACAATAGCACTCTGTCATCAGGCCATAAGTGGCCCATCGGGACCATGCGACCGCCGTGTCATCCTCATTGAGGATGCGGATAGGAGGGGCTTGTGGTCAGCACAACGCTCTCCTGGTCGTTATGATGGTTTACATTGACCGGAGCCTCTACTTCGGTCGAGTAGCTCCTCAGTTGGCATCACGAGGCTGAGTGCACCCCGAGAAGGGCAACAGCGCTTGGCGACCCGGATGGTCACCCATCCAAGTGCCGGCCACACCCGACAGCGCTTAACTTCGATGATCTGACGGGAACCGACGTATCCACTGCAGCAAGGACGTTGCCTGGTTACATATCTGGGGTACATTAGAGACACCCAAGCCGCTGAAGTGGCATCCAGTTGAAAGACGTACACCAGGCTACTGAGCTACACGAAACTATACTCACCCTTGCTAGGCTTTTTTTATTAATTCTGTCTCGAAATTTTGTGAATTGGCAAGGTATGACAATACAGGGTGACCCGTTTGAGACGTCAGAAAAGTAAGAAACTATATTTCATGTTGTATGCATCGCTTTAGTATATTTCACTTAGTACTGTATCACCCTACAATCTACTAGTTGTTATTATCATTAAAAATCGAGTACTTCAACAAGTATAAACCTCAAGCACCGAGTCACATTATGACTGAAGCTTTACAATACATACGTGTTTAGACATGGGATGAAGGCATCTACTATACGCAAAAGGAGTATGTATGCTCGTATGCAGACCTGATGACACATGCACTGATTTATTCTGACTGTGTGTTGCTCTTGAATAGACACGATTATACGTAGACCCCAAGCACCACATCCTTTGTATACTAACTGTATTACAAACTAAAAAGTTTAAGTACATACCGTAACACGTCTGTCTACCGTGGTATATTGGTAATTGGCTAGTCTTGAACTAAACCCAAGTTGTGCAATGAGCATGACCATCAAGCACCGCGTCCTCTGCGTATGGAATTCTTATTAATGGATTAGTATGTTAGTATGCGTAAGATATTGTAATTGATTCTGTACCAGTTTCATATGATCGCTTAAATTTTTACTACCACACTTCTCGCTATAGTGGTGTGATTACAGTTGTGTGTGGTTTGGATTCATGGGCCAGTCCCCGCATTGTAAGCATAGGCCCTAATATTTTTTCATTATTTTCTCTTTTCATGAGTCAACATTAAATCTTGAGTTCTTTAATAAACATAAACAACTAGCGCCACATGTTTTATATACAACATTTTCATTCACGTATTAGGAAATTATATAAAATATATTGGCATTTGGTACCATATCACATCTGATATCTGCATGTACCTTGTGCCCAGTTAAAGTAAAGCCGGCCGTGGTGGCCAAGCGGTTAAAGGCGCTACAGTCTGGAACCGCGCGGCCGCTACGGTCGCAGGTTCGAATCCTGCCTCGGGCATGGATATGTGTGATGTCCTTAGGTTAGTTATGTTTAAGTAGTTCTAAGTTCTAGGGGACTGATGACCTTAAGTCCCATAGTGCTCAGAGCCATTTGAACCATTTGAACTTAAAGTAAAACCTGGAGTCCTCCAACAAGTATAAACGTCGAGCACCGACACATACTATAACAAGGAGCTTTACGATACTCATCTGTTTTCACACGGAATGAAAGCATGTACAACCCGCATCTTGAATATGTATGCTTGTATGAACACCTAGTGTCTCATGCACTGATTTATTTTGACTGTCGAGTTGCTCTTGAATAGACACGCTTTCACATTGATCTAAAGCACTACATCATTTGTATATCTGATATAAATTTTGCTCTTCATATTATGAATGTAATTAAGTAAAGCCCGCAGCTCGTGGTCGTGCGGTAGCGTTCTCGCTTCCCGCGCCCGGGTTCCCGAATTCGATTCCCGGCGGGGTCAGGGATTTTCTCTGCCTCGTGATGGCTGGGTGTTGTGTGATGTCCTTAGGTTAGTTAGATTTAAGCAGTTCTAAGTTCTAGGGGACTCATGACCAATGATGTTAAGTCCCCCCCCCCCAAAAAAAAAAAGTAAAAAACATGTTTATCTACTGTAAATCGTCTGTCTGCTGCCATGAATTTACTGGTGGGTTTGGAAGCTCATTGCGCCAATTTAAACTAAAAACTAGAAGTTATTGTGCACCTTAAACTAGGCCATGAGCTACACAATATTTTTCCGTAATCCGCTATGAAGTTAAACTGACATGTTAACCCATAATACTTTAATGTACGCCCTTCACTTAGACCACGAGCACCGCATCGCTGGCGCATATGACACAATGTAGTTCATTTTATATGGTGCGAAGAATTTATGGAGTGATTTCGTATCGTCCACGGCTGCAGCCGATATTTGTCTTGCATTAGTTGCTTTGATGACCTACTTCTGTCAGGCCTTTTGATATAGCTCTGGGATGAAGGGTAATATGAACTATATTTATCGTAAACTCATATTTTAAAAAATGACTTAATCATAAGTTTACATGTAATGGATGACAATATATGCTTAACGTAAAATTTTCGTTTAAAAATGACACTATATTTTCAAAACATATTATTCTTTAAATCTGAAATTTAAGATGTTACGTAAATTGTCTCAAGATAATTGTAATGAGATTGGAGAGCAGACATAATTGCAGTGTGGCGCATGTATCGAAGTTTATCGATTATCGGACACAGCTACGTAAACAACTGTACACTTACTTATCTGTGAAAATATTTTAATAGCCAAGTAACCACTGTGGTGTCAAGCAATTAGTGGATGCTTAGACAGCCGCACAACGTGTTATATGTTTTAATTGTGTTGTTTTATTTCTGTCATGCTGATGTTCCCTGGCACTTTTTATTACACTTTGACGCAACATCAGTACGTGACTTCCATTGTTGTAATAAGAGCTACATCTAACAATGTTGCAACGGACGTTCTAACGTTGAAGTAGTGTACGCAGTGGTAATATGAAATCGGTAGACAGAAGTATGGGAATAGCTGTTATGGGCACTATGATAATAGTAAAATAGCCACTGGTATTTTCGTGACCATTTTGTTTATGTCCTCTTTCGAAAATAACATCATCAGATTCATTTAAGGAAACACCCACCATACGATGTACTGAGGTAATTTAAGTGTGCCATATTTGTTCCTGTTGAATATGGCTCACTTCACTCAGTACTTTGTATGGTGTGTGTCCCCTTGAATAAATCTGATGATGATATTTTCGGAACACGTCATTAAAAAGAGTGGTCATAAAAATATCTGTCTCTATTTTATTTTTAACATAGCGTTCATAATAGCTATTTCCATACTTATATCTACTATCATCATGGGCGCACACTTTTCAGGATTTTACATCGCAGATGCAATATATGAAATCGTGTATGTTTCAGCAATCTGCACTTGGGATGTTTGTTTTCGCAACCTTCAGATCCGGTGATGACAGCGAACATCTGTCGAAACCGGTCACATTGATAAAAACAATTTGTAGCTATCTTGGCAGATTTGATTCTTCAAGAATAATATACAAGCAACCACACAATTTTATTGCTTACTAACGGCAAGTACATGTGTACAATTTGAAAGTGTTGTTAATAAAAATTCTCTATTTAAACTAGACTGAACTGCATGTGAGTGCTTTAGTCTTTAATAAAACTTGCATCTGACTGCGTATGTAACTGAACTAAACTTTATCTGACTGCATGAAAATATTGTTGGAACATTAATACTCAAAATACACATCTGATTGCATGAAAGTTTAGTGGTAAAAATAAATGAAAGTCGCCAATGCATCTGACTGCGTCTGTGGACTTAGCTCGTGCACTCCTTCCCGTTTAGCAGATAATAAAACATATATTCAACTCAGCCGTAGTGCAATGGCATAAAATTGTCATTCTAGATAACTTTACTCATTTTGGCCCTGTTTGTTACTTAATAAAAATTCTGTCCTAATCTGAATAATTTGCCAACTGTGCAATGGCATATAGATTATTTTACTCTGATAAATGAAATTATTGGCTTCACTCATGGGAACTTTACATTAATGTACCTTTTGGTTCAATGCAAGCACAGGATGCGGAGAACGACATAAGGTGTGAGATGAAACTCTAATTTTATCTAAAAAATATTTATTGTTCAAATTTTTAAGGCACATGTGAAAAACTAAAAAAAACTTCTATAGCATGGATTTACGAGAAAGTTGCACAAAACGCTTATTGCATCAACAATGGGATTTCTGTCTAGCTTTTAGACATTATTTAACCAAAGATAACCTATTTTGTTAATTATACTTTCTAGTTTCCCCAGGTATGTGCCGAGTTTCGCTCAATATACAGCTTATTATGTGCGTAGCGCCAATTCTTACTTTGATGCTGTCATGACCCGGCTGCCTCCTGCAGGCATCTAGCTCCGCCTCGAAACACGTCTGCTGTCTCTGCGCATCTCCTCAGCACTACTCAAATTTTTACCGCGTGCACCTAGCTGCCTTAGCTGTCAAAGATCTTACCACTCGAAGATGTACTACTCGTCCAACCTTGCGGTTGGGAACTATCGACATTGTTCACGGTCTCTATCCTGATCGAATCTCAGCACATACCTTTCAAATTGTCACAGTATATAAACACCCAACATGTTCACCACTGCGAATTGGGCACGTATCATATCTTGTGTCGATGTTACTCCACGTGGCTCACAGCATTTCTAGAGCGATTTGCTGAAAGGCCGCTGTAATCTGTCTCCGTAGGTCGGTCAGATTTTGTGGTCTTTGTGGGCACACAGTTGACTTGACGTATCTCCATACACAAAAAACTGTAGGCACTAGGTCGGCGGTATAAGGAGGCCATGGGATAGGTTCAACATGGTTACAACAGCGATCATTGAATATCTGATTGTTCCAACACTATGAGAGCCAAATGCTGTGGAGCACCGTCCTGTTGATAGATGATAGAGTCCAGCATCCCATCTTCCTGTGATTGAGGGATCTCATTCTGCTCTATCATTTCAAGGTAATTGAAGGTAATTGACGGCACAAAGAGTCTTAGCTGCAATAAAAGAAAAAAACGATAACGATGTGCTGACGTCTGGAAGCTCGCACGGTCTCTATGACACTCGAAAATTTCGCATACCATATGACCTACTGAGCAAGTTGTTGTGGCTTAATGACCAATTACACTTAATAATCGAAACACAGTGAGCGTATCAACTTGTGCCTGCTTCATACAATATGTTTCTGATATCTGTTGTTTGCACTGTTGGCTTGCCTCCCCGGGCACGGCCAGTTATTGTAAATCCCGTCCTTTCACGTACGTTCCGAAGGAATTGTTCAGCAATATTGTTGAGTGGTACTGAAGATAGGTGAATAAATTAGTGAAATCAATGTGAAGTAGAAATTAGAAAATAAATGAAAAACTTAGTTTAGTTTAGAAGAGTTACACACGGGCAAACAGCAGGCGGAGCAGCAGTGACAGAAGAGCCAATGACCATGAAGTCAGCACGTTCTGGAGAAGCCATCGCCCTCCCCACATAAGCGGAAGCTGTCGATTGAGCCGTCAGGGCATCGCCCGACCGGCTCACGTCAAGAAGATTCTTCGAGAAGCTTTTCAACGAGACACAAGAGGCCATCGCCCTCCCCACATAAACGGAAGCTGTCGATTCAGCCATCAGGGCATCGCCCGACCGGTTCACGTGTTTCTAAATTGTCACATGTGATCAGAGGCCCTCGCCTACATTCCAAGAGCCAATGACTGACGTTAAGAAGATTCTTTGAGAAGCTTTTCAACGTGACAGAAGAGGCAATGACCGTGAACTCGTTCACCTCCAGTGAACTCACGTGAATAAATACGCAAGACGCAATGGGCCCAAAGAGAGTAGCAGTAGTTTTCAGTCAGTTTCGGTGCTGAAGACCGTCATGCAAGAAGAAACTACATCATACACAGACGCACCAAGCCCGCCGCTGTAATGGAATAACAAGCAGCAGCAGCGGTGCCAGAAGACAGAAGTTAAAAGGTATTTGAAGACTGATTTTTACGTACCCGGGTGACTCGTGAGGACGGGAAGGAGACGGCCTCACATCAGCAGTCGCCTGTGAGCTGGGGATGAAGATTTGACAGCCGAAGACTGGCAAGCTGGAGTCCGTTGTTCCAGTCCGGGGCACTGGCCTTCCCCCGCCGCGCCGCTCCGCTGGCCGACGCACAACACTGACATACGCGGCAGCTTAGAGAAGAGAAACACTGGGACGCCACATCCAAGGTATCAACATCCGATCCACGACTTCGCTCTCAATAATTGAACGGGCCATAGCACGATGCGCGTCTCCAGTCAACTGGGCGAGACGGCGACTCGAGATACACACCGCCACGAGTAATCAGACGCCGCCGCTGCCGCAGCAGAAGGCTTCGCAAACGACACAGCTGCCGTTCTCCGAGCCAGAACATCCAGTAAGGAAACAGTTGTACAAAACTTTCAATAAAAGTTATCTTATGTAAAAATGCTGTTTCATTCTACTCATACCCGAGCCAAGGAAGAACTCACCCTGCCCACATGTTGTTAAGAGAGAAAAATTTAATTATTTAGTATTTTCATCCTGACATAATGCTTCAGAATCAAGTGCCCTTTGCAGTAATGCTCATACTGACAATTGACTAGCATCAAAAAAAAGAAAAAGAAAGACCAGTTACATTTACTGTCAGAATTCTTACAATATATACATTACCTTAATAAATAGGCCTTTTTACTTTTCTGACGTCTTAAACGCCGGCCGCTGTGGCCGAGTGGTTCTAGGCGCTTGAGTCCGGAACCGCGCAGCTGCCATGGTTGCAGGTTCGAATCCTACCTCGGTCATGGATGTGTGTCATGTCCTTAGTTAGGTTTAAGTAGTTCTAAGTCTAGGGGACTGATTACCTCAGATGTTAAGTCCCATAGTGCTCAGAGCCATTTGAACCATTTTTTTCTTAAACAAATCACCCTGCATATGTAGGGTACTACTCACTAGGATATTATCCGGCACTAGGATTTTTTTCGTATTTATGGTACTTGATCTTAAATATCAAACTGCCAAAATCGTACAACGCAACTCTAAAAAAAGCTCGACCAAATCGAATTTGAAATTTTTATAGAGCCCTTAATATCCAATGTCTGTCCTGATAGCTGAGTGGTCAGCACGGCGTTCTGTCATGCCAAGAGGCCCGGGTTGGATTCCCAGCTTGGTTGGAGATTTTCTCCTCTCAGGGACTGGGTGTTGTGTTGTCCTCATTATCATTTCATCATCATTAGTGGAAGGCAACGAGAAACCACCACTGGAATCACTTTCCTATACGCTCATGCGGTGGACCTCTCTAGCGAGGCTCCCCCATGACAAGACCTGCCGTAAGGCAGAACACAAATATCCTACAGGAAAGTTGTGATCCCACTGGGCGACATGGCAGTGTGATAGAATGTTTTCTTACCATTTCGCTGAGCTACGTCCGTTTATTAGTCATTATAAGAGTTTATAAAAGTGAACTTTAATGTGAAGCAAAAAATACACAAAGACAAAAATTATTTGTAACTTTTTTTAAATTTATTTGCAATGAAAACTAGAATTTTGTGTTTGATATGTAATTATAAATAAGAATCCATGTACGTCTCATAAAACTGACAATTAGATATCTGTTAATTAAATTTGGCGAATTTGATATTTAAACGAAATCCGTATTCGAACTGAAATAATAGTTATTGTTGTTGGGGTCTTCAGTCCTGAGACTGGTTTGATGCAGCTCTCCATGCAACTCTATGCTGAGCAAGCTGCTTCATCTCCCAGTACGTACTGCAGCCTACATCCCTCTGAATTTGCTTAGTGTATTCATCTCTCGGTCTCCCTCTGTGATTTTTACCCTCCACGCTGCCCTCCAATACTAAATTGGTGATCCCATGATGCCTCAGAACATGTCCTACCACCCGATTTCTTCTAGTCAAGTTGTGCCACAAACTCCTCTTCTCTGCAATTCTATTCAGTACCTCCTCATTAGTTATGTGATGTATCCATCTAATCTTCAGCATTCTAATTACTGCCGAAATAATTTAATAATGACGAAAACGAGACTCTAATCAACAGCTGCCAGTCTACAGTGCTAGTGATTTTAGCCATCTGTTTGTATTTTACGCTTCACGGAAATGCTAATAGAACGTGCACATCTCTTTCAGAATTTGCACTGGCGGGCGGTGAAGCATAAAACCTCTACGTGGCTGGCGAGCATTCTACCACTTTTTCATACTGTCTGGCGAGAAAAATCGACCTCCATTTAGCATATTAAAGACGGTCGGAAAATTTCATCGTCCATTTTCTCGAGATTTCGAGTGTGTCATCAAATAATTTTGGAAGATCAGTATTTGAGTTGTGAACTTCAAGACTCATAAGTGTACAAAATTACTAAAAGTCGATTGCCGTGTGGTCTCTTTCATTAGGAAGCTGAGCTTTACGCTGGCAGTGTGGCAGTGGTCCTGGGGTGCTGCTGGCCAGTCGATGGCAGTGAACATTTTAACGCAACGGCTTCATTAGTTTCGTAACGTTCACGTTGTTTTATTACATTGTCCGCATCTCGTCTGTTGTCAGAGCAGTCGTTTAAATCCCGCAACACAGCCACGCCGGGTAGAAAAGCACGAAGGTTGCAGAGCGGCGAAAGTCAATGATCGCATCGATCCGCGGCAGTGGGTGAATGGCGCACCGCGCGTTGCCTACCCAGCAGGGGTTCGGCCGCATCTCTTCCGCGCTGCGGCGCCGCGCCCGGCGAGTTACCGCGCCGCGGCGAAAGGCCCTTCCGGTCGGCGGGCGCGCACAAAGCGGCGGCCCGGTGGCGCGTGCGCTGCGTACGCCGCCGGAGCCGGCGCTGCGTGAGTGCGTGGCACAGCGTGGCGCGATCGCTGGCCGGCCGTCCGTCCGTCAGTCCGTCCGCGCGCAGCCGAGTCGTAATTAATAGTGGCGCGCGCACAAAGGCCGGGTCGTGTCAAAGCGGGCGCCACATCACCTCACCTCACCCCGCCGCGCGGTTGCATCGCTGTCTCTCCGCCTCCAGGCGCCGGCGGCGGCCACTAATTGCGGGATGAGCAATTAATGCGCGGCTCGCTTAAATTACTCATTAGGCCCCCTGCTGCCTGGCGCCTGGCCGTGCCTCTTCGCGCCCCAATTGATAATTGCAATGGTTGCGGCCCCTGCCGGTAGAGCCCGCTGATAGTGAGTGGGTTGGCGAAGACGATTGCAGGGCACCCGGTCACCGTGTGTAGGGCTCGCGTCGAAACGGATCGAAATCCAGGCGCACCCACCTGTCTGTGGTCTCTTTCATTAAAGGACGAGTCATCGTGTCATGCTGGAATGCCTTTCAGGAATTATTCCTTGCATCACTATACAGTTAACACTGGACCTTTGTGCTGGCTTCCGAGCACGGTGATGCTCGGCGTGAGACGTCCAATAGCTGCCGTTTGATCCGCCTGCGTCACTTGGTGGCAACTTCACTACGGTACAGGATAGCTGCCCTCAGTATCAGGCGCAAACCCAGGATTCAATTCTAGTGAGGATCACTGTTATTGTTTCCTCTCGTCCCCCTATTACAACTTGCTGTCAGGCCCGTTACGGAGTCCCACACATGCCAACAATTGTGATAACTCAATGGACTGATTATTAGAAAAATAATGGCTGTAACAGGTTGCTAGAAAACGAGGAAATTTACACAAATACGTCGTGTCCCAGAAGCAGTACTCAATATTCAGTAATATGACAGTGATGAATATATGAAACAAGAAATCTACTAAATATGTGCTCTAAAATACATAACTTAAGAGCTATTAGAGCTCCATCTCTCATACTGTGAAACAAATCTCTTCTGTTGCAATCTGTTTGCTTTCCGTATTTTGGGTAGAGGTAATATAGACCAAAACAAGAAAATATTGTCAAGTAAACATGGCAATAAAATGTATATCTAAAGAGCTATGAGAATGTGTCGAGTAGAAGAGATGTATTTCACAGTAGGGAAGAAGAACAAGTACTCATATTTCTTAAGGGACGCGCTTTAAGCCCATGTTTACTCAATATTTTTTTCCCTTTGGTCCATAGTACCACCTCCCAAAATATGGAAAGCAAAGAGCTTGCAGTAGAAGAGATTTGCTTCTCGTTACCTGAGGTGAAGAAGTACTCATACATTTTAAAGTTACGGATCTTAGAGTCCACGTTTACTGTACTTTTTATCTCGAATGACCGTTCCTGGTTCAACTGTTCTCGCAATCTGAGAACCCAGTATCCCAAGGTAATTTAGGGACCATATTCTGCTCGAAAATTTCAAGTTAATCGACGGCACGAATACACTTCGCCGGCCCCAGTGGCCGAGCGGTTCTAGGCTCTTCAGTCCGGAACCGCGCGACTGCTACCGTCGCAGTTTCGAATTCTGCCTCGGACATGGATGTGTGCGATGTCCTTCGGTTAGTTAGGTTTAAGTAGTTCTAAGTTCTAGGGGACTGATGACCTTAAATGTTAAGTCCCATAGTGCTAAGAGCCATTTGAACACTCTCCTCTGCAAAATAGAATGGGTTGATAACGTTGTACCGACGTCTGGAGAGCTCGCTGGGTCTCTACGACACTCGACAATTTCGCACACCCTACAACACATTGAGCGCGTTATTGTGGCATAAAGCCCCATTTCACTTAAGAATCGAGACACAATGAGCGCGTTAACTTGCACCATCTCTATACAACGTGTTTCTGACTTCTATTTGCCCTGTGAATACTGAACATTACTCTTCGGACATCCCCCATGGAGAAAATATCGAATTAATCGCAGGACAGAGATTAGTCTTTGTTAGAAACCCGTACCGAGTGAGAAAGAAATCGGCAGTAGCATGGACTACTTAGATAAGAAGGGAACTAGAAAGTACAGCATCATAAATTGAAAAATCACAGAACGAAATATTTGAAAAAACATTGAGATGGCAAGAGAGATAAGAAATCGTAGACAACATTAACAAATGGAAGGGAAAGACAGCACCGGGAGCAGATGGAGTAGTGGAAAAATACAAAACAACCAAGACGCAACAGAAAGTTTTTATGTCAATCTAGATGGTCAATACGCAAAAAACTCTAGACAAACATTTTAAAGTATAAAGAGGTTGTTCGAAAGGAAAGATCTTTCACAGATGAAATATTTAAGATAATATCAATAATTCGCAACGGAATATTAACTAGCAAATCTGTAACAGTATGATTTATTTATTTCATGACAGCATTCGATTTTACTGACAGTAAAAGAACTAATAAACTCACTGGTGCCGGCCGCGGTGGCCGTGCGGTTCTGGCGCTGCAGTTCGGAACCGCGGGACTGCTACGGTCGCAGGTTCGAATCCTGCCTCGGGCATAGGTGTGTGTGATGTCCTTAGGTTAGTTAGGTTTAAGTAGTTCTAAGTTATAGGGGACTTATGACCTAAGACTAAAGTGCATAGAACCGCTCGGCCACACCGGCCGGAGAAATGAAACGGATCTTCACCGGTATACAGTGTAAGTCACATTATGACACTACGAAACCGGGGCTAACTTACGAGATGTTGGCAGTATGAGTCCACATGTCGGTGTGACGTTGCACCTCCTCTGGCTTGGATGTATGTAGTGATTCGGTTGGGAAGTGTGTCAGTAACCATTGTATCCTTCTAAGGGGCAAGGTACCCCACAGCGGCTATAGCTGGTCCTTGGCGTCTTGGATACTTTTAAATAAAACAGTCGATATCGCTTAATAAATTTCTTTATTTATTACGACGTTTGCCTGCTCTCATCATCCGACGTCGAAAAACTTAGAACATGCAAAAGAATATTCAGTGTTAATAGTAAAAACGTCTTCCTACTAACTTGATAAGTCAACAAAAGCAGCAACGATAAAAACAACCAAATACCATCGTACGTTCATGAAGCACAAGATTTACTTTTTGATGAAACAATTCGTTGAGAAGTAAGTTCATATTAATATGTTATCTTAGTTGTGAAGAGCAGCGAAAATGACGTTAGGATATTTGCCCCTGAAAGATACATCTTACGCAAAGTTTTAATGGAACGAACTTATTTTAGTTAGTTATATCTTAATAAGATTGCCAATTTTTGACAGAAACTTAAGACAAAGTTTATGTGGCAACCATCAGTACAGCACAATGTACGAAATTCTACCCGAAAGATAAACGTGAAACACATTTTTCGTTTATTTTCCTTTTTCAATTCTCAGCCATGTGATCAATATGTATGAGTGCGGTCGGGCTGTATAATTTATATGCAAATCTTTTGTTTTCGTGTACAGAGCCCGGCGGGCCGGATTAAATGGACAAGCAGGAAGTGCGGAGATGGGAGTGCGCTGGAGGGGGAGGAGCACTGGGCTGACGCGCGTCGCCAATGCGGCGCCTTCTGGGCGAGAGCCGGGCTTGGGTGCGCACATCCGGAGGTAGCAACAGCGGTATCGGTTCCAGTCAACGCTCAACGTGTTACCAACTGGGGAAGACTACAATGATGTAACAAAAGCCATGGGATACGACCGAATACTGTGTCAGACCTCCATTGGTCCGGCTCACTGCAGCGACTCGACGTGGCATGGACTATACAAGTCGTTGGAAGTCCCCAGCAGAAATACACTAGTGGCCATTAAAATTGGTACACCACGAAGATGACGTGCTCCAGACGCGAAATTTAACCGACAGGAAGAAGATGCTGTGATATGCAAATGATTAGCTTTTCAGAGCATTCGCACAAGGTTGGCGCCGGTGGCGACAACTACAACGTGTTGACATGGGGAAGTTTCCAACATATTTCTCATACACAAACAGCAGTTGACCAGCGTTGCCTCGTGAAACGTTGTTGTGGTGCCCCGTGGAAGGAGGAGAAATGCGTACCATCACGTTTCCCACTTCGATAAAGGTTGGATTGTAGCCTATAGCGATTGCGGTTTATCGTACCGCGACATTGCTGCTCGCGTTGGTCGAGATCGAATGACTGTTAGCAGAATATGGAATCGGTGGGTTCAGGAGTGTAATAGGGAACGCCGTGCTGGATCCCAACGGCCTCGTATCACTAGCAGTCGAGATGACAGGCATCTTATCCGCATGGCTGTAACGGATCGTGCAGCCACCTCTCGATCCCTGAGTCAACAGATGGGGACGTTTGCAAGACAACAACCATCTGCACGAATAATTCGACGACGTTTGGAGCATCATGGACTATCAGCTCTGAGGCCGTGGCTGCTGTTACCCATTACGCTGCATCACAGACAGGAGCGCCTGCGATGGTGTACCCAACGACGAACCTGGGTGCACGAATGGTAAAACGTCACTTTTTCGGGTGCATCCAGGTTCTGTTTACAGCATCATGATGGTCGCACCGTGTTTGGCGACATCGCGGTGAACGCACATTGGAAGCATGTATTTGTCATCACCATACTGGCGTATTACCCGGCGTGATGGTATGGGGTTACCTCTTGTTCGCATTGACGGCACTCTGAACAGTGGACATTACATTTGAGATGTGTTACGACCCGTGGCTCTACACTTCATTCGACTCCTGCGAAACCCTTCATTTGAGCAGGATAATGCACAACCGCATGTTGCAGGTCCTGTACGGGCCTTTCTGGATACAGAAAATGTTCGACTGCTTCCCGGGCCAGCACATTCTCCAGATCTCTCACCAATTGAAAACGACTGGTCAATGGTGGCCGAGCAACTGGTTCGTCACAAAACGGAAGTCACTTCTCTTGATGAACTGTAATATCGTGTTGAAGCTGCATGGGCAGCTGTACCTGTACACGCCATCTAAGCTCTGTTTGAGTCAATGCCCAGGCGTATCAAGGCCGTTATTACGGTCAGAGGTGGTTGTTGTGGGTACTGATTTCTCAGGATATATGCACCCAATTTGAGTGAAAATGTAATCACATGTCAGTTCTAGTATAACATATTTGTAAAATCAATACCCGTTAATCATCTACGTTTCTTCTTGTTGTAGCAATTTTAATGGCCAGTAGTGTAGTAAGCCATGCTGCCTCTATAGCCGTCCATGACTGCGAAAGTGTTGCCGTTGCACGAACTGACCTCTCGATTATGTCCCATAAATGTTCGATGGTATTTATGTCGTGCTATCCCGGTAACCCAGTCACTCGCTCGAATTGCCAGAACGTTCTTCAAACCTATCGCTAACACCTGTGGCCCGGCAATATGTTAGGGAACAGGAAGTCCATGAATGGCTGCGAGTAGTCTCGAAGTAAAAACAACCATTTCCTGTAAACGACCGGTTTAGTTGGACTAAGCGACCCAGTCATTACAAGTAAACACTGCCCTCACCATTATACAGCCGCCACCAGCTTGCACAGTGGCTTGTTGGCAACTTTGGTCCATGTCTCGGTGGAGAATTCACCACACTCGAACCCTACCTTCAACTCTTACCAACTGAAATCGGGGCTCATCTGACCATGCAACGGTTTTCAGATCGTGTAGGTTCCAACCGATTGGGTCACGAGCCAGGAGAGGCGCTGCAGGCGATGTCGTTCTATTAGCAAAGGCACTCGCGGCTGTCATCTGCTGCCATAGCCCATGAATGCCACATATCACCACGCTGTCCTAACAGATACATTCGTCGTACGTCCCACATTGATTTCTATGGTTATTTCATGCAGAGTTGCTTATTTATTATCACTGAAAACCCTACACAAACTCCGTTGCTCTGTCACGTTAAGTTAAGAGGCCTTTGGCGACTGCATTGTCTATGGTCAGAGGTAATGCCTGAAATTTGTTTTTCTCGGTTCACTCGACACACCGTGGATCTCGAAATATTGAATTCCCTAACGATTTCCGAAATGAAATTTTCCATGCGTCCAGCTCCAGCTACCATTCCTTGCTCAGAGCCTGCTAATTCCGGTCGTGTGGTCATAATCACATCGTAAGGCTTTCCATATGAATCACCTGAGCACAAATGACATTTCCACCAAAACCTTCCCCTTTTACACCTTGTGTGCGCGATACTACCGCCGTCTGTATATGTGCATATCGCTATCGCGTGGCTGTATCACGTCAGTGTATGAGAAACTGTTGTAGAAGACACCAACGACACATTATTCTGCTTAAATTCGCTTTTATTCGACAAATAACTGTACTGTTATCACTGCCTCTATATAAACGATTTGGGAGACGATCTAAGTGTCCTTCTTACATTATTTGCAGGTGATGCTGTCATTTACCATCTAGTTAAGTCATCAGAAGATCAAAACCAATTGCAAAATTATTTAAGTATTGTATCTCTGCGATGTAATAAGTGGAAATTGACCCTATATAATGAAAAGTGAGAGTTCATCCACACGAGTACTAAAAGGAATCCGCTAAATTTCGGTAACGCGATAAATCATGCAAATATAAAGGCAGCCAATTCGACTAAATACCTAGGAACTAGAGTTATAAATAACTTAAACTGGAACTGTCTCATTGATAATGTTGGGCGAAAGCAAACCAAATACTGCGTTTTATTGGCAGAACGTTTACAAGATGTCACAGGTCTACCAAAGAGGCTGCCTACTCAACGCTTTTGGTCTTACGTCAGAGCGGTAGGTGGATCAAAACAAAATGTCCAGACACTCTGTGACCAAACAGAGGATGACAGACTAAAGGCCGAAATACTAAATATCTTTTTCCAAAGCTGTTTGACAGAGGAAGACTGCACTGCAGTTCCTTCTCTAGATTGTCACACAGATGACAAAATGGTAGATATCGAAATAGACGACAGAGGAATAGTGAAACAATTAAAATCGCTCAAAAGAGGAAAGGCCGCTGGACCCTATGGGATACCAGTTAGTACGCGAAGGAACTTGCCACCTTCTTGCAGCGGTGAACCGTAGGTCTCTAGAAGAGCGTAGCGTTCCAAAGATTGGAATAGGGCACGGGACATTCCCGTTTTCAAGAGGGTAAGTCGAACAGAAGTGCAGAACTATAGACCTATAACGTCAATCAGTTGTAGAATTTTGCAACACGTATTGTGTTCGAGTATAATGACTTTTCTGCAGACTAGAAACCTACTTTGTAGGAATCAGCATGGGTTTCGAAAAACACGTTCGTGTGAAACCCAGCTCGCGCTATTCGTCCACGAGACTCAGAGAGCCATAGACACGGTTTCCCAGGTGGATGCCGTGTTTCTTGACTTCCGCAGGGCGTTCGATACAGTTACCCACAGTCGTTTAATGAACAAAATAAGAGCATATGGACTATCAGACCAATTGTGTGATTGGATTGAAGAGTTCCTAGATAACAGAACGCACCATGTCATTCTCAATGGAGAGAAGTCTTCCGAAGTAGGAGTGGTTTCAGGTGTGCCGCAGGGGAGTGTCGTAGGACCGTTCCTATTCACAATATATATAAATGACCTTGTGGATAACATCGCAAGTTCACTGAAGCTTTTTTCGGGTGATGATGTGGTATATCGAGAGGTTGTAACAATGGAAAATTGAACTGAAATGCAGGAGGATCTGCAACGAACTGACGCATGGTGCAGGGAATGACAATTGAGTCTCAATGTAGACAAGTGTAATGTGCTGCGAATACATAGAAAGAAAGATCCTCTATCATTTAGCTACAATATAGCAGGTGAGCAACTGGAAACAGTTAATTCCATAAATTATCTGGGAGTAGGCATTAGGAGTGATTTATAATGAAATGATCATATAAAGTTGATCGTCAGTAAAGCAGATGCCAGACTGAGATTCATTGGAAGAATCCTAAGCAAATGCAATCCGAAAACAAAGAAAGTCGGTTACAGTACATTTGTTCGCCCACTGCTTGAATATTGCTCACCAGTGTGGGATCCGTACCAGATAGGGTTGATAAGAGATAGAGAATATCCAACGGAGAGCAGCACGCTTTGTTACAGGATCATTTAGTAATCGCAAAAGTGTTACGGAGGTGATAGATAAACTCCAGTGGAAGACTCTGCAGGAGAAACGCTCAGTAGCTCGGTCTTTTGTTGAAGTTTCGAGAACATACCTTCACCGAAGAATCAAGTAGTGTATTGCTCCCTCCTACGTATATCTCGCGAAGAGAACAGGAGGATAAAATCAGAGAGATTAGAGCCCACACAGAGGCATACCGACAGTCCTTCTTTCCACGAACAATACGAGACTGGAATAGAAAAAATAGCTCTGAGCACTATGGGACTCAACTGCTGTGGTCATTAGTCCCCTAGAACTTAGAACTACTTAAACCTAACTAACCTAAGGACATCACACACACCCATGCCCGAGGCAGGATTCGAACCTGCGACCGTAGCAGCAGCGCGGCTCCGGACTGGAGTGCCTAGAACCGCACGGCCACCGCGGCCGGCCTGGAATAGAATAGAGAAGCGATAGAGGTACTCAAGGTACCCTCCGCCACACACCGTCAGGTGGCTTGCGGAGTATGGATGTATATGTAGATGTAGAACGCTTGCCCGTCCTCTACTCAGAGTACGCGGTGTGGGATAATTACCACATAAGATTGACGGAGGGCATCGAAAATGTTCAAAGAAGCTCGTTTTGTGTTATCGCGAAATAGGGGAGAGAGTGTCACGGGTATAATACGTGAGTTGGAGTGTCAATCATTGATACAAAGGCGTTTTTCATTCTAGCGAAATATTTTTAGGACATTTCAATCTCCTTTTTCCACCCCATGTGAAAATTTTTGGTTGAAACCGCCTACATAGTGAGAAATGAACATCATGTAACATAGGGGAAACGAGAGCTCGGACGGAGAAATTGAAGAGTTCTCTTTCCCGCGAGTTGTTAGAGTGTGGAACGGTACAGAATTAGCTTGAATGTTGTTTGATGAACTCTCTGCTAGGCGCTTAAGTCTGAATTGCTGAGTGGTCGTGTAAATATAGATAAGGATGTAGGGTGCCTCTGGAATAACAGTATATTATAGCAATTTCTAACTTTCTGTTTTTTATTTTGTTTCTTTTTTATGGCACGCAGAAGTTTTTCATTTAGTTTTTGTGGAACCCTCTTATAGATGTGGATGAGGGACTTCAGCTGGTCAGTACCGCATAGAAAAAGTATACCAACAGCCGTAATTTTTCCTAAAAGTTCTGTAGTTAGAGCAAGCAGTTTCGACGCTTCATTAGCATATCTTCAGACATCACTGCGAAAAACGAATGGAGACATTCAAATATTGTCACACATAGAGTAGGTAGTGTTCAGTTGTTTTGAGGTTGGAGTGTTCATATCGAATAAATACGAATCCACGGTATGCTACAGTATGTGCGTGCCAATGACTGAATGTCTCTAACAGTTTTCCCACAGGAGCCTGAAGATGACGCTAATGAAGCATCGAAACTGAAACAAAATTAAAAGAGATATAAAAGATGCAATTAATCAAGAAATAAATTAGTTACAAACACGTAGTATTCAGAGATGACGGCTACAATGCAATGCTGTCATCTGAGATAATGTTTGTTGCAATCGCATGAACCGGTTAAAATTGTTAATGCATAGGTCCATTGCGAAAAAGTTTATCACAGTACAATATTAACTTATGTGGTTTTAAAGACAATATTGTTCTGTATTTGAATGTGTCTTGTTTTCTGGGATCGTCGGTGTATATCAGATTCGCTGTAATATGAAACTGTGGTTTATTGTCAAAGTTCAGATATTTGTAATTGGCTATCTTTTAGGTTATCTGGCACTCTGACGTTTCTTGGAGTTTCTCTTACACAAAGTGGATGCGATAAAGAGCCAACCAAATTTTCAGCTTGGGGATTTTCCACATTGCCGGCCACGTGCTCCTTGTCTCATTACTAGCTGGCGTGGAGTGTTCACTGCAGCCCGCCTTGAGCTCACGGCCCTCTAACATTGAGCCATACATCCAATTCATTTTAGGAGCTCTATGTGGCCGATTAGCTCGCCTACATTTAAGTAACGTTACGCACCTCCAATCAATGTGACACATTAGACTGCTAATTTGGCACGTAAAGTAGCACCAAATTTGATATGTATAACGTAATAAATACGTACCTAACCATGCATTGAACTACATGTTTTATCTCCATAGAGGATGGTGTATGAAACAGCAGGTACCTCGTACCTCACAGGATATGTCATATTATCAGCATAAATTTTCTAAATCTTACATAAGTTATAAAATTACAGCACATTAATTGAATTTCAAAATGAAGACATAACGTTCATGCAACTTTAGAATCGGCTCAATCTCTCGAAAAGCTTTTCAGCGCGTATGCGCTCACTTAATAGCAGTTTCTTGCTGTGACCACATCGTACCATTTCACCATCACCAACATAGCACGTGATCGGTGTTCTGGCGTCGAAGACCAGATCGTTCGCAGTTCAGCTGCCTCTGCAAAATTTCATGAGCTCTGGGCCACGTACTTCGCTGAAACACGCATCAATCCGCAGTCACCGTTAGTGTTGAAGGACGCTAGCAGTCGAACTACGACTGTGGCGCAATTGCCAGTAATCGAATGGCTCCCCGAATCCCGGTAGATCAGGCACTGAACGCCCTCCCCAATGCTACCGACACATTCACAAACAGGATGGCAAACAAAAACACTCTGCCCACGTTCCCATTAAGAAACACTTCTTTCGTGCTATGAAACTTGTTCGACACCATAAATCAATAAACTTTTTTTTCATTTTTCTACAATTTTGCCGCATCTAATTAAAAACTTTAAAATTGATACTAACCTGCTAAAATAACAAATATTATAGAACTACTCAACGAAATGTACCCCGGTAACTTAGCTTAGAGCTTGCATGTACCTACATGTATTGTTCTCAGAAGCATTTAAAATTTTATTGAGGTCTGATGACCTCCATACACAAAATTATGTGCGAAAAATAATTACAAATAAACTAAACATATTATACGAAATCGCCATCCAAAATACTACAAGCAACATATATAAATAACCCTTTGAAATTTCACCCCCATACCTTATGTACAATACACTCAGTCGTCTCTTATATAAATAACGAAATTAGCTTATTTCCGCCGACTTTCTGGCACCAAGATTTGTGCGGCCAATATGTACTTTTTCTTGCATTAAACTGCGCTTTCTTACTTTTGTCATTTATACTTAAAATTTACGAAATTACTTTTTACACAAAATAGAAATGGCCCCAAGTTCTTTTAAAACATACGCATGAAATTTCACTTATTTATAAACTTACATTAGTATTGGTTAAAAACAGTCCTGGTTGCAATTTTAGTTTGTTTTTTATTTTTCAACGACGCGTTTCGCTTTATTTAGGCATCTTCAGGTTATCTTTCTAGATAGACGCGAGAGGCACCAAAATCTGTATAACGCGTTCCCGTTCACAGTAGCGAGTAACAGTAAGATGGGGGCTCAGGTAGTAAGCATATTGCGCCACAGCGTCGTGTTAAACTAAAACTGCAACCAAAACTGTTTTTAACCAATACTGTTAAGCACTGGTTTGTTGGTACGCCACATATACACTTACATTAATACACGCCACTGTTTCACTCACAAGTTGCCACTCTGCCACCGTTGACTCCTACATACATCCCGCCAACGTTAATACGTTCTGAAACTCACTGTTTCCCTTTTTTCACCTGCTCAAAAGCGAGCCCTCTTTCCTCGTTCACCAACGGACTCTGTCGTTTACAGACAAAATTTGTGATTACCGCTGGAACAGCAGTTCTAGATTAGAGAAACGGACATTCTCTCTCTCTCCATCATCACCACTCACTTCACTTACAAGATGCACAATTGTAATTGCACCCCACTCTAAACACTGTTCCCTCAAAAGATCGTTTTCAGCGTCCCTTCCCTTTTCTTCCATATTTATGGTACATATTATGATTTCAGAACAATCCTCAATCTCATTATCCACTCTCAGATTTTCCTGCTCAACTGTAGCTCATCTCTAGGATTTAAATCACCTTCAAAACCCACCGTTTCATCATCCTCGTCAGTAACAGATATACCGGTTGCTTCCTCTGATTTAACGAGGTCAGTAGCTGCAACATTCTCATAATTAACCACACCACTTACAACTTCGTCTCTCTTAAACAAATACTCCATTTTCGCCGAATCCCTGCAAACATTATCACAACTGACTCCATTACTATCTTACAGTAATTTATAAGAATCATTAATTAAAACATACATTACATCCGTCGATACATTACAGAAATCACTTCCAATAACTCCGTGAACCTTCGCCGATACATTACATAAATTGCCACTATTGCATCGCTCAACATTAGAAATCACAGTACTCCTGAATTTCACCAACTCGAATCCGACACTGTTTCCATCTGTAAGTAGGCTGTTTAGGTTTTTTTATTGGTAACGGCACCTCTGTATGAAAATCACTGGCTGTGCTGTGTGCAGTCTGTGGCTGCTTTGCATTGTTGTAATACTCGCCATTGTAGTGTTAGGCAGCTGGCTGTGAACAGCGCGTAGCGTTGCGCAGTTGGAGGTGAGCCGCCAGCAGTGGTGGATGTGGGGAGAGAGATGGCGGAGTTTTGAAATTTGTCATGAACTGCTATATTTATATATGATGATATCAAGGTAAATACATTGTTTCTTCTCTATTAATATCTTTCATTTG
Source organism: Schistocerca piceifrons (assembly GCF_021461385.2). Lineage (NCBI taxonomy): Eukaryota > Metazoa > Arthropoda > Insecta > Orthoptera > Acrididae > Schistocerca > Schistocerca piceifrons. The sequence goes on from NC_060141.1 coordinate 87,963,034, forward strand.
CTAACTATCCCTATCAGTAGTTAGTGACTTCCATAGTTTGAATCTTTTATTTAGCTGGCAGTAGTGGCGCTCGCTGTATTGCAGTAGCTTGAGCAGCGAAGATTTTTGTGAGGTAAGTGATTTGTGAAAGGTATAGGTTAATGTTAGTCAGGGCCATTCTTTTGTAGGGATTTTTGAAAGTCAGATTGCGTTGCGCTAAAAATATTGTGTGTCAGGTTAAGCACAGTCGTGTACAATTGTTCAAAAGGGGACGTTTCACATCACATTTCCTCCCCTATCAGATGCCTTCTCCACCTTATGCTTTAACACACCGTTTAGCATTCTTTCAGATTCACCCCTCAACATCCACTCAAAACTTATGTTCTCATCAAGAGCAATCGGTTCACTTTCATGAACTGAAATAAATGCACAAACTCCTTCCTCCGAGACCTAAATCAACAGCTTCGAGCTTCGGTCTTCGCAATATCAGCGCCTAAAACATCAACTTTACTTTCCGTAACACAAAATCACCCACAACCGCCGATACATAATAAAAGTCATCACCATCTGATGAGACAATTGCTACGTCGCCTTCACAAATACTTTCACATATTTTCGTCGATACAACATCTACATTACTTTCATCTGCATTACTATAATTGTTGCTACTGAGTAGTGCCTAGATAATTCGTCACACATTCCATCTCCACCAAATTCAGACCATAGAATCTTTCTCAAGCAAACAGTCCATCATTGACTTCCCTTTCACCAAATAAATTCCTCAGCCCGATATCATCATTATCAAATCTCTCAACAAATTTAAAAATTTCCTTACCCCCTCTTTATGTTTACGCTGCTTAAAATTATGCTCCATTTTACTCTTACTCGTTATAACCTACATCTCTAAGTTTGTCGCTGCTTTGCTGAATATCCGACAACCAAATAATTTATAAAATGACTTTTCCCTTTCATTTCAGGTTTATTTCACAGCCCATGACATTATGCGATGTCTAATTTACCGACCTCTTATTCTGGCGTTGCATTTCATGAGACCTGTCATATCCTCGTTCCCGGCTTTGATTTACGTTACAGATCCGTTTCCCCTTTGAAAATTATTATTACGTTGATAATTATTTATGTTATGATTATTATATTTTTTCTGGATATTACTTTTGTTCCCGTACTGGTACCCACTTCTACTGTTTAAATTATTATGCTTGAATTTCAAAGCCTGTTCAAGTTTCTCAGTAAAACCTATAAACTCATCAGTGTAATTTAACGGACTATGGACAAGGTTCCATTGTAAATATACCGGTAAGACTATCTTGAGCGTCGTCATTTAAATCAGCACTCCCAGTGGACGATTTATATACGTCAGCTTAGAGAGCTCACGCACACAAAAGTCTTGCATTGACTCACTTCCGTGTTAGTAACGACGACCATTCAGGAATTTATTCTGAAGTCACGTTTGTTTCGCTTCAATTCTCAAACATTTAGTAGGAAATAAATGAAGCATAATTCAGCTGCCTATGATTTTGCATTGCTCTCTACATCTACATTTATACTCCACAAAGCCACCCAACGGTGTGTGGTGGAGGGCACTTTACGTGCCACTGTCATTAACTCCCTTTTCTGTTCCAGTCGCGTTGAAAGGTATGTGCTGAGATTCGATCAGGATACAGCCAGTGAAAAATGTCGATAGTTCCCAACCGCAAGGTTGGACGAGTAGTATATCTTCGTGTAGTAAGATCTTTGACAGCTAACAGAGCTAGGTGCACGCAGTAAAAGTTTGAGTAGTGGTGAGGAGATGCGCAGACACAGCAGACGTGTTTCGAGTCGGAGCTAGATGCCTGCAGGAGGTAGCCGGGTCGTGACAGCATCAAAGTAAGAATTGGCGCTACGCACATAATAAGCTATATATTGAGCAAAACTCGGCACATACCGGGGGAATATAGAAAGAATAATTTATAAAATAGGTTTTTTTGGTTAAATAATGTCTAAAAGCTAGATAGAAATCACATTGTTGGTACAAAAAGCGTTTTGTGCAACTTTCTCGTAAATCCATGCTATAGAAGGTTTTTTTTTTAGGTTTTCACATGTGCCTTAAAAGTTTGAACAATATATATTTTTTAGATAAAAAAACAATCTACTAGGTCATTTATATGTATTGTGAAAAGCAATGGTCCCGTAACACTCCCCTGTGGCACGCTAGAGGTCACTTTAACGTCTGTAGACGTGTCTCCATTGACAACAACATGCTGTGTTCTGTTTGCTAAAAACTCTTCAATCCAGCCACACAGCTGGTCTAACATTCCGTAGGCTCTTACTTTGTTTATCAGGCGACAGTGCGCAACTGTATCGAACGCCTTCCGGAAGTCAAGGAAAATAGCATCTACCTGGGAGCCTGTATCTAATATTTTCTGGGTCTCATGAACAAATAAAGCGAGTTGGGTCTCACACGATCGCTGTTTCAGGAATCCATGTTGATTCTTACAGAGTAGATTCTGGGTTTCCAAAAACGACATGATACGCGAGCAAAAATCATGTCCTAAAATTCTACAACAGATCGACGTCAGAGATATAGGTCTATAGTTTTGCGCATCTGCTCGACGACCCTCCTTGAAGACTGGGACTACCTGTGCTCTTTTCCAATCATTTGGAATTTTCCGTTCCTCTAGAGACTTGCGGTACACGACTGTTAGAAAGGGGCTAAGTTCTTTCGCGTACTCTGTGTAGAATCGAATTGGTATCCCGTCAGGTCCAGTGGACTTTCCTATGTCGGGTGATTCCAGTTTCTTTTCTATTCCTTGGACGCTTATTTCGATGTCAGCCATTTTTTAGTTTGTGCGAGGATTTAGAGAAGGAACTGCAGTGCGGTCTTCCTCTGTGCAACAGCTTTGGAAAAAGGTGTTTAGTATTTCAGCTTTACGCGTGTCATCCTCTATTTCAATGCCATCATCATCCCGGAGTGTCTAGATATGCTGTTTCGAGCCACTTACTGATATAACGTAAGACCAGAACCTCCTAGGATTTTCTGTCAAGTCGGTACATAGAATGTTACTTTCGAATTCACTGAACGCTTCACACATAGCCCTCCTTACGCTAACTTTGACATCGTTTAGCTTCTGTTTGTCTGAGAGGTTTTGGCTCCGTTTAATCTTGGAGTGAAACTCTCTTTGCTTTCGCAGTAGTTTCCTAACTTTGTTGTTGAACCACGGTGGGTCTTTCCCGTCCCTCACAGTATTACTCGGCACGTACCTGTCTAAAACGCATTTTACGATTGCCTTGAACTTTTTCCATAAACACTCAACATTGTCAGTATCGGAACAGAAATTTTCGTTTTGATCTGTTAGGTAGTCTGAAATCAGCCTTCTATTACTCTTGCTAAACAGATAAACCTTCCTCCCTTTCTTATATTCCTACTAACTTCCATATTCAGGGATGCTGCAACGGCCTTATGATCACTGATTCCCTGTTCTGTACATACAGAGTCGAAAAGTTCGGGTCTGTTTGTTATCAGTAGGTCCAAGATGTTATCTCCACGAGTCGGTTCTCTGTTTAATTGCTCGACGTAATTTTCGGATAGTGCACTCAGTATAATGTTACTCGATGCTCTGTCCCTACCACCCGTCCTAAACATCTGAGTGTCCCAGTCTATATCTGGTAAATTGAAATCTCCACCTAAGACTATAACATGCTGAGAAAATTTATGTGAAATGTATTCCAAATTTTCTCTCAGTTGTTCTGCCACTAATGCTGCTGAGTCGGGAGGTCGATAAAAGGAGCCAATTATTAATCTAGCTCGGTTGTTGAGTGTAACCTCCACCCATAATAATTCACATGAACTATCCACTTCTGCTTCACTACAGGATAAACTACTACTAGCAGCGACAAACACGCCACCACCGGTTGTATGCAATCTATCCTTTCTAAACACCGTCTGTTCCTTTGTAAAAATTTCGGCAGAATATTACCTCTGGCTTCAGCCAGCTTTCTGTACCTGTAACGATTTCAGCTTCGGTGCTTTCTATCAGCGCTTGAAGTTCCGGTACTTTACCAATGCAGCTTCGACATTTTACAATTACAATACCGATTGCTGCTTGGTCCCCGCATGTACTGACTTTGCCCCGCACCCTTTGAGGCTTTGCCCTTTCTGTACTTGCCCGAGGCCATCTAACCTCTCAAGACGGCTTTTAGCGAAGTTAGTCTTTGCCTCTTCCGTCATTCCTCTCACAAAACTGTCTTTACACGCAGCAAGAAAATCAGTTGCATGGTATTTTGTACCAATTCCAAAACCCGTTGGTATTCCTGAATTAACCCACGGGTCACCTATCGTGATAGTAACCTGATTTGTTGCTTAAGAATTTAATTCTGCCCTCGTGTCTTTAATCTGCTGTTCATCCTACACAGCTTCTTTACTTCATCTTGATTCAAAATGTTTTCTGTTTTTAAGCACCTCTTTTTCACATTGTTCTACTGCGCCTGACAAGGTGTTAACAGATTTACTGATCACGTCCTCTACCGCATTTGGACTCTGTACACAAATTTTCAGTTCGTCCTGTATCTTTCACAATTTGTTACCAAAATATTTTTCTCTGTGTCGACTCTGGTGTTACCGAAGCCAACCGCCTCAGAAATTCTGCCTACATCTGCCCTTATGTCTTCTAATATTGAATTAGTATGAGATTTAATTTTCTTCACCTCAGCTTTTAAACTTTCTGCTACACTTGTCTCTACCGAACCTATCTGTGTGTTTATTGAACGTGTCTCTGTACCCAACATTCCCATTTTAGATTAAAACTTGTCAGGATTTCCCTTAACCACGCCATTGAATTATGTGTGATTACTTCTACCTTCTGCGATTTCGTCCTATTTGCTCTTCGAATGTCGTCAACACTACCAAGTTTATATTTTGGATTACGTGGCCAACTCACATTATGTGAATCACACCCGCTGGGTGATTGCTCAATCATTGGAAGCTCCATTACAGATGGTAACACTGTGGGCTTCCACGAATTAAGGTTAAAGATGGCAGTATTTATCTTATCGGTCATGTGGCTGTCTCTGCTGTACTGTTGCTGCTTGAAGTGTCAATGCAGCCGATGAACGCGAGGTCAAGGGTAGTTCTCGTGGCCGCCGCTTCCGATGTGCTACCGTTGAAAACGCAGCTGCTGCTGGTCGCTGTAGACTCAGACTCAGCATGCCTCTGCGTAACCTTCTTCTTCAGTTCCGTGGCTAACTTCCCCACATCTAGGTTTTGCTACCGATTATCACGCACGCAGTTGCTGCAAAATCTCATGCTCAGAGACCCCATGCAAACTGCCAACACGTAGTAGGTTTGGACTTAGATCATAGAGTACTGTAACGTCTTATAATTACAATTACAGTTCTTTGTTCTTCCAAACAGCAGTCCATATGAGCAGACCAGTTGCGTCTTCATCTGCGGTTCCTCATACTCAAGGTGCTGGTGCTATAAGTGTCTCTGTTTAAGAAGAACAGTTCGATGGAATCGTGGGATCCAGCCGCACAAGTGTGCTTTCATACCCAACAGCTAATTCGCTGCAAATAATAACCCATAGCTGTGATACTGCAGTTAGATAGTCTATGCAGTGACTAGAATGGCGAGTTAATAAAATACACAGAAATATAAAATAAAAGATATACGAATATTTAATAAAAAGTGTTCTCTAACTAATGAAGACGACAGAGAATTACGTCGAATAATGTTTATTCAGGAAAGGACATCTAAAGTAAATAGGAAGTGGTGCTATGATATTGAGTCAAAATACAGAAAATACTCTTATCAAAAATAGTAAAGTTGCTTTCAGAGCACTAAAAGAGTGGGAGCAAAATCCCCAAAATAAATATTCATCAAAGACTCACGAAAACTAAGTCTATATCGTGATCACAATACACAAAAAATCCTCCATCTGAAATTATTTCAGAGTTCAATATGATGATCCACGAAGTAATACACGCAATAGGAAGAATAGTAATTCATACTCTGTCCATTTTCAGTTCCCTTAATCAAGCAGCAAAAGTTAGAGATCTACTCTGGAGCACATTCAGACCTCTCAAAATATGAAGTCCCTTCAAAAGTTGTGTATTGTAGCCGCCGTGCACCACACAGAATTAGTCACTTATGTGACCGTAATCATGCACATTATCATTAAATAAACAATTTAAATAAATTTAAATAATCAAATATCTTAAACATTCAGTCACACTCAGATTATTCAAAAATGACTCGAAGCACAATGGGAGTTATCATGTTACGTCATCAGTCCCCTAGACTTACAACTACTTAAACCTACTAACCTAAGACATCACACAAATCCATGCCCGAGGTAAGATTCGAACCTGTGACCAAAGCAGCCGCGTGGTTCCGACCTGAAGCGCCTAGAAACGCTCGGCCACCGCGGCTGGCTCAGATTATTCAAAATACTTACGAATAAAAGTTTCTTCATTAATAAATAAGGCAGAATTCTAGTACAAGTGCGCTTACGTTACATGACAACAGATTGTCGCTAAAAATTGCATGCAATTATTTATGGCGACTTGCAGAAGCATTTTATGACACTAATTTTAACTGTGGTGTACACTAAAGCATTTGACTGACCACTTTTAAATTAACACAGGTTTTTAATGGTACTTGCAGTCAACGTTTAAATAAAGTTATTGGCAAAATAGTAAATTGTTCATTTAATGAAAACACAATTGTACTAATATGTAAGGTACCGATGCTGTGTTCATTTGCTGTGTAGATGTGGAAAATATGACGCTCTGACAAACATCTTCTTTATAGAAAAACGTATTAAAGATATAATTAATCAAGAAATAAAATAGATACATATAAACAGCTTTCAGAGATGATGGCTGTAATGCAATACTATCATCAGAGATACAGTTTGTTACAATCGCTTGAACCAGTGAAAAATTGTGAAAATGTTTATCACTGTAAAATATTAAATTCTGTAGTTTTAAAAATAATATTATTTTGTTACTGGATGTGCCTTGTGTTTCTGCTATCACCAAGATTTTCCTAATTGTTGTAATACGTAACTGTGATTTATGATTGAAGTTCAGAGAGCTGTAACGTGGAGATCTTTTAGATTGTCTGACACTCGGTCACTTCTTGGTGCAGCTCCTGCACAAAGCCCATGTGAGTGACAGCCATACAAATTTTCACCTTAGGGATTTTCTCAGTTTCTGGCTACGTGCCCCTTGTCTCATACCGAGCCTCCACTGCGGCCCGTCCTGAGCATTAGGCCCACTAGCGTCCAAACGTACATCAAATTCATCCTACCACATTGCAATTCTAGTCAGAAAATTAGCTGACCTGCATACACTTAACGTTGCACACAGAACAGCCAGAAACAACAACCACGGTAGTTTATGAACGGTCGGAAATACAAATCAGACACGACAACACAAGAACAGAATTTAACTTTACGCTATCCGGAACAGAACAGAACTGAAGCACGAGGAGCTGAAAGCTATTTTTTTTTTTCTTTTTTTTTTAAAAAAAGGAAGTAGTCCACGTAAAACAAAGCAAAACCATGAGAAAACACTAAAATCCTGAAACGTTTGTTATTTCACAGAAAGATTTATTCCCATAAGAAAATTAGGGAATAGTAATTGTGGGGTTCTGCCCACTCGTCGCTTATAGCATGCCTAAAGGATGCTCCATTCTCGGAATGCTGTACAACAATTCAAGCAAATCACATTAATAGTTTTTATTACGAATAAGAAGATTGACAATACTTAACTCTGAATTTACAGTGGTGTCGCAAGCGATGGGCGACATGCAAAAAATCAAAGTCCTTTGCTGTATATAAGGTCCATGTAAGCAACTGATATGGATCACACGTCACTGCTGTCGTACTGCTCTCCCAGTACTGTGCCAATACTGTCCGCCACAGGCTGTCAGGAGCGGCGCTTATATTCTCTTCGGCTAGAGGGCGCTCCTGTCGTGGTTCTAACAACGTTCCCATAACAAAGGTCAAAAATTAATTATAATTGTAGTGTTGCGCACGCTGCTAAATATTGCATTTTCGGGCAACAACAAAGTTATATTATGTGGCAGGTATCATTAGAGCACAGTTAATAAAGTCATTTCTTGAAATAATGAATAAACTATGCACTCATCTTTTCGTGTTTCTCACGCTGGTCTCGTTGTGAACTCATGGCTCAATCGCCGAAAATCTAGGTAGTGATGACTCCAAGCTCGGATGCAAAGAGGCCTAGGTCTTATTTTGCGATATTCAAAAGTTTTATAGATATGTTTCATAAACCATTCTCGAAGATTAAACTTTTGCAAGTTAGGACAATGGTGATGTAAAAAAGTAATCAGCACTCCGAATTTAAGTTACACTTCTTTTTTTATTACTTTTGTTGTAATATCACGTAACTCGTTCCAAAACATCACTTCACAATATAAAACATACTTCAAAATATTTTCCTCACTGTTAAAGTTCACATTTCATAAACCGACTACAATTTGCGTCTTTTTAACATGACGACCAAAGCTTGACTCTCTAATAACCGCTTACGCGCCCAAAAATCAGAGTTACAAGTACGTCAAAGATCGTAGTGACAAAAGAAAGAATACACATAAGAAAAATATCATTGCAATATATACATATCGATGTAACGAAGTACCTCTACAGTAATGAAATCAAATCTGAATGTTGTCACAGAAATATGTTAACTATTTTACAGAAAAACAGTAGAATATTGCTGGTATCGAGAGGTTGAGGTGAGATGCCGTAATGGTTACGTAATTCAAGTACCACTGCATGGTGCAGTCCTTGTCAGCAGGCTATTGGCTGACGTTGTCTCACCGCCTTCTTTGCTCTTGCTAACTTCGTCTTTCTTGCCGGCTTCTGTCGATACGCCGGAAAATTCCTTCCCCTCCCCCTCCCCCCCCTCCCAACCACCACCCAACCAACAAAGCGAAGGACCGTCGTGGTGTAGGGAGTGCGACCAAGGCGGGGGAGGCAGGAGTGTGGGCTCAACATCGGGCTGGAAGCTGTGGTTGCAGGGTACGCCAAGCTTCCGGCCGTAAGCCCGCCATCAGACCTGTCCTCTGGCGGAAACGTCCCCTGGAAAACGACCAGAAGGGTACGCGTCCACTTCCTGATGCCATGAATCAGATGAGGAAGGCGGCCACTGCTGCGTTGTGGGCGGGTCCAGCTCTGTCGGTAAAACGGGAAGAGGCAGAGGAGGCGAAGGCTCCGTCTCCATGGGGTCCTCCCGCAGTGACCTTTGAACCCTTGGATCTGGGGGAAGAAACACTGCAAGATTATCATGCACATGACAGATGCGAACTTGATTTTGATGGCGAAGCTGAAAGCCACACGGACCTGAAATAACATACACGCAAGCGCCATGTCAACGGATGATCTCACCTCGCATCCACCGCCTGCTGCGCTAAAATCCCTGTAAAAGACAATATCGTGCGGTGCAAAGCGATACTTGCGGCCTTCCTTCAGCTGAGGAGGGTCGAGCAGGTGGAGCAGTGTCCGGTGGTGGGGTCCGTGAAGCATTTCCCGCCCGGTCGTCCATCTCGTGGGTGCGAACGATATGAGGAGAGAAACAGCTGCAATGCTTGATCCCTGGTGTATTTGGAGCGAAGTTTGGCCATCTACTGCTCGAAGGTTCTGACAAAACGTTCCGCTTCGCCGTTTGACTGTGGATGGAACGGAGCACTAAGGAGATGTTGTACGCCATTGTGCTCACAGAATGTTGCTGATTCATGTTACGTGGACTGAGGTCCGTTGTCTGAGGGCATTACTTCAGGTAAACCTTCTACGCAAAAAATCGGTGACGGCACCTGAATTGTGCTACGTGACGTCGAGTTCATTGGCACAGCAAGATAAAACCTGCTGTATGAGTCTACCACAACCAACCAACGGTGGTTCCAAAAAGTTCTATGTGCACATGTTGCCATGGCGATTGCAACTTAAGCCAAGCAGAAAATTTTTGCGGCGGAGCGCACTGATTTTCCGCACATGCATCACATTGTTCCGTCATCTGTTCTATTTTGCCGTCCATACCCTGCCAAGTACAGTGTCAATGCGCTAACTGTTTCGCACGAAGAATCCCCCAATGTTCTTGGTGAAGTAACTGCAACAGTTCTTTTTGCAATGCTTTAGGGATCAACACACGTGACTAGCCACTGTCATTCTGAAGAAGAATCGCACCTTTCTGTACAGCGAGGCTATGCCGTCTTGCAAAGTATTGTCGCACTACAGGGTTCTTCACGCCATTCAATGAGTGAGGCCAGGATGTGCGAATGTACACTCCTGGAAATGGAAAAAAGAACACATTGACACCGGTGTGTAAGACCCACCATACTTGCTCCGGACACTGCGAGAGGGCTGTACAAGCAATGATCACACGCACGGCACAGCGGACACACCAGGAACCGCGGTGTTGGCCGTCGAATGGCGCTAGCTGCGCAGCATTTGTGCACCGCCGCCGTCAGTGTCAGCCAGTTTGCCGCGGCATACGGAGCTCCATCGCAGTCTTTAACACTGGTAGCATGCCGCGACAGCGTGGACGTGAACCGTATGTGCAGTTGACGGACTTTGAGCGAGGGCGTATAGTGGGCATGCGGGAGGCCGGGTGGACGTACCGCCGAATTGCTCAACACGTGGGGCGTGAGGTCTCCACAGTACATCGATGTTGTCGCCAGTGGTCGGCGGAAGGTGCACGTGCCCGTCGACCTGGGACCGGACCGCAGCGACGCACGGATGCACGCCAAGACCGTAGGATCCTACGCAGTGCCGTAGGGGACCGCACCGCCACTTCCCAGCAAATTAGCGACACTGTCGCTCCTGGGGTATCGGCGAGGACCATTCGCAACCGTCTCCATGAAGCTGGGCTACGGTCCCGCACACCGTTAGGCCGTCTTCCGCTCACGCCCCAACATCGTGCAGCCCGCCTCCAGTGGTGTCGCGACAGGCGTGAATGGAGGGACGAATGGAGACGTGTCGTCTTGAGCGATGAGAGTCGCTTCTGCCTTGGTGCCAATGATGGTCGTATGCGTGTTTGGCGCCGTGCAGGTGAGCGCCACAATCAGGACTGCATACGACCGAGGCACACAGGGCCAACACCCGGCATCATGGTGTGGGGAGCGATCTCCTACACTGGCCGTACACCACTGGTGATCGTCGAGGGGACACTGAATAGTGCACGGTACATCCACACCGTCATCGAACCCATCGTTCTACCATTCCTAGACCGGCAAGGGAACTTGCTGTTCCAACAGGACAATGCACGTCCGCATGTATCCCGTGCCACCCAACGTGCTCTAGAAGGTGTAAGTCAACTACCCTGGCCAGCAAGATCTCCGGATCTGTCCCCCATTGAGCATGTTTGGGACTGGATGAAGCGTCGTCTCACGCGGTCTGCACGTCCAGCACGAACGCTGGTCCAACTGAGGCGCCAGGTGGAAATGGCATGGCAAGCCGTTCCACAGGACTACATCCAGCATCTCTACGAGCGTCTCCATGTGAGAAAAGCAGCCTGCAGTGTTGCGAAAGGTGGATATACACTGTACTAGTGCCGACATTGTGCATGCTCTGTTGCCTGTGTCTATGTGCCTGTGGTTCTGTCAGTGTGATCATGTGATGTATCTGACCCCAGGAATGTGTCAATAAAGTTTCCCCTTCCTGGGACAATGAATTCACGGTGTTCTTATTTCAATTTCCAGGAGTGTAGTTGAGGAAAATGTTCAAATCTGAATCAGCTTCCGTGGCCTCTGCAATTTTCCTATAGTTCAGCGGAAAAGACTGAAGCAATTCAGAATCCTGAGCATTGATGTGACAAGAAGATGCAGCAGAAGCGTCAGAGTCTGTATCAGGGCCAACCGGAAGACGTGAAAGCGCGTCCGCATTAAAATGTTGAGCTTCCCGACGACACACAGCCTCGTACTGGTATTGAGACAACACCAAAGCCCATCTTTGCAATTTCTGGGCAGTTCCTAAAGGAGCCGGCGTTGTATGATGAAAAAAATACTGCAAAGGCTTGTGATCCGTTATTAAGTAGAATTTTCTGCCATACAAATAGTGGTGAAATATGGTGAAAACATACACAGTACCCAAAGCCTCTTTTTTAATTCGTGGACAACACTTTTGATGCGAAAACGATAGGCCTGTCTTTATCACCAATTCTGTGCCTAAGTTCTGCACCGTGTCCGTAAGAGAAAGCGTCAACTTGCAATACAACTGGTTTGGCATTATCAAAGTGAACTAGACATCGATCACTGAGCAATGCACCTTTAAGCTGTTGGAAAGCTATTTGGCACTCATCTGTCCAAACAAATGGGACATTCTTGCGACGCAAGCGATGCAATGGAGCTACTATTTGTGAAGCATTCGGTATGAACCGAATGTAATAGTTCACTTTCCCTAAGGCTGATTGCAATTCTGTGACACTGTGACGAACTGGCAAATCTCGTATGGCTAACAAATGCGACTGAAGAGGATGTACACCTTGACTGTTTATGACATGACCAAAATATCGCAACTCACTTTTAAAAAAATAACACTTGTTCAGTTTACATTTTAGGCCTGCATCAGATAACACACGGAAGAACGCACGCAAATTTGCAGTATGCTCGTCATGTTTACGAACTGCTACTACAATATCGTCCAAATAAGTTGATCAATTTGGTACTTGCACAGTCAGCTGTTCCAGATACCGTTGCAAAATGGTAGGAGCGGAAGTGCTGCCAAAAGGCAAACGCAAATATTTAAACAAGCCCAAATGAGCATTTACTACACACAATTTTTTGATAATCTTCATCGAGCAGTATTTGAAGATAGTCGTCAGTTGTTGTTGTTGTGGCCTTCAGTCCTGAGACTGGTTTGATGCAGCTCTCCATGCTGCTCTATCCTGCGCAAGCTTCTTCAAATCCCAGTACATACTGCAGCCTACATCCTTCTGAATCTGCTTAGTGTATTCATCTCTTGGCCTCCCTCTACAATTTTTACCCTACACGCTGCCCTCCAGTACCAAATTGGTGATCCCTTGATGCCTCAGAACATGTCCTACCAACCGATCCCTTCTTCTAGTCAACTTGTGCCACAAACTCCTCTTCTCCCCAATTCTGTACAATACCTCCTCATTAGTTATGTGATCTACCAATCTAATCTTCAGCATTCTTCTGTAGCACCACATTTCGAAAGCTTCTATTCTCTTCTTGTCTAAACTATTTGTCGTCCATGTTTCACTTCCATACATGACTACGGTCCATACAAATACTTTCAGAACCGACTTCCTGACACTTAAATCAATACTCGATGTTAACAAATTTTTCTTCTTCAGAAACGCTTTCTTTGCCATGGCCAGTCTACATTTTATATCCCCTCTACTTCAGCCATCATCAGCTATTTTGCTCCACAATTAGCAAAACTCCTTTACTACTTCAAGTGTCTCATTTCCTAATCTAATTCCCTCAGCATCACCCGATTTAATTCCACTACATTCCATTATCCTCGTTTTGCTTTTGTTGATGTTCATCTTATACCCTCCTTTCAAGACACTGTCCATTCCGTTCAAATGCTCTTCCAAGTCCTTTGCAGTCTCTGAGAGAATTACAAAGTCATCGGCAAACCTCAAAGTTTTTATTTCTTCTCCATGGATTTTAAGACCTATTCCGAACTTTTCTTTTGTTTCCTCTACTGCTTGCTCAATATACAGATTGAATAGTATCGGGGAGAGGCTACAACCTGGCCTCACTCCCTTCCCAACCCCTGCTTCCCTTCCATGTCCCTTGACTCTTATAACTGCCATCTGGTTTCTGTACAAATTGTAAATAGCCTTTCGCTTCCTGTATTTTACCCCTGCCACCTTCAGAATTTGAAAGAGAGTATTCCAGTCAACATTTTCAAAAGCTTTCTCTAAGTCTACAAATGCTAGAAACGTAGGTTTGCCTTTCCTTAATCTTTCTTCTAAGATAAGTCGTAGGGTCAGTATTGCCTCACGTGTTCCAACATTTCTACGGAATCCAAACTGATCTTCTTCGAGGTCGTCTTCTATTAGTTTTTCCATTCGTCTGTAAATAATTCGCGTTAGTATTTTGCAGCTGTGACTTATTAAACTGATAGTTCGGTAATTTTCACATCTGTCAACACCTGCTTTCTTTGGGATTGGAATTACTATATTCTTCTTGAAGTCTGAGGGAATTTCGCCTGTCTCATACATCTTGCTCACCAGATGGTAGAGTTTTCTTAGGCCTGGTTCTCCCAAGGCTGTCAGTAGTTCTAATGGAATGTTGACTACTCCCGGAGCCTTGTTTCGACTTAGGTCTTTCGGTGCTCTGTCAAACTCTTCACGCAGTATCATATCTCCCATTTCATCCTCATCTACCTCCTCTTCCATTTCCATAATGTTGTCCTCAAGAACATCGCCCCTGTATAGACCCTCTATATACTCCTTCCACTTTTCTGCTTGCCCTTCTTTGCTTAGAACTGGGTTTCCATCTGAGCTCTTGATATTTATGCAAGTGGTTCTTTTTTCTCCAAAGGTCACTTTAATTTTCCTGTAGCCAGTATCTATCTTACCCCTAGTGAGATAAGCCTCTACATCCTTACATTTGTCCTCTAGCCATCCCTGCTTAGCCATTTTGCACTTGCTGTTGATCTCATTTTTGAGACGTTTGTATTCTTTTTTGCCTGCATCACTTACTCCATTTTTGTATTTTCTCCTTTCATCAATTAAATTCAGTATCTCTTTTGTTACCCAAGGATTTCTACTAGCCCTCGTCTTTTTACCTACTTGATTCTCTGCTGCCTTCACTATTCCATTCCTCAAACCTTCCCATCCTTCTTCTACTGTATTTCTTTCCCCCCTTCCTGTCAATTGTTTCATTATGCCCTCCCTGAAACTCTGTACAACCTCTGGTTCTTTCAGTTTGTCCAGGTCCCATCTCCTTATATTCCCACCTTTTTGCAGTTTCTTCAGTTTTAATCTACAGTTCATAACCAATACATTGTGGTCAGAGTCCACATCTGTTCCTGGAAATATCTTACAAGTTAAAATCTGGTTCCTAAATCTCTGTCTTACATTATATAATCTATCTGAAACCTTTTAGTATCTCCAGGGTTCTTCCATGTATACAACCTTCTTTCATGATTCTTGAACCAAGTGTTAGCTATGATTAAGTTGTGCTCTGTGCAAAACTCTACCAGGCGGCTTCCTCTTTCATCTCTTAGTCCCAATCCATATTCACCTACTACGTTTCCTTCTGTTCCTTTTCCTACTCTCGCCATGAGGGAGAGGCTATTACATTGCTGAAATGTTAGCCTAGGATGGCTCGCCATGATGGGCAACTAAAGGGGTCCTAGGATATCATCGACGTACCACTGTGCTGGAAGGGTGCCGGGGATGACAATCAGAGGGATCCTACTACGAAAATAAATGGCACCACACCCTATCATTTCTGGCTGGTAGGTCGTATGGAGGGTGACAGCCAGGTTGGCACCCCACCGTCGCCCAGGGCGTCTCCAGACACGTCTTCACTGCTCATCGCCACTCAGTTCGAAGCGAGACTGACCACTAAAGACAATTACACTCCAGTCAATGAGACTGCAGGCCGAAGATGTGTGTGGAGACGCTTCGGGGATTGGTGGGATACTAATTTGTCTGTCGCCCGCCATACAGCTCGACAGCCGATAGTAATGATCTGGGGTGCCATTTCTTTGCATAGCACATCTGGTAACTGCCACACCTACTCGCTTGTCATGTCTCAGACACTTTCTCCCCTACTTCGTGATAATACAAGACGAGCTGACCTTCTTTCAACTTTGTGGATGTCCTCCGTCAATCCTATTTGGTACCGTTCCGTTTCCGCACAGAAATACTCTAGCAGAGGATGGACAAGCCTAGTATAGAGGCCGTCTCCTTAGTGGATTTGTTGCACCTTCTAAGTGGCCGGCCAATGAGACGCAGTCTTTAGTTTGTCTTTGCCACGATACTTTCTGTATGATTGTTTCATTTTAAGTTATTCGTGATTGTAATCCTTAGTATTTAGTCGAATTGACAGCCTTTAATTATCGCGTAACCAAAATTTTACGGATTCTGTTTAGTACTCGTATGAGTGACCATACACTTTATAATGCTAACATCGATTGCCTCTTTTCGCACCATACAGATACTTTGTCCAAATCATTTCGTAGATTGTTTTGATCATCTCACGGCTTTACTAGATGATAAAAGATAGTATCATCTGCAAAAAATTTAAGAAGGCTTCACAGATCGTCTCCTAAATCGTCTGTGTAGACTGTGAACAGCAGAGGGCGTAAAAACGTCTTTCAGAAATTTCAGCTATCACTGCTGCTCAGTTCGATGACTTTCCTGCAGTAGCTACGAACTGTCACCTTCCTGACAGGAAACAGGAATCCACATGTACAACTACGACGTTACTTCATAGGCACACAATGCTTTTAAGAACAGTTTATAGGTGACAGTATGGGATGATATTTATGATGACCCAAATGCTGATATAGCATTTAGTCTAATTCACGATAAATTCAAGTTATTACTCCGAAATTACCTTCCCCATAAGCTAGTGAGAAAGAAACCTAAGCAGCCTCATAAAAATCCTTCGTAAACTGGAAGGATTGAAGTACCTTGTGAAAGGAGAATGGATATGTATGTGTTGGTAAGAAAAAAAAGAGAGATCCTGCAGTAGTTACCGCCCATAAAACTACTCAAAATTCCTAAGTAAAGGAACATGCGCAGTATGTGAGAAATCAGTAATTCCGAACAAAACACTACTGAATTAAATGGAAGTGCTATAAAATGAGTTACAAGTAGCAAATGTGTTTAATAGTCAGTTCTTAGATATAGCTGAAAATACAGGGCAAACAGTTCAAGAGGAAAAATACTCAGCGGTATGTTGGAAAAGAAACTCTTGTAAATTTCATTCATATGAATTTATCACCAACGTCTACCTCTGAAACTAACAAAATGGTGTATTATCTCAAAAATAAAAGCTAACATCGATTTGATGGTGTTTAGAACAGAGTACTACTGATTTGTTCCCACATAATAAGGCCTGTATTATCTGAAATGGGAAATTTATCCGTAACTCCAAGAATTTTTGCAAAGAGATCGAAATATGTCATTGTTAAACCACTCTCCACTAAAAGCGACAGGAGAGACGTCGAAAACTACCAGCCTCTTTCACTACTGATCTTTTTTTCCAAAATTTTCCCGAAGGACTTGTTTCATAGAGTAGTGTCTCACGTGATGAACAATAATATCCTCAGCAAGTCAATATCCTCACCAAGTCACAGTTTGGATTTCAGAATAGTTGCTCTACTGAGAAAGCTACTTTATGTTCACTCACCAGATTTTACGAGCATCAGAAAACAAAACATTACCGGCTTGTAGTTTCTGCGACTAGGCGTTTGACTATGAAGATTACAATATTTTTCAAGATAAAATAAAATTTTATGCAACTGGTGGAATAGTCAGCCAGCGAATAATGTAGTATCTAATCAAAATAATGCAGAAAGTTGCACATAGCAATTCAACCATTGTAGTTATGGGACATTATTTTGGCTGGAGAGAAATCGCGTATGGGTTTCTGCAAGGACCATTATTCGCTCCACTATTCTTCCCCACACATTTGAACAGTCTTCTGCCTGGTGTACATGAAGCAGAATTAGTTCCTTTGCTGATGACGTTAATACTGTAATCAATCCAAGCATATGTACAGAAACAAATGAAATGGAAAACTATGTTCTTAAAAGTTTGATTTACTGGTTTTACCGAGATTGGACTAATTCCCAATTTTAAAAAGACACATCTTATTCAGTTCTGCACAACTAAAGTATTACACCACAGATGGTGAGGAAATAGTAAGTAGGGCGCAAATTTAAAAAAATGGTTTCCATATTGATCAGAATTAAAAATGGAAAAACCCCATTTTGGAACTCCTAATAGAACTTAGTTCAGCCACATTTGCATTTAAAATCATATCGGATCTTGGAGACAGACAAATCGGTAATTTGACATATTTTCACGTTTTCATTCATAATATATGGAATAATGTTGCGGAGTAACTCATCTTTAAGAAAAGAAGGTCTTCTTGCTCAAAAACATACTTTAAGAATAATGTGTGGTGCTCACCCAAAATCATCTTGTAGAAATCTGGTTAAGGAGATGCGAATTTTGATTACTGGTTCACAGTATATTTACTACCTCATGAAGTTTGTTGTAAATAAGCCGTTGAAGTTTTATAGCAGCAGTGATGTACATAAGGACAATATCAGAAGGAAAAATGAGACTTGCAACGTATTGAGAACATTGCACGGGTGCCATTGGTGGTCAGGTTCAACAACACAACCTGCAGGCTTGCACATGCTTTTATGTTCAAGCATGCACTTCTCTTGGCGCTTACACATTTTCTTCCCCCAGCTGTATTTTCTTTCAGAGCTATACACCCGACTTAGAGTAAAAAATGCTGTCATTAATAATGATTTCTCAGCGGTTAAATGGCATATACTGTCCTCAAGTGAATGCTGAAGCATTTGTTTGGAGGCCACAAAAGTTGAAAGCGTTTTCAGGGAAAAACGTGAAAAACTCAAACAGTTTCAGCAGTTTATAGATGAAAATTTAAGCCGCTGACACAAAAAGAAAATGAAAATAAACGATTTTCCCTATTAGTCAGTATTTTCCAATGAAGGGTATCCACATACAATAACATGGAAGATGAACTAAAATCCAGTTTATAAATATGGAGTTCATTTTCGTGGCTACTGTAATCCAAAATCGTAGTAAAGCTTTTTATGTGTTGATGCGAGAAAACAAAATTTCGCGAAATTTGTGAGAGGACAAGCGGCGAGTAATTCCCATTAACGCAATATGTGGGCAGTACACGGCCGATGAATAAGTCATCCACAGCCAAATCCCCTCAGCTCTCTCACGAACACACACACACACACACACACACACACACATAGTGCCTCGATAAAGCTGCGTGTTTATGGCTGATGGGGATTTAGACCAACCCACACGCATTAATAAGATAATTTACTACCGAACATGCATACAAAGGCCACCGTAAACGAAATTACAATAAACTGCTACCCGCTTACGAAAAACGCTTCATAATTTCTTGCTGAGGCTGTTTGTGATTTTCGCGTTTTGCGATCAGTAGATCTAAGTTTCTAAACTTTTTTAATTTCGCAGTATAATCTGATAACTGCTTTACATTTATCAGGCGAAGTTCAGATTAAACAGTTTATGTCATACTTTTCCCAACTTCTAGTCGTATTAGTCACATTAAATGACGAGTAATGCCCATGTAAGTATTTCTCCGTAATTGCTTATATCAGTTCGAACTGCAAGTTTACTGTTACGAGTTACAATTAATTTTACCACACTACGTGTATCATATGTTTAAACTTTCATCACCGAGCCAAGTGGAGCAGTGATTAGCACACTGGACTCGCATTCAGGAAGACGTCTTTTCAAACCCGCGTCCCGCCATCCTAATTTTGGTTTTCCGTTATTTCCCTAAATCGCAAATGCCGGGATGGTTCCTTCGAGAAGGCATGACCGACTTCCATCCTCATCCTTCCATAATCCGATGGGACCGATGACCTCACTGTCTTGTCTCCTCCCCAAAGTGAACGACATCAACCAAAACCTTCATCGCCAGATGGATGAACGTGAATTGATATAACATTTATGTGCACGACTTTGGGGTTACATGTGGCACTGTGTCCATAGGTCATAGTTAACTTTCTCTGCGTGTACATCACATACTCTTGATTTTGAGTAGCTAATGAAAGATCATGTACATTTTGCTTTGCGGGGATTGATGAGCCCACCAATGAAGCTAATAAAAAATAATAAAAGTTTGCTTTTGGGAGACAAGGGAGTTGTATTATAGGTTCATATAATCTACAGATGTTACAGTGCCAGATGCAACAGATGTCCACATTAATCAACACGATACAGCAGCTACTGGCCAACACTGCACGCCCGACGGAACAAGCACTTCTACAGCAACACCTACTGCTATACTGCGTTTTCGAGAGTTGGCTTGAGTGACTGTCACAGTCTCAGCACCACCTCTTAGCTCACAACAGACCAGGTAGTGTGAAACTTCCGTATCTATTATCAACAGTAGGAAGTGCAGTGTTTAGACTCCTACAAAACTTTTTCCAAACGCCACTCCGAGTCAAATTGTTTATAACCGAGTGGTCGACTCGCTAAGAAAACTATTATGACCAACAATTGGATGTGGTAGTAGCTCAGTATCAATTCTTTAATTGCAAAACCGGCCAGAACAAATTAATCGCCAGTGGGTAACTGATTTGCAGGGCATGACAAGAAAATGAAAATTCAAATGTGCTTGCAGTGCTTTATATACAGACTTGATGTTGCACGATGCCATCTTGTATAATGTACCTGATGTCAAACTCAGAGAACAGATTTTGAAACAGTCCGATCGATCATTTGAAACAGTCCGATCGATCATTTCAGCAGGTAGTGAAACTGCTAGATCAGAAAGTGCCTTGTCGGCTCATACATTTTAGCAGCCAGCTGCTTGTCGGGTTGAGACCCTTGCTTGCCATCAGTCCGTTCCTCAATGGCAGCTTACGCTAGCCACGGGGCCGGCCGGTGTGACAGAGCGGTTCTAGGCGCTTCAGTCTCGAACCGCACGACCACTGCGGTCGCTGGTTCGAATCCTGCCTCGGGCATCGATGTGTGTGATGTCCTTAGGTTGGTTAGGTTTAAGTAGTTCTAAGTTCTAGGGGACTGATGACCTCAGATGTTAGGTCCCATAGTGCTCAGAGCCATTTGAACCATTTTTTAGCTAGCCACGCCGATAAACAACGCTGCATGCCGCATGAGCAGTTCGCTAAACAGGTGGCTACACAGGCGAGCAGGATTAAGTCTTGCCCTAGGTGTTATTCACGGCACAAACGCCAAGACTGGCCCTCCCGCAAGCCGCGGTAGCCGTGCGGTTCTAGGCACATCAGTCCGGAACCGCGTGACTGCTACGGTCGCAGGTTCGAATCCTACCTCAGGCATAGATGTGTGTGATGTCCTTAGGTTAGTTAGGTTTAAGTAATTCTAAGTTCTAGGGGACTGATGACCTCAGATGTTCCGTCCCATAGTGCTCAGAGCTATTTGAACCATTTTGAACTGGCCCTCCCGACAATCTCAGTATTACACTTGTGGTAGGAAAGGACATGTACAATCCGTATGTTTGCAATGGAACAAATGTCAGAATATCTAGTCACAAGGCCCATGTCATTAATGCAGTATATTCAAAGTCAGCAAGAGGCATTCGCAAAACTGACTTGTAGGTAGTTTCTGCAGTGATGTGCCAGTCAAACCAACTTATATGTAGGAAACGTGCGAAATTTCACTTGGACACGGGTGCCTCTGTCACACTGCTAAATCGTCACACGTATGAGCTGTTAGGCTCCACACGCCTATCTAAAACTAGCACGCAACTAAAGGCTTATAATGGACAAGATATTCCGTTCTCGGAAAGTGTACGCCTCCTGCCATGTATAGCCCACATACTCGAACAGTGACTTTTACAGTGCTACAATCACATGATTGTGAGAACATATTTGGTCTTGATTCTTTTGATTTGTTTGGCTTTAATATTCAGGACAATGTGTTGTCAGTGTCCGCATTCAAAAATGGCTCTGAGCACTATGGGACTTACCATCTGAGGTCATGAGCCTCCTGGACTTAGAACAACTTAAACCTAACTAACTTAAGGACATCACACACATCCATGCCCGAGGCAGGATTGGAACATGCGAACGAAGCACCCGCGTGCTTCCGGACTGAAGCGCCTAGAACAACTCGACCACAGCAACCGGCTTGTCCGCATTCAATGCAAACGACAAGTAACACTGTGTGATCAAAAGGATCCGGACACCCCCAAAAACATACGTTTCTCATATTATGTGCATTGCGCTGCCACCTGCTGCCAGTACTCCGTATCAACGACCTCAGTAGTCATTAGACATCGTGAGAGAGCAGAACTAGGAACTAACGGACTTCGAACGTGGCCAGGTGACTGGGTGTCACTTCTGTCATACATCCGTACGCAAGATTCCACACTACTAAACTTCGCTACATCCACTGTATCCGATGTGGTAGTGAAGTGAAAACGTGAAGGGACATGTACAGACAGCTATCCAGACCATCACACAAGAATTCCAAACTGCATCAGGATCCACTGCAAGTACTATGAGAGCTAGGCAGGAGATGAGAAAACTTAGATTTCATGGTCGAGCGTCTGCTCATAGGCCATACATCACGCCGGTAAATGCCAAACTACGCCTCGTTTGGTGTAAGAAGCGTACGCATTGGACAATTGTACAGTGGAGAAACGTTGTGTGGAGTAACGAATTACCGTACACAATGTGGCGATCCGATGGCACGGCGTGCGTATGGCGAATGCCCGGTGAACGTCATCTGCCAGCGTGTGTATTGCCAACAATAAAATTCCGAGGCGGTGGTGTTATGGTGTGGTCGTATTTTTCATGGAGGGGACTTGCACCACTTGTTGTTTCGAGTGACACTATCACGGAACAGGACTACACTGATGGTTTAATCACCTTTTTGAATCCCACTGTTGAAGAGCAATTCGGGGATGGCGATTGCATCTTTCAACACGATCGAGCACCTGTTCATAATGCACGGCCTGTGGCGGAGTGGTTACACGACAACAACATCCCTGTAATGGACTGTCCTCAACAGAGTGCTGACCTGAATCCTACAGAACACCTTTGGTATGTTTAGGAACGCCGACTTAGTGCCAGGCCTCACTGACTGACTTCGATGCCTCTCCTCAGTGAGCACTCCGTGAAGAATGGGCTGCCATTCCCCAAGAAACCTTCTAGCACCTGACTGAATATATGCTTGCGAGGCTGGAAGCTGTCATCTAGGCTAAGGGTGGGCCAACACCATACTGAATTCTAGCATTACCGATGGAGAGTGCCACGAACTTTTAAGTCATTTTCAGTCAGGTGTCCCGATAGTTTTGATCATATAGTGTAGCTTGGCAAAAGAATTTCCGGAACTCTTTTCTGAAGGTTTAGACAAAGCTAATAAATTTGTTGCTCATATTACACTGAAAGACAATGCTCAGGCAAAATTTTGCTGGGCCAGAACTGCTCGATTGCTTTACGGGACAAAGTTGCTGCTGATCTTAAAGAATTGCAAGATAGTGGAGTAATTGCACCCATATAAGCTAGTCAATGGGCAAGTCCACTGTTTTTTTCCCCAAACCTTCAGGTCACATTGGCCTCTGTGTTTACTTTAAGTCTACATTCATCCCACAGACTGACATTGATTCTTATCCATTGCCACGCCGAGAGGATCTTATGGACAGATTGGGCGCTGGACTCTACTTTTCAAAAGTTGATTTGCCCTGTAACACTAACCAAAACGTCCTTGCTGTTGTGGTTCTGCGAACGGCTGAAAGCAAGGGGAAACTACAGCCGTAATTTTTCCCGCGGGCATGCAGCTTTACTGTATGATTAAATGATGATGGTGTCCTCTTGGATAAAATATACCGGAAGTAAAATAGTCCGCAATTTGAATCTCGGGGGTGAGGGGGGGGGTGACGAGGGGGGGGGGTGGCTGGGGAGGGGGCTATTCAAGAGGCCGTCGTTATCAGGAGAAAGAAAACTGGCGTTCTACGGATCGGAGCGTGGAATGTCAGATCCCTTAATCGGGCAGGTAGGTTAGAAAATTTAAAAAGGGAAATGGATAGGTTAAAGTTAGATATTGTGGGAATTAGTGAATTTCGGTGGCAGGAGGAACAAGACTTTTGGTCAGGGGAATACAGAGTTATAAATACAAAATCAAATAGGGGTAATGCAGGAGTAGGTTTAAGAATGAATAAAAAAATAGGAGTGCGGGTAAGCTACTACAAACAGCATAGTGAACGCATTATTGTGGCCAAGATAGACACAAAGCCCACGCCTACTACAGTAGTACAAGTTTATATGCCAACTAGCTCTGCAGATGATGAAGAAATTCGTGAAATGTATGATGAGATAAAAGAAAATATTCAGGTAATGAAGGGAGACGAAAATTAAATAGTCATGGGTGACTGGAATTCAAGAGTAGGAACAGGTAGAAAAGGAAACGTAGTAGGTGAATATGGGTGGGGGGGAAGAAATGAAAGAGGAAGCCGCCTGGTAGAATTTTGCACAGAGCATAACTTAATCAAAGCTAACACTTGGTTCAAGAATCATGAAAGAATGTTGTATATCTATGGAAGAACCCTGGAGATACTATAAGGTTTCAGATAGATTATATAATGGTAAGAAAGAGATTTTGGAACCAGGTTTTAAATTGTAAGACATTTCCAGGGGCAGATGTGGACTCTGACCACAATCTATTGGTTATGAACTGTATATTAAAACTGAAGAAACTGCTAAAAGATAGGAAATTAAGGAGTTGGGACCTGGATAAACTGACAACCAGAGGTTGTACAGAGTTTCAGGGAGAGCATAAGGGAACAATTGACATGAATGGGATAAAGAAATACAGTAGAAGAAGAATGTGTAGTTCTGAGGGATGAAGTAGTGAAGGCAGCAGAGGATCCAGTAGGTAAAAAGACAAGGGCTAGTAGAAAACCTTGGGTAACAGAAGAAATATTGAATTTAATTGATGAAAGGAGAAAAATATAAAAATGCAGCAAATAAAGCAGGCAAAAAGGAATACAAACGTCTCAAAAATGAGATCGACAGGAAGTCCAAAATGGCTAAGCATGGATGGCTAGAGGACAAATGCAAGGATATAGAGGCTTATCTCACTAGGGGTAAGATAGATACTGCCTACAGGAAAATTAAAGAGACCTTTGGAGGAAAGAGAACCACTTGTATGAATGTCAAGAGCTCAGATGGAAACCCAGTTCTAAGCAAAGAAGGGAAAGCAGAAAGGTGGATGGAGTATATAGAGGGTCTATACAAGGGCGATGTACTTGAGGACAATATTATGGAAATGGAAGAGGATGTAGATGAAGATGAAATGGGAGATACGATACTGCGTGAACAGTTTGACAGAGCACTAAAAGACCTGAGTCGAAACAAGGCTCCCAGAGCAGACAACATTCCACTAGAACTACTGATAACCTTGGGAGAGCCAGTCCTGACAAAACTCTACCATCTGGTGAGCAGTTTGTATGAAACAGCCGAAATAGCCACAGACTTCAAGAAGAATATAATAATTCCAATACCAAAGAAAGCAGGTGTTGACAGATGTGAAAATTACCGAACTATCAGTTTAATAAGTCACAGCTGCAAAATACTAACACGAATTCTTTACAGACGAATGGAAAAACTAGTAGAAGCCCACATCGGGGAAGATCTGTTTGGATTCCGTAGAAACACTGGAACACGTGAGGCAATACTGACCTTACGACTTATCTTAGAAGAAAGATTCAGGAAAGGCAAACCTACGTTTCTAGCATTTGTATACTTAGAGAAAGCTTTTGACAATGTTGACTGGAATACTGTCTTTCGAATTCTAAAGGTGGCAGGGGTAAAATACAGGGAGCGAAAGGCTATTTACAATTTGTACAGAAACCAGATGGCAGTTATAAGAGTCGAGGGGCATGAAGGGGAAGCAGTGGTTGGGAAGGGAGTGAGGCAGGGTTGTAGCCTCTCCCCGATGTTATTCAATCTGTATATTGAGCAAGCAGTAGAGGAAACAAAAGAAAAATTTGGAGTAGGTATTAAAATCCATGGAGAAGAAATAAAAACTTTGAGGTTCGCCGATGACATTGTAATTCTGTCAGAGACAGCAAAGGACTTGGAAGAGCAGTTGAATGGAATGGACAGTGTCTTGAAATGAGGATATAAGATGAACATCAACAAAAGCAAAACGAAGATAATGGAATGTAGTCGAATTAAGTCGGATAATGCTGAGGGAATTAGATTAGGAAATGAGACACTTGAAGTAGTAAAGGAGTTTTGCTATTTGGGAAGCAAAATAACTGATGATGGTCGAAGTAGAGAGGATATAAAATGTTGAATGGCATTGGCAAGGAAAGCGTTTCTGAAGAATAGAAATTTGTTAACATCGAGTATAGATGTAAGTGCAAGGAAGTCGTTTCTGAAAGTATTTGTATGGAGTGTAGCCATATATGGAAGTGAAACGTGGACGATAAATAATTTATACAAGAAGAGAATGGAAGCTTTTGAAATGTGGTGCTACAGAATAATGCTGAAGATTAGATGGGTAGATCACATAACTAATGAGGAGGTATTGAACAGAACTGGGGAGAAAAGGAGATTGTGTCACAACTTGACAAGAAGAAGTGGCCGGTTGGTAGGACATTTTCTGGGCATCAAGGGAGCACAAATTTAGCATTGGAGTGCAGCGTGGATGGTAAAAATTGTAGAGGGAGACCAAGAGATGAATACACTAAGCAGATTCAGAATGATGTAGGTTGCAGGAAGTACTGGGAGATGAAGAAGCTTGCACAGCATAGAGTAGCATGGAGAGCTGCATCAAACCAGTCTCAGGACTGAAGACCACAACAACAACAGTTAACGCACAGTCTCCTTTCGATCACTGTCTTCCCCGCATGCTGTATTTCCACTACAGAGCTGACTCAGGATCGCGACTAGAGCAAGCTGTGACAAGGGCCACAGCTTGCAACAGTGGAGAGCGCCCAACGAGTGTCTTTGTTGACAGTGCTCAGCGTCCAGCGTCCGGCGCTGACCCCCACTCGCCCGCGGCGAGCAGTGGACCGCCGGCGGACGTCAAATATTGACAGGGGCGGACGCAGCCGCGGTATTTGCCGCAGATCTCCGCACTCCGGTCACCCCCACCACAGTCCCTGCCACCCACTGTCGCAGTCCATTCAAGAAGGTTTCTCCCTACTCCTCTTAACAGAGGCTGGCGTCACTCTGTTAACAACTCTGCACCTCACGGTGATTCCGCGAGTGTCACCCACGTTATCTACATATATACAACTACTTCGCGATTCCTTTTAAAGTGCATGCAGTTGATACATAGAACCACTTTCACACTATTTGTCTACAGTTTCAGTCTCGAGTAGCACGTATGGGAAGGAAAATAACACTTACATCTGTTTTTCTCTGCAAGTTTTGATTTCGCTTATGTTACGATGATCATTTGTCGTTATAAAGTTGGCAATTAACAAATTACACTTTATAGCAAAAAAAAGGACAAAGAAACGACGTTTAACGAAAGAATTATCCGAATTGGACAGAAATCGGTAGATGAGGTATACAGGGTGTTACAAAGAGGTACGGCCAAACTTTCAGGAAACATTACTCACACACAAAGAAAGAAAATATGTTTTGTGGACATGTGTCCCGAAACGCTTACTTTCCATGTTAGAGCTCACTTTATTACTTCACTTCAAATCACATCAATCATGGAATGGAAACACACAGCAACAGAACGTACCAGCATGACTTCAAACACTTTGTTGCAGGAAATGTTCAAAATGTCCTCCGTCGCATGGAATCCCTGATACGCAGATTGAGCCCGGGAGAAGGCGTATTGTATCACAGCCGTCCACAATACGAGCTCGAAGAGTCTCTACATTTGGTACCCGGGTGCGTAGACAAGAGCTTTCAAATGCCCCCATAAATGAAAGTCAAGAGGGTTGAGGTCAGCAGAGCGTGGAGGCCATGGAATTGGTCCGCCTCTACCAATCCATCGGTCACCGAATCTGTTGTTGAGAAGCGTACGAATACTTCGACTGAAATGTGCAGGAGCTCCATCGTGCATGATCCACATGTTGTGTCGTACTCGTAAAGGCACATGTTCTAGCAGCACAGGTAGAGTATCGGCTATGAAATCATGATAATGTGCTCCATTGAGCGTAGGTGGAAGAACATGGGGCCCAGTCAAGACATCACCAACAATGCCTGCCCAAACGTTCACGGAAAATCTGTGTTGATGACGTGATTGCACAACTGCGTGCGGATTCTCGTCATCCCACACTTGTTGATTGTGAATATTTACAATTTAATCACATCGGAATGAAGCCTCATTCGTAAAGAGAACAGTTGCACTGAAATGAGGATTGACACATTGTCGGATGAACCATTCGCAGAAGTGTACCCGTGGAGGCCAATCAGCTGCTGATAGTGCCTGCACACGCTGTACATGGTACGGAAACAACTGGTTCTCCCGTAGCACTCTCCATACAGTGACGTGGTCAACGTTACCTTGTACAGCAGCAACTTCTCTGACGCTGATATTAGGGTTATCGCCAACTGCACGATGAATTGCCTCGTCCATTGCAGGTGTCCTCGTCGTTCTAGGTCTTCCCTAGGCGCGAGTCATAGGCTGGAATGTTCCGTGCTCCCTAAGATGCCGATCAATTGCTTCGAACGTCTTCCTGTCGGGACACCTTCGTTCTGGAAATCTGTCTCGATACAAACGTACCGCGGCACGGCTATTGCCCCGTGCTAATCCATACATCAAATGGGCATCTGCCAACTCTTCTATTGTAAACATTGCACTGATTGCAAAACCACGTTCGTGATGAACACTAACCTGCTGATGCTAGTACTGTAGAGCAATGAGTCGCATGTCAACACAAACACCGACGTCAACATTACCTTCCTTCAATTGGGCCAACTGGCGGTGAATCGAGGAAGTACAGTACATACTGACGAAACTAAAATGAGCTCTAACATGGAAATTAAGCGTTTCCGGACACATGTCCACATAACATCTTTTCTTTATTTGTGTGTGAGGAATGTTTCCTGAAACTTTGGCCGTACCTTTTTGTGACACCCTGTGTGTATACACACACATCAAAGAAAGGTTTGCATCATCTCGGTCTCGAGAGCTCCAGAGTCTGTACAGATAAATGGAATAGAGATCAAGATAAACATCGTTTCCGCCCTTCTTATTATTATGAAAACAAGACATTACATATTGTACCACCATACAGCGAGACCTGTGGAGTTGGATGTCCAGACTTCTGCATTCACTGGTACCTCTAACACCTATTACCACGTCATCTTGCATTGATGCATATCTGTATTCGTCGTGGCATACTATCCACAAGTTAATCAAGGCACTGTCGGTCCAGATTGTCCCACTCCTCAACGGCGATTCGGCGTAGATCCCTCAGAGTGGTTGGTGGGTCACGTCGCCCATAAACAGCCCTTTGCAATCCATCCCAGACATGTTAAATAGGGTTCATATCTAAAGAACATGCTGGCCACTCTAGTCGAGCGATGTCGTTATCCTGAAGGAAGTCATTCACAAGATGTGCACGATGCTTCCATGAAGACGAATGCCTCGCCAATATGCTGGCGATATGGTTGCACTACCTGTCGGATGATGGCATTCACGGCGCCTTCCATGACCACAAGCGGCGTTTGTCGGCCCCACATAATGGCACCACAAAACAGCAGGGAACCTCCACCTTGCTGCACTCGCTGGAGAGTCTGTCTAAGGCGTCTGTGATACAATATCCACAGTCAGCGTCTATCTTTAGGAGTTCATGGAACCGCGCTGCAAAACTTTGTTTGATGTGTGTACAGACAAACAAACGATAGCAATTTCAGAAAATAATGGATGGTTCATTCGAGAGAAAGAGCTTCAGAAATTCAGCAAGACATTGGTCCACCTCTATCCCTCATGCAAGCAGCTGGCATCGATTGGCAGAGATGATAGATGTCCTCCTGAGGGATACAATGTCAAATTCTCTCCAAGTGGGGGGTTAGATCGTCAAAATCACGAAATGGTTGGAGGGCTTTGCCCATAATGCTCCAAACGTTCTCCATTGTCGAGACATCAGACGACCTTGCTAGCGGAGGTAGGGTTTGTCAAGCTCGAAGTCAAGCTTCGTGTGTATCTTGGCTACAATAATGCGTTAACTACTAGACGATAAATTAGCAGTGGTTCTGTGCAACACCATCAACTTTAGTGCAGTTACTGCTGGACAAAGGCCTCCAAAAATTCAATACGCTTCAACTGCAGCCCATATATTTTGTAACTATACACTATCTGGTCAAAAGTACTTGGTCACCTGTTGGTGGATGTACTGGGTGTGTTCATCCTTCGTCTTTATGATGGCCTGAATTCTGCTGAGGACACTTTACATCAGATGTCTGCATATCTCTGGAGGAAGAGCAAAAATTACATTCTAACTCGACTCCTAGTTGTCCCACTGGATTCAAGTCAATATACTGGGCAGGCCAGCCCTTTTAGGAATACTGTTGTTTACAATCTATTGCCTCGCAGATGCTGCTTCACGACAGGATGCGTTGTCATGCTGATACCAATATCTTCTCCGAAGTATAACTCTATGCAATACAAAATGCTATGAATTTATTTACATCCTTCCACATTTAGCGTTTCATTGAATGCAGTAAAGAGATCACACACTAACCATGAAACAAAAACACCCCAATTAAATTGCAGGGGCTGTACTTCAATAGAGTGTGGATAAGTTGGAAAATTAAATCGGTCAGAGACCGTGTCCAGATGCGGACAGTTGCGGTGATCATGGTGACCCGAAGCGAGAAATGGAGCAATCCGGGTGCGAGTCTCGGTCTGGCGCAAATTTGTAACTTTCCCAAAGACGCATTTCAAATCTCAATAACGGCTAGTATCTTATTTTTCCTTAGGGCCACCTACTTGCCTAGGGACGCCAGATGGAAGTTGATGTCGTCAAGCCCTGAATGAAAATTGCGCAACGGATAACTGGGAAGGAGAGCTTGAGAGCGCTACATAGAATGTGTGTCCTTTCTGTACGATATTGGGCAAGGGGCTGGAGGGCTCATATACTGATGTATCGGTCCCTGCATTCTATATCTTTTATTTTAAATGAATTCCTTTGACTTGACTCCTTTGTGATTTTTAGGGTACGTTAAAGATTGATGACAATTAATTATTTATTCATTTTAAACATTATCACTCGACTTTACAGCGATTGCAGTAATTGATCCAGGTTACCGATATTACAATTTTACAACTTACAGCTCGGGTATTTTATGTATTAATCTGCGCGCACATTTCTATGGGCAAGACAGAATTGTGTTGGCCAAATGCATACCACCAAAGTCTCCCAATATTTTATGTGGAACATCCACTATGTGAGGAGGATAAAGGGCAAACTGGGGACCTCATACATTAACACGGGGGGTCAAATTTCCGAAATGAAACGAGAACATTCACTTCCTTACACAATCCGAAGCTGGAAATAAAAGAATTAGTCCAAATATTCAAATACCTCTCTTCCACGTGTGAACATCGAGACAGACGCACTGAACCCACGTCGGCTTACTTTACCCGTCTTCTGTAACACTCCCAGAATATCGCTGGCACGCGGAGGTCTTGCTGGGCCCCGGTGGAGGGGATGGACGAACCACTTGGCCGTGACCAACCTCTCCACCCCAACTCTTGTGACACTGGAACGTCTTTGACTTTGACCTGCCTCTGCTGTCTCTCTGATCCCCTATCCAGGAGTAAGGTTGGCACTACTGTGTTACAGAACTACTTCCCAACTATGACTTGGCCACGCTTAATGAAAAGGCGTGAGGAGGATTAGGAAAGTTCATGTGCAGATTCACATTGACGTACAAGAAATGCATAATACACGACACATATAAATATGTATTATGAAGCCTGACACATTTATTTCCACCCGTCCACATTGGTTCTGTTGCACCCGCGGCCGTCCAGCGTGGCAGAGTGGTGGAGTGGATTACCACAGGGTATAGTGTGATCCTCTGCCTAGTGGCAGAGTGGCGGAGTGGATTGCCACAGGGTATAGCGTGATCCTCTGCCTAGTGACGATGCTCTTTAATTCACCTCAAAATTAACATTGACTACAGAAATGTTAACTTACGAGGAGCAGCTTGAGCATTACACCTCACACATTGAAAGTGAGGTGTCTAAATGTCTTTGGAGGAAGAGCAGCACTTTCTTCCTCAAGAAATGAAGGCAGTAATGTTGGACACTAGGGTCTCGAGCGAAGTCGATTTACAAACTCGTCCCAAATGTGTCCCATTAGGTTCAGATAGGGACTCTGAGAAGGCCATCCCATTTTAGAAATGCTGTTGTGGGTAACCTATTACCTGACACATTCTGCTTTATGACAAGGCACTTTGTCACGCTGATATTACAATGGTCTCCAAACTGTTCCTCTACACAGTACACAATGCAGTAAAATGTATTCTTAACCAACTGTGTTTCAAGTTTTCTCGAGTGTTATACTTCAACAGCACCTTCTTTGTACTTCACTGTTGACTCTACACATGATAACAGCTAATGTTCTCCAGGAATTCGCCAAACTCAAACCCTTCCATCGCGTAGCACAGGGTATAGCGTGATCCTCTGCCTAGTGGCAGAGTGGCGGAGTGAATTACCACAGGGTATAGTGTGATCCTCTGCCTAGTGACGATGCTCTTTACATCACCTCAAATTTAACATTGACTACAGAAATCTGAACTGACGAGGAGCGGTTCGAGCATTATACCTCAGACTTTGAAAGTCACGAATGATTCTTTTTGATGTCTTCTTTATTTTTTTTTTCTGTCACCCTCTGTGATACTCGACTGTCCTGTCTGTCGTTACATGAAGTCTGCCTTGCCTCGGTTTAGCAGTGCTTGTTGCAAAGTGTCACACAAATAATACAACTTACGTTGAATTCCTGGAACAATTCCGGTTAGCTTCATATGTCGCTCGACATAGTTACGTGAAACTGAATTAATTTTATTAATATGCAGATGTAATACACTACTGGCCTTAAAATTGCTACGGTAAGAAGAGATGCAGATGATAACCGGGTATTCAGTGGACAAATATTTAACACTACAACTGACATGTGATATCATTTTCACGCAATTTGGGTGCATATATCCTGAGAAATCAGTATCCAGAACAACCACCTCTGGCTGTAATAACAACCTTGATACGCCTGGACATTGAGTCAAACAGAGCTTGGATGGCTTGTGCAGGTACAGGTACAGCTGACCATGCAGCTTCAACACGATACCACAGTTCATCAAGAGTAGTGACTGGCGTATTGTGACGAGCCAGTTTCTCGGCCACCATTGACCAGACGTTTTCAATTGGTCAGAGATCTGGAGAATGTGCTGGCCAGGACAGCAGTCGAACGTTTTCTGTATCTAGGAAGGCCCGTACAGGACCTGCAACATGCGTTCGTGCATTATCCTGCTGAAATGTAGGGTTTCGCAGGGATCTAATGCAGGGTAAAGCCACGGGTCGTAACACATCTGAAATGTAACGTCCACTGTT
Organism: Schistocerca piceifrons; assembly: GCF_021461385.2. Classification (NCBI taxonomy): domain Eukaryota; kingdom Metazoa; phylum Arthropoda; class Insecta; order Orthoptera; family Acrididae; genus Schistocerca; species Schistocerca piceifrons. Next base: position 87,996,292 of record NC_060141.1, read on the forward strand.
CAAAGTGCCGTCAATGCGAACAAGAGGTGACCGAGACGTGTAACCAATGGTATCCCATATCATCACGCCGGGTGATACGCCAGTATGGCGATGACGAATACACGTTTCCAATGTGCGTTCACCGCGATGTCCCCAAACACGGATGCGACCATCATGATGCTGTAAACAGAACCTGGATTCATCCGAAAAAATTACGGGTTGCTTTTCGTGCATCCAGGTTCGTCTTTGAGTACACCATCGCAGGCGCTCCTGTCCGTGATGCAGCGTCGAGGGTAACCGCAGCCATGGTCTCCGAGCTGATCGTCCATGCTGCTGCAAACTTCTTCGAACTGTTCCTGCAGATGGTTGCTGTCTTGCAAACGTCCCCATCTGTTGACTCAGGGTTCGGGACGTGGCTGCACGACCCGTTACAGTCATGCGGATAAGATGCCTGTCATCTCGACTGCTTGTGATACAAGGCCGTTGGGATCCAGTACGGCGTTCCGTATTATCCACCTGAACCCACCGATTCGATATTCTGCTAACAGCCAATGGATCTCGAGCAACGCGAGCAGCAATGTCGCGATACGATAAACCGTAATCGCTGTAGGTTAATATCCGACCTTTATCAAAGTCGGAAACGTGATGGTACGCATTTCTCCTCCTTACACGCGGCATCACAACAACGTTTCACCAGGCAACGCCGGTCAACTGCTGTTTGTGTATGAGAAATCGGTTGGAAACTTTCCTCACGTCAGCACGTTATAGGTGTCGCCACCGGTGACAACCTTGTGTGAATGCTCTGAAACGCTGATCATTTGCATATCACAGCATCTTGTTCCTGTTGGTTAAATTTCGTGTCTGTAGCAAGTCATATTCGTGGTGTAGCAATTTTAATGGCCAGTAGTGTAAATAAGCCTGCATTTTGTGAATATAAACTACTAACACTCTCACTAGTGGTTACTTGCAAGTAATTTCACCGACCCGAGCTGCGAGATGCAGTTCTGACGGTAAGGAGAATTTTCGAACGGTACGCCATCGTGCTCGGCTAAAAATTTCTCGCCACAGGATACCTAGCAGACACAATGAGACGCTGGCGCCGCTGTGCAGGCCGCCGGCAAAAGCAGCCCTTGTCCCTGCTTTTAACGACGACACTTCGGAAATCGTTTCTACAGGAACACGGCGGGAGATCCTAGACAAAATGTCCGGAGAGACCTACCTCAGAACATTGGTGACACATTGTAGCCACCCGCGGTCAGACTCGTATGAAGAAAAAGCTGTTTGTCTCGGTTTTATGTAGCAGAAGTTAAACTCTGCCCTACAAAAGAAACGAAGCCTGTGATAGGCTATAAAAGCTCTTGTGGGTGGAGGTTCTGGCGCTGCAGTCCGGAACCGCGGGACTGCTACGGTCGCGGGTTCGAATCCTGCCTCGGGCATGGGTGTGTGTGATGTCTTTAGGATAGTTAGGTTTAAGTATTTCTAAGTTCTGGGGGACTTATGACCTAAGATGTTGAGTCCCATAGTGCTCAGAGCCATTTGAACCATTTTTTTTCTTGTGGGTGGAGTTATATCAAGAACAAATGCCCTGACAAGCCAGAAAGGAAACACGTGGCGACCAGCTTTCATATAGGCCAATTGCAGACAGAGTAATTGGGGTCTTCTCTTGCAGAAAATCGTCGAGTGCTTGAGAAAGTTTGAGAGTCATTTTGTGAACAGTTGTTTACAGGCTCGTCTTAACTCGTATGGAGTTCAACTGCAAAGACTCCTTGTACGGATAACTGCACCAAGCACTGACAGTTAACGCTTGCAAGCGATTTGAAGGCAACAACGTACACGCTATTCCAGCCAAGTAGCTGGTACCATGCCAATTAACGTATCTAGGAAATAAACAGGAGTATTGGTTTCACCGAAGACGTAGGTAATGTATCCGACTGATTTTTAAGGGTCGAGAGAGATTTAGAATAGATTCGCTGGTTCACAGCTCGCGCTAACAGCCGCCACTGATGCCACCGACACGAGGTAAACAAACGTACCCTCGCTCCACGCCAGTAAGTGATACTCGTTGACACTCGGAATTGCGGTCGTCTCCGTCTCTCCCATTTTTTTGTACAGTCAACCATGATCTGTAGTTAAACATATTCACGACTGTCTGGCCTAATTGAAGCTGAAACTTGAGATGTCCGATCTAATGAAAAGGACTGAACAGCCACTCTAGAGTTATGAATTGTTTTAATTGTGTAATTCTCTTTGATTGCTCTTTATTGACCCCCATTCAATTTTGTGTATTTTTGTTGTGCATTTTGGCGTAATTGATATCTCTGGCCCCATCTTAACATTAAATAACCTTATAAAATTAGGAATTTCTTCTGACAGTTGTGAAAACCCAGTATCAGTATTTTACTATCCTGTGTGTAATTTCGCTAACATTGCCCTATCATGAAGTCATACTTACAGAAAAAATAAACCTTAATAACGAAAATCTAAGATTTTCATTTTTGCTAACATACAGTTAAGCCTGAACTCGTGTACTAATTTCTGTTAGCGATAATGTTTCCTTTACAGGCTGTGTAGTGGAACTGACATTGAGATCATTGTCTGATTGCGTCACTGTCCATACTGTTGCACTCCTCTGAACTCTGCATGTGTGAGATGGTATCTTCCCACCTTGCAGGCCGTAGGTTCAACGGCAAATTCCTAAAACACTCACAGCGCGTCCTTGCTCAATTGTGGTAGGAACATAGATCAGAACCAGTCTCACACGTGTTAGATTGTTCCTTCGCGTTTCCACTTCGGCAGCTTCACTGGCCTGAAATCTGCTTTATGCATCCGTTACGGAGGTGGTAATATATGACTCATCCACGTTCGAAGTCACCACTCCTGACTGAACCGTTCAGCTGTTATACGGTTTCTCTTGTGGCAACACACTATTCCTCGCCTCCTCTAATGCTGCGGGGACGCCTCACGCGACATCTACTGGTCAGTTCCTCATTACATGAAGATTTTCGGATAGTTTTGATCACATAGTTTGCGTATTCATCTTTATTTTTCACGTTTTCCGATTTCATCCAACCACTTTCCATCATTTCGTTGTGCTGATCTTTCAGTATCTCTTGGAATCTAACAAAAAACTCCTTTGATCAATGTAACACCCATCCTTGTTTGCAGCTACACCGTTACTCGCTTCTCAACATTCACAATGTACAGTCTTTCCAATCCGACTCTTAGATATCCCTTGAGTCCATAGCTCCCAACACAAGTAACCCATTTTCTACGTTATCGACCTTGTTTTTCTTTCCCCCATGGTACCCCAGTATTTATCTTCTTTGATCATCTACTACCTTCCATTCCTTCTAAGTCATCTACCATTGCGATTTCTTTCTTAATACGTCCCACATCGATAATCTCTCTAATTTTCTCAAATATTGACACTCAAGCGCTTTATCCCCAGCATTTCTTTTCCATGAGTAGCTGTTGACTGTCTCTTTCTTTTTTATTCACTAAACTTCTTACCCGTCTGGTATTGTTTCGTATGTACTCATCCTAGTTTTATTTGTAACATTATTCCTCAGAAAAACCGAATTTAGTTTGCGGATAACACATTTCTCTCTCCCAATTTTATTTCTAAGCACTATATCTTCCAATTCGCTATGATAATTGCATCTAGCTGTTCAAAAGAAATGCATTTAATATTTAATATCTCAGCATCGTCATTGTCATATACGGCACTCAGTTTCCTTTTTGTTTATTATTAAAGATCATTTGCCATATTTTTCTAACAGACCCCTTAGATTTCAACTAGAGTCGTCTTTATTCTTTATCTTCGGCGAGACATATACTAATAGAAGGACCATATCATTTCACACTGACATTCGCATAAGGCATCGGGTACTTCTCCATGACTTTAATACTTCTCCGAGGTACCTTGCAAACACTAGAGAAGCAGATAACTGTCGAAGTCCTTTGATAATTAGTAATTCGTCTGATAACATATTATCCGGTTTCACTGAGCTGGTGCATCCACAATATTAGGCTCAAACTGTATTATTTAGAGCATCAAGTCACCATTACTTAACGGTGCTGTGCTGTAGGCCTTTTCTAGGCTGACGTATCTTCCATGGACTGCTTGCCTTCTTTTAATACTTTTAACATCAGTTCTTACATTGTGAAAATACCATCTAGATACAAACAATCTGTCCTGATTGGTCTTCTGATTATTTAAAATATTTTGAAGTTCTGGTTTTCAGAGTCTAATAATAGTTTTCGCATTCCTGGGAAGTAGTGCAGCTTTTTTCTGAGGTATTCTGTAAGTCTAGAGCCCTTTATTGCCTCCTGGATAAATGTCCCGAGAAAAGTAAGGATAAAAATTTCGGTTACACGATAAATCACGCAAATCTAACGGCTGTCAGTGCAAATAAATACCCAGTAATTACAAACATAAAAGGTTCAATTGCAACTGTCACACAGATAAAGTTATGGGGAAGGCAACATTGAGTTTTATTAGAAGAACACTTGGAAGATGCAACAGGTCTATCAAAGAGAGTGCCTCCATTACGCTTGTCGTCCTGTGGAAGAGTATTACTGTGAATCCTGTGATCCTTGCCAGATGGGGTAGAAGGAGGATATCGAAAGAGTCCAAAGAAGGATAGCTCGTTTTGTGTTACGGCGAAACAGCGGAGAGACTCTCACGGATATTATAAGCGAGTAATAGTGGTAAGCATTAAAACAAAAGCGGTTTACGTTGAGGAGAGATCTTTACACGTAATTTCACCCAACTTTCTGCTCTGAATGCGTGACTATTTTATTGCCGACAGCCTTTGTAGGGAGAAATGATCATCGTAATAAAGTAAGGAAAACCATAGCTAGGACGGTAGAGAAATATTCTGAAGCTCATTCGGAGAACCACCTGCCAGGTACGTAAGTATAAATTACAGAACACTCATGTGATTTAGATGTTTAATGTTCCACTTTCAAAACTCTAAAGGGAGATAACCACTGCTCAGGATGACGTTAAATTTGAACAACATATTAATGACGCAAAGGGAAACGTCGCCGAACAAGAAAAAGTATTAAACGAATGTTTGGCCAATAGATGGCTCTGTAAGAGTCAGAAGATGTACACCAACAAATCCGCGGCACACGTGTGTTCCACAGTTTGCGTCCGAGGCGCCCAAAATGACTCTCTCCAAGAAGGATTGCCCGCTGCTGGTATAGCTCTTTTCCAAGGACGGTGACTTTGCGTCAGTAGCCCTGCCCAAGTTCCGGACACTCAAGCGTATGACAAAAGGCTCTGGATCGATGTCTGCTAAGGGTCTGGAGAAAATGAATACAGAATCCGAAAAGGCAGGTTCTTTTGAAGGGTAGTATGGCAGAGGAAGGAAAGCAGTTAATCCGACGACTGTCGAAAAAGTGGTCACAGCATTCCTGGAGGGGCCGAGTGGTGGCGTGCAAACATGCAATCCACGGGGAACTGCCCGAACGTTGGCCATCCCAGCGATCACGGTGCATAACGTATTGCGAAACATCCTGCACTACTATCAATACAAATTCACTCATGTTCAGAAGTTTCTTCCTGATGACCTGCCAGCAAACGTTTGCTCTGGAATTTCTTGTTCGCTTGGAGGTGGACAATAAATGGTCATGGGACATTCTGTGCCCAGACGAACCCCATTTCCATCTCCAAGGAAATGTCAATACACAGAAATGCAGAATTTGGGCAACGGAAAATCCGCTCGCACATCAACGTTACCATTTCATTTTGAAAAGCTGACTGTGTAGAGCGAGTTGACGCTACCGTTAATCGTAGGGCGCCGGCCGAAGTGGCCGTGCGGTTAAAGGCGCTGCAGTCTGGAACCGCAACACCGTTACGGTCGCAGGTTCGAATCCTGCCTCGGGCATGGATGTTTGTGATGTCCTTAGGTCAGTTAGGTTTAACTAGTTCTAAGTTCTCGGGGACTAATGACCTCAGCAGTTGAGTCCCATAGTGCTCAGAGCCATTTGAACCATAATCGTAGGGCCGTATTTTTTTTTTCCAGATGAGTTCTGCGGCTCCTGTTAGTTGCACCGTCATTGGTAAACGCTATGAGGGTTTCTTTGTACGAACGTCATTCGAGTCCTTCAACAGCGTGGATGTGTGGATAGAATCTTATTCATGCAAGATGGTGTTCTCCTGAGCGCTACAAAGCCTTTTCGGAAACGCTAGAATTATCAGTCGTCATTTCCATACAGCCCGGCCAGAACACATAATCTTAATCAGTGTGACATCTGGCTGTGGGGCTGTGTTCAATGCTCCGACTGCGATCGTAACTGATTTGAAGACACGCATTTCGCAACGCACTCCAAACGTGACCCATGAGACATTCTGATCTGTTGCGGAATATGCTGTTTCTCAGTTTCAGCTTGTGGCAGAAAACGGTGCACGACATATTGAAAATGGCTTGTACCAGTCCTACGACAGATAGAAACTAGTGACACTTTGCTTTTAATGACGTTTTTTGCCACAGGACAATGAGAAACAGATGATTTTTCACATCCGATAAAGTGCTACCTTGCCGTGGTGGATGGGCTTACCTAACTAACAATGTCACAGCTGTTGACTGCCGAACTTGCGCAGTGATGCACAGTGAACGGTACGGATGGTGTGATGTGTAACTCAAACACAGCCGTCGTATTGCTATTCATCTGTCATTTGTAGCTGACACCATTTACGATAAGATGCATAGAGCGCCACCTATTGTTCAAAATGTCCTACACACAAAAACACACACACACACACACACACACACACATATATATATATATATATATATATATATATATATATATATATATATATATAGTCCCTTTCTACAGATTTCCGAAAAAGGAATATTAATTATGGACACTCGTTATATGTAAAAATAGGGAGTAACATCCCGTAGACGAAGAAGTCTCCAGAGACGAAATGCAAGCTCGGATGGAACATAGACGTGAAATGAAATCCGCCGTGGCTTTTTCAAAGAAATCACTCTAACGCTTGGCATAGGTGATTTATGTAAAGCAGGATAACCTAAATCTCAATCTGAATCACATTTTTGTCCAACAACAAGCCAGCTTCTTATTGCTTCACTTCTTCGCTCGGTATTACACGCCGCGGCCATTTCATTTGCAGTAGTATTAATTACGTCTTTATATTCTTCCCCGATCCTCTTATTTGATTTCTTGTTCGTCCAGACGGTTGCCACATCTCTGCGTTACGTTTGTGCAGTTAAGTGCATGTGAATGTTTTTCATCAATGTGAAAATGAACATTTCGGAGTCAAGTAAAAATTATGGAATGAAACAGGTGTAACTCCTGGAAACGCCCCAGGGGTTCTGGAAAAGGGATTCGTAATTTTGAAACGCAGTGTACTTGAAACTAAAGACAAAATATTGACACTTAATATGGCGCTCTGTAAGCAAATAATTTGACTGACCTAGAATTTGCAGTCAAGGATAGCGGAATACAAAATTTATGTTACGTGTTGCATAGTACCTATCCGATTCTCTTCTTCTTCGCATCAAAAATTAGTACCCCATTGCCATAAGGCATAAATGGTAATACACACTCCTTTTTAACTTTCTGTTTTGGTCATGTTACGAGCTTAGAGGACGTGCTGAAAAGTAATACCTCCCAATTTTTTATTCTCAAAATCGCTTGAGATAGACTTTCTCGCTTCGCTGACGCAAGTTGGTTCAAATGGTTCAAATGGCTCTGAGCACTATGGGACTTAACATCTTTGGTCATCAGTCCCCTAGAACTTAGAACTACTTAAACTTAACTAACCTAAGGACATCACACACATCCAAGCCCGAGGCAGGATTCGAACCTACGACCGTAGCGGTCGCGCGGGTCCGGACTGAGCGCCTAGAACCGCGAGACCACCGCGGCCGGCGACGCAAGTTGCTAAGTGGCTTTGAACGGTTACGTGTAACACGGCGATGTGTATTGTAATTATGTCGGTACGTGAGAAACATCTTGCTGTAATCCCTCAGAAAATTGAAAGCATGAATTCGAAGAGTTCGTCCACACGTGGAGCAGCCTCCCTTCAGTATGACAATACCAGACCACACACGAGCGCTGCGACATCTGCAGTAACCCGACGTCTTGGGTTGACTCTCATCGATCATCCTCCATACAGTCTCGACCTCGCCCTGTCAGATTCTTATCTGTTTCCAAAACTTGAAGAAAACCTTCAGTGCCATCAGAGGGCAGGCTGTGGATCCGTAAACAACGTCAAACATTCTACAGTGACGGTATCAACGAACTGGTCCCTCTTTGGGAAGAATGTATTCGTCGCCGGACTGACTATTTCAAGAAATAAATATTTAGACAAGAGGAACAAAGATGTAGAATGTTAATAACGTTAGTTTTATTTTAAAGTCCTTATGAGTTTTCACATAAAGGATTACTTTCAGTACGCCCTCGCATTAGATAACGAACCCTAGGCCTTTTTCTTTTTTACTCGCGTTTCTGTATATTTTTTCTGCTGTTCATAGCAATCGTTCTGTTCAACTATCACATCTGTCACCCCATAATCATTTCCAGATGAGATCAATAAAGCTGCTTGCGATATAAATAAATATGAAAAAATATGGGAGCCATTTAGATATGGCAGTGCTAAAGTATTTCCAGACCTTCTGAAGACGAGAGCAGCGTTTCAGAACTTGGAGGAAACTTTAAATGTTCGGAGTCATAAAGCAGATATAGGACAAGGAAAGTTATACCGTAAGCCTACTCTGCCCTCCATCCTACCCCTCTCCCCCTCTAATATATAGGATATTCGCTAAAATTATCAAGTACTACTCAGAAAAACACATAGAATTTTAATCGCACAAGGAATACACATGGTTATGGAATTAATCAGTGAGTATGTTACCCCTTTACATGGGTTTCACAGATTTTGAGAAACTATGTCAAACTGCATATTTTCTAACTGCTCTCCAATAACAAAATATTTATTCACCTATTTTAGAAAATTGACTAATAGGTATATAAATGAGTACTGCAGCATCCATTTGACTTCTCTTGACATTGGGAAATGCAGAATTAAAGTAAGTGATAGCACTACGTGCCAAGGGGCTCTTAGGAAACTAAACTGGAAACAACAAAAAAGTACGTATTAAAGGGGCATATTTGAGCAAACTTCGGTACGCTGATAACCTATCGTTGTTGGCCTCTAATGTTGATAAACTACAACAACCAAGAAACTGGAAGTTTGAAAGTGGGTCCTCAAATGACTTTCAGTAGTACCAAAATAATATATTACCAACTGATCAAAAAGAAAATAGTCCAGGTTGAAAATAAGTTCATAGAAATCTTTGAAGAGATCTTGGTATACAGGGTAGTTGGTGACAAGGTGAGACAGACAGAGAACGAAATGTTAGTTCATGTTGACACTTAAACGTCACACCTCTGGAGCGTGTTTCACTCAACAGAATTAACACTATGAGGTACCAGATCAGTCTTAACCTAAACCTTGACTTCCACACTGCATCTAAAATTCATATTTTTACATAAAGGTATAATTAATAAATGTAGAGACAGAGGCTTTGTAGAACTGTGGAAAACTGTGGGGCTGTCCGAAACGTTAAAGATAAGAAAAAATCAGAAAACCATTCTATGCTGTTCTGCCGCTGTTGCTGCACTTTGAAATTGAAATATTTTGGCACAGTTTGCAGTCCTCACTTAAAATTGTTTGTCCCTTTAGGTTAGCTGCTTTATTACTCATCGTATCGTCGTCAGGTCAGGAGTTGGTAGCCTGGACAGGAGTGATTTCCTCTGGTGTGTGACGATAACTTGAGAGAAGGCGGCCCTAGAAACGCAACAAAAGTTTAATTAAACAACCAGCTACCGCTTCGCCTGGGCGTGGAACTTGCAGTTTCTTGGCCTCCATTACCGTTTTCTGTTATACTCCAGGACGAAATAGTGCTAGCACCTCGGGGAAATTAACTCTAGCCTTACTGAAAACTGTGACTTCAGTAGTGTCTCACAACGCTGCTGTGTAAGTGAAGACTTGTCCAGAGAAGTGAAGTAATTAGAGAGAACCTAAATTAAGCACTTAATATTGCACAGCATTGCATCATCAGCGTCTTGTGGACCCCAAAGTTTCATTATTGCTAAGAACAAATTGTCAAGCACGTCAAGTTTATTTAGATTTCATCGTTTTGGTAGACCGTTCAGTGACAAATGTGGGGCCCCTTAGTGGCACTACGTGAGTTTGTAACACCTCTTTGTTTACATTTAATTTACTAAGATGGATGATGCGAGACTGTGTTGTTCGAGAAGGTTTTAGCATTTTCCCTTGCAATAAAATACTATTATAAATAACGAGCAACCTGTACCGTTGTTAAATCCGGAAAAAATATGATAGTCAAATCTTAGTCTGTAAGAATGCAGAAATGGTGATAAGACCCCCTCTGCGTGACTCATTCAATTTGACAGTGGTCGAAAGCTCGTGAAATTTTAATCACTCAATGTGGCTGGAAACTTGCGAACATTTTATTCAAATCCTAGCATTAACACAGACCTGTTTTGTTGCAGCTGTTCTCTTCAGTTTCCCTACGCTACTTCATCCTTCGCAAGTCTCTTCAGACATCTGCTCCAAGCTGCTTGCAATCCTTTGTCTCTTTCTACAAATTTTTTCCCTTCTCACTTCCCTCCATTACCAAAAATTATTATTTTTAACTCCTCAGAACAAAATATATAAACCAATCGCTTCTTTTAGTTAAGTTGTGTCATAAAGCCCTTCTCCTTCCACTTACATGCAGCAACTCTTTAGCAGTTACCTGACCTACCCATCTTATCTTCAGCATTCTCCTTTAATATCAGATTTCAATCTCTTCTTTTCTCTTCTTGTCTCCACCATTTATCACACACATTTCAGTTCCATATAAGGCTACATTATGTTATGAGACGGTTTTCCGGAACAGTCCTGTAATATATGCAAATTCATATAAATTTATATTAGGACCCACTCTTGATCTGAATAATTAATTAGTCAGAAAAATAAATTAATATCAAATGTACGAGTAATTGTAATCACAGTAATCCAAAACAAATTTGCTTGCTGCTTGGAAATAAGGGGTGACGAGGACACAAAAGAAAGGGCTGTAACAGTCAGGGACCCTTCTGAGTCCTTTTTAGGCCAGAGGAGGGAGCGGGGCGTTGCTACAGCAAGGCCCAGCTTGCCACACTCAACAGAGTCGTTGTGCAGAAAGACAATAGTTAGAACATCATCTAGCGACAGCTCGCACCAACGTTTTTACAATGTAGAGCGAGGAGGAATTTTTAGCAAAAGCACTATTCTCAGCCAAACGTAGCAAGCCGACTTTTGGAACCAATGCTGGAGATTGCTATCCTGCAGGAGAAAACAGAGGCCCAAGATAGGGCTTGGAAAATCCTGAGATGGAGCCGAACGTGTAGCTCTTACAATAAAGTTCCTTTAAGGACGCAATATCTGCATACATTGGTTTATCTAAATTTTCTCCAGAGTGACAGAGAAATGTGACAGTGCGCGAGGTAAACTACCTCCTTGGCCTAGGAGAGACCTATCAATAGTGAGAAATTACTGTTTTCAGGTAGAATTCTAGAAAAGAAACCACTGTTAACCATGTAAAACATAATCCAGAGAAGAGGTACCCGCTCTCTGAGGTGCATTTTGATTTGTTCGAGGTTGGAAGAGTTAGAAAGCAGCCAGTCAACATTTGAATTCTTACTGCAATTTGTCGTATTTACAAAATGTTCCTGGTGCAGTGTGTTACAAGAAAAATATTGACTATTTCCATCGTTATATAAATTTCCAGAAGTAATTGGCTTTTCCTTTTGTTTCAGGTAACACCAGTAACACCTAACCGAGCTACCTGATGCTGAACAGAGTACTCGCTCCCGTGAACCAACTTACTGTGAGTACGGTGCTTCTACGCAACAACAAATACTATTTGCTGCTACTGCAGTTTCGTCAGATCCGCTTGTAAACTGGAGATACGAGGAAACACTCGAATAGCTGCTATATATGCTCTCCATTCTTTAGGAAATTCTGGTTCGTCCACTTCTCCACTTCACAGTGTGCCTGAATCAGCTGGATGTCTAAAATCCAGCAATGTAAAATAGTACACCGCAGAATGTGGCAATCACTGCACACTGTTAGATACCTGTGTCACATTCTTTCGTATATCAGTTTTTTATGGAAAATGGGACGATGACTGTTCAGTTTATTTTTAAAATTCCTTTACTGAGTACAAATGGTTTCGGTGCTACACTCCATCATCAGTCACTATGTATAAAATTTTGACTATAACATTAATCATACAAGAAAAAAAGCAATGTCGCAATAAATGCTACCGAATACTCCTTCCTTAATAACTATGTTCCGTGCCAATCGCCGGGACGTAGCCACATTAGATAGACATAGGGGACTCGCAGTGTACTTCTTTCATGAACACGAGTACAATGAATCCATGTCTTGAACAGTCATCTAGACAGCTGGCTATCCCGGAACCTGGTTCCAATTGTCGGTTGCCTATCTAACTGTTTCTAGGGCCAACAAAACTTTTATTTTCAGAATTTCGTGTAATTATTGACGGAATTTAAAAATTTCGAATCCTGTCGTAATCCACTCATTAAAGGATATAATCTTATGTTACTGGATAACCCAGTAACACAACGATTACGGTTAGAAACAGGCAGTGTAACAGCAGCCGAGCAAAAATCCTGACTTTATTCATCCACTGTTTGAGAATGAGAGCACTTAGTAGCTTTCAACAAACTTTAAGCATAATTTCAAAACTTTTCTAAACTTCTTTTAGCTTACAAGATTAACGTTAAGTATTTAACACATTCAGTCGTTTCTAAAGTATTCAGACGTTTGAAGCTGATATATACATAGAAGTTTGATTCTGTGAAGAATCAGGTTACTGGAATGTACTGTTATGATGGTGTACAAGCAAAATGGGCTGTGCAGTGGCAGTGGTGGGAGCTGCGGAAGGGAGACATATTTTAGCAATGACACAATTTATTTATAACGGCTCTTATCGCTACAATTATCAAACATATTCAGTAAAACGTCTCCAAATAGATTCATTAAAATGTGCAAAATAATTATAGAAACCTTAAATGGTTCCTATTCAATCCATTTGGAAAGGAATAGGTCAGAAAATTTGCTTAAAGTGAAATTCCAGTACCTATTGTACAAATAATTGCAAATTAGGTCACACTTCGGGCGTACATTACAAACTTTCAAAGGCCATAATTGGGTTGTGGCTTGAAATTATGTAAATCCTCGATTATAGAACGAAATACTGGGAACTCCGAAATCATGACATAAGATACATTACATTACCTTCGCAATTAAGATGTAAGTTCCACTACATAAATTAAATCCATGGTGCACGAGCATCATAGGTATAGAAATCTGGCTGTACAGAGCATTGTAATCAATAACTGAGATCTTTATTCGTGAACACATGTGTCACCTAAAATAATGGTTTAATATCAAGCAGGAAGCTCATAACAAAAAAAAAAAAAAAAAAAAAAAACAGAACACTTAGACGCTTATTCAGGAAAGGTAGTGCAATCCTTAACGCTGAGAATCTGGTAACTTAGTAATCAATACTTTATTCATGAACACATGTGTCACCTAAAATAATGGTTTAATATCAAGCAGGAAGCTCATAACAAAAAAAAACAGAACACTTAGACGCTTATTCAGGAAAGGTAGTGCAATCCTTGACGCAGAGAATCTGGTAACTTAGTAATCAATACTTTAGCAATGTCAAAATTTATCTGCCCAAAAATTTCCAAAAACTATATTTGCAACATCATTTACCGATGCAAGTAAGTTTGGGAAGGGCAGCGAGCAATGTTTCGTCTACGTAACGAGTATGTTCACGTACACGCTCTCGCTGGGAAGTTATTTTCGTCTTTCAGTTGATCCATCTGCAGATAACTAGGTTTGTATGATGTTGTAGACTACAGTGCTGTAGACTAAAGTCAATGCAGAACTTTCTGGCTTCACTGCCGTTTAGTCAGCAAAATACGAGCTTATCGAGTATCAGTCCACATTTGTGATTGTATTCATGACTTCGTAACAGGGAACAATCAGCTTGTCACCATATAAAGGACAAGACTGGCAGATGTAAATATAATTTCTGGAGTTAGATGGTCGTTATTCGTCATGATATAGTTCATAACGTCTGAAGCTGCGTGAAACTTTTTGCAGACTATGCTGTTGTGTGCGGATGGTTGTAAGACCAGATGACTGTAGCAAGATGCAGAAAGATTTGCGGAGGATCTGTGCTTAATGCAGGGCTGGCTGTTGAACCTCACATGCAAAGTATTAAGCATAAATAGGCCTTGATAGGGGCGAAAAGTCACTAAAGAATTAACAACTATAAAATTAAATATGCAGGAGTAACCTTCCAGAGCGACCTAAAGTGGAATGACCACACAAGACTAATTATGGGAAAAACAGATGCCTAAGCGAGTTCCAATCCAAGAATCTTAAGAAATGAGGTTCATCCTCGAAAGTAGTGGGTTAGAAAACGCTTGTAAGACAGATTTTTGAGTGTTGCTCAGTAATCTAGTATCCTTAAAAGGTTGCATATATAGAAGCACTTGCCCGTGAAAGGAAAAGCTCCCGAGTTCGAGTCTCAGTTTAAGTCTGCCAGGAAGTTTCAGTACTAGCAGCACTAGTGATTGTCTGTAGCCGACGAAGGCAAACTTAGTCTTCATTTACTCCTTTATTTGGATTTGCAAGCATTACATAAATGTGAGAACAGTGGAAGCAGATTGGGATGGTACAGCAGCCCCGGCGCAGCCAGGGGAGTAAAATAGGCTGCCACCCTTGGGGACGTTTCAAGAAAGACTGCGCCAGGATAGGCGCAAGTCAGTGGGTTGCTGGCCACTGGACAACCTTTGAAACGACGCCACTGGGGCTTCTGGATTATCGTAGACAAACACAGATGACATCTTCCGTGGCACAAGCCCCTCACTCGCAACAACCTTGCACTCTCCTAGCGGAAGGAGGAGGAATTATTATTAGCAGAAGACACTATTGTCCACAAAAAGTAGGAAGCTAAGTTTTTCTCTGGAAACCACAACATGCCACACATAAACATCGCAAAAGTGGAACGGGTACCCTCAGTTTTAGGCTTTAAAAAATGTGAGATACGGTTGGACTTTTGAATTCACACAACACGAAATGTACGCACAACAAAAGAATCAGAGAAATTTGCTATTAAATAATTAAACTAGACTTAGCCGATAAGGACCCGCTTCATTGTTCACAGAGAGAATGACATAACCTTCTTCTGTGTTACTACAGTAAAAGACATTAAAAACAGCAGTGTGTGGTTTCGTTTTAGTAAACTTCCGATCAGATATATTTTTATCTTTATGAGATGCCACTGTTAGACTTCTCCACTGAGAGCAGCTGACAGCCTACCGCTGCCAGAGCTGATGCATCAAGGGATTTAGAGAAATTTCGGTTTGATTTGCACTTTGCGGTTGGCGAGGGTCGTTGGTACAGCTAATGATAGATTCTGCGGACACTTCATCCTCCACCTGCAATTTATAGTGGTGAGACTGAGCTGCAACCAGGAGACAATGTGTAGGAACTTTAAAGACTTTTAATAATATTTTATTTATTTCAAATTCCACTTTAAATACATGTATTTAGTTTCAACGAACTCTCTGCTTTCAACTCAAACCACAGGTGCAACTTATTCCCTTCTACAGCACTGTCTGTCTTTCCAGTTAATATCACGACAGTTACGGTGCTATTCCACAACAGCAATCATTTCATTTATGCGTTATGGGAATCTCCCCCCCCCCCCCCCCCTCGCCCGCCAATTTCCATTGATTGTCAACTATTTTATGAATAAATGTATCGGAATAAGCTGAAATAATTGTGATTCTTGTTTCTTTTAGTAGTCATTGGATTCCTAATTCATTATTTCGAAGGATGATCAATTAATGTGTCAGACACAGGGCACGTTTCCATAAATATTTTTCGCCAACCCCCATGCCAACTTGCAACGGGCAAGGGGGAGGAGGAGGGAATGATAATAGAACGAGATGTATCATCCGTGGAGTATGAGTGGAGATCTAAAAAGGGATAGGATGCTCACCCTTGACTGTAAACATTGATTAAGCAATCACGATTACTATGATCAAGAAAATTTTACATCAACTGACATGCTAAACATTTCATGCTCTCATAAATGCTGTCCATGTTAGGGAATCCAACAACGAACTTCAAAAATTTCAGGAAACCAGCGTACTGCCACATACACATTCATACTGCAATACCAGGTGGAACTCCAAATGGAGCCAGTATGAGGAGATCCTCCAGCATGCCAAACATGACAGAAAAAAACAAAAAACAACAATAATGATTTATAAATAAAACCAAACACGTGAATACACAATCCATAGATCCCAAGTAGAACGGTACTTATGAACGTGGAATAAGCAAAAAATTATCTTAAACGAATTTTATTTAAAAGGTAATGCATAACTTCTCGCAGAACATGCAGATGTTCAGTACACCAAGGTGGAAATGATAATCCTTAGACTGTTGTAGCCATCCATTATCAGATAGCAGAATCATTTTACAATACATATTGACAATGATGATCGCATTACGGCACAGAATTTGTGTAGTAGTCGGATTGTACTAATATTTGACATTATTAGTAACATACAATCCACTTGGTTCTACTCAGAGATTCATCGATGGGATAGGGGTGGGCTACTAATAAATCCTATAGGCTCCTCTTAAACTTAATTTATTGACAGTTAAATTTTTATGGCTATTAGCGAGTTATTTGAAAGTGTGTTCCTCATTAATGTAGGCTTTTCTTCAACAAAGTGAATGATTTTCGAGCTTTGTGACGATTATTCTTATTTGTTATATT
Organism: Schistocerca piceifrons; assembly: GCF_021461385.2. NCBI lineage: Eukaryota > Metazoa > Arthropoda > Insecta > Orthoptera > Acrididae > Schistocerca > Schistocerca piceifrons. Next base: position 88,013,202 of record NC_060141.1, read on the forward strand.
GATTACATGATCCGAGCTGTTGTTTTGAAAGAAGAAATATATTTTTAAAGTCAAATTTCTTTAAGTACTTTTTGGTATCTGTAGTTCCCTAAACAAGCCATTGCAGGAAAGTCCTGAGTTAAAACCTTAACTAATTCTTATTAAACGTTTTTTGACTTGGAAAACTATAGAATTCTACCATTGAAAGTTCTGTATGATATTATGGAATGAAAGTACGCACAGTGTGCAAGCTTTTTTAATGTTAATATCTACGTCTGGCAACATTCACATTGCAAACAGAGATGTTCTTAGGCACTTCAGCAGTTCTGTGGTATGTTCTTCCCAGTTAAATTTATTATAAAGTTTAACACTGTCAACTTTCCTATCTGTTTGTCATCACGTTTTAAGGATAGGGAAACCTCTTACACTTTCTAAACTGCATATAGTGTAGTTCCTCAACATTTAGTGACACAGAAGTGGCTGAGAATCATTTGTTAATGTCCATGACAATTTCATTGACCAATCTCTCTAAAACTGTGTTATTTATTGTAATGATGTATATATGCAGGCTGGAGCAAAAGATGAAAATTTGTACCAAGGCCGGGATACGATCTAGCGTCTACTGCTCACTAAGGAAGATATGCTAACCACTACGCCATTCTGACTTAGTGGCTCTGAATAACTGCAACTGCTCATACTTCCATAGCAAGCTTCCATGCTTAATATAAATTCCTATTCATGCCACATCCCACATTTCATTCATCGCTTCAGTCTGTACAGTACTCGTACATCAGACGTCTAAGACTAGAAAAGGCTTCTGGAACCATATAGGTTCATTTGATTTATTGGGCTCTCTGTATCATCTGCATGTAAAACAAAATTAGGATTTGGTAGCTTTAAGGATGAAGGGTCATAGATAGACACAAGAAAAAGAAAGAGGCGTAAGGTATAACATTGTGGGACAACGCATGTAATTAGTTCCCAGTTGGGCGATGCATGATACCTTAATACATGTCTTTTTCCTAATGACACCTTTTGTTTTCTCTCAGAGGTATAGGATTTGAACCAATTCTGAAGATTTGCCATTCAAGCAATAGTAGTTTTACAATCAAGTAATAAACAATACACGTTTATGGTCTTCCAGCGTGATTCACCCACTCTCGTTTCGTACGGGGTTAACCAAGTACGTTTCAGATGGTTGTTATTCTGGAAAGAAAGCAGTGTTTTCAGGGTGACACGTAGCTAGGATATGGCCGGATCTTGCACAAACTGGCGCAGTATGGTTAGAACGCGTGATACCAGATCAAGTGATGTCGCCCAGGCCTTGGATTCGTATTACGCGAGACACTTTATCACTGACGCCGCGATGACATTAGGCTTTTCATGTACTAACGTACTACAGACGTGCCAAGAGAAGTCGAAGCAACTTCTACGCATGTCAGGTTGCAATACTATCACAGCAGACAAGGGAAAGAATGTTCGAAATATCGTCTGTCACAATATCTACACAGAGACGCACAGTGATGCTACGTGTGGTTTATATATGAAAGTCCAGTGCGTCCGCTCCCAGTTCTCGTAACTCAATTGTAGTCAACCTACTTATCTCTAGTTTGACAGACGGTCGCGAGCACTAAAGCTTGTGCAGTAGACAGTACACAACAATGTGGCTAGCGGTTAGGTTTATGAGCTAAGCGCAATGTGAATATTGGGATGCCGACTAATTTTGTTTTACTTGTGAAATCGAAAAATTAATAAAACTGTTTATAGAGTTAGTCCATCGTTAACATACGTAACAAGATATCCGGTAATTAGCCATTAGTTTCCGAGCGCAGCAGAAGTCACCAAATGCTCCACATTATCTTAGAATCCACATGAGACCGCACAAGTATGTTTCCGAGGCAACTTTAATAATTACTTCCGTTTTTACCCAGAGTTGCACTTCACACATTAGTTCGCGCATTACCGCCCCCTAAAACCGATTGTAGAATGCCTTGGATTAGTACAAAGTCACCAAGTACGTCATCAGATCAATTTATTGACAAATTGGTCCTAGTTGACATGAGATCAGCTTTTACACGTTATCTATGTGTTACCGATCATAGACTATTAGAGAGCTACCTTATCAGTTTGGCGCCTGCCCTCTTAGGGTGCATTTGTGACTGGTCCATCTTTTCCATCAATAAACACTAACAGTAACTAAGATTTGTGATTATCATTTACTAACGAATTCATTGATACGGAAATTATTATTATCAAATTCTCAAACAAGTAAAGTTTCCAGTACGTTTGGAGCTGTTTGGTAACATTTAAACAGTAAATATAAATTTAAAAAGATAAAATTAAAAAAGATTGGCTTCTTGGCTCCCAGCGTTATAGGTGGATCCTCACAGTTTCTCTTTGTTGCAGTATAATATGGCTCTTGCTCCCCCGGCCGTACTCACGCTATATGACCATCTGACGGTTCGTTCGATGAATCTGTCTTGTGATCCTACCTACTTGCTAGCTTCCCGTCTTGAATCATACACTACTGGCCATTAAAATTGCTAAACCAAGATGAAATGCAGATGATAAAGGGGTATTCATTGGACAAATATATTATACTAGAACTAACATGTAATTACATTTTCACGCAATTTGGGTGCATAGGTCCTGAGATACCTGTACCCAGAACAACCGCCTCTGGTCGTAATAAAGGCCTTGATACTCCTGGGCATTGAGTCTAACACAGTTTGGATGGCATGTACAGGTACAGCTGCCCATGCAGCTTCAACACGATACCACATATCATCAAGAGAAGTGACTGGCGTATTGTGACGAGCCAGTTGCTCGGCCACCATTGACCAGACGTTTTCAGCTGGTGAGAGATATGGAGAATGTGCTGGCCAGGGCAGCAGTCGAACATTTTCTTTATTCAGAGGGGCCCGTACAGGACCTGCAACATGTGGTCGTGTATTATCCTGCTCAAATGTAGGGTTACGCAGGGATCGAATGAAGGGTAGAGCCACGAGTCGTAACGCATATGAAATGTAACGTCCACTGTTCAAAGTGCCGTCAATGCGAAAAAGACGTGACTGAGACGTGTAACCAATGGCACCCCATACCATCACGCCGGGTGATACGCCAGTATGGCGATGACGAATACACGCTTCCAATGTGCGTTCACCGCGATGTCGACAAACACGGATGCGACCATCATGATGCTGTAAACAGAACCTGGATTCATCCGAAAAAATGACGTTTTGCCATTCGTACACCCAGGTTCGTCGTTGAGTACACCATCGCAGGCGCTCCTGTCTGTGATGCAGCGTCAAGGGTAAGCGCAGCCATGGTCTCCGAGCTGATAGTCCATGCTGCGGCAAACGTCGTCGAACTGTTCGTGCAGATGTTTGTTGTCTTGCAAACTTCCCCATCTGTTGACTCAGGGATCGAGACGTGGCTGCACGATCCGTTACAGCTATACGGAAAAGATGCCTGTCATCTCGACTGCTACTGATACGAGGCCGTTGGGATCCAGCACGGCGTTCCGTATTACCCTCCTGAACCCAACGATTCCATATTCTGTTAACAGTCATTGGGTCTCGACCAACGCCAGCAACAATGTCGCGATACGATAAACCGCAATTGCAATAGGCTACAATCTGACCTTTATCAAAGTCGGAAACGTGATGGTACGCATTTCTCCTCTTTACACGAGGCATCACAACAACGTTTCACCAGGCAACGCCGGTCAACTGTTGTTTGCGCATGAAAAATCGTTTGGAAACTTTCCTCATTGAAGCACGTTGTAGGTGTCGCCACCGGCGCCAACCTTGTGTGAATGCTCTGAAAAGCTAATCATTTGCATATCACAGCGTCTTCTTCCTGTCGGTGTGATTTCGCGTCTGTTGCGCGTCGTCTTCGTGGTGTAGCAATTTTTTTGGCCAGTAGTGTAGAAGAAACAATGTAATAAACTTGGGCAGGGGCACGGCATAAACGCCACACAAGTTACAATCAGTGCCACAGCCTGAACTACCAAAAATAGCACACTTGTCTCACCAAAAATGAGGCGGCTGAAGTATGCTGCCAATATTTGGTTACTTGTTTTGCACGTAGGCACTGGAAATACTTCTCTTGCCGTGTTCCCGGCCATTATCGCATCAGGCTGTCGTGGTGCAACTGTAATATAGAAGGTGGATTGTTGGGTGCCTCGATTTGAAAAGACTACCACTAACAGAGCTAACTTCGACGGCAACGATGTGGTAAAGAGAGGGCAGTGGAAACGCAGATCACACTCCGCAAAATCAGTCTCCCAACAGCTGATATGCAGCTACACCATCCACAATTATCACTTCGCTGTGACTTACAGAAGCCGCCACTCCACCCCATCGGTACACGTCTTCTCACTTGTGCTCTACTTTACGACTTGTCATGTATGCCACAGAGTACAGACATTAACATGGACGCATGAATTCTTTCACTGAATGGTGGAAACCTGAAAGAACGTTATTTGCAATGGCGTGTTGTTGGAAAAGTTAGCATACGACTGCAAGGTTCTGGTATATCTAAATCCGCACAAACCGACGCCTGCACCTCGCCAATGCGGCAGGGTTTGGCCTGGTAGTGAAGGAATTCTTGTGTGGTAGGTCCGATAGAACAGACACCACGTCTTCATATAACTGATTCTCCTAAATGGGAAATGGATCCACCTTTCTTCAGTGCGGATGCACAGGTACGTCCGACGTCCTGTGGGAGTCTCAGAGGAACGAGCATGGAGGAAATGGACAGAGATTGCGGATAGACTGCGCTTAATAGAGGTGTGGGTCGGCCGTGAAGAGTGTCGAGATAGTACGCGCATTTGCGATAATACTGTGTTCCGGATGGTGCAGTGGTTAACGCACCTGGCTAGTAATCAGGAGATCCTGGGTTAAAAGCCCGGTCCTGTACACATTTCCAGCGTCGTCTTGAGAAATGCAGACACCTCTCCGACACTCAGTACTGTTTCTGTACCATTCAACACACATCTTTCAGGAACACCCAGTTGCTGTTGTAGTTACAGTATAGCACAATTCCCTTGCAGCCGGCTTATATTATTGAAGCCGTTTTGGATCCGTGATTCGGCAGAAGTCTGCGTAGCCTCACAGATACTAGCTAGCTAGGAAGCATCAAACAACAGAAGTCGATGGGCGTCGCCTTCACTGAGCCAGTAGGTGCCTGTGTATTGACTCCTGTACACAGTAATCTCTGCATATCCTCCATTCCTAAATCAGTATCTGGACTCCAAGCAGATTAACCATTTTTTATGTGAAGCAGACTGAATCCTGACTCCCGTTTTCCCTCGTCTAAGTTTCTAGTCCACTGAGTTCCGCTATCCTTACAAAAGGTTCTACCAGGAGACCTTTCTCATATAGCCACCAGTTCCCAACGTCTCTGAGATAATTTCCCCATTACGCGGCGTAGATTATTAGGCTGTATCATGTTACTAGTCAAATGTCTTCTTACGCAGTCGACGTTTCTACCATTCTGCTGGGATCTTCGTCAGGATCTTTTCATTAGCTGGCTTGTCGATTCCTTATGCCTTTCGGACCTGCCACGCACAGCTACATGGGTAAAATTGCAGTCCTGTGAGAAACAATTCTGCAGGAGTCTCTGCTTCGTATACAACTCAAAGCACATTGGCATCTGGTTACAGACTTGAGGTACTGTCTTAAAAATTGGAAATTTTCGAGGTAGCTGATCGGGAACATGTGCATCGAGGAAAAAGTATTACCATCTATTACGTTTTGACAAGTGAAAAAATGTGTTTCTTCTTTGTCAAAAAATCACAGTCGTTTTCTCCAACATCACTGTAAGAACGCTTTAAATATCGAAGATAGTCCGCAACGACACAATCGTGTGGCTCCTACGTTCTTGTGGTAATGAATACAAAAACTGCTTACCTGTCTACGAATGATTCTGTTAATGTCTTTTTCATAAAAAGACATTGATTTCGAAATTTCCATTTCAAGTTCAACGGGGTGTCTGAATGAGTTTTCTAATAATATTCAGCCTAAACAAATGACAGTAATAGAAAAAACTCTTTAAAAATATATCAGTTTCGTGTCAGAGATGTAATTGATCCCATTTTGGTTTTACTTCTGGGAGAAATTTTCATTATACGCCTCAGGGGTAATTACTCTAGTTCGTGGTAACCCCAGGGAATGCCGGACATTTGCCACACTTGCCCCTTCGCCAGGTAGCAATCCCTCAGGTACAGGCGCCCTTCCTCGTACTTCTTCTGTCCGCTTTGAAAGCGCCGTCTCCACATCTTACTCGATACAACCAGTACGTAAGGGGCATTGTTCTTCGACATCTTGGCGAAATACAGAGCTTCTTTTCCGAAATCAAAATATTTATAACTTTTGGGAAACGAAAGCAATACCGACGATTATGTCAGTATGTAATTAGTTCTGCCAAGTATAAATATAGACCCTCTGTCTTTACGGTAGCTTCCTTTCACTCTTACTGATTGCGATAGAAACAGTCCATCGGCAGGGGAGCAACAAGAAAGGAACGACGTAAAGAGAATGCGAATGCACGCTAATCATTTCTTTTCGATCACTGCATTTGTGCCTACTTTAATTACTACAACTGATCCCCCATGGTACACAAAACACGACAGAAAGCTGTTGCAGGAGAACCGAAATTTGCTGCGGATTTCCATGCGTGATGCATTTAATAGTTTCCGCAAAGAAAACCTCTCTAGAAATGTGGCGGAAAATCCAAAGAGATCCTGGTCCTATGTTAAGTAAACCAGCGGAAAGGCTCTGTACCTTTACTGCGCGACGGCGATGGGGGAGACAAGGGACCCAACCCTTCGGAGCAGGTAAAATCGTGGCAAATGTCCGGCGTGGCAAATGTCTGCACACCAACCCCAGGTTACTACCATTCTGCGTCTAGACTGCTCTGTTAACAATGCTTGATCCACGCTGCTTGCAGAATTCTGCGAGGGCGGAGAAAAGTGCGGTAATTCCACAACAGCCGAGATTTTTGCCGGCTGGAGTGAGCAGAGTAGTAAGAGTCACATTTAGCGCCGTCTGGCCGTGTACAGCGTTGCACACGCCACGCTTCTGGAACGGAGGTGTGCGCTTGTAAAGCGAGGGCGCGGTAATTGCACGTGTGCTCGCCAGGCGGCTCCGCTGTCGCGGCGCGCAGCAGCCACCCCTGTGAGCCACGCTTCCCCCCAACCACCACTCTTCCCGCACAGCCCGCAGGACACCTGGAGCTGCTACTGTGCGGGCTTTCCGCTCTGGGAGACGCGGAATTTGTTTCCGCAGAGTGCGGCCAATTTTGGGAACTCGTTGTCGCGGCCTGGGGGAACGCGGGAGTTTTTGTCGCGGAACGGTGAGCGCGGCGGCGTCGTTAATCGCCCGTGCTGCGTGCAGCAGCAACCGAGGCGCCAGCCGTTAATTCGTGGCGCTGCACGGCTCGTGCTTCCACAGAGGCACCCTAGGCTGGAACACTGCCGCGCTGCCAACGTCGGAGCAAATAAGCTGCGACAGACAAAACGAGAGTCTTACCAAAAGACGGTACTTCATCCGGTGAGAAATTGTAGCGAAGGACGTAGGAGGAACTCACACGTCTAACAAAGATTTCCACTAAGGTCAATACTCAGCTACTGAACGGTGCAGATTATGAAGCATAAAGCGGCAAGTAGATATTCGTATGACGTACAGGAGTGGACGGACGTATGGGAGCACCAAAAGCACACAGCTTACCATTAGTTTACTCATGTTGAGCGCGTAGGGGCGATCTTTAGTGATCACTCAGGAGAAGAAGAAATTGCTTTATTATTGCAGTCTCTGATCACAAACGAATTCTTTAGATGATGACCGGTTTCAGTCTCTAATGACCATCTTCAGATCATTTTTACACCATGTCCTAAAGTGATACGGCCATAATGGCATGGTCAAAACATATAAATAGTATCAGCGTAGCATCGTCAACAAGATTTGAATGTTTATATGTTTTGACGATGCCATTATGGCCGTATCCCTTTAGGACATGGTGTAAAAAAGATTTGAAGATGGTCATTACAAACTGAAACCGGTCATGATCTAAAGAATTCATTTGTGATCAGAGACTGGAAAAAAAATCATTTTACAGTATTGGATCACTGTTTGTACACGCGATTATGTCGCAGTTGGTGAAGACGAAATTCATAGTCAAGATCGCTATAAAAATCTTTTTTCTAGATAACCTGTTTCGTTTAAACTAAGTTAGCACCTCCAGGTCTTCATACAGGTTATTAAACTTCTCATCAAAGTAGACCATGAAGGACCAATGCCTTTGAGATCTGGTATCTATGGTGGTCGGGGCAGATGCGACAATTCACTGTCACACTCACAAAACCAGTCTGGGACTATCTGAGCTGTTTAAAAAGCCGGTCCTGTCATTTTGGAACAAAGCATCGCCGTCAGCAAACAAACTTTGTACCATGGCATGCACCTGATTAGCCAAACGGTGACATGATAACAATTTTTTCATAATGTGAGGCCACTGTCGTAATATATTTCTTTAAAGTCAGTACCGCCATTAGACTGTTTTTGAGTTAAGATGGCATAATAAGTGATAAAACAAAGTAGTAGGCTTTGCCAGAAATATTGACCCTTAGACAATGTGTCTAATAGTGTATTTTAAATACGACAGTATGCCATCTTAGGCACTGTATGACACTTAAAACATTTGATAATGGCACTTTGAAGCCGAAATCGTGATCGTGTAAATTTAACACTGCAAGTAAAAAAAGAGTCTAATGGCGGTACTGACATTAAAGGTGATATGATATCTTGCAGAATTACCATGGGACTAATGGAATACCACGATACGGCTCCCCAAATCATAGACGTACCCTCGCCATGCTTCACACTTACAAGGGAACCTCCCCATCGCATCCCCCTCAGATTTAGTTATAAGTTGGCACAGTGGATAGGCCTTGAAAAACTGAACACAGATCAATCGAGAAAACAGGAAGAAGTTGTGTGGAACTATGAAAAAAATAAGCAAAATATACAAACTGAGTAGTCGACGTCTAAAATAGGTAACATCCAGGATACTGTGAGCTCAGGAGCGTCGTGGTCCCGTGGTTAGCGTGAGCAACTGCGGAACGAGAGGTCCTTGGTTCAAGTATTCCCTAGAGTGAGAACTTTACTTTTTTATTTTCGCAAAGTTATGATCCGTCCGCTCGTTCATTGACGTCTCTGTCCACTGTAATAAGTTTAGTGTCTGTGTTTTGCGACAGCACCGCAAAACCGTACGATTAGTAGACGAAAGGACGTGCCTCTCCAATAGGAACCGAAAATATTTGATCACAAGGTCCTAGGTCAACTGATTCCTCCACAGGAAAACACGTCTGATATATTCTATACGACATTGGTGACGGCGTGTGCGTCACATGACAGGAATATTTTGTCGACCTACCTAACTTCTACACTTGGCGAATGGGTAAAAAGATTCTTCTACCTTGCCCGATTTAGGTTTTCTTGTGGATGTGATAATCACTCCCAAAAAGTGATGAAAACATAAGAGTTTGTCACATAAACTGCAACAAATGAATGCAACAGTTTCACAGTCACACAGTTTTCCCTGTGCTCTGTCAAAACATCTGTTTTTAACGTTTTCAAATTTTTCCGTGTGTAGACCGTCAAATCCTGCATATGTCCAAGCAAATCTGAACATGTCCTGGAATTTTGGAGAGCGAAGTTGATTATGTGTGAGTGCCTGAACTTTGATAATTGTCTGAAAATAAAAAATTAAACTTGTTACTCAAGGGAGACTTCAACCAAGGACCTCACGTTCCGCAGCTGCTCACGCTAACCACGGGACCACGGCGCTCCTGGGCTCACACTATCCTGAATGTTGTCTATCTTAAGCATGGACTACTCAGTTTGTATATTTTGCTTATTTTTTTCATACTTCCACACAACTTCTTCCTGTTTTCTCGATTGATCTGTGTTCAGTTTTTCAAGGCCTATCCACTGTGCCAGCTTATAACTAAATCTGAGGGGGTGCGATGGGGAGGTTCCCTTGTTAGTACACAAGCTCGACCAGAAGTGGGGAACAGTATAAAGCAAGACTCATCTGACCAAATGACTTTCTTCCATTGTTCCACAGTCCAGGTTTTATGGTTTCGGCACCATATTATCACATTACAAGTATTTGTACACTCAGGTGACAAAAAAAGCATGGGATAACGTTATGAAAATAAAGCAGATGGCAGTACTGTCGCGTTCACAAGTCATTGACGGAACTGTCATTTGTACTCAGGTGATTCGTGTGAAAAGGTTTTCGAAGTGATCCTGGCTACACGGCGTGAATTAACAGACTTTGAACACGGAATGGTAATTGAAGCTAGGCGTCTAGGACATTCCACTTCGGAAATCGTTAGGGAATTTAATATTCCGAGATCCACAGTGTAAAGAGAGTGTCGAGAATACAAAATTTCAGGCATTATCTCTCGAAACAGAGAACCCTGTGAGCGACGGCCTTCACCAACGAACAAGAGCAGCCGCGTTTGCTTAGTTATCTTTGCTAACAGACAAGCAACACTACTTAAAATAATCACCGCTTTCAATGTATCCGTTTGGACAGTGCGGCGAAATTTGGCATTAATGGGCTATGGCAAATGACGGCCGTCGCGAGCGCCTTTGCTTACGGCTAACATCGCCTCTCCTGGGCTCTTGACCGTATCTGTAAGACCTTACACGACTGGGAAACCTTGCCCTGGTCATATGAGTCCCGATTTGTAATAGTAACAGGTGACGGTAAGGTTCGAGTTCGGTGCAGACGCACGAAGCCATGGACCCAAGTGGCCAACAAGCTGGTGCTGGCTCAATAATGGTGTGAGCTGTGTTTACAGGGAATGGTCTGGGTCCTCAGGTCCAACAGAACCGATCATAGGTTGGAAATGGGTATTTTTGGACTTCGTGACCCTAAACAACGATGGAATTTATAAGGATGACAGTTCTTCATCACAGGATCACAATTGTTCCCAATTGGTTTGAAGAATATTTTGGACAGTCCGAGAAAATGATTTGGCCATCCAGATCGCCTGACATGAATCACATCGAACATTATGTTACTTAATCGAGAGGTCAGTGTGTGCGCAAAATCCTGCAGCGCCAACATTTACGCAATACAGGTAGCTATAGAGGCAACATGGGTCAGTATTTCTGCTTAGGACTTCCAACAACTTGTTGACAAGAAGTCACGTCGAGATGCTGCAGTACACTGGTAAAAAAAAGGAGATGTGACACGATATCCCATGTCTATCTCAGTTTATCTCTCATCAGTGCTTTTGGCACTGCAGCCATATCTGCATTCCCCTGCTTCTGTGGCTCCCTTCGTGTTGTTCCTAGGCGACAGACTTCACAAGTGCGACATTCAGTTTTGCATTGATGTTTACAGCTGCAATCCTCTTTATTTTTCGTCTCAATCCTTTTCTATGACCGTCTGTCACAATCAGGCGTCATACACTTTCGTCAGCATTGTGACGTAGCGGACGAAGTGCGGTGTAAATCTTCCGTACGGTGCCTCTTCAAATACGGAACTCTTCGACTACCTTGCTTACGGAACCACCTACCACAAGAGCACCAAGAGTTCGTCGACTTAGAATACACTTAGCTCTGATATCACACACTCAAAACTACCCAGGATAAACTCCTTACTACGACTGACACTTGCAACGCATTGAGGACATTGCACAAATGCCGTCCGTCATCAAATACAACAGCACAACCTGAAGGTTTGAGTAGCCTCTGCATTTACACTGAAGTGCCAGAGAAACTGGTATGGTCATGCATATTCAAATACAGGGATATGTATAGAGGCAACGCCTATATAAGACAACTAGTGTCTGGTGCAGTTGTTAGAACGGTTGCTGCTGCTACAATGGCGCGTTAACAAGATTAAAGTGAGTTATAACGTGGTCTTACAGTCAGCTCACGAGCGATGGGACACAGTGTCTCTGAGGTAACGATGAACTGGAGATTTTCCCGTACGACCATTTCACGAGTTCACAGTGAATATCAAGAATACGGTAAAACATCAAGTCTCCGACATCACTACCGCCAGAAAAAGATCCTCCAAGAATAGGACAAACGACGACAGAAGAGAATCGTTCGTGACAGAACTGTAATCTGTCCGCAAATTGCTAAAGATTTCAGCGCTTGGCCACCAAGTGTCAGCGCACGAACCATTGAACGAAACATGTTATGGGCTTTTGGACCCGAAGACCCACTCGTGTACCCTTGATGGCACCTCGTCTGGGCCCGTCAACACCGACTTTGGACTGTTGAAGATTGGGAACACGTTGCCTGGTCGGACAAGCCTAATTTCAAATTGTATAGAGTGGATGGACGTGTACAGGTATGGGGACAACCTCACGAATCCATGGACCCTGAATGTCAGCAGCGGACAGTTAAAGCTGGTGGAGACTCTGTAATGGCCTGAGGCGTCTGCAGTTGGAGTGATATGAGACCCCTGATACATCTAGATACGATTCTGACAGATGACACGTACATAAGCATCCTGTCTGATTACCTGCATCCATTCATGTCCACTGTGCATTCTTACGGACTTGGGAAATTCCAGCGGGACAATGCGACACCCCATACGTCCACGAGTAGCTCCAGGAACACTTTTCTGAGTTTAAACACTTCTGCTGGCGATCAAACAACCCAGATATGAACGTTATTGAGCATATCTGGGATGCTTTGCAACGTGCTATTTATAAGAGATCTCCAACCCCTCGTACTCTTACTGATTTATGGACAGCCCTCATGAATCAGTCATGTCCCTCCAGCACTACTTCAGACATTAATGGAGTCCATGCCACGTCGGGTTGTGCCATTTCTGCTTGCTCAAGGGAGGAGTGGGGTGGAGGGGTGGGTTGGGGAGGGGGGGGGGTGAGTGTGGGCTTTACACGAGATTAGGCAGGTATACCAGTTTCTTTGGCTGTTCCGTGTATATTCTAGCATGCACTTCTGGTGTCGTTCCCCATATATTCTGCCATGTACTTTTACAGTACAGACATCACGTTACACACTACCTGAAAAGAAAGTGAAGCACCCAGAATATATAATCGGATGTCAATGTAAAGTCGTAAACGTACAAACCATTGGCGGATAACCGAGTACGTAAATGAATAGACTTACAGCCCTCTGCAGAACAGCCACCAGAGTCATTAGCGTTCGTCGTGTAAGGTGTTGTTACCATTCACTGGTAGCGTATAAAGGGGCGTGAACAATATCAGGTGTTGAGTGAACGCTGTCAGATGACGCCTACTCGTCTGATCCATAATTTCCTCAGCTGACATAGTTGTGTGTCTCCATTTGGCCAGCTGTCTGAATTGTGCAATATCCTAATTTATCAGACATTCGGATATGGCAGTGGCATGGAAAGGTGAGAGCAGGTATACTCATCGTCAATGTTTCACTTGACACCCCATGGCAGTATCCCAGTACCGTTCATCAAGAACGTCGTATCCCCTTGACATCTGCGCCTGTCATCCAAGAAATAACAATGCACTCCCTGAACATTCTGTGACAACTGTTGCGATTGCTCAAAGTTTATTAGCTGCTGGTTGAGGGAATTGCTGTCACGCGTGTAGGCTGCCGTTAGCACAACACAAACCGTTGCGTTTGGAGTGGTGCCTTGGTCGGGAAGCATAGCACTCCGTCTTCAGGCCACAAGTGGCCCATCGGGACCATCCGACCGCCGTGTCATCGTCAGCTGAGGATGTGGATAAGAGGGGCTTGTGGTCAGCACACCGCTCTCCCTGTCGTTATGATTGTTTTCTGTGACCGGAGCCGTTACTAGTCAGTCGAGTAGCTCCTCAATTGGTACCACGAGGCTGAGTGAACCTCGAAAATGGCAACAGCGCATGGCGACCCGGATGATCACCCATCCAAGTGCCGGCCACGGCCGACAGCGCTTAACTTCGGTGATCTGACGGGAACCGGTGTATCCACTGCGACAAGGTTGTGCCGGGAAACATAGTCTGCTGGCGAATAGCGTCGCACTGTCTTCTGCGATGAATAGTGGTTCTGTACTATCCTGGAGGAGCATCGTCGGCGATTACGGCCCGGCGAGAGGTATCACTCTTCCAGTGTTTTGGAGAGGCGCGGTGGCGTTACTGCTGGTGTCATGGCGTGGAGAATCAAATGGTTCAAATGGCTCTGAGCACTATGGGACTTAACATCTGAGGTCATCAGTCCCCTAGACTTAGAACTACTTAAACAAAACTAACCTAAGGACATCACACACATCCATGCCTGAGGCAGGATTCGAACCTACGGCCGTAGTAGCCGCGCGGTTCGTGACTGAAGCGCCGAGAACTGCTCGGCCACAGCTGCCGGCTGTGGAGAATCATTGGATATCACTTCAGGTCACAGGTGGTAGCGAGCGAAGGGGTTCTGATGCCACAAAGGTCCGTCCCGTACGCCCTGCATCCTCATGTGTTACCGCTATTGCCATAGTATCGTGGAGCCATTTTCAAAAGAGGTAATGTTCTCCACACATAGCACTTGTGTCTGTGGACTGTATTGTGATGCTGCGGTACTCCTGCGGCCAGCAAGCTGCCACATCTGTTTGTCATAGAACATGGGTAGGCTCAGCGCGGATATCAGCTCTGCCCCAGTGCCAGAATCCAGTATATCAAGCAGCAGTTACAACGCTCCGCGAGAATTGGTGATATCACCTTCAACTGTGTCTTTTTAAAATTTCTTTATTCATTGTGGCCTGTTCATTTCTTTTCCGGTTAGTATTCGAATATTATTTCCTTCGAGTCGTACGATTGTGTTCTGCTTTATGTCACTATATATGGTCTAATACAGGTATCCCTTCCGACATGGACTAGACTACATCATCTTCATTTCAAGTATTGCTTTCAATATTCCTCTAATGATGAATTTGTTTTATGTGTGACCCACGGGCACTACGTGGATGTGAGTTCTTTTAAAAGTTAATAACAGCGCAGTATTTCCTTGCAATGAGCCAGCTACGCATTTCAAAATGTGCTTAGATTTCGTAAGCCTTTAAGCATTTGTCTTCGTCTGAGGGAGGTTATTTATTTTGTGTTACTATGCATGTGCCGCAAGGCTACATTTTTAACTTTAGCAATGAGTGTACGTTTCCTGCGAAATGTAGAAGGCTGTTTGGTCATGTTTGACCGGCGATATTGTAGGGCTTTATAAAAGGGTTTTGTTTTTTGATTCTATTCTGTGGTGACGGGAAACTTCATTTCTGTGGTGAGTAGAGAATATTTGCGGTTTACTATGGACGGGAAGCCAGGACGTAAGAGTTTTGTACGCTGTGCTGTTGTCGGGGCTATATGATAATGCTTCTTATTTAAGAACCCTCTTCGAAGGATTTTATTTATGTTAGGCACAGGTAGTGGAAATTCGTAATCTGTCGCTGCTTGTGACTAACTTATGACTGCTACGTTGCACGTATTGTCGGTGAGTTGTATTTTACATTTTCATACTCGTTGACTTTTGCTCTCTTATTTAATTATACGATTTACTACTCCCAGTGATCAATATTATTATTTTGTGGCCATTTCGATTCACAATTACTGCTGGTACATATTCTCGAAGGTTAATCTATTTAATGACTCTGAGCAGCATAACCGTTTGTAGCCATATGAGATATGCTGTTAATGTAATAAACGGAGAGAATAAACTATGCTGTATGTATGATTTTCTTCACCTAATGATAACATGCTTAAATGAGTTGTCACATCATTTTCTTTGTTATAGAAACAGTATTTGATAGTGTTTATTGTAAAACTGTTTTTATGTTTCTTTTATGAGTAATGTTGACCTCACATTGATGTACATAGGGTCGCACTGAATAAAGGAATTTTAAAAACACACGGCTGAGTGGTGAGCCAGTTTGTCTCATGAGTTGGTACAAAGATTTATGTCCCTCTTCCCAATCAAATCCAAGTGGAAGGAACGTGATACTGATCAATCGGCTCATACTCGAAATTTGACTCGATTTCGTAATTTCTGAAAAATATTGCATGTCCTCCCTAACCGGGAATTTTCATTTAGTTTCCTGTTCATGTTCTCGTTGCTTAATTTTTCTGTCAGGCAGTGTAGTTGAGTTTTCGCTTCTGTTCAAATGGATTTGGACGAAATTTTAGTGACCCGGTGAAGAAAGATCACATTGGCCTCTTAGGAGCGTTGCATTCGTAAGTGCTGAAAAACTGGTACCGGACAATCATGTGACCGTCTATCGATAATGTTTTGTATACAGGGTGGTCCATTGATCGTGACCGCGTCAAATATCTCACGAAATAAGCATCAAACGAAAAAAACTACAAAGAACGAAACTTGTTTACCTTGAAGGGGGAAACCAGATGGCGCTATAGTTGGCCCGCTAGATGGCGCTGCCATAGGTCAAACGGATACCAACTTCGGTTTTTTTAATAGGAACCCCCATTTTTATTACATATTCGTATAGTACGTAAGGAAATATGAATGTTTTAGTTGGAACACTTTTTTCGCTCTGTGATAGATGGCACTGTAATAGTCACAAACGTATAAGTACGTGGTACCACGTAACATTCCGCCAGTGCGGACGGTATTTGCTTCGTGATACATTACCCGTGTTAAAATGGACTGTTAAGCAATTGTGGAAAAGGTCGATATCGTGTTGATGTATGGCTATTGTGATCAAAATTCCCAACGGGCGTGTGCTATGTGTGCTGCTCGGTATCCAGGACGACATCTTCCAGGTGTCCGGACAGTTCGCCGGATAGTTATGTTATTTAAGGAGACAGGTAGTGTTCAGCCCCATGTGAAACGCCAACCAAGACCTGCAACAAATGATGATGCCCGAGTAGGTGGTTTAGCTGGTGTCGTGGCTAATCCGGACATCAGTAGCAGACAATCTGCGCGAGAATCGGGAATCTGAAAAACGTCGATGTTGAGACTGCTATATCAACATCGATTGCACCTGTGCAATATTTCTATGCACCAGGAATTGCATGGCGACGACTTTGAACGTCGTGTACAGTTCTGCCACTGGGCACAAGAGAAATTACAGGACGATTACAGATTTTTTTGCCCGCGTTCCATTTAGCGACGAATCGTCATTTACCAGCGGTAACGTAAACCGCCATAATATGCACTATTGGGCAACGGAAAATCCGCAATGGCTGCGACAAGTTGAACATCAGCGACCTTGACGGCTCAATGTATGGTGCGGCATTATGGGAGGAAGGATAATTGGCCCCCATTTTATCGATGGCAATCTAAAAGGTGCAACGTATGCTGATTTTCTACGTAATGTTCTACCGATGTTACTACAAGATGTTTCACTGCATGACAGAATGGCGATGTACTTCCAAAATGATGGATATCCGGCGTATTGCTCGAGTGCGGTTGAAGCGGTATTGAATAGCATATTTCATGACGGGTGGATTGGTCGTAGAAGCACTATACCGTGGCCAGCACGTTCACCGGATCTGACGTCCACGGATTTCTTTCTGTGGGGAAAGTTGAAGGATATTTGCAATCGTGATCCACCGACAACGTCTGACAACATGCGTCAGCGCATTGTCAGTGCATGTGCGAACATTACGGAAGGCGAACTACTCCCTGTTGAGAGGAATGTCGTTACACGTATTCCCTATTCATTTTGAGCATTTATTGCATTAATGTGGTATTTACAGGTAATCACGCTGTAACAGCATGCGTTCTCAGAAATGATAATTTCACAAAGGTACATGTATCACATTGGAACAACCGAAATAAAATGTTCAAACGTACCTACGTTCTGTACTTTAATTTTAAAAACCTACATGTTACCAAATGTTCGTCTATAATTGTGAGCCATGTGTTTGTTACTATTACAGTGCCATCTATCACAAAGCGAAAATAGTGGTCCAACTAAAACATTCATATTTCTTTACGTACTACACGAATATGTAATAAAAAAATGGGGGTTCCTATTTAGAAAAACGCAGTTGATTTCCGTTTGACTTATGGCAGCGCCATCTAGCAGGCCAACCATTGCGCCATCTGGTTTCCCCATTTGTGGTTTTCTCGTTTGACGCTTATTTCTTGAGATATTTGGCCCGGTCACGATCAATGGACCACCATGCATATGTGAGCTGGTTATGCGAAGTCATCACTGGACGTGAGAGAATGGCAGAAATGAGTTGTCGTGTTTGGACGTGCGCCTGAGCACGCCTTGAATGAAACTGCCTGACTAATCTACAACGAATGATGTATAAACAATAGTCGTAAAAAAGTCCTAGACTAAAGACGAGTTCAGTCATTTTGAATCAAAATTGATTTAAAATACCTCAGGGATTGCTACCGTCAGTGGGTGCATGTCCATCTTAACCAGTTACCAAAGCAAAGCTTCCTGAAGGATCTGCATGAAACGGACATTTGGAGTCTGGTATCGCACAAAAGGCCACTGTTCACAGCAGAACATACAGATACACGTGTTCAACAGAGAAACTGGTTTGCAGCTGTCTATGGCGGTACAGGGCGGTCAACGAGTATGGATTTTGCCTGTTGCCGTATGAGACAACACGTCCAGAGCATCGAATGCTCTATTATGTGTTCATCCTGCAGTGTGTGGAAGGTGTAGTCTGCTCGCAGCGTGATGTTTCGGAGATTTTTTTCGTACTATTACTTAGGCCCAATCAATCACGTTACAATGAACATCAAACAGGGTGTTTATTTCAGGGTTCTTGTTGCCATTCGCCATAAGTGTGCTTTCATCTTCCATATAAGAATAGTTTTATTCCAGAGCGGAACGCCTACGTTCTTGGAATGTCGCACATTGACTTCCCCAGTAAGTCACACAGGTTTAATGTGACACAAAATTTATGGGATATTTGCAGCAGCGAGTGAAACTAGTAATAAATGTCCCCACAAGAATGTTACTCTGTGTGATCCTCCCATGAATGAATGGCTCCAACTGAATGTGGCTTTCGTGGAGAAAACGTATGGACTCTTTCAACGTAATCACTTGGACAAAACGACAATTGCCGTAAAAACTTTATCAGGGCCAAAATAAGCGAACCCGTGTCTCTGCTTATCTGTAGATAATTGACCGTTTCTGAAAAAACGACAGTCAAATTTTTCAAGGTATTTTCCTCGTACTGTATCCGTCTTTTACCGCACGGTATCCTCGTACGAAACGATAGCACATTGATTAGTATCGCTGCTTTTTGATTTTGCACCTCCTGTTCGAAATCTGATTATTACGTTTATTTTGGTTTATCATTTCTATACCCATTTCTGTAGAATATTACTACTTGAAAGATCTCCAGTGTATGTTATTATAAGGCTGTCCTTATTCGTCAACTAATTTATGTCTGAGGAATCAATTTTAAAACACTGATAAAATTATTTGAAATTGTTTTCGGTGAAATTCCTGTAGTGCATCTTGAGTCACAATCAATTTCAAGCTCCACTTCTAGGAAAAACGGTCCGTTGTGCATTATTTGTCAGGAAATTATTTCCAACGACGAAATTTTCTCCAGTGTTAACGCAGTTTCTTTCCCTAAAGAGAACGTACGAAGAAATGTCACTGTGGCAAATCTGCCTTCTTGCGATGCACGTGGAATTCGGAATATCCGTGTTTCGACTGTTTCTACGATCTGTATCATCCAAGAGAATGTACCAAACCTTCCTGAAGAATAATCATATGAATAAAATATAAAAATTAGTTTAAGAACTGGCATGAGAATGAAATATCAGAATGTGAGAATGTAGAAGCTTTGTAACCCCTCAACACACCACACACACATATATCAAATAGCAAAAGTGTGACACTTACAGTGATATTCAGTTGTAACTTTACAATTAATATAACGCCATTTCATCCTCTCATTTGACAAGAAACATGCGTGTAGTAACCTACTACAGGCATAGGTAAATATATGAAAATAACCAAGATAAAATAAAATGAAATATAGAAAAACAATAGTCGGGTTTCGAACAATGGGAACAAAATTAAGAATACGAGAGGCTGAGCCAACACTATGTACCAAGACGTCATGGGTATAAAGGACCTAAAGTACCTCGAAATTACATTGAAAAGTTTGACTATCGTTTTCTTTCCCTCAGATACAGTCGAAGCTATACGGATAAGACGAGACACATGTTCGGCTATTTTGACCCCTCATCCACTGAGCGAAGTTCCTGGAAACTCGGTGTGATGGCACTTGCTGCGTTCTCTTCGTGCGCCCATTGTGAAGGCCAGTGATGGAACTCAGCGTTATTAGCGTGACTAATTACTTATACGGTGTGCTTAAACGAGCGAACGGCCCTGCGGTATCTCAATTTGTAACTAAAGTGTCATTTTTTAATGTCAACGTCTGTGTGGGGATTGGCAGTACCCGCTCAAGATAAACAAATGTAACATTGTTAGGCGACAGTTTTTTCCAAAACTGTCCCGTCACTAATACATTATAATATAAAGACCTTTAGATCGGAATTATTAATCAACACTGAGAAATGGAATGCATATTAGTATCTTTGACTGTCGGTAGTTAACTATCTCCACTTACACTTTTTATGTAGCCATCAGGAAGCACATTGGGACGATCTGTCAGCCCTCGGGAGATCAGCTATGCTCCATAACCTGATAGAGCTGCGACAGCAATGTGATCCCTAGGGACAGTAAAGTAATTTTTATAGGGCTTTAGTATTCATAAACCTCACGCTTTTGTCAGAAAAGTCAAGGTTTTACGTTAGAATTATCATTATTTTCAGGTGATTTACAAGTCATTTTAATGCCACAAATCGAACTGCTTGTGACTCTTGTTTTATTTGATAGTCATTGAATTCCTAATACATTATTTTGGTAGGTCTCTAATTAATCCGTGTTAGATAATTCGGCCAATTAGCATGCTTCTAGATTCAGAATGTCCCCTTGCAACGTACTACGGAAAAATATATGGAACTAACTGTTACTGTGTGATATACCTTACGTGAAGTCACGTATGTGAATTCACTGGAAACAGTCTGATCCTTTAAATAACAGGAAGTATGCATACGGAGTGATTTAAAGTGTACGAAGACGTAATAGTACGAATACCCAAAACTAATCGTAAGAAAGAGTACACACTGAAACTCATTGGAAGAATCTTCAGAAAGTGTAGTCTCCCACGAAAGACGTAGTTCGCAATACTCTCCTTCGACCGATACTTCCAGACTATTAGTCAGACTGTTGCCATTACCAGATAGGACTGTTTGAGAGAGTAGAGGATTTCCACATAGGAGCTTCCAGTTTTAAAAAGCGTACGGTGTGATATACATGTTTTTCTGCAACGTATACCTCCCGATAATAAACTACGATGATAAAATTAAACAGAATGAGCCTCCCACGTTTACCAGCGGCCCTTATTCCCGCTCGCTATTGGATCAAGCAAGTAGGGGAGTAATCGTGTTACACAAAGTTACCTCCGCTGCATCTTATATGGTTTCTTGCAGAGTATATTTGTAAATATAGAAAGACATATTTAATATGAATATTGTTTGAATGACGCTCAGAATACCATTACGTTTAGGTCTATATACTTTGCTTCACTATGAAACATTCTAATGGAATATGAACCATTACTGCTTGCTCTATAAAATAATTCATTGAAGCTGAATAACGGCTGAACCTATTTTTGAGTCTTTTTACCCGGTGATAATTTATCGAATGACAAATTTACTGCCAGTACTTCAAAATGATTTACTGAAAGAACATACTAAGTGCCCGGTGGATGAATAGATGAAGATGATGATATTTCGTGGTTATCATTCTACCTCCTTGTTTGTTAGCGGATTGATTTTCTAATTGCAAATATCCCAATGACATTACAGTCTAATGAAAATGATCTAGGTACCGCAGTATACGACTTTGCAAGCACCACTGTTTTCGTTAATTTCTTGTTGCTTACAATATATTGCAACTGCGCAAATTTTTCTCATAATGTACATGACATCATGTTTTGTGCCCAGCAGACATTACTATCAGCATCTAAAGGCCGACACGCTTCTTTATTTGCCGCTTCTGGCTACGTTATATGCAGTTCAAAGGCAACACCTTCCGGCGTCTGACGATGCCTGCAGTCCACTGACGCGTTATGACGTTTCATTACTTGCAAAAAATAAAATAATGTGAAGTAAAAACGCAATATTTCTGATTGGAGGTTGAAAGCAATACACTGCACTCTACTCCATGCTGTGAAAGTCTATTCAAAGGGGCCGATGTTGTACATCAGAAGTTACGGGAATGTATTTTGCACGTCAAAGGCAAACAAATTATTGACTGCCGCGGCTATAAAATATAGTATCATCGCAATGGAGAGCTGGTACCAATTATGACCGGCTAACTTTTGGTATAGGGACGTGTCAGCCCTCACATGAGTAGTGAAGGTTTTTTTCCTCGCGCGCACGGCAGCTTTCACTAATGTGCGGAAGCGTATTTTCTGATGCCTGACATGTCGCAGGTACCTGTGCTGCTGATTGGGTTGCAAGGGAATCCCATTTCCAAGGTAAAATTGAAAAATAAAATTCTTAAAAGTCTCAATAATAGTCAAGTGGTTTCGTCAATTTAGCAAACTAGTCAGGACAACCCTTGAAAATGAGATAAAAGGATGAATAACTCTTTGTAAACATGTCACCTAATTTTTAAAATTACTTCATGGTACTGCTTCGTAACTACGACTGACTATATATTTTTAGAGTTGTAACTTACATCTGTCTGGCAGTTTAAAGGCGACTAAAGCATGTTATCATGAGCTCCCTATATCTTCATCTACATACGTACTACGAAAGAGGTGATCACGTATCGATTTGGTGGTAGGAAAATTCCTGCATGAACACATATATAAATGCGGAATTTAATATTTCGATTTTCTGCCAAATGTCTTCAGTTTCAATACCCATGAAAAATTTGCTGCAAGGTTTGGACTCGTCAGGATCTGCTTATTGGTATTATTGTAGGCTCCACAGGCACCTTCCCTGCCGATATACTAATTGCTATTAAGAGTTATCTGTTACGTTTTCCTCATCCTCTATTTTAGTGACTGAAACTTTAAACTGCAATGGGTATCCGACATCTTATATTTACTTGACTTACTATACTTTCTATGATGTCTTTGTAGTTTAGTTACAGTTATTCTGGGTTTGTCGGATTTAGACTATACATTCTCAGTTCGTGTTAATTGCTGTCAGTAAGCTATACTACCGAAAAATACCCTCCTAACTTTCTTGGCGGCGTTTTTGCTGTGGTGAGCTGTGTCCATGCAGTAGGCTCTTGGTTGCGACTCCGTCACGCTCTGGTGACACTCTCGACCAGTTCGGACCTGTCTGTAAACATAAGGTCGTGACCAACCTTATAGTGATATATCACAGCTGTACATATGATTGGTTTAGCGGATCCCACTAAATAACGGTACTAATTGTAAGAAGATGGTCAGCACTTGATCGTCACTCCACCTGTCCGGCCGGGAGTCGAAGTTGTCCGATAGTGAAAGGAAAAATTTTTTTCAGGCCAGTGCTCCACAAAACAAAAAATTGTACACTGATTTATTTCTGTGAGGCAAACCACAGTTACATAAGAATTGAACACGAGTTCCACCGGCACTTAAGAATTTTATGAAATACACAAATGCACCAAATTTAGAACGATAGTTTTGTCTTTTATCACTAAATCCAGACATGCACCTAGCCTGGTAAGATAGGGTAATCTTGCTATTTTTTAAAGATATAAAATCGAACATATATGGAGAATAAGTGTATAAAATATACATAATAGTAAAAACATGAAAACATAATACTCCAGACTAAACATGAAACATGTAAAAACAAATTCTATACAAATATTAATAAAAATCTGATAATATTAAGTAAAAGAGATACACACATCAAAAAAGTATTGTATCACTCGGTTCCGAGAGCTCCTGAACCTGTACAGAAAATTGGAATGGAGATCGACATAAACATCATTTCCGCCGTTTTTATTGCTCTTGAAAGCCGCACATTGCATGTTGTACAACCATACATCGAGACCTTCAGAGGTGGTGGTCCAGATTGCTGTACACAACGATACCTCTAATACCCAGTAGCATGTCCTCTTGCATTGATGCATGCCTGTATTCGTCGTGGCATACTATCCACAAGTTCATCAAGACACTGCTGGTCCAGATTGACCCATTCCTCAACGGTGATTCGGTGTAGATCTCTCATAGTGGTTGGTGGGTCACGTTGTCCATAAACAGCCCTTATCAATATATCCCAGGCGTGTTCGATAGGATTCATGTCTGGAGAACATGCTGGCCACTCTAGTCGAGCGATGTCGTTATCCTGAAGGAAGTCATTCACAAGATGTGCATTTTGGGGGCGCGAATCGAAGTCCATAAGGACGAATGCCTCGCCATATGCTACCGATATGATTGCGCTATCGGTCGGAGAATGGTATTCACGTATCGTACAGACGTTACAGCGCCTTCCATGACCACAATCGCCGTACGTCGGCCCAACATAATACGACCCCAAAACAGCAGGGAACCTCCACCTTGCTGCACTCGCTGGACAGTGTGTCTAAGGCGTTCGGCCTGACCGGGTTGCCTCCAAACACGTCTCCGAAGATTGTCTGATTCAAGGCATATAAGACACTCATCGGTGGAGAGAACGTGATGCCAATCCTGAGCGGTCCATTCGACATATTTTTGGGCCCATCTATACTGCGGTGCATGCCGTCGTTGTTACAAAGATGGACCTCGCCGTGGACGTCGGGAGTAAAGTTGCGCATCATGCAGCCTATTGCACACGGTTTGAGTCGTAACACGACGTCCTGTGGCTGCACGAAAAGTATTATTCAAGATGGTGGCGCTGTTGTTAGACTTCTTCCGAGCCATAACCCGTGGATAGCGGTCATCCACTGCAGTAGAAGCCCTTGGGAGGCCTAAGCGAGGCATGTCACCGACAGTTCCTGACTCTCTGTATCTCCTCCATGTCCGAACAACATCGCTTCGGTTCACTGCGAGACGCCTGGACACTTCCCTTGTTGAGAGCCCTCCTGGCAAAAAGTAACAATGCTGACGCGATCGAACTGCGGTATTGCCCGACTACGCATGGTTGAACTACAGATAACACGAGACGTGTACCGCATTCCTGGTAGAATGACTGCATCAGATCGGCTGTCGGACGCCCTCCATCCAATAGGCGCTGCTCATGCATAGTTGTTTACATCTTTGTCCAGGTTTAGTGACATCTCTGAACGGTCAAAGCGACTGTGTCTGTAACACAATATCCACAGTCAAATCTATTTTCAGGAGTTCTGGGAACCGGGGTGATGCAAAACTTTTTTATGTGTGTATTAACACTTAAGAACCTTCGAACAGGTAAAAACTAATCGCAATACCAAAGCAGTATCCCATATGCACACATAAAACGTCCCTAAACCACAATAGCAGTGATTTACAACTCTCAGGGCAGCAACAATCATGAAAAACACAAGAGCCCCAGCTCACTACCACGCCATTAAAGAAGAAAATCGTCCAGAATGAGGTTTTCACTCTGCAGCGGAGTGTGCGCTGATATGAAACTTTCTGGCAGATCAAAACTGTCTGCCGGACCGAGACTTGAACTCGGGATCTGGCAGAAGTAAAGCTGTGAGGACGGGGCGTGAGTCGTGCTTGGGTAGCTCCGTTGGTGGAGCACTTGCCCGCGAAAGGCAAAGGTCCCGAGTTCGAGTCTTGGTCCGACACACAGTTTTGATCTGCCAGGAAGTTTCAAGAAAATCCTACTTGGTAAGTTAAGTAAAGGATAGCCGACTTAAAATGGTTCAAATGGCTCTGAGCACTATGGGACCTAAGATCTGAGGTCATCAGTCCCTAGAACTTAGAACTACTTAAACCTAATTAACCTAAGGACATCACACACATCCATGCCCGAGGCAGGATTCGAACCTGTGATCGAAGCGGTCGCGTGGTTCCGGGCTGAATGGTCTAGAACCGCTCGGCCACTGCGGCCGGCGGATAGCCACTATCGTGCTGTAACTGCCATAGATCGAAAGAGACATGTCACTCGACTATGAGAGACAGTATACCTTCAAGCGATTGTTTCAAAAATACTCATCATCTGTATTTGTCTTTCATTGTCTACTGGCAGTATAGTTACCGAAGCACGACTAGAGAACTGGTAGCTTCTTACAACTAACCACCTTCGGTCTCTTATTGTTACGGCTCTTCCGACTACATCATGTTCAGGACGGCATTTCCTCAGATGTAGTCGACAAGTGTGTCTTGCGCAATGGTGCTACTAGAGAGGCGTGGCGCAGTGTATCGTCCAGGCGTGCGGCCTTGTTTTCTGACTACCGAAGTCACGAAGGCTCCGAGCTCCCTAATCGAGGAAAATACAGTGAAGTCAGGACTACGGAACCAGCACTCCGAAATCGGACTGGCGGAGCACGTGGCGCACACAGACTGGAGGTTGTCGAAATCGTTGCTAGGTTACAATGTCAAAGATATAACCGAGGGAAACCTTTTGTCAGTGTTAATTTCCGAGTCTATACATGGTTCACAGCTTTACTTCTTTTTAAAATTTTTTTAGTCGTCAGTCTTCTGACTGGTTTGATGCGGTCCACCAAGAATTACTCTCCTATGCGAACCTCCTCAGCTCAGAGCAGCACTTGCCACCTGCGTCCTCAGTTATTTGCTGGGCGGATTCCAATCTCCGTTTCCCTCTACAGTTTTTGCTCTCTTTAGTTCCCTCTGGTTCCATGGAGGTCATTCCCTGATGTCTTAACAGATGTCCTATCATCGTTACCTTCTCCTTGTCCGTGTTTTCCACATATACCTTTCCCCTTCTGCTCTGCACAGAACCTCCTCATTCCTTACTTTGTGAGTTCTCCTAATTTTCAACATTCGCCTGTAGCACCACATCTCCAACGCTTCGATTCTTTTCTGTCCCTGTTCTCCCACAGCCCATGTTTCTCTACCACACAATCCTGTGCTACAAACGTACATTTTCAGAAATTTCTTCCTCAAATTAACGCCTTGTTTGATACTAGTAGACTTCTCTTGCCCAGGAATGCCATTTTTGCCAGAGCTAGTCTACTTTTCATGTGCTCCTTGCTCCGTTCATCATTAGTTAATTTGCTGCCTAGGTAACAGAATTCTTTCACTTCATCTTCTTCGTGACCGTCAACCTTGATGTTAAGTTTCTCGCTGTTCTAATTTCTGCTACTTCTCATTACTTCAGTCTTGCTTCGATTTACTCTCAAATCCATATTCTGTACTCATTGGAATGTTCATTCCATTCAGCAGATCACGTCATTCTTCTTCACTTTCACTCACGATAGCAATGTCATTAGCGAATTGTATCATTGATATCCTTTCACCTCGAATTTTGATTCCACTCCTAAACTTTTCTTTTATTTCCATCATTTCTTCTTCGATGTACAGACTGAACAGTAGGCACGACAGTCTACATGCCTGTCTTACAGCATTTTTAATCCGAGTACTTCGTTCTTGGTCGTCCACTCTTACTATTTCCTCACGGCTCTTGTACATATGGTATACTACCCGCCACTCCTTACAGCTTACCCCTATTTCTCTCAGAATTCCGAATCTCTTGCATCATTTTACCTTGTCGGTTGCTTTCTCCACGTCGAAAAATCCTATGGACATGTCTTGAGTTTTGTTTAGTCTCGCTTATCAACCGCAATGTCAAAATTGCCTCTCTGCTGCCTTTACCTTTCCTAAAGCCAAACCAATCGTCATCTAACATATTCTACATTGTCTTTTCCATTCTTGTACTGTATTCAAAACTATGTCATCTTCATGTAACCTTTATCCATCACATTTACTTTCATTGTCAAATTTTCATTGTCGGACAAAATTGCGATGTACTCGAAGACATTATCGGATATCAACATAAATTCATGGATGTACCCACAATCAGTGCGCTTGTAAATGATTAGATTTGCGAACTACATCTCTTTTTGATGGGCAGAGAGCTTTAGTTATGATCGTAGCCTACGTAAGGAGCGTGGACAACGTGCGATACTGAGAGATTACTGTGAAGGGGCATAGATGCCACCTACTTGCGTGAGACAGCGTTATCAGCTCCTGACGAGTTTGAGAGGGCCCTCATTGTTGACTTTCATTTCACCATATGATTGAATCGTGCAGTTTCCAGATTTGAGATCATTCGGATGTAACAGTGGCCGGAATTTGGACTGCTTGGGAACGTTAGGGTAGGCATAATTGTTGTTAATGTTTCCGTCGACAGCCTCTGACCACGACGGGGGGGGGGGGGGAGGGGGGGGATCAGCGTATTGTGCAAGAAGCACATCGTAGTCCCTTCACATATGTCTTTCATCTGAGAACATGCAATGGATTTCCTGCAACATTCCGCATTATCCCGCATCTAGACCAGGCAATAACCATGTCATGAGTACACTGCACGTAACACCAAAGTACAAAGGGGAGCGTTTGGTGTGGAGCCTTGACCAGGAAGTGTGGAATGGAGATGAATCGGACCGCGTTCTGTTCAGTGATGAATCGCAGTTCTGCCCTATTCTGGATAACTACCGTTGAGGGATATAGCAACAGTCTGGGAAAAGGTCACTTTCTTGGAATGTTTCGGGAAAGCAAAGCACTGTTACTCGTGGCGTCGTGGCGTTGGGAGCCGTCAGGATTTCAGATCAGGGCTGGTAGTGATTGTGGGAAATTTAATGACACAACGGTATGTCACGGAGATCCTTCTTTCACATGTGTTACCTACCATGTGAAGCAGTGTGGTGCTACTTTTCAACAGGACAACGCTCGTCCATACACGTCATGTGTCTCTTAAAATGTCTGCGTGACACTGTGGTACTCCTGTGGCCAACGTGGTCCCCAATTCTATCTCCTATAGAACGTATGAGACGAGCTTCGACGTAAATTCTGTCTCGGTGCCTGTATCTAGGAACTCAAGGATCATTTACTACAGTTCTGGGCCAGATTGTCTCATAAAACGGTACAACCCCTATATGGCCCTTTCGAACTGAATCATTGTATGTTTTCTGTTCAGAGGGGTTGCAATGTCATAGTTGTTTCTATGGTCTGCGGTTCGAATACTTGGTTTGATGCAGCTCTCCGTGCTCATCTATGGCGTGTTAGCCTTTTAATCTCTGTATAACCACTGCAACATGCAGCCAAGTAAACGTGCTTGCTTTAATAAAGCCTTGTATTCCCATTGCGACATTTATCCATGACGCTACCCTCCATAATCAAATTAACCATTTATTTTTGTCAACACTTCCATCCATTTTTACTCACTTCGAGCCATATACATTTCATTCTTTCCCGATAAGTTTCGATACCTCTCCAGCAGTTATCCTTCATAGGTATCTAGTCCTCAGCATTTTTGTGTGGTATTATATTTAAAAAAAACTTTTATTCTCTTCGTCGTCGTACCGTTTATAGTCACGTTTCGTTTCCCCGTAAAACTACATATTAGACATATGTTCAGAAAAGATTACCTGACTCTTAAATATATACTCAGTTGAAATGTATTTCTCTTTTTCGGTGGTCTTTTTTTCTTTCTAACTGCCGCGAACTTTCAATATCCTGTAAAAATTTGCCATTGTCAGTTATTTAGCTTGAAAAATAGCAAAAATCGTTTGTTGTTAGTACAATAGCGTAGGCTTCCGTGTTCTGTGTCATTGTCATTAAAACCTTCTGGCATTACTGCCGCATCATCTTACAAAGTTGTTGATGAGATTATCTGCTAATTTCACAGTCTCATTTCCTAATCTAAATCTTCCAGAATCACTTAAATGAATTACAGTACCTTCGTTTTGCCTTCTTTATGTATTTATTTTGTAATATCCTTTCAAGACACTTTGTTGTGTCTTCGATGCAGAGACCAAACGCGAACGATATTCCTGAATCTATTTTTATTGGGAAAAACCAATAAACAAGAACACTGCTCAGTCGACAAAGCAGTCGAAAACAAAACATAATGTAAGCAAGAAACAAAATATGGATCACACTGCGGATCTTACAACAGAAGAATAACAAAATAAAATGTTTTCCTCACAAGCCTATCACTCGAGAAAGTCCGCCAAAGAAAAGACGGAAACAAAACTGCTAGAGAGCGGCCGGCACAGCATTACTACAACGTAAGTGGTTCAGGGAGACCAGACCACCGCTACACGACACTCTCGAGTCAGTCCGAAGCAACCACTCCTCACAACCAGGGACTACCAGCAGATGAAACGCGTGGGTGTTGCGATCGGGATGGCAGATCCCAACAAGTCCGGGCGGCGCGACGAACTGCCTTCTGGATGGCGGTGCGCCGGCTTATAAGGCCGGTTGGCGGATGGATCTTCTGCCACTATTTTTGATCACGTGCGTGGAGTAGGAAAATAGTCCGCTTTTGATCGTGGCCTTTGGCGCTGCTGGCGATCCACGGTGCTCGCGTAGCGGGCCCTGGCGGCCGTTGGCTGAGATAGGAGGCTGTATTTTTATCTCCGGCAGTGGCCTCGGTCGTATCGTAAACGTCTGTTTAGATTTCACTCGGTGTCATGAAGGCAACCCGCATCTCTGTTCTGTCATGCGGGTGGCATCATTGGCCGGCAAGCCCTTTATGGGGCATGTCTTATTACATTCGACACCACATTGGACGACCTGCGCGCCGGATGGGGATGAAATGTCCCTAGGCGGAGAAAATCCCCGACTCAGCTGAGAATCGAACCCGGCCCCCTTAGGGTGGCAGTCCGTCACGCTGACCATTCAGCTATCGAGGAGGACGACGCTGCAGTACCCATTCGTAATGTAAAAATAAAAACCACTGCAGTAGCTTATTATTTGCTTTTGTATTAGCAGGTTCGTTCAGCAAAGTAGGACGTTTTGAGATGTTCATCGTCAGATGGCAACATTGCAAAAGTTCTGAGCTAGGCTCAAAAGAATTATCAAACAGAAACTTCCGACGAGTTTCCATCAGACGAAAAAAGCGCTCTCGCCGTCAGAGTGGAAAATAGATAGTGGAAAGTGTCACACAAAGATGATACACATTAATTCCCAACGGTCGCTGAGCCTCTAAAAAGCGATGACTACTTTCACTAATCATTATGCTAAACTGATCTCTCACGTGTTTTGTGCCGGCCGAAGTGGCCGTGCGGTTAAAGGCGCTGCAGTCTGGAACCGCAAGACCGCTACGGTCGCAGGTTCGAATCCTGCCTCAGGCATGGATGTTTGTGATGTCCTTAGGTTAGTTAGGTTTAACTAGTTCTAAGTTCTAGGGGACTAATGACCTCAGCAGTTGAGTCCCATAGTGCTCAGAGCCATTTTGAACGTGTTTTGTCAGTTTTTAGGCGAGTATTTTATAATGAAGGAGTTAAACATTGACAGAAGTTTTCCGTTGAGTCCTAATATTCCTTTATTTTAAGACATTTTAGACGCATTTGGCGCTTTTACAGCAGCAAGAAAATCTGTTGAACAAACTGAACGGATTGGACCGTCAGGAAAAGTTTTCACTTAGTATACAGAGTCTCCTGCAAACGACAGTGCAAATCGTAGCTGTCACCCTCTGGAAAATAAGCTTCTCCGCTTGCGCCAACGCCCGTGTTATTGCATGGAAACGCCTTCTTATTGAGAAAAAGTATGGCACAAAAAAGAGGATGAAGGAGAGGGCGGAATGAGTATACCGTTCTGCCACGGACAGAAGCGAAGAGAGATAGGGAATGTGTGAGAGAGAATTAGCATGCTGTTTCTTTTTCCCGTTTCGGAGATTTCTCTCTCAGTGCGCAGTCTTTTTGAAGGCGGATTTCGCCCACAGCTACCGGTTTCCGGCAATTTAGTCGCAAGGTAGGAGACGACCCACTTCCCTGCGCTGCTCCCCACCTGCAGAGCGCCACCTCGTGGTAGAGGAGGTGAGGGCGGTGGAAAGAGAGGTCGGCACCGGAGTTAGCCCTTTGCAATTCCGATAAACAGTTTGCGCGGGGCGTGCAGACGACAGGCGGGCCTCGCCGGCAGGTGGGCGGCGGGTGTGTGGGTGTGTGGGCTGCATATGCAGCAGACCTCGCAGCAGCGGCCTCTGTTATGGAAATGCGCGGACATCTGTCGGCGCGCCGGCCGAAGCCTCTGGCCCGGACTGGCTCGCCAAACCCCGCCGGTCCGCCGCCCACACAGCGCAGCCGGCACATTGGGACACTGTGTCGCGCGCTGCAGATGACACTCGCGACCGCCTGCTCGCACAACCTCCTGCGCTCCGCCACACCCCGACAACTGCTTGTATCGAGGCTGCCGAGCGGATTCAGCCTCCACTATCTGATTAAGGGGAAGCTGGTGTGTAGTAATACTGGAATGATCGCGACCCTTAAGCACCAGCCACGGATTCGGTCTTGGGCCTTTTCCCACTGGCATACTCCTGCCTACGAGGCAGTACGTGTACATGTGGTCAGCATGTCGCCGACTACCCCAGCCGTCAGTGTCAGTAAAATTAAAGATGCAACGTACGGGGGGGTTTATTGTAAAATTATCGATATATTTAAAAATATCTATTGGTAGTCTTAGTCTCGAAATTATCACTACACTAATTATTAAACAAAAATATGGTGACTGCTAGCTACGAAATCAATAATGCGGTGATTAGCATATGATACCAAATTTAGATTTATTCAGAACAGCAATATTTCTAGCATAACATGACAATACAATACACTCGCTAACCTAACTAGTCTATTATTGGCACAATGTATCCTTTTTTCCTAACTACTTAAGTCAACACTGAACCCGCAAGTGACTCTATTGCAGTTCTGCCTGAACGGACACAGACTCAGAGAGCGCCAGTCAAAGAGCTAGCGGAATACGAATTCATTTAGAATTACAGTGCCTTACTTTGGCTGATGATTGCTAATATCAGCGTAATTCTCCGTGATGATTACGACGGTCGGCCCAGCCAACGTCGTGATGCCGTCTTTTCAGTGAGCGTGCTTGGCTTTCATCTCCAACGTGGACGTGGTTTGCACCCGTAAACTCCTGTACGTAAGCGTTCAATTGCGGTGTCCGTCACCAGTCAATACTCAAGCTACTTGCACCTATGTCGAGAGTAGTTGGTCGACTAAAGTGTAAGGCAGCAAAGGTACACTTCAGATTGTTAGTGAACACCACAAGTTAGTACAAATCTGTTTCTCTGCTCAGAGGAACGCATAATGCTACATGTGTGGAGTCGTATGCTCTAAACTATTCAGACTTGGAGAGTAACCACTGGACTCAATGTCGGTAACTTCTCCAACCTACTTCTCTCCATGCTCTTCAAGCAGGGCAGCCAGACACCGCGACTGCTCTCCGCCACAGCCAACCCCAGAGTCCTCCATTAGAGTTTTTGCAAACCTGGCCGTTCTTCGCCGCATGGATCCGTGCGCGTTGGTAGCCAATCACGACACAGACTTCCATGTCCACAGCTCGTGGTCGTGCGGTAGCGTTCTCGCTTCCCACGCCCGGGTTCCCGGGTTCGATTCCCGGCGGGATCAGGGATTTTCCCTGCCTCGTGATGACTGGGTGTTGTGTGACCTCCTTACGTTAGTTAGGTTTAAGTAGTTCTAGGGGACTGATGACAGTAGATGTTAAGTCCCATGGGCTCAGAGCCATTTGAACAGACTTCCATGTATCCGTGCGCGTTTGTATCCAACCACGACAAAGAATTCTCCCGCGGTTACTGTTGCCGCCAAACTTTTTAACACGTATCTCTACGCGCTCTGCGCCAATCCCGTCACAGTCTTCCGGAAATTTTCCACTGTGGCGCGAAATCGTCTTTCTCTCTTTCGCATATAGTGTCTTCTCGTTTCTTGTTGAGATGGCCCAGCCTCCCCGAACGTCTTTGGTAGTCTGAAGTGCCAGCCGACAAAAGGGGTACGGACGCGGCCATCCCGTTAGTTTGACATGACATAAACGCCTTCCTTAGGGGTTCCGGTCGTGTTCCAGCCTCTGAGCCCATCTCGTTAGTCTGACATGACACACACAACTTCTCTCCTACCGGTGGGCCAATTATCAATTATTATTCGCTATATTAGTACTAATTTAGCCTTACAAAGAAAACGAACCACCACATCAAAAAGTATCATCAAAGAAATTTACGAGATCTGTTCAAAAAAATTCCGGACATTTACCCACAATATTTTTCTACACTTACGTTTTACTTACTGAGTCTGTCCTCCTTCGCAATACTCTGCTCCACAATCGATATAACGCTCCCAACGCCATTTCCACTTCCGGAAGATATCTTGGTACGCCTCTTGCTGGATCGCAAAAAGCTCCTACTGCGAGTTTTCGTTTATCTCGTATGTCGTCGCAAATCTTCGACCTTTCAACTTTGGAAATAAAACAAAATGCTTAGAGGCCAGGTCTGGAGAGTACGGAGAATAAGGCAGCACGGTGATTTCGTTTTTCGTGTAGTAGTCACGCATCAACAGAGATGAATGTGCGGGTGGATTTTCGTGATACATTTCAGGCCTTTTCCTTCTCATACTTTCTCGCAGGAGTCGCAACACTTCCCGATCGTGCCATCGATTAACAGTTCAAGAATTGATGAACTAATCCTTCAAAGTCAAAGAAAACTCTCAGCATGGCTTTGACATTTCGTCTGACCTGAAGAGTTGTTTTCGGTCTTGGAGGACCTTTCCCGACTCGTTGTGAAAAGTGAACCTTGGTCTCCGTATAATAACCGTAGACCCACGCCTCATTCTTAGTTATGGTTCTCTTAAGGAACATCTCGTTCTCATTTGCGCGATCCAAAAACTCTTCACAAACTGCGAGGTGAAGGTCTTTCTGGCGCTAGCTCATGAACTGTGGTTCAAAAAAAATGGTTCAAATGGCTCTGAGCACTATGCGACTTAACATCTGAGGTCATCAGTCGCCTAGAACTTAGAACTAATTAAACCTAACTAACCTAAGGACATCACACACATCCATGCCCGAGGCAGGATTCGAACCTGCGGCCGTAGCGGTCGCGCGGTTCCAGACTGAAGCGCCTAGAACCGCTCGGCCACTCCGGCCGGCTCATGAACTGTGGAACGAACTTGGCGGCAACCAGATGCATTGCAAGAAGCTGTGTCAAGATTTCGTGACACGATCTCACGGAAATATTGCATTCTTGTGCAATCTCTCTGACAGTCAGTCTTCACTTGTTACGCGCAGTTTCGTTGACTTTCCGTATATGAGCGCCGTCGGTAGACGTCGAAGGACGTCCTGAACAAGGGTCGTCTGTAATTTCTGTGCCGGCCGGAGTGGCCGAGCGGTTAAAGGCGCTACAGTCTGGAACCGCACGACCGCTACGGTCGCAGGTTAGAATCCTGCCTCGGGCATGGATGTGTGTGATATCCTTAGGTTAGTTAGGTTTAGGTAGTTCTAAGTTCTAGGGGACTTATGACCACAGCAGTTGCGTCCCATAGTGCTCAGAGCCATTTGAACCATTTTTTTGTAATTTCTGTCCGGCCATTTTTAAGCATTGTGAACTACTGGTAACAATGTGTACACCTTAAACACTCATCACCGTACGCTTCCTGCATCATTTTCGTGTTTCTCTGTAAAGTTTTTCTTGAGTTTC
The DNA here is from genome assembly GCF_021461385.2 of Schistocerca piceifrons. Lineage (NCBI taxonomy): Eukaryota > Metazoa > Arthropoda > Insecta > Orthoptera > Acrididae > Schistocerca > Schistocerca piceifrons. Next base: position 88,048,760 of record NC_060141.1, read on the forward strand.
ACGCAAAATTTTATGCAGACGCGTTGCTCCTCCAACTCTGCCATCTCGAAATACACAAATTTTGTGACACAACGTTCTACTCAATACAGCACTGAACAGTAGCTGTCAGACATACAACAATGGAACTTCCAGCAGTTGCACGTTTAGTACAGGCGTGTGCAGGGATGCCAAACGCATTTCGTTCCAACTCACCATTGGTGCGAAATTACGAATGTTTCTGAATTTTCTGAACAGACCTCGTATTTCAAACGACCAGTTTCGGAGGCGTGCCTTACGCCATCTTCAGGTCCACTGGTGTATGCAATCCACGAAGACTAGTATTGTGTGTGTTCTTCGATACAAAGGCCAATGATGAAAGTGGACATAAAAATGGCGTAAGGTGTTGCGCGGGAACTAGTCGTTTGAAAAATTTTCTTTGATGATAGGCTGTAGTGGTTCGTTTCCTTTACGCAGTGTGAACATTAATAAAACCGACAAGCTGCAGGGACGGGTTCCTGACTGGAAATCGAGGATAAAAGATCCGGTTAACATGTGTCTGGAGATGCATTGTGGTCTCGGGAAAAGCCGCTGATGAATGAATGTTCATCTGACCAAGAGCCATGGGTTCCTTGTGTGGTGCAGGTTGTATGAATGACACCGCGTACTGTAAGCAGCAGAGTGGTCCAGTATCATGTCAGGAACAAGCCGAGATGGTGTTTCAGTATGGCTAAGCAGATGGAAATGGTCGAGAGGAAGAAACCGGTCCTCGAAATCTGGTGTACGCTCAGTCCGCAGCTTCCCTGTACTTTCGTCTGTCTGAAAGGACCCATGATCACACAAACGCCAAAAAGGGCTTGAAATGTTGTGTGATGTGGTTGGTGTCTATGACAGTATTTGGTTTGCTATAGCTGTGCTACCTCTCGATGGTTCCATCTGTAGGGCATACGCAAACACCATTTCGGCTTGTTCCCGACGTAAATACCTGGCCATTCTGCTGCTCACAGTGTGCTGCGTCAATCGCACAGCCTGCAACACACAGTAAACACATTGCACATTGTCAGAGGGACTTTGATTCGTCAACGCGAGAAAGATAGACTTTCAGAAGTTGTCGCCAGTAGTTGGATTCAGATGATACTCTGCTTCTTTATTCAAGCACATCTGGTCTCACAAGGCTCAGTGGGGCTCCCTGCCTCAGAAGAACATCTGACGAGGCATCGTTAATCCAAACCTGGTACTTTCGTATCGGAGGCAGTGGCGCAAACCAAATCGAGATGGTCCAATATTAAAGTACACTCCTGGAAATTGAAATAAGAACACCGTGAATTCATTGTCCCAGGAAGGGGAAACTTTATTGGCACATTCCTGGGGTCAGATACATCACATGATCACACTGACAGAACCACAGGCACATAGACACAGGCAACAGAGCATGCACAATGTCGGCACTAGTACAGTGTATATCCACCTCTCGCAGCAATGCAGGCTGCTATTCTCCCATGGAGACGATCGTAGAGATGCTGGATGTAGTCCTGTGGAACCGCTTGCCATGCCATTTCCACCTGGCGCCTCAGTTGGACCAGCGTTCGTGCTGGACGTGCAGACCGCGTGAGACGACGCTTCATCCAGTCCCAAACATGCTCAATGGGGGACAGATCCGGAGATCTTGCTGGCCAGGGTAGTTGACTTACACCTTCTAGAGCACGTTGGGTGGCACGGGATACATGTGGACGTGCATTGTCCTGTTGGAACAGCAAGTTCCCTTGCCGGTCTAGGAATGGTAGAACGATGGGTTCGATGACGGTTTGGATGTACCGTGCAGTATTCAGTGTCCCCTCGACGATCACCAGTGGTGTACAGCCAGTGTAGGAGATCGCTCCCCACACCATGATGCCGGGTGTTGGTCCTGTGTGCCTCGGTCGTATGCAGTCCTGATTGTGGCGCTCACCTGCACGGCGCCAAACACGCATACGACCATCATTGGCACCAAGGCAGAAGCGACTCTCATCGCTGAAGACGACACGTCTCCATTCGTCCCTCCATTCACGCCTGTCGCGGCACCACTGGAGGCGGGCTGCACGATGCTGGGGCGTGAGCGGAAGACCACTGGCGACAACATCGATGTACTGTGGAGACCTCACGCCCCACGTGTTGAGCAATTCGGCGGTACGTCCACCCGGCCTCCCGCATGCCTACTATACGCCCTCGCTCGAAGTCCGTCAACTGCACATACGGTTTACGTCCACGCTGTCGCGGCATGCTACCAGTGTTAAAGACTGCGATGGAGCTCCGTATGCCACGGCAAACTGGCTGACACTGACGGCGGCGGTGCACAAATGCTGCGCAGCTAGCGCCATTCGACGGCCAACACCGCGGTTCCTGGTGTGTACGCTGTGCCGTGCGTGTGATCATTGCTTGTACAGCCCTCTCGCAGTGTCCGGAGCAAGTATGGTGGGTCTGACACACCGGTGTCAATGTGTTGTTTTTTCCATTTCCAGGAGTGTAGTTTAGTAATGTAATGTTCCAGATCCCACTTCTATAATGGCTCAAGGACAAAGTATGCCATATATAGAGTCTCCCAGGAGGAGTGGTCAATACGTCTACATATTCATATTCTGCAAGCTTCCAACGAAGCATGGCATCGTCACTTACGACTACTAGTAATTTTCTTTCCTTTCTAGGGAAGAACGCCTGTCTTAAAGCCTGAGTACGAGTCCCAATTTTTCGCAACGAATATTTGTGGTCCTTACGCGAAATGCCCTGGCGGCAGTAGTATCGTTTTGCAGTTAGCCTCAAATGCCAGTTGTCTAAACTTCAGCAGTAACGCGTCCCGAAAACAGCATCGTTTTGCCTCCAGGGTTTCCCATTTGACTTCACGAAGCATCGCTATAATACTTGCATGCTGATCGAATCTACCGGCAACAAATCTAACATCATGCTTCTGAATTCTTGGAAGTCTTCTTTTAATCCGACCTGGTGGGGATCCTAAATACACGAACGGTACGCAATAATGAGTAGCAGTAGCGCTCGATATGCTGTCTCCTTTATGGATGAGCTACACTTTCTCAAAGTTCTACCAAAGAAACGAAGACCAGCATTTGCCTTCCCTAATACCTCCACGATATGCCCATTCCATTTCATATAGCTTTGCAACATTGCGTCAATAATCTGGAATATGTTAGGAACGCTCATTAGAGACAAAAATCTTCATTTTACAAAATGCATCGTAACCATCAGCTGTTTATTTGTCCCATTAGTCATCTACAGGTTTCGGTTATTAACCATCATCCAGGACGCAGGGTACAACAGATTACTTAAAAGCATCCAGTATTCCTTTGACACTGAACAATATCGATATTATCCAATGCAATTGTACAAACACCTGACATCATTTTTCTTAGAATACTGACTGACATATCTCGTACCGAATAGACAAATATCACAGGAAAAACAAGATTATAATCGTGCACGTTGAAAATGAACTGATGGCTCATCTGCTTCATGTCATTGTCGTGTCACTTGCACAAGTTGAACTTGTACCAGATAAGGGTATTGATACTTTGTGTTGATATTGTTCCAGAAGCAATGTCCTTTTTTTAAATATCAAGACTCCTGTGTCGATTTCTTAGATTCGTTTTTGAAACTAAATGAAAATGTCAAAGTACGCGCTCCAGCTGTTTCACTACAGGGGGAACGATTTTCTAACTACAGGCGTCTGTTGTCCAACAACAGCCATCCCGTTACATTCAAGAACCTCTCCGTGCTACTGTCGTTCACTGCAATAGCTGTAAGATGGCTATACCAAAAATTTTCGTACGTCTTGAATAGATGAGGGTTCTTAAAGACAAACATAGCGATTTCAAATTAATTATCCTTTCTGTAATTTTGGTTCCAAACTCTTATAAGCTTTCGTTATTCTAGTTCATATGAGAACTTAGTTTGAGAATGAGACTTCGCGGATAATTAAACCTATGTGCTATACTGAGACTCGATATCAGGAACTTTGTCACTCGCGGGCAAGTATTGTCAAATGGCTGAGCTACCCAGTCAAGACTCGCGAACTGTGCTACATCTGTAAGTTTCGCAGGAAAGATTCTGTAAATTTTGGAAGGTAGGAGATGAACTAATGGCCGGAGTAAATCTGTGGGTAAGGGTCGTGAGTTCTGCTTGGGTAGCTCAGTCGGTTGTCGATCACCATGCACAGCAAGTCACATGCCAATAATACACAGCAGGTAACTTTGTCGAGCTTTGTCGCCGACTCTACCGTGCCAATGTTGGGGTCGTCCTGGACTTCCATTCTGTCGCCTTGCACATCCCACGCGCCCTCTCGTTTGATTAGGGGATTACATTAATGGAACCTTTCACCTCCGAGGAGACCACTACCGCTATTTAAAGGAGCTAGTTAAAGGGCTCACTCCTTCGATGTCATTTCCCTGATCCTGGTAATTCCCGACTACAATTTTTACTTAAAAAAAATGGTTCAAATGGTTCTGAGCACTATGGGGCTTAACTTCTGAGGTCATCAGTCCCATAGAACTTAGAACTACTTAAACCTAACTAACCTAAGGACATCACACACATCCATGCCCGAGGCAGGATTCGAACCTGCGACCGTAGCGGTCGCGCGGCTCCAGACTGTAGCTCGTAGAACAGCTCGACCACCCCGGGCGGCAATTTTTACTTAATTATATATACATCTCGCCGGCGAAGAACAAGTGTTGAGACACCATGCAATAATTCCATGGTATTAGAGCGAGCTGTAGGTGGATAAACACTCTTGGGGAAGACGGAGACCGGAATATATCCGACAAGTAATTGAGAATGTAGGATGCAAGAGCTACTCTGGGATGAAGAGGTTAGCGCAAGAGTGGAATTCGCGGTGGGCTGTATTTAACTAGGCGGAAGACTGATGATTCAAATATTAAACTGTCAAAGATGTTGCTGTTCATAAAGCAATGTCACGACAGAGTTAATTCCTAGATTTTCGGACGAATATTTCTCAAATAACGTTCAGAATCGCAATTTCTTGAAAGGCAAAATGAACTACGCAACGATTTTGTCAAATGATTGCTGTTACTATACTGTTAAGACGTTATACTTTATTGTTATTATAAATGAAATCCTAGGTGTCTGTGCCACTTTTAAAGTGAGATTGACTTAAAGTTATAATTGGTGGCTTCGTCGGGGGAGTGGGAGTGGGAAGGAAGACGGATTAGGCAAACTGCGACATTCTGCCCAGAGCAAAACCCTGGATATGCACCTGCTACTCTATGGCAAACTACGAACTGCAGCAGTTGCTCAATTGTGGTCTTCCGGAACGCTGTGCCCTGTACTCTCAGAGCAGCTCGTCGAGAGCAGCTAGACTTGTGAAAAGATCTGTTAAGACGTTATACTTTATTGTTATTATAAATGAAACACTAGGAGTCTGTGTCACTTTCAAAGTGAGATTGACTTAAAGTTATAATTGGTGGCTTGGTCGGAGGAGTGGGAGTGGGAAGGGAGACGGATTAGGCAAACTGCGACATTCTGCCCAGAGCGAAACCCTGGATATGCACCTGCTACTCTGTGGCAAACTACGAACTGCAGCAGTTGCTCAATTGTGGTCTTCCGGAACGCTGTGCCCTGTACTCTCAGAGCAGCTCGTCGAGAGCAGCTAGACTTGTGAAAAAATTTCGCAAACAGAGCACCACTTTTGTTTCGACAACTCGTCATCGCCGGCTACGCTCCTCTGTGGAGACGGCAGACCTGCGCCGCTCGCGGAGGGCAGACGCAGGGCAGAGCAGGCCGGACAATGGCCGGCAGCGGCAGGTAAACAAAACGCCATTGTTCCGCGCGGACGCTCCTCGGCGACAATGGCCGCTGCGCCCTTTGTTTGCCGCGGGGAAGTCCCTGAGACGGTGACTGCGCGGATAGACGATCCCTCTCCACTGCACGGTCTCCTCGCTAGTCCTGCTGCCGCTGCTGCTGCTCCTACTACAGCTAGGGGACGCCACACGTGTGCGCTGCTTCAGACTCCGAGGCACGTCCACCGCTTCGCTGCGGATGCGGCACACCGTTGCTCTCTTGCAGCAGAAACTACTGTGTGTTTCCTTGGATAATGTAAGACGAGTGTCAAATGAATTAGCCGAGGCAGAAGTTCACACGGGTTGGTCGTGGCACTGGCGTCAGCAAAGGGGTGTGGGCAGGAGGGGGTGGGGGGATTCGATTGGGGGAGGGAGTGTTGGGAAGGGTGGCACGGGCCAGCTGCCCCCAGTAGAAGCGGGAATTTACATATTTTACGAATATGAGAAAGGGCCTGCAACTGCAGGGCCCTGTCCCTTCTTCTACAGCTCACACTAATACCATGGAATTATTGTATGGTGTCTTAACACTTGTTCTCCCATCCTGTCCCTTCTTCTTGTCAGCAATCCCTATACGTTCCTTCTTCGCCGATTCTGCGGAGAGCAGTTTCATTTGTCATCTTATCAGTCCACCTGATTTTCGACGTTCTTCTGTAGCACCACATCTCAGACGCTTCGATTCTCGTCTGTTAAAGCTTTCCCTCTACCCATGACTAACTACGACGCAATAGTTTGCTCTAAACGGACAATGTCACAAACTTTTTACTCATGTTAATGCCGATGTTTGATGTTTGTAGAGTTCTTTTGTTCAGGAACGCCTTGCAGATTTGCTTTTCGTATTCTCCTTGCTTCGCATGCCATGTATTATTTTACTTGGGATGTAGCACACGTCTCTCACTTATCCCACAACGTGGTCGCTAATTTTGTTTGTAAGTTTTTCACTAATCTCATTTTATTACTTTAGTCTTTCTTTGGTTTACTCTAAACCCATACTCTGTGGTCGATAGACTATTAATTCCATGGAGTATGTCCAGAAATTCTCCTTCGCTTTCATTGAGTATAGGAGAGTTATCAGCGACTCTTGTAAAAGATATCCTCATTTTTAATCCCACACTGTAAGGTTTCTTTTATTCCCATCCTTGCTGCTTCGAAACAGAGATTGACTAGTAGGATCTTACACCGTTTTTAATGCGAGCACAGAGTTCTTGGTCATCCATTCAAAATGTTCTTTCTTGGTTATTGAACACATTCTATATCACTGTCGGACCGGTGTATCCTAGGTCACAGTTCGTAATGATAGACGGTAAATCATCGCGTAGAACAGAAGCGATATCTGGCGTTCCGCGTGTCATAGGCCCTGTGCTGTTCCTGATTTACATAAATGATCTAGGTGACAATCTGAGCAGACCCCTTCCATTGTTTGCAGATGACGCTGTAATCAGACGTACAATTCCAATTACAAAATGATCTAGAGAGAATTTCTGTATGATGCGAAAAGTGGCAATTGGCACTGAACAAAGAAAAGTGCGAGGTCATCCACATGGGTACTAAAAGAAATCCGATGAGTTTTGGGAATACGATAAATCGCACAAATCTAAGGGCTGTCAATTCGACTAAATACCTAGGAATTACAATTACGAGCAACTTAAATTGGAAAGACCACATAGATAATATTGTGGGGAAGGCGAAACAAAGACTGCGCTGCTTTGTTGGCAGAACACCTTTAGAAGATGCGACAAACCCACTAAAGAGACAGCGTACGTTACCCTTGTCCGTCCTCTGCTGGAATGTTGCTGCACGGTGTGGGATCCTTATGACGGAGGACATAAAAAAAAAGTGCATAGAAGGGCAGCTCGTTTCATGTTATCACGCAACAGGGGTGAGAGTGTCACTGATATGATACGAGAGCTAGGGTGGCAGTCACTGAAACAAAGGAGGTTTTCCTTGCCGCGAGATCTATTTACGAAATCTCAATCACCAACTTTCTCTTTCGAATGCGAAAATATTTTGCTGACACCCACCTACGTAGGAAGAAATGATCATTATAATAAAAATAAGAGAAATCAGAGCTTGGACGGAAAGATTTAGGTCTTCCTTTTTCTCATGCGCTATTCGAGAGTGGAATGGTTGAGAAGTAGTATGAAAATGATTCGATTAACCCTCTGCCAGGCACTTAAGTTGGAATTGCAGAGTAACCATGTAGATGTAGGTATAGATGTAGGTCACACAATCTCCAAACCTGTAGAGTTAAGAGTACACTATTTGATCAAAACTATCCGGACACTCCTAGTTAATGGGGAATTGACCACTAAAAGTGACGAGAGGCGGACACGTCAGTAAAAAAGGTGGCTGGGATTACTTTTTTGCCAGCAGAGAAGCAGTAACAGCACAATACATGGTTCAGGAGATCTCACTAACATCGAAAGTAGACTAGCCACTGGATGGTACCTGAGAAACAAAACTTAACAGGGATATTTCATACCAACAGGCCAAGTGGACTGTTGCTGCTGTGATTGTGAAAAGGACCGAAGCTAACCTAAGACCTGGCACACAGATGGCGACCGTCGTGGATTGTAAATGATGGCATGAAATCAGCGGAAGGAAGCAATCATGAATTCCAAAGTGCTACCAACAATCAAGCTAGTACAGTTACTGAGCGTGGGGAATTAAAAAGAATGGGGACATTTGTCGAGCAGCTCGCCATAAGCCACACATTCCTGCTGTCAGTGCTGCGCGATGCTAAAGATGGTGTTAAGGAGTGACCCCAGTGGACAGTGGGTGACTGGAAACGAGTGATTCGGAACAGTTTGGAAAAGTTTGGGTTTGGCAAATGCCTTGAGAACGTTGCCTACCGCCATATGTAGTGCGAACAGTGCAGTACGGAGGAGGTGGTGTTGAGGTAAGGGAGTGTTTCTTGGTGTTTGTGTGTTGTTGCGCTTAAGGAAACGCAACATGCGGAAGGATATAAAAATATCTTATATCGTTGACTATTGCGTTGAACACAACCCCTCTTCTAACTATAATGTAGATCCCTCGAACAATCAACTGCGTCCAGTTCTTGGAAAAGGGCATAGATCTCAGCCATCTACATGAAGGGTAGTAGAAGTGATCCAGAAAACTACCATCTCATATCCTGGACATCGATTTGTTGTAGAATCTTAGAACATATCCTGAGCTCAAGCATAATGAGGTACAGAGTGATCTCATCAATGACAACCAGCATGGATTTCGAAAAGAGCGATCACTGAAACCGAACTCGCACTTTTCTCATATGACACACTGAAAGCTTTGAATCAAGACAACCAGGTAGATGCGGTGTTTCTTTATTTCCGTAAAGCATTTGACACACTACCGCACCTACGCTTATCGTACAAAGTACGATCAGATGGGGTATCTAGTGAAATTTGTGACTGGATTGAGGAATTTTTAGTAGGGCGGACAAAACGTGCTATTTGTGATGGAGAGCAATCGTCAGATGTACAAGTAACTTCGTGTGTGCACCAGGAAAGTTTGTTGGGACCCTTTCTGCTCATGTTGTGTATTAATGAACTTGCAGACGATATTAATAGTAACATCTGGCATTTTACAGATGGTGTACTTATCTGTAATGAAGTACTGATGAGAGAAGATGCGTAAGTATTCAGTCAGATGTTGACAAGATTTAAATGTGATGCAGAGATCGGCAACTTGCTCTAAACGTTCAGAAAAAACTATTATATCGGTGAGTCACTGTTGGAATCGGCCAACTCATACAAACAACTGGGTGTAACACTTTGTAGGGATATGAAATGGAAGGCTCACATAGGTTCAGTCTTCCGTAAAGGAAGTGGTAGACCTGAGTTTATTGGTAGAATGCTGGGGAAGTGAATAAAACGTTCTCGGTTTTCAAGTCGCGTCAATTCAAATAAAATCCTCGAGCTTTCGATGCCCTTTTCCACCATCGTCGTCAGGAGTTCACTGACTGGCGGGGAACGTTGTAATGAGCACAAGCGCCATATGAAATACAGAGAGCTTGACAAGTAGGCCATAGCGAAGCATTGCCTAGAAAACGGATATAAAATCAGTTCGAAAATACAAAAGTGTTGCCTCATGCATCTACATATTGGGACTGCACTATAAAGGAAGCGGCCGCTAGCTGCCCGGGTCGACTTACGCGCGCGCGCCACGTTGGGTCTATCTGATTGGCTACTGATGATGTTATCATGCCTATATAAACGAGAAACCGTAGCAGCTGCGGCAGTCAGTGAACTCGTGACGTCGATGGCCGATGGTCATCGAAAGCTCGAGGATTTTATTTGAACTGACGCGGCTTGAAAACCGAGAACGTTTTGTTCATGTATGCCGTCGCGAAAGACTCCGAGGACACATACTGGGGAAGTACAATCAGTCTACAAAAAAAGGATCGCTTAAAAATCATGCGTGCGACCGGTTCACACTCAGGTGTGTGGGATCAGTACCAGATAGAACTAGCAGGGGATATTGAACGTGTACAGAGAAGGGCAGCACCTATGGTCACAGGTTTGTTTAACCCGTGGAAGAGTGTCACAGAGATACTGAAGGAACTGAAATGGCAGACTCTTGAAGACAGACGTAAACTATCCCGAGAAAGTCTATTAACAAATTTTCAACAGGCTTTAAATGATGAATATGCTACAACCCCCTATGTATCGATCACATAGGGATCGTGAGCATAAGGTCAGAATAATTACGGCACGCACAGAGCCATTTAGACAATCATTCTTCCAGTGCTCCATACGTGAATGGAACAAGAAGAAACCCTAATAATTGGTTCAATGGGACGTACTCTCTGCCATGCACTTCATGTTGATTTGCAGAGTGTAGATAAAGATGTAAATGTAGATATAAAGTACAGGAACAGATTGAAGACGATTTTTGTATCAGCAGTGCACGTTACACATTGTCACATAGCAGCATCTGTGAGAAAATGGTTTGTCGACAGTAATATTGCCGATACGAGTGGCCTGCCTAGAGTCTCCATGTGACTTCCCACTTGGTGCATGAAACGCGAGAATTCCACGGCGAACGTGTGTGACGTTTACATGTTTTGCCCACAATATTGTACTTTCCCGCATACGTCGACATAGAATCACGTTCCCTACTACCGCATCATTTCACTCGCACACTGTGATGCCACTCTTAGCAGTACAGCAACAGTGTCTGTAGGAAACTCGCTGGTGGTTCTCTCTCCGGATAATGTGCCACTCTCGTTGCGGAATATTGTCAGTGAGGGACGAATTGTGAATCTCACTTGCCGAAGCCCGTGCGTGTAAAAGAATTAAAATGATTCTCTCATCAAAAAACAAAGGATGCTTTCTTAGAATTACAACATTTTTCTCGTTCCCAAAAGCATAGTTTCAATCACTGCTACCGCGCGACCGCTACGGTCGCAGGTTCGAATCCTGCCTCGGGCATGGATATGTGTGATGTCCTTAGGGTAGTTAGGTTTATGTAGTTCTAAGTTCTAGGGGACTGATGACGTTAGATGTTAAGTCTCATAGTGCTCAGAGCCATTTGAACCATTCAATCATTGCTACGGCGCCTTCCTGTAAAATGACTTCGTGTTGAAGAAATGCGTACTGGCGAGTAACTGGCTCCACCATAAAGTCTAGCCCGAGAGGCCGGTATGCCGATATGCTGGCACGCTATTAACAGGCGACTGCCGATGACAGCAACACCCCAACTAGCGGACTCTGCGGAGGACACGGCCAGCCCTTCACATCCGCACCAGAAGCCGAGGCAGCCAAAGTTAGGGTGTGCCAGGAACCTCCAGCGCCTAATAGAGAGCGGGGAGCGGTCGTTCCCTGAGAACTGGCCCATCAAGCCGCCCGCCGCAGCGGCAAACAATGAGTATAGCCTGTAGTGTGCGGCTAAAATACTCCTGCAACTCTGGTACGTTATACCAAAAGAACTGTCCTCTTACGAAAAGTGAATTTCTGCTCTAATACATAACCAATCCCCTCAGGTCGTGTTAATTGCAACACTGCTTTCCATTTTGCATCTGGTAGCTCCTTTTTTACTCTATGTACAGAGCAGCCGTTAGGAGGTGGCGGTAGACCAGATTCAGAACAAAAACGATCTCAGTTGCTAAATTATTTGTGTCAGTATGTCAATGACGCGTCTCACCCTTCTGGGGCATCATCAGATTGTCTACAAAAACAAGAAACGAATGAGTTGGATAAAATGGAGGGAAAGGGTATGTCGCATCTTCCACTGTTACACAGACAATGTGAAATAAAAGTAATTAAAACTTACGTAAAAGTAACTGGATACGTCACCCATTAGTCATAAAACCACATATAATGTAAAATAGACACCCAGGGAATCGGGTATATAATCTCTCATGAAACATCTAAACCATGAAGTGGGCCCAGTGAAAGAAGAGAAACAGATGCAATAACACCACGAAAGTACCAATACGTGGTGGAAATGTTTTTTACGTTTATCGTATATTAGCTTGAGCACACCAGCCGGCTCGGCCACGCTAACAAAACCGCGGTACGAGCCGTCCATATCAGAGTGTCTGTATTGGCGCACACACAAACATTACTACGATGTAAGTTTCCTTTAATTTACGTCTATGGTCGCAAACTTTTTATTAACAGATTACCAGTTTCTGTCTATCATGACCATTATCAGATCTGTGTTATAACAACAAAGTCCTAATGTAGTGCAGCCATTAGGACTTTGTTGTTAAAAAACAGATCTGGTGATGGTCAGTATAGAACCGCGCGACTGCTACGGTCGCAGGTTCGAATGCTGCCTCGGGCATGGATGTGTGTGATGTCCTTAGGTTTAAGTAGTTCTAAGTTCTAGGGGACTGATGACAACAGCAGTTAAGTCCCATAGTGCTCAGAAACATTTGAACTATTTTTTTGATGATGGTCATTATAGACCGAAACCGGTAACCTGTTAACAAAAAGTTTGTGATCATAGACGTAAATTAAAGGAAACTTATTGTATAGACGGGTCACTGTTTTATTCGCGACAATGTCGCAGTTTTTGAAAATTCTATGATAAATTGAGACACAGGTGCCGCGTATAGTGCGGTATGCAGTACCCAGGTGACACGTATGACCGGCTTAAGTGCGTAAATTAGGGATCAAAATGCATATAAGCAAACCAGTACAGACGCATAAAAGCCAAAAATAAAATAAAATAAAACCACTCCCACATAACGCGCAAAGAATAGATAAAATGATTACGTGAAAAGCAACGAATCAAACTTTATCATTAAAACTCCGTCCCACGTAGTAAAACACGTAAATTTTGGAGTACTTTCATAGCGTATGCATTCTCAATCGAGAAAACTTCAAGATACTAGGACCGGGGGCAGTTTCAAGCATCGGTAACAAGAGACAACAATATTCCTTGTCGTTGTGGTTGTTGTTGTTGTTGTGGTCTTCAGTCGAGAGACTGGTTTGGTGCAGCACTCCATGCTACTCTATCCTTGTGTAAACTATTTATCGTCCATGTTTCACTTCCATACATGGCTACACTCCGTACAAATACTTTCAGAAGCGACTTCCTGACACTTAAATCTATACTCGCCGTTAACAAATTTCTCTTCTTCAGAAATTATTTCCTTGCTTTTGCCAGTCTACATTTTATATTTTCTCTACTTCGACCATCATCAGTTATTTTGCACCCCAAATAGCAATACTAATTTACTACTTTAAGCGTTTCATTTCCTAATCTAAATCCCGCAGCATCACCCGATTTAATTTGACTAAGTTCCCCCTACCTCTCAAACAAAAACCAACAAATTGAGAGTGATGCTGCAGACATAAAATAATCATTGTAGCAAAATTCGGAACACTGGTAACATTGTATTATAATAAATTTGATTACTGCTAACTGACTTACGTGTCACGTATCTAGCTACTTTTACGTAAGTTTTCACTACCTTTATGTCACATTGTCCGCGTAGCAGTGCGTGATGGGATCATGCCCTTTCCTCCATTTGTATTCGTTTCTTGTTTCTGCAGACAATTTGGTGATGCCGCGAAAGGGTGAACCGCGTCATTGACTTACTGACATTAAATAATTTCGCAACCGAGACTATTTTTGTTCTGAAACACTTTTAAACCGGTTACTGTGACTGACTGGCACAATGGAATGGGAAATTTTTAGAGTATATCAGTGGTTAGATAAAGCATCCTTTGAGGCTTTTCCAGCCACTATTGTTACATTTAAGGAGTAGCAAGACGTTAGCTGCAGAACTGCCAACGAAAGGAAGAAGTGGAAAACATTAAAAATAAGGGGGAGGATGACAGGATGTAACAAGTTAGTATATAGCTTCCTTGGCACTAGATGGTGCTGCAGAGGGTAAATGCTGTAGGGGAAGACAGAGAATGGAACATATCAAAAAATAAATCACAAGGTTAAGTACTTCATTGTGCAACTCACAGTATTCTGCCTTATTTTTCTAGAAGGCAATCGATTTCGGTCCAGAATCAGACCTTCTTCGGGTCTCCTCACCAAGATAGACAAAACCGTTATCCGTACTGTAGACATTACACATTGTTGCAAGATAATACACACAAAAACGGTTCAGCTGTGAATTTTCCATTGCAGTGCCAAATGCGTCTTATAGAATGATCCATTTTATTGTCAGCCGTCTGTGGGTCCTGACAACAACAGAGACGGTGTTTAGTCATACTGCATAACTCACCCTAAAAGGATTATGTAGTATGACTCAAAACTTTGATGTATGTAATAAAGTTTTCGATGGCGTTGAGTCATGCAGTACTTTTTAAATAAGTGAACCGCTATTAGACTGTCTATTATTATTGTATTTTATTCTATCCATATTTTGGTTTTTATGCCATTATCAAGTACAATGCTAAACGTTGTTAGACCATTATTAAGTCAGTCTAAAGCACATATCTTTAAGATGTATCTGTCAAAGACATTCTTTGACTTAATAATGGTCTAACAACTTTTAGCTTTGTGTACAACGCTGTATCACATTCACTACAAGGTGAGTCGACAAGAGAAGTGAATCAGACACAAAATTACCCTTTATTATGGCAGGAGAAGCCGTTAGGGCATGACGTATGAGGATCAGTAGCACTTTCTAGGAGGAGACCACGCACACGGTAACTGTTACTGCATGTAACAGCGCGTATTGGACCAAAGTCTCTGTGACAAAGTATGACTGAATAAATGATCTCTAGTATGGAAACCATGGAGTTGCGGACAAATGTTCATTAGACCTTTTCCTTTCCGTGTCGTCTCATCGTTCAATCCCTAGAATTTGCACACGGTGGACAAAATCACCCTGAATATTGATGCGTTTCACTGTTCGCTGTATTGGTGTGTCTCAATGTTAACCGCAGTTTCAGGAACGTACATTATAATAATTTACTTTTATATTTTTCTATGTATATTTCTACACGTTTGGACGCCGCTGCAAGAACGATTCCGTGAAGACTGACGTAAACTACTTTATAATATTCATGAGTGTCTGTTGATCAAAACGGCTTGTTTGCAAATATTTACCTCATGAGCAGCTCTTGATGGGTCTTACAGATGACGTTTTTTATAATGTCTAAGAGCTCTGGGCCACCACCTGCTCAAAATGTAAGTACTACTCCTGTTGTCCCGGTCTTTTGTTTTTCTCTTTGAGTGTAGCGAAGAACTTCCCGTATCATTCTACCATCCATCGATTTCATTTCTCTTATCTCTTTCACACCTATGCGTTTCCCGAAACATCTGCTTGTGTTTCTGTCTGCCGTCGGAGTTACCATCAGGCACCTCTGCACTTTCCGCTGAGCAGTCCTGAGTTTTATCATCTCCTACCGCGTGTAAAAATCACGTTTCTCTGCCGTAAGTAAAACCTCGTAACAAACGCTTCTTGTTAACGCCCAGTTTCGTACACGATGGAACCTGCGTTTTGAACGCAGCACTAGAGACAATTTCTTACGTCTGTTTTTTCTGTTGATGTCCATCTGGTTGCAGTAGCTGCTAGTTATCATTCGTGATACGTTGTAACCGCCTGACTGAGAGTGCCTCAATTCTAAGACAGTTTTCGCTGAATAAATGGAGAGTCTCATGTAGTGAAGTTTGAGCCACAGTACAATTCTTATACTACGGAAATGCAACACAGAAGGTAGAGTTTGCTAAAACAGAAGTAGTATTTAAAGCCCGTTCTCCGTTAGTCACAACTTGCTGATGTGGAAATAGATATTCGACGATAGTAACGATAAATGACTAACTCTAGGAAACCGATGATGTAGAGGAATTGATTAAGATGTTGACTGGATAGCACCAAATCAAATTTAATAGATTGTTAGAAGTAAGGAGTACCAACTGTCTCATTTATCCATTATATCACGGTTTACCGATAATGTACAAAACACGTGTTTCATTTATCGCTAGTTAAATATCATTTAGCTAGAGCGGGAACAATTTATTTGCGCTCCATTATGGAAAGTGAAAAACTGAACTTCCAATGAGCGTTTCCGACGGACAATCAAGGTGTTTCTCTGCATGACCTGTTTAAATATTTGATTCGCCCCAATCACTCTGCAGCCTTTGTGTTATTCAGACCCATCTCATTAACACTGTGCACAATGTAACACGTTCCTGCAGCACAGGAAAGGTATTGTCCAGCTAAATGCCTGCTTCATACTAACGGTTTCTTGTTGTACGCCCGAGCATTTGTCATTTGGATGTAACCCCTGACTGTAGCAGTTCGTTACTAAAATGAGTGCAAGAGACTACAGCTAACGATCTCTCTTTTCGAAAGGTGAAACTTTAATATAAAATTCAATAGGATATTGCGTATTAAAGGACTGAATAGGTAGCGCTTTAACGAATGTGTTCATGTGAAATAATTAAATGAACTCTTATGCTTGGAGAGCGCACTTTAATCGAGAAATTAAACTGCTAGTTACAAACTATCGTGACAGCTAATCACCGAAGCAAAAAAGTGCCCCACTTTTAGTTTCATCCCTTTAACAACGATATCAATAGTACATTTATTTAATCCTACAGTATGCTGATAAAATGTGCAGGAAAGCCGCCTGGAAAGACACGGTGTCAGTTTAGGCTACTGAGCAAGAGAATCGAAGCGTTTTAGCTGTGGTGCTTCAGAAGAATGTTGAAAATCACGTGGACTGATAAGGAACGGTAAAGCTCTCCACAGAAACGGCAAAGGAAGCAAAACAGCGTGGTGTGGCCGCGTGGTTTGAGGCGCCAGTTCACGAACTGCGCAGCGCCTCCAGCCGGAGATTAGAGTCCACCTTCGGGCATAGGTGTGTGTGTTGTTCTTAGCATAAGTTAGTTTAAGTAGTGTGTAATTCTAGGGACCGATGATCTCAGCAGTCTGGTGCCTTAGGAATTCACACACCTTTGAACATTTTGAAGTAAAACGAAAAACACTGACACGAATAAATGAGAGGATGATAGGACATGTTTTAACCCATCAGGGAGTAACTTCCATGGCACTAGAGGGAACTATAGAGGTTAAAAGCTGCAGAGGAAGACAGAGATTCGAATACAGGGTGTACATAAAGTCCGGAAGCACTCTCAATTATTTATTGCACAAGAACTAAACATTGTACAGATGTCATACATATTGCATTTTGAAGAGAAACTCTGAAAGTTATTTTACAAACATTCGATATGTGAACAATGAGTGACCCGGCAGATGTCAATACGGTAATCGAATTCTTTCCATACCCAACCCAGCATGGCATCGTTGACTGTGGCAGTCGCTTCCCGTATTCTCTAACGGAGCTCTGCTACATCACTTGGTAGTGGCGGTACATACGCTAGATCTTTAATGTGTCCCCACAGAAAAATCTTACTGAGTGAGATCTGGTGATTGGGGAGGCCATTTAATGAAACAGATGTCCCCTTCTGTAGCACTGCCAATCCATCAATGTGGCAGCTCCGTGTTCGGGTACCCACGAACCTCACTATGAAAATGCGACTTAGTGCTGAAAGCAAAGGCCGCCTCTTGTATGTTGTACTCCTGTCTCTAGGCTGTCGAGAAACATGCTATTCGAACCCTGCTAAATAATCAACCGAGAGTCCGATTGCATTTGAGGCATCAGCCGTTGCTACAACATGTCCAAGTAGGAATATCGAATGACAGTACTCTCGGCGAAGAAGAATCGCCCGTACAATTTTTGACATGACAAGGCATAAAAACATTTACCTTTGGGGAATAACGCTCACATTCAGTGCATTCGTGTGGATGCTTTGTACCCCAAACTCCACAATTATGCCCGTTCACTTTCTCATTAGTGTGAAAAGTGGCTTCGCTACTAAACATTAAGCCATCAACAATGCCATACCTATCCTCATTCAATAGTTGCAACTGCGAACAAAACACAAAACGCTTGTCTTTGTCGTCGTCATTGACCTTCTGCACTAGCTCCAATTTGAATGGTTTCATAGACAGCTTCTGTCGCAGGACTTTCCACACTGTCATTGGAGCCATTTCGAGTTCACGGGATGCACGACGCACCGATTTCTTTGGACTCCTTATGAATGCCTCTCGTACCCGCTCCACATTCACTGCACTCACACTGGGACGTCCGCTTCTCTTTGCCGGGCACAAGCAACCCGTCGTAACGAATTTGTTGTGCCAGTGCTAAATGGCCTTTCTTGTTGGTGGTTTCTTACCATACTTGGTTCTAAACATCAGATGAACAGCTGTAGCACACTTGTTTCTGTCGAACTCCAACACACAGAAAGCTCGCACCGCACCTGAACTCGCTATGTTTGCGACTAGTGCTGACTATCGGCAAATTACCAAACTACGCTGTGGCGGCGTACATTAAAAAAAAAATAATTCTGGGTTTCTCTTCAAAATGACATATGTATGATACCTGTACAATGTTTGGTTCTTGTGCAATACATGACTGAAACTGTTGCCGGACTTAATGTCTACCCTGTATATGCAACAAACGATTGAGGAGAGGTTACTGCGGGGGATGAATTCGTGGCGTGCCGCATCCAGCCAGTCGATAGACGGGTGGCTCAAAACAAAATACATAAAATACAATAAAAGGGCTTCGGATAGCATCTTTCTAGACAGCCTAGAGACAGGAGTACAACATACAAGAGGCGGCCTTTGCTTTCAGCACTAAGTCGCTATGTCTTGCCAACTGTGGTATGTGCTTGAATTCAGCTTGTGCCAGGTACCAGTAGCGGTTGGTTCCATCAGGACATCCCCGCCTAGGTTGGTACCCTGAACCACATCGTGGGACAGCTGCTGAACAGACAAATTTCAATGACGAACCTACACCACGCAACATCATTAAAAGACCACTTTTTCAAAACCCCGGGACGCTTAAGTTTGAAACTTCGCTCAAAGATGTGTACAACTTTCATCTGTAATGGAGCAAAAGCGTGGCGCCTTACTACGCCACCCTTGAGCTCAACGACGCTTCAAATTGCAAGGTGTCGGTATACGCGGAAAAAGGCTACAGCTTGAGACGCCCTGCTAAACCCGCAGGACAGGACAGCTAGTTTAAATTGTGGAAAGGCGCCAAAATAAACGGCTGTCAGTTACACTGGTTCAAGTGGGACTTAATATCTGAGGTCATCAGCCCCTAGAACTTAGAACTACTTAAACCTAACTAGCCTAAGGACATCACACACACCCATCCCCAAGGCAGGATTCGAACCTGCGACCGTAGCGGTCACGCGGTTCCAGACTGAAGCGCCTAGAACCGCTCGGCCACTCCGGCCGGCGTCAGTTACACTCGAACATACAACTTTATTTATTTGACCAAACATTACAAATGCCAAGAAAATTAAAAAAAACACACTATTAATTTTTGAAAGTTAATAACCGGTTGAATACACCACACAATTTCATGCCTTAAGGGAAAGATCACTTTAATTTAAAATCGTCTGAAAGCAATTAACTTAAGACTCAAACCAAAATCAGAATCATTAAAAGGCAAAAGGCCTTATCACAAACAGAATCAGGCTGAAGGCCCAAACAATCTTACGCCTTAAGGGCAAAACAACCTTAATTTAAAAATCGGCTAGAACCCATACCCGCTACGGTCTCAGGTTCGAATCCTGCCTCGGGCATGGGTGTCTGTAATGTCCTTAGGTTAGTTAGGTTTAAGTGGTTCTAAGTTCTGAGTGACTGATGACCTCAGAAGTTAAGTCCCATAGTGCTCAGAGCCAGAAGCCATACCACACGAACAACAACAACAAACAAGAAAAGGCAGTACACCCAATGGCGCTCAGAAGTTTCCGAGGGTCGGCTTGGGATTCAAACACTAACGCTCGCTTAGGTGAGACAGGCAGTCGGCCCAACCATTCTCGATCCGACGACAACCCAACTGATAGAGAGTCAACGGATCCACCGACGAGATAACTTCCTCTCAACCCGGCCTGCACACGACAGGGAGTTTATTGGAACAACGTAGAAAGTATTGGCGCCGACAACCAATTATACATAGAGCTGTCAAACTACACACCGTGCTAGACAGCGCCAACACGATGAGGAAAATACACTGCCTGAATTTACGTCAACGTCCAGGGCGGGTTACCGGAACGATAACGGCCACAGGGCAGAAGATCCCGTTGGTGCACTTCAATTCAAAATAACCAAGTACAGTTAAACTCCACCGGAGGGTGGCTAAAATTTGCCAACTTGAAAACACACGTTGTTGCCCGCGGGAGTGTCCCAACTGCCGACAACCAAATCCAAACGACATAATGTAGATTAATGCTGGTAGATTAAGTCAAAACTCAACCGTGTGTCCAGGATCAGTGAGCCACAGACCTCGTAGCAATGGGAACAGCACCACACACTCCGACACCAGACAGAGGCCGCCAGCGGCCCTGGCCCAACTACGCGGAGCGGAGATTTCCTCGCTGCTCCATGCCAACCGACCAACTCGCAGCTCACACCACAGCTGGAAATTATAAGCGCCAGGCCAAAGATAGTACAAGGTGCGAATATCGGTACACACTGCTGCTGCCACTCGCCGAGAGAGAGGATGACAGCATAATCTCGGTAACCGCGGGAGACTAAACACAGAATATCAACGAAGGTTTAATCGAACGAATAATATGAGCCAGCCACGGCTCACAGCTCATAAGGTCCTTTGACGTGTAAGGCTGGTGAATGGTGTTCCGTTGCAACCAGATACCATCACAAATCTGCCCAATGACACGGTGAACGTGTCACACTAATGGAAGGAAGTCACAGTCCCTACTTCCTTCTGAATCCTCTGCGGTGGAGGATAGAACCGTGTCGCACAGCGTTAAAACCGTGCTGTTTTCTTATGAGTGCTCGGGGAAAACATTCCAGACACACCGCCGCTCTTAATCGGCACAAAATGCAGCACCAGGTAACGTAAAGGCCATCACTGAAGCCACACATTTCCCTCTGCCGTCAATGTCCTCACAATTCGCGCTCGAAAACGACAGTTCGCAGTGCGATGAGCAATAGGAAGAAATTGTTTACCACCTTTGACACTGCTGGCACTGAGTAT
The DNA here is from genome assembly GCF_021461385.2 of Schistocerca piceifrons. Classification (NCBI taxonomy): domain Eukaryota; kingdom Metazoa; phylum Arthropoda; class Insecta; order Orthoptera; family Acrididae; genus Schistocerca; species Schistocerca piceifrons. Next base: position 88,070,073 of record NC_060141.1, read on the forward strand.
GAACCTTGCAGTCCCATAGAGCGTGATCGCACCCGTTTGGAGGGCACCTCCACCACAGTTTTTGCTCTCATGTACAGGTTCGAACCACTACTGACTGTTTAAAACCATTCGACGAAATCTGAACGTGATCCGAAACAGCTAGGTTGCTTATCAAGCGCCCACCTTTATTGAGAATTTTAAAATTGTAGCTGTACAGACAGCACTAATGGCGGCAGGACCAGGCGCCTGCAGACAACCTCTGTCGCCTCTACACTGTTGGTCTTGCGCCTTAGAGTAGGCCACCCGAATACGAATGGGTCGAAACGGTTGCCGACCTGCAAGCACCTAGTACCTCGTCAAGGGTTCTGTCTGAAAAAAAAAAAAAAAAAAAAAAAAAGTTTGTACCATTGCAGAAGATAGTTGTGCGCACCTTCGAGGTAAACTTCAGACTTAGGCGTCATAACGGATGGGAATTAAACAGGTCACGAAAAAATGATCCCTTAATTCTGTTGTAGAGTCTGTAAAGCTGAGAGCGTTTCTCGTTGCTGTAAGATCACTGAAGCAGTCGCTTTCTGTCCTTCTCGGTCATCGTCGCCGCACAAAATGTGAGCACTTTTTCCAACAAATGAGGTCATCCTTTCATTGCTTTCCTTGCAGCACGCTGCGTCTTCCCATTCCCAGTTAGGCCATTGTTATATTATTAGCTGTTGAAGACCAATGTATTCTATGTTTTGTGTAAAATTTGTGAGTGTACTCCACTAAACTGTTCCAGTTAGTTTGCACACAGCTTTGTGATAACTTCAGTATAGTGAAGATTCTAGCCGAACAATTTCATCTATGTTCTCATTGCTACAGACAGCAGAAAACTACATTTGTTTGTTTTCCTCTTATACATACGACTTCTTACTGACTTCAGCAATGGTACCAGGAAGGAGGTACATAAACCCTTGTAAGTCACGGTAGATAGGAAGTTCGCAGTCATCAAAGTTGCAGCGCTCGAACGTAGTGAAATTAATAGAATTCCTTTTGCGGGGGTAAATCTATTTTATTAAAAATGTATATGTTCTTTTGTTGAAAATCGGTAAGTTCCTCGCAGACAGTTTTGAAGTTTTGACAAAACGTGTCATTCGAGCCCGCATGTGTTTGTGTGTACCTACTGGAGCGCCATTTTGTAATACACTTGTATAAATACGTGTGTAATACAGACAGCTGAAAATTTGAAAATGAAGTGCCATAATTAGTACTCTTGGCGTCTCCTACAACTCACATATTCGTAACATTTGCCATCCTCTGTGAGGGGAAAACACCGTTAAACAGCGGTTAATTTCGATATGATGTCTTTACCCTCATTATTCGTTGCAATACATGTAATCATTCTCGTCGCTTGTAAATTAATTTCACGCGCACCCAGACGACTTCTACTTCCCCCTTCACATGACATTGTCACGTCTTCAGATGACAAAATGTTGACCTAAATATGATACAAAAATTGTTATTAGATCTTAACCAGGATGTTCCGAATTGACAAAACGTAGATTATCAAGTGAGGAATACGGACGTGTGAATACATATTGTCCTCAAAATCACCGTAAGAGTAAATAACGAAAGTCGCAACACAATCTTGACGTCATAAAGTACCCAACAGTCGTCTATAGATTAACTAGAGGAACTACAGAAGGACATAAATCGAGAGTATGTTCCACAAAGGCATATTCCTTCGCCGTTTAGAAACCCTGCTAGGAATAGCTTAGGTTGTATGGGAGCTACCTGATAAAAATAAAATCCAGAGTCAGAATGACGGCTTTCAAAGTCAAACTGGTGAGGACTGATGCGTACATATTTATTACATGAGCCGTGTTCGGAAGGTAAGGTCCTATTAGGCGCGAAATGGAAACCACTGTAAAATCCGATGGAACTTTGCGCGGAGTTGTTGGGCAGTGCCTTTAATGTGCCTGTCGATCGTTTCATGTCGCTCTTTACAGTTCAGAACGCCAAGTGATGTCGTAGAAATGCCTAAAATAGCAGTGTTTCCATCCAAGTGGGTGGATCTGGTGAGAGATTTCGCCTGAAGCTATGCAGTCCACATAACATAAAATGTCATGCGTTTCTTCCTTCAAGACAATTTTCAGACGCATTCTGCAGGGGTAATGAAGACGCTCCTGGAGCGTTTTCAATGGAAAGTGTTTGATCACCCACAATACACCCCTTAATTAGCTCCCTCGGTTGTTCATCTCTGCTCACACGAACCGCTGGCTACAAAGACAACATTTTATCACATACAACCAATGGCAAACCAGTGTAAGAACTGGCGGAAAGCACAGGCGGCTGCTTTCTGTGTCGAGGACCTGGTAAGTTTGTGCAACGCCATGGCAAATATCTAAGTCGGAGCGGTGACTATTTAGAGAGGTAGCTGGAAGGTGTGGCTAACTGCTGCGAATAAAATTTTTTTTGTTTTTCGCTGTGGTTTTCATTTCGTCTCCGATCGGACCTTACTTTCCGAACAACCCTCGTACATCACGACGTAGTAAGAAACAAGTAACGGAATGCGGTCAACGAAGGTCTATTTCATTTACACCATCTTTCGAAACTTTTTCAGTCATATGACTTCATTACAGAAAATTATATCCAGTAGACATGTAACCTACGTTGCATATTTCGTCATCAACGGATGTGACTTCTGTATGCAGGCAACAGTCTATGAACCTGATAGGTGAGTGTGAACAAGCGCGCAACAAACAATATCAGACAGCCATACAAACGTATGTTGCACCAATCGAAAAACCTGAAAATGCCTATCTCCAAAAGAAATGGATTTTTCAGTGATGCAAACAGTCGACTTTCATGTGATAGTTGTACGAACAGTCCTATCCTGTGCAAATGTCCCGTTTAAATTTCTCCCCAGCCTAGACATTGCTCTGTGGCGATGTCTTTCGTTGTCGCTGGGCTGCCGACATCCGTCGCACTCCTTGTCGGCGTGCGGAGTGATTCCTTCGGCGAAGAGGTCGCTGCCCCTCTGCAGGTGGGCTGCGTTGTAACTGCTGAGCTCACTGCAACTACCTGTTAGTCTTCGTAACGCAGCTTATATCCTGAGTTTCACTGTGATATGAAACTGCGCACTACTTGTTCGACGTGGTTGTTGACTTGCAACATACCGGCTAATGCTAGCGATCTCTGTGTTGGGCTGCTAGAATGGCTAGCGGTGAACGTCCGCCTGGCGAGTAGGCCGCCCTGTGTAACCTGCGTTGCTAGAGGGAACACTAGCTTGGAGTGGAATTCCGCCCTCTTGACTCGCGGTCACTACAACGTCCTTTTGGTAGCATTAGACCCTCCAACCTTCTGGGAACACTCATGTGGCTGAGAGTCTTCCCCAATCATTACGAACAGTAATTGCCTTCAACAGTAAATTGCCTTGACGTGGAACGCAGTCTTCTCTCCAAATCATCTCAGAGAATGATGCCTATAAAAAAATTCAAAGACAGAAAGTAATGGATGACAGATAAGATCAACACAAACTTATTTAGTGAAGTGTCTGTGTCGCAAGGTATTTATTTCTCCTCAACTGTAAATTAAATGTTTCAACAAACTACCATCATCACATACAGAACACATGCAGCTAAGAGGCACATTATTTATCGGGTGTCATAACCATACAAAATTTTCTCACTTGTGCGTGCACCAGCCCCTAAATTATAAACATATTCGTTGCATGTACCGCAGCTTCTCATACATTCAGTCAGCAAATAACGCGTGAAAAATTCCATCTGGTCCCCACTGTTCTTTATTCATAAACCTAGAGCAAATGTTGAGCCAAATCGAAACCGTACGAAATAGTTTTAATCCATTTCGGCATCTACTGAAATTTGCATGTTCATTTTACCATCCACGTTTCACTTGACTGAATTAAATCCACGTCAGTCGTCTGGAATATAACATATTTGCGGTTATGGTTTCCTGCTGTATCTAATAAACAGTTCACTCCAAGAGCTGTTGAAATTTGATTGTGCCGTCTGCTTACATGTTTTGGTGTTATTGCGTTACTTAACTCTGATGATTTTGGTCTAGTTTCCTTTTGAACTGCGCCATCAAAAATATGTTGACGTAAAAATGACAAAATATTGTACTACTGAGGTTAGCTTCCCCTGTTTGTACCTTCTGTGCTTCTGTCGTGTTGCCAAATTACTTGCTAGAATCGGTTTCTACAGTGTTTAGAAATTTTCGCTACTGAGCGTGGCGGTCCAGTGGTCTGCAAATGGGACTTGTTATCGGGAAGTAGGCACTTCAAATCCCCGTTCAGCCATCAAGACGTAGGTTTTCTGCTAATTTCCCCAAATCGCTCCAGGCAAGTTACAGGGTGGTCCTCTGAAAGAAGCTCCATCGAGTTGTTTCCCCATCCTTTTATAATCCGAGCTTGTGCTCCGTCTCCAACCGCACCGCTGTCGATAGGGTGTTAAACTATAACCTCCCTTCATTCCTCTTTCTGATATTTGCTTTGCCGTATGTGTACTATAACATTTACACCGGTATTCAAAATTAAACCAGCCACCGCTAGTTTCCCCACCTGTGTCTAATGCACGATGTAATCATACATATTGTCAACAAGAGTGAACTATAAGACTCTAATACTAAGATCGAAGTGTTCGGATTAGAAAGGGTGTAAGACAGGGATATAGTCTTTCACCTCTACTATTCAATCTATACATCGAAGAAGCAATGAGGAAAATAAAATAAATTTCAAGAGTGGAATTGAAATTCAGGGTGAAAAGACATCAATGATAAGATTCTCCGATGACATCGCTATATTCAGTGAAAGTGAAAAAGAGTTGCAGGACGTGTTGAACGGAATGAATAGTCTAATGCGTACAGAATATGGACTGAGAGTAAACCGAAGCATGACGGAAGTAACGAGAAGTAGCAGAAATGAGAACAACGAGAAACTTGACATTAGAACTGATGATCACGAAGTAGACGAAGTTAAGGAATTCTGCTAACCAGATAGAAAAATAACCAACCTATGACATGACGGACAGAGCAAGGGGGACGTAAAAAGCAGACTAGCAATGGCGAAAAAGGCATTCCTGGCCAAGGGCAGTCAACTAGTATCAAACATAGGTCTTAACTTGAGAAAGAAACTTCTGAAAATGTACGTTTGGATCACAGATTGTGCAGTAGTGGGACATGAACTATGGGTAAAACCAGAACTGGAGAGATAGAAACCTTTCAGATGTGGTGCTATAGAAGAATGTTGAAAATTAGGTGGACTGACAAGGTAAGAAATGAGGAGGAAATGAGCAGAATCGGCGAAGGATGAAAAATAAGGAAAACACTGACAAGAAGAAGGGACAGATTGATAGGGCATCTGTTGAAGCATCAGGGGATAACTTCCGTGGTACTTGAGGGAATTGTAGAGGGTAAAAATTGTAGAGGAAGACAGGTATTGGAATACATCCAGCAAATAATTGAGCACGTAGGGTGCCATTTGTGAGGGAATTCGTGGCGGGCTGACTGAAACCAGTCAGTGTCCCTACGAGATGGGATTCGGGTCAATAGACAACCACGACAACGATGACGTCAGGGCACCTGTCAAATGGGGTAGTGTTTGCCGGCTAGTTCCACATACACAGTCGGTGCTAGTTCCACATACACAGACGGTGCAGTATGGCACAGAGAAGACGCCCACCAGACTCTGCGGAGGATGGCCATATCAAGGACGGAAGCACGATAGTCGCAAAGTGATGTGACCCGATAGTTTGATGTGAATCGTTCTGTTGTTTCTCGGTTTTGGCGAGAGTTCATAGAGATCAAAAGTGTATCTCAAACACCAGGGCAAGGTCACTTACTGGCATCTGACCTCACAGCATCCACTGGACGTCTTGTATCGACTCAAAGGTGTATAGAAGACTTTGGAAGAGTCGCCATTGTTGTCGGAGACATGCTGTGTATGTACCTCCGACGCGTCTTCACATAAGGGAACGTCTAGAGTGGTGTCGACGAAATTCTGCCAGGACGGCCTAACAGTGGGTCAGTGTTGATTTCACAGAGTAGTCCCAGTTTGGTGAGGAGAGTGATTTTCAACTGATTCTCATCTGGAGGGAACGTGGAACATGATTTGGGGACCCAGACATTATAGAAAGAGACCGGTACCGACGAGTATCCTTAATTGTGTTGACAGGGATTCTGTTGACCAATGGAACACCTCTTCATGAAATTGTATGAGTGAGTCGGCAGTGCGTAGCTGCTGTCATGTGTCGTGACGAGATCTTGGGACAACACCACTTTCCAATTATGTTGCTACATTTTCTCCCACTGCAAGACATTGTCTTGGCAAGAAGTATTGAAAGGGCCCCATTGATTGTAATGTTCTCTGACTTTCTGGAACACACATTCCCTATCTTCAGCACCTGTTGCTTCTGTTTCAGCTGGGCTTCCCATGCCGCAGTAATTACGTTTCCATTCTAGTAAACCTTCCTCTAAAACGATTCTAAGAGAGTAGGAGCTTAAGTACATCCTATGGAAATACGATATTTAAAAATCGTGAATTCGTTGTTAAATACAGATTTAATACTTCAGGAAGTTTTTCCTTTTTTGTAATTCAACAGTGCTAATCAAGTGTTCTGTTTCACTCGAAATTATTGGACAGTAATTAATAATAATTATTGATGTACATATCTCTCTTTAATGTACAAGATAAGCACATATTCAACGCCAGTGAAACTGAAACAAGTTGGACCTAAATCAGGTAATGGGTAAAGATAGCTTTAGAGATATAGCGAAATGGACAGTTTTTATGTAGTGACTGAAATTATAGAACATTGCAATGAATATGAATTACCTTTTTGCTCCAGATGCATTGATTCCTAAAAAGCTTTCGAACTAATTAAGGCACAGCTTATTCTAACCGCTGTCCCAAAATAAGATACTCCTTCTGGCTCCATTAGCATAATAAGAAATTTATGCATCCGCTAATGGGAAATACACGATTCAAAGAGGAGTCTGGGGAGAAGATTTGATAACTATTCTCAAATTCGTTGAAGTTTTCAGATTCGTACGCTAGGGAGAGAAAGGGAATACATATAAGTGGAACAGACATGATTCACCTCCGTATTACAGGTATCAATAGACTATTTGTCTTTAGTTATGCTAAATATCAAATATGAATGGAGTAACTAAGTAGCGAAAGATTCAAAGGATGCCTGGAAACCGACAACAATAAGTTCATAATCAGCTGCAATAAGAATATTGAAAAGAAAGCAGTACAAGCGTCCGTTGATAAAACAGTAAGAAATACAGAAGATACAGAAATCTTTACGTTTGTTTCGACGCGTTCAATATAGCTGTGCATGTGACTGTGAAATATCCTAAATCAGCCCAAAGTCACAGATATAACGAACACAGGCATTCGTAACCAGTTCCAGGCATCGTTCCTGAGAAAGGCCTTGCAGAATAACATCTATGTAATCAATAACTCGAAGTATAAGTGTGTGTACAAGTTTCTTTTCCAAGTCAAGAGGGAATATCTATTCATATTTTTGTATGGCATGGAGAGATGCCGACGTTTTCGCCCATGCTACAATAAAGTGCTCACTGCGATGTAGGTTTTCATCTGTTATTACTCCTACACTCTTTACTGAAGGCGAGTAGCTGGTATTTGTCCCATTTAGGGCTATGGATGACAGGAATTCCCGACATTTCTGGATGACGGGCCCACAATTAGAAACCAGTACCGCTTAGGTTTTAAGTGGGTTAAGCTTTACTCCACAGCCTGTAGCTATTTAGATAGTGCCCGATGTTCAGCGGCTTTTACTTAGGAGTGGATGTCAGTTGACGATGATAACAAAGATGATGGGGAAGAGTTAAAGAGGAGACCTTTTATCCCCGTATTGGTTAGCGATCTCTCCCAAATGGCGACAGTATATCGTACGAAACGGAGCGAGACTTCCCACGACTTGATGCGGTATGCAGTTTTCTGAGCTAGGGCGACTGCGTCCGCGCTTTCATTTCATTTCAGGTCTGTCCCTGTGGAGCTCACGTCAGGTGAAGTTATACGCACAGAAACGTTCATAAAAAAGAGGAAAAAAGAATGCTTTGCACGCTCTACGGCGTGGTGCCTATAAATGTCCCACTATGCGCCATTAAGCTGCTCGCTAAAAAAGAGGAAAAAATATATCCGAACGCTGGCAGAGATATTTAATTAAACAAAGCGCTACGTGTGTTCATAAATAAAGCAGCAGGCGGCAGCAACGGTGCTGTAAATTCTGAAAGGGAGCTGTGTGTGTGTGTGTGTGTGTGTGTGTGTGTGTGTGTGTGTGTGTGTGCGTGTGTGTGTGTGTGTGTGTGTGTGTGCGTGTGTATGTGAGTGCGTGCTTGCCTTCGTGAAACACAGAAGGGGGTGGTGGGGCGTTCTACGTCAGCAGGACCTGATTTGCACCGGCTGCTTTATGAAACATCGAGCCCGGTTTCTCGGTAAAATGTCGAACTGCACATTGTTGAAATTGTTGCCTGCATACATTATCAAAAGTATCTGGACAGCTGTTAGTTGACATTAATATGGGGCTGTGTGCAGCCTCCGCCTGAATGAGGGATTAAACTAACCTGGGCACATTTTCAATCTGGTGAAACTGAAAGCAGAGATCGTAGTCATGTTAGACGCACTGGAACGCCTTTGCAATGAGCTATAACTTGGATTTCGCACCAGATTCTAGCGTCCAACATGACTACGTTCCCTGCTTTCAGTTTCACCACACTGAAAATGTGCCCAGGTTAGTTTAATCCTTCATACAGGCGGAGGGTGCACGCAGCCCCATAGTACACAGTGTCTGTAAAACGTGTAGAGAATATAATTAGCATTGAATAAGTATAAATTATAATGTCACACCCCATGCAGTACTTATACTGCATTAACAGCGAAAAGTAGTACGTGATACAAATTTTTTCCTTTCATCATTTTGTAGGGGTTGTCAGCGGAAAAAAGTTTCGTTAGCATTTGGAATTATGTGAAAATTTTGTTGCAAGTCGCTAAGTGCACTCAGTCTCAAATACTGGAAGAATAAAATAATAATTCACATGTTGTAGGCTACATCTCTTTTTCACCTCCATCCCCACCCACATCTCTTCGATAGGTACGTGACTCTTACACCGACAGCGATTGTTTACTGACAGTAAGGTATATGTGTACCAAGCTTGGTTGAAATCGCTCCATTGTTTCAGGAGGAGATGTACACAAACACACGCAAACATTATATGATATGTATGGATAATGAAAATTATTACTCTCACGAATAATAATGTGACTGAGTTCGTTGTACGAGAGTTGTCCAGAAAGTAAATTCCGATCGGTCGGAAAATGGAAGCCACAGTGAAAAACAAAAACATTTTATTTGCAACAGTTGGGGTACACCTTCCACCTACTTCTCTACATATTCGCCGCTCCAACTTCGTGTTTTGACGTAGTGTTGCATCAACTTTCCAATATCCTCGTCATAAAAAGCAGCTGCCTGCGCTTTCGGCCAGTTATCTGCACTGGTCTGCGCTCCTTGTCTGTGGAAAAATTTTGTCTTCATAGGCAGCGGTTCTTGTGAGCAGAGATGAGACTCAGGGGGAGCCAGTTACGAACTGTGTTGTGGGTGATGAAACGCTTCTCATCGGAAACGCTGCAGGATCGTCTTCATTGCCCCTGCAGTGTGCGGCCGAGAATTGGCATGAAGAAGGAACTGCTCGACGGTTGTGTTATGTGGGCTGCATGACACAGGCGAAATCTCTAACCAGGCCCTCATACTTGGTGGGAGACACTACTCCCTATGCATCTTTACTTGCTCACGGTTCACTCAAAACTGAAAATAGCAACGCGACACGACCGACGGGCATGTTAGAGACACTGCCCAACAAACCTGTGCAAAGCTTTACCGGATTTTCCCAGTGGTTTCCATTTCGTGACCGATCGGAACTTACTTTCTGGACAACCCTCGTGCCATATTTGAGATCACTATGTAAAGCTCACTGACGCCGATGTTCTCAATACTCGGTGTTATGTTAATCTCAAGTTCTGCCAGTGTGTGGAGTCTGCTTTTATAGACCGTTCCGTCGACGTAGTCAGACAGGAACAGGTCTGAAGACGTTAAATCGGGAGAAAGAGGGCTGTTAATCCTTCATAATAATTCGACCGTCAAAAACTTCTGTTATGGAAGGAATTGATCCGCTAGATGTGTGACAAGTGGCAATGTCTGCTGCAACTAACAATATCGTTCATGTGCCTCAAGAAGCGAAATAAACTGTGCAGTAATGTTTTGTGGCACAGCTCTGTCCACAGTAGCTTCAAGGGAAATAGGGCCCCTTTACTCTAAAATACGAAACAGTACGGTACTCTCAAATTTTCTGACAGTGCAAGGTGTTATCAAGAAATGCACATGGATTTCAGATGGAAAAAATTACTGTGTCCACGCATCTGCTAAAATGAAACAAGCCGTCACCAGTACAGAAAGAACTCTCCATTTCTGCAAGTCCACTGTTGTCAATAAATAATAGCGCCTTCTGTTCCTGTACACTAAGAACATGATATGCACGAAATTTTAACGTCTGTATCGCTTCCTGAACACTGGAGTACAAAGTTTCATACTGGACCGATAGTATCCTCAAAATGTTTGAAGACGAACACAGCACTGCATCCCTGACCTCAGCCAGTCTCAGCATTCGTCAAAATGGTCCATCTCTTCAGTTCTCTTCTTATCTGCAACTGATCTGCATTGCGGAAACTGGCGCTTAATCACGTTATTGTTGAACTATTTGGCACTGTGGCAACACATGCATGAGAGCGACTGGCAATATACTGAGCAATGCTCAAATATGAAATTTACACTGTCAAAACACATTAACGTATGCCCTTGGCAAAAGCATGAATAGCCATCATTTGCAGAGTACGCGATATGCAGGAAGAGAGTCAGTGATGTTCTGGAAGGTACAGGTAGGTATGTGGAGACAGGACGGCTCCAGCGCCGTGACCAGGTGCACTAGGTTTCTCGGTTGAAGATCCATGACGGGAACAACCCAATCAAGGTGGTCCAACAGGTCTCCATTGGGCTTAAATCTGGATAATTAGGTGGCCAGGGCAGTACCATAAACTCATCCTACTGCTCTTCGAACCACACGTACACTGCACGTTGCATTATCCTGCTGGTTGATTCCATTGTACTGAAGAGAAACGTATTGCATCCAGGGGTTGGCATAGTCCGCAAGGATAGATGCATACCTGTGACAATCAGAATGATGATATCGCCCAGGGAATGCCCCGATAACAGTCCCTAGACCCTGATGCTCCTTCCTCCGGCCTAGATGCCTTGCTTTCAGGCGTGTTACGCCATACACACAAACGGCCATCTCTCTAATGGTGCATGAAACGTGGTTCATCTGAAAAGGTCATCTTTTGCCACTCAGTGGACATCAAGTATTGGCTTGCAGATCTGAGCTCTCGTCGCCGATAAACAGCAGTCAACCTGAGTACAAGAGCTGGACACAGGCTGCGGAGGGCCATACGATCGGTGGGGAGACACTGTTGGCAGCCACTTGGTTCATCTGGTCGGTCAGATGCTCAACAGTTGCGCGTCTATTCGCTAGCACGCATCTCCTCAGCCGTAGTTCACCTCTGTCACCTGTGGCTCTTGGTGCTCCACAGGTCCGCAGCTCGTGGTCGTGCGGTAGCGTTTTCGCTTCCCAGACCCGGGTTCCCGGGTTCGATTCCCGGCGGGGTCAGGGATTTTCTCTGCCTCGTGATAAATGGGTGTTGTGTGCTGTCCTTAGGTTAGTTAGGTTTAAGTAGTTCTAAGTTCTAGGGGACTGATGACCATAGATGTTAAGTGCCATAGTGCTCTGAGCCATTTGAACCTTTTTTGGGCTCCACAGTGGCCTCGGCGCTGGTTTTCGATAGCGCCGTTTGGCCAAGCGCGGTATACTTTAACAACAGCGGCACACTCACGCTCGTAAATTAAGGATAATGCTGATACATGGTCAAACAACACTCTGGTGGGTGGTTTGCGAGTTTAAATCAGCTCGTGGTATGACCATGTGGTCCATCTGACCTGCGGTCGTCGCACGGTGGCGCTGGGAGCAGTCCACATACCCAGAGGTGTGTTGGTGCATGTCAGAGTACGGTGCAGCGAGTAAGTGTGCAGACGTTTTCAGACGTGCTAATGGTGACTGTGTGTTGAAAATGGCTCAATGAACACATATTGATGACGTTATGAGGGATAGAATACTCGGGCGACTGGAGGCTGGTCAAACACAGTATGTCGTAGCAGGGGCCCTCCGTGTTCCACAAAGTGTGATCTCAAGATTATGGCAACGATTCCATCAGACAGTAAACGTGTCCAGGCGCTACAGTACTGGACGTCCACAGTGTGCAACACCACAAGAAGACCGATATCTCACCATCAGTGCCTTCAGACGGCCACTGAGCACTGCAGGTAGCCTTGCTCGGGACGTTACCGCAGCCACTGGAACAGTTGTCTCCAGACACACAGTCTACAGACGACTGAACAGACATATTTTGTTCGCCCGGAGACCTGCAAGGTGCATTCCACTGACCCCTGGTCACAGGGGAGCCCGTAAAGCCTGGTGTCAAGAACGCAGTACTAGTTCATTGGAAAAGTGGTCCCAAGTTATGTTCACGGACGAGTCCAGGTATAGTCTGAACAGTTATTATAGCCGGATTTTCATCTGGCTTGAAACAGGAACCAGATACCAACTCCCTTAATGCCCTTGAAAGGGACCTGTATGGAGGTCGTGGTTTGATGATGTAGAGTGGGATTGTGATTGGTGCACGTACATCCCTGCATGTCTTTGACAGAGGCACTGTAACAGGTCAGGTGTATCGAGACATAATTTTGCACCAGTATGTCCGCCTTTTCAGCGGTGTAGTGCGTCCCACCTTCCTCCTGATGGATGATAACGCACGGCCCCACCGAGCTGCCATTGTGGAGGAGTACCTTGAAACAGAAGATATCAGGCGAATGGAGTTGCCTGCCTGTTCTCCAGACCAAAACCCTATCGAGCACGTCTGGGATCCTCTCGGTCAACGTATCGCTGCACGTCGTCAAACCCATAGGACACTTCAGGAGCGCCGAAGGGCACTGGTGCAAGAATGGGAGGCTATACCCCAGCAGCTGGTCGACCACCTGATCCAGAGTATGCCAACCCGTTGTGCGGCCAGTGTACATGTGCATGGTGATCATATCCCATATTGATGTCGGGGTATATGCGCAGGAAACTGTTATGTTTTTTAGCACATGTGTTTCGGGGAGATTTTCTCAACGTATCACCAATACCATGGACTTACAGATCTGTGTGTTCCCTACGTGCCTATTCTATTAGCGCCAGTTTTGTATAGTGCCACGTTTTACTTCACCATATTCTGGAATTATCCTTAATTTATGAGCTTGAGTGTATTTATGGACTTATCCGTTCCGGAGACGCGTCAACCGTTGGCCCAAAAGCCAATGATCATGCCCTTTTGGTAGTCGGAAAAATCGCTCATTTTCACATTAATACAACGACCCCACTGTTCTATGCGTCACTTCTACACGCTTTGTATACCCTACACTGCTAGTGCTGCCGTCTGTGACTGGTTACTGCACGTTGACGTCGAACATAGACGGTGGTCGCATTCATGTGACTGCGCAGTACTGCAGATGACATGTGACCAATAACCCTTACATTTGTTATCGGTAAAACCTGTGATGCTATCTAGCTGTAGCTGGTCGAACGAATGCAGTGAAACTTCTGTTTACACTGTGTTTTTCGAACAAGCGACTATTCGGTCGCACTGAATTTTATTCTGTTGTCACTCTGTCTGAGCATTTAATATTAATTGTTAAACCTGATATTCCACAAGTGTGTGTGCGCGCGCTTAAACTGTCATTTTGTGTTCTGCGTATCATTTCTATAGGATAAGCGACCACAACTAAGCCACGGCTTAGGAATTTCGGCTAAGCTCAGAAAGAGAAGTTTGCCACCCGGTCCTTCCCTGCAGTCTGGCAAACACTAAGCAGACTGGCTCAATTAGGGAAGCGGATTGCCTCTGTTAAAGCTCTCATCTAGCCTCTCACAGTGCTGGCATGTGTTCTGACACACACACACACACACACACACACACACACACACACACACACACACACAAGAATAAAAACCGAATGCGGCGACGCGACTGTCACAAAGGGCATATCGCTGCGCATATCTCAATAAATAGCGGAGCCGCAAATGACAATGATGACGCTTCATTATCCCTCCACAAAAGCCTGATTTATGGCGCGGATCAAATTATACAACGTGTCGGTCGGACGCACTAACAATAATCGGAAACCACAATGAAGCTGTCAGTGAATAAATGATTTAGCACTGTGCAGAAACATGGTCCAATTATACCGTGTTTAGCGACCATGTTTTAGCGTTCAAGGCACTGAAACGAAGAGAAAAGGATGCCTGAGACACACGAATACATGTCGATTTACTTTATATATAAACTTTATATTCTTTATCCTTTTTTTTTTGTAAATTGTGCTACACTTTTGAATTAGGCCCCTTTTGCGAATAAGACGGCTAAGAAATAAATTTATGCATTTTATAACAACCTGTGAAATCCTACTTGATGTTCCTTCTGTTACTGATCGATTGTCAATTATGCTCTTATTTATTGCGAACCACACACCACTTTTTCTTCCATCTGGTTCCCTTAAATGGTACAGAACATTTCCTTAGTTTAGTGTTACGCATTGCTCCCCTTTACGGAACACTTCGCCTTTATAAAAAAGGACCATTTTATTTCCTCCAATCCCTTCTCAATTTTACTTAGTCTGTGTTCTCAAATGATGGGCACATATATACGCTTTGTGATCAGAACTATACGAACACCACCAAAAACATACGTATTTCATATTAGGTGCATTTTGCTGCCATCTACTTCCAGGTACTCCGTATCAGCGACTTCAGTCGCCATTAGACATCGTGAGAGAGCAGGATCGAGCGCTCCGCAGAACGCACGGGCTTCGGACGTGGTCAAGTGATTGGGTGTCACTTGTGTCATACGTCTGTACCCGAGATTTCCACACTCCTAAGCATTCCTAGAACCACTGTTTCCAATGTGATTGTGAATTGGAAACGCGAATGGACACGTACAGCACAATAGCGTACAGGCCGACCTCATCCGTTGACTGACAGAGGCCGCTGAGAGTTGGAGAGGGTCGTAATGTGTCGTAGGCAGACATCTATCCAGACCATGACACTGGAATTCCAAACTGCAGCAGGGTCCACTGCAAGTACTGTAACAGTTAAGCGGGAGGTGAAAAAAACTTGGATTTTATGGTCGACCGGCGGCTCATAAGCCATAATTAGTCGAGTTTTGAGGAGACTTTTCTGACAGTCATCCTACTTTTGAACAAGCACTCATCGAAGATGTCAGAACGAGGCACATAAACATATTATGTAACACATAGTATCCCTCTATGGCTTCGGTCAGCACAGGAGAACGGCGAGGGAATTTTTCATACGAAAAAGAGTAATATATTAAAAAACCAAAAACCCGGATCGATTGCGAGAAAAGGACCTAGTGGTAAGTGTTAACCCAAAGAGTAAGGAAGGGTCATCCCACATACCCGAAACTACACAGACGGAAAAAATATCGCAACACCAAAAATAATTAATATAGGGTAATGAAATTTTGGGAATACATTTGGCTAGGTAACATATTAAAATGATTAGTATTGCAAGATCACAGTTTAATGAAGACCCCAGATAACCCATTACAAATGTGAAATGCTGGTACATTAATAACCGGTGTAACCGCCATATTCCCGAATGCAAGCATCCAAACGTGCTTGCTCTGCGTCACACAGGTGACGGGTGTCAGTTTGTGGGATGGAGTTCCATACCTTTTGCACTTAGCCTGTCAGCACACGGACTGTTAGCCGCGCGGGATAGCCGTGCGGTCTAGGACGCGTTGCCACGGTTCGCGCGGCTCCCCCCATCGGAGGTTCGAAACCTCCCTCGGGCATGGGTGTGTGTGTTGTCCTTAGCAAAAGTCAGTTTAAGTTATATTAAGTTGTGTGTAAGCCTAGGGACCGATGACCTCAGAAGTTTGGTCCCATAGAACGTACCACAAATTTCCACAATTTCCACACGGAAATGCTGTTTGCAGATGATGTTGGATTTATCGTCTGATGACGTCCCATATGTGCTCCACAGGAGACATATCTGGTGGTCGAGTACGCGAAGATGACATGTCGACACATTGTAGAGCTTGTTGGGTTACAACAGCATTACGTGGGCGAGTGTTATCCTGCTGGAAAACTCAGCCTGGAATACTATACACGATTGACACCAAAACACGTCGAATCACCAGACGTACAAATTTGCTGTTAATGCGCGGAATAACCACGAGAGTTCTCCTGCTGTCATACGACATCGAACGCCACACCATAATTCCGGGTGTAGGTCCAGAGTGTCTAGAGACAGAAAGGTTGGTCGCAGGCTCCCTTCTAACCAACAGGTGGCCACCACTGTCACCGAGCCAGAATCACCTTTCATCAGATAACACAGCAGACGTCCATCCTACCCTCCAATGAGCTCTCGCTTGACATCACTGAAGCAGCTAATGGCGGTGTTTGGGGTCAGTGGAATGCTCGCTGTTGGGCGTCTGGCTGGGAGCTGTCCTTGAACTAACCGACAGTTTGTTGTGTGACTGTGTTGCACCTGCTGCTCCGATTGTTGTTGCTCATGAAGTGTGATGCGCCAGAGCCATACACCGAACACATTGTTGTCCCTCTCGGTAATGCCACGTGATCCTTCTTAGCCCGGTTTCATCCGACCGTACATTCTCGTGACCACCTCTGCCAGCAGTAATGTACAGTCGCTACATTCCTGTCAAGTCCTCCCACAATACCGCAGAAAGAATATCCAGCCTCCGAAGCTTACATTCTGTGAAGAGTGTTGGATGTCCAACCATATAGCATCTAGTTGTAGTTTCACTGTGCTACTTCTTTCCGTAGATGCTTACGACAGTAGCACGTGAACATTTGACCAGCTGAAAGGTGGCCACGCTGAGTCGCAGCGCCAGAGATTGCGCCAAAGAGAATTATTCAGCCGCCTCCACTGGGGCAGTAGTAGTTCAGAGGTTGCCGACAGTAGTGGTTCAGATGTTGCCGTGGGCAGTGCTTGTTCAGAGGATGTCGATAGCAGTACTAGTTGAGGGCATGTCGTGTGCAGTTGTTCTGTTGGGCGAGACAGCAGAGGCTGTTCGATTGGGGATGTTGTAATGATAACAGTGTAGTTTTTCGTCAATATATATGAAGGTAACAGAAAATTTTGTTTATTTCAAATTTCCTAAATAACAATGCCTTTGGGTCGCAGGTTAAGTCAACAAAGCATCTTGCTTGTGTTCTTTATTAGATTGTAATTCAGGTTTCTATGTCCAATTATAGTATTTCTGTTTTTTTTAATTACTTAATTGTAAATGGTGTTTAAAATATCTTGTCGTATTCAGGAAGAACCCCGCCAGATGTGTACGTTGAATCACACTTCCACACACAGAACAGTTACACTTGTGCTTTGTTGTTTCGTAGCTTTCATAGTTGTGTTGACGGAAATTTCCTTTCATTCTTTGTTGTTATTCCATGCAGTCAGATTACGTACTAATACTACTCAGGGCCAACCGGTTACGAGACTTCGTAACCGGACATACAGCTACTAAAAATTATTTGCATTATATTTAGTTAAGCCCCCATGCACAGCTTCTCCGTTTTCGGGAGACTCATTGTAGGGTCTACGTAATAATAACCTGCCCTTTGTGTAAGTCGCGTGTCCCAAAGGATTTCCCCATTTTCAGCCCATATCTCCGCTAGGGTGGAACCCCGTCCGTGTCTGCTCCGCTTACGTACTTTTGTTACCACATCACATGCCCGCAACGCTACCAGGCTACATCCAACATCGCGGTCGGCAGTACTCATTATGTTTTGGCTGATAAGCGTAGTAATAGACATACTTAAAGGCAGTGCCCGTTATGAGATAACGCCCGACTGGTATTCAGCACAAGAAGTAGAAATAGTGCGGGTACGACCTTAACTGATCAAAGCTACTAGGGAAACTACCATGTTCTACACTTACCTATGATGGTCTACGGTAGCCTAGTTACGAACGATGTCTGCTGCTGATTTAAGCATTTCAATATTTTGGCATGCTTATGTGAAAAGAGCTGGACATCATGGGTGTGTCAGCAAAGTCTGACGCTGCAACAAGATTATTTGAAATGATCTTTTTTCTGTGTTTAGTACCACCGCTGTTGATATGATATGCACGTCATTGCAATAAATGAAGAAACAAATAATACGCCATGCTCAGAATTCATTTACGCAATTCATTATTGATTATTACTCAACTTCGCAACAAATCACCCTGGATTGTCGCGGCTGTGTTCCCCTTCCAAGACTGAAAACGAATTTCCGCGTGCGGTTTTGTTTCGACTGCTAGAGCTGCGTGTTACTTAGCTTTATACCTTGGATGCTGCGATGCAACCAACGCGTTCCAGTTAATGAGTCCTTCCTGATTAGGAATAACCATTTGGGTGTGAGGCATTGGACTATGGAACGAGGATTCACGTGTGCAGTAGCAGCTCGGTAATTAAAATTACACGATGTGCTTCACAAAACAATAGAGCAAGTAAGCTATCACACATGAAATAATTAACTAGAATTTTAACGTGAAGACAGGAGCAGTTACTAATTGAGATAATAATTGCGCCACAATTTTGGGATGACTGATGATGGGACAGTAACACTACAGATGAACACATTAGCTGGAATAGTTGCACCTATCTGCATTCACCCTCACATCAGAAAGAAAGCCTTGTAAATAACTATTAATCAGTTATTAATTATATGATTAACGAGCATTGCATTGATAACCCATTATGCACTGTAGTGAATGGTCTTTTAGTTTTAAATGGAAGAGGAATTTATTTATTTCTTATAAAATGTCTGCCTAAGTCTAGTTAATATGTGAAAGACAATATTTAACTGAACGTGAAGTAAAAATTGAAATCGTATGAAATATCATTTTAATCCCATAACATGCAATAACAGTCATGTTTTCACTTCACTTTATTCACCATAGTGTCCATACTCCTTAATAATATCTTTGGCACTTTACTTATTGAAGTCAGATTCATTGTATATTCCACAGGTAGTTGATTACCAGTGAGGCGACACAAGACGTGAGATACCTTTTAATATCGGGTTGGAACTCCTTTCTCCCGTTTTAGTGCAGCAACCCGACATGGAATGGACCCAGCAAGTCGTTGAAAGGCCCATGCGGAAATATTGAGCCATGCTGCCTCTACGGCCGTTCACAATTGTGGAAATGTTGCCGGTGCAGGATTTTGTGTACAAACTGAAACCTCAATCATGTCCCATAAATGTTCGATAGGATTCACGTCGGACGGTCTGGGTGGCCAAATCATTCGTTCGAATTGTCCCGAATGTTCTTCAAACCAATCGCGAACAGTTGTGGCCTGGTGACATGACGCAGGGTCATCGATAAAATTTGCATAGTTGCTTGGGAATGAAGTCCATTACTGGCTGAAAATGATCTCAGTTGGAGCAGAGGGCCCAATCCATACCATGTAAACACAGCCCACACCTTTATGGAGCCACCACCAGCTCGCACAGTGCCTTGCTGACGACTTGGCTGTGCGACACACTCGAACCCTACCATCACCTCTTACCATGTCAAATCGGGAGTCATCTGAAAAGGCCACGGTTTTCCAGTCATCTATGGTCCACCTGATATTGGCACAAGTCCAGGAGAAACGCTGCAGGCGATGTCGTGCTGTTAGCAAAGGGAGTCGCATCGGTCGTCTGCTACCGTAACAGATTACTGCCACATTTCGCCACATTTTGCTAACAGACACGTTCTTCGCGCGTCCAACATTGTTTTCTGCGGTTATTTCACGCAGTGTTGCTTGTCTGTTAGCACTAACAACTGTACGCAAACGCCGCTGATCTTGATGGTTAGGTGAAAGCCGTCGGCACTGTGTTGTCCGAGGTGAGAGATAATGCCTTAAATGTGGTATTCTCGGCACACTCTTGACACTGTGGGTCTAGGAATATTGCATTCCCTAACCATTTCCGAAATGGAAAATCCCATGCGTCTAGCTCCAAGTACCATTCCGCGTTCAAAGTATGTTACTTGCCACCATGCACCCATACTCACGCCGGAAACATGTTCACATGAAACACCTGAGTACAAATGACAGCCACGACGATGCAGTGCCGCATTATACCCTGTGTACGCGATACTACCGCAATTCCGTGTATGTGCGTATCGCTTTCCCATAAATTTTGTCACCTTAGAGTGTTTGCTACAGGGAGATCAATTATTATTTAGATACAGGGTGGCGCACGAAATGTGTTACCATTTTGTTTTTGAATATAAACTTTATTGTCAATACAATCTGAAAGGAACATATACTACAATGAAGAGCCGTCCATTGAGATTTGTTATAACTCAGCACATGCTCAATATGTCCACTATCTCGTTTCCTAACTTCCTTCAAACGAACACTGAAGTTAGTGATTAACCTACGGCACATGTCTTCCGTGATTTCACTGCTAGCTTGAAGAATAAGCTTCTGAGCTCCATTAAATCACGTGGACGTGTCGGGAAACTTTTTTTTCCTTTAGGTACCCCCAAGGAAAAAACTTGAGCGAAATGATCCGCATGTCGAAATGCTCGTGTAAAAACTCCAACACGGTGTTTGCAGTATGTGGCCTTGCTCCATCTTGCATGAACCACTGCGCGTTGAAGGGCAAGGCAGTAGCAAGAAGCTGTGGAATGAAGCTATTGCGAAGCATGTTCAAATAACGCTCGCTGTTCACAGTTTCTTCAAAGAAAAAGCGTCGAATAAGTCCGTGACTGGAAATTGCTGCCCACACTGTAATCCTCGGAGCATAATGTTGTCGTTCATGAAGCACTTGTGGGATTTCAGTGGCCCAAAAGTGTACATTTTGTTTGTTAACCACACCGTCTAAATGAAAATGCGCCTCGTCTGAAAACCAAACGTTGTTTAGAGTTTCTTCCCTATCCTCGGCCCACTGAGCAAACACTAGTCTCTGCTGCTTGTGTTCTTCAGTGAGCTCCTGTGCACAGGTCGTCTTGTATGGGTACATATGGAGGTCACTTTTAAGAATGTGTTGAACGGAGCGTCTGGAAATTCCCAGTAGCATTGCTGCCTTTCTACACGATTTCCCGGGACTTCTCTGTACAGCTTCAATATTCTCCGGCGAACAAACAGGCTTAGGCCGAGGCCGCTTCGCTTCCAATAGTGTTCCTTCCTGTACAAATTTATCGTACTACCTGTGGATGGTCTTCTTGCAAGGGACCCATTGTGTGTTAAACTGTTGTCGAAAACGCCTCTGAGTCATAACAAGGCTTCTCGTTTCATGGAAAAGTAACACAAATGCTGATCGTTCCTGTGTCGTCAGTCTTCCGTTGTGAGCCATTGCTGCTTACTAGTCTCCTAGCGGCAGTATCATGAATTACACGTCATTTCGTAACTCATTTGTTTTTCCAAGCTCTGCTGGTACTGTTGTAGAGATCCCAGCGGGGTATCTAATGTGCGTCGTAAATTGTGAAAGAAACAATTGGTAACACATTTCGTGCGCCACCCTGTAATTCTTTTGTGTTAGTTGATCTTAAACGCATAGCTGGCATAAATCTTCTACTGTAACTGTTACAAACGAACCAGATTTTAGGCACATGGAGTATAGGATGGGTTTACACACGCTGCTTGCATAAAGAAACGCACGTCAAGTTGCAATGAACAAACAAATAATATTTAAAAATAAAACACAATACTTGAGAGAGAGTGGGTTCACAAACCAAAAAGCTAATTTTGCACAATGGTGTCCATTGATTGTACAGCGCTTATGATAGGGAATATTAAGTCTTTAGTTTCTTAAGGGAGCAATTAATTTGCCCCTGATGGAACTGCTTCACAGCTGCGTCCATTAAAGCTTTTGGCTATACAACAGCTTGTAATCCATGTAAGCCGCTGAATCCATTGTAGAAATAGCCAGACACCATCCATAGGGTACGTTGCGATGTCTAGTTAGTCACTGCAAAGCTGGTTTTTAAATAACTGTAAGGACAAACATACTCCGTATTGACGATGTACAGCTGATAGGCCTATATATAAACTGTCGTACCAAGCAACGTAGCCCCTGAGGGCCGGCAACCCATATAACACCACAGAGGACGAGGTTGTCTATGCCCAAGGCGTACCGAAAAGCGCAATGGTAAACACTGGCTATTTAAATACAAGATAATGGAAAGAGACATGCCGAGCACTACTTCCTGCAGGGGGGGGAGCTTGAGCCACGGCCTGCAGGAAGTGACACTACGCCAAAGCCTGACTGGCTGGACATAGCTATTTAGTGGCTAGAACCAGGCCCAAGGTTCAGCTCGCGCCGGATGCCGACCGTTGAAGATTACGTCTTCGTCTCGGAATTGGACTGTTACTAGTGTGTGAGATTGTTACCACGAAACTTTGTGGAAAATTAGAACTTTTGTTTGCCTCAATTAGGAGATTTTTTCGTTATTGTTACATTTCGTTTTTATGTTCAGTCGTCAACCTTTTGAACTTACATCAATAAAAGTTGTGTTTGTTGTTGTTGCGGTCTTAACTCCTGAGACTAGTTTGATGCAGCTCTCCATGCTAATCTATCCTGTGCAAGCTCCTTCATCTCCCAGTACTTACTGCAGCCTACGTCCTTCTGAATCTGTTTAGTGTATTCATCTCTTGGTCTCCCTCTATGATTTTTACCCTCCACACTGCCCTCCAATGCTAAACTGGTGATCCCTTGATGTCTCAGGACATGTCCAACCAACCGATCCCTTCTTCTAGTCAAGTTGTGCCACAAACTTCTCTTCTCCCCAATCCTATTCAATACCTCCTAATTAGTTACGTGATCTACCCACCTAATCTTCAACATTCTTCTGTAGTACCACATTTCGAAAGCTTCTATTCTCTTCTTGTCCAAACTATTTATTGTCCATGTTTCACTTCCATACATGGCTACACTTCATACAAATACTTTCAGAAACGTCTTCCTGACACTTAAATCAATACTCGATGTTAACAAATTTCTCTTCTTCAGAAACGCTTTCCTTGCCATTGCCAGTCTACATTTTATATCCTCTCTACTTCGACCATCATAAGTTATTTTGCTCCCCAAATAGTAAAACTCCTTTACTACTTTAAGTGTCTCATTTCCTAACCTAATTCCCTCAGCATCACCCGACTTATATTCGACTACATTCCATTATCCTCGTTTTGCTTTTGTTGATGTTCATCTTATATCCTCCTTTCAGGACACTGTCCATTCCGTTCAACTGCTCTTCCAGGTCCTTTGCTGTCTCTGACACAATTACAATGTCATCGGCGAACCTCAAAGTTTTTATTTCTTCTCCCTGGATTTTAATACCTACTCCAAATTTTTCTTTTGTTTCCTTTACTGCTCGCTCAATATACAGATTGAATAACATTTGGGAGAGGCTACAATCCTGTCTCACTCCCTTCCCAACCACTGCTTCCCTTTCATGCCCCTCGACTCTTATAACTGCCATCTGGTTTCTGCATAAATTGTAAATAGCCTTTCGCTACCTGTATTTTACCCCTGCCACCTTCAGAATTTGAAAGAGAGTATTCCAGTCAACATTGTCAAAAGCTTTCTCTAAGTCTACAAATGCTAGGAACGTAAGTTTGCCTTTCCTTAATCTTCATTCTAAGATTAGTCTTAATGCGAATTGTCAGTCACAACATAAAAGTAGATTCCGCGAAATAGATTTTTACGCAGTTTACCAAGGCTTAATCCGTGTTTCCACAGATGTTCTCATAAACAAAATAGCTCTGAGCACTATGGGACTTAACTTCTGAGGTCATCAGTCCCCTAGAACTTAGAACTACTTTAACCTAACTAACCTAAGGACATCACACACACCCATGCCCGAGGCAGGATTCGAACCTGCGACCGTAGCGGTCGCGCGGTTCCAGACTATAGCGCCTAGCCGGCGTTCTCATAAACAACTTTTCACCAAGATCCTTAAACAACGATCAATGATAGGTGGCATTATATCGCTTTCCTTGTCCAGCAGCACACCACATAAGTTACGAAATAGATATTTCTTTACAGACATTATTAAACCGTTAGTTGCATAAGTATTTTTACAATTACGTTTAATTTTTTGTTTTATGTATGACAAAATTTAAGTATTATACATCTTAATCTTTAACAAACATTATTTAGAACACAATAAAGAATGCATCTCATTAATCCAAATCTATCGCGCTAGGTAGCGACACATTGCAGTACAGTAATACCAAGTCAAGAAGCATTTCGTTAATTCGCACTACTGCCTGTACACGTAGAAGGTCTATACCCAACTAATAGTCATACTGGTACAGACATTATGACTGATAGTCGGCACTACTTATACACGTTGTCAGCTCACATACTTATATCGATGGTAATGCGTGGATCGTTACAAGGTTGCAATTAAAAGACTATTCCTCGTACTAAGCCGGAGGATCTCACAAATCGGAAACTAATCAGGAGCAGCCTTTGTCGACCTAGACGAGTTATTTGCTTTGCGAGTGTTTTTTTGGATATTTATACACCTTCTTCCTTTTAACTGCACTCAGCACTGTCGCTACGACCACGCGGTTTGAGTTACGGTATGTATTTTGCGCGGCCTGCAGCGCCGTTTATTAATGTGGAAACAGTGACCGCCGCCGCCGCTGCCGCGCTTCCACACTGTCACCCGACAGGCAGATATATAGGCCTCCGGCTGGGCGCGCCGCGCTGGAATTTCATTTGTTGCCCGCTGGAGCAGGCATCCCGCGCCATCCGTCGACGTCCGCCCCAAAAGGGCCGGCTACAGCTCCCACTACTGTGCCGTGCCCACGTGAATGCATGCGTCGCTGGCCGCACGCCCGCATATCTCAGCACGTGGCTTTGTCTCAGCTTTAGTGCACAATCCTCAGTGCCACGCATGATTCACGACACCAGAAGTCGTCTCGTGCTTATTTTAAATGTGTCCATAATGAGCGCACTTACCTCTGCTGTATCGTGTAGGGGTGTGATACACCCATGATGACGAATTTACATAGTTAACAGCTAGGTGACATGTCGCACTCCTTTGTGGTTTGAACTGGCTGCTACGAGATGTTAGTAGAGTGGTAAAGGTGCGTTTTTGTGACTCTATTTGAGAGTTGGACTTCGTGCGCTGCTACTCAGACAAGTTGAAACAAGCTATGGATTGTGAATCCTCAACACCCAATTTCCTCCAATTATAAAGAGACGTCCAGGTAGCTATTTCATTGCATTTTTATGAGTAGGCCGGCCAGGTTGGTCCAGCAGTTCTAGGCGCTACAGTCTGGAACCGCGCGACCGCTACGGTCGCAGGTTCGAATCCTGCCTCGGGCTTGGATGTGTGTGATGTCCTTAGGCTAGTTAGGTTTAAGTAGTTCTAAGTTCTAGGGGACTGATGACCTCAGAAGTTAAGTCCCATAGTGCTCAGAGCCATTTGAACAATTTTTATGAGTATTTTTCCTAAGATATACTTGATCCCTTAGTCAACAGCAAATATTGTTATATATGGATTGTTATGGGCCAGAAGGGACCAAAGTGGAAGCTTTGATTGGTCACGTACCCATCTTTCAGGTGTCGTTGGCGATGCCTAACAATGAGCCACACCATTAAAGTATTGCAATCCCTTTTTATATTTTCTTATATGGAAGAAATTGTTTTGTTTACAGATAAGCGCATTGACAGTCAGAGAGTGATGCAGTGACACGAAAACGTACTAAAATTTATAATGAAGCACGAAATGGTAGCACTGGTCTCCTGTTCTTAGTAACAACCTACAGGGCAAGTAGATTGAATATGGAATACCTTTGAGCATCTGATGGAGCTGGGATAGTGATTTTTTGGGCTACTATGACCATCCAAAGATTCAGATTACCATTGCGCTGTACTCGTTTTGACGACCAAGAAACTCGAGCACCCATGAAGAAAGTAGGAACATGGTCTCCCCTTACATGCGTTCTTGACCAGTTTGTAACGTAAGAAGCTTTATGTTACACTGGGTGAGAAACTAGAAGTGTATGTCTCACTATGTGTAACTGCTATGTGACCAACAATTAATAAACTGTATTCGATTTTATTGTCACTGTGTGTTAATACTACACAATAAACCACTAATTTCAAAGTTAAAATATTGAAAATAGATTATGTATACTATACCCCACACACCATCAGCATTAGAATTCCAGACCACGCCACTGCAGGGTTAATTAGTCAGAACGTGCTGCCACACAGGTTTTCTCATTCCAAAATCGCTTACCGATACGTCTGACAAACGTCTCTCAAAGAGATTCCTCGTGCAAGACGCAGGTTGCTTTACACACATGCATTGTCTTGTAAATCGGAAAGGCAAGTACACTATCTTATCAAAAGTTTCCAGGCATCTATAACTGGGCCATTAATATGGGGTGTGTCCTCCCTTCTCCTTTGCGGCGGCTTGAAATCTACTGGGAACACTGTCAATCAGATGCCAGAATGTCTATGGAGAAATGTTAACCTATTCTTCCTCAAGATCCAAGCCCAGAGACAGTTCTGCGCTAACTTATCCCAAAGGTGTTTCATTGCGTTCAGGTCGAAACTCAGAGCCGGACAGTCCATTTCAGTAACGTTATTGTCCACAAACCATTGCCTCACAGATGCTGCTTTATGACACAGTACATTGAAATACTGAACCAAACTAACTTCGTCTTCGAACTGTTCCTTCATTGTGGAAAGCACATCAAGCTGTAATTTGTGTAAACATTCTTTCGAACTTAGCGCTTCTTATTGGCAATAAAGGGAACATAATATAACCACGAGAAACACCTCCAGCTGTCGTAATACCGCCTCCTTCGTACTTAACTGTTGCCACTCCACATGACGGCAGGTACTCTTCTCCAGGCATTCACCAAACCCAAAACCTTCCACCGGATTGCTGCAAACTATATCGTCATTCATCACTCATTCATCACTTCAAATCTCTCGTCTTCAGTCATCCATTGTCCAGTAGCATCGCTCTTTGCACCACCTCAGGCACTGATTACAGAAACGTGGCTTACGAGGTGCTGCTTCACCGGCGTATCCCTTCCTTTTTAATTAAACACGAAATCGTTGTGCTAGTTGGTATACTGGTAGCAATGTGCAACCCACGAGTCATTCCTTCAGCTAGCTGACAGCGTGTAATTATTTACAACCACCCTGGCAGTGCGCGAAGGTCGCTGTACGTCAGTGCGTATCTGTCTGGTCTTGTTTTTGCTGTGGTTCTTGCTTTACGAATCCATTTCACAATCATCTTCACAGCTCTAAAAGAAGTGAAATATGCCTGGTGGTTTACTTCGGTGATATCTAAATGATTTTCGTATGAAAGCTTGCGCCAGCTGGAACTGGCGATGAAAGCTTGTGTTGGATACATTTGTGACGTTCGGTATTTCGACCGTATCACTCCCGCCTAAGATAATTATCACGGCTACGTGCCGAAAAGCATAGAGATTGTCACCTCCCTGTGTTTCCTCTACTGCCTTCTCAACCATAGCACTTACAACAGTTTACTTTCAGTACATTACTCTCTAAAGAGCACAGGAGAAATGTTTATCATCAACAAAGTAAAACCCATTATATACCAACATTTTACACGACCATCTTCTGAAAATCAGTTTTTTTATCATGAACCAGACTTTCGAATGATATTCCTCAAAATGACAGAGAAATTTACGCAAATTCAAAAAAATACCCTGTAGTCCACTTATCACAATAGCTATCTTTTACATATACTTGTCAACCGAAGGTCCCCCAACACATTTCCTTCCACTTATCCACAGAGATCTGTATTGAGAGTCTACTCTTTCTTAACAATTATTGTCTTTGTGTCATTTCAGTCTTGTCCTCTTTCATTAGACTTTTCGTTCCTGGTAATAATAAACGCATCTTCAAATGTGTTAAAGTAATTATTATTACTCACTGCTTATATTGGTGTCTGTATTTTATAACTGTTCCCACAAAAATTATTGTCCCAAGAACTACTGATAATGTTCTGTAATATGTTTTGGAGTCGTTCGTTGCTGGTACGAACAGGCCTTAAAGCAGTAATGTAATCAGTAAGTAAACATCAAATAAACAAGATGCCATGATATGATCTCAACAAAAATATGTTAGGACTAGAAAATATTTTTTTGACTAACAGAAAATAATGCATCATTTTTTAAAAAAAAGCACCCCGTCTTCAGGCCACTAGTGGCCTACCGGGACCATCCGACCGCCGTCTCATACCCAGCGGAGGATGTGGATAGGAGGGGCGTGGGGTCAGCACACTGCTCTCCTGGTCTTTATGTTGGTTTTCTTTGACCGGAGCAGCTACTATTCGATCGAGTAGCTCCTCAATAGGCATCACGAGGCTGAGTGCACCCCGAGAAATGGCAACAGCACATGGCGGCCTGGATGGTGACCCATCCAAGTGCCGACGCCGCCCGACAGCGCTTAACTTCGGTGATCTCACGAGAACCGGTGTATCCACTGCGGCCAGGCCAGGGCCCAATGCATCACTTTGGACGCCAAAATGTCAATATTAGGTGAGGACAACAACGACTAATAGGACTTGATGTGGAGGGAAGGCGATGCTCTTTTCGGAGGACACTATTGAGGAAATTCTGAGAACTGGCATTTGAAGCTGACTGACACGCCATTTGCTTCCGCCAACACACATTGCGGGTAAGGATTACGAATATAAGATACGAAAAATCTGGGTTCGTATGGAGGCATATAGATAGTCGGTTTACCTTCGCTCTATTTTCGAGTGGAACAGGTAAGAAAATGACTAGTAGTGGTACAGGGTACCCTACGCCACCGCCTTATGGTAGCTTGCTGAGTATCTACGTAGATGTAGACAGTGATGCAACATTGAGTTACTCAGGTAACATTTTAAAAGCTCGTTTTCCAGTTATTTTATGCCTGCCATAAATGTGTTCTTTATTGAGTAATATGTTTTGTGCAGTATATGTTAAATGAGACTACTATTTTACAGTTTCTTTAATAATATTCAGATCTGTCTGGAAGCTGGTCTTATTCAGTCATACCATTGTCCCTCAAACTAACATATCAGTAATATAATAGAAACAGTAAGTGCTTATTGTACTTGCCCGCTAGATGTACTGAAAATTTTTGAACGCTTACTCGTTTAAGGATACTGGAACAACGTCACAGTTAGAACTCATCTGTAACACAAAGTTCTTAATATGATGATTTGCTTTCAGATTGGTCGAATATATCACCCTTGTCCACCTCTTCCTGAAACGTCTGCACGAAATTGATTAAACTATTTCGGTGTGGCATGATTCAAGCTTTTCATTTGGACACCGCCTTACAGCCTGTCAAATCTGAAACTGTGTGGTTTGTATGCAGTGTGTGTTGCCTACCACCCAGCAATCTGTTCTAAGTGAACGGTGGTAGGTCAAGTTGCTGATTTGCTTTTAAAATGTTTTTCTCCACATAGAGGCACTCATTCTTAGGATTTTCTTAAATCATACCCTCAGTCTACTCCAGTAGGTAGCATGCTGCATACCTGGTTAGTAGACACTGCTAGTTGGGTGAAATCTTGTCATTCCACAGCTGCCGAATACTAAAGTGCGCCTAGCGTTGTTTGAAAGTGTCAGAGAACATTTTGTCTCTGATAAGAGATGTTCCCCATGACTGGTATATTAGCCCTAAGTAATGTGTGTTATGTGGAAACGGCTCATAAAAATTACCACATTTCAATAAAATGTAGTTTCATTTGTCACAAAAATACACAATTTTTAAAAAGGAAATGAAGAACGCAAATGTAAATGACTGAGAAAATTTATCTGACTTGAGTGGTATCAAGAGGGCCAGGAGATCGCGAGTAATCGTATGTGGTAATCGGATTTGTATGAGATGAAATTACATGTGGTATTGCGTAAGTTTCCATCTCAGGCTTCTTACTTTTCCATTTGAATATTAATGACTTTGGTCAACAACACTACAAGATTCCAGGATACCACTGTTTGCAGACAAGCACTTCAAAAAATAGGAAACCAGTTACAGTTTCAAAATATCAGTCAATGAAATTTCTGTTCGTCTCATTGCATAGGTTTCTTTAATTACATTCTGTACATAATGTAGCGGTTATTTCTCTGTATGGTCCAAGTTTCATCGAGCTGCATTACTTCAGACTAACACTTTATGTGAAAACTACTTTCGTGCTTCAGTTTTGCACACCAGTGTATATTTCTTTCTCAAACCAACTGATCAGGTCAATAGCTTGTCAACAGTCACTAAGATTTTAATTACTAAGGAGGGATTTACTAGTGGTCAAGTCCTTCTATTGCACTGATGTGTTTCTTAGTAGAACCATTGGTGTGTATACTATTAACAATATCCAAAACGATAGTATTATGTAAAATTTGTTACTTAAATCTGAGTTCTGAACGGCTTCGGTGCTTTACTGTCGTCAAGGTAAATACGTAGTGTAAACTAATGATGTGTTTGATGATACATTGCTAGTAAAGCCAAAGAAATATCGTACCATTCTCTATTATACACATACGTGTTTTGTGACAAATTTTATTATTAAATCTTAGGTGAAAAGTTAAGATTTTGTGACAGTTCCACGTGGGCCATTTCACCCAGTAACTGTCGAAGGTATATTACAATAGTTCTTTTCTTTGTAAATATGTGTACTGTATTCTCATAACACGTGTAACGAGAATTATACGTAGAAGAATTTTTTTCTTTATGAATTTAGATAAATTAATAATAGCAGTGTGTTGAATTTCTTTTTCGATTCTTTTCGTGTCATGTTAAAGAAACTGTGAGTAACTTTTGAAACGAATATTATTATTTATGTTAGATTTCAAATAATGTGGTAATCAAAGGAAAGTGTATTTAATGTTAAAACTATTGTAAAATGTGAAAATTGTAAGTTATACACTTGGTCCATACGTAGGTAATGCATTAGGATATGTGTAGTAGAAAACCTGTGGTGAATACCCTACCTGTAGGGGAGCGGGAAAAGGTGGAGGCAGGCGAGGCGGGAAAACGCACACTGGCGCGGTTCGACACAACGGGCTCAGTAACACAGTCGGAGACGAGCAACAGTCGGAAGTACACGTACTGTACCGAGGAGGCTACCCAGGAAAAGTGGATTCCATTGAGCCTCGGATGAACCGATTCCGACGACTACTTGGCATGGCTATATTCTGAGGCACAAAGTTGGAAAGATTACGACGCTAAGAAGATGGAAAGTGCCGATGTTGTGTGAGCCTTAGCCTTGCTTGCATGTGTGCCGCGCTGCCCGCTAGCTCGCTGCCCGCCAACCGCCGCACCGACTTGCACAGGTCAAACATTTATTTCATATTTAGAAGTGTATCTGTGTGGACCAGTGTCGAAACTGTTTCTAATGGTTCAATAATAACGTGACTTTTACCAGAATTGCATTAGCCATGACTTATCCTGATCACTGACCCAGACAGGATCCTTACCTCGTATTGTGCAATCCGAGTATCCTAAACAGAAAGTTTAATGTTTGTGTTGACGAAAATTATCAGCAGAGTAATCTATGCCATAAAGGAATCTATAGTTCTGTGTGTTGTTGCAAATATTGGTAAAGACCAAAAGAGTTTTTTTTTTTGAATTGAGTTAGCGATGTTATTTAATTAATTTGAAACAGAAATAATGACAGTTAAATTATTCAGAAGTAAGACAAAAGAGTAGTTATCCAGAGATTGATAAATTTTGGGTGTTAATTTGCCTTCAGTACTTAACAGTTTCAGTATAACCACTATAACAGTTTCAGGGCCCCCCCCCTTTTTTCTCTTATCCATTCGTTAAAACCTTGATGTGTACTGCTCAGATTTGACCAGTAAAGCTAAATTCTATATTATACCTAAGTGTATTAGTGTTTTTCCATCTCTAATAGTAACATTGTATATGTGCTTTCAAAACTGCTAATTATAGGGTAATCTATGCCCGATGTCAGTCTGCTCAACATACAAAAATGTAGTTAGTAGTAATCATTACTGTGTGGTGTTGTGTAAATGTAGTTCGTCCAAATTAGTACAAAAAGAGCAAACTTTAGTTCAGTGGATTTTTCGGATTCCAAACTTTGCCATATACCGTATCGTTACTACGTGTTACTATGCTTGTACATGCACCCACTTGTACAAGGAAAAAACTCACTAATTGCCTAAGTAGGCTGGCGACCGAATTGTTAGTTATAGGTAGCACCTACTGTGTGTACTTCTTGTCCATGCGAAAGAGTAATTATACTGTACATTTGCTTGATGCATCACTGTAGTTATTGACTGAAGATAAGTCCGATTTTGCTTCTATTAGGTACACGCGGTCAACTAATGTACTAAAAATCCTTGTTTATAAGGTGAAGCCCGTGAACTTATTACAGTACAGGCTTTATATAGCTAACCTACGTCCGATTATGGCGGTAGTGCTACAAGTGGCTTCCCGGTGACAGGACATCCAGTTGTTGTCGGTTACAAATTAACGTAAAGATTGAACAGTGGATGTTCAGTGGCACGAATTGCAATAAAGTTCAGTAAAAGAAACTGCAGTGTGAGCCAAGTATAATAGTGTGGTGTAGTTGGCATTTAGTATGGACAGAAACGTAGACGGGGTAGGTGCGCCAAGCGAAATGGAGAATGCGGCTGGCAGTAGCCGGAGTTTACGCGGCCAGATAACAGATGGCGTTAGCGAAAGACAGTTGGCGTACATACAATACCACGAACACGTCAATGAACAGATTGAAAGGTTGAGATCGCCTCGGACACAGCAAGGGACAAAACAGGAAGCAGAGGGTGACTTTGTAGATGATAGTGGGTATGTGAATGAATCCACTGACATGTTTGATTCTCCACAGATAAAGAAAGAACCGAAAGAAACTTTTGAAGTAGGATCGGAACACACCGATTCCGTAGAACAAAACAGTGTGAAAATTTTAAGCATAAACGATCTATTTGAACAATTAACCAAACAAATTTCAGGACAGAGTGAGCAGATCAAAACACACGTTGATCAGCAGCTCAAAACACAGGGACACCAGCTCAAAACGCAAAATGAGCAGCTTAAAACACAGAATGAGCAACTTCAAAAACAAGTCGGCAATCAGGTTAATCAGCTCAAAACACACGTTGACGAGCAACTCAAAACACAGGTGGATCAAATTAAAGCACAGGTCGAAGGACAGGGAATTAAAATTAGTAAACAAATAGAACAGGTAGAACAAAAAGTGGGTAACTTAAGTTCTGTGGTAAATACTCTGAAATTTGAAATTGATGTTATTAACAAAAATATGGATACTATGCAGGAGGAAATTGGTAACATTAATAGTAGATTTGATGTTGAAATTCTCAACATTCAAGAGAAAGTAGAACCTCTGGTTGAAACTAAGGTAGACGAAAAAATTTTCGGTCTTAAAACTGAGATCGTAAACGAATATCAACACGGGATATCACAATTGAAAAAGGTAGTTTTGGACACTGAAAGTGATTTAAGTAAAAAAGTAACCGGATGTGTTCACAATTGTGAACAAAATACTACGAAAATTCAAGGCAGAATTTTCGATCTGGAGAGCAAAATTAAAGATAGGCCTGGTGTTGTCTGTAATGGCACACATATTACGAAGCTGTTAGAAGGCGAGGAACGCTTCGATCCAGCCAAGAAACATAACGGGTGGCATCCGTTATATTTTATTAAAAATTGCGAGAGAGTATTTCCTGAGCACTTGTCTGATCAGGAAAAGATAAACGTTGTAATTAGCGCCTTAGCGGGTGACGCTAAGCGCTGGGGAATAAATTTAGATACCGAACAAATGACGTTCGAGGAATTTAGACAGAGATTTACGGAAGAATATTGGTCTGAACAAAAGCAGGACCATTTATGGCGCGAGTTCATCATGGCCAAACAGCATGATAACAGGGGCAGGAACACTTTGAAAGATTTCTGTGAGTATTGGTACCGGAAATTGACACACCTAAGAGGTAGAAGATCAGATTCGGAAATTATCTGGGAGCTATATAAAAAGCTTCCGGAGGATTCAAAAAGGTATGTAGGAAGCAATCATCGCAGCTTCCAAGCATTTCTCGAAAGAGTCGAAGACGAAGATCATTGGCGCGAAAGTCGTGCCAATTATCAAAGTTTTGGTAACCGTAATAACCGACACAATGACGAACGAAATGACGGCGATGGATTTCGCGTCAATGTAATACAGAGAGGAAGAGGCAGAGGAAGAGGTAGAGGAAATAATCCAGGTCGCGGTAGAGGGTATACCGCGCAAAATAATAACGACGCGGGAAACTAATTTCCGCGAACGTTGCGGGCCAAACGGAAGCGGACAATATATACCGGCCCCGATTCAAGAAAAGATACCGGACCGACCGTAATGTAATAAGACAGGCTAGGGACGAGCGTGGAACGCCGCGACGTGTTGTGGCGAAACAAGCGTCAGGTGCGAGCCAGAATGAATCATCGCTGCCGCACAGAGCGCTACATGTTAACAGGCGAGTGGAGCATCAGAGGGCAACGGCCCAGCCTAGCCGAACATCTGTTCGGAAAGAAGCCGCTAGCAATACGGCAGCAGTAGATACGAACATAGCCGTCAGAGCTAAAGAAAATTTTACGAGTGATAATTCCGTGGCAAAGGAAACAATAAATGAGACTGTGAATACACAGAGAGGTGCGGTTAGCAGTGTTTGCAATGAGATAAAAGGCGAGGATGAATTAGCAGAAGTAACTGATTGGCGTGTGCAGATCGACGATCTGTACAAGGGCCTAAAGCAATGTGAGTGGGAGGATTTTAAGAAGGAGTATGAGGCGAAGAAATTAGTTGGTGGAAAGAGAGATAGTAGGGACGTCCATAAAGTGACGTGGCCCAAATTTGAAGAGGGGAGAATAAATAGCGCCGCGCAAAGCACGCGTGCTGCCAATAGGAGGAAGGTTAATGATAGGAAGGATTTGGAGAATGAAATCCTCAGCATTGACGAAGAAATAACTTCTGCTAACAGTCCGCCAATAGTACAAGCTGCTACCGAGAGGCACCGTGGAGAAGGGGTAGATGATTACCTGAAAGTAATTAAAGTCCACGAGGATTACACTGAATATGAAGTCACAGTGGATGTGAATAAAGCTGAGGATGAGGCCGTTTTGCCAAAAGAGGAGATTGAATTAAAATCTAAGCCTGACGACAATACAGAGGAAGAACTTAGTGCCTGTCTCAGAAAAGCTTTTATGTTTGAACCT
Organism: Schistocerca piceifrons; assembly: GCF_021461385.2. Taxonomy (NCBI): domain Eukaryota; kingdom Metazoa; phylum Arthropoda; class Insecta; order Orthoptera; family Acrididae; genus Schistocerca; species Schistocerca piceifrons. The sequence continues at coordinate 88,105,463 of NC_060141.1, forward strand.
GAAAGCGATCCGGAATGGTCGGATTCCGACGATAGTTCAGATGATGATAGATACGTAAATACAGACGAAAATGAATGTACTAACTCTCCCTATTGTGCAAAAGTAGCGTGCTTAAGTGAATCTGATGTTGAGGAAGAGAGTAGTAATGACTCTAGTGAAGATGAATTTTCAGGTGTAAAGGAAAATGAATATACTTTTACTGTAAGAGGGTATGAGAAAATCAGTGAAAATAATAGGGATGCAGTTAATTGTGGCATTGTACCTAATGATGAAGAAACTTCAAAGCAAAATCCAGACGTTGAGACCGAACAAAGAAAGAAAGAGCCACCGGACGACTCAGTGTTTATTTTGCAAAGAGTTCAAGTAAGCAAAGATTTTGAACTCCAGAAACCGAAAAAGCCGCCAGATATAATAGATTCACAGGTCAGGAACGTATCTTGGGACGATGTCACAGTCGACCAAGGTGCGTTGTGGAAAAAACAGGAAGGGGCATGATTTAGAGTCTGGGGCAGGTTTATGTCGGATTTTGAGAATGTCATGAACACACTGCATCATGAAACTACAGGATTTCCACCGGAAGAAATTTTGTTAGGCAGAAGTAGTAAAAGTTTAATTGAAGAAAAACTAGAGTTTCCACCTTGTACAAGTTTGGGATTGGATCAAAAGAAAGAATTGGTGATAAAAAGGGCAAAGCAAAAAGCTGAATCTAGATCTAAAAGACACAATAAAAATTTAAAAGTTTCAAAATTTAAAATTGGAGATTCTGTTCTTTTAAAAACCCACGAAAAGTCTAGTGAACTAAACCATGAAATTTCAAAATTTAAATATATTTATAATGGACCATATCTAATACAGAATATTCCACACGACAATGCTTACTACCTGATCTACCCAAAATCCAAAAGACCTTTAGGTGTAAGAAATATAGTGGACCTGAAACTGTATGTTCCTAGGAACGAGTAAATGTGCTGTATCTTATGCTGAACCCAAGTTATCCTAAATGTATCTAATCTTTGTAAATGTCTGTATACCCTTGAAAGTGTGCTAATGTAGTGATGTGAGTTTCAGATTACCAATTGTACTGTAACTGTAAAAATGTATGGAGAAAAGGACTGAAAAGAAAGGATAAATGCTATCAGCCAGATAAAAGATGGGACTGTCAAAAATGAAAATGGGCAGTGTATGAACTATAATATGAAGGACTGCCAAATACTAATGAGGGCAGATAAATAATCGATGGAAAATTGCAAATGTGATCCAGGAGATGTGACAATATGAAGTGAGAAGGACTGCCCAAATCCGCATAATAGGCAGCAAATACGTGTAATTAATTTTTTGAATATATGTGTGTGTGTTTTGTTTAGTAAGTAGGAAAATGGACTGCTATTCAAAGCAAGCAGCGACAAATTATCTTATATTGTATACAAAATATGAAATTGTTTTTGTAGTTATATGTTTGTATTTCAGAATTTTAAATTATTTCTTTGAGAAATTTAGAAAAAATAAGTAAATTGCTATTTTAGTGAGGTTGTGATGGGAAGTTGGACTGTGCGAAAGGCACTTGAGTAAATGACAAGTCAGTATTCTTGAAGTATTAAAAAAGTGTAAACCTATATACAGTGAGCAAAAGGAAATATGTAGTGTAAATCTTTTTGGACAGTTAAGTAAAAATTCAGAACCACTGTATAATTGTAAGATTTAGTGTTCCCATAAAATTTGGACTTAAGAAAATTTTCTGGAAACAGGGGCATGTGTAACGAGAATTATACGTAGAAGAATTTTTTTCTTTATGAATTTAGATAAATTAATAATAGCAGTGTGTTGAATTTCTTTTTCGATTCTTTTCGTGTCATGTTAAAGAAACTGTGAGTAACTTTTGAAACGAATATTATTATTTATGTTAGATTTCAAATAATGTGGTAATCAAAGGAAAGTGTATTTAATGTTAAAACTATTGTAAAATGTGAAAATTGTAAGTTATACACTTGGTCCATACGTAGGTAATGCATTAGGATATGTGTAGTAGAAAACCTGTGGTGAATACCCTACCTGTAGGGGAGCGGGAAAAGGTGGAGGCAGGCGAGGCGGGAAAACGCACACTGGCGCGGTTCGACACAACGGGCTCAGTAACACAGTCGGAGACGAGCAACAGTCGGAAGTACACGTACTGTACCGAGGAGGCTACCCAGGAAAAGTGGATTCCATTGAGCCTCGGATGAACCGATTCCGACGACTACTTGGCATGGCTATATTCTGAGGCACAAAGTTGGAAAGATTACGACGCTAAGAAGATGGAAAGTGCCGATGTTGTGTGAGCCTTAGCCTTGCTTGCATGTGTGCCGCGCTGCCCGCTAGCTCGCTGCCCGCCAACCGCCGCACCGACTTGCACAGGTCAAACATTTATTTCATATTTAGAAGTGTATCTGTGTGGACCAGTGTCGAAACTGTTTCTAATGGTTCAATAATAACGTGACTTTTACCAGAATTGCATTAGCCATGACTTATCCTGATCACTGACCCAGACAGGATCCTTACCTCGTATTGTGCAATCCGAGTATCCTAAACAGAAAGTTTAATGTTTGTGTTGACGAAAATTATCAGCAGAGTAATCTATGCCATAAAGGAATCTATAGTTCTGTGTGTTGTTGCAAATATTGGTAAAGACCAAAAGAGTTAGCGATGTTATTTAATTAATTTGAAACAGAAATAATGACAGTTAAATTATTCAGAAGTAAGACAAAAGAGTAGTTATCCAGAGATTGATAAATTTTGTGTGTTAATTTGCCTTCAGTACTTAACAGTTTCAGTATAACCACTATAACAGTTTCAGGGCCCCCCCCCCCCTTTTTTCTCTTATCCATTCGTTAAAACCTTGATGTGTACTGCTCAGATTTGACCAGTAAAGCTAAATTCTATATTATACCTAAGTGTATTAGTGTTTTTCCATCTTTAATAGTAACATTGTATATGTGCTTTCAAAACTGCTAATTATAGGGTAATCTATGCCCGATGTCAGTCTGCTCAACATACAAAAATGTAGTTAGTAGTAATCATTACTGTGTGGTGTTGTGTAAATGTAGTTCGTCCAAATTAGTACAAAAAGAGCAAACTTTAGTTCAGTGGATTTTTCGGATTCCAAACTTTGCCATATACCGTATCGTTACTACGTGTTACTATGCTTGTACATGCACCCACTTGTACAAGGAAAAAACTCACTAATTGCCTAAGTAGGCTGGCGACCGAATTGTTAGTTATAGGTAGCACCTACTGTGTGTACTTCTTGTCCATGCGAAAGAGTAATTATACTGTACATTTGCTTGATGCATCACTGTAGTTATTGACTGAAGATAAGTCCGATTTTGCTTCTATTAGGTACACGCGGTCAACTAATGTACTAAAAATCCTTGTTTATAAGGTGAAGCCCGTGAACTTATTACAGTACAGGCTTTATATAGCTAACCTACGTCCGATTATGGCGGTAGTGTTACACACGTTGTACGTCCTTGAGGGTATTCTCATCGTGGATCTTTGGAATAAAAGGTGTGTCTAATCAACTGTTAGGTAAAAGAGCCAAAGAGTCTTTCGTTACCCTGTCGATCACATGAGCTTTGAATGTTGAAAGCGGTATATTAATGCAAATTCTATCTGTATACGAGTTTGTATAGGGGTTAGTCAAATCAAAACCAGACAGATTGAAAAAATAAGTAAATTGCTTATTATTTCAAAACTAATCACCATAATTGTTAGTTCATTTATGCTACTATGAGACAAGATGGTAAATGCCCTTCTCCAAAAATGTTTGTGATTGCCAAAGGAACTATGATTGCACCCGGGCGTGCACATCTTATTCCGAAGCAAATCGACAGTCGTGATTGTCTATCTTCAGGGTTCCAGAAGTATGGAAGTCGCATGGGAAGAGATCGGGACTACATATACGAAGTGTAACACCTTCCCAGCGGAACTTCTGCGGCGTAGTCGAAACAAGTCGTCCCATCCATATATTGGCAAGGTCCCTCTAACTACGTTTCGCTGGGAACACCTTATATATCATATACCCAATCTAGATCGCTCCTCATGCGATTTAGATATATTTAGAGCCCTGGAGAGAGACATTTGTGCCCGTCAATTTTATTCGGATGAAGAAATGCACGTCTGGGTGAATCACTGTTCCGTAGACAACCTCAAACATTTTTCCACGTAGGAATTAATAGTCTTGTCTCATAAGGCGATAAATATATTAACAGTTATGGCTATTACTGTTGAAATAAGAAAGAATTTAATTTTTAATATTAACCATGCTATGCTTTTACGGTAATAATTAGCAGTATTCAGCTGTAATTTTTATACTCTAACTCAATAACGCGTTTAGAGAGAGAATTCTCTCATCATTTGGTGTAGAACTTCGCTCATGAGGTTAAAACTCAGTAAAGGGTACGAAGACTGCCACGTGGGGTAGCCGCGCGATGTGTGGCGTCCTATCACGGTCCATGTGGCTCCCCCCCCCCCCCCCCCCCCCCGTCGGAGGTTCGAGTCCTCCCTCATGCATAAGTGTATGTGTTGTGCATAGCGTAGGTTAGTTTAAGTTAGATTAAGTAGAGTGTAGGCTTAGGGACCGATGACCTACGTAGTTTGGTCGCACAAGACCTTACCACAAATTTCCAATTTGTACGAAGACTCATCTGCTGTGGGCACCAAGAGTGTCAAGTTGATGCCTGTCCAGAGCTGCGAGGGTAGCTGCGAACTGGCATGCCCACGACTTACAGCGTGAGCGCAGCTGTTAACTCGGCCCTAAGGCTGTTCTATTGGTGGCCTACATTTCCTAAGTGTAAGGTCTTTAGCTTATACCTACTTCGCCAAAGAGGGATTGCAAATTCATGATTATGTTTCTGGCTTAAAAATAATTCTGCAACGGCTTTAACTAATCTCATGCCGTTGCCATTACCTTGCGCGTTCAGAATATTTCCTGGTTCTTTTCATGAACCACGGTCTCCACTTCTTCCACAACTCAAGTTTGCTCCATGTCTTTTTTTTTCACCACGTCTTGTTCTATTCCTTTAAGGGGATAGCCTGTTTCATATAATTGAGTCGCAACAGCTGATTTATCATAATTACCCAACCTGAATGCATCATTGTCATTGAATCTGATCAAAAATCCTCTCTGTCTAACATCCTTTGTATCACAGGACGCCCACTGAATTTTGTAAACACCCGATCTTTCAAACTGATTTGTCTTTTTACCGACATCATGTTTCAGGCTACACCTCACTCGAATGTTTGCCTGCAACATTATTTTTACAGCATGCAACTCCCGGAGTTCCACTTAAGAGTGAACTTGATACTTTTGGAACGTAATTAACGGGTTTATGGCATAATGGTGTAAGTCGGATTTGGACGAAAATAAGTTCAGCACTATGTTATGTAGTGGAAACTGCTCTTTTTTGGACGTATAGTGATATATTTTTTGTATGTACAGTAGCAGCACAAGTTCTACTGTGAACTGGTTTGTATGAGACATGTTATTACAAAGTGAAGTAAGTCTGACTTGGAACGCAGTTCCATGAAATAAAATTAGATTTTCTGTTCCACTAGCCGGAAGTTTTCTTCATTATTATTATTATTATTATTATTACTGTTATTATTTTCAAGAAAGGTTTTTTATTTTAACTTTATCAAAACTTTTTTCTGGTAAGTTCTGTATTGCAACAGTGTCTAAACTGTCTAAACTGTTCTTAGGAAAGTTTTGTATGATAACATTGTCTAGTCTGTTTTCAGACAACTTCTATGTTATTTTATTCATCATGCTTAGAGAAACACACAAAAGAAGTGGTTGGTACAAGAAAACACAATATAATGTACAGTGAAGCCTGCAGTGGACAAAATAGAAGTTTTAAAACGACATGTTTCTTCTTTGAAACCTGTGACAGATCCACTATGTCAACTGGGTATTCTTGACCATATTCTTATGACAATTGGAGATTCAAATCTTCCAAACAATGCTGATTTTGGCTCTGTGAAACTCCAGGGAAAAGGGTAAACTATCTACACACCGTGAGAGCGGTATGAAATTGCTGATCAATCGCGAAGAAAGGAGCCATTTCCAGTAGCACAGATGAAGCAAGCAGAATCTGTATCGAAGGCATCTTTGCAGAAGGCAGTAGTTAACAGCAAAACCTAATGAATTACAGTGCCCGTTATTTTAGCTTCAAATTTATAAAAATATGGAACATATGAACCTGCAAAGATACATTCCAAAGAAGGGACTTCTAGTCCAACTCAACAGAATAAAACACGAACCACCATATGGCTAAATATGACCTGTGAGTAATTTGAAGAAAAAGACTTGTTAGACTTATTACCAAACATCCCTCCTGTTCAACATGTGTTTTTACAGTCTCTAAAAGAAACATCTGATGACAAAGACGCCTGGGGTGTATTTTTTTAATTCAAAATGATATTCATGCAATTTCTAAACAATTATGACGATAGTATTACTATTACTACACTTAATGTATGCCACAGTATTAATACTTTTCCTTATTAGACTCAATATTCCTATAGGTACTTCTATTAGGCTTTCCTTATTTTTCTACATAATATTTCACAAAACATTTCATATCTCAAATTGAGCAGAATTGACTTTCTCGTTTATGACATAAAGTCTTAAGAATAGAAATAACCAGTCGTCAGCGGCACAAATTTTTATTACATTAACTTCTTAATCAGTTTCGGCAAATTAATTTGCCCCTCAGAAGATCACACAATTATGCTTACATCGGAAACAATCGCCAAGCAAACGCCTACCAAAAATAGGTATACAATGAGATTACCAGTGTTGAACCACAATTAACAGCAGATTAATAACGATGAGTGTTCGGTATTAAACAGTTTATAAACGTAACTTCGTTATAAAATTTTACATAGTGCTGTAAGCTGAAAGCTCGTATCCAGCGGCCGGCCTCTACGACAAGATACTGAAAAATTCTATGTAGCGCTGTTTCTCCATCGGCCAACGGCGCCACCATCAGATGACTGTTAAGTAAACCAGATCATTGCACCCTTTCTTTAGCCCTTTTTGCAACCTATAACATTTTTGTCTAAAAATATATACACTTTATTAGGACATTACGTAAGGTCTTAGAGGTGTTTCATTTCTTCAAGTCTGATAGACAATTACATTTTGACTTCCGTTATAGACATGAGCGGCCTCATTGTGCTTAGCCTTCGTAAGTTTCCAGGCACACTAGTGTTCGCTGTTTCTTATACAGGGTATAAATCTATAGTTGACAAACCAGAATAACTCGAAAAATAAGCTTCACACGAAAAAAATGTGTAGAATCCAAAGCTGACTACTTCCGAGGGGTACATCTGCTGGTGCTAAAATTAGCCCGCCTGAGGGTGGGGTGGGAGGCAGCTTTAAAATTTCAAATGGGATTCTCCATTGTTTATTGCAGAATCAAATCTACATAAAAAAAACTACGTACATTTTGTCTTAAAAATTTGTTCTGATTCTTGCTAGTTGTCGCTGAAATTCAAGAAAATCCACGTTCTCATTGTTGCGTGGAAAGGTGTTACTGATAAATAAAAAATACTTATTTACTTCGTAAATTTTGATTCGCTAAAACTAAGACTCTCCCTCTCTCCCCATAGGATGGGGTTTGACAGAGAGGCATTAGAGTTTTACGAATGTTGACCCAAATATTAATATTTCATTTATTATACGGTAATTTTTGGCCACCATATCTTCGCATTTTTTCCGCCATTTTTAACTGCTTGACAGTACCATGTAAAAAATTTTAACGAAGGTACGTTTATAATCTGTTTATTACTGTAAGCTTATTGTTATTAATCTGCTATTAGCTGTGATCCAACAATGATAATCACTAAATTCTTGCTCTGTACCCATTTTTGGTAGAACTCTATCGCCCAAAGTTTTCTCTCCGATGTAAGCTTAATTCTATGTTCTTCTGAGGATGGCAAATTAATTTGCCGAAACTAGTTGAGAAGTTAATTTAGTAAAAATTTTATTGCAGCTGGCGGCTGATCATTTCTAGTCTTAAAACTAGCTTCACAGCTGCTGCTTGACAGCCATGAATAAAATTTTATGCTATATCGTCTTTCAGTTATTACTGTAGAAACAGATTACTTACTTTTCCATCTGTCTAGTTTTGATTTGACTGCCCTTACAGATTTAGAAAGCTGCCATTGCCAAAATAATTCCACGTAGCTGTCGTCCGACACAGCTACATTGAAGGTTCGCCTGTCGAGACATTTTAAAAGTTTTCCCTGGTTTCTGCAACACGTCAAGAACAGAAATATCTTCCGCCAACGAAGCTAGGCTAGGCTGTGACTACACTGGGCTGGATATGTAGTGCAGGGTTTTGGCGCGTCCGTCAGCGGCAGCAGCAGCAGCAGCAAATGGATTCCCCTACAATATGCGTATAGATAGATTTTTTTGCCGGCAGCCTGGGAAGGCGTCGCTTTATGCGCATAAATTGGAATCGCTTTCGCCATATTTCGAGGCGCCTTGCGGCGGCGCGAATATTAGCCTGTCGCGAGCCGGCGCGGGGTAGTCATTTCACAAGGCGCGCCGCGTTTCACAAATTCGGTTTGGCTGCCGCTGCCGCTCCGTTCCACTCGTCGCCGGGCCGGCGGCTGCCGGAGGCGTAATTTCCGGACGCGCGAGCCGCCGATTGGCTGCCGCCGAGGCGCCGGCGACCACTCGGAATGACACGAGGCGCTAACGGCTGCACGGCGACCGCTTCCGCCACCACTCCACGGTGTGACGTCTCTGACTGGCAGTGCCAAGACCTGTACTGACATTTAGTTAATTGCCTGTTCACTTCATAATGATATTACACGTTTCATCTTGATTACGAGGGAGAATCGGAAAGTCACATACAATAATTTTTTCTCCCCTGCTATTGCAAAATGGTTCAAGTCATACCTCGCTAACGGGAAACAAAGGGTGTCACTGCAATGAGCTAGTGAATTAAGTCATCAGTCATCATCAGAATGGGAAGAAATTACATGTGGTGTCCCGTAAGGATCCATGTTAGGGCCATTGCTTTTTCTTGTGTACATTAATGATCTCTCATCGGTTACACGGCCAGAAGCAGACTTCGTTTCTTTTGCAGGTGACACAAGTATTGCAATAAACAGTATGTCGAGTGTAGTTCTAGAAATATCTGCTAATGATATTTTCATGGATATTAATAAATGGTCTGAAGACAACTCACTGACATTAAACTTCGAAATGACTCACTATATGCAATTCAGAACCTATAAGAGTTTTCCACCCAGCATATGCATATAGTATGAAGAAGAGCAGATAGAAGAGGTTGACAGTCTTAAATTCCTGGGATTACAGCTTGATAATAAATTCAGTTGGGAGCAGCACACCACAGAACTGCAGAAACGCCTTAACAAATCTGTATTTGCAATTCGAGTGTTAGCAGACATAGGCGACATAAAAATGAAAAAGCTTGCATTCTTTGCCTACTTTCATTCCATAATGTCATATGGTATAATATTTTGGGGTAACTCTTCAAGTCAAACAAAAGTTTTCAGAGTCCAAAAGCGTGTAATACGTATTATTTGTGGGGTAAATTCACGGACGTCCTGTAAAAACCTCTTCAAAGAACTGAGTATACTAACTACTGCCTCTCAGTATATTTACTCCTTAATGAAATTTGTCCTAAATAATATATCTCTCTTTCCAACAAACAGCTCAGTTCATACATACAATACCAGGAACGAAAATGATCTGTACAAGGACTTAAAAGCACTTACTTTAGTTCAAAAAGGGGTCCACTACTCAGAAACACTCATTTTCAATAATTTGACAGAAAACATAAAAAATTTAGTTACAAATAAAGATCAGTTTAAAAGGAGCCTGAAAGACTTACTAGTGGCCAACTCCTTCTACTCCATTGACGAATTTTTTTATAGAAACAAATGATGTAGTATATATTCATACTATTAGTATTGTTATTTCAGCTTATAAAAAAAAAAATATTGACATGTTCACATCCTCGAGAATCTCCTCAGCACGGATCTATGGAACGAAAAACTAATCTAATCTAATCACGGCAGCTGGAATGTTGCAATTTCACAACGCTATGGTTCGAAGTTCCCCCACAGAGCGTTTTTTCGTTTTCATGTAAATCTCTTGCGAGAGAAGCCTGAACTACGAAACAAACATGGCGCGCTTGTTACTACCGTCAACTCGTAAAGACCAGCGAAGTGTAGTCCGATATATGTGGAACAAAAGCCATAGCCCGAGTGAATTTCACAGGGACATGTGTATCGTGTGTGGGGACGACTATACGGGCCATAGGAATGTCGGCAGATGGTGCGCGTTCTTCCAAAAGGGCCGTTTGAATCTTAATTATATCCCAGGCTGCGGGCGGCCGGCAACCGCTGAAACACCGCAGAATGTCGGAGCCATTAAGGCAACAATTCTGAACGACCGGAGCGTGCAACTGTGAACCTCATCGCAGCAATTCAACATTTCCTACGGTGTGCTGTACGATATTGTTCATGACACTTTGAAATTTCGTAAGGTTAGGGCTCGTTGAGTGAATAAAATGCCGACAGATGATCACAAGAGCCAGCGAATGATGACAAGGTTGGATCTCTTAACGCGTTACGCCGCGCAAGGGCATGACTTTCTGAAAGGAGTAGTCATTCACCAATGACGAGCCGTGGGCGTATCACTACACGCCCGAAACCAAGCACACCTCTGTGGAGTGGAAACATGCTTGTTCCCCAGTAAGAAAATATTTCAGAGCGACTCAGTCTGCGAGGAAAGTGCCTGTGACAGTGTTCTCAGATGTACATGAGGTGCTACTATTAGACTCCGCTGAAAACGAGACCACTGTGAATGCTGCAGTCTCCATTAAAACTGAGGATAAGTTGTGTTGTGCCCTTCGTCGAAGTTCACGACAATTCCTCCCCCCCCCCCCCCCCCCCCTTCATGTTGCTGCACCTCTTCGTGAGAAAATCACCAAAATTGGGTGGGAGGTGCTACAGCATCCACTGGACCTAGCACCGACAGATTTTCTTCTGTTTGGTACCATGAAGAAATTCTTGGCCGGCCAGAGGTGTGCGACACATGCGGAAATGACTTGTACAAACAGAATATATACAGGATGGTCCATTGATAGTGACCAGGCCAAATATCTCAAGAAATAAGCATCAATCCAAAAAACTACAAAAACCGAACCTCGTCTAGCTTGAAGGGGGAAACCAGATGGCGCTATGGTCTACCCGCTAGATGTCGCTGCCATAGGTCAAACAGATATCAACTGCGTATTTCTTTTTAAATAGGAACCCCATTTCTATTACATATTCGTGTAGTACGTAAACAAATATGAATCTTTTAGTTGGACAACTTTTTTCGCTTAGTGATAGATAGCGCTGTAATAGTCACAAACGTATAAGTACGTGGTATCACGTAATATTCCGCCAGTGCGGACGGTATTTGCTTCGTGATACATTACCCGTGTTAAAATGGACCGTTTACGAATTGCGAAAAAGGTCGATATCGTGTTGATGTATCGCTATTGTGATCGAAACAGGAAGTGTTCTGCCATATGTGAAACGTTAACCACGACCTGCAACAAATGATGATGCCGAAGAAGATGTTTTAGCTGCCGTCGCGGCTAATCCACACAGCAGTAGCAGACAAACTGGGCGAGAATCGGGAATCTCAAAAACGTCGGTGTTGAGAATGTTACATTAACATCGATTACACCCGTACCACATTTCTATGCACCAGGAACTGCATGGCGACGACTCTGAACGTCGTGTACAGCTATGCCGCCAGGTGCAAGAGAAATTACGGGACGATGACAGATTTTTTGCACTCGTTCTATTTAGCGACGAAGTGTCATTCACCAACAGCGGTAACGTAAACCGGCATAATATGCACTATTGGGCAACGGAAAATCCACGATGGCTGCGACAAGTGGAACATCAGTGACCTTGGCGGGTCAATGTATGGTGCGGCATTATGGGAGGAAGGATAATTGGCCCCCGTCCGCAGCTCGTGGTCGTGCGGTAGCGTTCTCGCTTCCCACGCCCGGGTTCCCGGGTTCGATTCCCGGCGGGGTCAGGGATTTTCTCTGCCTCGTGATGACTGGGTGTTGTGTGATGTTAGTTAGGTTTAAGTAGTTCTAAGTTCTAGGGGAGTGATGACCATAGATGTTAAGTCCCATAATGCTCAGAGCCATTTGAACCATAATTGGCCCCCATTTTAACGATGGCAATGTAAATGGTGCAATGTATGCTGATTTCCTACGTAATGCTGTACCAATGTTACTACAAGATGTTTCACTGCATGAGAGAATGGCGATGTACGTCCAACATGATCGATGTCCGGCAGATAGCTCGCGTCCGGTTGAAGCGGTATTGAATAGCATATTTCATGACAGGTGGATTGGTCGTCGAAGCACCAAACCATGGCCCGCGCGTTTACTGGATCTGACGTCCCCAAATTTCTTTCTGCAGGGAAAGTTGAAGGAAATTTGCTATTGTGATCCACCGACAACACTTGACAGCATGCGTCATAGCATTGTCAATGCATGTACGAACATTACGGAAGGCGAACTAATCGCTGTTGAGAGGAATGTCGTTACACGTATTGCCAAATGCATTGAGATTGGCGGACATCATTTGGAGCATTTATTGCATTAATGTGGTATTTACAGGTAATCACGCTGTAACATCATGGGTTCCCAGAAATGAAAAGTTCACGAGGGTACATGTATCACATTGTAAGAACCGAAACAAAACGTTCAAATGTACCTACGTTTTGTATTTTAATTTAAAAAACCTACCTGTTACCAACTATTCGTCTAAAATTGAGAGCCGTATGTTTGTGACTATTACAGCGCCATGTATCACAAAGCCAAAAAAGTGGTCCAACTAAAACATTGATATTTCTTTACGTACTACACGAATACGTTATAAAAATGGGGGTTCCTATTTTAAAAAATGGTTCAAATGGTTCTGAGCACTATTGGACTTAACATCTATGGTCATCAGTCCCCTAGAACTTAGAACTACTTAAACCTAACTAACCTAAGGACATCACACAACACACAGTGATCATGAGGCAGAGACAATCCCTGACCCCGCCGGGAATCGAACCCGGTCCTATTTAAAGAAATGCAGTTGATATCCGTTTGACCTATGGCAGCGCCATCTAGCGGGCCAACCATAGCGCCATCTGGGTAGGTAGGTTTGGTTTACCATGCATGTTTAAACCTTGACAGCGTTATGTAAACTGGTGACCAAAACGTTATGACCTCCTGCTAGATAGTGTAATGCTCCACCCTTGGAACGCAATACAGCAGTCGCTCTGTATGTCATTGGTTTAACAATTCAATTAGTTGTTTCAAAAAGGTATGACACCAGAAATCTCTGCAGAGGTCATGCAGTTCTCATAATTAAAGTGGCCGGTGGATTACGGTGCAAAATGCCTTAGATATCTTCCATCAGGCAGTTTCGTGGCCAAGATACCAACGTGAGTTGACTTGTTCCTCAAACACAACTGGCCTTCTATCACAGAAAGTTATCCTGTTGGAAGTTACCATCACTGTCAGCGGCAACAAAAGATACGAAAGGGTGCAGGTAGTCTGAAATAATGTTCACGCAGTCCACAGCTGTAATGGCGGCTCTTATTCCTACCAAAGGTCCAATGGAAACGCAGGCGAGTCTTCCCTGTACCATAAAGCTACTCGTCCCCAGCATCTGTCAGTAACTGTTGTACCCGCCTGTAAATTGATTGCTCAGCACACCAGGCAGGCCATGCGGGCAGCCGCCCAACCAGGGGCACGTGCGTAAACGACTCTCATCGAACTTCTTTCGTATGGCATGGGCTGTTTACATTTCGCCTCTTCAGAGTCTGGGGCGCCAACCTCGCCGACAGGCAGCTTTCTTGTCGAGGCAGAGAGCGCTGTCAGCGGGGCACTATTTTCCTACGCCAGGTCGCGTGACGTCGGAGCTCCACGCAAATATCCATCCGCTCCCTATTATTTAGGACACCGCCGGACCGTTCGATGTCAGTTAGCCCTACGCCTCAAGTCGGCAGCCAGCATTTCAGCTCCAGCGCAACCCGTTGGCATTACCAGTAGTTTCGTCTCAGCGCTCCAAGCCAGTAGACCCAGCCTAGTTCGTCTTGGTCCGCACCGGCAGCACGTCAGCCGCCACACGCCGGCATCACCGTCCCTGTAACGTCAGTCTTCCCGCCGCTGTCTATCACTACTCAGGTGTTCATCATGAAGGAAGATTACAGATAACATCATACGAGATATATTTATGTTGTTTGTATTTGTGTGGATATTCGTCTAAGGACATTATGATCGAATTTCGTTTCGTTAATAAAGCTATCCTTTGCAAAGTGTCTTCGATCACTCCTCAGCGTATACGTTAGTAACCGTTTAACACGTTTAGAGCAGCCGTGCATCAGCCTAGTGCAACAAGAAACGTGATTCATCCGGACATTTGGCAAGATTTTGTTAATCCACGGTTCAGTCACTAGGATCCCGACCCCTCTGTAGTCATGGTAACGTCGTAGCCTCAAAATGGGAGCACGCAGCTGTCTGCTGCAGAACCCATGTTCGCAATGTGTGTTCAGCAGTGTGCTTCGAAACACTTTCATCTACTACAGCATTCTACATCTACATCTACATCTACATGGATACTCTGCAAATCACATTTAAGTGCCTGGCAGAGGGTTCATCGAACCACCTTCACAATTGTCTATTATTCCAATCTCGTATAGCGCGTGGAATAAACACCTATATTTTTCCGTACGAGCTCTGATTGCCCTTATTTTATCTTGGTGATTGTTCCTCCCAATGTAAGTCGGTGTCGTCAAAATATTTTCGCATTCGGAGGAGAAAGTTGGTGATTGGAATTTCGTGAGAAGATTCCGTCGCGACGAAAAACGCATCTCTTTTAATGATGTATCATTTCTGTGACACTCTCTCCCATATTTTGCGATAGTGCAAAACGTGCTGCCTTTCCTTTCTTGTACTCTGTAATTAGATCTGCCACAGATCCCCGCCCAAATGCATTGCAGAGCAGGCAAAACAGGTAAGCTTCCCACCCATGTTCTGTAACGAGGTGTGGATGTCCGACACTTTGTCGCCTAACGTAAAATCAGGTAAATAGAAACAGTTTTCCACTTAAAGAAGAACGGCGGTTTTAAAAAGAAAACTGAATGTCAAAATTATATCGCATTATTGTGCCTAACTTTAAACTTATAATTCCTTTTGAGGCGTAGTTCATGAACTTACAACATAAAAAAGAGAGGACTTAACAGTTCAATTCACCCCACAGACAGGGGCTAGTAGAAGCAGCAGTGTTAATCTTCGTACTGTTTCGTTTGGGTAAATAGGGATATGTCAAATTCTCTTTTGGTTCTAGGAGTGTAAGAAACAATATCTATTTGGATGAAAACGGGTTTTGTTCAGTAGAAAACTAATAATATCCCATAAATTTCGATTATTTTATTCTGTTTGACAAATAAACAGTCCTATATCCCTAATTACGTTATTTTAACACTAAACAGATGAACTATTCTTTGTTAACACATTAAATGACTGACATCATCTTTAGAGATAGGCCTGGCGCCAATAGTACTCGCGCTTTGAGGGTTCTGCACAAATTTAATTACCTAACAGAAAATTCATCCGTTCTCGGAATCGAGAATCTTGACTACTTTTGTATGTTGTCTACATTGATAGTGGCAAGATATCAGTTCCAGGAATACCAAGACATTTGAAGAACGTTTTAATTTTAAGTTTGAAGTCGGACAGCAAGTAACGAAAGGATATTTTTTCGTGTCATGTAATTAATAATTAACGACTGTCATTTTTTCCTTTACCTGTACTGTGAACCTTATTTCCCCCTAAATTTCATGATTCTAGGTCAATGGGAAGTGCCCTGTAGGTTTTGATGAGTCAGTTTGTATCAAAATATTTGACGTAACTGGAGGTACCTTCTGATTACATTGTCTTAGCAGCTGAAGATTTTTGCATCGCCATAGGGCCATAGATTTCACTACTTGACAAAAATTTCAACTCAATAAGTCTTCCCGTTCCTCAGAGAAAGGGGCGTTAACAGACGGACAGGTAAGCAGTCGGAGAATAAATGATTGAAAAGGATTTTTTTCGTGTGATATAATTATAAATTAACAATTTTCGGTTTTTTCGTTTGCTTATACCGTGAAACCTTGCTTCTTGGCAAATTTCGTGTTCCTAGACCAACAGGAAGTACCCTACGGTTTCGGTGAGTGTGTTTGTAAGTATCAGAAATATGTGACATAAATAGCTGTATCTTTTGATTACACTGACTTAGAATCTTCACCTTTACACTCCGAGAAGGAACCGAAGCTTAAGTATGCGAGATAAATGTCAGCTCCATATGTCTACCCGTATCTGAGAAAATGGGATTTTAAAAGTCGGACACACAGGCAGACCGACAACAAAGTGATCCAGTAAGGGTTCCGTTCTTATCGAGTGAGCTACGGAACCCTAAGCATAATCAGATATTTGAAAAATACAAGTCGTACTTATGAACATCTCTTTGGCCACAAAAATGAATGTGTTTATTCGGCTTCGATTCTTTCAGAACGTACCAACATAGCCGTTGCCTTCTAAATAAAAATTTTACATGCATAGAATCTAAATAACTGTGTACTTTTTCCATATACTCTGATCACAGCGTAATCTCCTGTGTTGAGGTGCCACGTCGTTCTTGGTTTCTTATGAAGAAACACTGACGGTTACTGTTTCTATTCATACCACAAATGTCGAATACCTTACCTTTTCATTATAAAAACCATTCGAAAGCCTAGATCACCCAAAATGTTTTTTATTCAAGCCAGCCGGTTTCAACAGTCTTAGCTGCCATCTTCCGGTTGTCTTGAATAAAAAATATTTTGAGCGATCTTGGCTTTTGTATAGTTTTTACGATTAAAACAGATCGCCGTTCAGTACTTTCGTAATGAAGAAATTCAATCCTTACTGTTTCAGTCAGCCGAAACACAAGTCAGATTAAAAATGAATTTCTGGTTCACTAAATTAAATTGCAAATTAGTTCTCCAGGTATTTTAATTAACACAACACAATGTAGCTTTGTATTTACAGATTCAGCACCTCATTCGATAATTAAAATTAAAGTTCCCAGTATCGCAATTATTTGTTCCTGTGTCCCTGTGTTGCAATATATGATCCATTGAATTATACATTGTACGTAGGTTTTGGCACTTCTGTTTTAGTCATGTTTCAAAGATTTTTGTCAATGGTTACATTGCTTACGGTATTGTCATATAACGCCTATTAAACCGAGAGCACATTGTGATTTGCATATACATAAATGGTGCGGTAGAAACATGCATTTTGTAATTGGTGCCTCTGATTTTTGTACAAATATTACTTTTTAGTGTACCTTAATTGTAGTTTTGGTTGTTTTTATCTTAAATTATCTTTGTATGTTATGTTTTATATCGACTGGACATCTTTGTGGTGTTAACGTTGAGGTTACAAGTACTTTGGCTACTCATGCTTTGTCCAGACTACATATTTCCATTTACCTGCTGTGTATGCATGACGAAGGTCTGAGAAAATTATTGTTCTCCTGTATTATTATTCATGAAACTGAGAGTTAATGTGATTTTCTGGTTCAACATGAATGACATCTGAGTTGCAACATTTATGTTTTATATGTCGTGTCTGTCTGACGTTTTGCACATTGAGATCTTGATGTCATTTCTGTTTTCCAACGTTGGTTCAGGTCCCAGAAGATAGTCGTTGACCGAAAGCGATAGCAAATAAATAAACTGTTCTAATGCAGTCAAGTGTCATGAGTTTCCTGAAACATATATCCGCTGCTGACAACTGCCTGAAGAAAACACTGCATATAAAAAACGATCAACAGCCCTCTGAGCAACATAACACTAACAGAAATTTCGTTGCCCATAGCTTGTAGTACAGTACTGTAGTGCATCTTGAATAGCTCCTCTCTCTCTCTCTCTCTCTCTCTCTCTCTCTCTCTCTCTCTCTCGCTTTCTCTTTCTCGGAGATCAGAAACGGCCGGTTCATAGCACAAACAGCTAAAGCTACATTAATTCCAAGCAGATTCACAGACCAACTCAATTAAACAAAATATTACACTACTGGCCATTAAAATTGCTACACCACGAAGATGACGTGCTACAGACGCTAAATTCAACTGACAGGAAGAAGATGCTGTGATATGCAAATGATCAGCTTTTCAGAGCATTCGCACAAGGTTGGCGCCGGTGGCGACACCTACAACGTTCTGACATGGGGAGAGTTTCCAGCCGATTCCTCATACACAAACAGCAGTTGACCGTCGTTGCCTGATGAAACGTTGTTGTGATGCCTCGTGTAAGAACCGGAAATGCGTACCATCACGTTTCCGACTTTGATAAAGGTCGGGTTGTAGCCTATGGCGATTTATCGTATCGCGACATTGCTGCTCGCGTTGGTCGAGTTCCAATGACTGTTAGCAGAATATGGAATCGGTGGCTTCAGGAGGGTAATACGGAACGCCGTGCTGGATCCCAACGGCCTCGTATAACTAGCAGTCGAGATAACAGGCGTCATATCCCCATGGTTGTAACGGAACGTGCAGCCACGTCTCGATCCCTGAGTCCACAGATGGGGACGTTTGCAAGACAACAACCATCTGCACGAACAGTTCGACGACGTTTGCCGCAGCATGGACTATCAGCTCGGAGACCATGGCTGCTCTTACCCTTGACGCTGCATCACAGACAGGAGCGCCTGCGATGGTGTATTCAACGACGAACCTGGGTGGACGAATGGCAAAACGCCTTTTTTTTTTGGATGAATCCAGTGCGTGATGGCATGGAGTGCCATTGGTTATACGTCTCGGTCACCTCTTGTTCGCATTGACGGCACATTGAACAGTGGACGTTACATTTCAGATGTGTTACGACCCGTGGCTCTACCCTTCATTCGATCCCTGCGAAATCCTACATTTCAGCAGGATAATGCAAGACCGCATGTTGCAGGTCCTGTACGGGCCTTTCTGGATACAGAAAATGTTCGACTGCTGTCATGGCCAGCACATTCTCCTGATCTCTCACCAACTGTAAACGTCTGGTCAATGGCGGCCGAGCAACTGGCTCGTCACAATACGCCAGTCACTACTCTCGATGAACTGTGGTATCGTGTTGAAGCTGGATGGGCAGCTGTACCTGCACACGCCATACAAGCTCTGTTTGATTCAATGCCCAGGCGTATTAAGGCCGCTATTACGGCCAGAGGTGGTTCTTCTGAGTACTAATTTCTCAGGATGTCTGCATCTATATTGTGTGAAATGTAATCACATGTCAGTTCTAGTATAATATATTTGTCCAATGGATGCCCGTTCATCATCTGCATTTCCTCTTCATGTATCAATTTTAACGGCCAGTAGAGTACTTATGCGACTTGCGCCCAGAGAATTTCCTGCTTCAGTGATATCGATCATGTCAGGATATCTTTGTGTCAGAAAATATTTCGTCTGCTGAATTTTGACGAAGTAGTGGTTGCATTATGAACAAATGTTCACTGCCATACATATAGGTAACTTTCAGTACGTGTTTGTCTCATACGTAGTTGTATAGGAAAATAGTGGCAAGTGAAAGTAGTAATTAGTTTGTGCAAAGCAAAAACGGATAGCAACAAGAAAAGCACATACAACGTGGTGATCTTCATAACGACTACAAACAGCGTCGGCTACACGCGCTTCAGTGGCGAGGTACTCCTATCGCCAGCTCCAGAAGGTCTCAGAGAGGAGGCAGAGGACGCACCTGCTGTGACCTCATTACGTCACGCGTTATGAAGAACGATAGCAGTGCTACGTCCCGCGCTGATTACCCGAGGCGTCGGGGTGGAGGACGAGAGGGAGAAAAAACGCGACGCCCCGAGCAGAGATGCGACCGAGGTTCGCAGGGGGGCGTGATGGCGCCTCCGGGTCCTTATCTGCTAACGCTGAGTAACGCGCCACGGCCATTAGGCGCCGCCGCCTGCCGGTGACAGCCGACATACGTTCCTCTGTCAGCCGCGGCCGCAGTCGGGGTTTTAAATCTGCCTCGCTGAAAAGGTTTACACATCGTATATTCTGCAGTGATTCAGGCACTGGAAAGAGAGGAATGGGACGGATGGAGGAAGAACACGAGCGGTACGTCGCTTTATGTCTCCGTCAGCTAACGTCTTTCTGACTCAAGGTAATATACTGACTGACATTAAGGCTGTTAAACGCTGACAGCCTTGATCGACCAGTATTAAATTTAAAGTTTAATCATTTAAGGCTAGACAGGTTAATGAACGGCCTTGTCGATTGACAGACAAGTTTTCACAATGTTGACTGGAATACACTCTTCGAATTTCTGAATTTTCAGGGGTAAAGCTGTTTTTGTGGTCTTCAGCCCCAAAACTGATTTGACGCAACGTGAATCTTACTCTATCATTTATCTACGAACAGGTTCTGCGATCTACAGTCTTCTGACTCTGCTTACTTTATTCATCTCTGGGTCTCCCTCAACGAATTTTACCCCTCACACTTCCTTCCAGTAATAAACTGGTTGTCCCTTCACGTCTCAGAATGTTACCTGTCAACCTATTCCCTCTTCTAGTCAGGTTGTGCACAAAAATCTTTTCCTCCCAATTCTGCTCAATATATCCTAATTAGTTACGTTATCTACCCGTCTAATCTGCAGTACTCTTCTTAGAACCACATTTCAAAAGCTTCTGTTGTCTTCTTGTCTAAACTCTATATCGTCCCTGTTTCACTTCCATATGTGGCTACACTCGATACAAATACCCTGAGAAAAGACTTCTTGGCACTTGAAACTTTCTTCCATGTTAACAAATTTCTGTTCTTCAGGAAAGCTTTTCGTGCTATTGTCAGTCTACATTTTATACCCTCTCTACTTTGGCTGTCATCAGTTATTTTGCGGCCCAAATAGTAAGTGTCCTGTTTCCTATTGCAATTCCCTCTGGGTCACCTGATTTAAGATGACTGCGTTCAATTATCCTTGCCTTGCTTTTGTTGATGTTCATCTTATATCCTTCTTTCATCCCATTAAGCTAGTCTTCCAAATCCTTTGCTACACAGGACGGAAATACAATCTCATCAGAAACATCATAGTTCTTATTTCTTCTCCATGAAGTGTAATTCCTACTGCAAATTTTTCTTCGGTTCCCTTTAGTGCTTGCTCTATGTACAGATTGAACAACAGGGATAGGTTACAACCCTGTCTCATTCCCGCATCAGCCACTGCTTCCATTTCATGCCCCTCGACTCTTACAACTGCAGTCTAATTCCTGTACAGGTTCCAAATATATTTCCTCTCATTTTATTTTACCCCTGCTACCTTCTGAATTTTAAAGACAATATTTCAGTCACCTTTCTCTACGTCTATAAATGCTATTAACATAGGTCTGCCTCTCCTTAACATGTCTTCTAAGAGAAGTCGTAGGTCAGAATTGCCTCAAGTGTTCCTTTATTTCTCAGGAATCAAAAATGATATTCCCCGAGGTCGGCTTCTATCAGTATTTACATTCTTCTGTAAAAAATTCGTGTTAGTATTTTGCAATAATGAGTTACTAAACAAATAGTTCGGTAATATCCACACCGGAGAGCAGCTTTCTTGGGCATTGAAGTTGTTACATTCTTCTTGAAGCCTGAGGGTATATCGCCTGTCCCATACAGGGGAAAATGCAGGCAGCGAGAAAGTTATCTAAAGCTTGGACGGAAAGCAGACTGTGACCATAAGAGTCGCAGATTGTGAAAGGAAAACATTGGCTGAGAACGGAGTGAGACGGAGTTTTAAACTCCCTCCGATGTTATTCAATCTGTGCAATAAGCGACTATAAAGAAAGCTAATAAGAAATCCGCAGAAGGAAATACATTTCAGGGAGAAAAAATAAAAACCTTGACTTCTGGCGGTGATATTGCAGTTCCGTTAAAAACAGCATAGTGCTTGTGAAGGCTGTTGTATGACATGAAAAGAGGTTATAAGGTCAGCACCAACACAGGTAAAACAAGTGAAACGGAATAAAATCAAGTAATGCTCAGGGCATTAAGAACTGCAAACAATGGCCATCAAAGTAACTTAACATTTCCAAAGCAGAGAGGATTTAAAATTTAGGATGACTACAGAACATCTGAAACAGAGGAACAAGTGTTATAATTCCTACACCTACTAAGCTTTCACACTTGTGGCTGCTACATTCCTTCAGTCAACATGATTTAATTAGTTCATATGTTAATAAAACTCTCTAGACTCGGAATTTTTTAAAGAAAAAGGACGACACGCTAGTGAACGAACAGAAAATACGTAAAGCGAACAGCATGTGCATAAGAATTTATCTTTCAACAAGACCCTCCTAGCTCAGATTTCAAGCTTTGTAACTTAGCGTAACATTTATAAAACTTAAAAATCAGAAGACAACGTTATATACCACATAACATGTCACACATAATTAATAACAGCAGAAGTATTTGTTTAAATTAAAGACCGAAAAGTTATATAACACTTCGTAGCCACTGCTGTGGTTCAGAATTTTAGATAAGTGTAGTACAGCAATCACCAGGTTCAATCTGTAGCCAATATACTTCTCGCAAATGGGCCATGTACAATTCACGCGCCATACCCACAGCCTAAGAAGCAGAATCAGCACTGGCACAGAGATGTGTCCATCACGACTGTAACCAAGCCGGAGTGCTCGCGGCTGCTAGTTCCGGTCAAATTCTCTTGCCCAAGCCAAAACACCATGAGTACTGACACGAATTCTCGGAATACACTGGCACTTCCGAGTACACAAACTATGGGGAGTTCGCACACCTACGAAACAGTTTCCAGTTGCGGGGTGCACAGTAGAAAAAGGTTGGAACGTAGAGGCTGCATTTTCTACATTTCACTGAGAAGAGTGAATATACACATCAAAAAAAGTGTTGCATCACCCCGGTTCCCAAAAATCTTGAAGATAGACGTCGAGTGTGGATATTGTATCACAGACACAGTTCGTTTGACTGTTCAGAGATGCCACTAAACCAGCTCAGAGATGTAAAAAAACCATGCATTAGTCGGACGGAGTCCGACAGCCGATCAGCTCCAGTCATTCCACCAGGAAGGAGGTACACGGACCCTGTTGTTTGTAGTTCAACCACGCCTAGAGTCAATACCGCGGTTCGATCGCGTCCGCATTGTTACTTTGGGCCAGGAATGTCACTCAACAATGGAAGTGTCCAGGCGTCTCAGAGTGAACCAAAGCGATGTTCGGACATGCAGAGGATACGGAGAGACAGCAAGTGTCGATACATGCCTCGCTCAGACCGCCCAAGCGCTACTACTGCAGTGGATGACCGCTACCTACGGATTATGCCTCGGAGGAACCCTGACAGCAACGCCATGTTGAATAATACTTTTCTTGCAGCCACAGGTCGTCGTGTACGACTCAAACTGTGCGTAGTAGGCTGCATGATGCGTAACTTCGCTCCGGACGTCCATGGCGAGGTCCGTCTTTGCAAAAGCGACACCATGCAGCGCGGTACAGATGGCTCCAACAACGTGCCGAATGGACCGCTCAGGATTGGCATCACGTTCTCTTCACCGATGAGTGTCGCATATGCCTTCAACCAGACAATCGCTGGAGACGTCTTTGGGAGCAACCCACTCAGGCTGAAAGCCTTAGACACACTGCCCAGCGCGTGCAGCAAGGTGGAGGTTCCCTGCTGTTTTTGGGTGGCATTACGTACGCCGCTGGTGGTCATGGAAGGCGCCGCAGCGGCTGTACGATACGTGAATGCCATCCTACGACCGATAGTGCAACCATATCGACCGCATATTGGCGAGGCATTCATGGACGACAGTTCGCGCCCCATCGTGCACGTCTTGTGAATGACTTCCTTCAGGATAACGACATCGCTCGACTCGAGTGGCCAGCATGTTCTCCAGACATGAACCCTATCGAACATGCCTGGGATAGAGTGAAAAGGGCTGTTTATGTACGACGTGACCCATCAACCACGCTGAGGGGTCTACGCCGAATGGCCGTTGAGGAGTGGGACAATCTGGACCAACAGTGCCTTGATGAACTTTTGGATAGTATGCCACGACGAATACAGGCATGTATCGATGCAAGAGGACGTGTACTGGGCATTAGAGGTACCGGTGTGTACAGCAGTCCTGACTACCACCTCTGAAGGTCTCGCTATATGGTGGTACAACATGCAATGTGTGGTTTTCTTCAGCAATAAAAAGGGCGGAAATAATGTTTCCGTTGATCTCTATTCCAATTTTCTGTACAGGTTCCTGAACTCTCGGAACCGAGGTGATGCAAAAGTTTTTTTGATGTGTGTACATACGGATTTGATAAACAATGTGCTCAGTTCATTGCGTGCACTGCTATAAAAAAAAAATGGTTCAAATGGCTCTGAGCACTATGGGACTCAACTGCTGAGGTCATTAGTCCCCTAGAACTTAGAACTAGTTAAACCTAACTAACCTAAGGACATCACAAACATCCATGCCCGAGGCAGGATTCGAACCTGCGACCGTAGCGGTCCTGCGGTTCCAGACTGCAGCGCCTTTAACCGCACGGCCACTTCGGCCGGCGCACTGCTATCCCTAACCCACTCAACTACAAGTCTATGTCGATGCCACCACGTGCTGTCATAGTACAGCATACTTCTATCTGCGTTCGCTTACATAAATCCCGCTACGATGTAGCACCCTTTACAGATAAGCGAATTCACTCACTATATAGTAAAATTAGATAGGACATCGGTATATATTGTAGGTATAACGATAGAAAAACATATTTTGTGTGGTTCTCAATGAGATATAGTACATTAAGTTTTGGATTTTATCCTGGAGTAATCTGTTTGAGACACTGAGAACGATACAGCACATCATCGTCGATTGCGAGACTGTAGCAGTAATTCGTTCATGTTTCTGACATCTGTTGATCTTATGGTGGGGTCAAGTTTTCCTGTACTGTAGACCCATATTGTACGTATATCTGAACACTCACGAATAGCTGCCTCACTGCTTTCTCTGATAATCATTTAAATATGAAGGGTCAAAGTCGGTGTGCTTTTGGCCTTTACAGTTCTCAGCACCTCATTTGTATCCTACTCAAGTGATCTTGTTAGCAGACAGTACTATTTGAATTTAATCATTTCCGCAAACGACAGTTTGTGTTTGCAGTTGATTGTTTACTGTACACGAATCAGCACCCCTGTGGAGTGTCAGCGTGAGTTCTGTTGAACCTGTATTAAGCGCTAACAGAAAACAAAATTACCAGGAAAAGTTAGCCGCAAAGGAACTCTTGCATTCTAGACCGGATCAGTTGCCTGAGGAAATGACGAAATCAAATAAGCGCGACTACAAGAAAACATTTAACAAGGAAGCGTATAATAATTGTAAGGTGTTTTGTTTATGCAACGTAAGAATATCTGATTTTCAGACCGGAAGTGATTTCGTAACTAATACATTAATTAGGGATCTTGTGCAATTTTTTGAAAAAATAATAATGCATGAAATCTCCCACTTTCACAAAAATATGAGACGGAGAGTAGTAAAAGCTTAAACATTTTGAGACGCCATGCTAAACTCACAGGACAGACCGGTAGTTTAAATTGTGGGTAGTTTAAGTTGTGGAAAGGGGCCAAAATAAGCGGTTGTCAGTTATACTAGAACATACAACCTTTTATTTGATCAAACGTTACAAGAGCCAAGAAATTTTTTTAAAAAATGCAGCTTTAGTTTTGGAACTTAATTAGCTGCTAAATGCGCCGTACAATCTCATGCATTAAGGGCAAGACCAATTTAATTTTAAAAAACCTGAAAGCCAATAACTTAAAGGCCAACCAAAATCAGAAATTTAAAAGACAAAGCTTTATCATAAAACCGGTCCTTAATTAGGCTGAAGGCCCAAAGACTCTGACACTGCCGGCCGGAGTGGCCGAGCGGTTCTAGCCGCTACAGTCTAGAACCGCCGAACCACTACAGTCGCAGGTTCGAATCCTGCTTCGGACAAGGATGTGTGTGATGTCCTTAGGTTAGTTAGGTTTAAGTAGTTCTAAGTTCTGGGGGACTGATGACCTCAGAAATTAAGTCCCATAGTGCTCAGAGCCATTTGAACTCTGACACTTTAAGAGCAAACCATTTAAATTCAAAATCGGCTGAAGGCCCAACACTTAAGACTCAATAACATTAATTTTAAAAATGCCAAAGGCTTTATGTAAAACAGTTTTTAAATTAGGCTGACGGCCCAAACCATCTGATGCCTTAAGGGGAAAAAAACCTTAATCTAAAAATCGGCTAGAAGCCATACGAGTACAAACAACAAGAACAAACAAGAAAAGACAGTACACCCGAGGGCGCTCAGAAGATCCAAGGGTCGGCCTGGAAATCAAACACTAACGCTCGCTTAGGTGAGACAGGCAGATGGCCCAGCCTTTGTCGATCCGACGACAAGCCAACCGACAGACAGTCAACGGACCCACCGACAAGATAACCTACGCTTCACACGACCAGCACACAACAGGGAGTTCAACGGAACAACGTCGAAGGTACTGGCGCCCACAACCAATTATATATTGAGCTTATACAAGAGCTGATGCACTTCAGTTCAAATAACCAAGTTCAATTAAACTCCAATTTAGGGTGGCTAAAATTTGCCAACTTGAAAACACATGTTGTAGGTCGTGGGAATATCCCAACAGCTGACAACGAACTCCAAACGACACAATGTGAACAGTCACGACTTGCTGGTAGATTAAGTCAAACCTCAATTTTCGTGTCCAGGATCGGTCAGCCACGGACCTCGTAGCAATGGGAACAGCACCACACACTCCGACACCATACAGAGGCCGCCAGTGGGCCCGGCCAAACTACGCACTGTGGAGATTTCCTCGCTGCTCCACGCCAACTGACTGCACACAGCCCAGAAAGAAACTACAAACGCCAGGCCAAAGATAGTCCAAGGCGCGAACATCGATACACACGTCTGCTGCCACCCATAGAAAGAGAGGATAACAGCATAATCGCGATAACTGCAGGAGACTAAACACAGAATAGCAACCAAGGTCTAATCCAGCACATAGCATGAGCCATCCATGGCTCACATTTACTTCTTGCTAGTCTGTAAATAACTATTTACAAAACTACAAACTCAAAAAAAAAACAATTCTTCCTTTTTGCAGACAAGTTATGCATATTTATTATGATTATGATTATTATTATTATTATTATTATTATTATTACTAGTAATGACACTGGCTGAAGTCGCATAAATATGTTGATAACCCCAACTGCTACACAGCAGATGCTATTAATTTCTCACTGTCATATTTACCTTAATTTTAAAAATTGCGACCACCCTGCTTGTATATCTACGAGGCGCCACTGTTCTTCCAACAGGATGCTTGTCCTTATCGGCTAGAGTCTTGCTACAGTGGTTCGAAGAGCACGGTTCTGAGCTTACATTGATGTCTCGGTCGAAAAATTCTCTTGATTTGAACTTCGTGAAGCAACCCCAACGTATGGTAATTGGTCAGCGCTTAGATTCCTGGTATATCTCCGGAAAAAAGGACTTACTCAGTCCATGCGGCGCAGAATCTCAGCTTTATTACGTTCCAAAGATGAACGCTGTTTATCAGGTAGTCATAATTGAGTCGTGTCGCGAATCGATAGGTCCCTTCACGCTCTCGGTAGTATTCCTGTTTGACCAGCGGTCGTGGCTGGTCTCGCTCTCTTGAAAATCGGGTGTGGGACTGGGAGGTCGGTCGAGGATGAGAGCCAGGTGTGGGGTCGCAGTTTCACCGGGTGTTGGCTCGAGTAGCCTCGTATTCCGCACCTGTGTTTCGTCTGTGTAATCCTTTCTGTTGCACGCGAGGCTTGCTGGCCGTAGGGACGTGGGCGGATCAGAGTGGGACAGGCCGCATGGAGTAAGCCGTCTGCCGTTTACCGCAGTAGCAGCTCTTCTTGTGGACAGCTAACATCAGGGACTGAGCCCTACCACGTCAACTTGTGTTTTCTAGCAGTATGCCGGATTTCAGCATGCTGCGTTTCAGAACTCTCCCAGTGACTAACGTAGCACTGTTGCACGTTGTGGTCTTGGAGCAAGGAAGTTTGCTGTGCGACTAATTCTCTCAGTCTCTTTGTAACACCATGGCTCTACTGCTCTACTGATTTATTTTGCCTTTGTTTCATTTAATGTTACATTGCTGTGCTTCTGTAAATGTGTTTGTTTGAATAGGTAACACAAAACTGTATACTCCTTTCTTTGTACAAACTTTGATATCATGGTTTGGTTCAATGCAAAGTAGTGTATCTGTCATTTAAATGCTTTGTCCCATTTGGAGGGAACAAAACTTACTGTACATAATTGTAATTTTGTGTGAATACTTTTGTGTAGACATGTTAATATGTGCAAATGTTCTGTGTTATTCAATGCATTTGTTTGCTGTTATGTAAACTGCTGATCCTCACTTAGGAATCTTAGTAATTTTGTATGTAAATGGTGTAGTGGTTCCCCTCGGGAACGGAACTGTGTAGCGCGCGCAAATTGTGGTTGGCCTATGTAGAAAAGGTGGAACTGATAGTCAGTCGGGGACGAGCAACGAGTCGGAGACGAGCTACGAGTCCGCGCACTGCCATGTAAAAGGTGCATGTGGTGCTGATTCCGAGAGAGGCTTTTCCTGCTTCTTTCCAAGGCCTCGGATGGATGGATAAATAGCTGGAACTATTCTGGAATTTGCATCTGTCGTCGCCACCAAGAAATGACAGAGTCCAGCAATTCAGTCTGCGAATCCACCTACCAACATGCAGTTGCCACCACGTTGCGCAATCACTGTAATGTAATACTATAATGATGTACAGTGAAGTATCAGCTTGATGGATGTGCTAATGTGCTGAAATATAAGGTAATTTATATCTGAATTTGTGTACCTACCTTGACTTTCTCCTCATCATAACACCTCTTAGGGTCCTCTCCGTTTGAACTAAAGTGATTACCGAGTGTCCTTACTGAAAGTACGTTAAAACCCAGTTTTCTAATTAGTGCCTCTTGAACATAGTAAAGTGAAAGTTAAAGTTAATGTGGCAAGAGAGTGAGTTAAAGTAAATGTTATTTGCTCAAAATAATTTTTCTATTAAAAATGCTTATTAATGTGTTGTTGCCAACTTCCAAGTAAAAGTTCTTAAGACCAAGACTTACAAAGTTTTGCTTAGTAAATGATCACATTACTACCTGTTGTTAATCGCAGAAAGTGAGTTAGTATCTTACATAAATGTTAATTTTATGTCTCATGGTCGTAAAAGTGGAAAATTGCATAGTAGGAAATTATATGTTCATGATTACTAAGCGTTTGTCTCTCTTGTGTGCATATTAACAGTATAAAGACCACTCACTTTGTGTAAGCCCTGAAAGTAATAGTGTGTTTCGGTAGCTGTTATAATTTGGCAAATAGTTTGTGCTGCTCTAACTGTTAGTTTCAACCTTACCGTAAACATATGTATGTATCAGAGTTAATTGCACTCGCTTGTGGTCAAGTATAGGTTGTGCTTACCCATTAGAGTTACTAATAACTATTTTCTTGAATGAGAACGTTAATCATTCTCTTACCTAGTTAGGCTGGCGACCGTTTTCTTTATCAATTAAACAGTGTAGATAGGCAATATTTCGTTTGTCACTGTTTAATTAGTTACGTAATTCTGACTTTCACTTCCGATAAGCCACCCCCATTAGGAATAACACGGTCAACACAACAAAATTCCTCTCAGAGGGTAACACTGCTCTGTTGCTTTATACCATAATTGCTATAACAAAATAATTCTGTTTTGCAAACTGACTCCTACTTTAAGGTTATGGTATAGCAGTAGCGGACAGGGAGTGTTATATCTTCAATGGCTTTCACCGACAGTGCTGTGTATTCCGCAGCTCGTGTGACTCGCTGGTGCAGATTTGATTTTCTGGGGCATTGCAAGCATGTTTTAGGTAGTGCAGTGCAACTCAGCCTCCCCTACAATTTCTGATTTTTGTAATTATGTTTTTGAGAGCTGTTCTCTCTTAAATTTTGTGATTCCTATAACAGTTCTGCAAATGCACTCTTCGATTGTGCTTAGTTTGAATTGGTTCTCTAAGCAGGGTAATTTGTAACAGAAATTTGCAAATCAGCTCTGCTCCCTCCTGCTGTCTTAACGGGAGGTGCCTTTTGCTTGACACAGTAACTCAGGAAGAAGTAAGCTGTTTCGCGTGCAGCCGGCCGGAATTGCCGTGCGGTTCTAGGCGCTACAGTCTGGAGTCGAGCGACCGCTACGCTCGCAGGTTCGAATCCTGCCTCGGGTATGGATGTTTGTGCTGTCGTTAGGTTAGTTAGCTTTAAGTAGTTCTAAGTTATAGGCGACTGATGACCTCAGAAAAGTCGTATAGAGCTCAGAGCCAATTGAACCATTTTTTGTTCGCGTGCAACGGGTGCTGGCATTTACCTCACTTGTTAAATAACTTTATTATTGTTAAAATATTAATTTGCCTCTAGTACAAGAGCAAGTGCACTTGCATTTATTTAAACCATTTGGATTTAAAATAAAGTTTAAGTTCTTTTTTAAGTTTCTTGTTAAAGGTTAAGCTTTCAGTTCTTATTTAAGAGCACGTGCGTTCGTTGAATCTCAGACATCTTGCTGTTAAATTTTGGTGCTTGTACATTTGCACCATCTGATTTTGTTGGTAATTACCTTGATGTGCGAGTTTTTCTCACCGTTTCGAACACACATGTGCCATTAGAAATTACTGGGAATTAATTGCATTCAGTTCAAATTTAACTAAATTTCCTTTGCTTTAAGTCTACGATTACTATTTTTTCTCATCAGACTACTGGTTGCGGTCTATAATTACAATCTTCAGCTCTGTTTTATAAAAACATGTCCTAATATAACGGAGCCATAGTGGCACCGGCAAATGCTAAACACAAAATCACCGCCAGCATCATCAAATGGTTCAAATGGCTCTAAGCTCTATGGGACATAACAGCTGAGGTGATCAGTCCCCTAGAACTTAGAACCACTTAAACCTAACTAACCTAAGGACATCACACACGCCCATGCCCGAGGCAGGATTCGAACCTGCGCCCGTAGAAGAAGCACGGTTCCAGACTGAAGCGTCTAGAACCACTCGGCCACTAGGGACGGCGCCAGAATCATCAAATGTATATAAATAACAGTATATACAAGAGTCATCTTGTCAGTAGCACTACTGTTCAAAGCAAACATGGTCATTAGTGACCGAAACTGGCAATCTGATAAAAAAAAAAAAAGTGAAGTAAAGGAAATTTATTCTATATTCGGGTCACTGTTCAGTTCGCGACCATGTCGCAGCTTGTTAAATTTAACAGTTTTCGTGAAAGAGATTCTTGTTGTTAATCGCAGTATCTAAAATGTAAATCTGATCAGTTATTGCACGCGCTTTAATGTTATTTTACTTCTGTGTTTTAGAATGAGCTGGCGTCTCAGTTCCTTGACCTGTCTAGCATGTGAAGCGTCCGATTATCCGTTAGCGTCGGAATTGAAACTTATACCTTCTCACTTCACTTGATATTTTTCGTTGTACTGTTACCTTCTAATTATTTGTCAAGCACCTTGGTCGTACTACTCAAGTGTATTATAAATTTATTTCTATCACGAATGATGTTCAAGCCCTGTTTTCCCAGTCCTTCCATCTCCAAGTCAACCAGCAGCAGGTCGAGTTTCAAAATATATTGTCTCAATAGTGTATATGCTCAGCTGTTGACACAATTTATCATACCGAACACTCATCTCCATGCCACATAAAACTCCAATTGTTGAGTTCGTAACCAGACTGCGTTCTCGTAAGTTACACTACTGGCCATTAAAATTGGTACACCACGAAGGTGACGTGCTACAGATGCGAAATTTAACCGACAGGAAGAAGATGCTGTGATATGCAAATGATTAACTTTTCAGAGCATTCATAGAAGGTTGGCGCCGATGGTGATACCTACAACGTGCTGACATGAGGAAAGTTTCCAACCGATTTCCGATTTCTCTTACACAAACAGCAGTGGACCGGCGTTGCCTGGTGAAACGTTGTTGTGATGCCTCGTGTAAGGAGGAGAAATGCGTACTATCACGTTTCCGACTTTGATAAAGGTCGGATTGTAGCCTATCGCGATTGCGGTTTATCGTATCGCGACATTGCTGCTCGCGTTGGTCGTGATCCAATGACTGTTAGCAGAATATGGAATTGGTGGGATCAGGAGGGTAATACGGAACGCCGTGCTGGATCCCAGCGGCCTCGTATCACTAGCAGTCGAGATGACAGGCGTTTTATCCGTATGGCTGTAATGGATCGTGCAGCCACGTCTCGATCCCTGAGTCAAAAGATGGGTACGTTTACAAGACAACAACCATCTGCATGAACAGTTCGACGACGTTGCAGCAACATGGACTATCAGCTCGGAGACCATGGCTGCCGTTAACCTTGACGCTGTATCACAGACAGGAGGGCCTGCGATGGTGTGCTCAACGACGAATGTGGGTGCACGAATGGCAAAACGTCATTTTTTCGGATGAATCCAGGTTCTGTTTACAGCATCATGACGGTCGCACCCGTGTTTGGCGACATCGCGGTGAACGCACATTGGAAGCGTGTATTCGTCATCGCCATACTGGCGTATCACCCAGCGTGAGGGTATGGGGTGCCATTGGTTACACATCTCGGTCACCTTTTGTTCGCACTGACGGCACTTTGAACAGTGGGCGTTACATTTCATATGTGTTACCACCCGTGGCTCTACCCTTGATTCGATCCCTGCGAAACTCTACATTTCAGCAGGATAATGCACGACCGCATGTTGCAGGTCCTGTACAGGCCTTCCTGGATACAGAAAATGTTCGACTGCTGCCCTGGCCAGCACATTCTCCAGATCTCTCACCAACTGAAAACGTCTGGTCAATGGTGTCCGAGCAACTGGCTCACCACAATACGCCAGTCACTACTCTTGATGAGCTGTGGTATCGTGTTGAAGGTGCATGGGCAGCTGTACCTGTACACGCCATCCAAGCTCTGTTTGACACAATGCCCAGGCATATGAAGGCCGTTATTACGGCCAGAGGTGGTTGTTCTGGGTACTGCTTTCTCAGGATCCATGCACACAAACTGCGCAAAAGTGTAAACACATGTCAGTTCTAGTATAATATATTAGTCCAAGGAGTACCTGTTTATCATCTGCATTTCTTCTTGGTGTAACAATTTTAATCGTTAGTAGTGTATTTGAATACTAGATGCGCCGGGAGAAGGTTACATTCCTTAGTTATAGGTCTATAATATTCTTTGTGAGGCAGTGCTCGGCAATCTCTCGTTTGTTTGTATCTTCATATTTAATGTTCTGCTAAATATTGTGACACTGCGCATTATTTCTCCACCATTCGTATTTCCCTTGACGTTACTGTTATCCAGGAAACGCCTCACCTGTGATTATCAGCTGATTACTTCAATGTTTACAGACACCTGCTTCATGAAATATCAGCCGACGCGTTGACAGAGGCAGTTTCACCTACTGGATGTGGGAGGTGAGCGACGTAAAGTTTCATTAGCCGCCTTCGTGCGAAGCATTGCGCGAGCTGCAGCTGCAGCGGCGGCGGCGGCGCACGCCTTTCGTCTGGAGCAGCTGCCACGACGTGAGTAGTGCGTGGCCCACGCCGCGCCACGGACGCGTCGCCGCCCACCTGCGGCCCTTCTCGCTATTTAATTACTTCTGAGAGGCCGCGTCGAGCGGCGAAGGGCGCAAGTTGGCGAGAGGGCCGCTCGGCTTTAATTTAAACAGAGCGTCGCGCGGAGGGCCGCCTTAATGAGCACATTAAATATCAACAAATTTGCTGCAATTTATAAGAGTAAATAGCGGGTGTTAAGGCACTTACGCCCTACAAACTAACTTGCTATATTGATTTTCGCGGCCTTCCAGTGGGGCCCAGCTACCCTTGTAATAGCACTTAACAGGTGCAAATATTGTCTAATAACACTGCTTAGATGCAAGTACTGTATCATTTTCGCCTGAGCGCAGCAACAAGTACTTACTGGGAATTATTCATTTACACCAGGCGGTGGCTGCTTGGCAGTATCAAAATATAATTTACATCTACAGGTATACTCAGCAAAACAGTGTGAATTGCTTGCTAAATGAACCTTCGGATTTTAACATGTATCAAGGTTTTTTCCAGTTCCATTCATCTATTGCTGCTGAAGTGGCTTTGTGCGTACCGTAAGTCTGATCTAGAGACTGTAGTTGTTGTTATTGTTGTGGTTTTCAGACCGAAGACTGGTTTTATGCAGCTCTCCATGTTACTCTATCCTGTGCAAGCTTCTTCATCTCCCACTACCTACTGCAGCCTACATCCATCTGAATCTGTTTAGTGCATTCATCTCTTGGTCTCCCTCTACGATTTTTACCCTCCGCGCTGCCCTAAATTGGTGATCCCTTGATGCCTCAGAATATATCCTACCAAGCGATCCCACCTTCTGGTCAAGTTGTGCCACAAACTCCTCTTCTCCCCAATTCTATTCAATACCTCCTCATTAGTCATGTGATCTAACCATCCAACCTTCAGCATTCTTCTGTAGCACCACATTGCGAAAGCTTCTATTCTCTTCTTGTCTAAGCTATTTATCGTCCACGTTTCACTTCCATACATGGCTACACTCCATACAAGTACTTCCAGAAACGACTTACCGACACTTCAATTTATACTCGATGTTAACAAATTTCTCTTCTTCAGAAAATCTTTCCTTGCCACTACCAGTCTACATTTTATATGCTGTCTACTTCAACCTTCATCAGCTGTTTTGCTCCACAAATAGCAAAACTCCTTTACTACTTTAAGCGTCTCATTTCCTGATCTAATTCCCTAAGCATCACCCGACTACATTCCATTATCCTCGTTCCGCTCTTGTTGATGTTCATCTTATATCATCCTTTCAAGACACTGTCCATTCCGTTCAGCTGCTCTTCCAGGCCCTTTACTGTCTCTGATAGAATTACTATGTCAGCGACGAACTTTAAAGTTTTTATTTCTTCTCCATGGATTTTAATTCCTACTCCGAATTTTTCTTTTGTTTCCTTTACTGCTTGCTCAATACACAGATTGAATAACATCGGGGAGAGGCTACAACCCCGTCTCACTCCCTTCCCAACCACTGCTTCCCTTTCATGCCCCTCGACTCTTATAACTGCCGTCTGGTTTCTGTTCAAATTGTACATAGCCCATCGCTCCCTGTATTTTACCCCTGCCACCTTCAGAATTTGAAAGAGAGTATTCCAGTCAACATTGTCAAAGGCTTTCTCTAAGTCTAGAAATGGTAGAAACGTAGGTTTGGCTTTCCTTAATCTATTTTCTAAGATAAGTCGTGAGGTCAGCATTGCCTCAATTGTTCCAACATTTCTACTGAATCCAAACTAATCTTCCCCGAGGTTGGCTTCTACTAGTTTTTCCATTCGTCTGTAAAGAATTCGCGTTAGTATTTTGCAGCTGTGGCTTATTAAGCTGATTGTTCGGTAATTTTCACATCTGTCAACACCTGCTTTCTTTGGGATTGTAATTATTATATTCTTCTTGAAGTCTGAGTGTATTTCGCCTGTCGTATACATCGTGCTCACCAGATGGTAGAGTTTTGTCAGGACTGGTTCTCCCAAGGCCGTCAGTAGTACTAATGGAATGTTGTCTACTCCTGAGGCCTTGTTTCGACTCAGGTCTTTCAATGCTCTGTCAAACTCTTCACGCAGTATCATATCTCCCATTTCATCTTCATCTACGTTCTCTTCTATTTCTATAATATTGTCCCCAAGAACACCGGCCTTGTATAGACTCTCTGTATACTCCCTCCACCTTTCTGCTTTCCCTTCTTTGCTTAGAACTGGGTTTCCATCTAATCTCTTGATATTCATGCAAGTGGTGCTGTTTTCTCTAAAGGTCTCTTTAATTTTCCTGTAGGCAGTATCTATCTTACCCCCTACTGATATACGCCTCTACATCCTTACATTTGACCTCTAGCCATCCCTGCTTAGCCATTTTGCACTTCCTGTCGATCTCATTTTTGAGACGTTTGTATTCCTTTTTGCCTGCTTCATTTACTGCATTTTTGTATTTTCTCCTTTCATCAAGTAAATTCAATATTTCTTCTGTTACCCAAGGATTTCTACTAGCCCTCGTCTTTTTACCTACTTGATCCTCTGCTGTATACATCACCTAAAACTTGCACCTTAAATATTGCAGAAATGGGAAGTGCTATTGATGTGCGGTTTTCACAGAATGAATTGGTAGTCAGAGGCTCGTATTGTTAGACATTCAATAGATCTTAATAAAACGTAGAAAGTTTGATTTTTGTGCAGACATACACTTTTTTGAATGGAACAATGCCTGTTAACTTTATAATACTAAAAGTAGGCTAAATTTCCATGCCAGTGGTGGTAATGGCAGGAGTCTACTGCGAGTAGTTTACGAGACATCTTTCAATTTGAAAAGTTCTCACAGCGACACTCGTACAGTACTTGTGGTAGCACACTACAGAACGACACAAGTCCATACACTAGTTATCTGGATTCTTGCCTATAACGAGACAATTGACCATCACAGGTTCTGTTCAAAATGACCACCTGCAGCGGCAGTACAGGCGTCCATTGTGCATACTTACGAGAACTTTAGCGGAGATGTTCGAGCAGGCTGCAGTAATACATCGTAGCTTATCATCGGGTGTAGTTGTTATGTCCTCTTAGATATTGTTTCAGCTTTCCCCACAGAAAAAAGTATACAGGCATCAAATCCAGGGAACAGACCGACAAAGGAACGGACCCTGCGCGTCGAATCCAACGACTTGGAAACAATTTACGAAGATATGCTGCTGCATTTCGTGCACTATGGGCTGGACAGCCATCATGTAAGTACGAGAGGCTCCTCTTAGTCTTCAGAGGAATGTCTTCTAGCAACCGTGGAAGATGGCCTGTTAGAAGGCTGCGATAATTGTCCTTTTTGGACGCAGTTGATAATGACATCACGGTGGTTCACGTTTCCGTATATTCCGCAACCACGCCAGAAAGACATAAATGCCGCACTAATCTCTCGCTTTATAATGTCGATGCCTATGTGCCTCCATCGGAGTCGCGGTATGCTGCTTATACGCCTTCGATTCTTACGTCGAACCACCCCTTCCATGTGCTTAATCTTTTATTGGCAAAGAGCAATAGAAACACAAACCGAGGTATGAGAGTGGGAAAAGTAATTGCCCTGTGTGAACTATGATCCCTGTACCGCTAGCAGTCAGCAACGCGGCTTGTTCGTGCAGCGGTTCCAATCGCGTAGCGCGGCATAAGCAGCGATAACAATCGATCGCGGCCAGCCTGCCGCGCGGCCATCTCGTGATTTACGAGAGCGCAGCTCCGGTAATTCCCCGCAGGCGGAGCTTATTGGGTGGGGGGATGGAGGATAGTACGGGGGTGTTCGCCACACTCCCACACTAGAGCTGCGGTGTGCGTAATAACAACCGGCGGCATCAAAGCCGAGCGCGCCAAAGCCACAATACTTCATTATTTCAGGTTTAAAGAGGAGTGGCGGTAACAAACCGGCGCTGCGGATGCCCCCGGATTTAGGTCTCTGTGGCAGGCGCAAACTGGCCGATATGTACGTACAGCCGGCAACAGCGCTGCGGAAAGAGCGTGTGAGCTGTAAGCTAGGCGCTTCTCTGTCAAGCACAGCAGCGCATTGGAATGTAAACAAACTGTCATTCCGTTAGTTATTATTTGTGAGGAGGGCTTGTCATAAACGATTATCACCTCGAAAAAATAAAGTTGCGTAATCAGATTCCAGTACTTCAGGTGAAGCTGATACTCAACACAACGATTGACTGGAGTCAATATAGTCAACCACGGAGTTGAGCATCAGCGTTAACTGAAGTACTGGAATTTCTTTTTTTTCTCTTTACTGTTATTTCATCCCTGTCGCTCCATACGGGCGGGTGTGGGTAGTCAGTGGATACAGCCACACGAGAGAAAAAAATTTTAAAACGTAGCACAAAAACTGTACACTGCGGTTGACCAAGACGAATGTCTAGCTCAATAAAAAGACAGTTTTTCAGCTCCATATGTTAAAATATAAGAGGCTGGTTTGTTGATTAATTAGACGAATTGAAAATTAGAGTTGCACACGAATATATAAAAACAGATGGACAGTTGTATAATTGAACAGGTGGAAAGTAGACGTTTCGACTGACTGAAATAGATAAGTAAGTAAGTGATGTGATAAGTCGATGTCGATTGTGACGGATGAGGGTATTATGGAAACGTAGGATTCGTGGTAGAGTGTAGGAGGGAGCTTGCGTGAATTAATGTTTGGAGGAGGGATTTGGGAAGAGTTAAGAGGGATGCGGTTCAGAACCAATAGAAAGTTCAAGTTCGAGAGCTGACTCCTACGTTTACAGATTATGTGTGTATCCAGTTATGCTGGCCACTGATGCGATGTATACAGCGATCGTATCAACCCCTTCCGCATCTACTACAGCCTGAAAATGGCGCAATGACGCCCCGAAACTGGCTGCAACAACATAAAATCATAACGACGGTTGAGGCCGTTTTATTGTCTCACAACAATAGAAACTGAGTGGATAGGGGAAGGGATATCTGCCAAGGAATGGGTGATAAGAATCTCCTAGATCTAGTAGGAAGGGTGTATATCAGGGCAGATTTCATGGCCGGTCAAAGGAACAGACAGGGGATCCCGTACTAGAATCAGAATTTAGAAGACCTTTGGAAGACTTGAAATCAAAAAAGGCAGAAAGTATACATAACATTCCATCGGAATCTCTAAAATCGGTGGGAGAAGTGTCAACAAAACAATTTTCACGTTGGCGTGTAGAATGTATGAGATTTTGTTTGAAACCACGAGAATTGACGCATCAAAACTGTTGTGAGTCTGTGACCAGGGACTCAGTTGATACTAGACTATGTGAAAAGAACCGGTAATGCACGCAAGAGTGAATTAATGCGAGTGATGGCGCTGCAAGCAAAGCTGTACAGAGGGTATAAACATAACCTATAAACAAAGAGTGCGCCGCCACAGTACATGTAGTTTCCGTGATGTCATCATGACGCAATCAAACCAGTCTTTTGCCATCGTCTGAGGACAGAAATGGAAGCCCTTTCGGGTTCTACGTTTCACCTATAAATACCTCATCTGCCTCATTCTCAGTTACGCCAACTATGCCTGGACCTCTGCCTCTCCTAAATTCTCTAAGACCCCTGAAATCCTAGAAGTACATGTACACCACCTCACCTTTCGTATCTGCCAACCCACCTCAGTTCGCATCTTGCATCACTCATCCAATTCCCACTCGTTCTGCTCTTCCTAGAGCGCCTTCGGATTCGATACATTTATCACAACACGATACATTTATCGTAACACCCATTCCCAACACCCAACTTTCGAACCATTAATAACCAGTCCAGCTAGCATACTGTGTCACTAAACCTATGCTCCCTCATGCCTAAAGCTCTCTTGCCGAAATTTCAACCAGCTACTACTTCCCTACAAAGAAATCCGTCCCGAATTTCCGAATTTTCTCCCCTTTCCAACCTTAGTCACAACACTGACCTTCACGCCATCCATCCATTTCCTGTTCTCCCTTCATTCTCCTTTCTGACGTTTAGTCGTTACCTGTGATTCTGCAGGGTCTCATAGTCATTCTCATCATTGCACCCTTATCTTGACATTTTCACGAATCAGCAGCGCCACTATACCATCTTCGTATCATTCACATTCATCAGTGACTGTTGTTGTTGTGGTCTTCAGTCCAGAGACTGGTTTGATGCAGTATCCTGTGCAAGCCTCCTCATCTTTGAATAACTACTGCAACCTACGTCGTTCTGAATCTGCTTAGTGTATCCATTTCTTGATCTCCCTCTACGATTTTTACCGTCCACGCTTCACTTCCCTTCAGTACTAAATTGGTGATCCCTTGATACCTCAGAACATGTCCTACCAACCGATCCCTTCTTCTAGTAAAGTTGTGCCACAAACTTCTCCTCAGTTCTATTCAGTACCTCCTCATCAGTTATGTGATCTACCCATCTAATCTTCAGCATTATTCTGGAGCACCGTATTTCGAAACCATCCATTCTCTTCTTGTCTGCATTGTTTAGCATCCATGTTTAACTTCCATACATGGCTACACTCCATAAAAATACTTTCAGAAAAGACTTCCTGACAGTTAAATCTATAATCGATGTTAACAAATTTCCCTTCTTCAGAAACGCTTTCCTTGCCATAGCAAGTCTACATTTCATATTCTCTCTGCTTCGACCATCACCAGTTATTTTGCTCCCCAAATAGCAGAAGTCATTTACTACTTTAAGTGTCTGAATTTCCTAATCTAATTCCCTCAGCATCACCTGATTTAATTCGACTACATTCGACTAAATTCTATTCCGTTCAGCTGCTCTTCCAGCTCCTTTGTTGTCTCTGGCAGAATTACCATGTCGTCGGCAATGCTCGGAGTTTTTATTTCTTCTCCATGGATTTTAATTCATTCTCCTAATTTTTCTTTTATTTTCTTTGCTGCATGCTCAGATTGTGTAACATCGGGGATAGGCTACACATCTGTCTCACTCCCTTCTCAACCACTGGTTCCCTCTCGTGCCCCTCGACTCTTACAACTGCAATCTGGTTTCTGTACAAATTGTAAATAGCCTTTCGCTCCCCGTGTTTTACACCTGCCACCTCCAGAATTTGAAAGAGAGTATTGCAGTCAACATTGTCAAAAGCTTTTTCTAAGACTACAAATGCTAGAAAAGCAGGTTTGCCTTTCCTTAATCTATGTTCGTTGGGTCAGTACTGCCTCGCGTGTTCCAAAACGTCTACGGAATTCAATCTGACCTTCCCCGAGGTCGGCCTCTACCAGTTTTTCCTTTCATTTGTAAAGA
This sequence comes from Schistocerca piceifrons, assembly GCF_021461385.2. Classification (NCBI taxonomy): domain Eukaryota; kingdom Metazoa; phylum Arthropoda; class Insecta; order Orthoptera; family Acrididae; genus Schistocerca; species Schistocerca piceifrons. The sequence goes on from NC_060141.1 coordinate 88,146,500, forward strand.
ATTAGTGTTCGTACTTTGCAACTATGACGTATTAAACTGAGAGTTCGGTAATCGCCCGTCAGCACCTTCTTTCTTTAGGATTGGAATTATGATATTCTTCTTAATGTCTGAAGGTACTTCGCTTGTCTCATACATCTTGCTCATCAGATGGAAGACTTTTGTCATGGCTGACTCTCCCAAGGCTATCAGTAGTTCTATCTACACCTGGGACTTTGTTTCGGCTTAGGTCTTTCAGTGCCCCGTAAAATTCTTCACTTAGTATCGTATCTCCCATTTCATCTTCATCTACGTCCTCTTCCATTTCTATCACATTGCTCTCAAGTACATCGCCCTTGTATAGACCCTCTACATACTCCTTCCACCTTCCTGCTTTCCCTTTTTTGCTTAGGACTGGTTTTCCATCTGAGCTCTTGATATTCATATAGGTAGTTCTCCTTTCCTGTAGGCAGTATCTTACCCCTAATGATACGTCCTTCTATATCCTTACATTTGTCCTCTAGCCATCCCTGCTTAGCCAGTTTCACTTCCTGTCGATCTCATTTTTGAGATGTTTGCATTCCTTTTCGCCTGCTTAATTTACAGAATTTTTTTTTATATTTTTTTCTATAATCAGTTAAATTCATAATCTCTGGTGTTACCGAACGATTTCTACTAGCCCTCGTCTTTTTAACTAACTGATCCTCTGCTGCCTTCACTATTTCATCTCTCAAAGTTAACCATACGTCTTCTACTGTATTTCTTTACCCTGTTCTTGTCAACTGTTCCCTAATGCTCTCTCTGAAACACTCTACAACCACTGGTTCTTTGAGTTTATCCAGGTCCCATCTCCTTAAATTTCTATCTTTTTCCAGTTACTTCAGTTTTAATTTGCAGTTCATAAACAATAAAGTGTGGTCAGAGTCCATATTGTAACTAAAATATAAAACAGTCAAACAAGTTTTAAAAATTACGGATGTTTTTCGTGTATTGTCTTTTTAGAGAAATGTCGTCTATTGTCATTTGCTTTATGCAAAAATCGTACATTTTTTCTACCAATGCGGATTTACAAAATTATCTGTTACTGTATCAATTTTATATACTTAAACCATCTTTAAAATACATGTGTGTAGAGATGAAAGAGTACCGTCGGCTACTGTAGTCTGTGATAAGTGTAGACTACGGTAGTTTATCTAGTGGCCTTCGTCAGTTTAGATCGTAACCGCATTATCTGTACATTAAGTGTGTTACATACCTATGGGGCTTTACCTAAAAAAAAAAAAAAAAAATGGCTCGGAGCACTATGGGACTTAACTGCTGAGGTCATCAGTCCCCTAGAACTTAGAACTACTTAAACCTAACTAACCTAAGGACATCACACACATCCATGCCCGAAGCAGGATTAGAACCTGCGACCGTAGCGGTCACGCGGTTCCAGACTGACGCGCCTAGAACCGGTCGGACATCGGCCGGCGCTGTACCTCATTTCGAGCGCTTTTGTTGCATACGTAATCAGTGTCTTACTATATTCTCCTAGAAACTGGAAGCAGTGAACCATATAGAAACTGATTAAGGCTATAAAGATGACCATCTAACCTCGGAACATTTGTATTCTACATAGGAACCCTCCTGTCTGCGGCTATAAAACAATGATCATTCATAGCAAAACTGAAACTGTCGACGTTCCATTCAGGTTTTATTCGAAAATTGTTGATTTGTATCTTGAAACAGAGAGATGTTACAGTCAAAATTAAAAGAAAATAATACTTGTGTATTACATAGAGCCAGAAACTGCAATTTCCCAAAAAAGAAAAAAAAATATTTAAATAAAAAAATGAAAAAGTAATTTTTAAAAATGCGAAAGAATAACATATTAACACTTCTTTAAAACATGTTTCCGTTATTTATATACATTTCCTGCTCTTATAAAGAGTAACAGGAAGCTCTTGCCTTAATGTGTGTTGAAGAACGTTCTACTGATAACAAAACAACAACACTAATTATATAGATTTTTTTAATGTTCTATTATTTAAATTGCGTTTGCATCAATAGCAACTGCTTTCGTTACACACAAGGAAAGACATTACCCGAGGAACTAATTTTTATCACTTATAAAATGCACTTTATATTACATGAGGATATGAAATACATAATGGACTAACGCTGAACAATGGGCAGTTCTAATTATGAGGAAAACAAAAACAAGTCGTCGGCTTCCAGTTTCTCTCTCATACATTAATTTTGTTTGTTTCCCTACCAATGCTACCATTACCAGCGGTAATCCTACCATCTGCTACTTCGCTTCTGTGCTACACCAAAACTAACTAAACATAGTTTTGATAAACTGCAACTTTAAGTATATATAACCTTTGACTACAGAGCGGTTTTCATACGCTGCCAGCCTGCCCCGATCATGAGGAATTGAAATAACAATGAAGTAAAATAGATACAAAGTTCAACGACAGTCACGCTTAGCCTCTGACGACAATGATGGAGGGAATCTTTGAAAATTCGGGACTTTAAACGGATATGAAGGGGTAAGTGGACCGACAGCTTTTTATCTAAGGACTCCGTCGGGAGACACTTCGTTGCCATAAACAGTGGATCTTCTACATTATGTTAGAGGAGGTGAACCGGCTGCTGCTGCTGTGGTGGTGGTGATGATGATGATGATCATCATCATCATCATCATCATAATCATCATCATCATCATCATCATCATCATCATCATTTTATCAACTTGTTTATCGGTCGCATTCGTGCATCTGTGTATAGGACTAATTTCATTGGCGCTGGTTTCTAGTATTACTCGGCACTGCAGTGATAACTTACTGCGTTTGCGTGATAATAGTTTTAGAGTTCCGCGGACCGTTACCATGTTTCTCTAACGCACGGAGGGCAGTGTAACGGTGGCGCTTCAGCTAGCTCCGCTGCCACTGAATTTCCGCGCGCCAGTACCGCTTTCGCCGCGTCACAGTGTAACGGCCCGATGCCTCTCTGCCGAGGGCGGTCGGCGAGATGCATCCCGCGCCAACGACGCATAAAATTTTACACGCACCCCTCGCAGGCTTTGTATTGGCTGCCTTCGCTGTGTGGCTGGCAGCAATACACGCCGTTTGATACGGCCTCAGGGAGGGGCGACAAGTATCCTACGCGCAGCGGGTCGACACCAACTTGTGCACGCGCTATCGTGCTGCAACAATTTTGACGGAGGCTACTGTAGTACATTTTGGCTCAAACCTGTGTAATCATCAGTACATTCCTTTAAATAGCTTGAGGGTTGCGTTGAAACCCGGAATCCACGTTGCACCGTGCGAAAGGCGCTGGCGTCGCGTTGCGGGGAAGCGAGATAAAAACAATGATTGTGACTGTCGCAGCGAGAGGACATTTGTGACTAGAACGACATTGGTTCGGAGAATCACAGTCCACTGAGTAAAAACACCTGGCCATGGGAACGAGCCACTGCATAGAGACGGAGCAGCACGGAATGACACACCCATATCAGTCATCGGAGTTCAGTTCTACCCGACGTCCAGACTGCTTAGAATCGTTATTGTCTCGGATGCGGCAGATCGGTTCAGTAAAGTTCGCACTTTTCGCTCGAACGACCTACAAATTTAATTACGCGTTCATCCTGTATATGCACAATAGATAACCTTTCGTTGTTTACTTTAATTTCTGATGTTGAAATTTTAATTGCCAGCAGAGAATACCCAGATACACATCTACATCTACACCTGCACTCTATGAACTACTATAAATAGTGTGGCAGTGGTTACTTCCCCTGCACCACATGGTTAGGGTTTCTTCCCGTTCCATTCGCGAAAGGATCACAGGAAGAATAATTTGCTAATTATCACCTTGCGTGCACATTCCCAGTATCCTATCAGTCAACAAAAAAAATCTTCTACCTCGTTTACACAAGATTTCATTTTATTTCATACCCTTACAATTTTTCACCCACCCTAGGTTTTTTGAGTTGAGTAAGTTCAACAGTGAATTACAGATACGTTCTCCGTAAGGTACTTTAGTATCAGTGGTAGTGGGTATTTAGGGTAGCCTACGTTTACTGTTATATATGTTAAAGCTGTACAATAAGATAAATTGCAGATAAAAAAATTATATTACACGAACATAAAAAGAGACCCAGAATCCATAGCTACTCTTTACTGTGAGTACATCTTATCCCTAGAACACAAAAGATATAAAAATGTTACATTGCTACTAAACCACAGTAAATTTTGCTTTTCCAAACTTTTTAAAAGAAAGTCATAATTTATAGATTATACACTAGTTAATTACAATAGTTAGATCGGCAGTGATATGTTACATACAAAACAAGTGTAAAATGTTTTATTGCTCGAAACGTTTTTGGGAAAGAAGTCATTACTTATGTTGTGCGGTAGTCACAAATTATTATATTTACCATAATTCAAAGTGTGCTTTACACGCTACATGAGTAGAGTCTTCTGATTTCTTCCACGGACACCCAGGGATTCCTATTCCAATTCATTTATTCCCTCATATGGTGCTTCAAAGTTAGGTCTAAATCACTGTCATCTGCTCGCACAACAGTATCTTCTTCAAGAAAATCTTCCTCTTCACTAAATTCTTCATTGCCTGTCCCTTTATCTATTTCTTCAAGCACATCACCGAGTACATTACTGTCAAAATCAAACTGAGCACCATGCATGATGTGCTACATACAGTAGCAAAAGATGAGATTAGCACGGATAAAAGCCAGCGTGATAAAAATTAACACTTTTATAACTGTGACCGCATGATATGTCCCCTAAAATGCCACATTAAGATCAGTTCTAAATAGGAAAAAGGCGCACCACTACTAAAATATCGTAATATGTACAAGTTCAAATGGTTCAAATGGCTCTGAGCACAATGGGACTTAACATCTGAGGTCATCAGTCCACTAGACCTTAGAACTACTTAAACCTAACTAACCTAAGGACATTACACACATCCATGCCCGAGGCAGGATTCGAACCTGCGACCGTAGCGGTCGCGCGGTTCCAGACTAAAGCGCCTAGATCCGCTCGGCCACCTCGGCTGGCTCTACGACAAGTGCACCAGTGTCAGAAAACCTCTGGAGTCAGGCAATAAATAATTCACTCATTGTTAACAACAAAGTTGGCGTGAAAATACTCAAGAACACATGTTGCTTATGTATCCTGATTGACGGGAACATCGGAGATAAAACAACTCGAACCGCACATTTAACGAGGGTTTAGTAATCTGGGATTAATACTCAGAAGGCGCACTTTCTCTGATGTTTCAGCAGATAGTTATAAGCACGCTTTTGCAGTGCGCAGCTGGATTCACTCCAAACAAATACTGCTAACCGTGTAATTCATGCGGTTCCAAGTGTTGACAGAAAGCGTCGGTGTGTCTGCCGTTACGAACAAAATTATTTTTAAAGCTGCATGTCACCTGCCCGTTAGACAGAGAGGTCCCAAAATTAGTACAGTGCGATATTGGTATTACCCATGTGTGTTAACAGCGACAGTAAAAATTAAGGGAATATCCAGTACTCCAACAGCGAACGACTAGCGCTATTGCACGGCGGTAGCAGTCAGCACGCGTCTGGGCACTCCTGTAGTACTGGATATATTTCATGTGTTACTGTCATTATTAACATATACTGATTATTCCTATGTCGCACTGTACTAGTCTGGGACTATTATCAAACTAGCACGTAATATTCCGCTTCAAAACTTATTTTGTTCATAACGCGAAACACATCGACGCTTTCCGACAACAGTGGACGTCGCAAGAAATACACGGTTAGCGTTACTTACTCGGAGTGATTCCTGCAATATATTGCAAAAACGAGGTTACAGTTATCTGCCGAAACAGTAGAAGAAATTCGCCTGACGACTCTTAGGAGGGACACTCGGAGTAATTGGACTGCGTGATTGTTTTGACCACCAACATTTTATTAATTTCTTGACCGTGTCGAGGACTGGCCATCTGCAAGAGGACTAGTAACTGATAGAAAATATGTCGTCAGCGTTGTCGGTACAAATCGTAAGAGCAACTCGGCAGCTGGTAGATTTCGGTTCACTAATAGGACACTGAAGAAATGCAATCGCTACGCAAAGGAGATTGATGACAAAACCCTCAATTAATCCGTCCTAGAATACTATAGCCGTCGTTATTACTTCCAGAGAAATAAGTGGGCTGAGGAAATAAACTACTGGCCATCAAAATTGCTACACGAAGAAGAAATTCAGATGATAAACAGGTATTCATTGGGCAAATATATTATACTAGGACTGACATGTCATTACATTTTCATGCATTTGGATGCATAGATCCTGAGTAATCAGAACCCAGAACAACCACCTCCGGCCGTAATAACGGCATTCATACGCCTGGGCATTGAGTCAAACAGAGCTTGGATGGCGTGTACAGGTACAGCTGCCCATGCAGCTTCAACACGATACCACAGTTCATCAAGAGTAGTGACTGGCGTATTGTGAGAAGGCAGTTGCTCGGCCACCATGACCAGACGTTTTCAATTGGTGAGAGATCTGGAGAATGTGTTGGCCAGGGCAGCATTCGAACATTTTCTATCTCCAGAAAGGCCCGTATAGGAAATGCAACATGCGGACGTGCATTATCCTGCCGAAATGTAGGATTTCGCAGGGATCGAATCAAGGGTAGAGTCACGGGTCGTAACACGTATGAAATGTAACGTCCACTGTTCAAAGTGCCGTCAATGCGAACAAGAGTCGTGTAACCAATGGCACCCCATACCCTCACGACAGCTGATACGCCAGTATGGCGATGACGAATGTGCGTTCACCGCAATGTTGCCAAACAGGGATGCAAGCATCATGATGCTGTAAACAGAACCTGGATTCATCCAAAAATATGACGTTTTGCCATTCGTGCACCCAGGTTCGTCGTTGAGTACACCATCGCAGGCGCTCCTGTCTGTGATGCAGCGTCAAGGGTAACGGCAGTCATGGTCTCCGAGCTGTTACTCCATGCTGCAGCAAACGTCGTCGAACTGTTCGTGCAGATGGTTGTTGTCGTGCAAACGTCCCCATATGTTGACTCAGGGATCGAGACGTGGCTGCACGATCCGTTACAGCCATGCGGATAAGATGCCTGTCATCTCGACTGCTAGTGATACGAGGCCGTTGTGATCCAGCACGGCGTTCCGTATTACCCTCCTGAACCCACCGATTCCATATTCTGGATCTCGACCAATGCGAGGAGCAATGTCGCTATACGATGAACCGCAATCGCGATAGGCTACAATCCGACCTTTATCAAAGTCGGAAACGTGATGGTACGCACATCTTCTCCTTACACGAGATATCACAACAACGTTTCACCAGGCAAAGCCCGTCAACTGTAGTTTGTGTATGGGAAATCGGTTGGAAACTTTCCTCATGTCAGCACGTTGTAGGTGTCGCCACCGGCGCCAACCTTGTATGAATGCTCTAAAAAGCTAATCATTTCCATCTTCTTCCTGTCGGTTAAATTTCACGTCTATAGTACGTCATCTTCGTGGTGTAGCAATTGTAATGGCCAGTAGTGTATAGTGTATGATTCCTATTGGAAACTGAGATGTCTGAATTCTAATAGAAAGCCTCTTTGCGATGCATAATGCCTCTTTTGTAGAGTCACATCAGTTAAGTAAAAGAATATCTGCCCGAAGCGATTCTCCCGTGATTGCTAAGCAAACCCATCTCAATAGGCACTATTCATCTTTAGCTTTCTTGTACCTCCCACGTTAATTCAATTGGGCGGGCATCCCAGGCTGTCGAGAAATGTTTAGAAATGGTAGAATGAGAGTTTTGTTAAGCTACCCCCCTTTTATGTGAGTTACATTTCGTTATAGTTCTTGCTACGAATCTCATTCTGAGATCTTTCTTGCGACTAGCATTGCATTGCAGTTTCTGGAGGTTCTTTTATTGTACTGGCGGACTGAGTTTATATGAAAACGTTTCAACCTTCAGTTTTCGACTGTACTGTACAAAAAACTGAAAAGTTCATCTCTGGCGAACCGTTACTATTAGGAGGAGGAGGAGATTAGTGTTTAACGTCCCGTCGACAACGAGGTCATTAGAGACGGAGCGCAAGCTCGGGTGAGGGAAGGATGGGGAAAGAAATCGACGGTGGCCTTTCAAAGGAACCATCCCGGCATTTGCCTGAAGCCATTTAGGGAAATCACGGAAAACCTAAATCAGGATGGCCGGAGACGGGATTGAACCGTCGTCCTCCCGAATGCGAGTCCAGTGTGCTAACCACTGCGCCACCTCGCTCGGTTCGTTACTATTAGGTTCCTAACATAAAAATCACTTGAAAATATAAACGTTCCAGCACGGAAACTATAACCAGGGCCATAAAATATACGTCTGAGTGCATAATGAAATTTTCAACTCACTGCTACAATCAAGTTACACCCCTCTAGGCGTTAGACATAGAAACAAAGAGTACTTCACAATAAAACTAAAAATAAATGGATTTTGCAGCTTCACTCGCCGATATTAAAAATTGCATGTCACTTAATGTGATTGGAACTAAGCAAATTTTCTTATATCAACACGTGGTATAAGGACTAAATGTCTGCAGAAAATAATGTCAACTAGAATCTTTATAAAATTTACAGATAGGTTGTCTTTTGTGACTATACTCCTAATATGTTTAATAGAGGCGTGGCACAATAATAATCCGGTCAATCCAGGAGAAATGTAAAACGACGACTACTGAAATACAGTTCATTTCTAGTCTTCATTCTTTATGGAATGGAGGCCAGCTGTCACCACCGCGTTTCTTGATCCACAACTATTATTCCGCCTCTCCGCTAAAAATGTGTTGGTCTTCCCAAGCGTTTTGGTTCTCCGTGGCAGTTCTTACTTTCTTTGCATGCAACAGATTATCACACAACGACCAGTAAAAATGTTTTCATGCCCATTGCCGCCCTACTCGCAGTACTCAGAAACCATTTGTAATACATTATCCTAGTTTGAACTGATACCCTAGGTAGTAACTAAAAAAGCTGTTACAGGATCACGTCCAATCGCTTTGTGGGCACGCGGCCATTTCCTGTGCCTTATCGGCCATCACATAATCGTACAACAATGGGTCTTTTCACTTATAAATGTGAAAAGTCGCTCATAGTCGCTTCATCGTCATTGACGATAGCATCTCCGTGGCTCACAGCCGCCCTTTATTTTATTACGTGAAAGATTACTGTCTTTCATAGAATGCACGTTATTAATGTCGATTATTTACACAAGATACATGATCGACTTCGGAGTGTACATTCCATTATCAAATGTATCTAGGAAGTGTATACCGATGAACTGAAATACGTTCAAGCATTGACAGTCACTCGTATCCTGCCACACCACTTTACCACGTAGGTAGACTCTCGTATGATTAACAGATATGTTTTTGAGTTCTATGAAAACTAAAGTGATCGTGGATGTTTGCCAACGGGAAAAAGTGTGCAAACATGCTTGTTGTCTGATGTTAGACTTTATGGCGCGACCTACTGTAAGTATGGATTTCATACGTGTCGCCAATCGTTTTCGCATAACGTTCCCTAATTTCGTCAATGTGGTCAAGTGGTGAGGCGGGTTACGTATAGTTAGCGGCTATTCATACATAGATGTATGAGGGTTGTAATTTCAGTAGTGCCAACTATTTATTTACAGCTCGTAAAAAACAGATACGTGTTTCAATGTTTTACTGACCTTCAAAGTAGTCACCAGTATCGTGTATAACCCGTTGCCAGCGATGTGGAAGTTGTAGGATACTCTTAGCAGTGCCAGTTGTGTTGACAGTTCGATCGGCGCGGTATATTGCCCGACGAATTGGTAGCAGTTCTGAGGCGAATGACGTGAAGTGTTTCCTTCAGTTTAGAAATCGGGTTGAACTCACGAGGGCTTAAGTCAGGGGAGTGCAGCAGGTGGTATAGCACTTAGCAGCCCCATCAGTCAAACAAATCAGTAACAGCTTGCACTGTACGTGCTTGAGCATTGTCCTGTAAAATGATGGTCAGGTCTGCAGAAAGTGTCATCACTTCTGTGTCTATGTTGTCCATTGTTGGACACAACCTACGATCATCTTACAGAGAAAAGTGATGACACTTTCTGGAAGACCTGACCATCATTTTGCTGGACAATGCTCAAGCACGCACAGTGCAAGCTGTTACTGATTTGTTTGACAGTTTGGGTTGCTAAGTGCTATACCACCTACTGGACTCCCCTGTCTTAAGCCCTGGTAAGTTCAACAAGATTTCTATACTGAAAGAAACACTTCACGGCATTCGCTTAAGAATTTCTGCAGATTTGTCGGGAAGTAGACCGAGCCTCTCGAACTGTCAACACAACTGGCACTGCTAAGAATATCCGACGATTTCTACATCGCTGGCATCAGGTTATACACAATGCTGGTGACTACTTTCAAGGTGAGTAAAACATTGAAACACTTATCTATTTTGTACGAGCTGTAAATAAATAGTTTCCACTATTAAAGTTCTAATCCTCGTATGCCAAAAAATGGCTCTAAGCACTATGGAACTTAACATCTGAGGTCATTAGTCCCCTAGACTTGGAACAACTTAAACCTAACTAAGGACAGCAGACACATCAACGCCCGAGGCAGGATTCGAACCTGCAACCGTAGCAGCAACGCGGTTCCAGACTGAAGCGCCTAGAACCTCTCGGCCATAGGGGCCAGCCCCCTCGTATTTCATCCAGTCGAACTATTATAGTTTCCCACATACATCTGGCGTTGGAAGAATGAGTTTTCTCAAACCGACCACGTGCCTTGCATCAATAACCAACATAAAAAAATACAGCCTGGGAGAAGTGTGACTGTTCTCAAACTAACAACTGTATATTTATGTTCACTGTACACTGGCTGCTCCTGTGACGATACCTACGGGTCTTTCTGCATTTACCTATAGATTTCCGCAGTTGAATCTTTTCTACAGTGCTTGACTAGAAAGTGTGAGGCACCCAAAAAAGGGAGGAGGAAAGGAAACGATACGTTACAAGTTGAGAGGGTGTGTAATGTTGTTTCAGTGATTAGAGTCTAGTTTATAGACAACTAGGCAGTATGAGCTCTCTTATCGGTGTGACGTCGCTCCCACTCTGATCTAGACACACGCAGTGATTCGGTTGGGAAGTGTGTGAGAAAACCGTTGTCTCCTCTCCTCAGGCAAGGTGGCACACAAGTGTTGTAACTTGTAGGGAAGCAGCCTACTCACGCCGTAGTAAATTCACAGCAGTCTTTCCATTGTGTGCCAGCCTAGTCCGCTGTAACTAGCTCTGACGTCATAAATGTTGCGCAATACTTTAAAAATTAAGCTAATAACCTGTAACGGTTCTAGCATGTCAGGAGTAATACTAAATTAATATGTGCTGAATATCAGTTCGATAACTTTAACCATATTCGAAATTTGGACGTTTTTCTGTAAAAATCATTGGCGCAACAGAAAAGAGCTAGAGACTTAAAAATTTATATTTAGATTCCTTTTTCATAATAATTTAATAGAAACAGTACTTTGGATCTCACAAATGAAGATTTTAGTTGAAATTCATAATTTTCTGGTTTTTGTCTTAAAAATTAAGGAAGCAAGATAGATTAAGTAGGCTAATAAATAAGGCTAGGATGTTTATATTTAAGTAGAATGGAGATCCGCTATAACCATAAAGATGTGAGAAGTTTCATTTGAATAACTATAAAACTATAGCGATAGCGTATCTCCAAATGGCAAGTACAGAGCTCGTCTACTGTGTGTAGTGTAATTAAATTAATTCTCTTGCCCAAAATATTTAACTTAGTCACGTCAAACTTTTATTATGATTACTTACATGTGTGCTGATTGCACATTTAAATTGAGAGCTTCATCGGCCATCAGCGAAAGAAGCTATGATTTATTCAATAACTTAATGTGGTGCATTACTAGTCTAGCGGCTAGTCGGGAGAGCCGATTTGATCAGGCGTTCCCTTAGCCGTCCGCACCGCGGCTTTATATATAAGAACGCTGCGTGAGAGAGAAGGCCCCAGTTCTCTCCAGATGCTGAATAGCACACCATCTGTGTCGGGAGTCGCGTCGCGTCGGTATCATTGCTATAAGCAGCCTCAGATGCCGTATTAAGTTACTCGGGAGACGCGTAACCATGAAATCATTTTCGAGTGAAGTATTAATTCTGGGATGACTTTAATTATCTATCTTCAGTTTGCGTATGTCGTATTTTCACGTGTCGCCGCGGGACAGACATTCTACCATTATTTAGCGTGGCGTTTGATGAACATTATCATCAAATTATGGCGAGCATTCATTTAAATATTTAATTTGGACAGTTATAGTGGCATCAGCGCATTAGACTCTGAACTGCTCTGTTAGTCAGATTGTGTGGATTCTTTTTTTTTTTTCATCTGTGACTTTCAGAATATAGAGAAAGTTTTTTTTTTTTCACTATCATTTTGATTATAAATCCCTGACAATCTCCTAATTCCTCAGAGCTATAAGCTGTAGCTATAAGTGTATTTCTCAGATGAAGTGGGCACTAGGAATTCTAATTACACGCTTCACGTTTTGCTAATCACTTTCTGGTTGCCAATATTGTAGTTAGAGAGCCAGTGTTGAGAATGGCAAACAACAGCATAAATAATAGGAACTGGTTTTACATTCTAGAAACCAAACATTTATATGAACAACATAAAATTGATTGAATTCCACCCGCCGCCCCACAAACTGATCTTTGATACGCTGGGTAGTCGCACTGGGACAGAGTTAACGCCCGAGACAGTCCTACACATACACTGAAGAGCCAAAGAAACTGGTACACCTACCTAATATAGTGTGGGATTCCTGCGCGGAAGCAAAAGTGTCGCAGCACGACATGGCATGGACTCGACTAATGTCTGAAGTAGTGCTGGAGGGAATTAACACCATGACTCCTGCACAGCTGTCCATAAATCCGTAGGAGTACGAAGGGGTGGAGATCTCTTCTGAACAGCGCGTTGCAAGGCATCCCAGGTATGCTCAATATGTTCATGTCTGGAGAGTTTTGTGGCCAGCGGAAGTGTTTAAACTCAGAAGAGTGCTCCTGAAGCCACTCTGTAGTAATTCGGGATTTGTAGGGCGTCGCATTGTCCTGCTGGAATTTCTGAAATCGGTCGGAATGCACAATGGACTTAAATGGGTGCAGGTCATCAGATAGGATGCTTACGTACGTGTCACCTGTCAGAGTCGTATCTAGACGTGTCAGGGGTCCCATATCACTCCAACTGCCCACGCCCCGCGCCATTACAAAGCCACTATCTTGCACAGTCCCCTGCTGAAATACGGGATCCATGGATTCATGAGGTTGTCTCCATACTCTTACACGTCCAACCGCTCGATACATTTGAAACGAGACTCGTCCGACCTGGCAACATGTTTCCAGTCATCAACAGCTCAATGTCGGTGTTCATGGGTCCAGGCGATTCGTAAACCTTTGCGTCGTGTAGTCATCAAGGGAACACGAGTGGGCCCTTGGCCCCGAAAGCCCCTATCGTTGATGTTTCTCTGAATGGTTCGCATGCTGACTCTTGTTGAAGGTCCAGCATTGAAATCCGTAGCAATTTGTAGAAGGGTTGCACTTCTGTCACTTTAAACGATTCTCTTCAGTTGTTGTTGATCCTATTCTTGCCGCAGGGATGTCTGAGATTTTCTGTTTTACCGGGTTCCTGATACTCACAGTACACTCGTGAAATGATCGTACTGGAAATTCCCCACATCATCACTACCTCGGAGATGCTGTGTCCCATCGCTCGTGCGCCGGCTATAACACTAAATTCACACTCGCTTAAATCTTGATACCCTGCCATTGTACCCTCAGTAACCGGTCTAACAATTGCGCCACACTTGTTGTCTTATATAGGCGCTTCCGCCCGCTTGCGCCATACTCTGCCTGTTTAAATATCTATGTATTTGAATACGCATGCCTATACCAGTTTCTTTGGCGCTTCAGTGTATGTCCTATCGGGGCAGACAGGTTGACCTTGCTAGCTACGGGAGTACCTCAATACCACGTAGACCATAAAGAGACGCGACACGTGTAGGCGAGAATTGTCCTGCTGAAAAAGGGCATCACAGTGCTGTCGCATGATCACGCAGTATGTCTTCCGCGAACCTTTCCTTCAACATCTGCTGACCCACGACTTGAAGTAGTACGGTGTGACTCCCTAAGTCATGACACCTGGGGTAACACTGCCATGCCACTCCAAAACGCTGGGATAGTGGAGAATCACCTTTTTTTTTTTTTTTATCAGTCTACTGACTGGTTTGATGCGGCCCGCCACAAATTCCTTTCCTGTGCTAACCTCTTCATCTCAGAGTAGAACTTGCAACCTACGTCCTCAATTATTTGCTTGACGTATTCCAATCTCTGTCTTCCTCCACAGTTTTTGCCCTCTACAGCTCCCTCTAGAACCATGGAAGTCATTCCCTCATGTCTTAGCAGATGTCGTATCATCCTGTCCCTTCTCCTTATCAGTGTTTTACACATATTCCTTTCCTCTCCGATTCTGCGTAGAACCTCCTCATTCCTTACCTTGTCAGTCCACCTAATTTTCATCATTCGTCTATAGCACCACATCTCAAATGCTTCGATTCTCTTCTGTTCCGGTTTTCCCACAGTCCATGTTTCACTACCATACAATGCTGTACTCCAGACGTACATCCTCAGAAATTTCTTCCTCAAATTATGGCCGGTATTTGATATTAGTAGACTCCTCTTGGCCAGAAATGCCTTTTTTGCCATAGCGAGTCTGCTTTTGATGTCCTCTTTGCTCCGTCCGTCATTCGTTATTTTACTGCCTAGGTAGCAGAATTCCTTAACTTCATTGACTTCGTGACCATCAATCCTGATGTTAAGTTTCTCGCTGTTCTCATTTCTACTACTTCTCATTACCTTCGCCTTTCTCCGATTTACTCTCAAACCATACTGTGTACTCATTAGACTGTTCATTCCGTTCAGCAGATCATTTAATTCTTCTTCACTTTCACTCAGGATAGCAATGTCATCAGCGAATCGTATCATTGATATCCTTTCACCTTGTATTTTAATTCCACTCCTGAACCTTTCTTTTATTTCCATCATTGCTTCCTCGATGTACAGATTGAAGAGTAGGGGCGAAAGGCTACAGCCTTGTCTTACACCCTTCTTAATACGAGCACTTCGTTCTTCATCGTCCACTCTTATTATTCCCTCTTGGTTGTTGTACATATTGTATATGACCCGTCTCTCCCTATAGCTTACCCCTACTTTTTTCAGAATCTCGAGCAGCTTGCACCATTTTATATTGTCGAACGCTTTTTCCAGGTCGACAAATCCTATGAAAGTGTCTTCATTTTTCTTTAGCCTTGCTTCCATTATTAGCCGTAACGTCAGAATTGCCTCTCTCGTCCCTTTACTTTTCCTAAAGCCAAACTGATCGTCACCTAGCGCATTCTCAATTTTCTTTTCCATTCTTCTGTATATTATTTTTGTAAGCAGCTTCGATGCATGAGCTGTTAAGCTGATTGTGCGATAATTCTCGCACTTGCCGTCTTCGGAATTGTGTGGATGATACTTTCCCGAAAGTCAGATGGTATATCGCCAGACTCATATATTCTACACACCAACGTGAATAGTCGTTTTGTTGCCACTACCCCCAATGATTTTAGAAATTCTCATGGAATTTAATCTATCCCTTCTGCCTTATTTGACCGTAAGTCCTTCAAAGCTCTTTTAAATTCCGATTCTAATACTGGATCCCCTATGTCTTCTAAATCGACACGTGTTTCTTCTTCTATCACATCAGACAAATCTTCACCCTCATAGAGGCTTTCAATGTATTCTTTCCACCAATCTGCTCTCTCCTCTGCATTTAACAGTGGAATTCTCGTTGCACTCTTAATGTTATGACCGTTGCTTTTAATGTCACCAAAGGTTGTTTTGACTTTCCTGTATGCTGAGTCTGTCCTTCCGACAATCATATCTTTTTCGATGTCTTCACATTTTTCCGGCAGCCATTTCGTCTTAGCTTCCCTGCACTTCCTATTTATTTCATTCCTCAGCGACTTGTATTTCTGTATTCCTGATTTTCCCGGAACATGTTTTTACTTCCTCCTTTCATTAATCAACTGAAGTATTTCTTCTGTTATCCATGGTTTCTTTGCAGCTACCTTCTTTGTACCTATGTTTTCCTTCCCAACTTCTGTGATGGCCCTTTTTAGAGATGTCCATTCCTCTTCAACTGTACTGCCTACTGCGCTATTCCTTATTGCTGTATCTATAGCGTTAGAGAACTTCAAACGTATCTCGTCATTCCTTAGTACTTCCGTATCCCACTTCTTTGCGTATTGATTCTTCCTGACTAATGTCTTGATCTTCAGCCTACTCTTCATCACTACTATATTGTGATCTGAGTCTATATCTGCTCCTGGGTACGCCTTACAATCCAGTATCTGATTTCGGAATCTCTGTCTGACCATGATGTAATCTAATTGAAATCTTCCCGTATCTCCCGGCCTTTTCCAAGTATACCTCCTCCTCCTGTGATTCTGGAACAGGGTATTCGCTATTACTAGCTGAAACTTGTTACAGAACTCAATTAGTCTTTCTCCTCTTTCATTCCTTGTCCCAAGCCCATATTCTCCTGTAACCTTTTCTTCTACTCCTTCCCCTACAACTGCATTCCAGTCGCCCTTTACGTACTGCATTACCCTTTCAATATCCTCATACACTTTCTCTATCTGTTCATCTTCAGCTTGCGACGTCGGCATGTATACCTGAACTATCGTTGTCGGTGTTGGTCTGCTGTCGATTCTGATTAGAACAACCCGGTCACTGAACTGTTCACAGTAACACACCCTCTGCCCTACCTTCCTATTCATAACGAATGCTGCACCTGTTATACCATTTTCTGCTGCTGTTGATGTTACCCGATACTCATGTGACCAGAAATCCTTGTCTTCCTTCCACTTCACTCCACTGACCCCTACTATATCTAGATTGAGCCTTTGCATTTCCATTTTCAGATTTTCTAGTTTCCCTACCACGTTCAAGCTTCTGACATTCCACGCCCCGACTCGTAGATCGTTATCCTTTCGCAGATTATTCAATCTTTTTCTCATGGTAACCTCCCCCTTGGCAGTCCCCTCCCGGAGATCCGAATGGGGGACTATTCCGGAATCTTTTGTCAATGGAGAGATCATCATGACACTTCTTCAATTACAGGCCCCATGTCCTGTGGATACACGTTACGTGTCTTTAATGCAGTGGTTTCTATTGCCTTCTGCATCCTCATGTCGTTGATCATTGGTGATTCTTCCGCCTTTAGGGGCAATTTCCCACCCCTAGGACGAGAGAGTGCCCTGAACCTCTATCCGCTCCTCCGCCCTTTTTGACAAGGCCGTTGGCAGAATGAGGCTGACTTCTTATGCCGGAAGTCTTCGGCCGCCAATGCTGATTATTTATCAAAATTTAGGCAGTGGCGGGGATCGAACCTAGGACCGAAGACGTTTTGATTATGAATCAAAGACGCTACCCCTAGACACCATTAGTTGCTGAAAATAATGCGACACCTTTCATGAGCAGTCCGTGCTTCGCGGTCTCGGATCCCAGTAAAACATAGCCGTTGGTAACGGCATGCTACGGATGGCGCCGAAATTCCCGGCTGCTGCTGTGCTCCATTCAGAGGTGGGGGATGAGGCAGATTGTTGCACATAGTCCACTACTTGTTCTTGGATGACAGTCGGAGAAGCGAAAAAGCTGCGATGTGATTGTTGTACAATAAGGCTATCTTCCTTTGTGATGGACAGATGTGTCCGACCGGATCCTTGCCGACGATTTTAACTCGAATCATTTTCATACCTGCAAATGGTGCGTATGTGTATAAAGTTACAATGACTTCCGGTCATGTCTTCTTGTGTGTGTGTGTGTGTGTGTGTGTGTGTGTGTGTGTTTGTGTGTGAGTCAGTGTAGATTGTGGAATAAACTGATATACCATATAACATATACAATCATGTGGTGAAACTGTTCATCCATAAAGTATGAGTTCCGTGTTAATACGAGATGAACTATATTGATGAACAAACCAATCGTACAATATCCCTCAGGCACCCAACTGGATATTTACCCACTTTCACATTCAGCGAGTAGTAATTCCCCTTTATACTACACTTACTCACTTTCGTTTTGCAGATAACAGTATATTCAACAGGTGCAAAACAACGCATGACGGACAAACTGATGGTGACATGGGAAGCAGAGTAGCACAGAGAGTATTCCTGTCCGTAGACAACCTACTGCCACCACACACAAGCCTTAATTAAAAGTGAAATTCCTAAAAATATACCATTAAAACTCTGTAGTGTATCAAAATCAGTATTGGGCTGTTGGGAACGCGAAAGGAGAGCAAGCGTTTGAGATTTGGTGTGTACGTAAATTTAAGTGCAGTGGCAAAGCATAATCAATGACGAACGAAATATGTGGAAACTGCTAATCAGAAGAAAGAATGAATGATCAGGTGTGCGAGGCATCAGGGAAAGACATCCGTGGTACTACAGGCAGCTGGTAAAGTGGGAACCTGTAGGGAAAGTCAGAGTAAGTTGAACAACAGAGAACGATCGGTGTCAAGTGCTAAAATGGTTCAAATGGCTCTGAGCACTATGCGACTTAACTTCTGAGACTGCAGCGCCTAGAACCGCACGGCCACTCCGCCGGCTGTTAAGTGCTGCTCTGAGATCAACATATTGGCACAGGACGAAAACTTGTGGTGGGTCTCCTCGAACCACTTGGATGACTGATAACTGCAAACCCTCTGCTTCAAAGATTTCTTACTTTCGGCCAGTAGCGTTGTGTCATCTACACAACCTGAAAGTTGAACCACTTCTCAATGCACTTTTATCCCTGTTTCCTTTGGCTGGCTCTGAGCACTATCCGACTTAACTTCTGAGGTCATCAGTCGCCTAGAACTTAGAACTAATTAAATCTAACTAACCTAAGGACATCACACACATCCATGCCCGAGGCAGGATTCGAACCTGCGACCGTAGCGGTCGCTCGGCTCCAGACTGCAGCGCCTAGAACCGCACGGCCATTCCGCCCTGTTTCCTTTCAGTTCGTCCATGAGCAAGTGTAAGTTGATTCTAAGAAGTTAAATTTAAAGATCTTTGTGTTTGACACATATCATACGTATCGTCCACTTTTCATGCTTTTTATTTTGTTTTTGGAGTTTCGTAGACACGTAAAAACTTAACACTTTGTTGTCCCTCTGTCCGATAGTCGTTAATTTGTACTTATATCACACGAAAGTCTTGGTGTTCCCGGGACCTCTTGCCAATATCCACATCGACAACAGGCAAAAATGTTCGATATTCTCGATTCTAGAGATTGATGAACTCTTCGTGCACGTAATTAAGTTTGTACGGAACCATTATAGAGCGAACCTACTCGGACGTGGACAAATTTTTCTATTGCCATGTCCAGTTTAGGTATCAGAATCACGTTGAGACTATAAGGAAGGATAGTAACACAGCAACCAGTCGAAATTCCATTAGAGTGGTTATCCTTTTTTTTTTCATGCGTATCCAGACCGCAGCTACAAAAAGATATCTTCGGAGCATCTGAGGGAGTTACCATCCAAGAAGCTGGCAGCAGTGGATGTTACTATATGACTTTACTGGTGTATATGCAGCAGGAAGAGTTTCCATACCCTACAGTCAAGACAAGATAGCTGGATACGCTAGAATAATACAAAAACCAGTGAGCTTTCGGCTGACTGCTGTATTCCTATCATCCCTTCAGGCTCATTCGCTTGAACAAAACGAAAAAAAGCAAAGATTGAAATTTTTTTTGAGACAATAAAGAGACATGCAAAGGATTGATTATACTTTGAACTTTATTTAAGATTTTCAATAAAAAAAGGTAGTGCCCGTAGTTATGGTTTGATAAAAGGCCTGCCAGTGTGAAATACGTAGATCATGTGCAGCGTAGCATCTCAAGAGTTACCTGAAATCAAAGATGGATAACATGAGTCGATACTACATTAAATTTATGGGAACTTGATCCTAACCACAATTAAATAACCTTATGTCTAATGATATGGTGTTAATTCGAACTTTGAGTTAGATTGCAGTTTTTTTTTCACTCTTTGCAGCTTTACAAAGAATAGTTAATGTTAACAAATTTCATATATTATAGGTATAAGCTCCCAAAAAATTGTTCACTTTTGGGGTCAAAGGTAGAAGTTAATAGTTGAACCGTTTTATTTTATGCTGCACGCAGTCTTGGAAAATCGTTTCTCACGGAAAACGTGTTTAAAGCTTAGAGAAAACTTTTGTATGTATATTATCTCAACAGCATAAAAACTGCATGTTATTATATATATCTGATGTCTCTGAACACAGAGCTAAAGTTAGATTTACAAAATTTGAAAAGGCTAATCCTGTAAGGTGTACCAAAAATTATGTTTTGAGCAATTTTCATCAAAATTTGTTCACAAAAAATGTTTTCGTTGCATACGTTTAGTTTGCAATTCCAGTACCTATACCACCCTTCCACTAACTCGAATTGTTCCTGGGAAGCAATTCCCTCGTTCTTCTTGGCGAGAAAAGCCTACCTAGCTGAGCTCGATTTGCAGCGTTTGGCAGCATGCACACGTTGTTCGTAAGGTTTTTCAGCGAATATGTTTGCATGCATATTGCAATATAAATCATTTTGTGAACGTGCGTCATGGTAGGACAAGTTTCCTGCCTGGGCCGG
This sequence comes from Schistocerca piceifrons, assembly GCF_021461385.2. Taxonomy (NCBI): domain Eukaryota; kingdom Metazoa; phylum Arthropoda; class Insecta; order Orthoptera; family Acrididae; genus Schistocerca; species Schistocerca piceifrons. The sequence continues at coordinate 88,167,262 of NC_060141.1, forward strand.
AACTCTCCGGTGTTGCGGCCACATGTAGTAAGCGTTGCTTGACGGGGTGGAGAATGGCAAAACAGAGGCACACCGGCGACCGAGGCGTTGCGAAGTAGGCAGGTACAGACAGCCTTGATGACAGCAGCAGTCTACCAACCGGCTGATGCAAGGACGCAGACAGATCGAGCGCCGAGCGAAGCGTGGAGAGTGCTGAGTAAGGAGAAGTGAGGCCAGCACGGTAAGTTACGCTGCAATATTCTGTGGGAGTTATAACAAAAGGCTACCACCGAGGGTAAAAAACGTCCTTCTGCTGGTTATAAACAGTGGAGCGCAGGCAGTAACGGCCATTAGGAAGCAGTTCGGATCTGAGGACGGACGTGGTCCGTGTCCGAATGTTCAATCTTCGTAGGTGAAGATTCCGGAAGTCTGTTCCAGCTCGCAGGAGTCATCCGTTCTTCGCCAGATGTCAGCTTCAGTCATGGGGGTCGGCACCATGGCTGACTAACTACAGCGAGAACTTCCAGCCGGACCGGCCACAGCACTGTCTTGGTCACAGACGTCGCCGGGGGCGGACGCCCGGACTTCACGGCAACCTGGCCCCACGGCGCGTGGTCCGTCCATGAAGGGACCTCGCGGACATCGCGACTGACGGCTTCCCAGCCGCCGGTGCAGCAGGCGTCGGCAGCTGACCTCACGGCGACGCGGCTCCGTGGGCGTGCCGTACTGGGGCGCCGGGCGGCGAGCAGTTCATCTCTTGTCTTCAGCGGCACACTGGGGGCCTGAGGCTTCCGAGTGCGAAAAGCGGCGCGCGTTGCGCGCATTGTCGGAGAATCTACGCAGCAGCAGCCAGGCGGAGGGATCCGCAGGGCTGGGCATTGACGACGAGGGAGAAATTGTAAAGAAAGTTAATAATTGTAAAACCCCACGCCGTCTCAGTCTTTGGCGCAGCCACTGTGTCTGCTGCTAACAAGTAGTGCAGAAGTCGTAACACCGGCTAAGAGCGTACAATAACTGCCGTGACACTGCTTCGAACAATGGACTGCAGAAAGTTCTGTTACGTGTCCAGACACATATACCATCGAAAAAATCGATAAGAAAAGAAATCGAATTATCGGTAATTTTGAATGAGAACCTGGCCGTAAATTAATCTACTGTCGCTCTGCACAACGCTTCCGTTACGCAAGGATTAAAAATCCTTTTCGTCACAACGTTCCACACACATATACCATCGAAAAAATCGATAAGAAAAGAAATCGAATTATCGGTAATTTTGAATGAGAACCTGGCCCTAAATTAATCTACTGTCGCTCTGCACAACGGTTCCTTATGAAATCAAAGTTGGTTACAAGTGATGACGTAAACTACAGACTAACATGTGAACTGGGATCCGAGGAGAGAAACAAGAGGAGTACAGGTGTCTGTACGCTACGGTGATCATTGCCAGACATGTGTTGGCGATGAAATGTCAAGAGCCGCCGAGGCTGGTGTGGCCGCAGTCATCTCGGCGGCGCAGGTGATGAAATGCACGGTGGCTGGCGTCTGCGGCAGGCCGCGGGGCATTAATCTGTGCGGGTGGCAGCCCTGACGGCCGGCCGCATCACCGCCACCACCTGCCGCTGCGGGCCACACCCCCACTCCACGGCGACCGCGGAATGGGCGCGGCGTGTCACCGCATAACTGGCCAGGAGTGAACGACGGTTTAATTCACGAGGACGTGCTGAAAAATAACGCCTCCTAATACTTTACGTGGAAACTCTTAACGCTTACTAAACAAAGCAAACGTTATTAACATTCTACATATCAGAGAACGACTGTTAGAACAACTGAACTGGACATTAGGAAGTTATTTAAAAAATCAACCTGAAGATCTCTATGTGCATCCACACCCTTGTTTCCGCTGTTTTCACACGTTAATTTTGTCATTACAATCCTATTCTAGACACTTACACTACACTACTGGCCATTAAAATTTCTACACGAAGAAGAAATGCAGATTATAGACGGGTATTCTTGGACAAATATATTATACTACAACTGACGTGTGATTACATTTTCACGCAATTTGGGTGCATAGATCCTGTGAAATCAGTACCCAGAACAACCACCTCTGCCCATAATAACGGCCGTGATACGCCTGGGCATTAAATCAAACAGAGCTTGGATGGCGTGTACAGGTACAGCTGCCCATGCAGCTTCAACACGATACCACAGTTCATCAAGAGTAGCGACTGGCGTATTGTGACGACCCACTTGCTCGGCCACCATTGACCAGACGTTTTCAATTGGTGAGAGATCTGAGATCTGGAGAATGTGCTGGCCAGTGCCGCAGTCGACCATTTTCTGTATCCAGAGAGGCCCATACACGCTCGTGCATTACACTGCTGAAATGTAGGGTTTCGCAGGGATCGAATGAAGGGTACAGCCCCGGGTCGTAACACATCTGAAATGTAACGTCCACTGTTCAAAGTGCCGTCAATGCGAACAAGAGGTGACCGAGACGTGTAACCAATGGCAACCCATACCATCACGCCGGGTGATACGCCTGTATGGCGATGACGAATACACGCCTCCAATGTGCGTTCACCGTGATGTCGCCAAACACGGATGCGACCATCACGATGCTGTATACAGAACCTGGATTCATCCGAAAAAAATGACGATTTGCCACTCGTGCACCCAGGTTTGTCGTTGAGGGCACTATCGCAGGCGCTCCTGTCTGTGATGCAGCGTCAAGGGTAACCGCAGCCATGGTCTCCGAGCTGATAGTCCATGCTGCTGCAAACGTCGTCGAACTGTTCGTGCAGATGGTTGTTGTCTTGCAAACGTCCCATCTGTTGACTTAGGGATCGAGACGTAGCTGCACGATCCGTTACAGCCATGCGGATAAGATGCCTGTCATCTCGACTGCTAGTGATATGAGGATATGAGGCTGTTGGGATCCAGCACCGCGTTCCATATTACTCTCTCGAACCCACCGATTCCATATTCTGCTAACAGTCATTGGATCTCGACCAACGCGAGCAGCAATGTCGCGATACGATAAACTGCAATCGCGATAGGCTGCAATCCGACCTTTGTCAAAGTCGGAAACGTAATGGTACGCATTTCTCCTCCTTACACGAGCCATCACAACAACGTTTCACCAGGCAACGCCGGTCAACTGCTATTTGTGTGTGAGAAATCGGTTTGGAACTTTCCTCATGTCAGCACGTTGTAAGTGTCGCCTGCGGCGCCAACCTTGTGTGAATGCTCTGAAAGCTAATCATATGCACATCACAACATCTTCTTCCTGTCGGTTAAATTTAGCGTCTGTAGCACGTCACAATCAATGTTTGCAATTGATTCCATGAGAGTGGCCGAAGCTGAGAAGTGGTTCTCTGAGGCAGCTAAAAGCGCCAGAATAACAACGAGAAGCCGGCCGTGTGGCCGAGCAGCTCTAGGCGCTACAGTCTGGAACTGCGCTACCGCTACGGTCGCAGGTTCGAATCCTGCCTCGGGCGTGGATGTGTGTGATGTCCTTAGGTTAGTTAGGTTTTAGTAGTTCTAAGTTCTAGGGGACTGATGACCTCAGAAGTCAAGTCCCATAGTGCTCAGAGCCATTTTTTGAACAACGAGAAACAATAAATGGAACAGATAAGATGAGAAACATATAAACCAAGAAGATGATATTGGCTGTAATCTATCAGGACTAACGGAGGTGACTCTTAGATAAACTATAGCTTTGAACTGAATTTCCCACGAATTAAGTTTCTAGCATCTTTATTTTATGTACATTAAATCTACATGAGTTAGAGGTCTAAAACTGTACGTGGCGTTTCAGGGTACTAAATGGAGGAAATTAGACTGTAGACACTAACAAACTATCAACAGGAAGGAAAATACGTACAGATTAATTATAAAAATGTAGCCTTAATTTCGATTATCGCATGTAAATACTTCTAGAATAAAAACTTGTGGCCAAAATGACAAGATTGTATCCTTCTCTTTAGGTAGACAGATTGTTAATGTGTTCTTAAAAGTTTCAAGCATTTACATAAGATAGTCTGTGGAATAGTACAGATAATCCAAGTATGAACCCGCATATGAAGATGTAATACACTTCTCTTCACATAAAACACTGTTATGAAGTCACTGTGAGCGCTAATGTGGATAACAATGTATGAAAATGTTCAGCAAGAAACATTCCTACTGTCCTACAATTTCCATTTTCATCCTACTAAGAGTTCACGTTTTGTAGTAAGAGCCGCGTAAACTGCATGACAATCGTCAGTATGCATCAAGGCGAGGGACGTCCTTATGGGATTTGGGGACAAATGACTGGCACATATACTATTCATATGAATGGGTGGAGTCTGTTCTTTTGGACATTTACGAAAGAACAGACGTTGTGCATTCACGTAGTTGATACGCCTCAATGGAGAGTGAATCCACGACCTGCACTGCGGATACACATCTACGTTCGACCTCCTGTAGGAATCTAGAATTAGTGAGTATGGAGCTCTAGCCAAACACCTCATCAGCGAAGCAGACCCGTTACGTTCCCGCCTTACTGCCGTCGATGCCTAAATATTTTACAGTGAAATACCTACAATGAAAACTGCTGAATGTTATGAGACTATGGCTGGAAATGACCCCACGACTGTTTATGAAAGTACTGTTAAGCTAAACCAATGTGATATATTCTCCGGAGTTCACTAACAGCTGAAGTGTTTGCGATAAATTTTCATACCCATACGGAAAAAACTGAAACCCCAGAGGCAGTGAAGAACGACATAAGGGACTTCACTGACGGCAAATATAAACTGTGCTGTGTACACTTTATTGTATCGGGCAGGTAAAGCGGTATGTGGAGATGTCATACAGGAGGAAATTTTATCCTGTGAAAACCTTAGTAATTTCCAGTTACTCGTAGATTGACTCACAATACCAGCCCAATGCGACGAATGTTGACTACATATAGAGATATAAAAGGTTGTTCACCTCGCAAAATGTTTGTCTTTGACCACAGAATTAATAAACCCCAATTCAGAGTCAGCCATACCATTATAATATAGAGCTATTATAAACTGATTCATTCGTTTGAAAGTTCTATGTTTTTCAAAGTACCACATTACAAATGTGATTGTTGATAAATGATTAGAACGACAGACTCACCGAGTTTGCAATGTGCCTACCATTAGGCAATACTAGTGCAGCGCATTGACAAAATGGCGATAAAGCAAGGAACGAAATTTTGTGTGTTGGAATATGTGAAACCTTACATTTACCTGATAGGGTTAATCGCCACAATCTGAGAGTGTGTGATACTGAAAATGCTCACGAAATTGTGGCGCGTGAACGACATTTGCTGATGGCTACTCTTTTCTGGTACTGTCGCGGACGCAGCTGTATTTCCCTTGTTTCGTTCTGTGAGAAGACTGTGAGGGGTACCTCTTCACCTGATATGTTGCAGTTGTGATCTGAAGTTTTCCTTGCGTATTTCCAATTTGGACAGTTCTCGGGTATCCGACCGGGTAGCGTCGTAATTTCTCCACAATATATCGGCAGACGTACACGCTGCCATCTTCAGGTGGTTCCTGACGAATGTTGTGCTGTTCCACTCGGCGCCATATATATACTAGCCGTTACCCCCCCTCCCCACCCCCCCCACCCCCCCACCACCCCACCCCCCGTTCCTCTCCTGGTGTCTTTGTGCGGCCGGCGTTGCGGCTACTGGAGGTGGTGGGGGGAGCGGCGCCTGGGTCTGAACTGGGGTCCGCAGTATTCCTGCTGCCGCCGTCGGGGGCGGTCCTCGACCTCTGGGGCCGCATCTTTCTCTCCAGGCTGAGTGCATGGTTCCAAGCCTAACTAAGTTGAAGGCCGCTGTCTTTTAGATCGTCCTGTATTCGGATTTCGATGGCCTCTTTAGTAACCCAGTCTCAGAAGTAGGAGGATTGACAGAGCATTTTTGTTTTTTCATAGTCCATAGTATGGCCAGTCTTTATACACGCAGTTGTGTTTCTTTTCACAACTGACTGCTGATACCGAGAATTTCTTCTTCCAACAGGACGCGTCATCCCCTCATTGGAATATCGACGTTCGTCGCTACCCTGTACCACAACGACGAACTTCCGTATCGCTGGATTGAACTTACCATCAAGATAATGTGGCTCTGTTCCCTTAACCCTCATCCCAGGTCTCCTGAGATAACGACTTGTGAATTTTCCTTTGCGGCTACATTAAGGACCGTGTCTGTGTACCCCCACTGACAATAACATTGGGACAGGTCAGAGAATGCAATGACTAGCGACAGGATGTTGCTATATAAGGTATGGAAGGAACCTAACTATCGCTTGGACGTGTGTCGAGTGGTCAGAGGCGCATTCATCGAATATTTGTACAGTGCTAAATGCAGACTTGGCGAGTATGCAGTTCCATTTACGCATCAGTCATATTTGTACATGTAATGGACTGGAAAACATAGAACCTGTAAAACGAATACATCATTTACGGTATCCCTCTATTTGAGTGTAATACTGTGTACTGTTATGACAAAACGAACACATAGTCTATCGATTATTGTAAGTGACGCAAATTATAGACTTCGATTCACTGCTGAGATACTTGGAAACTGTAGCTCGTCAGCAAAAGAGATTGCACGGAAAATACATCTACAGACCGCGCTTGAAACCTGAAGGGTACGAGACGCACACCAGGTCAGGTTAACGGGGCCGACCGAGCCATTACAAAGGACAGAGCGAATACTCGAAGATTTGTTTGGCTGTGAAGAGACAAAAATAAAAATATTGATAAAGCTTAACTGGCAGACACTTTCAGTCTCTTGATAACCTTAGATGTTTGGACAACATGGTTATAGAGTAACAGCGATTAATATAAATAAACTTAGTATTAAGAAAACAGTCTTTATCGCGTTTTTAATTTATTTAGTGGCGACCGGTTTCAGCCCATCGCAGGGGCCATCTTCAGGGCGAACATACTGTAAAATTACTATATATATCTCAGACAAGACTAATGATAACTATCTCAAAAGAGTGGATTAAGTAACTATAATGTTTTACCCACTGGTCGACTGCTGGTGGCGTCAAGTCTACCGAGGTGTGAGTGTAAGGTATTTGACTTATGTCTGGGTTTATATAACAAGCTATGAGCACGTGAGCGTAAGCAACGCCTCCAACGGTGACCAATGGTAGAAGTCTAGGCTTAAAAATTAAAGTATAAATACAATTTGTTTGAAGATTACAATGTAAAGAAACCATATTCAGATTAAAAAACACTGTTACATAAATAAACACAAAAAAGTATGAGAAAAAACTTTTCAACGTCAAATTTATAAAAGAACGTTACCTTATCTTCATTCATAATATACTGTGGGAGAAGGATAACAATTTCCTGTCTGTATTCTATTTATTTTGTGCTTATTTATATCCTGTTTCTATTATTTAATAACATAAGTTTACGTGTGCCTATCTGCAATCGTACATACAGAGCACACTAGTCCAGGTACTATGGACGTCGTTGCCATGTTAGCGGTCCAACATGGCTGTCCTCTCTGCTACGATGTTATCTGCTGCCTAGTCCAGGCCCTATGGGCGCTGTTGTCATGGCAGCGGTGCAATACGGCTGCCCCCTTTACCACGCTGCTGTCCGTCGCTAAGGCAACGATAGGACCGATACACACTTTGCAGAGAATCCATCGTCATAGTGCAAAAGATATTGGCAGCCTATACTGTGTATAGAGACATCCGCCAAAAATACCAACATTTTGTTACTATATTTAGTATGATTGTATAAGCGATATTTAGTGAGTAACGATGAATTGATATTTATTTTAACGGATTTCGGTTGTCGTATTGCTGCCGGTCGGAGTGGCCGTGCGGTTCTAGGCGCTACAGTCTGGAACCGAGCGATCGCTACGGTCGCAGGTTCGAATCCTACCTCGGGCAAGGATGTGTGTGATGTCCTTAGGTTAGTTAGATTTAATTAGTTCTAAGTTCTAGGCGACTGATGACCTCAGAAGTTAAGTCGCATAGTGCTCAGAGCCATTTGAACCATTTTGTCGTATTGCTGTTAGCTGCATAAAAGAAATATTTTCTAAGTAGTTATGTAATTGTCAAACTGTACATTACGCTGAGAGAAGTATAAGCTATGTCCATTACTGGTTTATGGTATGTATATCATGATTATAGCACCGTCGCGCTACGTGTCACATAGGATTATCATAAAACTATGTAAAACTTAAAGTAAATGTCTTCAGGTTATAGTTAGATGTCATGTAACTAGAAAACGTATGGACGTCAGTTACAAAGGAATACATAATGGCAATTGTCGTATATATAGGATGCTCATTCAAAAAAAAATAAAATAAAATAAAATAAAATAAAATAAAATAAAAAAAATTAAAATCAGAGTTGCAAGAAAGGAAAAGTATCATCCTTATATGCAAATAATACTTTCGAAAAGCTCGAAAAAAGTTCTGTCGTAAAATTCCATTTGCTCATTCAGTAGAGCGGTTCGTTTCTGTTTATGATTTATGAAGATCTCCAATTTTTCTAAAATATCCATTATCGGCCCTTTTTGGGTGTTTTTAAGCCTAGACTTCTACCATTGGTCACCGCTGGAGGCGTTGATGACGCTCACGTGCTCATAGTGTGCTATATAAATCCAGATATAAGGTAAATTCCTTAGTCTCCAGCCACACTTTAATAGCCGTGACGCCACCAGCAGTCGACCAGTGGGTAAAATATTATACGAGGGCTGTCCAGAAAGTAAGTTACGATTGATCGCGAAATGAAAATCAGAAATGTTTCATTTGTAACAGTTAGCTACGCCTTTCAGCTACTTCTCTACGTAGTCGCCGTTCCGACTCAGACATTCGTCGTAGCGTTGTACCAACTTTCCAATACCCTCATCATAGAAGGCAGCCGCCAGTGCTTTCCGCCAATTCTCTACGCTGGCCTAAAGCTCGTTGTCTGTGCCAAAATGTTGTCTTCATGGCCAGCGGTTCGTTTGAGCAGAGATGAAACTCAGTGGGAGACAATCACGGGCTGTATTGTGGGTAACCAAACATTTCCAATTGAAACGATGCGGGAACATCTTCATTGCCCCTGCAGAATGAGGCTGAGAATTGTCTTGAAGAAGAAACCGCACGACAGTTATGTAATGTTGGTTGCATAGCTTCAGGGGAAAATTCTCACCAGGCCTTCGTACTTGGCGGGAGACACTATTTTCTATAACATCTTCATGCGCTCACTAAGATCTCAGGAATGAAAAGAGCGACATAATTCTACCTAGAGTCATACTAGAGACACTGCCCAACACATCTTTGCAAAGCTTTATCGGATTTTCATAGTCGTTTCCATTTCACGACCGATCGTAACTTACTTTCTGGACAGCCCTCGTATTTACGTAACCTACTATTTTAAGATACTTATCATTAGTCTTGTCTAAGACATATATCGTAATTTCACAGTATGTTCGCACTGAAGATGGCCCCTGCGATGGGCTGAAACAGGTCGGCACCAAACAAATTATAAACGCGATTAAGACTGTTTTCTTAATACTAAATCTTGATAACCTGTTTAGAAATTTCAAATAATCGTCTTCCAGGAGGAAAACTACGAAAACTCCTAAGTTTTCTACGTAGCAACCCTTTAGAGTAAGGGTAGATAATGTTATGGAAACGAAAGCTTGCTCATTCACGCATAGGCAGCCATTCTTCCCAAGGTGCTGCTGTGAATCGAATGGGAAGAGACCTCAATACATACTGAAGTACAAAGTATTCTCTGCGACTCACTTCAGAGCTATTCGAAGTGTACTGTTGCAGAGATACTGAGAGAGGAACATCAGAGGCGTCTCGGCCTACACTACTACAAACAAATCGGCGCAATAGAGCACTACCGGACATCGAGTAATGTCTGATAATGCCTTTGCTGTTAGGGAATAAATGGTGTTTGAGACTGAGAGATAAATGAAGGTATAGTAACTGAACGGTAGATAACGCAATAACAATTGCTCTGAGCGTGTGACTAAGGACGTGTACTCACGCCTGACACGTCTCAGTTGACACAGAGAGAAAACAATGCTTCACCAACAACGGTGAAGGCACATGTGACGCCTCAGCACAGCTGTGATGTGTCACAACGCACTCTGTAGTCAGGCAATCCTCAGGTTCCATTTTTGGGCAAAGAAAGTGGAGCACTTACTCGAATGTGCTGGAATCCTGTAAACAATTTAGTAGAGGGCTGAATACATCGCTCAGGTCTTATCGATATTTCCTAATGATATAAAAACCAGACTGGCGAGGTTAGAGCACAGAAAATAATATCAAACAGCAGTGCAGCACCAGTCATAATGTTGCTTGCGATATACAAGGTATAAGTGAAAAGGCGCCCACACAGGCAGTGAAAATTTTGTGAGCAAATATCGCGCGTATCGAATACAGAATTCCAATAGCTTGCGTTCAGGTTGCGTGGCTGGCACGTGGATTCCTCGCTGGGAAACATGCTGCAAAACATCGATTAATCGACGTATTGCTTACGTCATGCGTGCTCGGCGAGTTATTCGGTTCACCTTTTTTAAGCGTTCCTCTCTCGCTTCGTCCGGTGCAGATGGTATTCGTTCCCTCGTGGCAATGTTGGTATCAGCAAAAACGCCGAACCATCCGAACAAGTTTTATATTTCAAAACAGAAACGCGTCCAATGTCGCTCTTTTCATCAAATACCATTGAAAAGTTGTTTTGCATCTCGCAGCGTGTGTGGTAACGGTCAATTGCCATCGACTGACATACGCCACAAATTTGCTCTGACAGACTAAAAATGATCCAGCTATCGTGTCTGTAACGTGGCAGTGGAAGTTTAAAGACTGCTAAAGTAAGCGAAAGTAAGGAAATGAATCGCAAGGATACATTTCCTGGTCGCATGGCACTGAATTCCGATTCAGAAGGACTGTTTTGTCAACATTAGTGGTGCAACTAAGTTCTGGTAGACCTGGTGAGGCAAAGGAAAAAGGAGGGTGGAAAAGAAGAGACCAGAAAAGTCGAAATAGAAGAAGATGGATTTGAGGCTTTGACGGGAAGCAAGCGAAGTTGCATGAAAGGAAGCCTGAGTAGTTTCAGATCGGGTATATACACTCCTGGAAATTGAAATAAGAACACCGTGAATTCATTGTCCCAGGAAGGGGAAACTTTATTGACACATTCCTGGGGTCAGATACATCACATGATCACACTGACAGAACCACAGGCACATAGACACAGGCAACAGAGCATGCACAATGTCGGCACTAGTACAGTGTATACCCACCTTTCGCAGCAATGCAGGCTGCTATTCTCCCATGGAGACGATCGTAGAGATGCTGGATGTAGTCCTGTGGAACGGCTTGCCATGCCATTTCCACCTGGCGCCTCAGTTGGACCAGCGTTCGTGCTGGACGTGCAGACCGCGTGAGACGACGCTTCATCCAGTCCCAAACATGCTCAATGGGGGACAGATCCGGAGATCTTGCTGGCCAGGGTAGTTGACTTACACCTTCTAGAGCACGTTGGGTGGCACGGGATACATGCGGACGTGCATTGTCTTGTTGGAACAGCAAGTTCCCTTGCCGGTCTAGGAATGGTAGAACGATGGGTTCGATGACGGTTTGGATGTACCGTGCACTATTCAGTGTCCCCTCGACGATCACCAGTGGTGTACGGCCAGTGTAGGAGATCGCTCCCCACACAATGATGCCGGGTGTTGGCCCTGTGTGCCTTGGTCGTATGCAGTCCTGATTGTGGCGCTCACCTGCACGGCGCCAAACACGCATACGACCATCATTGGCACCAAGGCAGAAGCGACTCTCATCGCTGAAGACGACACGTCTCCATTCGTCCCTCCATTCACGCCTGTCGCGACACCACTGGAGGCGGGCTGCACGATGTTGGGGCGTGAGCGGAAGACGGCCTAACGGTGTGCGGGACCGTAGCCCAGCTTCATGGAGACGGTTGCGAATGGTCCTCGCCGATACCCCAGGAGCAACAGTGTCCCTAATTTGCTGGGAAGTGGCGGTGCGGTCCCCTACGGCACTGCGTAGGATCCTACGGTCTTGGCGTGCATCCGTGCGTCGCTGCGGTCCGGTCCCAGGTCGACGGGCACGTGCACCTTCCGCCGACCACTGGCGACAACATCGATGTACTGTGGAGACCTCACGCCCCACGTGTTGAGCAATTCGGCGGTACGTCCACCCGGCCTCCCGCATGCCCACTATACGCCCTCGCTCAAAGTCCGTCAACTGCACATACGGTTCACGTCCACGCTGTCGCGGCATGCTACCAGTGTTAAAGACTGCGGTGGAGCTCCGTATGCCACGGCAAACTGGCTGACACTGACGGCGGCGGTGCACAAATGCTGCGCAGCTAGCGCCATTCGACGGCCAACACCGCGGTTCCTGGTGTGTCCGCTGTGCCGTGCGTGTGATCATTGCTTGTACAGCCCTCTCGCAGTGTCCGGAGCAAGTATGGTGGGTCTGACACACCGGTGTCAATGTGTTCTTTTTTCCATTTCCAGGAGTGTATATAGGGTGCCTTTCCTAATAGTCGTTGGGTGGTTTTCCTCTCGTGTTTCGGCAGATATTTGCAATTTCCTTTTTGCATCGTGTAGCCACAGTCAGGCCAAAGAAATACTCCTCATTACGTATCCCATGCGATGACCAGCGCTGAAGGAAAGAGTTGCTTTGTTTCCCATTACAAACAAAATGATATTCAAAGTGGAATTTTCTTGTCTCAGAGTTGAAAAAAAATTAAATAACAATTTTAACTAAAATAGCATAATTGGCTTTGATTTAGTTTATAAAAACACATGATCGTTTAAATACTAATTTAATCACGGTGTTCGAAAGAAGCCACAGAGCCCATCTTGAAGTGACGGTGTCAAACTGATTTATTACGCACGTTACACACTTTTCGAGTACTGTACTTGTATTCCGTGTAGTTCTGCAGTGATAGCAGCGACGCATAGAAGTTCTCTGTGTCATTCCCGAAGCTGATGGCTAACTTTCCACCAAAGATGAATGTAAGAATGCTATTGGAGAACATCATCTTCATCGCTATAGCTCGGGTCAGGAATATCTTACTTGTTCTCACTCTCCTCTAGCCATGCTACAATTCGACCTTCTTGCCTCTGATGCATAATGATGCTAAAGTATAATGGAACTGCACGATAATTTGTAAGGAGCTGCAGTCATGGACTGTGCGGCTGGTCCCGGCGAAGGTTCGAGTCCTCCCTCGGGCATGTGTGTGTGTGTGTGTGTGTGTGTGTGTGTGTGTGTGTGTGTGTGTGTGTTTGTTTGTTCTTAAGATAATTTAGGTTAAGTAGTGTGGAAGCTTAGGGACTGATGACCTTAGCAGTTAAGTCCCATAACATTTCACACACATTTGAACATTTTGCACGATTATTTCCTATCATATCAAAGTAACAGAGGCGCGAACCACAGTCGCTTCCAGACTTTCAGATTTTCATGAACTTCGCAAGTGGATTACACAATTCTGCCATCAACACGACCACTGAAGGATTAAAGTAAGAAAGTGGAAACACACAAATTTGATGAGTCGCATTGGTACAAAACTTGCTTCAAATTCATCTGTTTAGATTCAGCTACTAAAAGGCTCAAGACTAAAGTAATTTCCGTCTAAGAACAATTACTAATTTCATTTTGCCTTTTCAGAGCTCGTAAAGTAATGTTTGAAAAAGAAGTCATTTCAGATTTTGTTAGTTTCACTCTGGTACAGAAACCTGTTATTACATTTCTGGAATTATAAATCCACTATCTGTTACAAGTTTGTTGAACACTGTTTTCAAAATTCGTTGTTTAGGACGTGGTGACCGGTATTAGCAAATAGGTTTTCCAGCAGGAAAACTCTATAGGTTTGTTACTGTAGATTCTGCCCTTGTGGTGATTGCTGTCGGCGTGCTTCAGTGGCAGACAGTATCAGAACGATAATTACAGGTAACAGTGTAGCTTATGTTTTGTTTCTGGGCAAAACAACCCGATAGTTTGTTCACTAAATGCCCCGGAAAAAGTGCAATAGCCTAATTAATATTTAGACATGTACAAACATGGTAGATAATTGTAAGAGGGTCCGGTTTACTATGAAGTTGTATTCAGATTGTTAATATTATTATTTTTAGTAGCAAGTTATGCTTTATTATAGAAAGTCAAAGTTCTAAAACGGTCACGCTATTTAACTGGCGCAAACTGATACGTGTGTTCACATATTTTGAGCACCGACTAAGACGACTTGTTCATGGCCGCAAGGGAAACATTTGACAATATTCTAAACACTGTACCTCAAAGAATAAGAGTTGTAAAGCCAAGTAATGATTACAGCCTTTTAACAGATGTTTTGAGAACAATTTGATGCATGAACCATAGCTTTTGGTCTCACACTTTTTTCTCAGTTGTATTTTGTGCTGCAAGTGAAACAAAGCATTTTAATCATTTATGTACAGCGAAGGCACATGTATCTCGAAAAAAAAGTAGAAGCTTGATTTTCTTCTTTGGAGGTTCTTAACACAATTCAAATCAGACTTTTAAAAACATGTTTCTGTCATAAATTATGGTTCAAAAATCTTATTAATTATTGTCAAAACTTTCAGCTATTTACTGAGTTTTTATTTAAAAAGTCTTTAATTTTCAAATTTAAGTCGTAAGAGCGGTGTATCTTATAGTTAAGTGTGTTTGGAGACAGTATGCAAAATTTCAACCATCTGTCTTTAACAGCTTCACACGAATTTGTACCAGAAGATTAAAAACTTAAACTTCTGGGAAATGCTAGTTAAAACCTCTTTCTCTAACTCCCACGCGTAACACTAATGCATCCCAGGTCCACATTTATCTGGTTTCTTGTGTTGGTCTCTCTCCCTTTTCTTTCCAGACTACTTCTTATTCTTGGTGGCATCCAACAGTAATTTCTCCGTTTCGAAGAGTCTCCTGCGGTCAAAGGCCATTACGATTTTTCGTATATTCAGTCCAACAGGCACTTCTCTCAGTTCCACAACTTTAAAACTTCACACTGTACCAGTACTGCATATCTATGTCCAAAATATTTGGTACTACGAGAACAGTTTCTGGTATCCGTTCCCATATAAAGTTGTTAAAACTCTCATTTGAGTTTTGAGACCGACGATGTAATCACTTCGCTAATAATCTTGTGTCGTTAAGATATTAGAAAGTAAAATGTCATACAAAAACAAATCAGATCAATACTCTGATTTTAACATAGCTGTCTGCGTGACATAGTGCAGTAATCACGTCTGCTGACACTTTTAAAATAATTTAACTTTGAGGCTTTGCTCGGTGCAGTTTCCTCGAAATACTCTCTAGTTCAGTAAAATACAGATAATTTTTTTAGATAAAAATTTTAAAAATTCGATTTTTTGACACTTACTCGTGTCGTATTCCCCTTAGGTTGTTCGTGGACGGCCATAGCGATATCTACGCGGTAGTGCCTTACAAAACTCTTTAACCTCTCTTCTATTAACGGTGGTATGAGATGTGCAAATGTGAGAAGGCTTAGGTTCACCTCTGGGAAAAACAGAAGAGATGCAGTTACGTTGGTAATCTGTTCCACCGTGTTCAACCGTAGAAATGTACCACTCATTAAGCGTCTCTTGCACAGGAAAAAGTGACTTTACAAATAGGTGTATGTGCTCGTGTTCAGATGAGCAATTAGGGACAATCTTCACGTGTCAGCAACTCCGAACGCTGCAGAAAATTACCCTGCTCAGGCATACCCGAATGCGGGATTTTTCACGCGTCGCGAGGCACGAAGTGGTGAGCGCAGCGCCTGGAAGTGTTACCGCTTGCACAATCGCACTGGGGGGAAGTAAATCATCGTTTTTATGACTTACAGACTGGATAGCGAACTCCCTTTTACGACCATGTTATTTCCACAAAAATCTCACACCCTTCTGACGACCTATAGAAAGAAAAGAAGAGAGAATGAGAGAGCAATTCACAGCCAATGCTGGCGGAGAATGCGGTTTATGGTGGTCCCAGATATTCAGCAACCACTGACAATGCTATATGTCACACGGAAGTGAGTGATAAGATGTGGGTAATAAAGATACTCCGCAGTGCGTAACCGTACTGATTCGAAGCCACTGTAGTGAATCTGTCGTCAAGGCTAAGTTAATTTAGCCCTCACTTACGTAATTCAAACATCTTTAAAAAGACCAGAAATTTAACACCCACTGCTGGATAAAAGTTCCCTCCGACTTTGTCTGTGGATTAAGATATCAGTTGTATGCACCCGCCGGCCAGAGTGGCCGAGCGGTTCTAGGCGCTACAGTCTGGAACCGCGCGACCGCTACGGTCGCAGGTTCAAATCCTGCTTCGGGCATGGATGTGTGTGTGTGATGTCCTTGGGTTAGTTAGGTTTAAGTAGTTCTAAGATCTAAGGGACTGATGGCCTCAGAAGTTAATTCCCATAGTGCTCAGAGCCATTTGAACCACTTTTGTATGCACCCTTATTGCTGCAGTGTACTTTCCATTAGATAGTATTTCCTGTCTCCGTATCCACTGTACTAACCACGTGTTCGGCCTACTTGTATTACATTTTCATTACGCGGGAGAACTCTTCTTGCATTCTGATCTGTTCTCCAGCCCATTTGTTCGCCCTCTTTTGTCTCGTAACATTTTACACCGCTCATGTCTTCATTGATTGCTAACCAACCGTTAATTTGGAACTATTTCGAAATTAAAATCCCATGCCACACTACCGTGAGTGATAAGTGAGACTAAACTTTATTCACTTCCATTGTCCGACACACATGAATTTTGACAGTGTGTCTAGTTTCCCAAAAGTGCTCCAAAAAACTTTTAATCGTCTATCTCTTTCTTATTACGTCCTCTTCTTATTTACTCGTCTGCAACTGCCATAAATGCAAAAAACAAAGAGAATAAATACCTCGTTCTAAGATTTTATTGTTAATAAATATAGTTTTATTTTTGACATGTTTGTTGTTCATTATGTAATTCCTATTATAACTAATTATAGACTTTCTTTTGTACTTGCAAAATTGAGTGTTTCCTCTCCTTATTGAAGATCAGTTGCACTAGTTACGCAACAACTTCAACATATGAAAGTTCTTCTGAGGCCTTCAAATAACTCATACTCCATATTTTATTGTATTTGAGGATCCGAAAATTTCAGCTTGGAATGATGAGACTAGATTTGTTAATAAATCTCCGTGGCTGATCTTTCTTTCAGTTCTGAAATTTTGACTGTCCTGACGTATGCAACCTGCAGTATACTCACATTAGTTAAGTCAGTGACATTTCTTACAAACACGAGAAACGTCGAGAGGATTATACAGGCTCTGTTGAAGAATAAACCGCGGCAAGAACTCACGTCGGGAAACACTATTAGAAGGCACCACAGAGCGTCGAAGTTACTGTTATAATAATAATAATGTCGTGTGACGAGGACCTCCCGTCGGGTAGACCGCTCGCCTGGTGCAAGTCTTTCGATTTGACGCCACTTCGGCGACTTGCGTGTCGATGGGGATAAAATGATGATGATTAGGACAAACACAACACCCAGTCCCTGAGCGGTGAAAATCTCTGACCCAACGGGAATCCAACTAGGGCCCCTAGGACTGGCAGTCTGTCGCGCTGACCATTCAGCTACCGGAGGCGGACGAAAATTCGGAGTTACTGTTAAAAAAGTAGGTCAAACCACTGGCAGCAAACGTAATGTTACTGTTAAAGCTCTAGGTCACACTACTTGCAGGAAACGTAAAGTTACTATTAAAACGCTGGATCACCCCATTGAGAGCAAATGCAACTTTACAGTTAAAACGCTACGTTACCCCACTGGCAGCAAACCTAAAGTGATTGTTAAAACGCTAGGTGCCTCCACAGGCAACAAACGTTACGTTAGTTTAACGGTAACGGAAGTAACGGGACTCCCTGCGTTCTGGATGTTAGATAGTGGCTAAAGTGGCTACATCTCTCGCACGCCGTTACAGAACGCTACCGCAGCAACGACACAAATCTACTTTCATTTGCTACGAACCTTTTTCCCTCTTCGTTTATTAAATAAGAAAGACGTAGAAGGCAGGGTTACTGAAAGGCATCATTATGGAACTGTTCGTAAATTTTCGTGAGTGGTGCCATGCAGCGGACGCAGTTTCGATTCCCGACTGGGTCGGACATTTTCTCTGCTCGGGTCTGAGTGTTGCGTTGTCCTCATCATCGTCGACAGCCAAGTCGCTCGGCGTGACGTCAACTGAAAAGACTTGCAACTCGGCGGCCGAACCTCCCCGGGTGGGGACTCTCGGCCGTCAATGCCATACGATCATTTCATTTCATTTCATGTACGTAAATTTCGGATACACTGTGGTGATGGCGTTGCTACACACGCACCTACCATGTGATATGCGAACTGACAGAATATGCACTTTGCCTCTCATCCATCACTCTTGAATAAGACAAGCAGCCACACTATTATCCCTGATCGGAGCAGTTTCTCATTACTGCTCGAATATCGATGTGGGAAATTCAAGACCTATAAACGAAAAAAAAACTTGGGCATACCACGATAGTACAGCAGACGCTTTACCAGTCACAGTGTGGTAGAGAGCAAGAGGCGTAAATGAGACATAGGATTTACAAAATAATAAAAATCAGCAGGGTTCTATCAGAAAAGTGTTAACTACGAGAACTGTGTTTTGTAAAATGTATCGGGCATCTTTTGTTTCTAACACACTACGTCGCACGCGCGGAGGCATTATGGCCTGTTCAAGGTGGTGGGACCGTCGTTACTCTCGTTAAGCGTAGCTTTTAACATGGAACGGAATAACAGGTGAAAATTATTTATTCTTGGCGCTGTGTAATGCTGGATCAAAGCTGTGAGACGAAGTTGAGCTGTGGAACATAATTATTAAAATCTCTCGGTTGGCTTTGCCTCATGGCGTGATTAAAACAAAATTCTGACGGAGACGGAAGACCGAATTTTAATACCCTCTTTTGTCCAGCCGATCTTTCACCTTCAGTGCATTTCAATGCCGTGCTCCTTCTTTTGATTCGCAGGTTAAGGAGAGACAATTTAAAATACCGCAAAAGAACCATGTCTTCCAGACACCAGAACAGCTGTTCATTACTACATAGCTATACAAATTCTATATGGTGACCCGCTGCCTAATTAGCTGAGAGTTGTTTTATAATACGTCTTAGATTAATGAATACATCGCAACGAAATTTCACGTTTATTAACGTCATTTTCTAGGAAATGCCATAACAGTAAGGTTTGTGCTGAAAATATTTATCATCTGTATTTATGCAGGCGGACAACAGCACAATATTTCTTAATTAATCTGTACGAACTCTTTACATTTATATTTCTTCTTCTTTCTTCGTTTGGGTCATCTAAGGACCACGCACCAATTTCACTGCTTCCTTCTTTGTTATTCTTTCTTTTTCCTCCAGTATTCTTTCATCTTTTCACCATGTATCCTTTTTCTCTCCTCGGACCATTTTGATCCTGTCTTCTTTTCGCTCTTGCCTTGGAATCATTCCATTTTTAACACTTTCCTCTTGAAAGTATTTCTGTTGCATCTTTTTCACATATGTTGTTTCTTTCCAAATCTTTCCTAACTTCTAGAATCCAGGCTATTGTTGACTTCTTATCCAAAAGATATTTAAAAATCTGTTTGGTTAACCCGTCGCTGTTCATTCTGTATACGTGTCCTCTTTCATAATGTTCCATTTATGTTTTCTATGTTGCGATAAACTTTTTCGTAATTTCCATACCTCTGTATTTTTTGGTGGTCCAACTATTTGTCGAATGATTTTTCTTTCTAGGACTTTTAGTTTGTAGTTCAGTACTAAACATTCACTTGCATAAAGACATTCTGGTTTTACTACTGTGTTGTAGTGCTGTATCTACAAATTTTTAAACAGACACCTTATGTTGCAGGCATTCCTAGCTATTCCATAAGCTCTCTCCATTTCATGTACTCTCCCTTCTATAGCGAATTTTTCTAAACCATTTTCTTGGACAATTTCTCACAAATATTTAAATTTATTTACCCTCTTTATCTGGCCAATATCTGTTGGTAGTGATTCCGGACCATTTATTATATTTATAACTTTTGTTTTTTCTACAGATATTCTTAAACGTGCTTTATTGGCTATTTCTTCTAAGAGATTGATTTGTATTCCAGCATTCGTTAGGTTTTCAGAAAGATTGACAAAATCATCCGCAAATGATAAACAGTGAAATTCATTACCTTTGTTTTTAGTTCCCAGTCTGATTGGTGATAGCTTCTTTTCTTTTAGTTTTTGTTTCCATTCTCTCACTTTTTTCTCTGGTACACAGTTAAAGAGGAGTGGAGACAGGCCATCACCTTGTCTTACACCTGTTTTTATGTTGAATGCCTCCGATTCACCCTGAAACTTTACTTTTGATTTGGTGTCTGTGAGCGTTTCACGAATAGTGTTTGCTGACTTACATTTCATGACAAATTCTCTGATCACTTTATCTAGTGTTTCCCTATCAACCGAGTCAAATGCCTTTTTATAATCTACAAATGTTACAACTATGTCTTTGGAGTTTGTAAGTCTGTGAATAATTATGGACTTTAGGTTGACAATCTGTTCTGAGCAAGATCTGCCCTTTTTAAATCCACTCTGATATTCTCCCAATTGGCTATCAAGTATTGCTTCTACCTCGTTTAGTAGTATTGTTGATAATATTTTATAACCCACTAGCAACAAAGATATACCTCTGTAGTTATTTACAATTTGCTTATTACCTTTCTTGTGCAAGGGATGGATGAGAGCCACTTTCCAGTCTGCTGGTATCTTTTCAGTTTCTCATATTTCTTCAAATATGAGCTGATGGTTAGTTATAATTTTTATTTGAGACCATTTAATAAGTTCAGCTGTAATTGAGTCTTCTCCACTGGCTTTGTTGGTTTTCAGGGTTCATATTGCTTTTTTAATTTCTTCAGCTGTAGATGGTGAATCAGCTTCTGTATTTTCATGGAGATCGGGAAATTCTAGCTTACATTTTGGTTCTTCAGAGTTCAATAATTTTTCAAAGTACTTTCTTATTATTTCACAATTCTGGCCTTTGCTTAGGCCTACTTTACCAACTTCATCTGTGAAGCAAATACTTGGGTCTTGGTAGCCCTTTAGATGGCTTTTAAACATCTGATAGAAATTCCGGGACGTATTTTTTACAAAGTTGTTTTGTATGTCAGGAACTTGTGATTTCTCAAAAGATCTTTTAGCACTCTTTATTATTCTTGCTGTTTCTTTCATTTGTATTCTAAATGCATCAAGGTATTCAAGCTTCCCAGAAAATTTCCATTTCTTCCACTGTTTGTTCTTTCTGTAACTGCTTCTTCAGAGATTTCATTCCACCAGCCGGCCGGAGTGGCCAAGCAGCTCTAGACGCTACAGTCCAGACCCGCGCGACCGCTACGGTCGCAGGTTTGAATCCTGCCTCGGGCATGGATGTGTGTGATGTCCATAGGTCAGCTAGGTTTAAGTAGTTCTAAGTTCTAGGGGACTTATGACCTCGGCAGTTGAGTCCCATAGTGCTCAGAGCTTTTTGAACCATTTCATTCCACCAGACTTTCTGCTTTATTTTTATTGTCTCAAATGCATTTTTCGCTGCCCTGTTGATTTCTTTCGATATTTCTTCCCATTTCCCTGATTTAGTTCCTTTATTTTCTTCGTGAAAATTTTTTATTACCTCTTTGGTGGTGTTTAGCCTGTCTGTATTATATTTAATTAATTTTTGTTGTCTCTTTTGGGTTTTATTTTAGAGAAGTTTCAGTTTAATCTTAGTCAGGTAATAATCAGAATCAAATTCCATGTTTCTTGCTACTTTCACATTCGTGATTTCTTTAAAACTGCATTTAGAAATAGCCACTTGATTTAACTAGAACTCCTCTAGCATTGGATTCGGAGAGATCCATGTTTTTGCCTTTGTTGGTAATTTTTTGGTGAAGGTTGACATTACCTGTAACTGAAATGTTCTATAAAGACTGATTAAACTTGTGCCTTCTTTGGTTGTTCTTTTATGGACTGGATAATATGCTACTATTTTTCGAAACGATTTTTCCTTTCCTATTTGTACATTAAAATCCCCCATTAGCACAATAACATCTGATTTTGGAATTTTTTATATTTCTTCTTCTAGAAGTTCCGAGAATGCTTCTACTTTACTTGGATTTTTCTTACTGTCATCATTGCTGGGAATATGTCCCCACCCGGTAGCTGAGTGGTCAGCGCGATAGAATGTGAATCCAAATGGTCCGGGTTCGATTTCCGGATGGGTCGGAGATCTTCTCCGCTAAGGGACTGGGTGTTGTGTTGTCTTCATCATCACCATTTCTACCCCGTCGACGAGCAGGTCACCGAAGTGGCGTCAAATCGAAAGACTTGCACCCGGCAAACGGTCTACCCGACGTGAGGCCCCAGTCACACGACATCGACATTGATTGGAGCACGACAATTAACAAAGGTACACTGTTTATTTTTGCATTTAACTGTGAGAAGTATTTCTGAACTGGATTTGAATTCTGTAATGTTATATACTAAATTTTTATGAACATAGAAAGCGGAACCATTTACTGGCATGCTTTTCATGATTTTTATTGCTGGGATGCCCTTAAAAATTCTGTGGTTTTTGGTTTCTGTAACATTTCCATCCAAAAATCTTGTTTCTTGAACTGCTAAAATTTGTATTTCATGCTTATCCAAGAGAATTTAAAGTTCTTTTTGTTTACCAATTTTTAGTAATGAGTTTACACTACCGATGCCTGCAAAGAATTTCCTTTTGAACTTTAGTTTGGAAGGATACCAAGGACGCTCCGACTCATACTTAATGCAGATGTTGGGACTCCCCAGAACCCTAGGTCCCGGTGCGTTGCATAAAGGAATGGTGGGTTCCCCTTTCGAGTTATCACCTGGAGTGGCGCTTACTTCTAGCGGACTTTCCATTCAGCAATTGAAATTGTACATTGTACATGGTAGGAAATAAATTCCAAATTAAGAGCGGATTGTTAGTCTGAAATGATTATTTTTCATGGTTTTCTGCATTAGGTTCTTCCGCTCTCTCTGCCGTTGGGAGTTAGGATTCCTCTTCTGCCTTTGAGACAGTTGACCGGGCTTCGCCTGTAACCCTAGAGAGGGGCGCTCACAGGGTCCTACCATCCGGTTCGCTTGCAAGGTGAGGCCCCGGGCTTGGGATCTGCAGTGGTGGAGTTACATTTTTATGTAGTTTATATTTCTGTTTATTTCATATTTCAGAGTCTGTTGCTTATGTATTTTCTGAAGTACCTTATGATCTCTAGGACTCCACTTCATGCCGCAAGAATTTGTGCCCTGCAGTTTGTTCATAGTACTAAGTTCTTCATTGTGTATACAAACAATCATATTCACTATCTATGATCACAGATCTAAATATGACGGAAAGCACTCCGGCTTAGAGCCGGTTGGCAGGACTGAGACAACGCAACGTTGAGACAAGTGACATATTCATCATTTTCTGAAGACTTCGTCAGAAGGTTGAATAAGATATTCGTCTAAACGTTGCGGTAGCTTAGCACTGCCAGCCACCGTCTGGAAACCCGAAGATAAGTAACTTCCTCCGACACGCTTTATGCACCCTCCGCTGCGTGTGCTGTCAGCTGCCGTCTTCGAGTGGTTACTGCGCATTGAAGCTGAACATGGGCGGTGGTAACATCTATGTGACTGAACAGTGTATATGTTTCATGTTCTTTCATTGTTTCTCATATATTTGCAATATTTATAACATTAATATCGTACCACAAATTTGAACATGGTTCAAAAAATGGTTCAAATGGCTCTGAGCACTATGCGACTTAACATCTATGGTCATCAGTCCCCTAGAACTTAAAACTACTTAAACCTAACTAACCTAAGGACTGCACACAACACCCAGTCATCAAGAGGCAGAGAAAATCCCTGACCCCGCCGGGAATCGAACCCGGAAACCCGGGCGTGGGAAGCGAGAACGCTACCGCACGACCACGAGCTGCGGACATTTGAACATGTTATGTAATATATACGGGCTTACTGAAACAAAGCAAAGTGGAACGATAGGTAAATAACATTCCGTCACAACTTCAGGCGCACAAGTAAGGCTGCCAGAAGAAAAAAGACAAAATGCTCGCTGTGGGGAGCAAATGCGTTGAATCCGGAACCGGCAGCAAGAAATAGTTCTGTCGTCTGTCCGGTGCTCACGACACGCTGGAAAACCGCAAGCTGGAAATAAAAAATTGAACCTCGAGATAAAAGAGGTTGTCAGGGCAGAGGCCGTTCCTAGTGACGTACGGGACACTTGCACAAAACGCCTGTGGAAAGAGGAATGGGTGGTGGTCGTGGGAGGCGGGGGGAGGTATGTAGAGATAGAAGGCAAACAACACGGAGCGAGTTACGGGCTGTGGACTCCGTAAATCACAGGGCGTTCCTGTGAGTGTCAGACGCGATATGGGTCTCACATCTGGCCGCTACAGAAATGTCGCCCCTAGCGACTGCAGCAACCTGTGTCGATCAGGCTCCTGACCACGAATGCCGAATAATATCCAGCAATCAGCAGTCTGATTCGAGACAGTTGCCTTGAGGGAACAAGTGGTGCTTTATCACATCAAACGTAATCAATATTTAATTGAATGGGCAATCACCAAGCGTATTTTACTTTGCGGATGCAAAACACAGACAAATAACGCGTAGAAGAATCAACGTTTTTGGCGAACGAGGCTATCGTTTGATACTAAAGATATCGTGAGCAGCTACATGTGGCATCGAGTAGAGTTAATCCTTCCAGATGTTCGTTGTTTGTACTGTGCGAAATACGACACTATCATCGTTTTGGGATGTCTCGTGTCTTAATAATGCTTTCGACTACTTTTACTTTACTGGACAGAAATTAAGAGTTTTACCTATACGGTTAACGTTCTAACTAACATCTGCTGTCAACTTCAGGTCTTTTGACAAGAAAAATAACACAAAACCAATTAAAAGCATGTTATATAATTATACACGGTAGCCAGAAAGGTGGGACTGAGGATCGCCTATAACAAGACAGAGATATTAAATACCACTGCTGACTGGGAAACACCGGAAGGCACTGTGCAAATGTTGGACAAATTTAAATATCTGGGAGAATTTATAACAGGAAGGAACAGGAGCAAGGAGGGAATAACAGAGAGGATAAAGAAGATGAGGTCAGCCTTCTGCATGACGAGAGACATTCATAATAAAAAGAATATATCCACAGAGGCAAAGTGACGCCACTGCAAGGTAACGGTGAGGAATGCAGTATTATATGCTGACGAGACGATGACACTAGGAAGAAATGGGGCAGAACAACTAGAGAAAGAAGAGAGAAAAATACTGAGAAAAATACTAGGTCCCAAAAGAGGTGGAGAGAGGTGGATGCGAAGACCTAGGGAAGGATTGTACCGGAACATGAGAACAATATCCGGGGAAATCAGACTCAAAAGGGCAAGGTTTGCTGGACATGTAGTTAGGATGAGTATGGACAGAATGACGAAGAGAGTATGGGAAACAACAGGGAGGTCAAGGGGAAAGACAGGAACCAAGTGGGTTGTTGAACTTCGGAAGGATTGGTTGGAATTGGGGATCAAGGTCGAAGGAAAGGAAAATTGGAGGAACTAATATACACCGACCAATATGCCGGAGATCAATGACAGAGGAGAATACGGGAAAAGATTAGAGTGTCACCAGTGGAGCCGACAGGAGAAACGGAAACTGAAGATCTCGGAAGAAGAGCGGGAGAGAAGAAGAGAAAGAATGAAGAGGTTCTGGGAGAAGAAGAGGAAAATGCAGTCCACGAAGGGGCTACCCGTGATCCTACAGAGGCCGTAACGCAAGAAGAAGAAGGATACATGGTCAAGTCACATTAACGTGGCCTCTGCCTAAGTTTCACATCAGTATGGGATGACCACTCAGAGACGGCAGGTGGCAATACGAGCAGTGGATGGTATGTAAAGCGCGTCGGGGGGGACGCGGCAAACAATGCAGTAGTTGAAATTTCTTAGATTTAAGCGGCGATTCGTTGTCGTCTCGTGCAATCGGATGTACCGCCTGTGGTCACATCTTCCCAACATGATATATCGTAGTCATAACCAAGTGTGTTCATCAGGTGAGACTGGTAGCTATGCCTGGGCAGTGCCTTGTGTTCACTATGCCGTCCGCACCTGCCGTGGCTACTTTTCGCGGTGGTATCTATCTCCAAGCGTTACCTCTTCCGTCCGCGCCCATTGCGTCTGTCTTCTGCGATGGCAGCCATCCCATGACGTTCCACCAGGCTCGTGCCTAGAACTGTCGTGACGCTATAGATATTCCTTATGTTGTTATCCAGCTTTCTCTCGTGACTGTGTCCTCCACCTGGCGTTCTGAATTCGGTGCGCGCCTACGAGGCACGCTTCCTGCGGTATCAGGCTGCTGTTGGAGTTGCATGCTTTGCCTGCGCTGGTTGCAGAATCTGTTGTGGCGGTAGCTGCCGTATGGTGTTTCGTGTTATGTCTGCTCCCACGTTGTATGGTGCCTGAGGTATCAGGTGATTGATGTTGTTCCGTGTCTTGTCGATGACCACGTGGCTGTTCCCCAAGAAGACAGTTGCCGCCTTCTGCTCCGTGTGAGACCTGCATCTGTTAACTACATCCTTGGTGTTTTTCTGTCGTTTATGTAGTAATTCCAAAGCCAAATTCCACGCCGTACTGAGCCGGTATCCTGCTTCCCGGTTCATGAAGTTCCCCACTATCTTGATTTCAATAGATTTATTGATGCAACTATCATGGAATGTGAGGGCTCGAGTCAGGATCCTGGTTCTGTCATAATTAATGGTGTGTTCAAGTTCCAGGTAATGTTCTGCTTTCGCCAGCAGCGATAGACTTTAGCCCCCGTAATTTCGACCCTGTCGGTCTCTTTCTGCCACATTCTACCGAAAAACTTGGGAGATTGTAGATTTTTCAGGGAGAAAATTAAACTGCAGATGAGAATCCATACCCGAAACCATCATCCAATGAAATAGCAAAGCATAGCATTCATAGTAGACAACGCCTCTCTGCGCAACAGTCAGCTCCATCTTCTCCACATTTGGTCGCGGCAATGAGATGCGATCGCCGAATAACAAACAGGTCGATTGCGAGACGTTCCACCTGCTATCCGGCCACGTAACAAGGTCACGTTTGCTGTCAAAGGGGTGGCCTATCAGCAGGCGCCATAGCTGGCGCCTATAGCTTCCTCCCCCTGTAGAGTCTTGGATGACTTTTCAGAACATGGGAGACACGTGTTTCTATCTTCTACTTGTTCCACATGACAACCAGTACAATCCCTCGAACTCTGTCGTATAGTTTTGTAAGGATACACAATAAATTCCTCTCTTGTGCCAACCTCTGCACCTCACTAGTCGTTAGATATTTGCTGGATGTACTGCAATCTTTGTCATCCCTTGAGTTATTTATCTTCCGCAGCTCCATATAGTACCATGGAAGTTATTCTCCGATGTCTTAACTTATGTCCTAGCACGCTGTCCCTTGTTACCGTCAACATGTTCCACACATTCATCTGCCCTCCAATTCTGAGGAGAACCTCATTTCTTACCAGTCCACCTAATTTTCAATATACCTCTACAGGACCAATCAAAGTCGCTTCGATTCTCTTCCTTCCCGGAATTCTCACAGAGCATACGTATGCTGGTAATGAGACTGCATTTAGCGTGCATCTAAAATCAGAAAGACCATTAATGATAAATAGAATACTTTGTACACAGCCATAAAGGCCCCATAGGTTATCATCTCATAACCAGATATTTATTCCGCAAGCAGGAGAGCACACAATAAATTATTGAATAAACTACGTGAATCTGTTAAAACGTGATATCTATATTGATGATGAGCTTGTGATTAAATCCAAACACGGTTCGGCAGACACTATATATGTATTGTGCAACGCTTCATCGGTTATATTTTAGAGGCGTTGCGGTGTGGCTCGATTAATAAACAATCTCTCTAGGATACTGACGGCTAGTTTATAACCTTATATCCGAGATTAAAAAATTAGATCACAGATGCATTTACTCATACGTGGCCTGACAAAAATGTACCACTGAAAAGAATAAGATGAGTACGTGGCAGGGGCAGCTTCGTCGTCCGGCTAAGTGACTTATCTTACTTTTATGATACTGACCGCAACATGTATGTGTGACTCCTCATACGCATCATACTGAGGCAGCAAAAGTTAATAATCCACACTAATATGAATCACAAAGATTATTATGTTTGTTATTTTGAGAAAGCGTGACACAGGAGCATTAGTCTGTCCAAGGTAAAGAAAATTGGAAGTTCGAATAAATTTCTGGTTTACTAGAATAATTACTACAACAAGGCTTCGCGTAAATTAATTTAACATGTGTCATCTGCCACAATTAATAAAGTTACATTTGGCCTGATTCTTGGCTCGGCAATGTTAAGAACAATAAATAAATATTTCCCACCTGTTTGGTGAGTGAAAACAGTTACTTACTAAGCCCCCATCGCATGTTAAATATTGGACGCGAACGTAACCAATGTTGAATACTAACCGTCACTTTGCAACGTGGTTCATCAGGAAACTCCATCAGTCACACTTCCACTAGATACACGCCAAGCCGTAAGAAAAGGAAAGCAGTAATACCTTACCTCGGATCGCTGAGCACAATTCATACAGAGGAGAAAAATTTGCTTGACAAAATCGATTAAAAAAACATAGCTTTCTCTCTCAAAACTAATACTGCTGTTGCTTTTAAAACTAACCAATATCATGTCCTCCTCGTCTTCAGCTGGGTGGCAACATAATTATCAGATCACGGCTTGTCTGATACAAATTACTTCCAACTGACCTCTTCCAGCTCGGCACTGCCTGCTCGCACCACCTCACTACAACACGTAGTTGAAAAGCAGAACTGCGCAGCACCGATTAACTCATAACAACATGCACTGCCTTACTTAGGAATCCCACTTATGACTGCTCACATCTGACAGCAACACACTGACTGCATTAATACAATTGCTTCCGTGTAACTGACATTACAACAGCCAACTCGTAATTTGCCTCCTTCTTTCCTTCAAATACGACGTGCTCACATAGCAGTACCGCGCCAGAGCCGTTCATTGGCTGAGGTACTCATTCCAAAGACTGCCTGTAAAACCTAAATGCGGAACCTGTTCATTAATTTACTGTATCAATACATTTTTATTTTGGATGTGTGATAGTAGTTTTGCTGATACTGAAGACAGTGTTGCAATACGGATTTCATTGCAATAGAGCCTCTCATAAATATTTTTTTTTGTATCTGAAGGTAATCAATGGGTCGACATAGTAATTAATGAGAAATTATTTATCAGAATCTATGAACGATTCTGAAATGTGACTCTTTTCAACGGTCAACCACGATAGTAGGTAATAGTTTGTAAGCTGCCCCATGACGTGAACTGGAACTTGTGTGCTCTGAAATTTATTCCCAAGTACTAGAAACAGATTTAAAGAATAACACTGTCTGACGAGAATTATGATAAGAAGAGCAGTCTTACGCTGAAGTGCAGCAACCGGTTAGTGATGGGGGAGAAATCGTATAAATCGTGGTGCCTTACTGATCATTAGGTATGAAATGAACTATGAACTTTTGATAGGTCCTATAACCTCCGAAAATGTATGTTACTGTCGGTTACTGATCATCGGATAACAAGCTCTTTTATCTGAGGAATACGAGGGGTGTCTAGAAAGAAAATTCTTATCGGTCGCCAAATGGAAACCATAGTGAAGATCCGATAAAGCTATGTACAGATGTGTTGGGCAGTGTCTCTAGTATGCCCGTCGATCACCTCACGTTGCACTTTGCATTTCTGAATGCACAGTGAGCACGTTAAGATGAATACAAAATGGTGTCTCCCGTCAAGTATGGGTGCCTGACAAGATATTTCCCCTGATGTTATGCAGCCAGCATAACATAAGTGTCATGCAGTTCCTATTTCATGCTAGTTCTCGGCCACAGACTACAAGGACAATGAGGACGCCCCTTCAGCGCTTTCGATGGTAAGTGTTTGATCACGCACCATAAAGCCCGGACTTTGGTCCCTCTGATTTCCATCTCTCTTCACATGAGTCGCTGGCTATGAATACAATTCTGGCACAGACAACGAACTGCAGACCAGCCTAGCGAAGTGGCGGAAAGCACTGGAGGCAGCCTTTTATAATGAGGGTATTGGGAAGTTTGTACAACGTTATGAAAAATGTCTACACTGGAGCGGCGCCTCTGTAGAGAAGTAGCTGGAAGGTACAACAACCTGTTTCAAATGAAACATATTTGATTTTCAAAGTAGTTTCCATTTAGCGACGGATCAGAACTTACTTTCTAGACGATCCTAGTATTTGAAGTGAAAGTTGTCTGCCTAGGTTGCCTGAACGTCCCAGAGGAAAAATACTTCAGTTTCGAACTTACCTTATGACTTGTTGAAAGGTAAGTTCAAAGGGAACACGCTGGTTCGGTGTGTCCTTTATATACCTGATTCTACAGATTGCGTTACCTCGTTGAGCGGCTACTTTCAGAAATCCAAAAGAATGCCGTGTCATATGACAAGATTATGAAGCAAATTAATACATGACAGTAGGCATATTAAACTGATTAAAGTTCTAATAGAGAACGGAAGCTACAATACAATTCAACCGTGATGGCTGTGTTCATGTACTGAAATGAACCAATTTTAGACTTCAGAGTCCCTCAAAAACCGTAGACAATAGTAATACTCCACAAGGAGCAAATCGGTTATTCAGAATGAGACGAACTTTGTGTAAGTCATTGCGATTTAAGATGCTTATCACTGAAGTTCTGAAGAGTGATAACTAGAGGGGTCCAACGTAACATGGCGGTGTGTAATGTAGCTATGATGCAGCGTGGCAAATAGCGTGCTGGAGTTTCTGCCAGCAGAAAACGTGTTTCTACTGAAATCCATAGAACAATGAAAGCTGTGTACGGTCATGACAGTGTCGACATAAGTTATTTGCGACTTTCGGTTGTTCGTGGTCGTATAATGAAGGAAATGGTAACCTCAGTGTGAAAGAGGTCACAGTGTATGTCGGCGCCCGGCAACCGACGACAGTAATGCTCAAGACCGTGCCATCAGCAGGTAATGTCATGCTTACAGTATTGCAGGATGCTCAAGGTATGGTACATTTGGAATTCACGCGTAAAGGCACCAGCATAAACTCTGAAAGGCATTGCAAGACCCTCAGAAAACTGAAAGCGCAAAATCGAAGAGTTCGTCTACACATAGAGGACCTTCTCCTTCATCATGAAAATGAAAGATCAAACACGAGCGCTGCGACATCTGGAACAACCAATGCCTTGGGTTCACTTTCATCGGTCGTCCTCCTTACAGTCTTGACATGATCCCATCAAATTTTCATCCAATAAAGGTTTCTCGGCTTCCAGCCACGTCAAGTGGTTTGAAACCCATAAGTTTACGGCCGAGTACTCCTCGCCCATTGTCAGGTGGTCACCACTTGACGATGGCCGAGGAGTATTCGTCCAGAAGCTCGTGGGTTTTCAAATCGTTTGACGTGGCTTGAAGCCCGATAAACCTTTATTACTATATATCCCAGTGAAACTGTGCACTCCTATAAATTTTCATCTGTTTCCAGAACTTAAAGAACACCTTCGAGGACGTCACTTTGATAGTGATGAAATGTGTAAGACGTCGCGGTCTACTGACCCTCGTTGCTTACATGTTCTGCCCTCAAAATCATGTCCCGCACATCAAGACGCTTCGTTCGAACCCAAACTCGATAAGATAAAGTCAATGTTGTATGAATTCATGTAAACGATATGCAATTGACAAGTAAGCGCACCGTGGTTGAAACACTTGAGGCTGTCGTGCGCACATACATTCCATACACGACGGTCACAGAGGCTTTTAGTTCAGGAGAGAGGCCGCACAACGGGACGCCAAGCCATTCAGAGGACGACCCAGCCCATGTCGGCCGGTGACCACCCATAGTGGACAGCGTGGGCCCGAGTGGGAAGGGGGAACAGCCCCGTGTTTGGCTTAAAAGCAAATTCCGCTACATTGTGTGGGAGCGGCCAGCCTACACATTCTTTACACATAGCACGCAGTTTCAGAGATTTTCACAGGGAGACAGCAAACGCCAAATGCCAAAGCTACAAGTTTCCGGATTGGTCGCCTTAAACGAAACGTCATTCTCCCGTTTTAGAAGAGCAATGCTGATTGGCAGACGATATTTCTGACGCCTTGAGCTGAAGGAATAATGGAAGAGACCGAAAGATATACCCCTTCACGTCGCTGTTGTCGCTCTTGGAGCGAGAACACGTAACAAGAGCGTGCGCGCTCGTACGTGTACTCGAAAGAGCGAGGAACAAGTCTCTTCTCAGTACTTCACTGGGAGAGCTCCTCTGTCGAGAGCGAATCAAAGGGCTACTCTATATTGAGTCCTTGCGATTAAGCGTTGTTTACTGTGTTGGCTGACACACTTATTGTGCGGTGTGAACGGACAGAGTTATAGTTAAACGCCTGCGAGCGAATTTTGAGTGGCATCACGGTGGACTGGTTATCTGACTGGTGTACCACGCCAATAGTTAGACTAGGGGCGAATAGGAATCCTTGACTTCACCAATGCATAGGGAGAGTTTGATTGGTGAAGGTCAATCCAGATAAAACGAGAGTTATCTTATTTGTCAGCAGCGAGCGGCGCAGACAGCAGTAATCACAGCTTACAGTATTGTGTGCTAAAGCTATTGCGAGCCCCATATTTCCTCCACAACAGTACACTTCACTGCATTTCACACGTGACAGCCTCGACCGTACCTAGCAACATTCTAAAGGATAATTATTCAAGTTGAGTAGGCGCGCCTCTCTGCCATTCTGCCAAGGCAACAAGGATCTTAAACTTTGTGTAGAAATTTCATTAGCGAATCCTATCCTTGAAAGGTAACTTCACATTCCGAAAAGAACCAGGATATAACTTGTTCAATTCATAACTAAAAGTGTCATTGTGATTTCTCAGAATTTTTGCAAAATAAATAATAACTTTGGTTAGTTTCATGTTTTTCTTACATGAACTAGCACTACTCCAGTACCCAAGTATCCCACTAGTTAGGTAAGAAATTTTGTGAATTTTTGTGTCATTTCCTTACAGCGGACGACTCCAGAAGATATTTATTGCTGAAAGTTTTTCAGGCATTTCTCTTTAGAACGTTAGGAGCGTCTGTCTGACTTCTGTAGTAGTGTGGGGGTGGAAATTTCATCTTGCAGGAGCCACAAGGTAAAGGGTACATCTCAGATTAATCCGTTGCGCAGAATAACAGATCAACCCCACACCTCAGAAGTGGTGCAAACAGAGGTGAGGCTGTGGCTCTGTCAATAGCGTCAAACATTCTACACTGACGGTATCAACAAGGTTGTCTCTCTTTTGTGTATATAGATTGAAGTGGCAAATGAAAATTGGTACCAAGGTCGGGAATCGGACCCTGCCCTGCTAATTACTAGGTAGGTGTGTTAGCTACTAAGCCACCTCGGCAACTGCAAGCCTCCCTCCTCGATCCGCCATTTACGATCGATGCTAAGGTGCTATTCCAGAACACGGAGAGCCTCAGCAATTCTGTTCATGTGTAAGGCACAATTTACAGTAGACTGTGGCGGCAGTGAGAATTTGGATCGAGGGGGGAGGTGTGTCAGGATAATGTGTGCAGTTGTGTGAACTGTTGTGCCAAGGTGGCTTAGTGGCTAACGCACCTGTCTCGTAAGCAAGAGCACGCGTTCGGTTCCAGACGTTGCTGCAACTTTTCACTTTCCGTTGCAGTCTATATACATAAAATCATATCCTTATGAGACCAGTAAAGCCTGTGAAATTGTGTCATTTATTTTGTAAAAGTTGTCTCTCGTGGTGTTCACCGCCTGGTTGACTGTGTTGAGAAATAAATATGTAGACAAAAAAATTAATGTGTATAATGTAAATAAATTTTGTTTTCTTTAAAAAGCTTTAAGAGTTTTCACATTAAAAAAACCGTGGAGGCATCAGTTGTCAGCGCGAACTTGTACATTCGTCCTTACGTTCTTCACGTTTGTGTGTATGATCATCCGGCGTGCCCCGGCGACTGCGACCCCTTAGCCTACTGAACGAGTTCCACGGTACCTGGGGCGGCCGCAATGCGCGCTTTGTCAGCCGACACCTCGGCATAAGCCAGCCGTGGCTGCTGGGTTAGGGGAGTGGAGGCAGAGGCAGAGGTGCGGGTGGGGCGGCTCGCTAAAATCGGGAACTGCGGCGATATATCTGGAATAGTGCGCCCTTTGTTCCGCGGGACAGGAATATGGCCGCCATTGAAGCAGCCGCTCCACTACATTTAGTGGCTGACGCATCGCAGCGCGCTGCAGCGCCGCGTGGATCGCTGCCCGTGGCCGCGTCTGCGAGTGGAATGGAATGGGAGGGGAAACTGTGCTACGTCACATCTGCCCCTCCCCCACTCCACTCCCACCACTAACTCCATTCTACCCCTGTTAGGCTCCACTTATACGTTATTACTGTCCGGAATTACGTATGCAGTTCTCTATGTGTAGCAAAAATTATATCGTACTGTCGCCCCGCCACCGTTTCCCGCGGGTAGCACTAAGAATCTACAGGTGAATGATTAGTCTGGCGTAACGGTAATACATTACACTGAGGTGTCGAAAGTCATGTGATAGCGACGTCCACATATACCAGGTGATCAAAAAGTCAGCATAAATTTGAAAACTTAATAAACCACGTAACAATGTAGACAGAGAGTTAAAATTGACACACATGCTTCGAATGACATGGGGTTTTATTAGAACAAAAAAAACAAGTTCACAAAATGTCCGACAGATGGATCTGGACAGCTAAACGTCAGTGACTGCGCATGACAATCGTGTATAAAAGAAGCTGTAATGAGAGAGAGAATCATATGCTCCAGCAGTCGCAGCATGTTGACGTTACCTGAAAAGGCGTTTTTAGTGAAGCTGTGTTATCAGAATGGGGAATGTGCTAGTTCAGCGTTAGGATCCTATCGCCATAGGAAGGGGATTCGAATGGGTAAAGGTCCGTTGACAAATGCAGCTGTGGCGACAATGATTTCCAAGTTCGAAGCCACGTGTTGTTTAGACGATGGACCCCGTAGTGGCCGACCGAGCACAAGGCGTAATGCTGCTGAGACAGTTCAGGAGGAAATGGAGACTGTAGCGGATTCTTCTACGCACGGGGAAATCAGTGCTCGTGCAGTCGCACGTCGCACCGGCATTCCATACACTACTGTTTGGTTGGCACTTAGGCGTACCCTTCGATGCTATCCGTACAAAATCCATCGGAATCGTGAACTGTTACCTGGCGATTTACTGAAGCGGAGGGCATTTGCGGTGTGGGCGTTTCAAAAGATGGCGGAAGATGACGATTGGTTGAGTAACGTGTTGTGGACCGACGAAGCTCATTTCACGCTCCGAGGGTCTGTCAACGCCCACAACTGCAGAATTTGGGCTACCGAAAATCCTAGAACTGTCGTGGAAACTCCATTGCACGACTAGAAAGTCACGGCATGGGTTGTATTTACCACATCTACCGTTATCGGGCCTTTTTTCTTCGAGGAAATGTGTGATTCTGGTTTTGTAACTGCTACCGTGACGGATGAGAGGTACGCCGATATGTTACAGAATCGCATAATCCCCAACCTCACTGATAAACACCTGCTGAAACGTACGATGTTTATGCAGGGTGGCGCTCCACCCCATATTGCTAGACGTGTGAAAGATCTCTTGCACGCGTCGTTTGGTGATGATCGTATGCTCAGCCGCCACTTTCGTCATGCTTGGCCTCCCAGGTCCTCAGACCTCAGTCCGTGTGATTATTGGCTTTGGGTTTACATGAAGTCGCAAGTGTATAGTGATCGACCGACATCTCTAGGGATGCTGAAAGACAACATCCGACACCAATGCCTCAACATAACTCCAGACATGCTTTACAGTGGTGTTCACAAGATTATTCCTCGACTACAGCTATTGTTGAGGAATGATGGTGGACATATTGAGCATTTCCTGTAAAGTACATCATCTTTGCTTTGTCTTACTTTGTTATGCTAATTATTGCTATTCTGATCAGTCGGACATTTTTTGAACTTTTGTATTTTTTGGTTCTAATAAAACCCCATGTCATTCCAAGCATATGTGTCAATTTGTACCTCTCTATCTACATTATTCCGCGATTTATTCAGACTTCAAATTTATACTGACTTTTGGGTCACACGGTACAAATGGCGGTAGTATAACGTAACACGGTTAAAAGGGGCCGTGCATTGGTGTAGCTGTCATTTGCACTTACGTGATTCTTGTGAAAAGATTTCCGACGTCATTGCGGTCACACGACGGTTATTAACAGACTTTTAAACAAAGAATTGTATTTGGAGCTGGAGGCATGGGACATACCGTTTTGGAAGTATTCCAAGATCCACACCGTCGAGGCCGTGCCAAAAATTTCAGGCATTACCTCACCACTTAAACGAAGTAGCCGACGGCCTTCACTTAGTGACCGAGAGCAGCGGCGTTTACCTAGAACTGTCAGTGCTATAACCAATATACAAGTAACATTGCGTGAAATAACCGCAGAAATTAATGTGGGACCTACGGCGAACGTATCCGATAGGACAGTGCGGCTAAATTTGGCGTTTATGGTCTACGGCGCCAGACGAACAACGCGAGTTGCTTTGCTAACAGAACGACATCGTCTGCTGTGGCTCTCTTGCGCTAGTGACCATATCGGTTGGACGTTATACACCTGAAAAACAGTGGCCTAGACAGATGGGTCCCAATTTTAGATGGTAAGAGCGGATCTTAGGGATCGAGTGTGGTGCAGACGTAATGCAGTCATGGACCCAAGTTGTCAACAAGGCACTGTGCAACCTGGTGGTGACTCCATAATGGTGTGGGCTGTGTTTACATGGAATGGACTGAGTCCTCTGCTCCAACTCGACTGATCGTGGACTACTTGGAGACCATTTGCAGCCATTCATGGACTTTTATGTCCCAAACAACCACGGAAATTTTGTGGATGATAATGCACCATGCGATTAGTTTGGAAGAACTTTCTGCACAATTCCAGCGAATGACTGACCTCTGAGATCGGATGACATGAATTCCATCGAACATTTATGGGATATAACTGAAAGGTTGGTTCGTGCACATATTCTGCACTGGCTGTATTTTAGCAGTTACAGACGGCTATGGAGACTGCTTGGCTCAACGTTTTTGCAGGGGACACGACTTGTGCGTCCGTGCGACGACGAGTTGCTGCGTATGCCGGGCAAAGGGAGATTCAACACGATGTTAGAAGATATCCCATGACATTTGTCACCTCAGTGTATATAGACATTTCCTCGTCAAACAGTTTCTCCGTTAGTATATAAAAATCGTTTCAAAACCCCTACAGTGCTTTTTGAGATTAGTATATACATACAGATATAAAAATGCGCCGTCGAACTTTAATAATATGTGTAGATATTTGCTTATCACAAGCGACCCACCCGGATAGTCGCTCGCATTAGCACACCTTTCTGGGATTCGTACTGATGTGGTTTTTAGGCGGTTTTGCACATCTGAATTCACAAATACCGGGCTGGTACCCACGTTGATCCTTATTTACTGGTACGAGGGTAGGCGAAAGCTCGATTTCATTTTACTAGGAGAATTTTCGGAAACTGTAGCTCATCCACAAAGGAGACGACCTATAGAACGCTAGTTTGACCCATTATTGAGTAGTGTTCCAATGTTTGTGATTCACACCCAGTCGGATTAAAGGGAGATATTGAAGCCGTTCAGAGGCAAGCTGCTCGATTTGATGTTGGAAGATTCAGTCAGCACGCAAGTATTACAGAGATGCTGCATAAACTCAAAAGGGAATCCCAGGAGGGAAGGCGATGCAGGGATGACGATGCTCTGTATGCGAGGCTCTATTTCTGAAATTTAGAGAACCGGCATTTGAAGCTGACTGCAGAACGATTCTACTATCGCCAACGTACATTTCGCTTAAGGATCATGACGACTCGAGACTTTGGGGTCTGTAATGAGGCTTTTACACAGTCGTTTTTCCCTCGCTCTATTTGCGAGTGTAACGGGAAAGGTAATAACAAGGGGTGATATGTGGTATCCTCCGCCATATAACGTAATGCTACTTGCGGAGTATGTATCTATATATAGATGTAGAAGGTCATCATGTTGCTCACGTGGACACGTTCCTTCAGCATGCGAGGGCCACCAGAATGAGTGACCTGCCTGTTCCCGCGACATGAGCCCAATCGAACCGGTGTGGGATCGATCGAAACGAACTGGTGTGGGAAGTCAACAATGATAGGCACTCTGTGTGACTTACACAAAATTGCCATTGAAGAGTGGGACACTTCGGTGGTATGCCTGTTTCTGGGTGAGGGGTATTCCGCCACGTACTGACATTCCATGGAAGTGCTGTGAAAAACTCACCATGGGAAACACATTATATAGTCATCGCGTTAGTGATTTATATATTTATTTATTTTCATGATCTCAACAGACTGTAAATGAACACATATGTATGCCTGATGCAAAACATTTGTTGATGTCTGTCGAAAGACTTGAAGAAAGCGATCAGAACCCCTAATCAGGATCTACGGGCCAATAATGCAGTATCATCGTTACATGTAAAATCTGAAATTTTCTCGGCGAAACAACTATTCAAAAAGATTTCGGGCTTGCAGCCGGTCGTCGTAAACTTCATTGCTCGATATTTCGGCTGGACAACTGCCAGCTACCTCCAGGTGAGCTGAAAAAGGACTGACGAAGACGTTCTCGGCTCCGACTTATATAGTGCGCTGATGGTACTGCCGAGCATGCGTTGCAGTCGCGGAGACAGAAGGACCCCATGGCCCAGCGACAACGCCCTCGGTAGTGGAACTGCAATACTCAGCTGCCGTCGGTATTGTCACTGTCCGCAGCTATCGAAGTCTTCTGGCGTCTTCGTCTCGAACAAAATTCGGAGATGACGGGAATCCACGCGTTATTCAGTTGGTAACCAGTGTCACTGTTCATCAGATTTCCCGTGATGCCTATTTCAACGGATTCTTTGATAATGGAGTCCCAAGAATTTGTCGCTGTGGCCAAAATCGAAGTTCTGTCGTACGCTATTGAATGTCCTTTGGAAATACAATGTTCCGCAACTGCAGACTCACTGCGTTGCAGTAGCCGAGTGCAACGTTGATATTTCGTGCAACGCTCTTGCACTGTACGCGTTGTCTTCCTATATGGGCCATACCACATTGACACGGTATTTTGTAAATTCCCGCCTTTCGCAGTAACAGATCATCCTGCACCGATTCTAGCAAATTTGAAATCTTGGAAGGTGGACGATGAACCATTTTCACATGAAAATTATTAAGAATCCTCGCTATTTTGAAGGAGATATTTACAAGAAGGGAAGAAAAGCTATGGGGTTGGCTGGCGCGTTCTCCTCTTTATCCACTTCCCGGTCCCTGGCTCTAGTTGAGAAGGCCCTGTTAATTTGCCGGGTCGAGCACCCATTGTCTCTGAACGCCGTCCTTAAATGTGCAAGTTCCTTAGGCAAATTCTCTGCCTACGACACCGTATGTGCCCTATGCACAAGGGTTTTAAGTACACTCATGGTTTGGGATGGGTGATGGCAACTTGAAGAATGCAAGTACAAATAAGTGTGAGTGGGCTTACGATAAACAGAATGTCCCATCGAGGCGTCATTCTTCCGTTTAACTAAAACATCATCGTTACATTTCGTACAGTTCCAAAGCGACCAATGCCTCTCAGAAATGGTTGACTACACTACTGGCCATTAAAATTGCTACACCGCGACGATGACGTTCTACAGACGCAAAATTTAACCGACACGAAGAAGGTGTTGTGATATGCAAATGATTAGCTTTTGCAAAACATTCACACAAGGTTGGCGCCAGTGGCGACACCTACAGCGTGCTGACATGAGGAAAGTTTCAGACCGATTTCTCATACACACAAAGCAGTTTACTGGCGTTGCCTGGTGAAACATTGTTGTGATGCCTCGTGTAAGGAGGAGAAATGCGTACCATCACGTTTCCGACTTTGATAAAGGTCGGATTGTGGCCTATCGCGATTGCGGTTTATCGCATCGCGACATTGCTGCTCGCGTTGGTCGAGATCCAATGACTGTTAGCAGAATATGAAATCGGTGGGTTCAGGAGGGTAAGACGGAACGCCGTGGTGGATCCCAACGGCCTCGTATCACTAGCAGTCGAGATGACAGGCATCTTATCTGTATGGCTGTAACGGATCGTGCAGCCACGTCTCGATCCCTGAGTCAACAGATCGGACGTTTGCAAGACAACAACCTACTGCACGAACAGTTCGACGACGTTTGCAGCAGCACGGACTATCAGCTCGGAGACCATGGCTGCGGTTACCCTTGACGCTGCATCACAGACAGGAGCGGCTGCGATGGTGTACTGAACGACGAACCTGGGTGTACGAATGGCAAAACATCATTTTTTCGGATGAATCTAGGTTCTGTTTACAGCATCATGATGGACGCATCCTTGTTTGGCGACATTACGGTGAAAGCACATTGGAAGAGTGTATTCGTCTGCTTCCACCATACGGTGCGTGGCGGAGGGTACCTCGTACCACAACTAGCATATTCTCTCCCTGTTCCACTCCCAAACAGAACGAAGGAAAAATGACTGCCCATATGCCTCTGTACGAGCCCTAATCTCTCTTATCTTATCTTTGTGGTCTTTCCGCGAAATGTAAGTTGGCGGCAGTAAAATTGTACTGCAGTCAACCTCAAATGCTGGTTATCTAAATTTCCTCAGCAGCGATTCACGGAAAGAACGCTTCCTTTCCTCTAGAGACTCCCACCCGAGTTCCTGAGGCATTTCCGTAACACTCTCGTGATGATCAAACCTACCAGTAAAAAATCTAGCAGCCCGTCTCTGAATTGCTTCTATGTCCTCCCTCAATCCGACCTGATAGGGATCCCAAACGCTCGACCAGTACTCAAGAATATGTCATATTAGTGTTTTATAAGCGGTCTACTTTACAGATGAACCGAAGACGACTATCAGCCTTCCCCACAATTGCCATTACATGCTTGTGCCACTTCATATCGCTCTGCAATGCTACGCCCAAATATTTTATCGATGTGACTGTGTCAAGCGCTGCACTACTAACGGAGTATTCAAACATTATAGGATTCTTTTTCCTATTCATCTGCATTACTTAACATTTATCTATATTTAGAGTTAGCTGCCATTCTTTACACCAATCACAATCCTGTCCAAGTCATCTTGTATCCTCCTACAGTCACTCAACGACGACACCTTCCCGTAGACCACAGCATCATCATCAAACAGCCGCACATTGCTATCCACCCTATCCAAAAGATCATTTATGTACATAGAGAACAACAGCGGACTTACCACACTTCCCTGGGGCACTCCAGATGATACCCTCACCTGCGATGAACACTCACCATCGAGCACAACGTATTATCGTATCACCCGGCGTAATGGTATGGGGTACCATAGGTTAAACGTCTCGGTGACCTCTTGTTCGCACTGACTGCCTTTTGAACAGTGGGCGTTACATTTCAGATGTGTTACTAGCCGTGGCTCTACCCTTCATTCGATCCCTACTAAACCCTACATTTTAGCAGGATAATGCACGACCGCATGTTGCTGGTCCTTTACGGGTCTTTCTGAATAGAGAAAATGTTCGACTGCTGCCCTGGCCAGTACATTCTCCAGACTCTCACCAACTGAAAACGTCTGGTCAATGGTGGCCAAGCTACTGGCTCGTCACAATACGTCAGTCACTACTCTTGATGAACTGTGTTATCGTGTTGAAGCTGCATGGGCAGCTGTACCTGTACACGCCATCCAAGCTCTGTTTGGCTCAATGCCCAGGCGTATCAAGGCCGTTATTACTGATTTCTGAGGATCTATGCACCCAAATTGCGTGAAACTGTAATCACATGTCAGTTATAGTATAATATATTTGTCCAATGAATACTCGTTTACCATCTGCATTTCTTCTTGGTGTAGCAATTTTAATGGCCAGTAGTGTAGTATTTTGTCCAGTAACGTTTTACGTTTGGTGGAAGGATAATGAAAGGTCGAAAGGTATTTCGAGTGCTGTTCGGTACGAGGATAACCCGCTCTCGCTTTTTCAGCTCTCTGGCTCGTTCCTTTGTACGTCCGCTGTAGGCGTAATCATTATACCTGTGCCCTCGCTGTGATCACGCAGTACACCAGTC
Source organism: Schistocerca piceifrons (assembly GCF_021461385.2). Lineage (NCBI taxonomy): Eukaryota > Metazoa > Arthropoda > Insecta > Orthoptera > Acrididae > Schistocerca > Schistocerca piceifrons. Next base: position 88,209,623 of record NC_060141.1, read on the forward strand.
CCCCACTCCCGACAGTTATCGCATCCGGTATCGCCGATGCGCCGGACAAGTGGCGTCATTAGCCATCGTTAGTTGGCTTTTTCATTAGCCGGCTCGCGCAGCCGACAGCAATATGAGGACCGGCGAGTAACGATGTCGGCCCCGGCGCGTTTTCCGCGCCGACGCGCGTCGCGCCGCGCAGAGGTCGCCACCGCCGCACACAGAGGCGGGGCGAGGCTAGCGCGCGCGCCGTCCGACCTGCGACCGTCACGTTTAATTATTGGCCGGCGCGCCGGAAGCGGAAGCGCGCCGCCACGGAGCAGTAATTGGCACCTCCGGTAATTGCCCTCCTCGCTCCAAATTAGTCCCTGCAGAATTCTGCCCGCCGGCCGGCCGTCTCCTCTGCCAGCAGCTTCTTCGCAAACCGCTGCTCTTTTCCCGCCCGGTCCGCGCGGTTCGGGAATGGTATCAGGTAGCACACATCCTCTAACAAATCCACTACCACACCCAGTGTCTACATACAAGGGATACCCCAGTGCGAGGTCGCAAGTTCAGTTTTTGGCAAGGCCTATCTGAAAGTGTTGTGTTAACAGTTATAGTACGAGAAAAGTTACCTGCTAATGCTTTAACAGTTGCATCAGAAGGGCGACAGAAAATGAGGGTCCAGGAGGTGCAGAGATAAACCTTACATGGGATGTTTTGTAGGGCGGGCAACCACAGCCAAACTTCGACATTTTTTCAGAGAAAATTCTGCACTGGCTGTATGAATGATTTTTATTAAAGCTGCGACCGGTTTCGCTCCACTTATCGGTGCATCCTCAGGCAATCTGTACAAAAAATAATGTAATGTCTGCGGCTTGTGGTCTTGCGGTAGCGTTGTCGCTTCCCGCGTACGGAGTCCCGGGTTCGATTCCCGGCGGGGTCAGGGATTTTCTCTGCCTCGATATGACTGAGTGTTGTGTGTCGATTCATTTCATCCTCATTCAGTCGCAAGTCGCCGTAGTGGCGTTAAAGAACTTGTGGAGCGGCGGCCGAACCGCCCCGCGAGGGGTCTCCCGGCCACCAATGCTATACACTCATATAATAATAATATAATAAGAGCTCATGTGAACTATTCGATCCCACAATTATGAGGTGTAAGTTAAACTTCTAAATATCCAGTTTTCTGAATGTAATAAGAAAGTACTCACATACCCTGTTTATGACATAGTAACGTTGAACATTGCCCTATAGCCACTCCCCACCATTCACGTCCAATATACCATCATCTGCTGAAAGCGGTAGTTAAAATTTAAAAATATATTTTAAAAAATTTTTAAATGATGGGAGCGTCAGTGACCTAGAAGATAAAAATTAATACGATGCTAATAAAACTCCCCTAAACACAAACGACGAAGGGTGGTACATTATCAGGAACAAACAGCGAAATGAGGGCCATGTAAACATATCAGAACATACCGTGCAAGTTGAGAGGAGCCGCGTGGCAGCGGACACAGCCTGACTGACTGGCCGAAACCCTGAAAGCACTCACGCAGTGGCGCGAGAATCGCCAGAGACCGGATGACGTGTACAAGGTGTGAAGAGTGGGGGGCGCTGAACATTTTATAAAAAATTCCTTATATCTATTTCTTTAAAAATGTCTAATCCATATTGTATTGTTTGTTAACCGAGGACCTAGAAACGTCGGAGAGGCTCCGTCCCCGCCGCAGCCGCAGTGGTTCCCAACCCCACGACGACTACCGCAGTCCACTTCACCCCTCCGCCGCCCCATACCGAACCCAAGGTTATTGTGCGGTTCGGTCCCCGGTGGACGCCCCCCAGGGAACGTCTCACACCAGACGAGTGTATCCCCTATGTTTACGTGGTAGAGTAAAGGTGGTGTATGCGTACGTGGAGAACTTGTTTGCACAGCAATCGCCGACATAGTGTAACTGAGGAGGAATAAGGGGAACCAGGCCGCATTCGCCGATGCAGATAGAAAACCGCCGAAAAACCATCCGCAGACTGGCAGGTTCACTGGACCTAGACACAAATCCGTTGGGTGGATTCATGCCGGGGACCAGACGCTCCTTCCCGCCCGGAAAGCCGTGTGTTACACAACACGGCCAACCGGGCGAGCCCTAATACCATATTAGGTGGCCAATATAAAAAAATGGGGAGTTAGTTAAAACCACAAGAATAATAAATTTTTGGTTCTGAATGCGTAAGGCCCGGAATACGCATAAAAATATAGTGGACAAAACCTACTAACAAGTAAGCTATTGTGGGTAAGGCTACCTCTTTATGTCATCAAAATTTTCTAAAAGACCCTTGTGCCTCAGATCGGTCTGGGCATTAATTGAGGAGCGAGGGGATTTATTCAGAACTCTGAAGATTTCAGCCTCTTCCATTACATTATTTTTTGTTCAGATTGACTGCGGATGCAACGATAAGTGGTGCGAAACAGGCTGCAGATTTAATCAAAATCATTCACACAGCCAGTGCGGAATTTTCTTCGAAAAAATGGCTTATATGGGATGTTCTGTTACACTTCACAAAATGGACTTCGTCGACATACAAGAAATGCCCAAGAAATGTTAACTTGCATCATCAACACCAAATGAAAATGGAGCACCACAGTGATCACAAAGGTTCGCACCATCGAAATCGAAGGCATACTCCTTGGGAGTTACAAACCATGCGGGATGTTCAGTTAGATATCCACACTTAAGAAATACATATAGAATCGCTTTTGGTGCAGCGAGGTAATAACATGAAATGTAATGACAAGCAACCGAATGCGAAACAGACTCTTGTGGAGCTTATCGTTGAACTGGCTACCTTGTAAGGCATAGCTGCTGACAGTATGATAATACGTTTTACAGGCAACGAATGAAGAAACGTCGAGAATCTGAACTTGTCCAGTGGCTCCAGGTGACGTGAACTGCATTGTCAAACACTTTTCGGTAGGGACAGTTTGATCGACAGGGGTATAATTTTTATACGCAGACCAGGAATCATACACAAAAAAGTTATTTTAACCAGCTACTGGCTGAAAGCTGTGCTCGTATCATAGTTGTTGTTCGCTTACGCGCCTTTTCCCACTCTTGTCTGCTGTGACGTAAATATTCCTCTCTGCCCTTGTAAGATCGTGCACGCGAGAAAGATTCGTAGGGGGCAAAAATGGTTCAAATGGCTCTAAGCACTATGGGACTTAACATCTGTGCTCATCAGTCCACTAGACTTAGAACTACTTAAACCTAACTAACCTAAGGACATCACACACATCCATGTCCGAGGCAGGATTTGAACCTGCGACCGTAGCAGCCGCGTGGTTCTGGACTGAAGCGCCTAGAACCGCTCGACCACAGCGGCCATCTCATAGGGGGCAGATAACTCCAACCTCTCACAGTACAGTAAATAACTTTCGAGCCAGTTTACCATCCAAATTAACAGTCGGCATAACTGAATACAAATGTGTTAAGGTATCGATGTTAGTTAATCTTGACACAATTCCCTTGGTACCTCTAATTTTCAGAATTCCTCTCATACGCAATTTCTCCTCAAATCCCGATTGGTCACAGTTGAAACAAATTCCTTGCTGAACGACGTGGTACGTTTGTTTATCTCATCTAAAAATTTTCTGGCGAACTCTACAGTTTACTGTTCATCGTCAAGTAATTTGTAATTTCGCTATCTTACGTCTTCCAGAAGAAGATGAAATGGGAGATAAGATACTGCGTGAAGAGTTTCACAGAGCACTGAAAGACCTGAGTCGAAACAAGGCCCCGGGGGTAGACAACATTCCATTAGAACTACTGATGGCCTTGGGAGAGCCAGGCATGACAAAACTCTACCATCTGGTGAGCAAGATGTATGAGACAGGCGAAATACCCACAGATTTCAAGAAGAATGTAATAATTCCAATCCCAAAGAAAGCAGGTGTTGACAGATGTGAAAATTACCGAACTATCAGTTTAATAAGTCACAGCTGCAAAATACTAACGCGAATTCTTTACAGACGAATGGAAAAACTGGTAGAAGCGGACCTCGGGGAAGATCAGTTTGGATTCCGTAGAAATGTTGGAACACGTGAGGCAATACTAACCTTACGACTTATCTTAGAAGAAAGATTAAGAAAAGGCAAACCTACGTTTCTAGCATTTGTAGACTCAGAGAAAGCTTTTGACAACGTTAACTGGCATACTCTCTTTCAAATTCTGAAGGTGGCAGGGGTAAAATACAGGGAGCGAAAGGTTATTTACAATTTGTACAGAGACCAGATGGCAGTTATAAGAGTCGAGGTGCATGAAAGGGACGCAGCGGTTGGGAAGGGAGTGAGACAGGGTTCTAGCCTCTCCCCAATGTTATTCAATCTGTATATTGAGCAAGCAGTAAAGGAAACAAAAGAAAAATTCGGAGTAGGTATTAAAATTCATGGAGAAGAAGCAAAAACTTTGAGGTTCGCCGATGACATTGTAATTCTGTCAGAGACAGCAAAGGACTTGGAAGAGCAGTTGAACGGAATGGACAGTGTCTTGAAAGAAGGATATAAGATGAACATCAACAAAAGTAAAACGAGGATAATGGGATGTAGTCAAATTAAATAGGGTGATTGGTGAGGGAATTAGATTAGGAAATGAGACACTTAAAGTAGTAAAGGAGTTTTGCTATTTAGGGAGTAAAATAACCGATGATGGTCGAAGTAGAGAGGATATAAAATGTAGACTGGCAATGGCAAGGAAAGCGTTTCTCAAGAAGAGAAATTTGTTAACATCGAGTATAGATTTAAGTGTCAGGAAATGGTTTCTGAAAGTATTTGTATGGAGTGTAGCCATGTATGAAAGTGAAACATGGACGATAACTAATTTGGACAAGAAGAGAATAGAAGCTTTCGAAATGTGGTGCTACAGAAGAATGCTGAAGATAAGGTGGGTAGATCACGTAACTAATGAGGAGGTATTGAATAGGATTGGGCAGAGGAGAAGTTTGTGGCACAACTTGACTACAAGAAGGGATCGGTTGGTAGGACATGTTTTGAGGCATCGAGGGATCACAAATTTTGCATTGGAGGGCACCGTGGAGGGTAAAAATCGTAGAGGGAGACCAAGAGATGAATACACTAAGCAGATTCAGAAGGATGTAGGTTGCAGTAGGTACTGGGAGATGAAGAAGCTTGCACAGGATAGAGTAGCATGGAGAGCTGCATCAAACCAGTCTCAGGACTCAAGACCACAACAACAACAACAAGTTCCACTGGTCCGACAGGTATGATGAAATATGTAGCTCGACGCCTGTTTCAGTATCAATGCCACATGTGACATACGTATCGTCATCATTGCACTTCCCATGTGTATTGTCCGCACAATCGAGTGTATACGACACCACACATTCCTCTAACTCATCTTGCAGAGGCGCCAGTATTTCATCTCCCACTTCTTTCTCACTCTGCAAAATTCCTTGTGTTCCTTTGGGACGAAATGTTGACTTCGGCAACTGTTATTGTAGATATAATCCGATATTTGCTTTGTTCATCATTGCCATTGCTCTGCTTTGTATGAACAGCGCTAGAGCGGGCGTCATGTAACTAGGCGCGTGAGGACTGGATGCGAAGTAGCACGAACGTCACGTGATCTGCCGACCAATAAGAGTCAGTCAGCCATAGCGAGCGCCCGATTTAATGTCGTTCTGTGCGGAGCAAGTTTACGACTGGTTTTAGCATCGTGTGTGGTACTTTTTCGGAAGTTACTGCAAGACATGGTGGTAATATGAGTGGCAACAGCAAATCTCACCCAGTATTACACAGGCAGTTTATCCAGGTCCCATCTCCTTAAATTCCCAACTTTTTGCAGTTTCTTCAGTTTTAATCTACAGTTCATAACCAATAGATTGTGGTCAGAGTACACATCTGCCCCTGGAAATGTCTTACAACTAAAAACCTGGTTCCTGAATCTCTGCCTTACCATTATATAATATATCTGATACCTTCTAATATCTCCAGGATTCTTCCATGCATACAACCTTCTTTTATGATTCTTGAACCAAGTGTTTGCTATGATTAAGTTATGCTCTGTGCAAAATTCTACCAGACGGCTTCCTCTTTCATTTCTCTCCCCCAATCCATATTCACCCACTATGTTTCCCTCTCTCCCTTTTCCTACTCTCGAATTCCAGTCACCCATGACTATTAAATTTTCATCTCCCTTCACTACCTGAATAATTTCTTTTACCTCATCATACTTTTCATCAATTTCTTCATCATCTGAGAGCTAGTTGGCATATAAACTTGTACTACTGTGGTAGGCATGGGCTTCGTATCTATCTTGGCCACAACAATGCGTTCACTATGCTGTTTGTAGTAGCCTACCCGCACTCCTATTTTTTTATTCATTATTAAACCGACTGCTGCATTACCCCTATTTGATTTTGTATTTATAACCCTGTATTCACCTGATCAAAAGTCTTGTTCCTCCTGCCACCGAACTTCACTAATTCCCACTATATCTAGCTTTAACCTATCCATTTCCCTTTTTAAATTTTCTAACCTGCCTGCCCGATTAAGGGATCTGACATTCCACGCTCCGATCCGTAGTACGCCAGTTTTCTTTCTCCTGATAACGACGTCCTCTTGATTAGTCCCCGCCCGGAGATCCGAATGGGGGACTATTTTACCTCCGGAATATTTTACCCAAGAGGACTCCATCATCATTTAACCATACAGTAAAGCTGCATGCCCTCGGGAAAAATTACAGCTGTAGTTTCCCCTTGCTTTCAGCCGTTCGCAGTGCCAGCACAGCAAGGCCGTTTTGGTTAGTGTTACAAGGCCAGATCAGTCAATCTTCCAGACTCTTGCCCCTGAAACTACTGAAAAGATTGCTGCCCCTCTTCAGGAACCACACGTTTGTCTGGCCTCTCAACAGATACCCCTCCGTTGTGGTTGAACCTACGGTACGGCCATCTGCATCGCTGAGGCACGCAAGCCTCCCCACCAATGACAAGGTCCATGGTTCATAAGTTTAGATTAAAGACCGCAATTTTCAGTCTTTAGAAATCACAAGACGATACACTTTAGAGATATTTGTTTTGAATAACTTGTATTTACCTTCTCTTATACAATATGGTGATTGTCCGCAAGGATTATCTCTCTCTCCTTTTTACAGCCTTTATACATTCACATTACATACGTCGATTAAGAAACTTTTCTTTCTCTACTGACCAGTACGAGAGCAAAAATCCGCGCAGACAAAATGTCTTACATAGAATAAGTTCACACTTAACAATCATATATAGTTTCGTAGTACAAACAGTGCTAGTTTATTCCGTGCACTAGAAAGTCTTTGATTAATTGAGCACAAAAATTAAAATAATAAAATTATAATTACATTTTTAATATCGTTAATTCTTCTTTATATCACAAAAATAAGGTTTGACGTCATCGTAATATTATTTTTCGTCGTTGTAGCACTATAAATTGAATGGTAAAGATCTGGAAATAGGAAGTAGACTTATGGGTGTTACTGTGTGCCGACATTGGCCAAGGGGACAGATCGGCAACAGGGCACAACAGGCGTGTGTTGTAGGTAGTCTAGCTGCTCACGAGAAGGCGAGGCATAAGGCGTCAAGCGACGGTTTGCGTTACACTGCGAGAATGACAGCGCCCATATCTATCTCGTACCGGCTACGCTGGCCGGTATTATGTACCGTGGCTAAATGGAATAGGGAAAAGAATGTGAGGAGGGGCTGCCCTACTGTACATGCATGTTTTACAATTGGGTTCTTGTGTCCCAGACTTAGTTTTAAGAAACAAGTACATAGATGCAGAATACAAAATACAACTATACAGGTATATGGCAATTAATACAAACGATTACAATATAGCTGTACAAGTCGAAATTAACATAGAAACACATGACCAGAAGCTGCAGTGGCGGTTTATAAGTACTGTTCGGAATGGCGGCCACGATGTGTGTGGCGAAGTTGAACTCTTGGCAGGAAGGATTGCTGAACACGATCCAACATGTCTGTATCTCTTTGCGTCATATCACCGGCATGTTGTATTCTGCGTTGAAGGGTGTTGACATCAACAACCTCTCCTTCATAAATCACAGATTTCAGATGGCCCCACAAAAAGAAATCCAGTGCATTCAGGTCTGGCGATCTTGCTGGCCATGCTACAGGGCCTCCACGACCGATCCATTTCGAAGGGAAGGCATTGTACAGGTGTCGTCGCACTGTACCGCTTAACTGAGCGGAGGCACCATCGTGCATGTACCACAGGTTCATAGGAGAGGCCAAACTAACGTCCTCCAACAACGTAGCATCCAGGAAAGGCAGATACCGCTCTCCTGTAAGCATTTGTGGTAGCACATGTGGCCCTATGAGATGGTGATCAATAATACCACACCAGATATTGACACCGCATTGTTGTTGGGACCCTCGTATCACTGCGCTGTGCAGTGTGTCTTCCGCCCACTCGTGCCAATTATGCGAATTCACTATACCCTCCTTAGTGAAATTGGCTTCGTCGGTGAACAGTATTGTTCGTGAAAAATGCTGGTCGTGTGTCTGACGCTATAGAATAAAGTTGCAGAAGTCCAGCCTCTTCTGGTAGTCTTCCGGCAATAATGCCTGTACCTTCTGCATGCGAAATGGATGAAAATGGTTTCTATGGAGAACTCACATAACATTAGATTCTGACATTCCGATCGCAGTGGCGAGTGCCTGACGCTTATTGTTCGGTCCTCCGCAACAGTATTTAACACTTTTTCTTCGTCATCCCCACTGTACCTCGACGGTCGGCCACGACCATTAAATCCTGGAGGCGCTACACACGCACCATACTCCCTTCAGCGCCTGTCCACAGAGTAAAACGTTTTTTAGGATGGAAGGCGCCGGATAGGAAACTTCTCGTGATACAGTTGCCTTGCAACGTCAGCTCTTCCATCTGCAAGTCAATAGGTGAGGTGGATGTCGGCGTATTCCTCGTTTGTGAAACTTGCCCTGGTACTGTATTAACACTGTGACGCGACCGTTATTAGCTGTCGACACGGCGAGTATATGGCGGAGTGAGCAGCGCAGAGGTGTCGTAAACACGTCATTCACGCCGCGGTTTTACTTCCGCCGTTGACCACTCTTCCCGCTTAAGGGACACACACTCCCTAACAAGGGACTGTATACTCCGTTACCGCCGGCAACGAGTGATTCACAAGTTCTGATACAATTTCACATACATTACGATAGGATTGGTTTTTCTCGTATCTTTCAAACGCAGTCGGATACAGATCAGCTCATTGGTGTGTCGTGTGTTGTATCTATTGGTGAATGACGTGTCGTGATAGTGAGGCTCGTCGGTATCTCGTTCAATGGTTAACAGGTGTTTTTGTTTTAGGTAGTCGGCCGATGTGGCCGAGCGGTTCTAGGCGCTTCAGCCTGGAACCGCGAGACCGCAACGGTCGCAGGTTCGGATCCTGCCTCGGGCATGGATGTGGGTGATGTCCTTAGGTTAGTTAGGTTTAAGTAGTTCTGAGTTTTAGGGGACTAATGACCTCAGATGTTAAGTGCTATAGTGCTCAGAGCCATTTGAACCATTTGTTTTACGTACACAGTACACCGAGGAGAACGAAATTAACAACGGTGCGTCACGTGTTACGCATAGCAGCAGGCGGTCTTCGACATATTATTCCTCATTTATGACTCACCCTGTGTAACATTTCAGGATATGGTTCAGAGAGAGAAACAGGAATGTTTTAGCTGCTACACTCACATAGGTACATAGTTTCGATCTAGAAAGGCTACGAAGTTTTAATCATCACTATGCGCTAAGAAAATTTCGCCAGGGGATACTATTATGTTTGCATTTTGTATAACCAACAAATTAAATAGCTAAATATTCTTGCAGCGTAATACACGTATTTAAATTTGTTAAGACTCTTTGTTTATACCTTTATCTTAACAAATGATCTGTCAAAAATCAAAGTAAGGTGTGCTTCAGTGTTACTGAGCTACATAAGCAATTTTCTTTTTATAGGTCTTTGCAATTTACTGAATTTCATTTATAAGTAAAAGAATTTTATCTTTACTTTACTCAAAAATTGGGCTTACAAAACTTTGGTATTTATGCAATGCAAGTTCGTCCTTTTTCCAAAACGTATTTACTCATTTCACATTACTTACCACAAACAGATTTAGAACATTGAAGTCCTTAGATTTGTCTGAAAACATGTACTTCAGCACTTCTACTACGTAAATCATACAATACATTTACCTTCTCCTTAAAAGTTATTCCACAACTGTTATTTTCAGACAGTTATTCAGAGACGAAACTCAGCGCTTGTAGGTACTGAATAACACGCTTCAAATGCTTTTGTAACAAATGTACTCAGAATAATCAGACACCATTAAAGACCTTATATAGGCGAAAGATTAGAAATAAAATAACAGGATGATAAAAATTTATGTTTAAAACAATAATTATTCAGAAAACTTTAATTTTGGATTAACGGTTCACGCTTCTACAATTATTATGCGGTTCGTAATCTGTTAGCTGTAGTCTTTGGGTGTGACGGATAGTAATGGCGGCTACATTACCAATGGTACGATGTACAAGTTCCTTGAAGTACGGACTAATTAATTCTTTTTGGCGTCTTTTTAACGTCCGTAACACAGCCCAACAACTTGTACCAAGGCCGTAATAATTCAGCAGTCCTCATCCGAGACTACTGTGCAACGACTTCCAAGCAAGGCATCGTCTGCCTCTTTCACTGCTGCCTACCGACTGTGTCCCCTGGTTCCCGCTAACAGGTAGCGCTCCAAAAACCCAAGGCACATTTCACGCTTCCCACTGTAACTTCCGTACAGTACAAAAGTACATCTTTTACGTAACACACAACCTACACATTGCCCATAAGCGTGTACCCTTTTATACAGATAACAATGTACACAAACATATAAAATTACATACACGAACATTTTCATTTCGTTAATACATGACAAATTATTGTTTACTAATTTAATCATTTCACATATTACTTTACCTAAGTTGCAAACAAACATTACAAAGCATTCTAATAACATCACATATGTCACACTTTCCATATAGTCTTTGCATACCATAGTTATATTACCCCAAATGGCAAAAATATTATAAAATACATGACCTACTGAATAAAAGTGTTACAAAGAAATGGTTCAAATGGCTCTGAGCACTATGGGCCTTAACTTCTGAAGTAATCAGTCCCCTAGAACTTAGAACTACTTAAACCTTACTAACCTAAGGACATCACACACATCCATGTCCGAGCCAGGATTCGAACCTGCGACAGTAGCGGTAACGCGGTTCCAGATTGTAGCGCCTAGAACCGCTCGGCCACTCCGGCCGGCAAAAGTCTTACACAACTTCGTTTTTTTTTTTTTTTTTTTTTTTTTTTTTTTTTTTTTTTTTTTTTTTTTTTGTGATAGAGATTAGTCACCTGTCTGTAGTGTAGTCCCAGTCTAAGGAATGAGAACCTTTCATTACATTTTACATTATGAAGGGCTTACTTTAGGTTCAGAAGTGGTAGTTCGTATATTGATTCTTTTGTCAGTCTGCCTTTCATCACCAAGATCAATATCAGAATTAGTTCTCCGATATATCTTCTTTGCTGAAACGAAATATCCTCGTTCAGTGTTTATTATTTGGCTGCATATATCAATAAAGGAGCATATACACATAGTACATAACTAAAACAATATTAATCACATTACAGATACATGACTTTGTTCATAACTGCGATGCGTATTCTTACCATCAAAAATAAAATTTAGTCGTCATCTGCTCAAAAATTTGTTGAATTCACCTTGCCGGCTTCAGCAGATTAACCAGTCATCTTAAGAAGTTGGATAGAGACTTCAGGCATAGGTTGTTAAAACCAATAATTTAGTGAAAGAAAAGTGTAACACGTATGTTAAAGCAATAGCTGAGCATCATAAAAACCACATACCACCGTTAAAGGAACAATGAATAGCGTCAAATAACAAAAAGCCATAATGTATATGCGATGAGTAGCAACCAACAACTGTCACATAGCAAATAATACATAACACATGCGACCAACAGACTTATAAACTGAAGTGAACTATCACCCTTATATGTAAAGTAGAAGCACCAACATATACATAACCTTAATAAAAGTGTACAAAATCGGATTACTAGCATCCACTGAACTGTATAAAACCACATAAAAAGTGTTATGTAAGCACATAAAAAGACAAACATTGGATCGAATACTGAACGACCAATCAAGTAAAAAAAATAAAATACATGTAGAAGAAGCTAGTATAAGGCGGGTAAAGGATTCTGTTTCATTAACAAATGATGGTGGCGCCATGGGCAGATGGAGTAGTGGCAGACCAGTGAAATTTTCAGTAGCCTGTAGACGAGGCCGGGAGCCGGATGCGAGTTAGCGGAAATGCAAGTTAACTGAGCTGCACTCAGGCTGCGATGCCGGTGAGTCGAGACCGCCGACCCGGAAAAGTGCAACGCATTCCAGACCATGTTTACAAGTTGACTTTCTGTGCGGAACTCGTGTCTTTACCTCATGTAAAGGATGATTAAAGCAGTACGACAAATATTTGAAAGTTAGTTGAATGATACGTGTCATCTTTTACTAATGCAAGGTACTGGTAGGATCAGCTTCGTAAAATAACTCTTTTCTGATTTCCTAATCCCAAGAATGACTATGGAAGTAGAGCCTATTTTCGCTTGCCTCGAGCAAGTAAAAGCACAACATTACATATTAGTGGGCCAAATTTATTTAAATATTAACTAAATAAACTAATGAAAAGGCGCCACCTCGCAGATCATTTGATGATTTAATACAATATCAATGCATATATTGGATATACAATAATCAAGATAAATTTCATTGAAACATTATTAAAGGGGAGGTGCAAAATGACTATTTTAAGGTGCAAGGGAGTCGAGTAGCGCTGAGAGATGTAATAGCAACGAATTTAGCAATAATTAACATTTATTTTCTCATTAAAATATCACGCACATACACAGATATTAAAACACAATTATTTTGAATGCTGGCTCGTGAATCTTCACACATGGTGCATTATACAACGTAATAACTGAACCAATACTTGTAGGAGCAAGTCAGCTAAATTACTGGTTACAATTTATCACGATCACACACGCCAAGTTCATACTGATTGCCGGCCGGTGCGGCCGATAGGTTCTATGCGCTTCAGTCAGGAACCGCTCGACCGCTACGGTTGAGGGTTCGAATCCTGCCTCGGGGATGGATGTGTGTGATGTCCTTAGGTTGGTTAGGATTAAGTAGTTCTAAGTTCTAGGTGACTGATGACCTCAGATGTTAAGTCCCATAGTGCTCAGAGCCATTTTTGAACCATACTGATTACTCACATAACAAAAGTTAGAATTTAGAAGAAATCTTCTCTGCTCCAAATGTAAGCTCACTTACTGACTTTAGCGGTCAGTTTCAGAGAACAAAGCCCAGTCCTTAAATTCCATACAACTCGGTAATTTTGTAAATTAATTTAAAAAAAGACGAGCACATATACTCTGCGATGAAACTAATGCTTCAGTTCGAACGCCAGAGGTGTTCACGTCGAATTGGAGGCTCACGGTTTACTAAGAAACCATGGGACAAACATTACACAAAGCAGAATGAGATTTTCACTCTGCAGCCGAGTGTGCGCTGATATGAAACTTCCTGGCAGAGGTTCGCAGGAGAGATTCTGTAAAGTTTGGAAGGTAGGAGACGAGGTACTGGCAGAAGTAAAGCTGTGAGGACGGGGCGTGTATCGTGCTTGGGTAGCTCAGTTGGTAGAGAACTTGCCCGCGAAAGGCAGAGGTCCCGAGTTCGAGTCCCGGTCCGGCACACAGTTTTAATCTGCCTGGAAGTTTCATTACACAAAGCACACCATACATTCACACATGATACACTAAACTAACTAAACGTGTACAACACGTGGCCGCACCGCTCGTCCGCGTCAAATTGCAGTTTCACAAAAGGTATCATCGAATATACTGAACACTGATGAAATTAAAACCTTTCCCTGACTTAAATAACTGGTGCGACATGATTATCAATGCCACACACCACAGTGACTACCGTAAACTCAAACAAAGCTAAGTCTTACACACTTCATCTTAGCAACGAGTGATACTACTAAGAGCATACTCACTCACCGGCATCCTAGGGAAGAGTAAAGCTAACCTTCCCCGTCGACGAGGTCTATACAGCAGCCCGGAAGGGCCCAGAGAGAGTAAGCGGTTTCTACCTCTACCAACCTCACAATGGGTGCTGACCAGTAGTCACTATTGCCTCTCTAACCCAACGAAACGGTAGTAAACGCTCTACACAGAGGTTGGTTAAACTGCCCTTAACATTCAAGGAAACCGCCTGGTAACTAAGAAAAGCCGAAGTGCAGCTACAGACAAACCACACATTCATACCAGCAGACGACCGCAGGGACAGGACAGACATGACACGAATACATGATAATTGATTACGCAGATACATACAGAACATAGTAATGAGTTTGAAATTGAAAAACACATTCTCCTTTGACGTTGATATGCCACTGTAATATCACGTACTCTCGTTCACCTTTCTCTCCAGTCGTAGTCATACCGAACATTTAAGTCGTTAAGAATTGTAGCAAACCCGAAGGTTGCTTTCCAAGATCAATGGAACGGTTCATACCGAGACGTTTCATAGTATACCGTTATAATCTCGTAATGTAGATATTTTAGATAGTTAGCCTGTGAGAACTGAACACCGTTACACTTTTATGCTTCTCAACAATTCTACATTTGTTTTAATAAACTTCTTAATTTTTTACTCATCTTTGTAGAATACCTTCATAGTCCATCTCCTATCTGAAGTCGGCTTACGTATGATTTAAGCCTCTGTCAGAACTGCATAATATGACAGATTAATCTGTTGAAACCGGTCAACAGAACTTAATAAACTTTATGTGAAGCAGACATTGATTATTATTTAGGAGAAAAAATTGATAGTTTTATCCAACGATTATTCAAAATAATTTTCAACCTTAAATGGCAAAATAAGTGGTATGGAATCAGAGCGCCGGCAGCTACAGTTCGTTAGCCTGCAAAACATGGACGCAGACTCTTTTGCGTCGCTAATTAACAACGTAAACAGACGGGATTTGTCAGTTTCGTCTAATTACTGCCTTGTTTCGTAACCAGCTCCGTATCCGCTATTTGCCGACAGGACATGCTAACCTCTACAGGAACATGCGTTTTAATTAGCTCTGCCTCGTTAGTCCGGCATTTACTAATTGGTTGACATACAACTACAGTTATAACGTGCTGCTAATTATTACTATTTTATCAGTATTACCATGTTATCAGGACAGCTCTCCCACGACTCTTAGAGATTACAACACACACTTTTGCCGCGACACTCCAGACGGATGCATACGGTTCGTATATCCTGGCAGTTCAGTAAAGATTTTAACCAACCCAATTTCACGCACTGCGGACGTAGAGGCATTATAAGGCACATATCAAAAGACCTTGTATTAATATGAAATCCACTTTTTCTCTACGGTATCTCATGGAGTAAGGCTTTCTTAAGGCAATTTAATGGAAATTGGCTGTGTGCCTGCCTATAGTATAACCTTCTGCCATCCTTCATGCTCCGAAACATGAAATAATTTTAATTTGCTTGAGAAAGTAGCGCTACGACACCGATAAAAAGTAGTTCAAAGTATTTTTGTGTTATAATTTCCAGATTAGCGAGAAGATCTACGCACACTGGAATAATAATTCGACATATCCTAGAGTATCCTGTAATACGTCAACAAGTTTATTCATGAATTCCATATTCAGAAGGTATTCACCCACTGATAATTAGATCCTGTGGTACTACCAATTTACGGGGAAGATGATTACTATTCATTCGTTGTTTTCAATAACCCGCCAGAATCGCCATGTGCGTTAGGGTGCCGATTCCTGGATTCGGGGAGGTGCACCGACCCCGAATCGAATCCACCTGGCGGATTAAGGGAAGGTTCTTGTCGAGACACACGAAAAATGGCTGGTATTTAGAAATTTTTCGCACAATAAATGTTTTTATTTAAATAAGGATTTTACCTGTTTGGCTGTTGCTGGAACCTATAAAAATAGGAAATTCTTAAGTTAAAATGAATTTGGAGGCACATGATGGGGTTTAGAAAACTAACTCGAAAAATGAAAATGGCAGCTAATAGAAAAACATTTGAATTTATTTATGTATAGCTCTAAGTTCGAATGTTTTAAAAAAACATTCTAAATTCGAATAAAAAAGCTCTCGCTAATGTTTCCTGAACAAGTTTCTTTTTCTTTGGTAATCAAAAGAATTGTTTAATCATTTGAGGCCCAGAGCACTTCGCGTGATGAAAAGTGTTTTTTCGAGAAAAATGCGTTTAAAGTATGGAGTAACAAAGAAAATGTTCTTTCAAAACTTACTTTTAATCTTCGATCCCAGGACCATACGACCATGGAGGCATCTTCCTCTTCCTCGAACTTGCTCTGGATCTGAATTTTTTTCAATCCGAGCTTCTTTAACAAATTAAGAAATTCCTCGCTCCGCAGCTACTACGCGTTTCCTGTTAGGTAACTCCGCGAAGTTTTTGCTCTTTGTCCATATGACATTTCCTAACAAATGGTTCAAATGACTCTGAGCACTATGGAACTTAACTGTTGAGGTCATCAGTCCCCTAGAACTTAGAACTACTTAAACCTAACTAACCTAAGGACATCACACACATCCATGCCCGAGGCAGGATTCGAACCTGCGACCGTAGCGGTCACGCGGTTCCAGACTGTAGCGCCTAGAACCGCACGGCCACACCGGCCGACCCAGCCGGCTTTCCTAACATGTTCATGGTTAGATTAATAACCTTCGTTGAATATGTCTCCAGCTATATACGCTGCTATTTCAACAGTCTTTGAAACACGATTAAGAAATTTCGGTACCAGTTGCCAGATGCATCTGTTGAAGATCTAATTCATCAAGCACCTACAGCAGCCTATAGTTATGTCGACGCATGGTTTCATTCAACACGTTCTAACTTCTAAAACATATTCATAATAAAAAAATTCTTTTTCAGGAATAATCTATACGTTTCAGGAATGCAAATTATGTACAATAGTTTTTTCAGCGCTCTCGACCATTACCTTCCCTTAACAACGAAGACCAGTATGCCGGCCAGCATTGATGTGGTTTTTAGGCGGTTTCCCACATCCGACCACTGGAGACCGAACCGCACAATAACCCTGGTGGGATGAGTGCACTCCTGTGGCCTGTTGTGGGGTTGTAAACCACTGAGGGCTACTGTGGGGCAAAGCCTCTCCGTCGTTTCTAGGTCCCCGGTTTAATATGTACATAGAGACCTTTAAACATTTGATGTAAATAAAAACGTAGTTTCATTAGAGTACTTGTCATTTTAAATAAGATAAAATGGTGTGACAGGTTATTTTTTTACTCGCAACTGAGGTTGTAAACCACTGTACGCAGCGTACAGTGACACCTCGCCATACTTCCGCTAGGCGGTCGGCATTACGTTTATAAGCAGCTTTATGGATTTCGCCTGCAATATTACCAACGACAACCACACAATTTATGTCATGATTCTAGCACAACTCGGCAACCAGAAAATGTTCAAAGAACGGAACTGGTCTAACACAATAAGTGTGTAATAATTCAGATGAGGTGGTTCTTATTAATAATTAAGAATAATAGAATTATGTTGCCATCCGAATAAGAGAGAAAAGAGCTAAGGATAGAGGAATGATGTACGTAGCATAAAGCCTTTCATTTAATTGGACGCTTTTAATAGCCTCGGGTAAGGGAGAACGCAAAAGTCGTGTTATTTATTTAATTATGATGGATATCGGTCCCCGATCCTTATCGTTCTGCCTCCTGTTGAGGGTCTTGAGTAGTTTTGGAAGTATGACTGATTTCTCTTTAGGCAGAGACAGAAAGGGAGTGGGTTGTGCAACCAACTTAATAGCTTAACTACTGCAGGAGGGATCTGCGACAATGCAGAAACAGGTGGTACTGTTCATGGTTGGTAACAGGTATGAATTTCCACAGCTGCCGTTAGGGAAGCGTGGCAGGGGGGAACGTTTAAAAGGGGGAGGGTGTAAAGCAACCGGGGACGTGCTGCTCCAGAATCTCGTAGTCGAGAGATGTATGGTTGGCGCTGTGCTCGACGTGTGAGCATTCACTTCTCTCAAAGGCGTCATTAGTACCTAGACTATCGCTAGTGCTGGACTTGGTGATTTAATTCGCGTAATCATGTTGAATTTCGTTCGCTGAATTAGTCTAAGTAAAATTTCAGAAGGCCTTATGCACTTACTTCGTTCTGACCTGATTGTCGATGCACCTGCGGTCCGATCTTACTTTAGAGTTAATTCCTAACGTTCTCTTTCTTATCTTTAAGTTTCAATTAGTATGTTAGGAAAATATCTGTTAATTTATGGGATATTTTCATAAAGATAACCTGACATGGAATTTTCATATCGAAGGTATACTTACATCACAGTTTTAATCTGCCAGGAAGTTTCATATCAGCGCACACTCCGCTGCAGAGTGAAAATCTCATTCTGGAAACATCCCCCAGGCTGTGGCTAAGCCATGTCTCCGCAGTATCCTTTCTATCAGGAGTGCTAGTTCTGCAAGGTTCGCAGGAGAGCTTCTGTAAAGTTTGGAAGGTAGGAGACGAGATACTGGCAGAAGTAAAGCTGTGAGGACCGGGCGTGAGTCGTGCTTCGCTAGCTCAGATGGTAGAGCACTTGCCCGCGAAAGGCAAAGGTCCCGAGTTCGAGTCTCGGTCGGGCACACAGTTTTAATCTGCCAGGAAGTT
This sequence comes from Schistocerca piceifrons, assembly GCF_021461385.2. NCBI lineage: Eukaryota > Metazoa > Arthropoda > Insecta > Orthoptera > Acrididae > Schistocerca > Schistocerca piceifrons. Next base: position 88,228,469 of record NC_060141.1, read on the forward strand.
TCATGACGAGTATAGTCTGCAAGAATCGAGTACACCTATTGCGTCGTTTGCAGTTGTCTACAGAATGTTGAAATGCATCCGCCGTGTGCGAAATCAAGTGAAATTCTGTTGGGATCACTATTCGTTATCTGGTCATCACTTCGATCGTCCGTAACGTGTGTAGATGATAAGAACGGGTCTCCCTAGCACACAATGATGGTGAGTAAAATATTAAATGATGCAGTATAAAGGTAGGGAGATTTCCATAGCGTGTGTAGATTAAATTCAACTACTGTCCAAAACGAAATCTGGTATTTTGCGTGGTCTCTCGCCACTAAGGGTGTAATTGTAGGTGCGACACATTTAACGGACGGTAAGTCGCCCGGCATCTGCAGAACAAAGTGAGGTGTAGGCATCTTGTGACAGTAAAATTACTTATTTTGGGATTTTATCCCTTGTCTGTAGTTCAGCGGCGTACCTGGACAGGAACTGCAGCTTTGATTCCTTTTTTGCAAGCTGTAACGATCACCACATAATGTTGAATAAGACGTGCCTTCGTTCATCTGTTACCAATTTGTAGTAGGTCCCTAGTTACGTGTTACTTTTAGCAATTTTTCTCCTTGCATGCAGTTTATCTGTACTCACGGCACCGACTGCCTAATCACGTGCTGCTATTCCTCCCCCAGTCTTTATAACATTTCCTCCCACAGTATTATTGAAGGTATGCTCTCGAGAGAAGGAGTACTCTAGTGTCCTCGTGTAATCATGAAATTACGTTATTCTGTGATCCCCAGAGTTCGGTATATCGAATTGCGTCTTAATAGTCGATGCCAATGAAATTCTTTACAAAATTTTCCTGCGTTATTTAAACTTAGTAGCGCCGCAGAGCGAATTTAACCTCACTCTGTATCATACAGTGATTAGCACGTCAAAAGTCAAGGCTAATTATATGTGCAGCTCATAAATGTTAATAAATTCAAGTCAATCATAGATCTATTTTTTAATGTTTAGGAATCCCATATCAGTATGCGTGTCCACACATATTCCTTGAATGTATCAGGAACTGTCAGAGGAGCCACGTTTCTTGGCCCTCATGGGCACACAGTTGCTCCCCCTTGTGTTTACAAAAATTTTCGTAACGTCGTGATCCGGTACAAATTAAATACTACTAGCACTAGCATTAACAGAATAGGGAGAGTACTTTCACTATGTTTGGAAAGTGGAGATATGCACTCGAAGAAAGAAAGGAAAAAAAGACGACGCACCACGAAGGAATTATCGGAATGGGATTGAGATTGGTAGAAGTGATGTGCATGTACAGACAAATCAGCTGTTACAATGTCAGAAAATTTGGATCATTTATTCAAAAGATAGAGATTCAAAAATTTGGTAAGTCAATAATGCGTTGGTCCATTTTGGTCGTTATGGAAGAGATTATTCGGTTTGGCATTGATTGATAATGTTGTTGGTTGTCGTCCTGAGGGATATTCCACAGCTGTCCGATGAGTCGCCAGACACATCTTCGCTGGTCATTGTGGATCATTTCTAAGCGGGACCCATCACCTAAGACAGAATTGCTCCAGTCAATCTGATTGCAGGCAGAAAGTGCCCGACACCACTTGAAAGGGGCTAGTTGGTGAACAGAGGTCACTATTATTTGCAGCAAGGGACGCCGATAGCCCAGTCCCCTTTCTCTGAGCCGCGTATGAATGGTCCTTGCGCGTCACTGAAGCACCAGTTGCACGTCGGATGGGTGATTATAACGTATCCGGATCTCTGAGTGCCTCTCTGACGATTGCTCGGTCCTCCAGTTCTATCGTCTCCCTAGGTGTAGCGCTTCCTTCTTGACGCTGTGTTAGGCCATGGCTCAGCAATTCCTGTCAGCATTGTCGAATAGCGGCATCGCTCCTATTCATATTTCCACTGTCTCGCCTATTACTCCATCCGGCGTCTCTGAGCCCTACTACAGGTCCTCTCTCAAATGCTGACATCTGCTATCAGTGACCATGCGCCTCCTGCGAGACATAGTTTTTGTCTGAGTACACGGAATGAAATTCGCAAGGACTTTAAGCCCCGGTATCGGCATGTCCCCTGTTTACTATCCTTGCTACTTGCTTGCGGGGACTGGGTATTTGTGTTGTCCTCATTATCTCATTGTCATTGGGGAAGTGGCGAGATTGGAACTGTAAAGATTCGGACTTTTACTGGCACTGACGACCTCGATGTTGAGCGCCCCACAACATCTATCGCCCATAAAAATTAACAATGCTGTATTTTGTATTTTGCCAATACCTCTATGAGTATTAATTTGTAACTATTTTTCTTCTTGAGTTTACGTTCAAAAATGGCTCTGAGCACTATGGGACTTAACATCTGAGGTCTTCAGTCCGCTAGACTTAGAACTAGTTGAACCTAACTAACCTGAGGACATCACACACATCCATACCCGATGCAGGATTCGAACCTTCGACCGTAGCAGCAGCGCGGATCCGCACTGAAGCGCCTAGAATTGCTCGGCCACAGAGGCCAGCGTTTGAGTTTATATCTGGGACCCCGACAACCTATTGTTTCATTGTTATTGCAAAATATTTTATTACACAGTCGTTGCATTTAAGTTAATAATGATCGCCTATATCGCTTAAATTTCCAACATCTTCAGGATAGTGATGTCATTAGTCCAACGTCTTGGAGCAAGTCTTCCAATTGGACGCTGCTTCGGCGGCATGCTTGCTCCTGAACCAGCGGCATACGCTGTCTTAATTTCAGTGATAGGAGAAGAATCGGTGTATTCAATGTGCTAAGACCTAGTTTCAGATTACTTCTAGTTGCGTACAACCCGTCAGTACTGTGTCCTGTGTGCAGCGACATATGAAAGCTTATGGAAGCAATAACGTAGAACCATTCACTGTGCTTGGTGATGTCGGTTTAAGATAACAGACAATTAACGAAACACCTCCGTCAGACATTCTGTATAATGTTATTTCCTGGATAGAAATACTCTCCTGGAAATGGAAAAAAGAACACATTGACACCGGTGTGTCAGACCCACCATACTTGCTCCGGACACTGCGAGAGGGCTGTAAAAGCAATGATCACACGCACGGCACAGCGGACACACCAGGAACCGCGGTGTTGGCCGTCGAATGGCGCTAGCTGCGCAGCATTTGTGCACCGCCGCCGTCAGTGTCAGCCAGTTTGCCGTGGCATACGGATCTCCATCGCAGTCTTTAACACTGGTAGCATGCCGCGACAGCGTGGACGTGAACCGTATGTGCAGTTGACGGACTTTGAGCGAGGGCGTATAGTGGGCATGCGGGAGGCCGGGTGGACGTACCGCCGAATTGCTCAACACGTGGGGCGTGAGGTCTCCACAGTACATCGATGTTGTCGCCAGTGGTCGGCGGAAGGTGCACGTGCCCGTCGACCTGGGACCGGACCGCAGCGACGCACGGATGCACGCCAAGACCGTAGGATCCTACGCAGTGCCGTAGGGGACCGCACCGCCACTTCCCAGCAAATTAGGGACACTGTTGCTCCTGGGGTATCGACGAGGACCATTCGCAACCGTCTCCATGAAGCTGGGCTACGGTCCCGCACACCGTTAGGCCGTCTTCCGCTCACGCCCCAACATCGTGCAGCCCGCCTCCAGTGGTGTCGCGACAGGCGTGAATGGAGGGACGAATGGAGACGTGTCGTCTTCAGCGATGAGAGTCGCTTCTGCCTTGGTGCCAATGATGGTCGTATGCGTGTTTGGCGCCGTGCAGGTGAGCGCCACAATCAGGACTGCATACGACCGAGGCACACAGGGCCAACACTCGGCATCATGGTGTGGGGAGCGATCTCCTACACTGGCCGTACACCACTGGTGATCGTCGAGGGGACACTGAATAGTGCACGGTACATCCAAACCGTCATCGAACCCATCGTTCTACCATTCCTAGACCGGCAAGGGAACTTGCTGTTCCAACAGGACAATGCACGTCCGCATGTATCCCGTGCCACCCAACGTGCTCTAGAAGGTGTAAGTCAACTACCCTGGCCACAGCAAGATCTCCGGATCTGTCCCCCATTGCGCATGTTTGGGACTGTATGAAGCGTCGTCTCACGCGGTCTGCACGTCCAGCACGAACGCTGGTCCAACTGAGGCGCCAGGTTGAAATGGCATGGCAAGCCGTTCCACAGGACTACATCCAGCATCTCTACGATCGTCTCCATGGGAGAATATCAGCCTGCATTGCTGCGAAAGGTGGATATACACTGTACTAGTGCCGACATTGTGCATGCTCTGTTGCCTGTATCTATGTGCCTGTGGTTCTGTCAGTGTGTTCATGTGATGTATCTGACCCCAGGAATGTGTCAATAATGTTTCCCCTTCCTGGGACAATGAATTCACGGTGTTCTTATTTCAATTTCCAGGAGTGTAGTTCAAATGGCTCTAAGCACTATGGGACCTAACATCGGAGGTCATCAGTCCCATAGACTTAGAACTACTTAAACCTAATTAACACATCCATGTCCGAGGCAGGATTCCAACCTGCGACCGTAGCAGCAACGCGGTTCCGGACTGAAGTGCCTAGAACCTCTCGGCCACATCGACTGGCTTCCTAGATAGAATTCTTTTACTTATTGCACTATCGTTGCAAAGTTGATAGTATTCCGTGATTTGCAATGGATACAATGAAATAATAATACGTCATATACTCTGAAGAGCCAAACAAACTGGTTCACGCATGCGTTTTCAAATACAGAGACATGTAAACAGGCAGAATAAGGTGCTGCGGGCGGCAACGACTATATAAGGCAACAAGTGTCTGGCGAAGTTGTTAGACCTGTTGCTGCTGCTACAATGGCAGATTATCAAGATTTAAGTGAGTGCTATAGTCGGTACACGAGCGATGAGATACAGCATCTCCGAGCTAGTGATGAAGTCGGGATTTTCCCGTACGACCATTTTACGAGTGTACCGTGAATATCAGGAATCTGGTAAAACATTAAATCTCCGATATCGCTGCGGTCGGAAAAAGATCCTGCAAGAACAGGAATAATGACGATTGAAGAGAATCATTCAACGTGACAGAAGTGCAACCATTCAGCACATTGTTGTACATTTCAATTCTAGGCCATCAACAAGTGTAACGTTGCGAGCCATTCAACCTAACACCATCGATTTTGGCTTTCAGAGCCGAAGGCCCACTCTTATACTCCTAATGACTGTACAACAGAAAGCTTTACGCCTCTGCTGGGCCCATCGACGCCGACGATGGACTGTTGATGACGGAAACATAATGCCTGGTCGGACGGGTCTAATTTCAAATTCTATCGATTGGATGGATGTATCGGGCATGGAGTCAACCCATGAACCCTGGCTGTCAGCAAGGGACAGTTCAAGCTCGTGGATGGTCTGTAATAGTGTGGGGGGGTGTGCGGTTGCAGTGATAATCGTTCCCCGATACCTCTAGATACGACTCTGACAGGTGACACGTACATCAGCATCCTGTCAGATAACCTGCATCCATTCATGTCCATTGTGGTTTCTGACGGATTTGGGCGATTCCAGCAGGACCATTGGGACACTCCACACACCCAGAATTGGTATAGAGAGGCTCAAGCAACACTCTCCTGAGTTGAAACACTTCCGCTGGCCACCAAACTCCGCAGACACGAACATTATTGAGCATATGTGGCATGCCCCACAACGTGCTGTTCGGTCGGGATCTCCACCACCTCGTACTCTTCGGGAGTTATGGAGAGTTCTGCAGGATTGATGGTGTCACTTCCCTGCAGCACTACTTCAGACATTAGTCGAGTCCATGCCACTTCTTCATGTTCGCGGGCGCCCTACACGGTAAGCAGGTGCACCAGTTTCTTTGGTTCTTCAGTATATACCTCTGATATAATGCCATTCTCTAAAATAATGACCGTAATCTGTAAAATTTTACTTTCACTGTTAGTTAATCGGTTTACAAAACGAGTTTGTGGTTCAAAATGGTTCAAATGACTCTGAGCACCACGGGACTTTAACATCTGAGGTCATCAGTCCCCTAGAACTTAAAACTACTGTAACCTAACTAACCTAAGGTCATCACACACATCCATGCCCAAGGCAGGATTCGAATCTGCGACCGTAGCGGTCGCGCGGTTCCAGACTGAAGCGCCTAGAACCGCTCGGCCACCCCGGCCGGCACTTCAGGAAATGAACGATAATTTACTGTAGGGTAACTATGTAAGTGCTAAACATAATTTTGCACTTAATATTACGCCTGGCCTATTTTTGTAACGTTACCCCACGGGGAATCACAAATTAATTAGATAGACATTTTCTCACAAAAATGTTCCACAAGTCGCAAAATGGAAATCAAAGCGAAAATCATACAAGTTTCGTTTGAACCAAGTAACTACATCTTCCAGCTGCACTAGTATTTGTAAAAAGTGACACAATGAAAACAGTGGTCTCCAACACGCCACGAAACGAGTACATGTAGAACAGTGGGACCATAATATGTGATTGAAATGGCAGATAGGTAGCGTGCACGTAGGCCCAACAACGCCCTCTTTTGTGTCACGGAACAGGTCAGTGATACGCAATGCTCAAATAATCTGAAGCCGTCATACGAAGTGGAAACGTGTAACCAAAGGTCACCATAGGATAAAAGATCGGCAAGTGAGTGCGTTCGAACGGGACAGAACGATTGGCATCCGGGAGGGCGTCAGTCGTTCCGTAACATTGCGGCTTCTACAGGGCACGCTATTTCAAAAGTGAGGCGTACATGGAACCAGTAGAGAGAAGAGGGCAATACGTAGTCCCGACAGGGTACTGGAAAACATAATGTGACTAAAATGCAAGATAACCGTCATCTTTTCGCCTTGCCATAACAGAGATGGCGCGACGTTGGAGCACTGCAACGGATGTGGACACTTCTGAGTCGACCGACGCCGTCTTCTGTGGGCCAGACTGGTCACACGCTTGCTATTTTGTCTACTTCCACTGACCAGAACCCACAAACACCACAGACAGCATCAAGTGAACTTCGACACTGGCATGCTGAGTAGGAAAAGTAGTGTTCCGGACGAGTTTCACTTGATCTTGTCCTACAGTGATGGCGTCATACGCGTTTGACGCCGCTGAGGTGAACGCAGACCGGCAGATAGTATTGTTGAGCGTCTTAGCGGACAACTGCCTGTAAACGCGATTTCGCCTCCTACGTCTTGAGGGCAATCTAAACAGCTACGCTTCATCAGGGAGGTGTCACTGCCTTAGACACTGTCCCTATTGCATGCTGTTTCCCATGCCATATTTCAGCAAGACAACGCTCGGCCGCATTTGGCGAGGAATGTGCAAGCCTTCCTCGAAGAACGACGGGTACCACTGCTTCCCTGGCGAGCCCCTTCACCTGACATGTCGTCCGTGGAGCATGTCTGGGTTATAGTCAGTTGACAACTTGACAATTCAGGTCCTCCTCCAGCCACAGTTGATACTTTGTAAACGCGCCTACAAACTGCGTGGGAGAGTATTCCCCAGCAGCATATTCGTGCACTCTTTGATTCAGTAGCATGATGTCTAGCAGTTCTAACTGCAGCACGTAGTGGCGCTCCAGTGTAGTGAATTCCCACTGTCACAGTGCATGTACCGGTCTGTAATGCTAATCATGTGTGTAGTGTCATGTCTCTAATCAGTGGAATAAATTTCGTTGTGATCACATCTCTCGGTCATGGTGTTTCACTTTTTCCAAATACAGGTTGTATAGTAGGTTTTCCTAACGAAAACACTGCAAAGCGTGTTCGTTGCCCCTGCAGAGTTCGGCCGAGAATTGTCAAGGAGGAGACGACACATGACAGTTACGTTATGTGGGCTGCATGAAATAAGGCGGAAGCCCTCACCAAGACTTCAGACTTGGTGGGAGGCATTATTTTATAAGCATCTCTACTTCTCACATTGCTCAAAGAACTGAAAAGTCCGATGTGACACAACAGATGGAGATACTAAACCAGGGGTTCCCAAACTGTATTCCGCAGAACATTTGTTTTCCGTGTGAAGTGAATGAGAGTTCCGCGAAAAGCTATAACATGGAGTCCTTTTATCTGAGAGTCTTTCTTGCTTTTTAAAATTTTATTGTGATATTTGAGTGATTAGTTATGATTTAAAGTAATCATTGAATGAAACAAATTTATGTCATTCTTTAAATTTTTTTTTAAATTTTGTTACCCTTCAAAACGGACGAGGTGTTCCATCGAAAGCCGGCCGCGGTGGTCTCGCGGTTCTAGGCGCGCAGTCCGGAACCGTGCGACTGCTACGGTCGCAGGTTCGAAACTTGCCTCGGGCATGGATATGTGTGATGTCCTTAGGTTAGTTAAGTTTAAGTAGCTCTAAGTTCTAGGGGACTGATGACCACAGCAGTTGAGTCCCATAGTGCTCAGAGCCATTTGAACCATTTTGTTCCATCGAAGTACCAGGATTCTGAAGAGGATCCGCCAGAGGAAAAGTTTGGGACCCCTGTACCAGACACACTGTGCAACGGATCTGCGCAAAACTTCATCGGATTTTTACTGTGGTTTTAATTTCGCGACGTATCGGGGGTTGGAGAAACATAACCCGCATAATATTTTTTCCTTTCTTATGTTACTACCACCCATATATGCCCCTTACAAACCGATCATTAGCGTGGGAACGAGCTTTGTGCTTCACAAAGACCAAGTGTCAAAAAAACCCTCGTTATGTGGCAAAGTGTACTCTGTATACGCAACATGTCGTTTAAAAGGCGTTGCTTACATGGAAAAATGGGATACTAGCAGCTTAAGTTAGCCTTTCGCAGCCGACCGGTGTGGTCGAGCGGTTCTAGGCGCTTCAGTCTGGAACCGCGCGACCGCTACGGTCGCATGTTCGAATCCTGCCTCGGGCATGGATGTGTGTGATGTCCTTAGGTTAGTTAGGCTCTGAGCACTATGGGACTTAACAGCTATGGTCATCAGTCCCCTAGAACTTAGAACTACTTAAACCTAACTAACCTAAGGACATCACCCAACACCCAGTCATTACGAGGCAGAGAAAATCCCTGACCCCGCCGGGAATCGAACCCGGGAACCCGGGCGCGGGTTAGTTAGGTTTAAGTGGTTCTAAGTCCAGGGAACTAATGACCTCAGATGTTAAGTCCCATAGTGCTCAGAACCATTTTAGCAGGAAAACGGACTTTCTAGCTCTTCCACACGATTGCGCTGCTATCCAGTAACTATGTACTCATTCTCTTTGACTTTTTCCCCTGACAGTGTTTACCTTTTCCAGTAAAATGCGGTATAGAGCTCGTTCACTCTGTAGCTTTGTCCAGTACTGGGCCGGTGTTGGCGTTAAAAGAGGAACTTGGCGGTATCAGAAGGTTGCCGCGGGCAGAGCAGATCGCAAAGTGTCGGCGCTACCTTTGAGCTGTCGCCGAGAAACGGCACAAAGGCGCGGGCCGCGCCGGCTGCTGGCGCTGCAGGGGCCCTCGCGGCCGCTCTAATGAGCGCGTGACGTCACGCGGACCTCTCCTCTGGCTGCGAGGGCGTCGAGTGGCAGCCGCTCCACGGTCGAGGGCGGTGCCGTGGGGGCAGCGACACAACACAACACAACGCAGAGCCACGCCGCGCAGCGTAGTACGGCGCCAGAGCGCTGAATGGGCGTCTCCCACATCGCACACAGTGGTCGCCTAACCCCTCGACTCAGCCCTATTTATTGTGCATATATGGTGCAATATACGGTCCAGTAACATTACAATGACCACCTCCTATGTTCCACATCGACGTGAGATAACCACTCACGCACTGCGGGTGGCAACACTAGCAGTGGAGGGTAAATAAAGCTTGCCGGGGAGACGCGGAAAACGGTACAGTAACTGTGGTCTCTACATCTACATCTACATGACTACTCTGCAATTCACCTTTAAGTGCTTGGCAGAGGGTTCATCGAACAACAATCATACTATCTCTCTACCATTCCACTCCCGAACAGCGCGCGGGGAAAACGAACACCTAAACCTTTCTGTTCGAGCTCTGATTTCTCTTATTTTATTTTGATGATCGTTCATACCTATGTAGGCTGAGCTCAACAAAATATTTTCGCATTCGGAAGAGAAAGTTGGTGACTGAAATTTCGTAAATGGATCTCGCCGCGCCGAAAAACGTCTTTGCTTTAATGACTTCTATCCCAACTCGCGCATCATATCTGCCACACTCTCTCCCGTATTACGTGATAATACAAAACGAGCTACCCTTTTTAGCACCCTTTCGATGTCCTGCGTCAATCCCACCTGGTAAGGATCCCACACCGCGTAGCAATATTGTAACAAAGGACGAACGAGTGTAGTGTAAGCTGTCTATTTAGTGGACTTGTTGCATCTTCTAAGTGTCCTGCCAATGAAACGCAACCTTTGGCTCGCCTTCTCCACAATATTGTCTATGTGATCTTTCCAATTGAAGTTGTTCGTAATTTAATTGACAGCCTTGAGAATTGTACTATTTATCAAGTAATCGAATTCCAACGGATATCTTTTGGAACTCATGTGGATCACCTCACACTTTTCGTTATTTAGCGTCAACTGCCACCTGCCACACCATACAGAAATCTTATCTAAATCGCTTTGCAACTGATACTGGTCTTCGGATGACCTCACTAGACGGTAAATTACAGTATCATCTGCGAACAACCTAAGAGAGCTGCTCAGATTGTCATCCATGTCATTTATATACACCAGGAACAGCAGAGATCCCAGGACGCTTCCCTGGGGAACACCTGACATCACTTCAGTTTTACCCGATGATTTGCCGTCTATTACTACGAACTGCGACCTTCCTGGCAGGAAATCACGAATCCAGTCGCACAACTGAGGCGACACCCCATGGGCCCGCAGTTTGACTAGAAGTCGCTTGTGAGGAATGGGGTCAAAAGCTTTCCGGAAATCCATAAATAAAGAATCAACCTGAGATCCCCTGTCGATAGCGGCCATTTCTGCAGAAATGGAGTGATTTGTCTTATATCCAGAGGGGCATGGTTCAAAATGGCTCAAATGACTCTGAGTACTATGGGACTTAACATCTGAGGTCATCAGTTCCCTAGAACTTAGAACTACTTAAACCTAACTAACCTAAGGACATCACACACACCCATGCCCGAAGCAGGATTCGAACCTGCGACCGTATCAGTCACGCGGTTCCGGACTGAAGCACCTAGAACCTCGTGGGCACCAAGGCTGGAAGAGGGGCATGATCAGTGGCTTCTGGGCCAAAAGTGGAAAAATCTTCGAGACGGCTAAGTCTGTAAAATGTGCGCGTGCTGCCTGGTTACAGTATCTACAGCTACATCCATACTCCGCAAGCCACCTGACAGTGTGTGGCGGAGGGTACTTTGAGTACCTCTAACGGTTCTCCCTTCTACTCCAGTCTCGTATTGTTCGTGGAAAGAAAGTTTGTCGGTATGCCTCTGTATGGTCTCTAATCTCTCTCATTTTATCCTCGTGGTCTCTTCGCGAGATATACGTAGGAGGGAGCAATATACTGCTTGACTCCTCGGTGAAGGTATGTTCTCGGAACTTCAACAAAAGCCCGTACCGAGCTACTGAGCGTCCTTCCTACAGAGTCTTCCATCGGAGTTTATCTATCATCTCCGTAACGCTTTCGCCATTACTGAATGATCCTGTAAAGAAGCGCGCTGCTCTCCGTTATGTCTTCTCTACCTCTTCTATCAACCCTATCTGGTACGGATCCCACACCGGTGAACAGTATTCAAGCAGTGAGCGAACAAGTGTATTGTAACCTACTTCCTTTGTTTTCGAATTGCATTTCCTTAGGATTCTTCCAATGAATCTCAGTTTGGCACCTGCCTTACCGACGATCAACTTTATATGATCATTCCATTTTAAATCACTCCTAATGCCTACTCCCAGATAATTTATGGAATTAACTGCTTCCACTTGCTGACCTGCTATATTGTAGCTAAATGTCTGCAGCTCGTGGTCGTGCGGTAGCGTTCTCGCTTCCCACGCCCGGGTTCCCGGGTTCGATTCCCGACGGGGTCAGGGATTTTCTCTGCCTAGGTGATGACTAGGTGTTGTGTGATGTCCTTAGGCTAAGGCTAGTCGGGTTTAAGTAATTCTAAGTTCTAGGGGACTGATGACCATAGATGTTAAGTCCCATAGTACTCAGAGCCATTTGAACCATTTTTGTAGCTGAATGATAAAGGACATTTCTTTCTATGTATTCGCAGCACATTACACTTGTCTACATTGAGATTCAATTGCCATTCCCTGCACCATGCGTCAATTCGTTGCAGATCCTCCTGCATTTCAGTACAATTTTCCATTGTTACAACCTCTCGATATACTACAGCATCATCTGCAAAAAGCCTCAGTGAACTTCCGATGTCATCCACCAGGTCATTTATGTATATTGTGAATAGCAACTGTCCTATGACACTCCCCTGCGGCACACCTGAAATCACACTTACTTCGGAAAACTTCTCTCCATCGAGAATAACATGCTGCGTTCTGTTATCTAGGAACTCCTCAATCCAATAACACAATTGGTCTGATAGTCCATATGCTCTTACATTGTTCATTAAACGACTGTGGGGAACTGTATCGAACGCCTTGCGGAAGTCAAGAAACACGGCATCTACCTGTGAACCCGTGTCTATGGACACGTCTCGTGGACGAATAGCGCGAGCTGGGTTTCACATGACCGTCTTTTTCGAAACCCATGCTGATTCCTACAGAGTAGATTTCTAGTCTCCATAAAAGTCATTATACTCGAACACTGTAGAGAAACTCTAAAAGCACAAAAAGGTACTTACCTGCAACTTCGCACCACCGCCCAGCACCAAGCAAGCAGAGCTCAAGAATTTTTCTTCACGTGCCTTCCTTATCAGCAACAGCAACAACTTGGAACTGGAGCTGCACTGAAGAACACAATGAAGGCCAAAACCTAAAGGTTTATTCATAGACATGACTTTCACACGATACGTTATTAATTACAAGAAGAAGGATGAGTAACCGCCTACTCACTCACTTACTTAGGTTACCATTTTCATTATAGTTACTGTCCCCATCAGCAGAATTCTACACATTTTTCAGTCAGAATAAAATAAAGATGTTTCCGACGTAAAACGGACGTACATTATTACCTTCACACTGCAAGTATCTTTGAAGTGACGTGAGGTTGCGGCAAAGAGTTAGTAGGCGATACAGGAAGGCCACTAAAATAACGGATTAGAGAACACGAACGCCGCACACAGTTAAAACAGAGTGTGAAATGGTACGCAGTGGAATGTCAGAAGAACTGCGATTAAGACATAGATTTCAATAACATATGTTTGCTAGCCAAGGAAACCAACATCTGTAGGAGAGTAGTTGGAGAAGCGCATGAGTGTTCCAAGAACGAATGTGTACAGCCTTCAAGCTTCGTGGTTTCCCATCATCAAGGAAGTAAATATGTGGCCACGCTCCGCGAGGAATACAAACCATGAGCAGGAAGTCACCTCTGCGGTATAACAGTAACATTTTGATAAACATTTCCACTCTACTGCTTCGCATTTTCCATTTTGTATCCAATGAAGATAGCCCACCAGTACCGGCGCCTAACGGCAAATCATGATACTAACGACACAAATCCTGCAACAGCGAGTCTAAACTCATCCCTATAAAGTTGAGTACTTAATCGGTAAATAGTTCTCCATCCATACCGTCTCAAGTAGCGAAACTTCATTTATAATTATCCTGCATGTCAGCAGTTCATATTCACGAAATGTGATATAAACACGATAGACATATCAGCTTTAGAAGATACCCCATTAACTGGTAGTACTGACCAGCCGCAAATCGAGATGTTGGTATTCTGCCACAGAAAGAAGTTACGCTTTAGGAAGTGCAGATAAATTCTACTACCGCAAGGTCGCAAATACACTATATGATAGAGAGTATCCGGACACCTGGCTGAAAATGACTTACACGTTCGTGGCGCCCTCCATCGGTAATGCTGGAATTAAATACGGCGTTGGCCCACCCTTAGCCTTGATGACTGCTTCCACTCTCACCGGCATACGTTCAATCAGGTGGCAGAAGGGTTTCATGGGCAACGGCAGCCCATTCTTCACGGATTGCTGCACTGAGGAGAGGTATCGATGTTGGCGGTCCAGAACATCCCTAAGGTGTTCTATAGGATTCTGGTGAGGACTCTGTGCAGGCCAGTCCATTACAGGGATATTATTGTCGTGTAATCACTCCACCACTAGTCATCAGTTATGAACAGGTGTTCGACCGTGTTGAGAGATGCAATCGCTAATTGCTATTCTACAATGGGAAGCAAGAAGGTGCTTAAAACATCCATGTAGGCCTGTGCTGTGATAGTAACACGCAAAACAACAAGGGGTGCAAGCCCCCTCCATGAAAAACACGACCACACCATAAAACCACGGCCTCCGAATTTTACTGTTGGCACAACACACGCTGGCAGATGACGTTCACTGGGCTTTCTCCTCACCCACGCCCTGCCATCGGATCGCTACATTGTGTATCGTGATTCGTCGCTCTACACAACGTTTTTCGACTGTTTAATCGTCCACTGTTTGCTCCCCTTATACTAATCGAGGTGTAGTTTAGCATTTACTGGCGTGATGTGAGGCTTATGAGCAGCCGCTCGACCATGAATTCAGTTTTGTCGCCTCCCGCGTAACTATCATAGTACTTGCAGTGGATCCTGATGCAATTTGGAATTCCTGTGTGATGGTCTGGATAGGTGTCTGCCTATTACACATTTCGACCCTCTTCAACAGTCGGAGGTCTCTGTCAGTCAACGCAAGAGATCGGCCTGTACGCTTTTGTGCTGCACGTGCCCCTTCACTTTTCTACTTCACTATCACATCGGAAACAGTGGATCTCGGAATGTTTAGGAGTGTGGAAATCTCGCGTACAGGCATATGACACAAGAGACATCCAGTCGCCTGACCACCTTCGAAGCCCGTGAGTTCCGCGGAGCGCCCCATTCTGCCCTCTCACGATGTCTAATGACTACTGAAGTCGCTGATACGGATTACCTGTCAACAGATGGCAGCACAATGCCCCTAACATGAAAAACGTATGTTTTGGGGGGTGTCCGGATACTTTTGATCACATTGTGAAGTAGTAGTATGAATTAAATTACGTCCTATTCATTTTGCTGAAGTCGAGATATTGCTCCCAGAGAAGCAAGATAACTGGGGGCAGGATTGCATGTTGTCCCGTCGATAATCAGTGTACTGCTCTGTAAGGATATCAGCGCCCACAGCACAGGTTGTGGAAACGCGTACACAGCTAAACGTATATAATATTATCCTCAATGAAGTCTCCTCTACCCTGGTGTCGATTTGTTGCAAAAATGACTGTGTTATAATTCTCACATTGCGTTCAGCATTAATTGTGAGCGTTTCTACTTGGTCGACACTGCAGGATCAGATGATTTCTACATTGTTATGATGACGGCAAGGTACATGATATTCCTTCCTAACAGCCACTAGAACATCAACAAAGCTAGCAGGCACTCTTCAAAACGGCAATCGTGAATACAATTGCCGAAGAACAGAACGTTCCTTGGCATCAAGTGCATATTGTTATCAGCTGCAGCTCCTAAACAAAACAGTTAAAATATAATAGCGTATATTAAGCGTTCATACGCGAATTAATTACCGAATACATATACCGCAAAACGTTCTTGATTGGTATTGGTGCCATCACGGCTTCACACATCGTTAAAATCTTTCTTAAATTAACAACAGCTATACATGATATACCTACAAACAGCTTTCCACCGTTCGTGGCCAGTGTAATTGAACGATGGTCATAAAACTCAAAATTTACATTAATACAGATAAGAGGCATTTACATAAAGACTAAATGTATTAGATATAGTGTTACCAAAGACGTTATCCCCTTACATGTAAGCAACTGACACATCAATATTTACATCTTTCGTAAGAGATACCATCGTATGGATGTTGCTATGACCCGGTACATGTCAATAGTATGGCAGCTGATGCTAATCACAACGTTCAAGAAATGCAGAATTCGACATATACTGATATGACATAAGTCATTGCATACCTACTAACATCGTGTCGCAACTTTTTTTCCTATTTTCACATCAACCACGGTAGTACGAATGACTCCTTCCCCAACGGCCCGCTCTTTTATACGTTGAGTACGCGTTACTACCGCCATCTGTGTATGTGCATATCGCTGTCCTAGGACTTTCGTCACTTGAGTGTATACACATGAGTGGCTGGTACTGTGGTGAAACGGGGACTGACGGCCACTATGTTTTCACATGTTGCTTGAGGCGAAGACTTTAGTAGCTGGGTATATAAATTACATAAAATTTTCTCGTTATAATAACAATTTAAGGAATAAGATGTAATGTAACTCTAATTAATCAGATCACATCAATATAGCTCGTCTTATGTTTAAACCAAAAGGCCTTTAACTTACAGAAATATATGTATTTGTACCTAATTTCCTATATTTTTGTAAGTGGATGTCGAACAATGGTACATCGAATGTACAAGATTACGATCAAATCCAAGAACCTAGGTATTGCATTTTTATGAATTTCCATGAACCTTGGACCTTGCCGTTGGTGGGGAGGCTTGCGTGCATCAGCGATACACATGGCGGTACCGTAGGTTCAACCACAACGGAGGGGTATCTGTTGAGAGGCCAGACAAACGTGTGGTTCCTGAAGAGGGGCAGCAGCCTTTTCAGTAGTTGCAGGGGCAACGGTCTGGATGATTGCCTGACCTGGCCTTGCAACATTAACCAAAACGGCTTTGCTGTGCTGGTACTGAGAACGGCTGAAAGCAAGGGGAAACTACGGTCGTAATTTTTCCCGAGGGCATGCAGCTTTACTGTATGGATAAATGATGATGGCGTCCTCTTGGGTAAAATATTCCGGAGGTAAAATAGTACCCAATTTGGATTTCCAGGCGGGGACTACTCTGGAGGACGTCGTTATCAGGAAAAAGAAAACTGGCATTCTACGGATCGGAGCGTGGAACGTCAGATCCCTTAACGGGGCAGGTAGATTAGAAAATTTAAAAAGGGAAATGGATAGGTTGAAGTTAGATATAGTAGGAATTAGTGAAGTTCGGTGGCAGGAGGAACAAGGACTTTTGGTCAGGTGAATACAGGGTTATAAACACAAAATCAAATAGGGGTAATGCAGGAGTAGGTTTAATAATGAATAAAAAAATAGGAGTGCGGGTATGCTACTACAAACAGCATAGTGAACGCATTATTGTGGCCACGATAGACACGAAGCCCACGCCTACTACAGTAGTACAAGTTTATATGCCAACTTGCTCTGCAGATGATGAAGAAGTTGAAGAAATGTATGATGAGATAAAAGAAATTATTCAGTTAGTGAAGGGAGACGAAAATTTAACAGTCATAGGTCACTGGAATTCGAGAGTAGGAAAAGGGAGAGAAGGAAACATAGTAGGTGAATATAGATTGGGGCTAAGAGATGAAAGAACTACTGATGGCCTTGGGAGAGCTTCTTGTTGACTGAAGCGGTATTTTCAACCTCTGGTTGAAGGCATTGTGAACCATGGTTTTACTTTCAAAGAATATTCTTAAGAACTTATTTTATTTACTAGCGAATCATCAAGAATATTAATCACACTATGAAAGCGTGGAAGTAGTTGCCAGGGAGTAACTGATGAAATCATAACCAGATTCCTTTTAACAAATGGGAATTATATTCACTTTAATAGTGCCTAACAGCATTTTTTAAAAGAAACAGATTTAATATTATAATCGCAAAGCACCCTGTAAAGATCAAGTTACAATTTATTCAAAGGCACAAAGAAAAAAGTTTTGACTGTATGAGCTTTCGGGCAGAGAAGCTTGCTGCTCCCTTTTGACACTGCTGTAGTTACGACCGCTCACAGCAGCCTCTGAAAGACTACACTAGTGCAAATCTGCAACACACCACGTTACTTTAAACTAAAGTTTTAACAATTTACACATGCACACAAACTATGCACCCCCGTAGGAGGGATGGAAATGGTACAAAACATTAAGAATTACGATATTAACATTGCCACCGAAGGTACAACAAGTCTTACGGTGAAAGGGTGGCAACTTTATATACTAAAATGATCATTTAAATAAAAGCCCATAAAATGCAGTCTTATATAAAATTCTACAAGGTTGGCCAAACAAGTTAAGATGCTCTATAGTACACAGATAGCGCTTCTCAAGATGATAGGCAAGATCAAAAAATATTTCAGGATTTAGGCCGTTACACTCCAATCAATAAATTCGTTAACACACCAAATCCGACAAACATGACAGAGGCAGCTCCGAACGACAGACAGACATTAACAGCCTAACAAATGCAGACGAGAGACAGACTAGCAAGCTGGGGACGAGAGACTGACCCACACTGACTCTGCCGAGATTTTTTTTTTTTCTTTATTGTGATTTTAATACCCGTATAACAGGTAGGCTGGCAGCAGCACAATACGCCGCCCTTGAGCCAAAGACAGTGCAATGATAAAACAGAGAAGACACACGAGTTGGAACAAAACAGCGGGGAAAAAACAGTAGACACACGAAGAAACATGAAGCCATTCACACTCGATGACAATCCACACTACAAACTGTTGACATGAAGCACAAACACTGAAGATGTCGATGGCACTGGTGAACGATGGAGTGTGACGGTGAACACTGAACACTAAACACGACGACACACACGAGACACTAATGGCTATGATCTCCGGCGCGCGAATGTCCACATAGCGTGTGCGAGTCCGGGGACTTGACAAGTGTGGAAGAAGGGTGAGGGGGGGAGAGGGGAGAACAAAGATGCCAATGGCTGAGGAGATGGGAGGAGGAGTAGAAGGACAGGGGAGGGGAAGCCTGGGAGAGGAGTGGGGAGAAATGGAGGAGGGAGGGAAGGAGGGAGAGAAGGGAGGGAGTGTGCACAAAGGAGCAAGCACAGGAAGAGGGAGGGAGGATCAAAGTTGGTAGGAGGGGTAGATGGAGGGGAGGAGGGCATCATCAGGAAGAGGGAGCTGGCCGAAGCCACCTTGGGAGAGGATAAGGAGGGTGGAGAGATGGAGACTGGGTGTAACGTGGGAATACAGGCGCGGCAGTGGGCGGGGGTGGGAGAGGATGGGGGAGACAAGCGGGTGAGGAGGATCGAGTTTTCTGGAGGTGTACAGGATCCGTATCCGATCAAGGAAAAGGAGGAGGTGGGGGAACAGAACGAGCTCGTACTCTGGCGAGCTCATAGCGCCCCTTAAATGCACGTGAACAGGCAACCTTTCCCCTTTCCCACCAGATGGAGACACCAAAGCTGCGATAGCCACAGCGGCGCCACCGCCAGAAACGGAGGGCGACTTCTTCACACTACGCGCTGCTGCACGCTCTTCAAAACAGCAAATTTTTACCACGGCTCACATTAGATTAAAAAAAAAACAAAAAAAAAGAAAACACTGTCTGACCACGTCCAAAAATCCCAACGGTACCGATCGGCCGCCGTATCAACCTCAGTTCTTACACGTCACAAGATCGATATATAGAGGGGCATGTGGTCAGGACACTGCTGTCCTGGACGTTGTCAGTTTTAGTGACCAGCGTCACCACTTCTCAGTCAAGTAGCTCCTCGACTGGCCTCGTAGGGGCTGAGTGCACCCCGCTGGCCAACAGCACTTGGCAGACCCGGTTGGTGACCTATGCAAGTTCAAAATGGCTCTGAGCACTATGGGACTTAACTTCGGAGGTCATCAGTCCCCTAGAACTTAGAACTACTTAAACCTAACTAATCTAAGGACATCACACACATCCATGCCCGAGGCAGGATTCGAACCTGCGACTGTAGCGGTCGCGCGGCTCCAGACAGTAGCGCCTAGAACCGCTCGACCACCCCGGCCGGCGACCCTTGCAAGTGCTAGTCAAGTCCGACAGTGCTTAACTTCTGATGGTAACCATGTTACCATTGCGGCAAGGTCGTTGGCTGAAGGCGTTAGATAGGCAACCAGCAATGGCAGATCTCGGTGGCGGTTTTAGACGTTTAGTAGTGTATATGGAGACGGCGACAGGTGTGTCTGACCGGTGTCGGTGTCGGCGCGGTGTTGCAGGAGGCACGGTGGAGGTGCGCGCGTTCGACTCGCACCTGCGCGGTCCCAGCTTCCTGCTGGAGCCGCCGGCGCGGCTGGAGTTCTCCAACTCGTCGGGCGGCTGGCTGGACTGCTCGGCGAGCGGCAGCCCGCCGCCCACGGTGGACTGGCTGGCTGTGGACGGCGCGCCCGCTGCCGACGTGCCCGGCGTGCGGCGCGTGCTGCGCAACGGCACGCTCGTGCTCATGCCCTTCCCGCCCGCCGCCTACCGCCAGGACATACACTCCACCGTCTACCGCTGCGTCGCCTCCAACAGCGTCGGCAGGCTCATCAGCAGGGACGTCCAGGTCCGCGCCGGTAAGTACGCTTCTGGACCGGTGAAAGCAATAGAGCTTACACCCTATGTGCTGGATTAATTGCTGTATCTATTCCTGTCTTACATTTTTACCCTCAACAGCTCTCTACACTACCATTGTAACATCCTGTTCCTTTACATGCTCCTGTACGCGAAAGAACTTGCCCCCCTTCTAACAGCCGTGTACCGCAAGTCTCTAGGGGAACGGAAGGTTCCAAATAATCGGAAAAGTCCCAGTCTTCAAGAAGGGTCGTCGAGCAGATGCGCAAAACTATAGACCTATATAGCTGACATCTATCTGTTGTAGAAGTTCAGAACATGTTTTTTGCTCGAGTATCATGTCGTTTTTGGAAACCCAGAATCTACTCTGTAGGAATCAACATGTATTCCGGATACAGCGATCGTGTGAGACCCAACTCGCTTTGTGTGTTCTTGAGACCTAGAAAATATTAGATACAGGCTCCCAGGTAGATGCCATTTTCCTTGACTTCCGGAAGGCGTTCGATACACTTCCGCACTGTCGCCTGATAAACGAAGTAAGAGCCTACGGAATATCAGACCAGCTGTGTGGCTGGATTGAAGAGTTTTTAGCAAACAGAACACAGCATGCTGTTCTCAATGGAGAGACGTCTACAGACGTTAAAGTAACTTCTGGCGTGCCACATGGGAGTGTTATGGGACCATTGCTTTTCACAATATATATAAATGACCTAGTAGACAGTGTCGGAAGTTCCATGCGGCTTTTCACGGGTGATGCTGTAATATACAGAGAAGTTGCAGCATTAGAAAATTGTAGCGAAATGCTGGAAGATCTGCAGCGGATAGGCACTTGATGCAGGGAGTGGCAACTGACCCTTAACATAGACAAATGTAATGTATTGCGAATACATAGAAAGAAGGATCCTTTATTGTATGATTATATGATAGCGGAACAAACACTGGTAGCAGTTACTTCTGTAAAATATCTGGGAGTATGCGTGCGGAACGATTTGAAGTGGAATGATCATATAAAATTAATTGTTGGTAAGGCGGGTACCAGGTTGAGATTCATTGGGAGAGTCCTTAGAAAATGTAGTCCACCAACAAAGGAGGTGGCTTACAAAACACTCGTTCGACCTATACTTGAGTATTGCTCAACAATGTGGGACCCGTACCAGATCGGGTAGACGGAGGAGACAGAGAAGATCGAAAGAAGAGCGGCGCATTTCGTCACAGGGTTATTTGGTAAGCGTGATGGCGTTACGGAGATGTTTAGCAAACTCAAGTGGCAGACTCTGCAAGAGAGGAGCTCTGCATCGCCGTGTAGCTTGCTGTCCAGGTTTCGAGAGGGTGTGCTTCTGGATGAGGTATCGAATGTATTGCTTCCCCCTACTTATACCTCCCGAGGAGATCACGAATGTAAAATTAGAGAGATTCGAGCGCGCACGGAGGCTTTCCGGCAGCCGTTCTTCCCGCGAACCATACGTGATTGGAACAGGAAAGGGAGGTAATGACAGTGGCACGTAAAGTGCCCTTCACCACACACCGTTGGGTGGCTTGCGGAGTATAAATGTAGATGTAGATGTAGAAATGCTATCACCATTATCGACAACAGTAAAACTGGTCATTACTGCCCACTCGAGACTGCAAAGATATGGTTAACAGTGCCGTGAATTATAGGGGAAAACCAAGATAATGTGAACACCTGTACT
This sequence comes from Schistocerca piceifrons, assembly GCF_021461385.2. Lineage (NCBI taxonomy): Eukaryota > Metazoa > Arthropoda > Insecta > Orthoptera > Acrididae > Schistocerca > Schistocerca piceifrons. The sequence goes on from NC_060141.1 coordinate 88,250,610, forward strand.
TACTTGGGAATGAATTATTAACAAGGGGTTGGACTTCCATTTGCCCGTAATACGGCTGCGATGATAGTCTCCAGTGGAATGTTATGCCACTCTTCGATCAGAACCTCTTCTAACTCCTGTAGAGACGAGGGAGGCGGAAATCTGCTCCGGAGTCTGCGCTCAAGTACCGCACAAAACGGTTCGATAATGTTAAAGTCCGGGGACCGTGCTGGTCATGAAAGACGCTGCAGTTCAGCTGCATAATCCTCATATGACGATTCTACTGTCCTGACTGGTGGAGGGGTACATTACCGTCCTGAAATACGGCATCATTGTTGGGGAACAACGTTTGAATCGTGGGATGCACCTGATCACCCAAAATGTTCGCATACTTGTTTGCTGTAACACGGCCTTTGAGAGTAACGATGGGACCAGCAGAATACCATGATATGGCTGCCCACATCATCACACTTCCACCTCCATGCTTAACCGTAGGAATCAAGCAATCAGGATTGTAGGCTTCTTTTGGTATTATCCAGACGTAAGGCTGGCCCGATGCTTACTCGTCGGATCATATGACTTGTTTCCATTGATCAGCCGACCTGGATTTATGCTCTTTACACGATGTTTTACGCTTCTTTCCTTTGGTTGTCATCACTAATAGTTTCGGTAAAGCAGTTCGTCCACGACTATTCACTTTATGGAGTTCTCGGCGAACAGTATCGATAGATAAGGGGTCTATTGAGCTCTGTAATCACTTTAGCTGGCGCAGTTTTGTATTGTTTTGATAAAATTCGTGTTAGCATACGACGATCTGAGTCATTTACTTTTGACTTGCGCCCACAATTACGTTTACACGGCGATGTCTTTCCGTGTTTTGTGTAGGCTGTCATGACTGTCGATACAGTTGCTCTTGAAACATTCAGTGGTTACCGATGTTCCGGCTAATCGGGCCCCCACAATCTGCCGTTTTGGGAACACTGTTGGGTCTTTCATTGCAAGTCGACATCGACCTCTGAATGCCAATATCAAGTGTGCACTGCTCGTAAACAACCTGCACTGATGCTTAGTCCGTACTGAACACGCACAGTCCAATGCGACACGTGCCTTATCTGTGTTGTTGGCCATCAAACATAATCATCCCATTACTACCACTGCTCACATTATTTGGCTATTCCTAATACATTTGTGAATCGGGCATTGCAATTAACTCAACATGTCCACTGCCATACTCTTCCGACATTGTCCCTCATAGCCTATCTCGTAGGATATGCGAATCGCTCGGAGCTGCAATCAGTCTATGCTGGTGTGCTTCGATAGCGAGGTAGCTGGTCAACTTTAAATAATATACCGTGATATTTTCAGGACGCAGTGGCCTGCAAGTCTCAAGGCTATAATATGACAGTTTTCAGATATTCCGGGATGCCATTACAGCGTATTTATTAGCAAACATAGTAAAATAATTCATAACTATTCATTTTCATACAATTAATCTCAAAGTCTGCAAAAAATCGAGAACGTGTCCCACACAGAAAACTCAATGCATCCCAGTGCCGACTGAAATGTTTAGGGCACAATAGAAGTCTCTGGCACACTTCGAATTACACTCCAATGATTTTTACCTTGTCTCCAGAATTTTAATGCCATTTGTTTCTTAATATAAAGAGTTTACTCTATAGTGGAATTACGATAACAAAGCTTTATTAACACCTAGGCTGCCCCTAGTATTTAGAATGTGAAAACTGGACCCTAACAAGTAACAGCTCGTATGAAAAAGTCTTAGATCTTGCCTCAGTGTCGGTGCTTTCCCTTACTTTAAGATCGCATGTGATATATACTCTTACGACTTGCTCAGGCTCCTCATCCGACTTTATTTTGAAGCACTACATAGCTTTGCCAAACTTACTGTCTGCCTGCGTTCCATTCGGTGAACCACCATGCTCGTTGCTACAACGATTTACATCACTGTTGTAGACAGGAAGCTATTCACCGTAACTGCAGTATTTCAATGCAGTGTCAAGAATATCCAATATATGATGTTAAAAATACGGGGAAACTCAAAAGGGGACAATTTCTGGGTGAAGGAGGCTTTCTGGAGCCTAGAGCTGAGGAGACGACCTTCCCTCAGTCCTCCGAAATCGGTTGTGGTCGGAACTTATAGGGATTGCTTAAGGACTAGATGTTTCCCCATAATGGCCGGAGTTTCTAACACCTGATACAGAAAAATTTCTTGAAGTCCTGTGTGGAGAAAGCACCGCACACAAACCCTGTAAGCAGGAGATGGAAATGATCACAAGACCTACATTCCGCTCTTGAATCTAATTAGCTGGAGTGCCTAAAGGATATGTAATTTCGTGGAGCAGGCCGGAGCTCATGAAATCGAGGATCCAGCCAGCAGCCCTTGATGTGGCACGTTGCAGATCCTCTGTGAAAGAGTCCGTGTTCGAAAGTGACTACTCTGCAGTTAGTGATCCTTCGTGATCGACGAGGTTACGTATCCGGTGCGGGAAGCCAGCACAGCATTCGAAAGAGCGTACACATGCGAGGGCGTCGAATTATTCTTAAGGCACTTCGTTGCTTTTCTCGGCAAGCACTGCAGACTAGCGATCGTACACTATTATCAGGGTTGGTTGGTTGTTTTTGGGGAAGGAGAAAAGACAGCGTGGTCATCGGTCTCATCGGATTAGGGAAGGATGGGGAAGGAAGTCGGCCGTGCCCTTTCAGAGGAACCATCCCGGCATTTGCCTGGAGTGATTTAGGGAAATCACTATTATCAGGGAATCCTTCCGCCACGCTGGGTAGAATGTTTTCGATTTGCATCCATCTGCTTCTGTTGTGGCAGATTGTTCCCTCTTCACAGCATTCGATTTTGTATTACTCTCAAAGAGTTAGCGACCAATTCCAGGTGGAGTTTATGAAGAGCTTGCTGTACTCTACAGAAGACGTCAAATTAACACGTTAGTGTGATTTAAGTTAACTTTCTATTCAGTCCCAACCATGGAAGGCACTGCTTTCTACATAGTTCCAAGGACTCCCTGATTGTTAAGGACACCTAGGGGGTGTATAGGGCTTACACCTCAAAATTAACCCGAGGTTAAAGATCAAGATAGAGAAGTATTCTTCTATAACAAAGACACAAAAGTGAGCCAAGAGCAGCCTTCGCTGAAGTTTAATGATACATTGATTCAGACCTTAAGCAGTGATAATTAACATGTCCCTACCCAGTATCACACGAAAATACATTGTATTCGCCATAAAAAGTTTTATTGTGAACGAAGTGTGTGTCACACATGTAATGTTGTTTATCGTAAGACAGCCAGTTACTTCGAAACACACAAACTTGAATCTTATTGAAGTGAGTGAACAACAACATTATCGGAGTCCCACAACGTTAAAGTTTATTCAGGATGACAATTATTGAACTACATGAAACAAACCTAAATTAGTTACAAACTACGGCGTGCACACACTTTATTCAGCATGTAAACGTCACTACAGATATTCGAATATACACTCCTGGAAATGGAAAAAAGAACACATTGACACCGGTGTGTCAGACCCACCATACTCGCTCCGGACACTGCGAGAGGGCTGTACAAGCAATGATCACACGCACGGCACAGCGGACACACCAGGAACCGCGGTGTTGGCCGTCGAATGGCGCTAGCTGCGCAGCATTTGTGCACCGCCGCCGTCAGTGTCAGCCAGTTTGCCGTGGCATACGGAGCTCCATCGCAGTCTTTAACACTGGTAGCATGCCGCGACAGCGTGGACGTGAACCGTATGTGCAGTTGACGGACTTTGAGCGAGGGCGTATAGTGGGCATGCGGGAGGCCGGGTGGACGTACCGCCGAATTGCTCAACACGTGGGGCGTGAGGTCTCAACAGTACATCGATGTTGTCGCCAGTGGTCGGCGGAAGGTGCGCGTGCCCGTCGACCTGGGACCGGACCGCAGCGACGCACGGATGCACGCCAAGACCGTAGGATCCTACGCAGTGCCGTAGGGGACCGCACCGCCACTTCCCAGCAAATTAGGGACACTGTTGCTCCTGGGGTATCGGTGAGGACCATTCGCAACCGTCTCCATGAAGCTGGGCTACGGTCCCGCACACCGTTAGGCCGTCTTCTGCTCACGCCCCAACATCGTGCAGCCCGCCTCCAGTGGTGTCGCGACAGGCGTGAATGGAGGGACGAATGGAGACGTGTCGTCTTCAGCGATGAGAGTCGCTTCTGCCTTGGTGCCAATGATGGTCGTATGCGTGTTTGGCGCCGTGCAGGTGAGCGCCACAATCAGGACTGCATACGACCGAGGCACACAGGGCCAACACCCCGCATCATGGTGTGGGGAGCGATCTCCTACACTGGCCGTACACCACTGGTGATCGTCGAGGGGACACTGAATAGTGCACGGTACATCCAAACCGTCATCGAACCCATCGTTCTACCATTCCTAGACCGGCAAGGGAACTTGCTGTTCCACCAGGACAATGCACGTCCGCATGTATCCCGTGCCACCCAACGTGCTCTAGAAGGTGTAAGTCAACTACCCTGGCCAGCAAGATCTCCGGATCTGTCCCCCATTGAGCATGTTTGGGACTGGATGAAGCGTCGTCTCACGCGGTTTGCTCGTCCAGCACGAACGCTGGTCCAACTGAGGCGCCAGGTGGAAATGGCATGGCAAGCCGTTCCACAGGACTACATCCAGCATCCCTACGATCGTCTCCATGGGAGAATATCAGCCTGCATTGCTGCGAAAGGTGGATATACACTGTACTAGTGCCGACATTGTGCATGCTCTGTTGCCTGTGTCTATGTGCCTGTGGTTCTGTCAGTGTGATCATGTGATGTATCTGACCCCAGGAATATGTCAATAAAGTTTCCCCTTCCTGGGACAATGAATTCACGGTGTTCTTATTTCAATTTCCAGGAGTGTAGTTTACGACATGTTCAATGTGCCTGCCATCAATGGCGATGAAGTGGCGTAGACGAATAGTGAAATTCTGCGTGATCCGCTGAAGTCTCGAAACATCGATGCTGTCGATGACCCCCCGACTGACTGTTTTCAGCTCAGAAATGGTTTTGGGGTTATTGCTGTACAGCTTGTCTTTAATTTTTTTTTTTTTTGTTCATCAGTCTACTGACTGGTCTGATGTGGCCCGCCACGAATTCCTTTCCTGTGCTAACCTCTTCATCTCAGAGTAGCACTTGCAACCTACGTCCTCAATTATTTGCTTGAGGTATTCCAATCTCTGACTTCCTCTACAGTTTTTGCCCTCTACAGCTCCCTCTAGTACCATGGAAGTCATTCCCTCATGTCTTAGCAGATGTCCTATCATCCTGCCCCCTTCTCCTTATCAGTGTTTTCCACATATTCCTTTCCTCTCCGATTCTGCATAGTACCTCCTCATTCTTTACCATATCAGTCCACCTAATTTTTAACATTCGTCTATAGCACCACATCTCAAATGCTTCGATTCTCTTCTGTTCCGGTTTTCCCACAGTCCATATTTCACTACCATACAATGCTGTACTCCAGACGTACATCCTCAGAAATTTGTTCCTCAAATGAAGGCCGGTATTTGATATTAGTAGACTTCTCTTGGCCAGAAATGCCTTTTTTGCCATAGCGAGTCTGCTTTTGATGACCTCTTTGCTCCGTCCGTCATTGGTTATTTTACTGCCTAGGTAGCAGAATTCCTTAACTTCATTAACTTCGTGACCATCAATCCTGATGTTAAGTTTCTCGCTGTTCTCATTTCTACTACTTCTCATTACCTTCGTCTTTCTCCGATTTACTCTCAAACCATACTGTGTACTCATTAGACTGTTCATTCCGTTCAGCATTTCATTTAATTCTTCTTCACTTTCACTCAGGATAGCAATGTCATCAGCGAATCGTATCATTGATATACTTTCACCTTGTATTTTAATTCCACTCCTGAACCTTTCTTTTATTTCCATCATTGCATCCTCGATGTACAGATTGAAGAGTAGGGGCGAAAGGCTAAAGCCTTCTCTTACACCCTTCTTAATACGAGCACTTCGTTCTTCATCTTCCACTCTTATTATTCCCTCTTGGTTGTTGTACATATTGTATATGACCCGTCTCTCCCTATAGCTTACCCCTACTTTTTTCAGAATCTCGAACAGCTTGCACCATTTTATATTGTCGAAAGCTTTTTCCAGGTCGACAAATCCTATGAAAGTGTCTTGATTTTTCTTTAGCCTTGCTTCCATAATTAGCCGTAACGTCAGAATTGCCTCTCTCGTCCCTTTACTTTTCCTAAAGCCAAACTGATCGTCACCTAGCGCATTCTCAATTTTCTTTTCCGTTCTTCTGTATATTCTTCTTGTAAGCAGCTTCGATGCATGAGCTGTTAAGCTGATTGTGCGATAATTCTCGCACTTGTCAGCTCTTGCCGTCTTCGGAAATGTGTGGATGATGCTTTTCCGAAAGTCAGATGGTATATCGCCAGACTCATATACTCTACACACCAACGTGAATAGTCGTTTTGTTACCACTTCCACCAATGATTTTAGAAATTCTGATGGAATGTTATCTATCCCTTCTGCCTTATTTGACCGTAAGTCCTCCAAAGCTCTTTTAAATTCCGATTCTATTACTGGATCCCCTATGTCTTCTAAATCTTCACCCTCATAGAGGCTTTCAATATATTCTTTCCACCTATCTGCTCTCTCCTCTGCATTTAACAGTGGCATTCCCGTTGCACTCTTAATGTTACCACCGATGCTTTTAATGTGACCAAAGGTTGTTTTGACTTTCCTGTATGCTGATTCTGTCCTTCCGACAATCATACCTTTTTCGATGTCTTCACATTTTTCCTGCAGCCAATTCGTCTTAGCTTCCCTGCACTTCCTATTTATTTCATTCCTCAGCGACTTGTTTTTCTATATTCCTGATTTTTCCGGAACGTGTTTGTACTTCCTACTTTCATCAATCAACTGAAATATTTCTTCTGTTACCCATGGTTTCTTCGCAGCTACCTTCTTTGTACCTATGTTTTCCTTCCCAGCTTCTGTGATGGCCCTTTTTAGAGATGTCCATTCCTCTTCAACTGTACTGCCTACTGCGCTACTCCTTATTGCTGTATCTATAGCGTTAGAGAACTTCAAACGTATCTCGTCATTCCTTAGTACTTCCGTATCCCACTTCTTTGCGTATTGATTCTTCCTGACTAATGTCTTGAACTTCAGCCTACTCTTCATCACTACTATATTGTGATCTGAGTCTATATCTGCTCCTGGGTACGCCTTACAATCCAGTATCTGATTTCGGAATCTCTGTCTGACCATGATGTAATCTAATTGGAATCTTCCCGTATCTCCCGGCCTTTTCCAAGTATACCTCCTCCTCTTGTGATTCTTGAACAGGGCATTCGTTATAACTAGCTGAAACTTGTTACAGAACTCAATTAGTCTTTCTCCTCTTCCATTCCTAGTCCCAAGCCCATATTCTCCTGTAACCTTTTCTTCTACTCCTTCCCCTACAACTGCACTCCAGTCGTCCATGACTATTAGATTTTCGTCCCCCTTTAGATACTGCATTACCCTTTCAGTATCCTCATACACTTTCTCTACCTGTTCATCTTCAGCTTGCGACGTCGGCATGTATACCTGAACTATTGTTGTCGGTGTTGGTCTGCTGTTGATTCTGATTAGAACAACCTGGTCACAGAACTGTTCACAGTAACACACCCTCTGCCCTGAATTCCTATTCATAACGAACCCTACACCTGTTATACCATTTTGTGCTGCTGTTGATATTACTCGATACTGATCTGACCAGAAATCCTTGTCTTCCTTCCACTTCACTTCACTGACCCCTATTATATCTAGATTGAGCCTTTGCATTTCCCATTTCAGATTTTCTAGTTTCCCTACCACGTTCAAGCTTCTGAAATTCCACGCCCCGACTCGTAGAACGTTATCTTTTTCTCACGGTAACCTCCCCTTTGGCAGTCCCCTCCCGGAGATCCGAATGGGGGACTATTCCGGAATCTTTTGCCAATGGAGAGATCATCATGACACTTCTACAATTACAGGCGACATGTCCAGTTGATACACGTTACGTGTCTTTAATGCAGTGGTTTCCATTGCCTTCTGCATCCTCATGTCGTTGATCATTGCTGATTCTTCCGCCTTTAGGGGCAATTTCCCACCCCTAGGACAAGAGAGTGCCCTGAACCTCTATCCGCTCCTCCGCCCTCTTTGACAAGGCCGTTGGCAGAAAGAGGCTGACTTCTTATGCCGGAAGTCTTCGGCCGCCAATGCTGATTATTTATCAAAATTTAGACAGTGGCGGGGATCGAACCCGGGACCGAAGACGTTTTGAATATGAATCAAAGACGCTACCCCTAGACCACGAAAAGGACTCGCATATGTGTTCAGATCCGGAGATTATGGCGGCCAATCGAGGCTCATGCCAGTGGCCTCTTGGTACCCCAGGACCACTTGGTACCCAAAGTGCTCCCCCAGGATAGCAAACACTCTTCTGCTTCGATGGGGTCGAGCTCCGTCTTGCATGACCACATTTTGTCGGAGAAATGTCGCACTGATTATTCCGTGACTGGACATTGCACACCACACAGTGACACATTGTGGGTGAAGAGACTTTTCGATCGGGAAATGGGAGTTCTCAGTCCCCCCAAATGCGCCAATTTTACTTATTGACGAATCCATCCAAATGAAAGTGGACTTCATGCCTAAACCAAACATACATCATATAATAATTCCCATCATGCCCCACAGTCAACTGTGCAGTTTTAACGTCCTAACGCAAACCGTTCAGAGGTTTTGACTATTTTATTTCAAATAGTTCAATATTGTCACCCTGTATGTTTGACCAAATTATAGTCCGAAATGTAAGGTTCCCCAGTTACTTGAACGAAGTTAAGTTCTGAAATGGGAACCAAAAGATAAAGTGCAGAGTCTTAGGTAGACGTTAAAATACAAACGTTGTAACGAAATCGCAACAAGTTGATTTTCTTGGGGGCTTACTTTGTTGACGAGGTCCCAACGAGAGAACCAGAGAAACTGTCTAAGTTTGTGCAAATACGATAGGCTATAAACAAAAGAGGAATTCACAGAAAACAATTATTTTATTACCAGAAGTTTGCACACTTATGGTTACTTTTCAACATAATCACCAAAAAGATTGAGACATTTATCGTACCAGTGGACAAGCTTGGAAATACCCTCTTCAAAAAATTTTGCCGCCGATGATTTCAAATGAGTGCTGACGTTGCTTTGAAGACCTTCGTTGGTTTCAAAGTGCTGCCCTCCTAGCCCTTTCTTCAGGTCAGTGAAAAGGTGAAGGTCGTTGGGTGCCAGGTCAGGACTGTATGGTAGATGATCGAAAATGTCCCATTGCAGTTGTTCAAGGAGCTGTTGCGTTGTGGCAGCAGTGTGTGGACGAGCGTTGTCATGGATCAGCATAATTCCTTAAGTCAGCATTCCTCTTTGTTTGTTTTGAATGGCTCTCCACAAACGTTGCAAAGTTTCTCAACAAGCATCTGCATTGATAGTGGTTCTTGGCTGCATAAACTCTAGAAGCAACATACTTTTTTGGTCCCAAAACACTGTGGCGATAACCTGTCTGTTGTTGAATATTTGTTTGAATTTTCTGGTTTGTTTGAATTTTTTTGGTTTGTTTGGTGATTTTGGATGCATCCATTGTGATTGTCGTTTTGTTTCCGGTGTGTCGTACTGGATCCAAGATTCATCTCCAGTAACAATTGATTTCAAAACGGTCTCTCCTTCATCATGATAACGGTCAAAGAAATTCAAAGCTGAAGCCATTCGGTGACTTTTGTGGGCGTTCGTCAACATTTTGGGGATCCAACAGCACAAAGTTTTTTTGTAGCCTAAATGTTCACTAACGATAGTGTACGACAGATCTTGAAACTTCTGTAATTTCCATAGGCAAAGGAGTTATGGTGACCCTACGATTTTCTCTAACCATTCTTTCAACTCGTTCAAGAAGGTCGGTTCAGACGACAGACTTGCGTCCTTGGCCCCTTCATCATGCACGTCATTACGTCCATTTTTAAACTTTCGGCACCATTCACACACACCACCATTCGTCATGAATTTCTGCTGCACTATTCCCTTCTGCTTGCAGAAACCGAATTAAACTTCGTCATTCACACTTGGCAGGAGCAACAATGACGGCAGCCATGTTTACGTGGCTGTAATGCAACGCAGGCTGATGCCTTGAGGTCGGCAATGGCGGAGTGTGTAGTGCGAGAATTGCGCAGTAGCCCACAGCGCATGTCCGCTTTCTGCCGCTCGTGTTGCTTCTATACTGAGGGATCGAAAGTTGAGAAAAAAAAAAAAATAGGCCCTCGTGCTACCAGTAGTAAGTCCGACACTAACAAAGTGATGAAGAAATAGCGAAGCAGAGCAAACCAAAATCTCCCGGCAGGCACTGTTATATAGACAAAGACTGGTCTCTCGATGACATGCAGAGTGGAGAGGAATCCGAGTTTGTTAATGGTTCAAATGGCTCTGAGCACTATGCAACTTAACTTGTGAGGTCATCAGTCGCCTAGAACTCAGAACTAATTAAACCTAACTAACCTAAGGACATCACACACATCCACGCCCGAGGCAGGATTCGAACCTGCGACCGTAGCGGTCGCTCTGTTCCAGACTGCAGCGCCTAGAACCGCACGGCCACTCCGGCCGGCCCCGAGGTTGTTGCCAGTGATGTTCTCACAAAGTCTTTCCGGGGCTGCTCGCTTTTCTGGAACCGAAACGCGAGCGTAAATAATGGTTTCGTCGAGTCATATCCCACGTGATATTGTCTCTACTAGATTCCCACGGAAGTAGAAAATAGTTCGACCTGCACGCGGCAGTCATATCTACCCGTGCGCCTCGTTGAGTCCACCTGCTCGCTACTAGCTGTTGGCGGCTGCTGTTAGTGTAGTCACAGCAATAACCTTCTCGGTTTTCTAGCCGTGTCACTTTGAATAAAACATTCGAGTATTTGACGGCTGTGTGCGCGCCAGTAAAAAGCCACTGACTGCAGTGTCCCGTTTAAATAGGCGCGTCTGGAATATTACAGAGAGGGCCACAGTGGTGTATGTGCGGGAAGGAGAGTTGGACAGCTCGCAGCAGCTCTGGCCCGCCACATAACTGGGTGACGACAAAAGGCGCAAGGAGCTGGCACTATGTCGGAAAATTACGCTCCCGTCTACAGGCATTGGTTTGGGTTAAGAACTTTTTATCTATCTTCCATTCATTCGCGTTGGCATGTCTGAATATGACGATCTCGATTTTTAAACTCCGTCTCTTACAATAAAACGCTCTGGCTTTCAACAGTTGTCTCCACTATCATCATCAGGAATAAAAAACCACTGGCTGCGGGGTTGTGACGGTGTTCCGCTTGAATAAGTGCTACAGCAGCGTTTGGAATATAATATTGAGGGTCGCAGTGACGTATGCGCAGAAGACAATTTTTTTAAAGGTCGTTAGGCAGTAAGGTATTAAATAGTACGTATTTCCCCTTTCCCGATTGGCCGCTACGGTCGCAGTTTCGAATCCTGCCTCGGGCATGGCGGTGTGTGATGTCCTTAGGTTAGTTAGGTTTAAGTAGTTCTATGTTCTAGGGGACTGATGACATCAGATGTTAAGTCCCATAGTGCTCAGAGCCATTTGAACCATTTTTGAACCTTTTCCGATTACAGGGTACCCCATTTTCACATCATGTCACCTTCGGTGCTGCCACTATCTTCCATTACTTTGATCACATCCGCATTTAAATAACTCCCGTCCTTTCATTATTTTCAAAGCTTTCTGTGATTCTGTACAGATGATGGCCTTCTTCCTCAAGCAGATTTCTTATCTTACCTCTTCACAAATTTTTCAGCATCCTTTCGCAACATTCAAGTTCAAACATTTTGATTTTATTCGTTTCCCGTTTTCCACAATGCATGATTTATTTCCTGACGTGCAATGTCAGACACTTATTTTACAAATTGAAGCCTATGTTTGATCGTAGAAGGCTTCTCTCAGCGAGGAATGCCCACGTCCAGTATCCCAGTCTCCTTCTTGCACCCTCTTTCCTTCGTCCGTCAAGCTTTCTTTTCCTTCCAAGTCATGTTTGGGTTTATTAGGCTGTGCACAGCCGATAGCGCGTCTACACTTTTGTAAGCGTAATACTACGCTGTGCTGCTATGGCAGTATCTGTTGGTGTGCTTAAACCAGCAAAGCAGGTTGTTTTGGTATGCCACTAATGTTGTCAATACCATGCCTTTCATGCAGTACAGCCTGTGTGCCAGAGACTGTAAAAAATACGATTTTGCCCATCTGTCCTCTACTGTTGAAGATATGAGCTTGTAAACAGTGCCGATATTTGTGAGGTCTGCTGTTTCGGTGTCAAATTTGGTTGAAATCGACACAGGGCTTTGGAGCATATCCCAGACGTACACATATACACTCTTTATGTATGTATGGATCTGATAATGACTAAAATAAACAAAACCTATAACACTGTGAAATTATTAATTATTATAAAATTTCTGTACAATTAAAAAGCTCTAATTCAGAAGTACAATGACAGACACTACAGACAACGTCTCCATTTGTCGAACTGTTGCGTGGATGACGGTGTCAAATACTCATAAATTAGCCAAGGAATAGAGCACATTTGAATGTGTGTTTTTTCATTTTTTGTCCCAGTATGATCATGGTTGGAGCACTCGACACCCAACTCAGTGTATCAAATAAATCAACAGGTAAAAGCTATCGGAAACTAACAGACTAGATGTTACTCAGGTACTAATGATAGGGATCAATTCGCAGATGTGTCGGCGATTTTCACTAGTACTTTGGTGCCTTCGTATATTTTTACTTGGTGTTAGGCTACTTTTCGCCTGAATTACTCAACCGGCATAACTGTGGCACTACTCAGTGAAAACGCTAGTCTTCATTGTCATATAAATTACAGTGTTGGAGAAGGAGGTGGGGACAATTAGTACACTTCGTTTTGTAACGTTAAAGACGCTGGCGTAAAATATGAATGCTTGTATATCGTAAAAACAAGTGTATCACTTACCAATAATGTAGTAATGCTTCTCATTGCGGACTTGGTGTAATGATAAATTCAGCTGTGTATTTTATGTCCTTTCATTATGGTTACGTCAGCTGTACCAGCAGACTCTACTCCCATGGCGGCACATGTTTCATCCAAGTTGTGACAACGTCCGTGTTCCGGTCACTTTGCTTGTCACTTCTTTCATGCCCTAACTGGCGGAAAACGATTTACATTTTTTGTTTCTTTAAAACTCCATGATACCGATATTGTAAAATGTGCTCACACCTTGTCACGCCTTCTACAAGAACTACTTTAATGCAGCTTCGGGGATGTTTCTAGTAAGCACTTTTGTGATTCTCTCATTTACAGAACTTACGAACACTATCTACGAGTTTTCCGTACAGATATATGTCTACATTTCACTTACTTAACGAACTATGTAGTACATTTTGCATTGCATGTGTACGATAGGTGAGCCCCTAGTATTAGCAATCACTGGTGTGCAACAGTAATTTATACTCCCTGTACTTACCACTCATAGAGGGCACATTTTGGCGCTTTCCAGCACTTCGTCGATGGCGCAGTAGGCAGTAAAGCAGCGAGGTGAAGTAGCTAGCACGTAGAATAGAAAACGGCAAGTGCAGTATGCATCTTAAATCTAAAACATCAATAGAAAAATGAGCATTCTCTAAGAGGAGAGTGGTACGGAAAGCAGCTTAGGAAGAAGTTTGATAATGTATTTTGTCTGGTTTGTCCTGTTATATGGCAGAAAAATTTTAACCTTGATGCAATGGGCTTTTGAAATACGGGCATAGTGGGAATCCAGGAAGAAACGGATTGGCAGAATGGTAAAGAAGAGGTATTGTCAATGATGGGGGAACAGAAACAAGTATTGGGTGTTACTTAGTGTAGAAAAAGAAATTAAATAAAGAATGTATTGGGAGGGAGTAAGCGGTATTTGAAGAAATGCTTTAGAATGATGTGTGGAGGAGAAAAGAAGTCAAGTAAATACAAGCTGATGAAGAAAACGAACAACCACGAGAAACAGAAAGAATGGTGACCGTCTCACACCTCGGAAAAACTGAACATGATAATATTGAAAGGATTGCTGGATTAAAAGTTCTTTAGGAGTTTTGAAGTACATCTAGGGTAATTAGAATTCTGGATAGTTAAGCCATGTTGCACAAAAGAACATAAACAAAGTTGTTTTAAGAACGTCTTTCTCCTCCATTTTTAAAAACGAGTAACAAAGAAACTGCGCACTGTTGTATCGACGTCCACAGAATTACGCGAGTGTGATTATGTTGCGCCAAGAGACTCGTAATGAACGCGTCGCAAAGCGAGATGAACAATACCTCATCCATTCCCGTTGATCACAATACCGGAACGTCTGAACGACATTTGTTGTAATCTGTGTGCACCCGGACGGCGCGTGTATTGACCAACGTCCGACGCAGTGCCGCTACAGAAAAATGGGTTGAACGCTTCGTCCTCTCAATAAGCGGATTTGATCGCTCAGAGATGAATGCTGCTTTTTATTCTCTTGTATGGTGACATGTCTGCTGACATCCCATGAAATTTGCGGGTTTGTGAGTCGATTCTACATTGGAAGAAAGGGTCGAAGATTTCTGCAATCGTAAACAATAAAGAAACACACGGAATTTTCCCATTCTGCTTTTGCTAGCTCCATGATGGATTTATTTTTCTACCCGTTTTAACACACCTGTAATAACTGTAGAACAGTATTTGGTTACTGCATCTGCAATCAGTAACATATAGAATAAGTAGATGCAGCATTTTCAGAAATTTATTAGACGTGCCTTAAAATTGCTTTCATTTTCATACCCTACTGGCCATTAAAATTGCTACACCACGAAGATAACGAGCTACAGACGCGAAATTTAACCAACAGGAAGAAGATGCTGTGATACGCAAATGACTAGCTTTTCAGAGCATTCACACAAGGTTAGCGACTATGGCGACACCTACAACGTGCTGACGTGAGGAAAGTTTCCAACAGATTTCTCATACACAAACAGTTGACCGGCGTAGCCTGGTGGAACGTTGTTCTGATGCTTTGTGTAAGGAGGATAAATGCGTACCATCACGTTTCCGACTTTGATAAAGGTCGGATTGTAGCCTATGGCGATTGCGGTTTATAGTATGGCGAAATTGCTGCCGCGTTGGTCGAGATCCAATGACTGTTAGCAGAATATGGAATCCGTGGGGATCAGGAGGGTAATACGGAACGCCGTGCTGGATCCCAACGGCCTCGTATCACTAGCAGTCGAGATGACAGGCATCTTATCAGCATGGTTGTAATGGATCGTGCAACACGTCTCGATCCCTGAGTCAACAGATGGGGACGTTTGCAAGACAACAACATCTGCAGAACAGTTCGACGACGTTTGCAGCAGTATGGACTATCAGCACGGAGACCGTGGCTGCGGTTACCCTTGACGCTGGATCACAGACAGTGGCGCCTGAGATGGTGTACTCAACGATGTACCTGGGTGCACGAATGGCTAAACGTCATTTTTTCGTATGAATCCAGGATCTGTTTACAGCATCATGATGGTCGCATGCGTGTTTGGCGACATCGCGGTGAAAGCACATTGGAAGCGTGTATTCGTCTTCGCCATACTGGCGTATCACCTGGCGTGATGGTATGAGGGTGCCATTGGTTACACATCTCGGTCACCTCTCGTTCGCATTGACGACACTTTATACAGTGGACGTTATATTTCAGATGTGTTACGACCCGTGGCTCTACCCTTCATTCGATCCCTGCGAAACCCTACACTTCAGCAGGATAATGCACGACTACATGTTGCAGGTCCTGTACGGGCCTTTCTGGATACAGAAAGTGTTAGACTGCTGCCCTGGCCAGCAAATTCTCCAGATCTCTCACCAATTGAAAACGTCTGGTCAATGGTGACCGAGCAACTGACTCGTCACAATACGCCAGTCACTACTCTTGATGAACTGTAGTATCGTGTTGACGCTGCATTGGCAGCTGTACCGCCATCCAAGCTCTGTTTGAGTCAATGCACAGGCGTTTCAAGGCCGTTATTATGGGCAGAGGTGGTTGTTCTCGGTACTGATTTCTCAGGATCTATGCACCCAAATTGCGTGAAAATGTAATCACATGTGATTTGTAGTATAATATGTTGTCCAATGACTACCCGTTTATCATCTGCATTTCTTTTTTCTATAGCAATATTAATGGCCAGTAGTGTAAGACTGCCTGCAAAACTTTTTTTCTGAAACTTTTACCACCTGTCCATCATACAGTAGGATTAAAAAGAAGACGATATTACGTAAAGTATATCTTCTCAGCGTCGGCTTCGAGATAAACGGGGCACAGGCATGGACAATGATATTTCGCTGTAAAACAGAGGCGAGTCTGTCTTCCACGTGGAGACTACTGTAACGAAGGTAGCAAGGATGACCTTTACTGACATTTTCTCAAACCTATCAGCGATTACTTGCGCTCTGGATCAGATTTGGTCTTAACACTTGAAATATAGCATACGTCTCACTGGCAAAGTATCATGCAGAGGGTGTATCACTTTTCCGCAAAATTCACCAAGGCCTTTCCTTTGATTTAACGTATATTATTCTTCGTATAATGGTCTCTTACTAAGGCTGAAGGAAATGTCGATAATTTCAGCACAATTCGACTTCTAGCCAATATACATTGTATCCGTTTCAGTTGTAAGCTTTCTTGTCTGTCAGCTCATTCACAAAGCATCATTGGTGGCCATTCTTGTGAATGTAAGCAAGAGGTTGTGGTGGTACACTTCACCTGCACACCATTTCCACTTGTAAATGTAACCCACATAATGTGATGCCCTACCTTGTGGTCTTGGGATCGTCCGCCTCGATCCTCTTTAGAGTCATTAGTCGAGGAGTTAACTGGAACATCAGTTAATCAGAGCTTATCAAAGTGATGTATTTGGTAGGTGAACAGTAAGGTCCGTGGCACAGTCACAACAATGGGAGCTGCTCAAATTTGGCTCATTAATTGACATGTGTTCCGCATTTAAGATATACATACAAGAAGGGAAACGAATATAAAGTACTAAAATCGGTAGTAAAGAGTGCTCGACTATCCAGGATTCATATGTGATCAGGTACCAATTACAAGTATTACAAAATTCCATCAAAGAAACCACTGTATGCGGAGAGGAGAGACAAAGAGAGAGAGAGAGAGAGAGAGAGAGAGAGAGAGAGAGAGAGAGAGATACTACATAGAGCAATAGAATTAAAGAACATAAGGCGATGTTAAATCAAAGGAAAGGCCACGGCGAATTTCGAGGAAAAGAAGGGCGACAGCGAAACCACGTAATTTTCTCCCATTGCGATGTATAAGTTTGAAATTTCGCCGAAAGGTGCCTACAGCCTTCCTCTGTAACGGTGCAAAAGTTTTGTGATCTGCAACCCGTTTTGTTGCTCTTCATGGCAAGTCATCCTGAGCTTATGTTTCAGCAAGATAATGCCCGACCGCACAGATTTTCTAATGTTTGTCTTAGTGCTTGTGAAATCTATACGCTGACGATCAAGGTTGCCGGATCTCTCACCAAGTGAGAACGTTTGGAGCATTATGGGCAGGGACCTCCAGTAAGTTCGGTATTATGACGACCTAACGTGCCAGTCGCTCGAATATGGCACAATATTCCCCAGGACATCAAACAACTCTGTAAATCAGTGCCAAGCCGAAGCATAAAGGTTAGAGGTGGATGATTTTCTTCCCGAATAAATCAACAGATTTTTCCGACACTGTAATGACTCGTTTGTCTGTACATGTACATGACATTTAACGATTGCCGTCCCATACCTTTTTGGTGTCATGTTCATTCATTTTTCTTATTTTTTATTTTTAAATTTTTTATCTTATTTTAGTTTATTTTGTCTTAGAGCGTATTATTGTTTCAAAATGGTGTGTGATGGTTACTTAGCAAGTCATCATCACAGAATTTGTTTGAAAAGAAAGGAAAACGAAAGTAATAAAGAACAAGGAAAAATCGCCGGCCGTTGTGACCGAGCTGTTCTAGCCGATTCAGTTTGGAACCGCGCTGCCGCTACGGTTCAAATCCTGCCCCGGGCATGGATGTGTGTGATGTCCTTAGGTTAGTTAGTTTTAAGTAATTCTAAGTCTGGGGGACTGATGACCTCAGATGTTAAGTCCCATAGTGCTCAGAGCCATTTGAACCATTTCTGGACAAGGAAACTCAACCAGTGTGTTCGAAGAGTCGCACTCATCAGCTTCAAAGTGTGAAATTAAATGTGCAATGGAATATTGGTACACAACCCTATTAGCAAAGAATTTAAGGCTCACTATTCGCCGACGCAATGCGGCAGACCACACTCCAATTTTCTGACGTAGCAACGCGTTTTCGTTAAAGAGATGGTTTTTTCCGGTGGACCAAAACCTTTGAGTATTCACATAACCAGTAAGGAGACACCACATCTGACCAGTGACTAGAGCACGGTCAAGTTCTGCGATTTCATGAATGTCAACAAATGACAGAAACCACGCACAATACACTAGACCCCTTTCTTTATCCGATGCCTCCTGGCAGATTAAAACTGTGTGCCGGACCGAGATTCGAACTCGGGACCCTTGCCTTTCGCCGGCAAGTGCTCTACCATCTGAGCTACCCAAGCACGACTCACGTCCCGTTCTCACAGCCTTACTTCTTCCAGTACCTCGTCTCCTACCTTCCAAACTTTACAGAAGCTCTCCAGTGGACCTAGCAGAACTAGCACTTCTGAAAGAAAGCTGTTAGTTTGGAAGGTAGGAGACGAGGTACTGGCAGAAGTAAGGCTGTGAGGATGGGGGTAGGTCAGATGGTAGAGCACTTGCCAGCGAAAGGCAATGGTCACGAGTTCGAGTCTCGGTCCGGCACACAGTTTTAATCTGCCAGGGAGTTTCATATCAGCGCACACTCCGCTGGAGAGTGAATATCTCATTCGGGTAAAATGATGCTGAACAATCGAAACTCGTTGCTCTTGTGAAAACGACATGTTTACCACGCAATGAACTGCGCAATATTTACGGTCGTCATGTAACTTGTTCTCGTGACATTGGCGTCTTAGCTGGTTGTCGGTATTGTCTGTGACGCTATCTTGCGGTGGTCGGTCGGACACATGCTATCGACCTCTATTTTCATACATCTTTATCATCATGGGCCTGACTTTTCGATTGCGTACACAACTATATTCGCTTGAAGACGTCAGCTGAAGAAGCAAGGGAATGCGTTCCTCACATGGGAAACTCCCTATCGCACCCCCTTCAGATTCGGTGGTAAGATGTCTCAGTGGATAGCCAGTCAAAAATTAAACACAGATCACGCTTGAAAACAAGTGAAAGGTGTACTACACTATAAAAAAGGGAAAATAGACACAGTGAATGGTCCAAGAACAAGAAGTGCAATAAATAGCAGGCTAAATCCGTAACTGTGTCTTAAGTGAGTCGTCGTTGTGTAGGATTTGCAAGTGGGCGTGCCGTGTTCGCAACTTCTTCGACCCGTTTATTTTTTTTATTTATTTTTTTCATAACATTATGAACTGTCCGTCCGGTCATCGAAATATTTTTTTCCCCTTTCTGAAGGCATAGCAGTTGTCATACAATGCATTGTTTGTAGAATATGAGTCACGTGGAGGGGAATACGTTGCCGTCGCAAGTAAATGCGTTGAATAGTGAGAGCAGGCGAGATACTACATGCACTTCTCATACAAACGGAAACAACTGTGTCAGAAAAAGGAATTCAAGGGTGAAGACTTCCAAAACGGAACACAGCTTCAAAAACATTAAGATATATGTTTTCACATAGCACAGACAGAGTCTGTGATTGTGAAACTGTAGCGTTCATTTGTTGCAGCTTATGTGACAAACAGTTATGCTTTCATCATTTCATTGGGATTGATCACATTCAGATTCATACAAACTCATACACCGAAAAGTCAAAGAATTTGGTACTCAAGCCTAATATCGTGTAAGGCCCCCGCGAGCACGCAGAAGTCCCACAACACGACGTTGCATGGACTTCACTAATGTCTGAAGTAGTGCTGGAGGCAACTGACGCCATGCATCCTGGAGGGCTGTCCATAAATCCATAAGAGTACGGGGGGGGTGGAGATCCCTTCTCAACAGCACAGCACGGTGAAAGGCATCCCAAATATGATCAATAGTGTCCAGGTCTCGGGAGTTTGGTGGCCATCAGCAGTGTTTAAACTCAGAAGAGTGTTCCTGGAGCCACTCTGTAGCAATTCTGGACGTGTGGGATGTCGTATTGTCATGGTGGAATTTCCCAAGTTCGTCGAAATGCACAATGGACAAGAAGGGATGCAGGTGGTCAGACAAGATGCTTACGTACGTTTTACATGTCAGGGGTCCCAATCATTCCAACATCACACGCCCCACACCACTCTCCACTAGCCTGAACAGTCCCCTGCTCATAAGCTGGGTTCACGAATTCATGAGATTGTCTCCATACGCCTACACGTCTATCTGCTCGATAGAATTTGAAGCGAGACTTGTTCTACCAGGCAACATCTTTCCAGTCATCAACAGTCCAATGTCGGTGTTGGCGGGCCCAGGCCAGGAGTAAAGCTTTGTGTAGTTCGGTCATCAAGAGTACACGAGGATCTTTTCCTGGCCGCAGCGATGTCGAACATTTGATGTTTTACCGGGTTACTAATTTTCATGGTACACTCGTGAAATAGTCGTGCGGGAAAATCCCCACTTCATCGCTACCTCGGGTATGCTGTGTGCCATCGCTCTTAGGCCGAGTACAACACTTCGTTCAAACTCACTTAAATCTTGATAAGCTGCCGTTGTAGCAGCAGTGACCGATCTAACAAATGCGCCAGACACTTGTTGTCTTCTATAGGCGTCGCCGACCATAGCGCCGTGTTCTGCCTCTTTACAGATCTCTGTATTTGAAAACGCATGCCTATACCAGTTTCTTTGGCGTTTCAGTGTATATCAGGCAAGGAGGCATATCTCATTCACTTACCTGTAGTGCAAATTAGCTGCGTCGATAAGAGATTCGTACCACGTGACACGCCTACCGTCACTAATGCCGTGTATGACGCACGAGGCCAGCCGTGTTTTCCGGTGAGAAATTCGGTTGACTTGTCGCCTTGGCATCAAACGTTTACCGTTCCCATTCGAAATCCATTTCCTTTCGGCTGCTATTGGAGCAGTCGTGCAGAATCATCTGTCATTATAGGTCCCTACTTTACACCCCGCTGTTGCAAAGGGACGTTACACCAAGAAACATACTTAAATTTGAATAATATGAAGTTCGCACGTAGAAGGTTTGAACACAGCTCCCTTGCTTGGCCGTCCAACACCGTAACTACTTAGCCACGGCGCCATTTGTCTTGTCGATTGCTTTATATGGCACGTCTTGATCTTGGATAGTTTACGGTTTCAATTTTGCTTTTTTTCACAATTCAGTATACTTTCTTCCTGTTTTCATGCTTGATCTGTGTTGAGTTTTTGACGGGCTGTCCACTGTGCCCTCTTACCACTGAATCTGAGTGGGCACGGTATTGGTTCTAAGACACGGACGGTTATACTGCTGAAAAGACGACATCGCCTTCGGGGAAGACATCAAGCATGTAGGATTGCAGATGTTCCGCTGCTGTCAGCGGGTCTTCAAGCGCAGAAGAATGTCTCACACAGCATAATACTACTCCCGCCAGCCAGTGTCCTTGGCGCGCTGCACGTTTCAAGCTCCCGTTCACCTCGATGACACCGTTTGTGGAGACGACCATCGACCTAGTGTAGCAAAAATGTGATTCACACAGAGAGTGGTTACGTTTCCATTGATCGACGGTCGAATCCTGATGTTCCCTTGCCGACTACAATCGTAATAGACAATGTCGTTGAGACAACGTGTAAAAAGTAAGTGTGGTCTGCTTCCGAGCTCCATGTTCAACAAAGTACGATGAACGGTGTGCTACGAAACACATGTACGTCCACCAGCATTGTGCTCTTTCGGCAGAGATACCACAGATCACCATCTACCCTACTTCACAGGGCAGACAAGCCTTCGAACCCCACGTTCTGTGAAGAATCTTGGATGTCCAGCCACTTAGCGCCTAGTGGTCGTTTCACTGTCCTCCTACCTCTTTCCGTAGACACTCACGACAGCAGCATCTACATCTACATCTACATGATTACTCTGCAATTCACATTTAAGTGCTTGGCAGAGGGTTCATCGAACCATAATCATACTATCTCCCTACCATTCCACTCCCGAACAGCGCGCGGGTAAAACGAACACCTAAACCTTTCTGTTCGAGCTCTGATTTCTCTTATTTTATTTTGATGATCATTCCTACCTATGTAGGTTGGGCTCAACAAATTATTTTCGCATTCGGAAGAGAAAGTTGGTGACTGAAATTTCGTAAATAGATCTCGCCGCGACGAAAAACGTCTTTGCTTTAATGACTTCCATCCCAACTGGCTTATCATATCTGCCACACTCTCTCCCCTATTACGTGATAATACAAAACGAGCTGCCCTTTTTTGCACCCTTTTGATGTCCTCCGTCAATCCCACCTGGTAAGGATCCCACACCGCGCAGCAATGTTCTAACAGAGGACGAACGAGTGTAGTGCAAGCTGTCTCTTTAGTGGACTTGTTGCACCTTCTAAGTGTCCTGCCAATGAAACGCAACCTTTGGCGCGCCTTCTCCACAATATTATCTATGTGGTCTTTCCAACTGAAGTTGTTCGTAATTTTAACACCCAGGTACTTAGTTGAATTGAGAGCCTTGAGAATTGTACTATTTATCGAGTAATCGAATTCCAACGGATTTCTTTTGGAACTCATGTGGATCACCTCACACTTTTCGTTATTTACTGTCAACTGCCACCTGCCACACCATACAGCAATCTTTTCTAAATCGCTTTGCAACTGATACTGGTCTTCGGTTGACCTTACTAGACGGTAAATTACAGCATCATCTGCGAACAACCTAAGAGATCTGCTCAGATTGTCACCCAGGTCATATATATAGACCAGGAACAGCAGAGGCCCCAGGACGCATTCCTGGTGCACACCTGATATCACTTCAGTTTTACTCGATGATTTGCCGTCTATTACTGCGAACATTCGACAAGTTTCACCGTGCCCTTAGTGATATAATCTGTCCTTTGTCAAAATCACTTATCTCAATGAATTTCCCCATTTGCAGCCCACGTCTTCACTATGGTCATCCTCCGTCCTTGTTTGCTCCGCTTACATACTTTAGTTACCGCATCACGTGCCCGCAACGTAGCTAGACGACCTGGTGAGAAACTTCGAGACTGAAATCTCAATATTGTTGAGATTGGATTCCATTGGGAATCATGTGCTCAGTGACCACAAGATTTGTATTGTATACAAGAAAAATGGCATCATCAGTCGTAAAAGGTTTGAAAATATTTACTACAGAAAAT
Organism: Schistocerca piceifrons; assembly: GCF_021461385.2. Taxonomy (NCBI): domain Eukaryota; kingdom Metazoa; phylum Arthropoda; class Insecta; order Orthoptera; family Acrididae; genus Schistocerca; species Schistocerca piceifrons. Next base: position 88,274,108 of record NC_060141.1, read on the forward strand.
CGATTCCAGCGACTGCATGACCCTCTTCTGTGCGAATGTTGAAGGCGGGAGTTCAAAATTTGTTCGGTATCTGCTATGTGCTTCTGTATTGATGCCGTGAAGAATTTGTAATATGTGTTTATGTTAAATGAGTCTTCAAGATTTTAATATTTGCATGAAGATGGTCACAAAGTGACTGAAATAATTTTTCTGTAATAAATGATTTCAAATCTTGTTTACAGTTTGAGTCTACCTAACAAACTGCAGGACCACATAAACGAAGCGAACAGAATTTGTTACGTATTTATTACTCTATGCAGTAGATCCCATTAAAATCATTGTTCAAGTTCGTACAAGAAAAATTATCCGATCTTTAACAAGGCATAAAGTGGTTAGGTAAACGCTGAAACTGCTCCCCTATAATGTGACAGTATCGCGAGAACGGAAGGATAAAGTGAATCCGTTACTCAAATGATTTACATCTTCTGTTGAGAGGAAGGTCATTGATACACTTGATGTCATTATGTATACAGTCGAAGGGTGGTTACACCTCTCTGGTCATATTAACACACAAAACGCAAGTTCATGGCCAAAGGAGAATCCTTGTACTGCTCTTGAAACGCCGTTGTATGGCAAGAAAATTGCACTGGGTATCCAGGCGACGCGTTTGAAGGAACCGTGAACAACTGATGTAATTTTTAATGACCCACGGTTTCATTGTCCAGCTGAAGAAAGGTGAAAATAACTACTCATGGTTTCAACAAGATAGCACTACTGAGAACACAGCCTAAGACACTAAAAAAAAAAAAAAAAAAAAAAAAAAAAAAAACCATTGTGAACCCTTGCTTGCCGGACCTTACTCCACTCTACTGTTTTCTGTGGGTAGTAGCAAAATCTGCATTGCGTCTTAATCGCCCATGCACGCTTGGTGACATAAAAATTTAAATAACTGCGTACGTGAGTTAAATGTAGCATACAGATCTGCAGAAAGCGTTTTCCAATAAAATTAAGCGGATTCGGATTTGTATAGGCGTCCGTGGGCATCATTTTCAACATTTGTTGTAACTGCGCAGCAACTTTCCGAGCGTCCTGTGTATCTCTGCCATTCCACTCTCGACTAGCACGAAGGAATAGTTAACACCTAACTCTTTTAGTGCGAACCTTTTATTTTATTACGGTGGTCATTTCTTCCTTCGTATATAGGAGCCGACAACATATTCTTTCATTCTGACGCAAAGTCTGTGTTTGAAATTTCGTGAAAACGTCTCATCGCAGCTGAAAACGCCTTTGTTTTAATGATTGACATCCTAATTTGCGCATCACGACCGTGGATACTCTTTCCTTTGCGATAAAACAAAACGAGCTGCCCTTCTCTAAACTTCTCGATGTTCGTCAATCCTGTCTAGCAAGAGACAGCAGCAACACTCTACAGGAGGGCGGACAAGCATAGTGTAGGCAGTCCCTTTAGTAGATTTACTGCGCCTTAAGTATTCCGCTACTAAAATGCAGAGACCTCAGAATGAAATGCAGAGTTTAAAAAAATTTCAAGCCGGTCATTTTCTCGCCCTAAGCAGTTTGTCTAGTCTGTTCAAACACTGTTACGCTAGTAACTACTTTCATAAAAGGTAGATACTATCGATTTAGCTATGGAATGAAGTGAATTATTCAGCGAAAAATAAAATAAATTAAGAACTACTCTAATTTCATCGTTGAGGAATGTGCATCGGGTTATTTTTATGTATTTATTCCGGATACTGTTCTCAAGTGCCTTACTTTGATCAGTCCCTCTGACATTACTTGGCATAAATTTACCATACGTTCTGTAGTTAACAATTGTACTTAGCATAAATCAGCTCCATAATCTACAAATAGTAAACCTATCTCCACATAAATAGCTTTTCAATCTGAACCTCCAAAATGATTCGCTACAGTATACGGTTCACAGTAGATTTTGATTGATGAAAAATTGGCAGCAGGAAATAAGAAATGGATGACCTTATCAAACTGTGACGACTGTAACAAGCAGAAATACGTAATGGACCTATGTGGTTGCCAAGAGTCTGGCAGTGAATCATAGTTAGAAGAGGGCGTAGATGGAGTAAAAGGAATTGTGGAAAGATCATAATTATCAAATTAGGATGGTACACCAAAAACACAAAACAATACCGTATCCAAGATATGTTGCCGTCGGAAACAGCCTCAATCTGTCTTGCAATGTAAAATTTTTCGAAAACATTACCAGCGATCATTTAAAATTAAAATTTAGAGACTAAAAACAGGCTTGATCGCAACATTTTTATTTTTATTGAAGTGACCCGTTTCGATTCTATTTAAGGACTCCATGGAGTCCACCCACCGTTCTGGAGTCTGAAGATGGTCCTTAAATAGAATCTAAACCGGTCACTCCAATAAAAATAAAAAAAGTTGCGTTCAAGACTGCTTTTATACTCTAAACGTCTCTGAATGGATAAACACAAGTCCTGTAGAGTCTTCAAGGGAATGTTAAGCGACAAGTTCGGGTAATGATGACGGACGCGGACAGCTTACTCCTCTCTCCAAAGTAGACCACAAAGGCTCTGTGGGGCGGCGGATGCATTAGTTTGTAAAAATATATAAATCTACTGTTGTATCCTTGTTTGAATGTTGTAAAATTCCCGGCCGATGCACCATATGTGGGGCGGCGGATGTATAAGTTTGTAATAATAATTAATCTATTGCCTTGCTGGATATATGCTTGCATGTTGTAACATTTCTGGCTTTTAGAATGTTGTTATTGCTGTCTTTTGCCGTTCTCAACACTGGCTCTCTATTTACTCCGTGACCCCCAGAAAGTGATTTAATAAAACTTGGAGCCAGTAAATAGATATCCTCGTGCCCACTTTACCTGAGAATGTTCTTATAGCTGCAGCTTATAGCTCTGAGGAATTAGGAGATTGTCCGGGATTTCTAATCAAAAACGGTTTTCCAAAATAGTTGAGTATATTCTGAAATTCACTAATAAAAACCACAAGTATCCCTACAACCTAACTAACAGAACAGTTCAGAGTCTAATGCGCTGATGCAACTATAAATGTCCGAATCAAATGTTAAAAAGAATGCTCGCCATAATTTGATGAAAATACTTCATCAAACGCCACGCTAAATATTTGGTAGAATGTCTGTCCCGCGACGGCACGTGAAAAATACGACAATACGCAAACTGAAGCTAGTTAATGAAAATCATTCCAGAATTAACACTTCACATGAAATGTTCTCATGGTTCCTCGTATCTCTAGTAACTTAATACGGCACCCGAGGCTGTTTGTAGCAGATACACTGATGCGGCGCGACTACCGACACAGATGGCGTGTCATTCAGCGTCTGGAGAGAACTGGGGCCTTGCTTCCTCGCGCAGTGTTCTTATATATAAAGCCGCGGTGCGGACGGCGAAGGGAACGCCTGATCTTTCCGGCTCTCTCGACTAGCCGCTGGGCTAGTAACGCACCACTTCAAGTTACATAATAATTTATAGCTTCTTTGGCTGATGGCCGAAGAAGCTCTTAATTTAAACGTGCATTCAGCACGCAGGTAAGTATTGATAATAAAATTTTGACGTGGCTAAGTTAAATACTTTGGGCGACAGAATTAATCTAATTACCCTGCACGCAGCAGATGAGCTCTGAACTGTCCCTTTTGAGATCCGCTATCGCTATAATTTTATAGGTATTAAAAAGAAACTTTACACATCTTCATAATCATAGCGGACCTCCAACCTATTTAAATCTAAACATCCTAGCCTTATTTACTAGCCTACTTAATCTATCTTGCTTCCTTCAGTTTTGAGACGAAAACCAGAAAATCATGAATTTCCACTAAAATCTTAATATGTGAAATCCAAAGTACTGTTTTTATTAAATCATTATGAAAAATGAATCTAAATATAAATTTTGAAGTCTCTAGCTCTTTTCTGTTGCGCCAATGATTTTTCCAGAAAAACGTCCAAATCTCGGAAATGGCTGAAGTTATCGAACTGATTTTTAACACACATTAATTTAGTATTATTTCTGACATGCTAGAAAAGTTTTAGTTCATTTGATTGATTTTTAAGGTATTGCGCAACATTTATGACGTCAGAGCTAGTTACAGCAGACTGGCTGGCACATAATGGAAACTGATGTGAATTTACTACAGCGTGAGTAGGCTGCTTCCCTACAGCTCAACAATACTGATACTTGGTGAGTGTGGTGACCACGAGACATGAACTAATTGATCGTTTTGCTCCCAAAACAGGGCCTGGGAGATGCGAGCTGTATGAACAGGAACTCTGTCATCCTAGAATGTAACATCACCACTTGGAAACAAATATTTCACCACTGTGTGTTCCTGACGAGGAAATCTGGAAATTTGTGGTAAGTTCCTACGGGACCAAACTGCTGAGGTCATCGGTTCCTACACTTACACACTACTTAACCTAACTCCAACTAAATCATGCTAATGACAACACAGACACCCATCTCCGAGGGAGCACTCGAACCTTTGACGGGGGGGAACCTGATCAGGAAAATGATCAAATAATCCTTAGCAGTAATGCGACCGTGAACAGTAACAACGAGGCCCATGGAATACCACGATCTTGCTGCTCAAATCAGCACCGGACCCCCAGGAAACTGATAAGGAAAATGATCAAATAATCCTTAGCAATAACGCTACCGTGAACAGGAACCATGAGGCCCATGGAATACCACGATGTTGCTGCTCAAATCAACTCTTGGTACTTAAAGTCAGCCAGAAGTTGGAAACATTGTGAAACAAGACTCGTCTGACCAAATGGCTTTCTTCCATTGCTCCATAGTCTAAGTTTTATGAATTCCGACATCGACAAGGGTGGCGCAGTGGTTAGCATACTGGACTTGCACACGGGAGGGTGACGGTTCAAATCGGCATCCAGCCATGCTGATGTAGGTTTTCCATGATATCCCTAAATCGCTTCAGGCAAATTCCAGGATGGTTCCTTTATAAGGGCACGACCGACTTCCTTCCCCATCCTTCTCTAATCCGATGGGACCGATGACCTCGGTGGTTGGTCCCCACCCCGACTCAACCAACCAACCTTATGACTTCCGACGTTGCCATCACTGACGAGTTGTTTTAGAACTCGAGCTCGACCAGCAATTCCATGCTTCTGGAGCATACTTCGCGTTGTTTTGGTGCTGCCAGGGTTAAAGAGTGTGACATTCAGTTTTGCAGTAACTTTTGTAGCTTTCGTCCACGTATTTTTTGTCACAATCATCTTCAATGATTACCTGTGACGATCACTCAACACACAATTTCTTCAGCGGATAATGTTTCTTCGCTTTCCGTGAACGCAGTACAAACCTTCGATATGGCACCTCTTGGTTACAGAGGCACCGACCATACGCTCACCAACTGTTCGCCCACGTTCCAGTTCACCTAGTGCCGACATAATGCCCTCGCTGTACAGAACACTGTTCTGAACACGTCTGACACTTGCAATGTATTTTGGGCTTTGCACTGGTGCCGTTTGTAGTCAGATAAAAAAGAACAACTTGTAGGATTGACTATCATCTGCATTTATATTCAAGCATGCATTTTTCGCGTCGTTTCCATATCTTTGTCCAACCCCTGTAAGTCAACCACGTCCTACGTCGCTGTCTAATATTTAAATGTAGAGTAGTTGAACGGCAACTATTTTGCAATGCCTGTTCAAGCAGCATGTATTTGATTAAAACGGATACAGTCTGGGCTGATCACGCACTTTCGAGACCCGCTTCTGAAGAGGAAGCGCAGTCAGCGGCCTCGTTTCGCGGAGGCGCGCAAATACAGACATCAGAAGACGTGTTGCATCACCCCGATTCCCAGAACTCTTGCTTTGACTTTGGATATTGTATCACAGACACAGTCCCTTTCGCTGTTCAGAGATGTCACTAAACCCGCCCAAGGATGTGAACACCCATGCAAGAATAGCGCCTATTACACGGAGTGGTCCGACAGCCGAGCAGTTCCAGTCAATTCACCAGGAAGGAGGTACACGGCTCGTGTTGTCTGTAGTTCAACCGCGGTTCGATCTCGTCTCCATTGTTACTTTGCACCAGGAAGGGCTCTCGGAGTGAACCAAAGCGATGTTGTTCAGACGTGGAGGAGATACAGAGAGACAGGAACTGTCGACGACAAACGTCTCTCAGGCCGCCCAAGTGCTACTACTGCAGTGGAAGACCGCTACATACGGATTATGGCTCTGAGGAACCCTGACAGCAACGCCACCATCTTGAATAATGCTCTTTGTGCAGCTCCAGGACGTCGTGTTACGACTCAAAAGTGTGCGCAATAGGTTGCATGATGCGCAACTTCACTCCCAACGTCCATGGCGAGGTCCATCTTCGCAACCACGACATCACGCAGCGCGGTACAGATGGGCCCAACAACATGCCGAATGGACCGTTCAGGATTGGCATCACATTCTCGTCACCGATGAGTGTGACATATGCCTTCAACCACACAATCGTCGGAGACGTGTTTGCAGGCAATCCGGTCAGGCTGAACGCCTCAGACACACAGTCCAGCGAGTGTAGCAAGGTGGAGGTTCCCTGCTGTTTTGGAGTGGCATTGTGTGCGGCCGACGTACGTCGCTGGTGGTCATGGAAGGCACAATGGCCGCTGTACGATATGTGAATGCTATCCTCTGACCGATAGTGCAACCATATCTGCAGCACATTGGCGAGGCATTCGTCTTTATGGACAACAATTCGCGCCCCCGTCGTGCACATCTTGTGAATGACTTCCTTCAGGATAACGACATCATCGATTAGAGTGGCCAGCGTGTTTTTCTGACATAAACCCTATGGAACATGCCTGGGATACAATTGAGAAGGGCTGTTTACGAAAGATGTGACCCATCAACCACTCTGAGGGATCTACGCCGAATCGCCGTTGAGGAGTGGGACAATCTGTAACAACAGTGCCTTGATGAACTTGTAGATAGTATGCCACGACGAATACAGGCATGCATCAGTGCAAGAGGACGTGCTACCGGGTATCAGAGGTACCGGTGTATACAGCAGTCTGGACCACCACCTCTGAAGGTCTCGCTGTATGGTGGTACATCATGCAATGTGTAGTTTTCATGAGCAATAAAAAGGGTGGAAATGATGTTAATGTTGATATCTATTCCTATTTTCCGTACAGGTTCCTAAACTCTCGGAGCTGAGGTGATGCAAAACTTTTTTTTGATGTGTGTATTTGAGGTAAAACTGATACAGTGTGTGCTGCTCACGCACATCCGGGACCCGCTTCTGCCGCTTCCGCCGGGGAAGCGGAGTCAGCGGCCTCGTTTCGCCGAGGCGCGCAAATATTTGAACGCCGTGGATTGGTGACTCTGCTGTGCTGTGCTGTGTCTTTGGTGCTGTGTGGCATGCGACAGAGCAGACTACGACAGTTGTTGTGAGGCTGCCGTTTAAATACGCGGCGGACGCTGTTGCTGCCTAAGCGAGCCATGCTTTTGCTGCAGCCGCTGGCTCTGTAGCAACACTGAAGCCGTCGTCACACGGGGCATTGATTTAACGTGCAATGTGCCGGCTTGGTCTCCAACGTGATGCTGAACGCTGAGTAATGACAAACCTTTTGCTTACGGTACGTGTGACCCCAGCGTGGTATACGTAACCGCGGCGCGCTCCAGCGGCAATTCGCGGCTAAGGATGATGCACGCGAATTATGCAGTGCACACGGTTTCTCGAACTGGACAAGCGTAAACTACACAGCTGCGATAGCTTTAAGCCATGCTCCCTCGGAACGAGGCAGCTGACTTCAACATGGAGACGGACGTTAAAGCCGAACGCACGAGACAGAACGATCGCATCACATTGTGTGTGATCGTAAATACGATTTGCCTATATAGAAAAAAATACTCCTCGATTATTTGCAACTGAAGAAAACTCCAAAGCCAGTTGTGTGGTTCGCAAATCACATTTCTTATTTAAGATATGGACGAGAGTATTTCCTTCCTTCACAGAGCAGAATGTTGGAAAAATACTCTCATAAAATTCAATCGTATGAATGTATCGCCAACTTCTCCTTCTGAACTTTAGAGAATTATAATATCCTCGAAAATAGAAGCTCTTCTTCTTATGGAGGAATTTCCAGTAGAATACTAAAGATTTCTTCCCTTATAATAAATACGGTTTTGCTTGAAACATGTAATACATCAGTAACTCAAGGCGTTTTTCCAGGGGACTGAAACATGCAGTGGTCAAACCCCCATCTATGAAAGGTTGAAACGTCGCCTTAGAAAACTTAATGAATTACTGTGCTGGTAAACCTCTTACATTATTCGATTTTCAAACACCTGAGCAGAACTGAACGTTCTCAGACATTTCGCTCTTTACCTATTCTGACCAACACTAAATTGACAGCCAATATTTTTAACGCAACGCAATCTGACTTCCAATGATCCCTACAAGAGAATGGTCTTGGCTAACATTAACCTATACGTTTCACAAATCACTTACCTCACAAAAATCATCGTTACTCAAACTTCTGCAATACAGCGAGCGCCACTACTGCCATCTAAATAAAAGATTCAATCTACTGAAGGCACTAACTACTGATAGGCATAGTTAGCAAATGAAAAATTTTGATAGAGAACAAACAATGTATTTACCTTAATAATATTCAAAAGCCATAAAATATATATATATATATATATATATATATATATATATATATATATATATATATAAAAAAAATCAGTTCATGATACCCAGTATTACAAATTTACTCTTTCTGTCGGACACACGTCCAGATCGACCGCTCTCAAAATTCCGTCATCTCTCCCCCCACATCCACCACTGCTGGCGGCTCACCTCCAACTGCCCAACGCTACGCGCTGTTAACAGCCTACAGCCCAACACTACAATAGCAAACAACAATGCAAACCAGCCACAGATTGCACACAGCACAGCCAGTGATTTTCATACAGAGCGCTACGTGGCGTTACCAATATAAAAACCTAAACAGCCTACTTACAAGGTGACAGAAGGGAGGTCAAGAAATACCAAACTTTTTATAATGAATAATTCCAGGTAAGCTGCAAATGTTTTAACTAGACATTATTCTTCTTTACTACAAACTTGCCTCGGCTATAGCGCCATTCTCAAGCAAACCTCTAGATGTTATATTTGTTGTGCCTACATATGTTTATAAAAGTTGTACAGTAAGGTCACCGAGTGATGTGGGCCTGTGGTTAGCACACTGGACTCGCATTCGGGAGGACGACGATTCAATCTCGCGTCCGGCCATCCTGACTTAATTTTTCGCTTCAGCAAATGCCGGGATGGTTCCTTTGGAAGGGCACGGCCGACTTCCTTCCCCAGCTTTCCCTATTCCAAGTGGACCGATGACCTCGCTCTTTGGTCCCATGCCACAAATCAGCTAACCAGAAGGGTCAGTTTGCGTACATACTTACATCGAGTTGAAATAGATGCCCACATTGCATCAGTGAGTAAAGTGTCGACTGTCTATTTGTTGTTAGATCACTGTAATCGCGTAAGTTTTGTTTGCATAGAATATTTCCGCGAAATAATTTTGACAGCTGCAGTGACAGTTTATTATTGTTGATGCTTTGTGTTTACAGTGCAGTTTTTGCTAGTCAGTGATGTTAGTTGCATTTCGTCCATAGACGTACATTCCTATACTGGCGATGCCGTATACAGAGCAGTGCTGTCGTTGAAGTCAGCACTTCAGAATCGTAATATGGTGGCGAGCGGAAAGGACGTGTGAACATCTGTTTGTCTACTGATCAAACAATCGTAAGAAATAGGGATCAACTGATATAACTATCTTACCTTTAGAGTATTGACACAATGATCAATACATGACTCGTGTTTGGCTGTAATTTTTCGTACAGCAGACGGAAGATACAAGGGAAGGAACATGTCTCGTTGCGAGCATAACAAGAAACATCTTATGTACTCCTGCTTTTGTACTCTGCATAAAGCTTTTCTTCGAATAGTATGCTCGTTACGAAAGTGCTCCTAATTAGAACATGCTATTTGTCGTTGAAAACAGGTACCGTTGTTCATTTGAGTGCTCTTACGAAAACTACAGTCTGCTTTAAACGTGTGTATATGTAACTTCATGATCTTATAACTCAATTCTACATTGTATTTGTTAAACTCAACTAATACTCAAATGTAAGCGCAGCTGCAGATCTTGTTAGTACCACGTCGTAAGACTTCATTTCGGTCCAGCACATCGTTGTAATACCATACACAAATTTCTCGAAGTCTTCATCTTACATCACCAAACGTCAAGCTTAAGTAAAAGATGTGCTTTTTACCAGTCTAGGAATGTATGTCTATGGTTCTATTTCTATTATGATTTTGTCCTCATTTGTATCTATAGCTCTCTTTGGTTTTCAGTTTCCTGGATTTTTATCCGTTCTCGTTTTCTAAAATGACAATAAAATTTTCTAGATAATTTTTGAGTTTGAAATCGATTTCTTGATTATGGGTACCGTTTGCATAATTTTTTTGTGTATGCGTATTTCTCATTCTTACAAGATGACTATAGTATGTCCCTTTGGTATTCTGTGTAGAACCTGTAATGTAGTTTCGATATGTTCTCGTTTGTGGTTTGGGTTTTTGAGATGCTGGTAAAAGCTTGACTGACTGCTGTCGCAATTTATTGCGTGTTCCTTGAACCTAATGTTAAAATTTCTTACTATTTGGTGGATATAGAATTTTGCGCAGTTGTTACACGAAATTTTGTATATGTCTAGGTTGAAAAAAAAAAAACGGGATTTTGGTTCTTCCAGATCGAATTTTCGTTGTTGGATTACTGTTTGTTTGGAAAGCTATTTTTGTAGTTGTTTTGTTTAAGATTTGGTTCATTTCATTCGATATTTATCTCCAGTATATCATCGATACATAATCCGCTTTATATTTGGTTTTATTTTCTCTTATTAATTTCATGTCTTTGTCAATCGTTTGGGTATTAGGTATTTTTTTTTTTCAGTTTGTAAACTATATTTGTGTTGAACTTATTTTGTTAGCCTATGCATTGGTGTATTGTAAACTCATTTTGTATTGTTTGGTCTTAGAGCGGTAGACTGATTATGCTATTGATCATTAAGTTGCAATAGGCATATTTTTGGGATGTTGGGTGACAAGAACTTCCACTGATTGTGCGGTTTGTAGAAGGTGGTTTTCTGTAAATTTCAAATACGTGATGATTGTTATTGTTGCTGATTTTATGGTCAAGGACGTTTATGGATTGATTTGTTTCAGTTCCTTTGTAATTTTTTTTTTTTGATGAAACATATTGAGTTTTTGATGAATCGTCCATATGTCTTCACTGTTTCCATTTACTAGTACCAAAGTGTTATCTTCATATCTGTGGTAATGTATAATTTTATTCTTGAAAATTTCTCGGGTATTCAGCCGGGTATCAAGATTTCTGTACGCCGGGAAAACCTTAGATCACATATAATTTTTTTGAGTACTGGCAACATGAAGCTGAAAAATTTTTCTTCCAGTGTGATGATAAATATACCTGCAATTGTGTTGACAATAAAAAATGCATATAACGACTTACACAGAATTCTTTATCGGTGAGACAGGAAGAAACTTTAACATTACATTCAAAGAACACGCATTAAATTGCGACAGCGATCAATCAAGCTTTTACCAGCATCTCAAAAATCAAAACCACAAACCAGAATAAATCGAAAATACATTATATGTTCTATGCAGAATACCAAAGGGACATACTATGGACATCTCTCTAGAATTAGAAACACACACACACACACACACACACACACACACACACACACACACACACACTCACACGAAGTTATCCAAACGATATCCTTAATTAACAAATCCATCTCAAACACCAAAATTATTTAGAAAATTTTATTGGCATTGTGGCAAACGAGAACGGATAAAAATCACAGTAAACAGAAAGCCAAATATAGCCATAGATACAAATGATAACAAAATTATACCAGCAATGAAATGCAACTAACATCACTGACTAACAAAGACTGCACTGTAAACATAAAGCATCAACGAGAAGAAACTGTCATTCCAGCTGTCAAGAGTAATAAGTAGAAATATTCGATACAAACAAATCTTGTGTGATTGTAGCGATCTAGAAACAAACGACAGTCGACAGTTTATTCACTGATGCAATATGGACGTCTTTTCCCACTAGATGTGCGTATGTATGCTAACCGAACTTTCTATACAACTTTTATAAACGTAAGTAGACGCACCAAATGTATCATCCATCGTTTACTTGAGAATGGCGCTATAGCTTAAGAAGTCTGTAGTAAAGAAGATTGATTACTAATTAAACTATCTGCAGCTTACTTGGAATTATTCACTACAAATTGTCACGTTATGAAATATTCTATGGTGTGGACCCGACTGAAAAGAAAACTAGCAACCTGTTTCAGAGCTGACATTAATGTACAACATTTTTGAGAATGTGATGTATTCTAGAAAACTATCTCACCTTAGCTATAATAATAATATCCCCTGCAAATCACACTTGGGATTTCAGAGGAGTTGCTCAATTGAGAATGTTACTTACATGTTCACTCACCAGATTTTACAAGCATTAAATAATAAACTAACGTCGTTTGGTATTTTCTACTACTTGTCTAAGGCAGCTGACTGTGTGAATCACATAATTCTTGTGGGCAAATAGAATTTTGGGATTGACTGTACTGCCAACAAATAGATAAGGTCGTATCTAAACAAAAGGATGCAAGAACCTGTACTTAGCAATTTATACAATATAGTCTGGGGATGTAGTTCTGACTAGGAAGAAGTGATTTATGAGGTTCACAAGGCGTAATCTTAGGTGTACTACTGTTCCTATTATATACGTTACCTTCCATCTAACATACAACAAGTAGAATTGGTTCTTTTTACAGATGACACTAGTACTGTAATCAATCCATGCATACAAACAGAAATAGAAGAAACGATAAACAATGTTCTTAAAAGTAGGATTGAGTTGTTTTCTTCGAATGGTCTCACCCTTACAACATATTCAGTTCTGTATATCTAAGGGTACCATACCAATGATAAGTTAAGACCTTGTGAGGAAATAATAAATAGGGTGGAACTTTCAAAATTCTTAGGTGTCCACACTGATGAGCATCTGAACTGGAAAAATGACATCTTTGAACTCCAAGAAAATTTTATTTCAGGCACACTTACGTTTAGAATCTTTGCAAATCTTGGACAAAGACAAATCAGTAAGTTGACATATTTTGCATATATCCATTCGATGCTGTCATGTGGAATAATGTTACGGGCTAAATCATCTTTAAAAAGGAAAGTCTTCATTGCTTACCCACGATCATGTTGTAAACATCAGCCGGCCGGTGTGGCCGAGTGATTCTAGGCGCTTCAGCCTGGAACCGTGCGACCGCTACCGTCGCAGGTTCGAATCCTGCCTCGGACATGGATGTGTGTGATTTCCTTAGGTTAGTTAGGATTAAATAGTTCTAAGTTCTAGGTGACTGATGACCTCAGATGTTAAGTCCCGTAGTGCTTAGAGCCATTTGAACCATTTTTTGTAAACATCTTTTAATTAGTTTGGCGTTTGACTACTGCTTCACTGTATATTTATTCCCCCATGAAGTTTATTGTAAATAATTCGTTTCAGTTGTAAAGCAAAATGTCTGACACACTGCTAACTAAAATTTGAAAAGAAAATGAAAAAGTTTCTCCTTGGCAAATAATTCTAGTCCTTAGAAGAATTTCTATTACTGTAGTTTGTAAAAGATGGTGGGTAGGAATAACTAATTCAATCTGTATATTTTAAAAATCTTATAAATTTTCGCAGCCATAAGCAAAAATTAATTTGAAATGTGAATGTAAAAGGATCGTTCCAAATCGTTACGATATACGGCGCAAAATAATCCTTGGACTACCTGACTGTGCTAGTCACATTGTTCTGTCTGTAGTATATATAAGTAAAAATTTCGATTTTCATGAAGATGTTGTAAGGCTATAATCGGTGATATTAAATTATAGCAAATCCTACCAGGACCAACAAGTCTGTGATGACTCTTCAATGTGTTGATGCCTTTAAAAAGCACACTTTCATAACACGCAAGTTATATGACGTTTCTCGTTATTTTACTACAACAAATCGTACAAATAAAGAAACGATTTTAAAAGGTCCTCAAGGTGGCGTTCCTCCATATCATTGGTCTACGTTGAAAAGCGCGTTCATATCTGACATACTTCATATTGTTCAGCATGTTCGGAAAGACTACGCAGAGTGCGTTTTCATCGTTGAGATGAGAAATTAGGCATGCTCGATGTGGACGTCTTATTGTCGCTGCAGAGTTCACTGAAGAAAAATCACACTAGGCGGATTTGTAAAAAAAAAAAGGAAAACTAATAATCCCTTTCTAGTGCTCTTTCTTTTAAAATCTGGTAAGTATTATCAAACATAATTTTTTTCACCTTAGTTCGAGGTTCAAATAAACGTTCTGTGATTTGAGTCTCGCCTCGCAGGTGACAGACACCAACTGAAGCTACCTGGAAAAACTGAAAATGAAAACGTTCACTTTTCATGCTTCGTGTCCTGATTCCCTTTAGTGGGAACAAATCCTACAGATTCCTTCTATTTCAAGATCAATGGCCAGGTCATAATATATCTGATCAATACCAGCCTACGTCTTCAAAGAGGGAGAGATACTTCAGATACCGCTTAATAATAACTTTTAGACAGACATTTTACCGGACATCGACAGAGAAACGTACTATAAAAGTGGATCACTGCACTTGCCAGTCTACCACAGTGACAATATTTGCATGTTGCAATAATTAGTATACTATCAGATTTCCTCTGTTCGGTTTCAAAAATTTAATTAAGTATGTATGGTATTACTCAAAACATACATTGTTAATAAATTTTTAATGGGGTACAGCAACCAGCCATAAATTGGTTTTAGGTTACCTTATTCGAAAAGTACCATTACTGGTTTGGAATTTTATACAATTCATCATCAGACAGGTTTTTCATGCTTTCATCAATACAGACTGTACATTGGTTTCCTGTGAGCTGCCCTAGGATAAACAGTAATTTATAAATTACGATGTGTAGCCAAAATAGTGGCGCTACATATTTGTATTGGAATGAAACTTACGCGAAACGTCCATCTGGTGCATTTGTACTAGTAGTTTTATTGCAAATGAAATACATTCTCATGGACGTTTGTATTCTCGAAGTCACAAACCTTGCACTGCACTGTAAACCAGTTTCGTCCAGTCACAAATCGAATTTTCAGTATGCACCACATGTTTCGATTTATAGCATGGGAAATCAAATACGCAGTTTGGAAATTGCTACAGTGCAATGATGAAAGACATGCCTCTTTTGGGGGGTGGGGGTGGTGAAGGAAACGTAAATTACTGTTACTTTGGATTGAAATAGTATTTTACATTCAATCTAGGACATTAAATGCTGTCACAAACGATAAATACCTGGGATTTTGTGAATTATAGCACTACACACTTATTTTATACAATGATACAGATACAAGTGTGGGTAAGTAGTGTATGAATTCCTATGTGCTATTGGAAAATCGATGATAATAATACATTAGAATTTATTAGTATTTAGTGTCATAAATATTACTGAATATTGTAGGTACATACAACATTACAAGACTTGTTACTTGATCTGCAGTTAGGTGAACAAATATTATTTATTTTGAAACACAGAAAATACTTAAACTTCCTGACAGATTAAAACTGTGTCTTTCGCGGGCAAGTGCTCTGCCAACTGAGCTACCCAAGCACTACTCACGACCCCTCCTCACAGCTTCAGTTCTGCCAGTACCTCGTCTCCTACCTTCCAAACTTTCACAGAAGCGGTACGGGATTCTTGCCAGCTGGGATTAATGGAGTACATCAAGGAAATTCAGAGAAGAGCAGAACTTTTTTACTATCCGTGAGAGTGTCACGGACGTTACAGCGAGATCTTTTCAAAAAATTCCAATCACCAACTTTTTCCCCCGAATTCGAAAATATTTTGTTGACGCTGACGTACATAGTGAGGAATGATCGTCCTAATAAAATAAGGGAAACCAGAACTCTCACGGAAAGACATAGGTGTTAGTTTTTCTCTGCGAGCTGTTCGAGAGTGGAATAACAGAGAATTATTGTGAAAGTGGTTCGATGAACCCTCTGTCAGGTACTTAAGTGTGATTTGCAGAGCGTCCATGTGGATGTCGATGTAAGCCCGCCACCAGACACAATATTCAGAAGCCTGCCTCAGGTTCGTACAGATTGATAAAGCACGTACAAATGTGTCACAGAAGTTTTTAAATGTGGAGCCTTTGTGGAATGACGATGGAGTACTTACAAAAAGCTGTTAGGTACATTTAAAGAGCCCTTATTCGAAGAAAACTGTACAATCATTATGTTGGTGCGGGATAACTCTGGTAGATATAATAAAAAGAGAAATTAGGGCACATAGAGGCGTAACTTTATCCCTTGCTCAATACTGTAATGGAACAGCAACTATAATGGATAATTTTGGTAAGATGTACCTCCCCCATTCCACTGCAGTGTCTTGTGGGGTATATATGTAGATATAGATATAAGAAGTATATGTCAGGAGTACAAAATTGCATGGAACTGAAACGTGGAGCTCCGGAAATCAGAGGAAGTAGAAGAAGAAGAAGTCGGAAACATCTGATAAATGATTCTAGTAGAGAATGTTAAAAACTAAGTAGATTGGTGAACTATGAAGTTCTGAAGTCCTCGGAAAGCTCTCGCTGTAAGAAGGGACACAATAATGGGAAATCTGTTGCGGCGTTCTGAAGTTCTAATTTTTATTCTATTTTTTAATGAGCGTTTTATTAATGTGATTGCGTATTATTATTAATTGATTTTTATTTATGGTTTGGTTTAGCGATTCCTTTTTTACTGGTTCCTCCTTTTATTTGAGTGCTTTGAATTAGGTTTGCGGTGGTTATGAAGTCTATATTGCTTACTGTTCTCCGTAAGTTGAAGAATACAGTAGTAACATCAGCGTTTCGCAGCAGCGGCTCTCGTTGAGTCTCCTTGCTGGAACTTCTCCACCTGAAATCGCTAAAGATAATTTATCGCTCAACGGAAATCGATCGGTACAGCCAAGTGCAGTGCTGTGCTGTGTCATGTGTACGGAATGTGGCGTCCAACTTTAGTTCGTGAAATTTTTTAGGTCTTCGGAGAAATAGTCTCGACGAATCCCAAAACCTTTTAAAACTGCAAGTTCGCACCATCAAACCACACAACACTTCAGAACGACTTGCATCGTTATAATCACTGAATATTTCTTTTGAAATGATTAAGGATTATGAACTCTACACACCTGATACTCCCTTTGTGCTTTTATATGTATTTATTTTCTTCAATACCATAAAACATAGATTACTGCCTTAATGGCGGCTTCCAACAATATCCTCTCAATCCGACATAGAACATCTTTTTTTCAATGTCCAACATGGAATAATTACCTCTTTGCCGTAGCTTAATACATTCTGTATATCCTCGTTATCGAGTTCGCACGGAGATGCTTAAATTCCAAAGAGTATTTATCTCTCGCGCAGGTATTTTACATTTATCGTCATATTAATAGTCCGTCGCACGTTTGACAGCTCCTAAGGATGCGTCCGTAGTAAACGTGCCACGCCTTTCGTAAGTAATGGCTGGAATCCGCTTCCTCCAGGGTGTTTACGGGCATTGGATGTCGATGCCAGCGGCGTGGAAGTGTGGTCCCTACGTGGTGTAACCCATGGACAGTGTCACGCAAGGCATGCACTATTGCATAGGGCCGCCGCGCGTTATTGCGTATGGTCGTCTTTAGGGGGACAATATCCGTCGATGCCAGCGGCGTGGAAGTGTGGTTCCTACGTGGCGTAACCCATGGACAGTGTCACGCAAGGCATGCGCTATCGCATAGGGCCGCCGCGCGTTATTGCGTATGGTCGTCTTTAGGGGGACAATATCCGCTTCCTCGTGGAGAGTGACCATTCTCGTGAGTGGCGGGGCGTGCAGGCTCCACCTGAGCACCTTGTTCTGCAGGCCCTGCAATGTCCATTCTACGTCCAATACTTTCCAATCATACCAGCCCATGTTAGGCTAAGTTTTTCTGCCTGACTCATGTAGTACTGTCACCGTCAGAGGGTGGTACGGGACTACAAGTCCCACCGCCACGCCTCCAAAGTGAATGGAAATTTACTGCCTCACCAACACAGTTAGACCGCAATAGACCGGTGATGCTGTATTGTAACATATCACAAAAAAAAAAAATTGACAGCTCCAGTGGCTACAGATAGGTTAGCCGGCAACGCAAAGAGTAGTGCAGGCGGAAAAGTAATCGGGGGTAGATAAGGAATGAAATATGCAAAACCCTATATGGAAGATACGAAATCAGGTGGTAGGAAAGTGTAGGTCAGCCCGCAACGCAAAGAGTAGTGCAGGCGGAAAAGTAATCGGGGGCAGATAAGGAATGAAATATGCAAAACCCTATATGGAAGATACGAAATCAGGTGGTAGGAAACTGTGGAGGAATCATCATTGGAATCGAAACTTTTCTACTGAGGGCTCGGATACAACAGATGGTGAAGAGGCGTAAATGATCCCCGAGTGCCTGCTGAATAAATTCTGTAGTCTGTATTAGCTATTGACAACAGACGATGAAGAGGCGTAAATGATCCCCGAGTGCCTGCTGAATAAATTCTGTAGTCTGTATTAGCTGTTGGTCGCAGCGTACAAAAGACACGGGCATTTCAGATTGTTTACAGCCTGTGCGGGCAGCTTTAACGCGGCAAGTACGGTAAATATTCAGTCTCGGGTCAGCCGTTGATGCTAGGTGCTCTTTCAACTGCAGCTGACGACGCTTGGCAAAGCCGATTAGCAGGCCTCATGCCAGCTGCAAAACAAAGCACATCAAGCAAAGCAGTCGGCTCCGTCCCATAACGGAGGATCTTTGTAATTTTCTACAACGCGTTTGTTCTACCTGAGAATGCATTTTAACGCACGAGGTGCGTATACGGAACCACAACCGTCTGTGACAAAGGAAACTGAAAGCATTCAACGAAAATGGAAGAATCCGCAGTACTGTCAGGTACAGCACACAGTACCGGCATTAGTAATTGATCGTACACCCGCAGAAACAGCAGTGAACGTTTCCGCAGTCGCACAGGCCACTGTACAATATAGCGCTTCAGATAATACAGTCTGTGAAATCCAGTAGCCTTTGAAATATGAACATGTATTCATACAGGAAGCTGCGAACGTTATTATGGATATACTGCTTTTAGCCAGATCTTTGAAGCTCACCATGTCATCGTTGCGAAAGGGAAGACGTGTCAAGATTTCAACGTGACATATGCTCTCCATTGTTCCTCTACTGAGACCGAAATTGGCAGATAGAACTCTTTTCGTCAATATGTAATCCCTAAATTTTATAGTTTGACTACTGTGACATACTACAGTTTCTTGAATGAATTTAAGTATTGTACTGGGATCTGGATAGCCATCCTCAACATGAAAGTTCTGTCTACGCTACTGGTCATTAAAATTGCTACACCAAGAAGAAAAGCAGATAATAAAAGGGTATTCATTGGACAAATATATTATACTATAACTGACATGTGATTACATTTTCACGCAATTTGGGTGCATAGATCCTGAGAACTCAGTACCCAGAACAACCACCTCTGGCCATAATAACGGCCTTGATGCGCCTGAGCATTGAGTCAAACAGAACCTTGATGGCCTGTACAGGTACAGCTGCCCATTCAGCTTCAACACGATACCACAGTTCATCAAGAGTAGCCGGCCGGTGTGGCCGTGCGGTTAAAGGCGCTTTAGTCTCGAACCGCGTGACCGCTACGGTCGCAGGTTCGAATCCTGCCTCGGGCATGGATGTGTGTGATGTCGTTAGGTAAGATAGGTTTAAGTAGTTCTAAGTTCTAGGGGACTGATGACCACAGATGTTAAGTTGCATAGTGCTCAGAGCCATTTTTTTTCATCAAGAGTAGTGACTGGCATATTGTGACGATCCAGTTGCTTGGCCACCATTGACCAGTCTCGTTTTCAGTTGGTGAGAGATCTGGAGAATGTGGTGCCCAGGGCAGCAGTCGAACATTTTCTGTATCCAGAAAGGCCCGTACAGGACCTGCAACATGCGGTAGTGCATTCCCCTGCTGAAATGTAGGGTTTCGCAGGGATCGAAGGAAGGGTAGAGCACTGGGTCGTAACACATCAGAAATGTAACGTCCACTGTTCAAAGTTCCGTCAATGCGAACAAGAGGTGACCGAGACGTGTAACCAGTGACACCCCATACCATCACGCCAGGTGATACGCCAGTATGGCGATGACGAATACACGCTTACAATCTGCGTTCGCCGCGATGTCGCCAAACACGGATGCGACCATCGTGATGCTGTAAACAGAACCTGGATTCATCCGAAAAAATGACGTTTTGCCATTCGTGTACCCAGGTTCGTCGTTGAGTACACCATCGCAGGCGCTCCTGTCTATGATGCAGCGTCAAGGGTAACCGAAGCCATGGACTCCGAGCTGATAGTTCATGTTGCTGCAAACGTCGTCGAACTGTGTCGTGCAGATGGTTCTTGTCTTGCAAACGTCCCCATCTGTTGAGTCGGGGATCGAGACGTGGCTGCACGATCCGTTACAGCCATGCGGACAAGATGCCTGTCATCTCAACTGCTAGTGATACGAGGCCGTTGGGATCCAGCACGGCATTCCGTATTACCCTCCTGATCCCACCGATTCCATATTCTGCTAACAGTCATTGGATATCGACCAACGCGAGCAGCAGTGTCGCGATACGATAAACCGCAATCGCGATAGGCTACAATCCGATCTTCATCAAAGTCGGAAAGGTGATGGTACGCATTTCTCCTCCTTACACGAAGCATCACAACAACGTTTCACCAGGCAACGCCTGTCAACTGCTGTTTGTGTATGAGAAGTCGGTTGGAAACTTTCCTCATGTCACCAGTTTGTAGGTGATGCCATCGACGCCAACCTTTTGTGAATGCTCTAAAAAGCTAATCATTTGCATATCACAGCATCTTCTTCCTGTCGGTTAAATTTCGTGTCTGTAGCACGTCATCTTTGTGGTGTAGCAGTATTAATGGCCAGTAGCGTATAATCGTCAGCAACAATCAGTGCAGAGAAATCGCCTAACTATACATATTCATGCTTAGCGTGGCCCAGAAAGGAGTGAGATATGTAGCCTTAAATGTCTGTGTTCATTAACACAGGCATGTGAAGAATCTAACAAATAATAAAATTTATCCAACCTGAAATCGAAATCGATGACCAATTAATACAGAAACAAAGTACCGTTACAGAGTAAAAATGTTGTGGTCTTGATGACAATAACATATTAAATATACTCCAATTAAACGTTAAAATGTCTAAAAATCCAAGTATTCAAGATTAATATTCTGATGTTGCAATCCATTGTGTGCGACATATCTGCTTCATAAGCCGTAAATTATTTTCTTCCACGTTCTAATCTGACCTGGTTATTATTATTTGTTACAGAAATACTCCAACATTTGCCAGTGGTTATCCGAAAACCAGTGCGAGTTAATTCTGAGAACTTATGGTCATTCGAGTTAGTTATATATTTTATCAAATATGAAAGAAGATTCATTACGATGCCTCAGGAAAGGCAACGAGCATGATCACGTTTGCAAGGAGTTATTTACCGCGGCATATCTGTGCGCTATTGTTTTTCACTCTTGAACCGTGTCCTTCACTCTACAACAAGTATAAATTCATTCGATTGACAGAGGAATAGTTCCCCACTAAGAACTTGTTCCTTAGCTGCACCAGCAATATGAGACCTTGTGACTTCATGAGGGTTGGAGTAACGATAATGTGGACTTAATAGCCAATCAACAGCAGTTCCTAGCTACCTAACCATCAGGGGGGCGAGCACGCGACCATAGATTTTAATATGACTCGTTTCATTAAAAGAGATTCGGTCATAAGCTATTGCTTTAAGCACTAACAGAAGCATGTTTTATGTACGAAGTCCGTAATTACTAATAACAGTTACGTAAGCAAACAAATCAATATATGGATTGTGATAGTTAAAAGGAAAAGATGAAGAAATGTTCCAGTATGATGATAATCTGTACAACAAAGATGGGTTAATCTCTGACCATTTGTTTGTTCAAATCACGTTACAAATTTATTCAGAT
The DNA here is from genome assembly GCF_021461385.2 of Schistocerca piceifrons. NCBI lineage: Eukaryota > Metazoa > Arthropoda > Insecta > Orthoptera > Acrididae > Schistocerca > Schistocerca piceifrons. Next base: position 88,296,352 of record NC_060141.1, read on the forward strand.
AACCTACAAATTTATTCAAATGGTGGCCTCACATACCTGTAGGTTGTTGCTGAAAACAACGTAGCATAAAATAATTGATTTGGCCGTACAAACAGAGCATTCCTAGGCGGTAACAAACGTGAACTAAAGACCTACAGCCGAGCAGCAAAGTCACTAAAACTGCAGCGAAATCACAGAGGTCCACAGCTGCAGCAAGTCATATACAGTAAAGAATTCACCATGGTTGAAACATTCAACCACGGATAATCTAACCGCGAGTCAACTGGCACTCAGAGTTCAATATACACTGACGGAAAAAAAAAATCTCAACACCAAGAGGAAAATGTGCGACGTAAGCGAAAGTTGGTACGCGTTTTTCTACATCTGAAACAGGGTGTCTATTTAGAATCAGTGCAGGTCGCCTAGGAGTCGAGTTACTAGCGCCACCTTTAGTATGCAAATCAGATTTACTTTAAATACACGCTGCAACGGTAGTGAACGTTAGTTACATTTGAGGTTGGACTTCTTGACTTGATATTAGTCAAGAATGCCTGTAAGGCAGTCCGTCATCAGACCACGAGTGGCCTACCGGGACCATCCGACCGCCGTGTCATCCTCAGAGGAGGATGAGGATAGGAGGGGCGTGGAGTCAGCTCACCGCTCTCCCGGTCGTAAGATGGTATTCTTGACCGAAGCCGCTACAATTCGGTGGAGTAGCTCCTCAATTGGCATCACGAAGCTCAGTGCATCAGCACTTCACTGAGTTTGAACGAGGTCGTGCAACAGGGCTACAAGAAGCTGGATGTTCCTTCTGCGATACTGCAGAAAGACTGTACACGATTGTTAGCAGTGGTGGTCACGAGAATGTAGGGTCACAAGAATACGAGTCTCTTGGAGGCCACGTGGCACTACCGAGAGGGAAGACTATTGGCTTCTGTACGTGGCTCTGGTGCGTCATACTATATCTGCAGCAGCTATATGAGCAACAGTTGGCACCACAGTGACACAACGAACTATTACAAATTGTTTACTTTAAGGATATCTCTGAGCCACACGCCTTGTAGAGTGCATTCCACGGACCCCAAAGCACCGCCGTTTGACATTTCAGTGGTGTGAAGCTAGAGCTCCTTGCACGGCAGGTTAGAGGTCTACTGCGTTGCCTGATGAACGCTAGTTCTGCCTCGGTGTCACTGACGGCAGTGTATTGATTAGGATGATGGCAGTTGGCGGCCTGCAACCAACCTGTTAGTGTACAGGTTGGTTCAAATGGCTCTGAGCACTATGGGACTTAATTGCAGTGGCCATCAGTCCCCTAGAACTTAGAACTACTTAAACCTAACTAACCTGAGGACATCACACACGTCCATACCCGAGGCAGGATTCGAACCTGCGACGTAGCGGTCGCACGGTTCCAGACGGTAGCGCCTAGAACCGCTCGGTCACTCCGGCCGGCTAGTGTGATGGACGCACTAGACCCACACCCGGAGGTATCGTCTGGAGTACGATTTCGTATGATAGCAGGAGCATTGTCGTGGTTATCTCACGCATCCTGTCTTCAAATTTGTACGTCAGTCTGTTGATTCGAACAGTTGTGGTGCCATTCATGAACAGCACCCCAGGAAGTGTTATCCAACAGGGTAACGCTCACCCATACACCGCTGTTGTAACTCAACATTCTCTAGAGAGTGTCGACATGTTGCCTTGGTCTGATCGTTCGACAGTTCTGTGTCCAATGGAGTACATTTTGGATATCGTCCGACGACAGTTCCAGCGTGATCCACACCCAGCGTTAATCGTCCCTGTATTGAGCGGCCACATCTCGTGGTCGTGCGGTAGCGTTCTCGCTTCCCACGCCCGGGTTCCCGGGTTCAATTCCCGGCAGCTCAGGGATTTTCTCTGCCTCGTGATGGCTGGGTGTTGTGTGCTGTCCTTAGGTTAGTTAGGTTTAAGTAGTTCTAACTTCTAGGGGACTGATGACCACAGACGTTAAGTCCCATAGAGCTCAGAGCCATATTGAGCGGCCAAGTGCAACTTGGAACTCCATCCTACAAGCTGATCACCGGTACCCGTACAATTCATGCACATTTGCATGTTTGCATTCAACATTATAGTTACACCGCTTATTAACGAACCAGCACTTCAGTGTTGCAATTGCTTATCTCCCACTTACATTAACCTGTGATCTTGCAACGTTAATAACTTTCATATGTTACCTACACAAATGTATTTCCGGATTTCATTACTCTACATTAATTATTTATGGTGTTGCAATTTTTTTCCGTCAATGTATTTTGAAGTCCCAAACTGGTGCACTTCGAAGATAGTTCTACGTCCCCGAAATGCTAGGAACCGAAAATACTTCTATGTTCGAATAGCACTTAAGCCGAACCTGTTTCCTCGCCGCACAACACCGTAGAAAAACCAATGTCAGCGAGCAGGAAGCAAAGATGATAAAGCGCTGATTTATGCTCTGCTTATTTAAGAATTTCGTCGTATGACTTTGGGTGTAATCACTCGGACCCAGCGGTGCGTTACAGTGATCAAACCAATCGGCAAGTCTGCGACGAATGGAGTTAAAGATGAATGAATCAGACAGTCACTCAACGGCTGATGTACTGCCCATCGACCTCGTACCCTGTTGGATTTTTCTCTTACTGACAGGTGCTGGTGTTGTCTAGATATTGAACGGAATTAGTAGAAATCAGACAGGGGAAAGCTCCATAGAGAGATCCTTTTAGACACTAATTTAAATATACACTGAAGCGTCAAAGAAACCGGCATAGGCATGCGTGTTCAAACACAGATATATGTAAACAGGGAGAATACGGCGCAGTAGTCGGAAACGCCTATATAAGATAACAAGTTTCTGGACAGTTATTAGCTCGATTACTGCTGCTACAATGGAAGGATATCAAGATTTAAGTGAGTTTGAACGTGGTGTTACAATTGGCGCACTGGGACACAGCATCTACGAGGTAGCGATGAAGTGGGGATTTTCTTGTACCACCATTTCACGAGTGTACAGCTACTATCAGGAATCAGGTAAAACATCGAATCTCTGACACCGCTGCGGCCGGAAAAAGATCCTGCAAGAACAGATCCAACGACGAGTGAAGGAAATCATTTAGCGTAACAGAAGTACAACCCTTCCGCAAATTGCTGCAGATTTCAATGCTGGGCCATCAACAAGTGTCAGCGTGCGAACCATTCAACGAAACGTCATCGATATGGGCTTCCGGAACGGAAGGCCCACCCGTGTACTCTTGATGACTGCACAACACAAAGCTTTATGCTTCACCTGGGCCCGTCAACACCGACATTGGACTGTTGATGACTGGAAACATGTTGCCTGGTCGGACGAGTCTCGTTTCGAATTGTATCGAGCGGATGGACGTGTACGGCTATAGAGACCATCTCACGGAGCCACTGACCCTGCATGTCAGCAGGGGACTGTTCAAGCTGATGGAGGCTCTGTAATGGTGTCGGATGTGTGTAGTTGGAGTGATATGGGACCCCAGATAGGTCTAGATACGACTGTGACACGTGACACGTACGTAAGCATCCTGTCTGATCATCTGCTTCGATTCACGTCTATCGTGCATTCCGACGGACTCGGGGAGTCCCGACAAGACAATGCGACACCCTACACGTCCATAATTGCGACAGAGTGGCTCCAGGAAAACTCTTCTGAGTTTTAAACATTTCCGCTGACCAGCAAACTGCCCAGACATGAACGTTATTGGGCAGATTTGGGATGCCTTGTAACATGCTGTTAAGGAGAGTTCTCCACCCCTCGTACTCTTACAGATTTGTGGACAGGCCTGCAGGATTCATGGTGTCATTTCTCTCCAGCACTACTTCAGACATTAGTCGAGTCTATGCCACGTCCTGTTGAGGCACTTCTGCGTGCTCGAGGGGTCCTACACGATGTTAGGCAGGTGTACCAGTATCTTTTCCAGTGTTATTGTTTCGAATTTTAGGTAGCCCTTTTAGAAAAGTTATGACAGTGTTACCAATATTGGCGTCAATGGGGAGCTCCAATCCTGCTGTAGGCCAGAAAATATGCAAGATAAACACATGTGTATTTCAAGGAAGCAATGAAGTTGAGAACTGATCATAGAAAGGGGGACATAATGAAAGCAAATCACGGGAGAAGAAGAAGCAAAGGGGGCTCGATGTGACTTATACTATATTACTGCTGGCGCAGTCGCGGTACCAGGCACCCAAGTGGTACTTCAAGTTAGTTCGCGTCAGCAACAGCTGGAGTTGCTGCAAGATCCCTATGGGTATTCATGATACTCCATATCAATAGGAAGTTACGCAAGACTTTTCCCCAGGTGATGAAAAGAAAGTCGTAACTGAGATGGCGGCCACTTCAGCGTTACTGCTTCCTATGAAGGGGCACGTCTCACATCTTCGAATACTGCGTACGACTGGGGCTGCGAGACGACGTCAGAAGTTCTGCAACAGCGAGCATCTCTGTACCGAGTACCTCTGCGGTACGCGATAAGGTGCCAGATACCAACGTAGCTGGAGGGGTGGACCCAGAGATTGCTGTGTTCCGCAATGTAGGCGTGGCTCGGCGTTTGAAGATTAGGTTACTGGGTCTATCTAGGCGCCAAACCCCCGAACCGCTCGACGAATTGGTGTGCCTGCACAACACCCTTGTCTTCGGGTCATCTTTGAACCTAACGGCTATTTTAAGGCAATCAGCCATCTTGTGGGATTTAAATATCAATAAATCGGTGACTAGGAAAAAGAGTTATCTCCTTGCACCCGATGGTCCACTTTGAAGGAATGATATTGGCGACGGTTGACGGTCAGAGAAAATTAGCCTTAATGATCAAATGGAACGATTTAAGTAAGGGACATTTAAATTAAACAACTGATAGGTCCGTGTCTGTTATCAGGCGACTCGTTATGGCTCTAGTAGTGTAAATCAATAGTCGCATTCCAGTAACTAAATTTATGTCACAATCTCCCAATGTGCCTGGTACTGAAAAATGCAGCTTTTGCGGTGACGCCTCGTACTATGTCTGCCCACGAGAAAACCGGATCTATGGATTGTGGAAAGCAGTTCAAGACGTACGTTTCATTCAACTGGAACGCGAATTCATCACCAAGCTGTTCACTTCACCCATGTCTTTCTTCAAAGTGGAATTCGTGGCAGCACTAAACAAAAACGTTTCCAATTGCTTGTTTGGTATTTGAACACATACAGTAAGTAGACATTGCCTATTACCGTCTCTCTCTTCTCTCTCTCTCTCTCTCTCTCTCTCTCTCTCTCTCTCTCTCTCTCTCTCTCTCTCTCCCTCTACCTCATTTTTTCTATTTACCAAATGCAGACTCATTTAGAAACGTTTACTTGTTTGTGCATAATAGAATACGCGGCAGGTATTGGCCACTTAACAGTCCACAGGATATTGCTGAATATTATATTTTTCGACAAGGAACCTACGGAACGAATTTTTTACAGCACTGTATGATCTTTCTTTTTCTGTTATTATCATAATCTTTCTGCACTTTGAGTAGCCTAAGGAAGAGGGTTGGGTTGGGTTGTTTGGGGGAAGAGACCAAACAGCGAGGTCATCGGTCTCATCGGATTAGGGAAGGACGGGGAAGGAAGTCGGCCGTTCCCTTTCAAAGGAGCCATCCCGGCATTTGCCTGGAGCGATTTAGGAAAATCACGGAAAACGTAAATCAGGATGGCCGGACTTGGGATTGAACCGTCGTCCTCCCGAATGCGAGTCCAGTGTGCTAACGACTGCACCACCTCGCTCGGTTGCCTAAGGAATACTTCAAGGTGATTTGGGGGAACTTTACTGGCATTTACTATCAAATGAAAAATGACATTCGTGCGTTCACCATTTCTAGAAGCTGAAATGCCTTAGCGTAAATCTTCTAAATGACGGCCACCAACTTGGTTACCGGTGTTTCAGTGTGTATGATCTGTTGCGTTCCACTTTTTAAGATTGTATGTTCCTGTCTTACTATACCAGTGAGCTCTTCTAATGCTGCGCCCGGTGCTGAATACACAGTGATCTCCATGTAAGGCAACACGGAAATGTCAGGAAACAGTCAGCTCAGGAAAGTGCGCCTGCCAAACGACTGGTCATCCCTTTCCCATACTTTCTACTTGAAGCTAATTATGAGATATACTTATGCCACGGTAGCAAAATAGGCCGTGATGGCTGGGTGTTGTGTGATGTCCTTAGGTTAGTTAGGTTTAAGTAGTTCTAAGTTCTAGGGGACTGATGACCATAGATGTTAAGTCCCATAGTTCTCAGAGACATTTGAACCAGCCAAAATAGGCTGGTACCGTACAATAGCGGGAAACTGCAAGGAAATAAGTTCTCCAGAGAGTTCAAATACCTTAGTCCATTCAAGCAAGTAAGATGTGTAGTTCAGCAAGGTCGTCTCTAAATACTGTGACTCTAATGTTTACTGAGAATCTCAACTGGTAGTTTCACGTACAGGTAGTTCGTGGGTCGACAGCCCATACGTCCCATGTTGCGGTGATTATGAACATTCTGTGACACTCCTCAGTACACAGGGTGTCAGGGATATAGGTACAGTTATTGTGATAACTCGCACATTAAAATGCACACATTTCATTGCGCTATTTCGTTTGTTTCTGCGTTTGTTATCCAGTAAAAAAGCATTACATAATTTGCATAATGTTTTCTGCACACTGTGTCACTAAATGAACTATGCCTGAGTATCCAGGGGAAACAGACATTAATGGCTCGTTGGGCCACGCATACTTGGAGGTACTAACCAATCTAACAACATACTAATCAAAAATGGCTCTGAGCACTATGGGACTTAACAGCTGCGGTCATCAGTCCCCTAGAAAAAAAATGGTTCAAATGGCTCTGAGCACTATGGGACTCAACTGCTGAGGTCATTAGTCCCCTAGAACTTAGAACTAGTTAAACCTAACTAACCTAAGGACATCACAAACATCCATGCCCGAGGCAGGATTCGAACCTGCGACCGTAGCAGTCGCGCGGTTCCGGACTGCGCGCCTAGAACCGCGAGACCACCGCGGCCGGCACATACTGATCGTAATACCCATTATTATACGTCTGAAAATGAAGTAAATACTAATTTAATGCTGTTCGGTATACTGTCCTTAGACATCAGTAGAAATATTTGCACTTAAAACCCTAACGCTCTGTATATCAAGAATACTGTAAAAGTAGCAGCATTGATAAATGAACCGTTGCCAGAATAGTTGTCTTCGTTCTACATCGGGCTGTCGCATACCTTGAACTCGTTGGTAATGAATGGAGGGTAAGTGCTTACTGTGTAAGACCCAAAAAACACTCACTTTCTGGACAGGAATTGCGCGAACAACCAATTGCAATTCTAGCAGTTCTTCAGTTGGCAGCAACATGTTCCAAACATTCTTCTTCAACTTGAGGACTCTATTCTGTCTGATGCCTGTTCTGGAAAACCGGAAAAGAGCAGAATCGAAACGCTCGAGAGGTAGTGCTGAAAATTAAGGAGACTGATTAGTTAAGAAATTCGGAAGTCCTCTGCAGAATATACGAGAAAAGGAACATGTGAAAAATACGTTCTAGAGGAAGATACCGAGTGATTGAGTAGGTGCTAAGAGGTCAGGGAATATCTTTCAAGGTACTGGAAAGAACACTAGAGCGTAAGAATTTGTGGCGAATATATAGAGTTTGGAATATCTCCAAGAAACAAATGGAAAAGGTTAGTGTAACGCAACTCTGAGACGAAGGAATCCGCACAGGAGAGAAAGTCGTGATAGAACTCATAACTGGAGAAATGAGAGAATTATACAATCGCAGAAGTAAAATTATACAGAATCAGTGACCAGTCCTCGCCGCGCACTGATAGCGTTAACTACCTTCGGAAGGACGACTTGTTTACCTTTTTTTCCGAGTCATCAGCATTCTCACTGACTTGATGTGAGTCGCCAGTAATTCCTCTCCTGTGTCAACCTTTTCATCTCAGAATAGCAATTGCAACCTACGTCCCCAGTATTTTGCTGGATCTCTGTCTTCTTCTACAGTTTTTACCTTTACGCTGTCTCTAATACCACGGTAGTTATTCGCTGATGTTATAACAGATATCCTGTCATCCTGTCACTTCTCCTTTTCAGGGTTTTCCATATTCCTTCCCTCGCCGATTCTGCGGAAAACCTCATTTCTTACCTTATCAGTCCATCTGATTGTCAACATTTCTCTGTGAGACATCCAAAGTGCTTGTATTCTCTTCAGTTCCAGTTTCCCCATAGTCCATGTCTCACTACAATACAATGCTGTGCTCCGAATGTCCATTCTTGGAATTTTCTCTCTCAAATTAAGACCTATATTTGACACTAGTACACTTCTCTTGGCCTTAACTTCATCTACTTCTTGATCACAGACTAAGATCTTAAGTTTGTCTGTTCTCATTTCTGCTACTTCATTACTTTCGCCTTTCTTCGATTTACTGTCAGTCTATACTCTGTAGTCAATAGACTGTTCATTCCATTCAGCAGATCCTGTAATTCTTCTTCACATTTATAGAGGATTGCAATGTCATCATTGAATCTTGTCATTGATATCCTTTCACCCTGACATTTATCCAACTCTTGAATATTTCTTTTATTTCTGTCATTGCATCTTCGACGTATAGATTGAACAGTAGGCGCAAAAGATTGCATCTCTATCTTACACCATTTTTAATCCGAGCACTTAGTTCTTGGCCGGCCGCGGTGGCCGTGCGGTTCTGGCGCTGCAGTCCGGATCCGCGAGGCTGCTACGGTCGCAGGTTCGAATCCTGCCTCGGGCATGGGTGTGTGTGATGTCCTTAGGTTAGTTAGGTTTAAGTAGTTCTAAGTTCTAGGGGACTTATGACCTAAGGTGTTGAGAGCCATTTGAGCCATTTTTGAACTTAGTTCTTGGTCGTTCACTCGTATTATTCCCTGTTGGCTCTTGTACACATTGTATATTATCCGTCTCTCCCTACACCTTACTCCTATTTTTATCAGTATTTCGAACATATTGCACCATTTTGCAGCCACGCGGGGTTAGCCGAGCGGTCTGGGGAGCTCCGGTCATGGACTGTGCGGCTGGTCCCGGCGGATGTTCGAGTCCTCCCTCGGGCATGGGTGTGTGTGATTGTCCTTAGTTAAGTAGTGTGTAAGTCACGGCGGCAAAATACTAACGCGAATTCTTTACAGACGAATGGAATAACTGGTAGAAGCCGACCTCAGGGAAGATCAGTTTGGATTCCGTAGAAATGTTGGAACACGTGAGGCAATACTGACCTTACGACTTATCTTAGAAGAAAGATCAAGAAAAGGCAAACCTACGTTTCTAGCATTTGTAGACTTAGAGAAAGCTTTTGACAATGTTGACTGGAATACTCTCTTTCAAATTCTAAAGGTGGCAGGGGTAAAATACAGGGAGCAAAACGCTATTTACAATTTGTACAGAAACCAGTTGGCTGTTATAAGAGTTGAGGGGCATGACAGGGAAGCAGCGGTGGGGAAGGGGATGAGACAGGGTTGTAGCCTGTCCCCATTGTTATTCAATCTGTATATTGAGCAAGCAGTAAAGGAAACAAAAGAAAAATTCGGAGTAGGTATTAAAATCCATGGAGAAGAAATAAAAACTTTGAGGTTCGCCGATGACATTGTAATTCTGTCAGAGACAGCAAAGGACTTGGAAGAGCAGTTGAATGGAATGGACAGTGTCTTGAAAGCAGGATGTAAGATGAACATCAACAAAAGCAAAACGAGGATAATGGAATGTAGTCGAATTAAGTCGGGTGATGCTGAGGGAATTAGATTAGGAAATGAGACACTTAAAGTAGTAAAGGAGTTTTGCTATTTGGGGAGCAAAATAACTGATGATGGTCGAAGTAGGGAGGATATAAAATGTAGATTGGTAATGGCAAGGAAAGCGTTTCTGAAGAAGAGAAATTTGTTAACATCGAGTTTAGATTAAATGTCAGGAAGTCGTTTCTGAAAGTATTTGTATGGAGTGTAGCCATGTATGGAAGTGAAACATGGACGATAAATAGTTTGGAGAAGAAGAGAAAAGAAGCTTTCTAAATGTGGTGCTACAGAAGAATGCTGAAGATTAGATGGGTAGATCACATAACTAATAAGGACGTAGTGAATAGAATTGAGGAGAAGAGAAGTTTGTAGCATAACTTGACAAGAAGACGGGACCGGTTGGTAAGACATGTTCTGAGGCATCAAGGGATCACAAATTTAGTATTGGAGGGCATCATGGCGGGTAAAAATCGTAGAGGGAGACCAAGAGATGAATACACTAAGCATATTCAGAGGATGTAGGTTGCAGTAAGTATTGGGAGATGAAGAAGCTTGCACAGGATAGAGTAGCATGGAGAGCTGCATCAAACCAGTCTCAGGACTGAAGACCACAACAACAACAACAATAGTGTGTAAGCTTAGGGACTGATGACCCTAACAGTTAAGTCCCATAAGATTTCACACACATTTGAACATTTGAAAAATTTTACACTTGCACAATTTTACGCTGTCGAACGCTTTTTCCAGGCCGAGAAATCCTATGAACGTGTGGCTTGATTTTTCTTTAGTCTTGCTTCCATTATCAACCGTAATGTCGCAATTGTCTTTCGTAAAGCCAAGCTGATCATCTAACAGGTCCTGTATTTTCTTTTCCGTTCTTATATCTGTTATTCGTGTCAGTAACGTGGATGCATGATATATTAAGCTGATACCGCAATAATTGTCGCAAATATGGGCTCGTGCAATCTTCGTAACTGTGTGAATAATGTTTTTCTGAAGTCTGACGCTATATAACTAGTGTCATACATTCTACACACCACGGAGAATAATCATTTTGTTGCTTTTTTTCCAATGATTTTGGAATGGCGTACATCCCTTCTGCCTGATTTGTTTTTAAGTCTTCCAAAGCTCTTCTAGTCTGATTTAAATACTGGATTTCATATGTCTTCCCTGTCGACTCTTGTTTCTTTTTCAGATAAATCATCCCCCTTATAGAGGCCCCCAATTTACTCTTTCCACCTACCTGCTCTCTCCTCTGCGTGTCACAGTGGAATACCCTTTGCGCTCTTAACGTTATCGTTCATTTAACTTCACCGAAGGTTGTTTGGATATGCTGAGTCAGTCCAAGCGACAGTCATTTCTTCCCTATTTACTCACATTTTTCATGAAGAAAATTTGCCTTAGTTTCCCTGTATTTCCTATTTATTTCATTCCTAATTGATCCCTGAACATTTTTGTGCTTCCTTCTTTCGTCGACCAATTGAAGTTTTTCTTCTGTTACCATGGTCTACCCGCAGCTACCTTCCATATACTTAGGTTTTTCTCTTCGATTGAACTACGTACTGAGCTATCCATTATCTCTGTGTCTGTAGGCTCAGAGAACTTCAGGCGTCTCTCTTCATTCCTAATTACTTCCGTATCCAACTTCTGCGCATTGATTCTTCCTGACTAGTCTGTTAAACTTCAGCAAATTCTTCATCGTTACCAAATTGTGATTTGACTCTCTATCGACACATCTATATGCCTTACGGTCCAAAATCTGATTTCTGAATCTCTGCCTGACCATGATGTAATCTAGCTGTAATCTTTATTTATCTTCCGACCTTCTCCCGTTGTGATTCTTGTACGAAGTATTCGATATTACTATCTGAAATTTACTGCAGAACTCAATTAGTCTTTGTCATCTATGATTCCTACTACCAAACCCATATTCTTCTGTAATCCTTTCCTTTAATCCTCCCCCTATAACTGCACTCTAGTCCCCTGTTACTGTTATATTTTCGTCTCCCTTTACGTTCTGAATTACTCGTTCCTTATCCTCATATACTTTCTCTATCTCGCCGCGCGGGATTAGCCGAGCGGTCTCAGGCGCTTCAGTCATGGACTGTGCAGCTGATCCCGGCGGAGGTTCGAGTCCTCCCTCGGGCATGGGTATGTGTGTTTGTCCTTAGGATAATTTAGGTTAAGTAGTGTGTAAGCTTAGGGACTGATGACCTTAGCAGTTTAGTCCCATAGGATTTCACACACATTTGAACTTCCCTTCTCTATCTCTTCATCTTCTGCTTGCCACGTTGACATGCATAACTGAAGTATTGTTGTCACTGTTGGCTTGCTGTTGATCTTGAGGAGAACAACTGTATGAACTGTTCGCAGTAACTCACTCTCTGTCTTACCTTACTTTTCATAACGAATCCCACTCCCCTTATACCATTTTCTGCTACTGTTAATATTACCCTGCATTTTTCTAAACAGAAATCCTTGTCTTCTTTCCATTTCAATTCATTATTGCCCACTACACCTATATTACAGTTTATCATTTCCCTTTTCAGATTTTCTAGCTTCCTTACCACATTCAAAATTCTGGCATTCCACTCACCGACTCTTATAACGTTATCCTTTCGTTGGTTATTTCAAAGAAGACCTTTGAAATGACTGTGTAAATGTAATGCGCTGTGGGGAGGACATATATCAGGTAACAGAATGCAGATCTTTCCCAAATCTACTGTCCCTCACATGACGCAAAATAACCTTTACTGCCATTGGTCTCTGATTGTGAAAAGACGTCTGTACTCTTCACCAACACCTGCCATGTAAATAAACAGTTCTCCACCTGAGTATGATGATGTGAACCCATTGAAACGCGTAGTGGCAAAATAAACAAGTGACTGACGCAGAAGCTGTTCTTTTTTTTTTGTATTGCTTAAAATAACAGCAGAAATCAATGTAAGACGTACGACGATAGTATCCGTTAGGACAGAGTGGCGAAATTTGGCGGTAATGGGCTGTGGTAGTAGACGACGGATGTGAGTGCCTTTGCTAACAGCATGACATCGGCTGCAGCGCCTCCCCTGGGCTGGTGACCATATCGGTTGGACTCTAGACGACTGGAAAACCGTGGCCTGGTCAGACGAGTCCAGATTTCAGTCGGTAAGAGCACTCGATAGGGTTCGAGTGTGGCGCAGACCCTACGGCGCCATGAACCCAAGTTGTCAACACGGCGCTGTGTAAGCTGGTGGTGGCTCGATAATGGTGTAGCCTGTGTTTTCACGGAATGGACTGGATGCTCTGGTCCAACTGGGCCGATCATTGACTGGAAACGTTTATGTTAGGCTACCTGGACACCATTCGCAGACATTCATGGACCTTAAGTTCCCAAATACGTTACTGGCCACAATTGTTCGTTACTCCATATTACTGGAAAGGACTACCAACGACTTGTTGAATTTCTGCACTACTCTGGGAAAAAGGAGTTCTGACACGCTCTTAAATGGTATGCCATGACTTTTGTCACCTCACTGTGGATTATATACACAAAGCCTCCTCATGAATAAGTCTATCTGTTAGTGAAAACGGAATCAAAATACCTGCGGTAGTTCCTGAGACTAGCCTTTACACAAAGACAGAAAAAACGTCGCAAAGATTCTTAGTTTATAATATGTACAGAATGCTGATGCAAGAAAGGTATTATAATGTGTGCTTCCCTTTATAAAGAAAGTTTTCTTCGATAAAAGAGCTGTACTGAAATCAGCTGTTAGTTTGCTGTCGAAAAAAGCTGAAAATTAAACCCAGACGTAATGTTCGAAGTGAACGAGTACTAAAAAGTATAGATGAGGAAAGATCCAACACAAGAGCGGAGAGGTTGGTGGTACATCTGTCAAGTAATATGGGAATCGTTTACTTGACACTAGAAGGGGCAGCAGAAATCAATGGAGAAAAAACTGCGCATGAGAGAGAAAGCATGAAACAAATGGAAATACTGATGAGTTATAGTACAAAGGCGGGGTCTGGGGGAGATACTAGTAACTTTGAGACTAGGAACTAGTGGTCTGAACTGAATACATCGGGATTTACGAGGTCACGAATGAGCACAGGTTTGTAGAATGACTATGTTTCATTAATAGCAAATATCCACATTATGGAGGTGGTATCTCTAACCTGTAAAACAATAGAAGTCACCTGCGGTGAGTTCGTGCTGGAGTTAAAATTCTTTATAGTTCATGACTGGTTGTCGAAGATGGATCATTACTCGTGATAGGAACTTGCATACATGCATTTAGTGTGTGGTGTACAAGTATATAGCGTATACAGCGCCCGGAAAGCTGAATGAATACACAGACAAAAACACAGGCCTCAGCCTAAGACGTTGGGAATTATCACCGTGTATAGAAAATTTCGAGGAACTGGGTCTTCACGTCACAGAGACATTTCCAAGTTTCACAACTAAACAAAGTTCTGTTGTGTATGTGGGAGAACGTTCGTAGATAAGACTCGTTGACCGTGAAGTTCATCCTCTGAAGAATGCAGCGTGAAGTGCTTTGCACAACAGTTACAACTCTGTCAAAAGCAACGTGAGAAATCAGTGGGACCAATCGATTTTACATCTGGATAGATTCTCAGAAGCCTAGTATTTCTCTCATTAATCCTCAAGATCAATCATCAGCCGATACCTACTTTCACTGATCAGTAACTGAATGTTCAACACAAATGAAATTCATGACGGGCAGCTGTCATTTTGAACAACAGCAAGAAGCTCGAGTTGTTGCTAGTAAGTGTGAATTGTTTTATTAAATATTAATTTCCAATCATTATTTTCTGATCTGAAACCACTCGCTTGCTACATAACACAATTTAGGTGTTAGTGATGGTCTGAGACGCCTTGCATAACCAATCTTTCAGTCTGAACTGAAATAGATGTTACAGCGAGACTGAAACTATGTCTCGGGAGATCTATGAAACTTAAATGGCAGCATATTCTACTCATGGTTATCTGTTGTGAAGCCGTAGTTCAACAGTTCCACGATATCACTAAGCAAATTTTGACCCACTAATTTTACTAATTGATATCTTGGCAATGGGTTGATATCTGCACAAAACATTTCGTGTTTTTAAATTAAATAAATTACACATTTGAACAACTAGTGTATCATAATCTCCACACTGCTACAGTTGAGCTGGAAGGGCGCGCTTCGTACACCTATTAACCTTTTTTTCAAATATATTTCTTCAGTGATGAAGTGCGGTATCGACTAATAAAGGGTTACGGATGACCTCAGGAAGTGAAGAAATCAGTCAACACCATACTCCTATCCATATTACGTTAGGACTGACTGTTCAGCTGAAGTACGTGGAGGTGCAGAGAACACTGCTGGCACATCACAGACAGAAGAACACAAATGTAGACTTAAATTTTATTCATACCGCTCTAACTCGCGATACAAGGACGGAATTGTCATCAGTGCGTTCTGGAACACCTAAGTTTATTTTAATTTCCGTTTTATTTGCAGCAACAAATTTTTACACGCAGTTGAAAGCTTACAAAAATACAGTTCTTGGTTACTATATATAATTTCTACTAGCAGAAACATTTTTGTTATTTATTTGTTGTGATAAAAGTCTTAAGAATAAATCATATTTTTGTCTTCTCCAAATGCGAACTCTGTCAGAGTTTAAGCTCAGGTACTGCAGAATAATGAATAATAACATGCATCTCCCCCCCATGAACCATGGACTGTGCCGTTGGTGGGGAGGCTTGCGTGCCTCAGAGATACAGATGGACGTACCGTAGGTGCAACCACAACGGAGGGGTATCTGTTGAGAGGCCAGACAAACGTGTGGTTCTTGAAGGGCGGCAGCAGCCTTTTCAGTAGTTACAGGGGCAACAGTCTGGATGATTGACTGATCTGGCCTTGTAACCCTAACCAAAACGGCCTTGCTGTGCTGGTACTGCGAACGGCTGAAAGCAAGGGGAAACTACAGCCGTAATTTTTCCCGAGGGCATGCAGCTTTACTGTATGGATAAATGATGATGGCGTCCTCTTGGGTAAAATACTCCGGAGGTAAAATAGTCCCCCATTCGGATCATCGGGCGGGGACTACTCAAGAGGACGTCGTTATCAGGAGAAAGAAAACTGGCATTTTGCGGATTGGAGCGTGGAATCTCAGATCTCTTAATCGGGCAGGTAAGTTAGAAAACTAAAAAAGGGAAATGGATAGGTTAAAGTTAGATATAGTAGGAATTAGTGAAGTTCGGTGGCAAGAGGAACAAGTCTTTTGGTCAGGTGAATACAGGGCTATAAATACAAAATCAAATAGGGGTAATGCAGGATTAGGTTTAATCATAAATAAGAAAATAGGAGTGCGGGTAAGCTACTACAAACAGCATAGTGAACGTACTATTGTGGCCAAGATAGACACGAAGCCGACACCTACTACAATGTACAAGTTTATATGCCAACTAGCTCTGCAGATGATGAAGAAATTGATGAAATGTATGATGAGATAAAAGAAATTATTCAGGTAGTGAAGGGAGACGAAAATGTAATAGTCATGGGAGACTGGAATTCAAGAGTAGGAAAAGGGAGAGAAGGAAACATAGTAGGTGAATATGGATTGGGGGAAAGAAATGAAAGAGGAAGCCGTCTGGTAGAATTTTGCACAGAGCATGACTTAATCATAGGTAACGCTTGGTTCAAGAATTATAAAATAAGCTTGTACACATGGAAGAATCCCGGAAATACTAGAAGGTATCAGATAGATTATATAATGGTAAGACAGAGATTTAGGAACCAGGTTTTAAATTGTAAGACATTTCCAGGGGCAGATGTGGATTCTGACCACAATCTATTGGTTATGAGCTGTAGATTAAAATTGAAGAAACTGCAAAATGGTGGGAATTTAAGGACATGGGATCTGGACAAACTGATTAAACCAGAGGTTGTACAGAGTTTCAGGGAGAGCATAAGGGAACAATTGTCACGAATGGGGGAAAGAAGTACAGTAGAAGAAGAATGGGTAGCTCAGAGGGATGAAGTACTGAAGGCAGCAGAGGATCAAGTAGGTAAAAAGACGAGGGCTAGAAGAAATCCTTGGGTAACAGAAGAAATATTGAATTTAATTGATGAAAGGAGAAAATATAAAAATGCAGTAAATGAAGCAGGCAAAAAGGAATACAAACGTCTCAAAAATTAGATCGATAGGAAGTGCGAAATGGCTAAGCAGGGATGACTAGAAGACAAATGTAAGGAAGTAGAGGCTTATCTCACTAGGGATAAGATAGATGCTGCCTTTGGAGAAAAGAGAACCACTTGTATGAATATCAAGAGCTCAGATGGAAACCCAGTTCTAAGCAAAGAAGGGAAAGCAGAAAGGTGGAAGGAGTATATAGAGGATCTATACAAGGGCGATGTACTTGAGGACAGTATTATGGAAATAGAAGAGGATGTAGATGGAGACGAAATGGGAGATACAATACTGCGTGAAGAGTTTGACAGAGCACTGAAAGACCTGAGTCGAAACAAGGCCCCAGGAGTAGGCAACATTCCATTAGAACTACTCACGGCCTTGGGAGAGCCAGTCCTGACAAAACTCTACCATCTCGTGAGCAAGATGTATGAGACAGGCGAAATACCCTCAGACTTCAAGAAGAATACAATAATTCCAATCCCAAAGAAAGCAGGCGTTGACAGATCTGAAAATTACCGAACAATCAGTTTAATAAGCCACAGCTGCAAAATACTAGCGCGAATTCTTTACAGACGAATGGAAAAACTAGTAGAAGCCAACCTTGGGGAAGATCAGTTTGGATTCCGTAGAAATGTTGGAACACGTGAGGCAATACTGACCTTACGACTTATCTTAGAAGAAAGATTAAGGAAAGGCAAACCTACGTTTGATTGGAATACTCTCTTTCAAATTCTAAAGGTGGCAGGGGTAAAATACAGGGAGCGAAAGGCTATTTACAATTTGTACAGAAACCAGATGGCAGTTATAAGAAACAAAAGAAAAAGAAACAAAAGAAAAATCTGAAGTAGGTATTAAAATCCATGGAGAAGAAATAAAAACTTTGAGGTTCGCCGATGACATTGAAATTCTGTCAGAGACAGCAAAGGACTTGCAAGAGCAGTTGAATGGAATGGACAGTGTCTTGAAAAAAGGATATAAGATGAACATCAACAAAAGCAAAACGAGGATAATGGAATGTAGTCGAATTAAGTCAGGTGATGCTGAGGGAATTAGATTAGGAAATGAGCCACTTAAAGTAGTAAAGGAGTTTTGCTATTTGGGGAGCAAAATAACTGATGATGGTCGAAGTAGAGTGGATACAAAATGTAGGCTGGTAATGGCAAGAAAAGCGTTTCTGAAGAAGAGAAATTTGTTAACATCGAGTATAGACTTCAGTGTCAGGAAGTCATTTCTGAAAGTATTTGTAATGGAGTGTAGCCATATATGGAAGTGAAACATGGACGATATATAGTTTGGACAAGAAGAGAATAGAAGCTTTCGAAATGTGGTGCTACAGAAGAATGCTGAAGATTAGATGGGTAGATCACATAACTAATTAGGAGATATTGAATAGAATTGGGGAGAAGAGGAGTTTGTGGCACAACTTGACAAGAAGAAGGGACCGGTTGGTAGGACATGTTCTGTGGCATCAAGGGATCACAAATTTAGCATTGGAGGGCAGTGTGGAGGGTGAAAATCATAGAGGGAGACCAAGGGATGAATACACTGAGGAGATTCAGAAGGACGTAGGTTACAGTAAGTACTGGGAGATGAAGAAGCTTGCACAGGATAGAGTAGCGTGGGGAGCTGCATCAAATCAGTCTCAGGACTGAAGACCAGAACAACAACAACAACAACATGCATCTGCCATGAAAATAATTGCTTCCTGAGTGTTACCAGAATGTTACTGAGTATCTGACCACCTCTCCTGCAGTACTAACCATACACACTACGATGAACCGCACCCTCCGCAAATGTCTATGTTGGTAACCCGTTGTTCGTATTTTTTTCCGTCAGGGTTTCCACCTTCGATTATTCCCCAGCTCCTGCTTCTTCTTCTTCTTCTTCTTCCCTTTTTTTCTAACATCTCCGCGCCAACCTTAATAAGAGTTTTTGTTTGCATTCGATCACCTTTTCACGGGAGAAAGGTGGACCACAATTCGGTCTTTCCGTCCCCAAGTAAAAACGTAGTGCGTAAACGACATATCTTCAGCGACTTCGTAAGGCATTCTCCAGGCTGTGAGAGTGACATCGAGTACCACCATTCAAAAAATGTGAAGAAAACGCTTCCGATACTATTCATTTTGACGCTGTTCACAATACTAAAATTAAAATTTCTGTCTACAAATACACATGGCCCATAAAGCATGGAAGTATTAACAACTTCTTTTAGTTTATTTTTCCGACACCCACTCCAGTGCCGTTCTTTGTTTCGATCTTAATAATGCTCTCAAAAACAGTAGGAAAATGATGCGCAATTTACATACGATGTAATGCGTGTGAAACTGTAAATTTTGTTGGTAACATGACTGTAATATATTTTGTGACCTTGCTAAAAAAAAAGCTACACACTGATCTTGTCAAAATCAGAGACGCGATTCATGATGTTGTAGCTCTCAGGGTCACTCTGGTGTGCTCTGTGTGTGAGGCACCCCTGTGCATCCCTATGAATCGCAGCTCGATTGCATCCAAGCAATTCAGAGCAGTGTGATGTAGCGCGGTGCTTTGCGGGTTGCCTACGTTGGCCGGTGTCCTCGAGGCGGCCTTAGGCATCGGATCTGTGAGAAATGAGAACAAACAAAATATCAGTATGAAACGAATGCTAGCACATGAAAGCAATTTGCCAGAAACTTAAGCGTAGTGCAAGTTTTCTAGTGATGGAGCGATGTTTCGCAGCTGCCGGTGGCTGCCGTGACCACAAGTCTCTTGGCATTGGCATAACGCGTACTTTGATTTCCGTGTCTGCCTCGCCACAAGACATCCTTCGTAGCTATCAATTCTGAACTAATTTTGAACAGAGTATTGTTCGAGCTGTGCCATTCCATTGGATATCTTTCCGGCAACCCTAGGAAATGGCGGTCATCGACTTCGGTGGCCACCCCTGCGGCTGGGAGTCAGATGTGGCGTGCACGAACTGGCCACCCCTGTGCAGGGTAGTGACGTGGCGCTGGCTCGCCGCCAAGGCAATTATTTGGGCGCTGCACGGGCCACCGGGCGGCGCCTCCCGCCGCTGCGATGCCTTCGCGGTTCCCGGACCTGTCCTCTGCACCATCAATGATAGAAGAACGACATATCTTATGAGGATCAAGTCTCGTTTCTTGTTGCTCAGGACGGAGTTTTAGTTTGGAAACAATGTGGGACAGTTTCGTTACGTTAAAGTGTGCACTAAAATGGGCCTTCCTTGCAGAGTGCATTTGCAGATTGCGCAGGATTTTTTCTCTCAGTTCCCTGTGAGGGAATGGTTGAATTGGTCTGTGAAACACTGACATGTAATACTATAAACGCTCTTCATCATTTTTGTTTCACTTAACGCACAGATACATAGACCTGATGTCCCACTTCAAGGTAAGCGTTTCGGTAAGTTTTGCTTGATTAGCAATCAAGTGGCACAAATAAAAATTTGTTCCAGATGTTTCCAAGTGGGATTCCGTTCCTGGCGTACTGGGATATCATAAGACACTGAATATCCAAAGAAACTAGTACCGTGCAGGATCCCCGCGAGCACGCATAAGTGCCGCATCACGACGTAGCATGAACTCGATCAATGTCTGAAGTAGTGGTGGAGGGAATTGACACCAGGAATCCTGCTGGCCTGTCCATAAATCCTTAATAATACGATGGTGTGGGGACCTCTTCTGAACAGCACGTTGCAAGGCATGCCAGATATACTCAGTAATGTACATGTCTGGGGAGTTTGGTGGCCATCGGAAGTGTTTAAACACATAAGAGTGTTCCTGGAGCCACTGTGTAGCAATTCCGTAGGTGTAGGGTGTCGTGTTGTCTTGCTGGAATCGCCCAAGTACGTCCGAATGCACAATGGACATGAATGGATTCAGGTGATCACACAGGATGCTTACGTACGTGTCACCTCTCAGAGCCGTATCTAGACGTATCAGGGGTCCCATACTACTCCAGGTGCACACGCCCATCACCAGTACAGAGCCTCCACCAGCTTGAACAGTTCCCTGCTGACATGCAGAGTCCATGGATTCACGAGTTTTTCTCCATACCTGTACACGTCCATGCGCTCATACAATTCGAAACGCGACTCGTCCGATGAGGCACTCTGTTTCCAATCATCAACAGACCAATGTCGGTGTTTACGGGCCCAGGTGAGGTGTAAAGCTTTATGTCGTGCAGTCAGTAAGTGTACACGAGTGGCCTCTCGCCTCGGAAAATCCCATATCGATGTTGTTTCGTTGAATGGTTCGCACGCTGACACTTGTTGATGGCCCAGCATTGAAATATGCAGCAATTGGAGGAAGGGTTGCACTACTGTCTCGCTGAACGATTCTCTTCAGTCGTCGTTGATCCCGTTCTTGCAGGATCTTTTTCCGGCCGCAGCGATATCGGAGATTTGATGTTTCACCGGATACCTGATATTCACGGTACACTTGTGAAATAGTCATAAAGAATATTTTCCACTTCATGGCTACCTCAGTGTTGCTGTGTCCCATCGCTCGTTCGCCGGGTATAACACCACGTTCAAACTCACTTAAATATTGATAACCTGTCATTGTAGCAGCAGTAACCGATCTAACAATTGTACCGGATACTTGTTGCCTTAATAGGCGTTGGTGACCGCAGCGTCGTATTCTGCCTCTTCACAAATCTCTGAATGTTAATACGCAAGCTTGGACAAGTTTTTTTAGCGCTTCTGGATAATATTAATACGTGAACAACAAAATTGAAGTACCGATTTTTATTATTAATTATACGTGGAGGTCAATGAAATTTACATAATTCTGAAAGTAATTTGCCGTAGATGTACACAAAGACAAAATCATTTCTATATGTAGCCTTCAAGAGTGGTAAAATGAAACAGAGGTTGCTATATTCATAACTCTGATGATCCCTTCTCTATCAAGCATTAAAATCTCCAGTACAAGAACATCGACAATTTAAGTGCTGCCAACGTCTGCCCTGAGTACCGATCAGGTGCTATGGTACAGATGTCGCACGGAGGTAACAACGTTTCGTGAACTCTTATCCTAGGGAGGTTCATATTTAAATGTAGCAGATGGTTAATTTGCAGTAACACAGATAACGGGGAGCTACAATGCCACATCTGCTACTTCGTTGATGTTGCAGCAGTGGAACACGAAATGTAGCTAGGAAGTAGTCGGGGCAATAAATGTATTAGCGTCGTTTTCCACCTCACTATCGTCTTAGAGTAAACAGAACTAACTTCGTGTTCGTTTGCCGCCGTGATCACAAAATTGGAAGGGGTCCTAATTTTCATTTCCTTCGTTCTGAATAGCTACGAATTCTTTTATTATACGGATATCATATTTGTTTTATGCTATGCTTCGAAGAAGAACACTACCGAGTCGGACTGAAAGACGAAGAGCTTGAGAGACACAATTTTTACATATATAAAGTATTATGACTAATGTGGACATTAATAATGATAATTCTTTTGTTGTTTTCGAAAGATACATTTAAATTACGCTGAACGTAATTCCAAATAATTGTGAGAGCTTTAAATGCGGTTTGATGAATGTACAGTCCATACTTTGTAGTGCAAATCATTTAGCATTTGAGGTTACTTTACCAGATAGAACGGCATTCACATTGGGTTGTTATAAATTAATTTTCTTCCGTTAACCCAAATCTTATATTTCAAAAATATTTTATCAAAGACTCACTTCAAATGAGCAAACAATTAAAGAGAAATCGAAGAATTATTTTAAGTAGGCATTTGCTTAGAGTCATTTCTGAGACTAATATTTCACAGTTTTTCGTGGAGTGTATCACTCCAAGACAGATGAAATTTTTTTATCGCAGATCAAGTCCACTGACTCAGTTCGTCGAATTTCAACCACAGGTGATACTAGTTTGACTGAAAAACACAGGGTTCTTCATGACGCCCACCTACATACCGCCCTCCGCAGCACATATTAATAATGAAGGAAGTAAAAATAAAAATAAATAAGGTAAGAAGTAGATGATACGTTGACAAGCGAGCAATTGATCGTTCAACAGAAACGAAAATAACATCGAGACAGCGTAGTAATTTTGAATAAAATAATTGTGGGTGTTAAGCCGCTTGATAGGAAAACACTAAAGCAACTGAATTGCCGACGTTTCGAAAAACTTGGGATTAAATTTTCACTTGGTCTAACTGTATGAAAATCTTAAACAATTCCTATCAGCGAGAAGCCGAATTCAGTGGTATCCGATTACGACATATCTGAACCTTGTAACTACTGTCTGATACTTGTGGCTAAATCGTGATATGTTAAGGCGATAAACGGAACATCTTCGTAAAACAGGTAGTACCGATGATAAATACAAGGTAGATGCCTTAAATCCGTTGGAAAGGCTGTGGAACAGTGGAGTGCATATGAAAGGGGCATAGCTAGTTTGACAGCTCGAGAGTACTGCTCCAGAGCCTCTGTTGGCTAAGCAATGGCAGCAGACATAGAATGTAGATACACTACGGTAGAGCTCACACGAAAGCATAATAACGATGCACATCGAAACTGAATGCTTTGTCTGGAAGAAATACGTCTGTTTTCTCTTGAGGAGATGTTGGGTTACGTAAGATAACACGTAATCGAGTAAGACTGCGCTACAGATTTTCTGCCACAGTCCCATATCTAGCCCAAGTATCATGATAACGGTATCAACACGCTTACCAAGGTATACTGAAGGCAGCCTTTCTTCCATTGTATGGGCAAATGAAATATAAAGGAAAATTGCTGATCCTGGAGGAAGTACCATTCGCCATACAGCAGTATACAGTAGCGTGTAAGTAAAAGTGTACAGGGTGTCCCATGAGGACTGGTAGCTAGCTATTCATGGATACAGGAAAAATCATTCGAAGCAAAAAAGTGTAGTTAACACGCTACCTCAAGAGCCATAAGCATTTCATCTTCGATACTACGATACAAATCTCTCTACTGCAAGTTCTTTCCTTTTCATGTTTTGGGAGGAAATAATACTGGACAAATCAAGAAAAAAACCTAGTAACACGGTCTCTAAGATGCATGCCCTAGGAGCTATGGGATCTTGTGCAGTAGGAGAGACGTATTTCACGCTAACAGAGATTAACATGTGCTCATAGCTCTTAAGGTATGCGTTGTAGAGCTCCTGTTTACAGACTTTTTTGTTTCGAATTATCGTTCCTCTCATATCCTGATTATTGACCATTTGAAAGCCTGTGTAGAGCACAGAATCGCAGGAAACGTCTAACCATCGTGTTGCTTTCCCTCAGTCCTAGTCTTAAACAGCTCAACTACGGAATTGCCATCTCAGTGACTAGTTAATTTTCATACTGCGGCGAACTTCCTGTTCATAAAAATTTCAGACTTTCTTTTAGATATATGCTTCTTCTTCCATAACAGGTATCCTTGTCATCCTCAAGACAGATCTGCTTCTAAATATTTCTTTTATCTTTGATACAGAAAACCATTAAAAACACTACAGTTAGCATGGACAAATGGTACCTAAAAATATTAGTAACAACCACAGCTCGCTGCAAGAGCCGCCTTATAGTAATTAAGATAGCAGATGATAACAAACCAGAGTAATTAAGCACATAAATGACAGTTCAGTTAATCAGGCTCAAAAAACAAGACACACATCTCACTATACACTTACCACAACCTAAAATCTACCACTACCTGTCTTCTAGTCCCCAGATTTTATAGAAGTTTAGCTGAAGCTGAAAACCGGCGAACATCAGGGGCTAAACAAGCTGCAGGCTGTGACTAAGTCATTTCTCCACAAGTTCTTCCAGAAATGAACGTTTCCTGTTGGTACACAGTAGAGTTCCTTGAAGTTCGAAACTGTGAGGCTATAAAGGCACATTTGCATGCCGAGCGTGGGTTTCCTCGGAAACGCGAGATATTAATTAAATAAATAATCAGTGACAAATAAATAAAGCCTATGGCACACAACTGCAGCGCTGTGTCGCTGATAAAACAAAAGCACAATTACGTTACTCGTATGTTTGATTAAAAAAAGAGAGGTCCTGGTTGAAGTGGTGCGAGAAGCACGTATTTTAGTTTATTGTCTGGCACACCGCCATATTTCATGTTATAGAAAATTACTGCGAGTTGCAACCATACTAGGCACTCGATTCTGAAAAGAATTTATATTTATAAAAGTAAGTAGGATTATGAACTGTAGGCTTATTCATTGAATATATCTGATTTAACTAACTGTGTAATTTTTTTGTTTAGTAGACAATCACCTCTGTACGACGTATTGGCATGGCTGGCAAATTATTGTAATATTGAGATTTAGATTATGAGTCCGCACCTACCGCAGCAGTCTTTGGAAACGAATTAATTACGAAGTCCGATTATTTCAGTTTTATTTCACGGTCAACTACGAGTAACATTGCCTTTACGAAAAAGCCATTGTCAAGCGTCTGATACCAAATAATTAAACGTCACGTAAATATTAATTACAACCAATCACTATCATACAATAATACATAATTAATATTTTATTTTATTTTATTTTATTTATTTTATAAGGCCTGGTCTTGAGAGTCGTGATTGGATAGCTTCTGTGAGTGACAGAGGAACTTTTCTGCATGGCACGAGTGTGCATTGCAACTTTATTGTCCTAAGAAGGCTTAACAGATTAACAGACGCAGAATATACGATATCCAAGAAACTTTTTTGGCTTGTTCGCCGACATAATTCTGTCCATCAATCTCGTCCTTTCCAGTAGAGTAATAATACCACACAGAAGCCAGGACTTAATTTAAAGTTGTATTTCGCCAAATAGAGTAATATGTAGCACCGAAGAAGTTGATAGAATGGTGACCGGAATGAAGTGCCTCAAAGGGTCAAGTGGAACTCTAAAAAAGGAAACAGTGTCTCTAAGATTATCGCTTACGAAATTAAGGGTTCCGATCTCTTGTACGAGCCCAGAACACTGTTGTAATCTGTTAGCAAGAGCCAAAACAGAGCACAAAGCGATTTCCATTCATTGACAGTACCTGACACAAAGGGAAAATTTCAACTTATCGCCCCCTCCCATCCCACCAAATCTCCTTTCCTTTTTAATTAATCCTCATTTCTACTTATCCAGTTTATTGGTTTATTGTAATGACTTTCTAATCAAGTAAAAGATGTTTCACTATTTCTTTTTTCTACTATGCGAAACATGGGTCAACACACAGTCCAGAGTCACGTTCTTTGCAACAGTTGCATAATTACCTTGATTTATTGCCGATGAATACAAAGCGGTAACTATCGAAACAATTAACGCAAAATATATTTTTTGCACTTTCGTTGTGTTGGCTCATTCAATAAAACGAACGTGGTTTAATCTATTTGCTGAAAACAAGCAGCAACTGCCTCCATACGGGAAAGAGGTACGTCTAAAGGGACAATCCAGTCGGAATCTCTTCATGTTTTGCTGTAGGAAATTGTCTCCTCCGTAAGCTGTTCTTTTATTTTGAAATAAACGCATTATGTAATTACAGAATGCATATAGCGTACAGCAGTCACCAACCACCATTTACATTTGGTTTACTGTCTTGAAAACGCAGCGTTATGTGCTTCGGATTAAGACATTTGCATTCAGAAGGTCTGATTGTAATTTAACATTGTCTAATTTCATAGTTTAAACTAAAAACGTGTTTCCATCTAACCTAACAGTAATGTATGCCTTGTTTTACTGAAGCGCAATGTATTTGTGCTATATCGCTGTATCACGTTCATGTACCTTGTGACTAATCCTTTTTTATTTTTCATATGATATATCGTGAATCAGTTACTCGTGTTGCGAATAGTGATGAAGATGAGTGTGAGTGTATGTGAAAACAGTGTGTCATTCGATCGAGAAAGACGATAAAAACTAATCTTTAAGACGGTCATTCTACGTGATTATACCACAACCAATATTGTCGCAATTCGGAAACCGTGAATTTTTTCTTGTTTATTCCAGGAAAAGTTACCTGTAGACCAACGTCCATGTGTTTTGATAAATGTATGCAAGCTATCTGACAGTGAATGTTTAAATTCGAAGCCGGTAGAGGTGCGTTTGAAAACAAAAAACGAAATGTGAATCGTTGCTGCTGTCTGCCACTAACATTTTGTAACGAAAAAAAAATTTCTTTCAGAATACAAGAAGACCCTACACAGCATGATGATATCCTTCAGGAAATTTACGTAGGTGTGGGGCCTATACCAGAAAATACTATTTCTCATCATTTTCTTACATCTTCGAAACCCTTTGAATTATGTTCCCTTTAGTACTTTCCCTATTCCTACAGTTTCTTCTTTCGCCTTCTAACTCGCTCTCCGTGTTTCCCTTTTATTTTGTTCGCCCTCATTTTTCTCCCCTGCAACGCGCCCTGGCTATCGTGCTTCTTACGTCACCGGCTTCGGTGCCCAATTTTAGAAACTTTATTCATTACATAGTGTGGCATTTTCTTTCGGGAGAAGTCTGTGATTTGTGTTATTATTTCATGAGAAAGGCAGTCTATATGACTCAGCTGTTACTAGTTGTAGAGACCCACACCAGCAAGCGAGCAAGAGCCCTGTAATTTAAATATAAAGATCGCCTAAAATCGTTAGAAGTACGAGGGCAGTTCAATAAGTAATGCAACACATTTTTTTTCTCGGCCGATTTTGGTTGAAAAAACCGGAAATTTCTTGTGGAATATTTTCAAACATTGCCGCTTCGTCTCGTATAGTTTCATTGACTTCCGACAGGTGGCAGCGCTGTACGGAGCTGTTAAAATGGCGTCTGTAACGGATGTGCGTTGCAAACAACGGGCAGTGATCGAGTTTCTTTTGGCGGAAAACCAGGGCATCTCAGATATTCATAGGCGCTTGCAGAATGTCTACGGTGATCTGGCAGTGGACAAAAGCACGCTGAGTCGTTGGGCAAAGCGTGTGTCATCATCGCCGCAAGGTCAAGCAAGACTGTCTGATCTCCCGCGTGCGGGCCGGCCGTGCACATCTGTGACTCCTGCAATGGCGGAGCGTGCGAACACTCTCGTTCGAGATGATCGACAGATCACCATCAAACAACTCAGTGCTCAACTTGACATCTCTGTTGGTAGTGCTGTCACAATTGTTCACCAGTTGGGATATTCAAAGGTTTGTTCCCGCTAGGTCCCTCGTTGTCTAACAGAACACCATAAAGAGCAAAGGAGAACCATCTGTGCGGAATTGCTTGCTCGTCATGTGGCTAAGGGTGACAATTTCTTGTCAATGATTGTTACAGGCGATGAAACATGGATTCATCACTTCTAGCCTGAAACAAAACGGCAATCAATGGAGTGGCGCCACACCCACTCCCCTACCGAGAAAAAGTTTAAAGCCATACCCTCAGCCGGTAAAGTCATGGTTACAGTCTTCTGGGACGCTGAAGGAGTTATTCTGTTCGATGTCCTTCCCCATGGTCAAACGATCAACTCTGAAGTGTATTGTGCTACTCTTCAGAAATTGAAGAAACGACTTCAGCGTGTTCGTAGGCACAAAAATCTGAACGAACTTCTCCTTCTTCATGATAACGCAAGACCTCACACAAGTCTTCGCATCCGAGAGGAGCTCACAAAACTTCAGTGGACTGTTCTTCCTCATGCACCCTACAGCCCCGATCTCGCACCGTCGGATTTCCGTATGTTTGGCCCAATGAAGGACGCAATCCGTGGGAGGGACTACGCGGATGATGAAGTTATTGATGCAGTACGACGTTGGCTCTGACATCGACCAGTGGAATGGTACCGTGCAGGCATACAGGCCCTCATTTCAAGGTGGCGTAAGGCCATAGCATTGAATGGAGATTACGTTGAAAAATAGTGTTGTGTAGCTAAAAGATTGGGGAATAACCTGGTGTATTTCAATGCTGAATAAAACAACCCCTGTTTCAGAAAAAAATGTGTTGCATTACTTATTGAACTGCCCTCGTATACAAGCCGTCTGGCTTGCCTCCTTCAGTTTATACTAAATTTATCTGCTCCTTGTCACGACTGGCGATAGGCAGAACACTTTAGTTGCATCTGCTTGAAGTCTCATTGCGTAGATTCATTACAGGGAACGTATTTTTTAAGATTTCACTGGTCGTCGGTAAAGGGGCTAATAGTTTCAGTCTGTAAATAAGTGAGAAATGCATAGCCCGCACACTCGTCTCAATGCATCAAGTGTGTCGTGGGCACTCAAGGCATTGTGTTGGCTTGCGCATGTGAAGTGGCCAGCGATGCAAGCTCTCCGAACCCTATTGGTCCATCTCACTAAGTAGGTGTTAGCGGGCTGTGGCATGATGCGCCTCTTGAGATGGCCGAGGGCAACGGTTTCAAGTGCTTGCTGGGACACCACCATTTATGGCGGTAAAGAACAAGTCTTGGAACGTGGCTTGGCCTTGGGAAATTCAAAAGTGTTGAGCTACTATCTGATTCGCCCATCGCCCGCTGACGTCAGACAGAAATTTCGAGGGCAAAGTAGCGAGGAAGACGTGCTCTAATAGGCCCACGACTGACGACAATCCAGGGTGGGGATTTGTTAAGGGTGGCATTAAGATGCTACTGGTAGGAAAGAATATTTTTCTTGATTGACGTATGCGGCCGTATTCGTAGAAAAAAAGGGACACTCCTGGTTTGATGGTGGATGGAGACAGGTCGCTGGTTAGAGACCTCGTGGCACTTGGAAGTGTCCGACTCCTGCCGAGCCAGATTGTGATTCTCCATTAGGACCACATTCCTTCGGCTTACCACCACTGCAGATTGATGGGAGTATACAGCAGCGTGGCTCACGAGATGGGAGTTTATATACACTCCTGGAAATGGAAAAAAGAACACATTGACACCGGTGTGTCAGACCCACCATACTTGCTCCGGACACTGCGAGAGGGCTGTACAAGCAATGATCACACGCACGGCACAGCGGACACACCAGGAACCGCGGTGTTGGCCGTCGAATGGCGCTAGCTGCGCAGCATTTGTGCACCGCCGCCGTCAGTGTCAGCCACTTTGCCGTGGCATACGGAGCTCCATCGCAGTCTTTAACACTGGTAGCATGCCGCGACAGCTTGGACGTGAACCGTATGTGCAGTTGACGGACTTTGAGCGAGGGCGTATAGTGGGCATGCGGGAGGCCGGGTGGACGTACCGCCGAATTGCTCAACACGTGGGGCGTGAGGTCTCCACAGTACATCGATGTTGTCGCCAGTGGTCGGCAGAAGGTGCACGTGCCCGTCGACCTGGGACGGGACCGCAGCGACGCACGGATGCACTCCAAGACCGTAAGATCCTACGCAGTGCCGTAGGGGACCGCACCGCCACTTCCCAGCAAATTAGGGACACTGTTGCTCCTGGGGTATCGGCGAGGACCATTCGCAACCGTCTCCATGAAGCTGGGCTACGGTCCCGCACACCGTTAGGCCGTCTTCCGCTCACGCCCCAACATCGTGCAGCCCGCTTCCAGTGGTGTCGCGACAGGCGTGAATGGAGGGACGAATGGAGACGTGTCGCTTCTGCCTTGGTGCCAATGATGGTCGTATGCGTGTTTGGCGCCGTGCAGGTGAGCGCCACAATCAGGACTGCATACGACCGAGGCACACAGGGCCAACACCCGGCATCATGGTGTGGGGAGCGATCTCCTACACTGGCCGTACACCACTGGTGATCGTCGAGGGGACACTGAATAGTGCACGGTACATCCAAACCGTCATCGAACCCATCGTTCTACCATTCCTAGACCGGCAAGGGAACTTGCTGTTCCAACAGGACAATGCACGTCCGCATGTATCCCGTGCCACCCAACGTGCTCTAGAAGGTGTAAGTCAACTACCCTGGCCAGCAAGATCTCCGGATCTGTCCCCCATTGAGCATGTTTGGGACTGGATGAAGCGTCGTCTCACGCGGTCTGCACGTCCAGCACGAACGCTGGTCCAACTGAGGCGCCAGGTGGAAATGGCATGGCAAGCCGTTCCACAGGACTACATCCAGCATCTCTACGATCGTCTCCATGGGAGAATAGCGGCCTACATTGCTGCGAAAGGTGGATATACACTGTACTAGTGCCGACATTGTGCATGCTCTGTTGCCTGTGTCTATGTGCCTGTGGTTCTGTCAGTGTGATCATGTGATGTATCTGACCCCAGGAATTTGTCAATAAAGTTTCCCCTTCCTGGGACAATGAATTCACGGTGTTCTTATTTCAATTTCCAGGAGTGTAGGATGTTTAGGTTGCCATTGATCCGCTAAGCCCGATTCATGCAACAGAATCGTTTTATACGCTATTCAATCGACCAATAGAGTTACTAAATTTTCGTTGGGTCGTACTGGATTAACGATCTGATACACAGCTAGGATACGGTAACCATTTCTCCATTGCCTATCTTGTTTGTTGTCGTCAGCAATTAATTTCGTTTTTTTTTTCGTACAATGTTGATGCCAATACCTTATAATTGTTAAATATAACAAATAATCGGTTTATGTTTCATTTGTATTTTTATTACACTACTGGCCATTAAAACTGCTACACCAAGAATAACTGCAGATGATAAACGGGTATTCATTGGACAAATATATTATCCTTGAAGTTACATGTGATTACATTTTCACGCAATTTCTCCTCCTTAGACGAAGCATCACAACAACGTTTCACCAGACAACGCCAGTCAACTGCTGTTTGCGTATGAGAAATCGGTTGGAAACTTTCCTCATGGCAGCACGTTGTAGGTGTCGCCACCGGGGCCAACCTTGTGTGAATGCTCTGAAAAGCAAATCATTTGCATATCACAGCATCTTCATCCTGTCGGTTAAATTTCGCTTCTGTAGCACGTCATCTTCGTGGTGTAGCAATTTGTAAGGCAGTAGTGTAGAAGCAGCATGTACTTCCCTTCAATTCACTGATATATTCTATTGATTGAATGGATAGTTACATAGTAGAATTAGTGTAACATCCTACCTTATGACCCTATATTATGACATTTCAAAATAGCGAATCCGTTGAATAATTTACAGTTAACATGGAGTCTTAAGGGGAGTGTGGCGGAATCTGGGTAGGTATATTACTCAGAGATGTTTCGCAGTCTCACACGCCGCGGAATAACGCTCTTTTGAACCCGATAATAACTGTTATCAAAATGTGGTCTTTAGTTTTCATTAATCAATTGATTGTTGCACTTGCGTCTGAGTCATAAAAGGATTGGGCAAAAATATGGAAACGCCGTGGGAAATCCATTCTTGAACATAAATGCAGATGCTAGCCAAGCCTACAAGGTTTCACTTTTGTATTTCAGCATGGACAGCACCGATGCAACGTCAGTACGCCCCAAATACCAGTCGTGGTCACAACAGTGTTCTGTATAGTGAGGGCAATATGTTAGCTCGTATGGTGGGTGCTTCCGTAACCAAGGTAATCGAAGTGTTTGGTGTGTCATGAAGCATTTTCCATGCTATTATCACAAGTCTGTCTTGATCACATAGATTTCTTTACACTTTATGACCGGTTTCGGCTTATCGCCATCTTCAGATCTGTCGTAAATATAAATATGGTGTAAGCGACCATGTTCAGTTAATTAAGATTAGATCTATACAAGGCTTAGTGATACATGAAATATAAAATAATTATAGCCATGTATGGCAGTCATAAGTACCGTTAAAATATTCTGATATAAATCATCGTCAAGTTAAACATGTGCGTGCTAATACTCAGATTGCGTCAGTATGCCAGCAGAGGGCACTAAGCCAGAGTACATAGTAAACCAGTGTCGCCAGTATAAAGATTAAAATGCGGTATGCATTGTCTTCAGTTAAAAACTTTTCCCCCTTGGCTAAACGAGCGTCTGCCATTAAAAGCATATACTGATATACAACATGTGAAATTAGAATCGTACTTGAAATCGATAAAAAGTACAAATAATATACAATACTGCCCTTAGCCTGGTAAGGTAACATACGACTTTTTTGAATGTCAATATAACAAGAATAAAATAACAAATAAAAAATCAGAAAATCTTCTATCCTAAGATCAGTTAACAGTGATCGAAATTATAATACAACTAATAAATTAGTGACCCTTAATTAAAAATAGAAAATTGATAATCGATAATATATTAGAGTACAGTATCGATGGCAAATATGTCGTGGCTTCTCTGCATGACTTCCTTGTTCTCCTGTGGTCGAGCTCACGGAGGACGGCCCAGTCTCCTCGTCGCCGGCGGCCGGCACACGCCAATCCGCTGGTGTGCTCCAAACTAGTAGGTCTCTGAATATATCAAAGTAAACATTCAGGTTAAACTCGTTCTTTTCATTCAGCAGTAATTACAGTTGTTGTTTCCTGTGCACATAAATCTCCATTTCTTCGAGCAGGCAAATGGATATGAAGATCGTGACGTAATGAAACTTTATTATAAACTGAAATCAAAAATATGTGACAGGAAGAAGCCAATAGAACCGGAGAACAAATGGATATAAAGATGGTGACGGACTTGTGAAAATAAAAGTGCTAAAAATAAAACGATCTCGGACTCATATACAGACTTTATGTTTTCAACTGATAACATTTTCCCTGCATGTAGGGAAAGCAGAGAACATCACGAGTTAAGATGCAACGCGGACGAAAGTCTTTGTCGAGAGATTGTGACGGACAGTCGATGAAGAGGATTGTGAAGAAAAATATGAGGACGACAGCTACAAAAACCAATGCAGAACTGAATGTAGTATTCGAGAATCCTGTTAACACCGAAAACAAGACGAAGGGAGCTCCAGAAGCTGGGAATTGAGGGCTCGCTGGAATGCCAACACCACATATCAATGATGCAAATGCCCTAATGGGACAATGTGGTGCCGAAGACATAACACCGCAACAAAGCACCGATGGAAGAATCTTATTTGATTGGATGATTCTTGTTTTGCACTTTTCCAGCTACCGGTCGAGTTTGCGGCCAAAAAGTGAAGTATGGCCAGGCTTCGATGATAGGTACGGAAGTCTCAACGCGGTATTCCAAGAGCTTCAAGGTTACTGTGCAAGGTCCTATTCCTTTCAAGGACTTTGTGACAATTTTGGCTGGTCAGGCCCATCCCATATTACAAAGTTTCTTCCGCAATGGTGATGGTGTGTTCCAAGAGTGCAGGTCCCGGATTCACATAGCTCGCACCGTCCAGAACTAGTGTTGTGAGCACGAGGATAAATTGTCGGATCTCCCCTGGCCACCAGTCGCCAGATCTCAATGTTATTAAACTTTTTTTTCTGCTTTGGAGAGAAGGATGCGTGATCGCCATCCACCTTCACATCGTTACCTGAACTTGGCACTATTTTGCAGCAAGGATGGTTTAAGATTACCTTGAGAACTATATAGAATGAATGGAAGCAGTTTTGGAAGGCAGTTGATTTCCTACACAGTCTTAGGCACCTTATTACGAGGGGCGCTCAATAAGTAATGAAACAGATTTTATTATCGGCCAGTTTCGATTAAAAAAATTCGGAATTTGATATGGGACATCAGGCAGTATTCCGCTTCAGCCCATATAACTTCATAAAATTCCGTAAGGTGGCTGCACTATACGTAGCCTTCAAAATGGCATCTGTAACGGAAGTCCGTTCCAAGCAGAGGTCTGTTATTGAGTTTGTTCTAGAGGAAAACAAGAGTGCGACTTAGAAAGTCGGGTTTAGCATGGAAGGTCAACGCACCTATAATGTCAGTCCTAAAACACAACAACCAGCAGGTCAATAAATTAACAATTTATTCAGGGCCACATTTATAAAACAGCTAACATACAATCAACACGTGGCCGTCTTAAAGACAATATCCAAAATGAAAAAATGGTTCAAATGTCCCTGAGCACTACGGAACTTAACATCTGAGGTCATCAGTCCCCTAGATCTTACAACTACTTAAACCCAAATAACCTAAGGACTTCACACACATCCATGCCCGAGGCAGGATTCGAACCTGAGACCGAAGCAGTCGCTCGGTTCCGGAGTGAAGCGCCTAGAACCACTCGGTCACACCAGCCGGCCCAAAATGACATATCTTCCTTCTCACGCAAGCAGCAAATTAGAATTACTTAATGAACAATAAATTACAATCTGAAGTAATTTAAAAAAGTGCCTTAGATTAAAAAAAATTGAGCAATCACACAACTAATGCAACACGTTACACTTAATTTAATTCAGTGGCAAGCAGATTTAATTTTTTTAATGTACATGAGAGATGTTAAATGTTTATCAGTTGGGCAGTGCGCCAGGCTGCCCTGGGCAAAAGTTGACTTAACTTAAAATGCCGGAAGCAGCAGACCAGCCGTCCAAAACAACACCTAAACTCCGGCGGCCAACCGGGAGTCACTTCCCATTGGACGACACGTCACATCTTCTGTGCACCGAAGCGTAACGTGGCGCCGCTCCCACACACCCCAAGTCAGAGAAAACTGCAACACAAACAGACCGCAGAGAACACGGCAAACACCAAACAAACATCAATTAATATAACTTAAGAGATCAATAAACAATTATATAAGTTTAAGAAACCCATAAGCGCTTTCAATAGAAACGACTTAAATTTTGCAGCAATATCAGTGCTGTAAAACATTTAAACTAAGACTTCTACACAAATCCAATGTTGCAAAGTAGTATCCGACTTTTACACTGTCGTAGTTTGCCAAACAATATTTTCACATATGATTAAGGTCGACAATGTGTACAAAGATGAAATGGAAATAATTTCAAGATAATCTCACGTTATTAAAATGCACAACTTCACAACAAAACTAGGTTTTGTGTACTTTAATTTCGTTGCGTAGGTCTGCAATGTAACTGCCAATTGTGTAAGCTTGGTACCCAGAAAATTACAACTAGACTATGACCTAGTATCTTCAATACCTTACAGTTACTGCATCTTTTGGGAAAGCTGATTTCCTTAGAAGAAGTAGTGACTGCTGGTCTCCATGCGATCACACACCTTTCCGGCTACTCTTACTTCAACAACACATACATTAGGGCTACCAACCAACAAGTGAAAGTCGCTACAGCGCCAATGGTTCCACGAAACGATGGCATCAAAACCACTTACACCTTCGATGGAGAGCGGTGTTCGAGATGGTCACGAGGGATAGGTCTCTCCGAGAAAACAGGCAGCAAAGCAATGCGACGAGCAGCGTCTGGAGTTGACATCAGGCAGATGCACCACAAATTTGTGACCGACCTGCAAGGTAAACCGGCTGCACCGCTGCTGGGCGAGCACGCGTGTTTTGCTCCTTCGTCCCATCAAGAACGTCCTAGCGCCTCGTAGCGAGTCCGACGACCAACTCGCCGACCGCAAATACCCGCCACCAGATCACAACAGGGGCAAAGATCGTATAGTACAGCCGGGTAATCGATAGTCGTGCCAAAGAGCTAGGGCGTCAGAAAAGGCGCACCACGGATCAGAGAGCATCGCAGATATTCATAGGCACTTGTAAAGTGTCTACGGAGGCCAGACTGCGAACGAAAGTAAGGTAAGTTGTTGGGAGAGGCGTCTGTGATCATAGCAATAAGGTTGCACAAACCTGTTCGGTCCCCCGCGTGCCGGCCTGCCGGCCGCACACAGCTTCGAATCCTGCGTTGTTGGAACGTGCGGACACTCTCATTCGAGGTGCTCGACAGATCACAAACACCTCACTGCACAACGGGACGTCTCTGATGGTAGTGCTGACACACTCGTCCATCGGCTGGGGTACTCAAAGAGCTGTGCCCGCAGAAGACCATAAGCAACAATGAATGACCATCTACGCGGCATTGTTTGCATGTTGTGAAGCTGACCGTAACAACTTTTTGTCGAACATCGTCGCGGGCGATGAAACGTGGCTCAATCACTTCGCACCGAAAACAATACGGCAGTGCATGGCGTAAGACATACAACTTTCTTCCGATGAAACAGCTCAAAGCCGCACCCCCAGCTGGTAAAATCATGGTGACAGTCTTCTGGGACCGTAGGGATGTCTCATGGTGCAACGAACAACTCTCAAGTGTATTGTGATGTCTTCAGAAAACTGAAGAAAGGACTTCAATGTGTTCGTCGCCAAAAAAATGCAAACCAATTTCTTCTGCTCCGTAGCAACGGAATGGCTTACACAAGTCAGCGCACCGGAGATGGATGGGTGGAGAGGGTTGTATGGGCGCACGACGGCAAGGTCTTCAGCACCCGCTCAGTAACAGATTGAGACGGGTGTCAAGAAAAGACTCAGAACAATAAGATAAAACAGAACGTAAAACACGGGTAACAAGGCTGGAAAAATATGTGCCTACCCACACCGGAACGTGGGACGAAGCATGCCGTCAGCAGTAAAACATGGACAAGACGATAAGAAAGTGGTAGAGGGAGCTAAAACAAAGTAGCAGATGGAAGTGTCCGGCTGACCGCAAGGAAAAAAGGGAGGAGCCAGCCACCTTGGAATACACTAAAACCTCGAGAGGAGGTCACACAACGTCATCGGACTGTTCGGATCTCACACCTTCCAACTTCCATCTGTCACACCCAATAAAGGATGCACTCCGCAAAAAGGAGTACGTAGGTGGTGGGGAGGTTATTGATGGAACAAGACGTTGGCTCGGACGTCGACTAGTAGAGTGGTACGAAGCGTGCATACGGGCCCTCCCAGTAAGGCCGTCGCACTGAATGGGGATTATGCTGAAATATGAGAGTTTTGCAGCCAACAGAGAGGAAATAGCACAGTGCCTTGGAATCCTGAATAAACCCAAACTACTTTCAGATAAAAAATGTGTTGCATTACTTATTGAACGTCCCTCGTGTGTTGTGTTTGTGACGGTTCCATATTTTCGTCTACTTCTGCAAGGCATATATAGGCAGATCTAGAACTATGCTATGGAAATCACTTGGTTAAATGCCTCGTTCCGAACTATATCAGTTTCTTTTTTATCCGTTCTCGAAGTGCTGGAGTCCCTCAGCACATGTGCTGCCGAGGTATTCTGCGTCATCGTGCGTGGTAGGCAGACAGCTGAAAGCGAGAGCAGACGGTGACAGCACCCCTTAATTAGAGACACGCAAATTGCCTCGCGTTTCCAGCTCCGGGGCATTTTCGCAAGGCCTGCCAGCGGAGATGCGTCATTAAAATTTTTCTCCTGACGTGAGCTTCCACGCTGCAGAGCTGCAGCAGCCGCGTCTCGCGGATAGTATACGGCGCGGGGGCGGTTCGCCGCGCGGAGACAGCGCCTTTTGTCGCTGGCTTTTCTTTTGTATCACTCCGGCGCTACCTGGCGGCCGGAGCTGAAACTACCGTCTGGACCGCCCGGGGGCGCGCGCTGATCCGGTTGCTACCGCCGCCCTACGTCAGCCGCCACGCTTTCCGCCTTGCCTCTCCGATATGACGTTAACGCCAAACCGACAAACTGCAGTAAAAAGACAGAAGCGAAGCCGGCGGAATGACGAACAAATAATTACGCGTTTCGTTGTACACCTGGTTGTTGACCTCCGCGGAGGAATTTTAATTTTAAATCTCCGATGTAAATTACCCGCGCCCGGGGAATTTGTTACGTGTGTTCCCTGTCCCCTTTTACCTTCTGCGTCCGATGATGCTGGGCATGTTATTCATTTCCCTTTTTTTTATTCTTGTTGTTTCGTGGAAAAAATCTTGCTTGCTCAAGCGGTTAATTAGCTTTAAAAAATTGTTTGTTGTATGAAAGCCGTTTTGTGTTACCGTCCTTTATGAAGCGGAGCGAGATGTTCGCTAATGATTTTCTACCCGTTTCCGTCGTTAACGTGCATTTTTATTTATAAAATAGTGATAAACCGATATACAGATGGACGTGTTTTTAATTACAGCAAAGGAAACTCGCGGATGTAATTTGGGACGGGTTTATTCCCTTAACTTCTGTGAAGTTACCATTTCAGTTTTCGCTCTGTTCC
This sequence comes from Schistocerca piceifrons, assembly GCF_021461385.2. Lineage (NCBI taxonomy): Eukaryota > Metazoa > Arthropoda > Insecta > Orthoptera > Acrididae > Schistocerca > Schistocerca piceifrons. Next base: position 88,335,173 of record NC_060141.1, read on the forward strand.
CAATACACAAAGTAACATTACATGAGAGTTCTTAAATTCCATAGCATCTAGAGGTCTATATTTCATATAGGTGGCGCCTCAAAACTCTGACGTGTGCTTGTTATTGCTCGCGTAACAACTAATATGTGAGATAAAATATGTTGCTACGAAAAGAGCCCTGAAATACTTTTTAGGAATTCTCTGCTGTGACTTTCTTTGGATCATTAATTTTCATCAAAACAAAATATATTATGTTCTTATTATTCTGGATCTGGCTTTCTATAAAAGGAACATTCGTTATTGTAACTCGCATACAACATAGCGTCACACGCTCTTCCTACTCACGTAATTCCAAAAAGACGACAGAGAAATTAATGCCCGGTCACTACTATTTATACTCGGTTCATATTTGTTTGATATTTAATAAGTATCGTCTGTGGCGGTTTCAGTACTCGCCTACACAAATATTATTTTTAAAAAAATCGATACATAATTCTATATAAGTATAAAACATGACACACAGTGGTGTCTCTTTATTACATAAAGTTCACACAATCATTTTCCACGCATTTACAATCATCCAGTTCAATTATTCTTTTCTCTTTTTTTATAACATATAATATGTTTTGCCTGGAGACGTTACAGTCACTGATACAATAGACTTCGAATCATCTTAGGCATTCCTTACAACAGCCTACATGCGCCACCAAGTAAACAAAAAAAGCAAAAGAAAAACATGTGTTATACACTTTCCTTATCTTATCTACACCTACATGCTTATCGTGTATTATTTTACGTTTCACTTGTCTACATTATTGCTTCTGACTACTTTTCTTTTTTCAGTGTACTCTTTCACAACTGACTTGTACTTTTACAGTAAAAAAAATTATTCTTGTATTATTCTAGAGTCAGTGGTTAAAATAACATGTTGAGGTAATTTTTAAGACCGTACGTATGGAGCAGCATTAGTTACCTCCTTGATTTGGTTTGTTCTCCTCGTTGCTTTCATTGCTTTCTTTTGTTCTTCACAGCACACATCTAAGGCCAGATTCTCCCTGATTTGTTCACAATTATCTGATGATGTTCTATGCGCTTTCAGTCTGGAGTCACCATCTCTCGTGCAAAGATACCTGTTTTGTGGACGTTCAACAGTTCATATGGGCTTAGTAATTACATGGACTGCCTTACTGAAATGTTGTGACTTGTGAGTAATATTTGATCTGTCGTAAGTGGTAGTTTATACCATCTATATATTTATCGTTGTTTCATGTTACGTTCTGATGTATACAGATAAATATAGTGTGAAACCGGAATCGTTAGTAACAATGAGACAATTAAATAGATGTGCGTTAACCAGGCGTCTTATACTGTCACTTGGTTCCACCCGTTCGTATGGAGGCACTGAGAGAAGTCAGCCGTTTTGTCAAATAGAAGCTGCAGTAGCAGTAGTAGTAGTAGTAGTAGTAGTAGTAGTGAAATTAAACAAAGCACTGCGACAAAACGAACTAGTCAGCCGGCTCAGGACCGACACCTTCGATTATTTCTGCAAAACAAGGTGCGATCTTGCCAACAGCTCCTCCGGTGCAAGGTAGTAAATGGTCACTGAGGTGTACCAGTGACGTGTTGCTGTCCATGAAAAAAATAGGTCAAATGGCTCTGAGCACTATGGGACTTAACATCTGAGGTCATCAGTCCCCTAGAACTTAGAACTACTCTAACCTAACTAACCTAAGGACATCACACTCATCCATGATCGAGGCAGGATTCGAACTGTGACCGAAGTGGTCGCGCGGTCCCAGACTGTAGCGCCTAGAACCGCTCGGCCACAGCGGCTGGCTCCTGTCCTTGAATAACACTCTGAAGTAACAGGTGACACCTGGCAGAGATGTACAACGGTTTCTGTGGAAAAAAAAACATCTACAAGCTGGCCCTACTGGGTAAGTGCCTGTGTACTTTCTCACAAATGATATAAATAAGTATTAATTGAACAGCTCCTCCAAAATAATGGAATAGGGGATATTACAGAATTAATGCGAAACGTAGAGTGCCACGGATTTACATTTATTTTCTTTAAACGGTGACAATACTGACTAAAAAATGAGTAATTTTTTCTGACAAATTAGTTTCGACAATATATATTAAGATGGCAAGTCAGGAAGAAAGGCAAGAAACGCCTAATCTTCCCCACCGGAAATTACAAACTCGTAACGCGAAAAATAAATCTGACTGCTACCACACATGGTTAAATACTACCTCAGACAAACGAAACGCCCAACTGACCTATCTGAATGAAACGGAATCCTACAGAAAATCTGCTGTAAGTTAGTACTGCAGAGTTCCTATCTACAAAAGCGGCATATTACCTGACGAAAACCTGTAGTCTGGAGCTGGCAGGCAACAGCACCACGGCTGTGTCGAAGTACTGTCCGAGCGCGGCGATATGAATCTGGAACGACAGGCCCAGCTGCGCACGGCAAGACGAACCTCGGCCAAATCCTCCAAGACGAACCTCTCACTATGGCGATCGCTACAGTGGTCGCCGCCGCCCGAATTTCCTACCCTGAGTGCAATGCGCCTCTCTCTGATCGCGACACTTCTGTGTTCCCGCCACAACCCAAAAAGTATCCACTGATCAAAAGTGCGCTAAGTGGCATGAATGGAAAAATTTAGCCTCGAGACGCAAACTCCTACCAACACGCAGCTAATACACTGGACTCAACAGTAACGCCGTCAGCTCCAGAGCCTGGAAAACGTGCTCAGTGACGGCGTCCGTCCAATCGATCATTACATTCCACCAAAACCAGCCCGAAGCCTCACCTGACAAAAATAATGTAAAAAGGTGGAGACTAGGCGTCAGCACTCGGAGCCACAGAGTCGTGGGCCAGTCAAGATCAAAAGTTTCAAGCACCGTCTTTCCCACAGGTACAACAGCTGCTATTTAGCAAGTGGGTTCCAGGTAATGTCTCTGGACCGGAGAGTCTCTTTGAAACCAGCCAATCGCTATGGCGTCGGCTAGGCGCCAGACCTGGCGAGTCCGTGCCTCGACTATTGTCCACAGTCGCCATAGGGTCGAGAATTTTTTGAAACCCGTCTGCGCCTCCTCTCCATCCGGAGTTTTACAACAGAAGCGCTGCCCGCATACCCCTGTAGTGTGATGGCTCCACCGTCTCCCACCGAGGCTGAAAGCCACTTCTACATCCAGAATGAAGCCTCCGCTAGGAAATCCATCGAATAATGCTATCCTTGCCAGAATGAGATTTTCACTCTGCAGCGGAGTGTGCGCTGATATGAAACTTCCTGGCAGATTAAAACTGTGTGCCGCAACGAGACTCGAACTCGGGACCTTTGCCTTTCGCGGGCAAGTGTTCTACCAACTGAGCTACCCAAGCACGACTCACGCCCCGTCCTCACAGGTTTACTTAGAGCCATTACCTGGCCTCCTACCTTCCAAACTTTAAAGAAACTCTCCTGCGAACCTTGCAGAACTAGCACTCCTGAAATAAAGGATATTGCGGAGACATAGCTTAGCCACAGCCAAGGGGATGTTTCCAGGAGAGCTTCTGTAAAGTTTGGAAGGTAGGAGGCGAGTACTGGCAGAAATAAAGCTATGAGAACGGGGCGTGTGTCGTGCTTGGGTAGCTCAGTTGGTACAGCACTTGCCTGCAAAAGGCAAAGGTCCCGAGTTCGAGTCTCGGTCCGGCACACAGTTTTAATCTCCCAGGAAGATCTAATGTTAGCCTTGCCATACCACTGTTGATTCAAATCATAGTAATGACCCATTTTCAGTTACCGACACCGAGGTACACAAACCTAAATGATAAAAAAAGATAATATCAAACTCTTAATGAAATTAATCTTACTGTTAAATAAAACAGACCTCTTTCACGGATTCTGAGAGCAAAACGCTGTGGTTTAGCTACCTGTTTTAAGAAAAAACCGCCAGTTTCAAGAAAGCCGGAATTTTATAGGTGACATAAACCTGCCTGACAGATGAAAACTGTGTAACGGATCGTCGCTCTATACCACAACCCTGCCCTTCGCGGACAGTGAGCTGACGGACTAAGCCGTACAGTGTATCCTATAAATGTTCCGACAAACTGCGATGGGTTGTAGTGGGTGTCGTGAGGAGCACATCGAGGATAGGAAACCATGCCCGGGTCAAAAATGGTTCAAGTGCCTCCAAGCACTATGAGACTTAACATCTGAGGTCATCAGTCCCCTAGACTTAGAACTATTTAAACTAACTAACCTAAGGTCATCACACACATCCATGCCCAAGGCAGAATTCGGACCCGCGACCGCAGCAGCCGAGTGGTTCCTGCCTGAAGTGCCTAGAACCGCTCGACCACAGCGGCCGGCGACCCTGTCCGGAATTGTCGTCCAGAAACACTACAGAGCGTCGAAGAACACTCGCCAGCGGCTGCCATTAGGCCTCCCCTTCGGCAGTAAGCGTGACTTCGTACATTGACTGACCTTAGGCAGAACGATACGCAATGTTGTTTGTTCTTCAGTGATCGCGATTGATTGCCACGATGGCCATTGTAAAAGATGGGGCTGTCTGCTGATACAAGAGAGGGTATCGCAGATAACCTGATTAGCCAAAATCTGGGGTTGTCTATAAAATAAATCAATCGCGCTCTAACTTGGAGTGCGTTGTTGTGAATATTCCTGGCGGACGGGGACTCAAAATTCGGAGTTCGCAGAAGAGAATCTTTGGAAATTAGGAAAATAACAGAAAGGTACAGGGAGGGTAGAAAGTGTGCGGGCAGTTGTGAATCATGCCTACAAAGCTCAAACAATCGTCCTTGAAGGGTCTAAAACGATAAAGGAATTCTGAAGTTAACATGTTTACTATATTTCATTTTCAGTAAGCCTTAAAACTGATTCTTTACAACTTGAATACTTCTAATTAAGGTCATTTTTCACAAAATATCACCGGCTGCTGATGGATAGTGAGAACGTTCGTTTATAATCTTGATCATGTTGAGCACGACAGCAGACACTAATGTTAATGATTAACGAAAACCAGCTCCCATAAATTAGTCATTTATTGTGCTACGACCGGTTTTGCTCGTAAAAAATCCTCAGGTTGCCTGCGGTTAAACAGAACAGGAAATTAGGCTAAAGCTACAATACCTTAACGACAGTTGAATGTGCGACCATAATCGTTAGTAGCAATGGCAAAACCTTAAGTACAGTCTTTATATTAAAGAGTAAAATATATCACGAACGATAATTATTATCTCACAGAACGATCATAAGTCATGAATAACGTAGTTGAAAGAGATGCATTATCTTCCATTGTAAATAATTGTGGCCAGTTTAACACAGCTCTTTCGTAATTTTATTCACAGCATATGACAATCATCAGTGTGGTTACTTTAGGTCATTTATGTTTACAGTGGGAATGCATTATATGAAACTATGTTATTCATGGCTTATGATCGTTTTATGACATCTTAATTACCGTTCTTGATTAACTTTACATAATTACTTTGTAGTTTATAGTTATGTACTTTCTGTTACCCATGTCAAATGACGACGCAGTTTGGCGTAAGCAGAGTCACCTACTTCCTTGTTATTGTGGGCATTTGTGTTGTTAACCTTTCCTCGTACCCATTTTTCAGTTCTTTCGATTAATTGTGTAGTGGTTTTTTAATCTTTGATTTCAGTTTCGTACTTCTACAAAATGATAGATTTCAACTGTAAATAAACAACTTGAACTATCCAATTTGGCTGTTTTAGCATTTCCATTGTCCAAAACGTTTTCTTGTGATCGCCTTTATTCATAGCGTACAGTCACTTTGTGTTAACACTTTTACTATTTTTTTCTGCTTTTCTGCGTGCAGTTACTTCATCATTCGCTGTTTTATACTTCTAACGTCGGTGAAAACTTGTATGAGCTTTACCATATGTTCTTTTATAGCACAAAAATATAGGAGATACAGCACAGCTCGCTTTTAGTTTGTTAATAACGCACGAGAACGACCCAATTCAGTTATTCTCAGTATGTTTATTCGTTCAATGATAAGACTTTATTTGTTGTAATGGCTTTTATTCTATAGTCATGATCACTTTGAAGGATCACAATTACTGGTTCTGTTATACCGCATGCAGTTACCGCAGAGACGTTTGTGCAGTAAATCGTATGTCGTAATCGACCTGGTGACGACACAACTTTGTGTAACCATAGTAAATAATTACAGCAAGCTAAACACAGCTCACCCGTCACTATATCATCATCATACGACGAAAAACACTAGTTTGGTTGCTTTAACTCTTTTACATTTTCAGTCACAATGCATCTTTTGTAACTATGTTATCCATAAGTAACGATCGTTCTCTAATTTCGTAATTATTCTAGGGGTAGCGTCTTTGATCATAACGTATTCGCTCCCGGGTTCGATCCCCGCCACTGCCTAAATTTTGATAAATAATCAGCATTGGCGGCCGAAGACTTCCGGCATAAGAAGTCAGCCTCATTCTGCCAACGGCCTTGTCAAAGAGGGCGGAGGAGCGGATAGAGGTTCAGGGCACTCTCTTGTCCTAGGGGTGGGAAACTGCCCTTAAAGGCGGAAGAATCAGCAATGATCAACGACATGAGGATGCAGAAGGCAATGGAAACAACTGCATTAAAGACAAGTAACGTGTATCCACAGGACATGTGGACTGTAATTGAAGAAGTGTCATGATGATCTCTCCATTGGCAAAAGATTCCGGAATAGTCCCCCATTCGGATCTCCGGGAGGGGACTGCCAAGGGGGAGCTTACCATGAGAAAAAGATTGAATAATCAACGAAAGGATAACGTTCTACGAGTCGGGGCGTGGAATGTCACAAGCTTGAACGTGGTAGGGAAACTAGAAAATCTGAAAATGGAAATGCAAAGGCTCAATCTAGATATAGTAGGGGTCAGTGAAGTGAAGTGGAAGGAAGACAAGGATTTCTGGTCAGATCAGTATCGAGTAATATCAACAGCAGCAGAAAATGGTATAACAGGTGTAGGATTCGTTATGAATAGGAAGGTAGGGCAGAGGGTGTGTTACTGTGAACAGTTCAGTGACCGGGTTGTTCTAATCAGAATCGACAGCAGACCAACACCGACAACGATAGTTCAGGTATACATGCCGACGTCGCAAGCTAAATATGAACAGATAGAGAAAGTGTATGAGGATATTGAAAGGGTAATGCAGTATGTAAAGGGAGACGAAAATCTAATAGTCATGGGCGACTGGAATGCAGTTGTAGGGGAAGGAGTGGAAGAAAAGGTTACAGGAGAATATGGGCATGGGACAAGGTATGAAAGAGGAGAAAGACTAATTGAGTTATGTAACAAGTTTCAGCTAGTAATAGCAAATACCCTGTTCAAGAAACACGAGAGGAGGAGGTATACTTGGAAAAGGCCGAGAGACACGGGATGATTTCAATTAGATTACATCATGGTAAGACAGAGATTCCGAAATCAGATACTGGATTGTAAAGCGTACCCAGGAGCAGATATAGACTCAGATCACAATATAGTAGTAACGAAGAGTAGGCTGAAGTTCAAGACATTAGTCAGGAAGAATCAATACGCAAAGAAGTGGGATACGGAAGTACTAAGGAATGACGAGATACGTTAGAAGTTCTATAACGCTATAGATACAGCAATAAGGAATAGCGCAGTAGGCAGTACAGTTGAAGAGGAATGGACATCTCTAAAAAAAGGGCCATCACAGAAGTTGGGAAGGAAAACATAGGTACAAAGAGGTAGCTGCGAATAAACCATGGGTAACAGAGGAAATACTTCAGTTGATTCATGAAAGGAGGAAGTACAAACATGTTCTGGGAAAATCAGGAATACAGAAATACAAGTCGCTGAGGAATGAAATAATTAGGAAGTGCAGGGAAGCTAAGACGAAATGGCTGCAGGAAAAATGTGAAGACATCGAAAAAGATATGATTGTCGGAAGGACAGACTCAGCATACAGGAAAGTCAAAACAACCTTTGGTGACATTAAAAGCAACGGTGGTAACATTAAAAGTGCAACGGGAATTCCACTGTTAAATGCAGAGGAGAGAGCAGATAGGTGGAAAGAATACATTGAAAGCCTCTAGGAGGGTGAAGATTTGTCTGATGTGATAGAAGAAGAAACAGGAGTCGATTTAGAAGAGATAGGGGATCCACTATTAGAATCGGAATTTGAAAGAGCTTTGGAGGACTTATGGCCAAATAAGGCAGAAGGGATAGATAACATTCCATCAGAATTTCTAAATAATTGGGGGAAGTGGCAATAAAACGATTATTCACGTTGGTGTGTAGAATATATTCGTCTGGCGATATACCATCTGACTTTCGGAAAAGCATCATCCACACAATTCCGAAGACGGCAAGAGCTGACAAGTGCGAGAATTATCGCACAATCAGCTTAACAGCTCATGCATCGAAGCTGCTTACAAGAATAATATACAGAAGAATGGAAAAGAAAATTGAGAATGCGCTAGGTGACGATCAGTTTGGCTTTAGGAAAAGTAAAGGGACGAGAGAGGCAATTCTGACTCTACGGCTAATAATGGAAGCAAGGCTAAAGAAAAATCAAGACACTTTCATAGGATTTGTCGACCTGGAAAAAGCGTTCGACAATATGAAATGGTGCAAGCTGTTCGAGATTCTGAAAAAAGTAGGGGTAAGCTATAGGGAGAGACGGGTCATACACAATATGTACAACAACCAAGAGGGAATAATAAGAGTGGACGATCAAGAACGAAGTGCTCGTATTAAGAAGGGTGTAAGACAAAGCTGCAGCCTTTCGCCCCTACTCTTCAATCTGTACATCGAGGAAGCAATGATGGAAATAAAAGAAAGGTTCAGGAGTAGAATTAAAATACAAGGTGAAAGGATATCAAAGATACGATTCGCTGATGACATTGCTATCCTGAGTGAAAGTGAAGAAGAATTATGATCTGCTGAACGGAATGAACAGTCTAATGAGTACACAGTATGGTTTGAGAGTAAATCGGTGAAAGACGAAGGTAATGAGAAGTAGTAGAAATGAGAACAGCGAGAAACTTAACATCAGGATTGATGGTCACGAAGTCAATGAAGTTAAGGAATTCTGCTACCTAGGCAGTAAAATAACCAATGACGGACGGAGCAAGGAGGACATCAAAAGCAGACTCCCTATGGCAAAAAAGGCATTTCTGGCCAAGAGGAGTCTACTAATATCAAATACCAGCCTTAATTTGAGGAAGAAATTTCTGAGGATGTACGTCTGGAGTACAGCATTGTATGGTAGTGAAACATGGACTGTGGGAAAACCGGAACGGTAGAGAATCGAAGCATTTGAGATGTGGTGCTATAGACGAATGTTGAAAATTAGGTGGACTGATAAGGTAAGGAATGAGGAGGTTCTATGCAGAATCGGAGAGGAAAGGAATATGTGGAAAACGCTGATAAGGGGAAGGGACAGGATGATAGGACATCTGCTAAGACATGAGGGAATGACTTCCATGGTGCTAGAGGGAGCTGTAAAGGGCAAAAACTGTAGAGGAAGACAGAGATTGGAATACGTCAAGCATATAATTGAGGACGTAGGTTGCAAGTGCTACTCTGAGATGAAGAGGTTAGCACAGGAAAGGAATTCTTGGCGGGCCGCATCAAACTAGTCAGTAGACTGATGACAAAAAATTAAAAAAATATTTTTAAAGTAAATAAATAAAGCTTTTAGTGCCTACAGTGCCATTTTCATATCACAATTAAAGTACGATAGCTAGTTTCGGTTGCTGTCAGCAGCCATCTTCAGATCGTTCAGAATGTGAAAAAGCAGTGAATATGCACTTGAAAGCATCATTATCTGTAGTCATGCAAGAACTTGCAATCATAAGTACCAAAACCATAATAGTACGTAGTTAAAAACACATCACGGTGAGCAAGCCAGGTTGTAAACCGTAAACTCACCAGATAATGGTAGTGTAGGAAAATGTGCAGATGCACGAGTAGAAGTTGGATGAAAAACTCCTTATTTGCAATATTATAGCAGATATTACCGCCAGATCGGTATATGCAATTGTTTTATTCATGTAACGGGGCATTTTTCTATATTACTATCATCTGCAAGATTACCATCTACAATCTTGCTTTTTCACGGTGATGTGTTTTCAAACTACATGTTGTTATTGTTCTGGTGTTTATGAATGCATATAGTTGCATGACTAAAGCAAGTGATGCTTTCCAATGCATACTCACCGTTTTTTCATATATTGAACGATATGTAGATGTTTTCAGATAGCAACCGAATCTATTTATTCTACTTTAATTGTGATAAAGTACGATCTAGGCATTAAAAGTTCTTTTTTCCTTTTTCTTATTTTACTTCAAAAATTTTTTATTTAATAAACCACTCGTAATTAGCGTTTCTGATATATTTTTACCCTTTAATACCAGTCCGGTACTTAAGGTACAGTCACCTGTTGTACAAGGCAGAGGCCAAGTACTATGTGCACATGTTAACCTCTGTAGTGGAGCGGCTCCGTCTGTTCAGACTACTGTACGCAGCATGCAGTATCAGCTCGCCATATTTCCTCCAGGCAGTCGGCAGAATATTTATGATCATATTTTCGACTTGGTTTTTTAACATTACATACGGCAACCACAGCACCTTTGTCATGACTTTAGCACAACTCGGAAAGCATTCAATATAAGTCTGTTATCTGTGTGAGTTGCCTATTTCAATTCTTTAATATTGTATAACTTTAGTCTGATTTCTTGTTTTGTTTAATCGCAGACACACAAAGATGTACTAAATATAAAACAGGTTATTAACACAATAAATTATGTTTATCTACACTTTTTCATCAGTGCCCCACGCCAACCTTTAGCGGCATGATAAAAATGTTCATAGTGCATAAGAAATGTGACATTTACTGTCATGCTCAAAAGCATTCGTACGAACCGAGCTGCATTTTGCCTGATTCACATACAGCTCACATAACGTAATTTTCTTACAGATCCCCTAACTTCTTTTCGGTACAGTCATCTAAATGTACAAAATTTTTATCACAAAAAATGGCTCTGAGCACTATGGGACTTAACATCTATGGTCATCAGTCCCCTAGAACTTAGAACTACTTAAACCTAACTAACCTAAGGACATCACAACACCCAGTCATCACGAGGCAGAGAAAATCCCTGACCCCGCCGGGAATCGAACCCGGGAACCCGGGTGCGGGAAGCGAGAACGCTACCGCACGACCACGAGCTGCGGACTATCACAAATTACCACTAGTTACTGTATAGCAATTACTGCATTTGTAATGTAATACCACGATTCTGCACATATCAGGAAACACGTAATTAGAAATGGGAGAGTACTGCGCAACGCCTGTAAACTCAAATGTAATACAATAAGCGACATTTCAAAAACGTTATTAATGTCATTAGTATGTGAGACGACTAATGCCCGCAGCTCTACCACATAAATCAAACAGTATTCCTGAAATCAAAAATAAATCTTTGTGAATAAGATATCTTGCAAGGGTATATAGACTACCAGATTTCTGTGATGATTCGAAGTATTCTTGCTCTTTAAATGGTTTTCTACACACTCATTTTCTGTTGTTAGCTTGGCGAGTGGTTTTACACAAATTGGTTAGTAAACAAACCAGTTAGACAAATGAAATTAACAGCGACAACGTTCCATTAACAGCGTACCGCTAGTAACTCCAACTTACTCACGATGGCAGGTGCAGTTTGCAAGTCATCTGTCAGCCTCGTTGTCTAACACAAAAGTACATTAAAACTTTAATTCATTCATGCGCAGCTGATTGTTCATATGTTTCAGTATTAAACGCATGGCGGACTGTTTTGTGCTTGATATGGATTCAAACCCAGCATCTATAGCCATTTCAAAGTACGGAACACTTCGCCTGATCGAGACTCGACACAACTGTCAGTCGTTGCTGACTAAGCATAGAATGAAGTGAAGTATCTAATTTTTATCTAATACCAGCAAATCTGCACTTCAAATTACCTTACGAAATGCTTTATACTACACCGGGACTCCTTCCTAGTAAGTACTAGCCCTGTTAAATAGCCCTGTTATAAGTAACAAAGTTCACGGTATATAAGTTTTGTGTTAGACGGAGATGCGAACCCAGCACCTAATCGGATGGGAAACTAAGCACGATCATAACACAGATATTGAATTTTTCAGCAGAGATTTTTGAACATGAAACGACGAGATGAATGAATAGTTTTACCTACCGAGGTTCGAGCGTGGCACCTGTCGCCGTTGTTTTTACTCAAGAATGGACGTTAAATATAGATTTTGTTCGAAAGTAGCGAGATGTCCGCACGTTTGTACTAGAAATAATAACGATAAAATTCAGTGCTGACCGAGAGTCAAATGCCCCACATATCACCTTTGAATACACGTGACGAGACATTAACTAAAAATGGTTCTAATGGCACTGAGCACTATGGGACTTAACATCTGAGGTCATCAGTTCCTAGACTTAGAACTACTTAAACCTAACTAATCTAAGGACATCACACACATCCATGCCCGAGGGAGGATTAGAACCTGCGATCGTAGCAGCTGCGCGGTTCCGGACTGAAGTGCCTAGAACCGCTTGGTCACAACGGCCGGCAGACATTAACTATTGGATTCTTTTTCATCACTAGCTAGGAGTGAAAAATTTGATCTTGAAGTGATGTAAGGAAACTTTGTGTGTCTAAGAGTCGAACCAGTCACCTATTGTTATTGCTGACGACTCACGGAGACACTATTAAAATCAAAACTATTTTTCACTAGCAGTTAAGTGTGCACATGAGAGAGCTTAAAAAGAAATGATGAAAATATTTGATCAGACCGGGGTTCGAATCGAGACAGGGAGTCAATGAGGAGCCTGTAACCTTGAGGAAACAACGAGTTGATAGAAACATATCGTCACAAAGGAATCAAATCCCGCGAAAGGGTAGAATCGTGATTGAATCCCAGTCCAGCACAAGTATTTTCAACATGTTAAATGCAAACAAAAAATATGGAACAAGTGGCCAGTGGCCCTACATGGCGACTGTTTCATTAACTATAGCTCACGGATGACCGAATTTCTAAATTCTATTACTTCCGCCTCTCCGCCTCTGCTCGGTATCAACGTCTTGTTTAATGTGCTTGACGACATAGGTGAATAGCAGCGTTTAGTGTCTGTTAAAAATGGTCATCCCAAGTGGAAATCGAACCAAGGTCCGAACAATACCGACTTACTATCAATCCACCACATCACCGAAATCCACATGTAGTTGGGTTATATACTTGGCGTACCGGAGGTAGACACATTGCATGTGAATTCTAGAATATCACTTGTTCTTACCTTCAGATGTACTGGTTACTAAAATGTAGCAAAAAGACTTATGATAGAAAAATTATCTTCAGATTTCCGTACTGATTTTCGATATTATTTGAAAAACCAAGAAAATATCTAGCGCATTTAGGAGGATAATTCTGTTTCACTCCAGGAAGCAACTCGATTATTACAACGGTTCCAGATGCAGATACATTCTACAATGTTGTCAAATCCCAATCACACTCGCAGTGCGAAATATAGGCTTACATAGCCAATGTGTTTCTTGAGGGGGCTAATTCAAGAGTAAACATTGGGCTTCAAAGACGTAGCGGAAACAGACAGAAGCGCGAAATGCGACAGGTGCAAGCAAACCGAAATACCGTACATTAAGAAGCGGGGAATAACTGTCATTATTTTAGTTTTGTGTGGAATGAATACAGTTGTAATAACAGTTGACAAGAGCTGTGTTTTATATTATATTTCCTATTTATTTATTTATCTAGGTACCGCTTCAGAATGAGCCAACACTGAGAACCGGGACCAGTAAATCCATACTACTATTACAAAACTAATGCGGAAGTAACTTTATCTGTTATGCTTTCACGACTAAATCTCTATACCTATTCTGATGAGCTGTGGTATGAGATTGTTTAACGGCCGAGGAATATCATAGGCTATTTTAGAAAGTGTATAGTACAAGATACTTGCGGATTTGAAGAATATAACGCGAAATATGGAGACATAATTACTCTTTGAAATTCACTCTATGGGATAGAATCAAAGTAACGAAAAGAAATATCTACGTACCAGAAAAGATGTCATCCAAATGGGACGGAAATCAGTAGTACTTTTAAAATGATTACAATTTCAGAAAAAAAATGGATAATTTACTCAAGAGAAGGAGTTTTACAAACTGAGCAAATCAATAGAGCGGATAGAGTTTTTGGGTGTCCTACTGATTGATATCACGCCAGATTCTGCCCAATTGGCACGTTAGAACGTCAGAATTCCGAACTGGTTCGAGGAACCTACCCGTGATGCTCCGAACGTTCTCTGCTGAAGACAGATCTGACCACCTTGTTGCCAAGGTAGGGTTTCGCAAGCAGGAAGATAACCAATAGAAGCTCTCAACTTGCACAGCTCACACTGCTGTCCGGAGATTCCCCAGACACGTCTTGCTCATAAAGACTCAGTTCGAAGCGGGACTCATCACTGAAGACAATTCTACGGCCTGGCTGCCAGTGATCCCATCACGGCGGAGCGTGTCTGTTTACCAGCCAGCAGCACAACTTGCCACAAGTTTAACAGTAGCAACAGCGGCTGCGAGAGAACTGCCGTATGGCGCTAACCCTTGGCTGAAGGAAAACACCGCCTCCTGAATACAAGCTGCCAATTTGCTATTGCCTTACAATCACCAATGGGAGGTCGCCTACCACTCACTTACTAGAGTGGCATAAGCAACAACCAGCCGATACGCTATCATCTACCAATCATTTACTACAGCTGCCTTCCAGTCAGCCACCAGGGTACCACAGGCAACAGCGTACTAAGCAGCCACACCCCTCCACAGCAACATCTATTAAAACTGTTCAGTTACACCCAAGATATGTGACGTCGGTAGCCACTAGATAACCGAAATAGACAGTACATAGGAGAATACATTCACCGGCACCCAACAGTCAACCACCCTCACGAGGACCGTAGCAATTCGGTCGAAACGTCGGCAGTGTAATTGCTGTAGTGAAGCCTGACATTATCGGGGAGGAGACGACAGTCTCAATATAATTTATTATAACATAAAAACATTAGTCCTAAAAACTTTTTATGGCCTGACTGGAATTTTCAGTTCACGATTACAGCACGATGATAAGTTTTGGTTGGTTTCTACAGCCATCTTCAGATCGTTCCAATCGTAAAAACTGTGGTGCACATCCACAGAAAAATATCACCCCATCAACTGAAATCAAGCAATGATATGCATTCGTATCGGAGGCCAATTAGTTTACGACAGTATGTAGCTAAAAAAATTATCTTGAGCGAACAAGACTGTAAATCATAGCCATGCAAGATGACGGTGATAAAGAATGAAAATTGCCAGTTGCATTAGTAAACCCTGCATCAGATGCCTGTGTTTTGCAATCGTACAGCGAGTTTCTTAGTTGCGTTGGTAGTGTACAAGGGCACAGACCAAAACCCAAACTCGTGTTATTCAAAACACTTCAGCATGCTGGTGGCTACTTTTCCATCTGGCACAAAGAATTGCTATATCCAATCTTTTATATCATCATCAACGGTGTATACAAGTAAGATACTTCATGTCCTCTGGAAATTTTACATTTTTTCCAGGCAGCACAGTCCACCTCAGGTGGTGACAGACAGGCTGCAGTACATCACCGTGCCTGCTGCCAGATAACGCAGTATGCCATGTTGTGCTGTTGCAGTGGTGGCGCAGGCGTACAAGGTGGAGGTGGAGGTGCTGGGGGCGCCCCGCGGCTGCACGGCCGTGCTGCGCTGCGTGGTGCCGTCCTTCGTCAGGGAGCTGGTGCGCGTCGTCTCCTGGGTGCAGGAGCCCGGCTTCTACGTCTACCCCTCGCTGCAAGGAGGTCAGTACATACAGAACACACACGTGCCGCTTACCTCTCACTGGAGGGCTGTCTGCGAGCGCCTGTTGTCGCGGGTCTATCACTACAATAATAGTTAATTCCAGATGGGAAATGCGGGACCACCACCATCTTTTTGGACAACGGGGAGGGGGGAGAGGGGATGGGGAGTCGATCAATGATGAAAGCTGTTGGGGAAATATATTCTTTCTGTGGCTTGTGCTATGCAAAGTGATTCATATGCAACGAGGATGATTAAATATTTTATCCCTTCCACAAGCAATTCAAATTTCTTGGCCGACTTGCTGGAAAGGTTCGTCTCCTGTAATTTCGTTGATAGTAAATTTCCTGTTCGTTGTGTGTTATAACGTGTAACAGATTTCATTCCTGCCGCGGTTACTCAGCTAAGTAAAACTTTACATATTTTTCAGAGAAAAACAAATAAATGTCTTTTGCATTGATGAAGTACACTCCTGGCCATTAAAATTGCAACACCAAGAAGAAATGCAGATGATAAACGGGTATTCATTGGACAAATATACGTATTATTCTAGAACTGACATGTGATTACATTTTCACGCAATTTGGGTGCGTAGATCCTGAGAAATCAGTACCCAGAACAACCACCTCTGGTCGTAATAACGGCCTTGATAAGCCTGGGCATTGAGTCAAACAGAGCTTGGATGGCGTGTACAGGTACAGCTGCCCATGCTGTTCATCAAGACTAGTGACTGGCGTATTGTGACGAGCCTGCTGCACGGCCACCATTGACCCGACGTTTTAAATTGGTGAGAGATCTGGAGAATGTGCTGGCCAGGACAGCGGTCGAACATTTTCTGTATCCAGAAAGACCCGTACAGGACCTGCAACATGCGGTCGTGCGTTATCCTGCTGAAATGTAGGGTTTCGCAGGGATCGAATTAAGGATAGAGCCACGGGTCGTAACACATCTGAAATGTAACGTCCACTGTTCAAAGTGCCGTCAATGCGAACAAGAGGTCACCGAGACGTGTAACCAATGGCACCCCATATCATCACGCCGGGTTATACGCCAGTATTGCGACGACGAATACACGCTTCCAATGTCCGTTCACCGCGATGTCGCCAAACACGTATGCGACAATCATGATGCTGTAAACAGAACCTGGATTCATCCCAAAAAATGACGTTTTGCCATTCGTGCACCCAGGTCCGTCGTTGAGTACACACTCGCAGGCGCTCCTGTCTGTGATGCAGCGTCAAGGGTAACCGCAGCCATGGTCTCCGAGCTGATAGTCCATGCGCTGCAAACGTCGTCGAACTGTTCGTGCAGATGGTTGTTGTCTCGCAAACGTTCCCATCTGTTGACTCAGGGATCGAGACGTAGCTGCACGATCCGGAACAGCCATGCGGATAAGATGCCTTTCATCTCGACTGCTCGTGATACGAGGCCGATGGGATCCAGCACGGCGTTCCGTATTACCCTCCTGAACCCACCGATTCCACATTCTGCTAACAGTCATTGGATCTCGACCAATGCGAGCAGCAATGTCGCGATACGATAAACCGCACCGCGATAGGCTACAATCCGACCTTTATCAAAGTCGGAAACGTGATGGTACGCATTTCTCTTCCTTACACGAGGAATCACAACAACGTTTCACCAGGCAACGCCGGTCAACTGCTGTTTGTGTATGAGAGATCGGTTGGAAACGTTCCCCATGTCAGCACGTTGTAGGTGTCGCCACCGGCGCCAACCGTGTGTGAATGCTCTGAAAAGCTAATCATTTGCATATCACAGCATCTTCTTCCTGTCGGTTAAATTTCAAGTCTGTAGCACGTCATCTTCTTGGTGTAGCAATTTTAATGGCCAGTAGTGTACATTCTTTCGGGGGCTTGTGGTGTGCAAATTGATTCATATACAACGATGATGATTAAATATATTATCCGTTCCACAAGCAATTCAAATTTATTTGCCGATTTGCTGGAAAGGTTCGTCTCGTGTAATTTTGTTGATGGTAAATTTCCTGTTAGTTGTGTGTTACAACGTGCAGTATATTTCCTCCCTGCCGTGGTTACTCAGCTAAGTAAAACTTTACATATTTTTCAGAGACAAACAAATAAATGTCTTTTTCATTGAGGAAGCAGTTCATTTTGCTCACCTGAACCTGTTGCTTGTATTTAAGTTAGATCCTAGCAGTGGCAAAGGTGCATTGCAGTTAACTAAAACATTGGAGCACACACACGGGCACATATTTTACAGAAAATTTAGCTACAGCATGTTGCTCTAATGCAGCTGTTCATACGAAGGACACTTTATCAAGTGTATAGCCAGAGCGGAAAGGAGGGAGAAAGCAGCCAGGGAAAGTAGTGATGAGGCGGGCTCACCTCGCTGAAGCCTCTTCGCATGTTGGAGCGTCAGCGATGGTGATGGGACAAGAACGAAATTTTAACATAGAACAGGTCTCTCACCGCGATGCTTCAGATACCAACCTAAGTGGGGGTGACCTGGAAGGAGCCATCCGAAATCCACACCAGGAAGTCTTCGGGCCATTCGCCTGTGTCACATTCAGTGCACAGCAGTTTTTTTTCTCTTTTCGTACAGCTTCATTTAAGCATTTACATAAGACAATAAAAAGAACGACGCACTGCGAAGGAGTTGTGCAAATTGGTCACTGGCGGCCGTTCGATTAACGAGTGACGCCGCAGGGCAATTTCACCAAGCAGCTAGCAAGGATAATAAACCGAGGACACATCGACACCAGGGTATAAAGTCTTCGCGATTTTTATTTGTGTACTCAGTTGGAAAGTAACTATGTCCACGGCCCGCCCGGTTGGCCGTGCGGTCTAACGCACTGCTTTCTGGGCGGGAAGGAGCGCCGGTCGCCGGCACGAATCCGCCCGGCGGATTTGTCTCGAGGTCCGTTGAGCCGGCCAGTCTGTGGATGGTGTTTAGGCGGTTTTCCATCTGCCTCGGCGAATGCGGGCTGGTTCCCCTTATTACGCCTCAGCTACACTATGTCGGCGATTGCTGCGCAAACAAGTTCTCCACGTACGCGTACACCACCATTACTCTACCTCGCAAACATAGGAGTTACACTCGTCTGGTGTGAGACTTTCCCTGGGGAGTGGGGTCCACTGGGGGCCGAACCGCACAATAACCTGGGTTCGGTGTGGGGCGGCGGAGGGGTGAAGTGGACTGCGGTAGTCGTCGTGGGGTTGTGGACCACTGCGGCTGCGGTGGGGACGGAGCCTCACCGTCGTTTCTAGGTCCCCGGTTCACATGATATAACTATGTCCACAGACAGCCGCATGTACAATACATGAAGATGTCAGCATGTGAGAGAGGGCACGCAGTTAGCTCAAAGAAGCCGGTTGTAGCAGTCGGCGAATCGCTCGACCTCTGAATAGGAGCAATGGCCGGCCGAAGTGGCCGTGCGGTTAAAGGCGCTGCAGTCTGGAACCGCGAGACCGCTACGGTCGCAGGTTCGAATCCTGCCTCGGGCATGGATGTTTGTGATGTCCTTACGTTAGTTAGGTTTAACTAGTTCTAAGTTCTAGGGGACTAATGACCTCAGCAGTTGAGTCCCATAGTGCTCAGAGCCATTTGAGCCAATAGGAGCAATGCCACTATTGGACGATGTCTGGCAGCGAAGGGTGGAAAATTGTCGAACACAGCGTCAAGAAGGAAACAGTCGGCGAAGAGAGATGACAGAACGTGAGCACCGAGCAATCGTTAGGGACGCCCTCAGAGTGTCCGTGGCACACCAATACAATCGATTCGACGCGGAACTGGTGCTCCAGTGACCAACCATAAACAGGAGGCCCACAGAAAGAGGGGCTCAGGTAACGGCGCCCTCGCATTGACTGCCATGGACTGCTGTAGACCAACAATCCCATATGCAGGGACGTAGGGCACATTCGGCATGTAATGTCTATGCGTGCAGTACAATTCTCCTCAGTGAAGAGTTCCACTTGGGACTAAGCCCTGGTGACCAGGAAGACGAATGTGCTGACACCCTGCACAGTGGTGGGATACCACGCTGACTGCCACCCGCCGGCCGGTGTGGCCGAGCGGTTCTAGGCGCTTCAGTCTGGAACCGCGTGGCCGCTACGGTCGCAGGTTCGAATCCTGCCTCGGGCGTGGATGTGTGTGATGTTCTTGGGTTAGTTAGGTTTAATTAGTTCTAAGTTCTAGGGGACTGATGACCTCAGATGTTAAGTCCCATAGTGCTCAGAGCCATTTGACTGCCACCCACCATGCAGACCGATAATCAGAATTAATATTCTAGGGTGGCGTTTCATTTCATAACAGGAACCCACGGCGCCTTCGTAGCACAGCGGTATATCGACGATATTCTTTGCCCCGCTGTGTTGCCCTTCATGGCAACCTACCCTGGACTTACATTTCAGCGAGATAATGACCGCCGCCACAAGGCGAAAGTTTCTCCTGATTTTCATTGTACTTGCCAAACTCTATTTTCGCCAGCAAGGTCGTCGCATCTCTCCCAGTTCAGAACGTTTGGAGTATTATGGGCAGCGCCCTCCAACCAGCTCAGGATTTTCACGATCTAACTATCCAATTGGACAGAATTTGGCACTATATCACTTAGGAGGACTTCCAACAACTCTATCGATCACTGTGAAGCCGAAAAACTGCTTGCATAAGGATCAACGCGTTACTGACTTGCTCAAATTGTTAAGCGCTTTCTCTTGAAGAACAACGTCGAATTTTTCTGAAATTGTAATAATTTGTTTGTACATATATATTACATCTACCGATTTCCATCCCGTTCTGCTAGTTCCTTAGTCATTTCGCCACTTTTTTTTGTTTTGTTATTTTTTAATTTTCATCAAAATAAGAATGTATTTGATCTGATTACAAACCAGCATCTATTACTTTCTCATTTTTTACTTACTGTTATTACATCTGTCACTTTCTCTCTTGCAGCTGCTAAACCTATATGATGATACTCCGTGTAATGCTTTTCTTGCAGTTCCAAACACTCGGATTTTTGATTTGTAGCGTCGTTTGTGATCTTCTTGCTGCTGTCGTATGTGATCGTCATATATATCTGGAAAGATTACGTACGACAGCGGCCAAAGATCTTATCTTATCGACAGGATATAACGGACCGATCCTGAATTGATATACTTCAAGACCCAGCCTAGCATAAATTTCATGATTTTTCAAAACCAATACATTAATTTTGTCCTTTCTTTCTTCGTGCACGTGACTTACACTCATTAGTACCTCTGTACGAACCTTCGTGAAAGGATAGTAATGAAAGTCCCATTATTATTAAACTGAAAGTGAATAATCGATCGAGATGCGTTCCTTTTCGCATGTTACCTACGAACATGGTGCCAGCTCATGCTATACCACGAAAAAAATTGAAAAAAAGAATGTGTGGCGAGTTTTTCTGCTTTAACAACTACACGCTGGCCAAAATAAAACGGAACGTGAACAATTCTGCAGCACATGTGTGTGGGCACAGTCTGCGCGATATAATCGTGCCCTCGTAAACCCAAGCGGCGAACGGTCGCTGACACAAAACACGACGTTATTGCGATTCTCGTTTGCCATCTGGAAATAACCGTTTGAAATTCACACGCTCCGCGTAGCGCAAACATCCAGCGACTTTAGCAATGGCGCATGTGACACCGAAAATAACGAAAGCTGTTTTTGCATGGATAGCACTGTATTGAACGGTGCATAAACAGTGAACGTAGCCATGGACTCCACACAAAATCGCTTCATCCGCTCCGTATAAAACTGGATTAATATGACTGCTTACCGTCTATGCATGTTTTTGCGACTGTGTACCTTTTTGAACACTTATGAGGAACATCACATTCTGGTTTATTGATCTTTTAGCAAGTGCCGACGCAAAATGGCGTTGGTACTTTTGCCCCATCAACTGTGATAATCAAATGCACGAGACAGCATTGTCTCTCTCTGAATATTAAGCTTATGGCAGCTCCAACGTATTAAATCAGTGTAACAGTTACGTCTGTATCTATAAGACTACTCTGGAATCCACATTGAAGTAAGTGGCAGAAGATACATAAAATCACCTTCAGACAATTTCTCTGTCTTCTGTTCCCGAACAGCGAGTGGGAAAGATGAATACTTAAATCTTTCTGATTTCTTTTATTTTATTGTGATGGCCATTTCTCCCTTGGTTGAATAACTACAATAAAATCTTCTCGCATTCAGAGGAGAAAGTTGGTGTTTGGAATTTCGTGAAAAGCTCTCGCCACAACGAAGAGCGCCTTTATTTTAAGATTTCCAATCAACTCGCGGATCCTATCTGTGACACACTCTTCGCTATAATACGAAATGACTTGACCTTCTTAGCATTTTTTCGATGTCCTCCGTCAATCAAATCGGGTAAGCATCCCGTATCGCACAGTAGTACTCTAGCAAAGGATGGGCAGATGTAGTGTTGGAAGTCTCTTTAGTAGACCTGCTGAATGTTATAAGTGATCTGCAAATAAAAACCAATCTTTTGCTTTGGTTCCCAAAGAAATTATTTTTGTGTTCGTTCCAGCTTAAGATATTAGTAAATGGACTAACAGACTTTAGATTTATGTGATTTATCGTGTAACCGAAATTTAGCTGATTCCTTTTGGTACTCACGTGAAGGACATCACACTTTTTCTTATTTAGAGTTCATTTCACGTTTTGCAGCATACAGGTATCGTGACTCTGCATTTGTTTTCGATTTTATGATGACTTTACTAGAGGGCAAATGACAACATCATCAGCAAACAGTGTACGAGTGCTGCTCAGATTGCATTCTACATTGTTTATATAGATTAGGAAGAGCAGAGAGCCAATAAAACGTCCTTGTCGGACACCAATAGCACTTCTGTTTTACTCTGTCAGTTTTCGTCGATTCTCACATCCTGTGACCTTTTTGAAAGGAAATCGCGAATTTAGTCGCACAACTGATACGATAGTCCAGAGACACTAAATTTGATCATATATCTCTTGTGAGGAACGAAGTCATAACACAAGCAGTAAGAGACTGCCGAATATGTGATCAAATGTCTCCTGCAAACACACACTCGTGTGGATGGACTTGTGATTGAAAGGTTTATAGTTGCCTCTTCATCAGCAACTATTGACTGCCACTATCAGATATATAATTAAATTTAAAATAAGAATGAGAGTTGTTACTTGTGCAGTGTCAGGCGATAAAAGGTAAAAATTTGCTCACAAACACTTACAACATGTGTTCAGTGCGTTTCAATAAAATATGTGCTTAAGCAGGGCATCAGCTACAAACTCTATTCAAACGTTTACAGGCATACAAGAGGTGGCATAGTGGGAGCATACAGTTACCTTCATGTTCAAGGTCATTTACATTAGTTAGAAATACTCTATGTTAAATTATAAAACACTGTTTAATCGTATGGAATTGACCAAGCAAAAAATTTTCATCCGCAATTGCTGATTTCATCGGAGTCATAATAGTATGCATACATCAGCCCCCTTTTTTTTCTTTGTTGAGAAGTCATCCCCCTCAGCTCACGTCGGCTGGTAGTAGGCAGTCATCGGTATATTCAACCCGCTTTTAAGAAAAAGAACATGTAGTACGTTTAAAGGCAAAATAAAAGTAACAAATTAAAAGATGAGATATTTACAAGTGATTTTAAAAGTTATGAAAGTGAATTTAATGAAGGTTCTATATAAAAGGAGTTTGATTTTCGTCGTCGTTAATTTTAAAGCTGAAATGCAAAAGTTAAGTCAAAGCAATGAGAAGATATTTAAAACTTCACAGCAAACATAAACACAGCCAAAGCCTTGGATGCAAACAAAAATCACGTGAAGCGAAATGTAGTGTGAAGAGGGCTATGCGAGAGGCGTTCAATGAATTCGAAAATAAAGTTCTGTGTGCTGACTTGGCAGAAAATCCTAAGAAATTTTGGTCTTATGTCAGTGCGGTAGGTGGATCAAATCAAAATGTCCAGACACTCTGTGACCAAAATGGTACTGAAACAGAGGATGACAGACTAGAGGCTGAAATACCAAATGTCTTTGTCCAAAGCTGTTTCGCAGAGGAAGACTACATTGTAATTCCTTCTCTAGACTGTCGCACAGATGACAGAACGGTAGATATCGAAATAGATGACAGAGGGATAAAAAACAATTCAAATCACTCAAAAGAGGAAAGGCCGCTGGACCTGATGGGATACCAGTTCGATTTTTCACAGAGTACGCGAAGGAACTTGCCCCCCCCTTCTTGCAGCGGTGTACCGTAGGTCTCTAGAAGACCGTAGCGTTCCAAAGGATTGGGAAAGGGCACAGGTCATCCCCGTTTTCAAGAAGAGACGTCGAACAGATGTGCAGAACTATAGATCTACATCTCTAACGTCGATCAGTTGTACAATTTTGGAACACGTATTATGTTCGAGTATAACGAGTTTTCTGGAACCTAGAAATCTTCTTTTTGGTTTCGAAAAAGACGATCGTGTGAAACCCAGCTCGCGCTATTCATCCACGAGACTCAGAGGGCCAAAGACACGGTTTCCCAGGTAGATGACGTGTTTCTTGACTTCCGTAAGGCGTTCGATACAGTTCCGCACATTCTTTTATCGAACAAAGTAAGAGCATATGGACTATCAGGCCAATTGTGTGATTGGATCGAAGAGTTCCTAGACAGAACGCAGCATGTCATTCTCAATGGCGAGAAGTCTTCCGAAGTAAGAGTGATTTCAGGTGTGCCGCAGGGGAGTGTCGTAGGACCGTTGCTATTCACAATATACATAAATTACCTCGTGGATAACATCGGAAGTTCACTGAGGCTTTTTGCGGATGATGCTGTAGTATATCGAGAGTTTGTAACAATGGAAAATTGTACTGAACTGCAGGAGGATCTGCAACGAATTGACGCATGGTGCAGGGAATGGCAATTGAATCTCAGTGTAGACGAGTGTAACGTGCTACGAATACAGAGAGAGAAAGATCCTTTATCATTTAGCTGCAATATAGCAGGTCAGCAACTGGAAGCAGTTAATTCCATAAGTTATCTGGGCATTAGAAGTGATTTAAAATGGAATGATCATATAATGTTGACTGTCGGTAAAGCAGATGCCAGACGGAGATTCATTGGATGAATCGTAATGAAATGCAATCCGAAAACAAAGGAAGTAGGTTACAGTACACTTGTTCGCCCACTGCTTGAATATTGCTCACCAGTGTGGGATCCGTACCAGAGAGGGTTGATAGAAGAGAGAGAGAAGATCCAACGGAGAGCAGCGCGCATCGTTACACGATCATTTAGTAATCGCGAAAGCGTTACGGAGATGATAGATAAAATCCAGTGGAAGACTCTGGAGGAGAGACGCTCAGCAGCTCGGTACGGGCTTTTCTTGAAGTTTTGAGAACATACCTTCACCGAGGAGTCAAGCAGTATATTGCTCCCTTCTTCGTATATCTCGCGCAGAGACCATGAGGATAAAATCAGAGAGATTAGAGCCCACACAAGGCATACCGACAGTCTTTCTTTCCACGAACAATACGAGACTGAAATAGAAGGGAGAACCGATTCTCAAAGTACCCTCCGCCGCCACACACCGTCAGGTGGCTTACGGAGTATGGATGTAGATGTAGATGAGAAAACACGACGGAGAAAATTGTGACCTTTAAAATTAAGCTCTAAAAGGTCAAGGATCTGTCCTGGGAAGAATCGTCTCTAGTTGGAATTACGTTAGGAGTTTAGTAGGATAGGAAGGCGTGGGAACAAAATGGAGTTTAGTCAGGTAGGAGGGCATGGGTGTAAATATGGAGAACTGATGGCTAGTAGCGATGGAGGAGGAGTGGATATTGCGGTAACAAGAAGGATGGAGCAGTTTGAAGTGTCGGTATGGTTATATAAGAGGGAGGAAGGAATAAAATGAGATAGAAAAGGTGGGGACGGAATGAAAAGGGAGCCCTCATGAAGTAGATTGGATGGGGTGAAATTGTACTTTGTAGGATTGATAAATATCGAGATCGACATCAGTTCTTTGTTTGTATGCATCTTTGACATACGAGGTTGCTTTTTTTGTTTTTGTTTCTTTTCCGATATCTGGCCGGTCGCGAAATGGAAACCACAGTGAAAATCGAACATATTTGGTTCGCAACAGTTAGTTACACCTCCCACCTGCTACACTAGGTAGTCGTCGCACCGACTTAGACATTGTGAAGCTCGTTGTCTGAGCTAAAATGCTTTCACAGCCAGCAGTTCATGTGAACAAAGACACGAAATCACAGGGAGCTAATCCCAGAGTGTACGGTTGATGAGTAAACAAGAGCGTCTTCGTTGCAACTGCAGTGTGCGGTCCAGCATTCTCATGGAGAAGGACAAGGCCTGATGACAACAATCTTCTTTGTTCTGAATTGCTCTTTGTAGACGATTTTCTCGAATCGCCTGATCCTCTCGCTAAACAAGATCATTTGTTCACACTCGCTTCCTCCCCTGACCGATTACATCGTGAAGACCTGCTTCAAGGTTG
The DNA here is from genome assembly GCF_021461385.2 of Schistocerca piceifrons. Lineage (NCBI taxonomy): Eukaryota > Metazoa > Arthropoda > Insecta > Orthoptera > Acrididae > Schistocerca > Schistocerca piceifrons. The sequence goes on from NC_060141.1 coordinate 88,361,559, forward strand.
CTGCACCATTGCCACACTTCGCTGTCACGCATGACTTTTACGTTAGGTGGGCTACATGAAATCAGGCGGAACTCCTTATCTAGAGGAAATCGAAAGAGAATGCTCAGGTCATCCTTGCCAGGACACTCCATTGTCTTAGACATCTTTACGTGGTCATTGTGCGCTCAGAACTGAAGCGTGCGACACGACGAGATGACCAGTCATGCTAGAGACATTGCACTACACATCTGCGTAAGCATTTTTCACAGTGAAAAAGAAGTAACCCTCGCTCTAGCGAATCAGCCCAGCTTCGCACTGCTAGCACTAACTACCTACAGCCAGACGACTTGTCTAGCGTAGGTGTAAGAAATTTGATACACAACTATTCCTTGTGGATCAGTGTATCTATTTGTGAAAACTGAATCCGCTATTAGCTTTCACATCCAGACAGAAAACGTGGGAGAATGCGGGGAGGGTCGGGGCATTAATTTATATTATGTAGTGATAGGTAATATTTTTGTACACGTCCTGTAGCTAATTATATAATAAGCTGACAACTATTACACTGTCATCGCTATTTTACATGGAACACTAAAAACGTAAATGTCGTGTGACTAGGGCCTCCCGTCGGGTAGACCGTTCGTCGGGTGCAAGTCTTTCGATTTGACGCCACTTCGGCGACTTGCGCGTCGATGGGGATGAGATGATGATAATCAGGACAACACAACACCGAGTCCCTGAGCGGAGAAAATCTGCGACATAGCCGGGAATCGAACCTGGGCCCTCAGGATTGATATTCTGTCGCGCTAACCACTCAGCTACCGGGGTCGGACGTGAGACACTGTAACTGGCACAGAAGTGAATCGTAACAGCATTTTGCCAAATGTAAAACATTGGCTTACAAGCTTGGAGTGTTGGCAGGTACTAACAGGCTACATTGGAAAGTAAACAAGACCAGAAGAAAAGCTTTAAAGCACTAACATAATCTTCATATTTATCAACAATTTTTTACATTTTCCGTATGACACTTAGTTCAGTGAGGTTGAATTTTGTTTGCATGTTGTGGTTTGAGGACTTGAGTTGTGCGACATAAATGACTTCTGAAAGGTGATGTCTGTTCAGACTTCACCCCAGTCACATAAGAGTGCCGCTCGCAGCGCCACTATGAGGATGTAAATCAGATTTGTTTTAAATACACGCTGCAGCCATCGTACGCTTTAGATACCTTTGAGATTGGACGTGGAGAATTGATGCTAGTCAAGAAGCCTTTAAAGTAATAAAGTCGCCACTATCAGTACCTCACTCAATTTGAACGAGATCGTCTAATACTGCTAAGAGAAGATGGGTGTTCCTTCTGCAGTACTGCAGAAATGCTTGGTGGAAATGGAGCCACCGTACTTGATTGCGGCTACCGTCGTCGCAAGAATGTACGGTCGCAAGAAGACCAGGCTACCGACGGCCATGTGGCACTACCGAGAGGGAAGACCAACGTGTTTGGCGTATGGCTTTGGTATCTGCATCTGCTGAGGCAATTTCAGCATCAGCTGGCCCCACAGAACTATTACAAACGGGTTACTTCGAAAACAGCGCCAAGCCAGACGCCCTGCAGCGTGCATTCTACTGACCCCGAACCACGGCGATTTTCGACTTCAGTAGAGGGAGGACATGGTGCAGGTCTGTTGCGATTTCTGATGAAAACTAGTTCTGCCTCGGACCCAATGATGACCGTGGTTTGGATAGAAGGAAGCCAGTTGACAGCCTGCAACCAACCTGTCTGTGTGTTCGACACACTCAACCTACACCTGGGGTTACGGTCTAAGGTTGCGATTTCGTATGACAGCAGCAGCACTCTCGTGGTTATGCCACGCACCCTGACGGCAAATTTGTGTGTCAATCCGGTGATTCGACCTGTTGTGCTGCCATTCATGAGCAGCATTCCTGCAAGTGTTTTCCAGTAGGATAACACCCTCCACCATACCGCTGTTGTAACCCAAAATGCTCTACGGTGTCGACATGTTATCTTGGCCTACTCGATCATCACATCTGTTTCAAATCGAGCACATATGAGACACAATCGGCCGACAACTCCAGCGTTATACAGAGACAGCATTAACCGTCCATATAAAGACAGACTAAGGATAACAGATACAGAAATCCACATTTGCAATGTCGTATCTCCCACTTACGTTAAACTGTGGTTTTAAAATGTTAATCACTTAAATATGTTACCTACAAAAGTGTATTCCCGAAATTTCATCACTCTATATTAATTATATTTTAGTGTTGCGGTTCTTTTACGTAACTGTATTTTCCATTCACGCTTTCTCCTTCTTCGCACATGCCGTTTATCAGTCTGAATACTTCCTCTAGGGCTGCTGAAAACCGTTTTCGTGTTTTGGAAACTCCTTTACTGACTGCTCTTTCAATTTTGAACTTCCAGCAATCACGATTTAGTCTGCTGGAAGCTGTAGCACCAGCACACCACGGCGAAGTCCTCTGCGATGTGGCCAAACGACGGACACAGCAGTAAGACGCTGTACCATACGAGATATCGACGGTTTAATTATAGACTACATTTAGTTTTTCCGTGGTTTCACTAAATCACTTAACCCTTTGATTATTAATGGAACGTAGGTGTTCCACGATACGTTATCCAAGACCCAGTAGAAATTTTCTGCATATTATTGCTATATATCATTGTCTCATTAGTAAAGGGAAGCCCGCTAACGGTTTGCAATTACACCTTGTACTTTTAGGTTGTACTGTCTTCCAGTTTCATTCTCAACCGTTAGCTGCGCTCCACCCTGTACAGTCGCATTGAATTAGTGTGCGCCTGCTTGCAGGTAACGTGATGAACAGATTTGCAACGCGGGCTGCGGTCACGACATCCAATACTGATTTGACGTTCGTGTTGACGTTTATCGCGTCACAAATGCTGCCTGTATTTGCATGTGTAATCTAAGTTTAAAACTTGGAGAGACACTCTATCCGCTAATGCGTGTCTGTTTTCCGTATAATTTGTTACTTTTCTGCAGACCTCTTCTGAAACTCCAGAGATGCTTATGAATAACCGTGTGTAATCCAGTCCTCCTGCGTTGGAAAACGACTTCTGATCACTATACAAACTAAAATAACGGTATATAAGCTTCTGTCTTGTGACAAGGCATTTGTTTTGCGTCTGGAGAGCCACTTGTTATAGATTCCTCAGTCGAGTGATAGATTCCATAGCAGCAGCGCATCAGAGTTCTGTGGATTGACACAGGTTCTCATAAGGAGCGACTTAATTTAAATTTCGTCAGTGTTCTTTAGCTTCAACTCCCATATCTCGTGCGTGACTTATTTATCATGCGTCTTTAGTATGGGTATGGTAACTGTTGTGTTCAGATACAATAGGCTCCTAATAGGCTCCTTTTCGCTTGGAATGTCCTCTTTGTCTGTGTTAGTCTGCTTTTTATGCCTTTCTTGCTTCGCCTGTCATATTTTATTTTGTTTACAAGGTGGTAGAGTTCCTTAGCTTCGTCTGCTTCGTGGTCGACAGTTTTGATGTCCTCGCGCACTGTGGGAAGAGTTCAGAATTAGCTTAAAAGAGCTTCTACGAACTCTCTGCCAGGTACTTATTCGTGAACTTCACAGTAATCATGTAGACGTAGATGTAGAAGTTAGTAGTAGGCTTAAGACAAATTCCGTGATGGTGCCCTTGAAAAGACACGCCCGGTTTCCATCAACGTTTCCGAATCAGAGCTTGTGCGCCATCTTCAATAACCTCCACGTCACAGAACGTCAAACCCTTATCTTCTCTTCTAAGGAGTTATTCGAATACGATGTTAGTCCGTAAGTGTCCTTCCTTCATTGGCAACGGGACACATCGTGATTCTTTCTTTTTGTGGTTTCATATTGTGTATGGCAATCGTCGAAGTACACACACAGTCAAAGTATTGATCGAAGCGTTAAACCGCTGTCGTATACTTTCTGTACCTTTCATAAACATAGTGTTTCCGAGAGATGGGCTCTTTTTCATGGGTGAGCCATAAGATTTCTGGTCGACGTTGACGTGAGAAAAACAGGCAGTGAGTAATTCTTTCATTTTCGATAACCCCACTAGGCTATTTATGGCGACACGCGAGCTGTGATATACGCGTCCCGTCTGTGTGTTTACAGATGCGCTCCAATCGTTTCTGAAGCACGAGTTTGGGCTTTCTATCTCCCTACAAACCGATGAATTTTTCATCGCTTTTTCAACTTTTTTGTGCGCCGCCGCGAACGGGACACTAGGTCCTGACGGCGTAAAAGCACTTATCACGTGCAGAAAAAGGGCTATCATGCTTCATTCGACGCCGGACGACATCTCAAAAAAGAACAAAAAATGGGCCTGCCACGAGCGCGAGAATTTCCATCGATAAGGGGGACGTCCAGCGCGATGCGGGACGGGACGTGGGTGCGCGCACCCCTGGGGAGGGGGTGGTCCGAATTTTGGCAGGCTGCCCGCGCCGCGAGGTCCGCGCTATTTTTCCGCGCGTAAACTACTGTAGGTCTGGTGGGGAGGAGGGATTTTCGGACATCGCGTGATGAATGCGGCCCACGCGTAATGCGAGGCGCTCTGGGAGTGAGGAGGGAGTAAGGGTGAGGGGGAATGGTAGTGAGGGGAGGGGAGGGGAGGGGAGGGTGGTAGCGCTGGCGACCCGGAGGGCGGCGCTGGTGATGGATGGCCGCAGGCGTCAGCAGGCGTCGCGGCGCTATCTGGGCTCCTCTCCTGGTGGGAACTAGGTGATGGCCGAGACGGCTCGCCTAGTACCTGTGCTGTTGCTGTTTACAGTGGTATCGCACTTTGCGGCGCACGTGAGGCACAACGGACAGACATAGCAGGATATTTCGTTGTCTGTACTTGGACGCTCCAGTCCTGTTCATCCAGAGTTTGAAGCTACAAGACACTCAGCACAAGAGTTGCAGAGGGGGAGAAGGGTCAGTGTTTAACGTCCCGTTGACGAAGAAGTAAACACGGGTACAGAAGCACAAGCACAAGCAGGAATTTGCGAGGAATGGTGAGGGAACTGGACTGTAACCGTCACAAAGCTTACACCTTTTGAACGTACCTAGAAAAATAATACACCAATGGCCATTAAAATTGCTACACCCAGAGAAAAAATGCGGATGATAAACAGGTATTCATTGGACAAATATATTACACTAGAACTGACATGTGATTACATTTTCACGTAATTTGGGTGAATAGATCATGATAAATCAGTACCCAGAACAACCACCTCTGGCCGTAATAACGGCCTTGATACGCCTGGGCATTGAGTTAAATAGAGCTTGGATGGCGTGTACAGGTACAGCTGCCCATACAGATTCAACACGATACCACAGTTCATCAAGAGTAGTTACTGGCGTATTGTGACGAGCCAGTTGCTCGGCCACAATTGGCCAGACGTTTTAAATTGGCGAGAGATCTGCAGAATGTTCTGACCGTGGCAGCAGTCTAACATTTTCTGTATCCAGAAAGGCCCGTACAGGACCTGCAACATGCGTTCGTGAATTATTCTGCTGAAATGTAGGGTTTCGCAGGGATCGAATGAAGGGTAGAGCCACGGGTCATAACACATCTGAAATCTAACGTCCACTGTTCGAAGTGCCGTCAATGCGAACAAGAGGTGACCGAGACGTGTAACCAATGGCACCCCATACCATCACGCCGGGTGATACGCCAGTATGGCGATGACGAATACACGCTTCCAATGTGCGTTCACCGCGATGTCGCCTAACACGGATGCGACCATCATAATGCTGTAAACAGAACCTGGATTCATCCGAAAAAATGACTATTTGCCATTCGTGTACCCAGGTTCGTCGTTGAGTACACCATCGCAGGCGCTCTTGTCTGTTATGCAGTGTCAAGGGTACCCGCAGCCACGGTCTCAGAACTGATAGTCCATGCTGCTGCAAACGTCGTCGAACTGTTCGTGCAGATGTTTTTTGTCTTGCAAACGTCCTCATCTGTTGACTCAGGGATCGAGACGTGCCTGCACGATCCGTTACAGCCATGCGGATAAGATGCCTGTCATCTCGACTGCTGGTGATACGAGGCCGTTGGGATCCAGCACGTCGTTCCGTATTACCCTCCTGAACCCACCGATTCAATATTCTGCTAACAGTCATTGGACCTCGACAACGCGAGCAGCAGTGTCGCGATACGATAAACCGCAATCGCGATAGGCTACAATCCGACCTTTATCAATGTCGGAAACGCATTTCTTCTCCTTGCACGAGGCATCACAACAACTTTTCACCAGGCAACGCCGGTCAACTGCTGTTTGTGTATGAGAAATCGGTTGGAAACTTTCCTCATGTCAGCACGTTGTAGGTGTCGCCACCGGCGCCAACCTTGTGTGAATGCTCTGAAAAGCTAATCATTTGCATATCGCAGTATCTTCTTCCTGTCGGTTAAATTTCGCGTCTGTAGCACGTCATCTTCGTGGTGTAGCAATTTTAATGGCCATTAGTGTATATCCGAATGACCAGACTAAGATCTGAACCACTGTCCTCCTAAATGAATGTCCAGCTTCCTGTGACTGCGTTACTGTATCACTGTGAGAGGTAAAGAGACGTGGAAACAAGCTGCGTTCCTCAGCCCACGTATTCGTAGACAATCAGTCTACAGGTTGTGGTAGTCGCCTCAGCTTGAAATATTATGCAGAATAATTCTTATTAACATGTGGGAAAACCTTGAAGCGACGTAGATGACATTGAGACACAAAGCGCCGCAAATGTAGGAAAATAGCACAAACGTGGATGAAAAATGTTGAACATGTGACTCACCAGTCGACATACCTCACTGCACGTGCAACGGTGTCGCCTATCGGCCTGTCACACGTGATCATCCCAACCCAAGTCAACTATTCACGTGGCTGTGAGTCCGGGCCTACGTGCTCAGCGTTCGAGTCTTGCGCCTGGCAGGCGGTATTACGGGTCTCACCGTCTCTGCTGGTTAACTGCAAAGTACAGCGCAACAGAAACCCACCGTACAGCGTCGCAAGTATACAAGTATAAGCTTTGGAATTGCAACGGTAACGGTAAATGACATACGTGTTCTTTAGAAAGTAAAGTCTGTAAACAAAAAAGGAGGGGCAATTGGAAAGAAACACGAAACTGGAACACCTTTTGCTTGGTTATAGTGTGAGCAATAATTTTGTAACTTCTACGTTTCCAACAGACTACATTTACGAAAGGTGTTCGAAAACATTGCAGCCTAGCGGAGCGACGTATAACATTGCTCCCTATCGGCGAGATGGGACTGGCAAGTCCAGTCGCTGCACGTGCAGCGAGGTACGTCACCTGATGACGTCGCTTGTTCAACATTTGTCATCCATGTTTGCGGTATTTCCCGACATTCGTGACCCCATATGTCTTACATTAACTTATGTAGCTCAGCATCATCTAACAAGGGGAGGCCACCAATTGTGAAATTCAGATTCGATTCATACTGCGCATAATAAAAGCTCATGGCCAGAGGTGTAATGTGGCAAAGCACCAAGATGCACTTTTCAGCCGTTGTCGAAAAAATCGACAGTTAAAAGAAACCGTTGCGGTGAAATACTCTCTACGGTTAACAATTTTCTACAGCGTCGTGGCGCAGCGGTAAGCGCTCGGGTTCGTAATCCCGCGGCATGCAACTTTTTTTTCATTATTAGTTTTTTGTAATTCAATATATATATATATATATATATATATATATATATATATATATATATATATATATATATATACTATTAATGAATTGCTTGTGCATGTTGGTGAAGGCGGATCACTCTCCAATTGTACCGCCTCCATTTTTCCGTTTGTTTAACAGGGTGTACCAAAGCTCTCACGCCCGCACTGATTTTCGACGATGTTATAAGTTGCGCTAGGGACCGCATCTACCTTCTTTCGAAGTTAGCACGCAACTACGCTGTTATGCGGCGGCTCGTTTCGGCCCATTCAACATCTGTCCATCAAGTGTAACGAGCGAGTAACGGAGTTTATATTTCATACCTGCCACAGCAAATTTGTGTTCGTGGGGTCTCTATTCTAATTCGAACGTTTGACTTACGCTATACGTATTCGTTTCGGAATATCGTTTCTACGTCTTCCGTTAACTATACGTGGTAAACATTACGAAGACAATTAATAACATTTGTGAAATACAACTTTGTTTGCGGAAAACATAATGATGTTCGAAGTCGCCAGTTTTTCCACGACAAACGACTTTCAACAACTTATTATATGCATAATTGTTGCAACTGATTGCCGGGAATTACATATGTGTGTGTGTATATATATATATATATACACATTTGAATTACAAATAACAAATACTAAAAAAAAGTTGCATGGCGCGAGATTCGATCCGGCGACTTTCGGATTAGAAACCCGAGCGTTTACCGCTGCGCCACAACGCTGTAGAAAATTATTAATCATAGAGAGTATTTCACCGCAACGGTTTCTTTTTAACTGTCGGTTTTCTCGACAACGGCTGAGAAGTGCATCTTGGTGCTTTGCCACATTACACCTCTGGTCATGAGCTTTTATTACGCACAGTATGAATCGAATCTGAATTTCACAATTGGCGGCCTCCCCTTGTAAGAGTTGGTTGGGGTTTTTTAGACGTTAAAAAGAATTACCCTGTAAATAGAGGAAAGCATTTCCTTACCATGAAAAGTTCAGGCTTCAGCCAACTTTATGCACGATATATGGCAAATGCTTCCACAAATTTAATCCTTAACGTCTCGTCTATAACAGGTTTCCTATAGGCATACGAGAGAACAGTGCATGACAGTTCATTGCGTTTTCATGCACACGGAGTGTCTTCGACAACGTCTGGGTATGATAGATCACGTCATGGGTGAACAGCTTTTGTTACAGAAGAAATGTTTCCTGACGCCTCCCAGTCATGCTAAACGCCATTAGTATTCACCAAGCCGGCCGGTGTGGCCGAGTGGTTCTAGGCCCTTCAGTCCGGAACCGCGCTGCTGCTCCGGTCGCAGGTTCGAATCCTGCCTCGGGCATGGATGTGTGTGATGTCCTTAGGTTAGTAAGGTTTAACTAGTTCTAAGTTCTAGGGGACTGATGATCTCAGATGTTAAGTCTGATAGTGCTTAGAGCCATTTGAACCAGTATTCGCCAGCCCGAGGTTGATGAAATTTCGTCGGACTTGATCGTCTGCTACCCAGGTGTGCAATGCACTACCGGTACATTAATACAGTGATTTTCAGCCTACAAACTATAAGAAAGATATTTTATAACCGTACCGGGAACTTCAATTTTTTACTGCCTACTGCTTGTCACACAGAAAAGATGACTGGATGATAGCCAACACACACTGCATACGAACGCCGCTGAGTGCTTCTACGATGTTCCCACTCAAGTGCTTCACTTCAACGATGCCTGGCGTGCCGATGAACCGGGAAAAGTCAACGAACACTTTGTCTCTAACAAAAGTTGTTTCCCATGATGTGATCTATAGCTCTAGACATTTCTCTCTAACATTTCCAAATACTCGATTTACGTACATATAGAGTGTTTGGAGAAGTAGGAACCCAGTGGCTATACAGAGTGCTAAGGGTGGTGTGGAAGGAGAACAGAATTCCTGAGGATTGGAAGAAAGGAATTATAGTCGCGATCTTCAAGGAAGGGGATAAAAGGAGATGTGAGAACTACAGAGGAATCACCCTGCTATGCCACTGTGGAAAAATCTATGAAAAGATTCTGGAGAAGAGAATAAGAAGCAGTACTGAAAGTAGACTGCAAGAGGAGCAGTACGGTTTCAGACCGGGAAGATCATCAACGGACCTCATATTTGCGGTAAGGCAACTGCAGGAAAGGCACTATGAGTACGGGAAGGACTTAATCATGGCCTTTTTAGATATTGAGAAGGCGTATGACAGTATCTGTAGGGACAAGCTCTGGGATGTGCTGAACGCAAAAGGGATAGATGAAGAGATAACACGAAAAGTCAGAAAAATGTATGAGGGAAGTGAGAGTTGTGTGAAAGTGGGGAGGGAACGTACTGCATGGTTCAAGCTGGAAAATGGGCTGCGACAGGGAAGTGCACTTTCGCCTTTATTGTTTATTATTGTTATGGATGAAATCCTACAGCAAGTATCAGATGCAATTGGAGATCATAAAATGAGAGCAGTGCTTTTTGCCGATGACCTGATGTTATGGGGAAATTGCGAGAAGGAGGTGCAAGACGAGTTAGATGTATGGGAGGCAACGGCAGCACAATATGGAATGCATTTCTCTGCAAAGAAAAGTGAAGTAATTGTCACAACAAGGAAGAAGAATAGGCCAAATGTGGATATAACTTGTGGAGGCGAAAAACTACAAGTGGTTGAGAGCTTCAAGTACCTGGGAAGCACGATTGAAAGTAAAGGGGGAAACGCAATGGAAATAAATGAAAGGTGCAGAAAAGCAGGGCAGTTCTACAAATGCATTAGGGGGCTTATTTGGAGCAAGGAGGTGCCACAGAAATCCAAGGGAATTATATACCGAACCTACTTTGTCCCCATATTGGCATACGGAAGTGAGACATGGGTAATGCACAAAAGCGACAAAAGTAGAATACAGGCTAGTGAAATGAAGTTCCAGAGGAGCAGGTTGAGTGTAACAAGACGAGACAGATTGCGAAATGTGTATGTGAGGGAAAGACTAAAGGAGGAACCAGTACAGGACAGGATAGAAAAATCAAGACTGCAGTGGTATGGACACATGAAGAGAATGGATGAGGGAAGAATCCCAAAGAGGATGTTTGATCTGCAACTGGAGGGGAAGAGGCCCAGAGGAAGACCAAGAGATAGATGCGTGAAGGGAGTGAAGGAATGTGTGACGAGAAGAGGAGAGAACTGGACGAAGGTGGAAGAGGGGGAATGGTGAAAAGACAGAACACGATGGAGAGGCTTGTGTTCCCGATGATGATGATAGAGTGTTTGGTTATTATACATACAAACAGAAGTGGCGAACGGAGGACAAGGAAACGAGCAAAGAATCCTAGTATACATAGGTCCATAAACCACTGCTTTCCTTTGTTACGGAGTTTCACGTCTGAGTTCATGAATACCTTGTAACAGTGCCGCCAAGGACCCAGAATGCAAATACGCAGGACAAACACATCACAAGACGTGTTCCACATGGCCTTCGTTCATGTGAAGGCAGACTTCAGCACGTCTACTCATCGATTACCGCACTTTCTAAAATGCCAGACGTGTTCCAAATGCAACCATCCACAATGCGTTCCTATGGTTCATAGACACTTACAGTAGGGTTGGAATATACAAAAGCTTTTAAATATCTGCTCACAAAGAAATCAACGGGTTTAAGTTGAGAGACTTGCGAGGCCATGGTATCGGCGAGATACGACCGATTATTCTCTAGTGTACTTAGAGTCTGAAGAGCAGTCGTAGTCTCTCAGCTGCAAGACAATTCTCAATGTTTTCTGAACTGGTCCTCGCGATAAGTACGGTGTCTTTCTTCGAGGGACTACCAGTCAGTGTTTCTCGAACAGTAAATGCCTATATCTAGATTTGTGCATACTTACGCGAATCACCAAAATGTGCTAGATAGGTTACTGTTTATTAAATCCTCTACGCTCACATGCTTTATAGGTTGAAGCATGCCTGACCAAAACACTACACATCATGGAATTATTGAAAAGTTAGTCGAAATGGACAGCTTTCAGGTTAGGCTACTCTTTTCTAGATCTCTCCGAACAAATTTTAGTTGGCTGTTGAACTTCCCTGCAAATCATGTGCTCGTCCCATTTCATTTCGCAGCGGTAGACCAAGGTATTTAATTGATACGACTGACTCAAGGAGTTTAACATTATGACTGTACTCGGAAAATACGGACTATCTTTTTTTTCCAAATCTGATGTGGCCCGCCACGAATTCTTCTCATGCGCCCACCTCTTCCTCAAGTAACAGCACTTGCACATAACATCCTTAATTATTTGCCGAATATTAATGTCCTAACACACTCCATATAAACCTGTTCCACCTCTTTTCAGTGTTTTCCCTATGTTGCTTTCTTTGACAATGCTGCGGGAACCACTTCATTTCTTGTCTTATTTGTCAACGTAATTTCTACATCCTTCGGTAGCACCACATCTCAAATGCTTCGATTGTTTTCTTTTCTAGTTTTAACACAGTCCATAATACACTTCCGTTCAACGGTGTCCTCCAGACGTACGTTCTCAGAAATTTATGTGTCAAATAATGGCCTATGATTGGTACTAATAGGCTCCTTTTCGCCAGGAAGTCCTCTTTATGTTTGTCTGATTTTTAGGCCTTCCTCGCTTCGCCTGTCATCTGTTACTTTGTTTACAAGGTAGTAGAGTTCCTTACATTCGTCTGCTTCGTGGTCGTCAGTTTTGATGATAAATTTACTGCTAATCTCATTTCTGCTACTCCTTATCACTCTCACCTTCAGTAACGGAAAAGAAACGCACCACCAAAAAATGATAAATAGGTAAGTCTACATTGAAGTGATCAGTGGTGTGGCAATTGCGCACTCTAACCTTCTATATCAGTAACACAACCAGTTTCAGCAGTAATAATCAACTAACAACATTTGGATATCAAGGCCCGATCCACAATTAGTATTTACAATATTAACCGTCACACTTGTGACAACGGCCCTTTTACGTGCCGGTAACAACAACCAAAATAATAGATGAAATAGATAACCAAATGTTTACAATGTCGGCTGTCGCCTTTCTCACTCAGTTTTACACTTACTGAAAAGGCAAAATTAATTTTATGCTATCTGACCTGAAGGGTGCTATTAATTGTTCTGTTTACATTTAGCATTCTACTGCACTCATCATCCAGAAGATTCTAAAGCTTAAGGCAAAACGTAAATTTGATGAACATGTGATGAACGCGAGCAAACGTTAATCTATTACCATTGCACAAACACACGATCCAAAGGGTGAACTTATACTCAACTTTGGGCCGTAGGAAATCTTATGCCTAAAACAAGCCTCTCATTGAATGGAAAAGAGAAATAGCGCGTTAACGGAGTCGGACGGCACTATGGGACTTAACATCTGTGGTCATCAGTCCCCTAGAACTTAGAACTACTTAAACCTAACTAACCTAAGGACATCACACACAGCCATGCCCGAGGCAGGATTCGAACCTGCGACCGTAGCGGTCACGCGGTTCCAGACTGACGCGCCTAGAACCGCACGGCCCCACCGGCCGGCTCCTGAGATATCCGTCACACTGCAAGCTCGCGGGGCGAGGTTTGCTCGCGTCGTCCACTACACACGTTTCTGAAAATCTAGATACTACGGAAAAGATGTGTCAATCCACACCCAATGACTTAAGGTCCACCTTACAAGATAATCTGTCTTTGCTGAATGGCTGACACCACATAAATCAAACGTGCAGTACCTAACGTGACGATCAACCTTCAGATAGGTATTAGAAATTGGAATAGAAAACTAATGTCACTTCAGTAGTCGCTAATGCAATAAGCATGGCCACTACGGCCACAGACCAAAATACACACGGCCTTCATCCGACCATAAAACACAATGTGACCTATATTTATCATGGCTACTTGCCTTCCAGACACACAAGAAATTATTAAGAAACAACAGCTACCACTAATTCGTAAAACCAGAAAATTCTCAATCTATAACAAAATTAAGAAATGACGTTCAAGTGAACCAGCTACCTTCAGCGTGCTACTAGGCACCATATCCAAACTTACAAATGCGAGGCGCTATTTCTAGCCACTTTAGTAACATAATTTCATGGCAGTTCTAGAACATAACTCGCTTGCGCCACCATTGCAGTGAATGTTTTGCTGGCCACTAGCACGAGCAATTTCACCAGTCAACAGTCCTTAAGTACACAATAATATTCACTATATATAGAAGAAGGAACCCACCACGTAAGCTTGGCGATTAATTTTTCCTCTTCATGTGAAATTCACACGCCGTCCATCCACATAGCTCTCGAGGTAGTAGCAAATCCTGTTCCCCACTGGCCAGCCGTGTCAATACACTTTAATACCTTCCGGCAACGGCCCATGCTTCTTCGTTGCTCCAACTCAACTGGTCCTCAAGGCATACGGCCGTGCCACGAGACATGGTGTCGCCAACTCCACACAACGACAACATCGAAAGCACGTCACGTCTTAGACTGACTCTGCTTATGCGCGGACCCACTCTCCTCGACTTGCGCACGCGCGCCACCATAAATAGCCTGCCTCAAAGACGCAAATACACTCCTGGAAATGGAAAAAAGAACACATTGACACCGGTGTGTCAGACCCACCATACTTGCTCCGGACACTGCGAGAGGGCTGTACAAGCAATGATCACACGCACAGCACAGCGGACACACCAGGAACCGCGGTGTTGGCCGTCGAATGGCGCTAGCTGCGCAGCATTTGTGCACCGCCGCCGTCAGTGTCAGCCAGTTTGCCGTGGCATACGGAGCTCCATCGCAGTCTTTAACACTGGTAGCATGCCGCGACAGCGTGGACGTGAACCGTATGTGCAGCTGACGGCCTTTGAGCGAGGGCGTATAGTGGGCATGCGGGAGGCCGGGTGGACGTACCGCCGAATTGCTCAACAGGTGGGGCGTGAGGTCTCCACAGCACATCGATGTTGTCGCCAGTGGTCGGCGGAAGGTGCACGTGCCCGTCGACCTGGGACCGGACCGCAGCGACGCACGGATGCACGCCAAGACCGTAGGATCCTACGCAGTGCCGTAGGGGACGCACCGCCACTTCCCGGCAAATCAGGGACACTGTTGCTCCTGGGGTATCGGCGAGGACCATTCGCAACCGTCTCCATGAAGCTGGACTACGGTCCCGCACACCGTTAGGCCGTCTTCCGCTCACGCCCCAACATCGTGCAGCCCGCCTCCAGTGGTGTCGCGACAGGCGTGAATGGAGGGACGAATGGAGACGTGTCGTCTTCAGCGATGAGAGTCGCTTCTGCCTTGGTGCCAATGATGGTCGTATGCGTGTTTGGCGCCGTGCAGGTGAGCGCCACAATCAGGACTGCATACGACCGAGGCACACAGGGCCAACACCCGGCATCATGGTGTGGGGAGCGATCTCCTACATTGGCCGTACACCACTGGTGATCGTCGAGGGGACACTGAATAGTGCACGGTACATCCAAACCGTCATCGAACCCATCGTTCTACCATTCGTAGACCGGCAAGGGAACTTGCTGTTCCAACAGGACAATGCACGTCCGCATGTATCCCGTGCCACCCAACGTGCTCTAGAAGGTGTAAGTCAACTACCCTGGCCAGCAAGATCTCCGGATCTGTCCTCCATTGAGCATGTTTGGGACTGGATGAAGCGTCGTCTCACGCGGTCTGCACGTCCAGCACGAACGCTGGTCCAACTGAGGCGCCAGGTGGAAATGGCATGGCAAGCCGTTCCACAGGACTACATCCAGCATTTCTACGATCGTCTTCATGGGAGAATAGCAGCCTGCATTGCTGCGAAAGGTGGATATACACTGTACTAGTGCCGACATTGTGCATGCTCTGTTGCCTGTGTCTATGTGCCTGTGGTTCTGTCAGTGTGATCATGTGATGTATCTGACCCCAGGAATGTGTCAATAAAGTTTCCCCTTCCTGGGACAATGAATTCACGGTGTTCTTATTTCAATTTCCAGGAGTGTAGAACAAGCCGCAGGGACAACTATCAAAGATGGAAGTAAGAATCAATATCGCCTGGAGCCAGAAACCCACCGGCTCAATCAGTAGCGGTATGTGGGTAAGCGGTATCCTGCTAGTAAACACACCCTTGAATGCTGTTCATGAATAACAGCCCAACAGTTCAAGTCACCAGACTGACGTAGAAATTTGCAATCAGGATGCGTGGGAGAACCACGAGAGTGTTCCTACTATAGTACGAAATCACACTCCACCCTATTACTCCAGGTGCAGGTCCAGTGTGTCTAGCACGCAGACAGAATGGTTGCAGCCTCTCAGCTGGCCTCCTTCTAACACACAGCCATCACTGGTACCGAGGCGGACAAAGTTTTCATCAGGAAATACGTCAGACCTCCACCCTGCCCTCCAACAACCTCTTGCTTGACACCAATGAAGTCGCAAATGGTGGTGGTTTGCGGTCGGGGCGTCTGGCTCGGAGCTGTCCTTCCATTAATCGGATAGTAACAGTTCGTTGTGTCGCTGTGGTACCAATTGAAGCTCAGATTGCTGCTGCAGATACTGTACGATGCTCCAGAACAACTCGGCGAACACGATGGTCTTCCTCTCGGCAGTGTCATGTAGCCGTCCGGAGTTCGGTCTTCTTGCGACCGTACATTCTTCTGGTCACCGCTGCTAACAATACCGTACAGCGGCTACATTCCTGCGAAGTCTTTTCGTAGTATCAAAGAAGGAACGTCCAGCTTCTGGTCGCTCTACCACACAATTAAGTTAAAACTCAGATGTTTTTAATGGCCTCTTCGTCGTCTTAAAGGAATACTTGGTTAAAAGCAACTACCCAGGCCAATCTCAAAGGTAACTAAAGCTCACGACCATTACAGTGTGTATTTCAAGGAAACCAGATTTGCACCCTCATATTGGCGCAACTAGCGCCACTCTTATGTTACTGTCATGAAATGTGAATGCATGTAATTTTTCAGTAGAAAGACACTTACCAACTTTAGTTTATGTCGCAGAATTCTTTCTTCGGTGTTCCTATTTTTTTCCTGTCAGTGTACATCTAAAGCAATCTGCTATTTATTACATAAAACATAAATTCCGTCCGATTCACGCGACCCTTTCCTGTAAACAACGGCGTCATCTTTAGCAAACAGTGTCAGTTTGCTGTCCACTCAATCCGAAGATCATGTTTGCATACTGGGAAAAGAATTGGACCTATTATTCTTCCACGGGGTACTCCTGACTGTACCTTCCTTTTTGACGAACTGTCTCAAGGGCGCTCTTGATAGTCATCATCATCATCATCATCATCATTTAAGACTGATTATGCCTTTCAGCGTTCAGTCTGGAGCATAGTCTCCCTCATAAAATTCCTCCATCATCCCCTATTCAGTGCTAACATTGGTGCCTCTTCTGATGTTAAGCCTATTACTTCAAAATCATTCTTAACCGAATCCAGGTACCTTCTCCTTGGTCTACCCCGACTCCTCCTACCCTCTACTGCTGAACCCATGAGTCTCTTGGGTAACCTTGCTTCTCCCATGCGTGTAACATGACCCCACCATTTAAGCCTGTTCGCCCTGACTGCTACATCTATAGAGTTCATTCCCAGTTTTTCGTTAATTTCCTCATTGTGGACACCCTCCCGACATTGTTCCCATCTACTAATACCTGCAATCATCCTAGCTACTTTCATATCCCTAACCTCAACTTTATTGATAAAGTAACCTGAATTCACCCAGCTTTCGCTCCCATACAACAAAGTTGGTCGAAAGATTGAACGGTGCACAGATAACTTAGTCTTGGTACTGACTTCCTGCTTGCAGAAGAGAGCAGATCGTAGCTGAGCGCTCACTGCATTAGCTTTGCTAAACCTCGCTTCCAGTTCTTTCACTATGTTGCCATCCTGTGAGAATATGCATCCTAAGTACTTGAAACCGTCCACCTGTTCTAACTTTGTTCCTCCTATTTGGCACTCAGTCCGTTTATATCTCTTTCCCACTGACATTACTTTCGTTTTGGAGATGCTAATCTTCATACCATAGTCCTTTACACTTAATGTGTGACCCATAAACGCCCCTTTACTTCTTCCCTACAAGACCTGAGCTACAAGTTTCATGAAACATAAGAAGTAATCGCATACATTGTCAGTACTTTAATCAGAGTGACAACGGTGGAAAGCTACGATCCTGAAAGCAATCAGCAGCAAGTGCGGCGGTAGTGATAAAGTTACCGGCGCCGTCCTCGCCAGCACTTGCTCTGATAAGAATAATTGAAACAATCATTAGCGAAAGGCGGGACAGTGCGAGCAACTTTTGCTCATTAGCAGAGATATAAGAGCGTCGTTACCAAAGTTTCGCAGTAAAGAAGCGGCCCAGTACGGGGGCGGCTTACGCGGGAATCGGCTCCCGGAAATGAAAACACAAATCCCGATAGCCCGCGCCAGTCCACCACGCTGGCGCCACTAAGTTGGCGGGATTAAAACGCGCTTTCCGTGTGGGCATCCGTGTGTGCTAGGGATGAAAGTTGCCTCGCATTTAACTTTTCCAAAATACGTGCGACAAGCTGCTGTGGGATTAGAATTCGTAGCTACGTTCGATTTTCTTTGTTAGTCACTTATCTTCAAGCTCGATGGGACCATACTTGAGGATGTGAGAATGCAGATTTTCCCGGCGTATACCACTGACAAAAAGCTGTCATGTCTCCAGCTAGGTGGCAAGACGATCAAGGGTTGGCAGCCCTGCAGCGGTGGAGGCATCCGCGATTTTGCTCTCCCGTAAAGGTAACTTATTTAGATTGTAATAACAGTTAATTTAGCGCAAATTACTCACTAAATACATGTATCAGTGCGTTTCTTAAGCTTACTAGTTAAGGTATGACTTTTGTTTATGTATTAGTCCAGAAAACGCGGAAAGATCGTGAGGACGGGTTGCTGTCGTATATTTGTTTACGTTTTGGCACAGCTACCATAGAGAATTTCGCTTAATTGTTCTATTTTCTTTCCAAAGATTTAATTTGAGCGTGTCCATTCACTGTTATGTTCATATTTCCGGAAAGTTACGTAAATCCTAAGTTGTTTGATTC
The DNA here is from genome assembly GCF_021461385.2 of Schistocerca piceifrons. NCBI lineage: Eukaryota > Metazoa > Arthropoda > Insecta > Orthoptera > Acrididae > Schistocerca > Schistocerca piceifrons. The sequence goes on from NC_060141.1 coordinate 88,380,302, forward strand.
AGAATCTTTCGCAATATTCGATTGTTTACGGGCATTTTCCTAAATTTAAATTCTGTTGTAATTAAGTTAATTTAACGGATACTGCAGTCGAGTGAGTGCTAAGATTCTGTTTTAAGAGAACAAAGGTAAAGTTTTATGATGTATTATACACCTTAGGCGTCTAATTTTTGCTGCTCATCAGTAACGAAAATACGTATAGCGTGAAGTGTGTTAAGTGATTTAATTCTGTTTTTGAGACTGCAACCTGTGTTGCAATGCGTTATAAGTTGCCGTAGAACAGTTAAAGAGGGAGAGGTATGCGTAGACTGTGGGTTGGAATGTAAGGGGTGACTGCAGTGGGGAACTGAATGGGAAACCCAACGAGGCTCTCTCATGGAGCAGTAAGCTTTGCGAGAAAGACAAGAAAATCGCTTACCAGGAGACAAATATTTGTGCCATTTAGCCTGGATTCGACCACGTGAAATTTGAACTAGATAGGTTGAAGGGGGAAAGGGGGAAAAAGTTTTTAGGAACTGGGTAAAGGTAACAAGCAATGGGTGACAGGAGAACAGCTCTTCCACTTCATCTATATTTCAGCTAACAGTATAGAATAAATTTTTACGTTACCTGCAATAGGAGCGAAAGAGCCTCATCCAGCCGTAGGTCATAGCCGGGTGCAGCTGGCTTCTGGAAAATGAATTCAATGTAAGTCATTACCGAAAGAGAGTACGAAGGAAAAAGTTTTGTTGCTAGGTGGTCGTCATGGGAGGGATGTAGGCCAGACGGTACGGGAAAAATTAGGGACAGCATACCAGGCCACAAGTATTTTGAAGCAAAGTGCTAGCCTTAGAGAAATGACAGAGGACATAGGGAATTTGTGTAAAGGTTTTGGCAAACAGGATCAGGTTTTTTTGGTCATCAGTCTACTGACTGGTTTGATGCGGCCCGCCACGAACTCCTGTCCTGTGCTAACCTCTTCATCTCAGAGTAGCACTTGCAACCTACGTCCTCAATTATTTGCTTGACGTATTCCAATCTCTGTCTTCTTCTACAGTTTTTGCCCTCTACAGCTCCCTCTAGTACCATGGAAGTCATTCCCTCATGTCTTAGCAGATGTCCTATCATCCTGTCCCTTCTCCTTATCAGTGTTTTCCACATATTCCTTTCCTCTCCGATTCTGCGTAGAACCTCCTCATTCCTTACCTTATCAGTCCACGTAATTTTCAACATTCGTCTATAGCACCACATCTCAAATGCTTCGATTCTCTTCTGTTCCGGTTTTCCCACAGTCCATGTTTCACTACCATACAATGCTGTACCCCAGACGTACATCCTCAGAAATTTCTTCCCCAAATTAAGGCCGGTATTTGATATTAGTAGACTCCTCTTGGCCAGAAATGCCTTTTTTGCCATAGCGAGTCTACTTTTGACATCCTCCTTGCTCCGTCCGTCATTGGTTATTTTACTGCCTAGGTAGCAGAATTCCTTAACTTCATTGACTTCGTGACCATCAATCCTGATGTTAAGTTTCTCGCTGTTCTCATTTCTACTACTTCTCATTACCTTCGTCTTTCTCCGATTTACTCTCAAACCATACTGTGTACTCATTAGACTGTTCATTCCGTTCAGCAGATCATTTAATTCTTCTTCACTCTCACTCAGGATAGCAATGTCATCAGCGAATGTATCATTGATATCGTTTCACCATGTATTGTAATTCCACTCCTGAACCTTTCCTTTATTTCCATCATTGCTTCCTCGATGTACAGATTGAAGAGTAGGGGCGAAAGGCTACAGCCTTGTCTTACACCCTTCTTAATACGAGCACTTCGTTCTTGATCGTCCACTCTTATTATTCCCTCTTGGTTGTTGTACATATTGTATATGACCCGTCTCTCCCTATAGCTTACCTCTACTTTTTTCAGAATCTCGAACAGCTTGCACCATTTCATATTGTCGAACGCTTTTTCCAGGTCGACAAATCCTATGAAAGTGTCTTGATTTTTCTTTAGCCTTGCTTCCATTATTAGCCGTAACGTCAGAATTGCCTCTCTCGTCCCTTTACTTTTCCTAAAGCCAATCTGATCGTCACCTAGCGCATTCTCAATTTTCTTTTCCATTCTTCTGTATACTATTCTTGTAAGCAGCTTCGATGCATGAGCTGTTAAGCTGATTGTGCGATAATTCTCGCACTTTTCAGCTCTTGCCGCCTTCGGAATTGTGTGGATGATGCTTTTCCGAAAGTCAGATGGCATATCGCCAGACTCATATATTCTACACACCAACGTGAATAGTCGTTTTGTTGCCACTTTGCCCAATGATTTTAGAAATTCTGATGGAATGTTATCTATCCCTTCTGCCTTATTTGACCGTAAGTCCTCCAAAGCTCTTTTAAATTACGATTCTAAAACTGGATCTCCTATCTCTTCTAAATCGACTCCTGTTTCTTCTTCTATCGCATCAGACAAATCTTCACCCTCATAGAGGGTTTCAATGTATTCTTTCCACCTATCTGCTCCCTTCTCTGCATTTAACAGTGGAATTCCCGTTGCACTCTTAATGTTACCACCGTTGCTTTTAATGTCACCAAAGGTTTTTTGACTTTCCTGTATGCTGAGTCTGTCCTTCCGACAATCATATCTTTTTCGATATCTTCACATTTTTGCTGCAGCCATTTCGTCTTAGCTTCCCTGCACTTCCTATTTATTTCATTCCTCAGCGACTTGTATTTCCGTATTCCTGATTTTCCCGGAACATGTTTTACTTCCTCCTTTCATCAATCAACTGAAGTATTTCTTCTGTTTCCCATGGTTTTTTCGCAACTACCTTCTTTGTACCTATGTTTTCCTTCCCAACTTCTGTGATGGCCCTTTTTGGAGATGTCCATTCGTCTTCTACTGTACTGCCTACTGCGCTATTCCTTATTGCTGTATCTATAGCGTTAGAGAACTTCAAACGTATCTCGTCATTCCTTAGTACTTCCGTATCCCACTTCTTTGCGTATTGATTCCTCCTGACTAATGTCTTGAACTCCAACCTACTCTTCATCACTACTATATTGTGATCTGAGTCTATATCTGCTCCTGGGTACGCCTTACAATCCAGTATCTGATTTCGGAATCTCTGTCTGACCATGATGTAATCTAATTGAAATCTTCCCGTGTCTCCCGGCCTTTTCCAAGTATACCTCCTCCTCTTGTGATTCTTGAACAGGGTATTTGCTATTGCTAGCTGAAACTTGTTACAGAACTCAATTAGTCTTTCTCCTCTTTCATTCTTTGCCCCAAGCCCATATTCTCCTGTAACCTTTTCTTCTACTCCTTCCCCTACAACTGCATTCCAGTCGCCCATGACTATTAGATTTTCGTCCCCCTTTACATACTGCATTACCCTTTCAATATCCTCGTACACTTTCTCTATCTGTTCATCTTCAGCTTGCGAAGTCGGCATGTATACCTGAACTATCGTTGTCGGTGCTGGTCTGCTGTCGATTCTGATTAGAACAACCCAGTCACAGAACTGTTCACAGTAACACACCCTCTGCCCTACTTTCCTATTCATAACGAATCCTACACTTGTTATACCATTTTCTGCTGCTGTTGAAATTACCCGATACTCATCTGACCAGAAATCCTTGTCTTCCTTCCACTTCACTTCACTGACCCCTACTATATCTAGATTGAGCCTTTGCATTTCCCTTTTCAGATTTTCTAATTTCCCTACCACGTTCAAGCTTCTGACATTCCACGCCCCGACGCGTAGAACGTTATCCTTTCGTTGATTATTCAATCTTTTTCTCATGGTAAGCTCTCCTTTGGCAGTCCCCTCCCGGAGATCCGAATGGGGCACTATTCCGGAATCTTTTGCCAATGGAGAGATCATCATGACACTTCTTCAATTACAGGCCACATGTCCTGTGGGTACACCATACGTGTCTTTAATGCAATGGTTTCCATTGCCTTCTGCATCCTCATGTCGTTGATCATTGCTGATTCTTCCGCCTTTAGGGGCAATTTCCCACCCCTAGGACAAGAGAGTGCCCTGAACCTCTATCCGCTCCTCCGCCCTCTTTGACAAGGCCGTTGGCAGAATGAGGCTGACTTCTTATGCAGGAAGTCTTCGGCCGCCAAAGCTGATTATTTATCAAAATTTAGGCAGTGGCGGGGATCGAACCCGAAGACGTTTTGATTATGAATCAAAGACGCAACCCCCTACATCACGGGTAATTACAGCATTAGGGTTGACCTGGATGAACAGGAGTAGCAACTACACACACAAATGTGAGTTCAGTGGAAGCCCTGCAACGCCATAACCAGCCCCAGGTAAACAGTGCTCTGATCTGTGCAGTCACTGCGATGAGAAGGCGGCTGCTGATTAAAACGGAGTTCATATGAGTGCAGTGCCAGTTGCTACAATCTGGAGATGAAAAGATGGGAGTATACTACACATGGCCTAAACCTCAATAGGAGAGGGAAAGATAGTTGGCTGAGCTGAGGGACACATTTTTTAGGTTAGAAATATGATTCAGGCACAAAGTTTTGAAAGAAGTAAAAATAACAGAAGAGCCCCACAAAATGCTTAATAATGCACAGAAAAGCAAGGTTAGCTAATTTCATCAGAATGTTGGAGGACTGAGTAGCAAGGAAGAACTTCTTGTCTGTCTGGAAAATAGAGTTCTGAAAGGATAGATATCATGTGCCTGTCTGAGCACCACATAACCACAGTATTAGATAAGTTACAAAAGTTTACACTAGTGTACCTTACTGATGCAGAAATAACTTGAGAATGGAAGGAGTTGTTACATATATTAAGACAGAACACAAGTTCAAGAACAATGGGACAAGTAGATTTTGTAGTTATCAACACATAGAAGTGTATGCTTGTAAATTAATGCTGAAAAATAGTTCATTTTAATTGTAACTGTATATAGATCCCCACCAGGGAATTTTTAACTATTTATGAGGAACTTACATTCCTTACTGTGCTATCTGTCAGACAGCAGCAAGCAGTTAATAGTCTGCAGTAATTTCAGCGTATATTTTCTAAGGGATTGTGATAGAAAAAATTATCTACAAATCTTATTTTAATTCTGCAATTTGACCTCAGCAATTAACTTTCCACATTGGGCGAATAAAAACAGTAGGATACTATTTGATAATGTTTTCTTTGATGAAGCTCAAAGCAAGAAGATAACTGTTCACCTAATTAAAATTCTCTATCTGATCATGATTCGCAATTAGTTAGGATAAGTGCATGTTGCCTTACAGTATGGATACTCTCAGTGGAAATTAGTTATAATAACTAAAGACTCCAGCAGAAATGTTTTGGGAATAGTTTACATGGGATGTAATTTATAACAAACCAAATGCTGACATAAAATTTAATCTATTCCATGATACTTTCATGTCATTATTTAAAAGCAGCTTTCCACATAAGCTAATCAGAAAGAACACTAAACAGCCATGTAAAAAAAACCATGCATCACAAGAGCGATTAAAGTACCTTGTGAAAGTAAAAGGGAAATGTATCTTTTGGCAAGAACAAGTGGGGATTTGTAGTAGTTGCACACTAGAATAACTACTCAAAATTACAGATAAAGATTATTAAAAAATCAAGGAACATACACATAATGTCATAAATCAGTACTTTCAGGAACACTCAAAAAGCTGTACGGAATGTAGTTAAACGATAGACAGGACAACAGCCACAAAACAAGACATCACTAGTGAAGTGAATGGAAGGGCTACAAATGATGAGTCAAATGTAGCAAATGCATTTACAAATCATTTCTTAAATGTAGTAGAAAGCATATGGACAAACAGTTCAAGAGCAAAATAGCAGCAGTATGTTGGAAAAATTTTCTTTGACCAAATTCAATCATATGAACGGATCACCAGCTTCTCCTTCTGAAATTAAGAAAATCATACATTCACGCAAAAGTAAAAGCTCATCTGGTTCTGATAGCGTTTCCAATAGAGTATTAAAAATTTATTCTGGCATAATATGACCAGTCTTATCTGAAATACGTAATGCATCACTGACTCAGGGCATTTTTTCCAGAGAGATTGAAATATGCCCTTGTTAAACTCCTCTTTAACAATGGTGATAAGAGAGATGTCAATAACTACTGACCTTTTTCACTACTGACATCATTTTAACAAAATTTTTCAGAATGTGGTGTGTTTTAGAATAGTATCTCACCTAGCACCAGCAGTATATTTAACAAATTATAGTTTCGGTTTCGGAAGGGTTTCTCGATTGAGAACGCCATTTACCCTCTCACTCACGAGATTTCACAAAGCGTTAAATAATAAAATAGCACTGGTTGATATTTTCTGTGACCTCTCCAAGGCATTTGACAGTGTGAATTATAGTATTTTCCTAGATAAATTGACGTTTTATGGGAATTTACTTAGTAACACAAGCAATATAGACCATGGATGTCACTCTGACTGGGGGGGGGGGGGGGGGGGAAATCACATATGGTGTTCCACAAGGTTCAATCTTAGATCCGGTACTGTTCCACATATATGGTTCTTTTTGTAGACAGTAGAAGTATTGTAACCAATCCAAAAATATGTACAGAAACAGAAGAAATGGTAAACAAAGTTCTTAAGAGTAACATTGACTGGTTTTCTGTGAATGACCTCACCCTCAGTTTTGGAAAAGACACAATGTATTTCATTCTGTAAATCTGGAGATACTACACCAATGTTATTTGTAACACTTGGTGAGGAAATAATAAATAGGGGGAAGCTTCAAAATTCTTAGGGGCTCATATTGATGAAAATTTAAACTGCAATAAGACATTTTGGAACTCCAAAACGAGTTAGTTCCGTCACATTTGCTCTTAGAATGATTGCAAATCTTGGGGAGAGACAAATCAGTGAAATATATTTTGCATGTTTTTATTTTGTAATTTAGTATGGAATAACGTTATGGGGTAACTCATCTTTAATAGAGAAGGCCTTCATTGCTCAAAAACGTGCTTTATGAATAATATGTGGTGCTCAACCACAATCATCTTGTAGACATGTGTGTAAGGAGTTGGGCATTCTGATTACTGCCTCATACTATATTTATTCCCTCATGAAGTTTGTTGTAAATGATCCACTACAGTTCAAAACAAACAATGAGGTACATAATAACAATACCAGACGGAAAAATGACATTCATTACTCCATATTAATGTTGTCTTTAGCACAAAAGGGGTGCATAATGCTGCAATAAAAATTTATAAGCACTTACCCAGTGGTATAAAATGTCTGAAGGGCGGCAAAGTAAAATTTGATAACGAACTAAGAAAGTGTCTCCTTGACAACTCCTCCTGTTCCGTAGAAGAATTTCTATTACTGTAATGTGTAAAACGTGGTGGGTAGGAATTACTGACTCACACCTGTGTATCTTTTTTCTGTTTTTGAAAAAACAGATATAAATATTCAGAATTTAATCAGATGTACCAGTTAATTTGAGATGTTAATGTAAAATGACTCATTCTGTATCATTAATGTCTATCGTGCAAAATGATCGATAGAACATGTAACTAACTAATTAAGTAACTAACTATGAGACTAGCCTAAACGTCCTGATATTTCAGCATACCCAACTGTCAATCTGAGAGCTTTCCATCACGTTCGAGGATGTCCCCCAACCATGAATTGTCTCCTAGCAATGTGACGTACTTGAACTTGTTCGATCGACTCACTGGAAGTGGATTTTGCACTGATAACCTCGGCGTTCAGAGCCCGTAAGCACAACACCAACTAGCTGATTTGTATAATGTACTCTAGTGCCTGTCCTGGAAGCAAAAACAGCAGAGTTTCTGCATTCTTTAGCTTTGCCATCTGTACACCGTCTCCGCAAGTACGTACTGTAACAAACATCAATATGAAACTTCCTGGCACATTAAAACTGTGTGCCTGACCGAGACTCGAACTCGAGACCTTTGCATTTCTCAGCTAAGTGCTCTACCATCTGAGCTACTTAAGAACGACTCACGACTTGTCGTCACAGAGTTACTTCAGTCAGCACTTCGGCTCCTACCTTCCAAACTTCACAGCTCTCCTGCGAACCTTGCAGTACTAGCACGCCTGGAAGAAAGGATATTTTGGAGACATGGCTTTACCATCCCCAGGCGGTGGCATTATGAGCCCACTTATCAGTATGACGTCACATCCTGTCTAGAGTGAATCCATGCATCAATACAGTGGAAATGGAAAGGAGCGTTTGGCGTCATTGGCCAGGAGGCCACCTTGGTGCAGGTCTTGTTACATTCAACGCCACATTGGGCGACCTGAGCGCCGTATGGGGATGAAATGATGATGAAGAAAGCATAACATCCAGTCCCTGAGCGGAGAAAATCTCTGATCCAGCCGGGAATCGAACCCGGGCCATTAGGATGGCAATCCATAACGCTGACCACTCAGCTATCGGAGCGGACATCAGTACAGTAGAAAACGGTGTTGTAAGGCAGTTGTATCATCTGAGGCAATTTGAGCTACAATTGCTGTAATTGGTTTTTGATGTCTTTGATAGGCACCTAATAGCATTGGGAAGGAGTTGGCGTCTTAGTTCTTTCCTGACATGTTCTGTCGAGGACAGATTTGGGGATCTTCCTGTCCACTGAAATTCTTCTACATCTCACAGACAGTTTGTAGAGATACGTGGCATGTGTGGACTATTAAAAAATAGCAACAGTATACCGTCGCATGAGAGGTAACACATGAGGATGCAGTCCATGACGTACCGTTGTGCTGTCCGACTTCCCTGAGTCACCACCAGATGTAACCGTGAAGTCATATCCGACAGTTCGATTCACCATGACGCTTGGAATAATGCCGCTGTATCGCCCCAAATAAATGGAAAAATGTGACCTTCTCCGAGGTCACCACCATAGTCGCCGATAACGATCATCCGGCGTAGTGCAGGACCACGATTCGACGCTGAACACAATACGATACCATTCATCTACGTTCCATGATTCTAGGTCACAGCAGCACTCCAGTTGCAGCCGTTTGGTTATAGTGCTACCAGCAGTCTACACGTGGCGTAGTAATCACTATTCCCACTATTGTTAGTTCCCGACCCATAGTGCATGGTGACACAGAAAGTTGGAGGCTGTTGATTACTTGTTCTCAGATGAGAGGTGCTGTTGTGAAGGATTATAGTGCTCTTGGGTCTTGGTACACTGTACGGTGATTCTACCACGCAGCCCAACGTCGGGCCTCTGCCATTTCCACACGCCCTCAAATTGCACGAGTTACCAGCAGGTCAAATGGAGGCGCACAATGAAGCCCCCTTTCAAATTGTGCCAGGTACTTATGATGCTGTCTCACACATGTGTGCGACATATTCCCCTCACTCACAGTGTTTACTCAATATCAGATATTGTTCACGTTCATTATGTATCCTATACTAACAATACTAATATACCTTTTGGTGACCCTTGTACTTGTCACAGAGAATTGCGGCTCTATAATCATTTACATACCTGGCGATATGTGTATGCGTTGACATTTTCGTCATCACGCTATGTCTTCTTGGTGCTGCATATTTAATGTCAAGCAGTGTAGTACATAAACAGTACAGAATAGACACGCTCTATACTCCCAATATGAAGCTGACTCCGGAATTTAGTTACTGCGTGACTCACAGCAACATAACAAAAGTAAAATTTGTCGTTCACGTTCACGATCCTAGAAAGTTTCACTTTCTCTAGTTGTACGATTCTCTTATTGTTCGCTTTCCTCTCTCGATAGATAGTGACGGATAAATTTTCTCTTTCCTCTTATTAAAGTGCATTACATGTAGCAATAATCGACGTCTTCACTTTCCATTTGGGCTACCGTTCCTCGTGAGCAGCCACCTAAAGGCAGTTTCCGACCAGATCGAAAAAAAAGAGAAACCGGGAGGAGAAGTATATACGTCTCGGCCAACTTGTAAAACGGCGCATTCTTGCGCGAAACGTCAAAGCGATCGCCGCCAGAGGAGCGAGCAGGCCGAAGTGCCGGCGGAAGTTGGCCCGGCCCGCGGGCCGCAACTTGGCGCGCAACTTTCTGCCGGCGAGAATAGTACTGGCGCCTGCGGTCGACTCCCACTCACTCCACAACCATCACCAACACCAACCACCACCAGCGCCGCCACCATCACCAGCACCAAGACAGCAGATCGCGGCCGGCTGTGAAAGTGCTGGAAGGGACTGGGGAGAAAGGGGTGAGCTGCTCTCTGCGGCCGGATACCAGTGTCAGGCGGTTGATGGGGCAGAGGGGGGGAGGGGGAGCTAAGGGGGAGGCGCAAAGATCACAGTGCTGGCGCCTGTCCCTAGCTGTGGTGTTTGGGCCGGTGATACACTCCACGTACTCCCAGATACGGGGGCGATACAATCTTAATTATCACCTAGAGAAAATGATGTTAATCAGTTAATAATAATAAATATTAATTAATTAATTAATTAATTAATGTTTGCTTGCAAGTGCATCTCCACAGCCATGATACACATTGAAAACCCCATACCACAGCAGCATAGCACGCCGCTAAAGGAGCGCAGCCCTTTGCTAAAGTAATCGTACGGTGATTCGTAACTGAATTTGAAGGGGAACAATGCAGCAACAAACACTGCTGAGTGGGTGTAAGTGAAAGACAAAAATGCACCGTAATACACGGTGTAGCGGGTATAAGTTCGGATATTTCTATTGATGACTGAAGACAGAGTACTGAATAACATTACATCATGTTTCTATGTGCAATCCATAATGGCTCTGACTGGGAGGACTTTCTTGTGTAGCTTTGGTTGGTTGGCATTGGTAGGATGGTACATTGGCATTTGTCCCTAACGGTATTCTTTTTCCTTGTCTCCTAATGTATGTTCAATGTCTTATAGATTGTTTCTCAACTTCGCGTTAAATCTGTTAGTTGGATCTGACTGTAGTTATGTGATTGTAATTTTGTGATTATATTTTTGCAGATCTGAAGATGGTTCTAGAGGAACCGAAACCGGTCATTTGAATAAACAATTTTTGCAACCAATACGGATTATAAATAACATTGGGAAAACTAGTGATTGCGGTTATCACATCAGACATTATGTCTGTTTTTGCAAAATTCTTTATCCGCTCTTCTGACGATGGTATTGTGTTCTTCTAGTTCCTTTTTAAGTTTTGTCAGTGTTACGGAGTTCCGTCCTTTCTTTCTTCTGTGTTGTTATATATTTGATTCCATTGCTTATAGCTCTCTCGTCAAACCAGCGTTTACCTCACTTGTTTCATTTCTGTTTTGCAGTAGGAGAATGTTTTCTGACTCAGCCATGAGATTTTCTATGTATTTTTTGTCTATTTGTGTACTGAGATTGTGTTTCATATCTAATTTGAGCAGTTTTATTTCTTTCGTGTGTAACGTAGAGCCACTGAGAATTACGTATCGAATTGAATGTATTTTGTTAGACGAGATGTAATATGTGGCTTTTAGGTGTAGAGCTTTTAAATTTGAAGTTTTCCTTCTGCGTTTTTTTTCCTTTTTATTTTTCTCTATGACTGTATATGTACGAAATTCAACCTTGCTAAGGGAGAGCACAGCGGTGTTAGCGAGAACTTTCGTAAGATCAATTTCATAGAATACGTGAATAAGAGGTAGAAACACCGTAAGTACATCGCCTGCCAACTTTATAAAGACGTACTGTTTTTAAGCTGTAACAATCAAAATATAGCAAGTACGAGAGGCGTTCAATAAGTAATGTAACACATTTTTTATGAAAGTAGGTTGGCTTTATTCAGGATTCCAGTGTATCACATTATTCTCAACTCTTTTGTCTACTAAACGCTGTTGTTCAACATAATCTCCGTTCACTACGACGGCCTTTCGCTTACTTGGAGGACCTGTACACCAGCATGGTACCACTCTACTGGTGGACGTCGCAACTAACACCTTGCTGCATCAGTGACCTCCCCCTCACCCACGCCCTGCTCCCCATGGAGTGCATCCTTCACTGGGCCAAACAGATGGACATCTTCAGCGAGGAACCCAGCGAGCACACACCATTGAGTACCTCAATTGGTGGACGAGTGAGTCAGAACTACCAACTCAGACGTCTAATTGAACAGCGAGGTGTTTGACTGAGATCTGTCGATCACCTCGAATGAGAGTGACCGCACTCCCCAACACTGCAGGAGCCACAGTTGTGTGCGCCCCGCCCACACATGAGACATGGGACAGGTTTGCGCGATCTCTTGCGATAATTACAGAAGCCTCGCTCAAAGACTCACTGTGCTTTTGTTCACTGCCAGGTCTCCGTAGATATTAAGCAAGCGTCTATGAATATCTGCAATGCTCTGGATTTCCGCCAAAATAAACTCAATAAAAGCTCTGCATTTGTCCCTTTAAATTTTAAACTTCCTACCCCAACGGCAAAACTTTGTTAATCGAAATTCACATTTTGACTAGAGTATATGATAGAAATATGGAACAAAGAACTTCGTGACGAAGTAGAGCAGTTCATTCAGAATAGTTCGAATAATAGGCATTATTGTTCGCTCTTCACATGTCAAGTGTGTGATTTGAATATGTATGTGGTACATTTAGCGTCTGCTAGTGCGAGAAGGAAAGTGGCATCCTTTATTATCTGTGTTTTCTACTGGTAACGCTATGGATGTTCTGTGGGCGAACTGTTAAAAGTACAAAACATGGCATAAAATAGTTGTTTACTGATAGCATCGTAAGCAGTCCCACTACTTCTTAGCCAAACCAATAATGACATCAAATTTGTAGCTAGGGAGAGAATACGAAATTATAAATGTATTCAGAGGTACGGACACTAACGATTTTCGTACTGGTAATACAAACCGAAATCCTGATCACTGATGAACAAATGCCTTTACAGCGTATTTAGCCAAAAGTGGTATATTAGATTTTCATGGACTAGTATCTATTACATGTCCATTGTATGGGAATATATGTTCATCGAAACAGAAATGTAGTTTACTATCCTCAACAAGTCTGGAAAAAGTGAAACTAAAAATGTGAAATAAGCAATTAAAATTTACGCTTATTTGGCCGAGTAACAGCACACACTGGACGAAGCAGTTCCGCCATCATATTAATTTTGTGCGCGACATTCGTTTTATTAGTTGTTTACACAATTACGCTAAACAACACGACTCTGGCAAATGTTTGCCGTTCAAATTAATTTCCGTGTGTTTCCCCTGTTTACGTTTTTGTATTGTTAAAGAACATTTTTCCATTCCCTTTCCATGTCGTATATTCGATGCAGAGGTTCACGAAGCGCCCTTTCAGTAGTGGTTGAATGTGTACTCGCGAGCAAATAAAATACGGGTACCGTGTTGGAGAGAGAAAGAGGGTGCCTTTCTGTCACTATGGTGTCATGTGACGTGGATGTCGTCAAACCCAGCACAATAGTAGTGTGCACAATCGTGTAACTTACTGGTTCCCTCATACTAAGATGCCTGTTCGCCTTTTATTCCCATAAAAAAATTCTGTCAGAGAATAAGAGCTACAATTAAATGTTACTGTTTTCTCAATGCTGTCCAATAGTCGTTCTGATAGTTCTTCTATGCAACTGCAATGCTATAGGCTTCATTACATGAAAATCCGTTGTATTAATTGTATAACTATGCAATCATACAAAGGAGGAAAGTTGTTTCGAAAAAATCTCGAAAATTTCTTGATGAATTTACTTCAGATTTTTACGCGATGCTATAACATACATTCGGAGGACAGAGGTTATATATTTTTAATATATGTAATATACAAATACATATTCACAGGGCCTTGCAGGAGGAATGATCAGTATTATGGGATATGGCAGGAACGATCATTCAGAGCGATAAAGTATTATAAAAATAGGCTATAAAATGCGTGCCTTAAGTGCTATGAGTGCTTCTTCGTGTTCGTGATACTGTGGAACTGTTCTCTTGTACTGTTAAACGTGGGCTCTCAAGTACATGCTTAAGCGCTGTGAACACTTGTTCGTCCTCGCTGTTGTTCAAATGTTCAAATGTGTGTGAATTTCTAAGGACCAAGCTGCTGAGGTCATCGGCCCCTGGACTTATACGCACTACTTAATCTAACTTAAAGTAACTTATTCTAAGGCCAACACACACGCCCATGCCCGAGGGGGTCTCGAGCCTCCGTCGGGAGGGGCCGCGCAGTCAATCGAGCCTCTAGCCGCGCATCTGTCTTACTCAACGTCTTTTGAGCTTTGACAGCTGCACTTCTCAGTTGGAAGTTTAAATTTGCCCCTGTCAATGGTAAAAGTTACTTCGAGAAAGAAATCGAAACCATACATATTCACACCACACCATAGCACAGCACAGCACAGCACGTCATTTTCTTTCTCGATACGGCTGGTCCCGGCGGAAGTTCGAGTCCTCCCTCGGGCATGTGTGTGTGTGTTTGTCCTTAGGATAATTTAGGTTAGGTAGTGTGTAAACTTAGGGACTGATGACCTTACCAGTTAAGTTCCATAAGATTTCACACACATTTTTTTTTTTTCTCGAAGACGGTTGCAACATAAAACTTGCACGTTATTGTTTACAAAAACAATAAATAAATCGCTTATGTCCGTCAGAACATTTATCTGCGAATCGTGTAAAATTGGAAGCAAACCGGTCAAGACCTTTTCATATTGTACATGATTTATTACAATTTCGAGTTCCATAACTTCAAAGTAGGCGAAGTCTCAATGAGCCAGTACTTGTGTCCTCAAACAATTCACAGTGATACCTCAGATTAGGGCGTATATCAAAATACCATGCATGCTTAGCAATTGTGAAGCATTGCCTGGTTCACTAGTTCACGTATAAAGAGCTTTCGTCACTGGCTAGCTTTTCTCTCTTTTTTTTTTTTTCAAACTGTAATTTTGCGACTGTTTCCCCATATACGTAAATATTCATACTGAAGCGACGAATGAAAATTTTTATCAATGTCGGGATTCGAAATAGGGTCTCGTGATCACTAGGCACATGCGCTAAACACTATGCCAACGTGGTAAGATGGCTTTACAGAACTAAAAGGACTATCCTAGCACGCATCCCTGCTCAATCCAAATTCCCATTCGTGCATCCGTCGACTCGGTATTCTCGCTAAACTCGAATAAGATTGGAGAGACTCTCCAGCTGTATTAGATCAACACCTCAGCATTGAACGAAATGGGGGATCCTGCCTAAAAAACCCAGGCATAGGTGCTTGAATGAAATGAAAGTATAATTTCACAGACCTTTATCAAGTCTCAAACATTTATGATTTATATACGCAGACTGAAGCGACCCGCCAGGGTAGCCGAGAGCGCTAATGCGTTGCTTCCTGGACTCGGGTGGGCGCGCCGGCCCCGGATCGAATCCGCCCGGCGGATTAACGACGAAGGCCAGAATGCCGGCCAGCCTGGATGTGGTTTTTAGGCGGTTTTCCACTCCCGCTAGGTGAATACCGGGCTGGTCCCCGAGTTCCGCCTCAGTTACACGACTCACAGTCATTTGAAAACGTTTGCACTATTTCATGACTTACACTAGTCGCAGACAGCTGGGGTACACTTCTTCCGTCCAAGGGGGTTCGGGGTGGGGCCAGGGAGGGCATCCGGCCACCCCTTCCACTAACATTGCCAAATCCGTCATAACAAAGCCGACCCCGCGTTGGAGCGGGACAACGCCCCAAGAAAGAAATATGCAGACTGAAGCGAGAAATAAAAAAACTTCTGTATTGCTGTTCGAGTTTAGACGAATAGTAAGAGACTGAGGCGTGAATGGTAATTTGGATCAGGAGGGAGGCGTGCTAGGGTAGCTCATTCACTGACACATAGCCAGTGTACCAGGGTGGCGTAGCGTTTAACAGATTTGTCTAGTGAGCGGGAGACCTGGGTTCGAATTCTGGCCTTGGTACAAATTTCCATTCGTCATTTCAGAATGCCTATATAAATCATAGATATTTGAAAAGTGAAGTATTGATTTCTCAATACAGTTTGTATACCTTATTCTCTCCACCAGTTTCCTCCATATGCCGCTTAAGAGTACTAACATATGACTTTCTGAAGTGACACTACAACTTACTACTGTAGATTGATGAGTTTCTCAACTCGGTGTTAAAACAAATGTACTAAATATAATTAATAAAACTGATTTAAAATACGATTTTAACTTAAAAATAAATATTGCAGTCTCTCAATTAATTTTTTGGTACAGTGTTATCAAACTAACTTTGAGGGGTCAGAATCATAAAAAAGCCCTATTCGCCTCTACAGAAAATATAAATGAACTGATATCCCACGACTCGAAAACCTCAGTCTGCACTGACTGATGACAGGTCGCGAAAATGAAGGAAAAAGCCGGTGTGTTCCAACTCGAAACAGTATACTGAAGGGACTGACAGCTCTGATGACGTTAAGATGGGCAAGATGCATAGTATTAGCGCATTCCTACACCTGGATGCTAACCGTGGTTACGTCCCGCAGAGTCAGGCGTGTGTCGTGAGTTCCTCGATTTGACGAAAACGGCCGCCGGCAATAGAACCTTCTGCAGCGGCCAGGTAATTGTCGAACACGCATTTCGAGGCCGGCTGTTGCGGCGTGTAACATTGAGTATATGGACTAACAGTCTCTAAAAAAGTAACATGGACGTCAAAATGTGCTACGTTAATACTGTAGTATCATTGTCACAAATATTACTACAACGCCGCGCCAACACAAGGTTGGCAGCCCGTCGTCTGCCGAGCACAGCGTAATCTAGAGGGCTGTGCAGCTCGATGGAACTGGAGTGTGCCTCGTTCACTTCTTAGCTGGATTTAAACCTAGGCAGACGCACTTTCATAATCGGCCCTCAGCCAGTTCTGTAATGTTTGCATTGATTCTCTGAGGAGGGCCCATCAGGCTTAGTCCCTGAGAATATGTTGTATTAGTTCATGGTATTCCATGTTACGAGATAGACGCAGCCGCAGTCCTACAAACTACTGAAGATAAATAATTTCATTGTACTATGTGTTTCTTGAATAATAAGCCTTCTCTCTAACAGTGTGCCGTACAGCATATTATTGCAACCTGGACTCCTTCAGCTCCTAACAACTCGGCCTCCTACTTACTTGCATTTAGTAACGAGCTGAAAACACCCACGCGTTTTGTGTCTCTAAACAGTGAGACACAATAAATTCCTCTTTAAATCTGGTATACTGGTAACACAGTACTTTGGAGGTTAAATAAGGAATGGTCAATGATCTAATATCCTACAGCATTATACACCAGAGCGCAAAAGAAACTGGTATAGGCATGCGTATTCAAATACAGAGCTATGTAAACAGGCAGAACACGGCGCTGCGATCGGCAACGCCTATATAAGATAACACGTGTCTGGCGCAGTTGTTGTATCCATTACTGCTGCTACAATGGCTGTTATCATGATTTAAGTAAGTTTGAACGAGGTGTTACAGTCGGCATACGAGCGATGGGACACAGCATATCTGAGGTAGCGATGAAGTGGGGATTTTTCCGTACGACCATTTCACGAGTGTGCGGTGAATATCAGGAATCCGGTAAAAGATCAAATCTCGGACACCGGTGCGGCCGGAAAAAAGATCCTGTAAGAATGGGACCTACGACGACCGAAGAGAATCGTTCAGCGTGACAGAAGTACAACTCTTCCAGAAACTGCTGCAGATTTCAATGTTGGACCATCAACAAGTGTCAGCGTGCGTACCATTCAACGAAATATCATCGATATGAGCTTTCGGAGCCGAACGCCCACTCGTGTACCCTTGATGAGTGCATGACAGAAAGGTTTGCGCCTCCCCTGGGCCCGTCAATACCGAAATTTAACTGTCGTTGGCTGGAAACATGTTGCCTCGTCGGACAAGTCTCATAGAAATTGTATCGAGCGCATGGAGTTGTACGGGTATGGAGACAACCTCATGAATCCATGAGGCCTGCATGTCAGCAGGAGGCTGTTCAAGCTGGTGGAGCTCTAGTTAATAGTGTGGGGCGTGTGCAGTTCGAGTGATACGGGTCCCGTGATACATCAGATACGACTCTGACAGTTGACACGTAAGTAAGCATCCTATCTGATCACCTGCACCCATTCATGTCCATTGCGGGTTCCAACGGACTTGGGCAATTCCAGCAGGGCAATGCGACATCCCACACGTCCATAAGTGCTACAGAGTGGCTCCAGGAATACTCTTCTGAGTTTACTTTCGCTGCCCACCAAGCTTCACAGATATGAACATTATTGAGCATATCTTGGATACGTTGCAACGTGCTGTTCAGAAGAGGGCTCCACTCTCTCGTACTGTTACGGATTTATGGACAGCCCTGCAGGATTCAAGGGGTCAGTTCCCACCAGTACTACTTCAGACATCAGTCAAGTCCATGCCACGTCGTGTTGCGGCACTCCTGCGTGCTTGCGGGGGCCCCACACGATATTAGCACACTGGACTCGCAATCGGGAGGACGACGGTTCAATCCCGTCTCCAGCCATCCTGATTTAGGTTTTCCGTGATTTCCCTAAATCGTTTCAGGCGAACGCCGGGATGGTTCCTTTGAAAGGGCACGGCCGATTTCCTTCCCCATCCTTCCCTAACCCGAGCTTGCGCTCCGTCTCTAATGACCTCGTTGTCGACGGGACGTTAAACAACACTAACCTAACCTAACCCCACACGATATTAGGCAGGTATAACAGTTTCTTTGTCTCTTCAGTGTAGTTGTTCGTAACATCCAAATTTACTTATCAGTATTCCCACACAAATACCTATGACTATGTTACTAATCATACACAAAATAAAAAGTAACTAATTCAAAATTACACTCTGCAACTGTTTGAAGTCTGGTATGTGACTAATGATCTACGATATTGTTGGAAATAGTTTCCTAAACGAAATAAAATAAACTTCACATGTACATCTAAATGAGTACGCCGGAACTCACATTTAAGTGCCTGACAGAGGGTTCGTCGAACCACCGTAAGACTATTTCTCTACCATATCACGAGGGGAAGACGAACATTTAAATCTGATTCCTCTTATCTTATTACGGTGATCATTCTTCTCGATGTAAGTGGGCGTGAACATAACTTTACCATATTCCGAGGAGAGATTCGGTGATTAAAATTTCGTGAAAATCCTCCCTACAACAGAAAAATCGCTTAATATTTATGGCTCCCACCCTAACTCGTATATCATATCCGTGAGACCCTATCCTATGTAGTGAGAGTATAAAACGAGCTGTATTTCTTTCAACTTTTTCGATGGTGCCCGTCAATCCTGTCTTGTCCGGATCCCATATCGCGCAGCAATACCGCAAAAGAGAGCAAACAAGCGTAGCGTACTCAATTTCTTTAGTAGACTTGTTGCATCTTCTAAGTGTTCTACCAATAAAAAATTTCTTTGGTGGCTTTCCAGACAACATAATCTATGTGATCGTTCCAACTGAAATTGTTAGTAATTGTAATCACTAGATATTTAATTGACTTGACAGCTTGTAGATTTGTGTGATGTCTCGTTTAATCGAAATTTAACGTACTCCTTTTGGTGCTTATGTGTATGACTCCACACTTTCATTAGGGTATTTAGAGCAATTGCCATCGCACCACAAAGGTATCGTTTATAAACCATTTTGTAATTGTTTTTGATCTTCTGATAACTTTACTAAACGTTAAATGAGGGTATCATGTGCGTATAACCTAAGAGGGCTGCTCAGATTGTCTCCTATATCATTCACACAGATCAGGAACAGTAGATGGCCTATAACACTTGCTTGGGTAAAGTCAGATATTACTTCAGTTTTAATGGGTGACTTCATTCGATAACTCTTGACGCTATTACATCGACTGGCGCTTAAACTCTGGCGTATCTCAGAAACGAATGTCTTGTCACGTGTGACAATTTTCTCTAAAATTTGATCATCTTCCGTATTATATCGGTTCAAAAATTCAAGAGCACAAGCCACCTTTTCCTTTTTGCGTTTCTCAGCAAGCAGCCTGGGAACCTAAGATGAGCACAATTTGTGAAATTGCAGCTTTATATGGACTACTGTGTGCAAAACTGTTTTACCCACATTCGGAAATTCCATTGCTAAAGTTGAAATTGTGAATCGCCGTCTTCACGAATCTCTTCGTCGACTGCTTTTACCAAATCTTCTGAGATCATTGATATTCTCTGTACCACGATTCATCATGAACATTTTCCCATTCATCCTTCAAAGTGCGCAGCCACTTCAGTGGCAGATTTAAGATTCTTGCGACCCTAGGCACACCGGAGTATATACGCCCCTCCAAAAATATGCTCCTGGAAATTGAAATAAGAACACCGTGAATTCATTGTCCCAGGAAGGGGAAACTTTATTGACACATTCCTGGGGTCAGATACATCACATGATCACACTGACAGACCCCAGGCACATAGACACAGGCAACAGAGCACGCACAATGTCGGCACTAGTACAGTGTATATCCACCTTTCGCAGCAATGCAGGCTGCTATTCTCCCATGGAGACGATCGTAGAGATGCTGGATGTAGTCCTGTGGAACGGCTTGCCATGCCATTTCCACCTGGCGCCTCAGTTGGACCAGCGTTCGTGCTGGACGTGCAGACCGCGTGAGACGACGCTTCATCCAGTCCCAAACATGCTCAATGGGGGACAGATCCGGAGATCTTGCTGGCCAGGGTAGTTGACTTACACCTTCTAGAGCACGTTGGGTGGCACGGGATACATGCGGACGTGCATTGTCCTGTTGGAACAGCAAGTTCCCTTGCCGGTCTAGGAATGGTAGAACGATGGGTTCGATGACAGTTTGGATGTACCGTGCACTATTCAGTGTCCCCTCGACGATCATCAGCGGTGTACGGCCAGTGTAGGAGATCGCTCCCCACACCATGATGCCAGGTGTTGGCCCTGTGTGCCTCGGTCGTATGCAGTCCTGATTGTGGCGCTCACCTGCACGGCGCCAAACACGCATACGACCATCATTGGCACCAAGGCAGAAGCGACTCTCATCGCTGAAGACGACACGTCTCCATTCGTCCCTCCATTCACGCCTGTCGCGACACCACTGGAGGCGGGCTGCACGATGTTGGGGCGTGAGCAGAAGACGGCCTAACGGTGTGCGGGACCGTAGCCCAGCTTCATGGAGACGGTTGCGAATGGTCCTCGCCGATACCCCAGGAGCAACAGTGTCCCTAATTTGCTGGGAAGTGGCGGTGCGGTCCCCTACGGCACTGCGTAGGATCCTACGGTCTTGGCATGCATCCGTGCGTCGCTGCGGTCCGGTCCCAGGTCGACGGGCACGTGCACCTTCCGCCGACCACTGGCGACAACATCGATGTGCTGTGGAGACTTCACGCCCCACATGTTGAGCAATGCGGCGGTACGTCCACCCGGCCTCCCGCATGCCCACTATACGCCCTCGCTCAAAGTCCGTCAACTGCACATACGGTTCACGTCCACGCTGTCGCGGCATGCTACCAGTGTTAAAGACTGCGATGGAGCTCCGTATGCCACGGCAACCTGGCTGACACTGACGGCGGCGGTGCGCAAATGCTGCGCAGCTAGCGCCATTCGACGGCCAACACCGCGGTTCCTGGTGTGTCCGCTGTGCCGTGCGTGTGATCATTGCATGTACAGCCCTCTCGCAGTGTCCGGAGCAAGTATGGTGGGTCTGACACACCGGTGTCAATTTGTTCTTTTTTCCATTTCCAGGAGTGTATGTTTCAAATAATAACTGTATAGTTTTTAAATCACAATGAATGTTCTCTAAGTTCTAATAAAAAAGTACATTATAAAGTGACATTTTTAAATGTAGTCAACATATAGCTTTCTTCATTTCTTCAAGATGGCCTATATTTTGTGTGACTGCTAGGCTTCAGCAATTCTGAATGTGGTTTATCATCGCATCACTCATTCTTTCTTTCCCATCCAGGATTTTCGCATCATCTAGGCTTTCTTTTTGTTTGTTTCATAGTTGATTTCAACCTTCTCAGCCTGGCACCCATTCTCTTCTGCACATGTCCCACAAACTCACGTTTGCTTGTATTCACACTGTTCCCATGCGGTTTGCTTTCCAAAACTTGTTTGAATGCTTTAGAAGCACCATCTCCTAGTTACTGGACATAGCGAACATAATACCACTCAGAAGAACGATGTGTGGTGTCACCGCCAGACACCACACTTGCTAGGTGGTAGCCTTTAAATCGGCCGCGGTCCGCTAGTATACGTCGGACCCGCGTGTCGCCACTATCAGTGATTGCAGACCGAGCGCCGCCACACGGCAAGTCCAGAGAGACTTCCTAGCACTCGCCCCAGTTGTACAGCCGACTTTGCTAGCGATGGTTCACTGACAAATTACGCTCTCAATTGCCGAGACGATAGTTAGCATAGCCTTCAGCTACGTCATTTGCTACGACCTAGCAAGGCGCCATTATCAATTGCTATTTATCTTGTGATGCATGTACCGCCAGACCGATGTTCACCAATTATGGATTAAAGTTAAGTATTCCAGCAGCTATATACCTTTTTTGCTAGTCTCAATTCCTTGTCATTTTCCAGACCTCACGCCAACCTGCGTGAGCTTAAACGCGTGCCTTTCGGCCACCTCATAGTGGCTTGGCTGTCTTGCCAAGTCACAACACGATGAATTTTTTTTCACCCCAGCAACCACCACTGCTACCTAATAATTAGCAACATGGTCATCCCCATGTCTATTTTTCACCCTATCTATGCATCTACAGTATTTGGACATTACTGCAACATCAAGAACCTTACCAGTTTCAACCCTAGTTGTTGTGACACCATTGTTGGAGGTGGACCCCTTTCTTTTGCCGTGTGACATCCGAAGCTACTGTGAGGTGACAGTTACGATTTTCTTTCATTGCTTCTTCCAAAGCTTCCTCCACTGACTTCTGTGCTACATTTTAAACATTAAATTAAACTGGGCAGCCAGGCCAACATGGGATTCTACTTTCAGAGAAGCGTTTCCTTGACATTTTTGCAGCACACACTGTTTTCAAGAGCTTCGCACAATAGATTCATAACAGTGAGTTGAAAAACTTCCTTCCCTTTATCAAATACATTATATTTCTCTTCCAAATCTCTGAGTTTTTTATGAGAAGCTGATTTCTTTTGGAGCAAGTTCGTTCTGCAAATCAGATGTAAAGGTACTCAAATTTTCCAACAATGATGATGAAGAAATGTTTCGCTTTGTTAGTGAATAATCATTTCTTTCGTTTTGCCAGTTCATATACTTTTTAAACACTTTCGCCCCAGCTCTAGGCATTTTCACTGCGGTTAAAGAAGCGCTAAATACGAAAAAACTCGACACAACAATTTCGTGTAGCACACCGTTTAAAACAATTCAAAGTCAAAAACTTCATGGAACCAGAGACAAGCAATTTCAGACAAATACTGTATAAAGAGTCGCTGGAAATCGGGGTTGTTGACTTCACGTCACATGGATATACTGCGAAAAAGTTCATGGTCATCCATGGTAGAAGTTTGTCACAGAAGTGCAATAACCGTCCACACAACTCTATAAAAATGAAACAGTTACAATTCTAATAGAGCAATGGATGATATGTCCTTTTAAACAGAATACTTGGAGAAATCTAATAAGCCAATAAAAAGAAAATCGATTTTTTCATCCAAAATTCGATTCTGTATCCCCATAAATTGACCGTTATGTAATGAATTGAATTTTTCAACATTTCCACATAGCGGAAGTCCACAAGTTAGCCTTCCCACTACCCAAACACTCCTATCAACACATTGCACCAGTACAATTTTTGTCTCAACATATGGCTCGAAATGGTTTCCTTCCGTCACAAGCAATTTTTTTATGTTAAAACTGATAACTCTAAATTTTTGAGTTCAAATGAATCTTCATGAAGACATAAGGTAATAGAAATATTTCTCCGATCTGAAATACCAATAGTAGTAATCGTGGTCTTACCTCCGAACAATTTAAAACTGTGCACAAAAAGTAGCACCAGTTCTAAAGGAGTACAATAAGTAACTTCTTAAAGTTGATACACCCTTTAAAAGTTTACGATAAGATAAATTTTTGTTCAAATATCTGGTTTACTGGCTATTGACATTCGCGAGTTAGAAAAATCAGTATCCCAATTTTATTAATGCCATGGTGTACGAGAACGTCCATTGTTAATTCATTAACACACCATTCCGAAGCTTCATCACTAATCAGGTTATTTCTTTTTGGTAATATCTTATTCGACACTTTTTTGTGAATCTGGAAGTCAGCAGCAATTTTTAAACTATTGTTTCGTTCGCATTTACATCTTTCATTACAGCTGTACAGCTAGAGGGTATAATCAGTGATATTTGAACTCGAAGTCGAAGCAGCAACATTTACTATGAAAATTTGTCTACTCTGCCAAGCGTTTTTAGAACATTAGCGTCTCGTTTTCGCTTTACCGTCGCTAATTTCCGAAATCGTGCCCAAATTAACTTTGCTCATTTGTTTTTGTCACTCTTATATATGTTAAACACTTACGAAACTGTCAACCAACACCGACAGAAAAGAAAATAAGTCTGAAAATAAAAAGTATTCAGTTTAGTCTCGTGCCACACGGCACACGAGCACAATGCTATTTACCTTTAAATACGACAGTCAAACAACACCGACCCGAAAGAAAATAATTTTGTAAATACAAAGTATCTAGTTGAAAATAGTATCACATAGCACACGAGCACAAATCTTTTTACTTTAAATACGACAGTGATCAACTGACTAGCTTTGATTACTTGACCGAACTGTACTGTGAAATAAAATAGTTAAGACATGAACGAGAATGCAGAATAATTTCCTTTCATTGTCGCCTCTTTGTCTGTTCTCAACGAATAGATGTTAGAAGCCGACAGCATTTTAGGAACAGCAACGTTTCAAACCTCGACCTGTCGATTGTAGTACTGATGGCTTAATTTAAAATATTATTGGACAATTTCATAAACAAGACTCCGAACGGAAATTGATTGTTTAAGTTTCCTTTCAGTTGCCAAGTAAACTAATAATATTCCAAAGTTTGTATTGTCGATTGTTCTTCTTACAGCTTTTTTAAACTACCAAGTTACTTCACAAGAATAATAACTTCTGTCTTTTGTAAGCGCAGTTATTTTAAAACGTAAATTATTGAAATAAATTCAGCGCAAAAAATGGCGCCCTTTAAAGCTGCCACCCCTAGGCCTGGTGCAAGTGGGCCTATATGTAAATCTGCCTCTAACGCACTTAATAACTTGGCTCTCACTCATCGCCTGCAACGAAGTTCTTTGTTATCAAAAACCAAATCCCGGACAGTATTTCACAATCGACGGGCTGATCAGTTGAATTAATCATTCTGAACTGACACTATAAACAATACATTCCGAAAATACCAATGCAAATGGCGTCGTTTAACGAGTAAGGCATGTCGAGATTCGGTGCGCATGCGCATACAAAGTTCGTGTGACATTCGAATAGCTATGGTGATTTGGACTTTTTTTCCGAATAACCCTCGTACTTTTTAGTACCTTAATGCAGATAGCATTCAGTTTCACACTTTCCTCCCTGTCCTGTATAATAATCTCTATCCTTTCTCAGTGGAGCCCGTGGCAGCCAGCTCTAGTAGTCTCAGACGTTCCCCTGACTCGAATGTGATGTCCGCAACGGGTAATGCATAATACTCATTCGAACACGGTATAATAGCACGTAGTAATTTAATAACTGTGACGTCTAATAACCACACGTTGTATGGCACCGTGATTAGTAACATCATCATTGGACGTTGCAAGCATGGCAAAGGGCCTCGTTGACTGAGACGTCACATTGCATCTTTCCTCTCACCAAGTTATAGCACATCAAAGCAAACAAAGCACTTCTATCCCCTTGCAAACAGTGCAACTGTCTGGAAGGTGGCTGAGGTATTGTAGTGTAGCGCATGTTCATATAGGGCGAAAAAGAATAGCTGCTGCTTCTGCCATCGTAGCTCACCAGGGAATGATACAGGAATTAACTGTGTGATCATAAACATCCGCTTGATGTGGTCTTCAGTTCGATGACTGGTTTAAAGCGGCTCTTAATGCCAGCGTATTCTGTGCAAACCTTTTCATAACCACTGCCACCCACATAAATCTGAACCTGCTTACTGTAGTAGTCAAGCTTTTTTTATTTCTTTACTAAACATGCTCCATATGAGGTAACATTACATGTTTGAAGGTTAACTTGAAACATATCCGCGCGGAAAATTTTGAAGAGTCGCATTAACTTAAAATGTTAACAGTGGAATATTAGGCCAACAAAGATAATATACTTCATACAATAACATCAGCTTCCTTACTTTCCAGATACAAAATTAGAATATGTCAAAACTTGACGTAAACTTAAATAACACAATTACATCTACAGGTACAGATCTTTGTCTTCAAGATGTTTATAAATTAAAGGAACACTGAAGTATGAATAACTGCACTACGTTTTGTGAAAGTATCTAATAACTGTTTTAACGTACCTGTAGCTTTATAGTACGCAGCCAGATTTTTCGGAGTATGTAAGAGGTTGTAGTTGACACAAAAGATTGTTCTACTATTGAGAATCGCATGCAAGCCTTAATCTTCCTGTGCATGTTTTACCCCTGGTACATCGATTATCAAACGATTTATAGATGCCCCAGAATGTGTCCGATCAACCGCACTTCCTTGTCAAGTTTTACCACAAATTTCTCATCTGCCCAATTCGATCCAGTCTTTCTTCCTTAGTTACTCGATATACCCACTTAATCTTCAGCTTCAGTGTGGAACACCATATTAATAAAGCTTCTATTCTGTTCTCTTTGCCGTTTACGGTTCATTTCAGTACAAGGCTACACTCCAGACCAATACTTAAACAAATGACAAGCAGAATGCTTCAATTTATATCATACTTTAACAAATTCATCTTTTTCGGAACTTATTTTCTTTCTGTATCCACTCTGCATTCTATATATTGTGCTTTCCACAAGCGAAACTGATATACCAAATTCAATGTCCCATTGCGTAGTCCTATCTACGTAGAAATAGACATTAATGGGCAAGAGACTTAGTGATGGAGATACTGACGACGAACGCTGACTTCATTACACTCATCAAACGACACAGTAAAATGATAATAACTGTATTTTTCTCGTTTACACAGAATTCTGTGGAAGTAATGACGCTTACAGGAGACGTGTATTTAATAGATTATGAGCACCTTTGTCTTTCCTCGTTAACACAGAAAAAATTATAATTCAGCGTTTTGAGAGCCCATTCGGCGCACTGCGGTTAAAGCGGCCATTCGCGTTTATTCACGCCCCCAGCGGCGCCGATGATAAAACGCGCGCGCCAAACGGCCCAAAGTTTTACGGCGTAACGATATAAAATTATGCCGCTTTTTAGGGCGGCGGCCCACTAAAGCGTAGGTCTGTCCGCAGGGCGCCCGTAACGGCCAGCAATCCGCTTTAATTGCTGGCGCTGGGCTTGTGGCGCCCTGACGTCTCGCAAATTCCTGATGAGGAGCGCTGCAGGACGAAAGTCACAAACAACCGCTGCCTACACCTAGACAACACACACTGTACGGCGCTGTACGCTGATAAAAATCATCGGATAGGGATATGCACATATACACTACTGGCCAATAAAATAGCTACACCACGAAGATGGCGTGCTACAGATGCGAAATTTAACCGACATGAAGAAGATGCTGTGATTTGCAAATGGTTAGCTTTTCAGAGGATTCATACAAGGTTGGCACCGGTGGTGACACCTAAAAAGTGCTGACATGAGGAAAGTTTCCAACCGATTTCTCATACACACACAGCAGTTGACCGGCGTTGCCTGGTGAAACATTGGTGTGATGCCTCGTGTAAGGAGGAGAAATGCGTACCATCACGTTTCCGACTTTGATAAAGGTCGGATTATAGCCTATCGCGATTGCGGTTTATCGTATCGCGTCATTGCTGCTCGCGTTGGTCGATATCCAATGACTGTTAGCAGAATATGGAATCGGTGGGCTGAGGTGGGTAATACGGAACGCTGTGCTGGGTCCCAACGGCCTCGTATCCCTAGCAGTCGAGATGACGGGCATCTCATACGCTTGGTTGTAATGAATCGTGCAGCCACGTCTCGATCCCTGACTCAACAG
The DNA here is from genome assembly GCF_021461385.2 of Schistocerca piceifrons. NCBI lineage: Eukaryota > Metazoa > Arthropoda > Insecta > Orthoptera > Acrididae > Schistocerca > Schistocerca piceifrons. Next base: position 88,408,405 of record NC_060141.1, read on the forward strand.
ATGGCGACGTTTGCAAGACATCAACCATCTGTTCGAACAGTTCGACGACGTTTGCAGCAGCATGGACTATCAGCTCGGAGACCATGGCTGCGGTTACCCTTGACGCTGCATCAAAGACAGGAGCGCCAGCGATGGTGTACTCAACGACGAACCTGGGTGCACGAATGGCAAAACGTCACTTTTTCGGATGAATCCAGGTTTCGTTTACAGCATCATGATGGTCGCATCCGTGTTTGGCGACATCGTGGTGAACGCACAGTGGAAGCGTGTATTCGTCATCGCCATACTGGCGTTTCATCAGTCGTGATGGTATGGGGTGCCATTGGTTACACGTCTCGGTCACCTCCTGTTCGCATTGACGGCAGTTTGAATAGTGGACGTTACATTTCAGATATGTTACTACCCGTGGCTCTACCCTTCTTTCGATCCCTGCGAAACCCCACATTTCAGCAGGATAATGCACGAGCGCATGTTGCAGGTCCTGTACGGGCCTTTCTGGATACAGAAAATGTTCGACTGCTGCCGCGGTCAGCACATTCTCCAGATCTCTCACCAATTGAAAACGTCTGGTCAATGGTGGCCGAGCAACTGGCTCGTCACAATACGCCAGTCACTAATCTTGATGAACTGTGGTATCGTGGTGAATCAGCATGGGCAGCTGTACCTGTACACGCCATCCAAGCTCTGTTTGACTCAATGCCCAGGCGTATCGAGGCCGTTATTACGGCCAGAGGTGGTTGTTCTGGGTACTGATTTCTCAGGATCTATGCACCCAAATTGTGTGAAAGTGTAATCACATGTCAGCTCTAGTATAATATATTTGTCCAATGAATACCCGTTTATTATCTGCATTTCTTCTTGGTGTAGCAATTTTAATTGCCAGTAATATACTAACGGCGGCAGCACCGCATAGGCAAGGCATAAGAGGACAGTGCATTGCCGGAGCTGTCATTTGTACTTTTGTGAGTCATGTGAAAAGGTTTCAGACGTGATAATGGTCACACGAAGGGAATTAACAGACATTGTACGCGGAATGACGGCTGGAGCTAGACGCATGGAAATGTTCCGTTTCGGAAAAAAATTATTGAATTCAGTATTCCGAGATCCACAGTGTCAAGAGTGTGCCGAAAATACCAAATTTCAGGTATTATGTCTTAGCACTAACAACGCAGTGGCCGACAACCTTCACGTAATGACCGAGCGCAGCGGCGTTTTCGTAGAGTTGTCAGTGCTGACAGACAAGTAACGCTGCATGAAATAACAGCTGAAATCAATGAGGGATGTACGAATAACGTATACCTTAGGATAGTGAGGCGAAATTTGGCGATAACATGCTACGGCAGCAGACAACAGACGAGAATGCCTTTGCTGACAGCACGACATTGCCTTCAACTCCTCTCCTCGGCTTGTGACCAAGTAGGTTTGTCTAGACGACCGGATAGCCATGGACTGGTCAGATGAGTCTCAATTTCAGTTGTTAAGAGCTAATGGGAGGGTTCGAGCGTGGTGCAGACTCCATCAACCTATGCACCCGGTTTGTCAATGCACTGTGCAAGCTGGTGGTCTTTCTATAATGTAGTGAGCTGGGTCCACACAGTGCTGACTGGGTCCTCTGGTCCGGCTGAACCGATCATGGCTGGAAATAATTATGTTCGGCTACTTAGAGGCCATCTACAGCCAATTTTAATGGACGACAATGCGCCATGTCACCGTCCCATAACTGTTCGCGATTAGTTTCAAGGTCATTCTTGACAATTGGAGTGAATGATTAGGGCATCGTGATCACCCGAGATGAATCCCACCGTACATTTATACGTCATAATTGAGAGGTCAATTTATGTGCAAAATCGTGCACCGGCAACGCTTTGGCAGCTGTGGACGGATATAGAGGCAGTTTGTCTCAGTAACGCTGAGGGGATTTTCAACGACTTGTGGAACCCATACCACGTCGAGTTGCTGCGCTATGTCTGGCGAAAGGAGGTCCGACAAGATACAAACATCAAAAAAAGTTTTGAATCACCTCCATTCCACGAGTTCCGGAACCTGTACAGAAAACTGGGATACAGATCAACACATACATCATTTCCGCTCTTTTTATTGCTCATGAAAACCACACATTGGATATTGTACCAGCATACAGGGAGACCTGAGGTGGTGATCCAGACTGCTGTACACAGCGGTACCTCCAATACCCAGTAGCACGTCCTCTTGCATTGATGCATGCCTGTATTTGTCGTGGCATACTATCCACAAGTACATCAAGGCACTGTTGGTCCAGATTGTCCAACTTGTCAACGGCGATTCGGAGTGAATCCCTCATATTGGCTGTGGGTCACGTCGTCCATAAAAAGCCCTTTTCAGTCTATCCCAGGCATGTTCGATAGGGTTCATGTCTGGAGAACGTTCTGGCCACTCTAGTCGCGCGATGCCGTTATCCTGAAGGAAGTCATTCACAAGATGTGCACGATGGGGACGCGAACTGTCGTCCATGAAACGAATACCTCGCCACTATGCTGCCAATATGGTTGTACTATCGGTCGGAGAATGGAATTCACGTATCGTACAGCCGTTACGGCGCCTTCCATGACCACCAGTGGCGTACGTCGGCCCGACACAATGCCACCCCAAAACACCAGTGAACCTCCACTTGCTGCACTCGCTGGACAGGGTGTCTAAAGCGTTCAGCCGACCGGGTTGCCTCCAAAGAAGTCTCCGACGATTGCCTCGTTGAAGGCATATGTGACACTCGTCGGTGAAGAGAAAGTGATGCCAATCCTGAGCGGTCCATTCGGCATGTTGTTGGGCCCACCTGCACCGCGCTGCATGGTGTCGTGGTTGCAAAGATGGGCCTCGTCATGGACGTCGGGAGTGAAGTTGCGCATCATGCAGCCTACTGAGCACGGTTTGAGTCGTAACAAGACATCCTGTGGCTGCACCAAAAGCCTTATTCAACATGTTGGCGTTGTTGTCGGCGTTCCTCTGAGCCATAATCCGTAGGCAGCGGTCATCCACTCCAGTAGTAGCCCTTGGGCGTCCTGAACGAGGCATTCTCGACAGTTCCTGTCTCTCTGTACCTCCTCTATGTCCGAACAACATCGCTTTGGTTCACTCCGAGGCGCTTGGACGCTTCCCTTATTGAGAGCGCTTCCTGGCACAAAGCAACAACACGGACGCTATGGAACCGCGGTAGTGACCGCCTAGGCAGGGTTGAAGTACACGAGCCATGTACCTCCTTCCTGGTGGAATGACTGGAACTGATCGGCTGTCGGACCCCCTCCATCTATTAGGCGCTGCTCATGCATGGTTGTTTACATCTTTGGGCAGATTTAGTGATATCTCTGAAAAGTCAAAGGGACTGTGTCTGTGATACAATATCCACAGTCAACGTCTATGTTCAAGAGTTCTGAGAACCGGGGAGATGCAAAACCTTTTTTTGATGTGTATGTAAGGAGGTATCACACGACTTTTGTCACCTCGCTGTACAATGCATAGTGTTAGTAGTACATAATGAGCGTCACTTGTTTTGTAATACGCCACCCGAGGTCTTGTTCTCACGACCCATTTCTCGTCAGCTATGTTTCCGTTTTAAGAACATATAATTACAGCAATTCAGCACAGAACAACATATCTTCCCGATGTCTTTGGTATTAAGATGGAACTTCAGCTGTATTTAATCGTTTTATTACCAGATTCCACCAGACTACGTCACGCTGTAAACCACATCCTCGTGTGACATGTAACTAAGTCATAAGAGCAAAGTAGCCCAGAACATGATACCTAACATTCGCTGTCAGATGAAACTAATACACCGCTAAATGGCGGTACTTCAATATACCAAAATCATGCGGTCGTTGCAACGCATCTTTCCTTTCTGGCAGATGAAAATGAGAGAAGTGTTTAAATTTTGATGAATATACGCGATGCATGAATAATAGTTTACCTCGGTAATGACACACTATAAATACAATGGCAAGATGTGGTTAGTAACAGCATACACATCTAGATACAATTAAATTTTCTACCGTAGTAAATCAGCGTCATTCAAATTCTTAACACCTCGCACGTGATGATATTTTGATGTATCGGGCCCGATGTTTATTTCACAACATCGTAGTATAAAGGCTCCTTGACAGTGTAAATATTATACTGACTTCCTCGTAAAAGGGGTAATGAGTATTAATTCGGACTTCGTAAAGACAGTTATACAGGTTCGACTTGTGGTCGTTCTGCCTTCAAACAATATAAGAACAATTTCCTGATACATATCCCTGAAAAGTATAAAATCATGAAATATGTTTAATGTGGTAGCAGAAAAAGGTTTCTACAATAACTACAGACACGACTATTCACGAACATTTTTTCGATAATTTAGGTATTACTTGGGAAAGACAATACCTTCCTGCTAATTCATCCGGTGACTGAACAAAAGTGAATAACCAGAAGAGGAGGTCTCTGCTTCCAAACACATCGTTTTTTCTCAAAAAATGAACCTAATACAGAGGTTACTTATTACGCTTCATGCACTCAGTCTGTGAGTTACATAATAACACGTGTTCTTTGAAATACTGACCACAGTACTCGGTCGTGTTCTTTGTTCAGGGAATCCGCGTGGACTAGAGCTGAGACTTGACCAATCTTTATAGATTTGGATGCCTGGTTCGCTTTATTTTGATTCATAGACGTACCGCCATTTAGTGGTTTATTACTTTGGTCTGACAGTTAATGCTCGATTCCATATTCCGGGCTATTTAGCTCTTATGGCTTATAATTAATTACATGTCACCTGTGGACGTGGTTTTCAGTTTCACGTAACCGACTGTGATGTGATAATAAAAATATTAACTACGCCTGAAACGGCTTCTTAATCCAAAAGACAATTATTCACAGTTGTAGTTCCTCCAACCACCAAGTTTTCTTCCTGATATGTTTGGGTATATTGATATATCTTGTCAGATTTTTGAACAGGGTTTTCAAAACAGTATTCCAAATGAAATACAGTATTGGCCGTTAGGTATGTGAGGTAACGGTTGTTAAGTTTTTGCATTAACAACTGATGGCATTCAACTGTGTTTTTGTCCTACACACAACACACACCTCAACAACGTGTTTCGAGAGATAACGATCTCATCGCGAGGTTGTAAATCTTGGCTCATGAAGTTAAAGTACTAAGAAATCTACTATCAACAATAAGATGAAACAGAATAAAAATACACTGGACTATGGGTTCTCGTCTTACATCAAAATCGTCACCAGTCGATGTTCGTCACATCTCACATCGCATGATGCACCAAATTGCGTCCTGTCGCTCTGATATGGGTACCTAGAGAGTCAATTTCTATCAGTATCCTCGAAGACAAAGTTTGTAAGTCTGACAAAGCCATTGTGGGTAAAATTTTTTGCTATAAACGTTAAGTAGACGATACTTAGTTGCTTGTTGACGGTTCCAATGAAGATACTTATGAAATATTAAAGACGTTCCGCACACTGAGTTTACCGAGGAGAAAGAAATCGACATCATTTTGTATTTCCTCGATTCTAACGTTAAAAGGAGGACAACAAGTACGCATTTACTGTTTACAGACAACCGACAACAGCTGATGCAGTGATTGCTAATGATTCATGAAGCCAAAGGCTTATAAAAAGTAGCCTTCCATAGTCTAATGCACAGGGCAGACAATATGCGCCTGAACAGGAAGGCTAGAGAGATGGAACTAAACATCATCAAGAAGATAGCGGTTGCAATGTGGATGTTGTTAATAAACTGGTGCATAAAGGTAAAAAGCGCAAAAAGAGTAAACTTAACTGAGATAAAGAGAAAGCATTCGCGGTGCTGCACTGCGGACCAGTCTCGCAAAAGACCGGGAATATTTTTAAACCGTACAGTGTTTAAATAACGTGCTGGTCAAACAGTGTTCCAAGGTATAACTTGAAGCACGATGTCGGTAAAAAAATAAATAAATTCCAAAGATCAGTCGTTTGTAAAATTAACTGCACTTCCTGTAATGTAAAATATAATTATTAGACAGGCAGGAAGGACATTTTCGTTCAGGTTACTAAACCCTTGTAAATTTTACGACTGCAGTTGGTACCATTCGCGGTTCCTGGCAGTTTGATATTCTATTATATGGCGTATAACAGGATATTTTGTACTTACTTTGTATGTGACACATCGTTGGAGAACTTTAGTTGTGATTAGCTAGTGCATAAACCATAGTCTTATGATTTCTTTGAATAAAATACGGAATAGTAAAATTTTCGATGGATTAGTAACAATGCAACATTTTCCCCCTTTAGTGTTATAGGGTTAAAGATACATTCAGATTAAGCAGACAACACAAATCATCTATTGAAAATCATACATACGAAACAGACAGTCCCGTTAAGGGAATAGAATAAGGCATAAAACCTTGTACATAGAAAAGAAAGGGAGGAAATTCGACAAACTAGAAGAATTGGAGATCGTCATTCATTAAAAGAAACATAGCAACATTCTAAACGCACAAGTGAAAGACAACGAAATGAGATTTCTAACTGCTTTTTTGGATTATTTGCAATACCTCTTTGACGGAACAGCTAGAGGCTGACGATCATAGGCTTAAGAAATGAGGAAAAGTAGGCGACAATGGAACAATATTATGATTAAGTCAATAGCTCCAGCTACACAGTACTACAGCGGACCTGTCAGTTCTAAACAAACGCAGGACCTCTGCCAAAGCCCCATCTTGACACTCGTGGAGCCCACGGTAGTGTGGTGTTAGATGGATGGCCCCAGACCGATGTCGACGATTTTAACGTATGTCGAGGACTCAGAGTCCATTGTGTCTTTATTGTATTTGCTCATATGAACGCAGCAATTATTATTGTTGGTAAATTTTTTAGCATTTTAATTTCATGAGCTAAATTCTACAAGCTGATGATGAGAGCATTGTGTCATGAAACTCGTTGTCGAGCCATGAACTGTGTGTAGGACCGAAAGATGATTGAATGCTACCAATTATTACTGTAATTTTCCCAATTCTTCATTTACAAACCACTCAGCACTTGCATTCACTTAAAAAAAAAGAGCTTTATTACGGTCCAAGCACGAATGTAAGAAGTAAGATCATCTAACAAGTCAGTGAAAAGAGACATCTGATAACCGTTTAAAAGAACTACCACATATGCAAAACACTGATACATACGAAATAATTGGTGAGTGGCCAGATAAATATTGGAAACCAGACACTATAGAAGAAAACACAAAAAACACTCTTTCTACCCTACTTTCTCTACCTCTTTCTCTCACTCTCACTCTCTGTCTCTCTCTCTCTCTCTCTCTCTCTCTCTCTCTCTCTCTCTCGCCTCCTCCCTCCCCTCCCCTTCCTTACCTTCCTCGCTCCATTTCATCACTACTTTCCCCAACGTTCTCTACCTTAGTACTAAGACACTCTACCCAGCCTACTTTTTCCAACTTCTTATCCTAGTCATTCTCCAGTTGGACCATTAACTTCCACAGGACCACATCATTCCACTCACATATTTAAATGAAAACATATAAACATAAATAAAATGACCTTATGTACTAACGGTACAGTACGCATAAAAACACATGTTTTACATAAAGTAAAAACCTTAATTAGCAGTAATTTGGCAGCACTACACACTTGAGTCACACAGACTTGCGTTTAGTCAGAAGAACATAATAAACACTGATGGTGTAGTATTTTGCTGCGCTTTAGATTAAGAAATGTATTTGCAGATGTAAACAAAAATAAAATGAAAATGGAGTAAGTAAAGAAACACTCTTCAAAAGATTTCGAAATTCTTTAAATCCAGACCCAAACCAAAATTGTAAATAAATTTGATTCCAGACCACTGACGGTGTTATAAATGAATAAAATGAAACTCATTTGGTAAAATAAGTACAAAATCTTTGTGAGTGTCCGGGAGGTGCGGATATCAACATTATATGGGATGCATGTATTACGCTTGACAAAGTGGACATCGACTAATTCAATAAATGTTCAAAACAAATCATTAACTTGCACCATGAACACCGAATGAAAATTGGTGCGCCACAGTGGTTACAAAGGTTCACATCATCAAGATCGAAAGCGAACTGTGCGGGACGTTTAGCTAGGGATCCACTCCTAAAGAACAGAATGCATATATAATCGTGTTAGTGTAACGGAATGATGAGAACTGATGGAATGTGGTGGCATGCAACCGACTGCGAAATTGTGAATCTGGCTATCCTTTAAGGAGTAGCTGCAGACAATGCGATAAAATGTTTTATAGGCACGGAAAAAACCAAACATCTAGTGGCTGAGTTTGTCCACTAGTTCCACGTGGAATGAACTGCAATGTCACACACATTTTAGGTGGAATATTTTGCTCTAAATGAATATGTTTTTTATACGCAGATCAGGAATCACGCGAAAGCAAATTATTTTGATCAGCTATTGGCCACAAACAGTGCTAATAACATAGCTTTAGTTATATGCGAGTGCAGGCTTGCTACGAGGCGATGATGCTACTCGACTGACAACCCGTGAAGACTTCATATATAGCTGCAGTTGTCTTACATCCATTTTCCCGCTGTTGTTTGCTGTGAAGTAAAGATTCCCTACTGGCCTTGCAAGATCACGCACACGAGAAAGACTCATAGGGAGCAGAGAACCCCCAACTTCTCGCAGCACAATAAATAACTTTCCAGCCAATTTACCATTCAGATTAATAGTCGGCATAATTATATACGAATGCTTTAAGGCATTGAAGTTAGTTGATCTTGATACAAGTCTCTTGGTACCTCTAATTTCCGTGGTTCCTTTAATATGCATTTCCTCATCAAATCATGATTGGACAGAATTGAAAGTAAATTACTTTCTGAACGATGGGATAAGTCTTTTTACTTCATCTAGAAATTTTCCGGCTGATTGCGCAGTGGGCTGTGCATCGTCGAGTTGATGCTTTGTTTCTAATTTCCTTACCTTACATCTTCCAGTTCTGTAGCATTGTTTGAAGTTATGCAACCAACCACTGCTTCCCTTGAAATCACTGTAATCTATTTCGCCCGCAGTTTGACGTGCATAACATAATAGGTCACTAGCGTGCATGTTATGGAAATTTTATCGAGCATCCTTGAAACGCGCGAACACCGATTTTCGGTTTCGGTAGCAAGTGCGGCTTGTTCTACTTGACTATCCGTAGTTTTTTTATGCACTACGAAGTCATATTGCTGCGGATTTATTCGACATCTGTTCATAATTTTTTTTTTTTTTTTTACTGTGCTGCGGAGGATCTTCCCTCTAAGCACTCATGTTTAACACCCGCTCCTTGGACAACGATTTTACTTTACAGCCTTGCTCTGTAGACGCGATTTGTGGCTCCCTATTGGACAAGGGTAATGAACTTCATGGCTCGACAGGTGTCTCAGTATGACTTTCACTTAAGCACGTAACGTCATCATTGCACTCATCATGTACACTGTCCGCACAGTCGAGCATATACGACAACACAAATTCCATTGACTCATCTTGTAAAAACGCTAATATTTCATATGTCGCTTCTTTCTCACTCTGCGAAATTCCTTGTGTCCCTTTATGACTAAATGTGAACTTCAGCGACTGTTATTGTAGATATAACGCAAAGTTTGCTTTGTTTATCGTTGTCATTGCTGAGCTCCCTATCAACACCAGTAGCACTGTAACGCTATCGTGAGTTATCGCAGCCTCATACTGTGCTCGTCACTGAATATCTTCACTCCCGCCCCCTGTTGCTATTAGCAACCAATATTTTGGATGCACGGTAGACAATATGTGGGGTTTTGAATGCTTATACATCATTTGGCTTTTGCGACCTCGCAAAGAATTACACTAGGTCCAGGAAATATCACTCGTGTGGAAAGCAAATAGCTTATTTACGCACAATTTGTTGCATATAGTGGAAGTGTGTGAACAGGCAGATTTCGTCGATCTATATTTTCGGAAGTTCTTATGCTTTGTTGCAAGGTGTCGCTTGCTTTAATCTTAAATGTGCCTCTGAGTGAAGCTACTCGTGTACCACCACAATAAAATAAGAGCAGTGAATAGTAGAGAGAGTATGAATGAGAACAGCGGCATATTTAAGTTTACATAAAATTAAAAGTTTTATTAAACCTTTAATAACTACAACTAGCTGATAAATCTTATTCAAAAAATACAAACACAAATGAGATAGGCAATCACGTTTGATAGGTAGAGCATACGTTGGGGTGGAAGTTACACGACTTCTCCCCTGAATGTATCCCTTTTACAACGCAGTCTGACTGTTTACATGATTCCACTGGGCGGCGGTTCTAGGCGCTACAGTCTTGAACCGCGCGACCGCAGGTTCGAATCCTGCCTCCGACTTGGATGCGTGTGATGTCCTTAGGTTAGTTAGGTTTAAGTAGTTCTAAGTTCTAGGGGACTGATGACCTTAGAAGTTAAGTCCCATAGTGCTCAGAGCCATTTGAACCATGATTCCACTGTGAGGCCCCAACTCTATTCAAATGGAATCTATTACGATCAACTAACCCACAAACTATGCTTCACCTACGAACAGGGAGCTGTGAATATCATTTAATAACGCTACACCGATGCAGCAGTACTTTACGCTTTCACCTTGATTCAGGCGGCAGCGGAAAACGGCGCACCCCGGGTGAGAAGAAGTGCGCTTCGGCAGCTGCAATGTTGTGACGCGTCCACGAAAATTTTCAAACTACGCGGTCTGACGTTCTGATTATCAGAACGCAGGGAACTTCCCTATCAGGGCCCTGAAATCCCAGCAGATTTCAGTGAGAGGTGCATCCGTTTGTTGGTCTGACCAGACAAATTTGATTAGCAGGCATGACGGTGCGTGCTGGAACTAAAAAGCGTCAGACGGCCGACATAGGACGAGTAAGTTCACTCTCGCGACACACGATATGTCCGAGGTAATACGCAGTTCCACTGTCAGTACACTTGGAAACTACCACGAGCTCTTAGTACATCACAAGAGACAGGCCACAAATCTCACCCACCAGGCAAAAACCTGAAGGTTGTAATACTTTCATGCCGATGTGCTCTTTGACCATTTATTATTGTATGTATACTTTCTTTTTATTAATTTGTTTATTTTGCTGTATTATCAATTATGTGTATTATGGAATTATCGCTAAGTAATCGCTGAGGGAATGTTAGGGAAACGTTAGGTTTTTGTCAACGAATAACTATCGTTGGAGTAGCGGCGTCTCTGGACGCGGGAGGATGTGACGTCAGAGCGCGCGCTGCACAGAGACAGAACTCTGGTGTGAGACTTGGTGAAGTGCGGACGCCTGGATGGCGTGCACTGTACTGGAGGAGTGATTGTTTAGCGGCACGTGGCAAGTGATGAGCGTGGGCGGTGGAAATATTGGCCGCAGCAACATCAAGAACCCGCCACGCCAATATCATTGCCAATTAACTCCCGTGCTCGCTAATTATCATGGAAAGGAGCCAGCAGCAGTATCGTCGTCAGCAACTTTGTCACAGCGAAAATGGACTGAAGTAAGATTGCTGCATCACAGCTTATTGTCAGCTAGTTTTGTAACGGCGTTACTCAGCCTTCTGGTGTATTGCGAGTGAATAATTACCATAGTTTAATCAAAACTGTTTACCCGTGATTCTCCTAAAATCATTCACCAAGTATGTTCCTGTCCTGCCCTATTGTTCCAATAATCCGAGTACCGCTTATAAAAAACAAAAATTGCAGTGCCAGTTACTTTTGCTTATGAACTAAATGATTCAGTTATATTAAAGCTTTGAACTTAAAGCATTCAGTAATTTCAGTCTCACTAACTTTAAATTTGAACTTTAATCTGAGGCGATGTAATTGTTGCAAATAGTAAATCAATTAATCAAATTAAAATGATTCACGGCACTATGAACAATAGCACCTACTAGAATTAACGAGTGAGTGCAAATATCAGTGATTATTGAAATTTGTTGTTAGTAAAGTTATGGTTCACATGTTGACTTACAGTCGTGCTAAAGTATAATAATTACCTTTCGATACAGCAATTATCAATTTCTACTTCCCTGTTCAGAAGTCAATAGAGTTTCTTTTAATTATTTTTTGCCATTTTCCAAAATTCATATGAAAATAGTAGACGTTATTGTGAGGTAGCGCCATTGTCACTTACAACAGTAAGTAACCATTAAGCTAAGTGTTATCTTGTATGTTTTCAAAATTTCAGCTGTATTAGTTAATCATATTTCGAGAGCAAACTATTTTCTTTCTCTCTTTATTACGTAAATGTTTCAATTGTTTTTGCTAACGTGCGTGCAGCCCTCTGTTGCCGCGCGTGTTCGAGTAATTCTTGACATTGACTGTTCGGCTCATTAATTCACCTACCGAACATAAATTTTGCCCAATTTAGCTACAATTATTTCAGTAACTCTTATTATTCTGTTCCGATCCACGCGGTACCCCTTCTCGTTGGCACAATACGTCAATCATAGCAGAAACCTTTCGAACAATCGTGCTAAATTTTACAGTAATTAAGTAGGCGGAATAAGTTGTCCTAGAAAGCATCTTGTTGTTAACCGCCCCCTCATTTGTCGAATTTATGTTGAATCTTCGGAACGTTAGCCTTTTCAAAATTTTATTCCATTTGTTTAGGCACATGCTTACACGGTCATATATTTCTAACATTTTCGATAGAATAGGGAAGGGGGACGTTACAAGCTCAGCACCAGGAGACGACCAGAAGACGAAGACGCCAAAAGAATCACAACCACTTTCCAGGAGCCGAATTAGCAAAACGAAATCGGCGCCACAAACCAGTCGAACCTATTCGCTGAACCTCCCCTCTTGACTGTTCTGTTGGCCTGGCAGCCTATACAGACGCGGCACCAGGGTTCGCACGCTGGGGTAGCAAACCTCTGCTTTGCATATCATGAGAGGACAATATCTGAAAGAAAGAAGATTTTAGGCTAGGGAGGCGCCGTTTCAGCAGTAAGCATTGCCATATTTTGGCAAAATACTTAGACAAAACTCGTTTACAGAGTGGGCTAGTCTTTCCAGACCATTTCCAGGCTCTGAAAGAAGGCTGTTAAGCTTTCCAGAAAGTTGTGCCTTTGAAATACATGTTTTTGCCGCTCACTAAAAGAACCTGGCGATCTTCTGGCATCAGGGGCAGTTACAGACTTACCTCCACTAGACACATACCAGACTCACCCTGCCCGTATCTTCCCAGCTTCTAACATGACAATGCACGGAGTTTTATGACTTTCCCACGGTTTGCACAAAAGCTCAGTTTACACCAATCCTCTTAAGTGGCTTCCTCCTCCCTCTTTCAGCCACATGCCTGTTTTCTCTGACTGACTGGCGCCTGGCCCAGGTAATATGTTTTGCACACCGGCGATCTTCTGTCTGTCCCTGAGCGGAGGAGGACAGTGCTTCAGTCAGAAGTCCCTCTGTTGGCATGAACCACAGAGTTCTGCTTCCCAAAATCACTCTCACGGCCAGATCACTGCCCTCAGTATTTACAGACCCCAATTCATGTCGTTCCCTGTTCTCAGTCGGCCTCTGCTACGCCCCCCGCCCCCCCCCCCCCCCCCTCCCCAGGTACAGGCTCTCTACAGGTTATACATGCAGTTGCAAGAACTTTGTGCCCACAGTTTCCTCATGTAGAAAATGTTACTAGGCGCACGTAGCAAATGTAGTACCGGGAACCACTGAGACCATGTCCTACGAGATGACTGTTAATCTCCCTGACACTCTTGTTAAAGTTAAAGAGTGGCTTGCCAGCTCTCACTTTCTACCCTGTAACCACGATACGATCATGTGAAGTTGATTGATTGCTAGAAAAGTTCGTTAATACTGCATGGCAAATATTCGCAACAAAAAAAACATCATAAATGGCGACTTCATATACAAATTATTTGTAACGAAACTCAGATCGATATACCGTGTTGAATGACAGCAACTCATGAAGGTTCCTGCATATTTTAAATACTTAAATGATTACAAAGCTATATGCAATCGAACGAGCAAGCTGTAGTAGGGAAGCTGAATGATACACCTAGATGTGATGGATCTAGGACATCCTGTGCAAGACGCTAGATTGACCGCCAAATGTTCTAGTGATTGTATTTCTTATAGAAATTGGGCTGACAGCAGAACAAGTGAGCTGGCAGTAGATGTTGAATGAGCTTGGAGACTGGTTTCTGATCGGAAACTTGAATAATAACCTTTCGAAAGGGGACGACGTTGCTCACGTGATAACAGAAGTGGTATCTGAGATGGATGTTGTAACAGCTACTGTTCTGAAAACGAGGTTCTTTCAACAGACTGTGTATAAAACTTTTTATCTTTCACACTACCAGTTTCAGTCATTGCCCATTCTCAAGTGTGTCTGAAAACATAGCGACACCCTGCTGCAGAAATCAGTTACACACAACTCATGTAGCCAATTGGCCACAAGGATAATATTTACCTCTAGTAACGTAGACTATGTGGCTACATCGTTGTCATTAACATCCACTGTTATTTTTTATCTTAATCATTCTCTGTGCGTGCATGGCTATTTAAGACACCTAACAAGTTTGTTTTGCCACAGTTGATTGTTAAAGTCGTTTTACACTAAAGATGTGGACATATTTTCACATATTTTCCTACGATACTTACCAGTATACTACATTTGAGATTCGACATTATATTAGATCGATTAAAAATTTTATGCTGAATATATATGATGTAAAAGTTTATGTTCAGTCCATGAAATATGTTAAAATTCAAATAAAAATAGTCTATGTCTCGTTTCCAGATTTTTACCTCGAACAGATCCATGAAGAAAGCATGCTTCCAAATTCGTGTTTCTCATGTTTAGTACATACGCATAACAAAACCCCCTTACTTGTACCACTCTGAGCTCCACTTGACTGTCTTCATCCTCTATACTTTACTTATGCATTTAATTTCTCGTCTCCTTGCATATATTTTTGACGTCCCGAAGAATGATGTAAAACCATTGTCAGAGATGTTGTTGCTTAGCATGAATATCGAATTCAGTCTTTTCTCATCGCGTTATCATAAGTTTCCTTCTTCTCTGTTTTGTGCCACTCTTCGTTTCCTTTGTCACTGGTGTGTCAGTTGTTTGTTTTAAAAGTAGCAGTAATTGAACCCAAAGATACAGTTAATGAACTCGGTTTTACGTTGTTGGACACACAGAGCTCGTTGATGAGAATATAAACCACGTTAGTTGTTGAAGTAATAATTCTTCCTCGTCCTTTGATCACTCGCTTAAAGTTTCCACACAATGTATGCATAAAGTACCAGTGAGACCACCGACTCTGTTCCAAGACTGAGGCTTCTGTTGGTAGTCGAGGTATTTCTACGGATGTAGTGCATTGTAGCAATCCTTACAGCGTACAAAACAACAGTCGAAGAGGAGACTGTGCTAAGTTATTGTGTGTGATTGTGACATGTGTTTTTTACAGTGATCACGTGGAGATCACCAACAGTGAAAGTAAGTTATTGTATCATAAATTTGGGTTTCTACTACAGATTTTATGAATCGCTTAGAAATGAAACCACTGTAGCAGTATGTACTTTTCATGTAAATTTATTAAATTTAAGTCTGATTTAGGACCACAATTTGTTTTAGGCATTATGAATTCATGGAAGTTACGAGATCTGGGGTTGTATTCAGGAAAAACGCTAAATTGCTTTCAGATACATCGCATGAAATGATGGATGGACCGGAAACTGTGTCGGTGTTTTCTTTTAAAACAATTGACTGTTTACATTTTTGCCGATCCCTCCTTGTATTCGTTGCTTTCTATAATGATAAAGGCCAATTTCGTGAAAAATTTTAAAATTAATTTTTTATATTGTTTGGACTCAAAGGGTTGATGTTGTCTACTGTAGCTGCTGGTAAACCTATAGGAATGTGAGGTCTTGCTGACTCAGCGGAGGAGAGCCTCTGAAGGTGTCCAGCACTGTCCAGGGAGAAACGTCAGGAACAGAAGAGTTTCTTGGACCACGACCTCACATCCCGAAAGGTTTACAAACAGCTATGTCATCGTGTCGTGAAAGCCTTCATTGTATGAGGGTATTGTAAAACAACAAATGTTGGTGGATCATCCAATTCGACAATCTTATGAACTGTTGCTAGTTGTGTCAACTCCCATATGGGGCACTCATAAGCAGAGGAAACCTGCAAATGACATAAAACTGCGTAAGGACCAATGACATAGGTCTCCTGGTGGCCAGAAGCCGACCTCGAAATCACCATTTATAGTTGCCGTGCAAATTTTCGCTGCAGCGATACGTAACTTAATAAGCCTTTCGTCGAGTCGGTCCACTCGTAGAAGCGTCGGTTTTACGGCAAGAGTAACAATAGCTCCGCACAGCGACCCGCCCGCTCGACAGACCTGCTAACTTGTTCGGTGCCCCCGGGGCCATTCTTCGCGAAGCAGCTGGAAGCCTTCCAGCCCGCCACGGCGGTGTAAGGACACAGCGGCCGGACTTTTTGCCCCCATCGTCGGCAGCAGAGCAGAGCGCCGGCGGCTCTGGATTTATTCGCCCGCAGAGAGCAAGAAGATAGCGCGAACCTACCGCGGGGGCCAAATTAAAGTCCTCGTATTAATGTATGGATATATCGCCGCGCAGCTCCACGGCCAGCCCAGCACAGTCCGGCTACGAGATTGCGGACATTTTTATGCAGATATAAATCTCGCACTCCCGAGGAAAGAATGGAGGGGTCGGCGGTCTGCAATGCATCTTCCCGCTGATTTTTACACACGCTACGCACAGTACAGCGAGCCGCAGTGGGCTCCTGAAATCCACCGAAGGAGATCAGCCGGTCGATAGAAAAGAGGGCAGAAATCGAGACGGGAGGAGCAGTGAGTGAAGTGGTTTCATGATCGCGATTGGGTTATTACGCTTTCCGGTCACACATGAAACAATTTTGAGCAGCTTTCCTTACTTTCAGCAAATTTCTTTTGCATTTCTGACCGCGCGTTCTTATACGAGAAATAGTTTCGCTTTTTTAGGTGAGATATTCCCGAAGAATAGGTCCACAAATACGTTACAAGGAAATTGTGGCGGCGCGTTGCATTGCAAAGTTCCACTAAGATCGTGGTGAATCTCTTCTCACACGCAAGCTTCCTTAAAAATTAGTGAAATGCAGTTCTCACCAGGAAAAAGCTATAAAAAACAGCTGTACAGTTCGTGACCACAAGTCGCACTAAAATTGGTTTGTCGGTTGGAGGAATAGTTCAATGAAAGAATTTATGTGCGTAAAATTTCGCTCTATTACGGTAAGCTTACATGCACCAGTTACTACCAAGCCTTACTCTAAGCTGTACAAAGTCTGAAAAGTCCACACGCTAACAATATTCGTAACCGTAGCCAGTTTATGGTAATTATTAACGTCACTTCCCAGAAAGTTTACAAACGGATTGTTGCTTTCAGAATAGCTCGCTCAAACGTTGCTATAATCAGTCTCACGTAACAAAATGTTCACGTTCGAGTAAGCAACAAGTCACGCGGAATTTAATTATTTAAAATGTCATCAAACTTTCTGAATTTCCCACCGTCCATTAAATCGAACTCTCTTCCACACTTTACGGCACTTCTCGAACATTTTGGTACCGATCTATCACAATATTAATAATTTTCATCGAAATACACATCAGTATGCGATCCACCTCACAAAATAAGCTATTAGTTCCTCAAAAAAGGCTCGAATATGATGATTTCTGACTGGCAGAGAAAGATCGCAGCGTATCGGAAAGCAGCATCAAACCCTCTCAATCCCACCCATATGTACAGAACCAATCAAAATTTGTTACTGAATCAGAACATTAAATAACGGTAAACAAATTTTGTAAAACCACAAATATAAAATTAATTCTCTCTTAACAAAACTACTTTACCGAAATCGTAATCTCATTTCCCTAGTACCATAAACTGACGAAATAGTTTGCAACAAGTTTCCCGGTAAGAATGACTAACACACACGTCATTCTCGAACATTCCCCACGGGACCAGTTACTTTAATGTATAGTATGAAAACTTTACAGGAAATATTATTTCACGTTCACACTTTTATTCACTCTTATGACTAAGCACAATTACAGTAGTAATGAATTAACAATTAAACCATCACGACTGGATACAAAAATGACAATATTTTGACTCCAGCTCAAACAGTGTCCATCAGCTAGTGATCTCTACAAAGGAACTACATATACACCGGCATATGATGTAACCTGTCCTGCGCGTGACTAATACTACACGTCTGTCCACTGCTGCAGCGATCTCAATAGGCACGATGCAACGCGGTACGCGTCAAAGTACTTGTAAAAAAAACTGTTTGGTAAATACATTGCTTTGGTAAATACATTACTCTCCAACACTTAAGAACGAGACAGATTAAGTGATATAACGCATTAAGTACTCGGTGAAAATGAATATAAGTGAAGTAGCGTGTTTCCAATGGACTCTCAGCCGTACACAAAAAGTTAGACAAGGTGTGAGGTCACCGTGACTATAGCGCCATATGGAACTGGCTCCACAACACGAGTCGGCCGAAGTAACAGAAAGAGACAGTGTGTGTCAATCAGTGAGCAGTTACGGCGCTCTCCGGTGGTGTTCCTCATAACTTGACGGCCCGGAGTCTAAGTCTGGATGACTTCACACGGGGAAAAGTCATCGTAAAATTGGAGGATGGACAAAATGTGCCGAGTCTAGCCCAGGAGTATACCTACTATTGCTCACAGCATTGTTTCACGTTCGTGGGGAGCTTCCCGAGCCACAGATGCTGCTGCCCGAAGGAAAGAAGGTGGTCAACCAAAGTCGGCTGAAGCAGCAGGTGACGCCTAAATTATGCAACTGGCAGGAAGGATACAGCAACAAACAGGACCGCGAGGCACACAGCCTCACGCGCCACAGTGGAACGTTCTATTCCGTTGAGATCCGCACAGCGACGGCTCTGTTTGCGGTGGTGGTAACTGGGCCAATGAGAAATGGATCGCCTGATCTCCTGTTAGGGCAGATTCGTGCGGCGAGAGGTGTGAACAGGGAATGTGCACAGGACCACAGTCGAACATGAGCGTTTTTGTGGTCCTGGTGTTATAGTGCGGGGAAGCATAATGTTGCGTGGGCGTATTGACCTCCAAATATTTGAACACAGTACTCTCACCGGCTTACGTTATTATGAAACTCTACTACTTCGTCCTGCCGGCCGGTGTGGCCGTGCGGTTCTAGGCGCTTCAGTCTGGAACCGCGTGACAGCTACGGTCGCAGGTTCGAATCCTGCCTCGGACGTGGATATGTGTGATGTCCTTAGGTTAGTTAGGTTTAAGTAGTTCTAAGTTCTAGGGGACTGATGACCACAGATGTCAAGTCCCATAGTGCTCAGAGCCATTTGAACCATACTTCGTCCTATGCGTCTTTTCATGAGTGCATTCGGTCTTTACTTCACTTTTGTGGAGAACAAACACTCGTCAGCATCAGACAGTGAAGTTCGAGCACCTCTTGGAACACGAGGGTATTCGGTGAGTGGCTGATCTGCCTGTTCCCCCTAAAAATGGTTCGAATGTCTCTCAGCACTATGGGACTTAACATCTTAGGTCATCAGTCCCCTACTTAAACCTAACTAACCTAAGGACATCACACGCATCCATGCATGAGGCAGGACTCGAACCTGCGACTGTAGCAGTCGCGCGGTTCCGTACTGAAGCGCCTAGAACTGCTCGGCCACCACGGCCGGCCGTTCCCCCTACTTAAATCCCATCGATCAAGTGTAGGATGCATTTGGGGGACGTACTGCGGCATGACCACATGCACAAACAGCGGCGAGTTTCTCTCGTGGCTGAGCCATTCTCCTGGCTTTCTGAACCCAGTATGAGCCTTTGAGGTGCGCTTCCTGCGGCATCCGGTTGCTGTTCGAGGTGCATATTATGATGGCCATCCTCCAAGGAGCTTTCTGCCGCCTGGTATCGCGTATGCCGTTCTGTTCCGTTACATACGCCCTTGGACGTCTGGAGTTCATTCCTGGAGGAGGGAACTTCCTTCCTTTGTTCCTGTAGTAGTTCCAAATCATCCTTGAAAGTTCCTATATCTGCCAAGATCAGCAGAATCTTGAAGAGACACAATATCTGCCCACCTAACAAGATAAAGACGCTCCTTGGAACTGTCAAGGATTATTTGGGGTTAAGGAAACCTGGTGTTTACCGTCTACCCTGTGAGTGTGGGATGTCTTACATCGGTCAAACTATCAGAACAGTTGAAATAAGATGTAAAGAACACCAGAGAAATACCAGGCTACGGCAGGTAACTAAATTTGCAATAGCAGAACATTGCCTGGACCTTGAGGACACCATGGATTATGACAAAACCAGGATCCTGGTTCAGACCCCGAGATTCTGGGCTAGTGTCATCAATGAATCGATTGAAATCAATATGGCGGAGAACTTGATCAACCGGGAAGCAGATATCAGCTTAGTACTGCGTGGAATCCTGCTTTGGATCTACTACAGAAACAACGTAAGAAAGTTCCCTCCTCCAGGAATGAACTACAGACGTCCAAGGGTGTAAGTAAAGGAACAACAGAACGGCATACGCGATACCAGGAGACAGCAAGCTCCTTGGAGGACGGCCATCATAATATGCACCTCCAACATCAACCGGATGCCGCAGGAAGCGCACCGCACTGGCGCATACCGAGTTCAGAAGGCCAGGAGAATGGCTCGGCCACGAGAGAAACCCGCCGCTGTCGCGGACAGCATAAGGACCGTCAACAGAGCCATGATAGTGCTAGGATCGAGCCTATGGGGCGCGGACCCAATACGTAACGACTTGGGATGTCCGCTACCTTAAAAGAGAGCCGCAACGGGCGCGGACCGAACATGGAGCGCCTAGAGACTGATATCACCGCCAGAAGTGGCCACAGTGGGCGCGGACGTCATAGGGAGCGCCACACACCGCCCAGGCATAAATATGGGACAAGGTCAGCTCGTCAACCAGTCTCAGGGAACACCTGATGAAGTCGCAGAGTTACGACGTCGAAATATCGTGTTGGGAGGACGCGGACCACCGGCAGTACAGCCGATTCCACGAGATGACGACATATCGCCGGGAAAGTCTTAGAAATTATAGTTCCATCGTTGTTTGCGAACATGAAGTCCTGTTTGTCCTGTTCCAGAGGTTGCCCCTCAGTCTGCAAGATCCGGGCGGTCGCCGAGGGTGGGCTTACTGGTAGTTGGGAGCTCCAACGTCAGGCGCGTAATGGGGCCCCTTAGGGATATGGCAGCAAGAGAGGGGAAGAAAACCAATGTGCACTCCGTGTGCATACCGTCAACAGATGTAAAAAGGGTCCTTCCGGATGCCATGAAGAGTACAGGGCGCACCCATCTGCAGGTGGTCGCTCATGTCGGCACCAATGATGTGTGTCGCTATGGATCCGAGGAAATCCTCTCTGGCTTCCGGCGGCTATCTGATTTGGTGAAGACTGCCAGTCTCGCTAACGGGATGAAAGCAGAGCTCACCATCTGCAGCATCGTCGACAGGACTGACTGCGGACCTTTGGTACAGAGCCGAGTGGAGGGTCTGAATCAGAGGCTGAGACGGTTCTGCGACCGTGTGGGCTGCAGATTCCTCGACTTGCGCAATAGGGTGGTGGGGTTTCGGGTTCCGCTGGATAGGTCAGGAGTCCACTACACGCAACAAGCGGCTACACGGGTAGCAGGGGTTGTGTGGCGTGGACTGGGCGGTTTTTTTAGGTTAGATGGCCTCGGGCAAGTACAGAAAGGGCAACAGCCTCAAAGGGTGCGGGGCAAAGTCAGGACATGCGGAGACCAAGCAGCAATCGGTACTGTAATTGTAAACTGTCGAAGCTGCGTTGGTGAAGTACCGGAACTTCAAGCGCTGATAGAAAGCACCGAAGCTGAAATCGTTATAGGTACAGAAAGCTGGCTGAAACCAGAAATAAATTCTGCCGAAATTTTTACAAGGGCACAGACGGTGTTTAGAAAGGATAGATTGCATGCAACCGGTGGTGGCGTGTTTGTCGTTGTTAGTAGTAGTTTATCCTGTAATGAAGTAGAAGTGGATAGTTCCTGTGATTTATTATGGGTGGAGGTTACACTCAACAACCGACCTAGGTTAATAGTTGGCTCCTTTTACAGACCTCCCGACTCAGCAGCATTAGTGGCAGAACAACTGAGAGAAAATTTGGAATACGTTTCACATAAATTTTCTCAGCATGTTATAGTCTTAGGTGGAGATTTCAATTTACCAGATATAGACTGGGACACTCAGATGCTTAGGACGGGTGGTAGGGACAGAGCATCGAGTGACATTATACTGAGTGCACTATCCGAAAATTACCTCGAGCAATTAAACAGAGAACCGACTCGTGGAGATAACATCTTGGACCTACTGATAACAAACAGACCCGAACTTTTCGACTCTGTAAGTTCAGAAAAGGGAATCAGTGATCATAAGGCCCTTGCAGCATCCCTGAATATGGAAGTTAATAGGAATATAAAAAAAGAGAGGAAGGTTTATCTGTTTAGCAAGAGTAATAGAAGGCAGATTTCAGACTACCTAACAAAAAATGGTTCAAATGGTTCTCAGCACTATGGGACTTAACTTCTAAGGTCATCAGTCGCCTAGAACTTAGAACTACTTAAACCTAACTAACCTAAGGACATCACACACATCCATGCCCGAGGAAGGATTCGAACCTGCGACCGCAGTGGTCACGCGGCTCCTGACTGAAGCGCCTAGAATCGCTCGGTCACACCGGCCGGCGACTATCTAACAGATCAAAACGAAAATTTCTGTTCCGACACTGACAATGTTGAGTGTTTATGGAAAAAGTTCAAGGCAATTGTAAAATGCGTTTTAGATAGGTACGTGCCGAGTAAAACTGTGAGGGACGGGAAAAACCCACCGTGGTTCAACAACAAAGTTGGGAAACTACTGCGAAAGCAAAGAGAGCTTCACTCCAAGTTTAAACGCAGCCAAAACCTCTCAGACAAACAGAAGCTAAACGATGTCAAAGTTAGCGTAAGGAGGGCTATGCGTGAACAGTTCAGTGAATTCGAAAGTAAAATTCTATGTACCGACTTGACAGAAAATCCTAGGAAGTTCTGGTCTTACGTTAAATCAGTAAGTGGCTCGAAACAGCATATCCAGACACTCCGGGATGATGATGGCATTGAAACAGAGCATGATACGCGTAAAGCTGAAATACTAAACACCTGTTTCCAAAGCTGTCTCACAGAGGAAGACCGCACGGCAGATCCTTCTCTAAATTCTCGCACAAACGAAAAAATGGTTGACATCGAAATAAGTGTCCAAGGAATAGAAAAGCAACTGGAATCACTCAACAGAGGAAAGTCCACTGGACCTGACGGGATACCAATTCGATTCTACACAGAGTACGCAAAGAACTTGCCCCCTCTTCTAACAGCCGTGTACCGCAAGTCTCTAGAGGAACGGAAGGTTCCAAATGATTGGAAAAGAGCACAAGTAGTCCCAGTTTTCAAGAAGGGTCGCCGAGCAGATGCGCAAAACTATAGACCTATATCTCTGACATCGATCTGTTGTAGAATTTTAGAACATGTTTTTTGCTCGAGTATCATGTCGTTTATGGAAACCCAGAATCTACTATGTAGGAATCAACATGGATTCCGGAAACAGCGATCGTGTGAGACCCAACTCGCTTTATTTGTTCATGAGACTCAGAAAATATTAGATACAGGCTCCCAGGTAGATGCTATTTTCCTTGACTTCCGGAAGGCATTCGATACAGTTCCGCACTGTCGCCTGATAAACAAAGTAAGAGCCTACGGAATATCAGACCAGCTGTGTGGTTGGATTGAAGAGTTTTTAGCAGACAGAACACAGCATGTTGTTATCAATGGAGAGACGTCTACAGACGTTAAGGTAACCTCTGGCGAGCCATAGGGGAGTGTTATGGGACCATTGCTTTTCACAATATATATAAATGACCTAGTAGATAGTGTCGGAAGTTCCATGCGGCTTTTCGCGGATGATGCTGTAGTATACAGAGAAGTTGTAGCATTAGCAAATTGTAGCGAAATGCAGGACGATCTGGAGCGGATAGGCACTTGGTGCAGGGAGTGGCAAGTGACCCTTAACATAGATAAATGTAATGTATTGCGAATACATAGAAAGAAGGATCCTTTATTGTATGATTATACAATAGCGGAACAAACACTGGTAGCAGTTACTTCTGTAAAATATCTGGGAGTATGCGTGCGGAACGATTTGAAGTGGAATGATCACATAAAATTAATTGTTGGTAAGGCGGGTATCAGGTTGAGATTCATTGGGAGAGTCCTTAGAAAATGCAGTCCATCAACAAAGGAGGTGGCTTACAAAACACTCGTTCGACCTATACTTGAGTATTGCTCATCAGTGTGGGATCCGTACCAGATCGGGTTGACGGAGGAGATAGAGAAGATACAAAGAAGAGCGGCGCGTTTCGTCACAGGGTTATTTGATAAGCGTGATAGCGTTACGGAGATGTTTAGCAAACTCAAGTGGCAAACTCTGCAAGACAGGCGCTCTGCATCGCGGTGTAGCTTGCTGTCCAGGTTTCGAGAGGGTGCGTTTCTGGATGAGGTATCGAATATATTGCTTCCCCCTACTTATACCTCCCGAGGAGATCACGAATGTAAAATTAGAGAGATTCGAGCGCGCACGGAGGCTTTCAGACGGTCGTTCTTCCCGCGAACCATACGCGACTGGAACAGAAAAGGGAGGTAATGACAGTGGCACGTAAAGTGCCCTCCGCCACACACCGTTTGGTGGCTTGCGGAGTATAAATGTAGATGTAGATGTAGAATGACTGTAAATGGTCTGCAAGTGGCCAGACATAACCATTTCCAATCAATCAACTGTTAGATTGTACCAGAGGATCCAGTCCATTCCATGTAAACACAGCCCGCACCATTATGGAGACACCACCAGCTTGCACAGTACCTTGTTGACAACATGGATTAGTTGGGCCTGCACCACATTCTAACCTTACTGTCAGTTCTTACCAACTTAAATAGGCACCCGTGTGACCACTGTTTTCCAGTCGTCTAGGGTCCAACCGATATGGTCACGAGCCCAGCAGAGACGCTGCAGGTAATGTCGTCCTGTTTGCAAGGGCACTCGCATCTGTCGTCTGCTGTCATACCCCATTAACGCCAAATTTCGCCACACTGTCCTAAAGTTTGTACTTCCCACATTAATTTCTGCGTTATTTCACGCAGAGCAACTGATTGGTTAG
Source organism: Schistocerca piceifrons (assembly GCF_021461385.2). Classification (NCBI taxonomy): domain Eukaryota; kingdom Metazoa; phylum Arthropoda; class Insecta; order Orthoptera; family Acrididae; genus Schistocerca; species Schistocerca piceifrons. The sequence continues at coordinate 88,433,687 of NC_060141.1, forward strand.
CACTGAAAACTCTACGCAAACGACGCTGCTTGTGGATGTTAAGGGAAGCTCCTCAACCAATGCGTTATTGCTCGTAAAAGGTAGTACTGAAATTTTTTATTCTCGGCGCACTCTAGACACTGTGGATCTCGGAATACTGAATTCCTTAACTATTTCCGAAATGAATGTCCCATGCATCAAACTCCAACTACCATTCTGCGTTCAAAATCAGTTAATTGCCGTCGTGAGGCTATAATCACGTCGGAAACCGTTTCACATGCTTCACCTGAGTACAAATGACAGCTCTGCCAATGCACTACCATTTTATGCCTTGTGTATGTGATACTGCCGCCATCTGTGTAATGCGTATCGCTATCCCAGGCTTCTAACACATCAATGTACCGTAGCAGTTCATTCTAGGAATGGTCCTAGTTTCATCGAGCTATGCTACTTAGCAGTGACTCATTATGCGAAATTACTTTCATCCTTACGTTTTGCACACCAGCGTAGCTTCAATTTACATCTGCAAGTAGGTTTTGCAAGCCACTATGCGAGGAACAGTAGAAGAATACTGTACCACGCCGCAAGAGGTATCAAATGAAGATTGTCCTGCCCATTTCCGCTTTATCAATGGGCGGCAACATTTTATTTTTGTCCCTGTAGCACCATGCTACAGTGCATACTACACACATCAAAAAAACTTTTGCACCACCTCGGTTCCAAGAGTTTCGGAATCTGAACAGAAAAATTGGAATAGAGATCAACATAAACATCATTCCTGCCCTTTTTATTGCTCATGAAAACCAAACATTGCATGTTGTACCACCATACAGCGAGACGTTCAGAGGTGATAGTCCAGATTGCTGTACACACCGGTACCTCTAATACCCATTAGTACGTCCTCTTGCATTGATGCGTGCCTATCAAGTCGTGGCATACTATCCACAAGTTCATCAAGGCACTGTTGATCCAGACTGTACCACTCCTCTGCGGCGATTCGGTGTAGATCCCTCAGAGTGGTTGCTGGGTCATGTCGCCAATAAACAGGCCTTTTCAATCTAACCCAGGCATGTTCGGTAGGGCTCATCTCTGGAAAACATGCTGGCGACTCTATTCGAGCGATGTCGCTATCCTGAAGGAAGTCATTCACAAGACGTGCATGATGGGGGCGCGATGTGTCGTCCATGAAGACGAATGCCTCGCCAACATGCTGCCGATACGGTAGCACTATCTGTCCGAGGATGGCATTCACGTATCGTACAGTCGTTACGGCGCCTTCCATGACCACCAGCGGCGTACGTCGGCCCCACATAATGCCACGCCAAAACAGCAGGGAACCTCCACCCTGCTGCACTCGCTGTACAGTGTGTCTAATGCATTGAGCATGACCGGGTTGCCTCCAAACACGTGTCCGAAGATTCTCTGGTTGAAGTCATATGCGACACTCACCGGTGAAGAAAACGTAATGCCAATCCTGAGCGGTCCAATTCGACGTTGTTGGGACCATCTGTATCGTGCTGCATGGTGTCGTGGTTGTAAAGATGGACCTCGCCATGGACGTCGGGAGTGAAGTTGCGCATCACGCAGCCTATTGCACACAGTTTTAATTGTAACACGACGTACTGTGGCTGCACGAAAAGCATTCTTCAACATGGTGGCTTTATTGACAGGGTTTCTCCGAGCCATAATCCGTAGGTAGCGGTCATCCACTGCAATAGTAGCCCTTGGGCGACCTCAGCGAGGCATGGCATCGACAGTTCCTGTCCCTCTATATCCCTCCATGTCCGAACAACATCGCTTTCGTTCACTCCGAGACGCCTGGACACTTCCCTTGTTGAGAGCCCTTACTGGCACAAAGTAACAATGCGGACGCGATCCAACCGCGGTATTGACCGTCGACGCATGGTTGAACTACAGACAACACGAGCGGTGTACCTCCTTCCTGGTGGAATGTCTGGAAATGATCAGCTGTCGGACCCCCTTCGTCTAATAGGAGTTGTTAATGCATGGTAGTTTACATCTTTGGGCGGGTTTAGTGACATCTCTGACCAGTGAAAGGGACTGTGTCTGTGATACGATATCCCCATTGAACGTCTATCTTCAAGAGTTCTGGGAACCGGGGGTGATGCACAACTACTATGGTGTTTGTAGTATATTAGGCACGAATATATAAAGATTGTAATAAAAACTTTCATATATCGCTTTAGGCAGTACATCTATGCCTATTACAGTTACGTAGAATTTCAGGAATAAATTCCAGTAATTTAATCTGTAGTTGTTCATCAAATATAAATGTATAAAAGGTGAAGATGGATCTGTGACGAAAATGACAACGATTGTCTACGATTTATCGTTGTCTTGGTTCTAAAACCTGCTCGGTAATCAGGAAACGTGGAAGTGTGGTTAAATGAATTAACAATCTATGGGAAGAAATAGGTGTGTGGAAAATGGATGTTTGCGTAAGTCCGTGTAGCGTGCTCTGCTAGTTTATGTTGTAAGGCAATCGCTCGCAATAAGAGGAAAATACGGGTTGGACTTCAAGCCTGGCACAAATTTTCGTATACCCCTTTATAGTTAAGTTGAATTTCAGGGTGAATTTCAATATTTGAATCTGTATGTCCCTACGAAATATGAATTAATTACTCCAGAGCTGCGGTAACTGTTCGTGATATCTTTCGACAGGGTGGCATGTGTTCTGTTAACCTAGTACGATTACAGCTCACAGTACTGGATGTTCCTCAAACTTTATACGTTGAAGTGAAGATTTTGAAATTAAAATTTTACCGAACATTATTTAACCAAAACCAAATCGTTCTCATGTTGTGAGAATAAAATCTCGTTTATGTACTATTTCATACGCAGTTTCCCCGTATGTAGGGATACTCCCGTTAACTACTTCTATAATGTGATCGCCTTACGTCGTATAGTGTGCTCTGTGTACAAGCTGTCCCATCGACTATCATCTACTATTTCGACACCGGTATCCAGACATCTGGAGCACAGCACTGTGTACTAGAGAAACATGGACTGTGGGGAAACCGGAACAGAAGAGAATGGAAACATTTGAGATGTGGTGCTATAGGCGAATGTTGAAAATTATTTAGACTGGTAAGTTACGAATGAGGAGATTCTGTGCAGAATCGGAGAGGAAAGGAATATGTGGAAAAAAAATGACAAGGAGAAGGGACAGGATGATAAGACATTTGTTGAGGCATTAGGGAATGACTTCCGTGGTACTAGAGGCAGCTGTAGACGGCAAAAACTGTAGAGAAAGACATAGACTGGAATACATACTGCAAATAATTGACGACGTAGGTTGGAAGTGCTACTCTGACATGAATAGGTTGGCACAGGAAAGGAATTGGTGGCGGGCCACATCAAACCAGTCAGAAAACTGATGCAAAAAAAATTCAACACCTAAAGAAGGGAATTTATACTGCAGTACTATGGGATCAGAGATTTCCCTACGTGTGAAGCTCCTCAAAGATGTAACTCTGAACTTCTGGCAGGCTGTATACTAATTTGCAGAGCATTAATATAAACTATTACATCAGTGAGGAAATATGATTTTATTTCGATGGCAAGCCTCTATATATCTCTCGTCCCGCTCTAGAATATGTTGATGCAGCATTCAGAGAAAATTTGGATCGGTGGAGACCACATATTTGGCCGCCAAAGTCTTCATATTTGAATCCTTTGCACTTTTCTTTGTTGAAGCGAAGTGGAAATTTTCGCGTGCGAGACACCTGAACTGTCCGAGAAAAATTTTCCTGCAAAGGCTACTGGCGCGGCAAAAAAGACCGCTATATATTCTTAATCGAGTGCCTCAGAACTGAGTATATAAAAGGACCAGAGACGAGTGGGGAATCATTTCTGCACAGAATAACTGTCCGTACCATATGGCCAGTTTCGTGCTACAGTGGACTGAGGAGCACGAGAAGGAATTCGTGAGGATGTCTTAGCCACCAAATTCTCCTTATTGACCACCATGGGACACACCTAGAACGCAGTCTGGCGCCAGTAATTTACAGGAATTATTTGACCTCAGCTGCCACCCATATCCGGAAACCTTCAAAGGACTTCTTGTATCCAAGCTACGCAGAATCGCTGGTGCATCTCCCCATTATGCAGGTGGTCATAATGTTCTGTTTCATAAGTGCAATTTCACAGATTTGGGTGTTGGAACCTACCAGCGGCCCATTCTTTCCTCTGGGAGGAGAACAATAAAAGTTCGAGGGTTCCATCTCGGTCCCACGAGCAGCTAGGAACTAGAAGTCCACCTAGACAGAGCCCCGCGTGCCTAGGTAAGCCTTATACAACTGAGGTGCGACAGGTTCCCGAGAGGTTGCCCGCTTGCGACTGTTCTACATCTACATGTACATTTATACTCTGCAAGCCACCCAACGGCGTGTGGCGGGGGGCAATTTACGTGCCACTGTCATTACTTCCCTTTCCTGTTCCAGACGCGTATGGTTCGCGGGAAGAACGACTGCCGGAAAGCCTCCGTGCGCGCTCAAATCTCTCTAATTTTACATTTGTGATCTCCTCGGAAAGTATAAGTAGGGGGAAGCAATATATTCGATGCCTCATCCAGAAACGCACCCTCTCGAAACCTGGACAGCAAACTACACCCCGATGCAGAGCGGCTCTCTTGCAGAGTCTGCCATTTGAGTTTGCTAAACATGTCCGTAACGCTATCACGGTTACCAAATAACCCTGTGACGAAACGCGCCGCTCTTCTTTGCATCTTCTCTATCTCCTCTGTCAGCCCGATCTGGCACGGATCCCACACTGATGAGAAATACTCAAGTATAGGTCGAACGAGTGTTTTGTAAGCCACCTCCTTTGTTGATGGACTGCATTTTCTAAGGACTCTCCCAATGAATCTCAACCTCGCACCCGCCTTACCAACAATTAATTTTATATGATCATTCCACTTCAAATCGTTCCGTACGCATACTCCCGGATATTTTACAGAAGTAACTCTACCAGTGTTTGTTCCGCTATCATATAATCGTACAATAAAGGATCCTTCTTTCTATGTATTCACTATACGTACATTGTTTTCATTGTTATTATTTCGTGAGATTAATATGGATAATGTGTTGTCTAACACATATTGGAATACGATATTGCAGTGCCTGTGTCGTCCCAAAGCAACCATCAACGCTATAATGGAGTGACGAAAATAAAAACTTTTGCCGGGCCGCGACTCAAACTCGGACTTCTTATTTATCGCGAGCTATTGCCTATCCGGGTGTGCTTCACGCCCACACCCGAACTTCAGTATCTTGTCAACCATGTGTTTAAAAATGCACTTGTACGTCCGTTATGTACATTCCAGTGCAGTGGAGACGTTTTTAATTGAAAGCCGCTTGCCCGGTTTCGTCGGATAAATACGGTATTGCAGTGACTGTGTTGCTCAAAACTATGATGCAATGTTCGAAGTAACAGGCATGGCGGCGACTCAAGCCATTATGAAACACGTGAAATGTATTCGCGTTTACTAATATGGACAACCGCACCTGTATAACGGAATGACGACAGTGAAGATTTATGCTGCACTGGGACTAGAGCCTTGAATTTCCATTTATCGTGAGCGGTCGCCTTACAGTTAGGCGATCCGATCATGATTCCGGAACAGAAACAAACTTCCATCAGTCGTCAGCCATTAATTTACAACCTGCACTCGTATATCCATTATCTGGCAGTGACGTATGCTCGGATAGCCTATGGTAAGGCGACCACTTGCCGTAAGTTGGAAATCAGAGTTCAAGTCGCGGTACAGCACAAATTTTCTTTCTCATCACTCCACTATAAAATTAATGGATGTCTATATTCGCAGCTGCGAATAGCTTTCATATATTTTTTAACGGCTGCAGTCACCGCAATGCCTGTTTCTTCGGACACGCATACATGTCCGAAAAAGGATTGCATCGTACTTGTGGACACTATAGCCAAATGATTGTGAGGTTCAGTGGAAGACACCTGATCATTAACTATTTTAAGTACGAATGCCACTGCACGACGGCAGTGACACTATTCTTGGCAGTCACAAAAGCAAACAAATTGCATAGAAACTACGACAGGTGGAGACTCCAGGATCCGCCTTCTTGTTCGCTGAAGCAGCGACTCGCTAACTCTTACTTCCTGTCACCCATTGAGACCCATATTAGCCACCCACTAGCAGATAGACGCTAGTGGATTTAATACTCTTTCCAAACTAGATAGTTTTGCCTATTACACTAGCTTTGCTATACCAGAGTTTAGTGTCGGATAATGATTCGCCTTTCCCACGTAGTCCAAGTATCGATATGAAGGAGAGGTCAGAGGTGCTTGGTTTTATACCACAACTACTCCTCACTCCCATGGAGGCTGCCGCCGCTGATATCACGGGCATGCCACTTGCGCCCGTTAACTGAGGCGACAGTGCCCTTAAATACCGCGGCCCCGCATATTTATGGTGACTGTATGTATACTCTAGACTTTGTTTCCGACGAGCCGTTTACTGCGTGGACACCAACATCGACTGTAGGATCCAGCTGTTTGTTCCACCGGTCTCTGCATCACTGCCAGTGCTACTGATCTTAATGTGTATTTTACCTATGCTCAGTAGTCCACATCTCCTCTGCTATGAGTGCTGTTGACATACTGACAAGCGACACTTCCGAGGTAACATCAGCCAGAGGCAGGTGAAACAAGGTTTTTTTAACGAGAGTTACTCTATTTCTCCCCCTCCCCCCTTCACCGCCTCTCTGAACCAGGTTTGGGACCAGCTACAGTGGAGCTCAATACAGTAAATACTAATGCAACTACTCTTTTTTTCTTCTCCTGTGCCAACCTCTTCGTCTCAGAATCGCACTTGCAATCTCCGTCCCCAAATTAAGAGGGCTGTCCAGAAAGTAAGTTCCGAACAGTTGCGAAATAGAAACCACTGGGAAAATCCGGTAAAGCTTTGAACAGATGTGTTGGGCAGCGTCTCTAGTATGACCGTCGATCGCGTCGCGTCGCTCGTTTTAGTTTTGAGTGAACAGTGAGCACGTAAAGATGCGTAGGGAATAGCATCTGCCACCAAGTATGAGGGCCTGGTTAGAGATTTCGCCTGTGTCATGCAGCCCACTCAACACAACTGTCGAGCAGTTCCTTCTTCATGCCAATTCTCGGCCGCACACTGCAGGGGCAATGAAGACGCTCCTTGCTGCGTTTCCGATGAGAAGTGTTCGATCACTCACAATACAGTCCGTAACTGTCTCTCCCTGAGTCTCATCTCTGCTCACAGGAACCGCTGGCTATGAAGACAATTTTTTTCCACAGACAACGAGCTGCAGACCAGTGCAGATAACTGGCCGAAAGCATAGGCGGCTGCTTTTTGTATGACGAGGATATTGGGAAGTTGGAGCGGCGAGTGTATAGAGAAGTAGGTGAAAGGTGTACCTAAGTGTTGCAAATAAAACGTTTCTGGTTTTCACTGTGGTTTCCATTTCGCGACCGATCGGAACTTACTTTCTGGAAAACCCTCGTATTTCCTGAATGTATTCCAATCTCTGTCTTCCTCTGCTGTTTTTACCCTGTACAGCTCCTTCTAATAACATGGAAGTTATTCTGTCCTAACAAGTGTCCTATCACCATTTCCCTTCTTCTTCTCAGTGTTTTCCAGATATTCGTTCCCTCCATTATTCTGCGGAGAAACTCCTCAATCCTTATTTTAGCAGTCCACCCAATTTTCAACATTCGTCTGTAGCACAACATCTCAAATGCTTCGATTCTCGTCTCTTCCGTTTTTCCCACTGTCCATGTTTCACTACCATTCAATGCTGTGCTCCAATCGTACATTCTCGGAAATTTTTTCCTCAAATAAGAGCTATGTTTGACTTATCTTGGCCAGGAATGCCCGTTTTGCCAGGACTAGTCTGCTTTTTATGTCCTCCTTGCTCCGTCTGTCATCGGATATTTTGCTGCATTGGTAGTAGAATTCCTTTACTTCATCTACTTCGCGGTCACCAATCACGACCGAGCGAGGTGGCGCAGTGGTTAGACACTGGACTCGCATTCGGAAGGACGACGGTTCAATCCCGCGTCCGGCCATCCTGATTTAGGTTTTCCGTGATTTCCCTAAATCAGTCCAGGCAAATGCCGGGATGGTTCCTCTGAAAGGGCACGGCCGACTTCCTTCCCCATCCTTCCATAATCCGATGAGACCGATGACCACGCTGTCTGGTCTCCTTCCCCAAACCAACCAACCAACCAACCAACCAATCACGATTAAGTTCTCACTGTTTACATTTCTGCTACTTATCATTACCTTCGCTTTTCTTCGATTTACTCCCAGTCCATATTCTGTACTCATTAGACTGTTCAGTCCATTCAACAGGTCCTTTAATTCTTCTTCACTTTAACTGAGGATAGCAATGTCATCGGCGAATCTTAACATTGATATCCTTTCACCCTGAATTTTAATCCTTTATTTCCGTCATTGCTTCTTTGACGTACTGAGTGAGCAGCAAGGTCGGAAAACTACATCCTCGTTTTACACCACTTACAACCCGCAGTTTGTTCGCAATCTTGCACTCTTATCGTTCTACCTTGGTTCTTGTGCGTATGGAGTATTATACGTCTTTAGCTTACTCCTGTTTTTCTCGTGGTTTCGAAGGTCTTGCGCCATTCTACAGGAAGCCAAGGAAAAGTTTGGAAAGAGAATTAAAGTTAGGGGAGAAGAAATCTTGTGGTTTTCTGATGGCACTGAAATTCAATCAGAGATTACAAAGGACTTGGAAGACGAGCTGAACAGAATGGATATTTCCTTGAAAAGAGGTTATGAGTACTAACAAGAGTAAAACTAGGGCAATACAATGTAGCAGGAAGAAATCAGACGCTTCTCAAGGAATTTTCGTTTAAAGTAGTAGATGTATTCTGCTATTCGGTCGGCAAAATAACTGAACCTGAAAAAATAGGGTTTTTCTTGTCTCTCGTTTATTATTTTTATGTTTCTATTACAGAACGTTTTTTTCTGCCTCTATGGCAAAAATTTTGCAGTTGATTTTAAACAAACTTCAAACACAGCTCAGAACTCGATGACAATGCGCTATTAAAACATTTTTTTGCTGGTGTGGTCGATAGGGGTGGGGCTGGGGGTAAAATGTTTGGTGACACCTGACATCTCGACTGCCCTGCAGAACCAGCATATTGTGCAAGTAGTATAGCAATGCTTTATTGGTAGTATGCGAGCGAATAGGAACATATGAGAGGGGGGAGGAGGAAGAGAGGAGGGAAGAGAAGATGGGTAACTCTTCCTTGTATGTCCCTCTGTTCAGTACAAATTTTGTGACTGACTTCAAATTAAGACATATATTAACACTTAAAATTTTAAACGTAGCTCCAAAGTGGATGACGTTGCAATATTAAATCGCTTGCTTGTCTGGTGTATGGTGGTAGGTACGTTTTGTATCACTCACTAGTTTCCTGTTCCATTTGAGAACGACTCATGAGAAGAGGGTTGCTGGTAAGCACAAAAAATTATTTTAAAAATGAATTTTTCGTCCACCATTTATTGAAATCGGACCAAAAACTAGTGTAAAATAATTTCTCCTAACTCCATAAGTTCAAGATCACATGTAGATAGTTTTCAAAATTTGCTATCATCCATTTTCAATACCTATGAAAATACTTGCAAGATTTAAAACGGAAAAAGTGGGCTGCTTGCAGTGCATAACTGATGCATGAATGGTTCACCTTCTCACTATTGTTTTAAACTAATTTCCCGATGATTTAGAGACTTGAAATTTTCAATGTAGCTCAGAACTGAATGACAGTGCAATATTAACTCGCTTTCTTGCTTGGTGTGTGGTGGGGTACGTTTTTTGTTTTAAATCTTACAAGTGTTTTCATAGCTATTGAAAGTTCACAGTCATGAATTTTCAAGGCTAAATGTGTGGATTTATGGATCTGTATGGAGCTAAGAGAAACAAATTTATACATTTTACTCGGATTTAAAAACTTGGTATATGAAAAATTCGTTTTTATTTAAGTAATTCTTATTTCAAATGACATGTTTTGGGCAATGTCGAAATCATTTCACTGTCACTGAATTAACTGTTCTCTTAGGACAGCTTATTCTGTAACTGATCTGAACAAGTAACTGAATATGAAACAGGTTATTCTGAAATGAAAATACCTACCGACAGACAAACCGTGAATCGGTTTCTTTATATATATAAATGAAGAGCGCAGATAGCTCTCTACGGCAAACATATCCAGTTTTGATACCTGAAGATGACTAAAATAATGTGGTTGTGAAATGCAGACTGATAAAAACGCATTTGTGAAACATAGAAAGAGAAATTAATAATATCTAGTATATACTTTCTGAAGGTGTTTGGCTGAAGTATACCGTTGTACAGAATTGAAATGAGGACGATAAGCAATTCCGACAAGAAGTGAATAAAAGTACGTGAAACGTGGCATTAACGCAGAATACTGACTGTTATAATGATAACGTAGACAACTGAGGGATTAATAAATGTAACAGAGATTGTGGAATAAAGAACATAACAAGAGGACTGTATAGGTTGATAAGACACATGCTGATTTATCACAGATTCGTCAGTTTGGTAATAGAGGGAACCAAGGTGGTTGGGAGGGTAGGGGAGGGGGAAAAATGTTTGTTGTAAATGGAAACCAAGTCTAGGGTACGATAAGCAGGTTCTGGTGAATGTCGGCTGCAGTGTATGAGCAGAGATGAATAAGCTACACAGGGTGAACTAGTGTGGACCAGTACATCAAACTAATATTCTGCCTGCAGATCACAACATCAACAACTTTCTTCACCTAGTAGTACCACATTCTATCCGTATTCTTAATTTATTTTATTCAGTGTTTAGTCATTCTAGTTACCCACAGTACTCTTTTTGTCATTTAGTGTAGCTGATTTTATTATTGTTGAGATTTATTATGTCTATATTCACTCACGACATAAAGGGTGTACCAGGTATAAGTTCAGATAGTTCTACATATGGTACCTTAATATGTACACAGGTGTGTTGCTTTTTTTTCTATGTTGAACAGTCTTTCCACAAATATGTCACAATATTTCTGCATGGTCGTAACTGAGCATCTAAGTGGACTACTCCCGTCAGTATAGACTAATTGTTCTCCATCCACACGTCCACCTATCAGTACCTGACTTGCTATTTAGTGAAAAATAAACATTAATGGCATGCTTGTGCCACTCATAGGCGGATGTACTACCCAACATACGACTCGTAATAGCTATAATTATAAGTCTGCAATTGAGGTAAATACTGATGTCATGTTCTTCACTACACTGTCTTCATTCGGCAATAGAAATACCTGCACCTGTCCCATTAAACTCTACATTTAGTTCACGTTATAAGTTGTAGGTCTTATGAACTGTAAGAAGTTATTTTTGGTTTTTTCTTACGTTAACGTTATTTTTTCTCGCAGTTACTGTTAAAATGTGTTATATTCTGTCAAATTGGTTGGATCTGCATGGCTTATGCATTTTCTTTCAAGAAAGATTATTGATCTACATCTACAGCAACATGAACACTCTGCAATTCAAATTCATTCTTAAGTGCCTGGCAGAGTGTTCATCGAACCACCTTCACAGTAGTTCTCTATTATTCCATTCTCGAACATTGCGCGGGAGGAGCGAACACCTATACCTTTAAATGCGAGTTCTGATTTCCCTTATTTTATAATAATGACCGTCTCTCTCTATGTAGGTCGGCGTCAACAAAATATTTTCGCATTCGGAGGAGAAAGTTGGTGACTGAAGTTTCGTGAGAAAATCCCACCGCAACGAGATATGCCTTTGTTGTAATTATGTCCATCCCAAATACTGTATCATGTCCGTGACGCTCTCGATAACATAAAAAGTGCTGCTCTTCGTTGAAATTTCTCGGTGTACTATCTGATAAGGATCCCACACCGCGCGGCACTACTCCAATAGAGAACGGACAACCGTAGTGTAGGCAGTCTCTTTAGCAGTCTTTGGCCCGCCTTCCTCACAACATTTTCTATGGGTTCTTTCCAATTTAAGTAGTTTGTAACTGTATTCAATAGATATTTAGCCGAACTTAAGGCCTTCAGAGTTGACTGATTTATTGTGTAACTGAAGTTTAACCGATTCCTTTTAGCATTCATGTGGACGACCTCACGCTTTTCATTATTTAGGGTCATTTGCCAATTTCACACCATACAGATACCTTTTATAAACCGTTTTGAAATTTGTTTTTTATCTTCTGGTGACTTAACTAGACGATAAACGACAGCATCATCTGCAAACAACCTAAGATGGCTGCTCAGATAGTCTCCTAAATCGTTTGTATAGAAAAGGAACAAGAGAAAGGCCTGTGACGCTACCTTGGGGAACGCCGGAAATCACTTCTGTTTGATTCGATGACTTTCAGTAATTTACTACGTACTGTGACATCTCTGACAGGATATCACGAATCCAGTCACATAACTGAGACAATATTCCATACGCAAGCAATTTCACTGCAAGCCGCTTGTGTGGTACAGTGTCAAAAGCCATAAATATGGATTCAATTTGAAATCCCTTGCCAATAGCACTCAACACTTCATGTGATTAAAGACGTAGTTGTGTTTCATAAGAAAAGTTTTTTATATCCGTGTTGACTGTGTGCAAGTAGACAGTTCTCTTCGAGGTAATTCGTAATGATCCAACATAGTATACGCTCCAAACCTCCGTTGCATATCCACGTTAATAATATGGGCCTGTAATTTAGTGCATCACTTCCACTACGTTTCTTGAATATTGGTGCAACTTTCCAGTCTTTGGGTACTGATCTTTCGTCGAGCGACCGTTCGTACTTGATTATTAAGTATGGAGCTATTCCATCAGCATACTCCCAAATGAAACTATTTATAACACAGTTTAGGCCGGAATACTTTCTTTTATTAAGTGATTTAAGTTACGTCACTATTCCGAGGAAATCTACTTCTAAGTAACTTATGTCGGTAGCTATTCTTGATTCGAATTCTCGAATATTTACTTCGTCTTCTTTGGTGAAGGAATTTCAGAAGACCCTGTGTTCAGTAACTCTGCTTTAGCAGCACTTTCGTCTTAGTATTTCCATTGCTATCTTGCGTAGAAGGCATTGATTGCGTCTTGCTGCTAGCATACTTTACATACGACCAGAAACGCTTTGGAATTTCTGTCAAGCTTCGAGATAAAAGTTTGGATGTTGAAATTATTATAAGTGTTCCGTATTGAAGTATGCGCCAAATTTCGAGCTTCTGTATAAGATCACAAGTCTTGGGGATGTTACGTTCGTTTAAATTTGGCATGTGTTTTTCGATATTTCGGCAACAGTGTGCGCACCCGTTTTGTGTACCAAGGGGGATCAGCTCCGTTGTTTGTTAACTTATTTGCTATTAATATATCAACTGCTGTCGATACGTTTCATGAAAGCGTGGCATTTCGATTATGGATGAGATGTATACATAGTTATTTCATTATATGTACGTAATTGTTAATATCCGTTTCCTATGTCCCACACACATTTGTTAGCATTTCTCTGGCTATTTGATGACACCTCCCGACAGATTACTACTCTGCGTGGCTATCCGGGAGGCAACCACTTCGCCGGTAATACTATTACACAATGACTTGTTCTGGCATGACCCCCAATCCGCCTCCCCGTCTTAAGTTGCAAACTTCAAAAATATTTCTGATTCAAAACAAGTTTATGGGTTAGAACTGTAGTTTACTACGTCACCTGATTTCACTACCTGCCTCAATTCAGAAATAATCTGTTTGGATACTACCAATTCAGTTGTCTTAAGCTGTCATAAAAACGAAACAACAGTGTGTACTACTGGTCTACCGTCATCACAAATGTGTAAGTTTACTCTCAGGACTAAGGTTAACAGTACACTAGCGTTAGAAGAGCAGTAACCTGAAAAACCTCCTGCATTTATGATATGATCCCTTCAGGTGCTGAGGAAAGTTTTATTGAATCTGACTCCGTCCGTGGAAGCCATAAAAAAGCTCACACAACCTTCGCCCCCGTTTTCTGCGACTTTCAACTTTAATGCAAATTCCAGCTAATTTCCAGGATTTCTTGCTCCGGTTAGTTTCATTAAAATTTCCGTAGCGTCCAGTTGTGAAAATTGGAGCAACTTTGAATTATGCCTGTTACAATAAAAAGTCGGCATAGTCGGAAGTCTGAGGAGACGTATGGCCTACAAGTGGTAGTTAATGTGGGAGGGGATTTCTGACACTACTCGACTATACAGTAACATCAGAAAACAATGACTGAGTCGATGAGCTGAGTGGTTGAATATGTAAGCGCTGAAGCAACGGCAACAGTGATGGGTATGTGAAGCTGTTCACAACCCAAAGGTCGTATCGAACATTGCAGTGCCTTACTAACTGTGGACGTACTGAAAACGCTGTGCCTGTACCATCCTCCAATCACAGATCTGATTCTCCCAGACAGTTACATGGTGACTTACGACGTAATATTGAGTTCGTACCACACAGCAGTTTCAATTTTTCGGATTCACGAATCATTGGTAAAGGTGTAACAAGCGATAAATAACGGATAAAGGTTAACTCACGCATTTTTAAGGCTTGTCAGAATAATTAAAGACACCTTAAATCCCAATGGAACATAGGTATTAAGAAGTTTCTCAGGAAACAGTGCCTACATTAAAGTAGGTACAAGCCAAAGCAGATTGGCTAATTTACCTGAATCGCTCTCGGCCACCAGACACGCGTTGTACGATGCATTCAGTAACTACCACAGCAAAATATTTTTCGAGTTATCCTGTGCCAGTCTCTTCATCTCAGACTACCACATGCACCCCATCCTCAATTGTTTATTAGACGTATTCCAATCACTGTCTTCGTCTATAGTTTTTATCGTTTACAGTTCCCTCTAACACCATGGAAATAATTCTCTTATATCTTGTCAGATGTCTTATCATCCTCTCCGTTCTTCTTGACAGTGTTTTCCATATGTTCCTTTCTTCTCCAATTCTGATGAGAGGCTTCTCATTCCTACCTTATCAGTCTACCTAGTTTTCAACATACATATCTCATACACTTCCATTCTTTTCCGTTTCAGTTCCCTCAGAGTGCATGACTCATTACTATAAATACTATGCTTCAAATGCACTTTCTCAGAAATTTCTTCCTCAAATTAAGGCCTACGTTTGATACTAGCAGACTTATTTTGGCCAGGGAAGCCCTCTACCTGCGCTAGCTGCTTTTTATGTGCTCCTTGCTTAGTCCGTAATGGGTAATTTTGCTTTAAAATAGTAGAGATCCTGAACTTCATATGCTCTGTCAACACCATATTTGATTATAAGTTTCTTACATTTTGCGTTGATTGACTGTTCCATGGGTTCTTGGTAGAATATTTTATACATTTTAAACGAAACATACAAAAACTTGTGTAATATTCTACAATATTTATTATTTGTTGCACCAACCGGTTCATCAGGTATAAAGATAAATATGTGGTGCAGCGAAGTTATGTAGGTTCAAAGATTTTAAAATAGTACATCTAGAGAGTATTTACATTTCCAGAAATGAAAATGTTAATGTTAGAACGTTTCTTCAGTCTTGCTTCCATTATCAAGCGCAACATCAGGACAGCCTCATTGGTGGCTTTGCCTTTGTTAAAGCCAAATTGGTCGTCATCTAAAATTTCCTCACCATTCTTCTGTGCATTATTCATGCCTGAGCTGTATTGCTGACTGTGCCATAGTTCTCGCCCTTAACTGCTATTGCTGTCTGAGGTATTGAATGAATGATATACTTTTACGAAAGTCTGATGGTATTTTTTCAGTCTCATAGAATCTTCATGCCAATATAAATAGTACTTTGGTTGCCACTTCCCCTAATAATTTTAGAAAGTACGTAGGTATCTGAAAACCCCAAGAAATTCTGTTCTCGTCTTAAGGTTGCAGTGGCACAAAAATCAATTCTACACGCTTGAGGAGCAGACAGGAATCGAAAGGAAAAGTAGGAAAAAAAAGACGCAATAATGAAATTGGTCTTGAGATGTTTTTTCTCAAATGTAGAAAAGTTGCACTACTAAGATGTGGCGCCTAGTCATCACTATTAGACGATAAAAAAGCGCCAGAGACCGATGGATTCCCTGTCATGTTCTATACAGAATTTACGAGTGAATTAACTCTTGGCCGGAAGTTACGAGAGATCCGTTGACAGGAAAAGACCACGAGTGACTCACGTCTACTAAAAGAACTGACCCACATAACTATCGTTCTACATCAGATACACCTATTTGTAGATAAACTTTTCTCAATGGAAACGATGGTGGGCTCAAAAAATATAGATGATCTGAGAAACGTGTTCTTCACTAATTACGTGCACATCGCTAGAAATAATGGAAACGTTGGTTAGAAGTTACTAGAATCGAAAATTTCTGATTCAGTGCAAAATTAAATAAAATGCGTTCTTTTAGGATCTCTAACCATCTTTCCGATTGTTTCGAAGCTTTTGCTGACACAGCAGAATGCAGCACGATATCGTGGATGGAGCGCTATCTCCAGACACAGTTATCTCTGATGTATCCCAGGGAAGTGCAACAGGTCTCATTATAGACTTGGAGAGTACTTTTACTCGCAATTTATTGTTTTCGCAGAAGATGCAGCTATGAGGAAACCTTGTTTGGTAAAATCTGCAGTAATCAGTTGCGTCTCGAAAAATACGTGGTGAGGAAAAGTAAACAGTGATTTTGAAAAGCGCAGGAATCGTGCTTATCTGATGGAAGGTGTAGGGATGCCGTCGCACATGTTCCTTACACGTTAACATTCTGTAGTAATAGAGCAATGGATACCACATAGTGCTTTTCGCTACCACATTCAAATGAATCAGACTCAACTTCTGCCCTCTGTCTGTGTGGTTAAAAATTAGGTTTAGAACTTGAAAAGAATTCCTCAGCAACTGTAAGCAACATCGAGCGTGTGAGGTTTTTAATGGAAAGAATCCCGGAACGCTCCGATCGCCACTATGTCACTACGCTTGGAATCTGTAACAGAACGGTGAGACTGGTTTTACATAACGATCTATACTGTCATACTTACAAGATCTGAATTGTTCCGGCTCTTACAGGTATAGATCACCGGTGTCGATGGGCTCCATGACAGATGTTGAATTTATCCAATAGAGACGAACATACTGCACAAAAATTATGGATCAGTGGCGAGACAAAGTTCCAGTTGTCGGGTTCCGTGAATAAGCAGAACGTTAAGTTTCGGAGTGACGAGAATCCCAGACAGCAGCATCACCAACCTCCCCATTCCACAAAATTTATTGTGACTGATTTAATTAGGCCTATCACTAATTCCTCACGGTGCCAATTTCTTATCTCAGACAAACTACTTCAATCTGCATCCTCCATTATTTACTCGATGAACTCCAATCTCTATCTTCCTCTACAATATTTACAATTCACTGTTCGCTTTATTATTATGGAAGCCATCCTCTCATAACAGATGTTCATCATCCTGTCCTTTCTTGTAGTCAGTGTTTTCCATGCACTTTTTTCCTCGCCGATTCTGCGGAGAACCTCCTCATTCCTTACGTTATCTGTCCACCTAATTTTCAATATTCGTCTGTACACCTTAAACGCTTCGATTCTCTTCTGTTCTAGTTTTCCCATTGTAAATGTTTTACTACTACAGGATGGTCCATTGATAGTGACCGGGCCAAATATCTCACGAAATAAACATCAAACGAAAAAACTACAAGGAAAGAAACTTGTCTAGCTTGAAGGGGGAAACCAGATGGCGCTATGGTTGGCCCGCTAGATGGCGCTGCGATAGGTCAAACGGATATCAACTGCGTTTTTTTTTTTTTAAATAGGAACCCACTTTATTATTACATATTCGTATAGTACGTAAAGAAATATGAATATTTTAGTTTGTCCACTTTTTTCGCTTTGTGATTGATGGCGCTGTAATAGTCACAAACATATGCCGCACAGTTCTAGACGAACGGTTGGTAACAGGTAGGTTTTTAATTAAAATACAGAACGTAGGTACGTTTCAACATTTTATTTCGGTTGTTCCAATGTGATACATGTACCTTCGTGAACGACCAATCCACCTGTCATGAAATATGCTATTCAATACCGCTTCAACCGCACGCAAGCTATGTGCCGGACATCCATCGTGTTGGAAGTACATCGCCAATCTGTCATGCAGTGAAACTTGTTGTAGTAACATCGCTAGAACATTACGTAGGTAATCAGCATACATTGCACCATTTAGATTGTCATCCATAAAATTGGGGCCAATTATCCTTCCTCCCATAATGCCACACCATACATTAACCCGCCAAGGTCGCTGATGTTCCACTTGTCGCATCCGTCGTGGATTTTCCGTTGCCCAATAGTGCATATTATGCCGGTTTCCGTTAATGCTGTTGGTGAATGACTCTTCGTCGCTAAATGGAACGCGTGCAAATTATTTGTCATCTCTTGTGCCCAGTGGCAGGACTGTACACGACGTTCAAAGCCGTCGCCATGCAATTCCTGGTACATAGAAATATGGTACGGGTGCAATCGATGTTGATGTAGCATTCTCAACACCGACGTCTTTGAGATTCCCGATTCTCGCGCAATTTAACTGCTACTGATGTGGGGATTAGCCGCGACAGCAACTAAAACACTTACTTGGGCATCATAATTTGTTGCAGGTCGTGGTTGACGTTTCACGTGTGGGTGAACACTTCCTGTTTCCTTAAATAACGTAACTATCCGGCGAACGGTCCAAACACTTGGATGATGTCGTCCAGGATACGGAGCAGCATATATAGCACACGCCCGTTGGGCATTTTGATCACAGTAGCCATACATTAACACGATGTCGACCTTTTCCGCAAGTTGTAAACGGTCCGTTTTAAGACGGGTAATGTATCACGAAGCAAACCGTCCTCACTGGTGGAATGTTACGTGATACCACGTACTAATACGTTTGCGACTATTACAGCGCCATCTATCACAAAGCGAAAGAAGTGGTCCAACTAAAACATTCGTATTTCTTTACTTACTACACGAATATGTAATAAAACATGGGGGTTCCTGCTTAAAAAACGTAGTTGATATCTGTTTGACCAATGGCAGCGCCGTCTATCAGGCCAGCCATAGCACCATTGGGTTCCCCCTTCAAGCTAGACAAGTTTCCTTCTTTGTACTTTTTTTCGTTTGATGCTTACTTCGTGAGATATTTGGCCCCGTCACGATCAATGGACCACCCTGTAGATCGTTGACGCGTCGTTGACGACATATGGAAGTTTGGGTCTGGCCGTGAGTCGTGCACAGATAGCCAAATGGTGTGGCGACCGCTCGCGATGAGCGGGAAATCTGGGTTCGATTCCCGCTACGGCAGAAATTTCCATTGTCGTCATTCCATTCTACAGCTGATGGTAATTATTCGCAATTGTGAATTCATATGATGTATTTCGTAACGCTGTGGTCACCGCAGTGCATTGTCATCAGAATAATACAGGTACTGCAATATCGTAAAGACGATATAGTTCTCTCGAGTATCCAGTGCGGTAAATATAAAAATATATAAAGTTATACTACCACCATCGTAATTATACTACCACCGTTGTAAGCTCACCTGGATAAATATTTAACTTCTTACAAGAAGAACACACCAGCTGCCATGCACTAATATATTAGCAAACCGCTGACGTAATTCGTGGCAGTGAAGTGCTGTGTACGTCGCACTCTGTTGTATGGAATCAGTGCAGAGAGGTGCGTTGACGTGTGGTAAACGTGACAGAACGGCAGGAAGCAGCCGTCCTGTTTGCACGTGCACCTGACAACGTTGTTGTTGTTGTTGTTGTGGTCTTCAGTCCTGAGACTGGTTTGATGCAGCTCTCCATGCTACTCTATCCTGTGCAAGCTTTTTCATCTTCCAGTACCTACTGCAACCTACATCCTTCTGAATCTGCTTAGTGTATTCATCTCTTGGTCTCCCTCTACGATTTTTACCCTCCACGCTGCCCTCCAATACTAAACTGGTGATCCCTTGATGCCTCAGAACATGTCCTACCAACCGATCCCTTCTTCTGGTCAAGTTGTGCCACAAACTTCTCTTCTCCCCAATCCTATTCAATACTTCCTCATTAGTTATGTGATCTACCCATCTAATCTTCTGCATTCTTCTGTAGCACCACATTTCGAAAGCTTCTATTCTCTTGTTGTCCAAACTATTTATCGTCCATGTTTCACTTCCATACATGGCTACACTCCAAACGAATACTTTCAGAAATGACTTCCTGACACTTAAATCAATACTCGATGTTAACAAATTTCTCTTCTTCAGAAACGCTTTCCTTGCCATTGCCAGCCTACATTTTATATCCTCTCTACTTCGACCATCATCAGTTATTTTGCTCCCCAAATAGCAAAACTCCTTTACTACTTTAAGTGCCTCATTTCCTAATCTAATTCCCTCAGCACAACCGACTTAATTAGACTACATTCCATTATTCTTGTTTTGCTTTTGTTGATGTTCATCTTATTTCCTCCTTTCAAGACACTGTCCATTCCATTCAACTGCTCTTCCAAGTCCTTTGCTGTCTCTGACACAATTACAATGTCATCGGCGAACCTCAAAGTTTTTATTTCTTCTCCATGAATTTTAATACCTACTCCGAATTTTTCTTTTGTTTCTTTTACTGCTTGCTCAATATACAGATTGAACAACATCGGGGAGAGGCTACAACCCTGTCTTACTCCCTTCCCAACCACTGCTTCCCTTTCATGTCCCTCGACTCATATAACTGCTATCTGGTTTCTGTACAAATTGTAAATAGCCTTTCGCTCCCTGTATTTTACCCCTGCCACCTTTAGAATTTGAAAGAGAGTATTCCAGTCAACATTGTCAAAAGCTTTCTCTAAGTCTACAAATGCTAGAAACGTAGGTTTGCCTTTTCTTAATCTTTCTTCTAAGATAAGTCGTAAGGTCAGTATTGCCTCACGTGTTCCAGTGTTTCTACGGAATCCAAACTGATCTTCCCCGAGGTTGGCTTCTACTAGTTTTTCCATTCGTCTGTAAAGAATTCGTGTTAGTATTTTGCAGCTGTGACTTATTAAGCTGATAGTTCGGTAATTTTCACATCTGTCAACACCTGCTTTCTTTGGGATTGGAATTATTATATTCTTCTTGAAGTCTGAGGGTATTTCGCCTGTTTCATACATCTTGCTCACCAGATGGTAGAGTTTTGTCAGGACTGGCTCTCCCACGGCCGTCAGTAGTTCCAATGGAATGTTGTCTACTCCGGAGGCCTTGTTTCGACTCAGGTCTTTCAGTGCTCTGTCAAACGCTTCACGCAGTATCGTATCTCCCATTTCATCTTCATCTACATCCTCTTCCATTTCCATAATATTGTCCTCAAGTACATCGCCCTTGTATAGACCCTCTATATACTCCTTCCACCTTTCTGCTTTCCTTTCTTTGCTTAGAACTGGGTTTCCATCTGAGCTCTTGATATTCATACAAGTCGTTCTCTTATCCCCAAAGGTCTCTTTAATTTTCCTGTAGGCGGTATCTATCTTACCCCTAGTGAGATAGGCCTCTACATCCTTACATTTGTCCTCTAGCCATCCCTGCTTAGCCATTTTGCACTTACTGTCGATCTCATTTTTGAGACGTTTGCATTCCTTTTTGCCTGTTTCACTTACTGCATTTTTATATTTTCTCCTTTCATCAATGAAATTCAATATTTCTTCTGTTACCCAAGGATTTCTACTAGCCCTCGTCTTTTTACCTACTTGATCCTCTGCTGCCTTCACTACTTCATCCCTCAAAGCTACCCATTCTTCTTCTACTGTATTTATTTCCCCCATTCCAGTCAATTGCTCCCTTATGCTCTCCCTGAATCTGTGTACAGCCTCTGGTTCTTTTAGTTTATCCAGGTCTCATCTCCTTAAATTCCCACCTCTTTGCAGTTTCTCCAGTTTTAATCTACAGGTCATAACCAATAGATTGTGGTCAGAGTCCACATCTGCCCCTGGAAATGTCTTACAATTTAAAACCTGGTTCCTAAATCTCTGTCTTACCATTATATAATCTATCTGATACCTTTTAGTATCTCCAGGGTTCTTCCATGTATACAACCTTTTTTCATGATTCTTAAACCAAGTGTTAGTTATGATTATGTTGTGCTCTGTGCAAAATTCTACCAGGCGGCTTCCTCTTTCATTTCTGTCCCCCAATCCATATTCAACTACTATGTTTCCTTCTCTTCCTTTTCCAACACTCGAATTCCAGTCACCCATGACTATTAAATTTTCGTCTCCCTTCACAACCTGAAAAATTTCTTTTATTTCATCATACATTTCAATTTCTTCGTCATCTGCAGAGCTAGTTGGCATATAAACTTGTACTACTGTAGTAGGTGTGGGCTTCGTATGTATCTTGGCCACAATAATGCGTTCACTATGCTGTTTGTAGTAGCTTACCCGCATTCCTATTTTCCTATTCATTGTTAAACCTACTCCTGCATTACCCCTATTTGATTTTGTGTTTATAACCCTGTAGTCACCTGACCAGAAGTCTTGTTCCTCCTGCCACCGAACTTCACTAATTCCCACTATATCTAACTTCAACCTATCCATTTCCCTTTTTAAATTTTCTAACCTACCTGCCCGATTAAGGGATCTGACATTCCACGCTCCGATCCGTAGAACGCCAGTTTTCTTTCTCCTGATAACGACATCCTCTTGAGTAGTCCCCGCCCGGAGATCCGAATGGGGGACTCCGGAATATTTTACCCAAGAGGACGCCATCATCATGTAATCATACAGTAAAGCTGCATGCCCTCGGGAAAAATTACGGCTGTAGTTTCCCCTTGCTTTCAGCCGTTCGCAGTACCAGCACAGCAAGGCCGTTTTGGTTATTGTTACAAGGCCAGATCAGTCAATCATCCAGACTGTTGCCCTTGCAACTACTGAAAAGGCTGCTGCCCCTCTTCAGGAACCACGCGTTTGTCTGGCCTCTCAACAGATACCCCTCCGTTGTGGTTTCACCTACGGTACGGCTATCTGTATCGCTGAGGCACGCAAGCCTCCCCACCAACGGCAAGGTCCATGGTTCATGGGGGGGACCTGACAACGTAATGAATGAATTTCCACTGTTTGTTGATGAATCAACACGAACTGTCCACTGTATCCACAAGGAACAGTTTACACCTTGTCAATAACAGTTGCCTTCAAACTCGGGAGGAAATGCTGAATGTAGCTCCATATCAACCCGTTTCCTAGCGAACGGCGCGAAAGTGGCTCGCACCGTGTTCTAAGGGCAGCTTCGCCTCGGCGGCCGTAACGTTGGTTACGCGGTGTTTACTTGTGTGCGCTGTAGCCAGTGTTTACAGTCTACCTGTGATTCGTCCCGTCTCGGGTAGCGTCTATTACACATCTGCGATGCGTGGAAAGCGACTGTCATTACATTTTTATAAGTATTCGAAAAATAACAAACAACAGTGGGAACCTACCATCGGAGAAATACTGTGAAACTGGAATTTGGCAAGGACAACGAAACGCCAACAGTTCTCGAAATGCAGAATTGCGTAACTACCTACAGTATATGGAACTAACAAGATGTCGAGTGGACTTTGAGTAACTTCTTTTAGTCTGCAGCTCGCGGTCGCGCGGTAGCGTTCTCGATTCCCGGCGGGGTCAGGGATTTTCTCTGCCTCGTGATGACTGGGTGTTGTGTGCTGTCCTTAGGTTAGTTAGGTTTAAGTAGTTCTAAGTTCTAGGGGACTGATGACCATAGATGTTAAGTCCCATAGAGCTCAGAGCCATTTGAACCAGTAACTTCTTGCTAATGAGTCTATCCAATATTTCAAACTTCGCCCTAAATTAATGTGAGAGTTGCATAATTAGTGCCTGCGCTTGTAGCTTTGAGTTAATATTTACCTTTAGTCTATTCGAAGACAAGAGGGCAACTTGACAAATGTGCGTGTCCTTAATTTCTCTATATAAGTACCAAAACACTAAAAAACACTTCGTGCAATTCGAAACAACATCTGGGCGTCATTTTATCCATTGCACGTCCCAAATGGAATAAGACCCATCAAAATGGAAGTTAAAATCCCAGTCCTGTGCGTAGTGTGTGTCGGGGCCTATCAAGCATATATTTCGCGCACGGGGAAACTACAGGGTGTTTCAAAAATGACCGGTATATTTGAAACGGCAATAAAAACTAAACGAGCAGCGATAGAAATACACCGTTTGTTGCAATATGCTTGGGACAACGGTACATTTTCAGGCGGACAAACTTTCGAAATTACAGTAGTTACAATTTTCAACAACAGATGGCGCTGCAAGTGATGTGAAAGATATAGAAGACAACGCAGTCTGTGGGTGCGCCATTCTGTACGTCGTCTTTCTGCTGTAAGCGTGTGCTGTTCACAACGTGCAAGTGTGCTGTAGACAACATGGTTTATTCCTTAGAACAGAGGATTTTTCTGGTGTTGGAATTCCACCGCCTAGAACACAGTGTTGTTGCAACAAGACGAAGTTTTCAATGGAGGTTTAATGTAACCAAAGGACCGAAAAGCGATACAATAAAGGATCTGTTTGAAAAATTTCAACGGACTGGGAACGTGACGGATGAACGTGCTGGAAAGGTAGGGCGACCACGTACGGCAACCACAGAGGGCAACGCGCAGCTAGTGCAGCAGGTGATCCAACAGCGGCCTCGGGTTTCCGTACGCCGTGTTGCAGCTGTGGTCCAAATGACGCCAACGTCCACGTATCGTCTCATGCGCCAGAGTTTACACCTCTATCCATACAAAATTCAAACGCGGCAAACCACCCGGCGCCGCTACCATTGCTGCACGAGAGACATTCGCTAACGATATAGTGCGCAGGATTGATGACGGCGATATGCATGTGGGCAGTATTTGGTTTACTGACGAAGCTTATTTTTACCTGGACGGCTTCGTCAATAAACAGAACTGGCGTATATGGGGAACCGAAAAGCCCCATGTTGCAGTCCCATCGTCCCTGCATCCTCAAAAAGTACTGGTCTGGACCGCCATTTCTTCCAAAGGAATCATTGGCCCATTTTTCAGATCCGAAACGATTACTGCATCACGCTATCTGGACATTCTTCGTGAATTTGTGGCGATACAAACTGCCTTAAACGACACTGCTAACACCTCGTGGTTTATGCAAGATGGTGCCCGGCCACATCGCACGGCCGACGTCTTTAATTTCCTGAATGAATATTTCGATGATCATGTGATTGCTTTGGGCTATCCGAAACATACAGGAGGCGGCGTGGATTGGCCTCCCTATTCGCCAGACATGAACCCCTGTGACTTCTTTCTCTGGGGACACTTGAAAGACCAGGTGTACCGCCAGAATCCAGAAACAATTGAACAGCTGAAGCAGTACATCTCATCTGCATGTGAAGCCATTCCGCCAGACACGTTGTCAAAGGTTTCGGGTAATTTCATTCAGAGACTACGCCATATTATTGCTACGCATGGTGGATATGTGGAAAATATCGTACTATAGAGTTTCCCAGACCGCAGTGCCATCTGTTGTTGAAAATTGTAACTACTGTAATTTCGAAAGTTTGTCTGCCTGAAAATGTACTGTTGTCCCAAGGATATTGCAACAAACGGTGTATTTCTATCGCTGCTCGTTTAGTTTTTATTGCCGTTTCAAATATACCGGTCATTTTTGAAACACCCTGTATAAGCACACTTCATATGTAACGAAAAAAGTGGCCAAGTAAGAATAGCACTCACACACTCAGGGTTCCGTACAAAGTTAATTGTGTATGTAGATAGTTCATCCCTCCAGGGAATGAGAATATCAACGATTTTTGCCTTTTATCGTTATCTATACTAGCAAGGTAACGGTTCTGGGAAACCAAGACTTTATCAAAATTTTAGAGTGGTTCCTAAGCACGGACATAAAGAAAGTAGCAAGCATCTGACTTAATTTTATGAGAGCAAAGAGAGAAGGTGTAATAAAATAGTTTTATTTACTTACTAAAATGTGGCTATAACTTAAATTTTGTGATTGCATGCAGTAATATTTGTCTATTGGCCTTTTGACGGATGTCGAATTCAATATAAGTTCTAATGGCAAAAATAACTTTTTATGCGATATAACTGCGCTTTAAAAAATATTTGACTTTTTATTTATTTGTATTGTGCAACCATACTTCTTGCCAAATTTCATGATTCTAGGCCAACGGGAAATACTCCAGCGGTTTTTAAGAGTGAGTTTGCGAGTTTCAAAATATGTGCCGTAAAGTGCACAGACTGAGAAGTTTGAATTTCTTATACCACTAAGGGACTACACATTGTGTTGTCAAAAGTCGTGGAATACCTCCTAGTATCCTGTCAGACCTCTTTTTGCCCGGCGTAGTGCAGCATCTCGACGTGACATGGACTCAACAATTCATTGTTAAGTCCCCTCCAGAAATATTGAGCCATGCTGTCTCTGTAGCAGTCCATAACTGCTGAAGTATTGTCGGAGCTGGATTTCGTGCAAGAGCTGACATCTCGATTAGGTTCCATAAATGTTCGATGGGATTCATGTCGAGCGATCAGGGTGGCCAAATAATTTGCTCGAACTGCCCAGAATGTTCTTCAAACCAATAGCGAACAACTGTGATTTTGTGCACTGTAATCCAGAAAAAGTCCATCGCTGCTTGGCTGAAAATGGTCTCCAAGTAGCCGAACATAATGATTTGCATTCAATAATCTGTTCAGTTGGACCAGAGGTCCCAGTCCATTCCATGTACACAGCTCACACTATTATGGAGTCATCACCAGCTTCCTCTGTGTCTTCTTGACAACTTGGGTCCACCGCTTCACATTCGAACCCTTCCATCAGCTCTTCCTTGCTGAAATTGGGACTAATCTGACCAGTCCATGGTTTTTCAGTAGTCTAGGATCCAACCAATATGGTCACGACTATAGTAGAAGCACCGCAGGCGACGTAGTGCTGTTAACAAAGGTACTCGTGTCGGTCGCCTGCTGCCGTAGACCATTAACGCCTAATTTCGCCGCACTGACAAAGGGATACGTTCCTTGTACATCCTACATTGATTTCGGCAGCTGTTTCACGCAGTGCTACATGTCTGTTAGCGCTGACAGCTCTACAAAAGCGGCGCTGCTCTCAGTTATTGTCAATAGTGAGAAGTAATGCCTCAAATTTTGTATTCTCTGCATACTATTTACACTGTGGATCTTGGAATACTGAATTCCCTCACTGTTTCCTGAGTGGGGTGTCCTAAGCGTCTAACTACAACTACCATTCCGCTTTCAAAGTCGTGCACCATAACCAAGTCGAAAACCTTTTAAAATGAATCACCTGAGTACACGTGACTGATCCACCATTGCACTGCCCTTTTATACCTTTGTCAATGCAGTGTAGATCTTAGTAATTGACATGGGTTTCAACTTGTCACGTTCCTGAGAAAAAGAAGTCCCAACAGACGGACAGACAGACAGACACACAGACAGGAGGATAAAACCATCCTGTAAGGATCCCGTTTTTACTGATGATGCAAGGAACTCTAAAAAGGCATTTAGGTTGCAGTGGTTCTACAGAGATGAAGAGAGTTGCACAGTACAGACTAACGTGCAGAACTGCATCAAACCAGTCTTGGGACTGAAGACTACAATAGCAACAACGTGAGATATTACGGAACTGGAAAATAACTCTACTCATATGTCGGAATTAGAAAGGGTAATCTATCGTCAAGTGAAATAGAATGATTGATACGAAATTTCGCAGCCCGTGACTGAGGAAGATGACGGATGCAGGGCGCACAAAATGCCCGAATTAGCAAGTCATCCGAGAGACCGCTGGCCCCATCATTCACTCTGGAGGAATTTGTTTAGTCCTTACGGGCACGACGTTCCACAAACACATCCTTCACAGTCAGCAGACTTCGGACGCTCCTCTCACCATGTAGCTCGTACGGTACTGAAGTCTGTAGGAGGGGGCAATACGGGTACGGTGGCAGAGCCTATGCAGAATTTGATACGCTTTTCGTTACACTTAAGGTATTGCATCAACACATTCTAATGAATTCCATGAGATTTATTGGTTTGTTCATTCTGAGCCGGCCGGAGTGGCCTAGCGGTTCTAGGCGCTACAGTCTGGAACCACGCGACCGCTACGGTCGCAAGTTCGAATCCTGCCTCGGGCATGGATGTGTGTGATGTCCCTAGGTTAGTTAGGTTTAAGTAGTTCTAAGTTCTAGGGGACTGATGACCTCAGAAGTTAAGTCCCATAATGCTCCCAGCCATTTTCCTTTGTTCATTCTGAAACAGACTGGCATATTTTTTAGTCCGGTAGCCGAATCATGATATGTACTAATCCAGTTCCTACACGTTCTTGCTTTTGCTGTCTTTGTAATAAATGCATAAACAGCAGGCTATTTTGTTCCGATTTTGTATGTCTGAATTCTACAATATATCTTCCATTGCGGTACTGTAAATTCAATGCCTTGTAGAAATCATTTTCTGATAAGTGCTTACCTGAGACCGAAATATGCCGTTGTTAAACACCTATATAAGAAAGACGATAGGAGAGATGTCAATAACTACCGACGTGTTTCACTGCTTACATCGTTTGACATAAGTTTTGAAAGCTGGTGTATTCTAGAATATTACCTCGCCTGAGCAAAAATAATACCCTCAGCAGACAGCAATTTGGATTCTAGAAGAGCCGTTACCATGTTTACTCACCAAACTGTAAAAGCATTAAAAAATGGCGGCGGTTGCAATTTTCTGTGGTCCCACATAAGGCATTTGACTAAGTGAATCACAAAATTCTCCTAGACAAACTGAAGTTTCATGTGGTTGATGGTATAGCCAACCAATGGATAATGCCACATATAACCAAAAAAATGCGAGAAAATGCCCTTAGTAATTCATACAATGTAGTCCAGGGACATCATTCTGACAGGGGAGAAGTCACTTATAAGGTTCCTCAAGGCACAATCTTAGGCCCACTTATATTCCTCATATTTGTGAACCACCTCCCGTCTAATATACGATTAGTAAATTTATGCAGATGACACTAGCATAGTAATCAATACAAGCACACATACAGAAACAGAAGAAACGATAAAAAATGTTCTTAAAAATCTCACTGAGTTGTCTTCTGCGAATGGGCTTACCTTCGATTTCAAAAGGACACATCTAGGGGTACTACACCAATGGTAAGTGCAACACATGAGAGAAAATAATAAATATGGTAGAAACCTCAAAATTCTTAGGTGTCCATATTGATGAAAAGTTAAACTGGAAAAGCACGTTTTGGAACCCCTAAACCAACTTATTTCAGCGTAATTTGTACTTAGAGTCATCGCAGATCTTCGGGAAAGACAAATTAGTAAGTTCACGTATTTTTCCATTTTTATTCGATAATGTCATATGGAATAATGTTCTAGAGTAAATCACCTGCAAGAAAGAAGATCTTCATTGCTCATAAACTTGCTTTAAGAATAATGTGGTGCTCACCATTCTGACTACTGCTTCACAACACATATAAATTCCCTCATAAAATTTGTTGTAAATAACCTACTGCAGTTCGAAAGGAACAATGATACAGATAATTACAATACTAGAATGAAAACGACGTTTATTATACCACATTAAGGTTTTTTTAGCACAAAAAGGACTGCACGTGGCTGCAACTGAAATATCTGATTACTTACCCAGTGATATAAAGTATTTGTCAGACAGCAAAGTAAAATATGAAAACAAACTTGAAAAGAATCTCTTTGACAACTCCTTCTATTCCTTAGAAGAATTTCTGTTACTGCAATGTGTAGAAGGTGGTGGGTAGGAATTTCTGAGTCACATCTTTATATTTAAAACAAATCTTACATACGTTCAGCATTCAACCATATTTACAAATTAACTTCCGAAGTGAATCCAGAATGGTCTGTTGCAAAAGATCCATGGAAAATAAGACTAAATAATCAGCTAAGCTAACAATCCTCATAAAAATACGCATTTTAGTCCTAAAGCTGAGACGACTATATTCGCTGCACTACATTTCCGTTTGTTGATAATTCGGAGAGGGTCTTCTAAAATGTCAGCACGAGTTAGAGCCTTTCCGATGCCAGTCTTATAATTGTTCTGCATTTTTCAAATGTGTAATACATATGTGCTCACAGCCGATTAACTACACAAATGGCGACAACATATGGTGCGGGCTGTCTTTATTGAACAATTAATACACTTCGAAAGATTACCGATTATTATTTTGCAAATATTTAGCCACAGGTAACCGTCCAAAACAGTTTTGTACCAAAGAATGCTTCAGCAAGCAACTGTTTACGTGTCTCTTTCATTAACTTTGGAATTAAAAAGAATTATTAATGTCGAATACGAACGAAAACAAGTTACGTTTTCAACAGCAAGGTTAACATTTGCAATTACTACATCTGTTAGGTCTTCATGCCATGAGTAAGTAACTTACTAAAATCTTGTTACTTTACAAGCGAAAGATGCCCTTCCGCAACGACATTATGTGCAAGACGTGTCTTTAGCTACTTATGTAATTAACTAATTTCGTGGCTGGTAAGGGTTAAACCATAGAAAAACTTTGGCCCTCATGCCACATTCCTCTCCTACAAGACAACTTTCGCCAGTACAGCTGTCATAATATTCATCTACCATTGTCAACTGTGTGTGTTAGGAGGAAGATCGACTAACATTTAAAGTAAACGTTTATCAGAAAGCAGATATTTACAAGCTGAAAAAGGAATATCCCTTTTCCAGTTTGAAAATCGGAGAGATGTAAAGTATGGGAGAATTATATATAAGGGATTTATATACATCCCTTTATCAGTTTGTAAATCTCTGCTTTCCAATACTCGTTTCCTTTACGTGTTTGTTGATCTACCTGTTAACACACACACTTAACAGTGATAGACGAATATTAGGATAGCTGAACTAGTGAACGTTACCTTTTAGGAGGGAAATGTGGCATATCTGTGATTTAATCCTAACTAGATACGAACGAATATATGTAGTTGAAACAGCTGTGTGATGAAATTTGCTTGAGAGATGTTACTGAAAAAACACAAATGGCATCTGCTTGCTAACTGTTTTCTGACAAGCTGAAAACAACAAGGTGTTTCACAAATAATGGCTGCAGCACCAGCTAAACTGGCAACAATAACTTATGAAGTGCGTGTCGGTGTACCGTAGACGAAACACTTTAAATTCCCCACATAAATAAATCCATAGAAAGCATACCGCCGTGAAAGACTCCATGCACACGAAAATTTTATTTACGTATCTTTCTTTAACACCATGACTGATTTAATTACAGAGATAGCGATATCAAATCCACAGTTTCAAATGGAACTGTAGCAATGGGTACTGTTAGTATTGCAGTTGAAAATACAAATTCAACATCGTTTCATTCTTCAAAATCCATTTAACAATTTCGGTGAAATTGCAATCTTTAAAACTCTGGGTTTAACTGTTTTGAACAAGATATCGAGTGCTGACTCATACGGAAGTTCGTGTTGTTCTACGGAACTGTCGCATCAGGCTGAAGGGGTGCTCCAGCTTAACGCATCTACGGGAGTCTACCTACAAAAGGCGTCAACGTCAAACACCTTATTGCCTTCTCGTGGTTTCACTGTCCGCAACCACTTTCCACAGATGCTCACGACAGCAGCACGCGAACACCTGCCCTGCTCCGCCCGAGGTGCACGTTGTCTGATGCCGTACGATGTAAGCACTTTGTCAGACTCTCTGATGTTTTCATTTTCGGATAATTGTATTGAATTCACCTGTCATTTCGTATATCAAGGGTCCACGCGATCCCTCGATCTGTGTCTAACCAATCGCTTCAAAAGGAAAGGCTTTGTTCAATATACCCTAAGCTTTCACATATTGCTAGTTATTTCTGATGTAACAGAGCAAATACTTTCGGCTATTACATAAAATTGCTTGTAAATGTCTCTTTAGTTATCGATTCCTTACATTTAATATAGCAGTTTTCTTCATGATCTAAATTTCCTTGTTTGGTTTACCGTTTAGAAATTATCCCCAGCATTACTAATACTTATCGGACGTCAGAATCGCCACTTAAATACAGTGACATAATGTGTTCTGTATGGATAGCTAATTCCGCGAAGTCCTATGAAATTACTGCTTAACTTACCTTCTGGCAATTTCTTTGATAAATATTTTTATGTCACTGAATAATAATAGTCGATAATCAATGTCGAAATACCTCTACAAATGTAAGTTCAGTTGTTAGTTCCTTTTAGATTTTACTATGCAAATCCAGATTTCGGCTAGTAGCTAGCCATTCTCAATGCTATATTTTTTATTCTCAGTGCATGTAAGTCCCTGTTGTTCGGGCCTGGTGACTGACGCCCGAACAACAGGGACTTACATGCACTGAGAATAAAAAATAGCGTATTGAAAATAGCTAGCTACTAGCCAAAATCTGGATTTGCATTATAAAATCTAAAAAGGACGACTAATTGCTGCATTTTATAAGTCACATACAGTCGCTGAGTGCATCCACTTTCCGAATGGAAAGTAACCTGATGTTAGTTCTTCTGTTATTCTGTCAATCCAATTCAATAAACACCGTGATTTTCATACAAACAGAAGTGCAGAAATATGTATTTGTCTTGTACTAAATGACAATAAACCTCTCCCAAAGTTGTTTTTCTTAACAATTCCAAATAAGCTCACACTGACGAAGCCTGCCTATATAAAATAAACCCATATATGTATAAATAAAACCTCGGGACTTGAGTAAATGAGAATATTCTGCTAGTCATTCAAGTTCTATACCAAAACCACGAAATAACGGCAGATAACAAAACGTCGTTGTTGCTGGACGTGTTGCAGACGGCAAGTTCCACCTGCTGCCGTCCGGGGAGCTGCTGGTGCACAACGTGGAGTTCAGCGACCAGTTCCCGCCATACCGCTGCCGCACCATGCACCGCCTCACCAGGCAGGTCGTCGTCAGCAGCCCAGCCAACGTCCGCATCACAGGTAGCGCCTGCGCGCCACTGTCTATGCTACCCGCCATATTTTACTGTCTAGTTGGCTGCCTGCGAGGCAGGCAGATGCACATCGCGTGCAGGCTTTTGGTGCGCTTAAGCAATAAACATCGAAAGTTTTTATTTTAGCTTTCGTATCGTAATTCTTTTGTCTTTAATGACCTTCGCGCAGCTACAGCCCAAGTTATTGTGCTTTTGTTGTCGGTCTGGGACATGTTAAGTTGGAGGTCAGCAGCAGATTAAGATATTAAGCTCTAGTTGAGAAAACAGCGGTGACTGCTCGTGATTGTGATAACCTGTAGAAAAATTAGTTTCAGTTTTATGAAGTAATTTAGCAGACTGCTATATCGTTGAATGCTGTCACCTTCCAATGGACAGCCTTTATCATATGAAATTCAAACTAATACCACTTCGTCGAAATCGGATTCACTGGTTCAGTCAGCTTCTCGGATTAAGAAAAGTATACACCTTTCGAGACTCAGATAAGCTCTAAGCCGTGCTGGATAACAGTATCTGGGCTTGTGGAACGTGAATCACTTTGTACCCATAAATTACCAAACAAGCGCATTTGCGTATTTCTTGCTGCTAGAAGATAGGTTCCATCATTCCTGTACTCCTATCCTATGGAATT
The DNA here is from genome assembly GCF_021461385.2 of Schistocerca piceifrons. Classification (NCBI taxonomy): domain Eukaryota; kingdom Metazoa; phylum Arthropoda; class Insecta; order Orthoptera; family Acrididae; genus Schistocerca; species Schistocerca piceifrons. Next base: position 88,467,363 of record NC_060141.1, read on the forward strand.
AAAGAGAGAACAGAGTTTTTTGAGAGCATCAGGGTACACAAGATGAGAAAATAAAGGGGAATGTGGCTTTAGACTTAAATTTTGTTCGCTGACGAGGCAGTAAAAGGCGGAAGGAGAGATAATGATTATGTATGGTACAGTATAAAATGGATAAACCACTTAAAATGGGTTGAAACAGTACTCCCATTCCACAATTTTACTGGAGGCAAAAGAAGTTGAAATGACACCTAACTAAATTTTGGTGAAAGGTTAATAATTCTTGACCACATCTCTATTGCGTAGTTCTAAAAATTACTTTTAGAGCTGCTTAGTATATCACTGACCTAATGGAATTATTTTGAAGAATACTGCTGACTTCCTTCAGTTACGACGGTGCGCTTCTGCGAGAAGAGGTGGTTACATACGTATCAACCAATCTGACGTATTAAGCACGTCGATCACTGAAGACATGGAAGGGTCAAAACCGTACAAAAGAAATTGCGTTGCACTAAAATACTCAACGTTAATCATCAAAGTTTGAGGATCAGCTGAAGATGAAAAAGAAAAGTGTATGGCTAACAGGGTACTAAAACTTTTAGGACTTCACATGAGATCGACCGTGTAACAGTACTACTGCTAAAATTCCCTGCAACTACAATCATGACGGAGACTCACTTTCTATGGACTGTTTTCCTCACACGAGTCAAACTACCACGCAAGCCTTGTGCCTTTCCGAATGTAGCCCCAAACATTGAGCAAGGTGCCTCAAGAGCAGCTTAGACACGCTGATAAAATTCATATGCCATCTTTCTTGTCCGATCCTCACTCCTCCAAGCGTAACGGAATTTATTGTAAAGATGTAACGCACACTTACAAGCTTGTAATATGTAGTGAAAAGTATGAGTTGTGCGTACTAAGACTTCATAGCCATTTACAGTACTGTTATTATATTAACGTTCGAGGTATCTGCGACAACACTCATGAACTGCCTCTCGTTTCTGGTGACAATGCTCACCTCCTCCTCGGGCCAGCTTAAGCAGTATGATAATACTAGTCACTGCATCCTTGTAAGCTGAAGTAAGTAGAAAAACATGTTTATAACAAGACAAAGTGACCAACGAAGGTGCACGTGCGGCACTGAAGACGTTGCCCAACAATGGCATCTTAGAGGTACTCCTTGCTGTTTCACTCACGAGTGTATCAGTGTCGTATCCCCCCCCCCCCCCCCCCTCCGTGATCATGGCACAGGAGGCCGCAGAAAAGGTCCCTAGTGTTTCCACCCAGTATACCAGAGCAATCAAAGCGGTCACGTTAGCCACCCCCTCCCCCCCCCCCCCCTCTCTCCCCCAAGCGGGTCAGATAACATTTATTTTCCCGTCGGAATGGGAGACAGTCACGGGGTTTTCGAAAGAGTGATCCTTCAATTTCGCAGTTTTGTACCACAGTCTAGTTCGTACTAATGGTTCCGTAAAAAATTATGTCATTTTATAGCTGGCAGTACCCCATATTAGTTGATAGTCATCAAAGGGTGCAAGTTTTGCACAACAGACATGAACTTTGGTCTTGTACTAACCGACCTACGTATGGAGTAATTCTCGGATTGGGCATTCCCTCATTTCAGTCTCACTAGGACAGGCTGGACCGACTAAGCCTGCTATCAAAAGAGTACCGGGGAACTCTCCCAAGGTTAACAGGCGGCCGGTGCGCTAAGCTCACCACCCTCCTCCTCCTAATGTCACTGCGAAAGATAGGCTGCACTTTGCCTGGGTCAGGCTAGGAGCCCAAGTTCGGTCTGTGACAAATACTTTACTTTTTTTGCAAATATTAGACCACAATAGTAAAATTAACTTAATTATACATTATTTTATATCTTTGATAAGAGCGGTACGTATATAGTTTGGGAATCAGTCCAAACCATACAGGAATTTCAGTCCCGACATATTCAATACACTTTCAAATGCTAATTTTTTGTATAAAGTGGTACATGCCTAAGGCGGAAACGGAATGCTTATTTTATGACTTAATTAATAATTCACTGGTTAATGCGGTAAAGAGTTTACACAGTGCTACTGTGTTATAATATACATTAGTTATTTACGACTATAAAAGTACGCTACTTTTAACACAAAAGATTGTACAGCCGCTACAATACTGTTAAGCGGCCTTAAACAAGAAAAGAAGTTCGGTATAGAGCAGTACTGCGGGTGTAGGCATCAAACTGCGACCATCTGTGCAACGACGAAGACGTTATGTGCAGTGTCGGTACAACAAAGAATACGGTTCGTTCGTGAACGCTCTGTTGTCAGCGTTTCTCGTTTTCCATTATTATTTACTCGTCCGGGAGCACACTGGAAAATTGTTATACACTTACGAACACTCTGCTGCAATCTGCGCAGTGAAAGAAGTTGATGTTGTCCACTTAAGCAATGGTTTTACCCGGCGTGGTCAAGTATTTCAAATAAATGCGCTACCTGCGTTATTTTCTGCCAGTTTCAATTGGCTGGTAGTGCATTAAGTGATTGTATGATGTCGAACAAAATGCATGTTTCGAAAATTACGGTAATCGTGACGAGTGCGAAAGACAAATTCTCTGCGCGCGGAATAAAGTTGCATTTCACATGCGGTGAAACACAGATTTATGATACTTCAAGAAACAAGTATAAGATATGGGATTAGTGGATGAAAGGGAACGGACAAATGAAAAGAAAGGCGAAGAGGACTGGAATGTTGAAATTAACGAGATAGTGTGGGAATTGTGCGAATGTGTGTGAGCAACAGATTTACCTTTGTCTGAAACCACGTTACAGAGGGAGGCTCTGAAAGTTGTTAAAGAGATTGGAAATAAGTTTAGGACATCCACAGGATGGATGGACAGTGCAAAAGCTAGGCACAACATCCTGTAGAATTAAGTGTGTGAGTGCCGGCCGGAGTGGCCGAGCGGTTCTAGGCGCTACAGTCTGGAGCCGCTCGACCGCTACGGTCGCAGGTTCGAATCATGCCTCGGGCATGGATGTGTGTGATGTCCTTAGGTTGGTTAAGTTTAAGTAGTTCTAAGCTCTAGGGGACTGATGACCTCAGCAGTTAAGGCCCATAGTGCTCAGAGCCAATTAAGTGTGTGAGGAAGCTAAGGATGTGCAGGAAAGTGTAGCAATAGAATGGAAGACAATACTGCACAACCTAATTGCAAATTATGACTCGGAACACGTGTCAATGCGGATGAAACAGGGCTGTTTTGTCGCTCACTGCCTTCAAAATGCCGAGCAATTTGAGGTGACGGAGTAATGACTAATTAGAGATTACTGTACTGTTGTGTGAAAACACGTTAGTTTAGTAGTTCTTTAATGATGATATATTTTCAAAAAAAGCCTTAACTCACTATTTCACCTCTGTAAGGTCCAATTTCCAAAAATACTAAAATACGTATTTCTTTATTTCTGACCGAGAAACCAAATACCAATTTTTGTAGGTCTAGCTTCAAAACTGCCTTAATAGTGACATTTTTCAAGAAAAAACCTTCATACCCTATTTCACTCCTTTAGGGTGAGAAGTTCGAAAAATTCCTTTTTAAACGACGCCTACAGTACAAAATTCACACCCTTTCCAAATTTCAAGTTTCTGTCCGTAGCGGTTTGGGCTGGCCGATGATGAGTCAGTAAGAACATTGCATTTTATATACAGAAATGAACATACACTGTGTGATCAAAAGTATCCGGACACCTATCTGAAAATGACTTACAAGTTCGTGGTGCCCTCCATCGGTAATGCTGGAATTCAATATGGTGTTGGCATACCCTTAGACTTGATAACAGCTTCCACTCTCGCAGTCATTCGTTCAGTCAGGTGCTGGAAGGTTCCTTTGGGAATGGCAACCCATTCTTCACGGAGTACTGCACTGAGGAGAGTTATGAATATTGGTCGCTAAGGCCTGGCACGAAGCCGGCGTTCCAAAACATCTCAAAGGTCCTCTATAGTATTCAGGTCAAGACTCTGTGCAGGCCAGTGCGTTACAAAGATGTCATTGTCGTGTAGCCACTCCGCCATAGGCTGTGCATTATGAACAGGTGCTCGATCGTGTTGGAAGATGCAGTCGCCATTCCCGAGCTGCTCTTCAATAGTGGGAAGCAACAAGGTGCTTCAAACATCAATGTAGGCCTGTGCTGTGATAGTGCCACGCAAAACAACAAGGGGTGCAAGTCCCTCCATGAGAAACACGACCACATCATGACACCACAGCCTCCGAATTTTTCTGTTGGCACTACACACGCTGGCATATGATGTTCACCGGACATTCGTCATACTCACACCCTGCCATAGGGTCGCCACATTGTTCACCGTGATTCGTCACTCCACACAACGTTTTTCCACGCATATGGATTGACTGATGACTTTGGTGACAAAGTCACCAGCAAGAAACCGCGACAGTTCTGGCCTGTTAGGTGACGTGGAAGGAAGACTGGCCCCAAAATAACGTTGCCAATTATTCCGGACCATACACTCCGGCTGAATCGATGCTCATGATTCGCTGTCACCATACCCAGGAGATTCTGCATACTATCCCACAATGACTGTTATAAAATGAAGATATCACTCCGCGTAAAGTTGTCCTCTTCTGTGAAAAGGATGGATGACACAAATCCTGGAATCGTAGTTGCCTGGTGAAGAAACCAGATGTGTAAAGTCTGTTGCTAGTAAGCCCTGCACAAACTTTAAGTGATAAGGGTAGTAAAATGGTCGTGCGGAATGTTCCACACGGTCGTCTGGTTTACCCTGTACTGGTAAGCCAACTGCCTGGTACTGATGCGGTGGTAGCCTTCCACAGTGTTAATCATATTTTCCTCGAAGTCTTGTTTTTTGCTGCTTCCTGAAACGACGCTGTCTCGGACAAACGGCGAAACACTGTTGCAAACATTGAATGCTGTGGCTGTTGTCGGGGGGAGTAGGTCTTCCGGTACAACCTTGCTACTCCCCGCCCCCCCCCCCCGCCCCCGCCAGTTTGCCATTTGCCTTTACGTAAGTAAACACAATGTCAGCTAGCTCTCGATTTGAATACGGAACCACTGTGTACGACGCTATATCATATCCACAAGATGAGTGAGCAAGAGAAGTGAATCGGACACATTACCAATTTCTGTGGCAGAAGAGGGCGCTAGGGCATGGCATATGAAAAACAGTACCGCCCTCTTGGAGGAAACCATGTACAATGCAAGTGTTGCTGCATGGTACAGCGCGAATTAGACCGCAGTCTCTGTAACAAAGTATGAATGAATAAATAGCCTGGAGACCATGCATTTCCGGAAGTAAGTTGATTAAACTTTTTTGTTCCGCATGCTCTCGTCGATCAATCCGTAGAGTTTATACACGACGTAACTTCTTGAGTGTGTGTGTGTGTGTGTGTGTGTAAAAATTTTTTGAAGACTGCTGTGAATTTATATTAATACTTAACTTCTGTTCGCAAAATCTCCAAAATATCGTTGACATACGCACACTTGCAGCACTTTACTGAGTCTCTGACTACGGTGCAGGAAAACATGACACGAGAATGAAGTGTATGCTATGAATGGTGATTAAATATTGAAATAAATTTATAGTAAGCTTCAAAAAGTTACGGAACTGAATAATTAGTGACACAACTCGCCCTATTAGAGCATAAACGTAAGATGCCATGACTAAAAGGATACATAAGTAGCGCGGTTTTTAGTCGCTGGGGCATGACAGTGATGTTGCTTTGTGCCCTGTTTTCGTTTTACGGAGAACGTATATTTTCTCGCGGTACCACTCGTGCACACTCCAGTAAGAGAGAAAGTGTCGAGGAGCAGGAAGCGAGCGCAGCACCACAGTTCTCAGAATCGTCACTCTCCTGGAAGTATGGCGGGAAGGAAGGAAGCCTTCGTAATGCTGACGCAACAGCGACGCCTTGATTTCTGACGTATGCAATTCTCAATATCAATTTCGTCTTTTTTTTCTTTATTGTGATTTTAAAACCTGTACAACAGGCCGGTTGGCAGCAGCATTCTACGCCGCTCTTCAGCCGTAGAGTAGACAATGAGAAAGAAACATGAGGCATACACATAATTTACATAATGTCGGGTAATAAAACAGTAGACACATAAATACAAAACCATGGAGCCGTTCACACTCGACGGTAATCCATAATACAAACTGTTGACACGACGCACAAACACTGATGATGTCGATGGCATATGTGAACGATGGAGCGTGACAGTGAACACTAACTAGTACTGATAACGTTGTCTCACACGAGTACACAGTATAACCGTATCCTTCACAGTCATCACTCAACATCTTGACACTGTTCACGCTTCTTATACAGTGTAGTCCACTGATAGTACCGAGCCAAATATCTCACGAAATAAGCATCAAACCAAAAAACTACAAAGAACGAAACTCGTCTAGCTTCAAACGTACCTACGTTCTGTATTTTAATTTAAAAATCCTACCTGTTACCAACTGTTCGTCTAAAATTGTGAGCCATATTTTTGTGACCATTACAGCGCCATCTGTCACAAAGCGAAAAAAGTGGTCCAACTAAAACATTCATATTTCTTTACGTACTACACGAATATGTAATAAATATGGGGGTTCCTGTTTTAAAAAAACGCAGTTAATATTCGTTTGGCCTATGGCAGCGTTATCTAGCGGGCCAACCATAGTGCCATCTGGTTTCCCCCTTCAAGCTAGACAAGTTTCGTTCATTGTAGTTTTTTCGTTTGACGCTTATTTCGTGAGATATTTGACCCGGTCACGATCAACGGACCACCCTGTATACCGTACGAGTTCTGGTAACAACACTAAATTCGAATAGCACCGCTGCATTTTTGTGGCCGTTCTGTCACAGAGAACTGCCATTCACCATTTAAATACGTGCCGGAGGCGTGTAGGTCAGTTACACTGACGTTTACACAGCCACACTGGCGTCCGATTGTGTCTTCTGGGTGCTGAGAGCTTCAGGACTGTTGCGTTCGGAAACCACAATATGACAACCACTGTAAGTTCAGCAAGACGATACCTCGATTCACGGTCGATATATTCCGTATACTGAATGCATCTTGACCTCTTTCTCGAGACGACACTGAACCGGAAGGCCCTGCTCGCTTCCCCTCACTGCCGGTTTTCTTCCCTGCTCTGCCGCCGCGGGCCCCTCAGCAACCGCGCAGAGCTCGCGACGTTATTTGCAAGCGTAATCTCGCTCCGCTCGGCCTGCTGTGCCGCTGTTATTGCCTGCACCACTCGCTCCGCCGGTAACGACATTAAGGCGCGCTGCGGCTCAGCCCGGGGAATCTTTCCTCGCCGGAAACAGGATTTGCGCCGCGCGCTGAGCGACGTTTAGGATTCCGCCGCAATCAAGTGTCTGAGCCACGAATGTCTGTCCTGCTAATGCCGCACAGGCCGTGCGCGCAGACTTCTTCCTCTGTGTACAGCGACTACCTGGGCGAGTGGTACGTCATTCCCAAAAGTAAGAGCAATTAAGTCCGTACGACCGTGCGTCTAAATTACGGTGCACGTTGAGACACATCTTGCATCTTTCCGCCGGAATATTTAGCGCACTGGTTTATGAGGGGTCTCTCGTTAGTTGGTGGTCGGTCTTCGTATCTCAGTTAATTTGAACAGTCAGTTCCAGAATTGCTGCTTGTTGACGACACGTATAACCGGAATACGTCCAGCTGGCGTATCTACAGTGCGAAACAGGTAAAGCGATCACCTGGTCACCCTGTTGCAGTTTCAGATACACTCCTGGAAATTGAAATAAGACCACCGTGAATTCATTGTCCCAGGAAGGGGAAACTTTATTGACACATTCCTGGGGTCAGATACATCACATGATCACACTGACAGAACCACAGGCACATAGACACAGGCAACAGAGCATGCACAATGTCGGCACTAGTACAGTGTATATCCACCTTTCGCAGCAATGCAGGCTGATATTCTCCCATGGAGACGATCGTGGAGATACTGGATGTAGTCCTGTGGAACGGCTTGCCATGCCATTTCCACCTGGCGCCTCAGTTGGACCAGCGTTCGTGCTGGATGTGCAGACCGCGTGAGACGACGCTTCATCCAGTCCCAAACATGCTCAATGGGGGACAGATCCGGAGATCTTGCTGGCCAGGGTAGTTGACTTACACCTTCTAGAGCACGTTGGGTGGCACGGGATACATGCGGACGTGCATTGTCCTGTTGGAACAGCAGGTTCCCTTGCCGGTCTAGGAATGGTAGAACGATGGGTTCGATGACGGTTTGGATGTACCGTGCACTATTCAGTGTCCCCTCGACGATCACCAGTGGTGTACAGCCAGTGTAGGAGATCGCTCCCCACACCGTGATGCCGGGTGTTGGCCCTGTGTGCCTCGGTCGTATGCAGTCCTGATTGTGGCGCTCACCTGCACGGCGCCAAACACGCATACGACCATCATTGGCACCAAGGCAGAAGCGACTCTCATCGCTGAAGACGACACGTCTCCATTCGTCCCTCCATTCACGCCTGTCGCGACACCACTGGAGGCGGGCTGCACGATGTTGGGGCGTGAGCGGAAGACGGCCTAACGGTGTGCGGGACCGTAGCCCAGCTTCATGGAGACGGTTGCGAATGGTCCTCGCCGATACCCCAGGAGCAACAGTGTCCCTAATTTGCTGGGAAGTGGCGGTGCGGTCCCCTACGGCACTGCGTAGGATCCTACGGTCTTGGCGTGCATCCGTGCGTCGCTGCGGTCCGGTCCCAGGTCGACGGGCACGTGCACCTTCCGCCGACCACTGGCGACAACATCGATGTACTGTGGAGACCTCACACCCCACGTGTTGAGCAATTCGGCGGTACGTCCACCCGGCCTCCCGCATGCCCACTATACGCCCTCGCTCAAAGTCCGTCAACTGCACATACGGTTCACGTCCACGCTGTCGCGGCATGCTACCAGTGTTAAAGACTGCGATGGAGCTCCGTATGCCACGGCAAACTGGCTGACACTGACGGCGGCGGTGCACAAATGCTGCGCAGCTAGCGCCATTCGACGGCCAACACCGCGGTTCCTGGTGTGTCCGCTGTGCCGTGCGTGTGATCATTGCTTGTACAGCCCTCTCGCAGTGTCCGGAGCAAGTATGGTGGGTCTGACACACCGGTGTCAATGTGTTCTTTTTTCCATTTCCAGGAGTGTAGCTTCTCTGACGAATTCCAGGACTAACAAAAGTATGATTTTCAGTATTTCACATTTAAGGGACATTTAGCTGAAAGAGTGACAGATGGAAGAAATTAAGTAAGCTGTTTATTATTTTAAAAGTAACCTCCAAAAAATGGTTCTGAGCACTATGGGACTTAACAGCTGTGGTCATCAGTCCCCTAGAACTTAGAACGACTCAAACCTAACCAACCTAAGGACATCACACACATCCATGCCCGAGGCAGGATTCGAATCTGCGGCCGTAGCGGTCGCGCGGCTCCAGACTGAACCGCCTAGAACCTCTCGGCCACTCCGGCCGGCAAAGTAACCTCCATAACTGTTAATACATTTATCCAACTCTGACACAAGACGGTCAACGCCTTCATGGAAAAATGTTTGCTGGTGCCTACGGAACGTGACTGTTCCCAGACGTCCACCTCTTCGTCCGAAGCAAATCGATCGTCTCGAAAGTCTTTCTTCAGTGGTCCAAAACCAAGGAAGTAGCCTGGGGAGAGATCGGGACTGCATGGAGGATGTCTATGATAACTTTTCGTTGACTGGAAGAGTCCCCAGTTTATTGACTTTCTGGAACATGGCGCCACAATTAACGTACCACGGTATGTGGACACTTTGCAAAAACTGAAGGGCGCCGTCAAATTCAAACGCCCAGGAAGTTGACGGACAGCATCATTCTGTTGAATAACAATTCCGGCCCTCAATTTGCCAAGATCGTTTTGACTACGCTGTAGAAGTTTCGCTGGGAGACCCTCACACATCCTCCCTACAGTACCGATCTCTCCCTATATCTTTCTATATTTTTGGAGCCTAAAGAAACACATTCGTGGCCGTCGATTTACTTCGGGCGAAGAGGTGCACGCCTGTGTACCATCATGATACATTATTCAACCGCAAACATTTTTTCCTTGCAGTTATTTAACGTCCTGCTTCACAGAGGCATAAACGTGTAAACAGCTGCGGTGATTACTTTTGAAATGATAAACAAAAGATAAACATGGGAATGTCAAATTAAACACCTTACAGCTGACAAGTTTCAACCTTAATGTATTTGGCAAGCAGTTTCAGCGTTTTAATACACCATCTGTTTTGATCACAACCAAGGTAGATTATTTCTACACTTCGGTCAGGGGCCTGAAGATGGCGTAGTAAAACGCTGAAACTGGTTACCAAATAAATTAAGGTTGGAAACATGACGGCTCTGAGGTGTTTAATTTGACATTCTCTATCGGACAGCGGAGTCCGCAACTATCTCTAAAAATATGGACATACAGAGAAATGTTAAACAGTTTACTTATTTTCTTTCAACCTGTCTCATTCTCATTTGACTGTCCGATATAACTATTGACTAAATTAAAAAATTTTAAATGCTCTCATAATCCTCTCATTAAGTATAATCTTTCGATAAAGGATTAACACAATTAGTCAAGTATTAAAGCTAGGAACTGTATATATGTCATGAGGTGGCATTCATCAAGACGCGCACACACCCCAAACTAAATTCATCCACAATTGAAAATGAGAGCACTTGGCGGCTTCCAACAAACTTCGCTCATAATTCTCAATCGTTTCGAAACATTTTCTCCCTGACACCTCTCACAAAATAATGATATGAAAAGCGATATAAAATTTTAATTCATTTATTCTACTAACTCTACTCGGAACAGATTTTTCAGTCAGTAACCATGTATAACGCTCAATGTACAAGCAATTATACCATTTTACGGTGCATAGTTCAAGATATACGGCGTCATAAACAATGAAACCCGTGAAAAACGTCAACTACAAAGGTTTTACGAGCCTAATGTCATACATTTAATACAGTAGATTATTTCTAAAATTATCAAATGTTTCAGGCTGTTTTAAACGTGGGAGTTCGGTTTTTAAAGAAGAGAGTAAGAAGGGGGGGGGGGTGGAGGGTTACTTGTTACAAGCTAAACAGCTTGTTGGAAGCCGCCAAGTGCTCTCATTTTCAATTGTGGATGAATTTAGTTTGGGCTGTGTGCGCGTCTTGATGAATGCCACCTCATGACATATATACAGTTCTAGCTTTAATACTTGACTAATTGTGTTAATCCTTCAACGAAAGATTATACTTAATGAGAGGACAAGTAAAAAAGAAAACGTAAGTATATTTTACTATGTGGAACAGACTTCCTCAGCTGCACTTTACTGATTTCGATTAATTGCGATCGGCTTAGGAATACGCATCCATCATAAGACGTGTCAGGAAAACCATTCGATCCGTATCGATCCGGTGAAATACGTTACCAGGGATAACCGTTGACAACCAGTTCCCTGACGAACCACTGTCAGTTAGGTAGAATCACGAAAGCTATGGCTCAATCAGTACACCCGTTGCAACTAGGTAAAACATGTCTATTTACAAAGTTAATGAAATAGTAAAAAATAGCACTGTCATTAGTTTTTTCATGCGTGTGTCGACAGCCCAGAAGTAATTTTTGAATGCTCAAACCATTTTAAATGTCAACCACAGGCTGTTAATTTCTTTTTATAATACAGATGAACTATTTCGCCTCATGTAATTCATTACTGGCCAGTTTCAGCTTGTGCTTATTTTCAAATGCAGCTGCGTCGGTGAAGTCTCTGTCACCACGTATCACTAACTAGCTTGTAAATATGACAATCGTTTCACAGACCCAGCTGCATTTGAAAATTACCACATTTAAGAAGTTGCCAGTAGTGTAATACATAATCTAATAAAATTTCATCTAAAAAGATGACAGCCTACAGTGGAAATTTAAGTTGGTATCAGATAGTATTTCATCGTATCAACGTGATATGCAACCTGATGGGATTCCTGCACAGCTCTACATAGATTATACGAAAGAACTTGCTCTCCTCGTATCAGCGCTTCATCGTAGGACGTTGGAGCACCGAAGACTTGCAAGTGACTCGGAAAAGGCCAGGATATTCGCGTTTACAAGAACGATCGTAGAACAGTTGTGTATATTCACGCGTTTCCATCTGTTGTAGTATTACGGAGCACATTTCAGAGTCGCTTAGGAAGACTGTTTTATTGAACCAAAGATCTACTATGTGGAAATATGGATTCTAAAGCAGTGGTCTTGTGAAGCCCAAGTAATTCTGGTCGTCTGACAGGACCAGTAGAGGTTTCACAGTCGTCCCTAGGTAGATGCCGTGTTCCTTGATTTCCGATTGACTTTTGGTACAGTTACACACGAGTAAGAAAATTATGGACGTATGGAATGTATGAAGTTTCTGATCGAGTCTACAATTCCTACCAGATAATTCAGATAATACTCAGTTCATGAATCATAACAGTGAAATATTACTAAATGTAAAAGTACTTCTTGGACTAAGAGAGTGTTCTAGGATCGCTCCTGCTCACAGAACATGTAGATGATGCTCGCAGACTATATTATACAGAGGATGGACAAACAAATGGACTCACTAGAAACACAACATGTTACCAAGCTTAATAAGGCACAGGAAAAGCGTTCGCATTCAGTACACTCCCCGGCATCTCACAATGAATAAACGCATGTCAAGTTAAAATCTTCTGGGTTATTATGCCGCGTCATGTTACCGTTCGTTTCTGGGCTCACTGACCGCATATGCACAATTTTAAAGAAAAATGGTATTCAGACATCTTTCTTCAGTCAAAACAAAATAAAAGACTTTTTCCGTACAAAACGGATGCACCTGATTACCTCCACAATGCATGCGTCTATCAAGTGTCACATGGCTGCGGCAAAGTGTATATAGGCGAAACGGGAAAAGCTGTCAAAGAACGCATTAAGGAACATGAACGGCACATGCAGCTAAAACAAAGTGCAAAATCGGCAGTAGCGCAACATCACGAGAACTGTGGCTCTGACATCGATTTTAATAACGTACGTGTATTGGCTAAAGAAGCAAACATTTATAGAAGAAAGGTCCGAGAAACGGTTGAATTTTCTAAGAATGCGTCTAATTTCAGTAGTGAGGACGGCTATAGGCTTCCGGCACCGTGGCTCCCCGCCATCAAGGAAGTAAATACGCGGCCGCGGTCTGTGAGCGGCATAAACAACGCGCTGCAAGTCACCTCGGCGGACAATAATATTTTGGGTAAACATTCCCCCTCTCTTGCTCTGTCCGTTACGAATCTAGCCACTGATAATGACCAACCAGTAGCAGTAACAGGCATTTCAACCAATAACCCTTCTCCAGCATAAGTGTAGAATAGTGCCTTTCTATCCAATGACGATGGCCCGTCAATGGTATCCACAGGAGATGTGCTACCAACGCCCCTTCTTATGCATCAGAGCGGGAATATTAGCCTATGACTATGGCCCACCAATGGTAGTCATATGAAATTTAACCAATACTACCACTTCTCCAGGACAAGCGCCAGAAAACTACCCCTTTATAAGTGGACGCGACACTTGTCTCTGACAGTGTTCTAGCAGTAGTGGACACCAAAAGATCCTGAGGAAGATCCCAGCAGAGTGGTCGAAACGTCGAACATATTAGGAGAAACATGACGCGGCCTCATAACCCAGAAGATTTTAACTTTAGTGACAACGGCTGCGAAAGACTGCAGACTTACATAATAAACGCATGTAATTTACAATTCTTAATGGGAACTTAGACCATTCTTCCTACAAAATAGAGACAAGTTAAAGTAACAATGAGGGAGCTGGATAGCGATCACACACCCTTAAATGGCTTAACAAAGTTGAGCCCTGGTGACCCTGGTGGTCAGGGTAGAAGGAAGAATCCATCCTCGTGCTCTCAAAAACAGTCCTGGACGATGCGAACTGTGTGGACAGGGTCATGTCGGCTTGGAACACGGCATCACCACTGTGGAACAAACATTGTACTATGCGATGGACCTGATTAGCCAAATAATCCTTGGTTCATGGAATACCACGTTATGGCTGCCCAAATCGTCAGTAAAACCCTGACGTGGTCAGTTCTTGCGGTGTAAACTAGGCCAGAAGTAGGAAACAGTGTGAAGCTAGACTTATCCGACCAAATGACATTGTTCCACGGCACTATAGTATAGGATACATGACTTCGGTACCACGATTTCCCTTACGGACATTTGCATCACTGACTGAAATTCCAAGTCGCCCCGCAATTTCCTGCTTATGGACCTATCTTCGTCTCGTTTTGGTGCTGACAGTGCTCGCGAGCGTGATAGTCAATCCTGCACTCATTTTGGCAGCTGCCGTGCTCTTATTGTTCTTTACAGCCTTGTACAATTACCGTCTTTCACGACCACGTAACGCACACTTTCGTTCACGTTGTGACACACTGGGTAATGTTCATCCGCTTTCTCTGTATGTGCTATAAATCTTCGTAACGGTGCTTCTTCAAACACCGAAAAATTCAGCTAGCTTGGTTGCAGAAGCACACACCATACGAACACCAACAGTTTTCCCACGTTCGAATTCACTTGTCTCCGACATAACGCACTCACAACTACGTAGAAGACTGTCCTGACCCCCACTCGTATTTGCAACGTATTGATGAGACTGCGAAGGTGTCTTTCATTGTTAAGTACAACAGCACAACCTGCAGGCTTGCCTAGCATCTGCATTTGTGTTCGATCATACATTTCTCGCAGTGTTTACATACTTATGTCTAAACCCAGTGTATAGCAATGGCAACGATAGAAAGGTGTAGCGGAGGAAAAATTCATAGCAGCAAGACATGGCTCGGAGACTGGCAGCTGACATTTGAAATAAAAAAAAAATAAAAAATAAAAAACTGAGAATCGCTGGAAACAGCAAGTTGAAGTATTTCGTAGTTTGGGATAACACATAAAAATAGTTTCAGCAAAAGAAATTTCTCGGGAGGATCATAAGGGAATGTGATTCATCCACTTTGGATTTACAGAGATGACAAAATACATCCAAAGAAGAACGGCACGATTCGCCACGGTTTCCAGTAGGTCGAGAGTGTCACTGAGGTCTTCATTGGCGTAATTTACTATACTTTAAGCATTTCTCAACAAAGACAGTATACGTTCCAGCAGGTGTTGGGCAGCATTATATCGTCCCACATACAACTCGTTAAATCACCACTGCGGAAAAATCAGAAAAATTCGAACTCAGTTGGAGGATAACCGACAGTCATTATCCCCGCTTACCATCTAACTGAAATTGTAGTAATATACGAAGTACTGTCCGTCGTACACCCCAAGATGACTTACCGAGGTATGTGCGCAGGTGTAGAATGTGCTACTGAGCAGGCCGCTGTGGCCGCGCGGTTCTAGGAGTTTCAGTCCTGAACTGCGCTGCTGCTACGGTCATAGGTTGCAATCCCGCCTCGGGCATGGATGTGTGTGATGTCCTTAGGTTAGTTAGGTTTAAATAGTTCTAAGTCTAGAGGTCTGATGACCGCAGATATTAGGTTTCATAGTGCTTAGAGCCATTTGAACCATTTGTGCTACTAAGGTAATGGGCTACAACCGTTACCAATAAGATTGAAATTCAATCCAAGCGAGCTGACGTACTGCCTTTATTGCGCACACAGGAATATCAAGGGAAAAAAAATGTAGTTAATTACTTCATGTGCATTTTTTTCTTTTTTTAAAAAAATACTTCATGCTACCTATATGTATGATTGCCCCTAGTAAAAGGTGCGAGGGAGCTACAATATGAAATATCACGATGTTGTCCCTGAGGCTGAGAAAAGTTTTCATTTTGCAGTATTGAATTGCCTTATAACGCTTCCTTTCAGGTAAAAATCACAGAACAATTTCACATTTTCCGTACTGTATTGTCGAATACCCCTGAAGGCAAAGCCTATATTTTCCCTTTCGAAGATACTGTGCCCGGTGACGAAAACTATTGTACATTAATTCGTGGGCAGCAGCTGCTATTTTCTTCTCCTCCTTTGCCTCTGTACTCGTTGTCCGGTGATGGCCTGTCAGGATTTCTCTTCGCAGAAAAGATGTGCAGCACCCCAGATGAGAGTCCGCTAGTATAGCAACCCACCTTCAAGAGTTAATCTTTCAGTTTAAAAGCAGTTCCCGCAGGCAAAGATAAAACAGCACGACAACAAGAAACTGCCACACGGGTAACTGATGTTCCCACAACCTACCACAATATCTGGCAAAGGTGCGTACTATTTAGAAACTTTGCACTATAAAGAACAGAACGTCACTGACCAGAGAGGTAAGACGTTGCTTGTAAGGCATCATTGCCCACACAAGGGCGAAACATGGAACTCGTCGCATAGAACAGAGAAAAATTTTGCGGTTGCTTGAGAGCAATATCGCCCAATAAAGGAGTACGGCAGAAGCTACTGATTTGTTGTCCTCCCGTAAATAATAAGGCAAATGGCGATATGTTACATTCAAAAAGGCCACAGCAGATTTTTTTTCGATCTTATACTATGCCAGGTTGTGTTCCGCTTGTAAGGGCACACCAGCCGACGGAAAGCAAAACTCTAATTTTCTCTTCATTTCCTTTGTTGTATAATCTGTTCAATCGAATTTTCCCACTCTGCTCATCATAAATTTTTGTGTGGGTTAAGTATCTGTGCTTTGTGTACGTTTCGGATTCATCCAATTGTTAGTCGCCTTTTATCTGTGCCATCGGCTGATTTCGAGAAAGGGGCAAAGACCCTTCCACTACTTCCCTCGCACCCCCATATGCTCTGGGATTTCCATCTGCTCCAGATCAAACAGTAATCGCTTGTGTGAATAATCCATTGTTTGTGGGGCGCAAATATTTGAGGTTGTCTGAAGGCAAAGCATTACTGAGGGGCGCTAACGAAAGTGGATGCTGGGACGCAGTGTGGTTACGTCGAGGAGGCCGAGGAATTTCCCCAGTGTGTATGGGGCGGGGGAGGGAGGAGGGAGGAGGGGAGTGTGATTTAGCACAATGAGACACGCGTCAGCAGGTGGGGAAGCGGGAGGAGGCGGCGGGAATGATGTGGCGGAGATTACTTTAATCAAATATACATGGGCGGTGGGCCCGCGGCGCAATTGTTTGGCGCCCAGTCTTTAACTCGCGGCTGGGCGCGTTGCCAAGGTGCCTGGCTGAGGGTGCAGCGGGCTGCGGGGTGCTTAACTGCCGGCTGCGGCCGCGGCGACAATGCCGCTGTCGTGAATATTGAACGGCGGGTCTTTACTTCCAGCGTGCCGTCCAGCCGAGCTGCGCTCCTCCGAGGCCAGCAACTTTCCAGGTGAGCGGATGCCTCCGTTCCCGTGCCTCAGTGTAATAGTAAAGTGTAACGTCCTTCCCTTAAGTGTGTAAAATGTAATTAGAAGGAAAAAATACTTAGACGTCCGTGGAGATTGGGGAAAGTGCAGAATCTCCACCTAAAGACTGAGCAGAGTCGAGACATGCAAATGTATGCAAATAAGACAGAAAGGTTTCATTGTGACAAATATTTTTCAGTGTGAACCACAATTTTTTCTTTCATAGAAACCTTTTGGGTGTTACGTTGCATCAGTATGAAACACTAAAGCACACAACTGATCATTAAAATTGAAACATGAGGAAGGATAGAAAATTTTACTTGTATGTTTATGGAGAGAAAGAAGCAGCTACACTCGCTTAGTAGTTGTTGATTGGTTGATTTGAAGGAGAGGAGCAAACAGCGATGTCATCGGTCCCATCGGATGAGGGAGGAATGGGCAAGGAAATCGGCCGTGCCCTTTCAAAGGAACCGTACCGGCATTTGCCTGAAGCGATTTAGGGAAATCACGGAAAAAGATCTTATCGAGAACCGGACGTTGTTGCAGACGGAACTCAACACGTCGCTCTTGTTGTTGTTGTTGTGGTCTTTAGTCCAGAGACTGGTTTGATGCAGCTCTCCATGCTATCCCATCCTGTGCAAGCTTCTTCATCTCCCAGTACCTACTGCAACCTACATCCTTCTGAATCTGCTTAGTGTATTCATCTCTTGGTCTCCCTCTATGATTTTTACCCTCCACGCTGCCCTCCAATACTAAATTGGTGATCCCTTGATGCCTCAGAACATGACCTACCAACCCATCCCTTCTTCTAGTCAAGTTGTGCCACAAACTTCTCTTCTCCCCAATCCTATTCAACACCTCCTCTTTAGGTGTGTGATCTACCCATCTAATCTTCAGCATTCTTCTGTAACACCACATTTCGAAAGCTTCTATTCTCTTGTTGTCCAAACTATTTATCGTCCACGTTTCACTTCCATACATGGCTACACTCCATACAAATACTTTCAGAAACGACTTCCTGACACTTAAATCTATACTCGATGTTAACAAATTTCTCTTCTTCAGAAACGCTTTCCTTGCCATTGCCAGTCTACATTTTATATCCTCTCTACTTCGACCATCATCAGTTATTTTGCTCCGCAAATAGCAAAACTCCTTTACTAATTTAAGTGTCTCATTTCCTAATCTAATTCCCTCAGCATCACCTGACTTATTTCGACTACATTCCATTATCCTCGTTTTGCTTTTGTTGATGTTTATCTTATATCCTCCCTTCAGGACACTATCCATTCCGTTCAACTGTTCTTCCAAGTCCTTTGCTGTCTCTGACAGAATTACAATGTCATCGGCGAACCTAAAAGTTTTTATTTCTTGTCCATGGATTTTAATACCTACTCCGAATTTTTCTTTTGTTTCCTTCACTGCTTGCTCAATATACAGATTGAATAACATCGGGGAGAGGCTACAACCCCGTCTCACTCCCCTCCCAACCACTGCTTCCCTTTCATGCCCCTCAACTCTTATAACTGCCATTTGGTTTCTATACAAATTGTAAATAGCCTTTCGCTCCCTACATTTTACCCCTGCCACCTTCAGAATTTGAAAGAGAGTATTCAAGTCAACATTGTCAAAAGCTTTCTCTAAGTCTACAAATGCTAGAAACGTAGGTTTGCTCTTAACATCGCTCTTAACGGAACTAAAACGACAGATGTAAATGTGATTTCCAGGTTACCCCACGGAAGTGAGATAGGACCATTACTGAATGAGATTTTCACTCTGCACCGGAGTGTGCGCTGATATGAAACTTCCTGACAGATTAAAACTGTGTGCCGGACCGAGACTCGAACTCGGGAGCATTACCTTCCGCGGGCAAGTGCTCTACCAACTGAGCTACCCAAGCACGACTCGCGCCCTGTCCTCACAGCTTTACTTCTGCCAGTACCTCGTCTCCTACCTCCCAAACCTTACAGAAGCTCTCCTGCGAACCTTGCAGAACTCCCGAGTTCGAGTCTCTGCTCGGCACACAGTTTTAATCTGCCAGGAAGTTTCAGGACCATTACTGTTTATCACGTGTATAAATGATCTGGCAGAACGCGTCGGAAGCTTATTAAGACTGTCTGAAAACGACGCGGTTGCTCTTAAGAAAGCAGCAAAACGGGAAGACAGTAGAGATTTGCAGAATGACCTGCAGAGGATTGATGAATGATGCAGGCTGTGGCAGTTGGCCCTGAACCTAAATAAACGTAACACATTGCGCGTACATACGAAAAGAAATCCACTGCTGCACAACGACACTATTGATGACAAATTGCTGGAAACAGTCTCTACCGTAAAATATCCAGGATTAACTGTCCAGAGCGAACCTAAAGTGGAACGACCATATAAAGCAAATAGTAGGGAAAACAGATGCCAGACTGAGATTCATAGGATGGCACTTAAGGGAGTGCAACTCATCCACAAAGGAAGCGGCAGACAAGGCTCTTGTTCTTGAGTATTGTTCATCAACCAGGGATTCTTAACGGGTAGCACAGATAGATATAGAGAAGATCAAACGGAGGGCGGCAAGTTTCGTCACCGGATCTTTTAATAAGCGAGAGAGGGTTGCAGAGATGCTCAACAAACTGTAGTGTCACAGTCATTACAATACAGGCGTTGGGCATCACGGAAATGTTTACTATTGAAATTTTGTGAGAGTACTTTCTGGAAAGATTCGGACAATATGTTACTGCCTTCCCCATACAATTCGCGAAGTGGCCGCGACAAAAAAATTCGAGAAATTAGAGCTAACACAGGGGCTCTCTTCGCTGTGAATAAGAGATGGTTCTGACTTACAGTTAGTGTTAGTAACGCTGAGGAATTCGAAAACTTGAATCACGCGATTAAATCTGACAATATAATTTACTAAGATTATCGTTATTGAAAGAGGCGTATCATGTCAAGCAATCGTATGTAGTAGCCTAACTGTGTATTCTGTTAAATGAGAACAATAATTTTCAACACTAAAATTTCGGTTCTGCTAAAGAAAGTATCTTTCCTGTGATGCATAGATGGAGTGATCGCATCCAATCTTTGATTTACGAACCGTGGGGAGAATTCAATGACTTATGACATTCCAAATTTCACATATTCCACGTAGGCCACCGCATTACTTGACCTGTCATCTTTTCTTTGCCTACTGTTTTCATCACATCTTCCCCTATTAATCAAAGCATTACGCTTTCCTTAATGTACTTTTAAGCTCGCTGTGACACCTAGAGAAACACTGAATATATTGTGGATATTAAATTTCTCTTCCGACGACTTTCGAATAAATGTTTTCTTCGCTCTCTTAAATGTCTGTTATTGAATAAACCTATCATTTCTCAAAATAGTCAATCCTGAATTCCTTGCTCTTTGCCAAGGAATACTTCGGAACTGATCCACCTCTATCCCACCGTAAAAAGGAAAATTACAAAATGTAGTTAAACTATTTCGTTTAAGAGTTCCCGTTTCCTGCCGCAAGCCCTTGGTACCACCATTATTAGCTCCCTCCTTTGCGCCGTTTCCAGAAAGCCCGAGAGGAAAATTCGCGTCTCCATTCACTCTTATCTTCCCTTATGGCTCTCACTCTCTTACAAAACGGTTTCCGATTCGTCGTTGAATGCCAGTCTCTGGAACTTGGCCAGCCATTTCTTGCGAAACGAATATCGTCTGTCTTGCCTAGTGCCTAGTTGCATATTTAAACCGAGCCACAAACTCAGTCGCAATTTTAGACTCAATAATGAAACCAATGCTCAACCATTTATTCGTCTTAAAAGTCTCGCATTTTCTTCCATATTCCGGAATGGGAATATCATGTCTGATAGGCGTGACCGTTAAAACAACAAAGACTTTATATCATTTAGATCCGTGTCAGTATTGAGTACTGTGTCGAGGGTTTGTGTCACTGAGCTAGGCCTCATCCCCAATTACCAAAAACTGTTAGAGGGTCTGTCTTCTCAGGACGACTGAGTAAGGGCATCAAAACTCGCTGCATGAGATTGAATATTTCACTAAGTGTGATAACAGAGAACACTGTGACGGTTCGAGTGTAGTTCAGAAAACTTCGAGGAAAATAGAAAATGTGCTAAGCATAAAACAGATATATTTAGTGTGGACAGCTCTTAAAACAACCGTCAATACCGAAAATACTTGTATATGTACCATTGGGAAAAGGAATAGTTATGTAACATCTCCGATCGATGCTTTAAGACGTTTTTGCAAAGAATACCACGTTACATTTTGAAGAAAATGCAATCGTCAAACGGTCGGCCAAAACAAATATATTTGCCTGAGAAGAAAACAAAATGAAAGTTCCTGGCAGATTAAAACTGTGTACCGGACCGAGACTCGGACTCGGGTCCTTTGCCTTTCGCGGGAAAGTGCTCTACCAACTGAGCTACCCAAGCACGATTCGCGCCCCGTCCTCACAGCTGTACTTCTGCCAGTACCTCGTCTCCTACCTTCCAAACCTTACGGAAGCTCTCCAGCGAACCTTGCAGAACTAGAACTCGTGAAAGAAAGAATACTGCGGAGACATGGATGTTTCCAGAGGATGTTTACAGAGTGAAAATCTCATTCTGGAAACATCCCCCAGGCTGTGGCAAAGCCATATCTCCGCAATATCCTTTCTTTCAGGAGTGCTAGTTCTGCAAGGTTCGCAGAAGAGCTTCTGTAAAGTTTGGAAGGTAGGAGACGAGGTACTGGTAGAAGTAAAGATGTGAGGACGGGACGTGAGTCGTGCTTGGGTAGCTCAGTTGGTGGAGCACTTTCCCACGAAAGGCAAAGGTCCCGAGTTCGAGTCTCGGTCCGGCACACAGTTTTAATCTGACAGAGTGAAAATACCATTCAAGAAAACTAAACTTTTTACACTCAAATTGATGGTAAAATCTGAGTCGTTAGGCCTGAAACTTTCTCAACGGTCGACGTTTCTATCCCTTTATTGGGATCTTCTTGAGGATTTCACTGGCGTCCGTGAATTGCTGAATACTGTTGGAAGAAAATGTGAGGCATTTTTTGTTAGAAACAGCAGATAAGCAATTGTTAGCATCCCACTTAGACAATGAGTAGGCATCATTTAATTCGAATATGATGGACATAGAAGAATTACGGACAAAGTTAAACGGACTGTAAATTGTGCGACGAATAAGTAGATTAAGTGCGTAAAATATCCACCACTGATTAACAACAAAATTCGGAAAATCCTGAGAAAGCAGAGGCTGTTGCATTTTCGGTTCAAATGAGTACCCGGAAATGACAATAGGCAACAGTTTTTTTTTTAAATTCGTGCGTCTGTAAAAAGATCTATGCATACATGGCTACCCTCCATACAAATACTTTCAGAAACGACTTCCTGACACTTAAATCTATACTCGATGTTAACAAATTTCTCTTCTTCAGAAACGCTTTCCTTGCCATTGCCAGTCTACATTTTATATCCTCTCTACTTCGACCATCATCAGTTATTTTGCTCCCCAAATAGCAAAACTCCTTTACTAATTTAAGTGTCTCATTTCCTAATCTAATTCCCTCAGCATCACCTGACTTATTTCGACTACATTCCATTATCCTCGTTTTGCTTTTGTTGATGTTTATCTTATATTCTCCCTTCAGGACACTATCCATTCCGTTCAACTGTTCTTCCAAGTCCTTTGCTGTCTCTGACAGAATTACAATGTCATCGGCGAACCTCAAAGTTTTTATTTCTTCTCCATGGATTTTAATATCTACTCCGAATTTTTCTTTTGTTTCCTTTACTGCTTGCTCAATATACAGATTGAATAACATTGGGGAGAGGCTACAACCCTGTCTCACTCCCTTCCCAATCACTGCTTCCCTTTCATGCCCCTCGACTCTTATAACTGTCTTCTGGTTTCTGTACAAATTGTAAAAAGCCTTTCGCTCCCAGTATTTTACCCCTGCCACCTTCAGAATTTGAAAGAGAGTATTCCATTCAACATTGTCAAAAGCTTTCTCTAAGTCTACAAATGCTAGAAACGTAGGTTTGCCTTTCCTTAATCTTTCTTCTAAGATAAATCGTATGGTCAGTATTGCCTCACGTGTTCCAATATTTCTGCGGAATCCAAACTGATCTTCCCCTAGGTCGGCTTCTACCAGTTTTTCCATTCGTCTGTAAAGAATTCGCGTTAGTATTTTGCAGCTGTGACTTATTAAACTGATAGTTCAGTAATTTTCACATCTGTCAACACCTGCTTTGTTTGGGATTGGAATTATTATATTCTTCTTGAAGTCTGAGGGTACTTCGCCTGTCTCATACATCTTGCTCACCAGATGGTAGAGTTTTGGCAGGACTGGCTCTCCCAAGGCCGTCAGTAGTTCTAATGGAATGTTGTCTATTCCCGGGGCCTTGTTTCGGCTCAGGTCTTTCAGTCCTCTGTCAAACTCTTCACGCAGTATCGTATCTCCCATTTCATGTTCATCTACATTCTCTTCCATTTCCATAATATTGTCCTCAAGTACATCGCCCTTGTATAGACACTCTATATACTCCTTCCACCTTTCTGCTTTCCCTTCTTTGGTTAGAACTGGGTTTCCATCTGAGCTCTTGATATCCATACAAGTGGTTGTCTTCTCTCCAAAGGTCTCTCTAATTTTCCTGTAGGCGGTATCTATCTTACCCCTAGTGAGATAAGCCTCTGCATCCTTACATTTGTCCTCTAGCCATCCCTGCTTAGCCATTTTGCACTTCCTGTCGATCTCATTTTTGAGACGTTCGTATTCCTTTTTGCCTGCTTCATTTACTGCGTTTTTATTCTTCCTCCTTTCATCAATTAAATTCAATATTTCTTCTGTTACCCAAGGATTTCTACTAGCCCTTATCTTTTTACCTACTTGATCCTCTGCTGCCTTCACTACTTCATCCCTCAGAGCTACCCATTCTTCTTCTACTGTACTTCTTTCCCCCACTGCTGTCAATTGTTCCCATATACTCTCCCTGAAACTCTGTGCAACCTCTGGTTTAGTCAGTTTATCCAGTTCCCATCTCCTTAAATTCCCACCTTTTTGCAGTTTCTTCAATTTTAACCTGCAGTTCATAACCAATAGATTGTGGTCAGAGTCCACATCTGCCCCTGGAAATGTCTTACAATTTAAAACCTGGTTCCTAAATCTCTGTCTTACTATTATATAATCTATCTGATACCTTTTAGTATCTCCGGGATTCTTCCATGTATACAACCTTCTTTCATGTTTCGTGAACCAAGTGTTAGCTATGATTAAGTTATGCTCTGTGCAAAATTCTAACAGACGGCTTCCTCTTTCATTTCTTACCCCCAATCCATATTCACCTACTATGTTTTCTTCTCTCCCTTTTCCTACACTCGAATTCCAGTCACCCATGACTATTAAATTTTCGTCTCCCTTCACTATCTGAATAATTTCTTTTATCTCATCATACATTTCATCAATTTCTTCATCATCTGCAGAGCTAGTTGGCAAATAAACTTGTACCACTGTAGTAGGCATGGGCTTCGTGTCCATCTTGGCCACAATAATGCGTTCACTATGCTGTTTACAGTAGCTTACCCGCACTCCTATTTTTCTGAATAATGTTCATCCGAAAATCACCGTAACCTTACAAATGGAGAATATGGTCGGCTTCTCGTTCCCAGATGTGTTGCTCTACAGACAGTAGGACACAGACTTTATAGGAAGCCTATCTACACTAACAGGTAATCAGACGGCGCTTCGCACGAATACTATGTCCAGAAACCAGTTGCTCTGCTCTGTCTTGCTTGCGAACTTTCATAATAACGACCTTTAATTATTAAAGGAAGAGTACATAAGCATTAGAACATTTAAATTCTTAAGACTAGAAATATATCAAAAATTTATCTCACAAGAATTCGCTTCACGAATTCACGGTTCCTGGTTTCACTTTATGAATGATTTTGTCACAGAGGGGCAGTAGTCTATTTTGACGTGGAAACGTCTATTTGCTCTTCGGTCGAACGTTCTTGTGTGACGAAGAACTGGTGGAATTGAATCGCTAATAATGCGTAAACAGGGGCTGTACCCACAACGCACAATGGGCCAGAATCCCGAAAAAGTGGCCATAAATTTAAAGAAAAGTTCAGAGTTAAGAGGCTTCGTTTAATAGGTTGGCTAGAGTAATGTTGCGACTGTTTCTTCCGAAGATCGAAAATCAGGTCCAACACGGCATCATTTGTGAGCCGCTCTCCCAGCTGGCAGGGCTGAAAAGTACTGCGGCTTGCGGGTGAAACATTTTTGTTCAGTGAAATCAGACCGATTTTTTTTCTAGTAAATGGAGGCTATTCCAGAAGGTATTTTCTTAATCACAAACACTTATATCATTATTTAATCATTAATTAACAATTGGCTTTTGTTAATTAACTTCTTACAGGAGTGCAAACAAAAAATGTGTAAAATGCTATCGAGAAAGGGACAAGTTTTAGATTGCACGACATTCCTCCATTTTTTGCATTCCGTCCTTAAGTTTGAACTTAAGAGGAATCAGCCTTAGAAACGAACTACTAGCCGCACCTCCAGCTTTGAGCCATTTTTAAGCGAAGTTGAAAAATTTCGTTGATTTCGAGCGAACGTGACATTGATGCCGAAAAGTCTCGAAGCTACGCCATAGCAAAAGCCAGGCATTACGTCAAAGAGTACTCATTGTATAACAGGCCAACACGAGTCCATAGACTGTTGATCCACGGACCGCATGTAATTGCTTCACAATCTTACCAATCGGTCAGCTGTCGGAAGAGGCTCAGAAATCTGCAAGCAAGTTAATAGGACTGCATCACCTACGTTTTGCCCGAAATTCTTCTCTTCTCCCTTTTGGTACCTGCTTCAGAGGATTACAAGGGATCAGATGCAGACGATGGTGAAGAGGATACAAATGTTAGTGAGGAAGACGTTAGAGAAGGGAATGGTGATGAAGAATAAAAAGTACAACAGGAAGAAAATTAAAAAGACTTACAAAACTTTCAATTTTTATTACTAATATATATTTTCTGTAATAAAGGCAGTAATAGAGGCAGTTTTATAATAAAGTTTATTATTAAAATTATAAATGTTCACCGAAAACATTTTTTTGTCCACCTCATTAATCTTTTCCTGATTCTTTTCGCCGTAGTGTATCCGCCACGTTGCAGTTTTCAATTTTGATGTAAAAATAGCTTTCAGGAAGGTCAGATACCCCATTATACCCACCGTGGCCATATTAGAGAAGATTTTGAAATTTTGGCCAGGTTTTCAGTATTCTGGCCACTTCACAACGGGTAGACTATGTCTCTTAATGTTTGTCGCAAAGTATTTGTTTTGCCTATGTTTCCATCGTATCAGTGGACGAAGATGCGCGTGGCTGTTACGAATTACCTTTCTATGAAGGTATAGTGTGGAAACGCATCCAGCTAGGAAATTGATTCAGATGTAATTGCGAAGAGCTTCCTTATATGTACTAGAACCCGAAGTGAGACAATTAAAATATTACTGGGAATACAGGTGAAAATCCTATTAAATTGAAAATTACAAACTAATGAAATATGTCGTCTCACGTGAGTCGTAAATATGCTCGGAATAATGGAGAATGCAAGTCAGAGGAAAGCTCACGTCCAAAGAAATCCAGAAATTCTAAAAATTCGAGTGTCTAGCGAATGCGAGACCTACGGCAGCGTCGAAAAGGCAAAGAAAAACTGGGGCATAGTGGTTACATAATTGGCACATCGGGCAGACCACAGCCCTGTATTACATCGAAGCACCTGTCATGTGCTGTAGGCGGCTGTGTTTTATGTAAGATGCCGCTGCTGATCATCGATAATGATATTACGCAACCATTACATATCCGTCCATACACTTGTTCGACTTTATGAGGCCGCAGAACCTTGTTCCATGCGATCAACGTGTGATTTATCCAGTCTGTAACCGTTATACTACTGTGTGTAACCGCTATATTAAAGGGGGACGTTCACGAGAAACACACACTATTTAAAAGATACATCAAATCCACAATTTTGAAGGTACGACAATGACATTTTGTACCAAGCTTTACATAAAATTAATACATTTGCAGTTAAGATCCTTTGATTATATATTCACAACTTTTTATGGGATTTAAAAACTGTATTTTCAAAAAATAATATATGTACCTTTTTGTAAGAAACTATTCAAGACATATCTACAAAATTTCCCTTTTCAATCTCTTTGCATATAATAAGCTTCACTCATGAGGTTTTTTCTGTTAAAGTATATAGCATAGCATAATGTTAATAATTTTTAATTTTAATTCTGTGAGTATAATATAAATTTCATTAAGTATTGCAACCACTTTGTCCGACATCGCAGCTTACACTCAGAATCCCAAAATTTACTCTTGAGACAACGTTTACTGGATTTATAAAAACAAGTGTACATAATAATTACTGCCTTCATAGGTTCTGGGAGAAAGGTACAAAATCTTAAAAACATAATTTTCAGGAAATGCAGATTAAAGTTCAGTCTAACGATTTTTTTATGTCACCTCTTCAGAAGGCCCAAGATTTGTTCTCAAGATCATGCTTCTCTTCAAGACTTACGGTATGGTTTCATCTTCTCTGCCTTATTTTCTCTATTAGGTCTTCAACTATCTTATCAGCTGTAAAGAGGAGCTATCATTTATTTTTCTGAAGATATTTTGAGTGTAATTTCTTATATTAATGCCCATTCATTGTAATACCTTTGTCCTCCTCATGTTACCATCATTAAACACGAGAACTGCATCATAAGTTGCAATACTGACAACTGTAGCAGATGAAAATGTGATTTTAGGGCATCGTTGCCACGTGGGTGAACTTATAGATTTATTTGGAATCTGAGTTTTGCCATGATCACGCTTCTTTAGAAGTTCAGGATCAGCCAGAAACCTCAAAGTGGAATTGACAACATCCAGGATACAATTTGGAACCCTCTTCTTGAGAATATAGGGGATTCTATCCCTCTGAGCCCACTCATATTTGCATTCGGGAGGACGACGGTTCAATCCCGCGTCCGGCCATCCTGATTTAGATTTTCTGTGATTTCCCTAAATCGCTCAAGGCAAATTCTGGGATGGTTCCTTTGAAAGGGCACGGTCGACTTCCTTCCCCGTCCTTTCCTAATCCGATGAGACCGATGACCTCGATGTCTGGTCTCCTTCCCCAAACAACCCAACGCAACCCCATTCATATTTGCATCAACGTGGCACAGATGATGAATGAGATGTTCATGTGTTGACTCAATGTGGAAATGTTTAGCCCATACTGCACTTTTTATCTCACTTATACTGGATAGGCCCTGTATGATAGCCTGTCTACACTGAAGAGCCAAGCAAACTGGTACATCTGCCTTATATCGTGTAGGGTCCCCGCGAACACGCAGAAGTGCCGCAGCACCATGTGGCTTGAACTCTGAAGTAGTGCTGGAGGGAATTGACACCATGAATCCTACAGGGCTGTCCATAAATAAGTAAGAGTACGACGGGTTGGAGATCTCTTCTGAACAGCTCGTTGCAAGGCATCCGAGATATGCTCAATAATGTTCATTTCCCGAGGGTTTGGTGGCCAGTGGAAGTGTTTAAACTCAGAAGAGTGTTTCTGGAGCCACTCTGTAGCAATTCTGAATGTGTGAAGTGTCGCATTGTCCTGTTGGAATAGCCCAAGTCCGTCGGAATGCACAATGGACATGAACGGATTCAGGTGATCCGACGGGATGCTTATGTACGTGTCACCTTTGAAAGTCGTATCTAGACGTATCAGGGATTCCATATCACTCCAATTACACACGCTCCAAACCGTTGCAGAGCCTCCACCAGCTTAAGCAGTGCCCTGCTCATATGCAGGGTCCATGGATTCTTTAGGTTGTCTCCATACCCGCACACATCCATCCGGTAGATATAATTTGAAACGAGAGTAGTCCGATCAGCCGAGCGGGGTAGCCGAGCTGTCTCGAGCGTCTGGTCACGGTTCGCGCGGCTCCCCCCGTCGGAGGTTCGAGTCCTCCCTCGGGCATGGGTGTGTGTGTCTTCCTTAGCGTAAGTTAGTTTAAGTTAGATTAAATAGTGTGTAAGCTTAGGGACCGATAACCTCAGCAGTTTGGTCCGATAAGACCTTACCACAAATTTCCAAATTTAAATTTTCCGTCCGATCAGGCAACAAGTATCCGTCATCAACAGCCGAATTTCGGTGTTGAGGGGGATAGACAAGGCGTAAAGTATTGTTTCTTGCAATCATGAAGGGTAGACAAGTGGGCCTTCGGCTCCGAAAGCCCATATCGACGTTGAATGGTTCGCACGCTGACAGTTGTTGAAGGCCTTGGATTGAAATCTGCAGCAATTTGAGGAAGGGTTGCACTTCTGTAACGTTGAATGATTATCTTTAGTCGTCGTTGGTCCCGTACTTGTAGTATCTTATTCCGGCCCCAGCAATGTCAGAGATCTGATGTTTTACGTGATATTCACGGTACACTCGTGAAATGGTCGTATGGGAAAATGCCCACTTCATCGCTACCTCGGAGATGATGTATCCCATCGCTTGTGCGCCGACTATAAAACCACGTTCAAACTCTCTTAAATCTTGATAACCTGCCATTGTAGCAGCAGTAGCTGATCTAACAACTGCGCCAGACACTTGTTGTCTTATATATAGGCGTTGCCGACCGTAGCGCCGTATTCTGTATGTTTACATATCTCTGTATTTGAATACCCATGCCTACACCAGTTTTATGTTATTTTACTTACTTAATTTTTGCGCTTCAGTATATAGTTGAAGATTGTCTGTCATCTTTTTTGTGTGTCTGTTGTGTCCACCAATGCCCTTTCTGTCTTGCAGATGGTCTGTTATTATTCCTGTTCCCCTTTAAAGAGACTGGTAATTAAACTACATTTCAGCACGAAAAATTTCTCATGATTTAGATGCGACGTTTACATGAAAAATCTGCAGTTGGGTTCCAACTGCGCACAAAAAATTCTTTTTCATTTTTCGT
This sequence comes from Schistocerca piceifrons, assembly GCF_021461385.2. Lineage (NCBI taxonomy): Eukaryota > Metazoa > Arthropoda > Insecta > Orthoptera > Acrididae > Schistocerca > Schistocerca piceifrons. The sequence continues at coordinate 88,497,708 of NC_060141.1, forward strand.
GTTTGTTATGTCCTATGATACATCTAGAACCATTCCGCCGGCCACTGTGGCCGAGCGGTTCTATGCGCTTCAGTCCGGAACCGCTCTGCTGCTACGGTCGCAGGTTCGAACCCTGCCTCGGGCAAGGGTGTGTGTGATGTCCTTAGGTTAGTTACGCTTAAGTAGTTCTAAGTCTAGGGGACTAATGACATCAGATGTTAAGTCCCATAGTGCTTAGAGCCATTTGAACCATTTTTAGTACCATTCCGTCACTTCATTCATAAAGATATCTTCATCCCAAGACGGGGGGAGGGAGGGGTATGAGAAAGACCCGTGATTTCAGTTCGTAAACGTCAGGTAGAGCATTGTTCAAGAGTTTTGGAATTTTGCCTCTACTATTCCCGTACATACGCCGCCTCGTGGGACGGCTGACGCTACACAGTCTGTATACTCCCACGACGATAAACTCATCACCATTGGGAAATGTCCTTGGTGATCGAACCTGGTCGTGGTGTTCGCAAATAAAAGAACAACTGGTACCGTTACTTGAGTTCCATATTACTGCATGATGCTCCACTTTTACCAAAGTGCTGCTTCATTTTGTACTGCGGCACTGTAGCGTGGAGATTTCATTGCTTACGTTAGCTGTACATGTTCTAATCATTGAAGGTCCATCTTAGATGGCGTATAACGTACAACTGGCAACTACCTTAGACGCTGACTAAGATGAATCTTCAATGATTAGAACATGGCCGGCCGTGTGGCCGAGTGGTTCTAGGCGCTATAGACTGGAACCACGCGACCGCTACGGTCGCAGGCTCGAATACTGCCTCGGGTGTGGATGTGTGTGATGTCCTTAGGTTAGTTAGGTTCTAAATTCTAGGGACTGATGACCTCAGAAGGTAAGTCCTCTATGGGACCATTAGAACATGTGCAGTTAACGTAAACAGTTGTGCTACTATGCATTTTATTGTGTGCTGTGTTCTTTCGTGACGTAACAATCATGTGTTGAGCACTAGATATGAGGACATGGCAATGCGAACAAGGTGATTTTTTTTTATTTGAAATGTTTTATTTATGACAAAGCTTCATATAATTTGCTGCCTTTTGTTTACATGACAAGTTGGTGTGATGTCCAACACAAAACGAGCACAATTTCTAACAAAAATTTTTAAAGACCTGAAGATGACAGTAAAGTCTGTCGAAACCAGTTATTTCTAAATAAAGAAATATTTATGCGATCTTGGCTGTAGAAAGTTCTTACCACAAGGAATTAATACAGTACGCAGACTAATGGATGTAGGTTGCAGTCATCCACAGGATAGAGCAAAAAGGGGAGCTGCATCAAACCAGTTTTCGCACCGAAGACGACAACATTTTTAGAAGTTATAATTAAGGGGTGTAGGACGTCAAACGGGCCGACTTGGAGCAGGAGAGGCACCACAGGACATTTCATTTTCTACTGTCTATACTTTCACAAATAAATTCATAAAACGTTGTCAGCATGACCAGGAAGAATTCAGGATTCACACTCATAGCAGTGGAAGTGCAAAAACATAACAAACTAATTCTTTTAGATATGAAATTTCATCATTTTTTCACTTACTGTTGGCTGCATTTGTTGCTATAGGTACATTTTTCTTCACAACTAAGAGATATTCTTTGATGAATTTTGCATAGCATACAAACCATACTTATGGGTCTATGAAACTCTAGAATTTTCCAAATCTTTATAAAAACTGTGGTATAAATTGAGATAATTAACTACAAAATTTGATTTTTTTCTAATCATAAAGTTTAAAACGTAACAGCACATTCATTTTTTCATAAATTAAGTAGATTCTAGAGTTTCAGACACCTGTAAGTATGATTTTTATGCTGTGCAAAATTCATCGAACAGTCTCTCTTACTTATGAAGAAAAGTGTACCTATAGCAACAAATGCAGCCAAAAGTAAGTGAAAAAATAATGAAATTTCACATGTAAAAAAATTATTTTGTTATGTTTTTGAACTTCCGCTGGTAAGAGTGTGAATCCCGAATCGTTCCTGGTCATGCTGACAAACGTTTATGAATTTCCTTGTAAAAGTATAGACAGTGGAAATTAAAATGTCCTGTGGTGACTTTCCTGCTCCAAGTCGGCCCGTTTGACGTCCTACCCCCCTTAAAACATTATTACTACCGCTCGTATAAAGTTCAAAATGGTTCAAATGGCTCTGATCACTATGGGACATAACTTCTGAGGTCATCAGTCCCCTAGAACATAGAATTACTTAAACCTAACTAACCTAAGGACATGACACACATCCATGCCCGAGGCAGGATTCGAACCTGCGACCGTAGGGGTAGCGCGGTTCCAAACTGTAGCACCTAGAATCGCTCGGCCACTCCGGCCGGCTCGTATAAAGTATATTATTAAAAAATCGATTTTTGACACAAAATTGCATCAAAATATGTGCTAACACACTATTAAAAATGTTTTTAAATCTCTCGAAAATTGGCGTCGTCCTCTTAAGAAATCAGCAACAGTTGCTGCCTGGAAGCGAAACGGGCAGGAGGGTGGGCGGGGTTGGCGCAGGGTGGGCGGGGTTGGCGCCCGGCTCTTGTCGCCGGCAGCTGTTTCTTGCGCTGTCCGGCACAGTTTTCTCGCTGACAGCGCCCACCCCGCCGCCTCCCTCGCCGCCCGCTCGCTATCCTCTTTCCTCCCAGCGTCGGCCGTCAAGACGCTTGACAGGCGACAGGCCTGACCCCCAACCCGCTGACAGCCAGAGCAGCGGCCGCTGGGGGGGGAAAGGCGCCAGGGGTCAGCGCTCGCTCCCGTTTTCCACGCCACGACACGTCTAGGATCTGCTGTCGCACGTGCCCCGGCTCGTTATAAGCGCAACCGGTCGTCGCCAGCGCCACAACTAACAAGCTCTGCAATTTCTCTTCGTAGCCGGACATACCTCTCGTATGCACCCCTGTACCAAATACACTGACGGGAAAAAAATCGCAACTCCAAGTAACAAGTAATGTAGAGCGACAAAATTTCGAGAATACATTTGTCTAAGTAACATATTTAAGTGATGAGTGTTGCAAAATCACAGTTAATGTAAGCGCGAGATAAGCCATCGCAAATATGAAACGCTGGTACATTAATAACCGATGTATGTGCCAAAATGTCGTATGCAACATGCAAACGTGCACGCATTGTGTTGTACAGGTGCCGAACGTCAGTTTGTGAGATGGAGTTCCATGCCTTATGCAACTGGTCAGTCAGTACATGGTCAGTTAATGGTGGTTGTGGTTGACACTGCAGTCGTGTTCCTATACTACTGGCCCTTAAAATTGCTACACAAAGAAGAAATGCAGATGATAAACGGGTATTCATTGGACAAGTATATTATACTAGAACTGACATGTGATTACGTTTTCACGCAATTGCGGTGCATAGATTCTGAGAAATCAGTACCCAGAACAACCACCTCTGGCCCTAATAACGGCCTCGATACGCCTGGGCATTGAGTCAAACAGAGCTTGGATGGCGTGTACAGGTACAGATGCACATGCAGCTTCAACACGATACCACACTTCTTCAAGAATAGTGACTGGCGTATTGTGACGAGCCAGTTGCTCGACCACCGTTGACCAGACGTTTTCAGTTGGTAAGAGATCTGGAGTATGTGCTGGCCAGGGCAGCAGTCGAACACTTTCTGTATCCAGAAATTCACATACAGGACCTGCAACATGCGGTCGTGCATTAGCCTGCTGAAATGTAGGGTTTCGCAGGGATCGAATGAAGGGTAGATCCACGGGTCGTAACGCATCTGAAATGTAACGTCCACTGTTCAAAGTGGCGTCAATGCGAACAAGAGGTGAGCGAGACGTGTAACCAATGGCACCCCATACCATCACGCCGGGTGACACGCCAGTATGGCGATGACGAATACACGATTCCAATGTGCGTTCACCGCGATGATGCCAAACAGGGATCCAACCATCATGATGCTGTAAACTGAACATACTTCCGAAAAAATGATGTTTTGCCATTCGTGCGCCCAGGTTCGTTGTTGAGTACACCATCGCAGGCGCTCCTGTCTGTGATGCAGCGTCAGGGGTAACCGCAGCCATGGTCTCCGAGCTGATAGTCTATGCTGCTGCAAACGTCGTCGAACTGTTCGTGCAGGTGGTTGTTGTCTTGCAAACGTCCCCATCTGTTGACTCAGGGATCGAGACGTGGTTGCACGATCCGTTACAGCCATACGAATAAGATGCCTTTCATCTCGACTGCTGGTGATACGAGGCCGTTAGGATCCAGCACGGCGTTCCGTATTACCCTCCTCAACCCACCGATTCCATATTCTGCTAACAGTCATTGGATCTCGACCAACGCGAGCAGCAATGTCGTTATACGATAAACCGCAATCGCGATAGGCTGCAAGTCGACCTTTATCAAAGTCGGAAACGTGATGGTACGCATTTCTCCTCCTTACACGAGGCATCACAACAACGTTTCACCAGGCAACGCCGGTCAACTGCTGTTTGTGTATGAGGAATCGGTTGGAAACTTTCCTCATGTCAGCACGTTGCAGGTGTCGCCACCGACGCCAACCATGTGTGAATCACAGCATCTTCTTCCTATCGCTTAAATTTCGCGTCTGTAGCATGTCATCTTCGTGGTGCAGCAATTTTAATGGCCAGTAGTGTATGATGTCCCGTATGTATTAGATTGGAGACAGGACTGGTGATCGAGCAGGCCAAGGCAACGAGTCGACACTCTGTGGACCAAGTTAGGTTTCAAGTTCGGTATGTCTGCTGTCGTTATAATATTGGAGAACATCCCTGGAATGCTGTTCATGAATGGCACCAAAACAAGTCGAGTCACGAGTCTGTCGTACAGAATTGCAGTCAGGATGCGTGTTATAAACGCTACAGCGCTCCTGCTGTCATACAAAATCGCACCCCAGACCGTAATACCAGCTGCAGGTCCAGTGTGTCTTGACCGCAAACGGATTGGTTGGAGGCCCTCAACTGGTCTGCTTCCAATCAACACACTGCCACCGTTAGACGAGGGACAGTACCAGCTTTCATCAGAAAATACAACAAAAAATGGTTCAAATGGCTCTGAACACTATGGGACTTAACATATGAGGTCATCAGTCCCCTAGAACAGAACTATTTAAACCTAACTAACCTAAGGACATCACACACATCCATGCCCGAGGCAGGATTCGAACCAGCGAGAAAATACAACAGGTCTCCACTTCACCCTCCAATGATTTCTCGATTGACGCCACTGAAGTCACAAATGCTGTTGGTTTGGTATCAGCGAAGACCATGCTACAGGGGGTCTGGCTCGGATCTGTCTTTGAAGTAATCAGTTTGCAACAGTTCGTTATGTCACTGTGTTTCCGACTGCTGCTCTAACTGCTGCTGAAGAAGCAGTACGATGCGCCACAGCCATCCGCAGAACATGACGGTCTTTCCTTTCGTTAGTGCCACATTGCCGTCTGGAGCTCGGTCTTCTTGCTATCGTACCTTCCAGTGACCACCGCTTCGAGCAGTCACGATCAGTGGCTATAATCCTGTTAAGTCTTCCTGCAATATCGCAGAAGGAACATCCAGCTTGTCATACCCTATTACCCGACTTCATTCAAACTCAGTAAGCTGTTGATAATGGCGTTGCCGTCTTCTTAAAGACGTCCTTCACTAACCTCAACTCACGACGTCCAGGCTCGAAGGTAACAAACGCTCACGACCGTTACAGCTGCATTTAGAGCAAACATGACTTGCATCCACATAGCGGCGCCACTAACACCACTCTTACCTGAATGATGCCAAATTTCAACATAAACCATCTTACGGATGTTAAAACATGCCTGCCAACTTCAGTTTATTTCGCAAAACTCCTTCCTGGTGCTGCCATTTTTTTTCATTCAGTGTATTTGGACACGTAAAAAGAAGAGATATTCACACATCAAACGCCAGTGGTAAGAACGTCCAAACATTTACATCTTATGCATACTTTCCAACCGTCCATCCTGCTTATCAAACAATATTCATTGTGAAATTTTCGATCAAAATATGGACATGCCCTAAGGATTCGTCCATTCACCACTCATCTATCAACTGCACACAACCGACTCCCCAAAACTAACCCGCCCTATGTACGTCCTCCAATATACTGGTGACACCACACTCCTTGCCGTGTATCTCACACTTCATTAGTTCCTATGATCCCTCCAACTCCGTCTCGACAATTTCATCTTCTGGTGTAGCCACTGATATTTTTCCAACATTCATGCAAAAACTTAGTCAATAATAACAGTAAAAACTACAACCTGAGAATCCATAACCATCCAGTCCACCTAAGTCACTAAATTATCTTGGAATAGCTCTGGGGGACCGATGACCGTAGCAGTCTGGTCCCTTTAATCCCACAAACCAACCAATAGCTCTGGACCAAACACTAACATGCAACCAACCCAAAAGAAATCCCACAAAACGCTATGACTACTAACCCATCAAACAAGGAGATTAATTTCCACGACCATCATCCATAGGTATCCACAGAAATTTTTTCAAGAGGAATAAAGGTTCAAAAATTGTCATTTTTGTTATAAACGTTCGATAACTTTCAGATACTTTTGTGCCCAAGAACTAAATTTGTCAGAATTTTGACAGAACACGTTCTATCTCAATCCCTTTAATGTTCGGGACTTTGATGTCTATGTAGCACGTATATTTCATATATGTAATACATTGATTTGAGATTAGTTCCTTCTTATTAAACTCAGGGTACCCAGCGACATACCCATAAAAATGTTTTCGTTTACATACTAATAATGTTAAATTTACACTGAAAATTAAAAATCCAAAACAGAAAAGATATCATGTTGGACAGCAATGAAAGTAACCATCAAAAAATGCGCTCCTACCGACTTTTTAGCGTTCCCTCCAAATCGTGGAACGATATACACTGTACACCAGTTTACATATCTCCTTTTGCTCTCCTGTGGGAGCTCATATATTTCTCACATTTCCTCAGTCACATGGAACACTTTCGTGTCTCCCGTAAATTTGAATCCCAACATCCTGTAGACTCCTCCCGTGTTTGTGAACCACGTCTAGGTACAGCGCCTGTATTAACATTTCCCCCCTTCCCTCCTCCTCAAAATTCCCTTTTCTCAACGCTCCCCTCCCCTATCGTCAACTCATACGTGAAATCTACCCTTCTCTCCAAGCAGGAACTAACCTACCTATCGCAAATGAAGGCTCGAACCACCCATTCCTTGACTAACTAGTATCATACTTAACACTCACATTTCATTCGTCAGTTCCTTCCCAAATAAACATTCTACAGTCTTTTCTATATAATATACCTACCCAGTACTCACATACCAATCGCTAACCACAGTTACCAGGAAACACCATTATTTCAAGCTCATAACAAAATTAACGTTCACCGCACGACCAAAAACTTCTCATAAACGTCTACTTTACCTTCTAATATTTTAAAATTGTGAAATTTTACAATGTAATGGCTGAAGGTCAGCAATTTCGCTGCTTTTAAATGCCGCATCCTGAAGACGGAATGCTAATGATTGACAAATACTGAAAACGCTGTGCTTTAAATTTGCAGCTGGATTCCTTTCAGACTAGCAATAAAAAACACGTGTAACAAAATTTTCAACTGCGAATATTTTCGGTAAAAAGTTTCTGTCAATAAGTGGCACTATGGGAGCACTGTAACCTCATGAAAACTAAGTACCTTCATTCAGTAACCGATTATTGGGTTGCCTCTTTTAAGGTAATAGGAAAAGTGATTAGAAAACTCGCTGAGGGTTCGACTTACATGAGAATTTTATTCAATGTCGTAAGTTATCTGAGATCTTAATTCTTATGATGCTGTTTCAACAGGTTTCAGGGTTCACTTTGTTCTTTTATCATGATTTTCACTCCTGCATACTTTCCAGTCCTTGGTCACAGCTTCTCTCCATTTTTTTCAGTTATACCCCATTCAGCACAACAAACCAAACTCCACCCAACTCGTAAAACGTAGCAAACGACTGGAAATATGACTTCACTTAGAATCTAACAAGCTACTGTGAAAAATCTATCCAATGCACTAAATGTTTGATGGTGGTACTATTTACGCATATTATTACATTGTTGTCAAAATGCCCTTCTTTTACGTCCAGTTCTACCGTTGGAGAATGGAACTTCTGTTACAGACATTTTTATTGGTAGTACTGAAGGAGTCGCGCTGTGAAGTATGACTGCGCGGTTGGTGTCATCAGATAACAAATGAAATGAAGATTCATGAGACGCCAAAGCCATCAAGTATTTCGCAGAAGAGAGCATTAGGGGACGTACAAATGAAAGGGCTTCAATGTGGCACTAAAGGAGCTAGCGCTCCCAATAGCATTTTGATGTATCAATTAATGTTGTCGCTACAGCGTAAGCTATCATTATTTTAAATTAAATTCAAACATCTAGGAACCAGATCATCATAAACCTTTCCTTCGTGACACAATTTCGTACTTAACAAAGTCAGATACACACCCAGGATTTTTCAGCAATGGACTAAAGCTGATATCGGAGAGTTTTGGATGAGGCTCAAGTGCAGTTCAAAGAAAATGAATCAAGACTGTTCACTGCTGAGTAAAGGGGCGCTCTAGAATTTTCCATACATTACGGCATTTAGATGTACGCATTCAGATTAGGCTTGCCGGTTTTTCGTGCATTCTATCCATCTTACAGTAGGTTCCCGTATATGTCTTTTCATACCTCCTGTAATTTTGGTAACAACCTTATTTGTTTTCCTCCTTTTTGTGACGGGGGGGGGGGGGGGGGGAGGAGGGGTGGATTACCACTCTTCTTCTTGGTTTGATACGTCACGCCACTATCTCTTTTCTTGTGCTGACGTCTTGCAACCAACGTCCTTAATTATTTCTTGGGTGTATTTCAGTATCTTCCTTCTCTTTCTATTTTTGCTCTCTACAGCTCCTTCTGCTCTTCTACTCCGAAAATCACCGTATGGTGCATGGCCCGTATGGTGCATGGCTGAAGGTACCTTTTACCACTACCAGTCACTTTCTCTCCTCTTCCACTAGCAAATAGAGCGGCGAAAAACGAATATCTGAAAGCCTCCGTGCGAACCCTAATTTGTCCCATCTGATCTTCGTGGTCCTCACGCGAATTATACTTTAGTGGCAGTAGAATCGTTCTGCAGTCGTCTTCAAATGCCAGTTCTCTAAATCTGTGAAATAAAGCCTTGCGGAAAGAGCATCTTCTTCCCTCCATGGGTTCCCATTCCATTCCACGAAGTATCTCCGTAGAATTTGCGTGCTGATAGAACCAACTGGTAACAAATCTGGCAGACAGCCTCAGAATTGCTTCGATGTCTTCCTTTAATCCCATCCGGTGGGGATCCAGACAGTCGAAAAGTACTCAAGATAGGGTCGCACTATCGTTCTGTACGCCGTTTCCTTTATGGATAAGCTACACTTTCCAAAAATTCTCCCAATAAAACAAAGTCGACCATTCGCCTTCCCTGCTGCAAACCTGACGTGCTCATTCCATTTCTTATCGCTCTGCATCGTTACACCTAGATATTTAATCGAAGTGACTCTGTCAAGCTGCACGTTACTAATTCTAAGTTCGAACGTTGCAGCATGTTTCTCCTGCTCATCAGCATTAACTTACATTTCTCTACGCATAGAGCAAGCTACCATTCATCACACCAACTACAAAGTTTATTTAAGTCATCTTGTATATTCCTACAATCACTCAACGACGCCTTTCCGTACACCACAGCCGTCAGCAACAGCCATAAACTGATGCTCACCGTGTCTATCTGGTCATTTATGTATGTAGAGAATAAAAACGATCCTCTCACACTTCCCTAAGGAACTTCTGCGACAGCCTTGTCTCTGAACATTCGCCGTCGAGGACCACGTAATGGAATCTATTACTTAAAATCATCAAGCCACTCACATATCTGGGAACTAAATCGTAATTTCGGACCTTCGTGAACAATATGCAGTGGAGCACCGTTTCAAACGCTTTCCGGAAATCTAGGAATATGGAATCTGTCTGTTGCACTCCATCCATGGGTTATAGGACATAATCTGAGAAAAGAGCAAGCTGAGTTTCACACGAGCGAAGCTTTCTAAATCCGTGCTGATTTGTGGTCAGAAGCTTTTCTGTCTAAAGAACTTTGTTGTATTTGAACCCGGTATGTATTCAAGAATTATGCAGTAAACTGATGTTACGGGTATTGGTCTGTAATCTACATTCCTTATACGCAGGATCACATACGCTTGTAGCCAGACGCTTGGGACTTCACAATAAATGTAGACTAAAGAAGGGAGTTCTCTTTGAAAAACCACATTGGAATTCCATCTGGATCCGGTGACTTATTAGTTTTCAATTCTTTCTGTAGCTTCTCTATGCTGCGGATGCCAATTTCTTTTCCCCCATGCGGGAGTCAGTAAGACAGTCAAACGACGGTATGTTTGTACGATCCTCTTAAGCAAAGGATTTCTTAAATGTGAAATTTAAAAAGGTTCATCTTTCCTTTTCTTGTCTCCTATTGCTACCCGGGAATGGTCGACGAGTACTGGACGGAAGCCTTCGACCCGTTCAGAGATTTTGCGTAGGACGAGAATTTTCTCAGTTTCTCGACAAGATCTTTCGCTAAGGTATGACGGTGGAAGTTATTGTATGCTTGGCGCTTACCAATACACGAATTTCTGCTATTGCCTGTCAACCATTTCCGCGCCCTTCGTTCAGTCGAAACTACAGCAGTCCCTGCTTCCTCAGCATTTTCCGAATTTGCTTATCAAACCAAGGAGGGTCCGTTCCATCCTTAATCCATTTATTTGGCACACACGCCTCCAGAACGAGATTTACAATCAATTTAAACTTCGCCCATAATCCCTCTACGTCCGCCATACTGAAACTGAATTATGTCCATTCATTGTCCAAATGGAATTCTAACAACTACTTATCTGCTTTTTTTAGCATCAACATTCTCCTTGCCTTTTTGACGGTTTTATGAACGTCATCGTGGCAATTCCACCCCTGTTTCTGTACTGACGCTGTGAACAAGATCTACATCTACATCCGTACACCACAAACCACCTGACGGTGCGTGGTGGAGGGTACCTTGAGTACCTCTATCGGTTCTCCCTTCTATTCCATTCTCGTATTGTTCGTGGAAAGAAAGATTGTCGGTATACCTCTGTGTGGGCTCTAATCTCTCTGATTTTATCCTCATGGTCTCTTCGCGAGATATAAGTAGGAGGGAGCAATATACTGCTTGACTCCTCGGTGAAAGTATGTTCTCGGAACTTCAACAAAAGCCCGTACCGAGCTACTGAGCGCCTCTCTTGCAGAGTCTTCCACTGGAGTTTATCTGTCATCTCCGTAACGCGTTTGCGATTACTAAATGATCTCGTAACTAAGCGCGCTGCTCTCCGTTGGATCTTCTCTGTCTCTTCTATCAACCCTATCTGGTACGGATCCCATACGGGTGAGCAGGATTCAAGCAGTGGCCGAACAAGTGTACTGTAACCTACTTCCTTTGTTTTCGGACTGCATTTCCTTAGGATTCTTCCAATGTATCTCAGTCTAGCATCTGCTTTACCTGTTTCTAGCTACAAGGTCTAAAACATGTCCATTGCGTGTGGGTTGTCTAACTATCTGTTTAAGGCAGTTTTCGGAAAACTTGTTCAGAAGTACTTCACAAGACTGTCCATCCGTGCCATGTGCAGTGAATCCATAAACGTTCAAGCCGGTAGGTTAAATTCATCTCCAACTAATATTGCATGATTACGTTTTCTGCGATACTGAGTGTAGAATTTCCTTGAATTTCTCTAACTCTTCACAGCAAAATCGATAGGCCGGTAAAAATACCCAAAATTTAACTTGATTTCACTTAGTCCAGTTATATGCGTCCAGACAAATCCATTTGTCACCCTCAAATTCGACCTCAGTAGTGACAATATTTTTGTCAACTGCAAAGAACGCTCCCCTCCTACGGCATCTTATCGATCTTTCAGTGAATCTAATCTGTTGTTCCCTGAATCGCTAAATATCTCAGACATTACTACTTCTGCTTTCAACCAGGTCTCGGTCACGCGAAACTTCCTGGAGGGCAGTAAATTCTTGAACCTCATTACAAATACGTTACCAATTCGCTGTTAAAATACTGACGGTCGAAGTATCTCTGGTTGAGACCTTCCCCAGAAAGGACCTCTACCAACCGACACCGATCGACTCTGGGTACGATACGGCAAATTACTAGCTCTGATTCCACCTCGCGAGCGAGGCCAGCAGCCCTCGCCACTTCGGCCAGCCATCCGTAGGAACTGAAGATGTCATCAGAATCCAAGTGGCAGGCGTCGTTGGTGCCGAAATGAGCAACAACGTACCAACTACTGCATGCTGGACCTTCGATAGCCACAGGAAGGGCCTCCTCCAAATCTCGGATGACGTCTCCCAGCAGGCACACCGAGTGCACATTGGAATGCTTTCCGGTCCTGAACGTTATTTCCCTAATGGGCTCCATAACGCGCCTAACATTGGTGCTCCCATTAACTAGTAAATCCCCTCCGTCCCCCCACGCCCCTCCCCCCTGTGTGCCTGTCCGGACCCTGCTGAAGGAGCGGTCGTTTACACATTAACAGGGTTTATGGGCGAGGTCAGATTCCCTGTCCGCACACTGACTCTCGGCCTCGAGCGACACGAATGGGTAACAAGTCGTCACACATCCTGCATTGAGCGCGGATCCACCACGTTGGGTTCGCTGTAAGATGCCCTGACAGCAGATCACGTGGGCGAAACAAGCGACATCCAACGTATCCCATCCTATGTGGAAGTTTCCCTGCTGCTGTCACATCCTGAGGCAGCAACCTGCAACGGTTGACCATGGCCACAAACGTCTTCGGCGGCTGGCGAACTGCGGCCAGCTCCACTTGCGCCAGCCCCACCTGCGTCCACACACAGTACACAAACACCCTATCCAGCATACTATCACTGTCCTATCCACGAACGATGACGGTTCGCGCAGCTCTACACGGGGGTGGGGATTGCATTGCTGCTGCAGTAAACGCAAACAACTACACGTGCTCTGCGCTTGAATAAATTATGTATACCGCAAATTATGTCTCTCGCTTGCTTGTGCAGGATTTGTCGTTTACGACCACCATCACAAATCGATAAAAAGTGCAGTAAGTAACTCGCTACGATCCTATTTATGTTCGCATTGGCTACTACATTCACAGCAGAGTGCTGAGAACACTTCTGAACACTCATTTGGTGTCAGAGAATGCGCGACATAGATGCGCAGAACAAGCCTAAACTCGATCCCCACCGTTCGTGACTTCAACTGAAGCAGCTTGAGACTTGAACTATGAAAACAAACAGAAAAAGGTAAATATGTGCCTGGCTAGTCTCCTGGTGCTTAACCAACGTAGGTGGCTGCTGATTGAACTGTGGATCACGGTTTCTGGCCATCCAAATACAAACAAATTACGACTGCGCGAATGTACATGTGACCGATACTAAAACGCGTTACTGTACCCTTCAAACACAAAAATACGCAATGAATTGAAGAACTAAACTTTGCAAGCTTGCAAAAACAGGCAAAGAATTTAATAATTAAACTGAGAACACAAACAGAGAAGCAAAATATACTACTTGCTAGCCTACTGGTGCTTCACTCACGATGGCTGACGGCTGACTAAACACTTGTCCTACAGTCCTGTTCCTTCATCTTTTCAATATTTTCCACATGTTCTTCTCCTCACAAATTACGTGGAGACCCTCCTTATTTCTTGTGTCTACTTAATGATCAACATCTTTCTATAACAGCGCTTCTCAAACTCTTCGATACTCTTCTAAAAAAACGGCTCAATTAGATCTAAGCACTATGGGACTTAACATCTGAGGTCATCAGTCCCCTAGAACTTAGAACCGCTTAAACCTAACTAACCTAAGGACTTAACACACATCCATGCCCGAGGCAGGATTCGAACCTGCGACCGTAGCGGTCGCGCGGTTCCAGACTGAAGCGCCTAGAACCGCTCGGCCACCAGCGGCCAGCGATTCTCTTCTGATCCCGTTTCTCCACAGTCCTCGATTCACTACCATAAATGCTGTGTTTCAGACGTACATTCTCAGATACTCTCAGATATTTCGTTCCCTCTTCCTCAAGATCGATATCGGATACCAGTAGACCTTTTTCGGCATTGTAATGCCTTCTTTGCCTGTGCTAACCGTACGAGGTTTCTGTCTCGTCTATTACATGTCATTGTACTTCCAAGTTAGGAGTGCCCCTTCACCTCGTGTACTTCGTGAACTTCATGATCCGCTGTTTTGATGTTTAGTTTACCGCTTGTCTCATTTCTGCTATCCCCTTGCCTTTTCTTTTTTTGCTCTCAATGCACAGTGTTTGATCTTAAGGCTGTTCATTCCTTTCAACAGTTCCCGTAGGTCCTCATTACTTTCACTCAAAACAGCGGTGTGACCAGCGAGTTACATGTTTGTCCTGTCACTATCCGTGAGTAAACTTGACTGTGTTATACGTACATATATAATCTTGACATGGTTCATATCCTATTTTGGATGTGATTACCCCGCCGTTGCAAGGGGGCATTAGGAATAAGAAGTGAAATAAGTGTACATCCAAATCCATACCATCCAGTGCCTGTCGTGTGATATAACAGCACTGCCCATTGCACTACGATCAGGACCCCCTTCAATCACATTCGCGTGTGGACCGCAGGAGAATGATTCTTCGGTGCGCACTTTATTAGTCTGTTTATTTACGCAGCTACCTATAGGAAACATAGGGGGTGTTGTATATTGCTAGACACCATGCTTAATATTGATATTGAAATCATAGGATATTTTAATAAGAACTAGGTCAGTTGTTAACTACACTGCAATATACACTACTGTTTGTGAAAATTACACCACCAGGGGGGAGATATGTGACTATTGTGCCGTCCTAAAGCATCAACTGGACACCGACCAGCGCAGCGTCGTGGAACGGTATCAAGAAGGCGCTGATCCGACCGCCAATTGAAATATCGGGGCAGTGCCATGCCTTCAGGAAGACAAGAGTTCAGCGCCCTCTGTCAACGTTCATTTAACCAGCTGCCCATCGCTAGGCCGTCTCACTTCGAGAGCATCAGTACTGAGTAATAGGAAGACGTTGCTTAGCCGGCATTCTGTGAGTAGTAACAGAGAATAAAGTACTTGTATTTAGGAGGCACAGGGGTCGTAGGAATAAAGTTTTATTTCTTCCCTTAACAGAAATTAAGTTTTCTGTTAATCTTAAAATGTCATGTAGAGACCATTTTAGATTTCTGCCACCGGCCATCGCATCTTCTCTCCTTTCTTGTTTGTGTTGGTGCTGACTCCCACAGTGGGCGACACAACAATTACAGTGATATTTATTCCACATAACAGTACCTAAAGGATTAAATTTACCGAACAGCACAGGCACTTTGGCCATGAGAATTCAGTACGGCGTAAAGCCACCGTACGTTGCAATCAGAGTTTCTGGACGTCGTGGCATGGAATCAAGGAGGGCCTGGATCTGCGTCTCGGGAACACAGAGTCACGAGGATTGTAGGCACGTCCACAAAGCATCGACAGTGGTAACAGGAGGACCTGAACGACCAAGCTGCCGACCGACCACACCCCAGAAATTTTCAATGGACGACACATCAGCCGAACATGCAGAAGAGGGAAGCAGTGGTACCTGCCTTCAGGTCCCGAGTTCGAGTTTTAATCCCGAGTTCAGTTTTAATCTGCCAGGAAGTTTCATATCAGTGCACACTCCGCTTCAAAGTGAAAATATCATTCTGGAAACATCCCCCAGGCTGTGGGTAAGCCATGTCTCCACAATATCCTTTCTTTCAGGGGTGCTAGTTCTGCAAGGTTCGCAGGAGAGCTTGGGAGGTAGGAGACGAGGTATTGGCAGAAGTAAAGCTTTGAAGACGGGGCGTGAATCGTGCTTTGATAGATCAGATGGTAGAGCACTTACCCGCGAAAGGCAAAGGTTCCGAGTTCGAGTCTCGGTCCGGCACACAGTTTTAATCTGCCAAGAAGTTTCACATCAGCGCACATTCCGCTGCAGAGTGAAAATCTCATTCGGGTAGCTGTCTTTCTTCGAAGATTAGCATATTCTTCGCCACTTCTGACTGAGCATGGACCTGCTGAAATATCTAGATATGCAAGCACGAGGAGCAGAGCTTTGAGCTGTAACATCTCCCTTGACGTAGCGATTGCTGGACAGATTGTCCTCAACACGTGGAACCAGACGGCGACATCGCATTTTATAGCCAATGGCACACTCGTTTCCTGCACACTAATTGTCCTGCCGCAATCGGACTCACTCGCTTCTTGATTCTCGCCTTTTAACTTCGACTGGACATACCGACACCTACTATCACATTTCTACTTCGTTTGACGATTCTGCACTGATTAAGTGTGGCGTAACACTGACTTGTCCGGCCACACCAAAGAAGGCGCTGATGGACTACGTGCTCGCCATCTCTCTGCTACCTTAATCATTTATCGTTGTTCCGCTCTTCAACAAACCCTCAGATGTTTCAGTGATTTAGACCATCTCTGGGTGCTGCAGATGTAACAAACAGTAGTCATCAGCAAACAGTCTTCAGGTTTTCGTAGCCGTTTTCACTTAAGTTAAATTCTTCTAGGTTGTTAGGTTGCGTCATATTTCTTCAAAGAATCAACGTTTATATCTTCTTCAGGAACTTGTAGTGCTCAATGTCCAGTGAATACCATAAGATCCTGAAGAGGGGGTCGAAACGTCGATTGTTTGAAGAAATATGACGCTGCCTAACAACCAAATAGATTTTTAACTTCAGCCGCAGACTGCTGCTCACCATATCGGGAACGTATTATAAAATTACAGTCCACCTCTTTTTTATTGTTTAGAATGGTATGAAGAAGACGTTGCAAGGAAAATAAATTAATAAAATTAGTCACTTAGACATAAATATATAAATTCAGAAACAGATACGAAAAATGAAAAACTACGGAACAGGTTGTGAATGTTTCACTGGACGCAGTCGCGCTTTTCAGTGAGTTAGGAGCTGCATCGAAGAACCAAGCCTCACACGTGACGTCACTTGACAGCGGGTTGGTTTCGAGCGGGTAACAGGATCCGATACTGCACACGCCTAAACTACTTCCGCCGGCTTACCGGTCCGAAATCTGGCGCATATCCAGGCTTATGATTCCAGTTTAATGCCGAGCGAGAGCGCGGCTAACGTTTCGCGCAGTCGGATCACTGGAGTCGTAAGCGACTTTTTCACCAGTGTCTATGGAAGAGCGAAGCCGTGTAGAAATGGTTCAAATGGCTCTGAGCACTATGGGACTTAACAGCTATGGTCATCAGTCCCCTAGAACTTAGAACTACTTAAACCTAACTAACCTAAGGACAGCACACAACACCCAGCCATCACGAGGTAGAGAAAATCCCTGACCCCGCCGGGAATCGAACCCGGGAACCCGGGCGTGGGAAGCGAGAACGCTACCGCACGACCACGAGATGCGGGCGAAGCTGTGTAGAGGCACGGTTTGGAATGGAAAACGAATCGTCTACTTCCCACAAAGGTAGCCGCGTAGATAAAACGCTATCGCTTCCACGAATGTGTCTTCTCTGTGTCGTGGAATCCGTCTACTGACACCCTACCGTATGAAGCAAATGTTATCAAGTACATTTCTGTCAACTCCTCACTAGTGTAAATGTCCGCGGCTCGTGGTCTTGCGGTAGCGTTCTCGCTTCCCTCACACGGGGTCCCGGGTTCGATGCCCGGCGGGGTCAGGGATTTTCTATGCCTCGAGATGACTGGATGTTGTGTGTCTTTCATCCTCCTTCACTCGCAAATCGCCGTAGTGGCGTTAAAGATCTTGTGGAGCGGCGGCCGAACTGCCCTGCGAGGGGTCTCCCGGCCACCAATGCCATACGCTGATTATTATTATTATTATTACTAGTGTAAATGAATGAAACCTCAGTTACACAGCTGCCTATTTAAATTGCAACACCACAAAGGAGGCATGAAGTAAATGTCATATTGTTGTACGCTTGCACACTTTTCAGACTTCTGTCTCTAGTGTAACAGAAGTTTAATATATTTTCTTATTCCATGTAGAAACCACAGCATACACTTTTTATGTGCTGAAGTCGTTTTCTGAAATTTTGATAAATACTTCGCAAAGTTGAGACTTTTCCAAATGTAAAAACGTGTTCCAAGATACGACATGCTCGTTTGCACAGGAACTTTCTTTCGAGATTTAAAAGCGTTTCAATATAGGAAATCTTATCAATACTGGAATTAATAGTTCTGTTACATTAATACTCTGTTACATTAATACTCTACTTCAGACTATTGCTCAGTAACTGCAATTTAAATGAAACCGACGTGTTATCATAAACTACTTACAACTTAAATATATTGACAGATAAAATAGCCACACCAAAAATTAATTATTGTAGAGTAACGAAATATGGGGAATACATTTGCCCAGGTAAAATATTTTAGAGAATAACATTACATGATCACATGTTCATGTAAGCGCAAGGTATGCCATCACAAATATGAAATTCTGGTGCGCCGGCCGTTGTAGCCGAGCGGTTCTAGGCGCTTCAGTCTGGAACCTCGAGACCGCTTCGGTCGCAGGTTAGAATCCTGCCTCGGACATGGATGTGTGTGATGTCCTTAGGTTAGTTAGGTTTAAGTGGTTCTAAGTTCTAGGGGACTGATGACCTCAGATTTTATGTCCCATAGTGCTCAGAGCCATTTTGAAATTGTGGTGCGCATTGTGTTGTACAGATGCCGTATTTCAGTTTGTAGGATGGGGTTCCACGCCTATTGTACTTGTTTGCCAAATACAGGGATGCTTAATGCTATTCATGAATGATGCTGGAATTGTCATTCGATGATGTCCCATATGTTCTCGATTGGCATATCTGGTGATCGACGCTACAGGGCGTCTGGCTTGGAGCTGTCCTTAAAGTGGCCGATTTGTAACGGTTCGTTGCTTCAGTGTGGTGCCAGCTGCTGCTCAGATTGCTGCTGCAGATGCAGTACGATGCGCCAGAGCCATACACGGAACGCGATGGCCTTCACTCTCTGCTATGGACATGGCCGTCCGGAGCCCTATCTTCTTGCGATTGTACATTCTCACGACCACCGGTGCCAGCAGTCACGTACAGTGGCTACGTTCCTGCCAATTCTTCCTGCAATATCGCTAAAGAAATATCCTTCTTCTCGTAACATGGCTCTATTACACTACCTCGTTCGTACTAAGTTAAGTGTTGATGCTGTGCGGCTGGTCCAGGCGGAGGTTCGAGTCCTCCCTCGGTCATGGGTGTGTGTGTTTGTCCTTAGGATAATTTAGGTTAAGTAGTGTGTAAGCTTAGGGGACTGATGACCTTAGCAGTTAAGTCCCATAAGATTTCACACACATTTGCACATTTGAACATTTTTGGTGTTGATAACGTCGTCTTTCTCGCATTAAAAGCATTCTTCACTAACATCAACTCAACAAGTCTAATCTCAAACACTAATAACGCTCACAACCGTTACGGCTCGTATTGCATTCTCATATTGGTGTTGTGGCGCCACTCTTATGCGACTGGCACAAAATTTTAATAGACGTTATCTTTCAGTTGTAGGAAGATGGCTAACAACTTTCGTTTATGTCGCACAACTCCTCCTTGGTGCAGCGATTTATTTTTTTTTCTGTCAGCGTAAATCTTTAAGTAGAAGCAATCGGAAAGTAACAGAAATATCGATTTTTGAGAAAGGGAATTTTTCTGATAAAGAAATTCATTTCATTAGCAAGTATCTCATGTTCCATGGTAAAAAGACCTATTCATGGTACAGGATGATGCACGGCCGATGAAGTATGGCTTAACTGTCCTCATGTTATGTAAATAGTTCTAATCACATGTAGCATTTTACTTACCATAGAATTCTGTACCTAGTGAATTAAATACGTATTCCAAATAGCTTAAATATATTATAAAACAGTTAAATATGAAGAACGTGAAAGATTTACAAATGTTGCGCAAATCACAACATCATGTCTAACAACAAAAACTACCAACAAAGGCGGAAACTGTTTCTGGCTCTAAAAGCCAATAGAGTGAAGTACCGACCATAGAACACCTTGTCTTACTGTATACATTATCCTCTTGGCACAACATTCTCTCCTACTACATGCAGCCAATTATTACCATTTTATCAGAAATTGTATTTGAATGTTGGTTGTTTGTGAGAAGATCTTGTATGCCTCGCGTAAGGAATTTATCAAATGCAGGATCGGGGCGTATCTATAATTCGCCTTACTATTCTGCCATACCACTTTTTGCTTTGGTTGGGATCCTCGACTGTCATGCAAATATGGAATCGATGGGCTCAGGACTGACATACTCAGCGCCATTTAGTATCTCATCGACCCCGTATTGCGTATCTTGAGTCAGCACATAATCTCCGTTTCAGCGGCAGAAATGTTATCATGAAGAGTGCGACCACGTCTTGTGCACCATAGAGACAGAAGGGGTACCAACTCAAATTTCCAAACGAAATCTAGTAGTCGTTAACGTGTGTGGAGGGACTGAAAAGGAACAACGTTCCAATACTCCAGTCTTCATCGTAATACGGTCATAGGACCTGCCTTGATGGAATGGGGTGCATTGAGTACACAATACGATCGCCTGTGGACAATGGTCGCTGCATTTCTGACGCTTGAAGTCCGTTGGTTGTCTCCGCGATGGTTTAAACAAGGTAATAAAAGATCAAATGTTACTTGTGCTACCCCGACCTGCCTCGGTACCTCGGAGTATATAGATCTACAAATCCACCACTTCCGTGTTTACTATGATTATTTTTAGTATTCCGCGCCTCAGTCAGTAAAATCGAGATTCTTCCAGTATCACTTTTTCCCCATCTGTGTGTCAGTCTGTTCGTCCGCCTGTGTAAGACTCCTTTTTCTCAGTAACAGTTAGACGTATCAGACCGAAATGTATGTCACATACTAAGGTCAGTGGTCTCTTGGTGGTGAAGCTACTACGTCAGTGCACTCAAAATATATGTCCATTACTGTCACATAGTTCGATACTAGCAAACTCAGTTAACGAAACCTATAGTGTACTTCCCGTTGATCTAGACTCAAATTTGGCAAGAATTCCATTGTTGGTTTAGGTCATTTCGTATTTATCTTGAAACTGTTGTGATGTTTCAACGTAGGTGGCCTTCCAGATTTTCGCGTTGTCGTTTCAGGCCCATCAGTCAATTCTTGGTCAGATTGATCAAGTCCTTTCCTATGACGACATTACTATTACATGGCCACAAACCTTAGAAACGTTTAGTGTTGTGTCCATACAAACTGACCTGGAGTGTTCATTCCGCAGTAGTTCTGCAATGTTGTTTGTTTTATGAAAACAACAAGATTTCAACGTTGCCACGAAGACGCCGTTTCATTGTAGCTGTTTCTTAAAGTTTTAAAAAACGATGTATCTAATGGCTGTAGACGATGCTTCATGTGAGCAGGAAACTATAATATGATTATATCATAATCACGAGCTACTTGAATTGCATTACCTCTAATGTGCTTTATCTTTTCAGTGAAACTAAAATGTTTTGCTGGTCCCTTTTTTTTACTTTTGTACATTTTATGATATGTTCTTCCCAACGGACAAACAGTTCTGATGTCATCCATCCATTTGTCAAGCATCCAAATGCAGTGTTCGGTTGACCGCCTCTTTGTAAGACATAATTCACTGTTTTGCGCTTAAATATTAGTATATGAAGTATGAATTCGCCTGTTGCATTCATTGCACATGCACATGTCGTTGTATGACCCCTTTTTCCGGTTGTGATTGCCCCCCACTTGGTGTTTACCTTTTCAAGAATTTACTATAGACGATTTGTTAACTGTGGATAACGCGGTCTCATCCAGGTTATTTATTTGGTCAACAGTAAACTTCTGTTCATCTAGTATTTCCACGTGTTCATCAAATATAAAATTAACACTCTCTTTATTAAACCACTTTCTTCCTGCCATCGATATTACTTCGGCAACACGCGAGGACAAAATAGGATGAGTTTTCATAAACCTGTAATACCACTTTTTTACCTGTCATCTTTTTCCTTCACTGAGGCGATGTGGTAGATGATAGGCAGGTTTCCTTAATCCAGTAACAGTTATACCGAAGAAACTAGATTCTAATTTAATTACATGACATGCTGATCCATCTTACATCTCTGCTGCTATATCATTATGTACTCCAAATTTTAATGTTTTATTTGAAACCTTCAGATTACGATGCAGTGTAGGCTTCGGTATGTCATATCCTCTACGTTCGTCATTAAATCGAATTTCACCATTCCATCGTTTGAATAAAGCTTCGCCCTATCCTCCTGCTTCCACTTATTGCTCGTACAGGTCAGCTGAAACAGACCATTTTTAGTTGACAAGTGATTTCCATCGACGCCTAAGCCGTACAGCTGTGAGGCCTCTACCATTTCAAACCAGAAGTATAGGCATAACCTCGAAGTTTTCTACAGTTCGATTATCCTGAACTGAATGGCAGAGTACCGCGAAACTAGAGATGATACAAAACAATTACTTTAACATCATATTCTTCTCTGAAATTGCTTAAATATGAGCCAGAGAATGTAATAGAAACAGAGAAACTTACTTTTTAATTATTTTTCGTCATGCAGCTAGTGGCCCGATCAGTTGCTTGTGCTTGCTAGAACGACTGTTCTGTTCGATTTTACACTACTTTTAGCATTCAATAAACGTGGGATCAGATACTAGAGGAGTACGACTCAAGCTGTGGTACGACAAACGCAACCTTACTCTTCATAGTCATTACAAAAAAAAAAAAAAAAACTCAAATTTAATTTTCAGATATTTATCGCCCCTAATGTTTCAGCAGAGACGAAGTGACGTCTGTTCGTTGAACATCTTTGGTCGTCCTGAGCGGCGGTTTACTCCTGTGGATACATTTTCTCCTGAGGTACTGAAAAACGATAGTAAAGAAAAGGTTCAAATGGCCCTGAGCTCTATGGGACTTAACATCTGAGGTTATCAGTCCTCTAGAACTTAGAACTGCTTAAACCTAACTAACCTAAGGACATCACACACATCCATGACCGAGGCAGGATTCGAACCTCCGACCGTAGCAGTCGCGCGGTTCCGGATTGAAGCGCCTAGAACCGCTAGGCCACCGCGGCCGGCAGAAACCATCGTAGATAATACTTCGGGAACCTGAATTTTTTTGCAGTATCCAGTGTGCCTCTGCACCGATTTCAATCCTCATGTTCAAAGCCGGTTAGCATCACACGTGCTGCCTTGCTCACTACACGGCTGTCCATAACAAACTGCTCGGATATCGTGTCTACACTAGGGCCATATCCAACATCTAGTAGGAGCTTTTGAGTATCATATCCGGCATAACTTTGAATGTGACAACCCACTAACATTTCCGCAGAATTTACATACTGCTGAGGTTTTCAGGCTCCACGGTAGTTTATCCTGTACTGTTTTCAACTCTGCAAAACTGCTGCAATCCGTATCTTCTTGAACACGCTTACTGAAGTCGGTTCTTGGTCTACCTCTAAAGATTTTACTCCCCCCCCCCCTCCCCTCCTCACGCATTTCCGTAGCAGCTACTACCTGATACTCACGATGTGTCTTGGCCATTGATTTCCTCTTTTCGTCAATTTTCTGCATAAATCCATTTTCCACTACTCAGTTCAGTACTCCTGATTAGTTTTTCGATATACGCATGTAATTTCCAGCATTCTCCTATAACACTACATATCAAACGTTTCTGTTCTCTTCTTATCTGAACTGTTTACCGTCAACGTTTCACTTCTATACTAATCAATTAAAGATTAAAGAACTGAAATCTAAGATCAAAGCCCAGAACGAGGAGATACCTACCCATCTTCGTGTCATCCTCTGCCATATAGCGTCATTCGGATGCGATATGGAGAGACATTGAGTTAGCACACTGCTCTTTCGGTCGTTGTGGGCTTTCTCATCTTGGAATCGTTATTCTTATTCAAACTCACCTGTACACAACTAAAATCCAGACAAATGCCTCGCTGCACCAAAAAGTAATGCTTTTAGTGTCTCATTACTTAATCAAATTTCTTCAAAATCACCTAATATAATTCCACTATATTCTATTGTCCTTGTTTCTTTCTTTTCTTTATGTACAACTTAAATTTTCAGGACGCATAAAATACCCTTCAACTGATTTTCCAATCATTTTGCTGTGTCTGATAAAGTATTATGTCATTGCCAAACCTCAAATTTATTATTTCTCTTCCCTGAGTTTTAAGTCTCTTCCTAAAACCGTCTTGGTTTTTTTTACTCTCATTCAGTATATAGATTGAATAAAACCGAGGATAGGCTACAGCTCTGTCGCACTACCTTATAAAGTGCTTCTCCCCTTTCTTGTTCTTCACTTTTATAACTGCAGTCTGGTTTCCGTATAAGTTGCAGATAACCCTTCGCTCCCTATATGTTGCCCCGCTGCCTTAAAAGTTTCAAAGAGTTATTTATTCCAGTCACCATTTATAAAGCCTTTTCTAAATTTGAAAATGCTGTAAAGATCTCCCTTTATTCAGTCTAATAAGTGGTACAGTCAGTATTGCCTCGTGTGTTTTTACTTTTCTCCAGAACCCAAACTGATCATTTCCGAGTCGCATTCTACCACTTTTTCCATTCGTCTGTAAATAATTCAGTATTTCTAAAATATTAAACTGATAATCGGTAATATTCACACCTGTCAGCAGGTCTGTCTTTGTAACTGAATTGTTGCATTGCTCTTGAAGTCTGAAGGTGCGAGGGCGTACTTGAAAGTAATATCTCCGAATTTTTTATTCAGTTCTCAATATCGTTTGAGGTATTAGATGTCATGAATATTGCTCTGTCGACTTCCCAGCTCCGCTGACGCAACCTTCTGCCAAACAGGGCTCCGCAATGTAGCGTCCAACTGACAGTGTGTAGTGCAATTATGTAGATGCATCAGAGACCCTAAGAAAACTGAAAGCACGATTTCGAAGAGTTTTTCCGCACATGGAACACCATCTCCTTCAGTATCACATTGTCAGATAGGACACGGGCGGTGCGACATCTGCAACAATCCGACGCCTAGCGTTCGTTATCATCGACCACACTCCATGCAGTCCCGACTTGGCTCCATCCGATTTTCATGTACTTCCAAAACTTAAGATTTCACTTTGACAGTGACGAAGAAGTCGAAGAAAGACGAAAGTAATGAGAAGTAGCAGAAATGAGAACAGAGAGATACTTAAAGTCAAAATTGTTTATCTCGAAGTAGACGAAGGAGTTCTACCACGTAAACAGCAAAACAATCCATGATGGACGAACCAAGAAGGACATAAAAAGCACTGGAAATAAGAGCATTCTTGTCCAAAAGAAGTCTATTGGTATCAAACATAAGACTTGGTTTGAAGACGAAATTTCTGAGATTGTACGTTTGGAGCACAGCTTTGTACGGTAGATAGACATGCACTGTGGGAAAACCGGAACAAAAGAGGAGCAAAACGTTTGAGATGTGGTCCTACAGAACAATGGTGAAAATTAGATGAACTGATAAGGTAAGTAATGAGGAGATCCTCCACAGAATCGACGAAGAAATGAACAGATGGAACACATCGAGAAGAAGAAGTACAGTATGATAGGACATTTGTAAAGACATCAGAGAATAACCTCCGTGGTAGTTTTGGATGGTAAAAACTGTAGAGGAGGACATAGACTGGACTACATTCAGCAATTAATTGAGAACATGGGTTCCAATTGGTACTCTGAAATGAAAGGGTTGGCACAGGAGAGGAATTCAGAAGACTAATGTCTCAAAAAAATGATGAACCGTTTCAGGAAAAGGTGAGGTTTGGCTCCATCAACAAATTAGTCGTTCTACTGTGACGGTATCAACAGTGTTCTCTCGTTGCGAGAAACGTGCTCGTCATCAGAGCGACTGTGTTGAGAAATAGAAGTGTAGGCGTGAAGAATAAAGAAGTAGATTGCTTTGTTTAAAAAGCCTGAAGACTTTTCACATAAAAATTCAAACGCATTATATCTCAGAAAGCCCATGAATTTCCCCTGTCTCACGTGTCTTATATGTCAGGTGGTATAGTTTTGTTATGGCTGTCTCTGCCAAATATCTCAATAATCTTGAGTGTTTTTCTTCTAACCCAGGTGTCATGTTTCTACAGTGAGTGTCAGTGCTCTGTCAAATTCTTTTCTTAGCATCATATATCCTACTACATTTTCTTCCTCTTCCTAGGCATAGAGTTACATTTTGACCAGAGTTATTACAAGCGTTAAATTATTGCTTTTTTAAGATTAACATAAGCTCTGAATGTGGTCTGTGTGCTTTCTCGACCAGAAACCTTACTACCAGGAGGAGACGGGACCAGTTGTGGGCCCCTGTATCGCGGCTGCCCGCGTGACACGTTTCGGGCTGACAAATCTTCTGGCAAGCACGCGAAGCGGAGCTGCCTAGTATCAGGCGCTTAACCTTCCGCGGCGCGACGTAAATACGTCAAACTTTAGAAAGAGGCTCCTCCACGGAAGCGAAAGGATAGGTCTGCAGCCTTTCCTACACCGCTTGTTTGTAATTTTTAGGAAGTTTGAAAGATTACCGAGCAGTCAGGCGAGGCACAACATTTCCCGTAGGCAGTTTCCGCGGTCCCGGAATGTTTACTTCAAGTTGAGAGTTTCTTCATGGTGCCTGACCGTACTTTCGTGGCACGCTACGATAACTTTTAAGAGCGGAAAGAGATCAAGGAGCACCTCGTCAGCTTAATCACTGTCGTACTTTTCACTCCGCCAATTCACACCAGTGTCCGGACTAAAGTGTCGTATTGTTCCCATCGTGGAAGATTAGCTGGAATGTGAGCGTGCAGTCTGCAAATTCATTGCCGACTATTAAAGTTCAAATCGTTTTTCGATTTTGCTCTTGAAAATACTACTGTTTCTATAATATTTTACGCCTTCGTCAGTGAATCTAGTTTACTAGAAGGCAAGCAAGTGTGTGGATTTTTCATGGGTCAGTATGGCCACTGTACTTTGCAATTTTCCAGGTTGAGTTAGGTAGGTTATGTTCAGTATCCCAGGGTCTCTGTGCGTCAGAGTACTCATATTTCCTCCGTATTCGTTTTATGTTGTATTCCATGATTATAACAGAAAATATAGAAAATGGGATAACCATTCCAGATTTATAATTTTATCATTATTCTGACACATTCAAGCTTCTAGGACTATGTGATACATTGGCGGATAATTCGTCCAGATCTGGTTACAGCGGATTCTTTGTAGTCAGCAGATATCAACGCCAATGGTTTTCAAGTGGCTACTGAGAACTTTCAGCACTGCTCCCAGTGCTCCGACAGCCACTGGCACCACTTTCGCTGGTTTACTCTGGACTCGCTATAGTTTAAGTCTTTGTTTGTGATAAGTTCCTACAGTTGTTTCTCTTCGATTCTGCTATCACTTGCAATGGAAATGTTAGTGGTCCACCCTTTCTTTTCCTCCATAGTTCTGATGTCTGCTGTGTTACGTTCCAGCAATCCATCCAAGTCAGTAATTTCACATGTTCGTATTCTACTTTTTCTGGCTCTTGGTCCCGCCAGTTCTTTGCCACCGACAAATGGTAATTTTGGCATGAATTCCAGTAAATCATTTGTTTTACAGCTCTGTGCCTTTGACTGTCAGAACGATCTTGTAGCAACAGTGTTCTCTGCTTCTTTGAATGGTCTGCACTTTGGTTCTTTCGCTGATTTCTCAATCATGACACTGTTAGCGTTAGTTTTGATGACTTGTTCCTGTTTTTCTGTTTCCTTTTAGGGGTGTAGATTTGCGATATTGATTCTTGGTTTACCGTGTCTTAATGACTTCAGTGAGAACTGATTGATCTTTGACTATCTTCCACGTAACCAGACAAAGACGACTGCTTTTTTCCAACGTCTGCCCCACATGTAGCAGACTTCTACCACCGGATTTCAAGATGAGTACAGGCTCTCGACATTACTACGAGGGTGAAATACCTAGTGAATTGTTTTCCACTCCACTTCAATTACTACTTGTGTCCACATCAAGTTGCTTGCAGTGTATCTAATGCCACGTATGGTAAAGGTATTGGCTACTTTGATGATATTGCCACCACTGAGACAGATTGACGCAATCCATCTACAGAATTTCTAGGTATTTGAAAACCTCTCGCTGGTGGCACATGATAGCTTGTCCATTGACTTTCTATGATTTTGCATTCCCGTGTGGAGCACTTTTCTAAGAGGAATCCCTTTATAATTTCGTTGCTAAAGATTCTAGCCGTATTTGTCAGAGACTGGATTTCAATTTCAGATTAGTAGAGTTTCAGGTTTCAAGCGGGCAACTGTTTTCGACTGCTAATCCGAGTATTAACATTAAATCTTCATCCAGTGAAGCTATGCCTTATTATAAAAAAAAGACCTCTTGAGACAATCACGAATTTTGTAACGCTATCTCAGTTAGAAAATAAGAAAAGGAGGTTAAACAATTAGGTCACATAGTAAATTGCAGTGCTAATGAAAGGCATGCGTAGCACTGATGATTTAGCACCAAAGAACGTGAAAATCACTTGCAGTATCCAATCTTCAAATTCCAAGAATGTAATAGTTCTCCACTTACAGCCGAACACTGTGCAATGAGGGTAATGATCTATTTCTGTAATTACAATACTGAAGTATGAAAATTGTCTAACCGCTGATGGCGCTTCCGTAGGTTATTTAAATGATAATGATGTTAGAAAGAATTTAATATACATGACCTGTTACTTAATAGTGAACACCTGAGAATAATGCTCTCAGACAATTATTTGGGGAGCATGAATGCACACATTGCAGAAAACCTGCCACAGCAGTTCATGACTCAGCAACCGACGACAAACTTACCTTCACACCTGAAAATTTGTGTATAAATAGCGGGGTGTTTGTCACAAGAAATAAGGAGGAACTATCTTAGTACTAAAGTGGCTCGAATTTTTACCAAGCACAACAGTTAATTTAACGAAAAGGAGTATCTTGAAGTGCGAAATGGCGTGAGGTAATACATGCGCCAGAAATATTCATAATACTCAATAAATTACTTAGGGAAACGGAAATGAGACACAGCAAGTACAGTTAAGTGATATATTGACTTGAAATCAAGTAATTAGAGAACACAAGCCACTTAACACTCAAGATACACTTGAACGTTACATCACTCACAAATGTTTAAACGGGTGTGCACGAATCTAAGAAAAGCAAAAAAATGACTTAAATTGAGAAGGACAGTGGTGAATTTCACAGTAAAATTTTTCGAACTGAGATAGTAGAGCACACTCCTGTAACCACAGACACTCGTAAGTTCCTAACATCACCCCTTATTCTCAGCTTACCTTCACAATCCACCGGAAATTTTACAAAATTACTGAAAATAAGCCGTGCCATATAGAAACCATGCAAATGAATTGACTGCAAAACCTTGCCTGTGAAGAACCACTTCGAATAAATGAAACATTCTCACCAGTAACTGCGAACACACCGCGCCGCACATAGCAAGATTCCCAGAAGAAGTTTCCTTTCGAGGTTATCACAAGGACGCCCTCTTAACCGCCAGCACTGTGACTGGTTGAAAGCGTGTGGAAGTGATCAAATATATCGATACTGGTTGGAGAACGTCTCTGTAAAGTATTAGCATAGATCCGACCAGTACACGAACTTTTGGAAGCAAAATTATCAAAAAATTGAAAGCGCCGTTTAACAGGCAACTTTCAAGATCACACATTTACAGGAGGTGGCATATTTTCTGAGAATTTCTCGCTGTTCATACTAGTAGTACTATTATTTCCCGACTAAAACTCTTATTCATGTTAGACGTAATAAGATCATACTTCTACATGGTGATTATAAGTAAAGTTCCAGGTTCAATATGCGGTAAAAAGAGAGAGAGAGAGAGAGAGAGAGAGAGCCATGGGTCAGAAGTCATCAAATTTGAACGCAATACTCTCGAAGATGGGGAAACGTTATGGGAACAAAAACCAAATTTAACGCGAATTTTCCTACTAGATGGAGCTTTAAGTGTCATAACACAAATGGGTTCAGCTACGAATGACAGATGAAACACGATACAATGGTTACGGTGTGAGTTGCACATTAAATCAACTGTATGCATGACTGCTTAAGTCTGGCATTCAACAATTGTGGCATGTTAGCTAGGGAAGTTCATCCATCAATTCAAGTTGATATCACAAGGTGAAATCGAGAGAAAGCATATTCCACAACGGGTCGGAGAGTCTCAGGGATCACGTTCGCAATGCATTCCACAACGCTTGGCTTCATTTCAGCTACGTCTGTAATTGGAGCACTGAACACAGAATCTATCTCATAATCAAACAGTCAGAACTCACGTATATTAAGATCAGAAAATCTGTGGGGCCAGGCTGTAGGGAAATGATGGCTGACAATTTTAACATTTCCATAATATCTCTACAGAAGCTGCTACTGTGATTGTACAATTTGTGGAGGTGCGCCATCTTACATAAAAATTTTCCTACCCACACATCCACGCTGCTGAAGGGCTGGAATGAGGTTGGTGCGCAAGAGACTCTCATAATGTTTACCAGTGATGCCACAGATGCTTGAAAAAACATAGCGTTAACGTAAACGATGCCGGCAACGCAAACCACTCTGTCACCTTTGCAGGATAACCGTATTGTGCCATTCAGTATATGGACATATTCTTGGAGATGTAAATGGGCTTCGTCTGTCCACAGAATGTTCCATGGCCATTTATTATCGACTTCCATGTGAGTAAAAAATTGTAGCACAAACGTTTGTCTTGCTGGCAAGTAGGGAAGCAACTCATTAACATGAATAATTTTGTATGGACAGCCCAAAGTTCAGGTAATTCCCCATGCACTGCGTGTTTGCACACTATGGATGGACACTTGCTGCTGCTGCCACATTGTCTACTGACGTCGGATCAATTTTTTCCTCTGTCTGCAACATTGCGTTCAAAAGGACCTGTCTTTTCAAGTTTCATACTCATTTTCTCAAGACACTTAGCAGACATTTGTGCAACTGTTTCTTCCGTATGCTGCGGTGTCTGAAACTTCTGCAGGGCAACTGGCGTACGGCAACACCGACTTAAAGGAAGGCCTCGGCGCTTGTTCGTGACGTCACGTCAGCTAGGAACGGCCAACGCCAGGTATGTTGCAGGCGTACTCATAATGGTGGTGTCTCCCTCTCTGACACAGGAAAATGTGAAACTATTGGCGGTAGTTGACCAACACACATTGTTCTGAGAGTTTTCTGCAACCTATTAATTGTGCAATTCATTACTCTTCTTAACAAATAGTGTACTCCTGACTGTTTTAAGGACTGACATACAAAAACAACTTCATGGTCCAGCAGCAACAGAATTCGTGCTTCTTTACCTTATTTGTAAATCTGAGGAAGTTACGTTTGTACTGGGTTGCTTTTACAAGAAACTGTGAACATATTGGTGCTCTTCTTTTGGTATCTTGGTAGACTATGTGGTGAGGAGCACTGAATGTTAATGAAATATCTTAGGATTGTACACGTTTGGGGATGGGGTGGGGGACAGAAAAAGAGGCAAAAGAGAGATACTTGTTTTATCAAATATTTTTTTTATCTTATAAAGGTTCTCCTTTCAGTTGCAAGAGGGGAATATTTATCTTTTCTAATGTGCATGTTTAAAAAAAGTTTAAGTTCAGCAGTATTTTCGATGTATGAAGCTATTTTGTTTCCTGTTTAGAATTCATTTCGTTGAAAACGACTGTAATCTAATGACTGGCAACAGTTGAACATTTACACATGTAAATTAGTTCACATTTTCAGTGACGATGTCAATGAAAATAAATAAATAAATAAAAGAAACGAGTTAATTGTAAGGGGGTTGGGGTAAGTTTCGATAACAAAATGGATCAAGTAAATATAGTTACTCGAATGTAAAATTTCCGAAGCTTGCAATGGAGCAAAGCATCTTTTCGTATTGATCTACGTTTGTTTTGACAGGATTCAGTAATACAGAACTATGATCTTCATTTGTAGCTTTACGATAGTAAGAAAATCTTTCATCTAAATAAAACTGCAGAATCCAAAACGAATACCAAACGTTTGTGCAAAAATAAGAGATTTTAGGTGATATGCACGCCCAGGCGTTTCTGCTGCAACAGACCTGGCGTTCGCCGTGCCTAGCTGATGTGACATAACCAACAAGCGCCGAGCCCTTCCTTTGAGTTGGTGTTGCGTACGGTCACCGTTCTAGTAGAAGAGCTTTACCAGTAACTTGCGATCCTTTTGAGACAGTAATGCCGAACGTCTCGTATGCAAACTATGGAATAGGTGTGTATCCCGAATCTTTAACTATGCATATACTGGCTCCTACAGCACCATCTAGTGGTAAAATTTCCTTTAAATGTTTTTGTTTCCATAACATTCCCCTTCTTCGATAATATTTTTTTTTTTCAAATTTGGCGTCATTCTGAGCAGTGGTTCGTGTTTTTACAGCGGTTAAAAACTGAAAGTTTGATTATAATCATCATGTACTTTTATTAATGCCGCGTTATTATTATGTACAGTATTTTATGTACTTTTATTAATACCACACTATTATCATGTACAGTATTATT
The DNA here is from genome assembly GCF_021461385.2 of Schistocerca piceifrons. NCBI lineage: Eukaryota > Metazoa > Arthropoda > Insecta > Orthoptera > Acrididae > Schistocerca > Schistocerca piceifrons. The sequence goes on from NC_060141.1 coordinate 88,530,440, forward strand.
ATTAATATTATTGCGTAATTTAAATGAGATACAAAATCTTGGTACTTGCAAAACAAGATAACAGTATTGATGAAATCATAGTGGTTAAATAAATTATCACAGTGCTCGGACTGAGTGAAGTCTGCTACTGGTCCATTGCTGGGCTGAGCAGGCCGAAAAAAAACTTAGGGTGTAGTAGGGTGGGGGAAAATGAATATTTTAAAATAAAAGGCGCGGCACATAAACTAGAGCGGAATCCGACTGCTGAGGCCGTGGGATCTTTCTGACTGCCGTGTACGCGGCGCCCGAAGATTTGGGAGAGCCAGGCAAACGCTGACAGGAAAGCAATACGGCGGAAGGCGCGAGAGTGGGAAAGGGGGGGGGGGAGGGTACAGCAGGCGACAGATAAAGGCAGCGATCCCTGAGGGAGCAGGGAGGAGAGGGGGCAGCGACACGAAAGAGAGTCCCCCCACCCCTCACCGAACAGTGCGGACTACAGAGGGAGCAGCAGCAGCAGCAGCAGCAGGGTTGGGGAGTCGAGAAACACAAGACCTGCGCGCTGCCTCTGGCGTCGCTTCGGGAATCCAGCGCGGCGCAGGGCGTATGGCGAGCCCTCCGCTTGCCCTTTAGAAGGGCGCGCAGCAGGTGACGTATGAAGTGCAGCTCCTCCCAGGTACTCCCGCAGTCTCCACTTTCATTACTTCAGCGTTTTTGCTATGACATGTTAACCATTTGACGCAGTTTATATTTTGTTCGCTGTTCCTGCCCAGCGAATTTGTATTCTTACGTGATGCCCTTTTGCTTATTTTTTCGAGCAATCTGTCTCTAACGTCTGCCTCAAAATAACGGTAGAGTGCTTGATCTTCTGATAAAAAGTGGACGTGAACAATTTCATTTTTGTAGCTGTTATTGCTGCTGTTGCCTTTCAACCGAACGCTTGTTATCCTGTGTAACATCCTTTATTCATGCGTAACCATACAATATAAACCATTCGAAACTGCAATCAAGCCATGGTCGCCCTCTACAATTCTTACTTCCAAATCTTTCCAAATAATTGGGAGAGGTATAAATTGATAAGATTCTTGAATTGGTCGTGGGATAATGTCAGTTCTTAATACACTACTGGCCATTAAAATCGCTACACCAAGAACAAATGCAGATGATAAACGAGTATTCATTGGACAAATATATTATACTAGAACTGACATGTGATTACATTTTCACGCAATCTGGGTGCATAGATCCTGAGAAATCAGTGCCCAGAGCAACCACCTGTGGCCGTAATAACGGCCTTGATACGCCAGGGCACTGGGCATTGAGTCAAACAGAGCTTGGGTGGCGTGTACAGGTACAGATGCCCATGCAGCTTCAACACGATACCACAGTTCATCAAGAGTAGGGACTGGCGTACTGTGACGAGCCAGTTGCTCGGCCACCATTGACCAGACGTCTTCAATTGGTATGAGATCTGGAGAATGTGCTGGCCAGGGCGGCAGTCGAGCATTTTCTGTATCCAGAAAGGCCCGTACGGGACCTGCAACATGCGGTCGTGCATTATCCTGCTGAAATGTAGGGTTTCGCAGGGATCGAATGAAGGGTAGAGCCACGGGTCGTAACACGTCTGAAATGTAACGTCCACTGTTCAAAGTGCCGTCAATGCCTACAAGAGGTGACCGAGACGTGTAACCAATGGCACCCCATACCATCACGCCGGGTGATGAGCCAGTATGGCGATGACGAATACACGCTTCCAATGTGCGTTCACAGCGATGTCGCCAAACACGGATGCGACCATCATGATGCTGTAAACAGAATCTGAATTCATCCGAAAAAAAGAAGTTTTGTCATTCGTGCACCCAGGTTCGTCGTTGAGTATACTATGGCAGGCACTCCTGTCTGTGATGCAGCGTCGCCGGCCGGAGTGGTCGTGCGGTTCTAGGCGCTGCAGTCTGGAGCCGAGCTACCGCTACGGTCGCAGGTTCGAATCCTGCCTCGGGCATGGATGTGTGTGATGTCCTTAGGTTAGTTAGGTTTAATTAGTTCTAAGTTCTAGGCGACTGATGACCTCAGAAGTTAAGTCGCATAGTGCTCACAGCCATTTGAACCATTTGATGCAGCGTCACGGGTAACCGCAGCCATGGTCTCCGAGCTGAATGTCTATGCTGCTGCAAACGTCGTCGAACTGTTCGTACCGATGGTTGTTGTCTTGCAAACGTCCCCATCTGTTGACTCAGGGATCGAGATGTGGCTGCACGATCCGTCACAGCCATGCGGATAAGATGCCTGTCATCTCGACTGCTGGTGATAAGAGGCCATTGGCATCCAGCACAACGTTCCGTATTACAATCCGACCTTTATCAGCGTCGGAAACGTGATGGTACACATTTGTCCTCCTTACACGAGGCATCGCAACAATGTTCACCAGGCAACGCCGGTCAACTGCTGTTTGTGTATGAGAAATCGGTTGGAAACTTTCCTCATGTCAGCGCGTTGTAGGTGACGCCACCGGCGCCAACCTTGTGTGAATACTCTGAAAAGTTAATCATTTGCATATCACAGCATCTTCTCCCTGTCGGTTAAATTACGCGTCTGTAGCACGTCATCTTTGTGGTGTAGTAATTTTAATGGCCAGTAGTGTAAATAATCGTAATACTGTAATTTCTCCGGTTTTTTCGGAGTGACTGATTAATGGTGGTCCCAACCGAACTGTGCTTTCCATTTAAAGCACAATCTTTCGATGACCGGCCCAACGATCTTCTTCAGGAGCTGTGAGTTTCACTATTGTTTATACTTGCTGCCTGGATTACAGTGATCCTTCTTCTTTTTTCCCCTTACCTTCCGTATGTTATGGAAGCCCTATCGCTTGCGACTTTCTCTTTTGCGTGTGATATCAGAGTCCGATTGCACTTTATTTATTACACTTCGTAGAAGGATTGGAAGAACCACAGCTAATGCTTACTGTGATTGACCGACCTTGCCGTTGGCTGAGGGTGTAAGTAGTTTGAGGAGATAGTTATCGATCCTCCTTTTCTAGTCGTATTGGTGATGATGATGACCTGTCGTTAATCGACTGGCTTGAAGGCTATCAGAAAAAGTCGTAAAGAGTTGTCAGTAACAGTTATCTGGTGTTACTGAACATTCCCCATCTTCATCTTCTTCTTTGGTGGAATCAATTTGATCTCGTTGAGGGGGAATAATCCGTTAGTGGTGAATCATCCCAGAAAAACTTGATCGCTTCCTCGGTTATGTTTGTCCAGTCTTGGCGGGTGAAAAATAGGGTAAGAATTGGTAAGCTCCAGGTCTGCCTGTGGGGTAAATTACTGGCCCCTGAATTTCCATTTCAAGGTTCTGGTGTTGGTGTCGGAGATAAGGATGTTTGTGTGGATCTTGTTAAGCTCTTCCCCCACACTGTACATGTCCGCTTGGGACAGGTACTTGACAGAGGGCTCCTCATCTTCTTCTTCAGTCCAGGTCGAGGTGAGGCCGGTGTCTCCTCACATAGGTGCCGTACCTGGCCACGCGTCTTGTGCAACTCCACCTCCAGCGCCACCCTCTTCTACTCCATGACGTCATCGGTGGGTTGCCGCAACACTGCGCGGAAGTCACGTATCTCTTCGTATTCTCAAGTGGCCCACTTTTCGCTATTCGGCATTGGCGACGTGGTGGGGGAGCGGAGACACTGCCGGCGTCTCTTTCTCGGTGTTGCACGACACCGCAATCTCTTTTGCAGCCTTGCAGGAGCGTCTCCTCCTTTTCTTCTTGTAGTCAAGGCTCTAGTTCTTAATATAACTGTAGCAGCGATGGTTTGCAGTGTGTGCGCCAACGCAGTTGACACACGACGCAGGTTTGTTGCATGTCCTGGTGCTGCTGCGTGTATCGTGTGTTTTGGCACTTTTTTTTTTTGAGGGGAGGTATGGAAGGGAGGGCAAGGAAGGCAGAGTGGGCAGGGGTCGTAACCCGAGGCCTGGCCACAGTGTCCCCCTCGCCCGCCAAGGTATCAGGTATGCTGAGGGGAAATCAATTGTGGGATTTTTTATTTTTTTTATTTTATATATATATACAAAATTATTTACTTTAATTACTTTATAGCACATTAATTACTTTATAGCACACCGAAAATAAATGTACCGAGCACCGCATCATGCACTGAGTAAACAACGCGTGTGAAATCTTATGGGACTTAACTGCGAAGGTAATCAGTCCCTAAGCTTACACACTACTTAACCTAAATTATCGTAAGGACAAACACAGACACCCATGCTCGAGGGAGGACTCGAACCTCCGCCGGGTCCAGCCGCACAGTCCATGACTGCAGCGCCCTAGACCGCTCGGCTAATCCCGCGCGGCCGAACTACATAAACATTTCGGAACTTTTCCAAACTGAGGTAATATATATAGTGAAACGAAAATGTGCTTCGTACACGATGCAGAAGGGTGTGCTGCTACTCTCCTGACGCTTCTAGGTACGTTTTCACGCACGTCACATGCTGTTCCACCGATAATCGGACATGTTCTTGTCAGCTCACTGCAATGGGTATCTTCTCCTACCTGTTCCTAATCCAGCTGCAAGGAGGGTCGCTTAGGTCACTCCCTAAATAATTAAAAAAAATATTGTCCACATTTTCAGTTCCGTACAATCTTGCAATGACGTCCTGTAGGTAGTTCCAAAAGTCCAATACATCTCTGGGCCTATCGTGAAATAAGTATTGTACCTTATGCCCACTGACCCCCGTGACTACGTTGGAGCCCGCATCTCGTGGTCGTGCGGTAGCGTTCTCGCTTCCCACGCCCGGGTTCCCGGGTTCGATTCCCGGCGGGGTCAGGGATTTTCTCTGCCTCGGCTGGGTGTTGTGTGCTGTCCTTAGGTTAGTTAGGTTTAAGTAGTTCTAAGTTCTAGGGGACTGATGACCATAGATGTTAAGTCCCATAGTGCTCAGAGCCATTTGAACCATTTGACTACGTTGGTTTTGGGGCGCGGTAAATGCTGTTCATCCAGGATTAGTAAAAGCCGAGGTGTGATGTGTTCCGGAGTCATCCGTAGAAAATACGACAAAATTTGTCACACTAAGCGCCATACGTCTCCTGCAGCGCCATATGTGACACGATGCTCGTCATTGTCCGGTATCCCGCAATCTGCAGATAATGGCGAGTCCGCCATATTTCTCTTGTGGAGGCGTGATCGGGTGTTTTACCGTTTACCGTTGACTGTGATGTGCCATGTGGCTCGGACGTCTTATCCAGTGTAACAGAGTGTATCGTCCGCCCAACCACGTTCCAACTAACCTGACGGTTTTTGGCCGCCGCGATGTCTGGTGGACGCCTCTGCTGTAGGACACGATATATAACCCGCGCCAACGCCTGTTTCGTCGGTGGTACTGCGATACGAACATAACTGTGCCAATGTAAAAGTGGGCCAAGTAGTAAAAGGGTTCGGGGTATGTCTTGCGTCGTCACAGGGAGAATAAAGAAGAACGGAGCTAAGAGCTCCAATAGCAAACCTGTCAAACTTTCCGAGTGGTGGCACCACAGCTTGATGTGTGAGATGAAAAACATCACTCTGTCGTGGACATGGACAAGGGCAAGACCTCCCCTTTCTGAAGAATGCCGAGGGTCCGCAGACGAAGGTTGCAGATATGGACCCGAATTTGTTGTAATAAGCAGTGGAAGTTAAGGGCCGCAGTGCGCCGTATGTCGAAGTGAAGCTCTATTCCGAGACATTGGATAGTGCCACTAAGCTTTAGGGAGTCGACGCACGCTGGGGTCAACCCGCCTCCTATGGCCGTGGCGAACGATTTGGTGACGCAGTTCCAGATAAGTTTTATAGTCTGACGATAATATATGGATTTGTAGTTTTAGCTTGACGATGTCCACTATGGAAAGGCGGTAGTTACTGTTATTCTGAAGAAGGTTGGGTTATCCCGACTGAAATCTAGGTAAATTCTAGGCAAACGGTGCAACTGAGGCTGTTAATTATTAAAATTAAAATTAATATTTACACAGTTGCTTACAGTGCCTCGAAATGTTGAAGATATTTGAATCCGCAGTTGTTTCTGGATGTGTACCAGTGGCGGGTGGTGTGCAAATAGTTCAAATGGCTCTGAGCACTATGGGACTCAACATCTGTGGTCATCAGTCCCCTAGAACTTAGAACTACTTAAACCTAACTAACCTAAGGACATCACATACATCAAAATGACCGAGGCAGGATTCGAACCTGCGACCGTAGCAGTCGCGCGGTTCCGGACTGAGCGCCTAGAACCGCTAGACCACCGCGGCCGGCGGGGGCGGTGTGCTTGTGATCTGTTTGCTCAAGAGAGCGGAAACGGGGATGTCGAAATCAGAGAAAGCGACAGGCGAGGGCATCCTGTGTCATCCACTTTTCTTGTCTCGTCGGCCGTCCGGTGGTCAACTGGAGAAGACATCTGCTAGAGGCAGTCGTCTGAAGGTATGCGACGCCGCTTTTTATGTATCCTCGGTGACCTTTGTATGCGGACGTGGGTTTCTGTGCCCGAAAGAGGGTATGGTTCCCGTATTGCATCCCCCTCAGGGAGAAAAGCAGAGGTCGGTACAACCCTAGCGTCGAGTTCCATTCGTTCGTCCGAAACTTCTTGTGGAGTTCAAATGGTTCAAATGGCACTGAGCACTATGGGACTTAACATCTGAGGTCATCAGTCACCTAGACTTAGAATTACTTAAACCTAACAAACCTAAGGACATCACACACATCCATGCCCAAGGCAGGATTCGAACCTGCGACCGTAGCAGCAGCGCGGTTCCGGACTGAAGCGCCTAGAACCGCTCGGCCACAACCGCCGGCCTCTTGTGGAGTCGATGGCTGGCTTTCTACAATCTCTGTGGAGTCAATAATGGTGTTGGCCAATCAAGAACTGGCGGCGGGTGTGCATTCTAACGCTTCCTGTTCTTCAAGTGGACTTTAGTGTGCCGTGAGAGTAGACGTGTCAGCCCCGTGTAATTGAGGGGAAGGGCCGTGGACGAAGGAGATGGTACCTGGTCATCTAATGGAATTTGTGTAATCCGACGTGGAATACAAGTTTTGACTTGTCGGACACCGCTCAGGACCTGGTATGTCTCGAAGGTGTTCCATTTTTCGGCCACATGGGTAATTACCGTCCCATACGGGTGGAAAGCTGCGGTAACGACGTCCGGTGGCACTTACAAGGGAACCGCCCCATCGCACCCAAATGGTTCAAATGGCTCTGAGCACTATGGGACTTAACCTCTAACGTCATCAGTCCCCTAGAACTTAGAACTACTGAAACCTAACTAACCTAAGGACACCACACACAACCAAATGGTTATATAAATAAAACTAAACACTTATTAATTACTTCAAACGTAACAGCAGTCTCGGCACTATTTGTGAAGGAAGAAAAAAAATTACGAAAGCTTAAAGCTATTAGTGTAGGCTGTAGAAACGTTAAGTACTGGTAAAAGAAATCGTAAATCAAGTAATTTAAGGAATACGGGCAGCTGACATGGGAACCTCCAAATCGCACCCCCCTGAGATTTAAAGTTGGCACAGTGGATAGGCCTTTAAAAACTGAACACAGATCAATCGAGAAAACAGGGAGAAGTTGTGTGGAACTATGAAAAAATAAGCAAAATATACCAACTGAGTAGTCCATGGGTAACGTAGGCCACATCGAGGATGATATGAGCTCAGGAGCGCCGTGGTCCAGTGGTTAGCGTGAGCGGCTGCGGAGCGAGAGGTCCTTGGTTCAAGTCTTCCCTAGAGTGAAAAGTTTAAATTTTTATTTTCAGACAATTGTCAGAGTTCAGGCACTCATACATAATCAACTTCGCTCTCCAAAATTCCAGGACACGTTCAGATTTGCTTGGACATATGCAGGATTTGAAGGTCTACACAAGGAAAAATTTGAAAACGTTAAAAACATTTGTTTTGACAGAGCGCAGAGAAAACTGTGCGACTGTGAAACTGTTGCATTCATTTGTTGCAGTTTATGTGACACATTCTTATGTTTTCATCACTTTTTGGGAGTGATTATGACATCCACAAGAAAACCTAAATCGGGCAAGGTAGAAGAATCTTTTTACCTATTCGCCAAGTGTGCAAGTTAGGTGGGTCGACAACATATTCCTGTCATGTGACGCACATGCCGTCACCAGTGTCGTATAGAATATATCAGACGTGTTTTCCTGTGGATGAATCGGTTGACCTATGACCTTGCGATCAAATGTTTTCGGTTCCCATTGGAGAGGCACGTCCTTTCGTCTACTAATCGCACGGTTTTGCGGTGCGGTCGCAAAACACAGACACTAGACATATTACAGTGAACAGAGACGTCAATGAACGAACGGACAGATCATAACTTTGCAAAAATAAGGTAAGTAAACTTTTCGCTCGAGGGAAGACTTGAACCAAGGACCTCTCGCTCCGTAGCTCCTCACGCTAACCACGGGACCACGGCGCTCCTGCGCTCAGATTATCCTTGATGTTGTCTATGTTTCCCATGAACTACTCGGTTTGTATATTTTGCTTATTTTTTCATAGTTTCACACAACTTCTTACTGTTTTCTCGATTGATCTGTGTTCAGTTTTTCAAGGCCTATCCACTGTGCCAACTTAGAATTAAATCTGAGGGGGGTGCGATGGGGAGGTTCCCTTGTTAGAACGGGCGTTCGAAGACTCTTAGTGCGTGTAAATCACGTCCCACGTGGTAACGGTAACCACCCCGATGTGACCATCGGTGTGTTTGAACTTGAGAGTGTTCGCACATCTGCACACTACAGCGTGACGTGACTCGTCATCGACCATCTTGACGTAAACGACGCTACTTGTGATGGATAGGTGGGTAACGATAATGTGCTGTGGTAGTATTTGAATTTTGTCACGGATGAATCGTTCAATTTCAAAGGCTCGTGGTCTTGCGTGGTCGGGCTAAAAGTTGATCTTGACGGTAGCTTTTCCATACGAATGGGCCATAGCGACTCAATGTCAATGGACGCGAGTACTAGCTCCGGCGAGGAAGTTAAACTACTCGCGCTCGCGATTCTGGGGACAGGACGTAAACAAGATGTCCTGACCGCTCACCTGCCGAAAGCAGACTGAACTTCAAGCACGCCACCGCATTCCTGCAATACTTAGTGACGTGTCCAAGTTGAAGACAGCGGTAGTAGTGCTCTGCCTCCGTCTTCTTCTTCTTGCCGCCGCAGTCATTCCCGGCCAGCTTGAGCAGGTACTCAACCACGGATCTGGTTCCGCCTCCCTTTCCACGTCCGGCCATGTCAGATGTGTAGCCTAGCGAGACGAGTGAGAGCGGTGAATAGCTACACGCAGCGAGTCGAGAAACTGCAGAAGAGCCACAGTGGGGTCTCGTAAGCCTACCTCCGACTGCAGTGTTCGACAACATTCGTTTGCACCAGCTGAACTAACACCTTTGAAACTCTTTATCTCTGTCAGAGGGGTGGATTTTTTGCTGTAGAGTTGTTTCTGAGTTATTATTTCCAGCATTTCCAAGAGAAAGCAGTGGTTTAAGTCTGCTATTCTCGAAAACCGGTTTCATTTCGAAACCATCTTAAGCATTTTGTTTTGAACTAGTTGCAGTTCATCGACTCTAGTGTTACAGGTTAGATCCCAAATGGAACTGCCGTACAGCACTTAAGATAGCACTATACTGTCGAGTAGTCGAATTTTAGTTGCCAATTTTAATTCGTCGCCCACAAGGAACGGTATGAGTTTCTATGTCATTGCCAGCTAGTTTGGTCTAAGGTCCTGCACATGTTTACGGAAGAACAGGTGTTGGTCCAAAAATACTCAGAGGTACCGGATAGTGGAACTCCACGGTATGTTTCTAATTGGCTACTGTAACACCCCTCCTGACGTTGGCGTTTTTTACTGAAATAAATTGCAGCCGTCTTCTCTGGATTGAATTTTATTTTGTGCTGTCGCCACTGTTCGCCACTCAGATCGAGTTGTTGCAGTCTGTGGATACTTGTCGCGTGAAGCAGTACTGCTGGTCTCGCGTCGCTGTTTGTAGCTGACAAGAGTCGAAAGCAGACGCCTAATATGCCTTTTGCTGTTCTATTGCCTTTCGCAATCTGCACCATGTTTCGTGAAAGACTCACTCTTGTTATTTCCTTTATCAGGCGGATGTGATGGCTGTCGAGATCTTAAAGATTTGAGAGTTACGCACCAAAGCTTGGAGGGCGGACTCCTACTTACTAAAATCTCGCTTGCCTTCTTACTCACTAGAGGTGGAATACGGTGGGGAATGTAGGCAGAATCAGGGTGAAATTAGGTTAAAGACTAGTGAATATTAAATGTGAAATATATTTAGTCGGAAGATAGGAAGTGAAAGTACTCTTACAATACGCAATAGAAAATAAAAGAAGTCATTGTAAAGACAGCAATAAGACAGCTGCGTCCGTATTTAAATGACTCAGTTGTTTAACGTTAAAAAACGTGCGTGCTAAATGAGTGACATTCATGATGTATACGAGACTTTAAACCGAATTTAATAACCAACCTGCGTTTAACATCACTGCCTAATAAACATTTACTGTTCTTTAAAATTATGGAACACAAACAATATACATGCTGCTGTGTTTGAAAGTAAAAAATTAGTAAGCTATATAAAAACTGAAACAAGAGCATAGGATCAGTACTAGGCACAAGGTCACGGCTTATACCTTCCCTGTTTACGTACATGTGAGTTCTTCTTCAGCCCCTTCTCCCCCACTGTCAGCCCCGCCACCGCTTTTGTCACAAACCAAATAGGAGTTGCTCTGCGTTAGCTGCATGAACCACCACAAAGGTAGCACTACAGTTATTACCGACAGCAAACGAATAGGCCAATGTTATTACATGATGCCTTTAGTATTACGCTGTTAATTGCTTTGTAAATACGCCGCCCCACGGGATTAGCCGAGCGGTCTAGGGCTCTGTAGTCATGGACTGTGCGGCTGGTCCCAGCGGAGGTTCGAGTCCTCCCTCGGGCATGGGTGTGTGTGTTTGTCCTTAGGCTAATTTGGGTTAAGTAGTGTGTAAGCTTAGCGACTGATGACCTTAGCAGTTAAGTCACACACACACACACACACACACACACACACACACACAGTAAATACGTCCTTTTCCCAAGAGCATCGAGTATTCATTCTTGAACAGTATTTTGCCAGCTGCTCGTATCCACATCCTGTAGACACATTTCGTAGATAATATCCAGATGCCGCAATGCCAAAAAACTGAACAATAACGAGATTAATCTACTGGGTGACTGTCCATTTTGACGGACGGTAAACTGGCTAAGATGAAAAGCTTGTGATTCTGCGTTCAAAATGTTCGAGGAAATTATCTCTCTTGATTTCTGATCGTCGCAACTTTTCCATCACCCTGTGCTTTCCAAGAAAAAGGTACATTTGTTCTTACGCAAGCTGTATACTGAGTGGCTTCGTTTGTTTTTATTGTTTGTTTGTGTGTCATCTGCACGGGGCGCTGTACATTCTTTAAAAGAAGTGAAACGTTTGCCGTCAACAAATGTACAACACAAGCGTTATGAAACGGTGCTTGCGCTTACACGTATTAATAATGTATCGAATTCTGGGATGTATTAAAAATGCAGGCGCATAACTGAATAATCATCGAGAAGTGATTCAGAATTGTAACTGGCAAAATAAATATGTAATATGAAACAGAATATGCGCATATGCAACGCCCGACGAATTTCATAAATCGCTACACCATACATAAAAAAGTCGAGAACTCGAATGCGTAATAGGTCTTACAGAAGGCGGCCAAATATACAACCACACCACGAAAAAAAGCGTGGTTTCATTTCCCCGTCAAGGTTAATGTGACAAGGTTCGTGGAAAGTTAAATCTAAACAGGCCTTATAACTGTGTTGCATGCGCTTATACGCTGAGCAAAATCGGAGCAAAAGTGAAATTGATCTGTGCTTTTAAATGGTTCAAATGCCTCTGAGCACTATGGGACTTAACTGCTGTGCTCATCAGCCCCATTGAACTTAGAACTACTTAAACGTAACTAACGTAAGGACATCACACACATCCGTGCCCGAGGCAGGATTCGAACCTGCGACTGTAGCGGTCGCGTGGTTCCAGACTGTAGCGCCTAGAACCGCTCGGCCACTCAGACCGGCTCTGTGTTTTTAGTAGAAGCATAGTTCCTGTTTAGCAACACAAGGTAGTATTGATTTTCATCACGTATCGTTAATTCAAATAACGTTCATTATTTATGCGTAGTATTTGAGTGAGCTTTAGCTACATCGTTATTTTCCAGACTGTCACATTTCAGTCCAGTACAGACCTACTGCGTGATTCAATTTTCTGCTTGTCATTGACTGAGGTGTATGAAGGGGGTTGTATTTTAGCCGAAACAAAGTAAAACTTAAAATAAAGGCTTCAATATCTGAAAATAGAGGAAACATGTTGATCCATTAATTTTGGGACTTGAGGTAGCGGGCGTTACTCTAAACCGATAACAATACTATACCATTCGTCCTCATTGCATAGTATCCTCGTCACACACAAGAACGAGTACCAAGAGTCAACGCTAACTTCATCATGCTGCCTGCACTTAGATTCACTAGAAGTCACTACTGCGATATTAAGGTAAAACGTACACTCAACTGAGTCCCTATTTTGCTTTAAAAGCACCTGTCACATCCCTCCTCGCCAGTCTCAGCCGCAGTTGGACGTGTCCTCATATCATTCATACAAGTGAAGGCACAGAGAGAGGGAGAGAGAGAGTTATTATCGTTTCCCACCACAACGTTGCGTCCAAGCTCCGCTCTGAGGAGGCTGCCTAGACTGTCTTGTTCGAAGCAGCATGAAACACATTAACTTCCTCGGAACAGTGGACGTGTTAGACAGCTGCATGCAGATTCTCTGTTCCTAATATTTATCTATGGCGTCGGTTCATCTTTCTTGGAAGATTTTAAATGGCTTCGTCCCTGAAAATTTATTTGTTTGCGAAGTGATCATTCTCAGTACTGTTCCGCACATCACTACCGAAATGCAAACAGCGCAGTTTGTCGTCATGGCTTATGGATTGCAAGGGTTTCAATTTGTAAGGCTTCACTACTAATCGCTTACGAAGGATTTTACACACAATTAGCTGAGGAATATTCAATTCTACACTAACTCAATAGGTAGTCGTTGTAGGTGAGATCCCAGTGGACGCCTGATATTACGACAACTTAACAGGCGGGAGGAAGGTGTAGGATGAGTTTATGGAAAGCTTCACAGTTGCTGGAAATCCTTTATTTGTTAAAAAAAATAAAAAAATACATAACGCCACCCGAACAGGCCATAAAGGCCCCACGATACCAACCGGCCGCCGTGTCATCATCAGCCCACAGGTCACACTGGATGCGGATATGGAGGGGTACGTGGTCAGCACACCGTTCTCCCGGCCGTATGTCAGTTGACGAGACCGCAGCCGCTACTTCTCAGTCAAGTAGCTCATCAGTTTGCCTCGAAAGAGCTGAGTGCACCCCGCTTGCCAACAGCGCTCGGCAGAGTGGATGGTCACCCACCCAAGTGCTAGCCCAGCCCGACAGCGCTAAACTTCGTTGATCTTACGGGAAGCGGTGTTACCACTGCGGCAAGGCCGTTCGCTTTATTTAGCAACATATACTTAAAACATCAATAACATGTAAATCAACAGCAATTGTTTGAGACTGATTTCAGCGCGACAAACCAGGAAGACCAAACTTGCAATAATTTGTTTTTCTTTTACATGAGAAGTAAGGCATCTTTAGCTCTCTAGTTGTATTTCTATGAATATAAAGTTCAACATTCATAAAATTACAACTCGAGAGACCTCTAGGCACCCGTAAAATTTGAAACAGACAAATGTGACTTTTCTACAATTATAGAAAGAGCATTACCATAACAATTCTCGAGCCACTCTCTAGACAGCAAACTTCAAAAATGGAAGGTGGTCCTTATTTAGAGAAAATTACAAGTTCAGGATTATGATTAAAATAACTTGAATGTTAGAAATTTAGAAACTGAAGGATAACCTCTTTTTCTAAAAAAAATTACAGGTTCAGCATTTCACAAAATTGGAGGAGCTCTTTGGCATTAGCGACTTTTCAAACACGACAGTAACAATGTTCAAAATTTTACAAATTCAGTATTTGACAATATTTTAAAATTTTGACATTAGCAACATTTCAAATAGGTCGGCAGCAATTTCAAAATTTTACAAGTTCAGCATTTGACAATATTTTAAAATTTTGACATTAGAAACTTCTCAAAGACGACGGTAACAATATCCAAAACTGACAATATTTTAAAATTTACAGTTCCAGAATTAAGATAAAAGATTTGGAGCGCCTTTCAGGCACTAAAAATTTTTGAACAGAAAGGTAACAACGATTTTAAAATTTATAGAAATCCATAACTAAGCTTTAAAGATCTTCAAATCAATCAAACTTTAAAGCAGCAGTAACAAGACAAGGCAGAGCTGTCGGAGGCAAGCCTTGACTACAATAGCTTAAAGTAGCGGACGCCTTGCTTTAAACTTAAGTCCGAATGTCATAAGACTAAGAAAACTTACAGAGAGATGTCGTAGCAAGCGAGGAGGCCGCACTGCCTCAATGGCCACCCCAAGACAGGAGGCGGAATGCCACACCACACACACGTACACAGCCGACGTAGACTAGACACGTCCGGTGAATCGGCGGGTAGTGGACAACACGCCGGGCCAACGGTTCCAACGCTACGACCAACTCGGGAAAGCGAGGGCAAACAAAAAGACGCATAATTCATGCAAGACTGAGAATCAAACTACGTAAATTCTCAAGGCCCGACACAAGAATACAAAATGCAGACCCGCCGCAGACACCGAATTAACTCTAACTGTTACAATGATGCATAATTAAAACAAAGATGATTAACCGGTTAGCCCGCCGGAGTGGCCGAGCGGTTTTAGGCGCTACAGTCTGAAACCACGCGACCGCTACGGTCGCAGGTTCGAATCCTGTCTCGGGCATGGATGTGTGTGATGTCCTTAGGTTAGTTAAGTTTAAGAAGTTCTAAGTTCTAGGGGACTGATGACCTCAGCAGATAAGTCCCATAGTGCTCAGAGCCATTTGAACCATTTTTGAATTAACCGGTTAGTCTTGTAACAGTAATGACTAAACATGCCCGCAAAAGGCAAAGGTCCCGAGTCCGAGTCTCGGTCCGGCACACAGTTTTAATCTGCCAGGAAGTTTCATGTTAACAAGACCTCCAAAATACAAATTCTCTTAAGTAAATTTAGAAGTAGCAAGAAATGGTTGCCTGCTAATACCTAACCAGGAGATCACAGTAGTAATAAAATATACAACAATAAACAATAAGTTCCTTCTTTTAACAGAATTGCTGGATCTCACCACGACTTCCCAATGTGAGTACAGAAAACGAGCCAACAATCATCGTGCCTCTGGCGTTTACTTGTTTGCTTGTTTGTTTAACACGACCATGCCCGATGTTACAATTCATGCGAAGTCGGGCAGCCAAGAATTTGCCACTTTAAAGGTCAGGCTCGATATCCTACCTAAGAGGTCACTAATGTATGTGATGCACTAGAATATTCCACCGAAATGCTGAACAAATTGCACTAAAAGGAAAACCACAGATTAAATACATTCCAACATATCGTCCATAACGGGGGTTTGCACAGTGCGGGAGGCGGGGGGGGGGGGGGGGGAGGTGAATTTAGTAGCTTGAGTACGGAATGATGGAGAACAGTGGTCAAACCAGCCTAACGGGAGCAATTCCAGCACCGGAGCACAGGTGCCAAAATCCATAAACATAAATGCCTTACAGAAAAATAAGGTAGGATGGGAAACTACCGAGAAAATCAACGTGATCACGACGCTCACACCAGTAGACGGTCACTCCCAAATCTTTCAATTGGCCGCTACAGCGTTTAGCCCGACACTTCACACAAACACGGCCCCATAAAAGCAGCCACCCACTTGGACGAGCGATCGCCGAACAGGCCCCGTAATGGCACACTCACCGTTCGTCACATGTTCTTCTCTCTCACTGCCCCACCGCCCGTCAACAAACTGAACAAACTGCCTCCAATCCCCTCTAACCAAAGAGCCAACTACATGAAGACCAAAGCGCCACCCGGTGGTGTGGCAGGAAAACGAATTGCGCCAGTAAGCAAAGATATTGTAGCTCGGAAAACGAGCCGACACGGCTCAGTAGGACTTTGGCAACATTACGTCCATCACACAGTCCATTGTCTGTCCTGATTCGCCAGGTCGGGTCGAACGTTTGCAGTCACACAAACAACTGTCCTTCTCGAATTTCTTGTACCATTTCACTATGCTGTTGTAAACTGGTGGCGTCTTCTGAAACTTGCCACGAAGTCTCTCAGAACCTGTCGATAATGGGGAAACTCTAGCACACAAAATACCACTGAGCGAGACGGTTAAGTGGCTAGCATATGGACTCGCATTCGGGTTTTCCAAGATTTTCCGCCGGCCCGTGTGGCCGAGCGGTTCTAGGTGCTTCAGTCTGGAACCGCGTGACCGCTACGGTCGCAGGTTCGAATCCTGCTTCGGGCACGGATGTGTGTGACGTCCTTAGGTTATTTCGGTTTAAGTAGTTCTAGTTCTAGGGGACTGATGACCTCAGATGTTAAGTCCCATAGCGCTCAGAGCCATTTGAACCATTTTGAACCAAGATCATCCTAAATCGCTTCAGACAAATGCCGGGATGGTTCCTTTGACTGGGCACGGCCGATTTCCTTCTCCAGCTTTCACTAATCCGAGCTACTGCTTCGTCTCTGACGGCCACATTGTCGATGGGACGTTAAACACTCATTTACTCCTCCCTACATGAAATGCTTTCTCTGCCTGATTCGACGCCATTGGCAGCCACTACAGTCTGTGGAGCCCCTGCCGATGTTGTTCCAAACTAACTTACTGGCACCATGCTCATTTACTGTATTATTTGTTACGTTATGTTTACAGATTTACCTACAGTGACTTTTAAAATGTTTTATGGCCTTTATAATTATCTTGTACTTCCTTTCTTTCCGTAAGATTGTGTGTATCGTATAAGCTGACTCACAGACATCACTACACCGTGCAGATTGTAACAAAAGCATGCCGACAAACTTTGAGCCGTTGTAGATGGCGTTTTGAAGGACAAAATGAGGATAGGGCACCACGTCCGGAAAAGCCGTCCGATGAAGCTTCGGAGCCTGCAAGTTACAGGGTACAACACCTAGCGTAAGGTGATGGACTACAAGCAGAACATTGACGACATTAAATGCACGTATGTCACAACAATTGTAAATGGCCTATAAGCGCAGTGACGGCACGGACGTCAGCGTAGAATCTTACTTTGGTACGTGGGGTGGCTTAACTGCAAGTTGTAGGGAAGCAGCCTACTCACGCTGTAGTAAATTCACATCAGTTTCCATTGTGTGCCAGCCAGTCTGCTGTAACTAGCTCTGACGTCATAAATGCTGTGCAATACTTTAAAAAATCAAGCAAATGACCTAAAACTTTTCTAGCAGGCCAGGAATAATACTAAATTAATGTGTGTTAAATATCAGTTCGATAATTTCAGCCGTTTTCGAGATTTGGACGTTTTTCTGAAAAAATCATTGGCGCAACAGAAAAGAGCTAGAGACTTCAAAATTTATATTTAGATTCATCTTTCATAATGATTTAATAAAAACAGTACTTTGGATTTCACGAATTAAGATTTTAGTGGAAATTCATGATTTTGTGGTTTTCGTCTCAAAACTGAAGGAAGCAAGATAGATTAAGTAGGTTAATAAATAAGGCTAGGATGTTTAGATTTAAATAGGTTGGAGGTCCGCTATGACTATGAAGATGTGTAAAGTTTCTTTTGAATACCTATAAAATTATAGCGATAGCGGATCTCAAAAGGGCCAGTTCAGAGCTCATCTACTGCGTACAGTGTAATTTAATTAATTCTCTCGCCCAGAATATTTAACTTAGCCACGTCAAAATTTTATTATCAATACTTACCTGCGTGCTGAATGCACGTTTAAATTAAGAGCTTCCTCGGCCATCAGCAAAAGAAGCTATAAATTATTATGTAACTTGAAGTGGTGCGTTACTAGCCCAGCGGCTAGTCGAGAGAGCCGATTTGATTAGGCGTTCCCTTAGCCGTCCGCACCGCGGCTTTATATATAAGAACGCTGCGCGAGGAAGCAAGGCCCCAGTTGTCTCCAGACGCTGAATGAGACGCCATCTGTGTCGGGAGTCGCGTCGCATCAGTGTCACTGCTACAAACAGCCTCGGGTGCCGTATTAAGTTACTAGAGATACGCGGAACCATGAAAACATTTTATGTGAAGTGTTAATTCTGGAATGATTTTCATTATCTAGCTTCAGTTTGCGTGTTGTCGTATTTTCACGTGCCGTCGCGGGACAGACATTCTACCAAATATTTAGCGTGGCGTTTGATGAAATATTTTCATCAAATTATGGCGAGCATTCATTTCAACATTTAATTCGGACATTTATAGTTGCATCAGCGCATTAGACTCTGAACTGCTCTGTTAGTTAGGTTGTAGGGATACTTGTGTTTTTTTATCAGTGAATTTCAGAATATACTCAACTATTTTGGAAAACCGTTTTTGATTAGAAATCCCGGACAATCTCCTAATTCCTCAGAGCTATAAGCTGCAGCTATAATGGTATCTCAAATGAAGTGGGCACTAGGATCTCTATTACTGGTTCCATGTTTTATTAAATCACTTTCTGGGTGCCAAAAAGTAAATAGAGAGCCAGTGTTGAGAACGGCGAAAGACAGCATTAACAACATTCTAAAAGCCAGAAACTGATTCAACTTGCAAGCATTTATACAGTAAAATATTTTTACAAACTCATCCGCCGCCCCCACATATGGTGCATCGGCCGGGAAATGTTACAACATTGAAACAAGGATACAACAGTAAATGTTTTACAAAACTTATCCGCCGCCCCACAAAGTGTTTACTCTTGTAACTTGCACCTGGATAAATTAATGAACTGGTGCGTTCACTTACTACATATTCAGGACAAATTCTACCTTTGGTAAAATATAATAAGATAGTTGCAGGTACGTTTTCACTCCTGCCCCACTCACAACACTTCTGATTCACATAAAAAATCATACATTGAAAGAACGCACCAACAGAAAAGCGACTGCTACGCAGCATTGCAAAACTACAACCTCACAACGATAGTGATGATGTCTACACAACATCCAGGTTCGAAACTATCTAAAACCGACTCATCAAATTTAAAGCTAAACATGGGCGCCACATTCGGTAAAACACAGTGGTCGCGGAAGACACACAGAGACGTCCAAAATACAAGTACAAATGGCTCTGAGCACTATGGGACTCAACTGCCGAGGTCATTAGTCCCCTAGAACTTAGAACTAGTTAAGCCTAACTAACCTAAGGACATCACAAACATCCATGCCCGAGGCAGGATTCGAACCTGCGACCATAGCGGCCTTGCGGTTCCAGACTGCAGCGCCTTTAACCGCACGGCCACTTCGGCCGGCCATACAAGTACATTTACCCTAAAAACAGTAGCACAAACAACAGCACATTCATGCACACATGTCGCGATAGCAGACGTCAACCACTCTCACGAAGCAAACATCGCCACCGTTCTTACACGTACCGATGGTAGGCAGAGAAAATCTCGTAACAACAGTATGTTAAATTTTGCAGGTGAAGCAAAAATGGTTTCTTAAGAAATAATATGAATTCATAGAGAGTTGCTACATGTGTAACTGTATAGTAGAAGCCTAGTTATTCACAGATTAGAGAAATCCATGCTCTTTCAAATCTCTCCTTGATTGTGGAATTATTGGTTACTGGAATTACCAGTTTTCAGAGACAGATGGAGTTATGAGGTTTTCACAGCCTACCATCGATATAAGAATATCGCAGAACTTAAAGTGTCCATGACCGACCAGACAACAAGGGAAAACTAATCATAAACAGACGAAAATATAGTACCCTACAAAAAGTACAAGAGCCATTAATAATAATTTAAATAAAAATAAATTGTTAATATAACACGTTTTTATGTTGAACTAAAAAGTCAACATAATTTCTCCTAGCCCCATGCAGATTCCTAACCAGCTAGAGATTGTTTTGAAAATTTATGATAGTGAATTTTTAATAGCTATGAAAATAGAGGTAACATTACAATGAAAGTCGTGTGGGGCTTGCAACAGATGATAGTTAGGTGGGAAATAATTCAGGCATCAGTTGTGTATTGCGTGTGTCGAGCAGCACACAAGAATGGCTCGCACAAGTGGTCACTATGTTGTATCACGTATAGAAGACAGTCCAATAAACCGAAGACGACCATTTGCCTTCCCTGCAACCGTGCTCCTAACATTTCATCGCTTTGCTTCATTCCGCCTAGATATTTAATCGACGTGAGTGTGTCAAGCGGCACACCATTGTGTTCGTACATTACAGGTTTATGTTTCCTTTTCTTCTACAGTACCAGATTTAGAGCAGACTGCCATTCATATGACCTAACAAAAATTCCATCCAAATCACCTTATATCCTCGTGCAATCACTTAAACACGACTCTTATCCGTGCGCTGCGGAAACCGCGGTAAACAGTCGCAGATCGATATTCATTCTATCCGTCAGAGCTTTATTTTATGTATGCAGAGATTAAGGTGAGTCCTACAACGCTTCCCTGGAGCACTCCTACCGATAACTTTGTCTCCGACGAACACTCGCCGTCCAGCACAACTTGGTTCTACTACTTAAAAAACTCTTGCAGCCACTCATATATCTGAGAACATATTCCATATGCTCGAACCTTACTTAATAGTCTTCAGTGTGGCTTTGCATCAAACTGTGGAGCGGCGGGTAAAAATTTATATACTTTAGGTTGTTAATTTCCGTTTTTGAACGTTTTCAAGTTGTATGTTATTTAGACTTGTGCGATTTTTGGATACTACAGCCTTTTTACAGTGGCCTGAAAACTATTTGTGCGAAGAGCCAGAAATCGATGGAAAACTTGTTGTTCATGGTCTTCGACCTTCAGGCCAACGATTCAGTTCTCCGAAACCGAAATGAGATATTGTAACTCTCTAAGAATAACGCAGAGGAGTCAGGAAGCACGACGAAAAATGAATCTGTCAATAACCAGGCTTGACAGACGCTCACACCCACAAGTATTAATTTTGTAAGTCATACAGCTTGTCCCATCGTACTTAGCAGTTGACACTGTTCAGAGACGACTCTTGCTCTTCGTTCGAAATTACGTAAAGTCAATTGCTCTCCTTAAAAGCGCAGAATAATCTCAGACGCTTGCCACTCCGGTTGTCTATAAAACAGCAGTCGGCACACGAAAGAGAACATCGAAACGAAACACAGGTTTTGGAGTTAATTTGTTAATCAAAGTAACTTCACTTTTTCACAGTCTCACAAGATACACGTGAGGTCTCATTCGATCTGGAAGACAATCATTTCTGTCGTCATTAACATCATCCGAGGCTTACGCGGGCAGAATCACGGCACATCCTGTCGCGGTGCGTAACATATCTCGTATGGCTGACGCAAATCGAACAAACTCCTAGGTGCAGACACGCTAGTCTTTATACGGTCGCGATACGGACGGCGAAGGAAAAACTTGCTGTAAACATGCTTCCAGGTCTTTCCGACTACAAAATTATTTATATCGTTGTTAGTTGAAGACCTGCTACGGTCCCAATTTTTATCTAAGTACAAAAGCTCTCCTAGCCTTCTTGATGTGTCTATTAACCTTAGCAATCATTCGTGCCTATGATGACATTGTGATCAGTAGTTGCCGTTTTTATACTGACACTGAGGATGAGGTCAGGCATATTTACAGCTACTACCATTAAAACATTTCCGTTGCGTGTGACCTGTCACACAAGTCACCCAGTACTGTTTTCGATGAAAGCGTTAAAAACTTCTTCCCAAGTTCGTCTATCGATTTCACCTGCAACGAATCCATAGACGCCCCTGTTCATACGCAGTAGATTAAATTCGATTCCAGCTAATTTTAAGTGATCGTGATATTTCTGCGAACGCTTTGTTTGAATTTCTGTACAACTGTTATAGCGGAATAGCGTGGCCGGTAAAAATTAACCAGTGGTTAATTTCAGTATACCAAGGCTTGTTAGCCGCGCCCAAGTAACTTAGCAGTCAGACTCAATTTCGCCTTCGCTAGACATACTGTGAAACAGAAGTTCTGTCATGCACAGTTCTTACGAGGGGACTGCAAAAAGTGAGCTACGAATTATTATGGCAAGCCAAGTAACTTTTATTGAATACTACACATCGCTTCAAAATAACACAGATACGTGACGCTCTTTTTCAACATAGTCTCCAGATCTCTTTAGAGAACCATCGTGACATTCAGTTCCTCGATGACAGAAACCTGCTCTTTCGTCACGGAGTCGTTTGAGAAACGCTGTGTGAACGACCTCGTAGTCAGAAAATTTGTTTCCCCTAAGATTTCTTTCAGTTTGTCACAAAGATGAAAGTCACATGGAACAAAATCTGGCCGTTCTGATCACCAGCAACACCCACGCCTGTGCGACCTTGGTCAAATTGTTGGCGACATTTCACTACTGCTGGAAGCGACATTTCGTTGGATCCATTTATTGCCAGAATTTCACGGATAATGTGTGTAATTTAAATGTTTTAGCTACAAGAATCGTACCGTTTCATGAACTTCAACTTCCATTTGCCGTGCAGTATAACTCTCACACCGTGATGCACATGTTGCTTCAGTAGGCAACCTGAAACATGTACTTTCTTCTGATAATCCGCCGCTCTTGTTGCGTAATGGTCTTAGTGTGGAAAGACAGGTGTACCTTAGTTCCTAAAGTCCCTAGTTTAACATATTTCAGTATTCTGAAAATACTAGCAGTGCATAGTCACTTCCCCTAAACATGATTCTATAAGTCATTAGTGACTGGAAATACGCAAAACCATATAGTTCAGTTTTTAATCTAAAGTACATAATCTATTCTGAGGAGTGTGTTTACTAATTACAATCTGAAGTTGCAAAAAGTAACAGTTGTCTAGTTCTTGTTCATCATTATATGAGTACTTTTATAGCTTGTGGAGGCGTATATGAAGTATTAAAGTTCAGACACTGAGTATTATGTACATGAAAATGTAATGATAATCATCTAACGAACTAATACACACTGCTTCCTGCCGTGCAGGTACGCAGAAACCACGAAGCTACAATCATTCCATAATTTCAATATTTTTAAGATTTACGCGAGTACATCGTGAGTCACACATTCACAACACTTAGCTAATTTACAAATTATTTCTGTTCACATATAATTGTCTAGCAGGCCTCGAAAGACAACGTTCCTCAGTTTCCGTTCCACAAATAGGCAATGCAGCACATAATAAGTGTAATATGAGCCCATGAATAGGAATATGAATTTCCTGAAGGAACAGTGCCTCCATTAGTAACACTAGAAAAAGAGACTGCTTGCGTTACTGAGGCATAAAAAGCCATCCAACCTTTCAACCTTTAACTGTGATCTTTCGTTGTGATTGTATTGTCGAAACAGGTTCATCTAATGATAGTGGAAGAGCTTTGTACTACAGAAGTGTAAGCTAAATAGGCGGAAGCCACAATGTAGCCTTACAAAAAAGGGACATGCAGAAATGGGACGACTGCAGACATGTGGGGACGCAAAGTGGCCGTACGCTGCACGCGACCACCACTTACTGGCCATATTTACCGAGCACTCAACTCTGTAGAGTGAGTCTCGTTCCTTTCGTGTCGTATTGCGTGCACAGCGTAAGCGGAGCGTAAAATTGCACTGTAGTAAGCTGCCCTCGTCTACTTCAGCTGAGTAGGTAGGTTTCGATGATAATCGTCACAGCGTAAACAGGCAGTTCAAGGGAAACAAATAAAGAAAGGAAAAAACAGCCGAGAACTTATATGCCTTGACGCATAGGTACTTCTTAATATGAACAGTTTCGTGCCTTTTCCTGTTAGTCCTGGTATGTACACTAATGTTTACGTATCTGGTCCTTGGAAATAATTCAGGACGCCGCCCTTCCACAGAACTGTAACGCCTCTTCACAGTTTTTTTTTTAATTTTCTGTTTATTTTTATGCACCCAGGTAGAAACCAGTTTGGAGACAAATTCGACAAGTATCACAAGACGTAATTAGAAGACACAGACTGGATGAATTTTTTAACAGATTGCATAGTGAAGAAAATCAAGACGCCTCCATTACATTTCTCAACCAGTAGTTATGTTTCGACAGTGAAAATGCGGAAATGTAAGAATGGCAGAATTGAACGTCATGTCTTCGGAGACGAAGCATTAGTTTGGTTAGCCTAAGGAACGTGAGGAATTTGGGTTTTTTGAAGGAACCGTCCGAGCATTCGTTTAGAGTGGTGTCATAATACGAGTATAAATATCAATGGTCAAACGAAAATTTTCTGCCCCAACCCGCTGAAATATTAGTCCAGACAGTCAACCAGCGGATAACGTCTGTAGTTTTAAATGAAGTGAGATAATTAAAAGAATGAACTTAATGTTTCGAAAGCTTAACATTTGTTAAGAAACATACGTGGGAATGATGAACAAGACAAGCAGGAGGTTAAAAGAGTGAAACATTTGAGCTTTCGAACAAGGTGATATTTTCATGAAAACAGACGATGTACTCCTTTTGGCATAAAGAGAGGAGGAAAAATTACAAGAAGAATATACGCATAATCTTTTATGCGTAAAGAAAAGATAGTGAACAGTAGAGATAAGAAAGAAGTGAAATGATTTCAAATAAGGTCTTAAAAGAAAGACGTTTAAAAAGTAAATCGAAACAGTGCGACAGGGTTAGGTATTAGATAGATACCTGAATAAAGTAGCCACACCTATATAATTTGGTACTGAACGTAATTTTATAGCAAGAAAATGTAGGCCACGTAATAACGAGAAATGGTAGCACAGAGTATCTCACATTTATCACAGATCAAAAAATTTGTTGCATAATAGAAACAGACATGGAACATTATATAGTGGATAGTGTAAAACCGGAAGAGAAGAGAATCTAACCGTTTGAGATGTGGTGCTACGAATGAATGTTAAAAATGAAGTGGACTGATAAAGTAAGGAATAAGGAGGTTCTCCACAGAATCGGTGAAGAAAGAAACACGTGGAAAACACTGACAAAAAGAAAGGGCAGGATGATAGGAGATGGGTTAAAACATCAGAAATTAACCGCCATGGTACTAAACTCAGCTGTATAGGGTAAAAACTGTAGGGGAAGACAGCGATTTGAATATACCCAACGAATTACTGAGGACGTCGGATACAAGCACCATTCGACAGTCTGACAAGTAGATAGTGCAGGAATACCCCCTTCTCCACCCACATAAATACATAAAATTTTTGCGTATAACCTTTGATGTGTTTTTAGGTCTTTCACTTATGCTTGTTTATATGATCCTATAGTGTTTTCCGCGTTTGTAGTACTCCGTTTAGACAAGAGCGGATCATTAACAGCTAATGAACCTACGGAAGTAATCCTTTCTCCATTTTTATATCAGAGTAGTTACTGATACCGCCTTCCTCAACGAAGGCTTTGTGAGTACCAGTGTGACACTGAAGCGTTGCATTAGCATAAAGAAATTTATTTTGTTATATTGGTGCAGGTTATCAGTTACTTAAGTCAAAGATCAATTTCACCTGCATAATGGTTCTTTTTACGGACCACTCAAACTGAGATCTTGAGGAACTCCACTCGTTCAATTCGTCCATGGAGTGCTGAGTGCCTTTGTCTAAGGAGCCCAGGATTGATGCCGTACTTGTTGGCTTCCGGAAGGCATTTGATTCAGCGCTGTTGTTTAGCGAAAAGACTATCGAGTGTCGAGCAGATTAGTGTCTTCCGTATATTAATAACCCACACTGAGAGTTTTGTTCCCAGACTCTTATACCCAACGATTTAAATTCGTTTATAATATTCCTCATTCAAAGCGAGAAGAAAAAAGACCAGGGACAGAGTTAAAACGACATAAGAAAGATTAAAATAAGAACGAAGGAATATTTTGGTAATATCCTGCAGGTAGTAAACTAATTTTAAAGTTGAAGAATAGTAAAAATTTTGATCTTATTATAGAAGTAGTAACCAGGATGATTAAAAGAAGTAATGACGTCAGAATATATACATGTAAGGGATTTCCGTGGCAAGTTAACGCGGTCTGTGGAGTTTGTCTGGGAGAATTTTAATACGAACTGGTCCGCTACTATGATGAAATAATTACTTCAATCCCTGAAACAAGAGGACTCCTTTTGTATAACAAACGTTGAAATTAGCATGGTGCTGGACTGTTAGTAACATTACATAATGAGATTTAACAGACACCTCATTAGTAAAACCTGAAACGCATAACGCTTTTAACACAGCTATCACTCTGTTACACGGTTACCGCGACCGCAAGCTGAGCGACCTAGAGAGAGAGAGAGAGAGAGAGAGAGAGAGAGAGAGAGACAACAACGTGAGCTTAACGACGTCAGCAAAGGGCACAGAAAATATGATGTACTTCTAGTGCTTTTGTAGAGATTGCTCAAGCTAGGCTGCTTGCGGACAATGAGAATGAATGCTTAATGTGCTGTTGGTTTATTCAGAAGGGAGTATTTATCAGAAAGGAGTACATGGGCCCTACATAGGGGGAGGTTAACGGAAGATATCAGTCTTCTGGTTGGTTGGATTTAGGATGGGTCCGACGCGGATGGAGACCAGGTACAGAGAAAGCGAGCAGCCTCCCGTCGTGGTAGGAAATCCTCACAGTTGATTGAGAGGAACTGATTGATTGCCTGTGCACCGTCTTAACATCAGCGCTGACACCACGGAGTCAGCACTGGTAGATGGCAGGTGGGTGTCTGCTTCCCTGCCGTGGCCTGGGGAGAAGTATCGAAAGGCATCGACAATTTTGTTCTTAATGTTGTTAAAACACACAGAGATTGATCTGGGTCAGGTCCAAGACGGGCATACAGTGTTAGATGGAAGGAAGGAGGGAAGAAATATCAGGATTTAACGTGTCGTTGCCGTCAGGGTCACTAGAGATGGAGCAAATTCTCGGAATGTTTCAAGAGTGGGGAAGGAAATCGACCGTGCCCTTTCACAGGACCCATTACGCCGTTTGTCTGGAGTGATCTAGCTAAATCACAGAAAGAATAAAGCTGGAAGGCGGATTTGAACCGTCGTCCTCCCGAATGCGAGTTCGACGTGCTAACCATTGAGCTACGTCAGTCGCACATTAGGTGCTGGCCCAGAACAGTGGCTCTAAAAACGATTTTGACACTATAACGGATAGAGTGGCGTATTTTGTGAAAGTACTTGTGATTTAATTTAGGTTAACACACTGTTACAACCACGCAATGTGATTGTAGGATTTTGAATCCTTAGATAGAGCAATGGCAAGCGTATCAAGGGATCTCGTTGCATACAGTTTGAACATCCCCTTCCCCGATCCCAGTTTTCTCTCACACACATGACAATATATTTATCATCTGACTAAATATCACTTAATGGCTAGTGAGATAGTAGCCTCATGTTGTTTGCGACGTTCCTACACCAATACCATCGACGTAGACCAACGTGTACTTCGACTCAGCAGTCCAGGTGCGGTGTTTCCATGGTTCGAGCATCTTACCACACATCATGGCGCACTGATTAGCTCGCTGGACCCGCATTTGAAAAGACTGGCCAATTAGGTTTCCATCAGTTACAAAATACCAAGTTGTTTCCTTTGAAAAGGACGTGTCAGGCTTTGTGTTCCATACTTCACTAAGGAGAACTTTTCCCAATGATGTCACTGCTGACAGGATGTTAAATCCTAATACTCCTTTCCTTGACCGCTCTTTGACAGTGTACCTGTGTACATGGTGGACTCCGTGACCTCTGACGTACACTAAGCTGAAATGAGTAAATGCGGTTTACAAGCCACATCACTTCGAATAAAACTCGAATTTTCGACGGATGTCTTTTGTCATGGTCTTCAAGAGTAAAAGCCACTGCAGGGTGTTCTGCTTATATAGGCGCGAGTGCAGCGTCTCGAACCTTCCAAAGAAGGCTGAAGTGACGCATGCATGGAAGGAGAGTTTGTCATCTCGCAGCAGCTCCGGTCTGCCGTGGGACCGAGGACATCAGGTGGCGCAATGGGCGGGCGCCATGCTCAAAACAAGCTTCAGTCACCCATCTTTGGCTGTAGCCAAAGCTTGCCCCCATACTCTGTTAAGCATGTATCAGTGGTCTATGTTAAAATTGTTCCCATTCATTCCAATCTTGGTTGCCTCCTTTATAACGGAATCCCAATATGATGATGCGTGAGCATAGATTCCCGTTTCTCCAAACCGTACCTTACAGCTGTTTTCCAGACAGTGTTGAATTATGGTTTACTTCTCAACCTCCCGTTGTCTAACGTGACACTTGGGCCCAGTACAACGCTCAGCAACAGTGTGAATAGTTTTACCTATAGTGCTGCCGCATCCTAAACGTACCAGGAACTCGAAGAGCTATGGTGTTTTTAACCAAGCATATCAAATATTCTATCTTGGACACGGAGTTCTCAGTCCATGTCTCTGTCGTATACCTCTTATCTTGCTGCTCCTTGGGTCCCAGTATGCAAGGAATGCATCCAGCTCGGCCTCTTCTGCCGAGCCACAAGGCGTTCTTCGTCGATGGCATTCAAAAAATATTTTACGTATCCCTCTTACTGTGACAGTTCTCTCTGAACACGAATCTCAAATGCTGCAGCTCAGACTGTAGGTGATTGTCGTCAGATATAATCTTTGCCCTGTGTACTACCGTGTTCAATACCTCTTCCTAGTGTGGTGAAACTACTGGCGTTCAAGTACCGGTTAGTGTACATTAGTTTCCTCTAGTCTGCCAATCCGGTGGCCTGCCTTCCACTCAGTTATCCAAGAACAGTAGCTTGCCATCTCTCTCCATCTCGATAGAAAATTTGATGTTGAATGGACACAGTTCATGTGATCGACGAACTGCTGCGGTCCATTTTCAACCTAAGACCATGTCAAGAAAGCCTCACTGTACCATAGCGAAAGAGACGGAGGCGATGTTGTAGAACTCAGATCCTACTTGTCAAAGTGCTCCATGAATAAATTCACGACGGCCGGAGACAGTGGGAATGTGCCATCCATCAACTCATAATATTACTCACAGTATGTTGTAACGGCGTGACAGGACAACTTGATTGATGATCCTAGGTGGAAAAAGTTGGGGACACCGTTATGTAGAATTTTCGAAGTAGTATTACAGCCATTTGATTGTATAGAGTACATTTATATCACGATCTTGGTTTCAGCCTTAATGTATTTTCAAGTATCACAACTTCAAAAGACTTCCGACGACTTGGGTTACACACAAGTGAATGTCGAAATTTTTTTCCTCTTATCCCCCCCCCCCCGTCCCATGTGGTCGGCGGTGGGGAGGGGGGGGGGGGGGGGGAGTGGCGAGGTGGGGGACTGGCAGCTGTACGATCAACCCTCTCTGCAGCCAGAGTAAACGTTAGTCTCCAACTTAAATGCTAAAACAAAAAACAAGGGGAATTAAAAATCATTTTAAGAGATGATGTTAATGGTAGGATCTCAGTAACCAATTCTGCCTTCATGAATTGTTTAAAACAGTGATAAAAATATGAACAGACATCACAGTTAAAAACACTTGAAGAATACTAAAAACTAGAAAAAAACACTAGAAAAACACTGAACACGACAGACGAGACACTGAGCACAAAAACGGGGCACTGTTCTTTCACTAAAACTGGAAAAGGAGCTGCCTGGGATGGTAGATTGTTGATGAAAAGAAAGGGGGATTAGAGGGACATAGGAGAGTGGCGATGATGAGAACTGAGGGCTGGTAAGAGGTGGTGACGAGAGAAGGATGCGCCTGGGAGCAAGGAGAGAGGGGTTTCTATTATTGAGATCTATAAATTTGAGATGAAAAGGGGGTGGAGGTCGGGGCGAAAGGAAAGGAGAAAATGAGGAGCTCTTTTACGGAGAGAGGATGAGGAGAGAGCCCTTGGGGGAGGTGGGGATGGATAGGGTGGGATGGATTCTGAGTTGGTAGGATAACTGGGGCAGACATCGTGGACGAGGAGAGGAAGATGGTTGAAATTTCTAAGGGAGAGGACGTGGAGACTGTTTAGGCGGGGAGTCGGTAGGATATGTAGGTAGAGGCGCGACATCGCACTAGGTTTGGAAAGAAGATGAAATACAATAGAATTGTTGGTTTCAAATTTATGGACGGTGTAGGTTAGTGAGTGAGGAGAGGTGATGATTTGATGAGTTGGTAAAGGATCGTTGTGGGGGAAGGTAAGCGGATGCGGAACGTGAGGTGTAAATCACAGCATTCGAGGATCTGGAGGAAATTACGGAAGGTGGGTGGGGCAGATATCCATGCAACATTTGCATAGCAAAGGATGGGGCAGATCAGCGATTTCCATCTGTGAAGGACAGTGGGAGGGTGTAGTCCCAATGCTCGGCCGGTTACTAGTTTGAATCTACTGTGGGCTTTCAGTTCGATGGTGACTTTACACGATAGATGCTGGTATAAGGTTAATCCAAGGTATACTAAAGGCCAAAGGAACTAGTATACGTATGTGTTTACAAATACAGAGATATGTAAACAGGTAGAATACGGTACTGCTGTCGGCAACGGCTATATAAGACGTGTCTGGCGCAGTTGTTAGGTCGGTTACTGCTGCTACAATGGCAGGTTATTAAGATTTGAACGTGGTGTTATACTCGGCGCACGAGCATTGCGACACAGCATCTCCGAGGTAACGATGAAGTGGGGATTTTCGCTTGTGACTATTTCACGAATGTACTGTGACTGGCAGGAATGGGGTAAAACATCAAATCTCCGACTCGCTGCCGCCGGAAAAACACCCTGCAAGAACGGGACAAACGTGACAGAAATGCAACCCTTCCGCAAACTGCTGCATATTTCAATGCTGGGCCATCAACATGCGTCAGCGTGCGAATCGTTCAACGAAACATCATCGATATGGGCTTTCGGAGCCGAAGGCCCACTCGTCTACCCATGTGACTGCACGACACAAAGCTTTACGCCTCGCCTGGGCCCGTCAACACCGACATTGGATTGTTGATGACTGGAAACATGCTGCCTGGTCGGACGAGTCTCGTTTCAAATTGCATCGAGTGGATGGACGTGTACTGGTATGGAAACAACCTTACGAATCCGTGGACCTTGCAATCTATTGTGCATTCCGATGGGCTTGGGCAATTCCAGCAGGACAATGCGATACTTCACACGTCCATAATTGCTACAGAGTGGCTCCAGGAACACTCTTCTTTGTTTAAACACTTCTACTGGCCACCAAACCACAGACATGAACGTCACTGAGCATATCTGGGACGCTTTGCAACGTGCTGTTCTGGAGAGACCTCCACCTCTTCGTACTCTTACGTTTTTATGGACAGCCCTGCAGAATTCATTGTGTCAGTTCCCTCCAGCACTACTTCAGACATTAGTCGAGTCCATGCCATGTCGTGATGCGGCACTTCTGCGTGATCGCGGGGACCCTACACGATATTAGTACACTCCTGCAGTGCTGTGGAAGGTAGGGGAATTGGTGTTTTTAACAAGGACTTAGGTTGGGCGATTGGAGAGGAAGGCCGAAATAAGACGAACACAGTTGACTGTATGTGGAATCGTCGAAATATGCATATAAGGTTACATAAACCAGTTGTCTCGCAAGAAAGTGTGACAACGTAGCTGCGATACTGAAAATGGTCGGAAATTTGCATGTCTGGCAAATGTAGTGAAACTGGGATTGGACGTCTATTTTTCGTCATAGTTTCACTACATTTCACACACACACAAATATTCAGCCATTTTCTGTATCGCAGATATATTCTCATACTTACTTACTTACGAGACAACTGGTTTATGTAATGTGTTTTTCGACATTGTGACACTTGAAAATGGCGTCACGATAAAATCTAGGTTGTGATATAAATATGAACTAACGTTCAAATGGGGGTAATATCATTTCGAAAGATCCAGGATGTCTTGTACCAGCACCCTCGTAAAAATGACACAACATCCAAACTAACCGTAATTTCATTTTATTGAAGCTCTCAGCCAATGTCTGCAAGATAACAATGTTGTGTTGACAGTTTCCCAGTTAGGAAGCTAATAGCCCTGCCAAGATTTTTGTCTGTAGATGGGCTACCTGATTGCAATAACAAGGGGCCTAAGCGGGACACCTTCCTTGCGTATCCTCATTAATTCACAAAGCCTGGGAAGTTTGGCGGCATGTGGAATTAATTTCTTCAACACTTTGTTTGCGTACATAGTCTTTTTATAGCTTACCCGTCTTGTGACGATAGCCTAAGATGGATCGCGACTAAGCTTCTGGTACGTACCAGCCTCTAATAAATGTAGCATCTTCAGGTGATAGTCTTCAGTGTCGACAACCACGTAACATTTTCTTTATCAGCTGACAAGACAACCAACTCGTCATACTCATGTAATAAGCATAAAACAGGTCGTTCCTCCTGGCTAATGTTGGATTTTGGCGGCTTATCTTTCGCCAGATATGGCTGGTAGATAGCCTGGCGTCCTCAGATGCGTCTTAAAAACGATGCTTAACACACTACTCTATTCCACTAACAATATCCAGTGCTGGAAGACGTCGTGGGCTAGAGATAAGGCTTGTATTCAGCACTGCAGCAGAGCCGTCGTCCAGTTATTTGTCTCGAAAGAATAACTGTGGGCCTTACTGGAATGCAAGTCAGTTTCTCCACAAGTTAAGCGATCAACTTCGTACATTGCTTAGGTATTTTCTTGCAAAACTCGCAGGCCGTTGTGTTGCAGCCCAATCCCTTGATACAAAAATAGATTAGAATGAAGTAACCCCAGTCCAATCCCCTGATACAAAAATAGATGACAATGAAACACGTTTTTGGCATTAAGATCAAGCACATACTTAGTCTACCATACCTGCTGTCTCACTGTGGTGTGACTTTCTCAAAGTCTGTCCACTACAGGAGTTGGAGTATTGTGCTTGACAACAGCAAAGCGAGGAATTACCTAATTGTCCTGTAGAATTGCAAAAATGCAGATGTCATTTCCTTTTTTGCAACAATCTCACACTGTGCATTATGTTCTTACCGTAGAGAAAAGATCTGTGCCGTGCAAGTCTTTCGCGGTGGCATAACTGAATGACATCGTCTCGGTTTGCAATCCGCACAATTCCGAATAAAAAACTCGAGATTTCGACGGCTGTCTCAGCTGTCGTCATCAGCAATTAGAAATCGCGGATTGCCGGGGCTGTCACAGCGTTCCGATTACATAGGTGTGTTTGCAGCGTCTGGAAATTTCTGGAGAGCACTGAAGTGATGCAAGCGAGGAAGGCGAGTTGAACAGCTAATGAAAGCTCCGGTCCCCCGCGGGGCCAAAGAGATCACGTGTCTCGTGGGGCCAGCACGCCTCCCTGCAAGCATCAAACATCCGTCTTCGCTAGAATCCAGAACCGTCCCCATCTACTTCTAAGTGCGTACCTCTAGCCTCTGTTAATGTTGTTGCGGTTTAATCTCTGCAACCTCATTTATAAAGGAAATCCGATACCATACAGCAAGAACAAAGACTCTTTGTTACAAACTGTATTTTATGTCTGTTTTCCAGGCAGTGTTCAGCTATGGTCGACTTCTCAAGCTCCCTTTGTTTAATATATCGTTTCTACCCAGCATAGTGCTCAGCAACTGTGCGAAAGTTCCAGACGCTGCAAAGGTCGGTATATAACTGTAACAACGAGTCCTCCCCCGCAGTCAGTGTCTTTTACTCCTGAAGACAATGGCGTGGACTGCCGTCGAGAGCTCTAGTGTTTTATTCAAAGTGATTTGGCTTCCAAACCGAAAAGGTTTTATTCAGGCATATTACCAGAGAAGAGCCCGAGGATACAGTGAACAAAAATATACATGTAAGAACATGAAACCAAGAGCTGGAGTGGATTATATGGCTTATCACAGATGGTTGTTCTTGTTTTTGTCATTTACCGTTAAAGGCAGCTGATGTATTTCTTTGTAGCTTTTCTATCCGTATGGTACAGGAAGCTATAACAGAATCCCTTCGCCCGTGATCAGAAGAAGGTTAAGGTGCACTGCGAAAGAAAAACCGGGAGTTATATTGGACTCAGACTACAAAAGGGTCGATAACAAAAGATTTTTTCCCTTGTCTTCAACATGGTCTCTCCATACGTCACCGCAGTTATCTAATCTCCCAACAATGCTAACCAGACACGAAAAATTAATGTCTTACTACCATCTGTTCAGGCTAGCCCCAACTGCTTCCTGAATGTGCGGAGAGGTTGAGCAAACAGTAGATCCCTTGTTACGGGTGCGTCGCGCCTTATTACAGAGAGAGATGCCCTGAGGGAGAGTATTACAGGAAAGGGAGGCAGCTGGCCCGTCGATGAACCAGATTATGCAAGGCTACACTAGACCGAATTTCACAAATTTTGCAATTTAATAACGTTTCCAAGCATATGAATATTTATGTTAGTAGAAGTTAAAAAAATGACATTCTATCTGAAAACCTTATATCTAGTATACAGAAGTTTACAGTTGCGAGTATAGTTATTAGTATACTTTTATCGTGTTCTACCCGGAAACCTTATATCGATCATACAGAAGTTATCAAATGTAAATACTTTTCATCCATACTATTGTAACACCTTATAAATAGACTTCTTCTTTACGTATCTTGGTATCTAAACATATAATATTACGAATACTTTAATGCAGAATGTTGAATAGATGAAATAAAATGAAACGCAATATTTTTCACGCCATTGAAAAAGATAGAAATTTGCGGAAGTGAAACTAAGAGTGTCTTGAAAAGTATCTAAGCTTAAGAATTTTAGATGCGGTTTATCGATTAACACGTGCTGCAGAGGATACCATGGAGATAAACAGATAACTACACAGTACTACAGTAAATAAAAGTATCGAGAATGAGATTTTCACACTGCAGCGGAGTGTGCGCTGATATGAAACTTCCTGGCAGATTAAAACTGTGTGCCCGACCGAGACACGAACTCGGGACCTTTGCCTTTCGCGGGCAAGTGCTCTACCAACTGAGCTACCGAAGCACGACTTACGCCCTGTCCTCACAGCAGGCAAAGGTCCCGAGTTCGAGTCTCGGTCCGGCACATAGTTTTAATCTGCCAGGAAGTTTCAAAACAAAAGTAATTTAGTGCATACTTCTAGGTGCAACATCCTCTAATAACAAGAAAAGAAAAACGATTGCTTCAATGAATAAATAAAGATATATCAAAAAGTGTCAAACATTTTTTTCTTATACCTTTTTTTCTTTAGCTGATAACACTACAGGTATTCGTACAGGAACTACTTGTAGTTAGA
The DNA here is from genome assembly GCF_021461385.2 of Schistocerca piceifrons. Lineage (NCBI taxonomy): Eukaryota > Metazoa > Arthropoda > Insecta > Orthoptera > Acrididae > Schistocerca > Schistocerca piceifrons. The sequence goes on from NC_060141.1 coordinate 88,565,852, forward strand.
AACGGTGATTGTATATTGTTTCTGTTGAGATTTCGGGTATAGGGTGTAAAGTAGGAGACCTGTTTTGTTCCCTCAGTTTTTCGGAGCACTCTCCAAGTACAGCAAAACACTAGTTAAATACACAGCATAAAACGTATTTCTTATTAAATATTGTAATGACATCACATTTTCAAGTTTTGTAGCGTGTAATTAACTCTTCCGGAGGGTAAAAAATCATTTTCGTAACGGTCGTCAGCCATAGTGTGAGACAGACAGGTGTCACATTAACACTGGGCGACCTCTGTTTTAATTAAATATTTCACAAGCCGTGTCAGGTGTGAAACAAAAGGGAGTCACAAACACGTAAACACGCTGAAGCAGATTCCACATGTTATTTATTAAATATGTATTCCGCCACCAGTCATTCTACCATCCATTATTCCGACTCTGGTCCTGTAAAAAGCTGCTTGTCACCACCAGTGTCATTCATATAGATGAATAAAGAGTGTGTTCATCATTTACCGCAAAACAAATTTAGTGCAGCGGTGATCTCATGATAGCAGAAGACTGACAGGTATTAAAAACAAGGATTGCAACATCCAAGTAAGTCTTAAAATATCTTAAAATATTCTATTTTCAGTATTTTAAGTTAGGTTAAAAAATTCTTCTTGGGACACAGACGCTACTGAGATGAATCAGCAGCCTTCTGTACCCCAAGAAGGCATTTTTTTACCGGTGTAACCCACCAATCGCCAATCCAAAGGCGTGGAAGCCATCACCATTGCATAGCTGTGAGTAAACAATCATGAGTTCGTAAATGAGCATTTTGTCGAATTATTATAAAATCATATCTATTTTACACTCATTTATCCTTGACAATGGTACTGGGGCACTGGGAGCCGAACCGCACAATAACCCTGGGTTCGGTGTGGGGCGGCGGTGGGATAGGTGGACTGCTGTATCCTGTTGTGGGGTTGTGGACAACTGAGGGCTACGGCGGGGACAAAGCCTCTCCATCGTTTCTAGGTCCCCGGTTCAAAACACAATACACAATACTATCCTTCGGGAAAATTGTTCATAAAAAAGTAAAAGGTGGATTACGTTTACAAAATCATTCAGTATGTGGAAGATAGCTGCAGTAAATTTTGTGTGTAGTTTCTGAAGGACGATTTGGTGAAAGAAAATGTGTAATTAGAGGACTAATATGAACCTGTTGAACATGTTTTTTTTTTCTTTTTGATTTTCTTTCCAAATACATAAATAAGTGGGGATATGTATAAGTATTGGTTAAAATGGTTCTGAGCACTATGGGACTTAACATCTGAGGGGATCAGCCCCCTAGACTCAGAACTACTTAAACCTAACTAACCTAATGGCATCAGACACATCCATGCCCGAGGCAGGATTCGTACCTGCGACCGTAGTGGTCGCGCGGTTCCAGACTGAAGCGCCTAGAACCGCTCGGCCACAGCGGCCGGCCCTACAAGTATTAAAAAGGCAATAAAATACCTATTTTTAATGTATATGTTCGTTATTTTACAATATCTGTTAAAAGGGCACAAGTCCCGAGCTTTTGAAATGTAGTAACATTGTCATTCCGCTCAGTATAAGAGATTTCAGATCAACCGTCCTCATTAAGAGTGATAGTACTATGTTCTGGAATGGAAAATTCGGACAGAACTCTCAAAATATAGCAATAAATAATTTTTTTTCTTCATACCCGAAAATTCATTATTATGGACGTCTGCCCTTTTAACATTTGACTGTTCAGTTATTTAACACGTTTGGAGCAGAGGTTATGGAAAATATTTGAAGCAGTAGTCCTGAACAATTTACTCTCATGAAACACATAGAGAAAGTAATCTGAAGATCTAGGTGTGGGGAAGATACTGGAAAATATTCTGAACTGAAAGGAAATCGAGTGAACGATTACTTAAATAAACAAACGTAAAATCGATGCTGATTAACACGCTACAGGGGAAAACGGAAGTTAACTCTACCTTAACACGACATAATGAATTTATAGAAAAATATTTTAAAGAAAAAGAGGCAATCAAGTTATGATCAGTTACAACAAACAGTTACAACCATATAATGCAGACAAGAGACAGAGAAGAATGGGCGCTGTATCAAATCGCTGTCATGTCATTTCTAGGGGCCATATTGATTCTTGTCGTCCTTTATTGCCTTATTTTGCCTTAGCTTAATAAGAAATAGTTTCAAAATTTTCACTCTGTTTTTCGCCACAGCCGTTTTGCATTCATGAAATCGTTAGTGGTAAGTATAGGATTTGATACTCCTTAAAGTAGCCTTGCGATTATGCCGTAATTTGACAAATATGGTGCGAGTGTGGTGTCAGCCAGAGCAATAATAGTACTGTAAGAATCGATACGGGCGTACGTAGATCGTGGTGTAATCTTCTTCTTTCAAGCGATCCATACGGCTGTAGAAAGCGGAGAGCAAGTTAATGCCTAGACTCTTGGCTTCCCGGAAGCGTTCGATGCTTCCTTCCCGAAGTCCCGGGGAAATTGTGGCAGGAAGGCCGTCATGGCGGTGCGCCACTTCCCACGTGAGGCGCACCTCGTAGCTTGAAATCCCTTGGCTACAAGGAAGGCGTTCGTAGTCAACACGCATGCTCCTCAACTTGGTTCCGAACAAGCTCCCAGTGCGAGCCACGCTAAATGAATTCCTACGATACAGTGATTAGTCTGAGGATCTCTCCCACTCATAAAGCAACCTTGCTGCTTGGTCCCACCAATGCTGTCAGTGGACTATTTTCTTTGGCCTCTCCTCTGGTTTTATGCCGTCCTCCATTCTTCCCTGTTTTCAGCTAAACTTCCCATCTCTACCCAACAACTTATATAACCATCATATTCTTCCCTTACTGTTTTCCCTCTCGACTGTTGCTTCCAGCTCCAAGTTTCTCGTTGCCACGATAGGTGTTCAACTTGCCTTTTCTTCTTCTTATTGCAAGCCTCTTACTTTATCTTGTAATAGGACTGAGTACATGAGAACATGCGACTGCAGTAAAATACCCTGACCACGTTCCCCTTTTATACAGAATTTTGACCCAAGAAATAATTTATCCGTCAACAATTTTATAAACTTACTCAAATGCTGACACTGTGCAAGGGGAAGAAGTGGAGGCCTATATCAACGTATGAATGTATTTAAGATCACAACTACACCCCGAAGTTTCACAACCTGTTTAAGTACAGATATAATTGATCTTCCCTGAAGGTACTTCAAGTGCTGTGAGGATGTGAGCTTTAGTCTTATAGTTCTACTCCTGCTGACATTAGAACATGAAATATAATAGTCAGATCGAGCATAATCTGGTAAACAGCAAGTAGTCTCTAAGTTTTCGCAACACTGTTTATCTACAGAACTATAAAGCCATGTAAAGGAACTGAAAACGGCTCCTACTTACTACAGTTTGACTTCACATTTTTTGTTATTTCTGCTGAAGGCAGCCTTCTCGTTAAAGTTCGCAGCCGAATTAAAGGCAGGTACAAGAGCGAAAACACAAACACGTGTCCCATCGAATTTTAAAATGGATTTCACTAAATGACTGGGAAGGGAACTAAAGGGTGGATGTTTTAGTTAAATTCTTAAATACTGAGACTCGCTTGAAATCAGTTACACATGTAAAATTACACTTCTCCTGCAATGGACCAAATGGCATACAAGGTAACGATGTATGAAAAAATTGAAGAAATAAAAATTGTACAAACATCACCAAAGCCTGAACATTTAAATTAACCAGAATTTGGCATAGTTAGAACGCCTTTCATACAAAATAAAAGTGAAAAACTGGTGCTATATAACGGGTGTTCAAATGGTTCAGATGGCTCTGAGTACTATGGGACTTAACATCTTAGGTCATCAGTCCCCTAGAACTTAGAACTACTTAAACCTAACTAACCTAAGGACATCACACACATCCATGCCCGAGGCAGGATTCGAACCTGCGACCGTAGGAGTCACGCGGTTCCGGACTGCAGCGCCGAGAACCGCACGGCCACCGCGGCCGGCTACATAACGTGTGTCGATAGCTGTCTACCTCTCTGAACAACGGAAGACGAGTTTCAGCCCAAGTGAATGCACATTTAAAAAGTCGAAAGTACTGCAGGAAAATGCTATGCCGAGTTGCAAAATGCGCGCCGCAACACCACAACGCTCCTTCTAGTCCGTTGCACGAGAATGGCAGTCAGAAAGTAACCTCAAAACAAGCTACCACAACAGTCGTCCGTGGAAAACTTGGAAGCTTTGAGACGAGCCAAGAACGTCATCACTGACATAATCAGAAAACAGAAAGAGCAGCGGAAACATAATTCGAATGCTTTCTCACTCGTTCAACGGGGCTCACAAACACGCTACTCAACCAATGCAGGCCAATGATTAGCTCCTACACGCTGTACCCAAAGTATATGCTGTCAAGCTTGCCTTAAATAAATTAGTCAAAGACTGTGAAACGTCCCCTTAGAAAAATTATACATGACTGTGTTTAAACTGACACACAATATTTTTTTACCGCAACGCAATCTGACTTTCAAAAATCCCTACAATAGAATGGCCCTGACTAACATTAACCTATACGTTTCACAAATCACTTACCTCACAAAAATCTTCGTTTCTCGAACTACTGCAATACAGCGAGCGCCACTACTGCCAGCTAAATAAAAGATTCAAACTACTGAAGGCACTAACTACTGATAGACGTAGTTAGCAAATGAAAGATTTTGATAGAGAACAAACAATGTATTTACCTTAATAGTGTTCAAAAGTCATAATATATATAGCAGTTCATGACATCCATTCTTACAAATGTACTGTTTCTGATGGACACACGTTCAGATCATCCGCTCTCAAAAATCCGCCATCTCACTCCCCACATCCACCACTGCTGGCGGCTCACCTCCAACTGCGCGGCGCTACACGCTGTTCACATCCAGCTGCCCAACACTACAATGGCGAATATTACTCCAACAATGCAAACCAACCACAGCCTTTACACTGCACAGTCAGTGATTTTCATATAGAGCGCTACATGGCGTTGTTGTTGTTGTTGTTGTGGTCTTCAGTCCTGAGACTGGTTTGATGCAGCTCTCCATGCTACTCTATCCTGAGCAAGCTTTTTCATCTCCCAGTACCTACTGCGACCTACATCCTTCTGAATCTGCTTAGTGTATTCATCTCTTGGTCTCCCTCTACGATTTTTACCCTCCACGCTGCCCTCCAATACTAAATTGGTGATCCCTTGATGCCTCAGAACATGTCCTACCAACCGATCCCTTCTTCTGGTCAAGTTGTGCCACAAACTTCTCTTCTCCCCAATCCTATTCAATACTTCCTCATTAGTTTACATGGCGTTACCAACATAAAAACCTAAACAGCCTACTTACATAGCCCCCATGCTCCCCACAAAAAATTTTACTAATTGTTTTGAGCAGTGGCCAATGCGGATTTGAAAAAATTTTTCGTAATTACAATAGCAAAGAAATCAAATGCAGACACTTATTGAATCAATGTTGGTCAAAAGCTAAAATTTTATCACAGTCCATAAAGACAGTCCTGATCATTCATCACAGTGAAATTGCAATTTTTTTTTATCAAACTCTGAGCAGCAAAAGAGAAAATGCACATGGAAGTAGTAGATTTCCATGCAGTCTTGAAGAAGTAGTGTTGTCCTTCCAACAGAAAGACAGTGCTGACTCTTGGCATGCAGAGAGGTAATGGGCCACAACAGAGCAAACCCACAGCAACGTCAGTCGAAGTTTTGAAGAATATTGGTAGGTAGGTCATCACAGAGCAGACCAACTGTAGTCCTGGTAGAGAATATGGTATTGGTGGGCCACCAGAGGTACAGACCCACAGCAGCCCTTGTAGAAATAATGGTATTGGTGGGCCATCAAAGATTCAGACCCACTGTAGTCCTTGTAGAGACGGCCAGCAGCCATCTGTTGAGACTGTGCAGATGCACATTCACATCGAAGAGTCTTGTGGACAATATAGCAAGTCCATAAACCACCAGTGGTGCACTCACAAAGTTTTTGGAATTGTCCTTAGAACCAGCAATGCTGTTAATCAGTCCCTTGCTGAATTATTAACACACGTGCAAACACTAACAGTCCTCCTTTTTTCAAATACTGTGCATATAGTATGACCAACAGAAATGCGTGCAGTGAAATGAATGCTTACAGCTTACTTAATTTGATAAATTGGTGTCAATTTCAATTTTATAATATGAGAATACAATAACAAAGTTACAGAATACATCATTAAAGAAGATAACAATACAGATAACATTTTTAGTAATATGGGCTTTACAAAAGAATTGAAATAACATATACATCAGTATTACAGGAATTATGACATAAGTACATACATAAAAGATCAGAATAAATTTTGAAACATCAACTTCACACATGAGCATTAAAACAAAACAGAATAAATAATGTCTAAACATTTTTACCAAGTAAATAACATATTATCAGAAAAATTCTACAACGTAAATCTTATTAGCAAAACACATAAAGACAGGAAGAACACAAATACACAAGGGTACACAAACATATAGTGGGATAATACAAAAGGAAAGGACAGGGTTTGTTTTACTGTAGTATTTTGCAAACAAAACTTTCTTTACTTCTTGGAGATCTCCCTTCATTCATCATTATTCCCAAAAAGTCCTATCTATACCTCCTTTCTGTATTCTATTCATATTTCTTTCAAAATAATTATTTCTCATAGTACAATATTCATTTTGGCCCAAATCTTTTTCATATAACTTCTCAATGCATTCTTTCCCTATTCTCCATAGTCAGTTTCTTATATAGTCTACCCCCTCTTAAGCTAGCTTATATCTACTGAGCTCAGATATATATACTAAGGGACGAGGCAATGCAGCAGTACAAAACAATTAACACAAACAGCAATGACAAAAAATACAAATTGTCAAAGCTAGCAGCAGTAAATCTAAATTAGCAAAGCAATCGCAATATTACAACTAATATAAGGCACTGTGCAGCAAACAAGAAAAAACAAATCAGTAGTAAAACTGGCTTAACAGAAAAATACAAAGTGAAATTCAGTAACACTATGCCTGGCAAACAGCAGCAGCAAATGCAATAACTTATACTTAAATATGACAAAGCTCAAGCAGAAAAAATAGTACACTAAAGATAACAATGCATATAAGGGAAATGTCTATTCACATCTTAATGTCTATGTAATTAAAGTGGTGCACTACAAAAACTTAATCTAAAAAAAATTACCAAGTACTTGAAAAGAAAATTATGTTTGCAGTTACTGTTATTAGTCCCTTCTTATCGTTCTTTCCTTTCCAAGTGCTCCTTTTTCGAAGAATGTGGATCATAAAATTATTATTTACTAGATCTGTTGATAGAAAGTGTTCACATTAGCAAATGCATTTAATTTTATTTTATATAACCAATGCTGCAACACAGCTGGAAACCAGATATCAAATGAAATAAGCAACTATTTAAAGCAAACCATAAAAACATCATTCAATAGCTATGTGGCATTTAATAAGTCAGTAGAAGTTCTCTCAACTCTCGTAGAAAGACACTTGTCATAATCAGGTTTGCAGATGTAAGAATATTTCCCATCAATTTATAAGCATTTCAGCAAGTAGCACAAAGTACGATACGTTTCCAAGTAGTGTGTCGTATTTGCGATGCTTTCTACAAAGGAATGTCAATAGTGTGGTTAATGGTCTCTTTTTTTTTTCTCCACCTAATGGCTTTTTCTCCAGGCAGGTTGCACAGCTGGGCATCCACGGCGCATTTCGTGAAGGTCACTTAACTTTCTTACCGAAATATTTACGACAGCAGTTTCCGCTACAGTGACAGTGTCATATAGAAAATTACACAGGTCGAAAATTTGCGTTAGAAATGTGTAGTAACAAAATCCTATAAATATAACAGTGTCCAAAAATTTTCGCCGAAACTGTGATACATCTCATAACTCTTAAAGTACGATTCTTGGTTTCCAACGTCCTTTTTCACAAATCAGAGTCCCTAACCACTACTCATTATTCCTTACCTTATTACACATATACATATTCGTCGACACTTCTTCAATATTTCATCATAATAAATACGTAGCATAATCAGATTCCTCGTTTATTGATCATAAACATACCTCAGCAGCATAATACACATCATCGTCGTAATAATAACATCATAACACCTCAGTCAAATCTCAAAATCGTCGTAGCTTCCTGCAATAATTTCAAAACCTAAAAAAAAATTTCCGCTCATTTCAATAGTGTCATCTACCTCAAATGTACTTTAAAAATCATGCTCCCATTACCAAATACATCATTCAAAGCTCTCATAGTATCATAATGGTTCCGAAAAAATATGAACAGTTCACAAAGTATAGACAAAATACAATTTCATAAGTGTGAAGTTATCCAACTGTGTAATTGCGTAAACATCTGTCACTGATGTAGTAAAATAAATGTTTATCACTCTCAGTTAAATGATCAGATAGCTGTGTAATTTATGTGTTAGAGAAATATGGTACCGATGTGTAAAGTTGTATAAGCAAATACTATATTAGCTACGGCTCCTTGTGCTTGCCAGACCCATGGTACACAAAGTAGGCGTGTACCCCCCTGAAGATTAATGTAATTATACCCTCAGGTGTTACAGATTACGGGAATGGAATGAAATGTATCACAGAAAAGTGTCTTTGTAATTCAAAAATCTTGAAAAATAAATGGTTTAAGTACTAAATTAATCACTCAAATGCGTATCCTGTAGCGCTAAATGTGCGTCTTCCTGTAAGATAATTCTGTGGAAGTGTCGTAGTTATCGTCCTCTGTAAGCAAAGTTATGCTGAAGTCAATGTACTTACCTCATCATAAACGAAAGTAGAACGCTTTGCGTATAGATATTGTAGTTATTACGTACATTACTGTGATCAAGAAAGTACTACACTGTAACGTATTGTTGTGCTACAAAAAAAGCTGTATCATTGTAGCTATACCACAAAAGTTACTACTAAAACATGTTTTACTTTCCACAAGAATTCAGAAAAACTGTGCAGATATAACGCAGATACAGCACAAAAGCAACAATGTAAATTGTGTCACACATTAGTAGTGTCGTAATATAATCGTGTAGCTGTCAAAGAAACCAAATACTAAGTCATTTTTAATCTCACAGAAACTACTTCAAATCAGGAATGTCTTTTCAAGTAAACCAAAATGTTGCTTTAAAATCTCATTAGCAGTATATGTTCTAAGTATGTAAGCCTTATAGTCGTTACGTAATCGTTAAACTAACAAGCGAGAATGTACATACACAGTAACACTGTGTCCTCTGTTCACTATCACAATGCAGTGGTAATTACTGTCTAAATATGTTCCCTAGGTTCTAGACTGGATAGTTAACTTCAAAACATTGTTGCATGATAACAGTTCCTAAGTGCGACAACGTGTATTAGTAATGTGAAGTGAAAAATTTTATAGCAAAGACTAAGTAAAAATGCAGATTATCTTTCAATAAACGGTCTTACACGTGAAATGTGGTGCAATCTATTACCCTTTCTAGTGTGCAGAGTTTCAACTTCAAAGCAATTATCATGTTGCATACTTCGGTAAGGAATGCTAAAATTTTTCTCAAGGTTAACGTCCATGTTATTTTTCTCTGAGCCAGCCGGCGCACGTGGCTGCCTGTGGTGCGAGTCATTGTCTGTCTCTTTGTTGGCGGGCATCGTTGTTGGGATTAGGAGACCTAACTTCTACAAATTCACCTTGCCGAGAGTGCTCTGCCCTGTTTGAATCCCGCCAGTTCTCATGAAATTCAGGTATGTCGTTTTGTCGGTAGTTTACATAGTTTCTTTTTTGTCGGTCATGTCATGGAGAATTTCTCCCTGAATTATCCCTGCACGGTGGACCGTTGCGTCTGAAGTTATTCTGTCTCCCGTGATAATAATAGTTCTGGTTGCCATATTGTCTGTTTCTATGATTGTCTCTGTCATATTCATTACTACGGAAATGCGATCTTTCTCTGTAACTATTTCTACTGTGCCAACAGTTGTCATACGGGTGGTGTCTGTTTTGGTCACGATTTACGTTGTAAGAATAGCCTTGTCGTGTCCAGTTATTATTTCTTTCATCATGGAATTGCGACGGATGTGACCCGTAGTTGTTGTGTTCCTGTTTTCGCGTTCCGCGATTGTCAGTGTCAATTTCTAATTCTTGTAAGAGTCCCTGAAAAGCTTCAATGTCGTCTTTGCAACGTCCTGCCAAAATAATATGTCGTAAATGTTCAGATAATTTGATTAAGCAAATGCGGATGATTTCTGAGGGGCTGTATGGGTTTGACAGGTACTGATTCTTGTGCAACATGTCTTCAAAATATTTCACAAGACTGGAAAATTCAGATTGTTCGAAATGTTTCATCATTATGATGCTATGTTTTACTCGGTCTTGTGTGGCTTGAGACCAATATGCTGAGAGGGAGGCATGATAAAATTCTCCTTCATTGTGGCAATCGTGAATGACCAACCGCATTCTTACAGCTGGTTCATTCTCTAAATAGCCACACGTGAATTCTAATCTGTGCTCTAATGACCAGTTGGGAGGAAAACAATGATAGAATCGATGAAGCCACGCTTGTGGATGAATGTCGTTGCCGGAATTCTTAAATGCTTTGAATACCCCGTGTTATTATTTTGTTGCTGTTCCGTATTTCTATGTCCCTCTTCCTGTATTGGAGTGCGAGTGTCCACTGAAATACGTAATTCTTGTATTACCTGTGTCAGCTGATCTTGTACTTCCCGGGTTTCTCTTTGGTGTTGCGTATTAATTTGACTCTGATTTTGTTTGAATTTCCTAATTTGTTCACACTCTTCTGTGTCATTAAAGACTACCGGTTTTGTGTCATTCAGATTATCATCTACCTTCGTAGATAAATTATTTAGCTGATCCGAAAGTTCAAATACTTTAGCTGTGTCTTTCTGAACCAATTTTCAGAGTATCTACTGTGTCCTTTAAGTTTTCCTGAGTTTTTGCAAGTTGCGTAACCGAGTCGGTAGATGCAACTGAGTCATTTTTAGCTTGCAAGGTCTCATGATTTTCATGAACAATAGTTTGCAGTTCTTTTGTGGCTGCTTCGTGATTCTGTAACGTATTTTCATGACGCGAAAAAATAGGTTGGAAATGCTCACAAATTTGTGTTTTTACGTCATTACAGACTTTTTGACATTTCGATTCAAAGTTATGTAACTCAGTAGTTAACTCTTCACGTGTTTGTTCAAGCGTGGTGTCTAACTTCCGACGATTTTGTTCCATTGTGTCTAACTTTTGAAGCTTTTGCTGTGTTAGTCTCTGATTTTGTTCCATTTTGTCTAACTTTTGAAGCTTTTGCTGTGTTTGTCTCTGATTTTCTTCCATTTGTTGCATTAATTGCAATAATAATGTATTAGTGTCTGGAATCTGTTTCTCTATGCTTTTTGGCAGTGAATTTTCACCGGCAACATTCACATTTTGACAAGCAGAAAACGTGTCTTGACTCATTTGAGAAAGCGGTGAGGACCCAAAACCAAAGTCTACAGTATTTGCAATATTGTGTTCTGTCATTTCGGATTCCTGAGGCGAGCTGTTGCCGACCGATCGATCGATAATGCTTCCCTGTTCACTACTTGTTTCACTGTCTTCACCATTATTTGCCACCCGCTCCATTTCCCTATGCACAATTACCAAATTACTACTTTGAGTGTCTGTTAATTCATTACACAGTGGTGCTGATAAGCTACGCTCGTCGTCACTATTATTTCTCAGTTTACTTTGGAACCTTGTTTTATGTTTTTCACAGGCCGTTATTGTCACAATATTTCACACGATAACACAGAAAAGCACAATTTGAAGAGCAAAAATAAGAGAACACATTAACATAGCAATGAAAATAATATCTAGTTAATTGCAAGCGCAGCTGCGAAATACTTGGTGCAAATCTACATGCATGCCACAACTGTTTTACTGTACAAAAATGAAAGACTGCAGATACAAAGGAGATTCTCTCTACAATTACGCACTAGCAATAAAAGAAAGCTACACTAATTACACAAACTACAAGAAAAAATCAGAAGACTCCAGTGAGGTATCCTTGGCTAAGGGTCGACATATGAAACGTCCCCTTTGAAAAATTATACATGACTGTGTTTAAACTGACACACAATATTTTTTTAGCGCAACGCAATCTGACTTTCAAAAATCCCTACAAAAGAATGGCCCTGACTAACATTAACCCATACGTTTCACAAATCACTTACCTCACACAAATCTTCGTTACTCGAAATACTGCAATACAGCGAGCGCCACTACTGCCAGCTAAATAAAAGATTCAAACTACTGAAGGCACTAACTACTGATAGGCATAGTTAGCAAATGAAAGATTTTGATAGAGAACAAACAATGTACTTACCTTAATAGTGTTCAAAAGTCATAATATATATAGCAGTTCATGACATCCATTCTTACAAATGTACTGTTTCTGATGGACACACGTTCAGATCATCCGCTCTCAAAAATCCGCCATATCACTCCCTACATCCACCACTACTGGCGGCTCACCTCCAACTGCGCAACGCTACACGCTGTTCACATCCAGCTGCCCAACACTACAGTGGCGAATATTAATCCAACAATGCAAACCAACCACAGCCTTTACACAGCACAGTCAGTGATTTTCATATAGAGCGCTACATGACGTTACCAACATAAAAACCTAAACAGCCTACTTACAACTGTAATGCATCAATCAATCAATCACCTAGTAAAGAACGCAACTGAAGCATAATTGCGACTGGGGACGCTGGGAGGAACGAACAATTCACAAGCTAAATTTTAACGAACGGTTGGTTAGCGCCTCCAGCATAATTCATTCGTTACCTATCCTATCTAATACTTCTTCAGCTTGTACTTTAATTTACAACACTTTTCAATAGTCTTCAATATTTATACATTAAATGTTGCAATTTCTTCTGCTCTGGATACGTAATGGCCCACATTCTACTTCCCTTCAGTGCTATACTCTACACTTACGCTTCCACTCTCCCTTAGTTCCAGACCGATGTTCGTTACCAGGTTAGCTGATAATACACTTCTTAAGACTTACATTTTAGTTCCATGGCAGAAGAATCCTCTATTCATCCAATTTTAATATTAAGCTGGTCGTTTCTATACTACTCTTCAGTGCACTCACCTTTGCTTTGCTATTCTGAAACCATATTTCGTGCTAAGTACGTGTTCTTCTGTTTTTACTAGGTCGTCCCAGTCTTCCTTACTTGCGTGCTGAAGACGTATGTCGTCTGTGAATCTTGAATTTTCGTTCCTATGCCGAGACATTATTTCGCTTCTTCCTTTGCTTGTTCGCAGTGCAAATCAAGCAACATAGGTGGTAAGCTGTAACCTGTACATCATTCTTTGTGCTAACTTGTTTTTCTTGTCTTTCTTTTGGGTACTTCCTCTTGAGCTTTACAGATTTTGTAGAATTCTCGCCTGTCTCTATAATTTAGCCCCATTCTGCTGACTATTGCATTGCCGACGATATACACAGGGTCCACAGATTCTTGGAATGTATCTATATTTTTAAGCTGTTTTCTGCTAATCAGTAGTAGACCGTATACCTCATAAAACTGGTAATAATCCGTTAGCCGTCTCTCCCCAGTCTCGATACGTATACCCAGCGAAATCTTCAGATCAGAGACGGTACACAAGTCTTAAATTTCTCTGTCATGTGCGGATCAATTTATCATAATCAAGGGGCTTTTATCACATATTGCTTCACCCTACGTTACAGTCTTCAGATTATTGCAATTAAGTTCATCCTCCATGTTTCCTTTTGTCATTAGTCTTCCATTAGGTGGTCGTCTAGATCGTATCTTATTGCGAAAAATTCAGCACAGAATCTAGGTAGTTCATCTCTGTGTAGTTCATCTCTGTGTATGCCCATCCCATCTCCTCGCATTCATTTATGTTTTGCTTTCTTGTCACTTGTCGTTTTGGCCAATATCTTTTAACCGTACGTTATGGAGTCTTTGGCTGAGACTACAATTCGCATCTACCCTGGGCTGTTTGTTGAAAACGTTGTATCGTTTTCGGATGATGTGGACGATATCCTTCACAGACCTTTTTCTCAGTTAGACATCTCAAATCGCCTCGTCCTGGACAGCCCACCACAGGACTATTACCGACGTAGTGAAGACGAAAACATTTTGAGGACAGAAAATCTCTGCACGAATCAACAAGGATTTCATAAAGGTCTGTCGTGTGAAAGCTAATCTACTCGTGTGTGCGATCCAAAAGGCCTGGCTGCAAGCTCGATGACATGTTTATGAAAGGCACTCCATACAATTGCTCATTGTTAGACTTTCGGACAGGCTTTTTGAGTGGCCTGAATACATCTTAGCTATCAGAATTGATTACGTTCTTCTGAAGGGAGATAACCATCGTACGTGAAAGTCATTTTGGGAGCATCTCAAAAGGTTTTTATCGGTCCATTACTCTTCACGATATATGTTTCGTGGCGTTTGGATACCAAGTGTAGCTGACAGGTGGAAAGGATACTGGAGAGCCTGTCTCTCAGAGTTCTACATCTACGGTTACGTATGCTACAGTGTGGAGTGGGGAGGGAGGAGGAGGCGGAAAGCACAGTTATTAGCCTCTTTCCTGTCTTAATAGCGAATGATGCGCGGGAAGAAAGACTTTAGCTACACCTCGGTAAGAGCTGTAACATGTTTCGTTTTCCCGTCAGTGCCATTTTCTGCCCATAGGAGGAAGTAACAAGTTGTCTCACGCTTCGTTGGAAGGTACTCTCATGGGACTTTAACGGAAGCAAAACGCCTGTCTTGTAGAGTCTGACAAATTGGTGACAATCTTCGTGATGCCCGCTCTTACTGAACGAACCTACGATGGAACGCACTCTCTTTCCTCGAATCTTCTCTACATCTTTTATTAATCCTGCAGTGGAAGGGGCCAAGACATATGAACAATATTCAAGAATCCGTCAAATGATGGTTACGTTTTGTCAAGATATTTTACCATTATTAGTATTTCCAGTGACTGACCACGACTTCAGAAATGATGAATATTTCCGTTTATTTATGAGCAGTAAGTTACATTCTTTGATGTGAAAGGTCAGCACCCAGTCCATACAGCAGGTGTCGATCCTCTGCAAGTCTCCGTGCATTTAATAACAATTTTTTGACATCACATCACCCACAAACAACATCAAGGAACTTACGCAGCACAGGGCCTTGCCAGTTTTTCCGACGACATAAGGATATGCTGCCACTTGCTACGGCCACATATGTCACATACTTTGATACTCGCACACTCTCTCTTCAAAACCTGTAGGGTACTTTCAGTCGGTCAACAATCATAAAATTTGGAAACAGACAAGGTTTCACAGTACAAGTAAAGGAGAAACCCGAAAAATTACAATTTGCAATTATATCACACGAAAAAGAGTACTTCTGTTGTTTGTTATCCGACGTTCCTTCATAACGTTATTCGTCGTTGCTACTTGCAAAGAAATTTGAATGCAGTGCTTTTTATAGGTCAAAGATCCGCCAGGAAAACTCCTAGATATTTAGGCATGTCTGAGTTTTCCAGCTGTGGCCATCATAATACATTCCGAGCTTTTGTTTTGCTAGTCTTCACTGAAGTGCATATACTTGTGCTATTAAAGATTAACATCGGTGAATTGAAGATGTCCTCGTCACAGCTAATAACATGCTGCGCTATCTTGTATTGAGAATGTAACTGAATACTTCTATTAATTCAGTAGTAGAAAAGTGACTTCAATGGTACAGTATTTTGAAGGTGGCAGATTGTACGCCATGATTATCAGCAGCACTAAAACAGAAATGTAGTAACATAATAAGATACAACTAATAACATTTATTAAGAGTTGTGATTCAGTATGGTACTTAGCTTTGGTTCCATTTGCTGAATGCTATGTGATGTCCTAAACCTTATACAGTGATATCCAAGTAACTCTGCTGTCTCTTGGCATTCTAGGCTATTTTCACTATGACTGGCTGTAACTGTGGTGGAATCGCTTTAGGATCCCTCGGTTGGCCGTCTGTCTGCCTTTTTCTCAGGGACAAGTAGATGTAACAAACTGAAATTCATGTCACATGCAAAGGCTTACGGTCTCTTAGCGGTGTAAAACATAGAAGCTTCTAAGTCAATGCGGACAAAACATACGGCCACATATGTCACATACTTTGATACTCGCACACTCTCTCTTCAAAACCTGTAGGGTACTTTCAGTCGGTCAACAATCATAAAATTTGGAAACAGACAAGGTTTCACAATACAAGTAAAGGAAAAATCCGAAAAATTTCAATTTGCAATTATATCACACGAAAAAGAATACTTCTGTTGTTTGTTATCCGACGTCAAACTTGAAATTGAAACGATCAGTGGCTCCGTATACAGGCTCACTGGGTGAAAACGGTAAAAGTCAGATGTAGGGCAAAGAATGATTGTATTGCTCATATGAAGCATTTCCAAATTTATCCATGATCAGATATCCAATTACTGCATGTACATATGGGGTTTCAAGCTGCAAGTGAAACAACCATTTGCACATTATTTTGTTTCACGTACAACTAGAAACGCCATATCTACGTGCATCCATCTCTTCTGGATAGCCGGCCAGTGTGGCAGAGCGCTTCTACGCGCTTCAGTCAGGAACGGCGCGACCGCTACGGTCGCAGGTTCGAATCCTTCCTCGGGCATGGATGTGTGCGATGTCCTTAGGTTAATTAGATTTAAGCAGTTCTAGGGGACTGATGACCTCAGATATTAAGTCCCATAGTGTTTAGAGCCATTTCAACCATTTTTCTTCTGGATATCCGAATATCCGTTGATGGATAAATTCCGAAAGGCGTCTTTTGAGCAATAAACGATTTCCTTACCTGATGTTTGACTTTTACCATTACGACCCAGTGAACCTGAATGGAGAACTACTGATTACTATGATAAAGATAGCCTGCGTCCTGCCTGACTTTATATCACTCTTATATTATTGAAATTAAAACATTCTGCAAAATCGTGGAATTCATGGGGACGACATTTTGTCAATAACAATGTCGGTAACAGGCAAAAATGGTCATAATTCTAGGTTCCCGGAATGGATGAACGGTCTATATACACTGCTGGTCATTAAAATTGCTACACCAAGAAGATGACGTGCTACAGACGTGAAATTTAACCGACGGGAAGAAGATGCTGTAATATGCAAATGATTAGCATTTCAGAGCATTCACACAAGGTTGGCGCCGGTGGCAACACGTACAACGTGCTGATACGAGGAAAGTTTCCAACCGATTTCTCATACACAAGCAGCAATTCATCGGCGTTGCCTGGTGAAACGTTGTTGTGATGACCCGTGTAAGGAGGAGAAATGCATAGCATCACGTTTCCGACTTTGATAAAGGTCGGATTGTAGCCTATCGTGATTGCGGTTTATCGTATCGCGACACTGATGCTCGCGTTGGTCGAGATCCAATGACTGTTAGCAGAATATGGAATCGGTGGGTTGAGGTGGGTAATATGGAACGCCGTCCTGAATCCCAACAGCCTCGTATCACTAGCAGTCGAGAGGACTGGCATCTTATCAGCATGACTGTAACGGATCGTGCAGCCACGTCTCGATCCCTGAGTCAACAGATGGGGACGTTCGCAAGACAACAACCATCTGCACGAGCAGTTCGACGACGTTTGCAGCAGCATGGACTATCAGCTCGGAGACCATGGCTGCGGTTGCCCTTGACGCTGCATCACAGACACGAACGCCTGCGATGGTGTACTCAACGACGAACCTGGGTGCACGAATGGCAAAACATCATTTTTTCGGATGAATCCAAGTTCTGTTTACAGAATCATGATGGACGCACCTGTGTTTGGCGACATCGCCGTGAACACACATTGGAAGCGTGTATTCGTCATCGCCATACAGGCGTATCACCCGGCGTGATGGTATGGGGTGCCATTGGTTACACGTCTCAGTCACATCTTGTTCGCATTGACGGCTGTTTGAACAGTGGACGTTAAGTTTCAGACGTGTTACGACTCGTGGCTCTACCCTTCATTCGATTCTGTGGAGAATCTCCTCCTTCCTTATCAGTCCATCTGGTTTTCATCAATCTTCTGTAGCACCCCATCTCAAACGCTTTGATTATCTTTTGTTGCAGTTTTCCTACTGTCTGTGACTCACTACCATACAATGCTGCGCTCAAAACATACAATGTCAAAAATTTCATCTTTAGAATAAGGCCTATGTTTCATAGTAATAAACTTATTTTGGCTAAGGAGACCCTATTTCCCTGTGCCAGTCTCTTCTTTATGTCGTCCTTGCTTCGCCGTCGTGGGTCATCTTACAAACAGGCTAGCAGAGGCCGGAGCGAGTGGCTGAGCGGTTCTAGGCGCTTCAGTCTGAAACCGCGCGACCGCTACGGTCACAGGTTCGAATCCTACCTCGGGCATGGATGTGTGTGATGTCCTTAGGTTAGTTAGGTTTATGTGGTTCTAGGTTCTAGGGGACTGATGACCTCATATGTTAAGACCCATAGTGCTCAGTGCAATTTGAACCATTTTTGACTAGCAGAATTCCTTAACTTCGTCTGCTTCGTGCTTACTATTTTTATTTCATACTTCTTGTTACTCTCATTTATGCTACTTCTCATTACTTTCGCTTTTCTTCTGTTTACTGTCAGTTTATATTCTGTACCCATCAGACTGTTCCTTGCGTTCAAAAGTTTGTGTAATCCTTATCACCTTAACTGAGTATACCAGTCTCAACAGCGAATTTGATATCCGTTCACTCTGAATTTTAATCCCACTCTTAAAACTTTCTTTTATTTCCGTCATTCTTCCTCCAATATATATATTGACCAGCAGGGGAGAAGGCTGGATCCCTGCCTTACCCCCTTCTTTTAATCCGAGCAGCTCTTTCTTCGTTCTTGGTCTTCCAGTCTTATTGTTCGCTCTTAGTTCTTGTACAGATTGTATGTTACCCGTCTTTACCTATAGCATATTCCTACTTTTCTCAGAATTTCGAAGAGCTTGCACCATTTCAGACTGTCGATCGCTTTTTCTGGTTCGACAAGTCCTACGAGCGTGTCTTGATTTTTCTTCACTCTTCCTTTCGTTACCAAGCGCAAAGTCGGAAATGCGTCTCTGGCCTGTAGGTCTGTTAGCAGCTTGGATGGATGAAATGTTTAGCTGATTGCACGATACTTTTCGCAAGTATCTGCACTTATTATCATCGGAATTGCGTGGACGATGTTTTTCTGAAAGTCTGATGGCATATCTCCAGTCTCATACATTCTAGACACCAATGCGAATAATCGTTTTGTTGCCACTTCCCTCAATGATTTTAGAAATTTCAATCAAATATTGTCTACCCCGTCTTATTTTGTCGGATCTTCCAGATCTCATTTAAATTCTAACTCTAATACTGGATCTCCTATGTCTTCGTTATCTATTCCAGTTTCTCCTTCTATCTAGTTATCAGACAAGTCCTCCCTCTCATAGAGGCCTTCCATGTACGCTTTCCACCTATCCGCTCTTTCCTCTGCATCGAACACTGGACTACCCGTCGCGTACTGAACGTTACCACACTTGCTTTTAAATTCAACGAAGGTTGTTTTGACTTCTAACGATCACATGTCTTTTTCGATATCTTCACATTTTTTCTGCAGCGATTTTGCCTTGGTCGCCCTGCACTTCCTGTTTTATTATTTCCTAATCGATTCCTGTCTTTGCCTGAACATTTCTGTACCTCCTCCATTCGTCGATCTGATCTAGGTTTTCTTCTGTTACCCAGGGTCCAGGATCTCTTCGGTGTTAACACCCTTGTACCGAGTATTCTGTTACTCCGAAAATGTCGAAGACGAAATGTTGTCTCCTCGGCGTCATTCCCATATCTTTGCTGCGTAGTGTAACTGCAGGCACTGTACTGAGCTGGCTAAGGGCACTGAACTGTGCTGTTTGACTGCAATATAGGCAGTGCGGGAGTGTCCCCCGTGCATCGTATTTTGTTCTAGTCGGTTGAAGGATTTCCATCTCTGCCATTACAAGACGGGAGCAATGTAATCCCCGTTGACAGGACTCCTTTGCAGGCTGGCAATATTGTCGGCGGAAGAGTACGACGAGCAAATGGACTAGGCCCAGAAGCAGAGAGTGTTATGAATTTGTGAGTGACGTTTGGGGGCTGCTACTTGGACCTTAGAGGCGTTAGTTCAGTGGTTGATCCCATGTGTGGCGGCCTCACATTTATTTTTGTGTAGTTTGAAGCCTGGTGCTCAACACTTTTTTAATTATTTTGGGATAAGTGCATATCAAGGACAGCTTCGTGATTTTCTTACTTCGTTAATTATCACGAAGGCAGCTGTTTATTTGTGCTGGAGACCGAATTTGCAATTTAGTAAATACACACATAAAAAAAAGTTTTGCATAACCTCGGTTCCGAGAATTCCGGAACCTGTACAGAAAATTGGAATTGAGATCAACATACACATCAATTCCGCCCTACTCATGAAAACCACAACTGCATGTTGTACCACCATACAGCGAGACATTCAGAGATGGTGGTCCAGATTGCTGTACACACCAGTAGCACGTCCTCTTGCACTGACGCATGCCTGTATTCGTTGTGGCATACTATCCACAAGTTCACCAAGGCACTGTTGGTCCAGATGGTCTCACTCCTCAAAGTCGATTCGGCGTAGATCCTTCAGAGTGGTTGGTGCGTCACGTCGTCCATAGACAGCCCTTTTCAAATTATGTCAGGCATGTTCGATAGGGTTCATGTCTGGAGAACATGCTGGCCACTCTAGACGAGCGAAGGGAGTCATTCACAAGTTGTGCACGATGGGAGCGCGAATTGTCGTCCATGAAGACGAATGCCTCGCCAATACGCTGCTGATATGGTTGTACTATCGGTCAGAGAATGGCATTCATGTGTCGTACAGCCGCTACGGCGCCTTAAATGACCACCAGCGGCGTACGTCGGCCACACATAAAGCGATCCCAAAACAGCAGGGAACCTCCACATTGCTGCACTCGCTGGACAGTGTGTCTAAGGTGTTCAGCTTCACCGGGTTACCTCCAAATATGTCTCCAACAATTGTCTGGTTCAAGACACATGCGACACTCATCGGTGAAGAGAACGTGATGCCAATCCTGAGTGGTCCATTCGGCATGTCGTTGGGACCATCTCTACCGCGCTGCATGGTATCCTGGTTGCAAAGGTGAACCTCGCCATGGACGTCGGGAGTATATTTGCGCATCATGCAGCCTATCGTGCACAGTTTGAGTCGTAACACGACGTTCTGTGGCTGCACAAAAAGCATTATTCAACATGGTGGCGTTGCTGTCAAGGCACCTCCGAGCCATAATCCGTACGTAGCAGTCAGCCCCTGCAGTAGTAGCCCTTGGGTGGCCTGAGCGAGGCATGTCATCCACAGTTCCTGACTCTGTATCTCCTCCATGTCCGAAATACATCGCTTTGGTTCACTCCGAGACGCCTGGACACTTCGCTTGTTGAGAGCCCTTCCTGGCACAAAGTAACAATGCGGACGCGATCGACCCGCGGTATTGACCGTCTAGACATGAATGAACTACGGACAACACGAGCCGTGACCTACTTCCTGGTGGAATGACTGGAACTAATCGGCTTTCGGACCCCCTCCGTCTAATAGCCGCTGCTTATGCATGATTGTTTACATCTTTGGGCGGGTTTAGTGGCATCCCTGAACAGTCAAATAGACTGTGTCTGTGATACAATATCCACAGTCAACAGCTATCTCCAGGAGTCTTGGGAACCGGGGTGATGCAAAACTTTTTTATGTATGTGTAAAACAATTTCTTTTTTGTCAGGATATTGACACGTGGAGCTAAAACGGGACTCGTTCTACATATTCCACTTGCATCAGTACTTCCCATGAAGAGTGAATCAAACTTTCCCTCTCGCGACCTTGTCCCAGCGAGTGAAAATGGTTTCACTCAGAAGGGGAGGCCGCCAATTGTGAAATTCAGATTCGATTCATACCACGCATAATAAAAGCTCATGGCCAGAGGTGTAATGTGGCAAAGCACCAAGATGCACTTCTCAGCCGTTGTCGAGAAAATCGACAGTTAAAAGAAACCGTTGCGGTGAAATACTCTCGACTATTAGTAATTTTCTACAGCGTCGTGGCGCAGCGGTAAGCGCTTGGGTTCGTAATCCGAAGGTCGCCGGATCGAATCTCGCGCCATGCAATTTTTTTTAATTATTAGTTTTAATAAATTATATATAAGTATTAATGAATTGCTTATGCATGTTGGTGAAGGCGGATCGCTCTCCAATTGTGCCGCCTCCATTTTCCCGTTTTTTTTTAACAGGGTGTACCAAAGCTCTCCCGTCCGCACTGATTTTCGAGAATGTTATAAGTTGGGACCGCATCTACCTTCTTTCGAAGTTAGCAGGCAACTACGCTATTATGCGGCGGCTCGTTTCGGCCCATTCAACACCTGTCATTCAAGTGTAACGAGCGAGTAACGGAGTTTATATTTCATACCCGCCACAGCAAATTTGTGTTCCTGCGGTCTCTATTCTAATTCGAACGTTTGACTTACGCTATACGTATTCGTTTCGGAATATCGTTTCTACGTCTTCCGTTAACTATGCGTGATTAACATTATGAAGACAATTAATAACATTTGTGAAATACAACTTTGTTTGCGGAAAACATAATGATGTTCGAAGTCGCCAGTTTTTCCACGACAAACGACTTTCTACAACTTATTATATGCATAATTGTTGCAACTGATTGCCGGGAATTTTATATATATATATATATTTGAATTATAAAAAGCAAATACTAAAAAAAAAGTTGCATAGCGTGAGATTCGATCCGGCGACCTTCGGATTACGAACCAGAGCGCTTACCGCTGCACCACGACGCTGCAGAGAATTATTAATCGTAGAGAGTATTTCACTGCAACGGTTTCTTTTAACTGTCGATTTTCTCGACAACGGCTGAGAAGTGCATCTTGGTGCTTTGCCACATTACACCTCTGGCCATGAGCTTTTATTATGTGCAGTGTGAATCGAATCTGAATTTCGCAATTGGCGGCCTCCCCTTGTGAGTTCTGACAGACGACACCTGTGTACGGCGCACCAGCCGTGTTTGCACAGTGGTGGCTCGTGAGGCCGCCCCTGAGTGCAGAAGCGTGTCGAAATTTGCAAGCGGCGTCGCACAACTCCGTGGAGACATAAAAGTGTCATCACGCAAGCTTGCGGACAGGTGCTGGTTCTAGTTTGAAAGAAATCAGGCCTGGTGCCGTACTAGATAAATGTCGTGAGTTTCGTGAAAAGGCTGTTCTCTATACACAGAGCGATAATAAACTGTTTCTTAACACTAAATTCGTACGAACACTCGAAAAAACTAAGGGATCACGCAGTTACATTAAGGAGTAACATTTCTTTCTTTGGGCGGAATTGGTACACAACAAAGACCAAACGCTATAACTGCTATATATGTGTTACTTAAGGATCACAATAAACATATTTTGATAAAAAAATAGATATACCTCATATTTACACATTTTGAGCTATTACACGCATTTTTATAGTTGTAATGAACAACTGCAGATTTTCTTTTCTGAAAAGAATTTGATACTTTTGATCTGTATACCTCTTATTATTTGTGGATGTCGAGAAACAAAAAAAAATGGTTCAAATGTCTCTGAGCACTATGGGACTTAACTACCATGGTCGTCAGTCCCCTAGAACTTAGAAGTACTTAAACCTAACTAACCTAAGGACATCACACACATCCATTCCCGAGGCAGGATTCGAACCTGCGACCGTAGCGGTCGCGCAGTACCAGACTGTAGTGCCTAGAACCGTGTCGAGAAACAGTTCCTTTTTTTTATCCCTAGTAGTTCGACATGCTGCAGCTGTGTCTTTTCTCTGACTCAGTGTCCAGCGCTGTCGTGGAGAATAACTTGACTCTGAAACTTACATAAATAGCCCACAGATTGATATCTTCTATAAACTACTTATGCAGAAATTTTTCTATAGCATCGAAGCATAAACAGAGATAAAAGCTAAAGCCTTACCATCATCAGAAATTATTGATGAAGCAGCCCCATGTGTTGGCAGATAATCGTCTGCACCATCGTTAGTATCACTAACTGAGGCTTTCGGGCAGCTTTTGTAATTCTCTCCATCTCCTCCGTCATCCAAATCAGGGAATACACTCCTTTCCATAAAATTATGAATCACCGATTTCTTATTTTAAAAAAGGTTTCCATGGGAATACTTCACATGGAGTAGTTTTAAAAAACTCATAACAACTTCCGGTTAATACACTATGTGATCAAAAGTATCCGGACACCCCCCAAAACATACGTTTTTCATATTAGGTGCATTGGGCAGCCACCTACTGCCAGGCGATCCATATCAGTGACCTCAGTACTCATTGGAAATCGTGAGAGAGCAGGATGGGGCGCTCCGCGGAACTCACGGACTTCGAATGTGGTCAGGTGTTTCATACGTTTTTACGCGAGATTTTCACACTCCTAAACATCCCTAGGTCCACTGTTTCCGAAGTGATAGTGAAGTGGAAAAGTGAAGGGACACGTACAGCACAAAAGCGTACAGGCCGACCTCGTCTATTGACTGACAGAGACCGCCGACAGTTTGTAACCTCCCCCCTCACTTATCGACCTTAATGACAGTGAATAATTAAACCACGTGTACCTAATGGAAATTTGGGAAAAGCAATCGTCACCGAAGTTAACCTGTCGGTAAAGAGGGAGGAAAGGGTTACATCTAAATGAAAGGAAAAATGCAAATGAAACTGGTGGAAATTAATTTTGAAAAGGGATAAAGTTAATAAGGAAAGTAAATGTGCGGCCGTTACGTTAACAATTAACTAGCGGTAATTAGATATTTGAGATTTGGAGGAAATCACGGTCGCCAGTCCTAAGGACAATTACTATAGTAACTGAAAAAGTAAGGTTATTACACATATAATTAGCACTAGAAGCGTGGCAACTGAAGGTTGACACGTGTAGTGTGAAAACTGAAAGTTTGTCAGAAGTAATAAATTTCGCTACACTCTGACTTAATTTAGCAGAAGAATTAATAAAACCAGAAAACTGAAAGTTAATTTAGTGACTGAAATTAATAAGAAGCTTTCTTTCTGAAGCACATCGAAATCCAGTAAAATACGGTTAGTCTTGGACTACCTCAACAATCATTTCAAAAGCAACTTGACTCTACGCAATTTAGAAACAAGAGATTTAACTTTGAACTTGAATTAAATGATTCTGAACTATTAACAATAGTAAAATTTAGTACGTACCAAGCTGAGCTGCAGTCACAGGTAAGCTAAAATATGCTAACAAAACTCGCACTCTAAATTTGTGCTCGTGTAACCTAAATATTGTAGCCAGCTACAGAACTCTGAAATTAAAGCAGTGAAATCTAATCATATTATTTTAATGCTGGCGTTTGAATTTCAACGACACTCGGGTTCATTTCGGAAAAGGAAGGGACCCTGCTTGGCAATGCAATTTGGACAATGAGTAACAAAGGTTCATGCTAAGTTGCTGTAATTTTGCGAGGCAAATGGAACAATTTGAAAAGCTGAGGTCTGCCATACAGTTCTGAAACTTTACGTGCTTTTAGTCTTCCTTGTTGGTTGATTGAAGGTTTGAAGCCGTCGATCGAGGAGGTGGCGACAGTCACTCATTGTCGGCCGTCGCTGTTGCAGAAGCTGGATGTTGGCGCGCCTTCTTCTCGACACGGTCACCAGGCGAAACGGGCTCTTGATGTGCGCCAGCTAATGCTTCCCGTCCGCGACACCATGTCAGAAACTATCATCGCGAGTCGAGCGCAATTACATGCTGCCAAACCCCGAAAGCGCGGCAACTCGCGGGAGCGTCACACAACACCTGCTCCACTCGCTACTCCCGCCAGACTCTCACTGTTCTGCCCGCGCTCCACGCGGCAGAGTTAACACTACCAAAGATCCTACACACTTTGATTCTTCACACAACCTATCGATGTAATCGTTCGATAGCAGTTTTCCCTAGGCAAGACCCAGCGTAAAAATACAAATAATCTTTACACAACAAATCAATTATACATCGACATAAATGCATAAATACATATATATATATATACAAATAGTAAAACAATTACAATATGTAAAGACACAGAAATATCATATATTCAGGTAGCAAAAATAAGGAAAACAAATTATAGTACAATAGATGGAAATAGGAGGATATGCATTTCCGGCGTTACACGTGCCCCACATTGTCTGAGGATGTTCGTGTAACGTAAACAGGCTCAGAAAATGTCCCAAAAAAGAAACAGCGGAAATGCATATGCTCAAAACATCAACAAAATTTAGCATTCGTCTAATTAATCATAAATCAATTTTTAGACGATAATAATTGAGTGGAGACACTCCTAATCTTATTCCACTCTGTCATCTTGATCAAAATAAAACAGGTTGACAACATATTAAAATTCATAGAAAACATAGAAAATGGTTTAGCTATTCTAAAAATCTAAATTCCTAGCAGTATCAGGAAATGGAATACTATTTACAAAATTAATCAGAGTACATGGTCATAAAAACAGATATATCAAAATACGCAAATTAATTATTAATTACATAGAATACACATTTAATGTAACCTTTTCGTAATTAATACGCTTGCCATGAGAGTCCACTTAATGCTAAACAAGAAAATAACATTCAGTAGATCGAAAAAAAACATAAGTATTGACAGCAGAATTCTTTCACATCATCTGTCCGGGAAGAAAAACAATTCCGCCTTCCGTACTCGCAAGTACAAAGAATGCCGACAGCGGCACAAGAGCCGACAGCGGCACCGCCTCGCCAGTATTGTTGCGCCCGCCTGTGCGGCACGCTTGATCTCACTCGCCTGTGTAACGGCATTTCCAGAACGTCCGTTTCACTGAATTCTTTCGGAAAAACTCACTCCCGAGTAATCTCAAGGAGTCCATTAACACTATCACAGTGGATAACTCAACACTGTCCATCATCACACATGTATAAGCCTGAAACTTATAACAGCGTCTAAGTACATCGGCAATGACTAGTAAAACACATATTCATGGAATCTTACAGCTAGTTATAAAATCATATTTACATTGCTTAATCTACTGTGACTCAGCTGAAAACTTAAACTAGCAGCTTGGATTTTTCAGTTGATTAGATCATGATTAAATTTATTAAAATTAAATTGATTAATCAAAATTAATTACTTATTAATTACAACTTCTTTAATGACCTTGGTCAGTCAAAAGCATGGCAATCTAGCAAATCGTTAAATTATACACTCTATA
The DNA here is from genome assembly GCF_021461385.2 of Schistocerca piceifrons. Taxonomy (NCBI): domain Eukaryota; kingdom Metazoa; phylum Arthropoda; class Insecta; order Orthoptera; family Acrididae; genus Schistocerca; species Schistocerca piceifrons. The sequence continues at coordinate 88,593,259 of NC_060141.1, forward strand.
TTTACATACTGTATAAATTACCCATTGTGTGGTATTAATCGATCCTAGGTTGGTACAATTTCAAGTCTACAATATTCCGCAAGCATTTGTGTGAGGTATACCAATGACTTTATATGGTCCATTATAAACAAACTTAAAATTAGAGATTTCATGGTCTATCTCGCTCGATTTCTCATGAGCTATTACAAGTACTAAGTCTCCGATTGCAAACTTAGCAAAACGCACTTTAGCGTCATGACGACGTGTGCGAGCATCGGCTTTTAGCTTCATTACTTCTCGCAAACGATCTTTTTTCACACCAATACTAATGTTAATCCGTGGAGGGAATTTGATTATCTCTTCCAATTCACTTTCTACACTTTTGTCAATGCCGAAATTCCTCATGTTACGGCAGTTCAAACCCATTCCTACGTCAATGTCATCCGGCCAGTTAACAATGTGTATAGGCTGGTATTGCCTATGCACACCGTCTCCTGCCTCGTCAAAACTAACTACTATTGTTTTATCTTGTGACGTACATGTCAACGTTTTGCTTTCGCAGTTAATCACTGCACGGTACTTTAACAGCCAATCTAACCCGATAATTACTTCCGTAGTTAAGTCTGGCACGACGACAAACTCTTGTTCAAATCGTGCCCCACATATCTCGAAGTTGACAAAAATCTGTTTTGTGACCGGTTTACTGGCCTTCCCAGTAGCACCGATAATTTTCACTCCTGTTACTGGCATAACTACGATGCCAGGTCTGTCTTTCAGTAACTCAAATATTTTCCCAGATACAGCACTCAATTCTGCACCGGTGTCAATCAACACGTTTAGTTGTAGGTCGTGCATATTAACAGACACTACTATCTGTCTACACTTGTCCTCGACTGTTTCTTTATTTTCCCACAGTAAATCCTCGTCTATATCCAGGTCATTCCAGAAAAAACCATCCGGCTTTGATCCTAAATCCGGTTTATCTGGCGGCTTTTTCAGCCTCTGTTCACTTACAGTTTTAATGTCAACACGTTTGTCCTGAGGCTTAGTCTGCAGCTTCGCCTCCAATACCGAAACCTTTTCCTGTAACTCGTCAACTAGTGAGTGTTGCATTGCTATCAATTCACTAATTGTCACCTTCGTTGATTCCTCTTTAGTCAGATTGATCTCATCTGCCAATCTACCTGGAGAAATGTGCCCAGTAGCATCTGAAATTACTTCCTCTGGATCTGCGCAACCCACACTGCTATCGTCTGACCGTATAACGTCAGCTCTAACCTCATACACACTGTAATCTACGTGGTTTTCTACCAATCGTGTCCAGCTATCACTAAAATTTTCGTAATCTTTCTCCTTAATACTCTCGCAATGTTTAAACTGGAGGTTTGCGTCGGATGAGTCGGCTACTTCTACCACTATAACTTTCGGTAAAGTCTGCCGGTTAGGGCCAGAACTTTCCGTTACTACTTCAACATTCAACTCCTGCGGGACGAAACACGACGAATCTTGCTCGTGCTCCCCATTAACATCAACTATTTCTGGTAAAGTCTGCCGGTTAGGGCCAGAACTTTCCAACACTTTACAAATACTATCTTCCTGTGGGACGAGACGCGGCAAATTCTGCCCGCGCTCTCCATAAATACTTCTCCCGTACAGGCCCCTATAATCTCTTAGTTCGTCGTATAAGCGACCGAACTGCCTTAACCAGACCTCATCCCTCTCTGCATCCCCTCGCTCGATGACGGACGTTTTATCCGACATCTGATCTTCTCTCAACAATTGCGAATCATTCTTAAACTGAATCTCCAGTTCCGCTGTGGGTATTACAGCTGGCACCTTATAATCGATTTCCGGAACACTACTTAAATTGTTCTCACAGACAGTGAATGTACCTTCTACTGCCGTGTATACAGCTGATCTACTACTTGTGGGCGCACTCCTTTCTCTTAACACTGGCACACTCTCCCGCCGTTGATTATTCCACACGGAATTTTCATACCGACGACACCTGGGTTTTCTCCTGCTATTGGGCCGCCAAAATTTCTCCACGCCCGGTCGGCCCCTCACCGGCGCGGCTAATGGTTTCCCTGTCTCGTCCCAGCAGATACGCTCCCCGGATGCTGCTGAGGCGGCTGATCACACCCTCTGGCGTTATTACTATTCTGTGAAGCCCGTATCACGTTAGTATGATACTGGTTTCCGTCATTCCTGTTATTATTTGCATTGTACCGATTGTTATTACGGTCCGAACCATTATTGTTATTGCTGCCATGGTTGCGGTATGCATTATTCCCGTGGTTATCGTTGTTGTGGTTGCTGTGGTACCCGTTGTTGTTACCACGGCCTCTGCCACTGTCGCGATTATTGCGCCAATTGTCCTCGTCCTCCACTCTTTCCAGGAAATCATTGATTGTCCTGTAATTGCTTCCTACGTAGCGTTTTGTATCATCTGGAAGCTTCTTGTAGAGTTCCCAGACTATTTCGGATTCCGTGCGGCGATCACGCAAATATTCCAACTTGCGGATCCAGCCCTCACAAAACTCCCTCATCGAACCGCGCGAATTCGCATCGAAAGGCCTCGATACGACAAATTCGCGCCAGACACGTTGCTGTTTTTGCTCTGACCAGTATTCAGCCAGAAACAAATTTTTAAACTCGTCAAAAGTCAGGTTCGTAATGTCGAGGTTTAAGCCCCAACGCTTGGCATCACCAGCCAGCACATCAATAACCGCATTAATTTTTCTCTCATTAGTCCATGATCTGGGTAAAACTCTTTCACAATTTTTAATGAAATCCGTCGGGTGTATACCGCCTTTTTTCAAGGGGTCGAACCGCTCCTCTTTCGTCAACAACTCCGAACTATGTGCACAGATTGGCACATAGCTCTGTTTTTCGTCAAGTTTCCTTTCTAATTCCGACACCCTCGTAATCACTTGGCAAGTGGTTGTCGCAAGCGTTTCCACTTCCCTCTTTTTCTCTTCGCAGGTGTTAGCCTGCTTCGTCACTTTGGTATCTACTTCGGATACTAAAGCCTTTAAAGTTTCCACCTTCTGTTGATCCTCTTTTCTCACTAATTGAATTTGTTCCGTCACCTTATTCTCGATGATCGGAGCAACTGCGTCTCCTACGCTTTTCTCGATTCTGCTAATTTCGGAATCAAAACGAGTATTTATGCTCGCAATTTCCGCCTGAACGCCTATCATTTCCTGTTTAAGATTACCGATTTCGGTATTAATCACGACAATATCGTCTTTGATTTTATCAACTTTTGTGTTAACAACTTCAACATTGTTGTTAACAACGTTAATAGCTTTGTTCTGATTGTCTAGCATCCGTTCAAATTTTTCAGACTGAGCTTCTTGCTTGACCGATTGACTCTTGATTTCGTTAATCAAAACGTTCAATAAATCAGTTAAATTCCCGGAAACTACCGGTTTTACTTCCGTAGCGGCTTCCTCTTTAATTGTCCCCCCGTATTCGTCATCAAGGGATTCAGATTTGATTTTCACTTCTGATTCCGAAACATTTTCTAAAGTTTGGAATTCCATTTCTGCTCTTTGTTGCGTTTCGCCGGTCGCGTCTTTCATGCTAGCCGCCTGCCCCTGAACAATGGGTACCGTGGTGCGCGTTTCCCACTGTTCGACCGATTGTTCCGTATCCAAGTCTACCAAATTTTGGCAATTATTGCCTTCACTCATTTTAATAATTTTCAATATAACTGCCAAATCTCAACTCTAATTAGGATTCCTCACACGAATATTCTCGCTGACGTATCGACCATTTCGTAACCAGTACTTTGTTACGAGATTTGCACAATGCAAAATTCGTGTCCAGAACAACCTCAAATTTGAAGATTGTCCTGTCACCAGGTCGCCACGTGTAACCTCCCCCCTCACTTATCGACCTTAATGACAGTGAATAATTAAACCACGTGTACCTAATGGAAATTTGGGAAAAGCAATCGTCACCGAAGTTAACCTGTCGGTAAAGAGGGAGGAAAGGGTTACATCTAAATGAAAGGAAAAATGCAAATGAAACTGGTGGAAATTAATTTTGAAAAGGGATAAAGTTAATAAGGAAAGTAAATGTGCGGCCGTTACGTTAACAATTAACTAGCGGTAATTAGATATTTGAGATTTGGAGGAAATCACGGTCGCCAGTCCTAAGGACAATTACTATAGTAACTGAAAAAGTAAGGTTATTACACATATAATTAGCACTAGAAGCGTGGCAACTGAAGGTTGACACGTGTAGTGTGAAAACTGAAAGTTTGTCAGAAGTAATAAATTTCGCTACACTCTGACTTAATTTAGCAGAAGAATTAATAAAACCAGAAAACTGAAAGTTAATTTAGTGACTGAAATTAATAAGAAGCTTTCTTTCTGAAGCACATCGAAATCCAGTAAAATACGGTTAGTCTTGGACTACCTCAACAATCATTTCAAAAGCAACTTGACTCTACGCAATTTAGAAACAAGAGATTTAACTTTGAACTTGAATTAAATGATTCTGGACTATTAACAATAGTAAAATTTAGTACGTACCAAGCTGAGCTGCAGTCACAGGTAAGCTAAAATATGCTAACAAAACTCGCACTCTAAATTTGTGCTCGTGTAACCTAAATATTGTAGCCAGCTACAGAACTCTGAAATTAAAGCAGTGGAATCTAATCATATTATTTTAATGCTGGCGTTTGAATTTCAACGACACTCGGGTTCATTTCGGAAAAGGAAGGGACCCTGCTTGGCAATGCAATTTGGACAATGAGTAACAAAGGTTCATGCTAAGTTGCTGTAATTTTGCGAGGCAAATGGAACAATTTGAAAAGCTGAGGTCTGCCATACAGTTCTGAAACTTTACGTGCTTTTAGTCTTCCTTGTTGGTTGATTGAAGGTTTGAAGCCGTCGATCGAGGAGGTGGCGACAGTCACTCATTGTCGGCCGTCGCTGTTGCAGAAGCTGGATGTTGGCGCGCCTTCTTCTCGACACGGTCACCAGGCGAAACGGGCTCTTGATGTGCGCCAGCTAATGCTTCCCGTCCGCGACACCATGTCAGAAACTATCATCGCGAGTCGAGCGCAATTACATGCTGCCAAACCCCGAAAGCGCGGCAACTCGCGGGAGCGTCACACAACACCTGCTCCACTCGCTACTCCCGCCAGACTCTCACTGTTCTGCCCGCGCTCCACGCGGCAGAGTTAACACTACCAAAGATCCTACACACTTTGATTCTTCACACAACCTATCGATGTAATCGTTCGATAGCAGTTTTCCCTAGGCAAGACCCAGCGTAAAAATACAAATAATCTTTACACAACAAATCAATTATACATCGACATAAATGCATAAATACATATATATATATATACAAATAGTAAAACAATTACAATATGTAAAGACACAGAAATATCATATATTCAGGTAGCAAAAATAAGGAAAACAAATTATAGTACAATAGATGGAAATAGGAGGATATGCATTTCCGGCGTTACAAGTTGAAGAGGGTCATGAAGTGTAATAGGCAGACATCTACCCAGACCATCACACAGAAATTCCAAACTGCATCAGGATACACTGCAAGTACTATGAAAGTTAGTCGGGAGGTGAGAAAACTGGGATTTCATATTCGAGCGGCTGCTCATAAGGCACACATCATGCCGGTAAACGCTAAACGACGCTGCGCTTGGTGTAAGGATATTAAACATTGGACGATTGAACAGTGAAAATACGTTGTGTTGAGTGACGAATCACCGTGCACTATGTGGCGATCCGATGGCAGGGTGTGGGTATGGCGAATGCCCGGTGAACGTCATCTGCCAGCGTGTGAGTGCCAACAGTAAATTTCGGAGGCGGTAATGATATGGCGTGGTCGTTTTTTCATGGAGGGGGCTTGTACCCCTTGTTGTTTTGCGTGGCACTATCACAGCTGAGGCCTACATTGATGTTTCAATCACCTTCTTGCTTCCCACCGTTGTAGAGCAATTCAGGGATAGCGACTGCATCTTTCAACACGATCGGACACCTGTTCATAATGCACGGCCTGTGGAGGAGCGGTTACATGACAATAACATCCCTGTAATGGACTGGCCTGCACAGAGTCCTAACCTGAATCCAATAGAACGTCTTTGGGATGTTTTGGAACGCCGACTTCGTGCCAGGCCTCACCGAACGACATCGATACCTCTCCTCAGTGCAGCACTCAGTTTAAAATGAGCTGCCATTCCCCAAGAAACTTCCAGTACCTGCTTGAACGTATGCCTGCGAGAGCGGAAGCTGTCATCAAGGCTGAGGGTGGACCAACACCATGCTGAATTCCAGCACTGCCGATGGAGGGCACCACGAACTTTTAAGTCATTTTCAGCCAGGTGTCCGGATACTTTTGATCACATAGTGTATCTACAATATAAATCTATGATTCAGATATAATAACATAAAATTACCTGTATCATTTAACAGTCTGTAAATTACTTATTCTCAGATCAGTAACAATAAATATCAAGAGCTGAAACAAATGCATCCACGTTTTATAGAACTTTCAAGATGTAACTGTTCAGATGGTTGAGTAAACTGTCGCAGCATGGCGGCACTTCATTTGCGTCGTATCTGAAGCGTTACAAATCTGCGACACGTGCCAGCGAGAAACTGCTTCTCGTCGTACAGATACAACACTGTACCGGAAGCGTTACAAATTTGTTGGGCTCGTCCATAGAAGGATAATAAGAGGAAGTTGACGGAGAAGAGATGAGATACACTGATCAGCCAGAACATTATGTCCACCATCCTGCTATCGATCTAAACCGGTCCAGGAGACAGCAGCGTCACCTGGCGAGGAATGAGTGCTTGTCAGACATACGCACGGAGCATTTAGTATCAGTGAGCGTGCTATCTGTGTGTAGAATGGGGCAAGGGGCGCGATCTACATGCGTTTCACCTAAGGTAGATTTCGATGGCCCGGAGTTGCGGCACGAGCACTTCGGAAACAGTACTACTTACCGGGTGTTCGAGACGTGCTGTGGTGAGCGTCTTCAACACGTTGCGGAACCAAGGTGAAACAACGTCCAGATGTCTTAGGATTGGGCAGCGACCCCTCATTACAGATGTCGGATGTCGTAGATTTGGCAGACTGGTAAAATGGAACAGGCAGCGGACTTTGGCGGATCGGACAAAGACTTTAATGCTGAGCAGAATACAAGTGTGTCTGAACATAAAGTGCACTGAGCACTCCAAACGATGGGCCTCCATTGCCGACGACCTATGTATTTGCCGACGGTAACACCACGTCATCGGCAACTACGACTGAAATGGGCATGTGTCCATCGCCACTGGACGTTGGCGCAGTGTCAGAACGTTGCATGGTCTGATACCTTGTTTATCATGCCGATGGGACGCCACGAATTCGTCGTCTTCCTAGGGAACAACTCCGTGACACCTGTACTGCATGAGGATACAAGCTGACGGTGGCCCCATTATGCTCTGAGGAACATTAAAATAGGCATCCTTTGGTGCAATGGCGCTCGCACAAGGCTCCATGACAGCCAAGAAGTATCATCACGGCTGTGGTTGCCCCTTGCTTTCAGCCGTTCGCAATAGCAACATAGCAAATCCACTTTGCTTAATGTCACAAAATCAGTCATCCAGACTGTTGCTCGTGCTGCTGCCCCTCTTCAAGAACGACGAGTTAGTCTGGCAGTCTGGCGTCACTAGAGACACTCCTTGGTTGTGGTTGAACCTGCCGTACGGCTGTCTTTATCGTTCAAGCACGCAAGCCGCCCTACTCAGCAAGGGCCATGGTTCGTGGGATGATGGATATCACCTTGAAAAGAGATTTTAAACTGATCATAAACAAACGTAAGACAAGGATGATTGAGTTTAGTGGAGATAGATCAGACGATTTTGAGGGAATTAGATTAGAAGCTGAGACACTGTTGGTAGTAAGCGATTTTTTATTTGCAAGCCAAATCACTGACGTCGGTAGAAACGAAGAAGATATAAAATATAGACTTGTAGTAGGGAGGAAAACTTTCCTGGATAAGGGCAAACTCTTAACAACTAAAATAAATTTAAGTGCCAGGAAATCTTTTCTAACAGTGTTCGTTTGAATTGTAGCCTTCTAAGGAAGTAAAACAATTCAGATTATCAGTACAGACAGAAGTCGAAGCTTTTGAAATATGTTGCCACAGAACAGTGCTGAGGATTATATAGGTAGATTGTATAGTTAATGAAGGATTACTTGATCTAATCGTTGAGAGAAAAACTAAATGGTAGTTTGATAGGCCACATTCTGGGGTGTATCATAAAATAGTTAATTTTGTAATGGAGGGCAGTGTGATTGATGAGAGGATGTAAAATTATAGAGAGGTCAAGGATTGAATACATGAGGAAGTGCGTATGTAAGCAGCTATAGTTTTCGAGAGATAAAGAGACTTGCACAGGATGGATTAACAAGGAAGCTGCATCAAACAAGATAGACTCGTGCTAATATCTGCAATCAATCAGTGTTAGGACAGAAGATCCAACAATAAACAGGCAGTTTTCACCCAACACATGAGACAGTCCATCTTCGAAGTCATGCAGGCTACCCGAAGTGGTAATTGCCGTTCCAGTGGATCTGTAGTCTCGCGAATGTTTGTCGGTCACGGCTTGGCGTGCTGTGGCGAATTTCAGAGCATCACTTCGATGCGTATCACAGGGAGCCACTGGTGAGCGGTCGCACGCCCAAACGAATCTGACGATCAATTGACTCACTCTGTGAAGGCACTAATAGCATATCCTACATCATGTTAGTCAAAAATGGTTCAAATGGCTATGAGCACTGTGGGACTTAACATCTGAGGTCATCAGTCCCCTAGACTTAAACCTAACTAACCTAAGGACATCACACACATCCATGCCCGAGGCAGGATTCGAACCTGCGACCGTAGAAGCAGCGCGGTTCCGGACTGAAGTGCCTAGAACCGCTCTGCCACAACGGCCGGCTCATGTTAGTGGATGATTGGTTGAGGTCAATTTGCAGGCGAAGATCGTCAGTAGAAGAAGACAAATATAGACTTTGAAAACAACAAATGGGCCTTTTTCAAGCGATTGAGTTTATGTCACTACCATATACGAGTATTGCAGGACATCAAGCTCAAAATTGGCCCGTAAATTAAGAAAATTTGATGTCTTGAAATATATGTTACGACAAAAACTCACTCACTTGAAATGGCAGAAAAGGCCAAAACAGGGTCGTAGTTAAATAAACAATAGTACAGTCAAATGGCTGTGTATTCGTTTAAAACTTAATGTATGACTATTGCTCAGCAACATCAAAAACGGAAATAATCTCCTTTTCCGGCATTGGTTAAAGCAGTTCCTGGTATCGTGGACTTCTGAATTCTCCGAAATTTATAGTCTATTTTCTCAGGACTCCTACATTTTATCATCTTCCTCTCGAATAAGTACGAAAAAGGACTCTAGCCGGGCTGCACCAGTGATCATTTACCTCTTTGTCGTATTAAAACATGGGCTGCGTCCAGAACAGACCGATACCCGGGCATGGTCTCACAAAATGTGCGACGTCTTTCATCTATTGGCTGCCACTTAGAGTTTCTCGTCTGTCCATCAGACAAGCGTGTAACAATTCGTACCATCGTGTTTGTATACGTTGGATGTCCGTAATAATCCCACCTGATACAGATTCTTTGTAGCTGAACGGTAGTTGAATGTGGACCACACAATTATATAGTATGCTACCTGTTTTGAAGAATAAAATGCAATTTTCCAGTATCCTACCTACTAATAGTATCCTGCAACATGCTTTACTTGTTATTTGTATACATATCAATATATGATAATGATCTGCACAACATGAAAACTAAATTACCAGCTAAATAGCCATTACTGAGAAAAAAAAACAACAGAGTATAAATGTCTCGTCACGTAAGTTGTTTTTTCTGGTGTTTTAGAACAGACAGACTTTATCCGTTGTTTCTTAAACTAATAATGTGTAGTTCTCCACACTGAGAGCCACTATAAGGTAGATATTTTTGTCGACATCTAACAGGATATTACTGCAATGTTTACTGGATTGAAATGGTTCAGCTACGAAAATGCTGAAATTTCATCTGTTGATACCTGTAAAATAACTGAGACGGGGAAAAAATTCATGTTGAGATGGTTCAAAGATAAGATTCGGTGATGACATTACTAGCCTCAGTGAAGAAGACTTGGGCGACGTGTTGAATGGCATGAACAGCCTAACGGGGAGGAAATACAGATTGAGAGTAAGCCGAAGAAAGACAAAAGTGATATTAGTGATAAATGTAACATCAAAACGAAGTTAACGGATTCTGCTACCTTGTACGCAAAACCACGTATGACGGGCGGAGCGAGAACGACATAAAAGGAGATTAACACAACCAAAGAAGGAATTTCTGGTCAAGAAAAATGAGGTAGCATAAAACATTGCCATTAATCCGAGGAAGAAATTTATCTGTACATTTGAAGGACAGCACTGTACGCTAGCGAACCAAGGACTGTGAGAAAACCGGAAAGACGCGCGGGATTAGCCGAGAGGTGTAGGCAGCTAGTCCCGGCGGAGGTTAGAGTCCTGCCTCGGGCACGGGTGTGTGTGTTTGTCCTTAGGATAATTTAGGTTAAGTAGTGTGTAAGCTTAGGGACTGATGACCTTAGCAGTTAAGTCCCATAAGATTTCACACACTTTTTTTTTTTTTTTTTTTAACCAGAAAAGCAGATGTGGTGCTGAAGAAGGTTGTTTTAAATCAGATGGAAAATAATGAAAAGAGGAAAAGGAAGGTAGATTAGGGTTTAACGTCCCGCCGACATGGACGTCGTTAGAGACGGAGCACGGGCTCGTGAAGTTTTCAAGGTTGTTAAAAGAAATTGGCATTGCCTTTGCAAAGGTACCATATCGTCATTGCACTGGAACTATTTATGGAAGTCATGGAAAACCTAAATCTGGATGGCTGGTAGCGTATTTGAACCATCGCATCCCAAAATGAAGGCTAGTGTGCCAACCGCTGTCCCTTGTGACCGAGCGGTTCTAGGCGCTTCAGTCTGGAACCGCGCGACCGCTACGGTCGCAGGTTCGAATCCGGCCTCGGGCATAGATGTGTATGATGTCCTTAGGTTAGTTAGGTTTAAGTAGTTCTAAGTCCTAGGGGACTGATGACCTCAGATGTAAAGTCCCATAGTTCTCAGAGCCATTTGAACCATTTAGTGTGCTAACCACTGCGCAACGTCGGTCGTTCTACACACAAGAAGCAGCGGGGTAATATGACATTTGTTGAAGACATCAGGGAGTAGCTTCCATAGTATTAGAGGATGTTGTAGGAGGTAAAAGGTGTAGGGGAACACAAAGATGGAATACATCCGGAGGGCGTAGGGTGTATTAAATGAATAGCAACGTTCCCGTGCCATGCCAGACTCGACTTCAATGTCCGTAATGACTCTCTATAGCGGTAATGGATAACATTCAGTGTCCCACCTCAGGAAATTCTGGAAGTAGTCGGAAATCAGGTTAGAGTTCCCGTAGGAATGAGTTTTCTTCAGAAATTTTCTACGTGCTACTAAATCATTCTTTTCAGAAGTCTGTACACACAGAATCAATCTAGTTCCACTATCCACAAAATGTGTGGAAAGTGCAAGCTGAACTTCGTATGACACATTTTCGGAAAGCATCCAAATTCGCACGGTATATGTCACTTAGTGCCATGTAGGTCGAAATGTTCGAACTGGAGAGGTTTTTGTAGAAGCTTAAACAATAGGTGAAGTCTGACGAGTGGGCAGTTTCTCGACTCGATATCCTCGTATAAAACGTTCTCCGTTTTCTTTTCGTGTCAAATCTGGGTACAATTTCAACTTTCGAATAAATCATTCGTTTTATTCGTCACGAACCACCGACTATCATAACCGCTCTTATGGGAACCATTTGTAGCAGGCACACAGCTTGCGATTATTCTGCGTACGCCGTCATTACTTCAAGCTGACAGCGATTGTCTCCATGTCAACATTGGTGTCGTCGGCGGCCTTCTGGGTACGTAAACAACGCAGCACATTTGTCGGCTCTGGGAAAACGCACAGCTTGCTCTACGTTGTTTACGTTCCTATAGAGTTTTGGCTCCATCAGTGCAGACATGGACATAATCATTAGCAGCATGACCTAATGGTGACTTAAACCGATGAATTACAAACCGTGTATCGGCTGTAAATGGTTACCTCAACGGCAGCCATGACAGTCAGTTGTTCCGGACGAAAACCACGGAGAATTCAGTCCAAAGCCCGAAGTTGTACCTAGATTTGACATGACAAGTAAACAGAAAATGTTAAATACAACAGGTTAGTTCTGTCCGTTATGAGTAAAAAAGGAAAAAAGGAACTCAGATAATGAGATGTTTATTCCAGGTTGTCGTTTTCTTCTCATTATGATTAATTATTTTGTTAGTTACATGTTACGTATATCATTTGCACATATTGATATCTGTGTAAATGATGTGGTACAAGTCAGCTGGTGGCCGTTGTGGTCGAGCGGTTTTAGGCACTTCAGTCCGGAAGCGCGCTGCTGCTACGGTCGCAGGTTGGAATCCTGCCTTTGGCATGGATGTGTGTGATGTCCTTAGGTTAGTTAGGATTAAGTAGTTCTAAGTCTAGGGGACTGATGATCTCAGATGTAAAGTCACATAGTGCTTAGAGCCATTTGAACCCTTTTTAAACGAGTCAGCTTACAAGGTACATGTATGTGATTTCTTCGTCAGTATATCTTGGTGAGTTACACTTTAATGAATAACACCTTAGTTTATTTTAAGAAGGATGATCACTTTGGTCTACAAATACAACTCATTTAACTAGTGATACATTTGAACTTACGTTGTATTTTTTTCGTTTCATTAACGTTTGTCGCATGAAACGAGTTTCTAGTTAAAATATAGAAATTCTGTATAACAAACGACTTTAGGCTAGATTTAAAATCTGCCTTGGTACCTCTCACTTATTTTATATTATCCAGTAAATGATCAATGACTTTCGTGACTGCATATTGAATGGTTTTCTTAGACACAGACAGTTTTAGTAATGAATAATTAAGGTGCTTTTATTTCACGAAGACTGTTGTTGCTGGCAACACAACTCTTCTTTTAAAAGTGATGGATTAATAATGATGAGTTCCATTATCGAACGTACGTGTTGTGGTGGAACTGTTAAAATATTTAACTTTCTGAATATGATTGAAGGGGAACGTCGTATATTACTCTCAACCCCGGTATTTTCTTTCTAAATAATGACATACTCTGACAAATATGCCATAAGACGTTATCAGAGGAAATATGCAAAACGTTTTGAGTTGTTGACTTGTCCAAAAGTACCAATTACACGAAGAGCCAAAGAGTCTGAGCTTAGCCGTTTGAGGGACTTAATAAAATGCTTCTTCCAACTCAGATTTTATCAATAAGTGCACCAAAGTATTCCGAAAACTCTACACTAGTTTCACTGACTGCTGTTCATGTACCATGTTATCGGTTGGTACAATCTATCCCTTTTATGAAACGGAATAAACTGCCGTTTTTCTTTCTTTCCAAAGTAAGAAGAACCTATATTTAGACAGAACTAAGCTTTCCAAAACACTGTCCGTTTCTACTGGTGTGTTTTCCAGTAACCGATTAACTGTTTCCCCTGCAAAGTGTAGTAATTCTTCTCAATGTTCGATATCCTGTATAAGAAGTAGGAGTGGACCAAAAATTGAATCCTGTGGGACTCCCTTGAATATGTATTGATTATGTGAGGTTAAGCTCAGATTATACGAGGTACAGAATCCCGTTATCTCGCCCTTCTAGCACACGAAAACGTTACACTGTGTGTATTACCAATGGGAGACGCCGTGTCTGAAACACCACCCCACCGACACGCCCCCATAGTCGCACGCTCGTTCGCACATCGCCGGCGGCTCGGTGCCTCGCCAGGAGAACCATACGGCCGGTGGCTCGAAAAACCGGGATTACATTACCTGCTGCAAGAGAGCGCCCACCCGCGGCCGTAACTTCCCCAGCCGCGTAACCGGGGGCGGCGAGCCGCAAAAAAATTTTCGTATAAAAAGTTATTGCCACTCCGGGGAGCACAATTCTTCGCTGCGTTTACGCCCTGCGGCCTTCGCGCCCGGAATACCTTAAACTTCATACCGAACTCGACTCGTGATACCGCCGTGGTCGCATGTTATTGTTCTCCGGCTTGCTCGAACGGAGCTTGCGCATTTTCGCTCTTCATTTTTAAATCATCAGTCTAGGATAAATCTGAAGGGATCACGTTTCCATTCCGATATTCTAGTCACCTACTCATTTCTACATGGCTTTTCTACATTGCTCGTTCATCCAGCATCCTCCATAATCCACTTTTGCGCTTGAAAATACCTTCAGTTCGTCTACCACTTCCTTTCCATCTGACTGGTTTGACGCGGTTCGCCACAAATTCCTCTCCTGTGCCAACCTTTTCATCTCAAAGTAGCAATCGCATCCTACCTCTTCAATTATTTTCTGGATGTGTTCCACTCTCTGTCTTTCCCTGCAGTTTTTATCCTCCACAGCTGCCTCAAGAACGATTAGTTGATGCCTTGACGCAAAATAATCTCGTGTGCTACTCTTTTTAGTGTAACAAAATGGCTCTTAGTACTATGGGACTTAACATCTATGGTCATCAGTCCCCTAGAACTTAGAACTACTTAAACCTAACTAACCTAAGGACATCACACGTCACCCAGTCATCACGAGGCAGAGAAAATCCCTCACCCCGCCGGGAATCGAACCCGGGAACCCAGGGCGTTTTTTTATTTTTTTTATTTAGTGTAACAGGTTTTTAATTTTGTGACCATGTAATTTTTGAGAATCTTATGCAGCATAACTTTCGATTTGGTTGTAGCTTCAACTTTCACACAGTTGGTTCAGTTCCACAAACCGCTGTGCGCCGTATCAGGAGCTTTCATATAAATTTCAAGTGAGTGTTTTGCAATAGTGTATCTGTTCTGACAGTAAAAGCTTGCTGCAGCTAATGGCACCGTTGCTTCAGACGTCTACATACTGATGAAATCAATTTTCCACCAGAGAAAAAGAATCTGTGAAACATTTTTTCGTTCTAAGAATTCATCTGGCAGCAATATCTTAGCATAGCATCTGTTAAAGATTTCAGATGTATTTAAGGTAGCTTATTTGAATGAAACGTGTTTCTTATATAATTCTAAAATAAGGTAGATGATAGACATAATGCTGCACATTCACAAATGCAACCTATCGGGAAATTTTTACAAGTCACTAATACCAAACGGAGCCAGGTTTAACTTTTGTTTCCTATCAGTTACGTTCCATTGTGGTGTAAAACCACGTTTGAAATAAATGTAAACTGTGTTTACAGAGAGTTTTGTTCATATTTCGGTTAACACTTACGAAAAGGAATAGGACAATGCGAGGAAGAAGAAAGTGCGTTAGACGTACGATATGTTCATGGAGTAGCCAAAATGGTGCTCTTCTATAAAAGTACAGGTTGAGGCATATCAAACGGAAAGATCGCACAAACTGGAGATTTAAATATTTTTACGTGGTTGTAGACTACATGAGCGGAAATTAATAGTTTACCTTCAAACTCATCATTTTTTCGAATACGGCGTCATTCACAGAGCTTCCTGTGTTGCACGCATATTTTCAGAGTCTGAAGACGAATCTGTCTATGGAACCGAGCGAGGTGGTGCAGTGGTTAGCACACTGGACTCGCATTCGGGAGGACGACGGTTCAAACCCGCGTCCGGCCATCCTCATTTAGGTTTTCCGTGATTTCCCTAAATCGCTTGAGGCAAATGCCGGGGTGGTTCCTGTGAAATGGCGCGACCGATTTCCTTCCCCATCCTTCCCTAATCCGGAAAATGACCCTCAGCACTACGGGACTTACCATCGGAGGTCATCATTCCCCTAGACTTAGAACCACTTAAACCTAAGTAACCTAAGGACATCACACACATCCATGCCTGAGGCAGGATTCTAACCTGCGTCCGTAGCAGCAGCGCGGTTCCGGACTGAAGGGCCTAAACCGCTCGGCCACAGCGGCCGGCTCCCTAATCCAGGCTTGTGCTCCGTCTCTAATGACCTCGTTGTCCACGGGACATTAAACACTAATCTCCTCCCCCTCTCTCTAGATATCCAACAGAATGTTCTTTAAGTTTTGGCGAATTTGGTACTTCAAATGATCTCTGTTTTCTTGTATCGCTTTCCTGGAAAACTACAGACTTCAATCAGCTCCAAAGAAAAAAGTCTGGAGCCGTGAACTGGGAGGCCGCAGACTCTTCTCGCCATTACTGATGATGAGGAGAGCAGGAAGTACGAGTCAAGGCAAATCCTTCCACACTTGTTGCTATACCTTGCTGGAAGAATTTTCCATGATCTGGACTGTAAGCTGCCACAGCACGCCTTGAAGATAAATCAATCTCGCCGGAAAGCGCGCTGAGCCCCAACAAATTCATCGTGGTTTTTATAATACACGTGCACAGTAAATGCACGTTGATCACTTTACCAGCGCTCCATGGCTGCTAAACTTTTCCATGTGTCACCATCCCCAAGGTTAAGGCCCAACTACCATAACCCCCTACCACCGCAGCCGCACAGTTCCCAAAATTTCCCGTTTGACTGCCTCACCCTGTGTGTGGGAACACTAGACACCAAAGGAAAGAAAATAAAATTCACATGACAAATCGTGACTGTATGTAGCAGTTTCAGAGCAGTTACACTTAGGAAAATGGAAGTGACAGATTATGAACATCTTGGCCGATCGCTGCCGAAATGATACTCCACCATTTCCATGAGTGTGGAATATATCGGATAAAATGTCACGCTTATTCAAGGTTATTTTCAGCACAGAGAAGTCATTCCTACAGATGAAGTCTGCTATGAGTACGTGATGGCTGTTAGGTCTTCATCCACAGCTACATGATTACTCTGTGATTCACAGTTAATTGCCTGGCAGAGGGTTCATCGAATAGCCTTCAAGTTACTTCTCTACCGCTCCACTCGGCGCGTGGGAGTAACGAACACATACAGGTACATCGTCCAGTGCTACCTCTGATTTCTCTTATTTAATTATGATGATCATTTCTACCTATGAAGGCGGACACCAAAAAAATATTTTCACACTCTTAGGAGAAAGCTGGTGATCGAAATTTCACAAGAAGATCCTGCCACAACGATAAACGCCTTCGTTTTATGAGTGCCATCTCAGTCCGCGTATCATCCATGTCACTCTCTCCCCTCTGTCGCTGAAACGAGCTGCCTTATTTGAACTTTTTCGATGTCCTCCGTAAGTCGTGTCTGATTCAGACCCCACAATGCAGAAGAGAGAGGACAAGCGTAGCGTAAGCAGTCTCTTTAGTAGACTTGCTGCATTTTCGAAGTTTTCTGTCAATAAATAGCAGTCTTTGGCTTGCTTTCCTTACAGCATTGTCAGTGTGATCGTTCCAATTTAGGTTTTACGTTACTATAATCCCCTAAGTATTTAGTTGAATTGACAGCCTTTCAATTTGTGTGATTTAGCTTGAAACGAAAATTTAACGGATTCCTTTTAGTAGTCGTCCGGACGCCTTCACACTTTTTGTTAACCACAGTCAGTTGCTACGTTTCGCACCACACAGACATCTACTCTAAATCGTTTTGCAATTGTTTTTGATCATCTGATGACTTTACAAGGTGGTAAATCGTTTATGCAGATCAGAAAGAACAAAGGGCCTGTAACTCTTCTATGTGAAACGTCATGATTACTTCTGTTTCATTCGATGGCTTTTCGTCAATTACTACTATCAGTGACCTTTTTGACAGGGAATCACGAATACAGTCGCACAACGAGGACGATACTCCGGAGTCATGTAATCTGATTGGAAGTCGCTTGTGAGGAACGGTGTCAAAAACATTGAAATCTGAAAATACGGAATCAGTTTGGCATCCGCCGTCGTTAACAGTCAACCTTCGTAAGAATAATGAGCTTATTGTGTTTGACAAGAACGATATTTCCTGAATCCTTGTTGACTATTTGTCAATAAATTATTTTCTTCGAGGTAATTCATAATCTTCGAAAACTGTATATATTCATATACCCTTCCAAGGGTTTTGGTGTTGCGACTTTCCATGACCAATGTAACAGAACTTCCGACGAACGAGCGGTTGTGTATGATGGGTGTGTCTAATAAGGCACTGGAAATTTTCAGCTGGATTTTTTCCAGATGACGTGCACGGGCAGCTTATTGCCGTGTTCTAGACTTTGAGAAACGTCGAATCGTTGGCATGAGAAACATGAGTGCAACGTACTGCCAGATCACACATTTGGCTCCAGCGCCATCACTGCTAAACGATTACTGATGAGATGGACTCAGGACAACTGTGAAATGTGAACAATAAGAACAGGACCTTCAGAAAGGACTATAACACGAGCAGATCGTAGGATCGTTCGACTGAACCTGACGAAGAAACAAATGACAACAGCTGAAGCACGGAAAGAGATTACGATTAGAGTGTCACCACGATCTGTTGGGAATAAATCAGCGAAAGCTAGATTGGGACTTCAAGTTGCCATGCGTCATTTGCCATAGATACCATACCACAGCTTGCATGGTGTAGAGCAAGACTCCGTCGGGACATGTTGTGGCAGTCTGTGGTACTGCAGCTACGAGTCTCGCTTCCTTTTATTGACGGCAGGACAACATTAACAAGCCCATAGGTCACTAGATGAAAGGTTAAACAAACCATCGATTATAGAGACCTATACGTTTCCTATAATCATGGTTTATGGTGCTACTGACTATATCAGCATGACTGATTTAGTAAGTGTTGCATGTTCTCCACTATAAATCAATAATGGTAAATTCTGTTGCCATAACCTTCCTGACCAGGGTAACAGAAGGTATTATTTCTGAGAGATAATGTAATTACAGTTCACACCACAAACGCCTTGAGCGATGTATAGACCCTTCACTGGCATGCCTCGCCTTTGATTAGTCACCCGTAGCACAAGTCTGAGATAAGATGGGAAAACAGATAGGGTGAGGCACCTAAGCCAGGCCACCCCAAAAAAATCTATATTGTATAAACATATCGAGGTGCGGCTTTCGGTAACTTATAGCAGACAATATGGCGAATTTACTGACGATGGCAAGTAATTTTCATCGTTCATAGTCGCCGAATCACTACATCGAAATTTGTTTGTTTCCCTAAGAGAACTAAGTACTTTTTTCTGTGGCATTTGAAAGACGCTTCTAAGAGAACTTAAACGACATAACATGTATGGGGCTCTGCACCGTTATGGAGCCTTTTTCTATAGAATATACGCTTTCTTTCTAAACCACAAGACTCTCTTTGGGCCGGCCGCGGTGGCCGAGCGGTTCTAGGCGCTTCAGTCCAGAACCGCGCGACTGCTACGGTCGCAGGTCCGAATCCTGCCTCAGGCATGGATGTGTGTGATGTTCTTTGGATAGATAGGTTCAAGTAGTTCTAAGTTCTAGGGGACTGATGACCTCAGATGATGTTAAGTCCCACAGTGCTCAGACCCATTTGAACTAGCCGGCCGGAGTGGCAGAGCGGCTCTAGGCGCTACAGTCCGGAACCGTGCGACCGCTACGGTCGCAGGTTCGAATCCTGCCTCGGGCATTGATGTGTGTGATGTCCTTAGGTTAGTTAGGTTTAAGTAGTTCTAAGTTCTAGGGGACTGATGACCACAGCAGTTAAGTCACATACTGCTCAGAGCCATTTGAACCATTTGAACTCTCTTTGGAACCACGATAATGAATAACCGGAATTCCACGTCCATGCGCAGGAACTTCTATTCTTGTTACATTTTCGAGCTTGAAGAGCAACTTCGTTTATCACGAACGATCATTAGCTACCTACTTCAGAAAGTAAAGAAGTTCTAAAAACTAACACCGCCCCACAGGGCGCGTGACTGACCTTAACAACAGTGAGAACTGTCGGCCACCTCCTGATTTTCAGAGCTCCCTGCTGCTCCAGGAGGATGGACTGTTTAGAAAGTAGGAAGATGTTACTGGCAAATTGAATCTCTGAACGAGAATTGTTTCATCCCTGGTAAACTGATAGGGTGGGTCTATGGCCCGGTCCAGCACACGGTTATAGTCTGTGAGGACAAAGCCAAGCGGAACATTTAGTTTTCGCATGACAGAAACTGAAAATACATACTCACTCGTGTATAGTACTTTATTTTGCATCTATACGCATATTCCGCAAGCTACCATCCGGTGCGTGGCGGAGGGGCTTGTACGACTACTAGCCACTCCATTTTCTGCTTCACTCACTAATGGAGAATGATAAAAATGGTTGTCTTTAGGCCTCGGTGTGAGCCGTAATTTCTCTAGACGCATCTTCGTGATCCTAATGCAAAATTTACGTAGTTGGCAGCGGCACCGAAATCGACCAATCCTCTTACCTGCTACCGACCTTCCGCGTTCGATCCATCTTATATTGCTTCGCAACATTACGCATCTATATTCAATCGACGTGACTGTGTCAGGCAACACCCTACTAAAACTGTATTCGAACATTACAGGCTTATTTGTCCTACTCAGCCTGCATTAACTTATATTTTTCTTGTAAATAATAGATTTCATCTATCAATCGTCCTTTTTTAAATTTTATTGGCAGATCTAGATTTCAGCTAGAAACTAGCCGTTCTCAATGCACTATCATTTTTGATCAAAGCATGTAATGGCTGTTGGTCGGGCTTCATCTACAGTTCATTGAATACTCATGAACTGTGGATGAAGCGCGACCAACAGGCATTACATGCATCGATCAAAAATGATAGTGCATTGGCAATGGCTAGTTTCTAGCTGAAATCTAGATCTGCCAATAAAATAAAATAAAATAGAAAAGGACGACTGATAGCTGAAATCTATTATTTACAAGTCAATATAACATTCGCTGCGTGCAACAACCTTCTGAATGGAAGGTAACCTGATTATATTTTTCTATATTTAGATTAGGCTTCCGTTCATCACACCAGATATGAATTTTGTGTACATCATCTTGTATCCACCTAAAGTCAGTCAACGAGAAAACTTTACCTTACACTATTGTGTCATCAGCAAACAGTAAGAGACTGTTTCTCACTCTGTGCATCAGTTCATTTATGCCTGTAGAGAACTAGAGCGATCCTATCACGCTTCCTTGGGAGAATTCTGACGACACCCTTCTCTCTGAAGAACATTCGCCTTCCAGAGCGCCGCGCCGGGTAGCCGTGCGGTCTGGGGCGCCTTGCCACGGTTCGCGCTGCTCCCCCCGTCGGAGGTTCGAGTGTGAATATTGTCCTTAGCGTAAGTTAGTTTAAGTTAGATTACGTAATGCGTAAGCCTAGGGACCAAACACCTTAGCAATTTGGTCCCATAGAACCTACCACAAACTCCCAATTTCCTTCCAGAGCGACGTACTCGGTTCTATTACTTCAACACATTCACGTGCCGGGAAACCCAGTCCATATTTGCCTCCAGTGGAGCCTACTGTCAAACATATTCCAGAAATCTAGGAATATGGAATGTGCCAGTTGCCCGAGACATAAAGTTCGCTAGATACCGTATGAGGAATCGGCGCGTTGAGTTTCGCATTGCTTTCTAAATCCGTACTGCTTTGTGGACACAAGCGTTTCTGTTTCAAGGAAACTTATATTCTAACTCAGTAACGCTGCAAACACATCTTAAGGGGAGCCGGAGGTGGTCAGATCCAAAAAATTACGATTTTTTTTTGCTACCGAAAATTAATTGGAACATTCCTCTTTAATGTAAACTTTGAATTATTGTTCTACTCGCCCTAGGAGTGGAGTTATTACCATTTTCCCCCCACGCCTGCAGAGGAAATCGGCGGCCGCTGAATGCATCTAACACCCTCTCGTCACTTCTGACGAACTGCTTGGGATTTTCTCGGCCTGTTACGCATACAGCGCCTTAAGTTACGCATACAGCGAGTGTGCAAGGGTTGGCTACATTGTTTTCTGTGACAAATGAAGCGCTAAGAGCGTATGGGTGCACGGCTTCGAAGGCTCAAACAAACTTTGGGTTCAAGTAAGCTCAGTGATGGAAAGACAATAGGAGGGAGAGGCAGGCTTACTGATGAGGTGATTGAACGTCTACAGAGATACTATGGGTATGCTATAAGGCAAAATACTAGTAATGTTAGTGACATACGAAAAGCAGAGTGGGCATTGTTCCTTCATACTGCCTCTTCCAATGAATACCCTCAACACAGCCTGTGCCCAAAAGATTCCTGGTGCAAATACAATGCAAAAAAGGACTATGATCACAAACATGGTTTGCCAGCAGCTGTGATAAATGCAATAAAACCAATTTTTCATGACTTAGCACAGCCAGAATTGTTACACAAATGTCTACACGGAAAGACGCAGAATCCTAATGAGAGCGTGAACAATTTGATTTGGAAAGTGATTCCTAAAAGTGTGTTTGTAAGCATAAAAACACTGCACTTTGGCATTTATGATGCAATAGCAACCTACAACTAAGGGAACAGTGTGAAGTGTGAAGTTCTGAAGGCATTAGGATTTACAGCTGGGGTGAACACTGTACGAGCACTAAGAAATATTGACAGAGAAAGGATAAGAGGAGCAGAAAGAAGAGAAAGGCATATGAAGTATGATGGAACAACAGGCCAGAAAAAAAGACAGAAGAGGAAGCTTTTGGAGGATGAAGAAGAAGACCCTGATAATCCATCCTATAGTGCAGGAATGTATTGAGAAACTTTGATAGCCATTTCCCGTAAATTAGAATTTTTCGAATATAAGGAACCTTTTTCTCAAAATCCACTCAAGCTAGAGAGATGAAATTTTTATACAGCACTCCTAGTGGTCAAACGTATATTGTAACACAGCCATTTGGCAATATGTTAAGTAGTTTCATTTCAGTTTAATTATAAAACAATTATTTGTAAAAAAAATTGGTTCATAATAAAAAAATAATTGGAAGGAAACTAGAAAAGATACTCCAAAATCCCTCTGTCATAACTGCAATAATAAACCACTCTATATGTAAAACAAAGTTCAAATTTTTCTATTTGGTAGTTTATTCATAAATGTTCCTCAAACTTAGTGATTTTAACATGGGCAGCATAGGCACATCCGACTCCCCTTAAGGATATTGGTCTGCAATTTTGCAGGTCCATTCTTTCATCGTTCTTATATTCGGGAACAGCCCGTGCTTTTTCCCAGTCGATTAGGACTTCGCACTGGGCGAGAGATTGGCGATAAAAGCATCAGCACTAAGGTGACAAAAGCCATGGGATAACGACACGGGGATATACAGTGGTGTAGTATGGCGTTCACAAGGCATAAAACTGCAGTGTGTTGGAGAAGCTGTCATTTGTACTCAGGTGATTTACGTGAAAAGTTTCCGACGTGATTGCGGCCACACGACGGCAATTAACAGACACTGAGCGCGGAATAGTAGTCGCAGCTAGACGCATGGGACACTACATTTGGGAACCCATTAGGCAATTCAGTATCCCGCGATCCACAGTGTCAATAATGTGTCGTTATTACCAAATTTCGGGCATTATCTCTCACCACAGACGAGGCTCGAGTTGACGGCGTTCACTTAACAGCCGGGAGCAAAGGCTAACTTGACAATCAATACTGCGTGAAATAACAGTAGAAATCAATGAGGGACGTACGTCGAATGTATCCGTTAGGACAGTGGAGCGAAATCTGTCGTTAATGGGCTATGGTGGCGGACGTTCGACGGGAGTGCCTTTCCTAACAACACTACACCGCCTGCTGCGTCTTTCCTTGACTCGTGACCATGTCTGTTGAACCCTAGACGACTTATTTTTCCATACCTGAGTTTAATGTCGTTATTTGGAAGAAATGGTCTGTTAGTCCAACAACTTCAACACACTTTTCCTTGTTCATACACTACTGGCCCATTAAAATTGCTACACCAAGAAGAAATACATGGGTTGGGTTGTTTTGGGGGAAGCGACCAAACAGCGAGGTCATCGGTCTCATCGGATTAGCAAAGGACGAGGAAGGAAGTTGGCCGTGCCCTTTCAAAGGAACCATCCCAGCATTTGCCTGGAGCGATTTAGGGAAATCACGGAAAACCCAAATCAGGATGGCCGGACACGGGATTGAACCGTCGTCCTCCCGGATGCGAGTCCAGTGTGCTACCACTGCGCCACCTCGCTCGGTGAAGAAATACAGATAATAAACTGGTATTCATTGGACAAATATATTATACTAGAACTGACATGTGATTACATTTCCACGCAATTTGGCTGCATAAATCCTGAGAAATCAGTACCCAGAACAACCACCTCTGGCCGTAATAACGGCACTGATACGCCTGGGCATTGAGTCAAACAGAGCTTGGATGGAGTGTACAGGTACAGCTGCCCATGCTGCTTCAATTCGATGCCACAGTTCATCAAGAGTAGTGACTGGCATATTGTGACGAGCCAGTTGCTCGGCCACCATTGACCAGACGTTTTCTATTCGTGAGAGATCTGGAGAATGTGCTGGCCAGGGCAACAGGCGAACATTTGCTGTATCCAGAAAGGCCCGTACAGGACCTGCAACTAACGGTCGTGCATTGTCCTGCTGAAATGTAGGGCTTCGCAGGGATCGAATGAAGGATAGAGCCACTGGTCGTAACACATCTGAAATGTAACGTCCACTATTCAAAGTGCCGTCAATGCGAACAAGAGGTGACCGAGACGTGTATAGGCCATCGCGCCGGGTGATACGCCAGTATGGCGATGACGAATACATGCTTCCAATGTGCGTTCACCGCGATGTCGCCAAACACGGATGCGACCATCATGTTGCTGTAAACATAACCTGGAATCATCCGAAAAAATGACGTTTTGCCATTCGTGCACCCAGGTTCGTCGTTGACTACATAATTGCAGGCGCTCCTGCCTGTGATGCAGCGTCAAGGGTAACCGCAGCCATGGTCTCCGAGCTGATAGTCCATGCTGCTGCAAACGTCGTCGAACTGTTCGTGCAGATGGTTGTTGTCTTGCAAACGTCCCCATCTGTTGACTCGGGGATCGAGACGTGGCTGCACGATCCGTTACGGTCATGCGGATAAGATGCGTATCATCTCGACTGCTAGTGATACGAGGCCGTTGGGATCCAGCACGGCGTTCCGTATTACCCTCTTGAACCCATCTGTTCCATATTCTGCTAACAGTCGTTGGATCTCGACCAACGCGAGCAGCAATGTCGCGATACGATAAACCGCAATTGCAATAGGCTATAATCCGACCTTTATCTAAGTCGGAAACGTGATGGTACGCATTTCTCCTCCTTACACGAGGCATTACAAGAACGTTTCACCAGCAACGCCGGTCAACTGCTGTTTGTGTATGAGAAATCGGTTGTCAGCACGTTGTAGGCGGCTCCACCGGCGCCAACCTTGTGTGAATGCTCTGAAAAGCTAATCATTTGCATATCACAGCATCTTCTTCCTGTCGGTTAAATTTCGCGTCTGTAACCCGACATCTTCGTGGTGTAGCACTTTTAATGGCCAGTAGTGTATTTGCCGCCACATGGTCAATTACTGATACTATCTTTGTAGTAACCCTTGTTGTACGATTGACCAATGGGCACATGCCAAAACTCTAAAGGGTGTTTATGAGGGTGCCACTAGTTTCATTTATGATAATTATGTTTATGTATCTGTCTCCATACAAAATTACGTAAATTTTGGTAGTTGAGATATTACCTAGAACTTGTGTTAATTAACTGAAAAGTGGCCACACTACCACAGTAATATCGATACACAATCAAAATGATTACTTTCATGGAGATGTCAAGCCCTGTTTATACAATACCCGATATTTCAAAGAGTTTGTGTTCACTTAATGCACTAAGTTCATGTCTTGATTTGGCTGTGTTCCTTTTCTTATATAAATGCATTCCTCCACCCTCTGAAGTAGTCGCACAGTTAGAGTATGTCTTTTCATGCAGCGATAATACTACATATCACTATTCGCGCCGTTGTCACAAACTGATAGCAAAAGAAAGCTACGTCGAGTTTGCTAATTACTCAAAACTCAGATGAGCAATTATGGACACTCTCACCACAGCATCTTCTCGCAGAGTGGACTGATAACGAATGTTGCCGACGGCTGCGAGGGCACACTTCACCGGAGGAACTCTTTGCGCTATACTGGGACCGCTGCAAGTTGCTCCGCAAACGAAACGTTCGATTTTAATGAGCTCGTTTCGCTTTACGAGGTCTGAAAATTTTAAGACGCAAACTTTGAATCCCTGCACCCCCGGAGGACGTTTATAACTCGGTAACCCCAGTTCACCACCGGACAGTTCAACTGCTCGACACAGAGAGTATCAGTGCAAGACGTCCGTAAATACTTCGTGTTGCGAAATTAAATCGGCAGATATTTTTTAAGGAAACGAAATGCCAGTTGGTGGCACTACAATCGCTCTGCAGTCACATTGAAATGCCGGTTCTCTAAATTATCTAAATAGTATTCCTCTAAAAGAACATCGCCTTCTCTCCAGAGATTTCCATTGAGTTAAGGAGGCTTCTCCGTAATACTTGCATGTTGATCGAACCTACATGTAGCGAATCTAGTAACCCATCCGTTAATTCGCAGATGTACTGAAGTAAACAATATATTTTATCTCATTAACACCTGCTGCGTCTCACAATGACAATAAGTCTGATTTTGTAATACTTCCTTTGTACAGTTTTTGGCAGCCGGTTTATCTTCTGGGCAAAAAAAGCAGACCATGTGAATGTTATGCAAATTATCAACAACCGTGCTGCAATTCCATTTCTGGCCACAAGTTTCCTTACAAGGAGAAAAAAAACACTAATCGTGAAACAGAAAAAAAGGAAAAAAATAACAGACGGGGTACAGAAAGCACACAATCTAACATCGCACCTTAATTGTGACTTCACTTCATCCCATATTCGTTTTCCGACAATGCTATAGGTGTTCTGAAGATGTTTCTTGAGTCTTCAGAATTTGTACCAAATGTCTGTTCTCTTAGGAGTCATTCTTTCTGTGATTGGGTCATAAAAGTAAAGTGTGCAGTCGCGCTTTGTATTTTTCCAGTTTTTGAATGTATCATTTGTGTGAATTTTATTACGTAGAGCTCTTTTTTATAATAGGAATTATATACTGCGTAAGACATTTTTCTCTACTCTTTGTAAAACCTCTACCAAATATCTCTCAACTACACTTGCTATTAAGGAGACTAAAGTATCTAATGTTATCAGTCTCCTTTTCACCCACCAGGACGGAATCAGTACAACCTGTGAAAAAAGGTTCTAAATGTTCATGTAGTGTGAATGCGAACCAGAGCCAGTGCGCCTCCCTGTGTCTTGAAAGTGAGCGCTTTGTTATTTTGTTTTATTTATTTTTTAAGGTTACTCGGACTTGGCGCTTTACTTGCCTTAATCACTATCTTGCGATTAAATATTACAAAACTACTGATAAGAAAAGAAATTTACATGTTTCAAAATGCACTGGTGTCCAAACCGCTATTTCCCCGCCACGTTTCTGATTCAAGATATAATCATACAAACGGTTAACAGATAGGCTATCAGTACGGTCGTGTTGTGCACGGAAGATGGCATTCCGGTCAACGGACAACCACGCCAATGATGATGTTAGAGCACCTACCAATCGGGATACTGTTTTCCGTGTAGTCTCACATCCAAAGTGGTTCAAATGGCTCTGAGCTCTATGGGACTTAACTTCAGAGGTCATCAGTCCCCTAGAACTGAGAACTACTTCAACCTAACTAACCTAAGGACATCACACACATCCATGCCCGAGGCAGGATTCGAACCTGCGACCGTAGCCGTCACGCGGTTCCAGACTGTAGCGCCTAGAACCGCTCGGCCAACCCGTCCGGCAGTCTCACATCCACAGTCGCTGTGTACACACTCACAGACGGTGTAGCATGGCACAGAAGAAACGCCCACCAGACTCTGAGGTGGAGGGACATGGGAAGACTTGAAGCAGGACAGTCGCAAACTTATGTGGCCCCATGGCTTAATGTGCATCGCTCTGTAGATTCTCAGATGAGGCGACGGTTTATAAAGACCGAAATTGTATCCCGGAGACCAGGACAGGGCCGGCCACGTGTGACATCAGAAAGAGTGGACCGTTATTTGGCTGTAACGGCACGACGGTACAGCCTTACTACTGCACTGCAACTGGCATATGACCTCGCAGCATTCCCTGCATGTGTTGCATCGTGGCAAACGTTACACCGAAGGCTTCAGCAGAGTGGCTTTCATTGTTGGAGGCCTGCTGTCTGTTTACCTCTGGCGTGTCTCCATAGAAGGGAACGTCTAGAATGGAGCTGTCAACATGCCACCCGGACGATCGAACTGTGGACCAATGATCTTTTCACAAATGAGTCCAGATTTGGTCTGGAGAGTGATTCTTGGCGGATTCGCATCTGGAGGGTACGTGGAACACTATTTCGGGACTCAAATATTGTGGAAAGAGACTGATATCGAGGAGGATCCCAAATGGCGTGGATAGGGCTTATGTTGACTACTAGAACACATCTTTACGAAATTGTACTGCTGAATCGGCAAGGTTTAACTGCTATCAGTTATCGTGACGAGATCTTCAGTCCTCAGGTGCGGTTGTTGCGAGGTGGTGTGCATTCAGACTTTGACGAGAATGCTCGACCTTGTACGGCGTATGGGGCGTGGCTTGCTCACCCTCCCGATTTGAATTCCATCTGGGATGCACTAGGGAGGCGGGTTACATCGCTTCAGCATCCACCAACCACTCTCCAAGACTTGCGAGCAGCTCTGCAGGTAGAATTGGCGTTATTGCCTCAACGTGAGATTGATTACATCATTCACAGCATTCGCCGTCTTCAGTCCTGTACTAATGCCAGAGGTGCTCACACCCTATACTGAGCGCATTAATCAGTTGTCAGAATGTGTGTGCAAGTCCGCCCAGTTGGAAAAAACGAAGAACATTTTTGTCTACCGTTATGCGAGTTGCGGTTGTTTAAGTTCTGTATTCTTTACATCGTTTCTACTTTTCTATCGCCAGTTTATACTGTTTTGTGGAAAAATAAATGGCCGCGCAGGATTAGCCGAGCGGTCTAAGGCGCTGCAGTCATGGACTGTGCGGCTGATCCCGGTGGAGGTTCGAGTCCTCCCTCGGGCATGGGTGTGTGTGTTTGTCCTTAGGATAATTTAGGTTAAGTAGTGTGTAAGCTTAGGGACTGATGACCTTAGCAGTTAAGTCCCATAAGATTTCACACACATTTGAACATTTGAAAAATAAATGCAGCCTTGTAAAATTCCTGTTTGTTGTTTTAAATCAGGACACCAGTGTAATAATCATAGTTCTTACACGAAACAGCACTTATTCTAAGATTAACTTTCAGCCATTGACTAGAAATTACAGAATACAGGAAACTATTTTGTATGGGTCTTTTCTAGTTATACACTGTAAAAGTAATAACATAAAACTTCTTTATTTAGTATACGAAACTGGAAAAAACTAATTCTAAGATGCTCCTGGTGCACGAAAACGAATCGGCGACCACTCGTTTTGAAGACACGGGTTGGGGACGTGCCTTCGGAAATCGAACACCGTGCCTTGGATGATTGTGAGAATATAGCTTCTGCTGTCAACCCCGCTCACAGGGAAGGTTCCAACTGCGGGGCAGGTTGTAAGAGATGGTCCCTAGGTAGCTATCAAAAGTGAGCTGTATTTAACGTGTCATCTCATTACGTGTTGTCGTGTTAGCAAAAATGTCCCAAAATCGATCGCGTTCTTGGGTCTATTTCTGAAAAGATAAACGACGGCCATAACCTTTGCCAGGAGATTGCATGCATCTTTGATGGTGGAGAATGTCTCGCCCTACAGAGGAACATACTGGGGACGATCATGTGTGTTGGCATCCGGTGATAAGGGCCCAGTATGTTCTGGAGAAGGCGCTATACGTCCGCCGCCGCGCTGCACAGGCGACGGCGTTCTTCTGCGTCGTCCACATTACATCTCAGTCAGAGGGGGCTGCCCGCCAGAGCGATGGCATGGAGCTTGTGTCGCGTCGAATATTTACCGGTAACGACGATGTACCAGGAGGCACTCGTTTCCGCGGTGAAGTATGGTTGATGAATTGCGCGCCACACCACCGGACACCTGACCTGTTAGAGACGTCCGTCGACAGGGTGAGTCCGCATTAAGAGGTGATACATATCTCGCGTAGTGCGAGCCCAAGTGCAGGGAAAGTTTTCATGGATACAACTGTATCCCAAAAGGAAAAGTTAGATGGTAGCACTGATGCAATGTGGACTAGGGCGATCGGCGGTTGACTTGAACAAGGTGAGAGTTCGTCAACAGAAACTCCAGTGATACTGTTGAGACTGTGATTCCATAACTTCAGGACTGTACGGACTTAAACCTGGTAAGGGATCCGTGATCCCACGAACATAGATATTAGTATCCAACACCCAGGTCGATAGCAGACAGGAGTCGATTGTCGAGCACTGCAGGAGGCAGTGAGATTAGTGTCGAGTGAGAGCAGTACTAGGAAGTCTCGCAAAAATTAGAATGGCGGTCGAGCTGAGTACGATGTCAATTGCGGATGTGCCGAGTGAGGAATAAATTGTAAATTCCTGTGTGTGACAAATGAGCGAATCCCCCTGATCGTCGTGGGGTTGACCCTCATCAATACCGATTCGCGAATGATAAAAAACCAAAAGTGACAAGTGCCGAATTACGTGTTTCGCGTCAACCACGTCGGCCAGCAACAACCATGGATTGCAGTGAGGATTGTTGTGAATGTTAACCATCATCATTGCGTGTGACGAAGTACTTAAAGTCAGCAACCAATTACAGATGTAACCGTAATTAAACGTGTAAGGCGAAGGTAGCAACTGCCTCAGAATTTGTGAGTTAATAGAAAATACAAATCAGTTTGTATATCGCAATCTTTGTGGTCTTTAATAATAGAAAAACTTTCAATCATCAACTATTCCGTCTCAGAACAGCCGCACTCTGTTGAAATACCCTCGAAAACACAGCAGAAAAACCGATGGCCTTTCATCCATTAAGCACACGGTCATATATTTATAATGATTAATTGTTTGGCGGCTTCGGTAAATCACACAAAACCCAATAAAGGACATAACGTTCGTGTATCAACCTGTAGCGGGCACACTGACATTCACCGGGGCGAGACAGTTCTTCGCTTGGGGATTGTGAAGGTGTCTTACTTCACCTTGAAAATGTGACCGGTACAGACAAAGCAACCGAAGGCCGCTTGGATCCGACGTGCCATCACTGTACAGACAGGTTAAAATTTGTGCGGATGTGTTATGCAGTATACCGTATAAATGTTAATAAACTATACCTTTTTTAACAAGTCCACCGCTAGCAATAACTGACTTCGAACGCCCATCCTGAAGATCTGAAGAACACGTCGCAAGGTGAACGCCGTGGCGCGAAGGATGTCTCGAGTAAAAACTATTCCTAGACATCGTAGAGTCTCCGTCGTCCTGAACGGAGCCACACTTTCGGGAGTCCATTTCCAGTGGTCATCGACCAGGGTTTGGCGACGTTCATATGGCTGCCAGCACCGCCCTCGATATGTTCGACCAACTGTGTTGCCTCTTGGGCCTCATCATTGGTAGATACGATAAAGACGAGATCGTTTGCATAGGCTAGGCATTTTGATGTGTGTCCTCGCATAGTGATACCCGATAAACGTCTTGCAGGCCGCGGAGAAGCGGTTCTTGTGCAGTGGCGTACATGATCGTTCATAAGCCACAACTCTGTTGGACTGACGGTGCGATCGATATTGGTGTCGTCATCCGTCCATTGACCATGACCCTCGACGAAGCGTCACAAAGAAGCCGCATGATTAAGAGGACGAGGGCAGGTGGGACAGTCATTCGTTCCAACACCTTCGCGAGGAAGGTGTGGTTCACGCGATCGAATGCCTGATAGGAACCGGCGAAAATCATCGTTCTGTGCTGTAGACAGACTGTTGCAGTGGCAATGAGGTCTCTATAATCACATAGCGTTGATCGTGCATTAGTGCCTCCGCCTAAGGACGTCTGTGCAGGTGACAGGACCTGATGCACGACTGATCTGAGACGCATCGTGAGGAGGCGTGTAAAAATCTTAAAATCTGAGTTGAATAATTTGCCTAGAGCTGCCATGTCGCGTGCCTCCAGAGGGTTTGGTTATGGGAATAATTAGACCTTCCAGAAATTCCGGGTGGTGCCGGCGTCGCTGGCGACAGTAGTTCCCGGTACATTTCGTACATTTCCCTCCATCGCGGCAACATTAAATCCTTGAATGTCCTATAAAATTCTAAGGAAAGGCCGTCTGGTCCTGGTGATCAATTGAGAATCCGCATAACCAGTGCATCAACAATGTTTTCAGTGGAGATGTTTGCTAAGGGAGGATCCACCCCGTGGCCATCAGGGGTACGATGAATCATCTGAAACATGTCTGTAAGTAGCTCAACGTTAGGATCTTCTTCATGAAAAAAGCGACGATAGTGACCTTCGAAAGCTGCTGCGTTGTGCGCTTGTGATACTAACTGTCGACCGCCAGGCAAATCTAAAGAATGGATCTGAGCTTGTCGTTTTCGCCTGAGGTCTGCGACGACATGCTGTATTGAGTGCGTTTCTCCGTTGTTGATGCTGTCTTGGAACCGCACATGGACAATTATGCCTTCCAAGAGGAGCCGTATAAGGGCCAATACCGTAGCCTTGACGCGTTGAGTCCCCAAGTGTGGACGAGTGTTGTGTGAGGTGTTCTTCGCAAGATTCCCGTGTGGTCGTGACCATTCGTCGACATTCCAGTTCCTGTAAGTAGGCAACGTCAAGTTTCCGTGGGGCACGACTGCATCGTATTGGTTATCGTCGGATTCTGATCGTGCACACATAAACACTATGGTCTGAGAAAGTTGAAGGCCATCTTTCCGCCTTCAGAACGTGTGAAGCGAGAGGAAAAGTCACGTAGAGGCGATCCAGTCGACTGGCTAAGTGGCTCGTGACGTATGTATAGGCCAGACGACCGCTATGTACCATCTCCCAGATATCTAAATGACAGAGTCGACGTACTAAGTAATGGAGTTCGGGACAGGTGGTGAAAAATTGGTATGGGTCCTTCCTCGCAAGAATACAGTTGAAATCTCCACCCATAATTATGTGCTCATATCTTCTTAAGAAAATTGAGTGATTGTTTCAAAATAATCGCTTTCGTCGTTGGTCTGTACCGTATGGCGCATAAACATGCGCTAGTCTGATTCCGTGTACTGTTAGTCTCAGCCCTCGTGCTGGCTGCAAGTAAGTGACGTCTACCACTGCAAGGCCGTCGCAGACCATAGTCGCTGCTCCACTATCTCCGTTGCCGGCCGGGGTGACATGCTGTATAACCACAAAAATCGGATCACGTCTCCGTTCGTAGTTATTGGAATATGGCAATGTCAAAGTCGCGTGAGTGTAACGCCTCGCGTAACTACTGAAGTTTAACGTAGGAAATTGGTGGTGGCAACACGTTTCCGTGCGCGCTCATATCGGGAAGAACGAATGTAGTATTTTCCATCTCCTTGTCACGCCCGGTTCACCGGACGGTCTTTGGCATTTCTGGGTCTGCTGGGGGTTCAGGAAGCCCGAAACGGGGCAGTGTAGTCCAGGCAGCGCTGATGGAGGAAGCACCGTTGGCATCAAGGTGTTTGTGCTGGCGACTTGGGAAACGTAGCTGCTGGGGTCTTCAGGGCATTGCTGTGTTCCGAGGTCACTCAGTAAATTTTCCAGTACACGGCAGGGATGGGTACTGGGAACAAATCACGTGACTCCACCTTGGAATCATCTGGTGGGTGGGTGACCACCCTAGAAGCACGACTCTTGACTCTGCCGTCGATGTAATCTTCCTCTTCTTGCGTCATTTTGGTGACCCTTGTTCGCAGAGATGCAATTTAGAGTCAGACAACGGGATGGAGCCGCTTCGTGCAGGAAAGAAGGTGGCAGTAGGCACATCCATGACATCAGGAGCCATATCACCTTCACTTCTGTCTCGTTCTTAATCCGCCACCGGGATCTCCGGGAGAGGGTCCGGCTGCTGTTGTAGGCGGTCAGTCTCATCTCGTCTGGTCGTTGCGGATTGTGAAAGATCGTGTAGAAGTTTCTGTGCAGGTGTCTGGAGGGCATCAGGTCTCAGTGCCGCTGCGTAGGTGCTGGAAGGGATGTCATACTTGGAAGGTAGAAGCTCGTTGATGCGCAGCTGCTAATTCTGCGTTGGAAGCATTCATTACGCACATGTCCTTCTTTACCAGATCCAAAAAATGGTTCAAATGGTTCTGAGCACTATGGGACTTAACTTCTGAGGTCATCAGTCGCCTAGAACTTAGAACCACTTAAACCTAACTAACCTAAGGACATCACACACATCCATGCCCGAGGCAGGATTCGAACCTGCGATCATAGCGGTCGCGTGGTTCAAGACTGTAGCACCTAGAACTTCTCGGCCACTCAGGCCGGCTTTACCACATCCAGAACAGGTCTCTGGCTGCGCATCGTATATGACTAGGGACGGGCAACAACAGTGAGGAGGTAGGACGGGACATATTTTTTTTTCTCAATGCAGACTTGCCGCATTCCGTTCAAAGGTACGTATATAGTGAAGTGTGGACATTTCTCTGCTACATGGCCGCGCGGAGTGGCCGTGTGGTTAGAGGCGCCATGACACGGATTGCGCGGCCCCTCCCTCCGGAGGTTCGAGTCCTCCCTCGGGCGTGAGTATGTGTGTTGTCCTTAGCGTAAGTTAGTATAAGTCAGTTTAAAGCAGTGTGTAAATCTAGGGACCGATGAGCTTAGCAGTTTTGTCCCTTAGGAAGTCACACAGATTTGTACATTTCCGCCACATGCCCTAGTACTGTTCCATAAGGGCGCAGTGCCGCCATCACGTCTTCTGTCGGCATTTCTAGCGGAAGCTCGGAGTTACCTGTCGAGCATAATCCCATGATGGAATGTTCGACAGTTACTGGGCCAAAATGGTCGCACATGTTATTACGAAAAGGTGACCTTCAATGTAGTTTTTCGGTAAGAGGTGGCCATAATGTTGCTGATAGTAACACGTGCTTATACCGCTGTGAAGTAAACAACAGCGAGGCACACGCCGCTGTGAGGACGTAAACAGCTGGGTCCACACCGCTTTGCCACGTACGGCGAACAGCGCTTCAGCGCTCGCGGGTGTCAGGGAAGGCCAGCTCTCAGAGCGGATAAGGCACTCAGTAAATAAAATAGTGACACATGGAAGTTCATAACTTTGTAAATAATAGACAAGCTGATAACGGTTCAACTTACTCAAGAGCAATGGCTTCTGCACGAAAGAACCGTATATCATACTCTATGGACGACCTACGGCATTATCTGTTGACTATATTATGAGGGCGGTTTAGAAAAGTAATGCCTCCGAATTTTTTTATAAATAAATCCTGTAAAACTTTTTAAATAAAACAAATGTTATCAGCATTCAACGTATTAATACTTCATGTCTACATATTTGTAGCTATCTGCCGCGAGAGGGCTCCAAACTGCGGCGTGTAATATGGCCATGTGCAACGCCGCCATGTCGGTGCGTGAGAAACAGCGTACTTTCCCTGTAGCACCGTCATCTTCGTGGTGTAGCAATTTTAATGGCCAGTAGTGTACATGATTTAGCGTAGTATATTACTCATCTACCTAGTGAGCAAGTGAGCTGGATTCCAATCCCGACCTTCGTACAGATTTTCATTCATCGCTTCGGGCTGCATATATACATTAAGGTGTTTGAGACTTGGAAAGCTCTCTGGAAGCATATAGTTCCCTCTCATTAACTTCAGGTATTTATAAAACCCTGTTTGAATATGGGCGATGGCGCTAGTATGATAAATAAACCGTGAACTTTAACTTTACATTTTTGATGAAACTGGAAAAAATCGAGACTGTGTGAATTTAATAAACTACTACTCGATTCCTAGGAATCACTCACTAGTTTAACACAGGATTTTTTTTCCGTAAGTATGGCGCAATTCTAGCGCGGTAATCTTGATTGTCATATAAGATAAATGCTTACCTTTTCTTTCCACATTTCCGGTTTCTTCCGATTGTGCGAAATTTTGAGCCACTGTCGTATGTACGCCTTACTGGTGGCTACTGGAGGCCGAGGTTAAATTTTTCCTAACAGTTGGGTCGCCGTCATCTGGTGTTTGAAATGGGCGGACGGCGCCGGCGGCTGACAACAGTGATTGATGGGGGCGGCGCCGCGCGCCGTGCGCCGGACAGCGCGGACGGCGGCTACTGCCGCCCCCGCCGCCCCCAGCGCCGGCCATGCTGATTAATAGTCGCTTCCCGTGCGCCTGTGCCCCGGGGGCGGACGGGGCCAGCTCATTCCTTCCCCTTCCGGTCGCTCTTCAATCGCGGCGCTTCCGCCCCCGAGCTGTCCAGAGCGCCGCTTCGCCCGACCCCGGACTCCCCCTTCTTTGTATTGCAGATGTGCGACCTTTTTTACTGATCTTCGGATCATCTGCTTCGCTGGCTCCTACTGTCTACGTCGGCTTTGTGCCTAGTCCGCTGCCGATTATTCCCGGAGGGGAGGAAAAAAGGAGTCCCTCTCTGCAGAGAAGGATTCGACGAACGGAAACTGTTGCCCTAAAGGAAGCGTGTTCTGCACAGAATTTACGATCTGTTTACAAGCTACTGTAATATTCAGAAAAAGTGACATCATGTAACATTGTCAAATGGTTCCAATGGCTCTGAGCACTATGGGACTTAACATCTATGGTCATCAGTCCCCTAGAACTTAGAACTCCTCTCTCTTTGGCTCCCACTGCTCCTGTCTTCATCCATCTCTCCATCTCCCTCTTTCACTACCATTCTCTCACTGTCTATCTTTTTCTCCCATTGGCACTGTCCCCTCCCTCTTCCACCGTCACTGTCTCTCTGGTATTCTCTAACAGCACAAAAAGCACGAATACGTCCGTATGGCAAAAATTTTTATGGGGAAGACGGAATGAGATTATAGGCATCTACTTTCTCACCTTTCTGTCAGAATCTTTTAAAGTGAATCCTATTCGACTTCTCTGTGCTCCGAAAGGTTCCCTTCTTTACGCCACTACAACAGCGCGTCTTGCTTATAGAAAAATTAAAAATGCCTCTGAGCACTGTGGGACTTAATTTCTGAGGTCATCAGTCCCCTAGAGCTTTGAACTACTTAAACCTAACTAAACTAAGGACATCACACACATCCATGCCCGAGGCAGGATTCGAACCTGCGACCGTAGCGGTCGCCCGGTTCCAGACTGTAGCGCCTAGAACCGCTCGACCACTCCGGTCGGCTATAGAAAAATAATTATATGTCAGTAAAGTATTGACAGTTTATTTACATACTTCGACACACGTATATACTTCGGCAAGTATAAACAACAAATCAGTATCGAGAATATAATGTTAACACTAAATTGTTTTCTTTAAACTTTTTCCGGATACTTCACTCATTCATCGAAAACGCAGTCCTTTCAGTTTTACATTATTTTTGGCAGTCGTTTTAAGTTATTTTCAGTTATTTTAAGACAATTTTTAGCCTATTTCTTGTCAATGCAGTATGACTATGCCTATATTTGTATAGACTTGAAGAGCCCATTATGCAGAGGCAGCGCGTCGTAGAGTTTTACTGACTACAAACATAGTTTGGTGACCTCAGAACCCTTGCCATGACTAGAACTCATGCCACGCATTCACTATATCGGTTGAAACCACATTTAAGCCTCAGACCAGATACAACGTAAGTTATCCAAGAATATCATCTGAAGTAAATATGGTAAAAATGTCGACAATGTGCCATGAATAGAAATTAAACGCGTGGCCATCTCCTCAATATACACTTTTCGTACCCCAAAACCCTGGCTTTTCGGGGTTTTCTCAAGAACCTTCCATGAACAAATGGTGCTTTTCTTAGCAGCTTAAGGTTCATCCCAGAGTACACCTAATGCAAAAGAACCGATTTGTTCAATTTGTCTAGGTTCGAGAAAGTGCGTAATGTTTAAATTTTAAACCTGCACTGTAACATTCTTCCGATAAGCATGTAAATGGTGGCCAGGACAAGAGCTATCCAAACCACTTGACCCTTTATCTATGTGCTTAATAGAACTAGAGATACGACTCCTCCCCACCCCTCCCTCCCCTCCTGAAAAATCACATTTGCGCGCTATGATTTTTGAAACACATTGGTATATTGCAGTACCGTACAAGGACCGATACCAATAGAGTACAAACAGACCAACAGAAAAGAGTTTTATCGGAGCGGTGAAATAATGTAGTTAATTATAGCCTACAGTATGATGACATTTGGAGCAGACTGAATACTAGTAGATTAAAAAATAAAATCCGGGAAAACAGAAAGAAATAGAATGACCACATTAAAAGATTGAGCAGCCAAAGATTACCTCTCAAAGCAATATGTATAATGGCGAAGGTAGAATAAATTAAAGAAAACCGAGAAAATTAGAAGTGTCATAACAAGAAAATGTGTAATGCCTGAAGCTTGTGTAACACGAAAACCAAACAATGGAATGACCTTCTTTTTCAGTATAAAGCGGAGCAGCCACTAGCACTGTGATATAGGTAATAACTTGCATCACCCAGCCAACTACATTTGGATGTTTACGCTATTTTTGCGGATTGCCGACTTACATGATAACAGCATGATTTTCCGGGCTCAATTTTTATGTTTCGTGTGACATATTCCTGCACAAAAATTATCGAGTGCGTATGATTCTGCATATAGACATATAGTCTATTTATTAAGCACGTCCTACACAATTATAGAAATTTTACTAGTTTCTCTTTTTTGTTCAAAAATAATTTATTATTAGTAAATGTACCATCTTTCAACATAATACAGACATATTAAGATCAATTAGCGCATATAAATGCCGGTTGTTTACGGCACAGTATATAAATTTCACAGTGATTTGTGTATTTTTTTTCTTTTTGATCCTGAAGCTACAGCATCATAACCACCACTAGCTTAATCGTCTTCTTCTGCTTCTGCGCCTTCTTCTTCATTTTAGGATTCCGTGCCTCAGTCTGTAAAAACAAAACCATTATAGAATCGCTTCGTTGTCCATCTGTTTGTCTGTCTTTCTCTCCAACCGTTAAGAACCCTTTTTCTCAGGAAGGATTAGACGTATCAAATTCAAATTTATGTCACATATTAAGATCTGTGGGCTCTTAGCAATGTCCAAATTGTAAGCTTCAAACTCAACGCACTCAAGAAATACGCCATTTATGTCACATATTTCGATACTCGAAAACTCTGTCATCTAAACCTGTAGGGTAGTTTCTGTTGACCTAGAATCGTGGTAAAAAGCAAGGTTTCACGGTACAAGTAAAGGAGAAAATCATAAAATTCTTTATTTGTAATTATATGACACGAAAAAAATATTTCTTGGCATTTTTTATCCGTCCGTTTGTTTATTCGTCTGTACGTTAAGACACTTTTACTCTGGAACAGCTTGACGTACCAAGTTCAAATTTATGTCATGTACTAAGATTTACGGTTCCTTCGTGGTGTAGAAAGTTTAAGCTTCTAAGTCAATGCAGTCAAGATGTACGGACATTTACGTCACATATTTTGATATCGGAAACTCGCTTATATAAACGTATAGAGTACTTCTCTTTGACCTAGAGTCATGAAATTTGGTAATAAGCGAAGTTTCACTTAACTTGACAGTATCAATGTCGATAATAGGCAAAAATTATCAATATCCTCAATTCCAGGAATAGATAAGCTGTCTATATACTTAATTAAGTTTGTGCGGAACTCTTTGCGCACGAATGCTGCTCGCACCTGGTCAACTTTTTCAGTATCTTCACAGCCATCACCTTGGCTATTTTACTTCTTCGATGTATTTCTGTCACCACCTTCTTTCTCAGAAACTAATTCTGCTTCTTCTCCGTTCACGACACAGTCACTTGCTTTCTTACAAGTTTCATTGAATGGCTGCTTAAAACTATCAGTGGCAGTGACTATGCGATAGTAATACACTGACGTAGCAAAGTGAGCTATGTGGTCCACCTCAGCTGCCTTATTTGTTTCATTTCTTTTTTCTTTAAACGCATCTTTGCATATCCTGTGTCCATTAAGAAAGGTAAAAACACTAAATTCATTCGAGTAAGCCAGAAGCAACCGCCAACTAGACATAAAATCCAGTTGCAACATTCTTATTTCTGCTTTTTCTTTTTTCCACATTTTTCCATCTCATATTTTCATTAATTCCACTGCTGAAATATAGTCTGCATGGTTTTGAGTCTATTTAGCCTATTTCCTTAGTAGATGTGCCTGAGTTGAGTCGTGTACTCTGCAGCTCGGATGTGACCGCTCTTCCATGTCACTGGTTACGTAATGCAGTCTATGTCCTACCAGATGTGTCCAGGTATTTTTCTTGGTTATGGGATAGCAGTTTTCCCCTGGTTGTGG
Organism: Schistocerca piceifrons; assembly: GCF_021461385.2. Lineage (NCBI taxonomy): Eukaryota > Metazoa > Arthropoda > Insecta > Orthoptera > Acrididae > Schistocerca > Schistocerca piceifrons. The sequence goes on from NC_060141.1 coordinate 88,633,748, forward strand.
TGCCGTAGGGAAACCCAGTAGAAGACTTTTGTGGCCAAGGAGACGTAGCAATTTTAAATATGGCAGACCTAAGATCGGCTGCCGGCCGGAGTGGCCGTGCGGTTCTAGGCGCTACAGTCTGGAACCGAGCGACCGCTACGGTCGCAGGTTCGAATCCTGCCTCGGGCATGGATGTGTGTGATGTCCTTAGGTTAGTTAGGTTTAATTAGTTCTAAGTTCTAGGCGACTGATGACCTCAGAAGTTAAGTCGCATAGTGCTCAGAGTCATTTAAGATCGGCTATAAAGGGAAACATTTATGAAAACTATTTAATTCTGTAGTAATTTTAATCTGCCTCCATAAATTTTCTTAGTGATCCCAAAAAAAAACTTGAATATTGGTCATATCTATAATAGTTTGGGATTTATTGTTAAAAGCGAAATTAGCAAGTTTTGGAACAAAGATCTGAATGCTAAAATCTGAACAGTTTGGTCTATCTTAACGATCGACATTTCATAAAGAAGCGCATCATTAAAATGACAGATGTTGTAAATATCAACTCTGTAACTCTGTTTGTTTAAAAGGCACAGTAAATTTAAATTATCAGTATTTTCAGTTAAGCATCAGATCTTCATTTCCTCCACTCAAAATACTTTGAACGATGACAGCATGACACCCTATTGAATCATTAGACAATATAATATTTGTTGTAAAATTTAGTGCATAATGGTTACTTTTGTTCTTTGTTTATTTATCAGAAATCACATTGGTTCAAGGCTACTAGCCGTGGCGTTCAAAGCTAAGAAGGAAATTGTATTGGTTATATGTAAAAGAATTTAACGTCTATTATGTAATGGACATTATTGTTATTTTATTTAGAACGTGAAAGTGGTCAAGCTTTGATTATTTAAATTTGTTAAAATGTGAAGTAGTGTAGAGTAAGCTGTAGCCAATCAGATGGACGACTTCAGGAAAGAGAACAGCGCTTGTCAGTTGAACGAAGATGTTCGGCTCGCGGGAAATGCGGCCGGAAAGTTCGGCTGGAGACACCAAAGGTTACAGTTCGGACTGATACGCGAAAGCGGACAGTCGGTCTTTAGGCTGCTAGGAAGTGAAACGACTTAGAAAATTTCGCGTTGTGTGGTATCGCGGGACTTAGTCTGTGACGGTTGAGCAGCCCCGCGCCTAGTGTAAAGTCAAACTTTCCGCATATTTAATGAGGTGGAGTTATGAACTTGTATTTCGCGATGAGATTATGAATGATCGACCTGTGTCAAATGGATATGCGCTCGAGTGTAACAGTAACTGTAAATATAACCACTTTCGCAATTAGTTTGCCTTGTGAATAAGCATTATTCTAACCAAATCGCAACTGTGTGGCCTACATCATTTATGGGTCGTTAATTTAGTTCCCGATATTACTATTACTCTTATTATATATCATATTAGCTTCATACAATTTCGCAAACTTGCCATCAGCCAGACAATTTAATCAAAGGGTCACAAGTGTGTAATTTAGGGCGTGTAATGCGACACGTCCTGGTCAACCCCTAGACGAGTTTGAGCCAAGACGTTTCGACGAACAGGAACCCCATGTGAACCCGAACATCTTTGGGATATTAGCTCGCAATGTGCTGCCTTGTTTTTGCTCAAATCAATATCAAATTCTTACAGCACCATTCCCACATGACCTTATTCCCTCCACAGGCGTATCTCTGTGGCAGGCTTTCGATAAAATTACACGCTCTACAGTTCCAACAAATATATTCTGTGAAGTTTTTCTTTTTGTTGGTTTGTTTCTTTGACTATTTGGTAGCACGTTAATGTTGCTGCTTCTAGCACCCTTGGATGGTATTTTTACTTCTATCCGGTTAACTCTTCCAGTGCTCTTCATTATCTGGTTTATTTGGGCGGTGATTCGATCTCACAGTATATTTGTTTTCGGCCTGGAGTAGCTACTTTGCCGTAGCAACATTATGATGTGATCCGCCTCGTGACGTATTTTCCTCTAAATTTGTTGATGCTTGAATATTGTCCAGCTTATATGTCTTCATGACCCCACTCAACGCACTGTCCTGGTATCTGCGGCACAGCTTCATTACTCTCTGCATCAACAGGGCCTCGCATTTTGTTTGTACATATGTTAACCCAAGGCACCCTTTCTCTCTGATGGGAGGTTTGCATCATTTATCCCCACCTTAAACGTTGTACCCCTCCAGATATACTACCCTATTGCAGCCATTATTTTTCTAGCTACACTTACTGCTATGCAACAAACCTCTTACGATTTCTCCGCCAAGGGGATTCGCAGCACTACGTCAGCTATGCCAATGTCGAGGGATTACAGCGAGATTCTGACAGCGAAATACACAGAAAATTGCAGACATTACTCGTCTGCAACCTCACAGCCAGCATACCATATGTAGCTTGTGCCACAAAAACTGTTTTACACTGGGAATACGGAAAAAAGCCATGGCTCGCTTTGCTACAGTGGCGTTGCAGCGAGGTACGGTAAAAAGAGTATCTAAAGCTACCACCCGAGACCTGAAGTCATAACCGAGAGCTCGCCACACCATGACGCCAGAAGTAACTCCGCTATATATAATTGCGTAGGCTTTGAACAATATGCACGGGAGGATACAGTTCACGCTGGAAGTAGAAAAGAAGAGCTAACACTATAAAGATTCGTGCTATTGAAGCATCAATAACGGGAGAAGTAATCGAAATGAAATTTCACAATTTGAGAGGTTATGTGACGTTGTGTCAGTGATTACAAAAACGTGTCAAATTTTCAAAGAACTCAATCAGTAAGACGTTCCATCCACTCTCTCTGAAACCATGCACTGATTCTGTTTTCCAGGGTGTCACAAAACCGGTGTAACCTCTCCTCTGGCAAGCCGTCTCACAAGTGTTGTAACTAGATGTTGATATCCTCGGTACTGGCGGGGCGAAGTTGACGCCCGAGATGGTCCACTATCGGGAACAGGACTGGGGTATTGCTGGCCACTGCAGTTCTTCAACATCACGCAGACATTTTGTTAGGACGCACGGCATGAGAGGACGAGCATTGTGCTGTTGAAAATAGCAACATCAAATTATCGCAGGTGAAACACCACGTGAGAACGCAGGACGTGCACGATGTAGCATTGTGGCGTCATAGTTCCCTCAACCACCACCACTCGAGACCTGAAGTCATACCCGAGAGCTCATCAAACCATGACGCAGGAAGTAACTCAGCTATGTCTCTCCAAAACGTTGAAGGCATGGGACCTTTTCAGAGGCCACTATTGTATTCGTCGGCAATAGTCATCTGAAATAGTGCAGCACCAAAATCAATCGCGGAACGCAATGCAAATTCATTCACCAGCAGGCCATACTTCCCGATCCAGGCACCGCTCCAAACGCAGCCGTTGCTGTTGTTCTATTAACGGCAGCATAAGCATGGGATGGTAATTTCGTAGTCTGGCTGCTGCTAACCTCCGACAAAGATGTCGGATGACAATATGTTTTGAGAGTCCATTACCTGTTCTCTGATCGTAGACGCACATGTGAAGGGGTTAAGGTGTGCCAGGTGCATAATACGGCGAATGCCGGTCTTCATTTTGTGGTGCTCATACGTGGTCGACCGGAACCTTGATAACGAATATTTGTGCCCTCACATTTACATCTACATCTACATCTACATGATCACTCTGCAATTCACATTTAAGTGCTGGCAGAGGGTTCATCGAACCACAATCATACTATCTCCCTACCATTCCACTCCCGAACAGCGCGCGGGAAAAACGAACACCTAAACCTTTCTGTTCGAGCTCTGATTTCTCTTATTTTATTTTGATGATCATTCCTACCTATGTAGGTTGGGCTCAACAAAATATTTTCGCATTCGGAAGAGAAAGTTGGTGACTGAAATTTCGTAAATAGATCTCACCGCTACGAAAAACGTCTTTGCTTTGATGACTTCCATCCCAACTCGCGTATCATATCTGCCACACTCTCTCCCCTATTACGTGATAATACAAAACGAGCTGCCCTTTTTTGCACCCTTTCGTTGTCCTCCGTCAATCCCACCTGGTAAGGATCCCACACCGCGCAACAATATTCTAACAGAGGACGAACGAGTGTAGTGTAAGCTGTCTCTTTAGTGGACTTGTTGCATCTTCTAAGTGTCCTGCCAATGAAACGCAACCTTTGGCTCGCCTTCCCCGCAATATTGTCTATGTGGTCTTTCCAACTGAAGTTGTTCGTAATTTTTACACCCAGGTACTTAGTTGAACTGACAGCCTTGAGTATTGTACTATTTATCGAGTAATCGAATTCCAACGGATTTCTTTTGGAACTCATGTGGATCACTTCACACTTTTCGTTATTTAGCGTCAACTGCCACCTGCCACACCATACAGCAATCTTTTTTAAATCGCTTTGCAATTGATACTGGTCTTCGGATGACCTTACTAGACGTTAAATTACAGCATCATCTGCGGACAACCTGAGAACTGCTCAGATTGTCACCTAGGTCATTTATATATATAAGGAACAGCAGAGGTCCCAGGACGCTTCCCTGGGGAACACCTGATATCACTTCAGTTTTACTCGATGATTTGCCGTCTATTACTACGAACTGCGACCTTCCTGACAGCAAATCACTAATCCAGTCGCACAACTGAGACGATACCCCATAGGCCCGCAGCTTGATTAGAAGTCGCTTGTGAGGAGCGGTGTCAAAAGCTTTCCGGAAGCCTAGAAATACGGAATCAACTTGAGATCCCCTGTCGATAGCGGCCATTACTTCGTGCGAATAAAGAGCTAACTGCGTTGCACAAGAACGATGTTTTCTGAAACCACGCTGATTACGTATCAATAGATCGTTCCCTTCGAGGTGATTCATAATGTATGAATGCAGTATATGCTCCAAAACCCTACTGCAAACCGACGTCAATGATATAGGTCTGTAGTTCGATGGATTACTCCTACTAACCTTCTTAAACACTGGTGCGACCTGCGCAATTTTCCAATCTGTAGTTACAGATCTATCGGTGAGCGAGCGGTTGTATATGATTGCTAAGTAGGGAGCTATTGTATCAGCGTAATCTGAAAGGAACCTAATCGGTATACAATCTGGACCTGAAGACTTGCCCGTATCAAGCGATTTGAGTTGCTTCGCAACCCCTAAGGTATCTACTTCTAAGAAACTCATGCTAACAGCTGTCCGTGTATCAGATTCTGGAATATTCCATTCGTCTTCCCTGGTGAAGGAATTTAAGAAAACTGCGTTCAATAACTCCGCTTTAACGGCACAGTCGTCGGTAACACTACTATCGGCACTGCGCAGCGAAGGTATTGACTGCGTCTAGCTGATGTTGCCCGTTATCGGGCCGCCGTCAAATTCCAACGATACAGAAGTATGGATATAGCACGATTCGACCATCCGCCCAAATGGACATCTACACTTTCAAACTCCGTCAGTTGCTAATATACTGCCTCACATGAGTACCAGACATATTGGTGTCCTTCACAGTGAGCACTCAACATATAACCGCAGTACACTTGCCCTATGTGAATATACACTACAAAGAGAACGTTAATGTATTCTCGTGGCTACTCTACCTGTCACAGTGATTTGCAATTCTAATCATTTGCTTACTAGCTGATGATGTGTTCGTTACATTGACATCTGACAATGTCTTCAAGATGCTTTAGTGTTTTGGTCAGCCTCTGTACTTACACCAAACCTAACAAATATGCTAGATTAGACAGCTAAGCCACTCCACCGGTAATAAACTGCACAACGCTATTAAAGATTCAAAATGGCTCTGAGCACTATGGGACTTAACATCTGAGGTCATCAGTCCCCTAGACTTAGAACTATGTTGTGTACACAGTTCTGTGTAGTCAGCACGTACACAACTTTCCCACTGGAGCGCGCCCCGCTAAGCACAACAGCGCATGCGCAGCGCTCGTCCGTCTCCACACTACGAGATGGCGCTGCCTTAGAGACGGACCAAATTCTGCTTCCGCCGATCCGAGTATTAATATGTAACGCAGCCAATGAGATTGCTGCTGACGAGAACCTTTTCTCCTCGCGGATCACACTCGCGCAGTGATACCTGAAAGCGCGAGGTATTATAACGAGTGTACAGACCTCCGATTAGTCAGTCTGCATTTGTCTGCGCCTGTCTGTACCAGTCTGCATTAGTCTGCAGTCAAGTATCAGTCTGTGCCTAATAAGATTACCATATTCCTGTACATAGCCAGGAAGAGAAATGTATAGACACTTTGTCAAGTATCAGAGATATGTGAAAATAAGATTAACGTATCAAGACCAAAGGAACTTCAGATTGTCAATTGTAAACAGCATCCAGAATCAAGTTAAGTAATTTCTGTGCTTTTTATTATTTTAATAAATGTGTGTGAAAATTAATCAAGTTCTGTTTAAAGTTGGTCACCGTCAATCTGCTACTCTAAGCCTGCAGGTGGCATTTCTATCGTCTGACCTAACGGCAAAAGATAAACACGCCACGATAAGACCACGAGACATATTGCTGACACTCGCCTACTTCGTCAGAGCGACAAGTCAAATAATCTGATGGTGTGTGTACCGAAGGTCTTACAGTACGCACACCACAAACTACTTAAACCTAACTAACCTAAGGACATAACACACATCCATGCCCGAGGCAGGATTCGAACCTGCGACCGTAGCAGTCGCGCGGTTCCGGACTGAAGCGCCTAGAACCGCTCGGCCACCGCGGCCGGCCGCAATTAAAGGGTCACCTTTTTTTAAATACCGTAATTGTCTCCCCTTGCATCGTGGAAGTTTGAAAATTTGGCTCAAAGTTGTCTACAACATTCCTAATGGTACAAAACCGAGGCAGGCTTTGTCCGACATAATACTCAGGTTCGGCAACAATTCGAACACCAAGTTGTCACCACATGCTAAAAAAGCCCAGGTCTCAGAAGTTCATGTGAGCCGTCACGTCTGTTATTGGTGCGACACTGGTACCAAATTTCATAACAGTTCTGCCCAGTCCCACCTTGGACGTGTCACACAGTAGAAAGATGGTCACACTCGCCTTTACTCATATGTCATCTCCCATCTCCTTCGTTTGACGCCTCTACGACGAGGGGTGAGAACAGCGACGCCCAGAGTTGCAATCGAGCAGGTTTCTTTTGGGGTAGCCGAGGGAATCATCTCAAACACGCAGCTGCTCAGAATCGGCCAAGAGGGTGGCATAAATGGCGTCAATGAAACTACCCCTTCCATAGTGACGTTCTTTTCCACATATTTTGCTCTCGAAAACGACAGCTTGCAGTGCGATATGTAACAGAACGATGTTCTTGACCAATTTTGTCACTGTTGACACCCTGCGGACTATTCGATGCTCTTCTAAGGAAATCGCAGGGCTGCAATCCCATTAAACGTGATATCATCTTTTGGAGTGTATCGTGACCGCAAGCTTTGCTTTGGTATGCAAGGTGAAACCACTAGAGACGGTTCAAAGCCATTCGACGAAATTTGAAAGTGATCTGAAGCAGAGACGGATGTGTATTTTTTCCACCCCTCCTTTTTCTCGCCTTCCTGTGGTGAGTGCAAAGGTGGAGGTATGCTATATTGCAACGCAGTCCAATAAAACGGTGAAGGATCGCTCTAAGATAGATAGTAGATAGTGTCGGAAGTTCCATGCGGCTTTTCGCGGATGATGCTGTAGTATACAGAGAAGTTGCAGCATTAGGAAATTGCAGCGATATTCAGGAAGATCTGCAGCGGATAGGCACTTGGTGCAGGGAATGGCAACTGACCCTTTACACAGACAAATGTAATGTATTGCGAATACATAGAAAGAAGGATCCTTTATTGTACGATTATATGAAAGCGGAACAAACACTGGTAGCAGTTACTTCTGTAAAATATCTGGGAATATGTGTACGGAACGATTTGAAGTGGAATGATCATATTAAATTAATTGTTGGTAAGGCGAGTGCCAGGTTGAGATTCATTGGGAGAGTCCTTAGAAAATGTAGTCCATCAACAAAGGAGGTGGCTTAGAAAACACTCGTTCGACCTATACTTGAGTATTGCTCATCAGTGTGGGATCCGTACTAGGTCGGGTTGACAGAGGAGATAGAGAAGATCCAAAGAAGAGCGGCGCGTTTCGTCACATGGTTATTTGGTAAGCGTGATAGCGTTACGGAGATGTTTAGCAAACTCAAGTGGCAGACTCTGCAAGAGAGGCGCTCTGCATCGCGGTGTACCTTGCTGCCCAGGTTTCGAGACGGTGTGTTTCTGGATGAGGTATCCAATATATTGCTTTCCCCTATTTATACGTCCCGAGGAGATCACGAATGTAAAATTAGAGAGATTCGAGCGCGCACGGAAGCTTTCCGGCAGTCGTTCTTTCCGCGAACCATACGCGACTGGAACAGGAAAGGGAGGTAATGACAGTGGCACGTAAAGTGCCCTCCGCCACACACCGTTGGGTGGCTTACGGAGTATAAATGTAAATGTAGATGTAGATGTAAGAACCCACCACTCAGCAAAACCATCGGTACCACCTGTGCACTTTTGATGGGCACTTTAAAAATATCTGTACAGAGATATCCTTCTACAGATCTCTATCCCTCTGATGTCGCATGCAGTTAGCAGGTTCTAGTGTGGAGGAGTTTGGCTGTCCCACGTGTGTGTGGGATTGGTGAATAAGTATCTCTGTAGAGGGACATTCTTAAAGTGCCCAACGAAGTAGTTCGAGGAGCACAAAGGGTGTTTCCGAACTGGAAAGTCTTCGAGGGACATTTCTCCATTTGAGTCACATTCATTCCAATGCCATACTGCTCAGCGCGAACACCACAGGAGGGAGCGAAAACGGAGGAATGAAAAAGCATGAACACCATTTTCTTCTTCGAATCATGTTCAAATCTCGTCAAATGATTTCAAGTGGTCCCTAATGGATCCACCCTGTATACGAAAGCAAAACTTCCAGTTACCTATACTCCAAAAGAGCGAGATCAAGTGATATCACGTTCAATGTGGCTGCATCCGCATGATGTCCTCAGAAAAGCTTTGAATCGTCCGAAGCGTGTTATCAGAGGCGTCGTTCTCTTGAATATCGAACTGCAAACTGTCGTACTCGAGGGCGAAATGTGTGCAAATGAATGCCCATAGGAAAAGGGTGGTGGTATTGATGCGCTTTATGCCATCTCCTGACGCCTTTCTGTCACGATTATGAGCGGCTGAGTGTTTTAAATTATTTCCGCTGCCACCCATAAGAATCCCACGTGATTTCAGCGCTAGGCGTCGTGGTTCTGACCTCCAACGCTGAGGCATCAAACGAAGGGATGAAACGTAGGTAAAAGGAGATGTGACGACCTTCCCACCAAGTGCCACCTGCACGATTGCGTTGGGGATAATTTTTTGCAATCTGGTGTCAATGTGACACCATTAACCCAGGTTACAGCCTACATAAACTTGTGAGCTCTGGCCTTACTTCCGCGTGTGTTGCCACCGTGCTGTTTGTAACGTCGCCGAGCCCGAGGTGTAGGGCGCCACGCTGTTGCACCATTACGTATGTTGTAGGCAATTTTAAGACTTCTGTGTCGCAATCGGAGACAGGTACGGGGTTTCAAGAAAATGAACCTTTAATTTCACTGCGCTGTGTACACTGTGTAATCAAAGGTATCCGGACACCGCCAGAAACATACGTTTTTCATATCAGGTGCATTGTGCTGCCACCTACGGCCAGATATTCCATATCAGCTACCTCACTAGTCGTTAGACATCGTTAGAGAACAGAATGGGGCGCTCCGCGGAACTCACGAACTTCGAACATGGTCAGGTGATTGGGTGTCAGTTGTGTCATACGTCTGTACGTGAGATTTCCACACTCCTAAACATCCCTAGGTCCACTGTTTCCGATGTGATAGTGAAGTGGAAACGTGAAGGGACACATATAGCACAAAAGCGTACAGTCCGACCTCGTCTGTTGACTAACAGAGACCGCCGACAGTTGAAGAGGGTCGTAAAGTGTAATAGGCAGACATCTACCCAGACCACCACACAGAAATTCCAAACTGCATCAGGATCCACTGCAAGTACTATGACAGTTAGGCGGGAGGTGAGAAAACTTGGATTTCATGGTCGAGCGGCTACTCATAAGCCACACATCACGCCGGTAAATGCCAAACGACGCCTCACTTGGTGTAAGGAGCGTTAACATTGGACGATTGAAAAGAGAAAAAATGTTGTGTGGAATGACGAATCACGGTACACAATGTGGCGATCCTATGGCAGGCTGTGGGTACGGCGAATGCCCGGTGAACGCCATCTGCGAGCGGGTGTAGTGCCAACAGTAAAATTCGGAGGCGGTAGTGCTAGCGTGTGATCGTGTTTTTCATGGAGGGGGCTTGCACCCCTTGTCGTTTTGCGTGGCTCTAACACAGCACAGGCCTACATTAATGTTTTAAGCACCTTCTTGCTTCCCACTGTTGAAGAACAATTCGGGGATGGCGATTGCATCCTTCAACACGATCGAGCACCTGTTCATATTGCACGGCCTGTGGCGGAGTGGTTACACGACAATAACATCCCTGTAATGGACTGGCCTGCACAGAGTCCTGACCTGAATCTTATAGAACACCTTTGGGATGTTTTGGAACGTCGACTTCGTGCCAGGCCTCACCGACATCGGTACCTCTCGTCACTGCAGCACTCCGTGAAGAATGAGCTGTATATCTAGAACGAGGAAATATGTGATGCAATTGTTGCTCAGCTACAACGAACAATGGGCGAGCTTTTGACATACACAAGAAATTTTTCTACGTGCGGAATTATGGTACCGACTTCATTATTTTCAAATGGAACTACGTACATTTTCCTGTGCATGGGGAAAGAGGGAAGGGAACGTGAAAGGCATAACACGTCCCGTCGTCAGCAGAAGAGTTCCCAGAGCCATCACCCTGCTGTACAAAATGCAAACACATCCGTAACAAAGGCGCGGTTCGAGTGTTTATTATTATGACTCGTATTAACTTGTCAATGGTTCAAATGGATCTGAGCACTATGGGACTTAACATCTGAGGTCATCAGTCCCCTAGAACTTAGAACTACTTAAACCTAACTAACCTAAGGACATCACACACATCCATGCCCAAGGCAGGATTCGAACCTGAGACCGTAGCGATCGCGCGGTTCCAGACTGAAGTGCCTAGAACCGGTCGGTCAATCCGGCCGGCTAACTTTTCAAAATATTGGCCTTGATCGATGATGCACCCAATGAAACGATTTTTCACATAGAAACTACTGCAAGGAGAATATCATCTGCAGACATTGCAGCATAAGCCGGTCTTGTACAGCATTTCATGTCTTCTGAAATAGTCAGTGTTATTTAGTGTTAAATCGATGGCTCACTACCAAGAAATCCAGGACGTGCGCTGGGCCGTCGATTCTGGTTCTCGCATTGCCTACACGAAAGACGGCGGGCTAGTTTCTGTATGTTATGGTGTTCGCACTTTCTAGCTCTCGCCCGTTTACAATTCATCATTTCGTCACCTAATTTGGACAGCACTTTCACTAGGGAATGCTACATTTCACTTAACCTGTTGAAATTGTAAACGTGTTTTTTTTTTCTTGTTCTCTTAATCCTCTGCATGTTTAGCTTATAGACGATTGCTGGAAATCGCCGGTTAATACAACAGTGAACATTTCAGTAAATGAGAGTCTTTTGCTACGCTGTACATTGTCCAGAATTTTAATTGTAAGCGAGGAACAAAGACCCGCGGGACAATAGGTTGTAGACAGAACACTGCGATACGCGAATCCACACACCGCTCTATGGAGAGAGCGCAAAGCACGCCGAGTCGAGCGCCCGCGCGTGCGTCGGGTCATGCCCGGCGCTGTTTTCTGTTTGCGGATCCGCAGTGAAGGCCATTATACGGACACAATAACGCGAGGGGTGGGGGAGCCAGGCGGGCGCTGAATGGGTGATCAGCGGGGACCGAGCGCCCACACAGCGTCAATTAGAAACGGCCGCGCCGGTCGCGTTCAAGGGTCGCCTGTGTCGCTTGTACACGAGGCCACATACAGCTTGTCAACAGCTTCTTTCGCCCGACTTGCTGCCTGCTTGGACATAGCTCAATATGGTCCCTACTTTTTGACATAGCAGTCAATTGCCGGTCACAGGGCGAACGTGCCGGCCGGTTTGGCCGAGCGGTTCTAGGCGCTTCAGTCCGGAACCACGCTGCTGCTACGGTCGCAGCCTCGGGCATGGATATGGGTGATGTTCTTAGGTTAGTTAGGTTTAAGTAGTTCTAAGTTCTAGGGGACTGATGACCTCAGATGTTAAGTCCCATAGTGCTCAGGGCCATTTGAACCATTTTTTGGGCGAACATGGCATTCCAACAGATCCCAAAAAGGGGCAGGTCATTTCCATTTCCCACACTGGTAGTTCACATAGCTGACGGTATTCTGTTGTCCAGGGTGTCCGCCGAGATGTTGCCGTACTTTTGATGTTACTCCTCTGTGAACCATAGCACTTAAAAACACACTTCACTTACTAATTAGCATCGTTAATTTGTCCTAATATGAATTGATGGACTGAGGTATACACAACTTCCATTTATTAATATTCTATTGTAGCTAAGTTTTGGTTTGACTTATATTTATTGAAGATACACTCAGTAGTGAGAGTTGACCGTATTCGAATTATTTTCATTACATTGTTTGCATAACGTAAACGTGATGCAATGCAAACGAAGCAACTCGTGCGCCTTGGGCTAAGGCTGTCAATAAAACGTCGATGTATCGATAATTTTTCCAATCAATCTCGATGTACACTCCTGGAAATTGAAATAAGAACACCGTGAATTCATTGTTCCAGGAAGGGGAAACTTTATTGACACATTCCTGGGGTCAGATACATCACATGATCACACTGACAGAACCACAGGCACATAGACACAGGCAACAGAGCATGCACAATGTCGGCACTAGTACCGTGTATATCCACCTTTCGCAGCAATGCAGGCTGCTATTCTCCCATGGAGACGATCGTAGAGATGCTGGATGTAGTCCTGTGGAACGGCTTGCCATGCCATTTCCACCTGGCGCCTCAGTTGGATCAGCGTTCGTGCTGGACGTGCAGACCGCGTGAGACGACGCTTCATCCAGTCCCAAACATGCTCAATGGGGGACAGATCCGGAGATCTTGCTGGCCAGGGTAGTTGACTTACACCTTCTAGAGCACGTTGGGTGGCACGGGACACATGCGGACGTGCATTGTCCTGTTGGACCAGCAAGTTCCCTTGCCGGTCTAGGAATGGTAGAACGATGGGTTCGATGACGGATTGGATGTACCGTGCACTATTCAGTGTCCCCTCGACGATCACCAGTGGTGTACGGCCAGTGTAGGAGATCGCTCCCCACACCATGATGCCGGGTGTTGGCCCTGTGTGCCTCGGTCGTATGCAGTCCCGATTGTGGCGCTCACCTGCACGGTGCCAAACACGCATACGACCATCATTGGCACCAAGGCAGAAGCGACTCTCATCGCTGAAGACGACACGTCTCCATTCGTCCCTCCATTCACGCCTGTCGCGACACCACTGGAGGCGGGCTGCACGATGTTGGGGCGTGAGCGGAAGACGGCCTAACGGTGTGCGGGACCGTAGCCCAGCTTCATGGAGACGGTTGCGAATGGTCCTCGCCGATACCCCAGGAGCAACAGTGTCCCTAATTTGCTGGGAAGTGGCGGTGCGGTCCCCTACGGCACTGCGTAGGATCCTACGGTCTTGGCGTGTATCCGTGCGTCGCTGCGGTCCGGTCCCTGGTCGACGGGCACGTGCACCTTCCGCCGACCACTGGCGACAACATCGATGTACTGTGGAGACCTCACGCCCCACGTGTTGAGCAATTCGGCGGTACGTCCACCCGGCCTCCCGCATGCCCACTATACACCCTCGCTCAAAGTCCGTCAACTGCACATACGGTTGACGTCCACGCTGTCGCGGCATGCTACCAGTGTTAAAGACTGCGATGGAACTCCGTATGCCACGGCAAACTGGCTGACACTGACGGCGGCGGTGCACAAATGCTGCGCAGCTAGCGCCATTCGACGGCCAACACCGCGGTCCCTGGTGTGTCCGCTGTGCCGTGCGTGTGATCATTGCTTGTACAGCCCTCTCGCAGTGTCCGGAGCAAGTATGGTGGGTCTGACACACCGGTGTCAATGTGTTCTTTTTTCCATTTCCAGGAGTGTATAATGAACACATATATTCCCGACGTATCGATACATCGATATCTAAATGCCAATATCGGGTGCTGATATTACACTACTGGCCATTAAAATTGGTACACGAAGAAGAAATGCAGATGATGAACGGGTATTCATTGGACAAATATATTATACTAGAACTGACATGTGATTACATTTTCACGCAATTTGGGTGCATAGATCCTGAGAAATCAGTACCCCGACCAACCACCTCTGGCCGTAATAACGGCCTTGATACGCCTGGGCATTGAGTCAAACAGAGCTTGGATGGCGTGTACAGGTACACCTGCCCATGCAGTTTCAACACGATACCACAATTCATAAAGAGTAGTGACTGGCGTATCGTGACGAGCTAGTTGCTCGGCCACCACTGACCAGACGGGATTTCAATTGGTGAGAGATCTGGAGAATGTGCTGGCCAGGGCAGCAGTCGAACATTTTCTGTGTGCAGAAAGGCCCGTACAGGACTTGCAAAATGCGGTCGTGCATAATCCTGCAGAAATGTAGGGTTTCGCAGGGATCGAATGAAGGTTAGAGCCACGGCTCGTAACACATCTCAATTGTAATGTCCATTGTTCGAAGTGCCGTCAATGTGAACAAGAGGTGACCAAGACGTGTAACTAATGCCACCTCATACAATCACGCAGGCTGATGCGCCAGAATGGCGATCACGAATACACGCTTCCCACGAGCGTTCACCGCGATGTCGCCAAACACGGATGCGACCATCATGATGCCGTAAACAGAACTTGTATTCATCCGAAAAAATGACGTTTTGCCATTCGTGCACCCAGGTTCGGCGTTGAGTACACCATCGCAGGCGCTCCTGTCTGTGATGCAGCGTCAAGGGAAACCGCAGCCATGGTCTCCGAGCTGATAGTCCATGCTGCTGCAAACGTCGTCGAACTGTTCGTGCAGATGGTTGTTGTCTTGCAAAAGTCCCCATCTGTTGACTCAGGGATCGAGACGTGGCTGCACGATCCGTTACAGCCATGCGGATAAAATGCCTGTCATCTCGACTGCTGGTGATACGAGGCCGTTGAGATCCAGCACGACGTTCCGAACTACCCTCCTGAACCCACCAATTCCATATTCTGCTAACAGTCATTGGATATCGACCAACATGAGCAACAATGTCACGATACGATAAACCGCAATCGCAATAGGCTACAATCCGATCTTTATCAAAGTCGGAAACGTGATGGTACGCATTTCTCAAAAACTGGCTCTGAGCACTATGGGACTTAACTTCTAAAGTCATCAGTCCCCTAGAACTTAGAACTACTTAAACCTAACTAACCTAAGGACATCACACACATCCATTCCCGAGGCAGGATCGAACCTGCGACCGTAGCGATCGCGCGGTTCCAGACTGTAGCGCCTAGAACCGCTCGGCCACCATGGCCGGCCGCATTTCTCCTCCTTACACGAGCCATCACAACGAAACGCTGGTCAATTGCTGTTTGTGTATGAGAAATCGGTTGGAAACTTTCCTCATGTCAGTGTCGCCACCAGTGCCCTCCTTGTGTGAATGCTCTGAAAAGCTAATCATTTGCATATCACAGCATCTTCTTCCTGTCGGTTAAATTTTGCGTCTGTAGCACGTTATATTTGTGGTGTAGCAATTTTAATGGCCAGTAGTGGACTTTCTGAGCTCCAATAACATCCAGTCTTTCTCTTTGACTGTGCAAGCACGTATAAGTGGCACAAAGAAGAAATCAGATTGCAGTGGCGGGTTGGCAATGTGAATAGAGTAACAAGTTTTCCGATATGGAGAAATAGCACACCAAAACACAATTATTAACGCATGTTCTGTGCTATTTATTCCCATCGTCATTCTTAAAAAAGCAGTTGCTGAAAAAGATAGCCATAATCTAAATGACAAGATTGGTTTTTGCTGTGGGTGGAGATGTTTGAGAGGATATGCTGACGTATTCGGTGCTCGGCGCTACGAACGGAAACTGCAAAGTTTGGCTTTAGAACTGCTAGATCACTGGCGTTTGCAGAAATCGGAAAACAAGGAAGGCGACGTGAAGTGTTCCAGACAAATCCGATATGTGACGAAACCGAACGAAGGACCCATCAGACATCTTTTATTGTGCCACTTACATGCATTTACCACTGCTAGCAAGGTGGTTCTCGCTAAGCATGAATGTGCATCGTTTCCCTTTCAGTCCTTGCTGTAAGCAGACAGCTTGTTTGCTGATGCACAGAGTATCTAATAATAAATCAATATTTAAATATACAAATCTAAAACCGGCAGTATATTTACGATTCGCAGTCTATATTTTTATAGGCAGGTACGTCTACGTATTTTACACGATATATCGATACTTCACTCCGATATATATCGACGGCCTGCAACGATATTTTAGAAATATCGGTGTATCGGATTCCTGATTTTTTTAAAAAAATATCAACAGTCCTACTACCTCAGGCGTGTCAATATTGAGAGCCGAACGGAGCGTTTCGTTCTGTGACAGTCAAGCGCGAGATGTGAGCGGGTGAGCGCGCGTTTAGCAAAGGATATGGGTGCGGTAATGCCACACTGACAAGTCCCTACTTGCTCATCAAGTATATTAATGTCTTGCGGCTCTGTGTACAACGCAGAGCAGATGGTGTCAATTTGAGTTACTTTCTTATGGGCACTGTATAAAGTTTCGTGATCAGTGTCAGTATCGTTAACTTTGGACAATATAACGTTCGACTCTCTAGTCGATGTTCTACCGTTTCAACTACGTAGTTTTCATTTGCGATTAAAAGTTACTGGCATGCCTGAGCTCAAAACCGGGCTTCTCATTCGGTAGTTTATAGAGCCTTAGGTCAGTCGCTAGTAACTTTCATTACAACCTCGCATCAAATTGTCGAGCACCGCGACCCGAGTGCTGCTTCTGCGTTGGGACAGCAATCAAAACAAGTTGGTGGACACGTAGAAGTTTTGTGTGTTCTGCCTTGAAAATAGAACACAAACCTGGCCCCTAGTACGCTGTGCAATCAAAGCACAAATTTGGACTGGGGCGAGCATTCGGTTACAGTATCCAGGACGGGATACGCAGGATAGACACTAGGACGTTATTTTTGAAGTTTGTTGCCATCAGACTAATTAGTTCAGAATCAATTAGTTCCCAAAAAAATCGTAAACCCTTGTCACTATCATCCATCCTTTTGACTCTGTGCAATCGGGGAACTAAACAGTCGTTTTATTGGTATCCCTGCTTCGAGGCGGACGGAAGGATAATATTGTCAGTAGTCTGTTGCTTAAGCATTGCGTTGTTTCGGCTGCGAACCCAACGCTAATGTGAGCGGACAAAGTTACACTAATTAGGAGTGATTTGTGGCGGTTGCACAATCAGTGCATTCAGAGATCGCTTTGGCAAGGACCACCTCATAAAGCAATCCTGCTTGACTGTGAGGAACGTGCTTATTCTTCTGGCAGTGTTAAAAGACAGGGCGCGAGAGAAAATGTGTTCTGCAGAAGAGCAATCCATGGCGCGGTCTTCAATAAAATCCATTCGTAATAGAGGAATCGAAAATCAGGTACTGCCCTTAAGAGTACATGACTATATTTTAAGCAAGGTTTTAAAATGAATGGACTTAAACTCATGTTTGTGAGTGAATTATCCAACTGCGACATGATGCAGTGGGTTGCTGCATGTCGCACTTTCTTCACACAATTTCCAAATGCCGTATCTGTGGGAAAGGTGTTATTTCCTGATGAATGTGCGATATGTCGCAGCACAGAAGGAAAATTATGTTTTTCTGATCTAAGTAAAATCGTCATTATGTGCAAGATTAAGAAAGTTATCTGCCGCACTGTCGCCTCACGATCAAAACATAAAATATCAGATCATATTTTTGATTCGATAGAAGATTTCGTAGCAAACGGGACACAAATGTCATTCTTGATGGAGAGAAAGCATTAGACGAGGAAGTAACTTTGGCCTGCCCAAAAGGGTGTTATAGGACTATTACTTTTCTCAACACACAAATGTCCCTGATCTCTTCACGGGTAATTCTGCTGTATATAGAGAAGTCGAAAGGCTGAAAATTGTAGCGAACTCTAGTAAGACCAGCAAAAAATAGACACATAGTGCACGGATTGACAATTGACCCTTAAATAAACAAATACATAATATGCTGAACAAAAATTGGCACAGAAATCCCCGTTACTGAATGATTTTTCGACTGCCAAACAGTCACTGGAACCAGTCACCACCACTAAATTCGTGTGAAGTTTCGTATGGAGCGAATTACAGACGAACGATTACTTTCATTGGAAGAATCCATAAAAGTGTAGTTCATCTACGGTAGATGTAGCTTACAAAACCCTAGTTCGATCGATAACTGAGTTTTGGTCGTGATAGATAAAATAAAGAAGATCCTTTAAAAAAAAATCATAATGGTTCAGATGACTCTAAGCAAAAATGGTTCAAATGGCTCTGAGCACTATGGGACTCAACTTCTGAGGTCATTAGTCCCCTAGAACTTAGAACTAGTTAAACCTAACTAACCTAAGGACATCACAAACATCCATGCCCGAGGCAGGATTCGAACCTGCGACCGTAGCGGTCTTGCGGTTCCAGACTGCAGCGCCTTTAACCGCACGGCCACTTCGGCCGACGACTCTAAGCACTATGGGACTTAACATCTGACGTCATCAGTTCCCTATACTTAGAACTACGTAAACCTAACTAACCTAAGGACATCACACTCATCCATGCCCGAGGCGGGATTCGAACCTGCTACCGTAGCAGCAGCGCCATTCCGAAAAGGTCATAAGAAGATCGAAGAAGTAAGCACAAAAGCGTTACATAGGATCATTCAGCTCTACTGGCAGACGTTCCAAGAGAGGTGTTATGCATCCCTGTTTGGTTTACTGTTAAAGTTCCGGGAGTTAAAATGCTTTGGAGAGTGAATCAATATATTGTTAATCACAAAAGGGACTGTGGAGTTCACATGTAAATGTAGACAAAGATGAGGCTGTAGAATGTTCATTAATTTATCGTACAGTGAAATACCTTTCCCATCTAACACAGCTTTTGGGTCATACCGTAACTAAAACACGAATTGTTCAAAGGAGTTTCAGTCATTTGTTTAAATATGCCGGAAAAATATAGCACGTTTCAAATTGTTGGGTAACTATTTCTTCTCGTCTTCGTTTTTACCTTTCTATTTTCATATTTGGTGCCCATTGCGAAATCAAGAAAATCGTTTCCTCGGTCCTTCCAAGTCTCACAGTGCCGTTGGCGTGAATCGGAATGTTTCCAACGGCTGTTTCTCAAAGGGAATCCCTCCTGTAGGTATATCTTCCACTAGAATACTACTGCCTTGGTCATTGTCTAAGGTCATTAACATGTTCGAGAGAAATAGCTGTACGGCCTCAGTGTGACAAAGCACTAAGGTATTCGGGCGTAATAAATTTTGACCACTTACCTAATGCTGCAAACGGTCTAACAGTAAAATTAACTTCAAACACGAAATGAATCTATTTTTGATTGAACGGTACCTGTCGCACTCATACATAACAGAATTTATGAAAGCATAATAATTTGGTTCGGGCGCGCTTGTGTTTGTGTGTTCAGTTATTGGAATACACTGAGGCAACAGAAGTCATGGGACAGCGATATGCACAATACATATGGCGGCTGTATCGCGTACACAATGTATAAAAGGGCAGTTTATTGGCGGAGTTGTGATTTGTACTGAGGTGATTCACGTGAAAAGACTTCCTACGTGATTAAGGCCGCGTGACGGAAATTAATGGTTCAAATGGCTCTGAGCACTATGGGACTTAACTGCTGAGGACATCAGTCCCCTAGAACTTAGAACTACGTAAACCTAACTAACCTAAGGACATCACACACATCCATGCCCGAGGCAGGATTCGAACCTGCGACCGTAGCGGTCACGCGGTTCCAGACTGTAGCGCCTAGATCCGCTCGGCCACCCTTGCCGGCTGGAAATTAATGACAGTTGGAGCTAGATGCAGGGGACATTCCATTTCGGAAATCGTTAAGGAATTCAATATTCCGAGATCCACGGTGTCAAGAGTGTGCCGAGAATACCAAGTTTCAGGCGTTACCTAGTGGCCGACGGCCTTCACGTAACGATCGACAGAGCGGCGTTTGCTTACAGTTGTCAGTGTCGACAGAGAACTGACATTGCCTGAAATAGCCGCATAGGTCAATGCGGAATGTTTGACGAACGTGTCCTAGAGGACAGTGCAGCGAAATTTGGCGTTAGAGGGCTATGACAGCAGACGACCGACGCGAGTGCCTTTGGTAACAGAACATCGTCTGCAGCGCCTCTCCTGGACTCATAACTGTATTCGGTGGGACTTCACACGGCTGGCAAACCGTTTCCTGGCCAAATGAATCTCGATTTCAATTGGTAAGAGCTGATTGTAGGGCTCGGGTGTA
The DNA here is from genome assembly GCF_021461385.2 of Schistocerca piceifrons. Lineage (NCBI taxonomy): Eukaryota > Metazoa > Arthropoda > Insecta > Orthoptera > Acrididae > Schistocerca > Schistocerca piceifrons. The sequence continues at coordinate 88,654,406 of NC_060141.1, forward strand.
ACGTAGACCCCGCGAAGTCATGGACGCAGCCTATCAACAAGGCACAGTGCAAGTTGCTGGTGGCTCCATAATGGTGTGGGATGTGTTTACATTGAATCGACTGTGTCCTTTGGTCAATCTAACAGATCATTGACTCGAGCAGACCATTTTCAGCCTTTCATGGGCCTCATGTTCCCGTGGAATTTTTACGGACAACAGTGAACCATGTCACTGGAACAAAATTATTGGCGATTGGTTTGAAAACATTCTGGACAGTTCGAGCGAAAGATTTGACCACCCAGATCGCCCTACATGAATCACAACGAATCTTTTTGGGGCATAATCGAGAGGTCAGTTCGTGCACAAAATACCACCTCGGCAACACTTTCTCGCTTATGGATGGCTATAGGGACAGCATGGCTTAATATTTCTGCAGGGGACTTCAAAAGACTTTTTTAGTGTATGCCACGTCGAATTGCTGCAGTTTCGGCAGGAAAACGGAGGTCCGAGACCACATTAGGAAGTATCTCACGACTTTTGTCACCTCCATGTTGTCGACTGTCTGTTCCAGAATCGTGGATCAAGATTTACACACACTTTGGAGATCAAATGTCTCCTCTACAAGTATAGATAAGAATTCCTCAAACTAAGATTAAATGAAACTCAATTTGCTCTGTGCATCGTTGAGTCCAGAGGACCGTAATTACTTTCGTGCAGATGATGTCCCGTTCCTTGCATTAGATATGCATCCTATACATTTCTGCAACTTTATTTTTCTTCTTTTTTTTCCATCATACGTTTCACTGAAATGATGCCAAACTCTTCATCTCAGAGTAACACTTGCACCCCATGTTGTAAATTATTAGTTTGATGTTTTCCAATCTCCCTTCTACCCTATAGTTCTTATCGTATACTGTTCCCTCCAGTACCACCGAAATTATTCCCTCACATCGTATCACATGTTCCATCCTCCTCTTCCTTCTTCTTATCAGTGGTTCTCATATCATCTCTGCCGTTTATGCGGAGAATGTCCTCATTCCGAGTGTATCATCAGTCTGATATTCATCATTCTTTTAAAGCTTCGATTTTCTTCTGTTCCTGTTTTTCCACAGTCCATGATTCACAACTACACAATACCTTGCTCCAAAAGCATTCTCAGAAACATCTTTTTCGAATTAAGACCTGTATTTCATGCTAGTAGACATTCCCTGAACAGCAATGCCCTCTTTTCCTGTGTAAGTCTGTATTTTATGCCCTTGCTTTGTCCATCATGGTATACTTTGTTTCCGTAGTAGCAGAATTCCTAAACTTCGTCTGCTTCGTGGTCACCCACTTTGATGTTTAGTTTCTCTCTAGCCACATTTCTGTTACTCAACGTTACCTTCACCTTTCTCCGATTTAATCTCAATCTACAGGGTGTGTTCATCAGAATGTTCATTTCACTATCTGAACTAGCCTTGAAGTTCTTCGTAGCATTCACTATTTCATAAGCGAATTTTTATCTCACCTTGGGACATTTCTTTTGTTGCACATATTGGGTATTACCCGTCTCTCTCTACAGCATACTTCAATGTTATTCAAAATTTCGAACTTATTAATTTAGTTTTCTTTGTCGAACGCTTTTTATATGTCAACAAATCCAGTGAATGTGTCTTGGTACAAGCCATGCTTTCATTATCAAGCGCAACGTGAGAATTGACTCTCTGCTGCGTGTACCTTTTCTGAAGACAGACTGGTCGTTTTGTAACAGATCTTCAATTCTCTTTTATATTTGTCCGTAGATTATTCTGGTTAGAAACGTGGATGTACGAGCTGTTAAGCTGGCTGGGCGATAGTGACAGTGTTATCCGTCCTTACTATCTTGAGGATTTTGTGGATGATATTTTTTCAGAAGTCTGATGGTATATCTCCATTCTCTCAGATTCTGCACAGCAACTTGAATTATTGTTTGGACGCTGCTTTTCCCAGTGCTGTAGAAATTCCGAAAGAATATTACCTATAACTTCTGTCTTGTTTGTTCGCAAGTCTATTAAAATATAACACACGATCCTCTACATTTCTCATATCGACTCCAGGTTCTTCTGTCACGTGATCAGACAAGTCCTTCCCTCATAGAGACTTTCAGTATATTCTTTTGACCCCTGTTCTTTGCTCTCTTCTTCGTTTTTAACAGTCTTCAAATTGCCAGCCTTGCTTTTAATTTCATCGAACGTTGTTTCGACTTTTCTATACGCTGAATCAGTTATTCCAACGATCTTAGTTTTCTGTTTCTTGACATTTTATCTGTAGCCATTTGGCCTTGGCTTCCCTGCCCTTTCTGTTTATTTCATTCCTAAGTGACTTACATTGCTGCATGCTATCTTTCCCACAGTATCAGATGAAATATTTCTCCTGTTACCCAGGTTTTCTTCGTCGCTGTCTTTCTTGTACCTATCTTTGTCTGCCGGCTAGTGCAGCCGCGCGGTCTGAGGCGTCTTTTCACGGCCCGCGCGACTCCCACCGTCGGAGGTTAGAGTCCTCCCTCGGGCATTGGTGTGTGTGTTTGTGTTGTCCTTAGCGTAAGTTAGATTAAGTAGTGCGTAAGCTTAGGGACCGATGACCTCAGCAGTCTGGTCCCATAAAACCTTATCACAAATTTCCAAAATTTCCATATTCGATGATTGTTGACCAATTAGTGTTCCTCCTCTCTCGATCTACTACCAAGCCCATAGCGTCGTATAACTCTTCCTGCTAATATTTCCCCTACTACTTTTCTTCAGTTTCCCATGATCATTAGATTTACATCTCACTTTACACACTCGTGTACTTTTTATACCTCTGCCTCTTCATCTTCTACATGTAAAGTAGGCTTGTGTACCAGAACTACTGTTGCTGGCGTTCTTTTGATGTCGGTTCTAATCATTATAGCCCCATCACCGAACCGTTGACAATAATTCAACTTCTTCCGTTCCTTCGTATTCATAACGAATCTTACTTCCGTCATACCATTTTTTGCTGCAAGAAAATCATACCTCCTTTCCATTTCAGTTCTTCGATACCCTCACTTTTATTTACATTGAGCCTTTGTATATCCCTTTGCTGATTTTTTCATCTTCTCCACCAGGTACAATCTTCTTCCAGTTGACGCTCCAACTTGTAGAGTGTTATCATTATGCTGGTTGCACCATCTTTTTCTCAGTGCAACCTGTCACATGACAGTCCTCTCCCGGAAACCCGAATGAGTTACTAATTTCGATGTTTTGCCAATGGAGAGATCATCAGGACATTTTTTTTTTTTAAATTACAGTCCACAAGTCCTGTGGATACGCATTGGGTTTCTTTAATGCCGTGGTTTCCACTGCCCTCTTCATGTCCATTCTGTTGATTATTGTTGATTCTTTCGGCTTTTGGTGGACGTTTTCCACCATAAGGGCAAGAGATTGCCCTGAACCCCTGCTCTTTCCACGAAAATCTCTGACAAGGCCGTTGGCACAACGAGGGTGACTATTTATGCCGGAAGTCTTCGACAGTCATTGTGGCTAATGTTTATTCAAAATTTAAGCAGTGATTAGGTTCAAGCCCATGAACCGAAAATTTTCAAACAGAATTCACTTAACTCTCTGTTCTTAGCAGAGCGTTGGATGTAAGGATGACTTTGCAAGTACACCGAGGGAATATTGTAGGGCTGTTACTGTCCACGATATTTACTCGAATAACATGGCAGGAAGATCGGAAACTCTATGAAGGTGTTCCCCTGCGATTTTGTTGTGAATTGGAAACTCACAACTCAAGAAATTTTACAAAGAACTGCAGAAAGACCTTCAGAGGATTAAAGAGACAGGCGGGTCACACTATAAACAAATGCAATGTAATCTACATAAATAGGTGAAAAGACCCATTAGTGTTAGAGTTCAATAGTATAGATAAATTACTGAAAGAATAAATCACGTGAAACGTCGAGGAACATCCGCGTGGGACGACATAAAGTGGAAGCACTGCAGGAAACTACTTTTTATGAAAAGTATATGGCAGGCACAGGTTATGTTGAAGCTTCAAAACGAAATACATCTCAGTCACAAAAGGGTAAGCTTACAAAACACTTGTTGTGCTGAATCTTGCTCATCAGACTGTGACCGTTACCTGGTAAGGTTAATGGAAGAGCAGGAAAGATCCAAAGAAGAACGAGATCCTCCAATAAACGCAAGAGCGACACCGAGATGATAGTCGACCTGCAGTGCCCGACACCATAGGAGATGCAGCACGGAGAAGTTGACAACCCGAAATAAGTCAGGAAACATATTAGATCCATCCACTTCCATCACTTGTGATGACTAAGACGGTAAAAGTCATAGAACTCATACTAAAGCTTATCTACAGTAATGTCTCTTGTGTTGATGGAACAGGAAAAGGTGATTTTGTGATGTTTCATCATTTAGAAGTTTCTCTTATGGTCAATGTTTCCCTCCAAATCTGTGCAGTTTGTAAAATTGATATTTCGCAACCTAAATATTTTAGTCAACATGTTTGTTCTGTTATCTGATCGTCATGAATAATTTTAGCTCTTCCATTGTGTCGACCTATTATTGACACAGCTTACATTTTAATCACTGGAATTTTCATTACATAGTTTTTAACGCTTTGTTTAATTTTGTTGCATTTTCATTGAGATCTTCATCTACATCATACTTCGTAAGCCACTTACTGATGTGTGGCGGCGGGTACTTTTTGTACCGCTAACTGATCCCTCCAAACCTGTTCCACTCGCAAATAGCGTATGGGAAAAATGATTTTTGGTAAGGCACTGTATTGGCTCTAACTTGTAGAATTTTCTGGTCATGGTCATTACGCGGGACCTTTGTGGAGAGGGGGGGGGGGAGTAGTGTTTTGTACGACTCTTCCCTGAAAGTGCCCTGTCGAAATTTCAATTCAATTCACAACGCGTCTATTGCAACTACTGCCAATGGAGCTCGTTGAGAATCTCCGTAGCGCTCTCGTGCCGACTAAATGATCCCATAACGAAATGTGCAGCTCTCCGTTGAATCTTCTCTATCTCTTCTAACAGTCCTACCTGGTAGGGATCCCAGACAGATAAACAACACTCAAGAATCGGTCCAACAAGTACCTTATAAGCCACTTCCTTCGTGGATGAGTTACATATCCTTATCATTCTTCCTATGAATCTGAGTCTGGTACCGGCTTTTCCGACTACTTGTTTTATGTGGTCTTTCTACTCAATGTCACTCTGGACAGTTACTACTAGATATTTTACGGCAGATACTGTTTGCAGCGGTTTTTCATCAATAATATAGCTATACAGCTGTGGATTTCTTTTCCTATGTATGCGCAATATCTTACATTTATTTACATGATTTATGTATCATCTAATAGTACATAGTCGGAACGACATTATTTATCGTTTAATCATTGTCCTGATTTATATCATCATTTACTTTTTCGTAGGTTTTTGTTCGTACAGCAGTAGACGTCAAAGGCTGAAGGGGAAAAATCGCGACACCAAGAGGGAGTTGTGCGACATAAAAGGAAGTGGGTAGGCGTGTTTACACATCTGAAAGATGATGTATGTTCAAATTTCAAGCCAGTCGCATAGGAGTGGAGCTGCTAGTCTCACTATGAGAATGCAAATCAGGGTTGCTTTAAAAAAATAAAATAAAAAAACTGTAACGGTTGTGAACGTCAGTCACCTTTGAGATTGGGCGTGATGAGTTGGTATTAGTCAAGAATTCCTTTGAGACGACAAAGACGCCGTTACTAACATCCCACTGAGTTTGAACGAGGCGGTGTAATAGGGCTACAAGAAACAGGACGTTCCTTCCGCGATACTGGAGAAAGTCTTGGCAGGAATGTAGCCACTGTACATGACTCCTGGGAGCGGTGGTCACGAGAACGTACGGTAGCAGGAAGACCGGGCTACGGACGAACACGTGGCACTACCGAGAGGGAAGACCATCGTGTTAGACGTATCGCACTGCATCTGCAGCAGCAATTTCAGCTGCAGTTGGCACCACAGTGGCACAACCAACTGTTACAAATCGGTTGCTTCCAGGGCAGTTCAGAGCTAGACGCCCTGTAGCACGCATTCCACTGATCTCAAACCATTGCCATTTGCAACTTTATTGTGTTAAACGAGAGGTCATTGGACGGCAGGATGGGGGTCTGTTGCTCTTCGTGAGGAAAGCTGGTTGTGCCTCAGTGCCAGTGACGGCTGTGTGTTGGTTAGAAATAGTCCAGTTGAGGGCCTGTCTACGTGATAGACACATAGGTCCTACACCTGGAGTTATGGTCTGGGGTGTGATTTTCTTTAACAGAAGGAGCACTCTCCTGGCTAACTCACGCACCTTGGATGCAAATTTGTATGTCAGTGTGGTATTTCGATCTGGTGATTTGAGCTGTTGTGCTTTCATTCATGAATACCATTTCATGGGGTGTTTTCCAAAAGGATAACCCTTGCCCAAAATGCTCTTCAGAGTGTCGACATATTGCCTTGGCAAGTTCGATTACCAGATCTATCTCCAGTCGATCACATAAGGGACGTCAGCGGCCGATAACTTCAGCGTCAACCAAAAACAGCATTAACCGTCCCTGTATTGACCGGGCGAGTGCAACAGGCATGGAAATCCATCTCACTGACTGACATCCGGCACCAGCACAACACAATTCACGCGCGTTTCCATGCTTGTATTCAACATTATGGTGATTACACCGGTTATTAATGTACAAGCATTTCACATTTTCTTATCTCGCGCTTACATCAACATGTGATCTCGGAAAGTTTATCATTTAAATATGTTACCTAGTCAAATGCGTTCCCGAAATTTCATTACCCTATATTAATTATTTTTTGGTGCTGCGATTTTTTCCGCACTTTAGTACAGGAGAGATTTCACTGCATAAGTTGTGGATGACAAACGGAAACCTTGAATTAAATTGGTGACACGTATGTGTATAATATCTAAGCAGTCACTTTTTTAAAATATCAGTACGATTTACTGAATAACTAGTTTTCGAGTCACTGCAGGCTTATCAGCTGGATGTGTCATAGGAACAGTATGTTCTGTACCATATGGAGGTAGACGCTGTCATGGTGCTGCGTGGTGGAAATAACAGAAATTTGGTTATTGAATGTTTTACGTATCAAAAAAACCGTTATGGTTCAGGACAGCGACATTCTATTGCCTCGTTAATCTCAAAACGACTGGGTTATTCTGCAACACAACAGGAAAATAACATAACATTAGTCCACATTACCGTATAGCCTCTTGAGGCAGTTTTTCCTTATTATTGTCTAGTCTGTATTAGCAGAGCAGGAAATTTGCATGATTGTGTTTTGAAGATAAAATAGTACTTGTGTCCAGATCTGCTTAGTTCCAAAATTTAAAAGTAATTGGTCGCTGTTGTATACATTGTGAAGCAATCAAAGGTACTTGACCTGCCATAAATATTGGGAATAAGAAGCTTTCACAATGAAGCACAAAATTCCATTAGCTACCATTTAGAATTAGTACCTAATGATGGCCAGAACTATTCAATAAGTTTGTCCGCCAAAGGTAAACCTACACTGCACCAGATGGTCCTTAAACTCTTTGTCAGATCGCTTCACAGCGGTAAAGAGATAAAAAAACACCTATTCGCCGATCCTAACTGTGTAAACGCCGACAACATCTTGCACTCAAAAGAATCCGAGCGATGTCGTAATTCCGTGTGAGAGTGGATGAAAGAATCGTACCGAAAGGTACCGACTCGACAGTGAATTTTTAATAGGCGACCTTTCAGATAGGATCTTCCTTATTTTCCGTTTCTGAGCCTCGTCCGGGAGTGCATTTATTATGCACGCTTTCCGAAGAGCATTTATTGGGCTCTTTTATCTGCCAGTCTGTCGGAACAAAGCGCTCCCCGGGTTTTCTTGATTCCTTTTCATTAATATTGCTTATAGTTCCGTTAGATAGATATTTCCATGGTAAAGAGGAACAACTGCAGAGCACGTAATAAGAACATGACAGGAAATCTGCGCACTTTTCTAAAAATATGATTTGCTACTGTTCTCCTGTTAAAACATAACCATCAGAGAAGCAGCTTTTTTTCATACTGTGTGCGCCGATGCTACATAGCAACCGTCAGTCTTTAAAATACTTGTCTTTATGCCAAAGTAATTTTATGATTTCCTAGCAGAAACTTCATCTGTACCGTCTTTCTTCAACATCCGACAATAGTTGGATACCATATTTTAATTCCATCTCCCTTGTTATCTCCTCTCCATTTCCCTAATGTCATGATGGAAGTTTTCTCCTTGCTATTCACTACAACAATCCATATTTTCAAGAAAGTAATCAATATTTGAGTATAGGAAGAGGTTCCCAAACTCATGTCAGAACACAACCTCTTGAAATTTTCGAAAATGGTTTTGATAGCGTTCTTATATTTTAGCGTTCTTATATTTCTCGATAAAGTTCTCAGTAACAGACGTGAAGGAAGTCGTTGAATGTTTTTTTGCCTAACATTCAATGTGTTTTCAAATCCGTGCTCTTTCGTCGGTTTGTGAATTTGAGGACCTAGAAAAATTTCAGCTTTCAAGCTTTGCTGCCTGATGAAGGGAAATTTCATAGAAATGTAGTTAGAGTAGCATCTATCTTGTGGAAGATTCCTTAGAAGTTGCTTCATCAAACCCAATCTGATAACGTAGCGCTGGTCGTAATATTTTTAGTCCTAGGCACAAAATGTCTCTGATTTGGCCGAACATTCACACTCTCGTACTTTTGCTTTGAGCATCTACCTCACTCACATAGAAAGCAGCTCATTTTTGGTACCCAGCTTGCTCTCCTAATAAATTTCCCATAGCCTAAAATAAACTTCCTTCCATTATGATAAAACTGTATGTGACATAAGAAAACAAAGAGCAATTTTGATATAAACATGAAAAAGGCATGTAAGAACAAGCGTTTGCTTCCAATCATCTGACATCATGTAGACTGGTGATATTGGTAGTGATGAAGTGAATTGTGAGCTGTACCAAGAAAAGGCGCGCCACAGCATTTCCCTGTTTGTCTCTTCAGTGAATGCACACTGCCTGACAAGAAAGTGACGCACCCACAAGAGGAGAAGGAAACGCAATGAACCGCAACTGGTTGGGATGGTACTTGATGTTATTTCAGCAATTACAACATTGAATCAAATTCACAACGATCTTGGCAGTGTAGGTCAATTTACCATGACGTTGGACCGCGTCTTGCCTGGATGCATGTTTGGGTAGGGTTGCGAATGGTGTCACACAGCAGTTATGTCCTCTCCGGAGGCAAGTTGGCCAACAAATGTTGTAACTGGTCGTTGATATCCTGTAGCACTGGGACTGAGTTGCCGTCCGAAAATAGCCTACACGTGGTCTAGCGGGGGCAGGTCTGCAGCTAATAATGGCATCTCGTATCACGAAGATTGTTCACAGGCACATGTGTCATGAGTGTACGATCATTGAGCTGTTGAACAACGGCACCACGAGAACTAACATGTGGACACAGGATGTCCGTAACACGTGGGGACAAACGATGGCCGTAATATACCGCTGTGTCCTCGGAATTCCTACAACGGCTAGCAGCCGTGATCAGGAGTCATACCCGATGGCTCCCCACAGCTTGACGCAGTGGGTAATGCTGTTGTGCCTCTCCAAAATACTGCAAGAGTGGGACTTCTTCACAGGACGCCACCATACTCGTAGACGATGTTCATCCAAAGTAGTGCAGAAATGCGATTCATCACTGAACACAGCGCGATGCCATTCATCAGCAGTCCGTGGTCCCCGGCCATGGAACCACTCCAGACGCAATCCTTTTGTGTTGTGGTGTTAACAGCAGCATATGCACGGGACGGTAATACCCTTGACCGGCTGCTGCTAGTAGTAGACCAATGGTACGGGATGACACAGAATATTGCAGGGAGTCGATTATTTTGTTTAAAAAATGGCTCTGAGCACTATAGGACTTAACATCTGAGGTCATCAGTCCCCTAGAACTTAGCACTACTTAAACCTAATTAACTACAGACATCACACATATACATGCCCGAGGCAGGATTCGAACCTGCGACCGTAGCGGTCGCGCGGTTCCAGACTGTAGCACCTAGAACCGCTCGGCCACAGCGGCCGGCAGTCCATTATTTGTTCTTTGACAGCAGCTGGTGATGCGAAGAGGTTGCGATGTGCTCGGTGCTCAACAAGTCGATCCACCCATACAGTCGCCTGACATGCCGACTAGAACTTTGATGAGGAGTATGTCTGCGCTCAGGTACCCATGCAGTCAAACAAAGGGCGGCAGCCACATCCGAAGGCCCAAAAAATCTGAATATTGCACGACTCGACCAGCAGGCGAAATCGAGGCCGACAGTAAGACTGCTTTCAAACTGTCAGGTACTGATAAAGCTGTCTCACACGATTACGCGGCCTCTCTTTGTCCTTCATAGCGATCACTCAACATCTGACGCTCCTTGTACACCCTAACCAGACCTTTTAATCACAGTAAACACGAACGACGCTAATGCATTGGTGACCGTTCTACCTGTCAAAGAGAATTGGAAGTTTCCAGAATGAGATTTTCACTCTGCAGCGGAGTGTGCGCTGATATGAAACTTCCTGACAGATTAAAACTGTGTGCCGGACCGAGACTCGAACTCGGGACCTTTGCCTTTCGCGGGCAAGTGCTTTACGAACATAGAGTGTAATGTTGATGCATTAAGTGGTTCTGAAAGCGGAGCTGATATTCAAGACAATAAAACCGGGTTAAAAGCTGTGAGCTATCTGGGGAAGTTAACCTTGCATTACTGAGCAACTGTTTCACCAGGTATCCAGTCCCGCTTACCAAATTCTCAACCAGACTAACATTAATTATAATCTTTTAATAGTCATCTTACGACAACCGGTGACATATACGTATATATAAAGAGAATTTAAATAAAAAGAAATAAATCAGTTTATAGTTGGACATTTATTTTAACATTGATCATTGTTCCGTTAAAATTTCAGCATATTAAATTTGAGTCATAACTAAACTGGTGCCTTATTTAGGATTGTGAAAATGTGAGTTTGCAATCTTACGGAACACATCAAATATGGAGCCAAGATTGGGAGACTGCATTTATAAAATAACACACGTCGAACTTTGAAACATATGTAAGAGGAAATTAACCACAACCAACCGATTCAATTTTCACCCAAAGAAGTTACGTTCGTAGCGCAATCCTGTCCGTTATGAAATTACCACACACTGGTATACTAAATTCATACTAACTCTCTGTGAAATCTTCCCGAAACGAATAGCTGAGGGCTACTTTGATGATTCCACCACATGCTTCACGTGGTCAACTTGGTTTACACAAAGAGTGTAAGTCCACAATAATTTTGATAATTCAAATATATTACTTCGAAACGCAAATTACAAAAGAAAAACCTCGAACTGGTTACTATCGTCTTACTATTAACCTGATGGGTCAAACAATTGTATAAACACGTGGTACAGGTCTCACAAAGTACACTTCACGTGGGTTGAACATAAAGAAAAGTTGCTATATTGAAAAATATTGTCAAGACGAGACGTTATAATCTCACGCACATTAGCATTTAAGATTGATGATCTTAGAGTTACGGATCATCCACACGTGGTTCCTCTTTACTCACTAATAGTGACAAAGCAATTACTGGAAGATACTCTGAACTTCACACGAGAATTACACTGCGATTCAGTTTAAGATAACGTAAGATAGATCTAAACCTGAAATAAAGGTGATTAAATTTTCAGTTTGGCTGAACTTAAGATATCCATTGTCCTACGGACACGCGCTTAGCCGGAGACCTTACCACTTCAGACGCTCGCCGCGGACAGACTGCCCGTGCCCCTACCGAGCGTGCTCCACAGATTCAAAACGGGAGTGACCAGAGAGGCAGCTTCCTATTCCAAGATGACAAGAGACGGACAGGACCATACCAAGAATAGAAACTTTGCTTTTAGAAAGCGTAGCTACCTGTTCCGACGTTGGTCCTACTGTTCTCTAGCAGACAGGCTTGTCTGCTACCATCGAGCCGGCCGCGGTGGTCTAGCGGTTCTAGGCGCTCAGTCCGGAACCGCGCCACTGCTACGGTCGCAGGTTCGAATCCTGCCTCGGGCATGGATGTGTGTGATGTCCTTAGGTTAGTTAGGTTTAAGTAGTTCTAAGTTCTAGGGGACTGATGACCACAGATGTTAAGTCCCATAGTGCTCAGAGCCATTTGAACCATTTACTACCATCGAGCATGCAACCAGAAATACATTTGCTCATTCATCCTTTCACACAGAAGGGAAGGGGGATGACAGTATTTTATCATATACACTATATAAAAAAAGCGCATGTAGGTTCCATATGAGGCTGTGTGACATGAATTACATATAAACTGTGTTTTAAAGTGTAGTAGTGTGACAGATCGTTCTTGTTTATGAGTAAAAGTAACGCGTTCCACTGCTCAGTCTCATCCCATATAGTCAGAAACACCAGAGTAAATTTAGAAGAGGAATTTATGCCGTAGATGACAACAGATTTAAGAAATTACGAGGGCTATCCAAAAAGTACATTACGTTTCCGTTTGTGTCCGTTAGCGGCGGGGCTAGTGCGGCCAGCCGGCCGCGGTGGCCGTGCGGTTCTAGGCGCTCCAGTCCGGAGCCGCGCTGCTGCTACGGTCGCAGGTTCGAATCCTGCCTCGGGCATGCGTGTGTGCGATGTCCTTAGGTTAGTTAGGTTTAAGTAGTTCTAAGTTCTACAGAACTGATGACCACAGCAGTTGAGTCCCATAGTGCTCAGAGCCATTTGAACTAGCGCGGCCATCATGGTGTCTTGGCATTCCGCCGCTCAGTCGGCATCCTGCCGTGCTAGTGAGAGGTTCGTGCTGTGCTCCGTTGAGTTACTGTGACAGTTTGAAATGGCAGCGTTAATTGAAAATGCCGCGAAGTGTGAAGTGCGTGCTGTAATAAGGTTTCTGACAGCAAAAAACTGTACACCGATAGAAATGTATCGGCAGCTTCGTGAAGTGTATGGGGACAACATAATCACTGAAGGTGGAGTGCGTCAATGGGTCATAAAATTTAAAAATGGCCGAACAAACGCTCACGACGAAGAGCGAAGTGGAAGACCCAGCACAGTGACTGCCGAACTTGTCGAAAAAGTCGATGCCGCGGTCCGTGAAAACCGTAATTTCACAATAACGGAACTCTCTATGAGTTTTCCACAAATTTCACGAAGTTTGTTGCACGAAATCATTACCGAAAAGCTTGGTTACCACAAGTTTTTTGACAGAGATTCTCAAAAATCAGCGAATGGCTGCAGCGTTAACGTTTTTGGACGCTTACGAGAAAGATGGCGACTCATTACTCGATCGCATCGTTACTGGTGACGAAACATGGGTTAAGCATGTGAACTGCGAGACAAAATTGCAGTCAATGCAGTGGGGGCACACAAATTCCCCCCAAAAACCTAAGAAATGCATGCAGACAATGTCGGCAAGGAAGGTGATGGCGACTGTCTTTTGGGACAGAAAAGGTGTGATTTTAGTGGATTTCCTGGAAAGAGGAACTACAATAAACTCTCAAAGGTATTGCCAAACTCTGCACAGCCTCAGAAGAGCAATACAAAACAAGCGCAGGGGAAAGTTGGGCTCAAAGATCTTGCTGATTCACGACGACGCCCAGGCCCACACGGCAAATGCCACTCGTGAAGTTCTCGAATCTTTTGAGTGGGAGTTGTTTCCTCATCCGCCGTACAGTCCCGACCTGGCACCGAGCGACTTCCACTTATTCCCAGCAATGAAGAAGTGTTTGGCTATGCAGCGTTTTGATGACGACGCATAGCTTCGCCCGCATCTCGTGGTCGTGCGGTAGCGTTCTCGCTTCCCACGCCTGGGTTCCCGGGTTCGATTCCCGGCGGGGTCAGGGATTTTCTCTGGCTCGTGATGGCTGGGTGTTGTGTGCTGTCCTTAGGTTAGTTAGGTTTAAGTAGTTCTAAGTTCTAGGGGACTGATGACCATAGATGTTAAGTCCCATAGTGCTCAGAGCCATTTGAACCATTTGAACGCATAGCTTCAAGAAGAGGTAACCACGTGGTTGAAGGCGCAGGCGGCCGAATTTTACGACGAAGGAATTTCCAAGCTCGTCCATCGCTACGATAAGTGCCTCAATTTAAATGGCAACTATGTAGAAAAGTAGTATTTAAGTGTGGTTTTCATCTGTATACTGTATAATAAAAGAATTTCCAATACTTTATTTATTTTTAATTCCAAAACGTAATGTACTTTGTGGATAGCCCTCGCAACATGAAAGGAATCCAACAGAGACCTTTCAAGAGCACTTGCCCGCGGAAGGCAAAGGTCCCGAGTTCGGGTCTCGGTCCTGCTTACAGCTTTAATCTGACAGGAAGTTTCAGAACTGGAAGTTTTATCATTCAATCATTCACATATCCTCCGATGCAGTGTACGTATACTAAGCTGTGCTTCACTTTTGTGTCAAGCGGCGTACACCACCTGCTCTGACGCAGTGTAAGCCCCAGTGTTGACACAGAGCCACCTGTGGTGTTGCAGAGCACCGCGGCCTGGTGTCGCCGGCCATCGTGGAGCACACGAGCAGCGTGCAGGTGGCGCAGGACGAGGGCGCCGTGCTGCTGTGCGTCGCACAGGCCTGCCCGTCGCCGGAGTACAGGTCAGTGGTCAGTGTGTGTGTGTGTGTGTGTGTGTGTGTGTGTAGCGGTGGCAGAAAATATCACTTGTTCCTGTTAATCTTGTAAGGTCAAACGCCTTGTAGTCTGGTGTGATTTTTTAATACCTCATCCTTTTACAACTGCCTGTATACTATTTGTGCGAACAGCCAGAATGCATTGGAGAGCACACTGGTCATCGTCTTCAGTCCACAGGGTCGCCATTCAGCTCGCCAAAATTGAAGTAAAATGTTCTCTCTATGAATAAGGCAGAGGGAAACCATGGCGATAAATAAAAGTCTACTACCTCTTAACTGAGCTGTATATTCTGACAAAACATCACACGCTCAGGAAATAGTTTGGAAAATCATTAAAGCTTTTTCTACCATATTCAGCAAGTGCCATAGTTGAGAGACGATTTCTACATTTTTTCCTAATTATCTTAAATTAATTTCTCTCCTTAAAGGAGGTGAAGAATAATCGCCGATACCTGTCACACGGTTTTCTACGAGGGTCACTTCTAAAGAAATGCACACTATGTTTTTTTTACTCCATCTATTATTCTACGTGTTTGAAAGTTTTACACTGTGTAGATTCATCCTTTAGGAACAATATTATCATTTCATCCCTGTCCGCAGATCTTGGTCGTGCGGTAGCGTTCTCGCTTCCCACGCCCGAGTTCCCGGGTTCGATTCCCGGCGGGGTCAGGGATTTTCTCTGCCTCGTGATGACTGGGTGTTGTGTGCTGTCCTTAGGTTAGTTAGGTTTAAGTAGTTCTAAGTTCTAGGGGACTGATGACCATAGATGTTAAGTCCCATAGTGCTCAGAGCCAGCCATTTCATCCCTCTCAATTGCCTTACGCCATCTTGGAACCAACCCCTGCATACCCGCACGGTAAGATTCTGGACCAACCTGTCGGAGCCATTGTTTGGCAGCGTGCAGAATGGAGTCATCATCTTCAAACCTTGTTCCTCGAAGACAGTCTTTCAGTTTCCCAAAGAGATGATAGTCACATGGAGGCAGGTCAGGACTGTAAGGTGGGTGTTTCAGTGTTGTCCATCCGAGTTTTGTGATCGCTTCCAAGGTTTTTTTGACTGACATGTGGCCGTGCATTGTCGTGCTACAGCAAAACATCCTGCTTTTGCCGATGTGGTCGAACACGACTCAGTCGAGCTTGAAGTTTCTTCAGTGTCGTCACATATGCATCAGAATTTATGGTGGTACCACTTGGCACGATGTCCACAAGCAAGAGTCCTTCGGAACTGAAAAACACCGTACCATAACTTTTCCAGCAGAAGGTGTAGTTTTGAATTTTTTTTCTTGGATGAATTTGCACGATACCACTCCATTGGTTGCCTCTTCGCCTCTGGTGAAAAATGACGGAGCCATGTTTCATCACCTGTCACAATTTTTCCACGAATTTCATCTCCACCATTCTCGTACTGTTCCAAAAGTTCGCTGCAAATGCTATTTCAGTATTTGATGTATAATGTATAGCTAAAAATAGTCCGGTTACAATTTGAATTACCAAACATAACCCTACCGTTTTTCTTGTTTCTTTGTGAGCCACCTCGGAACCCACCTGGCACAAACCTTTTTAAACGCGAACACTTTCAGTCTTCTGCAAACACTTCCCTCCCCTATCCCATCGTAGCGTGACAATTCGTTCACTGTGATGCGTCTGTCAGCAGTCACCAATTCGTTAACTCTCTGCACATTGTCTGGAGTGTGTGCAGTACGAGGCCTGCCGCTGCGAGGACAATCCTCCATATTGCCGTGCCCGCTTTCAGCACGTAACCTGCTTGCCCACCGACTAACTGTACTGCAATCGACAGCAGCATCTCCATACACCTTTTTCAACCTCTTATGGATGTTTCCCATTGTCTCGTTTTCAAAGCAGAGGAATTCTATGAGAGCACGTTGCATCTGACGAACGTCGAGTGTAGCAGCCATCTTGAAGACATGCTGTGACGGCGCCACTCACGGGAACAGGTTGAACTAAGTTTGAAAACATGCGGGAATGATGTATCTACACACTGTAAAACTTTCATACGTGCAGAATGAAAACTGTATTTTTACAAAAACAGTGTGCATTTCTTTTGGAGTGACCTTCGTATAATACACCAGACGGCATACGAACAAAAAATCGAAAACGAAACACTGCCTTTTCAGTTACATTACGAAACCAAGTAAGATCACTTTTACACATTTTCACAACAAACGCGAGTTATATAATTCGATCGAAAAAAATCATGTCAGTCATCATTAACGTCATCGGTGGCTTGAGCGGAGACGGGTAGGCAGACTCACGGCAAATTCTGTAGTAGAACGTATCTCCGTATGACTGACAATGATCGACATAGTTCCTCAGTGCAGACGCCGATTTAACTTGTCCTTCATATTCTGAGTACTGGCACTGGGACGGAGTTGGCACTCACAATTCATAGGCGCATGTGCCGTGACTGGTCGGACGTTGTCCTGCTGAAAAATGGAGCCACGAAACTGCTGCACGAAATGTGACACAAAGGCGCACAGAATGTCCGTGATGAACCGTTGTGCCCTCAGAGTTCCTTGAATGACTACCAGCCATGACCAGGAGCCGTAATCAATGGCTGGTTATGGGGACGGCGAATGAAATAATCGCTCCGAAGTTGCTTCCAGCGTCGGCAGCACTGCTCATACATCACCCTTTTTTTATTACAAAATTACTTATGTGGTTCGTAGTTGAAGACCTGCAACTATCCAAATCTTTCTGCAGGTGAATCTGTAGTTTCGAACTTTAACCTCCAGAATTTTCACAACGGAACCGAGGTTAGATAGTGGCCTCTTAATAGTCTCTTTACTTATATCTGTAACTTTGTCGAATTCGAATATCATAGTGAAAGTTGGTACAGCTCCATTACTACTCATTTAATCTTTTTGTCTTATATACTAAGATGACTTAATTTAACTCGGCTTTATAGCTTTAGGCACGAAAGTGGTTTTTACTTAATAATTTTAAAAGCAAAAGAGGTAACTTCGTGAAAACCTCTACGGAATGTTTTGCAACCACCTCATACTAGTTTTAAATTACAACGTTCTAAATTGTGACGCAATTTTCAAATTTCGAAGAAACTGGATTTTTAAAGAAACTAATTACCGTTTCATGCTGCCGTTAAACATATCGATAAGTGTTTGCTACCACGCAAGTGAACAGTGGGTGGCCATTCACTATGCTCACATTCATCACCTCCAGGAGGCACCACGCTAATACCGTGTAACATCGACTCTACCCTTATTAACGCCCTCAATTCGAGTCCGCAAGTTTCTTCATGTCTGCCACATCCAGTTGAAGTCTTATTTATCTTTAGATCCCATAGGTTCCTAACTACACCGATGTTCATCGCTACGTGCCACCTGCTATTCGAAATACACCGTAGCATTTTCTATGAGATTAAGATTGGGTCATTTTGCAGGACAGTGGAAGTGCGATAGGATACTTGCATGTTCCTCAAATCAGAAACGTATGTCTTGCAGCCCTGTAAACACGGTTATTGTCATCTTCGAAGACTGCGGCGTTTATACCATACTGTAATTTTACAATACGTATGTATTAGGGGTTTGAAATGGTGTTTCCTTTCGTGCTCGCCTGTGCGGATTCCGTAACCTGAGAAAACCAGCAGAATAAGATCTGCTTTGTACTGCTCAATCAACTATACCGACATCTCCGTGCCCTGACGCGTAACGTAACAGGTAGATATGTGCCACAGCGATACAGGAAGACGTACCGCAGGTGCACCCACAACGGAAAGGTGTCTGTTGGGAGGTCAGGCACCTGAAGAGGGTCACCATCCTATCCAGTAGCTGTAGGGGCAACAGTTTGGATGTTTGACTGATCTGGCCTTGTAACATCAACGGCTGAAAACAAGGGAAAAATAGCGATAACTTTTTCTCAGGACATGCAGCTCTACTCTATGATGATGGGATCCTCTTCAGGAAAATACTCCGGAGGTAAAATAGTCTCCCATTCGGATCTCCGGGTGGGTGCTACTCAGGAGGATGTCGTCGTCAGGAAAAACAAGACAGGCGTTCGGGTCTGAGCGTGGAAGAAAATAGGAATGCGTATAAGTTACTAAGAATAGCACTATTAACCGATTACAGTACCAAAGACAGATACGAAGCATACGCCCACCACAGTAGTACAAGTTTACATGGCAACTTGCCTCGCAGATGATGAAAGATTGACGAAATGTATTGTGAGATAAAAGAAATTATTCAAGTAGTTAAGGGAGACGAAAATTTTATTGTGATAGGAGACTGTAATTTGATAGTAGGGAAAGGAATAGAAGGAAAAATATAGGTCAGTACAGGCTGGGGCAAAGGAGTGAAAGTGGAGCCGCCTGGTAGAATTTTACACAAAGCATTATTTAATCATCCCTAACACTTGGTTTGTGAATCATGAAAGAAGATTATATGCGTGGAAGAGACCTGCAGACACCGAAAGCTTTCAGATTAGTTCTATAATCATAAGACAGAGGTTTCGGAACCATACTTTAAACTGTAAGACATTTCCAAGGGCATATGTGGACTCTAGCCACAGTTTATTGGTTATGAACTGTAGATTAAAACTGAATAAATTGAAAAAACAGATAGGAAATCAAGGAGACGTCAACCGCCACAAGTTGAAACAACGAGAGTTTATTGAGAGTTTCAGAGGAAGCATTAGCTACGACTGTCTAGAACAGGAGAAATGAATGCAACAGAAGACGAATGGGTGACTTTAAGAGATGAAACAGTGAAATAGCAGAAGTAAAAAGACGAGGACTATTACAAATCCTTGGATATCACAGGAGATAATGAATTTGGTTCATGAAAGGAGAAAATACAAAAATGCAGCAAATAAAGCAGTCGAAAATAATACAAACGTTTAAAATAGGAGATCGACAGGAAGTGCAAACTTGCTAAGCAGGAATTGCTCGACGACAAACGTAAGGATTTAGAAGTATATGCCACTAGGGGAAACATTGATACCGCCTACAGAAAAATTAAAGAAGCCTTTGGAGCAAAGAGATGCAGCTATATGAATATCAAGAGCTCTGGCGGGAAACCCGAATAAAGCAACGAAAGGAAGGCTGAAAGATGGAAGGAGTACAAAGAGAGTCTATACGAGGTAAATAAACTTGAACAGAATATTATAGAAACAGAAGAAAGCGTAGATGAAGATGAGACGGGAGATATGATACCGCGAGAAGAATATATTAGAGCACTGATAGACGAAGTCGAAACAAGATTCCGGGAGTAGACGACATTCAGCCAAAATTGCTGATAGCCTTGGTGGAGCCATCCATGACAAAACTCTCCCATCTGTGTATGAGGCAGGTGAAATACCCACAGACTTCATGAAGAACGTAATAATAACAGTTCCAAAGTAAGCAGGTGGTGACAGGTGTATCTGTTACCGAACCATTATATCACGGTTGCAAAATACTAACATGAATTCTTCACTAAAAAAATGGAAAAACTGGAAGAAGCCGACCACGGGGAGTATCATTTTGGATTCCGGAGAAATGTAGGAACACGCAAGGAAGTACTGACCTATGACTTCTCTTAGAAAATAGCATTTGTACATTTTGAGAAACCTTTGTCAGTGTTGAGTGGAATACTGTCTTTGAAATTGTGAAGCTAGCAGAACAAAAATACAGGAATCGAAAGGTTATTTACAACTTGTACAGGAATCAGATGGCAGTTATAAGAGTTGAGGAGCATGAGAGGGAAGCAGTGGTTGAGAATGGAATGAGACAGGGATGTCATCCCTGATGTTATTCAATCTGCACATTGAGAAAGCGATAAACCATAGAAGAATTTGGAGTAGGAATTAAAGTCCAGGGGAAGAAATAAAAGCTTTGAATTTTGCTGATGACATAATCTACATCATCTACATCTACGTGATTACTCTGCTATTCACAATAAAGTGCCTGGCAGAGGGTTCAATGAACCACCTTCAAGCTGTCTCTTCACCGTTCCACTCTGGAACGGCACACCGGGAAAAACGAGTCCTTAAATTTTTCTGTGCGAGCCCTGATTTCTCTTATTTTAGCGTTATGATCATTTCTCCCTATGTAGGTGGGTGCCAACAGCATGTTTTCGCAATCGGAGGAGAAATCTGGTGACTGAAATTTCATGAGAAGATCCCGACGTAACCAAAAACGCCTTTGTTTTAATGATTGCCACTCCAATTCACGTATCATGTCTGTGACACTGACTCCCCTATTTCGCGATAATACAAAACGAGCTGCCCTTCTTTGTACTTTTTCGATGTCGTCCGTCAGTCCTCCTGATGCGGATCCCACACCGCACAGCAATACTCCAGAATAGGGCGGACAAGAGTGGTGTGAGCAGTGTCTTTAGTAAATCTGTTGAACCTTCTGAGTGTTCTGCCAGTGAATCGCAGTCTTTGGTTTGCTCTACCCACAGTATTATCTATGTGATCGTTCCAATTTAGATTACTTGTAATTGTAATCCCTAAGTATTTAGTTGAATTTACAGCCTTCAGATTTGTGTGACTTATCGCGGAGTCGAAATTTAGCTAATTTCTTTTAGTACTCATGTGAATAACTTCATACTTTTCCTTATTCAGGGTCAATTGCCACTTTTCGCACCACACAGATTTCTTATCTAAATCGTTTTGCAAGTCGTCAAACAGAAAAGAACTCGGAAGAGCAGTTGAACGAATGGTCAGCGTCTTGATTGGAGGATATAACATTAACACCAAAAAAGATAGCAAAACAAGGATAATGGAATGTAGTTGAATTAAATCAAGTCATGGAGTGGGAATTAGATTGGGGAATGAGGCACTTATAGTAGATGTTTTGTTGTTTGGGCAGAAAGATAACTTATGACGACTGGACTAGAGAGGATATAAATTGTGGAGTGACAATGGCTAGGAAAGCGTTTCGGAAGAAGAGAAATTCGTTAATATAGAAAATAGATTGAAGTGATAGCAAGTCTTTTGCACAGGAATTTGTGTAGAGAGTAGCCGTGTATGAAAGTGAACCACAGACGGTAAACAGTTTGGACAAGAAGAGAATAGAGGTTTCTGAAATGTTGTGCTACAGAAGAATTCTAAAGATTAGATGACTAGATCACATAAATAATGAGGAGGTATTGAATAGAACTGGGGAGACAAGGAATTTGTGGCACAACACGACTAAGCGAAAGTATCGCAATAAGCAGGTTCAGAAAGATGTCGGTTGCAGCAGCTATTCGGAGAAATAGAGGTTTGCACAGGACAGAGCAGCATGGAGAGCTACATCAGACCAATCTTCCGACTGAAAACACTGTTTTAGTTTCAGTGTCTCATTCGACCTGCAATATGTTTTCATTAACTTTATGTAAGCTCTATTCATATCATACGCTACAATTATTTGCACTAAAAGGAGTAGGCCACGAATTGTTTTCAAATAGGAAATGGCAACGCCGCTGGAGTAAGATAACTGATACACATCTCACCAGTGTTGCGCAGTACTATAGCCGAACATACCAGCCTGCTCGGGAATACCAAGGGAGAAGTCTTGAGCGTCCGACGCTCTTGAATGTCCAGAACGAACTGCTTATTTGGCGGTATCTGACCAGGAAGCCCAGCGAATGTTTGGACCAGCCAATCAGGGTCCCGTACCTCCCTCCAAGCTACTGCATCTTGTAAAGTCTTTTTTATTAACTGCTACTCTGAAAAATTATTAATCATGCCAGATGACTTCGTGGAAGC
Source organism: Schistocerca piceifrons (assembly GCF_021461385.2). Lineage (NCBI taxonomy): Eukaryota > Metazoa > Arthropoda > Insecta > Orthoptera > Acrididae > Schistocerca > Schistocerca piceifrons. The sequence goes on from NC_060141.1 coordinate 88,676,817, forward strand.
CCGTATGTCTTTGATTATAAGCCATGAATTGCACTGGTTAATAGGATACGTGATGTTATTTCAGTGATTGCAGTATAAAAGCAAAGTTACAACAAACTAGGTACTAAGAGCCCTCTTATCAGTATGACATTGCAACCCGTTATTGCCTTGATGTATTCACTGATTCGGTTGCGAAGGGTGTGACGAGGTCGTTGCGTCCTCTCCTGACGCAAGCTGATCTACAACTGTTTTAACTGGTCTTTGATATCCTGGATACTAGCACTGACGTCAGAGCTGATCCTGCACGTGCTCTGTTGGGGAAATATCTGTGGATTAACTTCCCATAGCCAGGGTTCACCGTTGACACTTCAGTTTCAGCCTTTGAGCCATTTTCAAGTGGTGCTGCAAGAGATTTTGCTTCAGCGCATGTCGGACTTAAAAATCCTCCGACACGTACGCAAGGTTTAGTTTTGACGACGACAAGTGTACATATCGGAGGATTTTAAAGTCCAACATGTGCTGAAAACAAAATCTGTTACGGTACCATTTCAAAATGGCCCAAAGGTCGAAATTTCAATTGCGAAATAAATACTTTCTACAGTCAACGGTGAATATTATGCCGTTTAGAAAAAGATCTGGGGATGCTGCTCGCCCCGGGAGAGCCTCAACATCACACAGTTTCATAGACACAGGTACGGTGAGGAAAAGAACACATTGTCCTGTTGAAAAATGGCACTACAATATTGTCGCACAATAGGGAACACACGAGGATGCAGGATGTCCGTGACGTATAGTTGTGCCGTCGGTGTTCCTTCAGTGACACCAGTCTGTCCAGAAGTCATACCAGACAGCTCATAACACTATGAAGCCAGGAGCAACAGCGCGGTAACTCTCCGAAACACAGTTCCGATCCAGGGCTGTGAATCATTGTCTGAGTTTTCGGAGCACTCTGGTATTTTTTTGGCACGCAAGATTGGCTGAACCATTGGGGTACCACGCCACGTGTTCAACAGGTGAGCCTGGCGCTGCGCATTTGAAACATGCTTTGGGCCGCAATCCATCTGCCATTTAATATGGAGCTCTTCCAGCTCTTGACACCCTCCGCCAGCTACCTGTACAATACTTGAAACTTCCACGTCCGCTTTCATACCTTTGGGCATAGCCACAACATCTGACCAACTTATTGATCCCTTAGATATGAGTGCCATTCCATTACAATACTCATGATTGAGATGTAGGTGAAACAGCAAGCCCTAGTCAAAGAAGAACATTCTGGTTCATGTTCACGGTAACCTGAATGAAGAGACCAAGCCACGGAGCGAGAAACACGCCTAAACATCACAGAATCACCTCCGGTCTGAATTAAACCCTCCACACAGTGCAGGTTGGGCACCTTATTGGGCCACAGTTGCACTGGACGCGTTGCACTATCTGAACTCAGCAAAACCATGACTATCGGACCACTTTCCTTCAGTCAACTACTGTCTGTATCGCTTGACTGACGTGCAGCTTTATGTACCTTCTACTAGGTACCTAATAACAAACTTCTACTGCATGCAGTTCTCGTCGCATTATTTGTTCGGATACTTGTTCATAGAGACCTGCATTTACTGGCAGCACTTTCTGTCGAGCTTGAAAGCGATGTTCACTGACAAGGCTTGATACACCTCTCCAGTTCCTGTCGGTTAGCGCGTTTTTTACGACCACCGTACTTAACCTAGAAGAGGTCCACCATGCAGGCACGTTGGGGAGTCCCTGTTGATATACCAACAAATCGAACAATTTCATTCAGTTGGTGGGCGTTGGCGCTTTCAAGCAAGATAGCTTTTTTCTACCGTTCTTATCACGACTCTACGTGAACTACTGCATTGATTCCTCACAACCGACTGATGCATACGCTCCAATTTATTGTTATGCATTAGTACAGCAGCGAAGGGTCTCATGGTACACTGGTTTTAGTGCTACACCATCTGGAGTGCTTCAAAGCGACCAGTATGTATTTCTAAGGCGGCGGCGATATTTTGTCCAGTGACCCGACCTGCCGTATTATCTCTGTGACAAAACATATTGTGTACGAGCACCATGAACCAATGACAGCTCCAAAAAATGGTTTAAATGGCTCTAAGCACTATGGGACTTAACATATGAGGTCATCAGTCCCCTAGTCTTGTTGTTGTTGTTGTTGTTGTGGTCTTCAGTCCTGAGACTGGTTTGATGCAGCTCTCCATGCTACTCTATCCTGTGCAGACTTCTTCATCTCCCAGTACCTACTGCCACCTACATCCTTCTGAATCTGCTTAGTGTATTCATCTCTTGGTCTCCCTATACGATTTTTACCCTCCACGCTGCCCTCCAATACTAAATTGGTGATCCCTTGATGCTTCAGAACATGTCCTACCAACCGATCCCTTCTTCTGGTCAAGTTGTGCCACAGACTTCTCTTCTCCCCAATCCTATTCAATACTTCCTCATTAGTTATGTGATCTACCCATCTAATCTTCAGCATTCTTCTGTAGCACCACATTTCGAAAGCTTCTAGTCTCTTCTTGTCCAGACTATTTATCGTCCATGTTTCACTTCCATGCATGGCTACACTCCATACAAATACTTTCAGAAATGAGTTCCTGACACTTAAATCTATACTCGATGTTAACAAATTTCTCATCTTCAGAAACGCTTTCCTTACCATTGCCAGTCTACATTTTATATTCTCTCTACTTCGACCATCATCAGTTATTTTGCTCCCCAAATAGCAAACCTCCTTTACTACTTTAAGTGTCTCAGTTCCTAATCTAATTCCCTCAGCATCACCCGACTTAATTCGACTACATTCCATTATCCTCGTTTTGCTTTTGTTGATGTTCATCTTATATCCTCCTTTCAAGACGCTCTCCATTCCGTTCAACTGCTCTTCCAAGTCCTTTGCTGTCTCTGTCAGAATTACAATGTCATCGGCGAACCTCAAAGTTTTTATTTCTTCTCCATGGATTGTAATACCTACTCCGAATTTTTCTTTTGTTTCCTTTACTGCTTGCTCAATATACAGATTGAATAACATCGGGGAGAGGTTACAACCCTGTCTTACTCCCTTCCCAACAACTGCTTCCCTTTCATGTCCCTCGACTCTTATAACTGCCATCTGGTTGCTGTACAAATTGTAAATAGCCTTTCGCTCCCTGTATTTTACCCCTGCCACCTTCAGGATCTGAAAGAGAGTATTCCAGTCAACATTGTCAAAAGCTTTTTCTAAGTCTACAAATGCTAGAAACGTAGGTTTGCCTTTCCTTAATCTTTCTTCTAAAATAAGTCGTAAGGTCAGTATTGCCTCACGTGTTCCAGTATTTCTACGGAATCCAAACTGATCTTCCCCGTAGTCGGCTTCTACTAGTTTTTCCATTCGTCTGTAAAGAATTATTAAATCTAATCAACCTAAAGACATCACACACAACCATGCCCGAGGCAGAATTCGAACCTGCGACCGTAGCAGCCGCTCGATCACAACGGCCGGCAATTACAGCTCCATCTTGTCATTGAAATACTTTATTCCTATTTCCCTGTAAAAGACATATTCAGAAAAGCAAGAAAAATATATTTCTTAGAGAAAAAGTGTTAAATGGCACATTAAGTTTCCTAAAAATCTACTACACTTTTGCACGTAAGAGTCGTTTTCTCCCAAGCACTCTCCATAACGAGATACTAGTTTCTTCAGGCCCTCGCCATAAGGGAACTTGGGGCAGAAACGGATAGTGAGGCATAATGGGAAGGTGATGTTTCCTAGCCTGCAGAATGCTGCAACCTGTAGTAGCGGCATGTAACTATGACTCTGTTTGGAATGAGACTTGTAAGATAACAATTATCCTTCACGTTAACTATAGTCTTTTGTAACTTTTGTTGAATTTAGACGAAAAATATGCTGTTAATGGTTCATTTTACGTTCTTAAGTAACATGTTATTTTAAGGCGCATATCATTTGCTATACGTTAGTTACATAACACGTATGAATCCATTATTTATTATGCTCCGCAGAAGTTGTTAACCTGAAATGCACTCTTGAGACGGAACGGGACAAAGCAGAACGGGTTTATTTTTTATGCGGGTGGATTTCCAACTCTATATTTCTTATTTTCCCTTGCTTTTCCTTACATTAGGTAGACTGATAAACAACAGTTGGGTCTTAAATCAATGTAAACGGTAGTTTCAGCCGTTTCATCTTCCGAAACGGAGTTTTAAAAGCGTCTAAGGAGTTTATCGTACCAAAATTAATGTTGGAAAGATGGTAAGGCTAAGAACAATCTCAACTACAGAGATGAAAAAAAGAACGGGAATTTTAAAAATGTTCACTGTAGACCACAAAGACAAGCTGGTGCATGACTGAAGGCAGCGGAGAGTAGACTCATAGGCGTAACGATGAAACATCTCATTGTCAAATCATTAGCCTATCAGCCACCAAAACGAAACGGCTTACCATACAGATTTGACAAAGAAACTTGCCTAGCTGGGCGGAATTGGGTTAAAGGATTTACTACTAGGCTTCCTATATTGTCTGTTCGCAGATCAGAAAATACATCTGGTGCGCGAGTGATGGAATAAAATAAAGTAACAGTAACAGTCACCTGGTATTATGCATTACAAATAATTGTTTTTTCAATATGACATTGGAACATTCTCTTATTGACAACAATACCATATTCCTTAGTCTAAATTGATCATAAGACAACCTTATGTCTTACTTTTCATTTGAAACTCCTAATAATTTCAAAGTGTATGCAATAATTTGACAAAGAATGTTTTATTCCATTCCGCCACCATGGTTGGGGCACAATGGGAAATACGCATTGACTTCTTTGAAAGAATGCAAAAACATGTATAACGTAGAGGTTTAATCGATTTTCATGCAAGGTACATTACGCTATAGGACAATAGTATTTTTAATACCTTTAAGAAGTGTTGTTTTGTGCTCTTTTATTTTACAAATATTGTTAAACATCAAGTATAGTATCAAGATCCATACCGAGTTCCCCTGTTCGTTTTCTGCCAGAAAACTTAACCAGTTGATAGTGGCGGTAATGAGTGGCTCGTTGCCTTCGGACTACTGTCTACAAAACCATTTTTTCAAGTGCAAGAAGAAGTAGCAATCGCCTGCCTGTCTATCGATAGGGTTGCGGGTATTAAATTGGAGTCCCAGCTGAGGTGTAAGCTATACTGACAAGTGGAAAATATCTCTGTTTGAACATAAATGAAATAGCTTCAGTAAGCAGTGATAACTTGAAGATTAATGTGGAAATGCAATGCAGTGATGGTTACTTCAGCATGAATGTGATATAAGCTTCACAGTTAATACGAGTGTGTATGAGCGGAGGCATTACTGGGGAGTGTGTTACGAGCCAAAGGAATAATAAAACGAAGTAATATCGATCTGCAGTGTTCTAATTTCAAAGTTACTTTCTTTCCATTCTTTTAATTGAGAAACGTTATTATTTGCAAGTATTAGGCGATATGGTCACTTTCAGTGACAGCTGATGTGAAGTCATCATATAACTATCATTTAAGCAATATTGATGATGTTCAGCCTAGTTGTCAGTCGTGTGACTGCCGCGAGGGATTAGCCAAGCAGTCTGAGGCGGTGCAGTCACGGACTGTGCGGCTGGTCCCGGCGGAGGTTCGAGTCCTCCCTCAGGCATGGGTGTTTGTGTTTGTCTTTAGGATAATTTAGGTTAAGTAGTGTGTAAGCTTAGGGACTGATGACCTTAGCAGTTAAGTCCCATAAGATTTCACACACATTTGAGCATTTTTGAGTCGTATGATTATTGCCACAACAGGTTTCGGGACAACATTACGACATTTTCAAGTGCTAAAAACGAGGAAACCAGGTAAAAACGATCCTCTTTATAGCGACAGACGTCATGAGTTATAACCTGCATTAAAAACTTTATGTCATTAGGCCTCATCAAAACTTTAAAAAAAAGCTGCACACTTGCATTGTCAACTGAAACAGTTAAACATAAAGCAGCACAAGTCGGTATATCCACCGTTTCTGAGGCACAGTTGCAAACTGAAAGCCGTTGCCATCACCTACCAAACTCACAAGTCCTCATGCCACCCCCATAAACATAAATCAGCAATTTTCAAAAACGCTGTCCACCGGGCTAATTTCACACCTCTAAGTCTGGAAAACAAGAATGGATAAATGAAAACCCGCAGACAAATAACGGTAGGAAATGATTTTGACGTGGGTTTGATAGATCAGTTGGATGTAGCAGATAGGTATGGTAACCAGCAAAATGATAAAAGTCCAGACAAATACAGAGTCATGCCGTATTGGGGAACCATCTCATATAAATTAGCGAGGTTTCTTTTTAACAAGAAACGGGTTAGAATGGCTTTCAAGATGGACAATAAATTAGGACAGAGGCTAAGGCATACGATGGACACAGATGCGTACTGGATGAGGAGATCGGGAGTGTATGAAGTAAAATGTAAAGATTGTGAAGCGAGATATATGGGGCAGACGGGATTGAATTTTAAAGTTAAAGAGCATAATAACAGAGAAAACGACTCATCAGCTGTAGCAATACCTGCCTTACACCTGTAGAAAAGCACCGAAGCGCTGATTGCTTTACATCGGAGTAGAAATGCCATATATACGCCTATTGTACAAAACGTTTATAATATTCTTCTTTTCATTGTTTTCTGGGAAAGTCCATTTGACCATAAAGAATTACCTAAGAGTAATTAATCAATAAAGTATTTTAGCCTAATGTCACCATTACAAGAAATACCGTTTTAACATAAAATCTGAATTATACGTACAATGAGTTAAAGAGGTGAAAGGTGGTATGAAGCAAAACAAGACAAAAATGTCCAGTAAACATGGGACCTAAAATGCGTACCTTGAAAGCTTTTAGTACGTGTCCATCTTCGCTATTGTGAAATATATTTGTTCTATTGGTGGCTCTTTGCTATTAGGGAAGTCCAAGAAAATGAAGTACAGAAATGAGGACACAATCCTGTCTCGTTGTCCATGGATAAAGCACACAGTACACACTCGTTAGTGTTCTTTCTGTAAAATACATTCACAGTTTTGGGTAAGTGCGACGCTTACATTAGTTCTACCCGAATCAGTATGCGTTTTGATAAGTTTGTGAAACGATTTTATATTGTAGTTTTATCTTAGAGTTGTCGTGTGACTAGGGCCTTCCGTCGGGTAGACCGTTCGCCGGGTGCAAATCTTTCGATTGCGCGTCGATGGAAATGAAATGATGATGATTAGGACAACACAACACCCAGTCCCTGAGCGAAGAAAATCTCCGACCCAGCCGGGAATCGAACCCGGGCCGCTGACTGCTCAGCTACCGGGAGCGAACATCTTTGAGTTTAGCAGCAGCCTATTATTCCGCACGGGAAACGGCAGACATGGTCTTGTGTTCTGGTCTGCCGAACAGAAACAACGGCCGAGGCCGTGTCCTGTAAGCTGAAAATGTCCGTAACGCAGGCCACCGTCTGCACAATTATTCAGTCGTCTTTCCCAGCCACTAGCAGACTCGGGTTCCTTACTGAAGAAGTGGATCGTGCATGATGGAGCACCAGCACATTTTCTCCGAAGTATCCGAGGACGCTTCACACAGACATTTAATGCGCAATGGTACTGATCCTCCGTGGCACATAAAACATGTCAGAACACTGTCACAGAAGCAACAAAAAAGGCATGCCTAATTTAAAATGACACGAAATCTTCAAGACTGGGGATGTTTTACCGAAGCTCGGAACTTACTTAGCACGAACTTCAGTGCGATATGCTTTTAATAGCTTCCACAACGAAAAACTGTCTCGCAATCTGACAGAAAATCCAAAGAAATTTTGGCCGTATGTAAACTGTACTAGCGCCAAGACACAATCAATACCTTCACTGCGCGATACCCATGGCAATATTATCGATGACAGTGCCACTAAAGCGGACTTATTAAACACTGTTTTCCGAAATTCCTTCACCAAAGAAGACGATGTAAACATTCCAGAATTCTAATTCCCCGAGAACAACTGCCAACATGAGTAACTTGTAGATATCCTCGGTGTAATGAACCAACTTAAAGCTCTTGATAACGATAAGTCTTCAACTCCAGATGGCATGTCGATATAATAGCTACGTACTTAGAAGTCATGTACAACCGCTCGTTCGCCCAAACTTCCGTACCAAAAGTCTGAGAGGTTGTACAGGCCACACCAGAACTCAAGAAAGGAAACAGAAGTAATCAGCTGAAATACAGAGGCCCATATCACAAACGTCGAGTTGCAGCAGAGTTTTGGAACAAACGCTGTGCTCGTGTATTATAAATTACCTCAAAGATTAAAGTCTACTGACACACAGCCAGCACGGACTCAGTAAATGTCATTCTTGTGAAACACAACGAGCTCTTTATCCGCAGGATGTAATGAGAGCCGTCGACAGGAGGTCTCAAATTGATTCCATATTTCTAGATTTCCAGAAGGCCTGACAAGAGACTTCAAATTGCGTGCCTATGGAGTATTGGTTCAGTTGTGCGACTGTATTCGTGACTTCCTGTAAGAAAGGTCATACAGTACGTAGAAATACACGGAAAATTATGGAGTAAAATTGAAGTTATATTGGACTTTCTCCTGCTGTTCCTAATCTACAGAAACTATTTAGGAGACACTCTGAGGTTGTTAGATTGTCTGCAGATGACGCTGTCATTTACCGCCTAGTCAAGTCATCAGAAGATCAAAACCAATTGCAAAATGACTTAGATACGGAATCAGTATGGTGCGAAAAGAGGTAATTGTCTCTCAGTAAGATAAGTGTGAGGTCATCCACATGAATACAAACAAGAAACCGATCACACAAATTTAAAGTCCGTCATTCGATTACATACCTAGGAATTACAATTACGAATAACTTAAACTGGAACTATCACGTAGACAGTGTTGTTCGGAAGGCAAACCGAATACTGCTTTCTATTGGCGGAAAGACGATGCAACACGTCTGCTGAAGAGACTGTGTACACTTCGCCTGTTCGTCCTCTACTAGAGTATTTTTGTGCTGCGTGGAACCGTTACCAGGTAGGACTGACGGAGGACATTGAAAAATCCAAAACTGCAGCAGCTCGTTTTGCATTATTGTGAAATAGGGGAGAGAGTGTCACCTATATGGTAAGCGAGTTGGGATGGCATTCATTGAAACAAAGATCCCTTTCCAAAATTTCAATCACCTAAGCATTGGAAAATATTTTATTGTCGCCAACCCTCATACGGAAAAACGATCACTATTACAAATTACTGTGTGCACTTTACTAGCTTACGGTGAGTTCCACTCTAACCCACCTCCCTCTCGCAGTGGAACAAACTTCCCGGGACGTATGGGAATTTGTAGGTTATTCGTCGGCCGGCCTGGAACCTCGGAGCCTGGAATATATAAAGAAGTCACTAATCGACAGCCATAGATCGCCCGGAACCTGTCCGTATATTGACTCGTATATTTCATACGACTCAATTATCATCAGAATTAAGTCGATTTGTATAGGAAAATGTACTGCTCAATCCAGAATATATTCCCTTTAATGTTTAAAAGGTACGTAGTTATTTTTTATTTGGTGGTGTAATTAGCGTTACCATATCCTATTACCGTTACCATATCCTACGGTGTCTCATAGATCATGCGGATTGATGCAGAACAGACATTTAGTAGGAACCTGCAATCAGACTAAATTTACTTGAAAATTTAGTAACTATGGCTGCCAACAAAGCACCTGTTACATAAAAGTGCCTATGCGCGATACATCGACTTACTCGTAATAGTTCTCAGACATAAATGAATCCACTTTACATTACTGATGTTAAAATTTGCCATTGAGGTAATACTACTGTGATTCAAAGACCGCTGAACTCTCTCGCAGCCGTATATATTACGCTCATAGTATAGGTTGAGCGAGAGTTTGAATGGTAGGTGTGTTTTAGATGAAAAGTGACATGATAGTTAGCTAACTTCGTCCAAGAATAAAGCTTAAAACATTAATTCAACCAGGACTATACCGTAGATGACATTACATGGTGCAAGATATTCGTAATTTTGAGAAAAGTAGAAGTAGCACAGGAAAGATACAGCCCACACGAGATCAAAATTGACCGGTAAGATACAGAACGGATTACCCAGTAAGATAGGCCTGCAGTCCCTTGCCCTTACTGCCCGATCTACACGTCGAGGAAGCAATGGAGCGTTGGAGAAACCAAATTTGCGAAAAAACTTAATATCGAAAGCGGGGACCACGTAGTAGAGGAATTCTACTGTCTGGAAGCACAGACATGACAGACGAAGCAACGACATAAACAGGGGGTAAACACAGGCAAAGCGGCCATGTCTTCTGCTAGTATCAGATATAGGCATCAATCTCAGGAAGAAATTTCTGGGAATGTATGTTTAGAGCACAGTATTGTACAGTAGCGAATCATAGTCCGAAAAAGAATTGTATCTAAGCATTTTAGGTAAGGTATTATAGCAGGGTGTTGAAAATTATGTAGATAGGGAGGTTCTCTGCAGAATATGCGAAGAAAGGAACATGTAGAAAATACTGAGAGGATATTAGGGCATTTGTTTGGACATCAGTCGCACTAGAGGGAGTTGTAGGGGTGTAAAAACTGCAAGAGAAGACAAATTGCGGTTATGTCCAACAAATAATTGAGGACGTATGGTGCAAGTACTACTTTGAAATGAAGAAGTTTTTGCAGAAGACAAATTCATGGAGAGCCTCATCGAACCAGTTAAAAGATTGGTGACTCTGGTAAAATAAAAAGTCTCAATCAGCTGATTGTACTTGATAGAATGGGAAGTACCCTCCGCCATGTACTTCACGGTGACTGACCGAATACCTGTATAGAACAAGTAGCTTCACAGAGTGGTTATGGTCCTAAATCCATTTAAAGAGCTGGGTCTGGGCTTTACGAGCCTAGGGGATCCCCCCTGCGCGGCGCGGCCCGCAGCCACACTGCCAGTGGCTACCTGCGGGCGATGGGCGCGCGCCGATTGGCCGGCAGAGCTCGCGCCGCGACGTGCCGCGGCTGTGAATTAATAATCCGGTCGGCTGGCGAAACGGCCCCGTTCGGTGTAAATTTAATTTGGCGAAATGAAGCGGGCTAAGAGCGCCAGATGCCGAGACGGCGCGTGGCCCGCCTGCAAATGTGCCTTTCTGCTTCTCAGCTCCCGCCGTGCATCACGCACATGGTGGTCGGTACGTTGGATATCGCCCTATCGAGATAACGGGGAAGCACGTGCAAGGTGTTACTCTGCAAGCGCGGAGTTTGCGAGGGCGTTTCTTAAGGTGGCGCACGGTGATATAGACTCATGACAGTAAATTCAGCGGTGGGAAACTAACACACTTACCTCAGTACAATTTAAAACCTTACGAATGGCCGGCCGGGGTAGCCGATCGGTTCTAAGCGCTACAGTCTGGAACCGCGCGATCGCTACGGTCGCAGGTTCCAATCCTGCCTCGGGCATGGATGTGTATGATGTCCTTAGGTTAGTAGGGTTTATGTAGTTCTAAGTTCTAGGGGACTGATGACCTCAGAAGTTAAGTCCCATAGTGCTCAGAGCCATTTGAACCTTACGAATGCTGTGACATTTTACGGTAGTACGTCTTGTGTAGCCCCACAGCTCGTAGATATTTAAGGACGATCATTTTCACGAACCACCAAAAACTGCCTACAAAATAAACATTTATTCCCTATCGGTTTCAAGCGAAACGACCGTCACCCGTCAACATAACGTTATTTACAGCAGACTGTATGGTATCGTTCTTACTGTGGCTTAACATAATGACAACTAGAGAAACAAACCTGAGTCATTTCCCGTAAATATCTTTTATTTCACTAGCGCCTACAATGTAATCCTATTTCATCCTTACATTACCAAAAACTTAAATGTTTTCACGCTATTGGCTCAAATGGCTCTAAGCACTATGGGACTTAACTTCTGAGGTCATCAATCGCCTAGAACTTAGAACTAATTAAACCTAATTAACCTAAGGATATCACACACATCCATGCCCGAGGTAGGATTCGAACCTACGACCGTAGCGGTCGCTCGGCTCCAGACTGTAGCGCCTGGAACCGCACGGCCACTCCGGCCGGCTTTCACACTATTAACGAGATGGGTGATTTTCTTGTCAAGATAACCTAAAACGTATTACCACATGCTAGCTAGTGCTATGCTCTCCAGACGATACGGATCATAACCATACAGAGAAGGACGTGGTGCTGCCTAGTACAGGGATATTCAAAATGATCTACGCTTTTGGGTGATTATAAAAGTGTTTGCATTGAGGTAAGGAAGCTTTTTGAGTCATAGCCAAAACGTTTAGTGTGTGAACCGTTAGCCACATGGCACACGCCCACTCAACCGTCCGACACAGTCCACAGTTGCCCCAAAATACCCGCATCGATGTCAGTCACAGCTGGCCTGATACGTCCACCTTCAGAAAGTCATCCTACTTCCTTAAACTTATGTATTCAGTTGTAAATGCTTTGTCTGGCATGTGGGGGCCTTGTTAAATCTGGTCTGCGGATAAGCTCTTGCAAAGCTCCATCACACAAACGCCTTCCCGTTGGTCCAGCAGCTGTGCTACTGGAGAGTGCTGCAACAAAAAATTTTGAAAAAATTAAAGCAACTGGACAGAAGATGGGAAAATAAAAAATGGTGGAAGGAGAGGAAAAGTGAAGGGGGGGGACGGTGAAAGGAGCCAATGGAGGGTGAGGGCCCATAAGAGGGCGGGGGGTGCTGGGCAGATGCAACAGGGTGGAGAAGGCAGCGGAGGGGAATACAAAAGGTTTTGGGGGGGGAGAAGGGAGGTAGGGAGAGGTTTTGCTGGGAGAAAACAGGATGGAAGGGGGGGGGAGAGGGATCCCAGGGAAAGAACAGAGGAAAGGAGGGGAGGGAGTGAGGATCAGAGTTGATAGGAGGGATAGATGGAGGGAGAGAGGGCATCATCCAGGAGGGGGAGTTGATGTAAGCCACCTTGGGAAAGAAGATGAAGGGTGTAGAGATGGAGGGTAGGGGGACACAACAGTGAAGACATGGCAGGAAGTGGGGATGGGAGAGGAGAGGAGCAACCAGGGGGTGAGGGGGATCAAGGCAGTGGGAGGTGTAGAGTATGCGGATATGTTCGAGGAATAGGAGCAGATGGGGGAAAGTAATGAGGTCATGAGGATCCACGTGGGGGACGGGAGGCATATACGGAAGGTGAGGCGAAGTGCATGATGCTCAAGGATCTGGAGGGACTTATAGAATTTGCGGGAGGGGGGGGGGAGGAGGGGGGGGGGCAGATATCCAGTTGGGACTGGCATAACAGAGGATGGGACGGATTAATGATTTGTAGGTGTGGATGATGGTAGAGGGGTGCAACCCCCATGTCCAGCCAGGGAGGAGTTGGAGGAGCTGAAGGCGGTTGTGGGCAATGAATTGGATGGAGCGGAGATGAGGGATCCAGGTGAGGTGATGGTCAATGGTGAGGCCAAGGTAGGTGAGGGTGCGGGTGAGGTGGACAGGACAGGCGCAGATGGCAAGGGAGAAATTCAGGAGCTGGAAGGAGCGAGTGGTACAACCTACCATGATTGCTTCGGTCTTGGAAGGATTAATTTTCAGGAGCCACTGGTTACACCATGCAGCAAAAAGGTCAAGGTGATTCTGGAGAAGGCGTTGGGACCGTTGGAGAGTAGGAGCGAGGGCGAGGAATTCAGTGTCATTGGCATATTGCAAGAGGTGTACTGGAGGGGGGGGGGATTGGGGCATATCTGCCATGTACAGGAGGTAGAGGAGAGGGTAGAGGACAGAGCCCTGGGCACACCTGCAGAGGGGTATAAGGTGTGGGAATTGGCATCATGGATGGTAACATAGGAGGGGTGGCAGGAGAGGAAGGAGGCCATCAGATGGATGTAGGTGACAGGAAGGGCGTAGGTTTGGAGTTTAAACAGGAGACCGGGATGCCAGACATGGTCGTAGGCCTTTTCGAGGTCCAGGGAGACAAAATTGGCGGAGCGATGGGAGTTAAGCTGGAGGGAGAGGAGATGAGTGAGGCAGAGGAGTTGGTCATCGGCAGAGAAGGAAAGTCGAAAGCCACATTGGGTTTTGGGGAGGAGGTGGTTTTGGTGGAGGTGGTGAAGGATGCGCCAGGTAAGGATGGATTCCAAGAGCTTGCTGAGCACCGATGTGAGACAGATAGGACGATAGGAAGAAGCATCAAATAGGGGCCTTTAGGGTTTGGATAACATTAGGATATGGTAGGTTTTCCATAGGTCGGGATAGAAGCCAGAGGCAAGAATGACATTGTAGAGGGTGGCAAGGACTGAAAGGAAGGAGGGAGGGCAGTGTTTGAGGTGGCGGTAGGTAATGCAGTTGTGGCCGGGAGCAGTGTTGCATTTAGTGCGGAGTGTGAGGCTGATGTCCTGTGGAGTGATCAGAATATTAAGTTCAGATGGTGGTGTGTGGCCCAAGTACTGGAAGCTAGGAGCAAGGGGAGGAACAGAAGCATTTGTATGGTCCATGGCGTCAGGGAAGAGGGAACAATCAAAGTGGGGATCACCTGGGATGGGAAAAACATCGAAGAGGTGAGAGGCAAAGTGGTTGGCCTTACTGAGGTTGTCAGGAAAGGGACAGTCATCAAGGAGGCGAGGGTACTGGGAGGTGGGGCAGTTCCCAGTAAGGCGGTGGAAAGCAGACCAATACTTGGAAGAGGTTATGTGGAGCATGGTGTTGAGTTTTGTACATGTCTGGCGGCAGGCACGGCGTTTCTTCACAGTAAGCAGGTTGCGGATGTGTCGTCGTAATTGCCGGAGGCGGGTAAGTGTGTCCCGTTCACGAGTGCGGAGAAAAGTGCGGTAGAGGCGGTGGGACTCTTGAAGGAGAAGGACGGCCTGTGGAGGTAGGGCGGGGCAGTGAGTGCTGGCTGAGCTTCTTTTTTTTCTGTATTGCTATTTTCACCCCCATACAAAATGACAGGCTGTCAGCAGCATGTTACGCCGCTCTTCAGCCATAGAATAGATAAATAAACAATAGAAAGAATACACATAAGTGACATAACGGTGGGTGATAAAACAGAAGACACATGAAAACAAACACGGAGCCGTTCACACTCGACGATAATCCACACTACAAACTGTTGACACGACGCACAGACACTGAAGATGGCGATGACACAGATGAACGATGGAGTGCGACAGTGAACACTGAACACTAAACACAACGGCACACACGAGACACTGATGGTGATGATCTCTGGCACGCGAATGTCCACGTAGCGTGTGTGAGTCTGGGGACCTGCCAAGAGGGGAAGAAGGGTGAGGTAGGGGAGAGGGGAGAACAAAGATGCCAATGGCTGAGGAGATGGGGGGATGAGTAGGGGGACAGAGGAGGGGAAGCCTGGGGGAGGAGTGGGGAGAAATGGAGGAGGGAGGGAAGAGGGAGAGAAGGGAGGGAGGGTGCCCAAAGGAGCAAACACAGGAAGAGGGAGGGAGGATCAAAGTTGGTAGGAGGGGTAGATGGAGGAGGGTATCATCAGGGAGAGGGAGGTGGCGGAAGCCACCTTGGGAGAGGGTAAGGAGGGTGGAGAGATGGAGACCGGGTGGGATGTGGGAATACAAGCGTGGCAGCAGGTGGGGGTGGGAGAGGACGGAGGAGACAAGCGGATGAGGAGGTGTACAGGATCCGTATCCGTTCAAGGAAAAGGAGGAGGTTGGGGAACGGAATAAGGTCGTACAGGATCCACATGGGGGAGGGGAGACGGATGTGATAGGCGAGGCGGTGAGCATGGTGTTCAAGGCTCTGAAGGGATTTGTAAAAGGTAGGGGGGGGGGGGGGCTGGCAGAGCGAGAGGCAGGCGCTTAAGTAATCTATCGGGGGCGCCGATATTGGCCGCTGGAACCACGTGTTCCCCTGTGGTGCCCTCACACTAAATGCGGGCCAGGGGGCGCGCGCCGTCACAACTTACGGCGTGATGGTGCAGGGACCTCCAGGGGTCTTCGACGTCCATGACGTCTGGCGGGGATTCAAATTCCGCGTCGCGCGGTACCAGACAGAGCACACCATGCCATTCTCAGGGGAGAGAAATCTTCTGACATCAAAGTAATTTTGGATGTACCCCAAGGCAGTGTCATATGACCATTGCTTTTAACAATATATTAAAATAACTGAGGGCGGATAACGTCGTAAGGGGCGATGAGGTTTTTTCGCAGATGATGCTGTTGTATATAGAGAAGTCGCAACGCTAGAAAACTGTAGCTAAATCCAGAAAGACCTGCAGATATTGGCAATAAACAAATGTTGCTTACAACAAGTGTTGCTCACAAATACTAGAGAGACTCATTATTGTATGCTTATACATCTGTAAAACAGTCACTGGAAGCCGTCACATCCACAATGTATCTAAGAGTACGCGCTGTTGCTACGGTCGCAGGTTAGAATCCTGCCTCGGGCATGGTTCAAATAGCTCTGAGCACTATGGGACTTAACTTCTGAGGTCATCAGTCCCCTAGAACTTAGAACTACTTAAACCTAACTAACCTAAGGACATCACACACATCCATGCCCGAGGCAGGATCCGAACCTGCGACCGTAGTGGTCGCGCGGTTCCAGACTGTAGCGCCTAGAACAGCTCGGCCACTCCGGCCGGCCCTCGGGCTTGTATGTGTGTGATGTCCTTAGGTTAGTTATGTTTAAGCAGTTCTAAGTCTAGGAGACTGATGACCTCAGATGTTCAGTTCGATAGAGCTTAGAGCCATTTGAACCATTTGAAGTACGCGAACGGAGTGATTTAAAGGGCAACGACCACGTAAAACTAATCGCAGATAACGTAGATGCCAGTCTGAGATCCACTGGAAGTCTCCTCAGGAAATGTAGTGCATCAATAAAGTTGTTACAGCAATATAAATATCTTACACTAGTCTACATGGTATTAGATGATTGAAATGTAATATGCGTTTTTAACTCGATTTCTAATCCTGATTCCAGAACTGTTCTTAGTCTTTGTCTAATACGTACAGTCTTTTAGCTATGAAAGCGGGTGAATATTAGGGACTTGGATAGGAAAATTTCACTCGAAAGACCTGCAAGTCGTCGTATTTGCTTTGTTGTTTTTTTCAAGTTAAATGAATGCACTAGAATTTGTTGCTGAGCAGAGACTGGTGCGTTTCTCTCTTGGGAAGACAGTTTTATGCATAACGTTTCTTCGAGAGGTATTCTTAATTTTATTTTATTTCTGTGAAATACTTCTTCTGTGTGTGATAGTGTCTACTCCCAAATGTATGAACAGTTTTGATATTTTCTGTTACATTTGTCAAAACTTCACAGTGCTTAAGCAACGAAAGTACGTAACAGACTTTGTGTGGAAAGCTTATTACGCTTAAGGGAGCCAAAGAAAGTTTGCCGTTATTGTGTTGGCAGTTAGAGGCTATGGAGTAGGGGAAAGAAATCGTGCATGCCTTTTGCAATTCCTATGGTTTGGAGGGAGCCGAAAGACTACCTTACACCTACATCTACATCTACATGACTACTCTGCAATTCACATTTAAGAGCTTGGCAGATGGTTCATCGAAACAAAATCATACTATCTCTCCACCATTCCACTCCAGAACAGCGCGCGGGAACAACGAACACCTAAACCTTTCTGTTCGAGCTCCGATTTCTCTTATTTTATTTTGATGATCATTCCTACCTATGTAGGTTGGGCTCAACAAAATACTTTCGCATTCGGAAGAGAAAGTTGGTGACTGGAATTTCGTAAATAGATCTCACCGCGACGATAAACGTTTTTGCTTTAATGACTTCCATACCAACTGGCTTATCATATCTGACACACTCTTTCCCCTATTACGTGATAATACAAAACGAGCTGCCCTTTTTTGCACCCTTTCGATGTCCTCCGTCAATCCCACCTGGTAAGGATCCCACACCGCGCAGCAATATTCTAACAGAGGACGAACGAGTGTAGTGTAAGCTGTCTCTTTAGTGGACTTGTTGCATCTTCTAAGTGTCCTGCCAATGAAACGCAACCTTTGGCTCGCCTTCCCCGCAATATTATCTATGTGGTCTTTCCAACTGAAGTTGTTCGTAATTTTAACACCCAGGTACTTAGTTGCTACTTCTGTTTAGTCAACATTCAGGTATGCAGTGCGAAAAATAAGAAACACATCGCGAATCCAAATATTCCTTCTGTCATTAGGCCCGTTCCACATGGAGAGGACCTGCCTGCCCCTCTCCCTCCAGTTGATTTTGAGAACGCGGGACCTGATGTTTCTGAAAGTGATGCTGCCGAAGGTGATACTGGTAGTAATGACGACGACTACAAACCTCCACACGACCTAACCCACAACAATTCTCCCAGAGTGAAATTAATGTTCTAGTACAAGATCTGAATTTGCCTAAGGAATCTGCCAAATTACAAGAGTTCGGCTAAATGTAAGTATCTTCTGGCACCAGAAACAAAGTTTTCGTGGTACAGACACAAAGTAAAAGAACTAGTTCCTGCATTGTCACATAAAAATTCTTTAGTGTAGTGAAATAACATTAACAAGTTAATGCCGTTGTATGGAATTAATGTGATTGTAATCAGTGTAGACTTTTTATAGACTCATCAAAGAGTATCCTCAAGGGCGTGTTGCTTCATAAGGGAATACTTATGGATCCCTTCCTGTGGCTCATCCAGTTCTAATGAAAGACATTTGAGAACCTTGAGGTACTGTTAAGAAGTATTAAATATGAGCGACATGAGTGGTTTATCTGTGGTGATTTTAAAGTTTTAGGACTGCTCTTCGGACAACAGACGGAGTGTACGGAAATGCCTTGTTTTTTATGCGAGTATGAGAGATTGGCCAGAGTGGAGGTATTTCACTCCTGGAACTAAAAATATCCTACAAAGACCGCTTGCGGATCCCAAGAAAGTTCTGCTTCCAACATTACATTTCAAATTAGGTGTGATGAAGGCTCTACCACAATATGGGCCCTGCTTCACCTGTTTGTAATGAAATTCCGCTTCATTACACAAGAAACGGTAATCGCTGGAATTTTTGCTGGTCCTCAAAACCGTATATTGATGAAGGACGAAGAATTTGAGAAGATAATGAATGAGAGAGAGAAGAATCCATGGACTTCCCTCAGATCTGCCACTGAAAATTTTCTAGGAGGTAAGAAAGATCCAAATTACAAGAATATTGTTGAAACCACGTTAGAAAACTTTCAATAATTGGGCTGCAATATGAATGTTAAGCTTCACTTTCTGCAATCCCATATGACTATTTTCTGGAAAATCTAGGACATTACAGTGAAGAGCAAGGTGAATGCTTCCATCAGGACATTAAGGAGATGGAGAAAAGATACC
Organism: Schistocerca piceifrons; assembly: GCF_021461385.2. Taxonomy (NCBI): domain Eukaryota; kingdom Metazoa; phylum Arthropoda; class Insecta; order Orthoptera; family Acrididae; genus Schistocerca; species Schistocerca piceifrons. The sequence goes on from NC_060141.1 coordinate 88,696,169, forward strand.
GAGGAATATGGAATGAAAATGTGATGGCTGACTTCTACTACACGTAAAAGGGGGACGGTAAAGGTGGAGCAGACGGCGGGTATGCAACGAAGTCAGAAAGGAGACTATTTGAAAATTAATGGACATCTTCCCTTTGCACTTTGCTAGACCAAATATAAATTTGTAAGTACTGTGCGTTTTGAATGTCTCAGTAATGTTTCTTGCGAAAAATCAGCCATTTCGAAACATGAACGTTTGAATAAATTGGTTCAATTCTTTGAAATGTAACCTCTTATTTTGTGTAAAAACCTGACGTGATGGAACAAAACGGAAGTCATTTCTGGAATCACCATCAACAAATGATTCATAACGCCTCTTAGTGACAAATCAACTGAGAAAAGTTCAGAAAATGCAGACTAGTATGGACATGTTCTGAGGCATCAAGCGATCACCAGTTTAGTATTGGAGGGCAGCGTGGAGGGTAAAAATCGTAGAGGGAGACCAAGAGATGAATACACTAAGCAGATTCCGAAGGATGTAGATTGCAGTAGGTGCTGGGAGATGAACCAGCTTGCGCAGGATAGAGTAACATGGAGAGCTGCATCAAACCAGTCTCAGGACTGAAGACCACAACAACAACAACAACAGTATTATACATACCAGTACTTGTAAGGCGACGTAGGGTTGAAACACAAGCAAAACAGCGGCAACAGTGCTGCTCTTCTTCATGAGCATCGATACATTAGAGACGTAAGGAGAGGTACTCTGTCCGCAACGGGGTTGAAGAACATGCTTCGAAAGATAGAATTAAGTGGCGGTCTGTGAATTACTCGTGGAAGAGACTGCCGGCAATTGTGCCACAAACTGTTGAAGGAGTTAGCGTTGCCACGGTTGATGATGCTGGACGCAACGTGCCTTCTCCAAGCGGTGCACGACGAAGATCCAAAGAAGAGCGGCGCGTTTCGTCACTGGGTTATTTGGTAACCGTGATAGCGTTACGGAGATGTTTAATAAACTCAAGTGGCAGACTCTGCAAGAGAGGCGCTCTGCATCGCGGTGTAGCTTGCTCGCCAGGTTTCGAGAGGGTGCGTTTCTGGATGAGGTATCGAATATATTGCTTCCCCCTACTTATACCTCCCGAGGAGATCACGAATGTAAAATTAGAGAGATTAGAGCGCGCACGGAGGCTTTCAGACAGTCGTTCTTCCCGCGAACCATACGCGACTGGAACAGGAAAGGGAGGTAATGACAGTGGCACGTAAAGTGTCCTCCGCCACACACCGTTGGGTGGCTTGTGGAGTATCAATGTAGATGTAGATATAGATGTATGTCACGACAGTTGAACATTCCATGAGCCGCCGTTCGGAAAGCAGTAGAGCAGTCTCTAGCGCGGATCCGCCATTCCGTGAATGCAGGTGGTCGTCACTATTAGCAACGGTTGTAACCTGGAACGTAAGCATGATACGCAATGAGCATGTGCTACCCTCTCATGTGGAAATTAAAATGCGTGTCTTTCAATAGATCGTTCGTTACTTCTCTTAAGCGTGTCCTTACAAATGTTCCCACAAAGTTTCATTGTCCACAATGATTTGTTTTTGATGGAAATGCTCTCAAGTAGCGAAAGCTTAATTATAATCGCCCTTTAGATGGCCAACAGTCTGATTTTCACCTCCTCAGTTACAACTTGGAGAAATTATCTTCCTGCAGTTATACAAAGAGTCATCACACCTGCCAGTGTTGGTCGTTATTCGGTTGAGAACAGACCAGATCCAGCGTGGTAGTTCAAATCCAGGTGGCTTGGTCGATAGGCACGCCAACTTTAGTTATTCCGTCCTAGCGTTATTCTGCCATGCGTTTCTCCAGCAGTCATTAATATTATAGCCGTTATCAACATCCTCGGCTATAATATTAATGACTGCTGGAGAAACGCAACATCCTAAGCTTTTGACAATGTTGACTGGAATACTCTCTTTCAAATTCTAAAGGTGGCAGGGGTAAAATACAGGGAGCGAAAGGCTATTTACAATTTGTACAGAAACCAGATGGCAGTTATAAGAGTCGAGGGACATGAAAGGGAAGCAGTGGTTGGGAAGGGAGTAAGACAGGGTTGTAGCCTCTCCCCGATGTTGTTCAATCAGTATATTGAGCAAGCAGTAAAGGAAACAAAAGAAAAATTCGGAGTAGGTATTAAAATTCATGGAGAAGAAGTAAAAACTTTGAGGTTCGCCGATGACATTGTAATTCTGTCAGACACAGCATAGGACTCGGAAGAGCAGTTGAATGGAATGGACAGTGTCTTTAAAGGAGGATATAAGATGAACATCAACAAAAGCAAAACAAGGATAATGGAATGTAGTCTAATTAAGTCGGGTGATGCTGAGGGAATTAGGTTAGGAAAAGAGGCACTTAAAGTAGTAAAGGAGTTTTGCTATTTGGGGAGCAAAATAACTGATGATGGTCGAAGTAGAGAGGATATAAAATGTAGGCTGGCAATGGCAAGGAAAGCGTTTCTGAAGAAGAGAAATTTGTTAACGTCCAGTATTGATTTAAGTGTCAGGAAGTCATTTCTGAAAGTATTCGTATGGAGTGTAGCCATGTATGGAAGTGAAACATGGACGATAAATAGTTTGGACAAGAAGAGAATAGAAGCTTTCGAAATGTGGTGCTACAGAAGAATGCTGAAGATTAGATGGGTAGATCACATAACTAATGAGGAAGTATTGAATAGGATTGGGGAGAAGAGAAGTTTGTGGCACAACTTGACCAGAAGAAGGGATCGGTTGGTAGGACATGTTCTGAGGCATCAAGCGATCACCAATTTAGTATTGGAGGGCAGCGTGGAGGGTAAAAATCGTAGAGGGAGACCAAGAGATGAATACACTAAGCAGATTCAGAAGGATGTAGGTTGCAGTAGGTACTGGGAGATGAAAAAGCTTGCACAGGATAGAGTAGAATGGAGAGCTGCATCAAACCAGTCTCAGGACTGAAGACCACAACAAAACAACAACAACAACAACATCAACATCCTTGCAGTTACCGTTGGTGGGTGACGAGGCTGAAGCCTTCCTTCGCTAATGGTTTGAATGTCTGATTGAACAGGGAGGTGAGAATTTTTGTGCCGTTTCTTGTACTCCAGTACAAGTGCACTTAACCCGTCGCAGAGTGGAGGTGGTATGAAGTTAAGTATGGGTAACCAGAAAGAAGGTGCAGGTCTGTTTATACCAGTTATAAGACGAATTGGAATGGCTGAGCTGTGTGTCAAGAAATACTGTTTCCAGAATGAATTTTCACTCTGCAGCGGAGTGTGCGCTGATGTGAAACTTCCTAGCAGATTAAAACTGTGCGGGTAAGTGCTCTACCACCTTTTTTTTTTTTCTTCAGTGACTTCGGAGGCCAGTAATTGTAAGGCTGAATCATTTGGTCCAGTGCGACAGATCCATTGTTCAGTAAATCTTTGATTAAAAAATTCCACCACTACTAGATGCCAGTGTGGCGGTGCCCCATCCTGTCGGTAAATGAAATCGGATGATTCTTTTTGATACACCCTGTACTTCTTGAAGCAGCGTAACTGACGGCGCGCAAATTACCCGGCCTACATTCGTCCAGTGTTTGAAAATGAGAGCACTTGGCAGCTTCTAACAAACTTTACACATAGTCTCAAACCTTATCGAACCTTTTCTCACTGACACTTTATTTCTTTTTCACTACTGATTCTATCTGCAACGCCATCCATCGACAAATTTCACAGTAGTCAATAATGTAAAATCGTTAAAATAGCTTGTGACATCCAATTCCCGTTCGGTACTAAATGTTGTTGTTTATTATTCTCATTAGCATAGGTGGCCCAGTTTGGTTTACAATGCATTCTGCAACAATTTTCTTAGGCGCGCTCATTAGAGGGAAAAAGAATGCGCCACTGTTGAGAGATATTATCAGCGATCTTATTTATGCATAACAGGCGATCAAAACTTTTCCGTTTGAAGGCAGTACAATCCAGAATCGGTATGGCAATGAGGAAAACTGGCACTGAGAATTGAGGCAATCATCCCATTGACATATCAGGTTGAAGATGTATGTTTGGTAAAACGCCGTGTGCTGCTCCGTGCATGATGTACTGCTGCACATCAACTTGTGTATTCGTACACTTCACAGTGGATCAGGAAAACTGGAAAACTGTCTATGTGAAAAGAAACAAATTCTGAAATTAAATATAGATTACGTATTGGCGAATTCAAATTATAACGGTTTTTCTAAAATGAATGTAAAAAAATTAGCAGCCGCCTGCCGAGAAACAGCAGCAAGAAGGAAGTAAAGCGATTATGTGACATTTTACAAGTTCTTAACCAGGAGCGAATTACATAATCTCATTTGTGTGCTGTGGTAGTTTAGTTTTTAAATTTCCATGTGTTAATTTAATATTTGATAGGCACGCTTTTCGCTTTTAGTTTGTGTAGGAAAGTTATGATTTTGTGACTTTCACGAGTTCCTAACCGAGAATGAATTATATGGTTTCACCTGTGTGCTCTGGCAGTTAAGTTTTTGAATCTCTGTGTGTCGATCTTATTTGCTAGACAACGTTCTTGCGTTTTTCTCAATGTCTAAAAACCAAATAAAGTCAGTTTTAAGCTTTTTATTTGTTAGCAACCGGTTTCGGCCCCTTCCTCAGATCAACTTTAAGCTTTTCCCCGCCATTATGGCTGCTGGTGGTGGCAGACGGAGCGAGATCCGTAGAAATAAGGATTATGGAATGCTTGCTAAAATTTTAAGATCTACAGTAGAGTTCTGCAGCGCGTGTCGACAGTCGTTTGCTTGTCTGTGTAGCGTAGTTTTCCACAGTATTTAGTATGGATAAGACTATGATTGCTGTTTGCTGATGCGAGCTGAGTTCGTGGCATTTCGCTCTCAGCTCCAAGGTGAGTTGGCTTCAGTTACACAGCTTAAGGCTGCAGGTCTGGGTATCACTGTTGTGGGGATCCTACGGGAGTCCAGCACGACTCACGAGTCCGCCGGTTTGTCCACAACTGCGGCCAGCCCAGTTACTGATCGACCCCTCACGTGTGGTCGATGGGAGGTCAGCTTGAGGCGTGGCAGGTTACGGAAAGTTTCCCACGGTGCCGAACGTAAGGCCTCCCCAGTTTCACAAACAGGTCCCAGGTGCTGTCTGTGGTTGACACTCTCTCTTAGCCGGATACAGTCACTTGTCGTGTTTCAGAGGAAACCTCTAAGTCTGCAAGATATGGACAGTCACAGAGGGTGGGATTATTGGTAGTTAGGAGCACTAATGTTAGGCGCGTTATTGGGGCTCTTAGGGACTTGGCTGCCAAAGGAAGACAGTCAGTGTGCACTCGGTGTGCATACCGGATGGAGTCATTCCAGACGTGGAACAGGTCCTCCTGGACACCATGAAGAGCACGGGGTGCAGCCAACTGCAGGTGGTGGTTCACATCGGTACCAATGACGTGTATCGTTGTGGATGTGAAGTGATTCTCTCTCGTTTAGAGTGTCTATCTAAAGCGGTGAAGGCTGCTAGTCTTGCTAGCGAAATAAAAGCAGGGCTCAACATTTACGGCAAAGTCGACAGGATCTCTAGTCCAGAGCCGAGTGTAAGGTCTGAATCAGAGGTTCAGGTGGTTCTGCGACCGTGTAGGCTGCAGATTCCTCGACTTGCGCCATAGGGTGGTCGGGTTTCTGGTACCGCTAGGTAGGTCAGGAGGTGGCTACACGGGGGACGGGGGCTGTGTGGGGTGGACTGGGCGGCTTTTTTTAGGCCAGAGGTTTTAGTTGGAACACAAAAAGAGCTTCAGTTTCAAAGAACGCAGGTCAAACACAGGGAGAACGCGGATGCAGGAATCTTCGATATAACAACTACAAATGGTCGTAGCTGTGTTGGGCAAGTAATAGGGCTTGAAGTGCTAATAGAAAGTACTGATGCAAAAATAATTATAGGCACTGAATGCTGGCTAAAGCCGGAGGTAAGTTCAGCCGAAATTTTTGCGGAAGGGTCTAACGGTGTTCAGAAAGGATAAGCTAAATACAGTTGATGGCGGTGTGTTTGTTGCTGTTAGAAGTAGTTTATCTTGTAGCGAAATTGAAGTAGATAATTGCTTTGACTTAGTATGGGTAGAGGTCATTCTTGGCAACCGGAATAAAATAATAATTGGACCCTTTTACTGACCTCCCAACTAAGATGATACAACTGCTGAAAGGTTCAAAGAAAACTAAGTCTAATTTCAAATACATAGCCGACTCATGTCAGGAAGTGGCTACACGGGTAACGGGGGCTGTGTGGAGTGGACTGGGCGGTTCTTTTTAGGGTAGAGGTTTTCGTTATAGTTGGTAGTGACTTTACTTTACCCTCGATATGTTTAAATCCGGAGGCACACATAAAACATCATCCGAAATTGTACTAAACGCATTCTCTGAAAAAATGTTTCGAGCAATTAGTTCATGAACCCACTCGAATAGTAAACGGTTGTGAAAGCACACTTGACCTCTCAGCTATAAATAGTTCTGGGCTTATAACGAGCATAAAAACGGATACAGGGATTAGTAAACACAGGGGTGTCCTAGTGACACTGAATACCGTAACTCCCAAACCCACCAAAAATAAACGAAAAATAAATCTATTAAAAAAGGCAGGTAAAAATTCACTTGACGCCTACCAAAGACAATCTCCACTCCTTCCACATTAACAATGTAAGTGTAGACCATATGTAGCGTGAGTTCAGAGAAATAATATCGATAGCAATTAAGAGATTTATGCCAACTAAATTAATAAGCGACGGAGCTGATCCTGCATTGTACACAAGACAGGTCAGAACACTAGAAGAAACAACGAAAAAAGCATGCCCAGTTTAAAAGGGTAAGTTTGGCGATCTTCTACAGAAGCTCGAAATTTAACACGGAGTTCAATGCGAGAGGCTTATGGTAGTTTCCACAACGAAACTTTGTTTCGAAACCTGGCAGAAAATCCCAAAAGATCCTTGTCACTCCTTCGGTCTAGATTGTATGCAAATTACGTTCCTTCTAGAGTATGCTGATGCAATAGACCCGTACTTAATCATATACAGTAGATTGACAGAAGACCCATATCCAAAAACTGGGAAGTTGCACAGACCACGCAATTATTCAAGAAAGGCAATAGGAGTAACTCGAGCAGATGTAGATGCAGTTTATAAAAAGCATCTTTTACTCAGCAAACCATTTACACGTCCGTTAGTGTTCGGTGCTATACGTCATTTAACAGCATCGCGCACCGCCGGGAAGGTAGGCATATAACTCTATTACTTGGATGAAACACTGGTTGGTAAAAAAGACGTATCACCGAAGAGGTTAAGGCAATAATAAAGCTAAACGCTAGAATTAGTTTCTAATGAGGCGCGTCATCATCAAACAAAGACGAAAGTTAGTACCTTGCAACAAAGTTAGTGGCTGTTGGTAAGTGTTTGGGGCAGCTCAGTTTGGGTTAGTTCCCCCCCCCCCCCCCCCCCTGCAACAACCAAAACCTAGGTTCCCGTGGTTTTCATAAATCACTTATTGTTCCAGCATGATCTTTCTGAAAAATAAATCGCCAGATACCCTTCCCCATATTTCCTCAATGTAAGCTCCTCGCCCCGCCCCCCCTCCCCCTCCCCCTCAATATCTTCGTCAACGAGACGTTAAACACTAAACTTTATTCCAGCCACCCTTCCTTTTTTCTCCTCCTTCAGGTACATCAGAGGCAATCAGCATCGATGGCATTAAGCTCCGGCAACCTCTCTAGGACTACATGCGCTTCTTCTAACTGTTGCTACTTATTTTTCGCACAAAATGTTTTGCCATCCCAAGCATGAATTCTCGAGAAATGTGGGAATACAGGAGACAATACTGACTGTACGATTTATCCTCGAAGGTAAATAGAATAGGCAAATTTACGTTTAAAGCAGTCATGGACTTAGAGAAATCTTTCGATAGTGCTGACTGGAATGCACTTTTTGAAATTCTGACTGCAGAAGGGACAAAATGCAACTTTTGGGGAAACTAGACTCTAATTATACAGGCTGAGGGCATGAGGGGAAGCAGTGGTTGAGAAGGGAGTAAGACAGGGTTCTAACTAATTGCCAATGTTATTCAGTCTTTACATTGACTAGGGAAGCAAAGGTGAAATTTGGAGAGGCAAATAAGACTTTGAGGTCTGTTGAGGACACTGTGGCTTTGTCTGAGACGGCGAAGGACTTGCAAGATCAGTTAATTATAATCGATACTGTCTTGCTTATAAGATGAATGTCAACAAAAACTATACTGGGGCTAATGGAATGTTGACAACTTAAATCAGATGATACTAACAGAATTAGATTACGAAATTAGGCATTAAAAGTAGTCGATGAGCTCTGCGATTTGGGCAGCAAAATAACTGACTATCTCATATCCATCTATATCTACATCTGTATGGATTCTCTGCAAATGACACGTAAGTGTCTGGCAGAGGGTTCGTCGAACCATCGAACCACCTTCACAATAATTCTCTGTTATTGCACTCTCGAACCGTGGGCGGAAAAAACGAACGTGCGAGCTCTGATTTCTCTTATTTTTTACGATGATCGTTTCTCCCTATGTAGGTCGGCGTCAACAAAATATTTTCGCGTTCGGAGGAGAAAGTTGGTGATTGAAATTACGTGAGAAGATTCCTCTGCAACCAAATGCGCCATTGTTGTAATGGTGTCCATAACAAATTCCGGGCGCCTTGTCACGGTTCACGCGGATCCTTCCGTCGGAGGTTCGAGTCCACCCTAGGGCATGGGTGTGTGTGTTGTCATTAGCGTAAGTTAGTTTAAGTTAGATTAAGTAGTGTGTAAGACTAGGGACCTATGACCTCAGCAGTTTAGTCCCGTAGTGCCTTACTACCTGCCACTCAAATCCTGTATCACGTCGGTGACACTCTCTTCCCTTCTTCCCGATAATACAAAACGTGCTGCTCTTCTTTGAACTTTCTCGAAGTACTCCGTTAATCCTATTTGATAAGGATCCAAGACCTAGCAGCAGTACTCCAAAAGAGGCCGCACAAGCGTAGTGTACGCAGTCTCTTTAGAAGGTCTGTTACATTTTCTAAGTGTTCTGCCAATAAAACACAGTCTTTGGTTTGCCTTCCCCACAGTATTTTCTATGTGTTCTTTCCAACTTAAATGGTTCTTAATTGCAATTCCTAGGTATTTAGTTGAATTTACGGCCTTTGTATTTGATTGATTTATCGCGTAAGCGAAGTTTAGCGGATTACTTTTAGCACTCACGTGGATGACCTCACGCTTTTCGTTATTTAGGGTCACTTGCCAGTTTTCGTACCATGAAAATATCTTTTCTAAATCGTTTTGCAATTTGTTTTGATCTTCTGATGACTTTACTAGTCGATAAACAACAGCTTCATCTGCGAAACACCTAAGACGGGTGCTCAGATTGTCGCCCAAACCGTTTATGTAGATAAGGAACAGCAAAGGGCCTGTAATGGTTCCTTTGAGAACACCGGAAATGACCTCAGCAGTAGAGAGGATATAAAAGAAAACTGGTAATTGCAAGACAAGCCTTTGTGGAACAGAGAAATATGCTAATATCTAAAATAAATTTATGTTTTAGGAAGGTCATTCTTAAGTTATTTGTCTGTAGTGTAACCTTGTACGGAAGTGAAATGTGGAAGATAATCTCTTGAGAAAATAAGATGCTACAGAAGAATGCTGAAGAAGAGATGGATAGATCAAACAACAGATGAGGAGGTACTGAAATTATTTTATATGTCAACTTGATTAAGAAAGTTATCGTTTGATAGAACACATCCCGAGGCATCGAGGGATTGTCAATTTGGAAACAGAGGGCAGTTTGAGGAGTAAAAACTGTAGAGAAAGATCAAAGCTTGAACACAGTGGGTGGAGACTTCGTAAGTTGTGTAGATACGAAGACACCTACGCAGGACATACTAGCATAGTGAGCCGCCGCCTCGAACCAGTCTTTGGACAGAAGACCAAAAGAAGAATATGACGAGCACAGCAAGAAACATATGACAGGATGAAGCACGACAGCATCACAAATTCTTCTATTAAATCCCGATGAATGGATTATCTCAAGAACTCATAAAATATTGAAAGAATATTCCACTGACCGTAAAGGATTTGTGTGAGGCTAGATTTAAAGGTTTAGGCTCATTTTACGATCTGAATTTGTAGGACTGCAGAAAAATCGTGTTGCACAAAGGCACTGGGAAGACTTGAAACGGTTAAGGGTTGTAACGATACAAGTATCTTTAAGACCATAAACAGTAAACTTCAGCCAGATAAATTTTTCCGTAATTACTTTGTATTGTAACAACTGGCAACGCTTAAGCACTTGTTTGCTCTCATGAGGAAAAAGAAAAAGGCATAGCATAGAGCACGCCTAACTATACGCATATGCCATCAAGCGGGTGTAACGAGAGTTAATGTTGGAAGTGACAATAACATGGGAAGTCGCTGTGACCTACTGTCGCCTCTTAGCTGAAGTTGGAACTAACGATGCTATAGACACTCGTAAACCATATTTGTGAAATATGGAAATGTATATTGTTTTATTTATTTAGGTAAAATGTCTATGTTATTAATAAAATTATAAAGTTATGTATTTCTCATTGTTAGAAGACATTGCTTTAGTATTAACGTATTCTGTTGGGAAATACCCACAGATGTATTGACGCGTCTATATCCACCCTTTTTTTCAGTAACTCTAGTACTAGAACAGTACAACATGGAGTATCCTAGTTCAGTCCTGGTGATGTGAAGACGTAATGGTCTGTTCGATGTTAATTGCGCTAATTATCAATGAGAGGCTCGGAAGACAATGGTGGAATGCTACATTGATGCAAGGAGAACAACTAAACAAATAAGTATAAAAAAATGCCATGAAATGATCGTGTGTTATTGATGCCCGGGAGGCCCCAACCTGGAAAATTCGGCCGCCGGGTGAAAGTCTTATTTCAGGTAACGCCACATGGGGCGACTATTCCCTCGATAATGATGAGATGATGACGAGGACAATACAACAGCCAGTCCATGAGAGGAGAAAAATCTCCGACCCGGCCGGGACTCGAATCCGATCCCGCCACATGGTAGGGAAGCACATTACGAAAAACAACTATCTAAGAAGAAGTGGGTTATGATTTATTACAAAATATATGCTAGATATGTAGTGGAATCGCGGGCTCTGCAGAACTTCAAGATGCGAGGTGCGACAATAAAGTAATGAGACTGACGTGAAAAAATATTGCTTACCGTTTTAGTCAAGTTTAGTGTTGTCTCCTTCAAAGTACTTCCCTTCTGATTGCACACACTTTTTCCAGCGCTTGTGTCACTGATGGTAACATTTCTGGAACTCATCTTCTGTAATATCCTCCAAGACCCTCGTCACAGCTTTTTGGACATCTTGTGTTGTTTGAAAATGGTGTCCCTTGACCGCCGTTTTGACTCTTGGAACTAGAAAAAAGTCGCACGGAGCGATATCTGGTGAATAAGGTAGCTCTGGTTGTACTGAAATTTGTTTAGTGGTTAAAAATTGCTGTGCTGACAGATCAGTATGGGATGGCGCATTATCGTGATGCAGAATCCAATTACCAGCAATATTGGCACGGACACGAAAAACTCTTTTACGAAGTCTTTATAGTAATATTGGTTAACTGTTTGTCCAGGAGTCATCCACTCCTTATGAACAATTCCTTTAGAATCAAAGAAGCACACAAGCATGCATTTCACTTTTGACTTTGACATGGGAGCTTTTTTTGGTCTGGGTAATCCCTTTGAGCACCATTGCGAACGTTGGCGTTTTGTCTCTGGATCGTACTGAAAAAAAAAAACAACTTTCATCACCAGTGATAACACGGCTCAACAATTCTGGAATGATTTCCGTTTGCTCTAACAGACCGGCTGCCACAGTTTTCCGTGTTTCTGGCTGTTGTGGTTTGAGATTTTTGAAACCATTTTCACACAAATCTTTCTCATACCAAGATCTTCAGTTATTATTAGACGAGCCTTTTCTCGATTGATGTTCAGTTCTTCTGCAATCATTTTCACGGATAATCTTCCATCACATCGTTCGAGTTCACGCGCCCTGGCCAAGTTGAGATCCGTCTGTGAGGTTGATGGTCGTCCACTGTGGTCTTCATCTTCAACATTCGTTCTGCCTCCACTAAACATTTTATGCCAACGAAAACTTTGAGCTCTTGACATAACCTCCTCTGCAAAAGCCTTCTGAAGCTTTCCGTAAGTTGTCGTCGCGTCTTCACCCCATTTAACGCAAAAAGAAATGCCATACCGGTGCGTAATATTATGCGGTTCCATTTCCGTGACGAGACACACAAACACATGTTAACTTGTTACAGCACAACTCACGACTGTGCAGTTGCATCGATGTGCCACTTGGACTAGAAGCAGCTTATAGACCAAGGTCAAAGATATTGTGCCTACGCAAGCCTGCAGGGTTGCCACATCTTGCAAAGAAAATCAGTCTCATTACTTTATTGTCGCACGTCGTACGTGGTACTGGTTATTAGTACAGAGCAGTATTATTCAGAGCCATAAAAGTGTAATCTGCGAAGTGCATTTTCTAGCAACATTTTCGACGGAGGCTTGGATGTAGCTCATCACACAAGTAGTAGACTTTATTTTTGTATGTGCTTTTGTGTAGTTCGGACTTCGTATGGGAAAGTCATATCCGAGTTGTGAAAGCCATGGTCTATTCTGATTTTCAGATTACGTAACAATTATTGAGTTATTCTAAATGCAAACGTTTTTACAATGTCATTATTTGTGTAGGTAAGAAATGATCCTTTTCTCCTTCTAGAATACGTGTTAAAAACATTACCTTTTGCAGTGATAAAATCTGGTAGAAATCTGAATATAAATACTTGCCACTTACTTATATTAAGCTAATACCTAAATTACAAAACAACATAATCCTATTGTGAAGGCTATGTGTTGCTGATGCTTAACTTACGAAGAATGCACTGCGAGGTAATGTAAAACTTTTATTGTTCTTGTCAAAAGCACTGTAGTGGTTTGTAGATTACGAAAATTCTCAATTAGTGTGCGTGTTGTGAAATAATATTCTTTTATTCAGAGTTAGGTTCAAATAAATATAGCTCAGAAAGTGTAATTTCTTGTCAGATATTGAGATATGATCTAAATAATTTCAGCTTTCGTATGAAACAAATGTTCGTAACCGTGAAGTTACAAAATCTGCTACATAGTTAGCTAAGCATCTTTTATGCTTCGCAGGCTAAGTATTATAATATTTATCTAACCAGTATCCACGAAGTGTCTTACATTCAAAGCAGTTATTTGTGTGTGAGTGCACGTAGAAATGTTTGTTATGTATTGATGCACATTGTAATGGTACTTGAATTACGTAACCATTATGGTACCTCACCTGAACCTCTCGATACCAGTAATATTCTACTGTATTTCTGTTAACTACTTAACATATTTCTGAGACAACATTCAGATTTGATTTCACTTTTGATAAATCGATATGTTTATATTGCAATGATATTATTCATATGTGTATTCTTTCTTTTGTCACTATGATCTTTGACGTACTTGTAACTCTGACTTTTGGGCGCGTAAGCGATTGTTAGTTAACTTGTTGAGTTGTTAAGAGAGTCGGACCTTGAGAATGTCAAATGTTGGACGTCATGTTGGAAAGACGCATAACGTAGTCAGCTTACAAAATGTGAACTTTAACAGTGACTGTGAGGAAGATGTTTTCGAGTATGTTTTGTATTGTGAAGTGATGTTTTGTGTTTACGTGATATTGCAATAACAGCAATTAAAAGGAAGTGTAACTTAATTTCGGAGTGCTGATTATTTTTTTTACATCACCATTGTCCAGCAAAAGTGTAATCTTCAAGGATGGTTTGTGAAGCGCATCTACAGAACTTTTGAATATAGCAGAATAAAACCTAGGCCTCTTTGCATCCGAGCTTGGAATCGTAACCATCTAGATTTTCATCGATTGAGCCATGATTTTACGAGACCAGCGTGGGAGACACAAAAAGATGAGTGCCTAGTTTTTTGATTATTACATGAAATGACTTTATTAACTGTGCTCTAATGGCACCTGCCACATAATATGACTGTTGTTGCCCTAAAATGCAGTATTTAGCAGCGTGAGCAACATCACAATCGTTATTAAATTCTGACCTTTGTTGCGGTAGGGTTGTTAGAACGTGAAGTGCTCATGTTAGTTCACCTTTGCCCGTCATCGTCATTTCAAAGGCAGTTCGTATAAATTCAGTCAGCCTTTCTCTACTTTCAGTCTGCAATAACTATTTATTTATGTGTAATTTGTCGTGTGGTAGTATGCAGTCTCTGTCTGTTATAGAGTGTGATCACTAGTTTTACGGCTGAGCAGCTACTGCAGGCGATAATTTCTCGTTTTTTTTTTTTCGAGTCCAATTGCCAAACACTGTCATTAGAGCAATTAACACTCCTAATTGGCGTATAACTCAAGCGAATGAGGACGCAGCGGCGTGAGGCTTAGCAGTATCCAATGAAGTATTCAGGACTGAGGAGAGAAAGAACGCCGAGTCGGCGTTATTACGGATGTTACACAGTTGTAGGCGTAGCATCGAACAACGATGGTTACTGCTCTGAGGGCGGCGCCACTTACGGCTGAAGTTTCTTGTGCGGCAAACAATGTGGGCACATTCGACTTTACAGACGAGCGTCGCAAGAAGAGCGATAGGCTACTTCCCGTTGGATTTATCTCCTCCGTTTACAGAAGCGGAGAAGAAGAATTTCCGCGTAATGCCAAGGGCTGTCACACTCCGGGAGAGAGAAAGTTCTCCAGGACGCTGTGTAGTTGACGTCTCTGCGAGCGCCCAGTGAGAGGAAAGTCAACACAATTCGTTGTTTTAGTTTCAAGGAAAAGAATCTCATATTTATGATAAGGCGAACTGTCTGTACAACGGCTTGACGGAAGCCGGGTAATGCAGCATAAAGAAGACTGTTTTCTGCCGTTTGGTGCATTTGTCGTGCAACTATTACCACATTACACAAGTACTACATCAAGCAGTGCTAAGCAAAGATCGGAAGACTACGTGGAGGAAAGAATGCATTGCGGGGCTGTATAAGAGGAATGAACTTCAAGGTAATGCTACAGAATGAGAAGAGGAAGTAAATGAAGACGAGGTTGGAAGACCCAACACTGCGAGAAGATTTCACAGAGCTCTGTGGCTCACTTCGACGCGGAACGCGTCGCTGAAGACAATTCTATTCCATTCAGTAAGATTCCAGGCACTGATGAGCAGCGAAGACGTGTATGATGAAGCCCCAGACTGCGGTTTGATGCCAACCTGATTGTCACCCACCTTACGCCCCGACAGCCGAGTGTTATGGTCTGGTGTGCCATTCATTTGATGGGAGGACCCCTTTGGTTGTCATCCACGACACCCTTACAATACAGCGGTACTTTGGCGATATTCTACTCCCCGTTTTGTTGCCCTTCATGGTAAGTCATCCTGGAGGCACATTTCAGCAAGGTAATGCCAGCCAGCAAACAGAAAGGATTTCTATTGCGTGTCTTCGTGCTTGCCAAACCGCCCATTAGCCAGAAAGATCGCCAGATCTCTTTCGAGTTGACAATGTTTGGAGCATTACGTCCAGGGCCCTTCGATCAGCCTGGGATTTTGACGATCCAGCGCGCCAATTGGACAGAATCTGGCACGGTATCCCTTAGGAGGACATTCAGTAACTCTATCAATCAATATCAAGCCGAATAACCGCTTGTACAAGGGCCAGAGGTGGACAAACGCATTATTGACTTGCTCAATCTGCGCAGCTCTTTCTGTTGAATAAATCATCAATTTTTCTGAAACTGCATCACTTGTTTGTCTGTACATGTATATCACATCTACCGATTTCCGCCTCATTCGTATATTTCCTTCGTAGTGCGTCGGTTTTTAAATCTTAGAACGAACTTTTCAATTGAACTGGAAACAAACACAAAAGCATAGGAGAATTCAAACGAGAAATCAAGGTACTTTCTCATAGAAAATGCGGTACGTAACCACAAACAGCAAATTTTCAGACAATGTGTTGTGATTTTGACGTCAATATTAACGAAATAAGAGTTAAACTACTACATTATTGTCTGTAGGTTACTGAGAGACAACAATGAGCAGGCCAGTACATTAACTTATTGTAACAAGCCTCATGTGACTTACGTTTTAGTTAAAAGCTGTTAAGTGATGAAAGCGCATGCAACTTTTACGTTAGTCATTAATAGGATGACACAATTGTAGTGAAAGTATATACAGGGTTATTACAAATGATTGAAACGATTTCACAGCTCTAAAATAACTTTATTATTTGAGATATTTTCACAGTGCTTTGCACGCACATACAAAAACTCAAAAAGTTTTTTTTAGGCATTCACAAATGTTCGATATGTGCCCCTTTAGTGATTCGGCAGACATCAAGCCAATAATCAAGTTCCTCCCACACTCGGCTCAGCATGTCCCCATCAATGAGTTCGAAAGCATTGTTGATGCGAGCTCGCAGTTCTGGCACGTTTCTTGATAGAGGAGGTTTAAACACTGAATCTTTCACATAACCCCACAAAAAGAAATCGCATGGGGTTAAGTCGGGAGAGCGTGGTGGCCATGACATGAATTGCTGATCATGATCTTCACCACGACCGATCCATCGGTTTTCCAATCTCATGTTTAAGAAATGCCGAACATCATGATGGAAGTGCGGTGGAGCACCATCCTGTTGAAAGATGAAGTCGGCGCTGTCGGTCTCCAGTTGTGGCATGCGCCAATTTTCCAGCATGTCCAGATACACGTGTCCTGTAACGTTTTTTTCTCAGAAGAAAAAGGGGCCGTAAACTTTAAACCGTGAGGCATCCAGAAGCTTTAAACTGTGCATACCATCGCTGAATGGAGTTAGCAGTTGGTGGATCTTTGTTGAACTTCGTCCTGAAGTGTCGTTTCACTGTTGTGACTGACTGATGTGAGTGCATTTCAAGCACGACATACGTTTTCTCGGCTCCTGTCGCCATTTTGTCTCACTGCGCTCTCGAGCGCTCTGGCGGTAGAAACCTGAAGTGCGGCTTCAGCCGAACAAAACTTTATGAATTTTTCTACGTATCTGTAGTGTGTCGTGACCGTATGTCAATGATGGAGCTACAGTGAATTTATGAAATCGCTTCAATCATTTGTAATAGCCCTGTAGTACTGATTGTAGATAAAACATACATCAAAAATTTTGATGCAACCATTAAGCAAAAGGAATCCACAGCTCATGGTTCAAATGGCTCTGAGCACTATGGGGCTTAACGTCTGAGATCATTAGTCCCCTAGAACTAAGAACTACTTAAACCTAACTAACCTAAGGACATCACACACAGCCGCGCGGGATTAGCCGAGCGGTCTCGGGCGCTGCATTCATGGACTGTGGGGCTGGTCCCGGTGGAGGTTCGAGTCCTCCCTCGGGCATGGGTGTGTGTGTTTGTCCTTAGGATAATTTGAGTAGTGTGTAAGCTTAGGGATTGGTGACCTTAATAGTAAAGTCACATAAGATTTCACACACATTTGAACATTTTTGAACATCAGATACAGCCATGCCCGAGGCAGGATTCGAACCTACGACCGAAGCGGTCGCGCGGTTCCGGACTGAAGCGCCTAGAATCGCTCGGCTACACCGGCCGGTGTAAATTACGTGTAACGTGTTCATCACATTGAATGAGAATGTAGAATGAGGTCTAGGTGCTAACTATCGAACAGGACGTACAAGAGGAGTATCAGATATAATTATTACTGAGACACAGTAGAATGCTTTAGTTTACAATCAAAAATAAAAACGTAAGCAGTAAGCAAAACCTCTATTCATTATGTATAATGCTTTTCTGAAGTCAGTCCACAATGTAGCCAGAGGTTTAGGTGCTACGTAACAATCGCTGTCTTGGTAAATAAGAAGTAGTAAGTAACAGGCTTTAATTATATCATTGGCATATAAACAATACGAGTTATGACTCATTCAGTGTGGAGCAGATGTCCATAAATCATGCACGACGTGCACGTAAGAGGATGATAATATAATTAAAGACGGTATATTGATTACAGAAAAGTATAAATGAGGAATTTGACACAAATATTAAATAAAAGACGTCCGTTGGTCGTGTATAAGGCACTCATCACGTGAACGAAAAATGCAGACCGAGGTTTGCTATGACTCCATGTACAAATACTCTCCGAAAGGCGAACCACGGATGTTGTCTGCGGCATTGTTTCAGCCCCGAGTGCGAAGATAAGCTTCCTTTTTGCGAATGTCCGTAGACAGTCTAGGCAGGCATATAAAGAGCGGAGCATTTCCTGAAACTTTTGCCGCACTTTCCGTGAAGCTGGTCGTAAAACACGGCGACCGAAGTATCAATGTTTTATGTATCGAGCATTGCAGCCACTGCGTCATTCTTTTTGCCAAACAGAGAATACCATACTCTATATAATTTATTACTGGCAGCAAAAAGCTGCTTTGTTTTACTGCGTCGTTCTGGTTCTGGCGTAGCGATAAAGTAATAGCGGCCCCGTTACAACAGACATTATTTTGTTCTCCGTCCGTAGTGCGCTTAAGGACTCAGAGTTTTTTTCTTTCTGTGTACATGTTATCGATAAATGTTGATACAATTTAAAATCATTACAGCTTATGTTAAACGCGAATGTAAATGTAAAGTACCATTTTTTTTAATTTATTGATAATCTCAGTCGCTGACAGTGTAAAATTATAATCTCGAATGGCAAGGATTCAGTCTTTAATTGCTCCTACCAGTTTTATTACTTTAACTTTCTCTTTCAGTTATCATTTCTTCGGTGACTTGTATGTGAAGTGCTGTATTGCACCGTGGTTAGGAGAACACTTTAAACTGTAGACACTACTACAAATGCTTAGGTGCACGTACATCATGCTGTAGGATTATGCCTAATACAGCAACTTTCGTCGAGGATAGCTTTACCGTGTCTTACTGGCAAGTTGTGCTGTAAATGCGCACGTCAATCACGATTGGTCACCTGAAAGTCTACATACCAGCTACAGTTCAAAGTGATAGACATAGGACATTTCAGGCCAGCCTGGATAGTTCAGACTGTAATAACATCTTCTTCTTTCATCATGGTCTAGTCTACAGGCTTTTTCCGTCTTCTGAGTATCCATCCATCTTTTCTTGGTATTCCTATGGATCTGGAACCTGAAGGTCTGAAATTTAAGGCTTGTTTTGGTAGTCTTAAATCAGACATTCTTTGTAGATTTCCAGGCAGCTTTTTCTATTAGACTTGATCTTCTCATTTACAGCATATATCCTATATGTCAAACTCCGCACTTACGTCTTCGTTTCTTAGTCTACCTAATCTTGTACAGCCATAAACTCCTCTTAGAAATTTTATTTGTGTGTGTGTGTGTGTGTGTGTGTGTGTGTGTGTTTGTGTGTGTGTGATATCTTATGGCCCTTAACTGCTAAGGTCATCAGTCCCTAAGCTTGCACACTACTTAACCTAAATTATCCTAAGGACAAACATACACACCCATGCCCGAGGGAGGACTCGAACCTGCGCCGGGACCTGCCGCACAATCAATGACTGCAGCGCCTAAGACCACTCGGCTAATTCCGCTAAGCATATTTTATTTCTGCCGCTTGGATTCTACTTTCTTGCTTTTTAGTAATCGTCCAAGTTTCACTTCCAAATAGTAGTGTGGGGATGGCCATTAACTTATAAAACTTGATTTTTGTGTCTCTCTTCACTTCAATTCTCAATGTTCTATTTATTGTCCTGCATATCATTTGAAGTTTCAGCAGTTTGTTGACAAACTCGAATTCATTCTCGTAGCTTATTTTCCCAGGTAATTGAAGTGACTGACCTGTTCAGTGTTTTTATTTGCTATTACGATCGTAGTGCTCAGCGGTTCTTTCCCTTTGAAAGCTATCACTTTTGTTTTTGGAATGCATATTTTCGTATTATATTCTTTAGAAATTTGGTTCTGTCCATAGATGGGCCTTTGTAGCTAAGTCTCGCTATCCTGTACAATTGCAAGGTCGTCTGCAAAAAACATCGTATTATAAGATACGTCATGTGATAATCTCAAGCCCACACCAGTTTGTTATGTCCATGTTCCAGTCATGTCGTCAATGTATATATACTTCGATATTTCTGGTATCTCAACTGCAGATTTTTCAGCGCTCATTTAACTTTAGGACTCTGTATCTCAGAATGAATAAAAATGGACTTGTACCACTATTGAACTAAGCCCTTCTAATGTGCTTCGAATGGTTATCAGCAATGAAATTTAATCCGGTCGCCCTTGTTTGAGATAAGGAGATACTGTCCTTTCGTGCTTTCGTGTTGTGTTGTGGTACGCTTTACATACATTTTTAGCTGGCCCAAGAGGAAGACAGGCGTTGCTGTGCTTCTCATTTTATGGCGTTCATGTGAGATATACTCAGGTTGCAGTAATCAGTTTGGCACGCTAGTGTAAAAGGCGAAACGAAACTCGATAAATGCAAAGTCTGCGCAGTTCGCACGGTTATTTACTTATATTTACGTGTATAATCCGACTTCCAGTACTATCTATGTGTCCGACAAAAACCACGTAAGCGAGATAAATTCGCCTTTAAAACGTACCCCAAAATCTTGGCGTAAAATTTGAACGTGCTTCTCGTGTTGATTGTATTAAAACTCGTACGTGTGTAGTGATACGTTGTGTATTTCCGTTATAGTATCAGTTGTAATGAACATTTGTGCTTTATATAATTTCAGCTGTAGAATTCTCGTTCAAAGAATCGTTAACTCTGAATTTCAGTGTGTGTCCACGTGGATAAAAGAAAATCTTTGAGAATTTCGGAAGGTATCACTAATTTTGTGCATAAGATATTTCGTGGAAAATCGGTGCTTGTTCTTTAGTTACTGTAGCACGTTACAACTAGTGTATCTTGTTACATATAATTTTTCGTTTCACCACAATGTACATTCCCAGCGTTTACTGTAAATTAACGCTATTTCCAAGATTATTAGCGCATATAACTCAAAAAGTTTCAAGAAATTAGTAACATTAACCCCAGGTTTTCCTGTTGCCTTAATCGATATTTCGTTTTGCATATTAATTGCTTCAGTTCATAAAAGAAATCAGTAACACGTTTAGCTTAACAGATCCAGACATCAACAGAAAATCACAGAGCTTATTTTGAAGTTGTTTATTTAGTCTTCTGTAAAACGTTGCATCATCCACAATGCTGTTTTCGAAAGACTAAATCAAAGAAATATTGAAGTAATGAGCAGCAGCTGAAGTGAGATTAGCGAAAAAATTAACGTCAAAATTGGTGACCAAGAAGTAAATGAAGTAAAAGAATTCTGATATCTTCGAGGGAAGAGAACATATGTCGGATAAAAGAATGTGGACGTAAAGAACAGACTAGCATGGTGAAGAGAGCATTCCTGGCCAAGACAAGTCTACTGATATCAAACATAGACCTTAATCTGAGGAAGAAATGTCTGAGAATGTACATTTGGAACACAGCATTCCATGGAAGCGGATCATTGACTATGAGGAAACTGGAACAGAAGAGAATCCAAGCGTTTAAGACGTGGTGCTATAAAAGTATGTTGAAAATTAGGTAGAACGATAAGATAAGTAATGGGGAGATCCTCTGTAGAATTGACGAAGAAAGGAGCATATGGAGAACATCGAGAAAAAGAGGGGCAGGCTGAAAGGGCATACGTTAAGACGTCAGGGAATAACTTCCAGGGTACTGGGGAGAGCTGCAGAGGGTAAGAACTACAAGGGACAACAGAAATTGAAATACATCCAGCAAATAACTGACAGTGTAAGGTGTAAGTGATACTCTGCCGTGGAGAGTTGGGCACAAGAGAAGAATTTGTGGCAAGCCGCACCAAAAACTGATGGGTAGAGCCGGGATTTTATTGACCTAAAACACAACGAAGTATGCAACCATTTATGACCGAAAACTGACGTAAATGTGACCTTACAATTAAAATATGACTTCGTATATGCTTATTTAAAAATGCTCTTCAGTTGTTTATATGACAAATTATACAATATTCATTTCTGAACAAATTTTGAGCACAGTACTTACTCTCCGCCCTGGGACTGGATGTCTCTGCTGTCCCCATCATTTCATCATCATTCGGGAAAGTGGCGATACTGGGCAGTGAAAAGTTTGGGAATTTGTATGGGCGCTGGTAACAGCGTAGTAGAACGCTCCACAAACCAATTATCATCATCATCATAGTATTTACCTTTTGCAGTGTTTGAAACCAACTAGCACTTATTTTGCAATTTCTGCTTGCGTCTGAAAAAAAAACGAGGTACAGTGAAAACACTAACAACTATCCAAAAAATAAAGTCATGTTTGCTGCTGCACACCACTTGGTTAAAGTTCAAAATGGGTCTGAGCACTATGGGACTTAACATCTGTGGTCATCAATCCCCTAGAACTTAGAACTACTTAAACCTGACTAACCTAAGGACATCACACACATCCATGCCCGAGGCAGGATTCGAACCTGCGGCCGTAGCGGTCACGCGGTTCCAGACTAAAGCTTGTTTAAAGTGACCCAAACTAGTTAAAATGTCCTGCCAATCCTCAGTTTCTGCAGAGCGGCGTTGGATCACAAGGTCGTTTTTCATGTTTTCCATTTTCAAAGATTTGTGGTTGTCCCTGAGGACAGTTTTGTACCGGGAAAGGTCCTCTCCATACAGGATGTCACAGGAGCGCGTCAGGAGGAAGCTAGGTGACAAGACCAGCTTTGCTTCGTCGGGTAGAGAATCTCAATCCCCTTGGTAGCTTTAGCCATGTATGAAACACCATCAGTTATTAGCAGCAAAACGTTGTCTCCATTCACATCATCCGGCCACACTAGCTTCATAGAATTGTCAAAGGAAATGCGACTGTCGAGTTGTTTACTGTCTCGAGAGCTTCAGACGTTCAGACGTTAGGAGGAACATTTCTCCAGGCCAATCAACTTTTAGGGCACCAACAAAATTTACAACATAACACCCACCCACATCTCTCATTTTTCTGAGCAGCCCCTCGTAGCACACGGATAAATAGTTCTTTTTCAAGGCAGATCCATATGGAACTAGATGTGTTGGTACTTATGCACGAACTGCCTGAATCGTGGATTCCTCAACTGCTCCAATGGGAAGCAAGACACCATCATCTCACTAAAATCCTTGGTGAACGATTGCACGGCTGAAGATGGATCTGTTCGGTCAAATAACAGCCTTTGTTCGGTGTCCAAAAAAAAGTTCAAATGTGTGTGAAATCTTATTGGACTTAACTGCTAAGATCATCAGTCCCGAAGTTTAGACACTACTTAACCTAAATTATCCTAAGGACAAACACATACACACACGCACACACACACACACACACACACACACACACACACACACACACACACACACCCATGCCCGAGGGAGGACTCGAACCTCCGCCGAGACCAGCCGCTGTTCGGTGTCATTTTTAGCACTTTTTTTCATACAACTGCAGTGTTTAGTGGTATTACAATGTTTTTGCCTATTTTCTGCACTGTCTTAAGCTTCACATATTTTCAGAATAATATTTCCCCGCGGTATTGAAGTACTTCTCTCCAAAATCACGAACAAAACCTCGCAACTTCAGACTGCTGGAGCACTTTACTTTCGGCATGATGAACCAGTCTGAGTTTGCATTCAGACTCATTAGTGTGACCATGCTTGCGATGTTTATTATATCGACAGCTGCCTATATTAGCTCTGAGAGCGTTCTGTCGACCCCGTTCAAAAAATGTTCAAATGTGTGTGAAATCTTATGGGACTTAACTGCTAAGGTCATCAGTCCCTAAGCTTACACACTACTTAACCTAAATTATCCTTAGGACAAACACACACACACACACCCATGCCCGAGGGAGGACTCGAACCTCCGCCGGGACCAGCCACACAGTCCATGAATGCAGCGCCTTAGACCGCTCGGCTAATCCAGCGCGGCGTCGACCCCGTGCAACAATGTCTCATGTCAGCGAACCGACTATAGTATTACGCCTTATGACCTGCTATAGTCCTGCTAACACGTAAGTGAAGCTCTGTTGTAAGTGTTTCGTTTACTTGTGACTATATCACATGAAACACTGCCTTGTGAGCAACATTTTCACGTTTTTAATCATTTATCTTTGAAGATATGACAAATATATTCGTTTCTGGCACAAGCCGGCGGAAATATGAGCTACTTCTGAAAAGATGTAAATAGCCTATGTGCAGGAATTTGAAGCCATTTTGACTATTTTTCGGCCGTGATTGTCTCAAGAAATATGTAATGTTTTTTTTTTTTTTTTTAAAAAAAAAAATTACCGTTACCAGTCACAAACTTTGTCAACTATTGTATTACTTA
The DNA here is from genome assembly GCF_021461385.2 of Schistocerca piceifrons. NCBI lineage: Eukaryota > Metazoa > Arthropoda > Insecta > Orthoptera > Acrididae > Schistocerca > Schistocerca piceifrons. The sequence continues at coordinate 88,720,577 of NC_060141.1, forward strand.
TTCATTTAGCGAGGATTAAACCTAGTCTTCAGGCTAAATGGCATTACAGAACATTTGGATTCGATAGTATATTGTGGTAAAATACAGGAATATATCACCTGTCTTTAAAATTCGGACCCTACTGACGACTAAACAACTCACTACCTCCAGAATGATATTTTCACTCTGCAGCGGAGTGTGCGCTGATATGAAACTTCCTGGCAGATTAAAACTGTGTGCCGGACCGAAACTCGAACTCGGAACCTTTGCCTTTCGCGGGCAAGTGCTCTACCAACTGAGCTAACCAAGCACGACTCACGCCCCGTCCTCACACCTCTACTTCTGCCAGTACCTCGTCTCCTACTTTCCAAAACTTTACAGAAGCCCTCCGGCGAACCTTGCAGAACTAACACTCCTGAAAGAAAGGATAATTGCGGAGACATGGCTTAGCCACAGCCTGGGGGATGTTTCCAGAATGAAAGGCAAAGGTCCCGAGTTCGAGTCTCGGTCCGGCACACAGTTTTGATCTGCCAGGAAGTTTCAACTCACTACCTCCTTCACTCTTGCTCAGCCCCCAAGTATGGCACAGTGTTTTACGCCGAACACGTTAGTTTGGACGCTGTGTGACACAGTGCCGGCGTTCTAGGATAATTCCGTAGCACCTGTGGTGCCATTGATTGTCACCTGTGGTACGGTTACACAGCGGGTGCGCCAGTAACCAGCATCCAACATTCCTCGCTTGGACGTCTGGGCGCGGTGCGTCGCTTTTTGTATTGATTCCCGGCTCCAACTGACGGACTGGACGGACCGACGGGCAACGGCTGCAGCTATGGCTGTGACTCACTGCTACTGCACACAACGCTCTCTCCCTTCTCAAGTTCCGCCGCGGCACCTCCAACGTGGCCATCTCACTGCCCACGTGAGACCTAAATTGAGGGCATGGTTATAAACTGTTAGTTAATATTCATTTATTTACCTATTGCATTCCATTGTAGCTTGTTACATGTAATTTAAAGATAGGTTTTATTGAGTGTTACACAAATTATGTAATATACATTAATACACTACTGGCCATTAAAATTGCTACACCACGAAGATGACGCGCTACAGAGGCGAAATTTAACCGACAGGAAGAAGATGCTGTGATATGCAAATGATTAGCATTGCCTGGTGAAACGTTGTTGTGATGCCTCGTGTAAGGAGGAGAAATGCGTACCATCACGTTTCCGACTTTGATAAAGGTCGGATTGTAGCCTATTGCGATTGCGGCTTATCGTATCGCGACATTGCTGCTCGCGTTGGTCGAGATCCAATGACTGTTAGCACAATATGGAATCGGTGGGTTCAGGAGGGTAATACGGAACGCCGTGCGGGATCCCAACGGCCTCGTATCACTAGCAGTCGAGATGACAGGCATCTTATCCGCATGGCTGTAACGGATCGTGCAGCCATGTCTCGATCCCTGAGTCAACAGATGGGCACGTTTGCAAGACAACAACCATCTGCACGAACAGTTCGACGACGTTTGCAGCAGCGTGGACTATCAGCTCGGAGACCGGTTACATTTGACGCTGCATCAGAGACCGGAGCACGTGCGATGGTGTACTAAACGACGAACCTGGGTGCACGAATGGCAAAAAGTCATTTTTTGGATGAATCCAGTTTCTATTTACAGCTCATGATGGTCGCATCCGTGTTTGGCGACATTGCGGTGACCGCACATTGGGAGCGTGTATTCGTCATTGCCATACTGGCGTATCACCCGGCGTAATTGTATGGGGTGCTATTGGTTACACGTCTCGGTCACCTCTTGTTCGCACTGACGGCACTTTGAACAGTGGACGTTACATTTCAGATGTGTTACGACCCGTGGCTCTACCCTTCATTCGATCGCTGCGAAACCCTACATTTTAGCAGGATAATGCACGACCGAATGTTGCAGGTCCTGTACGGGCCTTTCTAGATACAGAAAATGTTCGACTGCTGCCATGGCCAGCACATTCTCCAGATCTCTCAAAAACTGAAAACGTCTGGTCAATGGTGGCCGAGCAACTGGCTCGTCGCAATACGCCAGTCACTACTCTTGATGAAGTGTGGTATCGTGTTGAAGCTGCATGGGCAGCTGTACCTGTACACGCCATCCAAGCTCTGTTTTACTCAATGCCCAGGCGTATCAAGGCCGTTATTACGGCCAGAGGTGGTTGTTCTGGGTACTGATTACTCAGGATGTATGCACCCAAATTGCGTGAAAATGTAATCACATGTCAGTTCCAGTATAATATATTTGTCCATGGAATATCCGTTTATCATTTGCCTTTCGTCTTGGTGTAGCAATTTTAATGGCCAGTAGAGTACTTTATTTTATCCTATACAAAACTGTCTTCTGTCACCTTAAGTATTTCCATTATTATTACTACTACTACTAATAATAATAATAATAATGTTTCTTGTATGAATAAACTCTACCTACTACCAAATCTAGGCCTAATTCTGTTGTAATAACTTCAGTCTTTGCATGTCACATTCCGTAATGCATTCCATCGTTCACTGGTCTATAGGCGCCTGGAGGTCACAGTTGTTGTATCTGCCACTTCCGTTGTTTGTGGGCTCCCTGGTTCCAGGGAAGGATTTCTCAGATCGAAGGGAGCATCGTTGTTGCTGTTGATGAGTGCAGTGACATGCCGGTCCACGTCGCCTCAGTTCTGGTTCCTCGAGTGGCGAGACACGGTCCACGGCTGAGTTTCACTATGGTGTCGTTACGATGGCTGCGCATATGGTGTTGGCAGCTCTTCTGGCAGAAGTGTTGACTTCAACTGCCTTCGCTGCGTTTTTTCTCGATCTTCTGTCTCAACCTATCGCAGTGTAGTTGACGGGGTTTGTTTGTTAGGATAACGCGCTACCCAAGCCTTTCTTGAAATAGCGTCAGCAATGTTGTCCAAGAACTGCCGTTCTGTTTTGCAACACAGTACCTCTTTCATATCGAGTCTCCCTTTCTGGTTCAGATGCCGCCAATCGCTATCAGTTACATTGGCTTACAGCAGATATCCCCAGATAGTATGTTCTGGGGTACCTACTTCACCACAGGCAGACTCTGAAGTCTGTCTTATGCCAGCTCGATACCAGTAAGCGGCGTCGGGCACATGACCAGTAAAGAAGTGTGTCGGCCCTCTTGAGTGATTCAAGTGCTTCATTTCCAGTCTCTGTTTTATATTTGGACATTACCCCATCGTTTCTGCTGTAGGTGGAGGAACTGATTTTGAATTTGCTGCTTGCTTATGGACCGTATTCCTATTAAATTCAGCACGTCATGATACAGGGTGATTCAAAAAGAATACCACAACTTTAAAAATATGTATTTAATGAAAGAAACATAATATAACCTTCTGTTATACATCATTACAAAGAGTATTTAAAAAGGTTTTTTTTCACTCAAAAACAAGTTCAGAGATGTTCAATATGGCCCCCTCCAGACACTCGAGCAATATCAACCCGATACTCAACTCGTTCCACACTCTCTGTAGCATACCAGGAGTAACAGTTTGGATAGCTGCTGTTATTTCTCGTTTCAAATCATCAATGGTGGCTGGGAGAGGTGGCCGAAACACCATATCCTTAACATACCCCCATAAGAAAAAATCGCAGGGGGTAAGATCAGGGCTTCTTGGAGGCCAGTGATGAAGTGCTCTGTCACGGGCTGCCTGGCGGCCTTTGCACAAACACCCATTCTCTGTAAACTGTTTATACCAACGTTTAATACACCACCTATCAGGAGGTTTAACTCCATACTTCGTTCGAAATGCACGCTGAACAACTGTCGTCGATTCACTTCCGCCGTACTCAATAACACAAAAAGCTTTCCGTTGAGCGGTCGCCATCTTAGCATCAACTGACGCTGACGCCTAGTCAACAGCGCCTCAAGCGAACAAATGTACAACTAAATGAAACTTTATAGCTCCCTTAATTCGCCGACAGATAGTGCTTAGCTCTGCCTTTTGTCGTTGCAGAGTTTTAAAATCCTAAAGTTGTGGTATTATTTTTGAATCACCCTGTATTATTTTCTCTTCAGCCAATACATCTCCGCCATTTTACGTATCTGGAGATCGAGTGGATATATTCCAAGTACTACTTGCAACGCTTCGACTGACACAGGGACAAAATCTTCCGTCAGCTGACGAACTACTTCACGCTGTAACCTGCTAACTATTCGTGCTGGTGTTACGAGCAGCCGCGCGGAGTGGCCACACGGTTCGCGGGCGCCATGTCACGAATTCCGCGGCCCCTCCCGCCAGAGGTTCGAGTCCTCCCTGGAGCATGGTTGTGTGTGTTGTTCATAGAATAAGTAAGTTTAAGTAGTGTGTAAGTCTAGGGACAGATGACCTCAGCAACTTGGTCCCTTACGAATTCACGCACGTTTCAACATTTCGTTACGAGCAAAAGTCTGTGACCTCAAGCACTCGCTCAGTATCCCAAGATCGCAGGTAAGATACCTTTACGATATGTTCTTATTGTATGTATTGACATCTTATAACTGTAACTGGCGAGACTAATAATTCTGTTCATCCTGTTCCTGGCTCTCCTGCTTATTTCTTCAACATGTGCACCACAATTTTGTTGACTAAATATCTGGTGACGGATTGTCTCTTTATGGACTTTCCGCTTAATTTCATGGCGAAGTCAGTTAAAAGATTCTCTTTTAACAGAATGTATATGCTCTCTTTGGGCGCAACAGACACTTTAACTCCATGGCATCACTGATGTAACTGTTTCAGGACTCTGTTACATTCATTTTACAGATTGCTTCTGATGCTTCCCTGCACAAGCATCATCATACGACATCTTCATTACCCTGTGACTTTCCTAACACCGGGTCGAGTAATAGATCCTCGAAAACAGGGCTACTTACGGATCACCGCCGGTAGCCTTTTGAAATTTCCATAATTAGTATCTCTCCGGGGCATGACGGTGGTGCTCCTCTGTCTTCGCAGTAATTCTTGAAGCAGTTGCATAACTCTCATGGGCAGCACAAGTTCCTCAGGCGGTCAAAAAGTGCTTGCCCCAGTAACTGATCGAATGCCCTGGCGATGTCCACCATTATGGCCACAACATATTTTTGCGGATTGTTTTTCACAAGTCTTATTGCCTCATTTACAGCGTCTTCTGCTGACTTCCAGCCTCTGAAACCGTACTGTTGCAAATTCATTCCACGAAGAAGTCTTTTCTCGTGTAATCTACTGCATAGCAGTTTCTCCAGAATCTTCCCTAAGGTGTCGAAAAGGCAAATCACTCTACAGGACTTTCTTGTTAGGGGATCGTTACCCTCACCTTTTTCCAAAATAATCACATTTGCTTTCTTCCATGTATCTAGTATTCTTCCCGGTAATAAACACACACTATAGAGCTAATAATAATAATAATGCCCTGTGGCTAGGGCCTGCCGTCGGGTTGACCGTTCGCCTGGTGGAAGTCTTTCGAGTTAACGCCACTTCAGCGACTTGCGTGTCGATGGGGATGAAATGATGATGATAAGGACAACACAACACCCAGTCCCTGAGCGGAGAAAATCCCCGACCCAGCTGGGATTCTAACCCGGGCCGTTAGGTATGACTTGCCGTCGCGCTGACCACTTTTTTTTGTTCTTTTTTATGCATTTTGTTCGTTATGGTTCGTTGTATTTCGTCGTAGCAGACGTCATATGACATCCGTTCAAGTTTGTTGTTGATCTTTTGACTCAGTTTTTTTATTGCAGAGGCCAGCCAGCTCTCTGACCGAACACGCTGAGCTGCCGCGCCGGCAACCACTCAGCTACCAGGGGTGGACGTTATAGAGCTGGCATAAGTACAATGTTATGTGCAAATGTAGGACTTGTAGAGCTTCAGCAGAGATGCCGTCAGGGCCAGGTTCATATGTTCAAAATGTGTGTGAAATGTTATGGGACTTAACTATTAAGGTCACCAGTCCCTAAGCTTACACACTACTCAAATTATCCTAAGGACAAACACACACACCCATGCCCGAGGGAGGACTCCAACCTCCGCCGGGACCATCCGCACAGTCCATGACTGCAGCGCTCTAGACCGCTCGGCTAATCCCGCGCGGCCAGGGCCAGGTGATTTATTCCTTAATACCACGAAAAAGCAAAGTTATATATTTAATTTCTAAGTTATTTGCAGGTCAAGTCTGCAGTAATGGTATACACTGATGTCCATGAGCCACAATGTCTTTGGTAACCGCTAGCGGAGACAAAGAGAATGACACAGACCTTTGATAAAGTGAAGTATCGCACTGTGATTCATTTTTCTGCAATTTGAGGAAGAATGCTGCAACAAGTTCTGGAATTGTGCGGCAAAAATTCACCATTTTAATATACACTGATTAGATGGTGCATGGTTTTACAATGAGATCAAACATATCTGAATGACAAAGAACGAAGCAGCATTGCCTCGAGCTTGTATTAGGGTCCGTCTTAATATCCTGCAGAACCCGGTCCTCCAAATCTGCTGTGTAGCCGGCCGCTGTGGGCGAGCGGTTCTAGGCGCTTCAGTCCGGAACCGTGTGACTGTTACGGTCTCAGGTTCGAATCCTGCCTCGGGCATGGATGTGTGTGACGTCCTTAGGTTTAAGTAGTTCTAACTTCTAGGGGACTGATGACCTCAGATGTTAAGTACCATAGTGCTCAGAGCCATTTTTCTGCTGTACACGCAGTCCGTCGCCTCCCTCACGTTTGTCTATCTGAAAGGACTCATGGTCACACAAACAGGCAAAAGTTGCCTTGAAATGTTGAGTGTCTGTAACGGTATTTGTTTTTGGTATAGCCTTGCTCCCTCTCGACCTTTCTGTCTGACTGGCCGTGCACAAACACCATCTCTGTTTGTTCCCGACATGAATTCGGACCATTTCTCCTGCTTACAGTATGCTGTGTCAATCACACACCCTCCGACACACAAGGAGCACTTGACGCGTAGTCAGAGGAACTTTCGTTCGTAAGCTGCATCAACCGTGGCAACGATGTAATTCCGGACACATGTTCATAGGACCCTTTTTCTTCCACTTCCAGTCGGGAATCCGTCCCTGCAGTTCATCGGTTTTATTAATATTCACCCTGTATTTTTGTGTGAGTGTGTGTGTGTGTGTGTGTGTGTGTGTGTGTGTGTGTGTGTGTGTGTCTTTTTCTATAACTTCTCAAAATTTATTTTAATATTTAAGCTCTGTTAAGAGAACGTCTAAGAATTACTTTGAGATAACACACTTTTGACGAATTATCGAGTCTGTGACGACAGATCAAGAAAACATGACAGGAGGACGAAGTGCGTTCACCAAATGATGATTGATTATTAAAATAAATTTACAGTTGTATTCGGAAAAGTTACGGAAATGAAAGATGAGCTACACAACTCACGTTTAGCCCATAAACGCAAGTTGCCACGATCAATAAATACATAGAAACAGTGTTGTTTATGGTCTCAGGGACATAACATTAACGTTACGCTGTGCCGTTTTCGTTTGACGGGGCACATAACTTTTCTCATGGTGGGGGTTGAATAAACACGAATACAACCACTTTGTTTGCACTGGACGAAACTTGTACGTTTTCCGATTGAAGTGTGGACTATGCCATTGACGTAACAATGGTGCCTTGATTTGTAACGCTTTAAAGCATGCAATCCACAGCCGCGCGGGACTAGCCGAGCGGTCTAAATCGCTGCAGTCATGGACTGAGCGGCTGGTCCCGGCGGAGGTTCGAGTCCTCCCTCGGGCATTGGTGTGTGTGTGTGTGTGTGTGTGTGTGTGTGTGTGTGTGTGTGTGTGTGTGTGTGTGTGGTTGTCCTTAGGATAATTAAGGTTAAGTAGTGTGTAAGCTTAGGGACTGATGACCTTAGCAGTTAAGTAAGTCCCATAAGATTTCACACACTTTTTTTTGTTTTTTTTTTCAATCCACAACACTACATTCGTACTTTCGTACTCGCCACTTAAATCTCTTTCCCTCTCTATCTCTCCCTCTCTTTTTTGGAACGTGCCCACACAGCCGTCTCAACACTGGAGAAGTATACTTTAGTCAAGTCTACCAAAGGAACTTTCATATAATTATACCGAGAGAAATTCAGCAGTATTTCTGTAACTAACCACGTTGTTTTTAGGCAATATTTTCTTGGTTTCACACCACAATTCAAAGCACCACTTAATAACCCTTTCCGTTACCGTTACGCGGTACGCGGTGCCAAGGTGAATGCCGCATTCGGCTCTGTTTAACGGTTTCTTTTCCTCGATTTGTGGATGGGGACGGCACAACATGTTTTCAGTGAGTCGATATTGATCTTTTGTGACCATACCCTGTTATAAATTTTGAGTATCAGTAGTTTTTCTTTGTTTAGGATGTATCATAGCATTGGGTCTCCAATATAATCCGAACGATGTGCAATACCTTTCTCTTTATCAGAGCACAATGTAGAATTCTTCCAGCGAAAAGGGTTGTGTAATGACACTCTAGCCTCTTCATATTCGACCTTGTCTTCCTTTCCATTACGTCAGGTGTGATTATTACACGCAAAAACGATTTTAAAAATTCGTCGGAAGAAGTATACTCATGTCCATTGTCAGATCGTTTTCAAGTTTCTCATCACATTCTACATCCTGGTTATTTGTGTTTCTTTGCAGATTGCAGAGCAGAAATATTTCCATGATTTTCCTTTTTGTACTTGAATATTTTCTTAGCTGTAGCTTGTGCTTTCTTAAGAGCAAGAAAATTTGTACAATTAGAGAGATTTTTATGATTGCGCAACACCTCCCTTCGTTGCTTGAGAACCGCGCCAGATTGTGAATCCCACCAACAGGGTGATGGCCGATGAGTAGTCCGTTTATGATCTTTTTGAGGTATTGCGACTTTAGCTGTTTCACTGATAACGTTACAAAGACCTCTAGCCTCTTATGTTGGGATCCTCAGTTTCTACTATCAGTTGCTTCCAAGAGTGTTTCGTGTAGGTTCGAGTTTCCTTAGTTTGTGTTGCACTTCTGTCCGACTGTGTGTTTGACAGCCTCCCTGGGTTGAACGTTTATTACGATTTGAACTGCCAAGTGATCCGAACCTAACGTGGCCTTATCCCTTCCCATATTGTTCCGGCAGAGAATGAAGGACGTGCTAAAATCAGGTACACTGCCGTCGGGACGCCATTGGATCGGACTATTTGTATGGGTGTGCCATCATTTAGTACTACAAGGTTTTCAGTATTTTTCCTGTTGCGTTGGCATTTTGGCAGCCACAAAGTGCATGGTGGCCGTTAAAGCCACCTCCAGATGGAGGAATGATTGTTGTTAACTGTTGTTTGGAAAGTGTGTAGCTAGGTTCTTTTCTTTCCGTGTCATCTGTCTTGTGAACGCTTTCATGCGACCCTCCACGAATTCCCCTCCTGCGCTAACCTTTTCATCTCAGAGTACCATTTCCAACCTACGTCCTCAATTATTTGCTTGATGTATCATAGATTCTCACTTCCTCTACAATTTTTACCCTCTACAGCTCCCTCTACCACCGTAATGCCCTAACAAATGACCTACCATCAGTGTTTTCCGTATATTCCTTTCCTCGCCGATTCTCCGGAGAACCTCTTCGTTCCTTACTATCTCAACCCACCTAATTTTCAACATTCTTCTGTAGTACCACATCTGAAATTTTTCGATTCTCTTCTTTTCAGGTTTTCAAACAGTCCATGTTTCATTATCATACAATCCAGTGCTCCAAACGTACATTCTCAGAAATTTCTCCCTCAAATTAAGGCCCACGTTTGATACTAGCAGACTTCTCTTGGCCGGGAATGCCCATTTTGTCAGTGCTAGTCCACTTTTTATGTCCTCCTTGCTCCATTTGTCATGAGTTAGTTTGCTGCCTAGGTAACAGGATTCCTTAACTTCATCCACTTCGAGATCACCAGTCCTGATTTTAAGTTTCCCGCTGTCCTTATTTCTGCTACTTCTCATTACCTTTGTCTTTCTTCAATTTACTCTCACTCCACATTTCGTACTCATTAGTATATGGGTTCCACTCACCAGCTCCTGTAATGCTTCTTCCACGGCTTTGTTACCTTTAGCCGATTCAGGATTACAATTTTGCTACATCTCCTGATGGCAAAAATTTCGTAGCAACACATTATTTGCGTTAGTAATTCGTCCTCCATAAGTGTAGTTGAAGATGGCTTGTGTAGTAGTGGAGAACTTCGGATTATATGCCTCGAAGTTTGCCTGGTCTGAGAAAGAGTATTGCACCAAGGCATAGCCAGTTCATCGTTACAGTCTCCATTTTCACGGAGTTTTTCCGTGCAGCCCTAATATTGATTATGTGCTTGGGTAACGACTCATATTCCCGTGTAAAATTTTGCCTAGTGCAATAGACTGGAGTTTTCCTATGTTTCTGTGTCTAGTTTCAACAAATAAGGTGGAAGTCCCTTTGTCGGTAGTTGCATATAATTCAGCAGTGGACCTGACATGTTGAAAGCTACTCGGATGGCGTCGACGTGTTGCACTTTCTCCATTTTGTTTCGCTCGTTGTCTCGTTCCTTGTCGTCCGCAGCTCGTGGTCTCGCGGTCGCGTTCTCGCTTCCCGAGCACGGGGTCCCAATTTCGATTCCCGGCGGGATCAGAGATTTTCGCCTACCTTGAGATGACTGTGTGTTGTGTTGTCCTCATAATTTCATCCTCATTCATGTAAGTGGCTAGATTGGACTGAGCTAAGGTTGGGAATTTGTACGGGTGCTGATAACCGCGCAGCTGAGCGCATCCCAAACTAAACATCATTTTCATCATAATCGTTCCTCCACCTTGCGGTCCCTTTGGTGTTTCTGAGTGGGCTGTAGATTACCAGCCGTAACAGCATCTGTAGATCTGCGCTGTGAGACGCGATGATTGCGTCGCTGATCACTGCACTGATGGGTGCATGATTTGCATCAGTGCCCATTGCGATGCTGTACGGCTGGTTTTGCGAAGTTTGTGAAGCAGGGGAGGGGAGGGAAGAGGGGCGGGGGGTGCTGTAATCTCCGACGTCCATGGTTGTGACCGCAGAGCTGAAAAGTTTTAACGATTTCGTTGAGCCTGTGAAATTTAATCGAATACGGGAGCCAATCACACTGTTTACACTGGGCGAGCAGTAGTCGAGTAACAAGTGTTTAAACAGTCAGAGTGACGGCCGGAGTGGTCAAGCGGTTCTAGGCGCTTCAGTCTGGAACCGCGCGACCGGTACGGTCGCAGGTTCTAATCCTGCCTCGGGCATGGATGTATGTGATGTCCTTAGTTTAGCTATGTTTAAGTAGTTCTAAGTTCTAGGGGACGACTAATGACCTCAGATGTTGAGTCCCACAGTGCTCAGAGCCATTTGAACCATTTGTACCAAACAGTCTGAGCGCACCGTTGCTCACACTTGCGCGTCCCGGACCGAATTCACTCTTTTGCTTTCTGATCTTTAAATACGACATCATACGGAGGTTTACGAATAGTCGTTCGTCCCGGACCACTCGTAAACAGAATTAGAAAGGGGAGAGGCAGATGGATCATAATGTCCTCCGTCACATACCCTAAGCTGGTTTACAGATATACACGGGATCAAATATTTAGGACCACAGTATGTAACTGCCATAGTACTTCTTTGCACGTGACAACATAACGCAATAGAATATGAAACAAAGTGACAATACGTTGCGAACCATCTTCCTCCGCAGAATAAATCGAGAGGCGAGCGTAAAGGTCGTTAGATGATAAATCCAGGCGCTGCACTGTAAAGAAATCATGTGCCGCCGTACTGTCTGCTACTTAAATTTCACTGGTGTTTCCTCGCTAAACGCCGCTAGGGTACAAAATCTAAGATGGCGCTCCCTCTTGAGGAATTCCCAGAATTGTAATAGTACTGTGCTTTGGTTTCGAGTCCTGACGCGGCAGTTTTGCTTTTATTCTACTTATAATTTTGTGCTTCATGGATACGTGCCAAGTTTGTATAATTCCGCATTTACTTTGCACTCTTTTTCTCACATCCGCTACTCCCTCACTACGCAAGCGGCGCCGAAAGTAAGAGGCAACCAAATACTTACACTTTACCAATCTATCCCTGGCGACATTTTCCAGCTGTTGATCGCCATCAGTGTATGTTAGGAGCGTCTTTATCTCTCAGAGACCTAAGAACAGAGCAGGAATGGAAGCTCCCAGCATTTCCACCTCAAAAACAGTGGAGAGACAGACGACACAGTGGTCTTCTCCCATTACTTATTTCCAACGTGGCCACAGAGTTTCTGGAAAATATTGCGGCATCTCTAGATGAGATTGCAGAAGCCTGTCAAGTAGAAATGCTGTGTGTTCGTCTGCTGCTGCAGCATAGTGCATAGCACGTTCTTCGCAGGAGACAGTGACGCATGTGGCTGCTTCGGGTTATGACATTTTGTCCCGGCTTCCATATTCACTTGCGCTGACACCCAGTGACGCCGTCTTCTATCCTAACATGATGACTCAACTTCATGATAGGGGTTTCCAGAACCACACCGAGGTAACCGTGATTTAGTGAGACTGTTGCAAGTTCTAAAGGGAATGTAGTGAACCATTTCTTTTGTAGTCCCTCATTAAGAAGTTATTCATGTAGTGTTGTTTCTCTCAGGCATCTTTTGGGAGGTTAATTTATGTGGATGTATATACTATCCAAAAACAAGTGTCAACTCTCCCATCCGCAGCCCTTTTCACTGTTCGCCATCTTGTTTTCGTACCTTGTAAACAGTGAGACATCGTACGCAATACTCTTAATTGTTCACCGTTTCGTTTTCGTATCTTGCAAACAGTGAGAGAGCGTAAGTTTAAAGTGCATTTTCACGCTGAAGTCAAAAAAGGGCTGTGAGCACTATGGGACTTAACATCTGAGGTCATCAGTCCCCTAGAACTTAGAACTACTTAAACCTAACTAACCTAAGGACATCACATACATCCACGCACGAGGCAGGATTCGAAGCTGCGACCTTAGCGGTCGCGCGGTTCCAGACTGAAGCGCCTAGAACCACTCGCCCACACCGGCCAACAAGTGTAAACATATCGCATACACACACACACACACACACACACACACACACACACACACACGCACACACACACACACAGTCTCTCACTTACAGTAAAATAATGTAAAACTTCACGGTATAACATTCCCAAAAAGTAATTTTCGGCATAAAAATGTTTTCTGTATTCTCTATGATTGCAGATGACAAACTATAAATGGAAAAACAGCTAAAACGCAAAATACAGGAAGCTACAGAACCCAGGCAATAATAAAATTTCTTCTCAAATTAAATAATACTTCACGTAATTGAAAGTCTGTATGTACCGACAGCAAAAAGCAAATTTTCCTGTTATTTGACGGAAATGGATATGTTGTTGTTGTGGTGTCCAGTCCTGAGACTGGTTTGATGCAGCTCTCCATGCTACTCTATCCTGTGCAAGCTACTTCGTCTCCCAGTACTTACTGCAACCTACATCCTTCTGAATCTGCTTAGTGTATTCATGTCTTGGTCTCCCTCTAAGATTTTTTCCGTCCACGCTGCCCTCCAATACTAAATTGGTGATCCCTTGATGTCTCTGAACATGTCCTACCAACCTATCCCTTCCTCTAGTCAAGTTGTGCCACAAATTTCTCTTCTCTCCAATTCTATTCAATACCTCCTCATTAGTTATGTGACCTACCCATCTAATCTTCAGCGTTCTTTTGTAGCACCACATTTCTATTCTCTTCTTGTCTAAACTATTTATCGTCCATCTTTCACTTTCATACATGGCTACTCCCCATACAAAAACTTTCAGAAACGACTTCCTGACACTTAAATCTATACTCGATGTTAACAAATTTCTCTTCTTCAGAAACGCTTTCCTTGCCATTGCCAACCTACATTTTATATCCTCTCTACTTCGACCATCATCAGTAATTTTGCTCCCCAAATAGCAAAACTCCTTTACTACTTTAAGTGTCTCATTTCCTAATCTAATTCCCTCAGCGTCACCCGACTTAATTCGACTACATTCCATTATCCTCGTTTTGCTTTTGTTGATGTTCATCTTATATCCTGCTTTCATTCCGTTCAACTGCTCTTCCAAGTCCTTTGCTGACTCTGACAGAATTACAATGTCATCGGTGAACCTTAAAGTTTTTATTTCTTCTCCGTGGATTTCAATTAATGAATATAAAATCAGTAAAATATAAGGGGCAATCAAAAACTCTCCGTTTGAGGACACTGCTACTTGCAACCCAGCGCGACTCCAATGGGGGTATGTATCGAGGTGATTAAAGCGATTGAATACCTCCAAATATCGTATCGACCTACTTTTCCCTGGCGTAATGCAGCAGCTCGGCGTGGCATGGACTCAACAAGCCGTTAGATGTCCCTTGTAGAAATATTGGGACATGCTGACACTGTAGCGGTCCATAATTGTTGCTGCTGTAGGATTTCTTACACGAACTGACCTCTCGATTATGCCCCATAGTTATTCCATGGGATTCATGTAGTGTGATCCGGGTGGCCAAATCATTCGTTCGAATTGCCCAGAATGTTCTGCAAACAAGGCGCGAAAAACTGTATCCCAGTGACACAGCGTATTAGCGCTCTGTCATCCATAAAAATTCTGTCTTTGAATGGCTGCAAATGATCTGCAAGTAGCCTAACATAATCATATACAGTCAATGATCAGTTCAGTTGTACCAGAGGGTGGAGTTCGTTTCATGTAAACAGAGTCCACGCTATTATGGCGGCGCCACCAGTTCTGCCAGTGCCTTTTGGCAACTTGGTTCATGGCTTCGTGGGGCCTGCGCCACACTCGAACCCTACCATCAGCTCTTACCAACTGAAATCTTGACACACCTGACCAGGCCACGTTTCTCCAATCGTCTACAGTCCAACCGATGTGGTCACGAACTCAGGAGGGGCGCTGCAGGCGATCTCGTCCTATGAGCAAAGGCACTCGCGTCGGTCGGTTGCTGCCATAACCCATTAACGCCAAATTTCGTCGCACTGTCCCAACGGATGCGTTCTTCCCGCATTGAATTCCTCGGTTACTTCACTCTTTGCTTGCCTGTTAGCACTCATAATTCTACGCATACGCTGCTGCTCTCTATCGTTAAGTGAAGGGCGTCGGCCACTACTTTGTCCGTAGTAAGAGGTAACGCCTGAAATTTGGCATTCTCGGCACGCTATTGACACTCTGGATCTAGGAACATTTAATTTCTTGACGATTTACGATGTGGATGTCCCATGTGATTAGCTCCAACTACCATTCCGCGTTCCAAGTGACCACAATTACGTCGGAGAATTTTTCGCATGAATCAACTGAGTACAAATAATATCTCTGCCAACGCGCTGCCCTTTTATACTTTATGTACGTGGTACTGCCGCCATCTACGAGGTGTAAAAGTATGAAACTGGAATTTGGTTGCATCTGTATTTTCAAACAGATAAACAATATCTTATTCAAAATATTCTCCATTGCCGTTTATACGTTTCTCTCACCTCTCCGGCAAGCTAAGAATGCCACGAAAAATAAAAAAAATAAAAAGAAAAAATCTTCTTTTGAAGCGAGAAATTTCTTACCTTTTCATACGAATTGAAGCGTTGTTCAGCAAGAGCGTGTCCCAGTGATGCAAGCAGATGATAAATGAACGGAGCCAGGTCTGGATAATAAGCCGCATGCCCTAGCATTTCCCAACTGAACGCCTCGATCGTTTCCCTGGCCCATTTTGCTGTGTGTGAGGGATCATTATCATGGAGTAATATAACTGTGTGTTCAAAAATGGCTCTGAGCACCATGGGACTTAACATCTCAGGTCATCAGTCCCCTAGAACTTAGAACTACTTATACCTAACTAACCTAAGGACATCACAAACATCCATGCCCGAGGCAGGATTCGAACCTGCGACTGTAGCAGCAGCGCGGTTCGGGACTGATGGGCCTAGAACCGCTCGGTCACATCGGCCGGCTTAACTCTGTGTTGCCTTTTTCCACATTCCGGTCGTTTTTCACTTAATGCTCGATTTTAATCGATCATTTGCTGTTGGTAGCGATCAGTGTTAATCGTTTCACCTAGTTTTAGCAGCTCGTAATAGATGACACCCTTGTGATGCCACCAAACACAGAGCATTTTCTTCTTTCCAAAGCGATTTGGTCTTGCAGTGGATGTCGATGGTTTACCTGGATTCACTCATGATTTATGGCGCTTAGGATTATCAAGATATATCCATTTTTCATCATCTGTCACTATTCGATGGAGAAACGACTTTCTTTTGTATCTGGCGATTAACATTTCGCAAGTGGTCTTTCGATTTGCTTGCTGACTTCCATTTAGTTCATGCGGAACCCATTTTCCCATTTTCTGCACCTTTCCCATAGCTTTCAACCGAAGAAAAACTGCTTTCTGCGTCACAATCAATCGTTCCGCGAGTTCCTGTTTCGGTATCATCTTCATCCAATAAGGCCTGCAATCCGTTGTCTTCATACTTTTTCAGTGTTTTTCCGAGCTCGTCATTTCTCATGTCAAAATCACCACCTTAGAATTTTTTGAACCACTCGAAACACTGTGTTTTACCAAGAGTATGTTCGACAAGCATTCGATGCGATTCTACAGCAGTTTTCTTCAAATGATAACAGAAAACCAATGCTGTCCGCAAATCGTTGTTCGTAGGCACGGTAGTCGACATGTTTACGGGTTTGTAACAGACACCGATGTATGGAACTTGGGTTACTGTGTGTTGACATTCGTCGTCAGTCGTAACGGAAAGCAGGCACTTCATTGTGAATAGCGGAGTAATCACGTAGATGTAGATATAGTTGCAGATGACGCTGCAGACGCGGTATCCTGGGCCCTACACTGACGGCTAGCACCATCTATAGGGAAATTCCGGTTTCATACTTCTGCACCTGTTATACATGTGCATAACGCTGTCGCATGACTTCTGTCTCCTCAGTGTATAAGCAACCATAAAGCGAAACGACCATAAAAACTGCGACAAGGGGTGCTGGTGCTTCGTGATAACGCACGTCCCTGTATCGCAAATGTCGTAACACATCTCTCCCCATGCGGCTATCTACGTCTTCGGTCCCTTACAAAAGGCCTTGAAGGGTAAACAATTCTTGTCGGACAGGGGTGTGGAGCAGGTAGTTACGGACTTCTTACAGCAGGAGGACACGCTGTTTTAGCAAAAGGATATCTTACCCTAGTATGTCGGTGGGATGATAGCCTCAATGTTCACGGTGATTATGCCTGATTAACATACCGATTCTATATAGCGTGGCCTACGAACGGGAACTTTCGATCGCTCCAGGTTAAAATAAAATCTGTCTTTACTCAAGGCAGAAACAATTCAAAACAAATAGTATCATTAACTATAAAGAAAGGCACTTGAGTGTGGCATTTTCAGTTAGTGGCAAATGAAAGAGTTAGGTGCACAAATTGCAAGAATGTGATTACTGTATTTTAACTTACTGTTGTTTTCACAAAATCTAAATTATTCTACACCAAAACTGAGCTGATTGCACTTATCGTTTATAGAACACATGGTGAAACTGATTCCATCAAACAATCAAATTAAAAAGGAAAGAGTAATATGTCCACTGCGTTAATGAAGATGTCAGGAGTACGTTCCTGCATGCCACTTGAGGCAAGTGTTGTCAGACAGTGTGTTAGAGGAATGTTGTACAGCGTTTTATTACTGGGCGGCATGACAGTGGCGTGTGGTAATGAGAGACTTGCTGAATAGCTGGACAGTATTACTTCTGGGCGCCAGGATGAAGGCATTAAAAAAAACTGGTCTCTGCATTTACCAGCAGTGACTCCGGCTAATGGTCATTGCTTACACCAACCATACAAATGTTGAACTAAAGTCTCTCCCGGCAGACGAAGTGTCCAATAACAGACCTAGCTGTGAAGTGTCTCGCAGCAGAAGTATTCATTTGTCTCCTTCCTCCTACGGTGTACTGCAAAATGAGCACCAAGTGAGTCATTATATCGAACAGGAAACGTAAATTCTGTCGCACCAATTGAATTATTTGAAGCTTTCCGTTGCTCTATTTCCCACACTAAAACATACATACATTTTCTGAAATACGTCCATTCTATAAGGATACCTAAGTAATGCTTAGTTTACCGGTAAACATTTGCAATCTCCTTGGTGTCTAAATCATCAAGTCACAAATCGTCTTGTCTGAGGCTCGTCAATTGTGTATTATCACTGATATCCAGCTTGGCAGCAACCCTTGGGTCCGGAATTTTGGATTTCCGCCTATAATACCAAGTATTCCGACGAAACCTGCGGTAAGAATACCATTTTTGGGTGAGATCATTTCGGTGTAACTATAGACATCGAAATGATGTGGAGTTTACTACATACGTATACAGGGTTTGTTTTGTTTGTGTGGCTGCATGTTGGCCATTTATGAAAGACTGAATAACACATTGGTTTAATTTTATCAAACGTATTGAGATCTCCCCTATACTCTTTACTTAGGTTCTGAGAAACTATTTAGAGAACGTGAAAGTGAATTAGCAGAAGCTGAAATGAAACAACAAATAAGCCTAGGAACAAAACAGAAAGAAATGAAAACCAGATGCCTTGACTTTGCGTGTCACTTTGGCGTCAGTGACAAAGATCACCCAAGTAAGCGTCCTCGATAGGTTATCAGGCCTACAAATTTCGTCCAAAACAGGCTGCAAGACAAACATTGAAGGTGCGCGAAATCCTTGAAAACAGATTCTGGAAAATCTAACAAAGATCAAAAATTTAAATATGATACGGCGAAGGATTATTACCATAGCAGCAACTGCATGGAGCAGAGGAGTGGTAAGTACATACTAGGCTCCAGTAGAATAGATTTTAATACAGCAGCTGCTTTTAGAATGAGATTTTTCACTCTGCAGCGGAGTGTGCGCTGATAAGAAACTTCCTGGCAGATTAAAACTGTGTGCCGGACCGAGACTCGAACTCGGGACCTTTGCCTTTCGTGGGCAAGTGCTCTACCAACGGAGCTATCCGAGCAGGACTCACGCCCCGTCCTCACAGCTTTACTTCCGCCAGTACCTCGTCTCCTACCTTCCAAACTTTACAGAAGCTCTCCTGCGAGCACTTTCCCACGAAAGGCAAAGGTCCCGAGTTCGAGTCTCGGTCCGGCACACAGTTTTAATATGCTAGGAAGTTTCAGTACCTGCCTTTGTATTCCAGAGGTGTCCACAGAAGAAATTTGAAACAGTCATTTAAAAACATATTCCAGTCAAATAAAATTTTAATAAAAGACCCCGGAGCAATAAAATTGAAATTAAATTTAAAAATCTATTTCCTTTTAGTCCTCTAATAATGAATTAAAATTAGTAAAAATTTTATTTTAGAAAGCTTTACCATTAAGGTTACAGCTTGAAGTAATCAGATACAGTTGCTGACAGTTTTAAAACCAATAAAAAATAACTTCAGTCACATCTTTGAATACACGATTACTGACAAGATTAATAGACGAAGAAGTAATAATTCATGAGGAGATCCTCTGAAGCAAGGACACGCCATCAAGGCGCCGGCTACGTTCGGCTCTGTGCTGGTGTACTGTATATGTCTGTGTGTGTGTGTGTGTGTGTGTGTGTGTGTGTGTGTGTGTGTGTGTGTGCCTTACAAGTTACGAATACCACTGGCGCCACTTGATTACAACATACAAAAAGGAAAGTTCTTCCTCAAATTAAGGCTGATGTTTGTTCCCAGTACTCTTCTTCCCCAGGTATGCCTTCTCGGCCTTAGCTAGTCTTATTTTTATGTCTTCTTTCATCCGTCCGTCGTGTGTTAGTCTCCTTCCAGCGTAGCGGAATTCCTTCACTTATACTTCTTGGTCACCAATTTTGATGTTAAGTTTATCACTATTCTCATTTATGCTATTCCTGATTACGTTCTACTTTCTTCTGTTTACACTCAGTTCATATTCTGTACTCATTAGAAGTTCATTCTATTTAACACGTTCTCTAATTCTTCTTCACTTTCAGTGAGGATCGCAACGTTATCAGCGAATCGTATCACTGACACCCTTTCAGCTTGAATTTTAATCCTACTCTTCACCTTTTATTTTATTTCCATCACTGCTTCTTCGATGTATGTATTTTACATATTGCGTATTACCCTCTGTTTTTATAGCTTACACCTATTCTCTGGGAATTTCGAACATTTTACAGTGTCGAATTTTTTTGTACATCGAACAATCCTATCACACACGACTTTACAACGAAATAGAAAAGTAAGCAGATGAATACTTCCTTTTTGTACGATATAATTCAAAACACGGAACAACACACAGTCTAAAGTAGCAATGTTTGCAATAACAACACGATTCTTTTTTCATTATTTCATTGCCGATAAATTCAGAACCGTAATAAGCAAATCAACCAACTCAAAGCAGACTCTTTATAAAATTTGTGACAGATTAAAGACGTGTGCTTGACTGCCACGTGAATCTGGTACCTTGCCTTTGGTGGACAGTGCTCTTCCCGACTGAGCTATCCTAGCATGTCTTATAAGTCGGGCTTCACAGTTTCCTGCCTTGTGACATCGACACGCAAGCCGCCGAAGTGGTGTCAAATCGAAAGACTTCCACCAGGCGAACGGTCTACCCGACTGAAGGTCATAGTCACACGACATTTACATTTACCTTTTAAGGAATCCAGTTGTACGTGGAGCCCGATTTTGTAATATAATTAATGAAGATTATATTTTTGACACCACTGAACCAAAGAAGTTGCCTGAGTGCCAGAATCGATTGTAAGTACGGTTAGGGGCGGGCGGAGCGAATTTTCAGTTGCCTTCGCGCTATGTTAAAGGTAATTGAGTTGTTGGCCTAAGGACGCAGCACAATTTAATTTTTACAAAATGAAGTGATGAGTGCTATTGTTTGTGCTCACACAGAGCCACCAAATGTTAGACCGTAGCTATCTCTATAAAAGTGTAAACTGTGAATTACTAATCTGTAAGGCTACAAAATTATCAAGAAGTGAAGTGATTCTTATCTTAAACAAATATTGACCACTGTCCATTGAAATTAGAGAAGAGTAATAAATTGATGCTGTAACTCAAGGGAAAAGCAACTGGAACAAATTTGTAATGAAATTTTGTATATTTAGTTTTATGTTGGAGCAGAGCAATGTGGATTTAGCTGAATTTTACAATACGGACACTTGAATGTAGGAACCAAGTATTTTCCATCAGGTTTAACGCATAGGTTGATTAGGTATATCCGATTTGTAATATTTTGTGTGTTGCGTAATCCTGATACAGAGAAGACAAATTTTGGAATCTATTTTGTGACACGACGTCAGACTATTTTTCATGTAACAATCCAAGTGTTCGTAACTACGTCAGTAAGCGAGAATTGTAGAACAGCTGAGAATTTAACTGATTCTGAAGTTAATGTTAAATGTTCCCTATCAGATTTTGTGAAAGGTGAAACCTTTTTTGAATACAATTTTCAAACTGAAGAATTCGGTCTTGTCATATCCCCTTATCAGTGCCTCATGTTCCTTCATGTCGCGTTTATTTAAATCTAATGAATATTTTTTAAAAGAAATGATTTTTCAATCAGAATAAAAAAAATATTAATGTGCCAGAATAAGAGAAGTATTAATGTTTGAAACAGTTTCAATGGGGGCGGCATTGGACAGCACTGAGCCAATATCTAGTATTTTCACCGAACATTTGCAAGGTTATCCATTTATGAGCCAATCTACTGATATTATTTGTTGAAGTAATTTTATGAGCGGCATTGCACTTCGCCGTGGCAAGATTGAATACTTTCTATACCTACTATGGAGAGAACAGAATACCAAGATTACATCCGTTGCGACTCTATAGCTAATGAAAATTTATTTGATTGTTTATTTGCACAGGAAATTTTGTCAGTTTTTTTGTACAGGGCCATAGAACTCGGTGTTCTTGAGGATGGGTATATTTCAGAGGGACGTATTTCATTATGGACATTGCATGCTGGGTTTCCAGATTAAGTTGTTTGATCTGCTCATCGACACACCACTCAGCACATTTGCATAAGACAAACATTACGCATTGCACATTCATTGGCAAAAAATCACAAACTTTTTAAAGGGAGTTACAACCTTGCAATCTTCACAGACCTTTTCCTACACGCACTTAATAACCAGAAAATCCTGGAAGAAATGACGTCGCGAAAAAATAGTTTAACCACAGTCTGGTCTAAGCAAAAGCCTGCCAAGGAAATTCGTAACACAACACATACTGCTGCATTCTGGCTACACTTTACACTTCCTTTCCACTGGATCGCTTTGCATAGCGATAGAGTGATTCCATCAGGTAGTCTAAGACAAAGCACAAATGTCTCCTTTTCATGGATAGGTAGGCATTAAGGAAGTTTCTCACACTGTAATCCGGACGTAAAGATTCTCGTTCGTATATCTCCGCCTCTTTCCCATTCTAGCGTTCGACAACCAGTTTCTGAAATTTTAGACGCGGAAATTTAGGAATACACATCTGTTTTGTCACAGTACAAGTGAATTACTGGGTGAGTATAATTTTCCTAATGATAAAAATTGCTTTCTAAGGATGTTTGCTAGATAAAGCTATATGGTTTGTTGCAAATGGTGACTCATTTTATAGTACTGCGGCGGGGCGGGGTTTATTTAATGTCCGCCTACCTCAGTACAGCGTCCATTCACCACCCGTTGCTCTGCATTCGTAGGTACTATGCAGACGATGAGAAAAGCAGCGTTGAAGAAAACCACCGTCCATACTTAAGATTACAAAGTCCGTGTAACTCAAGTAACAAGATAAACCTGTAAAACTCTGTTAATAACGGGCAAAGTGGGTGCTTCCTCCCTTCACTGAAAATGTTTGTTTGTAGATACTGATGATTTATTGCGGTCCTTTTCATTTATTGTGCCACCAAGCCCACATTTACGTTGGTAGTACATCTACTACTAGTTCGTGCAGCTTATATCAGACGTAAGACAGCCAAAAATGTGCTAAGTCCAACCCGAAATATTACGAGATTCACACAGGCAACACACTCTTACAAAACGAGTTCACATTCGGTCCTTTTCAATGGATTCTTCGAAAGAAGATGCTCGCCAAATATTCTGTATAAGCATACGGAACACGCCACGCAGAATATTCACAAAGGCCGATAGTTTCACAAGCGTTTTATTCGGCAACCAACATTCCAAAACCTCTCAAAACTTCACCGAAATGTCCGTAATTGCATCTGCTAGCAAGGCGATATAAACCGAGCGCGATTTAACCGTCATTTCTTCATCTTACAGATAATTTTTTCGGACACATTTAACATGAGCTTCCTATTCGACAGCGAGTCCACGACTGACTCAATGCCGTCGTTCACAGGGCATATAACTCATTCAATTTCGAGGCAAAGACTTTTCTCTCATTGATTGATCAAAATGATCATCCAATCAGATTAACCTTTCATGATCAATTTCACGCGCAAACCGCTTTACTCCAAACAGCATTCGCAGATGCATCTACGTCGTTTCATGTTGACAAATTTCACAAAATATTCCACAAAACCAAACGAAACTAAAATCAAAAGAAAACTATGTTTGAAATATACTTTAGAACTAAGTATCCTCTTACTACCTTTCTGGCTGTCTTATTGCAAAAGCAAACCCTCCTAGACATACGTCATCCACCAGTTACGGGGATCCACCGTTTTCAGGAGATCCTGGATACGTAACCCTTGCTAGTTACGGATGTTGTAATACACTCCTGGAAATTGAAATAAGAACACCGTGAATTCATTGTCCCAGGAAGGGGAAACGTTATTGACACATTCCTGGGGTCAGATACATAACATGATCACACTGACAGAACCACAGGCACATAGACACAGGCAACAGAGCATGCACAATGTCGGCACTAGTACAGTGTATATCCACCTTTCGCAGCAATGCAGGCTGCTATTCTCCCATGGAGACGATCGTAGAGATGCTGGATGTAGTCCTGTGGAACGGCTTGCCATGCCATTTCCACCTGGCGCCTCAGTTGGACCAGCGTTCGTGCTGGACGTGCAGACCGCGTGAGACGACGCTTCATCCAGTCCCAAACATGCTCAATGGGGGACAGATCCGGAGATCTTGCTGGCCAGGGTAGTTGACTTACACCTTCTAGAGCACGTTGGGTGGCACGGGATACATGCGGACGTGCATTGTCCTGTTGGAACAGCAAGTTCCCTTGCCGGTCTAGGAATGGTAGAACGATGGGTTCGATGATGGTTTGGATGTACCGTGCACTATTCAGTGTCCCCTCGACGATCACCAATGGTGTACGGCCAGTGTAGGAGATCGCTCCCCACACCATGATGCCGGGTGTTGGCCCTGTGTGCCTCGGTCGTATGCAGTCCTGATTGTGGCGCTCACCTGCACGGCGCCAAACACGCATACGACCATCATTGGCACCAAGGCAGAAGCGACTCTCATCGCTGAAGACGACACGTCTCCATTCGTCCCTCCATTCACGCCTGTCACGACACCACTGGAGGCGGGCTGCACGATGTTGGGGCGTGAGCGGAAGACGGCCTAACGGTGTGCGGGACCGTAGCCCAGCTTCATGGAGACGGTTGCGAATGGTCCTCGCCGATACCCCAGGAGCAACAGTGTTCCTAATTTGCTGGGAAGTGGCGGTGCGGTCCCCTACGGCACTGCGTAGGGTCCTACGGTCTTGGCGTGCATCCGTGCGTCGCTGCGGTCCGGTCCCAGGTCGACGGGCACGTGCACCTTCCGCCGACCACTGGCGACAACATCGATGTACTGTGGAGACCTCACGCCCCACGTGTTGAGCAATTCGGCGGTACGTCCACCCGGCCTCCCGCATTCCCACTATACGCCCTCGCTCAAAGTGTTAAAGACTGCGATGGAGCTCCGTATGCCACGGCAAACTGGCTGACACTGACGGCGGCGGTGCACAAATGCTGCGCAGCTAGCGCCATTCGACGGCCAACACCGCGGTTCCTGGTGTGTCCGCTGTGCCGTGCGTGTGATCATTGCTTGTACAGCCCTCTCGCAGTGTCCGGAGCAAGTATGGTGGGTCTGACACACCGGTGTCAATGTGTTCTTTTTTCCATTTCCAGGAGTGTACATTATAAAATTGAAATTTTACGTATGTCCACACACACACACACACGCATTCACATTCACTCTCATCTACTTCCTCCCTAACACGAAATATAAAGATCAACTTTTAAACTATTATTTTACTTACGAAAGCAAAATTATTAAAAGTTTAGCATTAAAATTCTTTAAAAATAAATTGTGCACACTGAGAGTGCTGTTAGTATTTTCAAATGACAAAGAAACTTAAACTATTGTGATTCCTATCTGAATTTACTTTACTAAGTGCCGGTTAAGTACTTTTTTAATAGGTTTTTTATATTTTCAAAACTATTAAAGTTATCTGCATGAAAATTTTACGTACTGTTGTTTCAAATTATAAAAGTTCCTGTACCAAATTTGAAAACAAACAAAATCAAAAATGTTCAAACTTGTGTCGAATCTTAATGGACTTAACTACTAAGGTCATCAGTCCCTAAACTTACACACTACTTAGCCTAAATTATCCAAAGGACAAACACACACACCCTGATGCCCGAGGGAGGACTCAAACCTCCGCCGGGACCAGCCGCAGAGTCCATGGCTGCAGCGCCTCAGACCTCTCGGCTAATCCCGCGCGGCGAAAACAAACAGATCATATTTATCATAGTTATTTAGTTGCTTAGGTGAGATGAATAAGTGATCTTAGTACGCTCCACACAGAGCAGTTGTCACAGTCCGCACACCGCGACAGATGGCATTATGACGCCAGCAGCCGACTACACAGCAGCCAGGGCTGGAGGCTTCATTGGCAGCCTCCAATACAGCTTGACTTAACGGAATAAAACTTACTGCAAAACTCTGCAGGCGTGTAAATAGTTGCGACGTTACAGTACTCTTACATATGTGCTCATTTTGTCGCATGTAGAATGTCTAGCCGACACTACGTTTCTCCTTGTGTCTTTGCCAACAATCTGAAACAAGAGAAAGAGAGAAACACAAAAGAAGGCTAATACTGTCAGAACAAGTGTAGAAGTGTACCATTAAAATTTCATAAGCTAACTTCTGTCGGGCGCGGCTGTTCAAATTGATACACGCCTTATTTGCTGTAAATTATTTGTCAGCAGTTGGTAGCACAGGCGCCTCCTCGCTAGTTGCTTCCCTTCTCCGAACGCTTTCCTATTGTTGTATGCTTCAGTATCAACGCGACTGCTCTGTTGATTATCAACATAACTTAGTAAGTAGTAGAAAGCTAATTTAGAATGTAAAATGCATTTGTATTCTTTTTGGAGCGTTTAGTGGTCTTTTACAGTTGTCTGAATATCAAGTATCAAATTGATACACCGCGCCCGATTGCGTTGTTTATAGGAATATTATAATTTTAGGTGGGATGTACTTCATGATGGCAGGCTACAGTATGACATATAACCTTCTTGATCCAAAAGATGCTATTCGAAGAGGATAATAATGAATTTCAAGAGAATTTTGAAGACGAAGTGCACACAGATGGTGATAACGTAGTTGAAGTCCGGCCGGAAGATCAAGAACCAGAGGAAGACTACAGTGAAGATCAGTAGCAAGTGCTTGCGGAAAACGGCCATTACTATATTGGAAGGGACAAAGAGACAAAATGGAATAAAGTTCCACCATCGATTCAGGGCTCTCAATATTATTCGGAAGTTACCTGGACCTATAGGTGTAGAAAATCAGCGAGAACGCCTTTGGAATACTGGAATTGCCATATAGGTGTACAAATCAGTATATTGAGAGGGTCAGAGCTTCATTATTGAATTGAAAGCCTTCATCGGTCTCTTATTTTTAGCTGGAGTAAACAAAAGTAATAGTCAAAGCTCAGCGGATCTGTGGGAAAGGGATGGATTTGGCATTGAGAAATTTCCCCAGGTAATTCAAATTCATTGTGCGGTGTCTCAGATTTGACAATCGCGCAGCTCGCCATGAAAGGAGAGAATTAGACAAGATAACAGCGATTAGGGAAATATCTTCTATATTTGTACAGAACGGCCAGAAATCCTGTACCCTCGGAGAAAATGTTACAGTAGATGATAAACTGGAAGGATTCCATGGAAGGCGCAGTTTTTTTCGCCAGTATGTACCTATCAAATGAAACAAATATGGAACTAAGAGATATGCTCTTGAGGATTCCCAAGTATTTTACCTGTATAATTTGAAAATATACGCTGGGTTGCACCCAGAAGGGCAATAAACCTCCCGAAGTTGTTCTGCGCTTATGTGAACCTACTTGTCAGATAGATAGATAGATAGATAGATATCCAGAGATCACAGGCCCTGCAGACCATGCGCTCCTTCCACAAACTGCCTCCATTCCTTCCTGTTTTGTGCCCGGTTCCTCTAGGTGTCTTCAATCCCCAGGGCTGCTAGGTTCTTCAGCAGGTCGTCCATTTGTCGGTCCAGTCGAAATGTGACCGCAGACAACTGGTTTGCTAGTGTTCGCTTGATAGAAGAGTTACGAAGGAAAAATCTTTCTTTTGTTGGAACTGTGAAGAAAAACAAGCGTGGGATTCCTCCGGAGTTTGCTACCAGTAAATAAGGGCTGCCAACTTTTCACTTTTTGGCTTCAAGAAAGTATGTAGTCTAGTTTCCTATTTTCCTAGAAAGGGGAAGTGTGTGATCCTAGCATTAAGTCTGCATGACGATACTTCAATAGATGCTGACACTGGAGATAAACTAAAGCCATCAATTGTAACATTTTGTAATAGCACCAAAGGTGAAGTCGATACTTCGGATAAGTTGACCTCTTCGTCCAATGTTGCAAGAAACGTGCGCTATTGGCCCATGGTTATACCTTTTGCTTTGATCAGTATGAGTGGAATCAGTGCACAAGTAATCTATTGTGGCAATACTGAGAATTGTATCAGAGGAAAAGGATTCCTGGAACAGCTACCTCATGCATTAGTTCTACCTCACTTGGTTTGAGGAAGTCTGGACACCACAGGAGTTCACAGGCATCTTCAACTGAGGCTACAACATTATAGGCCAACTAGTGGAGATGAAGCAGACGAAAGCAGAAAAGGAGGAAAAACAACTACAAGCAAGAGGAAAAGGTATAATACATGCACAATAAAGAAAAGTGACAAAATATTGTTGCAAAATGTGTCAAAAGCCAGTCTGTATGATGCACATTGAACCTTTTTTGTTCTGACTGTGGTACAGTTCCTCATACGTTACCGCAGTCCAAAAGTGACGATGATACAACTGAATAAGTAATGTTACCATTGTTATTGTGCTATAATGTCATCTTTGCCTTTCTGTAAACATATTTGTCATTTATAATGAATTCAATTAGTGAAATGTAATAAAGAAGCAAGTGAAAAAAAGGCGATGTTATCTTGAATGAATAATATTTCTTTTGCTGCTGTGCTCTTCTGTCTTCTTTCCCTTTGTTTAAAGATATTTGTACTTTATTGTGTGTTTTGTTAACGAAATTTAATAAATAATAACGTGAATATGCAACATGATCAATTGGCTACACCGCACTCGATCTCGTTGCGAAACACACTGCGCCCGACAGAAGGTTCAGCAACATTTGCAGAAAACCGTGTAGACATGTGGAACTTTATGCGTAAAAACCTTTACGAATGAGGCTACAATTTTAAACAAACCACATAGCTGTATCTACCGTAGTTTCTTAGAAACACTTTTTTTTAAATTAGAAGTACATCTTCAAACATCCAAGATCGCTATAGGTCAGAACTTATTTTAATTGTCAGTTTCAGCAAGCTATATTGCCATCTTCGTGTCTTACGCAGTATATTTCATTGATTATCGACCACGTGCACATTAAAGCGTGTCACATAATAAAAAGATCCTAAGGTGACAACACAGCTTGCTGAAACCAGTAATCGGCCGGCCGGGGTGGCTGAGCGGTTCTAAGCGCTACAGTCTGGAACCGCGCGACCGCTACGGTCGCAGGTTCAAATCCTGCCTCGGGCATGGATGTGTGTGCTGTCCTTAGGTTAGTTAGGTTTAAGTAGTTCTAAGTTCTAAGGGACTGATGACCTCAGAATTTAAGTCCCATAGTCTCAAGGGCATTTGAACAATTTTTGAAACCAGTAATCAAAATAAATTCTGGAATGAAATTTTCACTCTACAGCGGAGTGTGCGCTGATATGAAACTTCCTGGCAGATTAAAACTGTGTGCCGGACCGAGACTCGAACTCGGGACCTTTGCCTTTCGCGGGCAAGTGCTCTACCGACTGAGCTACCCAAGCACGACTCACGCCCCGTCCTCACAGCTTTAGTTCCGCCATTACCTCGTCTCCTACCTTCCAAACTTCACAGAAACTCTCCTGCGAACCATGCGATATCCTTTCCTTCAGGTGTGCTAGTTCTGCATGGTTCACAGGAGAGCTTCTGTGAAGTTTGGAAGGTAGGAGACGAGGTACTGGCGGAATTATAGCTATGAGGACGGGGCGTGAGTCGTGCTTGGGTAGCTCAGTCGGTAGAGCACTTGCCCGCGAAAGGCAAAGGTCCTGAGTTCGAGTCTCGGTCCGGCACACAGTTTTAATCTGCCAGGAAGTTTCAAAATAAATTCTGCACTGTGTCGGTCTTGCCTCTTTCAAGTTCCTACTTGTAATTTCATATTAATCTAGATACCCCCCATAGGTGAAATAATTTTTTGTGATCAACCCTGTAGTCCGTGACATGTCTTTGCTGAGTAATAGTCATACACAATAGAAAATTCCTTCAATTTAGTAATCTTTTGGAGATCCAAGTCCATAGGCAACGGCAAGTTCCCTCGATCAGTTCAGGAGATGTCACCAGCTGCTTGATGATCCGAAACGATCTTTCGTGGACGGTGCTGGTCCTGTTACACTGACCAGACCCTGTTGTTGAGGGCACCAGGTGACTGCTATCACCGCCTCCTACTTCGGGCAGCATTGTCTCGCTCAAGCCGAAATCATGTCAGAGATTGCGTTGTCTATATCTGCATCATAATTAGAGCCAGGGTTCTCAGTAAGCTGGAATATCTTTTCAGGAAGTGGTGTATATGAAAAATGTCATACTACCGCCTTGAGCCTCTGGTGATATTTCCTTCGTTACATAAATTCAGTCGACTACTGTTAGGAACCTGATGATGATTAGTTGATGGAAACTGGTTATGTAAATAAAAAAAAAATTACCAGTAGATCAAGGCGGTAATAACTACAAGAGTTCCCTTTTTTCATCTTCTCATTCTTTATTACCACTACATCTACCTCCCTCTCCTCCTTTTGTCGTTCCTAATTTCTTCCACTCATCACAAAACTGTCCCCCCGCCACTCCTAGGTCACATTCCCAAGCTATATTTGCCTATTTATGTCACCAGCATGTGCCATCATTTCCTTGGGGTTCGCTCTTCTGCCAATGCCTCTCCATTAATATAGACGCACATTGTTCTTCTTCAGTGTATACGGTCCCGAGCGGAAAAATACAGCCAACCGCGGAAGTTCAGAGGCATTCCTCGTCTGTTTAAAGAGGACTCCCGCAAAACAGTGGAGTCTAGATTGCGAGCGCAAATCATGCTCGGCTGCCGGTTAGCTGTAGGTGGGGCGGCGGAGGAAATCTGAGAAGCAGGAAGCAAAGAGCAGACGAGCGCGTAAAGAAAATACAGCGGGAGTCCTCGCGGGTCCATGGCCCCTGAGGCGTGACGAGGTATGAGCGGAAATAACAACAGCCGGAGGGCAAGCGGTGCAGCGCCGGGGACTTCGGGCTGGCGCGGCGGTCGGGGAAGGCGCGGAAGAATATCGACCTCGGGCCGCGCCAAGACAGCGCGCTGCCGAAGCGGGCGGGAAGGGGAAGCGGAAAATCTGGCCAGCCGGAAGGAGTAGGGGCGGAAAGAGAACGAGAGAGGGAGGGAGGAGAAGAGCGCAATAAAGACGGCGCGGCCAGATTCCCGCGAGCGCCGTTCGTCTGGCTAGTTGGCCCGCGCACGTTCCGGCCGTAGTCGCGATGGGCATTATCAGTCACTATTAGGCGCGCAGCTGCTACGGCCAGTTCCACACCCATTGGGATTTACGGGCAGCGTCCCCGTGGCCTTGCCGCCTCGTATACCACGGACCGCCCCTCCTGCGGCACTGATCGTAAGGAAATCGCGACCAGCGCGGGTCTGATCCCCAGTGAACAGTTTGTTGTGAGGCCGGAGAATGCGTGGCGCGGCAGTTGACGTGGATAGAATTCAAACGAACACAGTTGAGTGTATTTTCTCGCATTGGTATCTTTGTACTATCAGAAATATTACATATTTTTTAAGGACATGGTAACGATTCCACATTGACTGTTGCTCTATTTGGTATCACTGGCCAATTTCGACCTTACACGCCATTCGCTAGTGCTGTAGGCGCCAGCATGTCGTAATATATCCCACTATTTAACACTGGACATGGCAGTTCTAAAAACGAACATACACAGGTTGTTTCAGCAGCCCCTACCGATAGGTTTTAAGCAACCCGCAATGTCCTAAAAAATCTCATGCTAGATTTTCCCATTCTCTCACTCTCTTTGTGCAAACTATTAGTCGTAGAGAAAAAAAAATGAACAGGTCCTTTTTTGTAGAAAATTTAATGTAGTTAAATTTTGTACTGGATTACATTTTCGCTGGACACCACAGGTTTCCAGTTGTTCAAGGAAAACGCGTTTGAAGGTCACCTTCGTACGTCTTTCTTGACTAATTCGAAAACTACGGCCTCTAGCAAAAGTGTATCCCATTACAAAATTTAACTCATTATGTTTCCTACAAAACGGCCCTGTTCATTCTTTCTGTAAGATTAATACTTTGCATGTAGTGAGCGAGAGAACATTAAAATCTTTCATGTGGCATTTGAAGATGTTGCAGTTTGCATTAAACCCTTAGGTAAGGGAAACTGTATCATCCTGACAACTGCAAGTGTCAGATTCGAGCAAAAGATAATAGCCCTGGGATGAAAGGTGCTCTTAACGTTTTCCGTATTTACAATTTAAAATTTTAAAATAATTTATACGCCCGCTAAACCCGCTGGGCAGAACAGGTAATAGGATTGTGGAAAAGCCCAAAGATTGATGTCAGTTTCTCTTAACTGTAATTTATTGTAATTTAATAACATTTACAACCAAAGGGGCACACAGCCGAACCTTTACCAAATGCAACTCTTCCACGGCTGAAGGCCTCCAAACAAGAACGCATTAAAAAAAAATCAACACGATTAAAAACCAATTCAGATAGCAATAAAATAATTTAAAAAATACATCACACCAAGCAGATACAACAAACATACGCAAGGTGCAATACCAAAGGCTGAAGGCCATCATTAAGTTTCAAAATTTTAAAATATATTACCATAATCTTTAAAAGGCAGAAGGCCGCAACGTTTAAGCTTGAATGATAAATTTAAGAAATAATTTTGCAAGATTTTAAGAAAAAATATAAAAATAACCATAAGCCTTAAATTTTAAGTAGCTGAAAACATAATTAAACACCGGCTGCACTCAGAAGCCTCCAGGGAGGTCAGTCTGCCCTCATTCACTCTGGCGAGACAGGTGGTGAGCCCAACTACAGTTGATCCATCGGAACCCAACCAAGGAATAGTCACGGACCGACCGACAAAACGACTTGCTTGCCACCAATCGGTACATGAGAACTCAGACACAAAATGTTAGGACGTAATTATCCACAATCGAATATGTACTAACACTCTGTGTTGCTCGTAGGAAAACCTCCCAAACAGCGAACCCCCGAAACGAGCCACAACATGAATGGACGAAGCACCACTCAACTTTGACGTCCTGGGTCGGTGAACCACGAAGGTCGTAGCGATCGGACAGCTCCACACACGCTACAACACTGCGCAGGGACCGGCAGCGTTCCCGGCGACTGCACCGCGCGGAGATATCTTCCCTGGTCCGCAGCAACCGACCGACTGCCTGCTGGTCCGTCCGCGACTGCTGCTCCGTCGCGACTGCACTGCTGGTGTGTCTCTCACTCACTTCCAGACACACGTAGGCGGAAATACTGGCTCGGACCCAACCATGCAGAGGAAAAACGCCCACTGGCTAAACGACATCCCTGCACCAGAAAAGGACTGACCCAAGTTCCACAAGATGGTAATTGGAGGGGCCCAGAAGTGCTCAGAGAACCAATTACACGTTGCACGATGAGACAACTGACCTCTCAGAGCCACTACTCCGACATCATTTAAAATAATCGTCAGTGGAACTAACGCCAACTACACAGACAACCTGACAAACACTTGCACGAAGACCTGAACGATACAATAGCAACTAAATACGCACGAAGACAAATCGGGAGTCAATACACACACACACACACACACACACACACACACACACGACTCATGAACGATCGGCGGGCCAAAACGCGTCGTCCGGTGGGACGACCGACCGACGATCCACCAAGACCGTGTCCCTGGCTCAAGTGATGCGTGGCGGCAATGGTCGGGCGAGCCATGTCGGCGCAGACCTCACAGCTCCAACCCGACTGCCCTAGTGCCGCATTGCAACTCCCCGACTGGCGGGTCCGGACTGCACTCCAGACGTGTTCCAACTGACTGACAGACCCGAACTCGCAACCTGAACTGCTATCTGACTTACGACAGACCACGACCGGGAAGTAATAGCAGTCAAGCAAAGATACTGCTAGAGGGGATATATCGATACGCGCTGCTAGCGCCGCTGACGATCAAGCAAAGCAGCAACTCAGTGACAGTAGTTATTTAAATTAACATAGTGAGGTGGAAGTACGTTAAAAACAGGATATAAAAAACATGATGGATAGGCACAGCAGCCACGCACGGCTCAATAATATGTTTAACGAATACAATAATGATCATTGTTGACATTATTGTAACATTCTTAGACACTGTATGTGTTCACTTTCGTAGCTGATGTTTAACAACGAAACGGACGTCATACAGTGTCCATGAACGTGACAATAAATTCAACGACGACTGTTGCTATATTCACTACACTTTCTATTTTAAATCTGAGTCTTGCGGATATATGTGCTCGCTTTCGGTACTGTTAAGACAGTGCGAGTAGAAATGTTGAAAATAACTGGCACACACTTGCAGCCTAACCTGGATTACGCAGTTGCCGTCGAAGCCACCTAACCGTAACATAACCAGCTGAGAGTAGATGCGCGACCTTAAATTTCGGAGAAGTTCTACATCTACATTTACATCTACGTCCACATAAAAAATCAGCAAGAGGAGGGTACTTCTGGTACAGCTAACTGATGCCTCCTTCTCTGCTCCACTAGCGAATGACGGTAGGAAGAATAACTGTCGGTATAATTCTATATCAGCTGCAGTTTCTGGAATTCCGCTTGATTAAAGAGGGTCGGTCAGAGAATGTTGCTTTTAAGTCTTAATCGAGATATAAATTATGGACCCGTTTCATCATCACAGAGTTTAGCAAACGTGCAAATAAATAAATAAACAATAAACGAATAATGAAGATTAAAGGATAAAGAATATGGAAATAATCTGATGGAATAATAATGTTGACTACAACGGATGGTTTAAATTACCCACACGTTTACTCAAATAAGCACATAATGACCACACATCAACTGATCACTTAACAGAGCAGTGCTTCAAGAAAGAAAAATAAAACATGTATACACAGTACAAGCAGAAACTTCACCCGTCTTTCCCTTTAGCTTACATCTATTTCTCTCAGAATTACGAACATCTTGCACCATTTTTCCTTGTCCAACGCTTTTTACAGGTCGACAAATCTTACGAAAGTGCCTTGATTTTTCTTCAATTTTGTTTCCATTATCAACCGCGACGTCAGAAATGCCTCTCTGGTGCATTTACGTTTCCTAAAGGCAAACTAATCGTAATTTAATAGCTATTCAACTTCCTTTTCCATTCTTCTGTGTATTATTCTTGTCAGCATCTTGGATGCATGCGCTGGTAATCTGATTGTGCGATAATTGTCACACTGCCGGGCTCTTACTATCTTCGTAATTGTGAAGATGATGTTTTTCCGAAAGTCTGATGGTATGTCGCCAGACTCACACGTTCTACACACCAACGTGAATAGTCGTTTTGTTGCCACTTCAGGAAATGAAATGCCATCCATCCCTTCTGCCCTATTTAACCTTAAGTCCTCCAGACCTCTTTTAAATTCTGATACTAGAACCGCTATCTCTTTCCTGTCGACTCTTATTTATTCTTCTATTGGACAAGCCCTCCACCTCACAGATGCATTCAGTGCACTCTTACAATTGTTCGCTCTCTCCTCTACATTGAACAGTGAAATTACCGTTGCTCTCTTAATGTTACCGTCCCTGCTTTTAATTTCACCGAAGGTAGTTTTGCCTTCCCTATATGCTGAGTCAGATCTTTCGATAATCATTTCCTTTTCAATTTCTTCGAATTATTCACGCAGCCGCTTCGACGTAGCTTCCCTGCAGTTCCTATTTATTTCATTCTTAAGTGACTTGTATTTCTGTATTCCTGAATTTCTCTGAAAATTTTTGTACTTCCTTCTTTCGTCGCTCAGCTGACGTATTTCTTCTGTACCCATGGTTTCTTCGCAGTTACTTACCTTGTACCTACATTTTTCATTCTAACTTCTGCGATTTCCCTTTTCAGAGATTTCCATTCCTCTTCAGCTGAACTACCTACTGAGCTATTAATTATCGCAGTACCTATAGCCTCAGGAAACTTCATTCCTTAGTATTTCCGTATCCCACTTCCTTGCATATTGTTTCCTCCTGACTAATCTCTTGAAGTTCAGCCTACTCCTCAGCGCCGAGCGGAATTATCCGAGCGGTCTTAGGCACTGAAGTCATGGACTGTGCGGCTGGTCCCGGCGGAGGTTCGAGTCCTCCCTCGGGCATGGGTGTGTGTGTGTTTGTCCTTATGATAATTTAGGTTAAGTAGTGTGTAAGCTTAGGGACTGATGACCTTAGCAGTTAAGATTTCACACACATTTTGAACATACTCCTCATCGTTACTAAATTGTGATCTGAGTCTATATCTGGTCCTGGGTACGCCTTACAATCCAGTGTCTGATTTCGGGATCTTTGTCTGATCATGATGTAATCTAACTGAAATCTTCCCGTATCTCCCAACCTTTACAAGTATACCTCCTCCTCTTGTGCTGAACAGAGCATTCCCTATTACTAGCTAATATTTTCATGTTATTGATACACGAACACAGTATTAAGCTGAACTTGGTTTTACACTTATTCAGAGTAAGTAAACACTGAATGTAAGTATGACAGACGTCACACTTTGCCAAAGCATAGTCTTTGGCCTGAGGGGTTGGGTTGGGTTGTTGTGGAGGAGGAGACAAGACAGCGTGGTCATCGGTCTCATCGGTTTAGGGAAGGATGGGGAAGGAAGTCGGCCGTGCTCTTTCAAAGGAACCATCCCGGCATTTGCCTGAAGCGACTTAGGGAAATCACGGAAAACCTAAATCAGGATGGCCGGACGCGGGATTGAACCGTCGTCCTCCAGAATGCTCTTTGGCCTGAGATGCAGTGTACCACAGAACGAATATTTGCAAGTATAGATAACAGATTCAAGTTAATCTTGCTATCTGTAGGTGTGTTCTTTCAATGGCAATATACATGTAATATGGATCAGAAAGATACACAAAAAATAAACACGTAGAGTACATTATTTAGCACGTAATTAAAGAGTGAACACTTAGTGTCACACGTAGCGAGGGTAGACATGACTTAAAGAGGAACGGCGACCGTTAGAAATTAAAATTGCCAGCCACAAGTCGCATGTAATTTTTCTATATTTTGACATGTTTCCCTCGACC
This sequence comes from Schistocerca piceifrons, assembly GCF_021461385.2. Classification (NCBI taxonomy): domain Eukaryota; kingdom Metazoa; phylum Arthropoda; class Insecta; order Orthoptera; family Acrididae; genus Schistocerca; species Schistocerca piceifrons. The sequence continues at coordinate 88,757,433 of NC_060141.1, forward strand.
AACGCGAGCACCTTCAGAAATTAAGTGGCTGAATAATTGAACGCTGCACGTTACAAACATCAGCCTGTGTATAGAACCAACATCATACACAAACTACTTCACGTATGACGGCAGAACTATACACAGCGCGATATTTGTATGACGGCAGCTCTGTACACAGTCCGATATTTATAACGTGTGGCCCTTGGCTACGTAATTTCTGACGACGCTCGCGTTGGTCGAGTGGAATATGACAAAATGAAGAAAAGGTACATGCGACATATAGCTGCTCTTTATTTGCAACTAACATATTCTTCTTGTGGCAATCGTAAAACGAATAATAAAGAGCAAAACCGTTATATGCAAGCAGACAAATTGCCATAGTTGTTACACGAATAAGAAGATAATAATTGGTGCTGGAGAATGAATATTTCTTAGCACTGTCTTTCTTTGGTTTTTTGATACCAGAATGTCTTGGGAATTCTGGAAAGGAAAGTTCTTCGTCGATTCGATTCATTCGGTAAGGACTTTTTGAGGTGATTTTAGCTTATGAATATAAATGTCTAATCGTTCAAAGAGGTCCATTTGTAACCCTTGCTCAGCAGTAGGTAACAAAGAAAGATTGTAGCTGATATCACCAACAGAGTGTTGTGGATACGCCATGTGTGGATTGTTTACGTTTTTTAGACGGTGGGTAGCCAAATTTTATCTATAGCAATTTTCAAAATTTCTCCCTGTTTCTCCTACGCAAAAGCAAAAGCAGGAGCTTGTGAGTTTGCGTATGCCGAACTTTTGACGGCAATCTCCTCTGGCTTTATTACTGTGAACAATTTTATTTTGTAGCGTGTCTGTATGGAAGAAAATTTTTGTATTATGTGTGCTGAAAAGATTGCAATGACACGTTGGCAAGGAATTGAATTTTTCTTTGGCTTGGAATGCTGACAGGTAGTTGCTTTAGTTTACTTTGTATTTCTTCGAGGCCTGTGAGGCTACAACCACTGCGTCCGGCATTAAAATCATGCGGCATTTTTTTGCGTGGGGGGGGGGGGGGGGGCGCCGGGGTGGCATAAAAGAATTCACTGAAACCACATCGCCGGCCGGTGTGGCCGTGCGGTTAAAGGCGCTTCAGTCTGGAACCGCGTGACCGCTACGGTCGCAAGTTCGAATCCTGCCTCGGGCATGGATGTGTGTGATGTCTTTGGGTTAGTTAGGTTTAATTAGTTCTAAGTTCTAGGCGACTGATGACCTCAGAATTTAAGTCGCATAGTGCTCAGAGCCATTTGAACCATTTGAAACCACATCTTTCCCTGGGGCGTTGATTCCCACATATCTCGAGGTCGAAAATGACAGTTCTGGACAACCTTTGACACTACTGACACCCTAAGGATATTGTGGGGCTGCATCCCCAAATGACATCTGATCGCTTTGCAGGGCAGCGCGACCGCAATTTTGGCTCTTGTGTACAGGGGGCAACCACTTGAGAACGTTCAAAACCATTCGACGAAATCTGAATGTTATCCGTGGCAGAAAAGGGTACCTATTCATTTTCACACTCTTTTTCGCGCCCTCCTATGGCGTGATAACAGGGAAGGGGTAGGGCGGGTGGTGCAACGTTAGATTTGCGCGAAATAAACTGCAAAGGGTCCGCCTGAGATTCCTACCTTCCCCCCTCCACTGCTGTTCGGCAACACCCTCACTGCCACCCACATACATTAGTTCAGCACGTTACAAACGTACCTGTTACAAATGTACGAGTAACTTCAACACATGCTAACTTCGTTTTCGACTATGAAATGTGTGGGAATCAACGCCCCATGGAAGGAAATGGTTTCATTAACGCTGTTTATTCCAGCCCGTGAAGCTTTTTCGTGGCGATTCTGAGCGGCGCAGCGTTTTCTGTGGGATGTTCGCTTCGGTCACTTATAAGAAAACCGCGTGATTTGAACGCTGGACGTAGCTACTGCAACCTGCATCACAGAGGCATCAAAAGGAGGGGTGAAATGTGATTAAGAAGGCCTGTCACTTCCTGTAACGTGACACGTCCATGGTGGCGCTGGTCTGAACTGTGGTGAATTTTTTGTACCAAAGTGACATCATTATACCTCCTAACATGTCGCTTGAACTTCTGAACCTCGACCTGATTTTTTTTTTTTTTTTTTTTTTTTTTTTTTTTGCTAGTGTAGACACCTTGCAGTTTCAAGCATCGCCGAGCCAGAGGGTCACGCTGGAGACTGCCACGCTTTTGCACCATTGAACGGGAAGGCTGTACGCACCTTTGAGCGATATCTGAAAGTTATGCGTAACGGTGGGAGACAATTACAGGATTTTGAGAAAGTAATCCTTTAATTCTGTAGCGCAGTGTACCAAGAGTTATAGATTGAAGTATGTTCATTTAATTATATGCATCTGCTTCACTTCTGGGGATGTGGAGCATATGGTTCACAGCTGACCTGAAGAGAGTAATTTTGTATTGATTCAGATGGCATGATGTGTTGGTAATGGTAGCGAGATTTCTTTGTATCTGCAAAGTATGCTTGTTATAGTGACTGGAAATAATCGTATCAAGGAAGTCAATTCCATCAGTTGTCTGAACGACACCACAAATTTCGCGAGAATCCGCTATGAATATTTCGGGCACTGTCTTCCAGACCCAAAACAACGAATATTTTTCAGCCGTCTCCATATGAGAGAGCAGTAATGAACTCCGGAAATTCTCTTTAAACTCGCCAGCGGGTCCTCTGATGTCATCTGCGAACTCCTCGTCTCCCTGCGCCCGTATCTCGAATGGTTCAAATGGCTCTGAGCACTATGCGACTTAACATCTGAGGTAATCAGTCCCCTAGAACTTGGAACTACTTAAACCTAACTAACCTGAGGACATCACACACATCCATGCCCTAGGCAGGATTAGAACCTGCGACCGTAGCAGTCGCGCAGTTTCGGATTGAAGCGCCTAGAACCGCCCGGCCACCGCCGCCGGCCATCGAGTCCATGCCACGTCGAACTGGTGCACTTCGCCGGACAATAGGAGATCCAACACGATATTAGGAGGCATCCTAGGCCTTTGGTCCCCACCGTGTATAACGATTGATCTTTTCGAAGACTGCTGCAATTTTATATATTACATACATTTCATATGTCAGTTACCGTCACATGTACTCACTTTCGGGGCTTTACCAAGTCTGTAACGACTGTACCCACCGTGTATAACGACTGATCTTTTCGAAGACTGCTGTAATTTTATATATTACATACATTTCATATGTCAGTTACCGTCACATGTACTCACTTTCGGGGCTTTACCAAGTCCGTAACGACTGTACCAGAAAACATGATATAAGGATGAGGTGCAATCTTTAAATACTGATTAATTATTAAAATGATTTACAGAAATAAATGATAAGCTACAGAACTCGACGTTAGCTCATAAACAAAAGTTGCCATGGCCTAATGAATACAGAAATAGGTCTATTTTTTGTCGCAGGTATATAATAGTGACGTTGCTCTGTTCCCCGTTTTCGTTTGACGCAGCACATATGTTTTCTCACGGTGGAAGTGGGATAGTGAAGACTACAACCATTTTGTTCCCATTGCACAAAATGTGTATGTTTTCCGCCTGAAACGTAGACTATAACGCGAAACGTATACCAAACATCACAAGTGTTTCAATGGAACACATTTGCAATTGTGCACTCTGCGTCAGTTAATTTTTGTCTTACACCTTCAACAGTGTTACAAAACACAGCTTTTCGTTAAAAGCCATCTGATCCCGACAGTCGCTCATTTCGTCCTGTCAGTGCTACTTTCCAGCAACAAGAACGCGTACTCATCTTCCACAGTAACAAAAAATCACGACTAGCCTTACACTCCTGCACCCTTCAATAAGAAGGAACGGGTCTACGAGTCTGAAGCGACGCTAGCGCCACGGCTCTCAGACTTGGCAGAACTACAGCGAGAACGGAGGAAGCCCGTTAGCGCTGATATAACAGCGCCGCCTCGATTTGTATGCAACCCGCAACATTAGATTCGTACTCGCTCCGTTTCTGTTCTCTACTATCCATATATTCGATCCATATCATCAAGATAAAATTAGTCAGATAATGGCTTGTAAACTCCCGAGCAAGCAATAATTCTGTACGTGCTCCAACCGTTCATAGAATGGAGGAAACCTTAGTACATCGCACAATAAAAACATACGCGCTGCCATGAAATTAACTGCAAACATAGATGTAGATGAAAATCAGATTTTGCTTCACTTAACTCATTAACTGGGATGAAACGGCGGAATGACACGAATTGGAATGTTTCTTCCGCATAAAATATTTGCTATTCTTTTCTCAAATTTTAATAAAATAAAGCAAAAGAAACCTTTATCCTTAAAATGTTGCGATGTAAACAAGATCTATCGAAATCATACAATTAGTTAATTTTGACAGCTTGTAATTTTCAAGCACATTGTGATATTACGTATTGGATATTGTAATTACCGAATTATTTTTCTTTACTTAGCGTTAACGCTGTCTAGAACGGGGTCCTCTGTGCTCAAGGACCTCCCAATTTTTTTCTTATTTAACTTTGCGGCCAGATGCCCCTCCCATTGCCTCAATCAGTGTATGTTGGCTGAGGCAGGGTAGGCATGTGTGCAGCCTGCCAGTGAATCGTCTAAAGTGTATTCTGTGTGTGATCGTATTTTTACTGTTCGTGTACCGTATTCTTCGAGACGTTAACTGGGGGACCAGCCCAGCGTTTTCCTAAACGAGCGTAGAAAACCACCTGAAAACTACATACAGGCTATCTGGTATACAGCCACTGCCGTTGATGCGCTGCACAGAGGGCCAGAATCCCGAAAACTTGACCAAAATTGCAAAATATGCACCAATGTGACCAAAAATGGGTATAATCTGATTTCTGACACTTGAGATAAAGGTTTTTATATCAGAACTGAAAAATTCAAAAAGGCTGATCCAATATGGCGAAAAGAATCTGGAAAAACATATTTTTCTATTTTTCTTGCGTACAGTCTAGATTTTGGCTTTGACACCTTTATCGAGTACAGTGTTCTCAGACAGTGAATATCATTTTGCTGTTTACTGTGCAGGACGACAAAAATGCAGTTCAACACATTTGCTTAACTGTGCTGAACTGTGTATTTGTCAAGCTGCATAGTACACAGCAAAATGCTGTTAATACTCTAAGAACATTGTATTCGATAATCTAGTGAAAGCCGAAACGTAAATTGTACAAAAAAAAAGAAAACAAAAAAACAGGAATATTCCGTCCAATAGCGGTATATTAAGAGGACTATTCGGAAAGCCCTCCATTGTGAAAATCGTATGAAGTTTTGCACAGATGTGTTGGACAGTGTCTCCAGTACGCCCACCCATCGCGGCACGTCGCCCTTTTCAGTTCTGAGCGCACAATGAGCACGTCAAGATGATTAGAAAACAGTGTCCCCCTCCAAGTATGAGGGCCTGGTGAGAGATTTCGCCTGATGTGCAGCCCACATAACATAACTGTCATGCGTTTCGTTCTTCATGACAATTCTCTGCCGAACTCTGCAGGGGCAATGAACAGCTCCTAGAACTTTTCCAATGGGGAGTGTTTCATCGGCCACAACACAACCCGTAATTGTCTCGTCCTAGTTTCATCCCTGCTCACATGAACCGCTGGCTACGAAAACAATTTGGCTCTGACAACAAGCTGTAGACAGGCATTGAGAATTGGTGAAAAGCCCTGGCGGCCGCCTTCTGTGACGATGATATGGGAAAGATGGTACAACGCTACCACATATGTCTCAGTTGAAGCAGCAACTATATAGGAAAGTGGCTGTAACGGGCAGATAACTATGGCAAATGAAACGCTTTTGATTTTCACAGTGGTGTCCATTTCGCGACCAGCCGGTACTTGCTTGTCGAATAGCCCTCGTATTTCAAAAAATAATGTATGACTGTGGCTCACGACCATCGAAAAATCAGAAGAAAAATGTATGAAGTGAACTTAAAATGTTTTCAATGAATTTTCATAATCTAATGGTAAACTTCATAACAAAATTGTCTCTGTTATTATCTTTATTACAGAAAATATACATCAGTAACAAAAATTGAAGATTTCGTAAGTCTTCAACTTCTTCCTTTTGTGCCTCTTGTTCTTCGTCTTCATTTGCTTCATCATTTTCTTCCTCACCGACGGGCCCCCCTTCGTCCTCAGAATCTGTTTCCCCGGAGACCGTTTCCTCAAAGACGAAACACTTATCAGCAAAATATCTTGGAATAGAGATCAGCAGAAACATCATTTCCGCCCTTTTTATTGCTCACGAGAACCACACATTGCATGTTGTGCCACCAGACATCAAGACCTTCAGAGGTGGTGATCCAGACTGCTGTATACACCGGTACCTCCAGTACCCAGTAGCACATCCTCTTGCATTGATGTATGCCTGTATTCGTCGTGGCATACTATCCACAAGTTCAACAAGGCACTGTTGGTCCAGATTGTCCCACTCCTCAACGGCGATTCGGCGTAGATCCCTCAGAGTAGTTGGTCGGTCACGTCGTCTATAAACAACCCTTTTCAATCTGTCCCAGGTATGTTTGATAGGGTTCATGCTGGTCCCTCTTGTCGAGAGATATCGTTGCCCTGAAGGAACTCATTGACAAGATGTGCACGATGGGGGCGTGAATTGTTGTCGATGAAGACGAATGCCTCGCCAATATGGTGCCGATATGGTTGCACTATCGGTCGGAGGATAGCATTCACATATCTCACAGCCGTTACGGCACCTTCCATAACCACCAGCGGCGTACGTCGGCCCCACATAATGAAATCCCAAAACAGCAGGGAACCTCCACCTTGCTGCACTCGCTGGACAGTGCGTATAAGGCGTTCAAAACATTTCTCCGATTGTCTGGTTGCAGGCATATGCGACACTCATCGGCGAAGAGAACGTGATGCCAATCCTGAGTGGCCCATTCGGCATGTTGTTGGGCTCATCTGCGCTGCATGGTGTCGTGGTTGCAAAGATGAACCTCGCTGTGGACGTCGGGAGTAAATCTGCGCATCATGCAGCCTATTGTGCAGGGTTTGAGTCAAAACACGACTTACTGTGGCTGCACGAAAAGCATTATTCAACATGGTGGCGTTTCTGTCAAGGTATCTCCGAGCCATAGTCAGAAGGTAGCGGTCATCCACTGTTGTAGTAGCCCTAGGGCGGCCTGAGCGAGGCATGTCATCGATAGCTCCCGTCTCTATCTCCTGCATCTCCGAACAACATCGCTTTGGTTCACTCCAAGATGCCTGGACACTTCCCTTGTTGCCAGCCGGAGTGGCAGAGCGGTTCTAGGCGCTTCAGTCTGGAACCGCGCGACCACTACGGTCGAAGGTTCGAATCCTGCCTCGGGCATGGATGTGTCTGATGTCCTTAGGTTGGTTAGGTTTCAGTAGCTCTCAGTACTAGGGGACTGATGACCTCAGAAGTTAAGTCCTATAGTGCTCAGAGCCACTTCCCTTGTTGAGAGTCCTTCCTGGCAAAAAAGTAACAATGCGGACGCGATCGAACCGAGTTATTGACCGTCTAGACATGGTTGAATTACAGACTGCACGAGAATAGGCACTTCCCATGCATGGTTGTTTACATCTTTGGGCGGGTTTAGTGACATCTCTGAACAGTCAAAGGGACTGTGTCTGTGATAAAATATCCACAGTCAACGTCTATCTTGAGGAGTTCTGGGAACCGGGGTGATGCAAAAATTTTTTGATGTGTGTATTTTATGAAGAACATTTCTTACATTTTAATATATTAAAAATATGTCTTTATATGTAGTAATAATATTTTTGTTTTTCAACAGCTTATTAGCTGTGTGATAGAGATAGCAGTTACATTATTATATATGCATAGGTGTTTTATTTGTATTTTAGTAAACTTCTAAATTCTATTTTAATAACAGCGTTTCGCAACTGTCGCTCTAAAACTGGTTCAAAGCCGCAGATGCGGCTAGTAGCAGGATATTACGGCTTATTCGCGAAAATAGCAGTACATCCTTAAGGACGGAATGGAAAAGAGGGAAAGATGGCTGAATGTCGTACAATCTTACATCCTTTACATCTTTTATCGCTCGCGTTTAACACTTTTTTTTTCTTTTTACATTTCGGTATGAGGTTAGTTAGTAAAAAATCAGTTGTTTATTTGATTAAATAATGAAGTAAGTGTTCGTAATCAAGTACTTATCTTCTGGAATAGCTTGCATTTTAAAGAGAATCCATCTGATTTCTCTGAACAAAAATATCTTATCCACACGAAATTCAATCTTCGGAAGAAACAGCTGGCAGCCTTTGAGACTACCCTAGCTAACCTATTAAATGAAACTTCGTAACTCCGAACTTTTTCATTATTTACCGCCACTTTTTCAGGATTCTGACCCAATGTGTACCGCGTGGGTTCGATCCTTATCCAGCTCACATATCTACATTGCAAGCTATACGGTTGGTTTATTCAAAATATTAGCTAACACATCGGTTTAATCGTCATATCTCCTCAGACGTGTCTACAGATATACGCTACTGAAATAATCGTTGTAGAAATGAGGAATATGTTCGATACTGCTGAAAATCACACATTATGTACACGCAGAATGAAGTTATTGCATTTGCAATCGTAAACTTGCTGTGTTTCAAGGTACCGCATGATTTATCCTGGAGCACTGCCATGAATAGTGTGTTGACAGTCAATCACATCGGGCTGCTGGCATCCGTGCTATTTCAGAACAATCTGATTCGTACATGAAAAGCTCTCGTCGCCATCGGCCGGCTCGTTGTGGCAGACACGGACAATATTTCGGCAGCATACCGAGCTGTCGTCATCAGGCGCGTTGATGGACTGGCGCCAGGAAGCGGAGCGGTGTTCTGGAAGTCCTCTGGCACGTTTCCATCTGCCCGCTTGACCATGACAACCCAGTCTTCTGTTCAAATAATTTAAATATCCGTCACATTGATCCCGCCATATATGACAGAATATGTGCAGAGAGCGACTGAAGAATTAAAATGTTAGTCTTGCAGCCTTTCTTAATACTTACATCAAAACACAGAATAAAATAATAACTGCATCTTTTTTGGCAATTTAAAATCTATTCATGACGAAACATCCGCAAATATCAGACATTTCTATCTGCTGTTAATAAACGAAAGGCGATCCCATTGAAACGTCTCTGTGGAGTCGTTCCATAAGACGCTTGTCTCACTGGATTCTGTGCATCATACTCTGTCCACCGCTTGGTTGCGGTTTAATTTATTAACTCTCCCAGAAAGACTGAGCAATCAAACTAAAGCTTATTAAATGATATTATGTTTGATTTTTTTAAGTTCCATAGGAAGTTATGACCTGTATTTATTACCTTTCCCTTCACCCTACCTTAATGTGTGCGTGAACGTGACTGAATGAGTGTTTTTACGTGTGGTTTCGAGATCTTTCTTTTTTTTGTGGGGGACGCTGAGTTGGTTGTCGTCAGCTAGGAGCAGGTGATGTTTGCTTCTCGTTTGGAGGGTAGCACAGAATTACCAACTTAGGATCCCAGTACGTGGACAGAGAGGTTTACCCCTTTTAGTCTGAGGTTGGTTTTGTCTGTCAGGTTGGTGGCGGAAGCCTACCCCTCTGGTAGCTTCCGTTGCGCCGGTAGTTAGGCGAAGCTCGGTGGAAAAGGACACTCGGCAGCTAGCGGTTGGTGAGTACAGTTCGTAGCTCCTAGAGAGGGTTTCTGGTGATAGGAAGTAGGTCGAATTGGAACTTTCCTATGTTAAATTCATGGCATATTTAATTACTTCAGCTTAACTAAAGCGTGTGTAGCTATGTATTTTCGGAATGTGGCATAATTATATTGTTAAAAAAAATCGGCGAAGATAGTGGTTGAAATTAAAAGTGCGGAAGTTTCTTTGTTCCTTTCGGACGTCATAGTGTGGAATTCATAGCAGTGAATATGTTTAGGAAAAGCTAGTCAGTATAACTTCGGGTGAATGTGAGAATAATAGTGTTTTCGAGCGAGAGTGATTTTTATTGTAGTTATTGTCTATGTTTTCGTGGAAGATGCTATTGTCTCTTTGTGTTCGTCTCGTACCTCGTGTGAGGTAACCGATAATCCTTCTGGTCTACTACTGCACTGCAATAGGTTTCCACATTACCAGTTTAATTGTTTCGTGTGTTATAATTTCAGTAAAATATTATATTTTCGTGCGCATAAATGAAATGTTTGTAACGGTTTGTTTCTAAACGGACCACGTGTAAGTTGAAACGGTTGGGGCGGTTGGTTGGTTGGTTGTTTTGGGGAAGGAGACCAGACAGCGTGGTCATCGGTCTCATCGGATTAGGGAAGGATGGGGAAGGAAGTCGGCCGTGCCCTTTCAGAGGAACCATCCCGGCATTTGCCTGGAGTGATTTAGGGAAATCACGGAAAACCTAAATCAGGATGGCCGGACGCGGGATTGAACCGTCGTCCTCCCGAATGCGAGTCCAGTGTCTAACCACTGCGCCACCTCGCTCGGTAGGTTGGGGCGGGGGTGGGGGGGGGGGGAGGGGAAGGTTTCTGCCTTGCCTAGTTAATTTTATTTCATGATGGCGAAATCATTCTGGTATTGCACCATTAAAATTTCTTACATTTGTGCTTGGTGTAATGTCTAACCTCTGAACAGTTAACTCGTAATCAAGTTTAGCACGTGCTGAAGTTCGACCGTTCGTAAGCGGCAGGGGAGGTTTCTTCGTCATATATCTACTCTAGCGAACCTTGCGAATCGGATAAACCTCTTTCCAAGCTATTGCATGAGCATAATGGTGATAGGTATCTCTCTGAACTATTTCTGTCGTGGATATGTAGATCGAATGATTGAATTATTGTGTTTCACTTCCCTCTTGTGTGTTTTTCCTTTTTCATTGCGCTATCCTACCATTTTTGCGAATTATTTAGTTAAATTTTTTTATTCAGGCACCAGTCATGTGTATTCATAGGATGTGTATCAGATTCAGTCATGAAATAAATGTGCTACGTAAAAGATAAATTCAGCGTGTTTTATCTTTCTCATTGATGCCACTTTTCAAATTAATATTCTATTCCCTGATTTTTTTTTAAAGTTAATCTGCTTCCTTGTAATGAACAAAAATGGGAGAAAAAAACAAAGTGAACTGTGTACTGACTCAAAATTAAGGGATTCACATTTAATTACACAAGCTCATTGATGTACGTCATACAATGATGTTCATCTTGTTAGTTTCTTTGAAAAAATGGCATTATTATAATTAAATTCTTAATTTAATTAAACTGATAATTTCCAGTTCGACTTTTTCTTAATTGTTAGGAAGGGCTTGGGCTGGTGGCGACCCTGTAATTTTTAAATTTATAATTGTCCTCGTGAGGTGGCTTAACCAGAAATTGCGCACAAGGGCTACATCTCCATTATTCTTGGTACATAACGTATGTCGAGCCTCGGCTTGGATCCGTTTACAGTTCTACATACATACTTTACGCCATAGTCAGTAGGATAACAAGCCTACGATTTTATCCGTGCTCAAAACAAAAAGCGAATCCCACATAAAATAACACCTATTCTGATTATCTTGAGTCGACTGTCTTTAGGTTACCGGACCGTTAGAAGTGAAATGCGAACATAAACAGGTATTGTCGGCTTCGAGACTATCTATAACCAGATCGCGATAACTATCTGACTCGCAGCTAGTTGTTTAAGATAAAGCTACTATAGCAACTACTAATCTGAGAACGAGAATGGTCACATCTCCTCTCTTGTTGGCTCCTGTTACATCACTTTCTGGACGTCAATTATGGCTGCTGACGAACATGTGTGATTAATTTTCGTCATGTATTTTGGTTTTTCTTCTAAATTTTTGTAATAAGCAAAATAATGTAACTAATAGCAAGGAAGCGGTAAGGCTATTAACACCATAGAGAGAGAACTCAATAATGTAGGGTAGCAGGATACAAAGGAAGGAACTGAGCGCCGAATTGCCCATCTGTTGTTGACGCGGCCATATTGAGCGTGCAGGCAGCTGCGAACCGATAGCATCGTATCAGTGCTTGTCTAGCTTTGAATCGCTGTGTTTTTTACTACACAAAAGCTCTGGATGCTAAGGTTATTGTTCGGTCATGGCCTCAATTGGATGTTCGACGAAAATCTTTACCTGTAGTCAAGTTTATTGCACTAACTGTTCAAAGTTACACTAAACTGTTAACACCACACTGACATTGTTCTTTTCTTTTATTGCAGATCAGCGTTCACAATTAAATGAGTCTCTGAATCCTTGAACTTTCGCATCTCAAATGCTAAAAAATTTGCAGCTGCTGAGATCAGTGTTCTGGGCACTGTCAAAATTTCACTTCGCCCCACTTGGCACAAGTTTACGCTCAGCTTCGTACTATTACTGTAATTAACCTTGCACATGAGCATATTAACTCCCACTCGGCTTAATCCACTTCTCAATAAGTTCCTGTAGCAAACACTAGAGTATTTTGTGAACCACACGTTTCCCCCTCGACCGCAGAACTGTGCATATGTCCTGAGCACCACCTCCTGTACATGTACCTCCTGTTTCACGTTCACCCCAATCGTTCCATCCGAGACAACCATTCATTTCAATTGAGCCACAGTCTCTCTCTCTCTCTCTCTCTCTCTCTCTCACTCTCTCTCTCTCTCCCAACGCATTTTATTCCCTCTCTCCCTCTATTGTTCTCTCCTTCATTCCTCCATCACCCTCTCTCTCCTTCCATACTCGACAACATAATGTATAACAGCATGTAAAGCCCGCTCCATACTACCAGTATTAATCTACCAGCAATTAAGAAGAGTCAACTCAGCAAAGGGAATAGGAGAGTAGGTAAAGTGCTCTTGCACCTGTCACCAGCCCTGTATTGCTACCAGGAATTATTTACGATATATCAGGGTATTCGTGTTACAGATACTTCACTACACGTTTCTCTATACACGCTTCTGTTTCGCGCGAAGGTATCATTATCGATTACTGTTCTGAGTCAGTAATAATGTATCCGAACCGCTACTGGTGGACTACGTGTTGATGAATCCTCGACATAGCTGCTACCTTTTCCAGCAGAAATGTTTTTATGCTGAAGGCTGCGAAACACACGCTATAAAGGTGTGTAATGCAGATCAGAAGTTATCATTCCGAACATAAACTCACACCTGGAAATGTTTGTTACATAAGGACGGAAGTGGAGCAGAAATAGTTAACTTCTGATCTACTCCCTTCACTGCGTCGCGTCAGATGCCACCATCCAGACTTAGATCAATGAGGAGCAATTTAAGAAGAGGTGAACCACTTACTGACAATGCAGAAAGTCGCTGATTGGAAATGTTGCGAAAGTAGGTATCACTATGATTATTGGTGCTGAAAGAGGCTTCCTCCTCTAGCTTTAACTTTCCATATCCCTCATGGTGGTCCCTCAATCGGTTGAGGACGGGAGTTTCATAATTCAAAACCCATCTTGTTAAATGGTATACCTGAATGGAAAGGAGAGATGTCACAGGAGACTGCCACAAACTGAAGAACTTCTCCTAGTCTTTCAGAATTTGTACACGATTTTCACCAATCGCGAGATTTTAGTTTGCAGTTACAAAACTATCTTTCAAAAAATGGCTCTGAGCACTATGGGACTCAACTGCTGAGGTCATTAGTCCCCTAGAACTTAGAACTAGTTAAACCTAACTAACCTAAGGACATCACAAACATCCATGCCCGAGGCAGGATTCGAACCTGCGACCGTAGCGGTCTTGCGGTTCCAGACTGCAGCGACTTTAACCGCATGGCCACTTCGGCCGGCACAAAACTATCTTTGTAGTTATATATTGGCAGAACCAAATTTTAAATAAGTTTTATTTTTATTATGTCATTGATCTATTGCTACAATTATTGTTCATAAGTTATTATTATGCATGCCTTGATGTATTATGAGTAATAAATAGCGTTTCTCTGCCGTCTTCTACGTACTAATGCATTTATAACCAAGTATCTAATGTGGAACCAATGACCCATGTGGCAACAATAACCAGTACTAACCACTGTTCGAATATTAAAGTTTTCGTGGACCACCAGAGTGAGAAAAGACACCGAGATGATTTCAACTATTCATTAGGCATCCATAAATCCACCGTCCGTCATTTTTAGCAACGTTCGATCCTTGACACCTGCCCAGTCTCTTGATCCAGAAACTGTCACAGTTCCTAGCACTCTCACATTTATTTCATTGTGATCAGATTCTACGCAGCAGATGTTCTCAGGCCCTTACAAGGCTTGGTGAGCAATAGAAGCCCATCCCAGTGACTGGGCTCGCATTCGGGAGGACGACGGTTCAATCCCGCGTCCGGCCATCCTGATTTAGGTTTTCCGTGATTTCCCTAAATCGCTCCAGGCAAATGCCGGGATGGTTTCCTTGAAAGGGCACGGCCGACTTCCTTCCCTAATCCGATGAGACCGATGACCACGCTGTCTGGTCTCCTCCCCCAAAACAACCCAACCGCATCCCAGTGTTTGCTGTGGTGCGTACTTCCTGCAGTAATATGTTATCCGAGACGACACTGAACGAAACCTATCTTTTCCCTAGGAAAATGTGTTGAGAATCAATGGAAACCACTTAGGGCGGCTATTTTGGATCCCCAGGTGGAATCTGGTGAACTCTGGCAGTGACAGAGAATCGCCAGTTTTCTAGCAGGAATTACGAGTGGCTTCACCATTGATGAAAAACGGATTTCATGCAATAAATCTCTCACACTTTCCGAGGCTGGTGTCTATACCCGGGGTCGGCGAAATGTGTCACTTGACACCTCGCGAGTAGTTGGCTATACTGCGATTGAGAGGTTGCAATAGCCGCCACCACACACGCTCACAACTCCTAAGCACGTTTTGTGAACGTAAGCTACAATCAATATTTACACGTAAGTACAACAAAATACGTTATTTTAACAATGGAGAGAACGACGACGGAGACTAAGCGTTTGATAGTATATGAAACCAGAAAATGAAAACACCCGAGGTTAATAACAATATCTATGAAAAGCCGTTCCAAATTGTTACCGTAATAGCTGCATGTAAAACGTCGCATAATATTGTAAACCTAAGCATACCAAAGAACGCGCTATCCACACGCATAGAAAGAAATAAAGCAAAACATGCATAGCCTACTCGATTGCAGAGAGAAAGAATTAATTCTGTATACATTTACACTCACCAATTTACGATGTCAATGGCGCAATTCCATCCAGTTCTCCTTTACTATCATCGAAACCAATTCCAAAACCGTTTCATCATCATCATCATCATCATCATCATCATTTTCATCATCCTTAAGAGAAATCATTAATTGTTCGCCTTCATTTATAATGCCGTCTATAGTCTGTGCTTCTCTTATTAGTTTAGCAACATGGTCTACTTTGTCCCTCAATGAGATAGCGTCTACAGTAGCAAGACCTTCACGTAGCAGTCTTTCCATTACTATTATAGTAAAAGTCTTGTTGTTACTTCTAATGTACACCTTGACTTCACTCCAAACCAATTCAATTCGATCAAAATGGCAGTGATAAGGCGGCAGCCTAATAACCAAGTGGCCCTGTTCGCTTGCAATTTCATCTACAACATATTTAGGCGTTACAGGCTTACTTTGTTTTACAAGCAAGTAGAAGAGCAGCTTTATCGTGCTCATGTCCGCAGCAATGTCTCTCGCCTGCAACCACTGCACCATAGTTTCTTTACGGTCACTAGTGGTGGGAGTTTTATCTAAAATCACGGAATGGTAACCTGCGTTGTCCATCACAAACACTGTCGGAACACTACACTGGAGCAACAAATTTTTAAACCTCTGTAGAAACCGAGGAAGGTCCTCATCCCAGTGATAGTCCGGTTTTTCTCGATCGAAAAACTAAAAGTCCTTCAGTCACAAAGCCGTTTGAAGATCCTGCATGGTCCACAATTAATCGGGTCCTCTTCCTGTCGGCTGATGACGGCTGCTATTTGGAGTTTCATCTGTTCAGCATTTCTCAACTAATTCTCCAGCGTTGACCCAGGTTTAGTCTAACCATATGACTGAGTGTATGTCCATTCATGCAATTTTGAATAAGAAAATTGCACGAGCTCAACTACATGAGCTTTTTCAAGTAATAGTTTTCGTCCCAACTTTTTAAAACGGTAGCCCTTACATTTTAATACCACTTTAAGTGACTTTTCCCCCCTAAGAAATCTTCACTTTCTTCTAAAGAAATTAGCAATTTCGGTATTGTGGAGTTTTATTTCCTTCTATAGGATCCGTATATATGCCGACGCGAGGCTGGTCCCGGCGGAGGTTCGAGTCCTCCCTCGGGCATGGGTGTGTGTCTGTGTCCTTAGGATAATTTTGGTTAAGTAGTGTGTAAGCTTAGGGACTGATGACCTCAGCAGTTAAGTCCCATAAGATTTCACACACATTTGAACATTGCATCAGATTGGAAAGAATTAATATCTATAACAGAACGATGCTGCTTAAAAACATTGTTTCCGACAGGGGCTTTCTTCCACACTGTTTACTTCCGTGTCTTGTAAGTCTTGAAGTAGCATCCCCTTTCCTGTTCTTTGACTGAGTCCTAGAGTTTTCGAGGTATGCTCTGAAGCTTTATCGGCAGGAAAATACGGATGCCCATGAACGAATTCTTTTTCTTGCTCGTAAAATTCACGCGTCCTACGTTGCAATTCCAAAGCCTGGCTGTTTAATGGCGCTCCATGGCGCAACGGATTTCTGCTTGGCGAGCGACATCGTTTAGGTGATATTGCTTAATAAACAGAAACTGTAGTCGCGGCAGTAACACGACACAAACACAAGCGTTCGCGCACAATGCTTACACGGAAGCCGGCAACGTGGTAGCGTCGTCGCCTGAACCGGCTTTTATTCTGTGCTGTTATTGGTCCAGAAGACGCAGCGCCTAGCGTTCCTCGCTTGTTTGTCAGTTACACTGCTTGGGGAGTGACCTTGAAGTAACGTGCTTCAGCGGAACGGTTATAGTAAGCGCAGCATACAAGAGAAGAGCTGATTTCGGTAATTATTGATCTACAAATCTTCCCTGTATAGTCGTCAGAGCAGTATGCCTAGATTTTCGGCCATTGACGGCAGAGAGATGCAGAGTGGCAGACAGCCACCTCTTCTTACACCACTTCTTCCACGTCAAAACCGATATCAGTTCTACCTGACCCTGGTGAAATGGTGAATTACCCAGCTGCGTCATGAACACGGAAATCCACGTTTTCCCTAGAAGAAAGACCTCAGTCAGCAGTTTGGTAAAAGGTTTGTAACATTCTCATGTAATTCAGGGATCCTCATGGAATAATTAACATGCAATTAATCTCTCACTGCAATGTTCTGACATGTCCTAGGCAACAATTTTACATCATAGTTTGTTAAAATAGATACAGTTTATATACATTAATGTACTAACAACATTTATTTCAAACAGCCTGTTTTCAGGTCTACAAATTTTTATGCATCTGGCACCAAACTGCAAACTGTCATTGAAAAGCGGCTTGTAGGACAAGAGCGTACTTCAAAACTGCCGCCCAGCAAGGGTCTAACAACTGTCCTCTACATAATTAGCACCGAGCGTGATGCGAAAAGAAGTAGCCATTTACGTGTTTCTTTTGTCCATTATAAGCTTATATGTCAGTAAAAATTGTAGAGGAAGGCAGAGATTGGTGTACATCCAGCAATTAATCGAGGACGTACACTGATGAACCAAAACATTGTGACCGGCTGCTTAAGAGCTTGTTTGTCTGTCTTTGGAATGAAATACATCACTGATTCAGCATATCAGAGATCTGAAAGTAAGTTAGCAGGTTTTTGGAGGTTGAGACATTAGACGTGTACGCATAAGTCATGTAATTCGTGTAAATAACGGGACGCTGATTTGCGTACGTGGTGATAGCGCCTGATAGTGACCCAGCTGAGTTCAATAGGATTTACATCAGACAAAACTGGTCGCCAAGACATCAACGTAAGCTGTCTATAATGCCCCTCATGGCGCTGTAGCACGGTTCTGATTCCGACACAATGTCAGTTATACAGCTGAAAGATGACATCGTCATCGGGGAAGACATCAAGCATGAACGGATGCTGGTGGTTGACAGCTGTCAGCGTGTTTTCGATTGCTACCACAGGTAGTAATCTGCCATAGATTCAAACTGCTCCCAACAGCCTGCGTCTGTGGCGCGTTGCACATTTTGAGCCGCCGTTCACTTCGATGACGGCGTTTGTGGAGACGACTGTCGACCTAATGCAGCAAAAATGTGATTCACTGGAAGGGTCGACAATTTTCCCTTGATCGACTGCCGAATCCAGATGGTCCCACGCTCATTGCAATCTTAATTGACGATGTCGTTAAGTCAACATGTGAACACACAAGGGTGGTCCACTGTAGAGCTCCATGTTCAACAACGTACGATGAGCGGTGTGCTCCGAAACACTTGTGCGTGAACCAGCATTGTGCTCTTTCGGCACTGAGCAGATAAGCCTCCGAACCCTGGACGTCCACCTATACTGCGCATAGTGGTAGTTTTATTGTCCTACCTCTTCCCTTAGATGCTCACGATAGTAGCACGTGAACATTCGATTAGCTTTGCCGCCGGCCAGTGTGGCCGAGCGGTTTTAGGCGCTTCAGTCTGAAACTGCGCGACCGCTACGGTCGCAGGTTCGAGCCCTGCCTCGGGCATAGACGTGTGTGATGCCTTTAGGTTAGTTAGGTTTAAGTAGTTCTAAGTTTTAGGGGACTGATGACCTGAGATGTTAAGTCCCGTAGTGCTCAGAGCCATTTGAACCATTTGATTAGCTTCGCCGTTTTCGAGATACTCTTTCACAGGCTCTGTGTAATAATGATCTACCCTTTGTCAATGTCTTGACACAATAATGTACCAATAGCTGTATGTATTGTAGAAATTTATTTTATGAACTTCTTATATACAACCAGTTTCGGCATTACATTGATGCCATCTTCAGGCCCCACACGTCACAGTCGTAAAATCGCTATACACGGAAGGAGCCGTATAACTGGATCGGTGAATCAAATCGCTTTGCAGCAGCTCTTGATTGCTCGTTCCGTGTATAGCGATTTTACGACTATGACGCGTGGGGCCTGAAGATGGCATCAGTGTAATGCCGAAACCGGTTGCATATAAGAAGTTCATAAAATAAATTTTTACAATACATACGGCTGTCGGTAAATTATTGTATCAAGAAATACATGTCAGCCGTTGTCTCACAGCCCATAATGGATCAACAAAGGCTTTGTCAATGTCGTTTATCTCCTTGGATTTTTCCCATTTGCAGCCCATATCTTCGTTAGGGTGATCCCCCGACAGCTTCTGATCTGCTTAAATAGCTTTTCTATCGTCAAATGCCGGTAACACCACCAGGCGGCATCCAACATCGCAATGGGCAGTAGTCATAATGTTTTGGCTTATCAGTTACGTTGCAAGTGGTACTCTGACGTGAAAAGTTTGGCACAAAAGAGGAATTCATGGCGGACTGCATCAACGCAGTCAGAAGACTGATGACTCAAAAAATACCTTATACTACTCACAATTTAATAATGGGGACCGTCAAAGTCACTTTCGACCAGCAAACCAAGGAAAAGTCTAATGCAGTGATAGTCGTGTCAGTTTCTGCAATAAGCAAACTACATATTCGTACCTGTATTCCTACACAAAATACTTACACAGGCTCACACTGGAAGCAAGACTGAAAGTTCAACAGGTGGCAGGAAAAATTATCTCTTGCTGATGAGTCAAAACATTTTGAACCTTTTTCCACCGCAGGCTGAAGCCTAGTCCAGCCAGGCAGCACTGCAAGCACTCGACGTAGTAGGGGAAGTATATTAGCAGAGCAGAGAAGAATCGTGATTCAGACACGACAAGTGACTGGAGGACAGTGAAACCGCGAGAAAGAGACAAGGCTTTGGCCGTCAGCGTCTGATCACCGAACGTCCAAGTCGAAACCTTGCCAGCTCTGTAACTCAGAATACGTAGCGAGCGATCTGTGACAGATCTTCCGACGAGCACAGTGCTGGCTCAGGCGCAACTGTTTCGCGGCTCACAGTTTTGCGCACATTGTTGTACTTGGGGCTGCGCAACGAACGACCACTTGTTCAACCAAAGACATCATCGGTTACGATTATGGTGTGCACAGGGTCATCAAGACTGAACCGTGAATCAATGGAAACCTTCAACCTGGTTGCTTACTACACTACATTAGAGCTGTAAAAGTACCGTAGAATACCGTAGACCATCATAAGTAAGCCTAGATTACGGTAGTAGTTTTACTAGTAACTTTGGTCAGGCAGCGTCGTACCCACGTTTCCTCTAAGTTAGGTGTGTTGCGTACCGATCGGGCGTTACCACATAATGACTGCTCTCTTTACATGTGCAATCAGTGTCTTATTAGATTCCTCTAAAAACCTGAAGCGGTAAGCTGTCTACAAACTGGGTGAGGATATATAAAGGGCTGTGCAATCTACGGAACATTTTTGTGTTATATAATTATCCTCCTGTCTTGTACTTAAAAATAAATAGTATTTACAGCGAAATTGGACTTGTCAATATTTAATTTAGATTTTATTAGAAAATTGTTCATTTGTAACATGAAACAGAAGGATGTCTAGCAAAAATAAAGAAAACAATACAGATTTATCATATAGAGCTAGAAAACAATTCTCTCTACAAAAAATCTGAAATAAAAAAACGTAAAACAAAAATATATCAATCGCTTCAATACTTCGGCGAACATACATAAAATATATGGATAATGGAATGTAGTCGGATTAAGTCGGGTGATGCTGAGGGAATTAGATTAGGAAATGAGGCACTTAAAGTAGTAAAGGAGTTTTGCTATTTGGGGAGCAAAATAACTGATGATGGTCCAAGTAGAGAGGATATAAAATGTAGACTGGCAATGGCAAGGAAAGCGTTTCTGAAGAAGAGAAATTTCTTAACATCGAGTATTGATATAAGTGTCAGGAAGTCATTTCTGAAAGTATTTGTATGGAGTGTAGCCATGTATAGAAGTGAAATATGGACGATAAATAGTTTGGACAAGAAGAGAATAGAAGCTTTCCAAATGTCGTGCTACAGAAGAATGCTGAAGATTAGATGGGTAGATCACATAACTAATGAGGAGGTACTGAATGGGATTGGGGAGAAGAGGAGTTTGTGGCACAACTTGACTAGAAGAAGGGATCGGTTGGTAGGATATGCTCTGAGGCATCAAGGGATCACCAATTTACTATTGGAGGGCAGCGTGGAGGGTAAAAATCGTAGAGGGAGACCAAGAGATGAAGACACTAGGCAGATTCAGAAGGATGTAGGGTGCAGTACGTACTGGGAGATGAAGAAGCTTGCACAGAATAGAGTAGCATGGAGAGCTGCATCAAACCAGTCTCAGGACTGAAGACCACAACAACAACATAAAATATGTTTCTGTTATCCATAAACAACTTTCGCATTTGTAAGTAATAACAAGATGGAGAACATTCCACTGAGTACAAAACAACAACAAGAAATTTGTATATTTTTTATGTTTGTGCATGTAAACTGTACTTTCATCAGAAGTAATAGTTTTGATCACATAAAAGCACAGAAGTTACGCGATCAACTATTTTTATGACTTATACCCTGCAGTTTGTATTCTGTAATGATATAAAAAACACAATGGAGTAACAATGAATGACGTGTGGTTCTAATAATGTACAAAACAAACAACTAAACAAATAAAATGAAAAGATATAATCAGCTCCTAGATTTCTCTTACACTTTCATTTATGTTTCTTCCCTGCCAGTGTTACCAATACTAGAAGTAATCCTATCATTTACTATATCATTTATGTAGTGTACCATAACTACTGAACCATAGTTTTTCAGCACTTAGCCCTACGCTAAATCGTTGCCCCTGTCCAGATACGCTGCCATATAGGCTATCAGCTGCTACAAATATGCACCAAACAACGGCACGGGCTTCGTCGGGATAGTATTATGGTATGGGAAATATTCCCCTTAGCTTCGAATGGAACAATGATATTAATCAAAGACCTCCTGACAGATGTGGACTACATCAATATCATTGTGGACCACCTGCATCACTTCATGCTACCTTAACGTTCGAATGTAGCATTAATAATGAGCAACTTGACACAGTCTTGTTGATTAAATATCTGGACATAACGTTGCAGTGCGATATGATATGGAACAGGCAAGTAAGGATTGTGATAGGGAAGGCAAATGGGCGACTTAAGTTTATTGTGAGAATTTTAGGAAAATGTGGCTGTTCTGTAAAGGAGACCACACACAGGACACCAGTGCAACCTATTCTCTATTCTCGAGTTTGTGACCCACACCTGATCGGATTGGAGGAAGACATCAAAGTAATTCAGAGGCAGGCTGTTGACTTATAACTTGTAGGTTCAAGCAACACCCAAGTGTTATGGAGATGCCTCAGGAACTCTAAAAGGAATACCCAGAGGGATGGTGATGTTCTTATCATGGAACACTATTGAGGAGACTTAAAGAACCAGCATTTGAAGCTGACTGCAGAACGATTCTACTGCTGTCAACATACATGCAGAGGATTTTATTCGATCAAAAAATACACCATAGGGGAAATAAGTTGTAATAGAGCTAGACATAGCGAGGTGAGACTGTTACACATTGCAAATCGAAACACAGCCAACTGCGTTGCGAATCAGAGCCAGTTGGGCACAGTGTAACAACTGCCGATGATGCAATATGCTAGGGGAAGGACAGAAGCTGTCGTGTTGTTGTTGTTGTGGTCTTCAGTCCTGAGACTGGTTTGATGCAGCTCTCCATGCTACTCTATCCTGTGCAAGCTTCTTCATCTCCCAGTACCTACAGCAGCCTACATCCTTCTGAATCTGCTTAGTGTATTCATCTCTTGGTCTCCCTCTACGATTTTTAGCCTCCACGCTGCCCTCAAATACTAAATTGGTATCCCTCGATGCCTCAGAACATGTCCTACCGACCGATCCCTTCTTCTGGTCAAGTTGTGCCACAAACTTCTCTTTTCCCCAATCCTATTCAATACTTCTTCATTAGTTGTGTGATCTACCCATCTAATCTTCAGCGTTCTTCTGTAGCACCACATTTCGAAAGCTTTTATTCTCTTCTTGTCCAAACTATTTATCGTCCATGTTTCACTTCCATACATGGCCACACTCCATACAAATACTTTCAGAAATGACTTCCTGACACTTAAATCTATACTCGATGTTAACAAATTTCTATTCTTCAGAAACGCTTTCCTTGCCATTGCCAGTCTACATTTTATATCCTCTCTACTTGGACCATCATCAGTTATTTTGCTCCCCAAATAGCAAAACTCCTTTACTACGTTAAGTGTCTCATTTCCAAATCTAATTCCCTCAGCATCACCCGACTTAATTCGACTACATTCCACTATCCTCGTTTTGCTTTTGTTGATGTGCATCTTATACCCTCCTTTCAAGACACTGTCCATTCCATTCAACTGCTCTTCCAAGTCCTTTGCTGCCTCTGACAGAATTGCAATGTCATCGGCGACCTCAAAGTTTTTATTTCTTCTCCATGGATTTTAATACCTACTCCGAATTTTTCTTTTGTTTTCTTTATTGCTTGCTCAATATACAGATTGAATAACATCGGGGATAGGCTACAACCCTGTCTCACTCCCTTCCCAATCACTGCTTCCCTTTCATACCCCTCGACTCTTATAACTGCCATCTGCTTTCTGTACAAATTGTAAATAGCCTTCCGCTCCCTGTATTTTACCCCTGCCACCTTCAGAATTTGAAAGAGAGTATTCCAATCAACATTGTCAAACGCTTTCTCTGCACAGTTAGAACTGAACTGCACCTTTTGAAACAGAGAACGATATAATGCCTTTTGTTGACATTCAGTCACCATCTGGAACCGACACTTACGAGTGAGGAGGCAATTGATCTAGCTGCGCCACGACATACCTACCTGCAGCAATACAGAACTTGCGCCAATGTAAACTTTTAGTTTCAGAGCGCAAGTCAAAATTCACCCCAAGCTTTCCCCGTTCTTCGTGTACAAACCGTATGAATCTTTTTAAAACAGCGTTTATTACATAAATTTTCGGTCGGTCTATGCTCGCTCGTCTTATTATTACGCTTTCCGGTGATGGTCTCACACACATTTTCAATGAAACCTATATCTGTAAACGGTTTCTGTTTTGAACCATAATTACGGCATCTATAAAACACACATTTTCAATGCTTTATGACAGTATTTCTAATCTAAATAATGTCCTTGTAGTGCCTTGCGCAACCCATAAATAAAATAACTGAGGCATCCAGGAGCGTCATGAATAACTATCTAATCATAGATGATTTTTTTTTTTTTTTTTTTTTTTGGAAAGCCGTCACTATGTATTTTGAGAGTGATATTTTTAACTCTTACTCTTTTGAAAGCTGTTCTAATTTGTAAACAGACAGTTGCAAATAACTGCCTTTATTTTTCATAGTAATTTCGTTGGCATGTAACAAAATGTTAACTATCCTGGCCTATTTTTGTTTCAATGTTTACTTCTTTCTTCTATTGCTTTACGAAATAGTCTGCGTGCATATTAAAATAGTTAGTCGTATGCTTCTCTCCTTGAGCCTATTCCATATGAAGTTTTAAATTTAACATCGTTGCTGCGCCGGTGAGTCCGTCATCTGTAATGACTCGTTAAGCAGCCTACAAGTTCTCGACCAGTGCTTTCCTCGCCATTCTTTGGTAATGACTATCCAGGAGTCTGTTTGTGCCCTCGGCAGCAGTGAACGTTTAGTTACCTTCATTTGGACCCCAAAAAATGTCGGGATAACAGGCAATGAATTTGCTGACAACCTGGCCAAACAGGCTACCGGTAAACCAGCTCTGGAGATTGGCCTGCCGGGAACCGATTTGCAATCGGTCTTCCGCCGTAAAGTTTTCGCGATCTGGGACACTGAATGGCGCACCCTCAGTACACCAGATAAACTACGTGTTATCAAGCAGACAGCCAATATGTAGCGGTCATCCGTGCGAGCCACTCGCAGGGACTCCGTTGTCCTTTGCCGGTACCGCATAGGCCATACTGGCTAACATATGGTCACCTCCTCCGTCGCGAGGACCCACGTCTGTGTCGCTGTGGTTCCCACACAACTGTCCACATCTTGCTGGACTGCCAAATTTTAGCCACTCTGCGACGGACTTTTAACCTTCCCACCACACTACCAACGGTGTTGGGATACATTGCCTCAACGGCTGATACAGTTTTACGTTTTATTCGTGAGGAGAGTTTTTACCACACAGTCTAAAGGTGGACGTCTGGCATTCTCATATAGACCTCCATTTTGTCTTCCTCTCCCTTTCTTTGCTGTTTGTTCGCCTTGTTGTTCTTCTTTTCCCAATCTGCGTACCTCTAGCCTTGACTACCCACGTTGAGATTTTAGTGTGTTGCAGGGTGACTGGCTCATCCCTTTTATTTCTGCGATCAGCCAGTCCAGGCCATCTGCCATATTAATACCTTCAACTACTTTTTCCTTTTAGTGTATGGTTTCCCCTTTCTGATAGCTTCAGCAGTTTTTCCTTGTAGTGTGATTTGATGTCAGTTTTACTCCTTTTACTTTACCCGACTCCTTTTTGGACTGCTTTTAACTCGAGACGTGTTTGAATGAGGAAAGCGGGACTGAAGACCCCGTAGTCCACTCCCTTTGCTCCCCAAACCAACCAACCATATTGCTGCCTCTTACCCACACATACACTCCTGGAAATTGAAATAAGAACACCGTGAATTCATTGTCCCAGGAAGGGGAAACTTTATTGACACATTCCTGGGGTCAGATACATCACATGATCACACTGACAGAACCACAGGCACATAGACACAGGCAACAGAGCATGCACAATGTCGGCACAAGTACAGTGTATATTCACCTTTCGCAGCAATGCAGGCTGCTATTCTCCCATGGAGACGATCGTAGAGATGCTGGATGTAGTCCTGTGGAACGGCTTGCCATGCCATTTCCACCTGGCGCCTCAGTTGGACCAGCGTTCGTGCTGGACGTGCAGACCGCGTGAGACGACGCTTCATCCAGTCCCAAACATGCTCAATGGGGGACAGATCCGGAGATCTTGCTGGCCAGGGTAATTGACTTACACCTTCTAGAGCACGTTGGGTGGCACGGGATACATGCGGACGTGCATTGTCCTGTTGGAACAGCAACTTCCCTTGCCGGTCAAGGAATGGTAGAACGATGGGTTCGATGACGGTTTGGATGTACCGTGCACTATTCAGTGTCCCCTCGACGATCACCAGTGGTGTACGGCCAGTGTAGGAGATCGCTCCCCACACCATGATGCCGGGTGTTGGCCCTGTGTGCCTCGGTCGTATGCAGTCCTGATTGTCGCGCTCACCTGCACGGCGCCAAACACGCATACGACCATCATTGGCACCAAGGCAGAAGCGACTCTCATGGCTGAAGACGACACGTCTCCATTCGTCCCTCCATTCATGCCTGTCGCGACACCACTGGAGGCGGGCTGCACGATGTTGGGGCGTGAGCGGAGGACGGCCTAACGGTGTGCGGGACCGTAGCCCAGCTTCATGGAGACGGTTGCGAATGGTCCTCGCCGATACCCCAGGAGCAACAGTGTCCCTAATTTGCTGGGAAGTGGCGGTGCGGTCCCCTACGGCACTGCGTAGGATCCTACGGTCTTGGCGTGCATCCGTGCATCTCTGCGGTCCGGTCCCAGGTCGACGGGCACGTGCACCTTCTGCCGACCACTGGCGACAACATCGATGCACTGTGGAGACCTCACGCCCCACGTGTTGAGCAATTCGGCGGTACGTCCACCCGGCCTCCCGCATGCCCACTATACGCCCTCGCTCAAAGTCCGTCAACTGCACATACGGTTCACGTCCACGCTGTCGCGGCATGCTACCAGTGTTAAAGACTGCGATGGAGCTCCGTATGCCACGGCAAACTGGCTGACACTGACGGCGGCGGTGCACAAATGCTGCGCAGCTAGCGCCATTCGACGGCCAACACCGCGGTTCCTGGTGTGTCCGCTGTGCCGTGCGTGTGATCATTGCTTGTACAGCCCTCTCGCAGTGTCCGGAGCAAGTATGGTGGGTCTGACACACTGGTGTCAATGTGTTCTTTTTTCCATTTCTAGGAGTGTATTTCGTATAAAAACTATACAACAACTGATCAAAAGTACCCGAACGCTTACTAGTGAACATTAATAGGTGGGTGTGTCCATCCTCCGCCATTACGACGACTTCAACTTGGTGTAGACAAATTCAGTGAATATCTGTGGCGAAATGACTGCCCATTCATCCTAAAGAGCCGAAACAAGTGAAAGTCTTGGAGCGAAGTCGACGTCCTCACTCATCCCAGAGGTGTTCCTTTCGTTTCAGGTCGGGACTCTGGGCAAGCCATTCCGTTAGAGAAACGTTGATGTTCAAAAAACATTGCCTCACTTATGCTGCTGTATGACACAGTTACCGTCTCTCTACTGTAATCAGTACACGATGCTACAAAATGTGTTCGTACCATTCCTCGTGTAGTGTTTTCTCAAGCGCAATAACGAGATCGCATCTTAACCACTAGAAATACCCCTTAACACCACATTCTCCCTATTTCATGGCAGGTAACTTTCTCCAGGCATTCGCCAAACCCAAACCTTTCCATGTGATTCATGCAACATATAACCTGTTTCTAATCAGCCAGTGCCCACTGACGTGGCTCTTTACCCCACGTCAAAGTGTCACTTAGCACTGTCTAAATAAATCTGTTACTATGACGAACTACTCGATCACTGTGTAGGCATTCATTTTATCTCCCTATGCACAGACATTGAGCTAGCTGGACTGCTGGTTACACTTTGTAACTAACGAGTGATTCCCCGTTCAAATGTCAGAGCATTTCTAGTCCGCGCAGTGAATGGGTTTTTGCGTCTTTTGTCAACTAAGTCCTTTGCTAAGAACACAGCTAAATAATCCTGTTTCACTATTACTTAGAATTTGTTATTAGAATGCCTTATTCGTTTGTAATTTCGCGGAATGGAACAAAAGAAGTTTTATATATATGATATTGAGATAATACCATCAAATCGCATCACTAAACAGCACAGCCTGACAAATATTCCACTCCCCAGTGATGAATTTAATCCCTGTAAAACAAAAGAAAAATTGCTTTCATGGAGATGTAGCTGAAATGTAAAAAGCTGCGGCATTCAATGAATGCATTTCCCAGAAATTTCTCGCACTTTTATGTTTGTAGAGATATCGTATCTGTAGCGAGTAAATGAGAATGGCATTCCTTCAGCCGAAGTACACAGTAGTAAGGTCGTTTAGTTTTCCTATTTCAGATGTATCTACAATATTAAAACTAAACCACAATTCTATCACATATTTCGCTTGAGCGAATGCCGTTCTCATTTATTCGCCACAGGCACAATAGCTCTACAAAGGCAAAGGAACAAGAGATTTCAGTGAAATGATTTCGTGGAATGCCGTATCTTTTGCCATTTGAGATTCAGCTTCATTTTCTCCACAAAAGTAAGTTTTCTCCTGTTTTAAATGGATTTAATGCAGACGTCAAAAGATGCAGCTTCATTGCTGCAAATGAAATTCCAGTCCAATGTAACTTAACAATACCAGCTGGAACTAACGATAGGTTCTCTCAGTCTGCGGGCAGATACAAAGTAAAATTGTAGACGCTATCTCCGCCACATTCACCTATCGTGGTGGGTCTTGCAGCGGTGTAGGCTATTGTTCTGACTTCCTATTCACATTGAAAGGACTCAGCTTTCGTGAAATCCTCAAAAAACGCGGCTTACCCTGAGACTGCGTATAATGCTTCTCAGATGAGAAAATCTGTGAAAAACTAGCTGCGCCATACGTCCATGTCGACAGTGTGTATAATGAACTGATTTTACCAGATCCATTTATAACCACTAAATAAAGAAAAATCTTTGAAGAAGTAAATTTTATCCGTAGTGGATGCTGTTGAACTCCGTGACTGTTCCTTTATAGGGTGTACAAATATTTCCGCTACCAGTCACACGACCGGTTTCGTGGTTGCGCCCATCCTCAGGTGTTTATACATTCATGTACATGTAAACATCCCCCCCATGAACCATGGACCTTGCCGTTGGTGGGGAGGCTTGCGTGCCTCAGCGATACAGATAGCCGTACCGTAGGTGCAACCACAACGGAGGGGTATCTGTTGAGAGGCCAGACAAACGTGTGGTTCCTGAAGAGGGGCAGCAGCCTTTTCAGTAGTTGCAAGGGCAACAGTCTGGATGATTGACTGATCTGGCCTTGTAACAATAACCAAAACGGCCTTGCTGTGCTGGTACTGCGAACGGCTGAAAGCAAGGGGAAACTACAGCCGTAATTTTTCCCGAGGGCATGCAGCTTTACTGTATGATTACATGATGATGGCGTCCTCTTGGGTAAAATATTCCGGAGGTAAAATAGTCCCCCATTCGGATCTCCGGGCGGGGACTACTCAAGAGGATGTCGTTATCAGGAGAAAGAAAACTGGCGTTCTACGGATCGGAGCGTGGAATGTCAGATCCCTTAATCGGGCAGGTAGGTTAGAAAATTTAAAAAGGGAAATGGATAGGTTGAAGTTAGATATAGTGGGAATTAGTGAAGTTCGGTGGCAGGAGGAACAAGACTTCTGGTCAGGTGACTACAGGGTTATAAACACAAAATCAAATAGGGGTAATGCAGGAGTAGGTTTAATAATGAATAGGAAAATAGGAATGCGGGTAAGCTACTACAAACAGCATAGTGAACGCATTATTGTGGCCAAGATAGATACGAAGCCCACACCTACTACAGTAGTACAAGTTTATATGCCAACTAGCTCTGCAGATGACGAAGAAATTGAAGAAATGTATGATGAAATAAAAGAAATTATTCAGATTGTGAAGGGAGACGAAAATTTAATAGTCATGGGTGACTGGAATTCGAGTGTAGGAAAAGGAAGAGAAGGAAACATAGTAGGTGAATATGGATTGGGGGACAGAAATGAAAGAGGAAGCCGCCTGGTAGAATTTTGCACAGAGCACAACATAATCATAACTAACACTTGGTTTAAGAATCATGAAAGAAGGTTGTATACATGGAAGAACCCTGGAGATACTAGAAGGTTTCAGATAGATTATATAATGGTAAGACAGAGATTTAGGAACCAGGTTTTAAATTGTAAGACATTTCCAGGGGCAGATGCGGACTCTGACCACAATCTATTGGTTATGACCTGTAGATTAAAACTGAAGAAACTGCAAAAAGGTGGGAATTTAAGGAGATGGGACCTGGATAAACTAAAAGAACCAGAGGTTGTACACAGATTCAGGGAGAGCATAAGGGAGCAATTGACTGGAATGGGGGAAATAAATACAGTAGAAGAAGAATGGGTAGCTTTGAGGGATGAAGTAGTGAAGGCAGCAGAGGATCAAGTAGGTAAAAAGACGAGGGCTAGTAGAAATCCTTGGGTAACAGAAGAAATATTGAATTTAATTGATGAAAGGAGAAAATATAAAAATGCAGTAAGTGAAACAGGCAAAAAGGAATACAAACGTCTCAAAAATGAGATCGACAGGAAGTGCAAAATGGCTAAGCAGCGATGGCTAGAGGACAAATGTAAGGATGTTGAGGCCTATCTCACTAGGGGTAAGATAGATACCGCCTACAGGAAAATTAAAGAGACCTTTGGAGATAAGAGAACGACTTGTATGAATATCAGGAGCTCAGATGGAAACCCAGTTCTAAGCAAAGAAAGGAAAGCAGAAAGGTGGAAGGAGTATATAGAGGGTCTATACAAGGGCGATGTACTTGAGGACAATATTATGGAAATGGAAGAGGATGTAGATGAAGATGAAATGGGAGATACGATACTGCGTGAAGAGTTTGACAGAGCACTGAAAGACCTGAGTCGAAACAAGGCCCCCGGAGTAGACAATATTCCATTGGAACTACTGACGGCCGTGGGAGAGCCAGTCCTGACAAAACTCTACCATCTGGTGAGCAAGATGTATGAAACAGGCGAAATACCCTCAGACTTCAAGAAGAATATAATAATTCCAATCCCAAAGAAAGCAGGTGTTGACAGATGTGAAAATTACCGAACTATCAGCTTAATAAGTCACAGCTGCAAAATACTAACACGAATTCTTTACAGACGAATGGAAAAACTAGTAGAAGCCAACCTCGGGGAAGATCAGTTTGGATTCCGTAGAAACACTGGAACACGTGAGGCAATACTGACCTTACGACTTATCTTAGAAGAAAGATTAAGAAAAGGCAAACCTACGTTTCTAGCATTTGTAGACTTAGAGAAAGCTTTTGACAATGTTGACTGGAATACTCTCTTTCAAATTCTAAAGGTGGCAGGGGTAAAATACAGGGAGCGAAAGGCTATTTACAATTTGTACAGAAACCAGATAGCAGTTATAAGAGTCGAGGGACATGAAAGGGAAGCAGTGGTTGGGAAGGGAGTAAGACAGGGTTATAGATTCTCCCCGATGTTGTTCAATCTGTATATTGAGCAAGCAGTAAAGGAAACAAAAGAAAAATTCGGAGTAGGTATTAAAATTCATGGAGAAGAAATAAAAACTTTGAGGTTCGCCGATGACATTGTAATTCTGTCAGAGACAGCAAAGGACTTGGAAGAGCAGTTGAATGGAATGGACAGTGTCTTGAAAGGAGGATATAAGATGAACATCAACAAAAGCAAAACAAGGATAATGGAATGTAGTCTAATTAAGTCGGGTGATGCTGAGGGAATTAGATTAGGAAATGAGGCACTTAAAGTAGTAAAGGAGTTTTGCTATTTGGGGAGCAAAATAACTGATGATGGTCGAAGTAGAGAGGATATAAAATGTAGGCTGGCAATGGCAAGGAAAGCGTTTCTGAAGAAGAGAAATTTGTTAACATCCAGTATTGATTTAAGTGTCAGGAAGTCATTTCTGAAAGTATTCGTATGGAGTGTAGCCATGTATGGAAGTGAAACATGGACGATAAATAGTTTGGACAAGAAGAGAGTAGAAGCTTTCGAAATGTGGTGCTACAGAAGAATGCAGATGATTAGATGGGTAGATCACATAACTAATGAGGAAGTATTGAATAGGATTGGGGAGAAGAGACGTTTGTGGCACAACTTGACCAGAAGAAGGGATCGGTTGGTAGGACATGTTCTGAGGCATCAAGGGATCACCAATTTAGTATTGGAGGGCAGCGTTGAGGGTAAAAATCGTAGAGGGAGTCCAAGAGATGAATACACTAAGCAGATTCAGAAGGATGTAGGTTGCAGTAGGTACTGGGAGATGAAAAAGCTTGCACAGGATAGAGTAGCATGGAGAGCTGCATCAAACCAGTCTCAGGACTGAAGACCACAACAACAACAACATGTAAACACCTGAGGATGGGCGCAAACCCGAAACCGGTCGTGTGACAAATAAATAATCTTTTATTATGACTGGTAGCGGAAATTTTTCTACATGCTGGAAGAAGATTCAGTTCTGAATTGTGTGTCTTTTGTACACGCTATTGCTACCAACTCATTCCCGATATACAGCTCCAGACAAAAACAAAAACGAACACGACTCAGTTTGTATCAGTCTTACGGCACAATCTTTAAGGTTATTATTCAGAGTGGACACTGAAAGAACAGCATTGTTATTGGTTGATGAATATTTTTCAAACACATACAACATCTGGCAGTTTTGAAAGTTCGCTTATACACCGCCGGAAAAAAAAAATTGAAGAACTGGAAACACAACGTTGATTTTGATCCGATGACCGCATATACCACGTAGGGGGTTTCAGCGTCGTCCGACAACAGATAGCGTAGTGGCATAGTTACTAGAGCACCGTCTGTGTCTAGCCTTTAACAAAAATGCTCACAGCCAGAAGGCTCAGTGTGGTACAAACGCGTGAAGCAAGCAGGCAGCCTCCCCTCGGAGACCCACTCGTGCTTCCTACAACCAACAAAGCGAGTTTGAAAGGTGTCAAATTGTGTCCGTCCGAATGACAGGATAGTTCTTTCGGAGAATTGCCACGCAAACTGGACGTGCTGCGTCAGCTGTGCAACGATGCTGGTATCAATGGTCACGTGAACGTTGTCATAACCTCAGATGAAGTTCTGAGCGTCCACGCAGCACAGTAGCCCGCCAAGATCGTCGTATTGTAAGGACAGCAGTGGCAGATCTTACAGCTACCACAGCTCAAATAAGAGGACTTGTGAGCGCAGACATGTCAACACGAACTGTTGTCAACCAGTTACCAGTAGTGGGATTACGGGCACGCACACCTCTTGCCCGCCTTCCACTCGCGCCACACCATCGAAGTCCACTGCTCGACTGGCGCCGTCAGAGGGTCACGTGGAGTGGCGCGCCGTGTCTTCAGCGATAAAGGCAGATTCTGTCTGCGCACAAGTGATGTTCGTCTGCGTGTACGACCCAGACCTGGTGAGCGCTGATTCGCAGAACACTTTCGTCCAAGATAAACTGGCATCATACTGGGCATTCTGGGCTGGAGTGCGATAAACTAGAACTCTCGTTCACTTGCGGTGTTTCTGGAGGGGATGCTAACCGCCGCTTGGTACTCGTAGAGTGTTGTTAGACCCGTTCTTTTGCCGTTCTTGCTAGAGGACGGTGATACGTTGTTCCAATATGATAATCTTCGCCCACATACTGCTCGTGAAACTCAACGAGCTTTGCAAGACGTGTGCGTTTTTCAGCGTGGGTCGATACCTTGTACCTGAGAACCGCTTGCGCTGTTGATCTGTAAATATATGTTGAGTGAACTTGAAACCTCTAAAAGGGTGTACTAATTTTTTTCCGGGAGGTCATTTTTTAAGTGACAACGGCTACTCGAGCGTCGATGGCGGTAAAATCATGAGCACAACACGCACATCCAGTCCCGAGCAGAGAAAATCTCTGACCCAGCCGAGAAACGAACCCACGGCCTCGTGATCGAGAGTGAGCACCGCTAAGCAAAATACCACTTTCTGCTCCCAGATATTCCCGAATCGTCACATTCGGGCTTAGGAAATTCAGGATAATGACTGCACAACACACAACGCAGAATTTTTACCCTCCAGAAAAGATTCCATTCACACGAAAAAAATCCGAAATGTTCATAAACGGCATCCACCTCTCATCTCCACACTTTTCTGATACGTCAGGGGGAACGCTTGGTACCCCAGACCGCAGATGAAACCCCCAGGAGCAGGTTTGGTGGGCGCGGACCGCAGAGGGAACACCTAGAACCGCAGCGGACATAAAACGGAGCAGCAACGCTCCAGCAGGTCGCAGGGAATGGGCGCGGACCACAGAGGAAGCGCCTGCAGCTGTTGGTGGAGGGGGAAGGCCATAGGCATAAATACTGGACCGGGTCCACTCGAGGCGCAGTCTCAGGTCGCACCTGATGAAGGTTACGAGCTACGTGACCGAAATATCGTGCAAGTACGACGCTGATATCCGGCAGAACACCCGACAACCCAAGATGTCATTACATCGCTGGGAAAGCCTGAAGAGTTATTTTCATACCATTTCGCATTTAGCATTTCCTTAAGGCCAAGCTCTCATTCAGAATGGTAGAATATTCGACTTTTTATTGACTTCTTTTTGGAAGGTATATGTATCCAGAATGTTGGGACGAAAACGTATTTTAATCCGTGCGTTACAAAAGTTTTTACAACCCATTCTCCGAAGCAGTGACACGGTCGCCATGGGACGCTCTCAGTGGGAGACGCGCGACAAGTGGAAAAAAGGTTTCGCCGTGAGGCACGTTCAAAAAATGATTCATATTCCAATAGGCGTGCAAACATATCCGCCGAAAAAGCTGACATACAACAAGTGCAGCCTGCCGAACGCAGCCTATCTAGCTCAGCCAGATCGGCTTTCCTCGCCAAGGAGAACGAGGGAATTGCTCTCCAGGATTATTTAGAGAAAGGGTTAAGATACAGTCCTGAAACTGCAGACTAAACTTAAGTCACTAAAACACCATATTGCTCTCCAGAATTATTTAGAGAAAGAGTTGATATACAGTCCTGAAATTGCAGACTAAACTTAAGTGACTAAAACACCATTTTTGTCAATTTTTTGCAAAAATTGGTCGAAACAATTTTTGGTCCGACATATTAGATTGTTGTTGTTGTGGTCTTCAGTCCTGAGACTGGTTTGATGCAGCTCTCCATGCTACTCTATCCTGTGCAAGCTTCTTCATCTCCCAGTACCTACTGCAACCTACATCCTTCTGAATCTGCTTAGTGTATTCATCTCTTGGTCTCCCTCTACGGTTTTTACCCTCCACACTGCCCTCAAATACTGAATTGGTGATCCCTTGATGCCTCAGAACATGTCCTACCAACCGATTCCTTCATCTGGTCACGTTGTGCCACAAAATTCTCTTCTCCCCAATCCTATTCAATACTTCCTCATTAGTTATGTGATCTACCCATCTAATCTTCAGCATTCTTCTGTAGCACCACATTTCGAAAGCTTCTATTCTCTTCTTGTCCAAACTATTTATCGTCCATGTTTCAC
This sequence comes from Schistocerca piceifrons, assembly GCF_021461385.2. Taxonomy (NCBI): domain Eukaryota; kingdom Metazoa; phylum Arthropoda; class Insecta; order Orthoptera; family Acrididae; genus Schistocerca; species Schistocerca piceifrons. The sequence continues at coordinate 88,793,023 of NC_060141.1, forward strand.
TTCCATACATGGCTACACTCCATACAAATACTTTCAGACATGTTTTCCTGACACTTAAATCTATACTCAATGTTAACAAATTTCTCTTCTTCAGAAACGCTTTCCTTGCCATTGCCAGTCTACATTTTATATCCTCTCTACTTCGACCATCATCAGTTATTTTGCTCCCCAAATAGCTAGACTCCTTTGCTACTTTAAGTGTCTCATGTCCTAATCTAATTCCATCAGCATCACCCGACTTAATTCAACTACGTTCCATTATACTCGTTTTGCTTTTGTTGATGTTCATCTTATATCCTCCTTTCAAGACACTATCCATTCCATTCAACTGCTCTTCCAAGTCCTTTGCTGTCTCTGACGGAATTACAATGTCATCGGCGAACCTCAAAGTTTTTATTTCTTCTCCATGGATTTTAATACCTACTCCGAATTTTTCTTTTGTTTCCTTTTCTGCTTGCTCAATATGCAGATTGAATAACATTGGGGAGAGGCTACAACCCTGTCTCACTCCATTCCCAACCGCTGCTTCCCTTTCATGTCCCTCGACTCTTATAACTGCCATCTGCTTTCTGTACAAATTGTAAATAGCCTCTCTCTCCCTGTATTGTACCCCTGCCACCTTTAGAATATGAAAGAGAGTATTCCAGTCAACATTGTCAAAAGATTTCAAATGCCTGAAACGTAGGTTTGCCTTTCCTTAATCTTTCTTCTAAGATAAGTCGTAAGGTCAGTATTGCCTCACGTGTTCCAGTATTTCTACGGAATCCAAACTGACCTTCCCCGAGGTCGGTTTCTACTAGTTTTTCCATTCGTCTGTAAAGAATTCGTGATAATATTTTGCAGCTGTGGCATATTAAACTGATTGTTCAGTAATTTTCACATCTGTCAACACCTGCTATCTTTGGGATTGTAATTATTATATTCTTCTTGAAGTTTGAGGCTATTTCGCCTGTCTCATATATCTTGCTCACCAGATGGTAGAGTTTTGTCAGGACTGGCTCTCCCAAGACCGTCAGTAGTTCCAGTGGAATATTGTCTACTCCGGGGGCCTAGTTTCGACTCAGGTCTTTCAGTGCTCTGTCAAATTCTTCACACAGTATCGTATCTCCCATTTCATCTTCATCTACATCCTCTTCCATTTCCATAATATTGTCCTCAAGTACATCGCCCTTGTATAGACCCTCTATATACTCCTTCCACCTTTCTGCTTTCCCTTCTTTGCTTAGAACTGGGTTTCCATCTGAGCTCTTGATGCTCATACAAGTGGTTCTCTTATCTCCAAAGGTCTCTTTAATTTTCCTGTAGGCAGTGCCTATCTTACCCCTAGTGAGATAAGCCTCTACATCCTTACATTTGTCCTCTAGCCATCCATTCTTAGCCATTTCGCACTTCCTGTCGATCTCATTTTTGAGACGTTTGTAGTCCTTTTTGCCTTCTTCATTTACTGCAATTTTATATTTTCTCCTTGCATCATCTGAATTCAATATTTCTTTTGTTACCCAAGGATTTCTACTATCCCTCGTCTTTTAACCTACTTGATCCTCTGCTGCCTTCACTACTTCATCCCTCAGAGCTACCCATTCATCTTCTACTGTATTTCTTTCCCCCATTCCTGTCAATTGTTCCCTTATGCTCTCCCTGAAACTCTGTACAACCTCTGGTTTAGTCAGTTTATCCAGGTCCCATCTCCTTAAATTCCCACCTTTTTGCAGTTTCTTCAGTTTTAATCTGCAGGTCATAACCAATAGATTGTGGTCACAGTCCACATATGCCCCTGGAAATGTCTTATAATTTAAAACCTGGTTCCTAAATCTCCGTCTTACCATTATAATCTATCTGATACCTTCTAGTATCTCCAGGATTCTTCCATGTATGCAACCTTCTTTTATGATTCTTGAACCAAGTGTTAGCTATGATTAATTTATGCTCTGTGCTAAATTCTACCAGACGGCTTCCTCTTTCATTTCTCTCCCCCATCCATATTCATCCACTATGTTTCCTTCTCTTCCTTTTCCTACTCTCGCATTCCAGTCACCCATGACTATTAAATTTTCGTCTCCCTTCACTATCTGAATAATTTCTTTTATTTAATCATACATTTCTTCAATTTCTTCATCTGCAGAGCTAGTTGGCATATAAACTTGTACTACTGTAGTAGGTGTGGGCTTCATATCTATCTTGGCCACAATAATGCGTTCACTATGCTGTTTGTAGTAGCTTACCCGCATTCCTATTTTCCTATTCATTATTAAACCTACTCCTGCATTACCCCTATTTGATTTTGTATTTATAATCCTGTAGTCACCTGACCAGAAGTCTTGTTCCTCCTACCACCGAACTTCACTAATTCCCACTATATCTAACTTTAACCCACCCATTTCCCTTTTTAAATTTTCTAACCTACCTGGCCGATTAAGAGATCTGACATTCCACGCTCCGATCCGTAGAACGCCAGTTTTCTTTCTCCTGATAACTACATCCTCTTGAGTAGTCCCCGCCCGGAGATCCGAATGGGGGACTATTTTACCTCCGGAATATTTTACCCAAGAGGACGACATCATCATTTAATCATACAGTAAAACTGCATGCCCTCGGGTAAAATTACGGCCGTAGTTTCCCTTTGCTTTCAGCCGTTCGCAGTACCAGCACAGAAAGGCCGTTTTGGTTATTGTTACAAGGCCAGATCAGTCAATCATCCAAACTGTTGCCCTTGCAACTACTGAAAAGGCTGCTGCCCCTCTTCAGGAACCACACGTTTGTCTGGCCTCTCAACAGATATTCCTCCATTGTGGTTGTACCTACGGTACGGCTATCTGTATCGCTGAGGCACGCAAGCCTCCCCACCAACGGCAAGGTCATGGTTCATGGGGGGGCATATTGGACTAACAGTTTTGAAAATCTAAATTTTTGCCGAGCGATATCAAAAATATTTAACGTGTAGTTTTTATGCAAATTGAAGTAACAATACATATAAAAGTTTTCACTAAACTTTAAACAGGTTTTTCTCGAGAAATGATTTTTCAAAATTGCATGCACAATAAAATGAAAACGGTTCAACCTATTAACTTATACCTTTCATCCTCGAAAAGTAAACACTTTTTTTGGGAGATTGTACCTAAAATACTAGAAATTTTTTGATATTAACTATTTTTGTAAAGCCAAAAAGAGTGAAACAAACCGCAAAATATCGAACTCGAAGTTCGACTTTGTACCATATCGTTAAGGTTATTTCATTGTGTTCAAGTATAACCTCCATAAACATAAAGTAGTATCGAATGATGTTATCCATCTTTCATTTAGATAACTCCTGAAGGGTTACACTGCACGCAGTCTGCGTACTTCAAATTCGTAGGCCCTTGATCGAACTATAATTAAGGGTGCCATTTTTTGTATCGATAATCTAAAGTTCAAAGTATGATTAATCATAATCTCCAAACACATCCTTTGTTTTGTCTTTTCAATGTCTCAAAAAAAGTTTTGGAACTTCCCCTATTTGTTGCTCATTTCAATCAAAACCTAGCCTTAAGTGCACTAAGGTTAGCACCCCTATACTGTAACAGGAATTTATGGCTTATGAAGAACTGTTCGACCATTGTACCTCTTTAATCCCCTGCTAACTAACACCGACAAGAAGAAAGGACAGGATGGTGGGACATCTGTTACGGCATCAGGGAATAACTTCCATGGTTCTGGAGAGAGCTGTAGGGGGTGAAAACTGTAGAGGAAAACAGACATCGGAATACATCCAATAAACAGTTGAGGACGTAGGTTGAAACTGCTACTCTGCGATGGCGATGTTGGCACACGAAGGAAATCCGTTGCAGGCCGCATGAAGCAGTCTGAAGACTGACGAATAAAAAAATGGAATGCAGTAATATACAGTAATGCAGAGGAACTGGGTTCAGTTTTCGAAGCTGCCAGGAATTTCTGCTTGGTGGGACGACTGGAACAGGGTGCTCTCAGTCTCGTGAAGCCAGTTGAGGACCTACTCGACGGAGTGGTTGCGGCTCAGGACAGGAAAACTGAGCTACATCTACCTCTACATCTACATTTATACTCCGCAAGCCACCCAACGGTGTGTGGCGGAGGGCACTTTACGTGCCACTGTCATTGCCTCCCTTTCCTGTTCCAGTCGCGGGAAGAATGACTGCAGAAAGCCTCCGTGCGCGCTCGAATCTCTGTAATTTTACATTCGGGAGGTATAAGTAGGGGGAAGCAATATATTCGATACCTCATCCAGAAACGCACCCTCTCGAAATCTGGACTGCAAGCTACACCGCGATGCAGAGCGCCTCTCTTGCAGAGTCTGCCACTTGAGTTCGCTAAACATCTCCGTAACGCTATCACCCAGAAAAATAACCCTGTGACGAAAGGCGCCGCTCTTCTTAGCTGTGTGCTAACTGCGCATGTCACCATACAGCATCCCATGACGCGATTTTGAGAGGATGACTGGATGGTCGTTCGGTACCGAGTGGCTCCTCCAGGACCTATGGACAGAGTTCGGGCCTCATTTGTCAACCATATACCTAACGCAAGTAAAGTCCCACGGTACCAGTTGCAGATGAACTCTGGAACGTCTCACAAAGAGAGGGAAGGAAGGCTTCAGTCTTCGCCCGTAGTCGCTCTCCGATGACAGACACGTCTGCACGTCGCTAGAGCTTGATGCAAAGCGGCTGTTTTATGCACCCTTGCCGAGTAGCGCGTTCAGCAAGCGGAGTAGCGACGTGACAGACACCCGGACACGAGAGCGGGGATACGCTGAGGCCTGTCGTCGTGGCGCGTGTAACGAGCGGAGGCGCGGCGTCACACGGCGTCGCACGGCGTCGCGTGGCGTCCCGACGGCCGGCGTCTGACGCAGCGGCGTGGTGGCGTGGCTAACGACCGGCCGACAGCACCTCGCGATCTTAAAGGAGACGGGGCGTCGCGCGCCACGTGCTGCCGCGTCCCAACACACACGGCGAGATGAGAGCCTCCACATGCCGTGAACATCTCGGACACAGGGCGACCCGTAGCTCCCATGTTGCACTTGTTGTTGTTGTAGTCTTCAGTGAATGTCAACTACAAGGCCGGACAACACGCTGTTTAACAACAACAAAGTTACAGCAGCAGGACGTAAGACGTGTTCCTCTTACCTGTGGTTCCCAAAATTTCTGAGAATGCTTCTCCTGAGTTAACAAATCTTACACTACTCGCCATTAAAATTGCAACACCACGCAGATGACGTGCTACAGACGCGAAATTTAACCGACAGGAAGAAGATGCTGTGATATGCAAATGATTAGCTTTTCAGAGCATTCACACGAGGTTGGCGCCGGTGGCGACACCTACAACGTGCTGACAAGAGGGGAGTTTCCAACCGATTTCTCATACACAAACAGCAGTTAACTGGCGTTGCCTGGTGAAACGTTGTTGTGATGCCACGTGTAAGGAGGAGAAATGCGCTCCATCACGTTTCCGACTTTGATAAAGGTCGGTTTGTAGGCTCTTGCGGTTGCGGTTTATCGTATCGCGACATAGCTGCTCGCGTTGGTCGAGATCCAATGACTGTTAGCAGAATATGGAATCGGTGGGTTCAGGAGGGTAATACGGAACGCCGTGCCGGATCCCAACGGCCTCGTATCACTAGTAGTCGAGATGACAGGCATCTTATCCGCATGGCTGTAGCGGATCGTGCAGCCACGTCTCGATCCCTGAGTCAACAGATGGTGACGTCTGCAAGGCAAAACCATCTGCACGAACAGTTCGACGACGTTTGCAGGTTTGCAGCAGCATGGACTATCAGCTCGGAGACCGTGACTGTGGTTGCCCTTGACGCTGCATCAAAGACAGGAGCGCCTGCGATGGTGTACTCAACGACGAACCTGGGTGGACGAATGGCAAAATGTCATTTTTTCGGATGAATCCAGGTTCTGTTTACAGTATCATGATGGTAACATCCGTGTTTGAACGCACATTGCAAGCGCGGATTCGTCATCAGCTTACCTCTCGGTTACCTCTTGTTCGCATTGACGGCACTTTGAACAGTGGACGTTACATTTCAGATGTGTTACGACCCGTGGCTCCACCCTTCATTCGGTCCCTGCGAAACCCTACATTTCAGCAGGATAATGCACGACCGCATGCTGCAGGTCCTGTACGGGCCCTTCTGGATACAGAAAATGTTCGACTGCCGCCCCAGCCAGCAGATTCTCCAAATCTCTCACCAATTGAAAACGTCTGATCAATGGTGGCCGAGCAACTGGCTCGTCACAATACACCAGTCACTACTCTTGATGAACTGTGGTATCGTGTTGAAGCTGCATGGGCAGCTGTACCTGTACACGCCAATGCCCAGGCGTATCAAGGCCGTTATTACGGCCAGAGGTGGTTGTCCTGGGTACTGATATCTCAGGATCTATGCACCCAAATTGCGAGAAAATGTAATCACATGTCACTTATAGTATAATATATTTGTCCAACGAATACCCGTTTATCATCTGCATTTCTTCTTGGTGTATCAATTTTAATGGTCAGTAGTGTAACTAGCAACCCCCCCCCCCCCCAACACCTCCCCTCCCTGACTTTAGAAAAAAAATCATTATTTCCTTTGAACACTATTTTTAAATGTTTAAAACACTGCCAATTCTCAATATTGACGCTCGGTTTGACACTCGAGAGCCTTGAGTCAGCAGTGTACGCCGAGGAAGTCCATACTCATACATGCGCAGTTGTGCTCTTTCTAAATGCAAGGAATAATATTACGAGTCTTAAGACCCGTAGGATAAAATTGTGTAATCGACTGACAGTGAGTTGTCGGTATATTTCTACATTTATTGACAACTTGAAATTGTACCGCATAGACAGAGATTTGGTTGCTAAAGCAACTTGTCTCAATAACAATAACATAATGTCAACCACAAACAAGTTACTTCAAGCAAAGCGATCAAATGCCTAACAAACACCGTCATCAGAAAATCTTCAATACAACAATCACTTATTTACTGCACTGAAAATAATTAAAATTTATATGAATTTCGAAAACATGATTAAAAACCACAATGATAAGACAAGTCGGTGCAAATCAATTGTAGAAACACCTGAGTTTACACGGTCAAGTGTTTACCATATATACCAGAACATTAAGACTAGTTTCCCTTTTGTGGTATACGGACCTCTGCCATTGTATGTTCCAGTAAACATGTTAATATGGCTGATAACTAGGACATGGGCTGCTAGATGGAAGGACTGAACCCAATTTGGGAGACACTCCAAAAATAAATTTTTTTTTTATTTGGCAAGACACTTTGTACAGTACATACTCGTTTGTTAATTAATTAGTTTTACATTCCATATTTCAATTTGCACGATAAATCATAATGCTGTGGAACGAGTCATTTTACATTTCATCGAAAATTAATTTGTGAATACGACTACGTGCCGAATATTTATAAGTCAAAGAAAAGATGGGCGTTACGAATTCCTACTCACTACCTTTTCTTCTACTGGATGGGAGCTGTCAAGGAGCTGTCAAGGAGAAACTTTTTCAATTTGTTTTCAGTTTTTACTTCGCTGTCTTTGAGACATTTTATATCACTGGATAAGTGATCAAAAATTTGTTGTAGCATTGTGCACCCCTTTTGTGATAAAGACATCCTTAACGTGGAGTAATGAGTGTCATTTTTCCTTCTGGTATTGTAATCATGTACATGTCCGCCCCCGGTAGTCAGCGCGACAGAATGTCAATCCTCAGGGCCGGGGTTCGATTCCCGGTTGGGTTGGAGATTTTCTCCGCTCAGGGACTGAGTGTTGTGTTGTCCTGATCATCATCATTTCATCCCCATCGACGCGCAAGTCGCCGAAGTGGCGTCAAATCGAAAGACTTGCACCCGGCGACCGGTCTACCCGACGGGAGGCCCTAGCCACACGACATTTTATTTATCATGTACATCATTGTTCGTTTTGAACTGAGAGAATAAATGCACTGTGAAACAGAATGTCCAACTCCTTAAATAGATGTCTACAAGACTATCGTGGGTGAGCACCACAAAATATTCTTATAGCACGTTTCTGAGTAACATTGACTCTCCTAAAATGAGTTACCTCGGAACATTATCGCAAATGACGCTATTGAAAGAAACTACGTAGAATATGTCAACTTACCGATTTGTCTCTCCCCAAGACTTGCAATGATTCTAAGCGCAAATGTAGCTTAAATAAGTTGCGTTAGGAGTTTCAATGTAAACTCTCATCAGTACGAAAACCTAAGAATTTTTAAGTTTCCACTTCATGTATTATTTCTTCACTTAAACTTTAGTGCCAATTTATATAATTTACAGAAAATTTAAAGTTAACTTTAACCCACGATGACAGTGTTCTTTAGGGCAAGACTCGCCTCATATAAGACTTAGAATGAAATAAAGGTAAATCGGTAATAAAGACAGATGTAAATCTAAATAACAGTATCAAAACAGATCAAAAGGGCCTTAATTACCAAATGGTGAGAACAGAACGTGATTAAACTCGACTGATTAAAAAACCTAAAATCATACTTACAAACCATTTAACACCATTACCTAGGAAAGGTAATTTTAAACCCAGATACACACGTCAATGTAAGATTTAACACGTTTTCTAAAAGCACAAGAATAATTAAGTTACAGATTAGGGTATATGTTAGGATCCCAACGCACATCAAAATTTGCCTAAGGTGAAGGCCACAAGCTAACTGATACAAACTCAGAATTATTCCAAGTGGAAACTTAGCTTCCACAGGAACGTTGTTGTTGTCGTTGTTGTGGTCTTCAGTCCTGAGACTGGTTTGATGCAGCTCTACAAGCTACTCTATCCTGTGCAAGCTTCTTCATCTCCCAGTACCTACTGCAACCTACATCCTTCTGAATCTGCTTAGTGTATTGATCTCTTGGTCTCCCTCTATGATTTTTACCCTCCACGCTGCCCTCCAATGCTAAATTTGTGATCCCTTGATGCCTCAAAACATGTCCTACCAACCGATCCCGTCTTCTAGTCAAGTTGTGCCACAAACTTCTCTTCTCCCCAATCCTATTCAATACCTCCTCATTAGTTATGTGATCTACCCACCTCATCTTCAGCATTCTTCTGTAGCACCACATTTCGAAAGCTTCTATTCTCTTCTTGTCCAAACTGGTTATCGTCCACGTTTCACTTCCATACATGGCTACACTCCATACAAATACTTTCAGAAACGACTTCCTGACACTTAAATCTATACTCGATGTCAACAGATTTCTCTTCTTCAGAAACGGTTTCCTTGCCATTGCCAGTCTACATTTTATATCCTCTGTACTTTGACCATCATCAGTTATTTTACTCCCTAAATAGCAAAACTCCTTTACTCCCTTAAGTGTCTCGTTTCCTAATCTAATCCCCTCAGCATCACCCGATTTAATTTGACTACATTCCATTATCCTCGTTTTGCTTTTGTTGATGTTCATCTTATATCCTCCTTTCAAGACACTGTCCATTCCGTTCAACTGCTCTTCCAAGTCCTTTGCTGTCTCTGACAGAATTACAATGTCACTTTTTGGTTGAAGGAAAGCTCGCGAAAGACAGACAACGGCGCGTATACAATCCAAATGACGTAAACAGACAGCTAAGCAAGCCACAGGGCGCTAGTAAGTGGGGCCAGATCCTGGGAAACAAATACCAGACGGAGTGCAAAAGATTAACGACGGTTTCCTGCAGCACAAATAATAATTAGGAGGAATTCCAACACATAGCCGTGCATGAAATAAATAATTTTTATGGTAGAATTAATCTGAGCTCTAACCAAAAACCAGACAACATAACTGCCTATTTTATAAGTTAATCAAAAGAATTAAGGAACCAGCTACACATATTTAAAAAATAATGATGTCAACAAGAAAATGATAATATCGGTTGTTTTCTTTTTTACCAAGCCATTAAAGCAGCCACAAGGACCTCGCGTGATTTTGAAAGTTCATCAGTACTTACATTAGTCCATAGAGTTTCGCAGAGAACAAATGATTACTGGAACAGACAAAATTAATGTAATCTCTTAGACAGCATAGGTCTTAAGCGTTAGCTTCAAGGAAACCAAAGCAACAAAACTAAATTATAAATACACCAATAAAATAGCAAAACCGACGCACATTCTGACATGAACAATTTTAAACATCCCTGATGACCAGTAATACAAAAGATTTGACTACTCCCCCCCAATTGAAATTACTTGGCCAGCCATTTACATCAAAAAATCAAAAGAATTAATGGGAGGCGGACAAGAACAGGTAACTCTTACACTAATGCACACAGCCAACAATCCATATAAGCTTCCTTATGGAACACGGCACTTTACACTTGCAAAATGTTTACAGGCATCACGGTTACATAAGGTTGACATATAAAAGAAATTATAATGAGATGTCAAGCAATGAATCAGTATAAAATGTCTTCCAGATCTTGGAATCACATTCCCCTTCGAAGACCATGGAGACACGGGCGTCCGTACCCAACAATCAGAAGGAAGACAGACGAAAATGACAGTGAATACTGCCCTGACGTCTCGGCACCCTTCTGATAAATCACGTTCTGATAAACGTCGGTACTCAGCTTACGAGAGGAACTTGACACCACATAACACCAAGGCGAAGAGTCCCAAAAGAAAGAGCTCGTTACAGCTTCGTTCTTCAGTTCATACTGCCCAGCAAACTGGCCACCACACCCGGTGCCGCCACACCACAGGGCGCTACGCTCCAACGGCCTCATGTTAGTCAAAGATCTTAAGAATATTGATATCGAAAACACTGCGAGAAAGCCGCCACGGCTTTAGTAACCTTTCTTAATTATTTTGAGTACTTTTTGCAATACGCAACTGCTTCAAGGTCTCTACTTGTTCTTGCCAATAGATACAGTTCCTTTACCATTTCACAAGAAACTGTAAATGACTAAATGATCCATGGTGTTTTAATGTCTTTTGATTAGCTTACACTTAAAGCTGCACTACTGGCCATGAAAATTGCTACACCAAGAAGAAATGCACATGATAAACGAGTATTCATTGGACAAATATATTATACTGGAACTGACATGTGATTGCATTGTCACGCAGTTTGGGTGCGTAGATCCTGAGAAATCAGTACCCAGAACAACCACCTCTCGCCATTATAACGGCCTTGATACGCCTGGGCATTGAGTCAAACAGAGCTTGGATGGCGTGTACAGGTACAGCTGCCCATGCAGCTTCAACACGATACCACAGTTCATCAAGAGTAGTGACTGGCGTATTGTGACGAGCCAGTTGCTCGGCCACCATTGACCAGACGTTTTCAATTGGTGAAAGATCTGGAGAATATGCTGGCCAGGGCAGCAGTCGAACACTTTCTGTATCCAGAAGGGCCCGTACAGGACCTGCAACATGCCGTCGTGCATTATCCTGCTGAAATGTAGGATTTCGCAGTGATCGAATGTAGGGTAGAGCCACGGGTCGTAACACATCTGAAGTATAACGTCCACTGTTCAAAGTGCCGTCAGTGCGAAGAAGAGCTGACCGAGACATGTAACCAATGGCACCCCATACCATCACTCCGGGTGATACGCCAGTATGGCGATGACGAATACACGCTCCCAATGTGCGTTCACCGCGATGTCGGCAAACACGGATGCGACCATCATGATGCTGTAAACGGAACCTGGATTCATCCGAAAAAATGACGTTTTGCGATTCGTGCACCCAGGTTCGTCGTTGAGTACACCATCGCAGACGCTCCTGTCTTTGATGCAGGGTCAAGGGTAACCGCAGCCATGGTCTCCGAGCTAATAGTCCATGCTGCTGCAAACGTCGTCGAACTGTTCGTGCAGATGGTTGTTGTCTTGCAAACGTCCCCATCTGTTGACTCAGGGATCGCGACGTGGCTGCACGATCCGTTACAGCCATGCGGTTAAGATGCCTGCCATCTCGACTGCTAGTGATACGAGGCCGTTGGGATCCAGCACGTCGTTCCGTATTACCCTCCTGAACCCACCGATTCCATATTCTGTTTACAGTCATTGGATCTCGACCAACGCGAGCAGCAATGTCGCGATACGGTAAACCGCAATCGCGATAGGCTACAATCCAACCTTTATCAAAGTCGGAAACGTGATGGTACGCATTTCTGGTCCTTACACAAGGCATCACAACAAAGTTTCACCAGGCAACGCCGGTCAACTGGTGTTTGTGTATGCGAAATCGTTTCGAAATTTTCGTCATGTCTGCACGTTGTAGGTGTCGCCACTGGCGCCAACCTTGTGTGAATGCTCTGAAAAGCTAATCATTTGCGTATCACAGCATGTTCTTCGTGTCGGTTAAATTTCGCGTCTGGAGCACGTCATCTTCGTGGCGTAGCAATTTTCATGGCCAGTAGTGTATATTCAGATAACGATATCATTTTATCATTTGGACGAGTACAAATTTCATCCCAGGTCATCGCTTATAAACTAGTCTTCAGCAAAGTGATGCTGGAATCATTAAGTGACTTTTTAAGTGCCCAACAAAGGTGCAAAGGTCCCACCGATGGTGTTGTCGAATTGGGGGGGGGGGGGGGGGATGCCCTACACGGGCCTTTTCTCACTTTTTCCACGAATGTAGCAATGTCGCAACCCCCTCCCCATTGTGCACAGTTCACACGAGGACGCAGAAAATAAGAGTTGAAAAAGCGTAAACACTCGTATCTGCTTCAGGCCACATTGAAATTTCATCGAATAGTTCAGGATGGTCCCCAACTGTTTCATCCTGTACGCCAGAGAAAATACTGCAGTACACCCCAAAGTGGGTAGATCATGACCAATGATGTTGCAGCCCCATAGCCGTTGCCTTAGAGAAGGGTTGAACTGTCCTTGGAGGGGCGGGGACGTCAGCGGTGTCAAAGACTATGAAGAACGATGCTCTATAGCGCATTTCACTGCAATCTGTCGTTTTCGGCCACGAAATATGTCAACATGAAGGCCTCAGAGGGACGAGTGATTCATTTCACGCATTTTATGACACCTCCTGTAGCCTTTTCGTGTCGGTTCTGAGGAACAATGTGCCGAAATGTATTCTTCGGCCACCCATAAGAAAATTGTGTGATTTCAATGCTGGACATCGCGGTTCCGTACCCTGTCGCAGAGGCACGAAGGGAGGGGTTGGTGTGACACGGCCACGGTGCTTTGGGCAAAATTGTGACAAATCTGTTACCAATGTGACCTTTTTTTCTTTTCTTCTTGTTTTGCGAGTGTGGACACCTTGCTGTTTGAAGTGTGCTCGAGCCACATGGCACCGTTGCAAAGAACCACGCTTCTGCACCATTACAGAGGAAGATTGTGGCCACGTCCGAGCAAATTTCGAAGTTCTGTCTAACAAAGGGAGTCTATGACGGGCTTTTAAAAAAGTGGCCCCTGAATTTCTTTGCGCAAGGTATTAACTCATTTGTAAAGCAATCATACGCCTGAATCTGTTTTATACATGGGAGTTCCAATCTTTAAAGAAGCACGGTTGGGGAGGTGGTTATATTGGTAGTTACTAATGCACAATTATATATCATTTTTCCACATTTTCACCATTGTTATCCAAGCATTTGTTGCACTGTTTAGCTAGCTTGTAGAAACCGGCATACAAGAAGTCACAGTCCTGGTCTAGGAGCCTCTTGATAACAGCGCACCAGCCAGCTGCAACTTTAATAGCCTGGAGAGATGAAAATCATCTGGTGCAAGATCCTCGCAATATGAGAATTTTCCAATACACTCTGTCGGAAACTCTAGAGCAAATCAAGTATAACCGAGGCCGTATACTGTCCGGTATTGCCGTCCAACGACAGGACACGTTTGGAAAGCAATCTCAATCGTATTCTCCGAATCGTTATGTGCAACCGTTCTAGATGGGCAAAAATATGTGGGAGCTGAAGAAGTCAACTACCAGCAGACGTTGTGAGTCTCAAAAAGGCTGAGACCATAACTCTCTTTGCAGATACCGTTGTTTTGAAATTATTACAGGGAGACGGAGTATCTCCCCTTAACATTGGTGCTTTATTCCACTCAAGTGCCTCATAATGCTTTCACGGTTCCTCCCCTGTCGATGCGGTATGGAAATGTAACACGAGTTCCAGAAAGGAAACCCCACTCGTTTGAGTTTATTTTCGCCTGACAGTTTGCGCAGTACCAGGCGAGAACATGTCTTGAGTTGGTCCAGTGCGTTTTTCACGACATCCGCTAAACAGCTAAATAGCAATGGTATAGATATGCGTATTCAAATACAGCAGAGTACGGTGCTTCGGTCGACAGCGCCTATGTAAGACAACAAGTGGATCGGTCACTCCTGCTACAATGGCAGGTTATCAAGATTTAAGTGAGTTTGAACGTGGTCTTAGAGCCGGCGCACGAGCGATGGAATACAGCATCTCCGAGGTAGCGATGAAGTGGGGATTTTCCCGTACGACCATTTCACGAGTGTACCGTGAATACCAGGAATACGGTAAAACATCAAATCTCCAACATCGCTGCGACCAGAAAAAGATCCTGCAAAAGCGGGAACAACGACGACTAAAGACAATCGTTCAACGTGACAGAAGTGCAATCGTTCAGCAAACTGTTGCAGATTTCTATGCTCTGCCATCAACAAGTGTCAGCGCGCGAACCATTCGGCGAAACATCATCGATGTGGGCTTTAGGAGCCGAAGGCCCACTCGTGTACCCTTAATGACTTCATGACACAAAGCTTTTCGCCTCGCTTGGGCCTGTCAACACTGACATTGGACTGTTGATGACTGGAAACATGTTGTCTGGTCGAAAGAGCCTCGTTTCAAATTGTATCTAGCGGATGGGCGTGTACTGGTATGTAAACTGTTCGCGTGCCGCCGTGATTAAAGTATATCCACTGCAAAGTAGCACTAGCCAAAACTGGCGGCGAAGCAACTGTGAACCACCACGGGTCTATAGACGACAAAAGTAAACGACAGCTGCGGAGATGTGTACGGGCGAACAGACGTGTAACTGTTGAGCCACTGACCGCCCACATGAGTCAACGGGCTACCAACAATGTCTCCTTTGCTACGTATGAATCTCCGCAGCAGGCGACCAGATCATACTGACTGCTGTTCGCTGGCGAAGTAGACTGGAATTTGCAACCCAGTACCGCAGCTAGACGTCCACTAAGTGACGACAGGTGGAATTGTCAGATGAATCACCTTATATGTTCCATCTGACAGATGGCTTAGTGTCAATGGCTCTGCAATAATCATCGTAACGGGTGAGGTGGAAGAAGGGGCGTTATGGTCTGGAGAATGTTTTCGTGGTATTTTCTGGATTATCTCGCCATTCTGGAAAGCATGATGGCTCAATGCAACTATGCACCTATTATTGGGGATCATGTCCATCGCTGCATGCAGTTTGATTTTTCCTCGCCACGACGGCATCTAACTGCAGGACAATGAGTTTGCAGTATTCTCCTGGCCACCAAATTCCCCAGATTTAAACCCAACCGGGAATCTGTAGCAGCACCTAGATCGAGCTGTTCGCGCCGTGGATCCTCAACAGAGAAACCTAGCGACACTAGAGTCTGCGTGGCTCCACATCTCGATCGGTATCGTCCAGAACCTCATTCGCTACTTGCCTGCACGTCCATGCTGGAAAATGTGGCTGTTCAGGCTTTCGACAGATGGTCACATTAATGTCACTGGACCCTGTATTTCAAGGTCACGAGCAGTGGCAATCTTCATAAACTAAACCTTCAAATGTCACATACCTTTACATCACTTAAAAGGCACACAGCTACAACGTATCTAATCAACAAGAAAAGTTTAACTTAATACTCTTTTTAAACAGGGGCCGAATTAAGAAGGGTGTTGGAATTCTGAGCAAGAGCCTCACTTATACTGGAGACAAATATACTGACACATACAGTTTACCAAAACATGCACTCCCGCTAAGAGGTGGCATGAAACCAGCCCAATACACAAACATGACGGAAGAGACGCAACTAAAAATGACAACGCCGTGATAAGCCAGAATGACAGCTCATATGGTTCAAATGGCTCTGAGCACTATGGTACTTAACATCTGAGGTCATTAGTCCCCTAGAACTTAGAACTACTTAAACCTAACTAACCTAAGGACATCACACACATCCATGCCCGAGGCAGGATTCGAACCTGCGACCGTAGCGGTCTCACGGTTCCAGGCTAAAGCACCTAGAAACGATCGGCCACACCAGCCGGCAATGACAGCTCAAAACAATGATGTTCATACACTTATCAACCACAATGTCTGGATAACAACGTCACTCAGATGCTGATCAACGACAATGTCTGGCTAACAACGGCGTTTAAACACTGATGGACGACATTACGTACCAGTCACACTGCTGCACAATCCCCTACCAGTAAAAGAACAGAATTCACAGTAAAGTACGGCAAACCGACAACAGCCGCAAATTTGGCGATTAGTGGCGTGGCAGCTATTTATCTCTTGCAAGTGCAGCGGAGAACCATGGTAGCATAAACCTGTCACTTTCGCTTTGATCCGTATCGTAACTTGAGAGGCGCAGCATTCACCAGGGCGCCGTACTCTGTACGCAGCACCGAGAATAGGAAACAGACAGCCTGCACTCGTTTCTGTAGTTTGGTAACTGCCTTCGTCGAACGTCCGTGACTGGAGTACACGGACTGGATGACTGCCGACCCACTCCAGCTGAAAACCTGTTCACTTCCTCGTCAGCAGGCAGAGTGCTCGCTGACACTCCACACCACCCGACAGTGCTTCGACTTCGTCCTTGGTCACAGATAACATCAGCCACACAGCACTATAACGAAGCGTTCTCTCACATCGACAGGTAGAGACGTTCCTGGAACGGCTCTGTTCCGACCCTTACAGCGTGTCTCCTACTACATTCTGTGTCTATCATGTCTAGTTGATAAGGACTTGTTGTATGCGATTTCCTTTACACACGTATTACACTTAATAAAGTAAATATGGCAGAAGTAAAGCTGTGACGACCGGGCGTGCGTCATGCTTCGGTAGCTCAGATGGGCAGTCTGCCGCCGGCAGTGCTGCGAGGCGGTCACGCGCCAGAGCGCTGCGGGCGAAGCGCGCACGGTGTGTTTGTGTTTACTTCGGCCGCTGTAAGTGCAGTTTTCCTTCTAGACCACCATGGCGCACAACTATCGGAAGAAGACATTACGTTTCAACTTTTGTTCCGACTTCGCCCGACCCAAGGCCCTGGAGGTAGAACGATTCATACGCGATGAAGTTAAAATACCACCAACGGATCTAATTGGTATCCACTTGTCCATAGTTAGCAGTACCGTCTACGTCAAAATGATCAACGATACGGCGTGCAACAAGGTACTTCAAGAGGCAAAACGTGGACTGCGCTTCTGTCATTCCGACGGCAACGTCGGACCCGTTACCGTCGATCACGCAGGTCTCGGCACACGGACGATAAGAATCTTCGAACTGCCGTTCGAACTACCTGCAGACGTCGTCATCGAGGCGCTCCGTCCCTATGGCAACGTTCTGGAACATGTTGCCGAACGATGGGTACAATTTCAGACCTATCCAGTTTTAAACGGTGTTAGACAGGTCCGCATCGAGTTGCAGAAACACGTGCCTTCCTATCTACGTATCGGAGGCTGCCGTGCCATTATAATGTACGACGGCCAACCTCGGACCTGTTCCGGCTGCGGGAAAGAAGGTCACCTACGGTCTGAATGCATTCAACGACGTGTCGCGCAGCTCCCGTTGTCGGAAGCGTCCGTCACACCCACGATGACCGCCCTACCGGTCACTTACGCAGCGGCTCTTGCCACGTCTACCGTTTCGTCCAGTCCGTCGCCCGGTCCTTCTGATCGGCACGTCCCACCGTCCCAGTCACCAACGGACGGTACAGACGTCCCACCTGACAACCTTGCTGCCGAACAGGCTCCCGCACCGGACGCTGAGGAGACCAGTACATCTTCACAACACCTGTTTGACAATTTCATTGTACCCACCGACGCCTTCGAACCAGGTCGACGCTCCTCCTTGCCGTCGTCCGACACTGAGGAACACGTGCGCAAACAACGCTCGCCACGTAGGCGCAAACGCCGTCGCCGTTCACCCACGGGCTCTCAGAGCGTTGCCACCCGCGACGACGAAGACGACACACAAGCAGCCGACATTTCCACGCAGAGGTCGGCGGACAACTTTCACGATGAACAAGACGTTTCGCAGGACGGGACCACTATGGAGGTCGCCACGCACAATGTAACGATCGGTGCGCCGGTTGAGACGCCTGTCTCCCCGCCGACAACTCCAGATCTCTCTCACCACGACGCAATTCCCATGGACATTGGACAGACCCACGGCACAGGAGCATGGGCCGACGACATTGAGGAAGGTACGCCCCCTCCTCCGGATGAGTTACCTCCGCCGGACGAGGCTGCCTGTTAACATCAAAAGCGAGGCATTGCAGCTGATGGGACGGGACTTCCTGTCGGTGCCCTCCTCTTACTTTCCTTGATGATGGTAGATGCGCGTCCACCGCCACTGAAACAAACATACCGGTTTGCCACACTGAACATCAACATGATCGGCACTGCACCCAAGCTGCAACTCCTATGTGACATGCTTCGGGCCTCTGACGTCGACGTCGCCCTTCTTCAGGAAGTACGCGTTGCCACACTACCACCAGTCTACGGCTACGACTCATACACGTCCACATGTGATCAATCAGGGCGTGGAGTGGCTTTCTACATACGCGAAGGAATCCCACTCACGGACACGACAATCCTTCCCTGTGGAAGAGGCATTGCTGTTACCATCTTCGACACACGCGTCATCAATATCTACGCTCCGTCTGGCTCCACGAACCGTCGGCAGCGGTCCACTTTCTTCGGACATGACGTGGCGCCCCTGTTTTCTGGACGCTATGATCGCCTTATCATGGGAGGCGATTTCAACTGTGTCCTCCATCCGCAGGACCAAGTACCTGGTTATTCGCCATGCCCGGCGCTGCTCACGTTAATCGAAGATTTTCATCTAGTGGACGTTTGGGAGAAAATTCATGGCAATAACCCCGGTTTTACCCATTATACAGCACATTCTGCGAGCAGACTGGACCGGTTTTATGTCTCTGCTCACCTCGGCAATGAAGTCGCCCAAGCTGAACGATGGCCCCTTGCATTTTCGGACCATTGCGCCGTCATTTGCTCCCTGGCACTGCCACCTCAGTCAGTGTGGCGCAGCAGAGGTTACTGGAAGCTTAATACGTCCCTCCTTAATGATCCACACTGCCGACAATGTATTGCCACTACATGGGCGTCTTGCGAAAGACGCCTTCCGCAGTACACATCCACGTTCCATTGGTAGCTCAAATGTGCCAAACCTGCGATCAGAAAGGCCTTCATGCAATGTGGCAAGGAAGCAGCAGCATGGCATCGAGACACCACAAATTTTCACTACGCCGTCCTCCGTGAGATCGATGCGCTCCCTCCATCACCTGACACCCACAGGGAACGACAACGTACTAAAGCTTGTCTCCTCTCTCTTCAACGTGCACGACTGCATGGTGTCGTGGTGCGTTCCCGACGACAAGACCTCCTCCACGACGAAACCCCATCCACCATCCATGCCGCATCCGACCATAGTCGTCGACGTCGGCTTTTCGTCCCCAACATCACGACCTCCGATGGTGTTCACCACACAACACAGGCGGCAGTCTTGTCCGCCTTTGCTGAACATTATCGCCAATTTTATGATGATGAACCGATGGCGACGCCCATTCCTGATGATCTCCGTCCTTCCCCTGATCGGACCCTCACCGTAGCGGAGTCAACGTCCATGATGTCTGCAATCACCGCAGAAGAGGTGGTAAATGCGATCAACAAAGGGGCCAAGAACAAATCACCCGGACCAGATGGTCTCCCAGTGGAGTTTTACCGGGCGTTCACCACGTTAATGCTTCCTCGCTGGACGGAAATGATTCATGAACTCTTTACTCCGTCCTTCCCAATTCCACCTGAATTCGTCACTGGCATTCTTCTACCTGTGCCTAAACCGAAGGGAGGGTCTCATGTCTCTGCATATCGCCCCCTTACACTACTGAATGCAGACTATAAAATCTATGCACGCCTCTTAGCAGCGCGCATACGCACCGTCTTACCTACGGTCCTTTCACCTGAGCAGACTGCACGTGGTTGTGGGGCCACCTTACAAACAGCCCTAGGAGAATGCCGTGACCTCATTGCACTGGCGTCGGTTTGTCGCCTTCGTGCAGCACTGGTATCCGTCGATTTCACGAGTGCCTTTGATCGCGTTCGACATCCATTCCTCCTCATGGTGGCGACACGTATGGGGTTCCCATTGCTTTTTGTCGATGCCATTCGCCGGTTACTCCTTCCCGCGGTCTCGATGGTACAAGTCAATGGGAGGCTTGTAGGACCGATTCCTATACGCCGCTCTGTGCGTCAAGGATGCCCTATGTCTACTTTACTATATGCCATTGCACTTGAGCCCCTCATCACTGGACTTACCTCTAGACTGCAGGGCCTCACTTTGCGTGACCACACCTTTCACTGTAGGGCTTATGCGGACGATCTCCTCTTTCTCACCTGCTCCTCCACGGAACTCAATGACGCCATCCAATGGATCCATCAGTATGGACGTCTTTCTGGTAGCATTCTTAATGTCCGTAAATCGACTATGATGCACATTGGGCGCGGCCTTCCGGATATGGTGCCGACCCCACTCCCAGTTAGTGCCACCCTTCGTTACTTGGGTATCGAATTTACGAGCTCCACACACCGCACAGTGGCTCTGGCTTACCGGCGGCTTTTGCAGTCGATTCGGCACCATGTCCGCGGTCAAGTGCACCGTAACTCAAACCAACTCCAACGTGTGTCCTATGTCAACATCTATGTCGCCCCTAAACTGGTACACGTCGCCCAGATCCTCCCAATGCCGTTATTCCTTGGCCGCCGCATCCAATCAGCCTTTGGATATTTCGTGTCAGCAGGGGCACTTTTCAAAGTCCGCTACAACACTCTAACACTGCCTCCTGCAAAAGGTGGCCTCGGACTCATCAACGTGCGGGCACGCTCTTCTGCACTCTTTGTCCACACTCTGTTGCGGCACTGGCAGGGGCCGGTCCCGTCTTTCACACGCAGTCTCTTAGATATCCTCCGACCAGCTTCTCTCGATCCACCGATCAATGTGGCACCTATTTCTCCATTATTGTACTACGTCGCCAATTGTTTCATAGAACTCAGCTACGTTCGGGCCGATCTTCCAGTCACCCGTCCTCCCCGTACTAAAGATTATTATCGTTTGTTTATGCTGTCCAACCCTTGCGACCCCATGGTGCTACAGCATCCTGACATTAACTGGCGCACGGTTTGGGGGTGTGTGCATGCACCCTTTTTACCGTCGTCTGTGTCTGCACTCTGGTATGTTTTAGTCTATGGAAAATTCCCGACTAATAGTCGACTTTATCGCATAGGACTGGCCACCTCCCCTCTCTGCCCTGACTGTGAGCTCGAAGACACCGACGAGCACCGTCTTACGTGCCCCCTGAAACAAAACGTATTGCTCCTCATCCAACGAATCGTGGGCTTTTACCTCCGTGCCCCGCCAATGACGGTAACCCCGGATTTCCTGTTGTTGCCCCAGACATTTCACTACCCTCTTGCTAAGCACCATACCCTAATCTGGTTTCGAGGACAGGCTTTAGAATATCTCTTTCGGAGAGGTCCGCATACAGTCCTTGACTTCTGGTACAAAGTTGTGACCGCGCATAGCACCCTCACCCGAAAACCATCTTACCGACAAACTTTTGCCGGTTATCTCCGCAGCGTCTTCCTTGACCCCCCTCAAAATTGGGGTGTACCATGCCTACCTGTCACATGATGCAACACCCTTATCCACGTTCTCATTCATCGACCAAAAACAAACACAATTTTTTTTAAAGAAAAGGAAGAAGACAGAATATGTTATATTTTGTTGTATTTAATGTTTTTCTTTTTTAATATTTTTTTTTGTTTAACTAACAGTCATTTGTACATTTTTAAATGGTACCTTGAAGAACTCTTGCATAGTGAATATATATGTACTTTTAGTTTGTTCAATACAAATTTTTAAACAAAAACAAAAAAAACAAAAAAAAGGTAAACAGGATATGTTCTAATTTGTTGTATTTCATATTATTCTAATAATTTGTTTACCTAACACTCATTTGTATATGTTTCACTGGTACCTTGAAGAACTTTTGCTTTGTGTATATATATATGTACTCTCCGTTTGAAAAAAAAAAAAAAAAAAAAAAAAAAAAAAAAAAAAAAAAAAAAAAAAAAAAAGATGCTAGAGCACTTGCCCGCGAAAGGCAAAGGTCCCGAGTTCGAGTCTCGGTCGGGCACACAGTTTTAATCTGCCAGGAAGTTTAATATCAGCGCACACTCCGCTGCAGAGTGAAAATCTCATTCTGTAAATATGTTGTACTGTTGTAATTACCAAAACAAGTCTGATGCCCAACGTCCAAGGGAGCAGGAAGCGAACATTTTACAACAGAAAACTAGTTGCTGTACATGGTAGGTGACTAGCACTATAGCAACTGATGGCCGCAGAGGCCGTTTTACAAATATCAACAAAACTTTTGCGTCACTCCGATAAGTCACACAGGTGAGTTGCTAATGTGACTGTTTCGCTGTTTCGTTACCGATCGAAAGGTCACCACTGGTGTATGTAAACAGTTACCATGAGCGCCACCTACAGGCAGGTAGATGCACTCAAATGGACTGCACCGTTTCAGCTGATAGTAAAGCACAAGCAGGCACTCATTGTAGACGTCTGTCGAACAGTAGAGTGAACACAATGGTTGCACCTGGGATTCACATCAGGAAAAAATTTTTTTGAAGGACATCACCTTTACGCCAGTGACTGTTGTATCATGTTACACGCTGAAGGCTTGTCAAGCAGGGAAGTTGCTCGACGTGTGCACCCAAGTCGCAGTGACGTGGTGCGGACATATTAACGGGTAATGTTGAGGACTAACACGGCACAGGCTGTCCTCTTTCTACAGATGCACTTGATAATCCATCTATATGGCTTTTCAGCCAAAGCAACAGTTCGGTCAGTTCTCCAGAACTGAATTCGATGTTCTCACAGGCTACGGGACGCCATGGATCACATAAAGCTGCCAGCAGACTATTGGATGTTGCGAATCTCCGTTAAGGAGGGGCAAGGCATCATGCAGAATGGACGCACCTAGGATTGACGTCTGGTGCTGCTGACGAATGAAATTCAGATCTGTTTGTACCCTGGCAATCGCAGACAACGCATGTGGACTTATTCTGGGGTGGCATTACATGGGACCACCGTGCACCTTTCGTGGTTTCTGAAGGCAGCCTCACTGGTCTGCGGTACAGGGACGTGATTCTCCACCCAATAGAGGAACCGTATCGCCAACATTTTAGTAAGTGATAATCTCCCATGTGAAACAGATGTTGTCGTTACACAATGTTTCTTTAATTTATTTTTTAATCCGGTCATACTGGAAATGAATATATACGAAAGCGTCGACGTCAGTTGAGACGGGGTGAAGTGGAGTGTGGGCTCCAGGACGATTGAGACGTGGTCCAGCGTGACTGGCGCCACCCAGTATATTGGTGGGTTCTGGAGGTTCGGTTGAAAACAACACAGCGTGTCTGTGTCGATGTTGCAGTAGTAGCAGTAGGTTTATCCATCCATAGATCTCCTTTTTACAAAGATATAGGACATTTCAAAGTGTTTACAAGTTAAGACCAATTTAAAATAAGCCAATTCGTATACACATAAATTTACAGACTTCTAGTTAGAGACAATCATTAGATTTACTCCTGGTATACAATGATTTTTCTTAAAAATAACTTATTAAATAATGTAATGCCACACTGTTCCAAATATCCAAATGTGTGTGAAATCTTACGGGACTTAACTGCTAAGGTCATCAGTCCCAAAGCTTACACACTACTTTACCTAAATTATCCTAAGGACAAACACACACACCAATGCCCGAGGGAGGACTCGAAACTCCGCCGGGACCAGCCTCACAGTCCATGACTGCAGCGCCTGAGACCGCTCGGCTAATCCATTTTCTGTACCGCAACTTCCCATTTGCTATCCTGAAAACCTGAGTCAGCATCCCTCTATAATGAGTGAGATGTTGAGCTCATAAAGAGGAAGAGGTGTTAGTATTGTGCTAAGCATAGCTTGGGGGTACGTTTTTCTAAGAAAGGAAAAAAGGAAGAAAAAACACAGTGTAAAGTTGTTATGTGGAATGGTGGAGATTTTATAATCATAATTACTATTTGTTTGTACAACATTTTTTATCAAACCCCTACTCTGTTTTATCTAAGTAATCCTCCAATGTATAAAATGCATTGCATAACAGGTACTTTTTAGCTGCCTTTTTAAATAAGTATATCTTTGCAATTTCTTTAATCTCTTTTGGTAATTTATTGTACAGTTTTATTCCTTGGTAGAAAATGCTGCTTTGAGTTTTACGTTTATTTTTTCTTGGTAAATGTGAGTTGCATCTAGCTCCGGTTCCATGGTCATGGACAGAGCTGTTTGTGCAGCAATTACCAACGTTATTTTTTATATGTACAACTGACTGGTAAATGTATTCAAGCGGAGCAGTTAAAATTCCCAGTGTTTTGAACAGATCTTTACAATGAGCTAGACTACTATTTTTGGTTATTATTCCTATTTCTCTTTTCTGCAGTTTCAAAACTGTGTTCCCACCGAGGGCTGCATAGCTAGCGGACCCGAACAGCGGCAACCCGCGACACACACCTACATGGTTGGTGGCGAGTTGCAACTAGCAGCCTGTGGATACAATAGTTAGTGTTGACAACCCCGTGCAATAGTTTAACAACATAAATTGTCTTATTCGACGTTTAAGCTAAATTTTCAGTTTCTGCAGAGGGAATATTGCAGAAGGCATTACCCAGGATAAAAATGGTACAGTGAAGGTAGTAACGGGTGCAGGTTCGAACTGAAGCGCTTAATACTGAAATTCATGTCTGATAAACGGTTTCTACACAACCACAAGAGTTGTTAGCTGAAAATTATGTACGTTCTGTTACCTATTGAACTGAAAATTTGCAATAATTATATTGTATTTAAGTCAACCAGGGACATGATGGATACTAGGAACATGGTCACAGCTTTCCATTGAAAATTCCTGGCAGATTAAAACTGTGTGCAAGACTGGGACTCAAACGTGAAACCGGTTCGGGAGTTGTGCTTGAATAACTGAGTCAGTCGAACACTCGTCCGCGAAAGGCAAATTTCCTAGGTTCGAGTCCCAGTACATCAGCAAATTTTAATCTATGGGAACCTTCAAATCACACACCGCTGCAAATTGTGATTGTTTACCTTGCAAGTATACCACTCAGCTTAGCCCGGACGATGTACCCTTTCTTCCGGCGTTGTTCCTCTATGAACAGTAGCACGGCTAATGCTGTTGATAGGAACTGTTTGAGTCAACAGTGTGGGGAGTGTGTCGTGTCTGGGGCGGGAGTAAGGACGCAAGGCACGTGTTCGTGTTAACCTGTTGAGTCCCAACATTACGGAAAAAATACTATTTTAATTTTTTTTAATTCATCTTTATTATCACAGTACGAAAGAATACAAGAAGAAATTGGCAAAAAGAAAACAAGCAAATATTTTAAGGAGGTGGTTTCATTTTAGAATTTAATTTTAAAATATTTCGCAGAATTAACATCTCTTATCATGGTAAGCAATGGATACGAGAAGAAATTGGCCAAAAGTAAACAAAGAAATGTTTTAAGGAGGTGGTTTCACTTTGGAGTCACTACTACATATAGTTTTCAGCCACCGGTCATTCATATGATACATGTGAAATCAATTTACCATTTTCCCTAGACTCAATCCCGCACTGGAAACTCCCATGAATTAATAATGCTTAAAACAAATTATAGTTCTAAATAACAATCGAAAATGGGCCAAAATATTTAATAAATCTGAATCAAAAGTAAATAGGCCTACTGTCCCAGTGATTTCATTTCTGAACCAGTCACAGAAGCAGTAGTAGTGACTCGAATTTACTTTACAATAACTTTTGACCTACTTACTTCCGTTGGCAATGATCTCCCCAATGCGATTAGTACAAAAGAGCATATGTCACTATTTCGTTCAGTCACGTAGCACAGTCCCCACATCGTGCTCTGAAAGCTGTAGATGACTGTTAGAATGTTGTACATTCGTAGTAATACCCGAGTATACAGCTAAATGTATTTGTCTTGCAATAGCATCGGTAGTTTCATTGGTATTCAAAAGATTAAAAGTATGGAAGCGGATATAATACAGTTAATTAGGGGCGCAGGGACGAAACTATATCGCCAATGACTTACGAAAAACGTATTCTGCGTTGATCACTTCAAACAAGTGGAAACATTACCGCTGGTATTGGAATTACGTGTATGAAAGGTAGAATTGTGATTTCAAAAATGTGCGTATAAAGCTATGAATCATAGTGACTGATATTTGATTGTTAATTCCAAAAGGATCATGAAACTTGAGCTGTTATTACTCAGTACTTTCGCAGTGACTAATAGTACATAGTCGACTTCAATTGTGATAGCATTGTTTAGGGCACGTGGTCATTGTTACAAACAAATATGAGCAATGGATGTCAGCTCTACTACTAATTAAACAATCTGTCAAAAAAGTCATTAAATTATGATAACAAATTACTATAAATGAGATTATAAGTTGTTAGTGGGTTATTTCCCTCCCCCTGCCCCTCCCCTCTCACGCCACAATCTCGAATCACCGATAACCTTTAGTTAAATTTGCAACCGCTAATTCCCCTTCTAACAATACCACCACTTGCAAAGTAGGTTAGAAATCAGATTAATAATGTTGCTCACGCAGCATATGTTCGCTTTATCGGGCAACAACGAAGTTATTGACTGTGGATGGTAACGTCAGAATGGAAATAATGAAGTCACTATAAAAAAGTAATTAATTTCGGCACTTATCTTGAATGGATTCCCACGTAGGTTTCGTCGAAGTTGTTATGGCTCATCTTGTTGACTCTAGGGTGATTCCACTTTGACTGCAAGAACGTCCAGATCTGTATTTTAGCAATATCTGAAGACCTACAAATGCTTTTTCAGGAAATTCTTAATGATCAAAAAATCCCAGATTGGAACAATGGTATGGTAGAAATAATTGTTGACTTGGTGTTCACGATTCACATTTTTATTAAACTTCTTGTAAATTCACGTATACTTCTTCTTAATTGTCACATCATCAAGAAAACAGTTTTGTATCAATCTACATGTATTTAATTTCCACTTTAACCGAATACAAGACTTGATTGTTCTTTTACAAAGCGAAATAACAACTTAACTTCTGCAAAGTGAAACAAAGACTGCTCTGTGCGCATTCGCCCCAAAACGGTTACAAGTAAGTCAAAGATTTTGACAGTCTCACAGAAACGAACCATATCACTGTAATATATCGATACATCGGAGTACCTATACATTAATAAATCCAAATGTGACTATTGTCACAAAAATATGTCTGTTACTTCGCAGAAATATAGTACGATGTTACTGGTATCGAGAACTGGGGTTGGAGTGCCGTAATGGTCACTTAAATAAAGAACCATTACACCCTTAAATATTGGACATATATGGGGTTGAAACTTACGAATCACATATTTGCGATGATAATATGATAGTACCTGAGTCAGTATTCGATGACTTATCACAGGGGTAATGATAGCCTTAGAGCTCTTGTTGACCTGCTTTCTGAACTAACCTCGTAGATGGAGAGAGATAAGTAAGAGCAGAAAAGAAAAACAGGGAATCGACAGCGCCCCCAGACGAGTACATGTGCAGCAACAAGGCACGACACAGCGGACAGCCCGCGCGCTCTTATCAGCGACGCTCCGGGACAACGTGGGGGCTGCAGCTCCGAGATAACGGCCGTTTTTATTCCGCGCGATATGGCGGCTAGTGTATGCAAACTGTCGGCCCTCCAGCGCCACTGCAGCGACGCGCTACGTTAGCCACGCGCACCGAAAGGCCGCCGGAATTTGCGCGTCCAGGCGCAGGCAAATGCCACCAGCGCCGCATTGGTCGGGTAAACACGATGTGTGTGTGTGTGTGTGTGTGTGTGTGTGTCTGTGTGTGTGTGTGTGTCTGTGTGTGTGTGTGCTAGGAAGTTTTTCTCAATAGCTAAACCATACCGGCATACATACAGTACTAACCGTCGTATCCACTGCAATCTGAAACTTACAACCCCTCCTCCCACCCCCAGGCCTCTCTAGTACATAACTTCTTTCTTTACTGCCACTGAATACTCGTTATGTGCGAGTGTATGCTTCTGAAGCCGCTATTACGTTTCCGGTTATGTGATCACGTAGCCATGTATAAAAAGCCAACGTTTCAGGCACTGTAGCAAGTGCATCATGAAGATTACGTATTTACTATTGGGCCAGTGTTGCGTTCGTATCTTCTATGGCATAATAACTTCGTGCTCGTAATGTCTGCTTCGGGAACGTCATTGAACTCTTACAAGTAGGGTTGAGATCATGCTAATTTGGTGGTTCACTACCATGCTCTTTAAAAGCTTTATCACGGCTCCCACCTTTGTTGTTTTTGTGGTCT
This sequence comes from Schistocerca piceifrons, assembly GCF_021461385.2. NCBI lineage: Eukaryota > Metazoa > Arthropoda > Insecta > Orthoptera > Acrididae > Schistocerca > Schistocerca piceifrons. The sequence goes on from NC_060141.1 coordinate 88,821,669, forward strand.
TCAGTCCTGAGACTGGTTTGATGCAGCTCTCCATGCTACTCTATCCTGTGCAAGCTTCTTCATCTCCCAGTACCTACTGCAGCCTACATCCTTCTTAATCTGTTTAGTGCATTCATCTCTTGGTCTCCCTCTACGATTTTTACCCTCCACGCTGCCCTCCAATACTAAATTGGTGATCCCTTGATGCCTCAAAACAGTCCTACCAACCGATCCCTTCTTCTAGTCAAGTTGTGCCACAAACTCCTCTTCTCCCCAATCCTATTCAGTACCTCCTCATTAGTTGTGTGTTCTACCCATCTAATCTTCAGCATTCTTCTGTAGCACCACATTTCGAAAGCTTCTATTCTCTTCTTGTCCAAACTATTTATCGTCCATGTTTCACTTCCATACAAGGCCACACTCCATACAAAAACTTTCAGAAACGACTTCCTGACACTTAAATCTATGCTCGATGTTAACAAATTTCTCTTCTTCAGAAACGCTTTCCTTGCCATTGCCAGTCTACATTTTATATCCTCTCTACTTCGACCATCATCAGTTATTTTCCTCCCCAAATAGCAAAACTCCTTTACTGCTTTAACTGCCTCATTTCCTAATCTAATTCTCTCAGCATCATCTGATTTAATTTGACTACATTCCATTATCCTCGTTTTGCTTTTGTTGATGTTCATCTTATATCCTCCTTTCAAGACACTGTCCATTCCGTTCAACTGCTCATCCAGGTCCTTTGCTGTTTTTCCATTCGTCGCTCCCACCTTACCCTCCCAGAAAAGGCCTGGCCAAACACCGCTGCGTAAGCGCGACTGCTCTACCAGCACTTCTGCCAAGCGTTCGGAGTGCAGCAATGAGTGGAGCCGAGGGGTGATGAGAAAAAGGACGGCTGCAACCGGACGCGTCTAGAGAACAGCAGGCTGACACTATTGTCTTAAATGAGATTTACGTTCTGAATTAGTAACACTTGCACTGTGCACTTGTCCAGAACAAAACAAAAAATGAAGAAGACACATCTTTCAATACTGAATAGGATTTGCCGGACTTCTCCCATCATTTAAAGTCCACGAAAAGTACTTAATATGCCATCCACTATTATGAACTGGAAAAACACTTGTCGGGACATTACAGTGCCAGCCACAAAAAGGATATGTTGCATTTATTCTTTGCTTATCGATCGCGAATGCTGGCTGCATTGGGGTTGATATTTAGGAACAAACCTGAGTGAAGGGTAAGTAGAGGGGTGACAAAATCTTTTTATGGTTCACATCACAAATTATTTGAATTCATTGTCTTAAGGTGCGAACAGAATCATTTGTTAACAGATATGGCGGACAAGATTGATGATTTTTTTTCAGCCATCAGTCTTCTGATTGCTTTGATGCAGCCCACAATGAGTTCCTCACTTGTGCCAACCTTTTCATCTCAGTTGCACTTACAACCTGCATCTTCAATTGTTTTTTGGATGTACACTACCCTCCACAATTTCGGAAACACCTAGTAATTGTAGACTATGGAAAGGAAATACAGTATAAAAATGCATTTTGTTGTTTTCCAAATCTTTATTAAGCTCAGATAATACACAGAAAGATGCAACAATTAAATTTTAGATTCCTCAAAATAGCCACCCTTTGCTTTCATCACTGCCTTGCGCTGCGTCAGTTTTGCCAAGGTTTCAGTTGCAATTAATCTCTATTCTTACTGCAGGATCTCCCACAATTGTGACCCACTCATGATTTCCCGTTTTCGGATCCTCTTTTCCAATTCATCCCATAGCAGCTCCATTGGGTTACAATCAGCGGATTGGGCCAGCCATTGCATGTTTTTCAATATTTTACGAACCTCTAGAAACTTCATATAGTTCTGACACAAGTGAGACGTGTGTTTCGGGTTGTTGTCTTGCTGCAAGACAAACCCTTTCCCAAGCAGACGCACACCAGATGTCTTAGTATGTCGATGGAGAATTGCATGATAATCCTTTTGGTTCATTTTTCCATCTATTTTCACCAAATCTCCGACTTCTTCCCTCCAAAGGATCCTCATACCATCACAGAACCTCCTCCATGCTTTACAGTTGAAATTACGAACTGAGGATTCAAGCGTTCGTGGGATAAACGGCGTAAAATTGACGGCGTTTACTTCTAAATATTTTGAACTTGGATTCATCAGTGAATAAGACTCTTTCCCAATCCCCCGCTGTCCAATGTTGGTATGTCTTAGCCCACTGAAGCCATTTCTTCTTGTTAACGGCGTGCAACAGTGGTTTCCTTGTTGCTACATGACCTCGGAGGTTGTTGTCTGCCAGGCGTCGTCTCACCGTTGACTCACTCACCGGTGTATACCTCGTTGCGTTTAGTTCAGCAGTCAGTTCACGAACAGTTTTTAATCTGTTACGTTTACTGGTCACTACGAAATACTTCTCTTGGCGATCTGGTATTTTCCTGGGTGCTCCTGAGTGAGGACGATCTCCATAGGAGCCTGTTTCTCGATGCCGGTGTATGGTTTTGACAACTTCGCTGATGGAAATAATCAGTTTCGTTGCTATTTGTCGGACACTATTGCCTTCTTGGTGCAAAGGGATTATCATTACCTGCGATTCATAAGGAATATGCCACTTTAGGGCCATTTTCAATTACTTTCGCGGCGTGTTATACCTTTACGCAAACGCAACTGCAAGTGAACAGACATGTAAACAGCGTACCTCTACATAGCCATACGGTCTACTCGCGCCACCTGGTTTGTTTAGTAGAACTGCTTGGATAGGTAACGTCGGTTTACATAAAACGGAGCAATACTAGGATGAAATGGCCCTGAGCACTATGGGACTTAACATCTGTGGTCATCGGTCCCCTAGAACTTAGAACTACTTAAACCTAACTAACCTAAGGACATCACACATATCCATGCCCGAGGCAGGATTCGAACCTGCGACCGTAGCAGTCGCGCGGCTCCGGACTATGCGCCTAGAACCCCTAGACCACCGCGGCCGGCTACTAGGATGTTCCAATATGTAAGTATATGTACAATAATTAAGTGTACAATACTGTACGTGTCATTATTAACCGTTATTTGAGCTTGTTATTCCGTATTCTAACCAATAATTCACGTAGATCACTTCCATCTTGCCCCGTTGTAATACGCAGCATGGTGTTTCCAAACTTATGGAGGGCAGTGTAGTCCAATCTCTGTCTTTTTAGCTCCATCTAGTATCACGACAGTTATACCCTTATGTCTTAACAGGTGTCCTGTCATCCCGTTCTTTCTTGTCTTCACACCGGCCGAGGGGGCGCAGTGGGTAGCATAATGGACTTACATTCGGCAGAGCGACGGTCCTGCACCCCTCTCCTTGTCAGTGTTTTCCACATATTCCTTTCCTCTCCGATTCTGCATAAAACCTCCGCATTCCTTACCTTATCAGTCCACCTAATATTCAACATTCGTCTGTAGCATCACATCTCAAACGCTTCGATTCTCTTGTGCTCCATTTTTCACACTGTCCATGTTTCACTACCATACAATACTGTGCTCCAAACGTACGTTCTCAGACATTTCTTACCCGAATTAAGGGGTATGTTTGATTCCAGTAGACTACTGTCGGCCAGGAATGCCGCCTTTGCCCAGTGCTAGTCTGCTTTTTATGTCCTCCTTGCTCCGTGCGCCATGTTTTGTTTTGCTTCCTAGTTGGCAGAAGTCCTTAACTTCATCCACATCGTGATCACCAATTCTGATGCTAAGTTTCTCGCTGTTCTCATTTGTGTTGCTGCTCACTACTTACGCCTTTTTTCGATTTAGTCTCAATCCTGTTCTGTATTCATTAGACTGTTCACTCTGTTCAGAAAGACGACATCCTGTCTTACAACCTTTTTAATCCAAGCACGTCGTTCATGATCTTCCACTCTTATGTTCCTTCTAGGCTCTTGTACTTATTCTATGTTACCCGTCTCCACCTATAGCTTCCACCAATTTTCCTCAGGATTTCGACCATCTTCCATCATTTGACATTGACGAACGCTTTAAACATGTCGCCAAATTCTATGAAGGCATCATCATGTTTCCTCACTCTTGCGTACATTTTCAACCGCAACGTCAGAAATGCCTCTGGTACCTTTATCTTTCCTAATGCCTTACTAATCGTCGTCCGTCACATCGTCAATTTTCTTTATATTCTTCTGTATTTTATTCTTGTCAGCACGCATGTGCTGTAAAGCTGAATGTGCGATAATTCTCGGACTTGTCAGCACCTGCAATTTTCAGAATTGAGTGAATGATGTTTTTCCGAAAGTCAGATCGTATATCGCCAGTCTCAGGCATCCTACATACCACTGTAAATAGCCATTTTGTTGCCACTTCCCCCATGAATTTAGAAATTCTGATGGAATTCTATCTATCGCTTCTGCTTTATCTCATCTTAAGTCTTCCAAAGCTCTTTTAAATTCTGATTCTAATATTGGATCCTCTATCTCTTCTACATCGACTCCTCTTTCTTCTTCTACCACGTCGTCAGACAAGTCTTACCGCACACAGAGGCCTTCAGTGTACTCCCTCCACCTACTGAAACGTCCCCTTAGAAAAATTATACATGACTGTGCCTAAACTGACACACAATATTTTTGGTGCAACGCAATCTGACTTTCAAAAATCCCTACAAAAGAATGGCCCTGACTAACATTAACCTATACGTTTCACAAATCACTTACCTCACAAAAATCTTCGTTACTCGAACTACTGCAATACAGCGAGCGCCACTACTGCCAGATAAATAAAAGATTCAAACTACTAAAGGCACTAACTACTGATAGGCATAGTTAGCAAATGAAAGATTTTGATAGAGAACAAACAATGTATTTATCTTAATAGCGTTCAAAAGTCATAATATATATAGCAGCTCATAACATCCATTCTTACAAATGTACTGTTTCTGATGAACACACGTCCAGATCATCCGCTCTCAAGGACCCGCCATCTCACTTCCCCACATCCACCACTGCTGGCGGCTCACCTCCAACTGCGCAACGCTACGTGCTGTTAACAGCCAACTGCCCAACACTACAATAGCAAATTCCAACAATGCCACCCAGCCACAGACTGCACACAGCACAGCCAGTGATTTTCATACAGAGCGCTACGTGGCGTTACCATTAAAAAAACCTAAACAGCCTACTTACATAGCCCCCATGCTATCCACAAAAAATTTTACAAATTGTTTTGGGCACTGGCCTATACATATTTGTTAAATTTTTTTCACAATTACAATAACAAAGAAATCAAATGCACACATTTATTGATACAATGTTGGTCAAAAGCTAAAATTTTCTCGCAGTCCATAAAGACAGTCCTGATCATTCATCACAGTAAAATTGCAGTGCTTTTTTGCTCAAAGTCTGAAAAGTAAAAGAAAATGCACACAGAAGTACTGGATTTCCATGAAGTCTTGAAGAAGTAGTGTTGTCCTTCCAACGGAAAAACAGTGCTGACTCTTCACATGCAACAGGTAATGGGCCACAACAGAGCAAACCCACAGAAGAGTCAGTCGAAGTTTTGAAGAATATTGGTAGGTAGGCCATCACAGAGCAGACCCACCGTAGTCCTGGTAGAGATTATTGTATTAGTGGGCTACCAAAGGTGCAGACCCACTGCAGTCCTTGTAGAAATAATGGTATTGGTGGGTCATCAAAGGTGCAGACCCACTGTAGTCCTTGTAGAGACAGCCAACAGCCATCTGTTGCGACTGTGCAGGTGCACAATCACCACCGAAGAGTCTTGCGGAGAAAATAGCAAGTCCATGAACCACCACTAGTGCACTCACAAAAATTTTTTTTGAAATGCCCCTAGAACCAGCAATGCTGTTATCCAGTCCCTTGCTGAATTATTAACACACGTGCAAACACTATCAGTCCCTACTTCTCACATGTTGTCCATATACTATGACCAACAGAAACGTGTGCAGTGAAATGGAACTTACAAGTTACTTAATTTGATGAACTGGTGTCAGATACAATTTTATAACATAAGAGTACAATAACAAAGGTACAAAATACATCATTAAAACATAATAATACAGATAACATTTGTAGTAAACAATAGAAATAAACATATACATCAATGTTACAACAATTGTGACATAAGTAAATACATAAAAGATCAGAATAACTTTTGAAACATCAACTTTACACATTAAAACAAAACAGAATAGAATAAATAATGTCTTAACATCTTTACAAAGGAAATAACATAGTATTTGAAAAATTCTACAACATGAATCTTATTAGCTAGACACATACAGACAGGAAAAACACAAATTCACATAGTGTAATAACACAAAATACAGGACAGGGTTTGTTTTCGGTGTAACATTTGTTACTGCAGTCCAACCCAAAACTTCATTCCATAGATCTTTCGTCTTATTTCAACATTTGTTTCCACCAAAAGAATCCTATCCAAGCATGCTTTCTGTATTTATATGTTCACATATTTCTTACCTCATTATTTATTTTCCATTATCTTACCTCATCATTTATTTCCAAGAAAATCCTACCTAAACCTGTTGTCCCTAAACCCTACTTTTTTGGTTCATATCCTCTTTCAAAATACTTTTTTGGCCAAACCATTTTTTTATAGCTTCTCAATGCATTTCTTCCAATTCATCACAACTTGTTCTCTTATATGGCCTACCCCATCTTAAGCTAACTTAAATCTACTGAGCTCAGATGCTAAACTAAGGGACGAGGCAATGCAGCAGCACAAAACAATTAACACAAACAGCAATGACAAAAAAAATGCAAATTAGCAAAGCAAGCAGCAATATTACAACTAATATAAGACAATGAGCAGCAAACAAGAAAAATAAATCAGTAGTAAAACTGGCTTAACAGAGTAATGTAAAGTGAAATTTAGTAGCACTATGCCTGGCAAACAGCAGCAGCAAATGAAATAACTTATATGTAAACATGACAAAGCTCAAGCAGAAAAAATGGTACAGTAAAAATGGCCATGTTTAATACGTATGTCACATCTTAACACTAGAGTGATGCATCACGATAACTTACTCTACCAAAAAAAATTACCAAGTAGTTGAAAAGAAAATTATGTATGCAGTTACTGTTATTAATCCCTTCTTATTGTTCTTTCCATTCCACGTGCTCCTTTTTCGAAGATTATGGATCATAAAATTATTTAATAAATCTGTTGGCAGAAAGTGTTCACATTAGCAAATGCACTTAATTTTGTTTTATAAAACCAATGCTGCAACACAGCTGGAGATCTGATATTAAACAAAATGAGCAATCTCTCAACTAGAAACACAATAGATGTAAAATGTTTCTCATCATTTTATTAGGCATTTTAGTAAATATCATAAATTAAGAGCTCCACAGTGCAATCATATGTTTTCAAGTTTGAGCGTGTCGTATTTGCGATGCTTTCGACAAAGAAATGTCAATCGCGAGGATATTGCCCTCTTTTGTTTTTTCTCCACCTAATGGCTTTCTTTTGTCAGACGACTATCTCTCAGCTGGGCGCCCAAAACGCATTACGTCAAGGATAATTACCTTTCTTACTGAAATATTTACGACAGCAGTTTCCGCTACAGGGGCAGTCTCATATAAAAATATTTTCACTGGTTGAGAATTTGCGTTACAAATGCGTAGAAAATAAAATCCTATAAATATAACAGTGTCCAAAAAATTTTCAACGGCATTGTGGTACATTCACGCAGTTACACAAATTTCATAACTCTTAAAGTACGATTCTTGGTTTCCAACATTCTTTTCCACAAATCAGAGTCCCTAACCACTACTCATTATTCATATATGTATTCGTCGACACTTCTTCAATATTTCATCAAAATAAATACATAGCATAATCAAATTCCTCATTTACGGTAGCATCATCTTATTGATCATAAACATACCTCAACAGCATAATACACATCGTCGTCGTAAAAATAACATCATAGCACCTCAGTCAAATCTCAGAAACGTCGTAGCTTTCTGCAATAATGTCAAAACCTAAAAAAAATTCTCTGCTCATTTCAATAGTGTCATCTACCTCAAACGCACTTTAAAATCATGCTCCCTTCCAAACACATCATTCAAAGCTCTCATAGAATCACAATGGTTCCGAAAAAATATGAACAATTCACAAAGTACAGATAAAATACAATTTCGTAAGTGTGAAGATACCCAACTGTGTAATTGCGTAAACATGTGTCACTGATGTAGTAAAAAAATGTTTATCTCTCAGTTAAATCATCAGATAGCTGTGTAATATGTGTTAGAGAAATATGGTACCAATGTGTAAAGTTGTATAAGCAAATACCATATTAGATAGGGCTCCTTGTGCTTGCCAAACACATGGTACACAAAGTAAGCGTGTACCCCGCTGAGGATTAATGTAATTATACCCTCAGGTGTTACAGATTACAGCAATGGAATGAAATGTATCACGGAAAACCTTTGTATCATTGTACTTCAAATATCTTTAAAAATAAATGTTTTAAGTACAAAATTGATCACTCAAATACGTGTACTGTAGCGCTAAACTGTGCGTCTTGTTGTAAGATAATCTCTGTGGAAGTGTCGTAGTTATCGTCCTCCGAAAGCTAAGTTCTGCAAAAGTCAATGTACTTACCTCATGATAAACAAAAGTGAAATGCTTTGCGTATAGATATCTTAGTTATTACGCTTATTGCCGTGATGAAGAAAGTACTGTGCTGTAACGTATTGTTGTGCTACAGAAAAGGATGTCTCCCTGTAGCTATACCACAAAAGTTACTACTAAAACATGTTTTACTTTCCAGAAGAATCCAGAAAGCTGTGCAGATATAAAGCAGATACAGCACAAAAGCAACAATGTAAATTGTGTCACACATTAGTAGCATCGTGATATAGTCGTGTAGCTGTCAAATAAACTAACCTCTGTGTCATCTGGTATCTCTTAGAAAGCACTTTAAATCCAGAATGTATTTTCAGGTAAACCAAAATGCTGCAGTAAAATCTCATTAGCAGTACTGGTATATGTTCTAAGCATGTAAGCCTTATAGTCGTTACGCAATCGTGCAACTAACAAACAAGAATGTACACACACAATAACACTGTTTAGTCTGTTCAATATATCAATGCATTCGTAATTTCTATTTAAATAAGTTCTCTTGGTTCTTGACTGGATATTTAACTTCAAACATTGTTGCATGGTAACAGTTTCTAAGTCTCACGAAGTGTACTAAGTAAAAAAAGCAGATTATCTCTCAATAAACGGTTTTACATGTGAAATGTGGTGCAATCTTTTACTCTTCATAGTACTCAGAGTTTCAACTTGAACGCAATTATCATGCGGTATACGTCGGTAAAGAATACTGGAATTTTTCTCAAGGTTAGCGTCCACGTTATTTTTCTCTGAGCCAGCCGGCGCATACGGCTGCCTGCAGTGCGAGTCATTGTCTGTCTCTTTGTTGGCGCGCGTCGTCGTCCACGTTATTTTTCTCTGAGCCAGCCGGCGCATGCGGCTGCCTGCAGTGCGAGTCATTGTCTGTCTCTTTGTTGGCGCGCGTCGCTATTGGGATTAGGAGTACAAATTCACCTTCCCGAGAAGGCCCTGCTCTGTTTGAATCCCGCCAGTTCTGATGCAATTCAGGTCTGTCGTTACGACCATATCGTCTGTCGTCATGTCGGTAGATTCCATAGTTTCTTTCTTGTCAGTCACTTGGTGGAGAATTTCTCCCTGAATCGTAACTGCACGCTGGACCGTTGCATCTGAAGTTATTCTGTACCCCTTGATAATAATTATTTTGGTTCCCATATTGTCTGTTTCTCTTATTGTCTCTGTGATAGTCATTACTGCAGAGAGGTGATCTTTCCCTGTAATTATTACTACTCTGCCAACGGTTGTCATACGTGTGGTGTCAGTTTTGGTCACGATATACGTTGTGAGAATAGCCTTGTCGTGTATTATTTCTGTCATCACGGAATTGTGACAGATGTGAACTGTAATTGTTGTGCTCCTGTTTTCGCGTTCCGCGATTGTCAGTGTCAATTTCCAGTTCTTGTAACAGTCCCTGAAAATCTTCAATGTTATCTTTGCAACGTCCTGCCAAAATAATATTTCTTAAATGTTCAGGCAATTTCATTAAGCAAATGCGGATGAGTTCTGAAGGGCTGTATTGGTTTAAAAGATATTGATTCTTATGCAACATGTCTTCAAAATATTTGACAAGACTGGAAAATTCAGATTGTTCAAAGTGTTTCATCATCATGATGCTATGTTTTACTCGGTCTTGTGTAGCTTGAGACCAGTATGCTGAGAGGAACGCATGATAAAATTCTCCTTCACTGTGGCAATCGTGAAAGACCGATCGTATTCTTACAGCTGGTTCATTCTCTAAATAGCCACACATAAATTCTAATCTGTGCTCTAATGACCAGTTGGGAGGAAAACAATGAGAGAATTGATGGAGCCACGCTTGTCGATGAATGTCGTTGCCAGAATTCTTAAATGTTTTAAATTTACGTGTAGTAATGAACAGCTTATAGTCAAAATCATCATGTCGGCGAGTAGCATATCGGTCATTCTTACGTCGTTTCGGCGGTTCCATTTCAAAATTCGGTGCACCTTGCCAATTTCTTTCATAATTTCCGAAATGTCCTGTGTTATTATTTTGTGGTTGTTTTGTGTTCCGTATTTCTATGTCCCTCTTTCTGTACTGGAGCGCGAGTGTCCTCTGAAATATGTAATTCTTGTATTACTTGTGCCAACTGATCTTGTACTTCCCGGATTTCTCTTTTGTACTGTGTATTGACTTGATTTTGATTTTGTTTGAATTTTCTAATTTGTTCATAATCTTCAGTGTCCGTGAAGGCTACAGATCTTGTGTCATTCAGATCATCATCTACCTTTGTAGATAAGTTAGTGAACTGATCTGAAAGTTCGGCTACTTTATCCGATAGTGACATTATTTCCTCTGTGTGTTTTTCTGAACCAAGTTTCAGAGTGTCCATTTGTGTTGGAATCGTATTACTGTGTCCTTTAAGTTTTCCTGAGTTTTTGCAAGTTGCGTAACCGAATTGGTAGATGCAACTGAGTCAATTTTAGCTTGCAAGGTGTCGTGATTTTCATGAACAATAGTTTGCAGTTCTTTTATGGCTGCTTCATGATTCTGTAATGCATTTTCATGACGCGAAAAAATAGGTTGGAAATGCTCACAAATTTGTGTTTTACGTCATTACAGACTTTTTGACATTTCGATTCAATGTTATGTAACTCAGTAGTTAAATCTTCACGTGTTTGTTCAAGTGTGGTGTCTAACTTCCGAAGATTTTGTTCCATTGTGTCTAACTGTTGCTGTGTTTGTCTTTGGTGTTGTTCCATTGTGTCTTTTGAAGATTTTGTTCCATTGTGTCTAACTTTTGAAGCTTTTGCAGTGTTTGTCCCATTTGTTGTATTAATTCTAATAACAATGCACTGGTGTCGGAAACATGTTCCTCAGTGCTATTCGGCAGTGCATTTGAACCGGCAATATTGGCATTTTGAAAAGCAGAAAATGTGTCTTGATTTATTTGAGAAAATGGTGAGGACGCAAAACCTGAATCTACAGTATTTGCAAGATTATGTCCTGTCATTTCGGAATCCTGAGGGGAGCTGTTGCCGACCGATCGATCGATAATGCTTCCCTGCTTTCGTCTTCACTGTCATTTCTCAGTTTACTTTGGAGCCTAGTATTACGTTTTTCACACGCCATTATTGTCACAATATTTCACACGACAACACAGAAAAACACAATTTGAAGAGCAAAAATAAGAGAACACATTAACATAGCACTGAAAATAATATCTAGTTAATTGCAAGCGCAGCTGCGAAATACTTGGTTCATATCTACATGCATGCCACAACAACAATGAAAGACTGCAGCTACAAAGGAGATTCTCTCTGCAATTACGCGCTAGCAATAAACAATAGCTACACTAATTACACAAACTACAAGAAAAAAATCAGGAGATTCCAGTGAGGTATCCTTGGCTAAGGGTCGACAAATGAAACGTCCCCTTAGAAAAATTATACATGACTGTGCTTAAACTGACACAGAATATTTTTGGCGCAACGCAATCTGACCTTCAAAAATCCCTGCAAAAGAATGGCCCTTACTAACATTAACCTATACGTTTCACAAATCACTTACCTCACAAAAATCTTCGTTACTCGAACTACCGCAATACAGCGAGCGCCACTACTGCCAGTTAAATAAAAGATTCAAACTACTAAAGGCACTAACTACTGATAGGCATAGTTAGCAAATGAAAGATTTTGATAGAGAACAAACAATGTATTTACCTTCATAGCGTTCAAAAGTCATAATATATATAGCAGTTCATGACATCCATTCTTACAAATGTACTGTTTCTGATGGACACACGTCCAGATCATCCGCTCTCAAAGACCCGCCATCTCACTTCCCCACATCCACTACTGCTGGCGGCTCACCTCCAACTGCGCAACGCTACGTGCTGTTAACAGCCAACTGCCCAACACTACAATAGCAAATTCCAACAATGCCACCCAGCCACAGACTCCACACAGCACTGCCAGTGATTTTCATACAGAGCGCTACGTGGCGTTACCATTAAAAAAACCTAAACAGCCTACTTACGCTATCTGCTCTCTCCTTTGCATTTAACAGTGGAACTTCCATTTCACTCTTTATGTTACCTCCCTTGCTTTTAATTTTGCCGAAGGTTGTTTTGACTTCTCTGCATGCTGAGTTACTCCTTCCGATAATCATTTCTTTCTCGATTTTTTCGAATCTTTCATATTTTAGCTTCCCTTTTACAAGATTTTCGTAAGATGTTAACCCAAGATGAATATCCTCGAGTGCACACGCAAGCTGATAAAGTTATTTCTGTGTTTGGTTCAGCACATCTGAGCGAACTTTATTTTCTGTTATGAAACTGAAAAATTTCCTCCAACGAAAGGTTCATTAGATTTTAATCTGCGTGAAGTCCATGTGTTTAAATGTGTTATGAACCATAGTTACAGATACATATTATGATAGCTTCAGTCCGGAACCGTGCGACTACTATGGTCACAGGTTCGAATCCTGCCTCGGGCATGGATGTACGTGTTGTCCTTAGGTTAGTTAGGGTTAAATAGTTCTAAGCTCTAGGGCACTGATGACTTCAGATGTTAAGTCCCGTAGGGCTCATAGCCATTTGAACCATTTTGAGCCATATTCTAATATCGAAATGTGTATAAATTTTATCAGCGTAACAACTAAATGTGAAATGCGTGCACGTAAGGTTTTTTGTGGTTTGCTCTCTTTATTACAACTATCTAATGTACGATACTTACTTAATCAAGTAATTAAATTATGGTCAGAATCCATATTTGCCCCTTATTACAGTTTAAAAGCAGGTTCCGAAATCTCTGTCTCACCATAATATAACCAATCTGAAACCTTCCAGTTTCCTTGTCGAAAGGATTCGATTAGGTCCCTTACGTGGTACGTAACATAACTGTTGTGATTTCTGCCCGTCGCTACTCTGTGGTATCAGCAGCAGACCCCGGGGAAGGAGAAGCATCTCGATGTATTTATTTCAATTATATAAAAAAAATTAAAAATTCTGCATTACTCCTACTCTCCGCATCCTGCGTGAATAAACGTACCTTCATTCCTACTTTCCACTGCCTGTGTATCTGTGAAAATGATATGTTTTAAAATGAGTTTGAATGTGATCTTTGGGTGAAGAGTAGCTTTTCTGCTAACGTAGGTTTGCCAGCCCAGTGAGAGAAGTTAACATGCACAGTTCTTTGGGGCTTTAGATAAAAAGTGTTTTCACGAAGTTGGTCAGAGCTTCTTTGTGGCACCTTTCCCGCTCTACGGCTGGGACCGGCCAGGGAGCAGAAATCGCTTGGAAACGGTTCTTGCGGTCAGTGGACCAGATGAAACAGATTGAGATACTCTGCACTCTTTATTTTGTACTATGTAGGTGTTCAGTTTCCTATTTCAGTGCGTTTTTAAGGTGTTTAATCGGTTTTCTTTCAGTGCTTGTATTTTTGACGATGTTTTAAATTTTAAGATCTATGCGCATTAAACATTTAGGAGAACTTTTCATTATTATACCTAATCCCGCATTTCTCCTATTTGATTTTGAATTTATAATCCTGTGCTCACATTACCAGAAATCCTTTCCAGCAATTAACATGTGACTAGTTTCAAGGTATTTTGATTTTGTACTTATAACCATGTGCTCAGGTGACCAGAAGTCCTTTTAAAGCATTGACATACGACCAAAACTTCGTGGGATTTTGTGATATTTTGGTTCGAAACGCCCTTCTGATAGCTTAAGCTCAATTACACACTATGAGTAACTGTACTAAAAGAGGGGATTCGAAACGTATGACAGACTTTTTTTATAAATTTAGCGACAGTTTGACAATCAAAGACGAAAATCAATTTTACAATGATCAACAACCTCTTTCTGAGATAATAAAAGCAAATTATGAAGGCGTGAACTGCACAAAATATTACTACGTATCAGAGCGGAAAATTTCTGCTCCTTTACCGCCGAAAGCACGGTAATAATGACGGAAAGACGGCCGTAGAGCAAGATTGCACAAATTATCGATGTGGCATAATCCCCACCACAGGAGCGACATGTTCTTCCCCTCTTCCCTCGGCCCGTAGTGACACTTCGCCGCGCTTGCGAATCCCTTTTAGATTTTCGCTTTTTAAAAGAAAATTTTAGCGAGGCCAGCAGTTGCGCGCGCTCACACTCACACTTACACACACGTGTGCCCTACTAAAAGGCAAACACGAACGACGTGGTGCTACTCGTGCGCGCGGCCGCCTGCTGCCTACATTATCTCCCATTAGCCGTAATGGGGGTGGAGGGGGTGGGTTAAAAAAACGCGTAATACCGCCTGTATTGGCGAGCCGACGGCGCTGTCCGCCGCTATTTCTGAGGGGTGGCTGCCGGGCTGGCGGCATTAATCCGCGCCGACACGTAGTTTAGGGGGAGGCTGGGTCACCGGCGGTTTTAGGAGGAATGGGCTGCGCTGCTGGGGGGATGGGCCGGTTGGTCCCCTGTTGCCTGATACATCGTGACCGCTGAGAGATGGCGGCGTGCTTGTTTTACACGCGCTGAGTCCGCAGAATACGGAGTGCCGCTGCCGCACTTTCCACACCAGCACTATCGCGATGATCTCACACGTGCATTTGCTTCCCTCTCTCCCGTCTTTCTCCGTCTTTTTCGGCCGTTCCAATTGCTGTGGCCTTCTCCACCAGACATCACGGCGCCTACAGTATCAGCAACCAAACTGACAGCCTGCAGCCGCGGGTTGCCCGCCTCGCAGGAACACCGAAGCGCTACACAACCGACAGGCAATATTGATGAACGGCCACAGCAACAACCACCACAACAATACCACAGCAAAGACACCAGCGGCCACCAGGGGCCACTACCGGCCCACGTAAACATAAGGAAGAGGTCGCTGCAGATCCCGGAGCTATTTTCACACGTCAAACCATGTATGGAAAATAGTTCCGAGGTACTCATCCGCCGAAGCGCTATAAAGGCCGGCGCTCGGCCGCACATCGGCAGTTCATCGACCGCCAGAAGACTTGGACAGCTGCCACCCAGCAGCCCGGCTTGGATCTTCTCGCTGATCTCTGGATTAGGCTTGGTATATCGGAGAAGTCTCTCGCGGAGACTAGTAGGAAATTATTTCAGTTGTTTTCCATCTTACTCTTGTATGTAGTTGTGACTCGAAGACGGATCACTGTTTTGTGTTGGTGTTATACTTGCAGAATTTGTTTTGGTTAATTGAACAGTCCAATAAATTGTTTTCGGACTTTCATCGTTAGTTTCTTCTGCTTACGCAGACATAACACCAATGAAAAAACTTCAACCCAGGATTCATATATGCACTACCCTAAGGTACTGGTCCAGTCCTATCGACAGGACATATCTGATCACCAATACAGTCTGATGGTTTGCTTAGGATCCTGAGGTCTACAGGAAAGAAATGCAGAAAGACTTGAGTAAAATTTAAACGCGATGTAACGAACGACTTTTAAACGTGGATAAATGTGCTTGATCTGATCAAAAGAATTGGTATGCCTATTAGTGGATATTAATATGGGGTGTCTCTATCATTTGACTTCCTGACGGCTAGAACTATGCTAGGAACATACTTCTAGATAAGCTCGAGTACTGTGGTATGAATGGGACAGCTCTCAAATGGTTTCAATCATACCTAACTGGAAGAGTGTAAAAAGTGGAAATAAGCAGTTCACATAATATACAAAAAACTGGTGATTTCTCAAACTAGCGAATAATGAAGAATGGCGTGCCGCAAGGTTCGGTCTTGGGTCCTCTGCTGTTCTTAATACATATTAATGACATGTCACTCTATATTCACGAAGATGCAAAGCTGGTACTTTTTGCCGATGATACAACTATAGCTATCACACCCAACAGATAAGAATTACCTGGTGGAATTGTAAACGATGTTTTCCAGAAAATCATTACGTGGTTCTCTGCAAATGGGCTTTGACAAAACACAGTACATACAGTTCCACTCAGTAAATGGAATTACACCAATAATAAATACAGACTTTGATCAGAAATCGGTAGCTAACGTAGAATATTCAAAATTTATAGGTGTACGCATTGATGAGGGGTTGAACTGGAAGAAACACACTGGAGATCTGCTGAAACGTTTGAGTTCAGCTACTTATGCTATTAGGATCATTGCAAATATTGGCGATATACATCTCAGTAAATTAGCTTACCACGCCTATTTTCATTCTCTGCTTTCGTATGGCATCATATTCTGGGGTAACTCATTATTGAGTAAAAGAGTGTTCATTGCACAAAAGCGTGTAATCAGAATAATTGCTGGAGCTCATTCAAGACCATCCTGCAGATACTTTTTTAAAGAGCTAGAGATCTGCTATGTAGGCTCACAATATATCTATTCACTTATGAAATTTGTTATTAACAATCCGAACTAATTCAAAAGTAATAGCAGTGTACATGGCTAAAACACTAGGAGAAAGGTTAAATCTAACTTTGGCTCAGAAGTGGGTAAATTATGCTGCCACAAAATTCTTTGGTCACCTAACTAATAGCATCAAAAGTCTGACAGATAGCCATATACACTACTGGCCATTAAAATTGCTACACCACGAAGATGACGTGCTACTGACGCGAAATTTAACCGACCGGAAGAAGATGCTGTGATATACAAATGAATAGCTTTTCAGAGCATTCACTCAAGATTGGCGCCGGTGGCGAAACCTACAACGTGCTAACATAAGGAAAGTTTCCAACCAATTTCTCATACACAAACACCAGTTGACCGGCGTTGCCTGGTGAAACGATATTGTGATGCCTCGTGTAAGGAGGAGAAATGCGTACCATCACGTTTCCGACTTTGATAAAGGTCGAATTGTAGCCTATCGCGATTGCGGTTTATCGTATCGCGACATTGCTGCTCGCCTTGGTCGAGATCCAATGACTGTTAGCAGAATATGGAATCGGTGGGTTCAGGAGGGTAATACGGAACACCGTGCTGGATCCCAACGTCCTCGTATCACTAGCAGTCGAGATGATAGGCATCTTACCCGCATGGCTGTAACGGATCGTGCAGCCATGTCTCGATCACTGAGTTAACAAATGGGGACGTTGCAAGACAACAACCATCTGCACGAACAGTTCGACGACGTTTGCAGCACCATGGACTATAAGCTCGGAGACCATGGCTGCGGTTACCCTTGACGCTGCATCACAGACAGGAGCGCCTGCGATGTTGTGCTCAACGACGAACTTGGGTGCACGAATCGCAAAATGTCATTTTTTCGGATGAATCCAGGTTCTGTTTACAGCATCATGATGGCGTATCACCCGGCGTGATGGTATGGGATGCCATTGGTTACACGTCTCGGTCACCTCTTGTTCCCATTGACGGCACTTTGAACAGTGGACGTTACATTTCAGATGTGTTACGACCCGTGGCTCTACCCTTCATTCGATCCCTGCGAAACCCTACATTTCAGCAGGATAATGCACGACCGCATGTTGTAGGTCCTGTAAGGGCCATTCTGGACACAGAAAATGTTCAACTGCTGCCCTGGCCAGCACATTCTCCTGATCTGTCATCAACTGAAAACGTCTGGTTATTGGTGGCCGAGCAACTGGCTCGTCACAATACGCCAGTCACTACTCTTGATGAAATGTGGTACCGTGATGAAGCTGCATGGGCAGCTGTACCTGTACACGCCATCCAAGCTCTGTTTGACTCAATGCCCACGCGTATCAAGGCCGTTATTACGGCTAGAGGTGGTTGTTCTGGGTACTGATTTCTCAGGATCTATGCACCCAAATTGCGTGAAAATGGAATTACATGTCAGTTCTAGTATAATATATTTGTCCAATGAATACCCGTTTATCATCTGCATTTCTTCTTGGTGTAGCAATTTTAATGGCCAGTAGTGTAGCATTTAAAAGGAAATGAAAAGAATTTCTTAATGGCAGCTCCTTCTACTCATTAGATGAATTTTTGAATATAGTAAGCGGGTAATTTCTCCAACCCTCACCAAAAACAAAAACAAAATTGAAAATATTAAGTGTCATGTAATATTTTGTGTAATTTAATATCTTGTAAAGACACCTTTCATTAACCTGACACGTTTCATATCATTAAGAAGTGTCGTATTCATGATCTACGTAACAAGTACTAATCTAATCTAATTGAGGTCGCTGAATCCCTCTGGAGGAATGACAGCCAATTCTTTCTCAAGAGGCGTAAATACGGTGGTGATGTTGGACACTAGATTCTGGAGCGAATTCGACAATCTCACTCATTACAAAGGTGTTCCACAGGGTTCAGGCGGGGACTCTATACAGGCCAGTCCATGTCACGAATGTATGACAACGTGCATTGTGATGCTGAGACAAACAGTCCCCGCCTCCGAATTGTTCCTCTGCACAGTGCGCAGTGCTGCAAAACGTATTCATATTCTTCCACATTCGCCTATTTCTTAAGCTCAATAAGGGGACCAATCCCTAATCAATAAGAGAGCTTCTTCCTTTTCTTGCTGTTGGGACTACTCATACTGGCAGGTAACGCTCTACAGGCTTCCCCAAAGCCAGACCCTTCCTTCGCGTTGCCACAGGCTATACCGTCGATCATCACTCCAAATCATTGGTTCCCAGTCTTCTACTGCCCAGTACAGCCGCTCTTTAGACCACCTCCAGCGTCACTTATCACTGACTACAGGAATGGATAACTTATGAGCTCGAATTTAATTTCCCTACACACAGTATTCTGCTAGGTCGACAGTTGGTAGCACTTGGGGACTCGCAAGTGATTTCTCCCTCTCATTACATACAAGACACCATTCTTGTGAAACACAACTAGCCCTTTACATACTCCAAGTGTTGAGTACTACTGGCAAGGGATTTCAAATTGATTCCGTATTTCTAAATTTTCAGAAGGCTTTTGACGATGTACCACACCAGCGGCTTGTAGTGAAATTGCGTGCTCATGGAATATCGTCTCAGTTATGTTACTGGATTCGTGATTTCCTGTCAGAGAGGTCACAGTTCGTAGTAGTTGACGGAAAGTCAACGAGTAAAACAGAAGTCATTTCTGGCGGTCCCCAATGTAGTGTTATACGCTCTCTGTTGTTCCTTATTTGTGTAAACGATTTAGGAGACAATCTGAGCATCGATCTTATGTTGTTTTCAGATGTTGCTGATGTTTATTGTCTAGTAAAGCCATCAGAAGAACAAAACAAATTGTAAAAATTGGCATTTGACCCTAAATAATGAGAAGTGTCAGGTCATCCACATGAGCGCTAAAAGGACTCCGTTAACTTCGGTTACACGATAAATCAGTGAAATTTAAAGGTCGTAAATTAAACTAAATACCAAGGAATTACAGTTACGAACAACTGAAATTGGAGAGAACAGAATGAAAATGTTGTGGGTGAGGCAAACCAAAGACTGAGATTTATTGGTGAAGCGCTGAGAAAATGTAATAGATCTACTAAAGAGACTACCTACGCTACGCTAGTCCGTCCTCTTTTGGAGTACTGCTGCGCGGTCTGGGATCCTTACCAGGTAGGATTAACGGAGTACATAGAGAAAGTTTAAAGAAGAGCAGCACGTTTTGTATTATGGTGAAATAGAGTAGAGAGTGTCACTGACATGATACAGAATTTGGCGTTTTCGTTGTGGCGGATACTCCTCTCGAAATTTCAGTCACCAACTTTCTCCGCAGAAAGCGAAAATATTTTGTTCACCCCGACCTACATAGGAAGAAATGATTGTCGTAATAAAATAACGGAAATCAGAAATCGCACGGAAAGATTCGTTTTTTTTCCGCGCGCTGTCCGAAAGGGGAGTAATAGAGAATTGTTGTGAACGTGGTTCGATGAACCCTCCACCAGGCGCTTAAGTGTGATTTGCAGAGTACCCATGCAGATGTACACTATGTCATTAAAGGTATCCGGACACCTGGCTGAAAATGACTTACAAATTCGTGGCACCCTCAATCGGTAATGCTGGAATTCAGTATGGTGTTGGCCCATTCTTAGCCTTGATGACAGCTTCCACTCTCGCAAGTATACGTTCAGTAAGGTGCTGGAACGGTTCTTGGGGAATGGCAGCCCATTGCTGCACTGAAGAGAGGTGTCGATGTTGGTCGGTGAGGCCTGGCACGAAGTCGGCGTTTCAAAACATTCAGCATTCAGGTCAGGACCCTGTGCAGGCCAGTCCAGGGATGTTATTGTCGAGTAACCACATCGCCACAGGCCGTGCAATATGGACAGATGCTCGTTTGTGTTGAATGATGCAGTCGCCATCCCCGAATTGCTCTTCAACAGTGGGAAGCAAGAAGTTGCTTAAAACATCAATGAAGGCCTATGCTGTGATACTGCCACGCAAAAACAACAAGGAGCGCAAGCCTTCTCCATGAAAAACATGACCACACCATAATACCACCGTCTCCGAATGTTACAGTTGGCAATACACACGCTGGCAGATGAAGTTCAGCGGAAATTCGCCATACCTGCACACTGCCATCGGATCGCCACATTGTGTACCGTGATTCGTCACTCCACACAACGTTTTTGCACAGTTCAATCGTCCAACGTTTACGCTACTTACACCAAGCGAGGTGTCGTTTGGCATTTACCGGCCAGATTTGTGGCTTATGAGAAGCCGCTCGAACATGAAATCCAAGTTTTCTCACCTCCCGCCTAACCGTCATAGTAGTTGCGGTGGAATTTCTGTGTGATGGTCTAGATAGATGTCTGCCTATTACACATTACGACTCTCTTCAACTGTCGGCGGTCTCTCTCAGTCAACAGACGAGGTCGGCCTGAACTCTTTTGTGTTGCACGTGTCCCTTCACGTTTCCACTTCACTATCACATCGGAAACAGTGAACCTAGGGATGTTTAGGAGTGTGCAAATCTCGCCTACAGACGTATGACAAAAGTGACACCCAATCACCTGACCACGTTCGAAGTCCGTGAGTTCCGCCAAGCGCCCCATTCTGCTCTCTCACGATATCTCATGACTACTGAGGTCGCGGATACGGAGTACCTGTTAGTAGGTGGCAGCACAATGTACGTAGTATGAAAAACGTATGTTTTTGGAGGTGTCATGATACTTTTGATCACATAGCGTAGATGTAGGTGTAGATGATAATCGTCAGTCCTGCCCAACAGTACATGAAATATGGCTGGTCCTGGTTTAGCTGTAGTCGTTTCTTTGCGTATCCACATCACAACGACGTCACCAACAGTCGATTTTAGCAGCTATATAAAAGTTAAAATGTACCTGATGGATTTGTTAGAGGACATCCAGTGACTACTACACCTTCAAAGTCACTGAGCTGTCATGACGGACGCTTTCTGTTGTTAGTGCTTTTCTGCCGACAACACAATAGTTCCCGCTTTCTTTTATACCGGCGGGTCCGTCTTTGGTAACATCTAGTGGTTAATTCTGCATCACACTGGGGTATCCGAATACTTTTCCTCAAATAGTGTGCATGGTGTTATACGTACCAAGTTTGTACGGCTGAAATAAAATGTTTACCATTTACATGGCCAAGTATATAGTACAATTCAACACAAAGTTCCTTTCGTTGATTGACCCCTTCCTGATGTTGCATTCATAATGGCCATTTACGTAATTCACATGTGGCACCTGCTGGCACACAACCGATGCCTGGGAATTTAAAACCACAGTTTTGTAACTAGAGCGAAACAGAACGCAGCGTCCTGGACGCCCGGCACTTGCAGTTCGGAATAAAACGGTAAATATGTCGGTGATATATTTGCTGCCGTGTCGACGTCACGTGACGGCGTACTGCAAACAGCGCCGCACACAGGCCACTCATCTCGCTGAGATTAATTACATTCGCCGGCACCGGATAGAAACACACGGCTCAATAAATCGGGTACACAAGCCGGTGCATCGAACTCCCCAATACACGAGTTGGCCATCATTTTAAATGAAAATGTGTTCCATTACGGCGGCTCACTGAATCCTACCTCGTGCCCTCATCAGCCGCGTCGCGCAGAATACCGCCCATATCCGACATTAATATTACCAATGTCTGACGTTCAGGAATTAATTTAAAAATGTAACTATATAAGTGATGATTTTGGCAAATCATTAGATAAAACACAAGACACTCAAATTCTGTATTGCACCTTCCTGACCATACAACTAGAAAAAACGCGTGAGGACCAAATATAGAGGAAAAAGAATATTTGAAGCCCCTCTTTAGAGTTATAATAATGAAAAAAGTGAACAGGATGTCAGATGTTGCAGATCTTCAACGTTTAAGGTCCTATGCGACTTTTACAATATAGATGATATCCTATTTTGGAGATGAAAGTGACTAGAAGTTGGGTTAGTCATCCTGAGAAAAAAAATAGTCACTCCTAGAGAAGTAGTTCCTCGCATCATT
The DNA here is from genome assembly GCF_021461385.2 of Schistocerca piceifrons. Classification (NCBI taxonomy): domain Eukaryota; kingdom Metazoa; phylum Arthropoda; class Insecta; order Orthoptera; family Acrididae; genus Schistocerca; species Schistocerca piceifrons. The sequence goes on from NC_060141.1 coordinate 88,844,636, forward strand.
TAATAGCGCGTAAATCTGCCGGTGCACTTGATGACCTTGTAACTTCCCCCTCACTTACCGACCTTAATTACAGTGAAAAATTGAACCGCGTGTACCTAATGGAAATTTGGGAAAAGCAATCGTCACCGAAGTTAATCTGTCGGTAAAGAGGGAGGAAGGGTTACGTGTAAATGAAGGGAAAAATGCAAATGAAATTGGTGGAAATTAGTTTTGAAAGAGGGTAAAGTTAATAAAGAAAGTAAATGTGCGGTCGTTACGTTAACAATTAACTGGCGTTAATTGTATATTTGAGATTTTGGGAAAATTACGGCCGCCAGTCCTATGGACAACTACTATAATAACTAAAAAAGAAAGGTTAATGCACATATAATTAGCACTAAAAGCGTGGCAACTGAAGGTTGACACATGTTGTGTGAAAACTGAATGTTTGTCAGAAGTAACAAATTTCTCTACACTCTGACTTAATTTCGCAAAAGTATTAATAAAACCGGAAAATTGGAAGTTAATTTAGTGACTGAAATTAATAGTGAACTTTGTTTCCGAAGCACTACGAAATTAAATAAAATAGGGTTAGTCTTTGGCTACCTCAACAATCATCTCAAAAGCTACTTCAATCAACGCAATTTAGAAATAAGAGATTTAACTTTGATCTTGAATTAAGTGATGTTGCACAATTAACAATAGTAAAATTTAGTACGTACCAAGCTGAGCTGCAGTCACAGGTAAGCTAAAATATTGTAACAAAACTCGCACTCTTAATTTGTGCTTGTTTAATCTAAATATTGTAGCCAACTATGAATACTTTAACTGAACTTTGAAATTAAAGCAGTGAAATCGAATGATATTACTTTAATGCTGGCGTTTGAATATCAATGACACTCGGGTTCATTTCGGAAAAGGAAGGGACCCTGCTTGGTAATGCAATTGGGACAATGAGCAACAAAGGTTCATGCTAAGTTGGTGTATTTTAGTGATACAAATGGAACAGTTTGAAAAGCTGAGGTCTGCCATACAGTTCTAAAAGTTTACGTGCTTTCAGTCTTCCTTGTTGGTTGATTGAAGGTTTGAAATCGTCGATCGAGGAGGTGGCGACGATCACTTATTGTCGGCCGTAGCTATTGCAGAAGCTGGATGTTGGTGCGCCTTCTTCTCGACACGGTCACCAGGCGAAACGGGCTCTTGATGTGCGCCAGCTAATGTTTCCCGTCCGCGACACCGTGCCAGAAACTATCATAGCAAGTCGAGCGCAATTACATGCTGCCAAACACCGAAAGCGCGGCAACTCCCGGGGCGTCACTCCACACACCTGCTCCACCGCCCTACTCCAGCCAGACTCTGCTCTGCCCGCGCTCCACGAGGCAGAGCCAACATTACCACTTTGCATATATATACAAATTGTAAAACAATTACAATATATAAGACAGAAATGTCATATCTTCAGGTAACAAAATAAGGAAAAATTTATAGTACAATAGATGGAAATAGGAGGATATGCATTTCCGGCATTCCAACTTCCTGGATTCGCGTAGGAAGTGAGCCGACAAGATTGGGCAGGTCCGTCTGATACAGGTTAAGCCAAACGCTGAGGATTTGATCGCTCTGTGGAGATGCCGAAGTCGGCGTTTCACCTGTTGCTGCAACAAGTACCACAGGTTTTCTATGTGCTTCAAGGCTGGTGATTTTCCAGACCAATCGAGATGTAATAGGATGGGGAGCGCTCGGAAAGCCATTCTCATGTTCTTCCAGCCCGATGAACTTTGCAGTTGTGTTACTTATGTGCCTGTATGAGCGATGACCTCTTGCGAGGTGACCGACTCGAAATGTTCTTTGCATGCAGTTCCCGTAGCAACGTTCTCCCGCTAACACTTAGGGATGGATCTTCATCATAGCCCACAACAATTCCTATCGGGGCTGTAAGTGATTTTGATTCGCTAGCGCATCTCCTGTCCCTTTTACTCAGGATCTTCTTCTGACTAGTAATCGGACGTCTTGTACCGCGGCCAAGTGTGTTACACGCTAAACAGTCCGCCGCGAAACACCAACAAATCCTACAACTTCACACACCATATGGCCATGGCCAAACACAATTGTACCTTTTTGACACGTCATTAAATTTACCCATGTTACGTACAATGATCGCTTCAAACCTAAATGTCTCACTGCTCGCTAATGCCTTCCGCTCAGCCGGCCGGAGTGGCCGTGCGGTTCTAGGCGCTGCAGTCTGGAGCCGAGCGACCGCTACGGTCGCAGGTTCGAATCCTGCTTCGGGCATGGGGGTGTGTGGTGTCCTTAGGTTAGTTAGGTTTAATTAGTTCTAAGTTCTAGGCGACTGATGACCTCAGAAGTTAAGTCGCATAGTGCTCAGAGCCATTTGAACCATTCGAACCTTCCTCTCACGTAAAAGCAGTGTGAGCGCTTTTGCGCATGTGACTCAATCGCTGTGCTAACTGTAAGGCCGCTTGACAAAGGAATATGATCAAAAATATTGGACAAATTTCTTTGACAAAGATCTTTGGCCATATTTTTCTTCAAATTTCAAGATGGCGGAGAACAACAACGTCTTGTTATGCGCTGCAATTGCTTGTATCACAACTGCATTATGTATTCATTTGGAAGGAATGCGGAGGAAAAAAGGAAACGTACTTGGATGAAGCCATGGGTATTACATAGAGATAGTAAAAGCATTCAGCAGAATTTGTTACGAGAGGTGCAAGTGCAGGACATCTAGTCTTAGGTAGATTATTTACGAGTGGAGGAGAGTGCACGTCAATATTTGCTCAGTGAAGCGGCTTCTCACATTACAAAAGAGAATACTCACTTCAGAAGTGCTGCATGTGTGGGAGACAGGCTCGCTGTGACGCTGCAATATCTTGATACAGGAGAGAGCTTCTCTAGTTTACAATACAGCACTCTGATACCACAGTGTACGTTAACCAAACTAACTACAGAAACGTGTGAAGCAATTTATAAAGCACTGAAGGCGGAATATCTGAAGGTATATAAATTTTTAGTAAAATATAAGGGCAATAAGAACTATTTTATCTTCGCATAATTTATTTGATACAATTAGTATTCCGACAACTTCAAAATAATAAAAGAAGCACATGAAGCGCTTTTTAACCTCTGGCATCCAGTGTTGGAAAACAGACAAAGTGTAATGGAAAGCTAAGAATTTTTTTATTTTAGAGTGTAACCATGTCCTCTATTTCGGCTTGCTGAAAATCTACCTGGATGTTTCCTGCTGTAACGTTGGATGGCTGTAGCTCTGTGGCTATGAAGTCGCCTGGAACATGTTTCACCTGCACAAACAGCACGCGATTAATAGCATACATTGTTCTCTATATTCACTCCCCACCCCAGGCGAAGCAAGGTTATTAAAAAAAGTCTAAGGAATACACCAACTCTGAAGCCTGTTTACAAAAACACTACCGAGAAGTCAAATAGCTTAGTGATGCCAGCGCTCCAAGCAGTTACGTTTCACATTACAGTGAACAGAAGACGGAAGATTTATTATGATCAAATCCATACCGAGACATTACGTTTAATCATATTTCGTTGAAGAAAGACGACATTCGACAAAGTTCCCTATTACACTGTCAAATTTCTTTGACATAAATATTTAACGTATCAGTTTTGACAAAGAAATATGATCGTGTAATACTGGCCTAAAGACTAAAAGATTCATCTGAGTATATGTATTAAGGGTGATTATTTTTTCTTTGTCCGATGAGCTTATTCTTATTGATTAATCTCTTACACAGCAGTGTGTCACAAGGACAACATGCGGTACCCCTTATATATTGCTACATTGATGATCCAGAACATATTATGGCGCCTGTCCACCCTGAGATTAAGGGTCGCCTAGTACCGTTGTGGGTTCGTGACGTGGTAAGCGAAGTACACATTCGAAACAGAGACCACTGTGGATTCAGTCTAGCGACCACACATGCCGAAAATGCATTGATGTAAGTGACTTTGACACAGGGCGCTTTAATGGAAAGTTGCTCCAGTTGCTTTTTTAGATACGTTCAGCTTCATTATGTCCATCTGAAACTGCCACATGTTAATACATAATTTGGTGGGCATATAGATATTTTTGTTTTTTACAATAGAGGATGACAGACAATGTCTATATATGTACAGTACAAGTGGAGAAATAAAATACAACATATGTTATGTTGTAGAAATGTAATGTCAAATGATAACAACAGTAGAAATCAAGATTCGCGCCCAATGATATGACGAGAAAAATGGGCGTGTCGTTATTACAAAAAGTGTATACTCCGATAGTTCAAAACTACTGACATGGTTTAGCTTAAAAAGAAGAATCTGACGCATTTCAAAATTCAAAAAATTAAATTGCTAAAAGTTCAAATGGCTCAAATGGCTCTGAGCACTATGTGACTTAACATCTGAGGTCATCAGTCCCCTAGAACTTAGAACTACTTAAACCTAAGGACATCACACACATCCATGCTCGAGGCAGCATTCGAACCTTCGACTATAGCGGTCGCGCGGTTCCAGACTGAAGCGCCTAGAGCCGCTCCGCCATACCAGCCGGCCTTGCTAAAAGTAAACGATAAAAGATTAAAGTGACGAAGACTTAAAAAAAATTGCTCCCAGTGATGTTATAAGAAAATGGATGTGTAGCAACTATAAAAATGTGCAATCCGGAAAACTCATAACTTAAGAGAGCTCTATTATGAAATGTTTCACAATTACAGTTGCATGATCAAAACCCACTGCAAAATGATTTAGGCAAGATATGTGTATGGTGCATAAGTAACAATTGACTCTAAATAATGAAAAGTTTGAAGTTTTCCACATGAATACTAAAAGAAATCCGCTAATTTTCGGTTACACGATAAATCACATAAACCTAAAGGCTGTAAATTCCACTAAATACTTAGGTTTTACAATTACGAATAACTTCAGCTGGAACGATCAGTAGATAATGTTGTGGGTAGAGCAAACCAAAGACTGCGATTAATTGGTAGAACACTTACAAGATACAAGTAATCGACTACAGAGACTGAGTACACCACGGCTGTCTACCTTCCTCTGGAATATTGTGCATGGGGGCTTAATTAAATAGAATGCAAATAATTTTAGTTTTTTAGTAGCTGACTGTCCGGTTACGCAATCTCGTAACCGGTTGGCCCTGACCAGTATCAGTACGCAATCTGACTGCATAGAATAACAACAAAGAATGAAACAAAGCTTCTGTTAACACAACTAATTAATTAATAATAACCTACGAAACAACAAAACACAAGTGTAACTTCTGTGTGTGGAAGTGTGATTCAACGTACACATCTGGCACGGTTCTTCCTCAAAAAGATAAGATATTTTAAATACCATTTACACTGAATTAGTTAAATAAAACTGAAGTACATAGAAACCAGAATTACACTCCAATACATGAACACAAGCCAGATGCTTTGTTGACTGAACCTGTAACCAAGAGGCATTATTGTTTAAGACATTTGAAATAAAAATAAAAAAAATTATTACCTTCATATATATTGACGAAACATACACTCTGATCATTACAACATCCGCAATCGAACAGCATCGGCTGTCTAGCCCATCAGAACAACTGCATACAACATGCTCATAACTAGTCACGGCTACATCGGAACTCCTACTGCCCACTTCTCAATATGCACTCTCCACGACGACTTCTCGACAAGAACTCTCCACCACCACATCTCAACAAGCACTGCCAGTGGAGGCGGCTGAATAATACTCTTTGGCGCAATCTCTGGCGCTGTGACTCAGTGTAGCCACCTTTCAATTGCTTTGCGTTGTGTGATCTGCAAGATGAGATTGACGGAGGACATCGAAACTGTTCGAAGAAAGACAGCTCGTTTTGTATTATCGCGAAATATGGGAGAGAGTGTCACGGACATTATACAGGGTGATTCAAAAAGAATACCACAACTTTAAAAATGTGTATTTAATAAAAGAAACATAATATAACCTTCTGTTATACATCATAACAAAGAGTATTTAAAAAGGTTTTTTTTTCACTCAAAAACAAGTTCAGAGATGTTCAATATGGCCCCCTCCAGACACTCGAGCAATATCAACCCGATACTCCAACTCGTTCCACACTCTCTGTAGCATATCAGGCGTAACAATTTGGATAGCTGCTGTTATTTCTCGTTTCAAATCATCAATGGTGGCTGGGAGAGGTGGCCGAAACACCATATCCTTAACATACCCCCATAAGAAAAAATCGCAGGGGGTAAGATTAGGGCTTCTTGGAGGCCAGTGATGAAGTGCTCTGTCATGGGCTGCCTGGCGGCCGATCCATCGCCTCGGGTAGTTGACGATAAGGTTTCATAACTAACCTTTTTCGTAGGACTCTCCATACAGTTGATTGTGGAATCTGCAGCTCTCTGCTAGCTCTGCGAGTCGATTTTCCTGGGCTGCGAACAAATGCTTGCTGGATGCGTGCTAAATTTTCATCACTCGTTCTCGGCCGTCCAGAACTTTTCCCTTTGCATAAACACCCATTATCTGTAAACTGTTTATACCAACGTTTAATACACCACCTATCAGGAGGTTTAACACCATACTTCGTTCGAAATGCACGCTGAACAACTGTCGTCGATTCACTTCTGCCATACTCAATAACACAAAAAGCTTTCTGTTGAGCGGTCGCCATCTTAGCATCAACTGACGCTGACGCCTAGTCAACAGCGCCTCAAGCGAACAAATGTGCAACTAAATGAAACTTTATAACTCCCTTAATTCGCCGACAGATAGTGCTTAGCTCTGACTTTTGTCGTTGCAGAGTTTTAAATTCCTAAAGTTGTGGTATTCATTTTGAATCACCCTGTACATGAGTCGGGATGACAACCAGTGAAACAAAGGCGTTTTTTGCAGTAGCAGGATCATCTCGTGAAATTTCACTCACGAAAGTTCTCCTCCAATTTCTAAAACATTCCATTAGTGCCCACCTACTTAGAGAGAAATGATGATCACGATAAAATAACAGAAATCAGAGCTCGCACAGAGAGATTTAAGTACTCGTTTTCCCTGGCGCCTTTCGAGAGTGGAACGCTAGATAAATATCTGGAAGGTGGTTTGATGAACTCTCTGGCAAGCACTTAATCGTGAACTGCAGAGGAATCATGTAGATGTATTTTGTTGAGAGTACTAGGTATTTCGGATAGGGAGGGGGGCTTCGGGTTTTTCACACTGGGTCGTACACTCTCGGCGTGGCCTCAGGGTCTTGTTGTTGGCAGAAGGCTGTCAGTGAATCTCATTAGGAAACTCCCCAGAGAGAAGGGCAGTTTTCACGGAAGTGAGGTTGTAGCCTGCTTCACGCTTTTGTGCTCAGAGCCATCGCCTGGCCCGGCTGAGGGTAGCTGACGCCATACCGCTGCTGCCGACCTCAGAGGATAATTATAACTTTTTTGTCTCTTCTGCACTGACATCAAAGGTCGACACGCTGCGGCGCCATCCAGGCAACGTGAGAAAGACGGTTTCTTTTGCTCTAAAAGTTTGGGTCATGCTTTAGAACTGAGTCACTTCACCACGGTGCCTCTTCGTGGCAAACCGATCGAGAAGACGCTGCTCGTGGCCAATACCAACCTCGTCGCATATTTTTATGCCAAGAACGGGGAGATTCACCTTAGTTCCCATATTTTATTCCGTGAAAGAAGCGATATGCTCGTCCGCCACATTGACAACAGCATTGAAGCACACCCTCCATATAGAGTTTCTGGAAGCAGAGGTCGAAAAACTAAGTTTAGTGGCCTTTCAGCTCGGGACCTGTATCTGGTACTGATGGGATCAGTGCTCTGCTGATTTTGGGGAAATGTACGTCATTGCCGTAGCGGGATCCATACGCGGACAGCTCGCTGCTTACTCATTTTGGCAAGCAACTCCTTTTTCCCGGTCAATTACAGTTCGTGGTTCTGCATCATTAACTTTGAATTCACCAGCTACTTAGACCAGGATAATTAGATACGTTTCCTCCATGCAGTCTCCCACATAATTTGGTACCTCCCCACAATGTTAGAGTCACTTTGTGTGCATTCAGTTTATGTTTCTAGAAAACTTTGCTCTCATTTAACTGCTTGTGTACTGTGTCCAATAATCTGAGCAAATAAAAAACTTGTTGTAACTGTGATGAACTCATGTTGTGCTCAGCAGCCAACCTCAACGATCTTTCACTTTTTGTTCGATCGTAGGTCTGTTCATTAAGCAGGAAGAGCTGTGTCACTAACCTCTAGTTTGCTTTGTGTTGCTTCACGATTATGCGCGTAACTTCCTTGTAGTCTCCAGGCGTAATAAGCAACAACATTTTATAGAAGCGTCATAGCGTACTTTACGTCAAGGGTCACTGCCCACACAAACAGCTTAGAAAAATGGTTCAAATGGCTCTGAGCACTATGGGACTTAACATCTATGGTCATCAGTCCCCTAGAACTTAGAACTACTTAAACCTAACTAACCTAAGGACAGCACATAACACCCAGCCATCACGAGGCAGAGAAAATCCCTGACCCCGCCGGGAATCGAACCCGGGAACCCAACAGCTTAAACTTTCAAGTACTCTTCGACATGTTTATTTCGTCTTACTTGCATTATGCTCTGTTTACTGCTTATTCATGAGTAGCCCTCCTTTACTTGTTGCTATGACGACCTTATTGTACACCTCTCCAAGATCTGGTTCGCTCTCATTCACTAACGCTATGTCGCCAGGTAAGGAGATTTCTGAACTCTTCCACCTCCCATTCGGAGCTCATTACACTCTACAGCTTTGATCTCTTTAACGATTTTCTGCAGGGAATGCCATACCACATAATTTTTTTCCGGCAATGATTCCAATGAGTTCTGTCAAACGAAAGTTCCGATCAACGTTCCATTATAGAGCTATGCAGAACATTGGCGCAGAGAGGTCCAGCGTGTGGCAGCGGACCATTTTTAGGGATACCGAAGAGTAAGCTGTTTTGATTCTGACTTGTACATTAGGCATACGTTCGTGACATTGATTTACCGTCACTGTGTGATGCATGTATTGCCAAATTCGACTGGTTTTCATTAAGGTCAGGCACTTTCACTGGAGCCTCAGTAGGTCAGGCTTGAGAGAGAACCATTCGGTTCGAAACAAGTCCCTAAAATGTGTGTGTTGAAGTCGTGACAGATTTGTAATAATCACTTCATTAAAGACAATATTGATTGAACCTGTGTAGACTATCTGATCAAAAGTATCCGGACACTCCTATGTAATGTGGAATTGACCACTAGGCGTCACAAGAGGCGGACGCACCAGTATAAAAGGAGGCCCCGGGAGGGGGGGCGGAGGGGAGGGGGGGGGGTCAGTACACAAGCAGTGATAGCAGAACGGGTCGGTCAGAACATCCGAGTCACTTCGAACGTCGATTGATTGTCACCTGAGCAACAAATCCATCAGGGACATTTCAACCCTTCGTAAACTGGCCACGTTGACTGTTGGTGACGTGACTATAAAGTGGTAACACGAAGAAATAACAATATCAAAATGTCACCAGGGAAACTTGTACTGACGGACAGCATCTTAAAGCACTGCGAAATGTGGTTACAAAAATCGCATGAAGGCCGAAGGAACCACTCGTCAGTTACGAAGTACTATCAACAGTGCAGCTAGCTAGCACAATAACTGTGCGTAGGGAGTTAGAAAGAATGGTGTACAATACTTGAGAAGCCTCTTATACGCCACTCATTCAGTAGTTAGTTCCAAGGACGGTTCAGTTGCTCTAAAGAGCGAAACGACTGGACAGTGGATGACTGTAAACGAGTCATGAATCACTCTGTATCCTGCGGTAACCAGTGTGAAGCGATTCCGTTTGGCAAATTCCCGAAGTACTTTATCTGCCATCCTGCGTAGTGCCAACAGTGACGTACGGGGCTAGATGGTGTTCAGTGGGGATGTTTTTCGTCGTTAGTGTGTGGTCCCCTTATTGCAACTGAGAAAAAGACAAATGGGGAAGAATTGACACATATTCTGTACTGCGTACAGTAAAGGACAATTTGGAGACATGATTGTATAACTACAATAATGTTCCTGAAGTGACTGCTCTAGCAGGACAAAGCGGGTTAAGTTGTAGAAAGGGGCCAAAATTAGTTCCTGTCAGTTGCATTCAACGTACAAACTTTATTTATCAACACACAATATTAAACAAGTATGCAAAACACTCAAAACTTTAATCGACCTCTTTTGATTAACTGTCGATCGGCTGAAGGCCACATTCAGAATGTGAGACACAAGGCTTAAGCAAAATTGAAATACAAGGTTTTTCTGGAAGTTTCATCCAAGATTATTTTATAAATCTTCAATCAAATCGGCTGAAGGCCTTAGCAATTTAATTTTAATGGAACCAGGCTGAATTTCGCATATTAAGCAAAAAGAGAAGTTTCAATCAAAAGATAGATGGCCTTATCTTAAAACATTTCATGCAGATTGGGCTGAAGGCCCCATTCAAAAGCATAATGATCTTATGCCTTCAGGGCAAGAGAAGAAGATTAATTTAAGAGATATTAAGACTCGGCTGAAGGCCGCTGACCAACAAATAATTTAACGACTTAAGCCCTAGAAACAAGAGTTTCAATTTTAAAGGGCAGAAGGCCGTATCTTATAATATTTCATATAAAATAAAGAATAACGATCTCATGTCTTAAGGGAAAGACAAGAACATTAATTTAAGAGATACTGATAATCGGATGAAAGCCACACATCAACCAAATAACTAAAATACAAACAGGAAAATTACTACATAACACACAAGGGACGGCGCTGGAAGTTTCCAAGGCTCGCCCTGGGATTGTAAAACTAACGCCCATTTAGGTGAGCCAGGCAGCCTGTCCAACGACTACTTAATCTGGAGTCAACCCAACCGATAGACAGCCGACCGACCAGTCAACCAAATCAGTTCCACTCCATGCAACCGGCAAAACGACCACAAGATTTCAATACACGACACACAGAATATTGTCCCCCACAATGACCAACAACACCTCAGCTGTCGAACTACACGCCACGCTGGACACAACAACACGACGAGGAAAATACACTGTATAAACCAGGACAGGTAACCGGAACGTCAACGGCCATAAGGCAGAAGATACCGCTGGTGAACTTCCATAACAGTGAATAAATTAAGTTAAATTTCACAGGAAGACGACTGGAATCTTAGCCGACTTAAATACACTCCTGGAAATTGAAATAAGAACACCGTGAATTCATTGTCCCAGGAAGGGGAAACTTTATTGACACATTCCTGGGGTCAGATACATCACATGATCACACTGACAGGACCACAGGCACATAGACACAGGCAACAGAGCATGCACAATGTCGGCACTAGTACAGTGTATATCCACCTTTCGCAGCAATGCAGGCTGCTATTCTCCCATGGAGACGATCGTAGAGATGCTGGATGTAGTCCTGTGGAACGGCTTGCCATGCCATTTCCACCTGGCGCCTCAGTTGGACCAGCGTTCGCGCTGGACGTGCAGACCGCGTGAGACGACGCTTCATCCAGTCCCAAACATGCTCAATGGGGGACAAATCCGGAGATCTTGCTGGCCAGGGTAGTTGACTTACACCTTCTAGAGCACGTTGGGTGGCACGGGATACATGCGGACGTGCATTGTCCTGTTGGAACAGCAAGTTCCCTTGCCGGTCTAGGAATGGTAGAACGATGGGTTCGATGACGGTTTGGATGTACCGTGCACTATTCAGTGTCCCCTCGACGATCACCAGTGGTGTATGGCCAGTGTAGGACATCGCTCCCCACACCATGATGCCGGGTGTTGGCCCTGTGTGCCTCGGTCGTATGCAGTCCTGATTGTGGCGCTCACCTGCACGGCGCCAAACACGCATACGACCATCATTGGCACCAAGGCAGAAGCGACTCTCATCGCTGAAGACGACACGTCTCCATTCGTCCCTCCATTCACGCCTGTCGCGACACCACTGGAGGCGGGCTGCACGATGTTGGGGCGTGAGCGGAAGACGGCCTAACGGTGTGCGGGACCGTAGCCCAGCTTCATGGAGACGGTTGCGAATGGTCCTCGCCGATACCCCAGGAGCAACAGTGTCCCTAATTTGCTAGGAAGTGGCGGTGCGGTCCCCTACGGCACTGCGTAGGATCCTACAGTCTTGGCGTGCATCCGTGCGTCGCTGCGGTCCGGTCCCAGGTCGACGTGCACGTGCACCTTCCGCCGACCACTGGCGACAACATCGATGTACTGTGGAGACCTCACGCCCCACGTGTTGAGCAATTCGGCGGTACGTCCACCCGGCCTCCCGCATGCCCACTATACGCCCTCGCTCAAAGTCCGACTGCACATACGGTTCACGTCCACGCTGTCGCGGCATGCTACCAGTGTTAAAGACTGCGATGGAGCTCCGTATGCCACGGCAAACTGGCTGACACTGACGCGGCGGTGCACAAATGCTGCGCAGCTAGCGCCATTCGACGGCCAACACCGCGGTTCCTGGTGTGTCCGCTGTGCCGTGCGTGTGATCATTGCTTGTACAGCCCTCTCGCAGTGTCCGGAGCAAGTATGGTGGGTCTGACACACCGGTGTCAATGTGTTCTTTTTTCCATTTCCAGGAGTGTATATAAACGTTGTTGCTCGCGGGAATGTCCCAAAAGCGACAACCAGGATCAAACGAAGAAATGTAAATAGTTGAAGCTCGATAGTAAGTTAAGTGAGGACTCAACTTTCATGTCCAACATCGGTGGGCGAATAACTTCGTAGCACTCGCAAGCAGCACCTAACACCGCGCACGCACGCCGCCAGTGGCTCTGGCCCGTCTACGCACGACGGGGGCTTGCTTGCTGCTCCACGCCAACCGACCTATGGACTGCTGGTTCGTCCGCGACTGCTGCTCCGTCGCGACTGCACTGCTGGTGCGTCTCCCACTCACTGACTATCCGATACACGACGACTCGGAAATACTATCGGTTGCTCTAGAGATGGTACGCCAGTGTGCTTATCGATACGCGCTGCTGCTGCTACTCACGGGCAAGTAAGGCAGAAAGTTAGTGATGCCTGTAAATGGAATAAGAAAACGAGGCGGCACTACCGTAGCAGAAGATGACAAACAAGTAATGGAATGAACACGAGCTGTGCAAGGCTCAGTTCCCCTTTATACTGCAGCATCTTTGGTATTGCAGAAGATCGCCGAGTTCTCTTCAGACCTCCGCTTCCATCATCATTATCTACACTGGTCTCAGTTATTCAGGAACAATTCGTCCACAGATATTCAAACACCTCATCGAAAACGTCTCCAGCAGTGTTCAGGCCGTCATACACTGAGGTAACAAAAGTCACACGCCCTAACATCGAGTCTGGCCTCCTTTTGCCTGGGGTGGTGCAGCAGCTCGACCTGGCGAGAACTCCACAAGTCGTTGGAAGCACTGAGCAGAAATTTTAAGCCATGTTGTCATTATAGCCGTCCATAATTGCGAAAGTTTTGCCGGTGCAAGATTCTGTGCATTAACTGACCTCTCGATTAGGTCCGTTGTCGGGTGATCTGGGTGGCCAAATCATTCGCTCGAACTATCCAGAATGTTCTTCGTACCATTCCCGAACAATTGTGGCCCGGCAACTTAACGCATTGTCATCCATAAAAATTCCATCATTGTTTAGGGGCATTAGGTCCATGAAAGGTTGAACACAGTCTCCAACAAACCAAAAATAACCATTTCCAGTCAATGATCGGTTCAGTTGGATCAGAGGACCCAGTTCATTTCATGTAAACACAGCTCACGCCACAATGGAACCTCCACTAGCTTGCAGGCTGCCTTCATGAGAACTTGCGTCTGTGGCTTCGTAAGGTTTGCGCCACACTCGAACCCTACCATAAGCTGTTACCAACTGAGACTGGGACCATCTGACAAGGCACGGTTATCCTGTTGTTTAGGGTCCAACAGATTTACACTCATGCTCAAAAATTAAGGATAACTGCAAAATGTGGTGCCAAATAACGTGGCACTGTACAAAACTGGCGCTAATAGCATAGGCACATAGGGAAGACACACGATACTGATCTGTAAGTCCACGGTATTGGTGATAAGTTGAGAAAAAGGTCCCGAAACACATACTCATGCACCTCGACAACAGTATGGGTATGATCACCATGCACACGTACACGTACACGTACACAGGCCACACAACGGGTTGACATACTCTGGATCAGGTGGTCGAGCAGCTGCTGGGGTATAGCCTCCCATTGTTGCACCAGTGCCTGTCGGAGCTCCTGAAGACGTGCAGCGAACATCCCAGACGTGCTCGATGATGTGTAGGTCTGGAGAACAGGCAGGCCACTCCATTCGTCTGATATCTTCTGTTTCAAGGTATTACTCCACGATGGCAGCTCAGTGAGACCGTGCGTTATCATCCATCAGGAGGAAGGTGGGACCCACTGCACCCATCAAAAAGGCGGACGTACTAGTGCAAAATGACGTACCGAAACATCTTATCTGTTACAGTTCCTCCATCAAAGACATGCAGGGATGTATGTGCACGAAGCATAATCCCACCTCACACCATCAAACCACGACCTCAATACAGGTCCCTTTCAAGGACATTAAGGGGTTAGTATCTGGTTCCTGGTTCACGCCAGATGGAAACCCGGCGAGAATCACTGTTCAGACTAAACCTGGAGTCATCCGTGAACATAACCTGGGACCACTGTTCCAATGACCATGTACTGTGTTCTTAACACTGGGCTTTATGGGCTATCCTGTGACCAGGGGTCAGTGGAATGCACCTTGCAGGTCGGGCGAATAAGCCATGTCTGTTCAGCCGCCTGTAGACTGTCTGGAGACAACTGTTCCAGTGGCTGCGGTAAGGTCCCGAGCAAGGCTCCCTGCAGTACTCTGTGGCCGTCGGCGGGCACTGATGGTGAGATATCGGTGTTCTTGTGGTGTTGTACACTGTGGACGTCCCGTATTGTACCGCCTGGACACGTTTCCTGTCTGCTGGAATCGTTGCCATAATAATGAGATGACACTTTGTGACACACGGGGGCCCGCGCTACGACCTGCTGTGTTTCACCAGCCTCCAGTCGCCCTAGTATTCCACCTCTCATAACGTCATCAATTTGTGCTTTTTGAGCCATTTTCAACACACAGTCCCCATTAGCAGGTCTGAAACCGTCTGCACACTTACTCGCTGCACCGTACTCTGACATGCACCAACACACCTCCGTTTGTGGACTGCTGCCAGCGCCACCGTGCGACGACCGCAGGTCAAATGCACCGCACGGTCATACCCCGAGGTGATTTGTACCTTGTTTACGCCGTACAACCGCCATCTGTATATGTACATAACGCTATCCCATGACTTTCTGTCAGCTCAGTGTACAGTATCCAAATGTATCTTCAGTGCATTTGCCTGTTCCCCGTGATGAGGGGTTGCCTGTTCCTGTCTGTAACTTGAAAGCCATGGAACCAGACACCACGTCAAGTGAATCAGAACGTATTGAACATATAGAAGTGTACTGTCCTCAGTATCATGACACAACGCCTCAGCTCTTCAATCAAAAGGAACTGAAAGATTTGGTTCGCGATCTAAAACTTTCGAAGGAGTAAGCTGAACTCTTGGGGTCGAGACTGCAACAACGGAACCCTCTAGCTCCAGGGACAAAAATTTCCTGTTTCAGATCAAGAGGTGCTTCCTTCGCTCAGTATTTCGATATGCAGACTCAATGTGGATATGTAGAGATGTCAGTGGTCTTTTGACGCAGCTAGGTGTTCAACATAATCCACAGGAGTGGCGACTATTTATTGACTCCAGTAAAATCAGCATGAAATCAGTACTACTGCATAATGGCAACGCATTTACATCGGTACCTTTCGCTCAGACATGAAAGAAACTTATGAAACCATGGCTCTGCTGCCAGAGGCAGTCAAATATAAGGATTATGAACGGCAGCTTTGCTGTGAATTAAAAGTTGTTGCACTCTTTACAGGTTTAAAGGCTGGAGTCAGGAAATGCTGCTGCTTTTTGTGTCTTTGGGACAGCCGTGACACCAAGAACCACTATACAGTCAAGGAATGGCCTGTAAGGAAGTCATATGTTCTTGGAAACGTAAATGTGAACAATACCCCATTGGTTGAGCCCGATAAAATCATTTTGCTTCCCTTTCATATCAAATTGGGCCTTATCAAGAACTTTGTAAAAGCTGTGTATAAAGAAGGTGAGGCCCTAAATCACTTAAAAGAAAAGTTTCCAAAATTAAGTGAAGCACAGCTGAAAGAGGGTATATTTGTTGAACCACAAGTAAGAAAATTGCTGAAAGATCCAACCTTCGATGCCAAACTCAGAGATATCAATTGGCTGCTTGGTCTTCTTTTAAAGCAATTGTGAAGGGCTTTTTGGGTAGCAGAAAAGACAAAAACTTTGTTACCATTGAGAATGATCTGTGGGACAACTATATCGCTTACGCTATGTCGCTTAAAATTCACTTTTTACACTCTCATCTTGGTTTCTTCCCGGAAAATTTGGGAACCGTAAGCGATAAGCATGGTGAACGCTTTCACCAAAACACTCTTACCATGGAACACCGTTACCAAGGCCGTTGGAACCTTCGATGATGGGTGACTACTGCTGAGGTCTTGTTAGGGAGAGTGATGAAAGGGCAAACAAAAGAAGAGCTCCGTCGTCGCATTTTTCAAAAACCAAAGATGATTAAAGGTGAAAATATTTTCTGAACTAATTTGGACCTTTTATTGGCGTCATGCCCATGCATACATACATACAAAATAGTGTTGATTTCAAACGTTCTGAATGTGTATTTTTTTTTACTTAATTGTGTCAATTTTCGCTGTTACCATTTCTTATTCTGCTGTATATCCAGGAAATGTGACGTCATAGAGAATAACTGATTTTACCAGTGTATTCAGCACCCCAAAATTAGGTATATCCACCCATTTAAAAAACCAGATGCAAAAAAAACGTGTACATTTGTTAACTAGTGTAATGCACTACTCGTGTTGTGCTATTCTCTAAGCGTGATACGACATGTGTGACTTACTTTTTGAAGTCGATATGTAATAGAAACAGTTCGTGAGCTTCTCTGTTTGGGATAGGTAAAGACTACACTTGGATGAACAGTAAAACAAATAAACAGGAGAGATAATAAAACGCCGGCCGGGGAGGCCAAGCGGTTCTAGGTGCTTCAGCCTGGAATCGCGCGACCGCTACGGTCGCAGGTTCGAATCCTGCCTCGGGCATGGATGTGTGTGATGTCCTTAGGTTAGTTAGGTTTAAGTAGTTCTAAGTTATAGGGGACTGATGACCTCAGAAGTTAAGTCCCATAGTGCTCAGAACCATTTGAACCATTTTTGATAATAAAACAAGTATATGAATCAGGGAACAAACTAGATTGGAATATCTAATTATAACTTTAATTGCAATGAAATGGAGGAGTGTGTGACAGGTAGCCAGGTGAATGGATAATACGAGGAGCAAGAAAGTAAATATCTGTAGGCGTACTCGAAGAAGTAAAAGAAAAAAAACTGAGGACCGAATGCAAAATGGGTAGACATTATAAAGCACGTGGTAATGTACAAAGTCCTTACAAATAAAACTACACCGAATTCACCATTTAATTATATTCCTCCACCATGTTCTCTTAGATAGCAGGTACAATATGTTAGCGACAGTAATGCCTTGCTTGTGCCAGACGGAGAAATATTCATCATGTCCTTGTACATGCTTTTGAAATAACTTATTAATAAAGGAATTCAGGCTTTATCGCCGAAATTGAGTGATGGAATCTTCTCGGATTATCAACTGAGTCGTGCCGTAGCCTGAAGATGACTAGTAGTAAACTCGTCGAAACATCGCGACAACTCAACTCCACGGCTCAGCCTGAAAACCATCAACTTTTGTAATTTTCCAGCTATTCATTTAAGTTAGGTTAGTTCCAATATTGTACGGTCTGCATACTAGTTAAACATTAAAACGAGGAACGTGTGTACACCTGTAGGAAACTTTGCTGACGAGAGACGCACCGAATCCGGAAGTGTCGTATTTAAACGCCTCACTTAACGACAAGCCGATTCACAAAGGGATGCCTTGCAGCGGAAGACAAGTTTAATATGACGCATGCCAGCCAGTTTCAGGGAAGTTACAAATACTTCGTCGCGTAACTTGGTTGCGTAGTTGCTTAGGTGCACTACACGAGAAGAGACTAACATTCCGTGCAGTCCAGAGGGGAAGGTTATATAACAAGGTTTAAGCAACACGTCTAACAGAGTGCAGCGTATATACATCTTTGGCGCATCTCTCGGATGAAGTTCGGTGTCTCCAGTTACCTTGCCGTAATTACTTTCCTGTGGATGAAATACCGTCTTTCTGCATAGACGTTACACACGGCAGAAGACACCGAGACCAGAGAACTACGCTCACAGTGTTCCCTTACACATCTGTCGCCCCAGTACTCTCTGTCTTATTGCTTCCTTTGTGTCCGAACTTACAACCTCCTGAAGTTCTCTGTTTATAGATCTTGCTTCTGCCCTGTCTTTTACCCTGCGAGCGGTTACCAATTCCATATACAATGCTAATCATTAAAATTGTAAAACCATAAAGATGGCATGAATCTTGCTACGTGAATGAATACTTAAATGATTTGCAATCTGGTGCAGCCACATGAAATAGGTATTCTGTTTATAAGAATATTGAACACCCGGCATCGGCCGGGTATGTATCCATTTCCTCTCCCCACTCTCTGTCCGTATGCTGCTCTCTCTGCTGTCCATCCACTCGTTCACCCTTTGTCTATCTCCTCTCCCCACCGTCCATCCCCTCTCCCTCTATCTCCTTCATATCGTCCTCCCACTCTCTTTCTCCATCTATTCCTACTCTCTGTCCATCTATTACTTTCTCCTTTCTCTGCTTCTCTGTCCATTTGCTCCTTCCACCATCTCCTCTCACTCGAACCCCATCTCCTCCACCCTCTATATCCTCACCGTTCCATCTCCTCCTCACTCCCTCTATGTCAACATCCTCCTCACACCCTCTGTCTCCACCTTCCCTTCTCTTTGCCCAACTCCTCCTTCCTTCTCTCTCTATGCATCTCCTCCTCTCCCTCTTTCTGTCCTCCTACCCCACCCCTTCTCCGCCCATCTATTCCTTTCTCAGCACACGTCCTCCTCTCCCCTTTTTCTATCCAAGTCTGCCTCTTTCATTTGTCAGTCCATCTCCTTTCCCCTCTGTCTGTTCATCTTAGTCAGCATTTCCTGTCCATCAACCCCATCGCCCACTCTCTGTCCATCTCTTCCACACCACTATCAGTGTCCACCTCCTCATTCCCACTTTCTGTCTGCCCAGGTCCTCTACCCCCTTCTCTCTCCCCGTTATCACCCCTATCTCCTTAGGGTGTTGCTGTTTAAACCCACAGTATTTCCTTCCAGATAGTAAGTAGTATGTGTATCAAGTCCAGTTGAAATCGATACAGGGCATTATGAGGAACTTTTTACAAAAGTCTCTGCTCGTACAGACATATTACATTTATTTCATATATATTTAAAATATTTTACAATATTTGTACACATAGTTCATCTGAATTTCTATGGAATTTCGGGAAGCAGCGACGTTTTCACGTTGCTCAATCTTTATGATGTCATCTCTCTTGAACTATATCGTGCAATGACAATTTTATTGGTACTTTCAGAGGCATATTGGATACTTGCTACTAGATGTGTTGTGAATGTAGTAGCAAAGATGTAAAACATTTTAAACGTCAGGCATGATGTGGCAGTTTTTCACACATAAGTGTTTGTGAAGTCATAACTCTTCAAGTGTGTGTCGTACAATGACATAATTTTGCAGGTAGGGTCAGTGGTATATGTCAGTATTGCCTGCAAAATGTGCCGTGAGTACAGTAATTAGTAAAGAAGTAATAAAGTAAAAGACATGTCTGCTGCGGTAGTTTTATTGTAGGGACGGTGAAAATATAAGCGATTAACTTTTTCATTTCATCATTTTGTAGGGGACGCAAAAGTTTTGAAACTATATGTAAAGTTGGTTGTAAGCCTCTAATACTGGACGAATAAAGTGTGGCTATTCACGCGTATTGGGTTATAGTTCTTTTTCGCCCACACCCTTTTTGATAGGTAGGTGATTCTTCCCCCACAGCGACTCTTTCCAGACAGTAAGTGACATATGCACCAAGTTTAGTTGAAGTCGGTCCAGTGGATTAAGTGCAGATGTGGAACAAACATACTAACATACATTCATACATACACACACACACATGCATAGATATACACGTACATTGTTGTTGTTGTGGTCTTCAGTCCTGAGACTGGTGTGATGCAGCTCTCCATGCTACTCTATCCAGTGCAAGCTTCTTCATCTCCCAGTACTTACTGCAACCTACATCCTTCTGAATCTGCTAAGTGTATTCATCTCTTGGTCTCCCTCTACGATTTTTACATGTACATACATTTTCAAAATATGTATAGATTTTTAACTGGGCTTCTCATTCAGGAAGGAGCATTTGAAGTTTCGTTGTTTCTGAGGAGATTGTGTTATACCTCGTGTAATCAGCAGAAACGCCATTTGTCGGAATTAAACAGAGGCAGCATGATGTCCTGTCAAAAATGTTTATTGTTCTGTTATTTTGCAGTTCACATTGGTCGCGATGCCATGACTGGCTTGGCAGTCTAATGGTTGAGGGGGCCGTACTCATGCACAGTGGAATCTCAATAACCCCACTCGACTTGCGCACGAGAGAACAGACTTCGTTCGCTCATCTGAGTATGATCGTTTGGAACATCACAGGCTGCCAGTTTCATTGTTGCAGCTTCCCTGGGCGTAGCCCAGAGAGAAGCATGCCGACTGCTACATCTGTCGACAACACTGGACAGGCTAACGGCTCCACATCTTCTTTACAGGTGAATCCTTGTTCTGCGTACAGCTGCACCACGGTCGTACCCCTGTTTGGAAGCCGAAAGGAGAATGATCGTTGCCGGATTGCATTCGTCATCATCATATACAACCAGCACGAGGCGTGGTGGGTGTAATGTTCCAACAACGCTATCAACCCCGGTTCTTCTAGCCTTGATCTGGACAGCAGGCACACATTTTTGATGTTTTCGAGACAGTAGCTGACATTGGCGAGGAGAGCGATGTGCTGACCACATGCCCCTCCGTATCCGCATCCGATGACGCCCAAGTGCCGAGGATGACACCGTTGGGACTGCGCCAGTATGAGATACCTCTGTGGCAAAAAGGAACAGTTACAATGTCTCAGCTGGCTGGCTCTGGTCTCTGACCTCTTACGTGATTCAAAGCTGCTCTCTTTTGTGAAGTCAGAATACTGCCGGAGTGTGGCACCAGCCACGCCATGAATGGTCTGCCCGGCGCCACGGCCGGCACCTACTCAGTTTGGGCTTGGAGATGGACCAGCAGCAGCATGCAGTAACAACAGTTTAGCTGTTCATGACTTCTATTGTGTCCCGCGTGCTGGAGTAGCACTATGAACAGGAGGTCGAGCAGAGAGTGTGCGTGGGAGGTCCGGTTCATGTGTGGAGGCATTATTGACACAGCGGGATCTGTAACAACATTTATTTACTATGCAAAAGTGTGCAAACCTATAAACGTCCTCAGACCCCTGCTGTCAGTGGCCAAGCGTAAGGGCGCGTGCCATCAAGAAGTACTGGTGCCTCGTCAGCTAGTCTTGACATCGTTCCCGCAGATCAGATCTGTTATGATTCTCGTCGTCAGTTGTTATGATGACAGGTGGCCAATGCTAACTAGAAACGTATATTGCAGGTTTGGAAGTGAAGTCGGTAAGGAGCAGGCTGCATAGACTGTATCTGCAACGACTGAAATAATTAGTAGTCGTTGGTAAAAAGTAATATATATTGTACTTAACTTGTGTTACAGGCTTCTTCACATGCTGCATACAAATAATTACAAAGAGATATTTAGAGAGGCGTTACTTATGCCATACTTGACTAAGCGCCTTGTTAGAGGTTGCTTCCTATCAGCTGAAGGCTATGCTACATTCCTAGTTGACGTCCGGAGGAAGAGTGGACGAGAGCTCGCTAGATACTTGTCACAAGCCGCGGAGTGGCGCTAGTCGCGACTCGCTGGTCCAGCTATATCTATTACGGACCTCCGTCGGTATCTGCAACCACTAACAAGTGTGGTATCGAACGTTGATACCACAAGATCCATGGCCGCATGCTGTGCTACGAAGAGCTCGGTGCGATGAATTCACGGCCTGTCCAGACACTATGCGATAACCCAGTGCAGCTACCACCTTGGCACTCTCAAAATCTTTTCGCTGTGCTTTCAAATTTCTTTCTTATTGTGATATCCTCCCACATTTTTCCAGTATCGAAAAGAATCAGGGACCCGCAGCAAGTAGGAGCGTTACCAAAACATTGCACGCTCAGGTAAAAGCTAGATAATCAATTCTAAATCGGCGTCGGCTGCTAACATTTTCCGAGCCCACAAACTGGGATAAGCCCCTTTCATTTTCACCGCCTGGAGCTGCCACGCAAACGGTATCTGAGCTGTCTGTTACAGACAGTTTTCCAGTGAATATGGCAGCCCAACGCGAGATAACTAAATTTGAAATTCTCTTTCTTTCTTCCTACTTTTTTTATCTTTTGCCTTTATGCCGCACCTACACGGGGTCGCCAGGTTAATTATCGGATGTGGCGCTGTTAATGTCAGAGGGTGGGCTCGATACCATTCCTGTCGGCACTCCTCCACCTCGGGACGGAATCTGCGTACCCCAACTATCTGCGTCCACGTGAAAATGTGCGAACATTTTCTAAATCTTTGCAAATCGTATAACTGATGCGGGATGTTGGTACCTGCGCACTATTCACCTATTCGAATGTGGAAAACCGCCTAAAAACCTCATCCAGGCTGAAGCTGTGAACCAACACATGCAGCTGTCCGGATGGGTGAGCTATCCAACTCTGAACACGGGATGATAATAATCGTTACAAAACGTTTCATAGCGTATAGAATATTAGAAAAAAATTTGTGCTACCGACAGCTATTCGGAAAGTAAGTCCCGATAGGTCATGAAACGGAAACGACACTGAACACCCGATGAAGCGTTGCACAGATGTGTTGAGCAATGTCCCTAGCATGCCTGTCGACCGCGTCACGTCGCTCAGTGAGCACTTACAGATGCCTACAACAGTGTCTCCCGCCCAAGTATAAGTGACTGCCGAAACATTTCGCCTGATTCCATGGAGCCAACGTAACATAACTGTCATGCATGTCCTTCTTCATGACAATTCTGTGTCACACTCTGCATGAGGAACGAAAGTGTTCCTGCAGCGTTTTCGGTGGGAAGTGTTTGATCACCCACAACACAGCCTGTAACTGGAGTTTCATCTCTACCCACATGAGCCGCTGGCTACGAAGACAAGACTTTGACACAACGAGCTGTAGACCAGCGTAGAGAATTGGCGAAAAGCGAAAGCAGCTGCCTTCTATGACGACGGTATTGGAAGCTGGTACAACGCTACGACAAATATCTAAGTCAGAGAAGTAACTATGGAGAGAAGTAGCTGAAAGGTGTAGCTAAATGTGTCAAGTAAAACATTTTTTATTTTCACAGTCGTCTTCATTTCGTGCCCGATCGGACCTTACTTACTGAACAGCCCTCATAGTATCACACTTTCCACATGTATAAACTGTTGCACAGGACAACTGTAGGTGTTTGACAAACAGAAATAACGTAGACTCTGGAGAGCCATATTGGGCGATCGACAGTCTTCTGTGAGTCATATCGCTGACAATTTATTGAGCTCAAGGACACATTTCTACCGGGACGGTACAGAGACAAATGGACCGTGCAGGCTTCAGCAGCAAACTATCGACATCATATCCAGTTCCTTCGCATCATTTGTGGCCACTCACTCTAGTAGAAGCATGGGAACAGATAGAATCCATCTCCACAGATTTCCAAAAGTCACTTGAGACTGTAGGTCACTGTCGACTGACGATAAAATTACCACAATATGGACATATAACTGGACTTTGAATGTTCAACTGAAACCAAATTAGCATCAAGTATACCACATGGAAGTTTAATAGAATCTCTGGTGCTCCAAATATACATAACGATCTATTAGACAGAATCAGTGGTACTAACAGATTATTCGCTTGCAGTGTTACTGTTTATAGTAATATCTTGCCGTTGGATGATTCTAAGCAAATCCGGAAAGACCTGATCAAAATTTCCACTTAATGTAGAGGAAGTGGTCTAAATTCTGACTACCATTTACTTTTTCAAGCATAAATCACATACTGTTGAAAATAAAGTAAAGAAAGAGTTCTGCTTTGAACCATGATGGTAAAATGCAATATAACCTTACTACCTTTTCTTGTTTCGAATTTAAAAAACATTGGCAAGTTGACAAAACTTAGAGGTGTGGTCTAAATTTGAGCTAGTTCTAAAAATATTGAGGTATCGTTGAAAAAAACCTTAATACTATGTTCAACTGAAACAAAATTAGCATCAGCAGTTTGGTTAAAGAAAAGTGACAAATAATATGGCATTTTTTATATTTAAATCACTGTTATTTATGAAAAATGTGGTAATGTAATGTGAAACATCCTATTCTATTCACATAAGTCGCAAATACAAACGTCTTTAACAGCCGCTGCCCTTTTTATGGTTAGTATGTCCGCTGACGGTGGCACAAAATATACCCAGTGATAATTATTGAAGAAGTTTATTTATTAAAGATTAATAGCACAACTACTTGGTTGTGGATTGAAATACAACTTAAAGTAAGTCACTTCTTGAAATAGAACAATAACGCTTCTAGCCACTAAAGACCAGTCCGTAAGTCACTGAGTCTAAGTTCCTTAAACGCACACTTTATAAAATTAAAAGTCCCATAATATGCTCAGTGTTAAAGTGCCTACTGAGTGAAGAAAACTTAAGACCAATACTACTACAGAATTTTTAGATTAATTTCAAAACAACGAAAATAGGAGCTATTAAGACTAAAGATATTCTAAAATCTAAGATCACTCTTAATATGACGTACTACGGAGAAGACTATTTGTAGGCGTAGAAACTGTATGAAAAAATAATGAATGCATACCAGTAAGAGTTTCAATACGGTCATAATTGAGTTTATGTTGACGATATTGCTTGTTATAAGTGACGTGACAACTTTGAAGAGCGAGTGACGTTGTCTGAAGCGTTGTTTTACGTTGTTTCCCAGGATTCAGCACCTCCTGCAATTTGATATGCAACTAGCCCGAATTTAGACATTAGGTGAAATTTGGACCCCCCACCGTCATCCTAATAATGGCAGTTCGCTGTAAATGTTAATCTGTGCAGAGTAATGTCCTAAAAATGATAAATTACTCTGAAGTATCCATTTATAATATAATTAGTTTTCTTATTGAGCCAATCACATAGTTTAATTATGAGGAATTGTAATATGGATTTCTATGAAAAGGTGCAAACATGTGAAAACAGTGGTAGGGAAGACCAATGGTTCAAATGGCTCTGAGCACTATGGGACTTAACATCTAAGGTCATCAGTCCCCTAGAACTTAGAACTACTTAAACCTAACTACCCTAAGGACAACACACACATCGATGCCCGAGGCAGGATTCGAACCTGTGACCGTAGCGGTTGCGCGGCTCCAGACTGAAGCGCAGAGAACCGCTCCGCCACAATGGCCGACGAAAACCAATGGAAATTGCTTTTTTGGCTATATTCCGGTACAGTGCACTGACACAGTAGAGAAATCCACACACAAGACGCAACTACACCTAACTCTAAGGTACTTTTTCAGTATTGGGAGTCCTAGTCATCTAGGCATGACTGTGGACATCGAAAAAATTTGGACCCAAACCTATGATCAGGACATATAGGCGTAACCTGAACAGAGATTCCTGGAGAGCTTAGAATGAATCGTCATTCTCGCTGATTGTGTCTGAATAAATCTTGTGGTACACCAGTTCGTGGAAGGTTGTATGCTAAGAAAGATTAGGGCGTAAACAGACACGTACAATCATTTTTACCTCGCTGCTTATGCGAATGGGACAGAAAATCCCGTATAAAGCCGTGCAAAGTGTATATTTGGTTACATGCCCACATCTTCAAGACTGCCCAGTATTAAATTATTCACGAACACACATTACCTTTGAGTGGCAGGTGGTTCTCACTTATGTGATTGCATGTGCTGGTAGAGGACTCTGACTGATGTGATTGCCTTTGTCCAGCAGGTAGATCTTATATAATTGCGTAGGCTTCCGCGGCCAGAGTCAGTCGACATAAAAGTTTTCTGGGTTTGGTACCACGTCTAATGTAAAAACTACTGCTGCTATAGAAAAGCCAACGTTTCGGCAACGATTGCAGCGGCCTTCTTCTGGGTCTAATGGTGCGTTCTAGCTATGCAGTGTCCTTTATATTTTTTTTGTTAGTGTTCACAGCGCATGCCATTACGTCATAATTTTAAAAAGGTAGTTAGTGTCATTGGTCACTTAAGGAAGAAGGAGAGGGAACTTTAGTTTAATAGGCTATTGCGGTGGAGGAAGAACGTGACCTCTGTTGTCCATTGGCTCTTGTGTTATGTACCATGATTGGTGGCCACCGTCGAATGCCGTTTACCAACTGCTGGACGTAGGCCGCGCAGCGGCAGTTACTCGCCGGTAGTACTCGTGCCTCGTGTTGGCAGTGCGGTCTGTTGGGCTCTGATTGCTGGTAGCCAAGATGGGGCAAGTATGAGTCCATCCTCCCTGTTCATGTTGTTATAGTGTTTAAGTATTTCGATGGCCTCTCTGATTTTGCGTTTCGTCATAATTGGCTGCTTGGCCAACACATAGGCTTCGCTGAGTTTTATTTCTTTTCCGCAGTCATGGTGATGTTCTGAATATAACGCTCGTGCTCCCGAATGCGCGTTGCTATTGGCCTACCAGTCTCGCCGATGTATGCCTCTCCACATTCACATTCCACCTTGTAAATGCCTGCAGTGTGTAATGCATCCACCTTTTCGTTGGTGGAGCCTAGCACGTCCTGGATCCTACGACCACTATAGAAGACAGGCTGCACCCCAACGCTGCGAAGGTGTTTGCACACCCAATCCTACCACCACCCATCGCAGAAGAACTATGTCATCCGCTCTTTGACAATCCGTGCGCAGCGCCTAAGTGATGCTCAAAACATCACACACTGCGGAAAAGAAATAAAATTCAGCGAAGCCGGTGCGTTGGCCAAGCAGCCAATTATGACGAAACGCAAAATCAGAGAGGCCATCGAAATACTTAAACACCCTAACAACATGAACAGGGAGGATGGACTCAGGCTTACCCCATCTTGGCTACCAGCAATCAGAGCCCAACAGACCGCACTGCCAACACGAGGCACGAGCACTACCGGCGAGTAACTGCCGCCGCGCGGCCGACGTCCAGCAGTTGGTAAACAGCAGCCAACTTCTCATTCGACGGTGACCACCAATCATGGTACATAACACAAGAGCCAATAGACAGCAGAGGTCACGTTCTCCCTCCACCGCAGTAACCTGTTAAAATAAAGTTCCCTCTCCTTCTTCCTTAAGTGACCAATGAAACTAACTACCTTTTTAAAATTATGACGTAATGGCATGCGCAGTGAACACTAACAACAAAAAATATAAAGGACACTGCATAGCTAGAACGCACCATTGACCCAGAAGAATGCCGCTGCAACCGTGGCCGAAACGTTGGCTTTTCTATAGCAGCAGTAGTTTTTACATTATGAAGCGGTACCAAACCCTGAAAACTTTTATGTCGACAGGTAGAACTTGTTGATGGGACTGCCATCGTCTGGGAAGCGATTCTCACTGACGTGATTTGACTTTCATTGTCTAGCAGGTAGTTTTCGTTTTTTCTTGCAGTTGATTCTCTGACATGATGTGATTGCCTTCATCTGGCATCTGTTCCTATCCCTGATGATGTGCCCACTCTTGTCCAGCAGGTGGTTCTCGCTAGTGTGATGTGATTTCCTGATGCCTGGCTGGTGATTCCGCCCCTGCCCCCTCCTGACGTCACAGTCTTTGTCCTGCAGGTGATTCTCCTGACGTGATCTCCTTTTGTCCCACAGGTGGTTCTCGCTGACGGCGGGCCCAGAACCAGCCTCGGTAGTCGCAGGCCCTCGCACGCGCCTGCTGGGTCCCGTGCTGGTGGTGGAGGCGGCGGTGGCGGAGGATGCGGGTGTCTACCGCTGCGTAGCCTCCAACGCGGGTGGTGAGGCCAGCGCCGATCTCCGCCTCACCGTCGTCACTCCGCTCCGTGTCGAGGTGCGTGTGCGTCTCACTTCCGAAGAGCTTTGAACCCTCTGGCCTCCTACATGCCCTGCCTCCAGCGGCCACGAGTAATAATACAATATCTAGATACGCCATGTATCTAAAAGAGGAAATATTTTATTACCTTTGAATACATTATGGGAGTGAACAGTGACCAATGTGTTGCAAATATCTTTTATCAAAAACAGTCTTGATCTCAATTTATTTATTATGGTTACCGGTTTCGACCACTGCTGTAATCATCTTCTGACCAGTGAGTAAGAACCTCCTTCTTCTGGAGAATCACTACTCAATATTGATCCTCCAGGAGAAGGAGGTTCTTACTCATTGGTCTGAAGATGATCACAGTAGTGGTCGAAACCGGTCACCATAATAAATAAATTGTGATCAAGACTGTTTTTGATAAAAAATTAAAAGAAATATTTTATGCTTGATAAAAAGTCGAAGGGACACAGCAAAAGACCACCTTCAGTTGGACCTTACCCATGTTAATATTGACATCAGCGTCTGTTGACGAACGTCTGGCTCCCTTTGACTTTT
The DNA here is from genome assembly GCF_021461385.2 of Schistocerca piceifrons. Lineage (NCBI taxonomy): Eukaryota > Metazoa > Arthropoda > Insecta > Orthoptera > Acrididae > Schistocerca > Schistocerca piceifrons. Next base: position 88,873,484 of record NC_060141.1, read on the forward strand.
ATAATAGCAGCTGCTAGTGCTATGGTTATATGTCAACTCACCCATAAGCCATATATATATATGCCACATGGAGGCAGTACATGCGAATGTGTATTAAAGCAATCTTTCGGGTACATGTGTTACTCATGTACCAGATAGGCGTACAATTCCTCAATAAACTATCACAAACATCACATATATTTTGGGCTGTGAAAAGAGGATATAAACTAACGTAGCTATTAAGACAAACACAACGAATGTAACTTCTGTGCCTGACAGTAGTGTATGGAGCCATAGGACAGTGGAACTCCTGACGATATTTGGCATTTAACCACTAGTCCAGATAATAATGGAGAGAGGCATGCTGTACTGGCTTGGAAAGGGAAAGATATCTGAAGACGCCAAAATATGTTGGGGAAGATGCTTGTCCCACCCTAATGTTAGCAAGACGCAATATACGAGGATTGTCCAGAAAGTAAGTTCCGATCAGTCGCTAAATAGAAACCACAGTGAAAATCAGAAACATTTTATTTGCAAGAGTTAGCTACACGTCCCAGACACTTCTCTACATATTCTACTTAGACATTTGTCGGATCGGTATACAAAATTTCCAACACCATCGTCATAGAAGGCAGCTGCCTGTACGTTCCGATAATTCTCTACGCTGGTCTACAGCGTGTAACCTGCGCCCAAGTGTTGTCTTCGTATCCAGCGTTTCATGTGAACAGAGATAATACTCAGGACGAGCCAATTAGGGCTGTGTTGTGGGAGATCGAACACTTCCCATCGAAAAGGCTGCAGGAGCGTCTTCACTGCCCCTGCAGAGTGGGGCTGATAATTGCCATGAAGAAGGAAGTGCGTGGCAGTTGTGTCAGGTGGGCTGCATTCATTAAGGCGAAGCCTCTCAGCAGGCCCACCTACTTGGCGGGAGACATTGTTGTTCTAGGCACCTTTACTCGCTCACAACTTAAAAGAGAGTCTTGATGCGGTCGACTGTCGTACTAGAGACACTACCCAACACATCTTTACACAGCTTCATCGGGTTTTCACCGATGTGTCTATTTGGAGAGCGATCGAAACTTACTTTCTGGATGACCCTCGTATTACCCTAATTTAGTGCATAGCTTCTAGCAGAGTTGGTAGTGAAGTATAATACAGAACTTTAATATCCCCTTGGCTCCTCTTCTTCCCACCCATCTTACCATCCAGTTTCTTACTGGTGAAACAGTTTTCTACTAAAATAAACTAATGAATTTTCAACTTTATCTAAACAAAATGAGGTGCCGATATTTAGATTGCAGGGTAACTGTAAACTGCAAATCATCATCATCATCTTCTTCTTCTTCTCCTTCCTCCTCCTCTTGTACCATATTTGCTATAGCCTCTGTCTATATCATGAGGCTAATCTCATAAACTACTTCAGCAATTTTTATACGGTTTTCACCAATAGGTAGACTTACTTACGAAGAAGGTTTGTGTGTACATTTTATAAATATTTCAAGCAAATTGGCTGTACTGTAATGAATTAGACTCCTACCTTTGGGAAAACAAGGCCATTGTCATCTAGCGGTGTATGGCAGTCAGTATGGATGTGACTTAATGAATTCACATAATATTTCTTTACGTGCTTCCAAATTATACTTAAGATTGCTAAACAGATCTCTACTGGTGGCAAACAGATATAAACTTTTTACCTGCTCATAAACATTAGTGAGTTCGTAAGCTTCTTAAAGCGGGGAAAAGACGAGGGCAAGATCTTATTTGCACCTTACAAACAACGATGGAATGAGATTCATAAATTCCTTCTGGAGAGTATATAATATTTCAAAAGTGTTTTATAGATGGTTGGGGGCCGCATTCTGAAAACAGGTGACCATTTTACACTCTCGGTTTCGGCTTCCCTCACATTACCAATCGTAATTCATACTCATAATTCACTTCACGTTCTTCGAGCAACAAGCAGTGACTGACAATTTCGAAGTATTGTAAGCAGTCGTTTGAAAACAACTGCATAGCGATTAAATAAATCTTACAAAAATCTGTTGAGTTAATGCGGAGTTCAAGTTTATCGTTTCACTAAATTGTAATTACGCTGTTCGTCCCAGCAGAGGATAGTTCCTGATCCTAAATGAGACTCTTATTCGTACAATAGAATTCATCACTGAAACTTAGGATGTAATAAAGACATATATTTAACACAATAAAAGTCTTTTTTAATACTCATGACTGTATTCAATGCCTGAATAAAATTAACCTCTCACTTCGAATATACTTACCTAACAAATCCCAAAAATACATATGACGCATTCCTGTGCCGACTTCTTCATCTTCGAGAAGCACAAGTGCCAAGCATTGGACATATAGAGAAAATCGTTTAAAACGAAAATGGTTAGGAAATACCGATAGTAGTAGCGACTGCTGATCTGGTGCTACTCAAGTGCTCACTAAGATCGTCAACTTGACATCATTCTTCTTGTGGTGTTACTTCAAGGATAGGTTTTATATTCCACCTCTACCAGAGAGTCTCGAAAATTTGTAGCAGCTGTTCTTAGCGCCTCATCTGATACACTGGGTCGGTTTTAGGCGGAATTTTTTATTACCGATTAAATAAGTGATGTGTGACGTAGGGTGGATACATAGAACACTTATAAACATTGTAAAAGAATTTTGAGAGTTTATGTTTTACATACTTTATCAATTGTTCTCTTGTTACTTGTCATTTGCCTGCACCTATGTTTTGAAATGCTTAACGGACTTTATAATTAGCCTGCACTACGTAATTTATTTATTTTATTCTTTTACTACTAAACGAAAACCATACAACACAAAAACATTTCAGCTACCGGACCAACAAGTGCACCTGTTTTTTGTAGTCGTGACGTCACGCAGATTTATTGTTTTTTTTTTAGTTTTCGTTATATTAAACAAACTGAACAAGGATTGTACTGTCGACATAAACTGCTAATAATAATTTCGTGTAAGGCAATTGCCTGAGGCAAGTCTTTCAATTGGACGCCGCTTCGGCGCTCACGTTTTGTACTTTCGAGTCTGCTGATGATGCCGTCTCGAAGTGGAAATCAGTGACTGTTGTGTCAGAATCATTTCATGGTTTGGTTCATAGAAACAGGTACTACGATTTTACGTTTTCTTATTTTTATCTCCAGTGCCAAGGATTGTTCAGAGGAAAAAAGTCCGCACCAATGTAGAAACGAGGAACTTGACGAAATCATAAGTCAATTCCCGTTCCAACTACATTAGAAATGTACGAGGGTTGCCCAGAAAGTAATCCACCGCATTTTTTTCTTCAACAAGTCTTTATTGAACATAATGAGAATTACACACACGAAAGAATGGTGATTTATCTACATTACCTATTTTTTCGCGTAATCTCCATCCCGTTCTATGGCCTCCCTCTATCGCGAAACAAGGGCGTGTATGCCCTGTCGGTACCAATCTTTCTCCGGGTGGCAGAGCCAGTGCTTCACTGTGTGAATCACCTCCTCGTCGTCCTCAAAATGTCTTCCACGAATGGCATCCTTTAATGTCCCAAACATAAAGAAGTCCGAGGTGGTTAGGTCAAGGCTGTCAGGTGTGACAACCTTGGATGGTCTCCCCGACCACTGTAAATCGTGGAGCTCCGCCGAACCGCCTTCTGATGACCTGATCCTCCGTGCCCAGCGACTAACTGTAGTTCTGTCGACGCAGATACTGTATAGACTTTGCACAAGCTTTTATGAATATTCTCCACAATTTCTTTCTCTGCAGTATGAACATCCCCTTAGGAAAATTAAGAAAGACTGTGCTGGTAAACCTCTTACGTTATTTGATTTTCAAACAGCTGAGAAAAACCGAACGTACTCAGACATTTCTCTCTTTACTTATTCTGATCAACAGTAAACTGACACACAATATATTTTTTAGCGCAACGCAATCTGACTTTCAATAATCCTTACAAAAGAATGGCCCTGATTAACAATAACGTATACCTTTCATGAATCACTTACTTCACAAAAATCTTCGTTACTCGAACTATTGCAATACAGCGAGCGCCACTACTGCCAGCTAAATAAAAGAGTCTAACTACTGAAGTCACTAACTACTGATAGACATAGTTACCAAATGAAAGATTTTGGTAGAGAACAAACAATGTATTTAACTTACTAGTGTAGTTCATGACATCCAGTTATACAAATTTCCTTTTTCTGACGGACACACGTCCAGATCGTCCACTCTTAAAATTCTGCCATCTCTCTCTCCACATCCACCACTGCAGGCGGCTCACCTCCAACTGCACAACGCTACGCGCTGTTCACATCCTGCTGCCCAACGCTACAATAGCGAATATTCCAACAATACCAACCAGCCACTGATTGCACACAGCACAGTCAGTGATTTTCATACAGAGCGCTAAGTGGCTTTACCTACATAAAAACATAAACAGCCTACTTACACAGTGAGAAATTCAATGACGGCACGTTACTTGTTACGTACATTACCTACAGACGCCATTTTCAAACTGTCCTGCAACTGCACTATCTGTCGAAAGGATCGGAAACTTGGCGCGCTCACACAGAAGACTTCAAATAATAAGTACGTAACTTTTAGCATTCGTAGCATTGTTTCCGGCTGAGAAAAAAATGCGGTGCATTACTTTCTGGGCAATCCTCGTAGAAGGTCGGAAAAAGTATGGGCAGCTATTTAAATGCGCTTTGGAATGGCGAAATCAATAAAATAATCGACGATAACGATCAGTCTATGGAAAATCTGGTATTGAAAAAGACACTGCAGAAAACAATAATAGATGTTTTTTTTCTAACAGCCGGTTCACCATTTCGTGCAACCAGTGGTTGCTCAAGTTCAATCCTTCCAAGACGCAGGCAATTATTGTTGGCAAAACCACCCATTCCCTCCGTCTCCTCGACTTCTATATCACCATTTATGGCTGTACTATCACCCTAGCCCCCACCCTCAAGTACCTTGGCGTCACCCTTGACCGTCGCCTCTCCTGGGTCCCCCATCTCCGGACAATCCAAGCCAAGGCACGCTGCTGACTCCGTCCCCTTAAGCTCCTTTCTGGCCGCACTTGAGGTCTGGACCCCTCCACCATCCTCCACACCTATAAATCCCTCATCCCCCCTATCCTCTGTTATGCCTACACTGCCTGGATCTCTGCCCCTCCTACCTTTTACAAATCCCTTCAAATCCTAGAACGCCATGCGCTCCTCCTCACCTATCACATCCGTCTCCCCTACCCCACGCGTATGCTGTATGATCTCATTCCGTTCCCGCACCTCCTCCTCTTCCTCGAATGGATACGGATCCTCTGCACCTCCAGTAAAATTGATCCCCCTCACCCGCTTGTCTCTCCCATCCTCTCCCACCCCAGTCCGCTGCCGCGCCTGTATTCCCATGTCTCACCTGCTCTCCTTCTCTCCACTCTCCTTACCCTCGTCCAAGGTGGCTTCCACCAACTCCCCCTCCCTGATGATGCCCTCATCTCCTCCATCTACCCCTCGTACCAACTTTGATCCTCCCCTTCCACCCCCTGTGTTTTTTTCCCGAGGGCACCCTCACTCCCTTCTCTCCCTCCTCCCTCCCTCCCTCCCTCCTCCTCCCAGGCTTCCACTACCCCCCTACATTCTTTCTTCCCCCTCCCATTTCCTCTGCCACTGGCATCTCCACCCTCTCCTCTTCCTCCTCCCCCACCTTTTCCCCTTTTGGCAGATCCCCGGACTCATACACGTACAGTGAACATCCGGGCGCCGGAGATCATCGCCAGTGTCTGTGTGTGCCATAGTGTTAGTGGTTCAGTGTTTCGTCGTTTGTGCTCCTTCGTTCACGTGTGTCATTTCTGTCGTCTCTGTCAGTGTCGGAGTGCTGAACGTTTTTCTTTGAACGCTGCACCTGTGAACGACATCGTGTATTTTAAATCTGTGTGTCTACTGTTATCTATCCACCGTGTTGTTTCGTTTTTCGATGTCTCCACTTGTACTGAATGTATTATCTGTGGCCGAAGAGCGGCGTAGTTTTGCCGCTGACGGCCTACCTTGTATGACCTTACAAAATTGCAGTAAAGAAAAAAAACTTTCTCTAACAGCAGTTAATACCTACAAGACAAAATTTTACCAGGAAATCGAATTACTATACTGTAAGCGAATTAGACTAATATACTACTTTCCTTTTTGTACATGCATCTTACACACGAAAAAATCTGACCTTTTTCTATTAAACTTAACGCTATATTCCGATATTTTTCTCCCCCTACAATTTTTGCCCTGTACAGCTCACTCTTCTACCAAGGATGTCATTTCTTGATGTTGTGTACGTAGTTCTGCGTAGTCAGAGCGTACACAACTTTCCCACTAGAGCGCGCCCCGCTAAGCACAACAGTGCAGGCGCAGTGCTCGTCTGTTTCCGTACTACGAGATGGTGCTGCCTTAGAGACGGACCAAATTCTGCGTCCGCCGACCCGCATATTAATATGTAACGCAGCCAATGAGATTGCTGCTAACGTAGAACCTTTTCTCCTCATGGATCACGCGCAGTGATACCTGAATGCGCAAGGTATTATAATGAGTGTACAGACCTCCGATTAGTCATTCTGCATTTGTCTGCACCAATCTCTACCAGTCTGAATTAGTCTGTACCAGTCTATAGTCAAGTTCCAGTCTGCACCTAACAGGATTATCATATTCCTGTACATAGCCATGAAGATAAATGTATAGACACTTTGTCAAGTATCAGAGATATGTGAGAATAAGATTAATGTACCAAGACCAAAGGAACTTCAGATTGTCAATTGTAAATAGCATCCAGAATCAATTAATTTTATGCTTGTTATTATTTTAATAAATGTGTGTGAAAATTAATCAAGTTCTGTTTTAAGTTGGTCACCGTCAATCTGCTACTCTAAGCGTGCAAGTGGCATTTCTAGCGTCTGACCTAACGGCAGAAGATAAACGCGCCACGATAAGACCACGAGACATATTGCTGACACTCGCCTACTTCATTAGAGCGACAAGTCAAATAATCTGATGGTGTGTGTACGGAAGATCTTACAGTACGCACACCACACTTGATGTCTTAATACACGTCCCATCACCCTGTCACGTCTTCTAGGCAGTGGTTTTAACATATTCCTTCCCTCATCAATTCAGTGGAGTACCTCCTAATTTCTTATCAGTCAGCTTCATCCTACACTCACGTAACATTTGTGGCAAAAAAGGTAAAGCTGTGGCCACCTGGAGGATCGACCAGGGATTAAACCAGACACCTCTGGATTCATCTTTTGGAACTTCTCTAGTGAGGCAGCGAGTATAAAAAATTAAGGAAGTGCATTATAAAAATTTTGTGCGCTGCTGAGTACGACATCCGCCACGTGTTTGTGTGGACAGGTTCAGCCGCCGCGGCTGAGCGTGCACCTGGGCGGCAGGGCGGAGTTCCGCTGCGTCGACGCGTCGGGGTCGGTGCGCCCGCAGCAGCCACTCAGCATCACGTGGTACAAGGACGCGAGGCCGCTGCCCGGGCCGTCGCGGGACCTGCTGGTGGTGGCGAGCGTGGGCCGCGAGGACCGCGGCATGTACCAGTGCGTGGTGCGCCGCACCGAGGGAGACACGGCGCAGGCCGCCGCCGAGCTGCAGCTGGGAGGTGAGGCGCGCACCAGGGTGTAGTGTAATGCGTAACACGTGGTGCCGCCCAGGCAGCAGTTGGCCGAAAAGCCGATGACCGTGCTCATTTGGACATCACATAAACTGCTCCATTTCCGCGTTACGACAATGGCTGCAGTGTTTACCACATCATTCCGACATGCTTTATATACCCTCCACTGCTAGAGCGGCCCCTGCTGGAAATTTCTCTGAAAAAGTTCTATGTAAATGTGGTGGCCCATTAAGGAGAATCATGGTTATTATAAAACTTCCTGACAGATTAAAACTGTGTGTCGGACCGAGACTCGAACTCGGGACCTTTGCCATTCGCGGGCAAGTGCTCTACCAACTTTTTTTCTTTTTTTTTGCATTTCGTTCGATATTGATCGTTGTGTGTGGTCGTTGCGGACGTCGCAAGACATCCTGTTCAAGTACGGTGGTTGATCCTTTTGATCCTTCCACTCAGTTTTTTATTGCAGAGGCCAACCGGCTCTCTGACCGAACACGCTGAGCTACCGTGCCGGCTAGCCAACTGAGCTACCCAAGCACGACTCACGCCCCGTCCTCGCAGCTTTACTTCTGCCAGTACCCCGTCTCCTACCTTCCAAACATTACAGAAGCTCTCCTGCGAACCAAGCAGGACTAGCACTCCTGAAAGAAAGGATATTGCGGAGACATGGCTTAGCCACAGCCTAGGGGGTGTTTACAGAATGAGATTTTCACTCTGCAGCAGAATGAGCGCTGATATGAAACTTCCTGCCAGATTCCTCGCAGGAGAGCTTCTGTAAACTTTGGAAGGTAGGAGACGAGGTACTGGCGGAAGTAAAGCTGTGAGGACGGGGCGTGAATCGTGCTTGGGTAGCTCAGTTGGTAGAGCACTTGCCCGCGAAAGGCAAAGGTCCCGGCATCATAGACTGTGCGGCTGGTCCCGGCGGAGGTTCAAGTCCTCCCTCGAGCATGGGTGTATTTGTTTGTCCTTGGGATAATTCAGGTTAGGTAGTGTGTAAGCTTAGGGCTGATGACCTTAGCAGTTAAGTCCCACAATATTTCACACACATTTGAACTTTTCTTTCGGTCCGGCACACAGTTTTAATCTGCCAGGAAGTTTCATATCAGCGCACACTCCGCTGCAGAGTGAAAATCTCATTCTTGAATCGTGGTTATTATAGTTTTCATGCACACGTGTTTTTGCAAATACACGAGTTATCATAAAGTGTTGTACACTCATGCTCATAAATTAAGGATAAATGCAGAATCTGGTGCCACACAACGTGGGACTACAAAAAAAAAAGGCGCTAATAGCATAGGTACATAGTGAACACACACGACACAGACCTGTACGCCCACAATATTGGTGATAAGGTGAGAAAACCGTCCCCCGAAACACATATATGCTACAAAACGCTGCCGTTTCCTGCGCATGTACCCGGTCATAAATATGGGATTATGATCACCATGCACACGTACACAGGCTGCACAACGGGTTGGCATACTCTGGATCAGGTGTTCGAGCAGCTGCTGGGGTATAGCCTCCCATTCTTGCGCCAGTACCTGTCGGAGCTCCTGAAGTGTCCTAGGTGTTTGAAGAAGTGCGGCGTGCCGGCCGGTGTGGCTGAGCGGTTCTAGGCGCTACAGTCTGGAACCGCGCGACCACTACGGTCGCAGGTTCGAATCCTGCCTCGGGCATAGATGTGTGTGATGTCCTTAAGTTAGTAAGGTTTAAGTAGTTCTAAGTTCTAGGGGACTGATGACCTCAGATGTTAAGTCCCATAGTGCTCAGAGCCATTTGAACCATTTGAACGTGCAGCGATTCGTCGACCGAGAGCATCCCAGACGTGCTCGATGGGGTTTAGGTCTGGAGAACAGGCAGGCCACTCCATTCGCCTAATATCTTCTGTGTCAAGATACTCCTCCACGATGGCAGCTCGGTGGGGCCGTGCATTATCATCCATCAGGAGGAAGGTGGGACACACTGCACCCCCGAAAAGGTGGACATTCTGGTGCAAAATGACATCCCGATACACCAAACCTATTACAGTTCCTCTGTCAAAGACAAGCAGGGGTGTACGTGCACCAATATTAATCCCACCCCACAACATCAAACCACGACCACCATACAGGTCCCTTTCAAGGACGTCGAGGGGTTGGTATCTGGTTCCTGGTTCATGCCAGATCAAAACCTGGCGAGAATCACTGTTCAGACTATACCTGGACTTGTCCGTAAACTTAACCTGGGACCACTGTTCCAATGACCATGTACTGTGTTCGTGACACCAGGCTTTACGGGCTCTCCTGTGACCAGGTGTCAGTGGAGTACACCTTGCAGGTCTCCAGGCGTTAAACCATGTCTGTTCACTCGTCTGTAGACTGTGTGTCTGGAGACAACTTGCAGTGGCTGCAGTAAGGTCCCGAGCAAGGCTACCTGCAGTAATCCGTTGCCGTCTGCGGGCACTGATGGTGAGATATCGGTATTCTTGTGGTGTTTTACACTGTGAACGTCCCATACTGTAGCGCTTGGACACATTTCCTGTATGCTGGAATCGTTGCCATAGGCTTGAGATCACACTTTGTGGCATACGGAGGGTCCGTGCTACGACTTGCTGTGTTTGACCAGCCTCCAGTCGCCCTAGTATTCTACCCCTCATAACGTCATCAATATGTGTTCTTTGAGCCATTTTCAACACACAGTCACCATTAGCACGTCTGAAAACTTCTGCACACTTACTCGCTGCACCGTACTCTGCCATGCACCAATACACCTCTGTGTTTGTGGACTGCTGCCAGCGCCACTGTGCGACGACCGCAGGTCAAATGCACCGCATGGTCATACCCCGAGGTGATTTAAACCCGCAAACCGCCAACCAAAGCGTTGTTTCACCATGTATCAGCATTATCCGTAATTTATGAGCACGAGTGTGTATAAATTCCCCTACGTTTGGAGTTGTAGCAATAGTGTAACGGTTTGTATTTTCGCACTTTCTCCGAGAGGTAACGTTGCACTACGTCGGTCTTTGATGTCTTTTATTCTTTTAGTTGTTTTATGTAGAGCGTGGTTTATGATCTGCTGGAGTTTTAACCATGCCTCTCGTATGATTTTGAGGTTTTATCGACGCGCAAGTCGCCGAAGTGGCATCAAATCGAAAGACTTGCACCAGGCGAGCGGTCTATCCGACGGGAAGCCTTCGTCACACGACATTTCATTTTTTTGAGGTTTTAATTGTATATTTTCCTTTCATTTTTTACGTACGATGCTGCTGATTATCTGGCGCTTCTGGAAACACTACACTCTCGTGTCTCTTTGAAGACATACACGGAAATAGTTGATCTGTTTGTATAGAAGTCTAAACCATTTCTCTCGCGTGTGTTCTATCGGAGTACATCGTCGTGACAGCTAAATGCTAGCCTCTTTAGTATTATTTCTTATAAATGTTTGTGCTTACCGCCAATAATATAGCTACTATACCACTAAGTATTAGGTAAATTGAAGATCTCCACTAATTGAATACTACAGATTTCCGCTTTTTCCACTTCCTTTAATCTCGTCGTGTTTCTCAACGTAATTAAGTTTCCCTTGTTATCTCAGAACCTCCCCACCCTCCACCTCACTCCCAAATATGTCTCCTGGAGGGAGGGGGAGAGGGGGGAAGATGGGATATGGGAATGGCAAACAGCTCTGATGATAATATTTTGCGCAAATACTCGGAAATACTGAAGCTCTCGATGGTGTCTCTTAAAATGAAGATAAACACCACGAATAGTGATTCATTCCTTGGATCGTTCGATGAATACGTTACGCTACGGAATTAATTTGCTGCTTTTCGAAAGCAATAGGCGGTGAAATGACACAGGATTGGAGGATCTTTCATTTATTTTCCGTATCATGTGCAGTAACAGAATAAAAAACACGTTGCATTGGCGTTCATCACAGGCTACGCACTTGGCAAGATGCTCTAAATGTTGTGGAAGGAAATTGACCATGACTTTTTCATCAGAAACATTCCGTTATTTGCCTTCATCTATTCAGAAAAACATGAAGCTGGAAAATGACACGGGGTTTTGAAAGCACTGCCACTGAACGCAAGTCTAGTGTCTTAACCATTGCGCCATCTCGTTTGGCATCACTTTAGACTTCTCGTGAATAAGTTCAATAGCAGGCAGCAGCCTGAGGGTTCAGCCTCGACTTTACTTCACTGTATTATCATATAACTAATTCTACTGCTGCACAAACGTTAACAGTTAAATACACTCCTGGAAATGGAAAAAAGAACACATTGACACCGGTGTGTCAGACCCACCATACTTGCTCCGGACACTGCGAGAGGGCTGTACAAGCAATGATCACACGCACGGCACAGCGGACACACCAGGAACCGCGGTGTTGGCCGTCGAATGGCGCTAGCTGCGCAGCATTTGTGCACCGCCGCCGTCAGTGTCAGCCAGTTTGCCGTGGCATACGGAGCTCCATCGCAGTCTTTAACACTGGTAGCATGCCGTGACAGCGTGGACGTGAACCGTATGTGCAGTTGACGGACTTTGAGCGAGGGCGTATAGTGGGCATGCGGGAGGCCGGGTGGACGTACCGCCGAATTGCTCAACACGTGGGGCGTGAGGTCTCCACAGTACATCGATGTTGTCGCCAGTGGTCGGCGGAAGGTGCACGTGCCCGTCGACCTGGGACCGGACCGCAGCGACGCACGGATGCACGCCAAGACCGTAGGATCCTACGCAGCGCCGTAGGGGACCGCACCGCCACTTCCCAGCAAATTAGGGACACTGTTGCTCCTGGGGTATCGGCGAGGACCATTCGCAACCGTCTCCATGAAGCTGGGCTACGGTCCCGCACACCGTAAGGCAGTCTTCCGCTCACGCCCCAACATCGTGCAGCCCGCTTCCAGTGGTGTCGCGACAGGCGTGAATGGAGGGACGAATGGAGACGTGTCGTCTTCAGCGATGAGAGCCGCTTCTGCCTTGGTGCCAATGATGGTCGTATGCGTGTTTGGCGCCGTGCAGGTGAGCGCCACAATCAGGACTGCATACGACCGAGGTACACAGGGCCAACACCCGGCATTACGGTGTGGGCAGCGATCTCCTCAACTGGCCGTACACCACTGGTGATCGTCGAGGGGACACTGAATAGTGCACGGTACATCCAAACCGTCATCGAACCCATCGTTCTACCATTCCTAGACCGGCAAGGGAACTTGCTGTTCCAACAGGACAATGCACGTCCGCATGTATCCCGTGCCACCCAACGTGCTCTAGAAGGTGTAAGTCAACTACCCTGGCCAGCAAGATCTCCGGATCTGTCCCCCATTGAGCATGTTTGGGACTGGATGAAGCGTCGTCTCACGCGGTCTGCACGTCCAGCACGAACGCTGGTCCAACTGAGGCGCCAGGTGGAAATGGCATGGCAAGCCGTTCCACAGGACTACATCCAGCATCTCTACGATCGTCTCCATGGGAGAATAGCAGCCTGCATTGCTGCGAAAGGTGGATATACACTGTACTAGTGCCGACATTGTGCATGCTCTGTTGCCTGTGTCTATGTGCCTGTGGTTCTGTCAGTGTGATCATGTGATGTATCTGACCCCAGGAATGTGTCAATAAAGTTTCTCCTTCCTGTGACAATGAATTCACGGTGTTCTTATTTCAATTTCCAGGAGTGTAGATAAAGTAACATAACTTGTTAATTATCCGTTGGAACTGAAGGTGCGGGAGCATGTTGCCAGAGGTATCCCAGTCGTTCGAAGAGTCTTGGACGTCACAAAGCGTGAAGTCACCGTGACTGTAGGGACGAAGGTGCTGACCTCGCAATACGAGGCAGCTGAGGGAACGGCAGAAGGCAGTGCATGTCACTCAGCGAGCAGCTAATGGGCAATGTTGTGGTGGTCTTTACAGCTTTTGGGTGCCGTCGTGTTTTCCATATTTTTGGAGCCCTGAAGAACGTCATTCGTGGCCCTCTATTTTCTTCGGACGAAGAGGCGCACGCCTGGCTACAGTCATGGTTCCGCAGGCTAACGAAAACGTATTTCCGCGGTGGCACTGACCGTCTCTTCACAACAGTGGGATAAATGTACTAATTGTTATTACTTTTGAAATAATAAACAGTTTTTCCCATCTGTCTGCCGGCCAGACTGGCCGAGCGGTTCTAGGCGCTACAGTCTGGAAAAGCGCAACCGCTACGGTCGCAGGTTCGAATCCTGTCTCGGGCATGGATGTGTGTGATGTCCTTAGGTTAGTTAGGTTTAAGTAGTTCTAAGTTCTAGGGGACTGATGACCTCAGAAGTTAAGTCCCATAGTGCTCAGAGCCATTTGAACCATTTGAACCCATCTGTCTCGTTTTATATGACTGCCTCTTAAAAATGCTTCAAATGTCTCTGAGCACTATAGGACGTAACATCTGAGGTCATCAGTCGCCTAGAACTTAGAACTACTTAAACCTAACTAACCTAAGGACATCACACACATCAATGCCCGAGGCAGGATTCGAACCTGTGACCGTAGCGGTCTCGTGGTTCCAGACTGAAGCGCCTATACCTGCTCGGCCACACCGGCTGGCTCTTATATGTTGTGCGACTTTCCTTGGAATGTAAGCCGTCCAAATTTCAGCAGTATACTTATCCGTGATGCACAGCGCCTCTCTCATAGTGACGCACTGGAGTTTGTTGAACATCTCTGCAACACTCTCGCGCCCGCTAGACACCATTATGAAACGCGCAGCCCTTTTATTAATGTGACTTGCTTAAGGTCCGATATTGTTGAAAAATTATCAAAAATCGGTGAAACGAGTGTTTTGTTTGACACGTATTTCATGGATAAATTACAATTCCTTAAGATACTTCCAATGAAACTCAGCCATTCATCTTCTTTTCGTGTAGTTACTTCATGTGGTTATCCCAATTCTGGTCGTTCTGGATGATTAGTCCGAAGTATTTTACGGTAGGTACGGTTACGAGCTATTTTTCGCCAACGATGCAATCGAATAGTAACGGTCCTCTTAGATGATGTATACGTATTACTTTACATTTATTGACGATCGTTGTCGACTGCCGGCTCCTACAGGGATCACCAGTTGTTATACAGGGTGAAGCGAAATTCGCGCACTCAGGCTTCTCAGTGCGACTCCTCACATGTCAGTGATAAAAAAATGTCTGTCACAAAATTTCGTCTGCCGGGTATATCCAGCAGAAAAAGGACGTTAAAGAGTGGCAATCTGGCAACACTGTAACAACAGCTATGGTAACTACCTGTAACTGCACGTTTTCTGATGCTGCAAAGTTGGTGCAGTGCATAGAGTTTTGGGTTAGCATGCAGGACGTCAAGAGTTCAATCCTGTGTTGGGGTGCATTTTTGTTTTATTTGCTAGTTTCATTCTGACGTTTCTTATGTCACATGTACCCCTAATTTACAACATTTTGTAACGCTGAACACAACAAATGCGTGGTTATACAAATAAGAAATAACCAGTTCAAAAAATTAATGGGACCATGGCGATAACACATACAAAAAGTAACCGAGTTTGGACATTATTCGCAAAGCATGTTGCTAGTGCTACTGCTAACGTAAGGCCCTAACGAAATGTAATGGACCTGAACGAGGCAGGAATAATAGTTGGTACTAATCTGTGTGACCATTATAGGAGGATACAAAGAAAACAGGTTTCGCTTCGAGTAGAGGAAGTGGTGCGAATAAATTCGAGCCCACGTCGTGGAAAGGGCATCTCTCAAAGCTGACCATTGTTCCATTTCTACGATTGTCGTATGTAAGTGCAGTTGTTTTCCAGAGGACCTGCTGCAATCGATGTTGACGATTAAGAAGCCAGATACCGTACCACTTGGACTACATTTACCAAATGAAAAACATATTCTTGAACACAGGATCGAACCCTCGACCTCCTGCAAGCCAATCCAAAATTCTATCCACTGCACCAACTCTACAGCACAACTCAGTCGTAGTGACAGGCTAGTTACGATACATGTGGTTACAGTGTTGCCAGATTGCCACTCTTTAACGTCCTTTTTCTGCCGGATGTAGTCCTCGGGGGAAATTTTGTGACAGACATTTTTTTTATCGCTGGCATATGAGGAGTCACGCTACGAAGCCCGAGGGCGCGAATTTCGCTTGAGGGGCGTCGATAAGTAATGCAATATTTTCTTCTCAAAGCAGGTTATTTATGTTCTGGGTTCCAAAACAACACTTATTCCTCACTCTTTCGGCTACGAAACACTATTTTTCAATTCAATCTCCATTAAGTGCGACAGCCGTACGCGACCTTACTGGGAGGACCTGTAAGTCCCCATGGTACGAGGGTTAATGTATGGTGCGGCATTATGGGAGGAAGGATAATTGGCCCCCATTTTATCGATGGCAATCTAAATGGTGCAATGTATGCTGATTTCCTATGTAATGTTCTACCGATCTTACTACAAGACGTTTCACTGCATGACAGAATGGCGATGTACTTCCAACATGATGAATGTCCGGCACATAGCTCGCGTGCGGTTGAAGCGGAATAGTATATTTCATGACAGGTGGATTGGTCGTCGAAGCACCATACGATGGCCCGCACGTTCACCGGATCTGACGTCCCCGGATTTCTTTCTGTGGGGAAAGTTGAAGGATATTTGCTATCGTGATCCACCGACAACGCCTGACAACATGCGTCAGCGCATTGTCAATGCACGTGCGAACATTACGGAAGGCGAACTACTCGCTGTTGAGAGGAATGTCGTTACACGTATTGCCAAATGCATTGAGGTTGACGGACATAATTTTCAGCATTTATTGCATTAATGTGGTATTTACAGGTAACCACGCTGTAACAGCATGCGTTCTCAGAAATGATAAGTTCACAAAGGTACATGTATCACATTGGAGCACCATCTGGTTTCCCCATTCAAGCTAGACGAGTTTCGTTCTTTGCAGTTTTTTCGTTAGGTGCTTATTTCGTGAGATATTTGGCCCGGTCACGATCAATGGACCACCCTGTATACATCAGTATATTAGCGTAGACAGAATTATTTGCTTGTTTTTCAAGATCTATCGCTGCATTATTTGCTGAAACTGAGTGAAATGCTGTCTCAAAACCTATGAATCACACGCAATGCGGATTTGATCGTACGTGGAAGTTTAATTGACCTGCACATATTCTGATAATGAATTGTTTTTACAACTCCATAGATTCAGAAACAAATGTATAGGCAAATACGTCTTGTGTCGGTTGTGAAGTGTACTACTTTTGTTCGCGGTACCACGAGTGAATTCCGAAGCATTTTATTACGTCAGTGCGCAAGCGATGCGTGCCGAGAGCCCCACTCCAGTGTTTGAGCACGCGGAATGCGGGAAGAGGCTTTTGCGGAGCCCGGCATACCAGCCCGCAGTAATTAGATCTGCCACGCACATAGCGACCACTGGAATGCACCGGCGGGGAAATGATGCGGAACTTCCGTTATTTTTTTTTTTTTTGAAGGCTTATAAATGCTGCGGTAGTTATTCAACCGGTATCTTTATAGTACGAAGGACGTACTACAAGTAATGCAACACTTTTTTTCTTGGCAAATTGCGGTTGAAACATAAAAGGAATTCGTTGTGGGGAAATCGTGGAAGATTCCCTTCTCACTCCCTATAGTTTCATGAAGTTCCGATACGTGGCGGCACTGTACGTAGCTTTCAAAATGGCGTCTGTAACGGAGGTGAGTTACAAGCAGAGAGCTGTTACTGGGTTCCTTTCAGTGGAAAGTAAACCCACTGCAAATAGTCATAGGTCCTTGCAGAATGTTCAACGAGACTTGGCAGGGAACAAAAGCACAGTGAATCGCTGGACGAGGCGTCCTTCACCATCGCAACATTGTCGCGCAAAGCTGCCCGATCCCCCGCGCGCTGACCGACCGAACACAGCTGTGACTATTGCAATGTTGGAACGTGTGGACACACTCATTCGAGGTGATCGACGGATCACAATCAAACAGAATGCCGCAAAATGGATGTCTCTGTTGGTAGTGCTGACACACTCGAGCACCAGTTGGGATACTCAACCACTGGGTTCCTCGCCGCCTATCATAAGACCATAAAGAGCAACAAAGGACCATACGTTCGAAATTGCTTGCGCGTTACGAGGCTAATCGTAAGAGATTTTGGCGAAGATTGTCACGGGCGATGGAACATGAGTTCATCACTTCGAACCGGATACTAGACGAAATTCTTTGGAGTGGGGCCACACCACATTCTTCCCGAAGAAAAAGCTCAAAGCCGCAGCTGGTAAAATCATGGTGACGGTCTTCCGGGACAGTGAAGGGGTTATTTTGTTAGATGTGCACCCTCATGGTGCAACGATCAACTCTTGAGTGTATTGTACTACCATCAGGAAATTGAAGAAACGCCTCCATCGTGTTCTCCGAAAAAAAAAAAAAAAATATGCAAACGGACTCCTCCTTTATGACGGCGCAAGGCATCACACTAGTCTCCGAAATCGCGAGGACCTCACAAGACTTGTTTGGACTGTTCTTCTCCACCCACCCTACAGCCTGGATTTCGTATCTCTCCACTTCCATCTGTTTGGCCCAACTAAAGACGCCCTCTGCGAACAGCAATATATTGATGTTCGGGAGGTTATTGATGCGAGACGTAGACTACGATGTCGACCAGTAGAACTGTACGAGTGTGGGTCAAATGAAAAAACCTTACATATTTTTTAAAATATTATTTATTGTGCAAAAGTGGTACAAAGCAATATCACTTTTCAACATTATCTCCCTCACGCTCAATGCAAGTCCTCCAGTGCTTACAAAGTGCATAAATTCCTTTAGAAAAAAATTCCCTTGGTAGTCCGCGCAACCACTCATGCACTGCGTGGCGTACCTCTTCATCAGAACGGAACTTCTTTCCTCCCACTGCGTCTTTGAGTGGTCCAAACAATTGGAACTCACTTGGGGCAAGGTCTGGTGAGTATGGTGGATGAAGAAGACAATCAAAATGCAGGTCTGTGATTCTTGCAACTGTTGTACGGGCAGTGTGGGGCCTTGCATTGTCACGTTGCAAAAGAACACCTGCTGACAACAATCCACGTCGCTTTGATTTGATTGCAGGCCGCAGATGATTTTTTAGGAGATCTGTGTATGATGCACTGGTGACACTGGTCCGTCTAGGCATGTGATGCTCCAAACTGACGCCTTTTTAGTCCCAAAAGAGAGTTAGCATAATCTTCCCTGCTGATAGTTATGTTCGAAACCTCTTTGGTTTTGGTGATGAGGAATGGTGGGAATGGTGCCATTCCTTGCTCGCTCTCTTCGTTTCCGGTTGGTGGAAACGAACCCAGGTTTCGTCCCCAGTAACGATTCTTGCAAGGAAGCCATCACCTTCTCGTTCAAAGCGCCGAAGAAGTTCTTCACAAGCATCAACACGTCGTTCTCTCATTTCAGGAGTCAGCTGCCGTGGCACCCATCTTGCAGACACTTTCTGAAACTGGAGCACATCATGCACAACGTGGTGTGCTGACCCATGACTAATCTGTAAACATGCTGCAATGTCATTCAGTGTCACTCGTCGGTTTTCCTTCACTATGGCTTCAACTGCTGCAATGTTCTGTGGAGTCAAAACTCGTTGCACCTGACCTGGACGAGGAGCACCTTCCACTGAAGTCAGACCATTTGCGAGCTTCCAACTCTATTCGTAGACTTGCTGCTGTGACAAACATGCATCAGTGTACTGAACATTCAGTTGTAGATTACTTTCAATAGGTTTCAAACCTTCACTACGCATAAAAATAATAACACAGCGCTGTTCTTCCCTAGTGCAAGTTGCAAGTGGGGTGCCCATCTTTATACTGATACTGCGACGGTATGTGTGCATCTGCACTATGCTGCCACCTACAGCCCATTCTGCACGCTGTTTGTAGCACGCTTACCAACTTACAGGATAACGGCGCGCCGGCCGGAGTGGCCGAGCGGTTCTAGGCGCTTCAGTCTGGAACCGCGTGACCGCTACGGCGGCAGGTTCGAATCCTACCTCGGGCATGGATGTGTGTGATGTCCTTAGGTTAGTTAGGTTTAAGTAGTTCTAAGTTCTAGGAGACTGATGACCACACATGTTAAGTCCCATAGTGCTCAGACCCATTTGAACCATTTTTGATAACGGCGCGAAATTTTGATTTGTTATTACAATGTTCCACTTGTCGCAGCCATCGTGGCTTTCCGTTGCCCAATAGTGCATATTTTGCCGGTTTACGTTACCGCTATTGGTGAATGACGCTTCGTCGCTAAATAGAACGCGTGCAGAAAATCTGTCATCGTCCCGTAATTCCTCTTGTGCCCAGTGGCAGAACTGTACACGACGTTCAAAGTCGTCGCCATGAAATTGCTGATGCATAGAAATACGGTACGGGTGCAATCGATGTTGCTTCTCAGCACCGACGTTTTTGAGATTCCCCATTCTCGCGCAATTTTTCTGCTACTGATATGTGATTAGCCGCGACAGCAGCAAAAACCACCTACTTGGGCCTCATCATTTGTTGCAGGTCGTGATTGACGTTTCACATGTGGTTGAACACTTCCTGTTTCCTTAAATAACGTAACTATCCGGCGAACGGCCCGGACATCTGGATGATGTTGTCCAGGATACCGAGCAGCATACATAGCACACATCTGTTGGGCATTGTGATCACAATAGCCATACATCAACACGATATCGACCTTTTCCGCAGTTGGTAAACTGTCCATTTTAACACGGGTGATGTATCACGAAGCAAATACCGTCCGCACTGGCAGAATGTTACGTGATACCACGTATTTATACGTTTGTGACTATTACAGCGCCATCTGTCACAAAGCGAAAAAAGTTGCCCAACTAAAACATTCATATTTCTTTACGTACTACACGAATATGTAATAAAAATGAGGGTTCCTATTTTTTTAAAAAAGTAGTCGATATCCGTTTGACCTATGGCCGCGCTATCCAGCAGGCCAACCATAGCGCCATCTGGTTTCCCCCTTCAAGCTAGAAGAGTTTCGTTCTTTGTAGTTTTTTCGTTTGATGCTTATTTCGTGAGGTATTTGGCCCGACCACTATCAATGGACCACCTTGTATACAGGGTGTTTCTCAAAATAAGACAATATAATTTCATGTATTGTTGCCTGCGTGTATACGAAAAAAAGGGCAGTACAACTTGTGTCCGGAGCACTGGAACGTTTTTCTTCCCTCAGGTTCTCGCCTTTACTGGAGACAATCAAACAGCCCATGTGCTTGAACACAGATCTCCAGTCCACGTCTAATGGTCCAACGATCCCAAATCTCTCATAACCTGCCCAAAGTCGATTCCAAAGCGATTCCATGTCAGACACTGAAGACGACTACAGCAATGATTTTAAACTGCCACGCGATTAGAAACCGACAGGGTTCAAATTAGATGAGCGTGAAGGCCAAGCAATTGGTCCATCTCTAGATATCCATCAATGAGATATTTGAACCATGTACCCCTGAGGTGTCCGAAAAAAATGTGCAGGAGCACCATCATGCAAGAAGTGAGCTTGTTGACGAATAATCAGCGGAGTATCTACAAATACCTGAGCTATGGCTTTTTCCCGGAAGTTTGCGTGTGCCTGTCCTGTAAGTTTGTTCACGAGTAAGTATTGTGCAACTAAACAAATCACCAATGATATTGGTCCACATGTAGGGGCAAAATCGCATTTGGAGATGAGATCAAACAACTGCATATGAGTTTTCGTATACCCATACGTACTGACAGTTTAAATTTGCAATGCTATCTCGTGTAAACAAAGTTCCATCTGTCAATAATTCTAAGACAGGTAAGTTCTAATTGGTAGCATACTACAGGAAGAACCACTGGCGGAACATAATTCGCGCAAAGTATTCTGCTGGTGACAGGGACCGTACACGTTGTAAATGATGAGGGTGTAGCTGTTGTTCTAGCAATGTTCTCCAGACAGTCGTAAGAGAAACATTCACTTGCAACGCTAACCTTCGTGTACTGATATATGGAGTAGCGCGCACGGAATCCATCACCTCGAATCCATACCACCAGATGCAAACTTCCCTCGAGCGCAGACATCGCGATGGAGACATTCAAATGCCTTCCGAACTGGATATCTTTGCTGTGGATACGTCTCCTGGCACGGACGAAGAGCCATCGCAGCACTTTCGTCCGCCTTAACCTACAGCTCTTGATCTGAGTACATGTACACCAAATACAGCACTCAATAAACAATGCCAGCCACTCGTGCTGGCGAAACGTCAGTAAAATCATTAGATGAATGTCCGCCGAAGAACCCGGAACAGAGGCCAATAGGCAGTTTTTCAACGAGTGGCCACGAAAGCCTTAACAATTTTGTATTACGCCTCTACGGGGAGGAGATTTGCAGATTGTACTGACGCCTTGACCAACGACGAAAGAAGAAAGCGCGATTGATGTCCTCTCTCGCCTTTTTGTCACGTTGCCGAGATGAAGATCCTACACCGAAGTTCTTGAAATGTAAGCGCCTGTTCACCACTGCCCAAGCACATCCTATCTACGACAGAATGGAACGAGCTTTTCCACGTGAGCGAATTCATACAACACGGAGAGACTTGGCAAGAACGGATCTGGAACTTTTGGAAATTTTCTACAAACTAAGTAGCAGAATGCATCGAGACGACTGGGACAAGATCAAACATAAAAATATGTGTGAAATCTTATGGAACTTAACTGCTAAGGTCATCAGTCCCTAAGTTTACACACTACTTAACCTAAATTGTCCTAAGGACAAACACAAAGACCGATGCCCGAGGGAGGACTCGAACCTCCGCCGCGACCAGCCGCACAGTCCACAACTGCAGCGCCTTAGACCGCTCGGCTAATCCCGCACGGCATTGGGACAAGATCGACAGCATCACTCACTGGAGCATGCAGAACGAACTCGAGCGCTGCACCGAGCGACAGAAGAAAAAGTTTGAAAGGTGCCGGAGGCAGACCGACAAGGCGATTCCCGACATGTCACACACAGTGGTCATCCTCACTGAATGACAATTGGCCGAAGAGGAAGTGTCTGTTCTTCAAAAAGGAGGGAATTTCGCTACCATCCCGAGAACTATAGCTATGGAGGACATCATTGCCAACACCGAAGCAGCCATTCGGACCCTTCCTTGTGAAAGGGCAGAGGAAATACGCACTGAAACAGCCAGGATACTGCGCCGAGCAAAACCACAAGCTTGCGACCTGAAAAAAGCAGAGGCACAAGCCATTAAGAATCTCAACGCCGACAAGAGCATATTGGTACTGCCTGCTGATAAAGGGAATGCCACCGTCGTAATGAAGACCGAAGATTATGAGCAAAATATCCGAGACCTATTAGATCTGACGACGTACCAAAAACTAAGTGCAGATCCAACGCAGCGTATCACACGGAATACGAATCGATTAATCAAGGACATACAGAGAAACCTGCGCAACAAAGAAACCCTACGACCTCGGCTGTATGGATTACCCAAGATCCATAAGAACAACGTTCCACTAAGACCGATTGTTAGCGCTCCTGGTCCACCGACGTATCAACTGGCAAAACACTTGGCCTCTATGCTCCAGCCACACGTGGGGAGGATCGACACGTACATAAAGGACTCAGGACATTTCATTGAGAAGCTGAACAAACTGAAACTTGCTCCAAACGACATCCTGGTCAGATTTGATGTTGTTTCTTTGTTTACGAAAGTGCCACTCAGTGACGCTCTGGAGCACATCGGTTCCATTTTCCCGCAAGACATGAAAACGCTCCTCCATGCATGTCTCACCACGAGCTATTTCACGTGGAATGGCGATTTCTGCGAACAGCTGGATGGCGTCGCCATGGGTAGTCCTCTTAGTCCAGTGGTGGCCAACTTCTTCATGGAACAATTCGAAGCACAGGCACTGGACTTGGCGACTTCCAAACCTAAGGTGTGGTACAAATACGTCGATCGTACTTTCGCTGTGTGGAGCCGTGGTGAAGAACAGCTCGGTGACTTCCTAAGACACTTGAACAGCCTCCATGCCAACATAAAATTTATCATGCGAGTAGAAAAGGACAAAAAGACTGTCATTTCTAAATGTGCTGGTCACAAGGGATGGCGAAAACCTGGGACATAGAGTGTACCGAAAACCGACACACACGGACCGATACCTGCACAAACTATCAAACCACCATCCGAGCCAGAAAAGAGGCATGATTAATACGCTAGTAACGCGAGCAGGACGAATATGTGAGCCGCAGCACCTCAGACGCGAAATGCAACACCTGGAAAGTGTTCTGAGGAGCAATGGGTATTCCACAAATTATATTAGAGGTGTGACAGAGCCAAACACTCGACGAAGTAAGGATTCAGAAAAAGAAATGTCGGATACGGCCTTTCTGCCATCCATTCCCAGAGTGACGGACAGTATCGGCCGTATATTGCGCAAATATGGCCTAAAGACGATTTTCAAACTGACAAGGAGGATATAAAATGTAGACTGGCAATGGAAAGGAAATCGTTTCTGAAGAAGAGAAATTTGTTAACATCGAGTATAGATTTAAGTGTCAGGAAGTCGTTTCTGAAAGTATTTGTATGGAGTGTAGCCATGTATGGAAGTGAAACATGGGCGATAACTAGTTTGGACAAGAAGAGAATAGAAGCTTTCGAAATGTGGTGCTACAGAAGAATGCTGAAGATAAGGTGGGTAGATCACGTAACTAATGAGGAGGTACTGAATAGGATTGGGGAGAAGAGAAGTTTGTGGCACAACTTGACTAGAAGAAGGGATCGGTTGGTAGGACATGTTTTGAGGCATCAAGGGATCACTAATTTAGCATTGGAGGGCAGTGTGGAGGGTAAAAATCGTAGAGGGAGACCAAGAGATGAATACACTAAGCAGATTCAGAAGGATGTAGGTTGCAGTAGGTACTGGGAGATGAAGAAACTTGCACATGATAGAGTAGCATGGAGAGCTGCATCAAACCAGTCTCAGGACTGAAGACGACAACAACAACAACAAGGAAGATCAACGAGTGTCTTAGATCGGAAAAGAAGAAAAGGGACCCACTTGCACTGTCGGGGATATACCGTATACCATGAACATGCGGAAAAGTTTACGTCGGAATGACTGGACGTTCAATCAACACCAGTATCAAAGAGCATAAGCGACATTGCTGGTTGGAGCAGGTGGAGAAACTGGCCGAGACCGACCACGTAATAAAATTCGCCGACACGGAAGTTCTGCCTGTAGGAAAGCACTATTACATGCGCTTGTTCAGAGAAGCTGTAGAAATAAAAAAAACACGCGAACAATTTCAACAAGAAAGAGGAAAACCTTAAGGTAAACGGATCCTGGCTTCTCGTACTGCAGCGAACGACCGTCACAGGTAGCAAGAGGAGAACCGCACCGGAAATAACCACGGAGAAGCCCTCGGATGTTGGCGCGCCAGGTAGATATAGTCTGCGGCCGCGAGCTCGGCTCCAGTTCACCACCGGCAATGGAGGGTGAAGCTTTGACAGTGCCAACCACTCGTGCTGGCGAAACATCAGTAAAATCATTAGATGAACGTCGGCCGAAGAACCCGAGACAGAAACCAATAGGCAATTTGTCACTCAATAATCCCTTCGTCTCGGAGTTAACTTTCTTGAAGAAACACTTTACTATGAAAATTACTGTTTTGAAGACCATAATTTGGAAACCAAACATTTTCCGACGCTTGTTGTAATAGTTTTTTTTATTGTGTACATGCGGCCAATGCGTGCCTGAAATGTCTTCTATTTTTGGAACACCCTGTGCATACCTCAATATTGAAACTAGCGAAAATAGTACACTTCACAAAAGGTTCTTCGTTTCCTACGCCGTTATTGATGATTCGAAGGAGTTGGGGAAGTAGTAGTTCATTGAAACTTCCTGGCAGATTAAAACTGTGTGCCGGACCGAGACTCGAACTCGGGACCTTTGCCTTTCGCGGGCAAGTGCTCTACCAATTGAGCTACCCAAGCACGACTCACGCCCCGTCCACACAGCTTTACTTCTGCCAGTACCTCGTCTCCTACCTTCCAGTTTTAATCTGTCAGGAAGTTTTCTCTCAGCCACACTCCGCTGTAGAGTGGGAATTTCATTCTAGTAGTTCATTGCTGTTCTGTGCGAGAGTCACTTAGTTTTACTGCTCGACATTTCTTTTAAGTCCTTAAGCACAGTCGCTGTACTACTGCCGGTACCTCTTTGGGATTCACGAGTGATTCTGTCTACTGATTTGATGCGATTTTTCGCAAACACCCTACACAATTCTCGACGATCCGTATCCGTCAGTACATGACGTCGGTACTGTCTTGTTTTTAGCTGCTGTTGTTTCTTCACGTTTCCGCTTCACAGTCACATCACCAACAGCAGCCTTTGGTAACTTTAGGACTGAAATATCCCTCTCTGGCAGATCATTTATGTATACAGCGAATAAGAACGGTGCTATCACACTTCCCTGCGACACTCCTGATGATAACCTTGTCTCTGACGAACGCTCGCCGTCGAGGACAACGTAGTAGGTTCCATTACTTAAAAAGAATTCGAGGCACTCACATATCTGGGAACCTACACTATATGCTCGTACCTACGTTAACTGTATGCAGTGTGGCACCCTATCAAACATTTTTCTGAATTCTAGGAATGTGGAATCAAGTCTGTTGTCCTTCATCTGTTGTTTGTGGGATATGATGTGAAAAAAGAACAAGATGAGTTTCACCCGAGTGACGCTTTCTACGTCTGCGCCGATCTGTTGACGACAGCTTTTCCATCACAATGAAGTTTGTATTTGAACTGGGAACATATTCAAGACTCCTGCAGAAAACATATGTCTGTAATTTTCTTTTCCCAGGCGCTTGGGTCTTTGCACTGGGCTTTCGATTCGCGATACATGCAAGATAAGTAAGGGGCCAGCGCCGCAGAGTACCGTTTGTAAAACCGAATTGGGATTCCATGTGGACCTGGCAACGTACTTGTTTTCAACTCTTTCAGTTGCTTCTCTATGCTGGAGCCCCTATTACTATGTCTTGCATCAGGTAGTCTGTGTGATTTTCAGACGACGGTATATTTGTACGACCCTTCTGAGTGAGTTATTTCTCAAATGTGAAATTTAAAAATTTAGCTTTCCTTTTTGCTATCTTCCGTACTGGTCAACGCATGACTGAATAGCAGCTTTCGACTGCTCAGCGATTTTGTGTAGGACCAGAATTTTTTTGGGTTCTCGGCAAGGTCTTTTGCTAAGGTATGACGGTGGTAGTTTCAGCGTTTTCCAGTTCGGAATTCCTCACTGTTCTTATAAAGTGAAACAGAAGCTGTAAAATTAACTAAAGTGTCCGGACGCCCCTAAAAGCATACGTTTTCATATTAGGTGCATTGTGCTGCCAACTGCTGCCAGGTACTCCATATCAGCGACCTCAGTAGTCATTAGACATCGTGAGAGAGCAGAATGGAGCGCTCCGCGGAACTGACGGACTTCGAACGTGGTCAGGTGATTGGGTGTCACTTGTGTCATACATCTGTACTCGAGATGTCCACGCTCCTAAACATCCCTTGGTCCACTGTTTCCGTGTGATAATGAAGTGGATACATGAAGCGACACTTACAGCACAAAAGCGTACAGGCCGACCTCGTGTGTTGATTGACAGAGACCGCCAACAGTTGAAGAGGGTCGTAATGTGTAATAGGCAGAAATCTATCCCGACCATCACACAGGAATTCCAAACTGCATCAGGATCCATTGCAAGTACTATGACAGGCGAGTGGTGAGAAAACTTGGATATCACGACGAGTGGGTGCTCATAAGCCACACATCATGGCGTTAAATGCCAAACGACCCTTCGCTTGGTGTAAGGAACGTAAACACTGGACAATTGAACAGTGGAAAAACGTTGTACGGAGTGACGAATCACGGAACATAATGTGGCGTTCCGACGGCAGGGTGTGGGTATGGTGAATGGCCGGTTAACGTCATCTGCCAGCGTGTGAGTGCCAACAGTAAAATTCGGAGGCGGTGGTGTTATGTTGTGGTCAGGTTTTTCATGGAGGGGTCTTGCACCCTTGTTGTTTTGCGTGGCACTATCACAGCACAGACCTACGTTGATGTTTTAAGCACCTTCTTGCTTCCCAATGTTGAAGAGCAATTCGGGGATGGTGTTTGCACCTTTCAACACGATCGAGTGCCTGTTCATAATGGACGGCCTGTGGCGGAGTGGTTACACGACAATAACACGACAATAACATCCCTGAGGTGGACTGGCCTGCACAGAGTCCTGGTCTGAATCCTACAGAACACCTTTGAGATGTTTTGGCACGCCGACTTCGTGCCAGGCCTCATCGACAGACATCGATACCTCTCCTCAGTGCAGCACTCCGTGAGGAATGGGCTGCCATTTCCCAAGAAACCTTCCAGCAGGTGATTGAACGTATGCCTGCGAGAGTGGAAGGTGTCATCATGGCTAAGGGAGGGCCAACACCGTATTGAATTCCAGCATTACCGATGGAGGGCGTCACAAACTTGTAAGTCATTTTCAGCCGTGTGTCCGGATACTTTTGACCACATAGTGTATTTATCAGTGAACTAATAAAAGTAGAAAGAATGTTTTATTTCTGAAATTTTGTCAGTACATCAAAATCTATGTTCTCCAGACAAAATGTTTCAAACCATCAGCTGTAGAATGTGATGACGACAATGAAAATTTGTGTCGCACAGGGACTCGAACCCAGATTTCCCGCTAATAGCGAGCGGTCGCCTTACCATTTGGCTATCCGTGCGCGACTCACGGCCATACCCAAACTTATGTACGTCATCAACAATGCGTCCACGACCCATACTCTTACATCCATTATGTATATTCCCTTACAGATCAGACGTTGTACTAAACAGTCCAACGTCCGACCTGTACGAAAATGTACATAATGGATGTCTAATAAGGGTAGCAGACTCGTGGTTGACGACATATGGATGTCTGCTTGCGGTCGTGGGTCGTGCACGGATAGCCATATGGCGAGGCGGCCGCTCGCGATAAGCAGGAAATGTGAGTTCGAGTCCCGGTAGGGCACAAATTTTTATTGTCTTTATTCCATTCTACAGCTTATCGTTGCCCTTATTCGCAATTGCAAATAAATTGAATGTATTTCGTAACGGCTGTAGTCGCTGCAGTGCGTGTTCCTTTGGACACGCATGCATGTCCAGAGGAACTTTCCATCGTAATCAGAAAAACAGAGACAATGCAATATCGTCCTCATAAACCAATAATTTCTGTCGTCAGTGCTAAGCTTGAGGTAGTGAAGAGAACGACGCCACTGGACAATGGATGGTTGGAAACGAGCGATCTGGACTGATGAACCACGTTTTACTCTGTGACAATCCGATGGACGGATTTGGCTTTGGCGAATGCCTAGAGAACGTTATCTCCATGATGTCTAGAGCCAGCAGTAAAGTACGGAGCTGGTGGTGCTTTCGTCGTTAAGGCGTGGTCACCTTATTGCGCTTACGTAAGCGTTAAAATATGCCATTGTCAGGCCGCTCTACAAAAAGGGGACACCACAGATGTCAATAATTATCGGCCAGTATCCTTCCTTAGAGCATTTTCAAAAATCTTTGAGAGAGTAATGTACTCAAGAGTGTTTAGCCATCTCAACAGTAATGGGATACTTAGTAAATCACAGTTCGGATTTCAAAAATGCTGTTCCTCTGAGACAGAAATATACAATTTCGCTATCCACAGAGTCTTTAAATAATAAATAATAAAATGTCACCAATAGGAATTATCCGTGAATTGTCCAAAGCATTTGATTGTGTGAACCATAACATTATGTTACAGAAATTACAGTTCTATGGTATAAATGGAGTAGCATATGAGTGGTTTAAGTCGTGCCTACAGAACAGGAAGCAAAACGTTTCCTTATATGGATCAAGTGATTTAAATAAGTTTGCCACTTCATCTAACTGGGGCGAAATTACATTAGGTGTTCCACAGGGGTCAGTCATGGGTCCTCTTCTGTACTTGATATATGTGAACGACCTCCCTTCCTATCTGAAACAGGAACCTGAACTGACACTGTTTGCTGATGATACAAGCATCATTATTAATCCGGTAAAAGAAATTCCAATTGGAAATGATACAAATAAGGTATTTGGAAAAGTCCTTAATTGGTTTTCTGCAAATAGGCTTGCTCTAAACTTTGAAAAAAACACAGTACATCCAGTTTTCTGCTGCAAAAAGTACAGTTCCTTCAATAAATATAACACATCAACAGAAGTCAGTAGACAGGGTAGATCGTACTACGTTTTTGAGTGTACACATAGATGAGAATCTTAATTGGAAAATTCGTATCTTGGATCTTCTAAATTGACCAGGTTCAGCAACTTTTGCAATCAGAATAATTGCCAATTTTGAGTATACAGAAATTAGTAAGCTATCATACTTTGCATACATTCACTCTCTGATGTCATACGAAATAATATTTTGAGGTAACTCAACATTTAGACAAAAAGTATTCACTGCTCAAAAGAAAGTGGTTAGAATAATGTGTGGGGTTCATAGTCGCACATCTTGTAGGCATCTTTTTAAAAGATTGGGAATTCTTACAATAGCCTCACAGTACATTTACTCACTAATTAAATTTGTTCTCAACAGCATGGTCCAGTTTAAAAACAACAGTGACATTCATCATTATAATACCAGAAAAAAGAATGGCTGACACTATCCTTTACTCACCCTATCTTTGGCACAGAAAGGGGTAAAATATGCTGCTATAAAAATTTTCGACAAATTACCAGATGAAATAAAATGTTTGACAGACAGCAGTAATAAAACTTCCTGGCAGATTAAAACTGTGTGCCGGACCGAGACTCGAACTCGGGACCTTTGCCTTTCGCGGGCAAGTGCTCTACTAACTGAGCTACCCAAGCACGACTCACGCCCCGTCCTCACAGCTTCACTTCTGCCAGTACATCGTCACCTACCTTTCAAACTTTACAGAAGCTCTCCTGCGAAACTTGCAGAACTAGCACTCCTGAAAGAAAGGATATAGCGGAGACATGGCTTAGCCACAGCCTGGGGGATTTTTCCAGAACGAGATTTTCACTCTGCAGCGGAGTGTGCGCTGATATGAAACTTCCTGGCAGATTAAAACTGTGTGCTGGACCGAGACTCGAACTAGGGACCTTTGCCTTTCGCGGGCAAGTGCTTTACCAACTGAGCTACCCAAGCACGACTCACGCCCCGTCCTCACAACTTCACTTCTGCCAGTACATCGTCTCCTACCTTCCAAACTTTACAGAAGCTCTCCTGCGAGGAATTTGCCAGGAAGTTTCATATCAGTGCACACTGCGCTGCAGAGTGAAAATCTCATTCTGGAGACAGCAGTAATAGCTTCAATAATAAATTGAAATCATATCTCCTTGACAGTTCCTTCTATACCTTAGATGAATTCTTGAATAGGAAAAAAAGAAATCTATAAATATACACTCCTGGAAATTGAAATAAGAACACCGTGAATTCATTGTCCCAGGAAGGGGAAACTTTATTGAACCATTCCTGGGGTCAGATACATCACATGATCACACTGACAGAACCACAGGCACATAGACACAGGCAACAGAGCATGCACAATGTCGGCACTAGTACAGTGTATATCCACCTTTCGCAGCAATGCAGGCTGCTATTCTCCCATGGAGACGATCGTAGAGATGCTGGATGTAGTCCTGTGGAACGGCTTGCCATGCCATTTCCACCTGGCGCCTCAGTTGGACCAGCGTTCGTGCTGGACGTGCAGACCGCGTGAGACGACGCTTCATCCAGTCCCAAACATGCTCAATGGGGGACAGATCCGGAGATCTTGCTGGCCAGGGTAGTTGACTTACACCTTCTAGAGCACGTTGGGTGGCACGGGATACATGCGGACGTGCATTGTCCTGTTGGAACAGCAAGTTCCCTTGCCGGTCTAGAAATGGTAAAACGATGGGTTCGATGACGGTTTGGATGTACCGTGCACTATTCAGTGTCCCCTCGACGATCACCAGTGGTGTACAGCCAGTGTAGGAGATCGCTCCCCACACCATGATGCCGGGTGTTGGCCCTGTGTGCCTCGGTCGTATGCAGTCCTGATTGTGGCGCTCACCTGCACGGCGCCAAACACGCATACGACCATCATTGGCACCAAGGCAGAAGCGACTCTCATCGCTGAAGACGACACGTCTCCATTCGTCCCTCCATTCACGCCTGTCGCGACACCACTGGAGGCGGGCTGCACGATGTTGGGGCGTGAGCGGAAGACGGCCTAACGGTGTGCGGGACCGTAGCCCAGCTTCATGGAGACGGTTGCGAATGGTCCTCGCCGATACCCCAGGAGCAACAGTGTCCCTAATTTGCTGGGAAGTGGCGGTGCGGTCCCCTACGGCACTGCGTAGGATCCTACGGTCTTGGCGTGCATCCGTGCGTCGCTGCGGTCCGGTCCCAGGTCGACGGGCACGTGCACCTTCCGCCGACCACTGGCGACAACATCGATGTACTGTGGAGACCTCACGCCCCACGTGTTGAGCAATTCGGCGGTACGTCCACCCGGCCTCCCACATGCCCACTATACGCCCTCGCTCAAAGTCCGTCAACTGCACATATGGTTCACGTCCACGCTGTCGCGGCATGCTACCTGTGTTAAAGACTGCGATGGAGCTCCGTATGCCACGGCAAACTGGCTGACACTGACGGCGGCGGTGCACAAATGCTGCGCAGCTAGCGCCATTCGACGGCCAACACCGCGGTTCCTGGTGTGTCCGCTGTGCCGTGCGTGTGATCATTGCTTGTACAGCCCTCTCGCAGTGTCCGGAGCAAGTATGGTGGGTCTGACACACCGGTGTCAATGTGTTCTTTTTTCCATTTCCAGGAGTGTAGTATATGCATTTTCTGCCGTTTAAGGTAATGGGGTGAATAATAGAAATATTCATCCTTAACTCTGTATATATATATATATATATATATATATATATATATATATATATATATATATACTAAAAAATCTTGTTTCATATGTGTATTTCTTGTCCACAACATAACGGCTACCGTACTGTGCGATTGATCAATGGAACACACAACCAACTAACCGACTAACTAACTAAATATCAAAGCATATGAAATTGTACAGCATAGTGTACCGCATACAGTAGAGGAACGGCTTGGAGATGATTGTATCTGGCTGACAATCATCATTATCATACGTGAAGCAATGATAGGCGGATAACAACGTTCCTGAAATGGACTGACTTTCCATGAGTCCCGACCTTAACCCAATGCAACACCTTTGCGCCGTATTATAACGTAGGCTTCGCTGCAGACCCCGGAGTCCAACTTCATTACCTTTCCTCGTCTCGGTTCTTGAGGATTAATGGGCTTCCACTCCTCCACAGGCATTCTGGCATCTAATTTAAAGTGTCCCCAGCAGCGTTAAAACCTTCAGAAAGGTGAAGAGTGGACACGCCCCATATTAATGTACACTAACTTTTGACCAGATCTTTTACGACCGCTGAAGGTAAAACGCCACGCAGAGGGCAAAACCAGGAAAGATGAATACATACCAATCACATACTAATGACGTATAGGATGGGTGCTTTGTAAAGAATTATGTAAGTATCAAAATGCGGTATATTTTCTGCTTTAACCGCCGTTACACCCTGACCGGGGCACCAGAAGCGTGCCTCTCTCGCTCGCCAGTGAATGGCTTCGTTCTCGGCCACGCAACAACTGCGCTGCATCCTGTCGGCTGTTTATTGATCGCTAGCCCCTCTGTCATTATATCCCATATCTGGAGTCCTCAGTCGCGGAGAGAATTACTTTTTCCCCCTTTCCGCTGACTCTGGCCTTCTATTCAGCTCTCATCCCAGCTGTGTGTATACTACCCGCTGGCATCTTCTTTATTAAGTACTCTCCAGTCTTCATTGTCAGTCTCCAACATTTCGCTGACGAATTTCGTAATTATAGGCTCCGTGACGGGCCTATGAGGACATTCAGAGACGATATACGCGAAATTCTGGAAGATTAGAGAGGGAGGAGAGGGAGGTGGAAGAGAGAGAGAGAGAGAGAGAGAGAGAGAGAGAGAGAGCGCACTGCCGGATTGCTGAATTGTGGAACAGGACTATTCCATTGTTCTGAATTCTTGCAATAGACAAATGAGCATACCACGCTGTTCCCCTTGCCAACGATCTTGGTGTTGCAAAACTTTAATAATTCTGTCTGGCTTCTATGAGTACATCTTCTTTCATTTTTTAGGTGTTATTATTGCTTTGTTTCCTGCGATGGAG
Source organism: Schistocerca piceifrons (assembly GCF_021461385.2). Classification (NCBI taxonomy): domain Eukaryota; kingdom Metazoa; phylum Arthropoda; class Insecta; order Orthoptera; family Acrididae; genus Schistocerca; species Schistocerca piceifrons. Next base: position 88,907,403 of record NC_060141.1, read on the forward strand.
CCCACCTTGAATTCCTCTCTTACGCCAACCTATTGGTCTCAGAGCATCACTTGTATACTATGTCTTATTTGTTTGATATATTCCAATATCTGTCTTCTTCTAGAATTTTTAACCCTGTACAACTCGATCTAATACAATGGAAGTTATTCCCTGAGGTCTTAATACATGTCCTGTCACTCTGTCCCTCTTCTTGTGACTGTTTTCCATATTTTTCTTTCTTTGTCAGTTGTGCGGAGAACTTTGTGTTCCCTTATCTTATCAGCCCAGCTAATTTTCAGCACCCTTCTGTAGCACCATATTTAAGACTGTTTGATTCTCTTCTTTTTTGGCTTTCAAGACCGTACTACTCTGAACTTCAAAAGTATGTTCTCAGAAATTTCCTTATCTGATTATGGCCAATGTTTGATACTAGCAGACTTCTCTTGACCAATAATGCCCCCTTCTCTTGTGCTAAGCCGATTTATTTTGATATTAAGTGTCTCGCTGATCCCACTTCCGATGTCGGCCGCTGTGGCGCTTCAGTCCGGAACCGTCCTGCTGCTATGGTCGCAGGTTCGAATCCTGCCTCGGGCATGGATGTGTGTGATGTCCTTAGTTAGATTTAAGTGGTTCTAAGTCTAGGGGACTGATGGCGTCAGATGTTAAGTCCCATAGTGCTTAGAGCCACTTCTGCTGCTTCTCATTACTTTCACCTTTATTCAGTTTACTGCTAGTCCATATTGTGTATTCCATTCAATGCGTTCTGCACTTCTTCACTTTTGCTAAGGACAACAATGTCATCATCGAACACTGCCTTTGATATCCTTTCGCCCTGAATTTTAATACTGCTCACAAACCTTACTTTTATTTCTCTCATTCTTGCATGATTAAACAATAAGGTCGAAAGACTACTTCTCTTACACCCGATTTAATCGGAGCACTTCGCTCTTGATGTTCTGTTGTTTTTGTTTTCTCTTGGTTCTCGTACCAATTGTATATTATTTGCCTTTCCGTGTAGATTACTCATTTTTCCAGAGGATTTCGGGATTTCGAACATCTTACGCTATTTTACGTCATCGGAAGCTTTTTTCCTAATTCTAAAAAGGCTACTCAAGTACTGCTTCCGTTATGAGTCACAGTATCAGAACTGCCTCCCCGGTGTCCTTAACTTCCAGAAAAGTAAAGTCATCGTCTCTAACTCCGTCTTCAGGCCACGAGTGGCCTACCGGGACCATCCCACCGCCGTGTCATCCTCAGAGGAGGATGCGCATAAGAGGGGCGTAGGGTCAGCACACCGCTCTCCCGGACGTTATGATGGTATTCTTGACCGAAGCCGCTACTATTCGGCCGAGTAGCTCCTCAGTTGGCACCACGAGGCTGAGTGGACCCTGAAAAATGGCAACAGCGCATGGCGGCCTGGATGGTCTTGTCTCTACCAGACCTCCATTTTTTTTTACTTCCGTATGTTATGATTGTCAGCAACTTGGGTGCACAAGTTATCCTTTTCAGGAAATTTCGGAAAGTCTGATGGTACGTCTCCAGATTCTGACTCTAGTAGTGAATCTCCTGTGTCTTCCATACTGACACTCATTTCTTACACAATTGTGACACCAGACAGGTCTTCCCTTCGCAGAGCCTTTCATTGAACTATCGGGATATTAATGATATGAAGTGTAGTCACCATTTCATAATATTTCTAAATGGTACTTCGAAAAACGTCCGTATGTATCTAGACATTTTCGTATGTCTCACATCAGTATTTGAGCCTCTTTTGTATAATGGATTACTTAATTTACTTCTGAAATGGCCCATTGTCTCAACAGGCAGTTTCCATAATTTGTGAAAACGTAGATGTGTTGACAGCGTATGCCAGTAAACGATAATATATATTACAGCACTCGAGTAAACATTTACAGACATGACGCCTGAAAGGCATTACATGTTTCCTAGACCCTGACTATACCTATCTAGTAAAACGTGTTATTCCCTCTATGACGAGATAACATGATTGTAAGTACTCTTCTTTAGTCCTACTTAAACCTCTGGCCTGGAGGAAAACGGCCTACAGACCAATGTGACGTAATTTTTATGGTCAGCCTAACTGAGTCTTTTGCAGTAGGTTCTGAAAGTATCAATCAGTGATTTTGGACAACCAGCCTCCATTGACTTTCTACCACAATTTTCACCTCATATGGATATGTGTGTCCATGGAGGCAGGTTGTTATTCCACAAAGGCGTTGGTTTAATAGGAATCTCCAATTTGGCGACAATTTGCAGTCCATCACTGATTTCATGTATCAGCTCGCAAAAATCAGGTACAAATACTCCATTAACAGAGAAACATCACAATAGCAGCTATTGGTAACATTCGAAACCTGAATGAAATTAATACTGACAATTTCCTATTGAGCTATAATCAAACATAGATTTTTCATTAATTTTAACTTCCACGGCTTCCCTTAAATAATTCTACTTGATTATGGAATATAACTTCGACATTGCCACTCGTTGTGGATGTGGCATCACAGTTTCATCGATAATTCATCGTCATCAGTGAATTTATGTAATACACACATCAAAAAAAAGTCTTGCATCCCCTCGATTCCGGGAGTTCCGGAATCTGTACATAAAATTGGAATAGAGATCAACAAAACATCATTTCCGCCCTTTTTATTGCTGATGAAAACCACACATTGCGAGTTGTACCACCACACAGCGAGACCTTCAGAGCTGCTGGTCCAGACTGCTGTTCACACCGGAACCTCAAATACCCAACAGCACGTCCTCTTGCGTTGATGCATGCCTGTATTCGTCAAGGCATACTATCCACAAGTTCATCAACGCACTGTTGGTCCAGATTGTCCCACTCCTCAATGGCGATTCGCCGTAGATCCCTCAGAGTGGTTAGTGAGTCACATCGTCCATAAACAGCCCTTTTCACTCTATCCTAGGCACTTTCGATAGGGTTCATGTCTGGAGAACATCTAGGCCACTCTAGTCGAGCGATGTTGTTATCCTGAAAGAAGCCATTCACAAGATGTGCACGATGTGGGCGCGAATTGTCGTCCGTGAAGACGAAAGCCTCAGCAATATGCTGCCGATATGGTTGCACTATCGGTCGGAGGATGGCATTCACGTATGGTACAGCCGCAACGGCGCCTTCCATGACCACCAGGGCCGTACGTCGACCCCACATAATGCCACGTCAAAAAAGCAAGGAATCTCCACCTTGCTGCACTCACTGGACTATGTGTCTAAGGCGTTCAGCCTGACCGGGTTGACTCCAAACGTGTCTCCGACGATTGTCTGGTTTAAAGCATATGCGACACTCATCGGTGAAGAGAACGTGATGCCAGTCCTGAGCGGTCCATTCGGCATGTTGTTGGGTCCAACTGTACAGCGCTGCATGGTGTCGTGATTGCGAAGGTGGACCTCGCCATGGACGTCGGGAGTGAAGTTGTGCATCATGAAGCACATTGGGCACAGTTTGAGTCGTAATATGATGTCCTGTAGCTGCAAGAAAAGCATTACTCAACATGGTGGCGTTGTTGTCAGGCTTCCTCCGAGCCGTAATCCGTAGGTAGCGGTCATCCACTGTAGTGGCAGCCCGTGGACGGCGTAAGCGAGACATATCATCGACAGTTCCCATCCCTCTGTATCTCCTCCGTGTCCGAACAACATCGCTTTGGTTCACTCCGAGACGCCTGGACACTTCCCGTTGTTGAGAGCCCTTCCTGCCACAAAGTAACAATGCGGACGCGATCGAACCGCGATATTGACCGTCTAGGCATGGTTCAACTACAGACAAAACGAGCCGTGTACCTCCTTCCTGGTGGAGTGACTGGAACTGATCGACTATCGGACCCCCTCCGTCTTACAGGCGCTGGTGGTGCATGGTTGTTTACATCTTTGGGCGGGTAAAAGTGACATCTCTGAGCCGTCTAGGGGACTATGGTTGGCTCTGAGCACTGTAGGACTCAAGTTCTGAGGTCATCAGCCCCCTAGAACTTAGAACTACTTAAACCTAACTAACCTAAGGACATCACATACATCCATGCCCGATTCGAACCTGCGACCATAGCGGTCGTGCGGTTCCAGACTGTAGCGCCTAGAACCGCTCGGCCACTCCGGCCGGCTAGGAGACTATGTCTGTGATAAAATATCCACAGTCAACGTCTATCTTCAGGAGTTCTGGGAACCCAGTTGATGCCACACTTTTTTCATGTGTATGAAAATTCATGGAATTAGTTTGTTACACAGTAAAAAAAATTCATTGGAAATGACGTTGTGAATAGCTATAAGTTGATGCTTTAACATAAAACATTTTTCTGTTACGTCACAACGTTCATAACACGTTGTGTTACCTCATAACGAACGTCGGCTACAACATGAACGCATGTTGAAAATTAATTTTGACTTTCAATAGATTTAAAAGACAAGGCAACCCTTATACGTGTTGCTTAAGTCTTGGCATCGATTTATTACGTGGCTGCATTGAAAAATTTGTCTTTGTACATTAAACACTGTCAATTAAATCAGTGAAATTATGTGAAAACGTAACTATTGGTATGTGATCACACATTTTAAATTAATAATTATATATTAAGTTTGGATACACTATGAGTGTGAAACAGGATTGAAACGTACGAGTATTTGTGTGGTGTACACTCACCTGCTGTTAGAAATTCAGTAACTTTGAATGTCACAGGTATACATTGCGCCTCTGCTACACACTATGCCAGTGACGATCATGAACACAGGAACCAACCAAGAGAAGAACTTAAACGTGTAATGATTGTAAAACTCATTTTATCATTCAAGTTCGGAAAGGTTTACTGCACTTTTGTACGTCGTCATTGAGCAACATCCACTTCATACAGTATATTATGTAAGCCTTGCCTTCGATAGCAAAAACATATTTCTGAGACGGTACAGGAGGAAATAAGAAGCTAACGACAAGCTGATAACGTCATTTACAGTTGTATAAAATGGGAAATTAATTAATTTATCGAGCTGAAATCAGGTACAGCTTGAATAATACAATGTGTTTTACAAACCAATTGTTATTTGCGGTTCAGTTTACCACTGTAATGAATCTTACATATTATTGCATCTGCCAATAATATTCTTGTTAAAAAAATCTTAAGTGAAATCAGGTACCCAAAATTTTCAAACCATCTTCGGTTTTCGACGAACTTTCGAAATCATTGCAGACGAGTATCCGGATGTTCTATAGTAATGGTGAAAATATCTCATTATCTACACATTATTAGCCATTGACATTAATTCCTATTATTGTTATTGCTCTATATATTTAATTATGTATCACGTAATGCAGTAACAAGTTCTATCGCTCTGTGACAATGTTGACGGTGTTCCAGTGGAGGGTAAAAGTGTGTCTCTAATTTTCTTCATTATACAGGCCTACAACAATTTGTTTTGCAACAAAAGCTCGCTACAGCAGGAAACGTAGCATTACAAGAGGCACCAGCGACGAACTCTGTGTTTGTTAGTTCCCTTCGTAGTAAAACTAGTCAGTATTTAAAGTAACTGTATGATATTGTAGTAGGGTTTTAGACTGCTGCAACTACAGAACCGTCGTTGCCAGTAACAAATGTACAACACTCTCGAAAACAGACATGATGACTAAGATATGTTATAAAGATAAAACGAGACATCTGATATCAACTTACGTTAATTGCGATTTGGCTGTGGGATGCACTGTGAATGACTAACAGTGGAGAAAGTGCACCTGTGCTAACCGGGATAGGCAGCCATAAAAACAACCATGTACCAGTTAAAAATGAAACGTAGAGCTAATTAACTGAGAAAGTACACCCATGTTCAGGAAAAAACTGGTACACCTCGAACGACTAGCGGTAGGACGTTGATATTCATACACTACTGGCCATTAAAACTGCTACACCAAGAAGAAATGCAGATGATAAACGGGTATTCATTGGACAAATATATTATACTAGAACTGACATGTGATTACATTTTCACGCAATTTGGGTGCATAGATCCTGAGAAATCAGTACCCAGAACAAGCACCTCTGGCCGTAATAACGGCCTTGATACGCCTGGGCATTGAGTCAAACAGAGCTTGGATGCCGTGTGTAGGTACAGCAGCCCATGCAGCTTCAACACGATACCACAGTTCATCAAGAGTAGTGACTGGCGTATTGTGACGAGCCAGTTGCTCGGCCACCATTGACCGGACGTTTTCAGTTGGTGAGAGATCTGGAGAATGTGCTGGCCAGGGCAGAAGTCTAACATTTTCTATATCCAGAAAGGCCCGTACAGGACCTGCAACATGCGGTCGTGCATTATCCTTCTGAATGTAGGGTTTCAAAAAAAATGGTTTAAATGGCTCTGAGCATTATGCGACTTAACTTCTGAGTTCATCAGCCGCCTAGAACTTAGAACTAATTAAACCGAACTAACCTAAGGAAATCACACACATCCATGCCCGAAGCAGGATTCGAACCTGCGACCGTAGCGGTCACGCGGTTCCAGACTGAAGCGCCTAGAACCGCACGGCCACACCGGCCGGCATGTAGGGTTTCGCAGGGATCGAATGAAGGATAGAGCCACGGGTCGTAACACATCTGAAATGTAACGTCCACTGTTCAAAATGCCGTCAATGCGAACAAGAGGTGACGGAGACGTGTAACCAATGGCACCCCATACCATCGCGCCGGGTAATACGCCAGTATGGCGATGACGAATACACGCTTCCAATGTGCGTTCACCGCGATGTCGCCAAACACTGATGCGACCATCATGATGCTGTAAACAGAACCTGGATTCATCCGAAAAATTTCGTTTCGCCATTCGTGCACCCAGGTTCGTCGCTGAGTACACCATCGCAGGCGCTCCTGTCTGTGATACAGCGTCAAGGTTAACCGCAGTCATGGTCTCCGAGCTGGTAGTCCCTGCTGCTGCAAACGTCGTCGAACTGTTCGTGCGGGTGGTTGTTGTCTTGCAAACGTCCCCATCTGTTGACTCAGGGATCGAGACGTTGCTGCACGATCCGATACAGCCATGCGGATAAGATGCCTGTCATCTCGTCTGCTAGTGATACGAGGCCGTATGGATCCAGTACGGCGTTCCGTATTACCCTCCTGAACCCACCGATTCCATATTCTGCTAACAGTCATTGGATCTCGACCAAGGCGAGCAGCAACGTCGCGATACGGTAAACAGCAATCGCGATAGGCTACAGTCCGACCTTTATCAAAGTCGGAAACGTGATGGTACGCATTCCCCTCCTTACACGAGGCATCACAACAACCTTTCACCAGGCAACGTCCGTCAACTGCTCCCTATGTGTGAGAAATCTGTTGGAAACTTTCCTCATGTCAGCACGTTGTAGGTGTCGCCACCGGTGCCAACCTTGTGTGAATGCTCTGAAAAGGTAATCATTTGCATATCACAGCATCTTCTTTCTGTCGGTTAAATTTCGCGTCTGTAGCACGTCATCATCGTGGTGTAGCAATTTTAATGGCCAGTAGTGTATTATATGCACATTAGTATGTTCTGTAGGAATGATTAGCACTTGCGTCATGTCGGCCTGAGGGTACAATATCAATCTCGATATCGCAGAGGAATACCACCTGCCGGCAAAATGTGTCTGCGGCTCTCGTTGTCGCTGTAAACCCAAAGTAATGGATCAGTGTCATTTGAGCAGACGTGCAGGTTGCCTGGCAGACGTATGCGAGAACTGGACCGTCAAATTTGTGGGTTAGAAGGAGGGCGCATTACTGGCATGAGAGAAAATTGCTGTTCGTGTGGGACGAAGTGTTTCGGCAGTGCAACAGCTGTGTGCAGAATGGTTCAGGAAAGGCCGTAGAAGGCGTGGAGATGGATCAGGCCGCACCACTCAGACCACACCCTGAGAAGATCGACACCTCATCCGAATGACATCGCAGAACAGATCTGCGTCCTCCTCGGCCCTGGCGCAACAGTGGAACGGTGGAACACATCGTACACGATCAGAGGTGACAGCCGCCGTTTATTATGGGATGGGTTGCGTGCGCGTCGTCTACTTCTCCTCTTGTATGTATTGTATGTATGTTAACCAGGGACCTAGAAACGACGGAGAGGCTCCGTCCCCACCGCAGCCGCAGTGGTCCACGGCCCCACGACGACTACCGCAGTCCACTTCACCCCTCCACCGCCCCACATCGAACCTAGAGTTATTGTGCGGTTCGGCCCCCGTTGGTACCCACAGAGAACGTCTCACACCAGACGAGTATAACCCTTATGTTTGCGTGGTAGAGTAATGGTGGTGTTGTAACCTCCCCCTCACTTATCGACCTTAATGACAGTGAAAAATTAAACCACGTGCACCCAATGCAAATTTAGGAAAAGCAATCGTCACCGAAGTTAATCTATCGGTAAAGAGGGAGGAAAGGGTTACATCTAAATGAAAGGAAAAATGCAAATGAAACTGGTGGAAATTAATTTTCAAAAGGGGTAAAGTTAATAAAGAAAGTAAATGTGCGGCCATTACGTTAACAATTAACTAGCAGTAATTAGATATTTGAGATTTGGGGGAAATTACGGTCGCCAGTCCTATGGACAATTACTGTAGTAACTGAAAAAGAAAGGTTATTACACATATACACTCCTGGAAATGGAAAAAAGAACACATTGACACCGGTGTGTCAGACCCACCATACTTGCTCCGGACACTGCGAGAGGGCTGTATAAGCAATGGTCACACGCACGGCACAGCGGACACACCAGGAACCGCGGTGTTGGCCGTCGAATGGCGCTAGCTGCACAGCATTTGTGCACCGCCGCCGTCAGTGTCAGCCAGTTTGCCGTGGCATACGGAGCTCCATCGCAGTCTTTAACACTGGTAGCATGCCGCGACAGCGTGGACGTGAACCGTACGTGCAGTTGACGGACTTTGAGCGAGGGCGTATAGTGGGCATGCGGGAGGCCGGGTGGACGTACCGCCGAATTGCTCAATACGTGGGGCGTGAGGTCTCCACAGTACATCGATGTTGTCGCCAGTGGTCGGCGGAAGGTGCACGTGCCCGTCGACCTGGGTCCGGACCGCAGCGACGCACGGATGCACTCCAAGACCGTAGGATCCTACGCAGTGCCGTAGGGGACCGCACCGCCACTTCCCAGCAAATTAGGGACACTGTTGCTCCTGGGGTATCGGAGAGGACCATTCGCAACCGTCTCCATGAAGCTGGGCTACGGTCCCGCACACCGTTAGGCCGTCTTCCGCTCACGCCCCAACATCGTGCAGCCCGCCTCCAGTGGTGTCGCGACAGGCGTGAATGGAGGGACGAATGGAGACGTGTCGTCTTCAGCGATGAGAGTCGCTTCTGCCTTGGTGCCAATGATGGTCGTATGCGTGTTTGGCGCCGTGCAGGTGAGCGCCAGAATCAGGACTGCATACGACCGAGGCACACAGGGCCAACACCCGGCATCATGGTGTAAGGAGCGATCTCCTACACTGGCCGTACACCACTGGTGATCGTCGAGGGGACACTGAATAGTGTCATCGAACCCATCGTTCTACCATTCCTAGACCGGCAAGGGAACTTGCTGTTCCAACAGGACAATGCACGTCCGCATGTATCCCGTGCCACCCATCGTGCTCTAGAAGGTGTAAGTCAACTACCCTGGCCAGCAAGATCTCCGGATCTGTCCCCCATTGAACATGTTTGGGACTGGATGAAGCGTCGTCTCACGCGGTCTGCACGTCCAGCACGAACGCTGGTCCAACTGAGGCGCCAGGTGGAAATGGCATGGCAAGCCGTTCCACAGGACTACATCCAGCATCTCTACGATCGTCTCCATGGGAGAATAGCAGCCTGCATTGCTGCGAGAGGTGGATATACACTGTACTAGTGCCGACATTGTGCATGCTCTGTTGCCTGTGTCTATGTGCCTGTGGTTCTGTCAGTGTGATCATGTGATGTATCTGACCCCAGGAATGTGTCAATAAAGTTTCCCCTTCCTGGGACAATGAATTCACGGTGTTCTTATTTCAATTTCCAGGAGTGTAATTAGCACTAGAAGCGTGGCAACTGAAGGTCGACACGTGTAGAGTGAAAACTGAAAGTTTGTCAGAAGTAATAAATTTCGCTACACTCTGATGTAATTTAGCAAAAGAATTAATAAAACCGGAAAATTGAAAGTTAATTTAGTGACTGAAATTAATAGTGAACTTTGTTTCTGAAGCGTATCGAAATTCAGTAAAATGCAGTTAGTCTTGGGCTACCTCAACAATCATTTCAAAAGCTACTTGAATCTACGCAATTTAGAAATAAGAGATTTAACTTTGAACTTGAATTAAATGATTCTTAACAATTAACAATAGTAAAATTTAGTACGTACCAAGCTGAGCTGCAGTCACGGGTAAGCTAAAATACGGTAACAAAACTCGCACTCTTAATTTGTGCTTGTGTAATCTAAATATTGTAGCCAGCTATGAATACCTTAACTGAACTTTCAAATTAAAGCAGTGAAATCGAATGATATTACTTTAATGCTGGCGTTTGAATTTCAACGACACTTGGGTTCATTCCGGAAAAGGAAGGGACCCTGCTTGGTAATGCAATTGGGACAATGAGCAACAAAGTTTCATGCTACGTTGCTGTAATTTAGTGAGAAAAATTTAACAGTTTGAAAAGCTGAGGTCTGCCATACTGTTCTAAAACTTTACGTGCTACCAGTCTTCCTCGTTGGTTGATTGAAGGTTTGAAGTCGTCGATCGAGGAGGTGGCGACAGTCACTCGTTGTCGGGCGTCGCTGTTGCAGAAGCTGGATGTTGGCGCGCCTTCTTCTCGACACGGTCTCCAGCCGAAACGGGCTCTTGATGTGGGCCAGCTAACGCTTCCCGTCTGCGACGCCTTGTCAGAAACTATCATAGCAAGTCTGGCGTAATTACATGCTGCCAAACCCCGAAAGCGCGGCAACTCGCGGGAGCGTCACACAACACACCTGCTCAGCCGCACTACTCCAGCCAGACCCTCTCTGCTCTCGCTCCACGCGGCCGAGTTCACACTACCAAAGATCCTAAACACTTTGGTTCTCCATACGACCTATCGATGTATTCGTTCGATAGCATAGTTTTCCCTAGGCAAGACCCAGCGAAAAAATACAAAACAGTATTTACAAAACAAACCAATTATACATCGACGTAAATGCATGTATATACAAATAGTAAAACAATTACAATATACAAAGACACAGAAACGTCATATCTTCAGCTAACAAAATAAGGGAAAAAAATTATAGTACAAAAGATGGAAATAGGAGGATATGCATTTCCGGCGTTACAGTGTACGCGTACGTGGAGAACTTGTTTTCGCAGCAAACGCCGACATAGTGTAACAGAGGCGGAATAAGGTGAACCAGCCCAGATTTGCCGAGGCAGATGGAAAACCGTCTAAAAACCATCCACAGACTGCCCGGTTCACCGGTTCCACCAGACGGATTCGTGCCGGGGACCAGGCGCTCCTTCCCGCCCGGAAAGCCATGCGTTAGACCGTACTGTCAACCGGGAGGGCCACTTCTCCTCTTACTTTTGACAAATGTGCAGACGTATGCTAGACGGCAACTGTGTATGGAACGATGTCACTGGGGACAGGAATGTCATCAGATAGTGCTACCGGGCGAATCCATGTTCTTCTTGTTTGAAAGTAATGGCCGCATTTTGGTTCACCGGAGACAGGGGGTGCAGCATCACAGTGACTGCATTCGCAGTGCCAGTTCAAGGCCTTATGGTGTGAGGTGCTACTGGATACAAACACAAATCAGAGCTGGTGCGTATCCCAGGCACTGTGACCAATATGACCTAAGTGAACGACAGCCTGCGGCCATTAGCCATATCCTTTCTGCACAGCACCCCAGACGCCATTTTTCAGCAAGACAATGCACAACCACATGTTGCTGCATAGAGCGTCAGCCTTTTGTCCTCGCCCGACAGATCACTAGACTTGTCCCCAATAGAAAATGTTTGGGATATAGTGAAACAACGGGTGCAGCAATGTGACCCAATGCCATCCCCACAGCTGAACTTTGAAACCAGGTGAATGGAGCATGCATGGATATATCACACGCCATTCGCGCCTTATATGCGTCGACTTCATGGCGCATGCAGCAAGTTATCAGGGCCCATGAAAGACCCTGTACCTACTAGGCAACAGGATATAATTATGCTCAGCCGAGGTGACTGAAATGCTAAACATTTCTGCAGAACACACTGATTTACATGTCCTGTGAATATTAACATCTTATCACTAGTCATTTAAGGTGTTGTGTTTCTTCTGAACATGAGTGCAGATGATATTTCAGCAGCACTGAGACAAATCTGAATCAAGGGAGTAATTATAAAACTGAATTTTGTTCAAGCTTGCATCATTGACACAGTTTTGCTCAAGGTCAAACGTACAAGAGCATAAATAGAGATCATCACAAAAAAAAAAGTACAAAGTGTTATGATCATCTTTGTTCACAGCCGTTCTGTGCAACTGTCCATCAACAACTTAGGTTGTCGGTGAAGGGAATTTCCATGATGATTGTTCAGACATTGTGGGAATCACACATGCAACTCATCTGGCTCATGGTTTTCCCGCCGTGTCTGATTAATAGTGTACTTGCAGGTGTACAACCAGGTTGTTATTTCCGTTTTGCACAATATTTCGACGACAGACCCAACCGTATTCTTCATGCGCTGCGAGTTTTGCTATAATGTGTTATCGCTGTGTTGCGTACATAGTTCCGTGTAGTCAGTGCGTACACAACTTTCCCACTAGAGCGCGCCGCGCTAAGCACAACAGCGCAGGCGCAGCGCTCGTCCGTCTCCACACTATGAGATGGCGCTGCCATAGAGACGGACCAAATTCTGCTTCCACCGATCTGCATATTAATATGTGACGCAGCCAATGAGATTTCTGCTAACGTAGAACCTTTTCTCCTTGCGGATCACACTCGCGCAGTGACACATGAATGTGAGAGGTATTATAACGAGTGTAAAGACCTCAGATTAGTCAGTCTGCATTTGTCTGCACCAGCCTGTACCAGTCTGCATTAGTCTGTACCAGTCTGTACGAGTTCTACATTTGTCTGTACCAGTCTATAGTCAAGTTTCAGTCTGCGCCTAATAAGATTACCATATTCCTGTACATAGCCATGAAGATAAATGAATAGACACTGTGGTCAAGTATCAGAGATATATGTGAGAATAAGATTAACGTACCAATACCAAAGGAACTTCAGATTGTCAATTGTAAACAGCATCCAGAATCAAGTTACATAATATCTATGCTTTTTATTATTTTAATAAATGTGTGTGAAAATTAATCAAGTTCTGTTTAAAGTTGGTCACCGTCAGTCTGCTACTCTAAGCGTGCATGTGTCATTTCTATTGTCTGACCTAATGGCAGAAGATAAACATGCCACGATACGACCACGAGACATATTGCTGACACTCACCTACTTCGTTAAAGCGACAAGTCAAATAATCTGATGGTATGTGTACTGAAGGTCTTACAGTACGCACACCGCACGCTGCATGGACACCGAACCAAACTGTGAACTGTTGTTGCTCTCGCACTGTTACTTTAGTTGACTGTTTGTGCGACTCCCAACGGCCTCTAAGCGCTTTGATGGCCTTTTGTTTTTCATAGCCTACACTGATACAGTATTTCGTGAAACGCACAATCTCTCAGCATTTTCCAGCTGTGGAGCATGTGGCTGCCGACGAGCTCTTAATAAATTGAGTGCCGGGCCTACCAGAAACGTTAAGAGAATGAGCGTTTCACGTAATGGTATAGCAGGCTCTGAAAAACAAAAGAGCATGAAAAGGCTTAGTGGATGTCGGTAATAGAGCTGGTGAGAATCGTATTCGTGATTGAAGGCTTGAAGAAAATAGGGATCTAAGTGCCATTTTTTTTTTTGAAAAGTGTAGTTTTACCAAAAATGGTACCCATGTGTCAACACCAACAACGTAAAAGGCGATTTAAGTGCCAAGACGGTTCCTGTTCGTTACAGTGACCAGTAACAGAATGCGCTGGGTGTATGTGCCAGACGGTCGAATGCGTAAATGGATCTAATATCTGACCATAGGTGGAAACATAACCGTCCAAAAATACTACCGTTAAGAACCGCCTATGGGTTGCGCCAACACACAGAAATAGCAATCACTGGTCAATTTGTGCAGCATTGCAAAACTAACTGGCATTACCAGCTCTAAGCCGGCCAAGCAAGTGGCAAACCAGGGAAACCGTGCTGCACACTAAACGCAAACAAAACCAACCAAAACCCTTACACAGTGCTATCGATTTACGACCAATCGCCCACTCACGTAGCGACCTTGGCTTGTTACAGGTACAGACGATAAAGTCGGCCCAGAAGACTCAGCCTAGAAGTACCCCTTCTCGATAGGATTGACACTCCTTATGATGACCTAAGCTTTGACGTCATCGATGCGACGATATTAGTTGGTAATCCTACACAGACGCACGGATAATATCATGGCCCCACGTCACTTGAGTCCTCGATTAGTAACTAACAATTACCGAGGTGACAGTAGATCTTTTGAGATGGTCACCATGCCGGTATTGGCGTGGAAAGGCTCCATTCCCCCTTGAAAAAAAAAAAAAAGAAAAAAGAAAGAAAGACGCACCGGTAACCTAACCTCGTGTTTGGCAGTTGTGATGATGTTGGTTTGTGCGGCGCTCAACATCGTGGTCATCAGCACCTGTATAAGTTCCAGATATTTCCATTTCCAGTCTCGGCGCATCCCGAATGATGATGAGATGATGACAATACAAACACCCAGTCCCTGGGCGGAGAAATTCTCCGACCCGGCCGTGATCGAGAGGCTGCAACGCTAGGCGCTAGACCGCGAGCTGAGCACTTTGTCAGTTGTTGTGTTATGTTGCAGCCTGCTGTCTTTGTAGTGTGTTGTGAGTCACTAGGCTAAAAAATGCAAGTTTCTGTATTACAGTAGCAGTTTCTTTCCATTATCATCACAAGCAGGAATAGAGGACCAGTACGTATTCTGTGATTAAGCATTATCCAATGAAACATTTGTATAAATGGATGTAAGTGCCTCCTACTTCAGGTCAAATACTGTATAGGTAGGACTGACTGCATGTTCTGAATTTTTTTACTGGTATTCATTAATTTCTGTTTTTTTTTTTAATTATTAAGCACAGTGTAATTTGTTTTCAATTAAATATATAAACCTGTTTTGAATTATAAAATGAAAAGTAACTACTAGCCGAAGAAGAAACGCATTTCCTGCAAAATGTTGAGAATGGCGCTTACTTCAAGCCTTCATTTGTTCTCAAAAAACTGATGTATCCCCGGAACAGCTTCCTTATGGGTTCTCAGTCGGCCGTGTGAAGTAAAATGGAGCAAAAGTTAAATAATGCCTGCGAAAAGTTTCAGTTTCATTTTAAAGATTTTATAAAATTGTAGACCGAGTTCACAGTGTTGTCAAATACACTCCTGGAAATTGAAATAAGAACACCGTGAATTCATTGTCCCAGGAAGGGGAAACTTTATTGACACATTCCTGGGGTCAGATACATCACATGATCACACTGACAGAACCACAGGCACATAGACACAGGCAACAGAGCATGCACAATGTCGGCACTAGTACAGTGTATATCCACCTTTCGCAGCAATGCAGGCTGCTATTCTCCCATGGAGACGATCGTAGAGATGCTGGATGTAGTCCTGTGGAACGGCTTGCCATGCCATTTCCACCTGGCGCCTCAGTTGGACCAGCGTTCGTGCTGGACGTGCAGACCGCGTGAGACGACGCTTCATCCAGTCCCAAACATGCTCAATGGGGGACAGATCCGGAGATCTTGCTGGCCAGGGTAGTTGACTTACACCTTCTAGAGCACGTTGGGTGGCACGGGATACATGCGGACGTGCATTGTCCTGTTGGAACAGCAAGTTCCCTTGCCGGTCTAGGAATGGTAGAACGATGGGTTCGATGACGGTTTGGATGTACCGTGCACTATTCAGTGTCGCCTCGACGATCACCAGTGGTGTACGGCCAGTGTAGGAGATCGCTCCCCACACCATGATGCCGGGTGTTGGCCCTGTGTGCCTCGGTCGTATGCAGTCCTGATTGTGGCGCTCACCTGCACGGCGCCAAACACGCATACGACCATCATTGGCACCAAGGCAGAAGCGACTCTCATCGCTGAAGACGACACGTCTCCATTCGTCCCTCCATTCACGCCTGTCGCGACACCACTGGAGGCGGGCTGCACGATGTTGGGGCGTGAGCGGAAGACGGCCTAACGGTGTGCGGGACCGTAGCCTAGCATCATGGAGACGGTTGCGAATGGTCCTCGCCGATACCCCAGGAGCAACAGTGTCCCTAATTTGCTGGGAAGTGGCGGTGCGGTCCCCTAAGGCACTGCGTAGGATCCTACGGTCTTGGCGTGCATCCGTGCGTCGCTGCGGTCCGGTCCCAGGTCGACGGGCACGTGCACCTTCCGCCGACCACTGGCGACAACATCGATGTACTGTGGAGACCTCACGCCCCATGTGTTGAGCAATTCGGCGGTACGTCCACCCGGCCTCCCGCATGCCCACTATACGCCCTCGCTCAAAGTCCGTCAACTGCACATACGGTTCACGTCCACGCTGTCGCGGCATGCTACCAGTGTTAAAGACTGCGATGGAGCTCCGTATGCCACGGCAAACTGGCTGACACTGACGGCGGCGGTGCACAAATGCTGCGCAGCTAGCGCCATTCGACGGCCAACACCGCGGTTCCTGGTGTGTCCGCTGTGCCGTGCGTGTGATCATTGCTTGTACAGTCCTCTCGCAGTGTCCGGAGCAAGTATGGTGGGTCTGACACACCGGTGTCAATGTGTTCTTTTTTCCATTTCCAGGAGTGTATAATTAACCGCAAAAATGCGTCTGACGACGTGTAAATTTTGCTGATCATTTTATCGGACGACCAAACGCCGGCGACTTATTCAGGACGCTAAGTAAAGACGAATTTCCAATCCTAACGGATTACGCGAAATTAGTGGCGTTGGTGTATGACATTGATGTTTATATCTACGTGGTTTTGGTAACAAACCTTCTAACGCAGAGGAAGCGTAATATTCATTCGCATAGCACACGCAGTCGATTACTCTCGTTTTTCCGAATTGTTGCATCATAACGGCACTAAGTTATGCACAAATTCAAACAACTTCACGTCATCAGCACTAGTTAATTGGCCGCAACCGCCACCGCCTCCCTTCCACCCCCTCTCCGTGCCAGGTAACGGCTAGTTTTTGTCTGAAATGTACTACCTGCCAATTATAGCACACCTACACTGTCCGCATAACTATAAAAAGTAAACCTGATTACTTTTCCTTGACTGTGGATCACAGACGTATAAGACTTTTTGCCGCCATTCACTTATTTTTGAAAACCCCTATTGCAGTTTCGGCCGATTAGCCATTTTCAGATGGAATATACCGAAAATTTTATACTTTATTCGTTTTTTCTTAAATATGACATGAGCTGAAGCACAAAATTTTCGCTCTATTCCACGAGAAAATGGCTACCCATGCGGAAGAGGCCATAGAAACGCATACAATGGAACGAAGTTTTTACCTTCTTTTTTAATCGGATTAATTCACGCATACATGACATTGGAAAGGAGCGATCAGTAGAAATAAAATTGGAGAGAGAAGGCAAAAATAAAATATATAATACCAGGCCAGGAATTAAAGTCCACGTGTCCAGTGACCGCATAAATGTAGTGCATATTCGTAAATGCAAATCAAACCGGGTATTCTACACCGACAGCACAAAACGTAACATTTCACTCAGAAAAACATAACCTTTAGAAGTACTGCGTTAAGCAAACGAGCTTCACTTGTGTAGAGCATTCCAGTTCATATAACTCTGTTGTTCATTTTCTGTTTTATTACCATCATTACATAGTTAAGGCAACAGAAAACATCCGACTTTTAAAACGGCGAGTTACTCTCACTCGCAGCAATGTGATTTTTACAGCTAGTTATATAATTGGCGCTCACTTAAATTTCGTATTAGCATTCTCGGATATGAGAGTTCTTCCGAAAACCATTGATTAGTAAACTAATATATAATTTTAAACGGGCAGAGAAGTCTTTTAGTATCGGTTGCCGTAGCAGATCTGCTTTGTTATGGTGTTACATAACTGATAAGTCATATTCCTGAGCATCGCTATGACACAGCTGTCCGCACCGTACTAAGTTTCTACAACTTTCGGTAAATGTGTGACTTTTACGAAAAGTATATATCTTTTTTTTTTTCAAATTTAGTTATTATTTACGTTCCTCTTATTAGGTGCGGGCTGGTTGTGGCCAAGCTGATCATTGCAAAAAAACAATACACTGAGGTGACTAAAGGCATGACTATAGGCATGGGATAGCGACAGCACAAGTACAGATAGCGGTAGTATCACGTACGCAAGGTGTAAAATGGCAGAGCATTAGCAGAGCAGGCATTGTCTGCAGGGGGTTAAAACTAAGTTTTCTAAAACAGCCACATGCCGCAATTTTGTATTTTTAAATGTAATGTATATAACAAAAATATAATATAATAAAAAATCGAAGTGAAAAATGTGGCTGTTTTCGAAAAATTTGAAATTAACAGACAGTGAACGCGAAATAGTACTTGGATCTAGACGCATGAGATATTCCATTTCGGAAACCGTTAGGGAGGGGTCGCGCAATCCGTGACATGGCGCATCAAAACGCGCGGCCACTCCGCGCGGCGTAGTTGTTATCTTCGGCTACTAGGAAACCATTTGCAGCCATTCATGGACTTCACGTTCCAAAACAACGATGGAATTTTTATGGATGACATTGCACCTTATCACTGGGCCACAGTTGTTCGCGACTGGTTTGAAGAAGATTCCGGACAATTCGAGCAAATGATTTGGCAATCCAGATCGCCCGACATGAATCCCATAGAACATTTGTGGGACATAGTCGAGAGGTCAGTTCGTGCACAAAACCCTGCACTTACAATATTCCGGAGGTAAAATAGTCCCCCATTCGGATCTCCGGGCGGGGACTACTCAGGAGGACGTTGTTATCAGGAGAAAGAAAACTGGCGGTCTACGGATCGTAGTGTGGAATGTCAGATCCCTTAATCGGGCAGGTAGGTTAGAAAACTTAAAAAGGGAAATGGATAGGTTAAAGTTAGATATAGTGGGAATTAGTGAAGTTCGGTGGCAGAAGGAGCAAGACTTCTGGTCAGGTAATTATGGACTGCTATGGAGGCAGCATGGCTCAATATTTCTGCAGGGGACTTCCAACGACTTGTTGGGTCCACGCCTTGCCGGGTTTCTGTACTAGGCGGGGTAAAAGGAGGTCCGACGTGATATTGTGAAGTATTCCATGACTTTAGTCACCTCAGTGTGTACTACAAATCATGTCATCGACCTTACGTCCAAGGTAACGCTGTGCCGACCACACGGCATCAATTCCACATGCAAACAGCTCTCCCATTACAAGACTCACAACCACTTTCATTCGCTGGAGTTGACAAGGAGGGATGCCGGTCCGCATGTGCCGTTTTGTAGTGCCGTAGAGGCCGCGTAAGCCTTGCCTAACGGCGCGGACTCGTTATCTTTGGAAATCGATAGCGAACTGGCTCAGTCACCCGAAAATACACATTTATACGTTGTTGTTGTTATGGTCTTCAGTCCAGAGACTGGTTTGATGCAGCTCTCCATGCTACTCTATCCTGTGTAAGCTTCTTCATCTCCGAGTACCTACTGCAACCTACATCCTTCTGAATCTGTTCAGTGTATTCATCTCTTGGTCTCCCTCTATGATTTTTACCCTCCACGCTGCCCTCCAATACTAAATTGGTGATCCCTTGATGCCTCAGAATATACCCTACCAGCCGATCCCTCCTTCTACTCAAGTTGTGCCACAAATTTCTCTTCTCTCCAATTCTATTCAATACCTCCTCATTAGTTATGCGACCTACCCATCTAATCTTCAGTGTTCTTTTGTAGCACCACATTTCTATTCTCTTCTTGTCTAAACTATTTATCGTCCATCTTTCACTTTCATACATGGCTGCTCCCCATACAAATACTTTCAGAAACGACTTCCTGACACTTAAATCTATACTCGATGTTAACAAATTTCTCTTCTACAGAAACGCTTTCCTTGCCATTGACAGTCTACATTTTATATCCTCTCTACTTCGACCATCATCAGTTATTTTGCTCCCCAAATAGCAAAACTCCTTTACTACTTTAAGTGTCTCATTTCCTGATCTAATTCCCTCAGCATCACCCGACTTAATTCGACTACATTCCATTATTCTCGTTTTGCTTTTGTTGATGTTCATCTTATATCCTCCTTTCAACACACTATCCATTCCGTTCAACTGCTCTTCCAGGTTCTTGCTGTCTCTGACAGAATTACAATGTCGTCGGCGAACCTCAAAGTTTTTATTTCTTCTCCATCGATTTTAATTCCTACTCCGAATTTTTCTTTTGTTTCCTGTACTGCTTGCTCAATATACAGACTGAATAACATCGGGATAGGCTACAACCCTGTCTCACCCCCATCTTAACCACTGCTTCCCTTTCGTGTCCCTCGACTCTTATAACTGGCATCTGGTTTCTGTACAAATTGTAAGTAGCCTTTCGCTTCCTGTATTTTAACCCTGCCACCTTCAGAATTTGAAAGAGAGCATTCCAGTCAACATAGTCAAACGCTTTCTCTAAGTCTACAAATGCTAGAAACGTATGTTTGCCTTTCCTTAATCTAGCTTCTAAGATACGTCGTAGGGTCAGTATTGCCTCACATGTTCCAATATTTCTACGGAATCCAAACTGATCTTCGCCGAGGTCAGCTTCTATCAGTTTTTCCATTCGTCTGAAAAAAACACGCTTTAGTATTTTGCATCCGTGACTTATTAAATTGATTGTTCGGTAATTTTCACATCTGTCAGCACCTGCTTTCTTTGGGATTGGAATTATTATATTCTTCTTGAAGTCTGAGGGTATTTCGCCTATCTCATACATCTTGCTCACTGGATGGTAGAGTTTTGTCAGGGCTGGCTCTCCCAAGGCTATCAGTAGTTTCAATCGAATGTTGTCTACTCCCGGGGCCTTGTTTCGACTCAGGTGTTTCAGTGCTCTATCAAACTCTTCACGCAGTATCATACCTCCTATTTCATCT
This sequence comes from Schistocerca piceifrons, assembly GCF_021461385.2. Taxonomy (NCBI): domain Eukaryota; kingdom Metazoa; phylum Arthropoda; class Insecta; order Orthoptera; family Acrididae; genus Schistocerca; species Schistocerca piceifrons. The sequence continues at coordinate 88,928,588 of NC_060141.1, forward strand.
TCATTTACATTCTCTTCTATTTCTAAATTGTTGTCCTCAAGAACATCGCCCTTGTATAGACCCTCTATATACTCCTTCCACCTTTCTGCTTTCCCTTCTTTGCTTAGCACTGCGTTTCCATCTGAGCTCTTGATATTCATGCAAGCCGTTCTCTTTTGTCCAAAGATCTCTTAATTTTCCTGTAGGCAGTATCTATCTTATACTAAAATGTTGACTTTCACGGCCTGAAATGTTTTGTTATCCTGGCTGTTATGCCGTGGTCGGTTGATGAACAACACAGAATTCATCAACCGACCACGGATAACAGCCCGGATAACTATAATGGACATAACGCATCTATCTTACCCCTAGTGATATGCTCCTCTACATCCTTACATTTGTCCTCTACCCATCCCTGCTTAGCCATTTTGCAATTCCTCTCGATCTCATTTTTGAGACGTTTGTATTCCTTTTTGCCTGCTTCATTTACTACATTTTTGTATTTTCTCCTTTCATCAATTAAATTCAATATCTCTCCTGTTACCCAAGGATTTCTGCTAGGCTTCGTCCTTCTACCTACATGATCCTCTGCTACCTTCACTATTTCATCTCTCAAAGCTACCCATTCTTTTTCTACTGTGTTTCTTTCCCCAATTCTTGTCAATCTTTCCCTAATGCTCTCCCTGAAGCTCTCTACAACCTCTGGTTCTTTCAGTTTATCCAGGTGCCATCTCCTCAATTTCCCAATTTCCCACCTTTTTGCAATTTTTTCAGTTTTAATCTATAGTTCATAACCAATAGATTGTGGTCAGAGTCCACATCGGCCCCTGGAAATGTCTTACAGTTTAAAACCTGGTTCCTGAATCTCTGTCCTACCTTTATATAATCGATCTGATACCTTCCAGTACCTCCAGGCTTCTTCCATGTGTACAACCTTCTTTCATGATTCTTGAACCAAGTGTTAGCTATGCTTAAGTTATGCTCTGTGCAAAATTCTACCAGGCAGCTTACTCTTTCATTCCTTACTCCCATTCCATATTCACCTACTACGTTTCCTTCTCTTCCTTTTCCTACTGTCGAGTTCCAGTCACCCATGACTATTAAATTTTCTCTCTCTTCACTATCTGAATAATTTAATAATTTATTTTATCACATCATACATTTCATCAATGTCTTCATCATCTGCGCAGCTTTTTTTTTTTGGTCATCATCAGTCATCAGTCTACTGACTGGTGTCATGCGGCCCGCCACGAATTCCTTTCCTGTGCTAACCTCTTCATCTCAGAGTAGCACTTGCAACCTACGTCCTCAATTATTTGCTTGACGTATTCCAATCTCTGTCTTCCTCTACAGCTTTTGCCCTCTACAGCTCCCTCTAGTACCATGGAAGTCATTCCCTCATGTCTTAGCAGATGTCCTATCATCCTGCCCCTTCTCCTTATCAGTGTTTTCCACATATTCCTTTCCTCTCCGATTCTGCGTAGAACCTCCTCATTCCTTACCTTATCAGTCCACCTAATTTTCAACATTCGTCTATAGCACCACATCTCAAATGCTTCGATTCTCTTCTGTTCCGGTTTTCCCACAGTCCATGTTTCACTACCATACAATGCTGTACTCCAGACGTACATCCTCAGAAATTTCTTCCTCAAATTAAGGCCGGTATTTGATATTACTAGACTTCTCTTGGTCAGAAATGCCTTTTTTGCCATAGCGAGTCTGCTTTTGATGTCCTTCTTGCTCCGTCCGTCATTGGTTATTTTACTGCCTAGGTAGCAGAATTCCTTAACTTCACTGACTTCGTGACCATCAATCCTGATGTTAAGTTTCTCGCTGTTCTCATTTCTACTACTTCTCATTACCCTCGTCTTTCTCCGATTTACTCTCAAACCATACTGTGTACTCATTAGACTGTTCATTCCGTTCAGCAGATCATTTAATTCTTCTTCACTTTCACTCAGGATAGCAATGTCATCAGCGAATCGTATCATTGATATCCTTTCACCTTGTATTTTAATTCCACTCCTGAACCTCTCTTTTATTTCCATCATTGCTTCCTCGATGTACAGATTGACGAGTAGGGGCGAAAGGCTACAGCCTTGTCTTACACCCTTCTTAATACGAGCACTTCGTTCTTGATCGTCCACTCTTATTATTCCCTCTTGGTTGTTGTACATATTGTATATGACCCGTCTCTCCCTATAGCTTACCCCTACTTTTTTCTGAATCTCGAACAGCTTGCACCATTTTATATTGTCGAACGCTTTTTCCAGGTCGACAAATCCTATGAAAGTGTCTTGGTTTTTCTTTAGCCTTGCTTCCATTATTAGCCGTAATGTCAGAATTGCCTCTCTCGTCCCTTTACTTTTCCTAAAGGCAAACTGATCGTCCCCTAGTGCATTCTCAATTTTCTTTTCCATTCTTCTGTATATTATTCTTGTAAGCAGCTTCGATGCATGAGCTGCTAAGCTGATTGTGCGATAATTCTCGCACTTGTCAGCCCTTGCCGTCTTCGAAATTGTGTGGATGATGCTTTTCCGAAAGTCAGATGGTATGTCGCCAGACTCATATATTCTACACACCAACGTGAATAGTCGTTTTGTTGCCACTTCCCCCAATGATTTTAGAAATTCTGATGGAATGTTATCTATCCCGTCTGCCTTATTTGACCGTAAGTCCTCCAAAGCTCTTTTAAATTCCGATTCTAATACTGGATCCCCTATCTCTTCTAAATCGTCTCCTGTTTCTTCTTCTATCACATCAGACAAATCTTCACCCTCATAGAGGCTTTCAGTGTATTCTTTCCACCTATCTGCTCTCTCCTCTGCATTTAACAGTGGAATTCCCGTTGCACTCTTAATGTTACCACCGTTGCTTTTAATGTCACCAAAGGTTGTTTTGACTTTCCTGTATGCGGAGCTAGTTGGCATATAAACTTGTACTACTGTGGTAGGCGTGGGCTTCGTATCTATCTTGGCCTCAATAATGCATTCACTATGCTGTTTGTAGTAGCTTACCCGCATTCCTATTTTCCTATTCATTATTGAACCTACTCCTGCGTTACCCCTATTTGATTTTGTATTTATTACTCTGTATTCACCTGACCAGAAGTCTTGTTCCTCCTGCCACCGAACTTCACTAATTCCCACTACATCTAACTTTGACCTATCCATTTCCCTTTTTAAATTTTCTAACCTACCTGCCCGATTAAGGGATCTGACATTCCACGCTCCGATCCGTAGAACGCCAGTCTTATTTCTCCTGATAACAACGTCCTCCTGAGTAGTCCCCGCCCGGAAATCCGAATGGGGGTCTATTTTACCTCCGGAATATTTTACCCAAGAGGAAGCCATCATCATTTATCCATACAGTAAAACTGCATGCCCTCGGGAAAAATTACGGCCGTAGTTTCTCCTTGCTTTCAGCCGTTCGCAGTACCAGCACAGCAAGGCCGTTTTGGTTAATGTTACAAGGGCAGATCAGTCAATCATCCAGACTGTTGTCCCTGCAACTACTGAAAAGACTGCTGCCCCTCTTCAGGAACCACACGTTTGTCTGGCCTCTCAACAGGTACCCCTCCGTTGCGGTTGCACCTACGGTACGGCTATCTGTATGGCTGAGGCGCGCAAGCCTCCCACCCCCCCCCCCCCCCCCCCAACGGCAAAGTCCATGGTTTATAGGGAGTAGTTATAAGTAGAAACAAAAATAAAGAAAACTTAAAACGAAACATTTTGTTTCACTGTAGAAAGTTGAAGAATGTGAAAATTCCAGCGCATACATATAAGAAGGAATATAAAAATATATTTTAAAATGACAAGAAGTAATGATAAAAGTGACTGTTGATGATGTGCTTTTTCCTCTCTGGTGGATACTTTCCGTAACAAAAGGAAGGTATAACTGGAATGTATTGGATATAATGCTGTATGAAAATAAATGTATTCGTGATTGTTGCGATACAGGAATCAGGGAACTGTAGGATTTAAATTAAGCAAAAATAGGGAGTAAATTAGCCTTCATACCGAATGGAAGTGGTGGAATTGATTGGATGAATATGTCTCAAGGGTTGTTTCATAATCTGGTAAAGGGTGCTGGAAAAAACTGGCCTGAGAAAGAATGTAGAGTGGACATGAAAGTATAATAAAAACGTTAAAAAGCAGGTCAAGGGTCTCAAGACTGACGACGGAATCGCGTCTTGAGGCTCATGTTTACTGGAATTGCAGGAGAGGCAAGGTGTTAAAGATGCTGAAGGATGTGAGAGAAATTTCTAAGTGGAGGATACAGGTGACAGACGACAATCGTCCGTTTGCTGATAGTCTTCTACCAATGGTACAGCAGGACACACAGTGTTACAGTAAATCTATTACCTATTTCTTGGATGGCAGGCGTAGATGTGAACGTGTTACAACGTTCTTAGTGCACACGGCTGCGATCTTCCTGTGTAGTGGCCAGACGCTGTCAACAGAAACCTTGACGACGAGTATGCCTGCCCTCTCTTTTTTGGGCGACGCGGTCCAGCATCGGTCCGCTGTCACATCTGAATGCTCCACAAACCTCGATACTACACGATTCGACCAGCCGGTCACATGGAGACAAGTAAGGAGGTCCCTTCTGAGCTCTGTCATCTGCTGATAACGCTGCCTCATATGAATACATGCCACATCCGTCTCCTTCGCAAGTGATCAATCGACATCTGCAGATGTTTCACGTGTCTTATACACCCGTCCACGCCAGGTAACAACGCTGAACACCTACCATGTTAATGCATTCTGAGGGCCGTTGTACCTGTCACAGAATTGCAATTCTTAAGGGGGGTAGGACGTTAAACGGGCCGACTTGGGGCAGGAGAGGCACCACAGGACATTTTAATTTTCACTGTCTATACTTTTGCAAATAGATTCATACAACTTTGTCAGCATGTCCAGGAAGGATTCAGGATTCACACTCATAACAGTGAAAGTTCAGAAACATAACAAAATAAATTTTTTTTACATGTCAAATTTCATCATTTTTTCACTTACTATTGGCTGCCTGTGTTACTATAGGTACACTTTTCTTCATACGTAAGAGACATTCTTCGATGAATTTTGCACAGCACACAAACCATACTCACAGGTGTATGAAACACTAGAATTTTCCAAATCTATTAAAAACTGCGGTAAAAATTCAGATAATTAACTATAGAATTTGAGTTTTTTCTAAACATGAAATTTAAAATATAACAGCTCATTCATTTTTTTGTAAATTAAAGAAATTCTAGAGTTTCATGCACCTGTAAGTATGGTTTGTATGCTATGTGAAATTCATCGAAGAATCTCTTCCACTCATGAAGAAAAGTGTACCTATAGTAACAAATGCAGCCAGTAATAAGTGAAAAATGATGAAATTTCAAATGTGAAAAAAAAAACAAAATTGTTATGTTTTTGAACTTCCTCTGCTAAGAGTGTGTATCCTGAATCCTTCCTGGTCATGCTGAGAAAGTTTTATGAATTTGTTTGTAGAAGTATAGACAGTGAAATTAAAATGTCCTGTGGTGCCTCTCCTGCTCCAAGTCGGCCCGTTTGACGTCCAACCCCCCTTACGGCACAGTTCACACTGAGGCGATACGATTCGTTGTAATTAAGGCCGTGCGATGCGACCCTTATCTATGCGACTCTGGCATTCTCACTGGAACAATGCGATATGCACACTTTTCAAAATATGCATGGTGCACTACTTTACGGACAGTGACGAAAATAAAACCGGTTACCGGTTCATGGTTACTTCTGATGTGTGGATAGAAGATGCGGAAAATAAAATTTCCTCAAAATCGAATGAGAAAGGCTGCGTAGCGCAGAACATACATGAATGCGAAAACAGTGGTTTCTATTTTTTTACTCGTAAAGTAAAACCTTTACTGGTAAGCTAACTACGGAGACGGATGTAGCTATGCTTCATTTACATAAAACAATTCTTTAGGCAAATGGGATGCCGTCAAATTTCATTACGTGGAGTGACCAGCACTCCGTGTCGCACTGTTATCCCATTGTGAACCAGTTAAGTCGCTTCCATGAAGTTTCTACGCGCTATGCCGAAGGAGCTATTCGCGCTGAGGTGATATGCGATGCGATGCAAAAGCATCCCGCATCGGCGGAGCGCATAAAAACATAACACAAGCGACTTTACTATTTCACACTTGGACGACAGAGCAACACGGAGTGCTGGTGGTTCCACGAAACTAATGTCGTACGATACGCTGGGAGTGAAATTTCATGTGGTCTGAACCGTCACAACAAGCTGCTTTATATAGGTGAAGCATAGCTAAATCTGTTTATGTGCGTAGTTTCACACTAAAGCTTTCACCTTCCGCATAAAAAAAATAAAAACCTCTGTTCGCGCATATTCTCAGCTACGCAGTCTTACTCATTCGATTTTTAGGATTTATGCGGTTAACTACTCGAATGAGGAAGACTTCGTAAGTGAGTATTTTACTTCGAATCATCACAATAACTATTGGCAACAATGAAAAGAAAAGTAGTTCATTACTAATCTTTGATGTATGGTCAAACGATGCAGAATATATATATATATATATATATATATATATATATATATATATATATATATATAAGGTGGTCCATTGATAGTGACCGGGCCAAATATCCCACGGAATAACCATCAAACGAAAAACTACAAAGAACGAAACTCGTCTAGTTTGAAGGGGGAAACCAGATGGCGCTATGGTTGGCTCACTAGATGACGCTACCATAGGTCAAACGGATATCGACAGCGTTTTTTAAAATAGGAACCATTTTTATTACATATTCGTGTAATAGGTAAAGAACTATCAATGTTTTAGTTGGGCCACTTTTTTCGCTTTGTGCTGTAATAGTCACAAACATGTAAGTACGTGGTATCATGTAACATTCCGCCAGTTCGGACGGTATTTGCTTCGTGATACATTACCTGTGTTAAAATAGACCGTTTACCAACTGCGGAAAAGGTCGATATCGTGTTGATGTGTGATTATTGTGATCAAAATGCCCAACGGGCGTGTGCTATGTATGCTGCTCGGTATCCTCAACGACATCATTCAAGTGTCCAGACCGTTGGCCGGATAGTTACATTGTTTAAGGAAACAGGAAGTGTTCAGCCACATGTGAAACGTCAACCACGACCTGCAACAAATGATGATGCCCAAGTAGGTGTTTTAGCTGCCGTCGCGGCTAATCCGCACATCAGTAGCAGACCAATTGCGCGAGAATCGGGAATCTCGGAAACGTCGGTGTTGAGAATGCTACATCAACATCGACTGCACCCGTACCATATTTCTATGCACCAGGAATTGCATGGCGACGACTCTGAATGCCGTGTACAGTTCTGCCACTGGGCATAAGGAATTACGAGACGATGACAGATTTTTTGCAATCGTTCTGTTTAGTGACGAAGCGTCATTCACCAACAGCGGTAACGTAAAACGGCATAATATGCACTATTGGGCAACGGAAAATCAACGATGGCTGCGACAAGTGCAACATCAGCGACCTTGGAGGGTTAATGTGTGGTGCAGCATTATGGGAGGAAGGATAATTGGCCCCATTTTATCGATGGCAATCTAAATGGTGCAATGTATGCTGATTTCCTACGTAATGTTCTACCGATCTTACTACAAGACGTTTCACTGCATGACAGAATGGCGATGTACTTCCAACATGATTGATGTCCGGCACATAGCTCGCGTGCGGTTGAAGCGGAATTGAATAGCATATTTCATGACAGGTGGATTGGTCGTCGAAGAACCATACCATGGCTCGCACGTTCACCGGATCTGACGTCCCCGGATTTCTTTCTGTGGGGAAGGTTGAAGGATATTTGCTATCGTGATCCACCGACAATGCCTGACAACATGCGTCAGCGCACTGTCAATGCATGTGCAAACATTACGGAAGGCGAACTACTCGCTGTTGAGAGGAATGTCGTTACACGTATTGACAAGTGCATTGAGGTTGACGGACATCATTTTGAGCATTTATTGCATTAATGTGTATTTACAGGTAATCACGCTGTAACACCATGCGTTCTCAGAAATAAGTTCAGAAAGGTACATGTATCACATTCGAACAAACGAAATAAAATGTTGAAAAGTACCTACGTTCTGTATTTTAATTTAAAAAACCTACTTGTTACCAATTGTTCGTCTAAAATTGTGAGTCATATGTTTTTGACTATTGCAGCGCCATCTATCACAAGGCGAAAAAAGTGGTCTAACTAAAACATTCATATTTCTTTACGTACTACACGAATATATAATAAAAAATGGGTGTTACTATTTAAAAAAACGCAGTTGATATCCGTTTGACCTGTGGCAGCGCCATCTAGCGGGCCAACCATAGCGCCATCTCGTTTCCCCCTTCAAGCAAGTCAAGTTTCGTTGTTTGTAGTTTTTCGTTTGACGCTTGTTTCGTGAGATATTTGGCCAGGTCACGATCAATGGACCACCCCGTATATATATATATATATATATATATATATATATATATATATATAACATCTTTTCATTATTGCCCATAGTTATTGTGATAATTCAAAGTACAGTACTACAACGCACATTTTTTGGAATGTTTGCAGTGAAAACTGTAGTCACTGGCCAGTTTACATTTGGTCCATTTTACGGCATACGCAGTCTGTTCAGAAAATTCCGGAACATTCGTAATTTTGCGCCAATGGAGTGTTGGAGCGAAATGCGGTTGGCATCCCTGCACACGCCTGTGTTTAATGTGTAACCGTCAGAAATTCCATAGTTGTATGTGTTGTAATGAGTAGAACGTTATGTCGCACAGTTTGCGAATTTCGAGATGCGGTGTTACAGAGCAACGCGTCGGTATTAATTTTTGCATGAAACTCAAGAAATCCTTTAGTAGTAGTAGTAGTAGTAGTAGTAGAGGGGTTTTGTGGGCGCACGACAGCAAGGTCTTCAGCGCCAAATCCTTTACAGAGACACACCAAATGATACAGGCAGCCTAAAGAGATGCGTGCTTAAACCGTACTCGGTGTTACAAATGGTTCGCACGGTTTAAAAATGGCCAGACGGAAGTTAAAGATGATCCTCGTTCAGGATGCCCTTCGACGGTTACCGACGGCGCTCATGTCAGGAATGTCAACGAAATTGTGCGTGCCAATCGAAAACTGACCGTCCGAGGGATTGTGGAAGAATGTAAGATTTCAGTTGGATCATGTCATGCAAATTCTGTCGCTGCATCTTGGAATGTATCATGTTGCCGCCAAGATCGTCCCACGGCTCATGAAAAGGCCGCTGTGACCGATCGGTTCTAGGCGCTTCAGTCCTGAACCGCGCTGCTGCTCCCGTCGCAAGTTCGAATCCTGCTTCGGGCATGGATGTGTGTGATGTCCTTAGGTGATGTCCTTAGGTTAGTTACGTTTGCGTAGTCTAGGGGACTGATGACCTCAGATGTTAAGTCCCATAGTGCTCAGAGCCATTTGAATCATTTGAAAGGCTTATGATTCAAGACCATAAAAACATTCACCTCGCAATCTGTGAAGAGCTTCTGGATCGCGCAAATAAGAACGAAATGTTCGTTAAGAGAATCATAACTGGTGATGAGACGTGGGTTATGAAGTTGCGACCAATGGATCGGAATACGTTCTGCAACATCAAAAAAGGTTCGTCAGGTCAGGTCAAATGTCAAAGCCACGCTGATAATTTTCTTGGAAGGATCAGGTCATCATGAATTCGTGGAATAGTCCCAAACTGCTCATCTATGGTAGTATCGGGATGTTTTGCAACGCCTGCGAGAAAATGTGAGAAGGGAACGGCCTGAAATATGGCGAGACAATTCGTGGCTCTTGCATCACGATAACGTCCCCGTACATTCATCCCAGTTGCTGCGTGGCTGTTGCACAAAAAACGAAATTACTGTGTTGCCTTATCCTCCGTATTCTTTATACCTTACCCCTGTGGACTTTTTTTATTTTCAAAGTTGAAAACCCCGTTGAGAGGACGACGATTTTCAACGATAGACGAGATAAAAGAAAATTCACAGACGGCGCTTCACGTGATGCAGCAATAGGCGTACCATGACTGCTTCCGGAAGTGGAAACACGGTTTATCAATTGTGGAGGAGAGTATTTCGAGGAAAACCAGGAACAATAAGTAAAAGATAGGCGTACAAAAACTTTGTGGACAAAGTTTCGGAATCTTTTGAAAAGACCTCGTATATTGCTGCGTAAGAAATGTTGCTAATTTATCTAAATACTGCTACGTAAGTGATACGTTTTGGCGTTTGGCTGCGACGAGCTGCAGCTTGCCACACTCGACGTTACGACTGCGCGCTACCCTTTGCGAAGCTGTATCGTGTTCCTGCCGGATCGCATATCGTGTCGCCCCGATGGGAACTTGCCTGTTCAAATGTGTGTGAAATCGTATGGGACTGAACTGCTAAGGTCATCAGTCCCTAAGCTTACACACTACTTAACCTAAATTATCCTAAGGACAAACACACACACCCATGCCCGAGGGAGGGCTCGAACCTCCGCCGGGATCAGCCGCACAGTCCATGACTGCAGCGCCTAAGACCGCTCGGCTAATCCCGCGCGAACTCGCCTGTCTCAGCAGTAAGTGTCGCGTCGCTCTACCACGAATCGTACTGCCTATCGTGTAGCCTCATTGTGAACAGCAGCTAATCATTTGCGTACCCGACGTAAGTGCATGCATGTACGAAGTTACACTGACATCCGATCATGTCTTCTGGGTGCTTCATTTTTTATCACGCAGTGTAGCCAACTATGGTAGTAGGTGTGATTTTCATACATTGTAGAAATAGTATTGTATTAGCTGTAGTAGTATGTTTTGCATCATTGGGTGCGGATGGATAGAGAGCAGCTCGTATAGCGTAATGCGCAGCACACTAGCTTGCGAGACAGGGAGGAGAGCGAAACACAGATGGAATCCGCACGGCGGATGAATGACCATAGGCTGCGCTACGGCCAGCCAGGGGCTGCAGGCCGTTTCCGACTCCCGATTAGCCGAATTCTGAGCCGGTCCCGAAATTTCCTGTCCACTGAATACGATCACGCACAGAACAAACTTCACACAATTCACAGACAGATGGCGCACGTGACTTCTCTCCTTCAGGTTACCTTGATAACCGTGGTGTCAGGAAGGGCATCCGGCAACAAGGTTAAGTAATACACTAAAATTCCCCCAAACCCTGAAAAAGTGGGCCCCGTACTGGATGGCATGAACGCTAGGCAAAGTAGCCGATGTATAGAGAAAAAAAAGCTGCTGACAGTAACAACCCTGAGTAAGAGTCAGTACATCCTATGTTTAAATTATAAATAACTGGCTCTAATGTAATAAAGAGAGAAATGTTGTGTGAAAATCGAAACAGAATAATTACGTACCTTGCACTTACATACTGGCGACTTGGTCGCACGGCTTGCCCGCGGGCTTAGTCGCTTTCTTCGTGCCGACAGCAGTTCCCGTAAGCCTTTTTACTAATGGCGTTCAATAAGTAATGCAACATTTTTTCTGGAATCAGGTTGGTTTTATTCATGATTCAAATATACGAGGGTAATATTAAAAGTAAGGTCTCCTGTTTTTTTATAAGTACATATGTAAGTAGGCTGTTTATGTTTTCTTATTGGCAACGTTACGTAGCGCTCTCTATGGAAATCACTGGCTGTGCTGTGTGCAGTCTGTGGCTAGTTTGCATTGTTGTCTGCCATTGTAGTGTTGGGCAGCGGCAGCTGGATGTGAACAGCGCGTAGCGTTGCGCAGTTGTAGGTGAGCCGCCACCAGTGGTGGATGTGGGGAGAGAGATGGCGGAGTTTTGAAATTTGTAAGACTGGATGTCATGAACTGCTATATATATTGTGACTTTTGATGACTATTCAGGTAAATACATTGTTTGTTCTCTAAAAAAAAAAAATTTATTTTCTTTTTATTTTTTTTTATTTTTTTAGAGAACAAACAATGTATTTACCTTAATAGTCATCAAAAGTCACAATATATATATAGCAGTTCATGACATCCAGTCTTACAAATTTCAAAACTCCGCCATCTCTCTCCCCACATCCACCACTGGTGGCGGCTCACCTCCAACTGCGCAACGCTACGCGCTGTTAACATCCAGCTGCCCAACACTACAATGGCAGACAACAATGCAAACTAGCCACAGACTGCACACAGCACAGCCAGTGATTTCCATACAGAGCGCTACGTAACGTTGCCAATAAGAAAACATAAACAGCCTACTTACACATAGACTGTTTATTTCTATAATGGTTTACATCAGTTTACAGCTTGAACATTCGCCTATCTTTTTAACATAGTCACCATTTCTGTCGACGCATTTTTGTAGACGCTGTGGCAGTTTTTGTATGCCCGTGTCATACTAGCTCTCCGCCATGCTGTTCAGAAAGTTATGAACCTCTTCTTTCACCTCGCCGTCGGAGCTGAATCGCTTTTCTGGTCAAATGTTCTTTTAATCTAGGGAACAGGTGATGGTCACTGAGCGCCAAGTCAGGACTATTGGGTGGGTGGGTGATTATGTTCCACTGAAACTGTTGCAGGAGAGCAACGGTTTGCCGAGCGATGTGTGCGCGAGCGTTGTCATGGAGAATGTGTAAGCCCTTGCTCAACATTCCTCTTCTTCGCGGTTTTGAATTGCCCGTTTGAGTTTTTTCATAGTCTCACAGTACCCGTCAGCGTTAATTGTGGTCCCAACGATTCAGCTCCGACGACGAGGTGAATGAAGAGGTTCATAACTTTCTGAACAGCATGGCGGTGAGCCGGTATGACATGGGCATACATAAACTGCCACAGCGTCTACAAAAATGCATCGACAGAAATGGTGATTACGTCGAAAAATAGCTAAATGTTCAAGCTGGAAACTGATATAAAGCATTGTAGAATCGTAGAAATAAACAGCTCTATGTACTTATAAAAAATTATGAGACCTTTCTTTCGGGATTACCCTCGTACCATATATTCCTACTCTTCCAGCTACAAAATCCTGTTTTTCAACATAATCTCCATCAAGCGACGGCTTACGGCATCTCACTGGGAGGACCTGTTTGCCCACATCGTAGCACTCTAATGGCAACGTGGTAGGCAACGTTTTGCTGCATCATAACCTCCCCATCATCCCATAACGCTTCTCGCAATGTCATCCTTCATTGGGCCAAACAGATGGAAGTTGGAAAGTATGAGATCCAGGCTTGAGGATGGATGAGGAAGAACAGTACATTGAAGTTTAGTGATCACTGCCAACAGAGACGCCCAGTTGTTCAGCGACGTGTTTGTTTACGATCCGCTGATCACCTCAAATGAGAGTGGCCTCACGTTCCAACGTAATAGAAGTCACAGCTGTGTTCGGCCAGCTGGCACATGATAGATCAGACAGGTTTGAGGGATCTTGTTGCGGTGATGACAGACGCCTATGAATGATGCTCAGGTTTCCCGCCAAAAGAAACTCAGTGACAGCTCTCTGCCTCGAAAGCACCTCAGTTACGGACGCCATTTTGGAGTCGGCCGGAAAAAAGTGTGTTGTATAACTTATTCAGCACGGCTCATAGTTTACACACTGGCGATTCGTCAGAGCGCCCTGAAGTGCACTAGCCGGCCACGGCGACTGGTTGCGGCGATTAGGCTGCTTTAATAGGGCCCTTTACGCGCTCAGATACTTGCACCTACTTATTTATATAGACTTTGTTTGCACAGACACGTTGTTTCATGTCACTGAATGGCCGACTGAAAAATTTGTGTGTGTCACTGTGCTCGCCCTGTGCGACATCTGGCGGAGCTTGAAGTGGCGCAGACCAGATGAAAGGTTCTAGTGCTCCATACATGCCACGACAGTTTTCCGAAATGGTATAACTCAACGATGAAGGTGTTTCACAGCAGAAAATTTCAGCCAGTTGCTAAGTGCCTCAATCTATGCTGTTTTATACAAACAAGTCGTTCTTCAACGTTGTTATCAAAAGTTCTTCGCAGACTTATTTCAGATTTTTATACCATACTCTAATGAACATTTGTAGACACATAGGCTATATATTTTTGTAATATGTGTAATATTATATTTGTATCTAATGTACACACTGATAAGCCAAAACAATAACCCAAAATACGAGGTCTGGAACTTTAATAGTGGCAACTATTTACTTACAGCTCGTACAACATAGATACGTGTTTCAAAGTTTTACTGACCTTCAAAGTAGTCACCAGCATTGTGTATAGCCCGTTGTCAGCGATGTGGAAGTCGTAGGACACTCTTAGCAGCGCCAGTTGTGTTGACAGCTCGAGCGGCGCGGTCTATTGCCCAAAGAATTTGCAGCAGTTCTGAAGCGAATGCCATGAAGTGTATCCTTCAGTTTAGAAATCGAGTTGAATTTATGAGAGCTTAAGTCAGGGAAGTGCAGGAGGTGGTGTAGCACTTAGCAGCCCCATCAGTCAAACAAATCAGTAACAGCTTGCACTGCACATGTTTGAGCATTGTCCTTCAAAATGGTCAGTTCTTGCAGAAAGTGTCATCACTTTTGTCTCTACGCTGTTCATTTCTGGAACACAACCTACGACCAGCTTAGAGCCAGAACTGATGACACTTTCTGCAGGACTTGACCATCATTTTGCTGGACAACGTTAAAGCACGAACAGTGCAAGCTGTTACTGATTTGTTTGACTGATGGGGCTGCTAGGTGGTATACCACCTACTGCGCTCTTCTGACATAAGCCCTCGTGAGTTCAACTCGGTTTATAAACTGAAGGAAACACTTCACGATATTCGCTCAGAACTACTACAAATTCTTTGGAAAATAGACCGCGCTGCTCGAACTGTCAACACAACTGGCACTGCTAATAATATCCTACGATTTCCACATCGCTGGCAACGGATTATACACAATGCTGGTGACTACTTTGAAGGTCAGTAAAACTTTGAAACACGTATCTATTTTGTACGACCTGTAAATAAATAGTTGCCACTATTAAAGTCGCAACCCTCGTATTTTATAACGACAAGTTCAAAATGCCAGAATGAGATTTTCACTCTGCAGCGGAGTGTGCGCTGATATGAAACTTCCTGGCAGATTAAAACTGTGTGCCCGACCGAGACTCGAACCCGAGTTCGAGTCTCGGTCGGGCACACAGTTTTAATCTGCCAGGAAGTTTCAAGTTCAAAATGGTTCAAATGGCTCTGAGCACTATGCGACTTAACTTCTGAGGTCATGAGTCGCCTAGAACTTAGAACTAATTAAACCTAACTAACCTAAGGACATCACACACATCAATGTCCGAGGCAGGATTCGAACCCGCGACCGTAGCGGTCGCTCGGCTCCAGACTGTAGCGCCCAGAACCGCACGACCACTTCACCCGGCAAAAGACAAGTCGTTGTTCAACTTCGTTATCAGAGGTTCTTCGCAGACTTACTTCAGATTTTTATACTGCGATACTCTAATGAACATTTGTACAGACGTAGGCTGTATATTTTTGTAATATATATAATATGTGTGTAAGTAACTAATGCGTACACTGATACGCCAAAACAATAAGCCAAAATATTATGACCACTGCCCACCGTGAAGTTCGATGCCGCCTGGTGCCGTTGCGGGAACGTGACGCGGTAACATAGTATGTAGGCGGAGCAGACACGGACGGGAGAGCACCCTAGCGGAGATATGGGCTGCGAATGGAAAAATTAATTGAGGTAAGCGACTGTGACAAAGGGTAAATTATTATTATTAAGCAGAGCCTGTGAACGTGTAAGTCGAAAACGATGAATCTGGTCGAATTTTCACCTGCTACTGTCGTAAGCATCTACGGAAAGAGGCAGAAGGGCAGTGGAACTACCACCAGGCGCTAAATGTTTGGATGTCTGCTACTCTTCACAAAACGTGGGGTTCAGTGGCTTGTCTACTCTGTACAATCGAATTGATGGTAATCTGTGGAAGCTCTTCCAAAAAAGAGCACAATGCTGGGTCACAAAAAAAGGTTTAGGAGCACACTGTTCATCTTACATCATTGAACGTGGACCTCTGCATCAGATCACCCCTAAGTGTTCACATGTTGACCCAACGACATCGTCAATTATGATTGCAATGGGCACAGCACCATCGTGATTCGACTTTCGATCAATGGTGACGGTTCGGCTCTTCAGGTGAACCACATTTTTGCTACGCTAGGTTCCTGGTCGTCTCCAGAAACCCCGTCATCGAGGTGAACGGCGGCTCGAAACGTGCAGCGAGCGACGGACACAGGCTGATGGGAGCAGTATCATGCTATTGGAGACATTCTCCTGCGCTTGCAAGCGATCTGTGATAGTAATCGATCACAGCTGCGGACCACCTGCATCCCTTCAAGCTTGATGTCTTCCCCGACAGCGATGTCATCTTTCAGCAGTATAATTGTCCCTGTCTCGGAGCCAGAATCGTGCTACAGTGGTTTGAGGAGGATTATAGCGAACTCACGTTGACGTCTCGGCGACAAAATTCGCCTGACATACACTACGTGATCAAAAGTATCCGGGCACCCCCTAAACAACTTTTTCAAATTAGGTGCATTTTGCTGCCACCTATTTCTAGATCATATTAGCGACCTTACTAGTCATTAGACATAGTGAGAGAGCAGAATGTGATGCTCAGTGGAACTCAAGGACTTCGAACGTGGTCACGTGATTGGGTGTCACATGTGTCATACGTCTGTACGTGACATTTCCGCACTCCTAAACCTCCCTAGGCCCACTGTTTCCGATGTGGTAGTGAAGTGGAAAACGTGAACGGACACGTACAGTACAAAAGCGTACAAGCCGACCTCGTCTGTTGACTGACAGAGGCCGCTGGCAGTTGAAGAGGGTCGTAAAGTGTAATAGGCAGACATCTATCCATGCCATCACACAGGAATTCCAAACTGCATCAGGATCCACTGCAAGTACTATGACAATTAGGCGGGAGGTGAGAAAACTTGAATTTCATGGTCGAGCGCCTGCTCATAAGCCACACATCACGCCGGTACATGCCGAATGACGCCTCGCTTGGTGTAAGGAGCATAAACATTGGACAATTGAACAGTGGAAAAACGTTGTGTGGAGTGGCAAATCACGGTACACAATGTGGCGATCCGATGACAGGGTGTGGGTATGGCGAATTCCCGGTGAACGTCACCTGCCAGCGTGTGTAGTGCCAACAGTAAAATTCGGAGGCGGTGGTGTTATGGTGTTGTCGTGTTTTTCATGGAGGGTTCTTTCAGCCTTGCTGTTTTGCGTGGCACTATCACAGCACAGGCCTAAATTGATGTTTTAAGCACCTTCTTGCTTCCCAATGTTGAAGAGCAATTCGTGGATGGCGATTGCATCTTTCAACCGATCGAGCACCTGTTCATAATACACGGCCTGTGGCGGAGTGGTTACACGACAATAACATCCCTGGACTGGCCTGCAGAGAGCCCTCACCTGAGTCCTACAGAACATCTTTGGGATGTTTTGGAACGCCGACTTCGTGCCAGGCCTCACCTACCGACATAGGTACCTCTTCTCAGTGCAACATTCCGTGAAGAATAGGCTACCATTCACCAAGAAAACTTCCATCACCTGATTGAACGTATGGCTGCGAGGGTGGAAGCTGTCATCAAGGCTATGGATGGGCCAACATCATACTGAATTCCAGCATTATCGATGGAGGGCGCCGCGAACTTGTAAGTAATTTTCAGCCATGTGTCCGGATACTTTTGATCACGTAGTGTAAATCCTACGGAACACACCTGGGTCGCAGTCGGGTTCCATCACAGCGTACACAAAACAACGGTCCGTTATTTACGCGAATTACATGACTTCTAATGTCACATAGGTCCATAAACCTACCAACCAACTGTTTGATCCCAGATACGCAGAATCAGTGATGTATTTCGTTTCAAATTCGGATAAACGACCTATTAAGCAGGTGGTCATAATGTTTTGGCTCGTCATTGTAAGGGGCGACATTGTTACCAAAAGTCTCGAGAAGTTCTTGATTGATTTACTTTATTTTTTGCAGGATATTGTAATGAGGATTTAGACACACATACGCTATATATTTATAATGTATTTAGTATATCAATATATTTTTAGTATAGAAAGTAGAATCGTTGTTAGTAGAATTTTCCAGTAGCTCTTGACCGACTTACTTCAAATTTGTGCACAACGCTCAGTGAATGGTACGCAGTCACTCAGTCTGAATTACGATAGCAATGCATGTAAACCATTATAAAAATTGTTTGTCACATACATATTCTTTCTCCGTATTTAAATAATTTCAAACAAAATTTGTGCAACCAATAACGTCAATAATGTCCTGATTTGTTTTCTTCCTTGGCGTTGGTGTTGTAGGATGCAGGTAAGGTGTATTTATTACTTATAGGTTCATGATTAGAATACAATTACGGAATCAGAATCGTGCGAGACTTTGTATTCCTTTAATTCACAGATTATATCTATGCGAAATACTGTCATGTAGGCTACTATCCTCACAGATACAGCAAGGAGAGGTTTCTCTCGTACCTTGTATTCCCTTGATCCCAACCGGTTTACCCGTTGATTTGAACTACCAGTGAAGATTACGTTAGCAAAAACAATAAATAGGTCTCAAAGTCAGAGTGGCAAGAGAGCAGAGATGGAGACGAGGAAATGGACATAGAGAGGGCAGGAGAAGGTAGTGCAGAGGAGGATATGAGAAGATTGTGGGAGTAGGAGTTCATGCACAGAGAGAGGGTGGTGACAGTAGGAGGAGGTGGACAAAGATAGGGGTGAGGAGGAGATGGGCAGAGAGAGAGAGAGAGAGGGAGAGGGAGAAGCAGTCCCAGGGTCGCCAGTGTTATACTGTAAGTCTGTCATAAGTTTTATCTCCCGGAAAACAATAACATGCGAAAGCCGCACACGTTTTGGAGCCACTCTTTTACCGTTTTTTTTCCGTACCGATCTTCGTCATCTTATAATTTCCGAAGCAACAGCTCTTCACAGAACAATTATCTTACAAGCCAGTTCACTTGGTCTGACCGTGGCCAGAAATGCTCTGCTCTCTCGGACTACTGATTCAGATCTGTGCGGCCTGCATTGTTTTTGAAACGTGCAAACGCGAAATGAATACTGCAGAGCAGATGCGTAGGCAGTCGTTGCGAACACGGTCAGCTCAAACGAACCTGCGCGTATAAAGGGCCGTCAGATGCTTTCACACGTGCTGATCCGGCAGCGCGGTTGCCCAGGGAGGCGGTAAACAGTCGTCGCCTCGCGCCGTTGTGCTGCGACTGTCGTTTGTTAGCTATTTATGATTACTGAATCATGCGCATTGTCTGTATTGTTTTAAAGAATTTTGTGCTGTTTTCTGCTACAAAAATGACTTTTGACGTGGAACTTCTCATCACTGAAGTAAACGCTGTCCTGTAATTTGGGATTCAGAAAATTAGGATTAAACCAATATGATCGAAAAACATGCTGCTCGGGAGGACAAGCCGGCCGCGGTGGTCTCACGGTTCTAGGCGCGCAGTCCGGAACCGCGCGACTGCTACGGCCGCAGGTTCGAATCCTGCCTCGGGCATGGATGTGTGTGATGTCCTTAGGTTAGTTAGGTTTAACTAGTTCTAAGTTCTAGGGGACTGATGACCTAAGATGTTAAGTCCCATAGTGCTTAGAGCCATTTGAACCATATTTGATAAGGGAGGACATGTGTTAAAAATTTGTTCCTGGCTTCGAAAAGAAAACTGTGTCGGAGCAAAACGAATGTGCTATGCATCGTTTATTACTTATTAGAATACAATTTACATCTTGTTCATTTGCCAAAAAGCATGACAGTGCTGACAAAATATGCTATGAACTTGTATCGTACTCTCGTGGCACAGCGACTTCTTACACGCGTGGTGCTCCGTACACGTTTCTAAACCAGTTACTCCTAAAGTTCCGACTAGCTTGAATCCCATCTCTTTCGCAAACAAAGTTGTGCAGAACGCAGCATACTCTAATTAGCTTCTTTCACGTCTAGAGGATGATGAAATATCCTCTATTTGTTGGATAGGGTCCTAAAAGAACTCTTGGTGAAGCGGAGCGCCCTCCATAACCTGCATTTATAAACTTCTCTTTTCTCTGACAATTTTTATCCACTGCACGGACGTTGCATATTGTCTTCGAAAGAAATTGTTCAGCTCCGACAAAGCGGAACGGAAGAGGCTCACCTGAGTCAGACAAAGATCGAGGCTTTTGCAAATTTACATTATTATCTTCCATTATTTTATAAAGGTCACTATTTTTATAAATTTGTAAGTCCGGACTTTTTCCATATGAACCTACGTCTATGAATTTACAGTAATAGCGTCACAAACTGCTAGTAACACCGTTGAAAAAATGTGATTGCAGTTGTACAAAGAGCCATTGCGTTCATGTTTAACTGTTCTTATATGATTCCCATTCCATTTCACCAGGCAACTTCGGAAAACCGGAGTTGATACTAAACTTTACTCCTGTATTAATCCAACCTTTTCCGATGTAAGTGGCATGCATATGCTTAGTGCGTTAATCCATATTTTATGAGCTATTTCTGTTGTGACTTGGCAGGACAGCCAAGCCACTATGGCGGGAAGCCGAAAGGCACGCGTTAAAGCTCACGCAGGATGGCGTGAGGTCTGGAACAGGACAATGTCTTGAGACTAGCAAAAAAGGTACCTAGCTTCTGGAATACTTAACTTTAATCCATAATTGGTGAACATCGGTCTGACGGTACATGCATCACAAGATAAATAGCAATTGATAATGGCGCCTTGCTAGTTCGTAGCAAATGACGTAGCTGAAGGCTATGCTAACTATCGTCTCGGCAAATGAGAGCGTAATTTGTCGGTGAACCATCGCTAGCAAAGTCGGCTGTACAACTGGGGCGAGTGCTAAGAAGTGTCTGTAGACCTGCCGTGTGGCGGCGCTCGGTCTGCAATCACTGACAGTGGCGACACGCGGGTCTGACGTATACTAACGGACCGCGGCCGATTTAAAGGCTACCACGTAGCAAGTGTGGTGTCTGGCGGTGACACCACAATTTCTACAACAATTTTGAACATACTGCAACTACCACATTTCAGGGAATAAAGCAGCTTTGTGAATGCAAAGCCTGTAGCAACATACCGGTGAAATAAGATACTTCTGTTATATTGCAGCCACGCAGTTACAGAAGGGGAAGAACATTCTTGACTATTACACAAGAGTACTGAACGAGAGGAAAACCTCAAAAAGTGGTTTTCATGCAGAATCGTAACAAATATGTGTGTTTGGACACGTTAACTTTCCAGTCACCTGTAATTTCCACTAAACCAGCAGAGTTATGTGACTTTCTCATGTGATAAATGATTCTGATGTTCAGAATGGAGTTGTCTCCAATCCTCGTAAGAGAGGAAGGGTGACAAAAGAGGAGAAGCTGTTTCAGGTACTTGCAGCAAACATCAAGGAAAAAAAATCATCAAATCCTGAAGTACATGACTCTATAAGCATTTTCTACTGTCATTATTAGATGATTTTAAATCTGTACCACAGAAACTGAAGATGAACGCTAAATCTGAAATATTATCTGTTTTGAGAAAGTACAGTTCTTCTTACATTTCACTAGAAATCTATAATTTTCCGTTCATTTCAAACTTACCATTATTCATATATTCATCTTCATCTTCATTAACAACTGGTCTTGCATCCAGTCTAGGCCCAAGTACATCAAACTGCGATGCTACGCTTTCAAGTATATCATCTAATTTCATCAGTGGTCACTTTCTTATTCTTTGGGTAGCGTAAATATTAAATAGTTGGATTATTGTATTTCAATATTATACGTGGAACAAATTACTGCTAAAACTTCCCTAAAAATACACACATCAAATAAAAAAATTGCATCACCCCGGTTCCCAGAACTCCTGAAGATAGACGTTGACTGTGAATATTGTATCACAGACACAGTCCCTATGACTGTTCAGAGATGTCACCAAACCCGCCCAAAGATGTAAACAACCATGCATGAACAGTGCCTATTAGATGGTCGCAGTCCGACAGCCGATCAGTTCCAGTCATTCCACCAGGAAGGAGGCACACGACTCGTGTTGTCTGTAGCTCAACCACACCTAGACGGTCTCTACCGCCGTTCGATCGCGTACGCATTGTTACTTTGTGCCAGGAAGGGCTCTCACCAAGGGAAGTGTCCAGGCGTCTCTAAGTGAACCAAAACGATGTTGTTCGGACATGGAGGAGATACAGAGAGACACGACCTGTCGATGACACTCATCGCTCAGACAGCCAAAGAGCTACTACTGCAGTGAATGACCGCTACCTACGGATTATGGCTCGGAGGAACCCTGACAGCAAAGTCACCATGACGAACAATGCTTTTCGTACAGCCACAGGACGTCGTGTTATGACTCAAACTGTGCGCAATAGGCTGCATGATGCGCAACTTCACTCTCGACGTCCATGGCGAGGTCCATCTTTGCAACCACGACAACATGCAGCGCGGAACAGATGGGTCCAACAACATGCCGAATGGACCGCTCAGGATTGGCATCAAGCTCTCTCTACCGATGAGTGTAGCTTATGCCGTCAAGTAGACAATCATCGGAGACGTGGTTGGTCGCAACCTGGTCAGATTGAACGCCTTAGATACACTGTCCAGCGAGTCCAGCAAGGTGGAGGTTTCCTGCTGTTTTTGGTGTGCCATTAGTGGGGCCGACATACGCCGTTGGTTGTCATGGAAGGCGCCGTAACGGCTGTACGATACGTAAATACCATCCTCCGACCTATAGAGCAACCATATCGGCAGCATATTGGCGAGGAATTCGTCTTCATCGACGACAAATCGCACCCCCATCGTGCACATCTTGTGAATGATTTCCTTCAGGATAACGACATCGCTCGACTAGACTGGCCAGCATGTTCTCCAGACATCAACAGGCATGGGATAGATTGAAAAGGGCTGTTTGAGGACGACGTGACCCACCAACCACTCTGAGGGATCTACATCGAATCGCCGTTGAGGAGTGGGTCAATCTGGACCAAAAGTGCCTTGATGAACTCGTGGATAATATGCCACGACGAATACAGGCATGCATCAATGCAGGACATGCTACTGGGTACCAGAGGTACCGGTGTGTACAGCAATCTGGCCCACCACCTCTGAAGGTCTCGCTGTATGGCGGTACAACATGCAATGTGTGGTTTTCATGAGCAATAAAAGGGTGGAAATGATATTTATGTTGATCTATATTCCAATTTTCTGTACAGGTATCGGAACTCTCGGAACCGAGGTGATGCAAAACTTTTTTGATGTGTGTATATATGTATAAGTAAAATAAGCATTTTATTTGACGTGTAGTAATGATAAGTCTTTCCCCTGGTGACGTACTGGTGACCAAGAAGTCCTTTAACATTTGAAAATGCACTAATTCACGGCAGAATATAGGTAGGGAGGTAAAACTTGAGATATGTCCTAGACGTGGGGTTTTATTGAAACCAAGGAAAAGTACAAAAACCGACCAACAGATGGCACTGGACAGCAACGTGACAGTAACGCCACTTGAGAGTCGTGTATAAAATGAGCCGTAGTGAGAGAGGGAGTCAGGTGCCCCAGCAATCACGCGAAAGAACTTGCGCCCCTTCTAACAGCCGTGTACCGCAAGTCTCTAGAGGAACGGAAGGTTCCAAATGATTGGAAAAGAGCACAGGTAGTCCCAGTCTTCAAGAAGGGTCGTCGAGAAGATGTGCAAAACTATAGACCTATATCTCTGACGTCGATCTGTTGCAGAATTTTAGAACATGTTTTTTGCTCGAGTATCATGTCGGTTTTGGAAAGCCAGAATCTACTATGTAGGAATCAACATGGATTCCGGAAACAGCGATCGTGTGAGACCCAACTCGCTTTATTTGTTCATGAGACCCAGAAAATATTAGAAACAGGCTCCCAGGTAGATGCTATTTTTCTTGAATTCCGGAAGGCGTTCGATACAGTTCCGCACTGTCGCCTGATAAACAAAGTAAGAGCCTACGGAATATCAGACCAGCTGTGTGGCTGGATTGAAGAGTTTTTAGCAAACAGAACACAGCATGTTGTTATCAATGGAGAGACGTCTACAGACGTTAAAGTAACCTCTGGCGTGCCACAGGGGAGTGTTATGGGACCATTGCTTTTCACAATATATATAAATGACCTAGTAGATAGTGTCGGACGTTCCATGTGGCTTTTCGCGGATGATGCTGTAGTATACAGAGAAGTTGCAGCATTAGAAAATTGTAGCGAAATGCAGGAAGATCTGCAGCGGATAGGCACTTGGTGCAGGGAGTGGCAACTGACCCTTAACATAGACAAATGTAATGTACTGCGGATACATAGAAAGAAGGATCCTTTATTGTATGATTATATGATAGCAGAACAAACACTGGTAGCAGTTACTTCTGTAAATATCTGGGAGTATGCGTGCGGAACGATTTGAAGTGGAATGATCATACAAAATTAATTGTTGGTAAGGCGGGTACCAGGTTGAGATTCATTGGGAGAGTCCTTAGAAAATGTAGTCCATCAACAAAGGAGGTGGCTTTCGACCTATACCTGAGTATTGTTCATCAGTGTGGGATCCGTACCAGATCGGGTTGACGGAGGAGATAGAGAAGATCCGAAGAAGAGCGGCGCGTTTCGTCACAGGGCTATTTGGTAACCGTGATAGCGTTACGGAGATGTTTAACAAACTCAAGTGGCAGACTCTGCAAGAGAGGCGCTCTGCATCGCGGTGTAGCTTGCTCGCCAGGTTTCGAGAGGGTGCGTTTCTGGATGAGGTATCGAATATATTGCTTCCCCCTACTTATACTTCCCGAGGAGATCACGAATGTAAAATTAGAGAGATTAGAGCGCGCACGAAGCCTTTCAGACAGTCGTTCTTCCCGCGAACCATACGCGACTGGAACAGGAAAGGGAGGTAATGACAGTGGCACGTAAAGTGCCCTCCGCCACACACCGTCGGGTGGCTTGCGGTGTGTAAATGTGGATGTGGATGTGGATGTAGATGTTGATTTTACCAGAAAAGGCACTGTTAGTGAAGCTTTACTATCAGAATAGCGAATCCGCTACTAATCGCCTGCTGAGACAGCACTTCTGTCATGCTTGTTTTTCCAGTTCGTCACACCTCAATCCGTGTAGTTACTGGTTGTGGGGTTACATGAAGTCGTACATCTACCGCGACCGTCCGACCTCATTAGGCATGCCAAAAGGCAACATCCGACGCCAGTTTCTCTCCATACCTACTGATATGCTATACAGTGCTGTTCACAACAGTGTCACTCGACTACACGTGTTATCGCTAAATGACGAACGACATGTTGAACATTTGTTACAAAGAGCATCGTCTTTGCTAAAAAATCAATTTTTATACCATTTATTGGTTTTGTATCGTATGAAGCGTCATCTGGTTGTCAAGGAAGGAAGGATTCGGTTACGATTGTGGACGGGACCGTAATCAGTTGGCTTTTCTTTTAATCACACACAATTTGTTTAGAAGCAACAACAAATTAAAATAATGGCAATAATTTAAGAACTGTTTCACGGCTCAAGGCCTTAATGGCAATAAATTGAGAATTGATTAAACTTGCTGCAATTTACATTTACAGTTATTAAAATATAAAAGACAAGTGACCAAGGTCTTAAGGCTCACTGCAAAAATACAATTGCCAAATTAAAATTTTAAGACACAGATAACGACACTCACGGCTGAAGGCCTTAATGGCAATAAATCAAGAACTGTTCCACCGTTGAAGGCCTTAATGGCAATAAATTAAGAACTGTTTAACTTGTTTCAACTTACAAATTACAGTTATTAAAATACTGAAAACAAGTCACCAAGGTCTTAAAGGTTAACTGCTAAAATACAGTTGCCACATTAGAATTTTAAGAGAAGTGGCGAGAGACACGGCTGAAGGCCTTTAACGCCAAGAATGGCAATTATTAAAAAAATTTAACAAGCATACTGTCAAACAGCAAGGCAATAGCAAAAGTTAATTTCAAAGGCAGGCAACTAATGATCAAACAGGTGAGACAAAATGATAGTAAACTTGGTAGCACAACCGTTTAAACTTGCTGTAACGCCAAGAATGCCAATTATATTTTAAAAAATTGGAAACATACAATAAAATAGCAAATATAATATCAAGGTTAATTCAAAAAGACAAGCAACTGATCACAAAACAGGTGAGATAAATGATGGTAACTTGGTAATACAATGATAAAACACAAGGGCTAGTCACAGACGGTGCTCCAGGAATCGACCTCTGAGTAGGCCAGGCCAAAAACACTTTCGCGAGCGATGAGAAAGGCAGCCAAGAGTTGCATTCACTTCACAAGATGGTAACTCAGACTAGTGGCAGTCTAACGATCTAACGAATGACTAATGATAATCTGCTGAAACTACCTAACGTCCGATAACCAATGCAACGATGGAACACCACGCCAAAGCCGGAACCGGCGGTCAGCACTACGTCCTCATAATGTTGTGTTTAGAGCGTCAGAAAGGAGAAAGGAACCACTACTACCAAAGTAGAAGAAACACCAACCGACCTCCAGGGCAGGTCACTGGGTCATTAGCTGCCACCAGGCAGGAAAAATACCGCTGGTTGAACTTAACAAATAGCAACACATAGAATGCAACCATTAGTAACAGGAAGTCGAGGAAAGCTAATTGGATCCGCCTTCCCCAAGCACTCCACTCGCTGCTCTTCGTCTCGGCGACACTGCAAGCAGCAACACGAACCCAAGTCACCGGAGAATCGCGAGATCTCCCAGTGGTGGAGGTTTCACTGCTAGGATTAAAATACACTCAACTTAAAACTTGTTGGATCCGGTTGACGACTAGGTCATGCACCCTCGCGACCACAGCCCTTCCATCCGGCAGTCCGGCGGTCACGGCCTGATCTCGCACTGTCCTCTTGGCTCCTCCGGAGTCCCCAGCTGACCTCCTCTCTCACACGACGTGGAAGAACAACGACGTCACCCCAAAGACAGGGCCACTGTTACTACACACCGATAACGCCGCTGCTGCCACTAGCAGACAGACAACGCTTATGAAACGAAGTGGCGCCAGCCAACACAAGAAGAATACAAACAACCCCTATCATGTAAACAAAACGATACAGTCTGGCCTCCAACAGACGACGGAAACCTACAACAGCACCAACGCGGGCCACAGCACGGCTTTTTGGTTACAATTAAAATCAATGTCATTTTAAGCATATGTGCCTTTTTCACATCTCACCTGTTCGTAATTTGCCTTTGATAAAACTCTCTCAAGCTCCCAGCCGCGTCAAGTGGCTTAAAATCTACGAGCTATCAGCTGAGTACTCCTCGGTTCAAATGGTTCAAATGGCTCTGAGCACTATGGGACTTAACATCTGAGGTCATCAGTCCCCTAGAACTTAGAACTACTTAAAACTAACTAACCTAAGGACATCACACACATCCATGCCCGAGGCAGGATTCGAATCTGCGACCGTAGCGGTCGCACGGTTCCAGGCTGCAGCGCCTAGAACCGCTCGGCCACCCAGACCGGCAGTACTCCTTGGCCATTGTTAAGTGGTGACTCACCATTTGGCAATGGCCTAGAAGTACTCGGCCGGTAGCTCGTGGATTGTAAACCACTCGGCGCGGCTCGAAGCTCGAGAGAATTTTATCAATACATATCGTCGTGAAACCATGCATTCGTAAAGTACTTTCCTTTGTTTCATTAGCGCTCAGCACAGCACATAACTTACCAAAAGTTCTGAGGTAGTTAAGGTATTTTGTAGAGTTTTCTCTCAATTTCTTATAAACTGTAAAAAAAAAAAAAGGAAAAATGTTCTTGTTCCTCTCGATTAGTTAACATTAGAATCCTCTACTTTCGTTGCCAGCGATGGCGTCGGTATTATCTTTTCAGCAACAAATCGGAAAGCATCTCCTCGTCAGATTTCATTTCTTAACTGGTTCGCTCGAGGACACAACCAACTATTGCCACAAATCTTCTGCTCCGCGGTTGAGTCGCGAGCCCAGAGATTCAAAATACTGGCGTTTTGCAGAGACTGAACTGTAGGGCTAGGTCGCCGCGACGAAGTCTCCAGTGTTGAGAGCAGCCAAGTTGACGTTGTTGTTGCCTGCAGATTAAGGGTGTAGACGATGCGGGGAACGTTACAACTCGGTGTGACCAGCTCAGAGCCGATGCTCTTTCACGCCAGAGCATAGCGGCGCTGCGCGGTGCCCGGTGTCTTCTAATTAGAAGCTTCTAGCGAGTCAGCGGACGAGACGGCAGAGCAAAGTAGCCCGAGTGGCAGTGACTGGACGCCGGCGCCGCTTTGAGTGCGGCGTGACGGATGAGACCACCCCCACCGCCCCCGACCGCCTCCGTTAATGAAACATCAAAAGTGCGAGCCGACGGCGGCGCCGCGCACACTAATGGAGCCCCTCGGCCGGTCGCCAATGGAATTACGGGCGGGCCCCGGGCGCCATCAAAGGCCATCGGCTGGCGGCGGAGGGACCTAAGTGACTGGGCGAGCGCGCCGTCGCCAGCAGCAGGTGATAATCGACGGCATCGAACCGGGGGCGGCGAGATGCGCGCGCGCGGCGCAAATGCGATTTTCCGCCCCCGCGCCGCCCGCGGCGTACTTTAAAAATCGTTTTATTGAACGCTGCCCCGACGAGCGCCGACCGGCGGAACGGTTAACGAGAGTTAGGAGCTCCGGGCTTTTGCGCAGCTAAATGCATTGCACTCCACTCTGCGTCACGTGCCACGGCATAATTTGTACTCGTTAGTATCCAAAACTGCTCGTTAATGCCTTCCGAAGGCTGTCCTGTCGCATTTCCGAGCGTCCGACATCAGCAATTACTCCGGCATCAATTGTGCGGTGTGTTTCTTTCACAATTGCTGATACTTCTCCTATAAAAGCGTTAATCGTGCTGGTTTGTTCGGGTCAAAATGGGTATCAATTTCGTTTCTCATTATTTAAATGCCAAGATAACTTTATGAAATTCGGTAACTTTGTACGATAATGCTTGAACGGTACGCGTATAAAAATATTTTGAAATACAGGCTGTTTGAAAAAGAACTCCCTAGTTTTACTGTGTCCTAGTCGTCAACCGGATCCAACAAGTTTTAAGTTGAGTGTATTTTAATGGCTCTGAGCACTAAGCGACTTAACTTCTGAGGTCATCAGTGGCCAAGAACTTAGAACTAAGTAAACCTAACTAACCTAAGGACATCACACACAACCATGCCCGAGGCAGGATTCTGACCTGCGACCAGAGCGGTCTCTCGGCTCCAGACTGTAGCGCCTAGAACCGCACAACCACTCCGGCCGGCCATACACTATTCTAGTTTGTGGTGTTTGATTCATGAACTCTCCAGGTTTGGCTCCCCTGCAGTTGGCAAGTCTGCTTGATCTTGAGACGGCACCAGTGGTGTTTTTTTTCCTCCTTTCCCTCTTTTCAGTCCAGGCGTGCGTACAGTGCAGTGCAGAGCAACTCGGCAAAAATGTGTACTCCGCAACAGAAAGCGCAGTGTGTTATTTGCTTTCTTTTGGGCCCCCTTAAAAAATGTCGTGTACAGTGAAAAGATCAGAGAATCAATTATTTACGGGAAAGAATAGTCGCGGCGGTTGCGACAGCAACACCTGAAATGTTGATGAAAACTTGGCCAGAAGTTGAATATCTTCTCGACGTGTGCAGGGCAATGCATGGATCCCATGTTGTCGTCTACTAACATTAAACAAAACTTAAAGGTACTCTCTTTCATTATATATACTCACTGATGTAATTTTTCATTAATTTCCCCATTAAATTTATACTTAAAACTAGCGAGTTCTTTTTCAAACACACTCTATTTTAACTAGTTTGGTCTTAAACCTTAAACCTATCAGTACCAACCGCATTTTCCATAACGCGCATTATCAAATGACGGAGAGGGGACACTTTATGCTCATCCGAAAAAAAATTATTAATTGGTCAGAATTATATGAACAATATATTTTTAAAAATATACTGACATGTAATTATGGTCCAGGATCTGAAAATATCTTTTAGCATACTCTTAGCAATATCAATGCACACTCAACATGTAGTACCACCTACTTTATGACCACAACAGAAATATTTAAAAAATGCAAATATCGTTCATTATTGTTGTCTTTTACTCTCAACATACTTTTTTTAAGAGATATTAATGTGTTAAGTAAGGCTCTCGACCTGGCAGTGTTGAATACTACATTCATATGACAGTGTGGCATGTGCTACTGAGACTTAAGTTTTTGAATTAATTTCAATTGATAAATTTAAAACAGATACTGAATATCGTAGAAAAATTCATTACTTTATTCAAAATTTTGAAATATAAAGTACCTCGTCCAATTGGCAAAATGAGGGTTAACAGTGACATATGTAACGTTCGGATCGTAATGATCCGACGTAAATACGATTACTCTGAAGTCTAATAATTTTAGTTTCCTGTTACATTTTGTCATAATAGTGACTTTTATCGTTACAACTAAGTCTGAACCATCAATAAAGCCTTTGGTTTATAACAATGGGTTTGTCTCTTACTTTTTCCAAGAAATTGTTTAGAACCTCTCAGATATTCGAAATATTTTGAATCTTCATTGTCTCCGCTCAGTTTGCGTTGTGACACCATCGCAATTACATTATTGTCTGAGGTTGAATTGGAAGAATTAATAAATGCCTCAACAGATGAAAGAACAGGTACAGAGTTTGAAGATCGCGCCAGTAATGCATCTGAAAGTAAGCGTCCTGCTGAAAGTGACTGCAGCCCGTAGACTGTACAAAATAGTGTACAGTCTTTTCTTTCTAAAGATGGGAATACAGATCGGCAATTACACTCACCAGCACAATTTAGCTGCCTATCAGCTCCGACTGTCGTCAACACTGCCCCAGCAGTCACCACGTATGCAACCAGCAGAGTAAGTGAAGAAAAATGTTCATTTGAAGTAGTATGTTATACAGCGCTTCAAAATGATGTAACAGATTTGTCAAATATTGACGAGCCGTGAGTGGATGGTAAACAACGGACAAAATTGGATGATTCTGTTTTTCAAGTCCACATAGGACTTTTGTTCCATGCAGGTGATTTCGTGTACAGATCATATGGAAAATCTACAACAAGTTCTAGTGATAATGAGACGGCGCGGAACGCAGTTCGAATACTCAAGTCCGTCGAAACATTCTGTGAGATATCACTTGTGTTGTGTTGTGATAAGAAATCCAATAGAGCAAAAATATGTCGTACTCATAAACTTGCTGCAATCTGTAGTGCAGTGTGGTTACAATTAAACTTTCGCCTCTGGAGCTTGTGCAGAAGGGAAACAACCGCATGGGTACTCAAGTTCATAGGAATGATGTTCAGACTGTGCGCTGCAGGATTTGTCGCGGAACTGAACTTTTGGCAGAACATTGCGACCGATGTTTATAGAAATGTTGTGACTATTATGGAAAATAGGTCCCGTATCTGTGTCAGTGAAGCCTGGAAATAGCCGTCTTAACATAATTTACTATAAAAAAATTTAATGTAAAAACTTTTAATGCCTAGCCGCAGTTTTCATGGGGTCTAGTTTCGATTGCTTTCTACAACCACCTTCAGTTCGTCCAAATCGTATAAAAAAAAAAGAGATGAATATGCATTGAAAACATCGTCATTAGCTATAGTTGTGCAATGACATGCATATATATTATGGTGCAGCAAGACTATGACAGTATACAGTTGAAAGCTTCATCGGGAGCGAGCCACACTGTAAACCATAACCTCACAAGATTCACGTAATAAAGAAGGAAAATCGCCAGTTGCGTTAGTAAAATTGGATCAAATGCAATTAACGGGCATTTGATGCAATTATTGCTAATGCAACTGGCGATTTTCCTTCTTTGTTGCCTCCATCTAGTGCGGTTACGATTTGCAGAATGGCTCTCTCACGATGAAGCTTTTAGCTACATACTGCCGTAGTCTTGTTGGCCCATAGTACGAGTGTGTGGCTGTACCTAATGGTGATGATTTCGATGCATATTCAACTCTTTTTTTTACGATCTGAACGAACTGATGGTTGGGGAAAGCAACGGAAACTAGTCGTCATGCTTTGATTATATAATGAATATTGCGGTCCAGGCAATTAAAGGTTATTTACATTAAAACATTTTTATTTAATAAATATCTGTATCGCTTTGAAATGTAGTGCACATTCAATAAAAGTTACTTGGCCTGCCAAAATAAATGGTAACTTAGCTTCTAAAGTCCCCTGGTATGTGCTTGGATATGCTACCTAGACTGTGATTAAAATTACACTGAAATTGTCGTCTGTCACTTGCCACTACAGTTTTGCCGTATCGGCTGTCGTTCGGTTATGGGCGATTCATAAACACAGCTGGTTATTTCACAATTTTGTTACATCTTGTCAGCGGCCGCCGTTAGGCGTTGCTGGAACGCGGGATGCTCCGTTGACAAGTAGTTTTAAGCGATTAACGACTAAACTGCGGCAGACGATGCTTTTTGCAGCCCTTAGTTGAAACTCGTGTCATAACCTAACTGCAACTCGTGATGTGCAATATACCCAAGAAAACAGCGGTCAACAACCTGCCAAAGAAGTGTTACTCAGTCTCGCTTGTCTTCATGGCCATTATAGCTAACCGATGTGGTGGTTCAGATGGGTGTGAACACTATAGGACTTAACATCGGAGGTTATCAGTCCCCTAGAACATCACACACATGCATGCCCGAGGCAGGATTCGAACCTGCGACCGTAGAGGTGGCGCGGTTCCAGACTGAAGCACCTAGAACCGCTCGGCCGCACCGGCTGGCTATAGCTAACCCCTACGAGCAAAATTAAGATAGAAAAATGTCAGTTTCAGCGATAACACCAAACTGTAGTTTCTCGCTTTCATTGGCTGCCTGGAACTGTCCTTACACTGGCTACACCATCTGACGCGTTACCAACCGATGAGCAGTCCTGGTTGGCACTCGATTACAGTTTATAGGGGACAGAGGCAGATTCCAAATAACAAAATAATGAGGAAGAAAAATAAGAGCAAATAAAAACGACAATATGATGATGAAAATTATGCAGCAAATGGTTAGAAATTTAAAATATTTAAACCAATTCAATGAATAAATATAATAATCAAAGTTATTTTGGTAAATATTTTTTAAAAAAGTTCCAAACCGACTAAGGAGATCTGAAGCCACGACCTTCTACCATCTGGAACGCATCTTAATCACTACGCTACACCACCAGTCTCCGATGCACAATTATATTTTTGATTTTTTTCGGTTCCGAATCTCGGGACTGCCACTTTTATTTCGTATTTGATCAGACACGGTAACCACATAAAAAACAACTATACCAACGATGTACGTACGTTACTGCAGACAACTGAGCCAGCAAAGGTGCTGCCGTCACAAGCCGCTATTTTACTGCGTCAGACTTCCACCCTACGGACGTCATGCACCGTCTCTGCGACTCCGACCACACCACGGTAGCAGCCACTGTTGTGTTATTAACTCTACACCCACCGCTGTACTGGAGAACCCATCTCACATGCAGCACTGGAGGCAACAGTGCCCGTTCGGTAACGTTATCGTAACTACGGCTTCCTCTACAGTCCATTTCCCGATCCATCTGCCTTTCTCATTTCTCGTCTGGTAATTCCCAACATTATTTTAGTAATTACGAGTTTGAGATCTACCTTCATGTTCATTTTGAGCCTACACGAATGTAATACGCAGATCCACAATTTCACACTTTTCGTGGGCACACTCAGCCTTAAAATCTTTCAGCTAGTGTCAGTCCTAGAAGCACAGCTCCTAGACTTCCCTTCAGCGTCTGAGGTTACCAATTAACAATTTGAAGGAAACGTTTATTTCTCACTTGTGACGAGATAGAGCACTGAACGGGTATCAAAAATTAATATGGTTGATACCTGTGTTGTCAGTGTAAAATGTGTGTTACACGAAAACACGTAGCTATGTGCCATATATCGTGTGTGTACCTGTACTGGCGCACTTCAGCTTTGCCAACTCTTTTTTTTAATCAGTTACTGGAGCGACAAAACAGGTGAACGTCATAAGAACTTCTTTCCTTAAAGACTTCAAAAACGCGGCTTCCCAAAACTTCGTTAATTACTGTATTACTTAAAAAGGATGTGAAACTTCGATGTTTACAAAAGGTAATAAAAACAAGTTAGAGGCTGCCGCAATTAGATTCTTAGTAAACGAATGTACCCTTTCACATAAAATTTCAAACGAAAACAAGTAAGGCAAGAACTAACAATAAATTCTTTGGAAGGAAAAGCTCTGAACTATAGAAATTACTGGAGACAGCATGTTGCCAGAATGCCGAAGGAGAGGATCCAAAGAAGAGCGTTGTAGTAAGGAAGATTTGCAGGAAGACCAAAGAAATTATAGTCAGATAAGTTTTGAAGCCGAAACAGGCAACATTGTCTAATCCATGGGTGCAGGAGGAGGACAAGAAATGGATTTACGTATTTCAGCAGCAAACGTTACTGACTTTGTTTCCGTGTATTCCAGTGAATTTTTGTGATTACTATACGTCAAAGGTTTGTAAAGATGCCACGACCATTCACCAAACCAGTGCAAACATTTCTCATTTACTAAATATTACTTTCAGTTTTTCAGGGCTGATGCTACAACTTTATTTCGAAATTGTTTGATATTGAACAGACGAAAAAAAAATTTCTTATTACTGTGTTGTCACCTCCAAGTACGGAATATTACAATTTTCTTCGACAAGAAGACGTCTTTGCATCCGATGCCGGGTGAAGGCAGCCAGTTGTTATCAAATGAGCGACAAGTTCCATCGACGTAATTTCAAACTTAAATAACTCGTCTAAAAATATACGTTGCGCCGCCATCTTGGTCTCGTTTTAAAGAGGAAATATGAGGCTTTTTCCTAGTTCCGTTTCATCATTTTTGTCGGTTGGATGCCGTGAATTCCACATGCAGAAATTCATTCCATGTTTTTCGACGTTACACGTTTGGTGTATGTGTGTGTGTGTGTGTGTGTGTGTGTGTGTGTGTGTGTGTGTGTGTGTGTGTGCGTGAATTTGAAAAATCTTTGGTTTTTACTAAATGCTACATATGAGTATAACGTACGACAGGATATACAAAAATCAGGCACGAATGCGTACAGCACAATAATCTAAATAGAATAACACAATAATCTAAATATAACAACACGGATAACGGCTGATGTGGAGCGAAAACCAACGGACTAGACTATCTCAGCACACTGGCGAACAAGGTGGCATCTGACGGCCTGGTTCACGTCCAAATCATCATATACATGATCTTTCAAGTTAACATCCCTTTTCCTCAACACATATTAATCTTACGGGGATAATGAGGTATCGTTAGAAAGGTTTCTAACAGGCTTCTGATACTGCATACCGATTTCGTTCTAAGACTTACTGTTTGTGGAAAATTTTTGTATAAAAGAGACTTTTAACTAGCATAGGCAAAAGGGCGCGTCAGGTGCCCAGCTTCATACCCATATTTTACGAATTTAACTTATTAATCATGAATAAGAGACTCCCTTTTCATATTATCTTGTTACAGACATCATTTTGCTTCTTTTAAAGTACTTATTAATTGGGTAATTTGTACACGATATTGTCATAGACAATAACCGCAACGACTAGTCGATTATTTCTGCCCGTGGTACGAATTGACTTTGCTAGACGAGTATGCTTTACGAAACGACAAACATATTTCTCATTATCGCCGTGAACTGCGATTTATCTATTGCCTAACGTGCTAAACGAAACTGAAAATGTTTGCCGAGTTAAAGGTTATGTGGCCCTGCTGAATGTCCCCGACCTCTGCCAGTCGTACAAGCCGGGACAAACATTTCGAACACAAAACACATTTTTGGTCACAAGGAAATACATATATACAACGATGTATCATGAACTGATGATTATCATTTCACGTCGCTCGATTCATTATTAGAGATGTTTTCTCTTCATTCCCACAACTACCCTTATCCCAATAACTACACTTATTCCAAGTACTGTCATTACGCCGGCCGCTATAGCCGAGCGTTTCTAGGCCCTTCAGTCTGAAACCGCGCGACCGCTACGGTCCCAAGTTCAAATCGTGCCTCGGGCATGGATGTGTATGATGTCCTTATGTTAGTTGGGCTTAAGTAATTCTTAGGGGACTAATGACCTCATATGTTAAGTCCCATAGTGTTCAGAGCCATTTGAACAATTCTGAACAGTCATTACTTAAAAATATAGAATTCCGGAAGTATCGTATGGGACCCCTGGTTTGGATTCGTTACTGGTGAGGTCGAGATTACATGGAACTCATTCGTCAAACCAGGTATACCACCCAAAAGGGGACTGCACCTCTATAACAGATTGTTTAATCGTTTAAAATGCTGATAGACGAAGAAAAACTTACCATCATCTTGACATAAAAGAACTATGGGTTTACTGTGAATAGTTTCCGATTACGAAATTTTGCACCTTGTTCTGCGTTAAGTACCAGCCCTCTCCGCATCCTTTTAGGAACTGAAAGTGTACGAGACTATTGGTAGCACTGATTCATTGTATCAGCCTCACATCAACCAAAGTGACATTTGCCTCCTGGACCATCCAGCCGGCTCAGCACGTTAATGTTTTCGGTGTGTTGTCGGGTGTTCATACAAACAGTCTAATTCATTTTGACACTCAACATTTTCCTGAATAACCTTATAGTCTTCTTCAAGTGCTTTGAGTGATGGTCGCCATGTGGAGTCCTCTGAGATTATGACATATTGTTGGTGTTACTCTCTAGTCACACTTGAGAATCGGTCCACACGTAAACACTCGTACCGCGTCTGTCCAGAATATCTCGAACCTGGATTAACAAAAAATAGAATAACCTTAAAATAATGGGTTTAATGCTTCAGCTGTTTTACATAGTGTCCCCCACTTGAGTACAACGCACGGACCATGTGAAACTTTCAGAAAACTCCTTCTTAAGGATATTGCTCAACTCGCGAGTTACGTTTCCATGAACGCCGGTTATGTCGTAAAAACTTTGACCTTTTATGCGAATTTCTGCACTTTTATCAAGTTCCAGCATAATGTAAGAGCGAGGACCAGCAACTTGGAATACTAATTTTTTTTCTGTCACAGTCGCATTCAAAAAATTTTATTTGTGATGACCTTGTCCACTATCAAACTATACTCTTCGTTGTAAATGTTAACGTACATGAAACTTCCTGGCAGATCAGAACTGTGTGCAGAACCAAGACTCGACTTCGGGATGGCTTAGCCATGTCTCCGCAAATCCTTTCTTCCAGGAGTGCTAGTTCTGCAAGGTTCGCAAGAGAGCTTCTGTGAATTTTGGAAGGTAGGAGACGAGATACTGGCAGAAGTAAAGCTGTGAGGAGGGGTGTGAGTCGTGCTTGAGTAGCTCAGTTGGTAGAACACTTGCCTGCGAAAGGCAAAGATCCCGAGTTCGAGTCTCGGTTCGGCACACAGTTCTAATCTGCCAGGAAGTTTCATACCAGCGCACCTTCCGCTGCAGAGTTGAAATCTCATTTTGTTAACGTACATTTCCATCAGTGCAAACATTTACCATAGCCATAACTGGGATTTTTACATACGTACAGTAAGGCAATTACTGGTTCCTGAACAACCTCTACTATGCTGTACATATGCAAAAATACCACTTACAACTATGGTATAGATGTGTGCACTGGTGGAAATGTGCGTTAACATGTACAACAAAAGCTATGGTTTGAGAACGGATAATGAAGTCGTAAACTGGTCATCAAAAATAAAAATTTTGAATGCAAGTGTGACACAAGCTGAAGAAAAAAATTAAATTTCTGTGCTTTTTCGTTTTGTGGTAGCCCTGTTGATAACGCCATGTCTCGTCACCCGTGATGATATTTTCCCAGTAAGGGATTGTCCACTTCTGCGTCTTAACCAATTTACGGCGGACGGTCCACGAGCCTTTGTTTTTGTTTGGCAGCCAAGGCGTTAGGAACAAACATTGTACACACTTTTCTCTTCTTCAGAACGTTCTGGAGAATGTATTGAATACGTTACTTTAGAAATGTGGCACCATTGTGATTTGCGACACAACAACGGTGACACAGCACGGCCGCTCCTCAGCACTCAACACCCCTGTTCACAAATGACTGGTCGAATGCACTCTGTTGTTTACAGTTCTTAGTTCAAACTGCTGCCGTAGTTACTGCGCTAGCGTCGCTTATACAGCAGGATAAAATCAGTATCGGAACTTATTGAACGGACGCTGCACACTTACGAAACATGGCTCAAAATTTTTAATTTTTCTCGCAAACAATGAATACTGGTCCAGGAACAAATTGAAAACGTTCCAGTCAACCATTTCCGACCATCGTTCTCTGGAGGTGTCATTTGGTTAACCCTAGATTACTAAACCTCGCTACGGTCGCAGTAGTGTAGAAAACAGGACATAACGTATTTTATTTGTTATATAACACACCACTGGAGATCTAATAATTGCAATTAACTAACGCACAGCCTATAAATTTTGACTTCCTTTGAATAAATTTGGCGTAGTACGATTTACGGTGGATTAACAGAAATGTATCATTTTCCGCATTTTAGTGTTCTAGAGTTCAGAAATGAGTGCAGGAACTGGAAATCTCAACTGGGAACATCCCCTTTTCCCTACCCTCAGCAGGCCATCCTGCTCTCTCTGGCAGAAAACATGAAAAAAAAACTGGTAGCGAAACCACATCAGGTAAAGTTGTTACATACCGCAAAGCCTCTTGTTGAGAGTCGGTCACTAATTCTTCTTAGTCCGCAATGAATATGTGTAGACGTAGTGAACGCATAAAATTCGCTTCTTTGTATCATTCAGGTTACGATCAGCAGATACTTCACACACTATCTTATGTGTGCTTCTGGTGGTGATGGTGACATTGTTGAAACTGAATTACTGTATCTTACCTCTCCGGAGAAATAACTATTTTTAAATAAAAGGAGTTCTCAACGAATCTGCCTCCGATTACCACCTATTCTAGTGAGTTCACGTCAGTAATCAAGGTCTCTTTATCGAATTAACAATAAACACTGTACGAGAAGAGGCGTCCATATTGAATTAATTATTTTCTAGGGTTTGTACACCATATGAGCCGTCAAGGAGTCACTACAGACGATGATCACAGAATGCTTATTGAAAAGCCACAGAAGCAAGTAGAAAGCTATGGCACAGACATTGAACGACGTAATACAGACAAATGTAACGTCTGTATACAGTCAGTGGGTTACCTAGCGAAATGGCGCAGTGCTAAGACATTGGACTCGCCATCGGGAGGCCTGCGATTCGAATCTCAGTCCCGCCATTGAGGTTTAGATTTTCCATTGTACCACTCAATTTGATAAATAACGATGGTTCCTTTCAAAACGACACTATCGATTTCTTGTTCCATTCATACCCAACCCCAACATGTGCTCCGTCCTTAAATACCTTGTCATTGACGGCACGCTAAACAAGGATTTTTTAGTAAAATATGTAAACCACCGGCAAACTTTATTACGTAAATTTGTAAATATGAGGTTTATTATTGACATTCTAAATGGCGGTACAAGACTCTCGATTTGCAGGATTTATTTATTCAAGAGAAAGAGTTTCTCAAATTGAGCAAGTAAATAACGCTTCGGTCCACCTCCGAGCCTTACGCGAACGGCCATTCGTCTTGGCATTGACTGACAGTTACTGAATGTCCTCTTGGGGGATATCGCGCCGAAATTTATCCTACTGGCAAGTTAGATCGTAAAAATCCCAAACAGGTTGGTGGGGCCCAGCCAACAGTGCTCCAAACGTTCTCAATTGGAAAGAGATCCGACTACTTTGCTGATCAAGGTAGGGTTTGTCAAGTAGGAAGGCCAGCATTATCTCACTGATATGTAAGCCGAGGACGGTTTGCCGATAAGGGCAACAAAACGGAGCGTAGAATATCGTCGACGTACCGTTTAGCTGCAATGGTGCCCCGGATGGCAACCAAAGGGACCCTTCTATGAAATGAAATTGCAACCCAGATTACCATTCCTGACAATAGGACCAAATAGTTGGCGATAGTCAGACTGATATCCCACAAGACAATTCTACTCCAGTTAAAGAGATACCCCGACGAATGGCGTGCCAGACACCACTGCAAAAGGACTTGTTGGTGTACGGAGGTCTATGGTAGTCGGCGCAAGGGACGCCATGAGCTAAGGCTCCTTTCTGTAACCCGCCTATTGATGGTTCGTCTCTTCATCGAAGCATCTGTTGCACGTTGATCGATGGTAATGACGAATCCGGGGCTCTGAGTGCCTCTCTGATGATTACTCGGTGCTCACGTTCTGTCGTCTCTCTAGGTCGACCGTTTACTTCTTGAGCTGTTCAAATGGTTCAAATGGCTCTGAGCACTATGGGACTTAACTTCTGAGGTCATCAGTTCCCTAGAACGTAGAACTACTTAAACCTAACTAACCTAAGGACATCACATAATTCCATGCCCAAGGCAGGTATCGAACCTGCGACCGTAGCGGTCGCGCAGTTCCAGACTGTAGCGCCTAGAACCGCTCGGCCACCCCGGCCGGCTCTTGAGCTGTGTTCGACCATGTTTCACCCATTCCTGCCAACGTCGTGGAATAGTGGCATCGCCCTATTCAAATGTCGAGCGATTCGCCGATTACCCCAACCGGCTTCTTTGAGCCGAACTACATGTTCTCTCACTATTCCTGACATCTGCGTATGTTGTTCACGCGCCTCTCTGCGAGGCATATTTAGTGTCCAACAGGGTACACGGAATGGTATCGACATGTTCCCTGTGTACTACCCTTGCCAATTGCGCTATGAAATTGCGGTACAGCGTCACACTATTCGTCCATCAGCGGCCAAAGTTTACAATTTTGCATTTTCGATTGATGTAGATTATCAATACAACACACATGCTACAATGAGACGAAGAGGTTAGCGCAAGAGAGGAGTTCGTGTCGGGACGAATCAAGCCAGTCAGAAGACTGATGACTCAAATTGGGGTTATTTATTTAATCAGACAGAAAAAATGCAAAGTAAACAACTTCTCCACAGAATTGGCGCTCTAGCCGGGACGCAATCCATGTAACCATTTGTCTGCGTCAAGAGTAAATCTAATCTTAAAATGGCGAATGTTTTTTAACCATCGGCATGCTTCCATACCATTTATCACGTACGTAAAATATCATCGTTTCTATGTTGTTTATTTAGTGAATAACGGAGTAAAGATCCATTTAAAAGGGATTTGCACCACTGACGAAAAACCCCATAAGGGAATACATTTAGGCCCACAGGGAGTCGTCGAGGCAAAATTTCGAGACGCTAGAGCAACAACAACCTATCTGACCACAAACTGACACTGCAGATTGTTCTGACAGCCTTTTCTTTCTAAGGTGACAGTATCATTTCTGATTGCACAATGTTCTCGTAAAATATGACACTACAAAATATAATAGAGTCAGAATAGGAAAAATACTGAGAAATAACGAGACGCGTTTGAAATTCGCTAAGAATGTTAATACTGCGGTAATGAATAGCTCAATAGGCATTGCAGTTGAAGAGGAATGGGCATCTTTAAAAAGAGCAGCCACGGATGTTGGAATGATGAACATAGGTAAAAAGGAAGGTAAATGCGGAAAAAACGTTAGGTAACAGATGAAATAATTCAACTGATCGACAAAAGAAAGGAGTACTAAAATGTTCATAAAAAAACAGGAATACTACAACATACATCCCTTAGGAATGAAATAAATAGCAAATGCAGGGCAGCCATGGCGACCTGGATGCAGGGAAAATGCGAAGAAATCTAAAAAGGAATGATCGTCGGGAGGATTGATTCTTCAGTTAGAAAAGTCAAATCAACCTTCGAAGAAATTGAAAGGAAGGGTGTTAACATTAAGAGTGCAATAGGAGTTGCACTGTTAAACACAAAGGGGAGAGGATATTGGTTGAAAGAATGCACTGACGACTTGTCGATTAGACAGAAGAGTAATAGGGATGACATAAGGAATCAAGTACTAGAATCAGAATTCAAATGAACTCTGGAAGACTTCAAAGCAAATAAGTCAGAAGGGGTACATAACATTCCATTGGAATTTCTACATCAGTGGAGGAAGTGGCAACCAAGCAACTATGCAGGGTGGTGTGGAAAATCTACGAGACTGGCGAATTACTATCACACTTTCGAAGAAATTTCATCCACACAATTCCGAAAATAGCGAGGGCAGATAAACGCGAATTCTGTCGGTCATTCAACTCAGCAGGTCATTCATCTTAGCTGCTGACAATAATAATACCTAGAAGAATGGAAAAGAAAACTCAGGAACAGTTAGACGATCAGTTTGTCTGTAGGAAAGGTAAAGGCACCAGAGAAGCAGTTCTGACGTTGCGCTTGATAATGCAAGCAAGGTTGAAGAAAAACCAAGAGAAGCTCACAGGATTCGTCGACCTAGCCAAAGAATTAGACAATGTAAAATAGTGCAATATGTTCGAATTCTGAGTTAAGGCGTGCAGTATGTACAAGAACCGAGAGGGAACAGTAAGAGTGGAAGACAAGAACGAAGTGCTCGGATTAAGAAGGGTGTCGACAGGGATACAGTCTTTCGGCTCTATTGTTCAATCGTCGAAGAAGCAATGACGAAAATAAACGAAATGTTCAAGGATGGCATTTAAATTGAGGGTGAAAGGGTATCAATGATAAAATTCGCTGATGACATTGCTATTCTCAGTGAACGTGAAGAAGAATTACAGTATTTGTTGCATGGAATGAACAGTCTAATGAGTACAATGTATGGATTGAGAGGAAGAAAGACAAAAACAATGAGGAGTTGCAGAAATGAAAGCAGCGAGGAACTTAACATCAGGATTGATGATCACGAAGTAGGTGAAGTTAAGGAATTCTTCTACCTAGGTAGCTAAATAACCCATAATGGACGGATCATGGAGGATGTAAAGAGCGGACTA
Organism: Schistocerca piceifrons; assembly: GCF_021461385.2. Taxonomy (NCBI): domain Eukaryota; kingdom Metazoa; phylum Arthropoda; class Insecta; order Orthoptera; family Acrididae; genus Schistocerca; species Schistocerca piceifrons. The sequence continues at coordinate 88,971,592 of NC_060141.1, forward strand.
GCACTGGAACAAAGGGCATTCCTGGCCAAGAGAAGTCTACACTGGTCTTAATTTGAGGAAGAAATTTCAGAGAATGTACGTTTCGAACTTAACGTTGTATGGTAATCAAATATGGACTACGTGAAAGCCGGAACAGAATATGTGGTACTACAGAAGAATGTGGAAAATTAGGTGAACTGATAAGGAAAGGAATGAGGAAGTTCTCCGCAGAATCGGCAAAAAAATGAATGTATTGAAAACTCTGACAGCAAGAAGGTAGGACATTTTCTAGGGCATCAGAGAAGAAACTTCATAGTGCTAGGAGAAATTGTAAAGAGTAGAAACTGTAAAGAAAGATCTGAATACATCCAGCAAATAATTGAGGACGTGGGGTGCAAGAATTGTTATTCGAAGACTAAGAGGTTGACGCAGGAGATGAATCTGTGACAACCGCATCAAACCAGCCAGGAGACTGACGTCTCAAATTACGGTTATTTATTCATTGAAACCAAAATTACAACGTAAATAACATCTCCGCGAAGTTTTGGCACTCTACACGGGATGGACCCCGTATACACCATCTGTGTTTAGAGTAAATCTAATGTTCAAGTGTGAAAGAGTTTCCTAAGTGTTTGCGTCCAATGTATCTGTGGCGGGATGGCGGTATCAGCACGTTATTTACGTAGTTGGCTGTTACAAACTACCAAAAATCCACATCCGGGCTGGCCGTCTCACCAACTGAAGTCGGTAGTACGCGAGGCGTATTCCATGTGTGGCTGGCTCACCTCCCTGCATCCCGAGATCTGCGCTTAACACGCTCGGTTATCCGGGCCGGTCGATGCTTCCAGCAAAACCGTTTAATACATTTTCACATTCCTAAAATAACAAACTATTTAGCCTTTTAATTGATTATGTCCTCATTACAAAATTTCGCTTGTACAAGAGGTTGATTCTCAGAATCCGTATGCACTATTTTACTGTAGTTAATTTTCAATCTGTTCTCTGTAGCCCTCCTTGGTATATAGTTTAAATTACATTCCGCGTCTTGCTTACCTGTCTTCAACTAAACCAGTTCGTTACCGATACCCTACAACTTACGACAAAGTGATTTTACGGCAGTTTGTTCTCGTCCAAAATCACAAAGTCTTCCAAAGTTGTCGCATCTTTCACCTCGACAGCAGGAAGAAAGAAAATTACGTAGCAAATAAATTTTCGGCAAAGGAAATCCCCCCGAGCGAAGTAAATTCAATTTAAGAGAATTTAATCAGTCGCTAAGGGCGGGTAATCAGGTCTAATACCGTCGAAGAGGGGTGTGCAGGAAGAGAGGGGGAGGAAGACATTAAGATTCCGAAACAAAACAAGCCGGAGATTGAAAGTACGGAGTCTTCCGCAGCCCTGCAGGCGGCCGGATGGACACGGCGCTGGAGGGGGAGGGATGGGGGGGGGGGGGGGGGGCAGCAGTAGTCTCTGAAATTAGTCGAGGGTGAAACGTGAAATATCAGACCGAGGTCTGAGAATCTCTCCGCGCGTATTCTTAATGGAAGTAAACAAAGCGCTCGAGGAAGTAGGCAGGATAAGAGGGGGTGGAGGAAGGGAACAAGCAGAAAGAGAGAGAGAGAGAGAGATAGAGAGGTGCAAACAAATGGTGCTCTGGGAGCGGCACTTCTGAAAGCGGATGCTGAACCAAGTTTGCTCAGAACATCTTAAAGGCGATGAATGTTTATCGTGCAATGCGTAGCATACATACAGATATGAAGCGTGTTCAGTTAGCGACTGAATTTTGACCATGTGCTATAGAAAATCATTGAGCAACTGATTAAGTGAAATATCTAGATGATTTTCGCAGATAACACTGCATGGATACAAATAAATGAATTATTTCACTGGCAGGAAATTCAAAATGAACATAAATATTACAAACGGCTATAATTATTTAACGCATAAAGATACATCTGTAAGAATTACTTAGCATGTAAAAGAAGATTTAAGTGTTTTACATGCACTATGGGTGATTTCGGTTAGTCGGAGACTCCATTTCACGCTATAAATTCTGACGCATATGTGGAGTCACCGACGTGAACGCATTAGAAATGCGTATTATGAGTTCTGGAATTGTTTTCGGGGAAGGAGGAAAATAAGGATGGAAAATACACGAGACCTTTGACATAGCCCTACAAAAGGAATCTTCTCTGCACTGCGATCACGGACGATTGTTAAATTCTGACATGTGTAATACCATTTTGGTAGCGTTTATCCTTTAGAGATCTGAAGCCCTGACATTTTCTTTGTTGGCCTAAAATTCGATCAAATGTTATCTGTCTGCAAAATCATACTAACCTTACTTCACTTACATTTTTACTGCAAGGGAGAGCGGCTGTGTCCTTGCATCTTTTTTTTAATCGTTGTTCTTCGACCTCCTGTATACTCGCAGAACTCTGTTTACTTCTTTATCTGAATAGTGGTTTTTCTGGAAAGTTTGGACCCGGATTGTTAACTCGCCTTGTAGGTGATCCGGCGAGCAAATCATTTTCGCTCTCCCGAACTTACAGTGACACGGAGTGGCCGTGCGGTTCCGTGCACTACAGTCTGGAGCCGAGCGACCGCTACGGTCGCAGGTTCGAATCCTGCCTCGGGCATGGATGTGTGCGATGTCCTTAGGTTAGTTAGGTTTAATTAATTCTACGTTCTAGGCGACTGATGACCTCAGAAGTTAAGTCGCATAGTGCACAGGGCCGTTTGAACACCTCCTTTTGCTGTGGGTGATGTTTGGAGTCCTTACATAAATATCTGCTGAATGACTTGGCGAAATACTTTATATTCCAACTGTCCGTATGTCTCTCAGATAACCAAAAGAACCGAGAAGAATATTTTGCTGTCCTTTTGATTTCCATAGTAAACTACATTGTTTGATTCACATTATTCACATAACGTAAGAATCATTCTAAAATCATTCTACCGAGTAATCATCCATATATCGATAAAATCAAGGTGCTTTCTCACTTGCTTCTTGTAGCGCTGATTGCGCGAATTTTTCCATATTGCATTAGCGATGGCAGGACCAGATGGGTTACCCTCTGTGGCGTCATCGACTTGCTAGAATTCATTGTCCCGTGGAACCATCAGTAAGACAACGTATAAAAAGAGTAGCCAAATCCTCTGAGAAAAAATCTGCTACGTAGATCGTGGCTTCATTAACTGGAGTCATAGTAAGTCAGTTTACAAGAGCTCTTGGTTCGTTGTGTTTACATAACAATAAAACTGCGGTATATTTCTACATTATATGATATTTTTCAGCCAAATACCGTAGCAATAATTATAACAAATGAACGTTATGTTTGCTTGAATGGTAACTGTGATTGATTTTTGAACAAATGTTGAGGAGGGAACGTGGATTATCATCGAATCCATACATATCACAAAAATGGACGTACCTATATCTGTATATATACTGTAAATGTGTATGTATGTATGTTCCACATCTCCTCCTACATCACTAAACCGACTTAAGCTCAACTTGGTGCACATATCACACACTGCCCTCCCGCGTCCGGCCATCCTGATTTAGGTTTTCCGTGATTTCCCTAAACCGCTCCAGGCAAATGCCGGGATGGTCTCCTTGAAAGGGCACGGCCGACTTCCTTCCCCATCCTTCCCTAATCCGATGAGAACGATGACCTCGCTGTCTGGTCTCCTTCCCTAAACAACCCAACACACACATACTGCCTGGCAAGAATCGCTGTGGGGGCGAGAAGCGCCTACCTCTCAAAGGGGTGGGGGAGAGAAAGCAGCGTAGTTCATAACGAGTGATACCTATATTTTATTCATCGAGTATTTGAGAATGAGAGCAGTTACAGTAGCTGCCTGCAACAAACTTTACACGTAATTTCAAACCCTTACGAAACTTTCTTTCGCTGAAATTCCTCACAAAATGACGAAAGGAAAAAGTTCATCCTTACTTCGTTTTCGCTGTTCATCCAGTAAAACACACACCTGAACCATGACTTTTTTAAATTATCACTTCATTACTATTAACTGTATTCGTGACATTTTGCAGACAGTATTCACAAATATACCACTGAATGTACCAGGAAAACTATTTTACGACACATAGTTCAGGCGACACAACATCATAAACATTGAGCTGCGTGAAAATGAAATCACATCGCGAAATTCGACAGAAACGCAGGTGAAACATGCATATAAATTCGTGTGAACTATGTTTAATATATGTGAAACATATTTGACATGTGCGTACGCGAGAAAGGCACAGGTAAAAAAAAGCTCACACTGAAGCTGAAACGATTTCAATCAAATCTGGTATACAGGTACGATTTGGAAAGTGCAGTGCTGAGAACCACCAGTGTGGTTCGTATGACAACGTGGAGGGATAAGAGGGGAGGAAGAGATGGACGGACAGATAGTGGGTAAGGAGGAGATGGACAGAGAGGGGGGAAGGAGGGGATGGGAAGAGAGGTGGAAAGAGGTGGGGAAGAGGAGATCGACACAAGCAGGGGAAGAGTAGATGGACAGAGAGAGGGTGAGGGTAAAATGGACAGATGGAGAGAGGAAGGAAAGAGGAAGTGTGGACAGAACAGGGGGAGGAAGAGATGGGCAGGGAGAGGGGGGAGAAGGAGACACACAAAGAGAGGGAGGGGGAAGCGATGCAACTGAAAGGGGGGGGGGGGGGGTAGAGGAGATTGGCACAGCAAGATGGAGAACATGGGAAGGGGAAGGAGCAGATGGACAGAGAGAGAGGCAGGAGGAGATGGACGGAGCGTGGAAGCTGAAGGATATGGATTGAGAGGACTGACAGAGGGGAAAGAAGGAGATGGATTAATGGAAGATGGGATAAATACATACTCGGACAATGATAGGTACGCAGCTACTAAAAACTAAAGGGTGTTATTAAGAAACACTTCGTAACGAGCAAAGCTCCAAGATGTCAGTCATCGTGGATACTGTCCTCCCTGCCTGCTAAATAACATTTACCTGACAATTTTTTCTTTCACTTTGTTTCTTGATTAAAAGTTATGTGGGGTGGTGGATGTAACTGGGGCGCCCTGTGTAGAGGAAAGGGAGTGAGAAGGGAGTGAGAGGGAACGCCCTGCGGTGTGTTGGCAGACGCGCCGCCGGTGCTGCTGTACAGCTTCATCGAGCAGACGCTTCAGCCGGGGCCGGCGGTGTCCCTCAAGTGCAGCGCCTCGGGGAACCCCACTCCGCAGATCGCCTGGACGCTCGACGGCTTCCCGCTGCCCACCAACGGCAGGTAGGCCCGCCCACGCATGCGCACTACTGCAACGCCGCGCGCACGGCGGAGCGCCTTCTGATCAGATAGCACTTCACTCATCACCTACAGCTGTCAACCAATTTTATTTATTGCGACTGCAGTTCCTACTATTTTTCGTGTTTCAAGAAATTGGAAGCATATCATGCTATAACGATAAACATGAGAGAGAGCCCGAGATTATGAATACGCCTTATTCGTAAGAGACTTTCGTAACAACTCTCCCTTTCGTCTGAAGCGTTTCTCTTTAAAAACAACACCATCCACACTGTTGAGCAAAACTGAAGGATACAAGAAGTTTTCGCGTCATGTGTCACTGCTAAGTAATATCGCGCATTGAAACTTGGGCCATACGTAGGAAAAAATGCTACAGTACAGCACACTTGGTAACTGAAAGAAATACGCAATGAGGCGGACAGAAATTACACTTTTATTGAAAGACAATAATTGACGGGTAATCATGAAAATAGGCCTGAGTAACAATACGCACACCCTAGGTTTTCAGAATAAACTTTATTTAGATAACAAGAACATAAATATGCACAACCTCTACATTAACACATGCTCCCTGACTTCAGAATAGAAAGTTGTCACTTTTCATGATCATACAAAAGTAACTATTAAACAGTGAATTATCCAAATAAATGTGCACTGAAATTTCCTCTCGCCGGAGGTTGAAGTCCTCCCTTGGGCATGGGTGTGGTTATTGTTCTTAGCGTAGGTTAGTTTAAGAAGTGTCTAAGTCTAGGGACCGATGACCTAAGCAGTTTGGTCCCTTAGGAATTCACACACATTTTAAACATTTGAAGATTTTGCACTGAAATTCTAACCCGACAAGCAAGTCCAGCAAACAGGTTTTGTAATTTTTCTGTCTCTAGTAATCATTTTACTGTGCGTCTTGGGACAATCCACTGTAAAATTGTATGTGTAGCTCAGATAAGTTTGATGTCCCTTTTCTGCTTTGAATATAATCGTCTTGCACCAGCGATCTTACTGAAAGTGAGCGTTTTGAAATCTTCGTCACCCTTCCTTCAACAACATTCATAACATTTCCTATCCCTCTACTTTATCAAATGTCTGTAAGTGAATTCCCAGGCGTGGTGGTTTTAATCCATGAGGCAGAACTTATATTAATCCCAGTTGTGCTGATGACCATATTAGCTGCTTATTGAAAGTCCATAAAATAGCTGTCCTTCATGTGAACAACTTTAAAATGCTGCTTACAGCGAGCCATTGCTATGGTGTTCATTATATCATCAGGTACAAAATGCTTCCTCACATTTGCTCACGCTGTCTTTTAGGGTTACCAGCTTTTCTGTTACTTCCCTTTGCTGAATTATTCAAATTGTTTGCACTATCCACTGTAACGGCAATGAAGACATGCAAGAGACAGACTACAAAATGGGACGATCAAGCAGAAATATATCAGCCCTACGTCCAGTATAGTTAATTCGTGTAACTTATTCTGCACTTACCCTATTTAGCAGAAATAAGTCACAAGAACTGTCCGCGTCTCGTGGTCTAGTGGCTAGCGTTGCTATGATCACGGGTCCCGGGTTCGATTCCCGGCCGGGTCAGGGATTTTTCTCCTCCCAGGGGCTGTGTGTCTGTGTTGTCATCATCTCATCGTCATTTGGGAAGTGGCGAGAATGGAACAGGAAAGACTGGGAACTTGTACGGGCGCTGATGACCACGATGTTGAGCGCCTTACAATCCAACATCTTCATCATCACAAGGATTGCCTCTCATACCATCTACTGTTCTTAGTAGTATCTACATCAGCCATGTTGGCGATAGTCTTTCCAGTATCTAAAAACCCTGTTCACATACCACCTAACGAAGTAGAAAACCTAATTCATGCAAAACTGGCGCTTAACCCCTTTAGGGTGATAATTCTTCAATTACACTGAAGTCATAGCAATTCATGAGGGTCCCACAGACACTTCAATACATGAGGCATTGTTCTTAATAGGATGTGTGACAACCAAAAATGGCAATGGATGGTCTGCAACGTGCTCCCACTCTGGCCACAATGTTGGTAAACAGTTCTGGAGGTAGTGCGTTCCATTCCTCCACCAGCGCGGTTGACAGTTGCTGGACGATCGTTGATCCTTACGTTTTGCACACCAGTGTACAATACTATTTTCTGAATCCTAGAAACAAACATTAATAAACAGATTCCAGACTTAATTGCTGACTGTCTAACTAGTACTTCCCTTAACATGGAACCAGTACACACAAATGTTTAAGTGAATTACATTTGCAAGAAAAATAGAATATGGATCACATTTAAAATAACTACCAACTGCTTATTTGCTAGTATGTTGTAGAATAAAAGCAATCTGTTCTAATTTACTGTTTCATGTTTCATTTTAAGTGACACTTTCCGAATTTCCTTTCTCATTTGCATATCTAAGTAGTATTTGTTACGAGTAGGCTTTGCCAAACGTCGTCTAAAGAACGAAATAGTACATCATTATTTGTTCCACATTCTGTAGTAATTGAAAAATATCAATTAAATCCGCGCAAATATATTCAGTATAAAGAATATAAAAGTGTTTGCTGTTTATGCACGCTCAGTAGCTAGTATATTCGACATCCCGAGATAGTGCAACACTTCAGAATAATGGAAGACATCGTAGCAATATTTCAGTTAAGTGCCTGTACGCGCATTTCACTATGTTGTCAGTGGTACTTATCTCTGTTCTCTGTGATCCTCTCTTTCAGAGCTATTTAAAATTATCTTCTCCCAGTACATCGATAATTAAAGTTGAAAGCATTAATCGTACAGCAAAACATTCGCACGTTTCCACATTGTTTCTTGTTGGAAAGCTTGCTTCAACAACAAGTTTGTTGTGGCAAGTTAAACGGAGAGTTCCAGCATACGTATCTTTCGTTCAGGTTATTAGATAGGTTGAGTATTATAACAATCCAAACGGACCTCGAGAGCTACTTCGTGGAAGCACGGAACAATTACATTTGTTTACAAGCAAACTGCAATAGCAAAAATGTTTCTGTATAGTGAAGCACAACAACAATAAATCGTAACACACACAGTCATGTTCATATTTTATTTAAAAGTTCAAGACAACTCGCCCTCTTTGCTGCTGCCTTGTAAGATCCGTCTATGGCTATGCTTAAGATCTGTCCAAATACCGCAAAGTGCGAATCCCACGATTTCGTCGTATATCGAAAAATTAATGTCGTTACACCAGGCGACCTGAGGGGGCCACCAGATCACTGTTCCAAAAAGTACCGTTTGATCGCTAACATGAGCTACGTTATTGAGCGGAAGTCGAAGTTTCCTTTATTTTTTTAAGGCTAAATATTTTTGTCGGAAAAGAGGTGGTATACCAAAGAATGAATAAAACCTATGAATTACACCTTCAGAAACGAGCAGCTTTCAAATACAGGATTCACTTCAGCGGCGATGTCTGAGCTGTCAGTACTAACTCTACGCCGATGACTGCAAAACGTGGGCATGGCTTTTATTAAACTAGGTGGATTTTTGTTGACTGAATGGTGACGTACACGATCGTATGCACACGATCGATTTAGCAGAGTGCCATCAGTCAGCTGTCTGCCGTGATTGATCGAGAACCACTCTCGGAATGACTGACGGCCAGCAAACAGGACGGTGGAGAACCGAACCACAACTTGTGCGGCTAATGCTGATCATCCCGCCAGCAGCGCCTCGCTGCGACATAGACACCGAGCGACCCCAGAAGAATGCAGTCCCGTGGTGTGGGAATATATCGAGGAGTAACGGCTACAGGTGCGGGCAACAATTACCGTTCCGCCACTAAAATTCGTCTGTGGAAAACGTGTGTGTTCCGAATTAATAGTGACACCTTGCCATAATATGCAAGCAGCATTAGTGCTGACACAGCCATAATCGTGGTACAGCTGAAAGTGCCAACTAAAACTTAGTCACTTCCATAAGAGACACTCTAAATCGTCTCTAAATTGATTACGGCCTCCAGTTCGGCGTCTACAATTCTGTTCAGATGTTCCATACCGAACTGAATCTGCTCATTGATGTGCAGATCCAGTAGAGCAAACAAACTGCAGGGAATCTGATTGCTACCTTTCAAAAGACTCAATAATACTTAGGTCTTGTGATTAAACATGGTAGCTTCGTCAATTACAGCTTCTCGGGTTATCAGTCGAGCCGTGGTATCGTGTTGTCGCAACGCCTCGACGAGTTTCCTACTCGACATCTTGAGGCGAAGTGTCGGGTTCATGTCCGGTCCCTTTCCTTTCAACCTTTGGATGACAGACTCCGCAGCCGGGGACCCGATGGGTCTGTGTTCCAGCCGCTGCACAGGAACGGACTGGACACGAATCCTTCACTTTGTTTCAATATGACGAGCAGGACACTCGTTGAAACGTTGCGTCAACACCACACCATGACTTGCCTGATTAGATTTCTTCAGTCAAATTCACCTGTAGAGCTCCCTTCTCACACGGACACTGCTCTGAATCGATGCAACCGGCTGCCACGTGAACACCACTTCACTGCCGTGATTTACGTCAGCTTTGGGGGGTCACAAGTCCCCCTGGTGTCGGTTATACAGTGTGAGGAGTGCGCTCTTTTAAAGGGGTGACTACACTGTCCACTCATATTAATGCGACCACCTGCCAAAAGCCTGAATAGCCACCTTCAGCAGCGCGAGACGTGCGGGAAAGAGTCGGTGAGGTTCTGGAAGGTAGCGACAGGGATGTTCAGCCTTGCCGACTCCACTGCCCTGACCAGCCACGTTACATTTTCTCGTTTGAGGATCCATCAAGCTGGTCCCACAGATTTTCGACTGGGCTTAAATGCGGAGAGTTTGGTGGCCAGGGGAGTACGGTAAACTTAGCCCGATGCTCTTCGAGCTACAGACACTGCGAGCTTTCTGGCACATTGCATTGTCCTGCAGGTAGATGCTTTAGTGCAGAGGACAAAAACATACTGCACGTAGAGGTGGGCATACTCTCAAATGTTCAAATGTGTGTGAAATCTTATGGGACGTAACTGCTAAGGTCACCACTCCCTAAGCATACACACTACTTAACCTAAATTACCCTAAGGACAAACACACACACCCATTCTCGAGGGAGGACTCGAACCTCCGCAGGGACCTGCCGCACAATCCATGACTGTAACGCCTTACACCGCTTGGCTAATCCTGCGCGGCGGGCATAGTCTCTAAGGATAAATGCATACCTGTGTTGATCCAGTGCGACTTCCAGAAAAACTATATCACACAAGGAATGCCACGAAAACATTACATAGACCATAACGCTTCCTTCCGCTGGCCTTCCGACGGTTGTTGCAGAATGTCAGGCGCCTGTCCTATGCAGCATTAAACATGATTCATAAAAAAAGAGCCACCTGCCCCAGCTCAGTGAACGACCATTAGAGTTATTGGCGCGTAAATTGCTGCCTCCGTCACGGATAAACAGCAGTCAGCATGGGTGCGTGAATCAGTCACCTGCCGTGGAGGCCCATGCGCAGCAACGTTCACTAAACAGGAGACACTGTTGGTGGCCCATCGAGTTCTATAGCTGCTTGTCTATTGGCCTGTAGTTGTTCGCCCCTGTTATCTATGGCTCTTATGCACCTCTGTTGGATTGGCTCTGGCTCTGAGCGCTATGGGACTCAACTGCTGAGGTCATTAGTCCCCTAGAACTTAGAACTAGTTAAACCTAACTAACCTAAGGACATCACAAACATCCATGCCCGAGGCAGGTTTCGAACCTGCGACCGTAGCGGTCTTGCGGTTCCTGACTGCAGCGCCTTTAACCGCACGGCCACTTCGGCCGGCGTCTATTGGATTGGATTGGATTGGATTGTTTGGGGGAAGAGACCAAACAGCGAGGTCGTCGGTCTCATCGGATTAGGGAAGGACGGGGAAGGAAGTCGGCCGTGTCCTTTCAAAGGAACCATCCCGGCATTTGCCTGAAGCGATTTAGGGAAATCACGGAAAACCCAAATCAGGATGGCCGGACGCGGGATTGAACCGTCGTCCTCCCGAATGCGAGTCCAGTGTGCTAACCACTGCGCCACCTCGCTCGGTGCATCTCTGTTGCCTTGGCACCGGTTTCGGATAGCGCCATTTTACCGTCCACCCACTGCGTACTTAAGCCATGGCCCCATACGAACACTTTAGTAACATAGCCGCTTCGGAGATGCTTCCACTCTTGCCATTTTGGACGTAAGACAAATCGCTCCGTTTCGTTTGCATTACGACAACGATTGCACTGTTTTCCGCATACCCACCCCCCTTCTCCAAAAATGGTTCAAATGGCTCTGAGCACTATGGGACTCAACTGCTGAGGTCATTAGTCCCCTAGAACTTAGAACTAGTTAAACCTAACTAACCTAAGGACATCACACACATCCATGCCCGAGGCAGGATTCGAACCTGCGACCGTAGCGGTCACGCGGTTCCAAACTGAAGCGCCTAGAACCGCGCGGCCACTTCGGCCGGCCCCCCTTCTCCAACACTGTTTATATATCCTCCACTGCTAGTGCTGCCACCTGTTGTCTGTGAGTGGTTATTGGACGTTGACGTCCAACATAAGTGGAGGATACATTAATCTGATTGGACTGCGTATACGTAAACATTTTTGTTAGACAACTGCCAGACAACAAAATGAAACGTTGATATTCACAGTATATATAAATGACCTTGCGGATAACATCGGAAGTTCACTGAGGCTTTTTGCGGATGATGCTGTGGTATATCGAGAGATTGTAACAATGAAAAATTGTACTGAAATGCAGGAGGATCTGCAGCGAATTGATGCATGGTGCAGGGAATGGCAATTGAATCTCAATGTAGACAAGTGTAATGTGCTGCGAATACATAGAAAGAAAGAAGCCTTATCATTTAGCTACAATATAACAGGTCAGCAACTGGAAGCAGTTAATTCCATAAATTACCTGGGAATAGGCATTAGGAGTGATTTAAAATGGAATGACCGTATAAAATTACTCTTCGGTAAAGCAGATGCCAGACTGAGATTCATTGGAAGAATCCTAAGGAAATGCAGTCCGAAAACAAAGAACGTAGGTTACAGTACACTTGTTCGCGCACTGTTTGAATACTGCTCACCGGTGTGGGATCCGTACCAGATGGGGTTGATAGAAGAGGTAGAGAAGATCCAATGGAGAGCAGCGCGTTTCGTTTCAGGATCATTTAGTAATCGCGAAAGCGTTACGGAGATGGTAGATACACTCCAGTGGGAAACTCTGCAAGAGAGACGCTCAGTAGCTCGGTACGGGCTTTTGTTGAAGTTTCGAGAACATACCATCACCGAGGAGTCAAGCAGTATATTGCTCCCTCCTACGTATATCTCGCGAAGAGACCATGAGGATAAAATCAGAGAGATTAGAACCCACACAAAGGCATACCGTCAATCTTTCTTCCCACGAACAATACGAGACTGGAATAGAAGGGAGAACCGATAGAGATACTCAAAGTAACCCTCCGCCACACACCGTCGGGTGGCTTGCGGAGTGTGGATGTAGATGTAGATGTAGAATGTAACGAAAAATCCTGTTTTAATAGATTTAATTCAAACTACTTTCTCGCGGTGTAGCGTTAAAGAATAAAGTTACATGAAAATGGTTTCCCTCGCTTCAAGATTTCATTAGTCCAGTTCTTGCGTTTAGTGAGGGGTGCCGAAGTTAACATTCCCATTCCCTCAACAGAGCCGTTTTGAACGGAAGGCTCTAGAAATCCGTTGTACCCAATGGGTGGTAGCTGGAGACGTATCTCGTATTTCCTCGTCTCTAACGGCTACAGTGGATGCTCATTAGTAATCGCTCTGTATCCCCTGATATCCTTTTATTACAGTCCTGGCCGTACATCTGACAGTGGCTACTGCTGCGAACTATGACGAACGATTCGAGCCAGCTCTTATTCCCTTCGGATCTAAACTAGCTGTGCCCTACAATGTCCGCCATGTCAAGAGCAGGTTAGAAGGGAGAAAAAGGGAGAATGAATTAAATAAGAGGGCTTGTTTTCGGGTGACCGCCAACCCTTGGACGAGCTGCCCCGGTCCTATTAATAACCCGCCCTGCAGTGCGTCGGTGCTCGGCGCTACTACGCCGCTGCGACCAGCATCCGACCGCGTCAGCAGTCGACTCTTCGCTCGCTTCTTTTTCATAATCGACCAGCAACGACGTCGCCCGGCCCCCACGGCAGAAAAGAAACAAACACGGGAACAAATAACGCGGCCGCCTCCTGGGCTCCCATTCAGCGCACAAAATAGGCGCCTTCTGTTTACCGGTGCCACCGCAGCAAAACAAACGCATTCATTTCCCGCCGCTGACGAGCCCTGTCTTTTTGTCTTCATTTGCGTATTGCGCAACTGGGGCCGGGCCCCACGAAAAAAAATACACAGCCTGCATTATTAAAGAAATACGCAGTAAGCCACACAGAATGAACTGCTGCCAACACTGCTGTTTTGGATGCAGGTGAGAAAAACTCTAGAGGTGGAGGAATGTGACGCATTCACGTGATCTACACTACTGAGTTCCACGTGTTGACTGTTCGGGAGATCTTGGCCCTGTTCGACCGTCCTGGCGTACACACATATATATATATATATATATATATATATATATATATATATATATATATATATATATATATATAGGGCTATTACAATGAAGCGATTTCATAAATTCACTGTAGCTCCATTCATTGACATATGGTCACGACACACTACAGATACGTAGAAAAACTCATAAAGTTTTGTTCGGCTGAAGCCGCACTTCAGGTTTCTGCCGCCAGAGCGCTCGAGAGCGCAGTGAGACAAAATGGCGACAGGAGCCGAGAAAGCGTAAGTCGTGCTTGAAATGCACTCATATCAGTCAGTCATAACAGTGCAACGACACTTCAGGACGAAGTTCAACAAAGATCCACCAACTGCTAACTCCATCCGGCGATGGTATGCGCAGTTCTTCTGGATGCCTCTGTAAGGGGAAATCAACGGGTCGGCCTGCAGTGAGCGAAGAAACGGTTGAACGCGTGCGGGCAAGTTTCACGCGTAGCCCGCGGAAGTCGACGAATAAAGCAAGCAGGGAGCTAAACGTACCACAGCCGACGGTTTGGAAAATCTTACGGAAAAGGCTAAAGCAGAAGCCTTACCGTTTACAATTGCTACAAGCCCTGACACCCAATGACAAAGTCAAACGCTTTGAATTTTCGGCGCGGTTGCAACAGCTCATGGAAGAGGATGCGTTCAGTGCGAAACTTGCTTTCAGTGATGAAGCAACATTTTTTCTTAATGGTGAAGTGAACAGACACAATGTGCGAATCTGGGCGGTAGAGAATCCTCACGCATTCGTGCAGCAAATTCGCAATTCACCAAAAGTTAAAGTGTTTTGTGCAATCTCACGGTTTAAAGTTTACGGCCCCTTTTTCTTTTGCGAAAAAAACGTTACAGGACACGTGTATCCGGACATGCTGGAAAATTGGGTCATGCCACAACTGGAGACCGACAGCGCCGACTTCATCTTTCAACAGGATGGTGCTCCACCGCACTTCCATCATGATGTTCCGCATTTCTTAAACAGGAGATTGGAAAACCGATGGATCGGTCGTGGTGGAGATCATGATCAGCAATTCATGTCATGGCCTCCACGCTCTCCCGACTTAACCCCATGCGATTTCTTTCTGTGGGGTTATGTGAAAGATTCAGTGTTTAAACCTCCTCTACCAAGAAACGTGCCAGAACTGCGAGCTCGCATCAACGATGCTTTCGAACTCATTGATGGGGACATGCTGCGCCGAGTGTGGGAGGAACTTCATTATCGGCTTGATGTTTGCCGAATCACTAAAGGGGCACATATCGAACATTTGTGAATACCTAAAAAATCTTTTTGAGTTTTTTTATGTGTGTGCAAAGAATTGTGAAAATATCTCAAATAATAAAGTTATTGTAGAGCTGTGAAATCGCTTCAATCATTTGTAATAACCCTGTACATACGTACACACGTAAAAATAGGTCGAGGAAAGTGCCAAACAATCTGGTAGATGAATCTTAGGAAACTTTCGTTACCTGAGAATTGTGACAGAGCTCAGGGAGATACTCATCCAACTACAGTGGAGACGCTAAAATGTGGCGTTGTACAACACAGTATGATTTACTGTTAGAATTATTGGATTAATCAAACAATATATTGCTTCCTCCTAGGTTTATTCCGCGAAATGTAAAGTTAGGGGGATTCTGATTTGGAAGCATACCAACAATAAATGAAAATGAATTGAAACTCTCAGCTGCCGACAGGTGTTGTTGATATACCTCGATGGGGACAGCTGAAAATGTGTGCCCCGGCGGGGACTCGAACCTGGGATCTCCTGCTTACATGGCAGACACTCTATCCCTCTGAGCCACCGAGGACACAGATGAACAGCGCGACTGCATAGACTTATCCCTTGCACGCTCCCCATCCCAACTGTCCACAATCTACATACGTAATGTATCTAATAGATATTTGCCCACCCACTCATTACTCGCGCACACGAAGGTGATGATTCCCATATGAGTTCGGGCAACCAGTACGCATTCGCACAGACGAAGGTCAATGGCTGGGTAGCCTTTAACTATATATATGAAGATGGTAACTGTTCTCGAAAGAACAGATGCCGGCCGGCCGGTGTGGCCGTGCGGTTAAAGGCGCTTCAGTCTGGAACTGCGTAGCCGCTACGGTCGCAGGTTCGAATCCTGTCTCAGGCATGGATGTGTGTGATGTCCTTAGTTTAGTTAGGTTTAATTAGTTCTAAGTTCTAGGGGACTGATGACCACAGATGTTAAGTCCCATAGTGCTCAGAGCCATTTGAACAGATGCCAAGTACCTGCAGCCGCACTTTTCATCTGTGTCCTCGGTGGCTCAGATGGATAGAGCATTTGCCATGTAAGCAGGAGATCCCGGGTTCGAGTCCCGGTCGGGACACACATTTTCAGCTGTCCCCTTCAAGGTATATCAACAACACCTGTCGGCAGCTGAGGGTTTCGATTAATTATCATTTATTCTAGAGAAGCTACGTGGTCATGAATGGTATCTGTTCTTTTGAGAACAGTTACTATCTTCATACTACCAACAATAGTTTCTGCTACGTACCATTAGCGACAGAAATAGCAAATGAGGTAACTGACACGCCGGTACATTACCAAGGAACCCCTTGAATGCAAGGTTGTTTATTCGATCTTTAGTTAAGTCCATTTCAAAGTGTTGTGTTAACAATTATGAGAGGAAAAATTTAGCTGATGATGTCTCACCATGTGCATCAGGAAAGCGACAGAAAATGAGTGTCTGGGAGGTGTACAGATCAAACTTCTAGGGATGTATGTTTTACAGTTCACAAAATGAACATCGTCGCCATTCAAGAAACGTTCGAAATAAACCATTAACGTGCACCATGAACACCGAATGGAAAATGGCGAGCCACAGTGAGTACAAAGGTTAGCACCATCAAGAACGAAGGCGAACTCCTAGGGAGTCCCAAACAGTACAGGACGTTCAGTTACGTATCCATTCTTAAGCAATGCCTGTAGAGTCATATTGGTGTAAAAGAGTGATGTGAACTGATGGAATGTAATGGCATGCAACCGAATGCGAAACGGTCTGTCGTGGAGCCTATCGTGAAATTGCCTGTCCTTTTAGGCGTAGCTGCAGATAGTGCGATAATATGTTTTACAGACACGGAACAAGCAAGCGTCCAGTGGCTGAATTTGTCGAGGGATTCCAGATGGTATAAATTGCAACGCCACACACTTTCCAGGAGGGATATTTTGCTCTAATGACTTATGATTTGCATACGAAGACCAGGAATCAAGCAAAAGCAAATTATAGTGACCAGCTATTGGCCAAAACCAATTATGATACCATAGTTGAAGTTCTCTTACACCCATTTTCTCACTCTTGCTTGATGTGACGCAATTATTTCCTACTGCCGTTGAAAGATCACGCACACAAGAAAGAACTGTAAGGGACAGAGCATCAAGTTTTCGCAGCACAATAAAGAACTTCTAGCCAATTTACCATCTAGACCAAAAAAAGGCTCTGAGTACCATGCAACTTAACTTCTGAGTTCATCAGTCGCCTGGAACTTAGAACTAATTAAACCTAACTAACCTAAGGACATCACACACATCCATGCCCGAGGCAGGATTCGAACCTGCGACCGTAGCGGTCGCTCGGCTCCAGACTGTAGCGCCTAGAACCGCACGGCCAGTCCGGCCGGCCCATCTAGATCAACAGTCGGCATAATTGCATACAAATTCGTTAAGACATTGATGTTAAGTGACCTTGATATAACCGTCTCGGTACCTCTAATTTCAAGGATTCCTTTCATATTGATTTTCTTTTCAAATTCTCTTACTGAACGATGGGATAAGTTTGTTTATCTCCTCTACAAATTTTCGGGCCGATTCTCTAATTTGCTGTGCATCATCCAGTTGGCGCTTTGTTTGAAATTTAGTTATCTTATTTCTTTCAATTCTGTAGCACTTTTTGAAGTTATGCAACCATCAACTACATCCCTTGAAGTCACTGTAATCTATGTCACGCTTAATTTTATATGCATAATATAGTAGGTCACTATCATGTAAATTGTATTGAGCATCCTTGAAACGCGTAAACACCAGTTTTTGTAACAAGTGCGTCTTTTCCTCCTTTCTTATACACTTCAATTCGTATTGCTGCTGACTTATTCGAAATCTGTTCATGGTCGTTTTTTACTATGCTGTGGATGATCTTTCATGTACGTAATTGCGTTTAGTACTCACTCATTGGACAGCGACTGTCCTTGTCTACGTTTCACTGAAGGCGGGAGTTCTGGCTCCCTGGCGTCAAGGATGATGAGCTATATGGTTCGACACCAGTGTCAATATCACTTTCACTTGTTAAGCACGTATCGTCATCGTTGTCCTCCTCATGTATATTGTCCGCTCAGTCGAGTGTATTCCACTTACTCATCCTGCAGATACCCTAATATTTCATCTCCGATTTCTTTCTCACTCTGCGAAATTCCTTGGTTTCTTTCTGACGAAATTGGCAACTGCTGTTGTAGATATAATGCAATGTTTCCTTGGTTTATCGTTGCCATTGCTCTGCACTGTATCAACACCTCTAGCACTGTAGAACTGTTGTAAGCTACTCGTCGACTATGCAGTTCAACTAGGCTCCGTATCCTCGTGCTGTGCTCACCATGGGATACCTCCAGTCCAGTTCCCTGTTGCCATTAGCAGACAATATTGTGGTTGCGTAGTAGACAATATATGGGGCGTGGAATGCCGTAAACATCATGGGCCTTTTGCGACCTCCCAATAAAGGGCTTCCCTGTAAGAACCCTCCGAAACATTATACGATTGCTTATGGAGTATAAACGTGGCTACAGAATAGAAGCTGGCCGCCGTGGCCGAGCGGTTCTAGGCGCTTCAGTTTAAAACCGCGCGACTGCTACAGTCGCAGGTTCGAATCCTGCCTCGGTCATGGATGTGTGTGATGTCCTTAGGTTAGTTAGGTTTAAGTAGTTCTAAGTTCTAGGGGACTGGTAACCTCAGATGTTAAGTGCTCAGAGCCATTTGAACAGAATAGAAGTTTACACATATCTCCATCTCCAGCCCTCCCTAAGGAGAGTTAATAGTTTCTTTCTGCACTGCGAGAGCTAAATGATCTTTTCATTAAGATATTGATACTTTTAAAATGTTCTTCGCTGCTGCTAGATGGGCATGCATTTTTGTATCAAATCTGTTGCTAAAACGTCTCCTAAAATACTCTTGAAGCCGTCAATTGCCCTGAAAGTGAATCCATGTATAGTCAAAAATGCATCACTTCGGATTTTCTTTCTTATAACCAGATGAAAAGGAATAAAAACGTCCAAAAATGAGAGTGACAGGAGGTGCAAAGTGGCTAAGCAGGAATGGCTAATGTAAGGATATAGAAGCACATATCACTAGGGGTAAGATAAATTCTGCCTACAGGAAAATTGAAGAGACCTTTCGAGAAATATGTATGAATATCAAGCGCTCAATTGAAAAACCACTCCTAAGCAAAGAAGGGAAAGCAGAAAGTTGGAAGGAGTACATAGAGGGTCTATACAAGAGAGATGCACTTGAGGGCAATATTACAGAAATGGTAGGGGACGCAGTTGAAGATAAGATGGGAGACTTGATTTTAGATATGATACTGCTTAAAGAATTCCATAAAGCGCTGAAAGACCTACGTCGAAAAAAGGCTCTGGTATTAAACGACATTCTGTTAGAACTACTGATAGCCTTGGAGGACCCAGCCATGACTAAACTCTGCCATTTGGTGAGCAAGATGTATGAGACGTCCAGAAGAATATAATATTCCAATTCCAAAGAAAGCATATGTTGACAGGTGTGAAAATTATAGAACTATCAGTTTAATAAGTCATGGTTGCAAAATACCAACACGAATTCCTTACAGAAGAACGGAAAAAATGGTAGGAGTCGACGTCGAGGAAGATCAGTTTGTATTCCGGAGAAATATAGGAACACCCGAGGCAATAGTGACCCTACGACGTCTCATAGAAGACAGCATAAGGAAAAATAAGCCTGCGTTTACAGCATTTGTAGCCTTAGACAAAGTTTTTGACAATGTTGACTGGAAAACTCTCTTTCAAATTTGAAGGTAGCGGGGGTGAAAGACAGGGAGCTAAAGGCTATTTACAATTTGGACAGAACCAGATGGCAGTTATGGGAGTCGAGGAACACGAAAAGAAAGCAGTGGTTGAGAAAGGAGTGAGACAGGGTGGTAACGTATCTCCGATGTTATTCAAGAGCAGTACAGTAAACAAAAGAAAAAATTGGAGTAGGAATTAAAGTCTAGGGCGAAGAAATAAAAACTTAGGAGTTTGCCGATCACATTGTAATTCAAACAGAGACAGCAAAGAACTTCCAAGGGCAGTTGAACGGAATGGACAGTGTCTTGAAATGAGGATATAAGATGAACATCAACAAAATAAAAACGAGGATAATGGAGTGTAGTTGAATTAAATCCGGCTATGCTGAGGGAATTAGGTTAGAAAGTGAGACACTTAAAGTAATAGATGACCTCTGCTATTTGGGTACCAGAATAACTGATGAAAGTCGGCGTAGGGAGGATAAAAAATGTAGACTGGCAACAGCAAGAAGAGCGTTGCTGAAGAAGAGAAATTTTTAACATCGAGTGTATATTTAAGTGTCAGGAAGTCATTTCTGAAAGTATTTTTATGGGGTGTAGTAAAAGGAAGAGAAACATGGATGAGATCCAGAACATGAAGACAATAGAAGCTTTTGAAATTAGGTGCTACTAAAGAGTGCTGGATGTTAGGTGGGTAGATCACGTAACTGTAAGGAGATACTGAATAGAACTGGGAAGAAAAATTCGTGGCGTAGCTCGACTAGAATCGATTGGTAGGACACATTCTGAGGCGTCAAGGGAACACCAATTTAGTACTGGACGGATGCGTGGGAGGTAACAATCGTAGAGGGAGACCAAGAGATGAATACAGTGCCCAGAGTCAGAGGGATCTAGGTTGCAATAATTATTTAGAGACCAAGAGGTTTGCACAGGATGGATTAGCATCGAGAGCAGCATGAAACCGGTCTGTCGACTGAAGACCACAACAACAGGTTTAGAACACCTTGTGTAACCATCAGCTTTCAAGTTCGTTTAAAGATCACACTGATTCATCAGAAATGAGTTAAGTGCAATCAGTCCCACCTAACAGTTACAGAGGGAGTTTCATGCCACGTGCAAACCGAATAGGGATGGAAATCGGCGTATTTCACATACGCACGACACTACCATGGCAGAACGGCTCAAAAAAGCTGGGATGGGAACTCGTACATCTACCATTGTAATTACACACTTAGCTACCGAGCCATTTGAGACACATATGAATTTCTACTATTTGCGAGCAACTAATTTGAAATCACCAGCTTGGACGACTGATCACGAACTTTTAATTTACTTTTTGTAACGCCAACAGTTCAATGACCTACATTTACGTTGCCTGTGTTGAAAGAGCCCATGAAACCAAAGATTCACAGAACAAGCATCACGTAAACCGTACACAAACAAACGCATTTCAGCGCAAGCGCCTACTGGACCAGAAATTCAAAAGAAAACCCCTTCAGCCGGCGGACAGCAAAACATTTCCATCCATTGTTTCATTCTCCTGTGCTCTGTTCAGATTTACTGAACCTGCATTGTGAAAAGTTCTCCCTTAATGAAATATGAAGTGGAAAAAATAATCCGTGGAACAATTGAGCTACGGGGGAGCAAAAAATTAAAAAGAGATATCTGCTAGCGAAAAAAGAAAATAGATTGTCCGTCTCGTCTGCGTGTTTTCTCGGCGCCCACTCATCCTCGAAGGTCCTGCAGGGTGCGTAATTACTCACGGGAAATTGCACTCAGGATTTTATACAGAGAGCTTCGGCCGCACCGCCGCCATAATTGAAATCTTCTTTCTAGCAAATCTCGCGTAGAGCGGTGAGTTATCACGCGTACATTTAATTCCTTTCCAATTTAAATTCTAAATCAATGCATTTTAAATACTGCGCCAGATATACGACCCGCCGGGGGAACTGACAGCTGAAATGACTGGTGCCCACTGATTTCCAACCGTGTCCGTGCTAAAACCCATCTGCGCCCTGCAGCGAATGGCAGGACACAAGGCGCGGCATTCTCCATGTCGGCTTTATTTAGGCTCAATCTGACTTAAATTATTTTCGTATGTAAGATTAGACTAGCTATACGTTTTATGTATAGAACCATTCTTTTTTATTGTGTGGTACTGATTCCCTAAACTGAGTTGGTGGTTTGAAAAAACGATATACTGACTAGTGTCTACGCATTTATAGTTCTCCACAGTTCGATAACATGTTATTTGCACAGTATTTTGCCTAAGTCAGTTACAGAAATAATTTTCCGCGAAGTGGAATCGGAGCAGGTAGATGCTCCCAGGTGCAAAGATCACCTCGCTGCGGTATTGTTGCCTGAAGCGATAGTGGGCGCAACCCATGTTCTCTGCACAAGAAGATATAAGACTCCCGGTAAAAACTAAAACGACTATGTAGACGGAAGAAAATCACTGATAGTGTGAGCCAAATACGAAGTATGAACAACCAATAACAGCTTCACCATTGGCGGAATGAGAAGTCACTTGTGATAGTTGCACAAACCGCTGTACGGGCTATTAAGCTGATTGCGCGGTAGCTCTTGTATTTATCTGCTCTTTTTATCTTCGAGATCTTTCAGATGATATTCTTCCGAAGTCCGATGGTGTACCTATATATCCAGATGTTACAGATTAACTTGTTTGGTTGGCGTTTCCCGCGATGAGTTTCTAAATTTCAGAAGATAGTATTCATCCCTTTTGCCTTCTTTGACCGCAAGAATCTGATTCTAATATTGAATCTTCTATGTCTTCCAAATCGACAACTAATTCTTCTTCTATCAACGCACAGTTACTCCTCCTTGTAGTGGCCGTGTACTCTTTCCACTTATCTGCTCTCTCATCTGCGTTTAACAGTGAGTTACCAAGTCACTCTTAATGCTGACGCCTTTACATTTTATTCAAATGAAGTTGTTTTGAATTTCCTATCTGCTGAATCAGTCATTCCGAAGACCATTTCTTTTTCAATTTTTTTCGCATTTTGCCTGAAGCCATTTCACCTTGGCTCCTCTGCACATCCTATTTACTTGATTCATAAGTGACTTATGTTGCAGTATTCCTTCTTTCGACGATCAAGTAAAGAGAGGTTTCTTTTCAATTAAGGTCTTTGTATAAATCATACTTACACAGCAGCATAGTCGTCGTACTAACTGTGTCGAGTACCCGTATTCCACGTTAACGAAACAGCACTTGACTAGAGCAGCCGACCTCCTCCAACCGATTTTAAGTTTTCCTCTACCTAACAGAATAAATCAGATTTTCAGAATCCCTCTTATTCAATTTCTTCTTTCAGATTAACTCTTTCTATATCTATAACGTTTTAGTACAGTGCCGAAGAAACATGAAAACCTTATATGTGGTTTTCTTTGGAAAGGCCCACTACTTCCCAACACCACCCTCTATATATCAAGGTCTACCGGAAGCCTTTCATTTCCTATCGTTTCTTAACGTTTTTCCGGAGATATTTCATCAAGATAAACGAGCGTCTTGTTACGACGGTCACTAGCATTACGTAGTTTGTCTGTTGTAATTTGCAAATTGTACGAATTCACGATAACGTGTCAGAAAATATCACCTCATTACACGGAGAAACATTTGATTTTGATGAGGCTGGCGTTGTCTGTTTTATGTTCCAGCAGCGCACCCCCGTTCTCGTAATTCTTTCTTAATACCATCAACTCGACAGCACACACACTCCCTGGGTCCACAGTGTTATCATATATATTGGTGGCAGACGTTTTCGTGTATTTTTCTTGCTTTATTTGAAAGAAGTACTTTTCATACAAATTACCTAATTTCGTTCCCTTGCGGATCACCAAGATACATAATGGAAAAACTATGTTTTAAGCTTCAGTTTGTCAGCACATCAGTAACAGGAACATGTAACGAAGACTCGCATTCCCTTCGATTAATAAGTAATGCAACACACTTTTTTCTGGAAGCAGGTTGGCTTCTTTAAGGGTTTCAATACAGAATATTATCCACGAAAATCTGTTTCCCAACGTAATCTCCGTTCAGTGCGAAGGCGTAACAACACCTCACTGTGGGACCTCATGGTACCACTGTATTGGTTGCCGTCGGAGCCAGCGTCTTGTTGGTTCAGTAACCTCCCCACTATCCACTTCCTGCGGTGTGCATCCTACAATAGGCCAAACACAAATCTAAAGCTGTGAATTCAATTAAATATTTACTGGTTATAGTTACGAATAACTTGAATTAGAACGGTCACATAGATAATGTTTTGGGGAAAGCAAACCAATGACTGCGATTTATTGGCAGAACATTTAGAAAATGCATCAGGTCTACTTCAGAGACTGCTTACACCACGCTTGTCCGCACTCCTCTGGAGTAGTGCTGTGCGGTGTGGGATCTGCATCAAATGGGACTGACTGAGGACATCGAAAACGTTCAAAGACCGTCAGTTCGTTTTGTAATAGGGGAGAGACTGCCACGGACATGATACATGAATTGGGGTGGCAATCACTAAAACAACGCCGGTTTTAGTGGAACCTTCTCGTGAATTTTCGATCACCAACTTTCTCCTCCGATATTCTGTTGGTGCTCACATACACAGGAATAAATGATCATCACGATAAAATAAGAGAAATTAGAGCTCGCACAGGAAGATTTGAGTGCTCGTTTTTCTCGCGTGCCGTTCGATAGTGGAACGGTAGTCAATGAACCAGCTGCCAGGCACTTAATTGTGAATTGCATAGAATCGTGTAGATATAGATGAAAGTTGTATGGTGTGAATCTGGGCAGCAGGGTGGATGAGGAAGAAGAGTCCAATGAAGTTTTGTGAGCTCTTCTCTGGTGCACAGACTTGTGCGAGACCTTTCGCTGTCATGAAGAATGAAAAGTTTGTTTGCATTTTTGTGGCGACAAACATGCTGAAGTCGTTTCTTCAGTTTCCTGAGGACAGCACAGTACATTTTAGAGTTGAGCGTTGGACCATGAGGGAGAACATCAAACAGAGTAACCCCGTCTGAGTCCGAGAAGACAGTCGCCATCACTATACTGGCTGACGGCGAGTTTTTTCTTCAGAGAAGAAGTGCTGTGGCGCGACTCTGTGGGTTGCCGTTTTGTTTCCGGATCGAAGTGATGAACCCATGTTTCATCACCTGTGATGATGCTTGACAAGAAACTGTCACCGTCAGCCTCGTAACGCGCATGAAATTCCGCACAGATGGTCTTTCGTCGCTCTTTATGTGCTTCTGTTAAGCGGCGACGGACCCTGCGGGCACATACCTGATGGACAAGTGTCTCCATGCCCGAAGCTGGATTCGAACCTGCGACGGGAGCGGTCACGCGCTTCCAGACTGTAGCACCTAGAACCGCTGGGTCAGATCCGTCTCTCACCCCGAATGAGAGTGTGTGCACTGTTCAACATTGCAGGAATCGCAGCTGTGTGTGGCCAGCTGTCACGC
This sequence comes from Schistocerca piceifrons, assembly GCF_021461385.2. Taxonomy (NCBI): domain Eukaryota; kingdom Metazoa; phylum Arthropoda; class Insecta; order Orthoptera; family Acrididae; genus Schistocerca; species Schistocerca piceifrons. Next base: position 88,996,971 of record NC_060141.1, read on the forward strand.
ACGAGATCAGACAGGTTTTGAGCGATATTGTTGCGATTATGACAGATGCCTCACCCGAAGACTCACCGTGCTTTTGTTTACTGCCATGTCTCCGTGGACACTCTGCAAGCGCCTGTGAATAACTGCGATGTTCTGGTTTTCCGGCAAAAGAAACTCAATGGCTCTCTGCCTGGTACATACCAATGTTACAGACGCCATTTTGAAGGCTTTGTATAGCCCTGCCACCTATCGGAACTTCATGGAACTATAGGTGCTGAAGCGGATTTATTGCACGATCTCCGACAACAAATTCCACATTTTTCAACCGAAATCAGCAGAGAAAAAAAAGGGTTCCATTAGTTATTTAATGACCCTCGTATCGTATATTGACAGGTACCAAATTCTACAAATCGAAACGACAGAAGAAGTTGTGGAGCCTCAACTCGATATTTGCATAAAGGAACGAGAACTTCATACGCCTTTAATTTAGCGTTGATCATGCCAGAATTTAATTTCTTAGTGTCTTTAATTCTATCTAAGGCGGCTTGATTATTTATTATTACAGACTTCTTTAAACGTGAGAGTATGTGCAAGTCTCATGGAATATAACGTCGATGTTGTGTACATAAAATTCCTCGGCTTTTCCGTTGTCAAAGCATATTTGTGGGCCGGTGTAGTGTTCTAAAGATGTGTTCTAAAGATTTTCTCTTTCTTTTTCTTTTTGAATGACAGCCTTTACCCGTGTAGGTTTTGATACTATTCGGTCAGATACCTGCATACTATTTAGCAGTTATTGTCTTACAACGTAATCCACATTCAGAATCGCTTCTGCGTCCCATAAAATACTAGCGTCCCCTTTCTGGCAGATAAGATCTGCTTTACCGTTATCATCTGTTTTGACCGCTGCTTCATTTCGGACATGAAGTAATAGGCCCAAGTATCAATCCACAGTAACTAATCCGATTATAGCCCCGAAAATTTACCTACTTGATACATTTTCTCTGTTTTCAGTGAGTGACATTTGAAGGTTCATACTGATAAGCCTGTCGACCGATCAGACGGGAATCTTCAGATCTTCGTAACACGTATTAACCTGGTCGTCTCCGCGGATCTAATCCATCCAGTGCTCTTGAAAGGGTGTTTCTCTCACGAAATCCCTTCTAGTGCCGAGTTAGCTTCTCCTGGCTACATTTCACATGCACGACTAACAATAAGTAGTTTATTCTGTAAGTGAAACAATTCCTAAACAGCGTTCTCGCATGTTACACCTTCACTACACCATTTCGTACTTTTGGCCTTTTAAGCTGTGATCTGTCACTTAACTCCTAAGCTACCGATTACTTTCATCATTTGTTAAACACTATAACAAAAATAAAACCAATGCTTCTTACATCATTGACAACTATAAGCTTCTGGAAACCTGTACAATTTTTAAAAAATATTTTAAACTGATATCTCGCTGTAAAACATCGGGTATTGATTTAAGTGTCAGGAAGTCGTTTCTGAAAGTATTTGTATGGAGTGTAGCCATGTATGGAAGTGAAACATGGACGATAAATAGTTTGGACAAGTAGAGAATAGAAGCTTTCGAAATGTGGTGCTACAGAAGAATGCTGAAGATTAGATGGGTAGATCACGTAACTAATGATGAGGTATTGAATAGAATTGGGGAGAAGAGGAGTTTGTGGCACAACTTGACAAGAAGAAGGGAGCGGTTGGTAGGACATGTTCTGAGGCATCAAGGGATCACAAATTTAGCATTGGAGGGCAGCGTGGAGGGTAAAAATCGTAGAGGGAGACCAAGAGATGAATACACTAAACAGATTCAGAAGGATGTAGGTTGCAGTAGGTACTGGGAGATGAAGAACCTTGCACAGGATAGAGTAGATGGAGAGCTGCATCAAAACAGTCTCAGGACTGAAGACTACAACAACAACAACAACAACAGCATCTCGCTGTAACTGTTAGAACACACACGGTGAGTGTTCATTGTCAAAGGGATCGTCAGGAGGACCCCACGCAAATATGACGGCGCCGCTCTTGTCCTCCATATACGCAAACCATCTGACTGGTAGGGTGGGGAGCAGTCCGCAACTGTTTGCTTTTGACGCAGCAGAGTAAGAGAAAGTATCGTCTTTGAGTGACTCTAGGAGGATACGGCGCGATTTGGATAGAATTTCTATTTTTGTTATCAATAGCAGCTCCCTCCAAATATGTAAAAATAGAAATTGATGAAGATGAGTGGCAGTGGTCTTCTGCCTGATGCAGTTACGCCGAATAAATATCTACGAGTAACGTTACAAAGCGTTGTAATGGAACGAGCACGTCAGGCCTGTTGCATAGAAGGCGAATGGTCGTCTTCGATCTATTGGGAGAATCCTAGGAAGGCCATCTATAAAGGAGACAGTGTAGAGAACCATTACGATCCGTTCTTCAGCAATGCTCGAGTGCTCGGGATCTGCACAAGTAAGATTAAAAGAAGACATCGAAACAATTCAGAAACATGCAGCTAGATTCGTTCCCGTTAGACGCATCGTGAACTCAAATGAGAATCTTTGGAGAGAAGAAGACGTTCTTATTGGTGAAACACTATTGCTACAGAACGAACCTCCTGCCAGCAAAGTACACTGAAGCGTCAAAGAAACTGGTACAGACATGCGTGTTCCAACACAGGATAAGTAAACAGCCAGAATACGGCGCTACGGTCGGCAATGCCTGTATAAGACAACAAGTGTCTGGCGCAGTTGTTAGATCGATTATTGCTGCTACAATAGCACGTTATCAAGATTTAAGTGAGTTTGAACGTAGTTGTAGTCGGCGCACGAGTGATGAGACACAGCATTTCCGAGGTAGCAAGGAAGTGGAGATTTTCTTATACGACCATTTCACGAGTGTACTGTGACTATCAGGAATCCGATAAAACTCGAATCTCCGACATCGCTGTGGCCGGAAAAAGATCCTGCAAGAAAGGGGTCAACGACGACTGTAGAGAATCGTTCAGCGTGACAGAAGAGCAACCCTTCCGCAAATCGCTGAAGATTTCAGTGCTGGGCCATCAACAAGCGTCAGCGTGCGAACCATTCAACGAAACATCATCGATATGGGCTTTCGTAGCTGAAGGACCACTCGTGTACCCATGATGACTTCACAACACAAAGCCTTACGCCTCGTCTAGGCCCGTCAACAACGATATTGGACTGTTGTTGACTGTAAACATTTTGCCTGGTCGGACGAGTCTCGATTCTAATTGTACTGAGAGGATGGACGTGTAGGGGTATGGAGACAATCTCATGAATCCATGGACCATGCATGTGAGCAGGGGACTTTTGAAGCTGGTGGAAGCTCTGTAATCGTGTGGGTCGCGTGCAGTTGGTGTGATATAGGATCCTGATACGTCTACATACGACTCTGACAGGTGATACGTACGTAAGCATCCTGTCTGATCACCTGCATCCATTCATGTCCATTGTTCATTCCGGCGGACTTGGGAAACTCCAGCAGGACAATGCGACACCTCACACGTCCAGAATTGCTACAGAGTGGTTTTGGGAACACTCTTCTTAGTTTAAACTCTCCGCTGGTCACTAAACTCCCCAAACATGAACATTACTGAACATAGATGGGATACCTTGCAAGGTGCTGATCATAAGAGATCTCAACCCCCTCGTACTCTTAGGGATTTACGGACAGCCCTGCAGGATTCATGGTGTCAGTTCCCCTCAGCACTTCTTCAGACATTAGTCGAGTCCATGCCACGTCGTATTGCGGCACTTCTGCGTGCTCGCGGGGCCCTACACGATATTAGGCATGTGTCCTAGTTTCTTTAGCAGGTTACCTTCCATTAGGAAAGTGGGTGCACTCAGCGACTGTTATGTGATTTATAAATTATAGAGCGCAGCTATCAGTCGTCCTTTTTTTTTTTTTTTTTGCAGGTTTTATTACGCAAATCCAGATTTCGGCTAGTGCCTAGCCATTATCACTGCACTATTTTCTAATCTTGATGCATGTTAGTTCCCTGTTGTTCGGGCGTCAGGCACAGTTCTTTGAATATAAGTAAATCTCGCGTAAAGACCGCGAGGACAAGAGAACAGAAATTCGGGCTCGAACGGAAGCGTGTTGTTTTTGTTGAGGTTTCTGGACAGATGACAATTTTGATACAGGTCTCCATACTACTCTATTCCGTCCAAAACTCTTCATACCCGAGTGATTACTGCAACTTACGTCCTTCTGAATCTGGTTACTGTATTCATATTTTACTTTCTCACTTCGATTTTTATCCTGCACCCTTCCCTCCAGTACTAAATTAGTTACCCTTTTATGTCTCAGAACGTGTCCTGTCAACCGATTCTATCCAACAGTTAGGTTTGGCCCCAAACTTCTTTGTTCCCTAGTTATATTCAGTCCCTTCTCATTAGTTACGATGTATTGATATAATCCTCAACATTCTCCTGTAGCAAAAAATGGCTCTGAGCACTATGGGACTTAACTTCTGAGGTCATCAGTCCCCTAGAACTACTTAAACCTAACTAACCTAAGGACATCACACACATCCATGCCCGAGGCAGGATTCGAACCTGCGACCGTCGCGGCCACTCTGGCCGGCCTCCTGTACCACTACATTTCAAAAGCTTATATTGACTTTTTGTCTAAATTGTTTATCGTCCATGTTTCACTTCCGTATATTGGTAAACTCCGTTCAAATACTTTATGAAAAGTTTTGCCAACACTTAAGTCTATATTCGATGTTAACAGATTTCGCTTCTTCAGATATTCTCTTCTTGCCATTGCCAGTCTACGTATTGTATTCTCTCTACTCCAGCTATCGTCAGTTATTTCGCTGCCAAAATAGCAAAACTCATCCGCTACTTTTTCTTTTTTCCTAATCGAATTCCCTTAGCATCAGCTGATTTAATTCGACTCCGCCCCTGGTAGCTGAGTGGTCTGCCGGCACGGTAGTTCAGCGTATTCGGTCAGCGGGTTAGCTACCCTCTGTAACAAAAAAAAAAAAACTGAGTGAATAGGTAAATAAAGAACCTAAACGAATGACATTGGACATCCGCCCCGAACAAATTGAACGAACACTATAGAACAAAAATAAGATCACTAAAATAAAGTGGTCTGCGCGACGGAATGTCATACCTAACGGCCCGGGTTCGATTCCCGGCTGGGTCAGAGATTTTCTTCGCTCAGACACTGGGTATTGTGTTGTCATTATCATCAACATTTCATCCCCATCGACAAGCGAGTCGCTGCAGTAGCGACAATTTGAAACGCTTGAACCAGGCTAACGGTCTACCCGCCGGGAGGCCCTAGCCACACGGCAATTATTTTTATCTAATTACAGTATATTCCACTGTCCTCATTTTATTTCTGTTGATGTTCATCTTATATCCTCCCTTCAAGACAATGTCCCTTCCGTTCAACTCTTCTTCCAAGTCCTTTACTGTCTCTGACAGAAATACAATGTCTTTGGCGAACCTCAAAGTTTCTGCATTTTCTTCCTGAACTGTAATTACGACTCCAAATTTTTCTATGGTTTCCCTTAGTGCTTGCTCAGTGTACAGATTGAGTAGCATCAGGAGTAGACTACCACCCTGTCTCAATCCCTTCTCAACCACTGCTTCCCTTTCATGTCCCTCGAGTCTTATAACTGCCGTCTTGTTTCTGCGTAAGTTGTAAATAGCCCCCGTATTTTACCCCTGCGAACTTTAGAATTTGGGAAAGAGAATTCCTGTCAGCATTTTCAAAAGCTTTCTACATGTCTACAAATACTATAAACTTAGGTTTGCCTTTCCTTAACATACCTTCTAAGATAAATCGTAGCGTCAGTGTATCCTCACGCGTTCCTACATTTCTCTAGAACCTAAACTGATCTTCCCCTTCTACCAATTTTTCTATTCTTCTGTAAAGAATTCTGGTTAGTACTTTGCACAGAAGCATATACACTGTCACATACACATTATGGCCACCTACCTAATGGCCTGTACGTCCATCTTTGGACGGATAATAGCTGCGACACGTCGTGGCATGGAAGCAATGAGGCCTTGGTAGGTCTCTGGAATGAGCTGGTACCACATCCGCACACACAAGTCACATAATTCTTGTAAATTCTTGGGAGGAGAGCTATGAGCCCTGAAGCCACGTTCAGTCACATTCCACATGTGTTCGATTACACAGGCCTGGCGAGTTAGAGGAGGGCAGCATATCAATTGGAACTCGCCACTGTGTTCCTCGAACCGCTCCATCACACTCCTGGCCTCGTGACCTGGCGAATTATGTTGTTGAAAAGTGCCACTGCCGTCGGGAAACCTGATCGTCATGAAGGAGTGTACGTGGTCTGCAACTAGTGTACTATAACTTTCATGGATGCCCACGTAAATGTTCCCCAGAGCATAGTGGGGCCGCCGCCAACTTGTCTATGTCCCATAGTACAGGTATCAAGGAGCCGTTTGCCTGGAAGACGACCCATCGGCACGATGAATAAATTATCGGGGTTCATCAAATCATGCAACACTCTACCATTGCGCCAATGTCCAGGACCGATGGTCACGTGTCCATTTCAGTCATAGTTGCCGAAGTCGTGGTGTTAACACTGGCACTTGCATGTATCGTCGGCTGCAGAGGTCCATCGTTAAGAGTGTTCGGTGCACTCTTTTCAGACAGACTTGTACTCTGCCCAGTATTAAATCCTGGTGTTAGTTGCCCATCTTGTTTACCAGTCTGCCCAGCCTACAACGTCCGACATTTGTAATGAATAGTGGCCGTCCTACCCCATGACATGAGGACGTGGTTTCACCTTGGTTTCGCCAAGTGTCGAAGAGACTCAACGAAGCAATCTTCGAACATCCGACAAATCCTGCAGTTTCCCAAATGCTCGTGCCGAGCCTCTGAGCCATCACAAGCTGTCGTCTGTCAAATTTACATAGACCGCGCTCCTTCGCTATTCTACACACGGACAGCACTCTCATTGATACTACGTGCACCGTCCGTGTGTCTGACTAGCAGTCATTCCTCGCCAGGTGACGCTGCTGTCACCTGGACAGGTTTATATCGACAGTAGGCCATAATGTTCTGGCTGATCAGTGAAGAGTCGTTTCTCCCTCGCTCCATTTTCTAGTGAAACAGGAAAAGGGAATGGCTAGCTGTGCTCCGTAAGGTAGCTTACGGAATATGTATATAGATGTAGGTACAGTATTAAATTAAAGGCTTGTGAAGTTCTAGCTCCTTTCTGTAAATATCGTGTTGAGACTCCACAGGTTTTTCTGCCGTTTATTATATTTTATTATTTACACGTCAAGTTCAGTAGGACCAAATTAAGGAGGAAATCTCCAAGGTCATGGAACGTGTCAGTGCGTGAAATTACAACATGAAAGTAATAAGAGTTAAAAAATGTTTATGAAGCCGAAAAAAGTTAGTCCATAAGTTTAAGTCAACGCAATCAACGATAAAATAAGAATCAGCTTAATTTTTCAAGGAACTCCTCGACGGAATATAAGGAGTGACGCATGAGGGAACTCTTCAGTTTCGATTGGTGGAACTTGGCATCTGTCAATATATGATACGAGGGGCACTAAATAACGAATACAACACATTTTTTCTCGGCTAATTTCGGTTGAAAAATGTGGAATTTGCTGTGGGAGATCGTGGAATAAATCCACTTCAGCACCTATAGTTCCATGAAGTTCCTTCGAGGAACACAGCTAGGCAAATAGCGCAATCGTCATGAACACCTAATACTGATATATGTTATTCCTGTTAAGTGGGAAACGGAGAATAAAATTCTTCCGCCAGTAGCTGTAAAACGTCATCTGATTTGTCCTACCCCATAAATTTTCAGCAAATCGGTACATTGCTCAAGGAAACTTTTTTTACAGGCGAAAAATATTCAAAATCTATGTTAGTGTGCATCGGCTGGCGTCGTTATTCACACGTAACTGATCTGCAGAGGGGCTATGGTGCAAAGGAATCGTATTAACAGCTAGTGCCCTAGATGGTTCTTTTAATAAGTTATAACACAGTTCCACGCATTGAAATACGAGATCATCATATGATAAACATTGGAAATTACACGCAGCTTCTGCTAACCCATTTCAAAGGACGACGGATCTGAGTTTCTGAGAAACTATCTGCCACCTAGTAGCGAATTACTACTCACTGCTGTCCCAGGGAACGTCTGGGCTATGGCGACTGGGGACCTGCACTCGTGCAGGTTCCTCTTGGAACGAAGTATTGGATGTCTAGTGGCTTTACAGGGTACGAATGAAAGAGAGACAGCGCGAACGGCAGTGGCCGGTGTCTATGGAGCTTTGAAATACGATACAGCTGGCACCTTTGTCAGCCAAATGTATTGCCGCGGCGGGAATGGGTGGCTGTATATCGCTGGGAATGGACCGCTGATGCATATCTGTCACGGCCGAGTGATGAACGTACCATTTCGTTGCAGTGTGTGGCCGTTAGAGAGAATGTACGTCATGTAACATAGGCTTAATGAGAGGATACCTACATTACATTCCTATTTTTTTCTTTCACCGCTAGACGTCTCTAATAAATTGCTCCTGTAACTGATACGACAGATTTTTGTGAAACTATTACAAAATAACGAGACAATCTCGCTCTAAAAGTAGTCTCATGGGGTGAACCAGTGCAGTTCACGCTATACATTGACTTCGCCAATACTACAAAGTTGTTACCTCATGTCTTTCACAGTTGAGGAAATTCTAACCTTTGAAACTACTAGGACTATCGACAAAGTATGAGCCCTATTCACTGTCTTAGAAATAGCTCTTAATTTAAAGAAACAAAAACTGTGTACTTCACAAAACGTAAAGGCGTGGTATTCCCTTGTTAAGCAGATTGTTGATACACAACTAGAGTCACTCCTGTCGAAAAAATGTTTAGGAGTAACAAGATGTAGACGTGTAAAGTGCAACGATCGCCTAAGCTCAGCTGTAGGTAAAGGAAATGGCAGGTTGCGGTTCATTGGAGGGAAGCTGGGAACCTGCAGTTTCTACAAATTAAACTGCCTGAAAAATCCTTCAGTATCTTGTACTAAAATACTGCTCAACTTTACTGGGTCCATATCAAGTCACATCGAGATTACACAAAGAAGGGCGACTTGAAAACTCAAAGACTTCTTTCGCTGGCGAGAGACAGTTACAGAAATACCGAAAAAAAATTGGAAGAAAGCCGCAGTGCATCTCCCAAAATCCTCCTTAAAAATACGTCAATAATCACGACCTCTGGTACAGAGCCGAATGCAGGGTCTGAGTCGGAGGCTCAGACGGTTTTGCGACCGTGTAGGCTGCAGATTCCTCGACTTGCGCCAAAGGCTGGTTGGGTTTCGGGTTCCGCTGAATAGGTCAGGTGTCCACTATACACAGGAGGCGACTACAAGGGTAGCAGGGGCTGTGTGGCGTGGACTGGGCGGTTTTTTAGGTTAGAGGGTCTCGGGAAAACACAAGAAGGGCTTCGGTAACAAAGGGTGCAGGCTGAACACAGGAAAAACGTAGATACAGGAACCATTGGTATAACAGTTGTAAATTGTCGTAGCTGTGTTGGGAAAGTACCAGAGCTCCAAGCGCTAATAGAAAGCACTGATGCTCAAATCTTTATAGGCACTGAAAGCTTGCTAAAGCCGGGTACAAGCTCAGCCGAAGTTTTTGCGAAGAACCTAGCGGTGTTCCGAAAGGATAGGCGGAGGCGTGTTTCTTGCTGTCAAAAATAGTTTACCTTGTTGCGAAATTGAAGTAGATACTTCCTGTGAGTTAGTTGGGTAGAGGTCATTGTTGGCAACCGGAATAAAATAATAATTGGATCCTTTTACCGACTTCCCAATACAGATGATACAGTTGCTGAAAGGTTTAAAGAAAACTTGAGTTTGATTTCAAACACGTACCCGAAACATACGATAATAGTTGGTGGAGATTTTAATTTACCCTCGATATGTTGGCGAAAATACATGTTTAATTCCGGAGATACGCATAAAATATCATCCGAAATTGTGCTAAACGCATCCTCTGAAAATTATCTCGAGCAGTTAGTTCAGGAGCGCAAGCGAATAGAAAACGGTTGTGAAAACACACATGACCTCTTAGCAACAAATAATCCTGAGTTAATAACGAGCATCAAAACTGATTCAGGGATTAGTGAACTCAGGGCTGTCGTAAAACGATTGAATATCGTAATCCCCAAATCCTCGAAAAATAAGCGAAAAATATACCAATTCAAAAAAGCAGTTAAAAATTCACTTGACGCCTTCCTAAGATACTATCTCCACTCATTCCAAATTAATAATATAAGTGTAGAACAGATGTGGCTTAAATTCAAAGAAATAGTATCGGCAGCAATTGAGAGATTTATACGAAATAAATAAACAAAAGAAGGAGCTGATCGTCATTGGTACACAAAACGGGTTAGAAAACTGTTGCAGAAACAAACATGCCAAATTTAAACAGACGCAAAATCCCCAAGATTGGCGATCTTTTACAGAAGCTCTAAATTTAGGGCGGACTTCTATGCGAGATGCCTATAACAGTTTCCACAACGAAACTTTGTCTCGAAACCTGGCAGAAAATCTAAAGAGATTCTGGTCGTATGTGAAGTATGTTAGCCGCAAGAAACAATCAATGCCCTCTCTGCTCGATAGCAATGGAGATACCATCGAAGACAGTAATGCCAAAGCAAAGTTACTAAACACACCTTCCGCAATGCCTTCACAAAAGAAGACGAAGTAAATATTCCAGAATTCGAATCGAGAACAGCTGCCAACATGAGAAACGTAGAAGTAAATATCCTCGGAGTAGTGAAGCAGCTTAAATCATTTAATAAAAGCAAGTCTTCTTGTCCAGACTGTATACCAGTTAGGTTCCTTCGGAGTATGCTGATGCATTAACTCTATACTTAACAATCATATACAACCGTTCGTTCGACGAAAGATCCGTACCCAAAGACTAGAAGTTGCACAGGTCACACCAATATTCAAGAAAGTTAGTAGGAGTAATCCACTAAATTACAGGTCCATATCGTTAACGTCGATATGCAGCCGGATTTTAGAACATATATTGTGTTCCAACATAATGAATTACCTCGAAGAAAATGGTCTGTTGACATACAGTCAACATGGGTTTAGAAAACATCGTTCCTGTGAAACGCAACTAGCTCTTTATTCACATGAATTGCTGTTGACAAGGGATTTCAGATCGATTCCGTATTTCTGGATTTCCAGAAAGCTTTTGACACTGTACCACACAAGCTGCTCGTAGTAAAATTGTGTGCTTGTGGAATATCATCTCAGTTATGTGAATGGATCTGTGATTTCGTCGGACAGGTCACTGTTCGTTGTAACCGACGGAAAGTCATCGAGTAAAACAGAAGTGATTTCTGGCGTTCCCCAAGGTAGTGTCATAGGCCCTTTGCTGTTCCTTATTTATATGAACGAATTGGGAGACAATCTGAGCAGCCGTCTTCGGTTGTTTGCAGATGTCGCTGTCGTTTATCGACTAATAAAGTCATCAGAAGATCAAAACAAACTGCAAAACGATTTAGAAGAAATATCGGAATGGTGCGAAAAGTGGCAGTTTACCTTAAATAACGGAAAGTGTGTCACCCACATGAGTGCTAAAAGGAACGCGTTAAACTTCGGTTACACGATAAATCAGTCTAATCTAAAAGCTGTAAATTCAACTAAATACCTAGGTATTACAGTTACGAACAGTTTAAATTGGGAGGAACACACAGAAAATGTTGTGGGGGAGGCTAACCAAAGACTGCGTTTTATTGGCAGGACACTTAGAAAATGTAACAGATCTACTAAGGAGACTACCTGCACTACGCATGTCCGTCCACTTTTAGAATACTGTTGCGCGGTGTGGGATCCTTACCAGATAGGACTGACTGAGTACATCTAAAACGTCCAAAGAAAGGCAGCACGTTTTGTATTATCGCGAAATATAGGAGAGTTGCTGTTGTTGTGGTCTTCAGTCCAGAGACTGGTTTGATGCAGCTCTCCATGCTACTCTATCCTCTGCAAGCTTCTTCATCTCCCAGTGTTTACTGCAACCTACATTCTTCTGAATCTGCTTAGTGTATTCACCTTTTGGTCTCCCTGTACTATTTTTACCCTCCACGCTGCCCTCCAATGCTAAATTTGTGATCCCTTGATAACTCAGAACATGTACTAACTTTAACCTATCCATTTCCCTTTTTAAATTTTCTAACCTACCTGCCCGATTAAGGGATCTGACACTCCACGCTCCGATCCGTAGAACGCCAGTTTTCTTTCTCCTGATACCGACGTCCTTTTGAGTAGTCCCCTCCTGGAGATCCGAATGGGGGACTATTTTACCTCCAGAATATTTTACCCAAGAGGACGCCATCATCATTTAACCATACAGTAAAGCTGCATGCCCTCGGGAAAAATTACGGCTGTAGTTTCCCCTTGCTTTCAGCCGTTCGCAGTACCAGCACAGAAAGGCCGTTTTGATTAGTGTTACAAGGCCAGATCAGTCAATCATCCAGACTGTTGCCCCTGCAACTACTGAAAAGGCTGCTGCCCCTCTTCAGGAACCACACGTTTGTCTGGACTCTCAACAGATACCCCTCCGTTGTGGGTGCATTTACGGTACGGCCATCTGTATCGCTGAGGCACGCAAGATGCAAGGTCCATGGTTCATTGGGGGGGGGGGGGGGGGCACCGAAATGATAAGGATTTTGGATGGGCATCATTAAAAGAAGGCGTTTTTCGTTGCGACGGAATCTTCTCACGAAATTCCAATCACCAACTTTCTCCTACGAATGCGAAAATATTTTGTTGATACCGACTTACAAAGGGAGGAACGATCACCAAGATAAAATAAGGAAAATCAGATCTCGTACGGAAAGATATAGGTGTTCATTCTTCCCGCGCGCTATACGAGATTGGAATAATAGAGAATTGTGAAGGTGGTTCGATGAACCCTCTGCCAGGCACTTAAATGTGATTTGCAGAGTATCCATGTAGATGTAGATGAATTTCCTCATGCTTCTACATAACTATAGCAGATATAAAATCAGGCAAATAACAACTCGCGCGGAGTAGTACAAGCAGTCTTTCATGCATAAATGGCATGAGTGGTAATCTAAATACACTGTCCTAAAAGAAAACTCCTGCAGAAAATATTTCATGCACCTTAACTTAGGCAACCCAACTTACATCTTCCGCAACAGGGACACTGCAGGTCTTACGAGTGCCACCAACCATCTCTGGCGGGGAGCAATCAGACGAGCTTCGTAATTCTTAACCACACGTTTAAATGCATGCAAGCTCTCGATAGCACACGACAAAGTTACAACCTTTAGTGGGTACCTTCTCATTGACATACTGATTTCCCGTGGGCCCTGCAAGCAGCCGAGTATTCACGAAGTATGGCGAACGAGGTGACTAGTTTCTTTAAAATCAGTACGGCCATTAGAATGTTGTTTATTTACAGTGTTACATTTACTCTTACGCAATCATGATTTCGGCTTCAGAGTGCCATTATCAAGTGTTTTAAGTGTTATAAATTGCCTAAGATGGCATACTGTCGTATTAAAATACGCTATTGGATATATTGTCTAAGAGTCGATATTTCTGGCCGAGCCTACTGCTTTGTTTCATTACTGAGATGGTGCATTAATCCTACAGGATTTACCCACTAACTTTCTATTTGTTTATAATTCTCTTTCACTAACTTCTTTAATGAAAAGTGTTTAGTGGTAAGTTTTGCGTTGAATGTATGAGCTTTAGAGCAAAGTTACAAGGCCGGCCCCTTCTGAAAAAAAAACGCGTCAAGCTAACAAATTTGGTAGTGCATTGTGCGCTCACCATTAGTGCCATATAAACACCGACGGTGTTCTTGTAACATCACTACTGCAACTGGTTATTCTAGTCTATGCATGACAGAGACGTCCATTCTGCAAAGCTCTTTCGTGTGATGAAGCATAGCTGCATTTCTTGTGGTTCGTCAACTCGCAGAGCAATCGAGACTGGAATTTCGAAAATCCTCGTCATAGCCTGGACACGACGCGAAAACGCCAACTATTGAACAGATCTTTTTGCAGAAAACCATAACTTCTGTTAGACAGGTGAACGATATACTGCAACATTTTTCAGACAACCAATAGCTAACGACAGACTGTGTCTGCGGTTATTTCAAGTAGTACAGTGCAAGAGAACACATCGTCAATGCATGTATGACTGCATTACAAGGCTTTTCGCATGACAAGAACTTATATTGCGATCGTGTCCCATCTGACTCCATACACAGCGATCGCAGGCCTCAGGTGATTTTTGAGAGAGCCAAGTCCTCCGAAACAAGGTCGACTTAAGTTATTGAACGAACATCTAGAAATCGCTTACTATAAAGTAACGATATCTGACCTACAGACAAATTTTCATTAGACATGTTAGCACAGAATATTGCGTTATGGTGAGAACATCCCTTCAGGGATTAAGTAGGCTTTCACACCCTTAAATTCTTGAAAGCTTCTTAACGCTAACGAAATAGCTGGCAAAATAGCTGACTTAGACGGTGGTGTAAGAGAGCAAGAGGATACTGTGAAATTCTCGCGTGGACGCATGCGCTGTAGGTTAGGGACTTTTCCAGGTTAATTTGAGGTTCTTTTATAGTTTCATAGACCGCACGTGCCTCGTAACAAACTGTCCGTCTCGACCTCCCCCACATCACTGTGGCATGTTGTAAAGAATTATCGGTAGCACCGTGCATATATAAAAAAAAAGAAAAGAACGCTAGCTGTATTATCAAGACAGGCGACATGCACATTAGTAATGTGGCCTGTCTATAACCCAGGCAACTGACACGAAGCTGGAAAAATACATGTTGGCTCGGAAGTTAAGTCTTGTTCGGACTCTATAGAAGCTTGAATACTGTCGGGTAAATGCACGGGTTTTATTTCGATCGACTATCTGCAGCGCAGTTGCAACTTGTCGCAAATGGTACGATCACGTTCCTGCCCATTTGATCTAATATAAAATCCTCGTGTTTCCTGCCAACCGAGTTCGGCGAAAAATACAAAGTTTTGATGAGATCGATGTCTGCAATCTTCTGGCTAAGTTTCTAGATTATGTCTGATTCCTGTTTTACAGCTACCGCTGCGAAACGAGTTTGCCGCTTCTCCCACGCGGAAGGAGGAGGTGGGCGTGAATCTCATTCAGACACCCTATCACCGCACTCTCTTGCCTGTCAAACTAAGAACTTTATATCCTTGCAAATGGATCTCATTTCCAACTAAGCGAAGAGTAAAATAACTCAGCCATAGTCCGATGTGCGAAACAACTGTTTCTAGTGTCTCCAGTGGTAACAGCTTATTAATCTAGAAACCCAAACAAATAGTATAATTTTTCTATTTTCTCTTTGTTCTCTGTTTGGTTTTTAGTACAACTTACAGCTACCATTAATACAAAAATTTTAAATACAAAATAATGTTACTGTTATTCTATCGAAACCCGATTAAAATGTTTTTGTATAAATATGTCCATGTTTCTGAACGGTTCTAATGCGAAATAGCATGTCTAAAATCTCCCAAACATAATTTTCATTTATTCGCTATGTACATCACATTCTCCAAGATGGAGGTTGCAGACAGCAAGTATTACTGAGGCCAGATCGTGTCACTATCGTCTAATCGAGTATAAATCTGTCGTATCTATCCTGTGCAAGCTCCTTCATCTCCCAGTAGCTACTGCAACCTACATCCTTCTGAATCTGCTTAGTGTATTCATCTCATGGTCTCCCTCTACGATTTTTACACTCCAAGCTGCCCTCCAATTCTAAATTTCTGATCCCTTGATGCCTCAGGACATGTCCTGCCAACCGATCCCTTCTTCTAGTCAAGTTGTGCCACAAACTTCTCTTCTCACCAATCCTATTCAATACCCCCTCATTAGTTACGTGATCTACCCACCTAATCTTCAACATTTTTCTGTAGCACCACATTTCGAAAGCTTCTATTCTCTTCTTGTCTAAACTATTTACTGTCCACGTTTCACTTCCATACATGGCTACACTCCATACGAATACTTTCAGAAACAACTTCCTGACACTGAAATCTATACTCGATGTCAACAAATTTCTCTTCTTCAGAAACGCTCTCCTTGCCATTGCCAGTCTACATTTTATATCCTCTCTACTTCAACCATCATCAGTTATTTTGCTCCCCAAATAGCAAAACTCCTTTACTACTTTAAGTGTCTCATTTCCTAATCTAATTCCCTCAGCATCACCCGACTTAATTCGACTACATTCTATTATCCTCGTTTTACTTTTGTTGATGTTCATCTTATATCCTCCTTTCAAGACACTGTCCATTCCGTTCAACTGCTCTTCCAAGTCCTTTGCTGTCTCTGACAGAATTACAATGTCATCGGCGAACCTCGAAGTTTTTATTTCTTCTCGCTGAATTTTAATACCTACTCCAAATTTTTCTTTTGTTTCCTTTACTGCTTGCTCAATATACAGATTAAATAACATCGGGGAGAGGCTACAACCCTGTCTCACTCCCTTCCCAACCACTGCTTCCCTTTCATGTCCCTCGACTCTTATAACTGCTATCTGGTTTCTGTACAAATTGTAAATAGCCTTTTGCTCCCTGTATTTTACCTCTACCACGTTTAGAATTTGAAAGAGAGTATTCCAGTCAACATTGTCAAAAGCTTTCTCTAAGTCTACAAATGCTAGAAACGTAGGTTTGCCTTTCCTTAATTTTTCTTCTAAGATAAGTCGTAAGGTCAGTATTGCCTCACGTGTTCCAACATTTCTACGGAATCCAAACTGATCTTCCACGAGGTCGGCTTCTACCAGTTTTTCCATTCGTCTGTAAATAATTCGCGTTAGTATTTTGCAGCTGTGGCATATTAAACTGATAGTATCTCCCATTTCATCTTCATCTACCTCCTCTTCCATTTCCATAATATTGTCCTCAAGTACATCGCCCTTGTATAGACCCTCTATATACTCCTTCCACCTTTCTGCTTTCCCTTCTTTGCTTAGAACTGGGTTTCCATCTGAGGTCTTGATATTCATACAAGTCGTTCTCTTTTCTCCAAAGGTCTCTTTAATTTTCCTGTAGGCAGTATCTATCTTATCCCTAGTGAGACAGGCCTCTACATCCTTACATTTGTCCTCTAGCCATTCCTGCTTAGCCATTTTGCACTTCCTGTCTATCTCATTTTTGAAGCGTTTGTATTCCTTTTTGCCTGCTTCATTTACTGCATTTTTATATTTTCTCCTTTCATCAATTAAATTCAATATTTCTTCTGTTACCCAAGGATTTGTACTAGCCCTCATCTTTTTACCTACTTGATCCTCTGCTGCCTTCACTACTTCATCCCTCAGAGCTACCCATTCGTCTTCTACTGTATTTCTTTCCCCCATTCCTGTCAATTGTTCCCTTAGGCTGTCCCTGAAACTCTGTACAACCTCTGGTTTAGTCAGTCTATCCAGGTCCCATCTCCTTAAATTCCCACCTTTTTGTAGTTTCTTCAGTTTTAATCTACAGTTCATAACCAATAGATTGTAGTCAGAGTCCACATCTGCCCCTGGAAATGTCCTACAGTTTAAAACCTGGTTCCTAAATCTGTGTCATACCATTATATAATCTATCTGATACCTTTTAGTATCTTCAGGATTATTCCATGTATACAATCTTTTTTTATGGTTCTTGAACCAAGTTTTAGCTATAACTAAGTTATGCTCTGTGCAAAATTCTACCAGACGGCTTCCTCTTTCATTTCTTAGCCCCAATCCATATTCACCTACTACGTTTCCTTCTCTCCCTTTTCCTACTGTCGAACTCCAGTCACCCATGACTATTAAATTTTCGTCTCCCTTCACTACCTGAATAATTTCGTTTATCTCATCATACATTTCTTCAATTCCTTCGTCATCTGCAGAGCTAGTTGGCATATAAACTTGTACTACTGTAGTAGGCATGGGCTTCGTGTCTATCTTGGCCACTATAATACGTTCACTATGCTGTTTGTAGTAGCTTACCTGCACTCCTATTTTTTATTCATTATTAAACCTACTCCTGCATGACCCCTATTTGATTTTGTATTTATAACCCTGTATTCACCTGGCCAAAAGTCTTGTTCATCCTGCCACCGAACTTCACTAATTCCCACTATATCTAACTTTAACCTATCCATTTCCCTTTTTAAATTTTCTAACCTGCCTGCCCGATTAAGGGATCTGATAATCCACGCTCCGATCCGTAGAACGCCAGTCTTTTTTCTCCTTATAACAACGTCCTCCTGAGTAGTCCCCGCCCGGAGATCCGAATGCGGGACTATTATACATCCGGAATATTTTACCCAAGAGGACGTCATCATCATTTAACCATACAGTAAAGCTGCATGCCCTCGGGAGAAATTACGGCTGTAGTTTCCCCTTGCTTTCAGCTGTTCGCAGTACCACAACAGCAAGACCGTTTTGGTTATTGTTACAAGGCCAGATCAGTCAATCATCCCGACTGTTGCCCCTGCAACTACTGAAAACGCTGCTGCCCCTCTTCAGGAACCAGACGTTTGTCTGACCTCTCATCAGATACCCCTCCGTTGTGGTTCCACCTACGGTACGGTATCTGTATCGTTGAGGCACGGAAGCCTCCACACCAACGGCAAGGTCCATGGTTCATGGGGGGAGGTCTCAAGCATTATATATATATATATATATATATATATATATATATATATATATATATATATATATATATATATATATATATTGGAAAATACATGTGGCATTCATGATTTATAGATAGTGAAAGTAGATTTTCGTCTGTGATAGTAATGAAAATAAAAATAAGGAATTGAATGGATTTGGAGCATGATCTGTGATGTGAACTGAGAAGAACTCAAATATACAAAAGTTTGTTACATACTGGCAGTACCAACTGTCTCTCTGAGTCATTAGTTCCTGGTTTAATAACACACCCATAAAAGCTAAATACCATTCATCTTTCTTAATTTTGAAAATAAAAATGTCAAAATAAATTTGTTTTCATTTTAACGTTTAATTAAACGCTGAAGTTTGTGATGTTGGAGAGTAGCGGTGGCAGGGAGGAGAGGGGATGTTACTAGCATGTATCTGATCGGGCTCATCGGTAACTGTCTAAGAAAAGTTGGGAACCCCTGTACTAGATTATGCAAAGTGTCCATACAGCAGAACTCACTTAGACAGCATCAAGAACAACCTTTCCGCGTGGAAACTACGAATAGTGCACAGTTATATACACATTGTTAGTGGATCAATGCGATCTACTTCCATATGCTGGCTACCTATCTTGAGCAACATTCCACCTCCTGATTTCAGACGGAAGAGCGCACTACTGCGTAAATTACAAAAGACTGCTAATAAACCGACCTTATAATAATGAACGCCGTATTCCCTGCGGAGCGATAGAGAGTAAGACCAAGATATCTCACTGTCATTACAGCCAGTATTCTCATGGAAACTTAATTCAGTACCATCTATGAATGGAAACGTTGCTGGCAGCAAAACTGTTCCGCACAATGTCTGAAGCTGCCTTGCATCCAGAAGAAACCTCCCCGATTCGGCCAGTTTCTGGCAATTTGGACGTCCTTGAAACACATCCGAGCGGGCCAAATCTTTATCACCATCGTGTGGCTGTGGTGCGGAACGACAGACAATGGCTCATATTGTATCGATATGTTCCGCACATGCACACAAGGTTCCTTTCGAAAATTATCTCACAGCGACGAGTGATGTTATAAAATACGAGACATATGTTTTTTAAGTAAGTAACGTTTTGAAATTTAAAAAAAGACGTGCTGAGATATCTCAATAATTTTAGTTTTACATGAACGCCTGTACCTTAATCTACGCAATGACGCCATTACGGTCTGATTCTTCCTTGTTTACGTTGTGTACTGAGTGTCTATAATCGTGAGTCAAATGGTTCAAATGGCTCTGAGCACTATGGGACTTGACATCTATGGTCATCAGTCCCCCAGAATTTAGAACTACTTAAACCTAACTAACCTAAGGACATCACACAACACCCAGCCATCACGAGGCAGAGAAAATCCCTGACCCCGCCGGGAATCGAACCCGGGAACCCGGGCGTGGGAAGCGAGAACGCTACCGCACGACCACGAGATGCGGGCAATCGTGAGTCCCGCCGACTGTGAAGTACGGGCTGCTTTTTTTTTATTATTATTATTATTTTATTTTTTTTCTTCAGTCTACTGACTGGTTTGATGCGGCCCGCCACAAATTCCTTTCCTGTGCTAACCTCTTCATCTCAGAGTAGCACTTGCAACCTACGTCCTCAATTATTTGCTTGACGTATTCCAATCTCTGTCTTCCTCTACAGTTTTTGCCCTCTACATCTTAGCAGATGTCCTATCATCCTGTCCCTTCTCTTTATTCTCCTTTCCTATCCGATTATGCGTAGAACCTCCACATTCCTTACCTTATCAGTCCACCTAATTTTCAACATTCGTCTATAGCACCACATCTCAAATGCTTCGATTCTCTTCTGTTCCGGTTTTCCCACAGTCCATGTTTCACTACCATGCAATGCTGTACTCCAGACGTACATCCTCAGAAATTTCTTCCTCAAATTAAGGCCGGTATCTGATATTAGTAGACTTCTCTTGGCCAGAAATGCCTTTTTTGCCATAGCGAGTCTGCTTTTGATGTCCTTGCTCCGTCCGTCATTGGTTATTTTACTGCCTAGGTTGCAGAATTCCTTAACTTAATTGACTTAGTGACCATCAATCCTGATGTTAAGTTTCTCGCTGTTCTCATTTCTACTACTGCTCATTACCTTCGTCTTTCTCCGATTTACTCTCAAACCATACTGTGTACTCATTAGACTGTTCATTCCGTTCAGCAGATCATTTAATTCTTCTTCACTTTCACTCAAGATAGCAATGTCATCAGCGAATCGTATCATTGATATCTTTTCACCTTGTAGTTTAATTCCACTCCTGAACCTTTCTTTTATTTCCATCATTGCTTCCTCGATGTACAGATTGAAGAGTAGGGGCGAAAGGCTACAGCCATGTCTTACACCCTTCTTAATACGAGCACTTCGTTCTTGATCGTCCACTCTTATTATTCCCTCTTGGTTGTTGCACATATTGTATATGACCCGTCTCTCCCTATAGCTTACCCCTACTTTTTTCAGAATCTCGAACAGCTTGCACCATTTTATATTGTCGAACGCTTTTTCCAGGTCGACAAATCCTATGAAAGTGTCTTGATTTTTCTTTAGCCTTGCTTCCGTTATTACCGTGGGTAAACGAATCATTGATGTCAATGCTGAAGTTCAGTCTGCAACCACAAAACACTGCAGGTCCGTCCAGTAGAGCGTGTGCAGCGACAGATTTGATCGTATTCTTTTTCTTGTCGGCGGCAGATGTGGTCATTTCGACGTCTTCAATTGTTTTATATATAGTCTGTCTTGCAGGCCCAAGTCCATCTTGGCAGCGCGCCAGCCGCTGAAGGCTGACAAACAGCGGACGCGGGCACCTAGTGCTACTAGTGCCCGCGTCCGGGATAACACTCGGCTGGCACTGGAAATTTTCTAAGTCCCTTATCTCTCGCCGCGCCAGTGCGCGCCTGTATAAGCGAGCGCTGCCCGCGTAGCGGATCATTCGCGCTGCTGCTGCTGCACAGGCAACTGCATTGAACGCTGCCAAGATGCCTTACAGAAGATACAGTCGCCGTCGTCGTGCAAGACAGACTATATATAAAACAATTGAAGACGTCGAAATGACCACATCTGCCGCCGACAAGAAAAAGAATACGATCAAATCTGTCGCTGCACACGCTCTACTGGACGGACCTGCAGTGTTTTGTGGTTGCAGACTGAACTTCAGCATTGACATCAATGATTCGTTTACCCACGGTAACGGATGGTTAACAGTCGCTGTTGTACGTGGTGGTACAGGCGTACCCAATGTATCCGGACTGGAAAGCTTCGTTGATCGTGACATCATAGCCTATCGAACATATCATGTCACCGAAAATGCAAATAAAGACTTTGCCAAATCAACATATATCCAGTCCCTTTACTTTTCCTAAAGCCAAACTGATCGTCACCTAGCGCATTCTCAGTTTTCTTTTCCATTCTTCTGTATATTATTCTTGTAAGCAGCTTCGATGCATGAGCTGTTAAGCTGATTGTGCGATAATTCTCGAACTTGTCAGCTCTTGACGTCTTCGGAATTGTGTGGATGATGCTTTTCCGAAAGTCAGATGGTATATCGCCAGACTCATATATTCTACACACCAACGTGAATAGTTGTTTTGTTGCCACTTCCCCCAATGATTTTAGAAATTCTGATGGAATGTTATCTGTCCCTTCTGCCTTATTTGACCGTAAGTCCTCTAAAGCTCTTTTAAATTCCGATTCTAATACTGGATGCCCTATCACTTCTAAATCGACTCCTGTTTCTTCTTCTATCACATCAGACGATTCTTCACACTCATAGAGGATTTCAATGTATTCTTTCCACCTAGCTGCTCTCTCCTCTGCATTTAACAGTGGAATTCCCGTTGCACTCTTAATGTTACCACCGTTGCTTTTAATGTCACCAAAGGTTGTTTTGACTTTCCTGTATGCTGAGTCTGTCCTTCCGACAATCATATCTTTTTCGATGTCTTCACATTTTTCCTGCAGCCATTTCGTCTTAGCTTCCCTGCACTTCCTATTTATTTCATTCCTCAGCGACTTGTATTTCTGTATTCCTGATTTTCCCGGAACATGTTTGTACTTCCTCCTTTCATCAATCAACTGAAGTATTTCTTCTGTTACCCATGGTTTCTTCGCAGCTACCTTCTTTGTACCTATGTTTTCCTCCCCAACTTCTGTGATGGCCCTTTTTAGAGATGTCCATTCCTCTTCAACTGTACTGCCTACTGCGCTATTCCTTATTGCTGTATCTATAGCGTTAGAGAACTTCAAACGTATCTCGTCATTCCTTAGTACTTCCGTATCCCACTTCTTTGCGTATTGATTCTTCCTGACTAATGTCTTGAACTTCAGCCTACTCTTCATCACTACTATATTGTGATCTGAGTCTATATCTGCTCCTGGGTACGCCTTACAATCCAGTATCTGATTTCGGAATCTCTGTCTGACCATGATGTAATCTAATTGAAATCTTCCCGTATCTCCCGGCCTTTTCCAAGTATACCTCCTCCTCTTGTGATTCTTGAACAGGGTATTCGCTATTACTAGCTGAAACTTGTTACAGAACTCAATTAGTCTTTCTCCTCTTTCATTCCTCGTCCCAAGCCCAATTCTCCTGTAACCTTTTCTTCTACTCCTTCCCCTACAACTGCATTCCAGTCGCCCATGACTATTAGATTTTCGTCCCCCTTCACATACTGCATTACCCTTTCAATATCCTCATACACTTTCTCTATCTGTTCATCTTCAGCTTGCGACGTCGGCATGTATACCTGAACTATCGTTGTCGGTGTTGGTCTGCTGTCGATTCTGATTAGAACAACCCGGTCACTGAACTGTTCACAGTAACACACCCTCTGCACTACCTTCCTATTCATAACGAATCCTACACCTGTTATACCATTTTCTGCTGCTGTTGATATTACTCGATACTCATCTGACCAGAAATCCTTGTCTTCCCTCCACTTCACTGACCCCTATTATATCTAGATTGAGCCTTTGCATTTCCCATTTCAGATTTTCTAGTTTCCCTACCACGTTCAAGCTTCTGACATTACACGCCCCGACTCGTAGAACGTTATCCTTTCGTTGATTATTCAATCTTTTTCTCACGGTAACCTCCCCCTTGGCAGTCCCCTCCCGGAGATCCGAATGGGGGACTATTCCGGAATCTTTTGCCAATGGAGAGATCATCATGACACTTCTTCAATTACAGGCCACATGTCCTGTGGATACACGTTACGTGTCTTTAACGCAGTGGTTTCCATTGCCTTCTGCATCCTCATGTCGTTGGTCATTGCTGATTCTTCCGCCTTTAGGGGCAATTTCCCACTCCTAGGACAAGCGAGTGCCCTGAACCTCTATCCGCTCCTCCGCCGTCTTTGACAAGGCCGTTGGCAGAATGAGGCTGACTTCTTATGCCGGAAGTCTTCGGCCGCCAACGCTGATTATTTATCAAAATTTAGGCAGTGGCGGGGATCGAACCCGGGACCGAAGACGTTTTGATTATGAATCAGAGACGCAACCCCTTTTTTTGTTGCATTTTCTTCATTGTTGATCGTTGTGTTCGGTCGTTGCGGACGTCGCAATACATCCTGTTCAAGTTCGTTGGTTGATCCTTTCTCTCAGTTTTTTATTACCGAGGCCAACCGGCTCTCTGGCCGAACACGTTGAGCTACCGTGCCGGCGCCCTTAGACCACGGGTTGTTATAAGATTTCTTAGTACTAAAGGCCTAAAAGCGATCGATATTCATCGTGAGATCTGTGCAGTTTACGGAGAAAATATTATGAGTGATGGAATGGTAAGAAAGTGGGTGAGAGTATTTAAAGATGGCTGCAAAAATGTGCATCATGAACAACGGAGTGGGCGGCCTTCGGTCGTAAATGAAAGTTTGGTGCAGGAAGTGTACAATAAGGTAAGAGAAAACAGACGCTTTACGATTTCCTTCTTGTGGGATGACTTTCCTAATGTTTCTCGTAGTGTTTTGTATGGCGTTGTGACCGAGCACTTAAATTACTGAAAATTGTGAGCACGTTGGTGCCGAAAATGTTGACAGATGTGCACAAAACCTAACGTTTAGACAGTGCATTGACTTTCCTTGAGCGGTACCACAACGACGGTGGTGATCTCTTAAGCCAAATTGATACGGGCGATGAAACATGGGTCGGCTACGTCACACCACAATCAAAGCAACAGTCCGTGGAAGTTGAGCAAGGGCATCGTTTTGCTCCAAGACAATTCCCGTCCGCATGTGGCGAATCAGACCAAAGGTCTCATCACATCTTTTCGCTGGAAACTCTAGATCATCCTCCGTACAGCCCCGATCTTGCTCCCAGTGACTACCATCTGTTCCTGCACTTGAAGAAACACCTGGGCGGTCAGCGTCTTCAAGACGATGACGAAGTCAAAACAGTGGTGATGCAGTGGTTAACAAGTCAGGCGGCAGACTTCTATGTGGAGGCTTTTTGAAAACTGGTACAGATTTATGACAAGTGCCTCAATATTAACGGAAATTATGTAGAAAAGTAGATTAAGGTGCAGGCTTTCAAGTAAAAATAAAATTATTGAGATCTTAGCACGTCTTTTTTTAGTTTCAAAACGGTACTTACTTAAAAAAACACGCCTCGTACATAAAAGACCTTGATATCCATATATAACTGTTGTTATTCGTGTTATTTTATGTTGGAGAGCTGTGCTTAGATGTTGAACTGTAGTAGTTTTATAATCTTTCTATGTGTATTGCCATAGGCTAAATAAATAAATATGCACTCCTAACCCGAAGAGACCGTTTAGATGAAATTAGCTGACAATAATTCGCACGGAGGCGTCGAAGAAGGAAGTCTTACCACGAGCCACCCACATATGCAACGGAAAGAAATTGTACCATATACGAGAGCTATTCGGAAAGGAGGGTCCGATCCGGTGCGAAATGAGAACCACAGTGAAAATTCGATAAAGCGTTGCACAGATCTGTTGGGCAGTGTCTCTAGTATCCCCGTCGATCGTGTCACGTCACTCTTTTCAGTTCTGAGTTCACAGTGAGAACGTAAAGATATCTAGAGCGCAGAGTCTCTCGCCAAGTACGAAGGCCTGGTGAAAGATTTCGCCTGAAGCTATGCAACTCACATAACATAGCTGTCACGTGTTTCGTTCCATACGACAATTCTCGGCGGCACTCTGCAGCGGCGATGAAGATGATCCTGCAGCGTTTTGGATGGGAAGTGTTTTATCACCCACAATACAGCACCTAATTCGGTCCCCCTGAGGTTCATCGCTACTCACATGAATTGCTGGCTATGGAGACAACATTTTGGCACAGACAACGAGCTATAGACCGACGTAGAAAATTGGTGGAAAGCACAGGTGACTCCCTTCTATGACGGTGATACTGGAAAGTTGGTACAACGCTACGATAGATGTAAGTCGGAGCGACGGCTATGTACTAGGTGATCAAAAAGTCAGTATAAATTTGAAAACTGAATAAATCATGGAATAATGTTGATAGAGAGGTACAAATTGACACACATGCTTGGAATGACATGGGGTTTTATTAGAACCAAAAAAATACAAAAGTTCAAAAAATGTCCGACAGATGGCACTTCATCTGATCAGAATAGCAATAATTAGCATATCAAAGTAAGACAAATCAAAGATGATTTATAGGAAATGTCCACCATCATTCCTCAACAATAGCTGTAGTCGAGGAATAATGTTGTGAAGAGCACTGTAAAGCATGTCCGGAGTTATGGTGAGGCATTGGCGTTGGATGTTGTCTTTCTGCATCCCTAGAGATGTCGGTCGATCACGATACATTTGCGACTTCAGGTACCCCAAAGCCAATAATCGCACGGACTGAAGTCTGGGGACCTGGGAGGCCTAGCATGACGAAAGTGGCGGCTGAGCACACAATCATCATTAAACGACGCGCGCAAGAGATCTTTCACGCGTCTAGCAATACTTTTTTTGTTCTAATAAAACCCCATGCCATTCCAAGCATGTGTGTCAATTTTTACCTCTCTATCTACATTATTCCGTGGTTTATTAAGTTTTCAAATTTATACTGACTTTTTGATCACCCGGTAGATAAGTATAGCTGGAAGTTGTAGCAAACTGTTACAAATAAAACATTTTTGACTTTTACAGTGGTTTCCATTTCGCTACCGATCGGACCTTACCTTCCGAATAGCCCTCGTAGTAGTGTAGAGATTACCACCTTTCATATATGAAGTACTAATTCGTAGAGTATAGATCTCCAGATACAGATGTGGGAAGTCCAAGACATTCCTAAAGGCACAGTCTCCAATGATTAAGCCCTTCGCTGACTGGGCGTTGAACTTGCGTCTCCCTCTGTCCTCGACCACCAGTTCGGACCGGACCACTCTGCACCTCAGTCAAAGTCGACGAATTCCGAGCTCCGCTAAATGCGCTATTTGCTCGCATTCGTTCTCGAGGGCATAATTGAGCCATTTCGTCGCCTCGGCGAGGGGACAGGCAGAAGGCGGCGACGGCGGCGCGGCGTCGATATTCGCGCAGATTCGCCTCGACATGCGCGCACAGCACCCCCCTCCCTTGCCCCCTCCCCCTACCCCTCCCCCCGGCGCCACTTCTTCCCTCCCTCCCGCCCCCGGGCTGCGCTACGCGGCGGCAATTAAAGCAATTTAAAAGCCATTAGCGGCCGTAGGCCGGGCCTCGTTACAGAGCCGGCAGGCGGCGTTCGCGCCGCGCTGCAGGAAGTATCGTTAACTCGCCGCGTTCAGGACGGTACGCGCTGTTCAAACGGACCGCCGCTCAGCGCCCCGCAACGGCTGCGGCTGTCTGTGCCTGTACCGCCAGCTGCCGCTACGGCCCGCGCGCTGCTGCGGTGCTCGTAACGAGGTTTGAGCGTTCCGCTTCCATGTACGTACATGCGACCACTAACGGATACCACTGTCGGAAAACGCAATGAGGACGCAACACTTTGCTCCCCATTGACGCACAATATACCTTATTTCGGCTACGTGCTGTAGCACACTAAACAAGAGAGGACCGCACGCAGTTACTCTGTGTGACAAATGACATAGCCTGAAGGCGTTAATACATTTTCCACTACTCTCTATTAATAATGATACCATTAGGACATATGCCCAAGGGACTAAAAATTAGTCACCCCCAAGAGCCGTCGCGTTAAAATTGCTACACCAAGAAGAAATACAGATGATAAATGGGTATTCATTGGACAAGTATATTGTACTAGAACTGACATGTGATTACATTCTCACGCAATTTCGGTGCATAGATCTTGAGAAATCAGTACCCAGAACAACCACCTCTGGCCGTAATAACGGCCTTGATACGCCTGGGCATTGAGTCAAACAGAGCTTGGATGGCGTGTACAGGTACAGCCCCCCATGCAGCTTCAACATGATACCACAGTTCATCAAGAGTAGTGACTGGCGTATCGTGACGAGCCACTTGCTCGGCCACCATTGACCAGACGTTTTCAATTGGTAAGAGATCTGGAGAATGTGCTGGCCAGGGCAGCAGTCGAACATTTTCTCTATCCAGACACGCCCGTACAAGACCTGCAACAGGCGGTCGTGCATTATCCTGCTGAAATGTAGGTTTTCGCAGGGATCAAGTGAAGCGTAGAGCCACGGGTCGTAACACATCTGAAATGTAACGTCCACTGTTCAAAGTGCCGTCAATGCGAACAAGAGGTGACCGAGACGTGTAACCAATGGCACCCCATACCATCACGCCGGGTGATACGACGAATACACGCTTCCAATGTGCGTTCTCCGTGATGTCGCCAAACACGGATGTGACCATCATGATGCTGTAAACAGAATCTGGATTCATCCGAAAAAATGACGTTTTGCCATTCGTGCACCCAGGTTCGTCGTTGAGTACACCATCGCAGGCGCTCGTGTCTGTGATGCAGTGTCAAGGGTAACCGCAGCCATGGTCTCCGATCTGATATTCCATGCTGCTGCAGACGTCGTCGAACTGTTGGTGCATATGGTTGTTGTCTTGCAAACGTCCCCATCTGTTGACTCAGGGATCGAGACGTGGCTGCACGATCCGATACAGCTATGTGGATAAGGTGCCTGTCATCTCGACTGCTAGTGATACGAGGCCGTTGGGATCCAGCACGGCGTTCCGTATTACTCTCCTGAACCCACCGATTCCATATTCTGCTAAAAGTCATTGGATCTTAACCAACGCGAGCAGCAATGTCGCGACACGATAAACCGCAATCGCGATAGGCTACAAGCCGACCTCTATCAAAGTCGGAATCGTGATGGTACGTATTTCTCCTCCTTACACGAGGCATCACAACAACGTTTCACCAGGCAACGCCGGTCAACTGCTGTTTGTGTATGAGAAATCGGTTGGAAACTTTCATCATGTCAGCACGTTATAGGTGTCGCCATCGGCGCCAATCTTGTGTGAATGCTCTGAAAAGCTAATCATTTGCATATTACAGCATCTTCTTCCTGTTGGTTAAATTTCGCGTCTGTAGCTTGTCATCTTCATGTTGTAGCAATTTAAGTGGCCAGTAGTGTATTTTGTAACACGGCTTCTAATTTTTTCCAACCACCGCAGCCTGCTCCCTGTACCAATCTTTTCATCTCGTCACTTACACCTTACGTCCTCAGTTATTTGCTGGATGATATCAATGTCGTTCTTCCTCTACATCTTTTACTCACCACAGCTCCTTCTAGTGCAATCTGAGGTATTCTCTGATCTCCTAACGGTTGCCCTGTCATCCTACCTTTCCCTCTTGACAGTATTTTCCACATATTCTTATTCTCACCAACTTTGTGGAAAACCTCTGATACCTCACAACAAGTGTTGGGATAAATTTAAGGAAAAATATATGGAAAGTGGACCCACATATTTCGTCATTTGCCATTTCGTGGAATGCTTTTATTGCTTAACAACAATTATTATGTTTACAAATTAAAAAGCTTGTCAAAAATAAACAACAACACTCACAATAATTTAAAGAACTCGAATAGGATCATTTTATTAATATAAAACCTTAACAATTTATACCATTAAGTATAGGGATTAAAGCCAGAAAAATACAAGTAAGAAGCCACACCACCTAGGTATGACAGCAAGCTGGTTCAAAAAACTGAGTTTTACCAGTAAAATGAATTACAAATGACTGCAACTAAAGGTACTAACAATTTCCATGCGTGGATAAAACTTTAAACAAATAAACAACGCCCGCCCAAAACACA
The DNA here is from genome assembly GCF_021461385.2 of Schistocerca piceifrons. NCBI lineage: Eukaryota > Metazoa > Arthropoda > Insecta > Orthoptera > Acrididae > Schistocerca > Schistocerca piceifrons. The sequence continues at coordinate 89,026,878 of NC_060141.1, forward strand.
GAAAGGATAACAAGTGACGCCACTGATTGTGGCTGTTGGAAAGCCCTTAACAATTCGGAAACCTTAACAAAAGCCCTTAAGCAATAAGATACGCAATCCCCCAAAGTACAAGATAAGCCGGGAAGACAAGCTATTTTAAAGTGACTCCCAACTTGTATACACCAGCAGAAAAATTAACAATGACCCTTAAATAAATATGCAGTCCCTCTAAATACGAGCAAAGGTGGCAAATTACAGCAGACGGCTATCATAACCAACAGGCAACAAGCAAGCAAGTTGCCCCCCCCCCCCCCCCCACACCAAAAAAAAGAGGAAACTCAACAGTTCATACTCATAAGTAAAGGCCTTGAAAGCTTATCATACTCCAGAGCTAGCAATAAGGGTGAAAGGTTTAAACTAGTAGTTAAAGGACATGCTTCAAAGCTTATGTGCTTGCTGAATTCATAATATTGAATAGACGAAGACATGATACTCCGCCGTGGCACGCATCAAACGATCAAGTTTACCTAACTTGAGCCAACATGAGTTGGCAGATAGAGACGCCAGCTTGTGAGCCATCCCAGACGTCGTACAAAAAGAAAACACGTCTCTGCTCCCGGCCCAGGAAACTGGAATGCGTCGCCTACTGCCAACATACATCAGAAGGAAACAGTAATCTTCCCAAATAAAGCCACAGACGAGAATGTGTAGGATGTAGGCAATAGTAACGTATTCCGGAAGTGACTAAACACAGAAGTTACAAGCTAATCACTTCTTAAAATTACTTGAAAATTAAGAAGGTGAAATGTCAGCGCCAGACGATCCAGTTACAAGGGCCTTCGATATATACTATACAATTTCAATTTAATCATTTCAGTTCACATCAGAGAATGGTCGTAGACTTGCAAGGAACATGGCCTGGAACAACAAATTATTATCAGTTACACTAACCGATGACCACCCACACAGTGGCTAGGAAGAGCGTTAATATGACAGGTCCAGTTCCACATCAACACGGACGTGGCCTTACTATAACAAGTACCAATGAAAAACAACACTTAACTCCACTCGGGTGTGAAGCCATGCAGTCCTTCGGCAAAGGAAATTGCTTACAATACGTTAGTTCGTCGAGTCTTGGAGTATTGTTCGTCTGTATGGGACCCTTACCAGTTGGGTCCGATTCAAGTGACTGAGAAGGCCTAAAGAAGAGCGGCAAGTTTCGTAACTGTACATTTAGCCATCGCGAGAGCGTTACAAATCTCATAGAAAGTTTGAAGTGGGACACACTTGCTGATAGACGGCGCTCTAAACAGAAGGGGCTGCTCACTAAATTCCGAAATCCGATCTTTACCGAGAATGTAGAGCATATATTATTACGCTGTACCACCAACTTTCAAATCGCGCAATGATCACGATTCAAAGATAAGGGAAATAAAAGCTCGTACTGAGGCGTTCAGACAATCGTATTTCCCTCGCGCGATCCGCGAATGCAACGGAAGGGGGGAGGGGGGGGGCGGAATATAACTTTGGTGCGAATTGCGCCCTCCGCCATACACCGCTTGGTGGCTATATGTAGATGTAGATGGAGTCGTGACTTCCAGGATTCCAAGCGGGGTATTGTTGCCTCCAGTCTGTAATGGTGATCTTCCAGGTGCCATAAAATTTAAGCTTGCAGAGTTACTTTCCGACCCGGTTGCACGCGGCGTCCTCTGCTCTTCCCGCAACTCGCACTATCAATCTTTATTCCAGTCGGCAAGGCTTGCCTCCTACCGGTAGATTTAACCACTCGTGGATTCTCAAGGCCTGTACCGGACAGCAGGAGTCCCCCAATCAACAATTTGCCAGCCACGTGCCCTCCAGCTAACTGTCCATACCAGGGCCCGCCAAAAATAAACAACACACCCTTCGACCAAAGACCCTAGCCCCCAACATGATCAGGATCGATATCGGCAGCCCATATAGTTAATGGCGCCAGCGGAGTACCATGCCCGCCAAAATTAAAATCGCCACGGTTCATCCTCATTGCTTATCAGTCCACCCAAGTTCCAACATGCTTTTGCAGCAAAACCTTTCAGGCGCTTGAATTTTCTTCTTCTCACATTTCCGCAGAGTCCATTTTTCGCTACCATACAATGCTGTGCTCCAGACGTACATTCCCAGAAATTTCTTCCACAAATTAAGGCCTATGCTTGATAGCAGTAGACTACTTTGCCCAGGAATGTCCTCATTCCCTTTGCGGATCTGCTATTGAAGTCTCCTTGCATTATCCGTTAAACGTTATTTTGTGCCAAGGTAGCAGAATTCCTTCACTTCGTCTGCTTCGTGGTCCCTAATTGTGATATTTTAATCCAAGGAATGGAAAATAAACTTGAGGATCTGTTATCTGACAATTAGTTTGAATTTAGTAAAGCCACAAGAGGGGCAGTTTTGAAGTTGCACTTTATAATAGAAACAAATTTCAAAAAATGAGGACACTCTTTTCGGATTTGTAGGTCTAGAAAAAGCATTCAACAATGTAGAATGGGACAAGTTGGTCGAGGTTCCGAGGAAAATAGGGGTAAGCTGTAGGGAAAGACGGGTAATATACAATATGTACAAGAACCAAAAGGGAACAATAGAACTGGAAGACCAGAAACGAAGTTCTTGAATTAAAAAGGAGGTAAGACAAGAACGCAGTCCTCTGTCCCTACTGTCCAATCCATACACCTAAGAAGCAATGACGGAATAAAAGTTTCAAGGGTGGGATTAAAGTTCTGGGTGAAAGGATACCAATGATATGATTCGCTGATAACATTGCTATCCTCAGCGAAAGTGAAGAAGAATTACAGGATCTGTTGGATGGAATCTGTTGGATGAATCCTATTGAGTACAGAATATGGATTGACAATAAACCAAAAAAAGTCAGAAATAATGAGAAGTTGCAGAAATGAGAATAACGATAAACTTAACATCAAAATTGGTGATAACAAGGTGGACGACTTCAAGGAAATCTTCTACCTTGGAAGCAAAATTACCCACGAACTGCGAATCAAGGAAGACATAAAAAGCAGACTAGCACAGGTAAAGAGGGCATTCTTGGCGAAGAGACGTCTACTAGCATCAATCACGGCCCTTAATTTGTGGCAGAAATTTCTGGGAATCGACGTTTGGTGCTCAGCATCGTATGGTTGTGAATCATGGACAGTGGTAAAAACGGAGCAGAAGAGAATCTAAGCGTTTCAGATGTGGTGCTACTGAAGATTGTTGAAAAGAAGGGACACCGCGATAGGACATTTGTTAAGGCATCAGGAAATGATCTCCGTGGTGCACTGCATAAGGAAATTGCTCTGTCACGGTCAGTACGTGCACTGTAAGAAACAGACCGTGTTTAGGTAAGTTCTGGGTGGACTACAGCGCCCTTTGGGAGCCCGGCCTCTTAGAGAAGCCCTTCAGATATAACGCGTCAGCGCCAAGGCCGAGTTGGGGAAGGGGTGCGGACGAGAGTGGGGGTGGTGAAGCTTCACTTGGAGGGTTCCCTCCGCATATCGCCCTCCGGCGTAATCCCATAACGTCCCATTTCATCGCGATACCTAACGACCTAAAGAAACTGACGAAATCGATTACCAAGCGATGAAATCGAGTAATTGCTGTGTAACAGGATTAAAATTCTTGATTGATATGGAAATGTAGTAAGCATTTTCGAATTTTTCCGCCCAGGAAACAAAAATAACAGCAGTAAACGTTTTCACCTAATCTGTCCCTCCCTTTCGTAAAGTTTACCGCTACGTTCGCAGTCAGGCGTTCTCATTATATGGCAAATTTAATTTACTGTAACTTTGTGGCTGGATGAAGCTGTTCTTACCATCGTCGTGAAGGTAACATAAAGGAGGGAAGTCGACCCCATCTGTCTGTGAATTGTGTAAACTTTGTTCTAGGTGTAATGGTATTTTAACTGTTTTTCTATCGCATTTTCTGAAGCTCAATATTTGCCTAAAAACTACACCGAGGCTGGCCTGTGTATCAGATCAATGGGTGTCTATTCGCCACACGGATATGATCCGGCTACAACTCACCTCCCCTTTATGCAAACTAGTACGCGGCAAGTTAAACGAACAGGTAAAATGTTTTCACATAATATATACAAACGAAGCTATAGGATTTGGCATATATTAAAATTACGGTACATAAAAGTAATGTTTTTTGTCAACAGCGCCACGAGATACGTACTTCATTGGTTATTACGTACAACACTTTCTTTTTACCTAAGGTTGCCTGGTAAATTGCGATAATGATTTCTCGCTAAAGATAGCACACAGAAACGGAAGGAGTTATAGTTTCTCAACAACGACTGCATTTTTGCCTGTATATTGACACTTCATATTTAAGGTGAAAGGGCCACAAATGTATTTTGTTCTACCCTTTTTCGTGTTATTTGACCATCGTCAAGTAACACCTCACTGCCATCAATACCTACACTAATGTATAAGGAACCAAACCTATAAAGCTAAATATTTTAACATTGTGTGGTATCTTTGGTCATGACATTACTCAGTAAGTATCAAGGCTAGTGCTTATTATTTATATTATGTTTCAAGTATGTTACTGATTTTTACTTAGAATAATATACTACAAATGTATAAAGAAAGAAACTGAGAATGGATAAATTACATTGTAAATAGTCCTCTTAACCTCTTTCTCTGTAAGGCTGGTCGAACAACAGTTTTCTTAGAATACTTCCAAGCTTTTTTCATAAAGCTAGGTTTCAGCCAGTCATTCCACCTTAAATCACTCCGGGTCTAATTTGACAGACACTTGCAGATTGTGAAAGATCGCCCATCAGGAAGTCAAAAGGTATCGGATATTTCCGTCTATATACGCTCATTGTATAACATTTGTAGTCAGGTGCCAATCATTGTACTAGCGCTTAACATCTGTATAGCTTCCTGCATTTCGAACCAAGACTTTAATGATGTACAAATGTACTTAATCATACGCTATTCACCAGGTCAATTACGCACCCCAATACTGTACCATCTTATGGTGTGTGGCGGAGATTACTTTTTGTAATGTGAACTCGCCCCTTTCCCCTCCACCCCCCTCCCCCTTTTTCTTTTCCGTCCCAGTATTGAGTGTGCGGGACGAAAGATTGTTGGTAAGCCACTGGCTGAGCTCAAATATGTCTAATTTCATCTCAATGGGCTTTTCATGAGATTTACATACGAGGAGGAAATATGTTGGTTGAGTCTTCAACCAACGTAGATTCATGGAATTTTAATAGTAAAACACTCCATGATGCACAAGGCTTCACTTGCAGCGATGTTTTCGCACTTACCTAACGAACGTGTGGCGAAATGAACTGCACTTCTTAGCATTTTCCCCATGTCCTCTATCATACTAACTAATAAGGGCCGACCAATAAGAATCGGTCGATCGAGAGTTTCGTAAACTACCTTTTTAGTGTATATCTTACACTTTCTGACTCCTTCTCCAGTGAATATAAGTGTAGCATCCTCCTTCCTGTGTTATATGTGTGTGGTTGTTCCACTTTAAATCACTCCGCATGCGTACTTCCAGATGTTTAGTGGATGTGACTGCTTTTCGTGCTTTTTGGGTAATCTTGTAATCAATAATGGTCCCTTCCGCTTGTTTATGCTCATTACTTTACATTTGTTTTTATGTTGAGGGTCATCTGCCAATCTCTGTGCCATACTTCGAACCTCTGCAGGTTTTCTTGAATTTCGCTACAATTTTCTGTAGTTGCGACGTCTCTATACATGGTGAATTTTTTCCACCGTACACAAGCTCAAGGGATTGATCGGTGTGAAGATAAAGAACAAAAACAGGTCTAATGAACTTAAGTCCGTAATTGCATGGATACCATGCTAGAGATCATTTATTCAGTCATACATTGTTACAGACACTGCGGTCTAATACACGCTGTACCGTGCGTCGACAGTTACAGTGTGTGTTCAAAATGATTTCCATGTGCCTCAAGGCATGTGTGTACGCGCCGTAGCCTCTTCTGTCTCATTAGATCACATCGGCCAGGCTGCATCCGAACAAAGGCAGCATGAATACGCTGCTCTAGTATCTCCACATCTGGAAAAGGCTCTGCATACACGATACCTTTGAGACGGCCCCATAACAAGAAACTGCACGGGTTGAGATCCGGAGAACGAGCAGGCCATGTAACTGGACCTCTCCCCCCCCCCCCCCCCACCACCACCCCTCCCACCATCGTCCGATCCATAGACGTGGGAAGGTCCGATTGAGATGCGTCCGGAAGTTAACGACGAAATAGGCTGGAGCACCATCATGTAGCAGCCACATAACCCTTCGAATCATCAATAGCACTTCTTCCAGCAGGAGAGGCAAAGTCACCCGCAAGAAACGCCGATAGTTCCGTCCCGTCAGGCGGCGTGGAAGGAAGACTGGCCAGTTATACCGGCCCTCACATTCCGGCTGCACCGATGCTGATGATTCGCTGTCACCATACCATGGAGGTTTTTCATACTCTCCCAGAGGTGACTGTTATGAAAATTGAAGATACCACTCCGCGTAAAGGTGACCTCATCTGTGTTTAGGATGGATGACACAAATCCCGGAATCGTGGTTGCCTGGTGAAGAAACCAGTGAAAAACCTGCCCCCGATGTGGACAGTCTGTCACTAATAAGATCTGCAAACGCCGTAAGTGATAAGGGCAGTAACAACTGTCACGGGGAATGTTCCACCCGGTCGTCTGGCTTACCCTCTACTGACGGGCCAACTGCCTGGTACTGACACGGCGGTCGCGTTCTACAGTGTTAATCACATTTTCCTCGAATCCTGGTGTCCATACATTTCGGGTAGGTCCTTCGTGATTTCTTACTTCCTGTAACGACCCTGTCTCAGACAAAAGGTGAAACACTATTCCAAACATTGAATGCTGTGGTTGTTCTTGGCCGGGATAGGTTTCCTGAAACAACCTTGCTGCCCGCCACCCATTGCCATTTGCCTTTCCGTAAGTAAACACCATGTCGGCGACGTCTCCATTCGAATACGGAACCTTTGTGTGTAACACTGTATCATATCCATTTCAAGTTGGGTCAGCAAGAGAAGTGAATCGGACACAACATTACTAATTAGTATGGCAGAAGAGGGCGCTAGAGCATGACGTGTGAGGAACAGTACCATCGTCTAGGAGGAAACCATGCATATTGTAACCGTGACTGCATGGTGCACCTGGGATGAGGCCGCAGTCGCTGTGACGAAGTATGATTGAATAAATGGTATAGCATGGAAACCATGCATTTCCGGACATAAGTTATTAGACCTCTTTTGTTCTGTATCCTCTTATCGATCAATCCCTAGAGTTTGACCACTGTGGAAAAATCACCCTGTACAACAGCTTCATCTGCGAACAGCCTCATACCGCTTCTGATGTTATCCACAAGTGCATTTGTACACCAACACTTCCCGGCACAGCTAGAGGAGTTTATTTTGAATTCACCGGTCCTGGGAAGACGAGATTTCACCGACGAGGTCTCAAAACCAAGCATACTGCATCTACATACTACACACACAGCAAACTGATAGAGTGGGTTTCAACAAGAAAACCTGAAGAACATTTTCAAACGGAGGAAGGTATTTTAGAAGCAAATCAGGAACTTGGCGAACCTCTTTCATGTGGAGTAGATGACTGGCTTATAGGCAGCAGTCGTTGCATATGCTCACTGCAGAGTGCCTACGCCCTGTTGCCTGGAAGGGGCTTAAGCCGTTCAAAAAGACGTCTGGCGTCTCCAGGAAGCGCCAACAAACACAAAAAATTCCTTCCCTTGAAGTGATCTCCCACCCCTTAAGTTTGAAACACCATTTGCAAGGGCAATGTTAATGGTTCTATAACACACCCTCGGGCCACTCCCTAACTTAATTTTACGATGGACGTTCATTAAATAATGCAACACATTTTTTTTCTCTGCTATTTCGGTTGGAAACATGTGGAATTTGTTTTTGGACATAATGGAATATTTCTACTTCAGCCCCTGTAGTTTCATCAAATTTCCGACAGGTGACGGTGCCATACGTAGCCTCCAGAATGTCGTCTGTAACGGAATTGCGTTCCAAGCAGAGGCCTGTTATTGAGTTCTTTCAGCGGGAAACTAGAGAGGCGTAGATATTCATACGCACTTGCAGAAAGTCTACGGAGACCTGTAAGAGAACAAAATCACGGTGATCGTTGGACGAGGCGTCTGTTACAATCGCAAGAAGGTATTGTGTTAGAGTATAATGACTTTTCTGGAGACTAGAAATCTACTCTGTAGGAATCAGCATGGGTTTCGAAAAAGACGGTCATGTGAAACCCAGCTCGCGCTATTCGTCCACGAGACTCAGAGGGCCATAGACACGGGTTCACAGGTAGATGCCGTGTTTCTTGACTTCCGCAAGGCGTTCGATACAGTTCCCCACAGTCGTTTAATGAACAAAGTAAGAGCATATGGACTATCAGACCAATTGTGTGATTGGATTGAGGAGTTCCTAGATAACAGGACGCAGCATGTCATTCTCAATGGAGAGAAGTCTTCTGAAGTAAGAGTGATTTCAGGTGTGCCGCAGGGGAGTGTCATAGGACCGTTGCTATTCACAATATACATAAATGACCTTGTGGATGACATCGGAAGTTCACTGAGGCTTTTTGCAGATGATGCTGTGGTGTATCGAGAGGTTGTAACAATGGAAAATTGTACTGAAATGCAGGAGGATCTGCAACGAATTGACGCATGGTGCAGGGAATGGCAATTGAATCTCAATGTAGTCAAGTGTAATGTGCTGCGAATACACAGAAAGATAGATCCTTTATCATTTAGCTACAAAATAGCAGGTCAGCAACTGGAAGCAGTTAATACCATAAATTATCTGGGAGTACGCATTAGGAGTGATTTAAAATGGAATGATCATATAATGTTGATCGTCGGTAAAGCAGACAACAGACTGAGATTCATTGGAAGAATCCCAAGGAAATGCAATCCGAAAACAAAGGAAGTAGGTTACAGTACGCTTGTTCGCCCACTGCTTGAATACTGCTCAGCAGTGTGGGATCCATACCAGATAGGGTTGATAGAAGATATAGAGAAGATCCAACGGAGAGCAGCGCGCTTCGTCACAGGATCATTTAGTAATCGCGAAAGCGTTACGGAGATGATAGATAAGCTCCAGTGGAAGACTCTGCAGGAGAGACGCTCAGCAGCTCGGTACGGGCTTTTGTCAAAGTTTCGAGAACATACCTTCACCGAAGAGTCAAACAGTATATTGCTCCCTCCTACGTATATCTCGCGAAGAGACCATGAGGATAAAATCAGAGAGATTAGAGCCCACACAGAGGCATACCGACAATCCTTCTTTCCACGAACAATACGAGACTAGAATAGAAGGGAGAACCGATAGAGGTACTCAAGGTACCCTCCGCCACATCCCGTCAGGTGGCTTGCGGAGTATGGATGTAGATGTAGATGTAGATGAAGGTCACGCAAACCTGTCCAAACTTCCGACTGTCGGTCGGCCGCAGACAGTTGTGACTCCTACAATGTTGGAACGTGCGGACACTCTCATTCGAACTGATCACAATCAAATGCCTCGCTGTACAACTGCACATCTCTGTTGGTAGTGCTGGCACACTCGTCCACCTGTAGAGGTGCCCAAAGCTGTGTGCCTGCTGAATTGCTCGCCTCCTAGCAGAAAGCATAAAGAGCAACAAAGGGCAAGCTATGCGGAATCGTTTGCGCATTAGGCTGATCGTGGCAATTTTTTGTGGAACATTGTCACATACGATGAAACATGGGTTCACCACTTCGAACCAGAAACAAAACGGCAAGCCAGGGAATGGGGCCACATCACCTCTCCTTCGAAGAAAAAGTTCAAAGTCGCACTTTCAGCCCATAAAATCATGACAATAGCCTTCCGGGATTCTGAAGGGGTTATTCTTTTTGATGCCGTCTCTCTTAGTGCAACGTTCAACTCTGAAGTATATTGTGCTGTCCTTAAGAAATTGGAGAAATGACTTCACCGTATTCGTCGCCACCAAAACGCAAATGAACTTCTACTTCTCCATGACAAAGCAAGGCCTCAGACAAGTCTGCGCACCCTTCACACGCCTTCCGACTTCCGTCTGTTTGGCCCAATGAGTGAAGCACTGTGCGGAAAGCGGTACTTATAGGGAGATTACTGCTGGAGGAAGACATTGGCTACGATGTCGACCAATAGAGTGGCACCATGCGGACGTACAAGTCCTACCAATAAATTTCCTCTGAGGCCGTCGCAGCGAACGGAAATTATGAAACTTCCTGGCATATTAAAACTGTGTTCCGGACCGAGACTCGAAATCGGGATCTTTGCCTTTCTCGGACAAGAGCACTTGCCCGCGACAGGCAAAGGTCCCGAGTTCGAGTCTCGGTTTAGCACACAGTTTTAATCTGCCAGGAAGTTTCGTTTCAGTGCACACTCTGCTGCAGAGTGAAAATCTTATTCTCCAAACATCCCCCAGACTGTGGCTAAGCCATGTCTCCGCAATATCCTTCCTTCCAGGAGTGCTAGTTCTGTAAGATTCGCAGAAGAGCTTCTGTGAAGTTTGGAAGGTAGGAGACGAGGTACTGACAGAATGGAAGCTGTGAGGACGGGTCGTGAGTCGTGCTTGGGTCCAGAGTTCGAGTCTCGGTTCGGCACACAGTTTTAATCTGCCAGGAAGTTTCGCATCAACGCACACTCCGCTGCAGAGTTAAAGTCTCATTCTGGAAACAGAGATTATGTTGGAAAATTGGGCATTTTAGCCACAAGAGTGGGGAATAATGTAGTGTAATGAAATCTTGAGAAAATACTACTTTCAGAAGAAAGGTGTTACATTACTTACTGAACGCCACTCTTATGTCAGAAGATTTGTCTTAATTAATTGTGATGTGTTGCGTTCTGTCTGTTAGGATTCCTACAGCCCAATAACAATGCCTATCTGATATTTCGGACACTCGTATTTTATTCATAAATATATCGAACTCCTTTTAGAAGTCAAGGAACATAACATCAACTCGGCAGCCAATACCCAGTGTCTACTGGGTCTCGTGGACAAATACATCGAAATGGGTTCCACATGATCGTTGTTTGCTGAATGTCTATTAATTCCGATTTTTGGTCCCTATAAATGAAGCATATTCCAATATTTTACAGCAGACTAGCACTAGTGATAGAGCCCTATAGTCGAAGAATTTTTCGAGTGCCGTTCTTGAAAAGTGGACCGACCTGCGCATTCTTCCGACCACTGGGAAACCTCAGTTGCCTCCAGCGAACTGCACTAGACTACTTTTTCGATACTCTGTTTATGTCCAGTCGCCTTTCTTAACTTGAAGCATTTTAGTAGATTATTCGTCTCACTGTCTCTTATTTTCATTAATGTTATTTTGGCGATAATGCATCTACTGAAACGAAGACTAGAATACGATCTTCCTCAGAGAAATAATTTAGTAAAAGTAGAGAACGCAGCGGCTGTCATACACTACCTTGAGTTACGCCAGACGCTACCTTCGCTTCTGGCGATTCCTGCCCATCAGTAACGAACATACTTTCTCTTTGCTAGTGATTCTTCAATCCAACTGTATATCTGTTCGAATAATCCACAGTAAGTGACGGTGTAGAACTGTACCGAGGTCAAGGAACTCGGTATAAGCCTGAACTACGCTGCGCTTTGGATCGAATGAAGGAAGTATACAGAAGTGCTCGTTGGACTTAGTGTATAGGGGCTTCGTAATCTCGTTTCTAGCCGCCACAGGTAGCACAGGGAACAGTTGTGCGCTCTCGGTGGCAGAGTGACGATGGCCGCTCCTGACGGACAAAGTGCATTAAAAGCTCGCGCAACTCGATAGCGGGAGGAGGGCCGGAGTGAATCGATCCATCAGCGCCCGTGTTTCACTTTAGAGATTAAAAATTCACAGCTAAAGTAAGGTCCAGTGTCACATCGCACCTGCTCCCACCACACATCAGGCTCTCTCGCAGAGTTTGCAGCATGCATACGTGCAATATTTCTGTTCTGTATGAAGTGAATGAACGTGGTCTAGTAGTAAACACAGTCCCTATCAGCTTTATTTTTCTCGCAGTTGTACCCAAATGTTTCTCATTTACGTCATTACTTTGCCTTTATCAATTTGTAACTCTATTGAAAAGCCTCTTGCAGCCGTTATAGTTCACCTACCTTTTTCTACACAATGTTTTCTCTGTCACTCACTTCTCAGTCACGCAAAATGACCCTGCAACGGCTACTGAAGGGAAATTGTTTTCTTTGTGACAGCGTTCCGACGCGTCCACGCCATAGGAATCGGGACCCAAGTGGCATCACACACGTAAAATACTGGTCTCCTTAAGGATCCCTAGCTTGTCTTAGCGTCTGAGTCACCATTTGTTTACCACGAGTGACCCAGTATAATGTTTCAAATTAAATGCCTTCTTGTCATACCGAAAGATACGTGATGTTCACGGAATGACCACTGTCGAGAGTTACCAGTGAATCCAAAAAAGAACAGGATGTATTTCAAAGGATATACACTGTATCACATTCAAGTGATATGTACATGAACCATCAGTATCAACTAGGTGTTTATGAATCAATACTGAGAATGCTACTCTCCAGTTGTCTCCTTCCAAGAGCGAAGCTTGACGTAACTCATATCGAGTGTGTCACGCGTTATCCCTCACCTCAGAACTCTTTACTGACAGATCGTTAAAGTTACTTCTCTCCAACGTAACATAGCACAACCGGGTATTGTGACGAGAAGTGGCGCAAGCGAGCAAGTTTTTATATTCCGGATCTCACTTATTCCTAACAAGTTATCATTTCGTTTAGACATGTACAATTCTCAGTGAGCTTAAGTAATACCGTAACTATAAAAGACGCACGAGGCCAGACATTGCATGTTACGGGCGTAGATCTTGGCGTCAGTTGCTTTCCGCACAACTAGCTGTAAGAGGTTCTCTCCCGTTTTAGTGAAGCAAACTAGGTCTTCATTCATGTCCCCAACACTACTGTTCCAAACGTTGTATACAAAGAAGTTTTATAAGTCAAAAATAAATTCCACACATACGAAACCTCTGGGGACGTCTATAATTAAATATGTGGGCAACGCCAGTATTTCTGAAACGCTAGTATTTCACAAATTCCAGCTTTCCCCATCCAGTTCTCCCCTGTACCAGTCTTATGTTTGAGCCTCTGCTCCAATTTGTTGTCCGTCGTAAATGCAATTTAAATCCCTTTGTCCCTAAATAACCTCGCCAATTTATATTAGTTCCCCAATAAAGCATGACTCTACATTCCTGCAGATTTTTCTCCTTTTGTTGCTTTCTGCGTCCAACCGTTAGAACCATTTTCTACCACTGTGTACCTAACTGTTTTCATTTCCTCATTGTTGTTCTTAGGACAGTAGGATGGAATTAGCACTATGCATTGCATTTTGGAAGAACGCTAATTTATCTTTACAGGGGTGGCATGAGATCTTATCTGCTCCTGCACCAGTGAACGTGTGTTTACGATTGATGACTCTGCAACACTGGCAGTGAATGAATATTATGCACAGCCTTTCTGTGTCTGTAGGTCCCAACCTACAAAATATACTAACGCATAGTTCACAAATATAGTTCTTTCGTTAGCACTCCGTAGGTGATAGTAAGGATTTGCCTTTAATGCGTATAGTTCTCTTCAGAAAAGTTTTCGGTGTTTTCAGGATGCTGTTCTAATGTGTCAGAAAGTTTCCCCTGCCATCAAAGGGTACTTTTTTCTGGATATTGTTGTTGGCGTCTTCATTACGATGGCTGGTTTAATACAGTTTTCTACACTACTCTATCCTGTGCACGTCTCTCCCTCTCTGCGTAACTACTGCTAACTACATGCAGTTCAACCTGCTTACTATATGCAATACTTTTACCTTAACCACGCTGCACACTACTATCATAATCAGTTTTTTCTTGAGTACTGTGGATGTATTCCACAACCTATAATTTTAACAGAGTTGTTCCATAAAGCTCTTTCCTCCACGATTCTGTTCAGCACCTCTATAATAATTATCTGATTTACCCGTCTAATCTTCAGCATTCCTCTGCAACATCCCATTTGAAAGGTCCTGTTCGCTTCTGGTGTGCACTGTTGATCGTCCACATTTCACTTCCTTATAACGTATAACAGATACTCAAAGACTTTCTGGCAAATTCATATTAGGGTCGACGTATCTCTCTATTACAGAACTCTTTTTCTTGATGTTGCGGGTCTGCATTTTTAATCATAGGTACTACAATTTTCGCCCACAACTTTTCTGCCTAAATGGCAAGACACATCTACTCTGTTTACTGTCCGTTCCTAATTTGTAAGGGACGATCAAAAAGCTTCCGTTCGAAGGCCGTAAAGTCGAGAATCGGTATGCCAGTCAGGCAAAATAGCCGCTAGTATTGAGGCAATCATCTCATCGACGCACCAGGTTGAAAATAAAAGTAAAAACCGTCTCCTCCTGCATGAAAAAGTCCGGAACTGCCTGTTGCACAACCTCGTCCGACAAGAATTGTCGATCTTTGAAGTTTCCCTTTAAGGGATCGAAGACTATACTCTAGCTTGAATTGGCATAATTCCTGCGTTACGACATTTACGATATCGAGACGTGCGTTATCACAAGTAGCAACCGAGCGAGGTGGCGCAGTGGTTAGACACTGGACTCGCATTCGGGAGGACGATGGTTCAAACCCGCGTCCGGCCATCCTGATTTAGGTTTTCCGTGATTTCCCTAAATCACTCCAGGCAAACGCCGGGATGGTTCCTCTGAAAGGGCACGGCCGACTTCCTTCCCCATCCTTCCCTAATACGATGAGACCGATGACCACGCTGACTGGTCTCCTTCCCCAAAAACAACCAACCAACAAGTAGCAACACCCTTGGTGCACAGTTACACAACGGTGATTCTCCACAGACATACAGCCCCATACATATTCTTCATTCTGCGATGGATGTCTACCGATGTTTATCCTTCGGCAGCCAAGAAAAGAGCAGCAGCAAGTTGGTCATGATTGGACGCCATAGTTCACGTTTCCGCATTTACCGTACGCACTTCGGAAACACAAAAATGCGACATTAACCCATTGGGTGCATGTCAGTGCTTACACTGACAAGCCAGAACATTATGAGCACTGTCCATCGCGATGTTGGATGTCGCCTGGTTGTGTTGCGGGCAAGAGTCGCGGTAAAAAAAGTGTGTAAGAGGAGCAGATACGGACGAGGGATCACACTATCGAAGATATAGGCTGAAAATGGGGAAATCCATTCAGATAAGCGACTCTGACAGAGGGCAGATTATTATTACGCACAGCCTGCCTTCTAGTTTGTTTGCCTCGTTCTTTTCCTGACGTCACTACTTGCAGCCGTATCCCTGCTGCTAGTGCGACCAATCTATACTTCTTACAGCAAAGGGGAAGCCTCGGCAACTGGCAGCGCCAGAATTGTA
Source organism: Schistocerca piceifrons (assembly GCF_021461385.2). Classification (NCBI taxonomy): domain Eukaryota; kingdom Metazoa; phylum Arthropoda; class Insecta; order Orthoptera; family Acrididae; genus Schistocerca; species Schistocerca piceifrons. Next base: position 89,042,328 of record NC_060141.1, read on the forward strand.
AAAGGCTACGCGCAGCACAGAAGCTACGTGACTGGAAAACAATATGTCATTACATTTCAGTTACTACATGTTTAAAGAATTGCTGCCGTATATTTTAAAATCAGGTGATTCATTTACAATTTTTACATCTGATAGCACATTGTTAAACCAGTAAAAACTGTTTTGAGGCAAAAGAAGCGTAATAACAGTGAGTTACAAAGAAAATTAAATTAGTTGGTTGGTTCAAATGGCTCTGAGCACTATGGGACTTAACAGCTATGGTCATCAGTCCCCTAGAACTTAGAACTACTTAAACCTAACTAACCTAAGGACAGCACACAACACCCAGTCATCACGAGGCAGAGAAAATCCCTGACCCCGCCGGTAATCGAACCGGGGAACCCGGGCGCGGGAAGCGAGATCGCTACCGCACGACCCCGAGCTGCGGATAAAATTAGTTGAAGGAAACGGAATGTTAAAATGGCAAATGTAGTACAGCTGCAAATTTTCGATTGGTGTTAAAACTAAATATACTAGCCGGCCGGAGTGGCCGAGAGGTTCTAGGCGCTTCAGTCTGGAACCGCGCGACCGCTACGGTCGCAGGTTCGAATCCTGCCTCGGGCGTGGATGTGTGTGATGTCCTTAGGATAGTTAGGTTTAAGTAGTTCTAAATTCTAGGGGACTGATGACCTCCGTTGTTAAGTCCCATGGTGTTCAGAACCATTTGTACCTAAATATAAGATGTAAATTATGGCTTGCATAATTGCTGTTCCAGGTAAGAGGGCCTGAACAGAAACATCGAAACTGGCTCATCTGCTTATTGGAGCATACCCAATGCAATATTTGTAATTGAATTTGTGCGCTACCAAAACTATAGTTTGGTACAATACGTAAACGATGTAGCAAATGGTAGGTTTACCGATAATATTGATAGCATGGGTAGGGAAAGACGCATAAATGATGTGTGTGAGAGAAACTAGGAGTAGACGGCTTCTCATTGATTTTTTTGTTTGTTCGTTTTGTGCGTAATTAGAACCGTACATCGTTCAGTGTTAGTCCAGTGTACATTCTATATCCTTACAAAATTAAATTTCATAAGTAAAAAAATTAGTTGATCGCGGAACGTCTGTGGTTTTATGTAACCAAAGCAACTAATTTTCATACAAGTACAGTTTACATGCACAATGCACTCAGTAGAACGTTCTTCATCGCGATCAAAGGCAAGAGTTTCATTTTATTATTTTTAAGTGGGAATGTTGTTTATAAATAACAAAAATCTGTTTTATATAAGCTCGACGAAGTACCGAGGCAAAGTTTGATACGTTTTTGGAGGATTATTTATTTTATCTGTTTTTGAGAAAATGTTATTTTCTATCATCATATGATAAACCTGCTTTGTTTTTGTATTCTTACCACAACATCCCCTTGTTTCACGCTAAAGCAATTTTCGAATAAAACCTGAAATAAACATTGGCAACTTAAGTTTTTCTCTAAATACTGTTTATTTTTAAGTAACACACAGGAGGATAACCACGTATATCAAAAATGTTGTGTAGGTTATGCAGCCATATGTGTATATATATATATATATATATATATATATATATATATATATATATATATATATATATCCTCACTCAGTTTCTAGATGGTTCACCGATTTTGGTATCTAGAGGCATCTAGTAAGGCATTGATCACATACACGAAGCAATCGAAACGATGTAACGCCCATTAGGTATGCAACAGACCAAACGTACAGGTAATGCCGTTACTGTCTTAACTGACCAAAGCTGCTTGGATTACTGCGATAGTCTAAGCTTACTTGCGACGTCTACGGTAGCCTACAATAGTTTTACAACTCTATTTATAATGCTGCATCTAGGCTTACTAGTTCTACATTACATATCTATGCTGCTGTGTTGTGTGTTTATGTGAATAATGGTGAAAAACAGTAGGTGTAAATCGGTAATATGTACAAAATGTCTCTGCGACATTGTTTGTGGCAGATGTCCGAAGCAACTGCAACAAGCCTATTTCAGTTGCCAGGGATCTTCTTTGACCATACAAGTTACATATGTAGGTGATCAATTGCAACTTAATCTCACAGTGGCCTTTAATTACAGGGAATGGCAGCACAGTTGGGTAAATAAAGTATTAGTGGTTTATTTGATGCATATGGGGAAGAAGAAACTCACAGCTGTTACAGTAATCATATGCACTTCCAACACACGTGTTGGTATCAGTCACTGTACGATAGCTGCAGCATGAGAGCCTGTTGCATGCTATTAATCAAAGTTAAGATCTTTGTATACAAACGACTTTCTTGCCTCAAACGACACCTCATGACAAGTGTCCCAAGTGTATTATTTGCTGTATTTACTCTCGCCTTTCACGACTAGTCGATTTGGTTTCCGTACACGTGTCAAAGCCGGGTTAATTGGCAGGGTTTTCTGTCCTGCAGTTAGGCAGTCGAACATTCAGAAATAATTTTATGACGGGCCATTCTTCAAAGAAAAGGTCGAAAGAAAGTGAGAAAAATAAGGAACCAGCAGTGACTATAGAGTTTATTAATGTTCGTGACAAAAGTCCTATGGCAAAGTTCTCAGATTGTTGATAACTCAAAGAATACGGAAAGTGTCGTCTGAACATTTCAGAACATCAACATTTATTTGCTGAAGAAAATATGTACATACAGATACATCAAGCAATATTTAGAACACAGTAAATATTTTACACTTTCAATCTTGTTCTCATTCTAAGCGCCAAATTACAACGAAAAGTAATTTTCTTATTCAATATATCAGACTTCATGACTGATGAAACAATTTTCATCAAAAAGCGTTTCTCTATGTACATTCCTATATTTTTGTATAGTGTGAGTTTTCTTATCCCAGATATTGTAAAACATAAAAACCAAGTTGTTTTCTGGTATTCGGCCTCTTGTGTGAGAGAACACTAGCAGAAAAAAATTTCAGTTCTGGCTCTACCGTTTCCAATGCACCACGAAAGCAAAGTAAATAATAAAAAAACATTATGAAGACATTAAAACCAGAAAATCTGTTACTATGATTTGAGTGAGCAAAGTGGGAATAAGTTTGTCTCCGACGTTAGGAGACTTCACCAAAGGTTTCTCTTCCTCCTCACACTCAGGGTTCTATAACTTTACACTGAGTACACTCAATTAATCATTAATGTCACTGACCCACCCGCCAAGTGGCTGGTGGCTGATTTACACACAGGCACGTAATGCGCGCACACTATTAATATTCGTTTTAGACTAAAAAGCCTTTCTTATGAACAGGGGTTTACGGCGAAACTTGCTGTGTGTGGCATAGGCTTTGTTGCTATCAGAAGAATGAGAATAGTTCTGTAACTTCATTTAAGTAAGTCGAAAGAGGTTTTACAGTGTGGACCTTCAGGTTCGACGTAAGCAAGAACCAAAAGCATGGGTTGAATAACTGTTTTGAGAAGGACAGAGAAACAAGGCGTTTGAAATGCAGCAAAAGAAAGTGTGCAGTGCAAACCGGAAATTGTTCCTCGGAATACGTAATACTAAAAAAAACTTTAATTTTGTTTATTTTAAGGTGCCGTATTGTATGTGGCAGCTTCGTAATTCACCCGTCACGCCTCGCCGCGCGCCGGCTGCACACTAAGCCGCAACACTGCTCTCTCCCGCTTATGCGGCTGATCTGATCCTCCAGAAATCCCCCGCTCAGCCGCCATGTCCACAAGCGGCCGCTCGCCGCTGGCACACAATGCTCGGTCCCATGCAGCGGGTGAGGTAGCACTGCAGTTAACACAGTGCCGCCGTATTCGGGAGGATTTGGGTTCAAATCCCTGTCCCTTCATCCCCAAAACGACTACAGCGGATACTTTGATGGCTTCTTTGAAAAGGATACGGATACGGTAAGCTGTTAATTACGAGAAATAGGTTCAAAGGTGGTAGTTCCAGCCAGGTCCCAGAAGCTTATTATTATTAGGCACATGAATTGATTCTCGCAGTTTGTTGTTCATTTTAACAGAATGCTATAAGATAATTTACGGAAAGTAGCGTCCGTCGGCAGTTACAACCTTCCCCCACTTTCTGCCCAACAATTAGACTCCGCGGTAAAAAAAAAAAAAATCACGCTCTATTGAGGCGGACCAGTTTTGGAAACAGTTTTCGAGAGCGTTACAACATGTTCAGGAAGGCCACGCGCCATGGACAGAAACGAATGGTACTCAGAAGAAACGATATCTGGCGAGTACGGTGGCGAAGCGACGGGGGAAGGGGGAGGGGGTAGGGGATTAAAATATTCTAAGGTTGCAACAGTGGAAAAATATTGAAGCACCAACGGCAAAAATGCGAAGCCTCAACTGTCATAGAGTAAGACGATTCCGAGTGATTTCTGGGACTCCCATGCTATGGCGCTAACACATTATACTCGTAAGGAAAATACTACCACAATTTCGCAACGAGGCACGAGAGGCTGTCAGAGTGAATCTTCACGGAAATCTGTCCACCCGGAACAAGTCAATCAATGTTTCAATAGTTTTGTAGCACTAAACGATACACTGTGAGTGAGCTCCAGTCCTAATCCTAATAAAGTGAATACACACTGAGTGTAGAAATCTGCTCATTGATTGTTAAAATTACAGCTCACCACCTTTCGGTTTAAATATTAGAAGAGTTGGCCACTCGAACCCCAATGGCACTCGTCCCATTATCGTGAACATAGTCAACTTCGCATCCATCGCTGAGTAGAGGCCTTATCTAGACTTGCTGGAGCTCCAGAACTCCATTGGCAAGTAGTATACTCGTATTTAGACGGGTCTCCGGATTCACACACGTTACAGCGGATTGAGTGCAAGCAATGAAACCACATGCGATGACTATTGCCAAACATAAGTAGCTATCAAGATTTCATTGTTGCCGGGCGTTCATTGCATAGCGTTACATTAGAATACACGCGATCGAGTGTGCCAAGAGACCAAAGTTCTGGCATTATCTCTCACCACGGACACCGCAATGGCCGACGGCCTTCACTTAACGAGCGACTGCAGCGGATTTTGCGAAGAGTTGTCGGTGCTAACAGACAAGCAACACTGCGTGAAATAACAGCAGAAATCTGTGTGAGACGTACGACGGACCTGTCCTTTTAAAGGATAGTGCGGCGAAATTTGACGTTAATGGGATGTGAGCGCAGACGACCAACGCGAGTACCTTTGCAAACAGCCCGATATGGCGTGAAGCACGTCTCTTGGGCTCTTGATCATATCGATTGGACCCTATACTAGAGGTAAACCGTGGTCTGGTCAGATTAGTCCCGACTTAAGTTGGTAGGTGCTGATGGTAGGATTAGAGCTGTGGCAGACACCACAACGCTATGGACCCAGGTTGTCAACAAGGAACTGTGCAAGCTGTTGGTGGCTCCGTAAAGGTGTGGTCTGTGTTTACATGGAATGGGCTGGGTCCTCTTCCAACTGAACCGATCACTGATTGGAAAGTCCGCAGATCGTGGTCGTGCGGTATCGTTCTCGCTTCCCGCGCCCGGGTTCCCGGGTTCGATTCCCAGCGGGGTCAGGGATTTTCTCTGCCTCGTGATGACTGGGTGTTGTGTGATGTCCTTAGGTTAGTTAGGTTTAAGTAGTTCTAAGTTCTAGGGGACTGATGACCATAGATGTTAAGTCCCATAGTGCTCGGAGCCATTTGAACTGATTGGAAATGGTTCCGTTCTGCTGTGTCGAGACCGCTTTCAGCCATTCGTGGACTTCATGTTCTCGAACAACGACGTTATTTTTATGGAAAACAATGCTCCATATTATCGGAGCACAGTTGTTCGCGACTAGTTTTAAGAACATTCTGGAAAATTCGAGCGAATGATTTGGGCATCCAGACCACCCGACATGAATCCCATCGAACATGTATGGGACGTAATTGAGAGATCCGTTCGTGCACAAAATCCTCCACTGGAAACACTTCTGCAATTCTAGACGGCTACAGAAGCATCATGGCTCAATATTTCTGCATGGAACATGCAACGTTTTGTTGAGTCTGTGCCATGTCGAGATGCTGCACTACGCCGGGAAAAAGGAGGTCCGACACGAAATTAGGAAAAACCTCAGCGTATTTTGTTGCCTGTTGCTCTGTGGTGAAGTGTGCCGGGCGACATAAGTGATTCTTCTGAGCTGAATTTCCTGGATGCTTCTAGAATATGTTTCTGGGACTTATCTTTTCTTTGTTTTATGTGCAGAATATCAAGTTGCACCGCTGTAACTATGGCTGGCCCCTCCCCTCAATCCTCCACCCTCCCCCCCTGCGGGTCCGGGGATTAGAATAGGCCCGCGGTATTCCTGCCTGTCGTAAGAGGCGACTAAAAGGAGTCCATCCCCCTCACGGGGGTAGTTAGCGCCTGCGTCCGGAGACGGACGGTTCCACGACCTATCATCGTGGTCCTTTTGGTTTTTCACTTCTCGTTTCTTCCCTCCTTTTGTTGGTTCCTTTCTTTGCTCTTCTCCACCTCACTGTCTTCCTTACTCTTTCCCTTGCCTTCTCCTTGCCTTTTTCTCCTTGCCTTCTCATTGCCTTCTTCTCCTTGCCTTCTCATTGCCTTCTTCTCCTTGCCTTCTCATTGCCTTCTTCTCCTTGCCTTCTCATTGCCTTCTTCTCCTTGCCTTCTCTGGTCTCCGCCTCGGCGTTTGAGACAGTCTGTCCACTTTCTCCCTCTCTCTCTTCTTTTTCCTCTTCTTCCTTCCTCCCTGTGCGTGCCTGAAGGCCGACCCACGCGTTCGCACGCGTAGCCGGTGACGGGGTAACGCGTAAGTCCCCGCCCTGGGTAGACATGTAAGGCACGCGCGTACCCCCTGGTAAAGGCAAGGCCCGGGGAGGGGTGATTGCCTGAGCTGATACCTTCTGACCATGCCGATTGGTCCCTCCGTCTGTTTCTCGGGAGGTGTGACCTGAGGTGTAAACATTCACCTAAGGCGGGAGTGCCCTCTGAGAGGGTCCCCACAAGGAAGGAGCGCGCCATCGGAGACGCTGGCAATCATGGGGGATTCCTCCGCAATGGATTCTACTCCATCTCTTTCGACTTCGACCCAAAAACGGAAACGTGACCAGCCAACAGTGACAAAAGTACTACCGCCTGCCCCACAGTTCCTCGTAGTTTCTCGATCTGAGGACGGAAAGGATTTTTCCTCTGTCAACCCTTTCGTTATTCAGAAGGGCGTAGATGCCATAGCCGGATCTGTCAAATCTTGTACCAGGTTGCGTAACGGCACCTTATTACTAGAAACTGAGAGTGCCTTTCAGGCACAAAAACTGCTTCGGGCCACCCTCCTGTACACGTTCCCTGTCCGGGTGGAGGCCCACCGAACTTTGAATTCGTCTCGTGGTGTAGTCTATACTAGCTCCCTCGACGGATTGACTGACGAGGACCTTCAATCATTCCTCGCTGAGCAGGGCGTGACGGCTGTCCATAGGGTCAAGAAAAAGGTCAACAATGACCTTGTACCGACCCGGACAATTTTCTTGACCTTCGATAGTGTTAAGCTGCCATCGCGCATCAAGGCGGGCTACGAGGTTATTTCTGTTCGCCCCTATGTCCCGACACCTACGCGCTGCTACCAGTGTCAGCGTTTCAATCACACTCGACAGTCTTGTTCCAATGCGGCTAAATGTGTCACCTGTGGCAGGGATGCCCATGAGGGTGACTGTCCACCTCCGTCTCCTCGTTGTGTGAACTGTCAGGGTGACCATGCCGCATCCTCCCGCGACTGTCCTGTCTATAAGGAAGAACGCTGTATCCAGGAAATTCGGGTCAAAGAGAAAGTGTCCACCTCGGCTGCTCGCAAGCTATTGGCTAGTAGGAAGCCCACGCTGCTCCCAGCGGGGAAATACAGTACTGTCCTCGCCTCTCCTCGGACTACCCGGGAGGTAGCAACCCAGACATGCGATCTGACCTTCAGCACCACGGTCGTCCGTTCGGCCAGTGCTAAGATCGCGCGGTCGACGTCTCCTCTTCCTCCCATCACCCCACAGACACGAGCACCTTCCTCAGCTTCTGCTAAGACGAAGACACCGAAGTCAGATGCACGGGCCTTCAAGAAGGAACCATCCCGTGCAGACTTCCTCCGTACCTCGACCTCCCAGCCTTCGACCGGTACTTCCACTACACGTCGTTCCAAAAAGGCGCATAGGAAGCACAGTTCTCCTTCCCCGCCACGGCGCATTTCTTCTCTTGCGCCACCCAGCGGCTGCCGCCCCAGGCCGTCATCCGTTTCGCCTGGCCGCACCGCTGGTCGCCGTACATCTGGCCGTTCACTGGCGGAGGAAGCTCCCCCTCCCGGCCATCCTCCCGAGATGGCCGACGACCCTATAGACCCAATGGACGATGACTGTCCGCCTACTGATAGCGGCGGCAGTGCTCGCTCGAAGCCAGGCCCTAAGCGGCCTTCGAGGTGACCACTTCTCTCATCTTCCTTTTCTTACGATGGCACTTATTCACTGGAATATTCGCAGCGTTCGCTCCAACCGAGAGGACTTGAAGTTGCTGCTCCGCTTGCACCGTCCGCTTGTCGTAGCCCTCCAGGAAACGAAGCTACGCCCATGTGATCAAATTGCCTTGGCACACTACACCTCTGTGCGTTTTGACCTACCCCCTGTGGTAGGTATCCCAGCTCATGGAGGGGTTATGTTGCTGGTCCGGGATGATATTTACTACGATCCCATCACGTTGCACACCGGCCTGCAGGCAGTTGCCATCCGCATTACTCTCCCCACTTTTACGTTTTCCTTTTGTACCGTTTACACTCCATCGTCATCTGCCGTTACCAGGGCAGACGTGATGCAACTTATTGCTCAGCTACCTGCACCATTTTTGTTAACTGGAGACTTCAATGCCCACCATCCCCTTTGGGGCTCTCCAGCATCCTGCCCGAGGGGCTCCTTGTTAGCAGACCTTTTCAACCAGCTCGATCTTGTCTGCCTCAATACTGGCGCCCCTACTTTTCTTTCGGACACATCTCACACCTATTCCCATTTAGACCTCTCTATATGTACTCCCCAACTTGCACGCCGGTTTGAGTGGTATGCACTTTCTGATACATATTCGAGTGACCACTTCCCGTGTGTTATCCATCTCCTGCAGCATACCCCCTCTCCGTGCTTCTCTAATTGGACCATCTCCAAGGCAGACTGGGGGCTCTTCTCTTCCAGGGCGACCTTTCAGGATCAAACTTTTACAAGCTGCGATCGTCAGGTCGCACACCTCACGGAAGTCATTCTCGCTGCTGCTGAATATTCTCCGCACCATGCATACATGGGGCCTTCGCGGTCGCCTCCCTCTTTTTATTCATTCCTTTTTAATGGATCGACAGTTCAGGGTACGTGTGGGTTCTGTCCTGTCCGACACCTTTCGCCAGGAGAATGGGGTGCCACAGGGCTCAGTTTTGACCGTCGCTCTCTTCGCCATCGCGATCAATCCAATAATGGATTGCCTCCCAGCTGATGTATCAGGCTCCCTTTTCGTGGACGATTTTACCATCTATTGCAGCGCGCAGTGTACACGTGTCCTGGAGCGCTGTCTTCAGCGTTCTCTTGACCGTCTTTACTCCTGGAGTGTCGCCAATGGCTTCCGTTTTTCTGCCGAGAAGACGGTCTGTATTAACTTCTGGCGATACAAAGAGTTTCTCCCACCGTCCTTACGACTCGGTCCCGTTGCTCTCCCAATCGTGGAGACAACCAAATTTTTAGGCCTTACATTTGACAGGAAACTTAGCTGGTCTCCACATGTGTCATATTTGGCCGCCCGTTGTACCCGTTCTTTAAATGTCCTCCGTGTTCTCAGTGGTCTGTCGTGGGGAGCGGATCGAACCGTCCTACTTCGTCTATATCGGTCGATCGTCCGCTCCAAGCTGGATTATGGGAGCTTCGTATACTCCTCTGCACGGCCATCCATCTTACGCCGCCTCAACTCCATACAACATCGGGGTTTACGACTTGCGATCGGAGCATTTTATACCAGTCCCGTAGAGAGTCTTCATGCTGACGCTGGCGAATTGCCACTCACCTACCGGCGCGATATACTGCTTTGTCGGTATGCCTGTCGGCTACTGTCAATGCCCGACCATCCGTCTTATCGTTCCTTTTTTGACGACTCTCTTGACCGTCAATACGGGTTGTATGTCTCTGCCCTGCTACCCCCTGGAGTTCGCTTTCGTCGCCTCCTTCAACACCTTACTTTTTCCCTCCCTGCAACCTTTCGAGTGGGCGAGAGCCGCACGCCACCTTGGCTCCAGGCTCAGGTCCGCGTTCACCTTGACCTCAGCTCGCTCCCAAAAGAGGTCACCCCCGGTTCGGTCTACCACTCCCGTTTTTTGGAACTTCGTTCGAAGTTCATCGACATGACTTTCATTTATACAGATGGCTCTAAGACCAATGACGGGGTCGGGTGTTCCTTTATTGTCGAGGCACAAAGTTTCAAATACCGGCTCCATGGCCATTGTTCGGTCTTCACAGCTGAGCTCTTTGCCCTCTACCAGGCTGTTCTTTACATCTGCCGCCACCGACATTCTGCTTATGTCATCTGCTCAGATTCCCTGAGCGCCATCCAGAGCCTCAGTGATCCGTACCCGGTTCACCCTTTCGTACACCGGATCCAACGCTCTCTTCAGCAGCTGGTGGACGTCGGTTCTCCAGTTAGCTTTATGTGGGTTGAGGGCCATGTCGGTATCCCTGGGAACGAAGCTGCAGATGCCGCGGCCAAGGCTGCGGTCCTCCAGCCTCGGACAGCTTCTTGTTGCGTCCCTTCGTCCGATTTTAGCAGGGTGATTTGTCGGCGCATCTTATCTCTGTGGCATGCCGATTGGGCTGCACTTACCGACAACAAGCTTCGGGCCTTAAAACCTCTTCCCGTGGCTTGGACGTCCTCCTCACGCCCTTCTCGGCGGGAGGAGGTCGTTTTAGCCCGGTTAAGAATTGGACACTGCCGGTTCACCCATCGCCATCTGCTGACGGCTGCGCCGGCGCCGTTCTGCCCATGTGGGCACTTGCTGACGGTTAGACACATTTTAATGTCCTGTCCAGATCTTAACACACTGCGCCTCGATCTTAACCTGCCAAATACTTTCGATGCCATTTTAGCGGATGACCCACGAGCAGCTGCTCGTGTTCTTCGTTTTATCAATTTGACAAACGTCGCTAAGGACATTTGATGATGATGTTTTTTAATCCTATGCCTGTCAGTCTGTCTTTTATCGTGTCTTCCCTTTTAGTTGTTGTGGTCAACTTGTGCCTCGCGGTGCATTCTTAGAGTAGTCAGGGCGCTAATGACCATTGAAGTTGTGCGCCCTAAAACCACAAAAAAAAAAAAAAAAAAAAAAAAAAAAAAAAAAAAAAAAAAAAAAAAAAAAAAACCTCCACCCTCTTTTTCCCTCGTTCACTTCCTCCTGTGTCCATTTTCGAGCGGTTTCTCATTCGAGTTGTTCTCTCAGATTTATTGCTATAATGAATCGGGCTTTGGTGGTGAATCCTATAGGTATATGTAGTAATACCTAGTGCTGACAACGGACCGATGCCGTCGTTGGCTGAGGGAAATCTCCACTTTTTTGCGATCGGAGACAGAAATTGGAAGCTCCCGCTGAGTAGGTTCAATCAGCAGCGGGGTTCTCGCTAAGCTGGCCATTAGTAACAGATTAAAACATGGAATCGAATCCAGATTTTCGGCTCTGCTTGTCAGTGCTTGATCAGTTGAGCTTCTCCACAGCTTTTGCGGGCTTGTGACACCAAAACATGGTTTTTGCATATCTGTAATTTATGCCTCCGTTATAAAAAATTATATCACTGGTAATCCTGCTGACCTGATTCCAGTGAGGAATGGGAATGTCTATTTGGTGAATCATCACCCAGGAATAAATAAGCCTTCAGACTAGTTCTCGAAAATATAATCTCTCTTTTTGTCAGAGTGATTCTTCGACGAAGGAAGATGCCGACACAAGTAAAGCTGTCCTCAATAGCAAGTTTGAGGAACACAGTACATTCCTAGGCTAGATACTATTGCCAGTGATATGTCCTTGCTTCTTACCCGACTTTTGATTTTACTTGACACGGACGTTATAGGCAGGTGTGGTTTAAAGCACAAGCTCTTGGGATGCCAAGCTGAGCGAGACACTGGGGGAGTTCATGTGCAAGATTTGAATAACGAACTATTTATCTGTTGAAAGTAACTGGTAAATAGGGACAGCTGCTTGTAGCTTCGTCCATCTTGTGCTGGGGCCTAGCGATATACATTTCCCATTTAGTACAGTCAACTCCGATTCCTGGAATGTTCTTTCAAAGTGAATGTCTCTTGCATTTTATTAGCAGATTGTTCTACTGAGGAGGGAAATCAGCGCTACTTCACAAATAGTACTGCGTATGGCATGAACAGCGTATTACCGAACCACGTAGAGCGAGCAGTGTGTCGGTCGATAGAAGGACTGAAAGGTGTTTCGAATTTTGCAGAGTCGTCCGTTTCAATCATCATACACTCATCCCACATAAAAATTTCCATCAGTCAAAAATCCAGTGTTAACTGGGAAGAAGAAATCGCGGTATCGCTTTCCTCTTAGATGGTGCTGTTATCAGTGGAATCATTTTTAATCGCAGACTCAAGTGCTAAGTCATAACATTTTTTTTCGTAATGTATTAAAGAAGTGACTTAAAACCGAAATATAAAGAAATGCTGTAGCTTTTTTAAATTTTATTGTGCAGATCTAGATTTCGGCTAGAAGCTAGCCATTCTCAATGCACTATTATTTCCGCTCAATGCATGTAATGCCTGTTGGTCGGGCTTCATCCACAGTTCATTGAATATTCAATGAACTGTGGATGAAGCCCGACCAACAGCCATTACATACATTGAGCGGAAATAATAGTGCACTGAGAATGGCTAGCTTCGAGCTGAAACCTAGATCTGCACAATAAAACTTATAAAGGACGACTGATAGCTGCAATCTATAATTTACAAGTCAATATAACAGTCGCTGAGTGCAACAGCTTTCTGAATGGAAGGTAAACTGATGAAATGCTGTATCAATGATTCAGTGTTTCTTCCACAAAAATAGGTACACAGAAACGCACTTTTTGTCTCACAGTTTCCTTGGCGTTTCCCGGAATCACACTCTGATATACTCTCGGTTGGAGCAGATTCGTACATAATCGGGAAAAATCGTTTGCTTTAGTCTAAGTCGCACTTCTATTTTATCTACTGACGACCGAAACTGGTAAAACATGGAAATAAAACTATGGTAGTAGGAGATCTCCCGAAAAGAAAAAAGATATTTCGTTTAGTCTGTGGTGCTACATGTGTTTTATATATCGACTACTGAAACCGGTGGTTTACGGTCTCACTTTTATTTTATCTTCTAACTTTCGGTTTCGGTAATCAGAAGATAAAATAAAACTGCAACTATACACATCAAAACAAGTTTTGCATCACCTCGGTTCCGAGAGTTCTGGAACCTGTACAGAAAATTGAAATAGAGATCAACACAAACATCATTTCCTACCTTTATATTGCTGAAAACCATACACTGCATGTTTTACCACCACACAGCGAGACCTGCAGAGGTGGTGATCCAGATTGCTGTACACACCGGTACCTCTAATACTCGGTAGCACGTAGGCACTTTCGGTCCAGATTGTCTCACTCCTCAACGGCGATTCGGCGTAGATCCCTCAGAGTGGCTGGTGGGTCACGTCTCTGATGATTGTCTGGTTGAAGACATATAAGACACTCATCGGTGAGTTTGAGTCGTAACGCGACGTCCTGTGGCTGCACGTAAAGCATTATTGAACATGGTGGCGTTTCTGTCAGGGTTCCTCCGAACCATAATCAGTAGGTAGCGGTCATCCACTGCAGTAGTAGCTGTTGGGCGGCCTGAGCGAGGCATGTCATCGACAGTTCCTGTCTCTGTATTTCCTCCATGTCCGAACAATATCGCTTTGGTTCACTCCGAGACGCCTGGACACTTCGCTTGTTGAGAGCCCTTCCTGGCACAAAGTAACAATGCGAACGCGATGGAACAGCAGTATTGACCGTCTAGGCATGGTTGAACTACAGACATCACGAGCCGTGTACCTCCTTCCTGATGGAATGATTGGAACTGATCGGCTGTCGGACCCCATCCGTCTACTAGGCGCTGCTCATGCATGGTTGTTTACATCTTTGGGCGGGTTTAGTGACATCTCTGAACAGTCAAAGGGACTGTGGCTCGGATACAATATACACGGTCAACGTCTATCTTCAGGAGTTCTGGGAACTGGGGTGATGATAAACTTTTTTTGGTGTGTCTATAAACATAAGCAAATATTTCTTTTTACTTTTCGGGAGAGCTCCTACTCACCATTATTCTCTTCATTATTTCCATGCTTAATGAAGAGTGTACGTAGTCCACGCATCATACAAGCCCATTAACACTAATATCCGTTCTAAGGACGCCGACCATGTAGGCAACACAGACTGATTATTTGTTTGTTATTTATTACTTCTGATGAGGTTTTTCTTCAATTTCTGTCACTGTCACAGCGTTCTTTGTAACTCATTCGAGTATTACCTGATTGTGCTATTTTTATAGTCAAAAATTGTCAGAAAATCAATATAATAATCCACACGTATTACAAAAATGGGTGTATATATGTGCGTATGCGAGTGTGTAAGTATGTTCCATATCTCGTCCTAAACCACTGGACCTATTCCAACTCGACTTGATACACTTATACCTTACTGTCAGGTGACTGTACTGTGGGGGTAAGAACCACCTACCGGGTGATCAAAAAGTCAGTGTAAATTTGAAAACTTAATAAACCACGGAATAATGTAGATAGAGAGGTAAAAATTGACACACGTGCTTGGAATGACATGGGGTTTTATTAGAACAAAAAAAAAACAAAGTTCAAAAAATGTCCGACAGATGGCGCTGGACAGCAAAACGTCAGTGAGTGCGCATGACAATCGTGTATAGAAGGAGCTGTAATGACAGAGAGAATCAGATGCGCCAGCAGTCGCAGCATGTTGACATTACCTGAAAAGGCGCTTTTAGTGAAGCTGTATTATCAGAATGGCGAATGTGCTAGTTCAGCGTTACGATCCTATCGCCATAGGAAGGGGATTCGAACGGGTAAAGGTCCGTTGACAAATGCAGCTGTGGCGATAATCATTTCGAAGTTCGAAGCCACGGGTTGTTTAGACGATAGACCCCGTAGTGGCCGACCGAGCACAAGGCGTAATGCTGCTGACACAGTTCAGGAAGAAATGGAGACTGTAGCGGGTTCGTCTATGCACGGGGAAGTCAGAAGCGCTCGTGCAGTCACACGTCGCACCGGCATTCCATACACTGTTGTTTGGTTGCCACGTAGGCGTACCCTCCGATGCTATCCGTACAAAATCCATCGGCATCATGAACTGTTACCTGGCGATTTAGTGAAGCTGAGGGCATTTGCGGTATGGGAGTTTCGAAAGATGGTGGAAGATGACGCTTGGTTGAGTAACGTGTTGTGAACCGACGAAGCTCATTTCACGTCCCGAGGGTCTGTCAACGCCCACAACTGCAGAATTTGGGCTACCGAAAATCCTAGAAATGTCGTGGAAACTCCATTGCACGACGAGAAAGTCGCGGTATGGGTTGGATTTACCACATCTACCGTTATCGGGCCTTTTTTCTTCGAGGAAATGCGTGATTCTGGTTTTGTAACTGGTACCGTGAAGGGCTATAAAGCCTGGCTGATAAACACCTGCTGGAACGTACGATGTTTATGCAGGATGGCGCTCCACCGCATATAGCTAGACGCGTGAAAGATCTCTTGCGCGTGTCGTTTGGTGATGATCGTGTGCTCGTCCGCCACTTTCGTCATCCTTGGTCTCCCAGGTCCCCAGACCTCAGTCCGTGCGATCATTGGCTTTGGGGTTACCTGAAGTCGCAAGTGTATCGTGATCTACCGACATCTCCAGGGATGCTGAAAGGCAACATACGACGCCAATGCCTCATCATAACTCCAGAGATGCTTTACAGTGCTGTTCACAGCATTATTCCTCGACTACAGCTATTGTTGAGGAATGATGGTGGACATACTGAGTATTTCCTGTAAAGAACATCATCTTTGCTTTGTCTTGCTTCGTTATGCTAATTATTGCTATTCTGATCAGATGAAGCACCATCTGTCGGACATTTTTTGAACTTCTGAATTTTTTTAGTTCTAATAAAACCCCATCTCACTCCAAGCACCTGTGTCAATTGTTACCTCTCTATCTACATTATTCCGTGATTTATTCAGTTTTCAAATTTATAATGACTTTTTGATTACGCGGTACTTATCAGAAGGGTGGGGGTTAGGGAGAAATAGAAGCGTAGCCCACGACACACGAATTCCAAGACTTCGTCCATTTAATATCTGAGGATGAGAGGCCTTAGCGACTTGGAACAAGCTTTAAACATAATTTCGAACCTATACGAAATTTTTTCTCACTGACTACCCCAGAAAACTATTAAAGAAAAATGTTATCACATACTACTTTTCTTTATTACTAACTACACTCGCGACACATTTTACAGACAATATGCATATATACCACTGAATGTAATTGCAAAATTATCATCGTACGACACATAGTTCGGGAGATATGACGTCATAAACAATGAGATGCGTGAAAAACTACCGCATCCTGGAAGAAGTTTAAATTTATTACTTCGTTGCTACTAACTCCATTCGAAAAATAGTTTTCAGAAAGTATCCACATATGCCGCCCGATGTACCTGCTTAATTATACCATTGTACGACAAATTGTTCAAGAGCTCTGCCATGTCTCGAGGGGGAATGTGAATGACACTAAGCTAGGCAACAGGGGTCTTATCTCAGTAGCCTATTTGCTGAGTTGGAGATAGTATGGGCTGCCTGTAGACCTGCAACTACCGCTGGCCTGCAAGCTGTAAGAGAGACAGGTATGAAACTCGGTAAGGATGATTAAGGAATCAAGGTGAAATCTCTAGAAGCCTTCTCTACTGTATACCTTCAGAAGGCTCTCGAGCCAACTATTCATTAATAGTCCATCTGCAGCTCTAAGAAGACGTCTCGGTAGCAACGGCTGGCACCGGTGCTACTTGAGAGTAAATAAGTCTGACTTCCGGCGCCCTGCAGCCTGGAGACGGTCTCCATTGGTGGCTGTGGTGTCCTACCTCTTCCTTGGGTACTTACGAGCCCCTATTTACACTACTGGCCACTAAAATTGCTACACCAAGAAGAAATACAGATGATAAACCGGTATTCATTGGACAAATATATTATACTAGAACTGACAAGGGATTACATTTTCACGCAATTTGGGTGCACAGATATTGAGAAATCAGTACCCAGAACAACCACCTCGAGCCGTAATAACGGCCTTTATACGCCTGGGCATTGAGTCAAACAGAGCTTGGATGGCGTGTACAGCTGCCCATGCAGCTTCAACACGGTACCACAGTTCATCAAGAGTAGTGACTGGCGTTTTGTGACGAGCCAGTTGCTCGGTAACCATTGACCCGCTGGAGAATGTGCTGGCGAGGGTAGCAGTCAGCAATTTCTGTATCCAGAAAGGCCCGTACAGGACCTGCAACATGCGGTCGTGCGTTATCCTGCTGAAATGTAGGGTTTCGCAGGGATCGATTGAGGGGTAGAGCCACGGGTCGTAACACATCTGAAATGTAACGTCCACTGTTCAAAGTGCCGTCAGTGCGAACAAGAGGTGACCGAGACATGTAAGCAAAGGCACCCCATACCGTCAGGCCGGGTGATACGCCAGTATGGCGATGACGAATACACGCTTCCAATGTGCGTTCACCGCGATGTCGCCAAACACTGATGCGACCATCATGATGCTGTAAACAGAATCTGGATTCATTCGAAAATATTACGTTTTGCCATTCGTGCACCCAGGTTCGTCGTTGAGTACACCATCGCAGGCGCTCCTGTCCGTGATGCAGCGTCAAGGGTAACCGAAACCATGGTCTCGGAGCTGATAACCCGTACTGCTGCAAACGTCGTCGAACTGTTCGTGCAGATGGTTGTTGTCTTGCAAACGTCCCCATCTGTTGACTCAGGGATCGAGACGTGGCTGCACGATCCGTTAGAGCCATGCGGATAAGATGCCTGTCATCTCGACTGCTAGTGATACGAGGCCGTTGGGATCCAGCACGGCGTTCCGTATTACCCTCCTGAACCCACCGATTCCATATTCTTCTAACTGTCATTGGATCTCTACCAACGTGGGGCAGCAATGTCGCGATACGATAAACCGCAATCGCGATAGGTTACAATCGAAGTCGGAAGGGTGATGGTACGCATTTGTCCTCCTTACACGAGGCATCACAACAACGTTTCATCAGGCAACGCCGGTCAACTGCTGTTTGTGTATGAGAAATCTGTTAGAAACTTTCCTCACGTCAGCACGTTGTAGGTGTCGCCACCGGCGCCAACCTTGTGTAAATGCTCTGAAAAGCTAATCATTTGCACATCACAGCATCTTCTTCCTGTCGGTTAAATTTCACGTCTGTAGCACGTCATCTTCGTGATGTAGCAATATTAATGGCCAGTAGTGTATATGGCTTGTGTACCTGTTTGCCGAACTTTCCGAGCCGCTGTTGGAGAACACAGTGCTCTTCCATTACCATATTTGGGTAGGTCTTGCAACTCTGTCGTGCTGCCAGCTTTGGCTTTCAGCCATTCACGTAGACAAGAGCGTGTTCTCCCCTGTTTTTCGCCAGGCGCTGCGAGGCCGTCTTGGATTGCTGTCGCGTTCTAAAGTTGTGGCAGTGTTTCCGGGCTCCTTTGGCCGGCCACCGTGGAAAACTTCCTAACTTTTTCATTGGAGTATATGGCCACAGAAATGCTGTTTGCAACAAGGCAAGACGCTGAATGGTACTGGCGTGGACGTACAGCTATAAGTCAATGCTTTGGGAACACCAGATTTCTTCACTCACTGGAGACAATAACTGCCAATACATTGTCGTTTGATAATATTTTCAATTAAAAACAAGGAATTCAAATTCGACAAAAGACCCGCAGTGTCGAAATGTTGCGTAGCGTATCCGCACGGTAGCATATCAGACAGTTATAGATGTGTAGTTTTTGGTCCTGTAACGGAATACGAAATCGCGAATCGCCTTTAGATGTCTCTGTAGGAATGTCTATATACGTCGGAGATCAAATTCGCGCGTGTGCACAAGGCTTACTTAAAATGTGCGCATTAATAGGCGAGGATGACAGTGGAGAAACGCACATGTGTGCCGCGCACAAGCGCAGTTCCGGAGATGTAGCTGGCGCCAGCAGTGGCTACAAGCTAGAGGGGGTGGGGGTGACAGTGCAGTGCAGCAGCTGCTGCGCGGGCAGCCTGCCACCAGGCGCAACGCCCTCGCTGCCTACTGCTGGCGAGGCGACCGCTATACGTCCAACACTGACTGACCTGACGCCACAGAGTTACGGCTCGCCACAGAAAACGGTACACCACTATTTTCAATATCCAAGAGTACATCTTGTGCATATTTTTTGCTCATTTTGGCGAAAATTAAAAGAAATAACAAAGTCTACGTAAACTTAAACCCTACTGATAACATTACGGTCTATGATGCCAGCCATGTAAGTAAAAGCGACTGCTTATATGCCTGTAATTTATTATTTCAGATGCTATAGAAAGTTTCAGTACATAATTCTCCTTGAAAAATGTGAGAAGAAAGGTACGATGGCTTGATGAAATACTGTAAGAAACAATTTCGCGAAAGGCTCTGAACTGTTTCGGTGGATTTCGGCTCAGAGAAAACGAAATCTGCCAAGAGGAAGCTTCTCGTCTTTGATATTCTGGAGATTCTTGCGCTTTTTGGCTTCTAGGCTACTGGTTATGAAACTACTGAATATGAAACTTGCCGAATAGTGCGCACCGCAGGCGAGAAAATGTTACCAAGTGTAAATTGTTTTTCTTTATATCATTCACTGCGTGAATGATCGAATTACTTCTGAAGGGGTCTTTATCATTAGTCACAATACTTATGGGAGTGTACAGCCTACCAGCACACACGGTGACAATGTTCCTCTACTCACGCCTACCTTCTACCACAGTAAAAGAAAAGTTCTCTACTTACGCATACTTTCAGCCACAGTAAAAGAAAAGTAATGTAGCAGTTTTTAATCAAGAACAGCTTTTATTGTACACAACATATCGTTTAAAAGTACTGTACTACAGTACATGTACCCATAGTATAAGTACGAAAACGTTATTGGAATTATTGCTTTGGTAACTTAGTTTGTCCACTGATCATTAGCATTTATAACTTCTCTTCGTTGGTGTACATTATAATCAAACCCTCAGTGAATTCTAATGATTGAATGAGAGCGTGCATTTCCGTTGTGTATCCATTTGTTTACTGTCAGGTGCAGCACGTGAACGAGGTACGCTATCCGGTTACCTGGACTGAGTGCTAGTACGGGAGCTATAATTGTGTAGGCTTTCGCTGCCAGAGTCAGTTGAGATACAAGTTTCCTGAGTATGGTAACGCGTCATAAATTAAAAAAACATTACTGGAGAAACCAACATTTCGGCCACGGTTGCAGTAACCTTCTCGGTCTGTTGATGTGTTTTAACTGTGCAGTCACTTATATTTTACGATTACTGCTCACTGAGAGTCACATTACATCACAATTTAAAATAGATCGTTGCTATGATTGGTTTCTTGGGCGAAAAGAGTGGGGGCGTTATTGTAACAAGCTATTACAGCGGAGAGAGAGGGGACCTGCTGTTCTCTGGTGGCTCTTGCATTGTGTGCTATGACTGTTGATCACCGACGAATGAGGTGTGGGCTCCTGTTTACCTCCTGCTGGATGCAAGCGGCGCGGCGGTAGCGCTCACGCGTCGTTTTGTTGTTGCGGCCTATTGGACCCAGAGAGACGGCAACCATGGTGGAGTAACCCTGAGTCCATCCTCTCTTTAGAGGTTTCAGTTTGTTATAATATTCTGATGGCTTCTCAGATGTTGCGTTTTAGCAAACCTGGATGCTTGGCTAGTGAGCTGGTTTCGTTAAATTTTATTTCCTTGTGGCTCCCTTGCTGGTGTTCGGTCGCTGCAGATTTCCTTTGTTGCCATAGATGAATGTAGCGCTCGTGTCCCTGTAGGTGTGTTGTTATTGGCCTGCTACGGTCGCAGATTCGAATCCTGCCTCGGGCATGGATGTTTGTGATGTCCTTAGGTTAGTTAGGTTTAACTAGTTCTAAGTTCTAGGGGACTAATGACCTCAGCAGTTGAGTCCCATAGTGCTCAGAGCCATTTTTTGTTATTGGCCTGCCTGTTTCATAGATCTATACGTCTCCACACTGACATTCCACCTTGTACATGCCTGCATAGTGTAAAGCGTCTACCTTGTCCTTAGTGGTGCCTAACGGCTGCTGTGGAAGATACGCTGGACACCAAGCTGGCGAAGGTGTTTACCAAACTAGTCAGTGACATTTTTCGCACGGGATAAGCTAGCTGCAGTTTGTCGATTTCATACCAGTCTTGTTTTCTTTCTTACTTTCGTTTCCGTGGATTTGAGGACCAATTTATGACTATAACCATTGGCCAAGAAAGTTGTACACAGCCTTTTGAGCTCATATCTTACCTTTTGAGTATCACTAGGCGCTGCGCAACAATAGCCAAAGAACGGATAACAGTTCTTCTGCGCTGAGTGGTGCTTGGATGTGGTGTGCAAATACCTGTCCCTGCGTGTCGACTTCAGATGTGCTCTGCGTCCAAAATGCCCTCCGTTGTCATATATGCTTCCTCGTTCAGCACTGCGCCATTCTCTTATACGTCCAGTGCAAATTGTATCTTCCCGCGAATTTTATACAGATATTCGTGAATCCTGTATAGCTCCGTTTCACCATGAGACCATGTAGTGAACGTATGATCCAGGTACCAGAATCAGCATCTTGGGCAGTTTCATTAGCTTCACACACTCGCAGTTGAGTGATTCTGTGGACGATGCCCCAGTCGGTCAGCAACAGCGTTGCTGCTAACAGAAGATACAGGGTGGGGAAAATAAAAGTGGCGCGGAGAACGCAGTTCCAGGGTACAAAAAACACAGCAAAGGAAAGGAAATACAATACAAACCTGACTGTAGCACGTGTTGAAAGTGACCACCATTCATCTCCTGGCCCTTCTGGGTCGTCGGCAAGTTGCTGAAGGCGGATCGATGCTGGACTACTGGAATCGCTGCAATCTCATCCGAAACGTTCTGCTGCACTTGTTGGAGACTGTGAGGGTTGTTGCGATACACATTAGACTTGAGGCCGGCCGAAGTGGCCGTGCGGTTAAAGGCGCTGCAGTCTGGAACCGCAAGACCGCTACGGTCGCAGGTTCGAATCCTGCCTCGGGCATGGATGTTTGTGATGTCCTTAGGTTAGTTAGGTTTAACTAGTTCTAAGTTCTAGGGGACTAATGACCTCAGCAGTTGAGTCCCATAGTGCTCAGAGCCATTTGAACCAACCATTAGACTTGAGGGTTCCCCACACAAAGTAATCGCACACTGATAGATCAGGTGACCTGGGTCGCCAGCTAGGGCGGCGACCAGACTGCAGATCCAGGTGGAGTATTCGTCCGCATTCTCTTGCGACAGGCGTCGGGTTGATTTGTTAAGAGTCTGAAGCGTTTTCTGGTGAACTGCTGCCACCATTTTCTGGTGTGCTTGCACGTTTCTGGATGTTTTTTGACTTGTTCAAAAACAGATCCTGTCTGACGCCATTTTCAGACTACACGTTGCATGGCACTCTTTGCTGGCACTTTGACACATTTAAGCTTCTCAGAAAACAAAGGACCACACCGTTCCCACGACTTTGCCGTCACGTAACTTCCCACAGAGAGCACCCGCTGCTCCACTGTGAGTACCATCGGGTCGCTCCAATCACAATGGCACAGCCCACACTACGCTCTCAACCCGTGTGGGTCACGTGCCTGGCGCACAGGTGGTGTGCACGTCACGGGGTGTGTTTATGTGCACACATTCACGTCCAATCGTATCCACTCGTCCGAGCCACTTTTATTTGCCCCGTCCTGTGTATTTACAGCAATCTTCTGGTGTGGAAATCAAGCTCTCTACACCTGCTGCATACACTCCTTCATAATAGATTTACTGGTTCGCTTGAAGATGATTCTTACCCTGTGGGTGTCGATGTGCAGTTTAAGCTACAATAATTTACATACGATGTCATGATCCCATAAGAACCCAGAAGACGGCCACTGTAACCGTTAGCGAAAGGTTGGTTTCTCCAGTAAAGTCTTTTATAATGGAACACGATACCGTACTCATAGAACTTTGATGTCAACTAGTACTTGAGAATCAATGTTTCGCGTTTCGTCGTCGACAGAGTCGTGTTTAACAGATCTCTGCACTGTGACACGTTTTGGAACAGGTGTATGGGAGAGGGACCGGATTACTGAAAAAATATGGGGCGCTATTAATAAAATATGTGCTCCAGTTCATATCCTAGAAACGAACACAGTTACGAGAAAAGCAGTCCTGCTGCGTAATGTTCATCTGCTAGATAACCGACGTTAGCTGGAAATCTTTTCTATCTTCTTCTCGACAAAAAGTTATTTGGGATTTGTTACGTAATCCCCACCGCACACCGTTTTTACTTTGTATGCAGTTTATAGGGCATAATATTTTAATTAATTTTATATTGCTTATAGTTGTGAGCACGACAGATAAAATACGATTTTCACTATTAGTTTCTGCAGTTGAAAATATTTTAACTTTATGGACTTTGACCTATTATGTGGGGATAGATTTCCTGTTGTGGACGTACGATCTTTAATTTGCAAACTATTTTTATAGAACACTGATCTGGCTTGTTAGATATGGAACATGGTATCATTATTGTAACTAATTATGAAAAAAATGCCCATCGCTACTCATCTCCTGAATGCACAGAAAATTACTCTTATTGCCTGTTCGGATGTTACAGTATGGTTCAAATGGCTCTGAGCACTATGGGACTCAACTGCTGTGGTCATAAGTCCCCTAGAACTTAGAACTACTTAAACCTAACTAACTTAAGGACATCACACACATCCATGCCCGAGGCAGGATTCGAACCTGCGACCGTAGCGGTCGTGCGGTTCCAGACTGTAGCGCCTTTAACCGCTCGGCCACTCCGGCCGGCCGTTACAGTATGTTATGTTCATTAAACGTAAACCTGCAGTGGATTTTTTTTTGTGTGTGTGTGTATGAAGACTATTAACTGCCACGACTAACATGAGAGCATGAATCAAAAAAAATTAAATTTAATTATTATGTTATTAGCCAGAACAGGTTTTGCACAGCAGTCTTTGATCACACACAAGTAAAACTTTATCACTCATGAATTATTTACGAAACTGATAACATAATAGCAGCTGCCAACGTCCACCTGAAAATGACATAATAAAATCCACAATTTCCCTCTGAAGTCTCCAGGAAGCTGAAAGAGATAATTTTAATGTACCGTTACCTACCTACTATATTGCGGGAAAACTGCTTTCATTCAGTTTAATTTGAATTTGCCGCGGCAGAGGCTCCCGCGATCGCTGCACGGGTCTGCGTCATAAAAAATTCCTAATATGCTGAAAACAGCTCTTACAGGCTCTTACAACTTTAACGGCTACAAGAAGACAGAGAGAGTAATGTTTTAACCTGCACTATTTATGGGCAATTTAATAAGATTCTTTGTAATTATTTTTCATTATCTGTTTTGATACATACATTCGCCGACCACAGACGTTATTTGTGAAATATAGATACATAACTGGAGGGCAGCGTGGAGGGTAAAAATCGTAGAGGAACACCAAGAGATGAATACACTAAGCAGATTCAGAAGGATGTAGGCTGCAGTAGGTACTGGGAGATGAAGAGGCTTGCACAGGATAGAGTAGCATGGAGAGCTGCATCAAACCAGTCTCAGGACTGAACAACAGGTACATAACTATTGCACAAACATAAAAATGAAAAATTATTTCCTTTTATACATAATCTACAACCATTAATACAGTACTGAAATAATAATAATAATAATAATAATAATAATAATAATAATACAAATAAATGTTTACTGTTATTATTTTTTTATATTCTACCGATTTTGTAAATGTCTTGCCAGGAGACGTAACATATTGCACCAGTATAAGTTCTCTGTGTAGTTGTCTAAGTACTCTCCTAGTGGTGAGTTTGCAAATAGTAATGATATAACCAGTTTATCAGAAATACGGGGTGTCCAATAAGTGTCTGTACCCCTAAGTAAAACGAGAGATGAAACGTGTGTAGCTGCCGCTGCATCCAAAGAAATCCGTTTCCAAGACAGCAGTTAAACATCAGGTACCGCGATCGAAAATGCATGACCAGATAACCAAAATATTTGAAAATTAAAGGACTTAGACCGGTGTTTGAGAATGATCTGATGATATGGAGCAGCTGCAAGTCGCCTGTCGTGCGTTGTTGGTACAGTTTGGAAACGCTGTGCCTTGATGAAAAGTACACTACTGGCCATTACAATTTCTACACCAGGAATAAATGTAGATGATAAACGGGTATTCATTGGACAGATATATTGTACTAGAACTGACATGTGATTACATTTACAAGCAATTTGAGTCGATAAATCCTGAGAAACCAGTACCCAGAACAACCACCTCTGGCCTGAGCATTGAGTCCAACAGAGCTTGGATGGCGTGAACATGTACAGCTGCCCATGCAGCTTCAACACGATACCACAGTTCATCAAGAGTAGTGACTGGCGTATTGTGACGAGCCAGTTGCCCGGCCACCATTGACCAGACGTTTTCAATTGGTGACAGATCTGGAGAATGTGCAGGCCAGGGCAGCAGTCGAACATTTTCTGTATCAAGAAAAGCCCGTACAGGACCTGCAACATGCGGTCGTGCATTATCCTGCTGAAATATAGGGTTTCGCAGAGATCGAATGAAGGGTAGAGCCACGGGTCGTAACACATCTGAAATGTAACGTCCACTGTTCAAACTGCCGTCAATGCGAACAAGAGGTGGCCGAGACGTGTAACCAATGGCACTCCGTACCATCACGCAGGGGGATACGCCACCATTGCGATGACGAATCCACGCTTCCAATGTGCGTTCACCGCGATGTCGCCAAACACGGATGCGACCGTCATGATGCTGTAAACAGAACCTGGATTCATCCGAAAAAATGAGGTTTTGCCACTCGTGTACCCAGGTTCGTCGTTGGCTACACCGTCGCAGACGCTCCTGTCTGTGATTCAGCGTCAAGGGTAACCGCAGCCATGGTCTCCGAGCTGAAAGTCCATGCTGCTGCAAAAGTCGTCGAACTGTTCGTGCAGATGGTTGTTGTCTTGCAAACGTCCTCATCTGTTGACTCAGGGATCGGGACGTGGCTGCACGATCCGTTAAGAACTGCTAGCGATACGAGGCCGTTGGGATCCAGCACGGCGTTCCGTATTACCCTCCTGAACCCACCGATTCCCTATTCTGCTAACAGTCACTGGATCTTGACCAACGCGAGCAGCAATGTCGCGGTACGATAAACCGCAATTACGATAGGCTACAATCTGACCTTTATCAAAGACGGAAATGTGATGGTACGCATTTCTCCTCCTTACACGAGGCATCACAACAGCGTTTCACCAGGCAACGCCGGTCAACTGCTGTTTGTGTATGAGAAATCAGTTGGAAACTTTGCCCTTGTCAGCACGTTGTAGGTGTCGCCACCGGGGCCAACCTTGTGTGAATGCTCTGAGAAGCTAATCATTTGCATATCACAGCATTTTCTTCCTGTCAGATATATTTCGCATCTGTAGCACGTCATCTTCGGACAATACCACCCCAAATAAATTCATTATTCATTGTGGCTCTACGTCGGTACAGGGGTAATGAAGACTTGCGCAGTATTGTTCAGGAAGCTCATCGAAGCACAATTCCTGAAATGCTTCTCTAAATATCAGAATGATCATGGAGGCGCATAGATCTCTTGCGTAAGGCGCGGTGGTGAACATACAAATGCCCTGGATTTGCAGGGTGTCTTTGTGTCAAACGTCTACGGATGACAGATCAAGTCATGGGGAACAACTTTTGTTTGAGACAAAATGTTCTCTTACGCTTCCCGGCGAAGCTAGACGTCTTTTTACTGAATTTCTGGGACGACTGCATTTCGCCTAATTAGCGGGGCATAATAAGCAAGTGTGCTGAATCTGCATACTGCCTTCCCTTGTAAATTGAGAGAGTGATTTTGAACAAGATAACTTTAAGAATGAGTGTCTTTCAGCGGGGAAGGATACTTTAGGCACGATTCAGAAACTTTAATTTTGCTCGTCCTACTCCGGTTCATGAGGAGCAGATGACTGAATTACAGACAACACGCATTGCGTATAATGCCGCAGACTGCCTATGCTGTGCACCTCTCAGGTCCCACAAACAATAGTGGGCCGGCCGCGGTGGTCACGCGGTTAAGACGCTCAGTCCTGAACCGCGCGACTGCTACGGTCGCAGGTTCGAATCCTGCCTCGGGCATGGATGTGTGTGATGTCCTTAGGTTAGTTAGGTTTAAGTAGTTCTAAGTTCTAGGGGACTGATGACCACAGATGTTAAGTCCCATAGTGCTCAGAGCCATTTGAACTCCATTTGAACAAACAATAGTACCGCGTAGTGTCGACGTAAATGGTCAGTAAACATTTTGTCTCCACCAAAAGTTGTTCGCCACCTCCGTTAAATGTATGATGCAGAGACTTTCAAACACCCTGTGTACTTTCTATTTATAGGTACAGTGAAATATCACCTGTCCGAACTAAGTAGCATTGTAGATCATCTGTCTTATCGAAAATTCGCATAATTTGGAAATTCAGGAAAAAATTAGACGGCATGGGTTAAATGACTTAAAAATTACATTATTTATATTGACGTTAACACCCAAATTACTTTCACGTATTATAATCGCATACTTAAAAAATGCAGTGAATTTTATACACTGAAACAAAAAGTTTCCGTTGAGCTAGATTCTTATTTCTTTCACGAGCAGCACTGCCACGCAGGCGTTTCATCAGCGTTATTTCAGTAGAAGTGTTTTTCGCCTGGCGTTCCAAATAAACTATTATTTTGTTGCTTCAGTGTATGCAAACAAGGGAAACTCCAGCACTGGTAGTATAAATTTTAATCCGTTTTTTATGAATGCGTATTAATTTCAATCGCACAGTGATCATCTTCAGTGCAAGACTAAGTCCTATGGACTCATAAAATCATGCACAGAATATAACCTGAAACATAGGTGTTTATCGTGAAGAACATACCAACTAGTAGGTAAGATTCAAACTGAGCCAGCTGCTTAGAAAAACCTAACGCAAATAGCTCAAAAGAGACATGGAACTTAGATGTGTAGGTTTTTGTAAACAGCTGGCTCAGTTTGAATCTTACCTGCGAGTTGGCACGTTCGTCACGATAAACACCTATGATGAAGTAACATTTTGTGGCTGATCATAAGGGTCCACAAGACTTACTCTTGACCTGAAGATGATCGCTCTGTCATTGAAATCGATATGCAATAAGAATAAAATTGCTTTCAAATTTATACGACCAGTGCTGGAGTTTCCCATGTCTACAGTACTCGTTGTGTGGCCGTGGTGCACAAACTTCTCAATGGAATCCAGCCTCTGTTCACGTCATATCTTCAGACTGAATGTCAGTTTCGTCAGCTAATCCATCATGACTATCATCACTGTCTGCAGACAAGAAAACAGTGATAATTTCGTTGTCATAAATCATAACGCAAGTAACATCTTTATCTAAATATCCCGAAATGTTGCCAAATGCTTCAACGAAACCCCGATGAATCGATAGTCACCAATTCCTATATCCAATGCGCAGCGGACTCACAAATATATGTTCGTAATGGATCTGACTTTTTATCCTTGAACACTGGCACCTTCTTTCTCTTTGATGTCATGTTACACTCTCAATAAACGAGAGAAATAGAGTACTGTATAGCTCAATGTTAACACCGTGCCAGGACCCACATATGGCGATTCACAGTCGACTATTGCCAAAATTACTTATTTAATATCAAGTACTGTACAGTCACTTTACTAAAAAGAAAAATAATGACTCGAATGATTCGGAGATTTTTACCGATGACGGATGGATAAACGAGCTTCCATTGTGTTCTAACATATACTGGGTGATTCAAAAAGAATACCACAACTTTAGGAATTTAAAACTCTGCAACGACAAAAGGCAGAGCTAAGCACTATCTGTCGGCGAATTAAGGGAGCAATAAAGTTTCATTTAGTTCTACATTTGTTCGCTTGAGGCGCTGTTGACTAGACGTCAGCGTCAGTTGATGCTAAGATGGCGACCGCTCAACAGAAAGCTTTTTGTGTTATTGAGTACGGCAGAAGTGAATCGACGACAGTTGTTCAGCGTGCATTTCGAACGAAGTATGGTGTTAAACCTCCTGATAGGTGGTGTATTAAACGTTGGTATAAACAGTTTACAGAGAATGGGTGTTTGTGCAAAGGGAAAAGTTCTGGACAGCCGAGAACGAGTGATGAAAATGTAGCACGCATCCAGCAAGCATTTGTTCGCAGCCCAGGAAAATCGACTCGCAGAGCTAGCAGAGAGCTACAAATTCCACAATCAACTGTATGGAGAGTCCTACGAAAAAGGTTAGTTATGAAACCTTATCGTCTGAAATTGGTTCAAGCACTGTCTGCAGCTGATAAGATTAAAAGAATCGATTTCTGTGATTTTATCCTTGTTCAAATGGAAATAGATGAATCTTTCGTTTCAAAGATTGTGTTTAGTGATGAAGCAACTTTCCACACTAACGGGAAAGTCAACCGTCACAATGTCTGTATATGGGGCACTAAGAATCCGTGCAGCCCGTGACAGAGCACTTCATCACTGGCCTCCAAGAAGCCCTGATCTTACCCCTGCGATTTTTTCTTATGGGGGTATGTTAAGGATATGGTGTTTCGGCCACCTCTTCCAGCCACCATTGATGATTTGAAACGAGAAATAACAGCAGCTATCCAAACTGTTACGCCTGATATGCTACAGAGAGTGTGGAACGAGTTGGAGTATCGGCTTGATATTGCACGAGTGTCTGGAGGGGGCCATATTGAACATCTCTGAACTTGTTTTTGAGTGAAAAAAAAACCTTTTTAAATACTCTTTGTAATGATGTATAACAGAAGGTTATATTATGTTTCTTTCATTAAATACACATTTTTAAAGTTGTGGTATTCTTTTTGAATCACCCTGTATTCTGCAATGCACTACTTTGACGTACGGGTAGGGAAGCTTCTCAGGCATACTCTAGGTGAAGTGAAATGATATTCGTTCGAAGATGAAAAATCAAGGCATCCAGAGCACGATTCTCGTAAAAAGTGCTGCACATAACTGCTAAGAAAAGGGGTATTTGAGCAAAAAGAATGAAATATCTCCTTGTCTCGTCACCTCTACATTTTTCCGTAGCATTTAGCGGGGAAAGCATATACGGATTATGAAAACGTACTAAAATATATTCACCTGAGAGAACGGCCTGCGAGGACATGAAACACCGACCTCAAAAGAGTGCTCACCGCTTGTAGAGGACGTTAATTATGTTGCGCGACAGTCGCGTCCACCCAGCTCTCGGCGGCGAGTAACGAGCCGGCGAAAGAGTAAAGGGCGCGGCTAGGAATCCCAGTCTCCGCTTTTAACACGGTCCGCCACAAAGTGCGCAGCCTATGTCCGCCGGAGATAGAAATTCTGCACTCAGTCTGGAGTCAACTCGATCTCTCTCACTCCAGTAACACTGAAGTAGTTCAGCGCTTCACTTTGTGTCTGCAACACCGCGTGGTCCGGCGCACGTATTCCGCTGCTCATTAAAATCGCAACTCCACGAACACGGCGCTCAAGAATCATCAAATTGGCATGGTACTACATGCTTCATTATGTAGTTTGTAAGGATTTCAGTGCGAGCGCATAGCGTATGAAGAGGTACTGCCATCTACATTATTTGTATACACTGACCAGTTACATTAACGTGACCACGTGCCAAAACTTAGAGAGATGCATGGTACACACTGTGTTGTCTTACACAACATGTATTCACTACCGATTACGGTCCGGATCCATCTTCTCAGTGGAGAAATATATTTTGTGACAACTTCAGACGGCATAGATATAGAAATTTTTCCACTGTGTAGTTGGCTCATGATCTAAACCGGTAGTGAACAAATGTACTGTAAGACAGCACAGTGTTCATCACGCATTACCCCAAGTATATCGATGCTGTTGACAGTTGCCTGAAAAAAAAATTCACCTGTCAAAAGCCTGAATAACCTTTAGCAGCGCGGACCGGTGCAAGACGTACAGGAAGAGTGTCAGTGAGATTGTGGAAGGTGCCGACAGAGTTGTGGGCCATGCAGACTCCGGTGCAGTGACTAACTGCGCCAGGTTTCTCGGCTGAGGATCCATGAACAGCCCGATCGAGGTGGCCCCACAGACTGTTGACTGGGCTTAAATCTGGGTAGCATGGTTGCCAGAGGAGTACGTTAAACTCATACTGGCGCTCTTCGAACCACGAACGCACCCTCGCACCCTCGCACCCTGTGAGCGGTGTGCCACGTTGCATTGTCCTGCTGGTAGATGTCATCGTGTCAAGGAAAAGCAGACTTCGTGTAGGGGTGAACATCTTCCCCAAGGATAGATGTCTACTTGTGTTGATCCACTGTGCCTTTCAGAATGACGACAACACATTCCCAAGACCATAACGCTCCCTCTACCAGCCTCAACCCTTCCGATTATTGTTGCAGTATGTTTGAATTCAAATATACAACGCCGATGGAGCATAAAACGTGGTTCATCTGAATAGGCTACCCGTCGTCACTTAGTGGACGTCCACTTGCGGCATTGGCGTGCAAATTCCAGTCTTCGTCGCCGATTAACAGTAGCCAGGATGGGTGCATGAAACAGGCGCCCACTGCAGATGGCCCTACACAGTAATGTTCGCTAAACAGTCGTCGTGGATACACTGTTAGTAGGTCACTAGTTCATCTGGGCTGTCAGCTGCTGAACGGTTGGACGTCTATTAGCCCACACGCATATCTGCAGCTGTCGTTCACCCCTGACCCATAGTGCACCACAGTTGCACCGCCTCCGGTTTTGTATAGCGCCATTTTACAATGCACGGCAGCACGCGAAAAATTTACAAAGTTAGCTGTTATATATGAGATGGAACTATGGGCCTTATGGAAAAAGGGTGACCCGGCTGAGTCATGCAATTTGACTCTTAGTCTGATCACGAGGCGTGGCCATGAACTGCATGCGTTGATCAAGTAGGCTGACGTGAGGATCAATGAACTATACTTGACGGGATGTGTCTGGAACATCTTAGGTGATTAGAAAGTTAGTAGACAGGAATACAATTAAATGCTTAGCTTTAATTCAGCATCAGCGGTGAACGTCGATCTTGACTTTGTACAATAATACTTACAAGTGCAGTTATAGACTGAACTGTGAATACTTCTTTACAATTCTGATTGCTTCACACATATAGATCAATTCTCAGTGCATAAACTCTATGTGGCGCCTGGCTAGGTCGTACCTACTGACTTAGCTGAAGGCTGTGCTAACTAGGGTCTCTGCAGGTGAGATCTCTGAAGCTATAACTAGTGAACCATTCCTACTAAAGTCGGTCTGCTAGCGTCGACAGTGGCGACTCGCGGGTCCGATGTGTGCTGACGGACCGCGGCCGATTTGAAGCCTACAACCTAGCACGTGTGGTGCCTTGCGGTTGCACCACATTAGCCGTTTCGAAAATGCTTCCACCCTTGACCTGCAAGCGAATGATCATGCCCTTTAGGATTTCAGATACATAGCTCCGTTTCCGCTTTACGATAACGATTGCACTGTTGTTCGGGTTCTCCCCGACGCGCCTTATATACCCTCCATTGTTACTGCTGCCACCTGTCGCCTGTGAGCTTTTTATTGTACGTTGACGTCGAACAAAGGGTGGTGATCACATTAACGTGACTGGGCCGTGTATAAAGATACGTTACACCTCAGGTTTCTCATTCGGAAGTCGTGTTTCAACGCTCGTTATCTGTAAAAAGATTGTGTTATGCCTGCGTCAGCTAGCACATGGTGGAATGGATGGTTGCCTATCGAGACTGCAGTTGATCGTCACGCTATACTGCTGCACGCGTTGGTTGAGATCCGACGACTGTCAATGTGGAATCCGTGGGTTCAGGACGACCATACTCAACGCCAGATCTCAGCATCCCCAGGCGGCTAGCGCCCGAGAGGACAGACATGTAGTTAATCGACTGTGCTGGAACGTACAGCTACGTGGACTTGTTTACGGCAAGGAAAGTATTCACACAGACTGAGCGACGACTTTTTATCATTATCGTAAATGAGCACTGGAAAACAATGGCATGTGCCAAATATACAGAAAACTTTGGCAAAATGTTAAAAATAATAACAACGCCATAAATACACAAAGTAATAACCACACCATAAATACATGAAGAAGAAGAAGACGATGACTATCAGCTGCTATTAGGAATGATGCTCCAGCTCTACCCATAAAAGAGAGAAGTGTTAACTGCTGAAAAAAAAAGTTTTTAATATTCCGAATAACATAAATTTTTTGTGCTACTTAATGGTAATATGTCTGTATTATGCGGATAAATTGTACGCTTACTATCAATAAATTATTCTTGTTCGCTGTTCGCCTTAGTCCCTTCACTGCATGTGTTCCTGTTTTTATGCGTTTGGGCACTGATGACCACGCTGTTTAGCGCCCGTAAACCTCAAACACACACACACACACACACAATAAATTATTTCTGAAAGAAGTAAGCAAGATGACCATTGTTGCAGCTTTCATTGAAGTGGCAACAGAAAGTGGAGCGCTGGTTGCGAACCCAACGATAATACTGGACACAATATGATACAACTTCGCCTTTTCACATTTGTTCCGGTTCTGTGTGCAGCATCACATGTGAAATATCCCTGTGTGGAGGCTCCGAGGAGAAGGTACGGTCCTGTACAGTGATCATCATCCTCATACGGGACGACTATCTGGCGTGATGGTATGGCGTTCCGTTGTAAACACAACACAATCACATCTGGTTTGAAGAACGGTGCTATGCAGAGTGTAACGGGAATAAGTGCATATACTTTCATACATGATACGTTAATACTTATATGTACATACATCACTGTCATCGTTGTTTTTTTCCTTCGTCTAACAGTCTTTCCACAAATATGTCACGTAATGTACTAGCTTACGTTTTCTACACGGTTTGTAATTGCTCACTACGTGGACTACCCCTGCCAGTATAGACTAACGATTTTGCGTCCAGACATCTACACTGCAACACCTGACCTGCTGCCCAGGGGAAACTAAGCATTAATGTCTTGCTCTTGCCATATGTATTTGGAGGTAGTACAAAACCTATAAACATACAGCTTGTAAAAGTTATAATTATTATTCTGCAAATGATGTTAATATTGACGTAACTTTGTTCAGTACACCGTCTACAGTCACCAACAGAAATATCTGCACTTGTTCCTGTTGCCCTCTTTTCTGACGTTTGCTCCTCTTTCGCCCCCTTGCGAACGCCTGCACCCTATCTTCGAGGCCTCCTTGATGTGAACTTATGACGTAACTCTCGATGCAGAGAATATTCCACTATTGCTCTGGCCAGCACGTACTCTAACTCTCCCAGTAAACCGAAGTCGACGGCTGTTCTCCCCTATAACCGCCGTTGCGCGCTCGTCCAATTCCATGTCGCTTTGCTACGTTACGCCTAGATATTTAATAGATATAACCGTGCCAAGCAGCACACCACCAGTTCCGTAGGATTGTTTTTCCTACTCGTCAGTCACAGATCTTTGCTCACCCTTTCCGACAGATCGTTTACGTACGTAAAGAACAAGAGCGTTCGTATAATAGTTCACTGGGGCACTACTGACGATACCTTTGTTTCACGTTAACACTGGCTAGAATTCGCCGGAAAGGGGAGATGAGGTGGTTGCGTATAGACGATTATTACCAGGATTTGTGGCTATCTCCTGGATTAAATTCCAATACTCTCCACAGTATCTCACGTACTTACGTGTTGTGACACAGTCGACAGTGATCTGTCCATCGGATAAGTACGTGATGCATGGTGGTCCTCTTGATGATTTCAGAGAGGAGCATGTTATATGCTGGCTCTTCCACAAAGACCACAGACAACCATAACGAAATACATAACCGTAACTTGCCCAGGAAGAGAGTTTGGGATGCTGGCGTCTGACTCCAACGGTCATTTCCTGAATTACTTGAATTTGATTCTAAAATGAAATTTTTTACGGCCGCAAACGTCTCTTTATTAGAATATATATTGCTGTGATGGAGCTCTGTTGTAAAGTTAAGTGGTTATGGCATGCTCTTGGGTAAAATATTACACAGGTAAAATAGTCCCCCATCCGGAACTGCCGGTGGGTACTATTCAGGATGATGTCGTTATCTGAAGAAACAAAACTGGCGTTCAACGGATCGGAGCGTGGAATGTCAGATCCCTTAATCGGGTAAGAAGGTTAGAAAATTTCAAAAGCAAATGAATAGGTTGAAGTTAGATATAGTGGAAGTTAGTGAAGTTAGGTATCAGGAAGAACAGGACGTCTGGTCAGGTGAATACAGGATTATAAGTACAAAATCAAATTGTAGTAATTCACGAGTAGGTTTAGTAATGAATAAGAACGCGGGCAAGCTACTATGAACAGCATCTTGAACGCATTATTATAGCCAAGATAAACACGAAACCCACACCCACGATAGTAGTACAAGTTTATCCACCAACTAGCTCTGCAGATGATGAAGAGATTGAAGAAATGTATGATGAGATAAAAGAAACTAATCACGTAGTTAAGGCAGACGAAAAGTTAATTGTGATGGGGGACTGGAATTAGAGAGTAGGAAAAGTAAGAGAGGGAGAAATAATTGGTGAATATGGACTGGGGGAAAGGAATGAATGAGAAAGCCGCCTTGTATAATTTTACACAGAGCACAGCTTAATCATCGGTAACACTTGGTTTAGGAATCATGAAAGAAGACTGCATACGTAAAAGAGACCTGGAGACATCAGAAGGTTCCAGATTGATTATATAATGGTTAGGCAGAGATTTAGCGGTCAGATTTTAAAAATTAAGACATTTTCAGGGGGCAGATGTGGACTTCGACCACAACTTATTGGTTAAGAAAAAGACTAAAACTGCAGAAAGGTATGAAATTAAGGAGATGGGACCTGGGTAAGTTGAAAGAACCAGAGGTTGTAGAAAGTTTCAGAGGGAGCATTATGGAACGATAGATTAGAACAGGTAAAGGAATACAGTAGGAGAATGGGTAGCTTTGAGGAAGGAAATAGTGAAAGCAACAGAGGATCAAGTAGGTAAAAAGACAAGGCCTAGAAGAAATCCATGCATAACACAAGAGATATTGAATTTAATTGCTGAAAGGAGAAAATTTAAAAATGCAGAAAATGAAACAGGCGAATGGGAATACAAACGTCTAAAAATGAGATAGACAAGGAGTGCGAAATAACGAAGCAGTAATGGCTACAGGGCAAATGTAAAGATTTAGAAGCGTATTTCACTAGGGGAAAGATAGATATCGCATGCAGGAAAATTAAAGAGGCCTTTAGAGGAAAGAGAAGCAGTGGTATGAATATCAAAAGCTCGAATGGAAAACCAGTCCTAAGCGAAAAAGGGGAAGCTGAAAGATGAAAGATGGTACACAGACAGTCTATGCAAGGAAGATGGACCTGTCCGAAGTATTATGGAAGTGGAAAATGACATCGTTGAACATGGAATGGGAAATATGATACTGCGTACAGAATTTGA
The DNA here is from genome assembly GCF_021461385.2 of Schistocerca piceifrons. NCBI lineage: Eukaryota > Metazoa > Arthropoda > Insecta > Orthoptera > Acrididae > Schistocerca > Schistocerca piceifrons. The sequence continues at coordinate 89,079,215 of NC_060141.1, forward strand.
CAGAGCACTGACAGACCGAAGTCGAAACAAGGCCCCGGCAGTAGACGACAACCGTTAGAACTACTGATAGCCTTGAGAGAGAGACAGCCATGAGAAAACTCTCCCATCTGGTATGCAAGATGTATGAGACAGGCGAAATACCCTCAGATTTCAAGACGAATGTAGTAATCGCAGTTGCAAAGAAAGCAGGTGATTACAGGTGTGAAAATTACCGAATTATCAGTTTAATCAGTCATGGTTGCAAAATTATAACTCGCATTCTTTACAGAAGAATGTAAAAACTGGTAATAGCAGACCTCTCGAAAGATCAGTTTGGATTGCAGAGAAATGTACGAACACGTGAGGCAATACGAACACTACGACTTAGAAGATAGGTAGCGAAACATATGTTTACAGCATTTGTAGAGAAAGCCTTTGACATTGTTGACTGGAACACACTCTTTGATATTCTGAAAGCAGCAGGGGTAAAATAAAGGGAGTGAAAGTATTTACAATTTGTACAGAAGCCAAATTAGTCGATGGGCATGAAAGGGAAGAAATGCTGAGAAGCGAGTGAGACAGGGTTGTAGCCCATCCCCGACGTTATTCAGTCTGTACACTCAAGAAGAAGTAAAGGAAACCAAAGTAAAAGTTGGAGTAAGAATTAAAGCCCAGAGGGAAGAAATAAAAACTTTGAGATTTGCTGGTGACATGGTATTTCTCTGAGAGATAGCACAGGACACAGAAGAGCAACTGAAAGCAAAACAAGGACAGTGGAATGTAGTCGCATTAAATCAGGTGGTGGTGACGGAATCATATTAGGAAACGCGGCACTTAAGTAGTAGACGATCTATTCTATTTGGGAAGCAAAATAACTGATGAAGGCGAAGTAAAGAGGTACAAGTAACTGGCAAAGCGTTCAAGAAGAACAGAAATTTGTTAACATCGAACTCAGATTTAAGTATTAGGAAGTCTTTTCTGAAAGTGTTATATAGCCGTCGTCCGCCTGCTTAGGCGGATGGCAACGTGCTCGCTCCCATGCACGCGGGCACGGATTCGATTCCCGGCCGGTTTGATGATTTTCTACGCTCGTGGACTGTGTGTTGTGTGGTCCTCATCAGCATTTCAACCTCATCACCGGCACATAAGTCGCCCAAAATGGCGTCGACTGAAATAAGACTAGCACTTGGCGTCCGACCATCCCCGGATGGGGCCCCGGCCAACGATACCATGTACTCATTTCATTTCCATTCTATAGCCTTGTATGGAAGTGAAAAATAGACGATAAACAATTTACTCAAAAATGGAACAGAAGCTTATGAAATGTCGTGCTACAGAATATACTAAAGATTACATGAGTATGTCACGTAACTAATGAGGAGGCACTGAACAGAACTGGGCAGCAAAGAAATTTGTCGCACAACCTGACAAGAAAAAGGAATCGGTTGGAAGGACATATTCTAACACATCAAGGGATCACCCATTTAGTACTAGAGGGAAGTGTGGGTGGGAAAAGCCGCAGGGGGAGGATAAGGGATGAATACAGTTAGTAGATCCAGAAGGATGTAGGTTGCAGCAGTTACTCGGAGATGAAAAGGCTTGCATAGGATAGATCAGATTCGAAAGCTGCATCGAACCAGTCTTTGGACTGAAGATCACAACAACAACAACATGTTTTTAAACTTTTGCCACCATATTAAATCCAATCCTAAAATAAGTTACGGTCGTGCTTCAGCGACCTCTATCAAAGCATAGACCAATTATCTGGAGAGTGGTTGCCTCTAAGTGCATTGCATTTCTAATGTTATTTATAAGAGCAGCGACATCAGGATCCAGGATTTGGTAAGGTCCACTAACTAAAAGGCTGCTGTAAAAGCCCTGAATGCTGCGAGTTCATCTCATTAGATGCGATGCGAGTGCGGAGCTGCCTGCATCGGAGAACCGGAGGCTTGTAAACACACAGATCGGAGAGCATGAACGCCAAGTTCACTTGTCACAGGACAACGGATCGGCACAAGCGGTATACCGTCCCGATTGTGGGGAGGCTACTAAGTTTCTAGAAGCACGAATACTTACAAGACAACCAAGGATGCCCAATCGCTAAATAACCGAGGCGACTGAATTTCTGAAGAAATCAGGAAAGACAGACACATGCTTCCAGCGACGTGGCTGCCGTCTATCCGAGTACGACGGGGCGAGTCCGATAGCAGGGCAGTGGCCTCACAAGAAACCTCCACGACTGGCGAAAGCGATGATAAACACTACTGGTGTTGTTTTTCGTAACTGACAGCAGAAAACTAGGGTCCAGGAGCTTATCGCTGCTTCCTAAAAGCCTGCCTATTACCAGCAACCGTATAAACCACAAACTTCCTGTAATATACACTACTGGCCATTAAAATTGCTACACCACGAGAATGACGTGCTACGGACGAGAAATTTAACCGACAGGAAGAAGATGCTGTGATATGCAAATGATTAGTTTTTCAGAGCATTCACACAAGGTTGGCGCCGGTGGCGACACCTACAACGTGCTGACATGAGGAAAGTTTCCAACCGATTTCTCATACACAAACACCAGTTGACCGGCGTTGTCTGGTGAAACGTTGTTGTGATGCTTCCTGTAAGGAGGAGAAATGCGTACCATCACGTTTCCGACTTCGGTAAAGGTAGGATTGTAGCCTATCGGGAGTGCGGTTCATCGTATCGCGGCATTGCTGTTCGAGTTGGTCGAGATCCAATGACAGTTAGCAGAATATGGAATCGGTGGGTTCGGGAGGGTAATACGGAACGCCGTGCTGGATCCCAAAGGCCTCGTATCACTAGCAGTCGAGATGAGAGGCATCTTATCCGCATGGATCCCTGCGTCAACAGATGGGGACGTTTGCAAGACAATAACCATCTGCACGAACGGTTCGACGACGTTTGCAGCAGCATGGACTATCAGCTCGGAGACCATGGATGCGGTTATCCTTGACGCCGAATCACAGACAGGAGCGCCTGCGATGGCGTACTCAACGACGAACCTGGGTGCACGAATGGCAAAACGTCATTTTTCGAATGAGCCCAGGTTCTGTTTACAGCATCATGATGGTCGCATCCGTGTTTGGTGACATCGCGGTGAACGCACATTGGAAGCGTGTATGCGTTATCGCCATACTGGCGTATCACCCGGCGTGTTGGTATGAGGGGCCATTGGTTACACGTCTCCGTCACCTCTTGTTCGCATTAACGGCACTTTGAACGTGGACGTTACATTTCAGATGTGTTACGACCCGTGGCATTCAATCCTTGCGAAACCCTACATTTCAGCAGGATAATGCACGACCGCATGTTGCAGGTCCTGTACGGGCCTGTCTGGATACAGAAAATGTTCGACTGCTGCCCTAGCCAGCACATTCTCCAGATCTCTCACCAATTGAAAACGTCTGGTCAATGGTGGCCGAGCAAGTGGCTCGTCACAATACTCCAGTCACTATTGTTGATGAGCTGTGGTATCGTGTTGAAGCTGCATGGGCAGCTGTACTGGTACGGGCCATCCAAGCTCTGTTTGACTCCATGCCCAATCGTATCAAGGCCGTTACTACGGCCAGAGATGGTTGTTCTGGGTACTGATTTCTCAGGATCTATGCACCCAAACTGCGTGAAAATGTAATCACATGTCAGTTCTAGTATAATACATTTCTCCAATGAATACCCGTTTATCATCTGCATTTCTTCTTGTTATAGTAATTTTAATGGCCAGTGGTGTACATATGAGGCATACAGCCCCTTCCTCTCACCTAACCTCGACAAGTGATGTCTTAAGGCCAATGAAATTCCAAGAAATGTAATGTCGATGGTCTTATGACATCGTTATAAATGAAGTTTATTTAGGCACTCACCCCCTGAGGAAGGATATTGCAACATCGCCGGGAGATCGGTTATCATCGTTTTTCTTTTAAATAATAATATAAAACGTCCCGACGATAGACCCAGAAGCATCTTGAAACTGAGGAAGATTTCAAAAGCCTACTTATTTGTCCATGAGTTGATATCTCATTCCCTAAACATAATAAAGCCATTTCCGGGGTGAGATCTTTGATGGAGGACACTACTCCTATCTCCCTCTACACTTGCACATCCCGAGCTTGTAATCAGTCTCTAATGACCTAGTCGTTGACGGTGCATTGAACACCAAGCTGTAACCGAGCCAATTTTTTTCTGTATGAAACTTTTCCTCGGGTTTCGTTCCTAGTGAGCGAAACAAGTTTTCCGTGAATAAGGTTGTACTTTATCACGACTGACGAGAAAACCGAATTCCGAGCAGAAAGGCTTTGACTGGCGTGCACGTAAACATGAAATATCGGAAGGGCGCCCCGGGAAGACTGCGCGCTACTTTGAAACGTCACCGGTCAGGATCGGGCCCATCAAACGACACACACACACACACACACACACACAGAGAGAGAGAGAGAGAAAGAGAGAGAGAGAGAGAGAGAGAGAGAGAGAGCTCTGTGACATTCTGCGGCCAGTACCAGCCACATACTGTTTCACAAAGAGACCGCCCCCTCTCTTTCTCTTTCTGTTTCTCTCTCTCACTCTCTGTCTCTGTCCGACTCTTTGCCCCAGCTGCCATTGCGCGAATACCGACGGCAATGCGTTAGCGGTTAACATGCGGTTCGATTTCTCGCCGTCTGGTTTTCATTTCCATACAAGTCGAACGTACGAACATAATTTCTCAGTGAGTGCATGACCACGTTATGATGTGACCACGTGAAGATTTTTTTTTTTTTTGTTTTTTTTTTGTTTGGTAATAACGAGTTTAGGTGCAAGCCAACACCTTCTATTATCTACTATGTTAGCAGGGTCTTTTCGTTTTCATTTCTTATGGTATACCGGCTCCCTTGTAAGGCTGCGAATGTGTTGTCCAAGACGTCATGACCCACGCCCGGGTTCCCGGGTTCGATTCCCGGCGGGGTCAGGGATTTTCTCTGCCTCGTGATGGCTGGGTGTTGTGTGATGTCCTTAGGTTAGTTAGGTTTAAGTAGTTCTAAGTTCTAGGGGACTGATGACCTAAGATGTTAAGTCCCATAGTGCTCAGAGCCATACTACTACTACAAGACGTCATGCCTCTCTTTCTCCCTTATCTTCCACGTACTCCGCTAAGAATGTTTTTACAAGTATCCTTCTTTCTTAGGATAAACAGGGAGTTTGTTTCAACTTGAGACAAATAGATATATCGAAAACGAGTACCGTACGAAAAAAAATGTTGTATTAGTAGTAGTATCAGTAAAGCAGGTATCTGTGTGTGCTGAAACCGGCCACTTCCTAACCACCCCTCCTGCGTGGGAGGGGTTGACTTAGTATTTTCAAATTGGAGCCCTCCATTTTTATTGCATATTCGCATTATACGCCAAAGAACCGTACGGTTTACTTAAAACATTGTTTCACATTCGTGGTAGATGTCGCTATAATCGACAAATATGAAGTGTGCCTGTTTTTCCTATTAAGAACCGACACATTTGATTCTATCCTTCATTTACGATGAAAATGTAAACCCTTGTATTCTAACGGTTGATACTGATGTTCACACGTGTCTTGAATGTTGCAAATGTGATTGTACACCACAAATAACGTGGCTCGACATTGACATTTCTGCAAGATAAGCTACTTCTGTGGTAACGTAGTTTTCTGTTCCCTAAGAAGCTGATTGTGACGAGTCCCCGGAAAGCTGGAAAGCTTGATTTCGGTGCTCGCCGTAGAACTCCGCCCTCATGGTGACTGATTTCGGTGTGCCTTCCCATCCAACCGCCATAACTCCCGCTCCTGGAGAATACAAACCACAACCACAGTAATATGGTTAAATGTCCATGAAGTGGTAGTGACAGTCTCACCTGCCATGGATGCACACCGATCTCAAGCATACCAATGGTGAGAGGCAAGGGGACCCATCGATATCAAGCATTCCGATGGGAACAGAGAACTAGTATATCCACTTCCTTGTTCCAGGATCACGCTAAACGTAGTTTCTACTCAGGCAGTGAAACGGCTAACCATATTACACTGCACAATCAAATTTGCAACACTAAAATAAATTTAGAATGTAAATATCAACCGTTACAACACAAAGGTTTACATTTAGATCGTAAATGAAATGTATAGTCAAAGGCTTCGGTTCTTGAGGGCAAAAACAGGCACACTTGATATTTGTCGATTACAGCTCCATTTACTACCAACGGAAAACAATGGTATGAATAAACATTACGTATTTGCTAGCGTAGAATTCAAATATGGAATAGAAGTGTCGGTTTCAATTTGAAAACGCAAAGATGACCCCGACCATGTGATAAATGTGGTTAGGAGGTGGCCAGCTCTAGAACTGTCAGATGTCCCCTTGACTAATATTAACTTTTCACCTAGAAAATTTTTTTATGTGCGGTGCCTCTTTCTCGAGATATATTGTTGTCTCAAGTTACAACGAACGCCCCTTATACAGGGTGAATCACCTAAAACTTGTACTGCAAATATTACGGAAATGGAAAGTACTGTGGTGTCCGGTTTTCACACAATGGAGGTCACGTATTTCTTGCCAATAAACAGACTGCAATAATGCTTAAAAACATTATTTGTGCAAACATACACGTTTTTAAATGGAACAATGCCTTTTGACAGCAACAAACTAATAGTGCGGTAAATCAGTATGTCAGTGATGTTTGTTGCAGGAATCTAAAAAAAATGGTTCAAATGGCTCTGAGCACTTTGGGACTTAACTGCTGAGGTCATCAGTCCCCTAGAACTTAGAACTACATAAACCTAACTAACCTAAGGACATCACACACATCCATGCCCGAGGCAGGATTCGAACCTGCGACCGTAGCGGTCGCGCGGTTCCAGACTGTAGCAGGAATTTAGTACAAGTCGTTTACGTGATAGAGTATTTTGAAAAGCTCACAAACCGACACTTGCAAAATACCAGCAATAGTACACACTAAAATACAACACACGTGCATATGCTAGTTAAATGGATTCTGACCAGTATCGAGACAATTCACCATCACAGGTCGTGTTCAAAATGACCACGGGAATTGGCAATACAAGGTTCCAGTCTGATGAGGAACAATTGCTGCATACGTGCTAGCATTGCAACACAGATGTCAGAGCTGGCTGCAGTAATACGTCGTTGCGTATCATCGGATGTATTGTAGAGAGCATCTTTCAGCTTTTTCCAGGAGTCAAATCCGGGGAACGGGACGGACAAAGTACAGGTCCTCTGCGTCCAGTCCAACAATTTGGAAACGATTCGTGAAGACGTGCTGTAGTACTTCGTGCACTATAGGCTGGACATCCGTCATGTTGGTACCACACGTCCCTCCTATTCTGCAGAGGAATTTCTTCTACTACCCGTGGAAAATGGTCTGTTAGGAGGCTGCGATACTTGTGGGCGTTCAGTGTTCCGTCTACGAAAAACGGGCGTATGAGCTGATGGTTCACAATCCGACATCACACGTTTACTGTCCACGGACGCTGACGTTTCACCTGACGAAGCCAACGGCGACCCTCAAGAGACTTGTAGCGCACGCTTCGGCGGTTTATCTGGCCATAATTGGTAAATGATGCTCCATCACCAGAGATGACATATGATACATCTTGAGTAACTTGTCTTAATGCCCATGTACAGAAGTTAACACGATTCTCAATAATCGTTTTTGGGCAGCTCTTGCTGTTACTGCGCGGGACCTAACGTGCGGATCAACTGCAACAGCAGCAAGAACATTAGTTCCCCCTCTTCTGTCGTCTCTGGTTTGATTTTGTTACTCTGTCTAGGTGTTACATCACTAATTTTACGTAATTGGTTGATGACGTTGATAAATAATTGCCGAGATGGTTGACGCCTATTGGGACATCCCACCCTATACACCGTACAAGATGGTTCAAATGGCTCTGAGCGCTATGGGACTTAACATCTATGGTCATCAGTCCCCTAGAACTTAGAACTACTTAAACCTAACTAACCTAAGGACATTACACAACACCCAGTCATCACGAGGCAGAGAAAATCCCTGTCCCCGCCGGGAATCGAACCCGGGAACCCGGGCGTGGGAAGCGAGAACGCTACCGCACGACCACGAGCTGCGGACACACCGTACAAGAACGAATTGCACTCTTCCTGCACTCTCCATCACAATGTGCATGTCGGCTTTTTCTGCATTCGTCCACTCACGACCTACTGTTTGGACTGTCACACACTGACTAGCAAGATGCAGGCACTCAACGAAGACACAAGTATTCTGTAAGCAAACATAAAAATATCGTACCTAGTAACTTCGCAGGTTGAATGGCACAAACAAGTGTCGGTGCGGAAACTTTTCAGAACACGACATCTCGTAAACGACTCGCACTAAAATCCTGCAACACACCACTGATACGCTAATTTATTTAATTTTTTAATGTCAGCAGGCAATGTTCTATTTAAAAAGTGTATGTTTGCATAAAAAGTACGCATTATAAATATTATTACAATTTTTTGATTGGCTAACAATACGACCCCCTGACTACCAATCCATTATGTCTAAACGCACGTCAATAGCACTTAATATTTCCGCAACATTTGCGGTGCAAGTTTTAGATGATTCACCCTGTATGTTACAAATTGCTAACCCAGTGCTTCGAGCACAATGCCAGTTGCAGGTTGCCCACCTAACGCCTTCCAGGGGCCACGCATTTGATTTCCAGTATTTCATATAATTATTGACATAATTTGAAAATTTAAAATGCTGTGATAAACTATTAAGAAGTATAATCTTATGTTAAAGTATAGCGCAATAAGACAAATATTAATGTGTATATATCTTGATGTAGCGTAACTCAGGGCGTGTAGATTACACAGACTAAATTCATACAGATTTTTTTTTAAAAAAAAAGTTCTCGCTCACGTCCCTCAACAAAATGATGAAAGGAATAAAAAGTTTAGCGCTTACCACATTTTCGCTGTTCACGCAGTAAAACTTCAGCATCAGGCCTGATGTTTTAATTTAGTCCTTCTTTACTACAATCTCTATTCGCAACACATTTTGTAGACAATATTCACATATACCACTGAGAATATCCCTGCAAAATTATACCACTGTATACCAAGTAGTTCAGCATATATGTGGTCATGAACATTGAGATGCTGTAAATAAATAGCTATTTCGTAAAGCAGAGGGCAAATTAAGAAGATTATGCTAATCCAGTGTTCAGTAATGAGAGTACTTAGCGACTACCATCAAATTTTAAGCATAATTTCAAACCTTTTCTTAACTGCTTCTCATTTAGATCCTTAACGTCAAATACTTAACACCTTAACTCACTGCTAAATGATCAGACATTTGAAGCTGTTTTATACATGCTAATTCGAGTCCATAAAGAGTTAAAGGCATGAGGTTTACTTGTATGATCTGTCCAGTTTTTTTTCTTCTTATTATACTGACCAGTTGTGTCTGATTTCCTACTCTTCTCAGTACTTCCTTATTTTTCACCCTATCCAGACAACTTTCTTTTTCATCTTCAGTCGCATCCACATCTCAGAATCTTCCATTATTTCGCTATGTTTCTTTCTCATCATACAGGACGAAAGTCCACACAGAAGCAATTTTATTAGTCTTTTCCCTAAATTTATGTTCATGTTGCTGCAGAAAATTTGCCTTCCTTGCAGAACGCCTCTGAGACAATTGTTATCCTAGTATTAATTTCTGTGTTGCACTGTCTCTCGCTTTCTCTTTATTTTCCTAGGTAATTAAAGCTTTGTAAATGCTCTGTTTCTCCATGGAGTCTCTACCCTTTTATTTTCTCCTACGGGCATAACTTGTCTCTTCTTTGCATTGCTTTTCATTCCACAGCTCTTCCTCTCAGTTTCAGTGGCATTCACTATTTCCTGCAACTTTTTTGGAATAGCACTGCAAGCTACTTTGTCTACATACAGTCAGTTCCACAAGAAAGAGTACGCCATAATTTTAAATGTAACGTCCGCAGCAACATCTCTGGTACTGGTCTCGAATCTGTGATCAATGCACTTCTGCACAGTGTATAGATAAACAATGTGAGAGTTGACTGTTCTGTTTTGTCTGTTACAATTTAAAGTGAGCGCAAAATACCTGAAGGGTCACAAGGCAGCGTTCCTTGTAAATCATCAAAAGAGACCAAAGCTTTCGTATGAAGCTGCTCCTAAAATACTTACAAAGTCAAAGACATTCGTTGCAAAGTCGGTCGAATGATATCTAGAGGTTGGAAACGTGGATGATTCACCAGAGATGGGGCTAAGGTGCCAAGCTATAATCGATAATGGCGGCGATTCGATTAACTATTAGGTAATTGTGCAATTAGCAATAACACGTACTTTCGTGTAAACATATATTTATAACTGTGTCTTTTATTGCATACAGATAATGGTGTACACTTTGTTGTGGAACTGATTAAAGCAGCCCCAGTATGTCTACAAAATTAGGTTGCCTGGTATCTACGCATATTTGTCGAGTTACCCTGCGATTGAGCCGGCCGTTGTGGCCGAACGGTTCTAGGAGCTTCAGTCCGGAACCGCGCTGCTGCTACTGTCGCAGGTTCGAATCCTGCCTCGGGTATGGATGTGTGTGATGCCCTTAGGTTAGTTAGGTTTAAATAGTTCTAAGTCTATGGGACTGATGACCTCAGATGTTAAGTCCCATAGTGCTTAGAGCCATTTGAATTTGAACTCTCCGATTGGTGATATAACGTGTCGCCAATATGGCTCGTTGTCGGTCCAAGAGCGATCACACACCGCCGCCTTAAGTAACTGCTTTCCACAAACGGTGAGAAAAATTGCTATAGACCTATAGCATGTGACTTAAATTACGATAGGCAAAGTACGTGGATTTCAAGATCAATACGTGCTTATTCAGAATAATGAATGTTGAAGTAAAGCTTCGTTTGGTGAAGCACTGAAGAGGCGAAAGTCAACGACTTACATTACACACACGAAAAACGTGCTAAAACTCTATGAAGCACTGCTTGTACTGACGTGAAATAATAATGAAAAACTATCCATCATGACTGAATTTAAATAATGTCCAGAACCCTCCCCCCCCCCCCCCCCCCCACCCACACACACAATTTTATAAGTTCACTCAAGCTGTATTACAAGAAATAGATTATAGCACATAGCTGATAATAACTTGTAAGTTCTTAGTAGAACACTAACTCCACTCGGATAATTAGTCTTTCATTTATGATCGGATTGCTTCATACTCCATGTTTGCCTCCATAGCCAAGACGTTATTTGATGATAATCGACTGATCTAAATAGGCAGAAATAAAGGTTATTTCATCAGCAGCTGTTGGTGCTTGTTAAATAAGACTTTCTTCAGACAAAGATTTTCTTTTAAGTTCCCTGGCACTAGTGACTAATTTGAAGCATGCAGAACACATAGCATCTGAAAAATCAACTCGGGTATCTCGTCTGCAGTAACGAAGCGTAAGAAGGGATTATGTGCTGAAACAACGCAATGTGACACACATACCACACGAAAAATTCGAAGTGGTTTGTTTCTAAATTTTTTAATTGCATACCGGCATTTTAGACAACAGCAAATAATTAAGAGTGACATCAGGTAGTTTTTCGAGACTCACTACGCCGCAGGTTGTGCATGTGATTTCGATACAGCAAAGCCTCAAATAGAAGTACATGTCGTGGTGAGTGCTTTAAAAGGTTGGCACGCATTTTTTACAGAGAAAATAAGGAAAAAAAGAAAGAAAGAGTGGAAACATGTAGCGGTGGACGAGTGCTGTTTGCGGAACACTGAAACGTGTTACGGGCGACGCGTCTGTCGGGCCCGTATATTGGCGGAGCGGGAGTGGCCGCAGAACACAGCAGCGAATTAACAGGCGGTATTTTGCCGTATGTGTAAGCCAGCGACGGTCTCCGTGCATTTCGCGAGCTTTCGATTCTGTCATCTGTATACGAGGGATGTTCAATAAGTAATACAGCACATTTTTTTCTGTCAGTTTAGATTGAAAAAATGCGGAATTTACTGTGGGACGTCGTGGAGCATTCCCGCTTCAACCCCTATGGTTCAATGTAGGTCAAATAGGCGGCGGTGCTATAGTAGTCTTCAAATGGCGTCTGTAATGGAAATGTGTTCTAGGCAGATAACTGCCACTGAGATTCTTTTGACGGAAAACCAAGAGTCTCGCAGATATTCATAAGCGCTTGCAGGATGTCTACGGAGACCTGGCAGTGAGCAAAAGCAAGGTGAGTCGTTCGGCGAGGCATCTGTCATCATCGCATGAGGGTCGCGCACACCTGTCCGATCTCTCGCGTGCCGACCGGCCGCAAACACCTGTAACTCCTGCACTGTTTGAACACACTCATTCCAGGTGATCGAAGGATCACAGTCAAACACTTTTCTGTACAACTGGACGTCTCTGATGGTAGTGCGCACAAAACTTCGTTGGACTATTCTTCCTCAACCACCCTAAAGCCCGTATTTCACACCTGCCGACTTCCATCTGTTTGGCCCAACGAAGAACGCATTCCATGAGAAGCATCACATGGATGATGGGGAGGTTATTGATGCAGCAAGACGTAGACATCGACGCCGACCAGTAGAGGTGCCATGTGGGCGTGAAGGCCCTACAAGACGATGGCGTAAAGCCGTCGCATTGAAAAACAAAGTTTTGTAGACAAAAAAGTGGTTAATGATATGGCCTATTGGAATCCTGAATGAAACCAGTTTAATTTCAGAAAAAAAGATCTTGCATTATTTATTGAACGCTCCTCGACTCATTTTCGCGGAATTTCTTTTTGACTATGTTGGCATACATCTCTAACAATCCAAGACGTCGTACGGAGCAGCATCTAAAAGATTCTGCATGTACACTTATTTATCAAATGTGAACATCATTACGTATCCTGTATATTCACGATTCCGCTATTTTATGAAAGGAATTGGATGACATCAACAAGTGAATCAAGACCTGTATTACCTGTTGAAGAAAACGTTATTCAGATGATACTCTGACACTTTCTACTAACATACAAGATCTTTAACTTCTATAGAGAGAATTAGCATCACTACTCAAGAATTTCAACTTGTATTGATTTTAAAAACCCAGTTTCCATGTTAAAGTCAAATAGCTGGTAGCTGTACTGGTTAGCAGAAAAATGGAATCACAATTAAGAGTTATCTTATCATGGGAGGCACGTGAAAAATTCAGACATCAAGCATGAGATCGCGACACGCAAGTTACGAAAAATATATTTATTTATTGTATTACTCATGGAAGCAGCACATATACAAATGTAAATAACAATAATAAAATTTAGAAATTTGTGTTAAGGTCTTATGGGACCAAACTGCTGAGGTCATCGGTTTCTAAGCCTACGCACTACTTAATGTAACTTAAACTAACTTACGCTAAGAACAACATCATCATACACCCATGCCCAACGTACGACTCAAACCTCCGACGGGGGAGGGAGAGGGGGGGGGGGGGGGGAGCCGCGCAGAACGTGACAAGGCGCCCTAGACCGCGCGGCTAAATACAATGATAAATAAGAATACAAATGTGTAACAAGAGTAGACCCAGATCTCTATCTACTTCATAGCATAAGGTGTGGCTTCTAAAGAGGGGAGGGGGGGGGGGGGGGGGAAGGAATAAATGTGGCCCGCACGAACGGATACAACTGGACGTGAATATATGCATATGACCACACCCTGTGACGCACACACCACGTATACACCCGCCATGTGTTCTACGTCGGTCCAGACCATATTGTGGGGTGTGTCAGTGTGAGTGGAGCGGTGCAAAGGGGACGATGGTAGCCACAGTGGAGCAGCAGATTTCGTTGGGGAAAGTTACATAATAACAAAGTCTTGGAAACGGTGTGGTCAGTTGTTTCTTGTGAAGTTTAACGGTGTGAAAGTTACAGCAAAGAGTACCATGCAACGCTTAGTCCTGAAATAGCGACAGACAGGATCTGTTTTGAACAAGACAAAAAACATACCGAAATGCTCCCGCACACCAGAAAGTGTGGCTGCAGCTCACCAGAAAACGCTTCAGACTCCTTCCAAACCAACCCGAGCCTGTCGCTATAGACTGGCACATCATGTTAATCGTGCGAACGAATACCTCACCTTGACCTGCAGCCTCGTAGCTGCCCTAGCTGGTCACCCAGGTCACCTGATCTGTCAGTGTGCGATTACTTTGTGTGGGGAGTCCTCAAGTCTAAAGTCTATCGCAACAACCCTCATGGTCTTCAAGAACTGCAGCAGAACATTTCTGATGAGACCGCAGAGATTCCAGTAGTCCAGCTTCGATCCGCCTTTGACAGCCCAAATGTGCCAAGAGATCAACATCTGCTATAGTTGGGTTAGTACTGTATTTCCTTTCCTCTGCTGTGTTTCTTTGTACCCTGGACCTGTGTTCTCCGGCCACTCTCATTTACCCCACCGTGTATAAAGCCCAGAAACTCCACCATATTTTCTTACAGAACATGCATTTATGATAATGTCAGCAGTTGTCTCAGGCGCTATACAGTTACAATTTGTGTTATCCCATTTACAGGCATAGCCTTGCGTTTTGTGTGGCCGTTTAGAATACGGTTGAGTCTAATCCAATCTTTTTTCGGGAGTATGAACCCTTGAAGTGGTTTTGAGGAACCGGTTACGAGATGATGATTACTAACGAGTTCTGCCAGTCCTTTTCTCAGGGGATTATTGGGTTAAAGGCGTTACGTCTTCTTTCATAGCTATTGTTCCATATTGGTTTCCGTGATTTCAAGTACGTATTTAGTAAACTGATTATTCCATCTTGGGTAAGTCAATTTCTTGCATACCACAGACTGGCGAATATTAAAGTGATGTGCGTTATAGGAGTTGCTGTACGAAATTTAATGCTGGACAGTACAACGCACTCACTAGTTTTCCTGAGGGAGCTACGTGGTGCATGAGTATTGTTACATCACTGACAAATTGTTTCCTGGTTTTGTTCCTGTGACAGGCACACTAAACAGACTTACTTAAGTCAAACTTTCAGTTTGAGAAAGAATATTACCTACAAACTGATGGACTGCCCATGGGATCCCCAATATCAGGAACACTAGCAAACATTTTCATCAGTCACCTAGAAAATCAGATATTTGATAAGATAACCACAAATGAAAGTTTCAAAATCATATATTGGTACAGATACGTGGATGACATTATTTGTCTGGTAGATGAGCCAAGTGAAAAAATAGATGAACTCCATTCAGAAATAAACAAAGCTCATCAGAACATAAAATTCGCACTTGAAAAAGAAAAAGAAAATCAAATAAATTTCCTTGACATTACAATTAAAAATGAAAATGGTAAACATACATTTAACATCTTTAGAAAACCAACAGCCACAGACACAATAATACATTCTACATCCAACCACCCCCACAGCCAGAAACTTGCAGCACTAAGACACATGTTACATAGATTAAACAGAATCGCACTCAGCAAGAGAAATTATGAACAAGAAATGAGTACAATCATACAAATAGCTAGGAACAACCGGTATGACACACATGTGGTACACAAGCTCAATCAAAAAATAAAAACACAAAAAAACACAACAGTTCCACAATACAAAAGAACTCACAAGCTGAAAACTTACAAACACACTCAACAAACACACACAATGACAACACCACACAGAAAAGAACCAGGTGGTACACCATGACCTACACACATAAACTAACACACAGAGTTGCAAACATCCTAAAGAGACAGGGCTTCAAAATAGCATACAAGCCTGGGCAAACCCTTCAATCACACCTAAGCCAGCCAGCTACCAAGAAGGACAAATTCCAACAATCAGGAATATATAAACTTGAATGTCAAAGTGGTGATGCAGTATACATAGGCATGACATGCAGGAATTTTGAAACAAGATACAAAGAACATATCAGATGTTGGAAGTATGAAACAAACCATTCCACATTTGCAGAGCATTTAAAACACTACAACCATCATCCTACAAACATGGAACAAGAAATGAAAATAATGAGAATAAACAACCATGACAAACATCTTATACAAATGCAAGAAAACTTCCACATCCAAAAATCCATAGCAGAAAACAAACATGTGATAAATGAACAAACACATATCAGCACAGGCTCCCTACTACACTTAATAAAGGAAATGATAACATAAAACAAAAAAACAAAAACTCTTCCCCACACCATCTGGAGACACACACACACACACACATACACAGCCAAAAAAAAAATTATATAACACCAAAATACACACACACAGCACAAAAAAATATATATCACACCAAAAAACACTCACACACACACAAACACACACACACACACACACACACACACACACACACAAACGCACACACAAATGCATACACGAACAGACCACAGATACTTCAATAGTTACACTCATAAGTTTGGCAATAACATTCGATCTTTGGCAAAAACATTTGACTGTCGGCAACAGAAACCAAAACATTGCATTAAAACAAGCCTTCAATGCATAGTGCTATGGAATGTGGAAAAAAACGCAAATTGGCGTTCATAAGAAGAAGAACAACACCAAAAATGCAACAGGAGTGTAATATATAAGAAATTGTCCACGCAACCTGTAAGTACAGTTCAAAACATTACTACTTAATAGGAAATACCAACCACCAGAACTGTTTATAACCTATAGGCACAATGACAAAAATGTAAATAAAATAGCTAACATATGTACATATTCCAGGCCACTGATGATGCCTTGCAGAAAATAAAGGCGAAACGCGTATGGCACTAAAATTGTGTTTTATTCAGTTGCTGTCAGACGGTCCATAAGTAAAAATTATCAATATACCGTAATATTACTTAAGTAAGCTCATTCAACAAACTACCAACATTCCAATATTGCCGTTTTGTAATGCACAATGTACTGCATATAATAGTGTTAATAATTAATTTGGCACATAATTAGCTGTGGAACTCAAGGTATCTATTAGCAAGGAGAAATGTAATTAGCAGCATTGTACCAGATGGGTAAGAATAACTAATACGTGCTCAAAATGAAATATTCACACAACATTTTAATTAATATCTGGTATGAATTACTAGAAAACTCGCAGTACAGTGAAAAATTAAAAGTACTTCTCTCCCTTTTATAGCATGTCTCTTGAAACAAATTGAATGCATATATTACTACCATACTTTATTAACCTTGGCGCAGCGAGAGCAACTTCAAAGAAATACACAGAGATTCCACAGTAGCCCACTTCAGATACTTTGCAGCCTCTTCAATGTACGAGTATTATGTGGAGAGCTTTTGCTTCCAAAACTGAAGTTCCATTGCGACTACGTAGCTGCCTCATAATTTTCGTGTGTTCTCTTACATATCTCAACAACGATAGATTGTGCCACTTCATAAAATTCTCTTGGCATGCAAGTATCTCTCACCCTTTACATGTACTTGTCTCTATACTGGCAATGATTTCCCTAGTGTAACTGTCTTTGCAACTAGTTCCAACAAAATGTTTACTACATTAATATTGTTGATGCCAACACACAGCGCTGTGAAAATTTTCCCATAGTAAATTGATAGAGTTTATAAAACTAATTTTACGAATGGAAAAACCCAATATTGTATCAGGAACTATGTGACAGACACATCAGGAATTTCATTCTTCCCTGTCATATTTGCGAAACGCGCAAACGTCAGACTTCTTAAAACTGAACTGAATTTATGCAGAAAAAATGTAAGTGAAGATTTATATAAAATGATAGGTACGTAGAGCATTGTGTCGTTACAAAAATTAAAACTTAATCTATGAACAGAATGAACACATTTCACATGTGGAAGTACTGCCACACGTTAATGACCCTGTGGGTAGGTCATGTGACCAACGATGAGGTACTACAATGTGCTGGTAAGAATCTTGCAACCTTCACCACAATAAAATGTTAAATTGTCAACCAGATGGCAGAAGAGACATACGAAAACCAACCAAGCAATTGAGCGAGGATTTTGTAAGGCGAAACAAGCTTCAAATCTAAGCCATGAAGTATATGAAAATAACTAATATGGGATAAATTACGTCTTTGAGCCCTATAGTCTTTTTCAGGCCAGACGCGTTTCGATTTAGTTTAAAGCATCGCTACTGGTCGCTCTAACAATTGTAGATTTTCTTACAAATCTCTTTGGCAGTGTCATAAACAGTTCTCTTGTTTTAAATAACTATTACAAAACAGTTCTCATGTTTTAATTTACTACTATTACTCATGGTTTTTGGTCCCTACTTCATTTCTAAACATGCTTCTACACACAGGCATTCGACATGTATCACACTAGACTTCACTGATACAGGATATATTATCGTTTCCATGTTCCGTTTATCCACTTTCACCTCGTGTATTTTGTTTTTATAGCGCGGAATGCAAATAAATCGAACACCTGTGTGTAGAAAAGCATTCTGAAATGAAATAGGAAAAAGGTAGCAATCATTCAAAAATAATGATAATAATAATAAATTAAAAAATGTTAAAAAAATTAAAAAGAGGAGAAGCTATCACCAATCAGATTGGGAACTAAAAACAGAGGTATTGAAATTCGCTGTTTAGCCTTTCCGGATGTTTTTTGCCATTCTTTCTGAAAACCTAACAAATGCTGGAATACAAATAAATCTCTTAGAAGAAACAGCCAACAAAGCAGGTTTAAGAATATCTGTAGAAAAAACAAAATTTATGACAAATATAAAAAATGCTCGGGATTCCCTAGCACCAGATATTGGACAGATAAAGAAGGTAAATAAATTTAAATATTTGGGAGGCATAATCTAAGAAAATGGCTTAAAAAATCGCTATAGAAGAAAGAGTACATAAAATGGAGAGAGCGTATGGAATAACTAGGAATGTCTACAACAAAAGGTGTCTGTCTAAAAATTTGAAGGGCCAGCACTACAACACATTAGTAGAACCAGAATGTCTTTATGCAAGTGAATGTTTAGTACTGAACTACAAATTACACGAACTTGAATTCCTAGAAAGAAAAATCATTCCAAAATACTTGGGCCACCAAAAAATACAGAGGTATGGAAATTAAGAAGCAATGAAGAAGTTTATCACAGCATAGAAAACATAAATGAACCACTACGAAAGAGGCGACTACTATGGGCACTTATACAAAATCAACAGCAACAGGTTAACCAAACAGATTTTTAAATATCTTTGGGACAAGAGGTCAGCAACAGCCTGGATACAAGAAGTCAGGAAAGATTTTGAAAGAAACAACATAATTGAAAAAGATGCAACAGAAACAGAGAGTTTCAAGAGGAAAGTGTTAAAACTGGAGGAAGGATTCCAAGGTAAGAGGGAGAAGACAGGGTCAGAATTGTTCGAGTAGAGAAAAAGGATATGTGGTGAAAAGATGAAAGAATATTGGAGGAAAAAGAAAGAACAACAAAGAAGGAAGCATTGAAACTGGTGCGTGGTCCTTAGATGACCCAAACGAAGAAAGAAAGAAAGAAGAAGAAGAGTAATAAAAGTTTAAAACCTACGAACTCCTTACGATCCCGCCAAAGAGATTTTTAAGACAATTTTTCATTATTATAGTGACCAGTGAAGATGCTTTATACTGAACCAACACGTTTCCGGTCCAAACAGTACATTTATTACAGTCGCAAAAAATAGAATATATCTCATATTAATTGCACACGGACGGAAAAAAGTGCAGCCCTAAGAAGGAGTTGTGTGACATAAACAAAGTTCGTTCGGTGTTTCTACATCTGAAATATGATATGTCAAATTTCGCGTCAATCGCGTAAGAACAGCGCTAGTAGCGTCACTATGAGGACACGCTATGTAACGGTGGTGAGTGTTAGCTGCTTTCGATACTGAAGGTGGTGAGCTGATGTTAGACGAGAATGCCTTTAAGACGACATAGATGCCATTGCCAACCCGTTCTCTAAATGTCCTCCGTGTTCTCAGCGGTACGTCGTGGGGAGCGGATCGAGCCGTCCTACTTCGCCCATATCGGTCGATCGTCCGCTCAAAGCTAGATTATGGGAGCTTTGTATACTCCTCTGCATGGCCGTACATCTTACGCTGCCTCAACTCTATACAACATCGGGGGTTACGTCTTGCAATCGGAGCGTTCTATACTAGTTCCGTCGAGAGTCTTCATGCTGAAGCCGATGAATTACCACTAACCTACCGGCGCGATATATTGCTTTGTCGGTATGCCTGTCGGCTACTGTCAATGCCCGACCACCCGTCTTATCGTTCCTTTTTTGAAGACTGTCTCGACCGGGTTGTATGTCTCTGCCCTGACACCTCTTGGAGTTCACTTTCGTCGCCTCCTTCAGCACCTTGATTTTTCACTCCCTGCAACCTTTTGAGTGGGCGAGAGCCAAACGCCACCTTGGCTCCAGGCTCAGTTTCGCGTACACCTTGACCTCAGCTCGCTCCCAAAGGAGGTTACCCCAGCTTCGGTGTACCGCTCCCGGTTTGTCGAACTTCGTTCGAAGTTCATTAATACGATCTTCATTTATACAGATGGGTCTAAGACCAATGGCGATGTCGGGTATTCTTTTATTGTCGGGGCGCACAGTTTCAAATATCGGCTCTATGGCCATTGCTCGGTCTTCGCAGCTGAGCTATTTGCCCTCTACCAGGCTGTACTCTACATCCGCCGTCACCGACATTCTGCTTATGTCATCTGCTCTGATTCCCTGAGCGCCATCCAGAGCCTCCGTGATCCGTATCCGGTTCACCCTTTCGTGCACCGGATCCAACGCTCTCTTCAGCAGCTGGCGGACGACGGTTCTGCGGTTACCTTTATGTGGGTTCCTGGCCATGTCGGTATCCCCGGGAACGAAACTGCAGATGCCGCGGCCAAGGCTGCGGTCATCCAGCCTCGGACAGCTTCTTGTTGTGTACCTTCATCTGATTTTAGCAGGGTCATTTGTCAGCGCATTTTATAGCTGTGGCATGCCGATTGGGCTACACTTACTGACAACAAGCTTCGGGCCTTGAAACCTCTCCCCACGGCTTGGACGACCTCTTCACGCCCTTCTCGGCTGGAGGAGGTCGTTTTGGCCCGGTTACGAATTGGACACTGCCGGTTCAGCCATCGCCATGTGCTGACGGCTGCGGCGGCGCCGTTCTGCCCATGTGGCCGATTGCTGACGGTGCGCCACATTTTAACGTCCTGTCCGAATTTTAATACACTGCGCATTTATCTTGGCCTGCCATGTACTCTGGCTACCATTTTAGCGGATGACTTTGGAGCAGCTGCTCGCGTTCTTCGTTTTATCCACTTGACAAACCTGTCCAAGGACATTTGATTATGCTGTTTTCTTTTAATCCCTTGCCTGTTAATGTGCCTTTTATAGTGTTGTCCTTTTTAGTTGCTGTTTTAACCTTGTGCTTCTCAGCGCATTCATAACTTAGTCCGGGCGCTAATGACCACTGTAGTTGTGCGCCCTAAAACCACAAAAAAAACAACGAACTGTTAGAAGTGGTTTACTTCAAGGACAGCTCCGCGCCAGACGCCTTATAGCGTGCATTCCACTGGCCCCAAACGAGCACTATTTGCGATTTCAGTGGTGTCAAGTGAGAATTCGTTGGAGGGGAAGGTGGAGATCTGCCTTTTTTTCTGATGAAGTCTGTCTCTGTCTCGATGCCATTGATGGCATTGATGTTGGTTACAGAAAGGCTAGTTGAGGAACTGCAACCAGCCTGCCTGTGTGCTAGACACTCTGGAGTCACTCCTGAAGCTATGGTAAGGTGTACAATTTCGTTGACTGCAGGACAACTCTCGTGGTTATCCTACACACCCCGACTGCAAAATTTTACGTCGGTCTGATGATTCTACCTGCTGTGCTACCATTCATGAACGGCATTCCACGGAGTGTTTTTCAACAAGATAACGATCGCACACGTTCCGCTTTGTAACCCAACACGCTCTACAGAGTGTCGAGATGTTTCCTTGGCCTGCTCGCCATCACCAGATTTGCCTTCAATAGAGCACATCATGGGATGATGACAACTCCACCGTCATCCGCAAACAGCATTAACTGTTCCTGTACTGGCCAACCAAGTACAATAGGCACGTGGCTTCACCCCACAAACTGACATCCGGCACCTGTACAACACAACGCATGCTTGCATTCGACATTCTTGCCATTGCAGCGGTTACTAATGTATCGGCATTTCACTTTTGCAATGGCTTATATCGCACTTACATTAACCTGTGATCTTGCAATGTTAGTCACTTAAGTATGTTACCTAGACAAATCTATTCCCGAAATTTCATTACTCTAAATTTGTTATTTTTTGGTGTCACGTTTTTTTCGGTCAGTATAAAACTGCTGCTGCGAAAGAGAGGTTAAAAGACAACACGTAGTAGAGGGTGTTAAATAACAACACAACAATGCCCGGAACCACAACTAGATATTCGTGCCATCACGACGCAGAATATTATGAAAAATAATGACAAGGTATTTATTACAAAATGTCAGTATAATTTTACTTTAGTTGCCATCACACATTAAATGAAAATAAAAAGAGTTACAGCCGGATACCAGCAGATGTAACATATATCATAAACGAAGATAGTAACTGTTCTCGAAAGAACAGGTACCATTGATGACCGTGCAGCTTCTCTAGAATAAATGATAATTAATTGAAACCTTCATCTGCCGACAGGAGTTGTTGATATACCTCAATGGGGACAGCCGAAACTATATGCCGCGACCGGGACTCGAACCCGGGATCTCCTGTTTACATGACAGACGCTTAATCCATCTGAGCCACCGAGGACACAGGTGAATAGCGCGACTGCAGGGACTTATCCCTTGCACGCTTCCCGTTAGATCCACATTTCCAACTGCCCACAATGTACATACGTATTGTTCCTAATAGATATCTGCCCATCCACTCATTACTCGCGCCAACTAAGGTGACGATTCCCGAGAGAGTTCGAGCAAGTTGTGAATATTCGCACAGGGAATCGTCACCTTATGTGCTAGTCCATCCTGTGCAAACCTCATCATTTCTGCATAACTACTGCGACCTACAGCCATTTCATACTGCCCACTGGAGGCGACTCTTGGCCTCCGACTACGAGTTTCGCCTCCCGACCATTCCCGTCATCAGCAAATTGTATGATTCTTGATACGTCAACATGTATCTTATGAACCTATCCCTTCTTTCACTTAACTTGCGCCATAAGTTTCATTGCACCAAACTTAGTTTCTATTGCCTGAACCGATTACCGTCCGAGTTTCACTTTCTAAGAAGGGCGGGCTCCAGACATATACCAACATAAAAGACTTCTTAGCACTTCGATTTATATTCCAAGTCAATAAATTTCTCTTTGCCTGAAAAGCTTTTCCAGCTATTTCCAGTCTACATTTTATATCCTATCTGCATCTATACACGCAATCTGCAGGCAGCCGAATGGTGTGTGGCGGAGTGTACCCTGGCGGAGTGTATCGCTGCTCACTTCCTTTCCTTTTCCACTCGCAAATAGGGGGAAAAACGATTGTCTATATTCCTTCGTTTGAGCCCTAATCACTTTAATCTTATCTTTGTGGTCCTTAAGCGAAATGTACGTTGGTGGCTGTATAATCGTTCTGCAGAACGACTCAAGTGCCTGTTCTCTAAATTTCCTCAACAGTGCTTCTTGAAAAGAACGTAGCCTTCCCTGTATGGATTCCCATTTGAGCTTCCGAATCATCTCCGTAATACTTGCGTGTTGTTCAAACCTACCGCGAACAACTCTAGCAGCCCGTATCTGAATTGATTCGATGTCTTCCTTTAATACTACCATGAGCGGATCTCAAATACTCGAATAGTACTCAACAATGTGTCACACTGGTGTCCTATATGCGGTCTGCTTTACAGATGATCCACACTTTGCTAAAATTCTCCCAATAAAGTGAAGTCGACCAGCCGCCTTGCCTGCTAGTCCACTACACTGGCCTAATCTACTTCCCGTATATCGCCTGGTTTCTTTCGACTTCATTCCATTACCCCTGATTTACTTTTGCTGACATCCATCTTATAACCTCTTTTCGAGAGAAAAACAATTTATCCAACTAGTCTTTCCTACTGTGACAGAATTACATTGTCATCGGCAAGCATCAAACATTTTCTTTCTTTTCCGTGTACTGTAATACCCTGAGAGACATATACCAAATAAATTAAAAAGAGATGGTACTGATCCAAATGGTACACAAAACAGGTCAGAACACCATTGAAGAAGCAACGAAAAAGCATAACAAATATAAAAGAACGTAAAATATCCCGGTTTATCGAAGTCTTGCAGAAGCTCAAAATTTAGTGCGAACTTCAGTGCTAGATGCTTTTAGTGGTTTAAACAACGAAACTCTGTCTCGAAATCTGGCAGAAAACCCAAAGAGATTATGGTCGTATGTAAGGTACACCACTGGCAAGACGCTATCAATACCTTGACTGCACGATACCAATGGTGAAGTCATTGATAACACTTCCGCTAAAGAAAGTTACTAAATATGGTTCTCAGAAATTTCTTCGCAAAAGGAGACGAAGTAAGCATTCCAGAATTCGTATTAAAAAGAATTGCCTAAAAAAGTGACTTAGAAGTAGATATCTTTCGTGTTGCGAAGCACCTTAAAATACGTAAGAAAAACAAGGCTTCCAATCCAGTTTTATACCAGTCAGGTTCCTTTCAGGGAACGCTGATACAATAGCTCCATGCTTAACAATCATAGATAACAGCTCGCTCGTAGACATATCCGTAGCCAAGGAAGGAAAAGTTGTACATGTCACACCAATACCCACGAACGGAAATAGGAACAGTCCACTGAATTACAGACCCGTATCACTAACGTCAATTTGCAATAGGATTTTGGGACATATGCTGTGCTCGAAGATTATGAATCACCTTGAAAAAAACGATTTTTTGGGAAATAGCCAGCACTGATTCAGAAAATATCGTTGGTGTGTAACGCAGCTAGCTCTTTATTCTCACGAAATAATGAGTGCTATGGACAGGGGGTGTCAAATTGATTCCACATTTTCAGATTTCCAAAAGGCTTTTGACACTATTTCTCACAAGCGACTTCTGACTGAATTGCGTGCCTGTGGAGTATCGTCTGAGTTGTGTGACTGGATTTGTGATTTCCTGTCAGAAAGGTCACAGTTCGTAATAACAGACGGGTAAGTCGTCGAGTAAAACTGAAGTAATATCTGGTATCCCCCAAGGAATTGTTAAAGGCCCTCTGTTGTTCCTGATCTACATTAACACTTTAGGAGTCAATCTGAGCAGCAATCTTAGATTGTTTGTAGATGATACTGTCATTTACCGTCTTTTAAAGTCAAAACGAACTGCTAAATGCTTTAGACAAGAAGTCAGTATGGTGCAAGAAGTGACAATTGATTCTAAATCTTGAAAACTGTGAAGTCATCCACTTGAGCACAAAAAGTATCCGCTAAATTTCAGTTACACGATAAACCACGCAAATCTAAATGCTGTAAAGTCAACTAAGCACTTAGAGATTACAAATGAGAATAACTTAAATAACTGGAAGGATCACATAAATGTTGTGGGGAAACACTGCGGTTTATTGCCAGAAAAATTAGAAAATGCGACAGGTCTACTAAAGAGACTGCCTACACTACGCCTGTCCACACACGTCTGGAGTATTGCTGTGCGGTGTGGCATCGTCATCAGATAAGATTGACGGAGGAGATCGAAAAAGTCCGAAAGAAGTACAGCTTGGTTTGTACTATCAAATAGGGTAGAGAGTGCCACGGGTATGATACACTAACTGGGGTGGCAGTCATTAAAACAAAGGCTTTTTCGCTGCGGCAGGACTTTCTCATGAAATTTCAGTCACCAACTTTCCCCTCAGAGCGCGAAAATATTTTGTTGGCGCCCACCTACGCAGGGAGAAATCATCATTATAATAAAAGAAGAGAAATCAGATCTCACAAGGTGTAATGGTTCTTTATTTATGTGACCGTTACGGCACTCCAACCGCAGTTCTCGATACCAGTAATATCGTACTACTTTTCTGCGAAGTAACAGACATATTTTTGTGACAATATTCACATTTGGTTTTATTAATGTATAGGTACTCCGATGTATCGATATATTAAATTTATATGGTTCTTGTGTGTATTCATTTCTGTGAGAATGTCAAATGGTTCAAATGGCTCTGAGCACTATGGGACTCAACTTCTGAGGTCATCAGTCCCCTAGAACTTGAACTACTTAAACCTAACTAACCTAAGGACATCACACACATCCATGCCCAGGCAGGATTCGAACCTGCGACCGTAGCGGTCTCGCGGTTGCAGACTGTAGCGCATAGAACCGCACGGCCACTCCGGCCGGCTGTGAGACTGTCATAATCTTTGACTCACTTGTAACCGTTTTGGCGCGAATGCGCACAGAGCAGTCTTTGTTTCACTTTGCAGCAGTTAAGTTGTTATTTCACTTTGTAAAAGAACAGTCAAGTCTTTTGTTTGGTTAAAGTGGGAATGAAATATATGAAGATTGATACAAAACGGTTTTCTTGATGATGTGACAATTAAGAAGACGTATATGTGAATTTACAAGAAGATTATAAAAATGAGGATCGTGAACACCAAGTCAAAAATTATTTCTACCATACCATTGTTCTGATCTGGGATTGTTTGATCATTAAGAATTTCCTGAAAAACGCATGTGTTAGGTCTTCAAATTTTGCTAGAATACAGATCTGGACCTTCTAGCAGTCAAAGTGGAATCACCCTAGAATCAACAAGATGAGCCATAACAACTTCGACGAAATCCACGTGGGAATCCATTCAAGATAAGCGCCAAAATTAATGACTTTTTACAGAGACTTCATTATTTCCATTCTGACGATACCATCCACAGTGAATAACTCTGTTGTTGCCCGATAAAGCGAACATATGCTGCGTGTGCAACATTATTAATCTGATTTCTAACCTACTTTGCAAGGGGTGGTATTGTTAGACAAGGGAAGATTTAAGTGTTCGTTTCCCCCGTGCGCTGTTCGAGAGTGGAACGATAGAGAAGTTGCTTAAAGGTGGTTCGATGAACCCTCTGCCACGCATTTAACTGTGAATTGTAGAGTAGTCATGTAGTTATAGATGTTCCCAAATTTCTCTTTGATTTCGTTTATTGCTGAGTAGAGTGAGTGACATGTGACGAATATCATCAACTGGATTGGAACACACAGTAACAACCACAAAACTGCAGATGTGATTGTAACGCTGTTGATTTTCGGCTGTTAGAACGTGTAAACTAAGGCCGAACAAAAGTGTGCCCCGGGCGCAGGTCAGTTTGAATGCCTTTGATTGCACGCGCCGGCAGAAAGCGGCCTCTGAAAGCCTTTCCGGTGCGCTATCTGGCCGTCCCCTCGTCTGGAAGCAGTCACTTCGCCACCCCCACCCCGACCCCTCCCGGCGAACCCACAGCAAAGTGTTTCGCCGTCGCCAGAAGCGTCGGGCTGCGTGTCGCGGCGCGCAAACTTTCTCGCGACAGGCAAATGGCCCTCTGTTTGTGCTGCACTCGCGGAACGTGACCTCTGCGACGGCTCGCCGCTTTGTCGCCTTCCGCCCCCTCCGACCGCCCCCTCACCCTCTTCACGCCCAGGACGCAGCTAGCAGCGCAAACACGGCGTACGCGCGGAGGTTTGCTTAGCTTTCATTTGAATAACTGCAAATTAGCGCCGCCTAACGCTGCAATTTGAACGCGCCGCGCAAGCTTCTAGGCCGACACTTAACGAATAACTTCGTAGAAACACTACATGTACCTCTCACACTCACTCACCACTCTCTCTCTCTCTCTCTCTCTCTCTCTCTCTCTCTCTCTCTCTCTCTCATACACACACACACATTAACTTTTGCACGAGAGTATATTGGCAAAGTAGCGCTGTACGCGCGAGTGCGGAAGTATATGGTTCGATCAAAAAGTTTCCATTACGGAGCGTCCCTGCTTCGCTAGTCCGATGTGGATATACAGGGTGGTCCATTGATAGAGACCGGGCCAAATATCTCACGAAATAAGCATCAAACGAAAAAACTACAAAGAACGAAACTCGTCTAGCTTGAAGGGGGCAACCAGATTCCATTATGGTTGGCCCGTTAGATGGCGCTGCCATAGGTCAAACGGATATCAACTGCGAGTTTCTTAAATAGGAACCCTCATTTTGATTACACATTCGTGTAGTACGTAAAGAAATATGAATATTTTAGTTGGACCACTTTTTTCGGTTTGTGATAGATGGCGCCGTAATAGTCACAAACGTATAAGTACGTGGTATCACGTAACATTCCGCCAGTGCAGACGGTATTTGCTTCGCGATAAATTACCGGTGTTAAAATGGACCGTTTACCAATTGCGGAAAAGGTCGATATCGTGTTGATGTATGCCTATTGTGATGAAAATGCCCAACGGGCTTGTGCTATGTATGCTGCTCGGTATCCTGGACGACATCATCCAAGTGTCCGGACCGTTCGCCGGATAGTCACGGTATTTAAGGAAACAGGAAGTGTTCAGCCACATGTGAAACGTCAACCACGACCTGCAACAAATGATGATGTCCAAACCCAAATAGGTGTTTTACTGCTGTCGCAGCTAATCCTCACATCAGTAGCAGACAAACTGCGCGAGAATCGGGAATATCAAAAACGTCAGTGTTGAGAATGCTTCATCAACATCGATTGCACCCTTACCATATTTCTATGTACCAGGAATTGCATGGCGACGACTTTGAACGTCGTGTACAGTTCTGCCACTCAGAACAAGAGAAATTCGGGACGACAACACATTTTTTGCACGCGTTCTATTTAGCGACGAAGCGTCGTTCACCAACGGCAGCAACGTAAACCGGCATAATATGCACTATTGGGCAACGGAAAATCCACGATGGCCGCGACAAGTGGAACATCAGCGACCTTTGCGGGTTAATGTACGGTGCGGCATTATGGGAGGAAGGATAATTGGCCCCCATTTTATCGACGGCAATCCAAATGGTGCAATTTATGCTGATTCCCTACGTAATGTTCTACCGATATTACTACAAGATGTTTCACTGCATGACAGAATGGCGATGTACTTCCAACATGATGGATGTCCAGCACATAGCTCGCGTGCGGATGAATCGGTATTGAATAGCATATTTCATGACAGGTGGATTGGTCGTCGAAGCACCATACCATGACCCGTACGTTCGCCGGATCTGACGTCCCCGGATTGCTTTCTGTGGGGAAAGTTGAAGGGTATTTGCTATCGTGATCCACCGACAACGCCTGACAACATGCGTCAGCGCATTGTCAGTGCATGTGCGAACATTACGGAAGGCGAACTACTCGATGTTGAGAGGAATGTCGTTACACGTATTGCCAATTGCACTGAGGTTGACGGACATCATTTTGAGCATTTATTGCATTAATGTGGAATTAGAGGTAATCACGCTATAACAGCATGCGTTCTCAGAAATGGTAAGTTCACAAAGGTACTTGTATCACATTGGAATAACCGAAATAAAATGTTCAAACGTACCTACGTTCTGTATTTTAATTTAAAAAACCTACCTGTTACCAACTGTTCGTCTAAAATTGTGAGCCATATGTTTGTGACTATTACAGCGCCATCTATCACAAAGCGAAAAAAGTGGTCCAACTAAAAATATTCATATTTCTTTACGTACTACACGGATATGTAATAAAAACTGGCGGTTCCTATTCAAAGAAACGCAGTTTATTTCCGTTTGACCTAATGCAGCACCATCTAACGGGCCAACCATAGCGCCATCTGGTTTCCCCCTTCAAGCTAGACAATTTTCGTTCTTGGTAGATTTCTCGTTTGGCGCTTATTTCGTGACATATTTGGGCTGGTCGCGATCAATGGACCACCCTGTATAAGCACTGTCATGTAGGCGAGGGATTATTGAAGTATTCGTGTCTTTCCGATGTGCGTGCGGTAAATGCCGAAACGTATAATATGGCGACATTATTACCAAATACATCAAAACAGGAGCAAGGTACTGTTATTATTTTTTCGGCTGGCGAAGGACAAACACCGATAACATCTCTCCGAGAATGAAGATTGTGTATGGGGCAGCATGACTGCAGAAAACAACCGTTGTGGAAAACGGTGACAAACGTTGCTGCTGCTTCTTGGTAACGCACATCTCAATGCCGCAAACGTCATTAGGCAGAAGTTACCCCGAGTCATGTAGCACATTAAGATAATTCTCATTTATTGTTCAGTCTCAGTTGCACATTTTTAATTAGATTATCATATATGCTTGAAATTGTCGAGTTAGGTGGCTATCTACATTAATGCACAGGCAGAAGTACAACTTCGGACAGCCAATATCGCTATTATAGAACATTTATTGTAATCGGTTTCAGCAAACTACGTTACCATCATCAGATCTTCTGCAGTGCATTTCACTGAACCTTGACTAAAAGCAACTTATATCGTATCGTATTATACACTGAAACGCCGAAGAATCTAATATGGGCAAGCGTAATCAAATACAGAGATATGTAAACAGGCAGAATACGGTGTTGCGGTCGGCAACGCCTATATACGAGTAAGACAAGTGTCCGGCGCAGTTGTTGGATCGGTTCCTGCTGCTACAATGGCAGGTTACCAAGATTTAAGTGAGTTTGAACGTGCTGTTGCAGTCGGAGCACGAGTGATGGGACACAGCGTCTCCGAGATAGCAGTGATGTGTGGATTTTCCCGTACGACCATTTCACGAGTGTACCGTGAATACAGGAATGTGGTAAAACATCAAATCTCCGTCATCGCTGAGGCCGGAAAAAGGTCCTGCTAGAACGAGACCAACGACGACTGAAGAGAATCGTTCAACGTGACAACCCTTCCGCAAATTGCTGCAGATTTCAATGTTGGGCCTTCAACAAATGTCAGCGTCCGAAATATTCAACGAAACATCATCGACATGGACTTTCGGAGCCGAAGAATGGGAAAATTTCATATTTGCGTTTGATCTGCTGTCCACGATGAAAATCCGTGTAAACAAAATTCCGTTATGAGCTCATTTACCTACATGTGCTACAACCACAACTGCTGTTTCGAGGTAGCCCCACAGCTTCCGAGCAGGCTCGATATCTTTGCACACGTTTCCCTGTCAGTGACGCTCGAGCAATGATATATATAACAAGCGTTATTCCAGGAAATCCTTTGAAATCTCGATAGATTTCTCGTGCACAAGGCTTTCAGCATCATCCCACGATATTTTCTAGGTTGGTAGGTGTCTCTAAAGGTTTGCTTCCTCACGAAGAGGCTCTTAACATAGTGCAAGAGACACGAATTTTTATTAAGTAATTATTTATGAGTGACGTACTGGAAAGCCAGCCGCTATGCGTTTCCCCAGACATTTTACAAATTCTCTACCGGTTCATGGAGACATCATGAAAGCAACTATGCACGTGGAAGGAATGACCTGTACCCTCTTTAGCGTGCTTCAGTAATGGTTCGACTGCACACAGAAACGGCACCTCACTCGATACAGAACTATACAGAACTGTAGTTCTTAAGGTAGTCGCCACGGTCTGGAACGTCGTGTCACAAACACAGCACAACTACCTGAGTTACGGAGACAAAGCGTAACAGTGAAGCGTGCTTATCGATAGAATCCGAGAATATCGATTAGCACCAACTGGTGGATTTCAGTTGGGAGATCCCCACGTCTCAGTGGGGTCGCATTTCTGCAGCTTCCCACAGTACCGTAGCGCCTAGGGCTTCGGCCCGGCTGCCTTGGAAGCAGACTCTGCCGAAGTTTCGAGGGCCGCGCCCACTCCATAACGTGCCAAAGGCAGCCCTGCAGGGCAGACAGCTCGGCCGTATTCTCTTCTCGGCTTCCCTGCCTCTACAGACGACTGTCCTGTCAACAACAGAACCCTACCACTGACGCTCTGCAGGGCGACAGTGGATCGGCAACAGTAGCGTCATATCTAGCGTTCGTACTGCCACTTTACAGGCAGCATCGAGAGGTAATATGTGAGACAAAATCACAAACATGCAGCATTTATGTTACTATTACTCAAACTACACATCGAAGATCATTGCGCTCTTCTACGCACTGATTCCAGTACCATACTTCAATACGCCAGTTTCAATAAGATTACCCACTGATGAACCAAATATTACAACCACCTGCTCAGTAGCGTGTTGGTCCACCTTTGGAATAAAATAAAACAGCGATTCTGCATGGCATGCATTCAACAAGTTCTTGGTAGCTTTCAGGAGGTATTTGGCAACTAATGCCTACACATTGGTCGAGCAACTCTCATAAATTGTGGGTCGTGGTAGGTGGACGTGGATAGCGTCCCACAAGCATCACCATCGGGTTGAGATCAACAGAACTGGGCGGCCAATATATCACTTGAGGACCCTATTATGTTCCTCAGATCACTGTAGCACGATTCTAGCCTTGTAACACCAACAGTTATGTTGGCTCTGAGCACTATGGGACTCAACTGCTGTGGTCATCAGTCCCCTAGAACTTAGAACTACTTAAACCTAACTAACCTAAGGACATCACACACGTCCATGCCCGAGGCAGGATTCGAACCTGCGACCGCACCAGTCGCACGGTTCCGGACTGCGCGCCTAGAAAGTTATGTTGCTAGAACACGTCATTGCCATCAAGGAAGATGGTCCGCAGTTGTCGAGGTGCCTTCGACTACTACTACAGGTCCCATGGAACCACAGATGAATGTTTCGAGCAGACGCTAGTTTGCTAGAAAGTTAAAACATGTATCAAGAAACTTGGTTCATGCGACAAGGCAACACTCCGTTAATTCACGGTCCAATTTCTATGATCCTGTGCCCACTGCAGAAGTACTTAATGACGAAATGAAATTATATGGTTATAGAGATCTTTCCAAGTCTCAAACATCTATGCTGTATATGTGCAGACAGAAGCTGGGATTAGAATCCGTTCTCCTGCGTACTACGTAGATGCGCTAGCTACTACACCATAGTGGCTTTGCACATCTATACAGACTACTATAGCACGCTTCACTCTGTAAATACACATCACAGATGTTGGATAATTGGGAAGGTATTTTGAACAATACACTTTGATTTGATTAAAAGCACCTCTGCACAGGTTTCAGTCAGGATCCCTCGTATCGCAGCTGAGATGCTATTGCAATACAGTTGACGGATCTCTACAATGCTGTTCGAGTGGGGTGAGGTGTGAATGGGAATTTGGAGTGAGGAGGGAGGTGTCCCTGGGTGGTCCATACTCTTGTGCAAAGCCACTGTGCCAGGGTGGCGTAGTGGTTGGCGCATCTGCCTAGCGAGCAGGAGACCCTGTTTCTAAACCCGGCCTTGTAACATATTTCCTCTCGTCGCTTCAGCCTGCATATACCATCACAGCGAATTAATGTCGCTGGCTCAGTATGGGAACACGTAGGGGTCATCAGCTGCGGAGCCTCACGTTCAACACTACGCGCTATGATGACGATGCTTGGTTTGTGGGGCCCTCAACTGCGCCGTCATCAGCGCCCGTACAAAGTCCCAATTTTTTCACAGTCCAATTTTTTACACAGTCCAAGCTAGCCACTGTCACTAATGACGATGAAATGATGAGAACAACACAAACGCCCAATCCCCGGGCAGAGAAAATCCCCAACCCGGCCGGGAATCGAACCCGGGACCCCGAGATCCAGAAGTAGCAAGTCTAGCCACTAAACCACGAGCTGCGGACGCACACACACACACACACACACACACACACACACACACACACACACACACTATGCGCTGAACGATGTGCTTCGAAACACTTGTGCCTGCACCATCTCTGCCTTCAGATATGCCACAGACCGCCGCCTATGCTGCTTTACAGTGCAGATAAGCGTCCGACCTCCACGTTCTGTGTCCGCAGCTCGTGGTCAAGTGGCTAGCGTTGCTACCTCTGGATCACGAGGTCCCAGGTTCCATTCCCGCCGGGTTGGGAATTTCCTCTGCCAAAGCACTGGGTGTTTGTGTTGTCCTCATCATTTCATCATCATCTTCATCATTCGTGACAGTGGCTAGATGGGACTGTTAAGAAAGTTGGACTGTGCACAAATTGGGACTTTGTACTGGCGCTTATGACCGCGCTGTTGAGCGCCCACAAACCAAACTTCATCACCATCATCCGCGTTCTCTCAGGAGACTTGGACGACCAACGACTTGTCACCTCCTCGTGATTTCACTGTCCTCCAACCCCTTTCCATAAATACTCGCGACAGCAGCTCGCGAATAGCTGACTGGCGTCACCGCCTCCTGCATGCTCGTTACGAGGCGCCCGACCGTAACGACCGTGTCTTTGACAAAGTCACGCACGTCAGTGGATTACCCCGACTGCCGCCCGTATCGTCGCGAGAATGATTCCCTTTCGTCTCTGTTTCACTTATACTATTCTCGCCTAAAGTGTCAGCAACTCCACCATGCGGCATTTACTCTCGAGATGGGCAGTGTTCACAAAGTTTTATCTCCTTAGAGTACAGAGAAAGTCATAATCTTCTTATAGATATAGAAGTTTTTATTCTGCTATTTTGTAATTTCGACATTACACCATTGTCTACCATCTACAAACATTCAGTACAACATAATGGGAAAATACACGGTGATTAGAAACTGAAAAGCTTTGTAAGGGAGTAGCAGGGTAAGCTGAGCTGAAAAATTAATGTTAAGACAAAAATTCGATACGTTGCGACGTTTCCTAATTAATTAGCATTGATGCTGGCCAATCAGGCAGTTACGCAAGCAAATTCAAGCCGCCCGCCACATACATTTAGCGTCAGTTGTTTTCCTAGCGTAGATGGTAGCGTACGAGACTTTTTAGCCTTTGACTCCAGTTCGATCCTTACCACCAGCCCGTGTCCAATTTTTGTATTGCTCTCTTGTTCGGTTTTACGACACCAAATGAAGAACGTATTTGTCGACAGCGTCTCTGGCAGGCTGTTCAATCTGCACGCGCAAGGACCTGATTGGTTAACTCCAATGCTAATGCGGAAGAGGCGCAATGTTAGCACTTTTTCCGTACCAATTATTTCTCAGCACAATCTACCCTGCAATACCCATATATGCTTTTCAGACTGTTTCTAGCCACCTTGTACACTTGTAAGACATAAATATTATGAACAACAAATTTGGCAATCTGTTAACACTCAAATACAAAATTGAATGTCACTAGCCAGATGTAAGTACGCGTACTCATGTAGGGTTCTGTCCTACCTTATATCCTGCTTACAAAGTAAAGATACTTACGTTACATTTAATATTAAGGATCCAAATTACTTGTGAGAATGAAGTATACCATGGTAGAATGAATACTCACAATGTACGCAGCATTTGTGGTCAGTGACGCAAGTAACAAAAACAGGAACTACTGCTGTCCACACTTTCTTTGATACTACCTATGAAATCTTGGATACAATCCCGCGGTCATCACGCGCAGATTTGTAATGAATAAAAAGTATACTTTATCAGTTTCGCCAGACTTTCCATGCTGGTTAGGATTTCTTCTCATAGTATTGTGATTAATATATATACACTCCTGGAAATGGAAAAAAGAACACATTGACACCGGTGTGTCAGACCCACCATACTTGCTCCGGACACTGCGAGAGGGCTGTACAAGCAATGATCACACGCACGGCACAGCGGACACACCAGGACCCGCGGTGTTGGCCGTCGAATGGCGCTAGCTGCGCAGCATTTGTGCACCGCCGCCGTCAGTGTCAGCCAGTTTTCCGTGGCATACGGAGCTCCATCGCTGTCTTTAACACTGGTAGCATGCCGCGACAGCGTGGACGTGAACCGTATGTGCAGTTGACGGACTTTGAGCGAGGGCGTATAGTGGGCATGCGGGAGGCCGGGTGGACGTACCGCCGAATTGCTCAACACGTGAGGCGTGAGGTCTCCACAGTACATCGATGTTGTCGCCAGTGGTCGGCGGAAGGTGCACGTGCCCGTCGACCTGGGACCGGACCGCAGCGACGCACGGATGCACGCCAAGACCGTAGGATCCTACGCAGTGCCGTAGGGGACCGCACCGCCACTTCCCAGCAAATTAGGGACACTGTTGCTCCTGGGGTATCGGCGAGGACCATTCGCAACCGTATCCACGAAGCTGGGCTACGGTCCCGCACACCGTTAGGCCGTCTTCCGCTCACGCCCCAACATCGTGCAGCCCGCCTCCAGTGGTGTCGCGACAGGCGTGAATGGAGGGACGAATGGAGACGTGTCGTCTTCAGCGATGAGAGTCGCTTCTGCCTTGGTGCCAATGATGGTCGTATGCGTGTTTGACGCCGTGCAGGTGAGCGCCACAATCAGGATTGGTTGTTGGTTGTTTCGGGGAAGGAGACCAGACAGCGAGGTCATCGGTCTCATCGGATTAGGGAAGGACGGGGAAGGAAGTCGGCCGTGCCCTTCGAAAGGAACCATCCCGGCATTTGCCTGGAGCGATTTAGGGAAATCACGGAAAACCCAAATCAGGATGGCCGGACGCGGGATTGAACCGTCGTCCTCCCGAATGCGAGTCCAGTGTCTAACCACTGCGCCACCTCGCTCGGTGCCACAATCAGGACTGCATAAGACCGAGGCACAGAGGGCCAACACCCGGCATCATGGTGTGGGGAGCGATCTCCTACACTGGCCGTACACCACTGGTGATCGTCGAGGGGACACTGAATAGTGCACGGTACATCCAAACCGTCATCGAACCCATCGTTCTACCATTCCTAGACCGGCAAGGGAACTTGCTGTTCCAACAGGACAATGCACGTCCGCATGTATCCCGTGCCACCCAACGTGCTCTAGAAGGTGTAAGTCAACTACCCTGGCCAGCAAGATCTCCGGATCTGTCCCCCATTGAGCATGTTTGGGACTGGATGAAGCGTCGTCTCAAGCGGTCTGCACGTCCAGCACGAACGCTGGTCCAACTGAGGCGCCAGGTGGAAATGGCATGGCAAGCCGTTCCACAGGACTACATCCAGCATCTCTACGATCGTCTCCATGGGAGAATAGCAGCCTGCATTGCTGTGAAAGGTGGATATACACTGTACTAGTGCCGACATTGTGCATGCTCCGTTGCCTGTGTCTATGTGCCTGTGGTTCTGTCAGTGTGATCATGTGATGTATCCGACCCCAGGAATGTGTCAATAAAGTTTCCCCTTCCTGGGACAATGAATTCACGGTGTTCTTATTTCAATTTCCAGGAGTGTATATACACAGACTAAGTGATCAAAAGTATCCGTAAACCCCCAAAAACATACGTTTTTCATATTAGGTGAATTGTGCTGCCACCTACTGGAAGGTACTCCATATCAGCGACCTCAGTAGTAACTAGACATCGTGAGAGAGCAGTACACGGCGCTCTGCGGAACTCGCGGACTTCGAGGGTGGTCAGGTGATTGGGTGTCACTTGTGTCATACGTCTGTACGCGATATTTCCACATTCCTAAACACTGTTTCCGATGTGATAGTGAAGTGGAAACGTGAAGGGAGACAAAATCGTACAGGACGACCTCGTCTGTTGACTGTCAGAGACCGCCGACAGTTGAAGAGAGTCATAATGTGTAATAGGCAGACATCTATCCAGACCATCACACAGGAATTCCAATCTTAATCAGGATCCACTGCTCGTACTATGACAGTTAGGCAGGATATGAGAAAAGTTGGATTTCATGGTCGAGCGGCTGCTCATAACCCACACATCACTCCAGTAAGTGCCAAACGACGCGTCGGTTGGTGTAAGGAGCGTAAACATTGGACGATTGAACAGTGGGAAAATGTTGTGTGGAGTGACGAATCACGGTACACAATGTGGCGATTCGATGGCAGGGTGTGGGTGTGCCGAATCCCCAATGAACGTCATCTGCCAGCGTGTGTAGTTCCAACAGTAAAATTCAGAGGCGATGGTGTTATCGTGCGGTCGTGTTTTTCTTGGAGGGGGCTTGCACCCCTTGTTGTTTTGCGTGGCACTATCACAGCACAGGCCTACATTGATATTTTAAGCACCTTCTTTCTTCCCACTGTTTAAGAGCAATTCGGGGATGGTGTTTGCATCTTTCAGCATGATCGAGCACCTGTTCATAATGCACGGCCTGTGGTGGAGTGGTTACACGACAATAACATCCCTGTAATGGACTGGCCTGCGCAGAGTCCTGACCTGAATCCTACAGAACACCTTTGGGATGTTTTGGAAAGCCGATTTCGTGCCAGGCCTCACCGACCAACATCGATACCTCTCCTCAGGGCAGCACTCCGTAAAGAATGGGCTACCATTCCCAAAGAAACGTTCCAGCACCTGATTGAGCGTATGCCTGCGAGAGACTAAGGGTGGGCCAACACCATATTGAATTCCAGCATATTACCGATGGAGGGCGCCTCGAATCTGTAAGTCATTTTCAGCCATGTGTCCGGATACTTTTGATCTCATATATATATATATATATATATATATATATATATATATATGTATATATATTGATAAGTTGATTTATTATCACATACTGGCGTTATTCTCTTTTTTTCAAATTGTGCTTCCTTGGGTTTTAATCAGCATACTGAACTTTCTATCACATTGTATTTAGTTAGTAAAAATATGGCGCTGTCTTTCGACAGTCTGTCAAGTAGAGATTTTATTTATGTTGGATCCAAAAGATCCCTTTGTGCAACAACCGATGGATTTTCTGGAAGGCGTAACAGCGATAAGTCGTGAACAAACTGAATTTTATTGCAGATCGATTTTTACTATAGAATAGTGAACATCAGTACATACATCACCTGTTATGATCACATTAACGTGGGGTTCAGGTGCATGTAGACCACGATTGAAATACAGAACTACATATAACTATCATTACAAAAGATACAGTCAGTGATTTCAGTGGCTGCATCTTTCATAGTGATTACTATATGTATTTCCGTATTGAAGTTGTGGTCCATATGCACCTTGACTTCAATGTGATTACACCAGGTGTTATGCGTACTGATGACTATTCTATAATCAAAATCTATCTCTAATAAAATTCAGTTTGTTTGCGTCTGATCGGTGTTCTTCCTTCCTGAAAGTACAGATTTTGTTTCGATCGAAAAACTTGTTCAGAATTTATTTTTTGGAGAGCACATGTTGTCTAGCAATTCCAAAGTCTATACTCATTGCTCAGTTACACAATGTCGGCGATTGCTGCGCAAACACTGTCTCCACGTACGCGTACACCATAATTACTCTACCACAAAAACATTTGGGGTACACTCGTCTGGTATGAGACCTTCCCGGTGTGTGTGTGTGGGGGGGGGGGGGGGGGGCTGTTGTCTATTCCTCAGTTTTATTCTTTGGGCTTTGGCTTTGCATCCTCTCTGGTTATGATCGATCACTTTCGGGAAGACATATAAACCAGTACCTTGGTCAAAGTAAATGCAAATCGTTTTCTGGCAAACTTATTGTGTTTCTAAAACGTGGTGCACACAGTAAGTTGTGAGAGGGTGTACAATATAAACACTGTTACAGTTTAAATTGCGCATGATGAAGCACTGTTTTTTTTACTCTTCTGAGACAATAAATAGTTGAGGTCCTAACGTACTGTAAATCAAGACACATACTCAAGCAATGAGAATTGTTGAAAGTGTGCTAATCCCGTGTGACTTGCTGCCCAAGCACTTAGTGAAGCTGTTTTCTATTACCTTTCTCGAGCTTACTGTGGTAATGTTCATACTGTGGTGTTAACTAAAATGAAAACCATTTTACTTGACGCCACAGGGAGAACATTAGCTTACAGTCCGCTGCAAAGAATTTTATCATACCTGAAAGTCATCACAGGATCGAAACCGGTAGTTAATAAAGATTTGTTTCAGCGGCAGCTCTTTACTGTCCTAAAGAACGTCTTTTTTCATTATTGTTTGAGGCTTAGGTGGCATCTCCTTTCATAGCTGACAAATTATGGGCTGCAAACCTTGAAAAATAAATGTGCGCAACCATACTATTTCGGCCCAGCAGGTCAGGGGTGATCTGTTTGGACAGGCGGGAAAGGGTAATGAAAGGTGGCAAACCATTAGGCACCTTGCGCGTCGAACTGACCCAGCGAAGACGGTGAAACGCTTGCTAAATTCCACTGCAGCGAACGATAGGCTCCAACTGTTTTACGATCAATTCCGTTTCCATAAAAAAAATATGTATGGTTAGCGAGCTAGAAATGAAGCAGGCTTAGCAGAAGCGGTCTCAGAAGATAGCGAATCGATTACACACTTAAGGAAAAAAATTAAGTCAGTAGAGGAGCACCTAGTAGGAGGAGAGTATTTTTCTGATGGTTGGGGATTTCACGAACGCCGTTTGACTGAACTTTATAGCTTATTGGTTACAAATCGGGGGATGTGTGTTCTTCCGAGGAGCTGGTGGTCCCAGTCTATTTTTAGACGTACCTCCTGTGAGGCAGGACGTGTCTCGCTCACTTAGGTTCTGGGTGATGTGTAACTTGTGCTTCACGTACAGCGGGGTGTGTATTGGATTTTGTACTCGGATGATAAACCTTGTGGAAGATCATTAAGAAGTATTTTGTGGTGGTGTACAGTGGTTTTTAATGGCTACTTAACATGTTTACCACGAAACTGCTAAGCACTAGTCTACCAGTCAGTGTGCTGTGGAATTTAAATCTGTTCGCAGGCATTTGACTTGCATCGCTAGTTTTAATGTGTCTCTAGACATGAATTAACTGCAATCATTTTTTGACATAATAAGCTTTTGCAAGTTATTTTATATTATACATTGAGCAACAAGTATTGCATTAAGAGCTTTTTGGTTAGCATCTCATTCATTATGCAGTTGCTTTCTAGATTTTAATGCCTACTGGTGACCCTTTTAATTCATGAACTAATACTGGTGTAGTAAATTCCATTTTCACTTTGTGGCCTTGCAACAGCGCAAAAAAAAGTTATGTGATATCTGTTCCTTCCATCTCTACCTTTCTCTCTCCTCCTCCCCGTCTCTGTCTATCTCATCCTGCTCCTCTTACAACTGTCTCCCCCTCTCTCTGCTCAGCTGTGCCCATATACACGTATATCCCCTGAAAAGCATTCTAATACTACCCACATAATATTGTGGTTGTGCAGGGCAGCCTAGATAGTTGTCAAACTTCTTCAACCCTACCCCCTACTCTACCAAACACATCAGTAAGAAAGCGAGTTAATATTGCATTGTCATCTAGTTCTGATCGATGTTTAAAATGTCTAGCCCATTGGGAAATTATTTTAATATCAATTGCAAAATTTGTACCAAACAGTCTGACAAGACAGTGGGTTATTAAGTATATGATAATAACCAGTACCGTCGCAAGAGTTGTGGCAGTCTATCCATTATTCATCCACTCTTGTGGCCACTGAGGCTCCAGTATTTTCAAATAATTCAGATCCCCTTGCATGGGCAGACATATTGTCTGTGAGAGTTGCAGCAACTGTTAGAAAATTGTAACATTATTTATTTCAGTTACAGTTGCGATTTAATACGGGTCACTACGGGTTTCGGTATTCATGGACCATCTTCATATGTTATCAGCGTGATTTCGGTGAAACAAGTCGACTTCATCGCTATGTATGTGTGCCCCAACAGTTTCTTTCTCTTTGGATACTGAGGTAGCCACATTTCGAGATGAAGCTGACGTAGTTCATTGTAACTAAGTACAAAAGAGCTGAAAATAGCCAGTAAGACCCAAAACCTATACAAACTCGCAGCTTTGACAGAAATAAATCACCTGTTATACCCTCAGAAACCGGTTGTAGCAATTACATTCTTCAGTTACGTTAATGGATCTGCTGTACCAATAATAGAGGGAATGAAATATTTCGCCCTACAGATCAGCAAGAAACAGATGCTGCTCGACTGCGGACATTATTCTGGAGAAATTCCTCAAGAAATTGTCGGAGCAATTAATAGGCTCCCTTTGGTAGCGTCTCTTTTCTTGTGCCATCTGACTCTGATAGCAGCACGAGACCAGTTCACATTGTATGAATGTGCAGGAGCATCCGGTTCTAATATCGCCCCGCCGCAGTGTGTACCACCAACGCATTTAGAGAATTGCTTCCACAGATGGCGGACGCCACGCCCTAGAAACTACACTGCAGTTTACCCCTTAATTAAACCAGTTCTTCATGCTCATGAACACATCGTAACAAGAATGCACCGTGTTAATTTCGTTCTCATACGTGCTGCAAAACATCGTTCTTGATTCGAAAAAATCATCCAAATTAAACAGACGTTTCATATTTTTCATCGTTTTATTTGGAAAATTGAAGGCTTCATTTGCATATAATACTAATTCTTTACTCTCAAACATATACAGTTTTTGCAAAATTGTTGAGGTTTTAACAGCCTTTTGTTGCATAAGCTTCGTCCTGTGACCTTCAGTCGACTTTTGTTTAAAGACTTTTTTCTGATGTTTCGTCAGCACAGGTGGCTGGCATTGTCAGAACTTCACCTTCGAATTCTGGTCTTTGCTTTCAGCTCATATTTTATCTCCTTAACATAATTACAAAAAACGCACCTACACAGAACGTGTTCTGTTCAGGTCCGAAACGAATTCTTAACGGAAGATATGGTGTTCTTGAAAGATGTGGGAAAAGTCGTTTGCTTTTAATGGGACAGAGCGAGGTGGCCCAGTTGTTATCACACTGGACACACATTAGGGAGGACAGTGGTTCAAACCTGCATCCGACCATCCAGGTTTTCCGTGGTTTCCCTAAATCGCTTGAGGCAAACGCCAGGATGGTTCCTTTGAAAGGGCACGGCCGACATCCTTCCCCATCCTTCCCTAATCTGATGGAACCGATGAGCTGGTTGTTTCGTCCTCTACCCCAAATCAACTAACCAACCATTAATGGATACGCAGTGTCGATCGACTCATTTATGAATAATAGTAGATCATCTTTGTTTCACACAGACCAGAGCTGTGAGTAGTTATAGGATGTAAATTCCTCCTTTTACTGCTGCCTCGTACAGTACTCTAGTTACTTAGACAATGCTAAAAAAATCAGTTGAATAAAGATTTACTGTGCGAACAAGTTACAGAAAAATACGTGAATAATGGTTTGTCATGGAGGTGTCTTCCATACAGAGCTCTGTTCAGTAGGGTCCATTGTTCGGCGCAGTTTGTTAACCCTAGAAACGTTTCTTAAGAATTTTTTTAAACTGTTGTCATAAGAACAATGTGAAAATTTGCTGAATGTATTTTTCACGCAACAACTAGATTAACATAAGAAGTATAGCTACCTCCTTTACAAGAATATTGCTTGTTATTGCGGAGGTTTCTCGGATGAAGCGGCTAGTTGTAAAAAAATTAATGGGTTTAGTTAGGACAAAGGGGAAAAAAGAGAACAGAAATGAAATTTTAAACACTCTTTTTAGAATTCTGTGCCTCAGTCGGTAAGAGCGGAACCCTTTTAGGATCACTTTGTTCTCCGTCTGTTAAAAACCCTTTTTCTCAGGAACAGGTAGGGGTATCACGATGAAATTTATTTCACATACTGAAGTCTCTGGGCCCTTGGCGATGTAAAAGTTGAAACTTCTAATTCAATGGAATTAAAAGATACGGTCATGTATGACACGTATTTTGATACATGCAAACTCACTCCTCAATACCTGTGGGGTACTTCTCCTTAACCTACAGTAATGAAATTTGGGAAGCGAAACAAATATTATTTTGACATTTTTTATCTCTCTGTCTGTCTGCCCGTCTGTTAAGACCACCTTCTCTCAGGGACAGGTTGACGTATCAAGTGGTAATCTATGACACGTACTTAAGTCTATGGTCCCTTGGCGGTGTAAAAACATTAAGCTTCTACTTCAGTGCAATGAAAAGATACGACCATTTATGCTACATATTTGAGACTCACTAATTCACTCATTAAAACCTATTGTGCACTTCACATTGGCCAAGAAGCTACACTACTGGCCATTAAAATTGCTACACCAAGAAGAAATGCAGATGATAAACGGGTATTCATTGGACAAGTATATTATACTAGAACTGACATGTGATTACATTTTCACGCAATTTGGGTGCATAGATCCTAAGAAATCAGTACCCAGAAAAACCACCTCTGGCCGTAGTAACAGTCTAGATACGCCTGGGCATTGAGTCAAACAGAGCGTGGATGGCGTGTACAGGTACAGCTACCCATGCCGCTTCAACACGATACCACAGGTCATCAAGAGTAGTGCCTGGCGTATTGTGACGAGCCAGTTGCTCTGCCACCATTGACCAGACGTTTTCAATTGGTGAGATATCTGGAGAATGTGCTGGACAGGGCAGCAGTCCAACATTTTCTGTATCCAGAAAGATCCGTACAGGACCTGCAACATGCGGCCGTGCATTATCCTGCTGAAATGTAGGGTTTCGCAGGGATCGAATGAAGGGTAGAGCTACGGGACGTAACACTTCTGAAATGTCAG
This sequence comes from Schistocerca piceifrons, assembly GCF_021461385.2. Taxonomy (NCBI): domain Eukaryota; kingdom Metazoa; phylum Arthropoda; class Insecta; order Orthoptera; family Acrididae; genus Schistocerca; species Schistocerca piceifrons. Next base: position 89,123,654 of record NC_060141.1, read on the forward strand.
TCTGAGCAAGAGGTGACGGAGACGTGTAGCCAATGGCACCCCATGGGATCCAGCACGGCGTTCCGTATTACCCTCCTGAACCCACCGATTCCATATTCTGCTAACAGTCATTGGATCTCGACCAACGCGAGCAGCAATGTTGCAATCGCGATAGGCTACAATTCAACCTTTATGAAAGTCGGAAACGTGATGGTACGCATTTCTTCTACTTCCACGAGGCACCACAACGTTTCACCAGGCAACGCCGGTCAACTAATGGTTGTGTATGAGAAATCGGTTGGAAACTTTCCTCATGTCAGCACGTCGTAGGTGTCGCCACCGGCGCCAACCTTGTGTGAATGCTCTGAAAAGCTAATCATTTGCATATCACAGCATCTTCTTCCCGTCGGTTAAATTTCGTGTCTGTAGCACGTCATGTTCGTGGTGTAGCAATTTTAATGGCCAGTAGTGTATGTTCCACTGGACAAGTAAAGGAAAAAATGAGAAAATTGTTAATCTGCTATTATAAAACACGAAAAAAATATTTATTTTGTCACTCGTAATCCGACATCAAACTTAATATTAAAGTATTGTCGAAAGTCGTGGAATTTCTGGAACCTATAACTTCCCAGTGTCAATATCGATAACAGGCAAAACTCATCGAGTTCTCGATTACCCAGCATCGATGAACTGCCTATATATGTAATTAAATATGTGCGGAACCCTCACTGCTTGAGTTCTTTTTGAACCTGGCCGGTTTTGTTTCTCAAACAGAATTTTTCCCAGTTAATCCTCCAAATTCCTACGTCCAACATCACAACAAAAATATGTCGAAGAAATGATTGGCGCACCGTCTTGAATATTCTTGGCTTGCTGCGAGTGATAGTGACAACCTCAAAAATTCTGGCAACCCACTCCTTGACTGGTGTCTGGAAGATGCAGTTTTTCATAAAACCCCACTCAAAAAATTCCAGCAGCGTTAGGTCGAATAATCTGCTAGGCCACTGTCGGGGACCGCAGCGCCCAACCCAGCTGCTCCCCAGTACTTTATTCAAATGTCGGCTGACTGCAAGAGTGGAATGCGGCGATGCACCATCCATTGTAACAACATGCTTTGGCAAGTATGGAGACGAACCTCTTCCTACTTTATGGGCAGGGATTTTATTACGTCTGCTCGTGACGGTTGTGAACGTTTAATAATGCTTCGCCGCGCGGGATTAGCCGAGCGGTCTGTGGCGCTGCAGTCTTGGACTGTGCGGCTGATCCCGGCGGAGGTTCGAGTCCTCCCTCGGACATGAGTGTGTGTGTGTGTTTGTCCTTAGGATAATTTAGGTTAAGCAGTGTGTAAGCTTAGGGACTGATGACCTTAGCAGTTAAGTCCCATAAGATTTCACACGCATTTGAACATTTTGAATAATGCTTCACTATTAAACATGTAGACTCATACCCTAGGCCGAAGTGGCGATAATATTCACATTGAACATTTTTGGAAGATGACTACTAATAGCCGTCAGGTAATGTCTAAAACGCGTGTTCGACAGTTAGCTGCTTCTTAATTAAATACCAAATGTCGACCGTTTCCGGTCACATACTATCTTCAATCATAATGCGTGAAGATGGTCTGTGACTGAAAACGGTCGGCATTTGGGTTTTAATTATAAGAAGTATCTGATGGTCACACAAGCGTTTTAAACAATACTCACATTGTTAGGATACTGACTGCCTTAACACCCCGGCAGAATTCGCTCGCCTTCTTGAATTTTAGGGGCATGGATCTATTGCCCATCTTAACGTTGCGAACCGTTTTTAACAAACTGTCGATTGACATCGAGATCTTGAGCCGTTACTCCAGGTTGCCTATCTACCGACTTCCAGGGACAACGAAAGTTTTCTCAGTATTTCACGTAAATTAATTTTAAATTAAAAATTTAAAATGCTGCCATATTCTACTCATTAAGACATATAATCTTGTGTTAAGGGTTTAACAAGGTAAGACATGTATTACATTAAAAACTGTGTACATTTATTGAGGCAGCCTAACTAGTGACGCACAAATACCAGAACTAAATACATATAGAATATGAGACAGAGCACTTAACATCCAACGAAATTTACACATAATTTCAAATCATTGTGAATCTACTTCTCACTGATGCTTCCTGAAAAATGCGAAAGGAAAACAAATAATGCTTACTACATTTTTACTGTCAGACTTCGGCATCCAGCACGTCGATTTAATTCCTCTTTACTCCAGATTCTGTTCGCAATACACTGTGAAGACACTATCTCCGTATATCACTGACTGTACCAGCAATATTATATCTCTGTACTACATATAGCTCAGATGATATGACGAGATAATCACTGAGATGCATGAAAACCTGATTTTGCTCAAAACTGAGGGCATTACGAGACCAACTAGCGACTTCCAGTTAACCTAAAGCATAATTTCAAACCTTTGTTAAAATATTTCTCTCTTAGATGCTGAAAGTAAAATATTTAACTCATCAACTCATCTGAAAAGTAATCAATCTGAAGTTGTTTTATACATGGGAGTTCGATTCCTTAAAGAATAAAGGGTTTACTGATTGTTTCGAAAAACCAAAGTACCTCTTCATCAGATTTCGGGAGTTTCTCAGTTATTTACCATCGTTTATTGACTTTGTAAAGTTCAGACACGCTTGTTCCTCTGAAGTGATGGCCCGCAGCTCTAGACTTCTGTTTGGTAAATGTCGACATGCGATCTTCTCGCACTCTTAAGCACTCCACCAAGCACTGCTCGACACACACAAGAAACATTCGTTTACCGAACTAACTTCGGCACAATCGAAGCTGATTGGCTGTCGGTTTGTGAACTTGGATTCACAATGGTTCGTTTCCGACGTAAGTTAACCATTAACGGAATACATCGCAAGATATCACGACAGACAGTACTGCCAGTACATAAAGAGGTAGGCGGTATTCTACTGTCAGTAGACCACCAGGGACATTTCAGCTATTTTAAAGCTGTCGAGTCGACTACTGGTGATGGGACTGTGAAGTGTGAACAGACAACCACAACTTAGTCAAAATCAGGTAGACGCCATGTAGTGCAGGAGAGGGACCGTCGAGCACTGTGAAGGGTGGTCGTAAAAAAAAAAAAGCATGAAATCAGCGGAAAGAATAGTCCGCCCCTGGTAGCAGAGTGGTCAGCGCAACAGACTGTCAGTCCTAAGGCCCCGGATTCGATTCCCTGCTGGTTCGGAGATTTTCTCCGCTCAGGGACTGGGTGTTGTCCTAATCATCAGCATTTCATCCCCATCGACGCGCTAGTCGCCCAAGTGGCGTCAAATCGAAACACTTGCACCCGGCGAACGGTCTACCCTACGGGAGGCCCTAGTCACACGACCATTTGTTTATTTACCTGAAGGAATCAGTCGTGAGTACTACCAGCAGTCTAGCTAGTACAGTGACAGAAAGAGATGCAAGGGTCTAGCAGCTTCTCATAAGCCACGTATTTCTGTAGCGGATACTTAAAGACGCGAGAGGCAGTGCCGCGCGGGATTAGCCGAGCGGTCAGAGGTGCTGCAGTCATGGACTGTGCGGCTGATCCCAGAGGAGGTTCAAGTCCTCCCTCGGGCATGGGTGATCCGTTACAGCCATGTGGATAAGATGCCTGTCATCTCGACTGCTAGTGATATGAGACTGTCGGGATCCAGCATGGCATTCCGTATTACCCTCCTGAGTCCACTGATTCCATATTCTGCTAACAGTCATTGGATCTCGACCAACGCGTGCAGCTACGTCGCGATACGATAAACAGCAATCACGATAGGCTACAATCTGACCTTTATCAAAGTCGGAAACGTGATGGTACGCATTTCTCCTCCTTACACGAGGCATCACAACAACGTTTCACCAGGCAGCGCCAGTCAACTGCTGTTTGTGTATGAGAAATCGGTTGGAAACTTTCCTTATGTCAGCACGTTGTAGGTGTCGCCACCGGCGCCAACCTTGTGTGAATGGTTTGAAAAGCTAATCATTTGCATATCACAGCATCTTCTTCCTGTCGGTTAAATCTCGCGTCTGTAACACGTCATCTTCGTGATGTAGCAATTTTAATGGCCAGTAGTGTAGTTTCCCGTACACAATGGCTCAAATAGCGAAAATGTAACCAGGTTGTATGTATGGATTTATTACTGAGTTTACCGTTTCGACAATTGTTAAGGCACTCAATTTCTGTTGCTTCTGTTCATCAGTATAGTAGCAGGTAATCGAAGGCCACAATTGTGCAATAGTGCACAAATAAAAGAAAAACGACAGCTGCAGGTGGTTCCAAATCAATAAACCAATTTGTTCCAATTGCGGACCCAACCTCACTGAGGAAGATCTTCAGATGATGGTGCTGTACGAATGGGGCGCTCCCTTCCGGAAGCAGCGGAGCGCGCCGGCCGCCCCTCTGGCAAGTTGCGAGTGGCGTGTTGCGTGTTGCCTGGTGTCCAGGCGGGGTCGCAGTGCTTGCGGATCGGAGCTGCTGCCGTGCGTCACATGGCGCCGTTTCGCGCTCCACGTGACCGACATACCGGGCCATTGTCTGCTGCCCTCGGCAGCTGCCCGTAGCGCGTACTTCGAGCGTTATGTTCGCACGCGTCGCTGCTCCAGCCACGTCCGGCGGTAGCGGAGCGGTGCTGTCCCGCCGCATCACGCGTCCTAAGCTACGATATACCGTCACCGGACACACTGGGTGAATATTGACCTTTCATTACAAATGAACATCGTAGCTAGGTAATTTAATGCTTGTAGGTCCTCATCAATTACGAATTCGAATCGAGAACAGCTGCCAACACGAGTAACGTAGAAGTAAATATCCTCGGAATAGTGAAGCGACTCAAATCGCTTAAAGCAAGTCTTCTGGTCCAGACTGTATACCAATTAGGTTCCTTTCTGAGTATGATGATGCGTTAGCTCCATACTTAACAATCATATACAACCGTTCGCTCGACGAAAGATTCGTACCCAAAGACTGGAAAGTTGCTCAGGGCACACCAATATTCAAGAAAGGTAATAGGAGTAATCCACTAAATTACAAGCCAATATCGTTAACGTTGATATGCAGCAGGATTTTAGAACATCTCTTGTGTTCGACCATTATGAATTACCTCGAAGGAAACGGTCTATTGACATACAGTCAACATGGGATTACAAAACATCGTTCATGTGAAATACAACTAGCTCTTTATTCACATGAAGTGCTGAGTTCTATTGACAAGGGATTTCAGATCGATTCCGTATTCCTGGATTTCTGGAATGCTTTTGACACTGTACCACACAAGCGGCTCGTAGTGAAATTGCGTGCTTATGGAATATCGTCTCAGTTATGTGACTGGATTTGCGATAAACTGTCAGAGAGGTCACAATTCGCAGCAATTGACGGAAAGTCATCGAGTAAAACAGAAGTGATTTCAGGCGTTCCCCAAGGTATTGTTATAGGCCCTTTGCTGTTCCTTATCTATATAAACGATTTGGGAGGCAATCTGAGCAGCCGTCTTCGGTTGTTTGCAGATGACGCTGTCGTTTATCGACGAATAAAGTCTTCAGAAGATCTAAACAAACTCCAAAATGATTTAGAAAAAATATCTGAATGGTGCGAAAAGTGGCAGTTGACCCTAGATAACGAAAATTGTGAGGTCATCCACATGAGTGCTAAAAGGAACTCGTTAAACTTCTGTTACACAATAAATCAGTCTAATCTAAAAGCCGTAAATTCAAATAAATACCTAGGTATTACAATTACTAAGTCCGACCCCGGCAGCTGAGTGGTCAGCGCGACGGACTGTCAATCCTAAGGGCCCCGTTTCGATTCCCGGCTGGGTCGGAGATTTTCTCCGCTCAGGGACTGGGTGTTGTGTTGTCCTCGTCATCATTATTTCATCCCCATCGACGCGCAAGTCACCGAAGTGCCGCCAAATCGAAAGACTTGCACCAGGCGAGCGGTCTACCCGACGGGAGGCTCTCGTCACACGCCATTAAATTGAATTAAAACAGTTACGAACAACTTAAATTGGAAAGAACACAGAAAATGTTGTGGGGAAGGCTAACGAAAGGCTGCGTTTTATTGGCAGGACACTTAGAAAATGTAACAGACCTACTAAGGAGACTGTCTACACTACGCTTGTCCGTCCTCTTTTAGAATACTGCTGCGCGGTGTTGGATCCTTACGATATAGGACTGACGGAGTACATCGAAAAAGTTCAAAGAAAGGCAGCACGTTTTGTATTATCGCGAAATATGGGAGAGAGTGTCACAGAAATGATGCCGGATTTGGGGTGGAAATCATTAAAAGAAAGGCGGTTTTCGTTGCGACGGAATCTTCTCACGAAATTCCAATCATTAACTTTCTCCTCCGAATGCGAATATATATTGCTGACACCGACCTACATAGGGAGAAACGATCACCACGATAAAATAAGGGAAATCAGATCTCGTACGGAAAGATATAGGTGTCCATTCTTTCCGCGCGCTAAACGAGAATGGAATAATAGAGAATTGTTAAGGTGGTTCGATGAACCCTCTGCGAGACATTTAAAAGTGATTTGCAGAGTGTCCATGTAGATGTAGAGGTAGATGTAGAATTTTTAAATAATATGGTGCCGCAATTGGCTGAATTTGTAATCTTAAATTTGTGTTACAGTATTTTCGGATATTACGCTCTCTTCAAAAACTTGAAGCGAGGCAAGTTCCGACAACACGTATACATATAATCATCAGCCTTCTGACTGGTTCGACGCCGCATTCAACGAATTCCTCTCTCGTGCCAACCTCGTCATCTCAGAATAACCCTTGCGCCCTGCGTGCTCAATTATCTCTTGAATGTATTCAAACCCTATGAAAGTATTGTTAATAAAACTTCTCTATTTAAACTAGACTGAACTGCATGTGACTGCTTTAGTCTTTAATAAAACTTGCATTTGACTGCGTATTTAACTGAACTGAACTTTATCTGACTGCCTGAAAATATTGTTGGGAAATTAATATTCAAAATACACATCTGACTGCATGAAATTTTAGTGGTAAAAATAAATGAAAGTCACCAACCTGCATCTGACTGCGTCTGTGGACTTATCTCGTGCACTCCTTCCCATTTAGCAGATAATAAAACATATATTCAACTCAGCCGTAGTGCAATGGCATAAAATTGTCATTCTAGATAACTTTACTCATTTTGGCCCTGTTTGTTACTTAATAAAAATTCTGTCCTGATCTGAATAATTTGCCAACTGTGCAATGGCATATAGATTATTTTACTCTGATAAATGAAATTATTAGCTTCACTCATGGGAACTTTACTTTAATGTATCTTTTGGTTCAATACAAGCACAGGATGCGGAGAACGACATAAGGTGTTAGATGAAACTCTAATTTTGTCTAAAAATATTTATTGTTCAAACTTTTAAGGCACATGTGAAAAACTAAAAAAAAACTTCTATAGCATGGATTTACGAGAAAGTTTCACAAAACGTTTATTGCATCAACAATAGGATTTCTGTCTAGCTTTTAGTCATCATTTAACCAAAGAAAACCTATTTTATTAATTATTCTTTCTAGTTTCCCCACGTATGAGCCGAGTTTCTCTCAATATATAGATTATTATGTGCGTAGTGCCAATTCTTACTTTAATGCTGTCACGACCCGGCTGCCTCCTGCAGGCATCTAGCTCCGACTCGAAACACGTCTGCTGTCTCTGCGCATCTCCCCACCACTACTCAAACTTTTACCGCGTGCACCTAGCTCTGTTAGCTGTCAAAGATCTTACTACACGAAGATGTACTACTCGTCCAACCTTGCGGTTGGGCACTATCGACATTTTTCACTGGCTCTATCCTGATCGAATCTCATCACATACCTTTCACCTATCTTCCCCTACAGTTTTTACCTTCTACAGCTCGCTCTAGTATCGTGGAAGTTATTCACTCATGTCTTAACACACGTCCTATCATCCTGTTCCCTCTTCCTGTCAGTGTTTTCCATGTGTTCCCTGCTCCACCAATTCTGCGGAGAACTTCCTCATTCCTTACCGTATCAGTCCACCTGATTTTCAACATCATTCTGCAGCACCACAACTCAAACAGATTCTCTTCTGTTCCGTTTTTCCCATAGTCCATGATTAACTACTATATAATGCCGTGCTCTAATTGTACACTCTCAAAAATTTCCTCCTCGGATGAAAGCCGATGTTTGAAGCTAGCAGACTTATCTCGTCCGGGAATTCCTTCTTTGCCTGTGCAGATAGCAGAAGTTCTTAACTTCGTCTACTTCGTGGTCGCCGATTTTGACGTTACTTTTATCACTAATCTCATTTCTGCTACCCCTCATGCTTTCCCCTTTCTTCAGTTTACTCTCAATCGATATTCTTTACTCATTATATTGTTCATTCCGATCAATACGTCCCGTAATTCTTCTTCACTTGCACTGAGGAAAGCAATGTCTTCAACTAATATTGCCATAATTTTAATCCAACTCTTGATTAACCTTCCTTTTATTTCCTTCCTTGGTCCTTCGATGTATAGATTGAACAGTAAGGGCTAAAGAAGGCATCTGTGTCCTGCACCCTTTTCAATCAGAGAACTTCGCTCTATGTCTTCCTATCTTATTGGCCCCTCTTGGTTCTTTCACCTGTTGCCTAGTATCAGTGTTTCGAACATCTTCCACCAGTTTACAATGTCGAATACTTTTTCCTGGTCGACTAATCCTATGAACGTCTCTTGATTTTTCGTCAGTCTTGTTTCCGTCATTAATCACAACGTCATAACTGCCTCTGTCGTAACCTTACCTTTCCGAAAGCCAAACTAATCGTCATCTAATCAAGTCTTCTATATTCTTTTCCAGTCTGCTATATATTTTCTTGTTAGCAACTTGATCGCACAATTTATTAAGCTGATTCTGCGATAGTTATCATAGTTACCTGCCAATGCTATCTTCGGGATTTTGTGAATGATTTTTCCAAAAGTCTGACTCAATGTGACATAAATTTGTGCAAATTACAAAAAAAGAAAAGAAAAAGAAAACAACCTTGTTCCGCTTGGCGTGGCAAAACGTCGCTTAATTTTGTTGCTTGCAGGTTGTCAGCCGCCCTTTCTTTTTTGTTTAAAAAATCATAAGCAGGTACGAAATTTTATATTTATAAGGCACACTGCGTTGCACAATAGTAGCTCCATTTACAAGTCACGATGTTGGGTTTAGTACAACACCACTAGCTTCAAACAAAGTCTCGCTTGGACTCGCAGGACAAAGTTAAACGTCTCACTGGTCCAAAGTCAATAATAAAAAAGTCCTGTAGCCAGCTAACTGCTTTCAGAAAGATGCCGATATCCGACTACTGGACTGAAAAATATACCACCGCTAACAGTCCACTGACCGCCTCCAGATGGCTCCTAAAAACATCCGAGATCATTTCCGTTACAACATAATAGGAATCCAGTACAAGGTCAGTTCCATAAAAAACACCACACTTCAAGTTCCACAGAAGCAAGTGGAATTTACGGCTTTAATAAACTCCCTGCAAATCCCGTCACTTGTATCCATCAGTACCTGGAGCCTGCTTCTAGTTCCGGACTGCATACCTAGCACCACTAAACCGCACCATTCACCCCGAACCTTGCCACAGTTCTACATTGGTGCACGGAAACGCACTTCTGAATCTTGCATGCTTCCCTTACTTGAAAACTAACTTGTCTGATCACTAAGAATCACATCTATCGTAATAAGAAATACACTGCCCCACAAAAAAGGAAGCAGTCCGTTGGTAAGGCGGAATGCCAAAGTAACTTCGTATACGGATTCTTGATTAGCGGATCTATAAATGTTAGAGGCAGTTGTCTGTGATAAGTGTAGCGGCCGCCAGACTAAATCAGTGCTATTCGTGTTTAGAGTTGTTACCTTGCCAGGTAGGGTATGTAGGAGGCGTCAGCAGCGTTCATCGTTGAGCTGTCAATGTGAAGGATACGGAGATGCTGTGTACACGAGTGGACAGAGACAGATATCCAAAGGGACCTAATTATGGGTCTACGTCTGGCCAGCTGGTCGAATAGTGCGATATAAAGATTTGTGGGGCGTTCACATGTGACAATTGCCCGATGTTGGATTGCATGGCAATGTGAGGCCAGGTTCCAGTCCACCACCTCTGACCACCATAAGGCAGGATCGCCGTGCTGTACACCAAGCACAAAGTAACTCTTCACATATGTGCAAGCCGTGCGACAACAAGTAATGAACACTCTTTAACTGGGGAGTCAACCTAAAACACCCCCCTGCTTCCCGGGATTTGCGAAATTACAAGTTAACAGTGACCGTGAATTATAAATTTTGACCCGTGTAAGGATAAGGCATCCGAAGTAAATAATGGTTATTCCGCGGGAAACAGGAGACATTATAACTTGATCGTTATTGAATGAGTAATTATATTCGATAACGATCGGTAAATGAAATAATGGGAATAATCTGGAAATAAATTTTTCCAGTGGAAATTTTGCCGAAAGAAATGATTAAGTTGTAAAAGCAATTACAAAATCGGTCGCCAGCTCAACTGATGAGCGATAGTACTGTTAAGTACGTGAATGATTGTGTCAAAAATAAAGTTTACCTGTTTGTAGCGCAGCAGGTGGAACGGGAACTTTTACTAAGTACTGTGTCAGGCTCAGTAGTCATATAAAATAATGTCATAACAATCTAACTACACTTAAACATTAATTGTTAATTTTCAATAAGTATTTTGATAATTATTTTGTTCATAATTTGTCAGCTGCAACACAGATATTTATCTATCGAGATTTTGAATAGTGGACTGTCATTCTGTCTTTAAAATTACGTACTTTGCACAGTTTAATCTACTGATAATGAAATCTATTGCCAGTAATTCATTAACTATCTTTTGAGTGATAATAATTCATTAATTGGGCGATTGTCGGGTGGAATATGCTTTATAGTTTCATGAAATATCCTTGAACTAACTTCCGCTGAATATGCATTGAAATAAATCTTAATAATCAGATTTATTACTTCAGTCTATTATTAAGTTACTACGGTTGGCAACAATTAACTACGATAACCAATCGTTCAAAACAGTCTGAAATTTACTCTTCACCGTCTATGCAAATAGTTTGATGATTAAGATATTTTCTCTTGATAATGGCGTGACACACCGAGTGTAATCATCGGAAGGAACCTACTTGGTGTTATTGTCGGGTGGAATGTAACTGCAACACTTCGATTATAAAGTGCTTGTTATTAATTGTTCAACTTCAGAGAAAAGCACCGTCACTGGCAAGCCTTCTACAATTTTATCCTACAAAAATTACGTAGATCTTACTTCCCTCGTTGTCGGTGGATCGACGGAAGTCCACGGTGGCGACACAATTGGCAGCGGGCTTTTACTGTTGCGACTTGGGCCCACAGTGCGCTTCACATTTAAGCCCTCGTTTCTTCAGCACTATGCCCATTAATCCATAATAACTTGCCCGGCCATGCTTCCAGATATGCTGACCATTACTTTCCCGTCCTACTTAGATCCACACACTAGCCGTTAGATGTAACACAGCTAGGACTAGCAGCACTCGACTGTACGTCTTACTCCGAGCACGGCGTCACTGCTACTACTGCCCGCTGGCGCGCTCCCGCGCCCAGCGGCACGACAAAACAGTCTCTCTGACTTCAACGTTAACTAAATATGCCCTGACTTGCCAGTGTTAAATATTACATAATTTAAACATAGTATTTACAATATGTATTTACACTAGACAATACGTTGTATTCAAACAGTTCACGTGTTAAGTAAGCGAAAAAATTCGTATAGCAAGGACCGCGTTGTATCGTCACAAACCCACTCTATTGGTCAGAGAGTAGCAGAAGTGGAATTGGGGAATCACCGTCCTATGTGTGTATGCTGCGTTTAACACCACAAGACAAATGGCTGCGTTTGGAATAATGCTGGGGATCATGGAATGCTGATGTATGCCGTAGCCTTGTGTACAACGATGAATCGTGGTTCATCACAACCCTAGATCGTCATCGTTGGCAAGCATGCAGTAACCTGGGTAGAAATCCCGTTCTTTCAAAGTTTTGAAGAGGTACTACTCCTGGCGTCCCGGTGTGGGGAGCCATCTGGTACGACTTCAGGTGACAGCTGGTAGTGTTTGAGGGGACTCTGCCCGCACAGTGGTCCTGCATCCTCTTATGTTACCTCACATCAGCCATTTTTCAGTAGAACAGTCCTCGTCCACAGATGGCTCTTGACTCTACTGTCTGTGAGATGTTGTGGTAGTCTCATGGCCAGTAAAATCACGATATCTGCCCCCAATAAAACGTTTGTGAGCTGGGCTCCGATGCCAACTTGTGAGGTGTCCCTTCTTTCCCGAAATTTTACGTTTAACGAAGCTCGGCAGAGAGCCGAAATCTGGTCGCTGCATTAAGCAATGGTTCTGAATAAGTCGGCGGTGAGCAAAAAAAGGGTTCCACGGAGGCAGAGGTATCAACTGAACCACACGGTGCGATGATGAATCATGAGGGTGGAGAGGGGAACCTGAGCCTTAAGAACGGATCTGACCCGACAGTAAAGACGTAGAGGAATCATTAGTGTTGTAGCGCTAAGTGCCGATTTTACTTTGTCAAATATTAATGATTAATCTTTTGACATAACTGATGCTAGGAGCAGCCCAGGGGTCATCACGGCTCCACAACTTAATAAGGCTACGCAGTTGTTGCTGTTGTATGGCGTTTGCAAACAGACGCCCCGTAGTGGCATGCTGGAGTTTTATATCATATAAACAACCTACCTGCACCACTAATTAGAATCACAGCTGCTTGCACCTTCTGAAAAACTCAATGCACTACCAGATCTGCTTTCGGGGACATCATCTACGAGATCACCCTTCTGGGTGCGTTACTTTTCTTGTCAGGCAGTGCCTGCTTCAAAACGCCTCCTCAGCCTCAGAGAGCGCTAGAACTGCTCGACTTTCTCGATTTCGCGAGCTCAAGGAGCTCCACGAAATCTGTCTCAGGAACAGAATTCAGAAATTCCTTTTCTCCATTTCCTGCACCCGCTAAAGCACTCTTCAGCAAAGTATTTTCAAAGTTTGCTTACAACAGGTGCTTTAAAACACCAGATATAACGAGGTGGCTCAGCACAATAGGCTGGTTCAAATGGCTCAGAGCACTATGCGACTTAACTTCTGAGGTCATTGGTCGCCTAGAACTTAGAACTAATTAAACCTAACTAACCTAAGGACATCACACACATCCATGCCCGAGGCAGGATTCGAACCTGCGCCCGTAGCGGTCGCTCGGCTCCAGACTGTAGCGCCCAGAACCGCACGGCCACCCCGGCCGGCGGCACAATAGGCCCAGACAAAAACTCATAGAGAACGATTACGGGAAAACTGGCTCCTTGTCTCGAGGCTGGGAAAAGCTCCCTCCACGAATATTGCAAACAGGTTCTCGCTTAGCGGTAGCCAACGAGTCGGTACAAAGATGCGTCCGCCAAACGATGTGTTAATATACGGGGACTTTTCCGAAAGTAAGGCTCCATCGATCGGGAAATGGAAACCAGTGTGAAAAGCAAAAGTTTTTCCTTTGTAACAGTTAGCTACACCTTCCATTTACTTCTCTCATTTGTCGTAGTGTTGTACCAACTTTTCAAAATCGTCGTCACAGAAGGCAGCCGCCCTGCTTTCCGCCAATTCCCTGTGCTGGTCTACAGCACGTTGTCTGTGAGAAAATGTTGTCTTCACAGCCAGCAGTACATGTGAATAGAAATGTGAGCCAATTACGGGCTATATTGAGGTGATCGAATACTTCCCTTCGAAAATGCTGCGGGAGCATCTTCATTGCCCCTGCAGGATGCGGCCGAAAATTGTCGCGAAGGAGGACACGCATGGCATGTTATGTTGGCTGCATGACATCAGGCGGAATTTCTCACCAGGCCCTAGTATTCGGAGGGAGGTACTATTGTTCTAGACATCTTTACGTTCTCACTGTGCGCTCAGAACTGAACAGAGCGACGTGACGCGATCGGCAGGCGTACTACAGACCTAAGAATTTTTATAATGTCAGCAACTGTGAAAAATTAATACGTCAAAGATCCGCCTCAGTTGCGGAAAGTTACTGGTCTTTCCCAGGTTTCAGCTGGAGTAATCTAGCCTTCTTCAGAAGCCTAAAAAACTAATACGTGCCGTAATAAGGCACGGTCAAACATAAAAAGCTAAAATATCGTGGTAACATGTCAAGCTACGTTACTTAGCTGAGGACCAGCCCCGGACATAACATGAGGTTAGTCAAATTTCGCGTCAACAAATCGAGGTATTACTCCATGTATAATGGAAATTATTTTATTTCCACCTTCTCCCAACCCTGAGACGTTCTCGCGTTACGGACATATAACCTTGTTCGTCCCCCGCATGAGATCGTGCGGAACGATATAACTTAGCGGTGATCATTTGGGGTTTTTCATCTAACAAGCTGAACTTAACGTCTAAGTAAATTTCTTGCCAGTTAATAAGGTCTCGGTTTATAGTTAACGCTCATCGGGATTATACTTGTTCTCTCACAAATTTACGGTTTAACATTGTAGGTAATTTCCCAGTACATAACATAAAGCATTTGTAGACTTAGAGAAAGCTTTTGACAGTGTTGACTGGAATACTCTCTTCCAAATTTTAAAGGCGGCAGGGGTAAAATACAGGGAGCGAAAGGCTATTTACAATTTGTACAGAAACCAGATGGCAGTTGTAAGAGTCGAGGGGCATGAAAGGGAAGCAGCGGTTGGGAAGGGAGTGAGACAGGGTTGTAGCCTCTCCCCAATGTTATTCAATCTGTATATTGAGCAAGCAGTAAAGGAAACAAAAGAAAAGTTCGGAGTAGGTATTAAAATCCACGGAGAAGAAATAAAAACTTTGAGGTTCGCCGATGACATTGTAATTCTGTCAGAGACAGCAAAGGACTTGGAAGAGCAGTTGAACGGAATGAACAGTGTCTTGAAAGGAGGATATAAGATGAACATCAACAAAAGCAAAACGAGGATAATGGAATGTAGTCGAATTAAGCCGGGTGATGCTGAGGGAATTAGATTGGGAAATGAGACACTTAAAGTGGTAAAGGAGTTTTGCTATTTGGGGAGCAAAATAACTGATGATGGTCGAAGTAGAGAAGATATAAAATGTAGACTGGCAATGGCAAGGAAAGCGTTTCTGAAGACGAGAAATTTGTTAACATCGAGTATAGATTTGAGTATCAGGAAGTCGTTTCTGAAAGTATTTGTATGGAGTGTAGCCATGTATGGAAGTGAAACATGGACGATAAATAGTTTGGACAGGAAGAGAATAGAAGCTTTCGAAATGTGGTGCTACAGAAGAATGCTGAAGATTAGATGGGTAGATCACATAACTAATGAGGAGTTATTGAATAGAATTGGGGAGAAGAGGAGTTTGTGGCACAACTTGACGAGAAGAAGGGACCGGTTGGTAGGACATGTTCTGAGGCATCAAGGGATCACAAATTTAGCATTGGAGGGCGGCGTGGAGGGTAAAAATCGTAGAGGGAGACAAAGAGATGAATACACTAAGCAGATTCAAAAGGATGTAGGTTGCAGTAGGTACTGGGAGATGAAGAAACTTGCACAGGATAGAGTAGCATGGAGAGCTGCATCAAACCAGTCTCAGTACTGAAGACCACAACAACAACAACAACAACAAACATAAAGACAGCCGATGGCAGGCACTTTTGACTTTCCGTACGCGCCTGCGCGTGATCCGCCGTCTTGCTCGGCACATATCCGCGTGCCACAGTCAGTTCCAATGTAGCGTCCGCGGCTAACCGACCGCTTTGCGCGAAGTGGGGCCGGGGCAGTTCCTCAGCTAAGAAACGTAGCTTGACTTGGTACCACGGTACTTTAACTTTTTATGTTTGACCGTGCCTTATTCCGGCATGTATTAGTTTTTTATGCTTCTGAAGAAGGCTAGATTACTCTAGCTGAAACGTGGGTAAGGACCAGTAACTTTTCGCAACTGTGGCGGATATTTGACGTACTAGAGACACTGCCCAACACGTCTGTGCAAAGCTTCATCGGAGTTTCACTGTGATTTCGATTTCGCGAGCGATCGGACCGAATAGCCCTCGTACAGAATTCGAGATGAAAGCTGATAAATTTTTATTTACATCATAAACAAATAATCTTGATAAACGGAATCCAAATATTAGTCTTTTATGCAGCACTAAAAATTCGCAATTATTATTTCTACTTTAACTTGGACTGGAGATCTTGCTGTAGGCACCACTTCCGTCCACGGCTGTTCACACGCGCACTCTTGTGCCCAAGCGTCTTCTGGTTTCCCAGCGACGGACCAGGGACAATCCTACTGCAAGTCCAATCGACACTAGCAAAGACGCCATACTTGCATGAAACAGTCACCTTTCCAATACTATACTGATAAATAAGATTTCTACGTTTACGTCACACAGCTCCATTATTTATTTTGAGCTTGAAGTATTGTATATACCAAACTTTATGGAGCTTTACACTAGTACAGCTACACACACTTCCTTTTAGCTTAGCATAGTAACAAAATAATTTTATCCACTGCTTCCAAGCACTCACCGTTGCCAACGTAACACGCGCTGTGGAAGCTGTAATGTCGTAGTATGGCAGACACTTTTCGGAGACTATCATTGTACCCCGTTCGAATTCACTTGATAATACTCCACCGTATGACGTCAGTGAGGCACGCTGACACTTGCCTTACCGTTTCCGTTCCTTTTGCACAACCCAGAGGAAGCGGCTACTGTGGGCGCACGCGATCGCTAGTTCTGCAGTCTTGTTTGTTTTCATCTACATCTACATCCATACTCCGCAAGCCACTTGACGGTGTGTGGTGGAGGGTACTTTGAGTACCTCTATCGGTTCTCCCTTCTATTCCAGTCTCGTACTGTTCGTGGAAAGAAAGATTGTCGGTAGGCCTCTGTGTGGGCTCTAATCTCTCTGATTTTATCCTCATTGTCTCTTCGCGAGATATACGTAGGAGGGAGGAATATACTACTTGACTTGTCGGTGAAGGTATGTTCTCGAAACTTCAACGAAAGCCCGTACCGAGCTACTGAGAGTCTCTCTTGCAGAGTCTTCCACTGGAGTTTATCTATCATCTCCGTAACGCTTTCGCGATTACTAAACGATCCTGTAAGGAAGGACGTTGCTCTCCGTTGGATCTTCTCTGTCTCTTCTGTCAACCCTATCTGGTACGGATCCCACACAGGTGAGCAGTATTCAAGCAGTGGGCGAACAAGTGTACTGTAACCTACTTCCTTTGTTTTCGGATAGCATTTCCTTAGGATTCTTCCAACGAATCTCAGTCTGGCATCTGCTTTACCGAAGATTAATTTTATATGGTCATACCATTTTAAAGCGCTCCTAACGCCCACTCACAGATAATTTATGGAATTAACTGCTTCCAGTTGCTGACCTTCTATATTGTAGCTAAATGATAAAGGATCTTTCTTTCTATGTATTCGCAGTATATTACATCTGTCTACATTGAGATACAATTGCCATTCCCTGCACCATGCGTCAATTGGTTGCAGATCCTCCTGCATTTCAGTACAATTTTTCTTTGTTACAACCTCTCGGTATACTACAGCATCATCCGCAAAAAGTCTCAGTGAACTTCCGATGTCATCCACAAGGTCAGTTATGTATATTGGGAATAGCAACGGTCCTAAGACACTCCCCTGCGACACACCTGAAATCACTCTTACTTCGGAAGACTTCTCTCCATTGAGAGTGACATGCGTTCAGTTATCTAGGAACTCTTCAATCCAATCACACAATTGTTCTCATAGTCCATATGCTCTTACTTTGCTCATTAAACGACTGTGTGGAACTGTCTCAAACGCCTTGCGGAAGTCAAGACACGTTTTCTGTGGTTACACTGACGTATACCTAGATCTTCCATGTAGGAGTACACACTTATCTTATAGGGTGATACAATTTTTGTACACCGGCGCCGGCTGCGGTGGCCGAGCGGTTCTAGGCGCTTCTGTCCGGAACCGCGCGACTGCTACGGTCGCAGGTTGGAATCCTGCCTCGGGCATGGATGTGTGTGATGTCCTTAGGTTAGTTAGGTTTAAGTAGTTCTAAGTTCTAGGCGGCTGATGACCTCAGATGTTAAGTCCCATAGTGCTCAGAGCCATTTGAACCATTTGTACACGTCTCTGTACAGTTACCTCGTGGTTTTCACTTCTAGCGACGACATTCTGCAGAATATTTTGAAACTTTATTTTTCGAGAGAACAGGGCTGTAAGCCTTCCCCGAAGAGAATTCACTTTCTCTCCCGTGAACTCGCTGTTCTCGGTGGCAGAGGAGACCGGAGAGGACACTTCTACGGTGACTACAGTCAGTCGGAGACAGCGTCGCCGGCGCTTGCGCTTTTTAATCAGTACTCATTAAATTAATCTGCGCGCCTTGTTTCGCGGAATCAGACGCGGCTCGGCCTTTGAGCGCCGGCGGATTCCCTTGTCGCAGACAGCGCGCGCTTTGTCGCCGGCAGCACGCTCCGCGGCCCTTCAAAGCGGCCGCCACAAAGGCGCCGAAATCATCAGAATAATTACTCGTACTGCGGCGCTGTCTCGCCCTGTCGGCGTCGCCCCGGCGGAACTGAACGCGACTCCCCAGCCGTCAGCGGCGCAGGCGGTGGCGGAGGCGGAGGTGGAGGTGGAGGCGCAACCTGCGGGTAGAAAGAACGCCGCGCTCGAGAGGGAAGCCCACCAGGGCACAGTGGTTGTTCGCCTGCCAGAAAAACAGTGTCGCCTTGCTTACCGCGCACCAAAAAACGACTGCTTTTATCGGATACGGGATTAATCTCTGAGCCGCATTTAATCCCCCTCTCAATTATCTCTCATTCATCATAATTATCTCATTGAATTCCACATTTATTTAACAGCCTGCAACGGTGGCCGAGCGGTTCAAGGCGCATCAGTCCGGAACCGCGAGACTGCTACGGTTCTTCCAATCCATATGTGGCATATAGGAAATCAGTGCTTAACAGTACTGGTTAAAAACAGTCTTGGTTGCGATTTCAGTTTTTTTATTTTTCAACTACGCGTTTCGCCTTATTTAGGCATCTTCAGGTTGATCTTAACTTCGTATTTCTTAGAACGATCCTTTAGACAGTGTAGCCAAAGGGCATCGTCGAATACATCAGGCCAACATCGCCTTCGTTAAACTCAGTAAAAACTTTCCTAGATGGACGCGAGTGACTCCAACACCTGCATAACGCGTTGCCGTTCACAGGAACGTGTAACAGAATAACATGGGGCTCAGGTAGTAAGAGTAATATTCGCTCCTGTGAATGGAAACGCGCTATGCAGGTCTTGGAGTCACTCGCGTACATCTACAAAAGTTTTTACTGAGTTTACCGAGGGCGATGTTGAGATGCTGAGATATGCAAATTAGCTTTTCAGAGCATTCACACAAGGTTGGCGCCCGTGGCGACACCTACAACGAGCTGACATGAGGAAAGTTTCCAACAGATTTCTCATACACAAACGGCAGTTGACCGGCGTTGCCTGGTGAAACGTTGTTGTGATGCCTCGTGTAAGGAGGAGAAATGCGTACCATCACGTTTCCGACTTTGATAAAGGTCGGACTGTAGCCTATCGCGATTGCGGTTTATCGTATCGCGACATTGCTGCTCGCGTTGGTCCAGATCCAATGACTGTTAGCAGAATATGGAATCGGTGGGTTCAGGATGGTAATACGGAACGTCGTGCTGCATCCCAACGGCCTCGTATCACTACCAGTCGAGATGACAGGCATCTTATCCGCATGGCTGTAACAGATCGTGCAGCCACGTCTCGATCCCTGAGTCAACAGATGGGGACGTTTGCAAGATAACAACCATCTGCACGAACAGTTCGAAGACGTGCAGCAGCATGGACTATCAGCTCGGAGACCATGGCTGCGGTTACCTTCGACGCTGCATCACAGACAGGAGCGCCTGCGATGATGTACTCAACGAAGATCCTTGGTACACGAATGGTAAAACCTCATGAATCCAGCTTCTGTTTACAGCATCATGATGGTCGCATCCGTGTTTGGCGACATCGCGGTGAACGAACATTGGAAGCGTGTATTCGTCATCGCCATACTGGCGTATCACTCGGCGTGATGGTATGGGGTGCCCATTGGTTACACTTCTCGGTCACCTCTTGTTCGCATTGACGGCGCTTTGAACTGTGGACGTTACATTCCAGATGTGTTACGACCCGTGGCTCTACCATTCATTCGATCCCTGCGGAACCCTACACTTCAGCACGATAATGCACGACCGCATGTTGCAGGTCCTGTACGGGCCTTTCTGGATACAGAAAATGTTTGACTGCTGCCATAGCCAGCACATTCTCCAGATCTCTCACCAATTGAAAATATCTGGTCAATGGTGGCCGAGCAACTGGCTCGTCACAATACGCTAGTCACTACTCTTGATGATCTGTTGTATCGTGAAGAAGGTGCATGGGCAGCTGTACCTGTATACGCCATCCAAGCTCTGTTTGATTCAATGCCCAGGCGTATCAAGGCCGTTATTACGGCCAGAGGTGGTTGTTCTGGGTACTGATTTCTCAGGATCTATGCACCCAAATTGCTTGAAAATGTAATCAAATGTCAGTTCTAGTGTAATATATTTGTCCAATGAATACCCGTTTATCATTTGCATGTTTTCTTGGTATAGCAATTTTAATGGCCAGTAATGTATTAAAACCAGGGTTAGGTGTAAAAGCTTTGTATGTCTGTTGTGGTAAGTACCTTATTCCTTAGAATGTTCGTTTCTGTAGCACCTCGTTTGCATTATCATATAGCTTGCCATCTGCATGTAACGTTATTCTGTGGTGGGTTGACTAGTTAGACAATCACATTACCTGAATTCGTACTTTGCAACTACTTACTTTATCCAACTACTTACAATTGTCCCCCTTGTATCCGTTTAGTAACTAGCAAATAATTTTTTTTTGTGTTTATACAGTGATCTCCAGCAATATAATCATGTACATGAATGTACAGACACCTGAGGATGGGTACAAGCCCGAAACCGGTCGTGTGACAAATAATCTTTTATTGTGACTGGTAGCGGAAATTTTTCTACACTCTGCTTACATTTGTATTCATGGTACCTGTCCTTATCTGCGCGCTCATCTGTTGTAGAAATTCATCGTCCGTTCCAAAAGGTTCCGAGACTGATTGCTGGCGTATAGGCGCCGTCGGCGCAGTAACTACGGTGTCGTCAGATGTGCATTCGACTAGTCCCTTATGAACAGGGAGTGCTAAATAGTTAACGTGCGGCGGTTCTGTGTCAACGTTGTTTTAAAAATCCAATTGGAGCAACATCTCTAAATTAAGTACTTAAGCTATTTTTCAGAATATTTTGAAGGAAAGTAAAGTGTGTGCAAAGTTTGTCCCGCGCACCTTGACTCCGGAACAGTAATGCCTGCCGTGACTTGATTAGTGTGCAAAACGCGGACAATTCTTTACTGGAAAGACGATGACGGGTGGCGAGACGCGGTGTCAGCAATACAAACCTGCCAGATACTGACAAAGTGCAGAAATTCAGAAGAAGGGTCATCCCTTTGATGACAACGGACATTCAAGCCAATGTGTCGCGCGAGTTGCACTGTACACCAAAGACAGACTTTTGTATGAAGGTTCTGTGCATATCTTTTGGTAAACCTTCCGGGATGTAAGGTCGTGGTCCACGAAACTCTTCAGCTCCTAACGTTTCGTCCAGAGCTGCGCTGGACATCTTCAGAGGGGTGTTTCTCCTCCGGTGAGTCTTGCCGACTGAGGAGAAACACCCCTCTGAAGATGTCCAGCGCAGCTCTGGACGAAACGTTAGGAGCTGAAGAGTTTCATGGACCACGACCTTACATCCCGGAAGGTTTACCAGAAGATATTCCATCCGGTCGTGAAAGCCTTCATGCTATGAAGGTTCTGTGCGTTATACTTAAATGGGGAGAGAGTACAAAGCACATATGAACATTAAAACAACCATCCTAACTTTCTCTGTTTTATTAATCCCGTCTCTAAATTTTGAACTTACTGGGTATACACCGAAACACGGTACATGTTTTTGGTGTTTTTCAACATGGAACTTGTGGAACTTGACAAAACAGTATTTCCGTTGCTATTGTATGTTTGGTCCCTGTCGATGTTCACCTCCCCCATTCTGGCGCCTTATACGACTTTTGTCTTTTTCTTTCGCGTTATACGATCAAGTCACCGAAAGAAAGAAACTAAGATGTGTGGAAAGATTGAACATTGTGATACCATCCTCATGCTTTTACCCATGAGTCATGGAAACTGTGAACAAAATAGCTCGTTAAAATCAGCTATGCATAAAATATATCCCATATGCCTATTTAGAATTAGAACCACTCTCATGTCATCTCATTTGTTGGTCTCACCAAATGATTAGCAAACTGTCACCTTCCATCTAACCAAGTTATCGTGGTACGTCATAGATCAATATGTCACTTCAACTAACATTTCAAAAAAAACAGAAGCTATCTTAGCTTGCGCTCTTGTGATACCCCATACGATCACCATCACGTCATGAGCCAAACAAGTCTCATATCTGTTGATTCAAGCCACAGAAATGAGTCATGAATGTAAAGATCTTTCAGTTCGTCGTTGGATCTGCCAATTATTATCTTTTACGAGTTATTTACTAATTCCTATATCTTGATTGTGGTTGATTTCCCATGTTTATATTCTAGCTTAAAACTGAGTATTAAAGAAACCAAGTCCTAATTCAGCACTCACGCAACTACAATCAGCTCTTGTCAGTGCAGAAACTACATGACAACATCAGATGTCGTTAGGAGATAAACATTAGAAGAGATTCCTGCCACTGTTTTTATGATACGTCAACAACACTTAAGAGAATTTATCTGCGGGTTTCATTGTTCGATGTTGACTACATCCTTTTTCACAGATAATTTCATTCAAACCTTCATGATAAATCAGTTATGCTTGGAAAATTATTCTGTCAGAGCAATGCAGCACCGTCTATATTTCCTAGCAGTTATTTAATATTCTAATATAGTGGATCATTCCGTGATGATGTTACAGACTTTCAGGGATGATGGAGAAGGATAAATGAATCAATTTGAGACAAGGGATCCCAGTCCGGTAACAACGGAGTCGAAATGTAGAAGCGAAAATCTACTCAAGTTCACCTTAGGCTCGCCCAGCGCTCAAACTAAGGGCACCGACTTCCAACCTCTGATCATGATGTGCAGAATTCCCTCTGAATACTCCCCAATACTCTCAGATGTTTTCCCCTGTTGAAGGACTATCAACGGCGCCGTCAGAGATCGAATGTCCTAAGACTTCGTTACAGTAATAATGCACTCCATTTAGTTGCATAAGTTTCAAAAGCTGCTATAGTTACAACAGTTATTCAAAATGGCTCCCACTAGCGTAAATGCAGGTGTAGCATCGTCCCATAAACTTCTGTCGTAGCCATTCCAATGTCCCCGGTGCCGATTTTAACAGTGTCGCAAGCAGCGAGAATTCGTGGCAAGATATCCTCTTCAGTCTCGACAGACTTTTCACATGGTCGCACAAGAAGAAAACATGTGGCTGAGAATAGATGAACAAGCTGGCCACGAGGGAAGTCCTCCTCCGCCTATCCAGTTTTCAGGAATGTCCGATGCAGGTAGTAACTAACCTCAAACTAAAGTGACGTGGCTCCATTATGTTGGAATCACATCCATTGACGAATAACAAGTGGAATATGTTCCAGGAACCTCTGGTAAACCGGTACACGTATGCCTCTGTCAGACGTATCAGGACGATTTTTGCCCATAACGTAATCGTCCCCGGACGAAGGCCCCTTACCCCAGATTGATACATCTACCTTAGTCCACCATCCCTGAAAAGTTTGTAAAATCATTACGGAGTCACCATGCAGATTGGTTCATGATATTATTACAAAGTTAGGTGGTGAGCACTAGTTTTCTTGAGGATTTGAAAGATACCAATTGAATGTTTTGGACATGAGAAGCGTTACACCACAAGTACTAATTCGCCGTTTCAAACTTGGTGCAGATGTTCAACATACAATGCGTACCATCAAGCAAGTATGAGATATTGCTCCTCAGGGAAACGAATACACTCTCGTATTCGTTGCGGCATGGAAACAGCCTCCAAACGTCATCCTGTGGAATTTCTTGCCACGCTTGCAACACGTGCTGCGTCAACCCATCAAGACTCTTGGCTTCAGGTATGGAATGATGGCATATGTTAGTAGGGCAATAAAGCCGAAGTGACGCTAGTCTGCATTGTTGCCCCCCCCCCCCCCCCCCGCTGCCTCTCTCTGGGCTGTAGATGTAGCAATGTAAGATAACATCACCACCCCTACTCCTCCCCAATTCTCCATTTCCCCTCTCCTCTCTCATTACACCCTCCCCTCCTCCCCTTCACCCTTCCCCCCTCCCCCCTTTGTGAATTGGTGGGAAGAAGACACAGTCTGTGCTGAGCTGTTGGAGAGGCAGAACTTAAGATTGTGTCTTTATCTATTTATTTTGGCGGGAAATGTGTTCTTTGTGGTATTATCCTGCTGCTGAATTGTCCTATAGCTGCTTCCACACCCTGCGACCCACCCGCCCCCACTTTTTCCGATGGCGCGTGTGTATGTTCGCCTCGAAGTTTGAAAACAGACAGCTCTCGTTCACAATGCCGCCAGTAGAGAGTGCTCAAAACTATCCTACAGTCGGCATCCGCGCCTACATGTGAAGGACGGAAATGCGTTCAATTGACGAGATGTTGGTGAGGAATGGAATGAGGTGATAATGGACGACCGTAGGGGGAACACTTTCCAGCAAATAATAATGATGCATCAGGATGGACTGAAGGTGCATTTCACAGCTCATAGCGCCTATTGCCTGTGCTGTAGCTGTTCTTGTTTCCTGAAATGGCGGGTCAGTCCGAAGTCCAGGAGGCAACTTCAGTCCCCTGCCGGCACCCCCCAGTCGTCCCTTTTTACCGACCATACGTGTCTCGCTGTTTGATGTCGGAGTTTGCTACAGACGCCTCCTGCTGTATTACTGTATATCCTAATCGACAAACACCCTGCAGCATGGGTCATCGAAATTCAAATAAACGGTGCTGTCTTTAATTCTCGTCAATTTCGTCTTATTCCTCTGCCCCTGAGAGATCACCCTGGTATAGCTGCTGAAAAACTTTTACACAAATACATGGAAAGAAGTGATAGCACAGCAAATTATCACTTAAGTGTAGGTACAGTTGGCGCCTACTTATTTACAAGGGTACAGATGCTGAGGAACTTGTTCACAGATACGTGGTAAGAAGGTGTAGGGAGACAAACTATCACTGAAGTGTAGGAAGGCCAGTACAGGCTACCACAACTGAGGGAAAAACTTCACTGCTCTATTGTCATTTTTTTTATCTGCAGTGAACTTACTCAGACTAAGGATGTTATCATGTCACCAGATGGAGGGTCACCATCTGTACAGCAGGAATGCCAGTCTTTCACCACCAGTATCCCTCAACTCTTTCTGGAACAGGTTTCAGCCACCCACGGATGTACCTAGAACGTTGTCAACAAACCTTTTACTTTGTTGTATGTTCCTAAAGATGACTGTGAGGCGAGCAGAATATCTCATCCTTCCGCCGTATACGAGGGCACACGGACACACACAAAGTTGTTATTTGGTACAGTGGAGCATCTAAAGCCTCTACCAGAAAGCCTTCGCCGGTCGGTGTGGCCATGCGGTTCTAGGCGCTTCAGTCTGGAACCGCGTGACCGCTACGGTCGCAGGTTCGAATCCTGCCTCGAGCATGGACGTGTGTGATGTCCCTAGGTTAGTTACGTTTAAGTAGTTCTAAGTTCTAGGGGACTGGTGACCACAGATGTAAAGTCCCATAGTGCGCAGAGCCATTTGAACCATTATTAGACAGCCATCGGGCAGTTTATATAGAGGTAGAAAAACGCGGGCGATGACTGGTTATAACCTCGTGCACCAGCGGACACTGCTCTCCACCTATTGGGGGGCGGAGTGTGTGGATTAGGGTACGGTGAAACGACTAGTATAAAGTTTCGTGTGCATTTCATTTACGTAAGATGTAATATTTCAGTTTTCTTTTCCTACATGAGCATGATTTTATTTTGCCGAGGACCACTTTCAGACAGAGCTGGCACATCCAGAATGTTTGAAAGCACGCCGCTGTTGACCGTTCAGTTTTTCATCTGTGACGGATAGTCAGGAATTTCGCTATTTTTCCAGGGGGGAGGGTGGGATGGGGGGCAGTCTTCCCGAGATATACGTTTAACAGTTTGGAGGAAGCGTCCTGTTCTTGAGTCTTTTGTCCATCTGTGACCAATTTCTACAGACCGGAAACAGTACACTGATGAGCGAAAAAATTTGACCACCTGCTTAATTGCATGTTTGTCCGTCTTTGGAAGGAAATACGTTACTGATTCTACGTATCAGGGTTCCAACAGTTTGTTGGTAGGCATTTCGAGGTATGTGGCATTAGATGTGTACGCAGAGACAGTGTAATAACGTTCCTCTAATTTGCGTACTCAGTCATGACTCCCGATAGCGACAAAGATGGGTTCCATAGGATTTACATCAGGTGAATTTGGTCGCTGAACATCGACGTGAGTTCTCTATAATGCTCTATAATGCGGATCACTCGCATGACTCAAAAATTGTACAGCCCCTGTTTTCGTCTGCCATACAAGTCTGATCTTTAGCTGAGTAGCGAAAAAGCATGTTTTCCAGCTGTTCACTGAGCGTGGAATTTAGCCCCGAATCATATTTCTCGGCCCATGTTTTCGATCTGTGTTTTGAGCGCGGAGTTTAGCCTACCAATCATATTGCTCGGCGCCGAGTTTCTAGTTCATTTGCGCAACATAGCCTGCCGGACACACTAACTCTGTTTTGCCTCTTGTACTGCTCGCCGCCTGAAGCTGTTAACATTTCCTGACGATTTGGTGAAGTTCAGACATTTGTCTTGCACCTTATCTAGATGGATATTTCTAATCGGCAGCGTCCATGATGTTGGTGAGATCGTTGCTTGCAAGCGTAGCCCTGCGATACTACAGCATTACATGATTCTTCAGATGTATGTATGGGAAATGTTTTTGCACTTTTGTATCCATGTGAGTAAGGTTAGATATTTGTTTGGAAATGCGGCGACCAATATATATTTTTACTGAGTCATTCGATGATTTAGGCCCTCTTCCACGTTACTGTCCCACTGTCTAGATAATATTACTGGCATTGTTCAGTATCTGGTGTTATTTTTCTGCTTTTTATGAATATGTGGTATTGTGCAGCCACATTGCCTGTTAGAGGACGTTTGTTCATTGTTAGTGAATTTCGTGTCTACTTTCTGAATAATAACTGTAGCTACTATAAAATCCCTCAACAATTATTTTCCTTCCGAAGTCATTTCTCAATCTTACGATCCTCTATTCTCATAAGCACAGGTACGCAATTCAACTTGTAACACGCCCTGGAGTACAAATGGGTGGGGTACATTAAACTGTATCTCGTTCCTTTGACCGTGTGCCCTGTCCACACGACGTACCTGATAATCCCGCGGCGGTCGTACTGTTCTGCTCCACACTGCTGCTGGCGTGCCTGAAATGATCTATCGAAATATTAAAGTGAGTTTACGGGAGCCACTCAACGTTAAAACACAACACTGTTCAACGTCTGGTATGAACAATTATATTCTGATACGATTAAGGGGACACAGTCGCGAACAGGCTCAAAAAAATCGATTTTTTTTAGTCTTAATCTGTGCTCCAATTATTTGGCTACAAAGTGCCGTTTGTTTCATACAAATCTGATTATTACATTCGGAGTTATTAATTTGTTCGTGAAGCATGGTAACCAGCGCCACGTCCATTTTTGCTGTGTCTTGCGCAGTAGTCAGCATTGACTATAGTATAACAATCATTTATGTTCCACGGATATATAAATTTTATTTGGGTTGCAAGAGAGAATTGTTATTCTGATGTTTGCCAGCCTGTCTCCATTGTAGACTATCGTTTGTCAGTTTCTTCATCCTAATTTGGTGATAAAGTGGGCCTGACAAAGGCTGAAATAGACAGGATCCAGACTTATTATGGTATGGCCATTAGAAATAACTACAACAATGTAGAAGCAATGAGGAGGGCCATCTGGGCTGTATTCCTTCATAAAATTTCAACAGATGAGGAACCACAACATAACCTTTGCCCACGGGGACCTGACAGCTAGTGCAAATTCAACAACCCAGCTACATCTTCCAGCTATAAGCACAAACATTCAATTCCAGAAAAAATCCTGCTAGCTGTGAAACCCATTTTCAGAGACCTTACCCAACAAGAGCTCTTGAAAAAGTGTCTCCATGGAAAAACTCAAAACCCAAATGAAAGTTAGAATTCTGTCATTTGGACAAGGCTACCAAAAACTGTTTTCGTTAGAAAAGAAACACTAAAATTTGGTGTTCATGATGCAGTGATGTGCTTCAATGCTGGTGTGTCAAAGAAGACTGATGTATTAAGATCTTGGGAACAAAGGATGGTGTCAAAACTGAAAGGGGACTGAAAAAGATTGGCATGGACCGTATCCGTTATGCGATCTGCAGGAAATGCTACCAAGGAGGCCAGGATAGCCAGAAGATCAAAGAAAAGAAGATAAAGATCAAGAAGCTGAGCCACAGTATAGTCCTGGAATGTTTTAAAAGTGTGTCTGTATGACATTGTACATTACTTTCTTGTATGTAAAACTTTAATACCATTTTTCTCAAAACTACATTTTTTGACCTTCTGGTACACTTTTCTCAAAAACTATGACTGCTACAGACATCAGACTTACAGTATCTCTTGTTAATACAACAATTATTAATTAGATAAAAAAAATAGACCAGTAGTAATAAAAGGAACAGATTTACAAGCTCCAAGGTGTTTAGAAAAGTTTTAATTTTTTGTCTTATAGAACAAAAAAATGATTACTCATGAAATAAATAAAATATATTTACCGTTTTTATGTGATTTGAGAATGATGTCTCAGCTGTACACTGTAAACGTTTCAGGTCTGTATCTCCAATAGTTACATCAGAAAGTGTACCTGACGTTTGCTCGTTTTAGCATTGATTCCTTATGGGAGTTCCCTCGCGACTGTGTCCCCTTAAAGGAAATCGCAGGTTGCACTGTTTACATTCTAATTCATAAGTGTTTATCCCAATTAATAGATGATTATCTGTCCACAATATCACTCAAACGAGCGTACTCGTAACCGACACGACTTGGGTGATTGTTGATGATGCAGAAGCCGAATGATCGCACGAAAGTTCTTACGCGCGACACGCACACACAGATATTTGGTACCAGTCATCCCTGGCACTAGTAATGATATAACACTGTTCGTAAAGTTAATTTTTCAGTTCTCAGTTATCACTTGTAGGAGCGTGCACGTAACCGTCGCGGCGCGGCTGATTGTTGATAATGCGGAAACGCGATGATCGAACGCGCGTTCTCGCGCTCGCTACAAGACACTGACACTTGACTGCACTCTTTTATGGTGACTAATTTCTACTGATTTACATCAGTTCATTCTGGGAGACCGAACACGGCGCGGATGATTGTTACTGTGCGACACGCAACGAGAGGATACACAAACACGTTATCGGCGGCACTGCTCATTTTTAATTACATCTTGACGCACTTTCCTCTGAATTATTTACTTTTTCTATCACTTTACTGTAGTAGCACTTGTAGCAACACTTCAACTTCCATGCTAACAATGCCTCTCACTTGCAGAGCTACACACTAAACAACAACACAGTTCCGTGTCCCGCGCTCGACTCTACAGACGCGGCTGCCCGCAGAGATACTCCGCAACCAAGCCAGCGATATTACAGTACGCTTACAACCTTTGTTCGTGCTAGTACCATGTGGGATTAAAACATACATAAAATGAAATGCTTTCAGTGAAATTAATATTCCGATAACCTACCTTCAGCAGACACAATATTTTCCTATTTTACGTACAGTTTCAGCTAAATAAGATAAGTGTGACATGTCTCAGCAACGAATCGTTTGAAACTTAAGTGAATATTTTTCTTGTCGTTTGGTATTAGGGTATACGGTGTGCAATTTCATCTACGTAGTACGCATCTTTCCTACCAGTAAAGGCTGCTTTATATATTCCGTTTCTCAACGACGGTTTGCTTGCTACTTAAAACGTATTTCGATAATAGTAGTCAGATCGCATAGTTGTTCATTAAAGTCCGTCTCCATACCTTCCAGGCCAGGATTCATCATCCAATACCCTATAACACCGCTGTCGAACATTTCAAACAATATTAGCAAAGAGCAGAAGAGGAGCCACATGAATGCGCCAGGGCATCTTTATTCGCAAGGAAGAGCACGTTGCCGATCAGGCGGTGCTTTGCAAATTCGAGGTCTCTGGGCGTGTAGAAGAGAGTGGGCAAAGAGAAAAAGATGAAGCAGGGAGTAAGCGCAGTGTGGCGGTAGCGGTAGGAGGAAAGGAGGGGGGGGGGGGGGGAGGTATAGAGGAGTGAGGAGAGAGGGACCCGCCGGGCGTCAGCGAGGCCGCAGAGGAGCAGAAAACGCGAGCCTCTCTTCCACGTCCTTCCTCTCCCACCCCCCTCCCAGCATTCGCAGGGTTCAATCCTTCGTCGGCGACCACTGAAGCGGCCTGTCAGGCGTTCTCACCGCTTGCACTATCTGAACGATGTACTTCAGTGTAATACTCACTGCCACCGTGAGCTGTGGACCACTCGAGAAGCGCTATTGTGACAATTTCCTGCCAGAAGCGGATCTACGTTCTGCGGAGAGGGCGGCAAGGGGAAGAGAGACGTCATAGTTTGTCACTCTTTCCCCCTCCCACGACAGCAAACATATATTTGCCTCACTACTACTTCTAGCGTGCCACAAATGCCTAGGATTTTAATAATTATGACAAAAAAATACGCTGTTGGCCATTAATATTTCAACATCGGCGAAGATAACAGATCACGTAATTTTAAATCTATTTCGATACTGAATCAGGTCGTGTATCGGGTAATACACGTTCTTCTCTGGATATGGTTCTTCACTAAGAGCTCGCATGGTCATTTCTCGAAATACTAGACAGAGGGATACAATCTTTGGCGTCTGTACTTGTACTTCTTCACAATTTTCAGTTTATATTTCCGTGAGGTACAAAGGAAAGAAAGGCTTCTGACGAACTATAATCACACCCATGTTTGTGACATCCAGATACCTAAAACTTTTATACAGAGAATAAATTACACTTAAATTTCTGAAGTTCTTTTGGAACTACAGCGATCTTCTTAAACAGTATAAGAAAAACAATCAATCTAGATTGCAACTAATACTTATTGCGGTAATCCGTTTCGATCAAACATTACCATCCTCAGACCATTAACTCCTTGGCGACGTGTGGCTCCAGTACACTAAGTTGCTATACTTACCAAAAGGTACCAGTCAACAAGTGCAGTTGTTTCTTTTGGTAAGTACAGCAAGTCGGTGTACTGGAGAAACACACCACCAAGGAGTTAGTGGTCTGAAGGTGGTAATGTTTGACCGAAACCGGTTGCATGCATTTCTGTAATAACAGACGCTGTTGACGATCTAGAGCTGTACGAAATACCAACGGATCTAACCTGGCTAGGATTAAGTCAGACTCAACTTGTTCGAAATGTATGGGTACGTCATTCTACGCTGCTTAAACTGTGTACGGGGTACAACAACCATAGTGGCTGGCGAATAGTGGTGTTATTAAGTGTTATTAGTGTGTGTGAGATCAGGATAGCAAGGTGGCCAGGATAACAGACGAACAACCTCTGTATCGAGGTAGATCAAGACAGGAACATGTGGTTCTGAGTTATCATGTATGGAGATATTGCCAGGGAGGTGTGGCTGATAGGGCACAGTTACTGCCCTTTACGTGTCAGAAATGTAACGACTGCTGTCCACATTATCGTCTATGTCAACAAGAGGTGGCCATGTTGTATACCATACCGTCATATCAGATGCTAGGTTCGGACGACATTGATGACTACGATGTGCCAACATTCGTCCTCTACGGGGCATCCACACGTAGATGAATCCACAGAGTTGCGTGACAGAAGTAGCCTCTTTCATCCTACTCGTTAGTACGTATTGCTTATGAAGGGTGGTGGCGCCGAAGACCCCAGCCGAAACACTGTTGACAGTTAAGAATGACTTTTATTCACTTCTTTTTTAAACTGAAAATTCCTTAACCTTTAATATATTTATGTATTTAATATATTTATTTGCATCATAGATAAATCACTAAGAGAATTACAATCATAAATCAGATAATAATTTCTTTAAGAAACGCCATTCAGGCAAACTTTACAAACTGCTTGTTATATAAATCCACAAATGAATTAATCTCTTTGAAAACATTTAAAAACCCGCCACTCAGGCCAATTTTACAAACTGCTTGTTATATGAAACAACAAGCGAATTAATCTCTTTGCAAACGTTTAAAAAATCGCCCCTCAGGCCAAGTAAATCATTTAAAATAAACTTTACATCAAATAACCAGGAAATCAATTATTATTTCCACATAGATTGAAAACCGCCCCTCCCGTGCGAGATATTGCCAAACAATTTTACAAGGGTATAGACAGTTTGATCAATAATAACCTAGTTACTTCCCCATCAAAATTGACATACGCCACTAAGGCTGAATTGCACCGCAATTTTAGAAAACGGTTTCAATTAAGACGCATTCTTCTAGAAATCCCTCAAAACTGTTAAGACAAATATTTAAAACATTTAACCCGTGCAACCTTGCAGAGCCACCACAAGTTTTAGAAAACTGCAGCTTGTACAATAACTGAGGTCCGAGATTGTGAGGCCGCGATTTGGCCACGAACGATGGAGGCGACGAGTACTTATCTTCGAATTAAGATGTGGACTCCGTTTGTACTTCCACCCCGTTCAGACCACCAGAATCGGACCAAACAGCACACGCGAGCTCAGGCGAAGTCCACCGCCCGTACGACAGCTAGTAATTTAAAAGGGGAGGCTCTGCACTTCGGTGGCCCACTGCTTCCGATCTCTGAAACATAAATCAGAAGCGACAACAGGGAACCAAATAACCCTTCCTTCACCTTAATACTCAAACTTATAGAAAACTGCTTCGATAAAATTGACAGTAATAAAACTGATTTCATTCCTTTAAGCAGAACCACGTACACGAATGATGCAAAAGGAACTGGCTCATTAAAATCCAAGCATCACATGGAGCACCTTGTGTGAGCCTGTAAAATACCACACGGCAATCTTTAGACACGTTCGGTAAGGCTGCGTACATGTATGAATGTTTTAGTCATTTGCCAGCTGAAGTAAGAACAAGCACACACTTAACAAGAGGCATGAAATATCACATCACAGTCCTTGCAACACTTTGCTGCCTCAAGAGCAATCATCATTATACTTCACAAATCGTTGGTAGGACTTGAATTACTTAACATGATGCCAGCTGCTGGATCGATGTGGCGAAGACGCCAGACGTTGCTTAGTCCGATAGTAACAGCGTGTTCCTTCACGGAAGAGAGCACATGCGTAGCTTCACGAGGTTGCCAAGAAGCCACAGCGCCGGCCCGCTGTTGCTGACCCCAGTACGATCGAGCGCGCCGTGCTCGCTGTCGTCTATCCAACGTCTCGCTAAGACGCGCACTTGCGCGTGCCGTGCCCAACGTCCCCCCCCCCCCCCCCTCCCTCCACGAGGTTGCCCTCTATATCGTGAGGCGGCCCAGGCTCCAAAGACAAACTTCTGCCAGAGGGAACTGATAGTGCCTAAGCCAAAGATATCCCTGGCGCCAGTCCCGTCACGGCTCAATGACGTAGTGAGGTGACCATGCATCCCTCTTCACTCCCGGCATTGACGTATGGGCGGTGACTTCCTACCTGGCTGCTGAGCCGGCACCCTGCAATACTGACGAAAGGCTCCTGGGAGGCCGGCAACATTTAGAGGCAATAGCCGTTGAAGTCTGCAGCGCGCTACTTCCCTCGGCGTCATGGAGTCTGACTGCCCTCCTCTCCGCGACAGCGTGCGAGGACGGCTATGATGGGGGTGCGACCCACTACCCTCTTGCAGTCGAATGGCGACTAGCGCTGTAGCGCCAGATTCCACTAGTAACTCAGCGTCGAGGTGGCAGCAGCCTCGGATGGCAGGTCAGCAGGGCTGTGTGGCACCGAGTCCCGGGAAGGACTTAGTGCTGGCGGCAGGGGCAGCCCTGTTTCGAACCCATGGCTGCTGCTGGCAGTGCCCAGTCGTCTCGCTGTATAGTGTAGCACCGATGTCATGATGGTGCTAATGTCCCCGCCAAGAGAAGTGCCTCTGGCGTGCAGTTGTTTCACTAAGACCTGGCATCTAGTCATGTCACCCGTAACAAGAGACGTGCCCTGGTGTGGTGACATCAGGCCGCTGACTACGTGGTTACTGCTGTATGGTAAAGCTTACTGCTGTACTCGACTATCCTGGCTTCACAATTGACTTGCACTCTGGCGGCTAAAGGCTCGTGGCCATTGACGTAATGCTCCATGGCTGCCTCCACACTGCTTCTCGTTATTTTTGCTAAAGGCACGGACTAGGTAGCAACACTATACTTCAACTTAATTTGATAAGAATTAAAAAGAAATGCTTAAATATTCTCCCACCTTAAAAATACGAGTAATAATACCAACAAACTGCACAGAAGTCCAAACAGATCATGCTGTTATCAAAATGACGAACTGAATCGGAGAAACATGCGAATTACAGTATTATGTTTCCTGTCAACACAAGGATCGAACAGAATGAGATTTTCACTCTGCAGCGGAGTGTGCGCTGATATGAAACTACCTGGCAGATTGAAACTGTGTGCCGGGCCGAGACTCGAACTCGGGACCTTTGCCTTTCGCAGACAAGTTCTCTACCATCTGAACTACCCAAGCACGACTCCCGGCCCGTCTTCACAATTTCACTTCCGCGAGTACCTCGTCTCCTACTTTCCAAACTTCACAGAAGCTCTCCTGCAAACCTTGCAGAACTAGCACTACTGGAAGAAAGGCCATGTCTCCGCAATATCCTTTCTTCCCGGAGTGCAAGTTCTGCAAGGTTTGCAGGAGAGCTTCTGTAAAGTTTGGAAAGTAGGAGACCAGGTACTGGCGGAAGTAAAGCTGTCAGGACGGGGCGTGAGTCGTGGTTGGGTAGCTCAGATGATAGAGCTCTTGCCCGCGAAAGGCAAAGGTCCCGAGTTCGAGTCTCGGTCCAGCGCACAGTTTTAATCTGGCAGGAAGTTTCAAGGATCGAACTGCTTATTGGAGCACATAAGTTCCCCTGCTGAAATAAAGGGATATCTGGCAGCGGTACAGCGTCGTGTAAGAAATCTCTGTTCAAGGAACGAGAACTCGAGGCTCGCGGCAGAAAGAACGAAACAATGGCACGTATTTTATCTAGATATAAAACACTGACTACCCCAGAACATTTCAATATGTATGACTAAACTTTAAGATAGCAGCATGAATTAAACTAACACCACCTGATGTTCCTGATCTATATAAATGACCTGGGTGACAATCTGAGCAGTTCTCTTAGGTTGTTCGCAGATGATGCTGTAATTTACCGTCTAGTAGCGTCATCCGAAGACCAGTATCAGTTGCAAAGCGATTTAAAAAAGATTGCTGTATGGTGTGGCAGGTGGCAGTTGACGCTAAATAACTAAAAGTGTGAGATGATCCACATGAGTTCCAAAAGAAATCCGTTGGAATTCGATTACTCGATAAATAGTACAATTCTCAAGGCTGTCAATTCAACTAAGTACCTGGGTGTTAAAATTACGAACAACTTCAGTTGGAAAGACCACATAGATAATGTTGTGGGGAAGGCGAGCCAAAGGTTGCGTTTCATTGGCAGGACACTTAGAAGATGCAACAAGTCCACTAAAGAGACAGCTTACACTACACTCGTTCGTCCTCTGTTAGAATATTGCTGCGCGGTGTCGGATCCTTATCAGGTGGGATTGACGGAGGACATCGAAAGGGTGGAAAAAAGGGCAGCTCGTTTTGTATTATCACGTAATACGGGAGAGAGTGTAGCAGATATGATACGCGAGTTGGGATGGAGGTCATTAAAGCAAAGACGTTTTTCGTCGCGGCGAGATCTATTTACGAAATTTCAGTCACCAACTTTCTCTTCCGAATGTGAAAATATTTTGTTGAGCCCAACCTACATAGGTAGGAATGATCATCAAAATAAAATAAGAGAAATCAGAGCTCGATCATAAAGGTTTAGGTGTTCGTTTTTTCCGCGCGCTGTTCGGGAGTGGAATGGTAGAGAGATTGTATGATTGTGGTTCGATGAACCCTCAGCCAAGCACTGAAATGTGAATTGCAGAGCAGTCATGTAGATGTAGATGTAGATGTACCCACCATATTGTCAATATTACCCTATCCCTATTGTATGACGTTATTAACTAAACGGTCAGTCACATTAATGTGACCATAGCCTATGTCTGACGTCAACGCTTAATAGCCATTCACAGTTGGCAGGTGGCAGCAGCAGCAGTGGAGGATATATAAAGCGAGCCGGGGGGAGGGGGGGGGGGGGGGCAATTGGGGTGAAGTGGAACACAGTGCATTCGTTGCTGTAATGCGGAATCGGAGAGATTTATCTATCGTCCAAAAGGGCCTGATCAAGTGATCAAGTTTGGACACTATTTGCGTGCCTCCTTATTTAAAGTATACCGAGCAAGGCAAAATCGCGCTATCCAAAACCGGCGCCGAGGCACCTGTGGTCTACCAAGGCCGTAAATGAAGGAGTGAATGTTGGCTGCAGAGATGAGTACGGGCGAACAGAAGTGCAACTGTTGATCAACCGTTGAGATGAAACGAGGGACTACCAACAGCGTCTCAAATTGGTTCAAATGGCTCTGAGCTCTATGGGACTTAACTTCTGAGGTCATCAGTCCCCTAGAACTTAGAACTACTTAAACCTAACTAACCTAAGGACATCACACACATCCATGCCCGAGGCAGGTTTCGAACCTGCGATCGTAGCGGTCGCACGGTTCCAGACTGTAGCGCCTAGAACCGCTTGGCCACCACGACCGGCAACAGCGTCTCCTCGAAGGCCGTTTAGTGAACGTTGCGAAGAACAGGCCTACGCAGCAGGTGCCTGGTTCACGCACCCTTGCTTACTGCTGTTCACTGGCGACGAAGGCTGGAATTTGCACGCCAGTGCCACTGCTGGACGTCCGCTTAGTGGCAACAGATGGCGTTATCAGACGAACCATGTTTTATGCTCCATCAGATGAGTAGCCGTTACGTGTACGGCGTGAAACGTCTGAAAGCAAACCAGTTCTTCGGCACCATGAGGCCCGATACTTAGGTGTAGTCGTCGATGAGAGGTGGAACTATACGTCACATATTGACACCGTGACGCAAAGATCTCTAGAAACGCTCAGTAATTTGATTGGGATTGGCCATAAATGAATTAATAAAACTTTAACACAATAGTATACTGACATCGATTGTAGGATACGGGTCCGGAGTCTGGGCTCACAAGCTTACGAGGGTCATCCCTGCCATAGCCGTGAGAAGAGTGCAGCGAAATATGCTCCTACGTTTTGTAGGGGCATATGGGACGACTCTAGGGGGAGCATTATCAGTATTAATGGGACTTTGTCCTCTTGATAAAGCGGCGTGGTACTGGAAAAAAAGGAGAAGAGGGACAAAATAATCGAACTAGTGGGGATTCACGTCGAGAACAAATCAGAAATTAAACGTAGGGGGGAGGAGCTATTGCAGGAACAGTGGGACAACGATTAAACGGGTCGTTGCTGCCCAACATTATGGAGCGATTACAGCTACAATACTTTAAGCCATCAAGAGGACTGCTGCACATACTTACTGGACATGGACCCTGCCCGGCATACCTATGCCGGTTTGTGAAGCTGCTACACCAACGTGTGATTGTGGGGCCACACCAGGCAACCCGGACCATGTGGTGTATGAGTGCCACCCCTTCGACGATGTAGCGACACAATTAAGACAACAGCTACCAAATTACGACACGTACCACCTGCTCAGGCAAGAGGACCATTTCCAAATCTTGAATAAACTTGGCAATGAAATTTCAAGCAAAGTTATAAAAGAATTACTAAAGCACAACCATTAATAGATCATCCCTGATTTAGACTCCGTACACCTGTCCTGTTCCACCGAGGCGTGGACTTGGCCAGCAGGCTTCACGGCTGGGATCCGCCACGTCTAGGATTAGGGGGAAGGGAGCGCATTCTAACTGATTCAGACACTCACCGGACATGACTGTAGGATTTAGTAGTAGGTTAGAAGTAGGATAAGATAGGATAATTCCATTAGCGTAGTGCTGTAGCTATTCATTTTCTTGGCCAGACAGGTGCCAGGGGCGTGCCCACTGGGATTAGCTCGGTGGGCACGGCCAACAATGCAGTTTGATAAACGCTGGCACACCTGTAACGCTGCAGGTAGAGTAGACTAGCAATAAGCAGTAGATAAGTAAAACACCAGTAACCCAAAGACACAGCGAGTAATGCCCACAGTGGAAACAGGAACAACACTACGTTCCTAGTGTAACACGCCCGGGGTTACAAATGGGTGGGGTACCTTAAATTGGTTGTCGTTTCGACCGTTTCTTGACCGTGCGCCCAGTCCACACCATGTACCTGATAATCCTGCGGCGGTCGTACTGTTCTGCTCCACACTGCTGCTGGCTTGCCTGAAATTATCTATCTAAATATGAAAGCGAGTTTACGGGAGCCAATCAACGTCAAGCACAACACTGTCCTACGTTTGGTATGAACATCTATATTCTGAGACGATAAGAAATCACAGGTTGCACTGCTTACATTCTACGTCATAAGTTTTGATGTCAATTTCTAGGTGATTGTCTGTCCACCAAATCACTTGGACGAGCGTACACGTAACCGAACACGGCGCGGATGATTGTTGATGATGCGAAAGCCGAATAATCGAACGAAAGTTCTTATGCTCGCTACGCATACACAGATTTCTTTTGGTACCAGTCCACCTTGACACTAGTAATAAATTTTGACACTGTTCACAAAGTTAAATTTACAGTTCACAGTTCTCAATTGTACAAACGAGCGCGTAACCGTCGCGGCGCGGCTGATTGTCGATGATGCGGAAACGCGATGACCAAACGCACGTTCTCACGCTCGTTACAAGACACTGGCACTTGCTGATTCACATTAGTTCATTCTGAGAGACCGAACACGGCGCGGATGATTTATACTGTGCTCTACGACACGCAACGAGAGGATACACAAATACGTTATCAGCAGCACTGCTCATTTTTAAATTACTTCTTGACGCACTTTCCTCTGAATCATTTGCATATTTTATCACTTTACTGTAATAGCACTTGTAGCAACACTTCAACTTCCATACTAACAATGCCTCTCACATACAGAACTACCCACAACACAATATAACAGTTACGTGTCCCGTGCTCGACTCTACAGACGCAGCTGCCCGCAAAGATACTCCGCAACTAAGCCAGCGATATGACAGTACGCTTACACTAGTAGATAAGCTGCAGTAATTGTAATAAGTATGAACTAGGACCCTCTAATGTATTAGGTGGGCCGGCCGGGGTGGCCGAGCGGTTCTAGGCGCTACAATCTGGAACCGCGCAACCGCTACGGTCGGAGGTTCGAATCCTGCCTCGGGCATGGATGAGTGTGATGTCCTTAGGTTAGTTAGGTTTAAGTAGTTCTAAGTTCTAGGGAACTGATGACCTTAGGAGTTAAGTCCCATAGTGCTCAGAGCCATTTGAACCATTTTTGTATTAGGTGATGGGTTATTATGTATCATGTATTTAAAGAATAAAGATTTTTAAAAAATCAGAAAAAAAAACATCGTGCAACAATCGTCGGAGGTTCCAGGCCGACGGAGGGAGCATTATCTCTGGGGAATGTTTTCATGGCATTCGCTGAGTGATCTCGTCACTCAGGAAGGCACACTGGATCAACACAAATCTATCCTTGGGCACCATGTCCGCCCCTACATGCAGTTTGCTTTTCCTCGCTACGATGGCATCTGCCAGCAGGACACTGCAACGTGTCACATAACTCCCATTGTACGTTCCTGGTTCGGAGAACACCAGGATGAGTGTACCGTATTTCCCTGGTGTGGGGCGTAGCCCGCTCGTCTCGTGTAGGGCGCTGCGTTCCCGGCATGCTATACAACAGTTCAGGCAAATAACATTAGTAGTTTTATTTCAATAAAGCAGATTGACAATACTTAACTCTGAAATGACAATGGTGTCGCAAGCGATGGGTGACATGCAACATTAACCCCAGTCCCTTGCTATATACAGGGTGGTCCATCTGAAGTTTCAAATGAGATTATCTCGCAAACTATACATCGGGTAAAAATAGTGGGTAAGAAAAGTTCGTAAGCTCAAAGGGGGACATCAAATGATACTACACGTGACCCCCAGCCCCACCCCCTTGGGTTGGGCCGGGAGCAACCTTTGAATCTTAAATGCTGATTCGGATTCTTCATAAAAAAGTAATCAAGCTTTGTCTGAAACATTTTTTAAACCATTGAAAGATGGCTCTGAAATCGAGAAAAATTGAAATTGGGGAAGAACTCCGATTTATTTAGAACGATCCGAGAAGAACGTAGCAAATCGATACAAAATGTGCACCAATTGTTTCATTACGCCAAATTAACCTACCCGCCACAGTTTTTGATGTAGGGAGGCGGAATGGTATTAAAAGCTCGTTAGGGAACTCTTCACAATTGCATTACTCACCCCACTGTGGCGCTGCCATGGCCAAACTGCGAACTATGGCTCAGTATAAAGGTCAGTGCAATGCGATCAGACGTAACTTCACTTTCAGATTGTGAACCGTAAACATCAACTGACGAAAGTAAATGATTCTTTAGCGAAACATGGATCACTATCCCACAGAGATTGTTGATATGATGTTAATTTTAGGTGAATACCATAACAATTACGCTGCAGCTGAGCAATTGTATGCGGATCGTTTCCCAAACAGACGATGCCCAAGCGAAAACATTATTCGAAATTGCACTCAACGAGTTCGAAAAGGATACATGAACCGTCC
Organism: Schistocerca piceifrons; assembly: GCF_021461385.2. Classification (NCBI taxonomy): domain Eukaryota; kingdom Metazoa; phylum Arthropoda; class Insecta; order Orthoptera; family Acrididae; genus Schistocerca; species Schistocerca piceifrons. Next base: position 89,164,845 of record NC_060141.1, read on the forward strand.
ACTTCGTCATCGCGAATACAATGAAAATGACACTCGTACCATTACTGTTCTCGCCTGTGTTCAACTGGATGTGGAAATGAGTAGTCGTGCGATTCAGAAACAAACTGGAATACCGAAATCAACTGTTTCGAGGATTTTGAAGGCACATAGATATCATGTGTATCTTATCACACTGACAGAGGCATTAACGCCGAAAGATATGCAAATACGCGTGCATATTTGCCAATGGGCCTTGGAAATGATAAGAGGCACAATGATTTTTTGGCTATGTTATGCTGACCGAAAAAGTCACATTCAAAAACAATGGCGAATTAAATCGTCATGATTGTCATTATTGGTCCCCTGTCAATCCACACTGGCACAGACCCATTGACAATCAACGCAAATGATCGTTAACGGTCTGGTGTGGAATTTTAAACGGTTACTTGATAGGACCGCATTTTTTTGACCGAAATGTTACTGGGGAATCTTATTCAAAATTTCTCCGCGATGATTTGTTGGAGCTAATGGAAGATGATGATTTAGAAACTAGGAAACGAATGTGGTTCCAACTGGATGGAGCAGCTCCAAATGTGTGGAATGTTTTAAATTTACGGTACCCTGGTCGGCGGACAGGACGCGGTGGACCAATTCAGTGGCCTCCACGTTCACCAGACCTAACATCTCCTGATTTTTTCTTGTGGGGTTTTTAAAAAATATTGTTTATGGAAGACAGCCCACAACCGAAACGATACGGAGTAACGCATTCAAAGAGTGTATGCAGCCATACCATGGGATGTGCTGCTCAAAACTGTGAACAACTTTCTCTGACGATTGACTTTATGCATTGAAGCATATGGGGATAATTTTGAACAATTTCTTCATAGCTAATTTCATTAATTAAGCACGCCAAATTGTGAGAGGCAAGGAGACTCTCACTAACGGAGCACCCCAACATGTGAGAGGCAAGGGGACTCGCACTAATGAAGCACCCCAACATGTGAGAGGCAAGGGGACTCACACTAATGAAGCACCCCAACATGTGAGAGGCAAGGCGACTCACACTAATGAAGCACCCCAACATGTGAGAGGCAAGGGGACTCTCTCTAATGAAGCACCCCAGCATGTGAGAGGCAAGGGGATTCACACTAATGAAGCACCCCAACATGTGAGAGGCAAGGGGACTCACACTAATGAAGCACCCCAACATGTGAGAGGCAAGGGGACTCACACTAATGAAGCACCCTATGGGAACATGATTCTACTATGTCCCTGTTGTTGTTCCTGGGTAACGCTAAAAGTAGGATACAGTACATTTTGTACAAAAAAGCATTTGGCGTAATGAAAGAATTTGTGCACATTTCTTATCGATTTGATGCAATTCTCTCTAAATCGCTCCAGGCAAATGCCGGGGTGGTTCCTTTGAAAGGGCACAGCCGACTTCCTTCCCCATCCTTCCCTAAGCCGATGAGACCGATGGCCTTGCTGTTTCGTCTCTTCCCCCAAAACAACACAACCAGAATTCTTCCCCAAATTTTACGTTTTTCTCGATTTCAGCGCCATCTGTCAATGGTTTAAAAAATGTTTCAGACAAAACTTGATTACTTTTTTATGGGGAATCCGAATCTGCAATAAAAAATGCGTGTTTCCATTTAAGATTTAAAAGTTGCCCTCGCGCCACCCAAGGTCATGTGTATTATCATGTCCCCCTTTCAGTTTACAAACTTGTCTTACCCACTATTTTTACGCGATGTATAGTTTTCGAGATAATCTCATCCGAAACTTCAGATGGACCACCCTGTATAATGTTCATGCAAGTTTGACACACAGTTTGTGGATCACTAATAACTATTATAGCAGCACTCTCTGCCAAGCCACGCTAATATCTGCGAATACTGTCCACTAATGTCCGGCCGAGGCTGGCAGGAGCGTCGCTTATATTCACTTCGGCTAGATGCCGCTCCTATCGTGGTGACGTTCTAGTGAGCGCGCTATTGACCGACGTCGTCTCACCGTCTTTCCTTCTCTTGCTTCATCTTCGTTCCGGCGCTTGTGGTTACGCCAGAATAATTGGCCACCAGATACCCCAAATTTAAGCCCAGTCGAGAATCAGTGCGACCAGGCTATTCAAGCCACGGATCCTCAACCGAGAAACCTAGCGCACCTGGCCACGACACTGGAGTCGGCATCGCCATACATCCCTGTCTGTACCTACGAGAACTTCATAGACTCTCTTCCTGCGTGTCTGTCATCGGTTCAGATCACAATTTTACTTGACAATACAGAACCATAGCATGGACACAGATGCGAGAGACTTAAATATGGCAATCATAACCATGTTCGATCTGGTCAATTTCCGTAAAGGCGTCGCTCCGTCATACGTACAGAATTTAAAAACCACTTGGAGTGAGAAGATGGCCAAATACAAATATTTTACGCCTGAAGTAACAATGCAAAGTGTAACACTGGAGTGATTCTGAAAAGAAAGATATAACAAGCAGAAGGAACCTGAAACCCCAAATGACGTTTGTATTGAAATCCTGCAAAGTCTGTAGAGCAAAACAGTTGAGATATATTGATAATGTGCTGTAAGAAACTATCATCTGTACATGAATGAACACGAAAAATGTGTAAAAGTACTACTGACACCGTTACTACATTACAGTTTTGTAAGTAGGTTGTTTACGTTTTTATGTTGGTAACGCCGCTGTATGAAAATCACTGACTGTGCTGTGTGCAGTCTGTGGCTGGTTGGACTCATTGTTCAAATATTCGCTTGTGTAGTGTTTGGCAGTTGGATGTGAACAGCCCCTAGCGTTGGGCAGTTGGAGGTGAGCCGCCAGCAGTGGTGGATGTGGGGACAGAGATGCCAGATTTTTGAGAGGACGGTCTGAACGTCTGTCCACCAGAATAAGGAAATTTGTAAAGATGGAAGTCATGAATTGACAGATATATATATGATTACTTTTGAATATTAATAAGGTAATAAATTGTTTGTTCTCTATCAAAATCTTTCATTTGCTAGCTATGCCTATCAGTAGTTAGTGCCTTCAGTAGCTAGAATCTTTTATTTAGCTGGCAGTATTGACGCTCCCTGCATTGCAGTAGTTCGAGTATCGAAGATTTTTGTGAGGTAAGTGATTCATGAAAGGTATAGGTTATTGTTAGTCAGCGCCATTCTTTTGTAGAGATTATTGAAAGTCAGATTGCATTGCGCCAAAAATAGTGTGTGTCAGTTTAGTGTTGATCAGAATAAGTAAAAAGCGAAATGTCTGAGTACGTTCAGTTCTGATCAGCTGTTTGAAAATCAAATAACGTAAGAGGTTTACCAGCACAGTAATTCATAAATTTTGCTAAGGGGACGTTTCAGTTTTTACTACTATAACTATTATTATTATGCAGTGAAATTATGTAACCTAAAGGATCAGATAATTTCTGTTTATCTTCTTAAGAAAGAGGCTATTGCAAAGAGCAAATAATGCAAGTCCATAATTTGTCTATGACGTCAGTTCCGAAGTTTCATCAGCAATAATGCTGCTTTGTTTCTGACTACTGCTGTCAATCGTGCATCACAACAACTACCAATTACGTTCGATGTTAGCTTTATAAAATACGGAAAATTGTCGCTCAACCGGAAAATATCGACAACCTGGTGAAATTAGAACAATAGACATCGTGAACGCGTGAAATACGTGCGAAGCGCGCCGTTCGCTCGTAAAAATAAAAAATTATACAACATTTCGATACTTGTTTTTCGCGATGGACGAACCGAACACTGCTATCATGGAGGTGGCGCAGTGTCTGCAGCCCTCCACACGCATTCAGCTTAATTTAAGTTTTCTTCAGGTTCCCTACACCTCTTAAATTGCGGTAGGAAGCCTTTCAAAAGATCTCAGCCGTCTCCGTTCCCCAGCCTTCCGCTATACGAGTTAGCCCGCCGTCTGTAATAAATTCGTCTTCGCTTATCATCCTTTTCCTCTTTTCTTATGAAAACTGCTATTCCTGGAATTAAAGAATTATGTGCAGTAATTTCTCGCTGATCTACGGAGAGAGATTGTCAAAAGTGGCTAACGAACCGGTGACGGAGATGAACTGTGTGAGAATCGAGACCTACTCCGCCAACATCAAAATCGTTATACGTCGACATCAACGTAATTTAAGATCTAATTTTGTTCATATTACAAAAATCAATATTATATTCGTAAACATTTCGCACAGTTGTTTAAACCACAATTTCTCTGATGTATTATAATCGTAAAAGAGCATATGTGAAAGTATAAATTCTTGCTTAATGTTTGGCACGCATTTCTCCTCTTTGAGAAAAAGATCGCTTCTGTAAATATGTCAGTGATAGACTGTATCTAAAAAGACTGTATTTTTCCATATCTCCTCCTAGGGTATACAAGATGACGAAACATGGGTAGGAGAGATGCCTTACGATTGTACTTTAGAACTGGTTCGTTGAATTATAAAGACAAGTCAGTCCTACTCATTCACAGCTGGCTTAAGAAGCTTTCATTACAGTTTCAATCCAGTGGAAACAATGAAGGAGTTAGAAGAACAATTACCTATTATAAGCGTATGCGGTAACCGATACAGACGTAAAAACTGAATGAAACATTTCATAGATACGTAACTAAACAAACAAAGGAATTACAAGATAGCAAGTATTATTCTACTTTTGTATAACTGCAGTCTTTTGTGCTTTTTCTTTTCATTTCTTCCTCAAGGGATACACATGTTGTTTTAAATTGAACAACCTTCGCAACCTACACATTGTAACCAGTCAGGCTTAGATCGAGTTCCAGAGTAAAGTTCCAGACATTCTGCACATTCATCTTCATTTAATTTCTCTGAGTCGGTTGATGCATTTCTGAAATCGTCTTCGATCCAAGGACCTCGATTCGATATCCATTTTATGTATTCGGCATTATGTCTTTAACCTGTACACAGGTGATCTAAAAAAACTATACCACACTAGAAGCGCGATACTGCCTCACAATAAAATAATAGTCGTTTTAGCTTACAGACTTCATTCTTACCTATGTACTGACAGAAACCAATCCGTTAGCAGAAATATTCGTACAGGTACCAGCTGACTTTCTCGATGCCGAATTATCTGCTTCCCCTCTATAAATAGAACGAGGGCAATAATTACGCCTGAGAATCAGTTTCGAGATAGAACAGTGCCATTAACCATACGAAAAGATTTAGATTTGTAATTGTGGAAGATGAGGCATGATTTTAAGTAAAGGAAACTGTATAAACGCAACAAGTACTTTCATCATTTCGTTTGTAGCAGTTTTAAAACCAAAATAACCTTTAAGTACACAATTAAAGTATTTGTTCGACTTTTGGAACACATTATTTTTCCTGTCACAGTAGTACGGTCAAGGTATTCTACGATATTCCATAATGAAAATTGTTTCGAATACGAATCTTTACTTCAGCACACAATGAAAGTTGTTTCGGATTCGAATCTTTAGTACAGCGAAGTACTCCAATCTCTCTTTGTAAATATTTCTCTTGCGTGGAATCCACTTACGTACTCCAACTTCTTTTTTGTCCAGTTATCGCCAGCTTTCAGTTTTACCATTGACATGGTCGAAATACAAGTTACTGTGTATAATTTCTGTTATCGATCCAGAAACTCTTCTCTGGTAAGTTTTCGTACAGTTGGTCTTTACATCCCACGAGCCACTGTCCATAAACCTTCTGACAGAAGAGAGAGACTTCGAGTATTTTAATGCAGATCCAACGGTAACCACCTCTTACTTCGAATTTTATGTCTTATCCGGTGCGAAGTATAGGCCTCACAAGTTATCGACAGTGTGTAAAATCAGTTTGGTCCCTTTCACAATTGTTCAAAGGTTGATGATAGGTACTTTCCTGCGTTTAATTTTGGTCAGCATTCAACAAATGCAACACTTAACCCATCCTATCATTCAAGATTTAACGTAGTTATCCATGTAAAACGCACTACACCTTTCCTTCTTTACTACGACGTCGCATATATCGTTCGCTTCTCGTTAGGATATAATGCGCTTTCTTAAATCTTTATTATGTGCCTACAGTTTTGCAATGTCCTTCACATGAATCATCTTCAAGTGGCGCCCTTCTCTTCACTGTTGAAAACCAAGGAGCAAATTCGCACTTTGACGGCAATCATACTAAAACTAATAACGCTTTAGTTTTTCAGGTTACCCATTTGGACGAAACAAATGGAATGCAGCTATTTCAATACGACCGTAATGGATGGTAGAAGGACCTAGAAGTTCTTGGTTGAACGTCAAGAGATAAGAAAATATTGGAACTGCGCCCTAATGTAAAGTTAGTTGATGATATTATAATAAAAGCATGAACATCTTGGATGCGTATGATTGAAGACTGAAAAGCTTTGGGACTCTTGGAGTCCTTTATCCAGCGGTGGATATCAAACGACTGATGATGAGATCACGACATCATCATCATCGCCATCATCATCAATTTGTAGTGCTTTGTGAATATGTGAGTGGAATACACTTCACCATTTTCCGAATGACACGTCTCCTATTTTTCAGTAATCTCTGTTCCCTGGTTTTCTACTTTTCTTACGCCTCAATAAGTGTTTGTGATAGAAGCCTGAAACTACGTCAGTATATGTGCACTAAAACTTACTTTCCTAGTGGTGTGTACTGTGCTGATCCAAGCGGCACATCAGATCTGCTTATTAGATCGGTGATGATCCATTATTTATAGCCAGAGTTTGACAGAGTTGTAGAAGACTTGCAATCGAACAAGGGAGTATGGAGAGATAAAATTCCTTCGTAATTTCAAAAATCTATGGCGGAAGTGGTAACCAAATGATTATTCTGCGTAGTTACTCTGTGTAACTTGCGTGGCTGGATACATCGCTGGACATTTGGGACTATATCAGCCTCACAAACCGAAGAGACATTCAACCTATATAAATGCGATAACTCTCGCGCAATTAGATTAAGAGCTTATACATCCGAATTTGTGACAAGAATAATATACAGAAGAATGGGATGGTAAATGGAGGTTCTGTTAGATGATCAGTTTGCGTTTAGGAAAGGTAAAGGCGCCTTAGACACCTCTGACGTTGCATTTGATAATGGAGGCAGTTCATAGGAATAGGCACCTTCGTAGTAGGATTTCACGCACTACAAAAAAGCGTTCAAAGACATAAAATTGTGCAAGATGCTCTAAATTCGCACAAAAATACATGTAATCTTAAGAATTGGTAATGTACTCTATCTACAAGGACCATGAGGTATCACCAAGAATCGCAGAATAAGAGAGGTGCTCGAATTAAGAATGACTTATAAGTCAAGAACGCAGTCTTTCTGTCCAACATGTGCATCGAAGAAGTAATGATGAAAACAAAAAACTCGTTCAGGGTGAAGATATAACAGTGACTACATATGTGAATGACATAGCTATCCTCAAAGAAATTCAGGAAGGATTACAGGTCTAGTTGAAGTGAATGACCAGTTTGTTGAGTAAAGATTATGAATTTAGCGTGGAAGCAAAAAACAGATAAAGGACAAAGAATGGAGGATATAAGAAACAGATCGAATTTCTTGAGATACGGTGTTACACAAAAGTGCTGGAAGCTAAGTAAATTCATAAGATAAAAAAATAGGCTTTCCAAATAATCGTCAAGGAAAGGATGTATCGAAATCACTAATTATAGGAAGGGGAATGATAATAGCATACGTGTTAAGACTTGAGTGAATAGGTTTTACGGAACTACAGGGAGTCGTAGAGGGCTAAAACTATACGGGAATTGAGGACGTTAGGAGTAAAAAATGCTCTGAGATGAGGCGAGTTGCATGCAGTCAGAATACTAAGAACAAAAATTAAGATTTAAAACTAAAAAGTGGACCGGAGTTTAACTCGAACCCCTGTCTCCGTTGGTAGTTGTCATTGAATTCTATCGCTATAATACTCTTAATGATGGTGCATACAAGGACTGCGAATTATTGAATTTATGGTTCTATTGCTAAACGGCGGGCTTTCTTAAGATTACCGACCCATTTGTTGCACATGGCCAGCAGACAGACCCTACGCTTTAAGTCTTCTAAACATCCCTGCATTAAAGCTTGCTTTGTATTCATGTAACATGTGAAACAGTAGACAGGAAAGTCTAGTTCCAAATCTGTTCTCGGCTAGCCACTCAACAGTGTATGGCGGAGGTTACAATTATCTTTTGCTCTTTTTCTGCTCCGTTTGCGAATGGCACATGGGAATTATGATTGCCGTTTAAAGCGCCGTACGTGCTCTGGTTTCTCCGGTTTTCTCGTCGTGACTATTTTGCTAGATGTATTTGGGAGGATGTAATATTTTGCCCCACTCTTCCCGGAAAGTATTCTCTAACCATTGGAACACTAAACGTCTCCATGATATACAATGTCTCTGTTGTGGGGGTCTGCCACTACACTTCAAATGGTTCAAATGGCTCTGAAAACTATGGGACTTAACTTCTGAGGTCATCAGTCCCCTACAACTTAGAACTACTTAAACCTAACAAACCGAAGGACATCACACACATCCAAGTCCGAGGCAGGATCGAACTTGCGACCGTAGCCATCTCGCGGTTCCAGACTGTAGCGCCTAGAACCACTCGGCCACTCCGGCCGGCTCACTACACTACTTTGAGCATCTCCGTAAAGCGTTCGCGCTCAGTAAAAGAATGATGTGACGAAATTTGCGCTCCTCTCAGAAACAACTGAATCAGAGAAGAAGCCTTACCAGCGCACGGCAGCATCGTATTGCCATTATGGCAGCGACGCGTCGTGGCAAACACTCCACGAGTCGCGAAAGCGTTGAAGCTGCTTTCTATTCTGTGGCCGTTCGGCATACTTCCACAACTCAGACATACCGGAAGAAGATCCAACGTGCGCACCCGTGTGGGGAGTTTGTCTAACCACTGATTAATTCCGGAAGTGAGGGGGTAGTGTAGTGTTCTCGTAAAAGTACAGGTCGCTAGCCCTATGCTATAGGCACAAAGTCTGTTCTCAGGCGTTGCACAGTAGCATGCTGTACAGCTCGCCGGTAAGAGTGGATGTAAGACTCACGAACGGGTCCATTTCATCCCGTGAAAGCTTACCCTTGAGGTCAATGCTGCCATCATCTGCCCTGGGCACTGACCTTCGCCAAAAAACTTACGAAAATCCGAGATGCTCCAAATTGAGTCAAACATTTTACTTCGTCCATCACACGTCTCATGCAATGGGTCGGAGAGCATAATTACAGTTATTCGAGCTTTTCTAGTGGCTTGACAGTCCTTCTTCGTATATATCATCTACGAATGGCATAAGTAAATAGAAAACTTGTGCTTCTATGCTGCGTCCCCTGCATCTTGTGGAGTACAAATAAATACCGGGTGATCAAAAAGTAAGTATAAATTTGAAAACTTAATAAACCACGGAATAATGTAGATAGAGAGGTAAAAATACACACACATGCTTGGAATGACATGGGGCTTTATTAGAACCAAAAAAAAAAAACAAAGTTCGCAAAATGTCCGACAGATACCGCTGGACAGCAAAACGTCAGTGATTGCGCATGACAATCGTGTATAAAAGGAGCTGTAATGAGAGAGAGAATCAGATGCGCCATCAGTCGCAGCATGTTGACGGTACCTGAAAAGGCGCTTTTAGTGAAGCTTTATTTTCAGAATGGGGAATATGCTAGTTCAGCGTTACGATCCTATCGCCATAGGAAGGGGATTCGAACGGGTAAAGGTCCGTTGACAAATGCAGGTGTGGCGAGAATGATTTCGAAGTTCGAAGTTCCGTGTTGTTTGGACGATAAACCTCGTAGTGGCCGACCAAACACAAGGCGTAATGCTGCTGACACAGTTCAGGAAGAAATGGAGACTGTAGCGGGTTCGTCTATGCACGGGGAAGTCAGCGCTCGTGGAGTCGCACGTCACACCGGCATTCCATACGCTACTGTTTGGTTGGCACTGAGGCGTACCCTCCGATGCTATCCGTACAAAACCTATCGGCATCATGAACTGTTAGCTGGCGATTTAGTGAAGCGGAGGGCATTTGCGGTGTGGGCGTTTCAAAAGATGACGATTGGTTGAATAACGTACTGTGGACCGACGAAGCTCATTTCACGCTCCGAGGGTCTGTCAACGCCCACAACTGCAGTATTTGGGCCACCGGAAATCCTAGAACTGTCATGGAAACTCCATTGCATTACGAGAAAGTCACGGTATGGGTTGGATTTACCACATCTACCGTTATCGGGCCTTTTTTCTTCGAGGAAATGCGTGATTCTGGTTTTGCAACTGGTACCGTGAAGGGCTGATAAAGCCTGGCTGATAAACACCTGCTGGAACGTACGATGTTTATGCAGGATGGCGCTCCACCCCATATTGCTAGACGCGTGAAAGATCTCTTGCCCGTGTCGTCTGGTGATGATCGTGTGCTCGGCCGCCACTTTCGTCATGCTTGGTCTCCCAGGTCCCCAGACCTCAGTCCGTTGCGATTATTGGCTTTGGGGTTACCTGAAGTCGCAAGTGTATCATGATCGACCGACATCTCTATGGATGCTGCAAGACAACATCCGGCGCCAATGCCTCACCATAACTCCGGAAATGCTTTACAGTGCTGTTCACAACATTATTCCTCGACTACAGCTATTGTTGAGGAAGGATGGTGGACATATTTAGCATTTCCTGTAAAGAACATCATCTTTGGTTTGTCTAACTTTGTTATGCTAATTATTACTATTCTGATCCGATGAAGCGCCATCTGTCGGACATTTTTTGAACTTTAGTATTTTTGTGGTTCTAACAAAACCCCATGTCATTCTAAGCATGTGTGTCAATTTGTGCGTCTCTATCTACATTATTCCGTGATTTATTCAGTTTTCAAATTTATACTGACTTTTTGATCACCCGGTAAGTAGATTTAGGAGGAGGAAGTAAGATGCATAATTTAACATCCCATCGACTTCGAAGGTTATTGCAGGCGAATCATTTGCTTAATGAGAGAAGGAATGGAGGGGCAGTTAGCTCTAGGTTCTAGGCGCTGCGGTCTGGAACCGCGAGACAGCTACGGTCGCAGGTTCGAATCCTGCCTGGGGAATGGATATGTGGGATGTACTCAGTTAGGTTTAAGTAGTTCTAAATTGTAGGGGACTGATGACCTCAGAAGTTGTCCCATAGAGCTCAGAGCCGTTTGAACCATTTTTTGAAGTGATCCGGAAAATTCATGTACACCAAATGTAAAAAATTAATCAAACCAAAACCCACTGATGATGGCACAGTGGTGCCGAAACATGTTTGGGTACTGACAAAAAACGGTGTTTTGCATAACTGGCGGACCTCACATCCAACAATTTTAACTGCAAACACGGCCACCACAAGGAGCTGCAAATCAAAATGATGAGCGAGAATGTTTCTCCTTGATAGCTCCTTCTATTCCGTAGGAGAATTTCTGTTATTGTATTGTGTGAAATATGCTCCATAGGAATTACTAAACCACATTTGTACAATTAAAAATAAGCTTGCAAATCTTCTGCATGAAGCTGTACTTGCAAGTTAATCTGTCATGTGAATATAAAATCACTTGTTACACGTCATTACGCATTATCGTGCCAATGATCCATGGAACATGAAACCAGCTAACTCATGGAACCCTGTATCATTCGCGTGATATAAGAAAAAATGTTTATAAGTTGACTGGATGTGGATTTGAATAGTCCTACTGAATGTAGTTACCTTATCTTCAGCAGCGCGTCACTAAGCGCGCACTGGTCATTATTTCTTTCAAACTATCAGTGCACAGACACCGTATAACAACGTTTGGCTCCCTTACTACTTGCATCAGGATTCAAAAGAGAATCACTCTTAAACAACTGCTAGCAAGTAAATCTGGGATTCTTTTCCCATTTTTCGCCAGCCTCTTTTGTATGAAAGAGAAATTCCATTTTTAGCCTTTCGCTAAAAGCGACTTTTAATGACGAGACCACGATAAATTATTTGAAAGTTACGCCCTACGCGGGAAAAAATTTCCGGTTGCGCGGGCACAGAAAAAGGTGCCGGCACGGATTCATTTAATAAGGTCTCTTTGACCTGGCGAGCAGTGTTAATGAAAAATCTCGCTCACGTCCCGGGGACGGTGTAGCGCTGTGGCGTCCTTAATAAACGGCGCAGACGAGACGGGGGGCGTAGCAGGGGGTGAGGGGCAGACGGGCTGGGGCCGGGAAATATTGCCTTCGGAAACGGAAATACTCTCTGCTTAGCCGGTATTTATGGCTCGCGACGACGGCTGCAATCTAGGGGCAGCATGACAGCGCGAGTGTTCAGCTTCCCCGTCCTCCTGATGTCTGCCTGATAAGGTCGCCAGTCGAGCGACGGGAGCAGCTGAGGGTGTTAGTGGAAGATTTATTTATTCTCGAATCAGAAACATACAAATTTACAGTTGCCATAGACATCAATAAATATATACACACAAATTGTATTTATATTACATGTGCCCAGTACTTTGCAACCTCCAAGGCGCTTGGAGTGGCTTGCAGGAGATCAATCTTCGTGCAGGATGTAGGGCACAAAAGGCACTGGAGCCTGTGGCTTGTGGTTTGCTCTTGTCCACAATCACAGGATGTATCTTCTGTTATGAAGCCCCATCTGTTGAGGTTGTCTCTGGATCGTCCAACTCCTGATCGTAATCTGTTTAAAGATTTCCACACCAGCCAGCTCTCGTTGTGTCCAGGTGGTGGTTCTTCAGCTTCTGGCGTCTGCAGGTGAGGCGTCGACTTCTTCCATAACTCCAGCCTTGCCTTCTCTGGTGAAATGGTGAGCTTCTCGGACGTTCTCAGGAAGCTCTTTCGCGATCTCAGCTGCTAGCAAGTAAAAATCTGGGATTCTTTTCCCATTTTTCGCCAGTCAAAGAGAAGGTGAACCATACCCAAACATTGCCCATATAGTCCTCACTGTTCCTCTCTAGCTTAGTCATAGTCTTTATCGAACTGTAGAAAACGACCTGTCAGACACGCAACGTAGGCTGGCGCGATCCCTGGCGTCTGCAGGTGAGGCGTCGACTTCTTCCATAACTCCAGCCTTGCCTTCTCTGGTGAAATGGTGAGCTTCTCGGACGTTCTCAGGAAGCTCTTTCGCGATCTCAGCCGTTGCTGTGGTGGATTATGTCCGTGCAGTGGATGGGCACTGTCCTGTTCCACTTTCAGTCTCTCCTTGTTGGCAGCCACTGTTCTGCGTATCCATGGTGGCGCTATTCCAGCCAGGCTGTAGAGCTTATCAGTTGGGGTAGGTCTTAAGCAACCTGTGATCAACCTGCAGGTTTCGTTGAGTGCAATGTCTACTTGTCTGGCATGAGATGACCTGTACCAGACTGGAGAAGCATATTCAGCAGTAGAAAAACACAGTGCCATTGCAGAACTGCGAATAGTTTGTGGATGTGATCCCCACTGTGTCCCCGTTAGTTTGCGAATTAGGTTGTTTCGAGCGGAGATTTTCATTTTGGTGTTCTTGCAGTGAGTTTTGAATGTCAGAGTTCTGTCGAGAGTGACTCCCAAGTATTTAGGTGCGTGATGATGCTGGAGTTGGATGCCTGACCATGCAATATGTAGCTCACGATTAGCTTCCCTGTTCCCTAAATGAAAGGCACACACTTGTATCTTCGAAGGGTTTGGTCTGAGTTGGTTCCGATTGTAGTAGCTTGACAGTGTTCTAAGTGCTGTTGTCAGGTTTCTTTCCACTCTTTCAAAGCATGAGCTCTGTGTAGCAAGGGCTAGGTCATCTGCATGTAAGAATCTCCTTGTAACTGGGGTCAAAGGCTGGTCGTTGGTATAAATGTTGAAGAGAAGTGGAGGCAAGACGCTTCCCTGAGGTAGACCATTTTTCTGCGCTCTCCAGCGACTGCGTTGCCCTTGAAATTCAACAAAAAACCTGCGGTTTCGGAGGAGGGTGCTGAGTAGTCTAACGATGTGGGCGTTCTCAATCATATTGTATAATTTTGCATGGAGTAACCGATGATGATGGACAGTATCATACGCTGCTGTGAGATCCACGAAGACCACGCCCGCTACTTGACGGGTTTCAAAACGATCCTCTATAAATTGAGTGAGATTCAGAAGTTGTTCTGTGCAGCTTCTGTTTGATCGAAATCCTGCTTGTTCGGGTATGAAAGGAGGGTCTATTACTGGTAGGATTCTAATTAGAGTCATACGTTCGAACAGTTTATAAAGGTGACTCAAAGGCTAACTGGTCTGAAATTCTTTGGATGATTTGCTTCCTTTCCAGGTTTCAGAAGAGCTATCACCCTGCTCTTTCGCCAGATCTTTGGTATTTGGCACTGGTTCATGCAGTTGTTGAAAAGCTGCAGGATCCACTTTCTTGTTTCTGGGCCTAAATTCTTGATTTGCTCCATACGGATGTCATCTAGACCGGATGCTTTACCAGTTTTACTCTCCTTAATAGCCTTGTTTATTTCAGATATCTCGAATGGGAGAGACAGATCCCTCGTTTGTTCTTGGGCCTCTTGCTGTACTTTTGGAACTTTGATTCTATGGCTTCCTTTCCCATTCATGAGCAGTTGATGTGCTATCTGATCCGCAGTAATGTTGCAGTGTGCTGTGGATCTGGTTGGGTCATTATTGAGGCGTCTCGGTAATCTCCACGCTTTATCACTGTTTCTGATGAGATCAAGTTCTTCCATAGTTTTAACCCAAGAATTCCTTTTGTATTCTTTCAGAGTTGCAATAAGTTTATTCCCAGCCGATAGCTTTGTCTCGCCGAATGGATCTTCTTCGAATAGTACCTTATACTCTGTAAATTGAGTACTGAGTTCTGAAGTTAAACCAGGAATGTATGATGTTCGACAACCCCGAGGAATTGCAATTCTGGAGCACCTCTTTACAGCCCTCACAAAAGTATCATACGAGTCCGGTGAAGGTTCAATATTGAAAACTGCAGCTTCCAGCGTTTCTGTAAACTTCGGCCAGTTGGCTTTCCTGAAGTTAAATCTCCTTCTGAACGGAACTGTCTGTGGTCTAACTACTGCGTAAATTTCGCACATGATCGATCTGTGCTGTGTATTTGGAATAGAGTTGCAGACAGTTTTTTATGCACTGTTCTGAGATGTTCTCGCTGCAAAATATCAGATCGGGGTTGTATCCGCGTTTCCATCTGCCACTGTTGAAAGATGCAGGTTGCTTAGGGTCATGTATAAGGCTCAGATGATTACCTTCCGCCCATTCTTGTAATGCTGTACCATTCTCATCATCATGCTCATATCCCCATGTGGTGCTGTGACAGTTGAAGTAACCAGTCACTATTTGTGTGTGTTGACTATAAAAGTTATCAGGTAGATTGATTTTGAGATCAACATCCGGTGGTTTGTATACGGATGTGACTGTACAGCCTTTGATTTCCAAAGTTAAGATTTCAATATCATTTGCTTCAGTAAAGGCTGATGATATTATCTGTATTTCTGGTTGGACAAATACAGCACTTCCGTATTTTGGGTGGGGTCTTTCCGTAGCCAGTCGCATTCCGTTTATTTTTGGTCTGCGCATTTCACAGCTTCTGTGGGTCTCCTGTATGCAGAATACATCGCATTTGCTTTGTCTGCACAGATCTTGGAACAGTGCTTCTTTTGGTGATGATATACCTTCTATATTCATCGATATGATGGTCAACTGTGGTCCTGAAAAGGACCAAGGTGATGTTTCTGCTGTGAAAGGATCAGCCGCCAGAGAAACCTGACACCCAGGGTACGCCCGATTGCAAGTCTTATCTTGGTCGGAAATCATTGTAATCTTCGTGGAGGCTCCTTTCATGTACCCCTTAGTGGAAGATGCAAGCTCCAAATGGAAAAACCGTGATGCGTTTTGCTATAAATTATAAACAGTTCCTCTTTATCACTGATTTCATAATAACTGACCCCTACCTACATCTACAGCTACATACATATTGAGCAAACCACTGTACAGTGTATGGAGGAGTATATATCGTACCGATATCATCGATTTTCTGTCCTGTTCCATTACCGGATTGAGCGAGAAAAATTAGTATCTCTATTCCTCGTTATGTGCCCTAATCTCTTGTCTTAAGGTCATGATCCAAAAGCGAGATGTACTATATCTGATCAAAATTATCCTGACACCTCTGTTGTCAATAAAGAAGCAGAATGGGTCGGTCAAGGGACCTCAGGAACTTCGAAAGAGGTCACTGGATTCACCTAAATAACAATACATCACTGGCAATTAAACCTTTCCAGGGTCGCCGATTTGGACTGTCGGTGATGTGATTGTGAAGTGGGAACGCGAAGGAACAACACCCAGCGAAACCTAGACTAGACAGTCCGCATGTACTGAGGATGGGGACTGTCGAACATTACGTAGGGTGGTTGTACAAACCGCACGAAATCTGCAGACGAAATCATTCGTGGGTTCCAAAGTGCTATCAGCAGTCCGACTAGCGCAATGACTGTGCGTAGATGGTTAAAAAGAATAGGGGACATTGGTCGAGCAGCATCTCGCAACCCAAACATTTCTGGAGCTCAAGTTCTTATTTGTGGGGCAATCACAACTGTTTTGTAACATGTTCATGGTAAATCCGCCACAATTGTAAAATACTCTATTGACGTAAGTCTTACATGACAGAAGTCGGTATACGATACCACGGTTTCGGAGTCTTAACCCCATCATCAGGTGTGTTGGATGCCGCAGTCTGGGATGTTATTTGTCGATTCACCTATGGTATATGTTTGCCTATCAGTTGTTAGGTCATGGAGATGACGTCCTCTTACTGCTAGATTTCAGACACGCCTGATGACGTGGCTAAGACCCCTAATCCGTGGAAGTGTATAGCGACTTCTGCAGTGCAAGACTTCGGCAATAAAGTATTTTACAAATGTGGCTGATTTGTTTACCATGAACATGATTTCTGGAGTTAATGCTAAGCGATGCTTGAAGTGATGTAAAGATCGACGCCACAGGACAGAGGTTGACTGGAAAAGAGTCATTTATTGTGAAGAATCACACTACCTTGTGGCAATCGGATGGAAGAGTTTGGGGTCGGCGAATGCCTTGAGAATATATTACCTGCCGTAGTGCATGAGGCCAATGGTGAAAAGTACGAAGGAAGAGGCCTTTGGTATAGGGGTGTTTTTCGTGGTTACGGTGTGGTCCCCTCAACGTGCTTACGAAAACACTAAATGGGCAAGGATATGAACACATTGTACGACATATAACGGCTTATGTGAGGAAACGGTTTGTGGACCATAAAATTCCTGAAATGGACTGCCCTGCCCAGTGTTCCGACCTAAACCCAATGAAACACCTATGGGATGAGTTAGAACTCGACTTCACTCCGCTGTCAAACTTCACTATTTTCTCTGGTTTCGGGCCTTGAGAAAGAATGGTTGCCATTACTCCACAGATATTGAGACTCCTCACTAAAAGTGTCCCCAGTCTCCAAGCTGTGATTCCCAATTCATTGACGGGGACTTAGTAAATATATTAATATAATGTGATAAATACTACCATCCGATTGCAACTACACTAAACTATATTTTAAAAATAAGGACTATTTTTCTTGTAAAGTCTTAGTTCCACGAATAGATCCGTTTCCAGTTGCCATTTTTGCAAAAGAAAACTTTACACGAAAGTATTTCACGAGAATTACATAGTTTCTTGCTATCATTCTCTTTTAAGTTCTCCTAGTCTGCCTGTTGCAATACACCGACCCGTTAGGAACCTAACAGTGCATCTCTGAACTGGTTGACACACTTACTTGATAAGGACTACAAACGCAGTGACAGTTCTGTAGAATTTGTCTCAGCACATTGATGTATGTGATTTCTCTGACACGTGCTCTGCACTTTCCCATCACCCTTCCAACAAATCCAGTTCTTCCATTCGCATTCCTTATTCTGATTTTATGTGATCGCCCCATTTCGTATCGCTTCTTAATATTACCATTGGTAACTACACGCTCGAGGTCTTCACCACCAATCTTTTTAGATGGTACACGTTCTTCCTCTTTGTTAAAGGCATTATTCATATTCACCCTCATTTACAGAGAGCTACCATCGTTGCACTAAGTGGGAATTTTGTCCAAAACTTTCTGCATTTCCTTACGACCGTCCGACGACGTAACAGCATCATTAGTGAACATATTAGAGTACCAGTAGTCCTTTATGATAAACTGCTTATGTGTATGAAGAACGTTACAAGAGCTATTACGCTTCTTGGAGCACGCGCTGTCACTTTTCTGTACAATATTCGCCGTCCAGTATAACCTATTGGATTCTGCAAGTCAAATATTCTTCCAGCTAATCACATGTTTGCAGAGATAATCCGTATGACAGTGCTTTGCTTAGCAGCTGAATGTGTGACACCTTATGGAACTCTAGGAATACGCATCCACCTGCGCAATAGCATCTGTGTCCCAGACGAATCGCATCTTTCTGAAACCGTATTGATTCTCTGAGAGAAAGCTTATTTTCTTCACGGACGTCATAACGTTTTAGCTCAGAACATACTCTAGAATCCTGCAACAAATGGACGTTTCTAAACATGAGTAACCCACGCCCTTTCGCAGTCTCACGTGGCTGCTTGCTGCGCAAGCGATTCTCGACAAACACGAGCTAGGGAAGGAGCTAATTTCGCTGCGTAATCAACGCAAACTCTATTTGGAATTCGGTCAGGAACTCGAGCTCCTCTTTAGTCTAGGTTACGCGATTATCAATGCATGCCACCTTTCTTAACTCGTGGGAGAGACCTCCTTGTTGGTTAAATGTTAGCTCGGAGCGAAAACAAAACTCCCACAGCTTACACAATGGGTTTTCTTATGCAAGTTTTCATAGCCAAAAAGAGTGGGAAATGGTCAACGAACTACCTGATGGAACAGTATGAGGTCTAGTTTTGCATAAAAAATATTTAATTGCTTGAAGGTAATCTTGGTAATTAAGAAAAACTTAATTAGTTGTGTGAGGGGGAAACTGAAATGTCAAAAAATTCCTCTCTCCTGTAAACGAAATGTTAGGAAGTTCATGTCTCCTCTTTTGTGTTGTTGTTGTTGTTGTGGTCTTCAGTCCTGAGACTGGTTTGATGCAGCTCTCCATGCTACTCTATCCTGTGCAAGGTTCTTCACCTCACAGTACCTACTGCAACCTACATCCTTCTGAATCTGTTTAGTGTATTCATCTATTGGTCTCCTTCTGCGATTTTTACCCTGCACGGTGCCCTCCAATACTAAATTGGTGATCCCTTGATGCCTCAGAATATGCCCTACCAACCGATCCCTTCTTATAGTCAAGTTGTGCCACAAATTTCTCTTCTCTCCAATTCTATTTAATACCTCTTTTACCGAGCGAGGTGGCGCAGTGGTTAGACACTGGACTCGCATTCGGGAGGACGACGGTTCAATCCCGCGTTCGGCCATCCTGATTTAGGTTTTCCGTGATTTCCCTAAATCGCTCCAGGCAAATGCCGGGATGGTTCCTTTCAAAGGGCACGGCCGACTTCCTTCCCCGTCCTTCCCTAATCCGATGAGACCGATGACCTCGCTGTCTGGTCTCCTTCCCCAAAAACAACCAACCAACCAACCAATACCTCTTTTGTGTATAGTATGTTTAATGTAGACGTCCACCTCTGTGGAAACTGCTATTCTACCCCCACTTTACTTATAATATGTTAATATCCTATTTTTGTAGGAAAGAAGGCGATATTGATGGAAATATTTACGTGAAAGTGTGCTTTGTCGGGAAATTTTGGGAACTTTCTAATTTGGAGTACCGTGGATGCCAGTCTGTATTCCTCAGAATAATCTTCTGTGCTTAGTTAAAATGTGTAACAGTTCTTTATTTACTGGCAGATTTTCGTTGCTTTCCTATTGGTTTTTCTTTTTTTTGTGGTAATGGCGGATATTTTGTTGCAACCCCTCTTATAGTGAAGTGTATAAGCTAGAAGATAGAAAAATGTTCAAATGTGTATGAAATCTTATGGACCTTAACTGCTAAGGTCATCAGTCCCTAAGCTTACACACTACTTAACCTAAATTATCCTAAGGACAAACACACACACACCCATGCCCGAGGGAGGACTCGAACCTCCGCCGGGACCAGCCGCTAGAAGATAGAAATGCAAGTTCTGCGGTCACCTTTCATATTTTTGTTTTTATGCTCAAAATATGTATTTATGAAAGGAACTGTCCTGACTGATTCACTGAAATATCATCGCCCAGCCCAAACCTCTAAGGTAAGAAACTCGAAATTTTGACAGTGTGTTGATCTTATACTGAACGCGACGTTTAAGAAGGCATTTTTCGAAATTCCACAACCAAGGGGGTGAAACAGGGGATGAAAGACATTTGGCAATATTTAGTTAAATTCAGTGATAAATAAATGTGTGTTGGCAAATGAGAATTTCTACGGAAATATGACCACAAGAACACAAAATATAGGATTAACAAAAACCTCCGGCTCCAGTTACCGGAATCGCTTTTGTGGTCAGAAGTACATTCGGAAAAGACCGTGCTTCTATGGCGTTATTTATACCGTACAGTCTAAGCGAGAGGAGCAGGGGCGCTAAGCTTGTATTACACAAAGCGTTAATACCAAGCGTTTGATTTATTTTGTTTTTGCGTCCTCGTGCGCCATATTCCAGCAGACGCTATGTTCCCGGACTTCTGAACTGCATATCATCTGTAACTTAAGCCCCGCTTACGTCGTGATTTCTCGTCAGATGCATAACAATCGTGAAGCCATTCGTTGTCCTCTGCTCAGGTGAGACAAACGTCGTGATACAGCTTTTTGCTTTCTATTCATTGGCATTCGAATGGGGGGTGGGGGGGGGGGGTGAAGGAAAGACACTTGTACACTTCTGGAAACTAGAGCACAGACTTTTCATTGTTTTCGGAATTCTCACGTATTTCTGGAAATGGTTGTCTTCGAGTCTACAGATGCGAAGTTTTGCTACTATCGTGCGCGAAGCGAAATGCTGTGATCCAGCAGTCGCTCGACAATTTAAGTTTGTCATGCTGTTAACGAGGAAACACGCCGTCTCATTGCCGCAGCAGTGGTTTCAGCCCTGTATTGGAGTCAAGGAGAAGGTGAACCATACCCAAACATTGCCCATATGGTCCTCACTCTTCCTCTCTAGCTTACTCATAGTCTTTATCGAACTGTAGAAAACGACCTGTCAGACACGCAACGTAGGCTGGCGCGATCTTCCACGACACCCTTCTCCTACTCAGTTGCTATTCAAAAATACGACGAAATATACCTGGCCGATATCTAACCCTAAATACCTCAAGGATATCTCCTACCTAAGCTGCACAGCGTAATTACCAAAGTGGCTTACTTTTTTTACGTGGGCAAAAAAGATGCATGATGGCTTTCTTAAACCATATACATTTTGTACGGTAGAGAAATGTAGTAAATTTCATTCCAATGATTCTGTCGGTATGCTCATCTATATTTCGTCTGTGGACACAACTGCTATAGTCGGGAAGAGCTAGAAAAGCGAAAAAAATGTGAAACTGATGAGATATGTTATTTTTTTAAGCTAATGAAGTTTTATAGAGGATATGCAAGCTGAAAAAAGACGTCCTTTTAAAGTTCATTTTCTGTATCTCCACTCTGATGAATATTAATAGTTGATATTATTTCGCTACTTATTTTTGTTGACATCTGACAGGAGTTTCGCAGTTAAGTTTACCTTCCAATGTCAGATGTTTAATTTTCAGTGCCCACCTGACATTATCAGTATACGTATTTAAGAATCTCCAGAATTTAGTTCTTGAGGCAGGGCTCTTCTTCGTACTCTCCAAATCAGTTATACAAGATACGGCTGTTTCAGAATCTTTCTTCTTTTGGATAAACTTCTGTGGACGCTCTTGTTTGTATTTGCGTGAGAGCATGTTGAGAGATCAATGGTTACTAGAGCGCTTGGTAATTAATACGTAAGGATTTTGCTAACAACACGTCTTAGAATAAATAAAATTGTCCCGGGCTTTCAGCCGCGTCAGGTGGTTAAAATCCCACGAGCTTTCGACCGAGTTCTCCTCAGTCATTGTCAAGTGGTAAGAATGACTGCTGTGTCGCCGTGGTCGCGTCCTTATATAGCCGCACTGCTGGCTGTGACATCACTGGTACTTTCTTCCTCGCCATATGTGATAATGTTTTCATCCCGTGTCCTTTGCGCCCGTTTTAACCTCGTGGCGCCCGGGTCCCAGGCTGTGCTGATCTGCAAACCGCCGACCTTGTTGATGGTGTTTTCAGAGGTTCTTATTTCAATAGCTTCTTTTGTGACGCTATTCCAAAATCCCTTCGTCCTCATAACGACAGATGCCTCGTCGAATAGAATTCGTTATCCATTTCCTAAGACGTGTTCTGCCACGTCTGATTTTTCTGCGAGATTAAAACGGGCGCGACCGCCGCGGGATAAAAACATTACCATATATGGCGAGGAAGAGAGCACCAGTGACGTCACAGCCAGCAGTGCGGCTATATAAGGACGCGGCGACGGCGACACAGCAGTCAATCTTAGCCACTTGACAATGACCGGGGAGATCTCGGTCGAAAGCTCGTGGGATTTTAACCACCTGATGCTGCTGGAAGCCCAAGAAAAAAATTTATTAATTCATATCGCCGCGAAACCATGCATTCATACACATCTTAGAATAATCTACGGGTCTTCAGGAACACGCACGAATGCACGAGAATTCCTTTCGGAAATAGTGTTGCTCTCACTGGACAGAGAAATTAACCTTGTATAGATGACTTTGGCAAACTGCGAGTCTGAGAGCTTGAATCGTTGCTGGTTAGATCATATATCGTTATTGAAACGTGGACCTCACGTTTGTCAGTGACAAGTCTGTAAAATAGTTGCGTTAGTAGCTACAATATATGCGAAGCTGTGGTGAGCGTAGTCAAACCAGCACGCCGCCACAACTGTAATGTGCGGTAACCGCCTTTTCCACCAATCTAGTTTTCGTGATCCATTACAGTGTTGCCGCATTCAGAGGCCGTCGCGTGTTGAGGACAGGAATGTGACCTTTCAGAGGATGTAAAATGGTGAATTGTTACCAAAAATTCGATATTCAACCGTTGTGGTATTTGTTGAGTATGCATCACATCACCTACAAGACTGCACCCCAAAACGTGGTATGTTTATCACTTCCTTGTTATGGCCCGTATTGTGACAAATTTAGGGCACACAAAATGATGTATGATAGTCTTCAGTATTACTCGTTACACGTGCACGCTATGTTTTGAAATATGACGGAGTGAATCAGGGAATTTGTCGCTACTCTCTGGTATAGCACTTCATACAATTTATGGTAATGTTTGTATCCGATTTCAAGTCTGGGTATGGTTTTCCATTTTGGTAGAGATTCCTTCAAGACTAACGATTTTTTTACTTTTTTCTTTCGTAAAAGTCCCTCCTTGGTATGCAGTTGTATGAAATTTTAGCGCGTAAAGAAAAAAGGCGATTTCAATCGGTGCTAAATGTGATTCCCAGAGATAGTGGGTGAACAACATTCTGGCTAGCGTTCTCTTTCTATTTTTTGGTCGAGCGAGTCGTAACCGACTTGGACGCAACTCTGACCGATTTCCAAGCGCACACGAGCACATTTGACATATTCTCAAGCATTCTGTAAGGAGTAACATATGTTTCTGAGAGTGAATAGAATAGATCTGAGCACAGTATCATGTGTAGCCTACAAATCATTGTTTATCTGTTCATTAGCATTTTTTGAATACAAATATTTAAATTTAGTCATATTTTGTTTCAGAAAAAACTGAATAACCGTGCCTAACGTGTAATTTACAAGGAGCAACATCCTAATCAGCACTCTGTTTAATTGCGCACACGTTTCTCTTCTGCCTCTTTACAATACTGGCAAACATATTGCAGGAACTTGTCTGCAGTAATTTTAATAGAGTGCATGGTAATTCAACTGTTCAGAGCAAGTCCTGGAGAAGGAGCAGTTATATACATGTAGGTTTGTGCCACAAAATATTTACTCAGATCTCCTAGAAATGCTAGAAATGTGCAGAAGCTCTTGCAATGTTTCTTTCGTCCTCATTTCTTATCTACAGATACAGCGCTAACGCATTAGTGGCGGCCATGTCATGGAAGATGATTTCTTTCGGCTTTTGAAACGCTATATTTTCTGTCTCTATATTTGCCTAGTTTTGCTTCACTGTTGTCGAAGTTCACTACCTGAAAGCTGTGGCTCAGTGTTGAAACAGTCACGTTAGCTATCGTACCACGGATATGGTTGGGTCCCAACAACGGCGCCAGTGTAAGAGTTCTGTAACCGCAACACAAAATGAGTTAGCCCAGGTACAGAACACTTACTTATTGTAACTCACAAGGACCTTAACAGGAGGACAGAGGACACTGACGGAGAGTGGGGGATGGATGGGATGGACTACTAGAATTGAAATAAATACATATCGAGGCAATCCTGGGTAGTCAGATAGTCTCACATAATTTGTAAGCAACAGCTACCGAGTCTGCAAACACCGTATTACCAGGTTACAACACTATGACCAATAGTTCGACGAATATAGATATTCGGAGCCAATAGTTTCTCAGTATACTTAAAAATAAATAGCCACATCTACAAACGGACAACAGAAACAAAACAAATTCCACTAGTTGCTGCCTAGCATAGCGGATAAAATCAGTCACTACGCTGCTGACATGGAAGTTACGTTCCAGTCCCCTAAGCACCTGTTAGGTAACATTACCTAATAAAATAATCTTCTCCATTTTCACATCTTTCTGAAGCAGTGAATCCTTGGGAAGTACTTGTGTTCTCCATATCCTTCTTTATTTTCTTTATTGAGAGACTGGAATAGCTAGCTGTTCCTAGAAACCTCCAAAGCACAGTTTTTAATGACAATTTTGCTTCCTTGTTTAGGTCTTCTGACCAAAATTTAATGGCATTTAATATAATCCAAAGTGCCTGATTGTGAAGAACATTTCCAGCACGAAGATGCGTAAGACTGCAGCGCTATGATATTAATAAAGAGATAACGTAAAAGTTCGAAGTATGCAATTCGGCTGGTGATAGACCACTGAGGTGACCACCTCTTCGGAGCAAGTCCGCAACTCCTGGTCTAGTGGCTAGTGTTGATGCCTCTGGTTCACGGGGTTCCGGATTCGATTCCCGGGCGGATCGGAGCTTTTCTTCGCCCAGGCAGTGAGTGTTTGTGTTGTCCTCATCATCTACATCTACATCTACATTTATACTACGCAAGCCGCCCAACGGTGTGTGACGGAGGGCACTTTACGTGCCATTGTCATTACCTCCCTTTCCTGTTCCAGTCGCGTATGGTTCGCGGGAAAAACGACTGCCGGAAAGTCTCCCTGCGCGCTCGAATCTCTCTAATTTTACAGTCGTGATGTCCTCGGGATGTATAAGTAGGGTGAAGCAATATATTCGATACATCATCCAGAAACGCACCCTCTCGAAATCTGGACAGCAAGCTACACCGCGATGCAGAGCGCCTCTCTTCCAGAGTCTGCCACTTGAGTTTGGTAAACATCTCCGTAACGCTATCACGCTTACCAAATAACCCTGTGATGAAACGCGCCGCTCTTCTTTGGATCTTCTCTGTCTCCTCTGTCAACACGACCTGATACGGATCCCACACTGATGAGCAATACTCCAGTATAGGTCGAACGAGTGTTTTGTAAGCCACCTCCTTTGTTGATGGACTACATTTTCTAAGGACTCTCCCAATGAATCTCAGCCTGACACCCGCCTTACCAACAATTAATTTTATATGATCATTCCACTTCAAATCGTTCCGTACGCATACTCCCAGATATTTTACAGAAGTAACTGCTACCAGTGTTTGTTCCGGTATCATATAATCGTACAATAAAGGATCCTTCTTTCTATGTATTCGCAATAAATTACATTTGTCTATGTTAGGGGTCAGCTGCCACTCCCTGCACCAAGTGCCTGACCGCTGCAGATGTTCCTGCATTTCGCTGCAATTTTCTAATGCTGCAACTTCTCTGTATACTACATCATCATCCGCGAAAAGCCGCATGGAACTTCCGACACTATCTACTGGGCTATTTATATATATTGTGAATGGTCCCATAACACTCCCCTTTGGCACGCCAGAGGTTACTTTAACGTCTGTAGACGTTCCATTCGGGAAGTGGCGAGACTGGAAATGGAAAGACGGGCAACTTTCACCGGAGCTGATGACCACGATGTTGAGCGTCCCACAAACCAACAGCAACATAATTGTAATCTTCGGAGCAATGGGAGGGAATCGCCCAGGGCTCGTGACTAAAATCCATTTCTGCACCGATGCCACGTTATCTTGCGCAGCTTCAGAATACCCACATATATGTATCGGTATTTCTTGATATCGAGTACTTTTCATTTTGATGCCGGTACTTTTTAGTCGATACTTTTCAATTAATAGTTTTACTCGTATCAGTGATTTACAGCAAGTATGGCATCGAATGGCCCTAGTAACGATTTATTATATTTTACGTTATTTGCCCAAAATTTTGGTCGTATAATTCAGTTCCAAACTTCCAGCAACTGACCGCAAGAACACCAACTGGCCAACGTGCGGCGTACCTGCGGGCGACGCGACAGTGAGTGTCCTAACAGATTTGCGACGCTTCGCCAACTGTAGTAACGTTTCATTCACAGTTCGTTCACTTGCATTCCCCTTGTTTTCACGATCTTTTTTCTTATTGTTCTTTAAAACAGTTTCATTGCAAAAATTATTGAATCAGAATTATTGAATCAGCAAACAGAAACGGCGTCTTCTGTAATGCA
Organism: Schistocerca piceifrons; assembly: GCF_021461385.2. Taxonomy (NCBI): domain Eukaryota; kingdom Metazoa; phylum Arthropoda; class Insecta; order Orthoptera; family Acrididae; genus Schistocerca; species Schistocerca piceifrons. Next base: position 89,191,639 of record NC_060141.1, read on the forward strand.
ATAAAGCCCGTGACATATCGATATCTTCGTTCACAAAAAGAAAAGTTCATGTAAACACTACGTCTACAAAAATTGAGTATTTCAGGCCTAAATATTTTTATTCCACTTATTTAATTTTCTTACATTTATTGAGTTTCGATCCCCCCCGAAGTGGGCGGGCTGGCAGCAGCTTAGCATGCCGCTCTTCTGCCTATAGTATTTGTTTTAAAAAGATGAAGATAATAAATAATAAAAACAGGCGATGAAATCGGAGACTTAAATGGTAACATGGCGGAAAAATCGTGGAACTTAAAACATAGAGAAGGGATGATGATGCTAATAAAATATATATGAAGCAGACAGGTAAAATAACAGACAGAAAAAACACGGCGACAGTCTGGTTTCTGTTCACAAGAGACATAAAATTCACACCCAGCGACAGCACGATTTCTGTTCGCAGGACATTGGAAAGATGAACAACACTTAACATTCACTTGAACACTGGGAGTGGGGAAAGGCAGAGGAGGGGAATGCAAAAGGACTCGGGGTGGGGGGGGGGGGGAGAAGGGGAGAAGGGAGGTAGGGAGAGGTTAGGCGGGGAGAAAACAGGATGGAAGAGGGGCAAGAGGGAGCCCAGGGAAAGGACAGAGGAAAGGAGCGTGGGTGAGGATCAGAGTTGATAGGAGGGATAAATGGAGGGAGAGAGGGCATCATCCGGGAGGGGGAGTTGATGGAAGCCACCTTGAGAAAGGAGATGAAGGCACTTATTTAAATATATGTTGAAGCTTTAACACAGTATTTTGTAACTTCTATTAAGTTTAATAAATATGTACCAGCAAATGTCTCTGATAATGATCTAACCTCTTTCCTTCATATACGAAGGCGTGCTGAAAAGTAATGCCTCTCAATTTTTTATTTTATTGTCAGTATCAGGCCAAGTATTACATGTCATGCAAATTACTCGGTCGACTTATCCGTTTCGCTGATACAAATTGCAACCTTCTGCCGCTAGATGGCTCCGAACTGTTGAGTGTGAGATGGCGGTGTGTACTGCAACTACGTCAGTGCGTAAGAAACAGCGTTGCTTTAATCGAGTTTCTGTCCGCAGAAAAATATGCCTCCGATTCAGATCCGAAGAAGAATGAAAGCTGTTGATGGTGATGCTTGTATCGACATGCGACCTCTATTTGTCCGTGCTCGTCATGAAGGAAACGTGGTGCTAACCTCAACGTGTGTGACAGGACTCACAGTCGATGACCGCGTACGGCTAACGACGAGACTCATCGGAATTGGGTTGATGAACTCATCAGAGAAAATCGTCGCGTAACGCAGGCACAGATCTCAGTGGTATACAACGAGAGCGTGTATAGGCCACCACTGTAGAACTCCGCTACAGGAAACCGTGTGCACGGTGGCTGCCGCGAGTGTTCATAAAACATAGGACATTGGACACCTCTCAGTAATTTCTTTTGCGTTTTGAACGTCAGAGTGATGGGTTTCCTAACAACATTTTGACAAGTGATGAAAGCTGTGTTCACCATTTTCACCCGGAAAACAAGAGATCATCAAAGGGATTGCGGCAGAAACGATCACCGACGCCTGAGAAGTTCAAGACCATGCCATCAGCGGGCACAGTCAAGCTAAATGTCTTCTGAGATGTTCAAGGTGCATTTACACTACTGGCCATGAAAATTGCTACAAAAGGAAGATGCCGTGCTACAGACGCGAAGTTCAACCAACAGGAAAAAGATGCTGTGATATGCAAATGATTAGCTTTTCAGAGCATTCACACAACGTTGGCGCCGATGGCGACACCTATAACGTGCTGACATGAGGAAAGTTTACAACCGATTTCTCATACACAAACAGCAGTTGACCGGCGTTGCCTGGTGAAACATTGTTGTGATGTCTCGTGTAAGGAGGAGAAATGCGCACCATCACGATTCCGACTTTGATAAAGGTCGGATTGTAGCCTATCGCGATTGCGGTTTATCGTATCGCGACATTGCTGCACGCGTTGATCGAGAACCAATGACTGTTAGCAGAATATGGAATCGGTGGGTTCAGGAGGGTAACACGGAACGCCGTGCTGGATCCCAACGGCCTCGTATCACTAGCAGTCAAGATGACAAGCATCTTATCCGCATGGCTCTAACGGATCGTGCAGCCACGTCTCGATCCCTGAGGCAACAGATGGGGACGTTTGCAAGACAACAACCATTTGCACGAACAGTTCGACGACGACTGCAGTAGTATGGACTATCAGCTCGGAGACCACGGCTGCGGTTGCCCTTGACACTGCATCACAGACAGGAGCGCCTGCGATGGTGTACTCAACGACGAACTTGGGTGCACGAATGGCAAAACATCATTTTTTCGGATGAACCCGGGTTCTGTTTACAGCATCATGATGGTAGCATCCGTGTTTGGCGACATCGCGGTGAACGCACATTGAAAGCGTGTATTCGTCATCGCCATACTGGCGTATCAAAAAATGGCTCTGAGCACTATGGGCCTTAACATCGGACGTCATCAGTCCCGTAGAACTTAGAACTACTTAAACCTAACTAACCTAAGGACATAACACACATCCATGCCCGAGGCAGGATTCGAACCTGCGACCGTAGCAGTCGCGCGGTTCCGGACTGAAGCGCCTAGAACCGCTCGGCCACCACGGCCGGCCATACTGGCGTATCACCCGGCGTGATGGTATGGGGTGCCATTGGTTACACGTCTCGGTCACCTCTTGTTCGCAATTACGGCACTTTGAACAGTGGACGTTATATTTCAGATGTGTTACGACCCGTGGCTCTACCCTTCATTCGATCCCTGTGAAACCCTACATTTCAGCAGGATAATGCACGACCGCATGTTGCATGTCCTGTACGGGTCTTTCTGGATACAGAAAATGTTCGACTGCTGCCCTGGCCAGCACATTCTCCAGATCTCTCACCAATTGAAAACGTCTGGTCAATGGTGGCCGAGCAACTGGCTCGTCACAATACGCCAGTCACTACTCTTGATGAACTGTGGTATCGTGTTGAAGCTGCATGGGCAGCTGTACCTGTACACGCCATCCAAGCTCTGTTTGAGTTAATGCCCAGGCGTTTCAAGGCCGTTATTACGGCCAGAGTTGGTTGTTCAGGGTACTGATTTCTCTGTATCTATGCACCCAAATTGCGTGAAAATGTCATCACATGTCAGTTCTAGTATAATATATTCGTCCAATGAATAATCGTTTATCATCTGCATTTCTTCTACGAGTAGCAATTTTAATGGCCAGTAGTGTATAATTCGCCACCATAAACACTCCCAGAACTGTGACTCCCACAGAAAACTGAACGGATGAATTTGAAGAGTTCGTCCTCACGTAGAGCACCCTCTGCTTCAGCGTGATAATGCGCTGCGACATCTGCAAAGATCCTGCGCATTGGATTTACTGTCATCGCTCAAGCATTTCCGACTTTGTTCAAATGTTCAAATGTGTGTGAAATCTTATGGGACTTAACTGCTAAGGTCATCAGTCCCTAAGCTTACACACTACTTAACCTAAATTATCCTAAGGACAAACACACACACCCATGCCCGAGCGAGGACTCGAACCTCCGCCGGGACCAACCGCACACTCCATGACTGCAGCGCCTAAGACAGCTCGGCTAATCCCGCGCGGCCGACTTTGTTCTGTTGTGGCGTAACAAGCTAGTTACGCCACACTGCGAAGGGAGCCGAAAGAAAGGCACGCGTACACACACGCCGACTGGCGTCAAGTCTGGAACAGGATAACTATTGAATGGTAGCAAGAAAAGTACGTAGCTGCTTTATAACTTTTATTCTTTGATGAATACAGCGTTCTTCTTGAGACATTTATACGATAACTCTCAAACTATGTAAGGCTAATGGCGCCTTGCTAGGTCGTAGCCATGGACTTAGCGGAAGGCTATTCTAACTGTCTCTCGGCAAATGAGAGCAAGGCTTCGTCCGTATTGTCGCTAGCAATGTCGTCCGTACAACTGGGGCGAGTGCTCTATCGTATATCGAGACCTGCCTTGTGGTGGCGCTAGGTCTGCGATCACACAGTGGCGACACGCGGGTCCGACATGTACTAAATGGACCGCGGCCGATTTAAGCTACCACCTAGCAAGTGTGGTGTCTGGCGGTGACACCACATGTTCCATCATATTTTCATCTGTATCCAAATCTTCCATTTTCGAGGACTTCATTTTGATAGTGATGTAGCGGTGCAAGCAGATGTGAGATTGTGGCTCTGTCAACAAAGCCAAACATTCTACAGCGACGGTATCGACAAACTTGGCTCTCGTTGGCAGAAATGTGTTCACCGCCAGGTTGACTATGTTGAGAAATAAGTATGTAGATGTGAAGATTAAATATGTAGAATGTTAATGAAGTTAATTTTATTTAAAAAGCTTTAAGAGTTTCCACATAAAACATTCGGTGGCATTACTTTTCAGCGCGCCCTCGTAGTATCTGTTTTATTCTTCTTTCTGGCGAGTGCCAGACGCGTCATTTTGGAGGCTGCAGAAAATAAGATATGTTATTGGAATTGTTAGTTCAATTTGTGTCGTCACAGTGTCTGAAGGTGTCAGATGACAGACGTTGTAAAGTTCAGATTCTTTACTTCATTTAGCAATGTGAGAATTACTCTGTTTTACACATCACTTCACTAATTAATTTTCTACGTACTAGAAAAATCTGCGAACAGCAGGGCGTCTGTAAAGAAGACATCGAAGCCAGCATCAACACAAACAGCTAATGGCTCTGAGCACTATGGGACTTAACATCTGTGGTCATCAGTCCCCTAGAACTTAGAACTACTTAAACCTAACTAACCTAAGGACATCACGCATATTCATGCCCGAGGCAGGATTCGAACCTGCGACCGTAGCGGTCACGCGGTTCCAGACTGAGGCGCCTAGAACCGCACGGCCATACCAGCCGGCCACAAACAGCCATCTGAAACTTAATATCGTAGCTTGTGGATACAGCTAGCTTCAGAATAATAGCTAACGTCCAGTCTGAGGACAAGTCGTTGAATATGCGGTATTGAAGAGGCCCAGCACACTGCCGAAAGTGAAAAATGGCGGTACTTTGAGGAACTGAATGACAAGCGAAATTAGGCGTAAGGTCTGTTTCAAAAATTTGAATTCTCTGGGAGATACTTCAAACGTGGAAAAGCTTATAAGAGAAAACTCCACTATAACAGCAAGGTAAACCTACAGGGTAATCAAGAAGTCAGTATAAATTTGAAAACTTAATAAACCACGGAATAATGTAGATAGAGAGGTAAAAGTAGACACACATGCTTGGAATGACATGGGGCTTTATTAGAACCAAAGAAAAAACAAAGCTCACAAAATGTCCGACGGATGGCGCTGGACACCAAAACTGCTACCGTGACTGAGAGGTACGCCGATATGTTACAGAGTCGCATCATCCCCAGCCTGGCTGATAAACACCTGCTGGAACGTACGATGTCTATGCAGGATGGCGCTCCACCGCCTATTGCTAGACGCGTGAAAGATCTCTTGCGCGCGTCGTTTGGTGATGATCGTGTGCTCAGCCGCCACTTTCGTCATGCTTGGCCTCCCATGTCCCCAGACCTCAGTCCGTGCGATTATTGGGTTTGGGGTTACCTGAAGTCGCAAGTGTATCGTGATCGACCGACATCTCTAGGGATGCTGAAAGACAACATCCGACGACAATGCCTTACCATAGCTCCGGACATGCTTTACAGTGCTGTTCACAACATTGTTCCTCGACTACAGCTATTGTTGAGGAATGATGGTGGAAATATTGAGCATTTACTGTAAAGAACTTCATCTTTGCTTTGTCTTACGTTGTTATGCTAATTATTGGTATTCTGATCAGATGAAGCGCGATCTGTCGGACATGTTTTAAACTTTTGTATTTTTTTGGTTCTAATAAAACCCCATGTCATTCAAAGCTTGTGTGTCAATTTGTACCTCTCTATCTACATTATTCCGTGATTTATTCAGTTTTCAAATTTATACTGACTTTTTGATCACTCGGTATTTACTTTGCGAGATAAGAGGAGAGTGAATGGATTCAGTAATGAAAATAAAAACTTTAACTTAATTGAAAGCTTGTATTATAATACGTAAAACTTATGAAAATTCACTATCTCCCTCTGTTATAAATACTGTAGATTTTAATGACAGAGATATAGGGATTGAAGCTAATAGAGCGTATCTAATCTCATCATTTTACCAAATATGTGGGAACTTAATTTCGGTTTATGAGTAGGATAAATTTCTTGCATCTCTACTCGTGAGTAAAGTGTCGGTATTCTCGTTCGATATCGTGCCCTAGTCACGTGATAGGAGGCTTTTCGCCGCTGTCGCTGATGGCGGGTGCGAACACTTGCTGCCGATTGCCCGCTGTTGGATGCGACGCGCACAGTGGCTGTCGATTGTGCTCTGGTGGACAGCGCGCGTCCTGCTCCTCCGGCGGCTTGCTCGGCCGGCACGTACGGCCTGCCACGTGCTGATTGGTCGCACCGCCCACGCCGCCCTGACAATGAGCAGAGGAACTGAAAAGCCCAGCACTGCGCTTGGGATTGAAGACTGCCACAGCATTTCCAATCGACAGTAAATCCTCCGCTTCTGCCTGAAACACGTTTAAGTAGAAATTACGCCCGACAGAGTTGCGTAGTTCCCATACATTTCGACTGGGAGGAAAATTAATGTTTAACGTCACGTCCGCTATAAAATCATTAGGGACGGAGCGCAAAATCGAAATCGAAATTCAGATGACCGAACGAGGAATTGAACCACCGCGCTTCCGAAGGCATGTCCGATGTACTAACGTTGCCACACCTGGCTCGGTATTTCAATAAGGCTGTCTCAGATGTCAAGACGGGTGCAATGATGATGTTGTGTACGCTTTTCCGAGCTTAAACATTTGCTATAGTGGTCAACAATGTATCTCACTGTTAGCAGTACACCAACCGCCGAATCTACATACATACAGAGTGTTACAAAAAGGTACGGCCAAACTTTCAGGAAACATTCCTCACACACAAATAAAGAAAAGATGTTATGTGGACATGTGTCTGCAAACGCTTAATTTCCATGTTAGAGCTCATTTTAGTTTCGTCATTATGTACTGTACTTCCTCGGTTCACTGCCAGTTGGCCCAATTGAAGGAAGGTAATGTTGACTTCGGTGCTTGTGTTGACACGCGACTCATTGCTCTACAGTACTAGCATCAAGCACATCAGTGCGTAGCATCAACAGGTTAGTGTTCATCACGAACGTGGTTTTGCAGTCAGTGCAATGTTTACAAATGCAGAGTTGGCAGATGCCCATTTGATGTATGGATTAGCTCGGGGCAATAGCCGTGGCGCGGTACGTTTGTATGGACACAGATTTCCAGAACGAAGGTGTCCCGACAGGAAGACGTTCGAAGCAATTTATGGCGTCTTAGGGAGCACTGAACATCCCAGCCTATGACTCGCGACTGGGGAAGAACGACGAGGACACCTGCAATGGACGAGGAAGTTCTTCGTGCAGTTGACGATAACCCTAATATCAGCGTCAGAGAAGTTACTGCTGTACAAGGTAACGTTGACCACGTCTCTGTATGGAGAGTACTACGGGAGAACCAGTTGTTACCATACCATGTACAGCGTGTGCAGGTACTATCAGCAGCTGATTGGCCTCCACGGGTACACTTCTGCGAATGGTTCATCCAACAATGTGTCAGTCCTCATTTCAGTGCAAATGTTCTCTTTACGGATGAGGCTTCATTCCAACGTGATCAAATTGTAAATTTTCACAACCGACATGTGTGGGCTGACGAGAATCCGCACGCAATTGTGCAATCACGTCATCAACACAGATTTTCTGTGAACGTTTGGGCAGGCATTGTTGGTGATGTCTTCATTGGGCCCCATGTTCTTCCACCTACGCTCAATGGAGCACGTCATTATGATTTCATACGGGATACTCTACCTGTGCTGCTAGAACATGTGCCTTTAGAAGTACGGCACAACATGTGGTTCATGCACGATGGAGCTCCTGCACATTTCAGTCGAAGTTTTCGTACACTTCTCAACAACAGATTCGGTGACCGATGGATTGGTAGAGGCGGACCAATTCCATGGCCTCCACGCTCTGCTGACCTCAACCCTCTTGACTTTCATTTATGGGGGCATTTGAAAGTTCTTGTCTACGCAACCCCGGTACCAAATGTAGAGACTCTTCGTGCTCGTATTGTGGACGGCAGTGATACAATACGCCATTCTCCAGGGCTGCATCAACGCATCAAGGATTCCATGTGACGGAGGGTGGATGCATGTATCCTCGCTAACGGAGGACATTTTGAACATTTCCTGTAACAAAGTGTTTGAAGTGACGCTGGTACGTTCTGTTGCTGTGTGTTTCCATTCCATGATTAATGTGATTTGAAGAGAAGTAATAAAATGAGCTCTAACATGGAAAGTAAGCGTTTCCGGACACATGTCCACATAACATATTTTCTTTCTTTGTGTGTGAGGAATGTTTCCCGAAAGTTTGGCCGTACCTTTTTGTAACACCCTGTATACATATACTGCAATCTGCTTGCATGTATAACAAGGCCTGTATGCCACATCGGTGTACCCTCCCTGCCCAACAGTGAAACTTTTTTTTTAATTCTACTGTATTGGCTCTTCGCGTAAGTTTTACTCAGCATAAGGCCGGCAGGTTGTATGGGTCAAGTAACACAAGAAAAGGTTTAAACCACTCCGTCGACCTCTGCGTCATTTGTAAGGCTATGTCTCTCAGTGGGTAAAAACGGAACCCTTATAACATCGCTTTGTTGTGCGTCTGTCTCTCCGACTCTTAAAAACCCTTTGTCTGATAAACGTATCCATTCGAAATTTATTTCACTTGCTAAGGTCTGTGGTCCCTGGGCGGTGTAAAAAATTGAAGCTCCTATGTCAATCAGGCAAAAGATACGGCCATTTATGTCACAAATCTTAACACTCGCAAACTTACTCATCAAAACCAATAGGGTGCTTCCCGTTGATCTAAAATGATGAGATTTGGCAATAAGTAAGGTTTCACGGTACAGGTAAAGGAAAAAATCCGAAAATAGTTCACTTGCAACTATATCACACGAAGAAATATTTCTTTTGGCATTTGCCGGCTAGGGCACTTTGGAATTCCCACTCACTGAATGGAGCATTGTACGATTCGGGGTGGCGCGTATGGAATGAAAGGCTCTGACATTGAAACCGCTCTTTCAGGGAGCGGAAGGCCAGCGGGGAATTCGTAGAAGTGGAGCTCTGAGCGTAATGCTCTGTAAGGAGTTTTACAATTGTGTCTTATTCAGTGCAGACTGCTCCATTCAGGGAAAGCCCAGGGACACTGTCTGATATCCATAGAGTCGTCTAATGTTGGTCCAAACCTGTGATGGAGAGGTACTGATGCCAATGGTGGGGACATACCGTTCCCAGCACTCCTGCTTCCTTCGGCGAATAAGGCGGCGGGCTTGGGCACGGATCCGTTTAAAGGTAATGAGGTGTTCCAGTGATGGGTGCTACTTATGACGTTGCGATCTCTAATCGCCTCAGCGATCTCCGGTGACCACCAAGGCACAGTCCTCCGCCGAGGGGACCCGGAAGAACAGGGAATTGCAGCTTCCGCTGCAGAAACGATGCCGGTGGTGATCGTGTGAATCACCACATCAATGGCGTCATGAGAAAGAGGCTCAATAGTGGCAATGGAGGCGAACAAATCCCAGTCAGTCTTATTCAAAGCCCATCTGGGGAGTGACGCTGCGGCAGTGACAGAAAGATTGGGAAGTGGTCACTACCCCACAAGTCGTCATGTACACTCCATTGGACAAATGGTAGAAAGCCAGGGCCTCAGACCGAAAGGTCGATGGCAGGGTATGTGGCATGTGCCACACTGAAATGTGTGGAGGCACCATTATTTAAGAGAGAAAGGTCGAGCTGTGCCAACACTTGCTCAACAACAGTGCCTCAGCCTGTTGCCTGTTGCTGGGAGTTAAAGTCGCCCAGTAACAGAAAAGGAGTCGGCAGTTGGGCTGTCAGCGCAGCCAATACACGCTGTTGGGACATCACCATAGCCGCGCGGGATTAGCCGAGCGGTCTCAAACGCTGCAGTCATGGACTGTACGGCTGATCCCGGCGGAGGTTCGAGTCCTCCCTTGGGCATGAGTGTGTGTGTGTTTGTTCTTAGGATAATTTAGGTTAAGTAGTGTGTAAGCTTAGGGACTGATGACCTTAGCAGTTAAGTCCCATAAGATTTCACACTCATTTGAACATTTTTTTGAACATCACCATACGGTGGAAGACAGAGACTGCAGACAGTAACAGCCGAAGGCGTCCACACCCAAACAGCGACAGCCCCTAAAGGTGTGTGAAGAGGTACACGCTCGCTGTAAAGAGAGTTAAGGACGTAGACGCAGACTCCACCAGATATCCTTGCATAAGCTGCTCGATTCTTATAATAACCCCGATAGCCACGGAGGGCGGGGGTTCGCAGCGCCAGAAACCAAGTTTCCTAGAGATCAATGCAGAAGAAAGGGTGAAGGCTGTAAGTTGTCAGCAAGGTGGTGGAAAAAACCGCTGCAGTTCCACTGGAGGATAACATGATCGTTAGGCTGGGAAGGCATGAAGCGCTCAAGGAGGCAGGTTATGCCTCAGGGTCATCTGCTGCCACCGATTGAGCACCTGTGCGACTGACATCCATTACGTCTGAGAGTTTAGCGAGATCTAAGTCCTCGGCGGACGCCAGAATCTCCACCTCATCCTCAGACGCAGAGTGTGTAGAGAGCGGTGGTATGCGTGCCACCGTAAGGTCTGGATCCTTGGGGGCCTTCTTCTTCTTTGGTTTCTCTCGCTGTTCCTTCGGTGGTTCTGACTAGAAAGGCTAGGTCAGTCTCAGGCACTGAGGAGGACTGTAAAGCCCTACGACGCCGATGGGGGTGGGGTTGTTGCTCCCGAAGGAGGAGACGCAGGAGCAACAGGGAGGGAAGTGCCCCCACCATCAAGAGGGCTCATGGATTCTGACGGCTCTGATCGCAGCAGTGGCATAGGTTTATGCCATATGCACAGCATGCTCTCGTATTTTCGCTTAACCTCAATGTAGGTCAGGCGGTCCAGGGTCTTGTATACCATTATCTTCCGTTCTTTCTGTAGAATCCTACAGTCCAGCGAGCAAGGGGGAATGGTGCTCTCCGCAGTTAACACAGATGGGAGGTGGGGCACGTGGAGTATTGGGATGCGAAGGACGTCCACAATCGTGATAAGTGACGCTGGAAGTACACCGGGAAGACATATGGCCAAACTTCCAGCATTAAAAATACCGCATCGGGGGAGGGATATATGGCATCACATCACAGCAGTAAACTATCACATTGACCTTTTCGGGTAATACGTCACCCTCGAAGGCCAAGATGAAGGCACTGGTGGCAATCTGATTATCCCCGAGACTCCGATGGACGCGCCGGACGAAGTGAACACCTCATCGTTCTAGGTTGGCGTGCAGTTCGTCGTCAGACTGCAAAAGAAGAGCCGGCCGAAGTGGCCGTGCGGTTAAAGGCGCTGCAGTCTGGAACCGCAAGACCGCTACGGTCGCAGGTTCGAATCCTGCCTCGGGCATGGATGTTTGTGATGTCCTTAGGTTAGTTAGGTTTAACTAGTTCTAAGTTCTAGGGGACTAATGACCTCAGCAGTTGAGTCCCATAGTGCTCAGAGCCATTTGAACCATTTTTTTGCAAAAGAAGATCCCTTGGATCATAAAGACCCTGAACCATATTCAAGCTGTTATGGGGCCTGGTGGAAACGGAAACATCCCCCCAGCTTGTCACGGGTGGGGAGCGCAAGTGACTGGGCAGAGGATTCTGTTTCGATCAAGACTGACCTAGAGCGCATTTTGGACAAGCCCTCCACCTCCGAAACTTGTCCTCTAAATGCTGTACGAAGAACTGAGGCTTCATCGTCATAAAAGACTCCCCATCAGCTCCCGTACATACAAGGTACCGGGGCAATTAGCTTCACTGCCATCCTTAGCCTTTCATTCCTCCTATGGTGTGGCCAGGGAGGGGAACGATTTGGTGTCGTACTTCTGCGCATTGAACTGAGCCCTCGAACGCTTAGAGACTGCTGGCGGCTTGCCACCAGCAAGAGAAGATGTGCCACGCTTCATTGCGTGTCATCCGCCCTGACGCCACCCACTCCAACCAAGAGCCCCTCCCCATAGGCGCCACCCAGCCGCAGCAAGGGCCACCTGGCAGGATGGCTATTGCCAGGAGTCCCAATGCCCCCGGGAGACAGGCATACGTGGCGAGTTAACGGCGCAGGCATCAGAAGAGCGATCCCTGTGTTGTCAGAGGACTACAACCAACAGGGTACATGGCGGCCCGACCGCAACGGACTGGCTACCGTGCTGGATATCAGGTGCAAAGAAGTCCATGGTCGTCGTCGGCGCAGAAAGCGACATTGCATATTGCATGGCGGTAACTGCACCCAGGATGTATCCTCGCCCAAGAGATGGAGAATGAGCGGGACTGCAATGCGACGACGAGAAAGGGGGCTAAAGATCTCAATGCACTATGGACACGATGCACCATGCAAGGCGCCCTTCCCCATTCGGGTCGCCCTTCAGGAAAACTCGGAAATATGGAGGTCAAACCCTACAGGGGACCATCACATAAAGGCTGAAACGTGTGAGACTCCTTTTAGTAGCCTTTTATAACAGGCAGTACAGAAGAGTGTTGTAGATAAGGTGAGTGGATTTGATTACTCATGAAAAGCTACTGTATGGAATTGAGAATAAAAGAAACGTATGCACGTGCTGACTATAAGAAGGGATCGGTTGACAGGACATATCGTGAGGCATCAAGGAATTGTCAACCTGGTAATGGAGGAATGTGTGTGGCGTAAAAATTGTAGAGAGAGAGACCAAGAGCTGAGTGTGTCATGCAGATTCACATGGATGTCGTCTGCCGTAGTTATGTATAGGTGAGTACACTGGCACAGGGCATAGTACTGTGGAGAGCTGCATCAGACCTCAGGACAACAAACACAACATCAACAACAAAAACATTTGTTTTACTCAATTTATTGTGGACTTGTTATTTTTTTAATAGATTTCTTATGTCTCTAGTTAATTTTCTGGAATATCCATTACTGTCCTTTACTATCGGTCGCTCATTTTTATTCTCAGTATCAAATATTTTCACAGAGTCCATAAAGTCTATGCAAGTATTCAAATTGCAAGTCTCTTCTCCATCACTTGTTGTAGAATAAATACGTTAGCTGCAGCTGACGTTGCAAAATAAATACGTTATCTGCAGCTGACCTTTCCTTTTTAAGTCCGCTATGTTTTTCTGGTAACATTATACCTAGTTTTTACGGAGTCTACAGGTGTTTGGCGTTTTTATTTCTGATTGCTTGGATGGAGATACGATGTACTGCCCGTAGCGGTTTGCCTATCAGCTCTCACTTGCCAATCTTCTGTTCCATGATCAGTGGTGACATCGACATTATTCTCCTACAGAAGGTGCTTACAGTAAATTGCCTGGATTTATGATTTAATTAATGAAGGGGACAGGCAGAAAACTACAGATCAATAGCAGAGAGTGAATTAAAAATAGACCAAGTATATTGATGACAAAAACACGATAAATTCAAGGTAGTCTTGTCACATATATTGAAATTTAACCAACAAAGAATTCTCGGTTACATGGCGAGCTACCTTCTTGCTGAGGACAAGAAAAAACATAGAAAAACATTAATAAAAAAAAGAAAAACGATAACTCGCTCAGTCCCTGGAGAGAGAGTGCGAATCGGAAAACGGAGATGAATTCTAGAAAATGAAAATCACGACAGAAACCTGTTAGCCATGAGGAATAACGTAACACGAACATGCGTATTACAGGGGCAGCACGACGAAGCTTGTCGTTTTACCGTCGACGACAACATAACGTCATTTGCTCTCGGCACAAACAGCGTGATTGCATGACAACCTCAACTGAAGTTTCCACGAGCTATCTACGGGAAAACATCTTAACTACAGTTGAGTGAGTTTACACAAGGTTGTTTCCAAATCGCCGGCCGCTGTGACCGAGCCGTTCTAGGCGCTGCTGCTACGGTAGCAGGTTCGAATTCTGCCTCGGGCATGGATGTATGTGATGTCCTTAGGTTAGTTAGGTTTCAGTAGTTCTAAGTCTAGGGGACTGATGACCTCAGATGTTAAGTCCCATAGTGCTTGGAGCCATTTGATTTGAGCTTCAAATAGATGTAAGCCAATACATGCACAATAAAATGGCGGAAACCTCTACCCTATGGCTAATAACGAAGTGCAGCCGACCAAGAACTGCAACTAAATGAGGCCGGGAGATGGTCTCTCCGTGCATTTGTAAACTAGGATGTAGCACAGCAGTGCGCGTTATCCGATACAAAAAGGTGAACTGTAGCCAACTCGACCGGGGTTGGCAGTAAAAATTGTTCTTAGCGCTTTCGGCTGTTGGAGAACCTCTGCCACCTGACGCCCAGATTGGGAAACCTGTGTAGTGGCGCCAGTTCCCCGAACGCTGGCAGAACTGGTGTCCCTACGTGACGGAGTGGCTGAAGCTTGAATTGGAAAGTAACGGCCCCATACTTCTACAGATTTTCACCTTATGCTGAATTTTCTCAATTAATTTATTGCTGAACCAGAAAAGTACTCCACGCCACCACAAATGGTCCTCTACTCGAGCAATCGGTTGTTGGTTTCAGTTGGCCGGCCGTAATTGCTCTTAGTGTGTGAATTATTCGATTAATTTCGTGGAATTTTTAATTGATCAATTTATAGTCCTGTCTCTGCTATCACTGAAATCGTGACTACCTGCGCAGTCTTATTCCGTGGTTGGAAACATGATTTTAATTCAATCAACGCCTCTTTCTTTGGTAGGAGACTGGCCTGGACAGCTGCTGACACTCCATCACGATCCAGAACGAAATTTTCACTTTGCAGCGGAGTGTGCGCTGATATGAAACTTGCTGGAAAATTAAAACTGTGTGCCAGTCCGAGACTCAAACTCGAAACCTTTGCCTTACGCCGGCAAGTGCTCTACAGACTGAGCTTCCCAAGCACGACTCAGGAACCGTCCTCACATCTTCAAATCCGTCAGTACCTCGTCTCCTACCTTCCAAACGTCACACAGTTTTAATCCGCCAGAAAGTTTCATATCAGCGCACACTCGGCTGCGGAATGAAAAGTTCATTCCGGAAACATCCTCCAGGCTGTGGCTAAGCCCCATCTCTGCAATATCCTTTCTTCCAGAGGCGCTAGTCTTGCAAGGTTCGCAGGAAAACTTCTGTGAAATCTGGAAGGTAGGAGACGAAGTAGTGGCGGAAGTAACGCTGTGAGAAGGGGTCGTGAGCTGTACTTGAATAGCTTAGATGCCGGCACGGTAGCTCAGCGTGTTCGGTCAGAGGGTTAGCTGCCCTTTGTAATAAATAAACTGAGTTAATAGATCAACGATGAACTTGAACAAGCGTCATGGGACGTCCGCCCCGAACAAATAGAACGAACAATAACGACCAAAATGAGATCAAAAAACAAAAAAAGGTGGTAGTGCATTTGCTCACGAAAGGCAAATGTCTCGAGTTAGAGTCTCGGTCCGGCCCACAGTTTCACTCGTTCACGTTTTTTATACGTCTCACATGTCTTCTGGTTGCAAGTTTAGACGACTTATACCTCCGTATCACGTTTGCAGCTTCATTTACCTTGTGTCACATGTCCTTTCCTTGTCTGCCGCCATAGATTTATTTTGAGTAACAGACTTCTATGTAGCGTCATGTCCCGATATCTTAACAATTCTACGTTGAGTTTATGTATTAGTTGCATTCCTGTTTTTAGTTTATTTCTTCTGTTTCTTTAAGCTGCTTTGGGATGGTGTCAAGACTTTCATCGTCTTACAGGCAAACTGGGGAGGTCACTAGGGTAATTAAGTCTTAACAAAGGAGCAGTCCGCCGAAGTGGCCGTGCGGTTAAAGGCGCTGCAATCTGGAACCGCAAGACCGCTACGGTCGCAGGTTCGAATCCTGCCTCGGGCATGGATGTTTGTGATGTCCTTAGGTTAGTTAGGTTTAACTAGTTCTACATTCTAGGGGACTAATGACCTCAGCAGTTGAGTCCCATAGTGCTCAGAGCCATTTGAACCATTTGAAAGATGCAGTGATACGCTACTGGCCATTAAAATTGCTACACCAAGAAGAAATGCAGATGATAAACGGGTATTCATTGGACAAATATATTATACTAGAACTGACATGTGATTACATTTTCACGCAATTTGGGTGCATAGATCCTGAGAAATCAGTACCCAGAACAACCACCTCTGCCCATGCAGCTTCAACACGATACCACAGTTCATCAAGAGTAGTGACTGGCGTATTGTGACAAGCCAGTTGCTCGGCCACCATTGACCAGACGTTTTCAGTTGGTGGGAGATCTGGAGAATGTGCTGGCCAGGGCAGCAGTCGAACATTTTCTGTATCCAGAGAGGCCTGTACAGGACGTGCAACATGCGATCGTGCATTATCCTGCTGAAATGTAGGGTTTCGCAGGGATCGAATGAAGGGTAGAGCCACGGGTCGTAACACATCTGAAATGTAACGTTCACTGTTCAAAGTGCCGTCAATGCGAACAAGAGGTGACCGAGACGTGTAACCAGTGGCACACCATACCATCACGCCAGGTGATACGCCAGTATGGCGATGACGAATACACGCTTCCAATGTGTGTTCACCGCGATGTCGCCAAACACTGATGCGACCATCATGATACTGTAAATAGAACTTGGATTCATCCGAAAAAATGACGTTTTGCCATTCGTGCACCCAGGTTCGTCGTTGAGTACACCATAGCAGGCGCTCGTGTCTGTGATGCAGTGTCAGGGGTAACCGCAGCCATGGTCTCCGATTTGATATTCCATGCTGCTGCAAACGTCGTCGAACTGTTCGTGCAGACGATTGTTGTGTTACAAATGTCCCCATCTGTTGACTCAGGGATCGAGGCGTGGCTGCACGATCCGTTAGAGCCGTGCGGATAAGATGCCTGACATCTCGACTGCTAGTGATACGAGGCCGTTGGGATCCAGCAAGGCGTTCCGTATTACCCTCCTGAATCCCACCGATTCCATATTCTGCTAACAGTCATTGGATCTCGGCCAAGGCGAACAGCAATGTCGCGATACGATAAACCGCAATCGCGATAGGCTACAATTCGACCTTTATCAAAGTCGGAAACGTGATGGTACACATTTCTCCTTCTTCCACGAGGCATCACAACAACGTTTTACCAGGCAACGCCGGTCAATACTGTTTGTGTATGAGAAATCGGTTGGAAACTTTCGACATGTCAGCACGTTGTAAGTGTCGCCACCGGCGCCAACCTTGTGTGAATGCTCTGAAAAGCTAATCATTTGCATAACACAGCATCTTCTTCCTGTCGGTTAAGTGTCACGTCTGTAGCACGTCATCTTCGTGGTGTAGCAATTTGAATGGCCAGTAGTGTATTTGTGACGCGTTCCGCACTCGTGTGGGTAAACTGATTTGAACCCGGCTCCTCTAGCCAGTGGCCTATCGACGATTCCCAGTCCTGACAGAAACAGTGGCAGGGCATGTTTGTTGTGACAGCCATTACGTCCGTCCAGGGAAACGCGGCGGCCACGAGCCTGTCGCCCGATTTCCACTTGTGCACGATCACTAATCAAACAAGTCGGGCGCGACCCGGAATCTAACAAGAGGCCCCACGAGGGCGCCCACGGCACCTGTTAGCGCGTCGGCCGCGTCATTACGGCGCCCACTGTGCGTCGCCGACGTTGCGCCGCCTGATCCTTGCGACCTCCTCAGAACCTCGTTTAAACTTGCCGCGCCGAACCGCAGTCATTATGTGGGCGCTCAGAAGAGGCTGGAGCCGGCAGCGAAATCGCTCCGATCCGCGTCCCTTCTGTTTCCCTCCTCCGTGCGCTGCTTGTCGGGCTTTCCTCCTCCCGCCTCTAACCTCTCACCCTTCACCCTCCGCCCGTCAGGCAGCTGCGGCGATTCGGCGCACTCGGAATTGCACCGCTCTATTTCCATTACCGACCACTAGAAGCGTCTGGAGCACTCTCGTATTGCATTACGTTTGCGCCAGGCGCCGGCGACTGGAGGGATAAAAACAGAAAAGGATAAAATTCCGAAAGTCGACCCAGCGCCTGCCGCTCTCGCCTGTCGCGATTTCCAGTTCACACATTTCCTTCCTCTCTCGTTTAGCTCTCTCTCTCTCTCTCTCTCTCTCTCTCTCTCTCTCTCTCTCTCTTCTCTATCGTACACGTGGTAAGTCCATTTGCGCTTGCCGTGGACGAAAGTCATCCACCTGCACTGCATATCTAATCTCCACGTCTTGTCATATTCTCGTCCAAGGCGACACATCGACAGATAAATCTTGATGCAATAATAATTTAGTGTGGCTTAATAGCATAGTGAAACACTTTCAATTGGACGCCGCTACAGAAACTTGAGTGTCGCTAATCTACCCCCAGTCATCCAACCGTGGTAAAGACACCTACAATTTAACGTTGACTCCAAACCACGTGTTGTTTCTGACTGACTTCACTCCCCCACCCCACTCGGCCTGCCCTCCCCCCTTCCTCCACCACTCGGACTCCAATGTTCCTCCTTGACCATCACGTCACGAAATTTAGTGTGAGAGCTTCAGCAATGACGGCTAAACGTAGGAAAGAGTAGTGCCGAAAATGAAGCAATAAAACGTACAAAGCTGTTTTCACGAACGATACAAATTATTATCTGTGTTTGTCGTATGGCAATGGTACAGTCTGGCAGACGTTTACCAGTTGGTGCCGGCCGGAGTGGCCGTGCGGTTCTAGGCGCTACAGTCTGGAACCGAGCGACCGCTACGGTCACAGGTTCGAATCCTGCCTCGGGCATGGATGTGTGCGATGTCCATAGGTTAGTTAGGTTTAATTAGTTCTAAGTTCTAGGGGACTGATGACCTCACAAGTTAAGTCGCATAGTGCTCAGTGCCATTTTACCAGTTGGTCGTTGGAGCTGGTGACGTACACCGTCGAGCTCCAGCACTTAGGGATTCGTTATGAGTCCTCTTGTACTGACATTAATATGAGCTGTTGGTTGCACCTCATGATTTTAACAAATGTCCAAAGCTGTGGCAAGCTACACCACGAAGCACCAGAACTTAGAGGTTCAGTACAATTTCTCTTGTACCGATATTAGTAGGAGCTGTTGGTTCTATCTCATGATTTTAACCAGTGTCCAGAGTGCCGTAGACAAAGACCCCCAGATTGATAATGTGATCTTTGACTTTCGGAAGGCATTCGATGCAGCTCCGAACTCGGTTCGTGAAAAAAATACGAGTTTACCGAGGACGGGGCCAGATTTGTGACAGAATTTAGGACATTCTAACAAATGATGAAATCGAAGGATGCAAGGGTAATGTCTAGAGTACTCCAAAAGAGTGCTATAGGGTCATTAGACTTTAAAGGATGTATAAATGATCTAGTGGATAACGTCAGAAGCTCAACGAGGCTGTTGTCTACAGGTAGGTCGCAACGTGAGAAGACTGCAGAGAAATGCAGGAAGACTTGCAAGGGATCGATGATCTGTTAAGAGATGGCTGTTGAGCAAAAGAGTGCTATGAGCAAAAGAGTGCTATAGGGTCATTAGACTTTAAAGGATGTATAAATGATCTAGTAGATAACGTCAGAAGCTCAACGAGGCTGTTGTCTACAGGTAGGTCGCAACGTGAGAAGACTGCAGAGAAATGCAGGAAGACTTGCAAGGGATCGATGATCTGTTAAGAGATGGCTGTTGAGCCTTCACGTAAACAAATGGAACACATTGTGGCTTAATAGGCAGAAGATTGATTATTGTTCGATTACGCTATTGGTGAAAAGCACTGGAAACAGTAGGAAAAGTTAATCTGTCGCCAATCCTAAGGTTGTTACGATCGTCATAGTGCTTTACTGATCATGGTCCTGTTGGAGGTTGTTATGCCGCTGCCTTCCTCCAACCTTTGAACTGACTTAACCAGGAATTTATATGGATATCTACGGCTTAACGTGAATTCGAAACCACGCTGCAGCTCGGCATTTTGCGCATCAGCGAATAATGCTAGAGGTGAAAGGAGTGGTAAGTGCCAGATAAAAATCTAAATATTGACCAGGTAACAAACCCGAGATTTTGGACTTTTAGTCTGACGTTTTACCACGTTTTTTCCGCTTATAACCCTTCCACTAGCTAACCTTATTTGCCTTCTCGGCTTGGCTTCTGTGGCTTTTATTTTCCTGAACGATGAAAGAAATTACCTGATGCAACTATTTCGTTTCATGAAGCAGCTTCTTTTTTATTTAAATTATACTTTTTATCCACTGTACATTAAATCAGCGTAAATTTCGTTTTGTGGTGTACAGCTTGGAAGATCGCTTCCGATTCCGACAGCTGTAGATCCTCAACCTCGCTTGTCCAGGATCATCATGGAAGTTGTTGATGGTTCTTTGTCCACATGGTTTTGCCCCTCTTCGTTACTACCCGCAGAAATTTTTCTCTTAGACTTTTCAGACGAAACTGTACGAGCAGACTCAGTTGTGTCCATTCTTGATTATTCCGTTGTTTCAGATGATGAATTCGCAAATGATTCCGCTTCTCATTTCAGGACTTGGCGCAGGAGCTACGCCCATTGCGTCACCCTGAAACACATCCAACGCGGACATTTCTGATCTGTTAGTCGTAAGCTGTGCGACAGCGACTGTAGTGTCTCTTTGACACTCGAGTCGTTTACTGTTTGTTGTCTCAACACACCTGCTGTCCCTGTAATCTTGAACTTTACTGCTAGCCTGGGCTTGACTGTCAGTAAATGGATCAGTGCTCCCCGTTCCTACAACGTTCTGATTCTTTCCACGCACGCCGAAACATGGAAATGGCCGTTCGTTTTCGACAGTTTGAAGATCACTAAAGTGTTCAGGATTATTATTTACAGTCTTGGTATCATTAACATCAGCTTAACATCAGCTGAATTACTTTCAGCTATTTGGGCACGATTTGCTATAGGTTCTCCGCTTGTTCCTACTATGAGATCAGAAAATATAGATTTCCATGAAGTTAGGTTGAGCTCAAGACGGTTGTTCGTTTGACATAGACTGTTTTATTACTTTGGAGAAACTTGTAATAGCCAAGATCGCATTCACTACTACTTATCCCTGATGAAAAGTTTCAACGATTAAGACTGTCATTGGCGGCCGCGGTGGTCTAGCGGTTCTAGGCGCTCAGTCCGGAACCGCGCGACTGCTAAGGTCGCAGGTTCGAATCCTGCCTCGGGCATGAATGTGTGTGATGTCCTTAGGTTAGTTAGGTTTAAGTAGTTCTAAGTTCTAGGGGACTGATGACCACAGATGTTACGTCCCATAGTGCTCAGAGCCATTTGAACCATTTTTAAGACTGTCATCGTCTGATCTTTAAGAGCTTGTTGTTATACCTCTTGTTCCCTTATGACGGGACGTATAACAATAAGTTTTTTGAAGATCAGAAGATGACAGTCTTAACTGTTGAAAGCGGTCACCAGGAATAAATAGTAGGAATTTGATCTTGGTTATTACAAGTTTGGCGAATTACAGTTTCACTTACCCTGAGTACCTGGCTATCCAGTTTTTTAGCGACGGGCCTTGGATTTTGAGAAAATCGATTTTTACGTTCATTGCGCGCTTTGTATACCTCTAACATTACCTATATTTCGAGTAAGTCAGCCTAGCGCAGGGGTAAGGGTTCACAGCTACCGCACTGGGGGTGCTGTGTTCGAATCCTGCTCGTGTACTTTTTTTTCAAAATCGACCGAATTTCTCAATTTTATTTCAAAGAATATCATCAAACAGTGTAAGCTGTGCGAAACCATAAAGATATATTCAGTTATTTATTTTTTTCAGATATTCATTCCGTTTGTGGTTCGCAGTTGGAGTTTCAAATGTTCGTACAACGGTCTCTTCTTGTATTACCTGAAATGGATCTCCGTCCATAATCGTCCCCTCTCCCGTGAATACCGTTAGCCGTAACGGGAACCCTAGCTCCTATGCTACTTAGGATACGAGCTGCATTTCTTTACTTACTCACCTAACTACAGCGTCAGTTGGTCGCAAAGTGTCTCTCGTGCCATGTGTTAGAAAAATTCTGTGAAATTAAAGAACCAAGTGTTTCTGCAGTAGTGTAGCCAGAAGAAGATCTACAAGTGGAGGAGATGAACGAAGACTCAAAAGGCGAAATCACGAATGTCATTAAATACTCCGAAAATCTATTGCGCGATTTGAATCTCGTAACGAATCCACCGCCTAGCGTGATCTCTGCCAATTCTGTTGCAACTGGCGATGAGATATGAATCGCAATACAGGAACTCTTGGCCGAAAGACAGATCATTATTGATGATGAATTGGTAGATTTCAACGAAGAAGATGAATTGGGAGAATATGATGCGAACCGCAAACGGAATGAATATTTGAAAAAATTAATAACTGAATATATCTTTATAATTTCGCACAGCTTACACTGTTTGTTGGCATTCTTTGAAATAAAATTGAAAAATTCGGTCGATTTTGAACAAAGAAAGTACACGAGCAGGACTCGAACACAGTACACCCACCGCGGTAGCCGTGAACCCTTACCGCTGCGCTACGTTGACCTGCGCGAAGTATATGTAATGTTACAGGTATACAAGCGCGCCCAATGAACTTCAAAATCGATTTTCCGAAAAACCAAAGCCCGTCGCTAATAATAATAATAATAATAATAATACCAGGTGCTCAGGGAAAGTGCCTCTACAACATATTTGAAGCGCATAAAAATCCGTGAATTACCGTATGGAGGGTCCCCTTGTAAGAACGTACATTCGAAAGAAGCGTTTAGCAAAATATTACGTCCTAGCACGTATGTCTCGCGAAAAGACCACTATGGAAAAAGTCCCAAAAATCAGAGATCATACGAAAGTTCACACACAGTCGTTTTTCTCACGCACTATTCGTGTATGGAACAGGAAGGGTGGGTGGAGGGTGGGGGGAGTGGGGGGAGGGGGCCACAATGTACCAGAAGTGCTTTCGCCTTCACACCGTAAGGTGGCTTGCGGTGTACGGTACCACATATTGATATGATTATGTTCAAATGTTCAAATGTGTGTGAAATCTTATGAGACTTAACTGCTAAGGTCATCAGTCCCTAATCTTACACACTACTTAACCTAAATTATCTTTGTATCATGGTTTTTCCACTTGAAACCTTTGTTCATTGTTTTTAATTAATTTCATGGACTAATTTCGATTTAATTTCTTTTGTTTTATCACCCTGTTTTTTCTGTCCACATTACCGCGTTCATTACATTTCTCATTTTGTTTGAATTTCGTTATACTTATCAACTCTTCTTGCATTTAAATCTTCATCTGTGTTATTTTGTCCAAAGTGCACTAAGTATTTATGTTTAAATGTTTGCACGACGATTACCATACAAAAAAAATGCGCATCTGGTAACGAAAAGCACATTTTTTGCACTACTGAACAATCAATATGAACAGATTATTAGGTCTTTTGTTTTTTGAACTCATAGCTCAGAATTTTCAAATAATTGAATATTATAACAGATACATATGATTAATTTCATATTCACAAAAATTGCTACTGCAAAAAGAATGATATAAGGAAAATGAAACAAATTAAAATATTTCTTATGGTGATTAAAATAACGTAACAAAGGAACGGAAATAAAAAATTACATTTAAACTAATTAACGACATAAAATGAGTGATTAAAATCATTTCAATACAGATTAAAAAATAAGAAAACTTTATTGCGTCTGATGTCATTCGAACCCACGATTTATTCGATATCAAGCTATTGCCTCATCCTCCTTTTTGTTGATCTCATTTTATTTCTGTTCGTTGCATTTATTCGAGGCGGATGTCCTGTGACAACCATTCAGGTTCGTCGTTGATCCACTCGCTTAGATTTTTGTATTACAGAGGGCAGCTAATTTTCTGACCGTGCCGGCAGCCATTACACCACCCAACCAAACCATGTAATTCGACTTTTTTAATGTAAAAAAATGAATGAGCTGTTATATTTTAAACTTCATATTTAGAAAAAACTCAAAAATGGTTCAAATTGCTCTGATCACTATGGGACTCAACTGCTGAGGTCATTAGTCCCCTAGAACTTAGAACTAGTTAAACCTAACTAACCTAAGGACATCACAAACATCCATGCCCGAGGCAGGATTCGAACCTGCGACCGTAGCGGTCTTGCGGTTCCAGACTGCAGCGCCTTTAACCGCACGGCCACTTCGGCCGGCCATAAATCTGAATAATAGCTTTATATTAACAGACGCCGTTGTGAAACACGAGCCGACGGTCTGACAAGCAGCGATCTCAGTCCAACGGGCCCCTCTGCCGGCAGGTACACAAGCCCAGATTCAACTGCTTAAGCAAGCGGCCACAAGACTTCTACCGTTATTATTTATTTATCGTTTGGCATAAACACTCCAACACGTATGATACATTTGACATTTAAATTACTCCAGAAAAGGAGATAAAAAAGCAAGAATATTGGGTTTACGTACATTAGTTACAGAATAGTGAAACACAGACATTACAATGAACAGCACAAGTGTGATGCAGTGGACTGCAAAATGACCAGTAAAAATAGCAAGTGAGGAGAGCTAATAAAAGGAACAGTAAGTTACACTTTAAAATAATCGACTGAATGGACATTACAGTCAGCAATAAAAAAAACATTAACACAGATAACATAAATTCAGTAATGAAAAGAACAATGAAATGAATAATAAATTTACGTTAATACAGTTAAGACGTGGGCAAGAAGTAGGATCACTATATACATTTAAAACAATCCAGCTAAGAGATGGCAGTATCATTCAGTTCACACAGATTTGTTTTCGGTCCTGCTTACGCTCTGATGTTGCATTCACTCACGTTATGTCAATTGTCCGACGCAGGACTCCACAATCATACTGAGGGCTTTGGGATTTGTCCCTTTTGGTCTGGCAGACTCCATGTGATGTTCGAATCCTGTTCAGAACTTTCCACTGTCTGCGGGGAAGTTCAGTTGCTCTTCCTGTGGCATCGGAAGTGAGCCAGTGAACCGTCACATTATCTGCGCTCTCGTCTGTCGGCCACTGCGCAGTGACGTTGGTGCTTGTGTCTAGTAGTTGCTCCTCTAATACTAATGGAGGTCGGCACCTTGTTGCAGGAAATCAGGCAGCCGATTCGCTGTTGGCTGTGGGTCACCTGCTAGAGTAGCACAGGTAACAGCCACACCTGCACAGGAATCTTGATTTTCAACTGTCCAGAATATGACATCGACCGTTACGTGACAGCCGAAGTGGTACAACGTACAGCAGAGAAGACCACCCCCAGGTCCCAGTAGATTAGTCGCCCTGAAGAGAACCAGTGCGAAAACGGTCGAACGTCGGCTAATAGTTATTTTTGGTGTTTCATATCCGTAGTTATGCCGCCTAGCACCCAAAAGAATTTTATTTAAATTGACACTGGCCACGGAGTTCTACGCACTTACATCAGAATGTCATCAACTTTCCCACTTTATTCCCCTAATAAAAATCGGATTTTTAATGCTCCACCTAGATCACGGGAGTCCAAATAGTGGTTCAATGCAAGTATCAATACGGCCAAAGAAAGCATCTATCACACGATCGGGAAAAGAAGTCCATAAAATTCTGTTTATTTAAAGTTACGATAAATAGAATATTTTTATTTGAAACTTCTGTCAGACGATGCTACGATGCTATTCTCTCATTGCTCCACCCTTTCTTCTCAGCGGTTATGTTCCAGATGATGTTAGAAATAGAGACCAAGCACAATGACAACGATGAGAGAACGCCTGAAACTGTTTGGTGAAATTTAAACCAGTGCCTAATCAGTAATCTTAATCCTGTCCCGTCAGATTACGACGGTACTGTCCATACTTCGGTCACGTCGTTCAAATCCACTCAACCGTAAATCGGCGAGCCCTTTAAGTGAAATGAGCAATTGCAATAATGAAAGTTTTACGTCATTTGTGTAAGGTTCCTAAAAGGAGTTAAATTGTCAGTAACTTTCTTTTTATTTCGGTTGCCTGGAAGCCATCTCTGCGCCTAATGCGAAAATGGGTTACAAATGAAGGCATTTGTCTTCACGAGAAAATTCGGGAGAGAGCAAAGAAATGAACGTCGCGTGCTTCGGTGAGCGGAGGTGTATAAATGGCTTTTTTATGCGTTGAATTGCGAAATCAGCTAACAGTCTGAAAGACGATGTAGCTATATCCGCTGCAAGAATGAAATTTTTCAAGCGGAATAAGACTGGTATTAGCGATCTCTATAAAGAGTAGCTACAGCGAAAGTTCTGCAGTTGAATACACAATTTTGCCGCCTGATTTAACGCACACAGCGGAGGCGAGGAAAACGTCAAGAACCGTCTAGGTGATCGCAGTTGGCGATGAAAGTGAAAATAATCCATAAGAAGAAACCAAGCACCTGGCGTGTCTTCCGTATGCAGGGCCGTCCACAGTCAGATTGGCCAAGATAATGGCGAAGTACAACATAAAAACCATTTTTCACGAATATGCCTCGATCAGTCGAAGACCGATCTTCAGAACATGTTGTGGGCATAAAAAATCGTCAGAAATTGTACTAAACGCTTTCTCCGAAAAATTATTTTGAGCAGTTAGTTGAGGAGCCCTCTATAAATGTAAATGATTGCGAAAACACGCTTTACCTCTTAGCTACAAATAACCCTGAACAAATAGAAAGCAACGTGATGGATACAGCGTTTAGTGACCATAAGGTTGTTATTCATCTACATCTACATCTACATTTATACTCCGCAAGCCACCCAACGGTGTGTGGCGGAGGGCACTTTACGTATTGCGAGACTGACCACCGTAATATCAAATCCACCAAAAGTAAACGCAAAATACATCTGTTTTTAAAACAAGAAACAGATAAAAATTCGATTAACGGCATCCTAAGACGCAATTCCTACTCCTTCCCAAGTAACTATGTACTGTAAATGTAGACACAATGTGGTTCAAAATCAGAGAAATAGTATCTGCTACAACTGGGAAATTTATACCGAATAAATTAATTAAGCCGCCCGGGGTGGCCGAGCGGTTCTAGGCGCTACAGTATGGAACCGCGCGACCGCTACGGTCGCAGGTTCGAATCCTGCCTCGGGCATGGATATGTGTGTTGTCCTTAGGTTAGTTAGGTTTAAGTAGTTCTAAGTTCTAGGGGACTGATGACCTCAGAAGTTAAGTCCCATAGTGCTCAGAGCCATTTGAACCATTAAATTAATAAAAGACGATATTGGTCCCCCATGCTACACAAAACAGGTCAGAACATTGCTGCAGAAGCAACGAAAAAACATTCCAAATTTAAAAGCACAAAACATCTCTAAGATAGACGATGTTTTACTCATCCTAGAAACTTAGTGCGGACTTCAATGCGAAGTGATTTTAACAGCTTCCACAACGGGACTTTGTCTCGAAATCTGACAGAAAATCCAAAGATATTCTGGTCGTATCTCAAGTACACCAGTGGCAAGACGTAATGAACGCCTTCACTGCGCGATGTCAATGGTAATATAACAGTTGGCTGCGCCACTAAAACGGAGTTATTAAACATAGTTTTCCGATATTCCTACACGTTAGAAAACCAAGTAAATACTTCCGAATTCGAATCAAGAATAGCTGTCAGCATGAGTAACTTGGAGGTAGATGCCATCGGATTAGCGAAACAGTTTAAATTACTCGATAAAAACAAGACTTCCGGTCCAGGTGATATACCAGTTAGGTTACTTTGAGAGTATGCTCCGTTCGAACATTAGATGACGGTCTTTTGACGCATAGTAAGCACGTATTCAGAAAATGTCGTTTTTGTGAAACACAACTAGATCTTTATTCTCACAAAGTAATGAGTGCTGTCGACAGGGAACGTCAAATTGACGCCGTTCCGCACAAGCGACTTCTAATTAAGTTGCGTGCCTATGCATTATCGCCTCAGTTGTGTGACACAGTATTCGTGATTTCCTATCAGAAAGGTCACAGTACATAGCAATCAACGGAAAACGTAAGTGATATCTGGCTTCCCCCAAGGAAGTGTTATAGGCTCTCTGCCGTTCCTGATCAACGAGGGTAATCCCAAAAGTTCTTTTTATAAGTACAGACCTCTGTTTGTGTGGCAGTTGGCCACACTGTTATGAAGAGTGCTTCACGCTCTGTGTATAACATGCGCGAGCCGCGCTGAGGCGTATAGTCTTGGCTTGGCAGCCGTTGAGAATGGAGCTCCCTTTGGATGTTACAGCAAAGTGCGAATTGCACGCAGTTATTCGTTTTTTGAACGCAAAGGGCTCTGCGCCGATTTAAATTCATCGCCAATTGACGGAAGTGCATGGTGAGTCGTGCATGGATGTCAAAAATGTTCTTAACTTCAAATGGTTCAAATGGCTCTGAGCACTATGGGACTTAACATCTGAGGTCATCAGTCCCCTATAACTTAGAGCTACTTAAACTTATCTAACCTAAGGACATTACACACATCCATGCCCGAGGCAGGATTCGAACCTGCGACCGTAGCAGTCGCGCGGTTCCGAACTGAAGCGCCTAGAACCGCTCGGTCACCGCGGCCGGCTTCCATAAGTGGTGTAGAGAGTTTGCGGCTGGTCGGACCGAAATTCATGACGAACAAACGAGCGGGGGACCGTCAGTTTTTGAGGAGACAGTATTGAAGGTTGAGCAAAGCATGCGTGAAGATCGGCGGATCACCCTGGATGTTCTCTGCACGTTGGTTCCTGAGGTTTCCCGAAGCACCGCTCACAGGATTTTAACGGAAACATTGAACTACCGGAAGGTGTGCGTAAGATGGGTGCCACGCATGCTGACAGGACCACATGCGGCAACGAGTTGATGCTTCCCGCGCCTTTCTTCACCGCCTTGCAGCCGAACAGGACAACTTTCTGGACTCAATTGTCACGGGTGACGAAACCTGGGCATACCACTTTACACCTGAGACCAAGCAACAATCACGCCAGTGGCGGCATCTTTCTTCGCCAAAGCCGCGGAAATTCAAACAAACACACTGCTGGTAAAGTCATGACAACCGTTTTTGGGGATCGGAAAGGGCTATTTTTGGTCGACTTTATGCCCATTGGGACCACAATTAACGCCGGCCGCTGTGGTCTAGCGGTTCTAGGCGCTCAGTCCGGAACCGCGCGACTGCTACGGTCGCTGGTTCGAATCCTGCCTCGGGCATGGATGTGTGTAATGTCCTTAGGTTAGTTAGGCTTAAGTAGTTCTAAGTTCTATGGGACTGATGACCACAGATGGTAAGTCACATAGCGCTCTGAGCCATTTGAACCATTTTTGAACCACAATTAACGCTGACAGGTACTGTGAGACTCTGAAAAAACTCAAACGGGCAATTCAGAACTAAGGAAGAGAAATGTTGAGCAAGGGCGTACACATTCTCCATGACAACGCTCGCCCACACATCGCTCGGCAAACCGTTGCTCTCCTGCAACAGTTTCAGTGGAACACAATCACTCACCCACCCTACAGTCCTGACTTGGCGCCCAGTGACTATCACCTGTTTCCTAAGTTAAAGGAACATTTGGCCGAAAAGCGATTCATCTCCGACGACGAGTTGAAAGAAGAGGTTCATAACTTTCTGAACAGCATGGCGGTGAGCTGGTATGACATGGGCATACAAAAACTGCCACAGAGTCTACAAAAATGCATCGACAGAAATGGTGACTACGTCGAAAAATAGCTAAATGTTCAAGCTGTAAACTGATGTGAACCATTGTAGAAATAAACAGGTCTTTGCACTTATAACAAAAAAATGGGAGACCTTACTTTAGGGATTACCATCGTACATAAACCATTTGGGAGACAATCTGAGCAGCCCACATTGACTGTTTTAAGATGAAGCTGCCATTTATCGTCTTTTAAAGCCATCAGAAGACCAAAAACAACCGCAAAATAATTTAGACAAGATATCAGTAGGGTCCAGAAAGTGTCGATTGACCCTAAATAATGAAAAGTGCGAGGTCATCCACATGAGTACTACAAGTAATCGGTCAAATTTCGGTTACACGAATTAACACAAATTTAAAGGTTGTCAATCAACTAAAGACCAAGGAATTACAATTACGAACGACTTAAATGTGAACGATCACATAAACAATGTTGTGGGAAGGCAAACCAAAGACTACGTTTTATTGGCAGGACACAGAAGATGCAGCAAATCCGCTGAAGAGACTGCCTCTGCTACGCCTGTCCATCCTCTGCTAGAGTATGAAAGGTAACCCTAGTGAGAACTCTATAAATGATTGAAAATGTTGGCATAATTTTAGCGCTCTAACAAAATTTAGTTTTTCCTCTCAGGGAACAGACATAAATTATGCTAAACAAGTTATCGTTTGAATACCATAAAGAACTAACAGGTGGTTTAAGACTACACTGGACAAGGATCCTGGGTGGCAGAGACAAGTTAACTAGTGGAGTGAGTCAAGTACTCTGGCCCTAAAAATGTGGATAACACAATCTGAATTGATCTGACGCTGAGCAGACTTTGACTGATCAAATCTACTGTAGTTTCTCTACATAGGTGCAGCTGAGAGCAAGTGGCGATTGAGATCTGTACGCCCTGGCAATGGCGGAGTGGCCATACGTTACCCTGTTTGCTTCGTTCGGCGATGTAACTTGCAGCTGACGAGCTGGGTGCGGCGAAGGTGAGACTTAGAGGCTGCTTCTGTGAATCGATCCCGGCCTCGAAAGAAATGCAAAAATCTCACAGTCTAGCTAACAGGCAGACAGATCGCAAATTGCTCTCTACCAGAGCCCTGAAATCACACCCATTCGGTACAGTAAGAACACCACAGGCTCCCCTGTCTAAACTACTAGCAAGTGAAGTCAGACTCAGGACAGGTCCCAAGCACCAACCATACATGCCAGAGCTTCGACCAGAAGGACTTCCAGACCAAAATATCGCACCCAAGTGCCTCGCACCTCTCCCAAAAAAAATTCCGTTTTCCTACAAAGCACACGAGCGACACTGCCTTCACCCCATCATGAGCCAATCTCAGGGCTCTAGAGGTGCTAAATCTCCCCTCCCACAAGACAGAACAAACTCATGTCGAACCAGGGCAAGAGTTAAGAAACCTGCATCTCTGGAAAAAAAGAAACTGTCAATTACTGGCTTTTTTTAAGTTTTTGCAGAGGGGAAAGATGCTTTTCTCCAAAGTCGTGTCGCTTCCCACAGCAACAAGATACAATCTTAAACATCTTTATCAAAATCGCCTTTGCCTTGGACTTTGTTAGTCCTAGCTATAAGGTGTAATAAATATTCAATCTATAAACGTTTCTCAGACACTGGAGTTCCTTATACAACTGGGGTGGCCAATAGAAGTGGTTCACAGGCCTATTTGCACTATTGGCAAACACGAAAACTTGAGAATTTTTTATTACGCATGGCTCTGCACACAATACCCAGTTTACGACTCCACTGTCTAGACACGTCCCTTCAGACCATCGCCCCGAGCCCAGGCTACTGCTGGTGCCATGGCAGGTATCGTGGCATTGTTCTGCTGGAGACCTGTTTCGATGAGGGGCTGCCCTGTCTGCGCTGTATGGCTATGGGCCTGTCCAGCAACATTTACTGAGGAATGGGTTCGCTGCCAATTGCTTTCAACTCCCAATATGCCCTTTCTACAAGCTAATAACCATAAAAATACCTCATGCTTTTAGCGTCCTACCAGGTTCCATCAACGTCTGCTCAGGCCATTAACTCTCTAGAGTCTCACTCAAGGTGTTTCAGTTTGTAATGAAACCTTTAATAATTTTCCATACGCGAAAAATAGGTGAGAGAGTAACTTGTCCTCTCTCAAGTACAGCAGTGCGATATGGGAGCCTTACCAGAGAGGATCGTTGGAGGACATCGACAAAGCCCAAAGACGGGCAGCTCATTTTGTATTATCGAGAAGTATGGAAGAGAATGTCAAGGATATGTTATGGGAGTTGGGGTGGCAATCACAAAAACAAAGGCGTTTTTCGTTCTGACGAGATATTTTCAAGAAATTTTAATCACTAGCTTTCTCCTCGGAATGTGAAAATATTTTATTGTTACCAGCTTACATACAGAGAAATGATCATCACAATAAAATAATAGAAATCGTCCTGCTATTCTCAACAATAAAAAATGTTTTTCCACATTGTGTAATGGGTGGTTGAGTCACTATATTTCCTGCGATATCATTAGCATTCATTGTTGTATATTACAATAGCATAATGTCATATATATGACATTACACTATTGTACAACCTATTCTAACTATAATTTCACTATCAGTCGACAGTCTAGAAACAGTAAAAAACTGAAAGAAATGTGATCTTAAGTGATCAAATGAGGTCATAAAATGAAGAAATAAAATAAGGCAGGAATAGAAACTTTAATTGGCTGGATTACATTTTATAACTCTACTTTGAAAATACTGAATGGTGTATTTCAATTACGGTGCAATACGAAATTCTGCATCACTCATTCTGCACGTGAAACTACACTCATGCTAATAAATTGAGGATAATGCTTGATACATGGTGCAACAACGCTCTGGTGGGAGGTTTGCAGGTTTAAATCACCTCGGGGTATGACCATGCAGTGCATTTGACCTGCGTTCGTTGCACGGTGGTGCCGGCAACAGTCAACATACGCAGAGGTGTGTTGGTGTATGTCAGAGTACGGGGCAGCGAGTAAGTGTGCAGACGCTTTCAGACGTGCTAATGGTGACTGTGTGTTGAAAAGGGGTCAAAGAACACATACTGATGACATTATGATGGGTGGAATACAAGGGCGACTGGAGGCTGGTCTAACAAAGCAGGTCGTAGCATAGGCTCTCCGTGTGCCACAAAGTGTGATCTCAAGATTATGGCAATGATTCCATCAGACAAGAAACGTGTCCAGGCGCTACAGTACGGGACGTCCACAGTGTGCAACACCACAAGAAGACCGATATCTCACCATGAGTGCCCCCAGACGGCCACGGAGCACTGCAGGTAGCCTTGCTCGGGACGTTACCGCATCCACTGGAACAGTTGTCTCCAGACACACAGTCTACAGGCGACTGAACAGACATATTTTGTTCGCCCGGAGACCTGCAAGGTGCATTCCACTGACCACTGGTCACAGGGGAGCCCGGAAAGCCTGGTGTCAAGAACACAGTACTAGTTCATTGGAAAAGTGGTCCCAAGTTATGTTCACGGACGAGTCCAGGTATAGTCTGAACAGTTATTATAGCCGGATTTTCATCTGGCTTGAAACAGGAACCAGATACCAACTCCTTAATGCCCTTGAAAGGGACCAGTATGGAGGTCGTGGTTTGATGGTGCGGGGTGGGATTATGATTGGTGCAGGTACACCCCTGCATGTCTTTGACAGAGGAACTGTAACAGGTCAGGTGTATCGGGACGTCATTTTGCATCAGTATCTTCGCCTTTTCAGGGGTGCAGTGGGTCCCACCTTCCTCCTGGTGGATGATAACGCACGGCCCCACCGAGCTGCCATCGTGGAGTAGTGCCTTGAAACAGAAGATATCAGGCGAATGGAGTGGCCTGCCTGTTCTCCAGACCTAAACGCCATCGAGCACGCCTGGGATGCTCTCGGTCGACGTATCGCTCCACGTCTTCAAACTCCTAGGACACTTCAGGAGCTCTGACAGGCACTGCTACAAGAATGGGAGGCTTTACCCCAGCAGCTGCTCGACCACCTGATCCAGAGTATGCCAACCCGTTGTGCGGTCTGTGTACGTGTGTATGGTGATCATATCCCATATTGATGTCGAGGTACATGCGCAGGAAACAGTGGTGTTTTGTAGCACATGTGTTTCGTGACGGTTTTCTCAACGTATCACCAATATCGCGGACCTACAGATCTGTGTAGTGTGTGTTCCCTACGTGCGTATGATATTAGCGCCAGTTTTGTGTAGCGCCACACTCTGCAATTATCCTTAATTTGTGAACATGAGTGTAGTATTATCCAAAATATTTTATTGTCATTACGACGTGTCTAGAGTCCGAAGGGGTAACGTTGCAGACATTTTCAATCCCGCGGAGATTCGAGAACGCCAGTACTGAATATCATAGCTCGTTTGCCTCGAAACGCGTCGATTTTAAGGTGCTTGCTATGACTATGTCACTACAGCGACTTCACTTCCACTTGCAGTGGATAATTCGAAAAGGCAGACCTTTAAGTGAGAGTCGTACCTTATTTCCGGAACGAATCCTTCGCTCTGATCTTTAGTGTAGGCAGTAATGAAGCTTCGGTTCAACTCCGGGTAGCTCAATCGTCACGAGTAAGATGCGGCTTTATAAATTCCGAGAATGGAAGAGCCGCCCAGAAGCGGCTCTTGGGAAACTGTAAAGCATTGCTGTATCTGGTTCGCGGCACCACTTAGCGATAATTGCACAGAAGCGCGTTCGTACAACGTGGTTACCAATGCAGGAGAACCGTCCTAAGTACTCAGATCAGAAACCGCTGGAAGTGAAATGGCAGATCACTGACTGCTCGAGGCATTAGCGGAGACTGCGTGCGAAGTGCAAAGGAGCAAGTCGAGCGCTCGAAGTTTGAACGTTGTTGGGGTTGGCTCATAAGACTTCCTATGGGGGGAGTCGTAGAGCCGGAGACTCACGTAGAAAAGCAAATACCACTGCCGTTAATTCTCAAAGAGGCAAATCATGCACCCCTTTCCAGTAGGAGATAATTCATTCAGACAGAGCTGGCTGTCAACGAATTAAATTACCACAATTTACAGACGGTAAGTAAACCACCCACCGCTGACGTTTATCTGTTCAACGATACGTTTCTAGGATGCTGCACCCTCATCTCGAGTTGCACAATAGTGTCAGACAACCGCCACCCCACAACATGGTTCTTTAAAAGTGGAACTCCCACACAAAACCGCTTCAAATGTCTGATTACTTAGCAAATGAGTTGATCTTTTAAACATTTGACGTTAACGGTATAAAACATCTATTGAGAATGAAAATATGGTCCAAGTAGGCTGTATACTTTCAATTATCTGTTAAATTGGTCACTTTAAACCGTGGGTCATTTTCAAGTACATATCTTAAGCTGCCAGCTTAAATTAGCCAATTGTATGCATGATAAAAAGAAAACAGCCTACTTGGACCATGTTTTCAGGACTATGCTTTCGTAATCAAAACACTTTGAGGCTGTGGATTCCCACAAAAACAAAATTTTAAAACATTTGTAGTTGAAGACGCAAAACCTTGCTCATGCTGGTTTTATTAGTTTCGGGCTATTCGCTCATATTTTAATGAAAAAGTCATAATCAAAACGCTAGATGCCGAAGTTTTCATAGTATGAGCAACGAACTTATAGTACGCGACAGACTTTTATTTTCATTATTTTGAGGGACTGTAAGGGAGAAAGAAGTTTAGGGAAGACTTGAAATTATTTTAAAGTTTGTCGGAAGTCACTGAGTGAATATAGTCTGTGTAATTTGCACGCTGAGAGTTAAGCTGCCTCGAGAGACACACACAGCTCTTAACTTCAAAACTGGACTAATTGTGTTAAACCTTTAACGTATAATTACTCTTCATAACGAGTAAAGAAACTAGTTTTTTTTAATTCGGTCAATAATTATATGAAATACTAAAAATCGAAGTTTTGTTTCTCCCGGAAGCCATTTATAGGCACGCTGCAACTGGGATTGAATGAGTTATCTGTTTAGTAGCAGAATACTGAAGAGCTGTTGCACACTTGCTGCTTAATGTCGCTATGAAAGCTAATACAAGTAGTTGCTATTCATGGTATATGGTGTAATTACATGATCTACAACAAATTTTTTTTTACTTGCAAAACGTAACAGAAATTATTTCCAAAATGACACAGACATACAAATACATATTTAAAAAATCACCTTACTTCACTTGTTGACACCAGAAAATAATTTACTTGTCGGTAAGCATGCGACAGCATGCATACCTAATACGCTCCAAAACTCCGCGCAGAAAAACGGTATTTTCCAGTGTTCATACCTGGGGTTCCATTGGTGATAAAATGTAGGATCAAGTGTTTTAGATATACCTTGGGCTAGGGACTATTTGTATAGCCAACAGAAGGATCGTATAAGCGTCACTTTCCTACAGTATATTGTCAAATTATGGATATTCCACATTTCCTCCCGCTTAGGCAAATGGAGCAAATCGGTTGATTCTGCTTGCATTTGATGTGGTCTACAATGAGCTTATGGCACTTATTGAGGCACCAATAGTTCACGGGGTGTTTCTTAAATTTTAACTGCATGTTATTTAGGCTTTTATCTGGAAGAGCAATCTCCCGGTTTTCCAAAATCTTTATCCGCTATCGAGAAACACACCAAAAACTTGTTTTTTGAGTACCAAAACCCAGCCGCGGATTCCGAATCGGCTACGCACAACAAATGGGTGTAATTTTTACGATGTATTCCTGAGATCCCGATCCTGAACGAAGTGATGTACCAACTGTCTCACTGTAACTTCCGCAGCACCTTTAAAAATTTTCCCAAAAAATTTGGCGTGCGAGATGGTACCGAAAATTTCATTCATAGTCTTTTAAATAAACAGGAACATGTTCGTATTTTTTGTCCTGCAGTAGGAGCACTTTTCCGCTGGTTTAATATATGATTGAAGTTAATGATGCACAGACAACACACATCAGAAAGTTTCAACAGTTATTCTGAGGCGAATGATATTATTATGGACAGAGTACACGTTGAATTACGTATTTTTATTAATGTGACCAGTTTCGGCCATCTTGAGATCCAAAATATGGAGAGGATGATAGCTATCACTGGCGACAAAACTGTTGTCTTACAGAGGACGTTTTGGCGATAAGGATCTCCGTTTTTGACTCTTCTTCCAATTTTAAAGTCCTTGCTGACATACGCATTCTTCAATACAGCAGCATAGCAGGAGTTGCCATTGCATATTTTATTGAGAGAGAGTCAAAAGCTTCGTCAGAATCCTGGAAAAACTGGACATTATACTCATCATCCCGGTCTGTTATCTCTTTCATGGGTTTCATATGATCCACTGCACTATAGCCACTTCTGAGGACAGCTATCAGTATAGTATAGAAAAAGT
Organism: Schistocerca piceifrons; assembly: GCF_021461385.2. NCBI lineage: Eukaryota > Metazoa > Arthropoda > Insecta > Orthoptera > Acrididae > Schistocerca > Schistocerca piceifrons. The sequence goes on from NC_060141.1 coordinate 89,228,855, forward strand.
TTTAATACAGTAGTAATAATTCCTTTACATCATTGCTTAGTTCGTCTCTTTAGTGTAGCTGACAGGAAACTGAAATTCAGAAAACGCCATGTGAAAAGCATTTGTCCGGAAATTTGAAGAAGAGCATGTGTCCTGTATATTGAAGATTTATAATAGTAAAACATCTTATAACTTCATAAGTTCTACGACGACGTAATTTACAGGATATAAAATCGAAATGTGCACCCGGCATTATCAGTACTTAACGTAGCACTACGATTTTGAATTCAGGTCTGCAGGCTATAAACATGCAAGCGAATAAATAGCTTCTTAATTTAGTCGTTCACAACTATGGAAAGCCAGTCTTGTGATGGGACTCAGGCACAAATATCCTCGTGACTATTTCGTAGTGACGGCAGATACCGAGTGCTGCACTGCACACCCTAAATTTCCAGTTTTCCCAAAGTGACTATGTCAGTACCAGCCACAGACTCACTAAAATGAAAATACTTATTATAGCACTCACAGTTAAACTAGTGTTAAGAATCTGGATATGAATTACACATGCCCATTAAGTATCACAAAGGTGCAATGACCAAGCAATAGAATCAAATGATTACTTTTGTCACAGAGTCCAATCAAATAGAGCTCAGAGATCGCTTGGAAATAAAGCCGCAACTAAGAGAGTTAAATGACCACTTAGACGCTAAATCCAACCTAAGAATGCTATATGATTAGTTAGACGCAAAGTCCAGTACTAACACTTGCCAGTGGTGAAAGCTAAATGGTCAATCGATTGTTTTCTGATGACCATATCTCCGCTGCTCGCCAGAGCCAGAGGTACATGCCTGAAGTGGAGTGTAACCAGCAGTGGCTCAACAACTGGCTGGCTGACTTGCAGCTATTGGTCCTCCTGAATACTGAATGGGTGGAAAGTTACTGTGTCTCGCTCACTTACAGACTCGTGATCAGCGTAGGGAAATAGTACAGCGACTTTAGCGCCACTAGTGGCTACATTGGTGCCGCCGATCTGCGTGGAGGCGTCCTCAAGCCAGCCCGTAGACATGTTATTAACATGCTGTTGACCCCTGTCAGCTAGGCAACCTAGAAGACCTGGCTGTGTTGCTGTACTCCCTAAGCCGCTGACTCTTTTTTTTACCTAGTCAATGAAGTTTCCTTACTCGACTTCTAGTGGCTTGCCGCTTGTACCTGAGGACTCACTAACCGTATTGAATCTGTTGTTGCAAACAAGTGTGGTCAGCCTATGAATGGGCGCCTTATGCAAGCTGGAAACTTTTCTGCAAGCCCGACCAAGTAGACTAACTCTCAGGCGAGCAACTGAGAATGTTCCTGTCTTGAAAAGAGCTTGCCATTTCCTGGAATTAGTTTTCATGCCACTTTCTTCTCCAAACGTTAGCTGAGAATAAGGAAAATTGTTTATGTAAAAATACACTACTGGCCATTAAAATTGCTACACCACGAAGATGACGTGCCACAGAAGCAAAATTTCACCGACTGGAAGAAGATGCTGTGATATGCAAATGATTAGCTTTTCAGAGCATTCACACAAGGTTGGCGCCGGTGGCGACACCTACAACGTGCTGACATGAGGAAAGTTTCCAACCGATTTCCCATACACAAACAACAGTTGACCGGCTTTGCCTGGTGAAACGTTGTTGTGATGCCTCGTGTAAGGACCAGAAATGCGTACCATCACGTTTCCGACTTTGATAAAGGTCGAATTGTAGGCTATCACGATTGCAGTTTACCGTATCGCGAGATTGCTGCTCGCGTTGGTCGAGATCCAATGACTGTTAGCACAATATGGAATCGGTGGGTTCAGGAGGGTAACACGGAACGCCGTGCTGGATCCCAACGGCCTCGATTCACTAGCAGTCGAGATGACAGGCATCTTATCCGCATGGCTGTAATGGATCGTGCAGCCACGTCTCGTTCCCTGAGTCCACAGATAGGAACGATTACGAGACAACAACCATCTGCACGAACAGTTCGATGACGTTTGCAGCAGCATGGACTATCAGTTCGGAGAACATGGCTGCGGTTACCCTTGACGCTGCATCACAGACAGGAGCGCCTGCGATGGTGTACTCAACGACGAACCTGGGTGCACGGATGGTAAAACGTAATTTTTTCGGATGAATCCAGGTTCAGTTTACAGCATCATGATGGTCGCATCCGTGTTTGGTGACATCGCGGTGAAAGCACATTGGAAGCGTGTAGTCGTTATCGCTATACTGTCGTATCACCCGGCGTGACGGTATGGGGTGCCATTGGTTACACGTCTCGGTCACCTCTTGTTCGCATTGACGGCACTTTGAACAGTGGACGTTACATTTCAGATGTGTTACGACCTGTGGCTCTACCCTTCATTCGATCCCTGCAAAACCCTACATTTCAGGAGGATAATGCACGACCGCATCTTGCAGGTCCTGTACGGGCCTTTCTGGATACAGAAAATGTTCGACTGCTGCCGTGGCCAGCACATTCTCCAAATCTCACACCATTTGAAATGTCTGGTCAATGGTGGCAGAGCAACTGGCTCGTCACAATACGCCAGTCACTACTCTTGATGAACTGTGGTATCGTGTTGAAGCTGCATAGGCAGCTGTACCTGTATACGCCATCCAAGCTCTGTTTGTCTCAATGCCCAGGCGCATCAAGGCCGTTATTGCGGCCAGAGGTGGTTGTTCTGGGTACTGATTTCTCAGGATCTATGCACCCAAATTGTGTGAAAATGTAATCACGTGTCAGTTCTAGTATAATATATTTGTCCAATGAATACCCGTTTATCACCTGCATTTCTTCTTGGTGTAGCACTTTTAATGGCCAGCAGTGTAAATTAGTTTTAGTAAAACGTTCATGAAGAGGTCATTCCTCATTTTATCCTCCTCCCGCACCCCTTCCTCGGATCTACACGTATTGTGAACGAGAGTAATTACAGCACTGTGAAACTTTCTCTATTGCAAACGCTCTGTAAATAAGTTTCCAATTTCCTTTTGTATTATTTTACTTCCATGCCGTACCACTTTGATTTAAGAGAGCAGTGGACATCATTCGCGACAGAACAAAGTTAGACTCGTATGAGAGCGAATTCCCGAAGCGCCACTTAGAATTTTCCGCTCTTTTCCGTGGAGTAGACAGACGGGGCCAGAACGAGTCGCGAGCGCCCAGAAGGCACGGCCCGGGTGGCCGGTTCTTCTGCCCGCTTCCGCTAAACTGCAACCAGCGTTGAGGCAAATTGCCGCCCTCCCGTCTCCCTCCCACTCCTTCTGCTGCCTGCCGCGCTGTGGTCTTTCTTTTCCCCTCCCCCCCCCCCCCTCTCTGTCCTACCCCTGCCCTTTCGAGTTCGTCCTCCAGGTGCACGGCGATGTTCCCTGCCCTTAGCGCTGAGCTCGGAATTTGCGACGGCCGGAAAATTGTCCCCGTAGCACAGCGGTCGAATGTGCCTCCAAGCAGCAACCAAAAAAGTTTCTCTTTCTGGAAGCACCGCAGGAGGCCCCGTAACCGTAGACTGGGAGAGCTCCGGGACATTTCTCTAAACTCACTGTCGAGTTCTCAGGCTCCATAAAGCGACTAAACGGTTACTTCAGTCTCTAGCCTCACATTCACAACTTCTCAGGTTCATGTAACGATTAGCAGGTAGTAGCTTACAATTATATCTACTACATCTATACTCTGCTTCAAGACTGCTTGTGTCGCAGCCATATGTTATTCGACACTTTCTTTGAGCTGTCAAGGCTGTACGCCTGGTTGACTAGGAAGGAGTTGAAGTTTGTGATGTCTGAAGATGGGTGTAATCCCGAAACGCGTAACATGTTCTAATAAAAGAGTCAATTGAACATCTCACGACTTTATTGCGATTGTACAGCATTGGTTGCCAATTAATAACATAAAAATGATCGCAGGCCTCAAACGAGATTTTATGTCCTCTATATCACTCTGCAAATCATTTCGAGAATATATATTGTACCATTTGTTTACCCTTATTTTCATTCCATTCTTGGATGTGGTGTGCATCTCTGTACTGACTGTTACTAACTTAATTTAACCTGTATTATTTGTTCGGGATAAGTGTGTGGGGTTCTGAAGAATATTTGTAGTTCCAAGAAGACGATTCTAGTGGTTTTCTAAGCAGGTTGTCAAGCAATGTACCGGGTCTTTCTTCGAATGTTCAACAATAAAGGTGTAAGCCTCAGGCTCGTTCCTCAACTTCAGATTAACGCAAATATCTATCTTCAAACCTGCCTTGAATTAATTACCATCTTCTATACAACGTCATGCCCGTGATATCATAAAGTAACGCTGTCTGACTGCACCTTCTATAAAGAATAGAACAAGAGAAGTAGTCGAATAGTTTCTTTTGCATAATACACTGAAGTGCCAAAGAAACTGGTATAGGCTTGCGTTTTCAAGTACAGAGATATGTTAACAGGCAGAGTACGGCACCGCGGTCGGCAACGCCTGCAAACAACAACAAGTGTCTGAAGCAGTTGTTAGATCGGTTACTGCTGCTACACTTGCAGGTTATCAATATTTAAGTGAGTTTTAACGTGGCATTACAGTCGGCGGACGAAGGATGGGACACAGCATCTTCGAGGTAGAGATAAAGTGGGGATTTTCCCGTACAACCCTTTCACGAGCGTACCGTGAATATCAGGAATCCAGTAAAACATCAAATCTCCGACATCGCTGCTGCCGAATAAAGATCCTGCCGGAGGGATCAAGGACGACTGAAGAGAACTGTTCAATAGAAGTGCAATCATTCCGCAAATTGCTGCAGATTTCAATACTGGGCCACCAACAAGTTCAGCGTGCGAAACATTCAATGAAACGTCACCGATAATGGCTTTCGGATCCGAAGGCCCACATGTATGGTCTTGATGACTGCATGAAATAAAGCCTTGCGCCTAGCCTGAGCCCGTAAAGACCGCCATTGGACTGTTGTTGACTGGAAACATGTTGCCTGGTCTATCTAGACTCGTTTCAAATTGTATCGAGCGGATAGATGTGTATGGGTATGGAGACAACCTCATAAATCCATGGACCCTGGATGTCAGCAGGGGAATGTTCAAGCTGGTGGAGGCTATGTAAAGTTGCCTGGTTGGACTAGTCTCGTTTCAGATTTCATCGAGCGGATGAACGTGTACGGGTATGGAAACAACCTCATGAATCCATGGATCCTGCATGTCAGCAGGGTCTGTTCAAGCTGGTAGAGGCTCTGTAATGGTATGGTGCGTGTGCAGTTGGAGTTATACGAGACCTCTGATACGTGTAGATACGACTCTGACAAGTGACACGTACTTAAGAATTCTGTCTGATCACCTGAAGCCATTCATGTCCATTGTGAATTCTGACGGACTTGGGCAATTTCAGCAGGACAATGCGACACCCTACACGTCCAGAATTGCTACAGAGCGGCTCCAGGAACACTCGTCTGAGTTTAAACACGTCCGCTGGCCACCAGACTTTGCAGGCATGAACATTATTGAGCGTGTCTGGGTTGCCTTGCGAAGTGCTGTTCAGTAGAGATCTCCACTCTCGTATTGTTACGGATTTATGGAGAGTCCTGCAGGATTCATGGTGTCAGTTCCCTCCAGCACTAATTCGAACGTTAGTCTAGTCCACGTCACGTCGCGTTGCGGCGCTTCTGCGTGCTCACGGGGGCCGTGCACAATAATTGGGCAGGTGTACCAGTTTATTTGGCTCTTCAGCGTATAAAAATAATGATCATAAGTGGCCCCTTGCCTGTATGAAGTGCCACTCACTGTGCAACTTCAATTACTGTCTTACCTTCTTACCTGTAAAAACGTGCAGGAAAATAGACGGAACGAGGCACCCACCACAATTTTGAAATGTATATGGTGAGTGCCATACAGTTCAAGAAAATTGGCATTTCTGCTGCAGGCAGAATATTTACGCCATTGCCTGAGAGAAATCGATGGCTGGTTGCAGAGTTCAACACAATCACAAAGAAATGTGAATTTGAAAATAGTGACAAGCGATTTATTAATTAGAAAATATGTAACTGCATTTAAAGCTTGATACACACTTTATCCATACGTGAAACAAGTGGTCTAATGAATCACTAATATTTAAACAAAAAGAATTCTGTGCGCGCTGGAAGGTACTATAAGCAACTCACTAAACAGGAATGGGATTAATGTAAATGCCATAGTAGTCGGCTGGACTACTATAAAACCCAATTCTGTGCCGGGCTTTGAAATTGCACATCTCACCTAACGACGAATGCATCGACCAACAGAGAAAAGTATTCACCGAAGTTCTGAAAATACTGCAAAATCCAGTACCCCAAGCCTTGATATACGAATCAGAAAATAGGTACACTTTTATAGCAAAAGTTCTGAGATTGTGCAACAGATTCAGACTCCAATTCTACTTAAAATTACTCAACCACGACAGCGTCTTACCCACCAGCTCAGCCAATCTCCCGCGTCCTAGTAGGACCTTCCTTGTGCAATCTAACTAAGCGTTCCCAGAGAACCGTGCGGTACCATCGCGTCTCATTGTCCGACGTAACTGCTCCTCCAAAGTGATCCCACACAGACACCTACTGAGTGTGTCAAAGCCAGTCATGCTACAGAAATCGATTACTCGCTACAGAATATATGTTTGTTATTTAGAACACGCGGAAGAAAGTGGTATCGAAAATTGTTTTGTGATAGACAAATTTCACAGCTCTGTAACATGTAACATTTCTATTACACTCCCTCGTCAGTCAACTGACCGCCCCCCCCCCCCCCCCCCCCGGGCAGCTGAGTGGTCTGCGCGACAGAATGTCAATGCTAAGGGCCCGGGTTCGATTGCCGGCTGGGTCGAAGACATTCTTCGCTCAGGGACTGGGCGTTGTGTTGTCCTAATCATCATCATCTCATCCGCATCGACGCGTAAGTCGCCAAAGTGGCGTCAAATCGAAAGAGTTGCACCCGGAGAACGGACTACCAGACGGGAGACCCTAGTCACACGACAGTCAGTCAACTAAGAATGTGAACTTTGCAACATCCTTCTTTGTATACGGTCAATGTACCCCGCTAGCCCAACATGTATTTATCTTTTTATCTGATTTTTTTCCCACCACCTTTAAACTGGTTTGATGTAACTCGCAACAGCTTTCTCTCCTATGTCCGCATTCGAGCCGACGATTGTTAAAATGCGCTTCCGGCCATTCAGATTTCGAATTTGCCTGATTTCCTTCCCTTGAGAGGGCACAGCCGATTTCCTTCCACATCCCTGGAACAACCAGAGCCTGTGATCGGTCTCTGATAACCTCGATATCGAGGAGGCATTAAACCTTAATCTTCTTTCATTCCTCTCATCTGTCAACCTCTTCATCACGGAGTAGCACCTACATCAACTGTCCTCAATTATTTGATAAAATGTTCTAATCACTATCTTCCTTCACAGTTTTTACCCTCTACAGATCCATCTAGTACCATTCCCTGATGTCTCAGCACATGTCCTATATAGTCAGTGTCTTCCACATAATCCTTTCCTGCCGATACCGTGGAGCACCTCCTCCTCCTCGTTTCGTATCTTATCAAACATCTTAATTTTGTGGATATTTTGTAGTAACTGTTAAAAGCGTCATCCACCGCTCACTAAAGGGTCAGGCTGTGCCTCAATAGAAGTAAGGGATGGTCGCTAATAGTCGAGTAGTAACAGATTGCATTATTTCGCGTACCCGAAATTTGGAGTCGGTTTATACAAACAGATGTTCTGAATTTATACCAGGTGCCACCTCTCCAGTTTTTCAGAGGCGTTAGGCCATTGATGAGTTGGGCATACTGCAGAGTCGAACAACAGAAGTGGCTGCAAAAGGTTTCAAAAAATGTGGAGTCAATCCTTGTGAACCATGGTTTTTACCTCATGGAGTTTCCTCTTCAGCAATCTGCAGCATACTCTGATAAGACCTCAATAGCTACAGCAGGGCCATTGTCCACCGCACTTACTGGAATGGAAAAAGCAGATTCTACTCTGAAATCAGCTCACCTCCTCTGCTTCCACCAAGAGCAGGTAATGCAGCAATGTTTGTCACCTCCTTTTAAAAAGGCTTTGTAGCAGTCCCTGGGTAAAGGGAAAAAGAAATTAAGTATCAAGAACACAGGAAAGACATAACTTTCAGGAGGTTCATGTGATACATCTGATAGACATTCAACATAATGAGGCAACAAAATAAAGTTATTAGTAAGAAAGAACCAAAGAATCGCGAAGCAGCAGGATCACATTGAGCAAGACACCGATTCAAGGGTTGGTGAAACAATGATGAAAGACTCATCATCTGAATATGAAGAGAACGAAGACTGTATTTAGCACGGCCAACTGTGATCAACTGATACTTACACACATCAAAAAAGTTTTGCATCACCTCGGTTCCTAGAGTCCCGGAACCTGTACAGAAAATTGGAACAGAGATCAACACAAACATTATTACCGCCTTTTTTATTGTTAATGAAAACCACACATCGCATGTTGTACCACATAGAGCGAGACCTTCAGAGGTGGTGGTCCAGACTGCTGTACACACCGGCACCTTTAATACCCAGTAGTATGTCCTCTTGCATTGAGGCATACCTGTATTCGTCGTGGCATAATACCCAAAAGTTCATCAAGACACTTTTGGTCCAGATTGTCCCACTCCTCCTCGGCGATTCAGCGTAGATCTCTCAGAGTGGTTTTTTGGCTCACGTCGTCCATAAACAGCCCTTTTCAATCTATCCCAGGCATGTTCGATGGTCGTTCCAGTCGAGCGGTGTCGTTACCCTGAAGGAAGCCATTCACACGATGTGCACGATATGGACGGGAATTGTCATTCATGAAGACGAATTCCTCGCCAATATGCTGCCGACGTGGTTGCACTATCGGTCAGAGAATGGCATTCACGTATCGTACAGCCATTACGGTGCATGTCATCGACAGATTCTGTCTCTCTGTATATCCTCCATGTCCGAACAACATCGCTTTGGTTCACTCCGAGACGCCTGTACACTTCCATTGTTGAGAGTCCTTCCTGGCACAAAGTAACAAATCAGACGCAATCGAACCGCGCTATTGACCGTCTAGTCACGGTTGAACTACAGACAACACGAGCCGTGTACCTACTTCCTGGTGGAATGACTGAGAGCCACCACGGGAATCGATGGATCGGCCGAGGTGGCCCGTGGCTGTCGACTCAGGTCTCCGGACCTCACGTGCCTAGATTTCTTCCCCTGGGGCATATGAAGCAGCTTGTGTATGAAACCGTTGTGGGAATAGAGGAAAACCTCTTCTTTAGGATCGCCGTGGCTGCTGGTACTATTGCGAATACGCCGGGATCTTCGAACGGACACGACAGTGAATGATCCGACGCTGTACAGCGTCCATGCAGTCCAATGGTCGCGCCTTCGACCAGTTCCTTGAATTCCACTGCTGTAATTAGCTTGAGAAACTACCTTCTGTGTAAACGGTCCTGAGCATCAGAAACTGCCGTCAGGGACCATCCATAATTACCATAACTAAATGTATATAGTATATTTGTGCCGGCCAGTGTGGCGGAGCGTTTCTAGGCGCTTCAGTCTGGAACCGCGCGACCGCTACGGTCGCAGGTTCGAATCCTGCCTCGGGCATGGATGTGTGTGATATCCTTAAGTTCGTTAGGTTTAAGTAGTTCTAAGTTCTAGGGGACTGATGACCTCAAATGTTAAGTCCCATAGTGCTCAGAGCCATTTGAACCATTTGTATAAGCAGACAGATGGAGTTCATAAATTCCGGCGTGGGAGGGGAGGGGGGATGTTTGAATAAGACATTAGACAATTAATCTCTTCAAACCTTTAATCAGCAGAAGGAGCGTTGATTGCCCTACATAATTTCTACTGTGAATTTTGGCTGGGGCTGTGTTTTTCGGCAAACTCACCTTCTACTCCACACCTCTCTCTGTCTGATGTCGATGAAACCTAAAAATCCATGTTACATATTCTTTGGCGTTTCTAGGTAAACATGGAAAACACGCAGTTCGAAGACGCATTTCTTAGCAACAATACGCATTTTCTTTTGCATTGTTGCATGGCCAGTCAATGCGAAGACGTAACAAACAAAACAACAAACGCAGAACATACTTCTTATACATTCGTTGCGTTGGATCAAATGGCATAACGAGGGTAGCTCCATCTAGTAGCGGAAAACGAAACGCAAGTGTCACTGTAAAGCGGAGAGGTACGTCGTACGGAACAGCACCTCAACACATTTACAGCACCCTGATTATTTCTTTCCTTGCATGCCTATCACCTTTCCATTAGGGCTGCTATTGAAACAGCTATATATCGATATTTTTCCAGAAAGTATCGATGTACATCGGCAATAATTTTTCCACTGATATATCGATTTCAAAATGGCAATATCGAGTGCCTTTATTATTATTTTATATTACTTTTTGACAACTTTAGGTAACTATTCGAAGTTGTTGTTCCACAAAATTTCGGGCGAACTGCCGGATGTTTACAACTTCTTGCCACAATATTTCGGCGCAGAGTCTTCTGGCCATCTTCAGGTGATACGGGCGAAAACTCCCTGTGCTCTGGTATTTAAGGTCCCTCCGGCACATGCGTTGTGGATTCACTTGGCGTTGCGCTTGCGCTACTTGAGCGCGTTCGATTCTGCTGCGCCGTCGCCCTACGTGGTGAAAACTCGCCGCAGGAAGACAATCGAACTGATATCGATGAGGCGAGTTTTCACCATGGAGGGCGCACGCCGCAGCAGAATCGAAGGCGCTCAAGTAGCGCAAGCGCAACGCCAAGTGAATCCACAACGCATGTGCCGGAGGGACCTTAAATACCAGAGCACAGGGACTTTTCGCCAGTATCACCTGAAGATGGCCAGAAGACTCTGCGCCGAAATATTGTGGCAGGAAGTTGCAAACATCCGGCAGTTCGCCCGAAATTTTGTGGAACAATATGTACGCTGGGAAAGTTTTAAATCTCACATTTGAAGTTGTTCTTTCGAAGTTGTTGTAGAACGTAGTTTTACTTTCGCTGTGTGAAGGAGTGTTACAACTTTTTGAGCTTTCATCGTGCCCAGTCTTTCACTTTTGAGAGTGTGAAGCAAGTATTTGCAGCACAAAAGAAGGAGTCAGATTGCACTGGGGGGGGGGGGGGGGGGGGGGGCTGGCAGTGTGAATGGAATAACAAGATTTCCGATGTGAACAAACAGCACACCAGCAGCACTAAAAAACAATTTTTACCGCAACTAGTGTGCTATTTCTTCACATCGACGTTCTTCAAAACCAGTTGCTGAAAATGAAGCTAACGTAATTGGCGCTCGGCGCAACCAACAGAAACTGCAACGTTTAGCTTCAGGATGCAATTTTGACAATACAACTGCCAGATCACTGGCGTTGAGAAAAACGAGAAAACCAGGGAAGTCGACATGAAGTGTTTCGGACAAATCCTAACGACGGACCCATCGGACACCTTTTTATTGTATCACTTACAAGCAGTTACCATTGTTAGCAACGTCGTTATCGCCAAGCGTAAACGTGCATTCTTTTCCTTTCGATTCTTGCTCTAAGAGGGATAGGCAGGCTGCCAGCTTGTTGATGTACAGAGTATTTGTGTGTGTGAAATCTTACGGGATTTAACTGCTAAGGTCATCATTCCGTAAGCTTACACACTACTTATTCTAAAGTATCCTAAGGACAAAAACACACACCCATGCGCGAGGGAGGACTCGAACCTCCACCGGGACCAGCCGCACATACCATGACTGCAGCGCCCCAGACCGCTCGGCTAATCCCGCGCGGCGTACAGAGTATTTAACAGTAAATCAATACTTAAATAGACAGCTCTATAGCCGCAAAGGGTAGATGCGCTGTCTCGGGCGCCTTGCCACGGTTCGCCTCCCTCGAGCGTGTGTGTGTATGTTGTCCTTAGCCTAAGATTAAGAAGTGTGTAAGCCTAGGGACCGATAACCTCAGCGGATTGGTCCCATAGGAATTTACCACAAATTTACAAAAAAAAAAAAAAAAAAAAAAAAAAAAAAAAAAAAAAAAAAAAAAAAAAAAGAAAGAAAAATCTGTAAAATTGGTAGTATATTTTCAATGTGCAGCCGATATTTTTATATGCAAGTACTTCGATATATTTTCTATCGATATTTCCATATATCGACACGCTTTTAGACGCAACGAGAGCCAATAGTGATTTTCTTTCAATTATCGATGCATCAGATCCCGATATTTTTAAAAATATCTACAATGTGCAGCCGATATTTTTATATGCAGGTACTTCGATATATTTTGCATCGATATGTCGATATATCGACATGCTTTTAGTTGCATGGAGAGCCAATAGTGATATTTCTTTTAAATATCGATGCATCGGATTCCCGATATTTTTAAAAATATCAACAGCCCTACTTTCCGTTTTAATGCCCTTCAGTTCTTACCCTTCTTTTTCTTCTTCTCCCCTCTCCCTCTTCCCTTTGTTCTTTTTTCCCCTTCTTCATTCTTTTCCCCTACCATAAAATGTGTCTATACGGAGATCGTGCACAGAGTTCGGGCCTCGCCTGGCAAACACGAGTCACACCACTGCATGTTCTTGTCTTCTACCTTCTGCTGACGCGGTAACAACAGAATTAACGAGTTCTCGTGGCATCGGGTCACGTCCCAATAATCTGGACTCCCCTGCTGTAAGACGGTCTACGGAAGCGCTCTGCTCAGCACATCTCTCACGATCCCTGGTTCTTAGTCCTAGACCAGTTGTACCCTCGCTAGACCCCCTGTTGCTTGGCTCCTGCTGAGGTGCGGTATTGCGCTGCCGTCTACTCTCCCCCCTCCTAGCTGGTTTCCCTCCCTCCCCCTCCCCCCCACCACCACCTTCGGCTCGTGTCGTGTTAACGAGGCCTGCCGACGCTCCAGTGGGTGCCTCTCCTCGCACGCGCCGCGCCTGATTCCGCCCTAAGCCAATTACGGCGCCGCGGGCAAGGCAAGATAAGCCGGCCGATACTCCAATTACCCGTTATGGCATTTTACAGACGCGTTACGAATTAATTAATTTAGACTGCGCCAATTTTCACCCAATTACACCGCCGTATAATGGCTGTATTAAAAGGTGATCCTCCAACTCTGTTCTTCGCTGGCTCCCTACTTCTGAATGTGTGTGTGTGTGTAGTCAACGACGACTACACGAAGGAAACGCAACTGTTATGCTTATCAACAGCCAAACGCGTTTTAATGTTTAATGGCTGACGTCAAAAACGGCTATCGTCTTCCCCGTGTACCCATTTCTGTTACTGCCCTCGGTGCTGTAATAATCAAGTGTGTTCCAGAATGTTTATACTTAAAAATGCTGCGAGTAATAAGAACACGTAATATGCTTCGCACTTGAAACTACATGTTATTGCACATCTCTGCTTTAAATTATACTCATAAAAAGAGCAGGTGAGAATAGTATATCACGATATATTAGCATTTTCTCTACGCAATGTACAGATGGCTTGCACTATTACCAGGTACATATTTTTTGCAACGTACTAAACTAGTCTGACTGCTTACCTTCGTTTTTGTTATGTCCTACATAATTGACACGCAGAACTTAAACCGAAAAAATATTTATTGACAATAATGGTGAATGAGCACAGTTCTGAGCCTTTAGCTAAATATTAACAACACAAAAAACTGCATCTCGAAGTGTCTTCCAGAACTAATCAGTTAACACCATAGAAATGAAATAAATCTTCATAAAATTTCCTGTGGCAAGAAGAGTTATTCATTAACAGTAGTAAACAACACAGTGTTACGAAAGTCAATAATTGGAAAGCAAATAATCAGCTCCCTTGCTGGACGATATAGATCGTAGAACAAAAGTTAAAGTTCCGACAAGCCACTGTGGATGACAATAAGTCCACGCCGATCGCAAGTAATGGAAGCGTTAATCTTCCTAGCTACAGTCACTGAAACGACGACAAACTCCAGACGCGCCCAGCTGCTTAGATGCTTATCCCAGGGGAGGGGGGGGGGGGGGGGGGGGGGGGGAGAGTTCAAATGGTTCAAATGGCTCTGAGCACTATGGGACTTATTAACTGCTGTGGTCATCAGCCCCCTAGAACTTAGAACTACTTAAACCTAACTAACCTAAGGACATCACACACATCCATGCCCGAGGCAGGATTCGAACCTGCGACTGTAGCAGTCCCGGGTTTCTGTCAGTCAACATGAAACGTCCCCTTTGAACAATTATACAAGACTGTGCTTATACTGACACATAATATTTTTCTAGCGCAACGCAATCTGACTTTCAGAAATCCCTACAAAAGAATGGCCCTGACTAACATTAACCTATACCTTTCACAAATCACTTACCTCACCAAAAATCTTCGTTACTCGAACTACTGCAATACAGCGAGCACCACTACTGCCAGCTAAATAAAAGATTCAAACTACGGAAGGCACTAACTACTGATAGGCACAGTTAGCAAATGAAAGATTTTAATAGAGAACAAACAATGTAATTACCTTAATAGTCATAATATATATAGCAGTTCATGACAAATTACAAAACTCTGCCGTCTCTCTCCCCACATCCATCACTGCTGGCAGCTCACCTCCAACTGCGCAATGCTACACGCTGTTCACAGCCAGCTGCCTAACACTACAATGGCGAGTATTACAACAATGCAAACTAGACACAGACTGCACACAGCACAGCCAGTGATTTTTATACAGAAGTGGCGTTACCAATAAAAAAAACCTAAACAGCCTGTACTGTAACGTATTGTTGTGCTACGGAAAAGGCTGTCTCATTGTAGCTATACCACAAAAGTTACTACTAAAACATCTTTTACTTTCCAGAATAATTCAGAAAAACTGTACAGATATAAAACAGATACACCGCAAAAGCAACAATGTAAATTGTGTCACACATTAGTAGCGTCGTGATAAAATCGTGTAGCTGTCACATAAACTAACCACTGTGTCATCTGGTATCTCACTGAAAGTACTTTAAATCCAGAATGTATTTTCAAGTAAACCAAAATGTTGCATGAAAATCTCATTAGCAGTGCCAGTATATGTTCTAAGTATGTGAGCCTTATAGTCGTTACGTGATCGTGCAACTAACAAGCAAGAATGTACAAATAATAACACTGTGTCGTCTGTTCACTATAACAATGCATTCGTAATTCCTGTTGAAATAAGTTCTCTTGGTTCTTGACTGGATATTTAACTTCAAACGTTGTTGCATGTTAACAGTTTCTTAAGTCTGACAAAGCATACTAGTAATGTAAAGTGAAAAGTTGTATGACAAAGACAAAGTTAAAAAGCAGATTATCTTTCAATAAACGGTTTTACATGTGAAATGTGGTGTAAACCTTTACTCTTCCTAGTGCACAGAGTTTCAACTTGAATGCAATTGTCATGCGGTATACGTCGGTAAAGAATACTGGAATTTTTCTCAAGGTTAGCGTCTATGTTATTTTTCTCTGAGCCAGCCGGCGCAGGTGGCTGCCTGCGGTGCGGGTCATTGTCTGTTTCTTTGTTGGCGCGCGTCGTTATTGGGATTAGGAGACCTAACTTCTACAAATTCACCGTGACGAGAGGGCCCTGCCCTGTTTAAATGCCGCCAGTTCTGATGCAATTCAGGTCTGTCGTTACGAATATATCATCTGTCGTCATGTCGGTAGATTCCGTAGTTTCTTCCTTGTCCGTCACATGGTGGAGAGTTTCTCCCTGAATCGTAACTGTGCGCCGAACTGTTGCGTCTGAAGTTATTCTGCCTCCCTTGATAATAATTGTTTTGGTTCCCATATTGTCTGTTTCTCTGATTGTCTCTGTGATAGTCATTACTACGGAAATGCGATCTTTCTCTGTAACTATTATTACCCTGCCAGTGGTTGTCATATGGGTGGTGTCTGTTTTGGTCACGATTTGCGTTGTAAGAATAGACTTGTCGTGTCCAGTTATTGTTCCTGTCGTCACGGAATTGTGACGGATGTGACCTGTAATGATTGTTTTCCTGTTTTCGCATCCCGCGACTGTCTGTGTCAATTTCTAATTCTTGTAAGAGTCCCTGAAAAGCTTCAATGTCGTCTTTACAACGTCCTGCTAAAATAATATGTCGTAAATGTTCAGGCAATTTGAGTAAGCAAATGCGGATGAGTTCTGAGGGGCTGTATGGGTTTGAAAGATACTGATTCTTATGCAACATGTCTTCAAAATATTTGACAAGACTGGAAAATTCAGATTGTTCAAAGTGTTTCATCATCATGGTGCTATGTTTTACTTGGTCTTGTGTAGCTTGAGACCAATATGCTGAGAGGAAGGCATGGTAAAATTCTCCTTCACTGTGGCAATGACCGATCGCATTCTTACAGCTGGTTCATTCTCTAAGTAGCCACACATAAATTCTAATCTGTGTTCTAACGACCAGTTGGGAGGAAAACAATGAGAGAATTGATGGAGCCATGCTTGTGGATGAATGTCATTGCCAGAATTCTTAAATGTTTTGAATTTACGTGTAGTAATGAACAGCTTATAGTCAAAATCATCGTGTCGGCGAGTCGCATATCGGTCATTGTTACGTTGTTTCGGTGGTTCCATCTCAAAATTCGGTGTGCCTTGTCAATTTCTTTCATAATTTCCGAAGTGCCCTGAGTTATTATTTTGTGGCTGTTCCGTACTTCTATGTCCCTCTTCCCATGTTGGAGCACGTGTGTCCTCTGAAATATGAAGTTTTTGTATTACTTGTGCCAACTGATCTTGTACTTCCCGGATTTCTCTTTTGTATTGCGTATTAATTTGATTCTGATTTTGTTTGAATTTCTTAATTTGTTCATACTCTTCTGTGCCAGTGATGGCTACAGGTCTTGTGTCATTCAGATCATCATCTACCTTTGTAGATAAGTTAGTGACCTGATCCGGAAGTTCGGCTACTTTATCCGATAGTGAACACATTTCCTCAGTGTGTTTTTCTGAACCAAGTTTCAGAGTGTCCATTTGTGTTGAAATCGAATCTACTGTGTCCTTCAAGTTTTCCTGAGTTTTTGCAAGTTGCGTAACCGAATCGGTAGATGCAAGTGAGTCAATTTTAGCCCACAAGGTCTCATGATTTTCATGAACAATGGTTTGCAGTTCTTTTATGGCTGCTTCGTAATTCTGTAATGCATTTTCATGCCGCCAAAAAATAGGTTGAAAATGCTCACAAATTTGTGTTTTTACGTCATTACAGACTTTTTGACATTTCGATTCGATTTTATGTAACTCAGTAGTCAAATCTTCACGTGTTTGTTCAAGCGTGGTGTGAAGATTTTGTTCCATTGCGTCTAATTTTTTAAGATTTTGTTCCACTGTGTCTAACTTTTGAAGCTTATGCTGTGTTTGTCTCTGATTCTGTTCCATTGTGTCTAACTTTTGATGATTTTGTTCCATTGTGTCTAATTTTGCTGTGTTTGTCTCTGATTTTGTTCCATTTGTTGCATTAATTGTAATAACAATGCACTGGTGTCTGAAACATGTTCCTCAGTGCTTTTCGGCAGTGAATTTGCATCGGCAACATTCACATTTTGACAAGCGGAAAATGTGTCTTGACTCATTTGAGAAAACGGTGAGGATGCAAAACCTGAATCTACAGTATTTGCAAAATTGTGTCCTGTCATTTCGGATTCCTGAGGCGAGCTGTTGCCGAGCGATCGGTCGATAATGCTTCCCTGTTCACTACCTGTTTCACTGTCTACGCCATTGTTTGCAGCCCGCTTTATTTCCTTATGCACAGTTACCAAATTACTACTTTGAACGTCTGTTAATTCATTACACAGTGGACCTGGCAAGCTACGCTCGTCGTCACTATTATTTCTCAGTTTACTTTGGAGCCTAGTGTTACGTTTTTCACACGCCATTATTGTCACAATATTTCACACGATAACACAGAAAAACACAATTTGAAGAGCAAAAATAAGAGAAACATTAACATAGCACTGAAAATAATATCTAGTTAATTGCAAACGCAGCTGCGAAATACTTGGTGCAAATCTACATGCATGCCACAACTGTTTTACTGTACAACAATGAAAAACTACATCTACAAAGGAAATTCTCTCTACAATTACACACTAGCAATAAGCTACACTAATTACACAAACTACAAGAAAAAAATCAGAAGATTCCAGTGAGGTATCCTGGCAGGGTCGCCATATGAAACGTCCCCTTTGAACAATTATAAAAGACTGTGCTTATACTGACACACAATATTTTTCTAGCGCAACGCAATCTGACTTTCAGAAATCCCTACAAAAGAATGGCCCTGACTAACATTAACCTATACCTTTCACAAATCACTTACCTCACCAAAAATCTTTGTTACTCGAACTACTGCAATACAGCGAGCACCACTACTGCCAGCTAAATAAAAGATTCAAACTACGGAAGGCACTAACTACTGATAGGCATAGTTAGCAAATGATAGATTTTAATAGAGAACAAACAATGTATTTACCTTAATAGTCATAATATATATAGCAGTTCATGACAAATTACAAAACTCTGCCATCTCTCTCCCCACATCCATCACTGCTGGCAGCTCACCTCCAACTGCGCAACGCTACGCGCTGTTCACAGCCAGCTGCCTAACACTACAATGGCGAGTATTACAACAATGCAAACTAGACACAGACTGCACACAGCACAGCCAGTGATTTTTATACAGAGGTGGCGTTACCAATAAAAAAACCTAAACAACCTACTTACAAACAGACGAGGTCGGCATGTACGTTTTTGTGCTGTACGTGTCCCTTCATGCTTCCACTTCACTCTCACATAGGAAGCAGTGGACCTAGGGATGTTTAGGAGTATGGAAATCTTGCATACAGATGTATGACACAAGTGACACCCAATTACCTGACTGTGTTCGAAATCCGTGAGTTCCGCGGAGCACCCCATTCTGCTCTCTGACCATGTTTAATGACTACTGAGGTCGCTGATATGGAGTTCCTGGCAGTAGGTGGCAGCACAATGCGCCTAATGTGAAAACGTATGTTTTTGGGGAGTCCGGATACTTTTGGTCACTTAGTGCATTTCAAAAATGGTTCAAATGGCTCTGAGCACTATGGGACTTAACACCTGAGGTCATTAGTCCGCTAGAACTTAGAACTACTTAAGCCTAACTAACCTAAGGACATCACACACATCCATGCTCGAGGCAGAATTCGAACCTGCGACCGTAGCGGTCGCGCGGTTCTAGACTGAAGTGGTCGGAGGGGGGGGGGGGGAAGGGGGGGGCCCTAGCCATGCGATTAAATAAAACTGTAGTAATAAATAGTGAATCAGTGTACAGGCTTAGAGATATTTTGATTGTTGTATTTGGACGCTTTCTGTCCATTTACACACTTTCAGGAAGGATAGCTGGCTCGATTACTGGCGGTGGCAAAAATTTTCGTCACCACTGCTTCTTTGGAGAAGTAGGAATAGATGAAGACCTGCAGTATCTGCTCGGAGGAATTGTTGTGAGTGTCCTGTGTTACATCCAAAACATCGTAGGATCGTGTCATGAAGCGATTGAATCTGATATTGTTGGAGGGGCCCTTAAGCTTGGCGGCCCTCTTGGTGCTAGGGACTGAGAGTAGGCCGTGTTGCCGGCACTAGCTTTCGCCCTCTCCATTTCTTTCATTCCATACTTACTCATGACAACGCAGAAACATCACAGTCATTCCAGGTTACAGTAGTGTAGACACAACACACTATCCTGTGTACATCCACGTGCCATGAACAGCAACTAAATTGAGTCACAACATTAAGTTTGATATACTGAATAGGTACTATGCTGGAACGTCAATTTACTGGTGAATAAACACTCATTAACAACTTTATTAGAGATCCTTGCTATTTGTTCATTTTCTACGTTTTGTCAGAGGACTATGAATTTACATGGACTGAATATTGGTTCGAATCCATTAGGTCTGTAATGAATGACGAATGTTATTGGCAAAGCGGTTATTATTCAGAATCAAATCATCCATTCACATTATTAAACACTTGCTCGTCCCTTCATGTACAAAGTAATGAACCGCGCTGTGGCGAGCGGACAACGAGCTCAGGACAAAGAGATCTATCGGATAGTGTTCACTGCTGTTCTCGCAAGTGTACGAGTGTACCACTATAGCCCGTACTACATTGCCAAAGACTTTTGTCGAACTTCTATAAAAGCTAAGACCACGCTGCAACTACCATAAACGGAAAAAGAACGTACCGCAGTAGACCTTCAAAATTTTGCAATATATATTTGTAACTGTATCTGTATTTTTATTTTTTCCCTTTTAAGGTTCTCGTTCTACCCATGCTTACTTCGCCGGAAAAACTGCATTCAAAGTACGCACATGAACATTTAAATACACAACATCGAGACCTGTGAAATGGTACAAAATGTGACAGCTTCTAACTACGATTGTGGCTACCACATGCTATAAACTAGTTTATTATTGGTTCCAAAATACTTAATCTTTTAACGTATCGCTAGTAACAAGGTATTGTGAGAGTTATTAACTCTCAGTGTTTCTTTTTAAATATTTTCGCTCCAGAAAAACCAAATAAACGCACCAGCTGTGAATTTGCTTATAAATTATTTTTTCCTGCATTAGAAAAGGAGGTCTTATAACTGTTTGTGCATTCTTGAAATGTACATATCACTAATTATATTTTGTTCATTTTTTATGTCAATGATTTTCGATGCGAAAAGACATACAAAGAAGTCTCTCGTAACTCGTGACGTATAAAGACGACCAGTGATGCTGCAATCTCTGATTTTGCAAAAAAATGGTGTGGGACCTTTCTTGATTTAACGTAAATATGCATTAAAATGTTATTAATGCTCTTGTCCGAAAAACTGGCTTCAATCAAACTTTTCTCTGAAAAGTACAATTGAATTCGGAACAGTATGTTAAGAAATATCGAGGTAAAAGTAATATTTCCAATTTACTCGCAATCACCGATTTTCAGTCGTATTTGACCGCAACACCCGATACAAAATTCTTGGGACGCGAACATTTATTAAGCCAAAAAGACACATTAGGTGTGCCATGGTTCAAAATGGTTCAAATGGCTCTGAGCACTATGGGACTTAACTTCTGAGGTCATCAGTCCCCTAGAGCTTAGAACTACTTAAACCTAACTAACCTAAGGATATCACACACATCCATGCCTGAGGCAGGATTCGAACCTGCGACCGTAGCGGTCGCGCGGTTCCAGACTGTAGCGCCTAGAAACGCTCAGCCACTCTTTTTTTTTTCTTTTTTTCTTTTTAATTCATAACCAACTTTCAGCACCGATTTTTCAGGCATTTATATCATATGCGTGGTATGCATCAAAATTAATTCCCGAAAAAGACATATTTTTAAATGTAAACCAAGTTTGTTTTCCGCCGACTCTTCGGAAGTAACAATGTAGCTGTCGAAAGATTGCATTCATTAGATGTTCTTGGTGCCGTGAGTATATTTGTTTCGAATGTTTATATGACAATTACCATCCATCTTGTTGTTCGAAGAAAAGTAAGGAAACGTAACAGTGACTGGAAGAGCCATTGTAAAGTGACCTGGAGTAACATTTTAGTTGTTTACTATCCCAAGAGGTCTGATAAGTTTATCCGTCCATCCCACCACTATCATTCCCCACTGATTTACCCACCCTACCAACCCTCCCATCCCCATCAATTGAGATACGGAAAAATACAAACGAAAACAACAACATCCGCTAGGTCTCCTCGAGACCCGAACCCGGGTCCTCTGACTCCTAACCAGTTACCTTTTTTCTTTTTTTTTTTTAGACTGAAGGGGCTATAAAAATACTTTGTGCCAGCTGCTCTCGACCCACAGACATTGTGAACAGCTACAACGCACGCTACTCCTTTTTTTTTTTTTTTTTTTTTTTTTTTTTTTTTTTTTTTTTTTTTTTTTTTTTTTTTTTTTTTGGAAGGGTCAAGACGCAAACCACCGCCCCAACAAACAACTCAAAACAAAACAGTGTTGCTACTCATTACGCTTTATTTTTTTTCCTAATAATCTTGCGCCTTAGACCGTTTTTTTTTTCAAAAGAAAACAAATACTCCAACTATACAGGTTTCTCCTTCCAGTAAACAAAAATTAGTCTCCTTCGTCTTGATGGCGAAGAAGCAATCTTTTGGAACAAAAAAAACGTTTCTCAAAGCCAAAATCAAATATTATTTTCCTTTAAGAAGAAATTATGAGGAATAAATAAGGAAAAGTCGTCGTGCGACTTGTAGTTAAAGATCAGTTCTTACAGGAGCGCCTGAAGTGTCTCCGCCTACAGCAGGCCAGCTCGTCCAAACGTGTCTTCTCATTGCGTAGGCGTGGGTTCTGGGTAGCAGATCTATTCAGTTCTGTTCGGTTAATACAGTTTTCAGCTTCTCAGGGCTTGGACGTTCCAGCTAGGAGGTGGGTCATCGAAGGTGCTCCGTAAGAAATTAGAAAAATATTGTTTATAGAGTGGGTTGCATATCAGGACGCAGTGTCGTTCGTTGAGATAAGTCCAATATCCTAGCGTAGACTTGTCGACAGAAGTAAAAAGATAGTGGATCGTGTGGCCACAGATCCAATTCACAGAGTGAGTTTTGGCGGAGGGGTAGAAAGTCTTTTCGGGGTACAAAAGCATGTGGACGTCGATCTGAGCTGGTGTCTGTCGAGTAAGAAACGCCAAAATTCGCCGCGCAAGTGTCCAGAAGTCGAACGCTGTGCCACAGTGGAACTGGTGGACATCCGTGTCATCCACTCCACAGTGGGTGCAGAGGGATGAATCGCCGAGATGGATGCGGTGTAGACGATCTCGGTTAACTTGTTTGCCATTCACGGTGATGTACCACGCTGATTGAACGTCTGATTCGAGAAATCGCGCATGGATCGCCTTCCATATGTGTCGCCACACGTACTGTGGATACTTACGTTCGATGTGGTTGGAAGGGGGGCATTGTTGTAACAGTTCGGAGACTGTTTTCGTGAGGTACAAACGTGTAAGTGGTAAGGACCGGTAGACATAACTGAATTCCAGGAAAAATCGTTGGATGTAATAAAAGGGGGTTGGGATGGTCGATACCAGTACTGGGGCGGACAAGGAGGTCGGCGCAAAGTTGTGAAGCAGGAGGCTAGTAAGGCTCTGCGGGCAACGATGCCAAAGTTTTAGTTGGGAGCTGACATAAAGTGCCTTGACACGAGTCGGCACGTGGATGAGTCCCAACCCGCCACGATCTCGTGGCAGTGCAAGGGATTCATATTGCACCTTGAATAACATCCCCGACCTGACGAAGGAGCCGAAATCCATCAACAGTCGTCGAGCCAGGAGATTTGGGACTGGTAGTACTTGAGCCACGTGTGGTATACGGGAAGCATGATACATGTTCAAGTATTGCGCGCGTTGGATAACGTCGAGAGCTCGTAGCCGGTGATCTGCGAGATTTGCTCTGATTGTCTGTAGCAAGCGTCTACCATTGATAGTCGCTGAGCGGCGCAGATCTGCTGCGAAATCCAGTCCAAGACATCGTATGGTGGCGGCGACACTAAGGGGGGCAACGCATCTCTCCGGCAAGCCCTCACCAATGAGCAGGACCTTGGATTTTGACACGTTGAGGCAGCCCCCGACGCTTCGCCGTAAGTCGCCACCCATGTCAGTGCTGCTCGTACATCATCTTCACTGCGCAGATATAGTACTATGTCGTCTGCGTAGGCTGTACAACAAAAACGGTGGCCGTGCACAGCCATACCTTCCATACGTTGTCGCATGCCCTGGAGCAGGGGTTCCAAGGCGAAAGCATACAAAATCGTGGAAAGAGGGCAGCCTTGTCGTACAGATCGTGCGATGACCAGGGGCGGTGTGAGGCGACCATTGTACATGATTTTAGAGGTTGCACTACTCAACAGGCGCATAACCACTGTGACAATACCGACAGGAAATCCCATATGCTGAAGAACTGTCCGTAAATAGAAGTGGTCAACACGGTCGAAAGCCTGTCTAAAGTCCAGTGAAGCCAAGGCGCCAGGGAGACGTTGATAATGCGCCAATGCTATCATGTCTCTGTAACGGAAAAGGGCCGTACGGATGTTGTTGTCGCCTCCAAGGGAAGTCTGGTCGCAGGATGTGACGTAACGTGCGACCTTCTTGAGTCGCAATGCCAATAGCCGTGTGAATATTTTCATGTCGCTGTTGAGCAAAGTAATTGGTCGATAGTCCTGGACTCTCGATAACCCGTGCGGTTTATGTGCGGGGATAATAATGCAATTTTGAAAGGCGCTCGGGACCACTGTCGTCGGTGACATCAGCTCTTGTGCGATTGCCGTCCACGTGGAAGCCACCGTCAGGTCCAGGAGATCTGTTATCGGTACCCGCCATGATAGCATCTACCACTTCATCTGTGGTTACGTCGTCTTGGAGGTCATGCACTGCATCCTCTGGAAGAGTGTTCGTAGTAATAGTATGAAGGCTTTCACGACCGGATGACATATCTTCTGGTAAACCTTGCGGGATGTAAGGTCGTGGTCCACGAAACTCTTCAACTCCTAACGTTTCGTCCAGTGCTTCGCTGGACATCTTCAGAGGGGTGTTTCTCCACCGGTGAGTCGGCAAGACTCACCGGTGGAGAAACACCCCTCTGAAGATGTCCAGCGAAGCACTGGACGAAACGTTAGGAGCTGAAGAGTTTCGTGGACCACGACCTTACATCCCGCAAGGTTTACCAGAAGATATGTTCGTAGTAAGCTGAGCGACTTCTGTGATCAGTGCTGCAGAATGCGGTACGGCTGCGTATAGCCCGGCAAATCAGCATGGAGAGCACGACCGATGCTTTGTTGGGTGTCGTGCCGGCGCCCTTCCACATCAGTGAGTACTTGGATCAGAGCTCGTAGTCGTCGTTGTCGTTCCTGAAGGAGGTGGTACATCGACTGACGTTCTTGAGGGATATGATTAGAAGCACGAGAACGGACTACAGTTCCTTCCAAGTGACGCCGCATGATCAAGGAGATCTGCGCCTTCGTGCGATGGACCATCGACTGGCGGGCTGGCGAGAAATGCATCGTCGCACAGTCACGTAGTATGGTGTAGTAGAAGTGCAGACTATTAGTTTGCCACGCCTTAAATTCCTTCCCATAACTCATCAGTGTCTTCCTGAGGGTCGGCTTTGCACAGGAGAGCCACCATGATAAGGTGGAGTCACAGGCTTCTCGACGATGGCGGCAGCGTGCCCACGCTTCTTCGACCATACGGCGACAGTCTGAGGAGGTCAGGTGAGCGACATTGAGATTCCACAGACCACGACTATGCCACACTCGCTGTCGGGTGAGAGTGACGTCACAGAGGTACGGATCATGGTCTGAAAAGGCCAAAGGCCAGACTTCCGCATGTCGTGTGCCATCAGCAAGGGAGCGGGTAACGTAGATGCGATCTATGCGGCTTGACGAGTGAGAGGTGTAGAATGTATAGCCCGGTTGAATTCCGTGGAGCTTCTTCAAGGGTCAACAAGTCGTAGACGGTCGGTGACCACTGAGAGAGATGCACAAGGTGAATGTCGCGGGAGCTGGTCCGCAGGCTCTTGTGTCGAGTTAACATCCCCACCGAGTACCAAATCGTCCTGCGGACCTGTGAAGAGGGGTGTGACGCTTTCGGCAAAAGAAGTTTGTCGGTCATGACTGCGGCCAGTTCCGGACGGAGCGTAGATATTAATAATACGCACGCCGAACAGTATGAGGGCCATACCTCGCGCAGTGGGAAGGTAGATGACGTCCTCTGCAGGGAGTCCGTCGCGTAGCAGGATTGCGACGCCGCTACCCGTGTCGGACGCGGGGGAAACATGTGCGTTGTATCCGGTGGGAACTAGGAAGTCAGCTACAAACACCTCTTGTAAGAGTGCTATATCAACACCCGCAGAGTAGTGTCTCGGAACATGGCCAGTTTGTGGGGGGCACGAATGGTGGCAAGATTCATAGTGGCGATACGATATTGCTGTGTACGGCCATCCTCAGTATTTGCCGAACGTGCGGTAGAAGTAGCCGGCAGGTGGAGACCCGCCGGTGGTGCCGCAGTGGTGATAATTACTGGCGGGGCGCCAGCCCCAGTGTCGCCATGGTGGAGTCCTGTGCAGACACGCTGGCAGTCTGTTCCACTTCTTCGTCAACGTCATCGGCCCAGGAAGCTGACGACGTGGACATGTGACGGTCACGTACTTCCGGAACGGGTGTTGTGGATTCCGCAACATGAGTGGCAGGGGGACCGCCGTCATCATTCGTTGACAACGGCGAGGACACGTCCCAGGCTGGGAGAGGAGGCGTCACAGGAGGGGCGCCTGTTGCTGCCGCATCGCGTGACTGGACGCAATGTGTGAGATCACCGTCAGACGTCAGGTCGACATCTCGTGGGGCCGTCTGAGAAAGGGCGTCATCGGAAGGCGTTCGTCGTCGTTTCCTGTGTTTCGGTGGCGACCGCTGCTTTCTGATGTGGCCTTCTGAATCAGAATGTGGTCGCCCGTCGTCTGACGCCGAACCCGTCTGGACAAAGGCAGACGTCGGCACGACACCGAGGTCGATGTCCATGGTTCCAACAGGAACATCGGTTTCGGTCTGCAACCCGGACGGTGCTGAAGCGAGCACTGGAGGCGACGCCGTGCTTGTGTCGTCGGCGCGTTGTGCTGCGGCGGGTGGCGTTGACGATGCTGCTGGCGCAATCAGGAGTGGCACGACGGGGTCCTGTGCAACCTTGGCGTAGGTGATGGGTAAGGACGTGACCGTCGAAGCCTGGGTCTCTTCACGTAACGGCGTCTGTATTAAACGGCGGTGTAAGCATTCGAAACGAACATATCCCTCCTGGCCACATCCTGCGCACTTTGTGGCTGTCCATGGTACATGACGATGGCCCTCACACCGCCAATCAGCAGGTACGATGGGACATGTTTCATCAGCTCAGTTTTTACTTGCCGGACGCCATTTAGTACGGGGTAGGTGGTAAATGTTTGCCACTTCTCCGCGACGTGACCCATGACGGTGCCATATGGTTGGAAAGCGGCAATGGCCACATCCTGGGGCACCTCGAACGGGAGCTCAAACACCCACAACGTCCGGAGACCGAATCCAGCATGATCGACTGTCACAGCACCCATATGTCCATCAGAGTGTTTAAATTTTAGTTCGGTGGCATGACGGTGAATTACGTCAGTGCAAATTTCCTCCGTCGACATCTTGATGTAGACAACACTTCCAGTGATGGAAAAGTGTATGCCGATTACGTCCTGGAGGTTCAAATGTAGATCCTCTCGGATGAACTGTTCGACTTCGAAAGCTCTTGGTCGTGAATGTTCGGCCTGAAACGTTACTTTGATCGTTGCACGGCGGTACGAGTGCGCCATGGAGTACGTTAGTACTGGACTCGATAGACACAAACACCGCGACGCGGAAGTAAACACCACCGAGAGCGGAGCGTCGGACGGCGCGCGGAGCAGCTCCGCACGCTAACACGGCTGTAAGCCGACTGTCACTCCGCGTTTTTCCGTCATCTGTAACTCACACGTCAGCTCTCTATGCTCTTAAATCGCTTGTAGAACCTCAGGAACTTTAATCACTTGCAATCACATGTTCTTTACTGCACATTTATACACCCTTACCACTAACTGTTGATCGCACAGTCGTTCAAATCCTTATTTTCCATTCCACTGATTGTACACAGATATTAATCTCTCTGTTGTTGTTGTGGTCTTCAGTCCTGAGACTGGTTTGATGCAGCTCTCCATGCTACTCTATCCTGTGCAAGCTTCTTCATCTCCCAGTACCTACTGCAACCTACATCCTTCTGAATCTGCTTAGTGTATTCATCTCTTGGTCTCCCTCTACGATTTTTACCCTCCACGCTGCCCTCCAATGCTAAATTTGTGATCCCTTGATGCCTCAAAACATGTCCTACCAACCGATCCCTTCTTCTAGTCAAGTTGTGCCACAAACTTCTCTTCTCCCCAATCCTATTCAATACCTCCTCATTAGTTACGTGATCTACCCACCTTATCTTCAGCATTCTTCTGTAGCACCACATTTCAAAAGCTTCTATTCTCTTCTTGTCCATACTAGTTATCGTCCATGTTTCACTTCCATACATGGCTACACTCCATACAAATACTTTCAGAAACGACTTCCTGACACTTAAATCTATACTCGATGTTAACAAATTAATCTCTCTATGCAACAAAAAAAAAAGTACAACACTCACTTACGCAGGGTGTTTCAAAGTCTCTGTGACCAACGTCTAGGGCTGATAGATCACGTTAGAGACAAGATGTTCGCTGACACCTACCGGCAGCTTTAGGCGTCCTTTAGCATTCGCTGGCTCTGGGACGACGAAATTTCACCTCACTAACGGGTGTGCAGCACACTGTCTACACCAGGAAACTGAAAGTGATTCTTGTAGTGTTGGCAGAAAAGCCAACACTGTGTTTCTAGAGGAGGCCGACATGCACGCGTTTAATTACGCGCTGACTGGCGTGAGGTCTGGAACAGGACAATATCTTGAGGATTGCAAATAAAGTACGTAGATGATATAATACTTAACTTTAATCCACAATTGTAGAACATCTCTCGTTACGGTACATGCTTCATAATATTAATTATCAATTGAATACGGCGCCTTGCTAGGTCGTAGCAAATGTAGCTGAAGGCTATGCTAACTATCGTCTCGGCAAATTAGAGCGTATTTGTCAGTGAACCATTGCCATGAACGTCGGTTGTACAACTGGGGCGAGTGCCAGGACGTCTCTCTAGACCTGCCGTGTGGTGGCGCTCGGTCCGCTATCACTGACAGTGGCGACACGCCGGTCCGACGTATACTAATGGACCGCGGCCGATTTAAAGGCTACCACCTAGCAAGTGTGGTGTCTGGCGATGACACCACAATTCTCAACAAGAAAACCATTAGAAAGAGTGTCTCTAAGTGGAGGAAGATAGTTTAGGAGCCAATCACGAACTTATACTTTGCACGGCCTCCTGCCTTTCACACGGAGCAGATGACTGGTTGATATTCAACACACTGTACGCGAATACTGCAGAGTGCCTACACTCTGCCGCCTCTGGGGTGGTATGACATGCATTAAACGGCGTGTAGCATCCCCGGAAAGTGTCAGCGGACGTTTCTGTCTAACAACAGTTGTTTCCCTTTACATGACCTGTCGTTCCTTGGTGTTTGTTGCTGAGACTTTGAAACACCCTGGTCCGTAATAAGAAAGAAAAACTTTATTTAAACACGTCCGGAAAATTCAGTCACAGTTTGGTCGTTTTACGGCGCAGTATCGGCCGAAATACAATTGGATGGAGGACATACCTGATGTTCTTTATCCCACAGGTACATTTCAAAGACTGCAGCACTCTCCAGTGACTCATATGAATGTAGTGACGAAACAGCTGTTAGTGAAAACGCGAGTCTATCCTTTAGTGACGGCACGTCAGGTCACTGGAATGTCCTCATACCTTGAACTAGACATGGGTCTGAGAGTGGAGAGCAGGACGAGCAACTCACGCAGTCTCATTGCATTTCATCATGGTCGCCTAACGCATTGTGCACACTGCTGTATTCCACAAATGCACTTAGCGTCAAACAAACACTCATATAAATTAAGGATAATTGCAGAATGTGGTGCCGCACAACGTGGCACTACACAAAACTGGCGCTATTAGCATAGGCACATAGGGAACAGACACGACACATATCTGTTAGTCCACGGTATTGGCGATAAGTTGAGAAAACCGTCCCGAAACACAAGTGCTACAAAACGCCACTGTTTCCTGCGCAATATGGGATATGATCACCATGCACACGTACACAGGCCGCACAACGGGTTGACATACTCTGGATCAGGTGGTAGAGCAGCTGGTGGGGTATAGCCTCCCATTCTTGCACTAGTGCCTGTCGGAGCTCCTGAAGTGTTCTAGGAGTTTGAAGACGTGCAGCGATACGTAGACCGAGAGCATCCCAGACGTGCTCGATGGTGTTTAGGTCTGGAGAACAGGCAGGCCACTCCATTCGCCCGATATCTTCTGCTGCAAGGCACTGCTCCACGATGGCAGTTCGGTGGGGTCGTCTGTTATCATCCATCAGGAGGAATGTGGGACCCACTGCACCCCTGAAAAGGCGAACGCACTGGTGCAAAATGACGTCCCGATACCCCTGACCTGTTACATTTCCTCCGTCAAAGACATGCAGGGGTGCACGTGCACCAATCACAATCCCACTCCACACCATCAAACCACGACCTTCATACAGGTCCCAGGGCTGGTATCTGGTTCCTGGTTCACGCCAGATGAAAACCCGGCGAGAATCACTGTTCACACTATACCTGGACTCCTCAGTGAACATAACCGGAGACCACTGTTCCAATGACCATGTACTATGTTCTTGACACTAGGCTTTACGAGCTCTCATATGACCTGGGGTCAGTGGAATGCACCTTACAGGTCATCGGGTGAATAAACCATGTCTGTTCAGTCGTCTGTAGGCTGTATGTCAGGAGACAACTGTTCCAGCAGCTGCGTTAAGGTCCCGAGAAAGGCTACCTACAGTACTCCGAGGCCGTCTGCGGGCACTGATGGTGAGATATCGGTCATCTTGTGGTGTTGTACATTGTGGACGTCCCGTACTGTAGCGCCTGGACACAATCCTGTCTGCTGGAATCGTTCCTATAATCTTGAGATCACACTTTGTGGCACACGGAGGGACCGTGTTACGACCTGCTGTGTTTGACCAGCCTCCAATCGCCCTGGTATTCTATCCCTCATAACATCATCAATATGTGTTCTTTGAGCCATTTTCAACACACAGTCACATCAGCAAGTCTGAAAACGTCTGCACACTTACTCGCTGCACCGTACTCTGACATGCACCAACACACCTCTGCGTATGTGGGCTTCTGCCAGCGCCACCGTGCGACGACCGCAGGTCAAATGCACGGCATGGTCATACCCCGAGGTGATTTAAACCCGCAAACCGCCCACAAGAGCGTTGTTTCACCATGTATCAGCATTATCCTTAATTTATGAGCATGAGTGTATAAAAGTCGAAGGAAATTAGTTGCTGTTATGACATGGTTCGCTTGCACGCAGCAACTACTCAGCTTTGACCTGGGGTCAAATAAGATTGGGCAATATTTATGGCCCACCCTTATCCTTGATGGCAGCCTGCACTCTCGCAGGCATACGTTCAATCAGGTGCTGGAAGGTTTCTTGGGGAATGGTAGCCCATTCTTCACGGAGTGCTGCTCTGAGGAGAGGTGTCGATGTCGGTCGGTGAGGCCTGGCACGATGTCGGCGTTCCAAAGCATCCCAAAAGTGTTCTATAGAATTCAGGACTCTGTGCAGGCCAGTCCATTACAGGGATGTTATTGTAGCGCAACCCATCCGCCACAGGCCGCGCATTATGAACAGGTGCTCGATCGTGTTGAAAGATGCAATCGCCATCGCCATATTCCTCTTCAACAGTGGGAAGCAAGAAGGTGGTTAAAACATCAATTTAAGCCTTTTCTGTAATAGTTCCACGCAAAACAACAAGAGGTGCAAGCCTCCTCCATGAAAAACACGAGCCGGCCGGGGTGGCCGAGCGGTTCTAGGCGCTACAGTCTAGAACCGTGCGACCGCTACGGTCGCAGGTTCGAATCCTGCCTCGGGCATGGATGTGTGTGATATCCTTAGGTTAGTTAGGTTGAAGTAGTTCTAAGTTCTAGGGGACTGATGACCCTAGAAGTTAAGTCCAGTAGTGCTCAGAGCCATTTGAACCATATTTGAGAAACACGACCACACCATAACACTACCGCCTCCGAATTTTACTGCTGGCACTACACACGCTGACAGATGACGTATACCGGGCTTTCGCCATACCCACACCCTTCCATCGGATCGCCACATTATGTACCGTGATTCGTCATTCCACACAACGTTTTTCCACTGTTTAATCGACAATGTTTACCTCCTTACACCTAGCGATGCGTCGTTTGGCATTTATCGGCTTGATGTGTGCCCTATGAGTAGCCGCTCTACCATGAAATCCAAGTTTTCTCACCTTTTGCCTAACTGTCGTAGTACCTGCAGTGGATCCTGATGCAGTTTGGAATTCCTGTATGATGGTCTGGATAGATGTCTGCCTATTACACATTACGACCCTATTCAACTGTCAGCGGTCTCTGTCAGTCAACAGACGAGATTGGCCTATACGCTTTTGTGCTGTACGTGTCCCTTCAAGTTTCCACTTCACTATCACATCGGAAACAGTGGAACTAGGGATGTTTAGGAGTGTGGAAATCTCGCGTACAGGCGTATGACACAAGTGACACCCAGTCACCTGACCACGTTCGAAGCCTGTGAGTTCCGCGGAGCGCCCCATTCTGCTCTTTGTCGATGTGTAATGATTACTGAGGTCACTGATATGGATTACCTGACAGTAGGTGGCAGCACAATGCATCTAATATGAAAAAGTGTGTTTTTTTTGGGGGGGGGGGGGTGTCCGGATACTTTTGATCACATAGTGTATGTGAAACTTTGAAATCGTTTGCTACAAAATGACACATCTGGCGATTCTCTAAGTTATTTCAATAAATTTCTATATCAACCCTAAGTTGTGAAGTCCTTTCTGACTCACACTGTGTGACGTTGTAGGTCAGCTACCAGTCCATATAGCAACTATCGACCCTGTGTAGGTCTCTGCAGTCTTCTGACATTCGACCTTGTAATACACTACATCATCATCTACGAACAGCCTCATGGATCTTTCAAAGTTATCCGCTAAGTTATTTACATGTATTGTCATACTTCCTTAGAGAACTCCTGAAATCACCTTTAAATCTGTCGATTTTGCTCCCTTAAGAGCAAGTTCTACCAGGAACGAAATCGTGAATGCAGTCACAAATCTGAGCCGGTACTCGGCAAGCTCGTATTTTGATCACTAATCTACTGTTTGTGACTGCGTCAAATGCCTTCCTAAGGTCAAGGTACGTTAAGAAATCTGGAGTCTTTGTTTAAGACACTCTGTATTTTTTGTATGAACTGAGTGAGCTGCGTTTCGCAAGATATATGTTTGCGGTATCCTTTTTGAGCTTTATCGAGAAGATCCGCTGTCTCCAAAACCGTTATAATATGTGAGCATAAAACATTTTCCAGACGAGCGTCAAAGATATAGGCTGATTATGTGCATCTGTCCGACGACCCTTTTTGAAAACAGAAATGACCTGCGCTTTTTTTTCCAGTCGCTAGTTACCGTTCACTGGTTCAGCGACCTGCGATAAAGTAATGCTAGGAGCGGTGGAAGTTCTCTAGCATAATCTTTGTAAAGTATTACAGATATCTCACCTGCTCCAGATGCCTTTCCACTATTAAAGGGTTGTAGATGCTTTTATATTCCACGTTCACTTATCTGAACAGCTGCCATTCCGGCACTCGTGCAGTGAATGAAAGGAGGAATTATTTTTCTAGGACTTTTCAGGGTTCCATACCACAGTCGGTGAAAGTGGAACCCTTACAGTATCACTTTGTTGTCGGTGTGTCTGTCTGTCCAACTGTTAAGAATCTTTCACGGGAACGGCTAGACGTTTCACATTGAAATTTATGTCAGGTACTAAGGTCTATGATACCTTGGCTGCAGGAAAAATTTAAGCTTCTAATTTGATGAAATCAAAACATTCGCCATTTATGTTATATAGTTCGAAACTCGTAAACTCACTCATCAAAATCTAAAGAGTACTTCCCGCTGACCTATCATCATGAAATTTGGTTCATATGGTTCAAATGGCTCTGAGCACTGTGAGACTCAACTTCTGAGGTCATCAGTCCCCTAGAACTTAGAACTACTTAAACCTAACTAACCTAAGGACATCACACACATCCATGCCCGAAGCAGGATTCGAAGCTGCGACCGTAGCGGTCACGCGGTTCCAGACTGTAGCGCCTAGAACCGCACGGCCACTCCAGCCGGCTGAAATTTGGCAAGAAGCAATAATTTACAATACAAGTAAAGGAAAAAATCGGAAAATTGTTAATTTGTAACTACATCACACAATAAGAATATTGATTTTTGTTATCTGTTTGCGACGGAATAGTTCCTTGCAAAGATCCACTCACCTCGAGGTTTGTCTTCTAACATGCACGCCACCCTGAAGTTACTGGCAAGTAGTTATCAGCCACGAAAAGCTATAGAAAAAACAGCACTACTTATTGTAACTACAAGTCGCACTAAAAGTGTTTTGTCGGTGGAAGGAATAGTTAAATAAAACTATCTAGGTGCGTAATGGTTAGGTTAGGTTAGTGTTGTTTAAAGTCCCGTCGACAACGAGGTCATTAGAGACGGAGCGCTAGCTCGGGTTAGGGAAGGATGGGGAAGGAAATCGGCCGTGCCCTTTCAAAGGAACCATCCCGGCATTTGCCTGAAACGATTTAGGGAAATCACGGAAAACCTAAATCAGGATGGCTTGAGACGGGATTGAACCGTCGTCCTCCCGAATGCGAGTCCAGTGTGCTAACCAATGCGCCACCTCGCTCGGTACGTGCGTAATGTTTCACTCTATTGCGATAAGCTTGCATACACCACTCATTACTAAGCATTGTGTATTGTGTATTGAACTGGGGACCTAGAAATAACGGAGAGGCTTCGTCCGGCCATAGCCTTCAGTGATTCACAACCCCCCACCGAACCCAGGGTTATTGTGCTGTTCGGCCCCCAGTGGACCCCTCCCCCTCCCCCCCCCCCCCACCACCACCACACACACACAACGGGAAAGTCTTGCACCAGACGAGTGTAAACCCAAGTGTTTGTGTGGTAGAGTAATTTTGGTGTACGCCGATTTATGGCAATTATGAATTAGTCTTCACCGAAAGTTCACAAACGAATTGTTTCCTTTAGAATAACTCGCTCGGATGATGCTATAATCAGTCTCACAGAACAAAATGTTTAAGTTCGCGAGTAAGTAACACGCCACGCGGAATTTAGTTTCTTAAATGTCACCAAATATTCAGAATTTCATACCGTGTGTCAAATCGAACTCCCTTCCACACTATACGGCACTTCTCAAACGTTTTGATACCGAAATATCGCAATATTAATAATTTTCAACGGAGCACATATCAATAGGTTTCGTCACTATGAGATCCAAGCACCGGCTCTGCTCTCTCTATACAAAAAAAGTTTCTAGTTCCCCTAAAAACGCGCGAATATACTAATTTCTGATTGGCAGAGAAACATCACAGCCAGTAGGAAAGCAGCATCCAACCCGCTCAATCCCCCGCATATATGCATAACCAATCAAAATTTGTCTTTGAATTGGAACGCTAAATTACCATAAACATATTTAGCAAAGACACAAATATGAAGTTAATTCCCTCTTAACAAAACTACTTTTCCGATATCATAATCTCATTTCCCCAGTGCCATAAACTGACGACATAGTTGATAACAAATTCCCCAGTACGAATAACTAACACACACGTCATTCTCGAACACTCTTCATGCGACCATTAACTTCACTGTATAGTATAAAAACTTTATATGAAACAGTAGATCACACCCACACTTTCATTCACTCTCAAAACTACTCACATTTATAGTAGTAATTAATAAATAATTAAAAAATTAAGCAGGAAATAAAATCGACAATATTTTGACTGCAGCTCAAACAGTGTCCGTCAGCTAGTGACGTCTATCAGATCGCATAGAAGTTACACACACCCGAGTAATCTCACGCCACCTGTCCGGCCCGTGACTCATACTTTTTGTTTCCTTTATTGAATTTCGATTGCCCCCCCCCGGAGGGGGCGAGCTGACAGCAGCTTAGTACGCTGCTCTTCAGCCCACAGAATTTTTAAAACATAAGAAGATAAGAAACAATAAAAGCAGGTGATAAAACTGTGACTTAAATTGTAAAACGGCGGAAAATTGTGGAAAGTTAAAACATAAAACAAAAGGTGGGCGATGCTAACAAAATACACAGGAAGCAGACAGGTAAAATAGTAGACAGACAATTAAAAAACACGGCGACAGTCTGGTTTCTGTTCGTGAGAGATATAAAAATCTCACCCAGTGGCAGTATGATGTCCGTTCACAACATTTCGAAAAGACGCACAACACTTAACAATCACTGGAAACACTGCACTAAAAAGTCGGCACAAAAATGACACGCCACAGCGAAGGGTTGATGGGGGGGGGGGGGGGGGGACATGGACGGATGAGGGGGGAAAAAGCGGGGAGGAGAAGAAAAACGAAAGGGGGGAACCGACGGAGGGAGTGGACTCATAAGGGGAGGGGGGAGCAGGCCAGACGCGAGAGGGAATGGGGAAAGGCAGACGAGGGAAATGCAAAAGGATATGGGGCAGAGAAGGGAGGCAGAAAGAGGATAGGCGGGGAAAAAACAGGATGGAAGGGGAGGAGAGGGAGCCCAAAAAAAGGACTGAGGAAGGGAGGGAGAGGTGAGGATCAGAACTGATAGGAGGGATAAATAGAGAGAGAGAGAGAGGGCATCATCCAGGAGGAGGAGTTCATGGAAGCCACCTTGGGAAAGGAGATGAAGGGTGTAGAGATGGAGGGTAGGGAGGACATGACAGTGAAGGCATGGCAGAGGGCGGGGGTTGGAGAGGAGAGGAGCAACCTGGAGATGAGGGGGATCAAGGCGGCGGATACGTTTGAGGAATAGGAGCAGAAGGGGGAAAGGAATCAGGTCATAGAGGATCCGCATGGGGGACAGGAGGCGTATATGGAAGGCGAGGCGGAGTGCATAGCACCCAAGGATCTGGAGGGACTTACAGAATTTGGGGGGGGGGGGGGGGGGATGGGGTGGATATCCAGGTGGGACTGGCATAACAGAGGATGGGACGGATTTAGGATTTGTAGGTGTGGAGGATGGTGGAGGGGTTCAACCCCCAAGTCCAGCCAGAGAGAAGTTTGAGGAGTCGGAGGCGGTTGCGGGCTTTGGATTGGACAGAGCGGAGATGGGGGATCCAGGTGAGATGACGTTCAATGGTGAGGCCAAGGTAGGTGAGGGTGGGGGAGAGGCAGACAGGATGGGTGCAGATGGTAAGGAAGAAATCAAGAAGCCAGAAGGAGCGAGTGGTACGACTTACGATGATTGCCTGGGTCTTGGAATGGTTGATTTTCGTGACTCATACTGGACGTCGGATCAGTGCTGTAATGTCCCATCTTAACAGGTACGATGTAGTGACGCTATGCCTTATGTTCTCTGATTGTCTGTTAAGAATCCTTTTTCTCAGAAACTGGAATAGCAAATGCGAAATTACACAAAATTTCAAACTTAAAACATTCTCAGAAGTTCTGGAAATGCTGGAAGTACTGATCGATAACAGATAAGAACGCCGAGCTTCTCGATTCCCGGGATGAATGCGTTATCTATACACATGATTTAGTTCGAGTGCTCGCGTCCTACTTGGACGTGGACCATTTTTTCGTGGTTGACCAGTACACTCTATTTGCTAGAAGATGGAACCCTTTTTTTAAGCACGCAGCATTTGTAGATGCAAGTTAGCACGCAGCAGTGGAAGTCGGTGCTCGCCTCGACACTTGGCGGAAATTGGAACAGCTGTGTGTGTGCGGAAGGCGGCCCGCCGATCCCAGCTGCAGCCGCCCCGCCAGCCAATCAGAACGGTGCGCCGCTGATTGTGTTCCGGCTGATTGCTAATTTATCGCCGGGCTCCGCTGACCGGGCTGGGCTGGCGGCGGCGCTAAACGAGAGAACTCCCCCTCGGCACGATGAGAGCGCCGCACTCATTACCCGGGCCGGACCTCGTGCCAGGCGCCCGGCGCTCCCCGGCCTGCAGGGCGGCTCCGGAAAACCCAATCAAACATCGACGTTCTGCCACTCGAGTGATGAGCAAAATTATTACTGTAAGGACTTGACGATATTGCCGATACAAGTATCGATACATTTGATTCCGTACCATATGTGTCGGTATCGATACCGAGTGTTCGAGTATTTCATAGAGTCGTAAGAAATATTAGAGTATCGGTCCCAGAAGTGTCGAATGGTGTCGGAGAACATAATGACTCATTGCACTTTGAAGCAGCTAAGGTACGTCACCCAAAATAAATCTAGAACAAGGCAATATATCCAAGAGCTGGTTCGTCTGGTACAGTGGTTCCAAACGTCGGGATAATTATTTTCTGAGGGGTAAAATGAAACTTTCTGAGGAGTAAAACCTAAATGATTCTATTCTGTGTCATTTAAGAAACTAAATTACACTACTGGCAATTAAAATTTCTACACCACGAAGATGACGTGCTACAGACGCGAAATTTAACCGACAGGAAGAAGGTGCTGTGATATGCAAATTATTAGCTTTTCAGAGCATTCACACAAGATTGGCGCCAGTGGCGACACCTACAACGTCTTGATATGAGGAAAGTTTCCAACCGATTTCTGATACACACACAGCAGTTAACCGGCGTTGCTGGTGAAACGTTGTTGTGATGCCTCGTGTAAGGAGCAGAAATCCGTACCATCATGTTTACGACTTTGATAAAGGTCGTATTGTAGCCTATTGCGATTGCGGCTTATCGTATCGCGACATTGCCGTTCGCGTTGGTCGAGATCCAATGACTGTTAGCACAATATGGAATCGGTTGGTTCAGGAGGGTAATACGGAACGCCGTGCTGGATCCCAACGGCCTCGTATCACTAGCAGTCGAGATGACAGGCATCTTATTCGCATGGCTGTAACGGATCGTGCAGCCACGTCTCGATCCCTGAGGCAACAGATGGGGACGTTTGCAAGACAACAACCATCTGCACGTACAGTTCGACGACGTTTGCAGCAGCATGGACTATCAGCTCGGAGACCATGGTTGCGGTTACCCTTGACGCTGCATCACAGACAGGAGCGCATACGATGATGTACTCAACGACGGACCTGGGTGCACGAATGACAAAAAGTCATTTTTTCCGATGAATCCAGGTTCTGTTTACAGCATCGTGATGGTAGCATCCGTGTTTGGCGACATCGCGGTGAAAGCACATTGGAAGCGTGTATTCGTCATCGCCATACTGGCGTATCACCCGGCATGATGGTATGATGTGCCATTGGTTACACGTCTCTGTCACCTCTTGTTCGCATTGACGGCACTTTGAACAGTGGACGTTACATTTCAGATGTGTTACGACCCGTGACTCTGCCCTTCATTCGATCCCTGTGAAACCCTACATTTCAGCAGGATAATGCACGACCGCATGTTGCATGTCCCGTACGGGCCTTTTTGGATACCGAAAATGTTCGACTGCTGCCCTGGCCAGCACATTCTCCAGATCTCTCACCAATTGAAAACGTCTGGGCAATGGTGGCCGAGCAACTGGCTCGTCACAATACGCCAGTCACTACTCTTGATGAACCGTGGTATCGTGTTGAAGCTGCATGGGCAGCTGTATCTGTACACGCCATCCAAGCTCTGTTTGACTCAATGCCCAGGCGTATCGAGGCCGTTATTACGGCCAGAAGTGGTTGTTCTGGGTACTGATTTCTCAGGACCTATGCACCCAAATTGCATGAAAATGTAATCACATGTCAGTTCTAGTATAATATATTTGTCTAATGAATACCTGTTTATCATCTGCAATTCTTCTTGGTGTAGCAATTTTAATTTCCAGTAGTGTATTTGCAGAAGGTGATCACTATCATCAAAATTTTGTGAGACTCTAATATTGGTTACATAAGTTGTCAATAATTACTTTTTCTCCGTTAGTAGCATTAACGCGATGTTGGTTACAGGTTCCGCATACAGTCCACCCACTTCACATACATGTTGTGCTTTGACCCATACATCGCTGATGATAAAAGTGAGACATATATGTAACGAATGCTAAATATCTCAAGAAAATGTCTTCTTCAAGTTGTAGATAGTACCTGCAGTAGTCCATAAATTGCTTCATTACTTGCTTCAAAACGGATAAATGTATTAACTGACAGTACGACACGCCAGTAAGTACATAATGGCTACTACAGTGCTGTAAACAGTATTATTATTACTATTATCATCATTATTGTTGAAAAGGCTAGACACAAATCATTAGCAGCTTGAAGTCTTCCAGTTTCTGCCAGTTCAGAAGAAGGAGTGCAGCAATCAGATGAGTTACGAACATTAAGTGTAGTGCACACATCTGAGCTTGATTGTTTTTATATAGGGTTGCAGTGAGCAGGTCAAGCAACTGTCACAATTGAGAGGAGTAGTGCAGGCGAAGTATCTTTCCTAACAAGTGTCTAACATTACCTTGGATAGTTAGGTTTCTCATCTGAGAACGAGTTGTGTGTAGCACATGCGATGCACTCCAAATTCCCTCCCCCCCCCCCCCCCCCACCCACCCATACACACACATACACACACACACACACACACACACACACACACACACACACACAAACTAAATAACATTCATCTGTCATCATTTTAAAAATAAAAGTCTTCCAAGAACAGTATTTCATTCTACAGTTCAGTTATGTGCTAAAGTTGGTGATAATGTGGGGGACGGAGAGGGGGGGGGGGGGGGGGGAACAAGAGACGGCAGTATAGTATAAATACAGTCGTAATACTGTACAATGCCTCAGATAGTAGTCATCGTTTGATTGCACTGCGTACAACTCAGGTATAATAGTTTTCCCACTGACACTTTGCAGAACTTCTGCGAATGGTCAGTACTAGGAACTACGTACTGTGTGTCACCCAGCAGTACACATTCTTGTGTTTGTGATAGTATTTCAAATATTTGAAGACAGATCGGCAATCTGGTAAGTACTTAGAACAGTTAATATTTTTAGGTAGAGGAGCAGTGAAAGAATGGTTCGAATAGATATGAATTTTCACTACGAAAATAGTTATGCTTGTAAAAATGACGACCACCTCCATAGCGAGATAATGGGTAGTATCATCGTCTGACAACTAGGAAGAGTAAATGCTGTGTTCTATTTAATCGAGTGTGAATAGTAAAATCATCCAATTAGTTTGCAATGGATCTTTGTAATACGACGTTGAGCAAACGACACAAAAGGATGGACGTTTATTTTTTGATTGACAAGTTCAGTTGAAAGCTCAGTCACAGGACTATTGGAATGAAGAAAATAGCTATGCTGGAAACGTCTCTTAACCGATTTTTCTACTACTAGGAATTTGTCTCGTGCTTGCAAGAAAAAATTTTCTCACATACAGAAATATTTATGTCTAGAAGTTATTAGTTCGTTGTAGGTTGCCGTATACAGATTTCACTGTTTCAAATTGAATTTGCGCTAGCTACGAAAGATGCCAAGAAAAAGATCATCAACACTGGGATCAATTTATTGAATGTGGTTTTGGTAGATCAACCTATGTCGAAGACAAAGTGTAGATATCTAGAATCTATTTGTAAATTCAGTAAGTCGTTACTGTCAGCGTTTGTTACTGCAAATCACGTGATGTTTGTTATGTTTCATGACATGCAGGACGAAGATGGGATTTAGAAGTTTATAAAGGGAATGTACGAAACTTACATACAATATCTAATGAATCCGTTTTACGAAGTAATACTCCAGTCCCTTTTCCGACTTTTGATAGAAAAGAGCAGTTCCAGCTGAGTGGTCAGCTCATCTGACTGCCATACTGCGCGCCCGTGCCTCATTCCCGGCCGGGTCAGAGATTTTCTGCGCTCGGGGACTGGGTGCTGGCCTGTCCTGATCATCATTTCATCATCGACACGCAAGTCCCCCAATGTGGCGTCAATTGCAAATACTTGCAATTCGGTGGCCGCATTGCCCCAGGTCGGACTCCCAGCCGTCAATGCCATATGATTTGACAGCTTGAATCTTCTTGTTATACAAATGGATATTGCTAATTATTCATAGTAATGTGGCTGTAGTCGGGCTATTAACAAAATATAGATATATCGATTTATCCAAAACATCGATATGTCGCGGCCTGCATTCCCTTCACCATCATTTCGATACATCGATATCGGAATGGCAACATCGAGCCCCGCTATTTTTATTTTTAATTATATTTTTTACGCAATTTTCTGTAAATATTTGAAACTGTTCTTTTTTAAATTGTAGTAGAACATAATTTTACTTTCACTGCGTGAAGGAGTTTCACTACTTTTTGAGCTTTTGGCACGTCCAGTCTTTCTCTTAGACCGTGTGAAGCATGCATAGATGGTGCAAAGAAGTCCAGTTACGCTGGCGGGTGGAGGTGTGAGTGGATTAACAAGATACTCGATGTAAAGAAATAGCACACCAGTTGCGTTAAAAAGCAATTGTTAACCCAACTAATGTGCTGTTTCTTCACATCGGCATTCTTAAAGAACTGTTGCTTGAACTGATGAACAAAAATCTAAATGACAAGATTGGTCTTTGCGATGGGTGAACACGTGTGAGGGAAGTGCTGACGTAATCGACGCTCGGCGCAATCAACAGAAATTGCCACGTTTAACTTCACCACGAAATTTTTACACTACAACTGCTAGTTCCCTGGCGTTTTCAGAAACGAAACAGGGAAGTTGACATGAAGTGTTCAAGACAAATGCGAGATGTGAGGAAACCGAACTTTATTCTGCCACTTACATGTAATTACCATTGTTAGCAAATTTGTTATCACCAAGCATGAACGGGCATCGTTTCCCTTTCAGTTCTTGCTCTAAGGGGGATAATCAGGCTGCTAGCTTGTTGATGTACAGAATATCTAATAATAATTCAATACTTAAATATACAGCTCTAAAACTGGCAGTATATTTACAATGTGCAGCCGATATTATTTTGGCTGGTATGTCGATAGTTTTTCCGGAGGTATATCGATACTTTTTTCTACTAATATATATCATGTGCCGATAATTATATTTTTTAAATATCGATATATTGGATTTCCGATACTTTTAAAAATATCAGCAGTCCTAGCTGAGGATTGCAAGAAGCGCAGTGCAGTTCACTTCATCAGCTAATGGCATTATTACATTTCTACGTAGGTTTCATATATGAGTTCTGTCTTTCCGATGGTATTAGGAAGTGTACCAGATTTATACGCGATACATCTCACTTATTATATATGTTGTTAATAATAATGATAACGCACAAAAAGTTTCAGTTGTTACCCGCATCATTCATGTGTATATTAAATTTACGAGCTACGCAATTTTTTTTTTTTTTTTTTAGCTGCTACACTTGAATTTACAGAGACAATCAAAAATTCGCAAGAAAGCATAATTCGGAGAAATAATAACTATAGGAGTACTGCGGTGAAGTAAACTCCAGACTAACTGCTCAGTAAATGCTCTGACTGCTTGGATGCCAATTGGTATGTCAGTGAATCGTTGCGATCATAAACGAAAAGATTAAATATATGGGAATACTGTTGTATTCTTGTCATGGTGCAGTTTTTATCCTAATCAAACAAAAACCTCAGTTTTTAACAGTTCTGAAACAAAATTTCTTCCTTAAGGCTACCCAGCCTTAGCTGACTTATCTTTGAATTTATCATATCCAATTTTTCCACTCATCTCCGCGTAAGATGATAATTTGGTTTCTTTCAGAACAAATAGGTCCAGTGTCGTCAAACAGGAAGAAATCGTTTTCCCATAACAAGTGGAAAAATTCTGTCACTAAATTGCTTTCTGCTTGATAATCTGTTGAGCTGTACTGTAAGTCTGAGTTTGCTGGAATACTTATCAAGAATGTAGAGGGAAAAAGATGATCGGTCAGCCAGACTGACTGTCATATGGACTAGTAGGATTTTTCCTTGGTGGGAAGATTGGAACAGGACACAGTCACAAGGGAACCTATTGGTTTTCCTTGATACTTGTAGGACTTGCAGGTCAGGTTTGAGACACCAGTTTCCTAATGCAGTGCAACACAATTTTCAATACACAATCGAAAAAATCGACTTAGAATATGTAAAGATTTCTGAGTGCAGTTAAGCACAAAAAATTCAGACAATGTAACAGAGTCACCATAGCGAATTCATGGCACATAAGTCTTGCAATCGCAAAGCTGCAGATTCAAATCGAGCTAGTATTAACATTTTTATTTTTTATTTTTGTTGAATTCTGTATTTATTATCAGATGGAAACATTCATTAGCAAATATTGAATCACAGTTCTTTAATAAAGATAAATATAACTGCACTAAATGTGCGTATTTCCGATAAAAAAGTTTGGTAAAAAAGTGCAGACCACATAATATAGAACAAAAAATGTATTCTAAGTACAGGTAAACAATATTATTGATATGAATAATTTTACTTTTCTGTATCAAATTTTAATTACTTTCATGTGGTTAGTGATTATTACTTTATTAAAAATTATGATTCATTATTTCTTATGTCACACATAATAACTATAGAGTTCAAGTAAAAGTAACAAATGGGGTAACTAACAAGATTTA
Organism: Schistocerca piceifrons; assembly: GCF_021461385.2. NCBI lineage: Eukaryota > Metazoa > Arthropoda > Insecta > Orthoptera > Acrididae > Schistocerca > Schistocerca piceifrons. Next base: position 89,273,216 of record NC_060141.1, read on the forward strand.
AATTAGAGAGTTCGCAACTACAAAAACTGTACAGTTGCCACTTTTCTTATTAAAATGTTTTATTGTTCAGAAATACAATAAATTAAAAGTTGTGCACATGTTGACGCAAAACTCAAGCACTACCAACACATCCCGATTATCTGCAGATTTAAGCAAGGAATTAATCTTAAGAACTAGAAAACAAGAAAAAATAGAGTAGTACACTAAATTACAAATTTTGTTAAGCAACGTAAATTAATTTTGATTTCTTCTTGCAGAACATTTTCCGTTTGCTATATTGATGAAGTGTTAAAACTGGTTTTACATCTCAGTTTAAGTAATTATACATCATAGTTGTAACGACTGCCACAGCTTAATTTTTTTAATAATAAATACACCTTTATTAAAAGGAAGTTAGTGACCATCTGCTCTGGTACTCGTAAAATGCCTGAGATGTTTCTTATTTAACAGTGCTGAGAAGTCTTTACACCCAAGTCGATTTTTTAAGTTCTCTTTTTAGTACTATGCCTTGCTGCCTTAGGAAAAATTGATGTCTAGACAATGACCTTCAAATCGTATATGTGTGAAAAAATCGAAGAGGACCGATCAATAAGGTCCTCATGACAGTCTTGCGAGGCTATGGGGAGCTGTTCGAATGAGAAGTAGGGGCTGCAACATCTGTGGTTCTGAGAAGGGCTGGAAGAATGGTATGCTGACCCGATGCCCCTCCATTTCTCTTCCAAATGACGCCATTATTACAGTGACATGTACCAAATTTCATCCGTAGCACCTGGTGTGTGTGTGTGTGTGTGTGTGTGTGTGTGTGTGTGTGTGTGTACGCCAATACAGTACAGACCGATAGGCTGTGTGGTGACATAGTGACAGAGGGTGTTATGTTGCAGGTTTGTGATCGGCCAGTATGTGACGGTGCACGGCGACGTCATCAGTCACGTGAATATCAGCCAGGTGCAGGTGGAGGACGGCGGCGAGTACACATGCACGGCAGAGAACCGCGCTGGCAAGACCTCTCATTCCGCCAGGCTCAACGTCTATGGTGAGTGAGTGCCATCTGCATTTCTAAGTTCATTGGCGACACGGGTACACCGGTTAACACAGCCACGTGACCGACGTTACAGCTAGTGTTGTGGTAGGGTCAGCCGGTAACCATACACGGCTATTTTATGAGCTACAACACCTATGCACCGATTCCCCCCGTCAAGACTCCCTCTGATCACGGCACCAACTCCAAATGCTAAGTAAATTTTCCTTGTGGTGGGCTAAAAAAGGCATATACAAGTTATATTCAAATTTATGTAGTAGTAAATTAAACATAATGTACCATAATTTTGTTGTGGGCGATGTACCAGCACTTAGTAAACCCAGTGGTAAACTGGATGTCCAACTATTTCTGACTGAATGCGTAGTCAAATATCCTTGTACTTCATTTCTTACGTCATAACAACATGGCGACTACGAAATATAACTAGAATGCAAAATAAAACACTTTCGAATTTTGCGCCCATCTGAGCCACATCGGTTGTATCAGATTTCTGGGGAAGAGCAAAATGACTTGGCTCAATATTAGTTCTGCTACATAACTTCGAAATTCTTGCATGATCCAGAACTGACAAACTGGTCGGGAATTTATTTTGTTTTATTTCACTTCTGCTTTACTTGTACATGTCGTTGTTGTGAAGAACAGTACCATGAGATATAGTAGAAATCGATCAATTATGTGCTGCGTTACCAAATATCTAACTAGGGTGTAATTTGTAAATTCAATTACTGTAAGCAATGCAGAGACCACTTCAAGAAAGTTGCCTTTGTTTGTTCACACATGCAACTAATAATAATAAATATTAGAAATCAAGTAAACAAGTACTCACTAATTATAAACTGGTAGCAAACAGGCAAAGGGATCTATTTCTCAGTCTAAAGCGAATATACATCGTTACACCCTACTTTGATTAACTGGGGTTTAACTGTCTATACTTCTGATCCATACTGTCATAATGCTTCTAATAAATGCTTTGAATATTTGTTTCCTTTGTCTCTTTTCAAATCCGCTGATTCCATAAAATACCATTTGATGTTCCAATAGTAAACCTCCCAGCACTTATTGCTGAACTAATTTAATAATCTTGTTTACCATCTTGTGTGCCTTAACTCCCAGATATTTGAGCTCTTCAGCATGTGTAATCGTTCCCATGCCTTTTTCCGGTGTCAAAGTTTCATTTGTTTCTCCTCCATTAATTTCCAGTGTGTGGGAGACTTTAAAATCATCCAATAATAATCCTGTCATTAAGTAATTCAAGAACTGTGTGAAAACTCTACACTAAGAATAAAAAAATACAAAATTATCTCTTACCTAGATTTAAAGTTATCAAGGGATTTCGTCAGGAATACATCCTATCACTGATTTCTTTACAAATTGTACAGAGCAAATTTTGGAAAATTGGAAATATTTGAAAGTAGATGGGAATCTCAATAGATGTCTGTGTTTATATATGATAGTACTGAATATATGCACTACCGTTTGCTGATGGCCACCTGAAGCTATGAATTACACACGTCAGTTTGAACCTCATACAGTACTCCAAACCATTGTGCTTGTTTGAAAATTGTCACAATAGGGAACAGTAGTACTAGAACCGTTGACGTGGAGTGAGACACTGAACGAGCAATATTTTTGCTTCCATAAAGTATAGCACCGGAAGGTAAAAGTAGAAGAATTTCGTACCCAAAAATACTTCAGTGTGGAATAAGCGGCTAATCTGTTGTAATAGCTCCTATTTCGATGATTTATGAGTCAGTTTCAATTTGGCGCACCAGGAAGCCATTTCGCAATATGCCGCAGAATAATTGAATAAAACAGGCTCGGCAGTACCATAAAGCGCATTGGAAAACCTAAAATGCAACAATGGCTACCGTTTCTTTCCCTGTAACAAAAAAATTAACGAGATCTGAGCCGTGACACTTCCTCCAAACCACTAAAAAAACCTTTGCACATCTAAGCCTCAAGCCAAGTACATTTCGGATACCGAACGCAAATTATTAAAATGCGTGTAAAATCTACAGTATTTTTAACGGGGTCTACCAATACTAGCGAATAATGACACTCAAAACCCGCAGTACACTTACGGGCAAACCTTGCGGCATCCAGTAGTCACTTGACTTTGCAGGCAACAAACAAAAAATGTCGTTGGCTGGGATGTCGCGCAGGATGGGTTCAACCCCCTATCAGAAAAATATTCCTCCTCCGCATACATTGGCTCCCGCCTTTGCGGATATGTGAGAGTTGTGTCTTACGTGTATTTGTAACATTTAGGTGATGGTAATGGAGACGCGTATAGTGTAATGTTATGTTTGTACTGTATCGTGATGATGATGATGATCAAGAGAGAAGGGAGAGGATAAAACCCAGTGCCTGCACGAAGCCTTCTCCTTTCGAATAGCACCAAGGAGCCCGCGAGCTTAATGTTCCCATTTGACTGATGGATCACCACCAACAGTATCACACGGCCTCACATCGTGGAACACTGCGAACGGTTTGGAATTTAGTACAGGACTTTGTCGCAAAGAATGATGATCAGGAACCATAAGCCACCACCTCTCCTCCCATTGCCTGCTAAAAACTGGGACTGATAACCTCATCCACTTCCAAGATTCGAACCGGCTTACGTCTAACACGATCGCCACCGCACAGGCATGCGTTGGCGACATAGGCTACGGATGCCGTTACGAAACAGTGAGTAGTTTCAAAACGAAGCCTGTTCTGCCCCTCTTCATACATACCACTACTCTCTGATGCAAACAGTAGAAATATTTATGAAGTGAGCGTTGCATTTTTCTCTCTCTCTCTCTCGCTCTCTCTCTCTCTCTCTCTCTCTTTTCACTTTACACCAAGACCGAAACATTAACATTACACATATTTTTCCTGTTCTACACGTTTATTTATTAATAATATCAGTGGTGAATAATTGCTATTGCTACAGATGAAAATCGAAGCACATGAAAGGAGGAACAGTTCGTTTCAAAGGTTAAGTACCAGAATGTTGCGTGGCAGGAGGCAATAAATGTTGGCAGAAAAAATTCTGTCCCGCGCCAATGAGAAATATTCCTACTCTGTCAGCATGCGGCATTTACTCGTTAACGGAGGAACACATGGCCTCACTTCCAAGTTAATTAATCTGATTTTGTTTACAGCAATGTATTAACTAAAGGACGATAAACGTAAAATATCTACCGAGCTCATTTTCAGATGTAAAATCTTAAAACTACGAGTGGTTGGTCAATTAATTTCGGACTGTTATCACTATGCTGACTGTGGAAAACTTTCTTTCCTTCCAGCAGCTATTTTATTTACTCTTTCTCAAAGCACGAGTCGTTCGAAATATATTATTCCGTTTTCAAATATACACAATCGTCTGTCTGTCGTTGACAACAGATATTCGACCATAAATATGCTTCATGGGCGCCTGCTCTGTACATCCGTACAAGTGACCCACGCCTATATCTACATCAGGACGTAACTCAGCCACATGTTCATATTATTCAAACTATAAATGAGTGCTATCGAAACAAAGACTTTAAGACATTTCCACACATTGTCACATGACAAAAAGAAACGATAAATTTTGAAACTGGACGTATACTAAGAAACTGTGTAAATTAATAATTTCTTGGAAGGAAAGAACGTTCTCTGCATTCAAGATTTTACAATTACCCAAAAGCACCCCATCTTAAACAACAGTGACGAACAATGAAATAATGATCAGTTTATTGCCAACCTGCAATGTGACGGACCGAAATGTTTCACCAACTTATTTTCTAATAATCGACTGAAAAACATTCCGAAAGCTATAATATTGTGAAAGTCAGTTCGTTCTACTCAATGAGATGCAGAAGTCAGTACCTATCAGCACACAGGTTGATGCAGTGTTTTCTTGCATTGCAAAGGCGATCGCTACAGTTCTGCAGTGTCTTATAATGAACAACGTACGACTTTAGGAATAGCGGATCAGCTTTCATATTGGATAGAGAATTTCTTATCAGATAGAACAAAATAGTCGTTCCCAGCGGGGAGAAATGATCAAATTTGAAAGTAACTTCGCTCCTACCCCAAAGTGTTATAGCATCGTCACTATCTGGTGCATAAACAGACAACTGGCACACAGACGCACAAATGCTACCATTCACAGATACGTACTTAACTATCATTCACTGTGGTGCAATAGTCAAACACATTAACAAGAAGTAAGGTGACAAAAAAATAGAAAAAAGAGAATGGGCACTGAGTAACACCCGAGCTGTACATGGTTCAAGTGAAGAAAACCGCAAATATCGTAACACGTTACCGGACAAAATTTACTTACACATGCAGAGTGACAATTGTTGAACTTTATGAAAAAAAACGTAAATTATTTACAAACTACGGCGTGCACACACTTTACTCAACATGTAAACGTCACTGCAGACATTTGTATTTAGGTTATGACATGTGTGCCTGCCAACATTGGCGATGATTTGGAGCAGACGAATATGAAATTCTGCATGACCCGATCTCAATGACCTCCTGAACGGCTGTTTTCAGCTCAGCAATCGTTTTGGTGTCAATGCTGAACACCTTGTCTTTGATATAGCCCGACAAAAAGGAGTTGCATGTGTTCAGACCCGGCGAATATGGCGGCCAATCGAAGCCCATGCCAGTGGCCTCTGGATACACCAGAGACAGAATGCGGTCCCCAATGTGCTCCTCCACTGCACCAAACACTCTCTTACTTCGATGGAGTCGAGCTCGGTCTTGCACGAACCATATATTTCGAAATCAGAGTCGCTTTGGATAGTGGGGATGAAATCACCTTCCAATACCTTCACATACCGTTCGGTAGTCGCCGTACCATCAAGGAACATGGACGTTGCACACCACGCAGTCACCCGTTGACGGTGATGAGACTTCTCGATTGCGAAATGCGGATTCTCAGTCCCTCAAAAGCGCTAATTTTGCTTATTAATGAACCCATCCGATGAAAATGGGCTTCGTTGCTAAACAAAACCATATTTACATCAAAGTCCTGAGCAATAGTGTTGACGAAACATAACCGATTTTCCATGGCCCTGGGGCTCAATGGATGATGTGTTTGAATTTTGTATGGGAAGAGATGCAGATCTTCAACAACAATATGTCACAGTGTCTCTCGGTTGATTCCCACCTGTTGTGCAGCTCGTCTGATCGATTTCCAGGGGCTGGTTTGAAACACAGCGCGTGTCTTCTCGATGTTTTCAGGCGTTTTCACCCTTTTTGGACGACCGACATTGCCAACACCGTTATCACGAACACTGCCCGTTCTCTCAAACTTGCGAACCAAATCCATGATTGTAAACACACGTGGACCGCTTGTCTTCAGCTTTAATTTAGTAGCAAACTTCCTTTGAGCCACGGTTGGGCTATTATTGTTCGCATTGTAGGCCTTAGCAAGCGCTATACGCTCAGGCACAGTACCGTGACATTTTCATGTGCAAGTGGCCGGCAACAACGAGATGCGTGCGGGTGCCCATACAAATTCCCGTCATGCCTCGCGACCAATCGTGCAGACTGAACGTCCTAAAGCAAACCGTTCATAAGTTATGAAGATTTTATTTCATATAGTTCAATAATTGTCACCCTGTAGGTCTTACTTTTCTTCTCATTCCCTAGATGGAGTGAGTTATTAGATTAGTCAGGAACTTCTTAAACTTACTTTTACATATTTCATTCACTACTCGTGTGGACTGAGTACGCTAGTGGAGAACTTTGTTGTGTTCACCCGAACATCCTAGTGGGCTGGGAACCCACTGCGGTAGCTGTGCGCGTTGAAGCGCCCATTTCTGGGACATGGGGAGGTGCGCCGGCCCCGGAAAAAATCCGTGCGGCGGGCTAGCGACGAGGGCCGGTGTGCTGGTTTCCCACATTCGTCTAGGTGAATACCGGGCTGCTTGTTACCCACGTGGCACCTCGGTTGCACTACTCGCAAACATTCAGAAAACGTTCTTACATTTGCACATGAGATAATACTAGACACAGACGGATGGGATACACAAATTACGTCCCCTGGGACCACTAACATTGCCAAATTCGAATTAACATGCCGACTCCGAGTAGAAACGGGATAAGGCCAGGAAGGGAAAGAATAAGATCGCAGTAGACTGGAGTTGGATAAGATATTCCCCACTTGTGAATGTTTGGAAAGCGATTTCCACTTCCAGTATTTGCCTGTCAACCAAGAGAAACATCCCAAAACCTTGGGTCACTTAAGTACGTTTTTGTTAGGTCGCTTGCTTATCTGTCTGTCTGTTCAGTACAAGTTTTGCTACTCATTTTACCTAACTTCCCGATGAGCTAGTGACATGAAATTTTAAATACAGCTCAGAACTTGATGACAATGAAATAGTGTAAGGGTAAGAACCACCTACCTGCAGTAGTGGAGGTAGTGGGGGTGAAAACTGGGTTACAAGGAAGCCTAAAGCAGAGCACCGCCTGACCGTTTGGGAGTTCCTCCACGATGGCAGTGCTTAGCAGGTTGCTTCACAGCCCCTGCAGCTGCAATTGAAACTTCTTCATTAAATTTTTACTTAAACTGCTGACTGTACTGTCTCTTTGCTGTTTTATCATTTCAACGCTGACAAACAGAACTCAAACTTTTCCTATTCATTAATTACTCACAATACTCAACGGCAACGCGATCTCACTGCTTTAAAATTAACTCAAAAGAATGGCCCTGAATTAGAAGAAATCCTAACAATAACCCATAAGTATCATAAGTCACTTCACAGAAAATCTTGATTATACGAACTACAGCAATGCAGCAAACACCAATAATGCCAGCTAAATAAAAGATTCTAACTACTGTAGGCTCTAACTACTAATTGGCGTGTGGTTAGTAAAGGAAAGATTTTATTGCAGAGCAAACAACATATTTAGCGGATTTTACCTTAATCATGTGACAACCAGTTCAAAAAAAATTATATAATCATCAGTAATACCATAAACCTTCATGACGGATACACATTCAGACCGTCCACTCGTGCTAATACTGCAAACCTTCAACACTGCTAATTATTAACCTCTAACCTTTATCACTGCTGTCTACTCACTCCCAGCTTCCATCACTGCTGGCTGTTTACTTCCAACTGTTAGTCTGGCCAGCCACAGACTCTCGACAGAGCGCACACTGCGCTATCAGAGCTATTAATGCAGAGCGTTACATAGCACTGCCAACATACAAACACATAAACAGCCTACTTACGTAGCCCCCCTGCTCCTATCAAAAAATTTTACAAGATAGTTTGGGCAGTGGCCAAGACTAATTTGTTAATTTTTTTCATATCAACAATATCAAATAGATCAAATACACACAACTAGTAATATACTGTTGGTCAAAAGCATAAATTGTTCTCACAGTCCCTAAAGACAGTCCTATCATTCATCATAAGAGCAGCTATGACAGTTTTATGCACAAAATCTGAGCAATAAAAGAAAATTCACACACAAGTAGTGGACCTCGATGCAGTCTTTAAGAAGTAGAGTTGTCCTCCCAACGGAAACACAGTGCTGACTCGTGACATGAAGACAGGTAACAGGCCACAACAGAGCAAACCCACAGCAGAGTGAGTCGAAGTATTGAAGAATATTGGTAGGTAGGTCACCACAGAGCAGACCCACAGTATGCCTTGTAGAAATTATGGTAGTAATGGGCCACCAAAGGTGCAAACCCTCTTTAGTCATTGTAGAGGTTACAGTAGTAGTGGGCCACCAAAGGTGCAGACCCACTGTAGTCCTTGAAGAGATGTCCCACAGCCATCCGTTGCGACTGTGCGGGTGCACAATCACAATTGAAGAGTCTTGCGGATAATATAGCAAGTCTATAAATCATTACTTGTGCACTCACTAATTTTTTGCAGTATCCTTAGAACCAGAAATGCTGTTAACCAGTCTCTTGCTGAATTATTAACACAAGTGCAATCACTAACACAGTCATATATCCTCTGACATTTTATGCATATAGTATGACCATCAGAAGTGCACAGTAAAATGAATCCCTACTATTTACTTAACTTAAAGAACTGGTGTCTAAACAGTCACAATTTTACAGCATAAGAATACAATTACAAAGGTACAGAAAACATCATTACAGTCAAGAGCATGATAATACAGATACCGCTTGCAGGAATACTGGCTTTACAAAAAGAACAGAAAAAAACATATACATGAGTATTACAGGAACTACGACATAAGTAAATAAATGAAAAAATTAGAATATTCTTAGAAACATTAACTTGAAACATGAACATTAAAAGAAAACATTACAGAATAAATAATGTCTGAACATCTTTCCAAAGTAAAAACAGGTTAGTTTTGAGGATAATGGTATTCCTCACCATAGTGAATGCAGCTTAGTATCAGAAGAAAAAAAATTCTACCAAATTTATCTTAACAGGTAAACACACATGTACAGGAAGAACACAAACACAGAAGGGTACACATAAACATATAGCGGAATAACACATCAGGAAAGGACAGTGGTTGTTTTCAGTGTTACATTTCGTACTGCAGTTATTCTCGGAGATCTTCCTTCTTATTTCAGCATTTGCTCCCACAAATAAAGTCCTATCTATCTCTATTTATACTTTCATATCTTTCTTACCTCATCATTTGTTTCCTCAACATTTGTGTCCAAGAAAATCCTACCTAAACCTGTTGTCACTATTCCCTACTTACATCTGTTCATTTCCTCTTTCAAAATAATTATTCCTCATTGTTCAACACTCTTTGGCCAAACCGGTTTCGTATAGCTTCTCAATGTATTTCTTCCCAACTCAACGTAGCTCATTATATAGCATACCCCCTCTTAAACTAACTTAAATCTAGTGAGCTCAGACACAAACTAGAGAACGAGACAATGCAGCAGCACAAAACAATGAATACAAACAAGAATGACAAACGAAATACAAAGTGGCAAAGCAAGCAGCAGTATATCTAAATTAGCAAATCAAATGCAACATTGCAACTAATATAAGACAACATGCAGCAAACAAAAAAATAAAGAAGTGGTAAAACTGGCTTATCAGAGTAATACAAGGTAAAATTCGACAGGACAATGCCTGACAGATAGCAGCAGCAAATGCAATATCTTATACCCAAACATGAGAAACCCCAAGCAGAAAAAAATATTACAGTAAAGACAGCAATGCAGATAAGGGAAATGTCTATTCACATCTTAATGTCTATATCACATCTTATCACTATAGTGGTGCACCACAACAACATCTAAAAAAAATTACCAAGTCCTTGAAAAGAGAATTATGTATGCAATTCCAGTTACTAGTCCCTGCTCCTTCTTATGCTTCTTTCCTTTCCAAATGCTCTTTTTTTAAGAATGTGGATCATAGAATTATTATTTAATGGATCTGTTGACAGAAAGTGTAACATTAGCATATGTATTTAAAAAAAATTATTTTATAAAACCAATGCTGCAGCGCATCTGGAAACTAAATATCAAATAAAATAAGGAAATATGTACAAAGCAAAGCATAAAAGCATCATTCAGTAGCCATGTGGCATTTCGTAAGTCAGTAAAACTTCTCTCAACTTTCATAGAAAGATACTTGTCATAATCAGGTGTGTAGACATAAGAATATTTCTCATCACTTCATAAGCATTTCAGAAAGTAGCACAAAGTACGAGCTCCAAAGTATAATCATATGTTTCCAAGTAATAGTGTGTCGTGTTTGTGGTGCGTTCTCTTCTGCAGCTATACAAGCGCTTGCAGGAGTGCAGCAAGCTTCAAAGTTGCTGAAGCAGCACGAAGAAAGCTAAAGTCCACACCATATGCCTCTGTTGAATTCTTGTCAAGACATTTAAAGTCGACTAAAATTTCACACACGTAGGATTAAAAAGCAGAAAATAATTATTTAAATAAAAATAAATGTTTAATTTAATGTGTTTTATATTGGTCTAAACAGTGTAAAATAATTTCTCTTGTCTCATACAGATGCCCAGCTCACACACAGAATGTTCTGAAAATTTATGCTTGTGAATTTTTAATAGCTATGAAAATATTTAGTAATAACAAAAAACATATTTATTGCATGAACTTCACGTTTTTTGTTTTAAATCTTACAAGTATTTTATAGCTATTAAAAATGCACAAGCACAGATTTTCTGGATTGTCTGTGTGGGGTAAGGACTCTATACGGGGCTAGAAGAAATATCTTATACTTTTTAGTCCGATATGAAAACGTAGTATAAAAAAATTTGCTTTCATTTAAATAATTATTTACACATTTCTGGAACTATTATCCACTGCCCCAGCCAAATATTAAACTCTTATGCAAGCGTATGTCTGTTTATAACTTCCACGTACCCATAGATATGAATATTGAATACAAGAATTAAAGACGGTCGAGGGCAAGAATATTCGAGTAGTTACGCTGAGGAATTGAAACTGAATTGGCGAAAACTGCTTCTTAACGTAGTACATGCAAATTGCAAAGGAAAGTGGATTACGGCTGAGGAGGAGAAAACATGTTCCGCAGAGGATGAAGTACTCTGAAGCGCCTCTTAAGCTTAGCTTTAAACGGATTCAGATGAGAACTGCAGCAACTGCTTGACTCCTTTCAGGACACAGCTGACGGGCTTCTCAACGCTAGCGTCCATGCATATTTCTACAATACTGGAATTACGTGAGGGAATTGCCAAGCTTTTATTGGTTACGGTCTGTGATTAGTCTTATTTATGGATTCTTCCGTCACTTCTTGATAGAACAATTCCATATTGAGGGTTGAATAACACGTAGGCGGGTTCTTGTTCTACTGATTTTTATTTGTATGAACTAGTTTTCGGCTCATTAGGCCATCTTCAGATAACTAAGGGCTATTTTTTTACAAGGAGCTTGTGTTCTTACGAACCAAACATTCTGGTCTAAGTTACAACGCACTTACATACAATCTTTAGTTGTGGTATTGTCTTTGGAATTATCATACGTGTCTTTTGACTTTTTGTTATGTAAAATTAATATATTCACACCCCAATATAATGTAATATCCCTTATGTGTTTACATTCCTATTTGTAACTCAACTGTAAAAATGTAATATTTGGTATATATTAATGCACAGTTTTTCTAATAACAAAATATAACCCCCAAAGAAAACATCGCTATTGTACAACCAACAATCAGTGTCCAGTGCAAATATTCGCAACAAATACCAAAAAATTGTAATTTTGTAATTATGTGTATTCAAAATAATTCTAATTGTTGTCATACATGGTACTGACAAACCATAAAATGTGATTTATTATGTTAAAGAACAGTTTTACAGACAAAAAGTCAAAAGACCCGTATGGTAATTCCAAAGACAATACCACAACTAAAGATCGTGTGTAAGTGCGTTTTAACTTAGTCCAGAATGTTTGGTTCGTAAGAACACAAACTCCTTGTAAACAATAGCCAGTAATTATCTGAGTGGCTGTGCGGTTCTAGGCGCTTCATTCTGGAACTGTGTGACGGCTACGGTCGCAGGCTCGAATCCTGCCTCGGGCATGGATGTGTGTGATGTCCTTAGGTTAGTTAGGTTTAAGTAGTTCTAAGTTCTATGGGACTGATGACCACAGATGTTAAGTCCCATAGTGCTCAGAGCCATTTTGAACCAAGTAATTATCTGAAGATGGCCTAATAAGCCGAAAACTAGTTTACACAAATAAAAATCAGTATAACAAAAAACCAAGTAAGTGTTATTCAACCCACAGTCTGTGATTAGATTTTAGTCGAAAATTAGTTTTTGCGATGCAACATTTTCAGTAGTACCGACCCTTTTTAAACATACTAATATTTTAGTAATTAATCACCCGTAAAATACTGTTCCTTAAGACATTAGGAACAGCTCTTTACGGTCAGAAATAATACGTAGCTTTTTCTTACTGACATTATCAACAAACACATCGCAGCAACAACTTCAGTTCATACCAACTGTTGAAAATAACAACCACCAGTTTCCATTTATATTGGCTCGGTGAATGTTCGACTAATAGAACCCTACTCTTAGATGAAAAGGTTGGCACAGGAGAGGAATTCGTGGCGGGCCGCATCAAACAAGTAAGAAGAGTACTGACTCACAAAAAAAGAAGAATCCGGCATGTTATACTTGACGACAAATGTTCCATATATTCGAAAACAACATCGGCTGTGCCCAACGGAAGTGTAATATAGTATCTGATCATCCAGTATACGTAAAAGGTTTACCAGACAGGATCAGCAGCACGCTAAGACTGTTCGCAGACGATGCCGTTATCTACACGAAATTATATTCGTAGTAAGATGGCGAAGAAACATATCGACTTGAACAAAATTTGCAGTTGCTGTAATGAATGACATCTCTCTTAAAATGTGGATAATAAATAGTTGATGGTTAGATGAACTCTCTGCCAGGCACTTAATTGTGAATTGCACAGTAATCATGTAGAGGTAGAGACAGAAGTAGTGTAGTAAGAATTTGATAGTCACCGATACAAGATTATTGGAGAACGTCTTGAACATGTTCAAATAACTTACGGAAATGCAGCCGGGTGACGTTGTCGACAACCGCCGACTGAAACAAAATCCACCGTATTTATTTATAGGGCTATTTGCTAACGTAGTTTCTTTAGTCAGAATGGTTATAGTGGAAGACAGATTAGACTTGCGTTGCGCTATCTACCAAATGTGCACTGGGTGAGTAATGAAAATACTGAGGTAGCACCAAAGTCTGCAGCTTTTTTGCCTTACGAAGGGAGAATTTCGAACAGGATTGGTCGTATTTTTCAGGAATATGTTGTGAAGTGTGTGTTTCGATCACTGTCTGAGATCAGGGTCCTTCTAGGTTCCGTAAAGAATGATCTTGGTTTGGGTAAGGCGGATGTCTACTGTGTTCATTGCAGTTGTGGGATGTCATGTACTGGTCAGACTATCAGGGCTGTTGAGGACCTGTGTACTGAGTGAAAGCGGCACACACGTTTACAACAGCAGAATCGCGGAACATTGTCTTGGCAGCGGTCATCCTATGGAGTATAACAACACGGAGAGTGTGACATGCACTTCCAGCTGTTGCGATCGTTTTATTAAGGAAGCTATTGAAATTAAATTAGCAAGCAGCCTTGTAAATAGATACGGTGATTTTTGTTTAAATTCTGCATGGAATTTGCTCTCTAACTTGCCAAAAAAACAGAAGGACAGAGTTTATATTACCTCACCTGTTGATTATTAAATTCACTATCGATAACTTCTGACGTATGTGGTTTGTGATGGCGCTAGTCTTTACAACGTGTGTGTGTGTATGTGTGTGTGTGTGTGTGTTGCTTGCGCAGAGCTTACTTGCTGCAATTTTGTCCTGAAAAGGGTAGGGTGTGCTCCTGTCAGCGGTTGTCGACGACGTCACCCAGCTCCATTCCCATAAGTTATTTGAACATTGTACACGCCGGGAGAAACTAAGACTTCATCTTGAACATGTATTTATGGTAATATTAAGAAACGATTCGAAGGTGGACAGTCACGTAAAACCATTAGTAGGGAGGTTATATGGCAATCGGAGATATGTACATGGTGATGTGAAGGTCGATGGCAGCATGTCATGACCTCACACAAATGTAGGATGCTTTTGGATCAATACCCCTGGGATTTGCAGTAGGATGACAGAGGTTGTAGTAATCTCGAACATTCTATAATAATTAGTACTGGAATACGTTAGTAAATAACTTTTACTTAACTTTGTCCTGCTACTGCGCTCCAGGAACGTAACTAATAACAACTATCTTTCTGGAATACAAATGACTCATTAACAAACATTAACTGGATTATACAACAAGCAAGATAACACAATTCTGGTATTACGTGCGTAATAAATGCGCGAACTAGAGGCTGCGAACCTAGCGAGCTGAAGGCTATTCCAACCTGACTTTGCTCACGATCTGCAGCTGACTCAGCCGGTGCGATCTGCAAGTCTCTGTCCGTGCCATAAGGCGGCGCTGCAAGCGCCAGCGAGTCCAGAGAGCTAGCAAGTGCTGGACCGCTATCATTTATCGTAACCTCTAGCGTGGTGTCTAACGTTGGTGCCACACTAGGTACGTGAACGCAGTATATATACACTACGTGAACTTCAAACCTCAATCGTCAATATCCAAGAGCAGATCGAGCCACTCATGAGAAAATCGACTTTGAAGTTTTTCGACTGTCTTTAATAATCTAAAGTATGATCGATTTTTCTCTACAAGCAGCGTAGCTATGTGGTAGAATGATATCGGCTACCATATAGGGAACACCAGTACGATTCGTGGCGGATGTAAATTTTTAAACAGAGGTGCATATCCCACTACAATTTGCGTGAAGTGTAGAATACATAAAATTGGAAGAAAATCAGTGGCGTTCGAGATTGGTAATCGCTTGTTCGAGTCTCGTTTCGATCATTAATCTTTCGGATTTTTTCTGTTCAGTTCATATACCTGCGCCATTTCATTATAAATTTTATCAAATACATGCTGATTGACACACATTTAATTGTCATTTTTATGAAAAATGCACGTCGTGTTATTTATAATTACATGTTGCCTACAAAAATCCAATTTTCATTTCAAACATAAATTCTGAAGTACCGATCTGAGATTAAAAATAGCTATGGACTGTTTAAATTACATTTTTTTCATCCCTATATACTAGGTTGGTGCATAACCGTATCGCTTTTGTTTTGCATTTCGGTATTCCGGTTGCTACGGATTTGTTTATCGATTGTCATTTTTTATTTGTGCTTCACTATTGCTATTGGAGTTCACATTTTGACATTTTGTCATTTGGAGATAATGAATAGAGCTGTGGACGCATGGAAATGGACTCCCAAGTAGAAAAATCGGAACATGTGCTCCATTTTCTCCTGTTTAAGTTCAGCAGAGCGGCGGAGGCAGTTAGAAATATTTGCGCCATGTATGAGGATAACGGCACTGCACAGAGCACGGCAAGAAAAGGGCTTTCTCGTTTTAAGGAGGTTCGCTGTGACATCACTGACACTCCACGTTCAGGAAAACCTTCAGGGTTTGACGAAGATCGTTTAAGCGCATTAATCCACAGTGATCCACGTCACTGTGCTCGAGGAGTGGCATTTGTGATGAACTCTGATCATTTCAGCATTATTCGACATTTGCATGCAATGGGGAATGTTCAAGAATCGGGTGTATGGATACTGCATGCTGTAAGCCAAAATCACAAAAATGGGTGTGTGGCCACATGTGCATTTCAGCATGCTAGTCATCAATTGGCTCGTGAACAATACCGATCGTTGCTATTCTGTATCGCTACTGGTGACGAGAAAGGGTGTCTTTATGTTAACATAAGGAAAAGAAAGGAATGGTTGAGCCCAAACAACGTAGCAACTCCCCATACAAAAAAGATAATGTTATGCATCTGGTGGAACGTGGAACGTTACGCCGTATGTAGGCGAGCTGATGGGCTGCCTAGAATTGGTACGAATTAAGGTGAATTTGTTGTACGGCTGAACACTAGCGGGCCCAAGGGCTCAGCTCGCGGCGGCAATTCCGACTTCTGATTAGGTGACCGCCACAGGAGGTGCAGAGACAATGTGCGCTTCGCCGACATCGGGTAAATCCCGGAACTGTTAATTTGGATGGCAGATGCTCGCATTGCCTTTGCGCAGAATATGCTCCAGGAAATGGCGGGGTGTCAAACAGTCCTAAGGATGGCCAAATTACAGCTCTTTGAGATAACGACAATTACTCACTTCAAATATTAATGCAATTAAATACGTTTGCAATTTCAGAAAGATGAGGGCATCCAATGACAGAATAATATCTCAATATCTTTAAAACTACAGAAGCTAATATCTCACAGCGGTTAAACATTTTCACAATGACCCTCTGAAGTAGCAACTTTTAATCCCTCCGTGCGATTTCAACAAACGTTATCTCACATGATAGCAATGCACTATAGCTATTATCCCTGAAAGCAACGTATCTGTATATTTTATTTATTGATACACTTCCTATCTTACACGTTTGTCATTATGTAAATGATTGTCAGAACATCTGTTCCCCCATATTTACACAGCTAATGAATACAGCATGAATACCATGCCTCACATATTGTCGTACTTTTGTAGTTATTTAATTAACATTTTCCTTTTTGACAGCATCTTTATTTAAATGTAGATTACCAGTGTTATTAAAAACGATGGTACTTTAAAAGTAGTCATTCGCTTGAATTAGCTGACACCACTATTGTAAAGAGTGCCAAAAGACGCTTCTGTCAAGCAGGCATAAATAATTGTCTTAATAATACTGAAGGACAATCTGTTGTCATTTATCATAAGGACACTTGCGCAAGGATACTGCCTTATTTACCCACGAACGAACTATTACTTATATTTATCGTGAATGATCTCAGTGTAACTTAATTTTCATGACATGTCTTTATTTAAATACTGTTGTAATATATTAATTTAGTTCGGGAAGTAGTCAACTTGAATAAAATCGTGTGTGTAGACCTTGAGAGCGAAGTATTTTTGGTGGGGATGGCCTTCAGTCTGTGAGAGTTGGACAGTGGTGTAACATTGCTGGAGTCAAGTGGAGGCTGAGAATTTTCCAGTGAAAAGCTCAAGGGAGTGATTCTGGACACTTTATGTCGATTTCTAGAAGAGGTTCAAAATGGCTCTGAGCACTATGGGACATCTGAGGTCATCTGTCCCCTAGAACTTAGAAGTACTCAATCCCAACTAACCTAAGGACGTCACACACATCCAAGTCCGAGGCAGGATTCGAACCCGCAACCGTAGCGGTCGTGTGGTTCCACACTGAAGCGCCTAGAACCGCTCGGCCACATCGGTCCGCTCTTGAAAAGGGAAGACCTGTCTGCGGTGACGTGCGTGACTCGATCGCGGATGTATTTGATTCTGCGCTGTGGACTGCCGCTATCGTACTTCTGAATGGATTTGATATTTTGAGAGAGCTGCATCTGTTCCAGAATTACACTAACTTTTCCTGCTTGATTTACGGAACTGAGAATAGACACAGTAACAGATATCTTCGTACCGCGTGTGTTCATTTGTGAACCACCATGTTGAACACTGAACTATTTTGAGTTGATTAATCTCCAGTGTATTGTGATCACGAAATGGACTTAGTTTCCGAAAGTCTGTGAGGTCTATTTAGTTTCGAGATTTTGCTACCATTCTCGGAACGCTCTCAACGTAGCTTTACTGTGTCTGATAAGGGTATTTGCTGTCTGTAATTTAACTGAACGTCGTAGGAAAACTTCCCGTTTGTTTCAGATGTCGTTTCTTGGACAAATATTTTCAGTATAATTCTCTGTCGTCTTCATCAGTCACAGACGTTAGAATGGAACAACTTTTGTTAAATTATTCGTTTATGTTTTATTTTATATTTCCTTGTATTTTATTAACTCGCAATTCTAGCCAGTGCATAGACCGTTTGACTGCAGGATCAATGCAACAAGTTAGTATTTGCAGAGAATTAGCTGCGGGGCATGAAAGCAGACGTGAGTGGCTCGACGGACTACATCAAGCTGTTCTTTTCAATCAGAGCCGTGTACAACTGCAGTACCTAAAGTACGAGTAACCGCAAGTAATGACGCAGCTGGTTTGTTCATGTTGACTGCTGTTTGGGAAGAGCAAGTACCACTCAGCAGCAGTAACAGGTAATGACGCAAACAGCGTCGGTGTAGTGAACTACGAATTGCTTCTCCTAGGTGCAACCATCACTGCTGCCTTTTATCGCCAACGACTAAAACGTCTTGCAGACGCAGTCCGAAAACAATGACCAGGAAGACTGCGTGAAGTGATGCCACTCCACAATGACGCCCGCCCGTTTTCTGATAGACTGACAAAAAACACTGTGCAAGAGTTGGGTTGGGAAGTCATACCGCACCTGCCTCATTAACCTGACCTTGCGCCCTCAGATTTTCACCTTTTCCGGTCTATATCGAATAAGGAACTTCCTTCCCGGATGAAAATGAGCTCCGAACATGGCTCCACGATTTCTTCGCCTCAAGACCACGTAATTTCTAAGTCGGGGAATCGAAAAGTTACCCCAACGTTGGCAGACTGTTGTTATTAGTGAAGGAGAATATGTTATAGATGACAAAAGTCTCTGCTATGTGTATCTGTTGTGTTTATTAAATTTATGATACGCTACGAACTTAATGCATCAACCCAATACTTTACGTTTCACGAAAATACTCATGGAATATCCATCTTTGTTTAAAATTTTACCATACCCAGGAAGCTCATCCGAATAACGGTCTTCATTGAAAGTATTAAAATGAATCGGAAAAATTAAAAGTCGATTTTCTGGAGCATTTTTGAAAGTTCCGTCGAACTGCTTGGGGATTTTGATATCTGATTTCTGAACTTCACATACCATAAATATTTTAAAAAATCCTATTGACGTAAGGTCGTTGTTAGGTCTGTTGGAAGTGTTCTGGGAAAGTGTTGACTGTGTAAAATGAAACTGCATACAAAGCACTAGTGTAACCAATTCTAGGCTCTTGTCCCAATGTTAGGTTCCATATCAAGTAGGCATTACAATAGCCACAGAATGAATTCATGAATGCGCTTCTGGGACCGTAATAGGCCGCTGTAGTCCATTCAGAAGTGTAGCAGAAAAGCTCGTAGTGCTTAAATGCCAATCTTTACAAGAAATACGACGTAGGTCTCTTGAATCCTTGCTAGTTAATTATTCCATAGAACGCTTGAACGATTTTTTATCGAAGTCACGTGGAACTAGTCAGTGTACAGATTATACACATGCATGATTAGTTTTGACGTCAAAGAGCGTATACATTTTTCACTTCTACTTTGTTTCTCTGAATTGCATGTTAATTGATCATTAGATGAATTTTTTGCAACAATCAATGCTCTCCTATAAATGGTTTTGTACCTATGGCAGGAATTTACGAACAAGGGATTCTTTGACACCTTTCTATAAAAATGAGTAACATTATGATCTGGAACGACTTTTTAATACCTACTTTTATGAGTTTGCTTTTGTGAGACATCGCTACTGGTGTCTGTAGCCGGCCGGTCTGGCCGTACGGTTCTAGGCGCTTCAGTCTGGAACCGCGTGCCCGATACGGTTGGTTCAAATGGCTCTGAGCACTAAGGGAATTAACATCTATGTTCATCACTCTCCTAGAACTTAGAACTACTTAAACCTAACTGACCTAAGGACAGCACACAACACCCAGTCATCACGAGGCAGAGAAAATCCCTGACCTCGCCGGGAATCGAGCTACGGTCGCAGGTTCGAATCCTGCCTCGGGCATGGATGTGTGTGATGTCCTTAGGTTAGTTAAGTTTAAGTAGTTCTAAGTACTAGGGGACTATTAAGTCCCATAGTGCTCAGAGCCATTTGAAATTTTTTGGTGTTTGTACTTTCGAAAACATCTTTTCAGGGTTGAATTTAAACGATTTTGAGACCTTAGACAATTTCGTATTTAATTTGCAATTTCGATTAAGTTATTCCCAACTTCCGTTCGTTGATTCTCTTGAAAACACTTGCATTTTTTTACTTCTAATATATCTACATCTATACTCCGCGAGCCACCTTACGGTGTGTGGCGGAGGGTACTTATTGTACCACTATCTGATCCCCCCTTCCCTGTTCCATTCACGAATTGTGCGTGGGAAGAACGACTGGTTGTAAGTCTCCGTATTTGCTCTAATTTCTCGGATCTTTTCGTTGTGATCATTACGCGAGATATATGTGGGCGGTAGTAATATGTTGCCCATCTCTTCCCGGAATGTGCTCTCTCGTAATTTCGATAATAAACCTCTCCGTATTGCGTAACACCTTTCTTGAAGTGTCCGCCACTGGAGCTTGTTCAGCATCTCCGTAACGCTCTCGCGCTGACTAAATGTCCCCATGACGAATCGCGCTGCTTTTCGCTGGATCATGTCTATCTCTCCTATTAATCCAACCTGGTAAGGGTCCCATACTGATGAGCAATACTCAAGAATCGGACGAACAAGCGTTTTGTAAGCTACTTCTTTCGTCGATGAGTCACATTTTCTTAGAATGCTTCCTATGAATCTCAACCTGGCGCCTGCTTTTCCCACTATTTGTTTTATGTGATCATTCCACTTCAGATCGCTCCGGATAGTAACTCCTAAGTATTTTACGGTCGTTACCGCTTCCAATGATTTACCACCTATGGCATAATCGTACTGGAATGGATTTCTGCCCCTATGTATGCGCATTATATTACATTTATCTACGTTTAGGGAAAGCTGCCAGCTGTCGCACCATGCATTAATCCTCTGCAGGTCTTCCTGGAGTACGTACGAGTCTTCTGATGTTGCTACTTTCTTGTAGACAACCGTGTCATCTGCAAATAGCCTCACGGAGCTACCGATGTTGTCAACTAAGTCATTTATGTATATTGTAAACAATAAAGGTCCTATCACGCTTCCTTGCGGTACTCCCGAAATTACCTCTACATCTGCAGATTTTGAACCGTTAAGAATGACATGTTGTGTTCTTTCTTCTAGGAAATCCTGAATCCAATAACAAACCTGGTCCGATATTCCGTAAGCTCGTATTTTTTTCACTAAACGTAAGTGCGGAACCGTATCAAATGCCTTCCTGAAGTCCGGGAATACGGCATCAATCTGCTCGCCAGTGTCTACGGCACTGTGAATTTCTTGGGCAAATAGGGCGAGCTGAGTTTCACATGATCTCTGTTTGCGGAATCCATGTTGGTTATGATGAAGGAGATTTGTATTATCTAAGAATCTTCAGTAGAACAGCAGTTTGCGGTTTTTCCATATCTGATTGTACTGTTACTTTTTAGAAAAAATGATGTGAAACTTCAACATATTTTTACAGCTATATCACATATTTCTCTGTCTGTATTTCTTACTACATGTCACTTACCGATGCTATTCTTGTAGCTACCTTTGTTGCTCTGTTGACCAACAGGGTCATGCCGAAACTGAGAACTAACGATGCTACTTGTTACATTTATGATACTTCTGTTTATTTTTGTGTCCAACTGAAATTGGTGTGAAGAATATTCGACGTCAGTAAAATATCTGGACTCTCCCTCAATGTCTCCGATTTTGAACATTACTGAAAATCTCTGGAACCACCTGGCACCCCTCTCGCCGAATATCAATATAACGTGTCCGACCAGAGAGAGTTATGCCAAAAATGGGATCTCATGTTCCCTACATACAGAGCGTTCTCGAGTTGGTAAAGCGCACTTTGTTGGAACGAAGATGGTTCATATACAGATGCATACAAAATGTTAACATCCACCTTTCATCCGAAATTCCGCTCCCATTTTACTGCAAATGTAAATAGCATCTATGATTCAACGGGTTACAGGTTAGCAAAAATGTAGGTTCACGTATCGACACAGAAAAACTAATTACAAAGAGAATCTGTTTCTCACTATATTTATTTTCGACGCAAAACCGCAGTAGTGCTACAGTTCTACAGTTACTGAGAAAAACTTTGGACTGGGTTACGTTTGACACGGTGTATTCATCATTTCCAAATTCCAAATTTTCGAAATGCATCTGGCAATCCCCCCACTCCGCCAGAGATTTCACGAATCGCTGCTCCAGCTGTCGTTACCTGCTCTCGCCATAAAGATAATTTTATCACTGCTTGCCTCAGTTTCATTAACTTTTTAATCTTGGGTTGAGATCTGCTCCATCCACTAAATAAGTGCTGTGCTCACGAGTCCGCCGAGGTTGCCTCAATAATTTTTCAACCCGCGAGATTTCTTTCGGAGTGGCCGTACGCCGAGAGCGTTTTAATTTCAATGTCGCCGCCACCCCCACCCCAGCCCTGCGACCGGCGCAGCTGGCGACCGGTAATCTTGCTAATGGCGGGACTGCGCGCTCCCCAGACTCGGGGGAAGTCCCGTGGCGCAGGGCAGCCAACCGTCTGGCTGACTATCCAATCCTGTAGCACGTTCGGCTGCTACAGAACTTCTCTTACTGCAAACCCGAGTATATCTTCCACAGTGCATGCCTTACATGGCGTCGTTGAAGTCCTTGAGTTCAGCAGGTCACATTGCAGTAACTGTTGTTGTTCAGATTACTAAAACTAACTTTTGAGTAACACTTTTATACATTAAACTAAGCTAGGCTAGTTTAATTTAATAAGGCAGAGACTATTGCTGTGTACCTGGTAACTATGCTTTTTTTATCACAATCTTGTTCTAAATATTTTGATAGTACTAATTTACCAACTATTTGCACTATGCCTTTGTTCTTTTAGATATTGGAGAGTTTAAATCGCATTTTAGAAGTGAGCTTGATTTCAGTAATGATTTTATTTACTTACTTATTTGTTATTTACCAAGTCAGGGCCTTAACACCCTCTCTTGCATCTGACCATGAGCAACATATACCAAAGATATTACTAAACCTTTCCAATAATAATAATAATAATAATAATAGTATTAAATACACAGATAACAACAATAATAAATAATAATAATAGTAATGATAACTGACAATAATAATAGTAGTAGTAGAAATAGTAGTAATAAGTAAGTTCATATGGTATAAATGGCTGGCGACAGTGGCACATTTGTGTAAGAGCACATTAACACCCTAACTTTTGGCACTATGTGGATTTATTGCTTTTTTTTAACTTTTTTTTCTTTATTGTGATTTCATTCTCCTGCCCCACATGGGCAGTGGTGGGCTGGCAGTGGCACAATCCGCCGCTCTTCAGCCGAGTGACATTACAGTTAATAGGAGGAGGAACTATATATACACAGAGTGAAGCGAAATTCGCTTCACAGCACGACTCCTCACATGCCAGCGATAAAATGAAGTCTCTTACAATATTTCATCTGGCAAGTACATATGGCAGAAAAAGAATGTTAGAGAGTGACAATATGACAACACTGTAACCACATGTCTGGTAACTACCTCTGGCAGTACATATGAGTTGTGCTGTACAATTAGTGCAGTGGAAAGAGTTTTGGGTTAGCATGCAGAAAGTTGATGGTTCGATCCTCAGTTGGGGCGCATTTTTTTTATTTGCTAGTTTCATTCTGATATTTCATACAGTAATATACACCACTTCTTAGGTCACATTTATCCTAAATTTACAACATTTTTAACGCTGGCTGGCTGGGGTGGCCGTGCGGTTCTAGGCACTACAGTCTGGAACCTCGCGACCGCTACAGTCGCAGGTTCGAATCCTACCTCAGGCATGGATGTGTGTGATGTCCGTAGGTTAGTTAGGTTTAAGTAGTTCTAAGTTCTAGGGGACTGATGACCTCAGAAGTTAAATCCCATAGTGCTCAGAGCCATTTGAACCATTTTTTAAATCTGAACATAACAAAAAAATGTTCAAATGTGTGTGAATTCCTAAGGGACCAAACTGCTGAGGTCATCGGTCCCTAGACTTACACACTACTTAAACTAACTTATGCTAAGAGCAACACACATGCCCACACCCGAGGGAGGATTCAAACCTCCAGCGGGAGGGGCCACGCAGTCCATGACATGGTGCCTTGAATGACGCTGTCACTTCATGTGGCGAACATAACAAATCCGTGGTTAGACAAATAAGAAGTAGGCAGTTGAAACAAATGACCTGTCGTAGGAGAGACTAACTACAAAAACAATATCAATTTCGATATGCTAATGATGATAGCAGAGCACAATAACACAACATCTGCTTGTCATTTATACTACATGTAATATGAGCGCTCAGATATCGCACATTAGCAACCAGTGACAATAATAATGTCTATATTAATGACCGCGTGACCTTCACAACAGAATACGTTGTCCTCAGAATAACAGATGCCCAAAGCAACCCCCCCCCTGCATGTCCAAACGTTGCGCAATCCGCCGAATCATACAGCTTTGGACCCTGAGCAGCAAAACTGCGTACATAGCAACAAGAGCAGCATGAACACAAGCTATCAGTTCTTCCACGTTCATTGGTGGAGTAGAGTATACTTGCTCGCTCAGGTATCCCCACAGGACTAAATCCAGGGGATGTAGGTCAAGCGAACATGGTGGCCATAAAACCAGACCTCCACGACCGGGCTATTTCCGTGGAAATGTTCTGTCCAAATACTGTCACACATTAATTCCAGAGTGTGGAAGTGCACCATCATGTTGGAACCATATACTCTGCCAAACATGTAGTTGAACATCTCCCAGTACGTCCCGACATCAAATATGGTGTGGCAGGAAGACCCCTCAATGCACCACATAATGATCAACAGGAAGCACTGCTGGCAAAAATTGGTCTCAGAGTAAGGGGAACTTTAAGTTCATGGTTGGGAGCCAGTATTACTCCACATCATTCGCACCACCTCTGACATCGAATCAGAAACCTTGGTGGAGGAAATCACCCGCGATGACATCAAGGATGTGATAGCAAATGGTGCTCCAAACAAGTCGTCTGGGATGGATGGTCTCCCTGTCGAATTTTACTGGGCTTTCAAGGATTTTATGGCGCCACAGCTGACTGTGATGTTCCAAGAACTGTTGACAACAGCCGCCATTGCTCCGCCATCATTTGGTCAAGGCATTATCACCCCAATTCACAAGCCTAGCTTTACTCGGTGCTGACTACAAGATATTTGCATGTATTTTGGCGACACGATGTCGTCGGATCCTTCCGAGTATAATATCCATGGATAAACGACGCCGCATGGACCCGTCAATGCCCAGACAGCCACTGGTGACGGTCGAAATGTGATTTCTCCAATAGCTACGTGCAGTCTCCGTACAGCATTAGTGGCTGTTGATTTTGACATTGCTTTTGATCCGGTACGACATGGTTACCTCTTTGCTGTCACAGAGCTGGTAGGCTTCCCGGCATCCTTCACTAGTGCCTTACAACGCCTCTACTCCAGCGCCCACTCCCTTGCGCAGGTTTATGGTCGTATCACCGGACCAGTACCGATCCGCTGTTTCTTAAGTCAAGAATGCCCACTACCGAAGCTTCTCTGCGCTCTCGCTCTGGACCCACTTATTGGGAGTCTCGTGACGCACTTGTCATGATTCACCCGGCGGCAATAGACGTTCAGCTGTCGTGCCTATGCAGACGGTCTGTTGCTGCTGTTATGATCACGGAAAGAGACCACACGCGTACTTGACCTGATCTCCAAATACAGGGACGAGGTAGGCAGTGTTTTGAGTGTTGCCTGATCTAAGACGACACCAATTTTCTGCGGACTCGCTCGAAAAGAACTGGCGCCTCTACCTTGCGTTGGGAGATTCCGGTACCTTGGTATCGTCGCACCGCAGTAGTCCACTTCCGGCACCCACTCAACGTCAGCTGCACGGCCGTTCGGCAACATCGCCTCCATTGCCTTTATGCTTTGCAACATTCGGCATATCTGAACATGCATGTAGTTACCAAGCTGGTATACATAGTACAGGTCCTTCCCATGTTGCCAGCGATTGGTTGCACCCTGCAGTCAGCGCTGTGTTACTTCGTGATGGCTGGTAATATTTTTAAGGTCAAATATGAGATACTCACCCTCGTCCATAAAGCCGAGGGACTTGGACTCACCATCGTCCAGTGTCGCGTGGCCGAACAGCATGAACGAGCAAGGGCCGGGCACAGGGAAGGCACTCACTCTTGGACATTAACGCCGGCCTCTGTCTCCCTGCTGGTGTCAGTAGGACATATTGCGCATCTACTTGCGCATCTGTCTGCAGAGCCTTCCATGCATGCGCCCCACATGTCGAAAGGATTTCTAAATTCAAATACTGCATTGCGTACCTTGCAACAGTGTTGAGATCAAGTAGCCTTAAAGGAGGTGAACGGCAGTGTGGCGCAACCTTAGTCAGACAAACCTCCCGACGCAGTCTGAGCGACAACGTATCACGTCTCCTGCGGAAAATTCGCCACCAACCAGCATCTGCATGCGATTGGTTTAACGGACTCTCCTTTATGATACACCAGTCACTCAGTGGACGATGACAACCCCTTTGCCTGACCTGCGCCAGTGTTCGTGAAGTCTGGACATTGGGGCCGCCAATGGTCGCCTGTTTTCTCCGCGACCCTCCATCCGGGGTCAATTCTCACGCTTTCAATATGGTTCAAATGGCTCTGAGCACTATGGATGGGACTTAATATCTGAGGTCATCAGTCCCCTAGAACTTAGAACTGCCTAAACCTAACTAACCTAAGGACATCACACACATCCATGCCCGAGGCAGGATTCGAACCTGCGACCGTAGCGGTCGCGTGGTTCCGGACTGAAGCAGCTAGAACCGCTCGGCCACTCCGGCCGGCTCTTATGCTTTCATTCGCCCAGAGAACGTATATTTCCCTGTAGCCAAGACGCATGCGACAGTCTGGGTCAAAGAATGGACACTCTTGTACCTTTATGGAGTCAGGGACAAATCGTGCCTCGGTCTTTGAACGCTCCTACAGAATGAGCACGCGGTGACTGAACGACGTCCGACCTATAGCGTTTATTTCCCCAACTACTTCCGTGGTGTTTCTGGGGTTTCGAGCGACCCCCGCTCAGTTGAAACGTGCCTAGCGTGGTTGGCTGGACTGCTCTCGAGGTGCACTGTTAATATCCCCTTCACGTTGCTTCAGTCCCCGGGTGGGTGCAACGCCTTGTGCTTGTTTTCCTTTCCCATCTCCCCTACCCAGCACTGCTGCGTTACACGATGAAAATTCATGGTTACAGCTAAGTATCTCCTTTCTTGACTGTCCCTTGTTGTAGTCTTCCAGTTGACTGGTGGTGTTGGGTACGCCGTGACCAGAACTCGTGTGGTCGACCCCTGCCAACTCCGCCACCCGTTCACCATCGAACTGGAGGTGACCTACACGTACTCATATCCCATCATCCCTACCTGCCGTCTGCTTGTAGGGAGTACCCAGGAGTAGACATATACACAGATCACACATTAGTAGTGATGAAGACTAGGTTGAAGCTTAAGAGATTAGTCAATAAGAAACAATACGCAAAGAAGTTCTCTAAGACTATAGATACTGCGATAAGGAGTAGCTCAGTAGGCATTTCACTTAAAGAGAAATGGACGTCTCTAAAAAGGGCAATCACAGTAGTTGCAAAGAAAAACGTAAGTACGAGGAAGGTAACTGCAAAGAAACCGTGGGTAACGGAGGAAGTACTTCAGTTGATCGATGATATAAGGAAGACCTGTCCATTGTGATAGAAGAAGAAACAGGGGTCGATAAGAAAGACATAAGGTATCTAGTATTAGATTCAGGATTTAAAAGAGCTTTGGAAGACTTAAGATCAAATAAGGCAGAAGGGATAGATAAAATTCCATCAGAATTTCCAAAATCACTGGGAGAAGTGGCAACAAAACGACTATTCACGTGTAGAACGTATGAGTCTGGTGATACACCATCTGACTTTCGGAAAAAATATCATCCACGCAATTTCGAAGAACGCAAGAGCTGACAAGTGCGAGAATTATCGCACAATCAGCTTAACAGCTCATGCATCTAACAAAAATAATATACAGAAGAATGGAAAAGAAAGTCGAGGATGTGTTAGACGACGATCTGTTTGGATTTAGGAGAGGTCGGGGCACCAGAGAGGCACTTCTGACGTTGCGATTGATAATCGAAGCAAGACTAAAGAAAAAACAAGACACATTCATAAGATAAAATGTTTGAAATTCTGAGAATAAAATGTGTAAGCGCAGGGAAATATGGGTATTATACAATATGTACAAGAGACAAGAGGAAACAATAAAACTGGAACACCAAGAACGAAGTGCTCAGATTAAAACTGAGTAACACAGGGACGTAGTCCTTCGCCCCCACTGTTCAATCTATACATCGAGGAAGCAATGACGGAAATAAAAGAAAGGTTCAGGAGTGGAATTAAAATTCAGAGTGAAAGAATATCAATGATATGATTCGTTGATGTCATTGCTATCCTCAGCGGAAATGAAGAAGAATTACAGGATCTGTTGAATGGAATGAAAAGTCTAATGAGTACAAAATATGGATTTAGAATAAATCAAAGAAAGACGAAATAATGAGAAGTAGCAGAAATGAGAATAGCGAAAAACGTAACATCAGGATTGGTGATCACGAAGTAGATGAAGTTAAAGAATTCTACTACCTTGGCAGCAAAATAACACATGACGGACAGAGCAAGGAGGACATAAAAAGCAGACTAGCACTGGCAAAAAGGGCATTTCTGGCCAAGAGAAGTCTACTAATATCAAACATAGGCCTTATTTTGCGAAAGAAATTTGTGATAATATTCGTTTGGAGCACAGCATTGTATTAAACATGGGCTATAGGAAACACGGAACAGAGGAGAATTAAAGAATTAAGATGTGGTGCTACAGGCGAGTGATGAAAATTAGGTGCATTGATAACATAAGGAATGAGACGATTCTGCGTAGAACCAGAGAGAACACTAATGTATGGAAAACACTGGCAACAAGAACGAACAAGATGATAGGACATTTGTTAAGACATCAGGTAATATCTACTATGTGGCTAGAGAGAGCTGTAGAGAGTAAAAACTGTAGAGGAAATCAGAGACTGAAATACATTCAGCAAATATCTGAGGACGTACGTTGCAGGTGCTACTCTGGGATGAAGAGGTTGGCACAGGACAGGAATTCGTGGCGGGCCGCTTCAAACCAATCAGAAGACTGATGACTCAAAAAAAAAGAGCCTTAGTCTCTTAACGTTGTGAAGTGATATTAATAAACAGACATCACAGACAGCGTGTTAATGTAATGGTGCCTCACCTTGCTGGGAAAACGATCCTCAATTCCCCTTCCTGCATCAATGTTCCATCTTGTGCAGCAGCATATGTCCTATTGCAGTTCTCTCTATGAAAATAAAGAACCAAACACATTACATGGATTGTGCGGAGAGAATTCTGCGGGCTATGGAAAGAGGTAAATGGTGTGCTGTTTAGATATGTCCACCACAACACAGTGCTATACAGTCGTGAAATATTATAATCTGACAGTACTAGAATGAATCTTAACCAAATAAATTAGTTTTGAGAATTAACGTGAAGATGCTCTTTAGTGGAGTAGCTGAAAATGTCAATGAAAACATCGTAATTTACTCTTCACTTTCACTACATTACTCACATGACATTTGATACGCTCAGGCAGTTTAGTTGACTGTGTGTACACCTGTGTCTTTGACTCCTTTCTGTACTCATGTTAAATCTTTGAAGTTTTGTGTGGATATTATTTTGTTCCTAGTATTATAATGATTTTGTACCATTTTTTTGAGAGAGAAGATGTATTGGTAACAGCAAAGGGCATAATGTCAAAACTATCAAGTTTTTTAAACACATCTCTGCATGGTGTTTTAGTACTAATTTCTAATATACTTTTTGTAATATATAATGTATTCTGGAAATGTTATCTTTGAAAGTTTTGCTTCCTCGAAGAACTCATTCTCTTGTTTCATTATTGAATGTAAATATATTAATGCCTTCACTGTGCCTCATTTATACTTGTAACAACGCGCACTGCAACTGAAGCTAAAAGTACGTGCTTCATGAAGTTTGCAATGCGGTTATTATATATCAGGTGACGATAGATTTGCAGTCACAAAGACTAAACAATATCTGTCATGTATTTAATTGTTTGAATGAATTACAGTTACAGATTCTGTCGTTCTGTGAGATATACTGAATTCTTTCTGATGAGTCAAGTCAAAATTTAACAGTACTCCATTTTTATTTACTCATCTGTTGATATTTTCAGATATTCCATAGCTGCCTTTTCAGTAAGGTGACTAACTGTTTCCTACTTTCAGTATCATCAAGCAAAAATATAACATATTAATGAGTAAAATTTTCCCTTCCTCTTTGTGAGCGTACCGAAAATTAAAAAATTTTTCACCAGATCCATTTAATTTTATTGCTTAAGAGTCGCCAGTAGTGATTCTGTAAGCATTTTGAATATGTAATCCTTTTCGACATTTAAACTATTATAACTTGCTGTACTCTGGACTAGACAAGCAATGTAACACTTGTTACGTAACTAGATAATGCCAGTTCGAACAAACATACTAGATTTAAATTTTTTTCAAGCTGAAAGGCTTCATTCACTATAAGGTCATAAATTACGTTTATGACTGCTAATTTACTATTTTCTTTGCAAATCTGGTTAATCTGTAAGCAGCTGATCATTTTCTCAATTGCTGAAAGACCTGCTCTTTCCTGGCGAATATAAGAGAAACAATTTGCAAAAAATGAATTTTTATATACTTTTGATTTGCTCGGAAACAGATAAATGTTTCCTCCAAATAAGAAGTAATTTTTATTGTTTTAGTTTACTTCAACAAATCAATTGACGAAATAATATTCTATTGTTTCCAAGAAAATGGCGAAACGTAATTATGTTTTATGTTTACAGGTCTGCCCTATATTCGTCTGATCCCAAAGGTGACGGCAGTGGCCGGTGAGACCCTGAGG
This sequence comes from Schistocerca piceifrons, assembly GCF_021461385.2. Taxonomy (NCBI): domain Eukaryota; kingdom Metazoa; phylum Arthropoda; class Insecta; order Orthoptera; family Acrididae; genus Schistocerca; species Schistocerca piceifrons. Next base: position 89,304,674 of record NC_060141.1, read on the forward strand.
CTAAAGTGCCCCGTCGCAGGATACCCCATCGAAGAGATTCGCTGGGAACGAAGTGAGTACTTACTACCTGCTGCACGCGCTCTGTCTGTGTGGAAGAATGCACGTGGTCCGTGAAGTGACGCTCAGCCCTCGTGTAACCGGGAATGTTGTCGTGATGGAGAATCCACTCCTCTTGTCGTCATAAGGCAGGCAATCTTCCTGCTGCAGTGCTCTGTACAACGGTTTTAGCGCTAGAGAACAGTGATGTTGGTACGTGCACTAAATCGTGATGGGCTATCCCCATCACATGGAAAGAAACAATACAAAATTGTTTCTATCAACTGTTTTGCTTTCTTAAGGCTTGTTGACGGAGCACTCTTCGCCAGCTCCGTTGTTTGGATTCTGGGTCGTACACATATGGCTCCCGCTACTGATTTACCGAAAGGACATGTAAATGGATGTTCGCACGTTTCTCTCTCGCCCTCATAACTGCAAAATTAACCATCAGGTGAAGCAGTATTTGCAGAAAAAGGCATGGTGACTTAATTGATGGGTCCACACAAACGGCAGTTGGTCAAACTGATTGGAACTAGTGAGTAGTAGAGGTAACTATCAGGAAAACCCCTCACTGATACTCATCTAACTACTTGCTAATTTTCTAGCTAACTTTGGATCCCCTTAACACTCATCCTAAGAGAAGCAGCAAACAGACTTTGGATTTCACCCCTCACAGCACAGCGGACCAATTGACAGGAGTGGGGGAAAGAAATACAGTAGGGGAAGAATGGGTAGCTCTGAGGGATGAAGTAGTGAAGGCAGCAGAGGATCAAGTAGGTAAAAAGACGAGGGCTAATAGAAATCCTTGGGTAACAGAAGAAATATTGAATTTAATTGATGAAAGGAGAAAATATAAAAATGCAGTAAATGAAGCAGGCAAAAAGGAATACAAACGTCTCAAAAATGAGATCGATAGGAAGTGCAAAATGGCTAAGCAGGGATGGCTAGAGGACAAATGTAAGGATGTAGAGGCTTGTCTCACTAGGGGTAAGATAGATACTGCCTACAGGAAAATTAAAGAGACCTTTGGAGAGAAGAGAACCACTTGTATGAATATCAAGAGCTCAGATGGCAACCCAGTTCTAAGCAAAGAAAGGAAGGCAGAAAGGTGGAAGGAGTATATAGAGGGTTTATACAAGGGCGATGTACTTGAGGACAATATTATGGAAATGGAAGAGGATGTAGATGAAGATGAAATGGGAGATAAGATACTGCGTGAAGAGTTTGACAGAGCACTGAAAGACCTGAGTCGAAACAAGGCCCCGGGAGTAGACAACATTCCATTAGAACTACTGATGGCCTTGGGAGAGCCAGTCATGACAAAACTCTACCATCTGGTGAGCAAGATGCATGAGACAGGCGAAATACCCACAGACTTCAAGAAGAATATAATAATTCCAATCCCAAAGAAAGCAGGTGTTGACAGATGTGAAAATTACCGAACTATCAGTTTAATAAGTCACAGGTGCAAAATACTAACGCGAATTCTTTACAGACGAATGGAAAAACTGGTAGAAGCGGACCTCGGGGAAGATCAGTTTGGATTCCGTAGAAATGTTGGAACACGTGAGGCAATACTAACCTTACGACTTATCTTAGAAGAAAGATTAAGAAAGGGCAAACCCGCGTTTCTAGCATTTGTAGACTTAGAGAAAGCTTTTGACAACGTTAACTAGAATACTCTCTTTCAAATTCTGAAGGTGGCAGGGGTAAAATACAGGGAGCGAAAGGCTATTTACAATTTGTACAGAAACCAGATGGCAGTTATAAGAGTTGAGGGACATGAAAGGGAAGCAGTGGTTGGGAAATGAGTGAGACAGGGTTGTAGCCTATCCCCGATGTTATTCAATCTGTATATTGAGCAAGCAGTAAAGGAAACAAAAGAAAAATTCGGAGTAGGTATTAAAATTCATGGAGAAGAAGTAAAAACTTTGAGGTTCGCCGATGACATTGTAATTCTGTCAGAGACAGCAAAGGACTTGGAAGAGCAGTTGAACGGAATGGACAGTGTCTTGAAAGGAGGATATAAGATGAACATCAACAAAAGCAAAACGAGGATAATGGAATGTAGTCAAATTAAATCGGGTGATGCTGAGGGGATTAGATTAGGAAATGAGACACTTAAAGTAGTAAAGGAGTTTTGCTATTTAGGGAGTAAAATAACTGATGATGGTCGAAGTAGAGAGGATATAAAATGTAGACTGGCAATGGGAAGGAAATCGTTTCTGAAGAAGAGAAATTTGTTAACATCGAGTATAGATTTAAGTGTCAGGAAGTCGTTTCTGAAAGTATTTGTATGGAGTGTAGCCATGTATGGAAGTGAAACATGGACGATAACCAGTTTGGACAAGAAGAGAATAGAAGCTTTTGAAATGTGGTGCTACAGAAGAATGCTGAATATAAGGTGGGTAGATCACGTAACTAATGAGGAGGTATTGAATAGGATTGGGGAGAAGAGAAGTTTGTGGCACAACTTGACTAGAAGAACGGATCGGTTGGTAGGACATGTTTTGAGGCATCAAGGGATCACAAATTTAGCATTGGAGGGCAGCGTGGAGGGTAAAAATCGTAGAGGGAGACCAAGAGATCAATACACTAAGCAGATTCAGAAGGATGTAGGTTGCAGTAGGTACTGGGAGATGAAGAAGCTTGCACAGGATAGAGTAGCATGGAGAGCTGCATCAAACCAGTCTCAGGACTGAAGACCACAACAACAACAGCACAGCGGAATGTCGACAATATTCTACGCCTTGTTTCGTTGCCCTTCATGGCAAGCCATCCTGGGCTTACATTTCAGCACACTGCGAAAGTTTCTACTGCTTGTCTTCATGCTTTATCTTGAGTACAAAAAGTCGTCGGATCTCTCACCAAATGAGCACGTTCGGAGCGTTATGAGCAGGGCCCTCCAACTAGCTCGAGGTTCTGAAGATCTAAAACACCAGTTCGGCTGAATTTGGCACGATATCCTTCAGGAGGACGTCCAACAATTATATCAGTCAATGCCAGGCCGAATAAATGGATGCATAAGGATGAGAGGTGGACCAACACGTTATTGACTTTCTCATAATGTTAAGTTCTTCCTCTTAAATAAATCATCCTTTTTTACTTAGAGAGTACTCAGTATGTTCTTGTCTATATTCCTTATCTCACCGGTTTCTGCTTTCCTGTTCTGAGTCAGACGCTGAGATGTTGCCGCCCTTTTGGCACTATGTGTCTGTGAGTTTCGTTCTGATGGATATCCATTTCTTGATCTAAATCTGTCATGTCAGCTCGTTGTTATTGTTGTGGTCTTCAGTCCAGAGATTGGTTTGATGCAGCTCTCCATGCTGCTCAATCCTGTGCAAGCATCTTCATCTCCCAGTACCTACTGCAACCTACATCCTTCTGAATCTGTTTAGTGTATTCATCTCTTGGCCTCCCTCTACGATTTTTACCCTCCGCGCTGCCCTCCAACACTCAATTGGTGATCCTTCGATGCCTCAGAACATGTCCTACCAACCGATCCCTTCTTCTAGTCAAGTTGTGCCACAAACTCCTCTTCTCCCAAATTCTATTCAATACCTCTTCATTAGTTATGTGATCTACCCGTATAATCTCTCTTCTGTAGCACTACATTTCGAAAGCTTCTATTCTCTTTTTGTTTAAACTATTTATCGTCCATGTTCCACTTCCATGCATGGCTACACTCCATATAAATACTTTCAGAAACGACTTCCTGACACTTAAATCTATACTTGATGTTAACAAACTTCTCTTCTTCGGAAACGCTTTCTTGGCATTGCCAGACTACATTTTATATCCTCTCTACTTCGACCATCATCAGTTATTTTGCTCCCCAAATAGCAAAACTCATTTACTACTTTAAGCGTCTCATTCCCTAATCTAATACCCTCAGCATCACCCGATTTATTCCGATCACATTCCATTATCCTCGTTTTGCGTTTGTTGATGTTCATCTTATAACCTCCTTTCAAGAGACTGTCCATTCCGTTCAGCTGCTCTTCCAGGTCCTTTGCTGTCTCTGACAGAATTACAATGTCATCAGCGAACCTTAAAATTTTTATTTCTTCTCCATGGATTTTAATTTCTACTCTGAATTTTTCTTTTGTTTCCTTCACTGCTTGCTCAATATACAGATTGAATAACATCGGGGATAGGCTACAACCCTGTCTCACTTCCTTCCCAACCTCTGCTTCCCTTTCATGCCCCTCGACTCTTATAACTGCCATCTGGTTTCTGTACAAATTGTAAATATATATGACGGTAGTATCTGTTCCCGAAAGAACAGTTACCGTGGATGACCATGCAGCTTTGCTAGAAATGAAATGATAATTAAATAGACACCCTAGCTGCAAGCAGGCGATGATGCACTTCATTGGGGACATGTAGAAAATGTGTGCTCCGACCGGGACTCGAACCCGGGATCTCCTGCTTACATGGCAGACGCTGTATCCATCTGAGCCACCGCGGGCACAGAGGATAGTGCGTCTACAGGGACTTATCCCTTGCACGCTCCCCGTGAGATCCACATTCCCAACATGTCCACAACACTACATTCGTAGTGCGCCTAATAGATGTTTGCCCATCATACTCATTACTCGTGGCAGATTAATCTACCAAGTCCCGTACGAGTTCGGGCATAGCGTGTGCGTTCCCACAAGAAGGTCAAAGGCCGGGAACCCATATTTTTAACTATATATGACGGTAGTATCTGTTCCCGAAAGAACAGTTACCGTGGATGACCATGCAGCTTTGCTAGAAATGAAATGATAATTAAATAGACACCCTAGCTGCTAGCAGGCGTTGATACACTTCATTGTAAATAGCCTTTCGTTCCCTGTATTTTACCCCTGCCACCTTCAGAATTTGAAAGAGAGTATTCCAGTCAACGTTGTCAAAAGTTTTCTCTAAGTCTACAAATGCTAGAAACGTAGGTTTGCCTTTCCATAATCTTTCTTCTAAGATAAGACGTTGAGTCAGTAGTGCTTCACGTGTTCCAATATTTCTACGGAATCCAAACTGATCTTCCCCGAGGTCGGCTTCTACAAGTTTTTCCATTCGTCTGCACAGAATTCGTGTTAGTATTTTGCAGCCTTGGCTTATTAAACTCATAGTTCCGTAATTTTCACATCTGTCAACACCTGCTTTCTTTGGGATTGGCATTATTATATTCTTCTTGAAGTCTGAGGGTATTTCGCCTGTCTCATACATCTTGCTCACCAGATGGTAGAGTTTTGTCAGGGCTAGCTCTCCCAAGGCTATCAGTACTTCTAATGGAATATTGTCTACTCCCGGGGCCTTGTTTCGACTTAGGTCTTTCAGTGCTCTGTCAAACTCTTCACGCAGTATCGTATCTCCCATTTCATCTTCATCTGCGTCCTTTTCCATTTCCATAATATTGCTCTCAAGAACATCGCCCTTGTATAGATCCTCTATATACTCCTTCCACCTTTCTGCTTTCCATTCTTTGCTTAGAACTGGGTTTAGATCTGAGCTCTTGATATTCATGCAAGTGGTTCTCTTTTCTCCAAAGGTCTCTTTAATTTTCCTGAAGGCAGTATCTATCTTACTCCTAGTAATACACACCTCTACATCCTTACATTTGTCCTCTAGCCATCCCTGCTTAGCCATTTTGCACTTCCTGTCGATCTGATTTTTGAGACGTTTGCATTCCTTTTTGTCTGCTTTTGCATCTCGTAAACCATATTAATTTTCCTAATCCTTTTCTTATTTGCTTATTTATCCTGTCCATATGGCTATATCCGCTCTCCCGGATATTTAAAATTTGATACTTATAATGCAAGAGAGTGGATACGTTGTGAGGCTGCGTTGTGACAGTCCTGCCTGTGCGTAAGAACGGCCTACTTTTCTCGCAGGCGGCCGCGAGCTTCCGGACGACCTGAGACAACGCGTAACGGCGGACGGCACGCTGGAAGTGTCGCCTGTGCAAAAGGCGGACGACGCGGGCGTGTACACGTGCTGGGCGCGCAACAAGCAGGGCCACGTGGCCAGGCGCTCGGGGGAGGTCGCTGTCATAGGTAAGCTGCCGCGCAGCGCGGCGCGACGTCAGCGCCGCCGGAGGAGCGCGTGGCCTCTGCGCGAACTGCTACGGCGCACAGCGCGTGGGGAAGCGAAGACGAACTAGGAAAGAACAAAAGAGCCCTTCTGAAAGAAGCGCCAAACAAGATCTGATGGAAGTGTGAGGGGGACGTGCGAGGGTGAGGGGGACTAGGCGAAATGATGCAATAGTTTTTAAGATCGCACAGCAAACGGCTCTGGGTACACTTGTCACTAGTAAACACTTCAAAGCGATACTGACAGGGGCAGGAATAGAGTTCGGTTTGCAAAATTTGTTTTCTAGAGGTTTGCGAAATTTGTTTTCTAGAGGCACCGGAATGAGAGAGGGGGGAGGGGGCGGTTGATCACCACCTCTCGTTGCGCATACCCTTGTTACGAGACAGTGTTCCGTGGTAGCTGCAGGACCCAGCATTCTAAAAACAAACACGAAAAGAAAAGAATCCCATTTCATTAAAATTAATAATAAGTCATTATTATTGCTGTTTATTTGGTCGATAAGAATAACTACTAGTCGGCTTTAGTAACTTAATTTTGACTTTGTTTTCAACCAAAGACGTTTGCCTCTCCTTCGCTTTATACATGTACGTTGACTCTATACTCAAATTTCTTTGGGGAGTTTTCAATCAATTGTAAGTCGCAATCTTTCTGCTCACTGCACTTAACCTTGTTGTTTACTGGACTTAAAACCAAGATGAAGTTCCTTGAACAGCAAGGCTAAGTGCAGCGCGCAGGAAGATTCTGACTTGCAGTTGATTGAAAACTTATGAAAGAATTACGAGTCCAGAAGTGCTTACACAAAAGCCAATCGACACACACGAAGTATAGAAGACATGTAAACCACTAAAGATACCTAATAAAATCAGGTGAAATAAGTTTGGTTAAAAATAAAAATTTAATTGCCAAAGATGGAAAATACGATGTGGTTGTAATTGAACTTTCGCTACTTGAGCCAGTGTAGACAAAGAACTAACTATCTACTGCGCAGTCATATTTATAGTTATGATGTTCGGAATGTGCGCTGCATGGTTTGCTTTGGTGACAGTGTTAGCGTCATGACTTGCTGTTGGTCGTTGGTTCTGGTACGGCGACGTAGGGTTTGAACACAAACATCAGTGCGCATTACAGATGCAGACAGGCAACATGCGCCTGAACAGGGTGAGCAGGGCTTTATTAGTAAAGCTGTTCGGCGGTATCACGCAGGAAAGGTACAGGGAGAGGTCCTTTCTCCGCGGCGGGATTGAAGAAGAATGGGAAGTGCGAACTGACTGGCGATTTGGGAGAGGCCGACGGGCAATTCCGCCACAAATTATTGAAAAGGTTACTATTGCCATGGCTGATATCGCTCGGCGCAATGTGCAGTCTTCAAACAGTGGACGAACTGTGTCACGACAGCTGAACATTCCATGGCACAACGCTCAAAAAGTGCTGCGAACAATTGTGAAATGGTATCTCTAGTGCGGTTCCAGGCAGTCGAGGACGCAGACGATCATCACATTGAGCAAAGTCTGTAACCTGGAATGAAGACATGGTACGCTATTAACACATGTTACACTCTCATGGGAAATTAAAATCTGTTTCTTTCAACGGATTACTCATTGTTTCTCATCCACATGTCCTTAGAAATTTTTCCATAAAGTTTCATTGCCTTACGATCACTCGTTTTACACGTGGGCCGTATCAGGTTCAGAAAATTTAATTATAACCTCCCTGTAACATAGGCTGCATGATCTTCTTCTTCTTCCTCGCTTTATTCCATGTCCCCACGCGGTCGGGATGCTACACGTATTTCGGATTTGGCATTGTCAGAGGTTTTATCGTAGGCTACTTGATAACTCTCCTGTATTGTTTGCTGGAGCGGAGATAGTCTGACAGAGGTGAAATCTATGTTTCTCAGTCAATACATCAAAGTATCCTAAAATAACAGTGATACATTTGTAATCCAGTTACAGCTGCGTTGAATGTAAGCCAAGAGAATAATCAGATCTTTCGTATGTTTTCTGTTTTACATTAACCAGCATAACAGGGACATACTCGTATTTTTTCTTCCAATAAAACTTATTGTGCTGTTCATTTTCAATTAAAGGAATATTAAAGTCGGATAGAATCAAGCAATTAATTTATCGTCTTTCTCGTGTCCGCAGTTGGACCTTTGAAGCTTTGGCAATCTTCTACCACAAACATTTTTTTTTCTTCGTCAGTTTGTGCTTTACATCTCTTAGCTCCCAGAAACACCTGTTGCAACTACATTCTTCCATTATCAACAACACATTCTCTTATAACCACTCCAAAGCTCACCCAACCCACGTTCAGCGTCAGAGGTAGCCTGCGCGTAAGGGATTATACAAATGCTGTCTGTGCTGAGAGAGCGCAAGTGGAGAGCATACAAAATGATGGTTCACTAAGAGATCGACAACCAGCAGAGCACAAGCGAGCACCCGTGAATGCTGTGTGCTGTTTGCTCCCGCTCGCTTACCGTTCAAGTCAAAGAGAAATCTCCCTCATTCTTTTCGTCAGAACGTTTACGGCACCGTGTTAGCACAAGGGACTCATGGTTTCTAGTAAGTTTCGAAGTACGCCTACCTAGTTATTGGTTGTATCAACATATACAGTGACTCATCAGCCTGGGCAACCTATTTCTTAGTGTTGAATGGCGGTGTTCCTTTGCCCGTTCTAACCTCTGTGTCTTGTGACGTGCGATGAGCAGAGGTATACGTGTGGCATGGTGGTTTCTGCCCCCACAACGAGAAGATTGTTCTAAACAGCATGGCTGCTCGCAGCTGTTTAGCATTGAAATGGTGAATTTCTTGCTGCACTTAAACCATCCTATACGCTGTTACAATCCGCCGTAGTCGATGGCAAACCTCACAAACCACACGTCATTGCTCGTGGCAGCTGAATTTTGCTGCAGCTGAATTTAACGGCTCTGCTCACGGTACATCATTTGCGACGCGGGACTATCACAGTAGCTGTACGAACTAGGAGATGTAAAATGTAAATTTCGTATGGCATTCTTGGCTGCGATATCCCACGGGGCGGGTTCAGCCCGGGCCAATCAGATGTACGGGCCCTGCAATGAACTTGTGACGTCACACTAGTTGGCTTGTCCGCCACACTTCGCAAAAGCTCGGCTTCGCGCAGGGATCAAGGTAAATCAATATTTAATTGAAAAGGTGCCGAATAAAAGTCTTAATTTTGTCGTGTGCTGTTGGGAACTTGCATGGTTTTAAACACACGGTCAAGAATTATTAAACTCTTCTGAAGCCGAGACGGCCGCTGTGTCACTCGTAAGACCTGCAGTGTCGCATGCTGTGAAGTACGCGCCACGACCTGTTTCTCGAGTGGGCCTTGGTTCAGCCGACTGTAGGATATGTTCTTCCTCCGCGTACTTCGGTCCCTTTCCTTGCGGATACGTTAGAGCTGTGTCACATGTGTATTTGTAGAATGTAGGTGAATGTAATGAATGCGTCTACGTTTTAGTTTTACGACAATGATCATGACGACGATGACGATGATGATGATGAGAGATGGGAGAGGATGAAACCCCGTGCCGGCACATAACCAACTTCTCTCGAATAGCGCCAACGGTGTCTTTTGCTCTCACTTCATGAGACATTGTGGATAATTTGGAATTTAATCTAGTACATCGGCGTAAACTGATGATCGCGAACTTAACGCCATCATCTGTTCTCCCTTTTTCGCCTAAATACTGGCAGTCAAAATTTCATCTACCACTGGAATTCGAATTGATTTGCTTCCGAGTCGAGTGCACTGCACAGGTGCGCTAGCGAACTCGGCCACGAAGTTGGGTTAGTAGGAGATAATGTGCCCCATGTGTCAGGTATCCACGATGTATCCGCCTTCACAGCGCCGATATCGTACGGGTTGTCTGTCCTGCACTCAGCTATTACAAAGGCCAGTCCAATGACACCCCAGCCACGTGACACGTCAAAGTATTCCTTTCGCCACGGCACAGGAGTCCTCGCACTCGAACACAGCATCACAGTATTACTGATGGGCGTAACCGCAATTTTTTTCAAATTTTTGTAAATCGGACTTTCAGTAATTACAGAAATGCTTCAGTCGCTGCATGGGTTGTATAGTGTGACGTATAAACAGAAAAAGTGTATTAGCGGCTATAAATGTGCCTTGTTAAATTATTTTGTGATGTGCCACGCAATAATGTAATGATAATAGTAGCTGAAGGATGATTCGTGTTCAGTTTTGAATTCCAGCTTATTGTGAAACATCTCGTTTGGATGAAAGCAAGCGTTTTTAGGATACTGCCACACTTTTTGCATCATTTATGGACAAATTATGATTATTACTATAGCTGCAGACCTAATAACAAAAGGTTTCTGGTCACTACGTATTTTAACCACGGATTGCAATCTTCATACAAATCGTACAACTTACTGTCTCAGTTACTACTATGCCTACAGTGAGTTGGTTAAATACATATATGTGCATAATATGTCGGTAAAAATATACATACATCTCTAATGAGATAAGAGATGACGTAAAATCAAATCATTTTCACGACACTGTGTAAAACGTATTTAAAAAATTCCAACATTCTGATGTTCTACATGAGCAAAAGGTAGTGTTTACAAAGTTTCTTGGCAATGCAGAATTAAATAACTGAAGTTACTTTTTGTAGTTTTATTGTACGTTTAACAATTCTTTTCTTCCAACAGGAATTTTTTTTCTGTAGCGTGCAGTTTGTTTCGTGTGTTTTGAACACTATGTAATGTACTTTTATACTTGTCATTAGATATATTTATGATTAAAGTTGTGTATTTATCTGATGTACATGTCTGTAGTGAAGACGGTTGACTCTTTTTCATCCAATTCATACACCAGTCAAGAAAATCTTCCAGTAACAATCGAAGAAAACAGAATTAATAATAACATGGCTGTAAGCACAATAAATTAAATTACATAAGTTTGCGAAGACTTACTTACTGATTTGTGGTTTGCAATTGAAGGTCATAATCAGTGATAATTTCTCTTGACAGCACACAGCTAAGTATATAATTAAAAGCATCCGGACACCTACTGCTAGATATTTATATAGGATGAAATTAGAATTATATACTATATTATTAATATAGGATGTGTCCGACCTTCGTTTTTATAACGAAGTGAACTTTGCTGGGGACAACTGAACTGAATGCCTGTGGAGGAACTGGAGCGCATTCTTCCTCAAGAGAAGTTAGGGATGTTGGACAATGGTGTCTGGATCGAAATCGATGTTCTAACCTATCCCAAATGTGTTTCATTGGGTTCAGATCGTACCTCTGTGCAGGCCTGTCAGTTTCAGGAATGTTATTGTACATAAACCATTGTCTGACTGGTGGTAGTTTATGATACAAACAGTCATTGTCTCTGAACTTTTCCTCTACTATAAGCAGTACAAAATGCTGTAAATATGTTCATTCCCCTACTCATTTACGGTTTTCTTAAGACCAGTAAGGAGCCAACGACCTAACTACGAAAAACACCCCGATACCATACCACAGCACCGCAGTATCATTTTGAGGGCAGGAACGTTTTCCAGGCATTCACCGAACACAGACCCTCCCATCGGATTGATGCAAGCTACAGTATGATTCTTCTCTCCATATCACTCGCTTCCAGTCATCCACTGTCCAATGGCGCTGTTCTTTACGCATCTGAAGCATCGCTCAGTACTGACTACAGAAATGCTGCTTATAAGAAGCTGCTCGTCCACTGCACCCCTTTTTCTTAACTCCCTACACGAATCATTACGTTAGCCGGACTACTGGTAGCACTTCGGAATTCACGAGCGATTCCTCCAGTTGATTTCGTGCGATTTTGAGCAACCACCCTCCGCGATGCTTGACTATCCCTTTGGTCAGCATATGAGGTCTACTTGGTCTCGATTTAGCTGTAGTTGTTCCTTCGCGTTTCCGCTTTACAACCGCACCACCTACCTTGGCCATCTGTAGATGGTTTGAAATGTCCCTGCTGGATTTGTTGCTCAAGTGAAGTCAGTTCAAAGTCAGCAGGCTCTCCTCACTGGCCCATCTTCGTGTTTGCGCCTCTCTACAGAACGCCCCACCTCCTTTTGTACTGGTGTGATATTTAGTGGTCAATCCCGCACTGTATTGGGGTGTCCGAATACTTCTGATAAGATAGTGTATATTACGCTTCTTCTAGTTACTGCAGGAATGACACTGAAACAGATAACAAAATCTTTGTTCGAAATGCCGGTAATTTCCAAGAATGATTGCCTATCGAAGTCGCCTGGTCCAAGCGATACGTATCGAACGTGCGATCCTAAATCGATCATGCGACTCTGGTGGCGGGCGTTATGAGTATGTTTACGGTGGTCACTACAGCAACGCCAAAAGAAGAGCGTTACAAAAATACTTGTAATTACAAAGGAGACGACTTACTTTGCTCGTCGTCGGTGTTGTCGTCATGTGAAAGTCCATGTGTACGCTATGGGATCAATTGCCTTTCTGCCATAGCCTATGTAAACTCTGCCAATATCTCTCTTTGTCCAGAATGAGATTTTCACTCTGCAGCGGAGTGTGCGCTGATATGAAACTTCCTGGTAGATTAAAACTGTGTGCCCGCCCGAGACTCGAACTCGGGACCTTTGCCTTTCGCGGGCAAGTGCTCTACCATCTGACCTACCGAAGCATGACTCACGCCTCGTACTCACAACTTTACTTCTGCCAGTATCTCGTCTCCTACCTTCCAAACTTTACAGAAGCTCTTCGGTAGCTCAGATGGTAGAGCACTTGCCCGCGAAAGGCAAAGGTCCGGAGTTCGAGTCTCGGTCGGGCACACAGTTTTAATCTGCCAGGAAGTTTCATATCAGCGCACACTCCGCTGCAGAGTGAAAATCTCATTCTGGAAACATCCCCCAGGCTGTGGCTAAGCCATGTCTCCGCTATATCCTTCCTTTCAGGAGTGCTAGTTCTGCAAGGTTCGCAGGAGAGCTTCTGTAAAGTTTGGAAGGTAGGAGACGAGATACTGGCAGAAGTAAAGCTGTGAGTACCGGACGTGAGTCATGCTTCGGTAGCTCAGGTGGTAGAGCACTTGCCCGCGAAAGGCAAAGGTCCCGAGTTCGAGTCTCGGTCGGGCACACAGTTTTAATCTGCCAGGAAGTTTCATCTCTCTTTGTATTCCACCAAATATCCAAATATGATCGACTTCACTCTGGTTCTTCCTTCTTGCTATGTGAGATTCGGCCACTTCAACAACTTTACTCTGTCCACCAATCGGTACACTGTCGTTCGTCACTTTGACATAACAGACTTCTCTGCAAAACCCGAGATAGTCGCACACGGTATTAGCAGATAACTCAGTTTCCGATGCTAGTGGTTGCAAGGTGAAGGCTCGAGTCCAGCAAGATAGAAGAATTACCCTGGTCTGGATGGATAATTTGGAAGAGTCGAACCATGTATTATTCCTGAAACACGTTCGTTTTCCGCACTGACCGCAATGAAATTGTAACGGTATTTCAGCACCGAAGCTCTTCTTGCGAAGTTTTTTACACTGCGAATCACCAGAGTCTGCACAGTCCCTCGTTTCATCGTCGGTTAGTACTCCATATTGGCGACAAAAAGTCAAACAATTTTCTACGCTGGATAAGCATGGAATTCGAGTTTTCCATCTGAGAGAATCCGCCGAAGAAACGTCAAGAACACCAGACATCCCACTCATTGCCGACATAAATCGTCTGAGTTTCCCTAGCAACTTAGAAATAATTCGCAGAGGTATGTAATTTAGAACAACTAAGGGAACGAGACAAAACAGATAAAAATGACGATCACAAATAATTGATCATAACGCCTGCCATCAGAGTCGCATGATCGATTTAGGCTCGCACCTTCGATACGTATCGTTTGGAGCATGCAACTTCAATCGGCAATCATTCTTGGAAATTACCGAACTGCCTATAGAAATTGCGTGAAGTATGAAGAGAGATGGCAGTCTAAGATCCGTGAAACTCTACAGCAATGATCAGATAAATGAACACTAAGGAAAGCTGAGCATTTGTCTGATAACAAAAACGAAAAAGAACGAGGGTGCATATACAACTGGTATCGTTAGAGCGATATGGGTAGGACACGAAACAGAGGTAGTAGTTCAGAAAGGAGTTAGACGAGGTTGTAGGTCATTCAACCCCTTGAATGAGCAATCAGTAGAGGAAACCAAAGGTAAATTCGGAAACGGAAAATCAATTACGGGGAGAAGAAATAAAAAAATTCAGTTTTATCAATGATATTGTAATTGTGTCAGAGACTGGAGAGAGCTGGGAAGATCAGCTGCAGGAAACAGACATTATCCTGAAAAGAGGTTAGGAGATGGACATCAGTAAAAGGAAAACAACGGTAATGAAGTGTAGTAGAATTAAGTCAAATGTTGCTGAGAGAAATAGATTAGGAAATGATATACTAAAAGTAGTAGACGAGTTTCGCTATTTGGGCAGAAAAAATAACTGCCTATGGGAAAAGTAGAGAGGACATAAAATGCAGAAGGGCAGTAGCAAAAACAGAATTTCTGAAACGGAGAAATACTGTAGTCGCAGACTACAGTAAACAGGTTGAAGCGTGTATGGATTGCAGTACGCATTGAAGAGGCTTGTACAAGATAGGTTAGCGAGGAGAGCTTCATCAAACCGCTCTTCTTACTGTAGACAACAACAACAACAACAACAACGCTGTTACCCCCGTCAGGCCATACAGATTTAGATTTTCCGTAGTTCCATTGACTCAAAAAAAGTTAGTTACGGGATGGTTCCTTTTAATACATTTCCTCCCGAATAGCCACTACGCCACTTTGCACGAAGCGTGCGTCACGATATAATTCAAGAACCCAGGTCACTAAATTTTTTGCGCCTCCTGCACACTACTAACTTTGCGCCAGTGACAACAACGACACGTTGCAGGTCAAGAATCGTTTTCATTTCTTTGATACCAAGATTTTGAAAAGATACATCTACAACTTCGAGAGCGTCTGTAATGAAAGTGTAACTAAACAGAAAGTGTTATGATACACAAACATGTGAGCATAAGAGAACTTTGCAGATTTTGAGTTATTTTCGTGTCCATATTACATTTATAATGGATCATTCCTTTCTTGTGAGACTCTCTGGAAATCGTCAACAGAAAGACTGAATTTATACTTTTCGTTACCTGGAATAAATTACAGATGTATAAATACGAAAGACTAACAAAAACCATAAGAGTATTTTCTTTGCGAATGACGGACAGGAATGAGGTTTTGCATCTCTTTCTGGCAGTACGTAAAATATTTTTGTATCATTGTGTATTGTTTGTGACTGATAACTTCACATTTTAGTTGTTAAATATTTAGCCTCTGGTCTAGATATTTTCTCCCATCCACTTTACCCAAATTATGTGCAAAGTAATTATACGAGTATCTATACGTATTCTGCACGTTAAAACTGTCAGCTACACAGTTATTAAATCTCAAAACACCATTAGCAATTCAGGACGTATATGTTGTACATGCTGTAACTCGCTCCCACACATACAGTCTATGTTTGATGTATGACCCGCAAGTAATAACTACATTCCATACTATAATTAACGCCTTGCAACAACAGTCAGCATATTAGATAGATCATTAAAGCGAAAATTGCCAATTAAAGCACAGCTACAGATAAAATTGCAAATGCTTCAAAATTCCACTGGTAACCCTTATAGAAATGGCAGAAACATATAATAATATGGTTCCATAACAGATTATACTTTAATTTGATTTGATGCCAATCTCCTTTATGAGTTGTATAATTTGAGGGAATGGCTATATGGCCTACAGTCCCAAAAAAGGTGGAAAATACTCTCTTTTGTTTTTTTTCTGTACACCAGACGTTACAAGCACTTGGTGAAAAGGTATTGGCGTGGCTATGAAGTACTGTGTGTTTTTAGTTAAACTGCATTTATTTTGTGACGTGGTGCTCTGTTCAGTCATTTCACTCTTTTCTGCCCTTACGTTCCATGCTGAAGTGCGGTTCTAAGAACTTTGTAAAACATCCATCTGTTGTTGTTGTTGTCTTCAGAAGAAGAGTGGTTTGATGCTCTCCTCGTTAACTTATTTCGCACAAGCCTCTTCAACTCCCTACTGATAACTTCTGGTGCGGTCCCACTTCCTATAGAGAAAAGACAGCTGAAGAAGAATTCAGAAACATCAGTAGATGGTACAGGGCAAACGGATTATCATATAATTTTACACAACACTCAGTGCATGTAGTTCAGCACTTCTCACAGAATTTTAGAAACCATGAAAATAACTTCCTCAAATAATGAAATACAAATAGTAGAAATTATTTAGTTTTAACCGGAAAAAATCGCTATCTAGAATTAATGATGTGATAGTAGATTAGCTACTTTTGCTGTATGTATAATTACGGCAGTAGGTGATTTAAAAATGAAGAAACTACTTTGTGTTGGATATTTACATTCACTAATGAGTTGTGAAATCGATTTCTGGGGAACAGCTTGCCGGACAGCAGTTGGTCGTTGGCAGTATTTCTCTTTCTCAAAAATTAGTGAAAAGTATAAGACATTGCGAACGAAAAAAACCTGTACAAAGACTTGAATGAATTAGAACTAATAGAGAGAGGACTCAGAGGAATTAAGTGCCAGGTAGAGTAAATGGTGCAGTTCAAGAGAGAATTAAAGAGATTTCTGTTGGGCAACTCCTTTCACTTTGTTGAAAAGGATCTTCAGAAATTCTTAAATTTAATGTTTTATGTTGTTTTATAACTAGAACTAGCGTTGTAACACATATTTTAGTCATGCTAAGTCATTTCATGTATTGCATTGAAAGTGAATTGAATTTACATTTTTGACATCATGCTGCATACCAAAGATCACTCTCCGCGGGATCCATGGACTAATACCTTAAGATTACATTATCTTACTCAAAATACTTTATAAACACATTTTTTATGTGCGAAGAAGTGTGAAAGTGAGAGGTACTGTATATAGCGAATAGGGTGTATGTTCCAACCTTTCTTCCCATTTCCAAAACCCCTTGGAGGGTTGGAGGGGGGGGGGAGGGGATGCTTCGTCCTCACGAAAATTGTGTAATTTATTCTGTAGTCCAGGCACCTTCTTTCACGTTTTTCATCGTCCAGAAGACTTGCGTAGTAAGTTCAAATTCGAAGAACCGCATTCGAGGAAACACTGGTCATTCTTACAGTCTGATGAAATAGATTTCATTCTTTTGGATACCAAGCCACTAGATTCCACCCACCGCTTTGAATGCTGTTTTCTTTCTAGCGTGATATTGTAGTTCCATCATTAACTTACAGTAACAAAACGCCAGCCAAAATTAGTTGGATCTCTTTTAACTGTAAAACATTGCCGAGAAATTAGTTTTCGTCTACGTTTTTGGTAAGCATTCAATAAATGTGCACACATCAAGCATAAATCCTTCTTATATCTAATCCTTGATATAACACGTACTTTGCTGTTGCTTCTGACATGCTTACGACGTCAGCTATTCCATTCACCTTCAATCGCTGATCGTCTTGTACCACTTGATGCAATTTTCTTGCAATTTATAAAGTCTTCAACGTCGATCATTTTGGCAAAAGTTCATCCACGTTTGATTTCGGATGGCCGCATCATAATTGTTTAAAGTGAAGCAGTACGCTCCTTGTAAATCTTCATCAACATTGGATAATTTCGGTTCCTGGTAATCTGCTAAATAGTCTAATAAATAAATATATTAATGTGGCTCAGAAATCTAGTTTGTACATTTTAACGAAGCACCAACAACACATCTACAGTAAAAGCCCCACAATCTTAACTATTCCATATATCAGCCTTCCACTTACCTTATGCGATGGTGCAAGTGTAACAACATATTAAACAAAATTGCTTTGATACAAATGGTGTCTCAGTGCCAATGCCGAAAAATTTTCTCCTTGTCCTCGTAAAATTGCAGCATAAGAAAATTTTATTATGAATATGCTTCTTTCACGTTTGGGTATGCTCTAAAACAAGTCATTTAGCGTACCTTATAACCTACTGCGCCTTTATTCCATCGTCCTCTTCCAGTCCAAGATCGAAGATGTTCCTCATAAACACTCTTTCTGCTGCCTTTTATTAAAATATAAACTAATCAAAAAAGTTTTGCACCTCCTCCGCGACTTGCGTTGATATTCTTTCAAACGGAAACCTTTGCAACAGTACTTGGACCAGCCACTTGTGTAATCCAGGTGAAATTGAACTTGTGTTTACAAAAGCACACTGCGTCTCTGATCGTGACGGGAACTGTGATTTGTGTATGCTGTTTGTTGAGTACCACTTCGTTGGGCTACAGAGTAGTATGGCAATTGTCATCGTAGGGAACGCTTTGCATTTCTTCAAGCGTACAAAGATTCATTACATATAATGCAACAAGGAATAGAGTCTACCTTCTCTTGCTGACAGTACGGGTAATGTAACTGATGATAATAAACAGAAGGCCGAAATTCTAAACCTAGCTTTCAAAAACTTGTTTACGGTAGAGGACTGTAGCACCATCCCCCTTTCAGTTATCGAACAAACGCAAGGATGGCTGACATAGTGTTTAGTGTATCTGTGTATTGAAACAGTTAAGATGCTTAGACGCCAGGAAGGCATCTGGTCCAGACTGTATCCCCGTAAGATTATATGTTGACTATGCTACAAATATAGCACCATTCTTATCCATCATCTATCAGAGATCATTGGAACAGCGGAAAGTTCAACGGGACTGGAAGAAGTCCCAGGTCATAACAATCCATAAAAAGGGTAGAAAATCGGATGACATAATTGCCGGCCAATTTCACTGACATCGATTTGTTGTAGAAGCAAGGAACATATTTTGTGTTGAGACTTAATGACCTTTCAAGACTCTGAGAAGCTCATCTGCAGAAACCAGCACGGTTTTAGGAAACAGCGGTGTTGCGAGACACAGCTGGCCCTCTTTGTGCATGATATACAACAGGCTCTAGATACCGGCTACCAGGTTGATGCCGTATTTCTCGGCTTTAGAAAGGCGTTCGACTCCGTTCCGCATTGTCGCTTGCTCCAAAAAGTGCGATCTTACGGCCTATCCGATGACGTATGCGGTTGGATAGAAAGTTTTCTAACAGACGGGGAGCAGTATGTCGTCCTGAACGGGGTGACTTCAACAGAAACAAGCTTAACTTCAGGTGTGCCCCAGGGCAGCGTAATAGGTCCGCTGCTTTTTACGATTTACATAAACGATATAGTTGATGGTATTGACAGCGGCATTAGAAAAAATGTTCAAATGTGTATGAAATCTTATGGGACTTAAGTACTAAGGTCATCACTCCCTTAGCTTCCACACTACTTAACCTAAATTATCCTAAGGACAAACACACACACACACCCATGCCCGAGGGAGGACTCGAACCTCCGCCGGGATCAGTCGCACAGTCCATGACTGCAGCGCCCTAGACCGCTCGGCTAATCCCGCGAGGCGACAGCTGCAGTAGACTATTTGCCGATGATGCTTTAGTCTACAGGAAAGTAGTATCACACGAAAGTTGTGAACAAATCAATGAGGATTTGCAGAAAATAAATGCGTGGTGTAATTACTGGCAGTTATCTCTCAATATTAGTAAGTGTAACCTACTGCGTATGACAAGGCGAAAATCCTCATTAATGTATGAGCACAAAATAAATGCCCAGTCTTTGCAAGCGGTAACATCCGTTAAGTGTCTGGGTGTGACTAATCGAAATGATCCCAAATGGAATGATCAGCTCACACAAGTAACGGGTAAGGAGAACTCTCGATTGCGATTTATTGGTAGAATCCTGAAGCGATGCAGTCCTTCAGCGAAGGAAATAGCTTACAATATGTTAGTTCGTCCAGTCTTAGAGTATTGTTCGTCTGTATGGGACCCTTACCAGTTGGGTCTGATTCAAGAGATTGAGAAGGTCCAAAGAAGAGCGGCAAGATTCATGACTGATAAATTTAGCCATCGCGAGAGCGTTACTAATTTCATAGAAAGTTTGAAGTGGGACACTTGCAGACACACGGTGCGCTAAACGGAAGGGGCTGCCCACTAAATTCCGAAACCTGATCTTCACCGAGGATATAAAGCATATATTATTACCACCAACTTTCAAATTGCGCAATGATTACCATTCAAAGATAAGGGAAATTAGAGCTCGTACTGAGACGTTCAAACGGTCGTTTCTCCCTCGCGCGATCCGCGAGTGGAACAGAAGGGGGAAACATGACTTTGGCGAGAATTGTGCTCTCAGCCACACACCGCAGAGTGTATATGTAGATGTAGATGTAGACAATGTCATTGAGGATGAGGCTCACTGTACTGTGCACGAACAATGGTACTGTAGTAAAGAGGCTCCAAGTGCAAGTGGGATACGTCGCTGCCGCCGGCCATCTTATGTCGTGGCGGCAGAGAATTCTCATAGTCCAGAGCTACTACATGCATGGCTCAGCGGGCGCACACCATAGGGTCCACCAGGATACCACGTGGTCACAATCGGAGTCCAACGGAAACTTGCAGTTCTATTGCTATTACATCCATGGGGTGGTATCGGTACGTGAGACCACACTATTTGGTCTATCGAAGTACCTCGAAGGGTCGTTTCAAATCTAGACCACGTGCACTTTGTCCCTTTACCGCAAAAATGACTGTCAGCACTGGAATTTGCAGCCAAATTGGCGCACATCAACGAAAGTCACCCCTGTAGTGAGATATAAATCGTCGAAGCATCGTAATGACTTCTTGTGGTCAACACCGCCAGCTGTCTCATAGGCACCCAGAGCGGAAAGCAACAACCATGTGTGCTAATATTCTGTAGGCAACTGGGGAGGCTGATTCAAGCCAAGCAGTAAGCATGCTTCTCCACACTGTCAATCTGGTCTCTAGGCATCCGTTGTGAACAACAGTACGGCACTGTAAAAGACAGTAAAGACCATTAGCAATGCACGCGTCAGGCATGGGTTCAACTACGAAGTGTCATCAAAGCACTCCGTCTTCAGGTCACAAGCGGCCCATCGGGACCATCCGACCGCCGTGTCATCCTCAGTTGAGGATGCGGATAGGAGGGGCGTGTGGTCAACACACCGCTCTTCCGGTCGTTATGATGGTTTTCTTTAACCGGAGTCGCTACTATTCAGCCGAGTAGCTCCTCAATTGGTATCACGAGGCTGAGTGCACCCCGAAAAATGGCAACAGCACATGGCGGCTGGATGGTCACCCATCCAAGTGCCAGCCACGTCCAACAGCGCTTAACTTCGGTGATCTCACGGGAACCGGTGTATCCACTGTGGCAGGGCCGTTACCGAGTGTCATCAGCCATGTTTTGAATTAGTATCATGCACGTCATGTCTTGGGTTACTATCATGTACAGATGTCG
Source organism: Schistocerca piceifrons (assembly GCF_021461385.2). NCBI lineage: Eukaryota > Metazoa > Arthropoda > Insecta > Orthoptera > Acrididae > Schistocerca > Schistocerca piceifrons. The sequence goes on from NC_060141.1 coordinate 89,326,183, forward strand.
GACGTGTCTCGTCGTTATTGATGATAACTTGAGTACATTCCAGTATCGGGACGGGATTCTTGAAACTGCTGTGCACCCTTGCTGATCTGTCCACTGATTAACTGACTGTCCCATGTCAAAGTCAGTTAGCATTTACTTTCATACCACTCAGAAATGCAAAAATACAAACATGTTCAGCATTGACTTAGTGTGTCAATTGAACTGAACTACAAATTAACGATTGATAATAAAAATTATTTAGTCTCTGCCCATGCATGAAAGCGCCTGAAAGATCAGAAGTCCCACAGAAAGAACCACAATGGTGGGAGTCACAGAACTACTTTGCAATATGGGTAATAAGTCTTATTTGCAATTAACACTGGCCTCTATTCAGGACTTACCACTGGCCTCTATTCAGGACTTTCGATAGTAAAGTGACGGCGACTACTCAGCACAGTTGATAGTCTGAGTTAGACACAAGGACACCATTCTTGGAACACCGAGTCCGGAAGAGCCCAGGCTGGAGGAGGTGAAGTTCCCTGGACGGTGGCTGGCCGCTCGTAGTGCCTGCAGTCCAGTATCCTCCACACTGAACTGCTGCCCAAAACCACGTGTTGCAGATCCCAGTGACGGCTCTGCTTCGGCACTGCTTGCAGTGGCTCAGCGAACGAAACTGGCAGAGAGCGGCCGGGTGCCGTCGTAAATACACACCCGGCGGGATGATGTCTGCTCGGTGCTTGGGGTGGAACGTGATTCGCGGAGGCAAAGTAGTGGCTACGATTGTGAGGCTGTTGTCGGGAATGCGCACGCTGCTAGTCCTGAGGCTGGAGCCGAATGTTTCCATGGTGCAGGCTCGAGTTCCACTTTAAACGAAGACCGTTGTGTTTTGGACACAATCCAGCTAGTTGATAGGCCGTGCCTGTCGTGCTGCTACTGTCACGATCTGCCAAGGCAGTGTCTCCTGCGGAGCCGCAGAACGCGCAACTTGCAGACCACACCTGCAATGCGCGCAGCAGTGATCGCAGGCGAAGGTCTTGGATACATCACCTGTAGTCACCATTTACGATCACACCGACCGTACCTCGTGTATATCATCCTAAAGGAGACACGTATCAATCGAATGGAATGACTGTCATATCTGCAGACGTGGACACAAATGAACATGCTTGTGACCAGTTGCAGTGCCTTGCCCCAGAGACCAGTCTCGCACACTGGACGGCCCCAACAAAGCAGCCGTCGAAAACTGGGGAAAGCTTGAGCAGCAACATCTTGACCACATCTACGAGGATCCGAGCGTGTAACAATGCGACAGATGGAGCAATACTATACTGACTGTTGCCCAACAGCTTATTTCGACTTCACATTCGTGCGATAATTTTGTCTTTACTTCGCAGTAAAATATATATATATATATATATATATATATATATATATATATATATATATATATATATATATATATATATATATATACGAGGGTTATTCCAAAAGTAAGGTCCGATCGGTCGCGAAAGGGAAACGACTATGAAAATCCGATAAAGCTTTGCACAGATGTGTTGGGTAGTGTCTCTAGTATAACCCCAGTTAGCATCACGTCGCTCTTCTCATTTCTGAGCTCGCGGTGAGTGCGTAAAGATGTCTAGAAAATAGTGTCTGCCGCCAAGTACGAGGGCCTGGTGAGAAATTTCGCCTGAAGCTATGCAGCCAACATTACATAACTGTCGTGCTGTTTCGTCTTCACGACAATTCTCAGCCGCATTCTGCAGGGGCAATGAAGATGCTCCTGCATCGTTTTCAAATGGAAATGTGAGATTACCCACAATACAGTCCGCAATTGTCTCCCCCTGAGTTTCATCTCTGGTCACATGAACCGCTGTCTTTGAAGACAACATTTTGACACAGACAACGAGGTGTAGACCAGCGTGGAGAATTGGCGGAAAGCACTGGCGGCTGCCTTCTATGATGAGGCTATTGAAAAGTTGGTACAACGCTATGACAAAAGTCTAAGTCAGAACGGCGACTACGTAGAGAAGTAGCTGAAAGGTGTAGCTAATTGTTACAAGTAAAACATTTCTGATGTTCACTGTGGTTTCAATTTGGCAATCAATCGGACCTTACTTTTGGAATAACCCTCGTATATATATATATATATATATATATATATATATATATATATATATATATATATATATATATATCTTTTTTAAGCCTTTTTCTTAAATCCAATGTGAGGCCACCTCGTAAATATACAGGGTTTCCCGGGAGGAATGGTCTACGCCTACATCTAAATGGTTACTCTGCAATTCACACTGGCCGGCCGAAGTGGCCGTGCGGTTAAAGGCGCTGCAGTCTGGAACCGCAAGACCGCTACGGTCGCAGGTTCGAATCCTGCCTCGGGCATGGATGTTTGTGATGTCCTTAGGTTAGTTAGGGGACTAATGACCTCAGCAGTTGAGTCCCATAGTGCTCAGAGCCGTTTTTGCAATTCACACTTAAATGCCTAGCAGAAGGTTTATCGAACCATTTTCATACTACTTCTCTACCATTCCACTCTCTAATGGCGCGTGGGAAAAAGGAACACCTAAATCCTTCCGTTCGGACTCTGATTTCTCTTATTTTATTATGATGAGCATTTCTCCCCACGTAGGTGAGTGTCAACAAAATATTTTCGCATTCGGAAGAGAAAGTTGGTGATTGAAATTTCGTAAATAGATCTTGCCGCAAAGAAAAGCGCCTTAGTTTCAGTGACTGCCACCCCAACTCGCGTATTATATCAGTGACACTCTCACTCTTATTGCGCGATAACACGAAATGAGCTGCCCTTCTTTAGACTTTTTAGATGTCCTCCGTCAATCCTACCTGGTAAGGATCCCACACCGCGCAGCAATATTCCAGCAGAGGACGGACAAGTGTAATGTAGGCTGTCTCTTTAGTGGGCTTGTCGCATTTTCTAAGTGTTCTGCCAACAAAGCGCAGTCTTTGCTCCACCTTCCCCACAATGTTATCTATGTGGTCTTTCCAATTTAAATTACTCGTAACTGTAATTCCTAGGAATTTAGTCGAATTGACAGCCCTCAGATTTGTGCGATTTCCTATACCTAAAATTTATCGGATTTCTTTTAGTACCCATGTGGATGAACTCGCACTTTTCTTTGTTTAGTGCCAATTGCCAGTTTTCGCACCACACAGGAATTCTTTATAGATCGTTTTGTAATTGGAATTGATCGTCTGATGATTTTACTAGACGGTAAACTACAGCGTCATCTGCAAACAATCTAATGGGGCTGCTCAGATTATCACCTAGATCATTTATGTAAATCAGGAACAGCAGAGGGCCTATGACACTACATTGCGGAACGCCAGATATCACTTCTGTTCTATTCTATGATTTACCGTCTATCACTACGAACTGTGACCTCTATGAGAGGAAATCACGAATCCAGTCACACAATTGAGACGATACTCCATATGCAAGCAGTTTGATTAATAGTCAGCTTGTGAAGAACGGTATCAAAAGCCTTCTGGAAATCTAGGAATATGGAATCGAGCTGAGATCCCTTGTCGACAGCACTCATCACTTCATGGGAATAAAGAGCTAGCTGTGTTGCACAAGAACGATATTTTCTGTATCCGTATTGGTTATGTATCAATAAGTCATTTTCTTCAAGGTGATTCATAATGTTCGAGTACAGTATATGCTCCAAACTCCTACTGCAAATTTAAGTCAGTGATATGGCTCTGTAATTCAAAGGGTTGCTCCTATTTCCTTTCTTGAATATTGGTGTGGCCTGTGCTACTTTCCAGTCTTTAGGAACAGACCTTTCGTCAAGTGAGCAGTGTTCAGGGATATGACAGGAAAGATCATTCGAAGCAAAAAATTCTAGTAAACACTGGCTCTAAAATGGATACTTTAAGAGCTATGAGCACTTCCTCATCTTCCAGATTGTGAAAAAAATCTCTTCTGCTGCAAACTCTTTGCTTTCATATTTTGTGAGATGGGAGTATGAACCAAAACAACAAAAAAATGACCAGTGAGGATGGTCTCTAAGATTCATACCGTAAGAGCAAAGAGCACCAGTTCATCTCTTCTACTGAACAAATACCCATAGTACTTCAGGTATGAATTTTAGAGCCCATATTTACTAGATTTTTTGCTGCGACTGATCGTTCCTAAATATTTACATTCGTCTTAGGATTCCATATGTGGCAGACGAGTGAGGTATACACCTACTTACTTTCGTTGATGCCCAAATATGCTGCCAGAGAAAGCACCCTAAAATCCACTTATATTACAGACTCGAGGACTGGAGGTCTTCGACATCTGCCAGCATGTTAATAACTACAAAATGCGCTTGAGACGCGCTCTCTCCATTACATAAGTGATTAGTCGATATCAAGTTCTTTAACAGGGACTGACTTTGTTTCAGAATCCAAAGAAGCACAGGACTGAAATTTTAAAAAAGAACCTGAATTCAACTGGAAACGCGGTGGCTTCGTAACGTAGGACAGGAAAGGCACTTTCCCGAACATATTTGTGACTGGCAGACCAATAAGAGAGAGCCAAACCCACAAAAATAATGTCAATCACATACTTCCCCGCACACGGTTTTATAAGCACTAGTAAGGCTGGAACAACAGACAGATCAAAGGTACCTCTTACATTAAGCGGTATATCTGTCACACATAACTGCACACAACACAATTTTCCATACCTGGACAAAGACAACTGCAATTTACCAAGCTCAAATAAAACTAAGAATTTGAGCACTGGCGATACTGCGAGTAAACGCGACCATTCGGTCATTAGCGATTCAGCAAATTATTGTCAAAACGAAACAGACACAGAGCACTAGCGCGTTGAAGACTTAATTGTGGGTCCGCACGTTTCTGTAATGCTCAGTCATCTTTAACCCCTGTGAATAGCGTTACATAATTGGGTGGGACGCTGTGAAGCCGCGTAATGTCAAAGGACCACGCCAATAACGTTGCTTCTCTACGCTGTTGGTGGCACAATCTCCAGAAAATGCCCACCGGTCGACCACGACGTTTTCTGCCTGATTCTCTGTCACAAAGCCTTCGGCGGTGAACTCCGCCACAACGCCATCTGCCTCGAAATGCAGAAGTTACTCCTACTTGTTTCCGATACGTTGTCGCAAGTCATAATCGCTAACTGTTTATACTCCAAAAAATATACTTGGAACCTAATGGTATTCGTTCAGGAACATTGAAATTCCTCTCTTAACAGCGCGCTCAAAAAATACTAAAATCTAACCTTATTAAGCAAAATGAACGATTCGATCCTTGTAGCCAATGGATCCACAGTTTTGGGGAAACGTCGATGCGTCAATGTTCTTGAAGCTTCAACATCGAAATTCCGAATTTCAACTGGAGCCACACCCATCACGGAAAGCAAAGTTCGGACCGGTGCTTCCAAGTTTGTGTGATCAGTGACTTATTCTTGTACCTCTCCAGCAAGGCATGACATAGTAACGATCATGCGTCCTCTCAATACTTTGGTGACTAGTCGATCTTTTATACCGTTAAATTCAAGTAAATCAACCAATAAAAGTAATTCTTATTTATACTTCATTTTTATAATTTTATTTACCATTTGAGGTTTCATAAAAATGCAGCTTGACGGAGCGAAACGTGGGCTCCAACCCAGTGCCAAGCTACACGTTGCTCCCCTTGAATCTAAGCCCACACATGTTCGGGAATATGTAGGTTGCGCAAAACTTTTTTGAGTAGTTTATTTAGAAACATTTTTCTCTTTATGATCAAGCTCATACAGGATCAAAATTAAGTATGAGGACAGACTTCGGGAGATGATTTCTGACAGGGAAAGAAAAAGGAAAGTTTACTTCAACTTATGTCTGGAAATGGACTATGAGTCTGTAATAAAGCAGATAGTACCGGTATATTATGTGAACTTAAAATAATATTTAATTAATGCATATTAGCCAGCTTAGATATCACTGATGGACAACATCATTATCTGTGTTGCCGGTTGTGTGCTTTCAGCTAAGTAGAAGCAGAATGGTTCATTAGTGATTCCTGAAGCAAGCCGAGATGCTTTTCGTTTATAATAAAGCACTTGGAAACTGTCGAGAGTCCTCCCGGATTTAGCGAGCTGCCTACCGTAATAGACTTCCCCCTCTGATTCACAAAACGTTTGCAGCCATTTCTTGAAATTTGTCTGAGCATGGGTTCATTCAGAGAGATGAACAACTTATATGGTCGCGGCAAGTTCAAACAGCAGCTCTGGAACGATAGGTTCTACACGACACTGGGGCCAACACAACAAGCTCCACGTACGTCGCACGCCAGCATGGAGTTAGCCAAAGGATCGTGTTGTGTAATGGCTCTGAGCACTATGGGACTCAACTGCTGTGGTCATAAGTCCCCTAGAACTTAGAACTACTTAAACCTAACTAACCTAAGGACAGCACACAACACCCAGCCATCACGAGGCAGAGAAAATCCCTGACCCCGCCGGGAATCGAACCCGGGAACCCGGGCGTGGGAAGCGAGAACGCTACCGCCGTGTTGTGTATCCTGCGTGAAGATATACACTCTTGCTATCAATTACAATCACTTCAAGGATTATCGATTGCAGATTTTTCTCCACGCTGTTTGTTTTGATGCTGGTTGTTGCAACAGAACATTACCACTATGGGCTGTCTGCCTTTGGTACTCTTCACCGATGAAGCGAACTTTGCTAGAGATGATATCAGAAACCTATGCCGTTGTCATCTGCGGGCTGTAGAAACTCCTCGGGGAATGGTCGAATCGTCTATCAGTAACGGATTAGTATCAATGTTTGAGCAGGGTTTATTGGCGATCTTGGATCAATTGATTTGCCACAGTGCCTTAATGGACGCACGTTTGTGGAGTTTCTGCGTAAGTCTCTGCCTGTTTTTCTGGCGACTGTGCCGTTAGCTGTGCTGTAGGTAAAGTGGCTGGTGCATGGCGGAGCATTATTCCACTCCCGTATCGTTGTTCTTCAGGACCTCGGCATCTTCCCCAGGAGATGGATAAAACGAGAAGGCTGTTGGGCCTGGTCGCCTCTGTCATCAGTCCTAAACCCCTATGATTTTACCTGTGCGCGCATCTGAAATGTCTTGTGTAAGCTGTACCACTTATTGCAGACCCTCGAACATTGTGTCTGTGCAGCCTGTGACGCTATTTGGTTACAACCTGGAAGTTTAAAAAGAGTGATGCAGTCCATGATACGACCTGTCAATTGTCGCTTTGCATTCCGTAGCAAGCACTTTCAACATCTTTTGTAAGATGGAAAAATTAATACCATGTAATGTGCAATGTAATGCACCCGTCATCTTTTGTAAGCTGGGAAAATTAATACCATGTAATGTGCAATGTAATGCACCCGTTACGAACTGCTTTATTGAAGACTCACCATCCATTTGCTGACACGTGTTGTTACGAGTCTTTTTGTTCCTTTTTCTGCCAGGAATCACGTCCTAAGGTTTGTCTCATTACTTGATATTCGCCTGGAATATTGTTATTTATATCATAAATGAACAGATAAATCTTGCACTCTTGTAGAAGTAAAGACTTCGTGCAGAAAAACTGAACAGTAATATGGAAGTACTATAAAAGAAAGAAAAAATAATTAAGTAAGTGCTATATCTAAGTCCAGTGACTGTGTCTGCTTCTTCCCACTACTGGAGTCATTAGTAAAAATATATCCAAGTTTTCAAACTAAGTGTTAGTAACCAGTATTTACTGTTTGACCCTGAACTTATAGTTTTTAAGGAGAAATAATTTATATAATGATAATATACATTTTTTTCATGTCTCTTTTCGTCGTCAATAAATGAATCTTATATTCTGTTATGTCAGTGTAATAATAAGTAACCAATTTCAATCTGTTTCAGCTGACTTGAAACTCGAGGCACTCTTCATAGTAAGGACAAATGTAAATTTATTTGTACTGTTTGTGCAAAAGGCATTGTCCGTCAAGGAATAGCTGTGTATTATTACAATTTCTCCAAAATATATGTGTTGTAAGAGTTTAGTGTTGAGATTATTGAGTTTCCATATGCATATTTTCATCTGCGCACTTTCTCTTTGGCGACTTCAGACTATTGAGGAGTGAAGTACAGTGTACTGCATGTGAGGATTAAGGCGGAGGAGACAATAAGCTCCACCTCCATTTCGCTTTGCTACGAACAAGAGAATTATGGCACTCATCATATTGTGCACCTGTAATGGCGCCCACTATGACTCAGTAACTGATCCATCACTAGTTCTGCTGCAGGCTACTTGGAAACAACTTTTTTTTAATGAAAGTGGTTTATTCTTGTTGACTTTAGTGTGTTGAATCCCAACACGATAGCAAAAAAAGGCGTATCATCCGCCAGTATTTTACAGTTAACATTCAATTTATTTTTTAAAATACATTTTAGAGATTTTAATCATGTAATACATACATTTCGTATATTGTTTGAGTGAATAACGAAATGGTGTTGAAATTTCGGAGTATGTTTTGCTCTGGTTAGTATGTGTAGTAGTAACTACTATAGTAAGCTCCATAATTCCTTTTTTTCTTTTGCGTAAGAACCTCATGGATCCGGAAAATTTCTGTTATCGTCTCAACATGTTAAACTGAGCCTCACGGAATAGTTTGTGATAACTTCCCCAAAAATGCAGAAAGCTTCAGATGTCTCCTCGAGACGTTTCCTCATCTACCAGAATCGGAATTTAAAGAATTCCTGTTTGTTGAACTTGACATTCGAAAACTTATGTGAGATTCCATCTTTGAGTATGAAAAAACTGGGAGAGTGGGTTTGGCATCATTCAAGGAGATTGTTACTAAGTTTTCAACCAACAACATGGACCCGCTATGGTTTGATTTTGCAGACGAACATGCAGTTTGATGAGCCTCAAGATTCAGTTTTTTAACAGTTACCTCGATTTTTTTTCGTGAAACAGAATCAGGGCCTCTGAAATGTTAGTATAATGTGAGATTGCTTTTAGTTGCTTCAAACGACGTACATCGGAAAGAAAGTTCTATTAGGTGCTTTAAGGAAAGAGAGAAAGGAAACGTAAAGCTAAGGTCACAAAATTTATATGTATTAGCGAAGTATTTTCATGTTTATACTTCAAGTAAACCTTTGTTCGTAACGAAAAATTAAATTATTTCTCATACTGGTTATATGTTTTTTGCTAATTTTGTAGTTCATAAACAGGTCACATTGTGACAAAATTGTACATGGTAGAAGAAAACTAAGGTCGAATATGGATTCAGCGCCCGAAAACCATGGGATTAAACCATTACCTAATAAAAAGTAATCAAAAAATGTTTCCGTTGAGCTGTGCATTTAAAATCAGCGCTTCGAAGTTAGTGTACGGTCCGGTTCCAGACCTTCCTACCAAAGAGAAGTCCGCTACCTAAGCCTCAGTAGCCATTGATGCTAACGAGGGAACCTCCCCATCGCACCCCCGTCAGATTTAGTTATAAGTTGGCACAGTGGATAGGCCTTTAAAAACTAAACACAGATCAATCGAGAAAACAGGAAGAAGTTGTGTGGAACTATGAAAAAAATAAGCAAAATATACGAAATGAGTTGTCCATGTGCAAGATAAGCAACATCAAGGAGAATGTGAACCCAGGAGCGCCGCGGTCCCGTGGTTAGCGTGAGCAGCTACGGAACGAGAGGTCCTTGATTCAAGTCTTCCCAAGAGTGAAAAGTGTACTTTCTTTATTTTCGTAAAGTTATGATCTGTTCGTTCGTTCATTGACGTCTCTGTTCACTGCAATAAGTTTAGTGTCTGTGTTTTGCGACCGCACCGCAAAACCGTGCGATTAGTAGACGAAAGGACGTGCCTCTCCAATGGAAACCGAAAACATTTGACGGACGGACGGACATATAATAATGGTCTGAAAATAAAAAATTAAACTTTCCACTCGAGGGAAGACTCTCGTTCCGCAGCTGCTCACGCTAACCACGAGACCACGGCGCGCGTGGTTTCACACTATCCTTGATGTTGCTTATGTTCAACATGGACTACTCAGTTTGTATATTTTGCTTATTTTTTTCATAGTTCCACACAACTTCTTCCTGTTTTCTCGATTGATATGTGTTCAGTTTTTCAAGGCCTATCCACTGTGCCAACTTATAACTAAATCTGAGGGGGGTGCGATGGGGAGGTTCCCTTGTAAGGAGACAGTCGCCAATGTTTGATGCTACAATATAGGACTGTTAGATAACAAAAGATCACGGATCCTGGGAAAATAAACATTACAAACCGAAAGTGTTCCAAATTGGCAACTACGGACGTGAAGCGCGGAGGAAAGTGCGCAGATGGTGCTACGCCTTGGCGGACACTGCCACCTGACTCCACACGTACGGGACAGACGTTGAGAGGTGTTGTTTTTCTTGTGAATTGCAGTTCCTCCCAAACTTAGCCCATTTACCTCTGACAGAACGCAGCACGTGGGCGAGCGGGCCAGCCTGACGTGCTCTGTGACGCGCGGAGACCTGCCGTTGACCATCAGCTGGTTCAAGGACGGCCGCTCGGCGGACTCCATGCCGCGGGTCTCCGTGACCCGCGTCGATCAGTTCAATAGTATTCTCTTGATCGAAAGTTTGTCTCCAGATCACAACGGCAACTATTCTTGTGTGGCGCGCAACCAGGCGGCCGAGGTATCTCACACGCAGCAGCTCATGGTCAATGGTAAACAACCATCTCTCATGTCGCCGCAGCCGACTTTATTATTATTATTATTACTACTACTCTTTTTTTCTCCGAAGGAAACTTTTTTTTAATTTTCTAAAAAGAATTTTTTCTATTTCTTCTTTTTCTGCTCTCATGTTTTTATTCTTCTCTCTTTAATTCTTCCAGTTCCTCCTATAATTGAGCCTTTTTCCTTCCAAGACGGGCTTTCCGAGGGCATGCGTACCCGCACAGTGTGTGGCGTGAGCCGGGGGGACTCCCCGCTCTCCATCACGTGGCTCAAAGATGGCGGCACGCTCTCCTCTCAGCTGGGAGTGAACGTGTCAGCCCTTGATCTTTATTCTAGCCTCCTCAGCATTTCTAGCCTCTCTTCCACACACTCTGGCGATTACACGTGCGTAGCCTCCAACCCGGCAGCCGAGGTTAGGTACACGGCCAAGCTACAGGTCAAAGGTAACCGCTTTTTTGTCTTCTGCCGTTTTCTGCCTCTACTACTACTACTACTACTTCTTTCTCTATTTGCGTTTGTCTCCTGCTTCCCAAGTACGTTTCTTTCTTTTATTGTGTTTTACTAGTCAGAAACCGCCACGTCTTTACATTTCGGTTGCTTTGGCACATGGGAATGCACCGGTGACTGGAATCCCAGGTTTGTTTCACAAAGGTAACAGTTGATGCACCTTTTGAGTTGTTTCTTTCTCAGTAGCTAGTGACTTTTTTTCTAACTATTTTTTATCGCATGCAACTATATCTCTTTATTTCTTCAACATTTCTACATATATTTTCTTATTATTCACCCAATTAATCCCGATAGCCAATTTCACTACAAATGTTTTGCTCACATTTGTTCCTTTTTAGCAACCCTCACCGTGTAAATAAGCTTTTGCAGCATTTTTATCACCACGTAAAAGTAGTCCTGACACCCACAGTAGTTTCACTTTGACAAATGTGCTTATATTTCGACTTTTCTGTTCAGAGACGAATAACTTGCAAGAAATTCACTGTTTTTTTGATCGAGTTACTAAAACTTTTGCAAGACTGTTCAAAGTGTCATAACGACTGAGCTAAACGTCTTTGGTGTTATTTAGTAGCTGATATAACGCCACCGGCGGAGGTTTCGTCGACGCTGACGTGTGTGTCGTGTGTCCAGTGCCACCTCGCTGGACTGTGGAGCCCTCGGACGCCAGCGTGGAGCGCAACCGCCACGTGACGCTGCACTGCCAGGCCCAAGGGGTGCCGCAACCCACCGTCATCTGGAAGAAAGCAACAGGTAGCTCCCCAGTGCCGCCCGCCTACTTGGGATGCGTCATCAGGCCGACGAGAGAACAACTTTAGCTGTGGCGGGCGCATCCCATTAAAAAGATATCTCCTTTTCGTACAACGCCTTGCTTCAAACAAACTACTTGCTTCCGGAATGAATTTTTCACTTTGCAGCGGCGGACGCTCTCATACGAGACTTCCTGGCAGATTAAAACTGTTTGCTGGAGCAGTTCTGGAATTCAGAAGCTCTGTCTTTCGCAAATGCTCTACGCAAGCGCGAGTCGTGTCCAGTCCTCACAGCTTTAGTTTCACCACTATCTGATCTCCTACCTTCCAAACGCCACAGGACTGGAAAGCACACTACTGGCCATTAAAATTGCTACACCAAGAACAAATGCAGATGTTAAACGGGTATTCATTGGACAAATATTATACTAGAACTGACATCAGAGTACATTTTCACGCAATTTGGTTGCATAGATCCTGAGAAATCAGTACCCAGAATAACCACCCCTGGCCGTAATAACGGCATTAGTATGCCTGGGCATTGAGTCAAACAGAGCTTGGATGGCGTGCACAGGTACAGCTGCCCATGCAGCTTCAACACGATACCACAGTTCATCAAGAGTAGTGACTAGCGTATTGTGACGAGCCAGTTGCTCGGCCACCATTGACCAGACGTTTTCAGTTGGTGAGAGATCTGGAGAATGTGCTGGCCAGGGCAGCAGTCGAACATTTTCTGTATCCAGAAAGGCCCGTACAGGACCTGCAACAGGCGGTCGTGCATTATCCTGCTGAAATATAGGGTTTCGCAGGGATCGAATGAAGGATAGAGCCACGGGTCGTAACACATCTGAAATGTAACGTCCACTGTTCGAAGTGCCGTCAATGTGAACAAGAGGTGACCGAGACGTGTAACCAATGGCACCCCATACCATCACCCGGGTGATACGCCAGTATGACGATGACGAATACACGCTTCCAATGCGCGTGCACCGCGATGTCGCCAAACACGGATGCGACCATCATGATGCCGTAAACAGAACCTGGATTCATGCGAAAAAATTACGTTTTGCTGTTTGTGCGCCCTGGTTCGTCATTGAGTACACCATCGCAGGCGATCCTGTCTCTGATGCAGCGTCGAGGTTAACCGCAGCCATGGTCTCCGAGCTGATAGTCCATGCTACTGCAAACGTAGTCGAACTGTTCGTGCAGATGATTATTGTCTTGCAAACGTCCCCATCTGTTGATTCAGGGATCGAGACGTGGCTGCACGATCCGTTACAGCCATGCGGATAAGATGCCTGTTATCTCGACTGCTAGTGATACGAGGCCGTTGGGATCCAGCACGGCGTTCCGTATTACCCTCGTGAACCCACCGATTCCATATTCTGCTAACAGTCATTGGATCTCGACCAACGCGATCAGCAATGTCGCGATATGATAAACCGCAATCGCGATAGGCTACAATCTAATCTTTATCTAAGTCGGAAACGTGATGGTACGCATTTCTCCTCCTTACACAAGGCATCGCAACAACGTTTCACCAGGCAACGCCGGTCAACTGTTGTTTGTGTATGAGAAATCTGTTGGAAACTTCCCTCATGTCAGCACGCTGTAGGTGTCGCCACCGGCGCCCACCTTGTGTGAATGCTCTGAAAAGCTAATCATTTGCATATCACAGCATCTTCTTCCTGTCGGTTAAATTTCGCGTCTGTAGCACATCTTCGTGGTGTAGCAATTTTAATGGCCAGTAGTGTAGTAGATGAAGTATTGGCGGAAGTAAAGCTGTGAGGACAGGTCGTGACCCCTCGCTTACCGAGCGAGGTGGCGCAGTGGTTAGCACACTGGATTCGCATTCGGGAGGACGACGGTTCAGTCCCGTCTCCGGCCATCCTGATTTAGGTTTTCCGTGTTTTCCCTAAATCGTTTCAGGCAAATTCCGGGATGGTTCCTTTGAAAGGGCACGACCGATTTCCTTCCCAATCCTTCCCCAACCCGAGCTTGCGCTCCGTCTCTAATGACCTCGTTGTCGACGGGACGTTAAACACTAACCACCACCACCACCACTACCATCCCTGGTTTGAGTGCCTCAGTGGTGCCGGCGCGATACCTCAGCGCGATCGGTCAGAGGGCTGGCCACTCTCTCTAATAATACACCAAGTAAAGATATTTGCGTCGTTGAGACTTCGAGAGGCGTTGTGAGACGACTGCAGAGAACCAATCTCCCCGAAAAAGAATCATGAAAAAAGAACCATGACGAAGAAACCGACAGAAAGAAAGAAAGAAAGAAATTCTAAAAAATGCTAGAGCAGTAACCAACGGAACGCGAATGCCCCGGGTTTGAGTCCCGGTCCGGCACACTGTTTTAATCTGCCAGGAAGTTACAACTACTTGCTTGCACAACACAGCCTAATTGTGAGACAACTTTTTAAGGGGGATAGGACGTCAAACGGGCCAACTTCGAGAAGGAGAGGCACCACAGGACATTTTAATTTGCACTGTCTATACTTTTACAAATAAATTCATAAAAGTTTGTCAGCATGACCAGGAAGGATTCAGGATTCGCACTCATAGCAGTGCAGTGGAAATTCAAAAACACGAAAAAACAATATTTTTTAAATGTGAAATTTCATGATTTTTTGTCACTTACTGTTGGCTGAATTTGTTGCTATAGGTACACTTATCTTCGTAAGTAAGAGAGATTCTTCGATGAATTTTGCACAGCTTACAGGCCATACTTACACGTGTATGAAACTCTAGAATTAATTTAATCTATGGAAAAATGAATGGTCTGTTACGTTTTGAACTTCGTGTTTAGAGAAAACTCGAATTTTATAGTTAATTATCTCAATTTTTACCACAGTTTTTAACAAATTTGGGAAATTCTAGAGTTTCATACACCTGTAAGTATGGTATGTATGCTGTGCAAAATTCATCGAAGAATCTCTCTTACTTATGAAGAAAAGTGTACCTACAACAACAAATGCAGCCAATACCAAGTGAAAAAATGATGAAATTTCAGATGTAAAAAAATTTGTTTTGTTATGTTTTTGAACTTCCTCTGCTGTGAGTGTGAATCCTGAATCCTTCCTGGTCATGCTGACAAAGTTTTATGAATTTATTTGTAAAAGTGTAGACAGTGGAAATTAAAATGTTCTGTGGTGCCTCTCCTGCTCCAAGTCGGCCCGTTTCACGTCCTACCCCCGTTAAATGAAAGTGGCTTATTCTTGTTGATTTTAGTGAGTTGGATACTAAGATGGTAACCACTACTTTAACTGACAAGGGGATCCTCCATACTGTAAATCACAGATTTTGGTGCGCTTCAAATATGTCGTAGAGGCACTTACCCTGAGTACCTGGCTAACCGGTTTTTTTAGCGACGTGCCTTGGTTTTTGAGAAAATCGATTTTGAAGTTCATTGCGCGGTTTCTATGCGCGTAACATTGCGTATTCCGATTAAGTCTGCGTAGCGTAGCGGTAAAGGTTCACGGCTACCGCGCTGGAGGTACCGTGTTCGAATCTGCTCCCATATGTTTCTTTATGTATGCAAGAACCGACTGGTAAATTTTGTCCTAACGTTCAGAAACGAGTAGACGAATTAACTGGGAATACAGAAATGTAGTCGTGTCCTGCACGAAACCCAGGAAGTTGACGAAACTGGTGTACGACGAATTTTTGTATTCTGTAATTCTTCTGTACGTGGGATAGAAAAAACTTTTGTACATTATCGATTCGTGGGGAGGGTAAACAGATTCAGCTTTATATGATCATCTATTCACTGATGAAAGGAAAGCGAGCACCTGCACCCTAAAAGTGGTCCCACCAAGGTGCACTCCTTATTGCCAGCCCTGCAATGTTTATTTTTACCGACAGGTGAAAATCTGCCGACTTGATGAAAGACAGTAGACAGATCGCTTCTAGGGAAGATTCGATAAAATTGCATTCGCTATTCCTACATCAATTCAGCGCACCTAATTTTGAAAGCATGATTAGATATACATGGTTCGCATCGAAATAAGCGGTTGAAAGTGAAATATTTTTGAATGCAAAAGAATTGTGTTTCCCGGTATCGCGCTCATGAAGAAACCGTGCACGTGCAAGACGGCTGCTTTCATAAAATGCGCGTGGTGCTGCGAAAATTTGTGCTTCGGTTGTATCTGTGATAAGTATCACCCACAATATTGTTCTGGCACATCAAGATGATGAAAAATAAGATTTTGTATTATTTTATGACAGAAAAATTAGTGACTGAATATATCTTTATAATTTCGCACCCTTATACTGTGGTGATATTCTTTGAAATAAAATTGAAGAATTCGGTCGATTTTGGAAAAAAAAAAGTGCACGAGGAGGATTTTAACACGGCACTTCCAGCGTGGTAGATGTGAACCTTTACCGCTGCGCTATTTTTTTTCTCATTTCGTTCGTTATTGATCGTTGTGTTTGGTCGTTGCGGACGTCGCAAGACATACTGTTCAAGTCCGGTGGTTCATCCTTCCACTTAGTCTTTTTACTACAGAGGCCAACCGGCTCTCTGACCGAACACGCTGAGCTACCGTGCCGGCAAGAGAGAGAAGGAGGGATTTGGGAGGGAGAGACAGAAAGAGAGATTTGGGAAAGAGAGAGAGAGATAACAGAGGGAGAGAGAGAGGGAGAGGAACGGGTGGGTTGGGTTGGGTTGTTTGGGGGGGAGGAGACCAGACAGCGAGGTCATTGGTCTCATCAGATTAGGGAAGAATGGGGATGGAAACCGGCCGTGCCCTTTCAAAGGAACCATCCCGGCATTTGCCTGGAGCGATTTAGGGAAATCACGGAAAACCTAAATCAGGATGGGCGGGAGCGGGATTGAACCGTCGCCCTCCAAATGGTGATGAAGGACACGCAACACCCACTCCCCTGCCGGGAATCGAACCCAGGCCCCCTTGCGTGATAGTCGGTGACGCTACCGCTACGCTACGGAGGCGGACGTTACGTTGCCTTGATCGAAATACAACTAATGTTACGGGTATAGATATCGCGCAATGAACTTCAAAATCGAACTTCTCAAAAACCAAGGCCCGTCGCTAAGAAACCGGATAGCCAGATACTCAGGGTAAGTGCCTCTACAACATATTTGAAGCGCATCAAAATTCGTGGGGCCGGCCGAGGTGGCCGAGCGGTTCTAGGCGCTACAATCTGGAACCGCGCGACCGCTACGGTCGCAGGTTCGAATCCTGCCTCGGGCGTGGATATGTGTGATGTCCTTAGGTTAGTTAGGTTTAAGTAGTTCTAAGTTCTAGGGGACTGATGACCTTAGAAGTTAAGTCCCATAGTGCTCAGAGCCATTTGAACCAAAAGCCGTGATTTACAGTATGGAGGATCCTCTTGTGAGACACAGAGCGCTTTCCGATAGACAGTAGGTTGCCGAAGTAGACTATTGCTCATTAAAACTCCAAGACCTGGATAGATAGCAATTAACAACTTTTTACTTGTAGCGCGTATACAGTCGTAGGAAGTACACATGAGTAAGTTTGTAGGTGATGTAGGGAGCGCGATGGGGGGGGGGGGGGGGTGGAGGAGGGGTGAAGCGGGAGGGCGGATGGAGACAGGGTGCGAAATTTACTACATTGAGCTGCCAACTCTGTCAGTAGTAACGAACGTAACAGGGCTGGGCATAGGGTCGTTCTGAGTCTGATTCACAGATAAGGCAACTTTAGGCGATCAAACAATTTGTCAGACTTCTGATGTTTGTCAAATTATGTGGCAATGTGCGCCTCGAGAAAATTTGTAAGTGCACAGTTTAACGTACAGGTTTGAACGTTTAAGCATGACTTTGTCATACTGTAGGCAGTTGCTTGCCTTATTGTTATCTGTGACATGTAGCAACTGGAGCAGACTTCGAATTTAGCGTCTTGCATTGCTCCTCGTACATCGCCCACTAGTGTCAAAATGCTTTGGGGCATGACATCCACAGCGTGACAGCTGCTCTAAAGTGAGATGAAATCAAACAAACTTGGTTGCTGCAATTCTCGTTTGTTTGACAAACACGTGGACAGCAAACAGTGAATTTGACATACAAATTCGATGGTTTACAGGGCCCTATGCTCGTGCGTCACTCCATGTTGGTTCAACTCTGTGTCAAGAGTTCATCGACTGCAGTGTCTGATGAGTGGTGGCGCGCCAGTCTCTCGGCAATGCCTGTCTCGATGTTTTCAGTGAGTGAGGGATGTGGAGAACGTGTTGGTTAGTACAACAGTCAAACACCCTCAGTATCGAAATAGGTCAGGACAGTACGGGCAACGACATTGCCGACGACGGATCGTCAAACCTTAAATTTTCTGCCTTCCTACTATACATTGCTGTCAGCCGAACGTCCCGAATCATTTTTAGTGTTAAGCAAGGTTTATCAACGAACACATTTTTATTTTTCCAATACGAATCTTTTGGCTTGGAATAGATTGTAGAGTTCATTATACGGCTGGTTTCAACTGATTTGTCTGTGTTAATAAGTGCACCAACGTGGTATAGGTTTGGCAATAACAATGTACCACATTAAAGGAATGGATCCAGGCAGACTTACAAAACAAATATTCGATTTTATTAACAACAGGAGTAAAGCGAAAATTGACACGACGGAATTAGCGATATCAAAGCTGATCTGAAATCTGCAGAAATTACTCCAGAAGATGTCCAAAACGGCGAAATCTTCAGTCCAAAATTCACAAATGGCAAGTTTACTAAGAAGTAAACCGAAGAAGAAGACTGGGAGAACATGGTCTGAAGAGAGAATGGAAGCCCACAGGAAGACAATGAATGAAACATGGGCACTAATTAAGGCAAATTCCCACCTGTACATACTTTTCATAGTCCTAAAGAGCTTATTAGTAATTAATAATCAAAATTTAAAAAATTATCTACTGGTGACAACTTATTTTCAACATTCTTGTGTGATTTGTCATAATCAGACTCCTGGAAGTTAATTCGTGCTTGTTTTCTATTTCCCACCAATATATATTCATTTACTATTGCGTAAGACCTGAATATCTAAAATCATCAAAACACGATTCAGGCTACAGTGTACAAATATCAATAGCATTACCGTCATAATTACACATAGCTAATTCACCAGTAAGAGTTTTCCATTATATTTCATATATATTCATTTGGGATACGTTCGTATTCACTCTGCAGTTTACAGAAATACATCGGAAAGTGAAAACTAACACTGTGCAGACTTAGAGTAACAATATTTCTAGAGCAGCATAGGCTACAGCGCTTGTAATCAACATCAATCAGAGATTGTTACGTCATTCTACTACAGCGTCGTTCGTTTAAGCTAAGATCGAAACCTTCATATTACACGTTCCTGCCCCGTTTTGCCTACTTCTTTATTTGCAGCTGCAATGGTTAATTACAGTTGCTGCCTTCGTCCAAATGGCTCTAACCACTATGGGACTTAACATCTAGGCGCTTCAGTCTGGAACCGCGCGACCGCTACGGTCGCAGTTTCGAATCCTGTCTCGGGCATGGATGTGTGTGATGTCCTTAGGTTTAAGTAGTTCTAAGTTATAGGGGGCTGATGACCTCAGAAGTTAGGTCCCATAGTGCTCAGAGCCACTTTTTTGACTTAACATCTGAGGTCATCAGTCCCCTAGACTTAGGACTACTTGAACCTGACTAACCTAAGGACATCACACATCCATGCCCGAGGCAGGATTCGAACCTGCGACCGTAGCAGCAGCGCGGTTCCGGACTGAGGCGCCTAGAACCGCTCGGTCACTCCGGCCGGCAGTTGCTGCCTTGGATGCAAGAGAAATTAGTGAACAATTCTGAACCGCTCCACCGCACCGGAGTCAGGTCGGCTAGAACGCAAAAAACCGCCTTGAATATCTGAACGTTCACTCCTAAGATATTTCTTGTTTGTGAGAATAGCAAAGTGGGCTACATGCCATAGTGGATCCAGTACCTGTATACCTACAAAACTAGTCATACCTTGTTTTTCTCTGGAGCTTTGAGGAGCTTTGACGCTTGTATATTGTCATCTTTCATGCAGAGGAGGATATATTTGTAGGCTATCACTAATTTTCACATTCCCAGCTCATCTCCTGCAGGTTATAGTTACTATGCGTTTGATCTTCTAATGCGAGCTAAGAAATGCGTTACTGTAATGAGTGTGTCTACGAAAGGCACTGACGTTAATTTCGATACATGCCGTACGCATTTCTGCTCTGTAAATTCATTATAAAAAAAGAAAGAGGGAGTAGTAGACGAAGATGAGATGATAGATATGATACCGCGAGAAGAATTTAACAGGGCACCCAAAGCTCTCAGTCGAATCCTGACAGCCGGCCGTTGTGACCGAGCGGTTCTAGACGCTTCAGTCCGGAACCGCGCTGCTGCTACGGTCACAGGTTCGAATCCTGCCTCGGGCATGGATGTGTTTGATGTCTTTAGGCTAGTTAGGTTTAATTAGTTCTAAGTCTAGGGGACTGATGACCTCAGATGTTTAGTCCCATAATGCTCAGAGCCATTTGAACCATTTTCGAAACCTGAAGCATACGACATTTATATAAGAATTATTAAGATCCGTTGGAGGACCATCTAATGAGAAAACTATTTCATCTGGCGTGTAAAATACATAAGACAGGCATAATACCCTCTGGTTTCAAGAGGAATATAATACGGCTAATTCCAATTCCAAAGAAGGTAGCTGCTGACAGGTGTGTAAATGACAGAACTATGAGTTTAGTAAGTCATGGTTTCAAAACACTGTCACTAACTGTATACAGAAGTTTGGAAAAACTAGAAGTCGAGCTCGGGGAAGGTTAGATATCGGAGAAATCTAGGAACACGTGAGGTAACGCTGACTCTACGACTTTATTTATTTATTTAGCGTATGGCATCTACAGAGTAAAATTGCACACAAACTATTAATTAATATAATAAACGAATTACAAATATATTATTAAATGATTGATTGCAAACAACAATATGCAATCAATTATTTAATACTCTACGACTTATCTTACAAGATAAGACTATAGAAAGACAAAGCTGCTTATAGAGCATTTTTTTAATTTAGAGAAAGCTTTTGACTAATTTGACTGGAATACATTCTTTCAGATTCTGAAGATAGCAAGGATAAAACACAGGGAGTGAAAAGTTATCTACAGAAGCCAGATCGCAGTTGTGAGACTCGAGGAACATGCAGGGGAAAGAGTAATTCAGAAGGGAGTGAGACAGGCTTCTAGCCTATACCCGATGTTATTCATTCTGTACATGTAGCAGTCAGTAAAGGAAATCAGATACAAATTTGGAAAAGGAATTAAAGTTCAGGTAGAAGATTCAAAGCTTTGACGTTGGCTGATAACATTGTAATTCTCTCACAGACGGTAAAGGACTTACAAGAGTAGTTGAATGGAATGGGAAGAGTCTCAAGAAGTTAAAGGATTCACATCAACAAAAGGGTATAATTGATTGTGATCTAATTAAAACAGGCGATGCCGAGGGAATTATGTTGGGAAACGAGAGACTAATATTAACAAATGAATTTTGTTATCTGGGCAGCAAAATGACTAATGATCACCGAGCGAAGTGGCACAGCGGTTAGCCACACTGGACTTGCATTCGGGAGGACGATGGTTCAAACCCGCGTCCGGCCGTTCTGATCTTTTTTCCGTGATTTCCCTAAATCGCTTCAGGCAAATGCCGGGATGGTTCCTTCGAAAGGGAACAGCTAACTTCCTTCCCCATCCTTCGCTAATCTGCTGGGACCGATGACCTCGCTGTTTGGTCCCCTATCCCGGATCAACCAACCAACAAACTAGTAAAAACGCACACCGGCAAAAAACAATTCTGAAAAAGAGAAGTTTATTATCATCTAATATAAACTTAAAAGTTAGGAACTCTTTTCAAGAGGTAATTGTCTGTACTGTAGCCTTGTACGAAGTGAAACGTGGATGATAAATCGTTCATACGACAAGGGAATAGAAGCTTTTCAGAAATGATGGCACAGGAGAATGCTGAAGATTAGATGGGTAGATCAAATAACGAATGAGGGGTTAATGAATCGAAGTGGGGAGAAAATAAATTTATGGTATAGTTTGGCTGACAGAAAGGTTCAGTTGGTAGCACACAT
Organism: Schistocerca piceifrons; assembly: GCF_021461385.2. Taxonomy (NCBI): domain Eukaryota; kingdom Metazoa; phylum Arthropoda; class Insecta; order Orthoptera; family Acrididae; genus Schistocerca; species Schistocerca piceifrons. The sequence continues at coordinate 89,348,240 of NC_060141.1, forward strand.
CCTGTGGCATGAAGGAGTCGTGAATTTGCTAATGTAGGGAAGCGTCGTTGGTAAGAACTGTAGAGTGTAACCACGGCTTGAACGCAATAAGCGGGTCCAAATGAACATAAACAACAGTAATTATGCAGAGATGAAGAGAGTTGTTCATGTTACCTTGTACATTTGATGCTCTGCAGCTTGGAGAAATTGCAAAAAACTCATATTAATAATCGTGGACTTGCACTTGCACAGGATAGACTAGCTTCGAGAGCTGCATTAAACAAGTCTCCTGGCTTAACTCAGCTACAACAAATTCACTGTATACTACCACTGTCTAATTTTATTCACACATTCGTCTGTGGATATACTGGTGTCGAAGTGGATAATGTTGTTTCAGTTGTAGCTACTTTTGAAATTCACAAGACATTCCAATCAGGCTTGCCAGGCAACTCGGTTTTGGTGGGATTGTTCGAATTTCCCTACTAAAATCCTGACTCCTGATTAAGTCTTATCGAGACACGTAAAATCCCGCTTACACCAAAACGGACAATATTTCATATAATATTGTCTGTACGCTATCTGAGTGTCTAAATTAAGAGGCAGTCTAGTAAAACTCTTAGCCTTACTTCCTCTTTTTCACGCCGACTGCGCTGCTCTACAAAGACAAGCGAAACAATGTTACTTTTATTTCGAAATATGGCGCAAGTGAAGTCACTCAACCAGTTTGTCTATATGAATCAGCGCCGGTTGACGCCTCTAAGCGACACATGCGGCTACTTGGGGCGCCAAGCTAAGAGGGTGTCGGAGACGCCTCTAGTGCAAAATTTGTAGAGAGGGTGTCTCATTATTAGTATGGAGAACAACCGATTTCCGTGCTCATTCAATTTATGTTTATTTTTAAAGATCTTACCAAGAGCTCAAGGAACTGCAGTTAACGTATGAGGGAGGGCGGGAAAAAAGAAGGGAGTAGAGGACAAATGATATGTCGCTTGGGTGAAAAACATTCTCGAACCGGCCCTGATATGAATGCAGAAGTCCGCAAAACGAAAAAGAAATTCATAAATGCTATTCGTAACGCCGAACAGAGCTACGGAACATAGAAATTAATATGCAGATGAACCACAACTTCACCGACAAACTTTCAGAGGTGTTAGTGTGAACCAAAACACGACAAATACGTCTAGTAAACATGACCTCTAAAATGCGTGCCTTAAGAGCTATGAACACTTATTCAGTAGAAGAGATGTGTTCATCAGCAGTGATGATCAATAAGTTCTCGTTGCTCTTAAGACATGCATTTTAAAATCCATGTTTACTACATATATTTTCCTTGTTTTGGTCCACACTACCTGTGGTGTCACCGCCAGAGACCACACTTGCTAGGTGGTAGCTTTAAATCGGCCGCGGTCCATTAGTACATGTCGGACACGCGTGTCGCCACTGTCAGTGATCGCAGACCGAGCGCCACCACACGGCAGGTCTCGAGAGACTTAGTAGCACTCGCCCCAGTTGTACGGACGACTTAGCTAGCGATGCAACACTGACTAAGCCTCTCTCATTTGCCGAGAAGATAGTTAGAATAGCCTTCAGCTAAGTCAATGGCTACGACCTAGCAAGGCGCCATTACAGTATATTGCAGTTATCTAAAAAGTATAACTTGTATCGTCAAGAGCGATGTACACCAATGATGGATTAAAGTTAAGTATTCCAGCAGCTACGTACTTTTCTTTATAGCATTCATTACGTATCCTGTTTCAGACCTCATGCCAGCCTGCGTGAGTTTAACGCGTGCATTTCGGCCTCCTCTCTCAATTAGTGTGCGCAGTGTTGGCTAACTGCCAACACTACACTACCACCTCCGAAAGTTTGTCGGTGGAATTCTGGTTGATGATGTATACACGAAAACTGAAATCTGAGAAAGTACATTCTCGTTGCTGTCGTCGTACTAGAAGAAGATCTCCATCACTCAGCCATAATTGTATTCTACAGAGGTTCGTAAGTCTTCTAAACTTTTTTTAAACTTCACCACTTTGTTTCTGTGTTCATAGTCAACAACTTGCCAGCAGTCCGTTTTTGATTATGATCTTTGTAAACATTACTTTTCACATACCGTAACTCTGGTCGTAGATGACTCGTACTTATGAATTTCATAGTTTTCTCACTGCTCACGTGAACCGCAACAAAATGTTAACATAAACGTTTGCTTTTTATTTCAAACTACCTTAATTAATTATTTCAGCCCTTCCATCAAAGAGCTGCAAACGTGTGCCGCCAAGGGGCATTGTTACGAGACGTGCGTTTTGAAGAGGTACATCAAACTTATGAGTCAATCGCCTGTTTCCATAAACTAAGGGTTATGCCACAGGTTGTAAACTGGTATACAGTCTTTAAAATTGGTACTGATCTTACCTACCTCTTGGACAACCTGCTTTCGCGATATATTCAAAACTGTGATCCAACATCTGCTTCTATTTTACCAGTGCGGTGAGCACTACTGACGTGTGCAGTAAACACAAATTTAGTTTCGTGGGTTTTTATTCTGTCCGTCACAAACCGATGATATACGTGACGAAGATTGATAGAGGCTCATATCATTCTTATTCTTTTTATTAATGTTAACTACTGCTGTGTTTTCAGCATATGTGAGATCTTGAAGATGACCTAAGACCGAAACTGCAATAGTGCCTATTGTAATAAAGGTAATTACCAGAGTACCCAAAGGAAGTGTGATAGGAACGTTACTATGTATACAAGCGATCTAGTAGATAGCGTCGAAAGCTCTTTAAGACTGTTGACACATGATGCGATTGTCTGTAACAAAATAGTAACGCCAGAAGACAGTATCAATTTGCAGACTAACCTACAGATGATTGATGAATGTTGCACTCTCTGGCAGTTGATCCTGAACTTAAATGATTGTAACATATCGTACATAAACAGGGAAAAGAACCTACTCCTGTACAACTGCAATATTGATGACAAATTGCTGAAAACTGACTTCAAGTGGAATGATAACATAAAACAAATCGTTGGAAAAGCAGACGCCAGACTGAGATGCACAGGAAGAATCTTAAGGAAACGTAACTCGTTCGCGAAAGAAGTAGCTTACAAGGCGCTCGTTCGAGCAATTCTTGAGTATTTTTCATCAATCTGGGATCCTTACCAGGCTGAACTGATAGAAGAGGCAGAGAAGATGCTACAAGGAAGCGTTGTGCATCAGTGACAGCTTTACTTCTGAAATTTCTAGAGAGTACTTTCCGAGAAAATGCTGACAATATATTACTTCCTCCCACATACATTTCGCGAAATGATCTCGACGAGAAAATTCGAGACATTAAGAGTTATTCTTGTTGATAATCCTTATTCCCACACGTCATTCGATTGTTTGGTTGGTTGATTTGGGGGAGGGGACCAAAAAATGAGGTCATCGGTGTCATCGGATTACGAAAAGATGGGGAAGGAAGGCGGTCGTGCCCTTTCGCAGGAACCATCCGGGCATTTGCCTGAAGCGAGTTAGTAAAATCACAGAAAACATAAATCAGAATGGCCGAACGTGGGTTTGAACCGTCATCCTTTCGAATGCGAGTCCAGTGTACTCAGTGTACTAACCACTGCGCCACCTCGCTTTCTCACTCCTTTCGCGAGCGGAACAGGGAAGAGGCGATCAGAAGTACCCTCCGTCATACACCGTCAGGTGGCTTACGAAGTACTGATGTACATGTAGATGTAGAATAAATACCACAGTCGATGGCGGAAATTAAGTCATTTAAAAATTTCTAGAAGAGGTAAGAATCCTGCACCATTTTACGAGGTAAAGTTTCGGAAGCATTTCGCTTACTTAAAACAATGATTTCTTTTTTCCTCGCTAATCGTTCTCCTTGTGGAGTACAAAAGAGGGAAAGTCACCACATTCACTTCTCGTAGCTTGCTTTTCTCCTTATCGTGACAATACTACGGCCTATGCAAGTATTTCTGGCCCGGAATGTATTGTAAACATTGCAAGGTAACAGTGTCAATAACTATTAACGAACATGTGACTGAAATTCATGTACCGGCAATATGCGGTTCCTAAGTACCTTGCAAACGTCGTCCAATGAAATGCCAATGCTGAAAAAGAAACACAGTAAGTTGAAATCGGAATCTTAGTTTAATTATGAAAGGTGTAAGGTTTTCTCATGATTTAACAAGGGTAAAGATTATAATGCTCTCCAGACTCAACTGCGGAAGGAATTAAGTAAACTCAACCTTCTCGTGTATAACTCAACAACATCAACAGTTTTTGTGTCGACAACGCCTCTGTAAATTGAGGATAGAGTAGAAGTGTATACTTCTGATTACGCAAAGAAAATTCTAACTTTATTGCTGCACCATGGAACTGAATAATACTAAAAAGTATGCAGTGCTCTTAGAATTGATGTGCAAACCTTCATTATTCAAATATACATTGAATTTTATCGATCTACTAAAAAGGTTCAATGGTTCAAATGGCTCTGAGTACTATGGGACTTAACTTCTGAGGTCATCAGTCCCCTAGAACTTAGATCTACGTAAACCTAACTAACCTAAGGACATCACACACATCCATGCCCGAGGCAGGATTCGAACCTGCGACCGTAGCGGTCACGCGGTTCCAGACTGTAGCGCCTAGAACCGCTCGGCCACACCGGCCGGCACTAAAAAGGTGGCTCAAGAAAAATAGACTTCTTGCTTGACTGGACGTTGAATGACAAGAGGTTTTAAGCCACGTAAGAACCCAGTGGCTATGTCTCGCACGTCATGGAGCGAATAATGTAGAATTTTGAATCAAGCAAATCCTCATTAGTTAAAACTTCCGGGCTGAGAGGCCGCGGTCGATCGGTGAAACTTCTTCTTACTGACGTTTCGTTGCCAACTGCGGGCAACATCTTCCGAGGTGAGTCAAGATCTGTGAAACTTCTTCTTCCTGAAGTTTCATTGCCAACTGCGAGCAACATTTCCGACTCACCTATTTACGCTCGCAGAAGGATCGCACTCGACGGCACTCGGCGACTTTTTCGACGATACGCTATCTTTGCCATAGTTAGGCTTTATCACTTACAAATTTTGTGCTGCCCAAAGCCAAAAAACAAATAAAAAATTGTTATTTTGCACCGTTGAATACATGAGTCCACTGATAAGATGCGCTTGGCACAGACTTATTTGATATTATGGACCACTACATAACACATGTGCTACAAAGAGAAGACCAGTTTTATGATCCTGTGACACCCTCGGTCTTCCCGAAAATAGTAAGTGGCGATCATGAAATATTCAAACGAAAAGCGGCGGATACTTACTGCGTACTGTAGACTTACGAGTGGTTATGATTAAGAGACGCAATGTTCGTAACCCAAACTTATTGTTTGTAAGTAATTTCGATTAAAATGTAGTTACATTACATAGCTCTATTACCGTAGTACAATATGTCTTATACTATTACTACCGTATAAGGCATTTGTTATCCTGAACGAAACCAAACATAATTTTAAACATGCGCGCTAAATGCAAATGTCGTGTGACTAGGGTCTCCCTCGGTACAACGTTCGCCGGGTGCAAGTCTTTCGATTTGACGCCATTTCGGCGACTTGCGCGTCGATGGGGATGAAATGACGATAATTAGAACAACACAACACCCAGTCCTTGAGCGGAGAAAATCTCCGGCCCAGCCGGGAATCGAACCCGGGCTCTTAGGGTTAACATTCTGTCGCGCTGACCATTTTTTTTCATTTTGTTAGTTGTTGATCGTTGTGTTTGGTCGCTGCGGACGTCAGATGACGTCCGGTCAAGTTCGTTTGTTGATCCTTCCACTCAGTTTTTTGTTACAGAGGCCAACCAGCTCTCTGATCGAACACACTGAGCTACAGTGCCGGTATCACTCAGCTACCGGGGGCGGACAAAAAAAAAAAATGGTTCAAATGGCTCTGAGCACTATGGGACTTAACTACTGAGGTCATCAGTCCCCTAGAACTTAGAACTACTTAAACCTAACTAACCTAAGGACATCACACACATCCATGCCCGAGGCAGGATTCGAACCTGCGACCGTAGCGGTCACGCGGTTCCAAACTGACGCGCTTAGAACCGCACGGCCACACCGGCCGGCATAGGGGCGGACAACATGCACGCTGTTTTCGATGTACAACTGACAATGAGTGCGCTTTGCTCATTGTCAATATTTAAATTCATTGAATAACGATTTGTAGTTGACATTACAAAACATTTCATTTTTAAGTTAAGAAAGTTGCTGGAAATATATTTGATTTCGTTGTTTAGATAGGAATGTAGCGACTTGGTTCGTTGTGGAGATCGAAATTCTACCTTACCTGGCTATAGATGTAACATTACGTTAAATTAAAAAATGCTGAAAAATTAGTTTGAGCGATGCTTCAGCGCCAAAGCATATGCACAGTGAACTCTGAAATCGTAAATACCACAGATAAGGACCAGATTTGCGACAGGGAAGTGAGGAAATGCTAAAAAAAGTTGTTACACAAGGTGTTGTTCTGGAATGTTCTACAGTTAATAGCGCAAGTTCGCGTTGTGGTTAATTTACCCAGATAAGAAAATCACAAGGACAATTAACGCAAAGCGTACCGTTAACACGTCTCATAACTAATAAAGTTTACTCGCCTTTTAATTTCTAGGTATTTCACAGATTATTATTGTGGAACAGTATTGTTCATTCCAAACAAACTCTGTCGACAAATTCTGTAAATGCACATGCCATGTCCTTTGTTCACAGTATTACTTCGGTGATTCCTGAAATAGATTCAGTACAAACATGTTTTCTGATAATTACTATCAGTGGCGCATTCACTTATCGATCTCAGGTGCTATTTCTTTTGACTGTCTCGTGTTTCACAATATTTCACTATGTCATCATACTTATAACGCACGGTTTTAAAGAACGAGATTGTATACCCCAATTCCGTCTGTTATGAAATACATTCTTTTTATATACCAAATGTTTTGAATATGATACGACTTAAGTTACTTTACATAATGCATTTAATATACATTCCTTTGAAATGTCGCTAATACACCCTATTTATTTACTGTTTATCCCGTATTTTTATTTTAGCAGATTAATGTAGTTTTCATTTTTTAATAAAACTGCTTCGTCATTTTTTGTAATAGATATTTTACTGTTGTACATAATGTTTTGCCTGTTCCTGAAGCAGTATGTATCCTGTTGTTGCAAGAATTGTTCCACTCACAATACTGAACCCAATCTACCGCCTCGTATTTCCACAGGCAGTAAGTCGGGAGAATACGAAGAGATACGGGAGAAGCCTTACGTCAAACTGTTAAACAACGGCTCTCTGCTGCTGCAGAACGTGAAGGAGGACAAGGAGGGCTTCTACTTGTGCCAGGCCACCAACGGCATTGGCACGGGCATCGGAAAAGTCATACAAGTCAAAGTCAACTGTAAGTTCACTACACCACTTTTATCCCTCTATTACTGAGTCGCGCAAACCCAATTAAGGCTCGTAACGCCGCAGATGAAATTGACTGTTGCAGCTTCGCCATATTTTTCGGCGCCAGCTAGTGTGGTGACGGTGAAAAAGGGGGACACGGCTGTTCTGCAGTGCAACGTCAACGGAGATAAACCCATCAACGTGGCGTGGCTGCGTGGCGGCAAGCTCAAGCTTACCCCTGCGACCAACTACAGGTAACACGCGATAACGTTTTGTACCTGGCACTATTTAACACCCATGCTGCGCTTCAGGAGCCGGATACATAAACGCTGTGCAATTGCTGAAACGTGTCTGGTTGTATATACTAACGGAAATTTAGATTGTTGCACCATGAAGCACTAGTCAGATATTTATCAAACTTTGTGGAGGTCCTCATCATAAGGTAGAAATGATTAGCCTCTGACTCCATTCAGAAATGATGCCCAACATCAATACGAGACGGCACCTCATGGTCGTGGACTTTTTTTTCTGAGTCATCAGAGAGGAGAGGCCCGCTATGAATTCCTCTCCCGTGCAACATCTTCATCCCAAAGTTGCATTTGCACCCAGCGTCTTCATTTACTTGCAGGGTGTATTCCAATCTCTGTCTTCCCGTACAGTTTTTACCCTCTGTAGCTCCCTCTGGTATCATGGAAGTTATTCACTGATATCTTACACATGTCCCTATCATCCTACCCTCTTCTTCTTGTCGGTGTTTTCCATACGTTCTTTCCTCCGCCAATTTTGTGCAGAAACTCTTCATTCCATTCGATAGTTAACTTTTACAATTGCTCTAGTGTTCTGTCACCAACGGTCTCGGTTAGACTATTCTTCCTTGCTTGACTAGTAAGCTAACTACACACAAACTCGCGAGTTTTGTTTTGTAGGGGAGTACAAATTGATATTGTGTTGACTGGAACAAAGCTGGAGGTAAAGCAGAGGTGGTGATGCTAATAGTAGATCTTTCGCTGCGTCTGCTTTGTTTCATTTTATAATTTTGTGCTCTGTGATTGAAAAGCGATATCATTAAGTCCCCATGTGAATCTTTCGAGTTGCCGATATCAAATGGTTCAAATGGCTCTGAGCACTATGGGACTTAACATCTGAGGTCATCAGTTCCCTAGAACTTAGAACTAGTTAAATCCAACTAACCTAAGGACATCACACACATCCATGCCCGAGGCAGGATTCGAACCTGCGACCGTAGCGGTCTAGCGGTTCCGGGCTCGCCTAGATCCGCTCGGCCAACCCGGCCGGCTGCCGATATCAACTAACACGTTCTTCATAATCTATATTGCCTCAGATTGAGTAAGGAACGAAAACGTTCTGCAACGAGTCAACCAGCAAAAATGTTTCTAAAGAACGTGACGTACAGTACAAGCAAAACTGGAGAGCTGCATCAAACGAATCTTACGGCTCGGCCTGTAAAGCGCAGTCCACGGGCGCCCGCGCTAGCTCGCTCTCGCTTGCAGCTTGTAGTTTTCTACAGGGACCGCAGCGGCCAAGTGCGAGGAATATCAAAAGCAACAGAAATATTAATTTATTTAGTGCGTGCAAATGTTTTTGTACGATTTACGTCATACTGAATACAAACATATTTCGAAAAATTCGACAACATTGAAGGAAATACGCGCAAGTCTGAATCAAACCAGTGTTAATTTATTCCATACTAGCCGAGTATCAGGAGTTAGCTGGGTATGTATTAGTCCATCTCCTCCTTCCACCTCTATATCTGTCCATCTCGTCCATCACCCCTCCCTGTAAATTTCCTCCACCCCTCCACCTCCTCCACCCTTCTCTCTGCCCCCCCCCCCCCCACTCTCTCTCTCTGTCCATCTGCTCCTGCCCTTCTATCCATCTGCTCCTTCCCCTTCTGCCCATCTCCTCCCCCTCTCTGTCCATCTCCTCCCCCTCCCCCCACTCTTTGTTCATCTCCTCCTCCTTCCATCTCTTTCAATCTCCCCTCCCCCTCTCCTTGTTCATCTCCTCCTCTCTCTTTTCTCTATCCGCTTCCTCCTCCTTCTCCTGTCTCCATCTCTTCTTTCCTCTCTCTCTGCCTATCTCTTCTTCGCCCTGACTCTACCCATTTCCTCCTCTTTCCTTTCTCCGTCCACCACTTCTTCTCGCCTCTCCCCCTCTCTCTGTCCACTTCCACCTCCCCCTAGGTGTCTGTCATTCCCCTCCTCCCCCCTTCTCTCACCATATTATCACGCTCACTCCAGTAGGACGCTGGTGGTTCTTATTTCATGGTACTCGGATTTCTTTCCATATCCTACGGTAACTAATATGTGTACCAAATTTGGTTGTAATAGTTCCAGGGGTTTACTATGAGTTTTTTACCAGTAGCGCTGCCCACGTGTGCACATGTCCAATATATTTTACACATGTTTACCGTATTTCACTTGTATTTGTACACATATTTCCCCTGTATCTTCAGCCAATTTCGTTATGCAGTTTCATTTTCACGCAGCTCAATGTTTATGACGTAGTATCTCCTGCACTATGTGCTGTATAATGATAAATTTTTTCAGGTACATCAAGTGGTATATGTGCCTACGGTCTGCGAAAAGTGTCGGGAATAGAGTTCGTAGTGAAGAAGTAATAAATTTAAACGTCATGCATGATGTAGCAGTTTTGTCGTATCTCATTGCTTATGACGTCATATCTCCTGAGCTAAGTGACTTACAATGACATATTTTTCTAGTACTTTCAGCAGCATATGTGGATACTGTATGCGAAATCTGTTACGAGTAGACTTAGTAGCAAAGAAGTAATAAATTAAAACGTCTTGCATGGTGCGGCAGTTTTTGACGCATCTGGTGTCACATCTCCTGAACTATGTGTCGCTCAATGACATAATGTTCAGTGTTACATGTGAGTACTGTCTGCAAAATGTGTAGCGAATACAGTTGACAGTAAAGAAATAGTAAATTAAAACGTCATTCTTAATAATGCAGTTTTACAGCGTGAATAGCGAAAATGTAGCAAGCGATAAACTTTTTATTCTTTCACCACTTTGTTGGGATTGTCAGCAAAAAACGGTTTGGTAAAGGTTTGAAATTATGTCTTAAGTTTGTTGTATGTCACTAAGTGTTTTCATTTTCAAATACTGGATGACTAAAGTATAGGTATCCGCACGTCGTAGGCTGCACTGATTTTTCGCCCCGTGGTTCGTAACTCCACAGTAATTCTTCCCCGACTGTAAGTGATACATGTACCGAGATCGGTTGAAACCGATCCTTTGGTTTAGGAGGAGATGTAGAACATACATACAGAAACACAAACATACGATGTCTGTTCGAAAAATTACGCAATTTTGTCCACAAAATTTTTGTACGCTTACCTTATTGTGTCCGCAGCTCGTGGTCTTGCGGTAGCGTTCTCGCTTCCCACGCACGAGGTCCCGTGTTCGATTCCCGGCGGGGTTAGGAATTTTTCATGCCTCGAGATGACTGTGCGCTGTTGCGTCGTCTGCATCATCATCATTCATCCCAATTACGGTCGGAGGAAGGCAATGGCAAACCACCTCCACTATTTTCAAAAATGGCTCAAATGGGCTCGGAGCACTATGGGACTTAACATCCGAGGTCATCAGTCCCCTAGAACTTAGAACTACTTAAAACTAACTAACCTAAGAACATCACACACATCCATGCCCGAGGCAGGATTCGACCTGCGACCGTAGCGGAAGTGCGGTTCGAGACTGAAGCGCCTAGAACCGCTCGGCCACACCGGCCGGCACCTCCACTTGGACCTTATCTAGTAGGGCACTGCGGGTGTCCCGCATCGTCCCCTACGCTCCTCGGAGTATGGGACCTTATCATCACATTGTGCATTGTCTCCTTCGAAATACTCTCCTACACAATTGAAACACCGATCCCAACGCCGTTTCCACTTCTGGAAGCTAGTCTTGGTACGCTGGATCGCGTGAAGGGCCTTCTGCGAATTGTATCTCGTCTATCGTTGCAAATATTCGTCCTTTCAACAGGGTTTTCCACTTTGGGAATAAAAAATAAATCCCCAGGGGCCAGGCCTGCAGAGTACGGAGGTTGAGGTAGCACAGTGATTTGTTTTTTGTGCAAAAGTCACGCACCAACAGAGATGAATGTGCGGGTGCGTTATTGTGATGCAAGAGCCATGAATTGTCACGCCACATTTCAAGCCGCTTCCTTCTCACAGGATTTCATGACATGATCCAACTGAAATGTTACACTCTACTGCAATCTGTCGGGCAGTCAGTCTTCTATTGGCACGCACAGTTCGTCGACGTTCCTGACATGAGTGTAGTCGGTAGACGTCCAAGGACCTCCTGAACGAGGGTAGCCATTTTTAAACTGTGTGAACCACTCGTAACACCGAGTGCGGCTTAAGCACTCATCACCGTAGGCCCCCTGCGTCTTCTGGCGTGCCTCTGCAAAGGTTTTCTTGAGTTTCACGAAAAATTTAATGCAGAAGCGTTGGTCCTCTAACTCTGCCATCTCGAAATTCGCAAATTGTGAGACACGACGTTCTACTCAGTACAGCACTGAACAGTAACTAACAGACATACAACAATGAAACTTCCGGCAGTTACTCATTTAACACAGGCGTATGCAGGGATGCCGACCCCATTTCGCTCAAACACACCACCGGTGCGAAATTACGAATGTTACGGAATTTTTTTGAACAGACCTCACACATTCATAATAATCTCCTTCCACAGGCCCTGACGGGGCCGTCGGTACCGACCGGCCGCCGTGTCATCCTCATACACCGGCGTCATTGGATGCGGATATGGAGGGGCATGTGGTCAGCACACCACTCTCCCGGTCGTACGTCAGTTTACGAGACCGGAGCCGCTACTTCTCAATCAAGTAGCTCCTCACTTTGCCTCACAATGGCGGAGTGCACCCCGTTTGCCATCACCGCTCGGCAGACTGGATGGTCACCCATCCAAGTGCTAGCCCAGCCCGACAGCGCTTAACTTCGGTGATCTGACGGGAACCGGTGTTACCACTGCGGCAAGGCCGTTGGTGCCGTACATACATAGTTACATCCATTTTGTAAAATGTATGTATTCTTCTTCTCGTATAGGCCATTTCCGCATCACGCAAGTTCAAGTGAACTATTCCTTTTCCTTGCACCTGGGTCTTGATTTCAGCCCACATTCCCGCGTTTTTTTCTCATATTCCTCCTTTTTCACGTCTGCATTTGCGTCTATACTCTGCAAGCCACGTGACTGCGTGTGGCGGAAGGTAATTCCTGTACCAGCTCCACTTTCCTCTTTTCCTGTTGTAGTCGCGAATAGTTAGCGGGAAGAACGATTGCTGGCAGACCTCCATGGGAGTTCGAATCTCTGTAATTTTGTCTTCACGCTCTTTTCGCGAGACATACTTAGGAGGAAACAATATATTGGCCGAATCTCCTAGGAACGTAAGTTCTCCGAAATTTAACGGTAAATTACACAGTGATGCAGAATGCAACTCTTGAAGCGTCTGCTGTTGTAGTTGGCTTAGAGTCTCAGAGTCGCTTTCGCGCTTGCTAAATGAACCTGTAACGAAACGCACTGCTCTTCTTCGGATCTTTTCTATTTCGTCTATCGGCCCTACCTGGTACGGATCCCACACTGGCGAACAATATTCAACTATTGGCCGAACGAGGGTTTTGCAAACTAAGAGGGTAATCCCAAAAGAAAGGTCTCCTATTTTTTTATAAGTACATAAACCTGTTTATTTCTACAGTGGTTTACATCAGTTTACAACTTGAACATTTAGCTATTTTTCGACACAATCACCATTTCTGTCGCTGCATTTTTGTAGACGCTGTGGCAGTTTTTGTATGCCCATGTCATACCAACTCGCCGCCATGTAGTTCAGAAAGTTATGAACCTCCTCTTTCACCCCGTCGTCGGAGCTGAATCGCTTTCCTGCCAAATGTTCTTTTAACGTAGGGAACAGGTGATAGTCACTGGGCGCCATGTCAGTACTATAGGGCGGGTGGGTGATTATGTTCTACTGAAACTGTTGCAGAAGAGCAACGGTTTGCCGAGCGATGTGTGGGCGAGCGTTGTTATGGAGAATGTGTACGCCCTTGCTCAACATTCCTCTTCTCCGGTTCTGAATTGCCCGTTTGAGTTTTTTCAGAGTCTTGCAGTACTTGTCAGCGTAAATGGTTGACCTGAGCACTTTGACCCTCTGTCTCCTCAGAAATTGACGGTCTCCCGCTCCTTTGCTCGTCGTGAATTTCGGTCCGACCAGCTGCAAACTCTCTACACCACTTACGAACATTTTTGACATCCGTGCACGACTCACCATACACCTCCGTCAATTGGCGATGGATTTCAATCGGTGCAGTGCCCTTTGCGTTCAATAACCGAATGATTGCGCACAATTCGCACTTGACGGTAACATCCACCGGAAGCTCCCTTCTCAACGGCTGCCAAGCCTAGACTGAGCGCCTCAGCGTGGCGTGCGCATGTTTACACACAGCGGGGGAAGCACTCTTCATAACAGTGTGGCCAACTACCACACAAACAGAGTTCTGTACTTATAAAAAAATAGGAGACTTTACGTTTGGGATTACCCTCTTACTTTCTTTGTGGATGAACTACATTTCCGGCCGGCCGAAGTGGCCGTGCGGTTAAAGGCGCTGCAGTCTGGAACCGCAAGACCGCTACGGTCGCAGGTTCGAATCCTGCCTCGGGCATGGATGTTTGTGATGTCCTTAGGTTAATTAGGTTTAACTAGTTCTAAGTTCTAGGGGACTAATTACCTCAAAAGTTGAGTCCCATAGTGCTCAGAGCCATTTGAACCATTTTTTGAACTACATTTCCGCCGGCTGGGGTGGCCGAGCCGTTCTAGGCGCTACAGTCTGGAACTGTGCGACCGCTACGGTCGCCGTTTCGAATCCTGCCTCGGGCATGGATGTGTGTGAGGTCCTTAGTTTAGTTAGGTTTAAGTAGTTCTAAGTTCTAGGGGACTGATGACCTCAGAAGTTAAGTCCCATAGTGCTCAGAGGCATTTTTGAACTACATTTCCTGATGCTTTTCCCAAAGAATATAATACTGCCATCTGCCTTACCAGCGATTAGCTTTATGTGAGTGTCCCATTTTAAATCGCTCTCTGCAGACAGTCCCAGATATTTTATGGATGTTACTGCTTCCAGTGGTTGTTCATCAATCGCGTAATCATGCAACAGTGGATCCTTCAGCCTATATGTGCGCTATACGCTACACTTTTTTTTATCTTGAGGTTCAACTGTCAATTCTTGCACCAAGCGGTCATTCTGTACAGGTCTTCCCGCATTTCGCTACAAGTTTCTAGCGTAGCGACTTATCTGTCTGAACCCGAGCCCCAGTAATGTGCTGCGTTAACACCATGAGCAAGAGTTTGTAATGGCATAGGGAGGCTGCCCACGCCAGGTGCGTTGTAGATTCGTTGTAATCTGTATGGCGCATGAGCTGGCGCCATGTACGGAGATTTCGGAGTCATCTGCCGAGTGCAGATTAATAGTCGACGAAGGCTCGAAAACGAGCGTGCTGTCGTATGGCAGGGAACTGGTATCAGAGTTCGTATCAACAAGGAAGAATTGTTTCGTAATTAGGTCTTGAATGAAGAGGCATCTAGCCATGCGTGCCGTAGAAGTGATGTGAGCCTGTGCGACATTCGAGAGGGATAGTCAACTATGCAGGGCTGAGCGAGCTGTAGTGTCTATTTTAGACTGCTGAAAATTGGCCGGGAGACCCCTGACGGGGCTGGTTCGGCCGCCTCGGTGCAGGTCTTATATTACGTTCGACGCCACATTGGGCGACTTGCGCCCCGGATGGGGATGAAATGATGATGAAGAGAACACAATACCCAGTCCCTGAGCGGAGAAAATCCCCGACCCAGCCGGGAATCGAACCCGGGCCCCTTAGGACGGCAGTCCGTCACGCTGACCAATTTTTTTTTTAATTCCACAAAAACAGTAACAAAAATGGCTACAATGAAATGTCATAAATAAGGTGACAGACAATTGCAGTCATAAATTACAGCATTGAAAGAGTGAGGAATCATATTCAGTCTTTAGCAGTAGCACAATTTAGCACCTTCACTGTCACCTTCAATTGGTGGCAGTTCAGCATGAACATTTTCTTCTTCTGCAGCCTGAGGTTCCTCATCATCATTTCTCAGACCAAAATTAATTACTCAGTAAATCCTTAATGTGTGTTCCTTCCAGGGTAAATTACGTGGACAGAAGAGCAGTCACGAACAGCGACATCGCAAAATACTTCACTGCCTTCTTATTTTTGTCAGTTCCAGTCTTCTAAACGCATCCTTAGGGAGTTCAAGATCTTCCTTTATATCAGACACCAGATGTTTGCCGTCATATTCTTGTACCTGCTGTACTACTGATTTATTTTCCATGTGTGACTTGCAGGTGAGTTTAGGGTCGGGATCGTGACCCAACCCATTGCCTCTCTACTAGGAATCCAGTTCCTAACCTATACCCGTTCTGTTGAAGACAATTCGTAGCATGTTACCATATTTCTTATTGTGATTTTGAATTTAAGTATTTTCTTGATTTCATTTTCCATATACATCTTGTAATCAATATGTTCATCGCTCCCCAGCTATCGAGGCGGACAGCCCGCTGAAGGCGTTTGGTAAGCCACATAGTTTCCGACATTTTCGAGCTGTCTGCCCGAAGGTAGTATGAAACAAATAGCACAACAATCGTGAGGAGGTCGAGTCACCGGATGTGACCTTGTCTTGTGGCGGGGGCGAGGTGTTCCTGCTGCGGCATGCTGGAGTTGGACAGAGAGGTGTGTGACGAACTGGCTCAGCCGGCGGTGGTGGGCGCTGAAAGTGATAACAGGAGAACATACGGTCGATTAGCATAAGTCGTTTCTCGACAGGTTTGGACTCAAGTCTGACCACACTAGTTGTAGTTCCGTCGATAGTTTCACCATCCATAGTGTCCATAATACCGTGTCCGGCACGAGGGCACGGTCGGCGGCTACACAGCGACGTCACCAGAGGTGAGACATAGTATTTTCATGTAGCTGATGATCGTGCATAGCCTCCTGTATTTGTTGTTCAGGGATACGAGAGAGGCGCTGTAGGAGTGTGAGCTTCACTGTGTCGTATTTGTCATTTGAGGCGATGGTAATAGGACGTCACTGATGACTTCCACTTGACCTAATAGATGGCAGAGTAAACTGACATATCTAGCATCATCATTGTGTACTCCTGTTGCCGTGAAAATACTGTCAACTGTCGCGAACCACAAGGTGGTGTTGGCAGCATCAAGAGGTAGCAGTTTGAGGTGAGTACTAAGTTTAGGACATCAAGCGAAAGGCAGAGTTTGCGGTATTGTCTCCTGCGGCAGACAAGGTGGCTGGCGACTGTGTGTGAAGCTAGGTTTGTTGCGGCGAAACGGTAAACAACTGAACGTTTGCATTTTACGAAGCGGAAGACCGCAGGAGACACGCAGTTTGTGTCGCTTGTATGTTTCACTCGGTTCCGAATGGGAGCATTGCCCGCAAAGGCACTACCCTCCAACTATAAAAGCAGGTCCATAGTGTGAGACAACATGGCCGGCAACCGTTCGTGACACACAAGCGGTTGTTGCGTGGCAGTATGCGAATGTTCAAATTGCACGCATTGTTGTGGAAGATGCGGACAGCACGAAAATGATCCTGCAAACAGTCTTGATATCGTTGTGTACAAGTGACACAATTCATAATGGAATTGTACTTACTTTGTGAAAATGGATTCGTAAGTGGTAGGCATTGTTGATGTACGGTAGGTTCGGTGATGTCAATAGGGACAAGTTTTAAGTCTTCATATTTTAGTGGCACAAAGACTGTTCCATAAAATTTCGGTCGTGCAGCCGTGTAAATTCAACTTCTTCTTCTAATATTTCGGCTGAATACCGTCCAGCCATATTCAGAGTGATCCGAGGTGACTGACGCTCCAGCACTTGCTCCGTCCTTTTAAACCCGCGGACCGAACCACTGTGCATGCGGCCACAGAAGAAGTTGAATTTATGCGACTGCATGCCCGAAATTTTATGAAACGAGCGTTGAGTCATCTGTGAATTTTAACACTGTTTGTGCACACTGAGAACACATCTTGCACTGCAGTACTTTCGTCACTGCAATCCAGAGGTGGGGCTCTGGTCGGAGCGTTGTGTGGCGGACACATGGTGACGACGAAAAGGAGCAAAAATTAAGTTGGTGTGCCGCATATCAACGCATTTCTATAAAGTTCTCATGCATGGTTTCATGTTCAACGCATTCAGGAACCTCGATTTGCTCATTCTCTCCCGGTGAATGTATGTAGTGTCAGGTTTCCAGCTTCCACTACTAAACACTTTTTTTAAATGTGTAAATCAGGCTTCCCCAACCCCACAATGTTTACTGTATGGCCGGGGCCATACAAGGGGGTGGCGAGAAAGGCACTGCAAAGGCTGTAGGAACAAAGGAGGAGCAAACTGTCAACAAAAAAGAAAAAAAAAGGGAAGAAAGACGGTTTAACAACTAACAGGGAGTGGTGCGTTAATGTTCCACCAGTCTGCTGCCTACGAATAGAAGCGTTGCCCTCTTCCGTGACTGTAAACGCTCACTACGGGTTCAGTGTCACTTCTGCACACTACGGTTACATGTGACACATCTTCCGGAAGACGCAACCGAATTTGCCGGCCGCGGTGGTCAAGCGGTTCAGGCGGTCAGTCCGGAACCGCGCGACTGCTACGGTCGCAGGTTCGAATCCTGCCTCGGGCATGGATGTGTGTGATGTCCTTAGGTTAGTTAGGTTTAAGTAGTTCTAAGTTCTAGGGGACTGATGGCCGCAGATGTTAAGTCCCATAGTGCTCAGAGCCATTTGAACCATTTTTTTGAAAACCGAATTTCGGAAACCGTTTCTGTCGTGTTTACATATTAAGGTCTGGAGCGGCTTTGCTAGCCCAGTAAATACGGCGGCTGGAAAACAGCTGATCCAATTTATGATTCAGTCAACAAAGTCGTTATTTCTTTTCAATTAAATATTTCAGACACACACCTTCATGTTCATTCTACTATTTCTGCTTCTCGTTCACTGCATAATAAGTCTATATTAACCGAATATTCTTAAAACAAGACATAACTTGACAACCCAAGCACGTTTCAAACCGATTGTGTTTACATGGTAGCGAAAATCGATTGCGGAATTGGAAAGTAGGCAGCTGATGCCCAGAATCGACTTTGAAGTGTTTACATGACCTCTCAGAAGCGGTATTGGGAAATCTGTTTACGAAATCCGGCTTCGGGAGCCCCATGTAAACAGGCTGATAGTGTCACTGCGTCCAAGTAACAACTTCAGTAAAAGCTGCAAGCGAACAGACGTCTATCGCTATATAGTAAATCTGGCAACAGTGCGCCTGCTCTTTGTTCACGCAACTGCCTGAAGAGCGGACTAGTGTTCAACAATGGAGTTCTTGCTGCTACCGTGCTATTTCGCTAAGGCATTGTAGATCTCGAAGGTCGGCTAGCGGGTGCTGAAGCAAATATGCTATTTGATCGAAAACTACCTATTGTTACAGAGTCATAACAACTGAGGAGTGGACGAAGCGCTACAGAGAAGGAAACAAGCAGAAAGCGAGGAGGAGATAATTATGTGATTTACTTGCCCCTCCAGCGGGTACTTTTACTGCTCCAAAGTTCCGTATGGAACGATCTACTATATAATTGAAAAAGAATTGTAGAATAAGTCTTCTGTTGCTGATTAATATTATTACAAGAGTTGTTAGTGTTTATACCTGAAGATACTCTGTTGATCTAAACAGCACCATAGTGTAAACAGGCATATGGGCATGTTCTGCCATTGGCGGTGTAATGTCGTTAAAGGCGTATTCACACTGAAAACCAACTCCAACAAACTCAACTGACAACTGTTTTCAGTTAGAAGTTTGACTTCGTTGTTTGAAGTCGCGAGTCTGAACAACTAGTTGTGGGAATTTCTGCCTAGAGTTTGTAGTTTATGGTCCTTGAGCAAAAATACCACAGAGTTGTGTGACGTGCGCATGTGCCGTATCGTCTGCTGTGTTTCTTTCGACAATGGCGGCTTGCGAATGGTCAACAGATCTAACAGTTCAGTTTTTGTTAGAGCTGAAATGAGGAAACCTCTGTGGTCCTTCTGATTCTGCTTATAAAGACAGATATAAAAGGAGAGATTTGCTGAAAGAAGTTTCGGATAAAGTTGGCAGGCCGCTTGTGGAGTGTGAAAGGAAACGGACAAATATGAAAACACGGTACGATCGTGAGCATTGTAAAATGCACAAAACTAAAAGTGGGTGCGTAACAACTGAGATCTACGTTCCGAAGTGGATATTTTACGAGCATATTACGATTTTGGAAGGCGTAAACAAGCCGGGGATACAAATATTTACAGTCGTAAGTAAAATGTCATTCACTAGCGTAATTGAAGCTGTAAGACTTTTAGTCGGAAATTTTGTAATTACTTCTGCATTTTCACTGGAAATTATTTCTCTTATCTTGTCACTTTGTCAAGTTGTGATACAAAGTAGTTTGCGAGTTAATGGCTTCTATTGTTAATAACTAAACCTATAAGGGTTTCGTTCGGAAGTTGTTCACTACATTTGTATTTTCACTCGATATTTATTTATGCGTATTTCTGTTGCCATTTCACTTTACCAACACGCGATACATAATAAATTGCAAAAAAAATGGTTCAAATGGCTCTGAGCACTATGCGACTTAACTTCTGAGGTCATCAGTCGCCTAGAACTTAGAACTAATTAAACCTAACTAACCTAAGGACATCACACACATCCATGCCCGAGGCAGGATTCGAACCTGCGACCGTAGCTGTCCCGCGGTTCCGGACTGAGCGCCTAGAATAAATTGCAAATTGATCCCTTATATTCCTTGCGGTTCTTTCTGCGTTGCCTCCCTTTCTCTGAAGACATGCCTCCCTTTGCGGAGACATCCTCCAACTGCCATCTGAACCCTGCCTGTTTCTGGAACTTCCACACCAAAACTGCCAGGTGGTGAGTAAACTGTTCCACTTTCTTTATTTCTTCTCAAATTGTGCAAAGACACAGCTGCAGAACTCACTGACGGTGTTTTTAAGGACTTAGGTGCATTGCTGTTCCAAGACACCGAAAAACTGTTAACAATATTCCAAAAAAATTCTCCATAGTTCTTCTAGCGCGTCTTTCTCTTAGAAAATCGCTCACCCATCTTGGAGCGGCTGAAGAATCACACACCACCATATGATTTTGTCGGCCATCTATTGCATCAATACAATGTGGCAAGTGCCACATTGTTTCAAATCCATTTGATACTTCTTCCCGTTCTGCTTTTGTAGGTGGTTCCTATAAAAGTAAGAAAAAAATACTGTTAAAATCTAATCGATGTTTTAGTATGTAGCTTTAGGGGGGACAGTGTTTTAAAGTTTACATTTTGCGTATTTCAGAATTCATCAGAAACGTTTAATGTGCACCAGTTAGCCACCTCTGAAGAGGGTAGTGATGATAACAATGATGGATCAGATGAAGTATTAATCAATGCAACTGAACTCCAATGTACAGTCTTTAATGAAGAAATTCCAGCTGTCACAACAAACATCTTTGCACCCGCAGTGCTGTCACCCATCATTTATTTATGAATTTATTTTATTTTGATCCAACATCAACTGATTACAAGAAAAGGTTTTTTTTTTTTTGTTCCAGTCTTCTGGATTAGTCAGAGCCTTACTTACTAGAGTTAGGCCTACGTATTATTGCCTGGCACTTTTATCTACAGAACTTTTTCTAAATTTAGTTGAGAGAACAATGTTACATATATCAGCTGTACATAAAAACAATTTGTTATTGCAATACTTAGATTAAGGGATCTACAGTTTGTGACACAGTATTCAGATCTGAGATTCAAATATTTACAGTTTGTGACACAGTCTAATATCTGAGATTACATATATTTTTAGATAGATGCTCTTCCATCATACGAGTGTACTAAATCTAGATTTATTTATTTAGCTTATGGCATATAACACATCATATAGAAAAGACATAAAAATCATAAGACACAGAAATAAAGAGTAGTCACAGTGTGTAACATATAGTTGTAGATATAAAAGTGTTTAAAAATAGTGTATATAACAAACAAAAGTTCACAAACAAACATCCAGATTTGTGACATAGTCTATTGCACTTTCAGTCGCGGTCAGAAACTCATTGGGGTCTCCTGCAAAACGTCTCAGAGGGCAATCTTCCACGATGTGGCGAATCGTCTGCCGGTCCGCACCGCAGTCACATCTCGGGGTGGTGATTTTACCCCACCTGTGGAGGCTGTCTGCACATCTACCGTTATTTGTCCGAATTCGATTCAGGGTCGTCCAAGTTTTCCTTCGCAAATTGAACCCTGGTGGTTGGACATTGATGCATGGCATATTCTGCAGGTTTTGGGGCACAGATTCTCTCCACCGCATTTTCCAGAGGTTGCCATGATCCGGGTTGAGAGGATGCGTATTTTTTGCCTTTTTTAAAGAGGGGTGTCTTGAGCGCAATCTGTTCATCTCCAGGGCAGGAACATCCTTATGGATTGGCAGTTTCTCGTTGTTCAGCACTTTTCCATACTCGCGTAAGAGAGCGTTCTCTCTGCGCAAGTCCGGTGGGGGAATGTTGCTCAGTATAGGTAGCCAGTGTAAAGGCGTTGGCTTTATTGTTCCTGATATCATCCTCATTGTGTAGTTTAGTTGAGCATCGGTCAAGCCTGTGTGTTTACTATTTAGCCATACCGGTGCGACATATTCTGCTGTTGTGTAGACAAGTCCCAGAGCCGAAGATCTCAGTACAGCCGCGGAAGAGCCCCACGTGGTCCCACATAGCTTCTGTATGATATTATTTCGAGTTTTAAGTTTTGCGGCTGTATTACGTAGGTGTTCCTTGAATGTTAGGGTTCTGTCAAAGGTGACGCCTAGATATCTGGGGTAACTATTATGGTTTAGCTGCCTGTTTTCGAAATGAACGTTGAGCTTTCTTTTTGCTTGGGCATTGTCGAGGTGAAAGCATGTCACCTCCGTTTTTGTCGCGTTTGGCCTTAATCTCCACCTTCGGAAGTAATCTCCCAGCTTTGTTAGATCCGCAGCTAATGTGTTTTCCGTTGCCTCCATTGATCTGCCTCTTGCAGCTATTGCCCAGTCGTCGGCATATCCGAATTTTTGAGAAGTGGTTTCAGGTAAGTCAGATATGTAGAGGTTAAACATCAATGGTGCCAGAACGGAGCCTTGTGGTAAACCATTGTTGAGCTTCATTTGGTCACTTTTTAAGTCGCCCATTATGACTCTGAAACTTCTATCTGTGAGCATGTTATCAATGAGGTTGGCCAGCTTATTACATGGTATGACCCGCAGCAACTTAAATATCAGGCCTTGTCGCCAAACGGTATCATAAGCGGCTGATAGGTCAATAAAGGCTACTGATGTTTTGAGTTTTTTCTGAAAGCTCGCCTCTATATGAGTTGCTAGGGAGAGGATCTGGTCGGTGCAACTGCGGTTGGGTCGAAAACCTGCCTGTTCAATCGGTACCACTTCAAGAATTTTTCCGCTTATTCTATTGTAGATGATACATTCCAACAGCTTATAGACACAGTTCAGCAGAGCGATAGGGCGGTAGTTTTGGGGCGTGTCATTAGGTTTTCCTGGCTTTAGTATCCCTATAATCTTTGCTCGTTCTAGTATATTTTCCACAGTGAAGTAGGAATTCTGGGTGGATGCCATTGAAGCCAGGAGCCTTGCCACTTTTGATTTTTGACAAGGCTGCTGCAACTTCTTCCGCTGTGATAGGCTGGGAAAATTCGGAGGTAGGTGATGCCCTTTGTTTTAAGGATCTTAATTCACGTTTGACGGTCGTGGTGTGTGTTCTGTCCCTTAGTGCTCTTGAGGTTCTAACTATGTGTGCGGCCACATTGTTAGGGGTTATCGGGTGGGTGTCTTTTATTTTACGTTTACTGCCTCCCAGGTTACGGAGTAGGGTCCATGCTTGCCTACTGGATTTAGTGAAATCTAGATTCTCCACGGTGTCCATCCATTTTTCCCGTCGAGCTGCGTCTAAGCTGTGCAACAGTTCGTCCGCGATTTCTTGGTTGTTGGTTTCGGTAAATTCCTGGTACAGGTCTTCGCATCTCTCATTCCAGCCAGGGATGTACTCTTTCCGGTAGCCTCTGGGTACATTCCTCTTAGCCGTGGCGATGACTGCTCCCACAAATCTGTCATAGTTGTCCCTAGTCGGGAGTATCCAATCTAGACACTTGTCAAGGTTTTCTGCAAAGGTGGCCCAGTCTGCCTTCTGGAAATTCCATCGTGGGCGAGGAAAGGATTTTATGATTGGGATGTTAATTCCGACTTTTAAGATAACAGGGCGATGCTGGCTATGTGGGAAATCAGACAGGACTTCACGAGTTACGGCTAGCGGTTGGTTGTTTTTGTTTTTAGTGACAAAACATAAATCAGGGTTATAATCTCGTCTCCATGCTGCTGATCGAAATGTTCCGCGGTCCTTGGCGTCGAAAATCAGGTGGGTGTTAGTCTCCTCACTCCAGCCCATCAGGGATTCACCGTTCTGGTCGTTTCGTGCGTACTTCCAGTTCTCATGGTGACTATTAAAGTCTCCTACGTAGATAGCAGTGTGGGGATATTCTTGGAGTACTTCTGGAGGCCATGGACAGCCGGGAGGCTTATAGATGTTAACTATAGTGGTCTCGCCAATTTTGACAGCAACTTCATGTATGTTGTTGTCTGTAGATATCTTACACAGGGAAGCATTTTCTATCTTATTTCGTATGTAGGTTGCCACGCCGTAATTGCAGTGATAGGTGGCTCCCAGTATCTCGAATCCAGGGATTTTTCCTCTAGAGGCCAGCTGATCTATGTTTTCCGCATGAGTCTCTTGTATCACGACTACGTCGATTTTGTTCTGAGTGAGAACTCTCTGGAGCAATTCACATTTGCTCCTACTTATGCCTTCAATGTTTAGGTGGCAGACTCGGAGGCACGGTCCGAGTGCTCTAGTCAATTCTTCTTCGTTCATTTGGTCGGTATCATTCATGGTGTGTTCACCAGGAGATCCAGCACAGGATTATCTGGATTATCTGGTTGCCTTTAGTGCTAGTTCATTTAGCGTCACCCAGGGTGCACGTGTAGTATTCTACTACGGACGCGAAGTAGCCTTACACCCCACTAAATCTAGAAACTCGTGTATTGAATATATAGGCTTGTTTAGGAGCCATAATTTTAATTTCGTTTTTAGTTTTGTAATGGGAAATTTGGAGATGTTAGGATGGAAGCAATTCAGTAGTTTTATGTCCGCATAGTGAGGGCTTTTCTCATAAAGTGATGTTCTATGAGAGATGCTGTGGGGTCTCTCTCTACCTCTAGTGTTGTGATTGTGTATTTATTTATTAAACTTAGTGTTTTGTTACTGTTTACTGCCATAATGATTATCTTCAGTACATACAGGTTATGAACAGTTAGTATTTTAAATCCTTCAAACAAATTCCTGCAGGACTCCCTGGCACATTTCTTTCCCATAGTACTAAGTGCCTTCTTTTGTAAGAGAAGTACACTTTTCATATTACCTTCACTTCTGGAGCCTCATACCTCTATCCCATAGCTTAGGTGGGATTCAAACAGTGCAAAATATATTTGCCTCAGAGTGGTGATGTTACAAAAAAGTGTCAGTTTTCTTAGGACATATATGGTAGTACATAGGTTTTTGCAAATAGGCCCAAGCATTCACATGATCAGACCAGTTAAACTCTGCATCAAGTGTCAGGCCAAGAAATTTGGTCGAGTATTGTTTTTTAATGTATTCGTCACCCATTAAAATTTGGTATCATGTTGTTTTTTGCCCCCCAAGATCAAATTCGATATAGACAGATTTATTTGTGTTTAATTTTAGTTTGTTTTCATTAAAATACTGCAGAATTAAGCCTACTGCAGTATTGGATTCCACTTCAAGCTGTGAATAGCTTGGATTGCGGCATATTAACGTGGTATCATCTGCATATAAGATAGCTGTTGCATGGTTTGTTACGGACTGAATATAATTAACATAAATAATAAAAAGAAGTGCTCCTAATATTGACCCCTTTGGAATACCAAAATTTATGTCAGTGTCGTTTGATTTGTATGCTCCCTCTGTAGTGTTAATAGACACAAACTGCTTCCTATTTGTCAAGTAGGACCTCATCAGATTATGGGCTGTGCCTCGAATGCCATAGTTCCACAGTTTGTCCAGCAATATGGTCGTATCAGCGCAGTCAAATGCTTTTTGTAAGTGTAGAAAGATGCCACATACATGTTCTTCATTATCTATTGCCTTAGTGACACCTTTGATTAAGTTGGATGCTGCTGTAATGGTGGCTGACCCCTTGAAAAACCCATACTGCCCCTTAGAAATCACTTTTTGCATACCAGACAGTTCCAGATTCTTATGAATATTACTTTCTCAAAGATTTTGGATGTTATGGAAGAACAGAAATGGATCGAAAGTTTTCTACTAGAGTTCTGTTTCCTTTTTTAAAAATAGGCACAACTCGAGCATTTTCAACTCATCTGGAAATAGACCATCTTCCATATGAGAGTTGATAACTGTTGATAAAGGTGGTGCAATTTTATGTATACATTTCTTAAGAGTGTCCAGACTAAGACCATCATATCTTGCTGCATGGGAATTCTTTAAGGTACTCACTATTTTAATTATTGCTTCTTTACTTGTCGGCATCAGAAATATACTTCCTGGCACTGGTGTTCCTCTGAATTTGTATTTATGATTTTTAAGCTGATTGTTTATGCTGGAGCCAACAGAAGCTAAGTAATTGTTAAATAGATCTGCTTTCTTATTCTGATCAGTTTCTATTGTGCCATTTATCAGCAAGTGATTTTCAGTTGTTTGTTTCCCAGATTTACTATTTCTCTATTTACTAGTGACCATGATGTTTTGGAGATATTATTTGAGTTCTGAATGACACTCAAAATGTTTCTGTTTTTCCGAAATTAGGAGGTCTACGTAGTATTTCTGATACTTTTTGAACTCTTCTTTTAATTTTTTTATTGCTCAAGTCATTTAAATAGCATACTCATACCATCTTATTTTTTCTCTAGCCACAGTGACTGAACTTCATATCCAGTTTCGGGTTACAGCATGTGACTGGGCAGGCTTGGATGAAAATGTAGAATAGTTCACTTGAGAATCTGCCATAACTATGATGTGTCGTTAGAATACTGTTCCAATCCACATTCCTTAGCATATTATTCAAATGAGTTATATTTTGGTCTGTATTCATCCTAATATATCTATAGCAACTGTGGTTGGTTGGTTGGTTTTGGGGAAGGAGACCAGACAGCGTGGTCATCGGTCTCATCGGATTGGGGAAGGATGGGGAAGGAAGTCGGCCGTGCCCTTTCAGAGGAACCATCCCGGCATTTGCCTGGAGTGTAGCAACTGTGTGTAGGAACCTTTTTATGTGCACACTGACAAAATACCTCAATGATCAGGGACTCAAGGTGAAGGTCACCAAATCTCAACTACTGACATTTAAAACAGGCAGTTCTCATCACAACAATATGAATAGTGTGTGTAATATCTCTGCAACAGAAAATGGTAACTGTAAATTCCTGGGTGTATATGTTGATGAAAATTTGCAGTGGACATACCACATTAATTTCGTATGCTGAAAAGTCAGTAGTGCCATATATCTCCTCAGCTAGCTCGCAAAGTTGGTTCCTAG
The DNA here is from genome assembly GCF_021461385.2 of Schistocerca piceifrons. Taxonomy (NCBI): domain Eukaryota; kingdom Metazoa; phylum Arthropoda; class Insecta; order Orthoptera; family Acrididae; genus Schistocerca; species Schistocerca piceifrons. The sequence goes on from NC_060141.1 coordinate 89,375,444, forward strand.
CCAAGCACTGAAATTAGTATATTATGGAACACTTTACCCCTTTCTCAATTACGGAATTGAACTGTGGGGCTATGCAGCTGATGTACATTTAAAGAGTACTACTACTACTACAGAAAAGAGCAATAAGACTTATACATGGGATGGAACATAGAGATTCATGTCGTGAAGTGTTTGTGCAGCATGAATATCTGACAATATATTCTCTGTACATCTTCAAAATAGTTGTATTTTTTATAAGTCAACCAACAGAAGCTATCAAGGGCGTGATGTACACAATCACAACACTAGAACAAAGTGTAACTATTTCCCTAACAGAACAATGTTAAAAATGACTCATAGAAGTCCATATATCAGTGGTTTGATTTGGTATAACAAGCTACCAAACTCTCTATGAACGTACATGGGAAATGTTTTTAAAACAAAATTAAAATCTCTTCTAATAGAAAAATGTTTATATTCTTTCAGTGAATTTTAAGATAGTGATTGTAACATGAGGTATTAGCATATCAGTTGTAATATGATAAATGTAAAAAATAAACATAAGAAGCAACAGCTACAGAATATAGTGTATTTTATAAGTATAAATATAACCATAGTATTAAGTCTGACATTTGCAAAAGCCATCATTACGATTGCTCCACGCAAAGAAAATGTAAATAAATAAATAAATACTGCATGGTGGTCTGACTAATCACTTATAATAACAGAAGATGTAAGATCGTAAAGATGAATAGTAGTGATTATGTTATCTATTGCAGACTGCCATGTTTCAGTCTCCCTGGTTGCAGTGTTTATCAGGTATCTTACATTATATTCAAGCAGATTATTCATGAATAGTTTAGTGTGTAACTTATATGCTAATACATTTATGTTGAAACCTCTTATAATTACTAACTTGTTCAGGTTTGGTATAAAAACATTCTCTATCATGTCACAGGACTTTGTTAAGAAAACTTCGAAGTTTCCACCTGGCGGTCTATATAAACATCCACCATAAATTTCATCATTTGGTACCTTTATTCGTGCTGCACATAATTCAATTGTTCCTTCTAATGAATATTTACTTACATTTACAGAATTAAAATCAAATGTGCTTTTTGCATACACTGACACACCCCTAACTCTGATAGATGATCTGCAAAACCTATTACCTAGTACCATGTTTAGAGGATTAAAACGTTCTAATTTGGCATCAGATAACCAGTGTTCACTAATACCAAGCACATCAGGTATAGTTTCATTTACAAACACGTCTAACTGCTCATATTTCTTGTTCAAGCCCTGTACATTCTTGTGGATTATTTTAAAGTTGTAAATACCTTGTTGTAGATTTCTTTGCTTTGCCAACTTAAATAAGGCCATATCACAATCAACTGCACATTCCCCATTGCTTTTAATATCTGTCAGAGGTCCCAATTTTGAAAAGAAGAGGAAGAGGACCACTGCTACAGAGCAAGCTGTAATGTGCATGAAGTCAGTTGCTTCATCATTACAAAATAAAAACCAGTCAAACACAACAGACAAATACTCTGCATTTGCAGACTGGTTGCAGCTGAAGTGAGAGAAACAAGGAATGAGAAAGTGCTTATTAAAGTAAAACAAAAAATTTCTGGTTTAATGAATGAAGCTAGAGAAATGCTAGCTGAGCAGGCTGAAGCCAAAGCTGCTGCTGCTACAGCAGAAACAGTGACATTATTTTATGCAGCTGAAAATGAGGCTGCAGGTGCAGACAACTCACTGACAATGTGTTGTGAGGGAACAGAGTGATTTCTTTTCTTTAAAAAAATATTAGAGCCAAAATAAGTCAATATTTTTAACAAAAATTATTTCAGTTTATCAGTGTTTTATTTTAAGTTTAAGGCAGCAACATTTATTATGTTCCATCTTGGGTCTTAAAATGTATTTTCATTGCTTCCTTTCAGAGGGCAATTCTGGCAAGATATACTATATCTGAGTGTAAGTGCATATATTTCAAATGTTTTGGGCAACCTATACTATTTTGCTTAAAGGTTGAGATATCTGGAAACTACTATGGAAGTCAGAGACCTTAACAATAACTTTCAGTTTCTTGGCTTCAGATAGTGGGTTATTGGGAAGGAATTGAATATGTAGTAAGTGCACGTATAAATGTTTTAAGAATGTATAGTAAGAAAAATGACACTACTTACTTTTACGAAATCCATGACACATTCTTGATAACCCAGCACCCTCTAGCACAGTTTCACTAATCTTGGATAGTGATATTCGATAAGAGTATGTTAAATTTGTACAATTATCACCTGTTGCCAAAAATTAAAGGGGTACAAGAAGTTGTTCTGTTGGTGACAGTGCAGCTCAAAAATTTGTCTTTCCAATGAAAATGTGGTGCTGCTAGGCTCAAGAGTTATTCACTCTGCCCACATGTCATTCTGACAAAATCCTTGAAACCTTGACTATCTTCGACACAGAGCTCCTCCAATAAGCTCCATGAGTTTCTCTTTGTGACAAACACTTTCTGGACAATGAACATCTCTTTTTGGGTTGATTTTCTTGATAAACAATTACACCAAGAATTGTAACACATATTGCTAATACATCTTCACAATCAGAATCCATTTCTGTTGCTTTTCTGTAACAAAAAATAAAAATGCTGAATGTGTGTTTACAAGAATTTGAAACTGTTGCCAAACTTACAACAATTGTATGTTTTTGTTTGTTGGAGTTGGTTTTTGGTGTGAAGGTACCTTAGAGCACTGGATATAGGCTGTGCGCTTTTTATCATGTATTGCATAGGTATTTTATCATTATTCTTCCGCCCATGAAACTCTCACACACACTAATGAGTAGAAAATCTTAAGTTTCTTTGTTAATCACTGTGTTATTGCTTAACCATCTAGTTAACATATTAAATCTCACGTGAGTGACAAACTATAGTGCCTGATGGTTGTGCTCATTATGGGTTTATTAAGTCTACTTGCAAAATATTTTATCCAGAGATCTACAATCATCAGTGTAAAATATAATGCAATTTACTTTTTAACATTAAAGATAATGATTGATAACCAAATTTCAAGACAGTTTGCACAAGCTAGCACCTGAAATGGCAGGCAAGTGCCAGTTCTTTTTGTGTTTACCTGTTTCTTACATCATTGGCCCATCCATGATAAAAACACAAGTATATGGAGTAGATCATATCTCTAAATTAAGTTTGACATGTGATTCTTGGAAAGACACAATAAGGTAAGCAGTAATAATGTTACAAAAGGAGGAAAGGTAAAATTGGATTAAAGTTATACATAAGTGGTAAACTGACAGATTACACTATCCAGTAGACATAACAAGTGAAACATAAAGAAAGACACCAGTGGAAAGTACCATATATGTTAAAGGGTAATATTCTTAGAGCATATATCACATCTAGATATTATAGTTCTAGGAGAGATTTGTCACTGTTATTTAGAAACACTTCCAAACCAAAAGTGTATCTACATAGTTGTTCAATCTCACATTGCATCACACAAATTTTACAGACCTTGGAGGGCTTTTCACTCTGATTTAGAATCTTCCAAACTGTAAAAAGACTAGCCAGAAAACAACTGCCCCACAGGCTTCTTAAACTTGGACTTGTATCTACTAAATTTACTTCTGAAGGGAGAGCATTAGAAACTTTTCTGCCAGTGTACTGCAAACCTTTTTGTACCATCATCAGATTTCACAATCACTGCAAAAGTCATGCTTCCCCTTTGTATTTTGTTCATGATATTCACTATTTACATCTCGGTATTTTTACTAATGAAACACTTCAGCAAAGATAGATAGTTAAATCAATGGGTGACAAAAAAATGATGCAAGAGTCATTACCTGACATTTCCACGTAGTTAAAATTAGAGAGAGCACACTCATCTGTTTTTGCATATACATGCCTGAAGTAGGTTGCGATCTAAATTTTAATTCATTTTTATGACTGACTTACTACGAGCCATACATAAAAAATGATTTTTCTGTGCCATGTGAATAGAACTAATAAGAATTGGTGGTGATTGATAGTTTCTGTTTCTTGAGTAATTTTGGTCATGTTGCTGAGATAATGGTCAAAATCTAGGTGCATGCCACATGTTACTACTTAAATCACCAAAATAAGATTTTACTAGACATTAATTTCAGATAATGTATGACAAAGTAATACATTTTTCTTTTTTCTTTTTCTTTTTTTTAAAAAAAAAAGAGCAAGAGAAGATAGTGCAGAGTAGTGTGTCCACAGTCCTTTAGTATTATAGGCCCCAGCATGATGTTAAACCAACCCTGTGTAGCACATCTAACTAAGAAAAGAGTTTTTATCAGTAAAACAACAACTCTGAATATTGTTAGACTGTAAAGATGATACAAAAGTAACAGTTAAGTTTAGGTCTCACTTTTGCACTCATTCCACATCTGTGACACGTGTACACAGACATCTAGATTTTGCCCTCTTCAGGACACTTCAGGATTACTTGAACTTTTTGCATCATTGTCTGACAGACGTGATGGTGGTGTGCCTGTGTAATGTGTCTGGAAGTTCTGCTTGATCTGTATATCAGATTTGGTCTTCCACACTATGCCACAAACCACACCTTTCTGTGTATCCCCATTTCCAAAATATACATGATCCAAGTTGAAATCATTTTGGAACGCCCTGTCCAATGGACCACAGGTTTAATTGCCCTGCTAATGTTGTTTTTGGAATAGTGAGAAACAAAATGCAGAAATACTAAAGTTGTTTGTAGATAAAGTGCTTAATGTCATTGCCATGGTAGTACATTAGAGATTAGTGGTGGTTATTTAAATAGAGAGTGTGTCAGTAATGTGCCCTTATTATTCTTCTCATTGTTTCTATGTCTTCAACTTCAGTATTTGGAAAGTGTCCTAGCTGTTCATAGAAAGCATAATGCTCATTATAGGTAGATAAAGATATAGAGTATGGGTCTTATTTTTAATTAAATTATCTACAATCTCATGATACTAGATGCTAGTGATGCCTCTGTATGTTCTCAACTTCTTGCCTGACTGATTCTTTGCCCAGTTATTAGAGAGGTAAGGCATTGGAGTGGAGCCCTTTCATAACACTCCACACACATTGCCACAAATCACAAGCTGTGTTGTCCTTTTTATACACTTGTCAAGAATTGTAATTCCATGAAAAATAATAATAATAATGTAATACTTATTTTTTCAGCAATTTGATCTCTTTAAATTCCTTCTCTCTCTCTCTCTCTCTCTCTCCCCTCCTCCCTCCCTCCTTCCCTCCCCCTCACCCCCCTCCTATTGGTTGCTTCTACGGTTATGAACACAGGTCTGCACACTGCGGCTATGCAAGTGTCTAAATGATGGGAATGTTGTTTCTTTAAGTCATTTCCTCATTTGAACAGGAAGTCACCCATTCTTTTCTTTCTGTCTCCTCCCTCAACTTCCTGTAGTTTGCTGTTCTATCTGTTGACTCATAACAGATTTGTTGTTGGCTGAAGGTACAGTCAACCTGTCAGGAATGTTATCTTCTTGCAATTAGGCTGCAAGCACATGTAAACAGGTAGATCCTCACAAAAGGAGTGTAAAAGTAGCCTTTTCTGTATTAACTATAGCCTGTAGATTCTCTAATTTTTCCCATTTTTGAGACCATTAATTTTTATGCTAATTTATTCTCCAAGAGAAATCTGGATTCTGATATATGTAAAAACATAAACATATCAACTACAGCACAACAAAAAGACTTTCACAATTAAAGCTTCAGCCATTGGCCTTTGTCAACAGCAGACATCCACACACACACACACACACACACACACACACACACACGAGCATGCATGCGCCGCCCCCACACACACACAATGAGTTGTGTGTGTGTGTGTGTGTGTGTGTGTGTGTGTGTGTTGTTGGCGAAGGCCAGTGGCTAAAAGCTTTAATTGTGAAAGTCTTTTTATTGTGCCTATCTGCAACTCAGCATCTCCGCTGTATGGTGAGTAGCAACTTTGCTTCTCGTAATATTGTTACATTCTGTCCTGGATTTTCCATTGTTTGACAATACTATTTTTGTCAGAGGTGAGAAGGGGGAGGTAATTGTAGTAACACTGTTCACGTTTTACGTCGCAATTCACTTAGCGTAGACCGGGACAGTGTCCTAGGCATGCCCGATGTGAGCTGACTGGGCACGGCCCGTGCTGCCTCAGCTGTTGTTGTTGTTGTTGTTCCGTTGGCAGAGGTCACGCCAGAATTCTCACGTGCCCTCTGGTGGACGGGACTCTACTTGCGGCAACTACCGTCTGTGACGTGCCGTGCTGATGTGCACCTCCCGTGATCTGTCTGGTGGCTACTGCACTCCTCCTCCTTTGGGGGGTGAAGCCACTGTGATCCACTGTGTTGGAAGGTGGAGTGTCATGCAGGAGTGATGACCTCCATGTCCATCGGAAGGCTGGAGTAGAGGGGATCTGCCAACCCTCGAGCCAGAACCTTCGAATACGGCTGGAAGTGGCCCACATGAAGAGGCCCCTGTCGTCCCACCACCGGAGCCCGGAACAGAACGGGAGACAGGCCATCGAACTCCAGATCCTGGTCCACCCCAGAAGGGGCAAGACCCAGTGGCGGGGATGATGGGGAAGGGACAACCACAGGTGAACCAGCCTCCTGAGAAACCGGGCCTGCGAGGGGGGCCGGCTCTCGCTGGGCATCGCTAACGATGGCGATGCCGGTGCTGGAGCTACTGGAGGCTGCCAAGGCTGAGAGCCATCGCAAGGCGGCGGAATCAGAGAGGGGAGGGGTGGTAGCATCCCCGGAGAAACCAACACATGTGTCGGTAATGGGGAAGCCGGTGCCCGAGGGGTCGGAGGGTGGGTGCCCAAACTTGGACGTAGCTGATTTTGGTCACAACGTACCTCCCAGTCCACCGTCCGCAAGGTATAGAGCCGGTGGCCATTTTGGCACAGGACCACTTCCAGTATCCAACGTGGATTGCGACCAAACCCACGTGCCCAGACCGACATACCCGGTGGAAAGCTGGGTACTCCATTTTGCGAAGACTGGCGAGGACCGGGCCAGAGGAGGTGCAGCAGAGTCCTAGGTTGGCGCCCGTGGAGGAGCTCTGCGGGGCTGCGTTCTCCCATTGGTGTGGTACGGTATGCCGTCAGAAAAAACGTCAACGCCTCCTCCGCAGGAAATTCGTGCACATACTTTTTCATCTGCGTCTTAAATGTATGCACCATGCACTCGGCTTCCCCATTCGATTGTGGATGAAAGGGGGGGAGAGCAAACATGCCGAATACTGAAGCACCTACAAAAATCCTGGAAGGTCTGCGAAATAAACTGAGGTCCATTGTCCGAGACCAGGGTGACTGGCAGACCTTCCACAGAAAAGATTTTTGCTAGTGCCTGGATTGCAACTTCTGAAGTGGTTGAGGAGCAGCGAACCAAATATAGAAATCGGGAATAAGCATCAATGACAATGAGCCAAAAGCCATTGAGAAATGGGCCCGCAAAATCGATGTGAACACATTCCCATGCCTGGGTTGCAGGCGGCCATGAAGAGAACGCTGACCTGGGAGATGCCTGTCGGCTCGCACACTGGGAACAGGTGGCCACCAAATGCTCAATTTCTCTGTCAATACCGAGCCAGTACACATGTCTGCGAGCCAAGGTTTTAGTACGGGAAACACCCCAGTGCCCCTCATGTAATAATGGGAGGACTTCCCTTCGCAAACTTGCAGGAACAACCATGCGAGGAGCTGTATCATCGGTAGCCAGAAGGAGAACTACTTCCAAGATGGAGAGGCGATCTCGTAGAACAAAATGATTACGAAGAGGGTCCGAGGCCTGGCCTGGAGGTCGGGATGACCACCCCTGCTGAACGAGGCGAACTACTTGCCAGAGAACCGGGTCAGCTGCCGTTTCCCTGGCAACTCTAGAACTAGTGATTGGGAAGCCATCAACCGCTTGGTGGGACGCCACATCCAAATGAAAACACATAATCTCCTCTCGATCGAACTTAGGATCCGGGCCCACCGGAAGATGGGAAAGAGCGTCTGCATTGGCATGCTGTCCGGTAGGGCGAAAATGAATGTCATAATGGTACTTAGAGAGGAACAAGGCCCAGCGCTGTAGTCTGTGGGCCGCCCTGTCCAGAATCTGAGAGGCGGGGCCAAATAACGATATTAATGGCTTATGATCAGTGATTAACTGAAACTTCGTGCCATACAAGAAAGGGTGAAACTTGGTAACAGCGTAGACAATGGCCAAAGCCTCTTTTTCCACCTGGGAGTAATGGGCCTGTGCGGGACTAAGAGTTTTAGACGCAAAAGCCAGTGGCTGCTCGGAACAATCCGCGTTGCGATGGGCCAGGACCGCCCCCATTCGATACTGCGAAGCATCTGTAGCCAGGACCAATGGCTTATTGGGGTCAAAAGTAGCCAAACAAGGCACTGACGTGAGGAGGCCCTTCAACGAGGTGAATGCTCGCTCGCATGCAGGCGACCAATCAAAAGGAACACCCTTGTGCAGAAGGCAGTACGGGGGGCGGGCGATGGTGGAAGCCCTGGGAATGAACCGGTGGTAATAGGCAATCTTGCCTAAAAAAGCTTGTAACTCCTTCAGCAAAGCGGGCTGCAGAAGGTTGACGATACCTTGGACCAAACTTCCTAGCAGCTGGACGCCGTGCCGAGAGATTGTGTAGCCCACATGCTCAATGGACAGTTGGAAGAGGTTCGACTTACGCAGGTTGCAACACAAGCCCACGGACCTGAATTTGAGAAAGAGGGTGCGAAGGTTGTGCAAGTATTCCTTCGTGCTGCGGCCCGTGACAATTATGTCATCCAGGTAATTAATACAAAGAGGGATTGTCGACGTGACGTGCTCAAGATTAAGCTGAAATATCGCTGGGGCTCTGGATATTCCGAAGGCCAAACGCTGGTATTGGTAAAGGCCAAATGGGGTGTTGACAACCGCCAGCCGTTTGGAGTCCTCATCAAGAGGTATCTGATGATAAGCCTCCGAAAGATCGATTTTCGAAAAATATTGGCCTCCCACCACGGCGGAGAACAATTCATCAGCACGAGCCAAAGGATAGGTGTCCACCACCAATTGGGAATTAATGGTGGCCTTGAAATCGACACAAAGACGTAATTTTCCCGAGGGTTTCCTGACAATAACGAGGGGCGAAGCCCACTCACTAGAAGAAATGGGAAGAACGACCCCTAGGGCTGTCAGCCGGTCTAGCTCATCTTTTACCTGAGGGCAGAGAGCCAAAGGGATCTGACTCGCGCGTAGAAAACACGGGTGAGCCGATGCGTTCAACGTTAAGTGAGCCTCAGAGTCTGAAACACGCCCCAGGCCCTCCTCAAAGATATCCGGAAAGTCAGAGATCAAAGATTCTGATGAGTTATAGGGAACGTCTTCGGAGACCAACTGTATGGAGTCAGTGATAGAAAAGCCGAAAGCTTGAAAGGCATCCAAGCCAAAAAGGTTAGCGGAGCTCGCATCACTGACAACAATAAAAGTAATAGGCCGAGTGACTGATTTGTAAGTCACGTCGGTAGTGAATTGACCCAGTAGGGGAATGAACTGTTTACCATAACCGCGTAGACGCCGGTAAACGGGCGCCAACGGGGGCGACCCAAGGTCGGAGTAAGTTTGTACATTCAACAAAGAAACTGCCTCGCCCATATCTACTTGCAGTTGTAATCGGCGCGACCGAACCGACACCTCGATAAAGAGTTTGTGTGCCGATGCGTCGGGAGCCTGGCCCCATGAAACTTCCTGAATGTCAACGTCCATGTCCTCTGTAACTGCTTCCTTCGATTCTTTTGAGGCCGAGCGGCAAACTTTAGCAATGTGTCCTTTATTACATTTGCGACAAATGGCCCAACGCTGGGGGCACTCCGACCGATCATGATGTATATAGCTCGGGTTGACAGAAGCGTCCGATCCCACACGTCGGCTTTGACCGTGACATAAGGGTGTTGCGTGCGTGACGTCATGACGGCGCGGAGTTTGGTTTCTGAGAGTGGCGTGTTTGTAGATGTCGTCGTGTTGTGGTTTGTTGTGCTCTCTGGTGGTATGTTCAGGGTTTTCGTTTGTGTGCTGTAATGGGCTCAGTTTGCTTTTGCTCATTATCCAGAATTGTTAGTGTCGGCTGTGTTTGTAGTGGAATTCGCTTCAGTGAGTTAACGATTTTGTGTGAAGGTTAATTTAGTGTTGTTCGCTGTACATCGTGTGGTAATTTTAGTAAAATTAATCGGTTGTTTTTGTACAGGAATGACGGATAAAATTAAGTGCGCAGGTTAAGGGAAGTGTTCGATCCCAATGTGTGGCTGTGTATCTTGATATTGGTATCGGGAGATGTTTTTGAGCTATATAGGCCAAGGGAATTGTTTGATCCTAATTTATGGGATCGGGAGCTGCTGTTGAGCTATATAGGTCAAGGGAAGTGTCCGATTCCAGATGATATTGTGTTTAGTGGGATTTGAGGAGTTTTGTGATGTCGGTTTTTTCGTTTTGTGTGGTTTTGTATGGGGTGGGTGTCTAAATTTGTTTATATTTAGTTTGCCCCCCACCCCCCACCCAAAAACACATTTCCCGCGCTTGTCCCGTTAGTGTCATTAGGCTTTTTGTGGAAAGTGTGTGTGTGTGTGTGTGTGTGTGTGTGTGTGTGTGTGTGTGTGTGTGTCTGTTTTTCGATGTATTTTGGTCCTCATAATGTGTACGTACCGACTTTATATGCGCCATATTGGAATCATGGTTTATGGTCGTTTCCGCCATACTTGTGACGTCATGGGCCAAAGCAGATGGGCGGGATCGCACGCTTCCGTATTTCCTATAGCTCGACGCACAGGACGGTAACAGGGGCCGGCGGCCGGAACTCTGTTTACGCGCCGTGCGGGAGCGGCCGTAACAGCCGCATTGTACCGCTCACACGTCTTCCACCCCGAACGCAGTGGACGTGGCCGCGATCCCCCGAACCACTGCGACGTCGCACCACGCTTCCAACTATTGACCTGCGTTGTGAGAGACTTCATACGATTGAGCAATGGACAGGACTTTCTCGAGGGACGGGTCTTCCAACTGCAGGGCCCGTTGCCGGACCTCCCTATCAGGGGCCGAACGAACAATGACGTCGCGTACCATAACGTGGGCATACGACTCCCGCGACTACTCCGTGACAAAATGACACTTGCGACTAAGACCGTGGAGGGGAGCGGCCCACGCCCAAGACAGATGGGGCTGTTTCTTGCATTGATAGAGCTCGACCCTAGCCGCCACAACATGCGTGCGGCGGCGATAATATGAAGACAGCAAGGAACACAACGTGTCAAAAGACAAGGACGAGGGTTCCTGCAACGGCGCTAGCTGCCGCAAAACTTGATACAGCGAGGGAGATATCCAAGTCAAGAAAAGAGCACAACATACCTCTGCATCAGCAATATGAAACGCCTGGAAATGCTGCCGAAGGCGATGTTCATATGTGTCCCAATCCTCCCCTGTCTCGTCGTATGGGGGAAAGGGAGGAGGGAACGGCGCTGGAGCAGACGGCGTGGAGAGCAACACCAGAAGCACTTGTTTCATCGTGGCCATGAGCTCCGTCTGCTGCTCAACCAAACCCTGCACTAAATCCTCCATGCCGTGGATAAGCTGTGAAACCGGAACAACGACGCAACACGTGAAAGAAGATCCCATCCTTGTCGCCAATTATGTAGTAACACTGTTCACGTTTTACGTCACACTTCACTTAGCGTAGACCGGGACAGTGTCCTAGGCATGCCTGAAGTGAACCGACTGGGCACGGCCCATGCTGCCTGAGTTGTTGTTGTTGTTGTTGTTGTTCCGCTGGCAGAGGTCGCGCCCGAATTCTCGCGTGCCCTCTGGTGGACGGGACTCTACTTGCGGCAACTACCGTCCGTGACGTGCCGTGCCGATGTGCGCCTCCCACGATCCTTCTGGTGGCTACTGCAGTAATAATACCCATAGATTCCTCCTACCCCTTGAATCTGTGCTTATGTACATTTTTACGATAAATGAACATAGAGAAAAATGCTTTGCAAATCAAACTCATCCCAAGAAATATGTAAGATGCATACATAGAAATGACTGTGTACTATATCTCAAAAGTTAAATGTTTTCTGCTTCTGGGTATACCCAAAAAAGTATTAGATGTTTGAATAAAGTTTTGTTATTGTAAATGCTTTATCTCTTATATTGCACACAACCATCATTACTTACACCTTCCTAACTTAGTGTCATCCCCACAGGGTATCAGTGAAACAAGACCCAACTCCTGATGGGGTGACAGCAGAACTACAAATAGCAGCAGCTGAAGCTAGTGACAGCGGAGCATACTTTTGTCAAGCCAGCAACCAATACGGCAGTGACAAGCAGCTGGTACAGCTTCTTGTGCAAGGTTAGTGTAGAGGTTGCATGATAATATCACTTTTGCTACATCACATTAGCTTGCTTGCTTCTAAAGACACTGTTGAGGAGCAGTTGCACTCATTACTTACATACATCATGTGAACTGCTGCTATATGGAAGAAAAAGCAATTTTGGGAAACTGCATGTACAGACTTTGATTAATAATTAGTGTTGAGGGACAATAACTTACTTCTGTCTGTACATGTGTAAATGTGTTGAATGAGAAACTTGTTGAATCAGTACCTAGAGGGTGTGAGCTGGTAGGATCCAAGGACTGTGGAAGGGTGACACTGATCAGTGTGTGATTTGACTGCAGTGTGTAATTAGAGTCTGCACAGGATACAGTGCCTAACGCGTAGTGACAAATTTTTATCCAAAGTGCTGGGCGAGTTCATTCATCTGTTCGGAAGGGGAGGCCAATTGATGATGCGCTGCAGTGAGAGAATCAAGGCACACACCCTGCAATCTTTCTCAAATTATTTTACAGAAACTATTTGGTAGAAAAACACACGTTTACATTACTTATAGCCTCATATGTCAGCTTCATGATAACGTAACCATCATTTTGGTTAGGTCATAGTTATAGTGATATTTGCATTTAAGTAAGACAAGATGCAAAATTGAAAAAAATTGCAATGAAAAATAGGAGTCGCTATGATTTTGTGTTCGGTGCATATTTAATAATATGTTGCTGCGTAGGAAATTTAGCTTACACATTGAATTTTTCTTTAGACTTGAGACTTGGGTGAAGACTCTATCTGTCACTAATCTTGAGAAAATTGATCTTGTGTAGCACATTGTAGGTGCCAGTGATAAAGTAAGTGTGAAATATTCACAGCATTCCTCATATTTCATAAATGGTTTGATATACCAAAATGGGATTTTGGCAAATGATAGCATGCAAAGAGGAGAGTATTTTGCCATGTAGTTACTATGCTAAAGTTCATTATCTACGATTTTATTTCAGTAATTACAGACTTTTTCAGTTAAAGAATATAGTTTTTGTGATGACTACTGAAATGAGAAATGCTGCGATTTTTGGAACAAAGAAAGTATAGATGTAACACATTTATATTTGTGCTGAGGACGTGTATTTTCATGAGCTCTTGACTTTACTTTACTAGCATCATAGCACTCAAAGCGACAGTCAGTGAGTAGATTCTGCTATGTGATTGCAGGAGATTCTGGTGTGCTGTACTTTTCCTCAGTTTCCCACTTAATAAACCATTGTTTCACAATTCTCTCACACTTGCGGCTGCACAACATTTTAGTGAGGTGACATTTTGTAAACTCCACTGCATTTTGGCAAAGGAAGAAAATTTTAATATGGCAACAGAGAACTGAAGGTTTTACTCAAAATTCACCAGTCATGGTACTTCTCTGAAAGTTACAAATGGTTAATAACCCAGGTGAAAATAAAGTTCTGTTTTTGTTGCAGTTTCATCCAAATTCTTTTTAGATATTAACCAAAGCAGAGGTGACGGTAGATCTTTTTGAACTGTCATCATCCAAGTGTATGGACATGGAGGGTCTCCGCTTGATATTTACAAAAAATGGGACATAGGTTCAGATTAGAATGGCACTTCCCTTCCTTCATTAGGCATTTCTCCTACAGCTCCCACCACTACTGTTCAGAACTGGATGGTGGAGTTTGCAGTTTAGTCTCCCCATGCCTCCCACCTTCTCTCTCCCCCCCTGACTCTCTTCCTCTCCCTCGCCCTTTCCTCTTTTTCCAACTCCTGTCCCCCTTTTTCCAACTCCTCTCCTGATTTTATCCACCCGTCTCCCTTCCTATCTCCCCTCCCTATCTCCCTTTTCATTGTCACTTTCCTCTCCTTTCCTCCCTCCCTCCACCCATTCTCTATCCTTCATATGCTCTACCCTTTAAACACCTTTCATCTTGCTCAGCTGCTGAGTCATCTGGTGAAGATCTGTCTCACACTGTCCTGCTACCCCCTCCGTACCTCATGTGTCCTTCCCTAACATCTCCCACCTCCCACAGCTCATGAATCTAAGTTGCTGACAGGAATAATATACAGAAGAATGGACGAGACAAATTAAGATGTGTTTGATAATGGCCATTTTGTCTTCAGGAAAGGTAGTGGCACGAGAAAGGCAGTGCTGATGTTTCTGTTGATAATTAGAGCAAGACTGAAAAAAAATCAAGATACATTTATAGGATTTGTCGACTTGGAGAAGCATTTGACAATGTAGAATGGTTCAAGATATTCGAAATTGTGAGAAAAATAGGAGTAGTAGAGAAACACAGGTAATATGCAATATATAAAAGAACTAAGAGGTGAAAAATAAGACAGGAAGACCAAAAATGAATTGCTCGGATTAAAAATGGTGTAACACAGGGTTGTAGTCTTTCACCCCTACTGCTCAGTCTATACATTGAAGAACCAAAGACAGAAATAAAAGAAAGGTCCAAGAGTATGATTAAAATTCAAGTTGAAAGGATATCAGTGATAAGATTTATTGATTACATTGCTGTCCTCTGTGAAAGGGAAGACAAATTACAAGATCTTTCAAATGGAATGAACAGTCTAATGAGTACAGAGTATGGATTGAAAGTAAACTGGAAAAAGACAAAGTAGTGAGCTGTAGCAGAAATGGGAACAGCAAGAAACTTAACATCAGAATTGGGGATCATGAAGTAGACAAAGTTAAGGAATTATTCTACCTTGAAAGTAAAATAACCTATGACAGATGAAGCAAGGACATAAAAAGTGGATTAGTTCAGACAAAGAGATGGTTCCTGGCCAAGAAAAGTCTCCTGGTATTAAACGTAGTCCTAAATTTGAGGAGGAAATTTGTGAGAATGTGCATTTGGAGCACAGCATTGTATGGTAGATAATCATGGTCTGTAGGAAAACCAGAATAGAAGAGAATTGAAGTGTTTTAGATTTGGTACTACAGAAGAATGTTGAAAGTTAAGTGGACTGATAAGCTAAGGAATGAAGAGGTTCTCCTCAGAATTGGTGAAGAAAGAAATGTATGGTAAACACTGACAAGAAGAAGGGACAGGATGATAGGTCATGTATTATGACATCTGGGAATAACCTCCACAGCAGTAAAGGTAGGTGTAGAGGATAAAAACTGGAGGGGGAGTTAGAGATGGAATACATTCAACAAATAATTGAGGACGTAGGGTCAAAGTGCTACTCCTAGATGAAGAGGTTCACGCAAGAGATGACTGACTAGCAAGTCACAGTGCACTCGATGAACACTTAAGCATACTGTAAGTAAACATAACAACATTGTTCCAGCAACTATGTGGACTGAATGACAAACAAGTGTCAGTGTGGAAATTTTTCAAAATATGATATCTTGTAAACTACTCTCACTAGAATCCTGCAACAAACACCAATGACATTCTAATTTACTCTACTTTTAATTTGTTAATGTCAATAGTCATTGTTCCATTAAAAAAATGTGTGTGTGATTTAGCATAATTGATTATTTTTACTGCTTCATCAAAAACTGATTTTAGATTTGGGGGAATCTTCTTTATCTCAAGTGCTTGTCTATGCAGGATACAACGGCTAGAACTACAGTTTGGTGCTTTACTTTTTATTAGTGATACCACTTCCACTATTTTATCAGTCATTGCCTTGGCCTCATCTACAAATATCAATACAAACATTTCAATCAAGATGTTTCATATTTCGTTAATGATAGTTATTTCATTGTTTATACATTCCTTCCAAATTACTTCCAAGATATTCTTCAATTGAGTAGTATGCTTTATTTTTAAGCCATGTGTCTAATACCTCCTTAAGTTTAAAGAGGGTGAGGGTTTTGACTAATTGTGGCAGTTTATTATATAACTTTAGACTTAGGTGTTTGTGACTGTTGTCGGTATATTAAGCGTGCAGTTGTTTGAGTGCTGTGCAATTGTAAATTCATTCTCTGTGTAAATTATTTTGTATTTCCTTTTATATATATTAAGCAATTATACATATAGAGACTTGGGATAGTCATTATGTTTAATATACTAAAGTGTTCCTTACAGGTTTCTCTTGGGCCCAATCCTTGTATTACATCTAATTGCGTTTCTTTGCCATTTGAATACACAGTTTATGCCTACACTAACTGTTGTCTGTTATTTAGGTATGACTTAGTCAAATTAAGTGGTTTGTCTGCAGTACCATAATATTCTAATTTTTTAACAATTATCTCGTGTGATACTGAATCAAATGCTTTGCTTAAGTCTATGAGTGTTGCACAGGTGGTCAGTTTCCTTTCAAAGACATTGTGGATAGTTTCATTATTTGAAAAACAATGTTAAATGTGTTAAAAATATTCCTTCTGCCAGTGTTACTTGTCACTGATGTGCACATAAGCAAGTCTTCTTCGAGTAAATATTTATGTGGCTATCATATAAATTATCAGCAAAATGGCCAGTCCCTCAACATCAGTCAACTTGTCCATATGCAAGACAGACATGTTTGATAGAGGCTGTGAGATCATTAATTTCATGCAAAACAGTATTGTTTGTAAGTGGCACTGTAGAAAGATACTTTCCAGATTTTTCAACTAATGCACATTTTGTTATGTCTATCGCATATGGTATTATTAAATTCTCAGCAATAGCGTGTGTTTTACCCAAATTTGATGCCTCTGTGACTTTTTCATTCACAGTTTTGCTAACATACTTCATAGCTTTTTTCTTCTTAATAATTGTACTTTTGTACATAGAAAGAATTATTCATTCTTGTCTTTGCAGTCGGGATGTATAGTTTCTAAATGTCACTGCAGCTTAGCAATTACCATGCAACTATTCAAAAGTAGCTTGTTATGTAACATGCAAAGAGTGAACTGTTAGAATCAACAAATCAAAGATTGATGTAAGTTTCGCCATACTGTCTTTTTCACCTTTTGTGAGTTGTTTGATGTCTTACTGGTTGAAAGCATGGAGCTTGAAGTTATTAAATGACCTTCTTGACTCTCAAAGCCTTGATCAGGAATCTTTGGTGTTGCATCTTCCATGTGAACCACCAGTGAACTTTCAGTTCAATATCTTGTTGCAACACCTTTAAGCCAACATTCCATTCTATCTTTTAAAATCAACAATTTGATTTTACAATTTGACAAACATAGAACAATATTGCCACAGGATATTGAATTTTACAACTCTAGTAAATAACAAACATGAATCAAATATACTGCTGTCAGAGAGCTCTGTGCAGATTGATCATGCCGAATTGGACTGTACATAGCAGTTGAAAGCTTGAGTAGGAACTGTACATTGTGGTGCACAGCATTGGTTCATGTAGCCCCTGGGGTGGAGCATAGGCAGCAGAGAGGTGAAATCCTATGAGGTCATTCGAGGTGGATGCAGGTGAGAGAGAGATGGTCGTGGAATGTAGTTAAGACAGTGTGCAGTGACAAATGGAGGGAGAAAGCATCAGTATGGCCACCAAGTGCATGTGTAGTGACAAGTATTGAGTCGCCACATACCTACTTGTGCAATTGTTTCTGATTGTAGAATTATTATGCTGTTTTTGCCTCATTTTTGGCTACAAACTGAGAGGAAAAAATAGCTTTATAAAACCATCATTGATATAATATTTGTGAGACTTGCTTTTCTCAACATCTGACAAGACAAGACGTGATATTATTTTGGGAGAGCCCTCTCTGAGGTCTAGTGGAGGGCCTTGGCTCCAAGGAGCACAGACAACGTGTCACTGGAAGCATGTCAAATTTGCTCTTTGAGATTCAGGTTATGTGAGCGAACTGGCCACTCTGTGCACCTGATTCTTTGCTGTCGAAGATAATCTCTGAATGACTGAGTGTTTTCATCTTGTTGAGTGCACTCATCACCTGATGCACCAGCAGTAGGGCATACATATGTGTCAAAGATGCCATCTCTACACTTGCATATGATGAAACCTTTAGATATCTGCATCCACTAGCCAACATAAAGACATATTTTCATTCTAAGTCATCCCTTAACGATGACAGGTTCTGGTTGTTTATCAGATCTTAATCTACCTGTTGTCACTTCGCAAGCCAAACTGGAACCCATCCGCATACAGAATGCTTCTCTATTACAGAGACATTGTGTGTTGTGCATGTGCTATAGTACACACTGAAAATAGTTCCTCCTGCGACATGCAATACTCATCTGTTTGGTTGTCTCACGTACACACCCCCTTCATGGAGCCTTCCATGCCTTGTGTTCAGTGATAAGTCCTTCCAGTGTATGCAGCAATGGTAGGCCATAGGCGTAATGGGAACATCACCATTTTCCTGTGAGCACATAACAGCAAATATTGGTACCCAATGTAGCCTTTGGCTGTTCTTGTCTGAACCTTCTGGATATTGAATTTGTGATTATACTTGTTGGTACTCTTCATGAGCAACAGGAGAACCGGGTTGAACTGACAGTTCCATCTTTGTCAGAAATGCAGTTGTTTACCATGTTAATGGATTGTGCTATCGCTGTTTGGTAGAGTGATCACATATTTACAGACTGTGGGTGGCCTTTCAAACCAAAAGCTGTTTCAAAAAATAAATTAATACTGTAGAACATTCACAGCAGTTGCTTGCTATGTCATGATGTTGCAAGTGGATTCAGTGCCCTGTTGGCTTCCAGTTGGCAGTTTTGCAGTGCACTACTGTGGAAACAACATACTCATCTTTTGTGGGAAATACTTAAATTTTCCCAGTATGTTGTTTTTACAATTTTTCACTAATTCATTGAAAGCATTGTATTCATTGGGAATCTTGTGCTTTCATACATGGAGCTGCCATGATATTTCAGAGATTATAATAATGACAAACCATAAAGGCTGTGACTTGAATCTAGATAGAGTATTCTTAGTACTGTGAATGAAATCATCCCCACACCAAAGTAAGCAAGGGAGCTGCACCCTTCAGTGACCCCATCATGGATGGATCTGGTCTCAACTAAAGCTGTCAAGCAATGAATAGGAGGGAGGGAAGGCTTGGAGATTTGTCGACTGAATCAGATTACAAATGACAAGGACCAAAAGATTTTCTCCAACTTTAGCGGCAATGTTTGTGACGGCAGTGAAATCCAAATAGCAACATGTCTCAAACAGGGAGCATAATGGGAAAAAATCCATGCAATGTTCCCCAGTACTGGCCTGATATTATTTTCTGTGTTTTATAAATTAGTTTTAAAGTATTTGTTAGCTGTATGTTTTATGCCTTATTTGTTGAACAATATGCATATAAATATTGTACTTTTGTGTATTCCTGACATGAAATAAATATATGTATAGTGATAGGTATAAGCTTGTGCTTTTCATGTATGCTCTGCCATGAAGTTTGAGCGTGTATTATAATGATAGAAGCCTTAATTTTTTGTACTGAACAGAAATGTGTGAGTTATCATGCTGTCACTTCTGGGTCAGTCTCTTACAGAGACAGTGCTGTTTTGACTAAATTATAAGCTTACCGCCTGAAATGTAGGTAATATGCCATAAAAGAGTGAAAAACATAGTTAAAATTTTTTGTGCAGTAATTACTATATTTTGCAAGAATGTGCAGACAAGTCAATTGAAACTAAATAATTCATTTATTTTTTACTATCATAACTCTTGAAATGGAAAACTGTAATGGATAATTACGTTACATGTGTTTTCTTTGTATTCATGAAAGCATTATAAATGACATGATATTGCATTAATCTTGTAAACATCTTCAGGCAACAGTCGTGTTCGTGAATAAACAGTAAAATTCAAAATTTCAGGTGTGCACTATTTACCCAATGAGCAGTTGAGCTTTTAAACTTGTAAGGAATTAACAACTCAACAGTTGCCAAAATCAGCCTGAAAGGACATGTTTTTATTTGTATGTTAACAGCGCTCACTAAACTGTGCACAATAGTGCTTATTATCTTCAAGGAGAAGTTTGCATGAAGTGCTGTTTGGTCAAAAAATGGGGTATAATTTTTTATGTTGGAATTTGCAGTCTGGTGGAGGCGACAGAATTTGAACCAGAATAACTACATGAAACAATTTAATAGTTAAACTTTATCCAACAGAGATTATAAAGTCTCATATTTATTTTCTGGTATAATAATTGAAGAGGTGTGTGGAAAAATGGGCTAACACTTAAATGTAAAAACTTAGAGATAAGTATTGCCATCTGTTGCTGGGTATAAGAACTATCAAAATTGACGTTGGTCTCACCCCTAAATGTCCTAATGTGATATTTAAGGGTGAGACTAGTGTCAGTTTTGATAGTTCGCGTACCCAGCAACAAATGGCAACAGTTATTTCTCAGCTTTTACATTTGAGGGTTATCCCGTTTTCCCGCATGTCTTCAGTTCCCACACGAACTGAGATGAAATTGTAACTGACTGGAATGATATTCATACTACTAACCACAAAATAAAATTTGATAACAAATCTGTCAGCTTTCTCTCAATAACACTTCAGAAGCAATATCCACTTCATCCAGTGCATGCAATTCTTAAGTGCAATAATAGCTGAAGATTCATATGTGCCCTACACTTATCAACTCTATCTGTTTTTGTCAGGAGTTCCAAAAGGTGTAATGCAGAATTCGCAAATACTGAGTGGTACTTCATCTGCCTAAGCTGCAGCTAACTTTTTCTCTACTAGGCTTACATCTACAGTCAGTTCTGTTCTTGAATGAAATAAAGTTTATTCTCTCCTAGGTTCCAAAGTTAATAAATAATTCAAACAGGCTGAAATTTGTGTAGCATTCCTTTAAACTGTGGGTACATAGAGAGAAGAGTTCTAAGACAGATTTCTATATGACAGAGCCACCTCGCAGCCCAAGCAATCTCGAGTCGGTGATGATCAGCAGCCGATCAGTGAGTATCAAGTGGCAACATCAGACGTCAGATGCTGCTGAGGTGACGAAGTATATAGTCCAATACAAGGAAGGTGAAGGTAAGCTTAAATGTATTGGTAAATTACGCACCTATTCAGCTCCATAAAACAAATTTCATGTGGTTCTTTACCCATATGTATTGTGGATTACACTTTAATTTCATAATAATTTATAAGTAGTAGCCTCTTTGCCACACTTTTCACACCGCATAAAAAGAAAAGAAGCAAGATTATAGATTAATCTCACAATGACATTCACATCATTAAGGGTGAAGTGTCAACTCGTGCAAGGTTGGCAGAAGGGATTTCTGAGGGTTATGTTTAATGTGCCATTATGACATTCAGCTGAAGTGTCCACTCCATCCTACTTTTCCTGCTGTAGACCGATTCTGTTGTTCACAGTAATTGTAAAAGCTGATTGCTCCAGTTATGGGGTGCAAGCAAAGTGGAATACAGTTTATGCAATTTGAGGTCTATTGAAATAGAAAGATAAAGGAAGCAGATCCTGCAGATTAGAATACTACCATGACTGGGCTCTCCATTTTAAGCTATGGCTGGTTTCAGAGCTGTGTCCATTATCAAGTGGCAGGCACGTGTACAAATATGCTAACATTAAATGCAGAGAAACAGTTCTTAATGTTGCTATAACCCTGTATATCATACTTGGATACACTGTAATTGGGTAGATAAAAGATCTACTCACCAAGGGGCGGCAGGAGAAAATACACATACTGATATTAAAACTTGCAAGCTTTTGGAGCCACTGGCTTTTTCTTCTGGCAGAGAGCATTAACTTAGTGGTAGTCATACCAATGCAGAAGCTGAACAGAATTTACATAATAGCTGATACACAGCAAATTTTATTTCACAGGCATATGTTCCTCAGTTACAAGGCTGATTATGTGGCAGTAGAAGTGGTCTCTTTGAGAACCGAGAAATTCTTGGACACATTTCCCAGTACATTTACTTCCTAATGGTGTTTGTTGCTGACTTGCGATTTGCATAGTCGCAGTTAAAGATGTAAAAAATAATCATCATATAGACTTGGACTCCTTCAGAATGGAAACAGGTTTTCCAGCTTTTGTACCAAGTACTAGTTAGCTGAATAATGGGGGAAGCAATAGATGGGAGCGATTTGAAGCAGTTGCGAAAATTGTTATGACTGACATGTATCATTCAGAATGTTGATTCCAGTACACAAATGGTTGGCAGGCTACACATAGCTGTAGAGCAAGGTGGGCACATGATTAGCCCACTGGACTCATATTTGTTATGATAGCAGTTCAAGTCCTTGTCCACCCATCCCGATTTAAGTTTCCTAAATCACATAAGGCAGATGTTGGGGAAGTTCCTTCGGCCGTATCCACTCCAGTTTCCTTCTCCCGCTCCATCACCAGTGATCTTGTTGTTGACAGAAGCTTAAATTCTAATCTTGTTTCCTTCCATCAAATACTTCTTTTTCAACAAGGTTACAAATTTAACACAATTAGATGTGTGGGTGAAATTAATGGAAAGTTATATCTTCGTCACATTGCCCCATTGATTCAGGTTTACATCTTTCACCTTTTTGCATATTCCCTTTGATTTGCTTAATTGTCTTATTCAGTTATTGCATTCTAGCATAATCTTATTTGTAAGTGCACCCAAAAAATTCTGATGTGGCAGTGTTTTCTTGTGTGAAGTAGTACAGTTATTATTCTATTGTTTAACAGGAATTTGGCAACAGCTGGAGAAGACTGAATCACCCTTGCAACTGTCGGCAACAATTGAAGACCTGAAGCCAGCCACCCGTTACACATTCCGTGTGCTGGCAGAGGGTCCGGCAGGGCAGAGTGTGCCTAGCGCAGAGCTGTCCGTGCGTACGGAACCCCAGAGACCAGCGGGCCCACCTCTGAATGTGTCCCTGAGGCCAGTGTCCTCCACAGAATTGCTTGTCACGTGGGCACCCCCACTGGCCGAATTGCAGCATGGTGACATTCAGGGCTACAATGTTGGATATCGTGAAACTAGGTCAGCTGATTAGCTCAAAATTGCAGATCACCTTCTATCCTTGTGTCTACATCAAAACATCGCTGTTTTAGCACCAACAAAAGTCATTTGCACGTTTATTTTCTAAGTAGTACTTGCATCTGTGTCAGTACAAGAGTGAATATCTTTATATTTGATTTATAGGTATGTTACTGTCTTTTATTTTGGTCTCAGCAAGAGTATTTATCATACACATTTTCGTTTGTGTCTTGGCTGTACGAAAGTATTATCAAATGTCAATGACTTTGGTTATTTAAGCACTGATGTGCTTTATTTTAATTCATTTCTAACATTAGTTTGGTTATTTGTAGTGTCACATAGGATCTGGAATCAAGAGTAAGTTTGTCAACAAGAACTAACACTTCACACTGGAAACATGTTTATTAGGCACACACTAAATACAAACAGAGATGAACTGCATTCTTGAGCAGAAAGTCCTCTTATTTACAATGAGACGACAAAAGTCATGGGATAGTGATATGCACATATACAAATGGCGGTAGTATCACATACACTAGGTATAAAAGGGCAGCACATTAGCGGAGCTCTCATTTTTACTCACATGATTCAAGTAAATGGGTTTACGACTAGATTATGGCCTCACAACAGGATTTAATGGACTTGGAACATAGAATGGTAGTTGGAGCTGGCTGCATAGGACATTCCATTTTGTAAATTGCTAGGAAATTCAATATTCCAAAATCTACAGAGCCAAGACTGTGCTGAGAATACTAAGTTTCAACAATTACCTCTTACCATGGGCGACAAAGTGTCTGACACCCTTCACTTAATGACCAAGAGCAGTGGCGCTTGTGTAGAATTTTCGGTGTTAACAGCCAACACTGTGTGAAATAACTGCAGAAATCAATGTGGGATATACAATAAATGTATCTGTTAGTACAGTGTAGTAAAATGTGACGTTATTGAGCTATGGCAGCAGATCACCGATGTGAGTGCCTTCGCTAACAGCATTGCATTGCCTGCAGTGCCTCTCCAGGGCTTGGACCATATCAGTTGAATCCTAAATGACTAGAAAACCATGACCTGGTTAGATTAGATTAGATTAGATTAATACTAGTTCCATGGATCATGAATACGATATTTCGTAATGATGTGGAACGAGTCGAATTTTCTAATACATGACATAATTAGGTTAATTTAACAACATACTTAAGTTAATATAACAACTTTATTTTTTGTGTTTTTTGTTTTTCTTTATTTTTTTATTTTTATTTTTTTTTATTTTTAAAATTTTTTTTTCTTAATTTATATCTAAAAATTCCTCTATGGAGTAGAAGGAGTTGTCATTCAGAAATTCTTTTAATTTCTTCTTAAATACTTGTTGGTTATCTGTCAGACTTTTGATACTATTTGGTAAGTGACCAAAGACTTTAGTGCCAGTATAATTCACCCCTTTCTGTGCCAAAGTTAGATTTAATCTTGAATAGTGAAGATCATCCTTTCTCCTAGTATTGTAGTTATGCACAGTGCTATTACTTTTGAATTGGGTTTGGTTGTTAATAACAAATTTCATAAGAGAGTATATATACTGAGAAGCTACTGTGAATATCTCTAGATCCTTAAATAAATGTCTGCAGGATGATCTTGGGTGGACTCCAGCTATTAAATGAGTCCCAATCCAGCTATTAAGAACTGGTGGTAGGGTTTGAGTGTGGCACAGGCCCCATGAAGCCATGCACCCAAGTTGTCAACAAGGCACTGTGCAAGCTGGTGGTGGCTCCATAATGGTGTGGGCTATATATACAAGGAATGGACTGGATCCTCTGGTCTAATTGAATTGATCATTGACTGGAAATGGTTATGTTTGGCTTCTTGGAGACCATTTGCAGCCATTTATAGACTTCATGTTCCCAAACAGTGATGGAATTTCTATGGGTGATAATGTGCCATGTCACTGAGTCAATGGAATTTTTATGGGTGAAAATGTACCATGTCACCAGGTCCTAACTGTTCACAATCAGTCTGAAGAACGTTCTGGACAGTTTGAGTGAATGATTTGGCCAGCCAGATCACCTAACAGGAATCCCATTGAACATTTATGGCACACTATCAAGAGCCCAGTTCATGCACAGAATCCTGCACCGGCAACACTTTTGCGATTATGAAGGGCTATAGAGGAAGACAGCCCAGTATTTCTGCAGAAAACTTCCAATAACTTGTTGAGTCCATACTACATCGAGTCATTGCACTACATTTGGCAGAAGGAGATCTGAGACGATAATAGGAGGTATCCCATGAGTTTTGCCACCTTAGTGTATATGTAAATGGAATGTTCTAGCAAGATGCAATGTTTTTTGAACAAGGAAGTCCCAGAATCTTAAAAAAAAGAGGCCAGATCATAAATAATTACACAAGGACTCATTCGAATCAATGACCCACACATCACCAGTCAGCAGCTGTAACTGCCATGCCCTGGCAGGTGACGCACAACAAGTGGCATTCCTCTCCCTCCTGAATAAACATCTGATGTTTTGCCATGGATTGTAGCTTCAGAAATCTGGTGCTAGCATGTAATCCTTCATAAAGCAGTGCAGATGGACCCTATATTCTGGCCATGCTCTCACATCCTCACAGTAGCCATGTCATTCAAGGAAAGTTACTTCCATTAGTACAAAGGGACTATCAAATAGGCCTTAATGTTCCTTGTATCATGCCACAGCACAAGTATAAGGCATAGTGCAAAGGACTGCTTTTGTCTGCTCAGTGTGTCATCATCATTTTTTACTTTGTAGGTGACATAGAAAAAGTGATATAGGGTTCAGTACAGGCCAAAGTAGAGCTTAAATAATTTTTCTGAAAGTCTCAACTTCAGCACAGGTCTGAAGACCCACACTAGGTCACCTTGTATACGTACCAACCATCTTCTGTCTAGGTGAAGAGCTGTTTGATGTAATCATCAGCAGCATTTTCAAGTGGAAATAGAAACATGGTATCCATTATTGTTACAGCCTCTCAATTGCAGATCAGAGAAATGGTGCTCAATATGTACTATTTTGCATTGCTTTGTTTCATGCGAATGTTGCACCAAGCACTATCTGATCCCAAACCCTCTGCTCAGCATCACATCTATGCTCGTACTCTGCAAACCACTGCAAGGTACATGGCAGAGGGTATGTCCCATTGTACCAATTATTGAGTTTCTTCCCATCCCATTCACATATGGAGCGCATGAAGAATGATTGTTTGAATGCATCTGTGCACGCTGTGATTACTCTAATTTTGTCCTAATGATCCCTATGTGAGTGATATGTAGAGGGTTGTAGTATATACCTAGAATCATCAGTTAAAGCCAGTACTTGAAACTTGGTTAGTAGACTTTCTTCAGGAGTGTGCCAGTTCAGTTTCTTCGGCATCAGTGTAACACTCTCCCATGGTTCAGATGAACCTTTGACCATTAATGCTGCCTTCTCTGTATAAGTTCAATATCCACTTTTAGTCCTATGTGGTATGGGTCCCATACACTTGAGCAATACTATAGAATGGGTCACATGAGTGATTTGTAAGCAGTCACCTTTGTATACTGATTGCACTTCCCCAGTATTCTACCAATAAGCTAAAGTCTGCCGCCTTCTTAACACGCAACTGAGCCTATGTGATCATTCCATTTCATTTGCATACAAAGTGTTTCAGCCAAGTATTTGTATGAGTTGGCTGATTCCAGCTGTGACTCATTGATATTATAGTCATAGGATACAATTCTTTATGTTTTGTTTTGTGAAATGCACAATTTTACATTTCAGAACATTTAAAGCAAGTTACCTGTCTTTGCACAATTTTGATATCTTATCAAGATCTGACTCAATATCTATGCAGCCTCTTTCAGACAGTACTCCATTATAGGTAACTGAATAATGTGCAAAATGTCTAAGGTTCCTATTAATAATGTCCACAATGTTATTAATATACAACGAGAACAGCAAGGGGAACACATGAAGTTACTTCACCATCTGACGATAACTCATCATCCAAGGTAATGTGCTGTGTCCTCCCTACCAGAAGTCCTCAGTCCAGCCACAAATTTCACTTGATATTCCATATGATTGGACTTTTGACAATAAGCGTAGGTGTGGTACTGAGTTAAATGCTTTTCAGAAGTCAAGAAATACTGCACCTGTCTGACTGCCTTCGTCCAAAGCTTTCAGATGTCATGTGAGAAAAGTGCAAGTTGGCTTTCACATGATCGATGTTTTCGTAATCCATGCTGGTTGGCATCAAGGAGGCCATTCTGTTCAAGGTAGCTCATTATGTTTGAGTTCAGAATATGTTCTAAGAATCTACAACAAATCAATATCCAAGATGCAGGATGGTAGTTTCGTGGATTGCTTCTGCTACCCCTTTTGTAGGTGGATGTTACCTGTGCTTTCTTCCAGTTGCTAGATATGGGTTTTTGTTTGAGGGATGTACAATAGGTTAAAGTTAGACAAATTCACTATAGAAACCTGTAGGGATTCAATATGGCCCTAGAGCTTTGTTCAATTTTAATGATTTCAGCTGTTTCTCAACACCACTGACACTAATACTGATTCCATTCATCTTTTCAGTGGAACGAGGATTAAACTGCGGCAGTAGTCCACGGCTTTCCTTTGTAAAGGAACATTTGGAAATCAAGTTAAGCATTTAAGCTTTTGCTTTGCCCCCCATTTCAATTCCTGTCTCTTTTTTCTAGGGAGTGGACGCAAACTTTGGTGCCATTAATAGCCTTTACATACAACCAGAATTTCTTTGGGTTACAGTGAGAACGTATCTGCCAACCAGTGGCATAGCGTGAGGGGAGACTTTGAGACTTAGTCTTCCTTGTATTTGTACTTAAAAAGAGATGCAATAGTAATTCATAACAAAAATGTAAACAACTTTCTACTAATAGCTCTAAATGTGCGAAAGACATCAGTTTTGTAGCCCGCGCCGCTCCCTGAGTGTTCGTGTATTTGCCTGCTTGAGACTCGACTGCTCCCAGTCTCTGCCTCCCTTCCCTTACCTGGCTGTGTGCGCCTGCGCTCTTTAGTGGCTTTCTCGGGTCTCCTCCACTTTCCCTCTTCCACGAAGGCCAGTGTGCTGCACTTGCTAGCAGGTATCGAGACTAGTCTCTGCCGCTTCTATGCTGGCTTTTAACAAGGATGTGAACAGTCACGCGGTTTGTGTTCATAGTCATTTTTGTGTGATTTTAGTGCATATTTTCGTTGTTTTGCCAACATGAGTGAGCCAGCAATTGAACACCTCATAGAATTTTTATTAAAAATGCCTTTTTCTACATTAACGTACGAAAAAAAGGGCGAATTGAAGGACAAACTTTTCAGACTGCCTGGTACGAAAAATATACTTGGCTGACTGCGAATGCAGTTAATAACAGCTTATATTGTTATATATGTCTTCTGTTTGGTGGTGAAAATGAATGGTGCAATGGGGGCATTTGTACAATAAAGAACTTTGACAGGAAAGTGCAAAAGCATCAGATATCAAAACCTCACTTGCAGAACAAAGATTCATTATAGTTATTTGGCAAAAGTGGAATTGAGCACGCCCTTTCTGAAGCCGCTCGTCTGACAGCAATAAAATACAACGAACAAGTTGCATCCAACAGGAGAGTATTGGTTCGTCTTATTCAGGCAATTGTATTTCTTTGTAAACAAGAATTAGCCTTTCGCGGCCATCGAGAAGACGAATCCTAAAGCAACAAAGGTAACTATCTGGACTTGTTGGATTTACTAGCGCAAGGAGAGCAGTTAATTCGAGACTATCTGTCATGCTCTTCAACCATTAAAGGAACTTCTCCAGACATACAGAATGATGTAATAGAAACGATAACTCTGGCAGTTAGTGAGAAAACTAAATCTGAAATTCAGAACTGCAATTTAATTTCGATTCCGGCTGATGAAACATTAGATGTGACATGCTAGACTCAAATGGGTATAACATTCAGCTACTGTATTGCAGACAAAATTGAGGAAAGATTCGTTGGATTTTACAATGTTTCTGAAGATAAAACTGCTGAAGGTTTGTCAAACATTATTCATGCAGTATTGAAAGAATGGAATGTGGAAGGAAAAGTGGCTGGCAGAGAAAGAGGACTACAACAATTGGTGAAGTAGTTCTGCCCCTATGCGCTGTTTATTCATTGTTACACACACCAACTGAATTTGGTACTGTTACATGTCTCCAAAATCATATGACAAGTACGCATGTTTGTAAGTGATCTTATTGCATTCCATTCGTTTTTCAACAAGTCATCAAAACGAACAGTATTGCTAACTGAGAAAGGATTTAAACTGCCACATGGAAGCAACATTCACTGGAACTTTCGTTCCAGAGCAGTTGCAACAATACCTAGTCATTTCTCAGAGCTGTATAGTGTTTTTAATTATATAATTGATGATATAGACTCTCAGTGGTACCCCAAATCTTTGAGCTGTACTGTCGAAATGAAATGACAGATGGATGATCCTACGTTTGTCTACATGGTTTGCTTCTACCGAGGGTGCTTTGCTTATGTTGATCATCTCTTTAATGTTCTTCAGTCAAAATCTGTCAGTATAACTGCTTGCCACAACGATATAAGAACTGTTTTGAGAAACTTACGACAATTAAGAACGGAAACATTCATTGATGAATGCATTAATTGCAGCTTGTGTTTGAATGGCAACTTATCGTTCTGTGACAGTCAAAAGACATTTCAGATTAGATTAGATTAGTTTTCGTTCCATAGATCTGTGCTGAGGAGATCCTCGTGGATGATGTGAAACATGTCAATTTTTTTAAAGCTGAAATAACAATACTAATATTATGAATATATACAATACATCATTTTTTTAGCTGAAATAACAATACTAATAGTATGAGTATATACAATACATCATTTGTTTCTATTAAAAAATTCCTCACTGGAGTAGAAGGAGTTGGCCACTAGTAAGTCTTTCAGGACCCTTTTAAACTTATTTGTAACTAAATTTTTTATGTTTGCTGGTAAATTATTGAAGATGAGTGTTCCTGAGTAGTGGACCCCTTTTTGAACTGAAGTAAGTGCTTGTAAGTCCTTGTGCAGATCATTTTTGTTCCTGGTATTGTATGTATGAACTGAGCTGTTTGTTGGAAAAAGAGATATATTATTTAGTACAAATTTCATTAAGGAGTAAATATACTGAGAGGCAGTAGTTAGTATACCCAGTTCTTTGAAGATGTTTCTACAGGACGTCCGTGAATTTACTTCTCAAATAATACGTATTGCACAGTTTTGGACTCTGAAAACTTTTGTTTGACTTGAAGAGTTACCCCAAAATATTATACCATATACTCAGGGCACTAACTTACGAGATACTGGATTTGCAAATTGTTCAGATGGAAAGAAGATTTCAAGACTGTCCCCAAATTCAGTCTGTTGAACTTTTGAACGAAAAGTGTTTCCCAAACTATCAAAAAGAATTCCCAAAGTTGACAATGCTTCAGTTATTAGAACAGAACTCTTTTTTCAAACAAGAACAACTTGAAAATGAACTGTGTAACATATACGCTGATGAAAAAGAAAATTGTCAACATTGTCAACATTGTCAACAATGATTTAGACTTTGTTTATGAAGAAACAACGAATTTCCTGTGTTTGGTTTTGACTCTGCCCGCAACTACAGCAAGCAGTGAACAAAGCATGAGTACTCTTAAATGAGTGAAGAATTATTTACGGAATTCAGTGTCCAACACCTGGCTGTCGTGTTTGATCACGTTAGCAATAGAAAAGACACTACTAGGAGAGCTATCCAGTGATGAGATCTTTGTAGACCAAGTTATAGACTTATTCGTGGAAAGAAAAGACAGCTGCATTGCATTTGTGTACAAGAAAAAATAAGTGCTTCTTCTCTTCCTGCTGGAGTACTATAAATTTGTCATCGTTTCTTGAACAAGTTAGTTATTATTATTATTATTGGCAGTGGTAGTGGTCATAGTCGTAGCAGTAATAGTAGTTGTTGATGTTGTTTTATTGGATGCGTTTTGTTTCATTTGTTTAAATTGTTGTTTATTGTACTATTTTGTCTCCCTATAATAACTATCGAGTCTCCCCAACCTCTACAACCACGCTACGCCACTGCTGCCAACATCTTATTAAAATGTTCTGTGGGCCATTCGTCTGTGGGTAGTTGGCAGTTGCCATACTGTGGATAATGTTGTATTGTTAAATTAAACAAATCTCTGTAACCAGTGATCATTACATTTGGTGCTTCATGCATCAGAATTATGTCTTCTACAAGACATCGATGATTTCCAGAGCTTTGAATTTCCTCATCATTGCTCACTTCTCTGATAATTATGCCTCTCCATGTCAGTGATGGTTTGTTTCATCATTAGTATTATTTGATGTTCATATGGGTGCAGTTATTAAGCACAATGTATGAGATGCCATCATTACTTTATTGTTCCTCATTTACTGAGTATTAATCCCATGTAGGGCCCACTGTATGCACAACTTGGCAAATTCATTTTTATTTTACTTTGCGGCCAGATGTGCTTCCAGACACTGCAGCCATCAGTTACCTAAAGGAGGGAAGTCATATGCACTGCCTGTCTGTGAAATGTTTAATCTTTGTTTTTTTCTTATTATCATATTTTAACTGTTTGTGATCCATATTTTCTAAGGCAGGAATTGGAGACCAGTCCAGCATTTGCCTAAATGAGTGTCAGAAACCATCTCTCTGGGGCACAGCCATGGTTATTAATCCATTGTGCAAGTTCTATTCTGGGCTGGCCCTCCCTCCCATCTCACAAACTAGCACACTGTGCAATGTACTAAACGAGCAGGTCACTAATAGTTTACTATATCCTTTGTATTATTGGATTAAAACAACAAAATCATGCCACTAGATTCAAATAAATTTTCATCGTTCCTGAATGCTTCACTATCGGATAACATTCCCTTCTTGTGGATTATGCTACTTGGCTTTGTTTTGTATACTTCCTCTGACCAAGGGTTCACACTCAACCACATCTGTAGACCTCATTTTAATGACTGCCACATGCTTGAGAACAAGTAACCGTAAAGCTCATTGTTGAGCTCAGAGATGCTGAACAACACATTTGTTGTGTTTCATAGGGGCTGTGTTTATTCACATGTTAATCAAGATGCAGCAACACAATGGTGACAATAGATTCCTGAAACTCTTAAATTTTCGTCCACGAATTCCTCATGTGAATCACAACTCCAAGAGAAGGAAGACCAAACAAGCTCTGTCCACACAGGCCTCGGAAGGCCAAACAGTACCGACCAATCGCCATGACATCCTCAGCCAAAGGGTGTCACTGGATGTGAATATGGAGGGGCATGCCGTCGGCTGCTCTCCTGGCCATCGTCACTTTTCATGACCACAGCCACTACTTCTCAGTCAAGTACCTTCTTAGTTGGCCTCAAAAGGGCTGAGTGCACCCCACTTGCCAACAGCCCTCGGTAGACCCAGATGGCCACCCATCCAAGTGCAAGTCAAGATGGACAGTACTTAATTTTGGTGAGCTGATAGGAATTGGTGTTACCACTGCGGCAAGGCCATTGGCTAAGACAAAACGAAGATACAATTGAAAACATCCAAATAGTCCAAGAAATACTGCAGATTTGTAACAAAGTTTATGTCTATGACTAATATACTGTGTGACTAATCGAAGTATAACCAGTGTAAGGTTGCAAGTGATATTGTGAGCTGTGACACTCACAGAATGTAAATATTTCTTTGGTGGCAGATTGTAGAGAGATCCTGTTCATCTGTAGCACTTGATTTTAGTGAATGGCTGGCCATTGTGTTAGGGTGAAAGTGTCCACTATTAGCCGTGATGTATCACAGGATGTTAGATATACCCTACTCACAATCAAATCTTGTGTTACAGATTGGAAAGAAATACTAATAATAACATCATTCATAACAGCGATTAAGTAGTAAGCATATGAAGTTATGTGCATGAAAATGTAAACAAAATGCACTAGTGAACCATAGCACAACACCTTTCTGTAATGGAAAGTAAAATGATGAATTTGCTATCATTGGTAAAGACTAGAATAATTGTGAACTTGACTACATCCTATGAAATATAAGCTGTTTCAATATTTTTAAAGTAGACAGACCATAATCATACTCTCATGAAAGACAGAAAAATTGTCTAATAGACTATCATGAAACTTAATCATAGATTTAAATGTAAATAATTGTAGTTTTACAAACAGACACAATTTTCCTTAACCAGATTAAATGTATAAGAACTAAAAGATAATCACTATACTGAAAAAAGGTGGAGCTCTAAGCACATAAAATATGTTTTGTCTCACTAGAAAAAAAAAAAATCCTGACAGTCACTTACAATCCTGGCTCCAACATTGATAGAAAATCATTATTGATGACATTCTTCAACAGAGGGATGGGAATTACATGTTTGTGGAAATTTGTAATCTGATCACATTGAAAGGAAATCTTGTCCATGATCTGCACAGCTGGCCTAAATTAATAGTTGACACATTGTTGAGTGATGTGTTTGCAGAACTGCACTTGTATGGGGAAATCGGCTTCTGGTAGTGATTGCAAACATTGTAACTGCATTGGATACTGCAAGTCATTGTGTAACACTTGCTACACAATCTAGTGATGAGCATTACTTGTTGTAGCACATGTCCCCTTGTGACACTAGAGTTCTTGTAGACGGAATGAAGGATTGTTTCTTCTAGTCAAGTGTCCTTCTTATGTATGCCCTTCATTGGTGGCAAGTAGCAGGTGTAACCATACCATGCTCACTAAGTTGATGAGTGACTGCTTCAAACAGCCTCTCATTGAGACAATCTTGTTGTGGAAATTTCTCTGGATACAAACACGGAATAGCACTGTCATTATCATAATTTTATGCTAATCTGTACATCACATAGGCATCTGCCAACTTTGCAGTTGTGTACATTTTTATTTCACTACTAGCTGAGTACCTGGCATTGCCCAGGTATGTATGTATTCCAGTCCCCTATTATCATCCTCCTCTTCCTCTCCCTTCCCCCCTCCCTCCCTCTGTCCGTCTTCTTCTCCAACCTCTCTTCATCCATTTCCCCCAAACTCTCTTTGTCCACCTCCTCCTCTTTCCTTCCTCTGTCCATCTCCTTCTCTTCCCTTTTTCTGTGCATTTCCTCCTCCTCCTCTCTCTGTCCAGCTCCTCCTCCTCCCTCTCCCTGTCTATGTCTTCCTCCTCTTTCCTTTCTCTGTCCATCTCCACCTCACCCTTCTCTGTCCATCTCTTCCCTCTCTATCCATTTCTCCCTCCCACTCTCCCTCTCCCCCCTATATGTGTCCATTCCTTCTCCTCCTATCTTCCTGTCCATCTCCTCCTTTCCCCTCTCTATTCATCCATCTCATTCCCCCCTCCCCCCTGTCCCCTTCTCAATCCACATTAACACCCATACCCCAATAGAAGGTTGCTGGTTCATACCCCAGAGTATTTATTGCCTGATAGTAAGTAGTATGTGTGCCAGATTTTGTTGAAATTGATCCAGGGGTTTAGGAATAACTTCTACACATGTCTTTGCCCATGTATACATGTAACATACATTTAACATATTCACAGGTTTTTGCACACATATTTCACTTGTATCTCTAGTAAATTTCATCTTACAGTTTGGTTTTCATAAAGCTGAATGTTTACGTCATCATATCTCGTGAACAATGTGGCGTAAAATGTTGAATTTTTGTAATACATTCAGTGGCATGTGTAGATACTGTCCATAAAACATGTCGCAAATAGAGTTGTTAGCAAAGACGTTATAAATTTAAATGTCGCATGTGATGTGGCAGCGACACACTCCTCTGTACTTATGGCATCATATCTCCTGAACTGTGTGTCATACCATGATCTAATCTTGCAGGTACACTTAGTGGTACATGTGAATACTGTTTGCAAAATGTGTCATGAGTATAGTTGGTAGTAAATAAATAATAAATTAAAACGTCAAGCCTGTAGCAAGTGACTAAATCCTCTTAGTCTGAAGTACTGGGTAAATAAAGTCTGGGCATTCGCACCTTCTTTTTCACCCCCCCCCCCCCCCCCCTTGATAGGTTGGTGGTTCTTACCCCCACAGCAATTCTTTCCAGACAGTAAGCAATATATGCACCACAGTTGGTTGAAATTGGTCCAGCGGTTTAGGAGGAGATGTGGAACATACATACATACATGTTTCTGATATGTATGGATACTGGAAATCATATTGGTGATGAGCACTGCTAACTGATTATATACTGATAAAAGTCCATGGGCATATAAACAGATGACACAGTGTTTAGGGAAAACAATGAAGGGAGTCACATTTTAACTTGAAACTCAGTGAAATGGAACACGAAATACTAAGCATTGCTTATTAACTAGGTTTAACCAAGACAGCATTTTGAGCATTCCATATAAGGAAGAGTTTCATTCTCATGCTGCTTTGTTCTGTTGCTGTATGTTTCCTATTATTTTCATCTACTATGAAAAACTGTAGAAAATGAAGTCTAATGTGTAAATAAAGGACATCCAAGTAGTTGTTCATACAACAAACAAACATAAGCCAAAACGTTGGTCCACATATGGAACACAATACAGCAGTGTTTCTGTGTGGCATAGATTTGACAAGTCCATGGTAAGTTTCTAGAGGTATGTGGCACCAGATGTCTATGCACTGGCCATGAAATTCCCATAAATTATGGGCTGGCCATTTGTGGACACAGAGCTGGCACTCGATCACACCCCACGAGGTGCAGGTCAGGTTACTTTGGAGCCTTAAACATCAGTGTGAGTCGACTATTATGCTCATCAAACTACTGTAGGATGATTCCGACTTTGTGACATGGTAATTTATCCTATTACAAGATGCCATTAATGGGAAAGACATCTAGTGTAATGGGTGCAGACGGTCCATAATATTGGTCACGTAGTCCACAGGCCTCATGGAAGTCCTAGTGAGTGTCCACCATAGCATAACACTGCTCCACTGCTCTGTGTCAATAGCGTGCTGCCTGTTTTGAAAAATTGTGTGGTCAACACTGAATGCAGATGCAACAATCTACCATGTGTAGCAAGAAACATGATTCAACTAACTAGGTGACACGTTTCCATTGATCGCCTGCTCACTGAAATCGTAATTGAGCATGTCAATGGATCAAAATGGTAGCACGTAGGGGTCATCTGCTATGGGCCCTCATGTTCAGCATTGTTCACTGAATGATGTAGTCTGAAACACTTGTGCCTGCACTAGCATTGTACTCTGTCATCTGATCTGCCACTGTTCACCACACATCTTGTTTTACTGAGTGGTCAATGGTCAAACATCTGACCTCCCTTGCACACCATACGATAGCTCACAAAGTATAGATGTAGATGTCTACATCCAACAACTTGTGGCCTTCTTTTGGTTTCACTGTTCATCTCGTCTTGGCTTATATACCTTCCTTACCATGTCATGCACCTGCCCCATCATCACATGGCATATAGTTTCACGGTGGGCAGTCATCGTAATGTTTTGGCTCATCATAGTATTTTCTTCTTCTATTTGTGACCTCTACAGCTACACCATACTCTGCAAATCACATTTAAGCGCCTGGCAGAGAGTTCATTGAACCACCTCTACAATAATTCTCTACGATTCCAATCTCGTACAGTGCGCAGAAAAAGTGAACACCTATAGCTTTCCGTATGAGCTCTGATTTCCTTTATTTTATTATGATGATCATTTCTTCCTATGTAGGTAATAGTCAACAAAATACTTTTTGCATTTGGAGGAGAAAGTTGGTGATTGAAATTTCGTGAGGAGATTGCGTTGCAGTGAAAAGTCTTTGTTTTAATTATCTCCACCCCAAATCCTGTATCATTTCAGTGACACTCTTTCCTATTTTGTGATAATACAAAATGTGCTGCCCATCTTTGAACTTTCTTGATGTAATCCATCACTCCTATCTGGTAAGAATTCCACACTGTGCAACAGTAATCTAAAAGAGGACGGACAAGGGTAGTCTCTTTAGAAGATCAGTTACATTGTCTAAAATGTCCTACCAATGAAACGCAGTCTTTGGGTAGCCTTCCCCACAACATTGTCTATGTGTTCCTTCCAATTTAAATTGTTTGTAATTGTAATTCCTAGGTATTTAATTGAATTTACAGCCTTTAGATTTGACTGGTTTATCATGTAACCAAAGTTTAATGAATTCCTTTCAGCACTCATGTGGATGACTCAACACTTTTCCTTATTTATGGTTGGTTGCCAATTTTTGCATAATACAGACATCTTTTCTAAATCGTTTCACAATTTGTTTTGATCTTCTGAGACTTTATCTTCTGAGACTTTACTAGTCAATAAATGACAGCATCATCTGCAAACAACCTAAGACCATTGCTCAGATTGTCTCCTAAATTGTTTATAAAGATAAGGAACAGCAAGGGGCCTATAACACTACCATGGGGAATGCCAGAAGTCACTTCACTTTTACTCGATGACTTTCCATCAGTTTCTTCAAACTGAGGCCTCTCTGATGGGAAATCTTGAATCCTGTCAAATAACTGAGTTGTTATTCCATAAGCACACAATTTTGCTACAGTATGATTGACTGTGTCAATAGATCATTCTCTTCGAGGTAATTCATAATGTTTGAACACAATATATGTTCCAAAATCCTGTTGCATATCAATGTTAATGATATGGTCCTGTAATTTAGTGGATTACTCCTACTACCTTTCTTGAATATTGGTGTGAACTGTGCAACTTTCCAGTCTTAGGGTATGGATCTTTCGTCAAACGAAAGTTTGTATATGATTGTTAAGTATTGTATCAGCATACTCTGAAAGGAAACTAACTGGTATACAGTCTGGACCAGAAGACTTGCTTTTGTAAACTGATTTAAGTTGCTTCACTACTCCGAAGATATCTGCTTCTACATTGCTCATGTTGGCAGCTGTTCTTGATTCGAATTCTGGAATATTTACTTCATCTTGTTTGGTGAAGGAATTTCAGCAGGCTGTGTTTAGTAGCTGTTGTCAATAGTATTTCCATCGCTATTGTGCAGACAAGGCATTGAATGTGTCTTGCCACCTACGTTCTTCACATATGACCAGAATCTTTCTGGATTTTCTGCCTGGTATCGAGACAAAGTTTCATTGCAGGAACTATTATAAGCATTTTGCCTTGAACGTGATGCTAAATTTCAAGCTTCTGTAAAAGATCGCCAATCATGGAGATTTTGCATCCATATCAATTTGACATGCCTTTTTCATTGTTTCTGCAACAGTCTTCTGACGCATTTTGTGTACCAAGGAGGATCAACTCCATTATTTGTCAATTTATTTGGTATAAATCTCTCAACTGCTGCCAATACTATTTCTTTGAATTCAAGCCACATCTGGTCTACACTTACATTGTTAATTTGGAAGGAGTGGAGATTGTATTTCAGGAAGGCTTCAAGTGAATTTTTATCTGCTTTTTTTTTAAATAGGTATATTTTTTGTTTATTTTTGGGTGATTTGGGGATTACAATATTCAGTCCCAGTATGACAACCCTGTGTTCACTAATCCCTGTATCCGTTTTGATGCTTGTTATTAGCTCAGGATTATTTGTTGCTAAAAGGTCAAGTGTGTTTTCACAACCGTTTACTATTTGCATGGGCTCATGAATTGACTGCTCAAAATAATTTTCAGAGAATGCATGTAGTACAATTCTGGATGATGTTTTATGCATACATTCAGATTTAAATATGTATTTGTGCCAACATATCATGGGTAAATTAAAATCACCACCAACTATTATAGTATGAGTCGGGTATGTGTTTGAAATGAAACTCAAATTTTCTTTGAACACGAAAGTGTGACTGCTCCTTTTTGTTACACCTTATATGTGGGAACTCAACATGAATCTGTGGTAAGAATGGGATTATGAAAAGGAAAGTTACTACTCACCATATAACGGAAATGCTGAGTTGCAGATAGGCACAACAAAAAAGACTGTCACATTGTGATAAGAACGGGCTTCTCTATTGGACAGAGAGGTGCCATTATGGCAGAATTGGAGATTTTATAGAAATTCCACTGTTCTTCCAATATTTCATTGACGTGGTGACAAATATTAGTTATGTATTCAGATGATAATGATTATCTCTATTCTTGTATAACCTGAAGAAAAGTTAATGACTAGCTAATAAGATCTGGTCATAACTGCGAAGAATGATAACTTTCAGACACACAAAAATGGGAATAATTTTAATTCACTACACAGAATAAACTGAGTGGGAATTTGTCCAAGTCATACCTGCATTTGTGTAGGACACAAAATACGTAATGTGAGCAAAAATATCTTGGAAGATCACAGAAAATACAGTGTGCAACAGGCTCTGTTTGAGTGGTAAACAGAGACATAATCCCAACAACAGATATATTTTAAGATAAAATGAAACAACAAAGAAAAGTGGATGATTAAACAGTGTCAGTCAACATTGGTATGGTATTGTGA
Organism: Schistocerca piceifrons; assembly: GCF_021461385.2. Taxonomy (NCBI): domain Eukaryota; kingdom Metazoa; phylum Arthropoda; class Insecta; order Orthoptera; family Acrididae; genus Schistocerca; species Schistocerca piceifrons. Next base: position 89,415,192 of record NC_060141.1, read on the forward strand.
CTTTCTATGAAAGAACTGATCAGCATCTCCAGAAGAAATCCTCAAACACCACAGAAGTGAGTGAGCTCAAATGGGACTTATTTGTAGATTGCCACAAGCTCAGGCTTTAAATCACAGACTTTATGGGCTTAAGAAGATAATTGATGTGGATCATTGAATTCCAAAATGTTCTTCAAAAACCAATCATCAGATGTCCTCATCCATAGTAGAGGAATCCCATTCAAACTCATTACAGTGACAAAATGTTCCATTGAATCTACAGGACATGGTTTTCATGGTTCTTTCACTTTCTATATATTGCTCACTGAATGTTAGATGCTACTTAGGGTTGCCTAAACAGTGCCATCATTGATCTTTGGGACAAAGGAAGGAAGTGTCAGGGAATGCTGAGTCATGACATATGGTGTAGCATCCAAGATGGGAATGTAGGCATCTGGCAGATTTCTGGAAAACCTTATTTACCTGAATGTGTAGTGATAATGATGAAGAGATGGAGACTGGATTGTGTGAGGGTCTCCGTGTGGCTATTTTTTTTCCTTCATATTTAGACTGAACTCACTAATTTTACTTGATGGTGAAATGACTCGGAGGACCATTAAAACATTTTAGACAACACCATGCTCTTCTCAATGTGACAAATGTTCTGATTGCAATCTTTGCTGTATTTTCATAATAAGGCCCCTCTATGCAAAGTAACAACCATTTCATTATGATTTGAGGTGAACCATGTGAATCTGCAACCGGAGAATTAGTTGCATTGGCCAATACAAAAACCTAGTAACAAATATTCAGCATGAAACAAAAAGAGAAAAACATTCTGTCTTCAAAGATGAGTATTCTGGGAAACCAGTAAAGACTAAATGTAGCAGTAGTACGTGGCATTACCAATTTGTTTTGGAGCCTCTTCAGTCTCCTGGATTATCACCTTCATAAATCATCTTCTTATAACTGTTTTGTGTTATAGGCAGTTATTAAATAAAAGTACACAGCACTATCGAATGTACTTTTTCATTCTCTTAAAATTTAGTGATACTAAACTCACAATGATCAGCTTGCTTGTATTTTGTCAGTTTCATAACAGAGATCGGTAAGCTGCATGGATAATAAGTGGTTTCACAAATGCAAAAACTAATGTAATAATTCATCTTGCTGCTCAACCATGACTTAGAGATTTAAGTGTTGTCTACCTTGCATGGACTCTGACATGAATGTTTGCATAATGAGTGACAAATGAGGACTGACTGACAAGGAAAATTACATAACGATTGCTGAATACAGGTAGCCTATGACTTTGTGCATGACATCTATACAGGACGTGTTCAAAATTCCTATTACAAGCTTCTGGGGTTGTGGAGGAGAATTGGTAGATAAAGTCTTGATAAGGAACCCATATCTGGAAATGTACCATTTGGATACAATTGAATTGAAGGACAAATGACCTACTCTTATACTCAGTATTGTTCTAAGTGAAAACAAAAACACAGTCTGGTATGGTGCAATGAGGGGATTTGTACAATAAAGAACTTTGACAGGAAAGAACAAAAGCATCAGATATCGAACGTCACCTGCAGAACAAGGAATCATTTCAGTTACTGGGCAAAAGTAGAATTGAGCATGCCCATTCTGAAGCCGCTTGTCTGGCAGCAATGAAATACAATGGACAAGCTGCATCCAACAGGAGAGTATTGGCACATCTTATTCAGGCAATTCTATTTCTTTGTAAACAAGAACCAGCCTTTTGTGGCCATCAGGAAGATAAATCCTCCAGCAAAAAAGTAACTATCTGGAATTGTTGGATTTACTAACTCAAAGAGAGAAGTTAATCTGAGACCATCTGACATCATCTTCAACCTTTAAAGGAACTTCTCCAGATATACAGAATGATGTAATAGAAATGATAATTCTGGCAGTTAATGAGAAAATAAAAGCTGAAATTCAGAACTGCAATTTCATTTCAATTCAAGCTGATGAAACATTATACGTGTCATGCAAGAGTGAAATGAGTATAATATTCAGATACTGTATTGCAGACAAAATTGAGGAAAGATTCGTTGGATTTTACGATGTTTCTGCAGATAAAACTGCTGAAGGTTTGTCAAATATTATTCGTGCAGTATTGAAAGAATGGAATGTGAAAGGAAAAGTGGTTAGTCAAACATATGATGGTGTTATAGTAATGGTGGGCAGAGAAAGAGGACTACAACTATTGGTGAAGCAGTTCTGTCTCTATGCACTCTTTATTCATTGTTATGCATGCCAACTTAATTTGGTACTGTTACATGCCTCCAAAATCATACGACAAGTACACATGTTTGTAAGTGATCGTACTGCATTCTATTTGTTTTTCAGCAAATCATCATAATGAACTGAATTGCTAACTGAGAAAGGATTTAAAATGCCACATGCAAGCAATACTCGCTGGAACTTTCGTTCCAGGGCAGTTTCAATAATATCTTGTCATTTCTCAGAGCTATATAGTGTTTTTAATTATATAATTGATGATACAGACTCTCAGTGGGACACAGAATCTTTGAGCTGTCTTGTGGGAATGAAACGACAGATGGATGATCCTACGTTTGTGTAGTTGCTTTCCTTCTACCGAGCATGCCTTGTTTATGTTGATCATCTCTTTAATGTTCTTCAGTCAAAAGCTGTCAGTATAACTGCTTTCCATGACAAAATAAGAACTGTTTTGAGAAACTTTCGACAATTAAGAAGGGAAACATTTGTTTGTGAATGCATTAAATGCACCTTGTTTGAACAGCAACTTAATCATTCTGTGACAGTCAAAAGACATCTCTGAGGGCACTAACTTATGAGATACTGGATTTGCAAATTATTCAGATGGAAAGAAGATTTAAAGACTTTCCCCAAATTCAGTTTGTTGCACTTTTGAATGAAAAATGTTTCCCAAACTATCAAAAAGAATTCCCAAAGTTGAAACTGCTTCAGTTACTAGAACAGTACCCTTTTTTTGAACAAGAACAACTTGAAAATGAACTGTGTAACATATACATTGATGATAAAAAACACTTATCTCAAAGGATCCTCTTAAAGTACATTGTCACAATGATTTAGACTCTGTTTATGAAGAAACACTGAAGTTCCTGTGTTTGGCTTTGACCCTACCTGCAACTACAGCAGGCAGTGAACAAAGCATGAGTACTCTTAAATGAGTGAAGAATTATTTATGAAATTCAATGTCCAACACCCGGCTGTTGTGAGCACGTTAGCAAAAGAAAAGACACTACTTGGAGACTATCCATTGATCAGATCTTTGTAGACCAAGTTATAGACTTATTTGTGGAAAGAAAAGACAGTCACATTGCACTTGTGTACGAGAAAATACAAGTGCTTCTTCTCTTGCGTTGTTGTTGATCTTCTTGTTTTGTATGATGCATTTTGTTTCATTTGTTTAAATTAATTTTTATTGTATTATTTTGCTTCCCTTTAATAACTGCAGAGTCTCACCAACATTTACATCCATACTATGCCACTGATGTTTAGTGTAAAATGTACTGAAATCATCTGATAACACCAAAGGAATTGAATGAGGGAGGGAACAGGGTAACACACATTACATTTAGTAATGTCAATAGATATGTATATGGTCAGATCTCAGACAATGGAAAATCCAGGATGGAATGTAACAGTATTAGAGAAGGAAAGTTGCCACTCACCATATAGCGGGGATGCTGAGTTGTGATAGGCACAACAAAAAGATTCACACAATTATAGCTTTCAGCCATTAAGGCCTTTGTCAGCAATACACAACATACACACACTCATGCAAATGCAACTTGCACACACGTCTGCAGTCTTAGATAACTGAAACCGCACTCACATATTGTTACATTGTCAGATCTCAAAGTAATTAACACAAACAAGTTTATGATGCAGCCATGCCAAAATGCCTGCACTTTGCAATCTGTGTTCAAAGTCTTCTAAAGCTTGTGAAATGTATTTAGAATCAACTGGAAAATCCAAGTCCAACACAATGGATTTCTATTCAAGAACTACTCCCAGTCAAGGATATTGTAAATGAAGCATTAATGAAGTTCAGATTAGCAAGTTTTAATGAAATTGAACTACAGTTTCTTAATGAATACATAAACTGTTCAAAACCTGTCGCTGATGGCATCAGAAGTTTAAAAAGGGACAAAGATACAAACTATGGCTATCTTCTGCCTGAACTAATGAGAATGCAAAGAATGCTAAGCAACTTGCAAATGTGTACTGTGGTGTGCTGATAGAAGTTATTAAAGATTCTATAAATTAGAGGAACCAAAAGCTAAAGGTGGCATATTAGCATCCATACCTCATCCCTTTTTTCAAATAGAAATAGATATTGAAGGCTAGTAGAAAATACATTAAAGAGCTGTTTATTTCAGAAATGTGGGAGATGAAACAAGAAAACGAATATGGCAAGAACTTGCAACATTCTAATAAAAAAAAGGTTGAATCTTATTATATGTGTGTTGATGACTCTGATTATTCTGTAGCCAGTAATTGTGTGAACACTACATTTAGTCTGTAAACACAACAATATTTAAAAGATAAAGACAGTTGTTTAGATTCCCTGGACAGACATCCAGCTGTAAAAAGTGTTTTTCCTGTGTTTGTCATGTTCAGCTCCTGTTGTATGACTATTTCACTTTGATAAAATCAAACAATGGAAAATCTAAGATGAAATGTAACAATATAATGAAAAAGATAGTTGTTACCCCCCATATAGTGGAGATGCTAAATCACAGAAAGGCACAAAAAAAGACTGTTGGACAGTTATCATTTGGCCAACAAGGCCTTTGTCAAAAATAGACAATGTACACACACGCACACATTCATGTAAACTCAACTCGACTGCAGTCTGTGGCAGCTGGAGGCAGACTCCTTTGGTGAAATAAGAATGTGACCACATGGGTGAAACGTGAAAGGTGAAATATTTGAACAATTATTGGTCAATGAGATAAATGGCATGTAACATAAATTCAGTAACTAGGGATATTTTATTTAAATAAAAGTGTTTTGAAAATATGTAGTTTACATTTTGTATTTCAGTACATTTATTTGAAAACATTTTGTATTTACATTTGCAATAGAAAAAATAAGTAAGTATTTGTATTTTGAATTTAAATACTATTAACAAACTAATTTGCAGATCTCTGATGGTGTCATAATTACAACAGAGATTGATGACACTGTGCTTTTCTTAATTTGTGTTCGTAATGTGAATCAAAAGATTTGGGAGTTATGCAGTCTTCAGACTTATTTTATATTCAAATGTTAGATTTCTGGACATGGATTTCTTATCAAACTTTGTCTACTAAGTCCCCTCTACAGCAGCTAAAATCATGCAATAGAAGTTCTGAAGCACTCTCTAGAAAGACGTGCAAAGTACAGAAGTTATAAACTGTTAAAAGCACTAAGCTAACGTATTTTAGATGTTAATATAAGACACAGTAAAGATAAAAAAGTAGAGAGTTAAGTTACCTTGATTAACTATGAGCTGTACAATCATTAAATACTATTTTATGATATACAATTTTTAATGTGTATGGGAATTTGCAAAGCTCACATACGGTAACTTTCATTTGCTTGTAAGTAATACTTCAGTTATTTTGTGTGTGGAAAATCCTGAATTTTGGTGAGTTGCTTCAGAGACAGTATCGCCTCTTTAGTGTTCTGTAAGTGTCCAGGTAGTACAAGAAAATAATTGCTTCAAAAAGAGGATAATTTTTTTTTCATACACTGCTGTATGAATCATTGTTTAAACATATGCTATTTCACAAATGGACAGGTTACCTGAATTTAAAATTAACGATGTTATTAAATTGGCATTGTCAGGGATTCTGAATATCATTGTGTCTTTCTTCTACTAACTCTGTAGTATAATTTAACTAGATAGATAAAAAATCTACTCACCAAGCAGTAGCAGAACACACACATAAAAGATGGTTGTAATTGGCAAGCTTTCGGAACCAGTGGCTCCTTCTTCAGGCAGAAGGGTTGAAGGGGAAGGAAGAGGGGTGAAGGACAAAGGCTGGAGAGGTCTAGGAAAAGGGGTAGACTTCAGGACAGTCACCCAGAAGTGTGGGTCAGGGGAGACTTACCAAATGGGTTGAGAAGTCTCTCCTTCTCATCCCGTGTGGTAACCCTCCCATGGCCCACATTTCTGGGTGACTTTCCTGAAAGCTACCCCTTTTCCTAGACCCCTCCAGTCATTTTCCTTCACCCCTCCTCTTTCCCCTTCAAGCTTTCTACCTGAGGAGGGAGCCACTGGCTCTGAAAGCTTGCCCATTACAACCATTGTTTATGTATGTGCTCTGCCACCGCTTGATGAGTAGGTTTTTTATCTATCCAATTAAATTATTTTGTCAATAATTGAGTGTTTTCATTGTAACAACTCTGTAGTATGCAGCATGAAATAACAATATTCATTCTGTTCTTGTAGCTCTGGCACAGGGAATTATAACTTCAGTTCTGTGGTTGGTGATGGAGAGGAAGGAGGTGGTGAACTGCTGCTAGGGGGCCTTAGCAAATTCACTCGCTACTCTGTAGTTGTTCAAGCTTTCAACCAAGTTGGTTCAGGACCCCTTTCTGAGCCTGTCACAGCACAGACTATGGAGGATGGTAACATTGGCTCTTTTGTAATTAATTTTGCAGATTCTTGACATAGTTCTTTGAGCTGAATTTACTGCTTTGTATCAAATGCATGATATTTTTCTTCAGTGATAAGTTTAGATGTACTGCATGATGAAAAGACCTTCACAACTTGAGGTAGACACTAAGAGAGTAGTTTGAATATAAAACTAGTTTTAGTTTGCAATTTAACTTGTAAAAAAGGAGTTTGCTTTGCTGCATTGCAATGTTAATAATCACCGGCTGCTTCTGGTGACATGGCGACAGTGTTTCCTGAGCAGCCAAATTACATCAAAATATCTTTCTAATGTCCTTTTACTGTTCTTTTATGTAGGTCATTAACATTATGTCTTTCTTCTTCTAACTGTCTAATATGCAACATGAAATAACAGTATTTATTTTCCTCTTGCATCTGTGGCACAGTGAATTATAACTTCAGTTGGAACGATGAAAATATTTTTCTTACAGTAATTTTATTTCCATTTAATTCCAGTGGTCTGCCAGAATATGTTCATGACTGCTACTGTTTCTGTTTCAAATGATAACAGAAGCACATTTTTCATAGTACCAAATAATTTCATGACAGGCAGGAAATTCAAGTTGCTCTCTTTCTCTTACACAGTGTTCTGTCCTTGAGTGCTGGCCAGGATGGCCAAGCGGTTCTAGGCGCTTCAGTCTGGAACCACGCGACCGCTACAGTCGCAGGTTCGAATCCTGCCTCGGACATGGATGTGTATGATGTCCTTAGGTTAGTTAGGCTTCAGTAGTTCTAAGTTCTAGGGGACTGATGACCTCAGATGTTAAGTCCCATAGTGCTCAGAGCCATTTTTTTTGTCCTTGAGTACTTGAGTGATCTTAACAGTCTTTCCAACAGCATCCTATTACTGTTATGGTTTTCCTATACCATTGAGGAAGAATTTACAACAACCAGTTACTAGCTATATGTGGATATTTGTTTTATTAGGTTACTAAAATAAAGTTGAAAACCTAAGTAGTGTCTGGATGCTGCAAATCCTTCATTATTAATGTTTGTTACAGTCATGGTATTCATTCACTGAGAGAAAACCATATTTTATCATGGTATTTTGAGCTCTGTAGAAGCTATCCTGCAAAATCAGCCAGGCTAGCATGAAGGTTGTCTCAAAGGATAGTATAGATAGAGCCTAAGTTGGTTCCTTAATGAAGACTTTCTCTTGAAAGTAGATTATCTTTACAGGCACACAACTCTGCCAGGAAAGCATCTGTGGAATTTGCAATAGAAGAAGGAGGCAGTGTTAAACTGAAGATATTTCTCAAACAGAAAGCCTTCCTCCACGATAGCCAGTATAGATTTAGGAAAGATTAGTCATACAAAATCCAATTAAGGTTCTTTTCACATGGAACCTTGAAAGCCATGAGTTAACTCACTCAGAAAACTGCAGTGTTCTGTGACTTCTGAAAAGTCACAGATTATTATCAGAACTTGTGTCTGCATTGGGGATTTCTTCATAGAGAGGACGCAGCAAATTATCTTGAATTGAAACTCACTGATAGATGTGGAAGTAAGGTCAGGATCCTTGCTGTCGTGTTTTACTTGGCAGGCACTATCAATAGTAACCTCAGACATTTTGCAGATAATGCAGTTATAGATAATGAAGTACTGCCTCAAGAAAAGGCTGCATAGATGTCCAGTAAGATCTTGACAAGGCTTCAGAGTTGTCCAAGCTATCTTTAAATGTTCAGAAATGTAAAATTATGGACTTCACAAAATGCAGAAAATACACAGTAATATTTTATGACAATAATATCAGTGAGTCACAGTAGGTATCAGTCAACTCCTTCAGATATCAGGTTGTAACTATTTGTGGAGATGTGACATGGAATACTCACATATTCTCAGTTGTAGGTAAATCAGGTGGCAGAAATTTGATTCATTGGTAGGATGCTGGGAAAATGCAATCAGTCTACAAAGGGGATTGCTTACAGAGCACTCAGATATTGCTGAAGCATGTGGGAACCTGTATCAAGTATGATTGGCAGTGTATATTGAACATATACAAATAACATATTTAAAAACAAAGATGATGTGACTTACCATATGAAAGCACTGGCAGGTCGATAGAAACACAAACAGACACATACATACATACAAAATTCAAGCTTTCGCAACAAACTGTTGCCTCATCAGGAAAGAGGGAAGGAGAGGGAAAGATGAAAGGAAGTGGGTTTTAAGGGAGAGGGTAAGGAGTCATTCCAATCCCGGGATCGGAAAGACTTACTTTAGGGGGAAAAAAGGACGGGTATATACTCGCACACACACACATATCCGTCCACACATATACAGACACAAGCAGACATTTAAAGCGTTTGGGCAGAGATGTCAGTCGAGGCGGAAGTGCAGAGGCAAAGATGATGTTGAATGACAGGTGAGGTATGAGTGGCGGCAACTTGAAATTAACGGAGATTGAGGCCTGGTGGGTAACGGGAAGAGAGGATATATTGAAGAGCAAGTTCCCATCTCCGGAGTTCGGATAGGTTGGTGTTGGTGGGAAGTATCCAGATAACCCGGACGGTGTAACACTGTGCCAAGATGTGCTGGCCGTGCACCAAGGCATGTTTAGCCACAGGGTGATCCTCATTACCAACAAACACTGTCTGCCTGTGTCCATTCATGCGAATGGACAGTTTGTTGCTGGTCATTCCCACATAGAATGCATCACAGTGTAGGCAGGTCAGTTGGTAAATCACGTGGGTGCTTTCACATGTGGCTCTGCCTTTGATCGTGTACACCTTCCGGGTTACAGGACTGGAGTAGGTGGTGGTGGGAGGGTGCATGGGACAGGTTTTACACCGGGGGCAGTTACAAGGATAGGAGCCAGAGGGTAGGGAAGGTTGGTTGGGGATTTCATAGGGATGAACTAACAGGTTACGGAGGTTAGGTGGACGGCGGAAAGACACTCTTGGTGGAGTGGGGAGGATTTCATGAAGGATGGATCTCATTTCAGGGCAGGATTTGAGGAAGTCGTATCCCTGCTGGAGAGCCACATTCAGAGTCTGGTCCAATCCCGGAAAGTATCCTGTCACAAGTGGGGCACTTTTGTGGTTCTTCTGTGGGGGATTCTGGGTTTGAGGGGATGAGGAAGTGGCTCTGGTTATTTGCTTCTGTACCAGGTCGGGAGGGTAGTTGCAGGATGTGAAAGCTGTTGTCAGGTTGTTGGTGTAATGGTTCAGGGATTCCGGACTGGAGCAGATTCGTTTGCCACGAAGACCTAGGCTGTGGGGGAGGGACCATTTGATGTGGAATGGGTGGCAGCTGTCATAATGGAGGTACTGTTGCTTGTTGGTGGGTTTGATGTGGACGGACGTGTGAAGCTGGCCATTGGACAGGTGGAGGTCAACGTCAAGGAAAGTGGCATGGGATTTGGAGTAGGACCAGGTGAATCTGATGGAAACAAAGGAGTTGAGGTTGGAGAGGAAATTCTGGAGTTCTTCACTGTGAGTCCAGATCATGAAGATGTCATCAATAAATCTGTACCAAACTTTGGGTTGGCAGGCCTGGGTAACCAAGAAGGCTTCCTCTAAGCGACCCATGAATAGGTTGGCGTAAGAGGGGGCCATCCTGGTACCCATGGCTGTTCCCTTTAATTGTTGGTATGTCTGGCCTTCAAAAGTGAAGAAGTTGTGGGTCAGGATGAAGCTGGCTAAGGTGATGAGGAAAGAGGTTTTAGGTAGGGTGGCAGGTGATCGGCGTGAAAGGAAATGCTCCATCGCAGCGAGGCCCTGGACGTGCGGAATATTTGTGTATAAGGAAGTGGCATCAATTGTTACAAGGATGGTTTCCGGGGGTAACACATTGGGTAAGGATTCCAGGCGTTCGATTAAGTGGTTGGTGTCTTTGATGAAGGATGGGAGACTGCATGTAATGGATTGAAGGTGTTGATCTACGTAGGCAGAGATACGTTCTGTGGGGGCTTGGTAACCAGCTACAATGGGGCGGCCGGGATGATTGGGTTTGTGGATTTTAGGAAGAAGGTAGAAGATAACTTCTATCCTTAATAAAAGTCCTTAATCTTTCTTTTCCCTCATCCACACAGGCTGTTCATAGCATCCTCCTACAGGCCAACCGTAAATTAGAACAGCATGCCACCCTCCACCTCAAAAAACTATCCAATCTCCTGGTTTCCCACCTCCGGAAGGGCAACTCACTCACCCTTCACAACCTTTCCAGCAAACCTCAACCTCCTCTCATTACACACAAACCCAGTCTCTCCCATCTACTCAATCTCCCACTTCCAGCTCCACTCCCTCCAAAACCTCAAAATTCCAATCAACACAATCTGGAACCACAACACCCTAATTCAGTAGTTAACCTCTCCTCCAAACCTCTCTCCCAATCCGAAACCTCTGTCCTATCCAAAGGCCTCACCTTCAGCCCCACTCCCAGATTCAACCAAACAGCCCTCGTCAAAGATTTACTGTCCTACACTCGTACTCTCTGCTGGAAATATCACTTTGCCACGAAGAAAAATGATCCTAATCCTACTCCTAATGATCCAACTCCCCAAGACACCATCCAAATTGAACCCTGCCTGGAACAGTTCCGTCCTCCGTCGCAGCGGGACCCACCTCCTCTTCCTCAAAATCACCCTCTCCAAACCTTCCAGGAATTTCTGACATCCAGCCTTGCATCTCAATCCTTCTTAAAAAACCTTAATCCTACTCCCAACATCACCACTGCTGAAGCCCAGGCTATCCGTGATCTGAAGGCTGACCAATCCATCGTCATTCTTCCGGCGGACAGGGGTTCCACGACCGTGGTACTTGATCGTCAGGAGTATGTGGCTGAGGGACTGCGTCAGCTTTCAGACAACACCACATACAAAGTTTGCCAAGGTAACCCCATTCCCGATGTCCAGGCGGAGCTTCAAGGAATCCTCAGAACCTTAGGCCCCCTGCAAAACCTTTCACCTGACTCCATCAACCTCCTGACCCCACCGGACCCCACACCCCTACCTTCTACCTTCTTCCTAAAATCCACAAACCCAATCATCCCGGCCGCCCCATTGTAGCTGGTTACCAAGCCCCCACAGAACGTATCTCTGCCTACGTAGATCAACACCTTCAATCCATTACATGCAGTCTCCCATCCTTCATCAAAGACACCAACCACTTAATCGAACGCCTGGAATCCTTACCCAATGTGTTACCCCCGGAAACCATCCTTGTAACCATTGATGCCACTTCCTTATACACAAATATTCCGCACGTCCAGGGCCTCGCTGCGATGGAGCATTTCCTTTCACGCCGATCACCTGCCACCCTACCTAAAACCTCTTTCCTCATCACCTTAGCCAGCTTCATCCTGACCCACAACTTCTTCACTTTTGAAGGCCAGACATACCAACAATTAAAGGGAACAGCCATGGGTACCAGGATGGCCCCTCGTACGCCAACCTATTCATGGGTCACTTAGAGGAAGCCTTCTTGGTTACCCAGGCCTGCCAACCCAAAGTTTGGTACAGATTTATTGATGACATCTTCATGATCTGGACTCACAGTGTAGAAGAACTCCAGAATTTCCTCTCCAACCTCAACTCCTTTGTTTCCATCAGATTCACCTGGTCCTACTCCAAATCCCATGCCACTTTCCTTGACGTTGACCTCCACCTGTCCAATGGCCAGCTTCACACGTCCGTCCACATCAAACCCACCAACAAGCAACAGTACCTCCATTATGACAGCTGCCAGTCCGGAATCCCTGAACCATTACACCAACAACCTGACAACAGCTTTCACATCCCGCAACTACCCTCCCGACCTGGTACAGAAGCAAATAACCAGAGCCACTTCCTCATCCCCTCAAACCCAGAATCCCCCACAGAAGAACCACAAAAGTGCCCCACTTGTGACAGGATACTTTCCGGGACTGGACCAGACTCTGAATGTGGCTCTCCAGCAGGGATACGACTTCCTCAAATCCTGCCCTGAAATGAGATCCATCCTTCATGAAATCCTCCCCACTCCACCAAGAGTGTCTTTCCACCGTCCACCTAACCTTTGTAACCTGTTAGTTCATCCCTATGAAATCCCCAAACCACCTTCCCTACCTTCTGCCTCCTATCCTTGTAACCGCCCCCGGTGTAAAACCTGTCCCATGCACCCTCCCACCACCACCTACTCCAGTCCTGTAACCCGGAAGGTGTACACGATCAAAGGCAGAGCCACATGTGAAAGCACCCACGTGATTTACCAACTGACCTGCCTACACTGTGATGCATTCTATGTGGGAATGACCAGCAACAAACTGTCCATTTGCATGAATGGACACAGGCAGACAGTGTTTGTTGGTAATGAGGATCACCCTGTGGCTAAACATGCCTTGGTGCACGGCCAGCACATCTTGGCACAGTGTTATACCATCTGGGTTATCTGGATACTTCCCACCAACACCAACCTATCCGAACTCCGGAGATGGGAACTTGCTCTTCAATATATCCTCTCTTTCCGTTACCCACCATGCTCAATCTCCGCTAATTTCAAGTTGCCGCCACTCATACCTCACCTGTCATTCAACATCATCTTTGCCTCTGCACTTCCGCCTTGACTGACATCTCTGCCCAAACGCTTTGTCTTTAAATGTCTGCTTGTGTCAGTATATGTGTGGATGGATATGTGTGTGTGTGCGAGTGTATACCCGTCCTTTTTTCCCCCTAAGGTAAGTCTTTCTGCTCCCGGGATTGGAATGACTCCTTACCCTCTCCCTTAAAACCCACTTCCTTTCATCTTTCCCTCTCCTTCCCTCTTTCCTGATGAGGCAACAGTTTGTTGCGAAAGATTGAGTTTTGTGTGTATGTATGTGTCTGTTTGTGTTTCTATCGACCTGCCAGCACTTTCGTATGGTAAGTCACATCATCTTTGATTTTAAATATATTTTTCCCGTGTGGAATGTTTCCCTCTATTATATTGATATACAAATAACAGTAATACAGAGATAAGAGGTTGGTTGATTTATGGAAGAGTGTCAAGGAAAGACTGAAAAACCTGAAATGGCAGACACTGGAAGATCTACACTAATGATCCCATGAAAGTATAATAACTTTGTTTCAAGATCCAGCAATCTACATCTACATTCCATACTCTGCAAACTTTTGTATGCTGCATGTTGGAGGGTATCTTGTACAGGTAGTAGTCATTTCCTCTCCTAGTCCACTCACAAATAAATGGAGGAAAAATGATTCTAAAAGCCTCTGTGTGAGCCCTAATTTCTTGCATCTTATCTTCATAGTCCTTATGCAAAATGTACATTGATGGCAGTATAATCATAGTGCAGTCAGCCTCAAATCCCAGTTGTCTAAATTTGTGCAATAGTGCATTGTGGTAGGAGCATCATTTCCCTCCAGGGATTCTCATTTGAGTTCAAAAAACATCTCCATAAAACCTATGTGTTGACTGAACCTACCATAACAAATCTAGCAGCCTACCTTTGTATGCCTTTAATTTGACCTGATTCGGATCCCAAACTCTTGGACAGTACTCAAAAGTGTTTGCACTAGCATTCTATATGCCATTTCCTTTATGGATGTGTTACACTTTCCCAACATTCTCCCAATAAAATGAAGTTGAGCTTCACCTTCCCTACTACCTACCTGATGTGCTCATTCCATTTCACGTCACTTTGAAATGGTATGCGTAGATATTTAATTGAAGTGACTGTGTCAAGTTGCATTCCACTAGTGCTGTATTCGAATTTGACAAGACTGTTTTTCCTATGCATTTGCATTAACTTACATTTTGTACATTTAGAGCAAACTGTCATTCATCACACCAACTAAAAATTTCGCCTAAGTCTTCTTGTATATTCCTACAGTCCCTCAACGATGACTTCTTTCCATGCACCACATTGTCATCAGCTAACAGCAGTAAATTTCTGCTCACCCTGTTCATCAGGTCATTGATGAACACTTGCTATCGAGAACTGCATACTGGGTTCTATCACTTAAAAAAATCTCCATGCCTCTCAGATATCTAGCAATCTAATCCACATGCTCAGACATCCATCAGCAATCTGCAGTGGGGCATCATGTCAAAGACTTTCTGGAAATCTAGGATGTGGAATCTCCCTGTGTCCCTCCATCCATCACTCGTTGGATATCATGTGAGAAAATGACAAGTTCAATTTCACATGAGTGATGCTTCTTAAATTGATGCTGATTTGTGGACAGAAGTTTTTCTGTCTCAAGGAAATTTATTATATTAGAACTCAGAATGTGTTCTAGAATTCTGCAGCAAACTGATGATAAGGATATGGGTCTGTAATTATGTGGCTCAATTCTTTTACTTGTCTTATGTACAGGAGTCGCCTATGCTTTTTTTCCAGTTGCTTGGGACATTTTGGTGAGTGAGAGATACATGATAAACACAGACTAAGAGAGTACTTTCTGTGAAACCAAACTGGGATTCCATCTTGACATAATGACTTATTTGTTTTCAACTCTTTCAGCTGCTCTCTATGCCATGGATGCCAGTTTCTATGTCCTCCTTGTGAGTGTCTTTTGGCAGTCAGATGACAGTATGTTCATACAATCCACTTGCTTGAATGATTACTTAAATGTGAAATTTAAATTTTCAGCTTTCCTTTTGCTGACTTCTACTGGCACACCAGTCTGGTTGATGGGTGACAGGATAGAAGCCTTTGATATTCTCAGTGGTCTTGTGCATGACCAGCATTTTCGCAGGTTCTTGGCAAGTTCTTTTTCAAAGATATGATGGTGGAAGTAGTTGTATGCTTCACACATTGTTCTTCTTATGGTCGCATGAATTTCTACTACCTTTTGTTTGTCAACATTTCTGCATTTTTTTTAAACCAAGAGTGCAACAATCTCTTTTTCCTCAACAGTTTCCAAATTTGGTTATTAACCCATAGAGGTTCCTTTTCATCCTTAATCCACTTACTTGTCACATACATCTCCAGAGCATGATTTACCACCAGTTTAAACTTTGGCCATAATACCTCTACATCCGTCATACTGGAACTAATTGAAGTCCATTCATTGCTTAAGTGGGATGATAGCAACTGCTTGTCTGCTTTTTTCTAGCAAAAATATTCTTCTAGCATTCTTGATGGATTTCATCACTATGATGACATGATCACTGCAATCCCTGTTTCTATACTGACACTGCCGATAAGGTCAAGCCTGTTTGTAGCTACAAGGTCTAAAATATTTCCATTGTTTGTGGGTTGTCTAACTAGTTGTTCAAAACAGTTTTCGGAAAACATTTTCTAAAGTACTTTACAAGACAGTCTGTCCATACCACCTGCAGTGAACCGATATATGATCCATGTATTCTCAGGCAGTTAAAGTCACTTCCAACCAGGGGCAAATACTTATAGGAGGTGCAGACCCCCCCCCTTGTGGGGGTGCCCGCATTGCCACTCATTCTTTGAAGAAGAATCACTCTTTGTGATTAAAAAGAGACTAATGGGAGAGATTCTTCAATACAAGCAAATAAGTGTAAAAGCCCTTAATGATTGTGTTTCTGTTATGCAAGCATTGTCTGTTTGTCCTAGATCTGACTATCCTACTTTGCACATGCTGTATAAAATATTTGCTTGTCTACCTACACCTACTGCTACAAGTAGAAGGAATTTTTTCAACATTGTGGCATATAAAGTCATGGCTGAGGTTGACAATGGAGGAGGATTGACTTAATGGCTTAGCTCTGTTGAAAACTCACCCTGACATTGATTGTCCTACTGACGATGAAATTAACCAATTTGCCAGGAAGAATAGGTGCATAGAATTCATCATTTAAGTAAGAGAACCACAATTGTAACTTTTTTATATCATAAGATGGCATTGTCTTGCACATGCCTATAATCAGTTGGTAGCACAAGATATCTTTAGTGCCCTCTCCTTGAGGTTTTCCTGTATCTGCCACTGCTTTCAACTGCATGATCTGAGTGTTTCTGCAACTGGCGGGTGGCCAGTAAAAACATCCAGCAATTAACTTCATATTGCCTAGACCCATTACATGCATCCGATAACTTCATATTTCCTAGAGCTGTTACATGCATCATATAACTTCACTGACACACTCAAATACAACCACAAAAGAGAGAACATTTTTGTCAACTGCAGTCACACTTCCCATTTAATTTCTCTTTCCAATACATGTTCCATTAATTGCTAAATATTCAGAGCTTTCTACTTCAAATTTCAGCAAGCTCTCGGTCTAAAGAATAATTTAAACACAAGAAATTTCCTGGAAGGCAGTATTCAGGAGCTCTGTTATGAATACTTCAATAATTTACTTTTAAAATTTTGACAATTGAAGTGTTTACTTTCTGTATGCTCTGATTCAGCTGTCTGCATATGCCCGTCAGAGGGCATCAGTTTTCTATCCTGTGTGTGTTTTGGTGGGTACACCAAACCACAGGGAAACACACATGTTCCTATTAAGGTCACAATAGACTGAGTTCACAAAATGAATGAAGCACTAACAAGTCCAGGATACAGTGAAGTCAGCGAAGAAATACAACAGTTCCAAATCAGTAACCACTCAATATTGGAAAACAAACTGAGTCACTTTGGGTTTGCAATGGTGCAATATGAACAGCTACAAGGTACAGCAAGCAATGAGCAGCACCATAAGCCTGGGCTACTGGCTCAACAGCAAACAGACTCTAGTCGTTGGAGCCACATGATGTGCATATCTTAGAGGTGGTTCCTCTTACGATGGCAGCCCACAGTCGCTGCTTGCAACCTTGTCGAATACAAAACTGAAACTACTACGTACCTTAAAAATCGCCCATGTGCTTTCCACAAATATTCCATTACTTCAGTAGCTGCTTCCTTTGTGTAATGCATCCCTGACCTATCAAGTGGAATCCTACAGCTCTGCACACTATGACGCAGGTCCAGAAATGTGCTGCCACGACCATCAGAGAATCAACAGCGCATCTGGTTGGGACCTTCCACTCTGATGCAAACCCAATCCTGCAAATTGTTAACTCTGCTTGCATTCTTCATCACTTCCACCAACCACCATAGGAACTGAGGATGTCCTCAGAACCCAAGTGACAGGCGTCATTGTGTCAGCTTGCAGACTATTGCACCCTGCACCCTCATTAGCCAAAGGCAGGGCCTCCTCCACATCTTGAATGAGACAACCTGGCAGACACACTGAATGCACATTGAAATTCTTTCCAGCTTTGGACATTATTTCCCTAAAAGGCTCCAGAACATGCTTAATTTAGAGCTTCCAATAACTAGTAAACCCTTCCCCACCATGTGCCTAATCGGACCCTGATGAAGGAGTGGTCTCCTGTCCACTCAAAGCGAATGGGCGAGGTCAGACTGCCAGCCTCGACACTGACTCTCCGCATCAAGTGACAAACCCGCTTAACAAGCCACCACTCACCCTGCATGAGCACGAATCCCCCATGTTGGCTACACTAGAAGTTGCCTCAATAGCAGAGCCCATTGGCAAAAGAAGCAATGCCTGAGGTGTCCCATGCAATGCGCCTGTTTCTCCACTGCCTTCACATCCCAAGGTAGCAGCCTCCGGATAGCTGGCAATGGTTGTTCATGAACTGCAGCCAGCTCCTCCTGCAATTGCATGCAGCACGCACTCCATCCTCCTACTAGTAACTTGAGAATTAAACTATGAAAACAAACACAAAAGCTACATATGTGACTCACCACTCTCTTGGCACTTCACCAATGGAGGCTGGCAACTGATTAAGGAATATGCTACGAACTCCTACATCTTGCTCCCATAGGGATTGCAGAAACAAAATTAAGTTAATTATAGTATACACAGATGCATTTAAACAATTATTCTTCCCACACTCGATATGTGAATGGAATGAAAAGGAAACCTAATACATAATACAGCTGGAAGTACCGTATGCCATGCACTTCACAGTGCTTTTGAGAGTATAATTGTACATATAGAAGCAAAGTCAGATTGTACATTGTTGTTATAAATGGAAATGAGTTGTTATAACTGCCAGAGTTTGCATTTGAATGCCATTGTAAGCCTCTATAAAATAAAGTAAAAACTGACCCTTCATATCATGTACCACTCAGAAAATTTCTTCCTGTGATGTCTTGTCTTGTCCTTTTAAAATAGTAGATGATAATAAGTTAAAATTAATTATCACTACTAGGAATACAATTTCATTTAATAGAGCAAAGTTGCACTTTTAAACGTCATGCTAGTTTCATGAGCATTCACTGCCAATGTACCAATGAAAGCTTATACACCAATAAACAGTGGAAAGATCAGTGTGGTGTTATTTGCCGGGAGACCTTGATGGTTTTGCAGTTTCCCACTGGGAAGATATCATTTATTTGTGATGTATGGTTGACATGTTAGAGTCATCTCTCTGACAGGTACTTTCCCTTGCTTACCTCAACAAAATTCCATGTAAGACATTTTGATGTTTGCAAAACACTTCCAGTACGCATACAGTCCACATGCTCACTGAAGATTTTCTGTGTGATGGCTGCTGCCACACTTTTTCACAAAAACCACAAAAGTGATAGCTTGTTAATCACGTATTCTGCCAATCTTTTGTTGATTATATCATTGCATGCTCAAGTGTATGAAAGTAAAAGTATAAGGCAAGTTGAAAAAATATACTACCTGAGGATAGATGGGAGAGGTATTGCACAAGATGATTTAGCTTCTAATTTCCTTCAAATTTGCCACTACAACTCTGTGTGCGTAGCTTGGCAATTCTTCCCTCTCTTGAGATATTTACCTGCCCAGACAGCCAAGTTCATTGAAGCGTCTGCTTCCGAATGGGGTGCTATGCTATCCCTGTTTCAGATCTTCCCCACAGATTAACAACAATGGCTGGGGTGCCAGCCAGCTTGGGTATGGAGTTTAGGTGGTTTCCCACATTCCCCTAGGAGAATGCTGGTTTGGTACCCACATTCTGCCTCAAATACACACTACATAAATATTTAGAAAACTTTCTCTCACTTGCACATGGACTTTACTCTCCTTCCTGGGGAGTGAATATGAGACTGATGACCTTTGATGTTTATTCTCTTTAAACCCATAACCAGCAGCAGCTTTAGACAGTTACAAAACTCTGTTTCTGAAGTAAAGTAAAGAATTCCAGGCTACCATGTTCCTGGATCATTGATTTTGAAAAGGCCTTCATTTCTATGAAACATTAAGTGCAGTGGCAGGTGTTGCACTAGTATGGTAGGCCACAAAAGATTCTAACCAACATCAAAGACCTTTTTGATCACTACAAATGTTGTGTGACCAGCAGGGATGTCTTTTGCCACCAATACTTATTCTATTTGTCCTTGACTCAGTTATAAGAAGAGTCACAACAGGCACGAGAAGAGAAATCTGATGGGGATCCATGAATGTCCGGAGGATTTGGATTTCACAGATGACAGTCCTATTAGCTCAAATGCTAGCAGATATGAAAGTTAAATTAAATTCCAAAACAAGCTGAGATTGCTGGCCTCAAGATAAATATAGATAAAACAAAGGAAATGAGAGTAAATTCTGGGAATATGGGAAGTGCCTCTGTTTACAGGGGAGCAGCAGGTTGAGACTATCAACTCATTCTTATATCTGGGTAGTTGGTGACGGAAGATGGTAGAGCTGGAGAAAATGTAAAGAACCACATAAAAAAAGACTGCATTCAAACAGTTGTATCTGATATGGCAAAACAGAAACATCATGTACATGAAAGAGGGTGAGAAGGGAAAGTAAACAGAATTAGAAAGACCAGAGCACAAATGAGGAAATGTCAGGGACAGAGATAGTTGGTAAGTTCTGCTAGATACTCTATGCCCCCATTGCGGCCAAAGGAATTTAGTTAGTAAGTTACAGATTGCTGCTGTAATAGCCACTCTTGTTGTGTTGATACCTGTTGTCCTGTTGTCCAAAAGTGGACACGCTCAGGTATCTCAGTATGCCTGCTAGGAGTACTTCATTTGGATCTGCAACATGGCCTGTGTGATATTCTTGCTGCTACTGTGACAAACAGATTCTATGTATCCAGTGCAACCATAATCAGTATAAAAACCTGTGTGATAGGGGCTTGTGTCTGTTTATGATGCTAAGAGCAAAGTATGATAGCAAGAAGGAGATGAATGAGGATCTGGCACCTCTCAGAGTCGACCGACTCGTTATATATATATACACTCCTGGAAATGGAAAAAAAAACACATTGACACCGGTGTGTCAGATCCACCATACTTGCTCCGGACACTGCGAGAGGGCTGTACAAGCAATGATCACACGCACGGCGCAGCGGACACACCAGGAACCGCGGTGTTGGCCGTCGAATGGCGCTAGCTGTGCAGCATTTGTGCACCGCCACCGTCAGTGTCAGCCAGTTTGCCGTGGCATACGGAGCTCCATCGCAGTCTTTAACACTGGTAGCATGACGCGACAGCGTGGACGTGAACCGTATGTGCAGTTGACGGACTTTGAGTGAGGACGTATAGTGGGCATGCGGGAGGCCGGGTGGACGTACCGCCGAATTGCTCAACACGTGGGGCGTGAGGTCTCCACAGTACATCGATGTTGTCGCCAGTGGTCGGCGGAAGGTGCATGTGCCCGTCGACCTGGAACCGGACCGCAGCGACGCACGGATGCACGCCAAGACCGTAGGATCCTACGCAGTGCCGTAGGGGACCGCACCACCACTTCCCAGCAAATTAGGGACACTGTTGCTCCTGGGGTATCGGCGAGGACCATTCGCAACCGTCTCCATGAAGCTGGGCTACGGTCCCGCACACCATTAGGCCGTCTTCCGCTCACGCCCCAACATCGTGCAGCCCGCCTCCAGTGGTGTCGCGACAGGCGTGAATGGAGGGCCGAATGGAGACGTGTCGTCTTCAGCGATGAGAGTCGCTTCTGCCTTGGTGCCAATGATGGTCGTATGCGTGTTTGGCGCCGTGCAGGTGAGCGCCACAATCAGGACTGCATACGACCGAGGCACACAGGGCCAACACCCGGCATCGTGGTGTGGGGAGCAATCTCCTACACTGGCCGTACACCACTGGTGATCGTCGAGGGGACACTGAATAGTGCACGGTACATCCAAACCATCATCGAACCCATCGTTCTACCATTCCTAGACCGGCAAGGGAACTTGCTGTTCCAACAGGACAATGCACGTCCGCATGTATCCCGTGCCACCCAACGTGCTCTAGAAGGTGTAAGTCAACTACCCTGGCCAGCAAGATCTCCGGATCTGCCCCCCATTGAGCATGTTTGGGACTGGATGAAGCGTCGTCTCACGCGGTCTGCACGTCCAGCACGAACGCTGGTCCAACTGAGGCGCCAGGTGGAAATGGCATGGCAAGCCGTTCCACAGGACTACATCCAGCATCTCTACGATCGTCTCCATGGGAGAATAGCAGCCTGCATTGCTGCGAAAGGTGGATATACACTGTACTAGTGCCGACATTGTGCATGCTCTGTTGCCTGTGTCTATGTGCCTGTGGTTCTGTCAGTGTGATCATGTGATGTATCTGACCCCAGGAATGTGTCAATAAAGTTTCCCCTTCCTGGGACAATGAATTCACGGTGTTCTTATTTCAATTTCCAGGAGTGTATATATATGTCTACTGTGGTATGATTTTTTGCATCTCTGTCATTTCCGTGTATTGAGCAATCAAGAGGAAGTTTTTGGGTGAGAGATCATCCAGTTTGAGAGCTTCAGCAGGTATCCACTATTCAGACACATCCTGTGTGGAATGTCATATCATAAGGCTGATTCCGTGTGAGTGACTACAGCCATATCTTGACTCATGCCTTGAAGCTTGGTAGACATTGTACGTAAGATTGGCCTGCTTGTTTCTTGCAGCTAAAGAAACTCAAACCTTCAGGCTTGGGCTTGATGTGAACTCACCAATCATAGTGCTAAGGTAACATCTCTATGCATTTTCCACTGTTGAATGAGAAAGACACTGACTGAGGGGACAGCTTTTATAGCAGTCAAAAGACTTGCGTACAACAACAGAACAAGCAGCAGTCATAGCTATTATATTTCGTTGTGTCCTACCCAATGTCCAGTGGTCCTGCTGATGAAGGAATAGCTAATTTTCTTCAGACATTGAGGGTTACTACTAAGGAATAACAAAAGATGAAAAAAGCAAAGTACTTTTTAATCCCTTTTCATTACTAACATAGACAAATATTTACATAAAAATGCCACAATCACTGACAGAGCATGCCTTGTGGCACACTTCATGGCTTAGCAGTGGGATAAAAAGAGACTGTTTCCAGAATAAATATTTCACTCTGCAGTGGAGTATCTGCTGTTATGAAACTACTTGGTCAATTAAATCTTTATGTTAGAGGATGATTAGAACACAGACCCGTGGATTTTGTAGAGTTATCCAGATAAACATACATATCTACTTCAGTGCTTCAGTCTACTAGTACATTTCTCTGTGTTATTCTTTTTTACCAACTGTGTCAGTCTAGCAGAGTCTGGAGAAGAACCTATAGTTGGAAAAACAAGAGGGAAGAGCTGACAGATTGAAACTATAAGGCATACCTTGATATTGCAGTTGGTAGGGCACTGTTCACAAGTGGCGAGGGTCCAGCTTTGAGTGCCATACTAGCACACAATTTTATTATGTCGCAATATTATGCAAATGACAGTTACTACTCACCATAAAGCAGAGATGCTAAGTCTCAGGTGTTGTTGTTGTTGTTGTTGTGGTCTTCAGTCCTGAGACTGGTTTGATGCAGCTCTCCATGCTACTCTATCCTGTGCAAGCTTCTTCATCTCCCAGTACCTACTGCAACCTACATCCTTCTGAATCTGCTTAGTGTATTGATCTCTTGGTCTCCCTCTACGATTTTTACCCTCCATGCTGCCCTCCAATGCTAAATTTGTGATCCCTTGATGCCTCAAAACATGTCCTACCAACCGATCCCTTCTTCTAGTCAAGTTGTGCCACAAACTTCTCTTCTCCCCAATCCTATTCAATACCTCCTCATTAGTTACGTGATCTAGCCACCTTATCTTCAGCATTCTTCTGTAGCACCACATTTCGAAAGCTTCTATTCTCTTCTTGTCCAAACTGGTTATCGTCCATGTTTCACTTCCATACATGGCTACACTCCATACAAATACTTTCAGAAACGACTTCCTGACACTTAAATCTATACTCGATGTTAACAAATTTCTCTTCTTCAGAAAGTCTCAGGTAGGCACAACAAACAGACTGTCGGAAAGTGAGCTTTTGGTCAACAAGGCCTTTGTTGGATATAGGCAACATACACACGCTCACTCACGCAAACACAACTCACACTCACAGGACCACAGACTCTGGCTACTGAAGCAAGTAGCATTTGCCTGAGTATGTGACTCTATATTCAACGAAGACCTTGGTGTATGAAAGCTCACTTTGTGACAGTCTTTTTGTTGTACCTATCTGCAACTCAACATCTCTGCCATATGGCGAGTAACAAGTATCCTTTTCATAACGCTTTGTTTATTCTGGGGCAATGCCTTGCAACACTGTGACATGCTACAAAAATGTGCTGTGTGTCATCTAGTAGTATGCTACAAAAGGCAAGATCTTGCAGCGTATATTGCATGGGGTAGGTTAATTTATACCAAAGCAACAGAATCTGTGCCACACTGAGTCGGTCTTGTAGGAGCATAGGTGATCAAGTGACTGCAGTGGCGGCTTAGTTTGTCATTGTACATGCTGTTAACAATGGAAATGAAAATCAACAGAAAACAAAATGATGATCGAAGAGGAGAATATTTCAAGAAGGCTCACAGATGAAGTGGAAATTCCCTCACTGTATAGGAGTGATAGATGGCAAGCATGTACAAATTACATGTCCTGCCAAGACAAAGTGAATATATAAACTAAAAATAAAATCATTTACCATTATGCTTATGGCAGTTGTAGACGCAAATTACTGTTTTCACTGCGTATGTGTTGGTATACTACAGCAGTCAGTTGTAAAATAGGTGTAGTTATTGAACTGTCGTGACACAACTGAGCTGTCCATTCCTGCATGTGGTTCCGTCACATTGAGAATAAATTTGAGTGATTCATACGATAACCATTTCCTTTCCATATTAAGCACTGAGCCATGTTTTTTTTTAAATTTGTTGCACAATGAAATGCACTTCTCAGTTTCTTAATCTTCATCTTCACTGTGCTCTCCACAATTTCATATTTTGAACCGAGGTTCCATATAACATCTCTTTTTTATAACATTATTTTTATAATTGCTTTTATGTACGTCCCACAGCGCGGATTGTTTGTGGTTGTCTATGAACTCTAAAAGACTTTTCATTGACAGCTCCATGTTTTTGAATTTAGTGCTGCCACACAGAAAATGTCGCATACGAATCCACTCAGCTTGGGAACTAGCCGCGGCAGCTTGCGACACAACACAAGGTGTCATCTGTGTTGCATGAATCATGTCACAGCATACGTCACTGCAGTGTGCGGCACTGCTACATGTCACAATGTTGCAAGCTGTTGCCACAGTGTAAACAAGGCTTAATATTGTGACATTCCATCCAGAATTTTTCTTTGTTTGATTTTGTTATGTCAGTATGTTTTCCAACAGCTTGCTCTCTATTCCATAGCGAAAATTCATTCTGAAAATAAGAATTCATATTAATTTATTTTATTTATGTGTTGCCACACCTGTCAATGTTGGTCCTCTCACAGTGACTGCTAACACCAAACTCTGCTGATGTGATAGTTTGGAATTCTTGGCAGATCTGTTTAATATACATTTCTCAGTTCTGCCCTGTTTAATATACAGTTCTGAGTTCTGCCACTAGACCACATTATTTTAACCTCACAACATTATTTGGGCAACTGCTCAACTACTTGAAGTGGTAGTTGCTGGTACAAGGCCAGTCCAGAAAGTAAGTGCCATTTTGGAAAAATAACTGATAAAAACATTTCTTCAAACCAAAATTTATTTTTGCAGGAAAAAAACATTGCCTCCATTGTTCAGACATTTTTCATAGTGGAAAACCATCTTTTCTGTGCTCTCTTCACAGAAAAATGCCATCAGTGAAGACAGCCACAGGTGAACACCATTTTCTATGTCATCACTGTTAGAGTGCCTACCTTCAAAATCATGCTTCAAGTTTAAGATCAAGTTGTGGTGAGTAGGTGAGAGATTGGGACTGTATGGGGATGATCAAACTGCTCCCAACTGAATTGTTGAATAAGGTTTTCAGTTACAGCAGCAGATTGAAAATGTGCATTGGCATGAAGCAGCCCACACATTTTGTTTTGAATTGCATGCCAAAGTTTTCTCAGTTTTTCACAGTATCATACTGCATTGCTTGTTCCAACTCTGAGAAGGAACTCAACAAGCAGAAAACAGTGCATCTGTGTGGAAAAATAGTTTAAGAAATTCTCTGTCTTGTAAAAATAAATTTTGGCTTGAAGAAAAATATTTTATGAGTTTCTTTCCAGAATGTCACTTACTTTCCAGACATGCCTCATATTTAGTAAATCCCAATGCTCAAAGTGTGGCAATCTTTATATAGTAATTCCATTTGGAAGTTTCACCCCTTAGTACTATCCTAATTTTGTTTGAACATTGATGACACATTTGAGATGTGTTCTGAGGAACCAGAAATATTACCTACATTTCTTCAGCAGCTAAATTTACTCTATCTCATATTAAGTTTGCAACAGATGCAGTAAAAGATGGCACATTACCCTTGCTGGACCCAGTGGTATGAAGGAAAGCCAACAAAATGCTGGGACACAGCATGTACTGTAAGCCAACTCACACCAGTGCACTTCAGCAATTCAGAAAAACAAATTAATCAAACGTTCCAGCTGAAATGAGTCAGGCCCAGGTAACACTATAAAGAAGTGGAGGCATCCACTCTCCATGGCCTTCTTGCTGTACTTCAGTAGAAATTTTTCATGAACTGAAAGAATAGTCACTTGACACAGTGTTAAAATTATTAAGAGTAAAATTCAGTTGAGAAAACTTTTAAATTACAAGGAGACAAAATGACTGGCTAGTAATTACCTTCAGGCAGCAAAATTCCAAGTACTGCCAATAGAAATACTTAAAAGTGGAAGAAAAACGATCTCTAGCTATCAGCACCTAAGTTCCTTGCTCAGGGCATAAAGAAAGATTGGTTGGGAAGGAGGAACACATAACTCAGTCCCCAATGTGAGGGAGAACTGGTATTATAATTGTCTTTTCTCCACTCGAAAAACTGAGCAACTTTGGGTATCCTGACAAAGACAAGCACAGCCTTGGAAAACAAGGCATGAATAATATTCTGCATCAGTGTGGAATGTCTGTATTGGTAAGTTTTTCATGGTGCAAGAGTGGTGCAGTGAACACCCTTGCCATAGATATCTGGGACAACTAGACAAATCAGAAGTAGCAGAACAATTTCTGTGCTCAGGATACACATTCACGTGACAGACAACTTTGTGAATAGAGATTTTGTATCCCCACTCAATTTAGTCTGTAAACCTACACTTTCTGCCATCAGATCTTGCGAAGCAGAACAAAAATTTCAAACAAAAAACAATTTTTAAAACAGCAGAGAGCCCACATAGAACCAGTTTTGTTTTGGCTCCCAGCCACAGTGAAGCCCTGAACTAACACTAGTGACCATGTGCACATGTGGAAAGCCACACCTCAGTTCTCAGTAGGAGATTCTCAACACATACCATCGTGAAGCAACTCCAGTGAAAAGTGTGGATGCTGACAGCCGTTACTTGCCAACAGAAGCAACCACCTGAGAATTTTGTGGAGTGGCTTCAATTGAATATTGTGGAGTTTACACAGTGTAATCCAGCAACAGATCCTAAAACTGTATCTTCACCAGACTGTTCCATTTACTTATGAAATTGAAATTTTGCTTATGAAATAGGAATTTTATTTCTTCAGTGTGCTAGTTACCTGCAGATCAGTACCTAATCTTAACGAGCTGTTCAGCTGTAGCTGATGTTCACATAACAGATATTTCTGAAGTCAACTATTCGACAAACTGGAGCCACACCACTAAGCACATATGTAACTGCACTGTAACCAATATCCATGATTGGACAGTGACTGTTGGGCTGTCACAGATTGTCATGTCTTGAGCAGTGCATGCCATAACGAGTCATCATCATTACCATGACATAAGTGGCTGCTGCATATGACTCACAATTTATTTCTGAACTCCATTGCTCTTTACTGAACTTGAAGACCAGCAAATTGCTAAAAACATTAATCTGGTTCACATATATGGTATAATGTGGAAATTTGTTGTTTTTAAGAAGATTGTTTGCAGCATAGGAGAGTATAATGAAAAACACTCCTAAGTGAATCCTGTTTCAACACTTGGGAATACAATCTGCCTCTCTTGCTACCACTGTGTGTGACAAAATTCTGCTGTTCCAGTATTTTTGGTGATTGGTCCTTCTCTTCTTCTCTGTGTAAATAACTTTTTCCATTCTGAAATTAATTCAGCTTTGTTCTTTCTTTATTTTGGTGTGTTAGACTTGCTGGTAGTGTAGTTTTTACAGTGCATGAATGTCAGTATTATGTTTTTCTGTGCAGTGTGTAGTTTTGCTTTTCTCTCTCATATCTTTTGTCCATGTGCATTATGTGTTTGACAATAAATGTTCTAGTCCTACATGCCATGTTGTCATTTAAGGCACAGCTACTTTTTCAAAACTTAAGTGTAATTTTGTGTTTCCTTCTTAAGATAGATTTCTCTCCCAGTTATTCTCTCCTTGTATATTCCTCTTAGTTATGAACTATAGGAGAGTGTTTGGCCACTTACGTTCCTATTGACTAAATCTTCTTGTTGGACTTTAACATTGCAGTGCTTTTGTATAGCTTCATGTTTTTGCTTTATCTGAGATAGTGCATCCAGTGTATATGTGTGTGTGTGAGAGAGAGAGAGAGATAGAGAGAGAGAGAGAGAGAGAAAGAGAGAGGAAGGGAGATTTTTTTTGGGGGTGGGGTGGGGGGGGGGGGGGGGGAGGCAGGAGGAAGGGAAGGGGAGGCTGGAGACATACCGAGTCCTACTGCCTAGTTTGCATGGAATTCCATTTTCATTTCCTTGACACATGCTTACACTTGTTAGAAGCGAGAATGATGTATTTTTTATTTCAGGTATAGTCTTTCTATTTTTTTGTGTAGATTTTTGTGTCATGTTCAAAATAGTTTCAGTATTTTGTAAATCAAAGTGCAAAATATTGGTATAATTATGCTAGTTTAATGTTTCAGTTCCAAGTATGCCACCTGAGGATGTGCGCTGTGTTGGTTTGTCTTCCCATTCTGTACAAGTCAGCTGGCAGCCACCACCCACATCACACAGCAATGGTGTTCTGCAAGGCTACAAGCTGCACTATGAACCTCTTCTTGATGATCTTTGGCATGGTAAATAATTTCCTTGACTGTTTTCCGTAAGACCTACTTTCAGACTACTTCATTAAAATTCACTGTAACTCAGAAGGGCTACCAAAATCTTTGATAACTTATGCAGAAAAATTAAATCAAATTCCTGGAAGATAGCAACGCTAAATTTGCTTCTGGCAACTCATATTCCATAGAAACAAAATAGTCTTTTCTTGTATGTGGTTTCATTTGCAAATAAAAGAATGCAGGCACATTGAAATGCAGATAAAGTTAATAACCATAAATTATCTCAGTACATATCACCAAACTATATCGTGTAAGTGATGATGGAATATGCAACTGATAAACCGGTTAACTTCATGATCCCAGAATTATCCTCATTTTATTATCATCTTCCCAACAACAAATATTACAGCTTTTTATTGTTTTGCCTGAATTTTATTTGTGCTCTCAATTGTTGAGGACAAAACTACTGTGAATTCGGCATTCAGTGTTGGATAAGAAACAGGAGGAAAATTCCCAGTCACTAGTAAGCTTTTGGCATACATTAAGAAGGACCTTGTGCATGCCTCCTTGTTAAGGCATTAGTGAAGGTGGTTTGCCATTGGACTCAAATATGGATGTTGTATCAAATGAACAGTAATAGAGATGACTGTTACCTGTGTCAGTCAAATTTTCTTTTTTAATACCCAGGATACATTTCAAGGGGGTCTGCCCTCTTTCTCAGCCACATACAGTGGCTCACATGTGTATGTTTGTTAGCTGTAGCAAGTCATCGGGATTGCATTTCATTTTGTAGTTGCTCCAGTAAGTTGCGTACAGCAAGCCATTATGTAAACACTTTACACAATGCATTGCCTACAAAAACTTAATAGCCTGCTGTATGCATGTTGTTGCAGGTGCATAGGATGCTGGTCTTCAAATTCATAAAAAGCCTGAAATGAAGTCTGGTACTGCTACTGCCTTAAAGCAAAATAAAGTTGTGAATATCAAGGACACTACTCACTGTGAAGTTCTATCTGCTCACTCTGTATTTGTAGGCTGTAAGTTTGTTTTCTCTTAGTTCTAATACTATGGAAGTAGGTAACTGTTGGATGACAGTTGCTATTCTCTTGGTTACCTTGAAAGTTTTATCTTCAAAATAAAATGCAAACAAGACAAATGGCTGCATAAAGCATAAATATATTTGAGAACATCTGTATCCACTTGCGGCAGTGGCTGAAACCCTTGAATTGTGTTAGGATATTGATAAAAAATTTTACTGGTGCAGATAATTGTTGTAATTTTCTTGTGTCATAAAGAGGCCTATTTGGATTAAATAATGCTACAGATGACTGTGCAGAGAATTTTTGGCATGCAGTGTAACATTTAATGCTGTATTGAATCTGATGTAACTGTGTGGATCATGGAACATCAAGCTCATGAGAGGTAGGGGTTATTCTGTGTCTGTGTCTTCACATTACAGTTTCATTCAGACATGCATGCATTGTAATGTAATATACAGACACCATATGGACACAAGATATTGTAACCATCATCGATGTATCCATGGCTCAACAGGCTAAAATGACGGTAAAATATTTGTCTTTCCCTGTGCGGGAATCACAAAATTTGCTATCATAAGGATTGTGAATTCCATGACATGGAAGTTTGAGTTGGTTCTGGAGGTATGCTCAGATAGCCAAATTTGTCAAGGTGACCACTTGCTGATAAGTGGGAAATCCAGGTTCGAATCCCAGTTAGGCACAAATTTTGTCACAAACAGCTGACATCAATCCATACTCACAAAATGAAAATACATTTTGTAATAAAATATTAATTACCACCTAAAAATAAATTAAGCTGTGATCAAGAAACTTGGCGATCATGCTAATATTTCTCTTCATATTCACACTTCAATGTGATACATTTTTCATAATGGTGAATGACATGATGGAGACCTTGGTTGTAGAAATCTGCATTCTGGCCATTCAGGAAACATTCCAGCTGTAAAAATCACCTTGTCATCATTTTTGAAGCAGAAAGAAGCAGCATGTACAAGTGTATTCCTTGCAGAATGAGCTACATCTATGGTAGGTAGCAAAAATATCACCCCGGGAAGCTTCTCACAAGACTTTGTCTTTACAGCGTAGTCTAATCTCATCTCAAGATTTCGATATTATGGTTCTGAGCTATTTTGTGCCTCATAAGCATAATCTCTTAGCACTACACCACGTGAGTCCAAAAACTGACCAAGTGTCACCTTGCGCAATGACAGTTGGCTCTCTTGTCTTTTCCAGAGGTAGGGAAACCACATGTTTCACTGTTGCTTTACTCCCTTGTCTAAGGGCTACAGTAGTATACTCAAAACTCATGCAAGATAATTAAGCAGCTAAATAAATCATATGGCCCACTACAGCTACAACATTTTCCTTGCTGCCTTGATTTGGCAGGCTTTGTGAATGTTTGTTAATTTGTTAGTTATGTGTTCCGTATATCTTTTGAATGATTCTTTTACCAAAATGATGTGTAACAAGTCAGTTTACTCCCTCTCCCTCCCTCCCTTGAAAAACTTTTGTTGCTGCACATTTTATTTTTCTTCATCACCAACAGCTTTAATAACAGGCAATATAGATCAGTTTTTCCTCTGGTGTTGTTGGTATGGACATCACTATTCTTCTCAACTTATGGTGAATTATTTATCATGAATGTCATAAGGGAATATATGTATTGTGATGGTGCAGTTAAAGTGCCTAAAGCTTGGATGGAGTTCATACTTGATGACTGCAGGTGAACACCACAAATTATTCTTATTGGTCATTTTTGTACAATCAGTGCTCTATTTCTAAGTGATGAGTTACCCCACATAAATTATTCAATAAGACAGGGACAACCGAGGACTCTTCTTGCGCACAGTGTGCGTGTCTCTTACCCAAGTTCACACTTCCCTCTGTACCATGTCACACTCTCTGAGCGGAAAGAGAGAAAAGGAAGAGAAACTGTGAAAGCTCCACATGTGGTGTGTGATTTTGTTTCATATGTCCCAAGAACATTTATTACAAACAAAACAAATTTTCGGTATTATTTAATTATTTTTGGCACACTGAAGACAATAAGATTTGTATATTGCACAAATTTTTGTCAGGCAGACAGATGCAGACAGTTTTTCTGGTTTTCATCTCTCAGTTTGCCACATGATCATGAGTTATTTGGTTTCATAATTGAAAAATTCCTTTCACACAAAACACACTTGCAACCACATTATGGGAATGTGGAAACTCATCCCAAGGGAAGCAACATAGAACTCCTGTACAGCTTTAATGAAAAAGAATTTGTCTTTTAGACAGAATTATGTTACCAATCAACAAGCTCCATATGCAGATGTACATGATCACTTTCAATTCAGATGGCAAATGGTCTCAAAAGCAGCCCAAAAGCAGATGTACAAAATCCAGTGTCCTCAAATGCTTAGAAAGGTATTCCTGTAATTCTTTCAATGCCACAGTGGATTGTTCAGAAGAAGTTTTCTTTAATGCCAGTGAGCTTAGGGAAATGGATGGTGTTCTTTGTCAGAAGTTGTCCCTTCCACAGTGTGATTTCCATTGTAAATACACCTACTTTCGCCACAAAATCAGAAATAAGGTGCCTCTCACCCTGAAATGTTTTACTGAGGGCAATCTGCAGTCAAGTCTATTTAAAATGCAAGGTCTGTAATCCATTCCAGATCCTCTCATTTTCATTCTTACTTTCCTTTTTTCTTCATAAATTCAAAAGTAGTGGATCTTAAATCTGAAATTCTTTCCAGACATGTCCTTTGACATA
The DNA here is from genome assembly GCF_021461385.2 of Schistocerca piceifrons. NCBI lineage: Eukaryota > Metazoa > Arthropoda > Insecta > Orthoptera > Acrididae > Schistocerca > Schistocerca piceifrons. The sequence goes on from NC_060141.1 coordinate 89,447,991, forward strand.
ATCAGCATATTTTGCAGTAATATATGTCGTCTTCATACTCTTTGGTCAGTTCCATCAAAAAATGTTGCAACTGATGCTGTAATAATTTGTGCAACTTCGGAAAATTTACTGTTATCACCATCAATTACATTACATCACATGTCGCATGCCTGCATATTTAACACAAGTGCTTACCAGTGTACAGAACAGTCAATTGCATAAAAATTGTCTGTTGTCAGTCATTATAACTAGTAGCTGTTTTTTTGTCAATTAAATCTTTAAAGTCTTTCTGCTTGTTGTTGTAATACCATTTCACAGCAAATTTTCAGTACCTGTCGATTATGCAACTACATAACAGATATAGAGTTCTCATCCTTCTGCTCTATGATTCCCATTCATTTTTGAAGAATTGCAGCAACAGATTACTGGACTGCCTCTTTTCATACAAACAGCCACTGGAGCTGTGAACTTCCTTTATATCGCAAACAAATAACAAAGAATAAACAGCACTTACACCATGATTCTGCCGAACTGAAAAAAATTGCCCTGACCAAAATAAACCACAACAAATGCTGGAAGAAAGTGTTTCATGGCACTGCTAACTGAAATGTCATATTATACCTAGAAGGACCAAGCAAAGCTGAGACATAGCAAGTAGTGATGAGACAGGCCGAACCTCAATAGTGTTGAGGGTGTGATGAGAGGTCTTGAATAGCACCTGATAGCCCAGTTGCAAAGAATATTGTCCATGAAAGGCAAGAATCCAGTTTCAAGCCCCAGTACAACACACACTTTTTATCCCTCAGGAAGTTTCACAGTAACCTACACTTTGATGGAGAATGAAAGATTTACTCCCGTTTTTTAAATCCAGATTTCATGCCTCAAAGTATTAAAAAATAAGTAATGCGATAAATTTCAGTAGAAGATTTGTTCTACTACTTCTTTTGCCAAATATTCCTCCTACTTAGAAGCTACTCGACAACTGCTAGTGAAATCTCATAAATTACTGAAAGATAAAAAATAGTAGTATAGTAAATATCAGTTTTTTCTTTTGCATCCTATGTTTTGTTATGGCTTTATTAAATGCAAGACTATGAAAGTCAGGTACACATCACTTCAACATTTCTTTCTTTCATTTTCCCTGAGCCTAACTTAGTCCCGTTATTATTTTAGTATCTAGAAGAAGGTGCTGTGATGATTTTGTACTTGTATTTTGTGTTGTTTCTTTCTGTATTTGCCTATAATTAATGTGTAGAGAAGTGAAAATAGCGCCTATCATTTTTAATTTTTTGTGCAGCCTCTGACACAATGGAGACAAAGAAAACAACAGCTCTCACTGCAGTTCTTACTGGTCTAAGAAAATTCACAAATTATAGTGTTCAGGTGCTTGCGTACACAAGAGTTGGTGATGGAGTGATTACACATCCTATTTACTGCAGTACAGAAGAGGATGGTAAGAATAGATTTCACGTTGACTGGTGTAAAATGGTGTGCATATTACATAGTGCTTGTACATTGTACAGATTGAACATCATAATTGCTTATTTTCCAGCTCCAGGTGCACCTGCTGACATTAAAGTTGTAGTAAAGTCACCACAATCCTTGTTGGTATCATGGTTACCTCCAACAGAGCCTAATGGCATCATAACACATTACAATCTCTATACGAGGTAAGGTCAAAATTGTAAAAGATTTTGATGTTAGAGTAATGGAATTTATAGGATGATCATTGAGTGTGGCTAAAGGCCTGCTGTGTGTGTTTATGTGTGTGTGTGTGTGTGTGTGTGTGTGTGTGTGTGTGATTGTTTGTGTGTGTACTTTAGATAGAAAAATTGTGGTAGATTGCTCAAAAAGCTGGTGAAATTTTCTGTACTGTCAAGTGTGGCTGTGACATGACAGCTACATTATGACCAATATTTGGATATATTACATTTGTTTGGAGTGAGTTTTTTAACCTAACTTCCTTACAAAGCTGTACAATACTCTGTGTTAATGCATCTAACAAAGATGATAGTTTTCCTCAAAATATTTGATTTACGTGATTGATGCTCTTAGTCAATTAATGCAATCTACTCCATTGCAAATGAGTTTTAGTGTATTGGGAATTAGATTGCAGACAGCAACCTGACATTTGCGTACATTAAAAAAATAACTAATAGTCAAGGGAAATAAAGATTCTTTTGTTGTGAATATGGGCACATTGTATCATCAGAGCTATGCCATGGGTAAAAGAACTATGGACAAATAGAGTGACAAGAATAAGAAAACAGCCTATGTGAGAAAAATAACATATGTATCAGAAGTTTTACATATCTTCGTAAAAAAATATAAATGTTCATTTGCTCAGAATCTTAAATCTCTGAAAGTTCTTTACTGATTGCTTTGAAATTTTGACACAATATTGTAAATATTGTATTTCAATATTGTTGTTGTTGTGGTCTTCAGTCCTGAGACTGATTTGATGCAGCTCTCCACGCCACTCTATCCCGCGCAAGCCTCTTCATCTACCAGTACCTACTGCAACCTACATCCTTCTGAATCTGCTTAGTGTATTCATCTCTTGGTCTCCCTCTATGATTTCTACCCTCCACGCTGCCCTCCAGTACTAAATTGCTGATCCCTTGATCCCTCAGAACATGTTCTACCAACCGATCCCTTCTTCTAGTCAAGTTGTGCCACAAGCTCCTCTTCTCCCCAATTCTATTCAATACCTCCTCATTAGTTATGTGATCTACCCATCTAATCTTCATCATTCTTCTGTGGCACCACATTTCGAAAGCTTCTGTTTTCTTCTTGTCTAATCTATTTATCGTCCATGTTTCACTTCCATACATGGCTACACTCCATACAAATACTTTCAGAAACGAATTCCTGACACTTAAATCTACACTCGATGTTAACAAATTTTTATTCTTCAGAAACGCTTTCCTAGCCTTGGCAGTCTACATTTTATATCCTCTCTACTTCGACCATCATCAGTTATTTTGCTCCCCAAATAGCAAAACTCCCTTACTACTTTAAGTGTCTCATTTCCTAATCTAATTCCCTCAGCATCACCCGACTTAATTAGACTACATTCCATTACCCTAGTTTTGCTTTTGTTGATGTTCATCTTATACCCTCCTTTCAAGACACTGTCCATTCCGTTCAACTGCTCTTCCAAGTCCTTTGCTGTCTCTGACAGAATTAGAATGTCATCGGCGAACCTCAAAGTTTTTATTTCTTCTCCATGGATTTTAATTCCTTCTCCGAACTTTTCTTTTGTTTCCTTTATTGCTTGCTCAATATACAGATTGAATAACATCAGGGATAGGCTACAACCCTGTCTCACTCCCTTCCCAACCACTGCTTCCCTTTCATACCCCTCAACTCCTGTAACTGCCATCTGGTTTCTGTACAAATTGTAAATAGCCTTTCGCTCACTGTATTTTACCCCTGCCACTTTCAGAATTTGAAAGAGAGTATTCCAATCAACATTGTCAAAAGCTTTCTCTAAGTCTACAAATGCTAGAAACGTAGCTTTGCCTTTCCTTAATCTTTCTTCTAAGATAAGTTGTAGGGTCAGTATTGCCTCACGTGTTCCAACATTTCTACGGAATCCAAACTGATCTTCCCCGAGGTCGGCTTCTATCAGTTTTTCCATTCGTCTGTAAAGAATTCATGTTAGTATTTTGCAGCTGTGACTTATTAAACTGATAGTTCGGTAATTTTTACATCTGTCAACACCTGCTTTCTTTGGGATTGGAATTATTATATTCTTCTTGAAGTCTGAGGATATTTCGCCTGTCTCATACATCTTGCTCACCAGATGGTAGAAGTTTGTCAGGACTGGCTCTCCCAAGGCTGTCAGTAGTTCTAATGGAATGTTGTCTACCCTGGGGGCCTTGTTTCGACTCAGGTCTTTCAGTGCTCTGTCAAACTCTTCACGCAGTATCATATCTCCCATTTCATCTTCATCTACATCCTCTTCCATTTCCATAATATTGTCCTCAAGTACGTCGCCCTTGTATAGACCCTCTATATACTCCTTCCACCTTTCTGCTTTCCCTTCTTTGCTTAGAACAGGGTTTCCATCTGAGCTCTTGATATTCATACAAGTGGTTCTCTTATCTCCAAAGGTCTCTTTAATTTTCCTGTAGGCAGTATCTATCTTACCCCTAGTGAGATAAGCCTCTACATCCTTACATTTGTCCTCTAGCCATCCCTGCTTGGCCATTTTGCACTTCCTGTCGATCTCATTTTTGAGACGTTTGTATTCCTTTTTACCTGCTTCATTTACTGCATTTTTATATTTTCTCCTTTCATCAATTAAATTCAATATTTCTTCTGTTACCCAAGGGTTTCTACTAGCCCTTGTTCTTTTACCTATTTGATCCTCTGCTGCCTTCACTATTTCATCCCTCAAAGTTACCCATTCTTCTTCTACTGTATTTGTTTCCCCAATTCGTGTCAGTTGTTCCCGTATGCTCTCCCTGAAACTCTGTACAGCCTCTGGTTCTTTCAGTTTATCCAGGTCCCATCTCCTTAAATTCCCACCTTTTTGCAGTTTCTTCAGTTTTAATCTACAGTTCATAACCAATAGATTGTGGTCAGAGTCCACATCTGCCCCTGGAAACGTCTTACAATTTAAAACCTGGTTCCTAAATCTCTGTCTCATCATTATATAATCTATCTGATACCTTTTAGTATCTCCAGGGTTCTTCCATGTATACAACCTTCTTTCATGATTCTTAAACCAAGTGTTAGCTATGATTAAATTATGTTGTTGTTGTGGTCTTCAGTCCTGAGACTGGTTTGATGCAGCTCTCCATGCTACTCTATCCTGTGCAAGCTTCTTCATCACCCAGTACTTACTGCAACCTACATCCTTCTGAATCTGCTTAGTGTATTCAGCTCTTGGTCTCCCTCTATGATTTTTACCCTCCACGCTGCCCTCCAATGCTAAATTTGTGATCCCTTGATGCCTCAAAACATGTCCTACCAACCAATCCCTTCTTCTAGTCAAGTTGTGCCACAAACTTCTCTTCTCCCCAATCCTATTCAATACCTCCTCATTAGTTACGTGATCTACCCATCTTATCTTCAGCATTCTTCTGTAGCACCACATTTCAAAAGCTTCTATTCTCTTCTTGTCCAAACTAGTTATTGTCCATGTTTCACTTCCATACATGGCTACACTCCATACAAATACTTTCTGAAATGACTTCCGGGCACTTAAATCTATACTCGATGTTAACAAATTTCTCTTCTTCAGAAACGGTTTCCTTGCCATTGCCAGTCTACATTTTATATCCTCTCTACTTCGACCATCATCAGTTATTTTACTCCCTAAATAGCAAAACTCCTTTACTACTTTAAGTGTCTCATTTGTTAATCTAATTCCCTCAGGATCACCCGATTTAATTTGACTACATTCCATTATCCTCGTTTTGCTTTTGTTGATGTTCATCTTATATTCTCCCTTCAAGACACTGTCCATTCCGTTCAACTGCTCTTCCAAGTCCTTTGCTGTCTCTGACAGAATTACAATGTCATCGGCGAACCTCAAAGTTTTTGCTTCTTCTCCATGAATTTTAATACCTACTCCGAATTTTTCTTTTGTTTCCTTTACTGCTTGCTCAATATACAGATTGAATAACATCGGGCAGAGGCTGCAACCCTGCCTCACTCCTTTCCCAACCACTGCTTCCCTTTCATGCCCCTCGACTCTTATAACTGCCATTTGCCTTCTGTACAAATTGTAAATAGCCTTTCGCTCCCTGTATTTTACCCCTGCCACCTTCAGAATTTGAAAGAGAGTATTCCAGTTAACATTGTCAAAAGCTTTCTCTGAGTCTACAAATGCTAGAAACGTAGGTTTGCCTTTTCTTAATCTTTCTTCTAAGATAAGTCGTAAGGTTAGTATTGCCTCACGTGTTCCAACATTTCTACGGAATTCAAACCGATCTTCCCCGAGGTCTGCTTCTACCAGTTTTTCCATTCGTCTGTAAAGAATTTGCGTTAGTATTTTGCAGCTGTGACTTATTAAACTGATAGTTCGGTAATTTTCACATCTGTCAACACCTGCTTTCTTTGGGATTGGAATTATTATATTCTTCTTGAAGTCTGAGGGTATTTCGCCTATCACATACATCTTGCTCACCAGATGGTAGAGTTTTATCATGACTGGCTCTCCCAAGGCCATCAGTAGTTCTAATGGAATGTTGTCTACTCTGGGGGCCTTGTTTCGACTCAGGTCTTTCAGTGCTCTGTCAAACTCTTTACGCAGTATCTTATCTCCCATTTTGTCTTCATCTACATCCTCTTCCATTTCCATAATATTGTCCTCAAGTACATCGCCCTTGTATAGACCCTCTATATACTCCTTCCACCTTTCTGCCTTCCCTTCTTTGCTTAGAACTGGGTTGCCATCTGAGCTCTTGATATTCATACAAGTGGTTCTCTTCTCTCCAAAGGTCTCTTTAATTTTCCTGTAGGCAGTATCTATCTTACCCCTAGTGAGACAAGCCTCTACATCCTTACATTTGTCCTCTAGCCATCCCTGCTTAGCCATTTTGCACTTCCTGTCGATCTCATTTTTGAGACATTTGTATTCCTTTTTGCCTGCTTCATTTACTGCATTTCTATATTTTCTCCTTTCATCAATTAAATTCAATATTTCTTCTGTTACCCAAGGATTTCTATTAGCCCTCGTCTTTTTACCTACTTGATCGTCTGCTGCCTTCACTACTTCATCCCTCAGAGCTACCCATTCTTCTTCTACTGTATTTCCTTCCCCCATTCCTGTCAATTGTTCCCTTATGCTCTCCCTGAAACTCTCTACAACCTCTGGTTCTTTCAGTTTATCCAGATCCCCTCTCCTTGAATTCCCACCTTTTTGCAGTTTCTTCAGTTTCAATCTGCAGTTCATAACCAATAGATTGTGGTCAGAATCCACATCTGCCCCTGGAAATGTCTTACAATTTAAAACCTGGTTCCTAAATCTCTGTCTTACCATTATATAATCTATCTGATACCTTTTAGTATCTCCAGGATTCTTCCATGTATACAACCTTCTTTTATGATTCTTGAACCAGGTGTTAGCTATGATCAAGTTATGCTCTGTGCAAAATTCTACAAGGCGGCTTCCTCTTTCATTTCTTCCCCCCAATCCATATTCACCTACTATGTTTCCTTCTCTCCCTCTTCCTACTGACGAATTCCAGTCACCCATGACTATTAAATTTTCGTCTCCCTTCACTACCTGAATAATTTCTTTTATCTCGTCATACATTGCATCTATTTCTTCATCATCTGCAGAGCTAGTTGGCATATAAACTTGTACTACTGTAGTAGGCATGGGCTTTGTGTCTATCTTGGCCACAATAATGCATTCACTATGCTGTTTGTAGTAGCTAACCCGCACTCCTATTTTTTTATTCATTATTAAACCTACTCCTGCATTACTCCTATTTGATTTTGTATTTATGACCCTGTAATCACCTGACCAAAAGTCTTGTTCCTCCTGCTTCACTAATTCCCACTATACCTAACTTTAACCTGTCCATTTCCCTTTTTAAATTTTCTAACCTACCTGCCCGATTAAGGGATCTGACATTCCACGCTCCGATCCGTAGAACGCCAGTTTTCTTTCTCCTGATAACGATGTCCTCTTGAGTAGTCCCCGCCCGGAGATCCGAATGGGGGACTATTTTACCTCCGGAATATTTTACCCAAGGGGACGCCATCATCATTTAATCATACAGTAAAGCTGCATGTCCTCGGGAAAAATTACGGCTGTAGTTTCCCCTTGCTTTCAGCCGTTCACAGTACCAGCACAGCAAGGCCGTTTTGGTTAATGTTACAAGGCCAGATCAGTCAATCATCCAGACTGTTGCCCCCGCAACTACTGAAAAGGCTGCTGCCCCTCTTCAGGAACCACATGTTTGTCTGGCCTCTCAACAGATACACCTCCATTGTGGTTGCACCTACGGTACGGCCATCTGTATCGCTGAGGCACGCAAGCCTCCCCACCAGCGGCAAGGTCCCAATTATGCTCTGCGCAAAATTCTACCAGACGGCTTCCTCTTTCATTTCTTAGCCCCAATCCATATTCATCTATGTTTCCTTCTCTCCCTTTTCCTACGCTTGAATTCCAGTCACCCATGACTATTAAATTTTCACCTCCCATCACTATTTGAATAATTTCTTTTATCTCATCACACATTTCATCAATTTCTTCGTCATCTGCAGAGCTAGTTGGCATATAAACTTGTACTACTGTAGTAGGCATGGGCTTCGTGTCTATCTTGGCCACAATAATGCGTTCACTATGCTGTTTGTAGTAGCTTACCCGTACTCCTATTTTTTTATTCATTATTAAGCCTACTCCTGCATTACCCCTATTTGATTTTGTATTTATAACCCTCTATTCACCTGACCAAAAGTCTTGTTCCTCCTGCCACCGAACTTCACTAATTCCCACTATATCCAACTTTAACCTATCCATTTCCCTTTTTAAATTTTCTAACCGACCTGCCCAATTAAGGGATCTGACATTCCACGCTCTGATCCGTAAAACGCCAGTTTTCTTTCTCCTGATAACAATGTCCTCTTGAGTAGTCCCCACCCAGAGATCCGAATGGGGGACTATTTTACCTCCGGAATATTTTACCCAAGAGGACGCCATCATCATTTAATCATACAGTAAAGCTGCATGCCCTCGGGAAAAATTACGGCTGTAGTTTCCCCTTGCTTTCAGCCGTTCGCAGTACCAGAACAGCAAGGCTATTTTGTCAACAGATACCCCTCCGCTGTGGTTGCACCTACAGTATGGCTATCTGTATCAATGAGGCACGCAAGCCTCCCCACCAACGCCAAGGTCCATGGCTCATGGGGGCTATTTGAATATGCACCTTATTTTATATACTAACATTTGTTCAGAATTGTAAATCTCCAAAAGTTCTTCACCATTTACGTTCAATTGTTTTTATATATTTACTGTACTGCCCTAATGTGTCCACTTCCTCTTCAACCCTCACACTGACCCTAAGCCTTGTTTATTGTTATAACAAAGAAAGCTTTGATTGGGAACTGAAGTCATTTAAAATTGATGGACAAATCAGTTGAGGTCATTGGTATATGGGATACGACAGACCTCTCTTGCTGCTACATCTGTGAGTGTAGAAGCTTCCATGGCAGTATTTGACATAGTTTTAATCTGGGAACAGGTAAGATTACAAAAGTTTCAGATGATTCAGATTCTGTAGTAGTAGTAGTCTAATCATAATCCAACAAGCCATAAATACTGTTAAAACTGACTGTGATGAAGAAAGAAAAACAGTGCATAGTTTTGTCTACAATTTTTACATAAAGTTATGTATAAGGTGAGAAAAAATGTACGGGAAAAACAATTTGCCTAATGGTTTAAATGCACTGTCACTGTAATTAAAACTGACTGCAAGAAAGAAAACGAAATTGCACATTTTCACAGCATGGCATAGCACAGCATTTTCTTTTTCACAGTTAGTTTTAACAGAAAACCTTTATGTTGTTGTTTTAAAAAATATGTATTCTATGTCCATCTGAATGTTTATTAGAGTATCATGTAAAAATTTGAAGTAACTTCGTCAAGAACTTTTCAAGACTTTTGCTGACAACTTTTCCCTGTACATAATCTCTTGTAATGTCCATCCAAACACATATTAGAGTACCATTTAAAAATTTGAAGTAAATTTGTCAAGAATTTTCCAAGATTTTTGGTAATAATGTTAAACATCAACCTGCCTGTATACAATATTATGATGTAGATAAGGGGATAAGTTGTAAGCAAAAATTTGGTTGGTTGGGTGATTGGTTTGGAGAGAAAGGGACCAAACTAGCAAAAATTTCTTCATTTGTTCAAAAGCTTAAATCTTCAAAAGTTGTTCATTGATTGCTTTGAAATTTTGATACAATGTTGCCTGTGCATAAGTACATTTTTGCATGCTTTTTTTAATTTACTTGAAATTTTTACATGATACTCTACTGAACATTTGGACAGACATAGGCTATATATTTTTAATATATATAAAATATAAATATATACATAATATTAAAAACTTGAATTCACAGTATTAATTCGTGACATGTTTACTTAAAACATTCAGATGGACAGTGTGTGTGTGTGTGTGTGTGTGTGTGTGTGTGTGTGTGTGTGTGTGTGTCCCATTTAACTTGACCACCCTAAATAACTGTTTGTCCAGGTGCAAATCACAAAATGTTTCAACCAAATGTTCTTTAGCCATCAGGGGGACATCAATCAACATGATTGCCTTTGTTGTACTTTTTTTTTTACAAAGACATGAACAGCGGTATGACTTTTTTAAATGGCACCCAGTATTTTTTATTCAGTAATTCATTTCCTCTCCTAAAGATCTATTCAAAAATGTATCAGAGTGCACCACTCACTGAAACACAATGTTATTAACCACGTAACACAACATTGACATTGATGCTGCCAGTGCTTACTGTGGGTACTGAGGGTAATGGAATACATCCACGTGCAGATGTTGACAGAGGACAAATGTAAACATAAGTAGAATGCACACCCATCATTCCGTCACTCATCACCAGTTGAAGGTGGAAATGTTACTCACCTATGGGGAATGTAATTGCAATACTGTTTTCTTATGTACAGGTAAATTAAGTACAGTAGTTTAGTCCTTTTAAATACTGTTATGTAGAGTAGGCATACAGTAAAGGCTTTCCTTCCTACAAACTGCATCGACATAACGTTTCTTTTATTGTTGTTGTTCAAGGTAGGCGAAATGCTACACAGGCAGTGGAACTGCACAGCAAGCGATATCCTGACAAGAACCCACCTTCCCGACAGATGTTTTCTTGTCTTGTTGCAACGCTTCAGGAAACAGGAAGTTTCAACCCATGACAACGCAATTGTCGTAGCACTCGCACAGACGAAGCTGCCGAAGTTACTGTTCTCACTTCAGTTGCTATGAATCCACATGTGTGCACACAACAGCTTGAACACAAGATTGGCATTCCTAAAACCAGTGTGCATCGTATTCTTAGATGTCACCGATTCCATCCTTACCGTGTACACCTATATCAAGGATTGCATGGGAATGATTTCCAGAATCATGTACAGTTCTTTCAGTGGGCACAGCAGCAAATCCTTGCCAACCCGAATTTCTTCTCCAATATTCTATTTACCAAAGAATGTTCCTTCTCAAACAAAGGACAGGTATATACAAGGAATATACATTATTGGTCCAGTGACAACCCATGATGGCTTAGACAGGTGGAACATGAATGTCGATGGGGAGTTAACATCTGGCGTGGGATGCTTGGTATTACAATTATTGGCCCTTATTTCATCAATGGTAGCCTAAACGGCACAGCGTATTCCAACTTCCTTAGGCGAATTCTTCCTCCTCTTCTGGATGAAGTGCTGCAAAGAACAGAGAATGCTTATATGGGATAAACATGATGGATGTCCAGCACATAATGCCTTGCGTGCGCGTCATGTTCGGAACTGAAGGTATCCTGCCAGATGGATTGGTCAAGGAGGAACAGTTACTTGGCCTGCTAGGTCTCCTGATTTAAATCCTCTGGACTTTTTTCTTCGGGGATGCATTTAAGACATTTTATATTGCGATATTCCAACATCTTCAGAGGACATGCATAAACTGATCATGCTTGCTTGTAATTCTTTTCAGCAGGTAACACTGGAAGCAGTAAATAATTCTTTCATTCAACACGTGCACCAGTGTATTGGTGTCCAGGGTCACCACTTGAGTGCTTTTGAATGTTCTACTCCTGGGCAGTGGTACAGGAGAGTCAAAGTGTTATGTTTTTACTTGGTTTTCTTACAACTCCAGCAACTGGACGAGTTTGTGATCCTGGGCTCAAAGTCAGTGTTCTGTTATGTAATTAATAATGTTGTGTTTCAGTGAATGGTACACTGTGATACATTTTTGAATAGGTCTTCAGGGGAGGAAATGAATTACCAAATAAAAAATACAGGGTGCCATTTAAGAAAAGTCATACCGCTGTTCATATCTTTGTAAAAAAACAAAGCTACAACAAAGGCGACCATGATGATTGATGTCCCCCTGACCGCTAAAGAACATTTGCTTGAAACATTTCGTAATTTGCATCTGGACAGACAGTTATTTAGTGTGGTCAAGATAAATGGGACACCCTGTATATATGTGAGAACTCTTGAAGAATTCTTGACCAATTGACTTCAAATTTTATACAGTACACTCTATTAAACATTCAGACAGACATGGACTAAATATTTTTTTAAACTACAATTTACACATTTTCTGATAAAACTGACTGTGAGAAAAAAATGCTCTGCTGTAAAAAATTGTGCTTTCATTTACTTTCGTCACAGCTAGTTTCAACTACAGTAGCAGGGTATTTAAACCATAAGACAAATTGTTTCTCTCCTGTATATTATTTACAGCAATATAATGAAAAGGATAGTTACTATTTACTATATAACAGAGACACTGAGTTTCAGAAAGGCACAACAATAAGACTGTCAGAAAGTGAGATTTCAGCCAACAAGGTCTTTGTCCAAAGTAGACAACATACACACACTCATGCCCACGCAACTCACATGTACAAGACCACAGTCTCTGACAGCTAGAGCCTGACTGCGCCAGAGACTGTGGTCATGTGTGTGTGTGTGTGTGTGTGTGTGTGTGTGTGTGTGTGTGTGTGTGTGTGTTTGTGTGTGTTGTCTACTTTTGACAAAGGCCTTGTTGGTCAAAAGCTAACTTTCCAACAGTCTTTTTGTTGTGCCTTTCTGCGACTCAGCATCTCTGCTGTATGGTGAGTAGCAACTGTCCTTTTCATTATATTGCTATATATTATTTATCATTATATTTTTAAACATAAGTTGTATGCACAACAATATGCTGCGTTGTTTCGTTCCTTGCAGATGGTTTTCACAGAAAACAGAGAAGTTTTATTTCTGGCTTATCGGTTTGGTGTCTTTTATATAGGAGGGTAGATTACAAGTAATAGGCTGCAGGTGCTGGCCCAAAAGGGCAGAGATTCCCTCTGTGGGGGGCAGACTAACCAGTCACAATGGGACATCCTAGATGGTTGGGTCTATGAACTTTCGGAAGTGCATAGAATGTAGAAGTGAGGGGAGTGATGGGGATGAGCAGATAGACTCAGTGGAGAAGTTCTGTGTTTAACTCAAGGATTTATGGAGGGACTAGAAATCCTACTGGATTTGTGGAATGGGGTCACTGTGGCAGGGCTTATAGATGTATGTATCTGACAGTAGTGGGGCCCTTCAGCCTGAGGCTCATAAACACAGTGGTGCAGCCTCTGTCAGCAGGTAGGATTGTAAGGTGGTTGTCGTTTTTAGGTGGTGGATTGCAGTTCTTCATGTAGATGTAAGGTTGGTTTCCATGTTGAGGGATTTGGGGAATGATGGTGAGACGAGGTTTGAGGTTAGGAGATTTTGGAAAGTCAGCAGGGCGTGATCTGGGAGCAGTGTGGTGGATTACATTTGAGTGGTAGAGTAAACTGAGTCATGCAGGGTTCAGAATTGGTTTTGGATAGAGTCTGACTGGTAGGTTTAGTAGTGGAAAAGTGTTTCCAGTGTAAGGAGTGGAAAAAGGAGAGAAGATTTTTAACAAGCCCAGCATGATTGAATTTGGGAGTAGGGCAATAGGAAATGCCTCTGGAAAGGACTGATATTTCTGTTGGAGGGCAGGTTTATTACTATGTTGCAGGTCAGTTTAGCCATTGGGTTCTGTATGGTGGTGAGAGGGAGTTTTTAAGGGTGTGTTTAATGTAGTAAGTCTGCAAAGCAGTGTTTGGTAGCTGTGAAGGAATGCAGGGGATGTTTGGTGGAGGCTCTTATAATGGTAGTGTGTAGTGGTAGACTCCAACCTCCATGTGCTATCTCCTCTCCATCTGTAAAATTTTCCTGATCTGCAGTTCCAATTTGCTGCTCCCATTCCCACATTGAAACCTGCAGGGACTAGAGCAGCATGCGCAATGCCACCTCAAAAAACTCTCCAGTCTGTTCACCTCACACTTGTGCCTTGGACTACCTCATCCACTCCTGCCATGCAGTCCCTGCTACATTTACCACATCCTCAGAAACTCACCTCACCCTACAGAACCCAGAGCCTAAACTGACCTGCAATGCTAATGAACCCATCCTCCAAAAACCTCAGTCAACCAGAAGTATTATTCATTTCCAAAGGTCTTACTTCATTTCCAAAGATCTTACCTTCTGCCTCACTCCCAAATTCAGTTTTGCACTTGTTAAAAGCCTCCTCTCCTTTTCCTGCTCCCTACAGTGGAAACCCTTTTCTGCCACTAAACCTACCAATCAGACTCAATCCAAAAGCTATATTGAGCACTACATGACTTGGTTTACTCCTCCATCCAGACATAACACACCAAACGTCCCCCAAATCGGCCTGTTAACTTTCCAAAATTTCCTAACCTCAAACATTGCCTCACCATCATTTCCTAAGTTTCTCAACATGGAAACCAACCTTACATCCATGGAAAGAACTACAATCCACCACATAAAAACTAACCCTTACCTTCTTATAAACCTACCTGCCTACAAAGGCTCCACCACTGTGGTTATGAACTGCAGATATTACCTGTCCAGCTGTCAGATACATCCACCTACAAGCCCCACCACAGTGACCCCATTCCAGTCCCTCTTAAAATCCAGGGATTCATCAAAGAACCTCTCCACTCTCTCTCTCTCTCTCTCTCTCTCTCTCTCTCTCTCTCTCTCTCCTCTCCCCCGGCACTCCCGCTACTTTTACATTCTATGTGCTTTGTAAAGCTCATAAAGCCAACCACCCAGAATGTCCCATTTTGGTTGGTTACTCTGCCGCCACAGAGAGAACCTTTGCCTTTCTGGACCACAACCTTCAGCGTATTATCCGTAACCTACTCTCCTACATAAAAGATACCAAACATTTCATCCACCGACTCTCCAAACTTCTTGCCCCTGTACCACCCAGCACCCTGCGTGTCATTGTCTACATCTACATCTACATCTACATTTATACTCCGCAAGCCACCCAACGGTGTGTGGTGGAGGGCACTTTACGTGCCACTGTCATTACCTCCCTTTCCTGTTCCAGTCGCGTATGGTTTGCGGGAAGAACGACTGCCTGAAAGCCTCCGTGCGCGCTCTAATCTCTCTAATTTTACATTCGTGATCTCCTCGGGAGGTATAAGTTGGGGGAAGCAATATATTCGATACCTCATCCAGAAATGCACCCTCTCGAAACCTGGCGAGCAAGCTACACCGTGATGCAGAGCGCCTCTCTTGCAGAGTCTGCCACTTGAGTTTATTAAACATCTCCGTAACGCTATCACGGTTACCAAATAACCCTGTGACGAAACGCGCCGCTCTTCTTTGGATCTTCTCTATCTCCTCCATCAGACCGATCTGCTATTGAACACAGCTTTCCCAGTGCCCAACTTACTCCAAATTTACAACATCCTTCTTGGTCACAGTGACCAACTATAATCTTCTTTGTGGGCATCACCTACAAATAAATCCATGGTACAGTCAGAGGCACAAGCATGCTAATCTATTCGTGGACCATACTGAGGGATCCATCCTAACCATCCAAAATACCAAATCCATTACCAAGTTCAGTTTTGTGGGTGACATCTTAATGATCTGGACCAACAGTGAGGATATTCTGTCCCCATTCCTCCAGGACCACAGCACCTTCTTCCCCTATTCACTTGGGCCTCAGTTCAGCGAGCCACCTTTCTTACTGCCAACCTCCACCTCAAGGATGGTTGCATCAGTACCTCCAGCCACATCAAATGTGTCAACCATCTACAATATCTCCATTTGAACAGCTGCCACCAATTGCATGCCAAGAAGTCCATTTCACACAGCCTAGTAACATGTCATCATTGCATCTGTAGTGACAGGTAGTCCCTCCCCAATTATACCAATGATGTCATTGAGGTCTTCACAGACCAAAATTACCTTCCCAATTTTGTCCCGAAACAGATCTCTCCTGCCTTGTCTCCCCAGTTATCTACCATCTGCCACATACTCCTCTCATGACTCTGTACCACCCAGGACTGGAGCAACTGAATAACATTCTCTACCATGGTTTTGACCATCTCTCAACCTGCCCTAAAATGAGGAACATCCTCTCCGTTATCCTCCCCATAACTCCCACATTGGTATTCCTCCACCCACTCAATCTACGCAACATTCTTTTCCATCCCATCTTCCAACTTCTTGCCTCACGGTTCATTCCCCGCAATACATCCGGAAGTAAGTCCTGCCCCATACATCCACTCACTACCAGCTACTCCTCTCTTGCCACTGACATTTTCTACCCCATCAAAGGCTGTGAAGGCAGCCATGCAATTTACAAACTTAGGTGCAATCCCTGTGCCACATTGCATATGGACCTGACTACTAACAAGTGGTCTGTCCACATGAATGGCACTGCCAAACTGAACCACCCACTTGCTGAACATGCTACCCATCATGACATGCTCCACTTTAATGGCTGTTTCATTGCCTGTGTCATCTAGCTTCTTCCCACCAATGCTAGTTTTTCTTAATTACACAGGTGGGAACTCCTCTCCCTAAAACATATGCCATATGCTTCATTCCTATAATCCTTCCCCCCCCCCCCCCTCTCCCCCCATGCCGCAACCTATGCTAGTCCCTCTTTGTCACCTGCTCATCCCTTTCCTGGCTCCCAGTTCTGTATACACATACTTTCTATACCACTTTCTTCTCTCCCCTCCCTTTCATCCTCCTGCTCCCCCCCCTTCCAATTCCCCCTCCCCACCCCACCACCTCCAGCACAGCCTCCTGATGTGGCCTTATCCTGTCCCCACCACATCTGTGCAAGCTCACACAGGTAGCAGTAGTAGCTTTCCCCACCCTTAACCACCCCCACCCCTATCCCTATCCCTCTCCCTCCCTCTCCCCGCTACATGTCTCTTGCTCATTCTCACTATCCACACCAACAGAGGCTGTAGTCTGTGTGTTAGTTGTTGTTGTTGTTGTTGTTGTTGTTGTTGTGTGAATGTGAGAGTGCTTTACTTCTGAAGAAGGGCTTTGTCTGGATACTTAAATATTTCAAGTATTCTTTTTCATTGTGCCTGTCTGTGACCCAACACACTTTCAGCGTGATGTGTGGTATATGTACTCCATCCATCAACGCAATTAAAGAAATTCCTATAGGCAGTTGGTATAGATAATCCTATTTGTTTGTGTGTTTCCTGGTCCATTATTGTGATACACCATTCAAAGAATTATTCAGCATAAAGTTAATCAGTCTAAATGAACTTGAACTTAACTTTATTTTTGTATATATAACAACTCTGTCTTTACTCATGGAGACTCTGCGATAGTACATTACTAGCTTGTGTCTATCAGATATGTATCTGTTTAGTTTCAGAGAGTTCTATGTATTGTTCTGATTTGCACAGTACAACTGCTGATTATCTACATATACTGTCATATCAGTAGTTCATCCTTTTTGTTAATGATGGTTCCAATATTTTGACAGCAGATACTAAATGAATCTTAAATGTTTATTGTTTTGTTCAAGCTACATTCTGTCATTTTGTCAGCAGCTGTTTCAACTACATTTATTCTGCATTTTTGTCTATCAAATGAGTTTATCCTAAAAAAAATCCCTTGAAAATACATTGTAAATCACCTGAGATTTCCGATAATTAAGCATACGAGTATTGTCTTACCAGGACCATTCAAAAGCAAATCTTGTTGTGTATGATGTACTGAGTGAGAAATGATGAATAACTCATACTCAGCTATGTATGTGCCTCTCTTTTAAGGTATTTTCAAAGCTATGAATTATTGTGTTATACATACTACTTCATTCAGACCTTAATGTATCACTCAAAGGGTGACATGCCCTCCACACTAGTGTGAGGAGCATGCTCAGCAATGTGTCTCATCTCATCCTCAATTGAGTAATTGAAATTGTGGTTCCAACTATTGCCTGCATGCTGGATTATTGCTACATGATATTCTTTTCCAAGGTCCTTCCCCAAAGATCCTAAATCACAGTGATATCTGTGAAATCTGAACTTGGCTTAAGAATATTAGTTTCCTGGTTAGCATCCCCCGACTGCTATGCAGCTTTATCTTCTTTACAGATTTGTTTGTCACCTCAGATTGCACCTTATGTCTTGTACTGTCAGTCTGGTTCTGAATTTGTTTTGTTATCTGTATGTTTTTGTCAACATTTTCCAAAGCACCTAAACCATTTCAGATAGATAGACGGAAGCTCCAGAATTGTGTTTTCTCCTTTACCATTTCATAAATTTGGATTGCTTGGCTGTAAGCTCATCTTATGATCCAGCCCTAACATTACTAACACAAGTTGCAGCTTCTAGTTGTACTAAACCTTCCTGTGTTGCTGCCAAAGCAGTTCGAAGTAGCAAGATTAGCTGTCCTTTTTTCTGTATATACCGGTAGCGATAATGACAATTACTGTATCTCCAGCAACGGCCAGTACCATTCTTCATGTAGGTTGTATTATGATATCTCACTGGAAGCAATGCTGACATTACTTGGGGGTTAACATTGCTGACAGTTATTTCCATTCTGGACAGTTTTACTGCAATTTGCATATTTGTCCATTTTGAAAGAAAATTTGCTTCACGTATCCAGTTAAAATATGTTTGTTCAATGAAAGATAAAACTTAAGTGTTTCTATTTCAGTTATTTAATAAAATACAAGATATTATTAGACTATCTTTTGCATAAATGAAGGTAGTAACTTGATGTGGATTTTAACATATAATTAGGACTAAAAAGTTTTTATTTTCAAAGGATCCATCAAAGTTTATGATGGCATATCTTTTATGTAGATACCCATGCAATGTTAGTGTACTTTTTACAATTACTTTTAGGGTCAAATTTTTCATTTACCTCTTAAAGAAATATTCAGTATACCCTTTACAAGGTGCGTGGCAATCACCCAGATTATAGTGAGATGCCATCCTTATGTACAGTATGTGCAGCCTTATTGGCAATGGCATGTGAAGTACTTCTCATTAGACTGGAATGTCTGTTCACATATTGCTGCATAAGTAACTGTTTCTCACAACTTTGGTGGAAAGAAAAAAGTGTAAGAATATGTGGAAGGTATGGGACCAGAGGAGTATATTGGAATAATTCTAAAAGTGCCAAAGCAGAGAAAAGAAACTAAAGTAGAGCAAGAGTGAATATTCTTAAAGAAAATATGATAAATGAAATATTTAGGAGCAGCATAGAGTTTTGTAATGACAAAACAATGGAGAGATTTGGGAAATGCAGATAAGTGGTAGTATGCAGTGCTGGAGAGAGTAGTGTTGATTAAGGAAAAAGAAACATGTCTTCTGTGAGTAAAGAATCAACCTGGTGATGTCTTGTTACCATAACTTTGACAATTCTGTCATTTTTTCTCTGATTTCTATAAAATTCGGTTTTGAGTGTACTTTCAACTCTCTTTACATACTAAATTTTTATTGGTTCAATTTTTTTCCTGTGAAGAAATTTTCATTTCAAAATTATGTTTGCTTGGTAGGATGTTTTACTTTTGATTTTGTGACAAAGGTTGTATATTTTCAAGTTTTTCACGTTTCCAAAATTATTGCCAAGATTAATTTCAGGTCTTGCCAAGATTAATTTCAGGTCTGAAAAGCTTTAGATCAGGTCTACATCTAAATCTATACTCCACTATTCACCATATGATGTGCGACGAAGTGTGCTTTGGGTACTATTGCCACTTCCTGCTTTTCCTATTCAGTTATGAATAGTTTGCAGGAGAATGATTGTTGGTAAGCCTCAATGTGTCCTGAAATCTCTCAAATTTTAACTTCATGGTCTTTTTGCAAGATACACGTAGGGGAAAACAATGTATTGGTTGACTCTTCCAGGAACATATGATCTCAGGAAATTTAACGCTAAACTACACTGCAATACAGATCATCTCTCTTGCAGCATCTGCCACTGGGTGAGAATCTCTGTGACACTTTTTTACTTAGTAAATGAATCAGTAATGAAACATCCTGCTCTTCTTTGGATCCTCTCTATTTCCTGTATGAATAATGTCTGGTACAAGTCCCAGGCTGATGAGCAGTATTCAAGTATTGGTTGAACGAAGATTTCAAAGCTAACTCCTGTTTCTGTGGACTACACTTCCTGAAACATCCAGTGAATCTCAGTCTGGCAGCTGCCTTACCTGTGATTAGTTTTATGTAATCATTTCATTTTAAATTGCTTCATAGGTGTTCCCTAGGTAGTTTATAGGTAGACTGCTTCCAATGAGTGTTCTGCAATTGTGTAATCATACAATAGTTGATCTTTTCACCTATTTACACCCAATATGTCATATTTATTTAAGTTGAAGGTCAACTACCAACCTCTGCACCAGGTGCCGGTTATCTGCAGGTCTTCCTGCATACCACTACAATGTTCTAATGTTGTGTCTTATCTGCATACAACAGCATCATCTGCGAAAAGCCTCATGGAACTTCCGACATTATCCAGTAAGCGCATTCTGATAACTCAATTGCCAGCAATCCAGGGTAGAGCTCTGGTCCAATAAAATCTGTCAGGAGATTTTTAAATGACTTCTAGATTTAAAAATGTGATTTCTTCCACTATCGGTTTTATTTTTTGCAATTACTGGTAGAATTAATGTATCCTTTCACAAAAGTTAGTTATTTATGTCAAAATGAGAGCTGTATCATCAGCTGTTCTCATGTGTGAATCAGGGAGCACCAATCCTATTAATTCCTCCCTCCCTCAACCAACATTTGATAACTTTCCAAATTATAAAAACTTCATCCTCTAATATATCGATGATACAAAGTAACTTATCACTTCAGGAACTAAGTATGTAGCTGCCACTTGCCAAGGGAGTTCACAGTGTTCATCTTTTCCTTGATCCTTGCCCTTCCACTTCAAACTCACTTAGTTTCCTGCAAACCTGATCATGACCACTAAAGTTTTGACAACATTTTTCAGAGTTGTGGATGGCCGTGAAGAATTGAAACATAACAAACGTAACTTGGCAAGTCATCAGACAAGTTTTGAAGCAACTGATCTGCTGCAGCATGTGGAACATCAGTTTTATGTCACAGCTTCTACAAAAGTTGGTGAAGGGCAGAGTTCACGTGTTGTGACACAGGTTCCTACAAATAGAGGTAATTATCTTAAAAACTTCAATTAAATAAACATGAACAAGTTTGAAAATAAATTCATATTTACATGGTATTTAGTGCATCTTAATCAGTTAAATGTTCAGAGCAGTATTGAACCTTGGATCTGCGGAACAATAATTTATATGTGTTTTATTTGTGGAGAGGAAAAGGAAAGGAACGCAGAAATAATACTAAAGACATCTGCATGAAATTAATACTAGGTATGGGGAAGACAATGAGACTGTACGAAGTTGAAGATTCAGTTACCACAAAAATTATGTCAACCCTTCACTGTTATCATTCATACCCATATTCCTATTTCATTCGTACCTATTATCAATAGAGCAATGGAACACTCGGGGTGAACATTAACAATTATGAAAAGGATAGATTGCTGCTCACCATAAAGATGACAGGTTGAGTTGTAGACAGGCATAATGAAAAGACTGTTACACACTGAGCTTTCAGCCAAAGCCTTCCTCACAAAAACGAGAAAAACATGCAAACAAGCAGGGACACCTCACACACACATGACAATTACCTCCCAAACCTGCACCTAGTAGGCTGCTAGGTGTTCCTCTGTCTTCTCATACTGCTTCCAACATTTTTAATATTTTCTGTATGTTGAATTAGAAGGGAACAGCACTTCCTACCTTAAAAAGGAACAGTGCTTTGTACCCTTCACAAATTTTTTCCCAGGAATTCCCTTATCTGTGTTTTCATTGGATGTCTCAAAATTATTTCTCTGAAACTCCAAGTTTATAAGTGGCAATAACTTCAGAGATAACATACTTTTAAAAGAAATTAGTTGTATTTGATTCTTATCTTTGCATGTTTTATTTTATTGTCTACTTATTTTTTAACTCTTCTTGTCAGTTATACTTTTGTGATAAATCTAAAGTGTGTAATTCACTGTATATTTTCCAACAAGTCCCAGCACGTATTTCCTCATTTGGTGGAGTTGTTGTGAGACCATGGCGTAGCACTGTCACGATGCCATGTCTGTGTGTGGGGCAACCGCAGCCTCGCCGACGGTGGTATCGTAGTGGACATCTCCTCACAGGTGGCCCTGGAATCACACTTCGGGAGTCTGGAGAGCTAGTAATCAACCAACTTGCTCCATCTCATGCTGGGAACTACAGCTGCCAGGTGGAAAATACTCAGGGCTCTGACCGCATACAATTCACTCTCGTAGTGCAAGGTAAGTTGTAAGTTGTGTATAGCAAACTATGTACAACAAACAAAGTCACTGTGATAATCAACGCAAATATGATCTGAGATAGATGACACAGAATAGCTAATATGTCAGAAGGAGTTTGCCAGAGAAAATCTGGACAGTTCCTTACCCAATAGGTCAGGCAGCAAAAGAAGCAGAGAATTTAGAGCCTAATGTAGTATCGCTGATATTATCAGCTTCATTTTAACTCTTTACTGATTTCTTGTAACATCCTAATCAAGGAAATGGTGTTAGGGATATGAACTAAACTGCTTATGGTGGACATGAAGGATTGTCAGATGTTAGATATGAGATTAAAGTCATCTGTCTTGTATTGAACATTACTCAAAATTGGAAAAAGCATTATCAAAAGAAAGTTAGTCAATAACAGATACAACGTTATTTAATTTTTATGTATGTATAAACTTGAAATACTACAGATATTTAAGGCAGTCTATAGGAGAAAGATGTAGAGAGGAAGGACAGGAAAAGTTTCAAAAAGTTATTCTTGTACATAAGTGAACTGGAATGGTGTTATTGGTGTACACTCAGGTGGTTTGGTCTTCATTAGGTACAGTAAGTAAACAAAATAGCATCAAAAAGCAAGTTTCCATCTGGGAAGAGAGGAGATGAGCCAATAACCTAGAGGTACTGTTCGCAACAGTAAAACAGAAATAGAAAAAATGCATTACCATTTGCTAGCCTTCTAAGAGCTTAACATCTCATCACCCAATCCCTTCTCTATCGCTGTAATCTAAAGATGCTTATCACTAAAGATAGGCCCCACTCATTCTGGGATTTGACTGACCTGACCTTCTTTTGTAATCTTCCCCAACTTATCCCTATGCTCCATGTGGAAGAATCTAGTTCCAGAAGCTGTGATAGTTTCCTGTACTTTTATGTAATCTAATATGAGAGTATCACATGCTCCATAAGTTCAGCTACTGTTGAATGCTGATAAATCATTTTCAAAGCTCTGTATGTCATTTGTTTTTTGGTTCTTCAATGCAGTTTATCCAGTTCAGTGCCATTTTTTAGACAAAACATAGCAGCTGCCTCTGGAAATCATCAGCTGGCAATCTTCCACCAGAGTATTAGAGGATTTTGTAATAAACTAAATGAACCCACAGCCAATATGCAAGAATTTGGAAGGGAATTTAAGGAGATGGGACCCGGATAAACTGAAAGAAGCAGAGGTTGTACAGAGTTTCAGGGAGAGCATAAGGAAACAATTGACAGGAATGGAGGAAAGAAATACAGTAGAAGAAGAATGGGTAGCTTTGAGGAATGAAATAGTGAAGGCAGCAGAGGATCAAGTAGGTAAAAAGACGAGGGCTAGTAGAAATCCTTGGGTAACAGAAGAGATACTGAATTTAATTGATGAAAGGAGAAAATGCAAAAATGCAGTAAGTGAAGCAGGCAAAAAGGAATACAAACATCTCAAAACTGACAGGAAGTGCAAAATGGCTAAGGAGGGATGACTAGAGGACAAATGTAAGGATGTAGAGGCTTATCTCATGAGAGGTAAGATAGATACTGCCTACAGGAAAATTAAAGAGACCTTTGGAGAGAAGAGAACCACTTGTATGAATATCAAGAGCTCAGATGTTCTTGAGGACAATATTATGGAAATGGAAGAGGATGTAGATGAAGATGAAATGGGAGATACAATACTGCGTGAAGAGTTTGACAGAGCACTGAAAGACCTAAGTCGAAACAAGGCCCCGGGAGTAGACAACATTCCATTAGAACTACTGATGGCCTTGGGAGAGCCAGTCCTGACAAAACTCTGCCATCTGGTGAGCAAGATGTATGAGACAGGTGAAATACCCTCAGAGTTCAAGAAGAATATAATAATTCCAATCCCAAAGAAATCAGGTGTTGACAGATGTGAAAATTACCAAACTATCAGTTTTATAAGTCACAGTTGCAAAATACTAAAGCGAATTCTTTACAGACAAATGGAAAAACTGGTAGAAGCTGACCTCAGGGAAGATCAGTTTGGATTCCGTAGAAACGTTGGAACACGTGAGGCAATGCTGACCCTACGACTTATCTTAGAAGAAAGATTAAGGAAAGGCAAACTTACGTTTCTAGTGTTTGTAGACTTAGAGAAAGCTTTTGACAATGTTGACTGGAATATTCTCTTTAAAATTCTGATGGTGGCAGGGGTAAAATACAGGGAGTGAAAGGCTATTTACAATTTGTACAGAAACCAGATTGCAGTTATAAGAGTCGAGGGGTATGAAAGGGAAGCAGTGGTTGGGAAGGGAGTAAGACAGGGTTGTAGCCTCTCCCCGATGTTATTCAATCTGTATATTGAGCAAGCAGTAAAGGAAACAAAAGAAAAGTTTGGAGTAGGTATTAAAATCCATGGAGAAGAAATAAAGACTTTGAGGTTTGCCGAAACAGTGTCAGAAACAGCAAAGGACTTGGAAGAGCAGTTGAACGGAATGGACAGTGTCTTGAAAGGAGGGTATAAGATGAACATCAACAAAAGCAAAACAAGGATAATGGAATGTAGTCTAATTAAGTCGGGTGATGCTGAGGGAATTAGATTAAGAAATGAGACACTTAAAGTAGTAAAGGAGTTTTGCTATTTGGGGAGCAAAATAACTGATGATGGTCGAAGTAGAGAGGATATAAAATGTAGACTGGCAATGGCTAGGAAAGCGTTTCTGAAGAAGAGAAATTTGTTAACATCGAATATAGATTTAAGTGTCAGGAAGTCATTTCTGAAAGTATTTGTATGGAGTGTGGCTATGTATGGAAGTGAAACGTGGACGATAAATAGTTTGGACAAGAAGAGAATAGAAGCTTTCGAAATGTGGTGCTACAGAAGAATGCTGAAGATTAGATGGGTAGATCACATATCTAATGAGGAGGTATTGAATAGGATTGGGGAGAAGAGAAGTTTGTGGCACAACTTGACTAGAAGAAGGGATCGGTTGGTAGGACATGTTCTGAGGCATCAAGCGATCACTAAATTAGTATTGGAGGGCAGCATGGAGGGTAAAAATCGTAGAGGGAGACCAAGAGATGAATACACTAAGCAGATTCAAGAAGATGTAGGTTGCAGTAGGTACTGGGAGATGAAGAAGCTTGCACAGGACAGAGTAGCATGGAGAGCTGCATCAAACCAGTCTCAGGACTGACGATCACAACAACAACAACAGATCACGCCCATGTATTGATTGTGCTTCTCTTAGCACCACATCTGGTCAGGGATGGAAAGCCGTTTAATACCTGAATACAATCTGATGTCTTCATATTACAAAAAACAAAGAAAAGAAGGAGATAATTGCTATTTTTGTTATAAACTGTGTCCAGTGTAACACAATTTATGTACATGATTATTGTATATGGCAACATTTTGAAGCATGGGCCATTGAACTTTCTGTAAGTAATTCTATCTTCTTCATTGAAGTAATATTTAGGATACCTTCAGGGAATCTTGACCTCTGTTTGAAGCAGCCTGACTCACTTTTACTGCTCCTGTTTGGTTGTAAAAGAAAATTATTGTACTTGATATTTCGATATCAACTTCCTAATGTATAATAGTGGGAAGACATACCTGAACAATTTGATGTACACCCACAACCTCATCACAATTGTCAGTTTTCCCACTGTAGTAACTTCAAATTTAAGCACCCTAACTGATAAAATTTTTGTAGACCAATGGAAATTGTGTAGTATCATCATTAGTAATTGTGATGGTCAGAGACTTATTACTAATAATATCAATATTTGCCAGAATAAAACTGAGCCCCAGTGGAAGGTATTCAGGCCCATAAATGATGAAACAATTAAGGCCTCCAAAATGTAAGTTGAGTCACACATATTCCGAAACAGATGTTCCAAATATAATCTGTACAATAATGAAATTGCATCAATATTTGAAGTCACCTGTCCTTAAAAAAAGGTTTACAAGAATCAACCTGAAGAAATCACAAAAAACCCAAACAACCCACATAAAAAAACAGGAATTGTACATTAAAGCAAAAAAAACTCAGCAAATCATACCCAAATAAATCATTATAAAAATCACTGTAAAATATTAAGCAAAGTAATCAAACTATCAAAAAGTTCATATTTTAGCTCAAAAATCAACCCATCTTGTAATAAAATCAAAACAGTTTGGGACATAATAAGGAATGAGACAGGTGTTAGCAGTGCCAGTAAACCTGTAGACTTTGTTTGAAATATTTATGATAAACATATAAGTAACCAAGAGATAATTACAAAACCATCAGTGACCATTCCATAAGTGCTGATGAGCAAATAGGCTGATATGGTTCTTTAGAAAGTTCTGTGGAACTCCCAACCCTATAAATTAGATAAGCATATCCCCTATAACCAGGTATGAGTTGAAGAAAACAATTGCCTCACTAAAAAGCTATGGATCATCAGATTTAGGTAACATTTCCAATAAACTACTAAAATCCTGCTCTGATCAACTATTCAAAATTTTAGCCCACATATTTAATGCTTTTATGTGTTAGGTGTTTTCCCAGATGGAATGAAACTTGTTATAGTAAAGCCATGCCACAAAAAGGGAGACACAACATGAATCAGAAATTATCACCCCATCTCTCTTTTGAAAACATTTCAAAAGTCCTTGAGAAAGTACTGCATTCCAGAACTGTGAGGCACCTCAAAAACTTTGACATTATCTGTAACAGTTTGGTTTCAAAAAAGACATGTCCGCAGCTGAAACCATATTTTCATTCACAAACAATGTGTTGGAATCCCTAGATAAAAAAAATTGAGCCAGTTGGGATAGTCTGTGAGCTTTCTAAGGTTTTTGACAGTTTGGTCACAAAATGCTTTGTATCAAAGAATGCTACTATGGCATCAGAGGGGAAGTTGTTTTAACTGGCTAAAATCCTACACACAAGACAGGAAGCAGAAGGCAGTTTTTGAGGAGAGCAGCAAAGCAGATGAGGGTAGAGAGTCCCTCAGGTATCTGTCCTTTGTCTGATGCTCTTTCTCATACACATAAATCAGCTATCTTTGCCACACAGAACAAACAAATTCACTTTATTTGCTATGATACTAGCATTGTGATAAACAAGCAGTTCACCAATATAGAAGCTGATGCGAACAAATTACTTAATTACTTACAGAACTCTTAATCTGATTCAAAGTAAACTCACTGACTGTAAGCCTAGGCAAAAATAATTACGTCAAATTGAGCATCGGTTACAAATTCACACAGGAGATACTTATTGTACATGACAGTCAGCAAATACAAAGGGTACATTGTACCAAATTCTTAGACGTCCACATAGATAGTATGGTTGGCTGGGAACATTGTGTCCTCCAAACCATAAAGGACAATCTCACAGTTTGGAGACTTCAATGTCACAGATTTTGTGTATTTCCACTGTATTATGTGCTATGGAATTATCTTCTGGGGCAATTCACCCACATTAAAGAAAATTTTCTTTCTGCAGTAAAAGGTAGTGTGAATAATGAGTAGAGACTCTCCCCTCCCCCCCCCCCCCCCACCCCCTCTCAAGGACCTCGTGTTATAAACTTTTTAAGAAACTTGGGATACTTTCCACAACTTCCCCAAATATTTATTCGATTATGTGTTTCATGGTTGACAGTTCTGTCCTCTCTGAAACTGTGATCTAACTCAGATACAGAAAAGGGCACAGTATTCTAGTAAATAGTTAATTCACTACCAAACTACATCAAAGGTCTACGTAGGAACAGTGTATTATGTAAAAATAAATTAAACATATATGTACATAAAGAAACTTTTTATTCACTAGACCAATTTTTCAACAGAGAAGTATAGGTTTTGTATGCATATACACTGAAGCACCAAAGAAACTGGTATAGGCACGCGTATATAAATACAGATATACGTAAACAGGCAGAATATGGCACTGCAGTCTGCAACACCTATGTAAGACAACAAGTGTCTGGCACAGTTTTTAGATCAGTTACTGGTACTACAATGGTAGGTTATCAAGATTTAAGTGAGTTTAAACATGGTGTTATTGTTGGCACATGAGCAATGGAACACAGCATCTCCGAGGTAACGATGGAGTGGGGGTTTTTCATGCAACCATTTCATGGGTTTACCGTGAATATCAGGAATTTGGTAAAACATCAACTCTCCAACATCACTGCGGCTAGAAAAAGATCCTGCAAGAACAGCCAGAACGGCCAGTGTCAGTTGGTCACAGCCAGTGTGCTCCCTGCTGCCGTTGGATAAGCAGCTTCCAGCAGCAAGTCGTATACTCTTAGCTCACTTATTTGTTTCATAGTTATATTCTTAATTTCTTTGCGTGTTTTTGGTACTTGCATTGTTTAATTCATAAATTTCGGGCATATTATAGTATTTGAGAGTTGCAGCATCGCGTTTTAGTACCTGAATAGTATAAAATCGCATAGTCTCCTTCTGCCGCCGAGCAGTGTGTCAGCAGTGCGCAAGTAGCAGCATTACTGCATTTACTAGGCAATCTTGTATTTTAATAACCATTTAACTTTTGTGTTGAATTGTTTGTACTCTCTGTAGATTAGTTCAGACATTCTTTGCACAACAGTTTTTAGCATGGATAGGGACTGCAACTGCTGTGCTCGGATGCAGGCTGAGTTGGCATCCCTTCGCTCCCAGCTTGAGGCAGTGTTGGTTTCGGTCACACAGCTTGAGGCTGTTGCCAATGGGCATCACTGTGGGGGTCCGGATGGGGGTTTGTCGGGGACGGCCAGCTCGATCGGACTACGACTGTGGCTGCCTGGGATGCTGCCCACATTGAGGCTGACCCCTCACCTCTGGTAGAGTGGGAGGTCATCTCGAGGTGTGGCAGGGGGCAAAAAACATTCCGGAGGGCTGAACGGAAGGCCTCTCCAGTTTGTCTGACGAACCAGTTTCAGGCTCTGTCTCAGGCTGATACTGATCTTCGGTTGGACATGGCTGCTTGTCCTGTTCCAGAGGTTGCCCCTCAGTCTGCAACATCTGGGCGGTTGCAGAGGGTGAGCTTACTGGTAGTTGGGAGCTCCAACGTCAGGCACGTAATGGGGCCCCAAAGGGGATATGGCAGCAAGAGAGGGGAAGAAAACCAATGTGCACTCCGTGTGCATACTGGGGGGAGTCATTCCAGATCTGGAAAGGGTCCTTCCGGATGCCATGAAGGGTACAGGGTGCACCCATCTGCAGGTGGTCGCTCATGCTGGCACCAATGATGTGTGTCGCTATGGATCGGAGGAAATCCTCTCTGGCTTCTGGCGGCTATCTGATTTGGTGAAGACTGCCAGTCTCGCTAGTGGGATGAAAGCAGAGCTCACCATCTGCAGCATCGTCGACAGGACTGACTGCGGACCTTTGGTACAGAGCTGAGTGGAGGGTCTGAATCAGAGGCTGAGACAGTTCTGCGACCGTGTAGGCTGCAGATTCCTTGACTTGTACCATAGGGTGGTGGGGTTTCGGGTTCCGCTGGATAGGTCAGGAGTCCACTACATGCAGCAAGCGGCTACATGGGTAGCAGGGGTTGTGTGGCGTGGACTGGGCAGTTTTTTAGGTTAGATGGCCTCGGGCAAGTACAGAAAGGACAACAGCCTCAAAGGGTGGGGGGCAAAGTCAGGACATGCGGGGACCAAGCAGCAATCGGTATTGTAATTGTAAACTGTCGAAGCTGCATTGGTAAAGTACCGGAACTTCAAGCACTGATAGAAAGCACCGAAGCTGAAATCGTTATAGGTACAGAAAGCTGGCTGAAGCCAGAGATAAATTCTGGTGAAATTTTTACAAAGGCGCAGACGGTGTTTATAAAGGATAGATTGCATGCAAACGGTGGTGGTGTGTTTGTCACTGTTAGTAGTAGTTTATCGTGTAGTGAAGGAGAAGTGGATAGTTCCTGTGAATTATTATGGGTGGAGGTTACACTCAACAACCGAGCTAGGTTAATAATTGGCTCCTTTTACTGACCTCCTGACTCAGCAGCATTAGTGGCAGATCAACTGAGAGAAAATTTGGAATACATTTCACATAAATTTTCTCAGTATGCTATAGTCTTAGGTGGAGATTTCAATTTACCAGATATATACTGGGACACTCAGATGTTTAGGACGGGTGGTAGGGACAGAGCATTGAGTAACATTATACTGAGTGCACTATCCGAAAATTACCTCGAGCAATTACACAGAGAACCGACTCGTGGAGATAACATCTTGGACCTACTGATAACAAACAGACCCGAAATTTTCAACTCTGTAAGTCCAGAACAGGGAATCAGTGATCATAAGGCCGTTGCAGCATCCCTGAATATGGAAGTTAATAGGAATATAAAAAAAGGGAGGAAGGTGTATCTGTTTAGCAAGAGTAATAGAAGGCAGATTTCAGACTACTTAACAGATCAAAATGAAAATTTCTGTTCCGACACTGACAATGTTGAGTGTTTATGGAAAAAGTTCAAGGCAATCGTAAAATGCTTTTTAGACAGGTACGTGCCGAGTAAAACTGTGAGGGACAGGAAAAACCCACCATGGTTCAACAACAAAGCTAGGAAACTACTGCGAAAGCAAAGAGAGCTTCACTCCAAGTTTAAACGCAGCCAAAACCTCTCAGACAAACAGAAGCTAAACTATGTCAAAGTTAGCATAAGGAGGGCTATGTGTGAATTGTTCAGTGAATTCGAAAGTAAAATTCTATGTACCAACTTGACAGAAAATCCTAGGAAGTTCTGGTCTTACGTTAAATCAGTAAGTGGCTCGAAACAGCATATCCAGACACTCTGGGATGATGATGGCATTGAAACAGAGGATGACATGCATAAAACTGAAATACTAAACACCTTTTTCCAAAGCTGTTTCACAGAGGAAGACCGCACTGCAGTTCCTTCTCTAAATCCTCGCACAAATGAAAAAATGGCTGACATCGAAATAAGTGTCCAAGGAATAGAAAAGCAACTGGAATCACTCACCGGAGGAAAGTCCACTGGACCTGATGGGATACCAATTCGATTCTACATAAAGTACGCAAAAGAACTTGCCCCCTTCTAACAGTCGTGTACCGCAAGTATCTAGAGGAACGGAAGGTTCCAAACGATAGGAAAAGAGTACAGGTAGTCTCAGTCTTCAAGAAAGGTCGTCGAGCAGATGTGCAAA
This sequence comes from Schistocerca piceifrons, assembly GCF_021461385.2. Taxonomy (NCBI): domain Eukaryota; kingdom Metazoa; phylum Arthropoda; class Insecta; order Orthoptera; family Acrididae; genus Schistocerca; species Schistocerca piceifrons. The sequence goes on from NC_060141.1 coordinate 89,479,501, forward strand.
ACTATAGACCTATATCTCTGACGTCGATCTGTTGTAGAATTTTAGAACATGTTTTTTGCTCGCGTATCATGTCGTTTTTGGAAACCCAGAATCTACTTGTAGGAGTCAACATGGATTCTGGAAACAATGATCGTGTGAGGCCCAACTCGCTTTATTTGTTCGTGAGACCCAGAAAATATTAGATACAGGCTCCCAAGTAGAGGCTATTTTCCTTGACTTCCGGAAGGCGTTCGATACAGTTCCGCACTGTTGCCTGATAAACAAATTAAGAGCCTACGGAATATCAGACCAGCTGTGTGGCTGGAGTGAAGAGTTTCTAGCAAACAGACCACAGCATATTGTTATCAATGGAGAGACGTCTACAGACGTTAAAGTAACCTCTGGCATGCCACTGGGGAGTGTTATGGGACCATTGCTTTTCACAATATATATAAATGACCTAGTAGATAGTGTCGGAAGTTCCATGCAGCTTTTTGTGGATGATGCTGTAGTATACAGAGAAGTTGCAGCATTAGAAAATTGTAGCGAAATGCAGGAAGATCTTCAGCAGATAGGCACTTGGTGCAGGGAGTGGCAACTGACCCTTAACATAGACAAATGTAATGTATTGTGAATACATAGAAAGAAGGATCCTTTATTATATGATTATATGATAGCGGAACAAACACTGGTAGCAGTTACTTCTGTAAAATATCTGGGAGTATGCGTACGGAACGATTTGAAGTGGAATGATCATATAAAATTAATTGTTGGTAAGGTGGGTACCAGGTTGAGATTCATTGGAACGTCCTTAGAAAATGTAGTCCATCAACAAAGGAGGTGGCTTACAAAACACTTGATCGACCTATACTTGAGTGTTGCTAATCAGTGTGGGATCCGTGCCAGATCGGGTTGATGGAGGATTTAGAGAAGATCCAAAGAAGAGTGGTGTGTTTCATCACAGGGTTATTTGGTAACCGTGATAGCGTTACGGAGATGTTTAACAAACTCAAGTGGCAGACTCTGCATCACGGTGTAGCTTGCTCGCCAGGTTTCGAGAGGGTGCGTTTCTGGATGAGGTATCGAATATATTGCTTCCCCCTACTTATACCTCCCGAGGAGATCACACATGTAAAATTAGAGAGATTCGAGCGCACACGGAGGCTTTCCGACAGTCGTTCTTCCCGCGAACCATACGCGACTGGAACAGAAAAGAGAGGTAATGACAGTGGCACGTAAAGTGCCCTCCACCACACACCGTTGGGTGGCTTGGGGAGTATAAATGTAGATGTAGATGTAGGTGTAGGACCAACAATAACTGAAGAGAATCACTCAACATGACAGAAGTGCAACCCTTCTGCAAATTGTTGCAGATTTCAGTGCTGGGCTTCAGCCCACGAACCATTCAACAAAATATCATCGATAAGGGCTTTCAGAGCTGAAGGCCCACTTGTGTACCCTTGATGACTGCATGACATAAACCTTTATGCCCCGCCTGGGCCCATCTACACCAACATTGGACTGTTGATGATTGGAAACACGTTGCCTGGTCGGACAAGTCTCATTTCAAATTGTATCAAGTGGGTAGACGTGTACGGGCATGGAGACAACCTCGTGAATCCATGGACCCTGCATGTCAGCAGGGGACTGTTCAAGCTGTTGGAGTTCAAGCTGGTGGAGGCTTGGTAATGGTGTGGGGCATGTGCAGTTGGTGTATATGGGACCCCTAATACATCTAGATATGACACTGACAGGTGACACATACATAAGCATCCTGTCTGATCACCTGCATCCAGTCATGTCCATTGTGCTTTCCAATGGGCAGCGCGACACACAACATGTCCAGAATTACTACAGAGTGGCTCCAGGAACGCTCTTCTGAGTTTAAACACTTCCACTAACCACCATACTCCCCAGATGTGAACATTATTGAGCATCTATGGGATGCTTTGCAATGTGCCATTCAGAAGAGATATACACCCTCTCCTACTGTTATGGATTTATGGACAGCCCTGAAGGATTCTTGGTGTCAGTTCCCTCCAGCACTAATTCAGACAATAGTTGAGTCCATGCTATGTCATGTTGCGGCACTTCTGCATGCTCATGGGAACCCTAAACGATATTAGGCAGGTGTACCAATTTATTTGGCTCTTCAGTGTATATTTGCTGTGTGTTCATTGGGTTTTATACAACATGTTTTAATCCTTGCATGATGTCTTTGCACGTGTTTTGTTCTAGTTGTACATTTTGTATTTTCCCCACAGTTGTTTTTGTAAAATAACTGTATTATGTTTATGTAATCTTCATTTATATATTCTTTAACTCATTTCACATTGTGGTGTCTCACATGCATAAAAGGATATATAGAAACACACACACACACACACACACACACACATACACACAAAAGCTTCCTCCTTAGCAATGGAACATTGTTGATTGGGTGACCTGGGGAGGAGTGCTAAAATTTAGTGAGGAGAGAGTGTGCTAGCAGAAAGGGATAAAGGTATGGGGACAAGTTTAAGAATGTGGGAGAAGGGAGGTGAGAGATAATTATCATTAAGTGACAGTGACAAAATATTAATTGATTCTGGTAATAAACCAAGGGCTGAGGTAATTGTAAGATAAAAAGAAAAAAAAATCAATGTTGTAATGATATAGTATTGGGATGGAAGCAAGTTGTGGCAAGGTCACATACGTATCAAAATACATGACTGCTTTATCGTATGAGGATGTGTCCCTCCATCACATATTTGTTTAGATTTCTGTGCCACCAACCATTGTAGACTGTGCTTTGTGAAGCTGTGCCCTCTTGCCCTATCCCCTCTTCAGTTAAATGTTGCCTTCAGCCTTGATTTTCAGTTGATGCCCAACAGTTACAGGAACCTTTGTGAACTATGGAATAAATAACTGGATTTTTATAATATATTGGTTTTAATTTCTATGTTATATTACTATTTAAGATTTTTCTTGTACTAGCTAGCAAAGTCTACTTCTGATGCACAAGAAACAAATACAACCAGTTTTGATCCCCTCATCCTGTACCCTATGATAGAAGGTGAGAAGAGTTACATGTCTGTAGTAGTGGCTTGTATACACTGTAGCAAAGAAGTGGTTCAGAATGGTGTGGCTACTCATAGGTTGTTGACATCAATTATTGGCAAGTGATTTACTACTCATATTTCCACTGTTGAGACCTGTGACAGTCAGCACTGCCCACAGCAGATGACAGTAATGATGACATTGTTCCCTGGATCAAAGTACTCAAAGTACATCTTTTGCACAGTGGCATAGAAAAGCCCATTGTCTGCATGACCTCAGAGGTGAAGTGTCCTATGCACTGATAAACCTTGAATTGTTTACCATTAAATCTGCTTATATTGCATGTCTTGCTTATCATCCACTCAACTGTCATGTTGACAGAAGTACAAGATTTGATGACATCCCTGAACTATTCCCTTGTACTTGTCAATAGGAGTACGGTCCCCCCCTCCAAACACACACTCGTAAATCATCTGTGATTTGACTGCTCATGGATGTAGATGAACACTCAGTTAGATTATACACATTCTGCATCATCACATGTTCAATGTTCAGTATTGTTCAGTAGTCTTTTTATTATTTTAGTATTAACATGTTATTATTTTTACAAATAGTGTCCCATTGTAATTTTTCTCCCCTTTTGTTCAGTTCCACCTGCTGCTCCTGTGTTGTATGTGACAAGTACAACAAGTAGCAGTATACTGTTGCAGTGGAAAGTTGGTGACACTGGTGGTGCCCCCATCACAGGATTCAGTTTGAGCTATAGGAGATCTCATGGTGATACAGAGGAAGTATCACTACCTCGTCATACCTCAACTTACGAGCTCAAGGTTAGCTTCTGTATATTTAGTATAGTTTTCTTCAGATGTGTGGATATCTCTGCACAACTAATAATGTTTGTTACAAACAAATCAAATTAGAACGTGAATGTTGTGTGATATTTATGAGTACCTGTCAGTAAGCTGGCTTACACTACAGTTCAATAATAATTCCAAGATTGAAACAGTAAACAAAAATGAGGGAAGAAGACTATTCACCTTAGCTGACTGATGGATGACACATTGAAATATGTACTAGCATGAAGATATTATTAGCTTTTGAGATACTGCACATAAAAAGCACTAGAGCTGTTTGTGCAGTAAGCACTAGTGTTGTTTGTACAGTAAATATTAAATTCTTCTGAAGATGTAAATAAATTGCTTCAGAAGGAATTTGATGAATGCAAGAAAAGAAAAAGAACTGTTGTGTAACAAAGGCAGCAGATATGGAAAGATGATAATAACTTTTGATTCTGGGTTGCTCCACAAATATCATCTACAGATGTAAGTCAACGTCACGTCAGAAAAATTTACATGTGCATCTGCAATCCTACAATATATAACGATGACTCACAAACAAGTTTTACTTTGCATGGAGTGAACTGATAGATAGAAAAGGTAGTACAGAAATTGGTGCATATCTGTTCAGTTACCTCTTACCTGTTCTTCACTTGGTGTCTCATTTTACTCTGATATTTACACAGTTCAGTATGCAACCAGCACATACTAGTTGTACTACTGTGGATTCTGCAGTAGTTTATCAAAAATTGACATAATGCTTTCTTACACTTTGTTATGAAAGAGATTGTGAAGTCAATGTCTTAGTTTGTGATCCCTGTAACTAGCAACCAACATCAATTCTTCACATAACTCTGTGTTTGTGTTTTTGGACTTCACAGCTTTTCCTAGCCTGCCTGGAATATATAGAGTCTTATCAAGCAAGAGACACTGCAGAAAACAAATATTATAGTATAATGCTTGCTGCACTAAATCATGTAACAATGAACACTGCCTGAAAAAAAAAAGTTAAGCACCCAGAAGCAGAAGATGTGAAATGAAACTTGAGGTTGAGAGGATATGAGATATTATTTCAGCAATTACAAAATTGTGTCAAATTTACAGAAAACTTAGTGGTATGAGGCCACTCATTAGTGTGACTTTGCATCCCCTCTGACCCGGATGCATGCACTGATTCTGCTGGAAAATGTCTCACAAAGCCTGCCACAGGAGTAACTTAACATTATGCAGGTAGTTCATAGGTACATGTGTCATGTGTGGATGAGCACTGTCCTGTTGAAAAAAGATCCACAATACTGTTGCATCAGATGTAACACACGAGGATGCCAGATGTTCGCGATACACCATTGTGCCATCAGAGTTCCCTCAATCACTACCTCATTTGACCTGGAGTCATACACAATGCCCTCCCATGCTATAACTGTGCTGCACCTCTCCAAAATATTAGAAGAATTAGCCTCTTACCAGGTCGCTGTCATACTTGCCAATGATGGTCATCTGGGGTAGTACAGAACTGCTATTCATTGCTGAAAATTGTGCAGCACCATTTATCAGCAGTCCATTCTTCCTGGTCATGAGATCACTCCAGACACAGCTATTTGTGTTATAGCATTAACAGCATGGAACTGTAATTCTCTAAACTGGCTGTTGCTAGTATCCAATGAATGGTGTGGGGTGCTGCAGAATGTTGCAGGGAGGACATTACTTGTTCTTGGATGGCAGGTGAAGATATGAAAGGGTTATGGCATGCTTAGTGTACAGTACGGCAATCGACAATGAATATGCCTGTTTCCATACAGTCCAAAATTGGGCCATTGTCACATCAGAATGCTCCACAAATATGGAAATTGCATGATTCAACCAGCTGACCAAATGAAGATCCACAATGATGCCTCTTTCATACTCTGTCAGGTGGTGATAACACTGTCTCATACAAGTACATTGCATTTCCGTGTCCTTCACAGTGCTCACTCAACATCTGACACTTTTCACTTCTCTTGTATACTTGACTAGGCCTGATAACAACACTAAACATGGACAACACTTATGCATCCTGATGTCTGTTCTACCTGCAGCAAGGAATTGCAACTCTAATAATTTACATACCTGTTGGAGTTGTGTGCGTGTGTTGTGAAGTTATATTGACATCCTTCTGTGTTTCTGGCTGCTTTACTTTTCTGTCAGGGCGTGTATATTGTTGTAATGTGCAGGAAATAACATTTGTAAGAGAAGTTTTTATTGTACATCTTTGATGACCTGTTTCACATTCAGGCTTACATATGAAAATATCCTTTTTCCTGGAATGTGTAGCACCATCCATAACCACAGATCAGAGGCTGCGACCCATGTGGCTGCTGTGTATGGTCTATGTTTAGATAGGTGACTCCATCTAGTCCAGATGATAGTAATTGTAGGAGACCTCAAACTATTAGTGTAAAACTGAAAGAAATTCCGCCACAAACTAAATTACGAGGGTGGGGTGAAAAGTTCTTGGAATCACATGGCAGGTCAGCACTAGCACTACGAGTTGTTCACATGATATTCATTGGACTGTTGCCTGTAAACTTGTGCCATGTCAGAGCTCTTGTAAGAGAGCTGTGGCGGTGATGTGGCGCTGTTGTTGTTCCCATGTAGTGATTTGCGAAGATGGAAAAAAATCGAGATTTCAGCAGTGATTAAGTACTACGTAAAGAAATATATGAAAGCAAAGGACATTCATGTCAATTTCCAGAATATACTGGGAAACTCTTGTCCTTCCTATTCAACTGTTGCCAAGAGGACAAATGAATTCAAATTTGGTCGGGAGAGTTTAGATGATGATCCATGCAGGGGTTGGCCAAGATGTGTCACTACTCCAGAAATCATTGCAAAAGTGCACAAAATGGTCATGGAGGATTGCCGATTGAAAGTGCATGAAATTGCTCACTCTTGCCAGATGTCATCTGAAAGGGTATATCACATTTTAACTAAAGTATTAGAAATGAAAAAATTATGTGAAAGATGGGTGCCGCGACTCTTGACGCTGCATAAAAAATGCATTCCATCGCCATAACAACATTACACGAAGTAAGGTATGAATTGTTGCCACACCCACCTTATTCATGTGATATGGCTCCATCAGACTTCCATCTCTTCCCAAAACTGAAAATTTGTCTTGGTGGACGAAGATTCACTTCAAACGAAGAATTGATAGTCGGAGTTGGCAACTATTTTGCAGGCCTGGGGGAAACTCATTTTCGAGATGGGATCAAGGCACTGGAACTTCATTGGACCAAGTGCATTAATTTACAATGAGACTACATTGAAAAATAAAAAAAATTCAGTGATTTAAGTACTTTTTTTCTATTCTGTTCTGAGAACTTTTCAAACCACCTTAGTACTAAAATGCTAGTGATCAGTTTCCAATGTTTTCACAACAGAATGTCATAGTTTGAAGCACTTTTAAAAGGCAGAAAGTTGGCTAAAACCCAGTGTCACCTAGGATGATAGTGGGTGACGAAGTTGTTGTAAATTTACAGCTGATTCTTGGGGTGTTGGGAGGATTAGGGGTGTGTGAGGATATGGCACAGGAAATCTGTTAGTGAACTAGGTTTGGGGATAGTGCCTGTCTGTGAAGGTCCGTATGAGACCTTCAGTATACTGGCGAAGGAAATTCTTGACAGTGTAGATAAGCCGTCCACAGATGGCATGGCTGTGTGGGAGCAATTTTTTGATGTGGAAGGGGCAGCTGTCAAAATACAGGTACTGTTGGTGGTTATTGGATTTAATATGGACAGAGGTGTGGATGAAGCTGTCAGGTAGATGGAGGTCACTTTCTAGGAAGATGGCATGTTGGGTTGAGGTGGATAATGTAAAGTGAATGGGGAAGGCTGCATTGAGATTGTGGAGTGTTGAGGATAGGGTGTTATGGCTCAGGGTCCAGATCATGAAGATATCATTAATGAACCTGAGCCAGGCAAGAGGTTTGAGGTTTTGGGAGGCTAGGAAGGTTTTCTCTAGATTGGACTGTTCCATTAAGTTCCTCTCAGGCTGGAGTACTCATGCCTCAGCTTGGAGCTGTAGTTGTGGTGGGAGCTGACATTACACAGACTAATGCTCTGCAGGCACAAGTAAACAGTTGCACCTTTGCCTGTTTAATTCTCATGGATGTGTAGTTGTGTTACTAACAAAAATGTGTGGTTATCGAAACCACTTCCTGCCTCATTAGGTGAAACAAATCTCTCCAGTGACACAAATGAACATCCACAGTGCCCACAGAAACAGACCTCCACAGTGTCTGGTGCGTCAAAAGTGCTTGTTTCTACAAAGGAATGTATTTTATAACATCATTCCAATTGCATTGATGCAGTACGTTATGACCAAATGGTAGGGAATGCTCACAAGGAATGGTCACCAATTCAAGAAGAGACATACAAGGAGATGTATGTTAAGAAAATATTGTGATTGAGTTCTTTTTAAAACTGTAAAGAAGTCCTGTACTACTGTAAAATGTTTATTAATTTCAGAATGTTGCTGAAGAAAACCAAGATGAAGCTGTAACATGTGCAAGTTACAAAGTAGCTCATATCATAGGACTGACCCCCCAAACCATTCTCTTTGGGATCTCTCATTAAATCTTGTCTGGTAGTATTAGCAGAATACATAATTCCGTGGGAATTAGCAATGTTTGAAGGCATTTATCTGTTAAAACAAATGATGTCCTGTCAAATCTTTGACATGGGAACTGATTTGGAGGTGCAACTCAGAAATAAAGCACAGTGTTTCACAACTTTTTCTCTCACACTTGAAGGAAACACAGGTGCGTATGATTGTGCCAAACTTGCTATTTCGTATATGGTGTGTAACTGCAACTGAAAATTACAAAGTAGCTGCTACATATGATACCACTAGATTGTATGACAGCAGTGCTTGATATTTTTGAACCCATATGTGAGTCTGTGGACAGCATGAATTTGCCATTGAAAAACTTTTATTCTGTGACTACAGATGCTGCACTGCAATGTCAGCAAGGTTTTGCCTCTTGCTAAAAAAAAATTAATTTAAGAATGACTTGGGAAAGGTAATCTGTGGCGTACATTGTTTCATTCATCAGAAGGCATTGTGGGTTGAAACTATGGAACTTCATCATGTAATGGGCACTGTAGTGAAGTGTGTGAATTTTGTATGAATGCATGGTGTCAATTGTCATCAGTTCAGTGGGTTTCCTCAAGGTTTTTCTGGATAACATAATGATGCACTAAACTGCCACATCATATATGACATTGCTACTGATTCTATTCACAACACATTTAGCAGACAGGATCCACATGTGCCGTTGAATGTACCTACAAAATTATATCTTTGTATGACACAGAGAGGGGGGAAAAGGAGGTGTACAGAAGAAGGGAAGAAGAGGAGATGGACAGAGAGAGAGGAGAGAGGAAATGGACACAAAAATGAAAGAGGAGATGGGCAGATGAAGGGGGAGGAAGAGATGGACAAAGAGAGGATAAAACAGAAGATGGACAGAGGGAGAGAGATGGGAGGAGATGGACAGTGTGTGGGGTGTGGAGGAGGTGAACAGAGAGAAGGGGGAGGAGGAGATGGACAGAGGGGAGGGCAGAGAGGGGAGGAGGAGATGGAGTACCAGAATTGAAACAAATACATACCTGGACAAAACTGAGTACTCAGCTAGTGTACAAAAAATTTAAGATGGATGGCATGCTTGTAGTTACTCCACTCCCAATAAGCATAAAATGATTCTGCATACTTTTCTAATTGATTAACCTTTAACAATGTTTCATAAATCAGGTAACAGTTAAGTCTTATAGTCCATTCAAAACAGCAGAATCTAACATACCCAATTTTCAAAACATTATTTAGTTCCCAAAATTAACAAATATGTGTACACTAATCTTTAAATAGCCCACCCTAATCCAAACTTGTGTCTGTGAAGTCCAGTCATAATGTTAATCTTTTGTGCCAGAGATTGCACCCTCACATTAAACACATCACATCCTCATATCTAAAAGTATGTGACCAGCAAGCAATCGTGTAATGCTGTTATGTTGGTTTCAGCAATCATACCCTCAACTATGTAGGTCGGTAAGAAAAAGTATTGGATACCTTATTAACCATGTACTATCATTGTAGCTGAAAGTTTCAGATGATTTAGTGACTGTTGAACTTCTCAATAAAAGTTAATATACATCCGACTGTTGAGTGACAATATTGCACAAATATTACTATTTGGTTACTATAATCTGTTCTGGTGATGTCATTGAAAACTATAGTGTGTGCACTGCAAATGTCATATTTCTAAATCTGTGCTGACCACATGCCACTGCCAATGGCCTTACTGCTGTGGTAACACTGATTCCCATCAGCTTACCGAAGTTAAATGCTGTCGGGCTTGGCTAGCACTTGGATAGGTCACTGTCTGCATCTGCTGCATGCTGTTGGCAGGCAGGTTGCACACAGTCCATGTGAGACTGGTTGAGGAGCTACTTGATTGAGAAGTAGCGGCACCAGTCACAAAAGCTGACAATGACCAGGAGAGTGGTGTGCTGACCACATCCCCCTCCATACCCGTATCCAGTGCACCTAAGAGCTCAGGATGACACAGTGACCAGTCGGTACCATTGGGCCTGAAAAGTCTGTTGGGGCGGTATTTGCCACTATGATGTCCACCAAATAGTTGGTATGTGGGTTTCCTTAATCATACCACACTTACACACCATATCTTAAATACCATAAAAGAGAAAGTGGGATGGAATCATGGTTGGTAGTCACAATTTATAATTAAGACAATTTATTGACATTACATCTTTTAAGGAATTTAACAATTACAAATTGTGGACAAGCCACTAGATAACGTTTTGCAAATACAGTTAGAAACCCAGTGTACTCAGTAATCAAATAAACAGTCCCTTAAGAGACAGTTATAAAAAAACTCAATGTGCCAGGCATTTATAGAAACTTTAAGCTTAGCAATTATCAATACCTCACATAGCCACTTCATCAAAATCCTTAAAATCAATTGTTACATTAAGATGGCCACACTTAAAACATTCGTCACTAACTTACACTTATAAACTTACTATGTCAGTCTGTTAAAGAAGTGCTTGTTAAAAGGTCAGCTACACTTAACGTTGCTGGGCACTAATACCCCTCACTTTATTTTCCCTTATTAAGAAAACAGAGTTACTGACAAATTCAGAAATTCAAACTTCCATGTAAAATTTCCCTTAAAATACATATAATGAAAACAATTACCAGTAAAGGGTGACTTAATGACACTTGCACACTAGTGCCAATCTAAAATCCGATTACATAACATGATAGAATCACTTTAATAAAAAAACTACCACAGAAACACTGATCTTTAAAAACAAATGTTCATGTACTAAGACGTATTAAAAAAAAATTACAAGAAAGAGCTGCACAAGGAACTCAGCAGATGCTATGCAGCTTAACGTTTAGCCAGTTGTCTGTCCCTAATATTTAAGGAAGCAGGTTCATATATGAACAGGTCACATACAGAACGAGATTTTCACTCTGCAGCAGAGTGTGCACTGATATGAAACTTCCTGGCAGATTAAAACTGTGTGCCGGACCGAGACTCGAACTCTGGACCTTTGACTTTCGCGGACAAGTGCTCTACCAACTGAGCTACCCAAGCACGACTCACGCTGCATCCTCACAGCTCTACTTCTGCCAGTACCTTGTCTACTACCTTCCAAACTTTACAGAAGCTCTCCTGCGAACCTTGCAGAACTAGCACTCCTGAAAGAAAGGATGTTGCAGAGACATGGCTGAGCCACTGCCTGGGGGATGTTTCCAGAATGAGATTTTTCACTCTGCAGCGGAGTGTACGCTGATATGAAACTTCCTGGCAGACTAAATCTGTGTGCCAGGCCGAGACTCAAACTCGGGACCTTTGCCTTTTGCGGGCAAGTGCTCTACCAACTGAGCTACCCAAGCACGACTCACGCCCCATCCTCACAGCTCTACTTCTGCCAGTACCTCGTCTACTACCTTCCAAACTTTACAGAAGCTCTCCTGCAAACCTTGCAGAACTAGCACTCCTGAAAGAAAGGATATTGCGGAGACATGGCTTAGCCACTGCCTGGGGAATGTTTCCAGAATGAGATTTTCACTCTGCAGCGGAGTGTGCGCTGATATGAAACTTCCTGGCAGATTAAAACTGTGTGCTGGACCGAGACTTGAACTCGGGACCTTTGCCTTTCGCGGGCAAGTGCTCTACCAACTGAGCTATCCAAGCACGACTCACGCCCCGACCTCACAGCTTTACTTCTGCCAGTACCTCGTCTACTACCTTCTGCCCGCGAAAGGCAGGGGTTCCGAGTTCGAGTCTCGGTCCGGCACACAGTTTTAATCTGCCAGGAAGTTTCATATCAGCGCACACTCCGCTGCAGAGTGAAACCACAACATATAACAGTCATCACACTCATTTGGCAGCCATTGACACTCGTCTCCCAACAAATGTCACCAGATCTCGAGGGTTACCCATCGAAGGCTACCAACCATCTCGCTTCGCCCACCAACCCAGAAGAGAAGACATGCGAAAATCAAAGATAGCTTAGCTCAACCACAATCGATCTCAACAATACATAAACAAAATAACACTGGTGCCAGCTCGCCACAGCTCAAGATGTGCAAATCTCTTCACCAGTTTTTTATTTATTTATTTTTTTTTTTTTTTTATCATCAAACTGAAAATAAAGGGTGAAGGAACCACTTAATTATGAGTAGAGCATGGTATGTATCATTAGGGCATATTCTTTCTAAAGTCAATTTTCATCATGTTATTGATAACATCAGGATATGAGACTTCGAGACATGTGGAACTGAGTGGAGTACAGGTAGGAGAAATGTCAAAAACGGTCTGCTGCTCCACCTAGAAGATCTGTCTTAGTGACCCCATCCCAAAAGTCCAACATAACCTCCAATCCCAAATGAAATCCTTAGACCCATTCCAGAATCTGTCCCCCCCAGTCCATCTCACTTCTCACCCCAAAGACACACAACACACATCCTTTCTACAAGCTCCCCCAAATCAACAAACTCAACAATCCTGAACACCCAATTGTAGCTGTTTATTGTGCTCCTACTGAAAGAATTTCTGCTCATTTACGAACACCTCCAATCATTTGCCTGATGCTTTGCCTTTCACATCAAAAATACTAATCACTTTCTTCACAGACTCTTGACCATCCCCACTGCATTCCCAGCTGAGCCATACTCATCTTGCCCATGGCCTTGCTGCTATTGAACTTTACTTCTCCCAGTGTCCTTCTGACTCCAACCCACTACCTCATTCCTTATACATCTTACCTGCTATATCCTCACACATAAGTACTTCTCCTTTGGGGGAGGTATATAAACAAATCTGCGTCATAGCCATGGGCCCCTCCATGACATTCTCCTATGCCGACCTATTTATGGGCCATCTAGAAGAAATATCACCATTCTCCCCAAACCCCAGACCCCTTGTCTGTTTCAGGTTCATTGGTGATTTCTTCATGATCTGATCTCATGGGTATGACACCCTGTCCTCATTTATCTACATCCTCAACAACTCTTCCACAACTTCAACAGGTCCTCTGCAACAAAACATCTCACCTTCCTGGATGGTAACTTCCACCTCTCTGATAGCTCCATTAACACCTATGTCCATATTAAATCCACTAACCACAACAGTACCTTCATTTTGACAGCTGCAACTCCTTCCACACAAACAAAATCACTCCCATACAGCCTGCACATCCATGAACAACTTATTTGCAGTGAGGAGAATTCCCATGCCCACTGAAGGTTTCACAAAGGTCTTCAAAGACAAACACTATTCTCCTAACCTGGGCTGGAAACAGATTTCCCATGCCATGCGTAGGAGATGTGGTACTATAGAAGGATGGTGAAGATCAGCTGGAGAGACAAAGTAACAAATGAAGAGATGCTTAGAAGAGTACAGGAAACCAGGTCTCTGTGGAGGCACATCCAAACAAGAAAGAGACAAACTTGTAGGGCACTTCCAAAACATCCCAAAGGTGTTCTATAGGATTCAGGTCAGGGCTCTGTTCAGGCCAGTCCATTACAGGGATGTTATTGTCATGTAACACTCCCACTCCGCCATACGCAGTGCATTATGAACAGGTGCTCGATCATGTTGAAAGATGCAATCACCATCCTTGAATTGCTCTTCAACAGTGGGAAGCAAGAATGTCCTTAAAACATCAATGTAGACCTGTGTTGTAATAGTGCCATGCAAAACAACAAGGGGTGCAAGCCCCCTCAATGAAAAACACGACCACACCATAACACCACCGCCTCCGAATTTTACTGTTGGCACTACACACGCTGGCAGATGACGTCCATCAGGAATTTGCCATACCCGTGCCCTGCAATCAGATCGCCACATTATGTACTGTGATTCGTCACTCCACAGAACATTTTTCCACTTTTCAACAGTTCATTGTTAATACTCCTTACACCAAGTGAGGCGTGGTTTGGCATTTACCAGTGTGCAGCCGCTTGACCATGAAATCCCAGTTTTCTCGCCTCCTGCCTAACTACCACAGAACTTGCAATGGATCCTGATGCAGTTTGGAATTCCTGTGTGATGGTCTGGATAGATGTCTGCCTATTACACATTACAACCCTCTTCAGCTGTCAGCAGTCTCTGTCAGTCAACAGACAAGGTCTACCTGTATGCTTTTCTGCTGTATGTGTCCCTTCATGTTTCCACTTCACTATCACATCAGAAACAGTGGACCTACGGATATTTAGGAATGTGGAAATACTGCGTACTGATGTATGACACAAGTGACACCCAATCACCTGACCACGTTCGGAGTCCGTGAGCTCTGTAGAGTGCCCCATTCTGCTCTCACAATGTCTAATGACTACTGAGATCGCTGGTATGGAGTACCTGGCAGCAAAATGCAGCTAGTATGAAAATCGTATGTTTTTGGGGGTGTCTGGATACTTTTGATCACATAGTGTATATTCATGCATTTATTTCTCAGACATTGCATGTTATTCGATCTGACAGTGGACTTTCATTCAACGGGTCTTACTGTGATGTAATGACACCCACCGTTACACTATCTGCTCACTTAACTTATATGTATAATACTAGTGTTAAACCTTTTTTTGTTATGTTTGCCTGAAACACCTTTTGCACTGCCACCATCTCACAGCTTACCCATACGTCAGAATAATTTGAGGCTCACTTTCTATAATGCATTGATGAGCCAATAGTTCGGGAACAATGTCAAATTACCATAGATCATGCCACTGTGTGCTTCACTGAATGGAATACTCGACAATATCTACACAAAGTGGTTTTCCCCAGCGTTACTTCTTTTCCATTAACACTAGTACCCGTTGGACTAATTACATGGGTTATATGTACATGGGGATATTGTAACTGATTCAGATTGCCAAAGCCAGTCCTACTTGAACAGCAGGCATTGGTAGATTATCAGAGTTAAAAGATGTTGACACGAAGTATGACCCATGCGTGTGGCAATGTTACCACCATGACAACAGCAACTGCGACTGAAATGGGTGCATGACCATTGGCACTGGATGTTGGCTCAGTGGCAGAGCACTGCATGGACTGAGGAATCCTGATACCTTGTTCATCACGGTGGCAGGTGGGTGCAAATCTGTCATCTTCCAGGGAAACAGCTCCTAGACACCTGCGGTGCGGGACAGAGACAAGCTGCCGGAAGCTCCATTATGCACTGGGTAACATTCAGTGGGGCATCCATGGGTCCAGTGCAGTTCATGCAAGGCACTATGATGGCCAAGGAGTATTGTACACTGGTTGCAGACCAAATACACCCCTTCATAACAATGGCAGTTGCATTTTTCAACAAGATGATGTGCCATGTCACAAGGCGAGGAGTGTGGTGGAGTCATTTGAGGAACACAGTGGCGAGTTGCAATTGATGTGCTGACTCCCAAACTCACCCGATCTGGGATGTGACTGATCATGATGTAAGAGCTCATCATGAGTCTCCCCAGAATTTACGGGAATTAGGTGACTTGTGTGTGTGGATTCACCACCCTCCCTGGAATTTATGGGAATTAGGTGACTTGTGTGTGCAGGTTTGGTGCCAACTCCCTCCAGCAGCCTACTAAGCCCTCATTGCTTCCACACCATGATTTGTCGCTGCTGTTATTCGTGTCAAAGGAGGACACATATGGCTATTAAGGCAAGTGGTTGTGATGTTCTGACTGATCAGTTATGTCCAATTCACTTAATAAATGTTCAAAGGAACTACATTTGTCAAGTCAACAATGCGGACCATGGGCCTGGAGTGGCTCAATCAACATCTGTAGGCTGCGCAGGTGCTGCTCCCACATGGCCCCAGTAATTAGTAAGTCATTTAAATAATTGACACAATTGGTAATACCTTGGGTCAATTGTTCAAAGTATCTCCAAAATATCACAGGAGCATTTGCAACCCAAAATGGCAACCTGTTATAATGATACAGGGAAAATAGCATATTAATCACTAAAAACTGTTTCAACTGGTCATCTCAGGATCCTAGTGAGTTTTGCCAATAATTCCTCAGGCCTAGGAATTGGATACAGATTAACATTTGCTTGAGCTTTAAAGGTAGATTTAAAATCACCATGAATTACAAGTAATCCACGTGGCTTCTTAACTACAACTATGGGCGTTGCCCACTGTCTAGATCACACGTGGACAACTGGTGGCCTGTGGACCAAATCCAGTCCATGACGAGTGTCAGTCCATTCTGCAGAACAAATTCAGGGGAGAAAGAGCAATGTACTGCAGAATTTTGAAATGGAAGTTTTTAAGACAGCTATTATAAAGTATCATAAGTAAAGAAACAGCATTCAAGACATGTGAATAAATGTAAATATCTTAAGAGGGGTGAACATAAAATGAATATACTCTCAGTAGTGCATGTTCTGAGTTATATTTTGTTAAAATGGCATGCTGCAAAAGTTGTGCCCTTCATATTTGTGCTTACCCATAAACAATAATGTCATGCAAGTTATATTTTTGACTACATGCACTAGGAGCACTGGTGTCATGTCATGTGATGAGTGGCCCGTGAGACTAAGTAAGTATGTGAATTAGTCCCGCAGGTCACCAAAGGTTGCCTAAACCTGGGCTAGTTGGTACGAGGAATATTACTCCCATACTTTCCAGTCTATCTAGTTCCACATTAGTATGTTTGTGACAGCAAAAGGGCACTGTTCTACAAAAAGTAGACACTGCTGATGCTTTAAGAATATGTGGTCTTGGAAACCTGTTACACAACTTAACGTTTGTTCAAACAGTTTTTACATTGCTCACATGAGCCAGTGTATCAAGTTCTGTGAATGGTATCACAACTGAATCTAGATTCACTTGGTTTTGAAATTGGAAAGCAAAAAATGCAAAAGTCTCTAAGCCAAAAACACTAGTTGTTGTACAAGTTTTGACTCCTAACAGTGTTAGCAGCTGAACTACATTTGTATATCGAGCCTAGGTTATGATCTGATCCTGCAGTGGGATTGCCTGGCATTGTACATCACCACTCTGCACTTAGAGTACCACAGATGTGGAAACCATTGTGCCAGTACATGTCCACATTAATGAGAGACATGGCCACATCTGTGGCATTGCTCTTCTAATTTCCAGCTGCATGAGCTTCTGAATCCCATCTGCTGCTGCTGCTGCTGCAGGCAGTGGCAAGGTAGCATACAATGTGCTGACAGCTGTCTCTGTCAAACACTAACTGAGGCACACACTTGTTAGATGCCCCAGTTTGCAGCATGCAAAACAGGTGACATCACTGAAAATGCTGTGACATTTGCTTTGCCATGGGCAGCAATATGGACATGATTTGAAGGCACGAACTTTTCTCGGATCCTTTGACAATGAGAGGGAGGAAGCTGTTGTATGGGACTTAGCTCGCCCTGAGACATACAATCAGTGAGCAAAGTGCGTCTCTGTTTGCGCGTCTACTAATGATGATAGTGGGGGATTGCTAACTACTTCACTAATTACTGTATCCTATGTCACCGTACAAATGGGTGATCGATAAAGTGGAAGAGGTCATTGACTGGATGTCATCATCTTATCGTAGAACTCAATGCAACTAAGAGGGCTGTTCAGTAAGTAATAAAACATTTTTTTCTGAAAGCAGGTTGGTTTTATTCAGGACTCCAATACACCATATGATTCCATTCTCTTTTGGCTACAAAACCCTGTTTCTCAACATAATCTGTGTTCAGTCAATAGCTTACACCATCTTACTGGGAGGGAATGTATGAGCACATGGTACCACTCTACTGGTCGATGTGAAGCCAATATCTTGCTGCGTCAATAGCGTCCCCATCATCCACATACTGCTTCCCAAGGAGTACATCCATCATTTGATTAAACAGATGGAAGTCGGAAGGTGTCAGATGGCCTGGTGCCACTCCAGGGATTGTCGTTTTGTTTCCAGTCCAAAGTGATGAACCCATGTTTCATTGCCTGTGACAATGTTTGACAAAAAATTGTTACAATTAGCCTTGTAATCTGCAATCAATTCCACACAGATGCTCCTCCATTGCTCTTTGTGGTCTTGTGTGAGATGGTGAGGAACCCAGTGGTCACATACCTTTGTGTACCCCAATTGGTTAATGAGTGTGCCAGCAATACCAGCAGGGACATACAGTCGAGCAGTGATGTATTTGACTGTAATCCATTGATCACCTTGAATGAGAGTGTTTGTACATTCCAACTTTGCAGGAGTCACAGCTGTGTGCGGCTGGCTGGCATGCAGGAGATCGAACAGGTTTGCATGACCTTGTTGCGTTGACCACAAATGCCTTGTCCAACCACTCATCATGTTCTTGTTCAATGTCAGATGTCTGTAGATGTTCTGCTAACATCTATGAATATCTGCAGTGCTGTGGTTTTCTACAAAAAGAAACTTAATGACAGCTTGTGACTGTTCGCTTTCTTTATTTCTTCGTTTGTTGTCTGCATTGCTATACTGGCTGAAAAATGGGGTGTGGAAGTACAACACTGACTACTTTAAATAATGTAGCCAAAAGGTGCACAATTGCATTTCACAATAGTTTACTGTCACTGTTCCAACCCACCAGAAATACACAGTTATATACGGGCAGTGCACTATTGTTTTAACTTTCCATAAACCTCTTAATAGTTCACAGGCAGACCTCCAGATACTGCTGCAATAGTTTACTGTTGAACATCTACAAGCAGAAAAACCTAACCACAAAGGTCACAGTTCTTGAAGAATAGAAAGGCACGTATGGAGCAGACACTGACATTCTTTTAACACACAGCCTAACTGTGTAACACTTATTTCACAGTTAAGTTGAAGCATTGTTGTTCTAACCAACCCAGGTTCCTCATCTGAAACTTGGCCATGGACTGACTGTCTCAAGACAAAAAATCAGGCCCTTATATATCCTCACAATAATAGATAATGAAACTACACATTGTACGAAGTTTAATTTACAGAAATTACAATTAAAACTTGACTCATTAAATTAACTGAATACATAGAAAAATTGGTTCTTTTTAACACTTTCTTCTATTACAAGGGTTAAACCGAATACTTGTTTAAATGATGAAATTAACATATATAGTTACACAAACAATACTTAATCTGCCAGGAAGTTTCAGTAATACTTTTGACGAAACTGGAAATTACTTTGGAATTAATTGAGGGCTGGCTTTGCTAACATCTTTTCGAATAGAGCCATATAGATCCTCTATGAATACAATTAGTTGTTCCTCCAAATGTTTGTAATTAATACAGAATTTATATTTGTTTATAAGTCAACAATAGCATTTATGTTATGAAGCAATTACTGATTTCACCATATAACAAAAGATACTAACTAGGAATAGTCAAAATAAATTAGAAAATCAATTACATAAATAAAACTAAGCACAAAGTTAGATCTCATGTTATATTCTTTAAAACTGAGGGCCAGCCTTTCTCTTTTATGAAAATGCAGATTATACTCATGTATGTTAATGGTAATTAGTCAGACATGAAAAAATGAGTTTTAAGGAGGCAGATGGCAAAACAAGATGGAAAGTAAAAATATCCCAGCTTGCTTCATCATACCAGCCCCTTGTTTGATTGACCAGATAGATATTGCAAATAGCTAACTGCGCAATTCAATGGCCACAATTGATCCCAGACAGTGGGTCAAAAATTTACACACACAAAAAAAATATTGCATAAGAAATCTTATCAAAACTACAGTACACATGCTTTTAAATTCCTACATATATGAATTGGCCATATGAAAATGCCCATATAAAATATTTACATACAGTGTATTGTACATTTGCAAAAAAAATCTACAAGTTATATTTTTAACAAAATTTATGTATCTTCGTCATAAGTGATGTACTCTTTGGGTAAGTGAAGATTACATTCAAAGATACATATCATTCTACAGAAGTCCTGTCATACTTAAAAAAACTCATGGGTTGCAAAAAGTTAAATTACACTGTGCATTGCAGTTCAATCTTTTAGACAGAAAATTTCACTTGCTCAATGTTTATAATTTTTCACACATTTAATGGGCTTTTACACACTCTCACCAAGTTGTCCACACCTTCAACAGGTCCAAGTGGCAGTTATGAGTGTTGAATGATAACTAATGCCTCCACTTTCATTAATTGGGTTTGGATGGGAATATTTTAATAAATCAAAGCAGAAATAATCCTTAGAATGTGATCTTTAACTACCAATATTCGCTTTTTTACATAATCACCAGCCAGTTGGATACATTTCTGCCAATGATGAACAAGTTTTCTGAAACCCTCACAGAAGAAGTCGACACTCTGTTTCCACAACCATGTTCCATCTCCGGGTCATAATGGTGTACCCACGTTTCGTTTCCTGTCACAGTTGAATGGGGAAAGGCCGCACCTTCATTCTTGTAATGTGAGAGGAGTTCCTGGCAAATTTCAGGTCTCTGCCCTTTCATTTCAGGAGTCAGGATCCGGAGTACCCATCATGCACAGATGTTCTGATAGACAAGGAAAGCAATAATGTGACCCACATGTTCTTGTGAAATGCCAATTGAGCTTGCAGTTTCTCTCTGAGTGAATCGACAATCGTCCTGAATCAATCTGTCAACATTTTCCTTGTGAAAGTTGGTGGTTGTTGTCACAGGATGTCTAACTCTTTGTTTGTCACACAGGTCAGATGATCCCACCTCAACATCTTTAAACTTACTCGCCTACACATCAGCACAATTACTCACATCAACACAATCACCATAAACTGCTTTCATTCTCTGATGAATCTCCTTTGGGGTGACACCTTCTGATGTCAAGAATTCAGTGACTGCACGCTGCTTAAATCACATTGACCAACCAGGGTTCCATACTTTAAACTGTAACAACACAACCATTCAATGCTAAGGCTTCCTGCCAACTGAAGCTGTAGAGAAGAGGCTACGGAACAAGCCAGTACCTGCCACATACCAATGCTGCCAACTGTTGAAGAGTTATGAAGGTTGAGGCAGTACTTTTCAGTCAACCCTTGTAGTAAGGAAATGCAGTGCTATCAGTTCCCTTGGAGGTGGTTCTACTTCGCCACAGTACATGAAAAATGAGACAAAATACCCTACTTTAATACACTTACTTTTACTTCTAACTTAAGTATAATAAAAAAATGTTTAACACTAATGCCAAATAATAGGTGTTACATCATAAATAAATACATTACATAGTTCTCATAACATTACAATAATTAGCACTGAATTTCACCACAGTGCGAAAGGTGTGGACTATAAAAAATTTTAAATCAAGTGCACATTACACTACAAAACATTACTCTGTCTTAACTGTCTGAAACTGGTTAAATTGAAAGACTTCGGTTTCTTTCCCATTTGCAAAATATCAAAAACTCAAGATGCAATTACTGATTTCACCTTATAACAAAAGATGCTAACTAGGAATAATCTAAATAAATTAGAAAATCAATTACATACATAAAACCAAGCAGGAACCTCATGAAACTACAGGGACTGAAGTGGGAATATTCCACAATGTCCACAACAAATTCTGCATTTTTTCAACTGAAATTGGCTGAGAAAAAACAATGTATTGCATTATTTATTGAACACTCCTCATACTACTACTACTACTACTACTACTACTAATTCACTACTAAGAAAGCGGACAGTAAAGTATCGTGAAACAAACCTTGTGCTGACACTGTTATTTCATGAACTTGTAATTTTTAGGAAATCACTCAGGGTTGTATCACACAACTCTAAAGCTTCTACACTAACTTCTCTATCAGTAGTGAGGTGTATAATAACATCCCGGTTTAATGATTCTGCACACAATGCACTGCACCGTTTACAAGAAAAAACACATTTGGTTGCTAAGCCCTGCAAGTCAACAGCCCATACTACATAGTATTGCTTACATTGGTTAACACATTGATTAAATTTGAACCTAGATGCAGCTACATGAGTTTGGTGATAGAAACATTCAGTCAGAAAACCACAGACATCAGCAAAGCTCAAACTACTTGGATACGAAATTGGGTGTAGTTTTTACACCACTTTGTACAACTTATTAATTGAATACAGTAAGTGTGTACTCTGATATTTGGGGCTGGTTATTGGACTTGCGTTGCAATGAGGAACAAAACGATGTAAATAGGCCTCCCAACTCTCATGTTCCTTTTCAAAGCAGGCGAATGGTGGAAGGGGAGGTGAGGAAACAGTAGCTGCAGACTTGTTTCTTTCTCTGTAGTTGTAACAGCAATAACTGCTATTTCTGTTGCAATTCCCACTGCCATTAGTACTGCATCTGGAATTACCATTATTTTTCTTGCTGTAGCTGTTCCTGCAGTTGTCGTTGCTATCATTCTGGTGATAAAAATAATTCACCTCTCTTTATTAGAAAACATAGTATATTTCAGTCAAACATGTTAAAAGGTACATCTAATGCTGATGACTGTCAGTAATAATGATTATGAGGTACACTTCTTCACTGTGTAGTAAGTTTTAGAATAAAGAGAAACTTCAGGTCCACCCTACCCTGATTTTTGCAAGGAATTTTCTTGGAATATGCTACTGTTTTTTATATTTTTTTATATGTTGTGAATGCATTGTTTATTTTGTTAACAGTCAGTATTTTTTTCTCATCTGTCTGTCAGGTGTACCTCAAAATATGTTGTGTCCTTTAACTGAAACTGTGTATAAACTTTACAGGGACTGCTGTGTGGTAGCACTTACCACTTATCACTGACAGCTCATAATCACATTGACAGCTCTCCTAGCAGCCCAACATTATCTGTCCGCACACAAGGGCAGGCGCCAGGTGTACCACACCAGGCAATGCTGATAACACCCAACTCCACATCTGTGTTGTTGCGGCTACATGTCTGGCCTGATAATGGCTGTCCACTGACATATTTTGTACTGCAGTATCGGCCGAATGGGGCGCAACACTGGACACTTGGTGGGTCATCTGTACCAGGGAGTAATATCAGATGTAATAAATAATATCAGTTAATAACTATGATGTCAGACCTCAGATAAAAAAAATTAAAATTGTTAATATGAAAGACATTCTCCAACCATTCACATAAATGTAACACTTTTCTTAGATTATTTTACGGCATTATCCAAAAATAAAATAGGCAAATGACACATTTTACTGTGCAGGTGGGAATGAATGGTCCATCTAGTGCCTCCTTAATACTCACAACTTCCTGGCCTAAACAAATCACTGATTCGAAAAAAAGATGTTTGTATGAATGTATTAGGAAATTTGCAGCTATCTGAAGCTGAGCTGCATGAAAAGTGACTCAGGGAATTAGTGCCGCACAATGCAGTATTCTGCCACATGGCCAGCTGGCTGCACTGACTAGTATCACACCTGCACCTCTTATGCAAATGCATCTGACCAGCCACAAGTGTGGGTGTGGCTGTCATGTAGCATCCTCAATCTTGTAGAGCAGTATATAGTACAGCGTGAGGTGTGGGAACTTCCTTTATTTCAAAAATTGTAAAACAGAAAGTACTGCAGTTATTGGTTTAGTTCTCTTTTCTTTATATAGAACTGCATTTAAAATTTTATCTCATTAGGTTTTGAAAATGGTAGCTTCAAGGTGGCCTCTGTTCTGCTCAATGCATTTAGAGAGTCAAAATCAGAAGTTTCAGTCCACTTTGTCAATCATGTCTGCGTCTGTGTTGGTAATAGCTGTATGATTATTGTTCCGCAGCTCACCAAAGTTCCATGGATGATTGATTTACACCACAGATTAAGATGGCTCAAAAGAAAAAAATACCAGGGGGCTAAATCTGCTGAGCATGCTGGCCATTGAAGACCCCACCCCCCCACCTCCCCCAGAGAGATGAGACAGTCAGGGAGGTGTTTGCACAAGAGAGTCATTCATATTCATGTTAGGTCCTGCTCTTTGGAATGCGCTCAATCCCCCACAGCAATGAGTTATGGCTGCTGTGTAGTGTGTGTTTCAAATAAGGAAGTTCCTGCACCTCACCCAGTATAACTGAGGGGCTGCAGCTTCTTTTTTCCCAAAGTAGCTGCTTTCTTTGTAATTTACTTGATTAAATTTAGCTGGTTTAACCATGAGTACATTAAGCCTTATAATGGTAGTTTATTGTTAATACAGAATACAGATTAAGTCTCTATGATTTGCTTGTCTTTTGTCAACATATACTTTGACTTGTTCCCCATCCCTGAAGGTTTACCTTTCTAATGGAGCTATGGAACATGATGAATGAATGAGTGAACATCTGGCTAACTGCTTAAAAAATTATAGATTTATTGGAACAATACTTATAAAGTAATATTTTGTCAACAGTGTCAAATGCCTTGAAGCCTCAACGCAGATTCACTGTTTCTGGCCTAAATCCAGCTTCTATATATCAGCTAAAGATAGAAGCACATAACATAGCAGGATCTTCAACTGCTGAATACACATTTGCTACTCTTACAAAGGATGGTGGTAAGAAATTATAGTATAAATTGCTCACATGCTGAAAATTTCACGTTTTTGATATTTACTAAATTTATACACTCATACTTGATGTAGTGACATGGCAAAAGTCCTTATTTTCTTCTGAATTGTTGTTAATAAGTGTAATTCATGTCATTAACAACCATAATAGTAGTAAAACGTAGAACCATAAGGTATTCTCATATATTTCATGGGATACCTTGCCAGTTACATAAAAAACGAACCATGCAAGTCCAAATAAAAGTAAATAGCCAAAAAGACAAATTATTTACAAATAAAAATAGAATTGAAAGTTTTACTTCTCAAAAAATGTGGTAGTATAATTGACAGAGATAGCGAAATATCTGACAAGTGTCAAGCTCAGGATATTGAAATAAAATAGGAACAGAAAAGGGAGAGATTAGACAGATATGGAGAAGTTACATTGTAGTCAGAGTTAAACAGATTGTAGTGACTTGTGCCACTTGTGTGAACAAGCAGACACAGTGAAAGTTCATAAATATTCTATGTGTCTACTCTTCTGTTATGTATTCTTTGATGTTACTTTTTCTCTCATTACTCCTTGCTTCTTAGTGACTAATGTAACTAGCACTATGAATAGCACACACCCTGTAATTAATATATGTAGAATAAATCGGTACTTGAGCAGACTACCACATGTTTGTACTACCACACGCCCGTTTTGACATCCGTAGTCACATCAGAACATACGTGTGTGTTACTTCCACACAACTATGTTGGGTTTATTTTCACATGCAAATGAATACTTCAGCAGCTATTACCAAACCAACCCAGAGTTGCGAAATGATTGGAGGAGGAACGATAAAACCACCACCTTTTTGGCAGCAAAGTCCAGTACTATGGTCTATGGTTTGCACAGATAGAGAGCTAGTTCATTTTATTGCAGATTTCATCAGATGAAACGAAGTCAGTTAAATTGTTGCAGCACTAACAGAAGACTTTGCTGCCGAGGTGCAAGATATCCATGTGACACTGCCAGAGGTGGAACAGTATGATGCTATAAAGAATGCTCTGATTACGCACCTGTCTCAATTGGAAGCAAAAATGCCTTGAGAAACTTCTGCGGACAAAAGAATTAGGAGACTTCATTCTGTCACACACTAGCCAGCAACACAGTCAGTGTTGATATGTTATGTGATATGTAGTTGTCGAGGTTACCTGCAGATGCACAGAGCATTCTAACAGTGTGTCAAAGAGATCTGAATGCATTAGCATAAACAGTGGATAAGATCCTGGAGATGTATCCCTCAATGAGTTCTGCAACTCTGATGATACAGCAGGGTAACAGAGCTGCAGGCGCAGTGGCTTGCACACTGGACTCGCATTCAGGAGGATGACGGTTCAATCCCACGTGCGGCCATCCTGATTTAGGTTTTCCGTGATTTCCCTAAAACGCTCCAGGCAAATGCCAGGATGGTTCTTTTGAAAGGGCACGACCGACTTTCTTCCCCATCCTTCCCTAATCTGATGAGACTGATGACCTCGCCGTTTGGTCTCCTCCCAAAACAACCCAACCCAACAGAGCTGCAGTGTCTTTAGCATCATTGCAGTCGCAGTTAGTAGAACTAACCACACAGGTTGCCGTGTTGCAAACAGTACATACCAAACAACGACTGTATCAGTGTTCATTGAGAAGTCATAACCGTTTGGCTGTGGTGTCAACCACTTGCTGGTATCATAAAAAATTGGTAAGGCTGCACAAAAATGCACACCACCATGCAAATGGAAGCGCAACGGGGAATCAGAGGCAGCTACGCCTATCTCCACTAGTAATACATGCCGATTGTTCATCACAGGTCACAGTGCAATATTTAGTGGACACACGAGCTGAAGTATTGATGTATCCAACAACTAAATTACTGCATCACAACTGTGATGGTTATTACTTTGATGCCACTAATGACTCAAAGATTAAGACCTGTGGACAAGTTGCCTTAATACTCAGTCTTGGTCTCCATCAAGTATTCGAATGACAGTTCACAGTGACCAATGTCTTGCAACTGATCTTGTGGGCAGATTTCCTGTCTTTTTACAATTTGAACAATGCAACAAAATATCTAGATGCTCAAGGAAAGGTCAGCTACACTTCCCCCATGGCAGTAAATGTAATCACCAAGGGTATCCAATATAAGAGATGGCTGAAGGAGTTTTCTGAAGTTTCGCACAGTCACCTACATTACTGCCAGTTAAGCATACAACAGCGCACCACATTCTCACCCACACCACATTCTCACCACACCGGGCCCACATGCCTATGCCTGTCCTAGATGGCTGGAACATGAAAAACTAAAAATAGCCAATGAGGAATTTTGCAGTATGTTAGCACAAGGTGTATGTTAAACTTTGAGTAGTAACTAGGCAGCCCCTTTACACATTATTCTGAAGAAGAACAATGATTGGCATCCATGCAGTCCATACATCCATGCATACTACTGCCAGTTAAACACAGGGACCATTCTGGACCAGAATCCCAAGCTGCATATAGAGGATTTCTCCATCTATGTGCACAGTAAAACAATCTTTTCCCTGATCGACTTATTACCAAATACCAGATACCAGTAGCCACAGATGTCCCTAAAACAGCTATCGCTATATCTTGTGGACTGTTTGAGTTTATGAGAATGGCATCTGGTCTCTGTTACTTGCTGCAAAAATTCCAGCATTCCATGGATGAAGTCACGTGAGAGTTTGATTTTGCTATATATACATAAATGATGTAATGTTGACTTCTGAGGAGGAACAATGATGGCATTTAACTCCATTGTTCGACCATTTATGCATGCACAGTCTACTAATTAACCCTTCAAAATGTATTTTTGTGGCAACAGAAGTTCATTTCCTGGGATACTCTGTTGACACAAATGGCATATGCCTTCCTCAAGATAAAATACAAGCCATAATCATATACCCTCGTCCAATCACAATTAGAGATCTTTGTTTGTTTCTCAGTGTTTTTAACAACATTTCATTTCCAATTATGCCCTGATCACAGCTTCATTAAATGAATTCTTAAGGGAGCACCAAAGCCAAATGACAGATTACAGTGGGCACATAAAACAGACTCTGTTTTCCAGGCCATAAAGATAACAATATCAGATGCTACATGACTGACACATCTTATAGCACAAGCTCCACTGGCATTAATGGTTGACATATCTGCTACCACTATTGGGGCAGTTGCACAACAGTCAATAGATCATTGTTGGCAACCACTCGAATTTTACAGCCACAGACTGTCACCCTTCCAACAATGGTGGGTGACATACAATTGTGAAATATGTGCTGCTACCAAATGTAACCAGATGTGAAAATTACCGAACTATCAGTTTAATAAGTCACAGCTGCAAAATACTAACACGAATTCTTTACAGACGAATGGAAAAACTGGTAGAAGCGGACCTCGGGGAAGATCAGTTTGGATTCCGTAGAAATGTTGGAACACATGAGGCAATACTAACCTTACGACTTATCTTAGAAGAAAGATTAAGAAAAGGCAAACCTACGTTTCTAGCATTTGTAGACTTAGAGAAAGCTTTTGACAACGTTAACTGGAATACTCTCTTTCAAATTCTGAAGGTGGCAGGGGTATAATACAGGGAGCGAAAGGCTATTTACAATTTGTACAGAAACCAGATGGCAGTTATAAGAGTCGAGAGGCATGAAAGGGAAGCAGTGGTTGGGAAAGGAGTGAGACAGAGTTGTAGCCTCTCCCCGATGTTATTCAATCTGTATATTGAGCAAGCAGTAAAGGAGACAGAGGAAAAGTTCGGAGTAGGTATTACAATCCATGGAGAAGAAATAAAAACTTTGAGGTTCGCCGATGACATTGTAAAATCTGTCAGACAGCAAAGGACTTGGAAGAGCAGTTGAATGGAATGGACAGTGTATTGAAAGGAGGGTATAAGATGAACATCAACAAAAGCAAAATGAGGATAATGGAATGTAGTCGAATTAAATCGGGTGATGCTGATGGAATTAGATTAGGAAATGAGACACTTAAAGTAGTAAAGGAATTTTTCTATTTGGGGAGCAAAATAACTGATGATGGTCGAAGTAGAGAGGATATAAAATGTAGACTGGCAATGGCAAGGAAAGTGTTTCTGAAGAAGAGAAATTTGTTAACTTCGAGTATTGATTTAAGTGTCAAGAAATCGTTTCTGAAAGTATTTGTATGGAGTGTAGCCATGTATGGAAGTGAAACATGGACGATAAATAGTTTAGACAAGAAGAGAGTAGAAGCTTTCGAAATGTGGTGCTACAGAAGAATGCTGAAGATAAGGTGGGTAGATCACGTAACTAATGAGGAGGTATTGAATAGGATTGGGGAGAAGAGAAGTAGATTGCTTCATTTGGAGTGCCTTTACACATCACTTCTAACCAAGGATGTCAGCTGGAAATGTATCTTTTCAAGGCACTGGCAATGTTACTAGGTATTAAATGCATATGCACCGATCCTCAGAAGGCACACTTGATGACATCCATTTGTTTTCACAGACTTAGACAGCCTCACACAAATATTTTTGTACAGTGTCTCTGTTTGCAAACCGCTCCAACCACCATATAAGGGGCCATATGTTGTACGAAGTAGAGACAGTAATGTATTCGGAATTGACATTCATGGTGCACTAACTAAAGTTGTCATTGACTGGATCAAGCCTGCATCTTTTGATGCGCAAGACGCCACTAAAAGCTATCACCACCAGTTAACAAAAAATGAAGATGCCGCAACTGATGACCCGTCTGCATGCCACCTTGCTGATGCCTCACGACAGTCACCAGGCATTATCCTGCAGGAGATTATGCCAAGCTTACCCATGCCTCACCCGGATGCCCCTCTATTCATGAGTGCCATGACAGCTGCGATAGGCACAATAAAAAGATTCACACAATCATAGCTTTCAGCCATTAAGACCTTTGTCAGCAGTAGACACACATACAGACATGCGCACACACACATTCATGAAAGCGCAACTTGCACACACATCTGCAGTCTCAGAGAGCTGAAACTACACTGCGAGCAGTGGCACCAGTGCATGATGGGAATGGTAACTGGGTGGGGGTAAGGAGGAGTCTGGGGCAGGGAGGGGGAGGGACAGTATGGTGGGAGTGGCAGACAGTGAAGTGTTGCAGTTTAGTCGGAGGGTAGGAGAGAAGGTGCGGAGGGGGGAGGGGGTAAGTAGCGGAAAGGAGAGAAATAAAAATGAAAGAAATTAAAAGACTGGGTGTGGCGGTGAAATGACAGCTGTGTAGTGCTGGAATGGGAACAGGGAGGGGGCTGGATAGGTGAGTCACTGTCCTCGGGAAGTGTGTGTTATTTGCATTAAATGCATATGTGTGCATTTTCTGCATCATTGGTTATCTGATTTTTGAGCAGGAGCAGGCACAGAATCTGAACATGAAATGACATTGATTTCCATCCATTCTTGCTTTGCATTATTCATGCATGAAACAGAGAAAGGCTCTGTAGTCTTTTGCTGGCAGTCCCATGCAATAACAAAAATTGTATTCAGCTTGTCTGAAGAGGCAATTCTTCTGATCATGGGTGATATAGCATTTCATGCATGACTCTGCTTTGCACGAAGCTGGGACAGTGTAATTGGCATTGTGCCGATGCAGCAAATCCTTAATGTAGAGTGCCCAGCCTTGTCTACACAGTGCTGATTTGTGAGTTCTGGGGTCAGCACTGTGGCTGGAGAAAAGGTTGTTTGTCTCAAGTGAAGTGATAACTGGTAGACAGAAAACTTGCTCAGCTAGATCTTGAACTTTGCATGCATCAATAACTACAAGCATTTCACTGAGGCAAGGGTTGCAATGCTTTAGAATTTTGGCCCTCAATTTCTGATTTTATAGATTCTGAATTATAGCATCATGAAGCTTTTCATCCTGATAAGTTGTGCCACAGACACAACTGAATCTACAGTCTCTAGTTGCACTCTGCAATTTCACAATCCATTCTCTATAGGATTGATCACTATGATGTTGACTGTGGAAAAGTTTATACCATGCAACAAAACATGTATTTGACTCTCAAAAAATACATCTGCTCTTGCAATTATGACCTTGTAGTGCTGGGTTTGCGGGTCACTAAGGGGAAACAGTTTCAGTAGGAGGCAGCAGGTGGACACTCCTATGCATGAAAGTGCACAACAGGTCCGCCTGTGGTCTTGTAGACATTGAATTGTTGATGCAGTTGTGTTATTTATTTTTTCTATGCTTCCTTCATGTCAGTGAACTGTCAGAATAGCGGAGGCAGCAGCTGAATTCCTGAAGTCCACAAGGATGGAAATATGCGATGATGTATTGGAGAACATTCCCATCTGCAAAGTTTAGGGGAACTATAGCAGGGTGCTTCTGGCACCTTTTGCTGCTGAGCTGCTTGCACTGGTACAAGGCAAGAGACTGCTGACAGTAGTTTGGTTATTTGTTGACCCTGAAACTGAACAAGAAATGCTACTCAGCACTTTGATGTTGCTCTCCACAGTTTGCCATGATTCAGTAAATATCTTCACTTAAATACTTCAGCTTAGTGTATGCACACAAACAAAAAAGAATTCAATAGAAAGAAAAAATTGTTCTGCTCTGGTTTGCATAGCTCCTTTTTCCACTTTCTTTTTCTCATCACCAGTATGCTGTGTCTATCTTTGCACACTGTGTGTTTCTTTAGTGGATACAGGAGTGGAGAACAGTTGCCATTCATAACAGAGAATTCGGATATTAATTTATTCTACATCTGATATAAAATAGTTGAAATAATACGTAACATTATTCCTATATTTGCAGTATCAGTTACTAACAGTAGATTTGAATGTAGAAATATATACAGATACAAAAGATTTATAAATCTTTCACTGTCAGTACAATGACTGTTCAGAAGGTGTCGATGCCTGTCCACTATGAAAGTCTGTAAATGTTATTCAACTGGCAAAAACACGAAATGGGCTCAGTGCATGTATGTTTGAACACCCACTACAGGAGCTCGGGATACGGGATGCTTGCATCTCATTAGCAGCAGTGTAATTACTCATGGCAGTGCTCTTGTGCCGCAGTGGCAGCTATAGGAAACACGGCTTAGTAACTGGCGGCGCGCATATTTGAAAGTGCGGCTGACCCTATAATGGCCAATACCACAGGGAGTACTCTTGATGAATGTCCTCTGTAACAGGGTATTCCAGCTGGCATGCCTGCTGGCTGGCAGCTGGGTCCTTATAGCTGCAGGTAGAAGGGGATAGGCAAACAGCAGACGCACAGCAGTCACACAGCCAGGCTGTACCCTAGGTGACAGTACTGCACCTGCCGATCACTCGTGGACTGGAGTGGCCAAGTGGCTGGTGCATGCGCAGAACATGTGCAGTTGGGCTGCCTGGTGGATAGCCTACACTACTTGCACCTGCCCACAAGTGATCTGAGGGAAATGCAGGAGCATTCTTGCCAACTGAGCGGTATTGGAACAGATTGCTCTGTAAGATGGCTTAATAGACCCGAATGTCTGCTGCACCCCACTGAGCATTTGGATCCTCTGACATGGTACTAAAGCAATGTGCTCACAAGAGGGCAGGTGGTGGGGTGATGCGCAGTGGCAAGGAGTAGTGTATCACATGATGCTCCAGGCGATAGTGTCATTCTGATGTGTGCCCGTAGCACACACATTGAGATGCGTGTATAACATGTAGCGTTGATTTTCATGTTAGTTTAGATATGGTCAGGTTAGTTAGCCACTATGAGTTCATTATGGATGACATCAAGCAGACACAATGAGTATTATATTAAGAAGTGACAGTGATAGTTTTTCAAGCATATAAATTTTGTTAGCCAGAGCCAGAAGCAGAGAAACAGTGGCTCGGAGTAGCACTCATCCGAGTGATGCCAGTTACCAAGGTATCTGACGACTGCAGTGTGAGGTGTGTGTCATAGACAGAGAGCTCACTGGTGACACTGCAAAGATTCTTTGTCATTCTCTGCACAGAACACACCACACTGCTGCCTTCTTACCTGCACCCTGCTATAGTTCCCCTCAACTTTGCAGATGGGAATGTTCTCCAGTATATCATTGCATATTTCCATCCTTGTGGACTTAACGCCCATTAACAACTTTCCCCATCTTCCTAATTTATTAAGTTAATTTATTTTAATGGTATTTCTTTATTTTCTCAATTATTTATTCTATTACCTTTTTGCCTAAATTTTTCTCTCCCTCTCTTTTTGACTATTTCTATGTCTCCTTTTCTGTTTTCCTCCTAATTCTTAATTGAACAATTAGTTTCACTTCTGTCTCACTTCCCCTTAATCCAGCTGTACTTTGTACTCTGTCCTATCGTCTCTGGACTGTAGCTGGTACCGTTCTTACTAGTGCACTATGTTTGACCTCCTACTCTCTCTGATATAGCCCACTTTGTTTTTATCTCCTCTCATCCTTGCAACAGATGATTCCCTCTCAACCTAGGGTCTGAGTTACCTATCCCTTCTTCCTAACTGTCCCCAATCTCTCCGTCTTTCCTTTTTTAGGAAAGAACTACCAGTTCTGTTTTTCTCCACTTTTGTGTATATACAGGGTGTTCATTTTAAATGAAGACATTGAAATATCTCAAAAACTACACATCAGATAAAAAAAAGTTATAATTCAAACTTGTCTGTCCAATGATACCACACTCGACCCCCCACCCAGTCCCAACTAGGGTAGCAGTGGGTGGCTTTGAACTCTTCAATGGGAACCCCTATTTTTTGTTGTAGATTACAGTTATGGCAAACTCTACATACATTTTGTCTGAAACATTTGCTTTGTTTCACCACAGATGTTGGTGTAATCAGCATAATATAAATGGTCACACAATCGTAAATTATGACTTGCTACTCAGTGACCCTTGAATATTCAGTGGTACGTGGAACCCCACCTCCATGTTGCGAGGGTAGAACAGGCCAGTACATCATAATTTCTAATTGGAAACCTCATTTACAATATTGTATTTATTTGACATATTGAATAAGGGACTGATCGACGTGGCACTGTGGCCGTGACTCCAGGTGAATGCTACTCTGTGTTTCCAATTAGAATGAGTGTTGAAACAAAGTACCAGCAACTTCAATACACTTAGTGGTCTGCTTTTCAAATGACCATACACAGGACAGAAGCATATCTGTAGGAATGTCAGACCAAGCATTTTTGATGTTGTCAAACATTGTCTTCATAGCCTGTTGGCACTTGCTGGTACACCTTATGTTTTAAATATCCCCACAGAAAGAAATTGGTGATATCAAATCCTGCGACCTACCAGGTCAATTAATAGCCACCTCTCCTGACCCACCAACCAGTGTAAACATGGTCAAATAGCTCCCATGCTTCAGTTGTGCAATGCAACTGTCATGCTGTAACCACATACATTGTTGAATGTCCAGAACAATATCTAACAGTAGTACCAGCAGTTCCTGATCCAAAAGTGTTCAGTATTTGTGTCCATTCAGTTTGCTATTGATAAAATGTGGACCAATGAATTTGTTCCCCATGATGCCACATCATACTTTAACCAATCAATGACATTTGTGATCAACTTGCCATAAACAGTTGGGATTGTCTACACTCCAGTACTGCATGTTATGGAGGTTAGCGCTATTGTGGTTTGTGAATGCAGACTTGTCAGAAAATAGTACCTGGGCAAAGAATGTGGGGATTGTTTGCATTTGTTGACAGGCTCATTCGCAAAATGCTACCCAGTTATGGAAATTGGTGACATGAATTTTTTGATCCAGTGACACGTGGTATGGATGATACTTATGATGATGCAGTGTTGTGACAATACTACCTACAGACATACTGGAATTGCGGTGTAATTGTGAGGTGCTAACCCATGGATTGTGGTGTACTGTCGCTGGTACAGCTATTTCATTAGGTTCTCCTGCAACTTAATTCATTTCCTTTTGCCGATCTGTATGCTGCCGTCAGATGTTAAGGTGTTAACAATCTTGTAAAATAACAAACAAGAGCTAGCTTTCTCTGGAAAACGCTTGGCATACGGGGCAACAGCAGCCTCAAAGATTCTCCTACAGTCTCTGTAAATGAGTATCATTTCACTTTTTTCTTCTGTGGTTATGTCATGCATCATCCACTTGCACATCTGTTCTCTACATGATAGGCAGGTGTGCAGGCAATAAACACTTTGCAAGTATTGTAATGTTTAAAGCCACTATCTGCTCTATGTCTGCACGATATGTGAGCTCTTGTTGCAGTGTACTGCCTGTTATGATACATCATAGTTCGCTGCACAGCCATGGTGGCTGGGAATCGAACCCAGGAGCCTGTGATCCAGAGGCAGCAACGTTAGCCCCTAGACCACGAGTTGCAGACATATACAAAATTGTGAATGGGGGTTTGCAGTTAGAAGTTATGCAATACTGGCCTGTCATACCCTCACAGCATGGAGGTAGGATCAGACGTACCACTGGATATACAAGGGCCATTGAGTGGCATGTCATAAATTACAATTGTGAACCCATTTCTATTCCACTGATGACAGCTCCATCAACGGTGAAATGAAGAAAATGCTTCAGACAAAACGTATGGAGATTTTGCCATAGCATTGTATTCTGCATTAAAAAACGGTGGTTCCCCCCCCCCCCCCCCCCCTCCCCTTCACCCCTCACCACTGCCACCCGGAACATACAAATTTGAATTATAACTTCTTTTTGATCCGACGTGTAGTTTTCAAGATATTTCAGTGTCTCCAGGTAAAATGAATATGCTGTGTATCAGCAGTGCTCTGAAGTTTGCCTCATGAAGATAATTGATTGCTAGCCATTCTGTCTCCTTTAATTTTTTTTTTTTTTTTTTTTTTTTTTTTTTTTTTTTTTTTTTAAAAAAAATACACAATTTATCATTTGTCATTACAACTATGTGCTCTTCTTATTTTCTTTTCAAGTTTTAATTAATTTATCATACATTACCCTTCCGACTTACCATCTCATACTGCTATTCCTCATTCATAAGGTGCACTTCAGCAGGTTGCCGTGTAAAACAGAACAACAGCAATGGACACATTCTTTCACTCTATCATGTTATAAAAGGAATTTGGTATTTAGGTCTTTCTTATTTATTTATTTGCTGCTGCTTCAGTCCAGAGCCACGCTGCTGCTACAGTCTCTGGTTCGAATCCTGCCTTGGGCATGGATTTGTGTGATGTCCTCCTTAGGTTAGTTAGGTTTAAGTAGTTCTAAGTCTAGGGGACTGATGACCTCAGATGTTAAGTCCCATACTGCTCAGGGCCATTTGCTGTCTATACAATAACCAATTTTCAGACATTGTAATTGGTTTCTTCTGTTCTCTTGATTTATTTATTTTTTACTCAGTTATGCAGTGCGTTAAAAGTATTGCAGATTGATACAGCACATTTTTGTACGTATTCCATATTGACACTGCATTTTACTTTCAGGTTTCCTTTTAGAGTTTCCACTTGTAGACTTTCAAGTAATATATCATAATGAAACTTCCTGGCAGGTTAAAACTGTGTGCCAGACCAAGACTCAAACTCGGGACCTTTGCCTTTCTCAGGCAAGTGCCCGTTAAAGGCAAAGGTCCCGAGTTTGAGTCTCAGTCCAACACATGGTTTTAACCTGACAGGAAGTTTCATATCAATGCACACTCTGCTGCAGAGTGAAAATCTCCTTCTGGAAATATATCATAATGTTTCAGTGACACAAGGAGATGTAAATCTGGGGCAGTCAGTTTCCTTTTGTTAAAGGCTGCAAATTGAGTCTGTGATTGGAGATCAAGATGATGTTGAGATACAGATGTTATTCAGCTTTTGTTAATTCTGTGGATGGAGTTGTGACATAATAACAATGTTCATGAACCACATTTTTGTCTTGCCCCTTTACTGTAAGGACCTCTGTTATGTGTGCAAATTTTAGTAACTTCCATGGGTTGACAGGAAGTGCAAAATGGCTAAGCAGGGATGGCTAGAGGACAAATGTAAGGATGTAGAGGCTTATCTCCCTAGGGGTAAGATAAATACTGCCTACAGGAAAATTAAAGAGACCTTGGAGAAAAGAGAACCACTTGTATGAATATCAAATGCTCAGATGGAAACCCTGTTCTAAGCAAAGAAGGGAAAGCAGAAAGGTGGAAGGAGTATATAGAGGGTCTATACAAGTGCGATGTAATTGAGGACAATATTATGGAAATGGAAGAGGATGTAGATGAAGATGAAATGGGAGATATGATACTGCGTGAAGAGTTTGACAGAGCACTGAAAGATTTGAGTCGAAACAAGGCCCCAGGAGTAGACAACATTCCATTAGAACTACTGACGGCCTTGGGAGAGCCAGTCCTGACGAAACTCTACTATCTGGTGAGCAAGATGTATGAGACAGGCGAAATACCTTCAGACTTCAAGAAGAATATAATAATTCCAATCCCAAAGAAAGTAGGTGTTGGCAGATGTGAAAATTACCAAACAATCAGTTTAATAAGCCACAGCTGCAAAATACTAACGCGAATTCTTTACAGACAAATGGAAAAACTAGTAGAAGCCGACCCCGGGAAAGATCAGTTTGGATTCCGTAGAAATATTGGAACACGTGAGGCAATACTGACCCTACGACTTATCTTAGAAGCTAGACTAAGGAAAAGCAAACCTACGTTTCTAGCATTTGTAGACTTAGAGAAAGCATTTGACAATGTTGACTGGAATACTCTCTTTCAAATTCTGAAGGTGGCAGGGGTAAAATGCAGGGAGTGAAAGGCTATTTACAATTTGTACAGAAACCAGATGGCAGTTATAAGAGTAGAGGGACATGAAAGGGAAGCAATGGTTGGGAAGGGAGTGAGACAGGGTTGTAGCTTATCCCCAATGTTATTTAATCTTTATATTGAGCAAGCAATAAAGGAAACAAAAGAAAAGTTCGGAGAAGGAATTAAAATCCATGGAGAAGAAATAAAAACTTTGAGGTTCGCCGATGACATTCTAATTCTGTCAGAGACAGCAAAGGACTTGGAAGAGCAGTTGAACGGAATGGATAGTGTCTTGAAAGGAGGATATAAGATGAACATCAACAGAAGCAAAACGAGAATAATGGAATGTAGTCGAATTAAGTCGGGTGATGCTGAGGGAATTAGATTAGGAAATGAGACACTTAAAGTAGTAAAGGAGTTTTGCTATTTGGGGAGCAAAATAACTGACGATGGTCGAAGTAGAGAGGATATAAAATGTAGACTGGCAATGGCTAGGAAAGCGTTTCTGAAGAAGAGAAATTTGTTAACATCAAATATAGATTTAAGTGTCAGGAAGTCATTTCTGAAAGTATTTGTATGGAGTGTGGCCATGTATGGAAGTGAAACATGGACGATAAATAGTTTGGACAAGAAGAGAATAGAAGCTTTCAAAATGTGGTGCTACAGAAGAATGCTGAAGATTAGATGGGTAGATCACATAACTAATGAGGAGGTATTGAATAGGATTGGGGAGAAGAGAAGTTTGTGGCACAGCTTGACTAGACGAAGGGATCAGTTGGTAGGACATGTTCTGGGGCATCAAGGGATCACCAAATTAGTATTGGAGGGCAGCGTGGAGGGTAAAAATCGTAGAGGGAGACCAAGAGATGAATACACTAAGCAGATTCAAAAGGATGTAGGTTGCAGTAGGTACTGGGAGATGAAGAAGCTTGCACAGGACTGAGTAGCATGGAGAGCTGCATCAAACCAGTCTCAGGACTGACGACCACAACAACAACACATGGGTAATGATTACACACATCTAAAAATTTTGACTTTTCATCTGAATTTGTATGATAATATGAATTTCTGACTAAATGGATTGCGCTGATCACAAATCTAAGGCCTGTTTCTCTACAGCACATGAGGTTTTCGAACCATCATCCTCATCATAATCTTTGAAATCTGTTCTTAGTGACATCAGAAAACAATTACAGGCAGATGGAGATAAAATGGAACAATAAAAGGGTAAAATAAAGTTACATGAAAGATGTAATAATTATAAGAAGCAATATGGTGATTTGGACACGTTCCAGGTGGAGGTATTCCTTCCGTTTATGTTTACTCTTGAATGAATGCTTGATTTCCTTCATTTTGCCTGTGACTTCTTCATGTGTGATATGCCACCAGTAGTCAGACACCATGTTTATTCCCCAGAAACCTTGATAATCATGTTCCAGAGTTTTAAGTTTCTGATGGAACCAGTCACCATGTTACTCTGATGTTTCAACCAAATTGTCCTGAAAATTGTCTGGAGGACCTAACTGTTTGGATGACTATAGCATATGTTGCACTATTCCCTTATAATCAGGCTGCTTATTCTGTCCAAGGAAACAATGCAGAACTGTTTTGTTTCCATCATTGTACTTTCAAAATTTTTATGAGGCATCAACTTACTTACATGCAATCCAACAAATATCCCTTCTTTCAACTTTGCAG
Source organism: Schistocerca piceifrons (assembly GCF_021461385.2). Lineage (NCBI taxonomy): Eukaryota > Metazoa > Arthropoda > Insecta > Orthoptera > Acrididae > Schistocerca > Schistocerca piceifrons. The sequence continues at coordinate 89,518,816 of NC_060141.1, forward strand.
CCAATAGATTTCGGAACTGGCTACACAGGTATTGGACACAGTTTCCTTTTTTGTCCAGTGCTTTCATATACCACTTCATCAGTCCTAATTTTTTGTGCAGTGGAGGCAATGAAATATGATATGGTTTAACCAAATGCTCATTCACAGTGTTCTTCGATCCCTGTATCACGTTTTTCCTCTTAGGCCACTCTCTCTTACTCCAGTGCTCATGATACTACTACTACTACTACTACTACTGTCCTATCCACATATATAGCAAAGCATCTTGGTACACCCTTTTGGCTGGCAGAGAAAAATACTAGTCACTTTAAAGTCACCACATACAAGCCAGTGGTGTTCTTCATACTTCACATTTTGAGCGAGTACACTCATAGTACTGCATGTCTCTATTAAGTGTGCTGAATCTGCAATCGAAATTGGAGCTAGCTTATTTCCAGTATGTAACAACACTGCTTTCATATTTTGCTTTGAAGAATCTATAAGTAACCGCCATTGGTTACTGTCATAGTTTGGAGCTCCCACTTTCATCACTAATCTAGCAGTGTCATCCAAAACACCATTAAATCATCTTCAACAAAAAAATCCCCTTAAGTCTTTATAATTATTTCTGAACATTGAATATGATGTACTGTATGCAAGCAAATTACTTTCACTGAGATGTGATCTCAGAAGCTGTGCTGCATTTTTTGAGAGTTGAGTTGTAGAACTGCCATTGGGTATCATAGACTATTGCAAGTAAGTTTAGACTACGGTAGTTTTCCTAGTAGCTTTGGTCAGCTAAGATCATAAACAAATTACCTGTGTGGTAAGTGTGCTGCGTAGCTGTTGAGTGCACTCAGTGTCTTACTAGAGTCCCCTAACTGGAAGTAATGATCCATCTAGAAACTGAGTGAGGATATACAAAGGGCCACTTACATAAAATATTTGTCCTACATAGCTATTCTCTTGATTGTTAACTTCTGTATGAGTAAGAAGTTGGGGTCCTATCAGTAACTCACTTGCAGTAGTCAGATTTACTACTTTCATGACTTAACTCTGGTTCAGAGAATTTAAATGTATCCATTGATGTTAGTAGAGAGTGGATTGGTAGCCTGGACCATGAGAGACAGGTATAACTGCCAAATCTGAGTATTTTTATCATGTTTCCCTTGTTGTATCCCGCTACTTTTATCATACAGAGAAACCAATGATTGACCTGACTCTTCTGTTAGTGCTTAGCGAAGTTCAAACACTTCATTTTACTTTCACTCTATTTCCTTAATCACTCCACACATGTATGAGAGACAAGATTTGGAGCAAATGACATGTCCTGATCTCCAAACTTAATGTCAAAAAAGAAAAATATGATTTCTGCACAAATTCTATTAATTATCTCAGCATCTTGTACTTATATCACGTAAGTTACACATATGTAACAAAATGTATACAGGCCATTAGCACACTGCCTTCCTGACATTTCGAACTTGACTTCGATGACATTTTGAACTTGGCTTTGATGAAATAACACCACTCACAACAACACGCATAAGCCTCTTCTTCTAGCTGTCACATTCACTGAGTTGTTGATATCTGTGGTCGTAAAGAAGCATCTGCTTTGAAGTTCATTCTCCCTCATCAACTCCAGCATCCTACAGAGAAACAATGTTGCCACATATATATAAATTATACTACATAACACAAATTTTGCAGCCAATAGTAAATATAATGCAGTAGGTTGAGAGGAGGGGGTAGCTGTGCAGGAAAAACAGAGGGTGATAGGAAAAAAAGATGATACCATTTTCGTGTTCTGGGATACCATATTAGTAACAAACACCACTTACTTTCCAAAGCCTAGAATGTGTGCGGACCTGTTATTAATTGTCATAAAAGCTACTGCATTATTGAAATTGATCACATATAAATCATTTTGATTCTAATCATATTCTGTTTGAGTTGATGCTTAGTATTTCATATTCCAGAATTGCCACCATTGGAGTTAATGAATGGAGGAAGTCCATCATCCCCTTTTTATGCAGACATTAGAATAATAATTCCACTTGTTGTGGCCTTTGTGGCAGTAGTGGGAGCTGGCGCTGCTGCTGCCCTTTGCTGGAGAAACAGTAAGTTTCATACAATTTCCAAGACTAAAATAGTGAACAAACAATACAGCACATACTCCATAACACAAAAAAGGGCACACCATGAAGGAACTATCTGAATGGGATGGAAATTGGTAGATGTGATGTGCATGTACAGACAAACAAATGATTACAGTTTCAGAAAAAATTGGATGATATTCAAGAGAAAGAGCTTCACAAGTTGACCTTATCAGTAACTTACTGGTCCACCTCTGTCCCTTATGAAAGCAATTATTCAGTTTGGTACTGATTGACAGAGTTTTTGGATGTCCTCCTGAGTGATATCATTCCAAATTCTGTCTAATTGATATGTTAGATTGTCAAAATCCCTAGATGTTTGGAGGGTTCTTCCCACAGTTCTCCAAACGTTCTCAGTTGAGGGGAGATCCGGTGAACTTGCTGGCCAAGATAAGGTTTGGCAAGGATGAAAACAAGCAGTAGAAACTGTTGGCATGTGCGGTCAGGCAGTATCTTGCTGAAATGTATTCCCAGGATGGCTTGCCATGAAGAGCAACACAACTGACCATAAATATCATTGACTTACTGCTGTGCTTTAAGGGATGACAACCAAAGTGCTCCTGCTATGAAAAGAAATGGCACCCCAGGCCATCACTCCTGGTTGTTGGGCCATAAGGCAGGTGACGGTCAAATTGGTATCCCACCACTGTCCAGGGCTACTCCAATCAATGAGACTCTAGGGTGAAAATGCGTCTGGAGATGTCCTGGACGGCTGTGGGCTACCAGCCTGACTGTTAACCACCATTCAGCCTGACAATGAGAACTGTTTGTGTGGGGTGCCGTTTCTTTTCATTGCAGGACTCCTTTGGTTGTCATCCTCAGCACACCTACAGCAGAGCAGTATGTAATGATATTCTGCACCCCATTTTGTTGCCCTTCATGACAAGAAATCCTGTGCTTACATTTCAGCAAGATAACACCTGCCTGCACACAGTGAGGGTTTTTACTGCTTGTCTTCATGCTTGCCAAGCCCTACCTCAGCCAGCATGGTTGCTGGATCTCTTCCCAATTGAGAACATTGAGAACATTCTGGGCAGGACCCTCCAACCAGCTCGGGATTTTGATGATCTAACATGCCAGTTGAATAGAATGGCATGATATCCCTCAGGAGGTCATTCAGCAACCCCATCAATCATTGCCAAGCCAAATAACTGCTTGCATAAAATAAGGGCCAGAGGTTAACCAACATGTTATTGACTTGCTCGATTTGTGAAGCTCTTTCTCTTGAATTTCTCTCATCTAGTTTTTCTGAAATTGTAATCATTTGTTTTTCTGTACATGTACATCACATCTGCCGATTTCCATCCCATACAGACAATTCCTTTGTGGTGCTTCTTTTGTCTTACTTGGAGCTCTTTATACAAGTTATATGCATTTGTGTGTACTGTCATTTCACAACAATAATTTGTGTAGATCTTATATCTTTGAAGTATATTTCACCCCATGTATGCACTTCAAATAATCTCAATGTTTCAATGAGAATAAAAGGGAGAATGAATATTAACAATATTTGAGATAGAAGAGGAGGATGAATAGCTAATAAGTTACCTATGCTGAAACATAAAGGGTGGGACTGATGACATAAAAGCAGAGTAAAAAACAAGATACTCCAAAAGGTTGCTTTTTAGAGATAGGTGTGGCTAATTTCAAAGTTTTATGTCAAGTTTGGTGCAGATCTCCACCTTGACTTCTTAACAGGTCCAAGATTGTTCTAGATGAGACATTTTTTATGAACAAATGAATTCTAGATTTAAGTTCCAAAGCCTTATTTTGTAACAATTTAGAGAGGCACGCTGCATTGATGGTTCAAACCAAGGCGACGCGTGTAGTTGTTCATTTGTTTTGCACAGTCATGTTTTCATTTTCCTTCCCAAAGAATATACTACATGCAGTGCAAATACGCAATCAGTCCTGAAGGCAATGAAGCAGAAAATGTATAAGAATCGCAGATAACATATCCAGCAGAGAAAATTGTCAAAACAATACAGGAAACAGTTTTTCTTTTTCATCATCCAGGGCAATACACATCATTCTGCTGATTATCAGGCATGTGGAAATAAGGGGAAATTTGCAAGCAGGCAAAACAGTCAAGGATGCCCAGGGAAACACATTGTGACACAACATTCTTCAGTCAGAGGGCTGTGTAATTGTGAGAGATGGGTTGGCAATAAGAGACTACAAATATAAACTGCATCCAGTGAAGTCAACTGCCTGGCAATGACATACTCTATATTGATCACTCTGACAAGATGAAATCACCCTGACCTGCCTCCAAGTAAGATACTATTCATAAATGCATTCCTTGGAATGAGTATTACACAGAATACCCAAAGCAAGGAGAATATAAGAAGGAGATTGTCAAAAGCAAAGAAAGCTTTAATCAGTAAAGGAGTCTACTGAAATCAAATATTAATATGGTGCTGATGAAGAAGTTTGGAAAATAAATGTCTGGAGTAGAGCATTGTATGGTAGTGAAATACTGACTATCAGAAATATTTGCAGGAAGAAACTTAAAATATCAAAAATTATATGGACAGATAAAGAACAAAATGAAGAATTACTAAAAAGAATAAATGAGGATAGAATTCTGTGGAAAACTCTTACCAGGAAAAGGGGCATGTTAGAGGGACATCTGCTTTGGGTTCAAGAGTAGTTACCAAGGCACAGAAAGGAACAGTAGAGAGGAAAAAAATAGTACAAGAAGACCACTACTAGGTCTGCCTCTGTAGCTGAGTGGTTGCATGTCTGATTGCCATGTGGAAAATCTGGGTTCAATTCCCAGTATTACCAGGGTTTTTTCTGTGGTGGAGGACTGGAATGGTGTCCACTCAGTCTTATGATGCCAATTGAAGATGTGTTTGAATAAGAAGGAGCAGTTCCAGTGTCTGGAAAGCTGGGAGAGTGGTGTGCTGACCCCAAGACCCGCCAAACAGCATCTGAATGACATTATATGGCAGAAAATAATTTATTGTTTTTAGTTTAGACCAAGACTAAAATGTGCAAAAGAGATTATAGAGGTTGTTGAGTGTAATAGTTAAACAGATATGAAAAGATGAGTGCAAGACAGGAAACACTGAAAAATGGTATCAAACCTATCAAAAGATTGATGACAAAAAAATTGTTGTTATTTGATTCCTTGGTGAGAGTAAAATTTTGTCTCTATAGAAGTTTTGTGCCACAAACAGTATGGGTAGTGGTTTGGTTTAATGAAGCATAAATCTGTTGTCTCTGAGGCACATGTGGATGTCATCCATTACTCTTAAGGTGGAAAAGTTCTGATAGCATCTAAGTGCTTTAGGAGTAAAGGAGATCACTCACTAAGAAGCAGAAATGGTGAAACGTTGACAGGTACAGGCATAAAAGAGAGTAAACTTGCTAGCTTTTGGAGTAAATCCTTTCTGAAACTGTAATACAACACCACACACACACACACACACACACACACACACACACACACCAATGTCCCTACATGGTGCCAGCTGGACACAAAATGATGTGCATCCAGCTGGCAACATGTATGCGCGCGTGTGTGTGTGTGTGTGTGTGGAGAAAGCATTTACTCCAAAAGCTAGCAAGTTTACTCTCTTTGTGTGTGTGTGTGTGTGTGTGTGTGTGTGTGTGTGTGTGTGTCAAAGACTAAACGCTTCTGCTTTTTGGTGACTGGTTTCCTTTACTCCTAAATTGTCCAGTACCTTGGTTGTTAAATAATTTGCGTGACCATCCACAGTTTTAATAACTTCACTGGATGTTTCCAAATAGAAAATTTTGATTAATCACATATCATCTTAGTGGCAACTCATAAAAAGCTGGAAAAGAACTGTGTTCACCTTTCATGTTACAGAATCCCAGTCAGGTGGAAACCTGTTGCCTGATTATTGACACATGTCCCTGTTGTCTGGATGAAGTTAAAGTATTTTTAGAGACCCAAGAAATGTTTGTGAGTAAGGAAATAAGAAAAATACCGTGATGCGCAACATGACTCAATCTTATGCATTAGTTTTCAGTATCAGCTTACACTCTGCTGCTTATAGGATGGACATTCAATAAATAATTCAACTTTATTTTTCTCAGCCAAATTCAGATGAAAAGATGTGCAATTTATTGTGGGACATGTGGAATATTCCCACTTCGGCCCCTAGGGAAACGGTATGTGGATGATGCAGAGGTTATTGATGCAGCATGAATTTGGCTCCAACATTGACTACTAGAGTGGTACAATGCAGGTATACAGGCACTCCCATTAATGTGGCATAAGGCCATCGTAATTGAATGGAGATTATGTTGAAAAATAGAGTGGGGAATAATATGGCATACTGAAATCCAGAATAAAACCAGACAGTTTTTAGAAAAAAAAGTGTTGCATTACTTATTGAATGCCCCTTGTAACATTTCCTGAAAACATAGAGGATAATTTTCCTGAATTGGTCAGATAAAAACAAGGTTACAGTAGAAAAAACATCTCTGATGCTTAAAACAACTTCCTTGTTTCGTTTTGCATTCATTAACAATTCTCTGTGTAGGTCAGAAATTACACTTTCATTAGAGTATTATACCCTTGATTAATTTTGAAACTCTGTTGTGAAATTACTTAAAGGAATTTAAGGTCTTTCACTTTTGTTGTATTAAATCAGATAAAGTTACTAATGAGTTATGTATTTTCATTATTGCAACACACCAGAAAAGTTTTTACACTCAGGTTCTGACGCAGCTTGCATATTTTGTAAATCTAGATGTAAAAGTGAGTGAATACTTCTCTTATTAGTAAGACAATACTAAATTGTAAAACATGGCTTCAAAGCTAGCAAAGAGGATAAAATAACTACAGTATTTGTGCCTTTGAATCATATATTTCTTAATTTGTCTTGTTATCTTTTCATGTGACTCATTGGCTTGTAAAATGCCATATTTTAGGGGCAACCGTTTTAGAGCAAAACCGGCCACTGAAAGAGACCTTGGACAATCAGCAGAATGCCGAAGCTCAGAGGGAAAGATATTATGCCACAATCCACAAGGTAGCTTTGCAAGCTAGTGGTGATAAAATACCAGGTAAAGAAAGCCTCAGGACTGTCTGAGTGAAAATTTTCTTTGATGTTCTTCTGTGCAGTGAAATTTCAAAAAAAACTGTAGTTTGACTGATGTGCACAGTTTCAGTGGGTAGTCATGTTTAGCCTCAAAACAATTGTAATAATATGAGCATGTGGATACCTACACTCCATGGGATTTATGGTGTAGGTATGTGTTCTGATTCCAGTATGTTTGTTTTTGCAGAAACGTCAGAGGACATATCACCATACGCAACATTCCAGCTATCAGGTCCTGGTGTAGACCCAAACAACACTCTTCTGCACAGTTTTATGTATCACGAACAAGCTATGACTGAAGGGTGTGCATCACCACCACCACATGCAGTATGTTCTTTTATTTACATACATTTTTGAACTCTGGGAAAAAATAATTCTCTCTCAAAGATTTTTCAAAATATTGTATAGTAATTTTATAATGAAAATAATCTCAGGATTATAGAGTTTAAGATCAAAAGAACATCTCTAAAAAAGGTGGCAAAAGACAAATGTGTATGTAAATAATTCAGTAAAAAATAAGGAGGGTTTTGAGGAAGCAAAACTATTGAAGGGCTGGAGAAACTAATTTTTGTTGTGTTTCTGTGATCTCTAGTCATTACAGAATTTTAAGCCTGTTTTCCTTAACCCCGTTTTATGTCCTCCAAGACAGAAAAAAAAAACGCTGATGTGTCATTAGCTATAGAATGTTTTATCAAAATGCTTCTGAGCACAAAGATTTGCCACAGGTATTTTATGATGACACTGTAATTTAAACTGCAATATCTTATAAACTGCATCTGTTTTTAGGCGTGCAAAACATGCTCACTTAACTAATTACATTCACAGATAATGTTTCAGGGAGCAAGAGCTGTTTATCTGTAACATAAAGACTGCGTGTTAGGTGAGACAAAGAAGTAAGTTCTTCCTCTGCAAAATAGAATTCTCATATCAATTTCTGCCCTTGAATTAAAGTTAGTTACAGCTTCTCTCTTACCTTGTACGGAAATATAAGCTCACGCATATTTCACATCAATACCTTAGTAAATGGAAATGAGCGTTTGGCGTCATTGGCCGGGAGGCCCCTCGCGGGGCAGGTCCGGCCGCCATATCGCAGGTCTTATTACATTCGGCGCCACATTGGGCGACCTGCACGCCGGATGGGGATGAAATGATGATGAACACAACACAACACCCAGTCCCTGAGCGGAGAAAATCTCCGACCCAGCCGGGAATCGAACCCGGGCCCAGAGGACGGCAATCCGTCACGCTGACCACTCAGCTACTGGGGCGGACAATACCTTAGTGAACAACGCCTACATTACTCTCATGTTATTATCAGAACAGGTTAGTATTTTCCTCTTCAATCCTCTTCTTTGCCTTAGTAATGCCCTTCTCAAACAAGTGAACAAGAATTTTTTTTTCCATTTGAATTGCTGTCTCTTTAAAGGATTATTAATAATCATATGTGCATCATCAACAATATAAAAATCCAGGTTTACACATGAATGCATCACAGCCACCTTCATGAGAGAGTAAAGACACACAACACACTAACTTCCCCTGTGGTATCAGCCTAGAAAGTCTTTGTTCCAGGCCAAGGGTTACACCTGTAAGTACATAATTTGATTGATGCATTCTTACATTTAGGCATATCCTTAAACTTTCTCTCATAACCTTCATCTTTTTTAATTAAAAGTTTGACACACCTCTTTCACCAGTAAGTAAATTCCAATTTATGTACCTGTGAACACAATGTTTTCCAGTTTCATCTTCCAGATCCTACATTATTTATTACTATAAAATTAGTACTGTGTATTATTTCAGGTAATAAAAACTGCAACAAGGAGAAGAGGAAGTAGGAAAACTGAGGTGGATTCTGATGAATCAGATTCAGACCCTGATCAATTGACATCTAGTCGAACAGAGTCTTCCAATCAGCTTGATGCAGCAAAGATAAAACACAGTAAGTGAGCATATTCTTTATTGGTTGTAAACCAAAATTATCTTGAGATTTGTTGCATTTGATATCTCTCTCTTTCTCTCTCTCTCTCTCTCTCTCTCTCTCTCTCACACACACACACACACACACACACACACACACACACACAGAGAGAGAGAGAGAGAGAGAGAGAGAGAGAGAGAGAGAGAGGGGGGGGGGGGGGGGAGGGGGTGATTGTAATGTAGATTAATGACAACTTAGTACACAATATTAGATGCGATCTCAGAGTTTTTGCAGTTATTTTATTTGGCTATGAGGAAGCTTTATCCAATAAAAACAGAATTAATATCTAGTCAGGTCTATACAGAATGTTACAGAAAAGACTGACAAGTAGCTCTAATGGAAAGGAATGGAAAGTTAAAGTTCTGTTAACAAATGTATTAATTCATAATTACACAATGGAAAAGTCAGGATGGAATGTAACAATATTATGAAAAGGATAGCTGCTACTCCTCATATAGTGGAGATACTGAGTCACAGATAGGCACAACAAAAAGACTGTCACAAAACAATCTTTTGGCCAACAGGGCCTTTGTCAAAAATAGATGACAAATATGTGCACACACACACACAAACACACACACACACACACACACACACACACACAAATGCAACCCACACACACATGACCACAGCCACTGGCAGCTAAAGCCTTTTCATAAGATTCATAACTCATGATTATAATAGTAATTTTTCTAGAATGTGATCTATACACAAACCAACTGGGGCTCGCCCAGTTTATTCACAACAAGGGATGTAGACAGGATGTTTCTTGGAAACACTCCATATTCCAAGTCACTGGTGTGGTCTCATCCGAGGGTGCTCCTCATGAAAAGTGCCCACTGGATAGTCATGGCACAGTGGTCGACAGTAATGTTGTGCCACCTATTCGGTTCCTAGTGGCATTAGGTTGCCCAATTATGTCCCCTGCCTCCCATCTCCCCCCCCACCCCCCACCTCCCTCGCCTTGCCCCCCAATGTGCTAGAAGATGCAGGAGGCAGGAGATGTGAGGGCTAGATGAGCTGCCACCATGAAAGTCAGTGGACATCAGTGCAGAAGGCCTGGGCAGGACAACGCTTGATAGAAGATGCATGAGTCACTACAGGACAGGAATGTCCACTAGGGGCAGAGGAGCAGATGACTGCTAACCAGCATGTCAGGGTTGAGCTTGGCTTTGATAGTGCCGCAGAAGCTCATGGATAGAGGCCATGGTATACATTAAGGACCTGGGTGGGCAGAGAATGTTCCCCTAGTGGGTAGTGCCTGAACTGATTGACCCACACTGGGGTGCCCATTCAGAAGGGAGAGCACTTGGCGATGACAGGTGCTTTTGGTGGACACGGTGTATCAAAGAGGGTGAGGTGAGAGTGGTCATAAAGACACTCTGCTGGACTGCAGCCCTCATCAGGGTGGCCCTTCAAGCTGTTAAAAATGCATATGGCATTAGGTGTGGTGTTAGACATCGTTTCCTTGTGGAGCTGGGTTTTAAAGATGCAGATAATGTGTTCCACACCACTGTTGAAGGCTGGGTGAAGGGTGCAGTGCAAAGGTGTTGAACTCTGTTATGTGTGCAAAACCATTTGAAGTCGTAGGAGGTTAAAGGTGTTCCATTAACCCAAAACCAAAGCCTGTGGGTTGCCTTCAAGAGAAAAGATTTTTTTTTTTTCAAGACAACAATAGTAGTGGCAGTAGGGACCTGAGTGATGGGAAACACTAAAGGGCAGTGAGAAAACAAACCAGTCACAGTCAATCACATGGAGACCAAAACTGACACAGCAGAACCTAAATGGATACATTCTCACTTCTCTGCAGTATTGAGCCAGGGAGAGAACTGATGGAGAGGTGCAGTTTGATGGGCATGACAGGTGAAACATTCGTAGATCAGGTCCTCAGTGTCAGAATCAATATTTTTCCATGCTACATTCTGTTGTGACAAGCTTCTCATCTGAAACACATCTCAGTGGGCATTGTGCAGGATGCACAGCACTTATGGCCAAAGAGAGAGAGGAGTAAGGAAAGGGCAGTGATTCTTGTCCAAGACCCAAAACAGAACCCCTCAGTTGAGATGCAGTTGATGTTGCCATGGCCATTAGAGTCTAAATTTGGGGCTGGCAGACATCTCCAGCCACCTGTGTTGTACAAAGTGACCAAGGCAATATAACATCAGGATCTTGTGAGTGGTGGATGCAATGTCACACAATCACATCTGGTAAGTCTCTGCTGACCTGGGATTCTGGGCACTTTTCCAAACTCTACCCCTTTTCTTAAGCCTCATCAGTCCTTTTCCTTCACCTGTCTTCCTTTCTCTTCAACCCTTCTGCCAGAAAAAGGAGTCACTGACTCAAAAGCTTGCACACATAATATCTTTTATGTGTGTGTTCTCCTGCTGATGCTAGGTTAGTAGATTATTTTATCTGTCCAATTACATTATGTCTTCAAAAATTGGTTATTTTCATTGACATAGCGTTTAGAGAAAGGCTGAAACAGCTGAATCCAGATCTGAGTCTAAATGGATACACACCAGTTCATGTTGATCAAATGCTGGATCGGGAATCAAGACTGTGCGTCAGCATTTGTATTTAACATCTCTGCATGATAGTGGATAGAAAAATGAAAATTATAGCAGTGAAACATCCAGCACCATAAGTGATGGGTGGTCTGGTCTGGCAAGCCAAATGGTGAGCAATGGGTGTCAATCAGTGATGATGAAATTTCTGTCAATAAAGGAATAACTTAAATTTCTGACCTGTGTAAACAGAAGCAAGGGCTTCCTGCTCTATTTGAGAAGATCTTCTAACCTTATACAATAGGGTAATCTGTGGTGTCAGTGTATTTATGGGATAGGGCTGTCCTGATAATATGAGCAGTTGCTACTACCAGAGGCAGACCAGTGCCTACTTAAGGCAATCTTTTAAAGTCTAGGAAGCATGTTGACAGCAAGGTGACCATTCAAAATGTGCACTTATTTCAATGGGCAAGGGAATTCTTCTAGGTTTGCTATGTATTGGCCATAATAGTTGATCTTACCCAAGATGAACTTCTACGTATTTTATATTCATTGGGAGGGGGGGGGGGGGGGGCAATTTATCAGTTGCCACAACATAATCCCTTATTAGTTCCAGTCCATTTGCTGAGATATGCATCAAGGAAGTCATGAAACTGGTTACATTCAAGTCCTTTTGCTGCCATTCTCTGAAAAAAAGTTCTAGGTTGTTGGGGTGATCCCCTGGAGTTGCAGCTGTGACCAAGATAGCATCAAAGTATGTGGCACAGGTGGGAATATCTTGCAGTAACTGATCCATAAAATGCTGAAATATGCCAATGGCTGAACAGATTCTAAAAGCTGTGTGGCAAATTACCACTAAGTGAGCTGGTGATGCTACATCCAAGCAGATTTGAAAATATGCCTCTGCAAGATAATTTTTACTGAATAGTGTGCCATGACCTAATTTTGCAAAGAGTTCATCCAGGGTCATTAGAGGATAAGTTTCTGTTTCAGCTTGTGCCTTTATCATTACTTTTAAACCGTTCCAAAGTCTCAAGGTACCATTGACTTTCTATACTGTGACCAAGAGAGTGGCCCATTGACTAGGAGGAACCAATATTAACAGATCTTCATAACTGAATCTGTTCAGCTCTATTTTGAGGGTGTCATTTAGAACTGAGGATACCATGCAAGCTTCGAGGAAAGACGGGCAGCCATCGTTTTAATAGTGTCATGAGTTTCAAAGTCATTTGTATCTTTAATGTAGGTGACAAAATGTTGAGTATATCTGTCACAGAGAGTTCTTAAGGCAGTGCAAGGCCCTTTGGATTGCATGGTGTGCACTATTTGATGAACCATAAACCCAAAAGTGTGGAATAAGCCTATCCCGAAAACATTGTTCACACTGGGGTCAGCTACCACCAGAAATTTTCTGGAAAAATGACTTGACTCTAAGCAAGCAAAACTGGAAACTTTTCTAATGAACAAGGTGAGCAGTCTTCAACTGTTTGCTGATGATGCTGTGGTATCTGGGAAGGTGTCATTGCTGCATTACTGTAGAAGGATACAAGATCATTTAGACAAAATTTATAGTTGGTGTAATGAATAGCAGCTTGCCCTAAATGTAGAAAAATGTAATTTAATGCAGATGAGTAGGAAAAACACTTCCATATGTTTGAATACAGCATTATTAGTGGCTGCTTGACACAGTCACATCAATTGACTTCAGTTTATTGGGAGAATTCTAGGGAAGTTTAACATGTCTGTAAAGGAGAGCACTGTTGTAACCTGTTCTTGAGTAGTGCCCAAGTGTTTGGGATCCACACCAGGTCAGATTAAAAGAAGACATTGAGGCAATTCAGAGATGTGCTGCTAGATCTCTTACAGGTAGGTTCGACCACTGTACTGGTATTATGGAAATGCTCCATGAAATTAAATAGCAATCCCTGGAGGGAAGGCAATGTTATTTTCATGAAACACTATTGAGGGACTTTAATAAGAATCCACAATCCTCTGGCCATCCCCATGATCCTCACAAAGCTGATTGCAGAACGATTCTACTGTTGCCATCATACATTTGACATGAGGATGATGAAGATATATGAGAGACTAGGGCTCATACCGAGGCATATAGACATTTGTTTTTCCCTTGCTTTAGTTATGAGTGGCGCAGTACAGGAAACAACTAGTAGTGATACAAGGTATCCTCTACTGTGCACCATATGGTGGCTTGTGGAGTAAGTATGAAGATGTAGATGACAACCATAGGCCCAAAGGTTTGTCTCAGCTGCCTGAAAAAGTGGTGACTCTAACTTGGGTAGATTGGGTTAGTAAGACACATACACTCCAGTGAACAACAGGAACCTCACAGGGTGTTCGCCAAAGAACACATCTAAATACATTTGCTGTGCTCTGCTCTGAGAAGCGTGCACTTCCATAGAGTGATCGCTCACTTGGTTTACTTCAGCAGGTTGGGGCATATCTGCAGCACAACTGTTAAAGCATACCTGTTGCAAGGGCCTGATTGATGCACTCTGTTGCCACTTGTATAGTTTTTCCGGGGTCTTCTGAACCGTGGAGCCGATGAAGCCTACTCCAGAGGTGGTGTAATGTTCTGCACAACTTGTCCCAGAGAGCTGAATGCCACAATGTCTTCTTCCATCCTAAACAAACTTTGGGCTTGGCTATTTGTATTGCTTCCATCAGAGAAGGATCTGATTTCCTCAATACATGGTTTCTCATTTCTGAGGTGGGCTTAATCTGCACTGTAATGTTCCTGATTAAAGAATCCACTTAGTTCTATCTGCATGAACATCTGAAATTGCAATTGATACTTAATCCAGGTAGGTCAGCATCCCAGTCCACATAAGATTGATTGGGGTCCTTTTTTGCTGCCAGTATTCTGACCTGCCTGAAATGTTTTTTGTCAAAAAATGTTCATGTTGTTATAATAGAGGGAAGCATTCCACGTAGGAAAAATATATCAAAAAACAAAGATGTAGTGACTTACCAAATGAAAGTGCTGGCAGGTCGACAGACACACAAACAAACACAAACATCAAGCTTTCGCAACAAACTGTTGCCTCATCAGGAAAGAGGGAAGGAGAGGGAAAGACGAAAGTATGTGGGTTTTAAGGGAGAGGGTAAGGAGTCATTCCAATCCCGGGAGCGGAAAGACTTACCTTGTTTGTGTGTCTGTCGACCTGCCAGCACTTTCATTTCTTTGTTTTTTGATATATTTTTCCTACGTGGAATGTTTCCCTCTATTATAACCATATCATTAATTTGAACCCAACAATTACGTTTATTATTGTCGCTGTTGCATTTCGAAATCTTTCCTGTCGTCTTATTTTCTCTTTCTGTTTTTACCAGTAGTCTCACTTTGTATTCACCTTCCCCTTTTTACCATAATACAATTTTATCCCGCCTAGATATACCCAATAATACGTAACCCACTTACAAACCATAACCAAAAAAATTTAAATTTTTATTTTCCGCTTTCAACACTACCGCTGCTAACCGTTTCTAGTTCAATAACAGCTGCTTTCACGGATTTAACAACCATTTCGGCTAGTTCTAATTACTTTCACTTTATTTCCACTTCCGTTTTTCGCACATCACTGATCATTTTTAGCCGCTCCCCACAGGTTTTAACGTCATTATTTCTTCGTCAGACTATTGTTAACCCCATTTTCGTAATCTTTCACCACAACACCACTCCTTTTAATACATTTACACGTTTTTTTTTAAATTTTCTCGAATTTCTCCGTCCTTTTACGTGTTTTAGCGGCAACACAACCACCTAACCTTCATGCACATCGTTGTCTACCAACCCAAGTTCACCACAGGATCAACTTAACCATCACTTTTTCGCCTTTTTTCATACCAGATCTCCAGTTACTTTCTAGTTCACCCTTATCTCTCCCCATATATTTTTATCTTTCATTTCCATTTCAACCTCATGTTACACTTTCCACCTTCTAATATCATGTCACCCTCACAACACCCCCACAACGACCTCATTAAGTTTTATTTACATTCCCTCCGCAAACATGCCTTCACCCTAGCCAGATTACGCTCGCATATTTTATTTTCTCAGGCTTGTCTGACATTTGGCATAACCCCCAAAGGCCTCACACTTAAAGTTCCCATCTCTGGCTGCAACCCTTCTTTCCATCAGTCCCTATACCAGTTCCAAACTGAACAATCCATTGCCCTCACCCACCTAATCCTTCACCTACACATCAACTCAGCCAATGAACACACCCGTCAACTCCTATCCTTAATAAAAGTCCTCAATCTTTCCTCTCCCACATCCACACCGGCCATTCAGAGCATCCTCCTACAGGCCAACCGCAAATTAGAACAACATGCCACCCTTCACCTCAAAAAACTATCCAATCTCCTGGTTTCCCACCTCCGGAAAGGCAACTCACTCACCCTTCAAAATTTTTCCACCAAACCTCAACCACCTCTCATTGCACACAAACCCAGTCTCCCCCATCTACTCAGTCTCCCACTTCCAGCTCCACTCCCTCCAAAACCTCAAAATTCCAATCAACACAATCTGGCACCACAACACCCTAATTCAGTAGTTAACCTTTCCTCCAAACCTCTCTCCCAATCCGAAACCTCTGTCCTATCCAAAGGCCTCACCTTCATCCCCACTCCCAGATTCAACCAAACAGCCCTCGTCAAAGATTTACTGTCCTACACTCGTACTCTCTGCTGGAAATATCACTTTGCCACGAAGAAAAATGATCCTAATCCTACCCCTAATGATCCAACTCTCCGAGACACTATCCAAATTGAACCCTGCCTGGAACAGTTCCGTCCTCCGTCACAGCGGGACCCACCTCCTCTTCCTCAAAATCACCCTCTCCAAACCTTCCAGGAATTTCTGACTTCCAGCCTTGCCTCTCAATCATTCTTAAAAAACCTTAATCCTACTCCCAACATCACCACTGCTGAAGCCCAGGCTATCCGTGATCTGAAGGCTGACCGGTCCATCGTCATTCTTCTGGCGGACAAGGGTTCCACGACCGTGGTACTTGATCGTCGGGAGTATGTGGCTGAGGGACTGCGTCAGCTTTCAGACAACACCACATACAAAGTTTGCCAAGGTAATCCCATTTCTGATGTCCAGGCAGAGCTTCAAGGAATCCTCAGAACCTTAGGCCCCCTACAAAACCTTTCACCTGACTCCATCCACCTCCTGACCCCACCGACACCCCGCACCCCTACCTTCTACCTTCTTCCTAAAATTCACAAACCCAATCATCCCGGCCGCCCCATTGTAGCTGGTTACCAAGCCCCCACAGAACGTATCTCTGCCTACGTAGATCAACACCTTCAACCCATTACGTGCAGTCTCCCATCCTTCATCAAAGACACCAACCACTTTCTCGAACGCCTGGAATCCTTACCCAATCCGTTACCCCCAGAAACCATCCTTGGAACCATTGATGCCACTTCCTTATACACAAATATCCCGCACGTCCAGGGCCTCGCTGCGATGGAGCACTTCCTTTCACGCCGATCACCTGCCACCCTACCTAAAACCTCTTTCCTCATTACCTTAGCCAGCTTCATCCTGACCCACAACTTCTTCACTTTTGAAGGCCAGACATACCAACAATTAAAGGGAACAGCCATGGGTACCAGGATGGCCCCTTCGTGTGCCAACCTATTCATGGGTCGCTTAGAGGAAGCCTTCTTGCTTACCCAGGCCTGCCAACCCAAAGTTTGGTACAGATTTATTGATGACATCTTCATGATCTGGACTCACAGTGAAGAAGAACTCCAGAATTTCCTCTTCAACCTCAACTCCTTTGGTTCCATCAGATTCACCTGGTCCTACTCCAAATCCCATGCCACTTTCCTTGATGTTGACCTCCACCTGTCCAATGGCCAGTTTCACACATCCGTCCACATCAAACCCACCAACAAGCAACAGTACCTCCATTACGACAGCTGCCACCCATTCCACATCAAACGGTCCCTTCCCTACAGCCTAGGTCTTCGTGGCAAACGAATCTGCTCCAGTCCGGATTCCCGGAAGCATTACACCAACAAACTGACAACAGCTTTCGCATCCCGCAACTACCCTCCCGACCTGGTACAGAAGCAAATAATCAGAGCCACTTCCTCATCCTCTCAAACCCAGAACCTCCCACAGAAGAACCACAAAAGTGCCCCACTTGTGACAGGATACTTTCCGGGACTGGATCAAATTCTGAATGTGGCTCTCCAGCAGGGATACGACTTCCTCAAATCCTGCCCTGAAATGAGATCCATCCTTCATGAAATCCTCCCCACTCCACCAAGAGTGTCTTTCCGCCGTCCACCTAACCTTCGTAACCTCTTAGTTCATCCCTATGAAATCCCCAAACCACCTTCCCTACCCCCTGGCTCCTACCCCCCCGGTGTAAAACCTGTCCCATGCACCCTCCCACCACCACCTACTCCAGTCCTGTAACCCGGAAGGTGTACACGATCAAAGGCAGAGCCACGTGTGAAAGCACCCACGTGATCTACCAACTGACCTGCCTACACTGTGACGCATTCTATGTGGGAATGACCAGCAACAAACTGTCCATTCGCATGAATGGACACAGGCAGACAGTGTTTGTTGGTAATGAGGATCACCCTGTGGCTAAACATGCCTTGGTGCACGGCCAGCACATCTTGGCACAGTGTTACACCGTCCGGGTTATCTGGATACTTCCCACTAACACCAACCTATCCGAACTCCAGAGATGGGAACTTGCTCTTCAATACATCCTCTCTTCCCGTTATCCACCAGGCCTCAATCTCCGCTAATTTCAAGTTGCCGCCACTCATACCTCACCTGTCATTCAACAACATCTTTGCCTCTGCCTCGACTGACATCTCTGCCCAAACTCTTTGTCTTTAAATATGTCTGCTTGTGTCTGTATATGTGTGGATGGATATGTGTGTGTGTGCGAGTGTATACCCATCCTTTTTCCCCCCTAAGGTAAGTCTTTCCGCTCCCGGGATTGGAATGACTCCTTACCCTCTCCCTTAAAACCCACATCCTTTCGTCTTTCCCTCTCCTTCCCACCTTCCTGATGAGGCAACAGTTTGTTGCGAAAGCTTGAATTTTGTGTGTATGTTTGTGTTTGTTTGTGTGTCTGTCGACCTGCCAGCACTTTCATTTGGTAAGTCACTACATCTTTGTTTCTTGATATAATGTTCATGTTGTAAAAGACATAAACAAATCAAGTTCCACCAGATTTGTTAATGGCTCCAATGTCTACATGAGGTGATACAGTTTGAAAGTGTCGGGCAATAACATAGACTATTGTCTTTTCAAATTGGAAATTGGACAAGCCAGAAAAAAAATGCAATTGTCGACAGTAATCATCCCATTATTCATAATGTTCATTAAATGGTGGAAAAACCATAGACATTGGGGAGGTTAGAGATGGTCCTGCTACATTTGTTAATGCTTGGACCACCTGCAGTATAGCTATCATTAGCTGCTGATAATCCTGTGTGGTATGCTTTAGTAATTCTTGTAAGTGTTCAACCTGCACTCTCACCAAATTACAAAAATGTTGAATGTCCGCATGCATGTGTCGTGGCTCGCACCTGTATTGCCACTTTTGTAAAAGTTGATCTATACTAACAACCAACGGGTACTTGTCCTGGTTTATTCACTACAAGAGATACATGTAGGTTGCTGCTTGTAAACATTGCAAGCTATCTCAAGCCTGTATTACAAAGCAAAATCCAGTCCGCACCGTATGGGAGTTCTGCCTATGGCAATACTGCCCATAATATAAACATCTTAACCATACCAATAGCACTCTTGTTTCGCACTCAGCAAACCACAATACGGCTGACTCAGGCTCACCTTGGGCTTGCTTTCATGTCAGATTTTGGTATGATCTCATGATTATAAGCTCCCTGGAATTAGTGAATGATGTTAGGTGAGCAATTTTGGCTGGTGCCACTAGAAGAATAACAATTAGTAACCTTGATATCCCTTCACCCTTACAACTGGTGGGTCACCATCATCCTGACATTTGAATCAGATGACCTCTGTTTTTAACTTTACCCAAACTATCCATCTCTTTCTCCTGAGGAAGGATCTAATAGTTATTAAAGCTAGGAAGTGTCTTGAGTGTTAATATGTGTCTATTGGCACTATCAAATATTTTGCCCCCTGAAATAACATACTAGCCAGCAATTTATCATTTCCCACTCATTTGTTCATCTGTTGAAAAAATGCTGGGAAATGCTTTCCAAAGATGTGTTATGTCTTTTATTGGTCGTTTCTCCATTGGAGTTTAGATAAACTGTCTCGTAATTTTGTAATGTTGTTGATTATGTTGCTATAGGGACAAAAAGCATTTCTTTATTGTGTCCCTCATATCTTGCTACTGTTAGAGATTCAGGGTGTTTCAAAAAAAAAATGACCTGATTTTGGATGGTAATAATTATGGAACTTGGGATATGCTGGCAAGGAAATGTGTATTGTGTGAATGAGCATGACCTAAAGTTCCACAAAATCGCCATTAGATGTCAGTCAGTGCTGCTTCTCAGTTTTCAGACAGCTAGAAGTAAGATGGCACCAACTCAACAGAAGGAGTTTTGTGTGCTGCAGTTTACAAAGTCAGTGATTTTTGTCCAGTGTGCTTTTCTTTGGTGTTTTGGCATTGATCCATCTGCTCCAGAAAACATTTGTCATTAGTTTCACCAATTTGAAGAGATAGAATGCTTGCACACAGGTAAGAGTCCAGGTCGACCTCCCACTTCTGATGACGTGGTTAAAAGAATTCAGCAAATTTTCGAGCTGAGTTCACGAAAGTCTACTCATCGTGCAAGCAGCAATGCCTCATATGGTTGTCTGGCAATTATTAAGATGTCTTATAGTCTATAAAAAATACAGACTGTAATTAGTGCAAGCTCTTTAGGTCAGTGAGAAAAGGAAATTGGTTGACTTCAGCAATGTTCTGTTAGAGGAAATGGAAGACTGTTATTTTTCAGTGATGAAGCAACTTTATTGAGCATAAAAAAGACTCACCTAAAGTGAACATTTTTTGTGCCATTTCTTGTGTAAAAGTATATGGTCCCTTCTTCCCTGAGGAAAACACAGTGACTGGAATGAGCTATCTTCAAATGCTACAGAATCAGCTTTTTCCACAACTTCAGTAGGACTCCAATGACTTCATTTTCCAACAGGATGGAGCTCCAACACACTGGCTCAACAACATGCATCAGTTTCTCAATGACACACTGCCTCAACACTGGAAAGGGCACAGTGGACCCTGAGACACTCCCCTACATACCTTACCTCCAAGATCGCCAGACATGACCCCCTTGATTTTTTCTTTTGGAAATATGTGAAGAAAACTGTGTTCATTTTGTCTTTACCTCATGACATAGAAATAGTGAAGAACAGACTAACAGCTGCCTTTGATGGGATAGGTGTTGTTAGCAACTGGATTGGAATAGGTGGTGGTGGGAGGATGTATGGGACTGATCTTGCATCTAGGTCGATTACAGGGGTATGAGCAACGAGGTAAGGGATTGGGAGCAGAGGTTGTGTAAGGATGGACAAGTACATTGTGTAAGTTCGGTGGACATCGGATAAATACCATTGCGGAAGGGGTGGGCAGGACAGTATTGTTTGCCTACGCTTTGACTACTTATAATCATGCCTGGGAATGGGGGACATGCTAAACGTAATCTTTCCCATCCTCCCTAAGTGGGTATTGCCCCCCCTCCCCCCCCCCAATCTTTAAAATATCCCAGCTCATCTTTACACCCCACCCACCCTTAACCCCGTGTCACATAAGTCATACCACTATGGAAAACCCATACTCAAGATCTGTCTGATGTTCCCATCCAGCACATCCTTAGTCAGTCGTATCATGGACATATCCTATCCTATTAATGGCAGGTCTACCTGGGACAGGTGTCATATCATATACCAGCCCTGCTGTGTTTTGTGAGGGAATGGCCACCAACCATCTGCCCATCTGAACGAAGGGCCACTGTCTACCTGTGGTCAAGATTGTGTTGATACCAAGTGGCAGAAGAACCAGCTGAGCACTACATGCTTGCTTTCAGTTCCTGCTTCACAACCCATGCTGTCAGGATCCTTGCTTCCAACACCCGATTCTAGGAATTAGGTATACACAAATTGTCTTCATAACATATTATTTTATCCCATAGTCCTATTCTCAGTCTGCACTTGTCACATACCCAGAACCTCTCCCAGCCCATAACCCTAAATTCATTCATCTTGCTCTAACACATTTCTCTCCACAGTGTGCAACTCCCCTTGCCTACAGCCAGAATGAACCTCCGATGCCACATTCCTATATCTCGTACACCTGCTGCCTTTTCCGTGTAGCTTTCAGCCACTCTTCCCCATCCCTCTCTCGTGCTCTCCATTTCCTTTGTCCCCTAATACATACCGCCTGACACTGTCCCCACACCCCAGTTGAGCTGCAGTGGTGGTGCAGTTTACTGGGTGGGGGCAATGTAGTTGTGTGTGTGTGTGTGTGTGTGTGTGTGTGTGTGTGTGTGTGTGTGTGTGTGTGTGTGTGTGTATTCTGTTAGCTCTGAAGGAGAAAGCTAGCAATGTACTCCACCTTTATTTATGTGCCTGTGGACAAGTCAACTAGAAGATTAATTGATGTGTTCACTTCTGCTGTTATTTATTATCTGTATCAGCTTCCCTGATTGTTATATTCTTTTGCAATCAGTAGTTGCACTACATTATTTTTTGTGGTTGCCAGATGTAGTTTCTCATGTGTCTTTTTCCAGTATATCACAAACTGATATTTAAAATTTTTTACTCTTCAAATATGTGTGGAGTAGCTACTATATCTTGTGACCAAAACTGAAATTTTTCTGTGAGAATTTATGGCTTAGATATATTGCATTATCATAGATGCAGCATATGCAAAAAGGAGGTTTGAAGGGGTGAGTGTGAGTTTCTGAACCACAGGCAGTGGTAGCAGTATTTGTACTGGAGAACACTATGGTCATCCAGAAGAGGTCTGTATTTGGTTATGTAAATTGCCACCAAGCTGAAAACAGAAGCAGAAAATAAAATAAAGAAGCAATGAATATTCATAAATGTCCTATAAATATCTTGATCCAGCTCCTAATTGCGAATCTTCTCCATGTCCACATTTTCATTGCTATTTATTTTTCCTGTGCTTTTCCTCTTTTCTTGTTGTTCACGTGACACTTTAGCAGAGAGCACTCCACAGACAAAATATTTATGAAACAACTTCTTTGTTTTAATGTTCAGTAATTTCACAGCATGCTGATGCATTAGTTCCTTACTTAGTGGTCCTATACAACCACTCACTTGTTGAAATATCTGCACCGAAAGACTAGAAAGTAGCATAGGTTACACCAATACTCAAGAAAGCAAATACGAGTAATCCTCTGAATTACAGACCAATATCACTTAGGCCTATGTAAATTTGCTGTAGGGTCTCGGAATCTGTGTCCGAACTTCATGAATTACATTGAGAAAATGATTTGTTGACAAATAGCCAACCCGAATTCAGGAAATATCGTTCTTGTGAAACAAAACTAGCTCTTTATTCTCACAATGTAATGAGTGCTAGCTACAGGGGATGTCAAACTGATTCCATATTTTTAGATTTTGACATCATTCCTCACAAGGGACTTCTACTCATATTCCATGCCTGAGGAGTATCATCTCAGTTGTGTGACTGGATTCACGATTTCCTGTCAGAAAGTTAACAGTTCCTAGTAACTAACAGAAAACATTGAGTAAAATAGAAGTAATACCTGTTGTTACTTGCAGATGATGCTGTGATTTACTGTCTTGTAAAGTCATCAGATGATCAAAACCAATTCCAAAATGAGTTAGACAAGATATCTGTATGGTGGGAAAACTGGTAGTTGACTCCAAATAATGAAAAGTGTGAAGTCATCCATATGAATACTAAAAGGAATCTGCTAAATTTCAGTTACATAACAAATCACACAAATCTAAAGGCTGTTAATTCAGCTAAATTCTTAGGGATTACAATTTCAAATAACTTAAATTGGATTGATCACAAAGATAATGTTGTTGGGAAAATGAACCAAAGACTGCAATTTATTGGCAGAACACTTAGAAAATGCACAGTTCTACAAAGAGGCTTGTCTATCCTCTTCTGGAGTATTGCTGTGTAGTGTGGATTAGATAGGATTGAAAGAGGACATTGAAAAAGTTCAAAGAAGGGCAGCACATTTTGTATTATCATGAAATAGGGGAGAGAGTGACATGGATATAACATGCAATTTAGGGTGGCAATCATTAAAACAAAGGCATTTTTCACTTTGGCAGATCTTCCCATGAAATTTCAATGATCATTGTAATAAAATAAGAGAAATTGGAGCTTGCTTGGCAAGAGTTAAGTGTTCTTTTTCCTATGTATTGTTCAAGAGTGGAACGGTAGAAAAATGTGTTGAAGATGGTTCAGTGAACAGTCTGCCAGGCACTTAATCATGTAGATGTAGATCATGAATTTGCTCACTGAGAGACTTCTCTTGCCCTGGAAAATCAATTTGTAATGACTATCCATTTTCTAATTCATAGAGTTTATCTCTTGTTTTCAAAAATGATTCTCATTAAATACATTTATATCTGTACATTAAAGTGTCCGCCTGCTCAGCTGGGTGGTAATGTGCTCACTTCCCAGGCAAGTGGGCCTGGGTTTGATTCCCCGCCGGGTTGGAGATTTTCTCCACTCGGGGACTGGATGTTGTTTTGTCCTTATCATCATTTCATCCTCAAGTCACCCAATGTGGCATCGAATGGAATAAGACTTGCACTTGGCAGCCGAACTTCCCCAGATGGGGCGTTCTGGCCAACAATACCATACGCTCCTTTCATTTATTTGTACATTAAAGTATCTGCAAAATCCTGGAAACAACTTGAGACATGGCAATAATCTGTGCACTGAAAGGTGTCCAGCAGCATTGTGAGACATGGCAAAGTTACAGATGCAATGTAGACTGGAGACTGCCCATACATCATGGCAGTACTTATGGTGTATAGTACTTTTCAACGACAGTGTGCCATTGGAAGGACAAGCATCATTGCTGACTGTGATGCACTCACATGATGCACAATGGCCCCTGTGCATCTGATTAAACCATCCTCTGTGACTTACAATAATGCCTCGTACTTCTGGGCAGGCAGCCTCTGGAGGTAAGAATGGCCAATGGTGGCAAGGCTAGGACTGCAACCCACCTGTCTAGAGAATCCCAAGTTTGTTCAGTTAGGTTTAAATCCAGGTAGCTAGCTGGTCACTTCAGGTCTGTGGTGTCTTTATACTGGCAGTACTCTTCACCAGGTCAATCCCTTTCTGATCAGGCATTACCATCCATCGTATGGAAAAACTAAGGCCATATGCACCACATGGCATACCTTATAAGGGTGATTCACAAAGATATGCAAATATTTTAATATGTTATTCTACAAGTAAACCTAAAGAAAAAAGTTCATATAAACATAGGTCCGCAAATTTTTAGTTACGGAGTTACAGCTAGTAAAAAATTTTGCCTGAAATTTTGAAACTTCACTAATATGAAGCCACCGCAAAACTGTACGAGGTTGAAGTAAAGCACAATTTCTATTTATTTTGTTTTTGTTGATCTGGTGACTCTAATAAAACATGTAACAATATTATGAGAAGGAAAGTTGCTACTCACTATAGCTATAGCGAGGATACTGAGTCGCAGATAGGCACAACAAAAAGACTCTCACAATTATAACTTTCGCCCATTAAGGCCTTTGTCAACAATAGACACACACAACTCATTGTTAATTCCATCCTGGATTTTCCATTTTTGGTTTAATGAAACATGTCCCAGATATGTATCTGCAGTAGTTTTTCAGAACATCCAGAGAAGCAAAGATGATTATACAAGTAAATTTGTTTACTTTCCATTAAGAATGCTAGTTTTCTGTATTGTTCAGTGAAAGACATAATAACAACAGTGTATTTAAGTGAAACCACATAGTAACTGTTGTAGTTTGTAGATTATTTATGAAATGGGGATGCCTTTCAAATTTAAGACAGAGGAATATGCCGATATGATGTTTATGTATGGCAAATGTGATGGTAATGCCACAGTTGCAGTTAATGAATATCATGTACATTTTCCAACTCTGAGGATTCCGATTGCACGAACCATTAATGGAGTATTTAGAATCTTTCAGGAGACAGGTTCTCTACCTAGCATTCATAATCAGTATGAGTGCTTGATACATGAAGATGGTGATGATATTATGGATGCTGTTCAACGTAGCCCGGGTATCAGTACACAACATATCTCTCAACAATTAGGCATTTCACAATCTAATTTATGGCGTACACTGAAGTACAATAATCTGTATCCTTACCATGAATTCTTGTGTGCTATGGTATTAATAAAAGCAGATTATCTGACACAGTCATATAGTTTCAGTTAGCGTTATTACCATCATTTTTCCAAAATTAAATTCTCCACAACTTCTGTTGAAAACTTTGTGCAATTGTCTGAAATTTAAAAAACAAATTGGGCCAAGTAGTTAGTAAATTAAAAATTATATGAAATTACTTCTTTGCTTCTCTGAACATTCTGGAAAACTACTGCAGATACACATCTGGGACATGTTTTATTAGGTTCACCAGATTAATAATGACAAAATAGATGGAAATAGTGCTTTACTTTAACCTCATACTGTTTTGCAATGGCTGCATATTAGCGAAGTTGCTAAATTTCAGGCAATATCTTTTATTATCCATAAATCCATAACTAAACTATGAACTTTTTTCTTTAGTTTTGCTTGTAGACTAACATATTAAAATATTTTCATATCTTCGTGAATCACCCTGCGTACTACAGCCATCATGTGCCCCAAGGAATCACAAGCAGTACTGTGCCTGCATCTAAAATGAGGCCAGCCCAGACACAAACACTGAAGCAACATATTTGTCGCTTTCCACAATATGCAGTAGATAATGTTGTCACATAGCCCAGAGATAAATCAGGTGAGCAGATGGTATCGCTCTCCAGGCCAAACCATACCTCACTGTTCTGTGTCCATTCACAGTGGGAGTGATATCTTGTTCATTTAGCCACACAATGTCCTTGTGTGAGAGGAATGGAAATGAAGGGCTCTGAATTAAACAGAGCAACTGCTTGTGGCTAATAATACATAGCCTGATGGAAAATGTTAACACAGAGGCTTCTATAAGGTCTCTAATCAGGGCAGGTACCATGCTGGTTGGATGTCTTCTGGCACTTTGAGGCAAGACTCCTGCTGTTGAATGTGTCCTCTCTCCTGAATTTTCCTTGTAAAAGTGAAATCATACTGCATGATATGATGACATTCAACTCCCAGTCCTCCTTGATCACACATAATGTCATTTAGATGTGTTCACTATGCCATCCTGCTTCCCAATGGCTTGAATCCAGTGTGTCAAAAGCATCAACAACTGGTTGGAACCAATGCACCCAAGACTCCTGCCTGACGTAACATTGCAGATATATAGAGAAGCCTCATACTGGCATGCCATGTATGCCCCACATTGTGCTGCCACAGTTTAATCACTACTCTGTCACTTTGATACACTGTTTCATGTAATCTCAAAGGCCTCTTTTCTTATGGTAAAAAGTGTGGTAAAAGATTTCTACTTGTCCAATTTAGGATCCCCTCAACATCAGATTTGCACTGAATTGCTGATCACTGTTCTACTACTAATGGTTATTTTTAGTAGTTTTTATCTTTAATTTATACTGCTTGAGTGGTGCTGCTGGCACTTTTGGCTGTCTGTTCATATTCTTCCCTAAATTTATGATCAACAGTTGTTACTCATTTTTGATTTCTGAATGTGTTGATTAAAATGTCAGAAATTTATCAAATATTGAAAGCTTTCAGCCATTAATATCATATGGAATAATATTCTGGGGCAATTACACAATTAGATGTATGGTATTCATTGCATAAAAATGTGCAGCAAGAATTATATATGGCATTCATTATCAAACATGTGGTCAACTACTAGGTATACATGTAATTTAGAACTTTGTGTTTGTAAACCAGTTGTAATGGACGTAAAATGGGGGGGGGGGGGTATGACTTCACAAACTTGAAGCCCACATCCGCCATGTCGGTTGCCCCAAACGTGCTGTGATTGTTCAGAAACATGGAAGTGTTTTGATCAAAATACCAGCTAGCCTCATTTATGGATATAATAATAGTTCTGATTATGGTCTAAAGTGTAATGAGATCACATTCAAGCAATATTTTATTTTATTTTTGCTGTTTACTTTTACTGTAGTGGTTTTACTTCTGTTCTTTGACTGTAGATTTTCTATCAGCCCATCTCAGAAAAGTTCTTGACTCAAATGTTTTTGGATGAAAAACTGGAAACTCATCAGACATAATGAAAATATGTTTTCAGAATTTTCAGAAAGAGGACACAGGCCAAACGTTAGTTTCATCAGTCCATATTAGGGGAAAATAGTGGATTATGAAAGCAGCATTTTCAGATCATGTACTTCTCTTCTTGATCATTTAAAACATGTATTAAAAAAAAACTTACAATAACGAGGCCAAATACATAGTATTGCTGGACCAAATGTACATTTAAAACCAGAAAAAAGTCTGAAACTGCCTTCCTGACACTGTGTTATTCACAAAACACTGTAAAATTTACTATTCAAAACAGCTGTTACCTGCACACAACAAAAAATTAGAAAAAGAAGCAGCTATGACTGTAGTCTGCTAATGTTCTGAATCATCTGACATGGTGGCTTAGCTTCAAAGCAACGTACAGTGTAAATCTGTTGTGCCATATTCCCTTGTTATGCCTCCATGCATGTACCACTTCATATTATAAACATGATCTTTTGAACACCAGGATAACTAAGAAATAATTAACTTCATTATTTAGTTATGGAACTGTTTCTTTTTCTTTGCAGATTTCATATACCATGGTGCACATTCTAGTACATCTTCTGATATATCTCCCATGTCAGAACAAAAATCACTGCCAAGGAGAGGGAGAGCGAGGTAGGCATCTTTTTGAACTAGTGTGCAAAGACTTTTTTTTTTTTTTTAAGAAAATAAAAAGCAAAGAAGGCACTTGTTACCACTGCAATTAGCATTCTTTATTTTGTAATATAATGCCTCTTATTGCCTTCCTTACAACAAACAAAAAAATTGTTTCAGTGGGCACTTAACATTTTTATTTTTTGTATTGCATTTATATGAAACTGAAGAACAAAGCAAAATTTTACAAAATAATGCAGCTGTTACTAGCAAGGTGATGGTCAGCAAATGTAACTGGCTTTCATAATACGAGTTTACATCAGGAAACTTGGTCTGGTAAACTACCTTAGAAAACTGGAAGAAAGGTTGAAAAGAATGTTTGAAAATAACATTGTATGAAATATATCCTCAAAATGATAGATGACTATGAGAAAAGAATTTAGCTGACTATTTTTGGTACTTGAAGGATCTTCAAAAGTAGACCAAGGCTGTCTAGTACATTTTAGATTAATAGATTTCACTTTGATTCTGGCCCAAAATTTTTGATAATTTTCTTTCAGTAGAAGGACTGTGAAGTTATTCCATCAAATGTTACTGTAAAACTGCTTAGTAATCAGCTAATTTTTCCACACAGTAATTGTTTGGGTACATTACACATTTTTTTCTTGATAGATCCATGTCATGTTGTAGAATTTGTCAAATATTTTATTACTACAAACAAAGATCATAACTGTATGGTAGTCAATAATTAAAAAGTATGCCTGACATTTTATCCTAACCTAATTTCATTATTCTTCTTTCTGTAAACAGTTCATTAACCAGTACAACTTAGGACACCAACAATTGGAATAGCTTGCTTACCTTTCACATTACAGATACACGCAACAGACCCTTCGCAAAACTGAATTAAGAAAATGGTTTCTGTACTGTTATACATTCTTTACCCAGGGACACAATATCATTCTTTTTAATTTTCTTCTACACTATTATACACATTTTTTTGAAATTCACTCTTTCTTTTTTCACCTTTCTTACTGGCATGCAGATAATCTAGTAAATACTTCACAGCAGTGAAAGTCAGCTCACACTACTGATCTCGAAGACAGTGGAACTCCATTGGATAGGTACATTAGAGCATCAAAAAATTAATACAATGTTTCACAAGTACTGTGGAAATTTATTTTTAAACAGGAATTGTTCCAGATTATTCAGTAGTTGCAGTTTCTCTAAGGCATACAAGTTCTTGTTGTTCACAGACAGGATGGATATTTCCCAGCAATAATATACTTTATGTGCAACATACTGGGTTTTTAAAGAAAATTTCAACAAATCATTGTGCAGATTCATTTCATGTAGTCATTTTAATCAAGCTTAATGAACTTGAATCTGATAAAGTACTAAATAAAGTTTAGCGAACTGAAGAAAATATACTGCAATGATGAACCTTCATGTCAGTCAAAACTGTATGCCAGTCCAGGCCTCAAACTTAGATATAAGAGTCAAAGAAAGTGGTGAAGTAAAATGTTGGTGGATAATGGATAATGAAAACTGACATTACTACAGAATATTGAATTTTATGTTTAGGATAGAAGCCAAAAAAATGAATGTACATGAAATACAGCAAAAATAACCTGCCATTTCACTTGACAGATACTTGTTTCCTTGATAAAGGTCATTTCACTCATTTCACCAGTGAATGTTGCAGTGAAGGATAATGGGAGGGCTACAGCTATAATGTAAAAATGTCAGTACCCTGTCATCGCTTACAGAATGTTTCACATTATTTATTCTTTGCATTTGGTAATCCAGCAATGAACATAAAAAGTTTAAGTTAAAAAGTATACATCAGTCCTTGGAATAATACTTTTTGCCTGCTTGACAATTTCTGCATGTGCAATGCACTATTTGTAGAATAGTAATAGAATTTTGACACTTTTTAGAAATTCATTTGAAAACTGAGTTGTGCTTGTAAAAAGATAGAAAATGACTACTTATATCAGTACCATTCTTCTTTAATTTGTGTTGGAATTTAAAATTTTCTGTAGTGAAACTCTTTCTGCAACAGTTGTTCAGAGTGCAGAAGGTAGTCAGTACTGACACATGAACATAGTGCACCCTGTTTTTATAAGTGTTGACAAGTGGCAGCAATTGCAGATGGCTTGCCCCCAGCAAAGCATCGCTCAGGACGCTGCTGCCGCCACTATCAGTTGCTGAGGCATCTTTTACTGTGAGGGATCCGAGGGAGAGGGAGACTCCGGACCGGCCTGAACTCAGTGAAGCAGAGTGCGATATTGACACACTGAAGAAACTCAAACTGGGCCTGCGGTCTTCCCTGTGGTCTCGTCCCAGTGGTAGTGCAACAACCACTCATCACAACCAGTCTGATTACTCGATTGCTGTATAACAGCGAATGGAAATGAGAGAACATTTTATATTCTGTGTTGTACATATGCATATGAACACCATGACATGTAATATATTTTCATGTTTTGAAAGATTTGGGTACTTGTTATCCAGTATTATTGTTAGAAAATATTTCTGGTTAATGACTGATATAATTTTATACTCTTGTAATGTTAACTGGTGCAATTTTATATTTACACATGGAAATGTATAAGATTTATGTGAGAACTGAACTGTCTTTGGCTCAGTAAGCGTGTGGCATGGTTTGAGTTCAAAACCCTTTTTACATTATGTAGCATTATATATTTTTGTTGTGGTTAGCAGCTCACAGCAAACCCGCAGATTGTTCTCTCAGAGAGAATGACAGTTTGTAACTGAACTGTATGGAATTACTAGGTTTATACCTGAATCTCCTCCCCCACTCCCAATCCCCCCCCCACCAAAAAAAAAAAAAACATGACTTTTTAAAAGACTGACTCGCTATGTATAGTACATATTTGAAAATGTGAAGGTATGCTACTGACTCTACAGTTCAAATTCTTTATTGCAGAAAATTACAACAGACTTTTATTCAAAATTTTAATCATGGGTGTCATAAGGGTTGTAGTAAAGGTTTGAATCTTTCCAGAATATGCGTTGTAGATTCCCCTCACCTTAAACATGCAACCCCACCACCAAAAAAATAAAGCCGTATTTATATATATATATTTGTAACAAATGGTGCTCAATATCTTTGTGGTTATTTGAGACTTATACTGGATCATCTGTTCAAAATTTGGTATGACATGTTTGTTTCAAATTTTCCTGGGTGTATGGTAGAACATAAATTCGCTTCTTCACCTTCTTGATCACAACTATTGCCCTAGAATATATATGCAAAAATGGTATTGTATGTGTGTGTGTGTGTGAGTGTGAGAGAGAGAGAGAGAGAGAGAGTGAGAGGTATGTTGACAGGAGAAATAGGGGGAGGAGGACTTCACGTCTAAATTACCAACAGAAAGACAGACAGGAGACCACAAAACCTTGCATTTGGAAGACAGTACAGGGGTCTCTTACTAGCCTGCCCACATTAAGGCACTATCATCATCAAGTCATACTTTACCTAAGCCAAAAAGTATTTTTTGTACACTCTGGTTGTTTTATTTTCACACTACAAAATATTAGAAACAGACAGTCTGGATAATAAACTGTATATCAACAGCATGCTAATTTTATTAAGTGTATGACTATTGGTCACTTTTTCCATACCATCATAAGAGTCATTGTGAATAAGTTCTCAAAGAGTTAAAATATTAAGCTGATGTGCCTATAAAAATTGTAAACAGGTGTAAAAAGTGATGAGGGGCAGCTTCTGTTGACAAAATAAAAAGCAAATGTTAAATTCTTCACCCTGCAGCATAAATACAAAATAGCTCCACTAGCCAATACATCATACTATCAAGTATTTATAAGTCACCTCACATACTAACAAATGTAAAATGATTTTTTTATATATATAATTTACTGTCCGAAGAGTGATGTGCTTGCTTATTACTGCCAAAGAAATCTTTCAAATATTACTATGTAATAAATTGTGCCACATGGAAATTCTCATCCTGTAAAAGCCAATCATTTTCATGTAAATATTGTGATACTGAGGAGGCAAATAATTTTATTAATGTATCATTCAAAATTGAGGCAAGCCGTTTGATATTTACCAGTCTAAAGATCACAGTTTTCTACAAATTTTCTTGCTCATGTTCTTAAAACTAATGTGTAACAAAAGTCCAGGTCTGATGTACTACAAATTGAGGACCAACAGGGTGTCCAAATCTTAGTACTCCACATAAAACTATACAGTATTCCTGTGACCCATGTGTTTTATCCAGTTAAAATCTATTATACAGTCACTTGTAAAAAATGAAACAATGAAAACTTTTCTATGTACGTTATATGTTTTTGGAATAAAAGATGTACTTTCAATGCAATTTGACAATGTTTCTTTCCTCAGCAATTGGAAAGGCTCTCTTCATATTTCCTTTCATAGTGAAAGTACATATTTCCTCGTCAAATTACAATGATCAAAACAACACTTCCCAATGGTCAGCCAACTCCAATTACTTTTCTGGTGAATGTAACACAATCCAATCCCATTAATGTGACCACAGCCTATGTTTGACCTCAGTCTGCAACAAACACTCTCAAACAAGAGGTGGCAGCATTAGCAGTGGAGGGTATGTCAGGGTGTGCAGAAAAAAATTCAATCGTCGTAATGTGGAAATGGAGTGATTTATCTGACATTGAAAAGGACGGCATCATTGGCTTTTGAGCCAATCAAAGCATTTCTGAATGGCTAAGTTTGTAAGCTGTTCACATGCTGTTGTGGTTACAGTATACTGTGTGTGGCAAAATAGCACAATCCAAAACTGGCAACGAGGTATCCTGGTGCACCACAGGCCTTAGACAACAGGTTGAAGATGAATGTGGAGATGTGTAGGGGCAAATAGGTGTGAAACTGCTGGACAACTAACATTCAGATGAACCAAGGGGTTACCAACAGTCTCCCCTCAACAACTGCTCAACAAATGATGGTGCATATGCACCTGTGAAGCAGGTGACTGGTTCATGCACCCATGCTGACTGCTGCCCATCAGCAACAAAGGATGGAATTCACAGGCCAATACACAAATGGACATCCAATGGGTGGTGAAGGTGGCCTTTACAGATGAATCAAGGTTTTATGGACAGATGACCATAGCATGTACACATTAAATATCTGAAAGCAAAAACCCTGCAACAATTTTCAGAAGGGTTCAGGCCAGAGGGCATTCTCTGGGTGATCCTGTCATTCTGGAAGGCACAGTGGATCAACAAAAGTATGCATCTATCCTTGGGGACCATGTCCACCCCTATATGCAGTTTATTTTGTCTACCAGCAGGACCATGTAATGTGTCACACAGCTTGCAGTGTACATGCATGTTTGAAGAGCACCAAGAGGAGTTTACCATACTCCCCCCGCCCAGCAAACTCATCTCATTTATACCCAATTGAGACTCTGTTGGACTGCCTCAATCAGGCTGTTCATGCCATGGATATTCAATCAAGAAATCTAGTGCAGCTTAGGTCCACATTCCTAATGGTACCTTCCAGAACCTCATTGGCTGCCCTCATGCCCATCTCACAGAGGTCCACACTGCAAAAGATTGTTATTCAGTCATTTGACAGGTGGTCATCTTAGTTTGACTGTGCAGTGTATTTTAAACATCACTACACATCCCAATGGCCATGCCATCATTACCAGATGGATTATGTATTTTTACTTGTGACATGCATATGTGTCATCTATTTGGCAACTGCTGATGTGTCATCTCGCATCTGTATCAGTATGTAATGACTGTAGTAGGGACGACAAATGGTAGACTTTGGTTTATCGGGAGAATTTTAGGAAAGTATGGTTCATCTGTAAAAGAGATTGCATAGAGGACATTAGCTGTAACCCATTATTGTGCATTGTTTGAGTGTTTGGGGTCCACACACCAGGCTGTATTAAAGGAAGACACTGCAGCAAGTCAGAGGTGGGCTGCTAGATTTGTTATCAGTAGGTTTGAACAACATGCAAGTATTGTGGAGATGCCTCAGGATCTCAAATGGGAAGCACTGGAGGGAAGGCGATGTTCTTTTCAAGGAACACTACTGAGAAAATTTAGAGAACTGGCATTTAAGGCTGACTGCAGAATGATTCTACTGCCCAAATGTACATTTCATGTAAGAACCATGAAGATAAGATTAGAGAGATTAGAGAGATTAAGGCTCTTCTGGAGATATTCAAACAGTCGTTTTTCCTGCACTTTGCGAATGGAATAGGAAAGGAAATGACTAGTAGTGGTACAGGGTATCTTCTGCCAAGCACCCTGTGGTGGCTTGCAGAATATGTAGATGTAGATGTAGAAATGTGCAGGAATACATTTTTGTAGCATTCCACATGTTTGTGACTGCACATTTTCATTGTATATGAAATATTTGTTACATGAAGTATTCGATAACTTTAATAGGCTTTTATCACTAACTGCTTCCAAAAGAGTGTAACTGAGAGAAGAATTGTAATGCATTGCTACAAATGCAGCGTGTACAGTGCAATGAATATTTTTAGGTGTTTGACCATACAGGATGTTGTATTGTGACATCAAAAATGGTTTATTTTTATGGAGAACTATAATCCCTCTCCTTCCCCATATTTCCTAAATATATAAATATGGGCATAGGTGTTAAACATTCCCCATTTAATTCTATGTCCCTCAGACAATATGTAGTTGCTTGTTCAATGCAAAAGACAAACAACCAGCCATCACGAAAAGTGCTATTTATAAAATGACATGCTGTGAGTGTAAGTCATGCTACATTGGACAGAGGGGAAGGTCATCCTTCCACCTCAAAAACGAATGAAAATGTTGTGAAAGTTCGCGACCTAGTGTGCTCTGATCATAGATTTACATTTAGGGAGATGGCTGATGAACCTAATTTAAGTTTCTATGCAGTTCAGTTAATTTTAAGTGAAGATCTGAACATGCGTCAAGTGTCCGCAAAATTCATTCAAAAAGTGTTAGCAAGTGACCAGAGACAATACCGACTTGAACTGTGCCGAAACTGATTAATCAGACTAAGAATGACCCAGATTTGTTTAATAGGGTAATTACAGGTGATGAATCATGGGTATATGGATATGATCCTGAAACCAAAGTGCAGTCTTCACAATGGAAGACACCAGGTTCACCACAACCAAAAAAAGCACAGCAAAGTCGGTCGAAGGCAAAGACAATGTTGACGATTTTTTTTTTTTCAATTCTACCGGTATTGTGCATCATGAATTTACCCCTGGAAGACAGATAATTAACCAGGAATACAAAAAATGTGTCCTTGAGTGTTTGCGCAAAAAGATGCGGAAGAAAAGATCTGCATTGTGGAAAGACATATGTTGGGTGCTACACCATGACAATGCTACGGCTCATTGTGCCTTCTCCATTGTTGAATTTTTGACCAAATTCAAAATTCCTGTGCTTCCACAACCACCATATTCCCCTGATTTGGCCCTGTGTGGACTTCTACCTGTTTCCTAAACTGAAATTTTCACTGAAAGGGAAGCGATTTGACTCGATTGAAGACATCCAGACAAATATGGGGTGTCCTTAACACACTTAAGGAAAGAAAACAGGAATGTTTCCAAAACTGGAAACACCATTGGAGTCGGTGTGTTCAGTCAGAAGGGGACTATTTTGAAGGAGATGCATCACAGTAGCATGTAAGTACCATCATTGTACAATTACAAGCCCATTTTTAAAACTTTACGGTCACATCTCATAGATGTACAAGTCATACACATAGAAGAATAGGAGACTAAACTCAACCAATTAGAAATTTTAGAAATTAAAAGACAGATGTGTAAATCTCCATATCTATTATGAAATGATCAGACCCAATACAATTATTCACTTCTTTTAGATGAGATCACACCCCCAGGATAGAAGCAAAACTTTGGACCTCAGTCCATCAGTAGATAAAAAGTTCTTGGCTGATGCATAACTTTAAGTCTTGTCATGTTAGTGTAATTGCTGAATAGTGTAATTACATGTGTAATATGTTAAAAAATAGTCATTGATGTAATTTTACATTAAGCTATGGATCGATACCTTAAGAAGTTGAGATGATTATCTTTGCCTTGTCATCATGTTTATCTGTGCATTATCATAATAATGCCAGGTAATAATATGTAACTCCAGTAAGTAAGGCTCCGACCTATCCGGAGACTGGAAAAAAAGGGTGGATGTTGGACTAAAATAAATTAATTAATTAAAATAAATAAATCTTTGGGAATCAGTAATGTACTTGAAAATGGGCTTATAACTTGGAAAACTAGGACATGCGGTAACATTAATAGTAAAATTTGTGATTAAGGCAAAAACAGTGTTTGTTTAGTTAATTCCTCATTTTGGTCTAATGTTGTAAAATATCTGGAACAAGAAAAGAAGAAGATGAAATTAATATAGGGGAAGGGGGCAAGAAACCAGATATATAGTAGCCATGGTGAACAATGCATAAAAAGTTCTCGGTTTACTTGCCGCATCAAATTTGGATAAAATCCCAAGCTTTTGATGACTACCTCCATCATCTTCTTCAGGGGTAAAACTGACTGTCGTGGTCCAGTGAGGCTTCCGCTTTCATAAGCCGTGGACAGCTTCTCATTGGCTGCATGATGTCACGGTGAAAATGGTGCGTACCGAGGTGGCGGTCTCTATATCCATATATTTTGTTTGCGTGCTTTATCCCAATAGTTTGAAGCATGAGCAAGTAATCTTGTTTCATGGAATAATTATGTTTATTTAACAAACTGTGCTCAGCCACCACTGCTTTTTCTAGATACCTGTATTTAAGGTGATGCTGATGTTCCACACAACGATCGGCAACAGTTCTTATAGACTGGCCCATGTAATTTTTGCCACACTCGCATAGAAAGCTGTAAATTCCTGGTACTCTCAGGCCAAGATTATCTTTCACAGATCGCAACATTTCCTTAATCTTCCTGGGTGGCCAGAAGACCAGTCTGATTCCCTGCCGGCTCAGGACTCTGCCATCTTGCTGGTCGTTGCACCGCAGAATGGTAGCTGCGCGATGAGTTGGTCCTCTTGATCTGTTTGAACAGCGTCCTTCCTAGGTTTTTTCGCCAGAGTAGATCTGATATCAGATCGAAATATCCATTTTTTCTGAATACCGTCATCAGATGGTTAATCTCGGAGCCGAGATGATCCTTGTCCGAAATAGTTCTTGCTCTGTGTACCAAAGTATTCAGCATAGCTCTCTTCTGAGCTGGGTTGTGAAAACTACGTGCATTTAGATATAAATCTGTATGCATCGGTTTTCTGTACACAGAATGTCCGAGACATCCATCTGATTTTCGCTCCACCAGCACATCTAAGAAGGGTAACTTCCCATCCTCCACCTCCTCTGTAAATCTTATGTTCTGATGTATACCGTTCAAATGATCAAGAAACTGATGCAGTGCCTCATTGCCATGTGGCCAGATTAAAAATGTATCATCAGCATACCTGAAGAAGCAGTATGGACATAAGGGAGCACTGTTCAACGCTTGTTCTTCGAAATCCTCCATGAGGAAGTTAGCTATGGCTGTTGACAGTGGCAAACCCATGGCTGTTCTGTCAGTCATTTCATATATTTTCCACCATACAAAAAATAGGTGGTCGTCAAAGTGTGTCAAAATAACTTCAGTATTTCAGAAGAGAAATGAGCAGCCAACAGTTTTAACGTATCTTCAACTGGTACCTTTGTAAACAAAGAGACCATATCTAGGCTGATCATAATGTCATTCAGGCCGATCCTCATCTGCTTTACGATGTCAACAAACATTTTTGAGTTATTAATATGATGGCTACAGTGGCCGACTATAGGTGCTAATAATTTGGGTAAGTGTTTTGCCAACCGATATTTAGGAGATCCAGTAGCACTAACAATAGGTCTCAACGGGACTCCATCCTTAAGGAGTTTGGGTAGACCATATAACCTGGGTGGCCTTGGTGCTCTTGGTTGTAGATTCTTGACTAGTTCTTCTGGGAGGCCAGAGTTCTTCAGTAATTCCCCTGTCTTCCTGCTAAGTGCTGCTGTGGGATCCCGTTTAATAATCTGGTATGTGGCATCTTCCAATAATAGGGCCATTTTCTTATGATAATCGGTAGCATTGAGGATAACTGTGGCATTCCCTTTGTTGGCTGGTAGTACAACTAACTCTTCATCCTTCCCCAACAATTTCAGTGCCAATTTCTCCACTCTGCTTACATTTGACTTAGGAGGCTTGGCTGTTGCTAAAATCTTGAAATACTGAAGTAATTTCGACACACTTTGACGACCACCTATTTTTTGTATGGTGGAAAATATATGAAATGACTGACAGGACAGCCATGGGTTCGCCACTGTCAACAGCCATAGCTAACTTCTTCATGGAGGATTTTGAAGAACGGGCATTGAACAGTGCTCCCTTACGTCCATCCTGCTTCTTCAGGTATGTTGAGGATACATTTTCAATCTAGCCAAATGGCAATGAGGCACTGCAGCAGTTTGTTGATCATTTGAATGGTATACATAAGAACATATGATTTACAGTGGGGGTGAAGAAGGATGGGAAGTTACCCTTCTTAGATGTGCTGGTGGAGCAAAAATCAGGTGGATGTCTCGGACATTCTGTGTACAGAAAACTGACGCATACAGACTTAAATCTAAATGCACGAAGTTTTCACCACCCAGCTAAGAAGAGAGCTATGCTGAATACTTTGGTACACAGAGCAAGGACTATTTCGGACAATGATCATCTTGGCTCCGAGATTAACCATCTGGCAACGGTATTCAGAAAAAATGGATAATCCAATCGTGATATCAGATCTACTCTGGTGAAAAAAACCTAGGAAGGATGCTGTTCAAACAGATCAAGAGGACCAACTCATTGCGCGGCTACCATTCTGCGGTGCAATGACCAGCAAGATCGGCAGAGTCCTGAGCCAGCAGGGAAACAGTCCAGTCTTCTGGCCACCCAGGAAGATTAAGGAAATGTTGTGACCCGTGAAAGATAATATTGGCCTGAGAGTACCGGGAGTTTACAGCATTCCTTGTGAGTGTGGCAAAAATTATGTGGGCCAGTCTATAAGAACTGTTGCTGATCACTGTGGGGAACATCAGCGTCACCTGAAATACAGGTATCTAGAAAAATCAGCAGTGGCTGAGGACAATTTGGTAAATAAACATAAGATTTTATTTGATGAAACAAGACTACTTGCTTACACTTCAAACTATTGGGACTCTGTCATCATGGAAGCAGTTGAAATTAGACTCTGTGAAAATAATTTCAACACAGTCTCCAGTTATGCACTCAGCAATGCATGGAAGCACGAAATTGATAAAGAAAGAGCGCAGAGGGAGACTTCTTAAATTCCTCGCAGTTCTCCGCTTTTTGTGATGGATGGCGCTGAAGCAACGATGGATAAAGTGCGCAAACAAAATCTATGGATATAGAGGCCGCCACCTCAGTACACGCTGTTTTCACCGTGACGTCATCCAGCCAATGAGAAGCCATCCACTGCTTATAAAAACAGAAGCCTCACCACTCCACGACAGTCAGTTTTACCCCTGATGAAGATGGTGGAGGTATTCATCGAAAGCTTGAGATTTTATCCAAATTTGACATGGCCAGTAAACCGAGAACTTTTTATGCAAGGACTCCGTTGCGAAAGACTTGGTAGTCATGGTGAACAATGAATTGAGTACCATGAGCATAATTAATCTTGAGCATTAATTTGTTACCAGATATATTCTGTCACTGCCTGCTCTGTATTAATGATTTTTCTGATATTCGAATTTCATCCTATGACATCCCTTTTTGTGAGGTTTTGTCAGTCCTGTGTGTTGTTGGATTACTCATTAAAATTAGTGTTGAGGCCATAATTACGGTTTCCTGTGTAACATGATCTTCCTGAAATTTACCAATTTTTCCTGTTTAAATTTTTAAGCAGCAGAAGTGTCAGCTGGCCAAAATTTTCAGTTTTCCATTGATAAGAAGGAAGAGATATATCAACTTCGAAATGAAGCTCAAGGCTCCCATCATTTTTTGACCTGTTATTTACTAAAAATTGGAATGACTAATAAAATACAAATATTAAAATAATGGAAATTTTGTGATGAGCACAATGTATATAGGAATATATACAAAAATGAAATAATAACTACCTTTTGAACTTCCATTCTTTTTCTTGCAAAATTCAAGCAAAATCTTGAAATAACTGCAACTTCCTGAACAGAGGTTTCAAGGGTTATGGAACAAGATGCAAGACATTTTACACGTACTTATCAGAACATTATAACAATAATGAAAATTCCTGCATGGGACAGTATATAAAATAACTGAAATGCAGCCACTCCCCTACAGTGGACTGCTGTATGGGCCGTAGAAACACACAACAGAAAATAATAGTCAGACTAGCTTTCGAGCTCTTGCTCTTTTCCTAGTAAAAGTACACACAGTCACAATCACAGACACCTAAACGTACACTCCCATGGCCACGGTGAAGCAGATCATTCATCATCAATTACTGAAAGTAGTTGTTTGGCATGATGGAGGTGGGGAGAGGCTAAGTAAGGGTACAAAAGGCAAGGAGGGGGTATTGCAGTGAGTGAGGCAGTTCTTTTGACAGATGGCTTAATGGCTGTACAACAAGATGAAAGGAGTTGAGAGGGTGGAGCATGTAAGGGATAGACAGTGAACAAGATGGGGGGAGTGGATTTTTTATGCTCGGCTTGTGATGTTCACTTGCTTTATTTCTTTGTTTGTTGTCCTCGGTGTCGACTTACTGTGTTGCTACACTGGCTGAAAAAAATGGGGGTTAGAAGATCAACACTGGCTACTTTAAATGATATAGTCAGCAGGTGCATGTTTGCATTTCACAGTTCTTTACTTTCACTGTTCACAACCCCCCAATAATACACAGTTATATGGCCAGTGCACTATTGTTTAACTTTCAATAAGCCTCATTAATAGGTTTCAGGCTAACATCCACATACTGCTACAATAGTTTACTGTTGAACATGTATAAGCAGTAAAAGCCTAAACACATGGTTCACAGTTATTGTAGAATTATAAGGTATGTATGGAACAGACAATCATTGTTTTAATACAGGCCTAATTGCATTACACTTATTTCACGGATGCATTATTGTTGTTCTAACCAACAGAGGTTTCTTGTCTGAAACACGGCCGTGGACTGACTGTCTCAGGACCAAAAGTCGGGCCCTTATATGTCCTCACAATAATAGGTGCTGAAACTACACATTGTTTGATGTTTAATTTACAGAAATTACAATTAAAACTTACTTCATTCATTTAATTGCATACATCGAAAAATTGGTTCTTTTGAGCAGTTTCTTCTACTACAAAGTTTAGGCCTAATTATTTGTTTAAATGATGAAATTAACATATATAGTCACACAAACAATACTTTTGATGAAACTGGAAATTTTTTTGCAATTAATTAAGGGCTGGCTTTGCTGACATGTTTTTGAATAGAGCCACATAGATCCTTTAAGAATACGATTAGTTGTTCCTCCAAACATTTATAATTAGTACAGAATTTATATTTGTTTTAAAGTCAACAATAGAATTTAAGTTACAAAACAATTATTGATTTCAACCTATAACGAAAGATACTAACTAGGAATAGCAAAATAAATTAGAAAGTCAATTAAAAACACAAAACTAAGCACAAAATTAGACCTGGTGTTATATTCTTTAAAACTGAGGACCAAATGAAAATGTGGATTATACTCACATATGTTAATGGCAATTAGACATGAAAAAAATGAATTTTAAGGAGGCAGCTGGCAAAACAAGAGGGGAAGTAAAAATATCCCAGCTTGCTTCATCACAGACTTTTCAGTCCACTATAGATGAGTTGTGTTTCTCTTGCAATGGTACTGGGAAGATGTGTGACTTGAAACTTGATGTGGCGGACTGTCACTAAAAGCAAAATTAACAGTCACCCTCTAGTAGGTTAAGTATGCAAACCTAGAAATTTGCATGACTTGTTACTCAGTAGGAATTCAGTTGAACATTACAGTGGATCTTTGATTTTACAATCTACAGTTTTTATTATATTAGCCAACTGGGGAGAGGGATGATGTGAGAAAGGAAATGCTTACTTAATCCATTATTAGTGTTACCAACACAACTTCCAACATTTAGCTTCACCAGGCAATTGTTATACAACTACTGGTGCGAAGTGCTCCAAATTGTGCTAATACATGATGAAGGGCCCCAGCCACCACCTTTTCTTGTACCACTTGTAACTCAGTCTCATCTTTTTGCATGTACTGCCGATGTACTGTATTCAGCAACAATATCAAACGCCAACATTTTAAGTTCAAAAGCTTACTCTCAATGAATATGCTCAGTTATAATAGAGGAAATGTTGCCCATTTGCGGCCAGTGAACCCTTATTGGCTGACAACTTATTAAGTCACCCAATAACCAATGTAGCTACCACACCACACTAACACATGTAAAATGAGCTCACCTACAGGATGTGTGAAGAGAGGGAGTGGCCCTTCAGTGATGGGAGTGCTGGTAGAGGTGAAAGCATTTTGTGAAGTACTGAAAATATACTTCTTGTGCAGAAAATGTGCTAGGACAAAGATTTCAAACAGAAACAGAAGAAGGGTTTTTAAGGACTTTCATGTTAAAATCTGACATGATACATTTGCAACAATTCTGTACACTACTCATGTGTATACTTTGCACCGCACACTGTAGATCATAAAGATTGGCAGCTCTGATAGAAGGCACAAAGTGAAACTGTAGCACCTGAGCTTTGTTTCAAATTTACATTTTACACAGTCTACAGAATTTCACTAAGTCGACTTCTAATAATCTTGTAATGTCATTTGGGGAATAACTATTTTTTTCATGTCTCTGTTTCTCTCATCAAGACTAAAATAACACATTAATGGTGGTGAGCATATGAAGTGCAGCTCACAAGAAAAGCATTAAACAATAATAGCAATGGTGACAAAGTATGTCATTAAGCAGGTGTCCACATTTATGCTTATGGTTTAACCACTTAGCTGCTGTGATGTTTTTGGATTAAGTCAACATGTTCATCAATTTTTGCTTTTATTTGGGCAAGCACAAAGGATGAGCTCTCAATAATATGTGTTTTC
This sequence comes from Schistocerca piceifrons, assembly GCF_021461385.2. Taxonomy (NCBI): domain Eukaryota; kingdom Metazoa; phylum Arthropoda; class Insecta; order Orthoptera; family Acrididae; genus Schistocerca; species Schistocerca piceifrons. The sequence continues at coordinate 89,562,694 of NC_060141.1, forward strand.
AACTTGCAGTTTGTGGTCATAGCATGACAGAAAATAGCTTGATTACCTTGTACCCTGATATCTATTTCAATTTTTTGATGCATTTTTACTTGCTGTTATGCATCTGTGATTTTTTAAGAGCTGATGAAATTCATTACCACAAATTATCATGTAAACATTACATTGTACATTTAATTTCCTTCACTTAGACATATTTTTTACAGAGTATTGGAGAAGATTGTGATTTTTAATCATATATGCCAAGTACATGTGTTTATCCTCATATTTTGGGGGATTTTAACATTTTCTTGATTCTGCATTCCCTCAATTTTGTGTTTTTTTTTTTTTTTTTTTTAAGCCTGAACAGCACAAAAACGTAAAAAAGGGGTTTCACTGTATCGCCTTCATCCTAAATAACACAAAATTCACATGACATGCAGAATACGCAATCAAATTATAAACTTGAAGATGAGTCAGTTATGTAAGTAGATAGATGAAGAGTTAATAAAATAATGGTAAGAGAAAATGTATCCCAAAGGATAAATAATGTTGGTGAAGTGCACTGAATTAAATATTAACTCGCAGTGTTTATTTCAAGTAAATAAACCCCAAAGAAATCATGTACAAACTGTGTCCATATAATTCTATTAAAGATAAGAATTTCTCATCACTGATGAAAATAATTAAAAACAATGAGTAGCAAGCAGAGAGATAGGCAATGTTCCATGGACCAGTTGTTGTTGAAGTTCATGCCACAAGAAATTCACTATAGGCTTCACCAGCTATGTTCCATCCACACTCACAAATATAACATTATCAGAGTCCATCACTAACTACACTACTACTATTCACACACAGGGCCTTTAAATGTTCATGCAGAGTCCAGAAAGAAGTGCAAATACTAAGTGCTCTCAACATATGCAGCACTCTGACTGCCCAAAATATCATCAGTCTTACTGTAAACCATGAGCAAAAAACACCTCAGTGCCATACTGGTCAAACCAAACACTGTTAAGATCAATAATTATAACAAAATCTATTTGTGCTAATAATTACTGCACGTCACTTACTGCAAATGAAACAAGCTGCTGCTAATAATTTGCGTGGATGTGGATAACTCTGTTTTGGCCAGTGTTTCAACATCAATAAATAATAATTTGAACGTTCAATAATTGCACACCAAGCTGTCTCATCATGTAACCTATGAGGTGCGACAATGAGGGAATGAGACTGATGTGAAAAAAAAAAAAAAATGTTGCTTACTGTTTTAGTTAAGTTTAGTGTTGCCTCCTTCAAAGTAGTTCCCTTCTGGTTGCACACACTTTTTCCAGCGCTTCTGCCATTCATGCTAACATTTCCGGAACTCATCCTCTGTAATATCCTCCAAGAACCTCATCACAGCTTTTTGGACATCTTGTGATGTTTGAAAATGGTGTCCCTTGACGTCCGTTTTGACTCTTGGAAATAGAAAAAAGTCGCATGGAGTGATATCTGGTGAATAAGGTGGCTGTGGTTGTACTGAAATTTGTTTTGAGGTTAAAAATTGCTGTACTGACAGAGCAGTATGGGATGACACATTATCATGATGCAGAACCCAATCATCAGCAATGTTGGAACGGACACGAAGAACTCTTTTACTAAGTCTTTCTAAAATTTCTTTGTAATAATATTGGTTAACTGTTTGTCCAGTAGGCATTCATTCTTTATGAACAATTCCCTTGGAATCAAGGAGCACACCAGCATGCATTTCACTTCTGACTTTGACATGCGAGCTTTTTTGGGTCAGGGTGATCTGTTTGAGCACCATTGTGAACTCTGGCATATTGTCTCTGACAAAACGCCAACTTTCATTACCAGTGATGACACAGCTCAATAATTCTGGATTGATTTCCATTTGCTCTAACAGATTGGCTGCCACATTTTTCCATGTTTCTCGCTGTTGAGGTGTGAGATTTTTGGGAACCATTTTTGCACAAATCTTTCTCACACCAAGATCTTCAGTTACTATTAGACAAACCACTTCTTGATTGATGTTCAGTTCTCCTACAATCATTTTCATGGATAATCTTCGATCAGATAGTACGAGTTCATGCTTTCTGGCTTATGATAGTGGCCATGTATACATGACATGCGCTTGCTTATGTGAATGTTTGTGTGTTTCCTTTCTGAAGACGACTTTGGCCAAAAGATCAACCTGTAACAGTCTTTTCATTGTGCCTGTCTACAGTTCAATGTATTGTCTTTACAGTGAGTAGCAATCTATGTTATTTATAATATTGTTCAATTTTATTTATTTATTAACAAAACTGGGACAGTTCTCCAGCCTAAGGGCAGGTAAAAGCTGTTACAAATTTGAGTGTGCAACACATTCTATTATAAAACCAAAAACTTATGTGTGTTCCCATGATATTAGGTTTCGAAAATTTTCTCAGTAATTTGTTTTCACTGAAATGGCGAAACACGACAAGCTTCGAAAAAGATGCACATAAAATGACACTGTTAATGTACTGTTACTATGAATTTTGGTTGCAATAGGAGCATGTCTCTCTCACAGATTGTGCAGGACTATGGCTTCGAATAGAAAATTCAAAACTCAACACTAAAGAAAGACAAGTGACATATAGACTTCTAGGAGAATCCAATGTAAACAACATGGTTAATGAGTTACAGGAAATTGATTGGTCTCATAAAATTAATAATAATAAGGCAACTGATGAATGCTTTACTATTTTCCTCACAGAAATTAAGCACATTGTAGAAAAGATGTGCCCCACTGTAACCAAAAGACAACATCCTAATAATACACATAAGCAATGTCCTACTAATAAGTGGTACACTCCAAAACTTAACAAACTTAGGATACTACTTCTAATTCTGAAGGATAAGTCTAATGAAAGTGATCAAGACAAGGCAAATTACATAAATATGAGAAAACTTTACGAATCAGAAATAAAAGGGGCTAAGTGCAATGCAAATGATGAATACATTTTGAATTCCAAAAATAAATGTAAAGCAGCCTGGAATGTCATAAAACAGGAAATAGTGAACAGTGTTTTATTCGTCTCATAACATACAATTTCTAATCGTATGATTAGTGTACAGGAGACACGTCAAAAACTGGATAACACAACTTAGGCCTAATTGATACAAAGAATTTTAACATTAATATAAACTTTTATTTTTCTTTCCTCCCTTTTGTGAAGGACAGCTACATTTACACACAAGACTATATGTAAATTTATCCTGCTCAAATGTTCAGTTCATCCTTCATGAACTCCTCAACAGTGTAGTAGCAGCGTTTGACAAGTATATCATATAGCTTTGTTTTCAGTGTCTCTAGCTTCATACTCAGAACATTCTTTCCTTTTAGCTTGTTATGGATTTTCATTGCCATATACTGAGGAGACTGCGCATATAGGTTTAACTGATGAGTGGGAAGCATAAAATTATCTTTGTTTCTTGTGTTATATGAGTGACTGAAACAGTTTTCTCGAATAACTCTAAATTGCTATGTAGAAAGATGATAATATCATAGATGTATAAGGAGGGAACTGTTAATAGTTGTTGTGTTTCAAATAGTTGGCGACATGATGTCCTTGGATGGGTGGTACATGTTCCTTATTATTCTTTTCTGTAGCTTTAGTATGCGCAATATATTGCTTGAATTTCCCCAAAAAATAATACCGTACCTTACAACTGATTGAAAGTAGCTGTGGTATGCAATTTTCCTTGTATTCATGTCTGTTGCACCAGCTAATATTTGCATAACAAATGCAAAGCTACGTAATTTGTTTAACAAGTAGTCAACATGTTCATTCCAATTTAAATTTTTATCTAGGTTTAACCCTAAAAACTTTACAGAATCTACTTCTTCTATATCCTGATTTTTATGAGTTATTTTAATTTCTTGGGGCTTTGACTGTTTTGTTCTGAACAGGACTATGTGGGTTTTGGGGATGTTCAATCTTAATCCATTCAGTTGGAACCATGTTTCTAGTTTGTTCATTGTGTTTATTATGTAGAGAGGGATGTTTTCTAGCTCCTGGTTTTCAATTAATACAGATGTGTCATCTGCAAATAAAATCGATGGAGCATTTATATTGTTCGGTAAATCATTAACATAGGACAAGAACAAAATAGGTCCTAGAATTGAGCCTTGAGGGACACCTTGGGCTACTGTTTTCCATTTTGAATAGTAATTTGCTGCATTTGATGAGACAATCACTCTTTGTTTCCTATTTGATAAGTATGAAGTAGGCCAATTTAGAACATTACCCTTGATCACATACTTGTCAAGCTTATAGATAAGCAGTGCATGATTTACAGAGTCAAAGGCTTTTGTGAGATCACAAAAGATTCCTGCAACTTTATTATGGTTGTCTAATGATGTGCTGATCTTGTCTATAAACTTGTTAATTGTATCAGTAGTACTTTTGCCATGCTGGAAACCAAATTGGTTTTCCGTAATAATATCATATTTCTCGATAAAATTTCGAATCTGCATAGCAGCAGCATTTTCAAAGATTTTTGAAAGGACTGGAAGGAGGGAGATGGGACAATAATTCCCCATATCCTCTCTTGACCCTTTTTTGAGCAACGGTTTTACTTCTGCATACTCCAGCACCTCTGGGAAGCTTCCTTGTTCAAAGGATTGGTTTATTATTTTAGATAGTGGGTATCCTATTATTTTACACACAAATTTAAGGACTTTTGCTGGTATTCCATCCCAACCTGCAGAATTTTTGTTTTTTAGTTTTAATATAATTTTTTCTGCATCTATTGTTGAAACTGTTTTGAATTTTGTGAGGCATTCAGAATTATGATTTAGTCCAAAGGGACATACATTTTTCCCATAATCTGCAACATTAACATCTGGTTTCACTACATTAATGAAGAACTCATTGAGGCATTCTGAAATTTGAGCCAGATTTACAATGATCTCATCTTCAAGCTTAATTGTACTAATTCCATGTCTAGAGGCTTTGATACCTAATTCGCGTTTTACAACTGACCACACTGCCTTTGATTTATTCTTGTGGTTTAAGATTAATTTATTATTTGTCATTTGCTTTGCTGCTTTGACAACTTTCTTATATGTACTTTTGTATCGTTTAACATATTCAATAAATTCAATTTTTTTATTATGTCTTAGTTCCTTATGTAGCTGCCTTTTCTTAGCACTGGAGATTTTTATACCTTTAGTGATCCATTTTAATTTTGTCATTTTATTAAAATAAGTTTTCTGTGGAAACATTTCATTGAAAACACTTAGAAAATCCCTAGAAATGCTTCAAAATTTGCCATGCATGAAATATTTTTATCAAAGTGCCATTCTGTCTCCTTGAGCTTATCATGGAAGAGAGTCATTAATAACATCAATAAAGAAAACAACATCCCTATAGACTGTGATACACTCAATGATTATTTTGTAAATAGTGCCACTATCACTCCACTCAATAATTCTACCACAGATGCAGAAGCACTACTCATCCATACAAAACAGACTAGTGAGAAATTTACTTGGACCCCTATCACACTAAATGACATTTGCAAATGGATAAACAAACTAAGCAATTCCAAAACAGAAGACTATTATGGACTCAGTAATTTCATCATAAAGTGTATAGCAAAGGAAATCAAAATGCCACTTCTCTCACTGTCAAACAGATTACTAGATGAAGGAATTTTTCCAGAATGTCTTAAGCTCACCTAACCTAACCTAACCTAACCTAACCTTTACACTACCTATGTATAAAAAAGGTGATAAAAACCTCCCAAACAACTACAGACCCATATCAATAGTACCAATCATATCCAAAATAATAGAAAATTGCATGCATATGCAGCTATACAGCTATTTTGAAAGCAACAAACTATTAAATGAACAGCAATTCGGATTCAGGTCTCACCTATCAACTGCAAAAGCAATTGAAGATTTGGTGAACAATATACATGAAGCATACGAAAAGAGGCTGCATATATCTGGAACACTTATTGATTTAAGCAAAACACATGATTCAGTGTCTCATGACATAAGCATTAAAAGTTAGAATACTATGGCATTGAAGGTATACCCCTCACCTTATTCAAATCTCATTTAAGCAATAGGTTACAGCTTGTACATGCAAATAAACAGAGATCAGAAATACTCCCTATAAATAGAAGAATACCCAAAGGCTCGGTTCTTGAGCCTTTCATCTTCATTGTCTATATTAACAATTTCTCAAATTATATACCATGTAAGAATATACTGTATACTGATGATATAACACTAATAACCTCAGGTGACAATTTACAAACTGTGCTGGATAACAATAGAGAAATAATGCAAATGACTAGTCACTGCTGTCAGGCCAATCAACTGTGCATAAACAATACACAAACAGGAGAAATAATTTTTAATCTAAAAGCTACAAAAAGTAAAAATAAAGCAGTGAAACTATTTGGATTCCACATAGACCAAAAACTCTCCTGGGAAGAACACACCAATCACATGTGCAGCAAACTAGCCTGTGTACATTTTTTACTGTACAAATTGAGAAACAGTGTGAACAAACAACTGTTACTCCACTCATATTTTGCTTTCTTCCATTCGCATCTGGAGTATGGAATTTTGCTCTGGGGTAGTTCCTCAGGGGCTAAATGTATTTTCAGATGGCAAAAGAAGGACATCAGATGTATACTAGGATTAGCATCCAGAGATTCCTGCAGAAACCACTTTAAATATCTCAGTGTAATGACAGTGCGTAGCATGTACATAAATAACTGCTTAAAGAAAAATAATAAAAAAAAAAAAATTTGGAGTAGGAATTAAAATCCATGGAGAAGAAATAAAAACTTTGAGGTTCACCAATGACATTGTAATTCTGTCAGAGACAGCAAAGGACCTGGAAGAGCAGCTGAACGGAATGGACAGTGTGTTGAAAGGAGGATATAAGATGAACATCAACAAAAGCAAAACGAGGATAATGGAATGTAGTCAAATTAAATCGGATGATGCTAAGGGTATTAGATTAGGAAATGAGACTCTTAAAGTAGTAAATGAGTTTTGCTATTTGGGGAGCAAAACAACTGATGATGGTCGAAGTAGAGAGGATATAAAATGTAGACTGGCAATGGCAAGGAAAGTGTTTCTGAAGAAGAGAAATTTGTTAACATCGAGTATAGATTTAAGTGTCAGAAGTCGTTTCTGAAAGTATTTGTATGGAGTGAAATGTGGATGATAAATAGTTTTGACAAGAAGAGAATAGAAGCTTTCAAAATGTGGTGCTACAGAGGAACACTAAAGATTAGATGGGTAGATCACGTAACTAGTGAGGAGGTATTGAATAGAATTGGGGAGAAGAGAAATTTGTGGCACAACTTGACTAGAAGAACGGATCGGTTGGTAGGACATATTCTGAAGCATCAAGGGATTACCAGTTTAGTATTGGAGGGTAAAAATCAGAGAGGGAGACCAAGAGATGAATACACTAAACAGATTCAGAAGGATGTAGGTTGCAGTAGGTACTGGGAGATGGAGAAGCTTGCACAGGATAGAGTAGCATGGAGAGCTGTATCAAACCAGTCTCTGGACTGAAGACCACAACAACAGTGTATGCTAAAGAAAATCTGGACAAATTCAGCACGAGATGTGGTGTACACACACACAATACCAGAAATAGTCGCTTGTTGGATTTTCCTTTCTTGAGGCTAGCTGTTGTCCAGAATAACTATAAACATTTGGGCATAATTTTTTTTAATAAGTTATCATACTCAACTCGTACAGCCCCATTTAATAAATTCAAGAGTGTATTGCAAAATTGGTTAAATTGCAGTGAATTCTACACAACTGAAGAATTACTAGGAAATACTCATTATAATATAAGCTTTTAATAAGTGATAAAGAATTTTTTTCAATTCTTAAATAAGCTAAATAATTCTGTGTATGTAAGTGTTTATTGTGCTTAACTGTACTCCATTGTAAACTTTGACGAAGCCAATTGTATGAAAAATACTGAAAGGCGAATAAAAATATTCTATTCTATTCTATTCTATTCTATTCAAATAACAACAACATATAATCATATACTAAAGACTATATCATCATATATAAAAACAAAGATGAGGTGACTTACTGAACAAAAGCGCTGGCAGGTCGATAGACACACAAACAAACACAAACATACACACAAAATTCAAGCTTTCGCAACAAACTGTTGCCTCATCAGGAAAGAGGGAAGGAGAGGGGAAGACGAAAGGAAGTGGGTTTTAAGGGAGAGGGTAAGGAGTCATTCCAATCCCGGGAGCGGAAAGACTTACCTTAGGGGGAAAAAAGGACAGGTATACACTCGCACACACACACATATCCATCCACACATACAGACATAAGCAGACATATTTAAATATGTCTGCTTGTGTCTGTATGTGTGGATGGATATGTGCGTGTGTGCGAGTGTATACCTGTCCTTTTTTCCCCCTAAGGTAAGTCTTTCCGCTCCCGGGATTGGAATGACTCCTTACCCTCTCCCTTAAAACCCACTTCCTTTCGTCTTCCCCTCTCCTTCCCTCTTTCCTGATGAGGCAACAGTTTGTTGCGAAAGCTTGAATTTTGTGTGTATGTTTGTGTTTGTTTGTGTGTCTATCGACCTGCCAGCGCTTTTGTTCGGTAAGTCACCTCATCTTTGTTTTTATATATAATTTTTCTCATGTGGAATGTTTCCTTCCATTATATAGACTATATCATCAGAATCACATGATGTAGAAAAACTATTACAGTTATGTGCAGTTTAAGAAAATTACTTCCTGAGAATCCAGTGACAAACCTTGTTGGTTGAGATTATATAACAAGAGGATTTTACAGAATGTAAACACAGAAAATATTTCTAGAACACTGTATTTTCATATAAATTTTGTTAACAACCAGACAACATACTTTCAATTATTTTTACAACATCCATATATTTTGCAAAACTGAGTTACATCCCCTGTTTTATCATGTGAGAAATTTTACACAAGCCTTCTCATCTGCTTTATCATGCAGTGGATGGTAGGATACACAAACCTTCACTCGTTCTCAAGTCTGTAATGAGCTATTAAAGTTTTTATCACTAATCACAAAGCAGTTGTGAAGCTTTCCCCCCCCCCCCCCCCCCCCCCCCACCCCCACCCCCACCCACCCCTCCGCCCCCCGGCCCGCCCTCTCATCTTGCAGCGGTTCTGCCTACTTTATTTATTTCATTTAAATCTATTTCATTTGATAGTCCTCGGTGTTGACATACTGGCTGAAATAATGACGTGCAGTACTGTCTACTGTAAAGGGTGTAGCCGACAGATGCACAGTTGCGTTTCACAAGCTTTTACTTTCACTTTTCACAACCCCCAATAACACACAGTTATAAGGCCAGTGCACTGTTTGTTTAATTTTCAATAAGCCTCATTAATAGTTTTCAGGCAAACTTCCACATATTGCTACAATAGTTTCCTGTTGAACATCAGTGAGCAGTAAAAACATAACCACGTAATTCATAGTTCTTGAAGAAAAAACAGGTATGTATGGAAACAGAGAATGTCGTTTTTACACATGGCCTATTGGTGTAACACTTATTTCACCGTTAAATCGATGGATATTGTTCTTTTTAACAGTTTCCTCTACTGCAAGAGTTAGGCCAAATTATTTGTTTACATCATGAAATTAACAAATATCGTTACACAAACAATACTTGGACAAAACTGTTCATTACTTTGGAATTAATTATTGAATTGAATAGACACTGTCATTGCTTTAACACATGGCCTATCAGTGTAACACGTATTTCACTGTTAAGTTGATGCATTGTTGTTGTTCTAACCAACATAGGTTCCTCGTCTGAAACTCGGCCATGGACTGACTGTCTCAGGACCAAAAATTGGGCCCTAATATATCCTCACAATAATAGGCACTGAAACTACACATTGTTTGAAAATTCAATGTATAAGTAAATAGATATTTTAAGATTACTAGTATTTCATCTTCCAAATGTTTATAATTAGTACAGAATTTATATTTGTTTATAAGTCACAATAGAATTTAAGTTACAAAACAATTACTGATTTCACCCTATACCGAAGATACTAACTAGGAATAATCAAAATAAATTACAAAATCAATTACATATGTAGAACTAAGCACAAAATTATATCTGGTGTTATATTCTTTAAAACTGAGGGCCAACCTTTCTCTTTTATGAAAATGCAGATTATAGTCACATATGTTAATGGTTAATAGTTAAAATTGAAAACATGAATTTTAAGGAGGCAGATGGCAAAACCAGAGGGGGAAGTAAAAAGTATTCCAGCTTGCTTCATCGCGTCACCCCTTCATGGGATTGACCAGATAGATATTGCAAATGGCTAAGTGGGCAATTCAATGACACACGAAAAAATATTACATAAGACATCTTACCAAAACTACAGTACTTATGTCTTTTCAGATTTATACTTATGTGAACTGGCCATATGAAAATCCCCATAAAAAATAATTACGTACAGAGTATTGTTGTACAATATCACAAAATATCTACAAGTTATACTTTTAACAAAAATTATATATCTTCTTTATAAGTGATGCCCTTTTTGGGTAAGTGAAGATAACATTTAAATATAACATATCATTTGATACAAGTCCTGTCTAGCTTCAAATAATAAATCCTCATGGGTTGCAATAGACAGAAAATTTCACTTGCTCACTGTTTAGTAATTTTCACAAGCACTTTCACTTTTTCAATGACTAACACACTTTCTCACCAAGCTGTCCATGCCTTCAACAGGTCCAAGTGGCAGTTAGTTAGGAAATGCACTGCAATCAGTTCACTTGGAGGTGGTTCTCCTCCGCCACAGTACATGAAAAAATCAGACAAAATATCCCACTTTCATACACTTACTTTTTACTTCTAACTTAAGCCTAAGAAAAATGTTTCACTAATGGCAAATTATAGTCATTAGTTCATAAATAAATACATTACATAGCTCTCATAACGTTACAATACTTAGCACTAAAATTGACTGTAGTATGAAAGGTGTGGACTAGTAAAAATGTAAAATCAAGTGCACCTTACATTACAAAACATTACTCTAAGTCATAACTGTATGAAACTGATTAAACTTGAAAGACTTTTGTTTCTTTCCCATTTGCAAAATAGCAAAAACTCAAGATGTCCAGTAGTATACATTTACTAATCATTACTTTATGATAAAAAGAATAAAGTCATATATCTAAAAACAAAGATGATGTGACTTACCAAACGAAAGTGCTGGCAGGTCGATAGACACACAAACGAACACAAACATACACACAAAATTCAAGCTTTCGCAACAAACGGTTGCTTCATCAGGAAAGAGGGAAGGAGAGGAAAAGACGAAAGGATGTGGGTTTTAAGGGAGAGGGTAAGGAGTCATTCCTATCCCGGGAGTGGAAAGACTTACCTTAGGGGGAAAAAAGGACAGGTATACACTCGCGCGCGCACACACACACATATCCATCCGCACATACACAGACACAAGCAGACATTGAATTTTGTGTGTAAGTTTGTGTTTGTTTGTGTGTCTATCGACCTGCCAGCACTTTCGTTTGGTAAGTCACATCATCTTTGTTTTTAGATATATTTTTCCCATGTGGAATGTTTCCCTCTATTATATTCAAAGAATAAAGTCACCATTACATAGCTCAATTACTATTCAAATCAAAACTATGGGGATGGAAGTTGTACCAAATCATAGCCCCACTTGTCTACTCAACTCTGAGCACTATTCTCATTCAACCAGAAAGTTAAATCCTCACAAAACACTACCAAATAGTTGACCTGACAGAATATTCACATCAGCCTAGCACCACAGTTATTAGTTAATCACAAATTCACTTTTCTTCATCCCAATATTACCACTTTAAGCTCATAATTCCTCAGAACACAAATGGAAGTTTTCAGATAACCTATAGATTTGTGGGTATTACATGGCGCAGAACCATAATAACACACTTTTGCAGTCGAATGAACATTTATTTTAACACTGAACAAAGCGAATACAAGAAAAGCTGGCCAGACAAAACGTTGAGTCACTAGTCTTGTTATTGCCCACGTCCCGAGGTGGGCCAGATTGTGTACAGTGTTGAAGATCCCATGCTGAAGGGCAGACAGCACCAAGGAGTGAGCCAGTAGAAACATCGTGGACGTCAGGGGTTGACGACCCGTACAGGGTAAGAGGTTTTACGGCAAGCGAAGACTAGTCCAAAACCAGTCACTGGGTGTCCGCGTCTTCAGACTGAAGTCTTGCCACTTCGTCTAAGTTCAAGGGTGTGGAGGAGATCACCAAGATATGAGATGGATAATCAGCTACATTTTCCACACTGCGGATGTAACAAGCATCTGAAGAATATTGGCAATTGAAGTCCACGTGCTGGAAGCAGTGCGTTGGGAGATCCTTCACCGAGTTGTGTATTGCACGAATGAGGCATTTATGGTCTGAGTAGATAGTGAAAGGATGCCCCTCCATGTCACTCCTGAAGTGTTTAACTCTCTCATAAACCCTGAGAAGCTTGCGGTTGAAGGCTGACCATATACACGGACTCCTGTTTAGTTTTTTCGAAAAGAAACGGAGTGGCTGCATGGAGTCTGCGATGTGCTGTTGTAAGACAGTGCCCACAGCTGAGTCACTAGCGTTGGTAGTGGTAGAAATACAGGCCTCAGGGTTGGGATGGGTGAGAGTGACTGCTTTCACGATGGCCGATTTCATATCGTCAAAAGCGTCGAGCATGGGCTTAGTCCAGTCCAACTTTTGCTTCCCCATGGTATTTTTACTGGAGAGGACATTGGTAAGGAATGACTGGATGGAGGCAGCCTGGGGGATATGCCGTCAATAAAAGTTTACCATACCCAGATAGTGCAAGAGTTGTGTGTAATCCTCAGGAAGAAGCAGTGCAAGAATGGTTTCGACATGAGAATCCATTGGTCGTGGGCCGTCGGCCGAGACCGTATGGCCAAGGATTGTAACTGATGTAGAACAGAGTTGGGTTTTGTCGTGGTTGAAAACCACATCATTGGCTGCGAGAGCCATACAAACTGTATGAAGATGAAATTTGTGTTCCTCAGCAGATGAGGGAAAGATAAGTATGTCATCCAAATAGGCAAAAGCGAAAGCCAGAGGTAGCAAAATTGAATCAATGAAACGTTGACATGTCTGCACACCGTTTTTCAAGCCATAAGGCATGTGAAAGTATTCAAATAGCCCGAAGGGTGTGATGATGGCCGTCTTTGGAATATCTGGTGGGTGTGTGGGAATTTGGTGGTATGCCTTCGAACAGTCTAAGACAGATTAGAACTTCAAGCCATGCAGTAACTGAGTGAAATCCTGGATATGAGGGATGGGATAGTTAACAATTATTGTCCTAACATTAAGGGACCTATAGTCCCCACACATGCATAGTGAGCTGTCTCTCTTAGACACAAGGTGGATAGGTGAAGACCAGTTGCTATCTGATAAATCCTGAACAATTTCTTTCCCTCATAGTAATTTGCACGCATCAAGACGTTGAGCTTTATGATGTATGGATGGTGCAGATGATTCTGGGTTTTGTGACGAGCGCCGTTGATTGCCGAATCGTGACCTGTGAAGGGTGACAGGTGGTGGTGGGGGAGAGGGGAGGGGGGGGGGGGGGGGGGGCACATGAGCAACAGCACGGTTCACTGACCTTGAAGGAGAGGGTGGTACATCAGCAGCGGATGATGACTGAGGGTGTTGCACAGCAGCCACAGGATGTGAGAGATCCCGTGAAGTGAGAACATGTACGTTCGTGCCATGACAATGAGGCAGACAACAACAGAGGGATTGGCGTGGCAGCCATGCGATGCGAGGGATCGCATGGAGTGGGAACATGTGTGTCCTGTAGATTCGAGTGCGATAACGCAGAACACCCAGCAGGGGAAGGTAAGCTCAACCCAGGAGCAATGCAGAAAGTAGATGCAGTAGAAGCAGGTGACAATTCCAAAAGAAATGGCTCTGCAGACAGACTGTGAATAGTACTCCGTGCATGAACCAATTCAGTAGAGGCGGCAGCAATGCATGTGTGTAACTCCTCGTTATGTGTTTGGAGCCCGTCAATCTGCATGCAGACATCTGCCAAGTCAGAGAGACGTTAAGTAATACATTCAAGCAGAAGTTCACAAGTGGAAAGCATAGCCAAGGAGGTGGAGAGTGGAGTCGTGCCAAACTCGTTCAAGCATAAGGCCGTAGAATCAGATGCGTGGCAGAGCGCTGCGGCCTGCAGGTCTGGTGAAAGTCCAACCCAATCACAGGTCCATCCACCTCAGTGACATGGAAGGTCCAAGGAAAGGTCACAACCAGTGATAAGTGAAGTGACTTCTTGATGGAGCCAAGGACCGTGATGGGAGAATAGGTTAGCAGGAGAAACCATTTGGGTATGCACAAGGCGCACGGCAGTTGTGAGCAGTGTCCCTGTAGGTTGCATGGTACCAGCATAATGAGTAAGCTTGGAGGTGAGGCGGTGTGGAGTGGGTGGGGGACGCAGCTGACTGTGTCATAGCCCAAGACTCAGAGGCTGCTGCTCGGGCGAGGTCTGGAGGTCACAGGCAGTACCTCCTGCAGGCCATCAGGAGGCAGCTCCTGGTGGGTCACTGATCTGCTGAGATGCACGCATTGACCCCTACCAGCAGGGTGTGGACCCGAAGGTGCAGATGTGGCAACTGAAGGAAAAGACAATGTCATCGATGACAGATGGTGTTGGTGACGAATGATTGTGTAGGCCTGATTGGCCACGCATAGACGAACATTGAGAGGGTCCGCTATGTGAGATAGTAGGTGAAGTTGTAGGTCCAACGGAAGCTTGACCATCCTCAAGGTCCACAGCATGGCATCTGGTAGAGCTCGGTCATCAATTAATGCTGAGAAGGTGTGCAGTCATCAAGATGTTCATCATGGATAATGTGGTGGATAGCCTCTGCTGGAGGGCGAGAAAGGCATTCGATGAGTAATGTTTTTGCTGAGGCGGGCAGCGAGATGAGCAGATCACTGATGTCTAGATGAGCATGGAGGTGGCTCATCAGGCAGACAAAACGCATTATTGTCCAAAATCCAGTGGATATCCAATAGTTGATCCACCAATGTGAATCAAGTCTTAGGGTTGTCCTTTTGCAACACAGGCACCTTAGGAAATCTGCCAGGTAACACATATTGATGCAGTACAGGGAGGCAAAGATCTGTGTGAGTGTAACAGCCAGTGCTGTTGCAACAGCGGGTGGAAAGCAGTCCTGATGCAGCCAAGAGGGGGTGATCAGGAAACCGGCATGGATGAAACAGCTGGTGCCATTACGAGTGTATGCGGAAGGTGAGCGTGGTGTGACCATGGAGCGATGGTCGAGGAAACTGGCACAGATGAGGTGACAGGTGTCACCGAGGTGGGATGTGTGGGGAGGGGGAGGGGCGGGAATGTTCAAATTACAGTTCTCGAACTTCATCCGTACATCAAGCCAACCCCCAGGCGACAGTTTAGCTGAGGCGAGCACTGTCCATGCAGCAGGTGTTGCTGTGTAGTAGCATTTGACGGTGCCCATATTGGGCCGGTAATGGTTAAGTGGCCGCCGGCATGGCTGGGGCCACGTAATTGTTCACTTTTAACCAAATGTAGATTGGGTACACTAGTAAAAAGGCAAGCACAGTTAATAGGGTGTGAGGCACTGGCACATAATGACACTGGTAAATCCACTGTTCCGAGGACAATGTGGACCGGCACACGAAGTTTGTTAATGGTGAAAAGAAGCACAAAATGATTCCCGAACATACCATGATGATGTTGGGGTCACCACTATGGGTATTACATGTCGTAGAACCATAATAACACACTTTTGAAGTCAGATGAACATTTATTTTAACACTGAACAAAGCGAATACAAGAAAAGCTGTTGAACATGGCATGCAGCGAGACATAGACAAAGTGAACTCAAGTCAAGTGAGAGAACATTGGGTCCAAAGACGTGGTACTTCATGCCAGAGGTGCCACAGATCCAATGCTGCAGCATTATATGACTAATACCTCACCAAAATATTGGCCTCTATGTTAAGCTATCCTCAATATAGTTACACCACATTTGTTTGTATACAGTTATCTTTTGTATTAATCATGTTTCTCAGCCTCATTATTTTACTTACCTTTCTCACTTAGTTAACTAGTGGAATGCATTCTCAAAAAATATCCCTACAGCAGAGACAGGCTCCCTAACCATTAAGACCCTAACATTATTCATTATTTTATTCTTTCATCATTGTTCCATTATCTAATAAATAAACACCTGCCCTGCTAACCTAATGCATTATTGATTCTGCTGAAAAACACTCCACAGCAACAGATCCTTATGATAAGGCAAACTTAACTCTCATTACCGATCAGACAAAATTATCACTCAGAAAAACTATTATTTCACTGTATTCCAGCCTGAAGGGTGATATGTATACAAATCTTCATTATTCTGTCCACACATTACCCCGGGCAACTGTGTTTAAAGTCGGAATTCCTTCAAGTTAGAAAAGGCTGTACCATGACGGACTTCTATGGGTAGATAGTTATCTCCATATACTGATTGCATTGAACACAAACACTTCTATTGTATCACAATTAAGATCTCACATTTATGATTATCTTTACTGCATATTGCCTCTGCTGCTACACCAATGAGCTCACTACTTCAGGTGTTAACTATCCTTCACATATGCTGACAACTTTCATTTTCTGTTTACCTTACCTCTTTGTTTGACAGAAATTCTTTAATCATGGTACCACTTTATTTTATTCCATCCTCTTATAAATACACATGCAACCCTGGAGAAACTTTTCCTACAATATTTCTATACTAAAGTATGCTGCTGCACAAAATCACATGACAGTCAAAGAAAGAATGTTTCTGATTTACTTATAAACTGCAGATAGGATAGGAGAAGAGTTTCACTGCCTCAGGAAACATGAAAAATGAGGCAGACGGCTGGGATAAGCATTATCGCCACATAATGAATCCCAACACAGAATGTTGAACCCCCTACTTGCTAATTACTCAAGGAATTAGTCTCAAATATTACATCAAAGCTGAGATTTTGAATCACCAACAAATTGCATTCCACCAGCCGTCCTGCTAATTCCACAGTTAATAGTATCTCTTGTTTCACTCTCTTTAATAGCTTACCTGTAGCACCAACAATTTTTATTCCAAAAATATGCATCACTACTATATTCTCAGTGTTCTTAATAGATTCAAAAAATGCTTGTGACTTGCCATTCAAATAACTACCATTGTCTAGTAAACACATAACATGTATACCCTGTACCCTTGCTGTTAGTACAGGGTGACACACTTTCTTTTTGTTTATATGGTCTTCTTCATACAACAAATCCTCATTAATTCTTTCCCTGGAGAAACTATCAGCCTGCTTACCAAATCAATTATAAGACACTGTCAAATGACAGATAGCATGGTCCTCTTCCCCATTGCCACTCTCAAACTCTAACTCTTCATTAGGCCTAACATTATCATCCTTTATTCTTCCTTTACTTACCAGTTGGCCATAATTATCAATTTAAGTTCAAACACCTCATCCTCATCACCACTGGAGTCATCACTGCTATCGTCATTACAACTACTGTCAGAATCAGACCCACTGTCACTTACACTACGCTTTAGATTTTCTCTGTTTCAGTCAATTTTGAATCTACATTTTCATTTACTTTACCAGTTTTTCCTCTACCACTATTGCACACTTGGTTTCTACTTCCATTTCAAAATCTTTGGTTCTCTAGTTTAACCCTATTTTCAGCACATTGTTTCTCAACAACCTGCACCTTTCTACTGTTGTCATCACAAAGTTTCTCTCTCTCTTCTACACATTTACTACTTGATGTTAATTTCTCATTCATATTATGTATTAATTTCTTTATATTATTTCTCAACCTATTATTGGCTTCTTTTGTAGCTATATTATTCATAATTTGCCTTACCATTGCTTCCAATTTTCCAAAATGACTATTGTCCTGCGAATCAGTCCCTATTAAGTCTTTCTGTTTGTTTTAAAACTTAACCTCTACAGCTCTGTTTTCAATCACACTGTCTTGTTCATTAAGGCCACTCATTACGAATCACTTAATATAAAACAAATTTTGCTATAAAATACCTTATTTTTCAATCACTCGTCTCCTGTTGCTGCTGCTGTTGGTGCGGTTGATATCCAATTCGTCATCTGCACGGCCTCAGCAAGTTGTAAGGCTCTCAGTGAGGCGTCTTGTTTATTTCCTGTCAGCTGTGTCCACCTGTGTGCTGATTGGCTGCTCCTGTACTCAGTGGCTGCTTCCATAGAACCTGCTCACTGATTGGCTGCAGTCATTCTGTGGCCATGAAACCCCAATGCTGGTTGGATGTATCATCTCTCCCATTTTAAACTGTACTGTAAACCACTAGAGTTCACACATCAAAGCTCACGAGTCCTTGTTTATTGTGGTTACATACAATATTCCTCACCCAGGGCACCACATGTAGCGGTTCTGCCTGCTATATTTATTTATTCTGATTGTCCTCAGTCTCGATGTACTCGGTGAAAAAATAGCGGGTGGATGTGCAGTATTGTCTACTGTAAATGACAGTTTCCTTATAGAATTGTAGAATGAACTTTTTCATGTCACTTTACTAGTTTCATGTAACTTTTGCATTTTGGTTTCTTTTGTTCAGGTGCTTAACACCATTTAATATAGTTTAGTAATTTATCTTGGTAATTGTGTTCCACACAACACGACTCTCGTCTACTTCGTTTATTAATTTCATTGGTGTGTCACACCATTTAAAACTTTTATGTATGATTTTGTGCTTACACTTTTGTATTTCTACATTAATAGCAGCTTAACACCATTTTAATATTGTTTTTATGATTTTTGTTTGACAATGTGCTGCATACAATTCAATCTGCATTTTGAAAGTTTTTTTATGTAGGGTTTTAAACTCATTGACTCTCGTTCATCTACCACTGGTGTTGGAATTTTGATTACTTTTCCAAATTTCACATACACTCCATCTGCAGGCTGTAGAAGAGTTTTCCATTAACTGACGTTAGTAAAATCTCTGGGGGGGAGGGGGGGGGGGGTATTGAAACGGAACCACCTTCCCATTTCTATCCTTCCCATTACTATGTGCAGATCTTAGTGTCTACTTTCATTTTTATGCAGATTATGTGCAGATCTTAATTGTGCATTTTACTATGTGCAGATCTTAGTGTCTACTTTCAGTTTTATGCCAATTGTTAATCAAATCTTAGTTATGCATTTTCTAGTGTGACAGAATTATTGATATTAATTTTAATGGTTAAATAATTAATCTTCTATTTCCAAAGATGTTAATGTTTTGTAAATTGTTTGTTCTTTGGGAGAGATGTGTTTTGGAGGGAAGTTGGAACGGCAGTGGAATGCACATGGGTGGTGTTGATGGAATGATTGGACAGTGAAATTGTTTTGTATTTTTCGTGAATAAATGACGATGACTCAAAAATTCTGCAGATTATTATTGCAACATACGCATATAGGAAGACCAGATACAGTAAGACCAAGGATTCTCTTTCCTAGCGGAACAACCTACATCCAAAGGAATTTAGGTTAAGTATTCCTTAACCAGCAACAGAGAACTGACTCTATAAATACAAGTTTTTTTAGTTTTTCTGGATGTGTGACCAGTGGTGGAGGAGACAAAGAAGCATGTGCTTCATTCTGTAAGTGCCGTTATTACTATTTGATGCAATATATAACGTGTGAAGAACTCGCTGATCACATTGATAGTAATTGGAATGCTTCCCAAGGTAGCGGAAACATTTCCTCGAGACAAAAAATCAGGCCCTTATATATCCTCACAATAATAGGCACTAAAACTACACACTGTTCGAAGTTAAATTTAGAGAAATTACATTTAAAACTTAACTCATTAAATTAACTGAATACATTGAAAAATTCATTCCTTTTAACAGTTTTTTCTATTACAAGAGTTTAAATCATGATGTGGCATCGATAGGTCATACCGACCATGAACAACATGATCTTTGGCTGAGATCGGACATTTGAGCTGCCATGTTATTCTAGCACTCTGCATTTATGTCTCTTGCTGTGTACATGTGTACAACTACTGTGGAAATATATATTTATGTGCAGACATTTGTGGGACAGTTTGTTCAGTATACCTCTACACGCATCCCATTCCCATACTGGTGTCCCAGACGTGATTACCACGCCGGATGTTGTAGCATCAACAGGGTATGTGCATGCCGCTATGGCCGCCTCACCGAACGTCTTGTTCAAAGATTTGGAAGCTCAACAACGATCGCTGGACCTCTTCATCCCTTCACCAACGACCAGTTCTACATTAATTCACAGCGTTTCATGATCTCCAGCCACTTTAAACTCAAACTTTGTCACTCTACAATGGTCGAGTGTTACACTGCTAAAACAAACAATGGACTCGGGTTTTGTGTCACCGGATTGTGCTTGCCAATGTGTGAAGTTTGAAGTGAACAATATTCAGAACTGTGTACCTATCGATCGATTGTATAATGCTCAAAGCGATCTACATTAAGACATGTACCTTGACTCTCAACGGGCTGCAACGACAGTTACTGTGGTGCTGTGTGCAGCGCTGCCATTACTGCAAAACGCACGTGGCCACTATCAGCCACACCCTGGTCCAGTTTTGCCTCATTTGCAAACTAATATAGGACATTTAAGTGCGCACAATTCTCCATACTCATCCCCCAGACCAGTCGCTCAAGTTTTCGACCACGTCAGTTCAAGTGCATCATTCGGTGTTTCACCTTCCAATGGCAGCTTACCACACTGAAGTGACTTTCCACAAGTTCCACCGGTCATTTATAGTCCAACCTCACGGGACGTGTCTTCAACATGCGCAGAGAAATCAAACTTTTGTCATACGAGTTACCAACCCGCCACCTCCTGCCCCCTCCCCCCCCCCCCCCCCCCCCTCTTGCAGAGGACCCCGGTTCCAGCCACTCACCTCTCCCACAGAACCGCCTGTGTCTGGCGCACCAGCATTCCGCATTATTTACGAGGTGGGTCAATTCAAATCAGTGCCTGTAATCTACGGCCCAGTTTACCGGACCCCAACGCCCACTGCGCTACCGCCCATTCCCACGGTACCGACCACGTCTGCCGCATGATGTTTTCCCAACACATCAAGGAGATGCAACCCACAGTTGCTATGGATGTTTTCGACAGAAACACACGCACACCTACTGCGCCAGCCTGCTGTATAGCCTTTCCCGTCACGGACCAGACGGTTTTCCAAGAGACACCAAAGCCGCCTTCGTCCCCACCTCCAAATCATCTGCCAAAGCTGCCACCTTTATACGAGGACAACCCAGTGTCATGGTTTTCACTTGTTCAGCATCTTTTAGAGTTGCATCATGTGTCCGACAACAACTCTAAATTCCTGTGTCTCGTCACGCACCTCCATGATTATTCTGACTTAACTTGCGATCTACTCCTCTCGCCACCGCCTCC
This sequence comes from Schistocerca piceifrons, assembly GCF_021461385.2. Classification (NCBI taxonomy): domain Eukaryota; kingdom Metazoa; phylum Arthropoda; class Insecta; order Orthoptera; family Acrididae; genus Schistocerca; species Schistocerca piceifrons. The sequence goes on from NC_060141.1 coordinate 89,584,229, forward strand.
ACCAAAATTCGAGTTCATGAAGAAAATGATGATTGAACAACTTGCCTGCTCACCACAAGAATTAATCATCAAGATCTTGTATGAGGAACACCTGCGGGGACCGAACCCCATCACAACTCTAGTGCCGCCTTCGGTTACTTGTAAGTGAGCATACGATGCTGGGCGTCACTCTGTAGGTGGTGTGGTCTTCCAAGCTGCCTACTGACCTACATATCCACCTGCTACTGCATTCCTTTGAGTCAATTGGATCTCGTCTCCACATCGCAGACCAACTGTGTTCATTGCTACGACAGCGCCAGCCAGTTCACCACTCACTGCTAGTTGGCACAACTGTTCCCGCTTACTGGCCATCTGGTGGCTTCCATGCCTTCTACATTGCCTGGCAGCATCTGCTCGCTCTCTCCACCATCTGAGCACTCCAGGATCACCCACGCACCATATGTGCCGGCATACACACCAGAACAAATCGACGAGGACAAGCCTCCTCCGCTGCTGTAGTCACCACTACCACCACATCTGGCTCATCCATACTGCTGGTACCACAAGATTTTTGGCGAGGATGCTAAGAAGTGCCGGTTACCTTGCCAGCACCCAACCACTAACTGCAGGACCTAAAAGATGCCAAGTCCTGCGGAGAACCTCACGGGCGCCCTCATACATTGCACTTTGTCCACTCATACACCCTACTGAGCAGTCATTTGTATGTGACTGACATTTCACCACGGTTCACTTTCCTAGTCAACACTGGTGCTGACGTGTTTATCATACCTAAATCGATGGCTCCCCCTATCTTTTCACTGATGAGATCACTTCTATGAGCTGTCAACGCATCAACATAACAAACCTTAGGCTCTGTCAAAGTTACAGTGTACCTACCTCATTTTCTGTGTTTTCCGTGGACATTCTACATTGCCGACATTGATGAACCAATTCTTGGTGTGGACTTTTTGTCCCACTACAAACTCTCTCCAAATGTAGTTCAGGGTTCAGTGCTACACCATCCCACTAACACTCAGATACTGTGCTCCCGCACTTATGTTCCTCATATAAAATGACTTTTATCTAAATAATATGAATATTTGTATATGTGTTTGGAGAGAGGGAGATTGATTTTGATTGAGAGTTTACTGTAAGTCGTAACTGGTTGCTGAATTTTGGTTGCTGCCTCCTTAAATGCTCAGCTTCTGCACCAGTTGGTGATGTATTATAATTTGGAGGAACTTATTGTTCTTTAAGATTTAAAGTACGACTCCGTTGGTTACTTGGCCATATTGTGGATAGCTTTGAGCCCAAGTTTTCGTAGCTTATCATACCTTAGGGACCACTGTTGTAGGTAAATAAAATCAAACAGCAATCTGCTTTTCATGAGAAAAGGAGATTGCTTGGCACACAAAGTTCCTTCAAACTACACGTCCTGCTACATCAAAATTGGTCAGTGGAGTTCGCACCATGCTATTGTACAAGAACATAATCCAATTACTGTAATTAAGAAATTATGAGAGATTGTTATGTACTGAATGAAAACTATAGAGAATGTATTTCTTTTCCTGTATTTTAGAGAAACTTTGTACATTTACAATTCTGTCTATTGATAGACAGTGACGACAATGGAGTTCACCTCCTTTTCCAAAAACAAGATATTTCTATTCTTCACTTCCAGAAAATTTGTATACATAAATGTTTGGCAACTCTTACACATACTTTACTCGGTTTTATCACTAAAATATCAATTTTCATTAAATGTAACAGTACGTTCTGAGTGTTGGCCTAACAACATGACCTCTTTCCACAAGATACAGGTTGACAGTCCTCTTTTTTTTAAGTAAATCATTTTTTTTAGAGTCCATACTCAAAGATTCACAACTACTATCATTGCAGGGATTGCATGCTAAAGAGGTTCTCGCTGTCTAACTGCACTTCATTGGTATGTACATACATTACTGAGCTTCTCAGAATAAAATTAGGCACAAATTAGTTAAGGAAAGGGCAGCGAGGCTCACATAACATTACACCCCCTCTGCTTTTCTCATGAGATGTGAGTTAGTATGCGAGTTCTCTGCCCTCGTTGGCAACATTGTGACCTGTGTAACTAATCTACTGTCAGAATACGACTCGATGACACAACTCCGCCAGGACAACGACGAGCTGAAACAACACATCGCACACACCTACAACAAGCTCGTCATGCCTCGTAACTCGCTGCTAAAACTGCATTCCACAGTTCTGCCACCTAATCGAGCTTCTCCAGCCAACACTAGCTCGGACACTCATCAAGTTAGTCCTAACACATTAATTGCATGTGACGATTCACGTCTGGTAGACTGCACACCCTCGACATACTTGCCACATTCAGTGCCTCATGTTTCAAACAGTGCTTCTAATGACAGTCATGTGCACGCATGAAATGACCATGCACATCATGCAAGCGGACGCCCCGCATGTTGATAAACATTCCCCCTCTCTTGCACACCAGCCGTGTGCCTCAGTGGCCATCACTGTTCCACGCGCGACACCAACACCACTCTCGCCTGTCCCGGTTATCAAGTGCAAGGTTGACAGCAGACACTCACTGCACATTCCGACCCACTCTGCACTGCACGTGCAACCGCCCTCTCCACACAAGTGCACGCTGCGCTCATGTACTAGGCATATGACTTTCAGGCTGCCTTTTCCCACTCACGCTAATGGCTACACCTCATCGCACTCTCCTCGTCCAAAAACTTCACATCAGGACAATGATCAGTCTCGTGTGCAGTTCTCAGTTTCTTCCGTCACTGACAGGATGATGCACAAGATAGTTACCACTGCTGGTCCTCCTATTAGGCACCAGGTTAGACACCTCAACCCTATTAAGTTGCATGCGGGCCGGCAGCAAATTAACGAACTTTTGGAGGCAGGTATCCTGCAACCATCAGACAGCAACTGGTCTTCACTGATTCACCTCGCCCTCAAACATGACGGTTCTTTCTGAATGTGTGGTTATTACAGACATCTAAACGCTCGTACCATCACGGACAATTACCCCATGTCTAACATACATGATTTCACTCACATGTTATCGGGCGCTACAATCTTCAGTGTTATTGACTGTAAACATGCCTATCCCCAGATTCCCGTAGCACCGGAAGATATCCCTAAAACAGCTTTTATCATGACACTTGGTTTGTTCCAATGAATACGGTGCAAACGTGGCAGCGATTCATTCACTCCATCTTACAACAGTTCAAGGTTTGCTTTGCATATCTGGGTGACATACTCATTGTCAGCAAGTCAGCTGAGGAACATAAAAATTATTTATCCATGGTCATCTAGACCTTGAACTCCAATGGCGTCGAGGTCAACAAATACAAATTCCAATTGCACCAGCCTTCCGTCACTTTCTTGGGTTGCACCATCTCCACTGATGGAATACAGCCTTCCAAATCTCACGTGCAGGCCATCACATCAATGTCACCCCCTGCTACTTACAAAGAACTCCGACATTTCCTGGGCACAATAAATTACTACTGCTGTCACCTGTCCTCTTCTGCCCCCGTGCAGGCCCCACTGACAGACTCGCTGTCAGGTAAACAGACTTCAGGACTCAAACCCAAACCCCTTCACTGGACTGCACCTATGCTGGAGGCCTTCAATGCACTAAAGACTTCTTTAGCTCACCCACCCCGACCCCTCGGCCGAATTGTTCATCACTGCAGATGCCAGTGGCATCGCGGTGGGAGCAGTACTACAGCAACGCAAAGCAGACATGGTTTCCCCTCTTCATTTCTTCTCTAAAAGCTATCAACAGCTCAGAAGAAATACTCCACTTTTGATAGAGAACTCCTTGCAGTCTACGAGGCCGTCAAACACTTCGCCCCGTCATCAAGGGTCGCTTGTTCTTCATCCTCATGGATAACAAACCACTCGCAGATGCTTTCTGCAACTGGACTTGCCACACCTACACTCCACCATCTGCCATTCTGCTCACCTGCTCATGGGCCATCCACTGCATCGTCCGCCCTTGTGGGCTCAACGACTTCGAGGGGGACCTGCCTCCCATTTTTCTGCTGCCGCACCCCGCCCAAGTCGAGTTGGAGGTACCAGTCATGCATGTACCATCTCGTACGATCACCAACAGTGTCAATACTCACACTGTCTCCAGCAAAGACTCACCTGCGGTGCTCCATACTATGAGGGGAGGGGGGGGAGGCTGTGTGGCATTGGGTATTGATAGATCACATGGACCATGAACAACATGATGTTGTGGACCTCCTTTCAAATGGCACTAAATTTCATGTACCATTTTTGGACATGTTTAATGGACATACATTTGTTACCATACATTTGTGTCAATTGACAATGAATATCCAAGACTGGAATCCATTTCATGTGCAAAAAATCAAATTACAGAACGAATCTCATACTTGACAGCATCAATAATGGGCTCCTCCACTATGGACAGATGGTGAGCCTACACTGAGTGGTGCAGTGAAGCATGGCTGGGCAGAATCGAGAATGGGTGGCAGCCTTACACAGCGGTGTTATTGGATTTCACCTAGCACCTTCCCATGTAGCTGGAGCTCTTTGGGAATCTCACTCCTTGATCAGCCCCTGTATTCTGAAAAACATGCCATAAAAATTCAAGTGCAGTAACTATAACAAGTTAAAAAAATATATAAAGATTTTTTGCATGGGTAATGTAAGATAGGCAAAGAACCTAGTATTTAAAGTTAAAAAAGGAAACATTTTTTAGACACAAAGAAATATAGTTGATAATTAGTTAGGTGAAACAAAATACTTGCAAATACATGCACAGTTGACATTTTAAATTTCTGCTCAACACTTTTAGCAATGCACACGGAGGACAGGTGACTGTAGCAGCCGATTTTGACACTTCTACTCCCACTGAGGATGCCAGCCATAAATTGTGACATAGCAATCAGCGGCATGTTAGTGGCAGCTGTGTGAATGAAGCTCAGTGGCCTCCAGCAGCTTGGACAAGATGTAAACAGAGCAACTGCACAGCCGCTCTGCACAGCATCAACTCCGTGGAGGCAGCAGCCGGTGGGGAGTAACAAAGTGAGTGCACACCTGGACCTTCACAAGTCTGCCTCTGGGCCATGGACAAAGTGAGATGTGGTGGTAGTGACATCAGACATGCAGTGAATGAGGAAACAATAATGCATCTCAACACCTACACTCATGATAGGGAACCAAAACATGTGCTGTGCATAATATTCCTACATTCTCAGTTTCTAAATTTGTTAGGTGTTACAATCAAAAAATGCCAAAGAAATAAAATTCACTGTTAATTATAATGACAGTCTACATTGTTGCTAGCCTAACACATATACAGTATTTTAATCCAAACAATAGAAATTACAAAACAAATCACTGTTTGTAAATATTTGATAGTTCTCTTATATGTGAATACCATTTAATTTTCCTGTGGGCCTACAAAATGCACAAATCCACTGTTGTCCATCTCTTCTCTTCTTTTGTCTTCTCCCCACCATGTAATATTTACATCCTTGTAAGTGATCAACCGATGACATGCTGCTGCAGCTCCACCTATCCTGCTTCACTTCAATCTGTGCACGTTTTTGACCTTTGTCATTTGCTCCTTTCTCATTCCACTTCTTCCTGTGTTTCTGTCCATGAGTCAGTGGGCCATAATTATCCCATGCATATTCTTTTAAAACAATGTGCTGTCAGTAATAATGTTATTTTATTTTGTTATCAGTTTCAGTTCTGAACCAGCATCAACAGCAGGACAATTATCACAGTTGTATCACATGTCATACATGCTTTAACATAAGTTACCAAAGGAAACCATAATTGTCAAAATAATATAAAATCAAAACTTGTGACAAGATTAAAATATGCTGGTACACTGACACAAGGACAAGAAGTGATGTAAAATATCTGTAGTAATTTTCCTGCTGTTGATGAGGTTCATAATCAAAACTGGTAGCAAAAGAAAATAACATTTTTTCAGACAGCACAGTGTTATGCATTTTTTAAAATTTGTACATGCTGTTGACCATCACCTAAGCAAGATGTTATCTCATGTGTATTTGTTGTGGTAACTGTATCTTCTCTTTTCTCTTTCACATGTGTTTCCTCCTGCTTATTCTCTGTTCTGTTTTGTGCAGATCTTTGCTGTACCTGCTCCATATTTCTAGATGACCATAAACTTCATGCATTAGCTGTCGTGTCACCCTGCATATCACATGACCTTTTTTTTATCCTGTACTTCAAAATACTGGTTTCTTCCTAATTCCTCTTCTAATAATTCTGCATACATTTATCATTTCATCATGTATCCAGCAGTATGGATCACAGAAAATCAAATTTAACTCTCATCTTTTGTGTTTTAGACTAATATTTTTCCAGGAATGTCTTCTCAACCTCTTCTTACCATGAGGTTTGCTCTTCTTGCTTCACAGACAATGTATCTTTAGCTATCTAATCATGATCTGATGGCATCTGATATTTCTCTCCTAAGTCTTGTTTTTGTTCATGGCAGTTCTGCACTAATATCTTCTAATTCTTTACCTTAATATTTTGTTTCAAAGAATGTTCTTCATCCATTGACAATATATCTGAATCCATATTGATAATTTTAGTATCTGACTCACTACTATCACCATCTGCACATGTTTAATAATCTGAGAGAGCAGCAGGCAGCACTCTGCTTGACATGTAAAGTTCAGGGCTAGGTGTTTCAGTTATCAAGTCGGTGTCTGAAGTTGCTTCTAATTGTGACTCCTTAGGAAATGAACATACCATAACAATAGCAGTGCAATTTGCATTTCATTACATACATACATGTATTTCTCTTCTTGTCTCTCTTCAGACATTTTCATCATTTCCTCTGGAGCCTCCTTAAATGAAGATTTAATTGCTTCTTTTAATTCCCTCACAGTTTCATTTTGACTTCCTTTTAATTCTTTTGAAATTTATTCATATGATGATTTTATTGCATTAATTAGCACCATTGTTACATCCTCAGAAGTTAAAACTTCAAATCCTATCCTGTCATATTCTCCTTCTTTATCGAGCTGATTTCCCACGACACTATGAACTAGTATTTGCTCCTTTCCTGATGACATTTCTACATTTGAAAATCAAAAGTACAAAACACAAGGCCAACTAACTTTTTCCACACTGAATTGGTCATGTGACGAATAATTCAAAAGTTTTGCCTACAGCTGCAATTTCAAACTACTCACGAATGGCACTATTGCCACACTTAAATTTGTTACTGTCACTATTGGTTGTCGTGCTGTGGTATGATGCTGTGAACTGTTCCACTCCCTTGAGTCATCAAGATTGTCATCTTGAATAACTGCACTCCAAGGTGTTGAAGATTCTTCTCATCTTGGACCATTAAAATCCAATTTACACATGCATTGTCGGCAATGACACTCTGTTATTACTCTCGCAATGTGTGGACTCGTTGCTCTGTTGTTCACAGTTATTTCTCATTATTGTGTTTTGACTCACTGTTCTTCACCAAAAAGCAACTGTCCATACACATACACTAAATGTAAAGCTTCATACTGAATTACTATTCTTCACCAAGGAGCAATTGTCCTTTCGCATGTCGCAGGATATAAAGCTCCGAATGTCTTTTTGGTTTATTTTATATTAACTTTTTTGTCTATTTTGTGACTTGACTATGGAAGCTTTATATAGAGAACATGCTTTGTTATGAAATAACCCCTAACCATGTGCTTAATATGAACACATATCTCTTAGAGTTGTCAAGTATTTACGTTATTCATTTGAAACTGGAAAATTTCACTTTGAAATATTAACAGTACATGTCAAATTACTTTGTTTTATTGTCCCTTAAACAAATAACACAATTTCCTAACAATGTCTGAGCCCATCTGGTCTTGTGTTAACAGTTAAGCTGGTTTCATTTTCATACTGGAGTAACCATTGCTACATTGCATTTCCACATTAATAAAATAGGTAATCACTGATCAGAGAAGACTTTTCATTCACATTCTACTATCAACATGTCTCTCCAAAAAATTACTGACTCACAAACACAATACTGCATCAGCCTTAAATCTCATAACTTATCTCATGCATCTTTCCACAAAATAACTGAATTACTCAGTTATTCCAACCCGGATTTTTTATTGTTTGAATTACTCAAATAATTTTCTCCTATGAACCAACATAACACTTTCAACTACTAATTATACTTTCTAGGCAGTTCTTCATCTGATTTTTCCATGACATGGCTTTGCACAACTGTATTGTGCCAAACCTCAGCAACAACTCTGCTTTAAACATTGAGATAGTGTGTGACCATTACTGCTGGGGCATTGTTGCCATTATACAGCAAGACAATGCTCCCTCAGAGAAAATGAGCACTCTGTTTAGAAATTTCCAGAAGTAAGGAGTGCAATATCAATATGTTATGACATCAAAGCTAGCAGTACTGCTTACACAGTTCAGAAAAAAATTCTTTAGAAGGCACAAGAAATGTGTGTTGTACAGCCAGTCTCTCTGAAAGATCTGTAGTCTGCATTTGTAGTACCAAACATGCACACAATCTGCTTGTACTTGTTTCATGAAGAAAAGTCATCAATACTTCATCATTTTCATGAGTTATTTCGTATTTTCATGTCAGTTTTCTTTGGAATTTTCTTGTCTTCTGTGTAACCTTATTAGTGATGACTCACTACCCTTCTCCTCCCCTCATGAACATTAATCTTTTATTTTTGTGAGATTTTGGCATGTTATACCTATTTATAACATTTTTACCAAACAGAAATGTGTTGGAAAATAATAAAAAGAGCAAAGCTAACCACATGCTGTAGAGTTAAGGCACTGTGTGGTAGAAAAGCACATAAACAAGGCTGAGAATGTAATTAAGCTTTTGCACACTGTCCTGAAATCTAACAAACAGTCAAAAGCACACACACACAGCACAGATATTTACACTGTCTCAGCAGTGTGATTCAGTTGAGATGAGAGTTTGTGTCGTGTAAAGTGGATGATGGAAACAAGGCGGAGGGGAGGGTTGAAGGAAAGGGTGGGCAAGAGTTAGGCAGCATAAGAAAGTGATATTAATATGGTACACTTGAGTGTGCCTTGATGCAGTCACAGGAAGTTGCATATGGCACACAATGGCATTGGAGACACAAGTTAATGGGGGGATGGGGTGGGAGAGGAGACGAGGCCTCAACAGAGGAAGAGGGAGGTCACAGTGAGATTATCTACACTGTTCTTTTCACTACCTTACTCCTCGCACCCACTGAGAAAGGACTTTCTGAAAGTTACCTATGGGTCCAGAGTTGCTGAAGTGTCTGTTCTTTGGTTAATAGTTACATTTGCTCATTTCATTGTTTGTATTCCATTCAGAAGAAATGCTTGTGTATAAAGTCCTGTCAAAAATGGTATCACTACAAACAATGTTCAAGCTGAGATTGTGGAAGAAAAGCTGTCATTTTCTTTTGAATCTGCAATCCCAGCATTTGCACTGTAGCCATTCCCACTATGGCATCTAGGTTGATATTATTTCTCATAGGACTGCCTGGTAGCATGAAAATCAGTTGGCAATACATTTCAGTTGCTATTTGTCCTTTCACATGCTGAAAACAAGTTACAGTGTTAATTTCACACTTGCCAGGACTTCACATCAGGATTATCACTTTTTTTAACATCTGTATCAAGAAGAGAGAACACCATCACTCAGGTCTGGTGAATTATGGGGAGTCATTATAACAATGTGGGAAATGCAAGCACTTCAACTACAAATAAGGTCAAAGGATGCTTTGTCAGATGCATCTAGCAAGAATTACAAACGATTCTTCATCCATATAGGTACAAATTCTCTTAGAAGCAGCAGTGAAGAGGAAATTGTTACTGAAACAAAACACTTTATGTGATATGCCAGTAGCAGCATAAATCATCTAGAATTGTAGTGGGTGATGTTGTCTACAGAAGATCTGTCAGTGATCAATATATAGAAAGAATGAACAGTGGTATAAGAGAAAACTAGAAAAATCTATGTGGTATATATAAAAACCAAGTATGTTCTTAATCAATAAGTGTTTGGTTACAGATGTCACATTTAAATCTGTTAGATTCCAAAATTTTTAGTAAAATGTTTGCTGACACATTGTAAGGACACAATACCCTTGCATGTTGAGAATGTAATATTATTGCTGATGTCCACAGTTCTTAGTAAGAGTGACTAAAATGAGTATGGTACAACAGCGTTCAGCTGAAATTGAAAATCAGTCTTGATGTCCCTTGTTTGCCACTTTGGAGACATTGTATTAGATTTCATTATATTTGATTGTTTTTGTATTTTAACTTGGATGTTATGGCAACATACTGTTTCAAGGCAATGGTGCACTGAAAATTTATCACGAACATGTCACTCTTGGTTACAGTTTGTTATAATTAAATGTCAATTCATAACACATTGGCAGTAAGAGCCTTTAGGCGATTTTATGATGAGTGAAAATAACACTCAGAGTCATATGTGTTCACCATGGTCTTGTAGTTAAAAATGTGCAGTTACAGAGTCAAAGGAAGTAGGTTCACATCCTTCCACAAGGTGATATATTTTCATCTCACCATCATATTTGTAACAGTTTCGGAGACTTTCTTATTCATGTAATACAAGTATGTTCAACAATATCCAATTATATATAAAAACAAAGATGAGGTGACTTACCGAACAAAAGCGCTGGCAGGTCGATATCATTGACAACAATATCCAATGTTATATCTAAAAATAAAGATGATATGACTTATCAAATAAAAGTGCTGGCAGGTCGATAGACACACAAACAAACACAAACATACACACAAAATTCAAGCTTTCGCAACCAACGGTTACTTCATCAGGAAAGAAGGAAGGAGAGGGAAAGACGAAAGGATCTGGGTTTTAAGGGAGAGGGTAAGGAGTCATTCCAATCCCGGGAGCGGAAAGACTTACCTTAGGGGGAAAAAAGGACAGGTATACACTTGCGCACACACATACATATCCATCCGCACATACACAGACACAAGCAGACATTTGTAAAGGCAAAGAGTTTGGGCAGAGATGTCAGTCGAGGCGGAAGTAAAGAGGCAAAGATGTTGTTGAAAGACAGGTGAGGTATGAGCGGCGGCAACTTGAAATTATCGGAGGTTGAGGCCTGGTGGATAACGAGAAGAGAGGATATACTGAAGGGCAAGTTCCCATCTCCGGAGTTCTGACAGGTTGGTGTTAGTGGGAAGTATCCAGATAAACCGGACGGTGTAACACTGTTCCAAGATGTGCTGGCCGTGCACCAAGGCATGTTTAGCCACAGGGTTATCCTCATTACCAACAAACACTGTCTGCCTGTGTCCATTCACACGAGTGGACAGTTTGTTGCTGGTCATTCCCACATAGAAAGCTTCACAGTGTAAGCAGGTCAGTTGGTAAATCACGTGGGTGCTTTCACACGTGGCTCTGCCTTTGATCGTGTACACCTTCCACATTACAGGACTAGAGTAGGTGGTGGTGGGAGGGTGCATGGGACAGGTTTTACACCGAGGGCGGTTACGAGGGTAGGAGCCAGGGGGTAGGGAAGGTGGTTTGGGGATTTCATAGGGATGAACTAAGAGGTTACGAAGGTTAGGTGGACGCCGGAAAGACACTCTTGGTGGAGTGGGGAGGATTTCATGAAGGATGGATCTCATTTCAGGGCAGGATTTGAGGAAGTTGTACCCCTGCTGGAGAGCCACATTCAGAGTCTGATCCAGTCCCGGAAAGTATCCTGTCACAAGTGGGGCACTTTTGTGGTTCTTCTGTGGGAGGTTCTGGGTTTGAGGGGATGAGGAAGTGGCTCTGGTTATTTGCTTCTGTACCAGGTCGGGAGGGTAGTTGCGGGATGCAAAAGCTGTTTTCAGGTTGTTGGTGTAATGGTTCAGGGATTCCGGACTGGAGCAGATTCGTTTGCCACGAAGACCTAGGCTGTAGGGAAGGGACCGTTTGATGTGGAATGGGTGGCAGCTTTCATAATGGAGGTACTGTTGCTTGTTGGTGGGTTTGATGTGGACGGACGTGTAAAGCTGGCCATTGGACAGATGGAGGTCAACATCAAGGAAAGTGGCATGGGATTTGGAGTAGGACCAGGTGAATCTGATGGAACCAAAGGAGTTGAGGTTGGAGAGGAAATTCTGGAGTTCTTCATCACTGTGAGTCCAGATCATAACATGCCTTGGTGCAAGGCCAGCACATCTTGGCACAGTGTTACACCGTCCGGGTTATCTGGTTACTTCCCACTAACACCAACCTGTCAGAACTCCGGAGATGGGAACTTGCCCTTCAGTATATCCTCTCTTCTCGTTATCTGCCAGGCCTCAACCTCCACTAATTTCAAGTTGCCACCGCTCATACCTCACCTGTCTTTCAACAACATCTTTGCCTCTTTACTTCCGCCTCGACTGACATCTCTGCCCAAACTCTTTGCCTTTACAAATCTCTGCTTGTGTCTGTGTATGTGCGGATGGATATGTGTGTGTGTGCGAGTGTATACCTGTCCTTTTTTCCCCCTAAGGTAAGTCTTTCCGCTCCCGGGATTGGAATGACTCCTTACCCTCTCCCTTAAAACCCACATCCTTTCGTCTTTCCCTCTCCTTCCCTCTTTCATGATGAAGCAACCGTTGGTTGCGAAAGCTTGAATTTTGTGTGTATGTTTGTGTTTGTTTGTGTGTCTATCGACCTGCCAGCACTTTTGTTTGGTAAGTCACATCATCTTTGTTTTTAGATATATTTTTCCCACGTGGAATGTTTCGCTCTATTATATTAATATCCAATGTTATTTACACATGAGAGCACACTCCCTCAGGAATGCATCTCTTCAATTTTGTGATTTCAGTCTGGTTTAAAAAGCAAAAAATGAAATTAAACAATGAAAAATCCAGGATGGAATGTAACAATATTGTGAAAAGGAAAATAGCTACTCACCATATACGAGAGACTCTGAGTTGCAGATGGGCACAACAAAAAGACTGTCACAAATAATAGCTTCCGGCCAGTAAGGCCTTGTCAGAATTAGACAGCAAACACACACATACACACTCATGCACACACATGACTGAAGTCTCAGGCAACTGAGGCCACACTGTGAGCAGCAGCACCACTGCATGATGAGAGTGACACCTGGGTGGGGGTAAGGTGAGGGCTGGGGTGGGGAGGTTGAGGGATAGTAGGGTAGGCTTGGTGGACAGTGACGTGCTGATTGGGAGCATGGAGGAACATGGTAAAAAGAGTGTAGGGCAACTATATGCAGCTGGCAGGTTAGACAGAGGTAGTGGAGAGATGGGGGTGGCGGCGAGGGGGGGGGGGAGGGGGGGGGGGGGTAGCAGAAAAGGTGAGAAGTAAAAAGACTGGTTGCCATGGAGAAATGAGGGCTGTGTGTACATAATCCCTGCTCCCAACCCCTTACCTCATGGCTCATACCCCTGTAATACACCTAGGTGCAACACCTGTCCCATACATCCTCCCACCACCTACTCCAGTCCAGTCACAAAACATTACCTATCCCATCAAAGGCAGGGCTACCTGTGAAACCAGTCATGCGATCTACAAGTTAAGCTGCAACCACTGTGCTGCATTCTATGTGGGCTTGACAACCGACAAGCTGTCTGTCCGCATGAATGGCCACCAACAAAGTGTGGCTAGGAAACAAGTGGACCACCCTGCTGTTGAGCATGCTGCCAAACATGACCTCCTTGATTTCAATGACTGCTTCACAGCCTGTGCCATATGGATCCTTCCCACCAACACCAGATTTTCTGATTTGCACAGGTGGGAACTTTCCCTGCAATATGTCCTATTTTCCCATAACCCTCCTGGTCTCAATCTTTGTTAGTCATTGTCCTCTCCCATCCAGCCCCTTCTCTGTTCCCATTCCAGCACTACACAGCCCTCGTTCCTCCATTGCACCCAGCCTTTTTACTTCTCTCCTTTCCCGCTATCCCTTCCCCCCCCCCCCCTCCCCATCTCACCACTCCTTCCATCTAACCTCCCAACTGCACATAGCTGCCCTAACCTCTTTTCACCACGTCCCTCCTACTTCCTTTCGGCAGTAAATTAATATCTGGGAGCAGGAAGTTTTCAGTTGCAGATGCTATTCATCATGTGAAAACTGGGAGGATTGGATGGTGAATTTGAGGGAATAAATACTCAATTTAAGAGGACAGATGAACAGATAGGAGGGATATCTGTTGAGAGGCCAGACCAGACAAATGTATGGTTCCTGAAGAGGCGCAGCAGCCTTTTCATTAGCTGCCGGGACAATAGCCTGGATGATTGACTCATATGACCTTGTAACATGTAATCTACCTCATCCTTCCTAATTGCAGCTATTGTTCACATTAGTCTTTTATGAAGATTTTAGAGGAGCGAAGATTTCAACAAACTTTCTAGGTTACTTATCTTTCCACGTAAAGTTGGCTCCAGTTCTTCTTGTTTACAGATCTGATTCTTGAAACTGAAATTCTCTCATTTTAGGTCCTCATGGTTGAACTGATCTAAATAAATTTGAAGATTGTTGTTGCAGAAGTTTTTTTGTTATGTTAATATATCTTGTAACATTTAGTAAATCTACAATATTTTGATTTTTCACTTCAACAAAGCTAAAATTACGTTGTGCACACAAATACAAAAAGCAATGTCTGATAAGTTCAGAGGCATGCTTACTACTCTCTCTCTCAGTGGAAATAATATTCCAAAGTGTTTACAATTTTCCTTGACAAATGAATTTCTTTTAGTTTCGATTATTATTTCGTAAATGAATCCAGAAAATAAACATAGTAAATAGTACTAGATTGCATAATTAATAACAGAAATTTTACGTGTGTCAAATAATTTGTAATTTCAAATGTTTCTAAAAAAATAATTTTAACAGTACATTCAGAACTAGTACTTATCGATTATAACAACCAAAATAAAGTAGTTCTTTTTCATAAATTTTAGCTTGAAATATAACACTTTGTGTATAAAATTATATGAAAGTTTTCAGAAAAGCAGCTGAGATAATACTAGCCTGTCCAAAATTTAAAAAATGTTACTGATATCAACAACGACTGTTGAGGAAAGGTAATGCTAGAGGAGGATGTCCTGTTACAAACATTAGCCAAAATGGCCTTGCTGTGCTGGTACTGTGAATGGCTGAAAGTAAGGGCAAACTACAGCTGTAATTTTTCCAGAGGGCATGCCGCTCTACTGAATGATTAAATGATGATGGCATCCACTTCAGTAAAATATTACAGTTGTAGAATAGTCCCCCTAGTTCCCCATATGGATCTTCAGCTGAGGACTACTCAGGAGAATGTCACCATCGAGGGAAAGAAAACCGGTGTTCTACAGATCAGGGCATTGAATGGAGGCATCAGAGGATCAGATAGGTAGAAAGAAATCCTTGGATAACACAAGATATACTGAATTGATGAATGGAGAAAGTGTAAGAATGCATTAAAGCAAGCAAGCAAAAAGGAAAACAAATGTCTAAAAAATGAGACTGAAGGGAAGTGCAAAAGGGCAAAGCAGCAATGGCTAGAGGACAAATGTAAGGATTTAGATGCATATTTCACTAGGGGAAAGTCAGATACCCCCTAAAGGATAGTTAAAGAAGCCTTTGAAGAAAAGAGAAGCACCTGCATGAATATCAAGAGCTCAGATGGAATGCCAAATCTACGCAAAGAAGGGAAACCTGGAAGATGGAAGGAGTATACAGAGGGGCTACATTATAGAAATAGAAGAGGGCATCGATGAAGATGAGATGGGAGACATGATACCACAAAAAGAATTTGACCGTATATTTAAAGACCCAAGTCAAAACAAGGCCCCAGGAATAGACAACATTCCATCAGAAGTACTGACAGCCTTGGCAGAATCATCCACTAACCTGTGATATTGCAGTGTTAATCACTTAATATGTTACACAGACAAATGTATTTCCAAAATTTCATTACTTTACATTAATTATTTTTTGGTGTTGCATTTTGTTTTTCTGTCAATGTAACTAGTAGACTTAAACTGATAATTCAAGATAAAAAAATATCCAGTGCCAGGAAAAGGCAATTCTGAAATGAACTAATTTATAATTAAAGTTGACATTTTGTTGAGTATGCTAGACATTATAAATTTATATTTATAGATGTTGCAAAGGCAGTCAAATAAATGAAAAGCAATACAAAACTAAGGCAAAAGTAGTGTGGTCAGTGGCAAACCCATGTTAGGTGTTAGATTTAGTAGTCATGGAGTATTACAAGACATAATCACGAATCCATGTAAAAAATTCAGCTGTCTTCGGAATTTTCGTTCTTGTATTAAGAAATACAAAAGAGGTGTGCAAGTCATTGTTGTCCTATATGTGAGAGCAACCAGATGCTAAGGTTCCTATTGATTATTGTTGTTACACTGATGGGGAAAAAATTGCAACACCAAAAAATAATTAATGTAGAGTAATGAAATATCTGTTATACACTGAAGAGCCAAAGAAACTGGTACACCTGCCTAATATTGTATAGGGCCCCTGTGAGCACACAGAAGTGCCACAGCATGACATGGAATAGACTTGACTAATGTCTGAAGTAGTGCTGAAGGAACTGACACCATAAATCCTGCAGGGCTGTACATAACTCCATACGAGTACAAGGGGGCAGAGAGTTGTTCTGAAGAAAATGCTGCAAGGCACCACAGATATGCTCAATAATCTTCATGTATGGGAGATTGGTGGCCAGTGGAAGTGTTTGAACCCAGAAGAGCATTCCTAGAACCACTCTGTAGTAATTCTGGACATGTGAGGTATTGCATTGTTCTGTTGGAATTGCCTGAGTCCATCGGAATGCCCAATGGACATGAATGGATGCAGGTGATCAGACAGGATGTTTATGTATGTGTCACCTGTCAGAGTCATATGTAGACGTATCAGGGGTCCAATATCATTCCAACTGCACATGCCCCTCACCATTACAGAGCCCCCACCAACTTGAACATTCCTCTGCTGACATGCAGGGTCCATGGATTCATGAGGTTGTCTACATACCACTACACAACAGTATTCAGTTTGAAATGACACTCCTCTGATCAGGCAACATGTTTCCAGCCATCAACAGTTCAAAGTCGGTGTCGACTGGCCCAGGTGAGGCTTGTAGCTTTGTGTCGTGCAGTCATTAAGGGTACACGAGTGGGCCTTCAGCTTCAAAAAGGCATATCAATGATGTTTCATTGAATGGTTTGCACGCTGACACTTGTTGATGGCCCAACATTGAAATCTGCAGCAATTTGCAGAAGGGTTGCACTTCTGTCATGTTGAATGATTCTCTTCAGTCATTGTTGGTCCCATTCTTGCAGGATCTTTTTCTGGCTGCAGCAATGTTGGAGATTTGATATTTTACCAGATTCCTGATGTTCATGGCACACTCGTGAAATGGTCACATGTGAAAATACCCACATCATCGCTACCTCAGGCATACTGTGTCCTGTCGCTTGTGTGCCGACTATAACACCACGTTCAAACTCACTTAAATCTTAATAACCTGTCATTGTAGCAGCAGTAACCAATTTAACAACTGCGCCAGACATTTATACAGGTGTTGCTGACTATAGCACCATATCCTGCCTGTTTACATATCTCAGTAATTGAATACGCATGCCTATACCAGTTTCTTTGGCATTTCAGTGTAAATCTACACCTACATATACTTCTATACTCTGCAAACCATTGTGATATGCATGGCAGGGGGTACATCCCATTACACCAATTATTAGGGTGTCTTCCTGTTCCAGTCCACCTGCTTAGCTGAGTGATAATGTATTTGCCTACCATGCAGTGGGTCCAGGTTCAATTCCCAGCCAGGTTGGAGATTTTCTCCTCTCGTGGACTGGGTGTTGCATTGTGCTGATTGTCATTTCACCATCACTGACATGCAACTCACCCAATGTGGAGGCACCTGTAATAAGATTTGCAACTAAGTGGCTGAACTTCCCCAGCTGGTGCCTTCCAGCCATCAATGTCACATGATCATTTCATTTTCATTTTCCTGTTCCATTCATGTATGGAGCATGGCAAGAATGATTGGTTGAATGCCTCTGTTGATGCATTACTTATTCTAATCTTATCCTTATAACCCCTACATGAATGATATATAGGGAGGGTTATAATGTATTCCTAGAATCATCATTTAAAACCAGTTCTTGAAACTTTGTTAATAGACTTTCTCGGTATAGTTTATGTCTATCTTAAAGAGGCTGCAGCTCAGTTTCTCCAGTATCTTTGAGACACATTCCCACAGATTAAACAAACCTGTGCCCATTTGCACTGCTCTCTCTGTGTATGTTCAATATCCACCATTAGTCCTATCTGGCACGAGACCCACACAGTTCAGCAATATTCTAGAACTGGTCACACGAGTGATTTGAAAGCAATCTCCTCTGTAGTCTGATTGCACAGCCTCAGTATTCTACCAAGAAACTGAAGTCTACTATTGCTTTATCGAAGATTAAACCTATGTGATCATTCCATTTCATATCCCTACAAAGTTTTACACCCAGGTATTTCTATGAGTTGGCCGATTCCAACTATGACTCAGTGATATTATGGTCATAGGATACTATGTTTTTGTTTTGTTTTGTAAAGTGCACAATTTTACATTTCTGAACATTTAGAGCAAGTTACCAATCTCTGCAACATGTTGAAATCTTATCAAGATCTGCTGAATGTTTACGGAGGTTCTCTCAGATAGTACTTTATTGGAGATAACTGCATCGTCTTCAAAATTCGTGATTTTACTATTAATGTTTCCTGCAAGGTCATTAATATATAACATGAGCAGTGAGGTCCCCACATGTACCTGGGGCACACACGAAGTTACTTCTACATCTGACGATGACTCTTCATCCGAGGCAACATGTTGTGTCCTCCCTACCAAAAAGTCCTCAGTTAAGTCACAAAGTTCGCTTGATACCCCATGTGATCGAACTTTTAACAGTAAGTGTAGATGTGGTACTGAGTCAAATGCTTTTCAGAAATCAAGAAATATTATGTCTACCTGATTGCCTTGATCCAAAGCTTTCAGTACGCCTTGAGAGAAAAGTGCAAATTGTCTTTCATGTAACTGATGTTTTTGAAATCCATGTTGGTTGTCACTGAGGCAGTCATTTTGTCCAAGCTACCTCATTAAGTTTGAGTTCAGAGTATGATCTAAGTGTCTACAACAAATCAATGTCAAAGATAATAGATGGTAGTTTTGTTAATCACTTCTACTACCCTTCTTGTAGACTGGTGTGACCTGTGGCTTTTTCTGAAAACTGGGCATGGCTTTTTTGTTTTAGGGATCTATGATAGATTATAGTTAGACGAGCAGCTAACCCAGCCACAAATTCAGTATACAGTATGACAGGGATTTAATTGGGCCATGGAGCTCTGTTGAATTTTAATGATTTCAGCTGTTTCTCAACACCATTGACACTAACACTTACTTCATTCATCTTTTCAGTGAGACAGATTAAATTGGGGAAATTCTTCTGGGTTTTCCTTTGCAAAGGAACGTTTAAAATGGAGTTACACATTTCAGCTTTTGCCTTGCTACCATCAATTTCAGTTCCTCTCTCATCTACATATGACAGAATTTCTGTCGGTTCTGTGAAAGATCAGTTGACAATATTCTGCTGTGGTAGTCATTGAAGGGATTGCACATTGCTCTCTTGGTGGCCAAACATGTTTCATTCAGCATTTCCCCATCTATAGCCCTATGCTACATCTATTATGTAGTAATCTATGTCTCTCTAGAAGTTTCTATACAGTGACTGTATACCATGGAGGTTCCCTCTCATTATGGACTCTTTTACTGGGTACACATCTATCCAGTGTGTGGTCAACTATTCTTTTCAACTTCAAACAGAGTTCCTCTACATGCTCCTGCCCTGTGCTGAAAGTCTCAAGTTTCTGATTGAGATATGACACTACTGATTTTGTATATAGTTTAATGAACATATATAGATCTTTCTGCTTGTTTTAGTTGTCTTTTGTACTTTGTTAATCATTGTTGCCACAACTGCGTCATGGTCACTGATGGCATTTTCGATGTGGACATCCTCAAAGGGGATACATTTGTCTAAGTGAAATGTTTAAGTGATTAACACTGGAAGATCACAGGTTAATGTAAGTGCAAGCTAAGTTGTTGCAAATGTGAAATGCTGTTCAATTAATAACCAGCATGACTGCCAGAATGTTGAATGCAAGCATGCAAATATGCATGCATTGTGTTTTACAGGTGCCAGATGTCAATTTGTGCACTGGAGATCCACACCCATTGCATTTGGTTGGTCAATACAGGGATGGTTAATGCTGTTTATGGATGACTCTGGAGTTGTCATCCAATGATGTCCCATATGTGCTCAAATGGAGACAGACTTGGTGATCATGCACATCAAGGCAACATGTCAACACCCTGTAGAGCATGTTGGGTTACAACAATGGTAAGTGCGCAAGGGTTATCTATTTGTGAAATACTACCTGAAATGCTGTTCATAAATGGCAGCACAACAGATTGTATCACAAGATGGAAGTACAGATTTTCAGTCAGTGTGCATGAGACAACCATGAGAGTGCTCCTACTGGCACACAGACGGTTGGTTTGCAGGCCCTCAACTGATCTCCTCTTAACCAACACATGGCTATCACTGGCACCAAGGCAGAACCAGATTTCATCAGAAAACGCGACAGACCTCCACCCTATGCACTAATGAGCTCTTGTTTCACACCACTAAGGTCACAAATGGCAGTGGTTTGGGGTCAGTGGAATGCATGCTACATGGTATTTGACTTGGAGCTGCCCTTTAAAGTAACCAATTTGTAGCATTTCGTTGTGTCACTGTGATGCCATCTGCTGCTCAAATTGCTGCTACAGGCAGAGTATGGTGTGCCAGAGCCATATGGCAAATATGATGGTCTTCCCTCTCAGTGGTGCCATGTGGCTGTCTGGAGCCCAGTCTTCTTGTGACCGTACATTCTGATGACCACCGCTGTCAGCAATCATATACAAAGCTACATTCCTACCAAGTCTCTCTTCGGTATTGCAGAAGGAACATCCAGCTTCTCATAGCTCTATTACACAACCTATTCAAACCCATTGAGGTTCTGATAATGGTATCTTCTTCACCTTGACTAAGATTATCTCACTACATCCAATCTCAAAGGCAACTAATGCTCATGGCTGTTACAGCATTTGTCTAAATTAAACCTGATATGCATCCTCATACTGACACTACTGGTGCCACTGTTGTGCAACTGGTACAAAATCTGAACAAATATCATCTTTCAGATGTAGAAATATGCCTACCAACTTTTGTTTGGTGCTGTGATTTTTTTTGCCATCAGTGTACAATAACCAATGAAATAATAAGTGAATGCTTAAAGTATGCATGGTATTTTATTTAAAATAGTGTAATCAGTGTGTGTCCCATTAATCCAGAAAGCTTTAATGTATTTTCAGCCTGTTACTTAGTTGGAAGTGATTGTTTTGCTGAAGCTGCTGTTTCATTTCCACAAGCTGAGTCTGCAGTCTAATGTTTTTTATGAGGTCCAGTTACCACTGTCATTATCATGCAAATCATTCCATTGCTCTGAAACTGAACATTAACACTGTCTTGTGTCACCAGAATTTTCCACTCTCCAACAGTGACTTGTGAGTCTGAGGAATCCTTTACATCAAGATAACAGGTATAGCATTAACTCAAGTGATTATGTGAAGCAGGAGAATTTTCTTCCATACATTTATCCTAAAGTTAATGTTTCTTTCATGATTTTATGATTTGCTTGGTGTCATCAATGTGATGTGGGCTTGGTTCATGAAGAAATTACTTCTAACTCTAAAAACACTTAAATAATCTACACTGATCAAAACATAGCTTACATCATGCTGGTGACACAGTGATTGGACCAACATTTGATTTACTTTTATCTACATTATAACATAATACAAAAGGTAAAGAAAATCTTATTTATTCTCCTTTGCCTATCCATAGAGTAGGTTTGCTAGACAGCTGTAATCATTCAAGTCTCAGTTTTGTTTGGTATTTCAATATTTTAGAATTTCTATAGTAATTAGTTTTAACAATAGTGAATTTGGTTTGTACAATATTGCTGATGTTACATCACAAGAGTGCTGAATGGCATTCTGCTTATTTATTGTTTCAACCGATTAATGTCATCTTTGCAAGATATTCTTACTCAGCTCTACTGTAATTTGCATGCTGATTTAAATTGAGATATGTGATTTCACACGTGTAAACTCGGTCACCTTTCATCAAATAATGGAAAATCCAGGATGGAATAATGAAAATATTATGAAAAGGATTGATTGCTACTCACCATATAGTGGAGTGTTGGAGTCACAGACAGCTCAAAAGAAATAATGTTAAAAAAGTAAGTTTCCAGTCGAAAGGTCTTCTTCTGATTTAGACAACATACACACACATATTCACGCAAATGCAACTCACACACACATACCACTGTCTCTGGCTGCTGAGGCCAGACTGCAAGCAACAGAACATGATGGGAGAAGAAATCTGGGCAGCAGATGTAAGGAGGAGGCTGGGACATGGGGGGCGAGGGATAGAAGGGTAGTGGTGGGGGATGGTTGCTACATGTGGGAGCATACAGGGATGAGGTAGGGGGAGGTTAGGGCAGCTAGGTGCAGTTGGGAGGTTAGATTGAGAGGAGGAGGGGGGGGGGGGAGGGGAGTGGAAAAGAAGTAAAAACACTGTGAGGGCATAGGTGGTATAAAGGGCTGTGTAATGCTGGATTAGGAGCAGTAAAGGGGACAGATGGGTAAAGGACAATGACTAACGAAGCCTGATGTCAGGAGGGTTACAGGAACATAGATTATATTGCAGGGTGATTTACGATCTGCCCATTTCAGAAAAGGAAGTGAAGTGATTGTGTTGGGCAGTGTGTGTGTGACAACTGGATGGGCCTGCTTTTTCTTGGCCACACTTTGCCAGTGGCCATTCATGCAGATGGACAGATTGTTGCTTGTCATGCCCATGCAGAATGCAGCACAGTGGTTGCAGCTTAGCCTGTAGATCACATGTTTCGCGTAACTCGTAAATTATATATATTTTCTATTTATTTTTGGTTTTGTTTTGTTATTGCTCGCGTAATAACGCATATACGAAAAGAGCCGCGAAATACCTTTTAGTAATGCTGTGCCAAGAATTTTTTTATAATCATTCATTTTCAACAAAACAGAATATATTGGGTTCTTATTGTTCTGTATCTGGCTTTCTATTAAAGGAACATTTTTGGTTACTATAACTCACTATAAAAAAATCAACATACCTTCCCTACTTTATAGTTATTGAAAATGAAAATTATTTTGTTATGAAATACTGATGTTACAGTTCGCAAAGATTGTTCAACATTTTGCAGTGGATTTTTGTTAAGCGTAAAACACCAATAATTACCACGACTAGCACAAGAACATGAGACTATTGTCGGAGAAAAATACGTTTTCACTATAAGGTTTGCCAGACCAGAACTAAGCACAATAAAATTCCTATTATGTTACGAAGGTAAATTATCTCTTTTGTACTGTTAGCAATATATTATCAGCAGCCCGCGTCAACCTGCAAAACACATCATAAAATCTGCTGCTCTGCTCTGCAAGTCTGGAAGCTGAAAGAGATGATTTTATTTCACTATTACCTTCCCGCTTCTTTGCGGTATGATCGATTTCTTTTAATACAGTTTGAATGCGCCGCGGCAGCGGCTTGCTCGTTCGTAGCGTAGCTCTGCACCACGGATAATATTTAAATAACTGAAAATGTCTTAAAAGGATGGGATAATAATTTAAGCAAGCTACTACAAATAATAATGCAAGGTTTCATTAAATAACTCTATTCAAAACATTCAAATATGTTAACTTATCTCCAATACACACCTTTTTTTAAAAAATGAGTACGTAATGGCGTACATCGATTAACCATGACAAAAGAAGACTACGCTAGCATGTACAACTTCGACACAGGCTATCTTACTCCCGTAACTCCAAGAGGAAGACAAAGAAATTACTGTTCGTTCTGTATTATTTATACTAGGGATATTTTTCATCTCTGTATGATATTTATCGTCTGTGCGGTTTCAGTACTCGCCGACACAGATATTATCTAAAATAAATAATAATAAAAAAAAAATACATAATTCCATACAATAACTGAATACGATGCACAATATTTTCTCTTTACTGCAAAATATGTCTTTTGCTAAGGGACGTTACACATGACTGGTTTCACAGGTAGTCCTGCCTTTGATGGGTTAGGAGATGGTTGTGATTGGACTGGAGTAGGTGCTGGTGGAGAATGTATGAGCTGAGTCTTGCATCTTGCAGGGATATGAACCATGAGGGAAAGGCTTGGGAGCAGGGTTGGTTCAGAGGGCTGTGGTATATGACTGTGGGAGGGGTGGGAAGGATAGTGGGTAGGAAATTCCTCATTTCCGGTCAGAATGAGAGGTAGTTGAAACACTGGTGGAGAATGTGATTCAGTTGCTCCATTCCTAGGTGGTATTGAGCCACAAGGGGAGTGCTCCTCTGTAGATGGAGGGTGGGACATTGGGAGGTGGTGGGTGACAGGGGAGATAAGGCATGGATGATCTGTTTCTGTAACATTGTCTTATCTCTCCAGTCACCCATAATCTACGAAAGTGCCACCATCCTGCCACAGAGAAGCTTTTCCCATGTGACTCAGTACTACCCAGGACTGGAGCAACTGAATCACATTCTCTGCCAGGATTTTGACTACCTTTCATTGTGCCTGAAATGAGGAATCTCCTACCCACTATCCTCCTCACCCTTTCCACAGTGGTATTTCTTCACCCACTAAACCTACACAATGTTTTTGTCCATCCCTAAACAACCTCTTCTGCCAACCCCTTGCCTCATGGCTCACATCTCTGGATAGACCTAGATGCAAGAGCTATCCCATACATCCTCCCACCACCACCTACTCTGGTCTGGTCACAAGCATCACCTATTCCATTAAAGGCAGGGCTCTCTGTTAAACCAGTCATATGATCTACAAGCTAAGCTGCAACTACTGTGCTGCATTCCACGTGGACATGACAATCAACAAGCTGTCTGCATGCATCAATGGCCACTGAAAACTTTGGCCAAGAAACAGCTGGACCAACCAGTTGTTGAGCACACTGCCCAACACAACGTTCTTCACTTCAATGACTACTTCACAACCTGTGCCAATTGGATGCTTCTTAACAATGCCAGCTTTTCTGAAATGGGCAGGTCGGAACTCTGCCTGCAATATATCCTATGTTCCCATAACCCTCCTGGCCTCAACCTTCACTAGTCACTGTCCTTCATCCACCTATCCCCTTCCCTGTTCCCACTCCAGCACTACACAGCCTTCTATTACACCAATGTACCCACAGCCTTTTTACTTCTCTATTGTTCTGCTGGCCCCTCCCCCCTCCCTGCCTCTGTTTAACCTCCCAACTGCAGGTAACTGCCCTACCCTCTCGCCACCTTGTCCCTGCATGTTCCCACAAGCAACACTTTACTGTCCCCACTGCTATCCTGCTATCCCTCCCCCCTCCAAATTCCAGCCTCCTCCTTACCTCCACCACCCAGACTGCTTCTCCCATCATGCACTGTTGCTTGCAGTCTAGCCTCAGCAGCCAGAGGCAGTGGCCACATGTATGAGTTGTGTTTACATGAATGTGTGTATATACCAGGGTAATCCCAAAAGTAAGGTCTCCTATTTCTCAGGTACAGAACTCTGTTTGTGTGGCAGTTGGTCACACTGCTAGGAAGAGTGCTTCACACACTGTGTGTAAACATGCGCACGACACTCTGAAGCGCTCGGTCTTGACTTGGCAGCCATTGAGAATGGAGCTCCTGTTGGATGTTATCGCCAAGTGCGAATTGCGTGCAGTTATTCAGTTTTTGAACGCAAAGGGCACTGCGCCGATTGAAATGCATCACCAATTGACGGAAGTGTATGGTGTCGAGCATGGATGTCAGAAATGCTCGTAAGTGGAGTAGAGAGTTTGCAGCTGGTCGGATCAAAATTCACAACAAACAAAGGAGTGGGAGACTGTCAGTATCTGAGGAGACAGTGTTGAAGGTTGAGCAAAGCATGCGTGAAGATCAGCGGATCACCCTGGATGATCTCTGTTTGTTAGTTCCTGAGGTTTCCTGAAGCACCGCTCACAGAATTTTAACGGAAACATTGAACTACCGGACGGTGTGCGCAAGATGGGTGCCACGCATGCCGACTGAGGACCACATGTGGCAATGAGCTGATGCTTCCTGCGCATTTCTTCACCGCCTTGCAGCCGAAGAGGACAACTTTCTGGACTCAATTGTCATGGGTGATGAAACCTGGGCATACCACTTTACACCCGAGACCAAGCAACAGTCACACCAGTGGCGGCATCCTTCTTTGCCAGAGCCACGGAAATTCAAACAAACACAGTGTGCCGGTAAAGTCATGACAACTGTCTTTTGGAATCGGAAAGGGGTACTGTTGGTCAACTTTATGCCCACTGGGACCACAATTAACACTGACAGGTACTGTGAGACTCTGAAAAAACTCAAATGGGCAATTCAGAACTGGAGAAGAGAAATGTTGAGCAAGGCCGTACACATTCTCCATGACAACACTTGCCCACACATCGCTTGGCAAACTGTTGCTCTCCTGCAACAGTTTCAGTGGAACATAATCACCCACCCACCCACCCTATACTCCTGACTTGGCACCCAGTGACTGTCACCTGTTCCCTAGGTTAAAAGAACATTTTGCCAGAAAGTGATTCAGCTCCTACGATGAGATGAAAGAAGAGGTTCATAACTTTCTGAACAGTATGGCGGCGAGCTGGTATGACATGGGCATACAAAAACTGCCACAGTGTCTACAAAAATGCATTGACAGAAATGGTGATTATGTCAAAAAATAGCTAAATGTTCAATCTGTAAACTGATGTAAACCATTGCAGAAATAAACAGGTCTATGTACTCATAAAAAATAGGAGACCTTACTTTTGGGATTACCCTCATATATTGTCTAATTCAGAAGAAGGCCTTTTGACTGAAAGCTTACTTGTTTAGCAGTCTTTTTGTTGTGCCTGTCTGTGAG
Organism: Schistocerca piceifrons; assembly: GCF_021461385.2. NCBI lineage: Eukaryota > Metazoa > Arthropoda > Insecta > Orthoptera > Acrididae > Schistocerca > Schistocerca piceifrons. Next base: position 89,611,377 of record NC_060141.1, read on the forward strand.
TCAACATCTCCACTTCAAGATGAGTAGCAGTCTATCATTTTCACAATTCAGCCATATTTTATGTTATGGTAAAAACATGAAAATCCATACAAATGGGGGTTCAAATACAAGACAGAGAGAATCAAATGCTGATGGTGGTGAATTTGCTGACACAGGCATTGAGATCATTCAAGCTTCAGCCTACGAAGCTGAATCACATGCTGAAAGTGATATAATTAGTCCAGTTGTTGGTACAATATGAGATTCAATTGCTGCAGTGCATTTTAATTTGAAGGCTATGGTAAAAACAAGTTTACAACAAATGAAAAATGAACTATCATCTGAAAGATCATCTGTAGTAACTTCAACCAGGACGGTTGTGGGGTAGCAATGACGGAAAGCGCAGCAGGACCCGCGGAGAGGCCCATGAACAACAAACAATGGAAGAGGACAGACACAACCAACGAAGGACAGAACGAATACAACAAGACCAAACAACAGAGTCACAAGGAAACAAACACGTCCATTCATACACAAACCAGGAAGTATGCAGTCTAGTGCAAAGTGAGGTGTAAACCAAAGTAAGCGAGATTAGACTGACTGGCTGAGAGACAGGCCGGCCCTTAAGTACGCTATTGGGGACACCGCTATTGGCCGCTTCAACCACATGTTCAACTGTGGCGCTCTCACACTAAAAGCAGGCCAGGAGGCGAATGCTGCCACAGCTTACGGCGCAATGGTGCAGAGACCTGTATGGGTCTTCGACGTCCATGACGTCCGGTGCAGATTCAAATTCCGCGGCGCATGGTACCAGATCATCCAAGCAGAATGAAATGCCATCCAAACAAGAAGAATTGCATTTTGATATATCTTCCAAATGAGATGAAATGTATAATGAAATGACCACTAAACATAATGAACTGTCACCTAAAGTAATAAACTTCACAACCAATGTATCGTATTCGACACTGCAACAAACTTGATGTTACAGTAAAACACAATGTCCACACAACAAAATTACATGTCATCTAAACTGACAAATTTGTTGATGTAACAGAATGTCTTGACTAGTGAGATTACAGCATTTAAAATTGCACAGCAAAGCATTCTTGATGTGAAAAAACAATTAAATGACAAACAAGAACAAATAACAGATCTGTTCATAAGCTGGATATAGAAGTAGATAATTTTATGGCTGAGTGGGGGACTAAGATAAAATTCAGTTTTATGGACAAAGAGAAAGATTTTCTAAAGATTTTTCTGGGTGGATTTCATGTAAGGAAAAAAACATAAATGAAAGATTATATGCCAAATTACCATGTGTTGTTCAGCAGACAGTTACTGAGGTGGTATCTCAGGAAGGCACTTTGGGAGAAGTATTTAACAAGAATTAAACTGAATTAAAACTCTACTAAGCAAATATTTACTGGAGAGATAAGACAGCATTGTGTAACAAATCAGTAGCATACAATAGGAACTGTCAGTAGTTAAGCAGAGAGTAAATGACACACCATCATCTATTACTGGGCTAAGTGATGAAAATATTAGTCCTACATTACATGACAGAAGGTACAGTAATGATTCAAATCATACAGGTATGTCACCTAACCATGTATCATATACCATGGTGGCAGCTCCTCCATTGTAATCTGTTCTGTAGATGAGAGCTTTTTAAAGAATTGACAGATTCAAGATTTTACCCCTGACAAAAAAGGTATTCATCCTGTCACTTTTGTTATCAAGGTCATGGACTGATCAGCAAAAGATCCACTTAACTACAGACTTTACTCAGGGAGAAGCCATCCTTTAGGCATCTGAGACCACTGAAAACTATCAAATTCGTAATCAGATTGAGAAAGAATTCTCATCACAGTACTTGTCCACTTGTGTGTGAGAAAGACTTCATAAGGAATATTTAATTCTGAATTGTTTAATGGTATGTAAGGAAGCCTACATAAGTATTTTGAAAAGTATTTCAATAAAATCTGGTATTGGGTTGGGCCCTTATTACACAGGGATGTTTTAAGAATATTAAAAGCAAAATTGTTGCTTGATCTGAGGGACAAATTAGTCCATGTTCCGGAAGCCAATCTTGAGCATGTCATGTCTATTTAGGTTTACTTGATCTGAAAAATGAAGAATCAAAATTGACCAATAAGAGTAACAATGGCACAGTCCTCTCCACCCCGTGTGCCATCTTACAGTCACAGGAGGATAAGGAACTGTCATCTGAATTTTGTTGTCCCTACAGCATAACGCACAGTCAATTGATCAGGGTCCACCAGATTTTAATAGGAAGAGAGGAAAAAAATAACAGATGTCATCCTCATTACTATGATAACAGGGAGTGGCAGAAAAACAACAACAAATGAAGGGCTGCAATCAACCAAACCTGAGCAATAATCAGTAATCATAACATGCAAGATATTCCAGTATAGAACAGTACTTTTGATACCAACTGGTGGGCACAAAATCCCACCTTGAGTATTACTGAGGTGGTTGAAGAGACCTATCCCGGAACATTGAATTGGACAAATTAATTTTGGCCACATTACAGCTTCATGTGTTGCCTGTAGGATAGAATGGGGGCAGTGTATATTTTCCAGTAAATCTATGACATGGACATTAGGAAATAATTAACAACAGACCTCTACAAATGCTATGATTATAGTAAAGACATTGTGTAAGGTACTGTACATGCTATCCTAGGTAAAGTGCCAACAACAATTGTTCTGGACAAGGATTGCAATCTACCCTTCCCTCACATCATTTGTTGATTGTCACTGTCTTTTAAGGTTAACTCTTTTAATAAGTTTCAAGGGGAGTAAGATTTAAAATTAAATTTTTACTTATTATGATTTCTAGTTGTTGGCTCCAGTTCTTCCCCATCTAGGGGCTGATTCTTGAAACTGAAACTTTCATATTTTAGGATCTCATGGTTCCAATTGACATATTTAATTCTGAAGAATTGACTGTATTGTAGATTTTGTTCTCTCACATTTTTCTATACCACACTGTCTTTTGAATTTTCACATTAACAAAGCCAAAACAACATTGTTATTCAAAATTAAAAAACATGTCTGATCAACTCAGAGGCATGCTCACTACTACTTCATTCTGCGGTACTAACAATATTCCAAAGGGTTTACAAATTCTCTTGACAAATGAATCCACAAGTAAATGTAATAAACCATACTAAATTGTGTAATTAATAATAGAAATTTTAAGTGTGCCAAATATTTTGTAATTTCAAATGTTTCTAAAAGAAAATAATTTCAACTGTACAATCAGAGCTAGTATATAACCATTGTAATAAAGAAAATAAAGAAATTTATTTTTGTAGACTTCAGTCTGAAATATGATACATCAAGTACAAAATCATATGAAATTCTTTTAGAAAAACAGCTGAGATAATATTAACCCATACAAAATTTGAAGATATTTCTGGATGCTAGAGAAGGATGTCCCTTTACAACATTCCCCTCACGAAATTTGGACACTATTTGTTTACAATATTTTGTAACTTACTATAAAGTTTGCTAAACAGTTTAAAAATGGTGCCAAAATATAGAATACAGATGTATAGAAGTATCTGATACATAACATTCTACAGAAAACATAAGAAAAATATATACTACACAAGTCACAATTTATATATATATCAGGACATGGCATTCAGATTTTAAGATCTGTGGAACATTCTGCCACAAAACAAATGATACAAAGTCAAAATTACAACATTACAACGCTAAACTAAAGAAATAAATGCAGAGACAAGGTAAATTACTAGAATTACAAATTGCAAGTTCACATTCATAAAGTCACACCTTCAAAATCTTCAAAAGAGAAGAGAAAAAAATTCAGAGCCTAAGTGTATGACGAGTGAGATGATACGAAAAACTCACGATGGCTGGTACATTGAAGAATGTACTCAATCATGAGTAGGAATATAACACAAAATCAATCAGCCACATAAACCAGGGTATGCAAGAATATATTGACCCACAAAAGGACAAAATAATGAAAAAATATTAGGACTGAGCTTATGATTTGGGACCAACCCATGAATCCAAACCACACCAGGTAAACACCAGCAAAAAATGTTTCAATACAACAAAATGAATAAAGTTCATAATCGTATCAATAAGTTCAATCATATGTAAAGAGTAATTATAAGAAGCATATAGCCATAGTCAATAGTTGCATGCTTTCCTTGAGTACAGACCCATAGTCATGATGACCAGGGGTATCCAAAACACAGTTAAAAATGACGTTGCCCACAACTCGAGTAACAATCAGATACAATATTGCAGTACTCAGGATAGATACAGGTAATCAGAGTCATAAATAGCTTTGAATGATGACATAATTTAGTAGCTTGAGGACCAAAATCAGTGTATGAGATCAGACATGTATACATCTTGTTATTTTGTCTATACTAGTAAATGTCTTCCACACTATTTACTGATTGTCCATACAAACTAACCTACATACATAGAGGCCTACAAGATTCATTTACAATTGCTCAAAAAAATGCTAATTTAAAGCTACAAGGTCAATCCCCCAACTTGAAAAAACATACATTTATGCGGATTAGCACTGTCTATGGCAGTAATTGTTTTTTCTAAACAAATCATTCCATGACTTCCTCACACAGGATAATTTCTTGTCTAACTATTTACAAACCTCAATCACAACACTGGTATATTTGACAGATGCTTGAGTACATTACCCAGCACCTATGATCTCTTGTAAGTCAAATGGTCCAGCAGGGTACAGACATACAGCAGCATGGGAGTGGATCCATCCACATCTTTGAGTTTCCTCCCTAGAGTTCTCACCAAGTGCTCCAACAGATAGGTTACTTCCTGTCTAGCATTCACATCAAATCCTGAATCATTGTTCTGTGTACTAAATATGCTGTTTAATACCTTCCTCACATCACACAGCATATACTCTGCCTAATTATATACTGCAAAAACAAGTATATAGTATTTACATCAGATAGGAATAAAAAGTGTTCACATATGAAACTTCCCTTTTACTGCTCTGGACGTGTTAACACACATACCTTTGTACCTGTCCCTGTGTGCTCTGAACGTGTTTACGCGCACCACCAGTCCTTCTACCTGGTACTCTGAACGTGTCAATATGTAGACATGTTCAGAGTACCAGGTAGAATGACTGGTGGCGTGCATAAACACATTCAGAGCACACAGGGACAGGTACAAAGGCGCGTGCTTTAACACGTCCAGAGCAGTTAAAGGGTTAATAAACAGAGCCATATGCACTGGAAAAATGAACTAGTAAGGTGATAAAGCACAAATCTATTACAAGACATATTTATAGAGTTGTATGGACCTCCAAGCATAGTGAGTCATGGATTTAAACTCAGTCAATACATAAGACAGAACTTTAGAAACCACACAATCTTACATACTACATTCCTGACAAACAAAACACAATTATATAGTCATATGAATCTGCAAACACCGTGTATATTTTCTTCCAGACTAGGGATCATTAAGCATCCATGTCTGTAAGTCTAGTACTATATACTAAAAGTTAACAGTATCTAAGATATTACAAATTTGCTTCGCTTACCAGTAGCTCCTCTTATCTTTACATGGACAATGGACATTTCCATGAAACTCTTACTATACTTAACCTTGTCTCTAAATTGTTCAGATATACCACAAATTGGGCTACCTGTGTCAATCAAACAGTTACCTTCCCAATGATCAATCTTAATTTTAATGTAAGGACACCCAAAATCTGAATCATCTCCTCTGTTGTTAGACACTTCATGTAAAAGATCACTTTCAGTTTCATCAAATTCTATATTCACACTGTCTTTACTGGGTTTTATCAATTTTACTGGTATCATAGCGTTACATGGATTCCACAGCAGAACTAACATCATTTGATACAGAAGGAACACAAAACACATTACTGTCAAAATTACACTTCATGCTTAGATCTTCTTTTACTTCATTCCACCAATTAGGATACAAATTTTGACCAACCACGGTTAACTTATTCCAAATGCTCATTTATCTATGTTATCTCATCAACCTGGTCCCAAACAAACTTCAAAAAGTTTGCACCTTTGTTCTCTAGGCTTACATATAACTCACTTTTACTGTTTGGATCATTACTCTGCATGACATTAATGAAAAACTGTTTTGGCTGGACTGGTATTCCATGACTCTCACTTATAATATCACATACATCACTTACCTTACCTGAATTGTCAACCTCATTCACAGATAACTCTGAAACTTCATTATTTTTCTAACTCCACAAATACCTGATACTCATCATCATCATCTTCCTCCAAAATTACCTCATCAAGAACATCACTAACAATGCAAGTCTCATCTCCATCAAAGTCACTTACCTCACCTACATTCATTTGCAATGAGTCACCAGTCTCAGACTTACCAGCCTCAGTTACTTCACAGTTCTCATTCACATCTACATAAAAAATTCCACCTAGTTCAGATCCAATAGAGTCATCACTTGATTTACATACATCAATAACGCAATTTTTTGACCAAGAGAGGAATTCATTAGTACATACTAAACCAAAATTCCCACTACTCTCACATCCTGGTTTGTGATTAGTACCTACATCACCATAATTAAACATAGTATCCCAAAACTTTTGATCAAAACATAAATGAGAAATCTGATATTCCTTCTGTTCAATTTCAGATACATGTGCCTTATCATTAACACTGTTATTACTATCTAATTCCAAGTGAACTTGGGGTTCCTGTGCTTGTTGTGTTTCCTCGCCCCAAAACTGTGGACCTTCATTGAGGCGATTGGCCATTTCCCAAGTAGTTACTTCTATGATTGTTTTTACTATTAAAATTCCACTGCTGATGTTCAAAATTTCTCTCTCTATTGACACTTTGTTTCTGATAGAAGTTATCATTATCTCTGTTTCTGTAATTATGCCCATTGTGATTTCTATCATTCTGATTATTATGGTGCATACTTCTTTCTACTGCCCTACCTAGCCTATCAAGATATTGTAAAAATCATTCAAGACAATAGTCAGGTCCATGTACTAAATCCCACTGCAACTTTTCTGGTAATATCTATTAAGTGCATCAATCAAGGTCATTTCATCAAATGGTTTGTCAAGGTGTGTTAATTTTTTAAGTTGGTTCATACAAAACTCTTTCAAAGTACCTTCTCTATTCCTATAATTAGGACCATTCAAAAACTCAGTTTTGATTCTCCCCTGTTCAGCCTCCGACCAAAATTTATTTAAGAAACTTTTCTTGAAACTTTGATATGTTTTCCAATGACTTAAATTTAAATTTATCCATGATAGAGCTTCACCTTCAAGACATCTTTTAACAAATTCAATTCTTTGATTGTTATTCTTGCCTGACACAAAATTAGCTCTACAGTGGTGCAGTCCACTGAATGCAAATTGTCTGATGGAAAACTTTTGATTGGAGTGTTGGACCACACAATACCATTGTTTGCACATACACTTTGGTTCACTTGAATTTCTTGAAATGCTGAAAATTTTTGATCTTAGAAAGTTACATTAGTTTGCATATTGTTTTCAATATTTAAATTTTTTTGGTTTAAACTGGTGATGTTTTGTTCTGTTTTTTTCTGCTACAGCCTTCTGTTCAACTCTGACGTCATCAACATTCTTCAATTGTCTTGCTGACTCAACTGTGAACTCATTTTCTAAAACAAAAAACTTATTTTCTAATACATCAACTTTTTCATTCACACTTTTTAACCCCTCAGACAACCCATTTTTTGCTCTGAAACTTGACTACTAAGTTAATCCCTTTGATCTTGTACCCTTTCCAATTGACTGTTGTTATCTGTTTCCATTTCCTCTATCTTCGCCAAAATTAACTGCAAAATATATGGTTTTTATTGTTTCTTTGCTGACTACAATTTCACTCAGCTCATACATGTCCTGACTGGATCCAACAGCTTTCACTTCTACCTTGCTCCTACTGTCATCTCTATTCATTTTGTTAACAAACACACAAGTCCACAAACAAATTAACTTCAAAAATAGTTTGTACTTATCTTTCTTTTATGATGTCCCTGATTGTAGTTTTAAAGTCCTCTTTCATTTGATCCAGTCTGTCATTGTTGGTAGTACATCATCGCTGTTGATACAATCTACTTTGTTGGGCAGCCCTCGGTCTTCATACATAAACTGCAAATGACACAAATCACTCTCCCTTCTTCTGCAACAGACAAAACTTAATTATTAGTCAACTGATCCCAGAGGACGCCACCACTTGAAATCTACCCCTCTTTCACATCATTGATTGTCACTGTCTTTACGGTTAACTTTCTTATTAAGTTCCAAGAAGAGTAAGATTTACAATAAACTTTTTACTTATCTTCTTTTCTCGTAATTGGCTCCAATTCTTCATGTCTAGAGCCTGATTCTTGGAACTGAAATTGTCATATTTTAGGATCTCATGGTTCCAATTGACATAATATATATGTGTGTGTGTGTGTGTGTGTGTGTGTGTGTGTGTGTGTGTGCGTGAGCGCGCGCACGCGCGAGTGTATACCTGTCCCTTTTTCCCCCTAAGGTAAGTCTTTCCACTCCCGGGATTGGAATGACTCCTTACCCTCTCCCTTAAAACCCACACCCTTTCATCTTTCCCTCTCCTTCCCTCTTTCCTGATGAAGCAACCATGGGTTGTGAAAGCTTGAAATTTGTGTGTGTGATTGTGTTTGTTATTGTCTCTATCCACATACCAACACTTTCATTTGGTAAGTTACAGCATCTTTGTTTTTAGATATATTTTTCCCATGTGGAATGTTTCCCTCTATTAAGCATTTGTATATACATAAATCATTAAATGTGATTTAGCAACTAACTTAATAAGTAATGTTTGTAGAAACTTTGGAGCAATATGCAGGCATAGCATACATTTGGGTGATACTTAGGTATCTGTTACTGATGGAAAACTAAGACTATTAGTACTTACAAAGTCACCTACACTAGTTGTATATCTCAAATGGACTGATTACTAAAACCTACACTGCCTGTGTTACTTGAACACAACTTGAAATACGTATGTATATAGTACACATTACAAATCCAAGTCCAAAAGACATTTTAGTATTAGTACATACACCGTATGGCAGCACAAGACTTCTGGCATAAGAAGTCTCCTTCATTCAGTCAATGGCCATGTAAAAGAGAGCAAAGGAGTAGAGTGAGGTTCAGGACACTCTTTTGCCCTTGGGTTGGGAAACTGCCCCTAAAGCTGGAAGAATCAGCAATTCTCAATGGCACAAGGATGTAGATGCCAATGGAAAACTCTGCATTAAAGACACATAATGCATATCCACAGGGCTTGTGGCCTGTAATTGAAAAAGTGTCATGGTGATCTCACTATTGGCAAAAGATTCTGGAATAGTTCCCCATTCGGATCTCCGGGAGGGGACTGCCAAGGCGTCGATGACCATAAGAAAAAGATTGAGTAACCAACGAAAGTCTAATGTTCTACGAGTCGGGGCATGGAACGTCAGAAGTCTGAATGTGGTAGGGAAACTAGAAAATTTGAAAAGGGAAATTTTAAGGCACAATCTAAATATAGTGGGTGCCGGTGAAGTGAAATGGAAAGAAGACAAGGATTTCTGGTCAGAAGAGTATAGGGTAATATCAACAGCAGCAGAAAATGGTGTAATATGAATAGGATTTGTTATATATAAGAAGGTATGGCTTAGAGTGAGTTACTGTGAACTGTCCAGTGATGGGGTTGCTCTCATCAGAATTGACAGCAAACCAACACTTACAACAATAGTTCAGGTGTACATGTTGACATCGAAATCTGAAGATGAAGAGAGAGGAAGTATAAGAAAATGCTGAACATGTAATTCAGAACATAAAGGGAGATGAAAATCTGGAATGCAGTTGTAGGGAAAGAAGTAGAAGACAGGGTTACAGGAAAGTCTGGGTTTGGTACTAGGAATGAGAGAAGAGAAAACTAATTGAGTTTTGCAATAAATATCAGCTACTGATAGAAAATACTCTGTTCAAGAATCACAAGAGGAGGGGGTATACTTGAGGTATACTTGAAAAGGCTGGGGAGATATGGAAAGATTTCAGTTAGATTACATCAAGGTCAGGCATAGATTCCGGAATCAGATATTTGGCTGTAAGGCATACACAGTAGCAGATATAGACTCAGATCACAAGTTAGTAGTAATGAAGAGCAGGCTAGAGATCTACATCTACATCTACATACATACTCTGCAATCCACCATACGGTGCATGGCAGAGGGTACCTCGTACCACAACTAGCATCTTCTCTCCCTGTTCCACTCCCAAACAGAACGAGGGAAAAATGACTCCCTATATGCCTCTGTACGAGCCCTAATCTGTCTTACCTTATCTGTGTGGTCTTTCTGCGAAATATTAGTTCGCGGCAGTAAAATTGTCCTGCAGTCAGCCTCAAATGCTAGTTCTCTAAATTTTCTCAGTAGCGATTCACGAAAAGAATGCCTTCTTTCCTCCAGAGACTCCCACCCGAGTTCCTGAAGCATTTCCATAACACTCACATGATGATCAAACCTACCAGTAACAAATCTAGCAGCCGGCCTCTGAATTGCTTCTATGTCCTCCCTCAATCTGACCTGATAGCAATCCCAAACCCTCGAGCAGTACTCAAGAATAGGTTGTATTAGTGTTTTATAAGCGGTCTCCCCTACAGATGAACCACATCTTCCCAAAATTCTACCAATGAACGGGAGATGACTATCCGCTTTCCCCACAACTGTCATTACATGCTTGTCCCATTTCATATCACTCTGCAATGTTATGCCCAAATATTTAATTGACGTGACTGTGTGAAGCGCTACACTACTAATGGAGTATTCAAACATTACAGGATTCTTTTTCCTATTCATCTGCATTAATTAACATTTATCTATATTTAGAGCTAGCTGCCATTCTTTACACCAATCACAAATCCTGTCCAAGTCATTTTGTATCCTCCTACAGTCACTCAACGACGACACCTTCCCGTACACCACAGCATCATCAGCAAACAGCCGCACATTGCTATCCACCCTATCCGAAAGATCATTTATGTAGATAGAAAACAACAGCAGACCTCCCACACTTCCCTGGGGCACTCCAGATGATACCCTCACCTCCGATGAACACTCACCATTGAGGACAACGTACTGCGTTCTAATACTTAATAAGTCTTTGAGCCACTCACATATTTGGTAGCCAATCCCATATGCTCGTACCTTAGTTAGGAGTCTGCAGTGGGGCATCAAGTCAAACGCTTTCTGGAAGTCAAGGAATATAGCATCCGTCTGATACCCTTCATCCATGGTTTGCAAGATAGCAGGTGAAAAAAGGGAGAGTTGCATTTCACAGAAGCGATGCTTTCTAAAGCCGTGCTGCTGCATGGACAGCAAACTTCTCTGTCTCAAGGAAATTCATTATATTCGAACTGAGAATATGTTTGAGAATTGTGCAACAAACTGAGTTAAGGATATTGGTCTGTAATTTTGAGGATCCATCCTTCTACCCTTCTTATATACAGGCATCACCTGTGCTTTTTTCCAGTCACTCGGGACTTTAGGTTGGTCTGAGATTCGCGATAAATGCAAGCTAAGTAAGGAGCTAATGCAGTAGGGTACTCTGTGTAAAACCGAATTGGAATCCCATCAGGACTTGGCGATTTATTTATTTTCAACCCATTCAGCTGCTTCACAACCCCAGGGATGTCTATCACTACGTCCTCCATATGGGAATCTGTACGAGACTCAAACGGTGGTATGTTTGTACGATCCTCCGGCATGAAAGATTTCTCAAATGCTAAATTTAAAATTTCAGCTTTCATTTTGCTGTCTTCCATTGCCAGGCCAGACTGATCAGTGAGTGACTGGATGGAAGCCTTCAACCCGCTTACTGATTTTACGTAAGACCAGAATTTCTTTGGGTTTTCAGCAAGATCTTTTGCTAAGGTATGATGGTGGTAGTGGTTGTATGCTTCACGCATCACTCTTTTTACAGCAGCATGAATCTCTACTAACTTTTGCCTGTCAACATTCTCCCGATCTTTCTTGTACCACGAGTGCAACTTTCTTTGCTTCCTGAGCATTCTCCTAATTGTGCTGTTAAACCGCGGTGGGTCTTTTCCGTGCGTAACCCACTTTTTTGGCACACACTTCTCCAATGCATGATTTACGATGTGTTTAAAATTTGCCCATAATTCTTCCACGTCCATCGTACCGGAAGTAAATGAAGTTGATTCATTTACTAAGTGGGATGCTAACAACTGCTTATCTGCTCTTTCTAGTAACAATATTCTCCTAGCCTTCTTGACCGACTTTTTAACTTTCGTAACCATAGTCGTAATGACAACATCATGATCACCAATCCCTGTCTCAACAATGACACCGTTGATGAGATCTGGTCTGTTCATGGCTACCAGATCTAAAATATTTCCATTACGTGTTGGCTGTCGATTCAGCTGCTCAAGACAGTTTTCGGATAATGTGTTCAAAAGTAATTCACACGATGGCTTGTCTGTACCACCTGTAATGAATCCATAGACATCCCAGTCCATACCAGGGAGGTTGAAGTCGCCTCCGACTAATATAGCATGATCTGGGTACTTCTGCAATACAGAGTGTAGACTTTGCTTGAATGATTCTAGAACTGTCACGGTGGAACCTGGTGGCTGGTAATAACACCCAACAATTAACTTTATTTCTTTTAGCCCTGTTAAACATGTCCAGATAACTTCACAATCACACTCTACTTTGACCTCAGTCAACTGCAATGAAGACACCACCTCCTACGGTGTCTAATCTGTCTTTCCGATACACATTCCAACCCTCACTAAATACTTCAGAACTTCCTATCTCAGGGTTCAGCCAGGTCTCAGTCCAGAGAATAATTTGCGCGCCACACGCTTCCTGGCGGGCAGTAAATTCAGGAACTTTATTCCGAACACTCTGAAAATTTACTGCTAATATCTTGATAGCTCAAGTGTCTTTACACTGAGCGCATCCTGATTTCCCTGCCTGCACGTTGACTGGTGAATGTTCACCAGGACACCTCGCACTACCGCCTATCCTAAAAAAACCCCATGTGCATGCCACAAGTACTCTGCTACCCGAGTAGCCGCTTCCTTTGTGTAGTGCACCCCTGACCTATCTAGGGGCATCCTACAATTCTCCACCCAATAGTGCAAGTCTAGAAATCTGCAGCCAAGACCGTCACAGAGTGGACAAAGCCTCTGGTTGAGACCCTCAGGAGATTAAGAGTTTAGTCAGGTAGAATCAGTACACAAAGAAGTGGGATACAGAAATGCTAAGGAATGAACAGATATGACTGAAGACTGTAGCTAAAGTGACAGTGAATAGTTCAAGAGGCAATTCAGTTGAAGAGGAATGGACAGCTCTGAAAAGGGAAATCACAGAAGTCGGAAAACAACATTGGTAGAAACAAGATGACGGTAAAGAAACCACAGGTAACAGAAGAAATTCTTCAGCTGATCAGAGGGAGAAGAAAGTACAAAAATTTTCAGGGAAATTCAGGAATACAGAAAAATACTTATGGTCAGAAAAAAACAGAACACCTTGAAAGACTAAAGATAGGAGGTTCATATTCACAGAACATGTACATTAGTATGTTCTACAAAATGGTTCAAATGGCTCTGAACACTATGGGACTTAACTTCTGAGGTCATCTGTCCCCTAGAACTTAGAACTACTTAAACCTAACTAACCTAAGGACATCACAAACATCCATGCCTGAGGCAGGATTTGAACCTGCGACCATAGCAGTCTCGTGGTTCCAGACTGTAGCGCCTAGAACCGCTCGGCCATATGTTCTACAGAAATGATTAGCATTTGAACCATCCCTATGGGTTCAAGATCAAGATCGATATTGCAGTGCAACACCACCTACTGGTGAAATGTGCCTGCAGCCCTTGTTGTCACTATAAATTGAAGGTATGCACTATCTGTACTGTCAGATCAGAGAGTTTGGAAGAGGGTGCATTACTGGCATGAGGGAACATGATGCACCCATCCAGGAAATTGCTGCTTGTGTGGGATGAAGCGTTTCAGTAGTGCAGAAGGGTTCACAGAAGGCCATAGAACAGGATGAGATGGGTCAGGTTGCACCACCCAGACAATCCCCTGAGAACACAGACACCTCATCCGAATGGCACTGTATGACAGATCTGTTTCCTCCTCAGCTCTGGCGCAACAGTGCAAGAGTGTAGCACATTGTGCACCATCAGGGATGACTGTACATTGCCGTTTATTATGGCATGGGTTACAGGCATGCCATCCACTTGTCCGCCTAACTATGATGAATGTGCAGAAACATGCTAGACAGCAATTGTGCATGGAGTGATGACGAAGGACAAAAATGGCATCAGGCAGTGTTTTCGAACAAATCCAGGTTCTGTTTGTTTGAAAATGATGGCTGCATTTTGGTTTGCCACAGACGAGGGGAGCGGTATCACAGTGACTATATTCATACAAGACATACAGCACCAGTTTAAGGCCTTATGGTGTGGTGTGCCATTAGGCACAGCCACAAATCACAGTTGGTACATGTCCAGGGCAATGTGACCTACCTGAATGACACCCTGCTACTCGTAACCATACCCTTCCTGCACTACACCCCAGACACCATTTCTCAACAAGACAATGCATGACCACATGTTACTGCACAAATACATGCCTTCTTGGTGTTACAGGATGTCAGCCTTTTGCCCTGGCCCAACAGATCACGAGACTTATCACCAATCGAAAATGTGTGGGAAACTGAGAAATTACTGGTGTAGTGCTGTGACCCAATGCCAACCATCACAGATGAACTTTTGAATCAGACGAATGCAGCATGGATAGCTATACCACAGGACATGCCATTTGTGGCTCATACATGTTGATGCCATCATGCATGGAACAAGTTCATCAGAGCCTGCGGTGGACCCTGTGCTACTAGGCAACAAGACACATGCTGAACCGAGGTGTCTGAAATGCGAATCATTTCTTCAGACATACTTTTAATGACTTTTAATGTACATGTCCTGTGAATATGAGCACCCTATCTCTAGTTGTTCAAGGCATTCTGTTTCTTCTGAACATCAATGTACAAGTTACTTAGGAATGAAATATACAGGAAGTACAGGGAAGTTAAAGTGAAATAGCTGCATTTTCATGCAGAAGAAAAAAAAAGAAAAAAAGATTGTTGCAAGGACTGACTCAGCATATAGAAGAGACAAACCAACCTTCGGTGAAATTAAAAACAAGGGTGAAAATATTAAGAGCATAGGGGATATGTAACATTCCATCAGAATTTCTAAAATCATTGGGGGAAGTGGCAACAAAACAGCTGTTCATGTTGACATGTAAACTTATGAGTCTGGAGATGTACAATATGAGTTTCAGAAAAAGATAGCAAGAGTGACAGTGCAAGAACTAGTGTGCAATCAGCTTACCATCTTGTACATCCAAGTTGCTGATACAAATAATACACTGAGGATGTGTTAGATGCTGATCAGTTTGGATTCAGGAAAGGCAAAGGCATCAGAGATGCAATTCTGACTTTGCTGTTGATAATTGAAGCAAGACTAAAAAAAATTAAGACACGTTCGTAGGATCTGTCAAATTGGAAAAAGTGTTTGGCAATGTCAAATGGTGCAAGATATTCAAGATTCTGAGAAAAAGAGAGGTAATCTATAGGGAAAAATGGGTAATATATAATATGTACAAGAGCCAGGAGGAAACAATAAAACTGGAAGACCAAGAACGAAGTGCTCAGATTCAAAAGGGTGTAAGACAGGGATGTAGACTTTCACTCCTACTGTTCAATCTATACACCAAAGAAGCAATGACAAAAATAAAAGAAAGGTTCAAGAGTGGAATTAAAATTCAAAGTGAAAGGATATCAATGATAAGATTTGCTGTGACACTGCTATTGTCACTGAAAGTGAAGAAGAATTACGGGATTTGCTCAATGGAATGAACAGTCTATTGACTACAGAATATGGATTGAGAGTACATCAAAGAAAGATGAAATAATGAGAAGTATCAGAAATGTGAACATCAGGATTGGTGATCACAAAGTAGATGAAGTTGAGAAATTCTGATACATATGCAGCAACACCACCCATGATGGAAGGAGCAAGAAGGACATAAAAAACAGACTAACAATGGCAAAAAGGGCATTCTTGGCCAAGAGAAGTCTACTAGTATCAAACATAGGCCTTAATTTGAGGAAGAAATTCCTGGGAACATACGTTTGGAGCACAGTATTGTACAGTAGTGAAACAAGGACTGTGGAAAAACTGGAAAGGAAGAGAAGTGATGCTACAGATGAATGTTGAAAATAAGGTGGACTGATGTGGTGAGGAATGAAGAGGTTCTCCTGATACTTGGCAAGAAAAGGGCTGTATGGAAAACACTGGCAAGAGGAAGGGACAGGATGGTAAGACATCTGTTAAGACATCACAGAATAACTTCCACAGAACTAGAGAGAACCGTAGAGGGTAAAAACTGTAGAGAAGATAGATATTGGAGTATCTATCCAGCAAATAACTGAGGACAGAGGTTGCAGGTACTACTCTGAGGTGGAAAAGGTGGCACAGAGAGGAGTTCATGGCAGGCTGCATCAGACCAGTCACAAGACTGAAAAAAAAAAAATTACTGTATACTAGGATGAAAAGAGACAACTACATTTTGTGATGCTTTCCTGCTGAGATGTGTATCTTAGAGTTCTGTAAAGAATAGGCACACATTTGTTCGTATAAGAGCATATGGCTATACTTCTCATTGTGTAAACAGTAATGTAAAATATTTAGCTGTAAGTAATATTTCTTTACGTATTTTTTCCAGTACTTTCAGCACAAATAAAATGAAAGATTAGCACAAGAAAGGCACATCCCCATTAACAATTATTTGCAGGTTCATAACATGTCATATTGCCATATGGTAAGTATGGAAAACTGTTTTGGTATCAAAAATATTCAAAGCCATGTGAATAGAAACATCAACCAAACCATGTAAGTGGGATCTGAATCATTACATTTGTCCTGGCACGTTAAGTTGTAAGTAAGAGTTCTGCTCAGATTTGAGCATGTTTTTTGTTCTATCTCTATGGTTTGCCAATTTTCGTGTGTGGTATTAACTTGATCCACAAAAACAGGTTATTTTTGTCCTACGAACAGATCATAATTTCCAAGTCTACATACATGTTGGTTCAGTGAGAATGCTAAGGCTTTAAGAAATCAGGCCAGGGTCTTAAAAGAAAACTATTTTACTGACTGTAAACTTATTTCCCTAATGGAAAATGAATATAAATACTACAAAATGATGCATACAATTACATCTATAAACGCTTCTACCTGTGTTTTGCTTTACTAGAAACAACCGAGGTCTGTGGAGATAACATGAAAGCACATACTGTAAATAATATGTAATGATGAACTGTGATACAGAGAATTCAGTTTCTGAGAGGTTATTGTTTTAGTGAATACACAACTAAGATATGGGACACTGATGAACACACATGGTGAAAGGTTAAGGCACAGTCAAACAACTGTTGTATTAGGACAAGTTGAAATGGACCACAAAAACTAAAATGTCAATGAAAGCTCTATGAAGAACCTCACACTTACCTGAGATGAACTTAGCTATGTGCTGTCCACTTGTGGCATAGTGCTAGATGATGAAGTTTTCTTCGTGTGATGCACAACTGGCACAGTGGCCCAGGGGCATGACTAACCATTCTGTGTGCCATGTGCCTAACTTGATGGTCTTGAGATACTGGGCACACTGTCATTATTGATTTAAATTGTATATTCAAAACACTGTAAAATTGCCCTGCAGGGGCATTTACACAGTACATGTTGCAGACATTAGTTACAAGATTGATTGTGGCTATGAACTCATTCATTATGAACTTTGGTAAATTAAATCACCACATACTAAACACGAAGTGATGCTTTGTAGATGTTGTAGATGATGTTTAAAAAAGATTCCTACATATGATGACACAGACATATTTAATGTATTTTATACATCACATCTCTGAAATTGAATCCCTTTCTTTCCAGCACCTGGAGGAGTGTTCCAGACACTGCCTCCATAACTAACCTTCTAACATCCTACTGCTGCCTTAGGCCAACACTATCCAACCCCTATTGTACCCACAGTGTTCCTCGTCGTCCACCCCTCATAGCCACTAAGCCCTGCCTAGCTGACCTTCTCAACTTACCACATCCCCAAAAACACCATACCAACTCTCCACCAAATCCAGAACCTAAACATTCCTGTAACACTGTTGTTAGTCTTTCTACCAAAACCCTTGCCTCCACAGAAGTTTCAGTCCTATCCAAAGGTCTTATCTTTAGCCCTACAAGCAAATTTAGCCATGCTGGAATGTCAAAGACCTACTCGCCTTCTCCCAATCCTTGCAATGGAAGTACTTCTTTGCCACCAATCCCTCCAACCAAAACCACCCTAATTACAACACTGAGCCCTGCCTTTTCCAGTTCATATTACCATCCAACCATGATCTTCCCCCCCCTTTCCCATCTTCCAGGAATTCCTTACCTCAAACTTAACCTCACCATCCTTCCCTGGGTCCCTTCTCAGAACACCCACCTTTCAGTAGAAGAAAGAACAGCCATACATAACCTCAAAACAAATCCTCACCTAATCATCATACCTGCAGACAAAGGTTCCACTACTGTTCTTATGGATCTCAGTGACTACCTTGCAGAAGGCCTCCACCAATCATCTGACTCTCCAACCTATAAACTCTGCCCGAATGATCCCATCCCAGAAGTCCAACACAAACTCCAATCCCTACTTAAAGCCTTAGGGTCTTCGCAGGACACCTCCGCTGAAGCAATGTCCCTCCTCACCCTTACAACTCCCTGCACACCCACATTCTACATGCTCCCAAAAATTCAGAAACCCAACAAAACTGGATGCCCCATTGTGGCTGGTTACTGTGCCCCACTGAAAGAATTTCGGCCCTTATTGACCAACGTCTCCAACCAATTGCCCATAATCTAGCCTCCCATGTCAAAGACACTGACCACTTCCTTCAGCGATTCTCCATCATCCCCACCCCTTTACCTCTTGGATCCCTACTCATCACTGTTGATGCCATCTCCCTATACATCAACATCCCACATGCCCATGGACTTACTGCTGTTGAACACTACCTTCCCCAATGTCCTTCAGACTACAAACCCACTACCTTATTCTTCATACACCTTACTAACTTTATCCTAATCCACAACTACTTCTCATCTGAAGGGAAGGTATATAAACAAATCCACAGCACAGCCATGGGCACCTGCATGGCACTCTCCTATGCCAAAATTTTTAGGGCCATCTACAGGAGGCATTCCTAGCCTCCCAAAACACCAAACTCCTAGTCTGGTTCAGGTTCATTGATGATATCTCCATGATCTGAACTCAGGATCAAGACATCCTATATTCATTCCTTCATAACCTCAACACCTTCTCTCCCATTCGCTTCACATGGTGCTCCTCAACCCAGCATGTCACCTTCCTAGACGTTGACCTCCTCCTCTCTGATGGCTGCATCCATACCTCTGTCCACATTAAACCCACCAACCGCCAACAGCACCTGCATTTTGACAGGTGTCATCCCTTTCAAATGAAAAAAACCCTCTCATACACCATGGCCACTCAGAGATGGCATGTCCGCAGTGACAAAAACTCCATTGCCCTGTATACTGAGGGTCTCACCAAGGCCTTTACAGAGAGGCACAAACCTCCAGACATAGTCTGCAAACAGATCTCCCATGCAATCTCCTCTTACACCACCAAACCTGTCACCACCCCCAAGAACCAGCCACAAAATGGTGTCCCCTTCATCACCCAGTACCATCACAGACTGAAACAACTGAACCACATCCTTCGCCAGGGCATTGATTACCTGTCATCATGCCCTGAAATGAAGCACATCCAACCTGAGGTACTTCCCACCCCTCCTAAAGTAGTGTTCCATTGCCTACCCAACCTCCACAACATCCTAGTCCATCTCTATGCCATTCCCAATCCCATCCCCTTGCCACAAGAATCATATCCTTGTGGAAGACACAGGTGCAAAACCTGCCCAATCTACCCATCCAGCACTTTCTATTCCAGTCCTGTCACAGGTTTATCCTATCCCCTCAGGGGCCACACCTGTAAAAGCACCCATGTCATTTACCGGCTCTGCTGCAATCACTGCACAGCTTTTTGTATTGGTATGACTACCAGTCAGGATGAACGGCCACTGCCAAACTGTGGCCAAGAGCAAAGTTAGACCAACCTGTGGCACAACATGCAGCTGAATGCAACACACTTGATTTCAATGGCTGCTTCACTACCCAAGCCATTTGGACCCTTCCCTCCACCACCAGGTTTTTTGAACTGCGCAGATGGGAGTTATCCTTACAACATGTTCTTCACTCCCGTAATTATTCCAGCCTCAACCTATAGTAACATACCATCACCACACACTCCACACAACAGTTTCCACTCCCTCTGTACTATGATTTCCTTCCCATTCACATCTCCTACACTGTTTATTTGCAGCCCTCTACTAACACACCCACCTGTCTTACCTTGCTCCTCTCCATTTTTGCTCCTGTTTTCTCCCCATCTCCCTGCCTCACAACCTCCTGACGCTGTGCTTGTTGGCATTCTAGTCCCTGCACACTACACCAGGCTGCATTCATCTCTCTCCCCACCCATACACCATCCCTTCCCCTTCCCCAACCCCTCTAGATTGCTGCTTGCATCCCACGTGGGTGCATTCTGGCTCGAGATGCTGGAGTTGGCAGTCATCTGTGCGTGAGGTGTGACAGCTTGTGTGTGTGAATGGTATGTCTCTCTCTTTTAGTAATAAAGGCTGTGGCCGAAAGCTATATGTAGGTGTCTTTTAACTGTGCTTGTCTGCAACTTGTTTTGTCTTCTTTACAGTAAATAGCAATCTTTCTTTTTCTATATTATTAATTTATCCTTATTCATTTCTATTTGTGTAAAAATTTTCCTTTTATGTTAACAAAATATTTTCTTTCAGTACAACTGATGTAGGTCATACATTATGTCGTAGTAATTCTGATGATGAAGGACTACCTGAAGCATCATATGGTACAACACAAATTACAATGATGAGGCCTCCTTCGTATCCAGCTGTCAACATTTGTCCAGAACCCAGTTACTGAGATGGGTCCCCAAGATGACTGACAACATCACCTACACCATATATTTGGTTCTATCATAACTTGTCATCACCAGCAAAACTGTGCAAATACCACCACTGTCAGTACTTCCTGATTTCTGACACTTACTGTTCTGAAACACAAACTGTAACCATTATTTCACAGCATTTATCCTATGTACTGTACGATGTTCATGTGATAGTGTCTGTGAGAAACAATACAAAAGAAAAAAATGAGGGCATTAACTAAAGTTTATATATTCTGTTGTACCAGTGAAAAGAGTGTAACGGATGAGGGAAGTTAAGATCGCATTTGGTTATCCTGGATCAGAGAAACCATTTGGGACTTACTGGGAAAGAATATTATGAAGACTGGTATTGGGCAACATGTAGCTCACATTAGATATTTGGCTCACAATTGTTGTAGAACTTGAATCACACATGTCAGCTTTAACACCCTGCAGTAGCTTGACAATATTATATATGTCAGTTACCAATGATCAGACAGCCTCATTGACCAGACTTTGGCTAGTAACTGCAAATAATAAATAACATAAAGTGCAACTGGTTGTATTAAGTAAAATAAATGATATCAGGTGATGCCACAGTTAAATGATGTAGTCAACAAAGAATATTTCAAACAAAATGACAGCTTAATGCATTCAGTAGCTTTTTGAAATAATTAAAGGTGGTGGTCCTACATAAATTATTTAAATGATTAATAATAAAATAAATCACACAGTGAAGTTTGCTATAGTGCTTTAATATGAAAATGTATCGTATTCTCCAATATGCTAGTGCACAGGTGGTTGTATAGGATCTAAGATGAAACACTAGTGCTCAGCCTGGTACACCAGACTGAAGAGGGAATGCCAAAGAATGTTTCTAATGCAAGCAGACTGGGTTGAGAACACCTGTAACCACAGTGGAGTTAAAACGGAATGCCAGCCCACACTTGCTCCGGACTAAAGACCTAAGGATGCTGCTAGCAGGAGCTGACTGCAAACAGAATGCCTGAAATTGATGATGGAGGGGGAAGAGCATAGGTATAAATACTCGACCGGTTCCACTTGACCAGCAGTCTTAGGTAGTACCTGGCAAAGATAATGAGTCACGTTGCTGAAATATCATGCAAGAACAATGCTGATATCCAGCAGAATATGTGACACCTTAAAATGCCAAAAGAGTGCAGGGAAAGACTGAAGAATTACATTTCCCCCCCCCCCCCCCCCGCCCCCCCATACTAACTGTTCATAGGGCTCAACCCAGCAACACAATTCAACTGCTGAATTTTGAATAAGTCCCACATGACATGGATATTTTCAAGAGTCCGAACAATTGTAAAAGTGTCTAGTGTGACTGCATGCTGCCCAAGTTAAACCATCATTTGGAAACTGTTTTTATGAATCCCTGAATATAACCAAATCTTCCCTCATTTAATATCAACTCTCTTTTTCTATGCCATCCCACTGGCTCCAACTGGTCTCCAGACACCTCACCAGTGCTGCTCAGCATATATGTCCATGCCAATGGTCTGCAGTCTGTCTCCCTTCCAACTTACAGTCTTTCTTAAATCTGATGCTTAATAAAATGGAATGCTTAATAAAACTAAATGCTGAATAAATGGACCACCACATTTTGCCTTACACTATTACAATGAAAGCATTTGCAGTTATAAAAAGTTCAGTTCTTTCTGGTTTTAGAGATACCAAATGACGTAAATTACATTCAATAATTTCCTACAAAATTATTAAAGTGCTTCCACACAGTGTGGTATTTAAAAAACTATTAACAACTAGAGTACGTGGATGAGTGATGATGTAAGTATCGTGCCGGATTCACTGATTGTGTTCATGAGGGAGGCATGGTGATCTAACCCCGGTATGCACTAAATCTATATTATAACTTAATACTAGATTGATTCTGGCTGTGTAGAAGTCACAACAAAAAGCTAGACTGCAATGCTATAGTCCGATACAATGTCTGTCATGATCAAACATAGTGCCTACTTCTGGTTATACTTTATATAAATTCTCAACTGATTTGACTACATTCAAAAGCTTGCTTCTGTCTTATTAAGGCGGGTCCACATTGAGCGCGCCGCGCCGTGCTGCACCGTGCTGCTGCACCCCGCGCACAGCTGTAGCAGAGAGGAGAGCGCCGTCTGCGCCCCGCCGCGCTGCTCTGAGGCACGCACTGTGCTCCAGTTGGAGTGCACAAATGGTCTGAAGATGGAGCAAGCCGAAGCCCCGTCTAAACTGAGCGCGCGCAAATGCGCCACTTCCTTTGATGTACCGACAACAGCCGGAAATCTATGCAGCGTGGCACGACGCGGCGCAGCGTGGTTTGCTGTACACACAGAGCGCGCAGAGCCACGCACAGCCGTTTTGCGCAGTGCGGCGCGCTCAGTGTGGACCCGTCTTTAGAGTTATCACAGATATCAGTATTTCAATAGAAGCAGTCATGATTTTGGTGTACTAAGATTAGTTCTACAATGAGTGGTTGAACTGCTATTGAGTCTTACTATGTGGGTATTACTTCACTTTTAAAAATAACAGAAGTCTCAGTTCTTAGTGCTGGTCAAACATCCTGTCCACCACAATTCCATTAATGAGCATGGAATTGCCTGCCTTGTGCTGACCAGTCCTTTGTATAAACTCGCTACCTGCCACCATAGGAGGAATTCCCCGGTGCCGCTCAAGCTGGTAGCTGGATCACCACCACCG
The DNA here is from genome assembly GCF_021461385.2 of Schistocerca piceifrons. Lineage (NCBI taxonomy): Eukaryota > Metazoa > Arthropoda > Insecta > Orthoptera > Acrididae > Schistocerca > Schistocerca piceifrons. Next base: position 89,635,332 of record NC_060141.1, read on the forward strand.
TGGCCTGACAGTGTCTTTATGGTTTCAAGATTTTAAGATCTTAATTTAGTTAGCTAGGTCTTCTCCAGTATATATATTAATTACATCAACTGAAAGTTTTCCTGGAGAATTTAAGCTGTGTTAACATGGACTATAAATGCACACTAAATGATAAGTTTATTGAACACTGTCCTTTGATAAACTAATTTATCAATAACCTTACCAAATCCATTGAGTGCCAACATCATGAAAGAAATTTAAATTTTTCACAAAATTAACCTTTGTCATCATAGTAAGCAACAAATACAAGAAGAATTTAGCAAAAAGTAAACAATCGATTATTTTGAAGAGGTGGTTGCACTTTGGCATATAAATGTATAGTTTTATCCAAAAATTGGTCTTTATTATCATAGTAAGCAACAAATATGAAGTTGGCAAATGGTAAACAATCAGTTGTTTTAAGGAGGCGGTTTCACTTTGGAACCACTGGAACATACAGTCTTCAACCAACCATATTTCACTTGATATACTTGAATGAAAATTCACATTTTTTAGACAAAATCTGACATCTTGAAACTTCTATGAGCTCATAATGCCTAAAACAAATTATAATCCTGAATGTTGTTGTTGTTGTGGTCTTCAGTCCTGAGACTGGTTTGATGCAGCTCTCCATGCTACTCTATCCTGTGCAAGCTTTTTCATCTCCCAGTACCTACTGCAACCTACATCCTTCTGAATAATCAAAAATTGGCGTAATATTTAATATATTTTGTGGTGGTGGTTAGTGTTTAACGTCCCGTCGACAACGAGGTCATTAGAGACGGAGTGCAAGCTCGGATTAGGGAAGGACTGGGAAGGAAATCGGCCATGCCCTTTCAAAGGAACCATCCCGGCATTTGCCTGAAACGATTTAGGGAAATCACGGAAAACCTAAATCAGGATGGCTGGAGACGGGATTGAACCGTCATCCTCCCGAATGCAAGTCCAGTGTGCTAACCACTGCGCCACCTTGCTCGGTTAATATAATTTGTGTCAGCTACATACTGTCCCAGTGGTTTCATTTCCAAAATACTGATAAAAGCAGCAGTACAAACTCAAATATACGTTACAATAAGTTACAATATTATGAAAGGGATAGTTGCCACTCATCATATAGTGAAAATGCTGGGTCACAGACAGGCACAACAAAAGGACTGTCAGAAAATGAGCTTTTGTCCAACAAAGCTTTCCTCAGATATAGAAAGCACTCATGTGGCCGCAACTCACACACACATGACCACAGTGTCTGGCTGCTGAGGCCACTCTCAGATATATCAATAAGTTAGGTATACAGAACCAACAAAGTAGGAAAAGATAGATTGCTAAGCAGCAGAACATAACATGCTTGATTCAGTGGCTGCTTCACTACCAAAACCACCTGAATCGTCCCTTCCATCACCAGCTTTTCTGAACTGCATAGATGGGGTTATCCTTACAACAGGGTCCCCACTCCTGGAAGTATCCCAGCCTCAACTTACAGAAACATACTGCCCCCACACCCTCACCCAACAGTTTCCACTCCATTCTGTCCTACCACCTCCTCCACATTCTCATCTCCCACTCTCTTCATTTGCCATCCTCTGCCAATTCACCCACCCATCTTTCCCCACTCCTCTCCTTTTTCACTCCATTTTTCCCCCTCCCTGCCCCACAACCTCCTGATGCTACACCTGTTGGAATTCAAGTCCATGCATATGCTGCCGGATAGTGCTCCTCTCTTCCCCACCCATACACTGCTACCACTTCCCCTTCCCCATCCTCTTCCCCTCCACCTCCGCCTCACCCTCCTTCCTCCAGATTGCTGCTTGCATCCCACACGATAGCTGCATTCTTGGCCGAACTGCCGGAGTTGGTGGTCATGTGTGCATGAGGTGTGCTTGCTTTTTGTGTGTGTGTGTGTGGGGGGGGTCTCTTTTTGTAATGAAGGCTGTCGCTGAGGCTGAAAGCTTATGTGTAAATGTCTTAATTGTGTCTGTTACAACTTTGCATGTTGTCTTTACAGTAAGTAGCAATCAATCTTTTCCTGCATTGTTGATATTTTAACCTGGAGTTCCCATTGTTTAATATGTTAGATATACTTACCTTCACTGTCAATGAGATCCTCAATATGTGGGGGGAAAAAAAGAAATGCATGTCAGAATCTCCTACAATCACTGCACCAACTGTTGTTAGAAGGACAATGTATCCTGGTGTGCCATTAGGAGTCTCTGTCTCGCAGTGGCATCACTGGTCTGATGCAAAGGGAACTGGTACTTTGAAAAAAAGTGGCTTCAGGCAGAAATCACTGGGGCTCATAGGGTTAAGAGAATTAATAACAGTAACATAGTCAGTATTGTTTTCACTGGTAAATGCTGCATTACATTTCTAACATTGTATGTGAAGTGTTAACGTCTGAAAGCCTTGTTGTAGCTAATATTTTTCTGGGAAACTTTAAGCAGTCTATTACCAGATGTCTTACCTAAGTGTCATGATAACAATAAATCAGTCCTTTCATATAAATCGATTGTAACTGTTTACCATGAATCATACTTTATTTAAAACAAACCAATTATTTAGCAAATATAATGTAACTGAATAGATAAAAAATATCTACTCACCAAGGAGCGGCAGGAGAATACACACACAAACAGGATTAATTTATGCATGCTTTCAGAGCCAGTGGCTCCTTCTTCCAGCAGAAGAGTTAAAGGGAAAGGAAGAGGGCTGAAGGAAAAGGACTGGAAAGGTTTAGGAAAGGGGGTACAGTTTGGAAAAATCACCCAGAGCTCTGGGTGAGGGGAGACTTACCAGACGGGATGAGAAGGAAAGTCTTTCCTTCCCATCACATCCGGTAAGTTTTCCCTGACCAGGGGTTCTGGGTAACTTTTACAAACTGTACCCCTTTTCCTAAGCCATTCCAGTCCTTTTACTTCATCCTTCTTCCTTCCCATTCAACTCTTCTGCCAGAAGAAAGAGCCACTGGCTCTAAAGACTTGGATAAGTTAAACCATTTTGTGTGTGTTTTCTCCTGCTGCCACTTATTGAGTAGATTGTCAATAATTGATTATTTTCAAAATGATTTAGCAAAGCTATTTTATCTATTCCATCAACTGCAACTATGTAATCACAATATTGTTACTCTACACTGAGGCAACAAAAGTCACGAGATAGCGATATGCACATATAAAGATGACAGTAATATTGAACGAAAGCGCTGGCAGGTCGATAGACACACAAACAAACACAAACATACACACAAAATTCAAGCTTTCGCAACAAACTGTTGCCTCATCAGGAAAGATTTCCCTCTTTCCTGATGAGGCAACAGTTTGTTGCGAAAGCTTGAATTTTGTGTGTATGTTTGTGTTTGTTTGTGTGTCTATCGACCTGCCAGCGCTTTCGTTCGGTAACTCACCTCATCTTTGATTTTATATATGACAGTAATATTGCATACACAAGCTACAAAAGGGCAGTGCATTCATGGAGCTGTCATTTGTCGCCAAGTGATTCATGTTAGAAGATTTCTGATGTAATTAAGGCTGCACAACAGGAGTTAACAGATTTTGAATGCAAAAAGGTAGTTGGAGCTAGACGCATGGTACATTCTGCTTCAGAAATCATCATGGAATTCAGTATTCTGGGACCCACATTGTCAAGAGAGTGTTGAGAATTCCAAATTTCAGGCATTACCTCTCAACATGGACAACACAGTGACCAATGGCATTCACTTAATGTCCAAAAGCAGTGGTGTTTGTGTAGGGTTATCAGTGCTCGCGGACATGCAACATTGCATGAAATAAGTGCAGAAATGAATGTGGGATGTATGACGAACATATGCATTAGGACAGTGCAGTGAAATTTGGCATTAATGGGCTATGGCAGTAAATGAATGATGTGAGTGCCTTCGCTAACAGCACAACATTACCTGTAGTGCCTCTCCTGGGCTCGTGACCATATCAGTTGGACCCTATATGACTGGAAAACTGTGGCCTGGTCAGATGGGTCCCAATTTCTGTTGGTAAGAGCTGATGGTAGGATCTGTGTGTGGCACAGACCCCACAAAGCCATGGACCCAAGTTGTCAACAAGGCACTGTGCAAGCTGGTGTTGGCTCCATAATGGCGAGGACTGTGTTTACAGGAGATAGACCAGATCTCTGGTCATACTGAATGGATCATTGATTGGAAATAGTTATATTCAGCTACTGGGAGACCATTTGCTGCCATTTATGGCTTTCACATTCCAAACAATGATGAAATTTTCACAGATGACAATGTGCTATATCACCTGGCACACTTGTTCACAGCTGATTTGAAGAACATTCTGGACAATTCGAGTGATTGATTTAGCCACCCATCAAACATTCATGGGGCATAATGGAGAGGTCAGATGGTGCACAAAATCCTGCACTGGCAATACTTTCGCAATTACGGATGGCTATAGAGGCAACATGGCTCAATACTTCAACAGGGGACATCCAACTACTCCTTGAGTCCATGCCACATTGAGTTGTTACACTATGCCACACAAAAGGAGGTCCAACAAGGTATTAGGAGGTACCCCAAGAGTTTTGTCACCTCAGTCTATGCCAAATATTGAGTCCCTACAGGTTGAAACGTTGAATGGTGCCTCCAACATGTGACAGACATTATCTCTGCCATTCATTCAAGGCGACACTGTAAGAAATCATTATCTTTGGAACTTTTGTCCTTCTGTTTATAAAATGCAAATATGATGAGCAGCTCACTCCTGTCCTTCCTCTTAGAGCTTCCCGACACTAAGGTTTTTTTATTGATTATTGTTACTGTAATGACCAATAAAATAATTAATGAATGCTTAAAGTATGCATGACACTTTATTCAAAATAGTGTAATCAGTGCCATGTTCCACTAATCCCAAAATCATTCATGTATTTTCAGCTGGTTTATTATTTGGTTTGGTGACGCAATGATCGCGAGCCATCAGCATGCTACCATCTATGCATTTTCATTTCTAAAATCCAAGCTTGCAATCTAATATTCTTTACAAATAAATCCATTACACTGAAACTAAACATTAACAAGGTCTTGTGTCACCAAACTTTTCTGTTCTCTGGGTCTGATGAATCATTTGCGCCAAATACAGGTATTTAACCAATTGAAGGGATTAGATGAAGCATAAGAATTTTTTTCCACACATTTATCCTACAGGTTACGTTTATTTCATGATCTTATTATTCTCTTGCTGTCATAAAGATGATGTGGCCTTTTTTAGCGAACATCTACTTCTCACTCTAAAAACATTTAAAAAATCCACACCAGGGAAAAAAAAAAAAAAAAAGGTCAATACTACAATATATAGGACTGAACTAAATGATAACATTATTGTAAACACAGCACAAATATAAGACTGTTTAAATAAATTCCTCATAAATATAGAGAACACTGTAACTAAGTAAATACCTTTAGGATTCATGAGGAAGCTGATTATCTTCTAGTTCTAAAGGTGTTGTGATGTCGATAAGGAAGATGTCATACAATCATTAAGAAACAAAAATTCTGCTGTGTGGGATGGGGCAGTCCATAAGGTGATGAAAGCAGTGTATCACGTAACAGCACCTTCATCAGCTCCAGTAACAATTAATCAATCTTTTGAACAGGAGTTTTTTCCTGACATGTTGAAGTATGGAGAAGTAAGACCTCTGTTCGAGAAAGGGTCAAGAGAAGATAGAGAAAACTATCATCCTGTTTCCAATCTCCCAATCCTACCAAAAGTGCTGGAGAAAATGAGATGTGCTCTATCCATGAGTTGCTGGATACTGGTGCACACTTTAGAGAAGACATGAAAAAGAAGATGATGCAAGAAAGGAAGACTGTCTGCGGTCAGGACTCAGACCCACACTGGAGTCAAGCAACAGGGCAGATAAATGGCAGACTTGACAACAAGAGCAAGGCAATAGCAATCTAGGCTACAATGAAGTGTGACAAACTTTTGACACAATGCTGTCAACAGATCAAGTACGAGCCACAATCCAAATCAAGACCAGAGAGGAAAACCAATATCAAGCGAAGTTACCAGCAAGTAGCCAGTAGTACAGTGGAGATAGTAATGAACACTATCAGATGAAGTACACAACTGACTGAGAGGTTAAGGTGCGGTGGTATTTATGCCAGCAGCGAGGGAGACTATTGGCAGGTGTACTCACAGGGTGAGACGGTGGTACACTCACTAAGCAAGTGCAGCACTGCAGTGACACTGCCCTCTATCAGCCATCGAGATCAATTTGTTCCGGTGGGCATTCAACTTCTGTGTGGCCCGATACCAGAAGATGCAACCCAGATTCAATATCTTATTGTGAGACATTGTATTATCATAAGTAACCGATTTGGATTCCATACAGTAAAAACCACTGGGTGCAGCATAGAACTTCAATGAAAAGATAAGCAAAGAATATCAGAAGAGTAACGTTGCATGTTTCTTCTGCAACTTACAAGAACCTTTGAGTAAACTTTGCCTTTCTCATCTACAAATTAGATACAAGTGGGATTACAGGGAATGCCTCAAGGCTCCATTTTAGAACCAATGCTTTTCCTATAAATTTCAAATGACTTACCAATATAAATTCCCATCAGTTCTGTTTGCAGATGATACTTTTGTTTTAATGGAAACTTATAATGAATAAAAGGTTCTGAGTTTTAGTTTGAGCGCGCAAACTGGTTCCAGTTAAGTGTGCAGATGCTGCATCACAAGTACCCAATTCAAAATGTTTGGAGCTTAAAATACAGCATAAAAACCAACTTACAGAAGACGCTGATAGTGTCAAATATCTTGGATTAAATGTGGACAATAACTTAAGCTGGAATACTGCTGTTGTCTTCCTATTAAGTAAATCACACATTTTTGCTTTTGCAATGCAAAATCTAGTGATTACTATTGACATTAGTACACAAACAATAGCATATCATAAATAAATTGAATCTCTCATCATGCAATAAGTACAGTACGGTTTCTGGGACAGTTCAACTAGCGCATCTCTGATATTGAAAAAGAAAACTGTCACATGCATATGTATTTTATTTTACACATTAGTCTGTAGGACCAAACTGAGGAACAAAGCCCCATGGCCATGGAATGTGTCAGTACATGAAATTACAACAGAGTAATGACAGATAAAATAAAATGTTTGTAATTCCTAACAAAGTGTCAGGCTATCAGTTTATGTAAATGCAATCAACAATGTAACACAGCAATCAGTTTGATTTTTCAAGGGACTCCTCAACAGAATTCTAGGAGTAACCAATGAGGAAACTCTTCAGTTTAGAACTGAAGGCACATTGATTACTGGTAAGATTTTTGAATTCTTGTGGTACCTTATTGATAGTGGATGGAGCAGAACATGTCTTTCTGCACAAGAGTCATGGAAATGCAGACTGGATTTCAGCCAAGTACTAACAGAGTTAATGCTGCTAATTCTTGGGAATAAACTGATTATGTTGACATGTGCCCATATGGCCACTCCGAAAATTTTGAAACTTATAAATGTTCTAATCGAAGGTGCAGAGTCACCGTAATGTTTATGAAGCTTCTCTTTAGTCTCCTGAGGCGATTTGCCTTTCATAAAGTAATATTTAATCACCACACGAAATTCTTTTTCGTCCATTTTCTGACAATCACACGAATGCCAAACACAAAGAAATAGACCAGTATGGCTGAAACTTGGTGTGCATTCTTTCCAAAGATGCTACTAACTAAACATGACCTCGATACGTGCCAGTGGTGCCATCTCTCGGACTTTGCACGGACTTTTCAAACGCCCCTGTACAACCAGAGAAAGGCAACATTGAGTTTTACATGGAATCTTAATCACACATTTCTGGCAATTCCTCAAATTGTTGAGAGATGAAGAGTATATTAAAACAAAGACTTTAAAATATGTTTTTTTCAAAGTAAATAAAATTCACCGACAGCCATATACTTTAAGATATTTTATTTTGTTCTGAAAGCAACCAGTTTTGGCATTTCATTTTGCCATCTTCAGGCCTCATACGCTTCTATCCAAATAAAGAAACTTTGTATGAAGCAAATGTATAATGATTGGAATTCATGATATCCAGTGATTTATGGCATTATACGACAAGTTTGTTTATTTGGATAGAAGTGTATGGGGCCTGAAGGTGGCAAAATGAAATGCCGAAACTGGCTGCTTTCAGAATAAAGTAAAATATATGAAAGTATCTGGCTGTTGGTGAATTTTATTGACATTGAAAATTACTTAGCAGCCGATGTCCCCTGGCCCTGATGGACCAACAGAGATTGAAAAACTTGTGCACAGGCCAAGATTCAAACCCATGACCTCTCAGTTTCCAGGTAAGCACCTCACCACAAGACTACTAACCCCGATATGGCAATTCACAATCTTAGACTAATTTTTACTTTTGTGATAAACCTCAGGCCTATTTTCATTTGTTAATTACAGAACAAATTCAGCCATTCGAGACTGGCCAAAACTTTTTTAAAAGAAAGTGGACAAGAATATTTGTAGAAGAAAAAGTAATTCTAGCTTTAAAAAATAGTAAAATAGTAACCAAGGAATCTTACAGAATATCCTCTTAGAGGGAAGATAGTCTAAAAATGTAGAACAATTTAATACTGATGTTTGCAGTTCACTTTCCTTGTCTAAAATTAGCTTTTCATGAAGACATGAGTTTATTCTCTTCCTGGCTTTCCCTTCATTTTAAAAAAATTCTCTCAGCATGTCACATGTTACCAGAATGACACCATTCCAAAATGTTGGATTGGAAGAGGAGAGCAGAAGATTAAACTTCATCGCCAGTGGCCTTCCTGGTCTCCAGACCTCACACCTTGTGACTTATCTATGGCGTTATGTAAAAGACCACTTTTTTATGGCAAGTGGTGGTACAAAATAATATTCTAAAGAACATAAAAAAAACCTTTACAGAAATTAGAGCCTGAGAACTTACCCAGGATGACAGGTGGGTACATGATATTGCCCAATAAGAAGCTGACATAGCTATAATGTATGCACATAGAGCGCACAGAGGAAAGAATTTCCCCCTGAAACTTCTGTAGTCTTAAGTGTGTGGCCAGGCATTTTTTCTCACACTATGGGAAGAAATAAGTTCATAGAAGTCACGTGATTTTTTTCAGATTTTATGACAAGCACACTGTGCCAAAAGTCAACACCGATGGCTTTGCAGCTGCTACCTCAGTCTGGAATTCATTTGTAGCTAACAGTATCCAGAACTGTAGACGAGCAGCTCTATCCATGTAGAGCTTGTTGCCACTATATATGATACACGAGTAATAAACCAGACAAATTTGGTTTGAAGTTCTGGCCTGTAGCAGATGCCAGTAGTAAATGTATGGTGAATGATTTCCTTTCTTGGATAAACAAAGTGAAAGATCCACTAATATACCTGTTGCAGAGCATGTTGTTACACGTCTCGTGCAACCTTACACTTTGAAAGGAAGAAATTTAACATGCAACAATTTCTTCATAGCTAAACATCTTGCAGAGCAGCTGAAACAGGAGAACACAACCATGAGGTGTGCAGCTACAATGAAGAAAATCCGATGAGAAGCTCCTTCAACAGTGAAGGCAAATCTTTATACAATCTTATACGATACTATAACGTTCATTCGACTGAAACATGGTCAGGGCGTCTACCTTTGTCTTACCCCTAAGGTGGCACCACGTAACTGCGGGTATGTTGGCACCATCTATTGGTACAGAGACTGACGCGTGCGCACCGTTTGATGTTTCATAGCACCAGTGTGGTTTCATGCCGAAGAGAAGGTGGTCACCCAAGTTATCGTCCACTGCTGAACACGGAGGCGAGTAAGCAGGAACAATGAGGAGTGGTTCGATGTTTGGCAGCGGAGGGAATTGGAGGCTGTGAAATATATCAACGGATGAAGGCTGTGTATGGTGAGTACAGCCTGAGTCGTTCAGGTGTTGTGGAATGGTGCAAATGATTCCGTGAGGGGCACGAGTCACTGGAAGACAATGCTCATCCTGGACAGGCTCATCCTGTCATCATACCAATGGTTGTGGAAGTGAATGCTTTAGCCTTGAACATCCATCATACAGTCCCAACCTTTCACCACGTGACTCATGTTTGGACTTCTAAAACAAGCTATTCCTGGACATCAATTCCCAACGGACAACAAAGTGTGTGACTGGGTCCAGGCCTGGATCCGACAGCAGCCTACTAGCTTCTTCAAGAATGGAATCGGCTGGTTAGTGTTGCAATGGGATAAATGTGCCAACAGTTTTGGCGGCTATTTTTGAGTATGTGTGCTGTGTATAATTACATTTTTGAGTTAATAAAATTGTTACTGTTATTTCGCATTAGTGACAGGGTTTCATTTGAGTGCACCCTTATATTTTATACAAATCTGGTAACTCAACAATTACTTCATACCAGAGGAAAGCCAAGAAAAATGTTCATGTATTGAGCACAAAGCAAAAGTCAGTTGCAGTGGATGAACAAAGACAGATGAAACTCCCTGAAACTGTGAGCTTCTACAATTCCATTGAATTTGGAGTTGACATTCTAGACCAGATGTCATGTCTGTACACTGTCAAGTTTGGCTGCTGCAGATGGTCTTTACGTGTGTTTTACAACGCCTTAGACCTTACTAGACTCAGGATCCTTTACACAGAGACAACAGAAGAAAAAGTTATCCAGTGAATTTTTGTTTTAAAAATAGTGAAAGAACTCTCCTCTGTGTATGTACAATCAAAGAAAGGACCTGTTCATACATTCATTACAATCACTGAAATACATAAGGTACCTGTGCAGAATGGGATAAATGTGCCAACAGTTTTGGCGACTGTCTGCCAGATAAGAGGATGTGAAAGTTTGCACAGAACCAAAAATCTGCACGTGTAGTGCAGGGAATTCATATGTGGTCCATTTGCTGGAAGTGTTCAGTATGCGTGTGCAAAGTGTTTCGACAAAGATAGTGACTGACTATAAAGATGTCAGATACAAGAAAAAAAAAAAAATATTTTCTTACTATTGCTACAGAAATTCGTTTCCATTTTTCTTTATTTTTCATATTAAATATATGTTTACGACCTGTTTGGGGCTTTGACTGAGTACAAGTCATGAAGATAAAAGATTTTAATGTGTAATTATATTTTATTTGAAATTGTAGGTTTAGTTTGAATTGATTTTGTATTAACAATGTATTCTTTACTTTATTGTGAAAAGGAAAGTTACTACTCACCATATAGTGGAGATACTGAGTCACAGTTAGGCACAACAAAAACACTGTCACAAATATAGCTTTCGGGCAGTAAGGCCTTCATCAAAATTAGACTGCAAATACACACACACACACAGCCATGCACTCTCTCTCTCTCTCTCTCACACACACACACACACACACACACACACACACACACACACACACGACTGCAGTCTCAGGCAACTGAAGCCACACTTAGTTGCCCGAAACTGCAGTCATGGGTGAGAGTTGCGTTTGCATGAGCGTTGTGACAGTTTTTGCTGTGCTATCTGCAACTCGGCATCCCCGCTATATGGTGAGTAGCAACTTTCCTTTTCACGGTATTGTTACATTCCATACGGGATTTTCAATTGTTTTTATAGTCTTTTATTTAATTAAATATACTTCCTAGAGAAACTTTTAAGCTTAACACATTTGTATGGTAAGCATAATGCACTACTGACCTATAAGAAGTAAAACTGAAAACAAAGAAGACAAAGTTCAGAAAACCTCAAAACGAGGCAATGCTGGTCCTCCTAGTGTTAAAGATGTCACCCATTTCCTAGATCGTTTCAAATCCATACCTGTCCCCCTCCCATCACACACCTTGCTTGTCACTATTGATGCCACATTCCTCTATACCAACAGCCTCCACGTAAATGTTCTGTCTGCTGCTGAACATTTCGTCAGTCAGCACCCGCCTGATTCAAAACCTATGACATCCTTCCTGATCACCTCCATCAACTTTATACTTAACAACTACTTCATCTTCGAGTGGCAAACATAAAAACAGATTAGGGGTATGGTCATGGGAACTAGGATGTCTAGTTCCAATGCCAACCTTTCCATGGGTCACTTTTAGGGAGCTACAGTCCATGATTGGTTTACATACGTTGATGACATCTTTGGAATATGGACTCTTGGTGACGCTTACCTGTTAAAATTCCTGAAATCTCTAAATACATTCTCCCATTTAAACTTCACATGGTCCTATTCCGAATCCCCACCACTTTCCTTGATGTTGATCACATCCTCACTAAAGGATAGCTACACACTTCTGACCACATTAAACATACTAACAAACAACAGTACTTACATTTTGACAGTTGCATCCTTTCCATGTCAGACGTTCCCTCTCATGCAGCCTTGGCATTTAGGCAAATGTATTTGTTCAGATGCAGACTCTTTACAGCAATACACTGCTATTTTCACCCCAGCCTTCACTGAGAGTAATTATCCCACCAGCCTAGTTCAGAAGATTTCCTGGCTTATCACATTCACTCCTGGCACTGCTGATCCCTCCAAAAATAACTTAAGAGCACGCTATGTGTCAATCAGTATTATCCTGGTCTTTAACGTATTATTAGCTACTTGGACAAGATCATGACTTCCTAAAATCAAACCCTGAATTATGTCCATTCTGTCTGTCCTTTTTCCCTTTACACCTAGAACAGCTTTTTCTCGCTCTCCCATCTCCACAATATCCTTGTCAAACCCCATGCTTCTCCTGCACCAACCTACGTACTCTATGGCTCCCATTCCTGTGACCGTCCCCACTGCAAGATTTGCCCTAACCACCACCCTCCTACAACCACCAGTAACTGGCAAAACACACAATATCAAAGGGAGAGCCACCTGTGAAATTATAAGTCGTATACTGGCTGTTATGTAAGCACTATTCAGCCTTTGACGTGACTACCACCAAGTTCTCAGTTAGGATATAAGCAGAGCAAGTTACCAGCAACAAACAATATCCTGTTGCAGAGCATGCTTTACAATGTGACAGTCGTGACCTCAATGCCCGTTTCACCACATGAGCCATCTGGATTCTTCCCACGGACAGAAGTTTCTCAGAACACAGCAGGTGGGAACTACTGCTACATGTCCTTGGTTCTGGCCTTAATTTACATTAATTTCTTCCATGTCAGCATTTATTCACAGTAACTACTTCTTTCTGGACTCCATTTTAGTTTCCTACACCTTTCATTTTCTGACCAGTCTATTTTTCTCCATCCCCTCCCATTTCTATTACATACAATGCACTTAGCTTCTCATTCTTATTAATTCATGCATGATGTTTCAGCTGTAATCTCTGTCTCATATTACGCTGTCTTCCACATTTAATCGCTCAGGTTTCCAAATCTCATCTGTTGCAGTCCCCACCAATCAAGTCTTTCCTTCTCATCCCGTCCGATTGGTCTCCCCCGACACAGGGTTCTGGCAAACTTTTACAAACACTAGCCCATTTCTTTAACCTCTCCAGTCCTTTTCATTCTCCCCACTTCCTTCCCTTCAGCCCTTCTGCCAGAAGGAGCCACTGGATTCAAAAGCTTGCACACTTAAAATTTTTGTTTAGATGCATTTTTTAATTGAACCAACTACATTATATTGTCAAAAACTGATTATTTTGTTTGTTATATATATTGTTGCGGCCACATGTAGTAAGAGTTGCTTCATGCAGTGGAGAATGCAAAACAGAGGCACGCTGGTGACTGAGGTGTTGTGAAGTAGGCAGGCACAGACAGCCTTGCTGACAGCAGCAGTCTACTAACAGACTGACGCAAGGACACACACAGACTGAGCGCCGAGTGAAGCCTGGAGAGTGCAGAGTAAGAGGAAGTGAGGCCACCACGCTAAGTTACGCTGCAATATACTGCGGGAGTAATAACAAAAGCTACCACCAAGAGTAAAAAACGTCCTCCTGCTGGATATAAATAGTGGAGCGCAGGCAGCAACAAACAGAAGCCATTAGGAAGCAGCTCGGATCTGAGGACGGACGTGGTCTGTGTCCGAATGTTCTATCTTCGTAGGTGACTATTCTGGAAGTCTGTTCCAGCTCGCAGGAGTCATCCGTTCGACGCCAGATGTCAACTTCAGTTCTGGAGGTCGGCCCGAGTTCGGTCGGCACCATGGCTGGCTGACTACAGCGAGAACTTCCAGCAGGACCGGCCGCAGCGCGGTCTTGGTCACAAGCGACGCCGGGGACTGACGCCCAGACTTCACGGCAACCCAGCCCCACGGCGCGTGGTCCGTCCATGACAGGACCTCGCGGACATCGCGACTGACTACTTCCCAGCCACCGGTGCAGTAGGTGCCAGCAGCTGACCTCACGGCGATGCGGCTCCGTGGGCATGCCGTACTGGGGCGCCGAGTTCATCTCAACCACAGGCCATCCTGGCTTCAGCGGAGCACTGGTGGCCTGAGGCTCCCGAGTGCGATCAGCAGCGCGCGTTGCACACATTGTTGTAGAATCTACACAGCAGCAGCCAGGCGGAGGGATCCGCAGGGCTGGGCAGCGACAACGAGGGAGAAATTGTAAAGAAAGTTCAATAAATAATTGTAAAACTCCACGCCATCTCAGTCTTTGGCGCAGCCACTGTGTCTGCTGCTAACATGTGGTGCAGAAGTCATAACAATATTTTATTTCTGTAATTTCAAAACAACAAAATTTATGGTGAGTAAGCACTGATATAAATCTGTTTCCTTTAGTAGCACCAGCTACTTTTTTAATCCTTTTGAATGGGTTGAAAACATCTATGGTGTGTAGATGGGAGGAAGCTTCAAAACTTGCTTCATGCACTATGAAATGACAAACATTTAGAGTAACTAGTTCCAGCTTAACAATATTAATAGTTTAAGTTACACTTGGCAGTATACTATTGGTAGCTTGCTTGCAATTAAAAGACTTGCGATTAAAATCGAGTATGGTGACACAATCCAACTTTTTAAACAAATAAGCTGCTCTCCACAACCACATTGCAAATGTGTTTCTGTTTATGTTAATAGGTTTAAGCAAGGATACTACATTGATTTCTTGTCATATCTTCAGCAGGAACCAACAGAATGTCTTTTTCTGATGTGGTAAAGCACAAGATTAACCTGAAATGAAATTTTCCACAAATATGCCATTCACATAAGCTCAGATTCTCTCATTGACTTACATACATCTTAGCAAAAATATGAGACTGCAGGTGGGAAATGAGATGATGAACATGATACTGAGGGAAGTTTGCCAGGGACAACTCGTTTATTGCAGTTATTCTTTGTTGCAGTAGAAAACTTATGAATTTATGGGAGAACAAGTTGCTAGAACTTACAAACTGTTTTTAATATAGCAAGTTAAGTCTGACAGCATGTAAATAATTTAGAAGTAAAGGAGGCCACTTAGCAAACAGCAGAAGCATTGTCATCGACAGGTGCACATGAAAGACTTCACTAGCAGTGTGGCACCCCTCCACTTGGTTACAGTAGGTTGAGTGCTATCTGGCAAGTGGGCATGAACAGGCGCGAGTTGCATGGGCACGGGGTAGTGAGTGCACTATTCACATCTCTGTCTGGGCAATCCAGATGTGTCTTGCATGCTGGGCGGGGCTGGGTATGCTCTCATCATATTATCACTATGAATGGATTCTATGCTGCACCCTGCTGGTATTCTTCATCATACTAACGAGATTCTCATGAATATTATGCCAATGGATTATTTATAGTTCTGTCCCAATAGACAGTTGCTCAGCACAGCAGCTTTGTGTTTTGAAAGTCAAAGTTGTGATCTTCCTAGATACTATGCTCTGCTAAGACTTCTCCGTGTGTTCTATTATTACCTGTTTGTATTTATAGTTCAGTATCAGTCGTGCCATTTCACTCATTGGCTAAATTTCATTATCAGAACATTTAACCAGTTCTATTTCTTGTCTTAACCAGTTGTCTTTGATCATGTTCAACTGCAATCAAAATTTAACCAGCTGCACTTTGGTGCTTGGTTTGACTGTATGGACCTTCAAAGAATAGCTATACAAAAACTAAATTCTGCCAATTATGCACTTCACATATTATTCAATGCCGAAAGGACATGCTCTTATTATTACGTTTAAAGCTGGCTCCATTAATAACTTCAACATTGTATTTATGTTTCTCCTTTTGTTTTAATAATAACTGAATAAGAAAAGTTATAAACAAGATTTAAAAATTTCAACAAAGTATATTGCTGGAAATGCAATCCTTACAGAACAGTTAGTGAAATTTTGACTAGTTCCACATTCATTGACTGACAGGCTTAAAACAACTGTAAGTTTTTCAAAAAATTCATTATCCAAGTTCAGCTATCTTTCCATAGAATTGCATGCATAGAGTTACAGCTAAATTATATACATTATTACTTTTCATAACTCATTTATATCAATACAACAACAGCTTGACGTAACTCACTCTTGTGACAGTAAGAGTTTAAAATGTTCCTTGATTTGTAGCATTTAAGTAACACTAATAAAAAAATAATTTCTCAATGAATCTTAATCTATATTTTAAAATAATAAATGTTAAAATGACTTATTAAAAATTATAGCACTGAGACTCGAGAAATAGTCTTTCACTGATGCGGAGAATAATATTGTGTAAACAGATTTACTGAAGGCCCATTCAATACACTGTGAAATGCTTAAGGTTCACTTTTTAAAAAACATACAGTTTTTGCCTGATGTTACAAAATATCTACACTTCACTGGCAGCACAAAATGTGTTGAGTACATGTAATATTTCAATGCAAAATTGTAGTATACAATATTTACAGAAGCGAAGTAATACCTTACATATAAATGTTTCTTGAAAAAATATTAGACTGTAAATACTTTTACAATGGCATTAAATGTCCAGCTGCCACATTGTTTCTTATCTACAATCCAGACATAAGGAAAATGCTTCACATCTAAAAAATCTGCAGACTGGTACATTAACGTGAAAAAAAATCACAATAAAAGATTAACACAATAAGTTCACAAGCAACAAAAAGCCACAGTGCGTGTGTATAAAATAATGGATAAGTGTATAAGCTTCTTTCGTAAGTCCCATCACAAAGTTAAAATAAATTAACTTACATCACATAGCTGCCTACCTGTAAAATAGGTAGTAACATATCACTATTCTGAGGTTCTGAAATTGGTATGTTAACAACATAGTCTCCCTTTCCTTATAAAAATGAACTAATTAAATAACACTGAGCTAGGGTCTTCATTATCCATTTGTTTTAGATGCCTCAGTACATCCTTCTTTGTGATGACACCAAGCAACCGTCTGCAGGGAGATAGAGAGGAAGAGAAAAACCAATAGTTAGTACTAATAAACAAAGTCATCATATGTAATATTCAAACCCAATTACAAAACACTGAAGATACATATAAAGAATGTGTTGCTGGTACAATAAAATATTGAACATATTTTTTGCACTTATAGATCAGTTTATTTTTAATCCAAATTGTCTTCTTTGGAAGCACTATGGGGATGTGTGTGTTTAGAGGCAATGTGAGACAGTGAATCTGTTCAGAATGAGTGTGAAACGTTCCACTCCCTTCCAATTTGATAAGATTCTCTTTATGATGTTTATGGTCTGCTCTGCTGCAGATTTTTTACACTGGTAACATACACACATTTCTAGTGTTAAAATTTCCTGTGTGCTGAATACTGAGCAAAGGTCTTTGGAATGAATGGTTCTGCAATTCCTCTACCTGTAATTCAGTTGCAACGTGTATCTTAAATTTTAACAGGGTTTGTCAGTTGTAATCATATCTTTTACACATGATTACGTGTGTGTGTGTGTGTGTGTGTGTGTGTGTGTGTGTGTGTGTGTGTGTGTGTGTGTGTGTTTTCAGGTTTTATGAACTACTTCCTGCAGATTTTTCACTTTTTTACTTAGAGTGCTGTCACTAACGTGTCAAATAGAGGTACCTTTTGGTCAACAGGGTGCACTGAATGTAGAAACTAAAACTGACAATCTGGGTGTACAACAATTTTATTTCCAGTTAAAGATAACAGTTATGACTTTACCCATTGTGTGTGACAAGCGTCTGTCTCAATCCGAGTTTGCGGAACATGTCAACAACAGTCTCCATCGGAGTCTGATCCGTAATGGTGATTGGTGCCATATCAAGTATCTTCTTCAGCTTCAATGGTGGAGGCCCCGTTGTCTGGACTGGAGTCTGACTTGTAAACAGTACAAGAGACTGAGCACAAATGCCTTCTTGAGTTCTTTTAGCATTTGCTGCACAAAGAGAACAAATAAGTGAGGCACAATGCTCTAATTTCTGGAAGTATGAAACAGTTGAACACAAAAAGACGTAGACTTACAAATGGCAAGGTTAAGATCCCTCCTTAGCACAAATCCTACCAAGTACTGCGATTCTCTTGATACGACTACAGGGAAACCATTGTGTTCTGTTTCTCTGAGAAGACTTTCAACATCTTCCACAGTCATAGAATCCTGAGTTAAGACACTCAGTGTTTCATTTCGCCTGGAAAATAAAGCATTAATGGAATGACCACATCAACAGATGACAAACAACATTGTAAGGTCACTTTAAGTATGTCTGGCATACCAAAGTTCACTGTATTTATTAAGAAACGTCAATTTTTATCAATTATTTCAAATTCAGTATCAAATATTTCTTATGCTGTGCTTCTCACTTTGGTTGCATTACATCTGCCGCTAATGATGTGTGTGCAAATTCTTCTTTGCTGTCCAGAAATGGGTAGCCGTTTAGCTCTATGTGGGCATCGTATATGCCCTGCCGGCCTAATGCATCACCAACCCACTTGCTGGCCATAGCAGCTGCCATAAGAGGTACAATGTAGCGTACTCCACCAGTCAGTTCAAACATTATTACCACAAGAGATACTGGAAAGAAGCAAAATCACAGAAGTGAGTACATATAAACAGAGTTTGGAAGAAAAATGAGATTGCACCACTAGAAAATAACAAAAAAAAATTTTATAACAAATTTTATTTGTGCCATTAACAGTACTACCAATTCACTATTAATCAGTTTTGTATTGGGGCAAATATTAGAAAATACATGTGCAGTTTTTAGGGAACATATTTCATCGATTTTATACTTCCTATAATGTGTGATGAAACACCTTTTCTTTGTACCATTTTATTGAAAATTTAGTTCTATTTTAATGTGGCACATTTTGATACAATGGAAATTTTCAATCTGATATGGGTCTCTAGTAGTTTTTAAAGCAAATGTAGCATTATTGGGCAGAGATTTCAGTTCCCGGTGAATAATTCATTTCTTCTCAGTTATTTCACTGGACGGCAACAAAGGTTTCACTTATGAAATTAACTAAAATCTGTAATTTTTGTCCAGTTAAACATAAGAGGAAAAAATTATTACAACAAGGTACTCTCTTTTGCATTTCACCTCAGTAAATCATTTCTAAAGTTATCTACTGATCTCTTATTGCAGAAATACACCACGTCTGTCTACACACAATTAGTCATTAAATACCCAAGTTTATACAGTCTTTTTAAGTTTTCATGTCAATACTTTTTTGATGAGGTTATTAACTACATTCTAGCAACTATGCTTCTCACCTGTCATTCGTGTCACTCCGCCTAAAACAGCAGCTGCTCCCACCATGGCATAGAGCCCAGGAGTAATGCAATCATCTCCTGTGGAACATTCTCCACTGAACATCCACACATGTGGATAATGATACGCTAACTGTTCCACACCAACACCTACTATCCTGCCCATAATTGCTCCAAGACACAAGCTGGGAATGAACAAACCACATGGAGCTTTGAAGCCAAATGTGAAGATTGTTGCAATCAGCTTGAAGATCAAAGCCAGCACTAGCAGCCATATTGCTTTGTAGACACCTGGTCCTGCGGCTGCCTTTTCAATGGCTGAAGTAACATCAGTGAAATTGCGGTTGTAATCACTGCAAGAAAGCAAGGAACAGGGCAATTATGCTGTTACAATTTTTTTGTGGAAGCAATGTCTATAAGGAGTCTAAATTACTTACTCCAAAACATATCAATTCATAGGATTCCATGATCTGTGCCATTTTGGGTAAAATAATTTTGGGTAAAATAATTTTGGGTGTTTAACCAACATCATTGTAAACTACTAAAACGACTACATTTCTGACTATTGACCAACTTTCTGCAGTCCTCTTCAGGCCATTTCACTGCTGTATGCTGGGGAATTTCTTTCTTTACATACTGTCATTTTCGGTTTGCCGGTGTCTACACATCCTATATCTGAGATGTCACTGGACAGTTTGAACGGGCCGTTATAGAATTTTGTCTGTACAGTAAGCTAATGCCTGTGCTACCCTGGTGGCTGATTGGTATAAGGTGGCATACTAGCTGTCTGTTGCCTGATCCACATTCTGGTAAGTGACTGTTAGGCAAACTCTCATTGGTGATTGGAAGGCAACAGTAAATCAGCAGCTTAATTATTTCAGTAGCCTCCCTTATTTTCCACTGGGCATCTACAGCTGCCAAGCAAGCACCTGAGTTTCTTGAAAATTGATAGTAAGGCCAAATTTCCAGTGTTGTTCTGCTACAACTGATTACTGAAATAATTAAACACCCTAACAACTTTAACAGTGAGGATGGCCACAAGTTACCTACATTCTGGTTGCCAGCAGTTCCCTGTTCGTGTTGTTGGTGCATTCAATTATTTCAATAGTCAGGTGCAGCAGAACACCACCAGAAATGTGGCTGAACTATAAATTTTCAAGAATCTTGCACACTTGCTCGGAAGCTGTGGATGCCGCAAAGGAAAACTAGACAGGCAATTGAGATAATTAAGCTGCCAATTTGCTATTTCCTTCCAATCACCAATGACAGAGTGCCTACCAATCAGCTACCAGAGTGGCACAGGCAACCAGCAGCTGATCCACTACCCTCTACCACACATATACTAGAGTCACCTTCCAATCAGCTGCCAGAGAAGCACACACAACAGTGTACCGTACACCCACCCCTTCACAACCACCTCTTTTTATTGTCCAACGACATCTCAGCTATCTATCATTGGTAACCATCAGATAACCAAAACTGACAGTATATAAAGGAAGACACCAAGGTACAATGGTGACCCGCTCTGAAGAAGTCCACAGGAAGTCTGTCAGAACATTTGCAATTTACTGGTTTTAGCAGTTTACAATGACAAGGCTCAATTGCTATTTTATCCAAAATAGCAATTTATAGTTTCTAACTATGCTCAGTGATGTATCTTTAACTCCTATTAATTGACAGTAATCTCTTGTCTGCTGCCAGTGTGTAGAAGAGAGAGAGAGAGAGAGAGAGAGAGAGAGTCAAGTGCATGACAGTAAGTAGGACTTCACTTTAAATGTGTTTACCTTTTCCGATCAGCTATTCATATGCTATACAAGTTTTAATGTTACATGTGTATACGTAAAATGGAATAAGTATACTTAATAATGCTGGCTAATAAACAAACATTCTTGAAATTTAAGACTTTAAAGCAGCAGAGAGAAAAAGTATGTATAATGGACACTGGAGCAGGAAAATGGACACTTGACAGTTTTTATTGAAACAACTCCCTCTTGCATACCCTGGATTCTGACGTGACACGGTCACTTTTTCTCTTCCTCTTTTCATCCCTCCCCACCCCTTACTACACTGAAAGAAACTGTTTTGCCAAATGTTTGAGATGTACAGTTAGATGTTCCCACAGGCCACACCAACATTTTCCTTCTGTTTACGAAAGGAACTTCTGCATCTTTCATTCCACATAAAGAATATCAAAGTAATTACAAATACAAATGTAACTTACAAGAAGTTTACACTAATTAAAAAGTGTACTTAATGCTCAAATATTTTATTGATCATTATGTCAGCTAAGAAAATTCACAATGTCTGAAAAAATGTACCATGCAATCCAAAGCAAAGGAAAAAATTAACAGAAGAAGAAATAATAATAATAATAATAATAATAATAATAATAATAATAATAATAATAATTACCACAAGTTGTCAGAATTTGAAACACCACACTGGCTGAACAGCAAATAAATTAACTGACTTGTATTCATGCGTGTATATGGGTTAGGGTACGCAATAACTGCTGTGATCACTGCAACAACCAGTACCTCGGTAACAGGATATTGACCCAACTTTGAAACTTTGCGATAGCGGCACCAATATAGATTCGCTTTTATGAATATTGTAGCTATTACACCCTGTAACAAGAAATACCAGTGTAAGTTTTACAGATAATTACAAGACACATTAAAAATTTTAATAAATTTGAAAGAACCAGTGGGCATTACAACAGCAAAAATAAATTTTCAATTTTTTCACTTGCTACCAGTGGTTCTTGAATTACTATTTGAAGGAAAGTTCACAGACTCCAATCTTAGGTGGTTTGAAGCTAGTTTTTACCAGTGGCCCAATTTGAAAAGAAGAATGTCAGGGCTCATTTATATCCCGAAAAAGGCAACAAAATTACGTAGGCCACTCAATCAGAACATGCATGTCTAAATAAGCCACATACAACAGGGGCCTGCCAAAGGCTGCTTTGCTACAGCAGCCCTACACCCCATGAATGCACAGCATACCTTGAGGTTAGGCTTCCTTACTGGACATTATGTAGAGAGAGAGAGAGAGAGAGAGAGAGAGAGAGAGAGAGAGAGAGAGAGAGAGAACAAGTCACTAACATGGACCGAGTATAAAATTGTAAAATCTTTAAATTCATTTTACACTCGTATACATGGCCGTGAGAGGAATGGTCAGTATTCAGGGATACGACAGGAACAATCATTCGATGCCAAAGAGTCTAGTAAACATATGTTCTGAACTGCATATCTGAAAAATATGAGCACTTTTTCATCTTCGCTACTGTGAAACATCTCTTCTACTGAGAAAGTGAGAAAGTACTCAGAGCTCTTAAAGTATGCATTTTAGAGGCCATGTTTACTAGCCTTTTTTGCTTTGAATGACTGTTCCTGTCATCTCCCTGAATACTGACCATTCCTCCTAGCACATCCTGTCTAATATCCTTCCTTACATTAAACAAAACTTCTCATAATGCTGTCCAAAATCAGCATGTTTACATTCTTTGAGAATATCTGATAAGTCTACAGGTAATAATGATCAAATAGGCAACATCTTTCATTATTTGAAATGCCTCTGTATCAGCAATGACAAAAACAACAACAACAACAACAACAACAACAAAAGCAAAAACAAGGGCAGACACTCATTAAATAAGTGGTCACAAATGAAAATGACACTTAGATTCTTTGGGTGTTACATCAGAACTGAAGATCACACACAAGTTATAGTAATTACACGATTGTCACTATCTCTTATACATGACCAAAAGATATTAGTAACTCACTAAAATAGATTTTAATAAATGCGATTATTTATAGGCATATAGATTCTTGAGAGAAGTGTAGTAGAATCAAAACAGTTTTAGAAAATGAGTTTACAGTGTAACTATAAGTAGCTGCCAACAAATTTAGGGTACCAAAATTTAATGTGCACAAGTATTTTAAACAAAAGAACTATGACAAGTCTACTTACTCCTATTATCCCAAGTCCAATAAAAGGAACCAGCTCAAAAAATATCCAAGGTTTATTGTACTCCACGAAAAACAGCACAGAGTGCTCATTTCCAAAAGGGTTTATGGAGCGCAGCACAAACGCTGCCACAAGAGCACAGAAGAATGATCTCCACAGTGTCTTGAGTGGAAAGTAGTAACTGACCTGAAGAAGGCAATAATATTAATCTACATATTATATTTATTTTCTCTCGCATATTTGTGAAGTATTTTACTTTTTTATAACTGATCAAATAATGAAATTCTCTTGCAAAAATCCCACCTCTTCTAAACTGAATAGGACCCCTCCAATTGGAGCTCCAAAGGCAACAGACACACCAGCAGCTGCTGCTGCCGACAGTATTTCTCTTTTCTTAGCTTCATTTTTTCCATATTTTGGAAAAAGGTAGGAGAATATATTACCTGTGAAAAAAACAAATACTAATTTAAACCAAGATGCTTCTTAATTTCAGTCATAGCAGATCATTACTTTAAAAAAACTTTTACATCACTAATGGAAGATGTATCCTCACTAAATAAACTATAGGAAACATCCGAAGAAATTATTTATTCCACGTACATACACCACTACCCGAGTGACTTTTGGCCTTCAATGCTTAATTAACAAAGCTCTCGAAAGGACATGATGTCTTAAAAAGTGTTTCACCTTACTAAAAGTGCACCAAACTAAAGTAATTTTTAATAATGCCTAGGTGTCGGCACCAGAATTTTTGTAGAACAACTTCCTGTGACTGTTAGAACATTGGAGATCACATATTTCAAGTGGTGTGTGTGTGTGTGTGTGTGTGTGTGTGTGTGTGTGTGTGTGTGTGTGTGTGTGTGGGGGGGGGGGGGGGGGGGGTTTGCGATTCACACTTTTTCGTCACTTAGCTGAAGAAAGGTTCCTGTTTGTTTGAAGAGCTGTGTGTCAACTCTCAGCACACTTTATCATTAGCTTTAAATCCTATATATGACATTAAATTGACAGTACACAACCATGTCACCACTTTGATTTCAGTGCTATATGCAGAACTTGTTGCATATAATATTTTGCTGTAAATCAAATTTCTTTCCAAACAAAGGTGTATTGTAAAGAATAAAATCAAACACATTACTTTACATGATTTAAAATGCATTAAAAACCAAATCAACTGTAAATAGCCTCATTTAGGCTTTTATGATGAGAAGGTACAAAATATCACAGTTTTAAATGTTTCCTTGCCTACCACAAAGGAACATAAGCGAACATAAACAGTGTAAATAAATATTCTTAATTATGTCAAAACTATCCAAAACTCAGAATAAGGAGACAGGGTAAGTACCGTCCTGTGTGCCTCAAGTACTAGCTTCTCGGACACGGCAAGAGAGACGACAACGCGGAACCTGAGGCATGGCCATCACATCCAACTCACAGTAGCCAAAGGGTTAACCAATATACAACTGTGATGATGGCTTATGCAGCAGAACTCTGCAGCTCGTGGTCTAATGATTAGCATCACTTGCCCTAGATTGTGGGGCCCTGGGTTTGATTCCTGGCCTGGTCAAACAATGTCTTTGCTCAGGGCTGGATATTTTGTGTTGTCACATTCCTTTTGTCTCATATTCACTGAAGTGCAAATTGCTAATTTGGTGTCAAATAGAAATACTTGTGCCAGGCGGCCAAACAATCTCAGATGGCGTCTCCTGACCAATAATACCATATGAACATATCATACACTGGAGTAGAAATGACGACTCTGTATAATTTGATATTTTTAATCACAGAAGGGGAACAGTAGTTCCTCTTAAGCAAGCCATATTCAAACATTGCTTACAGCGTGCCCATTACGAGCTTTACAGCTTTTAAGAAGGTAATGCTATCATCATTTAAAATCTTTCTGTGAATAACACTGTTTCTGAAAGGGGATGGAAGTTTATTTTCCTTTTATCAATTCCAAACCCATAGAGTGGAAGTTCCTACCTTTCATCTGATTATGGATTTCCATTGCCTTTTCCTGTGGATTTTGGGAATAGAGTTTTGATCCATATGAGGAAACATGAAATTCTCGGTGAATTTATTATTTTACACAAAGTGAAGAAACTACAAACTTGTTCATACTCACCTATACAGCAGGCAATATGCACCATAGGACCTTCTTTTCCCAAGCTAAGGCCTGCCGATACAGCAAGCATTATACCTACAGACTTTATTATCAATGTCCACTTTCCTAAGTATCCTCTAATGATAAACCCACTCAGAATTGTTTTTATCTGAAAACAGAAAAAAAGTGTGTGTTAAATTTGAACCATTGCCAGTTGCAGTTCAATTTCTGCCAAACAATGTCAATATATGAAAGA
This sequence comes from Schistocerca piceifrons, assembly GCF_021461385.2. Lineage (NCBI taxonomy): Eukaryota > Metazoa > Arthropoda > Insecta > Orthoptera > Acrididae > Schistocerca > Schistocerca piceifrons. The sequence goes on from NC_060141.1 coordinate 89,661,254, forward strand.
TTCCATAATTTATCTGTACAGAATGTTGTTATAATTTGATGGAACACTGGACAGAACAGCTTGTTTTTTCTACTTTTATACACACATACTGTTTGGTATAAAGTGTCCTGGAATCCACGACTGTGTGTTTCAAAGACCCCCAACCATATAATTAGTAACATCTAGAATCTCCTTTTGTCCCTGTTACTCCATTTAATCATGAGGATAGGAATTCTGATCACTGTAGGTGGTTTTTGTTTCCATTCTTCCTTTGCTATGGTTAACACATTTAGCCAGCCTTTCAGGGAAGCTGGTGAGGCATAAAATTAACCAGTGCACCACAGTCATGTCTGTGTAAGTAACAACGTACGTTTGCTTTCGTAATCAGCTGGCTTTGGTCAGACCACCTATAAATGTGTCCCCAAGACCAGTGTCCTCAGTAGAACTGCTTGTTATTGTGGACATCTGGTGTCTTAGGTTGCAACATGGTAATATTTCAGGGTACAACATTAAATATTGTGAGACTAGCTCAGATGGTAAGTTAAAAATTTTGAATCACCCTCTTGTTTTGTTTCTACATCTTGACATGCCTTTTACAGTACCAAGGTCAAGAGTTATTTGGATGTTTATTTTTAAATTTTATCTCCATCTATGTCCATACAGAAGTGAATATCTATGAATCTGATTTGGATATGTTCTGTTTCAACAAGCATTTGCATAAAAAAGATACAGCAGAAGTATTCTTTTTGACTGTAGACAAACCACAACCTGTAACTTAAAATTGCTATAAATATAAGCATAAAGTAGGTTTCTCAATCATGAGGAGCATATGCAGATTTGCAAACAAATATACAATATACTTTTTCTTAAATTACTTTGGTTATTTATATTATAAATGAAAGCTGTATAAGGAAGTTCCTAACCAGTAGGAAATTCTCTTTAATTACTGAATTTAGGCCCACTGGCAATTTTACTTCAACAGTTCCTGTGTTCCTGCAAGCAAAATTGAGAAAAAAAAACAAAGGTGTAATTTTATCATTTAAGGTCACTATATTTCATTTCTTTTTCTTCGACTCCAGTACTTGTTCACACAATAATTGTAACCCACTGTTTTGATAAGAAGTAAAGGGAAGGAATGAGTTCTGAGTCAATATAAGTTATGCTCAACAAGAGGAAGAATATCAACAATATTACAGAATGATCACATAGACTCATTCATTGGAAAAGCAGGTTTTAGACTTCAGTTTATTGATAGAATACTGGGAAAGTGCAATCAGCCTACAAAGGAGATTGCATAGAAATCACTCATGCTACTGGGTCTAGAATATTGCTCAAGTGTGAGAGACCCTTAACAAATAGGATTAAAGGGAGATACTGAATGTACACAGGGAAGGGAAGCACAAACGGTCAAGGCAGGTTTGATCTGTGGGACGTGTCACAGAGATACTGGAGGAACTGAACTGGGAGGCTCTTTAAGATAGACATAAACTACCCTAGAAAGTCTGTTAAGGTTTCAAGAATCAGCTTTAAATGATGACTCTACGAATATACTACAACCCCCTACATATAGCTCACACAGGAAACATGAGGATAAGATTAGAACAATTACGGCATGCACAGGTGCATTCAAACAATCATTCTTCCTGTGCTTCATACGTGAATGGAATTTGAAAAAACCTAGTAACTGGTACAATGGAACTTAAGGTTTCAAGAATCAGCTTTAAATGATGACTCTACGAATATACTACAACCCCCTACATATAGCTCACACAGGAAACATGAGGATAAGATTAGAACAATTACGGCATGCACAGGTGCATTCAAACAATCATTCTTCCTGTGCTTCATACGTGAATGGAATTTGAAAAAACCTAGTAACTGGTACAATGGAACATACCCTCTGCCATGCACTGGCAGGCTTTCAAATAAAATCATATTATGATGTGTGGTGTGGCCCTCAACTACGCACCCACAGACTCAGAGTTGAAATATTAAAAGTTTTGGATGTTTTTGTTGTCTAGGGGCTGGGATACGTAGTTGCCGCATTACAGGCCAAATACTGCTGAGTCCACACTATACAATATACACATGAATCGAATGGCTGAAGGTTCCTATCACTCAGCAATTGTGAATTTAGAAGGTAACAAAGATGTTTATAAATGAAAGATTGCAATTAAATAAAATCTGCAGGTACTTTCTTAATGACTTTAAATGATGAGTACAACAGCAGAAGTACTTTTGAGAATGTGGTATATTTCTGCAAAACACTTATTCGTGTCAATGGTCCAGCAATTAAATAAAACACAAGTTGAATAACAGGGAAACAATAGATTCCTACTTCACGTAATCAGTTATGAACAACAACATAGCTCGTGAGATATTCATTTCCAAATGCATACTACGTCTTCACTGCAGAAGCCACAAAAATCTCACAAGTACACAAGTTGGCACTACGAAATGTTTCTATCTCCCGTGACCACACGCAAACTGCTCCACGCCAAGTCTTTCCCACGACTGTGCGTCCCTCGCACCGTACTGTCCCGGACTCCCCCCGTGTCCTGTGCCATACTGCCCAGAACTTCTCCCGCATTCATCCAGTCTTCCCGTTCGCGAGCGCTGTGACTGGCTACAGCGCTCGCACCATGTCTTCAAGCCAATGCACCCACACAAACATAATGAAATGAAATACTAGATTTACATTTAAATAACTTGAAATTAAATAAATATTCCTACAGTTGGATCATAAACACGCTCTAACACAGATTATTAAATACATAAACAAATCAAATAAATATATACCAAAGGAATAGCAAGTAAAAGTAGGCCAGTAGCCTAATGTGTGTGTGTGTGTGCTTTCTAAAACATAGTAAATATTTGACCAATTTCTTCATGAATAGTATATATCGGATATAAACAAAGACATAGATGAATAAATACACTTATAAGCATGCTGCTACCATTTTTTCCATGTAACTATGGAGTACTTATGGCCTGATGCAATCAATAGTAATCGGCCACTTTGACCTCCAGTAACTCATTTACTATTCAAGTTACATGCTTGTAATTTATACCAATTTAGGTTTACACTAATAGCTTTCTGCAGACATGCTGACCGACAAAATTGAATGAACCATTTAGATTTTGGAAATTCGTTGCTGGGTGTTACATGTATAATTTATCGTCAGATGCTAAACTTTAAACTAACATAGATACTGAAAATTGATTACACCCGCAGAATCATCATGCAAATAATGATAATGTACATGTCTCTTTTTGAGGTATCACGATTCATCTGGCTACTATTAATTTCCATACGAACTGTGAAATGTCTGCCATTAAGGTTTCACGAAGTCCACCATCTTTGGCACTCCCGGCATGTCTCCTTCATCGACACTGCGTCACCATGGAATTCCCAGCCATGCAGTCCATGGACCCCAGCTAACATTTGGCACCACGTGGCTGCCAAATAGCCGCGGCCCACTGAGAGGCCCCAGCACGGCCATGCCAACTCCGAACTTAGAATATTTCCAGGGTGCCACAACTCGCCCATTACCTCACACACTTCATGGAGGTTTGCAGAATACAGATGTAGAAGGATAGATTGCTACTCCTCATAAAAGGTGACACATTGAGTTGCAGACAGGCACAATGGAACGACTATTACACACTGAACTATCAGCCAAAGCCTTCTTCTGAAAGGAAACACACACATTCACACATACAAGCACACTTCATGCACACATTACTGCTATCTGTGGCCATAATTCTGGCTGCAGACAGCTGTCGTATGTGTGTTTCCTTTCTGAAGGAGGCTTTGGGCAAAATCTGAATGTGTAACAATCTTTTTGTTGTGCCTCTCTGCAGCTGAATGTGTCGTCAAATTGCAGTCTATCCTATCACGACAGAGCTATGGATGCTACACTGTCCAAGAATGACTGCTATTGTCACATAAAACTGTCAAGGTAACCATCAATCACAGGAGATGAGAATACAACCAGTAACCCACATGTATTCAGCCAGTGATCATGTCCATTAAGCCATGGTAGATGACGCACAGTATGGAGTATTTTTCCCCCTCCCCACATTAAAGTGGCCCACTGTTTTGGACTGGACTATAGTGTTGTGACAACATCCCTCCACGTAGACTTCACAACACATGGTGAAGAGGGAGAGCTAGCTTCATGCGAAACCCTGCTGTTGGGATGGAATACTGTTGTAGCAGCATGGTGCAAGACTAGTCCTCCACAGTGGCAAGCTAAGTCACCGCACGCCACGGCTTGATGCTGTGCTGCCTTGGTCCCCTACACAACTGAAAGCAGGGCACCATCATAAACAAAGCTGGACAGAGCCATTATAAATACTCATTGCTCATCTTGCAGTAGATAGTCTTCGACTACTACCGATGCTGACACATACTCCACACCACCTGAAGATCCCATGTGGGCCAACCAGCTTTACCTACCTCCTGCCACTTCATCCAATGGCTGCCCATCTACAATCAGGTGCTAGATCTGATGATTCTGGAGCTCGACTAGAGCCAACAAGAGAGGCCACTTCCAGGGTGACTTCATCTGGTCTCCATGCCTCTCCAAGGGGCCTCAGGTTTGATACAAGCACGCTATGCGCCAGTTCATCTGCAGGTGCGGCCAGTTAGACGGCCTTCGTGTACCTGCAGCCTGCCAAATGCCAGACGTCAACTCCACAAAGCAGCACACTGAGGGTGCCACCTCACTGTGTGAGGACTCATGTTCAGTGACCACTCGCTGCTGCAACCAAGCACACTGCCTTATGCTACGCTGAGGTAGACACTACTGTGTGCAGGTCAATGAATGCCATCGAGCCACTGCCTTCACTCACTGTAAAGAGTTTTACTGAATAACTAAATATAAATTTCTAACTAAGCTCTACTGATTGAACAACTGCCAATTTTCTGGTGTTATGCAACCCACTGTCCTGCACACACCATTCTGGGCTAAAAGATGGCCTTTTGGCGATTAATGGGGGGGTCCACACTGACCACCCCATCACAACAGCTTCCCGGATCTGGGACTAGTCAGTGGTCTGGTCCTTCATATGGCAACTGGTAGAGCCTCACATTCTGGTCATGTTGTCACATACTTCCATCAACATGGTCTTCATGTTATTTATATCAAAAGATAATTGATCTGCACCTCATGATTATATGATAGGGCTTCATGCATAGGGCATGAATGACTTCTCCACATTTTTGTATTCTCAATGTAGGAAAATCATCCTCTGCTTCGTAAGTGATGTCCAACTAGAGATGTAAGATGCAGCACATGCTCAAGTGGTACACCAATGACAATTTTTGGAAGCACTACATTTCTCACAAGTGTAAAAATCAATACTAGATCCCCCTGAGTAGTGTCTTACAGGCTGGTGTTAGGAGTTTAAATTATTCATTGTCCTTATCCTAGGCATCATAAGGACCATGTGTGCACCAGCTGTTTACTTCTACAGTTCTGGTGAAACTATATTATGCAATTCTCTAGAGCATCATCAGGCTGAAATAGAACATATCCAGTGTAGTTTTGGCCTCTCTACCATGGAACAGGAAAACCCCTGAAGTGGACTGTTTTGCAGTACTGTATCTGAATGACATGATAGGCGGTATAGCATCCCAATATCTGTTCATCTTTGACATACAATGAGAGCATGTTTGTTAATGTCTTAATACAAAAGTAAGACAAAAACAAAAAAGATAACTTGTTTGACACTATTTAGCTGTAGGTGGTATGCAGTTATCCTGTGGACTGTGTTGCATCTTCTGACACTAATTTTGACTGGAATATTTTGCACCATGTAACTGAAATTTTGCAGCAGGATTTTTTATCCACCCATCCCACCTGTTGTGTCTGTGAGAGTCAGGTGTTAAATTCTGGCTAAAGAGTGGGTGTGGCAGTGTGCGGACAGCAGCACTGGTCCTCCAAGCTTTGTGGAGGCAGAGCAATTCAGTGAAAAGTAATCTCCATTTTGGAGTGCCAGTGGCAACACTGACTTTGAGCACAGCCGGAGGCTGGGGGCAGCTCCAGACAAGTTCAGGGGCAGCACCGGTCCCCATTACGGAGCATTAACCACATTAGTTGGCCCATGAGGTTGCTGTGGTCGGAGGCTAGTCTGTGGGATGATGCTGAAGCAACTACTTGAACTAGGGGTTAGTTGGCCCACGAGGTTGCTGTGGTCGGAGGCTAGTCTGTGGGATGATGCTGAAGCAACTACTTGAACTAGGGGTTAGTTGGCCCACGAGGTTGCTGTGGTCGGAGGCTAGTCTGTGGGATGATGCTGAAGCAACTACTTGAACTAGTGCCGGAGCCAAGGACTGCTGTGAATAGTGTTTGGCAAATAACAGGTTTGGCTCCGGGCCCGGATGTACATTGGCCATGTTTGTCTTAATATTCAGCATGGCTGACCAAAGAAAGACCACAGTCATCAGCTGGTGACAGTGGAGGGAGCGAGTTCATTGACGGCCAGCATGCAAGAGAGGCTGAGGAAGACAAAGTGCTGTGAAACTTAGCAGCATGATATTCCATCAGTTTCAATGCTAAACACGGGGCACGGCCAGCTTACATGGACATTTCTGAGCAGCAGCTCACAACTGGATAGGATTAACAGTGGAGAAGTCATTTACAGTGAAACAGTGCAGGTCACAAAGTGAAGGGTGCTTTTGTGAGCTACATCTGTTAGGGGCAAGCACTGATAGTATTTGGTTGAGTAAATTAGAGTGTTGTGGTTTGTGCCACAATAAGATAAATCAGCTTATGTTTGTTGTGGTGGTGGTATCCGAGCACGGCAAGGCCTGAGATTTTTGTCAAGTGAATCACGAAATTCTAGAGCAAAGCCATGGTGTATAAGAGTGTTATATTTTATAGTGAAAATATTGTATATTAGTAAGAAGCTATTGTGTACTGTACTACATTTTTTGTCTGTTGTTGTAAGCCCTGTATTGTTTTACTTACCTTTGTGATTAGTTTAGTACAAAGTGATGGTCAATAATAGCAGAATGTACAACTTTGTTCATTGTGTTATTCAGTGTGATTCCCTTTGCCAATTTGTAAAGTTTATTACAATGTGATACTAGTGGTCTTAGTAGGTGCCCAACCAAAGTCACTTGGGCCAAGCTAGATTCTTGATCACATGTCCATAGTCAGCATAAAAAACAGTTAAATTTCTTAAAAAATGTACTTTAAATTTATTTCAAAAGCCAGTCCCTTTTATGACACTAATCTGCAATTTTATGATCAAATTTTGTGGTATGGTGCCAGCAAGGGGTGCAATTATGGGAAAAAAATTACAAAAAATGAAACCAGAGATGTGGAAGTAACACAAATAGACATACACTTCAGGCAAATTTTGAGGGAAGGTAATGCATCTCTGCCTTGGTTTTTTGCACTTCCTTTCACTTCACAGACCACTCCCTGTCTACAAAAGTATTACCTCCTCTTGTATCTATCATGGCATCCAACCCTTCAGGCATGCTTCTGATTGATGCTGGAATGTTCTGTTACCGAATCACCTCCCATTCTTTCAGGAGAACCTATTTTAGACCCTGTAGAGTCCATAAATAATGCTTATGAACTCTTCTCCTAAGCTGGTGACACACATACTCAGTAGGATTCAAACCAGGGCTCCAGGCAGATCTAGCCATTGCATGAATCTCCACTTCATCCAACAACTCTTGCACAGTTCTCACAACATGTGGGCATGTCATGCCATGAATTAGTGTAAAACCATCACAAATAAATGGAGAGAAAGGCCCAACATGCTCCACAAGGATCTGCTCCACACACTAATAACTTAAGGTTCCACAGAGATGAAATCTGCCCTTGCAGTCATATTGGTTCCTGCTAACACCATCAGATCCTGAAAACGCATCTTGAATGAGGATACACAAAGGAATGACCTATTCCCAGGTTTTCTCCAGACCACCTCTCTATCAGAGTGATCACAGGCCAAATGATGACTCATCGGTGAACAACGCTTGCTCCCATTCTTATTCTCCAGCTGCGATATTCCTTGCAAAACTGAGTTGAGTTGTTTGACGCTCTGTCATGAGTTCTGGTCCGGTAGCAGGTTTTCTGGATTGAAGATAGCTTCTTCCTGTCCTATCACATGGTTCTTTCACTAACATTCCCCTCTCTCACTTGGTAGAGTCGATTTTGTGCTTCAACAGCAATGGTTGTGGAAAAAGAAGTTGTTAAGAAGTGGTAATTCTCACCGATGTTGCTCTTCTTGGGCCTAATCCTATTTTCCTTGCATAGCTCTTCCAGTTTCGCTGTACCTTCTTACATTCTGGAAATTGTGGAAGGCATAATTCTCAACACTTCTGGATTGCAATGTACGCTGTGACCATCCTCTGCCAAAGCAACAGTTATTGTAGAATCTTCAGCGCTTAGCAGCATGTTTACTCCAGAAAGCTAACTATGATAATTGCAGAAATACCCTGTTAACACATGTGACAGAAAGGGGAACAATACAAGATACAATGGTAAGTGCTTTAAGAGTGGGAAAACATTACCACTTCCCATCCAGATGTGTGTGTTTCAGGTTGCACAGGAAAAATACGCTTAAGGCTACTGAAACAAACAATTTACACTTCACTTCATTGCTTACTTGCAAAGCAACAACAACACACTCCACTTAAAAATATAGGATTCAGTGCTGTGCTTTGATTAAATAGCTAATTACATATATTTTATTTTGTGTTGTGTTTTTTGTGCAAATTATGTTATTGTTTAATAAAGGGTTATTTAATATAAACACACACACTTTGACATCTACCACCAAACCCCACTACACCCAAATCCCGTGCTACAACTTTTACACAACCAGAGATGGTGGTTCATGCTTCAAAATTATGTCTTCTGCAAGAAACCTACAGATTCCCAGAGCTTCAGCAGTTGGTACAGTGAAGGTGAGAATTTAAAAGTGATGCAGCCACTGGACAGCATTATTTACTCCCATTTTTTGATTTTTGGCACCACCCAAGAAGTCAACTCCAACCTGACAAAATTGAATTGCAGCAGGAAGAACTGATGAGATTTGTTGGCACATGCTTGCTTCGTTTTCATCTCCAGTAGTGGCTTACAAGTTGTCTGACATATTGGTAGAGACCTGGTCAACAGTACTTCTGACTACCAAGAGTCTTCATACCCAAGAGCATCACAAAAATACCTAAACACTACTGGCCACAAATAAATTGAGATAATAAGCAATCATTTCTGTTGCATTGGGTAATAATTCCTTTCCTATAAAGTTTTGACTATAAAACTTAAATCTCCTTTGACAGCTGTTTCTTTCTCTAACATCTCTGTTGTCTTCTGTAACACTGGATCTTCCCTCTCTTCGTGGAATACCACCAACACTGTAATGTTACTCCAATGGATTCCACAAAAAGGCCTTCAGTATATTTGTGGTTGCATCAACTTTACAAACTACTGTTATGTCATATTCCTGAAGCTTCACTGCTCACCTTGTCAATTGGTGAAAGTGGTTCTGCCTTGATGGCCAGCATAAAGAATTTTAGTCACTTCAGTGAATGATGTGGCATATAAAAAAATATTGACTGCTTGAACGACTGCAAGGCATTCATTCTCAGTAATACAATACTACTTCTCAGACTATGGAGAATATTGTGGAGGCATAAGCAATCACACTTCTGGTGTATACCTGGAAAGTACTAGAACTGCACATAAGAGTATCCCCTTCCCACCAGCATTAGTGTGTAGTTTCGTGTTGCCATTCTAATTGAAAAGCGCCACATTTAGGCACTTCCTTCAGGATACAAAAAGATATGCTGCACTCTTCGCTCCACAAATTGTCATGCCCTTGCACCAGGTTTTTGTAGTGCCCTTGTAACTGAAGTTTTGGCATTTTAACATGAACACAGCCCAAAAACACCTCTCACATCACCAATGTACTAAGAAGTTGGAAAATCTTAAGACTTTTACTGCTTCTTCCTATGGAAGGATTCTATTTCTTTTACCTTGGTGCCCCAAGATTTTTATTTCTTGAGCTACAAAGAACATTTTCTCAGATTCAATTGAAAACCTGCATCATGAACACACTCCAGCACAACTGTCAAGTAGCTCAGATGGTCTTCAAATGTCTTTGAAAAAACAATGTCATTCAAGTAGCAAAGACATTATCCATTTCAGACAACAAAGCAGGTTGTTCATTGTGTCTTCAAAGGTGGCTCCAGTGGTGCACAGAACAAAAAACTTTACTTTGAACTTTTGGATCCTGTGTGTAGAAACAGGAACTTTCCCAAAACAATTATGCAAAAAAATGTCAAATTGGCAGGCTTATCAAATACTGCAAAATTTGCTATTTAAGTGTATGAAAAAGTTATAAATCTGATAACAGCAATTTGCCAGTATTTGCAGTTGAAACTTACTGAATGCTGAAACTGCATTGTGACCACTACTTTCCTCAAGGCCATGGCATTTTTATAAGGTGGCAGAAAACTCAAAACAGTGCTCTGGCTGTAGAAAGCTTTTTACCGGAACCACAACCAGGTTCATCCCAATTTAGGCACATCCTCAGGTGATATATTATGTGTCTACAACATTATTTTATGCTGTCTTGAAACCTTGAAGCCACTTCCCTTCCTTCACATAACTGCTAAAGTAAAACCCACTAGAAGCATTTGTCAAACCAATAAAAGAGGGTGTACCATATCATCAGCTGGAGGAAATGGAGGCACAGCCATAAGGAACACTGAACTAATTAGAGCCCTACACAAGCAGCCATGAACAAAACTGGCAAAAAAAAAAAAATGCCCAACCTGGCAAAAAAACACTCAACTGGTTAAAAAACACCCAATTTGGTGAAAACCAAATTTTGCAAAAAATAGCACCAAAATTGGTGAAAATTAACACCAAATCTTGCCATAAAATAAAATGATTTTCTGCTATCCCTATCTATTAGGTGCTATGACATCAATGTTTATCCCAGTAAGCCTCATCAGCCTTGGCTTGTCAATAGCTGGTCATAATACCGATATTGGAGAAATACTTTGGACCCTACAAAGAGCCCAAAGTGTAATCAGTTTGTGACAATGAGCATACAATCATTTTCGTGACTTGTTAAGCTAATGACAATCAGAGCAGAAGCATCATATGAACACCTCCCTTTTTCACTAAAGGTGAATGAGGACACATACCAACTCATCAAATGTTTGGCTAGACATACCCTGCATGAGCATTGTCTGTCACAATAACACCTTTGGAAGACTGTTTTTCAGGTGTTTTATGGCTGCACGGACCTGCTGCTTGCCATCACCAAATATTTCCTAATTTCCACCTGATATTCGTCTCAGTTCTTGAGCATATTCATCTCAGTTCTTGATTATTTCCCCACTCTCAAACAACTGCTGGGCTATACCATCCCAGTAAAAAAACTGGGTGAGTCACATTATCCAACATGTTTTATTTAGTGACACAGTCAAATTATTGATGCATTTTGTAGGATCCTGGGCAGCATCCCCTATAAACACTGCGACACGAATGGATTCTGTATGAGGGGGGACTCGAAAGAAACCAAATCAAGCCAATATTTTGGTGGGCAGAGCTTTTGTAGTACCTTGTTTAGCTGCTATGAGCAGACAGAGTGAAAATTCCAGAGCCAGTAACCAAGTGTCATCACTGAAGGTGGTCAGGACTAGTTTCAGCAGAGTTTATATTGACAACAGTTTTGTGCGATTGTCGTTTTTGCAGGGGTTGATTTTCATGAACAGCATGCGGTGGTGAAACACTGCCTTTTGCTTGGAAAAGTGGAACAGAAACTATTGTTAAACAGTGTACAAGGATGATGCTATGGAGGAAACTCAGGTGTTTGAGTGGTTTTCCCATTTTAAAAATAGTTCTTGAAAAATTAAATGATGGCAGACCTCATTTTCATTGTCCCTACATGGCCCGAACACATGAAAACGTTTAAAACATTAGTACAATCATTAACAAATAATTCGAACTTTTCTTCAAAAATTCACAGTGACAAAACTTGGTGCTATGATTACAATCCTGAATCAAAGCAACAATCAAGCCAGTCGAAGACATCACATTCACCTTGCCACAAGAAATACTGTCAGGTGAAATCAAACATTGAAACAATGCCGATTTGTTTTTTTGATGAGAGAAGAGTCGTCCATTCAGAGTTTGTTCCATAGTGTTAGACTGTTAACCAGGCTCTTTGCTTGGAAGTTTTGAGAAGACTGTGCAACAGTGTGTTTTGGAAGTGGCTCGATTTGTGGCAGTCAGGTAACTAGTTTTTCCATCACGACAATTCCCCTGCTCACACAGCCCTGTATGTACAGTTCTTGAGCAAATATGGTATGACCCCTGTTCTTCTGGTGTCACAGAACATAGTAATAACTATATGTTCAATAGAAAGCTGGGATATAACTATAATAAATGTTCTACTTAAGTGCCTGCTCTCAAATTTGAAAGAACTGGCAAAAATTTAATCAAATTTGTAAAACCTGTAGGTACTACTGAATTACTTAAATATTTATTCAATGTAATATAGGCAATGTATTTTGAATTTGAACAATATATCATATAATAACTGAGCCATGAAAGTAGGCTGTCATTAATAATGGTATACTGTTTCCCTAGTTATACTGAAAAATATCTTAACCTAATGGAATTAAAATTCAGAATATTTACATAAAAACAAGAAAATCAAGCTATAAAATATACTGCAGCACTTACTGTAGCTTCAGTTTACTCATATTCACATTCATAAGGCTATTTAAAAGCAAACTTTTCTCTGTGACAGTACACTTTAGCTGCTCCTTCTACTAGCTAAAAACATTACATCTGGTTTATAAAGCTGTGTGCATTTTATAGTGAAGCTGAATCTCCAACTTTGCTAAGGCTTGTGACAAACTGCTGCTATCAAATTAATACTCTTCCAAACCTGTTCCTTTGTATTATAGCATTTTTCTGGACATATGCAATGAAATGATGTCAACAAAACAAAAAATTAGAAGTGAGAGAATTATTGCAGCAACAAGGACTGATGCTAACTTTCTCAGTTTGACGATAGCTTGGTGAAAGGCCTTTACAACAGGTACTACTCCCAAAATCCATATGAAGATCTCCAGGGCTCTTAATACACCACCCATTCTGATCAACTAATCACAAAAAAGTACCTACCCCATTACCCAAAACATCCACGGACTGTAACAACTGAACTAAATACTCAATATGGCTTCAATTAACATTCATTATACCCTGAAAGAAGGAGTGTCTTGTCCAAAATTCATACTTCCTTTCACAAAGGGATGTTCCAGTGTCCAAACTACAAAACATTTTGGGCACACTGTATGTAATAAATTCTTGTTCCTAGCTCATTGACATAAGAGTCTTCTCAGTGTGAAAGACCTAGTTGCAAAACTTTTCTCATACAGCAAGCGAGATATTTTTATTCTGGTCCAGTCACTACAGATTTTATCTCACCAGAACAACGGCACTGAAGACTTTAAACTCCATTGCAACAAAGCATAACTTTTTATGATGGCATACTAAACTGCCAGCAGTCTGTCCAAATCATTGACCACCAACATTCTGGCCCATGGCAGGTCTGACCACTTAATTTAAAATCACGTTCCTCAGCACAAGATGGTCACATATTAAGTGGTTATAATTCATTCAAGTTCAGTATCTCACAGAGGTCCAATGTAGGCTGCAGTTCTCTTATGGCAGAAAAATTTGGCAGAAATTCTAATGCTTTGATGTGGAACCGATTTACACTGGAAAAAAAAAAAGGTTCCAATTTTGTCCACCAGGTGCAAATCTAGCACTGTGCGTGCAAGAAAGATGTCTAGAAATGTTTCCATTTATAATGGATTAGGAATGGGAGGTGGTCAGAAAGGTCAAACATGTGAGGAAGGCATAATAAAATGGCTCTGAGCACCATGCGACTTAACTTCTGAGGCCATCAGTTGCCTAGAACTTAGAACTAATTAAACCTAATTAACATAAGGACATCACACACATCCATGCCCAAGGCAGGATTCGAACCTGTGACTGTAGCGGTCGCTCGGTTCCAGACAGGAAGGCATAATATGGATTTCATTATTAAACATCGCTTACATAATTTGTTCAAATTTGTTCAAAATGAGCACTGGAGATGCTGACAAGATGATTCACAGTGCCAGATTTGTACTGGGTGGCCAAAATTGGAACTAAATTTTTTTCAGCATAAATTGTTTCTACATTAACACATTAGAGTAGCTACCAACTTTTGCTGCCTTGCAATAATTACAGCCCACAGTGGACCTCCAACCGGTACAATTGCTACTTCATAACTTATCACCTGGATTTTATTTCTGCCTGTAACACTCTATTGTGCCCAAGTTTAACTCAACATTTTTTTCCTTCTGGTATTATAATTGTGAATGTCAAAATTATTTTAAAAAACGGAGACAGAGAGCATGAATAAATAAATAAAGAAGAGTTCAGGAGGTGATCTTTAAACACTCTTCTGCATCTGAAGCAATAGCACATTACAATAATGTCTATACTACTAATTATTTTACATTAATGTTATAAATGCATATTCTCAGTTACATGTGAATGCTAAATTTGACATACCTCTGGTATACCTGAGCCACAGGCGTAAGGGGCAAACATCCGTACCAAAGATGCAGCAAGTGCAGCAAAAATGAGAGCCCACACAATGTAGAATAGGTAGGAAATTATATATGGGCCCACCCCTTCTCTTGACTGACTGAAAACTTCTGGCCATGTCCACCACTAAAATGAAATACATACCCATAAGAACTACAACCACCAATTCTCCAAAACATGCAGGTACAAATTAGTATCAAAGTATTTTAATGACAATAAGGCTATTAAATAGGGGTAACAGAATGAAGTAAACATAAATTATGTGATACTGAATGAATTACATTGGGATTAGCATGCCACATAACTGCTATACAACATAAATATTTATATGCTTTGCAGATATGGCCAGATGTAGGGTATATACAAATAAAATACCGATTACTATGCTTCCTTTGATTCTGCAATTTAATTTGTGATCACTTTTTAGTGTAGCTCATCAACCTTAGATGAAATTTTCTGATTGCAAAAATATACAGCACAAATTATCTGTGTGGACTATAGAACAGCCAGCACAGGCCCTTTCAAGCAACAGGAAATACAAACTACTACTTCCCAGAATATTTATTCTTTAATGAAATGTGTCATAAATAATATATCTTTTTCTAACCAAACAGCTAATGCACTTTTAACTTATATCATGTATTTTTATGTAATTTTTTGTTTTTTCTTAATTTTAAATGTAAACTACTAAATTCTAATTGTGAACGGCCAGGCTAGTGTCCCTGTGTTCTTCTCTCCGTCAATAGATGACAGCACTTTTGCTACTCCGGTTTACCAATTTGCTGCCTCGTTCACATCCACTACTCCCTGTGCTCATAGGCAGCACACCGCGACTGGTACATGTGGCGCTCAGGAACCACAGCACAGCGTAAGTGTCGTGACATCATTTGTATATTTCCCTACCCAGGCAGTCGTCGTAGTACTGTTGGGTGCCACTTGCACATTAACGTAGGTTTCACAGCACCTAGCCCGAACGGCAGTTTCGAAATGTTTTTAAAAGTTTTTAAAAAATTTTAGGGAAAAATATTTTTCATTGTTTTTTGTGTGTTATGGTGTGCGACAATTATTTCCCGTCTTTTACTATTTCCAGTACGACACCTGAGGATGGGCTTATAACAGTCCAAAACTGGTCGTGTGAAAATAAATTTACAACTGAAGCGGTATTTTCAATCTCTGCTATAATGCTCAGTTACGGATGTTCTTCCAACAGGATTGCTTAAGTACGGTATTCCCAACATGGATGCATAAACTGATTCAATAAATTTTTCTAAATTCCTAGACAACCACATTTTTTGTAAACTAAAATTTTGAGAATATTCATGGTCCATGCTGAAAACCAAAATGGCTAAGATACCAGCCATTTCCAGGTAATTGTGTAGTTTCTGAAATAACACTTTGTTCATATGCCAGTCCTAAAGCTCTCCAATGTCACCCAGTCAGCAGCCTGTGTCTGGTACTGGTTGAGTTAACAAGCATGTACCATCTATGCTCTTGATATATGCTCATGTTATAATGATAAACAGTTTGTTTGTGGAAATACGTCGCACCTGCACTGCAAAAACTGAATAAAGCCAACATTTAAGATTTTTCAAGTGATTTTTGCAAGTCAAGTTTATGAATATTTCGAATGAATTGCATTGTGGTTCATTCAAGACAACTGTCATTGTCATTCGAACAAGCTATTGTTGAGCATTGTGACTTAATTAATGACTGAAGAAGGTTAATTATTGCAGTGTACTTCTGACAGATTTCTGTAAGCCAGTACTGTATGTGGACTGTGATGTTTTAGGGAAATATGAACAGTGTTTTGTGCCACACTTTATAACTTAGTCTCATGACTTGGTAGAACTACCACTGATTGTTGGACAGTGCTTCTTTAATGCGCATTTTGATCATTTTGCAATTTGTATGAGTACTTCTGGCACTGAGCTTTTTGTTATTTGTGAGAGCTGACCTGACTGTACAAGCTAATGTTTTTCACAAAGTAGGGAAACTGTTCATTGTCCAAACAGTATAACTTTGAAGGTAATATAGCGTGAAAAAGTGCAACCTAAATTGTGGTATTCCATTCCATTATGACAGATGCAGCAACAGTAGATAAACGAGTCAAATGAGTGAACAGTCCCTGTTACAATTATGTAATTGTTTTATTACTTTATTTCATGTGGTTAACAGGTCATTACAATGGTTGAACGCTGAAAACATTGAGTATGGGACCCATTTGTCATGTAAAATAGCAGTGGAAAACACCCCCATCATAAACTACAAGTTATGTAGGGGAACTCATAGCAGAAGGAAGAGCAGCTGCAGCAATAAGTACAAGTTTAAAACCATCCAACATTTTTCTGGTTATAAATGTGTACCTACCACTGCACTGGCTCTTCCTTCTGCTCTGTACTCCCCTACATTAACTTTTAGTTTATGACTAGTGTGTCCACCACTGTTTTACACAACAACTGGATCCCATACTTAACACTTTCAGCATACAACTAATATGATGGTGTGCTAACCGTGTGAAACGCATAACTGGAATTAATAAGACAATTACATAACTGCATTTGAATCACTAAATTGTGGTGACGAGTACATTTTTTTGAGCAAACAGCATCAAATGCTGACTAAGATTTTCAGCTTCAAGTCAACAGATAGAAGTGTTGCTGAAGAAGTGATTGAGACTACTAAATTAGGACGGCGCTTTGTAGTGTGTGGTGCACGTGCAGGTGAGGAGCACATCGCAGTACAAGTGTTATGTTAATGAATTCACATGTGTGTTTGGAACAGTGACAAGCATACTGGTGGACAGAAAAAATCTATGAATGTGTGAACAGGTAAAGAGTGACTTTGGGAAGCATGAACTGGAGGTTGCTGTGGCAGTGAACAGTGTAAACATACCATGTGGCACAAATGAAATAAACTAAACAGGACTGTCTCTTCAAATGAATGAGGAAGTTGTGCCATTCTGGAACAACCATAAGCCAATAAGGAGTCCCACCCTGGAATTTTGGAATTCAGTAGTAAACACTGCAGACTAACATGGAAGTGCAATGAGCTGATGTGGGAGTTACGAGCAGAAGCAGAAAGCAGATGGCAGCTACAGGCTGTAGCAGCAACTGGCACTGGGACTGGGACAATTAAAAGGTAAAGTATTCTGGTTACTGAGTGTAATAAAACATTTACCAAAATGAGAGATGATGAGAGAGAATACTGTGCTTAATAATGAAGGACAGGTGATAAAAATCAAGAGTAAGGCTAATGATGATCATATGTCTGAAGATACGAAAGAAGAGGTAAAATTAATCGAGGAAAAATGTAACAATTCAAAATGAACTTTATGATGAGAGTGGGCTTAGATCAAGGCTAGATTCATCTTCATATAACGAGATAAATAAAAGTCATGTTATGACTTTAGATCAATATTAGGGGTGCTCATGTAAAGTCCGAGTAAAAAACTAGATGAAAATAGCAGTGAGTTGGATTTAAAGTTACACAGTATACCAGTGCAAGTAATGGACTGTAGTCCAATTAAATTCAGGGATGCTGAGGGAACTGGATTTGGAAATGAGATGCTAGTAGTCAATGAGTTCTGCTATTTGGGC
The DNA here is from genome assembly GCF_021461385.2 of Schistocerca piceifrons. Taxonomy (NCBI): domain Eukaryota; kingdom Metazoa; phylum Arthropoda; class Insecta; order Orthoptera; family Acrididae; genus Schistocerca; species Schistocerca piceifrons. Next base: position 89,679,480 of record NC_060141.1, read on the forward strand.
GGAAAAATAACATAAAATGGTTAAAGTAGAGACAATATAAAATGCAGACTAGCAATAGCAAGGAAAATGTTTCTGGGAAAGAGGAATTGGTTAACATTGAATAAGATCATTTTGTATTGTTGCGAAATAGGGGAGATAGTGCCACAGACATGATACGTGAACTGGACTGGCAGTCACTAAAACAAAGGCATTTTTCATTGTGACGGGATCTTCTCATGAAATTTCAAACACCAGTTTTCTCCTCCGATTGTAAAAACATTCTGTTGGCACCCACATACATATGGAGCAATGTTATCACAATAAGATACATCAGGGCACGCACTGAAGAATTTAGGTGCTCGTTATTCCCGTGTGCCATTCAAGATTGGAACAGAAGAGGACCAGCTTGAAGGTGGTTCATTGAACCCTCTGCGAGGCACTTTATTGTGAGTAAGCAGAGTAATCACATAGATGTAGATAATTTTAAATGTCAGGAAATTTTTCTGTAGATATTTGTCTTGAGTGCAGCCTTGTATGGATGTAAAAGGTGAATAATAAACAGTTCATAAATGAAGACTGTCTAAGCTTTTGAAATGTGTTACTATAGAAGCATGTTGAAGATTAGCTGCGTAGATAGCATTACTATTGAATCAAATTGAGCTAGCAGTTCATAGTACATCTTGTCTAAAAGAAGATATTCACTGATATAACACATTCTGAAGCATCAAGGAATTATTTATTGGTTAGGGAGAGAAATGTGGAGAGTAAAAATTCTGAGGTATGACCAAGGTATGACTACAGTACACAGGTTCAAATGAATGTAGGTTGCAGCAGGTACACTAACACAAGGAAGCTTTAACAGAACAGATTATGGATGCAGCACCCTTCTCCGTTTGACAGTGGTTTTGAGTATAAAATAAACAGACGACTCTGGTGACAATAAATACTGGTCCCCTATCTTCCCTGCTTGACTTGGCACAGACCATGCATCAGCACACATCACCTTGACTCACTGCTATGGCCACTCTTGTCACTGCTGCAGCACTGGTTACCGTATTTAATTGAATCTAAGCCGCACTTTTTTGCAGTTTTTGTAATCCAGAAAACCGCCTGCGGCTTAGAATCGAGGGCAAAGTAAGCGGAAGTTCTAAAAAATATTGGTAAGTGCCGTCACAACTAACTTCTGCCGTCGAATATATGTAGCGCTACATAGGCATGCTTTGCAAGCACAAGATAAATACTGGAGCCAAAACCTCTGCGTCAGTAAATAAATTAAAAAAAAGGTGGAAGACGAGCTTTTTTCTCTGCCCCGAGTTTCGACCATTGCATTTTCATACTTTATCCAAAGAAGTAAATACAAATTCCATATTGTTCATCTTCGAATGTGGCAGCATTTCAATGTACTACGAAAATCCGACTGGCAAGACTGTTTGGGATGTTTGTCAACATGGTCAACTCTACGTTCTGAATTTTTTTCCTACCTGTGAGAAGAGATGGTTGCAAATAGGGACTTTTATGAATTATGAATCACATGCAGTATTCTCTTCACCATAAGAATAATACGAATATAAACATTTTGCCATGTATTCTTTCGTGTTTGCTGCTATCTCATTTAAATCGTGTCGGCCTAATAAACTACGAAACTAGAGTCAGACAACAGCAAACGCGGAAGAATATACATATCATGTCATGTCTATATTCATATTATTCTTATGCCTAATAGTGATACAGTCAGAAATGAAGCATGGCAATTGACTAGATTTTTAAATCTAAGACGACTAATTTCTGTGCAGAATGTAATGTACGAAAGAGGCGTCTGCAAAGATTTTCAAACGGAGAAAAATTTTCGCTAAACTCTCGTTCAGAACATCTTGTATCATATGCAGTCTATTATTTGGTTCTTGTTGATCATTATCAAAGAAAGCAGCAAAGAAAACAAATAGCAGTCTCTTGCCATTGTTTCGCTAATGAGACGATTCCTCTTTTTTTTTAATTTTAAGCGGTGGTAGCGTGCACAAAAGCAAGCCATGCCAGGTCGTAAACACTCATTATCAGAATGCGACAAACAATGCATGACAGTACAATAATGTATTTTCAGCTTAGAGTGACGTAAACACCTATAACAAAAATAAGCAATCAATTCAAACTAGACGAAGCACGTGAAAATGGAAGGGTACCCGTATAAATACGGACGGAGCGCCTGACGCATAGCAATGGCTACCTGGTAAAGCTTAACTGCTAAGCGTAAAACTTGAACCGAACTACTGTAGCTGTAGCTGTATCGTCATTCATTCGACCTAAATTGTGTCTCATATTACTATGGACCAACTTTGTTTCGATTTGGAGGTGCGGCCTAAAACATTTCTCCCCCCTTGAATTTCGAGTCTCAAATTTCAGGTGTGGCTTAGATTCGAGTAAATACGGTACTTTTTGTGTTTTGACATGTCTCTTAACACATTTCATTAAACTGAATATTGCACCTATCAGATTGGAACCACTTCAAACTCTCCTTCCCTCCATTGCACAGCACACAATCATGCTTTGAGTCCACAGCCAGAACCCTTGCATACTATCTATATTTACATACATACTCCACAAGCCACTGTATGGTGTACGCTGGAGGGTACCTTGTAACACTACTGGTCATTTCCTTTCCTGTTCCACTCGCAAACAGATTGAGGGAAAAATTACTTACGGTCTGTACAGCTCCATATGAGCCCTAATTTCTCTTATCTTCATGGTACTAAGGTGTAACATAAGTTGTCAACAGTAGATTCGTTCTGCAAGCAGCTTCAAATGCCAGTTTTTTTTTTTTTTTTAAATTTTCAATAGTGCTCTAAAAAGGAATGTTATCTTCTTTGAAGGGATTCCAATTTTAGCTCATGAAGCATCTGTAACACTCACATGATAACTGATTTCAGTAACAAATCTAGCAATGCACTTCTGAATTGCGCCAATGTATTCCTGTAATCTGACCTGGTGGGGATCCCAAACACTAGCTGTACTTGATAATAGGTCACACTGGTGTTCTGTAAGCTGTCCCCTTTACAGATAAACCACACTTTCCTAAAATTCCCCAAATAAACCCAAGTCAATCAGTCACCTTTTCTGTGTTCATTCCAGCTCATATCGGTTGGTTTACAACATTATGCCTACATATTTAATCAATGTAACCATGTCAAGCTACACACTACTAATGGCATATTCAAACAATATGGGTTGTTCTTCCCAGTAATCTGCAACTACTTAAATTTTTTCTACATTTGGAGCAAGCTGCCATTCATTACACCAACTAGAAATTTTGCCGTCATCTTTTATCTTCCTACAGTCACTCAACAATGATACCACACAGGATCATCCAGCAAACTGTCAGAAACTGCTGCTCATCCTGAGCATCTGATCATTTATGTATGTAGATAATAAGATCATTCCTACACACTTCCATGGGGCACTCCTGATGATACCCTTATGTGTAATGAACACACACATTCGAGGACAATGTACTTCATTCTGGGGCTTAAGAGATCTTTGAGACACACACATATCTGGAGACTTAGTCTGTATGCTCATGTATTCATTAACAGTGTGCAGTGGGGCACCGCACCAAATGTTTTCCGGAAATCCAGGAATATGGAATCTGCTTGTTGCACTCTTAACAATATGCAGTGCATAAGCAAATTTCATAACTTAAAGCTCTGCAGATTTAATCAGGAACTTCTATCGGCAGACACAGATGAATTCTTTGCACTAACACACTGGGTAGCCAGTCTAAACAAAGGTCACCAGGTTCACTTTTATCTGTGGGATATAGTTTAACTTCTCACAACTTCAAAGTTAATTATTAAAGCCCTGTATCTAACTACTCTCTGAAATACAAACATCTTATCACTAGACTGTAAAATGAATCCGCTAGTCACACAGTAATACCACACTGAAATTTCCTAATGAACAATTCCACACTCATGAACTGGAAAAAAACAGAGAGAGAGAGAGAGAGAGAGAGAGAGAGAGAGAGAGAGAGTGTGTGTGTGCGCGTGTGTGTGTGTGCGCGTGTGTGTGTGCGTGCGCGTGTGTGTGTGCGTGCGCGTGTGTGTGTGCGTGCGCGTGTGTGTGTGCGTGTGTGTGCGTGTGTGTGCGTGTGTGTGCGTGTGTGTGTGTGCGTGTGTGTGCGTGTGTGTGTGTGTGCGCGTGTGTGTGCGTGTGTGTGTGTGCGCGTGTGTGTGCGTGTGTGTGGGTGGGGGGGGGGAGTTCCTCAGCACAATTTTACGCCCATAAAGGGTTTGAATGGTTTGTAAATTTTTCTATACTGTAAAAGTAACTTCACCTATACGTAAGAATCTTTATTCTCTTAAATAAGAACTGTACAACAAAAGCTCTGCCACAGAGGGCCCATGACTGCCATCTAAACCCAACATGGGCTGCCACCAGATTCCTCAGTTTCGTGAGCTCCAAAGTGCTCCACGAAATAGTTATATCTACCCTTTCAACTAATCATACTTGGGAACACAAACCAGGAATCTCGATTTGCTATTTCATATTCCTGATAAAAGCACATCCGTAAGATGCTCCTACCTACTAGGACTCTCAAAACTTTCTTTCCAACAGGTACCATACGCAACATCTGTTATCTGAAGTCACAAACCACCAAGCCTGCTTAGTAATCTCTGACCACTACACATTTAGGATGATTAGCACAAGACCAGCCTGTCACCTTTAGAATGGCCAAAACACCCTCCCTCATGCTGCCATAAAATTGCCCTGGCAAGCACAATAGAGCATGAACACACAAGAGCTACCAAAAAAGGCGCACAAAAAATTACACTTTAATAAATATTTTGTCTGGAATGAGAAACACCATGGCATTGAAACTGGATACTATATGAAACAACAGACAAACAGCATTCATTTGTGCTGTTTTATTAGTTTCTGGATTCTCACTGGATATTTGTTAAGATGGAAAGTAAGGAGCATAGCAACAAATAAAGATATAATAGTAACATACCACTGTAGTCTTAATGAGTAGCCCAGTAACAACTCATATACAGATCAGATCTTACATTGCATGTAATGTTAACATCAAACGCTAAAAGTAGCTAGCTGTCTACAACTTTGAAAAATTACCTGTGAGCAGTTGCCATTATCAAATGTTGTCTCATTAGATGACCAACAACACTGTTCACGATTGAGCCAAAATGCCTGGGGGCAAATTCCGTATTTCAGATCTGACATCCAGCTTGCTCCGATATCTATCACACCGGCTACCACACCTGTAAATACACCTACAAGCAGCACACAGACCCAACCTGACCATGCATCATGTGCTCCTTTTATTAAGTCACATATTGAATCTTGCTTCTTTTTCACAATGTACCGGTGACGCATTCTGTCACGTGCAATGTCTCGCTGCCAGTCAATCGTGTGGAAATCATCATACTGGCCGATGCCTGGGATGTCATCGGCATCACCTGCAACTAAGAACACCATGTTTAATAATTATGTCACCTTAGACAATACATAAAAATTCTTCCACTGTAACATAAATAATTGTTTTATTGTCACGGTTTTACTATACTGCAGTATTATTACTGATTTCCATGTTGCAACAATCACGTTTTCCAAAATGAACTTTTTTCATTGCAACCTAGAAACTAAATCTATTCATTTCTTGTTTTAATAAGAACATGAGCCAAGACATGTCACTAATCACTGGAATAAAAAATGCACTGACAAAATGAATGAAGCTTATTCTTGTAGAAAATGAAAATTATGAAGTTATTAATTACATATTGTCTAACTAAATAAACATGAACAAAAGCATATGCCACCACAGATTTCAACATCATCAGCCTTTTATTGTTAATAGCAAAGCAATTCAACAGTAATGAGAGATTTGCAAGCAAATCAGAATCATCAACCTTCTATTGTTAACAGAAAAGCAATTCAACAGTAATCAGGGACTTGCAAGCAAATGAGAGGTATAAGGAAAAGTTCCTTGTGAAAGTAAAGCTTGCCATAAACAATAGCTTCATGTTATTTTAAAAACATGCCTTTTACCAAAAGCAGAGAATGCTGAATGCAAATCGGACACAGCAAGACATTTCCAAGAATACTCCCCATCAGTAATTTCACTCAACACTCACCTTGAGGTTCCACGAACGTGACTGCACCTTTAAAAAACAAAGGCTAATTTCTAACACAATATTAAGAGGCAACATATCACACAACTAATCTAATAGAACAAAAAAAAGGCACTCCAATAGTTAAGCTGCATAAACGATAGCTATTCTAGTTAGTAATGTAACTTTTGTCACAAAAATATTAAAGCATATTAAGATGTTTTGTTACAGTTTAGCCCCAAAATCCACAACCCAACTTCTAACACTGAATATGCATTAAGATGCATGATTAGAAGAATATTTTGAGTAGAGTGTGTGCTGTGGGTGGGCCATATCTTATGATTTGGCATGATTTAACTTCAAATATATTTATACAGTTAGTCACAAGCACTTCTCAATGCTTCTCAACATATTTTTTTCAGTTTTGTTCTGTCACTATGAAAATCAAGCCAACCTGAATGATTTATCAAAAAAGATTGTTAGTTAGGGTTTCTATGATTATAGTTTGATTTCATATATTCTTAAAAACTTGTTAGTTTTAATCATATTGACTGATGCTTCGATTTTGTCTTTCAGAAGACAATTTTAACTCTTACACAAACAACAGTATTGCCATTTTATTACCTGCTCTTACAAAATTTCCAGGCCCTTGCTTTATCTTTATTCATACAGAAATGCATTGTCAAATATACATCTTACACACACACACACACACACACACACACACACACACACACACCACGCAAAATGTTTTCTGTAGTGATACTCTGTGCCAATAGCTTTTCTTCAGTTCCTTGAATAGAATCATATGCAGAGGTTATACACTAACATAGGGGTATCCGTGCTGGACCTTCAAGTGAATTAAATAATAATGCACACTACAAAAATTACTATATTAAACTGTTAATACAAACTGTCTTCTAGGTGTAGATGTGAATTGCTTATAAATTAAGTAATGAAAATACTTTACAAGTCTTGATAAGACACTTACCATCTGGATGACCCGAGTATTTAATCGCAGATACTTGAAAAAGGAAAAAAAGGGAAACACAAAATAAGGATTGAAACAGAAAATAACATGCAATTCAAACAAAACAGATGCAAAAAATGTAAATAAATACTTCTAAGTGTCAGAAAGCAAGTGAAGTAACCACTTATCCTCCGAAAATTATATGGGAACCCATACTATTACAGCATAGTGTTTGCTTTTACCACCACTGATCCTCAAAAATGTAATTCTAGTAAGGTTTATACATTAGAACTTTTAACTACTGAAAAAACAAAACCGTTTCCCTGGATACACACCCATAAACCAAAATACACTTACTGCTCAAAATAAAATGCATACTACCTGCTCATATTATTTTCACTTTTGCAAAAGTAGATTTTTAAGCTTTTGGGCTCAAACAGCTGAAGAAATCTCCTGTAGTGATTTCTTTTATAATGTAAATACAGAAAAATCCAAGACACAAATTTGCAGCATAATGAGACAATGAGTGAGGTAAATACTATCAAACAATTACAGGTTTTTGGAAGAAGAAGCTATTGGTGACCTGGCTACATCAGATATAATCTTATAATAATAATCTTCATGACATTTAATATTCCATACAAAAAAAGCTTGGGGAAAATACCATATACAAGAGAAATATCTGCTTCATTGGGTATTTACAATTCAGGGCATTTAGTAGTATTGTAGCCATTTTATAACCATGTACATTTCAGTACATTAATGGATATGAACAACTTTAAAATGAATATCATAGAAAACAAGTGACTAACAACTATATGTAGGGTGCTAACAGAGTAAAATACATAGTTTTCTCGAATTTTTATAATATGCTTAATGATTAAATCTTTCCAAAACAAAGTCCAACTTAATAAATCTATGCAAAAATACAGTCCTACTGGTACACAGACATGATAGTTATGAGAAGCTTTCGACAACATTAAATACACCTCATAATACTGAGCATTTGAAATTTAAGATTCTTTCAGGAGACTGTAAGACAGAGGAAATCGTCCAGAAAATCGTTTTCCTATCCATTTTATCTGGAACTTGCTGGCAGTATATATTCATTTTCTCATTCATATGAAACATTAAATGATGTATGCTGCACATTTACCCCCCCTCCCCCCCACCCCCCGCAAAAAAAACTGACATGAATGTAATGAAGTCACAATACCCAAGCAGAACACTAACATTTTTTTCGCACAGATTCACAGGTGATCTACAGCCTACCTTCTGTAAACTATTTCTGAATGAATGAAAGATTAAACTGTATACAAATGGCTGCACATTATTTAAGAAGCATAAACTCGCCAAGACTTTTCTGGAGGGAAAACTAATCTAACACGTTTTGTTTATCAGACTAATTTAAAAACAACAGCACACACATACCCACACTAATAAAAAAAAAAAAAAAAAGGAAACAGGCCAGTAGACCAGAATAATTTTATCTTCAAGCAGCTTCTCATGCAAAATTAGATTTGTGGCACAGAATAAACGAAGATACTGCGTTCAATACAAAATGCAATATGCACTGTACATAAACAGGCGAACATGGAAATAGCAAGAAGCAGGAAAAGAAGAGGTAGCGTAAGCCATAGCTATGTGAAGCGAAATGATATCCAACATGTAAATAATTTATACATACGAAAAAGGAAAATAGATGCTTACAGTGTGATGCTGCCAATTCATCTTGATGAATGGAGCGTTCAGTTACAGTTCCTGTCGTTGTAATGTCAATCATCTCATCATCTGAACTAATTGATGCAGATCGAAACTGTTGTCCGTTTACGAGTTGTTGCTACACACAAAACAAGGGGATAAATACGTACACATAATAAACATAGAACTGTCATTAATGAAAGAATTGAGGTTACGTACTTGGTCATCAACCGCATGATAAGAAGTGGGAAAACTCATTGGTATGGCCGCATTGCCTCTTAAAGGCGCCTTTTCCATGGCTTAAACTGCAATGAACTCTGTGAAAGATACGAAGAAATTAGCGAAATGTATCAAGTATACGCAATGACATCAGACTTGACAAAAGCATCATGGCGACGTCTGACATGCAGACGACGCATCACATTTCTTACAAATGAAAATAAACTTTCTCCTGTTTAAGTCTTCCTTACCATCTTAGATGTTTTTTTGCTCCTATTCAATCAATGAAATTTATGGTATCAAATTCACTATTCTTTTCGTCAATATGCTTTATAAACTTCTACAAATCACCACCTTTTGCCCCAGGCAAACTGTCTCGTTACGCGATCATATGTTTCCCACGTAGGTCACATATATGACTGAATAGTGATACTGTTTTCAAATAAAGTAAAACAAATGCCAACAATAAATAAGCTTTTAAAATTATTTTTAAAAATTGTCCATAATTTTTTCCGGTGGGTAATGAGAAAATTCCCGGAATAGAAGTACAACGAATCATATAGTAGAGAGGCAAAGTATTTTACTAATCCACTTGCAGAAGATGTGGCAACATGAAGGTATTTTGAACCTTCCAATGTGGCAATGTCATTTTTTTGTTTTAATTCAGTTATATTGAATATTTAAAATCGGTATTCTGTCAGTAAGTTCAATATTGAGCTCACTTCATTTGTTCAACCCCGCTAGCTGTAGCATTGCAAGAACACGCTTCAAATCAGTAAACAAATCGCTGTGCATTTTTCACTTTTGCAGAGTTGTCTGGTGTGATTGACTGTAATCATTCTAATGAGAGAGCAGTTTTTTTAACCTCAAAAACATAATTTTTATGTTAAGGCCAATTCACCTTGACCGCTACGTCACGTCGAAACGTGAATTTCAATTAGCGGGATTCGTATTCAATGGACCGTCACGTCAAGATTTCTCGCGAACACAGTTATGACGGTTTTGTCGTCTGCTGAAATCGGAAGTAGTTTAAACCATGGGAGAATGTCACGAAGTTGCTGAAAGAAGCTGAACAGGAAACTCTTGAAGAAAGACGTAAACTATCCCAAGGAAGTCTATTAACCAAGTTTCAAGAACCGGCTGCGCAAACTCATGTTATAGCAGTGGATTCTGCGCTTTTGTACCTCCTTAACCCTCCTAGAACCACTGGGGTCAATATGACCCCATAAACACATTTGAAATATATACCCCCTTGTTTTCAAAACCATTATTTTCAAAATTAATGGCTTTATCTCTCTAAGTTGCTGTTACGTAATGACAAATTGTTCAGTTTTACACTTGCAACATATTAAAATTTCTTTATGGGTACTGAGTGGTACTGAATACCACTGGGGTCAGCATGACCGAAATCTAAATTTTTCTTTTGTTACTTGAATATAAAATTATGAAAACAGAATGGCGAATGTTATATTGAACAGACATTATACGAAACACCTGCAATAATGAAACTAACATTTCCCACTTATTACTTACACCTATTGTTGCCACTTCTTGCCTCAGCCGTTGCTGTGTATGGCCTCAGTTGTTGCTAGTGTTTCTCAACGTGCACAAGAATTTCATTATGACTAGAAAACAATTGAGTAGTGCTGAAATACAAGCACTTTTGAATGAAGAAGAGACATTAGGGGATATACCATCTGATAACGATGAAGAGATTGATGCTATTATTTCTGGAGGTAGTGAATCAACTGAAGATTCTGATGAAGATGTTGGGGATTTGGAAACTGTACTTCCTGAAGCTGCAGACATCTCAAATTAGAATGTTTTCAAGTAAGTACTGTATGTATAATCTACCATACTTTTGCAAAAACTTTAAAGATTGTACTACTACTAATAATAATAATAATAATATGTAAGTACATATGTAAAATAGTAATCCCATTTTTTCAGGTCGAGAAATGGAAATGAAATATGGGGAAAAGTCCTGTTAGATTACATGGGAGACAGCCAGCACGAAATACGAGGGTTAGAACTTAAATAGTGGCAACTATTTATTCACAACCAATACAAAAGATTCACATGTTTGCTCCTGTTACTGTCTTTCAAAGTAGTCATCAGCGTTGTGTAGCACCCATTGCCAGTGATGTGGAGGGCGTAGTATACCGTTAGAAGAGCCTGTTCTGTTGATGGTGTGAATGGAGCAGTCTACTGCCTGTCGAACCTCTGGAACAGTTCTGAAGCGAATACCACGAAGTGGTTCTTTTATCTTCAGAATCAAATCAAAGTCACAAGGACTTAAGTCCGGAGAGTATGGTGGATGGTACAGTACTTCCCAGTCCCACCAACCGAACAGAGCAGCCACAGCTTGCGCTGTATGCGCCAGCGCATTCTCGTGCAAAATGATGGGTGGGTTGCGCAGAAAGTGTCACCGCTTCTTTCGCAATGCTGGTTAAAGGTGATGCTCCAAAAATGAACAGTAATACTGTGCACTGACGGTCTGCCGTGGAGGAACGTAATGCATTAGGATAACACCATCACAGTCGTACACGAGAATCACCATGATTTTAGACCACTCCATTCGCACCATCAACAGAACAGGCTCTGCTAACGGTATACTACTCCTCCCACATTTCTAGAAATGGATTCTACACAACGTTAGTGACTAATTTGAAGGACAGTAACAAGTGCACACATGTAACTCTTTTGTATCGGTTGTGAATATATAGTTGCCACTATTTAAGTTCCAGGCCTCATAATGAAGATGGCTCCAGCTCACATGAGGCATACTGTAAGAAACGTAAATACTGTGCAGTCAGCATTTGAATTTTTTATGAAGCCCAGCATTTTCCAGATTATTTCGAAAAGGATGAACAAAGAAGATAACATTACTTTCGGTAAGAAATGAACAGATCTTTATAGAGAAGAATCTGAATGCATTCTTGGACTGCTTATTCTTCCGGGAGTGTGCAAAGGTAACAATGAGGGTGTATTGAATTTATGGAATGAAGAGCATGGCCGATCTATTTTCAATAGTTCTATGGCTAGGAACTGCTTTACAGAAATATCATGCTGTATTCGGTTTTATGATGCTCAGCACCGGCGACAGAATTGTAGTTCTGATAAATTGGCTCCTATAAGGGATTTATTTGAACAGTGAGTAAGCACATTACATGATGCATACGAACCGCACAAGAAAATTACAGTTGATGAACAACTGGTAACTTTTAGGGGTAGGTGTCAATTTCGCTAGTACATCCCCTCAAAACCTGGAAAGTATGATATAAAGATATGGGCTGCATGTGATAGCACTAATTACTATGTCACACACCTGAAGGTGTACACAGGAAAGGGTGAAGGCCAGCCTAGAGAAATAAATCAGGGATAAAGAGTAGTGTTAGAATTGACGGAACATTTATCCAGGAGTGGTAGAAATATCACAACAGATAATTTCTTTACAAGTTTGGAGTTGGCAAAGGAACTAGAACGAAAATAAATGACTCTGCTAGGAAGTCTAAGAAAAAGTCGTCGTGAACTATCTGCAGAATATATCGAAGCAAGGGGAAGAACTGCAGCTTCATGTCTATTCAGATTCCAGGTATCTGCTACAATAGTCCCCCATTGCCCAAAAAAGGTAAGATAGTGACGTTGCCGAGTACTGTGCATTTCAGAGAAGAAATGGGTGATGGCAAAGGAGCAAAACCTATTATAATACTACACCATAATGCAACTAAATGATAAACCAACTCTGTTGTGGAAGCTCCTAAATCTCATTTGCAAGTGGACTGTAATCCCAACAACACCACTGGTAAGGCTGAAGTCCAGCTCAAGGCAGCCTCCAAGGTCCTGTGCCAACACTCGACCATGCCATTACTCTCAGGGTGGTAGGCTCTCATGCGGTGTTGGAGGAACCCACACAGCTTTGCCAGTTCTAAAACTAAGGTCGATTCAAATTGTCAGTCTTGGTCTGTGGTCACATGGAGGGGGTAACTGAAATGAGCAATCCACATTGCAAAAACGCTTGTGCCACTGTCTTGGCCGATATGTAAGTATTGTGACAAAGAGAGCATTGATCCACTCTCTATTGTTGACAAATTTATTCAAGATGGTGGATCCAATATGGTGGCGATAGATATGGCAATTTCACAATGAAATCATGGCAGGAAGATAAAATTTTGGTGGGAAAATGTCAATGGGGCTACCTCCACTAACCTAACATACTCCCCTCCCACCTCCTCATCCCTCACCCAGAAAATCGCGGGAACGCAACAAACCAGAGCTACCTCCACTAACCTAAGAAAATGGTGGGAGAAAAGGTCACTTGGGCTACCTCAACTACCCTAAGTCATCCGATTGCCACCTCTTCCTAGGAATCGGCAGGAAAAGGACTCAGCCTGTGTGGGATAGGATGTATGTATGTCTTCATTTAAACAGTCATTATTTAAACAATTTGAGACAGTGCCTCCATCTGGTGCGTTCACCATGGGGTCCAGAGTCCAACTGACCTAGTACACAATACCACAATACTGCCACCAGAGGGTGCTATCATCCCTCCCATGATGTAATCCAAGGTGGCAGTCTCGGGTGCGGGAAAATGGCAGAAAAGGACTCAGCCTGTTCTGGGCTGCTGGAGAGAGGAAGGAGTGTACTTTATTATTCAGGCAGTCTTTATTTAAATGGTTACAGGCAGTACCTCCATCCAGTCTGTCCACCATGAGGTCCAGTGTCCAACTGACCTGGTATACAGTACTACTACCAGAGGGCACTGTTGTCCCTTCCACGACATAATCCAAGATGGCGGTCTGGAGGGGGGGAAAATGGCGGGAAAAGGACTCAGCTTGTTCTGGGCTACTGGAGAGAGGAAGGAGTGGGCTGTATATTTACAACTGCCTTGGCTTCATTACAGAGAATCCGAGTAAATTTGACTTAAGGAGGGCAGTTCATGGCCATAACATAAGAAGTGGACATACAATTAATATGCCATATGCTAGGCTTGCAAAGACACATAACAGCTACAAATATCTTGGTCCTGTCTACTTCAACTAATTAGCTGAAAATGCCTACACAATGCCAGCAAATAAATTTAAAACCAGTCTTTCGTAGTGAATCAAAAGTAAAGTAATTTACTCTGCTCAAGAGTTCCTTGAGTAAGTGACAAATGACCCATTTTCCTTATGAGAATGAACTATAAATTAACTGCAAACTATACATATGCCACACTGTGCAACTATTTTATTCCTGTTTCATGTACTTATTGTTAATTATCAATTTGATTATTTATTTGTCATTCACTGAACTATGTAGTTCATTTATCTCATAATTGATCTATTAGGAAACATCTTGTTGTTACTGACATTTGCACAAGTTTGTATTGTATCCATCTTGGATTATAATATTCTAGTTAAAAACATTTGTCATGTCGAAGTTTATATTATTATTATTATTATTATTATGTTAACACCAACGACGCGAATTGCATGTATATATGCTCAACAGTGTAATAAAACGTTTGTATTTGTATCTGTATTTGCAACGTGAAGGAGACTCGGGAAGATAATTTCGATACTGGTATTGGTTGGGGCCATTGAGGTCATCTACTAACAATGAAAGGTAATGTAAAGAACACTACACAGTGAAAGAAGACAGTGTAATAGAAGATTAGAAAATCTGTTTGCATTGTAATAAAGTATTTAAAATAATAAAATGCAGTATTGAACAATATGCAAAGTTAAGCAAATGAATTTGTAATGTAGGTGTAGTGTGGTAATTCTAGTGTGTAAACATAGTGTTTTACTCTAATGGTATTAATTAAGCATCATAAATATACTAACATAACATAAAAGACAAATTTTATAAACATAAAGTATTCCTATACTTACAGTTTCATGCAAACATAGATGACAATGAATGCTTGGAAAATATTCGAAGATGAACAAATCTACATGTTATATTCTCTCCACATTCATGTTATAGTAGAAGAATTTATGGTTTAGTGCCTTCTTAATCACTATTTTATTGTTTCCCTTGTTTTTGTGACAAGTTGCAAAGCTTCCATGAGGACTTGGATATTTATCCTACGGGTTTTCATCAATAAAAGAGGTCAAATATTGGAAAATGAAAAACAATTTAGGTGTTCAAGACTGACCAAAGATAAGGTGTACACTGTGGATAAATAATAACATATACTGGCTGGTAAAAAAAAGTGGGGTGGTGATCTGAACAGGAAACTCTGAATGATGATGACTTGTGTCACACTGTGTACAGTGATGAATTGTGATCTTATACTATCCTGGATGATTATCTTTCACGAGTATGGCATCAACATCCTTCCATTGTTATGGATAGGCACAGTAATGTTACACCTGGTGTCATGGTGTGAGGACCCATTGTGTATGAGTTCAGGTCATGGGAGGTAGTTATTGAGGGAAATGTGAAAGCTCAATGGTACAGCATGGACTTTCCAGATTAGTCCATGATAAAGTATTCATGGGATCAGCTCAGACATTAACTCTGCTAAGTGCTAGTACCAATTAAAAACATTGAGCTAGCTAGCCTCAGGAGAGGATGCAACAACTTCACGATAGCCGTCCCACAAGAATGAGTGATTGCATCCAGGCCAGAGGAAGTGCAATGTCATACTGATAATTGGGCTCATATTGCCAAATTCTTTGCAAATCCGACTCAATATTGTAATCACTGAAGTGACATCACATACGTGTACACACTCAAACTGTGAAGTTTTATTTGTTTTTATCCTTCCCTTCTGGGTACTTCACATTTTGTCACGTAATGTAAAACTGAACTGCACAGAGAGGGTAAATATTTCTGTTTTGTGATAGATCCATCAAGTTCAGCTACCAGAATATTAATAATTCGATGTACAGTGTACTCTCTTTATAGAAAAGTGACTCAATACCATAAAAATTGGACCACTGTAGACAGAACGTCAGAAAATTCAGACCATTTGGCAACAGCAGTAGAAAAATCGGTCCAGTGCGTGACATCAGACATAGGAAGTGAGTCATTGATTCAGGAAATGTGAGACATCTGACACTCGCTTATAACTGGCTATGCCTCCTATGTAAAGAATGCTCAGTTGACTGGCTGGAAGAGGGTGAGAGGGTGTTCCAGAATGTCTGCTGTCTTGAGTCGGATTACAGTTCTCACTGAACGTCTGAAAAGTGGTGATAGCAGCTGGATACTAACATACATGAGGTACAGAGTTTACAAAAATTTTAAAAATGCGTTTGAAAGGACTCATTTAGCTACTGTCCAAGTTTACTTGTTTAAATGAAAATGTAAGTCCTATTGCAACCACAAGTTTGTTGCTAAAATCGCCTCTCTTTACCTTCTAAAAATTTAAATATAACTTTGCACATTTTGGAATACTGATCAATGAGAAAAAAAAATTACTTGACATGGATTTATGGACTCATGTGATCATTGAAGACATTCTTTCATTTCAATTTCCTCGTGACATAATGATTTGGGGAGTGAACTTGTGATCTGAAAACATATATTTTTTATCATTTCAATGAAGAAATTCCCTAGAAACAAAATGACCACGAAATTTAGGAGAATGTTTAGCCAAGCTACACAATCAAGTATGAGAGTAACAATGGCCATGGTATTCCTGCATAAAGGCTGTACTGTAATCAAAATATTTTTCTTCTGCAGAATGTACTGAAATATCGATCTTACGTTAGAAAATGGATGCAGCCACTAAAACAAGCTGCCAGGGTGATAGTAAAAAAAAACTGAACTTAAAAATTTCTCCTCCCATTCTCAATTTTTCTCTCTGCATCTCTGTCTCTCATTACGGCTCTCCCTCTCCCTTGCTCCTTTTCTCCAACCATAGTAAAATAATAAACAATATCAAGTGGTATTTGTTTAACATCTACATCTGCATCTGCATGGCTACCCTGCAAATCGCACGAAATTGCCTGGCAGAGGGTTCATCGAACCACCTTCACAATAATTATCTATTATTCCACTCGCTAACAGTGCATGTAGAAACGAATATCTATATCTTTCTGTGTGAGCTCTGATTTCCCTTATTTTATTATGAAGATCGTTTCTCAATATGTAGGTTTGTGTCAGCAAAATATTTTCGTAGTCGAAGGAGAAAGGTGGTGATCAAAATTTCGTGAGAAAATCCTGCCACAACGGAAAATGCCTTTGTTTAAATGATGTCCACTCCAAATCCCGCATTGTGTCTATGACACACTCTTCCCTATTTATCGATAATACAAAACGTGCTGCTCTTCTCTGAACTGTCTCGATGTACTCCATTAATCCTACCTGGTAAAGATCCCACACCACACAGCAGTACTCCAAAAGAGGGAGACAAGGAAAATGTAGGCAGTTTCTCTAGTAGATCTGTTACATCTTCCAAGTGTTCTGCCAATAAAACGCAGTCTTTGCTCGCCTTCTTCACAACATTTTCTGTGTGTTCTTTCCAATTTAAGTTGTTTTTAATTGTAATTTCTAGGTATTTAGTTGAATTTATTGTGAACCGAAGTTTAACGGATACCTTTTGCACTCATGTGGATCACCTTACACTTTTCATTATTTAGGATCAATTGCCAATTTTTGCACCATACAGATATCTTTTCTAAATCGTTTTGCAGTTTGTTTTGGTCTTCTGATAACTACTGGACGATAAACGACAGCATCATCCGCAAACAACATTAGACTTCTGCTCAGGTTGTCTCCTAAATCGTTTATGTGGTTAAGGAACAGCAGAGGGCCTGTAACACTATCTCAGAGAATGCCAGAAATCACTTCCGTTTTACTTGATGACTTCCCATCAGTTTCCACGAACTGTTACCTCTCTGACAGGAAATCACAAATTCAGTCATGTAACTGAGATGATATTCCACAAACACACAATTTGATTACCACTAGTGAGGTACATAGAAAAACAGAATCAGTTTGAAATCTCTTGTCGATAGCACTACACACTTTGTGTGAGTAAAGGGCTAGTTATGTTTACTATTGTGCCTTTTCTTTTAGCTGCTCTCTCTTTTCTCTCCCCCCCCCCTTTCTCTCTCTCTCTCTCTCTCTCTCTTATACTCACACTGACACAAAAACACAGCTTAATTACACACACACACACACACACAGATATATACATAAAACACATCTTAATTACACAGATATATATATAAAACACATCTTAATTACACAGATATATATATATATATATATATATATATATATATATATATATATATATATAAGTTATGTTCCTGTGCACTTTCTGATCTTTGAAGGATAATATTGCAATGTAGTGCAGAGTTGGAAGACCTTACAGTTACAGCATCCAGTTGTGATGACTGATCGGCAGTTTTGTAGCTCCAAGTAGAGTTTGTGGAGGCTTAGAAGATACTGATGCTAGTAATAGAAGGCAGCATAACAGCATAAATAACAGGGAGTAGGACTTTCTTTAAAATAAAATGGACTATATAATTTGCATAAGAACTGATGCGTTTGATTTTTTGTGACTGTTGGATTTTCTTGTTTTGAACACAGATCCTGAGAATTTTTCTCTGCCAACAGTTTTTATGAGATTATAGTATTATATTTGGGTGTTAAGTGGAGTTGAAAGTGATGAATGTTTCCGGTTCAGTGATAGGACTTTGGAATTAACAAAATGTAATCAGTTTGCTATAGAGATACTAGCAGTATGTAGGTACAGACTTATATTGATCCTTGTCTCATGGGTCAAGGCTGAGCTGATGACCCATGTCTAAACTATTTTGTTAACATTACATTAATAATTTTTCCGCAGATCATGAATACGACATTTTGTAACAATGTGGAACATGTCAGGTTAACATAAGTTTTCATTACACAATATATATATTAAGTTACTACTTCATATCTAAAAATTCATTTACTGAGTAGAAGAAGTTGTTATTCAGAAATTAATTTTAATTTGTTTTTAAATGTTGGTAGGCTATCTGTCAGACTTTTAATGCTATTTCGCAAATCACCAAAGATTTTTGTGACAGCATAATTCAGCACTTTCTGTGCCAATGTCGTATTTAACCCAGAATAGTTAAGTTGTGTTGTAGCTATTCACTTCACTATTAGTTTTGAATTGGGATGGGTTATTAATAGCAAATTTCGTTCTCAGTACCTTCGCAGTAGATATATTCATAAGAGATTATTTGTATTGCAAAGTTACTGTGAATATCCTGAGTTCCTTAAATAAATGTCTACAAGTTGATCTTGGATATGCTCCAGCTATTAATCTGATTACATGCTATTGTGCAATGGATATTTTTTCTCTTAATGAAGAATTTCCCCAAAACATTATGCTATATGAATGCAGTGAATGAAAATAGGCATAATAGGCTAATTTACTGATACGTTTATCACCAAAATTTGCAATAAGCCTAATAGCATATGTAGCTGAACCTAACTGTTTCAGCAGCTTATCAATGTGTTTCTTCCAGTTCAATTTTTCATCAATGGACACCCCCAGAAATTTTGAATATTCTGCCTTAGCAACAGTCTTCGGTTCTTAGTCTGTGTTTATCAATGATGTCTGCCATTTACTGTACAGAATTGTACACATGTGTTTTTTCAAAATTTAGTGAGAGTCCTTTTTCAGACTACCACTTAATAATTATCTGAATGACATTGTTTACAGTTTCCTCAGCTAATTCTTGTTGGTTGGATGTGATTGTTATACTTTTATCATCAGCAAAAAGAATGTTGTATCTTCATGAATATAGAGTGGCAAGTCATTATCAATACCAATGCGACACCATTCTTGATACCTCCACAGGTCTACGACTCTACTGATTTTTGAAGATGATCTGTGCTGTTAATTTGAACTTCCTGCATTCTTCCAGTTAAATATGAATTAAACCATTTGTGCACTTTTCAACTCATAGCACAATACTAGAACGATCTAGAAGAATTTCAGGTTTCACACAGTCAAAAGCCTTCAGAGATCACAAAATATCCCAATGAGTGATTATCAGTTATTTAGAGCATTTAATATATGATCAGTGAAAGCATGTATAGTATTTTCTGTTGAAAAACCATTCTCAAAACGAAACTGACATTTTATTAGTACTTCATTTTTACAAATATGTGAAGTTACTTTTGAATACCTTACTTTTTCAACAATTTTGGATAAAGGTGTCAGACGTGAGATTGGACAGTAGTTGTTAGCCCTGTCCCCTTTTTTATGCAATGGTTTAACAACAGCATATTTTAGTCTGTATGGGAAAATGCCCTGTTTCTGTGAGCTACTACATATATGGCTGAGAATCCTACTTATCTGTTGGGAGCAAGCTTTTAGTACACTGCTGTAAATGCCACCAATTCCATGCAAGTCTTTATTTTTGAGTGAATTTACTATTTTCCTAATATCAGTATAGAGAGATGGGTTGAATTTCAATTTTATCAAGTTGCATAGTTATTACCTCTTCTCTATAACATTTAAGGGGGGCAGCACGTCAAATGGGCCGACTTCGAGAAGGAGAGGCACCACAGGACATTTTAATTTGCACTGTCTATACTTTTACAAATAAATTCATAAAACTTTGTCAGCATGACCAGGAAGGATTCAGGATTCACACTCATAGCAGTGGATGTTCAAAAACATGAAAAAATTATATTTTTTAAAACTGAAATTTCATGATTTGTTTCACTTACTGTTGGCTGCATTTGTTGCTGTAGGTACACTTTTCTTCATAAGTAAGAGAGATTCTTCAATGAATTTTGCACAGCTTACAAACCATACTTACAGTTGTATGAAACTCTAGAATTTATTTAATCTATGGAAAAATGAATGAGCTGTTACGTTTTAAGCTTCGTGTTTAGAGAAAACTCGAATTTTATAGTTAATTATCTCAATTTTTACCACAGTTTTTAACATAGTTGGGAAATTCTAGAGTTTCATACACCTGTAAGTATGGTTTGTATGCTGTGCAAAATTCATCGAAGAATCTCTCTTACTTATGAATGAAAGTGCATCTACAGCAACAAATGCAGCCAATACGAAGTGAAAAAATGATGAAAATTCAAATGTAAAAAAATTGTTTTGTTATGTTTTTGAACTTCCTCTGCTATGAGTGTGTATCCTGAATCCTTCCTGGTCATGCTAACAAAGTTTTATGGATTTATTTGCAAAAGTATAGACAGTGTAAATTAAAATGTCCTGTGGTGCCTCTCCTGCTCCAAGTCGGCCCATTTCACGTCCTACCCCCCTTAACAAATGATTATTAATAATATTTTCTACTTCTGACTTTTTGTTAAACACTTTTCATTATGTTTGATAGAAATGCAGTATTTGTGTGCTCTCGGTTGCCCTGGTTCTCTTTTAACAATATTCTGAATTGTTTTAATCTTATTATCTCAAACATAATGCACATAATTCTAGACTTTTTAATAACTTTTATTAATACAGTGCAGTAGTTTTTATAATGTTTGACTGTTTCTGGGTCATTGCTCCTTCTAGCTATAAGAGACATTTCCCTTTTCTGTTTACAATATATTTTTATTCCTTTAGTAAGCGATGGACTTTTATATGGTTCTTAACATTGTGTTTAACTGTTTTCTTAGGAAAACTCTTTTCAAATATACTCACAAAGGTATCAGAAATA
The DNA here is from genome assembly GCF_021461385.2 of Schistocerca piceifrons. Lineage (NCBI taxonomy): Eukaryota > Metazoa > Arthropoda > Insecta > Orthoptera > Acrididae > Schistocerca > Schistocerca piceifrons. Next base: position 89,701,088 of record NC_060141.1, read on the forward strand.
AGTCAAATTTTAAATTAGCACCAGGTTCCCCATACACCTCATTCCATCCTAACTGCTGCAAGCTTTCCTTAAAATTGGCAATTATTAAATTGTTAATTCAACATGCTATTTTGGATGTTTTGCATTACTGTATGGAGCTATGTCATGTACTGTAACTAGTTGTGCATCATGATCAGACAGACCACTCTTAATGGGAAAAGTTTTTATTTGATTAAATTTGTCTTGGTCTATAAAAATATTATCTATCAATGTGCTGCTTTCCAGTGCTATTCGAGTAGGAAAATCAGTAAATGACATCAAACTGAAAGGACCAAGTAATACTTCAGGGTCAAGCTTTCTATCAGACTCTTTCGGTAAATCTACATTGAAATCCCCACAAACAATAATTTGCTTCCCTCTATCTGACGGATAGCACTACAAAGAATCCAAGTTTTTCAAAAATAGCTGAAAATGTCCCAATGAGAACTTATACACAGCTACAATTATAAAAGTACCATTATTTACTTTACTTTCACATGCCCATGCTTCTGTATGTTGCTCTACACAAAATATTTTAGTTTCTAAATTTTTCATACTGATAAATTTTGATATATGAGGCAACTCCTACTCTCTCCATAATGACTCTATTTACATGTGCTGAAAGCTTTTATCCACCTACATTTACCTTTTCCATATCTGTGACTATATGATGTTCAGACAGGCATAGTACATCTAGTCAACCCCCAGTTTCTATATCTTCTAAACAAACAGGAAGCTCATCTACTTTGTTTTATAATCCCTTGGTATTCTGATGCAATATACTAACATCATTTTTCACTTTGACTTTCTGACAATCTAGTGAAATACCAAGACTATTTGTCACTATACTTTTATGAGAATCTTGTGATATTCTAACATCTCTAGTACCTGCCTGTCTGAGCTTCTCATTAAGCTTAATTTCGTTCAATGTTAAATCATTAGACGCAGATCTTAGCCTAAAAGAGAGGTACCACCATGAGTTTCAGGCCCCCCCTTAAAGATTTTGCTATCATGCCAGCCAATTTAACCTTCCCTTTCCTACTGAGATGCAGGCCATGCCTTGTGATGTCCCATCTACCAATAGCATCAACAGGAACCAATCCTATGCCTGAGAAAGTAGCCACTTGAAGCAGCTGATCTAATACTTAGGTTTGGGAGTTGACCTACAGCTGGTGATGAATTTTTCCCATGGTGACATAATTGCCTCGCACCAGAACTGTATTGACGATCATCTTCCAAAACCTTCACATACTCTTTGGTAGTCACTGTGCCATCAAGGAATATTATATTGATTATTCCGTGACTGGAGATTGCACACCACATAGTCACCTGTTGAGAGTAAAGAGACTTCTCGATGGTGAAATGCGGGTTCTCAGTCCCCCAAATTTTGCTTTTTGACGAACCCATCCAAATAACAGTGGGCTTCGTCGCTAAAACAAACCATCCACATGCACATACTAGTTCCCATCATGTCTCGCGGCCAGCCGCGCAATTTGAACGTCCTAATGTAAAGTATTAAGAAGGTCTGACAATTTTATTTCATATAGTTCAATAATTGTCACCCTGTATACGGCTTTAACGAGACAGAGAACTCACGAGCGTAGCAGCTACTTCAAGCTACAACTTTATTACATCTTGTGTTAGAGCCCTTACTGGTTGGCTTGGAAGAAAATGTAGCATGGCCAATCAGAGTGATAAAAACTTTTTATCTTTGACATGGCTTGTGATAACACTAAATTCAGTCGATGAGCGAAACAGTGCATGAACATTGGAGTAGGAAACGTGTTTTTTGCTCTAGACTGCAATCTATTCAAATTACTATCAGCAGAAACTTCAGCCCCACCATTGATCTGAGCGATCAGTATTTCATTGCACCCATAGTCGTGTATTACTTGTTGCACATAGTACTATGGATGTTCTGTCACCAGAGCTGTTCATGGATTTTAAAAATGTTTTATGGGCTTGGTCTTTGGCTGTGACTTAGTGAAATAATTAGGAGACACGAGAGAAATTTTTCATGACATAACATGACAAAACTGGATTTACCTGCACCCTTCTTATTTTATTAATCACAGTGTTTGAAGCGAAAGCTATTACTTCATTCTCTGTTAGATCTGACACTCCTGTAAACACTAAAGACTATTCTAATGGATGTTTCAGCTTTTTGCCAAATTCACTAAGGAAATGTACATATTCAACATAATTGCCAGTGTGATTCACAACGTCTTCTGAGCGCCATATTTAGGGTTGATAAAAAAAACAAATCACATCAGTTAAGCATTTGATTGTCCTTATTTTTTCATCTGAGATTCTGATGTAGTAAATTACGAACTGTCTTCTAGTCAGCCACCGTGAAACCCATTCGATTCTTCCTGAACGTATTTTCATTGACTGTGGAGAATAAATGGCCCAGACCCAGACTGTGACTTTTGATGGCCTTGTGAACATAAGCCTTGACGCAATAACCAACACTATTCCAAAGGGATTTATCATTCATAAGCTTTTGCATATTATGACATCCTGTTAGCCTCTCGTTGCTGCTGTAAAACTGTGTATCAAAACGCCATATTCCAGATTGCACCTTAGTTGTGATGTATAATTCTGGCGTTTGTGTACCCTGGTACATTATGTTCCTGATATCTTGGACACTGCAGGTGGCAAAGTTGTGCAGCAAAACCCCCACAGACTTCAGCGCCACTCCACTATTGTCCTGCTTGGGCTTCCATACTTCCTCTGTTCACCATTATGATACACACTGACCTTGGCTTGCTTACCTTTCCGTCAGCCGTAGCATACGAAATCGATATTTACACTGAAGAGCCAAAGAAACTGGTATAGGCATACGTTTTCAAATGCCGACATATATAAACAGGCAAAATATGGTGCTGCGGTCGGCAACGGCTATATAAGAGAAGAAGTGTCTGTCGCTGTTGTTAGATCGGTTGCTGCTGCTACAACGGCGGGTTATCAAGATTTAAGTGAGTTTGAACGTGGTTTTATAGTGGTCGCACGAGGTATAGGACACGGCATCTCTGAGGTAGCGATGAAGTGGGGATTTTCCCATACGACCATTTCACGAGTGTACCGTGAAAATCAGGAACCCGATAAAACATCAGATCTCCTGCATCGCTGTGGCCAGAAAAAGATCCTGCAAGAATGGGACCAATGACGACTGAAGAGAATCATTCACCGTGACAGAAGTGCAACCCTTCAGCAAACTGCTGGAGATTTCAATGCTGGGCCATCAACAAGTGTCAGCGTGCGAATCATTAAATGAAACATCATCGATATGGGCTTTCAGAGCCGAAGGCCCACTCGCATACCCTTGGTTGTACGACACAAAGCTTTACGCCTCGCCTGGGCCCGTCAACACCGACATTGGAATGTTGACGACTGGAAACATGTTGCCTGGTCGGACAAGTCTCGTTTCAAATTGTTCTGTAATGGTGTGGGGCATGTGCAGTTGGAGTGATATGGGACTCTGACTGGTGACACGTATGTAAGCATCCTGTCTGATCACTGGCAGCTGTTCATGTCCATTGTGCATCACGACGGACTCGGACAATTCCAGCAGAACAGTGCGACACCCCACACATCCAGGAACACAATTCTGAGTTTAAACACTTCCACTGGCCACCAAACTCCCCAAACATGAACATTACTGAACATATCTGGAATGCCTTGCAACATGCTGTTCAGAAGAGATCTCCACCCCCTCGTACTCAAACGGATTTATGGACAGCCCTGCAGGATTCATGATGTCAGTTCCTTCCAGCAATATTTCAGACATTATTCGAGTCCATGCCACGTCATGTTATGGCACTTCTGCGTGCTCACAGGGGCCCTACACGATATTTGTAGGTATGTGTACCAGTTTCTTTGGCTCTTCAGTGTATCTTACACTTTTAGGGCTGTCTATGGCTTTAGGATAACGTACCAGTGTGTACAATATATCACAAAATCGTGTAATGCCAGCAGTTTTGTAAAATGACATTTTGACAATGATGTTAACCTATTCTAAAACAATGGAAAACCATTGAGTAGCAGTCAAATACATCAAATATATATTTTTAGATTTTATAATGTGTTAAAAAGTGGAGTGAAGTTGTCCCTGGAGTGGATTTCTTTGTACCACATGTTAGCATAAAAATTATTTTAAGGCAGGTTAATATTTTGGGGCAGTGTTACCCTCTTTACAATTTATTGTGTTACTGTATAGGACCGTAGTAAACCAACATTTATGTATTTTCTTGTATTAAGGGTAAAAAATAATAAATGGTCAGTGCAACGTAATTTTTATTATTTAATACGTTGAAAAATTAACGAACATGAACTAATATAGTGTTTCATTAGGTATTTTCATTTGTTAAAATGTCAGTGTCTACATTAGGAAAATATTTTGAACAAATTCATCTTCATTGACCAACTCTAGCATTGAAAAAACACCTCTTTGCTAAAAGGTTTTGAGGGGTTTATACATCCAACTACATCCTCGGAACTGCAAAAAATTACATCTTTATTTAGAGGCCATTTCCACTTATCAACAGATGGCATCAACATATTTACAGTTGCACCACCTTCGTTAAAACTTTGTGTAATACTGGAGTAACGCTTATTTTCATAACGAATAACCAGAAACACACTAATCTGCTTGCCAATTGGTTTCAGTTTTTCCTGTGGCTTTGTAGGGCCTCTTTTTTCTCTCTTGATGCTGCTACCAATTCTAACTGATTTCTTCTGCATGGTTCTTGTAATAGGTCTTCATGACTAGAATTATCAAGTATTGCCTTGTTTTTCTCTTCGTATGTTGTTTACCAGTACCTGGCACTGGTTTAGAAGCAGTTTTCTTACATTTCAAGCAAGTGTTCCATTTCTTATATATTCCAGGCAATCTTTTACATTTTCAGTGCTGTAACCTGCATGTCAACGAGGTTCTAACTTCCAATTACACACAGGACTGGATCTTTTTTTCAAAGTTGGAGCAAAGTTACCCCTGTGGATACAAGGTAGCTCTGCTTTACCACGTCATTAGTTGTTCTGTGGGTACAAAGTAGCCCTGCTTTACCATGTCATTAGTCGTTATTTGCCTCATCCTCAAGCATGTTTTCCATAGAACTAGCAAACAAAATACAACTTCTTGCTCTCAGAACTTTACATCACAGCCCACAGTCACCCGACTGAGAATGGCGACTGGTGAGAGCATGAATCCTGGGATATCAGTGGCCGCTTGTACAGACTGTTTGGACAACATCGGTCCTCAGTAGAATTGTAAATCATAGTGAAATACAAAGTTTGCTGAGAATCATGAAAAATCGGCAGTGTTAATGCAAAAATATTGCAAATATCGCATTTGTCAATCCACATAAGAAATGCTTTTGAACTTTAATTTTTCTGTTTGTTTCATCACTGTTTCCAGTCTGTGCTGGGTAAGTAGCGCTTACCTAGCGTCCATTGAATACTCGCCACTGTCAACTGCCAATCTCAATTACCGTCCTGTCAACAATAGTCATTAAAAAAAAGGTCGATCAGTTGAACATGCCTCAATGAAAGACTAGCTCAACGCCTTGTTGAAGGAACAATAACCGGAAACGACATGGGAAAAAACCTGTCTTTTTGCGGTATTAAGGCATACTCTTTACCTGGAATGACACCAAATGTCACTGAAATTTACATCGTGTGGTGAGGGTGAAATACAGCAACGAATTATTTGGCCACTAATGGACATTAACGTGTGTACACACCAAGTAGGACGCAAGCAGAAAAGAATTCCAACATTAGACAAGTTGATGGTGATCGTGATAGTCTGAGCAGCAGTTAAACAGTTTGATTGGATTTGCGAAGTTTATTCTTAACTACGAAATTAGGGATTTCATAATGAAGTCTATCAAGAAAGATCAAAATTCTTAAACTAACTTCCTTTCAGATTACTTCGTTGTTAGAAAACATATTTATTAGAAAAAAATAGGCAACGCAGGAGAAGGTAGCATTTACAGTAAAACTATGAAACTGTGGGCTCGGGCTCAGAGAACGAAATGATGACACTCTGCCATATCATCATGTATCAACAGCTTCATTCCATCAGGTGTCCTAAGCTCGCACATGAAACCTTGAATGCCATGGTTCAAGACAATAAAGTGGATGTAGAATTTATTGACTCCCAAAAAGCATTTGACACAGCAGGTGGAGGTGAGATTCTGGGGTCTAGTCCTTGATGGGCCAATCAGGCCCGATGCACTGCTGAGTTTCTCTGCCAACAGCGTCACTGGATGTAATATAGAGGGGCATATGCTAAGCACACGGATCTCCTGGTGGATACCGGATTTCTTGAGCTTGGCGCCGCTATTAATCGGCTGCGTAACACCTAAGTTGGCCTCATGAGGCTGAGTGCATCCTGTACCAGTCCCCACGAAGGCAAAATCCCTGACAGGACTGGGAATCAAGCCCAGGTTCTCCATACGGCAGTCAGATGCTCTGAACACTCAACAACTGAGCGGACATTTGGCTTGGTACCACAGCTATATTTATTAACTTAAGTATGATTATGTGAGGCATCTTATGAAGTTTGTGTCTGGACAGGAAATTTCTTGTTTGGGAGAATGCAACATGTTAGCTTGGTTATATAGTCATCGACAGAAACAGAAGTAACTTCGGGGGTATCCTAGGTAAGTGGGTTGTGGCCCATCCTGTCCATATTGTATATTAATGACCTAGCAGTCCACTCCCTTAGCTGAGTGGTCAGCAAGTCTGGCTGCCATGAAGTGGGCCCGAGTTCGTTTCCCATCCTGGTCAGAGTTTTTCTCCACTCAGGGATTGGGTGTCGTGTTTTCTTCATCATCATCGACATGCAAGTCACTCAATGTGGCGTCAACTGAAAATACCTGCAGCTCGACTGCCGAACTTCCTCAGTTGGGAACTCCTAGTCTTCAAGATTATATGGTCAAGACCTATCAGATAATATTAATAGTACAACAGGCTTCTAGTAGATGAGGAAGTTATCTATAATGAAGTACAATATGAAAAACAGCTGCATAAATATTCAGTCACTTCTTGACAAGATAACAAACTGGTGCAAAGACTGATAACTTACCTAAAATGTTCATAAAAGTAAAGTCGTACAGATCACACAATGCAGGAATGTTATATCTTATGACTACAAAGTCAATGACTCAACATTGGAATCAGTTAACTCTTACAAGTACCTGGGTGAAACAATTTGTGGGGATATGAAACAGAAAGATAACACAGGCCCAGAAGTAGGCAAAACAGGTGATGGACTTTGATTCATTGGTAGGATACTGGAAAAATGCAATAAGTCTACAAAGGAAATTGATTACAAAACACTTGTGTGACCTACACAAGAATATTGTTCAAATGTGTGACCCATGCCAAATAGCGCTAACAAGGGATACCCAATACAATGAAGAGCAGCACTTGATTCAAGGGAAAGCATCACAGAAAAAACTAGAACTACAAGGCGCTTGAAGATAAACGCCAATTATTCCATGGAAGCCTACATAAAAGTATTTTAGAAACCAGCATCGAATGAAGAAATTAGAGATATTCGTGAAACCTCTAGACATCACACCTGTAGGTATGGTGAAGGCAATATAACATTGGTTACAGTAAGCATAGAGATATTTAAACTAGCATTCTTCCAGCACTCCATGCACTCTTAACTTCACAGTGATTTGAAGAGTGTCATATGTAGATTCTCATATACTTTCTTTTTTATTGCTACAACTGCGACCAGCAGTTAAAAAAGCTTTGGTTGCTTTGTTCGATACTTTCAGCTTCTCTCTCTGTCAAAAAAGATATGAAGTGACCAAACTTAAAAATGTAACTATGCATATAACAATGTAGGCTTCTGTAGCCGGTGTGAACATGGTTATAATTCTTTTGAGGAGAAGATTCAGTAATTAACATTATTAGGTCTGTCTTTCACATTTATTTTAAGGTATCTGAAAATGAGGTGGCGACAGAAATAAAACTTCAAATATCCCCTACAACTTTTATACATTATGAATGAAAGAACTCACTACAGTGGTACAACAATATACAATATTTATTATTTTACAAAACGGTTTCCAGCTGTAACACCACTGTCATCTTTGGCAACCAACTGCGACACTCTATACTTGCACTACTTTAAAATCTTTGACCTTACAAAAAATTTCACAGCGCACATATTTTTTTTACCTGACGATTGCATAACAGCCCAAAACCAGTTAGCTAAATGATAATTATTTAAATAAAAATGAAATTCAAATATACCACTTTTTTAAAATAAATTTCTCCTAGCCCCTTATAGATTCATAACCCCATACAGACAGTTATAAAAATTTGTAACTATGAATTTTTAATAGCTGTGATAATACTTGTAAGATTTTAAAAGAATAACATGTGACACATGCAATGCATAACTGATGCATTGGTTGTTTACCTCCTTACTACGAGGGTCGTTCAATAAGTACTGCCCCACATCTTTTTTAAAAAAGCCATTAATATATAAAGACCAATGTCCTTGTTGGTGCTTCACATTTGATGTTTATTCTGCTCACCGGTGTTTCGAATCGTTCTGGGAGATGGCAGAGCCGTAGTACAGCCTCAAAATGGTGTCTACACACGACTCACGTTGCAAACAGCGTGCTGTTATTGAATTCTAGTGTGCAGAAAAACAAACCGTGCTGAACATCCATAAACGTTTTTGTGCTGTGTATGGCGGTGCTGCAGTTGATAGGAGTACAGTTGGGCGATGGGAAAAGAAAGTTACATGCAGAAACAGAGCTCCATGGTCGGCCACGCTCGGAACATCCTGTCACAGACATGCTGAATCGTTCGGATGTCATATTCGTTCCGACCGGCACATCACAACTCAAAAATTGGCTCTACAGTTGTCTGTCAGCATTGGAAGTGCGTTTGCAATGATCGAGACTGTCGGATATTGAAAGAGGTGCTCATGATGGGTTCCACGAATGCTCACAGTGGACCACAAATTCAAAGAAAGGCCATTTCATGTGAATGGTTGGAGCATTTTGAGACTGACGGGGAGGCCTTTCTGTCACAGATGGTTACGGGGGCGAAAGCTGGTTGCAACACTTTGCGCCGGAAACAAAAATGCAGTCCACAGAGAGGCATCATCCTCATTCACCACAAAAGAAGAAATTCAAGACAACCCTCTCTGCCAGAAAAGTCATGGTGACAGTCTTGTGGGACTGTGATGGCGTCATTCTCGAGAATGTGATGCCATCAGTGTCAACCATGAATTCAGAGGCATACGTGAAGACTCTGAATAAACTCAAGAACCGTTTCCAACTTGTTCGATCGGACAAGAATCCAGCAGAAATCTTGCTCCAGCACGACAATGCATGCCCACACACAAATCTGAGAACCAAGGAACACACCGCCAAATTGGGTTGGGCGTCATTGTCCCATCCACCCTACAATCCAGACTTGGCACCATTGGACTTCCATCTCTATGGGCCCCTTACAGATTCTCTATGGGGAACACACTCTGAAGGTGACGAAAGTGTCAGTCACACAGTGCAAACATGGTTACAATAAAGGGCAACAGCTTTTACTAGCAGGGATAATAAGTGCTCTTCCACAGCATTGGTGTACGGCTATAGAACGTGATGGAGACTACGTAGAAAAATAGGACATGGACAAGACATGCTGATGTACATTGTCATCAAATTCTTACTCTTAAGAATAAATAAGTTCTGAAATAAAAATGTGGGGCATTACTTATTGAATAACCCTCATATTACACAACTTACTTTTTGATGCACGAATTGTTCACCTCCTCTCTATTATCCACTGCAGGAACCCCATGCATTTCATTTTAAATCTTACGAGTTTGTTCACACCTATTAAAAATTTACTATCTCAAGTTTTCAGGAGTATCTGTGCGGGGTTAGGAGTCCCTATGGGGCTAGGAGAAATTAACGTGATATATCAAAAATTTATTTTTATTTAAGTAATTATCTTCAGCTTTTTGTCTTTGAAATTTTTGAATCGATTTCTAAGATTTTGATGAGATTACAACAGAGACAAGTGGTAAATTTACGGTTTATTTCAGTTTCTCTTCACTTGATTCTAACAATATAGCGCTACCTGCTACGTACAACTCGCGAAGAGACCATGAAGACAAAAATTAGAGAGATTTGAGTTCATATCGGGGCTTACCAACAATAGTTCTTCCCGCGAACCATTTGCGACTGAAACAGGAAAAGGGAGAAATGGCAGTGATACACAAAGACCTACAGCCACATACCAGACAAGACAGTGAATTAATATTGCACTTTCATCCAGTTCTCTAGGTCATTGGGAAGTTAGTTTAAAATCAGTTACAAGATTTTTACTGAACAGGCAGACTGTCAAGAAAGTGATCCAATAAAAAACGCAGTAATAAATATTGTAGAATCTTACACCAGTGTAGCGTATTTTTTCACCCACAAGAACAAAAACGTTACATAAAACCACAAAATGAAACAGAGAGAGTTATGTCGCAGACCACAAGTTGTAGGTATTGAAGGGCATATGTTTGGTACTCTGCTTTTTCAGCCTTTCTTAGCTTTCCAAATTTTGGAGCTGTGACCTCACAATCAACTATAGCTGGGCTTACAAACGATGGAGGTCGAGTTTAGGCTTGTTCCATGTACCTACATCTCGTGTTCCTCGACAGCCAATGAGCATTCAATGGGCGCTTTGTTGTGAAATGCGAGCATTAAAAGTGATCGTGAATGTAGTAAACTTTTGCTGCATTTGTTGGAGTTGTCGTCTCTGATCGCGGTGATAACTGACAAGACTCTACATAACGAGTGAGACAAAATCTGGAGGACACAGCTTTCTTCACATGCAAAGCACGTATTGTGCGTGCCTCAACTGTCGGTTGGAAATGGTAACAATGCAGTCCGCGTCTCGACCTATGCGAACTGCCGCCACCGTTAGTGAAGCGGACTATATCTTTTCATAATCAACGGTCCTGACGAGACCGAACGCGCGCCATTCTTCTCCAACAACAAACAATTGCCAGGGACAGTGATTACTCCTTCCTGCGGCACTTGCTTGGCAGCGGCGTACGGCGTTCTCTGTGTGCTAGTTCAAGAGCGCGACTAGCTGTCGCTCTTATTCCTGAGAACAAACCATGAGGAATCCCAGAAGAATTCTTGGAGCGAGTGACAGGTTGTCTGTATAATGCATCCCAGACATCCTCTAGAAAACTCAGATTTACCTACCAGAGCAGCTCGATACTGGCAAGTGAAATGCCTTGTCTTGTCTTGTGTATTAACAAATACCACTTCACTTGATGGTATTCTTTCGTATCTGATTGCAGCAACTAACTGAGATGTCGTGTTCGATCTGGTGTGAACAGCTGGGATCAGAGTGCAGCCACCCAGTGCAGTGCACCCCCGCCCCCCACCCCGCCATCCCTCACACACACACACACACACACACACACACACACACACAGGTAAAGTACTGTTTGCTCACCTGCGGTGCAGCATGCGCGGCTGACGGAGCCAAACACGACGAAGTGACGCGGGCTGCCACCAGAGTCCGCCGCTTCCGCTGACTGGTCGTGGCAGCACCAGCTGCGCTGTGCTGCTAATCCTCCCGACAACAGCTGACTGTCGCCGAGGCAATGGAACCACCAGCTGCAGCGCCGCTCCCTCTTCCACAACCTGCGTGTCGAAGAAGGATCCGTAGTATCTACACTCTCGCTAAATGACACAACACGTACAAAACAAATCAATATTTTAGAAGTTCCTCACAGACTCAACTGCGTGTCACACCAGGACTCGATTTATGGCCCTGCCTGAAGCGGACAACTCTCGAATACACTTAGCAATGCGAGCACACTCCGTGATCGCAAAGCTTTGACGTGTCACATCAGCTGATTCGAAATTAACCTCGTAAGTGGGTATTTTTCGTACGTGCTTCTCTGGCTCAGTGGGTAATTTCCTCCATCGCTGGCTGACACAATCGTGCCACGTAACGTGCTGACCTGTGAAAACGTATCTATATTCGTTTTAGTTTATGGACCAAAACTAAAGTGGATTAGGATCCAATAGACAGTATTAAAGGAGAGGACGAAATTTTATTTTCACGTAATTACAGGTCGTTTTCTGTGTGGAATATTTCAAAGCATGGTGCTGTACAGAGAGGAATTCACATTTTGCACACCGATAACTCGTTTCGATGGCCTCTTCTCCTGCTTACTCTACCCTTCCTTTATGGCCATTTCTTCGTTGTGCCTGACAAAAATTCTCTAAAATAACTTACTATAAGACGAGTCTCTTTTGATGTTCGAGGCAGGCGTTCAATTGATAACCCTTGTTGTGGAGAGGACATGTCCACTCTTCCCCAGAGATTAATTACGAATTCACAGCGGTGTTTTCCGTACAGAACGTATGTATTAAAGTATATAACGTCCAATAAATGGCGAAAAATCTTCTGATAGATTGTTTCAGTCTGCTGCTGGTCATGTGGTAACTTCGAAACTGGATATCACCCCATTCCACGCCTACCATATCCTTGTTCTAATCCTTGGCAATACTTAGGTTTTGCTCGATGCCATTCTTTGGATAAACTTCTTGAAATCTATCGTCATTCAACGTGCTGATAACCACGACGAAAAAAAAGAAATCAGCTAAATTTCGATTACGCGATAAGTCACACAAATCTGAGGCTGTAAATTCAACTAAATACTTAGGGATTGTTGTTGTTGTGGTCTTCAGTCCTGAGACTGGTTTGATGCAGCTCTCCATGCTAATCTATCCTGTGCAAGCTCCTTCATCTCCCTCTACCTACTGCAACCTACATCCTTCTGAATCTGCTTAGTGTATTCATCTCTTGGTCTCCCTCTACGATTTTTACCCTCCACGCTGCCCTCCATGCTAAATTTGTGATCCCTTGAAGCCTCAGGACATGTCCTACCAACCGATCCCTTCTTCTAGTCAAGTTGTGCCACAAACTTCTCTTCTCCCCAATCCTATTCAATACCTCCTCATTAGTTACGTGACCTACCCACCTAATCTTCAACATTCTTCTGTAGCACCACATTTCGAAAACTTCTATTCTCTTCTTGTCCAAACTATTTATTGTCCAAGTTTCACTGCCATACATGGCTACACTCCATACAAATACTTTCAGAAACGACTTCCTGACACATAAATCTATACTCAATGTTAACAAATTTCTCTTCTTCAGAAACTCTTTCCTTGCCATTGCCAGTCTACATTTGATATCCTCTCTACTTCGACCATCATCAGTTATTTTGCTCCCAAATAGCAAAACTCCTTTAGTACTTGAAGTGTCTCATTTCCTAATCTAATTCCCTCAGCATCACCCGACTTAATTCGACTACATTCCATTATCCTCGTTTTGCTTTTGTTGATGTTCATCTTATATCCTCCTTTCAAGACACTGTCCATTCCATTCAACTGCTCTTCCAAGACCTTTGCTGTCTCTGAAAGAATTACAATGTCATCGGCGAACCTCAAAGTTTTTATTTCTTCTCCCTGGATTTTAATACCTACTCCAAATTTTTCTTTTGTTTCCTTTACTGCTTGCTCAATATACAGATTGAATAACATCGGGGAGAGGCTACAACCCTGTCTCACTCCCTTCCCAACCACTGCTTCCCTTTCATGCCCCTCGACTCTTATAACCGCCATCTGGTTTCTGTACAAATTGTAAATAGCCTTTCGCTCCCTGTATTTTACCCCTGCCAGCTTTAGCTTTTGAAAGAGAGTATTCCAGTCAAAATTGTCAAAAGCTTTCTCTAAGTCTACAAATGCTAGAAACGTAGGTTTGCCTTTCCTTAATCTTTCTTCTAAGATAAGTCGTAAGGTCAGTATTGCCTCACGCGTTCCAACATTTCTAAGGAATCCAAACTGATCTTCCCCGAGGTCGGCTTCTACCAGTTTTTTCCATTCGTCTGTAAATAATTCGTGTTAGTATTTTGCAGCTGTGACTTATTAAACTGATAGTTCGGTAATTTTCACATCTGTCAACACCTGCTTTCTTTGGGATTGGAATTATTATATTCTTCTTGAAGTCTGAGGGTATTTCGCCTGTCTCGTACATCTTGCTCACCAGATGGTAGAGTTTTGTCAGGACTGGCTCTCCCAAGGCCGTCAGTAGTTCTAATGGAATGTTGTCTACTCCCGGGGCCTTGTTTCGACTCAGGTCTTTCAGTGCTCTGTCCAACTCTTCACGCAGTATCTTGTCTCTCATTTCATCTTCATTTACATCCTCTTCCATTTCCATAATATTGTCCTCAAGTACATCGCCCTTGTATAGACCCTCTATATACTCCTTCCACCTTTTCTGCTTTCGACGGAGCGAGGTGGCGCAGTGGTTAGACACTGGACTCGCATTCGGGAGGACGACGGTTCAATCCCGCGTCCGGCCATCCTGATTTAGGTTTTCAGTGATTTCCCTAAATCGCTCCAGGCAAATGCCGGGATGGTTCCTTTCAAAGGGCACGGCCGACTTCCTTCCCCGTCCTTCCCTAATCCGATGAGACCGATGACCTCGCTGTCTGGTCTCCTTCCCCAAACAAACCAACCCTCTTTGCTTAGAACTGGGTTTCCATCTGAGCTCTTGATATTCATACAAGTGGCTCTCTTTTCTCCAAAGGTCTCTTTAATTTTCCTGTAGGCTGTATCTACCTTACCCCTAGTGAGATAAGCCTCTACATCCTTACATTTGTCCTCTAGCCATGCCTGCTTAGCCGTTTTGCACTTCCTGTCGATCTCATTTTTGAGACGTTTGTATTCCTTTCTGCCTGCTTCATTTACTGCATTTTTATATTTTCTCCTTTCATCAATTAAATTCAATATTTCTTCTGTTACCCAAGGATTTCTACTAGCCCTCGTCTTTTTACTTACTTGATCCTCTGCTGCCTTCACTACTTCATCCCTCAGAGCTACCCATTCTTCTTCTACTGTATTTCTTTCCCCCATTCCTGTCAATTGTTCCCTGAAACTCTGTGCAACCTCTGGTTTAGTCAGTTTATCCAGGTCCCATCTCCTTAAATTCCCACCTTTTTGCAATTTCTTCAGTTTTAATCTACAGTTCATAACCAATAGATTGTGGTCAGAGTCCACATCTGCCCCTGGAAATGTCTTACAATTTAAAACCTGGTTCCTAAATCTCTGTCTTACCATTATATAATCTATCTGATACCTTTTAGTATCTCCAGGATTCTTCCATGTATACAACCTTCTTTTATGATTCTTGAACTAAGTGTTAGCTATGATTAAGTTATGCTCTGCACAAAATTCTAACAGACGGCTTCCTCTTTCATTTCTTAGCCCCAATCCATATTCACCTACTATGTTTCCTTCTCTCCCTTTTCCTACTGTCGAATTCCAGTCACCCATGATTATTAAATTTTCGTCTCCCTTCACTACCTGAATAATTTCTTTTATCTCATCATACATTTCTTCAATTTCTTCGTCATCTGCAGAGCTAGTTGGCATATAAACTTGTACTACTGTAGTAGTCATGGGATTCGTGTCTATCTTGGCCACTAATATACGTTCATTATGCTGTTTGTAGTAGCTTACCCGCACTCCTATTTTTTTTATTCATTATTAAACCTACTCCTGCATTACCCCTATTTGATTTTGTATTTATAACCCTGTATTCACCTGACCATAAGTCTTGTTCCTCCTGCCACCGAACTTCACAAATTCCCACTATATCCAGCTTTAACCTATCCATTTCCCTTTTTAAATTTTCTAACCTACCTGCCCGATTAAGGGATCTGACATTCCACGCTCCGATACGTAGATGGCAGATTTCTTTCTCCTAATAACGACGTCCTCCTGAGTAGTCCCCGCCCGGAGATCCGAATGGGGGACTATTTTACATCCGGAATATTTTACCCAAGAGGACGCCATCATGAATTATCCATACAGTAAAGCTGCATGCCCTCGGGAAAAATTACGGCTGCAGTTTCCCTTGCTTACAGCCGTTCGCAGTACCACAACAGCAAGGCCGTTTTGGTTAATGTTACAAGGCCAGATCAGTCAATCATCCAGACTGTTGCCCCTGCAACTACTGAAAAGGTTGCTGCCCCTCTTCAGGAACCACACGTTTGTCTGGCCTCTCAACAGGTACCCCTTCCGTTGTGGTTGCACCTACGGTACGGCTATCTGTATCGTTGAGGCACGCAAGCCTCCCCACCAACGGCAAGGTCCATGGTTCATTGGGGGGGGGGGGGACTTAGGGATTACAATTATCTATGTGATCGTTTCAATTTAGGTTATTTGTAATTGTACTTAGGGATTACAATTACAAATAACCTAAATTGGAACGATCACATAGATAATATTGTGGGTAGAGCAAACCAAAGACTGCGATTCATTGGCAGCATCCTTGGAAGGTTCAACAGATCTACTAAAGAGACTGCTTGCACCACGCTTTTCCGCCCTATTCTGGAGTATTGCTGTGCGGTGTGGGATCCGTGTCAGGTGGGACTGACGGATGACAGCGAAAAAGTACAAAGAAGGGCAGCTCGTTTTGTATTATCACGAAATAGGGGAGATAGTGCCACAGACATGATACGTGAATTGGAGTGGCAATCATTAAAACAAAGGCGTTTTTCGTTGCGACGGGATCTTCTCATGACATTTCAATCACCAGTTTTCTCCTCCGATTGCGAAAACATTCTGTTGCCACCCACCTACATAGGAAGAAATGATCATCACGATAAAATAAGAGAAATCAGGCCTCGCACAGAAAAATTTAAGTGCTCGTTTTTCCCGCGTGCAATTTGAGAGTGGAACGGTAGAGAGACATCTTGAAGGTGGTTCATTGAACCCTCTGCCATGAACTTTATTGTGAATAGCAGAGTTATCACTTAGATGTAGATATAATGGAGTCAACGCGGTTTATAATGGCCCCCTGGACACTACAAAAGGCGGAACATGATTCTTAATAGGGTATGTGATCACCACAAATGGCAGTGCATGCTCTGCAACGTACTCTCAAGCCGGCCATGAGGTTGGGAAGGAATTCTTGTGGTAGCCCATTTTCCATCAGCGAACTTGACAACTGCTGCATAGTCGTTGGTGAGTCTGGACGTGATGCATCTTCCCAAAGGATCCCACGTGTGCTCGGTGGGGTTAAGTCCGCGGAACGGGCAGTCCAGCCTATTCGCCGAATATCCTCTCATTCCGAGAGCTCGTCTACCTGCGCGGTTCGATGCTGTCGCGCGTTGTCATCCACAAAAATGAAGTCATTGCCGAATGCACGAGGAAAAGAGTAAGCTATTACAGTAACGTTGAGCATTGAGTGTGCCGTGTTGAGAGATTTGGAGGTCATGCAATATTTTGCCTCCCCACACCATAACACCTGGACCACCAAAACGATCATGTTCGACAATATTTCTGGGTGCATTTGTTTCTGGCTCTGAGCACTATGGGACTTAACATCTGAGGTCATCTGTCCCCTAGACTTAGAACTACTTAAACCTAACTAACATAAGGACATCACACACATCCATGCCCGAGGCAGGATTCGAACCTGCGACCGTAGAGGTCGCGCGGTTCCAGACTGAAGCGCCTCGAACCGCTTGGCCATCTCGGCCGGCCCCATTTGTTTCCACACCTCTCGCCTTATGAGGGTATGTCAAGAATTGTCGAACATGGTCGTTTGGTGGTCGAGATGTTACGGTGTCGGGAGGCATAGTGTTTCATGGGCGTGCTGACTTCCAGACCTTTGAACATGGCACGACTACAGGTCAGCGTCATTGGGCACTGCACTACTTCTTCATGTGCGTCTTTTCAGAAGTGCATTCAGTCCCGACTTCATTTTTATGGATGAGAAAGCGCGATCGCATCGAATAGCTCAGGTAGAGGTGCTCTGAGAATGAGAGGATATTCGGAGAATCGAAAGCTCTGCCCATTCCTCCGACTTCAGTCTCACCGAACACCTTTGGTATGGTTTAGGTAGACTGTCAGCTGCCAACCGCGCTAGTGGAGCAATGTAACGCCCTACTACAAGAACCCCTTAGCAAAACTGTGACCATCATGGGAGGTCGTTGCACAGCATAGTCTGTGGTCATCACACACACTATCAAGAACCATGTCCCACATTTTGCAATGTGCAGGAGACCACCGTAAATCGCGGTGACTTCAATGTGATTATTGTCTTTGAATAAAAATGCTGTTTCTGTTTGTCCCATTACGTATCTCTTTCAGTTATCTTCGGTACTGTACTGCCGGAGTTCTTTCTGTGTATGGTCCAGGTTTCATCGAGCTATGTTAGTTGACAGTGACACATCATGCGAAAGCTACTTGCACACCAGTGTATTTGCGGTCGAATGTCTTAGCCGCCTCACCCTGTGCTGATCGGTTATATCAGACAAGGTTTTAAGTGCAACTAATCTTTATTCTAAGATGCATTTCACGAGAGCCTGGTTATAAGGGAATAAGTTAATGCTTGCATGCGTACGATCAAGTGAGCGCGCGCGCGCATGTGTATGTGTGTGTGTGTGTGTGTGTGTGTGTGTGTGTGTGTGTGTGTGTGTAAGAGAGAGAGAGAGAGAGAGAGAGAGAGAGAGAGAGAGAGAAGGGGGGGGGGAGGGAGGGAGGGAGGGAGGGGGAGCGGGTGGGAGAGAGAGAATAAGAAGATCTAAATTAGAGGCCCTTTTATTAAATATACATATACATAGTCTTGTCTATGAAAGCAGGAGCGACCATGACGCTGCAGTAGAGCGTCCTACATGCAAATCATCATCATTTGCGATTTTTGGCAAAGTAAAAAATACGATAAAGAAGTAATTTACCTGTTACTTTGTGGTACTCCACAGTTGTATAAATTCCGATGTGAAAAGTTACTGAAAATATTCCTAGAATTACTGATATAATTTCTTTTTATTTTTTTTATGCGTCATGCTTTCCCGACTCAGCATCATTTAGGGTTTCGTGCCTCAGTCAGTAAAAACGGAACACTTATAGGATCTCTTTGTTGTTTGTCTATCTATCTATCTATCTGCCTGTCCCACTGTTACAAACTCTGTTTCTCAGGAACGGGTTGCCGCATCAAGTTAAAATTGATGTCACATACTGAGGTCCATGATCGCATGGCCGTGTAGAAAATTTAAGCTTCTAAACCAATGTACTCAAAACATACGGCCATTTATGTCACATATTTTAATACTCGTAAACTCACTCATCAAACAATTGTTTTGTAAATAAAACCGCCTTTTCTTGCTGCAACATATTCTTCCCAGACGCGTTTCGCCTTTTTCTTGCTCTAAGACATTTTCAGTGGGATCTATAACGATACATTTTTGTTACTTTTGGTTTATCAAACAGTTCACGTCGCGTTTTTCATGTAAATAACTAAATACTTACAGTTTCTTGGGCGGCCGCGGCGGCCGATTGGTTTTAGGCGCTTCAGTCCGGAACCGCGTGACTGCTACGGTCGCAGGTTCGAATCCTACCTCGGGCATGGGTGTGTGTGACGTCCTTAGGTTAGTTAGGTTTAATTAGTTCTAAGTTCTAGGGGACTGATGACCTCAGATGTTAAGTGCCATAGTGCTCAAAGCCATTTGAACCATTTGAACAGTTTCTTGTAATCTGCGTTTCCTATCATCTGGTCTGGAGGTCGCACTACCACTTTATTCCCAAAATTAAGTTAGAGCAAGAAAAGGCGCTTTTATTTACAAAACAAGTATTTCTGTGCTTCCTGCGGAGGATGGCCACCCAAACAAACTTGTCACTCGTCAAAATCTATATAGTATTTCCCGTTGGCCTAGAATCATGAAATTTGGCAAGAAGCAAGGTTTCGGAGAACAAGTAAAGAAAAAAAGTCCAAAAGTTTGTAATTTGTAATTACATGACACGAAAAATGTATTTCTTTTGGCAATTATTATCCGACGTCAAACTTGAAGTGAGGCAGTCTGTAGTTCTGCATTCAGATTGATTGGGTTGCAGTGGTAAAAGTCAAACATCAGGCAAGGAATGACTTTATTGCTCATATGATGCCTTTCCGAATTTATCCATCATCAGATATCGAGGTGCGATTACTGCACGTAAATACAGTGTTTCAACTTGTATCTGAAACAAACATTCGCAGACAAGTCATATGAGCAGTAAAGTCATTCATTACCTGTTGTTTGCCTTTTAAAAATCGTTCGAATCTACATCTACATCTACATCTATACTCCGCGAGCCACCTTACGGTGTGTGGCGGAGGGTACTTATTGTACCACTATCTGATCCCCCCTTCCCTGTTCCATTCACGAATTGTGCGTGGGAAGAACGACTGCTTGTAAGTCTCCGTATTTGCTCTAATTTCTCGGATCTTTTCGTTGTGATCATTACGCGAGATATATGTGGGCGGTAGTAATATGTTGCCCATCTCTTCCCGGAATGTGCTCTCTCGTAATTTCGATAATAAACCTCTCCGTATTGCGTAACGCCTTTCTTGAAGTGTCCGCCACTGGAGCTTGTTCAGCATCTCCGTAACGCTCTCGCGCTGACTAAATGTCCCCATGACGAATCGCGCTGCTTTTCGCTGGATCATGTCTATCTCTTCTATTAATCCAACCTGGTAAGGGTCCCATACTGATGAGCAATACTCAAGAATCGGACGAACAAGCGTTTTGTAAGCTACTTCTTTCGTCGATGAGTCACATTTTCTTAGAATTCTTCCTATGAATCTCAACCTGGCGCCTGCTTTTCCCACTATTTGTTTTATGTGATCATTCCACTTCAGATCGCTCCGGATAGTAACTCCTAAGTATTTTACGGTCGTTACCGCTTCCAATGATTTACCACCTATGGCATAATCGTACTGGAATGGATTTCTGCCCCTATGTATGCGCATTATATTACATTTATCTACGTTTAGGGAAAGCTGCCAGCTGTCGCACCATGCATTAATCCTCTGCAGGTCCTCCTGGAGTACGTACGAGTCTTCTGATGTTGCTACTTTCTTGTAGACAACCGTGTCATCTGCAAATAGCCTCACGGAGCTACCGATGTTGTCAACTAAGTCATTTATGTATATTGTAAACAATAAAGGTCCTATCACGCTTCCCTGCGGTACTCCCGAAATTACCTCTACATCTGCAGATTTTGAACCGTTAAGAATGACATGTTGTGTTCTTTCTTCTAGAAAATCCTGAATCCAATCACAAACCTGGTCCGATATTCCGTAAGCTCGTATTTTTTTCACTAAACGTAAGTGCGGAACCGTATCAAATGCCTTCCTGAAGTCCAGGAATACGGCATCAATCTGCTCGCCAGTGTCTACGGCACTGTGAATTTCCTGGGCAAACAGGGCGAGCTGAGTTTCACATGATCTCTGTTTGCGGAATCCATGTTGGTTATGATGAAGGAGATTTGTATTATCTAAGAACGTCATAATACGAGAACACAAAACATGTTCCATTATTCTACAACAGATTGACGTAAGCGAAATAGGCCTATAATTATTCGCATCTGATTTATGACCCTTCTTGAAAATGGGAACGACCTGCGCTTTCTTCCAGTCGCTAGGTACTTTACGTTCTTCCAGCGATCTACGATAAATTGCTGATAGAAAGGGGGCAAGTTCTTTAGCCTAATCACTGTAGAATCTTAAGGGTATCTCGTCTGGTCCGGATGCTTTTCCGCTACTAAGTGATAGCAGTTGTTTTTCAATTCCGATATCGTTTATTTCAATATTTTCCATTTTGGCGTCCGTGCGACGGCTGAAGTCAGGGACCGTGTTACGATTTTCCGCAGTGAAACAGTTTCGGAACACTGAATTCAGTATTTCTGCCTTTCTTCGGTCGTCCTCTGTTTCGGTGCCATCGTGGTCAACGAGTGACTGAATAGGGGATTTAGATCCGCTTACCGATTTTACATATGACCAAAACTTTTTAGGGTTCTTGTTTAGATTGTTTGCCAATGTTTTATGTTCGAATTCGTTGAATGCTTCTCTCATTGCTCTCTTTACGCTCTTTTTCGCTTCGTTCAGCTTTTCCTTATCAGCTATGATTCGACTACTCTTAAACCTATGATGAAGCTTTCTTTGTTTCCGTAGTACCTTTCGTACGTGATTGTTATACCACGGTGGATCTTTCCCCTCGCTTTGGACCTTAGTCGGTACGAACTTATCTAAGGCGTACTGGACGATGTTTCTGAATTTTTTCCATTTTTGTTCCACATCTTCTTCCTCAGAAATGAACGTTTGATGGTGGTCACTCAGATATTCTGCGATTTGTGCCCTATCACTCTTGTTAAGCAAATATATTTTCCTTCCTTTCTTGGCATTTCTTATTACACTTGTAGTCATTGATGCAACCACTGACTTATGATCACTGATACCCTCTTCTACATTCACGGAGTCGAAAAGTTCCGGTCTATTTGTTGCTATGAGGTCTAAAACGTTAGCTGAGCACTATGGGACTTAACTGCTGTGGCCATCAGTCCCCTAGAACTTAGAACTACTTAAACCTAACTAACCTAAGGACATCACACACATCCTTGCCCGAGGCATGATTCGAACCTGCGACCGTAGCGGTCGCACGGTTCCAGACTTTAGTGCCTAGAACCGCTCGGCCACTCTGGCCGGCGTTTGCCTTTCACCATTAGGCTCAGTCAACCTGAATGCAGAACTCCAGATTATTATAATAATGGTCTCCTGCCACCTTCATGATTTTATGTCACATTTATGATATTGAAACTAAAACATTCTTGAAACTTCCTGGCAGATTAAAACTGTGTACCGGACGGAGACTCGAACTCGGGACCTTTTCGGAAGTAAAGCTGTGAGGACGGGGCGCGAGTCGTGCTTGGGTAGCTCAGTTGGTGCCGGCACGGTCAGAGGGTTAGCTGCGCTCTGTAATAAAAAAAACTGAGTTAATGGATTAACGACGAACTGAAACGGGTGTATTGCGACGTCCGCCCCGAGCAGATACAACGAACAAAATGAGATTAAAAAAAAAGGTTGGTAGAGCACTTGCCCGCGATAGGCAAAGGTCCCGAGTTCGAGTCTCGGTCCGGCACACAGTTTTAGTCTGCCAGGAAGTTTCATATCAGCGCACACTCCGCTGCAGAGTGAAAGTCTCATTCTTAAAACATTCTTGAAAATCTTGGAATCCCCGGGACCGATATTTTGCCACTATCAATGTCGACAGCAGACAAAAATGATCGAGATTCTTGATTCCCGGATTAGATGAACCGTCTATATACGTAATTAAGTTTGTACGGAACTCTCAGTACGCGAATCTTACTCGTACCTGACGGCCTTATGTAATTACAAAGCACGCGTCAGAATCGTTGTGTATGGAGCAAACTGGGGCACTGATGGAGATTTTTTTTTTTTTTAATCTCGGGTCGGTACAATGCAAAACTTCAGCAAATAAATCTGAAGGAGATAACGTAGGAATTTTGTCCTGTTCAACTGCTGGTTTGTTTATCTTTTAACGTAAGGTGGAAGTGCTGAGGTAGGGTCCTCCCGATAGACCACATCACGTTCATACAGAGCAGCTCGTATTTCAGCTGCAGTTGGCTCTGTAACGAGTGGTAACCACACTTTGTAGGAGCAGAGCTGTCGCCCGGGGCCCTGCGTACGCTTGTTCACGTAGTGCGAGCAGGGAGACGGACGGGCGTGAGCTAGCCGCCTTATCACGGTGACAGACAGGCCTGCGGCGAGGCGTCAGCGGGCGGCGTGTTCTGATAGCGCGTGCGGGCTGCGACGTGTCGGGACCGCTCCCACTGTGCAGCACAACAGAAACATATTGCAGGAGTAGCGAAGGAGGCTGACAGGTAGTCTCCGTGTGTTCAACTAGACTGAAAGGCTCAAGTTAAAACATCTTCGACCAACTGGGGACTCATAGCATTTCCTGCATACAGGGTGTTACAAAAAGGTACGGCCAAACTTTCAGGAAACATTCCTCACACACAGAGAAAGAAAATATGTTAGGTGGACATGTGTCCGGAAACGCTTAATTTCCATGTTAGAGCTCATTTTCTTACTTCTCTTCAAATCACATTAATCATGGAATGGAAACACACAGCAACAGAACGTACCAGCGTGACTTCAAACACTTTGTTACAGGAAATGTTCAAAATGTCCTCCGTTAGCGAGGATACATGCATCCACCCTCCGTCGCATGGAATCCCTGATGCGCTGATGCAGCCCTGGAGAATGGCGTTTTGTATCACAGCCGTCCACAATACGAGCACGAAGAGTCTCTACATTTGGTACCGGGGTTGCGTAGACAAGAGCTTTCAAATGCCCCCATAAATGAAAGTCAAGAGGGTTGAGGTCAGGAGAGTGCGGAGGCCATGGAATTGCTCCGCCTCTACCAATCCATCGGTCACCGAATCTGTTGTTGAGAAGCGTACGAACACTTCGACTGAAATGTGCAGGAGCTCCATCGTGCATGAACCATATGTTGTGTCGTACTTGTAAAGGCACATGTTCTAGCAGCACAGGTAGAGTATCCCGTACGAAATCATGGCGGTGAATCGAGGAAGTACAGTACATACTGACGAAACTAAAATGAGCTCTAACATGGAAATTAAGCGTTTCCGGACACATGTCCACATAACATCTTTTCTTTATTTGTGTGTGATGAATATTTCCTGAAAGTTTAGCCGTACCTTTTTGTAACACCCTGTATACCGGGTGATCAAAAAGTCAGTATAAATGTGAAAACTTAATAAACCACGGAATAACGTAGATAAAGAGGTAAAAATTGACACACATGCTTGCGATGACATGGGGTTTTATTAGAACCAAAATGCAGGACGGCGCTCCACCGCATATTGCTAGACGCGTGAAAGATCTCTTGCGCGCGTCGTTTGGTGATGATCGTGTGCTCAGCCGCCACTTTCGTCATGCTTGGCCTTCCAGGTCACCAGACCTCAGTCCGTGCGATTATTGGCTTTTGGGTTACCTGAAGTCGCAAGTGTATAGTGATCGACCAACATCTCTAGCGATGCTGAAAGACAACATCCGACGCCAATGCCTCACCGTAACTCCGGACATGCTTTACAGTGCTGTTCACAACATTATTCCTCGACTACAGCTATTTTTGAGGAATGATGGTGGACATATTGAGCGTTTCCTGTAAAGAACATGATCTTTGCTTTGTCTTACTTTGTTATGCTAATTATTGCTATTCTGATCAGATGAAGCTCCATCTGTCGGACATTTTTTGAACTTTTGGTTCTAATAAACCCCATGTCATTCCAAGCATGTGTGTCAATTTGTACCTCTCTATCTACATTACTTATTTATTCAGTTTTCAAATTTATACTGACTTTTTGATCACCCGGTACATCCCTATTGCGTAAGCTATAGTGTGGTGGAGAATGTGTAGATCTGAATCTGACAGAGGTCATGTTAAACAGGGGGTGGGGGGATCCCACAAGGTTCTATTCTGGTCTGCTGTTTTTTGCTGCTGTGGTATCAATTATCTGCCACCAAATATGACGGATGATGCAATCGTTTCCCTCTTTGCGAATGATATAAGTATTGAAACTTCCTGGTGCATTAAAACTGTGCGCCGGATCGAGACTCGAACTCTGCATCACGGTGTAGCTTGCTGTCCAGGTTTCGAGAGGGTGCGTTTCTGGATGAGGTATCGAATATATTGCTTTCCCCTACTTATACCTCCCGAGAAGGTCACGAATGTAAAATTAGAGAGATTCGAGCGCGCACGGAGGCATTCCGGCAGTCGTTCTTCCCGCGAACCATACGCGAGTGGAACAGGAAAGCGAGGTAATGACAGTGGCACGTAAAGTGCCCTCCGCCACACACAGTTGGGTGACTTGCGGAATATAAATGTAGATGTAGACCTTTGCCTTTCGAGGCAAGTGCTCTACCATCTCAGCTACCCAAGCACGACTCACAGCCCGCCCCCACAGCTTCACTTCTGCCAGTACCTCGTCTCCTCTTCCAAATTTCACAGAAGCTCTTCTGCGAGCCATGCAGAACTAGCACTCCTGGATAAAAGGATATTGCGGAGACATGGCTTAGCCACAGGCTGGGGGATGTTTCCACAGTGAGATTTTCACTCTGCAGCGGAGTGTGCGCTGATGTAAAACTTCCTGGCGGATTAAAACTGTGTGCCGGATCGAGACTCGAACTCGGGACCTTTGCCTTTCGCGGGCAAGTGCTCTACCATGTGAGCTACCCAAGCACGACTCACGACCCGTCACAGAAGAGCTTCTGTGAAGTTTGGAAGGTAGGAGACGAGGTAGTGGCAGAATTGAAGCCGTGTGGGCAGGTCGTGAGTCATGGTAGAGATGGTAGAGCACTTGGCCGCGAAAGCCAAAGGTCCCGAGTTCGAGTCTCGATCCGGCGCACAGTTTTAATCCTCCAGGAAGTTTCATATCAGCGTATACTCCGCTGCAGAGTGAAAATTTCATTCTGGATATAAGCGTTACTGAAAAATATGTGAACCCTATTGTAAATAATGTAGCTAATAGGGTAATTAGTAACATCAACACATTGCTTTCAGAGAACAGATAAATGTTTAACTGCAGAAAAACTGCAATCAACATGATTGAGTCGAGCGCGGAACCCTCCAGAAAGTTATTTTGTATTTTCCCGACTTTGTACCGCTCTGGTGGAGTTGGCGGTGGTACAGATTTTCTTTGCAGGTGAGTAACTTGTCGTGTGAACGTGGTCCGCTAGGTGGTGCTTGCGGGTCAGTGAGGAGGTTTTGGGTCAGCAGAGGCACGAGGAAGGCGGTGAGCGGGGCCGGTGCTGGGAACAGACCCGTGTTTGTGTCGGAAAATGTCTTGTCTGGACACGGAGTGACAGCACGGCCTCACTGGAGTTGAGGGCCATTTGTCTGAAAATAACCACCTATTTCAGATTCAAGTGTTGACAGTGAGCAGTGTTTACGCTACCGCATCCCGTATCCGTTGTCCATAAGTGATTGTCGGTCAAAGTAAAGCTGGAAGGTCCGTAGAGCCTTCACTGCACTGTCGCTGCACCCTGGTTGTTCGCTCCACGCGAAGACGACTCGTTATACCATCCAATAGCTGGTGATCTGTTTATTTTATCTGTTCATTACGTAAAGGTTGTCATTGAGCTTGCCCTTGTAGGCGTCATTTGTGTTGTGTGTATGTGTGGCACCGCTGGTAAATGATTTGTGTTTCAGGTTTTATCATGCCACTTTAATGATGTGTATAACGCATAGCCTATAAATGTGCGCAGGACTAAAGTGTGAAATTAAATATGATTGAAAGCTTGCAGCACTGCAAACCCAATGAGGTAGAAGTGGATGAATTCTAATTCTGTAGACCAATCCTCGGATTAAGTAATCACTTTTTGTAATTGAATAATGCGTGTCTTCTTATTTGGAGTTCATCTGAAGGCGCTCTTCGCCTAAACTTATTTTGAAATTTCTGGTAATTCCGTACACCTCTTGTGTAAATCCTAAACTGTGCCACGAGTGAAATCGGTGTGGGTAAAACTTTTAAGTAGGGGTCCCGCTGTAACTGCTATTGTGTATTTTAAGTTCTGCTGCTAAACTGATTTTATCTGAAGACTGTTTTGAAAATTGAATTCAAGACAAATTATGATTACAAATTTTTGAAATAGATTTAGGTTGGGGGATTTAAATTTTAATGTCAAGTAGTTACCTAGTTTCAGCTGAAACTTCTAATTGACGTCGTTGTAACTGTCTTAGGCTTAAAATTGACATCATTGTATCACCGCTATTTGTCATCAACAATGGATCAGGGTTAATATTTAATCAAGAGTATTGTAACTGTTCCCCCCTTTTTTTTTTAAAAAAAAAGGGGGGTGTTAGTAACCTGTATTTTTTGTAAATGTCGAGCAAGAATTTCTTATCAATAAATTCGTTTAAAAATATGCCTGAATAAATATTAGCCCGGCACTTTACCACTTCATACATCTCCTACCATACGAATTTCTCACACGGAACTCTTGTAACTGTGAAATATCACTGTGCCAAGGTGATCAGTCATTTAAATCTACCACTTTCAACTGCCAGAACTAAAGCTAGATGAAAAGCTTTCCTGGGATTATCACGTTCAAGATCTTGTACAGAAAGTGGCTGCTGGTAATTCAATATAAATAATATCCACTGTCTGGTGACACTGAAACGCTCCTACTTGTTGACTTTCCTTACCTTTACTCCGTTACCTCCGATGGTATCATATTTCTGGGCAACTCTGTACTCGCCAATAATATTCTGAGCCCAGAGAAAGGCTCCAAGGAAAACCTGTACTGTCAGTACGTGAACTTCGTGTAAGCTGTTGTGGAGGTGTCTCAGAATTCAAAATCTGTCGTCTCTTTGCAAAATATATATTCCGTCATGGATTTCGTTGCTGGCAATGTTGACTCATTTTGAAGAAACTGTAACATTCATTCAGTGAAGCTAGACGAAAAAATGATATGTGCATGGTAACAGTTCCTAAAGCATTTTGCAGGAAGTTCCATTTCCAATAGAGCTCCAGCAGAGCTGGCCAAAAATTTAAGTGGTAAACTCAAATTCTCCAAATCTAAGTTGAAAGGTTTCCTTGTGGCACACTCCTTTTCTGTACAGGAATTCGTCGCAGTAGTTGAGAACTTTTCTCTGTAACGTGTCATTTATTCATATACACTCTCACTATTTTTTTAGTTGAGTAGTTCTCTAGTATCGTCTACATCTATATGATTACTCTGCAATTCCCAATTAAGTGCCTGGCAGAGGGTTCGTTGAACCACATTCAAGCTATTTCTCTACCGTTCCATTCTTGAACAGAGCGCGGGAAAAACGAATATTTAAATCTTTCCGGGCGAGCTCCGATTACTTTTAATTTAAGACGATAATCATCCCTCACAATGTAAGCGAGTGCCGAATGTTGTCACACTCTGAGGAGAAAGTTGGTGATTGAAATTTCATGCAAAGATACTGCCGCAACGAAAAACGCATTTTTGCTTATGATTGCCAACCTAATTCGCGTATCATATCCTAGACACTGTCCCCAATTTCACGATAATACAAAACGAGTAGCCCTTCTTTAAACGTTTTCGATGTCCTTCGTCAATTCTATCTGATGAGGGTCTCTCACCACACAGCAATACTCCAGAAGAGAGCGTACAAGCGTAGTGTAAGCATTCTGTTTAGTAGATCTGTCGCATTTTATAAGTGTTCTGCTAATAAAGTGCAGTGTTTGGTTTGTGATCGTTCCAAGTTAAGTTATTCGTAATTGTAATCCTTAAGTATTTAGTTGAATTTACAGACTTTACATTTAGGTGTTTTATTATGTAACCGAATTTTATGGATTCCTTTTAGTATCTACGTGGGTAAGTTCGCATTTTTCATTATTTATAGTCAATTGGCGCTTTTTGCACAATACAGATATCTTGTCGAAATCGTTTTGCAATTTGTTTTCATCATCTGATGACTTTAAAAGACTGTAAATGACAGTATCATCTTCAAACAATCTAAGAGGATTCGTCAGATTGTCTCATAAATCGTTTATATAGATCAGGAACAGAAGAGGCCCTATAATACTACCTTGGGAAACACCAGATATTACTCCTGTTTTGCTCGATGACTTCTCGTCAATTACTAACTGTGACCTTTCTGACAGGAAACCATGAATCCAGCCGCACAGCTAAGACGATAATCCATAGGCAAGCAATTTGATTAGAAGTCGCTTGTAAGGAACGGTGTCAAAAGACTTCTGAAAATCTAAAAATATGGAATCAAGTTTATGTCCTCCTGTCGATAGCAACCACTACTTCGTGTGAATGAAGGGCTAGTTCGGTTTCACAAGAACGATATTTTCTGAATGCATGTTGTCTGTCAATAAATCGTTCTCTTCTAAGTAATCCATAATGTTCGAACATAGGAAATGTTCCAAAATCCTACTGCAAATGGACGTTAGCGACATGGGTCTGTAATTCGGCGGATGACTCCTATTTTCTTTCTTCGGTAATGGTGTGACTTGGGCAACTTTCCAGACTTTAGGTACGATTGTTTCGGCGAGTGGGTGGTTGCATGCGATTGCTAAGTATGGAGCTATTGTATCAACATACTCTGAGAAGAACCTGACTGGTATAGAGTTTGGACCTGAGGCCTTGCCTTTATTAAGTGTTTTATGCTGCTTCACTACTCCGAGGATATCTACTAAGTTACCGATGTTGGCAGCTGTTATTGATTCGAATTCTGAAATACTTACTTTGACTTCTTTGGTAAAGGAATTTTGGAAAACTGTGTCCAGTAATTCCATTAAATCTCTTCCCCGTGGCTAGATTTATGACGAGTTTGTAGCCTTCGCAACAGGCGCTGACGATCAGGAAGTCTCTACATTTGTTCACTAGTTTCTAACAACGTCACCTAATCGTCGACAAATGTGTCGTTTATTTATTGCTGTTACGATTAACTCCGCCGTCTTCTGATTCTAAGAAGGGTTGTTCTTCGTATTCTATACATTCTATATTTCTTTCAGTATGATGCAGATTGTGTAATATTAAACAGCTACAGCTTTATTAACTCAAAATGTAGAACTGAAGGAAAGCAAGAAAAGTGAAGTTTAAGTGAAAGAAAAACTTTCCACCACAGCATCTCTGTCCATCTACCATCTGCGAACAGCCTCAGGGTGATATAGACGTTATCTGCCACGTATAGCTAGTAGCAGTGAACTATTACACTGACTTGAGATACATCGAACGCTATTTTCGCTACGCTGTGAATGGTGGCACAGGGGACATTAATTTTTGGTACCCTATGTGAGATGTGTAACGGTGATTACCTGGTACCCACTTATTCACCTGGCATCTTAGAACGGTCTGAAGATGGTGTAATATTTAATCAAAAAGGACTGAAAATAAAATTTGATTTATAAAAACAGCTGAAAGTGTCACTCCTTCTGCATAAAGATATAGTAACAGTTGTCCAATGATCTATCATAGCCGGCCGCTGTGGCCGAGCGGTTGTAGGCGTTTCAGTCCGGAACCACGCGGCTGCTACGGTCGCAGGTTCGAATCCTGTCTCGGGCATAGATGTGTGAGATGTCCTTAGGTTAGTTGGGTTTAAGTAGTTCTAAGTCTAGAGGACAGATGACCTCAGATGTTACGTCCCATAGTGCTTAGAGCCATTTCAACCATTTTGATCTATCATAAGATGAAAGTACGGAGACAATGAGTCTTGTTTGCTAACAAGTCCTCATTCGAATTGCATCTCTTTTCGAACAGTCTCGCCTTCACCTTTGTTACTGGAGGACAGGACGGAATCTGGCGAAGGCTTTCTGTAAATCAAGACGCTCTCCACTATCTACTGCCCTCTCAATCTCATTGACAGAAAGAGCAAATTGGGTTTGACACGATCAGTGCGTGCGGAAACCGATGTTGAAACATGCGTAATTGTTCGACCTCCAGAAAAGTCACCTGCTCGAGCACAAAATATTTTCGACAGTTCCACAGGAAACTGTCGTCACTGAAGTGAGCCTACAGTTCTGCATTCGATCTCGTGACCCTTTTCGTAGACTGGTACGATCTGTGCTTTCTTCCTCGAGGGCGTGTTTTAAGAACATTTCTACTAACGCTGTTTAAAGGCGAGACCGGTGCATAGCTGTCTATATAAGACACGAACTCCAAAACTTACTGTTGTCGAGTGCCTCTAATACAACGAAGTTGCTCGAGAATGAAACTGCGCCCTAACCATACAGTGAGCGCGCACACACGGGCGCACGTACACACACACACACACACACACACACACACACACACACACATACATATATTAAGTTTTGCATCACCCCGGTTCCCAGAACTCCTGAAGAAAGATGTTGACTGTGGATTCTGTGTCACAGACACAGTCCCTTTGACTGTTCAGTGATGTCACTAAACCCGCCCCAAAGATGTAAACAACCATGAATGAGGAGCGCCTATTAGACGGAGGGGGTCCGACAGCCGATCAGTTCTAGTCATTCCACAAAGAAGGAGGTACACGGCTCGTGTTGTCTGTAGTTCAACCATGCCTAGACGGTCAATAAACAGGTTCAATCGTATCAGCATTGTTACTTTGTGCCTGGAAGGGCTCTCAACAAGAGAAGTGTCCAGGCATCTCGGAGTGAACCAAGCGATGTTGTTCGGACACGGAGGAGATACAAAGAGACAGGAACTGTCGATGACATGCCTCGCTCAGGCCGCCCAAGGGCTACAACTGCAATGGATGACCGCTACCTACGGATCATGGCTCGGAGCAACCATGACAGAAGCGCCACCATGTTGAGTAATGCATTTCGTGCAGCCACAGGACTTCGTGTTACGACTCATACTGTGCGCAATAGGCTGCATGATGCGCAACTTCACCCCCGACGGCCATAGCGAGATCCATCTTTGCAAACCACGACACCATGCAGCGCAGTACAGATGGGCCCAACAACATGCCGAATGGACTGCTCAGGACTGGCATCGTGTTCTCTTCACCGATGAGTGTCGCATATGCCTTCAACCAGACAATCCTCAGAGAAGTGTTTGGAGGCAACCCGGTCAGGCTGAACGCCTTTGACACGGTGTCCAGCGAATGCAGCAACGTGGAGGTTCACTGATGTTTTGGGTGGCATTATGTGGGGCCGACGTACGCCGCTGGTGGTCATGGAAGGCGCCGTAACGGCTGTACGATACGTGAATGCCATCCTCCGACCGATAGTGCAACCATATCGGCAGCATATTGGCGAAGCATTCGTCTTCATGGACGACAATTCGCGCTCCCATCGTGTACATCTTGTGAATGACTTCGTTCAGGATAACGACATAGCTTGACTAGAGTGGTCAGCATGTTCTCCAGACATGAACCCTATCGAATATGCCTGGAATAGATTGGAAAGGGCTGTTTATGGACGAAGTGGCCCACTAAGCACTCTGATGGACCTGTGCCGAATCGTCGTTGAGGAGTGGAACAGTCTGGACCAACAGGGCCTTGATGAACTTGTGGATAGTATGCCACGACGAATACAGGGGTGCATCAAAGCAAGAGGACGAGATACTGGGTATTAAAGGTACCGGTGTGTACAGCAATCTGGTCCACCACCTCTGAAGGTCTCGCTGTATAGTGGTACAACATGCAATGTCTGGTTTTCATGAGCAATGAAAAGGGCGGAAATTTTATTTTGAGCTGTATTCCAATTTTCTGTACAGGTTGTGGAACTCTCGGAATCGAGGTGATGCAAAGCTTTATATATTGTATATAAATAGAAGTAGTTGAACGGGTGAAAACTGCAGAATTATTTAGAGATCGTCTGTATAAGGAGGACAAAATTTTCCAAAACTGCAAAAACGCTGTCATTGAAAAAAGAATAAAAAGTAGATCAAAATTTTAAACATGGCTGCAACAGCAACTGTTGAAATTCTTTACGATAAAGGATGACAGCCAAAAACAGTTGCAGGATAAAAATTTATTAAAATTTCTTGACCAAGGTTTCGGTACATATAAATATACCTTCATCAGAAGTAAAAAATCCTGAACAGGAAGACACTTTCATCAGAAAAGCCATAGCATCGGAAGTGAGAAACAAAAGCTTAAGTAACAGTGAAATTACCAAAGTAATACAGGCACAAAATCTTTAGTTACTTACTGAAATTACATCATGTAATGGAGATTAATAAAACAATTGTGCCAAAGGCGTCGTCAATAATTGAGACATCTTCTCCATTAGCACAACATGACTATGGGCACAGCGCCAAAGCGAACAGTTTAGCACCATTACCTCGCCTATGAACTATCGAGACAAGAGTGTGAAAGCACTAGGGCAGATGGTTTCGCCGAGAGAGGGCACTTGTATGTGCCAGACACTCGCGCATATTAAAATCCATGAATACATACATAAGCGCATCAAAAATTATTAAAAGTTGTGTTAATTCAAACTTTCTGTCATAATAAATAAAACGTATCAGGCCATTTAAAAACATTTATGTAAAATAGAAAATATAGAACCAATTTACCTGTGTCCTAGTGTCAAACAGATAAAACTTGCGCTATGTGCTGTGAGCACACCTTTAGCACAGAATTGTTTAGAAAATGAAATATCTTTATTAAAATCAATGGCTACTAACAATGGATACGACCCTAAATTAATTGACCAAATTGTTAAGAAAAAAACAGCTGTAAAATATTCAACTTTAGGAGATAATAGGGCGAAAAAGTATGAGGGTAATAACTTTATTTCTATTCCATTTTTGGGGCACGTTTCATATAAGATAAGAAGACTTTTACAGAAACAATACGGTTACAGAGTTGCCTTTTCCGTAAATAATAGCCTGAAACAAAGAGAAATTCATAATATTGGAGCACGAGAAGAACTCGGCACTAAGTCCGGTGTATACAAAATTATTTGTAATGACTGCCCAAACTATTACATTGGACAGACAGGTAGACCCATTAAAGTTAGGTATAAAGAACACATGTTAGGTAAAAATGGGGAAAACGTACATAATTCCACGTTTGTCGAACATCTATGGCTCTTACAGCACACGCCAAGAGAACTGGACGACGTAGAGCTGCTTCATGAAGCGAATAAAGGTTACAAACTAGGCTTGCTCGAAGAATTAGAGATTTTCAAGCATCTGTCTCTAAAAGATGGTTTTGTTCTTAATGAACAGGTGCAGCTTCGAAACAAAACTTTTTTAGACAGTTTCAAACCCCTCCTTGCCTTAATGTAATACAATCTGGCGGACTAGAAGTTAATTTTCTTGCTTGTTGATGCCGGTGAGATGCGCTTTTCCTGTCTTGTTGGGATTTTACGTATTTTTGATGTTTGTTGGTTGTGCTTTTCGATGTGTATGTGTGGTTAATTGACTAGTATGTTTTTATTCACAACGACAGATGGTTTCGTTTTATTATAACATTTTGGTTGTTTTCGCTAGTATGTATTTCACCGCCTACGTTACGCGAGATTCTCGCGCATTACACTAGTGCCCTCTCTCGTTAGATGTTCCATAGCGCAAGTTTTATCTGTTTGACACTAGGACACAGGTAAATTGGTTCTATATTTTCTATTTTACATAAATGTTTTTAAATGGCCTGATACGTTTTATTTATTATGACAGAAAGTTTGAATTAACACAACTTTTAATAATTTTTGATGCGCTTATGTATGTATTCATGGATTTTAATATGCGCGAGTGTCTGGCACATACAAGTGCCCTCTCTCGGCGATACCATCTGCCCTAGTGCTTTCACACTCTTGTCTCGATAGTTCATAGGCGAGGTAATGGTGCTAAACTGTTCGCTTTGGCGCTGTGCCCATAGT
Organism: Schistocerca piceifrons; assembly: GCF_021461385.2. Lineage (NCBI taxonomy): Eukaryota > Metazoa > Arthropoda > Insecta > Orthoptera > Acrididae > Schistocerca > Schistocerca piceifrons. The sequence continues at coordinate 89,736,352 of NC_060141.1, forward strand.
CATGTTGTACTAATGGAGAAGATGTCTCAATTATTGACGACACCTTTGGCACAATTGTTTTATTAATCTCCATTACATGATGTAATTTCAGTAAGTAACTAAAGATTTTGTGCCTGTATTACTTTGGTAATTTCACTGTTACTTAAGCTTTTGTTTCTCACTTCCGATGCTATGGCTTTTCTAATGAAAGTGTCTTCCTGTTCAGGATTTTTTACTTCTGATGAAGGTATATTTATATGTACCGAAACCTTGGTCAAGAAATTTTAATAAATTTTTATCCTGCAACTGTTTTTGGCTGTCATCCTTTATCGTAAAAAGTAATTGTCTAAGCCGCACTTGATTTTTTTTCTGTTGATGGTGACCGGTTTTGGTTACCATAACCATCATCTGACCAACGTAACTTATCCAGACCACGTGTGAAGTAGTTGTGATGATTACCAAAAGATAGTAATCTGTCAGCGTAAATTAATTTTGGCCGGATAATGATTGTGGCAACACAAACTGACAAGAAGAAAGAAAAGAAACTGCAATTTAAACGGTTGCATTTTATTCTTATATAAAGCAAAAATTGCCAAAGTTGCAACACGTTGCCCGAAAACTGTAATTATTCGATTCACAAGAAAGGAGGCAAATAAGACACAACAATTATAGAGGTGTCAGCCTCCTCTCCGTAACATGTAAGATATTGACTAAAATTATCACCAACATAGTAAAAAAATAGCGGGTTTCGATTAAGTCCCGTGCTTTCTGTCTTTAAAGGTACGTCTAGAATAATGGACAAGACTCAAGCCGAGAACAACATTATAAAGAAGGAACAATGAATCTGAATTACAACTTCGACTGAAGCTCACAGATGTTGAGGAAGCTTTTGACTCAGTTTTGACAATATCTTTTTTAACAGAGCTTGAGAAACACGGCACTGACTCAAATCTAGATAATTTGCCTTAGAAAATATACTTTAATGCTGTAGCTCTCATTAGATTTCATCAATATAGTGAAAAACATTTTCCAGTAGTGATACACGAAGCTTTCAGATCTCTAAATTGGAAAGAGAAGAAAGGATACGAATTAATGGGACATATATTAACATCCTAAGTTTTTCTGAAAACAGTTTATTATGAGTATGAATAAATTAGAGCAAGACTAAACTAAAACAGCATACAATAAAAACATCGAAAAGAAAAAAAGTACAAACTAACAATGTAGGCGTAAAACCAATTGTTCGCTTTTGGTATCTGAGGCAGACTGAGACAAATAATCGTTGAACAGAAAAGAACGGGAACAATCGAAAGTGTTTTAGAGTGTCTTTGATGAACATAACAGTTTTTTCATAACTAAGTTTCCGACGCGTATGAAATGGAAAGTTTACAATTGGTGTGTCTTACAAATTTAGAGTTAAGGCAGGGATGCGCAAAAGATTAATAAACTGAGAGTTCTCAGCAAGCAGCGGAGAGGTATGTGAGGATAATTACACGGAGATAGAGAAAAAAAAATGAACCAACTGGCTGGCTGGAGCGGATTACGTAATCTGAACTGAAATAGAAATAAACGAAGATGTGCGCAACGTGTGGCCAAGCTAATGGATGATAAATGCACCATGGAAGTCCTTCGCAATATTATAAGAGGCGAGAAACGACGGAGATGACCATCTAATGAAAAGCAGGTAGCTGACATTGGAAAACACACAGGAACGATCTGAATGCGTAAAACGCAGGACTGTAATGAGTGGAGAAGTCTAGAAGAAGCCTTTGTCCAGCAGTGGATGTCAAATAGCAGATAATTACATTGATGTTGCTAAAGAGAAGTTGTTTCATTCAAAATCCACAGCAAAGACATTGTCGAATGGGAACTGCGACGAAGGGTTCAAAATGTCTCTGAGCACTATGGGACTTAATATCTGAGACCATCAGTCGCCCAGAACTTAGAACTACTTAAACCTAACTAACCTAAGAACATCACACACATCCATGGCCGAGGCAGGATTCGAACCTGCGACCGTAGCGGTCGCGCGGTGCCAGACTGAAGCGCCTAGAACCGCTCGGTCACACTGGCCGGCTGCGACGAAAGGGGAAAGACTTCTACGATTCCTATCGCATATTTTTGGGCAATATCGCGGCATGCTGTACTGTGACATGGGTGCCTTCAGGGACTCCATGTTAGGTTACAGGTATAAATTCTGCACAACCAAGTCTCCGCTTATGCGCGAATCTCCACATTCTGCTAAACCGCTGGCATGTCGCTTCATGCCATTACCGGTTTTCTCTACTTTAACATGCAACTATAGTACGACAATGGACACCCTACTCCCCATCTCTTCGTAAAGTCATTTGGGAGCTGAGGCTCTTTTGGAGAAGTTTATTCACTTCAGCCAAATCTTCCAGCAGGCTGGGAGTGGGGCAGAGGATTCCCACAAGGTAACAGTTATGAGGGACTTCCCAGTCCTGACGTTCGCCTGATACCCTAATCAAGGAAAACCTCCCGAAAACCTTGATTGTAACCAGGAGATTGGAACTATCGTTAATTTATTTCTGGGACAATGTTGTCCAGAAAGGATGAACATCATCTTATAGCATCCGGACACCAAGCAGTCGTCATTAATATGGAGTGTGTGTACACTTCGCCTTTATGAGGTCATGGACTCTGCCGGGGTCACTTTCATGTCTTTGGAAGACTGGCAGCCCGTTCTTCCCCAAGAGCCGAAACCAGAGACGACACGTTGAACGCTGAAATTTGGAGTGTGGTCGAGGATCTATCTCATACCAAAGATGTGTCACTCGTTCATATCGGGACTCTGGGTAGGCCAGTTGATTTCAATAATGTTACTGTCCACAAACAGTTGCTCACAGCTGAAGCTTTATGACAGAGTGCATTATCATGCTGATAAAACATCGTCCCCTAACTGTTCCTCTACTGTACGTAGCACATAATGCTGTAAGATGTATTCATATACTTTCGATTTAGTGCAATAAGGGGACCACACTTCCATACCGTAATACCATCGTCTCCATACTTCATTGTTGTCACTACACGTTCTCCAAGCATTTGCCAAATCCAAACCGTCACCTCGGATTACCACAGGGTGTAGCCACTCCAAATAACTCGTTTTCGGTCACCCACTGCCCTGTGGCCTTTACATCACCTCAAGCGTCGCTTAGCACTGATTACAGAAATGTGTGGCTTTTATAAGCTCGACCATTGAATCCCATTCTTTTTAACTCCCTCCGCACAGTCATTGTGATAGGTAGGCTGTTAGTAACACTTTGGGACTTCTGCTGATTTCGTGCAATTTTACATCCATCCCCCGGAATGCGTGGCGATCCCTGAACGTTAAGTACATGAGGTCCGCGTGGTCTTTATTTAGCTGTGGTCGTTCCTTCACTTTTTCACTTCACAATCACTAATAATCGATCTGCACACCTTCGGAAAGGTTAAGACGTCCCTGACCGATTTGTTACTCAAGTGACATCCAATGAATAGTCCACATTCAAAGTCACTGACCTCTCTCGACCGACTCATTTTGTTGTTACTGCTTCTCTAGTGACAACGCAATACCGTCACCTCCATTTATACTTGGCTGGGGCAACCTCTCGTGACTTCTAGTGGTTATTCCGCATTACATAAGGGTGTCTGAAAACTTGTGATTTTATATACATACAATGTTACTATAATCAATAAACGCATAGCTCAACCCGAATAGTTTTAAACACTGCAGAGCTTTAGTTGGAAAGATCCTGTTGTAGTTGATATTCCTTCCTCTACCTTCGACCTATGAATTGGCTAACAAGTTGGTTATAGGGGGTCGTAAATTTGAACGTATTGCAACTCGGCGAGAGAGGTGGTAGTGGTAAGAAAATGAACTTGTGTTTGGGAGGACAGTGTCCTAAATCCACGTCCAGCCAACCTCTTCCAGGTTTCCTGCTGTTTCCCTAACTCGATTAAATTAAATGCCAGAACAGATCCGTTCGAAAAAAAAGACGGCGGATATCCTAACCGATCCTCGCTTAAACGAGCATATGCTCTGGGTCTAATAACCTCGTTGTCGACAAGATGCTAAACCCTAATCTTCCTACCTTCTTTTCCATTCGTGGTGCAGCTTGGTATTTTCCACATTAACAGATCATTGCCAAAGGTGCAAGAACCTATTGAATAAAATCCTTAGGCGTACCGGAGCTGAACGCTGGTCCTTTGGGCTTGTCGCCTGATCTGTATTAGTAGATCTACAGGGTGCAAGGGGTATAGTACAGATATTGTGATAAATGATATCTTAATATGTACTTACTTCAGCGCGTTAGATGTTTTTTTCTCTGAGTCTAACAGTCTTCTTGGAAACACATCAATTAATTTACAACCTGATGTTTTCTGCACAGTGGTAACGGTGCCGTGAAATGGACTACGCCTGTCACTACAGACATTCCGTTTAGCGTCCATGGGTCCACACAGCCCGCTGCCCACCGTAAAAAAAACAATATAGTGCTTCTGCCACATGTACTTTGAGGTATTAACCGACCTAAAAACACACTATTCATAATAGCTATAATTAATAGCTTGCAGATTAAGTAAATTTTGATGTAATGTTGTTCAGTACATTGTCCTCAGTTACCAATAGAAATATCTGCAATCATACTCGTAATATCCTGTATGTCAGTAAATCGATAGCAGATATATATATATATAATTTTTTGGGGGTGGGGAGGATGTGTTGTGTCAGCTAGAGAAAGCTTCTTTCAAGTTTGAAATTGCGTCTAAAGTTTGTTGGAAGTTGCTAATTGATCTAACTCAAATTCTCAAACATTGAATGAATGTAGCCTGGAAAATTCGCGAGTCGTGAGTTATTTTACCTCAATACAGATACAGTTTCTAACTGTAATACCTTACTTACGTGTAAAATATTTAACATAAGATTACAGTTCTTAAAGAGTAAATTATGACAGCGTTTTAAATATCTAAATTCGATCAACAACTGTATGAAATATTAAAAATCAGATTTTTATTGTCCCTGGATGTTTTTAGATAGGTAGCTCGCAAATCAGAGCTACGAGCTACCTATCAAGCAACATCCAGGGACAATAAAAATCTGATTTTTAATATTTCATACAGTTGTTGATCGAATTTAGATATTTAAAACGCTGTCATAATTTACTCTTTAAGAACTGTAATCTTATGTTAAATATTTTACACGTAAGTAAGGTATTACAGTTAGAAACTGTATCTGTACTGAGGTAGCATAACTCACGACTCGCGAATTTCCCAGGCTACATTTATTCAATATTTGAGACTCTGTTTGCAACACATTTTGCAGACTGTATTCACATTGAACGAACCTGCAAAATTATATCATTGCACAATACATAGTTTGGGAAATATGGTGTTTTATGGGAGTTCGATTCTTTAAAGAATCGGTGTAGTGGTGTATTGGTAATTACCTAAAGAAGCACTGAATTATCCTATTACCTGTAACTACTAGAATGTCGGCAGACTGCGGCTTATGGGATATAACTGAAAACTTCTGTCTCTGACTGGAAAACACGCAGTAGCTGGTCTCTTGAAACGCCAGTGATGACAATAGCCATCTAACGAGCGGTAAGGCTCTTGTGGTGCGCCTTCTGCAAATCCCGCCGCTTACGTCACAGCGAGGGTTATCTGCACCGTCGTTACTCCGTGACTTTATCACGTGATACTTTGGTTAACGTGGCTTCCAGCTAGAACGTAATCTACACCTGACCCCATGAGTCTGTTGTCAGCTGCTTGGATGGTCCAGTCACGTCGAGTGCTGATGCTTTCGTGGGAGGAGGAGGAGGAGACGGAGGAGGAGGAAGCCGAGGCGATTTCACTTCCTACAGTACGATGCCTGGTACAGCACTGTCGTGTTCAAACCGACCTTCAGGTTGATGATCACTTTACCTTGCCACATCGAACACTTTGTATCCCAAGAGAAGAAAAGATTAAAATGTGAGCTTATAACGGCAATTAAGCTAATGTGAATTTAATGTCGACGAAATGTAAGCAATCAACAGAAATGTGCGAGAACTTGTTTACAAAAATTAACAAACTTAAGGGTTTTCTATGTTTTATCGGTGTGAATGATTATCGACATGCTTTCGTGTGTTCAAGCACAGCTGTTGGTTCCATTTTTTCGCACGATATTTCGACGATCGTCCTAGGCGTCTTCTTCGGATGCTTTGAGCTACGTTGTTATGCGTTTACGACGCCTGGGATGTAAACAGCGGCGCAACACCAACAATACTTCTGTCTGGTTGGAGGTCAGACAGCGAGTAACCATGACAACACAGTTCGCAGCTCCTGAAGACGACGACCGGGTCGGCCTTCGAAATATCGTGCGGCTGAACAAAGGAAAATTACCTGTTACAGTATCTGTGAATCTGTCTAGTCCGCTGTCAGGTTTAAATTCTCTCCTGGGCACCTTGATTTAGATTCCCGTGGTTTTTCCGAGTACCACGTCAGCCCCATGGCGTCTCAAGATCCAGTTTCACCTTAACTGCGCTGAGGAGGAGCTGCGCGTCGGCGGGAGGTGACTTACTTAAAGTAAAAGTCGATTTGCTTTCCCATCACTCTCGAATCCTAGCTAATGCTTCCGTCCCTTAAAGTCGTCGATTTGGAGGCGACGCTAAACTCTAATACTCTTCCTTTCCTTCCTGAGTTATTTTAAACGGGGCTCTTTTCGAAACACTGCTCCACTCCCGCACTTGGACGATAATACCCTGTCCAGTCATGTTAGTGTGGCCAGCTGTGCTAGGTTTCTCGGTTGAGGATGCAAGGCGCGAATAAACATAGCATTAATAACAGACAATTCTGTCCAAAAATACACCCCAAAATTGACAAGAAACAGAAACCTACACCAAAAAGCAGGTATATATCAACTACAGGGCAGCACTGTATGTGATGACAGATACAGAGGACTAACAGGCAGAATATCTGATGTCAGATACAAAAAACACACGAGAGCCTGAAAGTATGAGACAAATCATTCCACATTTACAGAACATCCACGAGAACACTATCATAAATCAAACACTTGTCCCCGAACTCTCCACAAAATATTTAGACCAAAAAGAACACCAAAATTTGAAATCAGTCTCCGACAAATGTCACACTCATATTCAACATTCTACAACCAACCTGCATTGAATAACACCCCCCAACAACCCCTTGTTCTCCACCTCTCTCTCTGTCTCCCTCTCTCTACACACACGCACACACACACACACACACACACACACACACACACACACACACACACACACACAGAGAGAGAGAGAGAGAGAGAGAGAGAGAGAGAAATACAAACGTAACAGAAATGAAAATACATTGGTTTTCAGCGTATTCTTCGTTAGGTTGGTAACATGAACGTATAGAAATTAAACAGGATGAGACGCATAATGGAATCACAGTTTTCGATCAAATATCTCTAATTATTGACAGAAGTCTGACAGAGCTTCACAACAATAAGGGCAAAGGAGATGAAAAGTAGGAAGAAAAAAGTTCAGAACATAAAAACATGCTTATGTTCCGTATACAGAGCTGTAGTTCGATCTCCACCATGAGACCAGGTGAGAGGAAACGCAGATGCCAACCAAACACGCCAAGAACTGTAAGTAGTAACCACTTATTTACATAAAAAACGAGATGTGAGCTGTTTCTAATCTACAAATAACGCACATCAAAACAAAACTGTATCATTCTAGATCCCACCGATGAGGCCTTAAAGTGACAATGGCGAGACGCGTCTGGGAGAAATAAAATACAGTGCAGCAAGAAAAGACGGTTTTTATGTACAAATCAAATATTTCTGTGCTTGCTGCGATGGATACCCACGCAAAGAAACTTCTTAGAACAATAATACTTCTGACCGGTGAAGGCCGGTTAGATTGTTACACACCTTATGAAAGTGAAAGTCCTGTAGGGAGCAAAAGTGTCAATTCCGGCGTGTAGCCGCTTGAAACTGAAACAGCAATAAATTTACAAGTCCACAAGTCTGACACGACAACAGAGTACATGTCTTCTTCGGCGAGGAGGCCAGAAACACTCTAGATGGCAGCTCCTGAGGTCGTGAAGTTAGTCGTGAAGGTCGGCGAATTCTTGGAGCAGGCTCTCGAGTGAGAATCCTGGTTGACGGACCCCTCACGGAATCAGCGCCTGGCCCAGGAAACTCACTCGTAGTAAGCTCGTCTTGTCCCGTCCGAGAGCTGCCCCAAAAACGGCTCAGCGTTAGGATATAGTTGGGCCTATTTCTGAACAAGTGTCTTGTTGATGAGAATAGGTCCTTGCGGCCCGTGGCCTCTAGCGGCGCTTGGGCTACCTCCTCGTGGGTCGTCGGAGCGCTGCTGTCTGTCTTCTGAAGAAAGTCCCCTGTGTGTTAGGCATCTTCGAAGCACTACTGTGATCTCGGTTGCCGACAGCACAGGCGTCAAGCCTCAGTATAGCAAGAAATTGTAAAAATTGCAGGGAATTGTAGAAAATTACAAGCTATAACGTTCAGTTGCTTGTTTGAGGGCGTGCGTGTGTGGATGCACTTGCAGCTTAACTGCCTGCAGAGAACGCTCCAGCCAGGAGAAGGTGCACACTCATGGGCTGGCGGTACCTACTGTCAACAACAAATCCGACAAGGTTCGTAAATCCACAGGTAGAACCAGCAAACCAGAAGCCGAGTGAGGCAAGACAGAGAGGGACAGGCCATCAATAGCAAAAAAATTATTACAGGAAAACTGACATTACATAGCCATCGTCTGCAGACCTGTATTCGCATGTACAGCGCTTGCTGAACATTCGTAATTAGCAGGCCACACTTTGATTTTATGTCGCATAACATATACTTCTCGTATGCTATGCTAAAGTCATGTACTAAACACTAATACAACCAAACTGTTATTATTGTGTTCTACATCTACATCTACATCCATACTCCGCAAGCGGAGGGTACCTTGAGTACCTCTATCGGTTCTCCCTTCTATTCCAGTCTCGTATTGTTCGTGGAAAGAAGGACTGTCGGTATGCCTCTGTGTGGGCTCTAATCTCTCTGATTTTATCCTCCTGGTCTCTTCGCGAGATATACGTAGGAGGGAGCAATATACTGCTTGACTCCTCGGTGAAGGTATGTTCTCGAAGCTCCAACAAAAGCCCGTACCGAGCTACTGAGCGTCTCTCCTGCAGACTCTTCCACTGGAGTTTATCCATCATCTCCGTAACGCTTTCGCGATTACTAAGTGATCCTGTAACGAAGCGCGCTGCTCTCCGTTGGATCTTCTCTATCTCTTCTATCAACCCTATCTGGTACGGATCCCACACTGCTGAGCAGTATTCAACCGTGGGCAAACAAGAGTACTGTAACCTACTTCCTTTGTTTTCGGATTGCATTTCCTTAGGATTCTTCCAGTGAATCTCAGTCTGGCATCTGCTTTCCCGACGAACAACTTTATATGATCATTCCATTTTAAATCACTCCTAATGCGTACTCACAGATAATTTATGGAATTAACTGCTTCAAGTTGCTGACCTGCTATATTGTAACTAAATGATAAGGGATCTTTCTTTCTATGTATTCGCAGCACATTACACTTGTCTACATTGAGATTCAATGTCAGTTAAAAAACTTTATACGTTTTATTGTTGTTATCATTACATCCTAGGCAACTGAGGTACATTAAAGGTACATTAAATGTTGGAGTGACTGCTAATTACATATGGAGGAGGAGTGGGGGAGACGGAAGAAAGTAAGAAACTGATATCATCAGAAGATAGACCTGGATCGGGGTCTACACATCTATCAAAGTTTTTACGGATGGTCCCAAATTAACAGAAGATGTAGGCTTCATCTTTTACCGAGAAAATGCTAAGCTAGGAACATATTGAAACCCCCGGCCAAGCCAGAAGTTTTTCTGCAGAAGTCCTTGAAATTACTTATTCTGTAAATACTGTAGGACTGTGAACACACACTTGACCTCGTAGCAACAAATAACCCTGAGTTAATAACGAGCATCAAAATTGATTCAGGGGTTAGTAAACACAGGGTTGTCGTAGCGAGAATGAATATTGTAACCCCCAAGTCCTCCAAAAATGAACGAAAAATATACCTGTTCAAAAAATCAAATAAAATTCGCTTGACGACTTCCTGAGAGACAATCTCCACTCCATCCAAATTAACAATACAAGTGTGGCTTGAACTCAAAGAAATGATACCGGAAGAAATTGAGAGACCTATACCAAATAAATTAACAAACGACGGAGTTGGTCCTCCTTGATACACAAACCGGGTCAGAACACTGTTGCAGAAACAACGAAACAAACACGCCATATTTAAACAGATGCAAAATCCCTAAGATTGGTGATCTATTACAGAAGCTCGAAATTTAGCGCGGACTTCAGTAGTTGCTTATAATAGTTTCCACAACGAAACTTTATCTCGAAACCTGGCAGAAAATCCAAAGAGGTTTTGGTCTCGCAGGTTCGAATCCTGCCTCGGGCATGGATGTGTGTGATGTCCTTAGGTTAGTTAGGTTTAAGTAGTTCTAAGTTCTAGGGGATTGATGACAACAGATGTTAAGTCCCATAGTGCTCAGAACCATTTGAACCATTTTGAAGGTTTTGGTCGTATGTGAAGTATGCAGCGGCAAGACACAATCAGTGCCTTCTCTGCGCGATAGCAAAGTAGATAATATTTAAGACAGTGCTGCCAAAGCAGTACGAAGATTGTGCGTGGCAATGTAGTCCGATGTTCACTTGCCCTGATTTGTCTTTAAATCCAGTGAATGATGGCTAACGTCACTTGTGCGATGTCCAGTTTTCCCCCTCTTGGTGGCGGCTGCAGATGAGTCATGAGACATTAGTTGACACTTTCTGACGGTTGTCTTGAAGTACTACCTACTGAATGTATCTGTGTTTTTGCTAATACTCAACTTTCACTGATGGATGTCAGGTTGGTATCCCAGTGCTGTCTGGGATGTCCAACACGTCTTCGCTGTCATCGGCCCTCAGTTCGAAGCGGCACTCATCACTGAAAACAATTCTAACACAGTCGAAGTAATTCCAGGTCGAAGACGTACCTGGAGACGCCGCTAATAACGGTGCGAAACCAAGTTGACTGTCACCCACCATACGGCCGAACAACGGGAATGATGGTCTGGGGTCCTATTTCTTTTCATAGCAATCCCGTTATTCGCGGCACCCTTACAACACACCTATACGCTGACGATATTCTAGGCCCCGTTTGTGGCCCTTCGTGACAAGTCATTTTGGGCTTACATTTCAGCAAGATAATGATGGCTGCACACGGCAAGAGTTTGTACTAGTTGTCTTCTTGTTTGCCAAAGTCTACCTTGGCCAGGAAGGTCGCCGGATGTCTCCAAAAATGAGAACTTTCGGAGCATTATGGGCAGGGCCCTGCTACTAGTTCGGGAGTTTTGCGATCTAATGGGCCAATTGAAAAGAATTTGGCACGGTATCCGTCAGGATATCATGAAACACCTCCATCAATCAATGCCAAACCGAATAATTGCTTGCATAAGGGGCAAAGGTGTACCAGTGCGTTTCTGACTTGCTCAATTCGTGAAGCTCTTTCTCTTGAACAAATCATTCAATTTTTCTGAAATTGTAATCATTTGTTTGCCTGTACATGTACGTCACATCTACCGACTGCCGTCCCATTTGGATAATTCCTTCAGGATGCGCCTTTTTTTGTCTATGCTTGTTTCCTCTTTTTTTGTCTTAGAATGTCAATTCTCACAAATTCTGCGCTATAGTGAAAGACGTAATTATGACTGTGACGAAATGAACTGCAGGTGGGAGGGACATGCAGCCGGGCGAAAGAATGGTAGATACGCCAAGGATATGACAGTTGTTTGCTGAATTCCAGGACAAGAACGAGGCGAAGCCCCATAAGAAGGTGGGCACGCGACTTTAGAAACAATCAGAGGGCAACATGGTTGAATACTGTTATGTATGGAGACGCTTGGAAGAGACCTTCACCCTACTGCAGATACCAAATGGCTCTTCATAAGCACTACTCTTGTATTACTCTGTTAATAATTTTTGTTTCCTTATTCCACTTGCTTGAGTCGTTCTACCCTAAAGTTGTACACATATTAAATCTTGTGTAAGGTATGTACAGTATTGTGCGACGTTTTTCTGAAGCAGTCTGCATTCAGGAGAATCTCCTCGCTATGAGTCTATGGACCGAAACAGATACCGCTACATATTATAATTTAAAGTCACCCTCCGTGTTTTTCTGTCTATATATGAAAGCTAATCTCAGGGGTCTTAATAGGGTTTCCACTAACAGACAGACTGATTCTGCGTGTATAAATTAAAACTTTTTCTTTCTAATTGACTGAACTAGGATAATACTTTCCGATTAACTCGTGTTTCCTGAGAACTTTCCTGGCGAGCGTTCTTTAAATCGTTCAACCTATACTAGAATTTGGAGTTAATAACCAGTTGTCTAACATTATTCTCCGAATTTTAAACCTGACTCTACGCATTGGCCCGTGAGCATAATTATCGCTAAGCCAGCCAGGCACCTCGTTAGGGCTCCTGGTATAATACAATCTCAGCTTCAGAACGAAAATGGCCGAGGTCGCAAGACTGCTCGCCACATTGTTTACCTTCACAGTACTTCTGCTTTTTGTGTAGCTGTAAATAATGAAGGTATTCTGCAAACATTTCATATGTCATTTATGTTTATTCACCTGTATAGAGTTCAGAATGGCTGGAGGTAGTACATGAGGCTGTCGAGGTACTGTTGGTTGGATCGCGCTTTCCTCCGTCAGGCAATGAATCTCAGGGTCGCCACCGTTCCGGTTACAAAGCGGAGAGCGCCATGAATGAAAGGAGATTTCGCCATAACGCTTGTCCTTGGACCGAGTACGCTCTCGGCGGCTATTTGCGAGCCCGGATATTCGCGCGCCCGGACCGTGAACTGCTACTTTTATCTAGAGGGCGCTGCGTAACTGCAGTAGGGAGAACCCGCTGCTGCCACCAGAATATGGGACGGCGCCGTTGCCTCACGGCAGCTGCACGGCTAGTGGCGTAATGAGCGCCAATTTCGTGACAACCAGCGGCGGTCTGATACTCGCGTTACGAGGGCAGCATAGACAGTCCTCTACCGATGGTAACCAATAGCGCAGAGGTCCTCAACATTTCTGAGACATTACCACTGAGTGGAATCATAAATCAGTTAGTACTACAAAACTGTTAAGGTTTTCGTGGCCATTTGCTGTCAACATTAGCTAGTACCCCAACCCTCCCCTTACCATCATTAGCAGCTAACCGTACCTTACGATGAGAAGAATTTTCTTTGAACCCTTTTATTTTTAAAATGCTGAAAAGTAAATAACATTTAGATTTTGTAGGTATTTTCTAAAACCAGTAACTAATGACGCAATGAATTGATTAGTTTGCTTATTTCCGACAACCTCTATTTATGAAAGCCTGACGTGGTGTCAGGTGGGGGTACACACGATGTCCCAACTTTGACACTTCATACATTTTCGAAAAGAAGCAAAGTGTGAAAAATGCAACTGGCCAGCAATGCACCTATGTCGGAGGCTCAAACAATGGGCAGGAATGCACAATCACTACAAGTAAACAAACTTCAATTTCAGTACCTACCGAAATGAAAACTAGACGTACAGTTAGTGACGGCGGGCTTGGTTTCACTGTGCTTCTGTAACACTTAGGCTTTAAATAACGGAAACGGTGCCACAGTTTCTGCTGTACTGCCGTAATGCGAGTTGGCTGCACTTTGTTCATGCCTGCTGTAGCCAACCCTTGCCCGCCTAACAACAGAAATTGTGGCACCGTTATCTTTCTTTAAAGTCTACGTATTTCAAAAGATATAAGGTTTAGAGTAGTGACAGCTAGTCTGCCGTGACTAATTGTATCTCTAGTTTTCATTTCGGTAGAAAAAATATACCTATGCCTTTAAAAAACTTAACTTTGTGCTGAGAGTGATGTTTGTTTACTTGTTGGGATTGTGCTTTCCTGCCCGTTGTGTGAGGCCCTTGACATAATTGCATCCCTGGCTAGTTCCGTTTGTCACATAGTGCTTAGTTTCGGAAATATATGGAGTGCCAGTGTGCCAGTGTTAGGTGGGACACCCAGTATTATATTAGCGACAACTATTATTTTAATATTTTTCATTCCAGTCTAAAGTAGCATTTTTAGTCATAGTGTTTATCGATTTAGTTCAATTTTAGAACAGAGCACCTACACTTCGTCAGTAAAATGTGCTGTGCTGAGCCACTAATATGAATTGCGGAGACTGAAAGTAGTACGTTTAACTGACTGGTTGCTCTGCAACTACAGTAGGTCTGAAGATGTTCTAAAACGGAACGAGTCCGACACAAATGAGACTGAAATAAAAAATATTTAAGCTATTTCATATATTTTGTTTAGTCTTACTTACTATACATCCTAAGTCATGCTCCAAATCCATTCTATTGCTAGTTTTGGTTTTCATTGTTACTGCAGTCGAAAATCATACCTATAAATCTTGGTCACACTTCTTTTCCCTGTTCTGTGTTCGCGTAGTGCGCGGGTCTGTGCTAGAATGAAGGATAGAGCAATTCTCGGAGTATCGCAAGTGCTACCTATACTTTATTCTCCGAAAAGAAAGCTATCTACAGTAAGGGTAGACACTTGTTACAAAACAAGCTTCCACTGCGAACCTCCTCTCCCTAAAGAAACTTACTTCACCCAGAGTCTGCATCCCCTTTTAATATTAACCAAGTTAATATATGTGCACTTAAATTCCTATTTGCAAATCACTTGATTGCTGGACTCCTTACATATGAACTCGCAGAAATTGGAAGGCTTCAGGCTAAAAAAAATGGTTCAAATGGCTCTGAGCACTATGGGACTTAACATCTATGGTCATCAGTCCCCTAGAACTTAGAACTACTTAAACCTAACGAACCTAAGGACAGCACACAACCCCCAGTCATCACGAGGCAGAGAAAATCCCTGACCCCGCCGGGAATCGAACCAGGGAAAAGGCTTCAGGCGGCCAATGCTTCGTGCCTGACCGCTGCCACTAATGGTAGTAATAATAACAGTAATAATAACACTGTCTACAACACTATACAAGTCGTTGTTATAATTGCGTTCGTTTATCTGTTTGGAAGTGAGTAATGAATCATTTCCTAGTCCACAGCAGGAACTACCTACAATTCTACCTACAACTGTCTACTTACATTTCTGAGAAGACATTTTCATGAGATATTCAGCATTTTCATATATGTTTCTCAGTTTTCCTGCGATAGATGCACGTGCAAAGTAGGTGCGCAGCGGGTGGATTATGTGAGGAAGATGTTGTTCATACACTCGTTTCACAAGCTGTAACATCCACTGCACTGAGCATCGTATTAACGTAGTCCTACAAAACTGTGGTAATAGTAACGGTCTTTTGTGCTTTCACTAGATGCCACGACTCTGCGGCAACTTCAATGCCGCACCAACACGACGTGCGCGCAGCGGCAGGCAAGTACGGTACGCCGATAAGTATCACCATGTGGTGGCGCTCACAGAGGTCGCCTCTGGGAGTGTGCTGTGGAAAACGGGGCTTTGAATGGGATGAATCGTCAGTTGCGCCCGTGAGGGGATGATGGCTCGGGGGACAGAACATAATGGCAATGGGCTGTAGGAGGCTAACCCTTTGGACCTTTGGATTACTGTATTGTCTGGATGCCATGAATGGTCGGCATTTCTCATAAACTGCCGAAATAGAAAGATTTTACGTGTAATTAGGGATTGCATTACAGTTCTAATTATTCTGATTTCTAATTGTGGCCAGGTCTTAGCTTGTGCATTTAATGACGTTTTAATTGATGTGTTAGAACTGTGGTTGGTGGAGTAATTTGAGTAACAGCTTAAACGATTACCTCGTGGTAAATTTTAATTAGTTTTAAATCGCTGTTAAGTCCAAGTTATGTTCTCAGTGATTTGTCAAATTAATATAAAGTTGTCCTTTTTTGTTTATTATTGGTCAGCTAATGACTATTAACATTAAATGTGTTTTATTTACGAGGAGAACACGGAGCCAAAATCCGATTTCTGAGAAACTTCTCTCGGTGAAAGATAAACCAAAATAAGCGAGCACGTGCCTTGGCTTATCCGTAAATACTCGACCATTTCTGAGAAAGCGCCCGTCAAAGTTTTCGAAGTAATTTAGACGCCTTTAAGGGCGCGACAAGCTGAGCACAACTGGTGACGTAAGGCTAGCGTCGCAGCCTCTCACTTTTCGTCCCATGTTCGAAATGCGATTGTTGTTTTTGTTTATTTTATCTTATTTTGGCGCCTCCTCTACTGAGCGAAGTTTCTGGGAAATCGGGTTATGCCACTTGCCGTGTTCTCCTCGTTAATGTTATGGAGCGCACTTTAAACTAATTTATGTTCAATTGGTTTTTTGGCATATTAAATCTGAGCTCTCAACCACGGAGTCATTAGTGTTCCATTTGGATATTTGATATATTTGTGTGGAATAAAATATGTTTATGAGTAGTGATTAATCACAGCTCACACCAACCCTACCACTTCTTTCTTCCAAAATGGTTCAGATGGCTCTGAGCACTATGGGACTTAACATATGAGGTCATCAGTCCCCTAGAACTTGGAACTACTTAAACATAACTAACCTAAGGACATCACACACATCCATGCCCGAGGCAGGATTCGAACCTGCGACCGTAGCAGCCGCGTGGTTCCGGACTGAAGCGCCTAGAACAGCTCGATCACAGCGGCCGGCACAACTGTAGTGCTTAGTGAAATACTGATAACAGTGAGTGCACAGGTCATTTTTAAACTGTCTACGTTAAGGCGTATTGGAGTAGCATCATTTTAATTTTAGGAAAAGAAAAAGTACCAAACAAGCATTTTTGACGTCGCGCTTAACAACGCAAGCCATGCTGAAGAAAAAAATAAGTGTATCTTCCTCGCGTTTGTAGACCAGGATAAAGCCTTCGATAATGCAAGCTGGAAAATGATGCTTACAATCCGTACGTTACGGCTAAAGTAAACTGTTGCATAATTTACAACACGTATCTACAAAACCGCATTGTACAAAGTAAATGACAAAGGTCAGGGACGACAATTTCGTCTTCAAAAGGGTGAACGGCAAGGTTGGAGCTTATCACAACCGTTTTTCAGTTTTTGCGCCAGTGAAGTGAACTGGAAGAAAACTTTCGAAGAAGGATAAAAGGGGTTGGGTTGGGTTGTTTGTGGGAAGAGACCAAACAGCGAGGTCATCGGTCTCATCGGATTAGGGAAGGAAGTCGGTCGTGCCCTTTCAAAGGAATCATCCCGGCATTTGCCTGGAGCGATTTAGGGAAATCACGGAAAACCTAAATCAGGATGGCCGGACGCGGGATTGAACCGTCGTTCTCCCGAATGCGTCCAGGGTGCTAACCACTGCGCCACCTCGCTCGGTGATAAAAGGGCAAGGGGAAAAGATATCAATGATAAGATTCGCATATGACATAGTCCTTCTGCCTGGATGTAAGAAAGCGCAAGAAAAACTGTTGGGTGGAACGAACAGCAGCTTTTCAGGTATTTTTTTCTTTTCCGTTTTTTAAATGGAAACGTGAAGGTAATGAAGAGTAGTAGAAAGAAAAATAACAACTTACATAACACAAAAATTGAGTGCGACATCAGTAGAGGAAGAACTAAAGAATTCACCTGACCTAGAGGACAGGAAGAAAGTAAGACAACGTACGTGTGATCCGTTCACAATTGAGTTCCAAAGGCGAGCAACGAAATCTGCGACAGACGCTTGTGAAAGACTATTATGGAAGTTGTGAAATATCGGGTAAATCAAACTGCAACATCAAGATGCTAGGGTAGTCTGGGCAGCTGTGCAAAGCCACTGTGCCTGGGTGACGTAGTGGTCAGTGCATCTGCCTAGTGAGAAGAGCAGAGTTCGAATGCCGGCCTTAGTACAAATTTTCATTCGTCGATTCAGCCTGCATATGTACATCATAGATGTTTGAGCCTTAAAAACTCTCTGGAACCATATAATTTCATTTGATTAAAGCACCCAAGTTTGGGCAGAATCCCCTGGTTGGTTCGACGCTGAGATGCTGCTCCAACACAGTTAGGGAACGCCTGCAATGCTGTCCGAGTTTAAGGAGAATACTAAGAGGGCTGAAGCGCCGAATAGGAATTTGGATTGATGTGGGAAGCCTGCTAGGGTATTGTGTGCAGTTATGCAAATCCCCTGTGCCAGGGTGGCATAGTGGTTAGCCAGCTCCCTAGTGAACCGGAGACCCGTCCTTGGTACAAATTTTCATTCGTCACTTCAGTATGCATTTATACATCAAGATGTTTGAGACTTGAATAGTCGATGGAACCATATAGTTTTATTTGAGATATTCACATGGAAATGAAGAGATCCTGAAAGGATACCTCTGGAGTACAGAGGTACACTTTCAGGAACATAGAAGTAAAACGTGGGCCGTTGTAGTTCTGAAGGAGAAACTGCAAGAATTTTAAGTGTACCGCTACCGAATAATTTAAAAAAGTAAGTGGAGAGATGAGGTTCGAAATGAAGAGGCATTAAAAAGAACACAGTCTATGGAAGCCCTTTCCCAGAAGAAGACACAGCTTAATGTAACATGTACTACGGAACCCTGGAACACATCACTTGGCGGTAAAAGGAACAGCAGAGACAGAAAACAGTAGGAGAAACGACCAGAATACGGCCTGAATTCAGCGAGGAAAAATGTAGACAAGTTTCTTCACGTACGCCATGTCCAACTGAATCAACTATTTGATTATTAGACAACTATAAACTGCATAAATACATAACGAGGTGGTGCGGCCACTGATTGCACTCAAACACTTTTATATGTCTTAACCACAGAATTTATTCACTTGATAAGCATAATAAGTGAATAAGTACTGTGATCAAGAAGTTATGCATAAGAAACGAATAAATACTGCGGTCAAGACACATAAAAGTGTTTGGCTGATTAGATACGGTAGAGCTACGAAATTGTAGGGATGTTGATTGCCACGTTTCAGACGCTGTTCCAATAGCCCAGACATCCTCTAAGGGAGACAGGGTGATCTAGCGGGCCAGTGGATAGGAGACACTTCAGTCTACGTCAGACAAGAAACAAGGTACCACACTCCAAATTATTATCGCTCGGAAACTTTGAAAATGGACGTGTATTGATGGAAAGCAGCAATTCCTGTCGGGTTTGAAACCGATTGTCATTGATAAGGCGTACCACTCTGGTCTCTGGAAGCTAGGTTCTTTTTATGACCCTCTGTTTCGTGGCTGCGGATGGTACATTTTACCTGTAGACGCGCGGACAGCCCGGGTTGATGATACGCCAGCTAATCGGGCAACTTCATTCACGGCGTAATCTGGGCAAGTCCAAACACGGAAGTGTCTTTCTACGATTCTGTCACGATCCCACATCAACCAATCTAACTGCACTCATTACATACAAGCGACTACCACACACACACACACACACACACACACACACACACACACACACACACACACACCGCTTAACCGGCGCGACTTACATTAGCGACGAAAGGACACATGATTGCCTGGTATCAGTTCCATACCAACTACAGTGCTACGAAATGACCAGTGTACTCTTTCAACGGGGGGAGGGGGACTAATATTTTGTGTTGTGGGCTTGTATGAAAGGTAAGAATGACAAATAAGACCTCTGTTAGCCTCCAGATCGCAGGTTTGAGTGAAGAACAGCAAATAAAACAATATACGAGGGCTGTCCAGAAAGTCTACATCTACATCTACATTTATACTCCGGAAGCTACCCAACGGTGTGTAGCGGAGAGTACTTTACGTGCCACTGTCATTACCTCCCTTTTCTGTTCCAGTCGCGTATGGTTAGCGGGAAGAACGATTGTCTGAAAGCCTCCGTGCGCGCTCGAATCTCTCTAATTTTACATTCGTGATCTCCTCGGAAGGTATAACTAGGGGGAAGCAATATATTCGATACCTCATCCAGAAACGCACCCTCTCGAAACCTGGCGAGCAAGCTACACCGCGATGCAGAGCGCCTCTCTTGCAGAGTCTGCCACTTGAGTTTGCTAAACATCTCCGTAACGCTATCACGGTTACCAAATAACGCTGTG
Organism: Schistocerca piceifrons; assembly: GCF_021461385.2. NCBI lineage: Eukaryota > Metazoa > Arthropoda > Insecta > Orthoptera > Acrididae > Schistocerca > Schistocerca piceifrons. Next base: position 89,756,476 of record NC_060141.1, read on the forward strand.
ACGAAACGCGCCGCTCTTCTTTGGATCTTCTCTATCTCCTCCGTCAACCCGATCTGGTACGGATCCCACACTGATGAGCAATACTCTAGGTCGAACGAGTGTTTTGTATGTCACCTCCTTTGTTGATGGACTAAATTTTCTAAGGACTCTCTCAATGAACCTAAACCTGGTACCCGCCTTACCAACAATTAATTTTATATGATCATTCCACTTCAAATCGTTCCGCACGCATACTCCCAGATATTTTACAGAAGTAACTGCTACCAGTGTTTGTTCCGCTATCATATAATCATACAATAAAGGATCCTTCTTTCTATGTATTCGCAATACATTACGTTTGTCTGTGTTAAGGGTCAGTTGCCACTCCCTGCACCAAGTGCCTATCCGCTGCAGATCTTCCTGCATTTCGCTACAATTTTCTAATGCTGCAACTTCTCTGTATACTACAGCATCATCCGCGAAAAGTAAGTTACGATCGGTCGCGAAATGGAAACGACTATGAAAATCCGATAAAGCTTTGCAAAGATGTGTTGGGCAGTGTCTCTAGTATGACTCTAGGTAGAATTATGTCGCTCTTTTCATTCCTGAGCTCTTAGTGAGCGCGTAAAGATGTTATAGAAAATAGTGTCTCCCGCCAAGTACGAGGGCCTGGTGAGAATTTTCCCCTGAAGCTATGCAACCAACATTACATAACTGTCGTGCGGTTTCTTCTTCAAGACAATTCTCAGCCTCATTCTGCAGGGGCAATGAAGATGTTCCTGCATCGTTTCAATTGGAAATGTTTGGTTACCCACAATACAGCCCGTAATTGTCTCCCACTGAGTTTCATCTCTGCTCAAACGAACCGCTGGCTATGAAGACAACATTTTGGCACAGACAACGAGCTTTAGGCCAGCTTAGAGAATTGGCGGAAAGCACTGGCGGCTGCCTTCTATGATGAGGGTATTGGAAAGTTGGTACAACGCTACGACGAATGTCTGAGTCGGAACGGCGACTACGTAGAGAAGTAGCTGAAAGGTGTAGCTAACTGTTACAAATGAAACATTTCTGATTTTCACTGTGATTTTCATTTCGCGATCAATCGTAACTTACTTTCTGGACAGCCCTCGTATAACAGCAAATAAAATAAAACCTTGGGATACTCGCTTAATGTCGAGCATGGTTGTCGGTAACTGTGACAGGATTTACACTTGTTATAGCCTACTGCAAAATTTCGGTCACAACAGCGATGGCTACCGTGGTGCGCGTGCTGTTATGCATGCAGCTGGTGTCGGGTGATTAATAGTCCCGACCCGGCCACCTGCGGGCACAGTGCGTAAGGCGGGAGGCGCCACCCACTGATAGCGGCTGCGCTGTCCTACCGTATGGCGCCAGAAGCGTGCGGGCAGCAGCTGTTAACAGCCACGCGCCCCCGCGACACAGCGGCACCCAGGATGTCAAATTAAACACCTTTCAGCCGTGTAGTTTCCAACCTTACTTTATTTGGCAACCAGTTTCAGCGTTTTGCTACGCCATTTTCAGGCCCCTGAGCGACATGTAGGAAGACTCTACCTCGGTTGTGATCAAAACAGGGACCACCAATACTGTTATTAGCAGATTTTTGCTACAGCGATCACTTCAGCCATCATATCCCTACACAGCAGGAGTCTCGGAAACGGCAAGGAATTCCAGACACTTACAAGCTATGTCTAACACGGGATATTTTACTGTTGTTTGCCCACGTGGAGGGGCTTGACTACTGCCGGACATGTCAGCCACGTATAGGGATCTGTTCACAGGCTGACTGTATATATCAGCTGCCAGCAAATCCGAGAGTGTTAGAGAGTCCACAGGAAGTTGAGGAAGGCAAGGCAGAAAGGGTAAGGGTCCTCTCCGCATCCCCTCCCCCCCCCCCCCCGGATAACAATTAGCGTAACAGCAAACTACCTGAACGTACGTGTTGTCCTCGATTATGAGTGTTCGTCGATGCTAGCACTCTGATGAAGTTCACGTCCGAACTGGTCATACACATGTTCTACGGGAGAGATCTGGAGTCTTGCTGGCCACGAGAGTACCTCAATATCATGCAAACTGTTCATAGAGGCTCCTACCACGGTCCTATCGAAAAATAGCACCACAATGCTGCTGCTGCATGTGAAGTAACCCATGAAGACACAGGATGTGCGTGACATACCGCTGTGGCATCAGAGTTCCCTCAGTCACTACCGGCCGCGACCTTAAGTCATACTACACTACTGGCCATTAAAATTGCTACACCACGAAGATGACGTGCTACAGACGCGAAATTTAACCGTCAGGAAGAAGATGCTGTGATATGCAAATGATTAGCTTTTCAGAGCATTCACACGAGGTTGGCGCCAGTGGCGACACCAACAACGTGCTGACATTAGGAAAATTTCCAACCGATTTCTCATACACAAACGGCAGTTGACCAGCGTTGCCTGGCGAAACCTAAGGACAGCACACAACACCCAGCCATCACGAGGCAGAGAAAATCCCTGACCCCGCCGGGAATCGAACCCGGGAACCCGGGCGTGGGAAGCGAGAACGCTACCGCACGACCACGAGATGCGGGCGCTTTATAGGGAATCAACATCAGAACAAAGAAGTATTACCATCGACTATTTCGTCAATTCCTTTATACGATGGTAGTAAATGTATGGCTACTGCATAGGAGGGAGTGTGACTCTCTTGGTCTACCCATAAATGAAGCGCGGCCTTTTTGTCAGTTGAAATAACTGCGCCCTGTGAACAAGTGCATAGTGAGAGAAAGAGTCGAAGACCTTCAAGTGCAGATACAGAATATGCAAAGAAGAAAATAGGGCATACATCAAAGCCGGTTTCCCAGAATGTTGTTCATCAGGACAATTTTGGACATGGGCCACTTGCGTCTGAAAATGGTTCAAATGGCTCTGAGCACTATGGGACTCAACATCTGTGGTCATCAGTCCCCTAGAACTTAGAACTACTTACACCTAACTAACCTAAGGACATCACACACATCCATGCCCGAGGCAGGATTCGAACCTGCGACCGTAGCAGTCGCGCGGCTCCGGACTGAGCGCCTAGAACCGCTAGACCACCGCGGCCGGCACTTGCGTCTGAGAAGAGGGGTGGATGCAAGATGCCAAACTGCAAAGGACGTCCATCAATTATTTGCCAGAAGTTTACTGTTAATTTGTGATCGAGAAGAAAAGAGACTGCTTTATGGACTTTTATAAAAAACAAAAACTACTGAATCCTCAAATGCCTAGCGTGACAAACACCTAAATATAAAATAATTTAATGTAATTTTTATCAACATATGTTTATTGTGACACTAAAGGAACACAAATATAGCATTTAGAATTTTTATCTTTATTGCTTCATAATTCTGTCGATGGACGGTGAAATCAGTAATGCTTTCATTACGCTGTTGTGGAGACGTGCGCGGCAGTTAAGAGACACTTTAGAGGTTAGGACACACCCGAGCGCCTCCCAAGCGCGGCCGCGCTCGCAGCGAGGCTGTCAGACGCCGGCAATAAACCCGGTTCGAGAGCGTAAGTACCATTCGGAGAATCTGACAAAGAATACAGCACCCATGCTCTCACTCGAAAACAGGCGGGGGTCCCTGTGAGCTAGCAGTGTAGCACTCAACAGTACCTTCTTCGGAGCTGTCAACAAGCCATCGTGTAAACTTGCAGCAAATCTTGGTCTGTTTGACACAGGTTTAAGACATGGGACTCGCATTTGGGAGGACGGGAATTCAGTTCCTTATCTGCTCATCCAGATTCAGGCTTTCCATGGTTTTCCTAAATCGCCTAAGGCTGGGATGATTCCTTTGAAAGAATGAAACGGTACCTCTCCGATCCAGCTCTTCCACAATCCGAGCTTACGCTTCGTTTTTAACGACTTCCTCATCGAGGGAAAGTTAAACGCTAACCTTTCTTTATTTATTTTTTGGTGGTGTACAAGTCTGGACTGTCAGAGTATGCATGCGTAAAAAATGGGGTTTATTGATTTTCGGAAGGAAATGAACAGTAGGTGATGAAGTTTTATTGCCAGGAAGCTTTTTTTAGGTGCTGTCATAGGAAAATAAATATAGACACCGATGGAACTATTGTTTTCAGCAGCACAAAAATTCTTCCTTTTTAATTAACACAGTATTAAGACAAAATTTGGTAACTACTTGAAAAATAAACACAGCACATTTTTTACATACCACTAAAAAGGTTGCTACAAACATTATTTTGCAGCAAGGAGTCTCATCATCTGATAGACTTAAAAGCTTACAATAAACAGTTAACGCAGTGCAAAGCAAGTGCATTTTGTGTGTGGCACGACATTATCCAGCGGAATGGTATCCCATGACAAATATGTCAAAGATTCAAACTTGGAACAACTCAACTCTCGAAAATATCTAGGTTTAGCTCAATCAGGTGGCAAATTTTTGTTTATTGATAAGATACTGAAAAAATACAGTCTACAGAGCAGACTGCTTGTAAAACACCCGGGCGCGTCATCCAAGCATATTGTTCAAGTGTGTGGGACCCATACCAAATAGAACTAACAGGGGATATTGAACGTGTACAAAGAAGGGCAGCGCGCATGATCACCGCTTTGTTTCCCTCAGGATAGCGCGTCATGGACCATGCTGAAAATTCTGATATAGCAGACGCTTGAAGACAGACCTAACTACCCCGCGAACTGCAATGTTCCAAGAAGTACTAACAAGGGAACGTTCCCAGGTGTCAATAAACGATATTGATGAAACTTGGAGGGTGTGTAGAAGGGGCAAAATTGTGCAATAAGTATTTTTTTGTTCGTGTCCAATTTCACTTTTAAGTGGTAAAACACAACCCAACGGTCATTTGGCTTTTTAGGTTGAGAAGAAATATCTTCGAAACGATTAGAAAAAAAAAGTTTCTCATATAAAAGCTGATGTGTAATTAATGTTCTTGAAAACTGCATAATCAACTTTTGTAAAAATCCCATCGCCTTTAACTAATTTTGAAGAATTAATACTTTTGTTGCAATGGAAATTAAAGAACTCCCAGGCCACATACATCCCTGTGTCATAAAGCAGATTTCTGAAATACCAGTTTCGGAAAACAAGCTGGCCTAATTAAAATATCTGAACATTCATTACTATCCTAATTTTTTATTTTATTTACATTTGTTTTATGTTTTCATTTGTTACTTAACATTTTACATTCATGTTTTTTTTCTTAGTTTACTGTTTCACATACATATATTTTGTTAATTGAAAATAATAAGTAACTCATTATTATGACAGAACATAATTACAGCAATGCGTAAAAGCTAACGTTTTTCATACCATGCACATAAAATGAACGAAATTTCTTAATGTAATACACACGACGAAGCAGACAATATTAAACCAAATTCAGCAGAATTTCAAATTGTCACGTGTGATCCTCTAAATATCCTAATTTGTAAGAGGCACATTTCAGTAGACTGGTCAACCTTAACGAAGAGAATTGACTATGTACTAATGACTGCAGCTTCATTGTATCGTTTCTGAAGTGGAGATTGACGTCATAATCAGTCAAAAGATCTAGATCTGAAAATCTCTCAAAGTTCTTCCAGCATCGAAAGCCGCATGCGTCTCATGGCGGTACCTGTGCCGTCGAGGCCTTTTCTATCGTCAAATGAACAAGTATCTTGTCCTCCGGTACGATGCTCTACATGTTTCATCATTTCACACTGACTGCCAATTGAATCTAACAATAATACAGAGATTCCTACCTCACTGGAAAGACAACGTCTTTCAAATACCGTTTGATCTGGTCAGGCGTTTGTTTACAAGATTTTGACGCTGTCACAAGTAGTTTTGGGGCTTCAAAAGAGATTCTCAGATTCTCGGTCCAAACTCACCATTAGTAACTTAAGTCCGGGGAGTATAGTGGATGGTACAGTACTTCCCAGTCCCACCGACCGAACAGAGCAGCCAGGGCTTGCGCTGTATGCGCCCGCGCATTGTCGTGCAAAATGATGGGTGGGTTGTGCAGAAAGTGTCGTTGCTTCTTTCGCAAAGCTGGTCGCAGGTGATGCTCCAAAAACGACGAGTAGTACGACTTAAGACCTTGTGACTTTGATCTGATTCAGAAGATGAAGGAACCACTTCGTGGCATTCGCTTCAGAACTGTTCCAGAGATTCGACAGGCAGTAGACCGCTCCATTCGCTCCATCAACTTAACAGGCTCAGCTGACGGTATACTACGCCTTCCACATCGCTGCTAACGGGTTCTACACAACGATGGTGACTACTTTGCAGGACAGTAACAGGTGCAAACACGTAACTCTTTTGCATCGGTTGTGAATAAATAGTTGCCACTATTTAAGTTCCAATCCTCGTACAATAGACGTTAGTCCACGTTTTAAACAATAAAGAAAATGAATTCTTAGATTCTGGAATACACAAAATAACACGTAAAACTTGCTCGAATAACTACACAGGAAAGACTGTCAAGAATTTTCCTTCTAGATACACTGAACTCATCAACTGTTACACACATAACAAATTCACAAAATCAGTCATAGAGACACATGAAAAACGCTGGAGACCTTTTCACAAACACAAAAGATCTTAGGTACTCCATCACTTCCGGAAATGACATACAATGGGTTTAATGGATGAATTTTAAATTTTTGTACACCAGAAAAAGTAAGGAGAAACATTCTCAGTGACGTGATAGGTAGTGAATCGGTTAATTTCTTCAAATGTTTATCCAGTACATTGTAACTAGAGTAAATTCTTAAATTTCTAGGTTACTTCACGCATTCCTCTCAATATTTGCAACAAAACTGTACAAAATAGAGCATAAAGCATAACTGATAACCGTAAGTAATCAGTGGTGTTACTGATAGAGGTGACAAGTGACAGTCTGATGTAAATAATGTAGTCCACGAGAAATGGAAGACCTCTGACTGTATAAAACTCTTTGGGGAACTATACTCTCGTAATACCCTCGCACTATATTATTATTTCACGTAAACAAACATTGTGAGGAATGGTTTGCGCGTAAATTCCTACATAATGATGAGACTCAGTACTTGTACGTAGACAGACAAAAATTACTATTCTCTAACACTAGCTTGTAAAAAAGACTCAGTAATCACATAAAATACTATTGTAAATAGTTACCCTTGATAATGGGAATAAATTCCAGAAACCTGTCGTACTATGGAAGAGAAAAAACGTACCTGATGCAGTGTTTTATTATTAAATCTTCAAATCCGTAATGTGGAGTATCATTAATTTTATAATTTTGAGATAGTACCTTTAATTCCAAAATTAATGGATTATTCCTCTAAAATACAAGCGAAGTAAAAAGACAAAAATGAAAATACTGTATAAATTAACTCGCTAGTATAGTAAGCTCTTTCCGTATCGCGGTAATTTAACGACAGAACCATTCACATCAAAAGTTCTCGCGAGTTACATCGCAGTGTTAATCATATGTGTGCCACGCCAGTCGAACTGGACTAACCGTAGGCTTCTACAAAGAAGGCCAGCTTGCTTCGAAACTGGTTGGTTCACATCTCACTAGGGACATAACTACATAAGGAAGTCTGCAGCCATTTTACGGAACAGTATCTACAAGGCATCTAGGACCAGTTTTTCTTAACTCGGTATGACTTATTTTTTACTGTGCAAATAAGCGTCATGTGCACAAGACTGAATTAAACAAGCCATACATGGAGCCGTAACATAAGGTTTCGTTCGATCCATTCTTGAAAAGTATGGGTAAAATATACGCTTTACTTAATACATAAACGTACTTTAAAAATGTATCTCTACGAACACAAGCTTCATCTGCCATTTACTTCATGCAAATTTTCAGAGTCTGCAGTTTATCACTCATGTTTTTACATTCTGCTGGGACTATACTGGAAATAGATTCTGGGCAATTGGGCAATTAAAGGAACTGTAGTTGCACTATAAATCTGGTTTTTGCCTAGTGAATGCTGCAGTTTCGTTTGAACATTCTGTATCATTACACCTTAATTCCACGAGGGTGTACACGTACAAGGATGCGAAGATACAACAGGAGACAATGGAACCAATGCTTGCACTAAGTCTGTGCACTAAATATCCGTTGTGAATCGCGAGAGTTGCTAAAAGCATGGTTATACAGAAACACTAAAAACCAAAATAAGCAAAGCAGGAAATGTTTCGCGCTGCAAAGTCAGCGTGGATTAATTATTAAGATGGCGGCAAAATACAGGATCTAAAATGTGGCACTACCAAGAAAGCCTTTCAAGTATCATTGGTTTCAATATTTAAAATTTTTTGACTTAATTTCTTTTCTTCTCTTAATAATTAAATGAGACTTTTAGAGGAGTTCAGTCAGAAGCCATATACATTGCGTAAATATAGAAGGAATCAAGACGACGTAAGATGGAGAGGAAACCTTTAACTTCTTCTATGGGAGTGATCTTGCAGATTTTATACTGGATTATTTACAACATTTGGAATCCATCCCACTTGCAAACACTACACCAAACAGAAAATCCATATCAGACAGTACCCCATTTCGCCTAGTTTTCGAGTTACCGTTTCCACGGAGATGCTTGAGAAAGTTAACTAAAGCTCTTATGAACTTCTTTACCGAGCGAGGTGGGGCAGCTGTTAAGACAATGGACTCGCATTCTGGAGGACGACGATTCAAACCCGCGTCCGGCCATCCGAATTTAGGTTTCCTGCGATTTCCCTAAATCGATACCGGCACGAGATCGTTCCTTTGAAAGGGCACGGCCGATTTCATTTCCCTTTCTTGACATAATACGAGCTTGTGATCCGTGTCTAATCTTCCCTTCCCTTATGAACATTTTTCATTATGCATTCATACTGCACCCCATGACGGAAATCGTTGATTTTTAGCTACCAAGCCTCTCGGACCATTTGGGTACTGCACAGACTTGAGATTTGCGTTGTGCTGGTGCAGCCACGCCGCAAGAGCGTGCAAAACGTCGGTACTCGCTTGTGCGAGTAGAGACGTTTTGCTTACTACCAAAGTGGTTCTACATTTGTACATCAGTATTGACACCAGTGGGTACATACGTCAGACTTTTGAGCTGTTATCTACTCCCTACTTTATTGATTCACTTGTTTTCAAAACGCTAGAGAACCCCTTTGATGCAAAGCGATTCGTGAATGTCACAGTCCGTCAAGTTTCCATGTTGAAGCTGGTCTCAAATTTCTCCTTTTCAGGCAACAATACCTTGGTGCAGCCACAAAAATGACAAGAACTGAAGGTCATTACGATACTGTAAATAAGACTACATGTCAGATCCATTCCTAAATATTCCCAGATGGGATTTTCTCTGTCTTGTGCTGTACTTAACCCTACACTGGTTCATACATCGCAAACACCACTCTACCTTTAGAGACAGAGAATTAAATGTACACAAGAACAGAAAGTAAACAACAATGTAGCCTTAATCGTAACTGAAAAATTAAATTAATTTATGACTGTTAACAGTTGCTTACTACCATTGAATAATGTAAGAATTATACAGCGTCGAACGCTTGTGATGGTGTTGTCTTGCGTCTGACAGAATACTTCCTAATTTGACTCTACCTTCACTTAAGTGGCTAATATTGCTAAAGGTGACAGTAAAAGTTCGATGTGGATAGAAGATAACTGTTGACAGTTTACATCCGATGTGAGTCAGTTACCTGTTTTGATCTTCACGGCCGGCCGGAGTGGCCGAGCGGTTTTAGGCGCTACAGTCTGGAATCGTGCGCCCGATACGGTGGCAGGTTCGAATCCTGCCTCTGGCACGGATGTGTGTGATGTCCTTAGGTTAGTTAGGTTTAAGTAGTTCTAAGTTCTAGGGGACTGATGACCTCAGAAGTTAAGTCCCATAGTACTCAGAGCCATTTGATCTTCACGGTCACATGATCAAATGGTTTAGAATATCAATTGGTAAATGTGTAGGATGGCTTTTTGCAGAGTGACAGACTTATCGGTAGTTTAACTAAGCTACAACGTCAATTTATAAATTCTCTGTTGTTTCAAACCAATATACCGTTACCCGCAACAAATAAGGGATAGATTAATACTGCAAATAAAAGGGAAACATATCAAGTGGTGGAGCAGGTTGAATCTCGGTAATGTTTCCGGATTTTCTTCTCTCAAATTATGCCAAGAAGGCAGAGAAATTAGTGTTCACACCCGACCCCCAGTGGACACGAAGTCAGAAAAGTTGGTTAAAATTTCAACAAATGAGTTTCCATTTTGATATTTTCATTTAAGTGCGGGCGACTCATGGGTTTTTATTATTGAAATCCGTTCTTCATAACTGCGTATCGTTTACACCCAGACTTCCGTCCAAGGCTACCGTCCTTTAAGGACGCGATGGCAATGAAAAAAGTAAAGCTATGTTTAACGTGTTTACGACTTTTTCCGTATAATAGGTATTTGTAACACTCAAGCTGTGAATAATAATTATTTAGAGCCTAAACTTACAAATAAACCTAATGACATCGATGTCGACGGGACGTTAAACCCGATCTTCCTTCCTTCCCCTGAACATCGTCGATGAATAACTTTTGTATTAAGTTAACATATAAAATAAATCATTAGAAATTTACGAATTTAAAGAAAATGGAAAATGCGATGTTAATAGAACGTATCAAAGTTTCTTCTTTCTTTTTAAAAAAATTATTGATATACAATCTTGTCAATAGCTGTCTCGCTATGTACACGCTACATCTACATCTACGTGGGCACTCTGCAAATCACATTTAAGTGCCTGAGAGACGGTTCATAGAACTACCTTCACAATAATTCTCTATTATTCCACTCTCTAACAGCGCGCGGAATAAATGAACACCTGTATCTTCCCGTGCGAGCTCTGATTTCCCTTGTTTTATTATAATAATCGTTTCTTCCTATGAAGGTCGGCGACAACAAAATATTTTCGCATTCGGAGGAGAAAGTCGGTGATTGAAATTTCGTGAGAAGCTTCCGCCGCAACGAGAAACGCCTTTGTTTTGACGATGTCCATCCCAAATTCTGTATCATGTCAGCGACAATATCTCCCCCATTTCTCGTCAATACAAAATGTGCTACTCTTCGTTGAGTTTTCTCGACATACTTCGTAAATCCTGTCTCGTAAGGATCCCACACCACGCAGCAGTACTCCAAACGAGGACGGACAAGTGAAGTGTAGGCAGTCAATTTGGTAGGTCTGTTGCATCTTCTTTCTGTCAATAAAACGCAGTCTTTGGTTCGCCTTCCCACAACATTTTCTACGTGTTCTTTCCAATTTAAGTTTTTCGTAATTGTAATTCCTAGGTATTTAGTTGCATTTACTGCCTTTATAATTTGACTGAATTGTCGTGCAACCGAAGATTAACGGATTTATTTCAGCACTCATGTGGATGACCTCACACTTTTCGTTATTTTGGATCAATTGCCAATTTTCGCACCATACAGACATCTTTTATGAATCGTTTTGCAACTTGTTTTGATCTTCTGATGACTTTACTAGACGATAAATGACAGCCTCATCTGCAAACAAGATGGCTGGTCAGATTGACTCCTAAATAAAGATAAGGAACAGCAGAGGCGCTATAATACTACCTTGGGGAACGCCAGAAATCACTTCTGTTTTACTCGATGACTTTTCGTCAGTTACGACGAACTGTGACCTGTCTGACAGGAAATTACGAATCCAGCAGCATAATTGAGACGATGTTCCGTAAGCACGCAATTGGATTACAACCTGCTTGTGACGGACAGTGTGAAAAGCCTTCTGGAAATCTAGAATTACGGAATCAATTTGAAATCTCTTGTCAATAGCACTCAACACTTAGTGTGAGTAAAGAGCTAGTTGTGCTTCATAAGAGTCATGTTTTACAATCTGTGTTGCCTGTGTGTCAATAGGCCGTTCTCTTTGAGGTATTTCATAATGTTCGAACACAATATGTGTTCCAAAATCCTGATGCATATCGACGTAAACGATAAGGGGCTGTAATTTAGTGGATTACTCCTATTGCGTTTTTTGATTGATTGGTATGACCTGTGCAACTTTCCAGTCTTTTGGTAAGGATATATCGCCGAGCAATCAGTTGTATATGAATGCTAGGTATAGAGCTATTGTATCAGCTTAGTCTGAAAGGAACGTAATTAGTATACAATCTGGACCGGATGACTTGCTTTTATTGAGTGATTTAAATTGGTTCACTACTCCGCGGATATCTACTTCTAAGTTATTCATATTGGCAACTGTTCTTGATTCGAATTCTAGATTATTTACTTCGCCTTCTATGGTGAACGAATTTCTGAAGACTATGTTCAGTAATTCTGCTATAGCAGCACTGTCATCGATGGTATTTCCATTGCTATCGTACATTGAAGGCGTTGATTGTTTCTTGCCGCTAGCATACTTTACATAAGGTTAGAATCTCTTTGGATTTTCTGTAAGAATCAGAGACAAAGTTTCGCTGTGGAAACTATTATAAGCATCTCGCACTGAAGTCCGCCATAAATTTCGAGCTCCTGTAATGATCGCCAATCTTGCGGATTTCGCGTTCATTTAAATTTGACATGCTTTTTCGTTGTTTCTGCAACAGTGTTCTGACCCGTTTTATGTACCAAGGGGAATCAGCTTCGTCGTTTTTTAATTTATTTGGTATAAATATCTCAACTGCTGTCGATACTATTCCCTTGCATTCAACCCACATCTGGTCTCCGCTTACATTGTTAACTCGGAAGGAGCGGAGACTGTCTCTCAGGAAGGCGTCAAGTGAATTGTTATCTGCTTTTTTGAATAGTTATATATTTTGGGGACTTCGGAGCTACGGCATTCAATCTGGCTACTACAACTCTTTGTTGACTAATCACTGTATCCGTTCTGGTGCTCGTCATTAGCTCAGGATTATTTGTTACACACAATCGTTTACTATTCGAGTGGGGTCATGAACCAGCTGTTCGAAATAATTTTCAGACAATGTCTACCGACTTTCCCGAGAGAGCTCTACACGACAGACGCTCACAGCAACGCTTTTCCTGTGCTCCGTAGATCACGTGTTACTTGTTACCTACCGTTTACGCACGTTGTCCTGGACAACAGCGCATATCACAAACCATATTGGCGTTTTGATTGATGCTCTATCGATTGCAACGTTTGGTACCGAACTGACTGACATTTGGAGGTTTGGGTGTTAGCGTCTACGATACATGGCGAACCGTTACTGTAAATCTGTATCCCGATTCACTTTCTGCAACGACTCTGCCCGACCCAAGGCACTCGAGGCGGAGCGTTTTCTGCGAGATGAAATCAAGATCCCGGCGACCGACATCATAGGATTACACTGATGTCATAATGTAATGGACGGGGCTAGACAACGCATCCTACGCGAGACTCCGATTCTGTCATGCTGACTGCAATATTGGGGCCACGCAGGCTTAGGCATGCGTACGCGTTTCGAATTGCCATTCGAACTTCCAGCAGAAGAAGTTGTCACTGTACTATCAACGGCAGTACTGGGGAGAAATGGACGTAGTTTCGTACGTATTCTGTCCTAAACGGCGTCCGACAGGTAACCATTGGTCTCTGGGGCCAAGTCCCGTTCTATCTACAGATTGGTGGATGCCACGCAGTAATTATGCATGATGGTCCATCCTGGACCTGTTCCAGGTGCGGCAAAGAAAGCCACGTTAGATCCGAATGCCTACAACGGCCCATTACGCAACATCCAGCCGCCGACTGGCCACCCGCGTCGCAAACAACTGTGCTACCGGTGACCTGGCGACCTACGGCACTGCTCTCGCTTCTCCTGTTGCTTCGCAGCGACTCCTGGAAGCCCCAACTGAACCAGGTGATATCCCAGCGGATAGCGCCTTGGACAGCCCGCCACCTGGGCCTGCCGTCGATCCTGCCCCGACGGAGCCACGCTCCGGCCGCTGACCCAAATCTCGGCAACAAGATGGAGATCGACTTGCTCATCGTCCCTAAGGCGGCCTTCTTGCCAGAGCGACATGATTCCCTGCCGTCGTCGAACACGGAAGGTCTCATACGGAAACAACGTTTTCCGAAACGTCGAAACAGAAGGCGCCGAACCCTCTTCGGCCAAAGAGGAGACGCCGTCGACCCGAACGACGCCCCCAGAAACCACCACCGGCAAAGGAGACGATGTGAGCGCGGCGACATCCACCGGTATGCCTACGCCCGTCCCCGCATAGTATCGTGGGGACGACGAACTATTTAATGGACTTCGCACAGCCAATGGTTGGTTCAAATGGCTCTGAGCACTATGGGACTTAACATCTGAGTTCATCAGTCCCCTAGGACTTAGAACTACTTAAACCTAACTAATCTAAGGACATGACACACATCCATGCCCGAGGCAGGATTCGAACCTGCGACCGTAGCGGTCGCGCGGCTCCAGACTGTAGCGCCTAGCACCGCTCTGCCACCCCGGCCGGCCGCACAGCCGAAACTACACCCGAACCACACCGCTCCATGTTATGAGAAAACGGACGATACACTGATGCCCGCCTCCACGGCAAGGTAAGAAGAGGAGGTCGACGAGCAGGACCTCTTACGGGACCATGCGTAGTCGGTGCCGCTCCATACTGTCCCCTGACCCCCTGAGGGGCGAGCGGGATGATGTTCCACCATGACACCCACGCCCTTCCGCTGCCGCCACGGTGGTTCAGCCTCCAGTGGACCGCCAACTGACCTATCAGATAGCGACAATCAACACCAACAACATCCATTAACAGGTGAAAATCCCTCTTGTGTGGGAGATTTTCCGGACTTCTGATATCGATTTCGCCCTCCTGCAGGAAGTTCACTTGGCCAAACTCCTGGATATCAATAGCTATATCGCCCACGCCTCCACAGGTGATCCCACGGGCCGTGGAGTATCCATCTACATCTGTGAAGGGACTCCTGTCACAACTGTCACTCTCCTTCCATCTCCTCGGGGTATTGCAGTCTCTGTCATGGGCGACGTGCTACATCGGGTACCGACCAACAATATGAAACTGCCAGTTTTATTCTGAGGACATTCTCCTGCCCCCCCCCCCCTCTCCCCTCTTTTTAGGGCGACACGAGCACTGCCATCTTGGAGATGATTTTAACTACACCTGAGAGATCAGGTTCCCCACTGCACTACGTGCCAGGAACTGTGTAAAGCGGTGCAGGACCTGCACAGTACCTGGGAACTCCAACATGGCAACTATTCTGCCCATACCTTTGTTACCAGTCATTCTGCAAGTCATCTAGGCAGAACGTATGTCTCACAGTATCTTACACCTGCGATACAGGACGGCAACCTACGCCACTGCTCTCGTTTCTCCTGTTGCTTCGCAACGACACCTGGACACCACAACTGAACCAGGTGATATCCCAGCGGATAGCGCCTTGGACGGCCCGCCGCCTGGGCCTGCCGTCGACCCTGCCCCGACGGAGCCGACGTTCCGGCCGCTGACCCAAATCTCGGCAACATGATGGAGATCGACTTGCTCATCGTCCCTAAGGCGGCCTTCTTGCCAGAGCTACTGGCCTTTCCCGAGGCGCATTAAGCAACATCTGCATGATCCTCTTGCTCTAGTCTGTATGGCGCATCCGTGCACTGTGGAAACTGAATATTTCTCATCTACACACGACCCAGCTTGTCGCCAGCAAGTCATCGAGATACAGGCAGCCAGGAAGTGATGCCTTCCCAGCTACTACTTGTCGTTGACGCGGTGGATGGGCTGTGCCAAACCGGCGATCTGGAGGACACTGATGAGATTTGGGAAGGACATGGCCGAATGGCATTGCAACACCGTCAGCTGCCGCTATGCGATCCCCCGAGATCTGGAAATTCAACATCCAACCCCAGAGAACCAAATGGACTGGCATAGACATAAAGCGAGAGTAATTGCGCTGGCACGCCACGAATTGCATAAGGTGCTACTAGGCGCCACGCTCAGGCGGGGTTATAATTCCATCCACGCATCACATAGTGTCTGACCAACGACGGTGTCATCGACAGCTCACCGACACTCTGATCACACCTCATGACCTGCAGGTGACCAATCAGAAAGACATCGTTAACGCGTTTGTTGAACACTACCAATGTACTTACAGGGAAGAAGGTGGCAAAGCCGCTGCAGCGGTGCTAAGCTGGTCGTAGGTTGTGTTCCAAAAACGAACAGCATAGAGACAGAAGTGATGACAGTTTATGCAGGACCTGACCATCATTTTGCAGGAAAATGCTCAAGCACGTACAGTGCAAGCTGTTACTGATTTGTTTGACTGATGGGGCTGCTAAGTGCTATACCAGATTAGATTAGATTAGATTAGTACTTGTTCCATAGATCATGAATACGACACTTCGTAATGATGTGGAACGTGTCACTGCACTCCCCTGACTTAAGCCTCGTGAGTTCAACTCGATTTCTAAACTGAAGGAAACACTTCACGGCATTCGCTTCAGAACTGCTACGAATTCGTCGGGCAATAGAACGCGCCGCTCGAACTGTCAACACAACTGGCACTGCTAAGAGTATCCTACGACTTCCACATCGCTGGCAACGGGTTATACACAATGCTGGTGACTACTTTGAAGGTTAGTAAAACTGTGAAACACCTATCTGTTTTGTACGAGCCGTAAATAAATAGTTGCCACTATTAAAGTTCCAACCCTCGAAGTTTGCTTGTGCCCACCGACGTAGGGAGAAACTATCATCATAATAAAATGAGAGAGATCAGAGCTTGCACGGCAAGATTTAAGTCTTCGTTTTTCCCGCGCTCTTTTCGAGAGAAATAGCTTGACGGTGGTTCGACGAACCCTCTGCCAGGCACTTAATTGTGAATTTCAGAGTAATCATGTAGATATAGGTCTACATATAAAGTTCTTGATCATCAGTCTTTGCACCAGTGTACCGGATTAAATTCCAAGCCTCTCCGCAATATCTCATGAAATGAAGTATGTGACACTTTGGTATCCGAGGGTGATTCGGATTCCCCACATAGCCAGGGATATCGATAGAGAGAACAGTCAGCGATAGTCGGGCCCCAGGCGACAGCCGCAGCTCGCGCCCGCAACAAGCGCGTGAGGGGACTCACGAGTTTTTACCGCTAAATACCGCAGCACTGCGCTTGCGGTCGGTTTCTTGCAAGTCACTGGAGGCTTAACGTACGCACTATTAAATAGCAGAGTACTTTGACCTTGATTGATTAACACTTTGTGCATTTGGACTTTCCCCTGGACTGCGGGATACGGTTAGACGACTTGGCTACTCTCAGGACTTGTGTCGGCAATTTATTCAACTCGTCATTTCTGCTGTGTCACGACCGGAACCGCCCGTTTCTTTCCGCCGGTCTCCTCGTTACCAATAGCGCGAGTAATCATAAAGTGTGTTGCTTCCTACACAGAGTAGGACAGAAAAGAATCTTTACATGGTAATCCGTCCGTCGGTTGGGGGACCTTAAGTTCAGCAGTCCTCTTGGTGCTATTCGAGAGGACAAAGTTATGAGCCGGTACGACATTTCACTCTCTCCCACTTCTCATTATGACCATACCGCACAAACCTTACACTATACATCCTTCCATTACACTAACCTACACCCTACAAATACACTTCAGACAACTCTCACACATCTGCAAGGAAAGCTGAGGAACAAAACCCTTTTCAACTGGGCGACTGATAGCACCCCGTGCCATATGACTTTTTCATTTTACATCAGACAGTCGAGTAACTGAAGGAACAACATCACAAACTTCGTACGGTGAGATGAGGACTCTTTATGATCATCTACAGTTTCGACAGGCATAGAGAACTGTAAAAGATCATTCTCTTGAAGAGACCGCGTATTAGATCATTTAATCTACGGCTTGAATACACGCTGAACGTCGCGTTCTCTAGGGAAGGCAAACGGACTTCCGACAGTTGGAAAAAATGTATACTCGTATCTGTTGAGTAACAGTGAAACGTTTTACCTGCGGGCTGCTCAGAATTCGTTTACGTAAACACTAACGTCTAATTCTGACGACAACTATCGTGTTATACTGCGATTTGACCGTCTCACTTGGCAATCTACGGGCAGGTCTTAAACTACGTGTGGCCGAGGTTACTTTCTTTAAACCATCACACTCCCTCTCAGACACCCATCCACTCCCACCTCCCTCACACACGCACCTATCCACCGACTAAGCCATACATGCACACACAAGCACACACACACACACACACACACACACACACACACACACATCTCATCATTTCTTCTCTTTTTCTTCTTCTCCTCTCTCTTAATGTTTCTCTTTCCATTCCTTGGTTCATTCGTAAAACATGTCTGGGAAGAAAGCCTGTCTTCACACTTACGTAATAGTCCTCCAATCTTACCGTCATATTCATTTCTTGAGATGTACGTCGCGTGAAGTAATAAGCTGGTTGGCTGTTTTTGGAGCGCTCATTCTTAGAATCTTAACAGTAAATGACTCCGTAACATACAACGCTTCTCTTGAAGTGTCTGCCGCTGGAGTCTGATGAGCATGCTCTCGCGTAAGGCGCAGCTTTTCATTGAATCTTTTCTATCTCCCCTATTAATCCTATCTGATAATGATTCCAGACTGACGAAGAATTCAAGAATCGGTACCACAAGGCTTACCTCTTTCGCGCATAAATATCGTTTCCCTAAGATCCTTCCAGTGACTCTGACAAATGCCATTCTTGCGAGTGTTTCGTATTTTCAGTATCTAAAGCCCGTCTATCAGACTAAATAAGATGCTCTCTATCTGCCACTTGCGTTTAGGATGCATGCAAGGATGTAGAAACATATATCACTAGGGGTAAGGCAGTTGCCGCCTAAGGGAAATTAAAGAGATCTTTGGAGAAAAGAGAACCACCTGTACGGATATCAAGAGCTCAGATGAAAAAGCAGTCCTAAGCAAAGAACGAAAAGGAGAAGGTGGAAGAAGTGTATAAAGGTTCTGTACAAGGGCGCCGTACTTGAGAGCAATATTATGTATTATGGAAATGGAAGAGGACGTAAATGAATATGAGATGGGAGATATGATACTGCGTGAAGAATTTGACAGAGCACTGAAAGATCTAAGTCGAAATAAGGTCCCCGGGAGCAGACAACACTCCGTTGGAACTACTGGTAGCCTTGTGAGAGCCAGCCACGACAAAACTCATCCATCTGGTGAGCAAGATGTATGAGACATGTGAAATACACTCAGACTTCAAGAGGAATATAATAATTACAATTCCGAAGAAAGCAGGTGCTTACAGGTGTGAAAATTACCGAACTACCAGTTTAAAAAATCACATTTGCAAAATACTAATACGAATTTCTTATAGACGAATGGAAAAATTAGTGTTTTGAACACGGCTGTGCTCAGCAACCGTAATTCAAAAATGGTCCAAATGGCTCTGAGCACTATGGGACTTAACAGCTGTGGTCATCAGTCCCCTAGAACTTAGAACTACTTAAAACTAACTAACCTAAGGACATCACACACATCCATGCCCAAGGCAGGATTCGAATCTGCGACCGTAGCAGTCGCGCGGTTCCGGACTGCGCGCCTAGAACCGCGAGACCACCGCGACCGGCCAACCGTAATTAATTTCAATGTTAGAAACTTCCAGCCAATCGGTTGCAAACAGAATTTAAAATTCGTTAACTAGTTTTCAATGTCTACTAGGGGCGCCTTCTTCAGAAGAAGCTGTTACCTTACATGCCGGCCGGAGTGGCCGAGCAGTTCTAGGCGCTTCAATCTGGAACCGCGCGACCGCTACGGTCGCAGGTTCGAATCCTGCCTCGGGCATGGATGTGTGTGATGTCCTTAGGTTAGTTAGGTTTAAGTAGTTCTAAGTTCTAGGGGACTGATGACCTCAGAAGTGCAGTCCCATAGTGCTCAGAGCCTTTTGAACCCAGCCATTTGTTACCTTACATGTGGTTAAAAGGAAAATATGAATGACATCGCTTTAGTCAAGACGTTAAAACCACAACTAAAGCATTTTCCACCTGGATTCGTAACAGATATGTATGACTATATCTGATATATACCTTGCCAGAAATAAGAGACATCTATTAATAGAAGACAAGCGAATCGCTGGTTGAGCAAAACAAAAGAGTTGTGGCCGTTAAATAACTGATCTAATGAGAGTTCTGGAAAGTAACACAGCGGCTTCAATTTGGACTAGCTAAGCAAGATTAGTTTAGTGTGACAATGAAAAATAAGAAACGTGGAACACGCAGTGCTGAAAACAAATTACCATGCCTCTTTGTGGAGGAGTAAACATAAAAAGTATACTAACCTTACCAGAAACTGTGGCATGTGCAGTGGAACAAGATGCTTATCATCAATAGAAGAAACACTGGAGTGTTCATCGCGGATTATAACTGTGTGCCGGAGCGGGAATCGAATCCGGCACTACGCAGTGGATCTTCTTACCGACAAAGGTAAGAGCAGAATTGGAGCGGTGAGAGGAACTAGTGAGATATAGTAGGAGAACTCAGTCATAGGAGCATTGCCAGCCAATGGTCAATTTTCGGGTCCTGGTCCAGGATTGGCCTATCATTTTAACCTGTCGGGAAGTTTACAGGCCGGCCGGAGTAGCCGTGCGGTTCTAGGCGCTACAGTCTGGAGCCGGGCGACCGCTCCGGTTGCAGGTTCGAATCCTGCCTCGGGCATGGATGTGTGTGATGTCCTTAGGTTAGTTAGGTTTAATTAGTTCTAAGTTCTAGGCGACTGAAGACCTCAGAAGTTAAGTCGCATAGTGCTCAGAGCCATTTGAACCATTTTTTTTTTCTTTCAGGTTTTCAGCTAGGTTATGTACAAAGCGAAATTACCGTTAATCGACGAACAAGTATTGCTTACTGTGTTTTCAAAACTGCTTTGGTGTAGGTACCTTCGAAGGTTTTGTATTTGTTAGCATATGAGACAGCAATATTTCTAAGATGCCTCCAGTTGTTAAGCGCCTGCCTGGAAATTTTTAAAATTAGTAAGCAGGCTCGTCTCATTCGCCTACGAATACAGGTGAAATTCTATACGATATTTGACCGTTGAAATTGCTGTAACGGTGTCTCAGGCGACAAATAATCTTACGGGGCAAACCTTCATTCTATTGAAAAGAATCGTCAACAGAAGATATTTATGTGGCCTCACAGGGAAAGGAAGTTGTCTTGTGAGTCATCTGATAAAAAAAAGGAAGTTGTCGTGTAAGTCATTTGATTAAAAAAGCCTACACCGTTTCCCCGCAAACGTTAGTTCTCAGATATTCAAAGCACTACATACGAATATTTCTGACTACAGAATCTCTGAATAATAAGATGTGGAGCGTAATTCAGTAACTCGGGAAGTGTATCTTTCGAATTGTAGGTGTATGTGGGTTTCGCAAGAATGATAGGGGGAGACGTATGAGTATGTTAACAGTGCTCTCCTACTCGTCCAGTGAATATAAACTTGATGACTGTTGATTAGTACAACACAGTACCGATCCCTCCAAAACAGTGAAACCTTCCCGCCTCCTCTATATCTCTTTTGTTACGCAACCTTCCCTTCTTCAATAACCTATGAAACATTCCCTTAGGATTTCTATCTCTTGCTTAGTAATAACAAATGAAATCTTCCCTTTGAAATTAATTCTCTTTCTCAATCTTCGCATACAAATTTAAATGCTGCTTATTAAAAGTGATTTTCTGATTGTTTCGACGAAACATAGAATGTGTCGTCGTCGTGGCCCTCAGTCGTTACCTGCAATAACCCAAAACTGTTCCTTATCTTTTTTACGTTACTGGATCGCCATCTGACAGCTACATCGAACTGCGAGATTAATATACTTACTCTGTTTTACTGTACTCTATTAGCTGCTGGTAGGCTGTCATAATAAATGGCTGCATTTATTACCAAAGCTGACGTTATTCTTTAACAGCAAAGCTGACGTTATTCTTTAATTACTTTGACTGAAGTTACTTAATTCATAGGCAAACTTTTTCTTGACAATAATAAAATTTTGCAAAATTTTACGTTGTTGTTTTTGGGATGGATTATAATCAGTAATGCAATATTGCTGGCAAAAATTAATTATATTCTGAATGAAATGATTTTACAAACGTTCAAATGGGACTTACATTGCGCATTGCGCAAACATACCTTTAGTAGTATTGAGTTTCTCCAAAAAATAATTCCATAATATTAGTTCCTCTTATGATAATAGTTAGCTGATGTCTCTGTACATCCGTTTATAATCTCTTGTAAATCATAGCTGGTGGCTGGCAGGCACACCGCTCCTCTCAACCTCTCGCTTCAGACCTGCTACCGACTCGCTTCACTTCTCGTTTACTACTAACTTCCTACGAACGCTAAATGCGGTCTCTCCCGCCAACAATGCTTTCTGCTGCAGACAATCCCTGCTACCATTACAAAATGTATCAATGCGCCGTCTTTCCCGCTCTTTTCTTAAAATGCACCCATACGCGGTCTCTCCCGCCCTTATTAAAATTATATCAATGTGCGGTCTCTCCTGCCAACAATACTTTGGTGCAGAATTTCCCTGCTACCACAAATATTTCCAACATGACAAATATTAATTATTCCTACCTAATCCTATTAATAAAATATAAACATCTTTCATAAATTGTGCCCGCATCTCGTGGTCGTGGGGTAGCGTTCTCGCTTCCCACGCCCGTGTTCCCGGGTTCGATTCCCGGCGGGGTCAGGGATTTTCTCTGCTTCGTGATGGCTGGGTGTTGTGTGCTGTCCTTAGGTTAGTTAGGTTTAAGTAGTTCTAAGTTCTAGGGGACTGATGACCATAGATATTAAGTCCCATAGTGCTCAGAGCCATTTGAATCATTTTTTCATAAATTGTGGTTTGACAATAAACATATGCACGTCTTACAACAGTGCAGCTTAAAACTTTCAGTGGTATTCTGTTTGCAATGCAACGGATTAGTTCTGTTCGTATACTAGGAGAATATGGAGATGTTTTACGTGTTACAGTATATTTGCGTACATTTTCGATTAGCCTCCTGGCAAACGTTCAAGCGTGAGTTATCTAACTATAGCAGGATATTCTTTCTCTAAATATGTAGGTATGATTTTCTTGTACTTCGGAAGGCGAAAATTTCGTCTTCAGTTACACGCGTTTTAAACTGCCATTGCATTTGGTGCCCTGAAAGCTCTTCTTGAGGTGTTTAACCCTTTGATAGTTAAAATTTATTTTGCATGTTGTTATTGTGGTCCTAAGTCCGAAGACTTGCTTGATGCAGCTCTCCATGCTATTCTGTCCTGTACGATCCTCTTCATCTCCGAGTAACTACTGCAGCCTACATCCTTCTTATACATCAAATGGATTCGCAATTGCAAATAAGGACTACCATCAGCTGTAGAATGGAATGACGACAATGAAAATTTGTGCAGGACTGTGACCCGAACACGGATTTCCCGCTTATCGCGAGCGGCTGCTTTACCATTTGCCTTACCGTACACGACTCACGGGAAGAAACAAACTTCCATACGTCGTCAATCAAGCGTCTGCGACCTGTACTCGTACATTCATTATGTAAAGTCCCGTACAGGTCAGGCGCTGTATTCGAAAGTCGCTTGCCCGATATCGGCAGATGGTTGACGAGATATGGAAGTTTGGGCCTGGCCATGAGTCGTGCACGGATAGCCAAATGGTGAGGCGACCGCTCGCGTTCAACAGGGAATCCGGGTTCGAGTCCCGGTCTGGCACAAGTCTTCACTGTCGTCATTGCATTCTACAGCTGATGGTTGTCCTTATTCGCCACTGCGAATTCATTTGATACGTTTGGTAACGGCTTCGGGCGCTGCCGTGCCTCTTCCTTTGGACATGCATGCATGACCAAAGGAACTTTGCATTGTAGTCAGAACAACACAGGCACAGCAATACCGTCGCTACATCCTTCTGAGTCTGCTTACGGTATTCATCTCTCGGGCTCACTCTTTGATTTTTAGTCCCCGCACTTACCTCGAGCACTAAATTGGTAATTCCTTGATGTTTCAGAATGTGTCCTACCAACGAATCCCTTCGTCTAGTCAGGTTGTGTCACAAATTTCATTGCTCCCAATTTTTATTCAGTTCTTCCTTACGAGATCTACCCATATAATCTTCAGCATTCTTCTGTAGCACCACATTTCGAAAGCTTCCATTCCCTTCTTGCCTAAACTTTTTATCGTTGATGTTTCACTTCTATACATGGCTGCACTCCTCCAAAATATTTTCAGAAAAGACTTCCCGACACTCAGATCTATATTCAATGTGGTATTTCTCTTCTCCCCCCCCATGAACCATGGACCTTGCCGTTGGTGGGGAGGCTTGTGTGCCTCAGCGATACAGATAGCCGTACCGTAGGTGCAACCACAACGGAGGGGTATCTGTTGAGAGGCCAGACAAACGTGTGGTTCCTGAAGAGGGGCAGCAGCCTTTTCAGTAGCTGCAAGGGCAACAGTCTGGATGATTGACTGATCTGGCCTTGTAACAATAACCAAAACGGCCTTGCTGTGCTGGTACTGCGAACGGCTGAAAGCAAGGGGAAACTACAGCCGTAATTTTTCCCGAGGGCATGCAGCTTTACTGTATGATTACATGATGATGGCGTCCTCTTGGGTAAAATATTCCGGAGGTAAAATAGTCCCCCATTCGGATCTCCGGGCGGGGACTACTCAAGAGGACGTTGTTATCAGGAGAAAGAAAACTGGCGTTCTACGGATCGGAGCGTGGAATGTCAGATCCCTTAATCGGGCAGGTAGGTTAGAAAATTTAAAAAGGGAAATGGATAGGTTGAAGTTAGATATAGTGGGAATTAGTGAAGTTCGGTGGCAGGAGGAACAAGACTTCTGGTCAGGTGACTACAGGGTTATAAACACAAAATCAAATAGGGGTAATGCAGGAGTAGGTTTAATAATGAATAGGAAAATAGGAATGCGGGTAAGCTACTACAAACAGCATAGTGAACGCATTATTGTGGCCAAGATAGATACGAAGCCCACGCCTACTACAGTAGTACAAGTTTATATGCCAACTAGCTCTGCAGATGACGAAGAAATTGAAGAAATGTATGATGAAATAAAAGAAATTATTCAGATTGTGAAGGGAGACGAAAATTTAATAGTCATGGGTGACTGGAATTCGAGTGTAGGAAAAGGGAGAGAAGGAAACATAGTAGGTGAATATGGATTGGGGGACAGAAATGAAAGAGGAAGCCGCCTGGTCGAATTTTGCGCAGAGCACAACATAATCATAACTAACACTTGGTTTAAGAATCATGAAAGAAGGTTGTATACATGGAAGAACCCTGGAGATACTAAAAGGTATCAGATAGATTATATAATGGTAAGACAGAGATTTAGGAACCAGGTTTTAAATTGTAAGACATTTCCAGGGGCAGATGTGGACTCTGACCACAATCTATTGGTTATGACCTGTAGATTAAAACTGAAGAAACTGCAAAAAGGTGGGAATTTAAGGAGATGGGACCTGGATAAACTAAAAGAACCAGAGGTTGTACAGAGATTCAGGGAGAGCATAAGGGAGCAATTGACAGGAATGGGGGAAATAAATACAGTAGAAGAAGAATGGGTAGCTTTGAGGGATGAAGTAGTGAAGGCAGCAGAGGATCAAGTAGGTAAAAAGACGAGGGCTAGTAGAAATCCTTGGGTAACAGAAGAAATATTGAATTTAATTGATGAAAGGAGAAAATATAAAAATGCAGTAAGTGAAACAGGCAAAAAGGAATACAAACGTCTCAAAAATGAGATTGACAGGAAGTGCAAAATGGCTAAGCAGGGATGGCTAGAGGACAAATGTAAGGATGTAGAGGCCTATCTCACTAGGGGTAAGATAGATACCGCCTACAGGAAAATTAAAGAGACCTTTGGAGATAAGAGAACGACTTGTATGAATATCAAGAGCTCAGATGGAAACCCAGTTCTAAGCAAAGAAGGGAAAGCAGAAAGGTGGAAGGAGTATATAGAGGGTCTATACAAGGGCGATGTACTTGAGGACAATATTATGGAAATGGAAGAGGATGTAGATGAAGATGAAATGGGAGATATGATACTGCGTGAAGAGTTTGACAGAGCACTGAAAGATCTGAGTCGAAACAAGGCTCCCGGAGTAGACAATATTCCGTTGGAACTACTGACGGCCGTGGGAGAGCCAGTCCTGACAAAACTCTACCATGTGGTGAGCAAGATGTATGAAACAGGCGAAATACCCTCAGACTTCAAGAAGAATATAATAATTCCAATCCCAAAGAAAGCAGGTGTTGACAGATGTGAAAATTACCGAACTATCAGCTTAATAAGTCACAGCTGCAAAATACTAACACGAATTCTTTACAGACGAATGGAAAAACTAGTAGAAGCCAACCTCGGGGAAGATCAGTTTGGATTCCGTAGAAACACTGGAACACGTGAGGCAATACTGACCTTACGACTTATCTTAGAAGAAAGATTAAGGAAAGGCAAACCTACGTTTCTAGCATTTGTAGACTTAGAGAAAGCTTTTGACAATGTTGACTGGAATACTCTCTTTCAAATTCTAAAGGTGGCAGGGGTAAAATACAGGGAGCGAAAGGCTATTTACAATTTGTACAGAAACCAGATGGCAGTTATAAGAGTCGAGGGACATGAAAGGGAAGCAGTGGTTGGGAAGGGAGTAAGACAGGGTTGTAGCCTCTCCCCGATGTTGTTCAATCTGTATATTGAGCAAGCAGTAAAGGAAACAAAAGAAAAATTCGGAGTAGGTATTAAAATTCATGGAGAAGAAATAAAAACTTTGAGGTTCGCCGATGACATTGTAATTCTGTCAGAGACAGCAAAGGACTTGGAAGAGCAGTTGAATGGAATGGACAGTGTCTTGAAAGGAGGATATAAGATGAACATCAACAAAAGCAAAACAAGGATAATGGAATGTAGTCTAATTAATTCGGGTGATGCTGAGGGAATTAGATTAGGAAATGAGGCACTTAAAGTAGTAAAGGAGTTTTGCTATTTGGGGAGCAAAATAACTGATGATGGTCGAAGTAGAGAGGATATAAAATGTAGGCTGGCAATGGCAAGGAAAGCGTTTCTGAAGAAGAGAAATTTGTTAACATCCAGTATAGATTTAAGTGTCAGGAAGTCATTTCTGAAAGTATTCGTATGGAGTGTAGCCATGTATGGAAGTGAAACATGGACGATAAATAGTTTGGACAAGAAGAGAATAGAAGCTTTCGAAATGTGGTGCTACAGAAGAATGCTGAAGATTAGATGGGTAGATCACATAACTAATGAGGAAGTATTGAATAGGATTGGGGAGAAGAGAAGTTTGTGGCACAACTTGACCAGAAGAAGGGATCGGTTGGTAGGACATGTTCTGAGGCATCAAGGGATCACCAATTTAGTATTGGAGGGCAGCGTGGAGGGTAAAAATCGTAGAGGGAGACCAAGAGATGAATACACTAAGCAGATTCAGAAGGATGTAGGTTGCAGTAGGTACTGGGAGATGAAAAAGCTTGCACAGGATAGAGTAGCATGGAGAGCTGCATCAAACCAGTCTCAGGACTGAAGACCACAACAACAACAACAACAACATTTCTCTTCTTCAGAAACGCTTTTCTTCCCATTGCCAGTTTACATTTTATATTCTCTCTGATTCGGCCATCATCAGTTATTTTGCTGTCCAAATAGCAATATTTTCAAAAACTAAAAGGTCAAGAACTGTTCCCCTTTGCGACAAATATACACTTGTACTGCCACGAAATTTTTGAGATGACCGATTTTGAAAATCGGTAAAGTGGGACAGATGTGTCCCACGAAGCTAACTACATCCATGTTTTCCTCTGAACCTAGGATTTTTTAATTTTAAAATGCTTTTATCGGGATGGAAATTACGGAAAGAATAACAAGTCAGTACTGAAATACATTTATTCTTGTTCATGCCAATGAAAAACATGAAATATCGCACACAAATTCACAAGTATCTAAAGATGGCTTTGACATACGACACACCAACGTTTTCTAGACGATGTGAAATTTTCTGGGGCAAATACGTCCCACTACATACAAATCACCAACAAACTAGCTGAAGTAGCCAGGTGTGTAGTAATGTTTCAAAACAACGTCTATGATGCATAACAAAACACAGTTACTTCAGTCATTCTTGGAATGGAGAGGATGATGATTTGATCTGATTTGCATGAAACAGGCGCACAGTGCCACGTAACACAGGTTGCTCCATTTGATACCTCACAGCCATATATATATCCATCCCGTGATACCTTGTAATTTTCTTCTGGTTTTGAAACTATCTCGCTACATCGTAACACAAGACAGATACGAGGTATGGACGTCCCAAAGCTCAGAACTGCGTATTATTTTAAAGACATATGTGTCCCATCAACTACGACTTCAGAAAGGCATCTGACACAGTCACATACTGCGTTTACTGAAAAAAAACGAGATTCTCGAGTATCGGAGCAGATTTGCGACTGAATTCAAGATTTCTTTGCAGACAGAACTCAACACGTCCCTCTTAACGGAACAAAATCTACAGATGAAAAGCTAATTTCCGAAGTGCTCCAAGGAAATGTGATAGTGCTGTTACTGTTTACATTATACATAAATGATCTAGTAGAAAGCGTCGGATGCTCTTGAAGGCTGTTCGTAGATTCTCTGATTGCCTATAACAAAGTAGCAGCACCAGAAGATGGTGACGATTTGCAGAATGACCTCCAGAGAATTGATGAATGGTGCGAGCTTTGACAACTGACTCTGAACGTAAATAAATGTAACATATTGCCCATACATAGTAAAAGAAATGCACTGCTGTACAGCTACACTATTGATGACAAACCGCTGGCAACAGTATATATAGCAAAATATCTAGGAGCGACCTTAAGTGGAATTGCTACATAAAACAATAGTGGGAAAAGCAGATGCCAGACTCAGATTCATAGGAAGGATCTTAAGGAAATGTAACTCATCTACGAAGGAAGTGGCTTATGAAGCTTGTTCTTGAGTATTGTTCATCTATTTGGGATCCCTACCAGATAGGACTGATAGAAGACATAGAGAAGATCCAACGAACAGCTGCGCGTTTCGTCACGCCATCGTTTAGCCGGCGCGAGAGCGCTACGAAGAAGCTCAAAAACCTCCATTAGCAGACGTTACAATAAAGGCGTTATGCATCATGGAGAGATTTACTCTTGAAATTTCGAGACGGCATTATCCGGGAAGAGTCGGACAACATATTATTTCCCCCCACATACATCCCGCGTAATGGCCACGAGGAGAAAATTCGAGAAATTACAACCAATTCAGAGGCTTACTGACAATCATTCTTCCCACGCGCTATTGGCGAGTAGAACAGAGTTGTCAGGATCAGTTACTGTTACAAAAGTACCCTCCACCACACACCATTAGGTGACTTGCGGAGTATGATGTAGATGTAGATTGGTTACTACCAACAACGCCTATAGTCTCCTTCTAAGAGACACTAAGAACTTGTTTGGAGTTTAATCTGTGATACTGTCACAGGCTGTTAATCAGGAACCGTACACTAACTGTTGATCGTGTTAAAGTTAATACGCGGCGAAAATTTCTTCCGCCATGAGTACTGGCTTTTCGATCACTGGCACACTATCGCGAGTTAAGGACATCAGCAATCGCGGGTTTTTGCTATCAGCACATTGCCTAATAAAATGGAGGCTGGTCAGAAAATATCGACACAGGGCACGCCACTCTCGTGAATAAGGGAATAAGATCGATCAAATACATGTGTAAAGCCTATCTCAAAACTCATGGACAGAAGACTCGCGTCTGAAAATAAGTGCCCTCTGGGTGTGCAGTTTCCCTGAGACAGTCGCCCTCTCATTTGCTTAACTGTGACTACAAAACCAAAGAGTGCATAGCCTGACGGACAGTTTCCAGAGGCGTATCTGGAAACTCCCCACATACCAGAAAAACCCAGTATCTCGCCCAGTTCCGTGATCTCGAGGTCCAATCAGCACGCGAATGCAAGTAACGCTAGTTGCCTGCCCGACTTCCTGGAAGCGGCGGACGGAGCCGACAATTCCGGCGAGAATTAACAAACGCCGTGAAATTTTACGCAGATACTACACGCAGCGTTGCCACCGCCTTCCTTGGAGAACTTCGTGCGTGAATGCTTCTCGCTCCGCTTCCAGCACTGTTCCAAGAGGCTGTTCCTCTCCCTCCGTGCTCTGACTATACGGTGCGTCTGCATTTCCGTACAAACGGTTGAAGAAAATTTCTCTTTCGAACGGGCTCTACGTAGCTACGATCAAAACATGAGTATGCCAGCTTATTCGAATGCTATAGCTTTGGTAAGTTCGTTGTAGCGAAAAGGAGGACTTGAAGCCGTCGAGAGCTGCATACATTTGTTTCTGCTGAACTACAAGATATACATTAATTGCAGCGTGAACTCCACATAGGAGGATGCATCATCATTATAGACAGTGAACTAAGGTTATTTAACCGTATTAATAACTTTTATTGTTGACAGCAATAAGGCGTTATGCTACAATGGGCGTTTCAGGAACGCTGAATTGATTTTTATTTCTTTCTTTCACGCGTAATAAGAGCGATTCGATTCAGAATGGTATAAATAATGCCGCAATGGTGATAATTGATGGAAACTATTAGCGAATAAGGGCTTTTTTCATCAATGACTCATGGTTGTTATTAAATACGACTTTATTCACGTTAATAAAAACACGGTAACTTCGTCAACGTGTTTGGCTGTCTCGCACTTAAAATATTTTAACGAAACTGAAAAGATAAAGAGATGGTTCCTAGCGGCCGCAACAGCATGCATGTCTGAAGAAATATTGAATCGTTCTTCTTAACAACAAAGGCACTGCAGTGTCGTATTTAACCACCGATACCAGGCAGCGAATTAAATTATCTTCTCCTGTACAGGTACAAGTACAGGTTGTGACGCAGCAACGATGAGATAGGGAGGTTTGAGCCTGGCCGTGAGTCGTGCATAGATAGCCAATGCGGTTAAGGTGACCGCTCGCATAAAGCGGGAAATCTGTGTTCGATTCCAGGTCCGGCACAAATTTTCATTGTCGTCATTGCCTTACACAGCTGATTCTTGCTCGTATTCGAAACTGCGCATACATTTCGTTTATATTAAATAATCCGTTGTAAATTTCGAACGTTTTCTGTATCGCTTAACAGACTTCATTGCTATCCTCATAGAAATGAACTAAATACTGGGCAACGAAAAACACCCGACGAAGATTTTGTCCCTCACTCCGTTCCTCCAAAGTTCCCTCAGCGAGGATTCATAACTGGTTCGAGTTTTGTAATAAAGGCAAATCTTGATGGCTCTTCTGGTGTGAATAATTTTATATAAGGATTTTGTGTCACTCTTCTTCGGTGAACTGTACTTCCTCGTCGGTCACATGTTTCGTGCAAAAGCTGAGCCCTGTATCCTACTCAAGTAGAAATTCAATTTCTGTAGCGCCGCATGGTAGTCTGCATATTAAATAGCTATTAAATTATTAAACACGCAGATTATTATGTGGTCCCAGTGGAAAATCAAAAAAGATTACAGGAAATGATGAAGGCAATAACAAAAACACGAGAAAAATTTGGAATCTGTTTCAACATATTAGAGACTAAAGTGTTCAAAATAGCAAAGACCCACAGCCCAGTAAATACAACATAACGAAAGAAACTCGAATGAGTGAACAACTTAGAAAGCGTGTTTAGTGCAGCTGGAAACTTTATTGAAGAAATAGAGACAGTTTATGGAGAGGAATTATTTAAAAAAAATACACAAGGTTTATTGACGACAAAAACAGTAGGACTTTATCTATGAAATAGATTTTCAGAATGTTTTACTTGGGTTGAAGTTACATATGGCTCACAAAATTGGACATCAAGGAAGAAATATGAGAAACATTTAGAAAACTTTAAAATCTGGCTGTAGAGAAAAATGAGAAAAAGTTAACTGCGACGACAGAGTCAGGAATGATAGAATGTTTGAAACAGTAGAGGAAACACGAAATCTATTGAAGTATATAACAAAAAGGAAGGCAAATTGGAATGAATACATTCTAAAGAGCTACCATTGCAGGAAGACAGAAGGAATAAGATGGAGAGGTACAGAAATTTGGAGCAAGATGGTTTTGAGAGAAGGAATATCCTACCAGCTGTTAAAGAAGACAGCGTTAAATAAAAAATCGTGTAGAACAAAGCCCAGATAAACATAGACTTCTGAAAGATTTATATATGACGATGGTGACGATATTAATAGCATATAATTGTAACATGCGCTAGTAATAGTATAAAGCTTTCTCCACGTACAGTTATAAATTTTGAAAAGTTCTTTGGCTATTTGTTTATGCTCATAAACAGGCAGTGAAACGTTGGCACAGATTCGTTTAAGAGATTGTGAGGGATTTATTAGCGAGTAAAGAAGTAATAGCGAGACTGCTCAGGGCACAAAGTTCACGAGAAGCGGTTTCTGAAATGTGACACCTGTGAATCCCCAGCATCCAGTCCGTTTGGGATCAAGATATCCAACAAAACTCGTTTGCATCTAGAGTAGGACATGCGGTTTCTGCAGTCGCGAAACCGGTGAACCCGGATACATCTCGCTTAAGACACAGAAATGCGGAGGCACTCTGTCAAAAGGTTCTGTTTCTTCGTAAACTGCCATCACAGCCTCATTATAGCTAAAATGAGGGGTGGGGGGGGGGGGGGTTAAATTTCTGTCCAGAAGAAGTGCCGGTTAAAAGGGGACCGTGATTTCCTCGGTCCACGCCCGAAAAATCTGGCCCACTGTTATGAGTAATTACGATAATGAAGGGTGGCGACAGAGGTGGGCTAGATTTTAGCTCGTTAAGTAACGAGCAGTCGGTTGTCGGTGATGAGACACGACAGAGTGGGTCAGGAGGCGCAATTAGCTGATACATGTCAACAAAAGTACCTGATGGACACAAGGAAAGAGGCCACATGCATAAAGACCAGTTTCAAGAAAGGTGGCGCCTGAAACATAAGCTAATTTTAGAATTTCTGAGGTCGTAGCTAACAGAATACCATATACCTGCTGCCAATGAAATTTCCGGTAGCCCCACCGCCTTTACGTCCAATTACTCCATCTGTCAAAAAAATGGTTCAAATGGCTCTGAGCACTATGGGACTTAACATCTGTGGTCATCAGTCCCCTAGAACTTAGAACTACTTAAACCTAACTAACCTAAGGACATCACACACATCCATGCCCGTGGCAGGATTCGAACCTGCGACCGTAGCAGTCGCGCGGTTCCAGACTGAGCGCCTAGAACCGCTAGACCACCGCTCCATCTGTCAATTGTGTGAGGCTGTGGACAGTGCTACAGTTTACAAGGGAGAAAAGCAGCATCTACTCTGCAAGCGACGGACAGATGTGTGCAACGGAACATAGTGATCCACAATCATTTTCACTGCCTTCCTATTTCATTTGTGGAAGATGCAGGGAAACCGAATTTTCCATACTCCTGTGCACAAGTAAGAATGTTCTCAATTTTACTTACGTGGTCATCACGAGAGAGACAAATTAGGACATTAATTATTTTTTCTCGGCTGATACTGGAACGAGCGCTCTCGAAATATTAAGACTCTCCGCAATGAATAGTGCCTTTCTTGTAGTACCTTTGATTATTTTTGCGACATTTTCGAGCGGATTAATCAAACCCGTAACGAAAAGCGCAGCTTCTCTCTGCATTTGCTCTATCGTCATCATAAATCCATCTTGGTAGGAGATCAAGAACTTACCGAACGAGGTTACCGCAAGGAGCCTAAGGATTCCTCCTGGAAGTCTGAATCTGGTGCCTACCTTTCCCACGACTAGATTTATTCTATTTATTGATTCATTTGTCATGGAAAGATGTAAGTAGTCGGTCGCTCCAGATAGATACTACGAAATACTTGGTCCTTGTTCCTAATTCTAGTGACTGAACCTAAATTATAAAGTCAATAGATAAAGGATCTTTACGTCACTTTAGGCGCATTACACATGTTTATGTTGAGGGACTTATACTGATTTGAAAGCAGTCTGAAAACAAATTACGATAAGCCTATAATAATGTAGAATATACATTTAGTAAATGTCTTTTCGCGCCAACTGACTTAGCTCCACATGCTGTCAGTGCACCTGAAATTGTATGTGTGATAGATTATAAGAACGATGGTAACATCGACAGTTCAGTATATATTTAACAACATATTACGACGTAATGTCCGCCCCAGTAGCTGAGTGGTCAGCGTAACGGATTGCCGTCCTCTGGGCCCGGGTTCGATTCCCGGCTGGGTCGGAGATTTTCTCCGCTCAGGGACTGGGTGTTGTGTTGTGTTCATCATCATTTCATCCCCATCCGGCGTGCAGGTCGCCCAATGTGGCGCCGAATGTAATAAGACCTGCGATATGGCGGCCGGACCTGCCCCGCGAGGGGCCTCCCGGCCAATGACGCCAAACGCTCATTTCCATTTCCACGACGTAATAAATGTCGTACTCATCGGATCTTGTGGAACTTTCACAGTCAAAACGCTGCATTTTGACGACGACATGTACTCATGTCAGATAGTCTTATATTCTGACAGAATGTAACTTTGCAGTGTTACTTGAAAATGGCCATAAGGCCGAAATTGCAATAGTAACAACAAATACTTAATACAGTCAACGGCGACTATGATGTCTATTAAGAAATATTATATGACTGTGAATCCCAACCACGAGAAGTTAATCAGAAATTAGTTGTTTCATACTTTGCAGTGTCACACTGTGGGCAGTGTGGAATCAAGTCCAGTTAAAATGCAAGGTCTGCAGTCCATTTCCAGATGTTCAAATTTTTGTTTCCGCGCTCCTTTTTCCTTCAAAAATTCAACAACAACGGTTTTTAATTCGAAAAACCGCTCCAGGCACGCCTCTTGACTTAACCAACGTAGTTTGCAGTGTTATACATACCAACGAGTTAAAATTTCATAGAGTGGCTGAGATACTAGTTACAGCGCTCCTAGCGGCAACCAACGCTAACTCGGCCGCCATGTTCTCCTTAGTCAAAACATTAGGAAAGCGTTACTGTTGTTTGTGTTGGAAGTGTGTCAGCTGTTGTGATATTACTGCAATATTTAACTTTTCTAGTTGACTTTTTTGTTACAAAATATAAAGTCAACATGCCTGCAGTGTGTTCAGCGTTCAACTGCACAAATCGCAGCGATAAAACAACAAATATTTCATATTATGAGTAAGTATATTAGTACCGAAATACGACACACGTTTTTTAATGTTTATTAAAGAGTCATTTGCATTGGAACTGTAATTATGCTTAAGACAAATGCAGGAAGTAATTTATTTATCGTTGATTACAGATTTCCTTTAAAAGATAAGGAAATTACAAAAAGAACCGAGAAAACTGGTTTCCTACTACAGCCAGTTACCTCTGTTCAGCTCATTTTGAAGAGAAATATATGTACCACACAAATGTCTAGAGGCGCCTTTTGTCAAAACCAGTACCTACTTTCTTTAACTTTCCACCACATTTACAAAAGCAAGATAAAGTATTACGACCACAACCCAGAAAGCGATCTTTCGACAATTTGCAAGATAGTGCTGTTACAGTGACATCATTAGCACAAAGTAAGTCAATAATTTAATTTTACTCCGTGTTCTTATTACTTTGAAATACATACTTTCTATTATAATGTTATGGTGTAACTCTGTTATAAACTTATGATGTAACTACATTCTTTCAGTGCCTGTCGGACCCACATCTATTTCTGCTGACCACAATTACTGTCTACCAAGCCCTAAGAAGTTGAGAACACAATATAACAGAGTACAAGCAGAGAATGTGCGACTAAAGAAGCGGATAAAGCAAATGAAGCAACTTAGTGTACGACACAAAAGAGGAATAGTGCAGTTACAGACTTTAGTTGCTGGTTTGAGAAGAAGGCTATGTAGTTCAGTTTCTGTTATGTTAAACAGTGAACATGTAGTTGGTTTGTTGAAGGAGCTATTGGAACTTCAGTGCAGTGCTAAAGTATGCCATTATTCTCAGCAAATAAGGAAATTTGCCCTGACCCTACACTTTTATTCTGCCAAGGCATACAGCTTCTTACGAAAATTTGTGAAATTACCCCACCCAAGAACGCTTCGACTTTGTTATTGAATTACTATGCTTGTGTTAACTACTTGTAACACATATTTCAAATAAATTCTCGTTCACAGTGTACTGGTTTTTGAGGCTTTGACTGTTTACTTTGAAATAGCGACAAAAATATCTTATTTCTGCGCCCGTTACTGTTTCTAATAGTTAACCACAGCATGTTTAGAAGTTTCACCGTAATATTCTGGTGGGACCTGCTCTAATTGCATTAATTTATGGGCAACAAGTAACGTTTCAGTGGATGGACAGACTTATTTGAGTTGTCTTGTAGTGTTATCTACATAGAAAAGTTTAGCCATATTTCGACAAAAACATCCCTTTTTGCTGTCAGTGTACACTGAAATCACTGCTGTCTATTGCTTGTTTTAGAAAAAATAAAGCTAGTATGGGCTATTTCAAGTAAGTCAAACGCAGTTACAAGGGGGCGGGACACAGCAGACGAATGCCTTGACTAAAGAAAACATGGCGGCCAGAACTTCAATTTGCTTCAAACATGGCGGACCTATAGCCACTCTATGAAATTTTAACTCGTTGATACATACAGAGTCTCCATACTCTTCGTTCAGTTCCACTGTTGCCGCAGTGGAGTAATCCACGCGACACCAGAAATTTTATTATTCGTACCACCAATTTCTCCACGTGCTCCTTGCCTGTACATTTAGCTCAACGTGACTCCTGATGTTCAGAACGATGAATCCCGTCTAGCGATCGCTGTAATGGTTTGCTTTTTCAGAGTCAACTAAATCCTTAAATTTTGCCTGCATGGTATTGCAATGTCGTTTCACAGAAAATTTGCATTACCCATCGATTAAGCGACTTCGTAATAGATGATGAGAATTCTTATCCCTCTCTTCTGTCATTCACATGTAGTTTTAAAGGCATGCGCCGATAAATAGCTAGATTCCCTCATTTTGTGCAAACCGCCTCTGGACCAGTGAATATCATACCAGGAACCAATAGCGAAGAGTAAACGGTGGTGACGTCACGATTTTGCCGAAATGAAGAGAGTTGTGCCGACCGCAAAATGCCTCACCGCGATGCTAAGTGAAATATCGCGCTATACCGAGTACTTCAGGGAAGGACGGAACAAAGCCGACGCAGGCCAAGTCTCGGCCCACACACAGTCCACAAACATGGCTCGCAAGCCGTATG
This sequence comes from Schistocerca piceifrons, assembly GCF_021461385.2. Taxonomy (NCBI): domain Eukaryota; kingdom Metazoa; phylum Arthropoda; class Insecta; order Orthoptera; family Acrididae; genus Schistocerca; species Schistocerca piceifrons. The sequence goes on from NC_060141.1 coordinate 89,793,775, forward strand.
GCATGCCATGGCCGGCCCTGGTTCAGAGAGTATTCGTAAGTTACTGTTAGGTAGAAGGCATTTTGGCGAATGTTTGTCGAAATGTGTAAAGAATTAATGGAATGCTGAAGATCAGCAAATCAACTTATTTATTTACCTTACTCTTGAAGATAGCGTACACGGAATGAGTACAGTTGGGCAAAACACCTGCAAACAAGACATCAAGTAATAAAATAAGGAAACGCTTGAGATTCAGACACAAATATGTTACCAAGACAGGTAAGAAAATAGAAACAGAAAAAGAACAAAACTGAAACAAATTATTGGTGTCGCTTCGTGGCCTGTATGCCGGACCGATACTCGAACTTTGGTCCTTTGCCGTTTGTCGAGAAGTGCTTTAACGACTTTTTATTTATTAATTTCTTTAACTTTACTGAAGTACAATGAATTAGAAAGTTTGACAAATGCTGATACGTAGATTACTCATTGTATCCCCAAAATTTAATAAATTACGCTACGAATTAATAATAATAATAATAATAAAAATAATAATAAGGGAGACTCTTTAATATCATTCTTGAAAAAACTATCAAGACATGGGAAAAAGAACAAGACAAATTGCCTATTGTGACAACCCATGGGAAAATCGTACAGGTACCACATTTTAAGTAACTGGGAGAAATCATCCAGCCATCAGGGATCAACAAAAAGGCCAACGAGGAAAGAATAAAAAAACTACAGAAAGCATATAAACTCAAGTGGAACTATTACAACAGAAAGTCCATATCCATTAACGCAAAATTGAGGCACTACAACACTGTCGTACTTCTGGAGGCACTGTATGCATCTGAAACAACACAAATAGGTGGGCAAACTAAAATCAAAGAAATAGAAAAACAAGAAAGGAAAATTCTCAGGAAAATTTTTGGCCCGATACAAGAGCAAGGAATCTGGAAGAGGAGACCAACATCAGAAGTATATAAATACACAGACAAGATTACGGATACAATAAGGAAAAGAAGAATGCAGTTCTACGGACGTATCCACAGGATGAATGAAAACAGAATTTCAAAGCGAATTCTTAAAGTAATCAACTCAGGCAGGGGAAAATTAAAATGGATAAAAGAAGTTGAAGAGGACCTCAGACAGGCACACATAACAGTAAACGATGCAGAAAATAGAACTGAATTTAGGAACATCATCAAAAAACATAAATTTGACACCACAACACAGAAGAGACCACGATGCAAATGGACAGCGGAGCGAAAGAAACAACACAGTGAACACATGAAGAAAATTTGGGCTCAGAAAAAAACATAAACAATCATCATAAAGGATTTCAAACGCTCTCTTTAAATGGGAATAATCGAAAATGATAATAATAATAATAATAATAATAATAATAATAATAATAAGGGAGACTATGGCAGTGTACATTTTGCAACAACGGGAACACAATACTTTTTAAACAACCTAAATTGTGGCATTACGTAAATAACGCGATCGTTAAAGTTATGACAGCAGCAAACAATTGTAAAGTAGATAAAGCGCGTAAAAATGCTTTATTTGTTGTAACGAAATCAATGTGTGTGTATATGTTCTAGAAAAGTCAGTATTGTAACCAGCTGTACAAGTGTTCACCCAGAAGCGGCGAAGACCATCTACGCGGCTGTGGCTGACAGCAGCAACGCGCCCCAGAGATCAAAAAAATGGTTCAAATGGCTCTGAGCACTATGGGACTCAACTGCTGTGGTCATCAGTCCCCTAGAACTTAGAACTACTTAAACCTAACTAACCTAAGGACATCACATACACCCATGCCCGAGGCAGGATTCGAACCTGCGACCGTAGCAACAGCGCGGCTCCGGACTGGAGCGCCTAGAACCGCACGTCCACCGCGGCCGGCCCCCAGAGATCATCCTGGACGAGCTGGCCGCTATACAACGGAACGGCAGCCACAGGAAATTATATATTGATTGTTAAAGAATGATGGTAGTTCCCTACGTTTGTCTAGATTTATGGACCAGCTGTGATTTTGCGGAAAGAAGGGGCCGAAGAGTTCGTGAGTTTGAGTCGGTAAGGCGACTGTCGTGTTACTGCGTGTGGGTCGAGACACGTTTACGTGTGCCATTATCGATACTTTGCTATGAGAATTTGGTATCGACTATCAAGACAGTTGGAGATTTTCCGTGAATTTTGCTGGAAAGATTTCGGAAGCTTGTAAAGGGTGGATTTAGATTTTTAAATGCAAGATTAGATGATGTAGTAAAGATGCCAGGGCGCGGTCAGTGGAACTGTTTGATGAATTTTAATGGAATGTAGCTTCTCGTAATTTTGTTTTGTACTTGACTTGTGGTCAAGCGATCTTTGAGCGACGGGCTTAGTGTAGCGCTGTTGGTACGCTGTGTTAGTTTGAAGACTGGTATCTGTGTATCATAGATACGACCGTAAATGAAACTTTTAATGTCAGCCATAGTATCTGACGAGGTATCGTTTTGTTACCTGTGATTGTTGCACACGCCAAAGGATTTGGGTGTTGCGTATTGTTGGAATTTTTTGGAATAAGCACACTCTAAGGTAGTTGAGTGTTAGCTGTCTGTATAGATTTGTGGAGGATAGTGTTACTACGAGGTAGTAACTTGTCGTATTTAATAATCGAGCGTCGTTCTCGAGTTTTTCTTGATTGTAGGATCAAGTACAGGAACAAACGGACCGAAAGTTAATTGTGATTACCAGCCTATTTAGCTCGTGCTCATTGCTAATGACGCAATTATCGAGGACCCCTTGCCCTAGTTGAACTACTTGAAAACGGAAAATCCAACTGCTACCACTATTCTAGTAGTAAGTGACGAGTGAAATTCAATTAGAATTGTAGTGGCTACGGAAGAAGCCAACACCTGAAGTGATTGAGTTTTGAAAACCTGATTTTAAGTTGAGTTTGAAAGTGGCGGTGGCAGTAGGTTTCCAGTTGTGTTTTTTTTTCTTTTTTTTCTCGTGCAGAGTAAGCATTACATTTGTGGTCATTCGCTCACATCAACGTCTCCTGATGTAAGGAGCTGATTCATTTTAAATAAACTCTCTTTAAAATTAAAAGCAAATCCCTATATTATCATTTTACCCACTACCCTAAATAAAGTGAAATCCAATTTTGAACCCTGAAAAAAAAATGACGGTTGAAGGTTTAGTGATCTGGCGTATAACAAGTAGAGCAAGCACGCTCTAGTCAGCGATATAACATAAATAAATGTATGACGAGCCTTTAAAAAGAAAGCAGAGAAGTATTTTATCAAAGCGTAACGACGCCAAATTTACTATTTACGTAATGCCTTGAAAGGTAACATTCGAGTTACAGTTAACAAATATAAACCAATACGCAAAGATTTACTTGCGAAATAATTCTGATTTAGTACAAAAGACTATATTAGCAGAGGTATCGCTAATCGGAGGATGTAAATAACTGTTGTTTCTTTCCATAGTAACCAACTTCCGCCCTCGGTAGCTGAGTGGTCAGCGTGACAGAATGTCAATCCCAAGGGCCCGGGTTCGATTCCCGGCTGGGTCGGAGATTCCCTCCGCTCAGGGACTGGATGTTACGCTGTTATAATCATCATCATCTAATCCCCATCGACGCGCAAGTCGCAGAAGTGGCGTCAAATCGAAAGACTTGCACCCGGCGAACGCACTACCCGACAGGAGGCCCTAGTCACACGAGATTTACATTTTTCAGTAACCAAACACCTCTGGCCTGAGACGACAACTGCTTTATAAAAATAATTAACTGCAGAAGTTTTTATACATTTTCGGATGCGCAAGTGTTCTAATTAAGAAATAGTAATAATTAACTAAATAATTTAGTATCAAGTACAACATCGTTATTATCTGAGAAACGAGTTAAGTTGCGTCAATATTACGTGATACAGTACGACTGTCCCGCATAATTTTCTTTAATAGTAATTTGTACGGTACTTACGTTTGTGGTGTGTTGATGAGCTCTAAAATTATTTATGAGCTTAACGCAAAAAGATCCGTGAGATCGTTATAATATCATAGTGTTGGAAATCTTATTTACCCATTCGATCAGGTATGAGAGTGCTAATTGCGTTCTGAATTGCTCATATAGTGTTTTCAAGAACCTGTTAACTTCTGAGAGGTTAGATTGAGATCTATTGCGCCTCTCCACGAATTATTAGCAATTTTTTGCATCTATATTTAATTTTTTTCTCCGTTTCCTCTTGTGCTGAGTCGGGATGATCCCTTTCTTATCAGGGCTAGATACATGGACACTCGTAGGCGACAATTCCGGCACAGTGCAATCTGCCTGATAAATGTGGTATTACTACAATACAAAGGCGGTACATTCTTAGCCAAGCCTTGAATATACTACGAAGATTTATTCATTTATTCGAGTCAGAACCATACACATAGGATTCTATAAATTTAAAATTTCATATAATAGAATATGAAGGAATTAATGGAATCGCCACAGAAAAAGTGGTCCACGAGACATAAATGCAAAAAGGAACTATCGTGTTAGGAAGTGCCAGAGTCCAAAGGGTGAATGAAGCTGGTCGATTTGTTTCTGTATCAATGCATACATTTCTGTTAGATGTCACGACTTACATTCTACATAAACGTAACGAGGAAAGCGGTTAACACAGTGTTAATAAGACTGCAATTTCTTATATTCCATATATTGATTACTGAATCTATCGTTATTAGTAGTATTATTCACGAACAGACCACTTAGAAACATGCTAAAACTTCAGTTTGATCTTTGTACAGAATTTATTCGGTTTACAATGCTGTTTCATGCCGACGCTATGCTGTTACTTTTGTTTCTCTCTCTCTCAGACTTTGTACTCTGTTTCTAAACATGACCTGTTCTAGCATAAGAGCTACCTGGGTGTTCGACCCCTCGAGGTCTTTTCGAGTTCCGTGTTCCGCTGGTAATCAAATACTTGTTTGGACAGTCTATTTTTGTCCACCGGTACAGTTTTCCAAGGATACCAGTTTCTTTTTCTCTTGGTCTCTGACATCCTCACCACATTCTGGTAGATTTCTTTGTTGTTCCAGCTTGCCTCAGTTAGGGTTTTACCCAAACTTTTCCACAGGATTCTTCAGGATTTCAATTTTCTGTAGCTTGTGGTTCATCGAGAGGCATTCACTGGCATTCAGGAATTCTATTTTGGTCACAAAATTACAGTGTCTGAGTTTGGCAACCCACGAGGTGCACTTTTTGTTGTAAACGTGTTTAGTCAGTCTATTTGCTCTCTCCATTTTTGAGATCCAATAGCCTACCGCAGCTTTTTCTAGTTCATTTTATTGTATGGTCCCATCGACGTGCTTGAATTTCTTTACTCTTGTAATCTGGCCTATCTCTGTTTCAAGGATTTTGGTTGATATTTGTCATGCATCTTGAATTTGGTCTTTTTTATCAAGATCCTCAGTCCCATGGTGATAGTTCCTAGGAGGTTGATCTGGATGGTCGCTTCCTCTGCGCTTTCCAAGAGTATCGCAAAGTCATCCACAAAGGCCAGGATGTTTTTAATTCCTTCCGATTTTTTCCCTAAGCAGATAGGGCTTAATATTTTATTTTTATTCTCATTTGCAAATTCTCACATTTTTTTCTAGAACACAGTTGAGTAGTAACGGTGGTAGTTGGTCACAATTTCTCACCCCTGTCTTGATTTCAAAAGCCGTGATAGTTCCCCCACGAACTTCACCTTGGAGGTTGTTGCTTTTAATGTGTGGTTCTGATCGTCAATTTTGGTCTGAACCCAGCCACAGTCTCTCTGTCCACAGGGTCCGCAGCCTTTTTGACGTCTATGAAAGACATCACAATTTTAGTGGAACCCAGCAGCCTCTGACCGATGGTTGACTTCAAATTAAGAATTTTCTGGCTGCAGTTAATTAAACATTTTAAATTGACACGTGAAGACTAACTTGGTATCTACAGGGCGACAATTATTGAACTATACGAAATGAAACGTAAATTAGTTACAAACTACGAGGTGCACACACTTTATTCAACGTGTAAACGTAACTATAGATATTCGAATTTAGGTTACGACATGTTTGGTATGCCTGCCATCATTGGCGATAATGTTGCGCAGACGAATAGCGAAATTCTGCGTGACCCACTGTCGATGACCCCCTGAACGGCTGTTTTCAGCTTAGCAATCGGTTTGGGTCATTGCTGAACACCTTGTCCGCCCCGGTAGCTGAGTGGTCAGCGTGACAGACTGTCAATCCTAAGGGCCCGGGTTCGATTCCTGGCTGGGTCGGAGATTTTCTCCGCTTAGGGACTGGGTGTTGTCCTAATCATCATCATTTCATCCCCATCGACGCGCAGGTCGCCGAAGTGGCGTCAAATCGAAAAACCTGCACCAGGCGAACGGTCTACCCGACGAGAGGCCCTAGCCACACGACATTTCCATTTTATACCTTGTCTTTGATACAGCTCGACGAAAAGGAATCACATGTGTTCAGACCCGGAGAATAAGGTGGCCAATCGAGGTCCATGCTAGTGGCCCCTGGATACACCAGAGTCAGAATGCGGTCCCCAGAGTGCTCCTCGAGGACATCAAACACTCTCCTGCTTCGATGGGGTCGAGATCCGTCTTGCATGAACCATATCTTGTCTAAATCGGTCGCACTTTGGATAATGGGGATGAAATCGTCTTTCAAAATCTCCACGTACCGTTCGGTAGTCACCGTGCCATCAAGGAATATTGCACCGATTATATATTGCACACCACACAGTCACCCGTTGAGGGTGAAGAGGCTTCTCGATAGCGAAATGCGGGCTCTCAGTCCCCCAAATGCGCTAATTTTACTCATTGGCGAACCCATCCAAATGAAAGTGAGCTTCGTCGCTAAACCAAACAACAATGCGCATACTAATTCTCATCATGCTCCGCTGCCAACAATGTAGTTTGAACGTCCTAAATCAAACGGTTCAGAAGTTATGTCGATTTTATTTCATATAGTTCAATAACTGTTACCCCTTGCGTTCCCCAACACACATGTACAATGATGCACTGGCTATTCTCAAGCACCGATGAGTTGCCTTGTTTTACCCTGAGAAGCCATTCAGATCAAATTTTAATTACTACAAAGTATACCGTAGTCAACGTCCAACATCGTCCTACCATTCACAACTGCACGTCAAACCTTCCCGTCGCGTGTAAACAGCGATACTGTTCGCTTGGTGGCAGCAGTTTGATTGTTACATGTCTATTTACGGATGCGGTACATCCCGTGGATCATACATACACAACACTATATGTTCCAACAAAAAGGCCCACAGTTTACCAAAAAAATGGTTCAAATGGCTCTGAGCACTATGGCACTTAACATCTATGGTCATCAGTCCCCTAGAACTTAGAACTACTTAAACCTAACTAACCTAAGGACAGCACACAACACCCAGCCATCACGAGGCAGAGAAAATCCCTGACCCCGCCGGGAATCGAACCCGGGAACCCGGGCTTGGGAAGCGAGAACGCTACCGCACGACCACGAGATGTGGGCCCCACAGTTTACCTTTAAATATTCTTAAAAGTAACAATCTGAATTCTATACCGAAGAATTTCAGCATATTGTGATACACCGCCCGCCCGAAAAATTCTGAGAATGATTTTATTCTCGGCGTACAAGCGACATCAGTGCACTGACTACAGTAGCAGTTTGAACTAATAAGTGTGAACAACAGAAGTGCATTCTACCAGTCGGCTGTGTCAGCGTTGTGTCACAAACTGCAATGGAGCACTATCTCTAAATGAAGTGTTCAAGACATTCTTCAGAGTATTTCGAAACAGAGAAAAGTGTTTGCAGTGTCTGACTTTCCTTTTCATGCCTTTTATGAAAGTACTAATAAACAGAAGATATTGGCCATTATTTCGATATATTTGCAATGTTAGTAATGTGGAAACTGAAAATAAAAATGTTTCCCTATAGTGACTCGGCTCCACGACACTCGGACTACTATTCTGCGCCAACCGCTGGCTGGAAACTATGCTGACGTAAATGGCTCATGACTCGTCCGCCCGCGACAAGAATGCTATTTTTTCTCAGCCCTTTGCTATCTGTAGCTCCCACTTCTCTCTTTCTCATTTCTGGCCAAGACTTGCATGTAATACAAATCTGGACGTAAACGAATAGGCACGGTCCTCTTAGTACCGCCACAAATGCTATTTTTTCTCAGCCCTTTGCTATCTGTAGCTCCCACTTCTGTCTTTCTCATTTCTGGCCAAGCCCTGCATGTAATACAAATCTGGACGTAAACGAATAGGCACGGTCCTCTTAGCACCGCCACAAATGATCACCGATCACAGACATGCAATCTCTGGTAGCATATGGAAGTTCTGTTACATGGTGACGTCTCCGTTATATAAATAGGCCAACTACATTCGAAATTACCACATGGCCTATTAGTACGACCTCACGATGGCGACAGAAAAAAATGGCTCTGAGTACTATGGGACTTAGCAGTTAAGTCCCATCAGTCCCCTAGAACTTAGAACTACTTAAACCTAACTAACCTACGGACATCACACACGTCCATGCCCGAGGCAGGATTCGAACCTGCGACCGTAGCGGTCGCGCAGTTCCAGACTGTAGTGCCTAGAACCGCTCGGCCACATTGGTCGGCGATGGGGACAGAGAAAGTCTTCCAAATTTTGATCATATTCGCACAGAAAAACTGACGCGGAGACAAAACCGAGAAAATGTTTATTCAGTAATGACGGACCGAGAAAATTACACTCCGAGAAATTCCCTTTAAGAATCTTTCACTCTGCAGCGCGATATGGCAGTTTAGAAACTTCCTCTTAGCTTAAAAATGTCTCTTGAGCCGTGACTCGAGCCAGAGACTTCGCAGTCCTCGTCTCATTACACTTCTCCCGGCTCCGACGTAAACTGATGTAATTTGGTGCAGATTAGAAGCTCACTTGACCATTCACATTTCTACTGCCGCTGCAGGTTCATTTGTCATCAAAAGAGGGCAAAGAAGACATATGAGTGTAATGTGAAAAACAGGAACGTCAGTTTCACACCCAGCGAGGTGGCGCAGTGGTTACCACACTAGACTCGCATTCGTGAGAATGGCGGTTCAAATTCCAGCAATACAATCCAGATTTAGGTTTTCTGTAATTTCCACAAATCGTTCCAGGTAAATGCCGGGCGGGTTCCTTTGAAAAGGGCACCGCCGATTTCTTCATCATCCTATTGTAATCCTAGCTGATGTCCCGCCTATATTGTAAAATGTCGTGTGACTAGGGCCTTCCGTGGGGTAGACGATTAGCAGGGTGCAAGTCTTTCGATTTGACGCCACTTCGGCGACTTGCGCGTCGATGAAGATGAAATGATGGTGATTAGGACAACACAACACCCAGTCCCTGAGCGGAGGAAATCTCCGACCCATCCGGGAATCGAACCCAGGCTCTTACAATTGACATTTTGTCGCGCTGACCACTCAGCTACCGGGGGCGGACCGCCTGTAATGACCGCGCTGTTGACTGGACGTTAAGGTCTAATCTCTGCCATGTTATCGAGCAGACTGGAAAACTGTCCGCTGCCGCTGTAAACAGATAAAATAATCTTTTTTGCGATTTATGATGTAATTGTGAAGAAGCAAATACAAAAATGTGAGTTATTTAATACTTCACTCCAGTTTTACTAAATCCAGATTCGCAGTGTCTACACAGATTCAGTAGGTCTGCCTATGGAAGGCTAAGTAAGCGTATTTCCTCGGGCTTTACCGTACTCCAAGTGGAGTGGTAGTGGTGAGCGTCGCTGGCTCGCGTCACCGTTTCAAAGCCAGTGACCACCAAATATTTGTTATGTAGTATTTATCATTTCTAGAAGGTTCTCGAAATTTATTATGGTTGTAATGCGCATTTTGGACTATAGGATGTCCGTATAAATAGCAACACTCTCTGTTCATGGAGGTAGTTGTGTTTTTACGTTGATGTTGATTATAAAAAATGGCTATGAGCACTATGGGACTTAACATCTGAGGTCACCAGTCCTCTAGAACTTAGAACTGCTTGAACCTAACTAACCTAAGGACATCATACACATCCATACCCGAGGCAGGATTCGAACCTGCGACCGTAGCGATCGCGCCGTTCCAGACTGAAGCGCCTAGAACCGCTCGGCTACACCGGCCGATGATGTTCATTACAAATGAGTTTTCAGTGGTAACTAGGGAAACTCCGCACGACACCTCCATCAGACTTAGTGATTAAATGGCCCAGTGGATAGCCCATAGCAATGTGAACACAGATCAAGCATGAAAACAAGAAGAAAGTGTACTGAATTTTGAAAAAGAAGCAAAATAGATACAGTGAGCGGTCCAAGCACAAGAGATGCAACGTCGAGCATGTTGCTAGAGCCGCCGCTTCGTGGTTGTGTGGTCACGGTGTCGATCTGCGGACCGGGAGATCCCTGTTCAAACTTCCTTCGTGCCTCTTTTTTCCCAAACTTATTAACTGTCCTTCCGGCCGTTGACGTGCCTCTTCTCCTTCTCTAGTCTTGGCAATTGTCGTACTAGACATAGCTTGTAGAATATGACATGGGGTAAGAATATATTACCGTCGCAAGTAAATGTGATGAAAAGTGAGAACAGGCGGGCTGCCGCATAGACCTCTTACACAAGTGAAAACAACAAATAAACAGGTGCGAACTATTTTACAACAAATGAATTCAAGATTCAATATTTCCAAAACGATGTGATACTTGGGTAGAACAAGCAGGAGGTGCGTACGTCTTTAGGTTCCTTCCCTACTCCTCGCTGTTGCAGACGGAAATTACACCACGGCACAGACACAACTTTGAATACAGCGAACAGACACGTCAATGACCGGTTGGATAGTTCATAGTTTTGTGGAAAAAAAAAAAACCATGAGGTACAAGGGAGATTTGAACCCAGACCTCCTCCTTCCCAATCCAACACCGTGCATACACAACCACGACGGCGTTACTGTTCAAATGCATTGGTTGTTGTATATGATGAACGGACCGTTTATTGTGTCTATTTTGCTTCATTTTCGCAGTTCAATACAGCTTTTCCTGTTTTCATGGTTCAAAAATGGCTCTGAGCACTATGGGACTTAACGTCTGAGGTCATCAGTCCCCTAGAACTTAGAACTACTTAAACCTAACTAACCTAAGGACATCACACACACCCAAGCCCGAGGCAGGAATCGAACCTGTGATCGTAGTGGTCGCGCGGTTCCAGACTCTAGCGCCTAGAACCGCTCGGCCACCCCGGCCGGCTTTCATGCTTGATCCGTATTCAGTTTTTGACGCGCCTATCACTGGGTCATCTTACCACCAAATTTGGAGGAAGGGGGGGGGGGAGGGGTGCGATGGGGGGTAGGTTCCCTTGTAAGTGTTGTACGTCGTTGGTGACCATGCTTTAGGATCTGGACTTCATATCTGATGCTCTTACCATGTGAGTTACCGACGCACGACTAGCGACAAGGTTCCGTCTTAAAGTTCTGGTCCGACACACAGTTTTAATCTCTCACGAATTTAGAATACCCCTGTGCTTGAAATAATCCGACGGTCACTTACCTTAATTCAGATGCAAATTAAGTCTCATTTATAGCTTGCAGTTTTTTTAAGAACCTTGTACGAGCGGGTATATTCTTTAATCACGGAACTAATGGCATATGCCGCGAACAGTGCTGACACACGTAGGGAATGTGTGAGAATGCGGACAGACATAAGAATTCCCGCCTCTTTGGTTGTCGGTATTGTCTCGTGTGTAGACACAAACATACATGCCAACTGTTTGTTTTTCCTCGCTTCCTATTAGGCAGTGGACACAATAACAGCCGGCTTTGTGTGTTGTCAGCCATTACAGACGGCGTTGCCTGTGAAGGCATTACTAACTCCAAGAGACATAAACCAGGCTCAGACAGCAGTTAATAAACTTCATTGCTTTATTCAAGTTCTTGAATATGCACGTCACATTCATTGCGTTAAGATGGGGTTTGGTGTGTCGATGAAGCACCCGACCTAGTCAAAACAACATTTTGGTGTACATCGTACGGTCGGCTGCATTTTGTGATGTAGTTCTTGTTAAGACGCATTAACGCCTCCTGTTTGAAATAAATATTTGCAATAATTTCTTAACTCACTCAGCTCTGTTGGAAACACATTAAAAATTGAAACTTTCCAAGGTGATAATGGTATATATTGAATTTTCGTATCTCGAGGAGGCCACAAAAGTTTGGTGAAAAGCGCTCTATGATACAGAATTTTTATATGAGCCTCGGAAAAGGAGAATAGCTCCACGACAGTGTGTGAAGTGCGCTATAATTCTCAACATTGAGAAGATTTACATTCGTGACTGCTTCGATGCAAGCACATCATTACTCACTATATACAAAGCTCCCACTTGTTAACAGTGCCACAGAATCAATTGCGTGTGAAACTATACAAACAAATACACTTCAAATAAAATGCTCTGATTGTCGGCCTATAACTTTGTTGTGTGACGCAGCGACCTCCGCTTGCAGGGTAATAACTTCATACCTGTCTTCGGAAATTAAACCAGATGAATAAAAATTGAACCTGAAAACTCCGCGGAACACGGCAGTAAGCAGTCGAGAGATTAATGAAACAGATAAACACTTCTTCTGCATATTGTCTTTAAAATATTTTTCAAAAACTATGATGAATGGAGCTGAAGAAACTACAGACAGTTGATCTACAGAAAATCAATGAAGGGTTCCGAAAACGTAGGTCCTGCTCAGACAAAATATTTAAATCTATAATACAACTACAGATTTCTAAAGACTCTTCTCGAATTCTTATGGGCTACCTGAAGACAAGCTGCTCTCTTCATAGAGAGAAGTTTGCGCTAAATATAAGTTGGTTACTACAGGCTGTTTCAAAAATGACCGGTATATTTGAAACGACAATAAAAACTAAACGAGCAGCGATAGAAATACACCGTTTGTTGCAATATGCTTGAGACAACAGTACATTTTCAGGCGGACAAACTTTCGAAATTACAGTAGTTACAATTTTCAACAACAGATGGCGCTGCAAGTGATGTGAAAGATATAGAAGACAACGCAGTCTGTGGGTGCGCCATTCTGTACGTCGTCTTTCTGCTGTAAGCGTGTGCTGTTCACAACGTGCAAGTGTGCTGTAGACAACATGGTTTATTCCTTAGAACAGAGGATTTTTCTGGTGTTGGAATTCCACCGCCTAGAACACAGTGTTGTTGCAACAAGAAGAAGTTTTCAACGGAGGTTTAATGTAACCAAAGGACCGAAAAGCGATACAATAAAGAATCTGTTTGAAAAATTTCAACGGACTGGGAACGTGACGGATGAACGTGCTGGAAAGGTAGGGCGACCGCGTACGGCAACCACAGAGGGCAACGCGCAGCTAGTGCAACAGGTGATCCAACAGCGGCCTCGGGTTTCCGTTCACCGTGTTGCAGCTGCGGTCCAAATGACGCCAACGTCCACGTATCGTCTCATGCGCCAGAGTTTACACCTCTATCCATACAAAATCCAAACGCGGCAACCCCTCAGCGCCGCTACCATTGCTGCACGAGAGACATTCGCTAACGATATAGTGCACAGGATTGATGACGGCGATATGCATGTGGGCAGCATTTGGTTTACTGACGAAGCTTATTTTTACCTCGACGGCTTCGTCAATAAACAGAACTGGCGCATATGGGGAACCGAAAAGCCCCATGTTGCAGTCCCATCGTCCCTGCATCCTCAAAAAGTACTGGTCTGGGCCGCCATTTCTTCCAAAGGAATCATTGGCCCATTTTTCAGATCCGAAACGATTACTGCATCACGCTATCTGGACATTCTTCGTGAATTTGTGGCGGTACAAACTGCCTTAGACGACACTGCGAACACCTCGTGGTTTATGCAAGATGGTGCCCGGCCACATCGCACGGCCGACGTCTTTAATTTCCTGAATGAATATTTCGATGATCGTGTGATTGCTTTGGGCTATCCGAAATATAGAGGAGGCGGCGTGGATTGGCCTCCCTATTAGCCAGACATGAACCCCTGTGACTTCTTTCTGTGGGCACACTTGAAAGACCAGGTGTACCGCCAGAATCCAGAAACAATTGAACAGCTGAAGCAGTACATCTCATCTGCATGTGAAGCCATTCCGCCAGACACGTTGTCAAAGGTTTCGGGTAATTTCGTTCAGAGACTACGCCATTTTATTGCTACGCATGGTGGATATGTGGAAAATATCGTACTATAGAGTTTCCCAGACCGCAGCGCCATCTGTTGTTGAAAATTGTAACTACTGTAATTTCGAAAGTTTGTCTGCCTGAAAATGTACTGTTGTCCGAAGCATATTGCAACAAACGGTGTATTTCTATCGCTGCTCGTTTAGTTTTTATTGCCGTTTCAAATATACCGGTCATTTTTGAAACACCCTGTAGAAACACTTACACAGTTTAAAACGTAAAGTCTGTGATTGAAATCTCAGAATCCTTAAAAAACATACGTACAGGAGACAGGCAAGATGCCTACTGTCCTACTGTCCTATAACAGTGTTAGCGAATGTTCTGGCAAGGGAAACTCCCCATCGCTCCCCCTCAGATTTAGTGGTAAGGGGGTCCAGTGGACACCCCGTCAAAAACTGATACAGATCAGGCATGAAAACAGGGAGAAGGTGTAATGGACCGTAAAAAAAAAGTGAACGTTTTCACAACAAGAAGTGCATTAAAGAGCAATTACAATCACTAACGGCATCGTGGGTAAGTGGTTATGGTAACAGACTGCCTTGTGGGCGATCTGTGTTCAAAACTCAATAGTGCCTTTTTTTTCCACGACATTATGAACTATCCGTTCGGTCATTGAAATGTTTGTTCTCTCTCTCTCAGCAGTTGTCATACTATACACTGGATGTAGACAACGGGTCACTTGGTAAGAATGCATTACCGTCGCAATTAAACGTAATGAATTGTGAGAGCAGGCGAGTTACCAAATAGATGTCTCACAGAAATGAAAACAACAAATAAACGGGGCTGGCCGCAGTGAGCGAGCGGTTCTAGGTGCTTCAGTCTGGAACCGCGCGACCGCTACGGTCGCGGGTTTGAATCCTGCCTCGGGCATGGATGTGTGTGATGTCGTTAGTTTAGTTAGGTTTAAGTAGTTCTAAGTTCTAGGGGACTGATGACCTCCGATGTTAAGTCCCATAGTGCTCAGAGCCATTTGAACCATTTGAACAAATAAACGGATGAAGTCAAGACTTCCAAACCGGAACGCAACTTAAGAAGCGTTAAAAACATCTGTTTTGACCGAGCACAGAGAAACTGTGTGATTTTGAAACTGTTGCGTTCATTTATTGCAGCTTACTTGACAAACTATTATGTTTTCATCGTTTTTTTGGGAGTGATCACATTCGCATTCATACGAACACGTATATCGGGCAAGGAGGTATATCTCACTCATTTACCAGTTGTACAAACTAGGTGCGTCGACAAGAGTTTTCTATCACATGACGCACGTACCGTCACACAGCAGACGTGTTTTCCAGTGGAGGATGCGGTTGACTTGTCGCCTTGTCATCAAACGTTTGCGGTCCCCATTCGAAAGCGACTTCCTTCCGGCTGCTATCAGTGTTTCTATTTTCCTTTTTTTTCATAGTCCATTAGACCTTCTTCCGTTTTCATGCTTGATCTGTGTTAGTTTATGACGGGCTATCCACTGTGCCCTGTTGCCACCTTACCACTAAATCTGAGGGCGGGGGGGGGGGGGGGGGTGCGATGGGGAGTTTCAGTTGTGAGAATGTAGAATGAACTATAAAAGTAATATCAAATACCACGAATAAAATTGGCAATAAAATGTAGCTGTAAACTGCACCGCCTTGGCAATGTGAATGGTTATAAATACTTTCTATAAATATCACAGATGCAAAGATGAAAAAAGACAGCAAGTAGGGAAGGTGTACGATAAAACTAAGTTTCTTATTACCATAAAAATGCAACAAAACTTTTTGTCACACAAACAGTTAACGTCTACAGGGCCACATATTTAGGCATAGACCAAATAATCGAAGAAAACGGTTCAGAAAACCTTCCATACGTGAAAGGATCCATAAAGCAGAATATATGGAATAATCAAGAATGCAAACTGTCAGCCAGAAGCAGAAAAACAATATATTACGAAATAGTAATAAACCAGAATGACTCTGTGAAAGTGAATGCTTAACACTCAGTTATAAATTAGACGAATTAGACTTATGAAACAAGTTTAGCAGAATGAACCTGGATGCTAAAAGAAATTATGTATTTTATCAGCACATAGAGGAAAAACAACAGAAACAGAAATATTATCGATGTTCGGGCATTTATACAGAATGAATGACAATTGGCTAAACATATATATCTTTAACCACTTCAAGGAAAGAAAAAGCAAACGCCAAGGTTTGGAAAGAACTGGAAATATATGATGTAAAATGAGGACCGGCAACAAGCTCCATAAGAAATACGGTAAGAAAACAAGAGGGATGTAGCCTGAAGGTAGAAAAACAATTAATATTCTAAGAAAAAAAGAAATGGTAAACAACTGACTGTGCATCCTTTTCGAAGGCTGTAGGAAAAAATGAAGAGGAAAGAAAAAAATCCGTTAGTAAATTAACTTGTCAGTTAACTCAGCAATTATTAAGGACAGACACACAAAAAGTAACTGCACATTTAAAATCGAATACAGTGCATTATGCGAGGCCCGAACCCAAGTATTCGAAACCACAATGTCTGGAGAAAAAAAAAAAAATGCTTCACAAACTCGCAGCGCTGTGTCTAGAGATGTATTTATCTTTAGTCATACATGAAACCGTCAGAAAGGCCAGATCAAATGACAGAACAGAGATTAATTAATATTCAAGGAATTACAGAGACTACAGGGCAGCTGAGACGTTTATGTAACGTTACATGGAAATAGCGTAGTAGTGTTGTGTACCTGGCCGAGCGATAGTAGCTTGCGCGAAGGATTACATCACGTGCAGAAGCTGCTCAAAGCGCCTCCTTGTCGACTAACGAGAATTCTTGTGGTATACCCAAAATCCATGTAATCTCGTTTCCAGATGTAGACGTGTTCAACAAAAATTAAGCATGCTAATATTTTCTCTTGTACGATGAAAACGAAAAGTCTGAAACTGTTTGAAATGCGAATCATTTTATAGGTCTCCAGATTACGTGGGAAAGGAAATTAGCAAATGGAGACTTGTGATACAAAACAGAGGACTCATTAGTTTTGTGAAAAGAATCATGGTCAGTAGATATGATCTATGGGTTGACGCTCGTTGGAGTTTGAGAATCGGTTTGTGTAGCAAGACGGCGAACAAAACTAAAATGAGGACTGCAGATCTTGTACAAGTGAAGAACATTGATTGGTCGAAACCGAGAATTAAATGGAAGTAGGGCCGGCTGGAGTGGCCGTGCGGTTCTAGGCGCTACAGTCTGGAGCCGAGCGACCGCTACGGTCGCAGGTTCGAATCCTGCCTCGGGCATGGATGTGTGTGATGTCCATAGGTTAGTTAGGTTTAATTAGTTCTACGTTCTAGGCCACTGATGACCTCAGAAGTTAAGTCCCATAGTGCTCAGAGCCATTTGAACCATTTTTTAAATGGAAGTAGACGAAAGACTGTTTAGTTGTTTGCTTAGCGGAAAAGTTAAAAACAACAGCACATGTTATGTGGAATACCTGCTCAAGATTCTTGGATGGTACAACGTTAACTGTAGGAATAATGTTCATTGTAATTTTCTGACGTCACTTGTTCAAGAAATGTACGATACGCAGAGGTAAACAACTAATAAAATACGCAACATTTAGAGACAAATCGGCGCTTGAGGCAACCAGGGAACAAAACTGAGCGAGGTGTCGCAGTGGTTAGCACACTTGACTCGCATTCGGGAAGACGACGGTTCAAACTCGCGTCCGGCCATCCTGGTTTAGGTCTTCCGTAATTTCCCTAAATCGCTTCAGGCAAAAGCCGGGATGGTTCCTTTGAAAGGGCACGGCCGATTTTCTTCCCCATCCTTCCCTAACCCGATGGGACCGATGAACTCGCTGTTTTGTCCCCTTCCCTGAAGCAACCAACCAACCATGGAGCAAACATCAACGTGAAGAAAAGAAAAATAATAAACATTTAAACTGCTTGTATTTCGAGGCATTTTCGAAGAGTGAAACTTCTGGTTTGATCAGAAATAAAAAACGACTCTTATTGAAAAAATTATGGTGTAACTGTTGGAGTGTCACTTCCGCATTGTTTAAAGGAAATTACTCAAAAAAATGGTTCAAATAGCTCTGAGCACTATGGGACTCAACTGCCGAGGTCATTAGTCCCCTAGAACTTAGAACTAGTTAAACCTAACTAACCTAAGGACATCACAAACATCATTGCCCGAGGCAGGATTCGAACCTGCGACCGTAGCGGTCTTGCGGTTCCAGACTGCAGCGCCTTTAACCGCACGGCCACTTCGGCCGGCCGGAAATTACTCAACACAGCAACTTCTTGAAACTATACGAGTATTTAACATAAAATGGTATACTTTCCCACCTACTGCTCTATTTCAAGATAACTCAAACTGCAAGAAACTGATGCGTTAAAAAAGAGCGAGACATTAAAATCTAATCCTTCAATACCGAAAGCATTTGTTATTTAATTCATTTATCCCGCAGCCAAACAGCACTGTTCGATACGTTCTTTGTGATTAGGCTGTTTTGCGACTTCCTGGTAGATTAGAACTGTGTGCCGGATCTTGACTCGAACCAGAAACCTTTCCCCCCTAGGGCAATGCTCTTACCGTCTGAGTCATCTGCCCTAGCAACTTTACTTTCGCCAGTACGTCTCTCCTGCCTTCCAGTCGCTCTCGTGCGTACCTTACTGTACTAGCAGTCTTCGAAGCAAAGAGTACTTACGGGCGACCTGTTCAAATGTATCTGTCTGGCACAAGAACTGCGAAAAGTCGTGTGCTTCGGGGCAAAGATGCAACCATAATTTTTTTTTTTTTTGATGTCGGTGGCACCAGAAAGAAAGAAGATCATGAAACTCGCTAGTAGCACCAACGACGTCGCCGCGCTTACTATTTTCCAATCAGCAAGCGAATTTCCATCGATAATGTCAAATGCCCTCACTTCACGAGACATTGAAGGGGGGGGGTTCATGATATAACCCAGAATATCGATGAACATGCTCTATACACGTTGATCATGCATTTTAACGCTACTATTTCTCTCCCTCTTGCTGTCCACTTACTGGTTATGAAAATTCCTTCCGCCACCAGTAATCGATTGGCTATCTCTGGGCTACGTAGACGGATGTAGTTTGGTGCGATGGATGGCATGAAACAGCACTCTATAACTACACGTGATTATAGACTCGTGGCTAGGGGTAGCGTCTTTGATCAATAATCAGAACCTCGTCGGTCCCGGGTTCGAAACCCGCCAACGAAAAATACAGTAATGGCGGCCGAAGACTTTCGGCGTAAGAAGCCACTTTCATTCTGCCAACTACCTTTTCATAGAAGGCGGAGGAACGGACAGGGGTTCAGGGCGCTGTCTATCTCTCTCTTGTCCTTGGGTTGTGAAACTGCCCTATACGCGGAGGAATCAGCAGTGGTCAATGGCGTGAGGATGCAGAAGCCAATGGAAGCCATTTGCATTAAAGACACATAATGTGTATCCACAGTACATGCTGTCTGTAACTGAAAAGTGTCATGATGATCTCTCCATTCGCAAAAGATTCCGGAATAGTCCCCCATTCGGATCTCTGGGAGGGGACTGCCAAGGGGGACGTGACCATGAGAAAAAGATTCAATAGCCGGCGAAAGGGTAACTTTCTACGACTCGGGGTGTGGAATGCCAGAAGCTTGAAGGTGGAGGGAAGCTAGAAAATCTGAAAAGGGTAACTCAGAGGGTCAATCTAGCTATAGTAGGGGTCAGTGAAGTGAAATGGAAAGAATACACGGATTTCTGGTCAGACGAGTGTAGGCTAATATCAACAGCAGTAGAAAACGTTATAACGAAAGTAGAATTCGTTATGAATAGGAAGGTAGAACAGAGAGTGTGTTACTGCGAACAATTCAGTGATAGGGTTGTTCTCATCAGAATCGACAGCAAACCAATACCGACAACGACAGTTCAGGTATACATACCGACGTCGTAAGCTGAAGATGAAGAGATAGAGGAAGTGTGTATGACGATATTGAAAAGGTAATACAGTTCGTCAAGGGAGACGAAAATCTAATAGTCATGAGGGACTGGAATGCAGTTGTAGGAGAAGGAATAAAAGAAAAGGTCACATGAGAATATTGGCCTGGGACAAGAAATGAGAGAGGTGGAAGATTCATCAAGTTATGTCATAAATTTCTGCTAGTAATAGCGAATACTCTGTTCAAGAATCACAGGAGGAGGAGGTACACTTGGAAAAGGCTGGATGATACGGGAAGATTTCAGTTAGATTACATCATGTTCAGACAGAGATTCCGAAATCACATACTAAATCGTAAGTGTACCCAAGAGCAGATATGAACTCAAATCACAATGTAGTAGTGATGAAGAGTGGGCTGCAGTTTAAGAGATTACTCAGGAAGACTCAATAGGCAAACAAGTAGGGTACAGAAATACTATGGAATGACGAGATACGCTTGAAGTTCTCTAAGGGTATAGATGTGGTAATAAGGAATAGCTCAGTGGGCAGTACAGTTGAAGAGGAATGGATATCTGTAAAAAGTGCAGTCACAGAAATTGGAAAGAAAAACATAGATACAAAGAAGGCAACTGCGAAGAAACCATGAGTAACAGAAGAAATAGGTCAGTTGATCGATGAAAACAGGAAATAAAAAATTTTCAGAGAAATCCAGCAATACAGAGAAACAAGTCACTGAGGAATCAAACAAATAGGAAGTGCAGGGAAGCTATGCTGAAATGCCTCCATGAAAAATGTGAAGAAATCGAGAAAGAAATAGGCGTTGGAAGGACTGACTCTTCATACAGGAAAGTCATAATTACCTTCGGTGAAATTAAAAGCAGGGGTGGTAACATTATCAGTGCAACGGCAATTCCACTGTTAAATGCAGAAGAGAGAGCGAACAGGCGGAAAGAGTAAACTGAAGGCCTCCATGAAGGGCAAGATTTGTCTGATGTGATAGAAGAAGAAACAGGAGTCGATTTAGAAGAGATAGGGGATCCAGTACTAGGACCAAAATTTAAAAGAGCTTTGGAGGACTTAAAATCAAATGGTTCAAATGGCTCTGAGCACTATGGGACTGAGGTCATCAGTCCCCTAGAACTTAGAACTACTTGAACCTAACTAACCTAAGGACATCACAAACATCCATGCCCGAGGCAGAATTCGAAACTGCGACCGTAGCGGTCGCGCAGTTCCAGACTGAAGCGCCTAGAACCGCTTGGCCACTCCGGCCGGCACTTAAGATCAAATGAGGCAGAAGGTATAGATAACATTCCATTAGAATTTCCAAAATCATTGGAGGAAGTTGCAAAAAAACGGCTACTGGCGTTGGTTTATAGAATGTATGAGTCTGGCGACGTGCCATCTGACTTCCAGAAAAATTTCATCCACACAATTTCGAAAACTGCAAGAGCTGAAAAGTGTGAGAATTATCGCACAGTAAGCTAACAGCTCATACATCCAAGTTGGTCAAAGGAATAATATACAAAAGAATCGAAAAGAAAATTGTGGAGGTATTAGATGACGATCAGCCTGGCTTTAGGAAAGGTAAAGGCACCAGAGAGGCAATTCTGACGTAGAAGCTGATAATAGAAGTAAGACTAAAGAAAAATCAAGACAAGTTCATAGGATTTGTCGACCTGGAAAAAGCGTTCGACAATGCGTAATGGTGCAAGATGTTCGATATTCTGAGAAAAACAGGGTTGTTCTATAGGGAGAGACGTGTAGTATACAATATGTACAAGATCCAAGAAGGAATAATAAGAGTGGACAACCAAGAACAAACTGCTCGAATTAAAATGGGTGTAAGACAGGGATGTGGTCTTTCGTCCCTACTGTTCAATCTGCACATCGAAGAAGCAATGATGGGAATGAAAGAAAGGATCAGTAGGATTAAAATTCAAGGTGAAAGGATATCAATGATAAGATTCGCTGATGACATTGCTATCATTAGTGAGAGTGAAGAAGAATTACATGCTCTGCTACATGGAATAAACAGAGTACAGGATATGGAATGAGAGCGCTTCGAAGAACGAAAGTGATAAGAAGTAGCAGAAATGAGAACAGCGAGAAATTTAACATCAAGATTGATGGTCGCGAAGTAGATGAAGTTAAGGAATTCTACTATCAAGGCAGCAAAGTAACCAATAACGGACGGAGCAAAGAGGACATCAAAAGCAGACTAGCAATGGTAAAAAGGGCATTCCTGGCCAAGAGAAGTCTACTAGTATCAAACATAGGCCTTAATTTGAGGAAAAAATTTTTTTGAGAATGCACGTTCGGAGCAAAGTATTGTATGGTAGTGAAACATGAACTGTGGGAAAACCGGAACAGAAGAGAATCGAAGCATTTGAGATGTGGTGCTACAGACGGATGCTGAAAATTAGATGGACAGAGAAGGTAAGGAATGGGGAGGTTCTGCGCAGAATCGGAGAGGAAAGGAATGTGTGGAAAACACTGACAAGGAGAAGGGACAGAATGGTAGCACATCTGTTATGACATGAGGGAATGACTCCAGTGGAACTAGAGGGAGCTGTAGAGGGCAAAAAATGTAGAGGAAGACAGAGACTGGACTACATCCAGCCAATAATTAGGACACAGTTTGTAAGTGCTACTCTGAGATGAAGAGATTTGCACAGGAGAGAAATTCGTCGGGCCGCATCAAACCAGTCAGAGGACTGATGACTTAAAAAAAAATCTACCTGAGATGTCAGAGTACCATTATTGAACCCAGTTTTCGATAGCAAGCAAATGATTATCACATGTACACATAGTCGGTACATTACTTGCGGTGTACCACCGACTGAAGATCAGGAAGTGTGTTATCCGTCATAAACAGGAAGTCGTATGCGCAATGAACTAAGCTGCAAACAGGGACGCAGCTGCCCACACATCCCCCGACGGAAGAAGCATCAGGGAACTTCCTCAAAAGGCGGTGGTATATGTCATATTATTATTAACCGCTTCCTTCGAGTACTGTCTATTTCTGAACAACGAAATTTTGCAATTCTTGCTCTTGCCAAATCTGGTGTGTACGTATCTGCTTCAAGGACATCGTCAGAAAATCCGATTGTCAACTCTTGGCAAAGATTCCAGAGAGTAGTGAGAGCACTTTCAAATCTCTCACATTGCAACCATTTGTATCACGAAGAATATCGCGTCTGTATTCAGTTCCTTGCCATGTTCTTCCTAACTCGTTTATCAGTGTTGCAACTGCGTCAATGATATGACGTATTAACATATCGATATCGTCCTGTTTGATCACACACTCGCGATCTTCACGAATCCCCAGCAGAAGAAATCTAGGGGAATAATGCCGGCGGAACGTGGTGGGTAGGCAATGCGTCCTTCGCGCCATATTCAGTGTTTTTGAAATCTCGTATACACGAACTCCCGATTAGCCCTTGACCAATGCGGTGGAGCTCCATCTTGTTGAAAGATGACATTGGGTTACAAGTTTTGTGTCTGAGAATGTACAAACTGCTCCAACATGTCCAGATACACTGACCCATTCCCTGAGTTTTCTGCAAAGAAGATCGATCCAATAGTCATCTCGTGCATTAGCTCGCACCATACGTTCAATTTAGGGCTATCACGAACAGTTTCAGTGATAGCTTGCGGATGTTGGGGAGCCCAAATCCAGACATTATGCCCGATACATGAAAGACTGCCTCATCTAAGAATAAATGTCTTTACAGGAAGCCAATACACTGCAGCAATATCCGTAGCAAACTGTTGCCAGGAAGGTTTGTCCTTCGGCATAGGATGTTGCGGAATTTGCACTCTGTAAGCATGCAAACTAAAGCGGTGTTGTACTACGCGATGCAGTGTTGCTCGGCGTACATTAAGTTGCATAGATGCCTGCAGAATTGAGTTACGTGGGCTTCTGAGAAGCGCTTGTCTGATGTCCTGGAATGTCTCTCCAAAACACTACGACGTGTACAGACAGAATCTTTCACAACATTGCCACAAACTTACGATACCATTCCGTAATTGTTTTCACATCAGATGAATCACATTCAACTACCTATGATAATTTTTTTTTGCACAGTAATCGGCGATTTTGTTTCTGCAAACCACACTATTGCTTGCGGGTGTAGCTGTGGAGTCGCCATTTCCACTTCAGACTATCATGCTGCACTCTGGCGACAATAGTTGGCACGTTTGACGCTGGAATGTAGAGTCTAGATTAGATTAGTACTTGTTCCATAGATCATGAATACGACACTTCGTAATGATGTGGAACGTGTCAGGTTAATAAAAGGAGTCTATACAAGATATTACATTACACAAAATATGCCATTAAGAAATTCTTTTAATTTCCTTTTAAATGCTATATGGCTATCTGTCAGACTTTTGATGCTATTAGGTAAGTGACCAAAGACTTTTGTGGTAGCATAATTTACCCCATTCTGAGCCAAAATTAGATTTTACCTTGAATAGTGAAGATCCTCCTTTCTCCTAGTGTTGTAGCCATGCACACAGCTATTACTTTAGAACTCGTTCAGATTGTTAATAACAAATTTCATAAGTGAATATATATATTGTGAGGCTACTGTGAAGATCTCTAGCTCTTTAAATAAGTGTCTGCAGAATGATCTTGGATGAGCTCCAGCAATTATTCTGATTACACGCTTTTGTGCAACGAACACTCTTTTACTCAATGATGAGTTACCCCAGAATATGATGCCATACGAAAGCAGAGAATGAAAATAGGCGTGGTAAGCTAATTTACCGAGATGTATATCGCCAAAATTTGCAATGACCCTAATAGCATAAGTAGCTGAACTCAGACGTTTCAGCAGATCTTCAGTGTGTGTTTTTTTTTCAGTTGAACCCCTCATCAATGCATACACCTAGAAATTTTGAATGTTCTACCTTAGCTACCGATTTCTGATCGAAGTGTATATTTATTAATGGTGTCATTCCATGGAACTGTATATACTGTGTTTTGTCAAAGTTTAATGAGAGCCCATTTGCAGAGAACCACTTAATGATTCTCTGAAAAACATCGTTTACAATTTCACTAGTTAATTCTTGACTGTTGGGTGTGATAGCTATACTTGTATCATCGGCAAAAAGTACCAGCTTTGCATCTTCGTGAATGTAGAATGGCAAGTCATTAATGTATATTAAGAACAGCAGAGGACCCAAGACCGAACCTTGCGGTACCCCATTCTTAATTGTTCCCCAGTGTGAGAAATCACCAATTTTTTTGCATATTATGTGAACTGCTTATTTCAACTTTCTGCACTCTTCCAGTTAGGTATGATTTAAACCATTTGAGTGCTGTCCCATTCATACCACAGTAATTGAGCTTATATAGGAGTATTCCATGATTTACACAATCAAAAGCCTTTGAGAGATCACAAAAAATCCCAACGGGTAATTTCCGGTTACTCGGAGCATTTAATATTTCATTAGTGAAAGTATATATACCATTTTCCGTTGAGAAACCTTTCTGCAAACCAAACTGACATTTTGTTAAAACTTTATTTTTACAAAGGTGTGAAGCTACTCTACAATACATTACTTTTTCAAGAATTTTGGATAAGGCAATCAGAAGAGAGATTGGGCGGTAGTAGTTGACATCAGACGTATCTATGAGATGATCTAACATACGGCGCAATTTCATTATTATATCTACTGCACTTTTCTTTTCCTGGATCTTTGAAATGTGGAGGGTTTCAAAGGGACGCCCTCTATTTTGTCTCACGTATTCAATTGGTTCCTTGGAGAACGGTTGTGTTCTTAGCAATGAGCTGTGTGAATTCAGGTAGTCTGTCCATCGCTCATTAGCATTCTTGGTTTTGGAGGATGTTGCCCAAAATATTACCGGCAAGAAATATTGCGGAGGTGTGCTTGTGGTTGACTAAAATTTTCAATAGCGCTTTAGGATCTGTTCTGCTGCTCTTTGCAAACACGGTTTAACAAAAATGTTGGAGAAGCTAATTATAAGCAGCGTGCTACGATATGAAAATTGCGTGTAAAATATCCACCCTGTATTTTCTCACGGATCAGCGAAGTTACTTGCCTTATTGTTTATCATGTGACAAAAACCTATCACTAAATTTTTTTTGCTCATGACTGTTCTGACGGGTTTTACGACGCACGCCATGCCTCTCCCGTGCTCACCTCTTCACTTCCGAGTAACACTTACAGTCCTCGATTATTTGTTAGAGATGTTTCGACCTCTGACTTCTACAGTTTTTGTGGTTTACGGGCGCCACGATGTTGCTGCCTGATGTTTTACGTGTCCTATCACCCACTTAATTTTCACCATTACCGAAAACTTCGTCGTGTTTCTAGATATCCCCATAGTCCATAATTCACTTCCGTTCAATGCTGTTCTCCAAACGTACATTCTCAGTTATTTCTTCCTCATATTAAGGGCATGTTTGAAACTAGTAGACTTATTTTATTGAGGAATACCCCTTTTTGGCTGAGCTAATCTGCATCTTACATCAGATTCGTACGTCATGCGTTATTCTGCTTCCAGGACAGGTCTCCATTTTTTATAGTAGGTATATCATTAATCACAATTCCATTATTCCTCATTACTTTCGTATTTCTGATTTTTTATTCTCTGTCAATATTCTGTTTATGTTCGTATAACAAAAAAGTCTCTCAAGATACTTGGCTCTTGAGAAACTTTTATTAGTTTGTGAATGAAACCGTATAGATCGCTTAGTAAATGTCTTTATCTGTAATACCGTTTCGGCTACTGCCATCATCAGATCAAAATTTAGAATTTTTAAAGCACGTTGACACCCCGTTAGGCATAGGTCCATTGATACTGGCACGGAACCTTGTTTTTTTCTCATGATGGCAGTAGTCGAAATGACGTAAAAGATAAAGACATATATTAAGCCAGCTAGATGGTTTTACTCACAGAATAATCAAAATGATTGCGGACTCATACAGGAAATTTATTCTCTTTATTAATAAAAAGCCTATTAACTTAACGCACTGCCATCCAGATTGCTTGACTGTACGCTTCTCTGATGTCCAACTCGACAAGATAGTTCTTTACTTAGGTGTTGAATACATCATTTATACGATTCTTTTTATCTAAACAGTGTGGAACAAGTCAGTTTACCGGAATCGTACATATGATTAGTTTTAAAATTCATGAACAGTCATTCTCAAAGAACTTCATTTTAAAACTTTTTTACTGGCTACCAGTTTTTAAATAAAAATTCATGTGTGGCAGAGATGCTCAGACCACGGCCCGAGGACCGCATGCGGCCCGCCATTAATTTGATGCCCATCCTCCCCTCACCGTTCGTTCTTGCAATTTTTCGTTTTTTTATACTCAGTTTCCATTCCCTTTCATAATGGCGAGAGTGGCTTTTCGAAGAACTTAATCCTTTTGAACCCAGTTCGGCTAGCGCTGGGGTTCTCAATTCGCAACAATGACATGTCGCACGGTACGATACTTTTGATCTTGCGGCACCTACGTAGTCACACTACGGGGTTTGTCACCCATGGTACTAGCAACGCTGTACACCCACGGTCCATGTAACGTAAGATCCATGAGAAATGATTTTAGGTTAGATTTAATATTTGCTTTGGTGTTTGTCAGAAATTTTGTGCTGATGAGCAAATGATCAAAAAATGTTGTTGATGAGTACTGAAATCCTCTATGAGTCTCTGATAGAGTTAACAATGGATACTAAAGCTTATTTTTTCTTCGAGCATAGTTAGTATGGATACTGCTATTCCTCTGAAATTGTGATGAGCTGTTTATGTCACTAGCGAATGTATAATTGTATTGTGAAGGAACAGTTAAAATGCCTAACTCATTAAAGACGTATGCACGAGATGGCTTTCGTGCAGTCAATACTTGGCTGTTTAATGATGAGTTACCCGAGAAAAGTATTTCATAACATGTTATTATGTGGAAATACGCAAAGTATGTTTAGAGATTGTTTCGTTTGTTTCCAAGACTAGCAAGACTAGAAGTTCAAAAGTAGCTGAGCTTAATCGTTTGAGCATCTTAATAATATACTTCTTCCATTTCAAAAGTAGCTGAGCTTAATCGTTTGAGCATCTTAATAATATACTTTTTCCATTTCAAGTTTTCATAAGCAGTGGGAAGTGTCAAAGAGACTCACCTTCGTGGTTACAATTCATCCGTTTCGAAACACGATCTGCCATCTCAAGTAAAGCTTCTCTCTGTGCCACTGTCTGCTTCGTCTGCAGACATTTCCTAGTAGACTGACCTTCAACTATCGGTTCTACACGCCCTACCAAAGACTAACTCTGCAAAAGCTGAAGTGTTGGCCGTTACACAAAGGCACATTTGGTCGGTTTTTCTTGGAGGAATGGTGAAAATACTGACACCATTGTCTTGCTTCAGTGAGCCATATTGAAAAATTTGGTATGAGAACACACCACATGGGAACGAAGTGTCCGCAGAAAGCATGATTCACTAAATGATAACTCTTTTGTAAATTCTGCTAGATCGCAAAAGTACGTTTTGTAACGTATTCAGCGTAGTTTTCCATTTCAAATTTCCCTGTCAGCATTGTCGTCTATGTAAGGTTAAGTAGTTGGTACTGTATTTAATAAATAACAAAATTTTATCTCACATCCTTTTGTTCTAATGAAATGTTGGATTTATACGTCGTTTCGCTTTAATACGAGGGGCGTTCAATATGTAACGCAACACTTTTTTTCTTAGACAATTTCGGTTGAAAAAACTGCGGAATTTGTTGTAGGAGAGCGTGGAATATTCCAGCTTCAGCCTCTACAGTTCCGTGAAGTCGGCGTTAACGGAGGAGGGTTCCAAGCAGGGAGTTGACAATGAGTTTCTTTTGGCGGGAAAGCAGAAGATCGCAGATATTCATAGGCGCTTGCAGAATACCTACGCCAACCTGGCAATGAACAAAAGTATAGTGAGTCGGGGCGAGGTGTCAACACCGCAACAAGGTAGCGCAAACCTGTGCAACTTACCGCGTGTGCCGGCCGCACACAGCTGTGACTCCAGCAGTGTTGGAACGTGCGGACACCCTCCTTCGAGGTGATCGACGGATCACAAACACCTCGCTGCTCTACTGGTCGTGCCTGTCGACAGTGCTTGCACACTCTACTAATGGGGGACTCAAGGGCGTGAGGTCGATGGATTCCTCGCCGCCTAACACAAGACCGTAAAGAGCAACGAAGGACCACCTGTGCGGAATTGCCTGTACGTCACAAGGCTAATCATTTCGAACCCGAAACAAAATGGTATGCCATGAGTGGCGCCACACCATCTCTCCGCCGAAGAAAAAGTTCAAATATGCACCCTCCATGGCGACGGCCCTCTGGAACTCTTGGGGCTATTCTGTTTTATGTCCTTCCTCATGGTGTAACTATCAACTCGGAAGTACACTGTGCTATCCTCAGGAAATTGAAGAAACGACTTCAGCGTCTTCGTCGCCACGGAAGTGCAACCGAACTTCTTCTCCGTAACAACCCACGGACTCACACAAGCTTGCGCACCAGAGAGCAACTCACGAAACGTCTTTGGAGTGTTCCTTCGCATCCACTCTACAGCTTTGATCTCGTTCCTTCCGACTTCCATGCGTCTGGCCGAATGTAGGATACATTCCAGAGGAAGCAGTACTTGGATGATGGGGAGGTTATTGATGCGGCAGGGCGTTTGCTCCGACATCGACCAGCAGAGTGGTACGATGCGGGCACGCAGTTATTCCCAATAAGGTGGTGTAAGATTGTGGCATCGAACGAAGTTTATGTGGGAAAACAGGTTTTTGCAGACAAAAGAGTGTGGAATAATATGGTGTATTGGAATCCTGACCAAAACCAACCTGTTTTCAGGGAAAAAAATGTGTTATGTCACTTATTGATCGCCATTCGTATTTGCGTTACTTATTACTTAACCAAAATTAATAAATGAGATATTACTTTCAAGATTTCGTTCACCTCTAATGACGAAAAATACTTACATCGTTTAAAGCTACTGTTTTCGATAGAAAACTTTGTTTTGAAAATATTTTTATAAAAACAATATAGAATGTGCCATCTATTAACAGTCTGTTAATGCACGACTGCTGTTGCATTTGTGTAGATTCTTTACGCACGGGCAGCCTATCCAGCGACTTCAGTCGTGCACGTTGATGTAAAGAACTTAGAAGGCGCCGTCTATTGACAGTCTTTGAGTAAGCGCTGTGTACTGCGCGAAAAATAACTGCCCAATAAAAGCTGCCTTCGCTACGACCATTAATAAAGCACAAAGTCAGAAGCTTCAAAGAATAGGATTATATTTTACCAGAATCTGTTTTTCGCATAGACGTGGGTTTTTGACGAGTTCGCACTTTCAGTGATATTTATGTTTGTGCTAAAGACACATACAGCCAAAAAGTAAACGTCGACAACATTATAACTGATAACATCAGTTTCGAAGAAGTTTTATAAAGTAAAAGAGTTTTAAAAACTAAAATTAATCTGACAAGGACATAATCTGCTTTTTTATGTCTTTCTTTTAAACATATAGTATGTAATGATACATCATTTTTTGCAGTGAGACTAATACATGTTATCGCTATTCAAAATATAATACCTTGTATTAATAAATACTAGCATTTACTTATTTATCCGTTACTATATCACCTTTCGGTGACTGATCACGATAGAGTGCGAATTATTTACACAGCTCAACTAGTAATATTGATTTAAAACTGTGTAATCATAGTACAGTGCCCTCCATCTCCAAATTTCATGCTCTTATTTGAAACAGAAACGCTTCAAATAAATATTACTAAATTTTATGCCTTCATTTTATTGAAGATAATAGCAGAATCAAATCCAGCTTCCCAATTTACTTTTTTGCGCAAGTAGTAAAACTGAAACTCGTAAACCTAGTTGATAATTCATTTGATGTTTAATATTTATCACAGGAGCTTCATATCAGCTATATGTATTCAACTAAATTTTGAGATCGATTCTATTATTCGGTTGGCCAAACGTCTACCTACGTTTATATTCAGATCCCCCATCTTACAATATGTACAACAAAAAATTTATAGCATTATACCCTGTTTACTAATTCATGTTCATCTGCCCCAATTGTTCGTATGACTTCTTCTTGTACAGAACCAAATACAGTCCTTTTTTTTTTTCAAAATTTAGGGAGCGACCGTTTTCAGAGAATGGCTTGAAAAACAATTAACAATTTCTTCCGTTAACTTTGTATCTAATCGAATTTACTACAATACTAGTATTTTCTGCAAAAAGTCCCAGTGTGCTTGATGAGTATAAGTGGAAATTTATTCATATTTATAAGGAAAGGGAGAGGAAAGGAATATGTGGAAAACACTGACAAGGAGAAGGGACAGGATGATAGGGCATCTGTTAAGGCATCAGGGACTGAATTCCATGGTACTAGAGAGAGCTGTAGAGGGCAAAAACTCTAGAAGAAGACAGAGATTGGAAAACATCCAGCAGATAATTGAGGACGTATGTTGCAAGTGCTACTTTGCGATGAAAAGGTTGGCACAGGAGAGAAATTCGTGGCGGGCCGCAACAAACCAGTCAGAAGACTGATGACCAAAAAAAGGAACGGGAATGAACCATGTGAAATTCCCTTCGTGATTTCTTCTCACTCACTAAAATTTTTTCTCCTTCCAACACTGAATTATAAAACGAAAATCGTACATTCTGTTTGTTAAGTATAATTCCAACAAGTTGTCTGTAAAGTCATCAATACCATAAAACTAACTTTTTTAACGACAGAACTATGATCAACAAAGCAAACACCTCCAAAATATAGCAAAATATACCAACTGGCGTTTTTTATTCTTTAAGGCTTGTAATATTTGGCGTTTGAATGTATAAAACACAATCTCAATCTAGCAATCCTTCTGGGATCCTAACTGTGATATTCGAAGTAAATTGTTTCTATTTAAATGAGAAGTTACTCTTGAATATTTTACTTTTTCCAAAACGTTTTGGAAAAAGATATCAGCGAAGAAAATGTACGATAAGCATTTAAGTATTCTGTTGTCACCTTGCTTGTAAAGAGGTTTAAGTATGGAATATTTCTTTTTCTGGAAAAAAAATCCCTGTGCCAGTGATACATTTCATATATCACTAAGGATATTAGTTACTAAGTTAGAAAAAGTCTTCAGAGTTCTGTTTAAACTACCATCAACACCAAATGAGCTTTTGTTTTTGATAACTTCTATAATTGTATAAATTTTATTGAAGGATGTCAGTGTTACTCTGAGTTGCTTTTAGTTTTGTAGAATGTAATTTTTAATATATGCTATTATTTCTTCTACAGAATCGTTTACTGCTATTTTTGCTGCTCGATTTATAAAGTGACGGTTAAAAAACACTCAAAACTAGAGAAGTAAGAACCATAACATTGTCATTCAGTTTAATTTCGATAGTATCTTGTGCACTGACTGGTTGTTTTGTTCCCCATTTCACAGTATCCAATACAGTTCTAATATTGTGATCTACATTATTAATTTCTATCATGATGTGCAATTTCTTGACATTTTAAATATTTTCTTAAATTATTATAATGTTTTTAGTATAGGGTGGGCAAATAAAAGTGGCGCAGAGAACAGAGTTCCAGGTACGAAGAAACACAGCAGAGGAACGGAAATAGAGTACTAACCCGGCCATAATAGATGTTGAAAGTGACAAGCATACATCTCTTGGTACTTTTGGGCGCAGGTCACTAAGTTGTTGAAGGCGGATCGAAGCTGGATTGCTGGAGTTTTTCACTCTCATCCGAAACATTATGCTGCAGTTCTTGAAAACTATGAAGACTGATGTGATACACCTTAGACTTGAGGGCTCCCCACACAAAGTGATCCCACACTGACAGATCAGATGACCTGGGTGTCCAGCTAGGGCCGCGACCAGACTGACCTCTGCTAAAAACTCTGTCAGGCATGAAGATTGTGCAAAGGTGCTCCAAGGTTCGGTCGGTTGTATGGGCAGTTGCTCCATCTTGGTGGATGTAACTGAAGGTCTTTTCCTCTTCCGTTATTGGTGCCACAAATGGTATCCCCACTTGTCCGGGCCACTTTTGTTTGCGTCACCCTGCAGAACGCACTGGACTTAATAAGGCATCGATATAAATTTCTTTTATCGTCTTACACGAGTTTTAATCCCTTTAGTTTTCAATGGACTTTCTCGATAACTTACTTTGGTCCATACTGCCTCTTTCCAAGGTGTGGAACGTAGAGAGCTTACAGTGGAGAAGATTTGTTTCACAATATCGAGGATGAGGGACTCTTGGCTCTTAGGGTATGAATCTTGGATCCCATGTTTGATGGACTCTTTCTTTCCTTTCAATGGTCGTTCCTGTCATGTCCCTGAATCATGGCCGGCCGGAGTGGCCGCGCGGTTCTAGGCGCTACAGTTTGGAACCGCGAGACCGCTACGGTCGCAGGTTCGAATCCTGCCTCGGGCATGGATGTGTGTGATGTCCTTAGGTTAGTTAGGTTTAAGTAGTTCTGAGTTCTAGGGGACTGATGACCACAGCAGTTAAGTCCCATAGTGCTCAGAGCCATCTGAACCATTTGAACCCTGAATCATGTCCGTTCCACCTGGGAGAGCCATTTAACACCCGCTGCTAAATGTTTTGATCCCATAGCCTTCAGCTACATATAGTCATACCGCTTTTCTAAGTCTTCTACTCATCTGTCGACCTTCTAATTGGTCCTCGTCTTGATGTTTCCTTATCTCTTTCAACACAGCATCTTGGTCATCTATGATATACATTCCAGTCTGTAATGCCAGTGACATGGTGATTTGTAGTATTTAGTGTAATTTACGACAGAGGTACGTAGCACTAGTTCAATTTAGCGTCAACGATGGCAAAATTTATGCAGGACGACGTGCACAAGATCAAAGCTTGGTGCAGGTATGGGCAATTGACCCTCACCGTAAAAAAAAAAAGTGTGGTATTGGGCACAAAAGGGGCAATAAAACCCATTATTGTATGATTACATGACTGAAGAACACTCACTGGAGGTAGTCACATCCATCAAATATCTAGGAGTGCGTGTACAGAGTGATTTATTCGAAGACTCCTCGGGAGGTGTAGCCCACCAACGAAGGCTGCAGCTTACAAAAACCCTTGTTCGATTAATACTTAAACACTGCTCGTCAGTGTAGGACTCTTACCAGGTAGGATTCACAGAGGAAATCGAAAAGAAGCACAGTAGAGCTCTCTAGTCTGGAATACATACCAGATTCGATTGATAGAGTAAATAGAGAAGATGTAAAGAAGAGCAGCATTGCGGGTTCGTTTAGTAACCGTAGCCTTCTGTATCACGGTGTGGTTTACTGTTAAAAGTTCCGTGAAGAATCAGCGAGTATATTCCCTCATTCTATCTACACTACTGGCCATTAAAATTGCTACACCACCAAGATGACGTACTACAGACGCGAAATTTAACCGACAGGAAGAAGATGCTGTGATATGGAAATGATTAGCTTTTCAGAGCATTCACACAAGTTTGGCGCCGGTGGCGACACCTTCAACGTGCTGACATGAGGAAAGTTTCCGACCGATTTCACATACACAAACAGCAGTTGACTGGCGTTGCCTGGAGAAACGTTGTTGTGATGCCTCGTGTAAGGAGGAGAAATGCGTAGTATCGCGTTTCCGACTTTGATAACGGTCGGATTGTAGCCTATCGCGACTGCGGTTTATCGTATCGCGACATTACTGCTCGCGTTGGTCGAGATCCAATGACTGTCACCAGAATATAGAATCGGTGGGTTCAGGAGGGTAATACGGAACGCCGTGCTGCATCCCAACGGCCTCGTATCACTAGCAGTCTAGATGAAAGGCATCTTATCCGCATGGTTGTAACGGATCGTGGAGCCACGTCTCGATCCCTGAGTCGACAGATGGCGACGATTGGAAGATAACAACCATCTGCACGAACAGTTCGACGACGTTTGCAGCAGGAGGGCCTATCATCTCGGAGACCATGGCTGCAGTTACCCTTGACGCTGCATCACAGACAGGAGAGCCTGCGATGGTGTACTCGACGACGAACCTGTGTGCACGAATGGCAAAACGTCATTTTTTCGGATGAATCCAGGTTCTGTTTACAGCATAATGACATCATGACATCGCGGTTAACGCACATTGGAAGCGTGTATTCATAATCGCTATACTGGCGTACCATCCGGCGTGATAGTATGGGGTGCCATTGGTTACGCGTCGCGGTCACCTCTTGTTCGCATTGACGGCACTTTGAAGAGTGGACGTTACATTTCAGATGTGTTACGACCCGTGGCTCTACCCTTCATTCGATCCCTGCGAAACCCTACATTTCAGCAGGATAATGCGCGACCGCATGTTGCAAGTCCTGTACGGGCCTTTCTGGATACAGAAAATGTTCGACTGCTGCCCTGGCCAGCACATTCTCCAGATCTCTCACCAATTGAAAACGTCTGGACAATGGTGGCCGAGCCACTGGCTCGTCACAATACGCCAGTCACTACTCTTGATGAACTGTGGTATCGTGTTGAAGCTGCTTGGGCAGTTGTACCTGTACACGCCATCCAAGCTCTGTTTGACTCAATGCCCAGGCGTATCAAGCCCGTTATTACGGCCAGAGGTGGTTGTTCTGGGTACTGATTTCTCAGGATCTATGCACCCAAATTGAGTGAAAATGTAATCACATGTCAGTTCTAGTCTAATATATTTGTCCAATGAATACCCGTTTACCATATGCATTTCTTCTTGGCGTAGCAATTTTAATGGCCAGTTGTGTATATCTCGCTAAAATATCATGATGATAACATTAGAAGTATTCGAGCTCACACGGACACTCAAAGCAGCCTTGTGGAGTATAAATGTAGAGGGGCTGGGGAGGGGGGGGGGGGGGGGAATAGCACGCAAGTGACCTGTCGAAAATGTGCCAAATCGATTGGTCGTGTCTGCTGCAGCCTTCTCCTTGCCAGCACAACACTAATCACACTCCGCGACTCTTTACTCCTCAATGATTTAATCAGTGTTTCCTTTCCAGAATGAAATTTTCACTCTGCAGCGGAGTATGCGCTGATGTGAACTTCCTGGCAGATTAAAACTGTGTGCCGGACCGAGACTCTAACTCGGGACCTTTGCCTTTCACGGTTAAGTGCTCTACGATCTGAGCTACCCAAGCAGGACTCACGCCCCGTCCTCACAGCTTTACTTCTGCCAGTACCTCGTCTCCTACCTTCCAAACTTCGCAGTACAGCTGTGAGAACGGGGCGTGAGTCGTGGTTGCGTAGGTCAGATGGTAGAGCACTTGTCCGCGAAAGGCAAAGGTCCCGAGTTCGAGTCTCGGTCCGGCACACAGTTTTAATCTGCCAGGAAGTTTCCTTTATTTGTATGCACATAACTGCCTTGGAACAGTCAGTTGCATATTTACCTGGTTTAAATCTTTTAACGTTCAGCTAGTACCGATGCGTTTTGAATAGTGTTATCATTAACCCGACACGTGAACCTAACTAGCTGTCATATACAGTAATTCACTCGACGAAAGATCCGTTGCTAAAGACTAGAAAGTTACACGCAGGTCACACCAGTACACAGAAAGGAACAAATAGCAGCCCCGTACTTATAGCCCCATCTTATTAACATCGACTGGCAGTAGGAATGTGGTAAATATACTCTGCGTAATCATTACGAAATATCTCGAAGAAAACGGTATACTCTCTCGCAGCCAACACAGATTCGGAAATCATCATTTCGTGTTTACGAGGCCCACTTGCTTTCTGACTTATCTACGGAGTGTAATAAATCTCACAACTTTACGGCGCCACTTCGTAAGTTACGTTAGACAACGGATCTCAAATTCATTCCATACTGCTAGATTACTTGACGGTTTTTAATACCGTTCTTCACAAGCTGAGAGACAGAACATTAGACGTTCGGTCGTCTTTTTGCGCAGCTTTTCGTGACATGGTGCAGTTGCTTACGACGGAGCATACGCCCGGCGCTGTGTTCTGTGAAGATAGGAAAACCACATGAGAACTGAGGAGGGGAATCCCCACCACGAACAGGTTTTGTGTAGTATCGACCATTAAAGACAACAGTATTTGCCCAAGATATTACCAACTCAGGGAATCCCTCTTGCTTGGCTGATTTATCTACGGAGTGTAATAAATATCTCAACTTTACGGCGTCACTCCATACCTTACGACAGAATTACCTCGGCTGAATCATACCACCCACGTGGCGGACAAAACAAGTCAGTTAAAGCCTTACTTGCGTTTAAGGCAATGTGTCGTTTATTTTTCTCACGGAAATTTACATTTTATTTACCTGATACCTTTCGGAAGAAAAGCTGCAAGGTGTGAAACGTCCCCTTAGAAAATTATGTATTACTGTGCTGGTAAACCTCTTCTGTTATTTGATTTTCAAAGAGCTGAGCAAAACTGAACGTATTCAGACATTTATCT
Organism: Schistocerca piceifrons; assembly: GCF_021461385.2. Lineage (NCBI taxonomy): Eukaryota > Metazoa > Arthropoda > Insecta > Orthoptera > Acrididae > Schistocerca > Schistocerca piceifrons. Next base: position 89,831,386 of record NC_060141.1, read on the forward strand.
CTTTACTTATTCTGATCATCACTAAACTGAAACAATATTTTTAGCGCAACGCAATCTGACTTTCAATAATCCCTACAAAAGAATGGCCCTGACTAACAATAACCTATACCTTTAATGAATCATTTACCTCACAAAAATCTTCGTTACTTGAACTACTGCAATACAGCGAGCGCCAATACTGCCAGCTAAATAAAAGATTCTAACTACTGAATGCACTAACTACTGATAGGCATAGTTAGCAAATGAAGGATTTCGATAGAGAACAAACAATGTATTTACCTTAATAGCATTCAAAAGTCATTGTATATATCAATGGATGACATCAATCATTACAAACTTCCTTTTTCTGGCGGACACGCGTCCAGATCGTCCGCTCTCAAAATTCTGGCAGCTCTCTTTCCAGATCCACCACTGCTGGCGGCTCACCTCCTACTGCCCAACGCTACGCGCTGTTCACATCCAACAGCCCAACAGTACAATAACGAATATTTCAACAATGTCAACCAGCCACCGACTGCACACAGCACAGTCAGTGATTTTCGTACAGAGCGCTACGTGGCGTTATCAACATAAAAACCTAAACAGCCTATTCACAGGTGGTCTATGTAGGATCTTATGGAATATTGGTCTACAGTACATCTTTTCGTAAGTTATGCGTTGTGATTAGCGAAAAGATGCCACAGAGTAAGCAACAGATTTGCTTCCCAGTTTCGCAAAGAGATGTCAAGATTGGAGCGCTGTGTTGGACTTGTAGTGCTCAGTGCTAAATTAGAGCTTCGCCATTGTCATATTTTCAAAGTCTGAGCAAAAGACAAGTTCAACCTAATCGGACCTGTGCATATGTCATGGTGCCGTGGTACTTAGTCTGCTTAGAGAAACGCAGGCAAGACGAACAGGAGACAGTAAACTGGTTCTCCGTTGATGATGTGACATTATTTGTACTTATGTAATGGTGTTCCTTTTTACTAAAATTTCATTGCTGTGGTACCCACCACCACTAAATGCCCACACCGGGCAGCAGGGCGCTCCATTGCGCGCGGCCGAGAAATGCATCGTAGGCCGCACTTCTTAGTGCGTGGCCGCTGCTAGCATCGTAGATCGCTTTCTCGCGCACGCAACCACAGCGATTGGCCACCCAACATTCAGGGTCTGGCCGCCCAGAATATACAGCGACACCAGTCACTGGCTCCGTTAACTATGGAGCATTATTTAACGCCACTACTGACGTCTACAAGCCAGTTCTCATCGTGTTAATTCCTACGCCACTACGCGGGAGTGCTACGCTGCGGTGGACGTCCCGACAGGGATTTTCAGCACGACGCACTGCAACTCAAAGACCCCTCATCAGGCAAAGTTTTGGACTTAGCACAAAGCTTCGAAGTGACCCGAGCCGCAGGCAAGAAACTGGAGCCGTGAATCGACATAGCAGCCGTTAATGTAAACACATCCGAGCCAGCAGCCAATGGCCACAATAATGGCGATTTGGACGTAGCAACAGTACAGGCGGGACGCCGTAGCTTTAACCAACAACGTCCTCCACCCCGCTCGAGCCGGTCAAACTGTTCTTGGGTAGCCGCGCGGAGTAGCCGTGCGGTTTGAGGCGCCATGTCACAGATTGCGCGGCCCCTCCCGCCGGAGGTTCGAGACCTCCCTCCGGCGTGGTTGTGTGTGTTGTTCTTAGTATAAGTTAGTTTAAGTTAGTTTAGGCAATGTGTAAGTCTAGGGACCGATGACCTCAGCAGTTTGGTCCCTTAAGAATTCACACACATTTGAACATTTTTTGTTTTTGGGTACTGAAACGACTGTCCCTCTTGCCCGGATTGTTTTAAAAAACATTGACATGAAGACTGTCCTGACAGATGGGCCTGTTGCCAACACTGATCTTCCAACGGCCATTTAGCTCCTGTACGTCGTAAGTCCTGTCAGGCAAGACAGCCTCCTGCCCAGCAGGTGGATGTCAATCTGGTAGCCACTACAGACCATGAAGAGACCTCCAATAAGCTTTTCGTAGAAGTGCAAATTGCAGAGAAACTAGTTCCATTACAAGTAGACACCGGCACAGCCGCGAGTATTCTGAATTACAGTACCTATCTGAAACTTTTAGCTCCTCCCTTGCAAGAAATAAAGATACGTCTAGTGTCGTATAATAAACATATCATCCTGGTACACGGTCAAGTCGAACTGCCAACGACATATCATATGTCACCCGCCACATTACCTTCTTAGTCATTAACAGTGATTCACTGAGAACTTTTTGAATGGACTCTTTTCACAAATTCGGATTTTCAGTAGATGATTCTGTGAATTTGATATCCGAAGATATTCCGTACTCAGACCTAGAGACACTTTGCCAGGATTATGAGGACCTGTTCGCCCCGGAACTCGGCACCGCAAAGGATTTTGATGCACACATTGTGCTGAGAAATAATACCTCGGTACTTTCGAGCCAGTGCCGGTCCGTTAGCTCCCAGAGACCAAGTAAAGGAAGAATTCGACCGCCCTACTGCATACTGCGAAGGCCGGCCGTTGTGGCCGAGCGGTTCTGGCGCTTCAGTCTGGAACCGCGCGACCGCTAATGTCGCATGTTCGAATCCTGCCTCGGGCATGGATGAGTGTGATGTCCTTAAGTTAGTTGGGCTAAAGTAGTTCTAAGTTCTATGGGACTGATGACCTCAGATGTTAAGTCCCATAGTGCTCAGAGCCATTTTCTCATACTGCGAAAGCCATTAGGGAAGAGCCGCCTTTGCAGCGATTTTAACGAAACTGTCAACGCCCAATCAGAGGTTGGGACATATCCTATTCTAAGCCGGAAGAATTACTGTCAAAATTGAAAGGTGGAAACAAAATTAAAAGGTGGTAACTTCGTCTCTAAAATGGACCTAGCGGATACATACCTCCAACTTCCCCATGATGCATAAACTCAACAGTTTCTTACACTTAACACGCCGCACTAGCTTTATGGTTTGAAACGCTTAATGTTTGGTACAGCAAGTGTCCCCGCCATTTTCAACGTTTTTGGAACGATTGGTACTCAGAGTGGGTGGATGCATTAGCTATTTAGATGATATCATTGTAGCAGGGAGAACCACGGAAGAACACCTTCGCAATCTGAAATCCTTATTCAGCGTTTTAACGGAGGCTGGCCTAAAATGCAGAAAAGAAAAATGTTGTTTTTTCCAGCTGGAGAGTGAGTACCTCGGCCACATCATTTCCAATTCAGGTATTCGTCCACTGGATAAACATATTGAAACAATAATCAAACTTGCCAGACCAACAAAGCTTAAGCAACTTCATTCCTTTCTGGGGAAAATACCTTATTACCGAAAGTTCTCACCCGCAGCAGCAACAGAATCGCCCTCTCGTTCCAGTTATGTAAAAAAGGGGTGCCTTTCCAGTGGACACCAGCTTGCAAGCGTACTTTCCACTGGTTGATATCCCAGTTGTCGACGGCCCCGTGCCTCGCACGTTTTTATCCAACAAAGAAAATAGTTATTGCAACAGACGCATCTGATACAGGTGTCGGTGACTCTGAGCACCCTGTGGTCTGTGCATCGAAAACACTGCCTGACACGCAACGCAAGTACTCCCAAATAGAAAAAGAAGCACTGGCCATCATCTTTGCATTAAAGATATTCCATGTTTTGTTTATGGCTCGTCACAGCCCATAAACCGCTGATCTCCTTATTCAGTCCAGCAGCAAAGACTCCAGACCGAACTGCTCACCGCCTCCAGTGCCTGGCTGTTTTTTTGGCGCGCTACCAGTATGAGATTCACTTCCGCAACACGACTGAGCATGCCAATGCTGATGCCCTCTCCCACCTTCCGTGAGGATCCTATCCAGAGTTCGACAAAGAAGAAACTCTGTGTTTTCACATTGATGAAGAAGCAGACGCCACCGTAGATTCTTCTCCCATTACCACCTCTCGGGTCGCAGACGAGGTACTCCAAGTCCAGAGTCACATACTTCATGGATGGCCAGAACGACAACCTCCCAAGGCTTCGGCGGCATTCCGTCAGTTCTTTCATGTGCGACACCAGTTCATGTTGATAGACGGGGTAATTCTCCTCGTTTCCGATGAGAGACACACCAGAGTAGTCATTCCTTATTCTTTACAACAGCATGTCCTACAACTATTGCACCAAGATCATTGGGGGGCATCATAAACTAAATTCCTGTCTCGCAGGTCCACTTACTGGCCAGGCATGAACAAGGAGATTTAACGACTCAACCGAACGCGTCCGTTCTACCAAAGCCAGCAGACAGCCCTGCGATATTCATTTGCTTCTTGGCTGCCATGTGCTTGCCCTTGGGAGCGGGTACACACTGATTTTGCTGGGCCAGTGTTTAACGCCATGTTCTTGATAGTGGTTGACGCTTACTCCAGATTTCCGTACATTGTCCCATGAAATGCCACACCAACTGCCAACACCATCACAGGCTTAGAAAAAAAAAATTGCGACTGAAGACCTGCCGGAAGTGCTCGTAAATGACAACGGTCCACAATTCCGTAGTGAGGAGTTTCGTACTTTCTGTGCTCAGCATGGCATTCGCCACGTTCCAACGCCCCCTTGCCAATCTAATGGAAAATTCGAGAGGATGGCCGTACTTTCAAAACTCAGATGAAGAAATATCCCAGGATCACTCCACTGATGCATCACTAACTCTTTTTCTTGAGCAGTTACAGGTCCACACCCATCAGCGACAAAAGTCCAGCCAAACGTCTCCAAAGAGGCAGCCCTAGACCCTCTTGAGCCTGGTCATGCTGAAGCTACAGCCAGCACCACCACTGCCTGCTTCCAAGATCCGCTCTGGGACCTTAAGGGGCTCCAGAAAGGCTCAAAATCATGAAAAGTTCAATTTTTACTTTTTTGCGTTTTCTGAATCTGCAGACTATTACCTTTTAATAGATATATAATTTATTCAATTCCGAAGACTACAACTATTTTTAAATTTTTTTTGAAATGTGTTCTACATGGGCGTGACCCACTGAGGCGCTGTTAAACTGCTGTCAAATGGTGTTATTATTAACGTCCGTGTTCATCAGGTACATTTTAGTGATGTGAGATAAAGTATGTGTTGTGGCTAACCTGTGATTGTCGATTGTTTCATGTTTATTTACTCTGTCGTTATCTCGAAAATATTCGTAATTAATTCTGTTTCTTGAGTCTCTGTTTTGTTGAAGTATAATAATGAGTAAAAGTAAAGTTATTAGAAATCCTCTGAAGGCTTTTAAGAAAAGGAGAAATGTTGGAAAGCCAAAGGTATGTGTTATTACTGTAAACAATAAAGACGATAACCAAGTGAGTGAACCTAACCTCTCAAGTACACCTGCCCATACCAGTCAAAGTGGGAAAGAAAATACTTCACAGAAGAAGCTTGGTTCAATGAGTGAAAACTATGAATGTTTTATGGGCGAATCGGATGTGAATGAAATATTTGATATGTCAGTTCTCAAACGAATTTTTTCAAACTGTGTAAGATGTATTCATTGTAGTGAAGTTGGTGTGGAACTCTCCATAATAAAGCACGAAGGACTTGCTAGTGAAATACAACTGAAATGTGATAAGTGTTCATACATGACCACCTTTTGGAACAGTGTTGCAGTAACTGCAACTGAAGAAAATGGTAGCAAAATCTACGAACACAACAACGAGCGATGCTTGCTTTAGACAAGGAACGCCTTCGGGCTGCAGACAGGGCTGTAAAGAGTCTAGAAATACAAGCAAGAGTAAACAGGAGGAGGAACAAGAGGAAGCTCGAGGAGGAGTTTGCAGAGGATGAAGATAATCCATCCTATGGACCTGGAATGCACTAAAAAGTTAATCCAATCTTTGTCGCTCGATTCCCAAAACTTTTATTTTCTCATACTAATTACACGTTTTCTACGGATCTTCCAAACATATTTGTTTCAAACTTTCAGTAAATGTTACACAGTACCTTCTGCATAATTTAACACAGCCTTTTTCCAAAAAACTGTATATTTTTGAATACATAAATAAAAAATTGCAAAAAAATGTTGTGAATTTTGATTACAATTGAAAAAAAGTAATCTTTAATAACTGAACTAAAATTTTGTAAAATCCCTGTGTTAAGTTGTAGCCCATATTCCAATAAAGAATCTGTAAAAAGTTCAACTTCCTACCTCAAATACTTTGTGAGGAAAGATGTAATTTATAAGCGTTATTTTAACATTGCAAGTATAGGGCGTTCCGGAGCCCCTTAATGTGGGCAACCAGCCTGCGTTCTCGGAACGGTCGTCCAGCACTGGGCCTGGTAGATCTTCAGGATGCAGGTTCCAGACCGGGAGATTCTGATACATGCCAATCAACTTCGTCCTAGACTAGCTTCCCAACAATTTTTCCGGTCCCCTCTCTGCACCACCATTACCAGCCACCTAGTTCCCATCCTCCCCCAAGCCATCCAGCCAGAGTAACACCAGACTTATACATGCCTTCTGCCCACAGCCCGCTGACCAACACCACACCCCAACAAGAGCGACTTACGCCGAGCCCTAGAGGCTGCCCTTTCCGGACTACGAGATGTCGCCTGGTCATCAAACACGAGTAACTCCGGTGAAGATGAAGACATGCCGCTGGCACCTCCTGTTCCACCTTCTTCGCTGCCGATGTCCACACCACATAACCTTCGCCCCCGCCAGGGCGTTTTCGTCCGTATGATCCTGTGCCCCGAGTCACCACGACGTTGAGGACTCGAAGGAGGACCCCATGGACGTGGCGTTCATTCGTACGAGATACTTCCTCGCTTCCCCAAGGGGGAAGGGGTGTTGTATCCAGCACCGAGCAGCGGCGCACTCCATTACGCACGGCCGAGAAACGCACCGTTGGACGCACTTCTCCGCCGCCGGTTCCATGAACTATGGAGCCTTATTTAAGGCCACTACTGACGTCTACAGGCCAGTTCTCATCGTGCTATGTTCTACTCCACAACTAGGAAGTGCTACGCTGCGGTGGACCTGCTGTTTTATTGATTTGGTTGCGCTGTGGAATTAGATTACGAATCCTGTACTGGAACTTCAATGTTCACTAGGCTTAGTGTGTCAACGGACTTGTGATTTCCTCCGGAATTCTGCATTTCACTTGTACTTCCTGGGCAATGGTATACTCACCATCAATTTATATAATTTCCATGAAGTGTTCATCTACAACTTAGCGCTTGGTAACATAATTATTCTGTATCAGTGTCGTGTCAATAAACCGTAGAACGGTGATATATTTGTGTTATTCCTGGTTATAACAATTGCCATGTGGGTTTTATGACACGACAGAAAGTCATTTGCCGAGTTGTGTACAGTCATTGTTAACGCAGAATTGTGTGTTTCTTACCATATCTGTCAACCCTGTGCCATACTAGTACGCGACGTAAAGTAGACTGGCCACATTTCGGAGCACCACACTGAGATAAACTGCTAAAATTCTGGGAAAAATAATTAATCCACAAATGTGGTAGCTTACAAAACTCTCGTTCAATCATTTCTAATGGATTGCTTCTTTGGTTGTTTGTTTATAAAAATTCAGTTGCTTATTATGTGCTCATATGCTCTGTTTATTTTATTTTATTTATTTATTTACTTATTGTTCCGTGGAACCAAATTAAGGAGAAGTCTCCATGGTCATGGAACGAGTCAATACATGAAATTATAACACGATATTAGAGACAGAGAAAATGAAATATAAAAAAAAACATATCCAGGTGACAAGTCGTAAGTTTAAATGAAGAAAATCAACAATGTAGCACTGGAATTTGCTTAATTTTTTAGCTCTTCCACGAGCTCCCCGACAGAATAGAAGGAGTGAGCCATGAGGAAACTCTTCAGTTTAGACTTAAAAGAGTTTGGGCTACGGCTAAGATTTTTGAGTTCTTGTGGTAGCTTATTGAAAATGGATGCAGCAGAATACTGCACTCCTTTCTGAACAAGAGTCAAGGAAGTGCATTCTACATGCAGATTTGATTTCTGCCTAGTATTAACTGAGTGAAAGCTGCTAACTCTTGGAAATAGGCTAATATTGCTAACAACAAACGACATTAAAGAAAATATATACTGTGAGGGCAATGTCAGAATTCCCAGATTTTTGAATAGGGGTCGACAAGAGGTTCTCGAACTTACACCACATATAGCTCGAACAGCCCGTTTTTGAGCCAAAAATACCCTTTTTGAATCAGAAGAATTACCCCAAAAAATAATACCATATGACATAAGCGTATGAAAATATGCGAAGTAGACTACTTTTCGTGTTGAAGTGTCACTTATTTCAGATACTGTTCTAATGGTAAATAAAGCAGCATTTAGCTTCTGAACAAGATCCTGGACATGGGCTTTCCACAACAGCTTACTATCTATCCGAACGCCTAGGAACTTGAACTGTTCCGTCTCGCTTATAATATGCCTGTTCTGTCTGATCAAAATATCGGTTCTTGTTGAATTGTGAGTTGGAAACTGTAAAAACTGAGTCTTACTGTGATTTAGCATCAAATTATTTTCCACAAGCCATGAACTTATTTCATGAACTACATTATTTGTCACTGATTCAATATTACACACAAGATCCTTCACTATCAAGCTGGTGTCATCAGCAAACAGAAATATTTTTGAATCTGTCTATCAGAGATCATAATGTTACTACTAAATATATAGAAACTATATTAATAAAGATCTGAGGTATTATCGTACTATTTTGTAAATTACTGATATGTCATAAGTTAACTGCTTTAGTGAATCACAAATCATTTTTTTAGAACAGCAAAAAAATATAGTTTTTAAATTCGGACTGTTCGTTCATCAATTTGTCCGGCTCATTTACCTTCCATTTCTACAGTGTGATTCAGCAGTCCCTATCGATGAGTTTTACGTAATCTGCAACGGTTTAAAATAGCACAAGCAAGATTTTCATATTATCTCGCCCGCTATGTGGAAATTATTAACCCTATACAAAAATGAAAAGGACTTTCTTTGTACTGTGATAAGTTTTCGCTAGAGCCATATTTTAGAATTATTCAAGAAAAATGTACAAGAGGGAGCATCAAATGCGTTTTTCTTGAATAATTCGAAAACTGTGGCGTCCAGCGAAAGCGTTCCCAGTACAAAATTTAACTACATTAAATTTCCTACGAAAGGATCCTGTTAATTTTTTTCTGCAGGACTAATAGTTGGCACATAGCGAATGAGAGAATATGAAAATCTCGTGCATGTTTTTTCAAGGCATTGTGGGTTGCTTAAAACCCCTTAGTAGGGGCAACTGAATCACCGTATTTATTTCTTCAAGTGTGTCTAACTTCATTACTTTTGTTGCTACATGTAAAATTTTCATTGAACTCTCAGTGCCACCCTCTGTGTGTTTTGTGCTTTGCAAATGATGGCCAAAGCAATCTTTTAGTTTGGGCTGATATTTTTCTTGGGCTGATATTTTCATTGTATGGTCTCATGTTCAACATCGTAATCTATACACACCAGGTGCATAATACTTCTTTTTCAGTTTCATCTCTAAGTCTAAAGTTTAGTTGGACTGCTGTTCAAAACGGTATTTTGTAAAATTTAGGAAAGGCGTGCGACAACTTCTCCGTAATACAGCCGTAATTTTTCAATGTAATTAAGTTTTTTCTTCTTTATGTGTTCTTTTTCGCTTTTGTATTTTTTGAGAATTTGTCAAACCAAGCTTACCTTAAAACCATTGGCTCCTGCTACTCGTCTGAGGATATATAACTCCCGTTGTTGAAGTCACATACAGCCTCGGATACAGGATTGGATCAACTAGTGGTAACCGAAAATCATTAAGTACAGACGATTCGGTATTACGGATTGATTTATTTTTTTTGGAAACTTGGAATATTAGAGGTCTGACCAACAAAGAAAACGAATTATTTCAGATACTCAAAGACAAGAAAGTAGACACTGCAGTAATAACAGATACTAAGAAAAACTAAAGGGAACACAAGACTTGACAGACTACTGGACGACTTACAGTAGCGTTCCGCAAAGGAAGCAATCTAGTGCTGGACTAGCAATTTTAGTCAATGATAAACAGGGAGGAAAGGTTCATGAATACGGCTTTATAAATGAAAGAATAATGACCGTCGAATTTCAAATTCCAAGAGGTCATCGAACAGTTATAGGTGTCTACGACCTAGAGAAGGGACGGAAAGATGGTGCTGATACTTTTTACATTGATCTTCACAAAGAAGTGAATAAAATCAACAAGACAGACCATGTTGACATCGCTGTCGATTTTAATGCAAGAGTTAGAAATCTACCCATACCAGAAATAGTAGTACTATTTGAAGAAAAGATCCTTAATGATAACGGATATGGGCTGGGCCAGTTTGCCACCTTCAACAATTTTAAAATTACTAACACATTTCACAGAGAGAAAGATACTCACAAGTTTACACGGAGTGCACGAAGATTAAGGTCTGTGATTGATTGCATACTAATTAATGATAATATGAAGAATCTTATACTAGATATACGTGTTTATAGAGGACATGACAGACAGTAAGACGAGGTTACTATCAGAATGGAAGAAAATAAAGCAACTTCAAAAGAAGCCACATCAAGAGATGTTCAAATAACATCTCCTGTCGGAATACAGTGTTAGGAAACTTTAACAGTACAGACTCCAAGAAAAGCTTGCTACACTGTCAGACAGTAAAGACATAGATACAGAATGAAATAATATAAAAACCTGCATGACTGAAGCAGCCTCAGAAGTACTTGGTAAAAGGACGAAAACAGACGGGAATACAGAAATTAAAGAAGCTATTAAAGAAACACAAATAGTTTATTTGAAGTTTCTACAGATAAAAACATCAGAAAACCGGGAAACATACAAAATAAAAAGAAATGCAGTTAAACAAATAGTGCGCAAAGCACAACAAGAGTCGTGGGAGTCATTCACAGTGTCTTAGAACATGACGTACATCGTAGGCAGCATTGTTCATACAAGGTCATGAAAGCCCTCAACAAGGAAGAAAAGGTCACTGTCTGACTGAACGTTATACCCAATGAATAATGGATAAACCATTATACAGATTTGTGGCGTACACAGAAGGCCGAAGATGACACTAGAGAAAGTATGTACAATGAAACAGTAAATCCAATCATAACAGATGAACTACAACAGGCCTTAAAAGGTACGAAAAACAAAACAGCTACTGGAATAGATGGAATAAATGTAGAGCTGATTAAATATGGAGGGTAAACACTACATAAAAACTTTTACAATTAATTAATGAATGTTGGTCGAACTGCAAGATGCCAGACCCTTGATATACAGCAGAAGTAATCTCTGTTTTCAAATAAGGGAAACGTAATGACTGTAAAAATTATAGTGACATAAGTCTTCTAAACACTGACTACAAACTGAACTCAAAGAACATTAGTAACCGTATGAAGAATATTACATAAGCTATTATTTCTGAAGAACAAAATGGATTTAGATCAGGTCGTTCATGCACAGGCAATGTGTTTGTAATTAAAAACTTCATAGAAAACCACAGAGAATTTAACATAGAAACCCATATGACCTTTATCGACCTTGAGAAGGCCTTTGACCGTGTGAGCCGCCATAGCCTATGGAAGATTATATCTGAATATGGATATCCTTATCACCTAACAGAGGTAGTGAAAAGTCTTTCCAAAACTAAACCCATTATAATAATCACAGGTAGGAATCGATAAGAAGAAATAATTATTAACCAAGGAGTTCGACAAGGAAGTGGACTACCACCTGCCCTTTTTAATATCTACATTGTCTACATTCTTCTCAAATGAAAATGTAATGCAGAGGAAGAAATTAAGATAACCAATGGGGAATACCTGAATGTACTTTTGTTGACTGATGATATCGTTATTATAGAAAAGAATGAAGATGATCTCCAAAGGTCAGTGTAACAGCTAAACTAAATTTGCAAGAAGAGCAACTTTAAAATTCCTGGTAATAAAACAAAAATAATGGCACTCCGAGGACAAAATACATTAGATCAAAAATTTTTTTGGGCAATTCACTTTTAGAACAAGTGTCTAAAATCTCTTATTTTGGCTGTGATATAAGTTTTGATTTGGACCCTGATATTGAAAATAATATACACAAACTCCAAGTTGTCTGTGGAACTATTAGCAGAAAATTGGACCATAAAGTACAAAAAGAAAACATAACGAAATTCTATAAAATAATGGCGGAAAGTTGGGTTGACACAAAAAAAAACAAGAAAATAAAATTCAAACAGCAGAGATGAGGTTCCGAGAAAAGGCTGCTCAAGAAGAGATATGATTAGAAACGAAGGTATTAGAACAGGATTAAGTATTTTCAGCGAGAATAAAAAAATTCAAAAATATCGTGAAGATCGGAAACAATAGCTCATGAGAATGCCAGGTCACAGAATTCCTCATAAGATCCTGAACTGCAAGCCGAATGGGAAAATAGGTATTGGAAGACCTGGAACGAGATGCGAATGATTTTGCTGGTGAGCTCGGAACTGGCAACAGCCTAATACCTGAAAGAAAGATGATGATGATGATGATAACTGATGTTGTATTTCCGTGTCATCTAAGGACGCTTACATAGGCGAGCTACCGTAGCATGTTGTGATGGGTGGACATAGTCACTCTTTATTATTGTGTCTGAGTGTGTTGGTTTACGATAAAGGAAAAATTCCAACTCATTTTCTGCCGTTATTACCGTCAAGTCTAAGAAGTTAATTTTCCTCTCAGATTCTTTCTCTAAAGCGTATTTAATATTGTGATGCTGCAGGTTTAAAGGTCATGTGCAGGGCATTCAAATCCTCCTCCCCTCCCTTTATTACAATAAATGTATCGTCTACATAGCGTTTGTGCATAACTATCTTCTATGTCAACAGTAGGTTGTTCTGGAACACCGTCATATCTATATTATTATTATTCACGTTCGGGCCCTACTGGACCACGCGAAGTACAATCACGGGGCATTCAGTTATTTTCTTTTAGACTTTCTCTCTGCCCAAATTGTTTTCATTCTCTCGGAATGAGATCTTTTCCTTTCAGCAGACCATGTGGTTCCAGTTTTCTTTGGTTTTTCAGCTTGACCAACTACCCAGTCATGAATTTTTTGCCTAAATAATTTTCTGTCTTGAATTTCATCTTGTTTTATATCTGCCTCTATCATGTCCTCTTTTATAGCAGCAATCCATTTTATTGTCTCAAATTTAGCTTTACTTCGATTTTCGTAGAATTCCACTACTTGTTTAGTTAGTCTGGTAGCATCTATTCTTTTAATATGCCCATAAAATTTTAATCTGCGTTTTTTCATATCCGAATATATGCTGGTGTATATATTATTGATAAATATCTGGTGTTTATAATAAAAATGGCTCTGAGCACTATGGGACTCAACGGCTGTGGTTATCACTCCCCTAGAACTTAGAACTACTTAAACCTAACTAACCTGACGACATCACACACATCCATGCCCGAGGCAGGATTCGAACCTGCGACCGTAGCAGTCGCACGGTTCCGGACTGCGCGCCTAGAACCGCGAGACCACCGCGGCCGGCGGTTATAATAAAAGTGCATCTACTCACGAAGGTACAGTGTGGGCAGTTATTATTGTATGGCAGCGAAACTTGGAAGCGATTTACGATATACTTTTGGCCACCAGGTGCAAATCTTGCGTTGTGCACTGTTGGTATGACTGTATGACACCTACGTCGCCATTTGACAAGCTGGAACGAGAGTGAGCAGTACTTCTATCGAGAAGATAGATTGTGTGCTGTAAGTTGAACTGCTTTATGTGAACAGCAGCAGTTACATTGCTGCATTGAGAGAGTGTCGCCGACTGAAAGGTCTGAGGAAAGGCCCCACGTCTTCAAATGGTTTAAAGAAGAAGATAATAAAATTCGAAAACAAGGGTGAGCTTGGTGTGGTACTTGGAAGGGGCAGATGAGCCTTCCCGGTCGACGTTACTGACGAGGTTGATGTTGCTGTAGCTCACCATTAAGCACGTGCTCCAGGTAATGCTAGTGCTAATGCAGTGTTACGAGAATTGTCCATCCTTGGGGCAACAGGACGGAAGTTTTGTAGTCTATTTTACACTGGTACCGGTATAAGAACCAGAAGGTGCAACAGTTGAAACCTCATGATCCGCAGCAAAGTTCTGAATTTACTCTTCGGATTCTGGCACGGATCAAAGATGATGACATGTGGCCGGGAAATATTCTGTGGAGTAACGAGGCACATTTTATACTACAGAGGGCACTAAATATACAGAACTGCCGCATTTGGGGTACTGCTAAACTGGGTATTGTGCACGAGGAGCCATTGCACTCGCCGAATGTGACTGTGTGGTGTGGATTCACAAGCACATTTATTCTCTATCCATTTTTCTTTGAAGAGAATACAGCCAGAAGGGCTGTCAGGTATACTGTGACGTCTGCATGTTATCGATAGCACCTTGTACAGCAAGTGATTCCTCCTTTGGAAGAGTGCAACTGTGTAGAAACCGCTGTTTTCATGCAAGATGGGGGAAAAACTCATGTCACTAGGCCAGGGAAAAATCCGCTTAATGCATACTTCCACCAACGTGTTTTCTCCAGATGTTTTGCAAATGCACAGCCTACAAGATCACCTCATCTGAATCCATGTGACTTTTGGCTGTGGTGATATCTAAAAGAATGCGTTTACCGGGGACAGTTCAGTCTCTACTTGATCAGAATGCCAGTGTATAGGAACATGTTGCTTAGAATCAACCGGTAAGGTTGGGTGCTCATCTAGAGCAAATTGTGTAAGCGTCAGTTTATAATAAAATCAACATTATAACTTTCTCACGAGTTTCGCCTTTCCTACCCATGTCCCACTCCTAATCCACTGCTTATGGAAACATTTCTATACGTTCTTCTTGCATTGACAGCGCCAGATCTGCACCTGGTGGCCAAAATTGGAATTAATTTTTTCCGCATTAACCCAGTAGCTTATATATCAAGTTTCGCTGCCATACGATAATTACAGCCCACAGGGACCTCTATGAGAAGCTGCACTGTAAATACACTCCTGGAAATGGAAAAAAGAACACATTGACACCGGTGTGTCAGACCCACCATACTTGCTCCGGACACTGCGAGAGGGCTGTACAAGCAATGATCACACGCACGGCACAGCGGACACACCAGGAACCGCGGTGTTGGCCGTCGAATGGCGCTAGCTGCGCAGCACTTGTGCACCGCCGCCGTCAGTGTCAGCCAGTTTGCTGTGGCATACGGAGCTCCATCGCAGTCTTTAACACTGGTAGCATGCCGCGACAGCGTGGACGTGAACCGTATGTGCAGTTGACGGACTTTGAGCGAGGGCGTATAGTGGGCATGCGGGAGGCCGGGTGGACGTACCGCCGAATTGCTCAACACGTGGGGCGTGAGGTCTCCACAGTACATCGATGTTGTCGCCAGTGGTCGGCGGAAGGTGCACCTGCCCGTCGACCTGGGACCGGACCGCAGGGACGCACGGATGCACGCCAAGACCGTAGGATCCTACCCAGTGCCGTAGGGGACCGCACCGCCACTTCCCAGCAAATTAGGGACACTGTTGCTCCTGGGGTATCGGCGAGGACCATTCGCAACCGTCTCCATGAAGCTGGGCTACGGTCCCGCACACCGTTAGGCCGTCTTACGCTCACGCCCCAACATCGTGAAGCCCGCCTCCAGTGGTGTCGCGACAGGCGTGAATGGAGGGACGAATGGAGATGTGTCGTGTTCAGCGATGAGAGTCGCTTCTGCCTTGGTGCCAATGATGGTCGTATGCGTGTTGCCGCCGTGCAGGTGAGCGCCACAATCAGGACTGCATACGACCGAGGCACACAGGGCCAACACCCGGCATCATGGTGTGGGGAGCGATCTCCTACACTGGCCGTACACCACTGGTGATCGTCGAGGGGACACTGAATAGTGCACGGTACATCCAAACCGTCACCGAACCCATCGTTGTACCATTCCTAGACCGGCAAGGGAACTTGCTGTTCCAACAGGACAATGCACGTCCGCATGTATCCCGTGCCACCCAACGTGCTCTAGAAGGTGTAAGTCAACTACCCTGGCCAGCAAGATCTCCGGATCTGTCCCCCATTGAGCATGTTTGGGACTGGATGAAGCGTCGTCTCACGCGGTCTGCACGTCCAGCACGAACGCTGGTCCAACTGAGGCGCCAGGTGGAAATGGCATGGCAAGCCGTTCCACAGGACTACATCCAGCATCTCTACGATCGTCTCCATGGGAGAATAGCAGCCTGCATTGCTGCGAAAGGTGGATATACACTGTACTAGTGCCGACATTGTGCATGCTCTGTTGCCTGTGTCTATGTGCCTGTGGTTCTGTCAGTGTGATCATGTGATGTATCTGACCCCAGGAATGTGTCAATAAAGTTTCCCATTCCTGGGACAATGAATTCACGGTGTTCTTATTTCAATTTCCAGGAGTGTATAATCCAGAGAGGTAACTGCCCAGTGCCAAGCTATGCTACTGTTGGTACATTTGCTCATCAAATGCAAAGTAATTAAAACTCAGCCTAAATTCCAATATGTCACGAAATTCTGTTAGTTCGCTCTTTCCCATGGCGCCATTTTAACTTCGTGGCTAAACGCAGTTCCCGTCGCCACAGTCGTCACTTAACCTACGGAAGGAACTCTTCGTGTGTCCACTAATCGCGTTAATTTTGTTGTGTGTGTTATATTATTTTGACTGCCCGTTTATCGTATTATCAGGGGCGAAGATTGAGGGCCACTCCAGCATTAGTTTGAACGAGCGCGGGAAACCTCTTAGAAGCCACACTTAGGCAGGTGTTAATCCATCTCGCTCTCGTCCGCCTTTCCCACGCCAGCGCGCTGCGCTGTAAGCTATACTGAAGCGCCAAACACATGCGTATTCAAATACAGAGATATGTTATGGCGCTGCGGTCGACAACGCCTGTATAAGACAACAAGTGTCTGGCGCAGTTCTTAGATCGGTTACTGCTGCTATAATGGCTGAACGTGATGTTACAGTCGGCGCACGAGCTATGGGACACAGCATTTCGGAGGTAGCGATGAAGTGGGGATTTTTCCGTGCGACCAGTTGTCGAGTGTACTGTGAATATCAGGAACCCCGTAAGACATCAAATCTCCGACATCGCTGCGGCAGGAAAAAAGATCCTGCAAGAACGGGAGCAACGACGACTGAAGAGAATCGTTCAACGTGACAGAAATGCCACCCTTCCGCAAACTGCTGTAGATTTCAATGCTGGGCCATCAACAAGTGTCAGCGTGCGAAACATTCAAAGAAACATCATCGATATGCGCTTTCGGAGCCGAAGGCCCACACTCGTACCCTTGATGACTGCACGACACAAAGCTTTACGCTTAGTCTGGGCCCGCCAACACTGACACCGGACTTTTGATGACTGGAAACATGCTGCCTGATCGGACAAGTCTCGTTTCATATTGTATCGAACGGATGGACGAGTACGGTGAATGGAGACAACCTCAGAATCCATGGACCCTGCATGTCAGCAGGGGACTGTTAAAGCTGGTGGAGCTCTGTAATGATGTGGGGAGTGTGCAATTGGAGTGATATGGGACTCTGACATGTGACAAGTACGTAAGCATCCTGTCTGACCACCTGCATCCATTCATACCTATTGTGCATTCTTACGGACTTGGGCAATTACAGCAGGGCAATGCGATACCCCATACGTCCAGATTAGCTACAGAGTGGCCCCAAACTCCCCAGACATGAACATTATTGAGCATATCTGGGGTGCCTTGCGCCGGCCGGTGTGACCGAGGGGTTCTAGGCGCTTCAGTCTGGAACCGCGCGACCGCTACGGTCGCAGGTTCGAATCCTGCCTCGGGAATGGATGTGTGTGATGTCCTTAGGTTAGTTAGGTTTAAGTAGTTCTAAGTTATAGGAGACTTATGACCTCAGATGTTAAGTCCCATAGTGCTCAGAGGCATTTGAACCATTTTTTGGGATGCCTTGCAACGTGCTGCTCAGAAGAGGTCTCCACCCGCCCGTACTCTTATCGATTTATGGGCAGCCCTGCAGGATTCGTGGTGTCAATCAGTCCAGTACTACTTCAGACATTAGCCGAGTCCCTGCCACGTCGTGTTGTGGCACCTCTGCGTGCTCGCGGGGGCAGGTGTACCAGTTTCTTTGGCTCTTCAGCGTGCATCAATACGCAGCAACACAGCCTTCGCTCACACCATCGAAATTTACCCGCCGTGCAGCCAACGCTGGCGACAGCGTTTCGCCTTTCGCCACAATTTTCAGCCACCTGCTGGGATCCCGGATCTGCGTGCTAACCGCAGGACTGTCAGCATTTCCACGATCACGTGTGTGTGTTAGGTTTATGGCTTTAGGAGAGCCGCCACTGGCGCTGCCTCCGCGACTCGTGACACAGCAAAAGCGCCGCGCCGCACCGGGCGTCCTCGCGGCCGTCCACAGTAAACAAGAGTCGAGGACCGCGGCAGCCGCCTTGCGGCAGCCCGGCGCCTAATCGTCGTCCGTCGTTTATGGCGCTCCCAGACTGGTGTATAGCGGCTGCGGCTGGGACGTTCCCCAGACTAAACATCACAAAACGCGCGCGCGATTAACATGTATGCGCCGCCCCAATCGCGGCCATGATATGCAACCGCATCGTTCTGGGAACGAGGATGTGGTTTTAGCATATGAAACATAGCCAATAAGGTACTAAAAGTACCATAACAAGTTGAGTTCCGTCCCAGTCGTAGCTGCAGTAATCAGGTCTTGGGTTGGGTTGTTTGTGGGAAGAGACCAAACAGCGAGGTCATCGGCCTCATCGGATTAGGGAAGGACGGGGAAGGAAGTCGGCCGTGCCCTTTCAGAGGAACCATCCCGGCATTTGCCTGGAGTGATTTAGGGAAATCACGGAAAACCTAAATCAGGATGGCCGGACGCGGAATTGAACCGTCGTCCTCCCGAATGCGAGTCCAGTGTGCAATCAGGTCTTCTCCTTTTAACTCGAAACTAGCTTTCAGGAGATCTGCCGGCAGCATACGACGCACAAGGGGAGTACCAGACCTGTTAATCGAAGATTTTGATGAGTCTCAGATACATTGTAGTGCAGTGGTCCCCAACCTTTCTTAGAGCATTACCCCTGACTGCAATCAGACATTAGTTACTACCCCCGCTCCCAACCCTCCCCCCGCCTGCCATCTGTTGCCCCCCCTCCCCCCACATTATTATTAACTTTAGCACGTAACTAAACAGTTGAGCCAGGATGGCCGAGCGGTTCTAGGCGCTACAGCCTGGAACCGCGCGACCGCTGGTTCGAATCCTGCCTCGGGCATGGATGTGTGTGATGTCCTTAGGTTAGTTAGGTTTAACCAGTTCTAAGTTTCTAGGGGACTGATGAACTCAGAAGTTAAGCCCCATAGTGCTCAGAGCCATTAAACAGTTGAATTAAAGACTTTGCTTGGAACACTTATTTTTAAATTGCTGAAAGATAAATGATATTTAGTTTGTGTGTGTGTGTGTGTGTGTGTGTGAGTGTGAGTGTGAGTGTGTGTGTGTGTGTGTGTGTGTGTGTGAGTGTGAGTGTGAGTGTGTGTGTGTGTGTGTGTGTGTGTGTGTGTGTGCTAGAATAAATGGGGAAGGAATTCGTGCTGCATGGCAAGTGTTACCCACAACTCCTTCTCAAAAAGAAAGCTAACTATCCACAGTGAGGGTACACCCTTGTTAAAAAACATGTTTCCCTTGCATTATTCCCGTGCATTGCGGCACTTGCTTGACCAGTACACTAATCAAACAAGTTCAGATGTGTGCACTACACTTACTGCTCGTAAATCACTTCATTGCTGCACTCCTTTCTTCTGAACTGGCAGAAAATGGGTCAGATGGCTCTGAGCACTATGGGACTCAACTGCTGAGGTCATTAGTCCCCTAGAACTTAGAACTAGTTAAACCTAACTAACCTAAGGACATCACAAACATCCATGCCCGAGGCAGGATTCGAACCTGCGACCGTAGCGGTCTTGCGGTTCCAGACTGCAGCGCCTTTAACCGCACGGCCACTTCGGCCGGCTAACTGGCAGAAACTGGATGGTTTCAGGTTGTTAATGCTTTATGTCTAACAATCTTCTAATAATAATGATAATAATAATAAAACTGTGTACAGCACTATAGTAGCCCTTATGTAGTTATTGATATGTTGTTCTGTCAATTAATTCATTTCTTACTTTCGAAGCGAGTAATGAAGCAATTTATGGACTAACGCAGGTACTATCTACAACTTGGAGAAGGCATTTTCTTGAGATATTTAGCGTTTGTTAAATTTATCACCAGCGATGCACGGGACAAAACATAACATATGTGTGTAGTCGGTGAACTATGTGAGGAGCCTGTAACCTCCAACGCATTAATGCTAGTAATTGAGAAAAAGTAATTATTGGTACCTTACATAGGCTTAGAGTCCTACAAAATTGTGATAATAGTACTAATTTACTTTCGTAACTGAAACAGAATCTGATCGTTTAATTTTTATCCCTCATAAAAATTCATTTTACCGCTCAGGGTTTAGTTACCCCTAGGTTGGGATACACTGTTGTAGAGGGACCTGTTCTGAGTCCCTAGCCGGCAGCTTTTCATGCGACTGCCTGTAGTTTACGAGAAAATCGATGTTGAAATTTTATACGTACCACCTATGCCCGCAACGTTACTCAAAGTTCGTCCAAGCGAGCACTGTCCATAGGCTAAGGTCCATGGTTCCCTTACTGGCAGTACTGGTCCAAATGCAGCGCGTGTAATTTCTTTTTTTTTCAGTTTAATTGTACAGAATATCATTAAGTAGTTCATCTCATAGTCTTCGTTAATGAGTCAGTCACTGCAGCAAACGTCTTCAATTCCGTTTTCCATTTCTTAGGGAATAGATTACAGAACTGTCTTACTCGCTATCGCTTGCGTCGTTTGCTGTGCGAGTTCAAAATTCCTGGATGGTATGTGTTGCAGAAGCAACCGAAAAACAAATTCGTAGAGCACTACGCACATTTAATGGAAGCTGTCGTCGTGCAGGCACAACAGATCTTTCAGAGGCGATACCGGGAGACACAGTTCCGTTTTAAATGATTGTTCTTCCTTCGATCAACTTCGATGCGAACCCCTCGTATTTGATCATTTCTGTGAAAGCAGGTTCACTAAATTGATCCATAATTAAAGGAAGTATTTGTATGGAATCTTCCCACGAATCGATTTCTCCGCTAGTTCTTAGCAAGTCAGGAGCATTTTGAAGTTTTCTTGAAAAATTTAACCTGTCTCTAAAAAAAAAAAAAAAAAAAAAAATCACAGCGATCGTGAAGTGGAGTAAATTTTTGTGGGGTAATTATTATGGTGCAGCTGCATGCTTTTCTTCCATCTACTACGACTTTATCGTGCAGTGTCTGATCAGTCCGCCCTTCTCACGAATCAATAACGTACGGAAAATATCAATTATAAAAAACCCCATGTCGTGCAGATCACAATTACTTGCTTTCCATTTATGAGTCAACTAATCAACTCTTTTCGGAACAGTCCGACCCCATTTCCTGGATGACTCGTGCACAGATAATTAAACTTAAGGAAATATCTTCCTGACGCAGTTGTAGTACATTGTGCAAAGAAGGAATCACGAATATTGTTCAAATCGGTTTTCGCTCCTTGTTCCACAGTGAATCTACTGTATGTCTATTGCTACTGGCAGCCAGTTTCAACAGTATTAATTGTATAACCGAGGTCAAAATTAGGGATGAGTAATTTCGCCCGTATCTGGAATTCTTCCGCAGCTGCTAATATTTCATCCATCGTTGCGATCTCTTTGGAGCTACTTAAATATTTGCAATTTTAACTACAAATCGCAAACGAAATGCACATTTAAAGAAAGTGTGATGTAATGTTTGGTTTGTTAATGAAATGTTTAAGGCAAATAAAACTATTTTTCAATAATTCTTTACAAGACATACTATTTAATGATACCATGTACGACGAAATTGAAAAGAAAAAGAAAAAATTACACGAGTAGCTTTTCAACCAATATTACCGGATAGGTAGTTACGAACACTATTCGCTGCGCTATGCTCTCTTGCTCGATATATGAGTAACTTTAGTGGTACAGGAGGTACGCACAAAATTTAAGGCCGGCCGAAGTGGCCGTGCGGTTCTAGGCGCTACAGTCTGGAACCGCGAAACCGCTACGGTCGCAGGTTCGAATCCTGCCTCGGGCATGGATGTGTGTGATGTCCTTAGGTTAGTTAGGTTTAACTAGTTCTAAGTTCTAGGGGACTAATGACCTCAGAAGTTGAGTCCCATAGTGTTCAGAGCCATTTGAACCATAAAATTTAAGCACCAATTTTCTCGGAAATTAGGGGCTGTCGCATGAAAAGTCACTAGCCAGGTACTCAGGAAAAGTCCTTCAACAACATATCTAAAAGTCATCAAAATCCGTGATTAACAGGTTTTATAGTCCCCTTGTCAGTCTCTAGCAAGGGACTTATAATGAAACACAAGACACTACCCTGCATAAAGATCATCTACTTATTTGACAATATGTTGAATAATAGTCTGTTTCTACGACAAACGTACGCAGAGTAAATCCTGCAAACTGACAAATGGCCTGTATCATGATTCAGCTCACTCCCCTGCCCTATTCAGTTCTTTATGAGCGACCTGCCAGAAACAGTGTCTCGCACGAGTCTGTACGTTGAGGACAACTGTCTGCTGACCCAACGGACGGGTGTGTTACAGGAAGCAGAAATAGTGCACTATGTGAGTGTTTCAGGAGGTGGAAACTAGAAACAAAGCTACTGAAGACAGCACCTCCAGCAACAAATAAGCAACTACTGTCCGTAGGTAATATTCATAGAAAATTTATTACGACAGAACACCAAATGAAAGTACCTTGGATAGGTCACTTAGCTACTGGCACCGTCTTCGGATCGGCTGCCCAAGAGGTTCCAGTTGGCTTTTGCAAAAGTTTCCCAAAATTCTGAGAAGAACAACTTTGCCTTTAGTTTATTCCGGCTCTGAAGAAATTGAGCCGTTGGAAAAAATGAACAGTAATTTTTCATTTTTTAATTCTGTATATTTAACAGATTGTTTATGGAATGAGTTTTCACTCTGCGACGGAGTGTCTACAGATATGAAACTTCCTAGCACATTAAAACTCTGGGCTGGACAGAGACTCGAACCCGCGACCTTTGCCTTTCGCGGGCTCTACTGGTGAGGTAATGGCAGAAGTAAGGCTGTGAGGATGGGTTTTGAGTCGTAATGGGGTAATTTCAGTTGGTAGTGCACTTGCCGGCGACACGAAAGGTCCCGAGTTCGCGTCTCGATCCGGCACACAATTTTAATTTGCCACTAAGTTTCAGTGACAGTCTAACAGCAGCAAATGCTAAATGACTGATACTAACCGACTGAACACAGGAACTAAATCCCACGACAATCATCCATACACACAAGGCCCTCATCCTATCTATACACACGTTGAATGGTTCTCCGCTCCTCCAAAGTTTCAGTGCTCCCTCCAAATCCTAAAGCGACATGCACTCCTTGCTTTTCGTATCTGTATACCTTCTACAACCGTATTGTGTAGTTGCTTATACCAACTTCTACATATACGAGGAGCGTCCAAAAAGCAATGCAACACATTTTTTTCTCGGCCAATTTCAGCTGAAAAGATGCAGAATTTATTGTGGGACACTGGAATATACCCGCTTCAGCACCTATAGTTTCGTGAAGCTCCGACATATGGCGGCGCTACAGTAGCCTTCCAAATGGCGTCTGTAACAGAGGTGTGTTCCAGAGAGCCGTCACTGAGGTTCTTTTGGCGAAAAACCAGAGCATCGCAGATATTTTTAGGCGCTTGCAGCATCTTTAGGAGACCTGACAGTGAACAAAAGCAGAGTGAATCGTTGGGTGAGGGGCCTGAGATGGGACGGGTGGTGCTTGGGTAGCGACGTTCTCTTCTCTCAGTGGCACCAGTTTGGTGCGAGGCGTGCTCTGGGCATTGGGAAGTCTGTATGTGTCCAACGGTTTTCTAGGGTCAGCTCACTCAGATCTTCCTGAATTGGTTATCTTACCGTGTGGTAATCCAGTTACGCAACGTAGCTGATTCATGGGAGCAGAATTAAGCCCCGTTGTTGCTAGTTCGCCTAGTGTGGATTTTGTCCCCAAGAAACCCACTTCTCGTCTGAAAATATAGATCAAACTTTTGCACGTGAGCATGACTGTTCCAGCCGTATAAGAGTGCCACTGCCCTGCCTGTATCGTTCCCGGTACGTTTTAAACAGGGGAGGAGCCGAGTCGAGTTGCAAATTTCTGACTGCTTAGGTTTCTTAGTCCATGCAGTACTTCTGGAACTATTTTTCTCTGCTACCATCTTGTTTTGCGATACCCACAGTGCGTGTGTACTATAACACGAATACTCTGCTTTAGCCATCTCGCTGAGCGGTGTAACTGCGGCAGTGATGAGCGTGCAGCGGTGGCCCGGACTTCGACGCGCATTTAGTCTGTTCCAGCGTCACGGCCACTGTGGTTTGCCTCCTTATTGGCATCTTGGACCATAGAGACTTTCCAGTTGTGCTTTTACACACCACGCCGGCCTGCACCATCTTCGACGAGGAATTACATAATTGTCATCTATTAGCAGTTTCAAAAAAAAAAAAAAAAAGTTTCAAATGGCTTGGCTCTGAGCACTACGGGACTTAACATTTGAGGTCATCAGTCCCCTAGAACTTAGAATTACTTAAACCTAACTAACATAAGGACATCACACACATCCATGCCCGAGGCAGGATTCGAACCTGCAACCGTAGCAGCAGCGCGGTTCCAGACTGAAGCGCCTAGAACCGCTCGGTCACTCCGGCCGGCGGTTATGTCTTTGAAACAAAAAAACAAAAAAGGGTGCACTTAGGCACAACGTCTATGAGTACAGTCAACTGTCGTCAAGCGAAGCACGGGGTGCCCGAAGCCAGTGCCTTTACAGCCTCCGACATTAAAAGGAAGAGGGAGGGGACTGCCACATTAAATAAGAATTAAGAGTTTACAAGAGAAGTAGGTTTCCATACTAATTAAAAAAACTTGGCCAAGTTTAAAAACATATTACACTGTTCAAACAAGGGGTACCAACCTGGCAAAAAGAATAACTGGCAGTCCCCTCCCCCTTTCTTTTAATGTCAGAGGCTGTAAAGGCACTGGCTTCGGGCACCCCGTGCTTCGCTTGACGACGGTTGACTGTATTCATAGGCGTTGTGCCTAAGTGCACCCTTTTTTGTTTTTTTGTTTCAAAGACATAACCGCCGGCCGGAGTGACCGAGCGGTTCTAGGCGCTTCAGTCTGGAACCGCGCGACCGCTACGGTCGCAGGTTCGAATCCTGCCTCGGGCATGGATGTGTGTGATGTCATTAGGTTAGTTAGGTTTAAGTAATTCTAAGTTCTAGGGGACTGATGACCTCAGAAGTTAAGTCCCATAGTGCTCATAGCCATTTGAACCATTTGAAAGACATAACCACCATTTGACCGTGCAACAGGTTTTATTCCACATATGTAGAGTTCGGCGTTAGGCCATAATTAAAGTGTTACAACTGCAAAAGATTAAAGCACACTAAAAGTACAAGTATCAGAAAAATAGCAGGGCTAAAAGTTAAATTAATGTATGTGCTGCATGATTTGTTCTCTTACTTACGTATAAAAAATCATTAGACTGGAGTAGAGCACAAGTCATTATCAAACTTTGTATCTTTAGATATATAAACCAATTTTGTCAAAATTAAATGTGAGTACATTTGTGTAATAGGCTAATTTACTTCACTTGATATGGTTGTGAAGTAAAATCATTAGGAGTAACAGATTATTTCTGGTTGTTTTTTATTTTGTCATGTCATCGCCCTGTTGAGTTATATTTATTGTGTTCTAAAGCATATAATCTGCACTACGTGGCTTAAACCTCGTGCTTAAGGGAATTATCTCCGCCCAACTTTCTGGCCGCGCGTTATTAACTTACGAGAGGTAGAGTCCTTGACACTGATGGCAAAAAAAAAAGAGGGGGAGCCGGAGGAGTAAAAAGCCCGCAACGCCAAATATTAAATTTGTTTTTTCCACTCACTGAATTCTAAGGTTAGCAACGGCTTCGGAAGTTGTTTCTCGCTGGAGATATAGAGGCAGCGCCTGGTCCCGACGTTTCATATAATGTAGAGTCAGCCCAGATGGGCAAATTTGTATCGTTCTTGTCAGAGGTTATGGAAAACTGTAATTGACTTACATGCGCCCGTTACTGTTCTTCCCAGTTAAATTATATGCAGTCTGTGGTTTAAATCTTAATAATATTTAGTCGTAATTTGACATTACAGATTTCCAGTTTTACGAGCTTGTATGTAAAGAGTTATATATTGATAAAGGGCCCTGTTTCGTTTTATAACTTTGCTGGTATCCTAACTGTTATTCCCTTTGTTTTTGCTCGCTGTTTACTGTATTTGTTGCTGCCAGCCTACAACATACAGCCGTGACACCTGCAATGTTGGAACATGTGGGCACTCTCATTCGAGGTGCTCGACAGGACATAATCAAGCACCTCGCTGCTCATTGGACGTCTCTGTTGGTGATGCCGATGCACTCGTCCACCAGGTTCGCTTCCGCCTAACAAAAGGGCGTTACGAGGCTGATCATGACAACGTTTTGTCGAACATCGTCACAGGCGATGGAACACGGATTCACCACACCGAACTGGAAACAAAACGGCAATCCATGGAGTGGCACCATACCACCTCTCCTAAAAGGAAAAAAATTTCAGAGTTGCACAAAAAAGGTTCAAAGCCGCACCCTAAACCGGTAAAGTAATGGCGACGGTCTTCAGGAGCTCTGGAGAGGTGGTTCGGTTTGATGCCTTTCCTCATGGGGCAA
This sequence comes from Schistocerca piceifrons, assembly GCF_021461385.2. Lineage (NCBI taxonomy): Eukaryota > Metazoa > Arthropoda > Insecta > Orthoptera > Acrididae > Schistocerca > Schistocerca piceifrons. The sequence continues at coordinate 89,858,279 of NC_060141.1, forward strand.
CGATCAACTCTGGCCTTCACTGTGCAACGATCAACTCTGAAGTGTATTGTGCTAGACTTTTTTAGAGTTACAGTCTAGGAATTTCAACAGTTAACCTCACCGCGAAACACAAAGCTTGTCTTATAGCGTCTGCCACTGTAATGTGTTACTAATATGTTGCATTGTGGTTGGCTGTATAATCAAGAAACCAAAAGTCAATAAATAATAAAATGGCAACGAATTCCATGGCGTTTCATTCTTTGATTTATTTAGAATGTGGCTTAGCGCCTCCGTAATACTCTTGCACCGATTAAAGAATACGTGACGAAACGCGCCATTCTTTTGAATCTTCTCTGTCTACTCCATTAGTCCAAGTTACACGAACGGCTACTTACCTAGTTCCTGAGTCCCCTCCAATCCCCTGAGTCCCCTCAAGAATCTATTGAAGAAGTGTATTGCAAGACACTTCCTTCATGAATAACCACATTTTCTGAAGATTCTTCCAGTTTCAACCTGGGATCTGCTTTTCCAACTATTGTTGTTATTCCATTTCTAGCTGCTCCGAATAGTTAGTCCTAGGCATTTTACGATGGTTATTATTTCCAGTGACTTGTCACAAATAGTGTAGTCGAATAGTGGTGGTTCTCTCCACCTATTTGTTGGCGATACGTTATATTTATTTACACTCGGGATCAACTGTCAGTTCTTGCACCAATCGTCGAACCTCTGCAGGTCTTCTCCTGATGATGTAAGATTAGATTAGATTAGTACTTGTTCCATAGATCATGAATACGACACTTCGTAATGATGTGGAACGTGTCAGGTTAATAAAAGGTGTCTATACAAGATATTACATTAAAATATTACACGACACTTAATATTTTTAATTTTTTTGTGGGGGATGGGAAAATTACCCACTTACTATATCCAAAAATTTATCTAATGAGTAGAAGGAGTTGCCATTCAGAAATTCTTTTAAATTCCTTTTTAATGCTATATGGCTATCTGTCAGACTTTTGATGCTATTAGGTAAGTGACCAAAGACTTTTGTGGCAGCATAATTTACCCCCTTCTGAGCCAGAGTTAGATTTAATCTTGAGTAGTGAAGATCATCCTTTCTCCTACTGTTGTAGCCATGTACACTGCTATTACTTTTCAATTCGTTCGGATTGTTAATAACGAATTTCATAAGTGAATATATATATTGTGAGGCAACAGTGAAGATCTCTAGCTCTTTAAATAAGTGTCTGCAGGATGATCTTGGATGAGCTCCAGCAATTATTCTGATTACACGCTTTTGTGCAATGAACATTCTTTTACTCATCGACCCACAGACGACAGAAACATCCGCAAGTAGCCTTTCGTACTCTCCACCGTTATCCAATACATTACTAACAAATATTTTATGTAGTAACGGCCCTAATCACACACGCTTGGCTGCACCTAAAAAACCTTTACATCTATCGATTTTGTTCCGTTTTGAACGACGTGTTGAGTTCCCTCTGCAAGGAAGTCCTCAGTCCAGTCACAAAACTGGGCAGATATTTGGTACGCTAAAGCTTCTGGTGGCAGTTACTTATTGACTATGGCTGGCCTGCAACCACAGCTTGTAATCGTTTACTTCACGGTATAACATTCTTGTCATTTACACCTGTAAGTGCGATGTTTATAACAGTACACTGAGTTGTCAAATTGTACAATACCTAACGTTTTGTATTTTCTTGTTTAGACTAAGCTTGAAATTGGTCTTTCACCGAAACTAGTAGCACTGTGCAAAATAAAAGACCGCTGAAGGTTTTAACCGTGAAATTCAGCAATTATTTAGAAGCTGATTTTTCCCACAGATGCAAACACGTACACTCCTTTTCAAAACAACACGTAGGTCACTAGATCGGATTATTAAGGACTAAGATAAGATGCCGTTTACGGAAACGCGTCGAAACCGTAAATGATTTGGCCACGATGAACGGTCACCACGAACTTCGGAGTTGTGGTGTTCATTTCCATATATTGAAATTGTACACCCTTGCCATTTCCTCTGTTGGTCATTCTACTGCTGGAGACTCCACATATCTTGTCGGTAGTTGATAACCGACATGAAAACTAGAAGCAATGTAGAGTCGTCCGCTTTCACAGTGTACAGTTGTAAAGTTTGGGTAACGTCATTATCGACCCCACGACACCGTGAGTGTTTCTGTTTTCCACATGTTCAAAATTTACTTAGGAACTAAATAACATTTTATTTTTAGGCTTAATTAGTGTCTCCATTTATTTTCAGCGCTCCTATGGCTTCGGACTCAGGTTCACGTACGTTAGTGCTTGATCCAAATTTTCCGGACTTTATGAGTAAAACGTTAGAAGAAGATGAAAGTAGCGACGCAAATGATTTCGAAGATGAAAATGACCCTTTTTACGACAGTGAACATGAAGCTGTTTCAGAACAAAGCTAGTGACTGTAGTTAATCAGATAATAAAGAAATAAATACAGGGAGAAGGTTTAGTGACATTTAAAGAGTCTGTAAGTGTATCAATGGTATTTGAAGTTCATTTTATCCTATTAATTTTTCACACCTGATATCTTCATTTTACAACAATCTTGTACTGTTTTATGTTATTTATAATACAATAAACTAGTCTGAATGTCATTTCACTTCACTGTTAGACAGAGTTACATCTTTCCTATAGTGATTTATTTTTAGTTTTTTGTGTTAAAGTGATATTTTGTATTATAATATATGCAAAGATGAAATTAATCAATAAATATTTGAGATAAAAGTAAAATAAATTTCTTTTCATGACAAAAACAAAGTGATATCCTTTTGGACCCTATCATACCGCGTATGACACAAATAAGCCACAACTCCGTTTGACAGTTAATTATCATGTATATAAGGAGAGCAAGATGTAGCCGGCAAGTCTACATACAGCCGAATTATTGAAATTTGAAATTACGTGGACATAAATCGTAGCTCGTTTGGGCGCAGTTTTATCCATTTTAAGTCCAGGCTCGCTTTAGAAACATTTTTAGTTTCAGTGCAACAATGTAAATAAAGAAATATAGCAAATTCTGTGATACTGTCGTTATGACTCAGTTCCCATTGTTGAATAGCATTTCACAATTTTGGAACTGCTGGAAGCGGCCTTCACCAATTGACAGAGGCAGGTTGTGCAGTGGTTAATACACAGACCTCTTATTGAGAAGATGGTTTAAAACCTGATTCAGGTCTTTCGATTTATGTTGTTAAGTTTTCTCTTGTGATTTTAGGAGAATATTGGGTGTGGGTCCTTCAGTAAGACGGTTTCCGATTACTACTTCTTCGTGGTCACCCGACCGAAACTAGTAATGGCTTCGACGTGAACTGGAACAAAGGAACTGAAGACAGCCAAAGATAGCTTGAAACGTCAAAGGATATTAAATCACGTAAAGTAACCTTTATTGCTTCCTTATGCACGACGTAAAATCTAATCTACGAAACACTGCGCTGGAAATTCCAAAATCAGCTATAAATGTCACCATAGACAATAGTCCGCTGGTGACAAAGTGCTCTGTGTAACCATTGTTGATAATTGGACGAAAAATAGCTCGAAAAGTAACTTATCTGCAGAAAGTGTAGAAACCAGTACATGGAAAATATATTTTGGCTACACAGAATATTTTAATGCCATTTTTGAGCAACTTACATTACTCGTAAATGAAGTGAACAGGAACGTTGTACTTAAATGGTCAGAAGTATTGTTCAAGGCTGCCTTCAAAACTGGCGATTTATTGTCAATAAGAAGGAATGGCGAGCGAGCAGCACATTTTGTGGTCCCCGAAAGCCAGATCCAACAATCTCGGATCTGTTAGATGAGTCTGTGATGATCTGTGCGGAATGGGAGGGACATATATCATGTTGGAACCACATAGAATGCCTTATACCCACTGTGGCAATATAGCTGCTAGCATCTGTAGAAAAATACAGTAGATAAAAATTAGTCAATGCTAGGAGACATCATACCTCTTCTAGCTTCAATAATATCCTCAGTTCGCCGAGGAAAGTTTCTCAACGTATACCATATCCATCTGAAGCCATTAATTGATGACTAGATCCCGTAGGGACCAATCAAATTGCAGGATGTTGACGGTTTCGTTTCATCAGCTGTTCCAGATAGTCCTATTTACTATGGGATTAACAAGGGGTGCGTTGTGGGCCAGTCGACGTTCGATAAGGTGCCCGAGTTTGTGGGCACACTCGTAAATCTGGCTTTTGACACCTGGGAAGACGGGAATGTCCGCAGTACATTCACAACGAAGATTTAGTAGAACCGGCAATCTTTGATCACTTAGAATAGCGGTCGTCGAACTGCAGCCCAAGGACCGCATGCATCCCGAATAGTATTCGTGCGATCTGTAGTTTTCAGACGTACTTTGTAATAATGTGAATCTAGCAACTAACAGCAGAACCCAAAAACTTTAACTAACTATAAGGGCTTCTTAAGAGCGTAGCCTACCTGCTCACTAAAAAACAAAAATACAACATACGCTTCAATGTAACTGACGTTGTTGAATTCGGCTGTGAGCTGTGTAAAGTTGGCCGCTTACCTCATTAGGAGAGTGATAAGCAGTGCGCCCACTGCGGGGTTAGAGGATGTGAGAGTAGGAATGTTTTGTTGTTTGTCTTCCAGTACTGGCAACCTTCGGGCGTGCGCGTCTCGTACCGATCAGTTGCACTGGTAAATTTCAAACGGAAGTAACTTGGATTCGTGAATGCACAGGGGTCGTTGAAGGTGGCAGCAAACTGACACAAAGGACAGTCGACACGAAGTGTTCCGAATGACGACTTTTAACGATTTGTACTTGGGGGCCGGCGGCGGGTTTATGGCGCCTATTGGCGGCTCACAATATACTAATTTATGTAGATTGACAGTTAATAATGAGTGCGTATGCGGCCAGGGGTGCCGCTCCATAATGTCACTATTCGCTCTTGGGGAAAAAAAGTTTGACGACCACTGACTTAGAACCCTGGGTCATGTTCACGGTAGCCTGGCTGACTGGATCCAAATCATCACAGAACTATCTTTAGTCTGGACGTCATTCTCCACACAGTGATAGTGAAAGACGTCATTCTAACGTCGGAACACTCGAAGCATTTGAAGAGATCCAAATCGCAACTTATCGGACCGCACAATCCACCTCCCGACAACTATTGTCCGGATGCTGTGTTGTTTGGTCCACTAAAGAGGTGCAGCTTTATGTGTATTGCATGCATTCTCGACCACAATATTTGCTCAAAATGTGACAGGGACGGAAATGCATTGATAACAGCAGCACGTCGCGTTTGAAACCGATTGTCATCGACGAAGCGTCACACTAGTTTCCAGTACCTGTTGGTGAGAATCGTTTCGTCGGCCGCGGAGGCCGAGCGGTTCTAGGCGCATCAGTCCGGAACCGCGCGACTGCTACGGTCGCAGGTTCGAATCCTGCCTCGGGTACGGATGTGTGTGATGTCCTTAGGTTAGTTAGGTTTAAGTAGTTCTAAGTCTAGGAGATTGATGACCTCAGACGTTAAGTCCCATAGTGCTCAGAGCCATTTGAATCATATGAGAATCGTTTCACGATCACTGTTTTTACGCCGTGTTACACGGCTGAGAGTGGTACACCATTCCTGGCAGATGCGTTGGGCAGTTCGCGCTGATATATCAACAATTGGGGCAAATTCATTCACGGTCTGGTCATGAGTTGAAGTACTATAGCTCCTTTCTATCGTTCGGCCACTTCTCCTCACCGATCCATCTTACTGCGCTGATTACAAACAAGTGACTGGCACGCACACTCACCGCTTCACTGCCATGACTTACGTCCCCGATGGAGGGTCACCTGACTGCCTGGTACCAGTTCTACATCTACAGAGCTACAAAGTAACCAGTGTCCTCTTTTAAAGGGGGTTGTAATGGTTTGCCCAGCGAGCATGCTTGTGGCTATTTTAAGCACCCTCAATGAAAAATCATGTGGTTATTGAGAAACTCTCTCCACGCGTCTCTTAACTACACAGCGCGACAAAATTAGGGGATAACTTTTTCGAAACCACGTAACCGTCTCCAATTGCTTCGCATGAGCTTTAAATTTGGCTCAAGGTTGCCTACAACCTTTCTCTATAATGGTGAAAAGGCCTGGCGCCCTGCATGGTCACCCTCGGGATCTGCGGTGCTTCAAAGAGCAAGGCTTCGACACATGCAAAAAGAAGGCTACAGCTCGTAAGTTCACGTGAGCTACAAGGCTGGTTGATGATGTCACAGTGGTAGCAAATTTCTTTAGAATTCTGCTCAATGCCACCATGGACGTGCCACGCGATGGGGAGGGCGTCACACCCCATTTTACCCACATTTGACCACTTCTTTAGACGCCTCTGTGATGGAGATCAGTATCTCGACATCCAGTGTTGAAATCACACGGTTTTCTTATGGGTGACCGAGAAAAACATTTCAGACGCACCACCTCTCAGAGTCGCCACTAAAAGACTTCATGGGGTGGCTCTTCTCTTGGGGCGTTGATTCCCGCGCATTCCGCAGTCGAAAACGACAGTTCGCAGTGCGATAAGCTACAGGACGACATTCTTGACAACGTTTGACACTGCTGCCACCCCCTGAGCGTTTCAATCGTACTCCAACACATCGTGGGGCTGCAACCCCACTGAATGTGATCTGACTACTTTGAAGTGTATTGCGATTGCAATTTTTTCTCTAGCATGCAAGCAAAATCTGAACGTGATCCAAATCCTCAAAGGTGCTTATGCTTTCTCATCTCTCCTGTTTCGAAGCTTCCTGTTGGGGTGAAACATTAACACATTAACATTCCAGTGAATAAAACGGAAAAACGTCCTTATAAGACCTTCCTCACATAGTTAGGCAACACCCTCAGACGTACCCAAGCATCTTTGTTGAGCACTTTAGAAATGAGCCTGTCACAAACTTCGACATCAATTCTGTGTTGCACCTTATCTGGCGCCTAGAACTTAGGCAACCCCTTCGGCACCCCTTTGGTGGGTTTTGCCTACTTTCAGGCACAAGAGCTGAATTAGTGTCGAAGTTTCTGACAGGCACATTTTTAAAGCGCTCAACAAAAGAGCATGGGTAGCACTGAGGGTGTTGCCGAAATAAAAGAATGGCGTAGTGTTAGAGGGACCCTTTGCCGCCTTATTCATCCCCCCACCCCACCCACGCCGTAGGAGGGCGCGAAATAGGAGAGCTGAAAAAGCATAAATACCCTTTGGTACTCTGGATCACGTTCAAATCTCGTCGAATGGTTTTGAACGGTCCTTAGCGGTTAGGAAAAAACGGCGTTCGCACTACACTCACTCCAAAGGGGTCAGATCACGTTCAATGGGGTTGCAGCCAAACGATTTACTTAGAGTACCGTTGAAACGCCCAGCGTGCAGCAGCGATGTCGGTTCAACGCCCCAGCATAAAAGGTAGTTTCCTTGAGATCCTTTATACTACCCCCAGAGGCCTTTCCGAACCGATTCTGACAGGTAGTCTGTGAGAAATGTTTTCCTCAGCAACCAATAAGAAACGCGTACGATTTCAACGCTAGATGTCGAGGTTCTGACCCTTTCAATCGTGTGACATGGCCACGGTGGCAATGGGCAGAATAGTAGTGAAATTCGGTGCCGCTGTATCATTAGCCCGCCTTACAGCTCACATGAACTTCTTCTGCATGTGTTGACGTGTTACTGTTTCAAGCATCGGTGAACCCAAGCGTGACGTCACAGGGCGGCATGATTTTGCACCATTACAGAGGAAGGCTGCAGGCAACTTTGAGGCAAATGTCAAACTTATGTGACGCAGCGGGAGACAGTTACTGTCTTTCGAAAAAGTGAACCTTTAATTGTGTTGCACAGTGTATTTCTTTCGGCCAGCATTGCCAACTAACCAGCGGTTCATGTTGAAAAAACCGATTTGCCCATGCGTAGCTCCATCCATAACTAAAATATTATATAAAACGCTGAATCGTCTTATCTGCGAAGCTGTTGAGCGAGTGAAATACTTTTTGATTTTGTACTCGCTCGTCACTCCTTGGCTGGATCGCTTACGCATTCGAGCACAGCACAGTTGTTGTACGACGCCGTGCTGAAAAGTAATGCTTCTGAATTTTTCATTGGAAAACTCTTAAAGCTTTTAGAGTTAAACAACCGTTGTTAATATTCTACATCTTTATTCTTCATGTCTACATATTTATTTCTCAACGTAGTCAGCCTGGCGGCGAACACATTTCTCCCAACGACAGACCAATGCCGGCCGTTGTGGCAGAGCGGTCCTAGGCGCTTCAGTCCGGAACCGCGCTGCTCCTACGGTCGCAGGTTCGAATCCTGCCTCTGGCATGGATGTGTGTGACGTCCTTAGGTTAGTTAGGTTTAAGTAGTTCTACGTCTAGGGGACTGATGACCTCAGATGTTAAGTGTCATAGTGCTCAGAGCCATTTGAACCATTTGACAGACCAGTTTGTCGATACCGTCCCTGTAGAATATTCGACTTGAAATTACAATGAATGTGTGCCCCGACAGGGACTCGAACTCGGGATCTCCTGCCTGCATGGCAGACGCTCTATCCGACTGAGCCATCGAGGACACAAAGGATAGTGATACTGCAGAGACTTATCTCTGGCACGCTCCCCGTGAGACCCACATTTCCGACTTACTGCCCACACACTTCATTTGTAGTGCCCCTGCCCACTATACTCATTACTCGCTGCAGTCAATGTACCGATTCCCGTAAGAATTTGAGCAATGCGAGAGCATCTGCGCTGAAAAAGATCATTGGCCGGTAATTATTACCTGTATGAAGATGATGTCAACAAAGTCAAAGATTATATGAAGATGGTATCTGTTCTTTCGGAAATGGCAGAAAGAACAGATACCATCTTCATATATTCTTTGATTTTGATGAGTGAACCAAAACCACACCTCTGCTTGCATCGCTTCGTCACTATCAAAGCCAAGTCCTCGAAAATGTTCTTTAAGTTTTGGAAACAGATGAAAATCGGATGGAGGCAAGTAGGGACTGTGTGGAGGACGATCGATGACAGTGAATCCAAGGCGTCAAATTGTTGCTGGTGCCCAGCGTTACTATGCGATCTGGAATTGTTGTGCTGAAAGAGAGGGTGCTTCACGGGCGGACGAACTCTTCGAATTCAAAACTCGATTACAACACGCCGTTTGTTAGTCAGCGACAATAGATACGTTACACACCGCCATCTTACACGCTATAATTCGGAGCTCTCCGGCGGCAAAGAGCTGCAAAGGAGCAGAGATGAAGAACAGAGACATAGAAAGTTTTATTTAAAAAGCTTTAACAAACTTAGAGAGCTTTCACATAAAACTTTCGCGGGCATTGCTTTGCAGCACGCCATCATAGATTCGAAACACCCATGGTCGACCTTTGCCGCATGTGACTAGTTTTTTAGCCACTTCGGTAACACATGGTGGTCCAGATCAACATGACACTAAATTCGAATTTAACCGTGTTACTCCAACGAAGGTTTGGGCGTTCCGATAACCAGTAAAAATGGGAGCACGGCGTATACCTTAAACAACGCCGGCACACTTGCAACAAATCAGCATGACAACTGGGTGCATCCAGAATGCCGGCCGGAGTGGCCGAGCGGTTAAAGGCGCTACAGTCTGGAACCGCACGACCGCTACGGTCGCAGGTTCGAATCCTGCCTCGGGCATGGATGTGTGTGATGTCCTTAGGTTAGTTAGGTTTAAGTAGTTCTAAGTTCTAGGGGACTTATGACCACAGCAGTTGAGTCCCATAGTGCTCAGAGCCATTTGAACCATTTTTTGAGCATCCAGAATCTCAGTACGGATGTAGTGGCGACCGTGACAGTATCCGCCATAGAGCAGATCTAGTTCTAGCCGCCAGTGGCGACCACAGGCGAGAAACTTTCTTTACACTTCCTCGTGTCCACTACTGATGCAAGGTCCGTCCCATCTTTCGGCATACAAGGAACAGGACGACTGTTCCCTTCCTTTACTCATGACGTCACATTTCCTCGAATCTGGAGAACAAGAGTGAATCCACGCCGGTGACAACTGGAAAGATGCACACGTTTACTCTTTTGCTGTAATTTACACCACAACCAAACACACTGCCTCTGTCGCATGCAAAGTTTTCACTAGAAGCTACCTGCGATACTCGTAGCTTTTCCTCCACAAGAAATATTACAAGTGGCAGCCTAAGGAAAGCTGGAGCCGCACAAAAAGTATTTATTGTGACACTGCTAGTTGTTTCTTTTTACATTTATATTGCTTCTACATTCCGTCATGTTTTCTATGATAAGCGAAGCCTCTCAGTTTATCCGTTTTAACACGTCTTTATTTCATTGTATTGTGTCCCCCCCCCCCTTCCCCAACTTTGACCTTGTGAAACAAATTAATTGAGCAGTATACCATACACCTCTAGGATTTAACTCTGAAACAGCACAAAATACCTAGTGTAAAAGAATAGGTTGCACTCATGTGCATCGAGAAAATTGACGATGAATCTTTTCTGGAACTGAAGGAGTCGAAACATACTCCACAAACAGCAATTTTTGTGAATGTTAAAGAGCTTCGCAGACTTTTACTTATTTTTATTTAATTTCTTTCGTCTTCAATGTAGGTTGGGTGGTAAGAAGCCTTAACGCGACGCTTTTGACTCGTATCGTGACTTTACGAGGGGGTATAGTGCCAGCCAGGAAATTGTTTCTGCCGGCCGCTGTGCCCGAACGGTTCTAGGGCCTTCAGTCTGGAACCGCGCTGCTGCTACGGTCGCAGGTTCGAATCCTGCCTCGGACATGGATGTGTGTGATGTCCTTAGGTTAGTTAGGTTTAAGTAGTTCTAAGTCTAGGGGACTGATGACCTCAGATGTTAAGTCCCATAGTGCTTAGAGCCATTTGAACCATTTGAAATTGTTTCTGCACGTCGTAAATTTTTCTACAAAAGAACCTACCAAACTAATCTTTTTCACAAATTTTCATCTTCTGACTGTTTCCAAAAGCTATTGTAATGAATATTGCATTGCTGAAGAAGTATATGTTTTAGTCTGTAGTCGCAAATTAATTAATTTTGCCAACTGGTTACCGATTTCCGTACACAATACCTTCTTCAGGCCATAACCCCGGTAAGCAGTCGTCACACTAATTTCCCAAGTAGACATATCAAATGCAAAACAGTATTTGACACACTTACTTGTTAAACCAGTGCCTCGACTGCGAGCCAGGGAATGGTCAGGAGATAGCCAGTCGGCAAAATAAATAAACTGTAACTACAGACTAAAACATATATGAGTACTTTTTCAGTTTTGCATTGACCCCTATTTCGCCCACAATATGTCGGGGATATGGAATATCGTATTGATGTGTCCTTTAGGTCGAAGACTGGTTCAATGCAACTCTTCATGCCAGTCTACCCTGTGCAAGCCAGTTCAAAACTACTGCAACCTACTCCCATTTGAAATTGCTTACTGTAGTCAGATCTTGGTCTTTTTCTACAATTGTTACCCTCCACAATTCCCTCTATCACCAAATTAATGTCTTGATGCCTCGCGGTTTGTTCTGTCCACCGAGCCCTTCTTTTGGTCAAATCATGAAATAAACTTCCTTTCTCCCCATTTCAGTTCGGTACCTCTTCATTGGATATACGCTCGACCGACCCAATCATCGGCATTCTTTCGTAACGCTACATTTCAAAAGTTACTGTTCTGTTCACGTCTGGACAGTTTACCATCCACGTATCGCTTCCGTACACGGCTACGCTCCAGACGAACTCCTTCAGAAAAGATTTGCTAACAAATTTAAATTCGATCTTAACAAATTTCTCTTTTCAAGAAACACTTTTCTTTCTATTACCAGTCTGCATTTCATATTCTGTCTACTTCAGCCATCTTCAGTTATTATGCTGCCCAAATAGCCAAAGTCGTCTATCCTTTTAAGTTTCATTCTCAAATCTAGTTCCCTTAGTATTGCATGATTTTATTAAACAACATTCCATTACCTTTGTTTCACTTTTGCTGATATTCACTTTGAGACACAGCTACAACTTAACTTTTTTACGTAAAACGTGTGGTTGGAAAAAATTAACACGAATTACTTACAGTAGAATGGAGAAACTGGCAGAAGCTGGCCACGGGGAAGACCAGATTGGGTTTCGGAGGAATATAGGAACATGCGGGGCAATATGAACCCTACGAATTATCTTGAAAGATAAAATGAAGAAAGGCAAACTTACGTTCATAGTAACTGTAGATTTAGAGTAAGATTTTGACAACGTTGACTGGAGTATACTCTTTAAAATTCTAAAGACAGGTGCGATAAAATACGAGGACTGTAAGACTATTTACAATTTTTACTGAAACCGCATTGCACTTACGGGTCGAAGGATGTTAAAGGGAAGCAACACTGGAGAAGCGAGTGTGACGAAGTATTAGGCGATCCTGGCGCTGTTCAGCGTGTAACTTGAGCAAACACCAAAGAGAACCGCAAAGAAATTTGGGAAATGAATTAACGCTCAGGTGGAATGAATAAAAACTCTTAGGTTTGGCGGTGAAATTTCAAATATGCCAGAGGCGGCAATGGACATGGAAATCAGTTGAGCGGCATGGACGATGTCTTGGAAAGTGGTAATAAAATTTATATCAGTTAAAGTAAAAAAAGGAAGGTGGACTGTAATAGAATTAAATCAGGTGACGGGGGATTAGTTTAGAAAATGTGACACTATACGCACTAGGTGAGTTCTGTTATTTGGGCAGCAAAATAACTGATGATGACCGAATTAGAGAGGATATAAAACGCAGACTGGCAATATCAAGAAAAGCCTTCCTGGAAATGAGTTACATGGAGAGCTGCATCAAAACAGTCTTCGAACTAAAGATAGCAGCAACAACAACAAATGCTCGATTTTATAACATAGAGGTCATTAATTCCTGCTTGATCGTGAAGAACAGAAAGCGCGAATTAACGACATGACATAGTCTCTGTTTTTGTTTGATTGTAAACTGTACTATTGAGGATAAAAAAAAACAAAATTGGCCAAAATTTAATAGCGCTTCACCCTTCATTCCTCTTCACAGTGTGGAGCCGCTCGAAGAGTTGGGGCCACTTCGAATTCAGGTGTGAAAGGAATTTCTGTTACCATAAATTGGTCTATAACGGGAGTTAGAATGATCAAAGTGCGCGTAGAAATCGTGCGTCCATTTCCAAATCTCTCCACATTCTCTTAAACAGTGATGGTAAGGTACATTCGAGTTGGGGCGATAATCTTTGCAGTCCCTTTAGTGCTATGCAGAAAAAGAATTATATATGCCGACCATAAGTTTCTCCAGAAGGCTCTCTCATAAAAGTCTCGTGTCTTACCCACTGGATCTCATCGCTCGGCTTCAACAAGTGGGGACATAATTTTGAACAGGTCTAGGAGAACTGTCATTGACAAGTAATCAAAACATATCGCGCTCGATTCCAGAAAATGTGTAAATTTTGAATAAAAATATCTGCAATAGCGACCGAAGACTCGATACAAGTAGAGCCCCTCGTTCTGCCGACGGGTTTGTCAAAGAGACCGTAAGAGCAGACATGAGTTCGGGCCACGAATCTATAGTGAAAATAGTTGCCAAACTCGACATTCATGTCTAAGTACAAACCCCATGTGACGTCCACCCTCAACACTTACCATGTCAAGACGCACTTCCATCTGCAGCTAATTCTCTCAGCATTATTAAAATAAAACAACCAGTATAAATATTCAAGCCAAAAAGAATATAATTGGATTAACATCACCGTGTATGTCCCATATCCAATCACAATGTCAGGCAGTTATTTTTCGCAGCTGTGCACTGAAGCCACTGGCTTTGACAATCAAAAAGATATAAAAATAACCTTCCGACGCCTGATGATGAGCACCAGTAGCTCGAAACGAGTCGTTAACAAACACATGTCAACAAATAACATACAAGCATCGTGACTGGTTCCGGAACATGATTTTAATTCTCATCATGTCACTGTCGTAGTGTAACAATGCTACAATTGAATCAAATAATTAGATAAGTAATTTAAATACGTAAATTTAAAGCGGCAATTATGAAAACGACAGATTGCTACTTACTCTAAAAATAATATTTTGAGATGTATACATACACTACGAAAAGACAGTTACGCACTAAGCTTTCGACCAAAGCCTTCTTCAGAAAAGAATGAAGTACAACATACGCACGCGCACACCCACACACACATACACACACACACACACACACACACACAGACACACACAGACACACACACACACACACACACACACACTCACAAGACCGCCATCTCTCGCGGCTCCGACCAGAATGCACCTGAGACGCATCGAACAGGATGAGGTTTAAAGCGACGTTTTCTCGTTGAAAATGTAATTTTGTTAGGACTTCTTGCAAGTCCGTCGTATATAAAACACGAAGTCGCCAACAGGAGTTGCGAATTAAATTATAGCCTTAGCCGAAAAATCTTGCCTTCATTTAACAAATTTATCGACGTCTTTTAAATTATTTTAAGAGGAAAACTTCTGTGTGTTCCTGAAGCTGATAAAGTTTTATCTGCAAATAGTAGTCAGACAGCTACATTTTTATTGCTTTTATTTATAAGACTTTCTTTGCGACTAGTTTCGTTATCGCATCGCCATTCCACCCTTTCCTGAATAGAAATAATATATAGAGAGTGAATCTCAGGACAAAGATACAAACACTGGTAAATTACCAGAATGAGATTTTCACTCTGCAGCGGAGTGTGCGCTGAAATGAAACTTCCTGGCAGATTAAAACTGTGTGCCCGACCGAGACTCGAATCTGCCAGGAAGTTTCATTGGTAAATTGCATTATAAAAAAAAGCTATGTTGCCATCAACTTATGTAATACACAGTGAGACATTAATTCCTACAGATCGTAAAATGTAGTTAGGTTGCAGATACCTATTTACTTTATTAAGCAAATAGCTAGACTGTTTTATTCCTATGACTAACTATTTGCTTAGCAGACGGCACATTAAGACGCATTGTAAACTACATTTTATGCGTTGTAAGTATTGGTGTTCTATTGTATGTTTCATAAATTAATGGCAGAATAATATTGCTATAATTCAATTTACCAACATTCGTATCTTTATGATGAGACTTACTGGTTGTAAGTTATTTTTAAGGAACAGTGCTCGAGAACTTTTCTGTGACCTCGAAAGAAGTCGCTATGACAGAATGAAAATAAAAAATAATACAGTGTAATAGTGGAAATACTATTTCGAGGAAAAGATACAAATTTACAGCTATGTTGCTAAGTTTGAAGATCTAAATATATAGTTCCCAAAAAGACAGGCACGCCAACCAAAGGCAGCTGAATAGACAAAAGCTGGCCATGTGCGAGCACGACTCACGTACTGAGGGGGTCTGTGCAAACTTAATTACGTATATAGACAGGTCATCCACTTCGGTAATCAAGAATCTCTAGCATTTTTGCCTGTTATTAATACCAGAAAGATATCGGTCCCTGGGATTACAAGATTTTCAAGAGAGTTTTAATTTCAGTAACATAAATGTAACAAAGTTATGCAGGCGGCAGGCGACACTATTACGAAAGTCAGTAGTTCTCCATTGAGGCTGACTGGGTCGCAATGTTAAAAGTCAAACATCAGGCAAAGAATGACTGTATTGCTTATATGATGAGTCTTGGAATTTATCTATCATCATATATCCAGGAGCGATTACAGCACCTTGATACGGCGTCTGCCCGACCAACAGGCATTAATGCATTGATCAAAAATGGTAGTGCATTGAGAATGGCTAGTTTCTAGCTGAAATTTGGATCTGCCAATAAAATTTCAAAAGGCCCACTGATAGCTGAAATCTATTATTTACAAGTCAATATAACAGTCGCTGCGTGCAACAGCCTTCTGTAATCGATCCTGGATATCGGATGAAGCATAAATTCTGAAACGCATCCTATAAGCAAAAACGTCATTCCTTGCCTGACGTTTGCCTTTTAACATTGCGATCCAGTCAGCCTCGATGGAGAATTACTGACTTCTGTAACAGCGTCGCCTGCCGCCCGCATGACTTTATGTCACATTTACGTTATTGAAATTAAATCTCTCTCGAAAATCTTGGAATCCCTGGGAGCAATATTTTGCCAGTATTAATAACAGAGGGGGCTTCCTGAAGACTGGTGCGCAAGCAGCGTACGGTTAAGAGGTCTCTTCCTCGTAACACGGGGGTTTCTGCGCGCCGGCTGCTTCCTCGGTGGTTTGTCAACCGCAGCAGTGACCGTGTTTTGGACCAATGAGGTGTCGTGGAAGTGGCTGCCCGCATGCCCTCCCCCCCCTCCCCCCCCCCCCCCCCCCCGCAGGCCGCGCCGCGCATCTGCATAAAAGCGGCGGCGGCGAGCCGTCTGCTGTCTGCACTCGCCCCGTGCTCCTCCTCCTCCTCCACCATGGCCGCCTCACAGAGCCGACTACCGGCAGCCGTGGCACTGCTGCTGCTGATGGCGGCGGCCACGCCGGCGCACGCCAGGAGGTTCGGCCGCTGCGAGCTGGCCAGGGAGCTGCGCTACCGCCACGGCCTGCCCTGGGACCAGCTCGCCACCTGGGTCTGCATCGCCAACTACGAGTCCAACTTCGACACCGCGGCTGTCGGCCGCCTCAACGGCGACGGCAGCCTCGACCACGGCATCTTCCAGATCTCCGACAAGTACTGGTGAGTCCGGCCTCAGTAATCTACAGATACAGAAGGCACACCTCTTCTTCGTCTTCTTTTTCGCTCCCCTTTTTAAGCTATTTTCTGCCTGTTACAGTTCCCATCTTCTCCTCCACTTCTAGGGCCTCGGTTTCTTTTCTTTCGTATTTATTTATTTTTGCTCGTGACCTTTCAGGATCCAGTCACTGTAGATATTCTCCATTTTTTCTTACCGGCTAGAGTTTCAGAATTGTTCAAGAAAACCACGTCTGAAGGTCACTTTGCCGGCCGGAGTGGCCGTACGGTTCTAGGCGCTACAGTCTGGAGCCGAGCGACCGCTACGGTCGCAGGTTCGAATCCTGCCTCGGGCATGGATGTGTGTGGTGTCCTTACGTTAGTCAGGTTTAATTAGTTCTTAGTTCTAGGCGACTGATGACCTCAGAAGTTAAGTCGCATAGTGCTCAGAGCCATTTGAACCATTTTTGAAGGTCACTTTTGTACGTTTTTCTTGAATAATTCGAAAACTATGGCCTGTAGCGAAAACGCGTCTCACTACAAAATTTAACTAGATTAAATTTCCTACAAAAAGGTTCTGTTTATTTTTTTTGTGTAAAACTAATAGTTTGCGCGTAGAGAGCGAGAGAATAGGAAAATCTTGCGTGTGGTGTTTGAAGGTGTTGCAGGTTGCATAAAACCCAGTGGTAGGGGCAGCTCAATTAGCCTGTTGGCTCTGAGCACTATGGGACTTAACTGCTGAGGTCATCAGTCCCCTAGAACTTAGAACTACTTAAACCTAACTAACCCAAGGACATCACACACATCCATGCCTGAGGCAGGATTCCAACCTGCGACCGTAGCGGTCGCGCAGTTCCAGACTGTAGCGCCTAGAACCGCTAGGCCACTCCGACCGGTTCTTGCGTCTGGTGTTTGAAGGTGTTGCAGGTTGCATAAAACCCAGTGATAGGGGCAGCTCAATCGGCTTGTGTTTAGTTCATTTCCGATATATTCTGTCTGTTATTTTTCATTCCTTATACTCCTTATACTATTTACAAATCCCATCTCCATACGCCAGATAGGCATTTCTTGCTTGTCTTATTTTCTTCTGACTTACGTTGCATATATTTAGTTCATTTCCGGTAGCAACATTTCTGACTCCAGTCTGTACCTTTACATCCGTTGAAACTTCTTAGTAACTCGTGCATGTATCTTCCAAATACATTTCTTGTTGTTTGCCGCTGGTAATTCTTTACACGTAACAGTGTCGGTAGAGCAACAGTCTTATACTAATACAATTTTAGTATGGAGACGCATTCACTCATTCGACATCTTGCCGGGATAGACATATTCCACAGCAGCTGATCTAATAATAATTAACATTATTTTTCTTTTTAAGTGTAGTGTGAATGTGAAGATTTTGCCGCAGACGTGTTTTGTTTTTATTCATGATGCACCCTCAGTCCTCACGTGGGTAAACAGTGCGAATTAGAACTATGTGTGCATTTCAGCTAGGCCAGTTTTACACACGGTCTGCGGGAAGCTCAGAAAGCTAGCATAGCTTTCTCAGCACAGACACCTTACTAGGCGGCCAGGTTTTCCTCACTGCTGCATTCCGTAATTGTGATTCGTAAAAGTCGGCGTCAACCAGAAGACTTCAGATCGCTAATCTTTTGTAGTGCCAACCACTGTCAACATTGTAAATCTTACAAGAACAGTACCGCGCGCAACATTGTAGGGCCCTTTATAGCGAATGCCGTCTGAATTGTCTCAAAATTTGTGATGAAAGCATTTCGGTCCCTTCATGGGAACAACCTATGACTTCTCAGAGTAGGGACATTACAACAGAAAGTGAAACAAGGGAAATAATTAATTATATCGCGTAATATTGTTTTTGGAAAACTATACAGTTTGTAGCGACAAGTATGATTATTGAAAATAAACACTTCAACAAAGCACTTCCACGAAACGTGTGTTTGTTGTTTCCGTGTGGCACGTCCATTCACCCTGATGATCGGTACAAAACACACAGTACAATTATTGTACGACACCGTGCTGAGAAGTAATGCCAGCGAATTTTTATATGAAAACTCTTCAAGCTTTTTAAATATAACAAACATTACTAACATTGTACATCTTTATTCTTCATTTCCACGTATTTTTAGCCCTTTGTCGCTAGAGGGCTAAAATTGTAATGTGTAACATAACGGAGTGTGACCTAACTACGTTGGTGCGTGGGAAATAGCGAGCTGTAATCTAGTTTCGAATGAGCACCCTCTCCTTCATCATGATAATGCCAGACCACACACGAACGCTGCGACATTTGCAGCAGTCCGATGCCTTGCGTTCACTGTCATCTACCATCGCTGCCATTAGCCACCTCCGATTTTCGTGTATTTCCAAAACTTAACGAAATCCTTCGAGCACTTAACACTGATAGTGATGAAGCGGCGTAAACAGAAGTGAAATTATGGCTTCGTCAACCCAGTTCAAACATTCTACAGTTATAGTATCAAGTAACGGATCTCTCACTGAGAGAAATGCTTTCGTCATCAGGGTGACTTTGTTGAAAAATGACATGAAAAATAAATACGTATAATTTTAATAACATTTGTTTTATTTAAAAAGCTTAAAATTCAGAGGCATTACTTTTCAGCACGCCCTCGAACCAACATGGCATAAGCCTCCACACACACACACACACACACACACACACACACACACACACACACACACACACACACACGAGCGCGCGCGCAACGCTCCTCTCTCTGACGGTCTTTTCCTGTTGAGAACTTGCTTTCTCTGCTGTCTGCATGGCTGCTCCAGGCCATCAGAAAAGATTGAGCTCCTTAACAAACACCTATGAAATCGGCAGCGATCTATGGAGGTAGCTAACGCTTCAGTATTTCGTACAGTCCAAATTGTAGCTGAAGTAGCCTTTATATTATTTGTCATGACATAACTGTGGACGAGCAATTAGTTTTGGTTCAAATGGCTCTAAGCAATATGGGACTTAACATCTGAGGTCATCAGTCCCCTAGACTGAGAACTACTTAAACCTAATTAACCTAAGGATATCACACACATCCATGCCCGAGGCAGGATTCGAACCTGCGACCGTAGCAGCGGCGTGGTTCCGGACTGAAGCGCACAGAACCGCTCGACCACAGCGACCGGCCAGTTTGTTTCGTAAATTTGTTAATTTGTGGCAATATTCTATGGGACCAAACTGCTGAGGTCATTGGTCCCTTGGCTTACACACTAATTAAACTAACTTACTCTAAGGACAACACAAACACCCATGCCCGAGGGTGGACTTGGCCCTCTGACGGGGGGGAGTCGCGCGAACCGTGACAAGGCGCCTTAGACCGCGCGGCTAGCAGTTTGTTATAACTGTGTTCTTTCACTTAGCCGAAAAACGTCATGTAAGTGGTCTGACACAAAAGAAAAGTGCTTAACGGTGCAAAGTTGTGTTCTTACAAAATATTTCCCATTTATGTTCGTCGCCATCATAACACAACCGATTTCAGTCTACGAGTGTCTACAGTATATAGTGGAAAAATTTCTGTAATGCGGATCTTACCGAAACTGTACAGGGTCTACGTCGTTTGCAGTATTAGAAAGAGTATGTAGTAAACTATTCGTCCACTGCCGCTAAGTAGATCGATTTAGGTTAAACGTTTCATTCCGTAATGGCACAACCTAGCGTCTAGAAACAGTCGTGGACTAATGTATGCGTGAAGTAGATCCTTTGTTATGCGAGCTGCTAAGTTTCTCATTTGTCAGATCTCGTATACTTCGTGTTGACCATTCGTGGCAGGTTATCACTGCAAACCCGACGGGAAAACAAATCCAGACCCTTGTCTATTGCTGGCAGTGGTCTCCCTATTGAGCAAAACTCGTAGAGCGATTCGTGGTTTCCCTGTGCGTGTCGAACAACAGGAAAACACTACAACCTGTACAATCGTCAGAGCTCTCCCACGACGACCCCACTTTTCTATTTCACGCATTATGGCGGAGAAATGGTTAATTTCTTAAATCGATGTGAAAGGTCAAAGTCATTTGTCTCACATAATACTCTCTGAATTAGGTTCGTATCTAATCATACTGCGTAACTCAGTCCCAGGAGTCGTTACGTTCTCCACTATTTGTGCAAGTGTTCATATACAAAACAGATGCGCACAGTATAAATGCGTGTTACGTCTGGCTCGGCAGCTGACGATCTGCAAGTTCAGGCAAGTTGCGTCAGAAGTACAGTTACGTATTTGTTGTGGAAACAGAGGTTGCACAGTTACTAGTTTCGGAGACATAGCCCCATTATCAAGGAACCCCGCATAAAAATAAAACATACAGAGTGAGTCACAAACGAAACAAATTTTGATAAATTAGATTACAATAGCATTATACTCCCATTAATTTATGTAAAAGATAATCGAAGTTTAATCCCTACAAAGCACAAAATTTAGTTTAGGTGACAAGTAGCTACGTAGTCTGCCAGCAAACAGATGTAGTTCGTCATAGGAATGCATGATACACTTGATGTTATTGAAAAGGCAAAGAAGGACTAATAATTATACACCAAACAATTTAAATAAATATGTAATTAACGTTTGATTCACAGAACAGATTTTATCTCATGGACATATATATGATGCTGTAAAAATCAGATAATGCTTCTTACATCCACATTTCACATCAATATAGGATAAAATAATGTAAAGTAGCATGGCCAACTCATTACAGGTTCTGACGAATAAAGTACCAAGAATGAAATTTCTATGCGGAACCACAATGGCAAAAGTTGAAGTACATGCAAAATTCATCGAAACTATGTTAGTCATTGAATCATGCAGAATGAAGGAAAATAATAGTTCAAATTCGCGTAGATATAGTTCCCAGACGCGAATAAATGGCGCAAAGCCGCTCGGCAAAAGCAAATAATCGTGTGTAATGCCTACGTGAGGGTGTCAGTAAAATAACCATTATCTGTGATGTATATCTAATTGTATCATTAAGAAAATTAAACGCAGTAGACGAAAAACAGCAGTCGTTGTTTATCGGCTGTGCACAAACCTCATCCAAATGGTTCAAATGGCTCTGAACACTATGGGACTGAGGTCATCAGTCCCCTAGACTTAGAACTACTTAAACCTAACTAACCTAAGGACATCACACACATCCATGCCCGAGGCGAGGTATTATCGACAAGTTCTAGCTATCTTACTCTGTTTCGTTGTATACATTCGTCAACTAAATAAATTTACAAATTCAACTCTGATAACTTCATTCCGTATCTAAACCCTCAAACAGAAATCTTTCGCGCAACTCATAAATTTCATTTCTGTGCCCAGTATAGGTGTTTCGCCTTGTTTTCGTAATGTTTTCGACTCTGGGCCGTATGGAAAACCAGGTTTAGCCATCACTTTATCAAATTTTATTTTTGTTTCTTCCGCACTTCGTTGCCTATTGTTTTGTCTATTGTACCACACATCATCTGATGCATATTTAATGTCCTTTTTTCAAGTTGAAATGAAATGAAACGTCGTGTGGCTGGGGCCTCCCGTCGGGTAGACCGGTCGCCTGGTGCAAGTCTTTTGAGTTGACGCCACCTCGGCGACTTGCGAGTCGCCGGTAGCTAAGAAGTTATAATACGAAACGTGTTCAAAACGTGAGATTTTAGGACTATTTCGGAAAGAGCAGTATCTTGTCTTTCAAAACCCCTAATCTTAGTCTTTCTATGAGAAATATCAAAATTTTAAGAGTTAGATTTTTGGTCTGGGCAATATTTTGCCATTTGCAGAGCCTCCTCACTCTTGTAAAACTGTTACGTCGTTAACGAACATTGCTGGCTGTGTCCACTTATCTGATCCAGTTTTAATGCTTCAGTTGACGTTAGTTTTCCACTGTCTAAGAATGTTGTCAATATAGGTAGTATAAGCTGTGGGCGATATACAAGGCCCTTGACTCATTGCTCTATTAATTATTATAGCTTCAGTCTTTATTATGAAGTTTGTTTCTTCACCTAGGCTTTCGTAACTTGTATTAAGTGCTTGGTGTTCCCTTGCCTTTGCAAAATAGTTTATAAAATATGGCGACTGACCCGGTCGAAAGCTTTAGGTGATATAAACCCTACAGAAAACGGCCGGTAAGGAGGTCTAAGATAGCAGTCTCACTGCCACCTTACTACCTTGCAATATATTGGTAACATTTACCTGGGACTTTTCGTTCCTCAGAATTCTGAACGCAGTTTTACATTCCGTACAGAAAAGCGAAGTTATAAATACGAGTAAAAATTTATAAATAGGGAAATGTTACCAATCGGATTTAAAAGTGATTTTAGGAGTATGCCAAGAGAGTAGAATGTATATTAGTAATGTAATAGACAACGTTGAAGGTTCCGTAAGGCTGTTCGCCGACAATGCTGATATTTGCCTAGAGCAGGGGAACATTTTGACAATCCTGGTACTTTTATGGAATACCTAGTCTATTTTGAACGTTAATGAAATTTTCAAAAAAGGAGAGAAACTTGTTTTAGTCAGTGATTACTTCAATTTAAAATCATGACCAACAACATGGAAATCATAGTAAAATTTTTAAAAACTAATTAGCATATTCAAAACGTCGAAACTGAAGAAAGAAACACAATGTTATTTTCAGTTTTTCGTGGAGCACTTATTGACTTTCGGCGGAACACCAATGTTCCGCGGAACACAGTTTGGGAAACCCTGTTCCAGAGGAAGAATCAAACGCCTTAAGACTATAGCAAAATGTCAGGAAGACCTGCAGAAGATCGATGACTGTGCAGGGACTGGCAGTTGACCCTGAACGTAAATAAATGTCACGTATCGCGTAAAAAATAGGCGAATAGATCCACTTATGTTCGATTACACTACTGGCGACAAATAATTACAAACAGTAACTACCGGAGAGACCCATAGTGGAATAACCTCATAAAGCTAACGATGGGAAAAACAGATCCCAGGCTGAGATTCATTAGGAGAGTCTTAATGAATGTTATTCATTCACGAAACGAGTGGCTGAGAAAACGCTTGGTTCAAAAATGGTTCAAATGGCTCTGAGCACTATGCGACTTAACTTCTGAGGTCATCAGTCGCCTAGAACTTAGAACTAATTAAACCTAACTAACCTAAGGACATCACACACATCCATGCCCGAGGCAGGATTCGAACCTGCGACCGTAGCGAGAAAACGCTTGTTGGACCGATTCTTTTGTTCATCAGTCCGAGAATCTTCATAAGTAGGATTAACAGAAACGAGAGAGACGATAAAATTTAGACTGGCGAATTTCGTAACAGGATCGTATACTGGAGCGAGAGCATTACGGAGAGGTTCAACAGACTCCAATGGCGGACGCTAGAAGCGAGACTTTGTGCATCACTGGGAGATTTACTGTTGAATTTCATAGAGTGTAGTGTACCAGAAGATTTGGGCAACATATTACCTCCGCCTGCATAAGTCTCGCAGAACAATCATACTCAGCTTGCGTTTATCGTGGATCTCTGCCCAGCGCAAAGTTCCAAGCGACTGGGAAAAAGCATGGGTGACTTTTGTATATAAGAAGGGTAAAAGAATGGAACCCCAAAATTACAAACCGATATCATTAACACAGGTTTTCTGCAGAACTATTGAATATATTCTTAGTTCTGTCCACGAATAAGCACGATTTTAGAAAGCATCGCTCGCGCGAAGCTAAGCTTTCCATTTTCCCACATGATATACTACCAACTATTAATGAAGGGCAACGGGCAGATTCAATATTTCTAAATTTCCGAAAAGCTTTTGACACGATGCCCCATTGCGGACTGTTGACGAAGGTACGAGCATACGGAATAGGTTCCCAGATATGTGAGTGGATTGAAGACTTCTTGAGCAACAGAACGCAGTCGGCGAGTGTTCATCAGAGACAAGGGTCTCGTCAGGAGTGCCCCAGGGATGTGTGCTAGGACTGCTGTTACTCACCATAAGTATAAATGGACCTGGCGGACAGGGTGAGCAGCAATCTGCGGCTGTTTGTTGGTAATCCTGTGGCGTACGGGAAGATGTTATCGATGACTGTAGGAGGATACAAGATGACTTAGACCAAATTTCTGGTTGGTGTGATGAACGGCAGCTAGCTCTGAATGTAGAAAAATGTAAGTCAATGTAGAAGAGCAGGAAAAATAAACGCGTAATGTTCGGATACAGCATTGGCACTGTGCTGCTTCAGACAGCCACGCCCATTACATATCTAGGCGTTACACTGCAAAGCGATATGAAATGGAACGGGAGTGTAAGGATTGTTGTGGGGAAGGCGAATGGTCAACTTCGGCTTATTGGGAGAACTTCAGGAAAATGTAGTTCGTGTGTAAAGCAGAGCGCGTATACACTGAAGAGCCAAAGAAACAGGTACATGTCTCTAATATAGTGTACGGGCCGCGCGAGCACTCTGAAGTGCCACAACACGACGTGACATGGACTCGACTAATGTCTGAAGTAGTGCTGGAGGGAACTGACACCATGAATCCTGCAGGACTGTCCATAAATTCGTCAGAGATGGGTTGGAGATCTCTTCTGAACACCACGTTGCAAGGCATGCCAGATACGATCATCTCTGGGGAGTTTGATGGCCAGCGTAAGTGTTTGAACTGAGCCACTCTGTAGCAATTCTGGACGTGTAGGGTGCAGCATTGTCCTGCTGGAATTGTCCAAGGCCGTTGGGATGCACAATGGACATGAATGGACGCAGGTGATCAGACAGGATGCTTACGTACGTGTCACCCGTCAGAATCGTATCTAGACGTATCAGCGGTCCCATATCATACCAACTGCACACGCCCCTCACCATTACAGAGCATCCACCAGCCGTAACAGTCCCCTGATGACATGCGGGGTCCATGGATTCATGAGGTTGTCTCCACACCCGTACACGTCCATCCACTCGATACAATATGAAACGAGACTCGTCCGATCAGGCAATATATTTCCAGACATCAATAATCCAATGTCGGTGTTTACGGGCCCAGGTGAGGCGTAAAGCTTTGTGTCGTGCAGTAATCAAGGATACACGAGTGGGCCTTTGGCTCCGAAAGCTCATATCGATGGTGTTTCGTTGAATAGTTCGCACGCTGACACTTGTTGATGGCCCAGCGCTGAAATCTGCGGCAATTTGCGGAAGGGTTGCACTTCTGTAACGTTGAAGGATTCCCTTCAGTCGTCGTTGGTCCCGTTCTTCCAGCATCTTTTTCCGGCCGCAGTGCTGTCGGAGATTTCATGTTTTACCGGATTCCTGATATTCACGGTACACTCGCGAAATTGTCATACAGAAAAATCCCCACTTCATCGCTACCTCGGAGATGCTGTGTCCCGTCGCTCGTGCACCGACTATAACACCACGTTCAGTCTCACTTAAACCTTGATAACCCGCCAGTGTAGTAGCAGTAACCGATCTAACAGGTTCGCCAGACACTTGTCTTATACACTACTGGCCATTAAAATTCCTACACCAAGAAGAAATGCGGATGATAAACTGGTATTCATGGACAAATATACTAGAACTGACATGTGATTACATTTTCACGCAATTTGGGTGCATAGATCCTGATAAATCAGTACCCAGAACAACCACCTCTGGCCGTAATAACAGCCTTGATACGCCTGGGCATTGAGTCAAACAGAGCTTGGATGGCATTTACAGGTACAGCTGCCCATGCAGCTTCAACACGACACCACAGTTCATCAAGAGTAGTGACTGGCGTATTGTGACGAACCAGTTGCTCGGCCACCATTGACCAGACGTTTTCAATTGGTGAGATATCTGGAGAATGTGCTGGCCAGGGCAGCAGTCGAACATTTTCTGTATCCAGTAAGGCCCGTACAGGACCTGCAACATGCGGTCGTGCATTATCCTGCTGAAATGTAGGGTTTCGCAGGGATCGAATGAAGGGTAGAGCCACGGGTCGTAACACATCTGAAATGTAACGTCCACTGTTCAAAGTGCCGTCAATTCGAACAAGAGGTGACGGAGACGTGTAACCAATGGCACCCCATACCATCACGCCGGGTGATACGCCAGTATAGCGATGACGAATACACGCTTCCAATGTGCGTTAACCGCGATGTCGCCAAACACGGATGCGACCATCATGATGCTGTAAACAGAACCTGGATTCATTCGAAAAGATGACGTTTCGGCATTCGTGCACCCAGGTTCGTCGTTGAGTACACCATCGCAGGAGCTCCTGTCTGTGATGCAGCGTCAAGTGTAACCGCAGCCATGGTCTTCGAGCTGATAGTCTATGCTGCTGCAAACGTCGTCGAACTGTTCGTGCAGATGATTGTTGTCTTGCAAACGTTCCCATCTGTTGACTAAGGGATCAAGACGTGGCTCCACGATCCGTTACAACCGTGCGGATAAGATGCCTTTCATCTTGACTGCTAGTGATACGAGGCCGTTGGGATCCAGCACGGCGTTCCATATTACCCTCCTGAACCCACCGATTCCATATTCTGCTAACAGTAATTGGATCTCGACCAAAGCGAGCAGCAATGTCGCGATACGATAAATCGCAATCGCGGTAGACTACAATCCGAAATTTATCAAAGTCGGAAACGTGATGGTACGCATTTCTCCTCCTCGCGCGAGGCATCACAATAACGTTTCTCCAGGCAACGCCGGTCAACTGCTGTTTGTGTATGAAAAATCGGTTGGAAACTTCCCTCATGTCAGCACGTTGTAGGTGTCGCCACCGGCGCCAACCTTGTGTGAATGCTCTGAAAAGCTAATCATTTGCATATCACAGCATCTTCTTTCTGTTGGTTAAATTTCGCGTCTGTAGCACGTCATCTTCGTGGTGTAGCAATTTTAATGGCCAGTAGTGTATATGTGTTGCCGACCGCAGCGTCGTATTCTGCCTGTTTACATATCTCTGTATTAGAATACGCATGCCTGTACCAGATTCTTTGGCAGTTCAGTGTAAGATGCTATGCGGGCTGCTAGATTAGTGACCAGTAGTTTCGAACAACGCGCAAGTGTTGCGGAGATGCTTCGGGAACTCAAATGGGGAGCCCCTGGAGGGAAGGCGACATCGTTTTGAGGAACACTGTTGAGAAAATTCAGAGGACAGACATTTGAAGTGCGGCGTGGTCGGTGTGCGCAGGTGTTCGCCGCCGGGCCACGGCTGGGCGTGCGGCATCTCGTGTGACCGGCTGCAGGACGACGACATCTCGGACGACGTGACGTGCGCGCGCCGCATCCACGCCGAGCACCAGCGGCTCTCCGGCGACGGGTTCAACGCGTGGACTGTCTACCGCCAGCACTGCAGCGGCGGCCGCGCCGGCCACTTCCTCAACGGCTGCTTCTGAGCGGCACAGCGTCAGCGCATGGCGGCCAACGACGGGTCTCCTAGCCAGGTGGTCTCGAGTTTGCAGCAGAAGCACTTTTTCCAGAGAACAACTGTGGTTCTTCATTTGCATAAACATTCATCGTTAAATACATAAATATTCTCTTGATTCTTATATTCATACACGAAAAACATGTTATTTTGGTGTAGCAACATAAAACACACCGTCACAGCCATATAGTCACAGCAAAATAACGTAACAGCACTGAGATGTCATTCACTGTGTCATCCACGATACTGAAGTGCAATTTTTAGTAGCATAGACTAAATTTTTTATGTCATTCATCATGTGTATATGCTTCGCTCCATACTGCTTATGAGTTGTATAAGTTTCATGTCACGTCATTTGCGGCTTGTATATGATCAAATAAATAGTTACTGTCTTGTATGCCAAACCTGAGTTAATACAAACTTCGACACAATTTTTACCTTTTGTATTGTATGTGTTTGTATGTTAACCGGGAGCCTAGAAACGACGGAGAGGCTCCGTCCCCGCCGCAGCAGCAGTGGTCCACAACCCCACGACGACTACCGCAGTCCACTTCTCCCCTCCACTGCCCCTCACCGAATCCAGGGTTATTGTGCGATTCCCCCCCCCCCCCCCCCCCCCCCAGGGAACGTCTCACACCAGACAAGTGTAACCCCTATGTTTGCGTGGCAGAGTAATGGTGGTGTACGCGTACGTGAAGAACTTGTTTGCGCAGCAATCGCCGACATATTGTAGCTGAGGTGGAATAAGGGGAACCAGCCCGCATTCGCCGTGGCAGATGGAAAACCGCCTAAAAACCATCCACAGACTGGCCGGGTCACCGGACCTCGACACAAGTCCGCCGGGCGGAATCGTGCCGGAGACCAGGCGCTCCTTCCCACTCCGGAAAGCCGTGCGTTAGACCACACGACCAACCGGGGGGGCCATTTTTACCTTACTTGAAGGACCTTTTATTTTGCTAAGGAGAAGCAAGGACTTCATGTAAACAAGATCCGTTCTAAAAATTCTCTTTAAAATGATGTGAACAGAGAAACTGCAATCGCAGGTTCGAATCCTGCCTCGGGCATGGATGTTTGTGATGTCCTTAGGTTAGTTAGGTTTAACTAGTTCTAAGTTCTAGGGGACTAATGACCTCAGCAGTTGAGTCCCATAGTGCTCAGAGCCATTTGAACCATTTGAGAAACTGCAACACCCAAGCAAGAAAAGTAATTTCGCGAAGATGTTCGCGAAACAAAATTGAAGAAAGGAGAAAAGTATTGTGTTTTGCAACAGATGACTGCTCTGACTTGAGGTGAAACTGGTATGCGACGATCTACAAACCTACAGTAGTGTAATACAAGTACTATTTTCTATTAAACTCGTCTTCCTACTAAATAATAGCATACAACAGAAAATCTATAATACTCAGGTTTACTTACTGTGAGTGCTCGTCGACTTCAGACGTTTCCTGAAAAAGAGAAAGATAAGTGTCAGGCAAACCATGTTGACAAACAGTCTTACAATAATAAAGACTCTCTGATACAGGATGAAATTACTGGCTACATGAAAAAAAAACATAAATTAGTTACAAACTATGCCGTACAAACACTTTCTTCAACAATTAAACGTCACCACAGGTATTCTGATTTAGGTTACGACACGTTCGATATGCCCGCTATCATTGCCGGGGATGTGGCGCAGACGAGTAGCTAAATTCTGCATGACCCGCTTAAGTGTCGGAACATCGATGCTGTCGATGACCTGAATGGCTGTTTCCAGCTCAACAATGGTTTTGGGGCTATTGCTGTACACGTTGTCTTTAATATAGCCCCACAAAAAGGATTCACATGTGTTCAGATCCGGAGTATATGGCGCCCAATCGATGCCCATGCCAGTGGCATCTGGGTACCCTAGAACCAAATGCTGT
Source organism: Schistocerca piceifrons (assembly GCF_021461385.2). Lineage (NCBI taxonomy): Eukaryota > Metazoa > Arthropoda > Insecta > Orthoptera > Acrididae > Schistocerca > Schistocerca piceifrons. The sequence goes on from NC_060141.1 coordinate 89,888,256, forward strand.
CCCCAGAGTGCTCCTCCAGGACATCAAACATTCTCATGCTTCAGTGCGTTCGAGCTTTGTCTTGCATGAACCACATCTTGTCGAAATCAGGGTCACCCTGGATAGTAGGGATGAAAGCATCTTCTAAAACCTTCACATACCATTCGGTAGCCACCGTGCTATCAAGGAACCTCGCACTGATTGTTCCGTGACTCGACATTGCACACCACACTGTCACCCTTTAAATGTGGAGAGACTTCTCGATCGCGAAATGTAGATTCTCAGTCTCACAAATGCGCCAATTTTGCTTCTTGACGAACGCATCTAAATAAAAGTCGTCACTAAACCAAACCATATTTACATCAAAGTCCTGTACGTCAATTCTGTGGACAATAGTGTTGGCGAAACACAACCGCTCTTCCATGGCCCTGGGACTTAATGGCTGATGGATTTGAATTCTGTGTGGGAAGAGACGCACGTCTCCAACAGAAATTTGTCAGTGTCTCACGGTCGATTCCCACCTGTTGCGGAGCTCGTCTGCTCAATTTCCTGGGACTGGTTTGAAACACAGGGCGTGTCTCCTCGATGTTTTCAGGCTTTTTCACCCTTTTTGGACGACCGACATTGCCAACACTGTCATCACGACCACTATCCGGTCTCTCAAACCTTCGTTGTTAGCACACTTGGACCGGTTGTCTTCATCTTGAACTCGGTCGCAAACTTCCTCTGAGTCGTAGGTGTGCTGTTAGCGCTCGCATAAAAAGGCCTTCACAAGCGCTATACACTCAGGCACGCTGGTACCGTGACATTTTCACGTGCAAATGGCCGACAACAACAAGGCGCATGCGCATACGCATACTAATTCCCATCGTGCCCCGCGGCCAACCGTGCCGTTTGAAATTCCTAACGCAAACCGTTCAGAATTTATGACGATTTCATTTCGTATAGTTCAATAGCTGTCACCCTGTGCCAACAAGACCGACTCTTTTAAGAGATAGGAGTTTTGTGTAACAACGAAGCAAGTTCAAATGGAAACGGGTAGGTCAGTACACACAGGACACTATTTTTCTCATAAATTAATCTCAACAGAGACCCACAGGGATAGCCGCGAGTGTTAAAGCGCCGCTTCCGGGACGGGGAGGTACGCTGGCCAGGACAGAATCCGCCCGGCGGATCAACGATGACGGTCGGTGTGGTTTTTAGACAGTTTCCCCACACCCAATTTGGTGAGTGCCGTGCTGGTACTTAAGCCACACCTCAGTTACGCGACTTGAAAACATTCAGAAAACATTCGGTCAGTCTCACATGAATAACACTGCACGAAAACTGTTGGATACATATATTAAATCCCGAGAGGCAACGGGACCGAATTGATATTTGGACATCCCTTAAACTAATCATGCCAAATCCGTTAATATCTTTGTCGACCCGCGCCTATGCAGGACAAAGGCACAAAAGAATGAAGAAGAAAAAGTACAAAAGAAGAAGAAGAGCTATCATAAAAGACATCCGCGTGTCAGACAAGAATGTCAGTTCACTTTTCTTACGAGTCTTTAAATCACTATGAGAAGTGTGATAATAGATGCGTATCTACCCCATTAAGTAGTTTCGAGAGTGAAATTACAGTGCGACCTCCAGCATGTGAATAGATTACAGGAAACGCAGTGCCAACCAAAACCGCGAAGGGGTGTAAGTAACCACTTATTAACGTAAAAAACGAAGTATGAACAGTTTTATAATCTAGAAATATCGCTCGCCAAAACAAACAGTATCATTCTAGATTCCAATGAGGATGCGTTAAAATAGAAGGCGAAAAGCCTCTGGAGGAAATAAAACACATTGCAGAAAGAAAACCATTTTTTATTTACAAAACGAATAGTTCGCACTAATTTCAGAAAGCGATAACTTACAGGTATTCATCATTTCTGGAAAATGAACAGGCACAATAGCTGATAATTTGTATCTAGCTCAACGTTATACATCAGATGAATCAAAATTATAGAAGGCAGGAAAGTATCTGATTAATAAATCAGGCAATATGTTGACAAGGTGAAGCGCAAGACTTAACTATTGCTATTTTGTTATTGTGTCAACGCACCGTTTCTCAAAAATCACAGAGCAGTGTTTACATAAAAATTTATAAGCCATTTCACAAAACAACATACACACATTCAACCTCAAAAAGAAGAAAAATTACGAAGGTATACAAATCAAATTGCTGGCGACAAAATAAACTGCAACTTTGATAACAACAGTACTCAGATACGGAAAGATGTTCCAAAAGTAATTCAAATAATTCAATTTAGGTGGACCGAAACAAAGAGAAGAAGGTGTCATCCTTGGATAAAAGTTGGCACTACAGCCAATCATTAACTGTAATTCCATACGCTTTGCCATGTCCTGATCCACTGGAAAACAATATTTCTATGATCATTTGTGTTAAGACCGTAAAGGTTGTGAAGGTCAGACTCCGAAAAACGTGTACAGTAGGACGCTTTCAGTAGCACACTGTCTGACAAATAAGTGAAGCATACAGGAAGGGGCGAGGAAACGAAATGAAGCTTCAGAAGATGAGAGGGTATGTCACATCAGTGATTAGAATTTACGAAGAACTGGGCGGTATGAGCTCACTTATCAATACGACGTTGTACCCTCTGTGACCTTGATTCATGCACTGATTCGATTAAGAAGGGTGTCAAAAAGCTATTGCATTATCGCCGGAAGCAAGATGGTCCACAGCTGTTGTGACTGGTCCTAGATATCCTAGATACAGTCAGTGACCCGAAGCAGATGTCCAGACTGAACCTACATATGTTCTATCAGCGACAGATCTGAAGATTTTTGCTGGCCGTTGGACTACCTCAAAGACAGTTCATAGAGACACATGCCACGTGTACATGACACTGTCCTACTGAAAAAGGACACCACGTTATTGCTCAAAAATGGTTCAAATGGCTCTGAGCACATCTGAGGTCATCAGTCCCCTAGAACTTACAACTACTTAAACCTAACTAACCTAAGGACATCACACACATGCATGCCCGAGGCAGGATTCGAACTTGCGACCGTAGCAGCAGCGCGGTTCCGGACTGAAGCGCCTAGAACCGCTCGGCCACAGGGACCACGATATTCTCGCCTGGGCAATGACACGTAAGGATGCAGGATGTCCGTGACGTACCGTTGTGGGACTAGATTTCCCTCATCATCCGAATGCGCCACGAATCTGGGAACTGCACAATTTGCCCAGGTGGAAAGATGGAGACACACAATGAGACCCCTTTAAAAGTTTGTCAGCTGTCGATAACGCTGTTTCAAAGAAAACATTTCCTTCAACAGCGAGCAGTCAAAATCTGACGTTACTCAAGCTCCTTCTATACCCTACCAGACCTAGCAACAACACTAAACACGAACATCACTAATGCACTCTGCAGTGTCCGTTCTACCTGTCACAGAGAACTGCTATTCTACCCGCCAATGGTGTGTGACGGAGTGACGTTGACGTCCAACCATTGTAAGGGAGTGTATAAACACCACACCGTGGTGCTGAATGTTACTTACATTTCTAAATTAGCTCGCAGAAACTCTGAAGAGTATGTAAGTTCGATAAAGAGCTGTATCTCACGCAGCCCACTCTACCTCTTTACGTGGAGATCAACAAATAAAAAAAAAAAAACCCTGGAAGAAATTTACGAATTCAAAACACGAAATGGAAGGAGAAAATACTGTGGCCGGTATCAATCGATCTGAAATACTGTTCCCTTAAATATAAGCGTCGGAACACACAAAGAGTTTCGCTGTTAGAGTGTCGTTACGGAACTTGGCTTCGCCTGTTGAGCAATAACGCTCCTAACGTTTTGTACCGGGCGGATGAGAGGCGCTATTTTGAGTCAGAACTGGCCGGAGGTGGCAGTAAATAACTTGATAAACTGCACGTCATATACTGCGTACTGCACGGGACGCCTCTCTCCCAGGTCGTTCCGCATGCGGCTGGAGACCTTCGCTGGAGCGGTGGTCGTCCTTCTGGTGTCTGACGCTCTGTGTTACTCTCGGCTGCAGACCACGATAGCTACCACCGACTGAATCCCAACTAATGCTGTCACTGAGTACTAATTACGCACTCATTACTACGCGGTGCACCTGCCCATGTTCGAGAGAACTATTCTCACTTCTCAGGCAGCAGCAGTCGGCAGAGACACAATCAGCAACAGGGAAGTAACCAATTTTGTGACATTTGAAATGCCTCCTTAGAAAAATTATGAATGACTGTGCTGGTAAACTTCTACGTTATTTGATACAAAGACAGCTGAGTAAAACTGAACGTACTCAGACATTTCTCTCTTTACTTATACTGATCATCACTAAACTGACACACAATATTTTTAGCGCAACGCATACTGACTTTCAAAATCCCTACAAAAGAATGGCACTGACTAACAATAACCTATACCTTCCATGAACCACTTACATTACAAAAATCTTCGTTACTCGAACTACTGCAATACAGCGAGCGCCAATACTGCCAGCTAAACAAAAGATTTTAACTACTGAAGGCACTAGCAACTGATAGGCATATGAAAGATTTTGATAGAGAAAAAAAAATGTATTTAGCTTAAAAGCGTTCAAAAGAATATATAATTTTGTGACATCCATTTAAACAAATTTCCTTTTTCTGATGGACGCACGTCCAGATCGTCCGCTCAAAACCCTGGCATCTCTCTCTCCACATCCACCACTGCTGGCGGCTCACCTCCAACTGCACAACGCAACGCGTTGTTCACATCGAACTGCCCAACACTACACAAGCGAATATCCCAACAATGAGTCCAACCAGCTACAGACTGCACACAACACAGTCAGTGACTTTCATACAGAGTGCTACGTGGCGTTACCAACATAAAAACCTAAACAGCCTACTTACATAGCCCCCATGCTCGCCGCCCGCATCTCGTGGTCTTGCGGTAGCGTTCTCGCTTCCCACGCCCGGGTTCCCGGGTTCGATTCCCGGCGGGGCCAGGGATTTTCTCTGCCTCGTGATGGCTGGGTGTTGTGTGATGTCCTTAGGTTGGTTAGGTTTAAGTAGTTCTAAGTTCTAGGGGACTGATGACCATAGATGTTAGGTGCCATAGTGCTCAGAGCCATTTGAACCAACCCATGCTCGCCACAAAAAATTTTACAAATTGTTTTGGGCACTGCCCAATAATTATTTGCTATTTTTTTTATATTAACGATGACAAATATATCTAATGCACACAGTTATTGATACAATGTTGGTCAAAAGCAAAAATTGTTCTCATAAAGATAGTCCTGATCATTAATCACAGTAGTAATTACATTGCACAAGGTCTGATCAGTAAGAGAAAATGCACACGGAAGTAGTGGATTTCCATGCAGTCTTGAAGAAGTAGTGTTGTCCTTCCAACGGAAAGACAGTGCTGACTCTTGACATGCAGACATGTAATGGGCCACAACAGAGCAAACCCACAGCAGAGTCAGTGATTTTCAAAAAATGGCTCTGAGCACTATGGGACTTAACTTCTGAGGTCATCAGTCCCCTAGAACTTAAAACTACTTAAACCTAACTAACCTAAGGACATCACACACATCCATGCCCGAGGCAGGATTCGAACCTGCGACCGCAGCGGTCGCGCGGATCCAGACAGTAGCGCCTAGAACCGCTCGGCCACTCCGGCCGGCAGTTATTTTCATACAGAGCGCTACGTGGCGTTACTAACATAAAAACCTAAACAGCCTACTGACACATTTTACGAGTTCCTAACCAGGAGCGAATTATATAGTTCATGTGTGTGTTGGTAGTTTAGATTCTCGAAGTTCTGTGGGTTAATTTAATATTGAGGACGTAGACTGCAAGTGCTACTCTGAGATGAAGAGGTTGGCACAGGAACAGGAGGCTGATGAACTTAAAACGAAAAAAAAAAAAAAAAAAAATCACGGTTCTCTCGTTTACGTTCATGTCGTACCATAAACCGATTTTGTAACGTATTAACTACAAGTTCCTAATCAGGAGCGAATTGTTTAGCCTCACCTGAGTGCTTTGATGGTTTAGTTTTTGAGTCTCTGCGTGTTAAAATTTATTAGACATAGTATTTGCATTTTTGTCAGTGTCTACAGTAGAGTTCCATAGCGCTTGTCGATACTCCTGTCTGTCTTGTGCAGCTTCGTACGGCCTGTAGTATGGATAGGGACTGTGATTGCTGTGTGCGGATGCGAGCTGAGACGGTAACACTTCGCTCGCAGCTCCAGACTGTGATGGCTGCAGTTACACAGCTTGAGGCTGCAGTGGATGGGCATCACTTTTGTAGGCCCGTCGTGGGGACCCAATAGACGTCCAACACGACTCACGAGTCCGCCCATCAGTCCGCACCGGTTGCCACCCCAGTTACTGCTCGCACTCAAGTTGACCCCTCACTCGTGGTCACGTGGGAGATCGCCTTGTGGCGTGGCAGGCAACGAAAGACTTTCCAGAGAGCCGAATGTAAGGCCTCCCCGGTTAGTATGAGAAACATGTTGCAAGTGCTGTCTTGGGTGACGCTGTCCCTCACCCAGATGCAGTGTCTTGTCCTGTTTCAGAGGAAACCTCTCAGCGTCCAAGATCCGGACAGTCACAGATGTTAGGATTATTGGTAGTTGTGAATTGGTAGTTGTGAAATCCAATGTTAGGCGCGTTACGGGGCCCCTTAGAGACATGGCTGCCAAGGAGTGGCAGAAAGCCAATGCACACCCCGTGTGCATAGCGGGTGGAGTCATTCCGGATGTGGAAAAGGTCCTTCTGGATGCCATGAAGAGCACGGGGTGTAGCCAAATGCAGATGGTAGCTCACGTAAGTACCAATAGTATGTTTTGATTTGGATCGGAAGAGATGCTCTCTGGTTTCGAGCGACTATCAGAAGTGGTAAAGGCTGCCAATCTTGCCTGCGAGATGAAAGCAGAGTTCACGATTTGCAGCATAGTCGACAGGACTGATTGCGGACTTCTGGTACGGAGTCGAGTGGAGGGTCTGAAACAGAGGCTGAGGAGGTTCTGCGACCGTGTAGGCTGCAGATTCCTCGCCTGCGCTATAGGTGGTGGTGTTTCGGGATCCGCTTTATAATAGGTCAGCAGTCCACTACATGCAGGAAGCAGCTACACGGGTATCAGGGGCTGCGTGACGTGGACTGGGCGGTTTTTTAGGTTAGAGGGTCTCAGGGCAACACAAAAAGGGTTTCAGTCTCAGAGGATGCAGGTCGAACATGGGAAGTACGTAGATCTAGGAACCATCGGTATAACAGCTTTCAATTATTGCGGCTACGTTAGGAAAGTACCAGAGCTCCATGCGCTAATAGCACTGATTCCCAAATCGTTATAGGCACTGAAACCTGGCTAAAGCCGGAGATAAGATCAGCCGAAATTTTTGCGAAGGTGTTCAGAAAGGATGGGCTAAACGAAGTTGTTGGTGGCGTGTTTGTTGCTGTTAGCAGTAGTTTATCTTGTAGCAAAATTGAAGTTGATAGTTCCTATGAGATAGTACGGGTAAAGAACATTTTTGGCAACCGGAATATAATAATTGGATCCTTTTACCGACCTCCCAACTCAGATCATAAAATTACTGAAAGGTTCAAAGAAAACCTGGCCCTAATTTCAAAAATATACCCGACTCATACAATTATAGTTGGTGGTGACTGTAATTTATCCTCGATACGCTGGAGAAAATACATACGCATAAAACATCATCCGAATGTGTTCTAAACGCATTCTCTGAAAATTATTTCGAGTAGTTAGTTCATGAATCAACTCGAATAGTAAACGGCTATGAAAACACACCTGACCTCTTAGTAACAAATAACCCTAAACTAATAACGAGGATCAAAACGGATACGCGGATTAGTGAACACGGGGTTGTCGTAGCGACACTGAATACCGTAACTCCCAAACCCTCCAAAAAAAAAAAAAAAAAAAAATCCTATTCAAAAAAGAAGATAAAAATTCATCTGTCGCCTTCCTGAGGGATAATCTCCGATCCTTCCAAATTAATCAGACCAGATGTGGCTCGAATCCAAAGATATAGTATCGACAGCAATTGAGAGAGTTATACCAAATAAATTATTTGAGCTGATCCTCGTTGGTACGCAAAACAAGTTGCAGAAACAACGAAAAAACACGCCAAATTTAAACGAACGATTAAATTTGGCGATTGGCCCACGGTTGGCGATCTTTTACAGAAGCTCGAAATTTAGCGCGGATTTCAATGCGAGAGGCTTATAATAGTTTTCACAACCAAACTTTGTCTCGGAACCTTGCAGAAAATCCAAAAAGAGTCTTGTAGTGTGTAAAGTATCCTAGCGGCAAGACACAATAAATGTCTTCTCTGCTTGGTAGCAATGGAACAGCGCTGCTAAAGCAGAGTTACTGAAAACAGCGTTCCGAAATTCCTTCACCAAAGAAAACGATGTGAATATCCCAGTATTCGAATCAAGAACGACTGCCAACATGAGAAACTTAGAAACAGGTGTCCTCGGAGTAGTGTAGCAAGTCAAATCGCTTAATAAAAGCAAGTCTTGTAGTCCAGACTGTATTCCGATAGGTTCCTTTCAGAGTATGCCGATGCAATGCCATGCTTAACAGTCATATACAACTGCTCGCTCGACGAACGATCCGTACCCAAAGATCAGAAAGTTGCACACGTGACGCTAATATTCAAGAAAGGCAATATTAGGTAATCCAGTAAATATCAGGCCCATATCATAACAATTTTGGAACATATATTGCGTGCGAACATTATGAATTACCTAGAACAGAATGGTCTATTGACACACAGTCACAAGGATTTTGAAAATATTGTTCTTGTAAAACACAATTAGCTCTACACTCACACGAAGTGTTGAGTGCTATTGACAAGGGATTTTAAATTGATTCCGTATTTCTAAATTTCCAGAAGGCTTTTGACACTGTGCTTCACAAGCGGCTTGTAATCAGATTGCGTGCTTATGCAATATCGTCTCAGTTATTCGACTGAATCCGTGATTTCCAGTGAGAGAGGTCGCAGTTCGTAGTGACGGAAAGTCATGGAGTACAACAGAAGTAATTTCTGGCATTCCTCAAGGTAGTGATATAGGGCATCAGCTGTTCCTTATCTATACAAACGATTTAGGTGACAGTCTCAGTAGCCGTCTTAGGTTTTTTGCGGATGACGTTGTCATTTATCGTGTAGTGCGAAGATTGGCGGCTGATCTTAAATAATAAAAAGTGTGAAGTCATCCACACGAGTGCTAAAAGTAATCCGTTAAACTTCGGTTACACGATTAATAAGTCAAATCTAAAGACAATAAATTCAACTAAATACCTAGGAATTACAATTACGAAAAAACTCTCTAATAAAGAGACTGCCTACACTGCGCTTCTCCGTCCTCTTTTGGAGTACTACTGCGCGGTGAGAGATCCTTACCAGTTAGTACTAAGGGAGTATATCGAGAAAATTCAAAGAAGAGCAGCACGTTTTGTACTATCGATAAGTAGGGGAGAGAGTGTCACGGACATGATACAGGATTTGGTGTGGACGTCATTAAAACATAACGTTTCTCGTTGCGACGGGATCTTCTCGCGAAATTTCAATCACCAACTGTCTCCTCCGAATGCGAAAATATTTTCTAGACGCTGACCTACATAGAGAGAAACGATTATCATAATGAAATAAGGGAAATCAGAGCTCGCACGGAAAGATGCACGAGTTCTTTTTTTCGGAGTACTGTTCGAGAGCAGAATAGTAGAGAATTATTGTGAAGGTGGTTCGATGAATACTCTGCCAGGCACTTAAGTGTGATTTACAGAGTACCCACGAAGAAGATGTAGACGTAGGATTTTTTAACGAGCTGTGGTTACTATTTAAAAATATAGTTATATAAAGTAGCGCCGAATATCGAATCCAAGACACTCTTGCGAAACATATACTGTTACATTGCTTTTCATTGTTACTTATGATAGCAAGAAGACTACAACCTCTTTTCCAAAGAAACTCTAGTTATGTTCTGATTTTCAGACACAAAAGATGGACTGCAAGTACAAGGCGTATAACTGGGTAACCTCTGGAGGTTTAGGGGGGGGGGGGGGCGGGTCTTTGGCTCATAGCCTAAATTTCAGTAAAGTTTAGACTAACACGGCATATAGCTCTCTGACAAGATAATGCTGTTCAAAGTTTTATGAGTGATATCAGGCACACTATATACATACAATTGCGTGTTTAGAGAACGGCTGCAGAGCACGCGCCCTAGGCACCATTTCCGTGAGGCAGTTTTGCAAAAATGTGAGGGAGGGGGAAATGTAACAGGACGAGGGGGAGGGGTGCAAGGAGGAGGAGGAAGAAGAAGAAGAAGAAGAAGAAGAAGAAGAAGAAGAAGGGAAAAGATTGGAAGGCTGTAAAATTTAAAGGAGTAGATATGTATGAAAGGAAATCACGAGGAGATTAGGGACGGGCTCTTCTTGAGCAACAGTTCCATATCTGCTTCTCCCTGGTAAGAATGCGCTTGTTTCTTGCTGTTAGCTATAAGGTGGAGCCATTCCAGTTAGGCCAAATGAGTCAACACAACGGAAGTGTAAAGTGTATATTTTGCGTTCGTTGTTTTAGTTGTTACGGCTTTCCATTGATAGCCAACTGTGGAAAACAAATCACGGTATTGTTGCAAACAATCCAACTTTTTCACTTTATTCGTTCATTGAAATCAACACAAATTAACAATAAAGTATCAAAAAGGATTAAACAAAAAATGTGGAGCTGGCATGTTGAGGTGGATGAGTAGTCGAAGTTTGCCTTGGGCTCCAACTACCCTTGTTTGGCAGTACACATACATTTACGCACTAAGTAACTGTAAGACACAGTTCCAGTTCTCTGTTTAGTCTACACTTCAAATTAAAGAATACTTATTGAAATTTGTACCCATTGTTAAAGGTGACATAATGAACTTCGTGATAGACTGCTTTGTTTATGTACACCATCACACCTGAAACTTCCTGGCAGATTAAAACTGTGTGCCGGACCGAGACTCGAACTCGGGACCTTTGGCTTTCGCGGGCAAGTGCTCTACCAACTGAGCTACCCAAGCAGACTGACGCCCCGTCCTCACAGCTTTACTTCTGCCAGTACCTCGTCTCTTACCTTCCAAACTTTAAAGAAGCTCTCCTGCGAACCTTGCAAAACTAGCACTCCTGAAAGAAAGGATATTGCGGAGACATGGCTTAGCATGGTAGAGCACTTGCCCGCGAAACGCAAAGGTCCCGAGTTCGAGTCTCGGTCCGGACACAGTTTTCATCTGCCAGGTAGTATCATATCAGCGCACACTCCGCTGCAGAGTGAAAATCTCATTCTGGAACCATCACACCTGCTATACGGTGCTCTGTATCTCGTTACTTACAGCAGATATCACAATGCTCCTGCCATTGCAGATGGCTAGGGCAGTCAAATTACCTCAGTAGAAGCAATCGAGCGCGTGTAGTAGGCTACGACGATCACCTGTTATAAGCACATGCTTAATTCGTATATACTTTCGTCGCTACTCTACATGAAGGTTTCCTTGCACGTAACTATCTTCGCTTGTACTGGAGCAGCAGCACGTTTACAGGGGCCTAGCTGTGTCTTGTCGTATCAGAGCAAAACACTAAAATTTAAAAAAATGTTCAAGAACCTGGCGCCGTCAGGTGATGTTCTCGTCCCAGCACAGAGGCAGCACGTAGACCGTGTGTCCACTGCTCTTGCGGTGAGGCTGTGATGGAACCACTATGAGTGGCTAAGGCTCACTGCTACTGCACTTAAAAGCCAGAAGTTTGTTGCAGTTCCATCGACTCTTCTTTTTGTACTCAGATTTGATCGGATAAAGCCGAAACATCTTCACAGAAATTCTGTCGTAAAAAAAATGTTCGCCTACAATATTCACACAAGTCATGAATCATTCTTATTATTTACAGACATAATCCTTCAACAGTAATGAACATGACGGAAAGTATCGTTGTTATTTCACAGTTCCGATTACGCTTCCTAAGCTCAATTAGTCTATGCCTTGTTCACAGCGTCGCGATTTTAGACGCGCACTGAAATCCTAGCTAGTTTACTATTCGGCCCTTCCGCTACGACGTTCCTGGGTAGTATGGACCGCTTTGCTGTGCGCGAAGGCGATCATACACGAAGTGATTTGGCTGTGTCTCGTTACCCGATTATTCTAACATAAAAACTGAAGTTTTGACTGCGTGGTAATTGAGGGCTTTCCCTTACTATTGTAAATGAAATCTGAAACATACTTTAGTAATAATTACCGAATGAAAATGTGAGTTTTGCCGTGCTGGTTCGAAGGTAATGCCTCCAGCTTCTATCACAACAGCTAATCACTTGGCGCATTGTCTCGATAGGTGGTCTTGCCGTACCATTTGTTGCTAGTACCTCACTCTACTTCACTACGTCACGAGTCAGCTACTCTGTCTTCGCCCAGCTAAGGTGTGGAGCGTGGAAATAAATATTATGCCTTCCAGAGCCAGAAATTAATATTGAAACAATTAATACATTCACGTCAAAAGATAAAATACTTCATGAATATTCAAGAGCGAACAATATGAAGATCAGACACAAGCATAACAACCATAAAACGTCTAACGAGCACAGCATCTGCTGTGGCAAGGGAAGTTGCGTTGCACCGTCTGGGTTACTTATCTCCTATCAGTCTGTGCGCTGTCAAGTACGAGAGGATGTGTTGTGTGGTCGGCAGCGAACAACCAGATGTACGTCCCTCACACAAAAGCCGCTCACTCATTGGTCGAAACTTAGCTGTTTCTTTCTCAGCTATACACCTCAAGCCTTGCAATATGTTACAAAAAAGTCCGATTGTCGGTATCATTGATTTTATCGGGAGGAGGGGGGAAGGGGGGGGGAAGAATGGCACCATGTTCGTAGCATGCACGCAGTCACATAGGATAATGTGACGGCTACAGCCTGCGTATGACATTCTACAACGGTATAATTTGGACTTTAAGCAATTTTTAAGGGCACTGATCTCTGTACTACCTGGACGAAGAACATTGGACTCTTGAGCATGTGACTTCATAGCGTCTAAAGAACCATGTCGACTCTATCGTCCGCCATGTCGTGGCAACACGTTCAGAACAGTCTCATGTGTTTAAGAATTATTTACTTATATCTGATTATAAAAGTTAAGGCATAGACTGTAAGAGTGTCTGAAGCAGAGAACTGTCAGATCTGTAATCGATTGCAGTACTTCAGCAGAGGTCGCCGACATAAACAGAATATGAGGGTTCTTTTTCAACCTCCCGTGAAAATCAAAAAATGTTTTATTTGCAACATTTAGTTACACCTTCCAGCTACTTCTCTACATGTTCGCCGCGGTGACTTACACTTCTCTCATAGGTCTGCAGGCCGCTGTCTGTGCCATAATACTATCCTCATGGCCAGCGGTTCATGTGAGCGGAGAGATGGATGTCAGAAGGAACCAAGTCCGGGCTGTGTGGTGTGTGATCAAACACTCCCCATTGAAGACGCCGCAGAAGCGTCGTCATTGCAAATGCAGTGTGTGTCCGAGCGTTGTCATGAAGAACGAAACGCCTGGCAGTTACCTTATGCGGGCTGTGAGATCAGGCGAAAATTCTCAGCAAAACTTCACCTGCTGCGGGAGACGCTTATTTTCTAGACATCTTTACGTGATCACTGGGCACTCAGAATTGAAAAGTGCGACGTGACGCTATAGACGGGCATACTAGAGACACTGCGCAACACATCTGAGGGAAGTTTCACCGGATTTTCTCTGTGGTTTTAATTTCATCACTGACCAGAGGCTGGAAAAAAAATAGCGGTCGTATGCCCCTCATCCATGTCTTCCACGACGTTTAGGTCTCTCTTGTTGTTTCGTTCCTGCAAATAGTAACAAGAGTTTTGGTACTTCATAAATGTTTCATCTGCTTTGTATCTTTACTGTGTGTATCCTGCAGAAAACTGACGATCCTGTAACGTGTCATTTCCTCGCTTTCTATGTGTGTTAACATTGTTTTGCTTTGTAGCTGCCTCGGTAAGTGTCCGCTCGCAGGGGGTAAGAAGTTTCTGTTCGGCTGAGGATAATGGGCCGGACTTCCGTAATCCTCCTAAACTGTGGTGGTCGGAGCCGACTAGGTGCATCTCACTGGTGAGTAATTCCCATGGCGGTCTGTGTTTTCCAGCATTCGTAAGGAACTCTCTAAAAGGCCTCGCACCGTAGAGAAGTGCTATTAGCGCGAACAGAGAATGACCAATGAAGCTGTTTGTATGAGGCCAATGAATGTGATTGGCCGAATGGCTGAAATGTTGAATAATTTCACGGAGCGGTTTTAGAGCTCGCAAAATCGAAATTCAGCTGGTGGGCCTTGTGGGATGTAGACGTGTTTCCTCTGGGGCGAGGGTGTTGCTTTCGCTGTGTGCTTCTGAAGTCGTGGGTAGGTGACTATTTGTGAGCAAACAGACTACCGAGTGCAGTACGGAAGACACAGAATCCGAAGTGAGTTCCCGGACGCAGACTTGGTATTCTGCCTTGGCATTTTCCCGCTTTTCCCAGCGACTGTTGTGAATTATTAAGCGGCAACTTGTTCGGACAGGGGGATCTCAGAGCTGAGTGTGAAGGTGGTGTTAGATAAAAGTGAAGGTCGTGGATAAGGTACACTGACAGCAATGAGTTTCATTTGTCTCCGAGAAAATTTGAGAGTGATGTTTTGGGTGACTTTATTTACATGTGGTTTTACAATGAATTCTTGTTTTGCTGCAGTAGTTTTTATCGACGAGAGTTGCCACAGTCTAGATAGAGACTGTCTATGAGCTTTTAAAGGCAGACAAGCTCCAGCCCAGAAGTGGGACGTCGAAATTTTTCTGAAATTACAGACTATTTTACAGTGATGGCAAGCACAGGTTAGATTACACATTGTCACTATAAAGAAATTACCAAAAATTCTCCAGAATAATCTTGAGAAATCCTTCAAAAACTGGTTTTGAAACTGAATGACTATTCTTCAAAGCGACAATAGCTGTATGCAGGATCCTTTATTAGGAAATACAACATATTTCACTCCATTATATGTGCATCTTCAGCTAATAATACGAGGGCCGTTCCGAAAGTAACCTCCGGTTGATTTTAAAAAATACACCAAGTTAAATAAAAATATTTTAATATATACATCTTACAACTACATCTTTGCACTATTTTTCTACATAGTCTCCATAGCGATTGAGGCACTTATCGTATCTCTTCACAAGCTTTGAAATTTCTTCTGCATAAAAATCACCCGCTTGTGCCTGGAGCCAGCCTGTGACCGCATCATTGAGCTCTTCGTCGTCATCAAACCGCTGTGACCCGAGCCATTTCTTCAAATGCATGAAGAGGTGATAATCACTTGGCGCCAGGTCTGGGCTGTAAGGTGGATGGTTGATAACGTCCCACTTGAAGGACTCAAGAAGGGCCGTTGTTCTGCGAGCAGAGTGAGGACGGGCGTTATCGTGCAAAAAAACGATACCGGAAGTCAGCATACCACGGCGTTTGTTCTGTATAGCCCGTCGTAACTTTTTTATTGTTTCACAGTACACGTCTTGATTAATGGTTGTACCACGTTCCATGAATTCAACCAACAACACCCCTTTGGCATCCCAAAACACGGTTGCCATCAGTTTTCTGGCAGAAAAATCTTGCGAGGCTTTTCTTGGTTTGGTAGGCGAATTTGAATGTGCCCACATCTTTGATCTTTTGTCTCAGGGTTCACGTACTTAATCCAGGTTTCGTCACCGGTCACGATTCTGTTTAACAATCGTTCTCCTTCGTCCTCATAACGTGACAGAAAGTCTAATGCAGAGGCCATTCTTTGAGTTTTGTGGTGGTCGGTAAGAATTTTGGGCACCCATCGTGCACAGAACTTACGGTAACCCAATCTTGCTGTCACTATCTCGTACAAGAGAGTCTTAGAAATCTGTGGAAAACCAGTAGACAACTCCGACATTGAGAAACGTCGATTTTCACGAACTTTTGCATCAACTGTCTGAACGAGTTCGTATGTCACCAATGATGGTCTACCACTCCTCTCTTCATCATGAACGTTTTCTCGTCCACTTTTAGATAAACGTACCCATTCACGGACAACTCCTTCACTCATAACTCTTGGTCCGTACACGGCACAAAGCTCACGATGAATAGCTGCTGCAGAATATCCTTTGGCTGTAAAAAACCTTATGACAGCACGCACTTCACATTTGGCGGGGTTTTCTATTGCAGCACACATTTCAAACTGCCACAAAAACTAAACTAGCGCAGGTACGACGTTCACTCGACCACGGCTTGATGCCGACTGACCTGTTGAGTGCGTGAACGCACAGATGGCGTCGCTACTCCTCCCACAACCCGCACTGTGACCAATCGGAGGTTACTTTCTGAACCGCCCTCGTATTTTTCACTGCATAAGGCTTGATAGAATGTAAGATGTCCCAACGTTAAAGACGTAAACCGATTAATTGCGTAACCTTTTGAAAGGCTGATCATCGAATGGCTTATCTTGGAATTTATGCACCGTAAGGTGGCCGTCTAAACCGTCAAAACTCTGCTGTGTTACAATAGACCCAGGAACTAAAAAGTTGACTCCTTATTAAACTTAGACCTAGAATGCAGTCCACATTAAAACAGGTATGCAGTTAGCACTACAAGATCTCCGCCAGGTGGATAAAACCGTAGTTCGTGAAGGTCGCCAATAAAACTTCGCTAAGCTCACTTTCGCCACTGTCTCAGCTTCCTCGCCACTGTCTTCGAACAGTTTTACTCGTGGTCTACATGAAATTATGTTTTATCTACTTGGCGGAGATCTTGTATGTGCTAACCGCATACCTGTTTTAATGTGGACTGCATTATAGGTCTAAGTTTAATAAGGACTCAGCTTTGGTACGAGGGGCGTTCAGTAAGTAATGTAATACTTCCTTTCTTAGCCAACTTCGGTCGTAAAAATGCAGAATTTGTTGTGGAACATAGTGGA
Source organism: Schistocerca piceifrons (assembly GCF_021461385.2). Lineage (NCBI taxonomy): Eukaryota > Metazoa > Arthropoda > Insecta > Orthoptera > Acrididae > Schistocerca > Schistocerca piceifrons. The sequence continues at coordinate 89,905,251 of NC_060141.1, forward strand.
ATATTTCCGCTTCAGCCCCTATAGTTTCATGAAATTCCGATAGGTGGTGGAGCTGTTAGCAGTCTTTAAAATGGCGTCTACAGAGGAGGTGCGTTCCAAGCTCAGAGCCGTCATTGAGTTTCTTTTGGCAGAGAACCAGAACGTCGCAGACATTCATAGGCGCGTGCAGATGTCTACGGAGACCTGGCAGTGAACAAAAGAACGGCGAAACGTTGAACGAGGATGTCTGCTCATGACAACCATGTCCGGCAAACCTGTCCGATCTCCCGCGTATTGTCCGGCCGCACACAGCTGTGATTCCTGCAGTGTTGGAACGTGCGGACACTCTCATTCGAGGTGATCGACCGATCACAATCGAACATCTGGTTACCCAACTGGACGTCTCTGTTGGTAGTGCTGATACACTTGTCCACCAGTTGGGGTACGCAAAGATGTGTACTCGATGGGTTTCTCGTCGTCTAACACAAGACCATAAAGAGCAGCGAAGGACTATCTGTATGGAATTGCTTGCGCGTTACGAGACTGATTGAGACAATTTTTTGTCAAACAGTGTCACAGGCGATGAAACATAGGTTCATCATTTCGAACCGATAAGAAAATGAGAATCCATGGAGGAGTTCCACACCACCTCTCCTCTGAAGAAAAAGTTCAAAGCCGCAGTCTCAGCTGGTTAAGTCTTGGCGACGGGCTTCTGGGACTCTGAAGAGCTTATTCTGTTTGATGTACTCCCTCATGGTACTGTGTATTGTGGTACCCTCAGGAAAGCGAAGAAACGACTTCAGCGTGTTTGTCGTCACAAACGGATTTCTTTTCCATGACAAAGCAAGACGCCGCAGCTCGTGGTCGTGCGGTAGCGTTCTCGCTTCCCACGCCCGGGTTCCGGGGTTCGATTCCCGGTGAGGTCAGGGATTTTCCCTGCCTCGTGATGACTGGGTGTTGTGTGATGTCCTTAGGTTAGTTAGGTTTAAGTAGTTCTAAGTTCTAGGGGACTGATGACCATAGATGTTAAGGCCCATAGTGCTCAGAGCCATTTTTGAACAAAGCAAGGCCTCCCACAGGTCTGCGCACATGAGAGTAGCTCACAAAACATCATTGGAGTGTTCTAACTCATCCACCCTACAGTCCAGATTTCGCACATTCCGACTTCCATCTGTTTGGCCCAATGAAGGATGTACTCCGTGGGAAGCAGTACTGTAATGATAGGAGGTGATTGATGTGGCACGACGTTGGCTCCGACGTCGACCTAGAGAATGTTACCATGCGGGCATATACGCTCTCCTAGTAAGGCGGCTTAGGACCGTCGCACTGAACGGAGATTATGTTGAAAAATAGGGTTTTGTAGCCAAGAGTGAGGAATAACATAGATTACTGGAATTCTGGCTAAAACTAACCCGTTTTCGGAAAAAAATGTGTTGTATTACACCACTCATATTTTATTTGAGTATGAGACTTTCGACGCTCACCTTATGGCGCATAAATTCCAAGTTTAGTATTCGATGATCAACCTTTTAAGAGGTTACACAATTTATCGGTTTACAATTTGAATGTTGGGACGTCGTACATTCTCTCTAGCCTTATGAAGCGAAAAGCTATTATCGCTTGTAGACTATCTTGTAATGGCGTGAAACCTGTTGTGCTGCCTAATAAAGTAACCTGCATACTGTTAATGCCACTTGAAGACTTTTCACTCATTTTCAAATCAGTTTTTGAAGAGCTTTTTAAGATTATTTTGAAGAACTTTTGGAAATTTCTTTATAGTAAAAATGTTTCCGACAGTAGCTGTATTACTACATGGCTTTGATGTTGATAATGGAGCACTGGAGTAGGGAGAACTTTAACCAAGTCTCAGAGCTCAAGGGGAGGCTGCCGATGCTTATATAATATGACTGGACAGCGTGGTTAGTAGACAATTAATCCGTGTCCTCCAAAAACGTTTCCGATTAACTCCACGGAGCAGTACAAGGTCGTGACACCGCTCCCCCGCGCTGCACATTGCCAAGAGCTGGTGGGTTCAGACCTCGGTCGAAAGTATGACTTCGTGCGACGCCAAGGAAGCCTCGAGGACAGACGAAAGTAACTCTTCCATCTTTTGCGTCACTGTTCCCAAAATCATTTACCTATTACATGCATCTCTCTGGCATGCGCGCCGACTACGTGGATGCTCCGAGGCACCAGCACCCACATAAATAATCATGTGGGTGCAGCGCACCCATAAGATTTTTAGTTTGATACCAATAAAAAAAATAAACATTTCTCACTTGCCATTATCAAAAAATAATAAGCAGTTAAAACTTTAGACGAAAATTAAAATTTCTAACCTCTACAACTGAAGTAGCTGGATAAATTGTAATTAGGAACAATTTAATTAAGCAGAGTAGAAAAGATAAAGTCAAAGAGATGTTCATTGGGCGGACGTTGTCGTAATGTAACGTCATTGCGTTGTTCGGTTGGTAAAAAAAAAAAAGTCGTTTGTGTTCCTTTCTGCTGTTCGGTTGTGCGCGTATCTGAAAGGAATTAATTGGGGGACTACAATAAACTTTCACATAATAGTTACGATTCGATGTTCTGACAAAAGGGGTTAACGTCAGTGTTAATTTAAATTGTGGGCGACAGGATTAGTTTTGACAGATACGTGAAAACGGACGTAACGAAAGTTGTTCGCATATCATCCTTGAACGTGACTTCTTATTTAATTAACGATTGCGGGCTCATTAAAGGCTATTATCTCATGATTAGGATCAATCCCTCTTTCCTCCTAGATAGTGATCATTCGTTAACATTTACGTCATAAGAAAAAGGATTATTAATAAAAGTGATGTTAAATGACAATTACGTGTTATTCCGTTAGTGTGGAACCGACGTAATATATCTGAAATGACATTGATATATAATTTGTGTTAAATACTGAACTGAGATAGGAAGTAAATTGAAATTAGTGAACATTTGATACTGAGACTATAGAAGCAGAAGCGCTTAAGGTGTCTCTTCTCTAAAATGGCAAAATAGGTAAGAACTTTAACTCAATAGTCGACATTATGTATTGCAAAGACATTAGCATTTCATACTTATTTTGACGACGTGCTGTTAAACAAAGGAACGTTGAGTCTCTGTACGAGTAATAAAATTAAATCTAAAAACATAATTAATACGGCGAACTCCGCTTTAACAAACTGTATTGCGTGTCGTCATCGGCCAATAACTGCTCAACCCTGGAGACTTGTGCGGTGAATTTAGAAGTCGGCCATATAAAACAAACTTAAAAATCCATTCAAGCTACACTGGAGTCGGCACAACACGACGTGGGCAGTTATACTGGCCAAGTGAAACGCAGTCCCCACAATAACAGTGAAAATGTATTGTGAATAGAATCACGTCTTTTCGGCTTGTTTTGATGCTTCTTTACAAATGACACACCACAATACGCCCATTCCATTCATCAACAATTGTTTTAAAATAACTACTTGCCGACGTTGAGCATTAACAAAGAATAAGCCGAAACACAACGAAGCTGACTGTGCCCGACTACATCAGTACTGTAGGTGGTTTTTTTTTCTTCTTCTTTTGTTGTAATCAGAGAGAGCGGCGTGGTTTACGATTTGAGTGATGTTCTCTGCATGTAATCTGAACTGTTATCGTTCCGTTTGTTCTCCAAGCGACAATGACTTGGAAGGACGCGGGTGCTTAGAGAGTAGAACAGGAAGTTCTCATTTTCAGATGAAAGCGGTGTTCCGTGTTAACAGTACGAAGAAGGGGGTCTACTGATCGGATGCATGGAGCAAAAGCTCTTCCGCAGGCAAAAATTTTCGCAGTTTTCAAACGTCACACGATAACTGGACGAGTGTGGAAAGCCGCAAAACAATATTGAGTGTTGCTTCTTTATTGCTTTTGAAAACGAGCAGTACGTTTGCTAGTCGCTATAGATAAATTCGTCATACGTTTGTATAGTCATCACAGGTGGGTATTACTGACACTGAACTCAGTGACAAGCAAGTTTACTCAAAAAATATAAGTGTCTCGAGAATGAGCCTTCTGCCAGTTCCTGCAGTACATCAGCAACAAACATATAAAAGGTTATTATTTACAAAAAATATATCGAGACCGCCCTGGATACACATATCACGTTCCGCCATTGATATGCACCCACAGAAATTTGGGAAGTCGTCGCCCATGCTCTTTGGTCAAAAGAGTACACATAAGTACATATAACCTTGCTGGAAATTCGATATTTAATGTCGCATTTTCATTACGTCTCTCTATGACACAGAGTGGTAACATAAACATACCCGCCGACAATGGCTAACAATGTGTGTCTTGAGATATTAAGTAAGCAAAAACGTATTTCTCCCTATATTTGGAGTGTGTAGCCTTGTACATTTTAATCTGCATTATTACTTATTGTGTACTTGCTTGATTCATTCGTAGTTTTTAAAACAGCTACAGTGTGACATCAAGTTCAGCTACTATTCGTGCAGTCCAAGTTGACAATAGGTGCGGAAGGCGATGGGGGCTACCGTAATGCTGCAATTTACAGTTGCTCCCATCAACCACCGCGCAGAGTTCCAGCTTGGACTATGCAAATAGGAGCTAAACTTGATGTCACCTTGTAACTGCTGTTGTCTTAGTGCGTGGGCCAGTGTTGTTGAGACAAGAGACGAGCAGTACAATAGAGAAAACGCCAGGAGTCAGTACGCAGCTAACATAAGAGTCGGACGCGTCCGCCATTATCCAATCGATGAAGTGCGCAAATGTCGAGGTGGGGGACATAATACGTTGGCTGGCGTCTGATACAATGTAGTAGTATTGCATCAACAAGTCTGGGCGCTTAATTTCGTTTCGGATGGAAGGCGTCTCTGGCAACGTTCTACACGTCGCGACGTAACTGAAACGCCGCCGATTTAAGAGATTTCCTGCACAATTGCAAACACCTTGCACTCCTTTTATACAAATAGAAACTGTTTCACCAGACAGATTCTGTTTGACTCTAAACTTATTTGCTTACAAAACTAGTAATCCGAACAACTGTTCCATGCACCCTTAAATTGTCACTTCAAATCGTAGCTGCACTTAATTAAAAATTGTTTCGTAGCTGTCAAAAACCGTCAACTGTCTAATAATATCTAACAGCCAATTTTCGGCGTAACACAAACACCGTAAAGTACTTTTGATTAATGTTGGGAGTCTCAGACTACAACTGTACAGTTCATTTGACTCATTGTATTATCGCGTTGTATCTAACTACTGTTTTCATTTTTTTTTTCTTTTTTTTTTCTTTTTTGACAATGAGCGACATGACACTGCAGACTGTCAATTATTTGCTGGAGACATTGCCCGAATACAGAATATTTTTCAATGAAATTGGACTATCATGCATTAAACGCATTCTGTTTCATCTCTGTCGTGTACATTTTCGATCAGTATTAGTATTAATGTATCCAAACTTTAGGAAAAATGAAAGTGGTCCAGATCGAAAGACTTTATTTGCGGTTTAATCAGACGAAGATGTTATTCGCTTACTGAAAAGCACATATCACGCGGGTATTCTCAGATGGTCCGTTATTCATAGAGCCATTCCTTCATTATTTCCACACTCTTGTAATATGAATTAACGATGTTATCGGCAATTGGTTGGCCTCTTCTATGAGGGACAGCTGTGTTGCAACAGTGACCATTCTTACCATGGACGGCTGCATTTTCCTCGTCGCTGTCTGACGCCTTGGGCAGCCTGATCAGTTTTGCCATTGTCCATAACTGCTTCAGGAGCATCAGCTTCAGAATCACTTTCATCAGGTAAGTCACTTACGTCACTTTCACAGTTCAGTTCTTCTAACAGTGCTTCCCGTACGGCACCTTCCGTTAGTAAAATGTCATTTCTACATCCCATTTTGACATAAATGTACGTCACAGTCAGCGACAGAATAGTTACACTTTGTGTACTCCAGTGTCACAGTTGTAAGTAGGCTGTTTATGTTTTCTTATTGGCAACGTTACGTAGCGCTCTGTATGAAAATCACTAGCTGTGCTGTGTGCAGTCTGTGGCTGGTTGGCATTGTTGTAATACTCGCCATTGTAGTGTGGGCAGCTGGATGTTAACAGCGCGTAGCGTTGCGCAGTTGGAGGTGAGCCGCCAGCAGTGGTGGATGTGGGGAGAGAGATGGCGGAGTTTTGAAATTTGTAAGACTGGATGTCATGACCTGCTATGTATATTATGAGTTTTCAACACTATTAAGGTAAATACATTGTTTGTTCTCTATTAAAATCTTTCATTTGCTAACTGTGCCTATCAGTAGTTAGTGCCTTCGGTAGTTTGAATCTTTTATCTAGCTGGCAGTAGTGGCGCTCGCTGTATTGCAGTAGTTCGAGTAACGAAGATTTTTGTGAGGTAAGTGATTTGTGAAAGGTATAGGTTAATGTTAATCAGGGCCATTCTTTTGTAGGGATTACTGAAAGTCAGATTGCGTTGCGCTAAAAATATTGTGTGTCAGTTTAAGCACAGTCATGTATAATTGTTCAAAGGGGACGTTTCATACAGTGACCATTCAAACAATATTTCCGTCAATTTTATTAAACGGCAATGTTTCACAACTTCCGACGTCCGTCCTCCACTAGGTCTCACTTAATGCTGAGTTTACATTGGTAACAGCTGGCTGTGTATGTGCGGTGGCGCATTTCTCAGCATTCCAGCATTTCTCAGCCTTTTCACGGTTGTCGTTGCTGCTGTGGGTTTCATTGTAACAGGCATCGCCATGTTGTAACGTGGTATTTGTGAAAGCGTAAGCATGGTCTTTGCTGAGGAAGAAAGAGGGGCTACTTACATTAGTTTCGCAGTGAATGGTGAAACAGTTTTGTGATTTTACTACAAACGATCTGGGCGCTCCTGCTATCAGTCGGTATCCATGCGTGTTCCGCCTTTCTGTATACATAAGCTGAATTGGTACGTGTCTGTATTGTGGCGGGGCAGCATACGTGGTCGGTTTCTGAACATCTTTTACTTTCCTCTGTTGCGCACGCCCATGGTATTTGTCTGACGTCCAAGACTGATTTTACTACAGAACTGCGGGAGAGTTTAGTGATTTTGTAGGTTGTAAAACCGATTCGGTAAACTTTCCTATATGCATAATTTTGCATTGAGTAAACCTTTGCTGTGAAATATCCAAATTAATCATCATAACAGTGAACACCTCTGCGATATTTGAAACACTGACGTAAATTGAATTTTTTTGCTGGCAGCATCTGACGCCTGACTCCGTGACTGTATTCGCCTATGTACAAACTAAATAAACTCTACTTTTCGCGATACTACCCTAGAGATATTTTAGTATTATTTTAAATAATTGTAATGAATGGCATTATTGGCCGGGAAAGCCAATGCACGGTTGTTCGGCCGTCTGGTGCAAGTGTTTCTCCTTAAAGCCACTCCGGCGAGTTGCCCGTTGTGTGTGAGTGTGTGCGCGTGTGTTTTGACTTTATGGGCGCTCAATGGCGAGATAATCAGCCTCCTGACACATTTGAAAATAAACGAATACGGATAAAATCGCTAAAATGGTTGCAGACAGTGAGGATGAAATCAACAAAAGACACTCGTGCATTCACTCTCACCTTATTTGCATTCACTCACGCAACCACTCTCATACGCCTTAAGTTAATGGAGAAACCATGAAAGGTTTTTTAACATGGATTAAAAGACAAGCAAATGTGACTAACTGAGCACTTACAAAAAACATGGATGAACGTCTCCCTAAAATCTTGAGAAAAGCGTTGGACCATTCACAAAACGTAAAAACTCTAACCACATTCGTTGGAAAGTCAATTGAAATAGAAGGCAGGTCTCTCGGCAGATCTGCCGCTACCTCTGGTCTGAAAATGAAACACAGTCTAATAAAATGTATGCCACAATCGCCACAGACTGGAGATTTCCCTCGCCAGAGCAAGAAGCCGTGCTTCATAGTCATGTGGCCTATGAGAAGATGATTAAGGAAAATCTCGTCCCATCGGCGCTGCTGGAAGGTGGATCCCCACGGTCGCATTGTGGGGTTCACTAAACGCAGCTTATTGTCTGTCACTTCCCGCCATTCAGCCCCCCATCGACGAAAGACTGTATCTCAAAAGCGGGGCGATGGTACGTAGGGGGGATCACGATATGACTCCTTGGTTGCTACGAGGTCTATTCGGAAAGTAAGGTCCGATGGGGTGCGAAATGGAAACTACAGTGAAAATCCGTTGAAGCTTTGCACTTTCAGTTCTGAGCACACAGTGAACACGTAAAGATTCTTAGAACCATAACGTTTCCCGCCAAGTATGAGCGCCTGGTGTGAGATTTCGCCTGATGTCATGCAGCCCACATAACATAGCTGTCATACGTTTCCTTCTACATAGCAGTTCTCAGCTGCACAGTGCAGGGGCAATGAAGATGATCCTGCAGAGTTTAGGATGGGAAGTGTTTGATCACACACAACAGAGCCCGTAATCGACTCTCTTTGAGTTTAATCTCTGTTCATATGGACCGCTGGCTATAAAGACAATGTTCTGGCACAGACAATGAGCTCTAAACCAGCGCATTGAATTGGCAGGAAGCACAGGTGGCTGCCTTCTATGACGAGGGTGTTGGAAAGTTGGTACAACGCTATGACAAATGTCTAAATCGGAGCGGTAACTATGTAGAGAAGTGGCTGGAAGCTGTAGCTCACTGTTGCAAATAAAACATTTTTATTTTTAATTTTCACAGTGGTTTCCATTTATTTACGACCCAGCGGAGCTTACTTTCCGAATAGGCTCGTCCAACTGCCATTTGCTTCCCCGCAATACCCATGTGCTCTGGCACCGAGCAGACAGACCCTTTCTTCCTTCTCCAGCCATTGAAGTTCGAGGAGGGCGTCCTGGATATTCTGGACTCCTTCATCTGTTCAAATGTGTGTGAAATCTTATGGGACTTAACTGCTAAGGTCATCAGTCCCTGAGCTTACACACTACTTAAGCTAAATTATCCTATGGACACACACACACACATCCATGCCCAAGGGAGGACTCGAACCTCAGCCGGGACCAGCCGCACAGTCCATGACTGCAGCGCCTAAGACCGCTCGGCTAATCCCGCGCGGCCCTTTATCTGCGGGCACAAGCGTTGTAGAGACTGAAGCGCACTTACAGAATCGGAACACATATGGAATTTAGTACTCGAGCCATGTCTCATCTGCTCCAGTGTCCACAAGATCACATATAGTTTTGCGTCGAAGATAGTAAAGTCTTGAGGCATTCGGACACTGAGGACATGTCAAGAAAAGCAACAGAGCAACCACCGGAGTGCCCCTGTTTAGACCCATCCGTAAAGTTGTTCTGCTCAGTTAAAATGCCCTTAATAACGCATTAAAAACGTATGCAGGAGTGCAACCTCTGCTGTACTGCACTGAATCCAAAATTACTCTGGGCCTCTACAGTAATCAGACTTCGCTCGCCGATGAAGCTGAGGTGAAATGATTAGGATAACACAAAAAAATACAGTCACTGAGCAAATAAAATCCCCGTTCAGACCGGGAATCGAGCACATGATCCCGTGACGTCAAGACAGAGACCCTGACCACTAGCACAGGCGTTGCGGCCAAGAACTGTAATAGTTCACTTGGTCGAGTACGTTAGTGGTCACGTTAGAATGGGCCGCATATATTGGATTTAAAATCCGAGCCGTTGTGTTATACTCGTATTTGGCGATTACCGCGACAGGACTGGGTATAAGTTGCAGTGTCACATTTCGTAATGTTTGGTGACCTTAAAGTTTACGTCATGGTGGGGATAACCGATTTTTGGAAGAGTGTGTAAATATGAGCTAGCGTGACTTGGCTTCTAGAGAACTGTGTGGCTTACAAATTAAGATTGTCTTCTTAAGATGAAGCAAATACTACCGCCCCTTTATAAGTCGTCTCCCTTATGCTGTGCCGCTGTTCTGTCCTATCCGTTATTCCGTTGTCACTCGTCGCATTATAAGATATCCTTTTACTAATATTAGAGTTTATAGTCATTCTGATTACAGATCTGGATTTGTCTACTCACCATTACACATAATTATCAATAATTGTTGTCACTCAGATTTATTATTTGGGGGTGGTTAAACAGGTAATATCTTACAATGTTAAAACACAATTCACATAAAAATACTGATTACATTAATCATTGTTCCCAGAAAGACGCTAAACACATCACATGGAACAGTCGACAATGTATCACAATTATTCTCCAAACTTTCGTACTGGTAATTTATCCTTAATTACAGAGAGCAAATGCATTTCGTCCCATTCTACCTGTGTTGTCAAACTTTTGCTACTTCTGCCTCCAATATGACCCTCAGATCTCTTCTGAACAGCACGTTGCAAGGTATCCCAGACATGCTCAATAATGTTCATGTCTGGGGAGTTAGGTTGGTAGTGGAAGCGTTTCAACTCAGAAGAGTGTTCCTGGAGCCACTTTGTAGCAATTCTGGACGTTTGGGGTGTCGCATTGTCCGGCTGGAATTTCCCAAGTCCGTCGGAATGCGCAATGAACATGAATGGATGCAGGTGATTAGACAGGTTCAAATGGCTCTAAGCAAGGGACTTAACATCTGAGGTCATCAGTCCCCTAGACTTAGAACTACTTAAACCTAACTAACCTAAGGACATCACACACATCGATGCCCGAGGCAGCATTCGAACCTGCGACCGTAGCAGCAGCGCGGTTCCGGACTGAAGCGCCTAGAACCGCTCAGCCACAGCGGCCGGCGATGAGACAGGATGCTTACGTACCTGTCACTGTCAGAGTCGTATCTAGGCGTATCAGTGGTCCCATATCACTCCAACTGCACACGTCCCACACCATTACAGAGTATACACCAGCTTGAACAGTCCTCTGCTGAAATGCAGGGTCCACGCATTCATGAGGTTGTCCCGATACTAGTACACGTCCATCAGCTCGATGCAGTTTCAAACGAGACTCGTAAGACCAGGCAACATGTTTCCATTCGTCAACAGTCCAATGTCGGTGTTAACGGGCCCAGGTGGGGCGTAAAGCTTTGTGTCGTGCGGTCATCAAGGGTACACGAATGGGACTTCGGCTCCGAAAGCCCACGTCGATGCTGTTCCGTTGAGTGGTTCGCACCCTTGACACTTGATGGCCCAGCACTTTTGCGGAACGGTTGCACTTCTGTTACGATGTACGATTCTTTTCAGTCATCGTTGCTCCCGTTCGGGCAACAGCGATGTCGAAGATTTGGTGTTTTACCGTATTCCTGATATTCACTGTACACTCGTGAAATGGTCGTACGGGAAAATCGTAACTTCACCGCTGTGTCCAATCGCTCGTACGCTGACTCTAACACCAGACTAACTCAAATCTTGATAACCTGCCATTGCAACAGCAGTAACCGATCTAACAACTGCGCCAGGCACTTATTGTCTTACATAGGCGTTGCCGACCGCAGCGCCGCATTCTGCCCGTTTACATGTCTCTGTATTTGAATACGCATGCCTATGCCAGTTTCTTTGGCGCTTCAGTGTAATACGTCCACGCTCTGCGGACGCCCAGTAACGGCGGCCTTCGAGTTCGCACACCAACTACCCTCTTAAGCGCTGCAACAATGTATCTACAACAGCGCGCCAGATACGTTTATTTATGCTTCCACTGGCTTGGAGGTCTATACCACTTACCCATGACGTGAAAGAATAAGTAAATAAATGTTTGGAAAGAAAATATTTATAAATGATAGCAGGAGGATATCGTCTCCTCACACTCTGTTCTTTTCCATGGTCTTAAGGGCAGTATGAGGAACAATAGACAGACATTTTCGTCCTCACAGTTTAAATGGTGAAAGTATTGTCTATTTCTTACATATCCTACGGTTCATTTGGACAATTTTCATCAAATTATAGAACAATTCGGTTTTCAGTCTACGTAAAAATGATTTGTGTCTATGGATACATGCTGGCAACTTACAGAATAGTAAGTTGCACACAAATTTACAACAAAGAGTTTTGTTAAATATTTGTTTGTGGAGTAGGATTTGCCCGGAAGGCATAATTTCCGATTACATTTAAAATTTGCTTTGGTACTTGTCAGACGTTTTGTGTTGTCGGGAAAAAAATCAAAGATTCAGCTGGCTGCATATTTAACTGATTTCTCAGCCCTTGATAACTTTAGTAATGATAACAAACGCTATTGTTTCTTCTAGTGTTGTAGCTTGGACATAACTGTCCAGTTGTAATGGCTAACTCCGTGAAGAGCCGCCTCCAAAATGATTGTTAGTGAACACGATATATTACTATCGCTGTTCGCTTCGGTATAATCAGACCTTACTTCCTTAGTGATGAGTTTCCATAGTAGATTGTCCCATAAAAAAACTGACGACTGCAAATGAGCAAAATATTTTTAAATGCACTGAAAGTACACTACAAATTTCAGTACCTGCCGGAGCAAACGCTCCCTAGAAGGATGATGCAATCTTACAGGCAAAAATTAGTCGCAAACGTGCGAATTGGTGCGGTAGCTAAGACACTGGACTCAACTTAGGAAGGAATAGGGCATTCAGAAGCAGGTTTGGTCAGTTCCTTCTAATCATGCTGATAGAAGCACATCATCGAATACCCCTACACAGATTTCCCTCCACAAACTTCTCCCAATCCTAATTTGTGTTCTGTCTCTAATTACCTCGCCGTCGACGAGACTTTAATTTGTAGTCTTCCGTTTTTTTATCATTTTCTGGACTGATTTCCCGAAATGATTTGTACGAGTCCGTATGCGACTCGTCTGTGCTGACCGGTTAGGTTGGTGCCACGTCTGTGAGTGATGTAACTCTACTGGTACTGCTACTAGCTTATGGATTTCTTGTTTCACTGTGACTGTGGATGTTTATTAAGGCTCTGTTGGTTTTCTGACTACCACATCATTGCCTTGTTTACGCTTTGGTACAAGGCTGCGTCTCCTACGCTCATACTACAGGGTTTGGACAGAATACGTAAACACCACGAGAAATGCATGCTGCAACATAAATGCCGGTGACAGCCAAGCCTGCAGGTGGCGCTGCTGTATGTGGCCACGAATGACACATGTTCAGTGTCCACAATAAATTGCAAGTGTCAGTCGTGGTCGGAACAGCGTTCTGTGTAGTTTTCAAGGTATTATGTCAGAGCTAAGTGAATCGGACGTCGATAAATTGCTGCTGTTCGTATGGGCGGCGCTTCCACAGCCAATGTAGCCGAAGTGGCTTGCATAGAAAGTTCTCGGTTTTCTTGCCGCGTCGAATTAGAGTAAAACCCCAAGCTTTCGATGATAAGCCCCTGACGACGACGGTGGAGGCAATCGTCGAAAGCTTCGGATTTTATCCGAATTTGACGTGGCAAGTAAATCGAGAACTTTTTATGCAAGCTATCAGAAGTGTTTGATATTTCGTGAGGCACAGTATGGAAGATTTATACCGCATACAGGGAAAGCGGAAAAACATCATCCGCTAAGTCACGACGCGGACAAAAGTATGTGTTGAGTGATCGTGACGCACGGTCAGTGAAGAGTATTGTGACGAAAAGCAAGATGACGATAGGTGCAAAAGTCACTACAGAGCTGAAAGCCGCACCAGCGAATCGGTCAGCACCAAAACAACACGAAGGGAGGTCAATAAGCAGGGAATTACGGCGCGAACTGGAATTCCAAACTCACTCATCAGCGATACAAATGCCCGTTAACAGCCGAAGCCATAAAACCTGAACTACGTAGCAATGGAAGAAAGTCATTAGGTCGGATAAGTCTTGGTTCACACTGTTTTCAACTTCTGGTCGAGATTACGTCCCAAGAGTGAAACATGGCGAGGGTTCAGTGATGAATTGGGAAGCCATGTGATGGTAACCCATGAGCCACACAATTACAATGAAAGGTCACATTTCTGCTAAGAATTATGTGATCACTTTGGCTGACCACGTCCACCCCACAGTACAATGTTTGTTCCCCAATAGTGATGCTGTGTTTCAAGACGACAGGGCTCTGTTAACATAGTTCGCTTCTTTTGGAGCTGGTTTTGTGAGGACGAGGATGAACTGTCGCGTCTACCTTGGCCACCACAGCCGGCAGATCTCTTTATTGTTGAACCTTTGTGGTCTACTTTAGAAAGAAAAATGCGTGATCGCTGTCCACCTCCATCATCGTTACCCAAAAGCTTTCCTACACCGTATTAGAGGTGATAATGTGTTATAGAAGAACAACTATAGTTGCTTAATTGTTGTAAGAGTGCGTAGATAGGTTTCGAGTTACCATTAATATGGCACAGCCTCCTGGACCACAAGTACTTTCCCGAAACAGGACAGTAGCAAGTAAATTATACTATCTGATCGAAAGCCTAAAGCTGCTGCTTTTCTTAAATGTTATTTACCAGTATTTTGCTTCGGGACAGAGACCTGTTCGTATACTATACTGCACAGAGCGTTAGCATGCGAGAAGTGAAGGAGTTGGAACAGCAGTTCTCCTCGGAAAAAAGCTGTTTAGGGTTACTCTGTTTTTTGTTTTTTTGTTTTTTTCGTCTCTAGTTTAACCTGACTGTTACAGCCGCTCCAGAATAATCTGTTTCTGAAATAACTGACGTTCAGGCTTTTATTGATACTATTTCCAAGTAATAAGTGTAGACTCTGAACGCAGATTTAATAATTATAATAATAAAGGAGTAGGAGATCTCGATCGACATGTGTGGAGACTGTAGCAGAAATCTGTCTCATTGTCTCCAGCAAAGACGACCAAGGTGTAGGAGATGGGCGCGGCGACGGACAAAGCGACAGGTCACTACTTGATTTTCCTGCATCATCACTTTTGGATGGCATCAGTTATTCGCCCTGAAGCATCAGCAAAATTAATACTTCCGTTATCATCCCAAGCTTATAGCATGTCAATAAAACTACATGTATATCAATCAAATTTACTTCTCTCCAAAGGAACATTGTGGGCCTTTTCTCTTTACAAGATGTCGTAAGTTTGTTGTGCCTCCTCCTCTTTTTAAATTTTCAAACGCGGTTCCTAAAATACTTCCTAACTAGCCATGGATACATTTTACAATACAACCGATGTCCGAGGAAGACAGTGAGAAATTACTGTACTCACTGATCAGCCAGAACATTACGACCACGTACATCATAGCAGGTATGCACACCTGTGGCACGGATAACAGCGGCGACACGTCGTGTCACGGAAGCAATGAGGGAATTGGCACCACCTCTGCACGCACAAGCCGCCTAATTCCCATAATGATGAGCTCTGACGCCAAGTACGATCACATCCCAGATGTGTTCCATCGCGTTCAGATCTGGCGTGTTGTGGGACCAGAACATCAACTGGAACATGTCACTGTCTTTCTCGAACCACCCCATCATACTCCTGACATTGTGTCATGGCGGAATATCTTGTTGAAAAATGCCGCTGCCGTCGGGAAACATGATCGTTATGAAGGGGTATTTGTGGTCTGCAACCAGTGTGCGATACTCCTTAGCCGCGTGGTGTCTTGCACGAGTTCCGTTGGATCCATGGACGCCCACGTGAATGCTCCCCAGAGCATAATGCAGCCGCCGCCAGCTTGTCTCCGTCCCCCAATACAGGTGTCAATGAGCTGTTACCCTGGAGGAGGGCGGATTCGCACCCTCCCATCCACATGACGAAGGTATCGAGATTCATCAGATCATGCAATGCTCTGCCACTGCGCCAACGTCCATTGCCGATGGTCACGTGCCCATTTAAGTCGTAGCTGCCGATGTTGCAGTATTGCGGATGCGGTGGCCCATCGTTAGACCCATCGGTGCACTGTGTGTTCATACACCCTAGTACTCTCCCCCACAGGTCGCCGCCTGTCCTGATTTACCACTGTGCCCTGCCTACGACGTCAGATATCTGTAATGAGGGGCGGCTGCCCAACCCCATGACGTCTGGGCGTGGTTTCACCTTGGTTTCGCCACGTGTTGAAGACATTCGCCATAGCACTCTTCGAACACCCGACAAGTAGTGCAGCTTCCGGTTAATCACAGTCTGCCCTCGGTCAGACAGACAGATCGCGCGCCTTCTCCATTCTACACACGGACACCGCTCTCACTGTGCACAGTGCGTGTGTCTGAAAAGCAAATATTCCTTGCCAGGTGACGCTGCTATCGCCTGGACGGATTTATGTAGATAGTAGGGCGGTGGTGATAATGTTCTGGCTGACCGGTGTAAGTAGTTTAGGGGCCATTCTTGCACATTCCACATACACGTCTCCTGTCTAATAGGCCACTTAACAATGTGGTAGGTACGGCATTGTCACCGCAGTGCTATATCGCGTCTTTGTTGCTAGGTTCTAACTGTTATCGTTGTTATTAAAATAGCTAAGTACCTTTGACACTGTGTCAACTGTTTGGGGTAATCTGAATCGTTACATTGTTCTTATAAGATCAGGTTCGCCGAGATCGTTTATAAATATTTTTATTGAGTAGCCGTTTCGACAGATCTGTACTGCCATCATCGGATCTGAAAGTTCAATAAGTTTATTTACCTGTGTTGTCATCATCGGATGTTGTTGTTGTGGTCTTCAGTCCTGAGACTGGTTTGATGCAGCTCTCCATGCATCATCGGATAAATAAGGAAGTTTAAGAAATTTATTGATGTTTTATTTCATTAAAAGCAATAGAATCTGCGACATGAATATTCGAAAAATTTATTGCAATAGAGGTATGAAGCAATTGGGAGGACGACTACCGTATCCTGGCTGCACATTCAATCACTGATACGAATGTAACCCACCAAATGTTTTAGTTACTCCAGTGCACAGATCTGTCGCAACCAGCAATCAGTAAAAAGATTTACTAGCGATCTTGGTGAAACCGATTCTTTAAGAATAACATATTAAAATAGCAATGACAGTCTTTCCTAATATTTCAAAGCAATGGAAATCTTACGAATATAAATTACTCGTTTTTTAAAAAACTTTTATTTAAAAACTAAATGTTTTAGTAGTTTGATAAACCAGTTTTTTACCAGTTATTAGAAAAAAATTTAGAAAAGCCTGTTATAACCTAGACCAAACAAATAACAAAAAATATAGGTTCTTTGGAACTCAAATAGTGGTATCGGTTTTAATTAACTGGTTTATTCCATCGCTAGAGAGGAATGACGGACCTGGTTCTGATCCAGCAGCAGATGGCCGATCGTTGGTCTCGTACACCGATCAGCCAGCGTGCAGATGTTGTAGCGTGCTAATCCTCAATCTCCCCTCAGAAAACACTCGAAGGTTAGAAGCCGCCTGGCTTGCCTCCTTCCATTTATATGCTAAATTCATCTGCCCCTTGTTACGACTGGTGATAGGCAGGACAGTTACGTTTTATCACACAAAAAGTCTCATGACCTTATTTAAAGCTGTGGAACGTATTTTATGAAACTGCAGTGATTGTCAGTTCCATTCTAAGAATGCTTGAAAACAGCTCAGTTCGCACTCAGCTGAGAGCAAGTGAAAGGGAAGACCACACGGCATTCAGAGGGTTTGTTCCGGCTTACCCATGTCAAGGAGCCAACTGAGAGGGCTCACGGAACTCGCCAATCAATCAAGCTAAGACGGTGTTCGCGGAATAAGGCACGGTTGGGCTCTGTAGAAGGCTGCGGGCGGTAGTCTCAACATTTATGGCCAGAAATCACAAGTCTCTGAATGTCTGGACAAAGACGGTGGGAGGAGATGCCTCGTGGGGCTCCCGTCACTTCGGTAGGCTTCCGGAAAATGTGTAAACAACGCTCTGATTCGCCCGTCGCCTACTGACGTCAGACAGCAGACTGGTGAGAGCATGTGTGGGCGTTTGCAAAGGGGACGTACCGTTGCCACAGCACTGTTAATCCCAGTTCCAGTGATAGCATCATTTTACGAGGGGCACCCATAAAAAGCCGAATATTTTTTAAAGTTGTAGATTTACGAAGTGTTTATAAAACAGCCTTGTCCCCTTCAAAATATTCTCCATTACAACTAACACATTTGTCCCACCAGTGCTTCCACAGTTCGAAACATTTTTTGCAAATATCTTTAGAAATGGCCGGCAACTCCTCCCTCGTTTTTTTCTTGACTTCTTCAATGTTATCAAATCGGTGTTCTTTCATGCCCCTTTTCATGTGTGGAAATAAGTCACACGGAGCTAGATCAAGTAGTAAGGTGCATGGGGCAAAGGCACCAGCCATTTTTAGCCAAAAACTGTCTAATAGAGATGGCTGTGTGTGCAGGTGCATTGTCGTGATGGAAGAGCCAGTCTCCTGTCTGCCACGAATCACATCTTTTTTTACGAAACTGTGGCACAGTTTCCTTAAAACATCCATATAAAAGGTTTGACGGTCTGTGAGCACAAGCTCTCGAATTTGTTAAATATTTTCGGTCATTTTATGGATGTCCAGAACAAGATTTGTCATGAGTTTTTCCCATAGCGTCATCTTGGTAAGCTGTTTTCAACATTAAAAACAATTTCAGCAGCATTTTAACCGAGTAGAAAAGAAAATTTTACAGCCGCGAGTTGTTCACTTAAAGTTGTCACCACAGGAAACGAAACAAGAACAACACAGCGCTAGCAAAAGCAATCACTGCAGACAGAGAGAACAGGCCACGTCAACAATACAGGCGGCACTGAACTTGGCAATGAGTTGCGCTATACACGCCTAGCGGTAGAAATGCGTACTACGCAAGCTCCACCCACGGCAATGTTATTCCTGCTTTCTTTCGGGTACCTCCTCGTAATTTATTATTCAATCAGCCACTGGAGTAACTCAAACGTTTGGTGCCTTCTATTCGTATCAGTAACTGAACATGCAGCTTGGATATGAAAGTCGTCCCCCCAGTTCCTTCATACCTTTATTGCATGCAATCACTTTTTATAATATTCATGTCACTGAATCTGTTGCTGTGTCATTACTTTCAATGTAATAAACCATCAGTTTAATTTCATTTGTATTTCATTTGAAGTAACTTGTATTTTTCTTCAGTTTATCATTATTATTAATATTATTATTATTATTATTATCTGATGATTGAGTAAAAATACTCATTCAATAGGATTTTATAGCAATTCCCCAAGGACCATTTCTGAGATAGCGATTCCGTTGGGCAGTTAAAATTTTATAACGGTTATTAAGCGGTCTGAGACGGAGTCTATGCATTTCCATCATTTCGGTACGATTACACAACCACACGCCGTGGGATTTCGCAACACGATACACAAAAAGTTAAAATACGAAGAGTATAAAATTCACAGACATATGGCGTACACGATTCTTCCCTTCGGTAAACCGTCGACGGTGGCAACAACAAGGACATTCGGCCACCGAATTAAAGGACACTACTGGCCATTAAAATTGCTACACCATGGAGATGACGTGCTACAGACGCGAAATTTAACCGACAGGAAGAAGATTCTGTGATATGCAAATGATTAGCTTTTCAGAGCATTCACACAACGTTGGCGCCGGTGGCAACAGCTAAAACGTGCTGACACGAGGAAAGTTTCCAACCGATTTCTCATACACAAACAGCAGTTGACCGGCGTTGCCTGGTGAACGTTGTTGTGATGCCTCGTGTACGGAGGAGAAATGCGTACCATCACGTTTCCGACTTTGATAACGGTCGGATTGTAGCCTATCGCGATTGCGGTTTATCGTATCGCGACATTGCTGCTCGCGTTGGTCGAGATCCAATGACTGTTAGCAGATTATGGAATCGGTGGGTTCCGGAGGGTAATACGGAACGCCGTGCTGGATCCCAACGGCCTCGTATCACTAGCAGTCGAGATGACAGGCATCTTATCCGCATGGCTGTAACGGATCGTGCAGCCACGACTCGATTCCTGAGTCAACAGGTGGGGTCGTTTGCAAGACAACAACCATCTGCACGAACAGTTCGACGACGTTTGCAGCTGCATGGACTATCAGCTCGGAGACCATGGCTGCGGTTACCCTTGACGCTGCATCACAGACAGGAGCGCCTGCAATGGCGTACTCGACGACGAACCTGGGTGCACCAATGGCAAAACGTCATCTTTTCGGATGAATCCAGGTTCTCTTTACAGCATCATGATGGTCGCTTCCGTGTTTGGCGACATCGCGGTGAACGCACGTTGGAAGGGTGTATCCGTCATCGCCATACTGGCGTATCACCCGGCGTGATGGTATGGGGTGCTATTGGTTACACATCCCGGTCACCTCTTGTTTCCATTGACGGCACTTTGAACAGTGGACGTTACATTTCGGATGTGTTACGACCCGTGGCTCTACCCTTCATTCGATCCCTGCGGAACCCTACATTTCAGCAGGATAATGCACGACCGCATGTTGCAGGTCCTGTACGGGCCTTTCTGGATACAGAAAATGTTCGACTGCTGCCCTGGCCAGCACATTCTCCAGATGTCTCCCCAAGTGGAAACGTCTGGTCCATGGTGGCCGAGCAACTAGCTCGTCACAATACGCCAGTCACTACTCTTGATGACCCGCGGTATCGTGTTCAAGCTGCGTGGGCAGCTGTACCTGTACACGCCATCCAAGCTCTGTCTGACTAAATGCCCAGGCGTATCAAGGCCGTTATTATGGCCAGAGGTGGTTGTTCTGGGTACTGATTTCTCAGGATCTATGCACCCAAATTGCGTGAAAATGTAATCGCATGTTAGATGTAGTATAATATATTTGTCCAATGAATACGCGTTTGTCATCTGAATTTCTTCTTGGTGTATCAGTTTAATAGCCAGTAGCGTAAAGGAAATGACCCGAATCCTGAAATCAGTGCAGCTGGTACGAGACTGGGGAAGAGACAGACAAGGGTATCCGGTCAGAGTGGTTACTGGACAGTGTTTGTTTAGGGGCTCGTGATTCAGCCGAGCCGAGCGCGGGCGGACTTTGCCCATTCTGGCGTCGGCGAGGAGTGCCGATTGCCGGTAGCCGCCCGCGGCTCCCTCCCCCACCGCTGCCACGGCGGCTGGCGCGTCTTCCCACGGCGCCCCCACCTGCGGCGGCCGCTCGCTGGGCCCGGCGCCGCGCTCACCACACCAGTCTCCCAGCATCCTCCGACGCGATGCGACGACCTCCTCAGACTCTGACGCTGCCGGCGCTGATTTCGACGGCGCTGGCGGCCGGCGCGTGGCTGGCGCTGGCGCGCGCCAAGACGTTCGAGCGCTGCGAGCTGGCGCAGGAGCTGCGCTACCGGCACGGCCTGCCAGCGGCCCAGGTGCCCACCTGGGTGTGCATCGCGCGCTTCGAGTCGCTCTTCAACACGTCCGCCGTGGGCAGGCTCAGCGGCGGCAGCCTCGACCACGGCCTCTTCCAGATGTCCGACGCCTACTGGTGAGCCGCACTGCGCTGCACCGCCCGCATCAGGCCCCCTTCCCAATCAGCCCAAAAGTGGAAACATTTTACCCATAACGGGGCGAGGGTACACAACAAAGACATACTGTTACTGCCAGCTTCCCAATTTTTGTACGGGTTTTGGGTCTTCCGTGGACCACGTAAACAACTACTTCATCTACATCTACATACATACCCCGCAATCCACCATACGGTGCGTGGCGGAGGGTACCTCTTACCACAACTAGCATCTTCTCTCCCTGTTCCACTCCCAAACAGAACGAGGGAAAAATGACTGCCTATATGCCTCTGTACGAGCCCTAATCTCTCTTATCTTATCTTTGTGGTCTTTCCGCTAAATGTAAGTTGGCGGCAGTAAAATTGTACTGCAGTCAGACTCAATTGCTGGTTCTCTAAATTTCCTCAGTAGCGATTCAGGAAAAGAACGCCTCCTTTCCTCTAGAGACTCCCACCCGAGTTCCTGAAGCATTTCCGTAACACTCGCGTGATGACCAAACCTACCAGTAACAAATCTAGCAGCCCGCCTCTGAATTGCTTCTATGTCCTCTCTCAACCCGACCTGACAGCTATGCCAAACGCTCGAGCAGTTCTCCAGAATAGGTCGTATTAGTGTTTTATAAGTGGTCTCCTTTACAGATGAACCACATCTTCCCAAAATTCTACCAATGAACCGAAGACGACTATCCGCCTTCCCCACAACTGCCATTACATGCTTGTCCCACTTCATATCGTCTGCAATGTTACGCCCAAATATTTAATCGACGTGACTGTGTCAAGCGCTACACTACTAATGGAGTATTCAAACATTACAGGATTCTCTTTCCCATTCATTTACAAATGTCTATATATTTTTGAGTTAGCTGTCATTCTTTACACCAATCACAAATCCTGTCCAAGTCATCTTGTATCCTCCTACAGTCACTCAACGACGACACCTTGCCGTACACCACAGCATCATCAGCAAACAGCCGCACATTGCTATCCACCCTATCCAAAAGATCATTTATGCAGATAGAAAACAACAGCGGACCTACCACACTTCCCTGGGGCAGTCTACATGATACCCTCACCTCTGATGAACACTCACCATCGAGGACAACGTACTGGGTTCGATTACTTCTAAATAAACTTCCACTTTTCCCAATAGTTTTTCATTCGATGAGAATGCTGTTGTCTTCGAACTTCTGACTACTTGGCTCCAGTTTTATTGTTTAGTTTTCTCCTGAGGTGAGAATCCAAAACATTCTATGTAATAAAATGGAACAAGTGCAGCCGGCCTTTCGATGTTACTTACGCTTTAGCTACCAGTTTTGGTGATTCAGTACATCATCTTCATTCTGTAACTGACGCTGAGGGGGTGAACCCCAATCGTATACACGATCCCATCAGTGGCCAACATCTATGAACTGGTTTCCGTGGACATCTATGCTTCAATGGTTCAAATGTCTCTGAGCCATGGGACTTAACATCTGAGGTCACCAGTCCCCTAGAACTTAGAACTAGTTCAACCTAACTAACTTGGGTCCGCAGCTCGTGGTCGTGCGGTAGCGTTCTCGCTTTCCACGCCCGGGTTCGATTCCCGGCGGGGCCAGGGATTTTCTCTGCCTCGTGATGACTGGGTGTTGTGTGATGTCCTTAGGTTAGTTAGGTTTAAATAGTTCTAAGTTCTAGGGGGCTGATGGCCATAGATGTTAAGTCCCATAGTGCTCAGAGCCATTTGAACCTAACTAACCTAAGGACATTACACACACCCGTGCTCGAGGCAGGATTCGAACCTGCGACCGTGGACACCTATGAACTGGTTTCCGTAGACTACTGTAACAGCGATGATGTGTTTGCAACCGTCAACTACCAACTACAGACACTACGGAAACCAGTCTCTATCGATCCATCATGGACAGTGGACATCGGCTGGTTAAGTAATCGTCAATGTCAATAAAATTCATCAACAGCCGTGTAACTTCAGATATTACTTTCTTTTATTGTGAAGGCTAGCAGTTTCAGCATTTCATGACGCCATCTTCAGGCGTGGATAGATGCGTATGCGGCCTGGAGCTGGCATAATGAAATACTGAAACTGGTAGCTTTCACAATAAGATAAAAGAATATCTTAAGTTACACAGCTGTTGCTGAATTTTATTGACGCTGACATCCACGGAGATCAGGTTGGTTGGCTGGTTGGTTGATTTGAGGGAGGGGGCCAAACAATGAGGTCGTCGGTCTCATGTGATTACGAAAGCATGGGGAAGGAAGTCAGCCGTACACTTTCACAGGAACCATAGCGGCATTTGCCTGAAGCGAGTTAGGGAATTCACGGAAAACCTAAATCAGCATGGCCGGAAGCGGGTTTGAACCATCGCCCTCCCGAATGCGACTGCAGTGTGGTAACCACTACGCCAGGGTGTGCGCATGGCAGGAGGTGGAGAGGTTCCATTCTTCCAATATTTTGCAGGAGCACAACGGTGTTACTCTAGGCGTCATGGTATGGGGAATCACCACGTATGACTTCTCGTCAAACTGGCAGTGATTGAGGGGCCGAAGCGCACAATAACCCTGGGTTCGTTGTGGGGCGGCGGTGGGGTGGGTGGACTGCTGGTCTGATGTGGGGTTGTGAACTACTGAGGGCTACGACGGAACAAAGCCTCTCTGTCGTGTCTAGGTCCCTGGTTTCATACATGACACACGATACTCCTACTTTCAAAACATGCTGCAAGTTACATTTGAAAGCCCTCAAAACTGCACTTGAAAAGATTGTAAGTCGTATCATTTGCTTTCAGTTCACTTTCGCAAAATTATAGACTTTTTTCCGTTTCTGTGTTTCATTCACTTTTTCCCTGACAACTGATCTCAGTTCAGAGAGCGCAAAGAACGTCGGCACAGTCAGATTTTATTCTGCATACTCTGATAACACATCGACGCATTTTAGCGCCTCGGTGTAGTTGATAACAGGTTCCTCGATCGCCTAGTTTAGGCTCTCTTCCCCTACCGAACATACTTTCTTCATTACATCCACTTAGCTGCTCAGTTAACGATTCATACGCATCGCCCCTTGACCATCAGTGGATTTCTTCATCTTCGCATCCAGAAATTTGTATTCTAAACTACAACAGACTTCTTATTCCTTTTTTCTTTCAAAAATCGCCGATTGGTCCTCCATATCATCATTCTTCCCATCGCAAGAGGCCGATACATCGATAGAAAAGCGTGACCTTTTATGTAGCCGACGTACAACAATGTCGGACTTCTTAGCTGCAGCCATTAGATCTGTATGTGTCTGTTAATAGTGCAGGATAGCATGACATACAGCTATTGCGACCGCTTTAGGTATGTGGTCGTATAATTTGTTGAAGATATTTGATATTTCTAGAACATTACATATTTGCCAATGAAGATATCAATAGCCCTTATCGTGCCTCTTAAATTCTTCATATTTCACTATGGTAGAGCAGCCTTACATCAGAATCAATTCTTCAGCCAGCTGTGGCTGTGGATGCCTCTTTTGACAGCGCACGTTACTGAAGGGCAGTCGATCTTCGTAACACACTTTCCTGGGATAAATATATTGCACGTCCATTCGATGTGTATGTGTCTGGTATATCCGTTGATGAGGCTAGAACCGTCGAAACAGATCACTGTATAATAAAATGAAGACCATTTAATCACAGTCTGATTTTTTCCCTTATCGAACGATAACGAGCCTAATAATATTTTACGCGTTTATCTCGTAAACAAGGCGGCAGTTATTATTTGATGTAATCTCATTTACCCGCGTTAGTTCTGTTTCTCTCTTTTTGTCAATTACCTGCCAAGTAATTTATCGCAATGAGCACGCAATCACCGCATTTCAGTAACAGCCGATTATGGTCTCTCCAATCTCTCCGTGGGCGTTACGAGGTAGTTACATTAACTACCTCTAACATGCGAATAACTGGTAATGTTCTGTGGGTCTTCATTCTCGTGTTTAACAGAAACAGAAACAAAACCAGGAATCGTCTAAAACAAATGATGGTGACAATTATGGCGGCAAGTCGCGCATAGAAAATTATTCTGTGGACGTGACTGTCGTATTTTCTAAAAGTTCAAATGGCAATATTTGCCTTCTATGAACTCAGTGCTTTTCGGTTATTAGTTTAATAACAATAGCCATTACGAACCCTTTACCAATAAAGTGTGTTTTCTCAGTTCCTATTACAGGCTTCTTGGGGCATAGAGGGATTAGTAGATACAGTTCTTACGAGGAACACACGTCCGCGAATGATCCTTTGACTATAAAATAAGTCTGAAGATCGGATCACTTTCAGGTCTCATGCTTCACTTGAACTTTGAAGAGGGCACGGTCGTCAATGCTTATTGTAATCATGATGACAGCACATACCATTTTTGTCCGACCACAACAATGGCTCCGAGAAACCGATACTTTAGTAACCAGAAGGGTTGACTATGGTGCTCCACGGACTCGCCGTACTTTCTACTTTAAAGAGCACGTCTTTCGTGACGAAAAAGAGAACCCGACGAAGAGCACTTCAAACACTGCCCATGCGACGGGCTCCTGTAAAGCACAGAGGTAAGTTCATCGTCCCCGCTGAATGGGTACCCGCGACCCCGAGATTTTAAAGTGATCCTGCCTTCAAACTTATTTCACGTTCAAACGGTTCATTTCCGGATTGTGTTACTTATCAAAACTGCATCAACGAAGTCCCCTATACAACCCTTACAAACCTGTAGTATGAATTATGAGACACGCCATATATTACTCATTAGGTGAAGGATACAACGAATAAGTTCTTTACCGAAAGATAATTATGTCCAAAAGCGTTTACAGGCTCTTAATAAAGCAGCATACACATTAAGCGAGCAGAGCGAAAGAGTTCGTATTTTGTAATACAATCACAGCAGTTCTCCCTCTTCGTTGTGCATTAAATTACTTACAGCTTAATTCATTGGTCTAACATTTGCTGTAGTTTTGTCCCGAGGATCAAATCTCCTTCATATTTCAAGTAATTGTTCTTCAGGACTGCAAGTAATCGCTTTGGCGTCTGAGACTGACATGTTATTAAGGGAGTGAATGATTAGCACTTTCGTTCCTGGGTCCATTGTTTTCCCAGCGGTACAAACTGCAGGTAGAGGACACATCTACGACATTTCGCAATACGGACACTGAAAACCATTCACATATGAAAGAGACTGAAACAAGAGATAACCATCACAATAAATTTAAAATTAAAACTATAAACTGAGCTCCATAAGTATAATATAATAACTCACGTACCATACACTTCAGCAGCATTTCTTCTTTCTGGTTTTGATATTGGCTCCTAGTGTCAATATTTGTATTTGAATTCTGTCTCTATCCTGTGTAACTATATCGTCTACATCTACATGGTTACTTTGCAATTCACACTTAAGCGCCTGGCAGAGGGTACATCGAACCATTTTCATACTACTTCTCTACCATTCCACTCTCGAATGGCGCGTGGGAAAAGGAACACCTAAATCTTTCCGTTCGAGCTCTGATTTATTTTATTATGATGATCATTTCTCCGTACGTACGTTGGTGTCAACAAAATATTTTCGCATTCGGAAGAGAAAGTTGGTGATTGAAAATTCGTAAATACATCTCGCCGCAAGGAAATCGCCTTTGTTTCAGTGACTGCCACCCCAACTCGCGGATCATATCAGTGACACTCTCACCCCTATTGCGGGATAACACGAAACGAGCTGCCATTCTTTGCACTTTTTCGATGTTCTCCCTCTATCCTACCTGGTAAGGATCCCACACAGTGCAGTAATATTACAGGAGAGGACGGACAAGTGTAATGTACGCTGTCTCCTTAGTGGGTTTGTCGCATCTTCTAAGTTTTCTGCCAAAAAAGCGCAGTCTTTGTTTCGCCTTCCCCACAATATTATCTATATGGTCTGTCCAATTTAAGTTGCTCGTAATTGTAATTCCTAGGTATTAAGTCTAATTGACAGCCCTTAGATTTGTGCGATTTATCGTATATCCAAAATTTATCTTGTTTCTTTTAGTACCCATGTGGATGACCTCGCACTTTTCTTTGTTTAGTGCCAACTGCCACTTTTCGCACCATACAGAAATTGTCTCTAGATCATTTTGTAATTGGAATTGATCGTCTGATGATTTTACGAGACGGTAAATCACGGTGTCATCTGCTAACAATCTAAGGGGGCTGCTCAGATTATCACCTAGATCATTTATGTAAGTCAGTAACAGAAGAGGGCCTATGACACTACCTTGCGGAACGCCAGATATCACTTCTGTTCTACTCGATGATTTACCGTCTATCACTATGAACTGTGACCTATCTGACAGGAAATCACGAATCCAGTCACACAACTGAGACGATACTCCATATGTACGCAATTTGACTAATAGTCGCTTGTGAGGAACGGTATCAAAAGCCTTCTGGAAATCTAGGAATATGGAATCGATCTGAGATCCCTTGTCGACAGCAGTTACGCATGAAAGTAAAGACTGGCTTAACTTTTGACTACAGATGACGATTCCAGACACTTGTTAATGCCTGATATATTCTGTATTATGCCAGAACTTCAGAATTCGTATACCCACACTACAGCTATACAGAAACTGTTTCTCTTGGACAATTCAAAACGTAACTACAACATTTTATGACTATTAATTACAGCACCTGAGACAGCCCTTCTTTATAACATCGAATCATTAATCATTGCTTAAACTGAATCACCGATGGCACATACACATCACAGCAGACTATGACAGATACATCTACGCATTTTTCTACCACCATTAAAGATTTGATAAACCGATACACATAGAATTTGCATAGGTTTAGAGAGATTTTACGATAATGTGGACTGGAATACAATTTCTCAAATACTGAAGGTATTGTATTGTATGGTAACCGGGGACCTAGAAACGACGGAGAGGCTCCGTCCCCGCCGCAGCCGCAGTGGTCCGCAACCCCACGACGACTACCACAGTCCACTTCAGCCCTCCGCCGCCCCACACCGAACCCAGGGTTATTGTGCGGTTCGGCCCCCGGTGGACCCCCCAGGGAACGTCTCACACCAGACGAGTGCAATCGCTATGTATGTGTGGTAGAGTAATGGTGGTGTACGCGTACGTGGAGAACTTGTTTGCGCAGGAATCGCCGACATAGTGTAACTGAGGCGCAATAAGGGGAACCAGCCCGCATTCGCCGAGGCAGATGGAAAACCGCCTAAACACCACCCACAGACTGGCGGGTTCACCGGACCTCGACACAAATCCGCCGGGCGGATTCGTGCCGGGGACCAGGCGCTCTTTCCCGCCCGGAAAGCCGTTTGTTAGACCGCACGGCCAACCGGACGGGCAATTCTGAAGGTAGTTGAGATAAACTATAGAGAGCGAAAAAATTATCTGCAACTTGTACAGAAACCAGACTGTATTTACAAAAAGATCGATAGAAGTTATGAAGGAACTGAGTAGCCCATCCCCGAAGTGTTTAGACTAAGTAAGGAGTGATGGGAACCTAGGAGTTACTTAGGAATGTAATTAAAGTTCAAGTAGAAGAATAAAAAAAAATTGACTTTAGCCGAAGACATTGTAATTCTGTAAGTCATGACAAAGGAATTAGATCAGTTGAACGAAATGGATAGAATCTTTGAAAGAGTTTATATGATGAAAATAAACATAAATAAAACAAGGGCAATGAAATGTAGCCGAATTAGGTCAGTTGATAGTGAATTAGATTAAAAACGAGACTCTCAAAGTAACGATGAGTTTTGTTATTCCGGCAGCAAAATGGCTGCTGGTGGCTGAAGTAGAGAAAATATACAAGGGGCGTTCGATAAGTGATGCAACACATTATTTTTCTCGGCCAGTTTGGGTTGGAAAAAAGCGTAATTTGTTGTGGAACACCTTAGGATATTCCACCTTCAGCCTCTATAGTTTCATGACCTTCCGATAGGTGATGGCGCTATACGTGTGCTTCCAAATGGTGTCTGTAACGGAGGTGTGTTCCAGGCAGAAAGCCGGAGCATCGCAGATATTTATAAGCACCTGCAGAATGTCTACGGAGTCCTAGTAGTGAACAAAAGCACAGTAAGTCGTTCAGCGAGGCTTCTGACACCACCACAAGAAGGTTGTGCAAACCTGTCCAATTTCCCGCGTGTCGGCCGGCCGCACACAGTCACGCCGTGACTCCTGCAGTGTTGGAACGTGCGGGCACTCCCATTCGAGGCGTTCGACGTATCACAGTCAAACACTTCCTGCTTAACTGGACGCGTCTGTCGGTAATGCTGACTCACTCGTCCACCATTTGGGGTACCCAAAGGTGTGTGTTTCTCCGCTGCGTTGCTCGACGCCTAACAGAAGACCACAAAGAGCAACAAACGACCATTTGTGCGGGGTTGCTTGCGCGTTGCGAGACTGACCGTGACGATTTTTTGTCGAAAATAGTCACAGGCAATGAAACATGCGTTCATCACGTCGAACCGGAAACGAAACGGCAACCCATGACAAAGCAAAGCCTCACACAAGTCCGTGCACCCGAGAGAAGCTCACAAAACTTCATTGGACTGTTCTTCCTCATTCATCTTACAGTCCGGATCTTGCACCTTCCGACTTGCATTCCTTTGGCCAAATGAAGGCTGCACTTCGTGGAAAACAGTACGTGGATGCTGGGGAGGTTATCGGTGGAGCAAGACGTTGGCTCCGTCGTCGACCAGTAGAGCGGTACCATGCGGGCATGGGGACCCTCCCAGTAGGGTGGCGTAAGGCCGTCACATCGAACGGAGATTATGTTGAAAAATGGGGTTTTGTAGACAAAATATTGGGGAATAATATGTAGTATTGGAATCCTGAATAAACCCAATCTGCTTTCATAAAAAAAGTGTTGTATTACTTATTGAACGTCCATCGTAAAATGGTGCCTGATAGTAGGAATAAAAGCGTTTCTGAAAAAGAGAAATTTTTAACATCGAATATAAATTTAAATCGCAGAAAGTCTTTACGAGATTGTTTGGAATGTAGATTTATACGAAAAAAAATGTGTATGAAATCTTATGGGACTTAACTGCTAAGGTCATCAGTCCCTAAGCTTACACACTACTTAACCTAAGTTATCCTAAGGACCAACACACGCACCCATGCCCGAGGGAGGACTCGGTCCTCCGCCGGGACCAGCTTTATACGGAAGTAAAACGTAGACGATAAACAGTTCATAC
The DNA here is from genome assembly GCF_021461385.2 of Schistocerca piceifrons. Taxonomy (NCBI): domain Eukaryota; kingdom Metazoa; phylum Arthropoda; class Insecta; order Orthoptera; family Acrididae; genus Schistocerca; species Schistocerca piceifrons. The sequence continues at coordinate 89,935,788 of NC_060141.1, forward strand.
ACGAAGGAAATAGAAGAATTTGACATGTGGTCCTAGAAAACAATGTTGGAGATCAGACAGGCAAACGGATATCCAGTGAAGGGGTACTGAACCGAAATAGAGGGAAAAGAAATTTATCACAGGGCTTCACCAAAAGTAGAGATCGGTTGACGGGACGCATCATAATGCAACAAGGAAAAGTCAGTTTGGTAATGGACGAAAGCGTGTGGGGGAAAAGTTGTGGGAGGAGGCCAATGCTTGATTGTGGTAAGCAGATTCAAATTCACGTGAGCTGTATTAGTTGACACAGAGATGAAAAGTCTTGCACAGTTTCGACCACCATGAAATGATGCATAAAACCATTCTTCGGACTGAAGACCACTGCAACACGGCTACTACGATAAAGGAAAACAATAATGGAATCATAGGAGGGCCTATTTACGCTGCAAAACATCACCAGAATTTACTAATCTCACTCTTGGAGCCATGCGTGACCGTTACGGAAGTCATTTGCCGGCCGCTGTGGCCGAGCGGTTCTAGGCGCTTCAGTCTGTAACCGCGCGGCCGCTTCGGTCGCAGGTTCTAATCTTGCCTCGGGCATGGACGTGTGTGGTGTCCTTAGGTTAGTTAGGTTTAAATAGTTCTAAGTTCTAGGGGACTGATGACCTCAGATGTTAAGTCCCTTAGTGCTCAGAACCATTCGTTACGGAACAAACAGAAAACGCCCAGAACCATGAATGAACGAAACTTAGTCGAACGGCACAGACGTCTGTCTTCATATTCTCTGAAATTCGTCCAATTTAACGATAGCTAGTCTTTGCATGATATTTATAATAGCCAAACACTACAGCAAAGATGTGGAAAACGTGCTGAAAAAGGAAACAACACTTTCTGGGACGAAGAATGCTGCTACCAGTTTTTATGACATCACAAAGCAGGTTGTTCACTTCCCATTTGTAGAACCTGGAAGCAAGGTGAGGAGCGTGTTCCTGCTATTATGTACGTCATTTCTGATTTCAGCGTTAACAGAAGACAGCAGAGAGTGACCTGGATGACGACCTTTTTTCTTACTCTAAATGTCAAAAGCAAGAAGCCCTTCTCCTGACTGTAGCCACTGAAGGTCTACGCGAAAGCTGTACTGATGGCGTTTGCAGACAGGATGTGAAAGAAGGTAACAAATTGTAAAACGACGATGACACGGCTGCGGCAGACGGGAACCTGCTGGGGAGTGGAAATGGGGACGCGCCGTGACCTCGGAAGGCGTTCGGGGTAGACCCAGCTTCGTAAGAGAGGCGCATGCAAATCGTGCGCTGATGCAACAGCAGGCTGCCGACAGCTGAAACAAAGCCCGGTTCCTCTCACATGTGCTCGTACATACATTCCTAATGCATGAAGCAACGAACGGCACAGTAACTTGACTCTTGAAGTGCCAACACTGAGCTACGCTGCGGATCACACAACTGAAAGCTTGTCGCCGGCCGGTGTGACCGAGCGGTTCTAGGCGCTTCAGTCTGGAACCACGCGAATGCTATGGTCGCAAGTTCGAATCCTGCCTCGATCATGCATGTGTGTGATGTCCCTAGGTTAGTTAGGTTCAAGTAGTTCTAAGTTATAGGGGACTGATGACTTCAGTATGTTAAGTACCATAGTGCTCAGAGCCATTTGAACCATTTGAAATCTTGTCCATTCCAAGACGTTTGTATTTTGATGCATGTCATATGCCACCTACAATAGTGTGGCCACATCACGTCTGGTCCATTTTGAATGGTATATCGGTTGCGAATATATAATCGACTTCTAAATTGTAATGTTATGTGTGCCTCATTGCTTTTTTTAAAATTAATTTGCGCCTGATTTTATTCTGAGAAGCTCACTGATGTATGTAAATACCGTAAATGTAAATGTGATTCAAAAAGTACTTGAAGTGAAGTAAAGCGCAGCTGGACAGCAAGAAACTCTTTAGCGCGCAATCCCAGCAAGTACAGTAGTTGTGAATCTTTGAGTATGGAATCTAAAAAAAAAGATAATTGATTTATTAAAAAAAGAGGACGGTTAATCTTTATCTTGTGGAAAGAGGACGTGTTGCTAGGCCTTCGTTCAGAACGTATTGTTACATTTAATGAAAATTAATATTTTAGTGATAAAAACGAGTAAAGTATGTGGAAGAGTTGCCAAATATTTATGTATACAAATTTTCTGGAAGAGAAGAATAGAAATATCTTGTTTTTGGAAGAGGAGGTGAACTTCATTGTCGTCGCCGTCTATCAATCGACAGAATTGTAAGTGTACAAAGTTCACTAAAATACAGGAAAAGAAATGCATTCTCTACAGTTTTCATTCAATAAGTAACAACCTCTCATAATTTCTTAATTACAGTAACTGGATTATGTTCTTGTACAATAGTATTGTGCTGAACTCCACAGGCCAATTTTGATGTAGCAGGACGTGTAGTTTGAAGGAAGTTTGTGTGCCAAGCAATCTCCTTTTCTCACGAAAAGCAGATTGCTGTTTGATCTTATTTACTTACAGCAGTGGTCCCTTGGGTATGAAAAGCTACGAATACTTGGGCTCAACGCTATCCGCAATACGGCCAAGAAACTAACAGAGTCATATTTTAAACCTTAAAGAACAATAACTTCCTCCAAATTGTAATACGTCACCAACTGGTGCAGAAGCTGATCATTCAGGAGGCAGCAACCAAAATTCAGGTACCAGTTACAAGTAAAAATCTCAATCAAAAATCAATCTCTCTCTCTCTCTCTCTCTCTCTCTCTCTCTCTCTCTCTCTCTCTCTCTCTCTCTCCAAACACATAAATAAATGTTCATATTATTGAGATAAAAGTCATTATATAAAGTGCCATCTCAGCATTCCTGGAATACCGTGAGCAGTTTGAGAATTTTGATCATCCACATAGTGACTTGCTGGTTTGGGATACTCACTCACCGAGGTCGTGCGGCCTCTGGACTTAACACGTCCCGCCGCGTCAAGGGTGTACCACGAGTTCCTCGATTGAGGGAAATGGTTGCCAGCATGAAACGCTCCTTTCGTCCCGCCCCGAGGTTCCTCGACGTCGGGAAAAGTCGAAATCAGGACCACGGGCCGAGTCTACGCACTAAGGGGCCTGTGTGGCACATGAGACAAATTAAGCGACTTACTGCTTCTTCTTCTTCTCGTGCCTTTGTTCCGCATCGGTGTGGAGTCGGCATATTTATTTACAGATTTGGCAGTGTTATTTTCAAAGGCCGTCCAAATGTCCTTCATGTCACCACTCTGTTCGTTTACAACTAAAAAGAATTTCGTATGACACAATAATTTTTTGTAAGGTGGTTCCGCCGTCAGGTGCAGCACCAAATAATTTCTAGGTCAAGACAGCCTGCATAGGCATGAAGTGCCCATCATACAGAGAAAGTGTACCATAAAGTTTTATCGATGAAAAAATGGCGACTATAAAAATAGTTTGGTGACCTCAGAACCCCTCACATTACGCCAGAACCCTTGCGATGTGTTCACTACGTCAGTTATAAATGTATTTACACTCACACAGGATGGTAGGTGCACAAGTACGGTAACTTCGAACCTCTGTATCTAGGTAACGAATAATTCGGATGTATCTTCATAACACATAAGGATTTTCAAAAAGTGGAAAACGGCGAATGTACAGTTAAAATTTGAGCCATTTTCTATGGTTAGTTATTTCGATAATTGCGGTCCATGGTGCGAAGTGACAAGAACTCGGTTTATGCGTACTTCCGCATTAGCACAGTAATTTTGAAACTATGGATCTCGGTAACGGATTATAATATCAAAAAAGTTTCGAAGTTACCCGATAACATTACCTTAAGAACAGATGGTAAAAAGTTCAACGATTCGCCATGAACTGAAGTTATAGAAGAGGCCATCCTCACAATTCGTACTTTTGGAACAGAAAAATTATGGTTTTTTGGGGTTTTCTCAGGAACGGACCAAATGATTATAAGCCATCTAAAGCACCACTAACGTAAAAGAACCAACCGATTTGATCAATTTGACTGGGCTAGACGATGATGTTTGGTTTGTGGGGCGCTTAACTGGGGGGGGGGGTCATCAGCGCCCTACGAAGTCCCAATTGTTACACAGACCAATGTAGCCACTGTCACGAATGATGATAATAATGAGGACAACACAAACACCCTGTCCCCGGACAGAGAAAATCCCCGACCCGGCCGGAATCGAACCCGGGACCTCGTGATCCAGAGGCAGCAACGCTAGCCACTAGACCACGAGCTGCTGACGCTGGCTGGAGATACTATATAACATTTAAATTTTGATCCTGTACTTTAGGATAGGTACTATACGCCTGTTCTTCCGCTAAGTATTCGCTAGGCCGAGGGCTATCCGGAACACTTGGCCTTTAAACTCTGTGACCAACAGAAGCCGAGATACAACCTCCTGAAAAATCGCATTTTCGCGCGGAGCGTTTTGAAGCATACTGGTTCCGCGCATAGTCGTGCACGGACCGATGAGGATAGCCATTCTCGCTTTGAGCCGCGAGACAGAGTTAAACTTCTCACTACTCCTATTAGACTCCTATAGGAATCCAACTATGTTCAGAAAGATTCTGAGATCCAAGCACTGGACTGGTACATCTACACCGCTTACAGTTCCTGCGCCAATTGGATACTAACAGCTTCCGTCGGTATTCACATAGCGAAACAGGAATAAGTCCATAAGGAAAAAACAGTCTCTGAAAAACATGACACTCAAATTTCCACGGAAACAAATGCGATTTGTTGGCTTCTATTAAATCTCATTAACTCCGTCTCGTTCACAAATACATCATCGTCCAGGCAGCTACTTCGCTTTTGCTAAGATGCCTCTTTTCATCGGGTACTTGCACGTGTCACTAAATGGCAGGCCGGCCGCTGTGGCCGAGTGGTTCTAGGCGCTTCAGTCTTGAACCACACGACCGATACGGTCAAAGGTTCGATTCCTGCCTCGGGCGTGGATGTGTGTGATGTACTTAGGTTAGTTAGGTTTAAGTAGTTAGACGTTCTATGGGACTGATGACCTCAGATGTTAAATCCCATAGTGCTCAGAGCATTTGAACCATTTGAACTAAATGGCAAAAACAATAAGAAACACGCACTTCCGCTTCTTGCAGTCTTTGCGTATTTGAAAAGCAACTTTGTTGCTCACAAAGTATCACTAACTCTCGACGTACGTTAAATGCTTGAAAAACCCAACCTCGCCCATCAGGGCTGTTTCCGATTCTGCGAGCTCCAAATCGTTCCACGATATTATTTAACATTTTGTCCTTCCGCCTAAACAGAATCATGAGCAGAATGCAGGCATTTTCGTTGGCCAATTTCTGCTCTCACTAACAGCGCTTCTGTAAGGTGCTGTTTCGTGCCAAGAACTTCAGAAGTTCCCACCCAACGCGTGTTAGAAGATACCGGGCATTATGGGAGGTCACGAACATTTACGCCAGCAATGGAGGCCCCAGCCATAACCCATTTAGGACAATTAGGGGAAGAGGCTGACCCACTACGTCGGGGTTGGAAAAAATCTCTTTCGCCGGAGACCGGCCCTCGCGTGCAGAAAAGCCTCAGGTGCTGTCCGTAAATTATGTGTTATAATCAAACTGTCGTGTTTGTGATGGGAGTCGATGTCGCCTGTAGTAATGGATTAACAGGTCACAGTATAGCAAATCACTGACAATAATGTTGGACACCGCCACCAACAACAACCACTAATGGCTCCTGCACCACTCAGAACCACCCTCTGACTGTTGGGTACGGGAAAGTCATGTATCTCTGCTCACCTCCCGTCCCTGGGCTCAGATATTAGCACGGGTGTACGAGTAACGCCTCGTAATATGGACAAACGCAACATGGACCGATAAGACGCGGCACAGGTTAGCAAAAAAAATTTGGAAATTTGTGGTAAGTTCTATGGGACCAAACTGCTGGAGTCATCGGTCCCTAGGCTTATACACTGCTTACTCTAACTTAATTAACTTACGCTAAGGACAACACACACACCCATGCCCGAGGGAGGACTCGAACCTCCGACGGGGGCAGCCGCGCGAACCGTGGCAAGACGCCTAAGACCGCACGACTACTCCGCGCGGCAGCAGGTTAACACATTTCGACTGTAGGATACGAATGTGACGGAAGTAGCTTGATACGAGTGTGACGGAAGTACAGTGAGAAGCTTGCCAGTAGGGCATGGTACAGTGAGCCGGCCGGAGTGACCTGCGGTTCTAGGCGCTACAGACTGGAGCCGAGTGACCGCTACGGTCGCAGGTTTGAATCCTGCCTCGGGCATGGATGTGTGTGATGTCCTTAGGTTAGTTAGGTTTAATTAGTTCTGAGTTCTAGGCCACTGACGACCTCAGAAGTTAAGTCGCATAGTGCTCAGAGCCATTTGAACCATGGTACAGTGAGGTGGTGGGGGTATTTTCGTGTGATTGATTGGTAGATATGTACATGGGATGATATGGGGCCCCTGATACGTCTAACGCCATCGAACGATACTGGGCTCCGATATCCAACATCTGTTCGTTCGCTTACAGTACACCGTAGGCGACCTGTACTCTCAATAAGGGAAGGCACCTCTTCATTGCTCTCCAGTTATATGTCAATGGTTTGGCGAACACTCCACGGGCATTAGGGTGCTAAAAGTCATATTTTAGCTTTCTACGGTTGTATTAAAACAGGGCTTCGGACTGGGACTCCACACTTGACTACTCAGTCGGTACCAGCATTGACCGCGGATGGGAAGGTACCTGGTACATCCTCCACGATGCACCCACTTTTAATCAATTATAGGGCGCTTTCGTCTGTTCGATTGTATCACCCACTGATGACAGTATAAGGACTGAGACAGTTCTGTAGCGTAAGAGAGTGTCAACCAAATAATTTCAGTTTTTTCCCTTATTTTATTTGTGAACCGGTTTTGGAAAATTTATTTCCATTTACAATGCTGTATGATGCCATCGTGGCTGCGCGCCCACCACAACACGTGAAAAGGTCCGAGAGCTTAACGGCGGTTCTCTTGTGTGCGGTGTGTGGTCATACTAGGGCGTCATACAGCATTTAGCATTTCCGAAACTGGCTAAAAATAAAATTCGGAGAAAAAATTTGTAGCTGTTTGGTGGATTATTTTCCTCTGAAAAATGAATAATGTAGCTCCGGATCCAACAAAGGCCATGTAGAATTGTGTCAAAACTGGGGTAGCAGATTAGGGTTTAACGTCCCATAGACGACGAGGTCATTAGAGACGAATTGCACAGCCCTCCTCACCAATAGCTCAACGTAGCTACTAAACAAGAGAAAGAAGTCTATCAGATTACGATGTCTGAAGCCTATCGCGTTGTAAACATCCATGGTAACACGAAGAACTGATATGAAAAGGAATGATCACTTAACTTAGGCAGTAGAGAATGAGAATGGAAGACTCGAACTGGTTCGGAGAATGTTGAGAAAGAACAAAAATGGTTCAAATGGCTCTGAGCACTATGTGACTTAACAACAGAGGTCATCAGTTCCCTAGAACTTAGAACTACTTAAACCTAACTAACCTAAAGACATCACACACATCCATGCTCGAGGCAGGATTCGAACCTGCAACCGTAGCGGTCGCGCGGTTCCAGACTGAAGCGCCTAGAACCGCTCGGCCACACCGGCTGGCGAGAAAGAACAGAACATCTATTTAAGAATTCCAGGAATGGCAAGAATGACTAGACGAGTATTTGAACCCTTTCCTCAGGAATGAAGGCCAACTGCATTGATCACCGCGGCTACTTCGATCACGTCTTTTACGCCTTGATCACGAGATGATTTTAAGTTCAGCAGTGGCCATCCCATCATCTGAGAGAGAAAGCAAGGATAACTTCCTAATCGAACTATGGGTTACCATACCACGGTGTTGAAGCTGATAGATATTCAAAGATATCATTTTTGTTCTTTATCAATTCCAGCAGCATGGTGTAGGAGTGAAACCTCGAGATACACGTGTGAACCATCAAAAGAAACGGGATATAATGATGGCATATTCCGCTTAGCCCTAATCGTAAGAGCTTAAAGTGCGTCATTTTCCGGTATAACCAGAGCCGTCTCACCACATAAGATCTTGCGGTTTTCTCGCGTGCTGCGTTGCGAAATTACCGATGAGGTGCGGTGCAATCCCGCTACGACAGCCCGTTTCGTAGATGGCAGGCATACAGCCTTCCATGGCATAATAAATTGCTGGGTTACTTTCCAGCTGGGTGGTAATGTCGCATCATCGGCCATGTTTCATCCACTGCTGGATGAATGTCAGGTCTCGGTTGCTCCATACATCACGGGCTACAGTCCGCAACATCTACATGTAAATTCGACAACCGACTTGCTGTGCGTGGCCGAAGATATTCCGTATCGACATTAGCTAATTTACGCCCTATCCACGCCCTTTATAAAGGGAAGAAGAAGTGACTTTCAGTGTACCTCTAAACGCACCCTAATCTCTTATCTTATTCTTATAATCCCTACTCCAGATAAGCGATAAAGACAGCAGAACTGTCGCAGTGTCTTCCCCGAAAATCGGTTCTTTCTAAATTTACCCAGTACGGTTTCGCGAGAACCGTCGTCTTCTTTCAAAAGCGACTCTCATGTATGTTCCCTAAGCATCTCCGTTACACTTTCGTCTGGGTTATATCGACTTGTTACGATCCTAGCAGCCTGTCTCCGACTTAGTTAAATTTCTGCTGTTACAATATCCAGATGCTTGAACAATGGGAATTCATAAAATGTATACGTAAATTGCGAATATGATACCACGACAGGTATGCAACTTATTGTAGACAAATGAAAATTTGTGCCAGACCGGGACTCGAAATCGGATTTTCCGCTTGTCGCGAGCGATCGCCCCAACTGCTTCGGCTATCCGAGCGCGCTTCCAGTTCCGACTCAGTCTCCATACGTCGTAGCGACTGCTTCCCATAACGCTCACAATATTATGTGATTCTTGCCTTGGCTTTGGCATGAAATACATCGGTGCTTTGTCTGTATTTGACTGTGTCGATGCAATTTCGTGTCAAAGCCAAGGTAAATTGGCGAAAAAATAATAATAACTCTCTTCCTGTGCGGGAATCACATAACTGACAAGCGGGCGCTCGGAAATATTGGGATTTGGGTCGATCCTGGAACCGTGTTCGGATAGCCTATGTTGTTTAGATGACCGCTCGCGACAACCGGAAAATCCGAGTTCGAGTTCCAGCTAGGCACAAATTTTGATGTATCCGGTAAATTATATGGCTATTGCGATTTAATACTCCCACCTATCGTCAGCAGTGTCTGTTCTTTCGAACAATTATGCAGGGCCGAAGTAACATTGCAGCGAACTATGCACACGTTATCATGCATTAATGCACAAGTAGAATTGCTCCCATTAGCGTCCTGTATGTGATCTCCTTTACAAATGCACTGCATTTTTCCAGATCCCTTTCAACAAACCTAATTTCACTTCCCCAATACCTTACAAGATGGTCCCACTTCAATTCGCCTCGTGCTATATTACCCCTAAATACTTACACTGATGAAAAATATCCGGGCACCACTGTCTAATGCGGAAATGACCACTAGATGTCGTTGAGTGACTTTAGGAGGATACAAGATGACTTGGACATGATTTGTGATTGGTGTAAAGAATGGCAGCTAACTCTAAATATAGATAAATGTAAATTAATGCAGATGAATAGGAAAAAGAATCCCGTAATGTTTGAATACTCCATTACTAGTGTAGCGCTTGACACAGTCACGTCGATTAAATATTTGGGCGTAACATTGCAGAGCGATATGAAGTGGGACAGGCATGTAATGGCAGTTGTGGGGAAGGCGGATAGTCGTCTTCGGTTCATTGATAGAATTTTGGGAAGATGTGGTTCATCTGTAAAGGAGACCGCTTATAAAACACTAATACAACCTATTCTTGAGTACTGCTCGAGCGTTTGGGATCCCTATCAGGTCGGATTCAGGGAGGACATAGAAGCAATTTCAGAGGCGGGCTGCTAGATTTGTTACTGGTAGGTTTGATCATCACGCGAGTGTTACGGAAATGCTTCCTCTCTAGAGGAAAGGAGGCGTTCTTTTCGTGAATCGCTACTGAGGAAATTTAGAGAATCAGCGTTTGAGGCTGACTGCAGCACAGTTTTACTGCCGCCAACTTATATTTCGCGGAAAGACCACAAAGATAAGATAAGAGAGATTAGGACTCGTACAGAGGCATATAGGCATTCAATCGTTCTGTTTGGGAGTGGAACAGAGAGAGAAGATGCTAGTTGTGGTACGAGGTACCCTCCGCCAGGCACCGTATGGTGGATTGCGGAGTATATATGTAGATGCAGATGTCACGAGATGTGAAGCAGCCTGTGTAAGAGAAAGCGGCAGGTATTGTGTCCCCAGTAGAGAGGCAGAACAGCAGAATGGGTCGGTCAGCAGGGCTTAGTGACTTCCAACGTGGATGCCACCCAAGTAACAAATCCACCAGGGACATTTCAACCTTTCTACTGCTGTCCAAGTGGCTTTTGCTGATCTAAGTGTAATAGCGAAGGAACGACCAAGCTAAATCAAGAGGAGGCAGACCTCGGGTACTGACCGACAGGGACCGTCGAACACTACGCAGAGTGGTTGTATCACATGAAATCAGCAGAAGGAATCAGTCGTGAGTTCCAAACTGCTACCAGCAGTCCAGCTACTACACCTAATGTGCGTAGGGATTCAAAAGGAATGGGGGTACAAGGGTCAAGCAGCTCCTGATGAGCCACGCATTTCCGTAAATGCAAAGCGAAGCTTGAGGCAGTGTAAAGAGTGACGACACTGAACAGTGGGTGATAGGAAATGAGTGATTTGGAGTGACGAACCACGTTATACCCTTTAGAAACCCAATGGAAGGGTTTGGGTTTGACGAAGGCACGGAGAACGTTACCTGCCATCGTCTGTACTGCCAACAGTGAAGTATGGGGGAGGCGGAGTTACGCTGCGGAGACGTTTTCGCGATTAGGGTTTGCTTCTCCTATTGCGCTTAAGAATTCGCTAAACACGAAAGGGTGTGAACTCATTCTGCACCGTTGTGTGCTGCGTACAGTACAGATACAGTTCAGAGACGATGACTGATTGTATCAGCATGAAACTGCACCCTGTCATAAAGCAGCATCTGTGAGGCAGTGACTTTGCCCATAGCTGCGTTCTGAACCCAACCCAACGGAACACCCTTGGGATGAGTCAGCTACGTTCCAGACCCCAGCGCCAACTAACTTCTCTGGTTTCTGCTGTTGAGAAAGTATGGGCCATTCTTCAAACATTGAGACACTGCATGAAAAGTGTCCCGGCAGAGTTCAAACCATCGTAAAGGTGAAGGGTGGCCACACCCCATGTTAATACCCATTAACTCATGTCCGTATACTTTTGATCAGGCAGTGTACTCATAATGGCAACGGCCTTGCCGCAGTGGATGCACCGGTTCCCGTCAGATCACCGACGTTAAGCGCTTTCGGTGTGGCCGGCACTTGCATGGTTGACCATCTGGGCCACCATGCCATTTTTCTGGTGCACTCAGCCTCGTGATGCCAATTGAGGAGTTACTCGACCGAATAATAGCGGCTCCGGTCAAAGAAAACCATCATAACGACCGAGAGAGCGGTGTGCTGACCGCACGCCCCTCTTATCCGCATCCTCATCTGAGGATGACACGGCGGTCGGATGGTCCCGATGGGCCACTTGTGGCCTGAAGACGGAGTGCTATATAGCTAGTGTACTCATATTATGTGACGAGCTCAAGAAACTGATGACTTACCTTATAATCGTGTACTGTCGGATTCTTTCTCTCTGTTATAGGCGTTGTATTTATTCGCGTTTAAGGAGAGTTGTCATTCGATTTATGAAGTGGAAAAGTTGTACACCTATTTCTGCACTTCCTTTCGACTACAGGCTGCAGACGGCAGACAACAGCATCGTCAGCGAACAACCTTACAGTGCTGATGGCCCTACCTGACGAACCATCCATGTCTATTGAGGACATTATTGGTCCTGTAACACTTCCTTGGGGCACAGTGGTAGTCAATGCCGTTTCTGCTGAGCATTCTCAGTCGGCTAGGTCTATCACGCTTACAGTTCGACAAACTCCATCAAGCCAATCGCACACCTGTAGGTACTCCGTGTGATCTTAACACGATGTACTATAATCCAAACGCTTTTCGGAAACATGTGAAAACGGATACTACCTACCGTTAACATGCTATCGCGTTTGAATTACGAAAGTTTTGTCGCATTAAAATAAGCTTATTGTCTTCTAGAAAATATCATATTATCCGAGTTATAATCTAGGATCCTTCTGCAGACGGCCGTTAGCAATATTGTTAACTCCACGCATCTTTGTGTAAACAGGAGTTTCCTGCGCTCTTTACCAGCCAAGTGTGTCTGTTCACTATGCGAGACGGTCTCCATAAATATAAAGTAGGAAAGCTAATGATTCTGCGACGCGTTCAGTGAGAAATATCATAGGAATTCCGTTTGGATTTGTTGTTTTGTTTCCTTTGAGTAGTTTTAACTTCTTTTCTGTGTCGACATACCTTTCAATACATATTGAGTGTGGGGCAATCAGGCATTGGCAGTATCTTCAAGCACGAATTTTTTCAAAAATGGTTCAAATGCAGCTAAGCACTACGGGACTTAACATCTTAGGTCATCAGTCCCCTAGACTTAGAACTACGTAAACCTAAATAACCTAAGGACATCACACACATCCATGCCCGAGGCAGAATTCGAACCTGCGACCGCAGTGGTAGCGCGGTTCGGGACTGAAGCGCCTAGAACCACTCGGTCACAGAGGCCGGCGAATTTTTTCGACTGGGTATTTTAATATATCTATTTCATGTGTGCTGTCGTGAAATTTCGCACCCGCCTGTTTCGTCATGGCATCCCATTTTCTATTCCGTATTTCATCTTGACTAACCTCTATCACTGGGAATTCCTTAAAAAATTTCCTTCGCCCTTGTTTCTTCAGTTTATTCGGCTATTTGCTCAGTCCATTTCCACCACATTTCATAAAAGTCGCGTAGGAAATCATCATCTTGTGGCACTGATAAGTCTTTCTGTCCCTTATCATTATTTTAATATTTCTCTCACATTGCCAGCCGGAGAACTCAATGTATCAATTTATTGATGATTAGCGCGATATAGTTAGTGGCTCACTGCCGCTAAATACCCTGAACAAAATCTATTGGTTTCCTTGGCGTTAAAACTAAGTTATAACTCAAGTTAGCGACGACCTCCTCCGGCGTCACCATCATGAGCTTGCTTATCGCGGATACTGTGCTGGGATTTTACTCCTAACAGTCTGCCGAATAACGTCGCAGTGACTGATGTGAAAACAAAGAAATCTGAGTATGCTGCAAGAGAATATGTCGACGTCTGCAATGAGAAACGCTCGTGAAGCTAGTGACCTCACTGGCTTTTTTATTTTTATTTAAGATTTTTTTGTAAGAACATAAAACAAAATTTGTTAAGTATCAGCATTCGTGGTGTAACAAACATTTGGCTTCTTGCGTTTCGGACATGTCAATAACGGACGATGTCTGACTCAGACTGCGGTAACCGAACTTGCATATAAAACTGAACACAGAGGATTGCGAGCATTACCACCATCTTTTCAGGTGCAGCCAACGGGCGTAAACACCTGAGTTCCAGGTACTGGTCAGAGTCCAGTGAGTACTGGAAAAATACAGTCTGAGGAATTCCGTAAGCACTTGACGATGTGGTCCGCTGTGGGGGGGGGAGGTGGAAAATCAAGAAACGTTAAGTTTCTTAGACCGTGGCAAGTAAGCTCGAAATGTAATTCGACGGGTTTGGAACGCTGAACTTAGCGTTCGGTTTACAGAGAACAACTAATTGTGATGTTCCATAAGTCCTTACGCGCCATCCACAACGAAATATATGCTGGCATGTTAAAGCCCACGAAGAACAGGTAAAATAGTACATATAGTATGTATAGTAAAGTACGAAAGCGAACTCATTGTTACTATTTCCGCGGGGAACAGTCGCACGCAGAAGTGGGAAGTCAAATAGGATCACTGTATTAATGCAACTTTAACTTCCTAGAGTTAAATTCAAAGGATACAGTGGACCATAGAACGTTCGGTTCGCACCGTGTGGCATCAGAATCGCCAGTAGTTAGCATTCAGTTGACGCTTCTAACACGGCCGACCACTGTTGGCAGAGTCAGAAGGACGGCCATGGCGATTCTAAAGGCCATTGCTGTCACGGTGGCAGCATTGGAGAGGAGTCCATGTGATGGTCGCTTGGCGTACGATATTGTTTGACGTAAGTTACGACTGTTCCGGATCACCGCCGATGTATGGTAAGGCTCTCTGTTCAGTCACTGATGAGGAGCGTAAGAGAGAGACGGCTTACGATAAACCGTACGCAAAGAGTGCCGTTCTCTGGGTGCAGGTACACTTGTACTAAACATTTCACGCAAGTGTTGCTTCACACCTTGTAATATATTAAGAACGACACTGTTATCTGCTAGAAGATGCTGAATGAACAACAAATTTTCTTTCTACTATTGTCAATGAACACTATCATCATCTTGCAGCCTACATAACAATGGAGAAACGCATGTTCGACTACCTGACCGTAATCATAAAGTGCTGTGGTGCACACATACATACTGACATTAGGCATCTGTAGCATGTAGGCGTCATTGTAGCATGTACGGCATAGGGAATACTATCGCAAGGGAAACCTGAACAGTAGGAAAGCGTCGGATATCACACATATCGCTGAAAGTAGAATACATACTAATGACAAACTGAGAGCAGAAAGCTTGCGTGCCAATTCCCAAAATCTTTGTGGATGAAATTCTACTAGATCATTTATATTTGTAAACTGTAACGATTCAGTAACACTTCCTTGGACTACTCCCGAAATTGTATTTACATAAGTCGGTTTTGTCCAGTTAACAGCGACGTGTTGAGTTCTATCTGAAAAGAAGTCTTGAAACCTGTCGCAAATCTGACCCGACACGCGGTAACCCATGTTTTTTTTTATTTACTGAAGTGTGGGACAATTTGAAATGCCTTCCTGGAGTCAAGAACCATGGCGTGTTAACCTGAGCGCCGATGTCTACGGCGACGTGGATCCCATGGATGAGTTTTGCGGAATCCATGTTGATTTTCATAGAGGAGATTTTCGTTCTCCAAAAACGTCACAATTCTTGAGCGTAAAACAGGTTTCACAATTCTACAACAGATCGGAGCCAGTGACATGGCCGTGTAATTATAACCGTCTGTCCTAACATCCTTCTTGAAAATTGGAATGACCTGCGCTTTTTTCCAGTCGCTACATACCGTTCGTTGTTCCAGTTCCTACGATAAACTGCTGCTAGAAGAGGAGCAAGTTCTCTCGCATTATCTCTGTACGATCTTACACGTATCTCATCTGGCCCTGATGCCTTTCCGCTACAAATAGACTGTAGTCTATTCCGGGATCAGTTTTCCCAATATCTACCATTTCGAAGCTCGTATAATGTTACGATCTACCGCGGTGAAACGATTTCGCAAGACCGTATTCAATATGTCGGCCTTCAAATTGTGAATGTCTGTTTCGGCGCCGTTATGGTCACTGAGTGACTCAATAGACGATTTCGAACTACATACTGATTTTACGTAACACTAAAGCCTCTTAAGGTATTTACTCAGATCGGCTGACAAAATTTTACTTTCAAAGTCACTGAACGCTTCTCTCATTGCTCACCTTACGATCACTTTCGCTTTTGCTTGTCAGATAAATTTTGACTTCTCTTGAATTTGTGATGAAGCTCTCTTCGTTTACGTAGCAGTTTCCTAACATGGCTATTAAACTATGGAGGGGGGAGTCTTTCCCACCCCTTAAGACGTTACTCGGAACATACTTGTCTAAGGCGTATTGAACGATGCTTTTGAATTTTTTCCATATATGCTTCACATCTTCATCCCCATCATTGAATATTTGATGTTGACTACTCAGATACTCTGCAATTGCCGGCCGTTGTGGCCGAGCGATTCTAGGCGCTTCAGTCTGGAACCACGCGACTGCTACGGTCGCAGGTTTGAATTCTGCCTCGGGCATGGATGTGTGAGATGTCCTTAGGTTAGTTAGGTTTAAGTAGTTCTAAGTCTAGGGGACTGATGACCTCAGATGTTAAGTCCCATAGTGCTTAGAGCCATTTGAAGCATTTGAACTCTGCAATTTGTATCCTGTCACTCTTGCTCAGCAAAAATATTGTCCTACCTTTCTTAACATTCCTTGTTATATTCTTAGTCACAGATGCTATCGCAGCCTTATAATCACTGATACTCTCCTCTAAGTTAACTGATTCGGAAAGTTCAGATTCGTTTGTTGCTAAGAAGTCTCAGACATTACCTTCACGAGTTGGTTCTTTAAGTAGCTGCTCGAAGTAATTTTCGGACAAAACACTCAGAATAATGTCACACGAATCCCTGTTGCTGGCATTAGTTTTGATAGCATGACTCTTCCAGTCTATACCTGGCAAGTTTAAGTCACCGCCTAGTACAACAGCTTGATCAGGAAACTTATTAATGAAATTCTACTACTGTTTTTAGTGTCACTAGAGGCAAAGAAAATACTTTCTGATTTTTCGCCCAAGTGAGCCTATTAAATTAGATGTTGCAATTTTCTATGGAAGAACAAAATGACGTGTTTCAAATCAATGAAAAAATCCATGACAGTTCTATTGTATCAGTTCAAAATTCTAGCGTGACGCTGACAATGACAGGCAGATCAGAACATTGATTCTGCATTATTCTACTTATTCTTTACGCGTTAATTCTGTTTTTCTTGCAAACTAACGCTTTAAGGTACAGTAGAAGTATATAAATTAAGTATTAGCCACACAATTACGCACTTGCAGTCAATAAAAGTTAAGTGTCTGAAACAATGAAGACATCTCTTGAATGAAGCTGATATTGTTTGTTCAGATATGCCTCAGGTGGTGACAAAAATTACGAATGAACTAAGCAAATACTCACACTGACTGCCCCAGGCAGTAGTACACATGTGTACCGCTGTATCCAACAGAAGATGAAGGCGCGACTCGTCAAAACGCGGCGTAAGATGTCTTTTGAAACCGTGCTTGTTGTGTGTCAACAGACCGCTACCATAATGTTCGAACACAGTGTATGCTCCAAAATCCCACAGCAAATTAACGTCAGTAATATGGGTATGTAATTCAGCGGACTACTCATGTTTCCTTTCTTGATTATTGGTGTGACCTGTGCAACTTTCCAGTCTTTTGATATGGATATTTCGTCGAGTGAGCAGTTGTATTAGCAATTGTATCAGTACCTAGCTGGTATGCTATCTGGACCGGGAGTTTTGCCTTTATTGCTTTGAGTGGCTTCGCTACGCCGAGGATATCTACTTCTAAGTTACGCAAGTTGACAGTTGTTGATTTAACTCCTGGAACATTTCCTTCGTTTGTTGTGATGAAGGAATTTTGGAGAACTGTGTTTAATAACTCCGCTTTAGTGGCGCTGTTGTCGGGACTATTACCATTTGTATCGTGCAGTGAAAGTTTTGTCTGAAACTTCCTGGCAGATTAAAACTGTGTGGAAACATCCCCCAGGCTGTGGCTAAGCCATGTCTCCGCAGTATCCTTTCTTTCGGGAGTGCTAGTGCTGCAAGGTTCGCAGGAGAGCTTCTGTAAAGTTTGGAAGGTAGGAGACGAGATACTGGCAGAAGTACAGCTGTGAGGACCGGGCGTGAGTCGTGCTTCGGTAGCTCAGATGGTAGAGGACTTGCCCGCGAAAGGCAAAGGTCCCGAGTTCGAGTCTCGGTCGGGCACACAGTTTTAATCTGCCAGGAAGTTTCATATCAGCTGCAGAGTGAAAATCTCATTCTGGAAAGTTTTGTCTGTTTGTTGCCGCTAGTGTACTTGACATATGACCAGAATATCTTCGGATTTTCTGTCATATTTGGAGACAGATTTTCGTTGGGGAAGCTATTAGAAGCATCTCACATTGAGTCTTGAATAATAATAACAAAAGCAGCGGCTGTATTCGAATCTAACGCCGTTTATTCGTTTTAACACATGCTACCAGTTTCGGCACCGCATGGCGTGATCTTCAGGCCCCGAACGTACCTGCCATCCACAACCGTTTTCTTGTGCGATGAACAAATCGCTTGCAGAGGGCCAAAATTGACTGGATTCTGTACCTTCCGTGGTAACAATAAGCCCAGCAAGGCCAGACGGTTGTGGATGGCAGGTTACGTTCGGGGCCTGAAGATGTGGTGTAGAAACTGGTAGCATGTGTTAAAAAGAATCAATGACGCAGGATTCGAATAGAGCCGCTGGTCTTCTTGTGTCCGGCTGCAGTCCCACTTTCCTTGATGGATTACCAGGATCTCACAGTTAGGTCCGCGCTGAATATCGAGCTCATGTAAAACACTGCCAATCTTGGAGGTTTGGTGTTCTTTTAAAATTAGCATGCTGTTTTCATTGCTTCTGCAAGAGTATACCGACCTATTTTGTGTACCGTGGGGGATTCATCCGAGCATTTGCCTGCACAGCTTGACATGCCCTCCGTGACTGGCAGAACAAGAGTTGCATAGTGTGAATAGTCCCTCCGACTACCAAACACTCAAGGTCACGTGTACCTGTGCACATCAGAGTCTTTGGAAGGCTGGTAACCGCTCGCTGTGTGGTGCGCAGGTGTTCGCCGCCAGGGCGCGGCACCGCGTGCGGCCTGTCCTGCGACAAGCTGGTGGACAACGACATCTCGGACGACGTGGAGTGCGCGCTGCGCGTCTACCGCGAGCACCAGCGGCTCTCCGGGGACGGCTTCAACGCGTGGGTGGTCTACCAGCGCTTCTGCAGCCGCGGCCGCGCCGACCACTACGTCGACGACTGCTTCGAGAAGCCGGTCAACGCCAACGTAGTCTGACGGTCGGGCGCTTAGTCCACTGGACGCCACGTGCCCCTCACCAGTGCGCACTACTTCAGTGACATCAGTTTTTAAATCTGATAATCTAAGATGAATTTTATGGGGCGTCTTTGTGTCCCCCTCTTCGTCACCTTAAACCCTCACCCCCGCCCTCGCACTCCCCTCCTCCCCCTCGCTCTCCCATCTGGAAAGGAGTCGTTTTGGGCAGATACGGTTTACATATAATGATCACCAATCAACATCATCAGCTATTGGCAGTATTTAATGAGTTTCCATTCTGCCACACAAGGTGTGCAGTCTATCTCCGATGTGGAATTTCTGAATCTCTCCTTTTGGGTCATCTATGGAAAAGTTCAAAAGCCAATCTGTTCTACAGCCTCCAAAGGACATTCTATGCCATTTCTATTGGTAAACTTAGACTTCACGCATCATTTCTCCCGCACATATTTTTTTATGTTCTTTCTCATTCTGCCGCTCAGAGTTACACCACGTTAAGTTACGTAAAACCTATCTATTCGCTGTCTATACCTGTATTATCATTTTGGTGATGAGTCTAACTACCTTTTCCATACAGAAGAACTAGTTTCGGTATGAAATTTTTTAATATGGTTTATATTTATTTTCTCATTTATTTACCCGAAATTATTTTTCATATACCATTTAATTTATTTCACTTTCTGAAACTATTCTCTATGCCTATTTTTGACTGTAACTTGTGAAAATTATCATCTAAAGGTATAAAATCTATTAAGCATTTCCTCATTTTTAATGTTTATTGATATTGTAATCTTCGTAAGTATTTTATCAGTTGAAAACATTTTTTAGTTTTACGTTCAAAAATTATCGTACTATACCTACTACGCGTAAATATTTTGTAATCTGCAAACAGATATTTGTTAATCATCTTTACTTACATAAATGAATACATCGCTGCCAATAAAATTGCTCTTTTTTGTATTTTAACAATTTTTGTAACAGCTGTCTGTTACTTCCCTTTTTTTGTTATTTGATTCATATCAGCCAAAGACAATAATGGGGACAGATCACATCTTGTCCCAGTCCTTCGTTAATTTCTGTTACTGTCTTCTGTCTCAGCACATTGAATTGGGGATTGTATCTCAACACATTGAATTGTGGACCGAATCATTAGATAGCAGTAGCACCACGGCGAAAGGAATGGCTTTAATGATAACAATGACATACTTAAAATATCCCGCACATGTTACGCAACAACAATGGCATGTGAGCTTAAATAACAATTTATTTAAATGCTAACAACATACACGTGTTTTCAGTATTTGTCAGAATCAATGGATAACATTGCTCCAGCAGCAAATAAATCCATTGCCCCAGTTCCGATCAATGATTCCTGAAAGTTTTCCTTGGTTGTCGGACAAATGCCGGAATGGGTAATCCCCTCCCAAAATGTTCCCAGTTGTAACTTCTTTTGCCCCACACAGTCCTCCTAGTATTAGGTTGAAAATAAAAAGAAACGAAAACGTACAACAGGCCGCCTTGTCCAAATACGCAGGGATCTAAAAGCAAAAAACAAAAAGAAAAATGAAAAATTTTAATAGAAATCAAATAATTTGGATTTTGTGATATAAAACTGGAAAAATTGTTTAGAAAAATCAAGAACAATCAAAGAACACAAGCTTGTATGTCACTATTACACACCTGTTTTGGTTTGTATTAAGTGCAGTGCTCTTAGTAAATGGATCTGTGAGTCAGAAATAAATCTTTCCTGTAGAGTTCTGTTGCACAAATGTGAATACTTACGTCTTACTGGCCCTACACAACCTATTTATCATCAAGCTAAATGTTACTCTTTAGGGCCGTACGGGATCAGCCGAGCGGTCTGATGCGCTGCAGTCACAGACTGTGCGGCTGGTCCCTGCGGAGGTTCGAGTCCTCCCTCGGGCGTGGGTGTTTTTGTTTGTCCTTAGGATAATTTAGGTTAGGTAGTGTGTAAGCTTAGGGACTGATGACCTTAGCATTTAAGTCCCATAGGATTTCACACACACACATTATTCTTTAGGTTTGAAATAACCATGCCAGTGACAATTCAGAAAAATAATTTTCAATTCTGCACAATGTCGTATCTCTGGATAGATCTTTATGGGATTTGGCTCCTACAGCAGCAGCATGCGTCTTGTTACGTGATTCCTTGCATCCATGTGTCAGCGTAAAATGGCTCCAAAAATACAAATAATTATATAATTGTGGCATTGTGATACAGTTCAAATTCATATCATTTAAGGACGCTCACAATTTAAACTGGAGTTAATTATTGTTGCCACACTGATCCTAGGAATCAAATGCAAGACAAATGTAGATGTTGTAACAGCCACGGCACCTTAAGATGGATACACTATCCACAAAATGTCATTGTTAATAATTTAAAATAATTTTTTTCTTATATACAGGGTGTTCATTTTAACTGAAGACTCTCAAATATCTTGAAAACTACACATCGGATCAAAAAAAGTTATGTTCCCTTTTCGTTTGTCTCAGAGGGGCACATTCAGCACAACCAAATTCGACCCCCTTCTCCATCCCGTACGTGGATGGCGAGGGCCAAATTTGAAACCTTCAATGGGAACTCCCGTTTTTTTTTATTTAAGGTTACTATTCTACTGCAAAATCTACATAACTTCTGTCTGAAACATTTTCTACGTTTCGCCACAGATGGCGCTGTAATCGGAGAAATAGAAATGGGTATACAATCGTAATTTATGACATGTTACTCAATGGTTCTTGAATATTCAGTGGCATATGCGACCCCAGCTCCATTCTGCGAGGGTAGGACAGGGCATTATTTCATGACTTCTAATTCTAAATCCCGCTGGAAACTTTATATTCCTCCGACATATAAAACAGGGGACTACCCAACGTGCTACTGTGGCCGCGGCTCGAAGTGAACGCCACTCTACTTCTCCAATAGAGTAAGTGTTCAGACGCCGTCAATTTCAATACACTTAGTGATCTGCTTTTCAAATGACCGTACACAGGAAAGAAGCATATCTGCAGGAATGTCAGCATAGGCATTTCTGATGCGGCCGATCATATCTTCACGGACTGTTGGTACCTGTTGATACACGTTATCTTTTAAATGTCCTGACAGAAAGAAATTCGGCGACGTCAGATCAGGGGACCTAGAGGGCCAATTAATAGGTCAACCTCTGCCGATCTACCGCCATTGTAAACACGATCTAATACCTCCCGAGCTTCAATTGCGTAGTGCGCTTGGAAACCGTCATCTTGAAACCATATACGTCGTCAAACGTCTAGAGCAAATGGTTCAAATGGCTCTGAGCACTATGGGACTTAACTACTGTGGTCATCAGTCCCCTAGAACTTAGAACTACTTAAACCTAACTAACCGAAGGACATCACACACATCCATGTCCGAGGCAGGATTCGAACCTGCGACAGTAGCGGTCGCGCGGTTCCAGACTGTAGCGCCTAGAACCGCTCGGCCACACCGGCCGGCTCGTCCAGAGCAGCATCCTGCAGTAGTACCGGTAGTCCCTATTCCAAAAACGATATTGGCGTTCTTTCAAAGCGCTGTCGGTGAAATACGAGTCAATGTGTTTGTTCCCCATGATGCCACACCATGCGTTAACCGATCAAGGACGTTGACGGTCAAGTTGCTGTAACCAGAGGGAGTTGTCTACGGTTCACACTACTGGTCGTTAAAATTGCTGCACCAAGAAGAAATACAGATGAGTAACGGGTATTCATTGGACAAATATATTATACTAGAACTGACATGTGATTACATTTTCACGCAATTTGGGTGCATAGATCCTGAGAAATCTGTACACAGAACAGCCACCTCTGACCGTAATAACGGCCTTGATACGCCTGGGTATTGAGTCAAACAGAGCTTGGATGGCGTGTACAGGTACAGCTGCCCATGCAGCTTCGACACGATACCACAGTTCATCAGAGTAGTGACTGGCGTATTGTGACGAGCCAGTTGCTCGGCCACCATTGACCAGACGTTTTCAATTGGTGAGAGATCTGGAGAATTTGCTGGCCAGGCCCACGGTCGAACATTTTCTGTATCCAGAAAGGCCCCTTACAGGACCTGCAACATGCGGTCGTGCATTATCCTGCTGAAATGTAGGGTTTCGCAGAGATCGAATGAAGGGTAGAGCCACGGGTAGTAACACATCAGAAATGTAACGTCCACTGTTCAAAGTGCCGTCAATGCGAACAAGAGGTGACCGAGACGTGTAACCAATGGCATCCCATACCATCACGCCGGGTGATACGCCAGTATGGCGATGACGAATACACCCTTCCAATGTGCGTTCACCTTCATGCCGCCAAACACGGGTGCGACCACCATGATGCTGTAAACAGAACCAGGATTCATCCGAAAAAATGACGTTTTGCCATTCGTGCTCCCCAGGTTCGTCGTTGAGTACACCATCGCAGGCGCTCCTGTCCATGATGCAACGTCAAGGGTCAACGCGGCCATGGTCTCCGAGCTGATAGTCCATGCTGCTGCAAACGTCGTCCAATTGTTCATGCAGATGGTTGTTGTCTTGCAAACGTCTCCATTTGTTGACTCAGGGATCGAGACGTGGCTGCACGATCCGTTACAGCCATGCGGATAAGATGCCTGTCATCTCGACTGCTAGTGATATGAGGCCGTTGGGATCCAGCACGGCGTTCCGTATTACCCTCCTGAACCCACCGATTCCATATTCTGCTAACAGTCATTGAATCTCGACCAACGCGAGCAGCAATGTCGCGATACGATAAACCGCAATCGCGATAGGCTACAATCCGACCTTTATCAAAGTCGGAAACGTGATGGTACGCATTTCTCCTCCTTACACGAGGCATCACAACAACGTTTCACCAGGCAACGCCGGCCAACTGCTGTTTTTGTATGAGAAATCAGTTGACAACTTTCCTCATGTCAGCACGTTGTTGGTGTCGCCACCGGCGCCAACCTTGTGCGAATGCTCTGAAAAGCTAATAATTTGCATATCACAGCATGTTCTTCCTGTAGTACGTAACCTTCGTGGTGTAGCAATTTTAATCGCCAGTAGCCTAGCTGTTGGATAGGTGACCGTCCAGCTTGCCGAGCGCTGTTGGCAAGCGTGATGCACTCAGCCCTTGTAAAGCCAACTGAGGAACTACTTAATTGGCTGAAATGGTTCAAATGGCTCTGAGCACCATGGGACTTAACATCTGTGGTCATCAGTCCCCTAGAACTTAGAACTACTTAAACCTAACTAACCTAAGGGCATCACACACACCCATGCCCGAGGCAGGAGTCGAACCTGCGCCTAGTACCGCTAGACCACCGCGGCCGGCAAACTACTTAATTGATAAATAGCGTCTCCGATCACGAGAACTGACAACGGCCAGGAGAGCAGTGTGCTGACCACGTGCCCCTCCTTATCCGCATCCAGTGATGCCTATCGGTCGAGGATGACACCGCGGTCGGCCAGTACCGTTGGGCCTTGCGAGGCCTGTTCAGTCGGAGTTTTTAGTAATACTTGTCATGCTGGTTAAAGCTACCATGGTTTGTGGATGTAGACTCATCGGGATTTAGTACCTTGGCAAAGAACGTGGGGGTCGTTTGCATTTGTTGACGTGCCCATTCACAAAACACTAACCAGCTATTGAAATAGGAGTCATAAAGCTCTTTATGTAGTGAGACTTGTCCACGCTGTATGTTACGGTTACTTTTCCAGTTAGGGTAAGTGTTCAGACGCCGTCAATTTCAATACACTTAGTGATCAGCTTTTCAAATGACCGTAGACAGGAAAGAAGCAATCTGCAGGAATGCCAGCATAGGCACTTCTGATGCGGTCGATCATGTCTTCAGGGCCTGTTGGCAGCTGCTGGTACACGTTATCTTTTAAATGTCCTGACAGAAAGAGATTCGGCGACGTCAGACTAGGCGACCTAGAGTGCCAATTAATAGGTCCACCTCTGCCAATCGATCTACTGCTCTTTCAGACAGCATCCTGTATGAGCGAACCAGTTCCGTCTTTACCTGTGGTTATTGATACTTTAGATACTTGGGTTATGAACGGCTCTGTTTAAAAAGAGTTGCTCGATGTAGACATAGGGTCGAACCACTCACGTCTGCTTTCATACCCCAAGCTAATTCGATGGAAATAGTAACCTGTCGCTGTGATCCTGCAGTCAAATAGTCTATGTGTTGCCTAGAATTGCGAATTAATAAAATACACGAAAGTAAAAAATAAAATTTAAATGAACAATTTAATTATTAAGTTCTATTGTAATGTCTGTAACAGATGTACCGATTTAGACGACACAGAATTATGGTGAGTAATGTTTATTCAAGAAAGGACATCTCAAACAAATGGGATGTGGTCCTACAATATTTAGTTAAAATTAGGACAGAAAATACCGTATCAAATGCAGTAAAGTTACGTTGAGGGTGTTATGAGAATGGGAGTAAAATTTCCAAACTAAACAATCAACAAAGATATGCGAAAACTAAGTCCATTTTGTGATCCCAATACACGAAATTTTCACCAGCTCAAAACAGTTCAGAGTTCAACATGGTGGCTTGCTAATTAACACACGCAGTACAAATAATAATAACTCTACCTGCATTTCCGTAATACAATCGAAAGGAGAGTGCTACGCTGGAGCCCATTCAGATCTGTCTAAATATCAAGTCACTTCAAAAGTTATTGTAGTGGCCATTCACCGCCCAGAGTCAATCAATTATATGGCTGAATCATGCGAATTACCATAGGCAGGTCTGCCTTCTTACAGCACTTGACATAAAGTGTCCAGAACTGTTCCCTTGAGCTCTTCACTCCAAAAATCCACGTCTCCGCTTGACTCACATAGTGTTACGCTACTGTCTGCTTTTTCAGCGGCTGAAAGCTATCCCCTACCAATAATACATCGCTCTTACGTTCTACAGACATCTTTGTCTTAACATGACCACGTCCCAGACTAAACTAATATATTCCAACAACATAAAATAAAGAAATGTTGTGAACATTTCAGAAAATCCACAGTAAATACCAACAAAGGTTTAGCCACAAATAAATAAACCAGATTTCTTACACAAGTGCTCTCATGACAAATATCAACAGATTGGCGTAAAATTTTGTTTAAGCAATTATTTAGGCATGGTTAACAGAAGCATCCCCTGGCACTCTTAACAGTACCCGTGTCGGCGAACGTAAGTGACTGACTATTTTTTAATTACCACAGTTTTTACAAGCACTTGCAATCAATATGGAAACAAAGTGTAAAGCTGTTCATCAAGTGAATACACAAGTATGACAATATGTGAGGTATTCATGTTGTATTCGTTTGCTACGTAACTGTGGAGCTTACGATGTTCTGACAACCATTTGCACGATAAAAAAGATATAAAAGACGTCATAAGTCAATAAATGAAATATATGTAGATGGGTGGCTTTCTGGGATGAGAGCAATGCCAACATCTGAGATATTGTTAGTTGAAATTCAGAGTTTCATTGTGAAATTAGACTTAGCGATAATAACTTTAACAGAGACAACGGATATGGACTTAGCAACACCTGGAAGAGTGCACTGGATAAAGAAAAATCGCAGAGGAAAACTTCCCACACTTTACCTCATGATTCAAGGGATGGCGCTGCAAGCAATGTGGGATAGAAACTACATCTGTGGAAGCAGAGGGCACCAATTCACTACGCGCCATATCGCTGTTGCTTTGACGTATTCCAGCCAATCAGAAGCCGTCCTTTGCATATAAAAGTCAGAGCCTCGCTAGTTTACCGCACCCCCACCCTGAAATACCTTGGCCTCACCCTCGACTGACACCTCACCTGGACCCCTCATGTCCAGACTGTCCAGCAGAAAGCCCATTCCCGCCTCCGCCTTCTGAAACTCCTGTCTGGCCAGACATGGGGATTGCATCCTTCTACCATCCTCCACACCTACAAATCCCTCATCCATCCTATCCTCTGTTATGCCAGCATTGCCTGGATCTCCGCCCCCGCCCGCTTTTACAAGGCCCTCCAAATCCTTGAACGCCATGCGCTCCGCCTTGCCTTCCGTATCCGCCTTCCTTCCCCCACACGGCTCCTGTATGAACTGATCCCCTTCCCCCACCTCCTCCTGTTCCTCCAACATCTCCGCATCCTTTACATTGTCTGCAGGCTTGATCCTCCCCACCCTTTGGTTTCCTCCTTCCTCTCCACCCCCCGCCCATTGCCGTGCCTCTATCGCTGTATCCCTCCACCTCCACACCCTCCATCTCCTTCATCAGGGCAATTTCCAACACCTCCCCCTCCCGGATGACGAACTTCGCCGTGACATCTACCCTTCCTTCCAACTATAACCTGGCCTTGTTCCCCCCCCCCTCCCCAGGGCCCCCTTTTTCCTCTTCCCTCCTTCTCCCAGAGCGGATTTTCCTCCTTTCCCCCCCCCCCCTCCCCTGAGACCCCGCACCCCATACTTGCCTCTTTCCTTCACACATCCCTCCCTACCTGGCCCTCTTCAGCACGGCCCCCACTTGTCTCCCCCATCTCTTCCCCTCCCTCCCTTCTTCCGGTCTCCCTCATCTCCTTGCGCCTGGCAGATCCTCTGTTTTGATCATCGTCAGTGTGCCACATCAGTGTTGTGTTTAGTGCCGTTTCTCCTGTGCGTCAAGAGGTGTGATTTTAATTGTGTACTGCCTTGAGGTTCGCCGTCAGTGTTTGTTACGTGCTACGCCATCCGTCGATACCTTTTATGCTCCAGTCATACTGTGCCTTGTGTTCTTTTAATTGTCGCAGTGTGTGGCTTTTTGTGTGTGCTACTTTTAAACAGTTTTTTATCTCCATTTTACAGTCACCCCGTTTTTTGTATATTGCCTTCCATGATGTTCCCCCTTCTTTTTATATCTATGTTCACCATCTTCTCTCCTTTGTTATTTTTTAAATGTCTTCTGTTGTTTGTTTCTATGTATTTCGGCTGAAGAGCAGCGCATATGCTGCTGCCAGCCCGCCCCGATGGGGAATTGAAATACAATAAAGAAAAAAAAATAGTTTACCACAGTCAGTTTTAGCCCTGACGACGGCGATGGAGGTAGTGGTCGAAAGCTTGGAGTTCTATCCTGAATTGACGCGGAATGTACACCGAGAGATTTTTATTCAAGAAATACGTCGCGAACGACTTGGTAGCCATAATGAAAATATTGTTTTGTCTGAGATCGCAGATGTATTCACATTTGCATTAATACTTGACTGTGAACTATTATAGATTCTCAAAGAGCTGTAAGAAGCCATATTTCAGCTTGTCTGACACTATCCCAATTCTGGTGCACCTCTTGCACGAAGGTCATGTGAGCTACAGCCGTTCAAGCTGCCAGCCTTAAGATTTACTCATTTCCGGCGGCGCGCTCCTTGTCTCTGCACCTAGGCAGTCCTGGGGTGGCTGCGCGGCGTCATCGTCCCCCGGTTCACACCCAGCCAAGCAAGTAAATTCAGCTCTCCTCTGTACCATTGCTAGGTTGCCTACACACTCGTAACGTTAGAAGGTTTTCTCATTATTGCCACAGACCCAACTCATTCATTAACATCATCAGCAATGGAAGACATCAGTTTTATTAATGCAAGAAACAAGAAAAAAGGCTTTCATCTTGAATAAAAACTCGCAGATAGTGTTATTTTAGCCTGCAAAGGATACCCAATTTAACACATTTTAATGTTTTTAAACACTTTTATATATTCTTAAAGACGAAGATCAGATGTAAATGTTAATGCTAGGCACTCTCATCTCTACGAAGAAAAAAGTATTGTCTTGAGGCAGTATTCCTTTAAAACAACCGAGATCGCTGACGCGCAAAGGTGCGGCGTCACTCGACTGGGAGCCAGGTGGTTCGAGTCCAGGTGTTGGAACACATGTTCACTATCAGGACGCTGCCGGCAAGGGCTGGAGGGAGAGTGGCGTGAAGTTCCTAGTCAGGTTTATTGTAAAAGGTCACAAACTTCGTATTATAACTGGACTGTGCTGTTCATTCAGATATACTTCCAATACTTACAGTGTTTACTGCTTTATTGCATATTCCAACCATAATTCCCTTTAGCAATCCAGTATGACTAATTACGTTGACAGAAGATTATAACGCCATTAAAACTGTCCTATTGTCCTTTTTTAAATAAAAGTTGTGGAGCACCACCTGCACAAAGTCAGCTTTGCTGATGAATGTTGTCTGAAACATGTCGACTTTTGCTCTGCCGATGGGCCGTATTCATTAATGTAAGTCTACAACAAAGACAGTTTTTAGCATGATGACAGCTAGTATTCCCTGATTTTAACCAACAGTAACAGTAAAGTACCTTTAGGCAGCACAAGCAGTGGTTAATTCTTCGCTATTACTCCATGTTGTGAAACGTCCTCTCCTGAGTACGGTATTGCGCGTCTAGTCGGAACTACCTTATGATCGAACGATTATAGCCATCAGAATAGCGCCAGCAATACCTACTGTGTTTATACACCGCCATCTTTCGACGCTAACGTGACAGCTCGCAAAAAAATATTGCCACTTTATCAAAGCAGACACCCGATGTACCGCAGCGCTACTGAGAAAAGGCACTGTCCACTGCGACAAACCAACCCAGGTGTGTCGAAACACGGGATAGCTCGCCACTTATGGATTATTTTATCGTTTTGTCTCGTATAAGTAGAATCCTTAACGATCTTTACCGTCTGTATGGAGTTAAGGAAATATGGTAAACAGCAAACTGTTATGTCTGAAATGCTTAAGGTGAGACAGCGTTTAACGCATTACAAGTCTTACGCCGCACACGTGGTCTTTTATTTTGCGGAGGATGAGCACAGGCAGAGTGCAAACAGCGGGGCTTCTGTGCTGACGTTACCTGGCACACAGCAACGTCAGTCCATGCAAAACACTTTTTTATCCGGTAGTAACTGAACGGCAAGTAGACAAAGAATCTAAACTGCTTCACTTGCTTGTGGCCTCTGTTAAGCTCTCTGTGTCCCTCCTCTGCATCAGGAACAGAAAAGGTTTGCAGAGTTTCTCACCGATAGTCACATTTTTCATTTCGACCGTCTCGTCACATAAAATGGAAGCCCGCCTGAAAAGTTGCGTCTTTATTCTGACTATTGCTCTTGGTGCAAACTTTAATCAACCGCTACAGGGATGAAAAGTCTTATCGCAATCGTTGACAAATTTTGCATCAGGTATTCGAAAGCTCACCGTTGTGTGTGTCGTCTTTCTTATAAACGCTGCACTCCAAAAGGCAACTATGGCTTATACTTTTCAAATAACAATCTGTTTTCAAATGCGTAACGAATTTCAACAAAAAGAACGTAACGCACACGACATACCTGTAGTGTAATACCGTACAGTTCAAATGGCTCTGAGCACTATGGGACTCAACTGCTGTGGTCATAAGTCCCCTAGGACTTAGAACTACTTAAACCTAACTAACCTAAGGACATCACACACATCCACGCCCGAGGCAGGATTCGAACCTGCGACCGTAGTGGTCGTGCGGTTCCAGACTGTAGCGCCTTTAACCGCTCGGCCACTCCGGCCGGCTAATACCGTACAGTGCCACCAGTGTTATTCACTACATCTTTCTAACAATACGTAATGTTCAAGACTGTGAATGATACCAAATATTCACTATGTAACTCGACAAATGTTTAACACGTGTATTATGTATGACGATTTTTTCCACTGTGTACGAACCCTGAGGATTGGTTGATGAGAAGATACGGGAAAAAAGGTCTAATGAACTTACGTCCGGAAATGCATACTTTCCATACTAGAGATCACTTATTCGAACTAATACGCGCTGTACCATGCAGCCACAGTTACAGTATGCATGGTTTCTTCCTAGAGGGTGGAACTGTTCCTCATACGTCATGCTCTAGCGCCCTCTGCTGCCATAGTAATTGCTAATGTTGTGTCCGATTCACTTCTCTTGCTAACTCACCTTGTAGTGGGTGTGATACAGCGTTCTACACAATGGTTCCGTATTCGAATCGAGAGGTTGCCGACGTGGTTTTTACTTACGGAAAGGTAACTGGTAACGGGCGTCGGACAGCAAAGTTGTATCAGGAGACCTATCCCCGCTGTCTTCAACCACAGCAATCGCTATTTGCAACAGTGTTTCGCCGTTTGCCTGAGACAGGGTGGTTTCAGGAAGCAGCAAATCATGAAGGACGTACCCGAAACGTTCGGACACCAGACTTCGAGGAAAACGTGGAAGGCGACCGCAGTGTCAATACTAGGCAGTTGGCCCGCCTATACAGGGTAAGCCACACGATCATGTGGAGCATTTACATGACAGTTGTTGCTACCCTTATCACTTACAGCGTGTGCAGAGCTTACTAGCGACAGACTTTCCAAATCGGGAGCAGTTTTGTCACTCGTTTCTTGACCAGGCAACCACGATTCCGGGATTTGTGTCTTCTATCCCATTCATAGATGAGGCCACAGGCGAAAAAAATGACGTTTTGCCATTGGTGCACCCAGGTTCGTCGTTGAGTACACCATCGCAGGCGCTCCTGTCTGTGATGCAGCGTCAAGGGTAACCGCGGCCATGGTCTCCGAGCTGATAGTCCATGCTGCTGCAAACGTCGTCGAACTGTTCGTGCAGAAGGTTGTTGTCTTGCAAACGTCGCCATCTGCTGACTCAGGGATCGAGACGTGGCTGCACGATCCGTTACAGCCATGCGGATAAGATGCCTGTAATCTCGACTGCTAGTGATATGAGGCCGTTGGGATCCAGCACGGCGTTCCGTATTACCCTCCTGAACCCACCGATTCCATATACTGCTAACAGTCATTGATTCTCGACCAACGCGAGCAGCAATGTCACGATACGATAAACGACAAATGCGATAGGCTACAATCCGACCTTTATCAAAGTCGGAAACGTGATGGTAAGCATTTCTCCTCCTTATACGAGGAATCACAACAACGTTTCACCAGGCAACGCCGGTCAACTGCTGTTTGTGTATGAGAAATCGGTTGGAAACTATCCTCATGTCAGCACATTGTTGGTGTCGCCATCGCCGCCAACCTTTTGTGAATGCTCTGAAAAGCTAATCATTTGCATATCACAGCATCTTCTTCCTCTCGGTCAAATTTCGCGTCTGTGGCACGTCATCTTCGTGGTGTTGCAATTTTAATGGCCAGTAGTGCACTAACAGAAAGTCTTCTTTATCTCCGTACATGGAGTGTAAAAAGATAGCCATAAATGTGTTATATTTTTGAGATCATATCTTGCCTTGTCAGTTATCAGCTTGTCTAGAAACTCTATAACAGTCCAAAAGGCATACAATTTTTCCTTTCCGCCGAGTAGACATTTGGAATATTTCATTTGTTTTTTCTGTAAGAAGTAGCATTACTACTCTCTGAACACTCTCGCAATATATCGTAATATCATCCTGATGGCGAGTAATACATCGCTATAATTTTGTCTATACAGGTTGTTAAAAATATTCCACGTTTTGAAAGGTGATGGTATGGATCGAAACAAGAAAAATATGTCCAGTAAAAATGGACTCTAAAATGCACACCTTAAGAACTACGAGCATTTGTTCATGTCTTCTACTGGAAGCACTTTGCTTTCCATATTTTGAGAAGTATGAGTATGGATCAAATCACGGCAAAAATGTCCATTGAACATGGGCCCTAAAATGCGCATTTTAAGAGCTACGACCAGTTGTTCATTTTCGGTACTGTGAAACACATCTCCTCTACTGCAACGTGTTTGATATTACGAACGACCAACAGAATACAGCAGCAAATTAGTAAACAGAAGAGAACACGTTATTCTGTTACTGTGAAACAGCAGGGCTTCTAATATAATCTGCTTGCTGTTACATACGACCTACAGTTGTGAGCCATCGCTAAAGGAGGTGCTCAATAAGGTGTCCATTCATAGTAAGGCACGTTTCTGTCAGACGTCTTAGGAATCCTGCATTCCCTGAAAAACTCCAAAGTGGTCACGAATGCGCTGGCAGGCATTGCAGTGATTCGTGTAGTGTTTATACAACATTAAGAGAGCTAGCATACACCAAGATTTCAAGTGTCCTGAATGAGATTTAAGCCACTGCTGAACACGTCGCTGGGATAACCACTTGCTGTTCAAAAATTCTTATTTACTGAAGCGTTTCGGACACAGCCCATCACCAGAACATGAAAAAAAAGGTCTTTGTACAAAGTATGGAGTCATGTTGTAACACCATAATTAATACTGTGAATATTTTGTACTGATTGATTATGTTTAACGTCAAGTATGTATTTTTTACTATGTAATGTCTTTGACCTATTTTAATAAAGTGGAAAGTTGTGTAAAATGTTTTCTCTTTACCACTTAAATTCTTTGTATTAATTGGAGAAAAGTAGTATTTAATTATGTTTATTTTATTTTGGCTTATTAATGTGTTTAAATGTTGGGATTTTATTAAATATGTTTTGCTTGCAACTATGTATAAGCTTGTTCATACATAGGTACTTGCATTGTATGAAATGAAAAGCAACAGTACTTCCCATCTGCAACGGAAGTGAGTTGGTGCGCTAGGAAAAGGTGGATGTGGCGCTCTGTCTGGGCACCAAGTGAGAGAGCTCAGTCAGTCGACAGCTAGCTACTGGATAGTTTTGTCCGAGCAGCAATAGAGTGAATTTCTCAAGTACCGAGGGTGGCATCCAGTACCTGGATTAATATGGAAAGGCCTCGGATGTGTGTACGGCTATAAAATGGTGCTCTATTAACGGAAAAGGCTCTAATGTTGGAAATGTTATCGCCAAGAAGAAGATAATAGAGCCAATTACATCCAGAGGAGAGACCAGTAGCCGTTATGTACTCGCCACCGATATTGTGCAATCACTTCGGCAGTTATAAGAGGTCAGAATTTTGTCAAAGCATGAACCAGTACATTTAAATGTTGCTTAATTTGCAATAATCAGGTAAATTATGTGAAACTTGTGTCCGTTCCTTGATTTGGTTCCCCTCATGATACTTCTTAGGATCCACTCCACATAAATACTGACATCCGAGTATCCTGTGTGTTAAAATGTAATGAAAATAAATGGTTGACTATTTGTACAATTCTGAATGCAAAAAGATATGTCTATATACTGTGGTTTCAATTGAAGTTAAGGGGGGAAAGTTAGCGTTGTATTTATGAAAACCTCCACAGTGATTGATTTGTTTTATTTCAAAGCGTTTGTGCTTTAAATATTGGCTGCATTAAATTCTGTTAGCGAAAATTAATGGTTGTGTTAAAGGCAATAAGACAGCGCGTTGTTTTGAAGTTAGTTAGAGTGTAAATGCACTTAAAGTCATACTTAAAATCATATAGAGGAAGTTGCCAGCATTAACTGTTTTAAAAGCCATGCAAGGTGAGTGAAATTAGTGAAAGAATAATACCAAAATTTGCATCTTACGAATTGTCTCAGAAAAATGTGTGTAGTTTGCTTTATAGTATTGGACAGTTTAAGGGTCCCCAATTTTGAGTTGCTTAAAATGAATAAACCTGCTTGAATAATGAATATATTAATTGCAGCTGAAGTAAATTTTGAATTTTGTGTACTTTGTGAGACGAAAATTGGAAATCCAATTTGAGAGCCCCCCACCAACAATTTTGCTTATTGAAGATACAGTTACTGTAACTACCCTTATCCATAAAAAAAATAGGAACAATACTACCTCTTAATGAGTGTAAAAGTCCTATTGCAAGTGACTTTTAATTATATTTTTACTATTTGGAAAGTTACTGTTGAAATAGGACTAAGTCCTTATCCATTTCTGGTTTTATATTGACTTTCATAACCTTTGGTGATCACGTAATTCATATATAACAAAGTAATTACCATTGAGAAGAAATAAGCTGTTAACTGTTTCTGTGAGAACTTGCATATACTATCTATAAATGCTAACATCACTGTACCACTTATCCGATTATAGTAGAGTTCATCGCACTTCTTTGGGAAAGAAGTAATAGTAGCTTTCCTTTATCATAACTCTATACAGATTATATAAAAGTAATGTTTCACATTACTATGCCTAATTAGGCTGCCGACTGTTTTTATTTAATTTAAGCAATATTTGTTACTTAAAACATTTCCCAAATTTCAATCTTTAGCTTTCTGGTTTCTTCTGTAACACTAAATTCAGGCTCGATAAGCCAAATCCATTAGGTAACTCAAGGTCTATTTACTAAAATCCTCCCAGCGGGTAACATTAAGTGCGTCGTAATACCATAATTCGTAACACACTGTATGATGATATAACACGTGACGCAGTATAGTGTTATATTTGGCTTTTCCTGTGTTAGGACAAAATGTTCTGTTGGGCAGTTAATGTTATAACGTGTGTCAGCTGTCAACATAATAACTCAACTGGTCGCAATGAAGGGCTGTACCCAAAACGTGTCAACAAATAAGATCTTTTTGAACGGCAAGTGACCAGTTATTCTAGCGACCTATTCAGCAGTGGCATGTCTCCTTAAGTTTACGCCATAGTCGCAGGACTCTTGCGCAACTTCATGTCGCACTTCAAGTCTATTTCAGCTCTTCCCACAACTAAAAATTCAAGGGATTAAGATTGGGGGAAAGAGCTGGACGATATACTGGAACCCGACCAATCCATTGCCGAGTAAATGTCTGTGTGAGGTGTCCTCGGACGTGTCGGAGAATATCGGCTGGTGCCCAATCATGCATGAACCATATTTTCAGTCGCTCTTGGAAAGGTGTTTAGTCTAGCAGGAGAGGCAAGTCGTCCGATAGGAACTTAACAATATTTCGCATCAGTCACCTGTTTGGTGGCAGGCCCATGTAAGGTCCCGTTAGTCTATGGTCAATAATACTTGCCCATAATTTAATTTAAAATCTGCGCCGATGCCTTGCTTCTTCATCTGTATGTGAATTTGTAGCAGCCCACACACGCTGGTTATGAAAATTGATAGTCCCATCTCGCGTCTGTCTTGTATGCGAACAGTAATTTTGTTGTCAAAAGTTGATATTCACCACACCTTTGCAACACCATTCCCAGAAGCTGCATTCTGGCAAGCTGATCTCGTGACCGAAAGGCTTGGACGCGCTGTACATAATACTGGTATAACAACTTTTCATGCAGGATCGCCCATACTAAAGCTGGCGAACCCAGATAGGTGCCGAAATTCTACAAACACTAGTTCCAGAATATTCTTCCACTCGCTGTAATACCCCCTCCTCCTCAACTGGTGCCACGACCCGTCTTTTTTGGAGCTACGGAGCCAGAGTCTGCTAGTGACAGGAAAAGACGGCTGAATAACTGTGCAGATCGTAGTCTGTAGTCTGGATTTTTGCAGCATACACGACACGGGCTCTAGAGGTTGTTCCTGTTTGCCAGACCATAACAGAAGATCACGTCTGCCATTTCCCGAGTAGAATAGTACGCTTCTATTATGCTGGTAAGTAAAATTATTTCGCAAACCTCAGTACACGTACAGGTTCCATCAGAAGTAATGTTTATGCGCTTCACATAACCAGATTGTGAACATAGTTTACAGTAAAACACTGACAGATATTT
Source organism: Schistocerca piceifrons (assembly GCF_021461385.2). NCBI lineage: Eukaryota > Metazoa > Arthropoda > Insecta > Orthoptera > Acrididae > Schistocerca > Schistocerca piceifrons. Next base: position 89,972,269 of record NC_060141.1, read on the forward strand.
ACTGCGTAATGCATCCCTGGACAAGAACAGAAGAATGTTTTCTCGTTTGTTTACTGCATTCTGTAGGTCGTTCGTAATAGCAAAGAACTTGCAGTAGAAGAGATGTATTGCACAGTAGCGCAACTGAAAAAGTGCTCATAGCTCCTAAAGAACGCTTTTTAAAGCCCATGTTTATCGTACATGTTTGTCTTGCTTTGGTCCATACTACCACCTCTCAAAATTTGGAATATTTTGTAACACCCTGTTTAAAGTATACAAGTTTGAAAGAAAAGAAAAACACTGCAACCAGCCATACCTACATAAAGACTTCTCTAAAGATAAGCTACTGGTTCACAGTGCGGGTTAGCCATATTTTCATTAATTACTGAAAATTACTGACCACAATGTATTTCACACATGTAGCTACAATTTCGTCAGCCGTAACAGCTTACTTGGCGATATATCTTAAAGTTAACGAGACGGAGACTTGTCGCTGATTATTCATGCTCCAGTCTACTAAGAAACTCTTTTTAATGGCAAAGGTTTACTGCGTAATTGGTATGAAGTGTTGAAATATATAAAAGGATAACATTCTCTCATTACAGTTTGCGGACAATACAAGCGAATTTGCGGTAGTGATAACAACAAATACCATGTACAGTAGAAAGTTCACGTTGTTCATTACTTACGTCCAAGAATATGACCCCAGCGTAAAACTACTTTTCTGTCGCCCCTGTGAAAGCGAGGAAATTTTGGTACTTCGACGCCTAATCTCGAACACCCACACAAGTAAATACTAGTTGACTGAGCAAGAGTTTTTCTCAGGCAACCACTCTGTATCACGCAAGATAAGAATGCTGAATCTCAGTATATTATCACGGATACGTAATCATTCCGGAAACCGTATCAGTACTTCAAGAGCCGAGCTCGCGGCGTACGCAGTGTGACTATCTTGCTATTGCAGGTATATTAAGCCAGATACCATTATCGTTAGACACAGCGTCTAATTACTATCCAAGCATTCGAAATGTTTGCAGATAATTCAGATTTCTATATTATTTGTTAGTTTTACTATCAGGGACTAAAAGAAAACCGTTCGACGAAATGCTGTCGGAGAATACGGTCTATAATTTTCCAGAGGTTAGCTATAGTTAATTGATGTTAATTTCATTTTAGATTACAATTAAAGCTCCTACACACGAAGACGTGCCAAAGTAGCATTTTAGTGAAACCGCACAAAGGAAATATTATTCACTGGGTTACTCATTCAAAAATCGCATTTGAATGTTGTTTGTTCGTAAGAAGATCGTGTTTAGCCTCATATAATGAGGACAGCAAATCAACTCCATCAAAAGTTCAGGAATACATGCTGCAGAAGATGAAGAGATAGCAAAATTAATGAGGATATTGATCGGGCAATTCAGTGTACATAGGGAGTTGGTAATGTAGTAGTCATGGAGGATTGGAACGCTGTAGTAGGGGAAGGAACAGAAGAGATGGTTACAGGAGAATATGGGCTTCGTAGTAGCAACCGTAGAGGAGAAAGACTAACTGATTTCTTCAACAAATATCGGCTAGTAATAGCAGATGCACTGTTCAAAAATCACGTGAGGAGGAGATATACTTGGAAAAGACTTGGAAACGTGGCAAGATTACTGAATTACGTCATGGTCGACATAAATTTCGAAATCATATACTGTTTTGAAAGGCGTACCCAGGAGCAGAGAGACTCAGACCACGATTTAGTAATGATGAAGAGTAGACTAACGGTTAAGAATCAATGTGGAAAAAATAGAATGCTGAACTGCTGGAGAATGGTGAGATGCGTTTGAAGTTCTCTAAGGCTGTAGATACTTGATAATGAATTCCACAGTAGATAGGTTAGTTAAGGAAGAATGGACATCTTCAAAAATGGCAATCACAGAATTTGTACACACAACAACAAGTGTAGGTATAAGGAAAGTAACTGCAAACAGACCTTGGGGAAAAACATGAATACAGTAAAATAAGTCACTTGAGAATAAAATAAATCGGAAATGTACGGAAGCCAAGGTGAAAAGCTGCAGGAATAATGTGAAGAAATCGAAAAAGAGATTATCGTCGGGAAGAGTGATTCTGCACATAGAATAGTGTATACGATCTTCGGCGAAATTAAAAGCAAGGACATCAACATTAAGAGTGCAATGGGAACTCCGCTGTTAAACGCGGAACAGAGAGTGGATAGCTGGGAAGAGTACGTTGAACATCTCTGATGACGGGATAGAAGCAGAAATTGGAGTCGATATGGAGGAGATAGGGGATCCAGAATTAGAGTTTGAATTTAAAAGAGCTCTGGAAGACTAGAGTTCAAGTAATGCGGAAGGGGTAGGTGACATTGCCGGCCGTTGTGGCCGAGCGGTTCTAGGCGCTTCAGTCCGGTACCGCGCGACTGCTACGGTCGCAGGTTCGAGTCCTGCCTTGGGCATGGATGTGTGTCATGTCCTTAGGTAGTTAGGTTTAAGCAGTTCTAAGTTCTAGGGGGCTGATAACCTCAGATGTTAAGTCCCATAGTGCTCAGAGCCATTCTTAGGTGACTGATGACCATAGATGTTGAGTCCCATAGTGCTCAGGGAGCCATTCTTAGGTGACATTCATCCGAATTTCTGAAACCATTGAGGAAAGTGACAACCAAACGAATATTCAGGTTTTTGTGTAGAATCTATGAGATTGGCGACGTATCATCAAACTTTCGGAGAAACATCATCCACACAATTCCGAAGACAGCAAGAGCTGAAGAGCTATCCTAAAATCAGCTTAATATCTCATGCATTCGTGTTGCTGACAAGAATAAAACACAAAAGAATAGAAAAGAAAACTGAAGATCTATTAGATGACGATCAATTTAGCTTTAGAAAAGGTAAAGGACCACAAAGGCAGTTCTGAAGTTGCGCTTGATAATGGAATCAAAATTTAAGAACATTCATCAGACATTCATAGGACTTGTCGGCTACAAAATGATTCTACAATGTAAAATGGTACAAGATTTTCGAAATTTTGAGAAAAATAGGAGTATGCTATAGGAATAGATGGGTAATATAAAATATGTACAAGATCAAAGGGATCGAAAAGAATGAAAGACCAAGAACAAAGAGGTCGGATTAAAAAGGGTGTAAGACAGGGATGCAGTTTTTTCACTGTCGCTGTTCAATCTATACATCGAAGATTCAATGACAGAAATAAGAGAAATGTTCAAGAGTGGGATTAAAATTAAGGGTGAAAGGACATCGGTGATGAGATTTGCTGGTGGCACTGCTATCCTTAGTAAAAGTGAAAAAGAGTTAGAGGACCTGTTGAATGGAATGGTCTAATTAGTAGAAAATAGTTTGAGAGTTGAGCAAAGAAAGATGAAAATAATGAGGAGAAGCAGAAATGAGATTAGAGATAAATTTAACATCGAAATTGGGGCCAAGTAGAGTAGATGAAATGAAAGAATGCCGCTCCCTTGCAAGCAAAATAATGTAAGATGTTCAAAGTCGGGAGTGTATGAAAATCAAACTAGCACAGAAAGAGATCACTTCTGGCCAAAAGAGTCTAATGGTATCAAACCTCTGCCTCAATTTGAGAACGAAATTTCTGAGAATGTACGTTAGGAGCAGCAGTGTATGGTGGTGAAGCATGTCCTGTGGTAGAGGGTATAAAATGAAGGAGGGAAACAGAGAGTGGAATATACCCAGCAAATAATTGAGGATGTTGGGTGCAAGCGCTACACTTCGCACAAAAAGAGGAGTCCGTGGCAGGCACCGCATCAAACCTGTCAGAGGGCTGATGACCTCAGCACACTGTAGACAGAGAAACGTCAATCAATTCGTGCCAAAATTCAACAGCACCAGAATCGTGAAAGAGCGGTTTATCGTTCCGCGATAATGCTTCTCGTGTTGGTCGGTATCCCACGACTGCCAAGCGAATGCAGGGTGGTTATAATTACATTTCACACTGCAGCGGATGAGATTTTCACTATGCAGCGGAGTGTGCGCTGATATGAAAATTCCTGGCAGATTAAAACTGTGTGCCGGACCGAGACTAGAACTCTTGACCTTTGCCTTTCGCGGGCAAGTGTTCTACCATCTGAGCTACCCAAGCAAGACTCACGCTCCGTCCTCACAGCTTTACTACCTTCCAAACTTTACAGAAGCTCTTCTGCAAACCTTGCAGAACTAGCACTCCTGAAAAAAAGGATGCTTCTCATTCTGGAAACATCCCCTAGGATTGCTAGTTCTGCAAGGTTCGCAGGAGAGTTTATGTAAAGTTTGGAAGGTAGGAGACGAGGTACTGGCAGAAGTAAAGCTGTAAGAACGGGGCGTGAGTCGTGCTTGGGTAGCTTAGGTGGTAGAGCACTTGCCTGCGAAAGGCAAAGGTCCCAAGTTCGAGTCTCGGTCCGGCACACAGTTTTAATCTGCCAGGAAGATTCACACTTTACATACTTGAGCCAGTGTAGCTGAAAAACTATTTACCGTATGGGTACCCAACGTTATAGGAGTGTTGTTTCAGACTGTGCGCTGCACTTTTCGTTGTTAGTAGCAATGCTAGTGTCAGGACATGGCATTAAGAGACGGTACTAGTGCGGCGTCATAGGGTTGAAATAGAAGCATCGGTTTGGATTAGAGTTGCAGACAGTCAACATGGGCTTGTGCGAGGTGAGCAGGACTTTACTCGTAAAACAACAGCAATAGCGCTACTGCGCTTCGACAGAATCGACGCTGTAAAGGAATATGGAGAGGCCCTCTACACCACAACGGAAGAACAGCTTCAGAAGATCAAATTAACTGGCTATCTGAAAATTACTCCTGAGAGAGGCTGACTGTCAGTTGTGCCACAAATTGTTGAACACGTTACTACTGTCATAACTGAGAATGCTAGATGCAATGTGCATGAGCTGTGACGTGACGTGACAGCTGAACATTCCATGGTCCACCGTTCGAAAATACGGGCAGCAGTAGAGGAATCTCTTGAGCGGTTCCAGGGTGTAGTGGATACAGATGATCGTCACATTTCACAACGTTTGAAACCTGGAAGCTAAACCTACAACTCTATTAACAAAAATTGTCCTCTCATTTGGAAGTGAAAATTTGTTTCTTTCAATGGTTTGTTCGTCATTTCTCTTCCGCGTCTCCTTACAAATGCTTCCACGAAGTTTCGCTGTACTGCGAAAACTCGTTTTTCACAGTGGCCCTCTCAAGTAGCGGAAGTTTAATTACAAAAAAATGGTTCAAATGGCTCTGAGCACTATGCGACTTAACTTCTGAGGTCATCAGTCGCCTAGAACTTAGAACTAATTAAACCTAACTAACCTAAGGACATCACACACATCCATGCCCGAGGCAGGATTCGAACCTGCGACCGTAGCGGTCTCTCGGTTCCGGACTGTAGCGCCCAGAACCGCACGGCCACTCCGGCCGGCGTTTAATTACAGCCACCCTGTATCTTACCATCATAAGGATATGTTACAGTACTTGATAACATACAATGCTCCGAAATTTTAATGGACATGAGCAACAGTGTGATAAGTCTACAACGCAACAAATCTGTTTTGAACGAATCGCTCCTTTTTCCCGTTACGTGCAACTTTTCAGTGAACTGGAAATTTGTGGTAAGGTCTTACGGGACTAAACTGCTGAGATCATCGGTCCCTAAGCTCACACACTATTTAAACTAAGTTAAACTAAATCACGCTAAGGACGACACACACACCCATTCCGGAGGGAGGACTCCAACCTCCAACGGGGGGGAGCCGCGCCGTTTAAGTGACCTACGATAAACTTTTACTGGTAGAGGGACGAATGCTCACCCATATACAATGATGAATCGTTAACCCGTTAAGTTCTAGATTAGATTAGATTATTTTTTCGTTCCATAGATCCGTGCTGAGGAGATCCTCGTGCATGTGGAACACGTAAATTTCTTTTAAGCTGAAATAACAACACTAATAGTATGAATATATACATCATTTGTTTCTATTAAAAAATTCGTCAATGGAGTAGAAGTAGTTGGCCACTAGTAAGTCTCTCAGGCTCCTTTTAAACTGATCTTTATTTGTAACTAAATTTTTTATGTTTGCTGGAAAATTGTTGAAGATGAGTGTTCCTGAGTAGTGGACCCCTTTTTGAACTAAAGTAAGTGCTTTTAAGTTCTTGTGCAGATCATTTTTCTTCCTGGTACTGTATGTATGAACTGAGCCGTTTGTTGGAAAAAGAAATATATTATTTAGGACAAATTTCATTAAGGAGTAAATGTACTGAGAGGCAGTAGTTAGTATACCCAGCTCTTTGAAGAGGTTTCTACAGGACGACCGTGAATTTACTCCACAAATAATACGTATTACACGCTTTTGGACTCTGAAAACTTTTGTTTGACTTGAAGAGTTACCCCAAGATATTATACCATATGACATTATGGAATGAAAGTAGGCAAAGAATGCAAGCTTTTTTCATTTTTATGTCGCCTATGTCTACTAACACTCGAATTGCAAATACAGATTTGTTAAGGCGTTTCTGCAGTTCTGTGGTGTGCTCCTCCCAACTGAATTTATTATCAAGTTGTAATCCCAGGAATTTAAGACTGACAATCTCTTCTATCTGCTCTTCTTCATACTTTATGCATATGCTGGGTGGAAACCTCTTACAGGTTCTGAATTGCATATAGTGAGTCTTTTCGAAATTTAATGTCAGTGAGTTGGCTTTAAACCATTTATTAATATCCATGAAAATATCATTATCAGATCTTTCTAGAACTACACTCAACATACTATTTATTGCAATACTTAACTGATGAGAGATCATTAATGTACACAAGAAAAAGCAATGGCCCTAAGATGGATCCTTGTGGGACACCACATGTAATTTCTTCCCATTTTGATGATGACTGATGACTTAATTGACTAGTCCCTTGCACTGACACCCTTTGTTTCCTGTTAGCGAGGTATGACTTGAACCATTTTGCAGCACTGCCCGTGACACCATAGAATTCTAATTTATTTAAAAGGATGTTGTGGTTCACACAATCGAATGCCTTTGAGCTGGTTTCGAATCCGCGACGACTTGTTTCTATATTTGTAATTTTCGTTACTGGCAGACTGTTTAAAGCAGTAACTGCGTTGTTATCACAACTGCTACATCTTTCTAGTACGTGTGGACCCTTACAAAATCAGGCTGCGTGTGGGAAAGAAGTGTAGAGCAGGTGCAGCGCCTGCAGGTTCTCCCGTACGAGCGCGCGCGTTCCTGTGAAGGCACGCACCGGGCGGCAGACCGCCCACTGCCGGCTCTTGATGACCGCGAAGGTCCCGGCACCCGCGGGAAGCTTCAAGGCGAGGTTGAGCCTTCGCTGAGGTCACGGGCCACGGCTGCAATTGACGGCTCCCCGTACACTCACCTCCCGTGAGAAGTGGCACCACGGCCCGTCGCATCAAGGATCAGCACCGATGCTTATCTACGTGCTAAAACATTTACTTTGTACACATAGTACACAAACGGGAGAGGGAGGGTCCTTTGTTCTTAAATTCAAAAGCTGACACAGACCAGCTGCGTTCTTCCGAAGAGTTCGCTGAGCTTTATTTCTCAGGACCTTCCTCGAAACAATGAGTGCACGCAGCCAGTCCGCAACATTATTACTAACGTGTATTACACATGATGATTGAAAACAAATTGTGCAGGAACATACCAACCATAATGTACAAAAGCTCAAATAAACACAATTGTATGTGCAGATTGTGATGTAAATCCACATATCTGTAGGTCTAGACCTGTGCACTGTTATTAACAGACTGACTCCTAGAGACTGGACTGTCTTTTGTTCCTAACCGAAATGTACGTACGAGGGACTCTCAATAAGTAAAGCAACACATTTTTTTCTCTGGCAATTTCTGTTGAAAAATTGCAGAATTTGTTGTGAAAGATCGTGGAATATTCCCCCGTCAGTCCCTAGAGTTTTGTGAAGTTCCTATAGGTGGCGGCTTCAAAATGGCGTCTGTAATGGAGGTGCGTTCCTACTAGAAGCTGTCACTGAGTTTGTTTTGGCGGAAAACCAGAGCGTGGCAGATGTTCATAGGCACCTGGAGAATGTCTACGGAGACCTGGCAGTGAACATAACCATGGTGAGTCGTTGGGCGAGGCGTCGGTCATCATCGCAACAAGGTCGCGCAAACCTGTCCGATCTCCCGCGCGCCGTCCGGCCGCACTCCTGCAATGTTGGAACGTGCGGACACTCTCATTCGAGATGATCGATGGATCACATTCAAGTACCTCGTCATTCAGTTGTATGTCTTTGTTGATAGTGCTGTCACAGTCATCCACCAATTGGGGAATTCAAGGGTACGTATCCCTCGGGTTCCTTGCCAACAACCCTTTTTTTTCTTTTTTTTTTCAATCAGTCTTCTGACTGCTTTGATGCGGCCTGCCACGAATTCCTCTCCTGTGCTAACGTCTGCATCTCTGAGTAGCACTTACAACCTAAGTCCTCAATTATTTGCTGGATGTATTCCAATCTCTGTCTTCCTCTACAGTTTTTGCCCTCTACAGCTCCCTCTACTGCCATAGCAGTTTATTCCCTCATGTCTTAACAGATGTCCCATCACCCTGTCCCTTCTCCTTATCAGTGTTTTCCACATATTCCTTTCGATTCTACGTAGAACCTCCTCATTCAATACCTTATCAGTTCACCTAATTTTCAACATTCACCTGTAGCACCACATCTCAAATGCTTCGATTCTCTTCTGTTCCGGTTTTTCCACAGTCCTTGTATCACTTCCGTATACTCCAGACGTACATTCTCAGAAATTTCTTCCTCAAATGAGGGCCAATATTTGATATTAGTCCACTTCTCTTGGACAGGAATGAATTTTTTGCCATAGCTAGTCTGCTTTTGATGTCCTCTTTGCTCCGTCCGTCATTGGTTATTTTACTACCTAAGAAACAGAAATCCTTAACTTTATCTACTTCGTGACCATCAATCCTGATGTTCAGTTCCTCTCTGTTCTCATTTATATTATTTCTCATAGAAGACAATAAAGAGCAACAAAGGACAATCTACGCGGAATAACTTGCACGTTACGAGGCTGACCGTCACAGTCTTTTGTCGAATGTCGTCACAAGCGATGAAACATGGGCTCAACACTTCGAACCGAAAAAATGGTAAGCCATGGAGTGGTGTCACAGTGCCTCTCCTCGGAAGAAAAAATTCAAAGTTGTATCCTCTGCCGGTAAAATCATGGCGACGGCCATCTGGTGCTCCGAAGAGGTTATTCTGTTTGATGTCCTCCCTCATGGTGTAAGGATCAACTCTGAAGTGAATTGAGCAACCCTCAGGAAACTGAAGAAACGACTTCAGCGTGTTCGTCGTTACAAATAGGCAAACGAATTTCTCTTTCTTCATGACAACCCAAGGCCTCACACAAGTTTCGCATCCGAGAGAAGCTCACAAAACTGGTCTTCCTCGTCCACCCTACAGCCCGGATCTTGCACCTTCTGACTGCCCTCTGTTTGGCCCCATTAAGGATGCACTCCGCTGGAAGCAGTACGTGCGTAGTGCAGAGGTTATCGATGCAGCAAGACGTTGGCTCCGACGCCGACCAATAAAGCGGTACCATGTGGGCACACAGGCCCAGAAAGTTTGTGCAAGGCTGTCATATTGAACAGAGATTATATATAAAAATAGGGTTTTGTAGCCAAAAGAGTGGGGAATAATATGGTGTCATGGAATCCCGAATAAAACCAACCTGCTTTCAAAACAATGTGTGGCATTACTTACTGAACGACCCTCGCGTAATATTCCAATTCATCTCCCGATGCAGCAAACATTTACAAGGGCCAAGTAGCAAACAGAAGCCACCCAAACACAGTATGTCCAGGATGTGTAAAAACACTGTGCGAGGCTTTCGCTATGTTATAGCCGACAATGAGCCAAATATTCTCACATAATAATTCCTTTTTATAGCTGGAGAATTATAACGTCGACTTTCTTTTTTTATGGAATGTATACTTTTCCTGCACTGTTCAGAGACTTCGAAGAGGACAGCAGACATTCTGGACCAAATTCGGCCTTTTATCTTGACCTCTCACTAGCTTCCTCACTATCCCACCCTTTCCCACTGCCCAATCCCACCCCCTAACCTTCCACTACCGTCTCCTGTCATCCTCCTCCCCACTTCCCTCCCTCATTCCTACGCTATATCCCTTTCACACGATTTTCCTAGGCCACATTCATATTTTTAGGCTAACCAGAGATCTTACAAGCTAGAACACATATTGAGCTGTCCCAATAACAGCTCAGTATTTTAGTGTTTTAAGCTACTTCTTAAGTCACACACCATTCTTGGACATATGATAATCAAATGGTTCAAATAGCTCTGAGCACTATGGGACTTAACATCTGAGGTCATCAGTTCCCTAGAACTACTTAAACCTAACAAACCTATGGGCATCACACACATCCATGCCCGAGGCAGGATTCGAACCTGCGACCGTAGCGGTCACGCCGATCCAGACTGTAGCGCCTAGAACCGCTCGACAACACCGGTCGGCACATATGATAATCAGTGGGCTTCTAAGCCAATTGTGCTGCACATATTTAGATCTGCCGATTACAGCTCATAATCAACATTTTACTGTCACAAAAATGAAAGAGCCAGTCACAGTGCTTTCTATGGAAAGGAAGGTGGGGCATGACATCATTCTCGTCCAATGCTGATAGCAGTTACGTAACTGTCTGCCTTGCAGGTTCGAACAGGCATATACTTCACTCGTCTCGCAGCCACCAAGTCCTTACACGTGTACTCTAACAGCTGTCACTTGATATATTCCTATGCAATTGTACATATGCATGAAGAAGACGTGAATATTCTTCTGTTACCTTATTGAGCTTAACATCTAGTTTAAAAATGCTGGTGGTTTGGTAATCTTACCAGATGTTTCCTGCAACCGTGGGAATATTCTTCCATGACAGCTATCTACCAGCAGAACGCTCTTTTTCTTAATTTTCCTATCTAACGTCAGCTTACTATCAACGTTAGGTGTCTGCTGAATATTACCTGCTTCTTTATTTACTGTAGGCTACTGTCAACATGACTCTGACAGCTGACTGAATCTACTATCAAAACTCAAAATGAATCAGTCGAAGCGCATTTCTTCCTAACTTACGCCAATTGTCAACTGCCAACAGCTAACTTCCAATTTCCACTTCTCCACCCTCTCCCTCCATAGGCTTTCCAGTTCCTGTACAACATTCACTAACTGTGTCTGAAGCACACGTATTCTCACTTCCTGTCCCAGTATTAATCTATTCCTACTGCATATCCTTAGGTGCAGGGGATGACTCCGCTAGATTCCGCACTATCTAACATGCCCAGTGAAACCACTTGCTCCACAACTCACAAAGTACGACATAAGTCACGACTGGCACACTTTTCATTCGTGGTCAGACTGTACATCTTTAAGCAAATTCAGTAAAATAACCGGGAACTTCACACACAAAAACCCACTCCATAAACTAGCAGTAAACTTTATGCCTTATTTTACTGAACACACGAAAGATTTATAGGAGTATGTAGTTATAGGGAGACAAATGTAAACCACGTAAGCACTACCTTTCACAGTTATCTACAAGAAAGCCAGGAAAAGAAATAGTATACCTGGAAAGACGACGTCGATTTTAAGTGGCATATGTCACCTTCGGGGAGATCAGATGTACTGATGATAGTTTCAACATCGTCCGCCATCTGATAGTACAGTGGCGTAGCTTCCACAGGACCATTTGAGTGTACCCTTTAATAGGGAATGCGCAAAGCGAGGAGGCTCATTGCGGTGCAAGCAGGAAGCAAGCAGGAAACTATGCCTTGGAGACGCACTCGTTAACGAGTTTGAAAGGGGTCAAATTGTGGCCTTAAGAGTGGACGATGACCCTTTCAGATAATTGCCACACGAGTTGGACGTGCTGCGTTGGTTGTGCAACGACGCCGGTACCAGTGGTCACGTGAATATTCGCACACCAGTAGACGAGATTCACGCAGAACAGAAGAGACGCCCGCGCTAGGATCATCGTTTTGCAAGGGCGGCAGTGGCATTTCGTACAGCTACCACAGCACACACACCTCTAACCCGTCTTCCACTCACACCACAGCACTGACGTGCGCGGTTCGATTGGTGCCATCAGAGGTTCATTTGGAAGAAGGAATGGCGCGCCTTGGTCTTCAGCGATGAGAGGAGGTTCGACCAGCATGCAAGTGAAAGTCGTTTGTGCATACGATGTTGACTGGTGGGCGGTGTCTCGTAGCACTCGTCCAAGACACACTACCCCACCCCAGGCCTTACGGTCTCGGGTGCAATAAGCTACAACTATCGTTCACCTTTGGTGTTTCTGCAGGGGACGCTAAACAGCGCTCGGTACGTTCAGAATGCTCTTAGACCCGTTCTCTTCCATTCTTCAAGCAGGAAAGTGATGTGTTGTTTCAACAGGGTAATTCTCGCCCACGCACTGCCCTTGCAGCTCAGAGTTCGAGTCTCGGTTGGGCACACAGTTTTAATCTGCCAGGAAGTTTCATATCAGCGCACACTCCGCTGCAGAGTGAAAATCTCATTCTGGAAACATCCCCCAGGCTGTGGCTAAGCCATGTCTCCGCTCAGAGTGTTGTTCAAGACGCGCAGCAACTGCCCTGGCCAGCAAAATCTCCGGACTTGTCTCCAGTCGACTACGTGTGGCATATGATGGGACGAGCAGGGATCGCGCGACTCGCCAAATAACAAACAACAACTGCTACAGGACTACGTGAACAGGTGGAGCAGGCATGGCATAGCGTATCCCAGGACAGTATTCGCCACCTGTACGTGCGACTGGATGTCAAAGTCAGCAGCTGCATCGCAGCCCGAGGAGGTATCACCATGTGCTAATATGAGTGTTTCAGCAAGGGTCGATACCTGGTACCTCAGAACAGCATGTGCTATTGATCTGTAAATATGATCATTTCTTGCACGCCATATGTACTCTTGCAGAAATAATTCTTGAGTGAACTGGAAACCTCTGAAAGGGTGTACCAATTTATATGATTTGTAAAAACGAGACACCGATGCTGTGACCTTCCCGGGCTGTTTTTGAAACTTAGACTTCTTAAAACGTTGTATTAACGCTTCTCTGGGCATTTTAAAAGTGTGAATACAACATTCGTACTGGTAAAATATAATACTCTCGAATGCACCAACCAACTTTTATTACATGTTTTATTAATTAAGTTAAACATCATTTTTCAATTCACTATTTGTTACAAAAAGCAAATTACAGCAAGGTAAGCACACGTAAATTTGAAACTTGAAACTTCCTGGCAGATTAAAACTGTGTGCCGGACCGAGACTCCAACTCAGGACCTTTGCCTTTCGCGGGCAAGTGCTCTACCAACTGAGCTACCCAAGCACGACTCACGCCCCGTCCTCACTGCTTTACTTCTGCCAGTGCCTCGTCCCCTACCTTCCAAACTTAACAGAAGCTCTCCTGCGAACCTGTTAAGTTTGGAAGGTAGGAGACGAGGTACTGGCAGAAGTAAAGCAGTGAGGACGGGGCGTGAGTCGTGCTTGGGTAGCTCAGTTGGTAGAGCACTTGCCCGCGAACGGCAAAGGTCCCGAGTTCGAGTCTCGGTCCGGCACACAGTTTTAATCTGCCAGGAAGTTTCATATCAGCACACACTCCGCTGCAGAGTGAAAATCTCACTCTGGACACGTAAATTTGAATTACAAGGTACTGAATAAGGGAAAAATCCTGAATGTTTCAACTTGCAGTTCATGTAACTATTTAAAGCTTTGAAAGGATTTCGTTGTACGTCCTTCCTCTCTTTCCTTACTGTTAGTGTTCATAGTGTAGTGCCGTCCACGAACCAGCCACGACTCCACTTACTTTGAAGGGTAAAACGAGTCTATGGTGAGCCATTCTACTTCAGAGGAAGTAGTGAAAAATCGTTTTTGTTAAGAGAGGGGCTCTGCCGTCAGTAATGATCAGATTCACGTACGCTAGATGACACTGAAACAGTAGTCATGTTAGTTGTCAACGGAAGCTAATTTGTGGGATACTTCGCTTTGTTTTCACAATATCCATCATAGTTCTCACAGTTGTCAAGCCACGCGCAGTATGGTACCTTGCTCAGTATGAACACAGATGTAGATCTATCGGCGAACTAAACCTATACTTTATAAAATAATTATGATTCATTAATATAAGCTGAAATTATTGTATATATTTTCTCTCACAGCGTAACGTCCGTGACGCTTTTCAAGTTTTACGCCATGTGCAGTGTTCTTGACTCGCATTCGGGAGGACGACGGTTCAGACACGTGACCGGACATCCTGATTTGGATTTTCCGTGATTTCCCTAAATCACTTCAGGGCACAGCCGACTCGACTTCTTTCCCCAACCCCCCCCCCCAACCTCCCCCAACTCCCCCCCCCCCCCACCCTAATCCGATGGGATCGATGGCCTCGTTGTTTGATCCCCTCCCTCGAATCAACCAACTAACCAGTGTTCTTGCGGTGCACCTTTCTGGAATGACCGTTTTTCGTTTGTACCTTGAGATGGCATGTACCTTCAGCCAGTCTTATACATATTAGTCTTTTTCACACGTCAGACTGACTACTACAATGTGAGGGTAGACAACTGTTGTCACAAAAGCAAGGAGCAGTCATTTCAATTTTCTTTATATATCATTCTTTTTGCACCTAAAAGTAAGTTTTCCTGCTGTTACTGCAATGTTATTCCAGCTATAGGTACAAAAAAATCGATCTTAATAACCATGCTGTGAATTCCCCCAGTATTTTATTACTGTAGGTTATGTTAACCATTTATTGAAATGAGAGGAAAACGGTGCCTTCAGCCAGTTGGTGATATTGCACAGTGATCAAGGTGCAAGGTACTTTGTAATACACATTTAAAATACGGCAATAGAAATTAACAATATATGCTACACAAGCTAAAGGAAATAAAAGTAATTTGTTGCTTTTAAATTTTTCTTAACATAAATTTTAGGCCTAATTTGTTAACCAGAAAAATTACTTTTATATGCATCTTTCTGGATGTTCAGTTTATTAGCCCTGTGTTTACTTTCAATGAAGTCTATTCATAATATATGACTTGTCCACTTATTTTAAGTTGTGGTTCTTGATCAATTCCACAGTGTACCTTGAGCCAAATACAACATTTTGGCGAATTATCTCTATGGTACAGACTTTTAATAAATTGATTATGTATTGTGATTCATTTTATGGGAAATAAGACAAGTAATGAAATGGTTATGTAAGCACGTCAGATACCTTATTATTGTGTCTGCTATAAACGTCCAAAAATAAAATAAAATAAAATAAAAACATTCCAAAGGTACAAACCCTTCCCCTGTTTCTTAGTACTGAAAACGAAAAATCATTTACATTGAGGAAAAAATCAATATTACTGGTCCATGCATAACAGACGACTTACCATTAATTCATCTTCATAAAAACTAGAAGATTACTTCGTTTTACATTCTATGGAAGCCACGTTACGATTTAGTTTCCGCCGATGGCGAGGTCTTTAGGGACAGAGCAGTGGTTCAGTCGTCCGCCTCCGTAGCTCGGTGGTCAGCATGTTAGACTGCCATTTGGAGGGCCTGGGTTTGATTCCCACTACTGTCAGGGAATTTTTCCTTGGTGGGAGGAACTACCTGAATCAGAAGCAGAGGCTCTAGGATGACGAAAGCCGACAACGGCCGGGAGAGCGGTTTACTGCCCCCGTACCCTCTGTATCGTATCTGAATGACGCCATTGGCACAGGATGACACGGCGGTCAGAGTAGCCCGGGCCGAAATGAGAGGAAGAAGCTACAGCAGGCTGTTCAAGGAAAATTTCCAGCATTCGCAAGAAAATGATGTATGTATGTACAACATATAAAAGCACTCCGTCTTCAGGCCACAAGTGGCCCATCGGGACCATCCGACCGCCGTGTCATCCTCAGCTGAGGATGCGGATAGGAGGTGCGTGTGGTCAGCACACCGCTCTCCCGGCCGTTATGGTGGTTTTCTTTGACCGGAGCCGCTACTATTCGGTCGAGTAGCTCCTCAATTGGCATCACGAGGCTGAGTGCACCCCGAAAAATGGCAACAGCGCATGGCGGCTGGATGGTCACCCATCCAAGCGCCCGACAGTGCTTAACTTTGGTTATCTCACGGGAACCGGTGTATCCACTGCGGCAAGGCCGTTGCCATGTAGAACATATAATAAGTAAATAATGGCAACTGAGACTTTGAATCCAGCTCTTCCAGTGTCACAACCGTGGATTCACGTGACCGCAAACGTCTTTTTTTATGTGGTCATCCACAGTTCACATGGAATCAGATACAGACTGTCGGAAAAAATAACAAAATAATTAATGTAGAGTAACGAAATTTCGGGAATACATTTGTCTAGGTAACAAACATATTTAAGCGACTAACATTGCAGGACTACAGGCAAATGTAAACGCGAGACAAGCCATTGCAAATGTGAAATTAATGACCGGTGTAATCGGCATAATGCTGAATGCGAACTTGGATGCATTGTGTTGTACAGGTGCCAGATGTCAGTCTGTTGGATGTCAGTTGGACTCGGTCGGTCATTGCAGGGAGGGTTCATGCTGTTTGTAGATGACACTGGAGTTGCCGTCCGGTGATGTCCCATACGTGTTCGACTGGGGACAGGTCTGGTGATTGAACAGGTCAAGGAAACATGTCGACACTCCACTGTCGCTAAGCGTTATCCATGTGGAAAATACCAGCTGGAATGTTGTTCATGAAAGGCAGCACAACATGTCGCATCGCCAGACTGACGTACAAATTTGCAGTCAGCGTGCGTGGGTTAAACAGGACAGTGCTCCTGCTATCATACGAAATCTACATCTACATTGATACTCCGCAAGCCACCCCATCGCACCCCAGACCATAACTTCATGTGCAGGTTCAGTGTGTCTAGCACGCAGTCCAGACTGACGTATAGTTTTTGCGAACAGGGTGCGTGGGAAAACAACGAAAGGGCTCTTGGAGTCATACGAAATCACATGCCAGACCATAACGCCAGGTGTAGAACTAGTGTGTTTAGCACGCAGAGAGGCTGGTTGCGGCCCTCAACTGGCCTTCTCCTAACCAACAGAAGGCTATCACTGGCACCGAGGCAGTACCAGATCTCATCAGAAAACACAACGGTCTGCCACCCCCGTCCTCCAATGAGCTCTCGCTTGACATCACCGAAGTCGCATCTAGGCTATGGGTCACTGGAATGCACGTTACAAGGCGTCTGGCTCGATGCTTTTCTTGAAGTAATCGATTTGTAACATTTTATTGTGTCTATGTGGTGCTAACTGCTGCTCAAATTGCTGTTGCAGTGCAGTACGATGAGTCAGAGCCATACACCGAACACGACTGTCTACTCTGTCGGTACTGTCACGTGGCCTTCCGGACCCAAGTCTTTTTGCGACGATACATTCTCGATCTTCTTGCGTTGGTTCTTTCGCGTGACCACAGATACCAGCAATCATGTACAGTGGCTACATTCCTGTCAAGTCTTTTTTGCAGTATCGCAGAAGGAACATCCAGCATCTCATAGCCCTATTACACAACCTCGTTCAAATTCAGTGAGGTGTTGATCATGGTGTCTTTGCCGATGCAGGCATTCTTTAAAATGTTCAAATGTGTGTGAAATCTTATGGGACTTAACTGCTAAGGTCATCAGTCCCTAATCTTACACACTACTTAACCTAAATTATCCTAAGGACAAACACACACACTCATGCCCAAGGGAGCACTCGAACCTCCGCTGGGACCAGCCGCACAGTGGGCACTCTTGACTAACAGCAACTCACCACGTACAGTCTCAAAGATAATTAACGCTCACGACTATTCCACCTCGTATTTAAGGTAAATCTCATTTGCATCCTCATATTGGCGCTACTAACGTCACTCATATGCGACTGGCACGCAATTTGAATAGACGTCATCTTTAAGATGTTTAAACACGCATACAGAGTTTCATTTATGTCGCACAACTCCTTCGTAGTGCTGCATTTTTTCCGTCGGTGTATTTCGTTAGGGAAAAGCCTATATTTGCACACAAGACAGTACCGCATTTGTATAGGATACAGTTATTTGATGACAGCAAAAATACTGTACGCCGAATAGGATTACTATGATGCAGAAACGCAGCACAGCGTCTTTTTTTTTAGAATCTTACAAACCCAAGAATCTCACAAACCCAACAGTCTATACCATGTACTTTTTACTCTAATGACTCGTTGCGGCTGAATTAGGCCATCTTCAGATCTGAAGAATGAAGAGAATGGTGGTTACCGTCAATACTCAGCCCAAAACTTCGTGGCATGTGTCATCTGTTGCTGATGATAGCTGCCATCCTCGACATATTTTAGATTGCCTAATTAGGCCGAAACCGCTTATCACAATAAAAAATAAATGGCACAGAAAGAGAATTGTTCGTAAAATGATTGCGATGAGTCGTTCGCGAATTAGCTGAAGAAAACGAATCTTTTCCGCTATGTGTCGCCCAAAACGAAAGTCCGCTCAGGAAGACAGCACACATCTAAATAAGTTGAAGGCTGCGACCGCCATGACCTCTCGCTAACACAGGAAAAGTTGATGGCATTGATCTTTATCTCCGCTTTTAGCTTCCTCGTCATACATCACCCACGACTTCGCAAGGCGTTTTACAGCATAATAATCGATGACTGATGAGTGGCGAGCTGTTCACGCAAATGTCACGTGCAGTTTCCATTTATCACACTGCCAGTTCACCAAATGTGATAGGGATGCCGCACAATTTCTGACAACAAAGGTTAATTAAGCCTTCAGCTATCGTAATTTCACAATATTTAAACAAAGTTCTGTAAAACTTTGAAAATAAATACTAGACAAGCCCCCGCAAAGTAAATACAAATGGAAAGCTTGGAAAGTAGAAGAATGCTGCTACCGCACTTGAAGCTGCAAGCTTAATGTGTGAGTCGTACATTGATAGATCAGTAGGTCAGAGCACTGCCTGTGAAAGGCAAAGTTCTAGAATCGAATCCTGGTACGGCAAAGTGTTTTCATCTGCCAGGAAGTTCCACTCATACAAGTACTCCTCCACAGATAAAATACAGGGCTATTACAAATGATTGAAGCGATTTCATAAATTCACTGTAGCTCCATTCATTGACATATGGTCACGACACACTACAGATACGTAGAAAAACTCATAAAGTTTTGTTCGGCTGAAGCCGCACTTCAGGTTTCTGCCGCCAGAGCGCTCAAGAGTGCAGTGAGACAAAATGGCGACAGGAGCCGAGAAAGCGTATGTCATGCTTGAAATGCACTCACATCAGTCAGTCATAACAGTGCAACGACACTTCAGGACGAAGTTCAACAAAGATCCACCAACTGCTAACTCCATTCGGCGATGGTATGTGCAGTTTAAAGCTTCTGGATGCCTCTCTAAGGGGAAATCAACGGGTCGGCCTGCAGTGAGCGAAGAAACGGTTGAACGCGTGCGGGCAAGTTTCACGCGTAGCCCGCAGAAGTCGACGAATAAAGCAAGCAGGGAGCTAAACGTACCACAGCCGACGGTTTGGAAAATCTTACGGAAAAGGCTAAAGCAGAAGCCTTACCGTTTACAATTGTTACAAGCCCTGACGCCCGATGACAAAGTCAAACGCTTTGAATTTTCGGCGCGGCTGCAACAGCTCATGGAAGAGGATGCGTTCAGTGCGAAACTTGTTTTCAGTGATGAAGCAACATTTTTTCTTAATGGTGAAGTGTTTAAACCGCCTCTAGCAAGAAACGTGCCAGAACTGCGAGCTCGCATCAACGATGCTTTCGAACTCATTGATGGGGGGGACATGCTGCGCCGAGTGTGGGAGAAACTTGATTATCGGCTTGATGTCTGCCGAATCACTAAAGGGGCACATATCGAACATTTGTGAATGCCTAAAAAAATTTTTTTTGGGGTTTTTGTATGTGTGTGCAAAGCATTGTGAAAATATCTCAAATAATAAAGTTATTGTAGAGCTGTGAAATCGCTTCAATCATTTGTAATAACCCTGTACAGTATAAAATCTGTGAGCAACATACACAAGTCATGGCAGACTTGTACTCAGTTAATCAGCTCTTACGAAGGAGAAAGCGGCGGAGGTGAAGAACTGCGGTGACGGGGGACGGGGGACGGGGGGATTCGAAGAGCGGGGTGGGGGGGGGGGGACGACCTGTACAAGTCCCAGTGGAGTTGTCTTCCTCCCACCGGTTTGTAGTGTGAAGTACGTACCTGTATCGAGTGGAGACAGTGGTGAGTGCTTGTAGGGCGTAGTACTGAGATAATGTTGTTATGGATTAAGCAATGGAAGCGGGTGAAACTGAGTGCCGGTATACAGCCTTCTCCTCTCGACGAACATCAGAGGAACCGCCGTGCTTTACGTCATCATCCGATGGACGAATCAGCACTGTCAGTAACACATGTCCTTACTCCTTGAGGTGTGGCAGAGACACTGGCATAAAGTGCGGGTACATCATTCCCCCCACTCACTCTCTCTCTCTCTCTCTCTCTCTCTCTCTCTCTCTCTCTCTCTCTCTCTCTCTCACGCACACACACACACACACACACACACACACACACACACACACACACACACACATTTACACTAAAGTACACGAAAACTAAAACTGTAAATATGGTCCTTATCTTGAAAGATGTCGTGAATCTTTCACCTCGACCGCTGTTTACACGTATTTCACGCGATTGGCCAATTTTGGCCATACAGGCCATTCCCAGGCGCAGTGGTACCAACATGTCATAATACACACATCAAAAAAGTTTTGAAATCACCCCGGTTCCCAGAACTCCTGTAGATAGACGCTGACTGTGGAAATTGTATCACAGACACAGTCCCTTCGACTGTTCAGACATGTCACTAAGCCCGCCCAAAGATGTATACAACCATGCACGAGCAGCGCCTATTAGACGGAGGGGGTCCGACAGCCGATCAGTTCCAGTCGTTCCACCAGGAAGGAGGTACACGGCTCGCGTTGGCTGTAGTGCAACGATGTCTAGACGGTCAATACCGCGGTTCGATCGCGTCCGCATTGTTACTTTGTGTCAGGAAGGGCTCTCAGAAAGGGAAGTGTCCAGGCGTCTCGGAGTGAATCAAAGCGATGTTGTTCAGACATGGAGGAGATACAGAGAGACAGGAACTGTCGATGACATGCCGTCCAAGGGCTACCACTGCAGTGGATGACCGCTACCTACGGATTATGGCTCCCAGGAACGCTGACAGCAACGCCACCATGTTGAATAATACTTTTCGTGCAGCCACAGGACGTCGTGTTACGACTCAAACTGCGCAATAGGCTGCATGATGCGCAACTTCACTCCCGACATCCATGGCGAAGTCCATCTTTGCAACCACGACATCATGCAGTGCGATACAGATGGGCCCAACAACATGCAGAATGGACCGCTCAAGGATTGGCATCATGTTTCGGGGTGGCATTATGTGGGACCGACGTACGCCGCTGGTGGTCATGGAAGGTGCCGTAACCGCTATACGATACGTGAATGCCATCCTCCGACCGATAGTGCAACCATATCGGCAGCATACTGGGGAGGCATTCGTCTTCATGGACGACAATTCGTGCCCTCATCGTGCACTTCTTGTGAATGACTTCCTTCAGGATAACGACATCGTTCGACTAGAGTGGCCAGCATGTTCTCCAGACATGAACCCTATAGAACATGCATGGGATAGATTGAAAAGGGCTGTTTATGGACGACGTGACCCACTAACCACTGTGGGATCTATGCCGAATCACCGTTGAGGGGGGGGGGGGGGGGGGGGGGGACAATGTGGACCAACAGTGCCTTGATGAACTTGTGGATTGTATGCCACGATGGATACGGGCATGCATCAATGCAAGAGGACGTGCTACTGGGTATTAGTGGTACCGCTGTGTACAGCTATCTGGACCACCACCTCTGGAGGTCTCACTGTGTGGTGGTGCAACATGCAATGTGTGGTTTTCATGAGCAATACAAAGGGTGGAAATGATTTTTATGTTGATCTCTATTCCAATTTTCTGTACAGGTTCAGGAACTCTCGGAACCGAGGTGATGCAAAACTTTTTTTGATGTGTTTACATCTGATTGTTTAGCGGCTGACATTGCAGTTCGGAAAGTGAGCAAGTGCAAGCATCAAATTTAGAACATAATGTATGCTGATTACAGTAATGGTCAGCGTAAAAACTTCTTAGACACTGCATGTGCTCACTTTCGTTGTTTTTTAAATTAAAGAAAGCAAGCGTTCTGGCTCAGACAGGCAAATCGGAACCGAGCGATCACCGAGTCATCCTCTGACAATAGCGTAATTTGGTTGCGTATGGAGGAGCGTGGGATCAGGACACAGCCACTTCGGTAGTTGTCTGCTTTCTTGACTTTGGAGCCGTTACTTCCCAATCCAGTAGCACCTTAATTAGCTCCGTGAGACTGACTGCATCACTCCCAGCAAGGATAGATTCCCTGCTAGTACTGGGAATATAGGCCGGGTCTCCCCATAGCAGCCATACACGCTACCACTGAGCTACGGAACAAGATATTCGTTGTTAAAATGTAAGAGTGTAAAAAATTTATTGAAATGGACAAGAAAATTCAAGAGAGAAAACTCTAGTGTTATGATACGTCATAAGTAGAGATTAGCCTCACACTGCAAGAAGGGTAATGGACCCCAAGTAAAGAGTAAAACTAAAGATGAAATGCATCAAGTGTGTTAGAAACGATCGGAGGGGAAAACTAACTAACGTAGGTGACATATAGGACCAGGTTAAACGGAAGAAACCAAAATAACACATCAGTATAACAATTACTGTTAAAATAAGAAAGCATAAACAAGAATAACTAAAAGAAAGTCAGAATAATTTGGGTCGCTCCTCACACACAAAAAAACCATTACTTTATCCATTTTCGTTGCAGAACAGCTAGGCTGTTTTCGTAAATTACCCTATAGAAAATATTGCAACCAGCCACAAGTTTTCTTGAAATGATTTTATTATACCATTACTAGTTTTGGTACTGAGCCCATTGTCAGATAGTGGCGTTGACCTCTTTTACATGTGTGTCTTCATAAAAAGCCCTCCTTTACATTTTATAGGACAGAGGTTTGATTTTTTCTATAATTCATACTAATCAATGATTGAACTAAACACAAGTTCAGTATGGACTGTAGAAGAAAATCAAATCTTTGCCCTACAATATGTACAGGAGGGCTTTTCAGGAAGACACAAATGTAAAAGTAGTCATTGCTACCATCTGACGTTGGGCTCAGACCAGAAACTAGTAATGGCATAATATAACAATTTCATGAAAACTTGTGACCGTTTGCATTATTTTCTACAGTGTAACCCAAAAAAATCTGAGCCATCCAGCCTAACAAACGCGCTAAAACCTCGTAAAACGTGAAGGAAAAGCCCACCTATGCAAGTCGCCGTTTGGTTTTGTTTTACCCAAACATGTTTCAGTACTTCCTGTGCTATCTTCAGTCGTTTCATTTATGTTCTTTCTCACATGATGCTATCAGTTATTTACGTTGCTAGTTTTGCATCTATCATCGGTTGTATAATTTGTCACCCGCCCACTGAAGATAGTACAGAAAACATTGAAATACGTTTGGGTAAACCAGAACTACATTGAAATATATGTGGGTAAAACAGAACTAATCAGACGGTCTCTTGCATAAGGCGAAATTCTTTCTCGAGTTTTTCTTAGCAAGCATAATAATTAAGAATAGCTAGCTATAATGGGCAATCAAGAAGTTTCTGTTAGGGGGCGTTGCTGCAGCGTATATGCAACGTAGCGCTACTCCGATCCGGGTATATAAACACCGGCATGTAGGCAACGAATTAGTGTGGCATTCGTGTCTTTCTGACGAGCGTGTGGTAAATGCCGAAACGTGAACTATGGCCAAGTTATTACCAAATGCGTGTAAACAGTACGAACATGTTGTTATTCTTTTCTTTGCTGCCGAAAGACAAACGCCGGTAAACATCTATAGGAGAATAAAGAATATGTATAGGACAGCATGTCTGTCGAAAAGCACCGTTGTGGAATGGTACTGCTCCTTCATGATAACGCCACGTCCCCATATAGCAAATGTCGTGACGCATACCTACAACAAATTTAAAATACAGGACACAACGCATCAGCTCGATATCACCAAATCAGCCGACGAATCGACTACTGTGCTCTTGTAACGACACAAAAGACATTCAAACTGCTTCCATCAAAAAATACCGCATACATAGAAAAAACCCATGTACAGAAACACGGCATTGTGTCGGCAGAAGAAAACAGTGATCTTATTCAACAACTGTATGAACAAATGCCATTATGGATCACCAGGAAGGATAACAAACAACAATGTACAGTAGGAAGAATACGTGATTAAATTTGTAGATTATCTGCGGGTACACCATCGGGTGCGGAATTTAGTACTCTGAGTTGCTTTCTCTGTCAGTACGACCGGCTCCAATCCTACTGAGCATCAGCTGAACTTGGATGGCAGATATGGCTATGTAATTCTATGCTGTTTCAGCTGTACGACTGTTCATCAGTCGTACTCGCTGACTCAGAAACCCATAACCACATGTTTTCAATGGATGAAAAATCTAGATAACGTGCTGGTCAGAGCAAGACTCGACAACTCGCTGTATCGAGACATGCCATGGCAGCACGGCCCCATGCCGTCTTGCAGTCTCTTGTTCAAAGATAACGTCACGGACAACTTGAACAGTGACGTGAGAAATGCAAAGTGGTCAAAATGAAAATTTCACTCTGCACCGTGTAACAACAATGACGCTATACTATCGTACATATAAATAATATTTTTTTTCTTCTGATTTTTCGATAAACTTGTATAATTGATGTTCTGATTTCATTTCTTTTTTGTTTCATGCCATTGTGTTAAGAAAACTGTAAACAAGTTTCAATGTGAATATTAATGTTTATGTCAAATCTCAAGTAATATTGTGATAGAATTGAAATGTAACAAATTTTGGAACTGTTGTAAGATGTTTAAAATTGTAACTGTGCGTCTGGTCCATACATAGGCAATGTGTTAGGATATGTAGAATGCAAAACCTCAGGTGAATACCCTGTCTGTAAGGGAGCGGTAAAAGGGGGATGGCAGGCGAGCGCGGGAAAATGCGCACGGGCACTGCACGGCACAACGGGCTCATTAGTTAGTTGGAGTTTGGCGCTGGTTTGAGCAACACCTTCTGGAGCGAGGAGGCTCTCCTGGAAGACATAGCTTCACTGAACCTCGGGTATGCCGTTCCAACGCCCACACAGCATGGCAAAACTCCATAGGCACTAAATGGAAAAGTATTACGACGCTAAGAAGAATTAAAGTGCCGATACGTCAAGAGCCATAGCTGTGGTTGTATGTGTGCTCTGTGCCTCGCCATCTCGCCGCCCGCCAACCGCCGCATCGATACAAGCAGGTTGAAACTTTTAGTACTGTATTCGTATGGATCAGAGAGTGAACTGTGCAATAATAACCTAAATTTTACCAGAACTTTCCCATCATTTAATTATCCTCACAACTAACCTAGACAGGCTCCTTTCCAAATGTTGTGCAATCCGAGTGTCCCAAAACGAAAATTAAAATTTGTGTTAATAATAATTATTTGCAGAACTAGCTATGTCAGAATGGTGCTTAAAGAAATGTTTTGTTAATGAACCAGTAAACGAATAACGAAGGTCTAACGAAGTTGAAAGATAACTTTAATATTGATATAGTAATAAGTTTATTATTTCGAGACAGATATAAAGGTATTTAAATGAGCAGTGAATAAGATGAAAAGAGTAGTAACTTATATTCTGGATACCGTTATAAATTCAGTAATCATATTTTTTTAACAGAGATCATAACAGTTTCAGGCTCCCCCCCCCCCCTTTTATTCATTTGAATTCTGAAGTGTACTATATTGGTTTGACCAGCAAAAGTTAAAGTCAATATAAAAGTCAAAATTTATCAGTGTTTTATCTTTATCAAAATTGACATTTTGTGTGTGGCACGAAAGTGATATTTCTAGGGTAACCTATGCCCGATTTTAATCAGATTAATAGACAGTATAAAGTTTTGTAGTCTACATTATAGTGTAGTGTTATGCTCGTATTCATGGTTTTTCCATATCAGTACAGAACATGAAACTATCAGTTCAATAGATTTTCTGGTTTGAAATTCTACTATATTATCCAGTGTTACTACTTGTTGTTTTGCATGAATATATACCAACTTGTACAGGGAAGAAACTCAGTTAATGCCTAATTAGGCTGGCGACCGTATTATTATCACATTAGTAGCATCTTCTGGGTTTGCTTTTGGTCCATCCTGACGTGTAGTTGCATTTCGAACTTGCTTGATGCATCATTCTTATTACAGAGTGGGTGTAAGTCTGATTTGCCACCATTCGGGTATACGTGGTCGATATCTATACGAAAATCCTTTCTCATAAGGTGACCCCCGCTCACTTACCATAGTACAGACTTTAACGAGTACTGTGTCACGCGCAGGGTTACAACCGGAGTGAGCGCTTGTATGAAACCTCCTGGCAGATTAAAACTGTCTGCCAGACTGAGACTCGAACTCGGGACCTTTGCCTTTAGCGGGCAAGTGTTTCTACCGAGTGAGCTACCCAAGCATGACTCACGACCCATCCACACAACTACACTTCCTTCAGTACCTTCCAAACTTGCCCGCGAAAGCTAAAGGTCTCGAGTTCGAGCCTCGGTCCTGCACACAGTTTTAATCTGACAGGAAGTTTCAATGCAAAGTGTGTCGTCTTAACTTCAGCCTAACTGAAACAGGGATAACCTTGTAATGTACTCAATGGTACGCCATGTGCAGGGTCCGTATGACGATGTCAAATGCAGTCTGGCAACTTTAGTTTCCCCCAGAGCCTCCACACATCGTGATGCTGACTCAGAACCGAGATGTGGCTGTTTCCAGTATCGTTTGTTGTTAATGCGCCTCTCTGCTGCTGAATCAAGGGAAGCATCAGCAGTCACCGAGCCGACAGCTAGCATACACCAGACACTGTCACACTATGCGCAAGGATACTTGTCTCACGGCAAGCAAGTCCATTTCCTGACTCGAGCCATGATACCGTGACCAAGACGAGCAACAGTCTCTGCCACTGTTGAATTTCAAGACATGCAAAGACTTTCTACTTCTTACATGAGGCATAACACGATCATCTCACAAACATCCAACACACGCATGCGCTTTCTGAATGAGAAATCGCTGCGTAATCTTTCCTTATGCACAGAAAGTAGATGGCGTTAATCCTACCTAGTTTTTGGCTACAGTGAAATGCTAATCATTTGCATATTCAAGCACGCCAGTTTGACGTTTGTTGCTTGCCTCCCTCACATTCTTGCTGTTTTACTTGGCAGCAACGTATGTTACCTAGGATGTTATTTGTTGACAGGTCTGCATGCGTTACAAGTCCATTCTGTGTCAGTCAGGAGTGGCCGTGCGGTTCTAGGCGCTACAATCTGGAACCGAGCGACCGCTACGGTCGCAGGTTCGAATCCTGCCTCGGACGTGGATGTGTGTGATGTCCTTAGGTTAGTTAGGTTTAATTACACTCCTGGAAATGGAAAAAAGAACACATTGACACCGGTGTGTCAGACCTACCATACTTGGTCCGGACACTGCGAGAGGGCTGTACAAGCAATGATCACACGCACGGCACAGCGGACACACCAGGAACCGCGGTGTTGGCCGTCGAATGGCGCTAGCTGGGCAGCATTTGTGCACCGCCGCCGTCAGTGTCAGCCAGTTTGCCGTGGCATGCGGAGCTCCATCGCAGTCTTTATACTGGTAGCATGCCGCGACAGCGTGGACGTGAACCGTATGTGCAGTTGACGGACTTTGAGCGAGGGCGTATAGTGGGCATGTGGGAGGCCGGGTGGACGTACCGCCGAATTGCTCAACACGTGGGGCGTGAGGTCTCCACAGTACATCGATGTTGTCGCCAGTGGTCGGCGGAAGGTGCACGTGCCCGTCGACCTGGGACCGGACCGCAGCGACGCACGGATGCACGCCAAGACCGTAGGATCCTACGCAGTGCCGTAGGGGACCGCACCGCCACTTCCCAGCAAATTAGGGACACTGTTGCTCCTGGGGTATCGGCGAGGACCATTCGCAACCGTCTCCATGAAGCTGGGCTACGGTCCCGCACACCGTTAGGCCGTCTTCCGCTCACGCCCCAACATCGTGCAGCCCGCCTCCAGTGGTGTCGCGACAGGCGTGAATGGAGGGACGAATGGAGACGTGTCGTCTTCAGCGATGAGAGTCGCTTCTGCCTTGGTGCCAATGATGGTCGTATGCGTGTTTGGCGCCGTGCAGGTGAGCGCCACAATCAGGACTGCATACGACCGAGGCACACAGGGCCAACACCCGGCATCATGGTGTGGGGAGCGATCTCCTACACTGGCCGTACACCACTGGTGATCGTCGAGGGGACACTGAATAGTGCACGGTACATCCAAACCGTCATCGAACCCATCGTTCTACCATTCCTAGACCGGCAAGGGAACTTGCTGTTCCAACAGGACAATGCACGTCCGCATGTATCCCGTGCCACCCAACGTGCTCTAGAAGGTGTAAGTCAACTACGCTGGCCAGCAAGATCTCCGGATCTGTCTCCCATTGAGCATGTTTGGGACCGGTTAAAGCGTCGTCTCACGCGGTCTGCACGTCCAGCACGAACGCTGGTCCAACTGAGGCGCCAGGTGGAAATGGCATGGCAAGCCGTTCCACAGGACTACATCCAGCATCTCTACGATCGTCTCCATGGGAGAATAGCAGCCTGCATTACTGCGAAAGGTGGATATACACTGTACTAGTGCCGACATTGTGCATGCTCTGTTGCCTGTGTCTATGTGCCTGTGGTTCTGTCAGTGTGATCATGTGATGTATCTGACCCCAGGAATGTGTCAATAAAGTTTCCCCTTCCTGGGACAATGAATTCACGGTGTTCTTATTTCAATTTCCAGGAGTGTATATTGCACATCACACAGTCACCCGGTGAGGGTGAAGAGGCTTCTCGATAGCGAAATGCGGGCTCTCAGTCCCCAAAATGCGCTAATTTTACTCATTGGCGAACCCATCCAAATGAAAGTGAGCTTCGTCGCTAAACCAAACAACAATGCGCATACTAATTTTCATCATGCTCCGCTGCCAACAATGTAGTTTGAACGTCCTAAATCAAACGGTTCAGAAGTTATGTCGATTTTATTTCATATACATCTTCTGATGGCTGAAGCGAGGTACGCAACTGCCGCACTGATGGGTCCTAAACGACTGCAGCATGTTGTCCCTCAACTTCACTCACTCTTCCTCTCAGTGACAACAAAACTCTTGTCTCAACAGTCTGCAGCTCATGACCTAGAGGTTAGCGTTGCTTCCTCTCGATCAGGTGGCCCGGGTTCGATTCCCCGCCGGATCGGAGATTTTCTCCGCTCGCGGACTGGGTCTTTGTTTTGTCCTCACCATTTCATCATCATTGAAGAAAGTGGTGAGACTGATAACCACGCCGTTAAGCGCCCCACAAAGCAAAATCATAACCATCATCATCATTGTCGCAACAGCGAGGTAACTGCATCTTATGGTGCCACGGTCGTTCCTTTACACTTCCTTTGTTAACCAACCTGCGGTCCCATTTCCTTCAAGTACCACTTGTCAGTAACCACCACACCTCCTTTCCATACCACTGTAGGTCATGATTCGAGTCATGATTTGGCACATATTTTAATATTTGACAACGTTTAGTAGCACGGGGCTACAGAACGGAAGAACTTTGCAGTAGGAGACAGTCCGCAAGTCATTTTTAATGGAGAACGTATTGTGATGACATTCGCTTCCGCCCTGACCTACAGCGCTCTCAGAACCGGCGCACCACGTGTCGAGTTTCAAGGACTACGGCAGGCTCCGGCTGCCACAAGCATGCTGCACGCTTCAGCAGCCACTGTGGAGGTCATCACAGGTGGGGTACCGGCTTTGGACAGGCAACGACAGGGAAGAAAATCAGCCATGGCCATGAAGAACAATCCGCGCCAGTATACCATGATGTCGTTTAGAGAAAGCGCAGAAAATACAATAACGAAAGAAGAATGCACTTCTCTTAATGTTTTATAGGAATGTTTTTAAATTTAATCACGACCCGGTTACTGCCCGGTGGCGGGATGAACAGGACTTACGCACAGGTGAATACACGGTTATAAATACAAAATCAAATAGGAGAATGCAGGAGTAGGTCTAACAACGAATAAGAAAATAGGAATGCGGCTAAGATACTATGAACAGCATAGCCAACGCATTAACGTAGCCAAGGTAGACACAAATCCAACATACACCACAGCACTACGAGTTCATATGCCAACTAGCTCCGCTGATCACGAAGAGATTGAGTTAAGGGAAACGAGTATTTAAATGGAATGGGGGACTGGAATTTGAAACCAGAAAAAGAAAGAGAAGGAAAATAGTAGCTGAATATGGACTAGGGGAAAGGAATGAAAGAGGAAGCCACCTGGCAGGATTTTGCACAGAGCATAATTTACTCATCGCTAACACTTCGTTTAACAATCACTAATAAAGCCTGTAAACGTGAAAGAGACTTGGAAACACCGGAATGTTTCAGACTGACATATAATGGTACGACAGAGATTTCGGGAGCAGATTTTAAACTGTAAGACATTTCCAGGGACAAATGTGGCCTCTGGACATAATTTATTGGTTATCTACGGTAGATTAAAACTCAGAAAATAGCAAAAATGTGGGTAATTAAGGAGACAGGACGTGGATAACTTGAAAGAACCAGAGGTTGTTGCGAGGTAACTTCAAGAGAGGAAAGGAATACAGTATAAGACGAATGGGTAACTCTGAGAGACGAAATAGTGAAGGCAGCAGAGGATCAAATGGCTAAGCAGGAATGGCTAGGAGACACATTTAAGGGTATAGAAGTATATATCACTAGCGGAAGATAGATACCGCCTACAGCAAGTTTAAAGAGCCTTTGGAGAAAAGAGAAGCAGATGTACGAATAGCATGAGCTCATGTGAAAAAACTAGTACTAAGCAAATAAGGGAAAGCTGAAAGACGTGAGAAGTATATAATCATACAAGGGAATTGAAGGAAATATTATAGAAAGAGCAGAGGAATAGATGAAGATGACGTGAGACATATGATATTGCGAGAAGAATCTGACGGAGCACTGTAAGACTGAAGCCGAAACAAGGCCCCTGTAATAGACGGCATTTCGTCAGAACTGCACATGTATTTGGAAGAGCCAACCGTGACGGAATTGTCCCATCTTGCGTACAAGATACATGGGACAGTCGAAATACCCTCAGAGTTCAAGAAGAATGTAATAATTCCAATACCAAAGAAAGCAGGTGTGAATATTATTGGTGTGAATATTACCGGACTTCTCTTAGGGGATAGGTTAAGGAAAGGCAAACATACAGTTATAGAATTTGTAGACTTAGAGAAAACTTTTGACAATGTTGACTCGAATACACTCTGAAATTCTGGAGGTGAGATAAAATACAGGCAGCGAAAGGCTATTTACAACTTGTGCAGAAACCAGACGGCAGTTATAAGAGTCGAGACGCACGAAAAAAAGCAATTGTTGATAAGGGAGTGAGACAGGGTTGTAAGCCTATCCAAGATGTTATTCAGTCTGTATATCGAGCAAGC
Source organism: Schistocerca piceifrons (assembly GCF_021461385.2). Classification (NCBI taxonomy): domain Eukaryota; kingdom Metazoa; phylum Arthropoda; class Insecta; order Orthoptera; family Acrididae; genus Schistocerca; species Schistocerca piceifrons. The sequence goes on from NC_060141.1 coordinate 90,004,043, forward strand.
AGTACAGGACACCAAAGAAAAAGTACTTTGAGAAGGCATTAAATTTCAGGGGGAAGAAATAAAAACTCTGAGGTTTTGCCAATGACATTGAAATTCCGTCAGCAACAGGAAACTACTAGGAAGAACAATTCACTGGAACAGAAAGTGTCTTGTGAGGAGAATATAATCTTAAAATTAACGAAACAAAAACAACGGTAAATGGAATGTAGGTAAATTAAAAATAGGTGACGCTGATGGAATTAGTTTAGGAAACGAAACACTAAAAGTAGTAGGTAAGTTTTGCTATTACGGTAATAAAATAACTGATGATGGCCGAAGTAAACAGGATATAAAATATACACTGGCAACAGCAGGAAAAGCGTTTCTGAATAAGAGAAATTTGTCAGCATCGAATATAGATTTAAGTTTAAGGAATCTTTTTTGAAGGCATTTGGAGCGTAGCCTTATAAGGAACTGAAAGGTGGCCCATACGCAGTTCAAACAAGAAGAGAATAGAAGCTTTTGAAATGTGGTGCTACAGAAGAATGCTCAAGATTATGTGGGTAGTTTGTGTAACTAATGAGAAGAACTGGGGAAAAATTACTGTGTGGCACAACGTGACTAAAAGAAGGGATCAGTTGATAGTACACGTTCTGAGGGATGAAGAGATCACCAATTTAGTATTGGAGGGATGTGTGGTGGCTAAAAACTATAGAGCTAGACCAAGAGATAAATACAGTAAACAGGTTCAAAAGGATGTTGCAGCAGTTATTCGGAAATGTACAGGCTTGCACAGGATAGAGTAGCATGGGGAGCTGCTTCAAACCAGTCCTCGGACTGAAAACCACAACAACAACAAGGCCATCAACAACTAACCGCAGATGAAATGAATGTAATACAAACAGTTATATTAACCACACGTTTTACTTGATTTTTTCGGCATCTTCAACGATTTACATGCAAAGATTATTGCATAATTATTGGCTTAATTACATCGATTTGCATCGTTTGGCAGTTATAAGAGTCGGGGGACATGAAAGGGAAGCAGTGGTTGGGAGTGAGACAGGGTTGTAGCCTCTCCCCGATGCTATTCAATATGAATATTGAGCAAGCAGTAAAGGAAACAAAAGAAAAGTTCGGAGTAGGTATTAAAATCCATGGAGAAGAAATAAAAACTTTGAGGTTCGCCGATGACATTGTAATTCTGTCAGAGACAGCAAAGGACTTGGAAGAGCAGTTGAACGGAATGGACAGTGTCTTGAAAGAAGGGTATAATATGAACATCAACAAAAGCAAAACGAGGATAATGGAATGTAGTCGAATTAAGTCAGGTGATGCTGAGGGAATTAGATTAGGAAATGAGACACTTAAAGTAGTAAAGGAGTTTTGCTATTTGTGGAGCAAATAACTGATGATGGTCGAAGTAGAGAGGATATCAAATGTAGATTGGCAATGGCAACGAAAGCGTTTCTGAAGAGGAGAAATTTGTTAATATCGAGTATTGATTTAAGTGTCAGGAAGTCGTTTCCGGAAGTATTTGTGTGGAGTTTAGACATGTATGGAAGTGAAACATGGACGATAAATAGTTTAGACAAGAAGAGAATAGAAGCTTTCGAAATGTGGTGCTACAGAAGAATGCTGAAGATTAGAGGGGTAGATCACATAACTAATGAGGAGGTATTGAATAAAATTGGGGAGAAGAGGAGTCTGTGGCACAACTTGACTAGAAGAAGGGATCGGTTGGTAGGACATGTTCTGAGGCAACAAGGGATACCAATTTAGTACTGGAGGGCAGCGTGGAGGGTAAAAATCGTAGAGGGGCACCAAGAGATGAATACACTAAGCAGATTCAGAAGGATGTAGGCTGCAGTAGGTACTGGGAGATGAAGAAGCTTGTACAGGATAGAATAGCATGGAGAGCTGCATCAAACCAGTCTCAGGACTGAAGACCACAACAATAACAACATCGTTTGGATTCAGAATTGCGGAGTCTCAGAGCAGAACAGAATAAAACGAGCGACGTGGTGCATAGTTAAGACACTGGACTAGTATTTGGAGGGTCAACGGTTCAAATCTCCGTTCGTCAATCCAGATTTAGGTGTTACCGCTTAAGGCGACTGCCAGGATGTCTCCTTTGAATAGGCCATGGTCTGTTTCCTACTCCATCCTTCTCAGGTCCAAGGCTGTGCTACGACTCTAATGTCCTCGTCGTGGAAGAAATGTTAAATCTTAATCTTCATTCTTGTTAGGCTAATTTTATATTGTCATTAGTTATAATTATGTAGAACATACAGATCGAGCACATACTTTAATGACCTGCATAGATGCAGGACAACGAAGAAGAAGGTAACGTGTGACTTCCTAGAGAAGAAGGGATATCCGATGAAATTCAATTTTCACACGCTTCACTATATACTATTAGTCACCATTCCATATTCACACATCTCGACATCTCCGTTACTCTATCTGCATATGATGTAGCACGATACATACAGTTTTGATAAGTAAGCAGACATAGATGTATGTTTATACATTGACAGTGAATTAAATTATTCTTAAAATGGTACTTTAGCAATTTCCCTCTTATATTGGAGGTCACAGAGCTGCTTCATCTATTTGATCCTCAGCCTCTTTCGTCTTACTGACTAGTGTACGATAGCGACGTTTCACAGTAAGTGTCCCTTCGCAAATATGGTATAAAATATGACGAGCCAGTCAGCCGTCTCATAAACCCGGCAGCAACAACATTTTTGTATCTTGGAGTTAAAGCTGTGAATTTAAACCTTGCAAAAGTATTTCAGTTTCGCATCTCTTGTAACGTTATTTGTATGACACCAAAGTTTCAATACGAAGGCTAGCTCAGAAGTTCACTGGTGGTACAAAGGTGGTGTTGAAATCAGCAAACTTTCGATACCGTTATTTTGGTACTTTTTGCGCAACAATTTAAGTAGCCTGTCAACTTGATTTGACAAAACGTTTTGTCATTATTGAAGACTTAACGTCAAATGAGAGTCATTAAACGTTTATAAGGTGTCTGTTATCCAGTTTTCAGCAGTTAAGAAATGTGTGCTTGAATGCAAACGTGCGGCATTTTCATTGAAAATCCCAAAACGGTAAACACAAATGCAAATTCACAATATGGAATTACAAGGCCTGCCATTAAAGAAGTATGTTCTATTTGACATCATACGCTTGTCAGTAGAAACTGTGCAATACGTTCCAGATGAAGATTTAACTATTAGGAAGCTTTGTAGAAAATAGGTACAACGTTTGTTTAATACTGATCAAAAGTAAATGATAAAATTCATTTCTCAGTAAGGTCTGGAGAATTTAAAAAATGGTGAATCGCTTTTGGCAATTCTTTGTTACTATGAATGAAAAGTGGATTTAACTCTTCACACCATAAACGAAACTGCCAATGGGTGGAAGCGATAGCACCCAAAGAGGTGGAATCGATTTCATTTCAACTGACTGAAAAGTTACGGTCTGGGAAATGCAAAACGGATGAATCCTATAAGTGAGCTTGGAAAAGGTAAAAAATATGGTGAATACAACACAAATCTGTCGCACCAACTGGACAAAAATGTACATAAACAGGAAAGGACTGCTACGGAAAAGCCATCTTTCTTCAGGACAACCCATGAAGAAGCTTTCAGAACGTATTCCTTAGACTGCTACTTATTCTCACAGGTTTAGAAATTTGTGTCTGGAAACCGTTTTGAGTACATCTACTCGACAGCAGTATCTGTGCGTCATTTCAGTGAAGGCTACTGGTTGAACTAGAATGTTGCTCCAGCGAGTGGTATCAGTATCAGCACAGACTAATAGGGGACACTGTGCACGTACAACAGACAGCGCAAGTGGCCAGAGTGTTGTTCGGCTCACGGGACACAGTAGCAGAAGTGCCGAAAAATGTGAACTGTTTGGTACGCGAGGAATGATCTCCCAAACACAGATCCTAAAGAACTGCAACACCCGGTTTTCGGGCCGGAATCCTCGTATATTCTTTAGCTCTCTCCCTACACATCTAACTTGTAGAGGCAGTGAACAGCCTTGTCTTCTCTTAGCTTTTTGCATCGTGCGTTATTTTGCTTCCAAGGTAACAGAATTTCTTTACTTCGTCTACTGCGTGGTCGCCAGTTTTTATCTGTAATCTCATTTCCGCTCCTCCTCATTATTTTCGTCTTTGTTTGGTTTACTCTTTGCTGTGTTCCCGGAAGATACGACACACAGTCATACACTGAAGAGCGCCGAGTTGCCTAGCAATCAGGTGCAATGGCCACGGAGACGGCAACTATTCGTCATCGCCGATTTTGTCCTAAATTATGGTATATGCAGGGCTTCGCCAGAAGCGAAAGTTACAGAAGTGAGAGCTTCAGATGGCCAAGCGTTTAGAGAAAATAGTATTTTTGTCGCGGGCCGGATGAGGCATGAGCCATTTATGTTAGCTAGTTTCCAGGCAGCGGTTAACGCAGCGGAAGCAGTACAGAATTGTAATCCACAGGTCGTGGGTCCGAATTTCTATGCAGAAACGTTTTCTTACTTTCCAGTCTTTACCTTACTTGAACTGCAAATAAACAGAAATAATGTTCAGTATGTTATTAATATTTTAATAAAAGGCTTGAAAAGAAAAGGCAAAGGAATATTTGGGCTGAAAATAAATTTCCAGGAAGAGAACTTCGTTATTTAAAATTAGTTACTTTTATTATTCTACAGTTGTGGATTTACACGTACCGGTGTGATATTCATCGCAAAAACAGAGGAAGCAGTATTTTCCTCGCCTTCTTGCTTACGTTATAAACGCCGCATTTTTACAATGACGTGGTTGTTGTTAAGTTTGTATAGAAAAAACAAACTTGGTTTACATTCGTAAAAGGTTTGCTCTCATCGCGCAGCTTGACAGAAAGTCACTCGTAACGCATGGTTCAAATGGCTCTAAGCACTATGGGACTTAACATCTGAGGTCATCAGTCCCCTAGACTTAGAACTACTTAAACCTAACTAACCTAAGGACATGACACACATCCATGCCCGAGGCAGGATTCGAACCTGCGACCGTGGCAGCAGCGCGGTCCCGGACTAAAGCGCCCAGAACCGCTGGCCACAGCGGCTGGTTGTGTACTGTCAATAAATTATTGTAGACTGTTGCTAATCTGTGTTGCCATCATTTCGATACAGTCGTTGCCTAACCCTACTTGTCGCTTTGACGAGCGTATAGAGTTGCTGCGTGCTAGGAAACCACCTCTACCGACTGTTTTCGGCGGTAGGGTCTCCACTCCTTGTCATATATTTATATTTTAAAACAAGATCATTTGGTGAATATAACACTCTCAATCCGTATTCCACGATCATTAGACTGTTCATTCCTTTCAACAGATCCTTGTAATCTTACCTCACTTCCACCGAGGATAGTGATATCATCATCAAATCCTATCATCGACAACGTTTGATCCTGAATTTTAATCCTACTCCTGAACATTTGTGTTATTGGCGTCATTGCTTCTTCGATCTACGGGTTGAACAGTGGTATGGGAAACGCGTATCGCTGTCTTACACCTAATTTAATCCGAGCGCTTCTCTCTCAGTCTTCCATTCTTATTGTTCCCTCCAGATTCTTTTCTTTCCATTAAATCTGTTATTCTGATAATCTCAAACCTCTTGTACCATTTTACGTTGTCGAGCACTTCACGTCGATAAGTCCTATGAAAGATTCGTTTCTCTTAAGGCTTGCCTGCACTGCCGAGCACAACGCCAGAACTGTCTCTCTGATGCCTTTACCAGTCATAAAGCGAAACTCGTCATCATCTAAAATAACCCCAGTTTTCTTTTCCTTTCTTCTGTATATTAATCGTATCAGTAACTTTGATGCAGAGCTGTTGGACGGTAGTTCTCATTAAATGTGTTTGGAATTTTCGGGACTGTATGGATGATATTCTTCCGAAATTACGATGATACGTCTCCAATGTCATAGATTTTATACACTAACTTGAATAATCGTCTACCTGTTACTTTTCCCAACGATTTTAGAAATTCGGAAGAAATATTGTCTAATTCATCTCACTTGCTTTACCACAAACCTTCCAAAGCTATGCCACTTTTTGTCCTAATACAATCGCATATGAAGCAAAATAATAATGACGACTGTATACCTTGGTACGTGCCCTTGATCTGTCTAACATTATGTCTGATACGCGAGGTGAATGGAGGAGGGGGAATACATGTTGACAACCTTCGTCGAATAATGAGTCTCCGAACTGGCGGAACAGGGCAGATTACTAGTATCCGTCAGATTAGCCTCCTGTATTTGGACCCCTTTGTAGCTGCACTGCTCCTTCTCAGAGCTCTCCTAACAATTATTAAATTTTCCATTCGCTTCCCTTACTACTGGTTTTACGTGTTAGTTCCATTTCGTGTTGTAGTATCATTCCTAGACAATGACCAATTTGAAGGCCTCTAGAAGTTTACCACTTATGTTACGACTCGATACAACCATTTTTTGGAAGCATTAACGCATTCGTCTCCTTCAACGACAGATGTCTTCCACTTCAAGAATGAAAGGAGATAATGATTTAACGTCACGTCGGCAACGAGATCATTAGAGACGGAGCTGAGCCTCTGACGGAAAAAGGACGTAGAAGAAAACTACCGGTATCCCTTACAAAGAATACGTCTTGGAATTCAGGTTCACCGATTTATGAGCTTTAAGGGAAACGTAAACTTTGATTAGCGGCAGGGATTTAAGCTCCATTCCAACAGAATGCGGGACAAATCCGTTAACCAATCGTATCACGTCAGTCGGCTGTTCAGTACAGCAAAAAAAAAACAAATTTGTATGCATTCTTTCGTAATCGTCAAACGCGGTACTTTTCTATAGAGGTCATCATCATCATCAGCGAGTACCTTAGACTGCTGCTCACCCTGTTGTCAATTTTTTGTGTGTACGGAGAACATTAGCGGTCCTGTTACCCTTCCTCGTGGCACGCCCAATGTTACTTTCGTTTCCGTTATACAGTCACTGTCCAATATAACGTACTGAATTCGTCAGTCACAGATTCTTCTAGGCAGTCTCATATTTGTCAGAATACTCTGCACGATCATATGTTTGTCGTCAGTAGACAATGAATTAGTTTGGAAGTTCAGAAAGAGGGTATCTACTTGTTCATATGGAGTTACTATTTGCAACATATCATGTGTGAAGAGAGTAAGCTGTATTTCACCATTAGCAGCTTCTTTCTTTTTTTTTCAGAACAGAGGAAAGCTCTTAGTCACACGAAACGTAGAAAAGCTGCAAGTGCAGATGGTCTCTATCCTGTATTCTTGGCGTACGGTGGACCTACAACGCGAATACGGCTAGTTCGCCTTTGTAATAAAATTCTTCGCACAGAAACATTACCAGCAGAACTATAATTATTGCTGTCAAAAAGGCAGGGAAAGAAGGAACAGCTGCAGAACACTTTCGTCCAATAATTCTACTCTGCTGCGCTTACAAACTCTTGGAGAGAATGATCTTAAACCAAGTACAGGATCGAATCAACTCTATGGTACCATCTGAACAAGCTACTTTTAGACGTCGTAGAGGCTACTGTGAGCAAGTGATCGCCTTGACTACTCACATAGAAATTGACTACCAGAAGACACTCAGACTTAGGTAGTTTCAGTCGACCTGTCAGCGGCCAATGGTACGAGGTGGCGCGAGGGTCTAATATTTTAGTTTCTGAAAACAATGCCTCGTAAAACTCTAGGTAATCTCTTAAGCAACATATTGAGCAGTCAGCTGTTTAAAGTACACCAAGGTGAGAAGAACAGCAGACGGCACACCCTATACAATGGTTTGCCTCAAGGTTCCGTTCTTTTTCCAGTATTATTCAATCTGCCGAACTTGACGTGCTGGAAATTTCAATGTAGAGGAGACCTTGCAATTTCATATCAGACTGAAGACCTTTCTGAATGACAACTACACTTAACAATACAGCCTCACTAAACTCTAAGAATCTGTAACCACATGGCAACTTAAATCTAATGTTACTAAAACAGAAATATGTCTTTTCCACATCTGTAATTGTCTATCATCAGCAAAGATCAGCCCACGGTTTGGTCCTCTAGGCATAGTGAAGTACAACGATAGGCCAAAATACCTTGATGTCACATTAGACAGAAAGCTAACGTATTATATACACCTTTCCAATACATTTAAGAAGCTACGAACATGAATGAACCTGATGAGGAAGCTGGCAGGCTGTGCATGGGGAGCAAATACAAGAAGCTACGAACATGAATGAACCTGATGAGGAAGCTGGCAGGATGTGCATGGGGAGCAAATACGTCGGTTCTCCGTAGAGCATCCCTTGTATTGGTATACGCTATAGCAGTGTGTTGCGCACCACACTGGCTCCGCAGCGCTGTTGTGGAGCAGCTATAAAAACCATTAGTGGTTCAGATCCACACCCTCATGTTGGCTGCGAATAGTATCGGACATCTGTCCGGCTTCGTTGAAACGCGGTTCTTTACAACCATTGCTAAAAAGTTTGTAAAAATTAATCAGTCTCTCTCCATGAAGATTAGCCCTTGCCGCCTGGAAAATGCCTCAGATCCAGAAGACCAGCGTATGAAGGAGTGCAGATGCTCTCCACTGCCTTCAGCAGCGAAGCTGTTTGGGGGAGTGAGTGGCAAGGCACGGCAACCCCGAAACACGAACGTATTGATAACACAGCTGTTGACATTCCAGCTTTCCATCAACCTAGGTAAGTGAGGGTACAGCTTAACAGATACTGGGCTTTCATCAACTTAGGGAGAGGTGGGTGCAGCTTAACAGATACCAGAGTGGAGATGATCTGTGTAAACATAACATCCACAAGTGGGGCTTTTAAATTGACAGTGTGTGTGACTGTCGTGATATTCGGAGAATTAGCCACTTTATAAATGAGTGACGTAACAGACGTTTCCCCGGTTGTATTGACAGTCTACATTAAGCATGCGACGAGTCATTCCACTGTATAAGTCTTCCCACTTTGTATGTAGTCTGGGTCGTTTAATGTTTATATAGTGAGTATTTTTTGTTTAAATGTATACTGAATCCGTTGGTATAACTGATGCATACGATACAAAAACAGTTTCTTTTCTGTACATGTGCTCATACTTCGTGAAAAGCTTCTTTTCATTACTGTTCTTGAGAAAGAAAGGCAGTGATGATAAAGTAGTGAAGAATATTTGAGCTAGCAGTACAGTTTCCATTATGCTGTGTCACGGTAGTAAGAAATTAAAAATTGAGAAGGAATTATTCAAGGACATTCCATATCCCCAAAACTATTTGTAGTGTTGGCAGAAGAGCCAACACTGTGTTTCTAGAGGAGGCCGAAATGCACGCATTTAATTACACGCTGACTGGCGTGAGGTCTGGAACAGGACAATATCTTGAGAATTGCAAATAAAGTACGTAGATGATGTGATACTTAACTTTAATCCACAATTGTAGAACATCTCTCTTGATGATACATGCTTCACATAATAAATATCAATTGAATACGGCGCCTTGCTAGGTCGTAGCAAATGTAGCTGAAGGCTATGCTAACTATCGTCTCGGCAAATGAGAGCGTATTGGTCAGTGTAGCGTCGCTAGCAAAGTCGGCTGTACAACTGGGGCGAGTGCTAGTACGTCTCTCTAGACCTGCCGTGTGGTGGCGCTCGATCTGCTATCACTGACAGTGGCGACACACGGGTCCGACGTATACTACCGGACCGCGGCCGATTTAAAGGCTACCACCTAGCAAGTGTGGTGTCTGGCGGTGACACCACACTATTCACAGGTGTCCTGCATAAAGATTACATATCCTTCAACTAAGAAAATGAGAAAGTAGTTTGTTTTAATGGAACACATGTAAACGACTTTCATTTTGCATGTGACACTGTAGCGTTGGCTTCTTACTGCAGATAAAATTCAACACCGAATGGAAATTAGGTACGGAACTCAATTACAACTAGACACAAATAATAAATAATTCAGTCACCACAAAGAGAAAAGTGCAAATTAATAATAGAGTTACTGAACTAGCCGAATTTTTATATTTTGAGAAGCTGAATACGATGACTGCATGAGCAGCAAAATAATAACAATAATAAGAGGAAGAAGAAGAAGATTTAAACTGGGCTAGAGTGCTTTCGGTAAACTAAATATTTTTCGTAACTAAGCTTTCAGTATGTTTGAACGAAAAGATCACAATCATTGTGAATTATCGGTTTTGACTTATCGCAGTGATGTATAATCCTTTACTGCGAAAGCAATCGAAACTGTGAGGGTAGTCAAGGGAGCCGTCTCGAAATTATGCTTCCATAGGAAAATTTACACAACGTAGTGACATTTTCAAGAGCTGAAACGTTTCAGAAGATCTTGTAGAACAAGACTTCCAGTTAAGGACCTAATTAATCAGAATATTCTGTTTCATTTATTGATTTACCTTTATGCATTATTTCTAATGGTACGGTCAAGCCTTGTGCACTACAAGATTTCATGTTTTGTATTTAGGCCTAGGCCGACTGGGTACCTGCCTCTGGCGGCGGATTTTAAAGGTTAACGGATGTTAAGAGGTGACTTCTTTTTCTTTTTTTATTTTATTCACAACTCTTGAAAAGAGAATGGGATCCTAACTTACAATAAGATGGAACTGAATAACATTGACAACAATCAGTTCCAGTTTCATGAACTGTCTGCTCAAACACAGGACAGGTTTTGTTTTCAAAATGGCGTTATGGTTTGACAACGTGACCATTATTCACTCTCTTCAGTGTCATGCCGTCTCGTATGGTAGACGTTAATAACGCAAACTGCGTTGCTCGCAGTTAAGCTTTGTGGTAGGAGACGCTGCTAACGCTGTCACAGGGGCAGCCGGCGTCGACATCATCAATGCTCATTCAAACTTCATATTCTAAGAAAATACTGCCAGTCATTCTAACAGCCGGCCGCTTGTCTGCCAGCCCAATTTAATTTGAAACTGCAAAGAGTGCAGCTGATTAGTGTTTAGAATGTGATTTACATTTTAGTATTAATTAATATGAGTGACAGTCGGAGAAGAGTACATTGTTATCGGTACCGGAAACTCGCGAAAGATAGGCAATTAAAAAAAAGAGGAAACTGTAAGAGTGCAAAAATCCATGTATTGTTTAAAAATCTAACACAGCCAACTAGTTCCAAATCGAGCTCGAGTCTAGAAACATCAGAAAGAATAATGTGGCGAAAAGTATTGAAAATAGTGCATCGTGTGGTTTATCTGAGTACGGTATTTCCGATATTAGAAATCTTTCCAGTTGACCCAAATGACGCATGTAAAGCGAATGCTGGTGATGATTCAGTGTCCGACGATCCTGCGAACTGGGTAATAAATGAATTCGTTCTGGTCATATCACTAAACAAGATTGTATGGCACATAATATTGACTGTGATTAAGTAACTCGTACAGGCAATATACTGATTTCCCGAGGTACGTAAACAAAGGTTTATTTTTCAGAATCATGAGCAACAGAGAGAAACAACAAAGACTATGTTTAACATATTCCGAAAGCAAGAGCAGAGTATTTTGGGTCCCACGTTTACTGTTTAATGGAACATCACAGTTTGCAAAATCCAGTAAGGGATTTAGTGAAAAACGGTGAGTCCTGAAAATTCTGCTCAATATAGAAAATGTGTGTTAACTTAAAAAGCTACAGTGCGAATCGTGGGGAGAATACATAAGAAACTGATATCTCAACTTAGCGACAGAAGTAAAATATTGGAGGGAGGTGTTAAAACGAGTTGCTGCGGTGGTCAAAAACTTTTCCTTGTAAGGTCATCTTTCAGGGGTCACAACTATGGGTCGGGTCAACGCACTGGAGACAGTTTGAGATGGCACTACAGCTAATAGCAGAATTCGATGCTTCTCTAGCTGTACGTATAGAACTTTATGGAAACAATTGGAAAGGGAACACATTATATCTTTCTTTTCAAACGGGTGAAGAGTTTATATCGCTTCTGGCATTAAGGGTGGGGAAGTACAGGGCTATTACAAATGATTGAAGCGATTTCATAAATTCACTGTAGCTCCATTCATTGACGTATGGTCACGACACACTACAGATATGTAGAAAAACTCACAAAGTTTTGTTCGGCTGAAGCCGCACTTCAGGTTTCTGCCGCCAGAGAGCTCGAGAGCGCAGTGAGACAAAATGGCGACAGGAGCCGAGAAAGCGTATGTCGTGCTTGAAATGCACTCACATCAGTCAGTCATAACAGTGCAACGACACTTCAGGACGAAGTTCAACAAAGATCCACCAACTGCTAACTCCATTCGGCGATGGTATGCGCAGTTTAAAGCTTCTGGATGCCTCTGTAAGGGGAGCGAAGAAACGGTTGAATGCGTGCGGGCAAGTTTCACGCGTAGCTCGCGGAAGTCGACGAATAAAGCAAGCAGGGAGCTAAACGTACCACAGGATGGTGCTCCACCGCACTTCCATCATGATGTTCGGCATTTCTTAAACAGGAGATTGGAAAACCGATGGATCGGTCGTGGTGGAGATCATGATCAGCAATTCACGTCATGGCCTCCACGCTCTCTCGACTTAACCCCATGCAATTTCTTTCTGTGGGGTTATGTGAAAGATTCAGTGTTTAAACCTCCTCTACCAAGAAACGTGCCAGAACTGCGAGCTCGCATCAACGATGCTTTCGAACTCATTGATGGGGACATGCTGCGCCGAGTGTGGGAGGAACTTGATTATCGGCTTGATATCTGCCGAATCACTAAAGGGGCACATGTGGAACATTTGTGAATGCCTAAAAAAACGTTTTGAGTTTTTGTATGTGTGTGCAAAGCATTGTGAAAATATCTCAAATAATAAAGTTATTGTAGAGCTGTGAAACCGCTTCAATCATTTGTAATAACCCTGTACATTGCAGATGAAATTGAGGAAACTAAATATTGGTCCCCAACCCCTATATTGCGCACGTTGATCAGTTGTCTTATAAGATATTTCCCAAATGATAGATTTCCTGTTGAAATATTTACAAATCAGAAGAATAAGTTGACTCATTAATTAATGTATTAAGTAAATATGATTTAGACTTTCACTCATGCAGGGGTCAGTCATATGACGATGCAAGCAATATGGTTGGTACTTACTCTGGTCAACAAGCTATAATTAAACAAACCCTCTTGCTGTGTGTATTCCGTGTGCAGCTCACGCCCTTAACTTAGTAGGATAGTATGCGGCAGACTTTTGTCCTCAACAGGCTGCATTTTTCCATTTGTTGCATCAAATTTACACTTTGTTCTCTGCTTCAAAAAAATGGTTCAAATGGCTCTGAGCACTATGGGACTCAACTGCTGAGGTCCTTAGTCCCCTAGAACTTAGAACTAGTTAAACCTAACTAATCTAAGGACATCACACACATCCATGCCCGAGGCAGGATTCGAACCTGCGACCGTAGCGGTCTCGCGGTTCCAGACTGCAGCGCCAGAACCGCGCGGCCACTTCGGCCGGCTTCTCTGCTTCGACGAGCCGTTGGAATACTCTGCAGTCAAAATTAAATAGTTCAGTCTCCGCCAAATGACCTTCAGAAACGCTCTGGTCATGGCGTCATGATGCCGACAGTAGTCTCATTTTTAACTGGGTAGAAATTACTTCAGCTTTGGAAATCTTCACTAAGATTTTATGCGACTGCATTGCTTAGCAGTCTGCAAAATCTGGAAACTACGACAATGACAACTTTTTGGTCAGCGATATTGAAAAGATTTTATGCTACAAATTAATTGTTGCAATGTGTTGATACCGATATAGGAACTGTAATAAAGTTGTACGATTCTTTGTTTGAACACATTCTAGAGAATGTGAAAACGGTGACATCGAAAAGACTAAGATTAATACGCACAAAACACAACAAAAAGGGAAAAAAACAGTTAACTGATAGTGGACGAAACAGCAGTGCTCGATCAAGTACTACATTTGAAGGAAGGGAGGATTTTCAAGTGAATACATGTTTGGTTATTACAGACAGATTGATACGTGAACTGAAGAAAAGAAAAAAAGCCTTGGAAGAGTTTTATAAAAATGTTGAGCTCCTAAGTAATTTTTCTGGATGAGACACCACTGAACTACTGAAATGTGCTAAAATACTGCAGCAGCGTTACAAAGACGACTTGGAAGAATTTTTAACTTCAGAGGAATAATGTTTCTGTTCCGCGGACATAAGGCGATGAAGAAAATAGTAGAACACCGTTCGAGAACCGTCATTGTATCACAGGTTGAGGATGAACTGTATGGGTTTAGAGATAACAGAACAATAACGCGGCCCTTTTTCTTGTTACGATGGTAATGGAAAAACACCGCGAGAAAGGAATATATACTGCATTTGTCTTCCTAGATTTAGTGAAGGCCTACGACAGATTGCCAAGAGACAAATTGTTGGACTTTCTGGTAAGGAGAAATCTACCATAGTCAGACAGTGAAACAAAAAATAATGAATTCAACGCATATGCCTTTTCATATGATTTGGGAAAGAACATTAAAAGAAGTGCAACAGAAGTTAAGTACATGGAATCACTAATTGAAGCAATTTGACCTAAAAGTCAACCAGTCAGCAGACAAGGAATATATATATAGACATGGACCTTAATGGAGAGAAGCTAGGAAGCATTAACCACTTCCATTATCTTGGTAGTTTCTCAGCTCGAGATACCAAGTCGTCCCTGAAGACCGCTACTAGAACTGTTGCAGCTCATTTTTACCATCTGGTTAGGGTACTTCAAATCCCGTCGGGAAACTGGAAAACATTTTATCAGCTATATTTCTTAGCAATAGCTATAAATATTTTTCAAGCCTGTCTTATCAAGAAATAGTAGGTGAATTCGGAATCTGAAATTCCTTGGGTTAGTGATAAAAAAACAAAAAAAGTTAAGATCCAGAATGAAACGATCCATCAAGAAACAGAAGAGAAGTAACCATCATGCGAAGTCATAAAACACCAATATTGCAATTATTTGACTTGTACAGACGCTGAATCAAACAAGAACGGCGAAAAATTGGTTGAAAAGGATGTTGAAAGGAAGAAACTTAGTGGAAACGCTGGTCCACTGAAGTCAAACAAAATCTGATAGGAAGCGGAATGCCACCGTCTTTAGCGAATTTCAGGAAGATCTGCAGAAGACTTTTGGTTGATGCAGCGACTGGCAGTTGATCCTGAACGAAAACAAACGTTACGTATAGTGCATATGTAAGTAATGAAATTCACTATAGATCGGGTACACTATCGGTGACAAACCACTGGAAACAGTAACTGCCGTAAAATACCGAAGAGCAACAATCCGGAGAGATGTAAAGCGAAAAAACCACACAAAAATTGTACGGAAAGCAGAGGCTGTGTTCATAAGAAGAATCTTTAAAAAAGAAATAAGGCCATTCATCACGAAAGAAGTGTGTTACGTAACACTTGCTCGACCGACACTTATGTACTGCTCACCAGTCTGGAACCCTCACCGGTTTGGATTAATAAAAGAAAGAAGATCCGACGAAAAACGGCGCTTTTCACCACGGGGTTATTTAATCGGTGCGAGAGCGTTATGCAGTGGCAGACTCAACAAGAAAGGCTTTGTGCGTCACGGAAAGATTTAATACTGAAGTTCCGAGAAATTACGTTCAGAGAATTGCTTGAGTGCGTGGCGCTTTGCATGCTTCGAGCAGACATTCGCCTGTATGACGGCATATCCGGACACGACCATCGACCAGGTGTAACGCGAAACGTGATTCATCCGACAGGCGACATATTTCCATTGAGCTATGATCCAATCTCGACAAGTGAAGCTTCAGATGTCCATGGTCCGTGGTTAGGCGTAGGCATCCAACAACACCTCCTCCCCTGCTCGTAGTTTCGTCATACTTAACTACTTTCCATAAAAGGTCACGACAGAAGCACGCTGACAGCCGACCAGCGTTTTCGTTTCCAACATGCTCGTTCTCAGGCGCCGAGGCATGACAATCTGCACGTCAGTGGATTTTCTCTTTGCTGCCCATATCGCTAGAATTATTCCTCGTTCGCGTCCGTTCCGCTTCTTTACTTTTCTGACCGCGTGATGTGGCCGCATCTCTGTCAAGTGGGAATCAGTCTCGCAGTAGGCACTGGTCATAATATTCCGGCTCATCAGCGTACGTCTCGTGAAATGACCACAACGAGAAGAAAGCACCCTCCGCAACACAACGAGGCTTGAGAAGTACAAATGAAGTCCTAGATATAGAAGTGGAGATTGAAACAGATTATCTGGACAAAGTGGATCGCATTCTTACAGTATGAGAAGCAGTCAAATAAAAGCCGAACACTTGCCACAACAGGACCACGAAATGGGTTCACTCAAAACTAATCACCACACTCATTAAGAAATTTATTCCCGTTTTGCAGAAAGCGGTCGGCTCCTAACTGATCCGCAACCGCACCTACTCTTGCGCTTCCTCGTCCGACTGAAACCGATGCACACGCATGCGTTTCTTCAGGTCACCAAAAATATGAAAACCACACAGTGAAAGACCCGGCTGTACAAAGGATGCTGCACTACTTCCCAACCAAATTGCTGAATCGTAGCCTTTGCCTATTGGCAGTGCGGGGGTGGGTTTTATCGTGCAACAAGGTGATTCCATCCGACAGAATTCCGGCAGCCCGAGAGCAGATGACAAAGCCAGCAGTGGAGACATCCCGCATCCCCCCGCCCACGAAATCCAAAGCTGGTCACACAAGTTCCGGTAAGGTCACGATGGCCTTCTTCTGCTACTGTAGGGGCCCTTTGTTCGTTGAGTTCCTCGAGCGTGGAACCAAAATGTGCAGCACTATGAAGACACTTTGCAGAAACTACGCCCTCCATAAGTCACAACGCCCAGGAATGCTATCAGATGGGAGACAGTGAGAAGTTAGACCCCACACGTCCCCAGGAAAAAGACAGCAGTACCACAAGTGCCCTCTGCCACACACAGAAAGGTGGCTTGTAGAATATGGATATAGATGCAAAAGTCGAGAGAGACGAAGTCTACCTGGATAGACAGAGAGGGAACGTGGTTTTGGCCGGCCGGAGTGGCCGAGCGGTTCTAGGCGCTACAATCTGGAACCGCGCGACCGCTACGGTCGCAGGTTCGACTCCTGCCTCGGGCATGGATGTGTGTGATGTCCTTAGGTTAGTTAGGTTTAAGTAGTTCTAAGTTCTAGGGTACTGATGACCACTGCAGTTAAGTCCCATAGTGCTCAGAGCTATTTGAACCATTTGAACGTGGTCTTATACTACAACCTGGCAACTAGAAATTGTTAACGGATGAAGAAAGGGTAGAACAGAGCCGCATGCTGCCGCACAGTAAGTGACTCGCCATCTTTACCTGGGTGACGCGTCGTCTTCAGACGGCCGAACGCGCCGGTGAGGGGAAAGGACTGAAGCGCGAGCGGGGCTTTCGCGCAGACGCACCTCCTGGAGAGAAAGCCGCAGATCCCCTCCAGTCTCCAGCCTACTGACCGCAGCCGGTGGACAGCCGGTTGGTGGCGGCGCCAGTAACCAAGCGCTGCCCTGGCTCGTGCAGCTCTCGGAATCGGCTGCCCTGCGACCACGGCTGGTGACCTAGGATTCGCGCATCAGCTGAAGTCTCTCTAGTTCGTCCGTCACGCCAGGACGTGCACGCGCTCCGCCTTGTCCGAGCATCCGTCGGTGGCAGTGGCGGGCCGTGAGACTGCTCCAGGAGCGACAGTGACGTGGCGCGCGCCCGACTTCTGCGCAGGATTTTCTGTCGGCCAGAATTAGGGGAGCGATCTCAACTGCGATGCTACTACTCCAGGAATCCACGGCTTCAGCCTTTGCGGAAATCGTGAAAAAATCATCCAATCTGCAAGTGAAAGTTCCTTTTCTTTAGAACAGTTCCTTTAATGCTGCATAATTTCAGAGTTGCCATCGTTTTTAACGACAGCAAATGATTGTGCGGTCAAGTTTTCACAGGCGTCACCCACTGTTTGTCCGTAAAAACTTAAAATCCTAGTACTACGAGGTGTGCCAGTCAGTAGCGTCAATTTGCGGCCACTATCTATTGTGTGCACTTTGAGATATGTGTATTACCGTTGACTCCCATGTAAGTGTTGGTATGGTGAGGCTATTTAGTAACTGTAAGTTTCATTATGGGCAAAAACAGTAAGTTTTACGTTAACGAACGAGTGCGATAGTTTTCGATTATATAGATAAATACTCGGTGCACCCCTGGTCTGGGGGTAGCGTCTTTGCTTGCTAATCAGAACGTCGTCGGTCCCGGGTTCGAATCCCGCCATTGCTTAAATTTTGATTAAAACTCATGAGTAATGATAGCCAAAGACTTCTGGCATAAGAAACACCGACATCCTGCCAACAGCCTTGTCAAAAACGGCGGAGGAACGGACAGACGTTCAGGGCACTCTCTAGTCCTTGGAAATTACCCCTCAAGGGCAGGTGACATTGGAATCAACAATGATCAACGGCAGGAGGATGCAGGAGTCAATGGAAAGCACTGCATTAAGGACCCATAATGTGTATCCACAGCACATGTGGTCTGTCACTGAAAAAGTGTCATGATGATTTGTCCATTGACAAAAAGATTCCATACTAATGCCCCATTCGGATCTCCGGGAGGGGACTGCCAAGAGGGAGGTAACCATGAGAAAAAGACTGAATAACCAACGAAAGGATAATGTTGTACGAGGCAGGGCGTGGAGTACCGGAATATTGATCGTGGTAAGGCAACTAGAAAAAGCAAACACGGAATAACTTCCGTTGTACTAGAGGGAGCTAAACATATATTGGAATGAGACGAAGAGA
This sequence comes from Schistocerca piceifrons, assembly GCF_021461385.2. NCBI lineage: Eukaryota > Metazoa > Arthropoda > Insecta > Orthoptera > Acrididae > Schistocerca > Schistocerca piceifrons. The sequence goes on from NC_060141.1 coordinate 90,022,849, forward strand.
CTGGCACAGAAGAGAAATTCGCAGTGGGCCGCATCAAACCCGTCAGGAGACTGATGAATTAAAAAAAAAAGTTTTATCATGGTTGACGTGGCGTTGGGGATTGGGGGGTTACGGATTGGGGGGGGAGGAGGGGGTGTCAGAAGGAGAAACAGTCAACAAGTGAGCTTTCTCCAATGTTGCCAATGGGCGCAGATGGAGCCTGTGGAGTGGGCAAAGGCAGAGTGAAGTATTCTACGTCTCCGTCGGCGCCCAACTTATCATACACTATCTGATCAAAAGTATCCGGACACCTATTAATAGACTTTAAACTAGGGCGAGTCCACCCATCGCCTTTATGAAGCCTGTTGCTGACGTTTTCGAAGATGTGTCTGAATGTTTGTGAAGGAATGTTAGCTCATTCTTCTCCAACAGCCGAAACCAGAGAAGGTAGTGACGGACATTCTAACTCATCCCAAAGGCGTGCCGTTTGGTGCAGGCCGGAAGCCAAGGTAAGCCAGTCCATTTCAGGAATGTTATTGTCCACAGACCACTGCCTTGAACTCCTGCTTTGTGACAGGGTGCAGTGTCACGCATATGCAAAGAATCATTGTCCCCCCAACTGTTCTTCTGTACGCAAAACGCAATACTGTAAAATGTGTTCGTATCGTCCCGCATTTAGCATTGTCTTCGGCGCAGTAAGGGGACCGCACCATAACCACGAAAAACATTGCATACTGTAGTACCACCTCCGCTGTAATTCACTGATGACGCTACAAATGATGACAAGTAATGTTCTTCAGCCGTTTGTCAGAATAAACCCTTTCATCGGATTGCGGCGTCGTATAATTCGATACATCACTCCAAACCATTCGTTTACAGTCATCCACAGTCCAGATGCGCTGCTTTTACGCCACCACAAGTTCGCTTAGCACTGACTGCTGAAGTGTGTGACGTAGGAGGAGCTGTATCCCCTTCCTTTCTAATTCCCTACGTGCAGTCACCGTGCTAGATGGACTGCTCGTAGCACTTCTTTCCACTCTTTTCCTGTGATTTTTTACAACCACCCTTCACAATGCTTGATGGTCTCTGTCCGTTTGTACATGATGTCTACCTGGTCTTGAATTAACCTTAGTTGTTCCTTCGCGTTTCCACTTCACAATCACATCACCAACAATCGACAAGGGCAGCTTGAAAAAGGTTGAAATGTCCCTAATGAATTTATTGCGTTCGTTATATCCAATGACTACTCCACCTTCGAAGTAACAGAACTCTTCTGATAGACTCATTCTGCTGTTCCAGTTCCTCTACTGACAATACAGTACTCTCCGTCTTCTTTTATACTGGCAGGTCCGCCTCTCACGGCACCTAATGGTCAATTCCTCATTATATCGGGGTGTCCGGATACTTTTGATCAGATAGCATACACTTGTCTTCTAATTGGTGCATTATTCTAGGAGTAAACACATCCTTTATTACGAAGAGTTGTGATATTATTGTGGTGAAAGACACATCCAGTTCACTTACAGTTTTCTCCGTGTGTGATTTGGCGCTTCCCTATATCATTTTCGGGAATGTCGTACGCCAAATATCTTGTGATGAGGCTATACCGTGTTCTGTGACGCTTTTGACATCTTACCCAGAAAGTGTTTTTTCAGATATTTTGTTTGGCCTTAGCTTTTAGCTATTAGGGCAGTTCACTGGTAAGTTTCTTTTCGCTTCTCTTTTTTATGGCACACTCTAGGAGTGAAGACCACAACAACAACAACAACTCTAGGAGTGGCAGTTTTTATTAAACAATGATATTTTGTGTGTATTAGTCTCCGACTGGTTTGATGTGGACGGCCACAACTTCCTCTCCTGTGTCAACCTCTTTATCTCAGAGCAGCACTTGCACCCAACGTTCTCAATCAATTGTTGAATATATTTCCCTACGGTTTTTATCACTATAGTTCCATCGATAACCGTGGAAGTTATTCGCTGATGTTTTAACACATCTTTTGTCGTCCAGTCTCGTCGTCTTATCCGTGTTTTCCTCTTACATCTTCCCATGCCGACTCTGCGGAGAACCTCATTTCTATAGCCTACGAGCTACAACATAAAACACAATGTCCTTTCCGCTGGAATCCATCTTGTCTTTGCGTTAACTACCACATCCGAATGCAGAAGTGCAGAGGTGATCCGTGGAGTTCTTGTTTGAAACTTCAGGACACTATTTGCCGTTATTTGGTAAGAACTCACACAGCTGAAGAATACAGAAGAGCAGGTCGTATGGGAAGTTCGTGAGAATCCCTTTTAACGAACAATATGTATTAACTGATTAGACAACCGTCGCCTGCTTATCGACAACATAAGATTTCACGTTTGCTTAAGTCTGTCAGTCTTAACTAAGTGACCAGCAGGTCGCATACATTTACACCCAGAAGCCACTCTTCCAACTTCGTTTCTTCGAGCAATTCTGCTGATGATGTTTTATCGCTGCGATTTCAGAGTCTACTACTGTTTCACTGTTCTCTTTATTAACTTCCGCTACTTTTTGACCTATCGGTCTGAGTAGCTGACACGTGTACAGTACTTCCTCCTTCTCTTGTCTTCTTACAAACGTTTCTTAAAATAATCTTCTTGCAGCTACATCTCTAAACAGTTTTCAGTTCCATTTTACCCGCTGATTTCCATGAATTATAAACAAATCACAAAAACAACAATAAAATCATAAAGACAGTTCCACGTAGTTCAATTTTGGGTCCACTTCTATTTCTTACATATGTGAATGGCCTACCACTTAACACTGAACAAGCAGAATTGGTACTTTTTGCAGACGATATTAGTGTTATAGTAAATCCCATTAGAGAGAATGCAACAGATAACACTACATCCAGTCCTGTACAGCAAATTCCCCTGAGACTTGTCGCCTTGAGAACTACTTCGTAACAAGAATCGCACTGAATTCTTACTTATCTCATGGTGACCATCATTAACGACTGCGCAGTGGCACTCAAACTGGAGGCAGTTGGTTCAGACCCGGGTGGTGGAAGAAATTTTTGTGATAATAATCACAATTGTGTGATTCCACAGGTAATCATACAGATTTAATTATCACCCCGAAAATACAAAGTTACGTAATTTATTTTTTATTTTGTTCATATATGGGCCCAGAGCCCCCAAGAATTTTCTGAAAGAAAACATTACACGTAGTAGGCTCTATAGTTATCCTTTATTCGTTGTGCGACTGGCCAATTTCGGCTACAAATCATTTTCCAGCACCTACAGAAATATGTGAGCAATGACGTGTATTTCATTACAATATATACACTGTGGAATATCATTAACCATAAATGTAGTTGTGTTTACATTCTACAAAGGTGGTCTTTCTTACTTATGAAAAAAGCATTCCATATGTCCATCAATAAATGGAATAATACACTGACGCTCCAAAGAAATTGGTTCAAATGGTTCAAATGGCTCTGAGCACTATGGGACTTGACTTCTGAGGTCATCAGTCCCCTAGAACTTACAGCTACTTAAACCTAAGGACATCACACACATCCATGCCCGAGGCAGGATTCGAAACTGCGACCGTAGCGCTCGCGCGGTTCCAGACTGATGCGCCTAGAACCGCTCGGCCACTCCGGCCGACTAAAGATATGGGTATAGGAATGTGTATTCAAATACAGAGATACGTAAACAGGCAGAATACGGTGCTACGGTCGGCAACGCCTGTGTAATACAAGTGTCTGGCGCAGTTGTTAGATCGGTTACTGCTCCTACGATGGCAGGTTATCAAGATTTGAGTTTGAACGTGATATTATAGTCGGCATACGAACTATGGGACACAGCTTTTACGAGGTAGCGATGAAGTGGGCATTTCGCCTTAAAGACCATTACACGAGTGTACCGTGAATATCAGGAATCCGATAAAACATCAAATCTCCGACATCAATGCGGCCGTACAAAAGATCCAGCAAGAACGGGGCCAACGACGACTGAAGAGAATCGTTCAACGTGACAGATTGCAGCTCTTCCACAAATTACTGCAAATTTCAATGCCGGACCATCAACAACCGTCAGTGTGCGACCCATTCAACAAAACATCATTAATATGAGCTCTCGGAGCCAAAAGCCTACTCGTGTACCCATGATGACTGCACGACACAAAACTTTGCGCTTCGCCTGGGCCCGTCAACACCGACATTGGACTGTTGACGACTGGAAGCATGTTGCCTGGTCGGACGAGTGTCATTTAAAATGGCATCGAGCGAATGAACGTGTACGGGCATGGAGAAGACCTCATGAATCCATGGACCCTGCATGTCAGCAGGGGACTTTTCAAGTTGGTGGAGGCTCTGTAATAGTGTGGCACGTGTGCAGTTGTAGTGATATGGGACCCCTGACAGGTCTATCTAGATACGACTCTGACAGGTGACATGTACGTAAGCATCCTGACTGATCGCCATTGTGCTTTCCGACGGACTTGGGCAATTCCAGCAGGACAATGCGACACCCCACACGTCCAGAATTGCTACAGAGCGGCTCCAGGAACACACTTCTGAGTTTAAACACTTCCGCTCGGCACATAACCCCTCCGACACGAACATTATCGAGTATATCTGGGATGCGTTGCATCGTGCTGTTCTGAAGAGATCTCTACCTCCTCGTACTCTTACAAATTTGTGGACAGCCCTGCAGGATTCATGATGTCAGTTCCCTCCAGCACAATCTCAGACATTAGTCGAATATATGCCACGTCGTGCTGCAGCACTTCTGCATGCTCGCGGGGGCCCTACGCGATATTAGGCAGGTGTATCAATTTCTTTGGATCTTCAGTGTACATCTGCATTCTAGTCTGAGATCGAAAATATCGCAATAGGAGCTAATAACAACTTCATCACATGTGTAAACCACAAGACCTCCACATTCACACTGTGGCAGAAATCAGCTGTTCTAATTTATGGCAAAAAATATACTCAAAGATAAGGTAGATGACTGTACCTCTGTGTACATTACATGCTTTGTTGGCGTGCCAGTAAGTGTAATTAAATCTTACGTCTAAAACCGATTTTATGAAACATTTGTTACAACGTCAAATAAATTGATGAACCATGTGTTACAATGTCAAGATGGTATGCATAAAATATACGTATTTAAAAATACTGAAGGTAGTAATCCAAGTATACATTTTAAATGATAAGCATTACTAACAGTTGTAAAAATGACACGGCATGGCCATAAAATAATGTACATAATCTTAGCTTTTTAAGGATCATAAAGATCGGAGAGGGGTGGACATTGTCATACTCTTTATCTACAGTGCAATACATGTACCCATGGTATAGAAATACATCAGCTCAATAAAACAGTAAATGAATACAATGTCTGCTTTACACTTACACATATTCCTTTTATTTCTCGGTGCAGTGTAACTGTAAGAAGAGCCTATAATTCCTATAATTGAACTGAAGCAATGTACGTGTCTTTATTTACGAAGAAAGTGAGAGACGTAACTGGTGAAGAAAATTTAGGTACGAATGACACGTGAACATATCATACATTCATTCATAAGATATGGGAATGTAAAGCATTATACATTACATAATATTTACAAAGTGTGTTTTTGGAGTGTAGCCATGTATGGAAGTGAAACGTGGACGATAAATAGTTTAGACAAGAAGAGAATAGAAGCTTTCGAAATGTGGTGCTACAGAAGAATGCTGAAGATTAGATGGGTAGATCACATAACTAATGAGGAGGTATTGAATAGAATTGGGGAGAAGAGGAATTTGTGGCACAACTTGACTAGAAGAAGGGATCGGTTTGTAGGACATGTTCTGAGACATCGAGGGATCACCAATTTAGTATTGGAGGGCAGCGTGGAGGGTAAAAATCGTAGAGGGAGACCAAGAGATGAATACACTAAGCAGATTCAGAAGGATTTAGGCTGCAGTAGGTACTGGGAGATGAAGAGGCTTGCACAGGATAGAGTAGCGTGGAGAGCTGCATCAAACCAGTCTCAGGACTGAAGACCACAACAACAACATGTTTTTTTTTTCTAATCACCGGTATACAATTCTCAGCGGTCTACACTATTCTAAATATTGTTGTTCCACATCGATGCATGAAACATATCCATTGTATCAAAGAACTACGATGTACGCGTTAAAAACTGAGTGGTCTGTCATAAAGGATTAATGAAATCATAGGTAAATGTATGAAACAATTTCTGTGGCCAGTTTAGTATACCACGGCGTTTGACATGTAGCTAAATTATAAATCATAGCAACGGATATAAAACGTAACCGTGATTAAGTCACCAATAAATCAGGTACCACGTAAGTGCAGCGTTACTGATAATAAAACCGAAATAAGCAGCGGACATGACATGGAGATGCTACCTTTATGGACGTAAAATAAATCTATGCTTTTCAGACGGGTCGTGAGTAGTGCTTGGGTAGCTCAGTTGGTATAGCACTTGCCCGCGAAAGGCAGAGGTCCCGAGTTCGAGACTCGGCACGGCACACGGTTTTAATCTGCCAGGAAGTTTCAAATTTCGAATCTATCCTTACTAGTAAAACAAAGTTATGGTTCAATACATTATACACAAGCTGTAAACCCCCGTCTGCGTGTAATCCTACAACAGCCTACTACGAACAATGCTTCCTTTCACAACATTTATTTTTGTTGGTCTCCAGATACATGATTATCTACTGTCCGAGTACACGCTATAGGAGCCGAAACAAAATGACGCAACCCATTAAGACAGTGGAATGTCGAACAGCAACTAGTTTTCTGCACTTGAAGGTGAACAACGGTGCATCGACATGCGCTGAATTGGTGGAATTGTATAGGAACAATGCGTCACCATATGACATACTGGTTAGGTGGCGCAAACTCTCCCAGTATAGTCAAACAAGACTAAATGACGAAGACCAAAGTGACGGATCAGGCTATCTCTCTGTGAAGAACCGGGAATCGCAGGAGAAATAGAGGCTCACAGACGAGACGATAGTGAGAAAGTTATTTTAAATTGCGGGCAGCTGCTGCTAAATTTCCATAATTTGAACAAAATCGGTGATTTTATTAGTAAAATTAATAAAAACGTATTGCAGAAGTTCAATGCGAAGCGTAATACTGCTCATGCCTCACTGACTTCCGGAGCTTTGAGCCTCCTTGCCCCCGCAATTAGAAGATCATTTGCTGACAATAAATTCCATAGAATACCATTCTACGGTGATATTTCCAGCAGAGTCGGCAAATGTTTGACTGCGAAAGGTATAACTCTAGCTTTTACATCTCAAAGAATAATGACCAAAAATTCAGGAACAGGGAGACCGCAACACGAGATAAATTTAAGTTATAATGGATATACAGTGTCACTTGCGATAACTGTAATGCTAACTATATTGGTCAGGTTGGAAGAAACTTCGGTACCCGCTTTAGACAGCACGTCAACGACTCCAGCTCAACGTCAGCTCTAAGCGCGCATTTGCGCGAAACTGGTCACCTTATCACCCACATCCGAAAGAATATGCGGATACCACATTTCGAAAGCAAATTTTAGAAGATGTCGAGATTTATCGTGTTCTAAAAAAGATTCTCTGATTCTATATTGATTGCGAAGATTCTATATTGATTGCGAAGACAGATCTGCGACGCGAGGGTCTTTTGGCAACTTTTGACCGTCTATACCGATAAGCATTGCTCCCATTGCCCACTATTTTATTAGCACAGCGTTTAGCATCCCAACCCCTTGCGTTTGTCCACCAATATGGTATTGTGGTTGCGAGGGGGGAATTGGTACTACCACTCGGGCTTCATTAATATTTTCTTTTTAACTATCTACTTTTAGTGTTTTTATAAATTGTATTTGTCGAAGAGGAAATTTATAATATCACTCATGTTTCATTAATATGTTGCATTTTAATTGTCCAGTCGCCGAAGTGGAGTCAAATCGAAAGACTTGCACCCGGCGAACGGTCTACCCGGCGTGAGGCCCTAGTCACACGACATTTATATTTTTACTTTCATTATTTTTATAAATGGGACTCAATCTTCTTACATATTTTTAAAGCAGTTTAACACATACAGACAGGGAAAGCATCAAGATTAACTGTCAAGTAAAAGACAGCACCTCGGGCAGTGAAAGGGATGATATGAAACCAAAGTGTTTTCCGCAGACAACATATACGGATGGTGGGATTAATCTTGCGCCGCATATGGCAGAAAGTGTTACGATCGAATATGGGAATATTTTGTGCAGTTGGTGCTCCATAGTTTCGAAATACTCGGACAAAAAGGACATGACCGCCAAGAAGCTGCAGTGTGACTTTATTTACTTGCACCCAGTTTCGATAATACTATCATCTTCTGCTGGTACGATATCGAAAACAATAATGAATAAGTAAAAGTCATAATGTAGATTCTAGGCGCTGATGTTTTTTTGTCAGCGATCATGGAATGGTAATGTAGATTAATACAGAGTGATCAAAAATTCAGTACTCAAACTAACAGGGATGATACAGGAGACAAAAACAAATACATTTCGTAAGACAATCATGTGTTGGAAACATATTGTGCATGTACCGAGTATGCGCAGGTAATACACGAATGGAGCAGGTACAAGTCATTGTGCTTAACGTTGTTACACCAAATGTTCGTTTGAGATAGGTATCGCATTTTATGGACTATAAGACACAACGGACTATAAGACGCATCTTAATTTTTTTAAAGTAACATTAACACCATTTTTATTATTAGACTACAAAGCCAGACTAAAAAAAAATAGTCTCAGTTTATGAAACCGAACTGATCTTTAAAATCACTGAAATTTGTCATTTGAACTTACTTCTTCTTCTGCTTCTTCTCCTTCTTCTTCTTCGTTGTCACTGTTGTCCTCTTTGTGGTATCGATAGCTACGATGCCACAGTGTAGGCACAAGTTCTTAGGTTGGCACTACGACACCGACACCGACGACAGCGCCCTCTAGCCGGCGCTGTGCAGCTCTATGAGCGCCGCTCCAGATACAGCCCAGTTGATCAAGAGCAGACGACCAAGCAACTTAGCTTCTGCTTCTTAGGGGACTTGCCATGACAGACTTTGCCTTTGTTACTTCAATGTCCAACTACTAGTAACAGCTTGGAAACATGAACGGCTTCGCACCTACGCGCTCATCTGTACGCAAAGTTAAGTAACACTATTATTTGTATATGTTCATACACCAGTAAAATAGCTTTAACTTATACGCAGTACCGAAGTACTTCACCTTTTCCTGCTCCTACTCGCGTCCTTCACTCTTGGCCTATTTTGCAGAAGCGGTTCACAGGAGCAGATCCACGCGCCGCCTATCCAGGAGGGATACAAAACTCTTCAAATATAAGATGGTCTTCACTGCCATCGAAAGCGTTACTAATGCCGCACTTCTTCAAAGATTTAACAATAATGTCTTCTCTCACTCTAGAACACGACTGTTTTACCCACAGACATACTTGTTTGACTGTAGGTCGTTTTAAAGCCCCTTTCCGCGTGAATTCATGTTGGGTTCCATCCATTACCATTTTTTCCATTCCCCTTTCATACACACTTTAAATGATTTATTTATCGAGACATCAAGAGGTTGCAATTATGAATAAATCCTCCAGGAATAACTGCAAGCTCTGTATTTCCCTGTCTCAATTTCTCTTTCACAAAATTTTTCAAATGGCTATTAAACTGATCTAGCACAAGAAGAGAAATCTTCTTTAATAAAGCATCTTTCCGTCTCTCCCACCCTCTGTTAACCCATAATTTCATACCAGCCTTGTCCATCCAACCCATTTCATGTACGTGAACAACACTTGGCGGTATTTCAGAAGGTTTCGGCATTGTTTTGCGCTTGAAAATGACCACTGGATTACGTTTAGTACCGTCTTCTCAACATGAAAGGACAACAGTGTAGTGCATTTTTTCATGGCCACTTTTTTTATAGTTACAGTTTTAGCACCTTTCATTGCAACATTTCTGTTACTCAGCACATCAAATTTCAGGAGAATTTTGTCCATATTCGCTGTTTGACTTAATTACACACTGGTTTTCTTTCGATGTTAAATAATAAAGCGATGGAAAGATAATATTTTCTCTTCATACTCTTGTGGCATATCTGTAATATTTGGGGTTTGGTCCGCATGGTAAGTACATAAAGCTTCATAAACCTGTAGCAGCAACCAACTGTAGATCCAGCCAACTCCACCCCTGAAGTCTGTTAAGCTCCACAGTAGCGCTAGCTTATGAGCGTGTACTCGAAGCATTTTTGTATTAATTCCAATGCCATTTTGATGGTGGGATTCAATCCATTTCGATACGTCATCTTGTAATTTTGGCCATTTTGCATTCAGTCTTCTATCTGTACAATTAGTCTTCCTCATTTTTTTCAGTTCTTCTTTACTAGCCCACCAATCCGAATTGTTTTTTCTGTTGGTGGAGGGCAAAAATGCCACTCAGATGCTCTGTCTCCATGTTCTCCTGCATATGCTATTACTTTCGATTTATAGTCCGCATCATATGAATACCTTTTCTTTTTTCCACTCCGAAACCAGCTACTAACGAAGGTACTGTTACCGATAACACAAATCATTTTCAGTTCAAGATCACTAGCACCGTAGACTGCAATGACGCATCATAGGCTAGACGGTGTTCTTAGTTTGTGATGGCGGGGCGGGAGTGAACAGCTTTACCTAGGTTGTGAATCCCCGCAACTCCTGTTCGTCGCGTCGGTGCACTCCTGCTGACCCTTGAATTTTGTGTTGCCAGATAGAGATAGTTTTCCCGAAGACACGAATATATAGCCACGTTTGAGACAGGCGGGAATTTGAACTCAAACACTGGATATTTTGATATTAATTTCGAGTGTAAGACGCATCTGAACTTTGGAAGCCATTTTTCGTAGAAAAAAAGTGTGTCTTATAGCCCGTAAAATATGGTAGAATGTTGTGCTGTCATGCTCTTCGACAGTGAGTCAGTAAACAGCCTGTAGCACTGACGTCAACATTGGGACCTGCAAATTTGCCTGCACAATGCCTGGAACTCACCCCATTAGATTTCTTTCCCTGGGGCTAAATGAAAGCCCAGGTGTATTCTACCCCTTATTGACTCGGATGCGGTAATTGGTTTCCAGACACCACGCATTTTCCAGAGAACCTGGGACTCCTGCGTCGATACCAGCTCTGCGTTGAGGTTAATGGCGCTCATTCTGAACATCTGTTGTAATGTAAAGTGATCAGAACAATAAAGTGATAGAAAACATTTAACACCGTTTTATTCTCAATAATACACAGTAACCTCCAGTATAGTCATTGCTGGTCATACAATAACGGCTTTCACGACCGGATGTCATAGTTGCTGATGAGTCTTCCGGGCTGTAAGGACGTGGTGGAAGAAACTTTTCGATTCTTGACGTTTCGTCCAGAGCTGGGCTGGACATCTTCGGAGGTGCTCCTGGAGACGCTAAGTCTCGGAGAAGACTCATTGACGCTAGGAGCGCCTCCGAAGATGTCCAGAGCTGGGCTGGACATCTTCGGAGGTGCTCCTGGAGACGCTAAGTCTCGGAGAAGACTCATTGACGCTAGGAGCGCCTCCGAAGATGTCCAGCCCATCTCTGGACGAAAAGTCAAGAACCGAAAAGTTTCTTCCACCAGTGCCACATGGCATAGACGACTCATCAGCAGCTATACTCAGTACTCCAATAACATGGGTTTCGGACACATGGTTGCTTTATGAAATATATATGTGTATTTTGCTCCTGTATCATTCCTGTTAGTTTTGGCACTGTGTGTAACCGGAAATTTCGACAATATGTGGTATCTCTCTCATTTCTCACAACTGTGACTGCTGATTTAAAAACACGAGAGATTTACTCACGAAACGAAACAGTGAATATATTTCATACCTCTGTTTCTTTTGGTGACCGACTTCGTAGACGCACGCAACAAATACAGAAGGCGGTGATTTTCAGTAAAATCACAACCGATTTTCTTTTCTTCGTTGCTGCTGTTACGTTAGCATTAAGACTTACACATTTGCATTATTTTACATCATATTGACTAATATTAAAATTATTTTTATTATCAGAACTAATGCTAAAGTGAACCTCACATTTAGATTAAAACTAAATGCGTTACCTGACCAGAGAAGCACCCAGAAGGGGAAGAGGAAAGGAAATGAAACTTCACGGATTAAGAGGGTATGTGACGTTATTTCAGAAATCATAAAATCGTGTCAAATATGCAAAGGCCTCCTCTGGACTGGAGGTATCAACTAATTCGGTTGGGAAGGGTTTCATGAAATTCTTGTATCGTCTCCTGAGGTAATCTGCTCCACATCTGTAGTAAATGCTGGTTGGTATTCTATATACTGGCACTGGAAAGCAGTTGACGTCCGAGAGCATCACACACGTGCCATACGTGTCGACGATGCGACGCCATTCATCAGAAGTCCATAGTTCTCGGTCACGGCGCCACTCCGAACGCAGCCGTTTGTGTTGTGGCGTTTACGGCAGCCTACAGATAGGAAACTGCTAATCTCCGACCAATGATGCCGGATGACACAGAATGTTGCACGGAGTCCATTACTTGTTCTCGGGCGGCAGGCACAGATCTCCACGGGTGCACTTGGCGCACAGTACGGCGACCTTCCGTTATGATGGTCAGACGTGGTCGACTGGGACCTGAGAACGGGTGTGCCTGCCCTCACGTGCTCTTACAATCGAACATCAGCAAACTTGTCACATCCGAATGACCCACAAATCTGAGTATTGCACGATATGACCATGTCTTCCGGGTGCTTTTTTTCCCCCTTGTAGAGTACGTCTCAATTCATTTGTTCCTTGGTAAAATACGCTACATGCTTAACATTCCTGGTAATTAAAACACTGTTCCTAACTGAGACTCGAACCTGGGAACTTTGCCTATCCCAAGGCTAAGCTATTCGCTGTAACACCCTTTCTTCTAGGAGCTCTAGTCCCACAAAGTATGTTGGAGAATCTTTATATTTTGGAACGTGGAAGAAGTACCAACTGACGTAGAGCTTCAAGGGTGGGTCGTGAGTCCTGCTTGGGTGATTCAGTACGTAAAGCAGTTGGCTACGAAAGCCAAAGGTCCCAAGGTCGAGTCCCGGACCGTCACACAGTTTTAATCTACCAGGAAGTTTCAGATCAGCGCACATTCCATTGTAGAGTGAAAATATATTCTTGATGCTACATACGTATTATCTTCCAGTAGAACTGACCATTCATTAATTTCCACCTTACACTAACAAAGAACTTAACATTTCACGTAGATTGAAAATATACAGTCAATGAAAACAACTATGCCAGTTAGTGTCCTCTGACAGTTACGACGCGTCAGTTTGTGTCAGTGTCTGATGTTGCATTCTGGTCACAATCGTCGGCTCTGGATGGAAGCTCTATCTACGCTCCTACAGCATTTAATTCTTACTTTCCGAAGATGGATGAGAACGCAAGTGTTTTTTGGAGCTCTCGGTTCGAATGTTCATTTGTTAGGTCACCTAGCACGTCACACACTTCACCTCAGAGAAGAAAGGCACGTAGGGGTTTGCCTCTAGAGAGGCGGAAATTACGCGGATCTGAAGAGGATGAGAGAAGAGAGGAGAGCATGGAAGGACACCGTGTGAAAACCAGCCTTTGGGGGTGATGAGGACGATGATGATGTCTATCTTTGTTTCAACACTTACGTCATGATAGCTGCATTGAAACATCATGTGCTCTAATGTTTCAGCATCATCTTATTAGTACCTGTCGTGAGAAAACTTGTTAAATTTATGGAACTACACTGGACTACGGGAATGTATCACACAGCAGGATTGTTGCAGCGTTTTTCGATTGCCCCTGTCCACAACGTTCGGTAGAAGTTGATGCGCACCACTTTCGGTTTTTGTTTTGCATCCCACATGTCCCGCACCACCTTGTCAGCAATTGAGCTCTTGAGCGATGATTATTTCCAGTTTGCTGCTTATTTCCTAATTTGTACTAGGTCTACGACTTTGCTTCCGCGAAGTTCGGGGCTTTATTGTGAAAAACTTACAAAAAAATATGATTCAGTACGTAAAGCAGTTGCCTGGCCACTACATTCTCCCATCTTTCGGATAGCATACGAATCCCGTGGCGGATGAACTGGGCGTCTGTTGTGGGGATCCATGAATCGATTCAATTTTTCACTTGTTCATATGATCGGAAGTGCTGGTCAGCCAGACTGTACGCCACTGGTCGAAAAAGGTTGTAGTCGGAGAGGGCAACGTGTGGAGAATACGGCGAGAGGGTTAGGGCTTCTCATTTCAATGTTTCCATGTATATTTTGACAGGTTTTGCGACAGGTGGTCGAGCACTGACCTGCTGCAAAATGACCTTTCGTGTCTATCGCTGTATTGTGGCCGTTTGTGTTTCAGTGCTGGGCTCGAACGCATCAATTACTTTCGATTATGATGTCCTCTGAGTATCTTCGTCTGTTTCAGTAGCTACGAAAACGTTCTGTATTCCCCCGCCATGCTGGTCTTCGACGTCAAAATCAACGTTCTTAAGGCGTTGAACACATTCTCTGCACGTTCTTCCACTAATAGTTCCCTCACCATTGGTCTTACCCAGCATTTTAAGAGCCACAGCCGCAGATTTCTTCATGTTAAACCAGAAAATTAAAACTTCCCGCAAATGGTTAGAAATGGGTACGTAAGTTGACGTACTTAATCGAGAATAACCTTATGGTGCAGTCACAAATCTACTGATATCTTTACGGCATTATGTTTATAGATGCCTAAGCTTATTGTATTACACCTATGAGCAACCACCTGAGCCTCACTTGCCGCTACTGCCGTCTATTGCGAAACAGCGGAAGTACTGGATATAACCCAATAATCAGGAGTAAGGCCTTACGAAAGGCTCTGAGTAGTTCCAAATTATGACTAGATTTTATGGAACACGATCGCTGAACTACTCCGTCTAAATTCGTCATAATATCCATGCGGTTACCGGAGGGGTTGTGAACGCTGATGAAAGTAAAAACTTCTATGGAGACAAAAACTCAACTAGACCTGAAGGAAACAAGAGTAAACTTTTAACGTCCAATATATGATCTTGTCATTACAAATGGAGTAAAAACTCAGTTTCAATAAGAATTTGGTAGGAGATATACTGCGGTGTTTCTTTTTTCTTTTTCCAATAGGACCATCCCGACGTTCCCTTAACTAATCGTCCACCACACTCCTGATTCATCATCGTGCAGCGGCTTCTGATGTAGCAGATGAACATTTTCAGAACTCCAAAGTCGATTGATCTGTGAGTTCACATACCCCAACAAATGCAGCCAAGTTTTATCACAAAAAAGAGCATCTCTCCATGATGCACATATGGTGTATCGACAAAAATTATGGAAACACTAAAAACACATTACCATGCATAACAAGGCGTTGGAAAACCATTGGCATTCAAAATGGCTTCCACACGTCTCGGAATGGTTAAATACAGGTACTGTATGGGTTTGAAAAGAGTCTTATACCATTCTTTAAGCAAAATAGTGGCGAATTTAGGTAACGATGCCGAAAGTGACAATCTATCAGACAGTATTCTTCCAAATTAGACCGTTAAAGGTCAGCAATATTGAAATCTGGCGACTGTGGTGGCCAGGTAATATACGACAGCACATCCTCGGGTCCACAAAGCCAGTCCTGAACGATGCGAGCTGTGTGAACAAGGGCCCTGTCGTCTTGGGTTCCACCAATGGAGAAAAACATTATACGACGGTGTCGACCTGATCAGCCACAATGGTCACAGAATCCTTGGCAGTAATGTGAGCTTGTAGAGTAACCATAGGCCATTGAATACAACGATATGGCTGCCAGAGTCATCACCTCACACCTGCCATTTTCACTTTTTGGATGTACAGTCGACCTTAAGCTGAAAACAGTTTTAAACAAGATTTATGCCTCGAAATGACAGTCTTCCATTGCTCCGTAGCCCATATTTTATGGCTCCGTTGCCACTTTTCATATCGCGGGCATTTGTGTCCCAGACGAGTGATTTCGGAATTCCAGTTCTTGCTGCAGTTCCCTGATTGCGGAACTTCCTTCGTGTTGACTGATTTTTCTCATGTCGAGAAATGACAAGGAGCGATCTGTTTTTCTTGGCAAAAGCTTTCCAAAGCCAAGATCGCGTAAATATTTCTTTAATTACAATAACTGGTTTCGACAGGCTTTTCTGCCATCTTCAGATCTTTGGCAGCAAAGTCTGTTGAAACCAGTCACTGTAAATAAAGAAATATTTATGCGAGCTT
Source organism: Schistocerca piceifrons (assembly GCF_021461385.2). Taxonomy (NCBI): domain Eukaryota; kingdom Metazoa; phylum Arthropoda; class Insecta; order Orthoptera; family Acrididae; genus Schistocerca; species Schistocerca piceifrons. The sequence goes on from NC_060141.1 coordinate 90,039,129, forward strand.
GAATTTAGAAAGTTTTTTTCTTCGTGTTGTTTCGGTGCTGACAGGGTTCGCGAGTCCGACCTTCAGTTCTGCAGTGACTTCCGCAGCTGTCGTCCTCTTATTTTTCGTCACAATCTCTTTAACGATCGACCGTCACGATCACTCAGCACACACTTTCGTTCGCGTTGTGACTCAGCGCATGATGTTTTTCCACTCTCCTTGTATGGCTGCCTTGATTGACGAAGCACCCACCATACGAGCAACAATAATTTGCCCACGTTTCAAATCACTTAGCTTCGACATAATGCACTCACTAAACAGAACACTGTTGTGGCCACGACTGACACTTGCAATGTGTTGAGGACATTTCACAGGTGCCGTTCGTGGTCAAATAAAACCTTGGCTATTGCCTGTATTTATGTTCAAACGTATATTTCTCGGGGTGTTTCCATATTTTTGTCCAACAACTGTACTTCAGCAGCTAGTTGGAGAACTTACTGACGTCGAGTAACAGTATCTGGTTAGTTGACGCACTATTGTTGGTAAGTTTTCAGTTTGAGTCTGTGAACAGCCCTGTGGACAGATGCTTCTAGCAAAAAAATTGTTCAAATGGCTCTGAGCACTATGGGACTTAACATCTATGGTCAACAGTCCCCTAGAACTTAGAACTACTTAAACCTAACTAACCTTAGGACATCACACAACACCCAGCCATCACGAGGCAGAGAAAATCCCTGACCCCGCCGGGAATCGAACCCGGGAACCCGGGCGTGGGAAGCGAGAACACTACCGCACGACCACGAGCTGCGGGCATGCTTCTAGCATACCAGTCTCAACCGCTACATGAAGCAATGACTTTCCCAGATTTGTTTCCATGGCTAGTCCAGTTAAAACCGGTACGCCACATGCCGAAGTCCGAGATACATGCAGAAGTTCCCCCGATATACACTGGAATAGCGATATGCACATACAAAGATGGCGGTAGCATCGCATGCACAAGGTATTAAAAGGGCAGTGCATTGGCGTAACTGTCATTTGCACTCAGGTTATTCCTGTGAAAAGGTTCCTGATGTGATTATGGCAGCACGATAGGCATTTTACAGGGTGGTTGTTGTCGTTGTGGTCTTCAGTCCAGAGACTGGTTTGATGCAGCCCTCCATGCTACTCTATCCTGTGCAAGCTTCTTCATCTCCCAGTACCTACTGCAACCTACATCCTTCTGAATCTGCTTAGTTTATTCATCTCTTGGTCTCCCTCTACGATTTTTACCCTCCACGCTGCCCTCCAATACTAAACTGGTGATCCATTGATGCCTCAGAACATGTCCTACCAACCGATCCCTTCTTCTAGTCAAGTTGTGCCACAAATTCCTCCTCTCTCCAGTTCTATTCAGTACCTCCTCATTAGTTACGTGATCTACCCATCTAATCTTCAGCATGGTTCTGCAGCACCACATTTCGAAAGCTTCTATTCTCTTCTTGTCTAAACCAGCTATCGTCCATGTTTCACTCCCATACATGGCTACACTCCATACAAATACTTTCAGTAAAGACTTCCTGACACTTAAATCTATACTCGATGTTAACAAATTTCTCTTCTTCAGATACGCTTTCCGTGCCCTAGCCAGTCTACATTTTATATCCTCTCTACTTCGACCATCATCAGTTATTTTGGTCCCCAAACAGCAAACTCATTTACTACTTTAAGTGTCTCATTTCCTAATCTAATTCCCTCAGCATCATCCGACTTAATTCGACTACATTCCATTATCCTCGTCTTGCTTTTGTTGATGTTCATCTTATATCCTCCTTTCAAGACACTGTCCATTCCGTTCAACTGCTCTCCTTAGTCCTTTGCTGTCTCTGACAGTATTACAACGTCATCGGTGAACCTCAAAGTTTTTATTTCTTCTCCATGAATTTTAATACCTACTCCGAATTTTTCTTTGATTACAAATGTGTAAACTTATGGGGGAAAGGGGGGAGAGAGAGGGAGAGAGAGGGGGGGAGAGAGAGGGAGGGAGGGGGAGGGAGAGAGAGAGAGAGAGAGAGAGAGAGAGAGAACTTAGCAGAGTACGTCAGTTATGTTTTACTGTTTAGAATACTTCACTGAGATAAATGTGTACACTACTCCGAAAAGCCACGTAGTTTCTGATGGTGGAAATGAGATAACGATGGACAAAGGGTCCGATGCCGCCACATGATTTCTCTAAAAACAACGCAGAGATATCGTGATGTATACCGGCAAACTGGAATATAAAGGGTGACTGGAAATGTATACTGACACACTTCCTTTGTCTATCATCTTTCGGAAACGGAAAAAGAAGGACGGAAGATCAGCGTTTAGCTTTCCGTTGACTCGTTGGAGACCGAAGCACCCGCTCGGACAGGACGATGAGGAAGGAAATCAGCTGTGTCCTTTCCATAGGAACAACCCAACATAGAACTCGAGCGATTTACTGGATGCAGGTTGTGATGCGAACGTTTATGTCAAAACTTCCACGTACTCTAATAATAAAACTCAATCAATTCATAAACGCTGCCAATCTAATTAATTCCCAGCGACAACGAGAGTAGGGGTATGGTTAAAGTTAACATCAGTGATTGCCGTATCTAGCTACACTACTGGCTATTAAAATTGCTACACCAAGAAGAAATGCAGTTGATAAACGGGTATTCATTGGACAAATATATTATACTAGAACTGACATGTGATTACATTTTCACGCAATTTGGGTGCATACATCCTGAGAAATCAGTACCCAGAACAACCACCTCTGGCCGTAATAACAACCTTGATACGCCTGGGCATTGAGTCAAGAGCGCTTGGATGGCGTGTATAGGTACAGCAGGCCATGCAGCTTCAACACGATACCACAGTTCATCAAGAGTAGTGACTGGCGTACTGTGACGAGCCAGTTGCTCGGCCACCATTGAGCAGATGTTTTCATTTGGTGACAGATCTGGAGAATGTGCTGGCCACGGCAGCAGTCGAACATTTTCTGTATCCAGAAAGGCCCGTACAGGACCTGCAACATGCGGTCGTGCATTATCCTGCTGAAATGTAGCGTTTCGCAGGGATCGAATAGAGGGTTGAGCCACGGGTCGTAACACATCTGAAATGTAACGTCCACTGTTCAAAGTGCTGTCAATGCGAACAAGAGGTGACCAAGACGTGTAACCAATGGCACCCCATACCATCTCGCCGGGTGATACGCCAGTATGGCGATGACGAATAAACGCTTCCAATGTGCGTTCACCGCGATATCGCCAAACATGGATGCGACCATCATGATGCTGTAAACAGCACCTGGATTAATCCGAAAAAATGACGTTTTGCCATTCGTGCACCCAGATTCGTCGTTGAGTACACCATCGCAGGCGCTCCTGTCTGTGATGCAGCGTCAAGGGTAATCGCAACCATGGTCTCCGAGCTGATAGTCTATGCTGCTGCAAACGTCGTCGAACTGTTCGTGCGGATGGTTGTTGTCTTGCAAACGTCCCCATCTGTTGACTCAGGGATAGAGACGTGGCTGCACGATCCGTTACAGCCATGCGGATAAGATGCCGACTGCTAGTGATACGAAGCCGTTGGGATCCAGCACGGCGTTCCGTATTACTCTCCTGAACCCACCGATTCCATATTCTGCTGACAGTCATTGGATCTCGACCAACGCGAGCAGCAATGTCGCGACACGATAAACCGCAATCGCGATAGGCTACAATCCGACCTTTATCAAAGTCTGAAACGTGATGGTACGCATTTTTCCTCCTTACACGATGCATCAGAATAACGTTTCACTAGGCAACGCCGGTCAACTGCTGTTTGTGTATGAGAAATCGGTTGGAAACTTTCCTCATGGCAGCACGTTGTAGGTGTCGCCACCAGCGCCAACCTTGTGTGAATGCTCTGAAAAGCTAATCTTTTGCATATCACAGCGCCTTCTTCCTGTCGGTTAAATTTCGTGTCTGGAGCACGTCATCTTCGTGGTGTAGCAATTTTAATGGCCAGTAGCGTACTAAATTTCCCTACCAATTTCTCATTCTGTAGGCTTCTTCAGATGTGTAGCTGGAAATCCTATTGACTACATGTTGTGCGGGGGCCAGCAGAACAGGCGAAAGCGACCCAGAGTCTGGTCACTAAGGCGTGCGCAGTCCTCTTCGAAGGACAGGCACCGTCACTACGACAGAGTAAGGAGGAATTTGGTAAAATTTGAGATCAGTATATTGCGTGCGGGTTTAGCTGCGCTGGAGAGGTGTCGTCCGTGTTTGCCTTCTAAATGGCGGGAAGCTATTGTGTACTGTTTTTAACGTGGTGCGTCCACTGGCGCCAGGAGACACGTCGCGAGGTAACAACGACGGTGCGTGCAGTATCTTGATGTCCTCCGCCCTGCAGGAAGCCCATACTCTGGGAACGCTAGGCCCAGGATGGCGCAAAGGTAAGATCTCTGAAGTGGAGTGAGAGGAGAACCATCTGTTTTCTTTGTGCTTAAAACCATGGCATTCACAGCCGTCAGGCTGTCGCCATGCTAATTGAATTGCTGTTTACTCTGCTAACAAGGGAACCTCCCCATCGCACCCCCCTCAGATTTAGTTATAAGTTGGCACAGTGGATAGGCCTTGAAAAACTGAACACAGATCAATCGAGAAAACAGGAAGAAGTTGTGTGGAACTATGAAAAAAATAAGCGAAATATACAAACTGAGTAGTCCATGCGCAAGGTAGGCAACATCAAGGAAAGTGTGAACTCAGGATCTCCGTGGTCCTGTGGTTAGCGTGAGTAGCTGTGGAACGAGAGATCCTTGGTTCAAGTCTTCCTTCGAGTGAAAAGTTTACTTTTTTTATTTTCCCAAAGTTATGATCTGTCCGTTCGTTCATTGACGTCTCTGTTCACTGTAATAAGTTTAGTGGCTGTGTTTTGCGACCGCACCGCAAAACCGTGGGATTAGTAGACGAAAGGAGGTGCCTCTCCAATGGTAACCGAAAACATTTGATCGCAAGGTCATAGGTCAACCGATTCCTCCACAGGCAAACACGCCTGATATACTCTATACGACACTGGTGACGGCATGTGCGTCACATGACAGGAATATGTTGTCGACCCGCCTAACTTGTACGCTTGGCGAATGGGTAAAAAGATTCTTATACCTTGCCCGATTTAGGTTTTCTTGTGGATGTGATAATCACTCCCAAAAAAGTGATGAAAACATAAGAGTTTGTCACATAAACTGCAACAAATGAATGCAACAGTTTCACAGTCGCATAGTTTTCCCTGTGCTCTGTCAAAAAATATGATTTGTTTCGATGTTTGTTTAGGTGTAGCGTCCCCATACTACGGCGCAGTTACCTCGCATCGGACGGACAGATAATAATTGTCTGAAAATAAAACTTTTCACTCGATGGAAGACTTGAACCAAGGACCTCTCATTACGCAGCTGCTCACGCTAACCACGGGACCACGGCGCTCCTGAGCTCTTACTTTCCTTGTTGTTGCCTATCTTTCCCATGGACTACTTAGTTTGTATATTTTACTTATTTTCTTCATAGTTCCACACAACTTCTCCCTGTTTTCTCGATTGATCTGTGTTTTTTTCAAGGCCTATCCACTGTGCCAACTTATAACTAAATCTGAGGGGGGTGCGATGGGGAGGTTCCCTTGTAAGAAACAGTATGAGCAGGTACCATACGATAATATTAATAAATTCTGGAGTGGGAAAATAGAACTCGTTTGTGTGTATGTGGAAAAGGCCTGATTGGCTTAAACTCGAAGTAGGACAGATGTTGGGATTCAAAAATCGTCTGTATCTGACCTCCAGCATTAAAGCTCCCACGATTGGTTAATTATATTAAAACTGAGTATGAAGGGGAGATTGTTGCGATGTTAGAATGGATCTGATTGCTCGGCACTCAAAAGATCTCGCAGTCAGTAATGACCAAACTCATGCACAAGACACACACACAAAAAAAGAGTGAAAATTCGGCTTTTTGTTGGGAGCACTCTGAGGAACTCACTTCCATTCGCAACTCACCAGTAGGGATGCGAAAACTGACCGGTTAAAACCGATACTGGTATTTTAGTTCTGAATAACCGATATATTTCGGTTATAACAGGTGTTTTTCTTAGTTGTTATTAATAACCGAGTAAAAAAACGAAATATCATTTAGGCATAACAGCAGTGCTATTTTTTGTTTTCTAAACAACGTTCTTAAAAAAAGGAGTAACTTTGTCAAGTTGGTACTTACGTTTAAATATGTTGATTGAGCTGGACGAAGTGGCTTTATGTGGAGTCAAGGAAACGAAATAGTACTGAGCACGAAGCTATTCATTTTCTTTATTTAAAAGAAAAGAAGAAAGAGACTATCAATGTTTATATGTCCGTTTAATTACAAAAATTGATCTGTTTGGCAACAACCGTACTTTCTGCATAACTGATAAAGCCACTGTATACTGATAAAGCCACTCCCTCTTTTAATGCCAAAGGCACTCATACACAGTCAATGGCTGGAGGAAAAACATTCGCTAATTCTCTATTCACAAATATGAACGTGTCTTTACTCCTTCAAAAGTTTTCTAAGCATTCCAAGTCTCTGAAATTTTGGAGTACTATGGGACTTACCCTCGGGCGTGCACTTCACAGTGGTTTGCCGAGTATAGGTATAGTTGTAATCAAATTATTTCCCACACCTGATCACTTCGGACTTTTCAAACTCGTGTAATTTAGGAAGTGTAACAAAACAGTTTCAAAAACATTAATTGACGTGGATGAGAGTTTTAAGTGCTTCTTCTCATACAAACTCGTCCTCTTCCTCTACCTCCTGACACTCTTTTCTATAAACAAATCGTATTCATTAAAAATATCACGAATGTTCTGATTATTTCCCTTCATCATGTAGACGAAATCTGGCAGTTAATTTACAGAAAACATCCGAGAAAAAAACTGACGTTCGCTATTATTTAAGCTATGGCGCATGATGTAAAACTCAATCTATTCAACGTAGCGTAACATCAAAGGCTTAATATCTGTATAAGGTCATGGATAATTCCGAAAAATCAATGTTTTCCAATTCGGAAAACAGCAACTTTTTGATTAACAACACAAAATCCGTTAAGCTACCAATCACCAGTTATTTGCTTAATCGGTTAACAAAATACCATCCTAGTCCTTTAATTACGTAAACTATTACATAAACGACGAAGTCACAGGATCCACAGCTGCACTCGACGTAAACAAGAGAAGTAGAATGAAAGAGATGTTTAAACACATTCTTATAAGATGCAGCATGCAAGTATGTATACTGAATAAGGCTGTATAACATATTTTTGTCTGAAACAGTAGAAACTAACTGGTATTTTTCTTCACGTCGGCAGAGATTACTGTAACGTTATCGTACCGCACATCTAGTTTCAGAGTTCTGGTTGTCGCGAACTGAAATCATCTTTCCCCACTGACAATAGGCATTATTTGTAAACAGTCCACAGATTTCTACACTAGCACTATCACTTCGACTGACAAAAGGTACCGGTACTGTCACAGTTCCGAAGAACGGAACCAAATACATTTCATTCTGCAAATTGACATGACAGTTTTTATACTTACTGCTTAAGAGAACGCGAATGCGCATGTGTTCACAGATGCTGAATGCGCCCTATCTCTGTTTCCTGCACCGTGTGCGCTACATAAACATGTCGAATGTACCGGTAATTTGTATTCGACAATTGTCGCGGTCCTTAGACAGCTGTGTGGACACTGGACAAGAACACGTGACTGCAGCGGCGCCCGTGGCGCTTTGTGAAAACAGATGGAGGCCCCTAGTGTACGCGTTTAACAGCAGATGGCGGTTGATGCCAGCGTTGGTTCAGGCGGCTTTATTCGACACTGAGTGGCTTGTTATCCGAATACAATATAAATACATAGATCTCGAATTTCTAACACACACTGATACCTCCGCGTGTTGAAGTGGACCGGTGAGTTATCTTCTTCATGCCTCTGTTAGTTTACATCACAAACTGACGTCAACAAAAGCTCATTCAAGGGGCATTTATTCACTAGAAGTACCCAATGTTACTCATAGTACTAGCACTTTACTCACGTGACGTGCAGCCCAGGAAGCGTCTTCCGATGACGGAAGTACTGGAAGCCGCCCGCCGCACCACTGACAGTTGGCAAGGATCGGGCGGGTCTAGGCGTCCCTCTCACTCCCTCCCACTCGAGTTACGTAACAAGAAGCGGACGCGACTTCCCAGTCCGGACACCAGTTCCCTAACTAAAGCAGCAGCACCTGATCTTACGTAACGTGGCAGCGGTAAGGAAATTAATTTCACTGGATGTCTGTGATTCTCCACTGAAATTAGAGCCTTTCTGTCCGTGGCTGGACCCAAATGCTTAATAGATTTCCCACCACAAAGAGACACAGCTTTAATCACTCCACTGACTGACAGTACAAGAAAAGGTCTTGTTGGATAATTTCCGAGTGCTATAGCAAAGTGGCAACACATGGAAATAGACAGAAGATTGAAAGTAACAATTTAAAAAAGTACCTGCAACTTATCACAGCAAAACACGGAAAGCATGAAGATTGTTGATGCACGTCGTATGCTATACCCTAAGGTTTTGAAGAAAATATCAGGAATAATACAGTAGCAGAAAAAAAGAAGAATGAAGGTGCAGTCTTGTTCTCTTTTAAAGTTCGAGAAGAATATAGAAAATGTGTTAATTCCTCTCTGCCCAGGAAAACACTTAAAAGCAATTCCTCTCTACATACTTTATGAATGCTTCAACAGGAATGATTCTCACCTATATGAAAAAAAAATAGAATCAAAGAATGACTGCTGGAAAATTCGTAGTCGGTGGGAAAATTAAGGGAACTAAGAAAGGGAAATAAGGACAGGTTGAAACATTTATAAAAACAAGTTAATAAATTTCTCAGATTGTATATGTGTAACATAGCAGAAGGATCTAGGAATGGTCATTAATCGTGTCTTAATAAAGGCCTGAAGGTTTGGACCAGCAAACCTTAGGGTCGTCATAGCTGTGAAATTAATTTTTCCTCCTTTATGTACTTGGAACAGTCATAAAGTCAAGTTACCGTTTCAAACCGTTTCTCAACTGCCGATATGAAATTTCTACGGAAGTCCCATTTTGTTCTATAAGGTAACTGAAATTAAATGAGAAAATGATATATAGTATTTATATCAATCTATAATGGACTTATCATCCACTATTTCCTGTTCTTCGTTTAGTTAATTAAAAAGTTTTGGCCGTTTTGTAAATACAAGACATAAGATGTACCTCTTACAAGTCGTTCTGTCAATGACGGCTCAAGATGATTTTCGGATAAGGCGTCACCCGAATCCCTGTCCGTACCAGCCATCCTAACCACTTGCATATCCCATTTGGTAACCGGTGGATTGAAATCTCCCCTTTACTACTATAAAACGCTCAGGAAATTTACAGGTGACCCCCTCTACGTTTTCCTTGAAATGTCCCGCCACGGCTTGTCCTAAGGTTAAGGAGTCCATAAAAGTACTCTGCTACTATTTTTGGTCCAAGTTTAACACTTGGTATCATCCAAATTATTTCGCTTTCTAAACGGTACTGACAGCACCAGATACTATCGAATTACTTAAGCAGTACACGCTGTTTCATATAAGGTCTTTTCCTCTGTAACTTACACGAAATAATATGTGAAAGGAAGATGTATTTCGGTAGCAAATCATAAGAAAGGTTACTGTTCTACAGCGTTGTGAACATTGTCTAATTTTATAGGAGAGGAACGAGTTACAATTTTATAAAAAAGAACTGTAGTTTTCTACCACATGCCTGATGTATTTGAACCAACGTTTACAAATCAAATTAAATGAAATAGCTATTAATTTTAGATAGGCAGCTTGAAACATTCAACGTTTTAGGGGTGGATGCAACATGTTTGTATAACTTGTTGTATGAGATGGGTATTCTGGTGGCGGAATGTTCATTTAAGTAAGGTGTCCACCTTCCTGAAAGCACAACTCAGTGTGTCTTCTAAACGACGTGTGGGCGAGATGTAAAGCTGTTGGTGCCACAGAGTGACGAACTTCCTTGGTGCACTGTTTGGAGTCGTTTTCGATTAGCCTGAATAGTGTACCTTTGCGCTCCAGAATGGAATGCACAACAAACGAGTTTAGGTCTGCCATGGACATTGACGTGGGATAAATACGGTTGCCAGACGTCCGCATTTATGTTGACATGTCCTCATTTTCGACGGTTAATGCAGCGTCCGCATACATTTCTGCTAATGTCCGCATCTTTGAGTAGCATTGGGAATGAAGATCTTTTGATTTTTGTATTCATCTCGTATCGTGAACAATTTATGGTACTTTTTACTTCAGTCATTGAATTACATCATTTGTTCTTCTCTTCTTCTGTAGTGGTCAATCCAAGGATTGGTTTGCAACAGCTACAATGGCAGCTTGTCTCCATTCTGTGCGTCTTTCAGCTTTTCTCTTCATTTCTTTATAGGTGTCACATCCCACATCTTTCACGATTTGAGCCATGTACCTCAGTCGTGTTCTTCCTCTTGGTCTTTTTCCCTCGACATATCCCTCTATGATTGTGTTCAGGAGTCCTTTATGTCTTAATAGATGGCCTGTAAATTGCACTCTTCTTTTAACAATGAAACTCCAGAAGCTTCTCTTCTCACCTGCTCTTTCCAGAACCACTTCGTTTGTGACCTTGTCGATCCATTTTATTTTGAGCATGCGTCTATAGCACTACATTTCAAAAGAATTTAGCTTCTGCTGTTCATTTGTTATCAGCTTAAAATCGGTCTGTTACGCTCAGAAAACCAAAAACATCGATTTATATTGCGTACAAATTATGTTTCCATCGTTTTAGCTTCGAGATACCTGCTTCGACCATAGGTGGTGTCTATCTTCAAAGGACATCTGTGACGTATACCTGCTCTTTGTTTTTGTGTGATACACGTGTTTTTAGCGAACTTGTTGATCATCCAGCTGCATCTTTATTTTCCGTATTCCGTATTCAGCTCATTGGTTAAGTTTCGTGAGTTTCAAAATATTGCTGATGACACAGAAATATAGTTCAGTTTTGTAAGTGAAGACTTTTTCATGCGACAGCTGAACAACGCGTTTTGGTCATTCTTCGTTTCACTTTTGTGTAAGATAATTTCCCATCATGCCAGGGGAGGAATCGTGCATTTACGGATAAACTCCGAGAAAAATATCCGATATTTCGTTCTGGAAGAGTTCAAGGGGAAGCAGAATCTACGGTTTGTTGCCCAGGGATCTACTTATCTGTAGCAAATCATGGCGCCAGCGACCTGGAAGTGCACACGAAAACAGAAAAACATATGAAGTGTGTTAGAGTTGCAAGTACGTCAGGTAAAGTGAGTAATTTTTTTTTTTACAAAACCCTGTCTGAACTGGACACAAAAATAAGTACTGCTGAAGGAACTCTTGCTTACCGTACTGTTTTTCACAAAATCAGTTTTAAATCTATGGACTCTACCAGCGGACTGTCGAGAGAAATTTTGCATGACTCTTCCATGTCATCAAAATTCTCGTGTGGACGTACCAAAACTGAAGCAATAGTGAATTCATTTCTAGTACCTCATTTACTAGAATGCATCATGAAAGATCTGGAGTGCATTCCTTTTGCCGGCCGTGGTGGCCAAGCGGTTAAAGGCGCTGCAGTCTGGAACCGCGCGACCGCTACGGTCGCAGGTTCAAATCCTGCCTCGGGCATGGATGTGTGTGATGTCCTTAGGTTAGTTAGGTTTACGTAGTTCTAAGCTCTAGGGGACTAATGACCTTAGAAGTTGAGTCCCATAGTGCCCAGAGCCATTTTTGCATTCCTTTTGTTGGTAACTCGACAGATGCCAGCAGCCAACGGAATATTAAAATGATAACGAATATAGTTCATCACTTTGATCGCAGGAATGGAGGACTGCAAGCTAAAGTAGACCAAATGAAACTGCAGAAACTTTTCAACACATATCATTGATACGTTTAACAAGTTTGAAATTAAGGACAAATGTGTGGAGTTTGGTGCTGATAACTGCAATGCAATGTTCGGTGGTATTAAAAGAGGTGATGGAAATAACGTATTTGCTAACCTAAACTTAACAAGGTATTGGTTGAAGTGGATGCCCTGCTCATGTCCTTAATAACTGCATTAAGCACGGAACTGACCTCCATGAAACTGACTTACAAGGATTAATAATGAAAATATACAACCATTATTCAATATATACTGTCCACGTTGAGCCTCTAAAGACATTTTGTGATTTTGTCGAAATAGAGTACCATCAACTTCTTATCCATAGCAAGACTCGATGGTTGTCACATTTCCAGCTATTCAGAGACATACAGAGATGTTTCCCGCTGTGAAATCCTTCTTTCTGTCACAAAACAAACCTCCAACAGTCCTTAAGTGCTTTTTATGGACCCTATGAATGAGATATATGTATGGCATATCCAATCTTTAGTTGGCATTTTTCATAATTATATTGGTAACTTCGAAAAGGAAGAAAACCTCCTTATAGATATCATGAATTTACTGGGTTCCGTTCGTGATGTTCTTCAACACAGAAAAGACGAAAATTTTATATCTTTGAGTGTGAAGGAAAGGTTATTTCAAATGGTAAATGATAGATATGCTTCGAAGGTGAAGGGTTTTAAGTGCTACGTTGGTGTCCACTATGAAGGATGTTTGGAGGACCTGGATATATGTATGGAACCATTTTGTGAATTTTCTTGTTTTAAGTAGCTTGATTTTTCAGATATATCGTGAACTTACGTGGAAGAATCAATCAAACGTTTGTTGAATAAAAATATTAAAATTGACGATGACAAATGCTTTGATCAGATTCCAAATTCACAGCCACATATGATGGAAAATCAGAACCGCCCCAAAGGTGCAAGTATGCTGAGTCATGCAGTTGCGAGGAACAGTTTAGCGAGTTAATTAAAATTACACAGTTCTTCTTCGCGCTGCCACCCCACAATGCTTGTGTTGAGAGGTTGTTATCCTTAATACGGGCGCAGTGGACAATGGAGAGAAATAGACTCACTATTGATACTGTCAAAGGGGTTGTAATGGTGAAATTTAATTTTAGAAATTTGTATTGGAAGAACTTTTTTAAATATTAGTGTAAAAATGAACTTTTAAAAAATATTCAGTCTAATGAAAAATACATTAATTCTAAAGTGTTTTAGATGTTTAAGATGTGTGTAATGTTTTTATTTTTTGTTTCTTATATAATAAATTTAAGCAACAGAAAAGTCCTCTTTTTTCATCCTAAAATATGGAAAATGTCCTCTTGTTGGCATTACGAAATCTGGTAGCCATAGCTGGATAAATGTAGCGTACATATCTAGCTAGTTTCTTGACATGTTGCTGGCGGTCGGCGGATTCCGATACGATGCCAATGAAGTAGCCATGGATTATGCTGTGACATATCAGCTCCATCGGCCATTACGTTCTTACGTTCTGAACGACGATTTCGAGAAACAAGCAGTTTGAGAGAGCACGATGGTGATGGACGGAACCCTGCTAGACGAGAGGATATGGAAATGTTTCTCATGTCAGGTTACGAGAAGTTGCTGCCATCTCTGGTATCAGCGTTACATCTGTATGGCGAATAGAACACGGTCACGAGTTCATGGCTTGTAGAAAATAAACTAACGCTAAATCACAGTAAGACTCAGTTTTTACGGTTTCTAACACACAATTAAACAAAACCTGACATTTTAATTTCACAGAATTGGCATATGATTAGTAAAACTGAATAGTTCAAAATTCTAGGTGTTCAGATAGATATTAAGCTGTTGTGGAAAGCCCACGTTCAGGATCTTGTTCAAAGACTTACTGCTGCCATTTTTACTATTCGTACGGTATATGAAGTGAGTGATCGTTCGACACGAAAGTTAGTCTACTTTGCTTATTTTCATTCGCTTATGTCGTATGGTATTAGATTTTGGGGTAACTCTTCCTGTTCTAAAAGGATATTTTTGGCTCAGAAACGGGCGGTTCGGGCAATAAGTGGGGTAAGTTAACGAACCCCTTGTCGACCTCAGTTCACGAGTCTGGATATTTTGACATTGGCCTCTCAATATATATATTCCTTACTGTCATTTCTTGCTAACAATATTAGCTTATTCCCAACAATAAGCAGCTTTCACTCGGTTAATACTCGGCAGAAACCAAACCTGCATTTGGATCGGACTTCCTTAACTCTTGTGGTCGTGCGGTAGCGTTCTCGCTTCCCACGCCCGGGTTCCCGGGTTCGATTCCCGGCGGGGTCAGGGATTTTCTCTGCCTCGTGATGACTGGGTGTTGTGTGCTGTCCTTAGGTTAGTTAGGTTTAAGTAGTTCTAAGTTCTAGGGGACTGATGGCCATAGATGTTAAGTCCCATAGTGCTCAGAGCCATTTTGAACCATTTTTTTGAACCTTAACTCTTGTTCAAAAAGATGTGCAGATACTGCTGCATCCATTTTCGAAAAGCTACCACTCGAATTCAAAAATCTTAGCAGTAAATCACGCGCTTTCAAATCGAAACTGGAGAGTTTCCTCATTGGTCACTCCTTCTGTTCTGTCAAGGAGTTCCTTGAGAAATAATCTGATTCTTGTTGTATTGTTGATTGCGTTTACTTAAACTTATGGACTGACTTTTTCGGGTTCATAAACATTTATTTTTATCTGTTATTACTTTTACGCTGTAATCTCATGTACTGACGTGTTCCACGACCTTGGAGATTTGCTCCTCAATTTGGTCCTACGGAACTTGACGTGTAAATAAATAAACAAATGACGAAATTCACCCGTACCACTTGTCACTGACTCTGGAGATGAATAGGAACGAATTCAATCGGAGAGTTACTTTCACCTAATGGGCAGCAAATAATTTTCATCTGGACGCTTTACAAAATACTATGTTCTCTGATGAACCCACGATCATAATTATAACGCAGTGAACCGTCACAATACATATCACTGGGCCACAGAAAATCCTAGGTGGGTACGTCATGACGGTCGCTAAAGGAGGTGCTCCATCAATGAGTAGTATAGATTCCTTGGAGATGAAATCATGAGTCCTCACTGCTTCGCAGGTACTCTGACAGGTGAGATGCATCGATGTTTTACGGTCAACAATTTAGGTGCTCTCCCTGAAAATGTCAGTTTAGACTGGGTGTTTATAATTAAACTAATTACCGTACGAATACCAAACTTGGTAGCATTAATGTCCAGAGTATGGGGTGCATGATTTTCATACGTCACAGCGCCACCGTCCAGTTCCAACTATGGCCACCAAGTGCCTTGATCAGTCATCGTGATTCATAGTCTCGCGTGCCTGACCAGACGCAGTGCAAGCGTCAACATGAGCTTGGACAAAAACAGAAGGGCATTATTGCTGAAACTCTATTATCAAAACAACAGTACCGGTAATGCTACAGCTGCACTTCTAGAATATCGCCGCCTGAAAGGATTACGGAAGGGTTCTCCTATTCCACTTGCTATACGGAGCATGATGAAGAAGGACGAATCAACTGGGCGTCTCTCCGGGAGGAGGCCGACGACCGGCTCCACCTCAGGAGGTTGATGAAATCACTGTTGTACGGCAGACAATGCTGCTCGCAATTCCTGATTGTCAGACAGTGCGCGTGCACTGTATGGAAGAAGCTTCGAACCACTCTCAAATGCTATCCGTACAAGATCTTTATCGTGGAGCAGCTTGTACCACAGGACGCAGAACGACGTGTTGACTTCGCTCTCCACTTTCTCGCAAGGACTGAAGTTGACGATGACTGGCCCTGGACCATCCTATGGACAGATGAAGCTTATTTTTCTCTGACGGGTGAGGCGAACACACAGAATTGCCGAGTGTGGGGATCTTCACCTCCAGTCACTGTGCATGATGTGCCTCTGTATGGTGAACCTGCCACCATGTGGTGTGGCTTCACGGCTACGTTCATCATTGGCCCATTCTTTTTTGAACAGGTTGGCGCTCAAGGGACAAAGATCCTGCGGAAGGATCAAAAAGAGATGTTGTAACAATGAAAAATTGTACTGAAATGCAGGAGGATCTGCAACGAATTGACGCATGGTGCAGGGAATGGCAATTGAATCTCAATGTAGACAAGTGTAATGTGCTGCGAATACATAGAAAGAAAGATCCTTTATCATTTAGCTACAATATAGCAGGTCAGCAACTGGAAGCAGTTAATTCCATAAATTATCTGGGAGTAGGCATTAGGAGTGACTTAAAATGGAACGATGATATACAGTTGATCGTTGGTAAAGCAGATGCCAGACTGAGATTCATTGGAAGAATCCTAAGGAAATGCAATCCGAAAATAAAGAAAGTAGGTTACAGTACACTTGTTAGCCCACTGCTTGAATATTGCTTACCAGTGTGGGATCCGTACCAGATAGGGTTGATAGAAGAAATAGAGAAGATCCAACGGAGAGCAGCGCGCTTCGTTACAGGATCATTTAGTAATCGCGAAAGCGTTACGGAGATGATAGGTAAACACCAGTGGAAGACTCTGCAAGAGAGACGCTCAGTAGCTCGGTACGGGCTTTTGTTGATGTTTCGAGAACACACCTTCACCGAGGAGTCAAGCAGTCTACGTACATCTCGCGAAGAGACCATGAGGATAAAATCAGAGAGATTAGAGCCCACACAGAGGCATACCGACAGTCTTTCTTTCCACGAACAATACGAGACAGGAATAGAAGGGAGAACCGATAGAGGTACTCAAACTACCCTCCGCCACACACCGTCAGGTGGCTTGCGGAGTATGGATGTAGATGCAGATGTAGACGTGCATTGTGACTGGCCAGTGATACTGCGATATGCTTCGCCAGCATGTCATAACGTCCTAAAGGAGAGAGACGCATTGAACTCAACAATTTTCATGCAATGTGGGACCCACCGCACATTGCTCGTGAAGTTCGCCCTGCTTCTCCGAAACACATTTGGAAACGGGCGAATTATCGGCAGATCATTTCCAAATGCTTGGCCAGCACGATCACCTGATCTCACTCCCTGTGATTTCCGTTTGTGGGACTACCTGGAGGACAGGGTTTACCAGGCGAACACTCACACAAGTGCTGATCTGAAGCGCAATTTATTAAGAGAGGTAGCCAGCATACACAGTGCAGTGCAGAGTGCAATCCTGTGCTTTCAGACTCTTCTGGACATTGATGGGTGCCATATTGAGCTCCTTCTGCATCAATAGCGGAACCGGTGTGTAATGGTATGATGTACCATAGCAGCACATTAAAAGTGCTTCAATAGATCTGGTTCTGCAGTATTTCTTTTCTCCATGTCCTTATATTAATGCTACCAAGTTTGGTACTCCTACGGTAGTTGGTTTCCGTGTTATAACGTGCTAAATAGGGAAAGTTTAATTAAAACCACCCAGTACATCAGGAGCGAACGAATATGCAGAACGATGATCACACTCTGCGCGTGGTGTCATGTAAGAACTGAACAACAGATATCCTGGAAGATGGTTAGGATGCCGTGACCCTCAAGATTGCCCCGCACGATTGCCCAGTTTAACACTAGTAGATTTATTTTTGTGAGGACACTTAAAGAATCGCATTAATGTCACCAAACCCACAACCCCAGATGACGTCAAACCCGCTCATACGTACCCTGTAACTTTTATCTGCTCAGTAGACGTACTGCACCAACTGCGAAAACGATCCTGACTGCCAATACACAAACTCCGCAACTAACCTGCAGACTAGGAATTTTCTCTCGGCCATCAGTCAGCCGCATACAACAAGGGTAGCAGTATTGTTACATTTTACTAAAAAACGTACAAAACCGATAAACATTCCCTTAAATTTCGAAACTGACAAAATATAGATATAGATTAAACTATATAATAAAAAGCTTCAGATGCAAATAGTTTTATTCAGAAAATATTTTGAAGCTAAAGGAAACATTTAAATTTAGTATGAAGCACGCATCAAAAAGTGCATACTTCCAGTTTCACTATTTTGCAACAGTACAATTTTTCCTGAGTGAATATTTGTCTCTCTTTGATTTTTTTGTCCCTTTTCAGAAGGAACCACACGCGACACTATTCAGTAGAATGTGGCAGTCTGTTTGTATTCTTCTCAAGGTACTCTCAAAAATGTAAATGTTAGGTTGAGTGGATTCAAAGAAAGAGTTAAAACAAGAGTGAAAGCTCTCGCGTGCGTCTGTCGTTCTCCAAAGCGCACAGGGCTCATCTCTCCAAACAGAAGGTGAGAAAGATGGTTTTTATGTTCTTCATTGGATCAAAATATGCATTTCATACTTATTCATGTTTCAAGTCAGTTAAAGAGACGCAGGAATGAAGCCATTCCCCGTCTGTACACCCAGTATTCCTGTAAATTGGTCCAAAGCCTAATGTCTGAATTTTCCACCAACAATTAAAACAAAAACCGATTTCAATACCAATTCAAGGTTTATGTATTAGGATAAACATTGTCGTCCGCACATCTCTAATTCAGGGAGCACAAAACACTAAAGTTGATTAACGAGACATTTACTTAGATTCCTTTTTTTCATTTTCCTTTTTTCTATAAGAAACGTGAATATTGTTTGGGCACACGCATCTTAGTTCTAACATACATAAATAGAATAAAAATCCGTTTCGGATGTATTGATGATTTACTGGCTGGCGGTCGTGCCAGCCAATAAATCATTAACACATCTGAAACGGATTTTAAATCTTTCTTCTTTAACAGTTTTGTATAGAGATTTTGTCGAGGAGAAGCACGTTTGTAACTTGTATCTGCTGTTGTTATGTGCCTGAAATTGATGTTTGTTTAAATGAGAATGAAGGAGTAAGCATTCAAGAATCTTATAATACAATACAACCATCTAATGATGTAATCAATAATACAATACAATCATCTAATAATAGAATCTTATCTTTAAGAATCACCTCCAATTTTGTATGCAATTTTTGTTATTTGTCTGATCAAAATCATTGTTTTCAGCGTGTGCGTTGCTAAAGATTTCATTCCTAAGTGATCAACGTCCATCACCAAATTCAAAGTGCAATGTCTCTCGTAAAAAATGGACTTACTTACGCATTATAAAAGCCAACGTCTCTCGGTCTCTCTACCGAGCGAAGTAGCGCAGTGGTTAGCACACTGGATTCGCATTCGAGAGGGCGACGGTTCAAACCCATGTGAAACCATCCAAAGTTAGGTTTTCCTGATTTCACCTAATCGCTTAAGGCAAATAGCGGGATGGTTCCTTCGAAAGGGCACGGCCAATTTCGTTCTCTGTCCTTCCCCTTTCCGAGCTTATGCTCCGTCTTTAATGACCTTGCTGTCGACGGCACGTTAAACTCCTCCTTAGTCGGTCTCTGTCCGTTCGTGAGCTTTTAGCGTAACAACCAGTTATACAATTAACGAATTTCTTTTTTTAATCAATAGATACCTTCTATGGTCATGTTTTAGTATGCATTTTGCTTCTTTAGGTAAACAGTAAGCAAGGGTGATAATAGTAAATAAAAACGGACAATGTGCTCTTTTACAATATGCTACGCAAGATCCGCAAAGTATAATGCGAGAGCGTATTATCTTTCAACCAGCGACCAGACGACAGGTACCGTGCCGCGCAGCTCCGAAACTGAGCACAAACGCATAGCGCAAAGCAGCGCAGAACGGCGCAGAATGGAGCAGCTATTCGTAGCTGCGCAGTAATGTCCCAATGTGCGCGTGCGCGCTAACAATGGAAAACCAGGAACGCCGTTCAAACAGACCCGCGCACAAACAGAACGTTTCCTTTGTGTAGGGACACTGCACAGAACTTGTTGTGCAGAGCGGCACTGTTTGTCGTCCACAATGGAGGCGCAGCGCTGCGCCGAACCTCTTTCGTTGGTTTTGGTTATGGTTCGTCCACAATCATTTTTTCGCTTGGATACGATGCGCCAGGTAATGTCAAAAGACGGGATGGTTTATTGATGATGAAACCTAAGATATTAGCATATGTCCGGAGGTCTTTTTGTAGACTTTTTTTTTTTTTTTTTTTTTTTTTTTTGTAAGACTACAATTAGCACCATACCAATTTGACGTAACTGTTAAAGGTAAAGGTAGTACATTTCAAAACAGCACATTGCCAGTAAACTTTTTGCCGCCTTGATTCGCTAATATCGCATCTTCTTATTTCTGCGTTACCTGAAACAGTATCCTATATACCAAAACGTAGCCACATAATGAATTTATCGATAAAAAAAGAAGAGAGAAATCGACTGACTGGTTAGCGAATAGTAAGGCCCATTTGTGCTATCCCGTCGTGCGGCTTTCACTATCATATGATTTCGTGAGGACAGAAGTTTTATGCCGAATATAGACTGTTACGAATTGTCACTGAACGATATTCACACGAAACCTGATGAAAGTAAAGAACTTAATTTCATCCAAAAACAACAACGATGGAAAAACATGTTTGCTCGATGCTCCAGGAGGCAAGAGGAAAATATATTTAATCAGTTTATTCTTGTCGAAAGTAAGATCTATGCTGAAAATTTTGTAACTTTCGCATTGTCCTACAGGCCCCTACTGCACCTACTGCTATGGAATCATTCGGAATCACTCATTTGCTTTTCAAACGTTTTGTAAGATTTTCCTTATCAGTCTACAATCACTGCATTATAGCATTTACAGACATACCAGTATCGCAAAACTGATGTAGAATTGCTCGTTAACAATTTTTTATTGGCCGTATGTGACTATATTGGAAATTAAAACCAACATTATCTTTTTGAATCTGTTGAATAGACACGTTTTTCAAATTTGTTGCTAAAATTCGGTGATGGACAGGTAACAAAAAATAATTAAACTCGATAATCCAGGTATTTGTGTTTTGGCAAACAGCCTTGATGAATCAGTCGATAACATACTGTATCAGTACACCCTTCAAATGAGAGGGCTATTGTATCACATATCCAGGAGGTAGCAGAGAAAGTCAATTAACACCCGCACAGAAAAAAATCCCAGCAGCAAGAAGAAGTTGTGCGACATAAATTAAAGTTGGTAGAAGTGTTTCTGTATCTCAAATACGACGTTTATTTCAAATTTTGCGCCAGTTGCATGAGAGTGGCGCTAGTAGTGCCACTATTAGGATGCAAATCAGGTTTGCTTTAAATATGCGTTATAACGGTCATAAAAGTTACCTTTAAGACTGGACGTATTTATTTATTTATTTAGTGTATGGCTCATAACATCACAGTAAAAAAACAGAAACAACACGATTAAAAAAAATCACATATGTATAAACAGAATAATAAATAACAGTTTGTATATAAGTACACCACCAATTGTAAATTTACTCTCACAGAAGAGCAATCACAAACAAACGTCCAGCTTGGATAATATATTGTCGATTGCCTCTCGGGTCGTCATTAGGAAATCCTGTGGGTCACCCTCATATGCCCTTAGTGAGCATTCCTGCACGATGTGTTTGACCGTCTGTCTCAGCGCCACAGTCGCAAGCGGCCGAAGGAAGTTACCCCATCTGTGTGAGGAGTCGGCGCATCTCCCACAGTTGCTTCTGATGCGGTTAAGAGTTGACCAAGCTTTGCGAGGGCAATCAAATCCTTTTGGTTTACTGAAGATGCATGGCATACTGAGGCAGTTTACTGCTGTTCTTCTCTCCCATTCCTCTTTCCATCGGTCATTTATTTTAAAGTTGGTTTAGTGCAGCTCCTGTGCGGTCTTTAGTGGAGGATGCCTAGACCAGAGTCGGTTTCCTTGGATGTTGTGAGTATCTTCATGGATTTGTAACTGAGGGTTGGTCATGATTTTTTGAAATTCTCTAACCAGAGCGTGTTCACGGCGCAGGTTAGGAGGGGCTATGTTACTGAGAATGGGCAGCCACGCTGTAGGAGTTGGCCTGATTGTGCCTGATATAATACGCATTGTTGCATTAAGTTGGCTATCTACCATGTGTGTGTGTTTGCTGTTGAGCCACACTGGGGCACAGTATTCTGCCACTGGATACACCAAGCCAAGTGCGGATGTTCTTAAGGTAGATGCTGTGGAGCCCCAAGTGGTGCCACAGAGCTTCTGCAATATGTTGTTGCGTATTTCGCTGCAGTTTTTGTCAGGTGTTCTTTGAATGTTAGTGTCCTATCTAGGGTAAACCCAAGGTACTTTGGGTGTTTGTTGTGATTTAGTATTTTCCCGTCTAGATATACAGTAGTTCTCTGTTGGCCATTTTGTTTTTCAAATGGAAGGCAGATACTTCCGTCTTTGTAGCACTAGGTTGTAGCCTCCATTTTCTAAAGTACTCGCTGAGAATCCCTAAGTCACTCGTAAGGATATCTTCGGCAGTTTCTACATTTCTGTGGGCTGTTGCCAGAGCCCAGTCGTCAGCATAACCAAATTTGCGCGATCTGGTTGCAGGCATGTCAGCGATGTAAAGGCTGAAAAGAAGGGGCACAAGGACAGAGCCTTGTGAGAGTTGTAACCTCCCCACCGCAATTTTAAAGAAAAAAGAAAGCAATACTTAATAGAAATGGGGAGCCAAGTGTAACCTCCCCACAAAAATTTTTAAAGAAAGGACGATGCTAATTAGAAATGCTGATGGACATTGCTCTATACGTAACCTGTCCACAATGAAATGTACTGACAATGGCAACAAAAATGTGAAATACGCAATCTGACTCAAATATCAATCCTTCAAAAAATTAAAGTCCATTCAGTGACAAGAAAATTCAATTAAACCGAAATATCGGTCTTTGGCCCTGTGTAAAACAATCAGAATTAAAGTCTTACCTCAGAATAAATGGATGTCACATATCTGCTCTTGTTGTTGCGCACCGCTTGGAGGAACTGCATTGCAAATAATAATATTCTCTTTTTTTGTGATTTTAGTGGAATTTTTCTTCAAAAGAAGTGGAATGAAATGGGAAGTGCAACGAAATCTTGAGTTCAATAAAAAATTAAATTTTTGAGAAAATGCTTTTGAAATAAAAAATTATTATTGGGAGACTTGTTGGAGAATAATTACAATAAATAAAATTTTTCATTATCTAATGATTATATTAATTAACAGTATACCTTATTCCTCATCTTGACCAGTGTTGCCGACCGCCTACATCACACAACCGCACTGGGCTGCTACTACTGACCGACCGCTCTGCATGACGACTACAGACTGAGTACTGCTCTCAACTAGACAGAGCTACAGACTCGCAACAACTACTGACAGACTCGCAAAGACTACTACTGACTCGCCACGACTACTACTGACGGACTCACAACGACTGACTGACAGAGTACTGCTCTGCATAGCGACAACTAGCGAACTGCACGCAACGACTGACAGAGTACTGCTCGCAACACTCGCACGGTCAAGCGCATACTCTCTGGTCACAGATGCTACAATGCCTCGCCATCGCTGCTGCGTTACATACGTGTTTCATAACCCTCCACTGGGGGGGCAAAAATTTGGCAGCGATGGTGAGTCATTTGGACTTGCCAAGCGCGGCAAAATTTTTCTTTAACTAACAAAATTCTACAACTTACAGAATATTTAAATGTTGTGCACACGCACTAAGTACAAAATATATCAGACAAAGACAAAATGTGAGTACAAAACATAGTAGCAAATCAGAAAAGTATATACAAATTTTTTGACAGATAAAGTGCACAGGCACTGAAAAAATTCTTTAGCATATTCAGAACAAATAAACAGACTGGCAAAAAATATTATGTTGACAAGTGTACATGCACTGAAAAATGTCTTTAGCATTTTCACAACAAATAAACATAATGGCAAAAAAAAAAAAATCATGTCCAAAGTGCACATGCACTGAAAAATGTCTTTAGTATTTTCACAACAAATAAACATAATGACAAACATCATGTCGACCAGTGACATAAGTGTACTCACACTGGAGTTTAGCGAATCGAAAAATGTATAACCTATGAACATAAATGATGTTACCAAAAAAATTTTTTCTCTATGTGACAAGAATCAGGATAGGAAAGGGAAGGATTGCATCATGGTTGTAGCACTTTAGATTGCACACAGCTGCTCTGAAAGTCCATATCTTTCCACAGAAGTACAACACCAAGTGACACAACTTGAAGATCTTTTCCCATCAGAATTTATCAGTGTACCCAAGACACTGAACTGTCGTAGTAATGTTCCATGTTTTCATTTTGGCAGTACATTAGGTACACCAAACAGTGGGACCATAATAATGTCTTCATCGCTCACGGTGGTGGACAGCATGTCGTGTCAACACCACGCTCTTACAAGGCACACCAACGTAGAATTAGTGCAAAACCAAAGATAGTGCTCCATGATCACTAGGATAAACAGGACAAATGGACATTGCAGTAATTCAGGGTAGTCAGCTTATGAGGTGAAGGACATCAAGTCACATAATATTGACAATTACAGACTTAATTAGTAGTTTGTGGCATTCATAGCCCAGTTATTGAACATTTCTGTACCAAGTATGTAGTATTACAGAAAAATGTTCATTAATTGTTTTACATAAAATCAGTAGCCTTCTTTTCCTGGTTACATAGCATTATGAAATAATCACATTCTTTTCAGTTACAGAGTATAATTAAGAATCATTAACCTTTTCCTAATTACAGTTAATTAATCATTTGTCATTCCAATAATCATTAGCCTTTTCCTAATTACAGTTAATTAATCATTTGTCGTTAATTAATCATTTGTCTAATTACAGTTAATTAATCATTTGTCTAATTACAGTTAATTAATCATTTGTCGTTAATTAATCGTTTGTCTAATTACAGTTAATTAATCATTTGTCGTTAATTAATCATTTGTCTAATTACAGTTAATTAATTAATCATTTGTCATTTCAATATAGTAAGAATCATTAGCCTTAATTAATTACAAAGCATTATTAAACAGTACTATAGTTCATTAATTATGTGTCATTCCAATGTAGTAAGAATTATTACCCTTCTCCTAATTACAAAGCACTATTAAACAGTAATTAAGATTCATTAGCCTTCTAATTACAAAACATCCTAATGACAGTTAATTAATCATTTGTCATTCCAATCTATTAAGAATCATTAGCCTTTTCCTAATTACAAAGCATTATGAAACAGTCACATTCATTTCCAACAACAAAGTATCAACATTGGAAACAAGAGCTAATCAATGGCATAATTAATAACAATTCGTGGAGTGACATTAATTATTGGCACTCAGTGGCCAGCAAGTATTGAATAAAATCATCATTCAGTATTATTCAGATTATTACGAAGCCATTATTAAAAATCAGCTAATTAGTCAAATCATTAATAATCACAGGCATTATAAGTAGTATCATTACAATAAACAGTGTTCCTCCTTCAGTAGTATTCAGATCATTACAAAGTCATTATTAAAATCAGTTAATTACAGTCAAATCATTAGTAATCACAGGCATTATAAGTAGTATCATTACAATAAACAGTGGCAGTTATTAGCTAGTGACAAAGCATTATTTTGAATATAGTCTCATTAAGAGGTCATTACTCAAGTGACATGCTATTCAGAGTTGATCAGTATTATTCAGAATTATCATAAACTAGTGACATTATGTGGGACTGGTAATACATTTTTTTGGTAGCAATGCATTGCGTTGGGATCGATAATTAATTGCTGAAACATAACACTATTTGCTTTTGACCTATTGCAGCAAATGAGGATAGGTAACGTCATTCGTCATGAGTCAGCTGTAGCAAGATTATGTAACAAGGCAGTACATGTGATCACATTTATAAACGATAGACACAAATGGGTAAAAATATAAAAATGCAAGTACTAGAACAGGTATAATAAGTAACAGGTTTAGTAAGTATCATGAAAAACTTCTCCTGGAAAAATTACAAAATGGATTATTGACCTGAAAGAAGAAACGCACACTATGCTGAAAAGTAGTGAACTTCGAATTAACAGGTAGTGAAATGTGTATAAAATTGTGTTCCATAGCTGTCCTTTCCAAAACTTTCTGTCATCCTACTATGCAATGTAACACCTGCTGTCAAAACAAACTGCAACAAATACTTAAATAACTACGTAGCATAAATACATAACTTCAACATTATTCTCATCTGTAAAGAAAAAAAATTCATTATCAATACCATCATAACTTCATTATCATCATCACCTGTAAAGAAAAACTTCATTATTCATAACATCATATCCTTCATCATCATTCATCAGTATTAATTATCATCTGCAAAAAATCACTTCATTACTCATTATACAACTATTCCTTATCTCTAGCATATTTCATCACTAAAACTAAGATGTGTAGTTCTCTCTGACAGCCTGCATCAATCACCTTGTATTCTGAAAGAAAAAATTAGTTAAGACTGCTATTCTACGATGAGTATAGTATATTCTTGTTAATGCCTGCCAATCCTGATCCATTTACTCTTCCTCATAAAGTTATTGCATCTTCTTTTGTTTATTCCCTAGGTGAAATTCCCATTTATGCTAAATTTATTTCTTAGAATCATCATTCCTTTCTGAAATTGATGAACAAAGATTAATGTCCTGCATTTAAATCATATACCCATTAAATAATGACTGGTTTATAGTGACACAATTAACCATACAGCATAGCATGACAGAAAACGTAATATGTTAAAGACGTTGACAGTGTTCAGATGCAAAAATGTACACAGAATAATACAATGCAGTAGCAAAAAAAGATGTGAAACAGTCACGATGTTGAGATGTCATAAGGCAAAAAAAAATGTCAAAGTCGACTGGTGTGTGTTATATCTTAACTATTTCATAGTGCATACAAACAAAACTGGAGTACAGTCATATACACAAAAAAATGGAAAATGTGCACGGTCTGATGTGTAACGACAAGAAAAGCGACCTGCTAACCTTACCTTGCCGGGCACTTGCCAAGAAAAAATACGATAATCATCAGTAATTAGTCAGGTGAATTAATTGCATTAGTAAATGGCATCATAGTGTGTTGAATCATACAGTGGTTTCACTCAATAAACGGTTTAATGTTTGAGATATGGTGATTGCCTTTCGATTTTCTGGTTCTCAAAGTTTCGACGTGTACAACATTGGGGTGAGGTATGCTGCGAATCCGATATGGACCTGCGTATAGAAGTTCAAATTTACTGCACTTACCTTTTAATTTGCTGGATAAATAGTGTGTACGCACTAATATTTTCTGTCCAACGTGAAAGTCTCGGCGTTTACAAACCTGTTTTTGCTGTCTTCTCCGGCGCTCTGCGGCACGTTTGATGTTCTTCAGCGCAATGTCAATTATTTCGTGGTGTCGTAGGCGACGACTTTTGGGAAATTCTATTAATTCTTTAATTTTGTTCGGTGGTTCAACGTTTTTCAGTATAACAGTCGGAGATAGCATAGTGGATTCATTTGGAATGGAATTAATTACATCTTGGAATGAGAGTATGTGTGTATCCCAATCAATATGTCTTTTGTGGCAGTATATTCGGCACAGCTTACCAATTTCCTTCATTAATCTTTCACAAGGGTTCGAAGAAGCGTGGTACTTGGATATATAAATCGGAGAAATGTTTCTGGCTCGTAACATGCGTGTCCATACGCTACTACGAAATTGAGATCCATTGTCAGAAATTACTTTCATTACATGCCCTACATGAGATAGAAAATGTTTTACAAATGCTTTCGAAACAGTTTTAGCAGTAGCTTGGCGTAACGGAGTGAAAGTAACAAATTTTGAAGTGAGCTCAACAGCGACAAATATGTAGCAAAAACCTCTGTTAGTTCTGGGAATCGGACCAAAAATATCTACTGCGGCCATGTGTCTTAATTTAACAGGTATAATGGGATATAAAGGAGGAATATGTGGTGTCTGATTTAGCTTTCTGGCAAATTTTACAAGACGCTAAAACTCGTCGTATACGTTTTTCCATGTTAGTAAAATAACAGTTCTGTCTCAGTATAAGAAAACATTTTCGTGCTCCGTAATGTGCGTAACTTAGATGAGTGTACCAGATTAATTTGTTAACCAGTTCGTCAGGAATGCATAATAACCAATTGTTGCTGTCTGGATGAGAGCGGCGAAACAGAATGTCATTGCGTACAGTGTAGTGGTTCCTAATCGTAACATTAATCTTATCTTGCCAAAGCTGTTTAATTTCTTTCTACACATTGTCTTTATTTTGCTCCTTTGCTATGTCCTGTAATGACGATGAAATAAAGTTTTCAAATGCAACTTGCTGAATGTACATGACACTGAAATTTGTTTTGCAAAAGTTGGTTGCTACGTCTTGCTGATTGTTGCTGAGAGAACGCGATAGTGCGTCTGCTATAACATTTTGTGTGCCGGGAATGTGGACTATTGTAAAATTAAATTCCTGTAAATATAGTTTCCATCTGCTTAATCTGTCGTGAGTAAATTTAGCTGAAAGCAAAAATTGTATAGCTCTATGGTCTGTGTAAACGGTGGTATGTCTGCCATAAAGAAAGTGCCGAAATCTCGTAAAAGCCCATACAACACATAATGTTTCCAGTTCTGTAACGGAATAATTTCGCTCAGCGGGTGACAAAATGCGACTTGCAAATGCGATGTTTTTAATTACTGTAGAACCATCTTCTTCAATTTCCTGGAAAATGTGTACGCCTAAAGCGGTGTTAGAACTGTCGGTGGCAATGGAAAAATTTCTAGTAAGATCTGGGTGCGATAAAAGTGGAGCATTCAACAAAGCATGTTTCAAATAACATTCTCGTGAACAAAATTCTGCGTGTCAAAAGTAATGTTTGCGTTACTGTAATATGCAATCTGTACTGTGTCTGGTTAAAATCTATCGTACGTGCTATTATTTACGGGAGAATGTTGTGTCATATCCACTATATGAACTGTTCTGTTATTTCTTACTGACGTGTTACGCTATGGATGACACCTATTGTCTGTTTCATTCATCATTATTCGTTGTTGCTGATGTTGTTGCTGCTCATAAGACCGACTGTTATTAAATGTACGCTGAAAATTGTGCTCATCATTTTTACGTCTGTCATGATAGTAATTTCTATACGGCGCACTGCGATACGAGTTGAAATAGTGTGTTGTCTGTACGTAGTTATTTCTTTGCTGCCATGCGTTACTATTTGTTGGAGCTGAGACTATACGTGCACGCGGCGAAACATTAAAGTTTGGTTGACCTTGTAGACTGCATTGTTGGTTACGTATGCTAAGCGGCTGACTTTCATGCTGTTGTGGCGAAAAGGTCTATTGTTACCAAAAAAAATGCGTTTGCTGTTAATTTTACAGATACTGATGATTACGATTTTATCCGTTATTAAAATTACGCTGGTTCTGGAGTGCCTAAAGAATGTTGTCATTTTCAGTAAAAGATTTGTCGTATCCGGTTTTCTTTACATACGTTTCTTAATTCTACAAAGAGCAATAGTTAAAGAGCAGTTTTGATAGATATAAAGGATAGTAGAAGAGAAGGCAGCAGTGCAGAAAACTAAAGATGAAACAGCACTACTACAGCTCGGGGCCCTATGCTCGCTACGGCACATATTCATTAAAGCGTAATGAATCCCCTGAGGTCATTTACGCACTGCAAATAAATTTTAGTTTTCGCGTTACAGGCAATAGCGGTAAAATTCCAAAAGTAAATCGCTGTATTCTTGCTAACTCCAGTTCCTGCATAATACGTAATGCTGATGAAAATACAATAGCAAATTGTTGCATCAGGTTCAAAGCTAGTTTCTGCATTACAGGTAATAGCGGTGAATGTACAAAGATAAATTGTCGTATACAGTGCAAAGCGTGTACCTGTACGCTGTCATTATTAAATTCCTTAGATTTTTTTACAAATGCAAATTGCTCGAAATCTACGTTCTCGTCACTGAATTTGAAAACACGTTCAGGTTTGTGTGTGAATCTGTTCGTCTGTGTCATTTCGTACTTCAAGTTACGTAGCTTTTCAGATTTTACGTCGTGTGGCTTTTCGGATTTTACTTCGCGTAGTCTCTGTAAATTGCTCACATTATACACGCTGCGTGACTCTGATAAATGCTCGCAAAGTGGCGGATTCTGTGACGTATTGGTGACTGAAATAGTTTTCAACTCTGTTACTGTAATACTTTCGTCAATTTGGTTGATCTGTCGTGCAAATTTCTCGTCAACTACCGTGTTCGGAGTGTGTGAAACTTCCACTGACTCTAAATTAACTTCGTCGCAAATCTGTACTGCGTTTTTAGGGCATTGTTCAGTGATTGCATTAATTTCGTGTACCTGTGTTTCGTTTGCTGAACATTGTTCGGTGACTCCAATAATCTCGTCTTTATGTGATTCTGTTGTGCCTACACGTGTGCTACTTAATTCTTGTGCAACAGTGCCAACTTCTTTATTACTGTTTTTAGCACAAGCCTCAGTATCCTCACGTAATTGTACTTTATTGTCCCGACATTGCACGGTAATAGCTGTATTCAGTTCACTAACTTGTCTGCTCCGTTCGTTAAGGTTGTCTTGTTTCTCGTTCGTCAGTTTGAAACTTTCATTAATTGTTTCGCTAAGTTGTTTGTAATGGTTGTCGACACTTTCATTTCGTTGTTTGGACTGTTCAATAAGTTTGTCAAATCTTTCATTAAGCTGTTTGAAATTTTCCCGCAAAAATGCCATATATTGATCCCAATTAACATTACCTACTCCATGATCTGTGCTGTTTGACTGTATACCTGCAATTGTCGCGTTAAATGAATCCGTCGAATTTTCAGTACACTGACCATTTTCATTCGAAAAATTTGTCTGTACGTTATTTGAATTTTCTAAACCGGGTGTGTTAAGCTCGGCAGCGCTCATTGCAATAGAGCGTCTCGCGTCATCAATTGTCGTCAAATTAACAGACGAGACAATTGAGTTCGTTTGTTCATTATCAGGGTAAAAGTCATCACTAGTGGTTGGAATACAGTGATTGTTAGTGAACGCAGGATTGTCATCATTACACTGCGTGTCACAATTACTATCGGTCACGCTGTTTAAGTCGGTAATTTCATTCAAAATACCTCGCGATACACTACTCACAGTCTTTCGCGGCATTTTTGCAACTGTCACAAATATTCACAAAACAATAAGCACAAATGCAAAAGCAACACACAAATACAATAGAGCAACGAATTGCCGTTGACCTGTAGAAAAAAGGTTACAAGTTAATAAAAGCGTTGCGCCAAATCCTAATTATGTCTAAGCAAACAAGAGCAGATATCTGACTGTTGTTCAAAAGACTCTCAACGAAATACGATCCTGGACTGGGTGTCGCCAAGTGTAACCTCCCCACCGCAATTTTAAAGAAAAAAGAAAGCAATACTTAATAGAAATGGGGAGCCAAGTGTAACCTCCCCACAAAAATTTTTAAAGAAAGGACGATGCTAATTAGAAATGCTGATGGACATTGCTCTATACGTAACCTGTCCACAATGAAATGTACTGACAATGGCAACAAAAATGTGAAATACGCAATCTGACTCAAATATCAATCCTTCAAAAAATTAAAGTCCATTCAGTGACAAGAAAATTCAATTAAACCGAAATATCGGTCTTTGGCCCTGTGTAAAACAATCAGAATTAAAGTCTTACCTCAGAATAAATGGATGTCACATATCTGCTCTTGTTGTTGCGCACCGCTTGGAGGAACTGCATTGCAAATAATAATATTCTCTTTTTTTGTGATTTTAGTGGAATTTTTCTTCAAAAGAAGTGGAATGAAATGGGAAGTGCAACGAAATCTTGAGTTCAATAAAAAATTAAATTTTTGAGAAAATGCTTTTGAAATAAAAAATTATTATTGGGAGACTTGTTGGAGAATAATTACAATAAATAAAATTTTTCATTATCTAATGATTATATTAATTAACAGTATACCTTATTCCTCATCTTGACCAGTGTTGCCGACCGCCTACATCACACAACCGCACTGGGCTGCTACTACTGACCGACCGCTCTGCATGACGACTACAGACTGAGTACTGCTCTCAACTAGACAGAGCTACAGACTCGCAACGACTACTGACAGACTCGCAAAGACTACTACTGACTCGCCACGACTACTACTGACGGACTCACAACGACTGACTGACAGAGTACTGCTCTGCATAGCGACAACTAGCGAACTGCACGCAACGACTGACAGAGTACTGCTCGCAACACTCGCACGGTCAAGCGCATACTCTCTGGTCACAGATGCTACAATGCCTCGCCATCGCTGCTGCGTTACATACGTGTTTCAGAGTCCATTACTGAGTTTCATCTGTTTACTTCTCTCATTCCCCATTATTACCTGGAAGGTTCTATTTGACGACATATCAGATCTTCTTACAGGGGACGGCACAGATTAATTTTGTACATGAGTCCCTATTTCCAAACTATATCATAGGCTGCTGTTAGGTCTATGAATGCTGCAGCTCCTTTATGTTTCTTCTGCAACCCCGTCTCTATATATGTTGTCAGTGATAGGACTTGATCTGTACAGCAGCGATAGGGACGGAAACCTGCTTGTTCGATAGGAATTTTTTTGAGTATAGTTTGGCCTATTCTGTTGAGGAGCAGTCTTTCTAGCAATTTATAGACCATACTGAGAAGGGCAATGGGGCGGTAACTCTCTGGTCTATCGCCTGGCTTACCAGGTTTCAGGACTGTGATGATCTTTGCTCATTTAAGTGAGGGAGGAATGTTACCCACTTGGAGAATGTCCGTAAAGAACTTAGCCAGTCATTGTTTTGTGTAGGCTCCGACATGTATGAGGAACTCAGGGTGGATACCATCGAAACCCGGAGCTTCGCCTGGTTTAACCTTCTTCAGGGCATTGGTAACCTCCTCGATACGAATATCTGATGAATATTCTTAGTCCATTGCACGGGTCCTTTTTAATGTTTTTAAGTCCTTCTTCAGTTTTGTTGTGTGCTTTCTATCTCGTGGGGCTCTAGACGCAGAAAGTATGAGGGATGCAACCTTGTTGGGAGATGTTTCGTCCTTTCTATGTTCAGGTGGATTTGCGCCTCCAAGTTTACGCAGTAGGGACCAGGCTTGTCGGCTTGACTTTTTGCCGTCTAATAAAGTCGATGTTATGTAATAGTTCATCCGCTATTTCCCGGTCCCCATTCTTGAGGAACTCCGCGTACAGGTCATCGCATATCCGAGTCCAACCTGGAATGTATTTTTTGCGGTACCCTCTTGGGATCGCTGTTTTCGCAGAGCTAATGACCGCTCACACAAACCTCTCATAGCTCTTGCTGGTTGGAGGGATCCAGCTCAAGGTATAATCAAGTTGTTCAGAGAATTTTTTCCAGTCAGCTTTTGTAAAATTCCACCTTGGTCGAGGGTAAGCCCTTATTATCGGGATGGGCATACCGATATTAACAAGCACAGGGCGGTGCGGGCTATGAGGGAAGTACGTCAGGACCCTTCTAGAGGCTGTCAGTGGTTTATCGTTTGTATCCCTCGAAACAAAGCACAGATCCGGGTTATAGCCGCAGTTCCATGCGGCTGATCTGAATGTCCCTCGGTCCTTGGCATCAAAGACCAGATATGTATTTTGTTCCTCGGACTAGTCGACCAGCATGTCTCCATTGCTATGATTCGTACTGTATTTCCACATTTCGTGGTGACTATTATAGTCACCAACGTATACGCTTGGGTGTGGGTGGGTCTTTATCACTTCAGCCGGCCATGTAGTAGCAGGAGGTTTATAGATGTTAGTTACTGTAACTTCTCCTATTTTTATGACAACTTTATGGATATCATTTTCAATGGAGGCTTCAACTAGAAAGACGTCCTCTATGTCCCCACGCACATATGTCGCAAAGCCATAGTGTCTGCCATACGTGGCTCCAAGTAGATCATACCCCAGTATCCTTCCTCTATCTTCAAGTTGGGCTCTATTTTCAGCATGAGTTACCTGTATGGCTACCAGGTCAATGTCGTTATCGTGTAAAATTCTCTGCAATACTTGACATTTTGCTCTGCTTGTACCCTCAATGTTGAAATGGCAGATTCGGATGCATGGTCCGAGATACTTAGTCAGTTGATCCCTAAAAGGACCGTTGTATGTATCTTGCATAGCGCTTTGTCTATCGTTCTGTTTCACTGTGATGTGGGCCAGAAATTCTTCGTTCGGTCTGCCGCCAGTTGTGTTAGTTCATTTAGCGTTACCCAGGGTGCACCACGTGGAGGCGAACTAACTTTACTGGACGTACTGCTTTGATGTTAGTCAAGAAAATCTTCAGAACGATGAAGACGCCATTAATTATAGCTCAACGAGTTTGAACGAGATCGTGCAATACGGCTACGAGAAGCTGGATGTTCCTCCTGCGATACTGCAGAAAGACTTGGCAGGAATGTTGCCACTATACACGATAGTTGGCAGCAGTGGTCACGCAAAGGTACGGTCGCAAGAAGACCGGGCACTGGATGGCCACGTGGCAGTACCGAGAGGGAAGACTGTGGTGTTTGGAAAGCAGCAGTTGGCACCACAGCGACACAACCCACTGTTACAAAATTTGTACATCAAGGACAGGTCCGAGCCACCCCCTGTAGCCTGCACTCCACTGACCCTAAACCACCGCTGTTTGCGACTTCAATGATGTCAAGCGAGAGCTCATCGGAGAATGGAGTAGAGATCTGTTGTGTTTTCTGATGAAAGCTAGATCTGCCTCAGTGCTATTGATGGCCATGCATTGGTTAGAAGGAAGCCAGGTGAGCGTCTGCAGCCAACCTGTCTGCACCCTAGACACACTAGACCCACAACTACAGTTACGGCCTAGGGTGCGATTTTGTATTACAGCAGGTGCACTCTCATGATCATCTCACTCTCTCTGACTGCAAATTTGTATGTCAGTCTGGTGATTCGATCTGCTGTGCTGCCATTCATGAAGAGCATAAGCTGTTTACCAACAGGATAACACTCGCACACATACCGCTGTTCAACCCAACATGCTCTGTGGAACGTCGACAGTAGTAGAACAAGGGCAGTGTCAGTGCAGTTTCTTAGTGCGGGTTGCCTGCATCAGGGGCAGGTATGCACTCAGGGGCAAACCAATTGTTCTCCTTTGATTGACAGGTACTTAACCTGTTGTTCTGCTAAAAAGATCCTTCCTTTTGATTGACAGGCACTTAACCTATTGTCTCTCCACCCCCTCCCAACCCCCTCCCACACAGGAAACCTCCCCCCTAGCTGCTACAGGTACACTTTCAGGACTGAGTTATTGGAATAGCCCACCTCACTCTTATCAGTTTGATTGACTACTTAGTTAAAGTGGTCCATTAATTAACCTCTCCCCTCTGGTAAACCCACCTTCTCTCCCACCCTCCCCCCTGGAAAGTGGCGGGAAAAAGACTCGGTTGATCGGTCATTCAGAAGGAAATCGATTGCTGGGTACAGAATATTGTTTAAACAATTTAGACAATGTGTGGAATATTATTTCTTTCAGCAATTTATGGGATTCAAGGCAGTGTATAGAATATATGGAAATTGGTGGCTCTTTGGTAGAGAGGAAGGAAATTCAAGTGTATATTGTTTATTCATAAAAAAATCACTTTGTGGGGGTTGGATTTCTCTTGCTCATCATTCTCTGCCTTTTGGAAACATGTAGGTCTTGTAAGAAGTAATTACATGGAGCAAACTTGTCGCATAACCTAATGTTCGGCACTGTACTCTGGGTGTCCTAACCTAACATTCAGCCCTTTGTTGGCACTTCACCTATTATACTGTTAGTGGTCTTCCATGTCACCCCCATTTCCTTAAACTATTGTACTGCCTTTGATACTGTTATAACTGCAACAGGAATGGTCACAAGGTTGCCACTAATGCAAACATGGCGTGACCGAATGGGAGCAGACCGCGTACAAACAAGATGGATGAATGGGAATGGAAGGACAAGCACAATGACGGACAACCGAGAGAGACACCAAGATCAACAATAAATTATTAAGCAATTGGGTCACAAGAGAGAACCTCATGAAATCAAAACAATGTCCACTCATAAACAGGAAGTAAGCACACGCAACGTAAACAAGATGTCTGTGAGCAAGATGTCAACCAACTCAATGCGAATACCAGACTGCCTCGCTGAGTGAGAGGCAGCCGCCTAAATACACAACAGGGTATGTCGATATTGGCCGCTGGGACCACATGCTCCACAGTGGCACCCTCACGTTAGACTCGGTGCCAGGAGTGCCCGCAGCCATGGGGTATGGTGCGACTGCTGCAGAGACCTCTAGAGGTCATCGAGTTCCATGTCATCTGGCGCGGATTCGAAACCAGAGATACCAAATTAAGTAATTAGTTATATCGTCTCACCATTTTCTGGTGCACTTTTCGAATTTCACATGCTTTTGAACGCCTTTTCTGGAGCATTCTTCTTTGTCACCCACCCCTTTAAACTATTGTACTGCGTTTTCCATACAAATTATGCAAATTAACCTATTGTTCTGCACTTAACCTGATGTTCTCCTCCGTGTCACCCACTCACGCACACCCTCACCTTAACTGTTATACCGCTAACACCACATTGACATTAAAAAATTATGCAGATTAATTAAATAGATATTCTGCAATGTATGGGGTAGTTTTCTTTAGTTTACGGCATTGTATTGGTCAGTGAAATCGAAGGAAATATAGTTTAAACAAAAGATCACTTATAAAAAACACATCCTGCCACTTCATGCCTGACGCCAATGCTACCGACTCCACATACGTCCCCAAGAGTCGGGATACACTGTCGGTCACCGCGAAGTGGCAACACAGTCGTCAGCTGCCGAGGTGTTAGTTTGGGTCCTGCAAGGATGAGGTGGCGGCATCTCTTTCATACTTGACACCTGAGAAATGCCTGTCGAAATACGAGTTCACCTAGGCACCATTGCTGGCATGATGACACATATCTGCCGTGTGGTTCCAGCGCTGAAGGACATGTTCCAATGCTTCCCAAAATAGCACAGGGTGCATTGTTCCTAGCGATCCTAACGGGACAGCCCATTCATCACTGAATTTACCTGTCAAACGGCTGCTGCTGCCACTGTGGGAGCAACGTCCGCCATTGCTTTCTGCAGACGAAACATTCAGCGGCAAAATTATTTTGTATAGATCGCTACATTGCACTGACAGTTAAACCCTGCAAAAGCAGTCTACAGATTATCAAATACACTCCTGGAAATGGAAAAAAGAACACATTGACACCGGTGTGTCAGACCCACCATACTTGCTCCGGACACTGCGAGAGGGCTGTACAAGCAATGATCACACGCACGGCACAGCGGACACACCAGGAACCGCGGTGTTGGCCGTCGAATGGCGCTAGCTGCGCAGCATTTGTGCACCGCCGCCGTCAGTGTCAGCCAGTTTGCCGTGGCATACGGAGCTCCATCGCAGTCTTTAACACTGGTAGCATGCCGCGACAGCGTGGACGTGAACCGTATGTGCAGTTGACGGACTTTGAGCGAGGGCGTATAGTGGGCATGCGGGAGGCCGGGTGGACGTCCCGCCAAATTGCTCAACACGTGGGGCGTGAGGTCTCCACAGTACATCGATGTTGTCGCCAGTGGTCGGCGGAAGGTGCACGTGCCCGTCGACCTGGGACCGGACCGCAGCGACGCACGGATGCACGCCAAGACCGTAGGATCCTACGCAGTGCCGTAGGGGACCGCACCGCCACTTCCCAGCAAATTAGGGACACTGTTGCTCCTGGGGTATCGGCGAGGACCATTCGCAACCGTCTCCATGAAGCTGGGCTACGGTCCCGCACACCGTTAGGCCGTCTTCCGCTCACGACCCAACATCGTGCAGCCCGCCTCCAGTGGTGTCGCGATAGGCGTGAATGGAGGGACGAATGGAGACGTGTCGTCTTCAGCGATGAGAGTCGCTTCTGCCTTGGTGCCAATGATGGTCATATGCGTGTTTGGCGCCGTGCAGGTGAGCGCCACAATCAGGACTGCATACGACCGAGGCACACAGGGCCAACACGTGGCATTAATGGTGTGGGGAGCGATTTCCTACACTGGCCGTACACCATTGGTGATCGTCGAGGGGACACTGAATAGTGTACGGTACATCCAAACCGTCATCGAACCCATCGTTCTACCATTCCTAGACCGGCAAGGGAACTTGCTGTTCCAACAGGACAATGCACGTCCGCATGTATCCCGTGCCACCCAACGTGCTCTAGAAGGTGTAAGTCAACTACCCTGGCCAGCAAGATCTCCGGATCTGTCCCCCATTGAGCATGTTTGGGACTGGATGAAGCGTCGTCTCACGCGGTCTGCACGTCCAGCACGAACGCTGGTCCAACTGAGGCGCCAGGTGGAAATGGCATGGCAAGCCGTTCTACAGGACTACATCCAGCATCTCTACGATCGTCTCCATAGGAGAATAGCAGCCTGCATTGCTGTGAAAGGTGGATATACACTGCACTAGTGCCGACATTGTGCATGGTCTGTTGCCTGTGTCTATGTGCCTGTGGTTCTGTCAGTGTGATCATGTGATGTATCTGACCCCAGGAATGTGTCAATAAAGTTTCCCCTTCCTGGGACAATGAATTCACGGTGTTCTTATTTCAATTTCCAGGAGTGTACATACAAGACTCACAAGAATATTGGGAGCCAGGAATATATTTACCAGTGTAACTACAATTAATACATTATGTATTTGTCGATGAATGAAGGATATATTTACAATTTAAAAAAGCCCTAGAGTCTTTTCGGTTTATCGATTTCACCACTTCCACGAAACCTTTTGGTATTTTGTACTTGTAAATCCAGCCATCACACATTGGCGTCTTTTTATATATTCAGACCACCAAGTCGAGGTTTGTGTCAGTGCGTTCCATGCATAGCTTCCACCAATCAGATTACACAATTTTCTCCTGACTAAGAAATCGTTCTGAGTGAAAAATAATGTAGAGTACGTTCATTCGGAGTTCATTTTCATGAGCCGAGCAGGTGGGTGGAGGAACGGCAATACTGCTGTAGTCTAAGCGCACTTTTAAGTTCATGTTGCTAAGCAATGTACCTGTTTAACACTTTGGAGCAGGAGGGGGATCACCATGAGACGGATCTGTTGTTTCATATGGCGAAATTACGTTTGTTACGAAAAACAAAAGAGCCTGTTAGATCGTCATACAAAGATTTTGTTTGTTACATGTGCGAGCAACAGTGACTTAGTGACACAGCCCTGTTCAGATCCTATAACGTGTGTGTGGGAGCTGAATTTTCAAAAAGGAATATAGTGTTATGTAGAAGCCTCCTATAGGTCTGAATGCAAAGAATGCTTTCTTACAAGCATGCAATAGTCTTCTGTTTATCTCTTTCGGTGCACCCGCTTTATGTAACTGAATAATCACTATGAATCCATCGTCATTCAGTTATTCAACTTCAAGCATGTCCTGGATGTCTGTGAATAAGGTAATGCCGTAGTTCTGAGGAGGGAGAAGGAGGTTGGGGAATGGGAGCTGGCTGTTGGCAAGAGATCTGCTAGGAGAAGGAGATTTTCAGATAGTTCTACTATTGGTGTTTGTAATAGATATGACCAACTGTCAGAGTCTAGTGGAGAGGAATCTCTAGTAGCTGTAGATGTAGGAAGTATGCAGCAGACCTCAGCAGTTACGGTGGCTAGGACAGTTGCAAAGTCTAAGAGAAAGAAGAAGGTTCTGCTGTTAGGTAGTTCTCATGGTAGAGGTGTAGGCCACCAGTTGCAGGAAGTATTGGGGAGTGAGTACCAGGTCAACAGCATTGTGAAGCCTAATGCAGGATTGGCTCAGGTGACTTTTAACATAGGGGGGTCATGTAGGGATTTTACTAAAGAGGATCAGGTAGTGATTGTGGGTGGGGCTGGTAATAGTATTGATAGGGATGGGGAGTATGACATAGATGGTGACCTGGAAAAGATAGCCACTCAGACTGGCAACATGAATGTGCATTTCATGGAACTGTTTCAGCGTCACGATCGGCCTCATCTTAATACAGCCATCAGGTGTAATAACATGAGACTTGGGGGTGCGCTGATGACAGAAGGCATGAGTCACATTTCAGTGGTGTTGGTGGAGTCTATCAGCAGGACAGGTTTCACTAGACATGGCCTGCTCCTCAACAGGTATGGAAAGGGGAGGTTGACAAAGCTTATAGGTGACAGCATAGGTGGGGGTGGTGGGATCACTCATGGGAAAATTCCGGTAGTTGTGGGTTTTAGAGCTGTACCTCTTTTAGATTGAAGTCAGCTGATAGGTATTCCGGCTTAAGGGAAGTCTCTCTAACAAAGAAACCTCTTTCTACAAAGCTTAGGTATCCGATTAATGAGGGAATTAGTATATTTCATCAAAATATACAAGGTATTAGAGATAAAGTTAGTGAACTGCTTATAGATGCTGACTCTGAAATTATTGATATATCTGAACACTTCTTAAATAAGGAGATACTTCAGAGGCTTCCTTTACCAGGATACAGGTTGGCTGGCAGCTTTTCTAGGAGCTCTTTGCGGTGTGGGGGAGTAGCCATGTATGTGAAAAACGGTATCCCATTTGAGTCAATTGATGTCTCAAAGTACTGCACTGAAAAGGTGTTTGAATGTTGTGCAGGTGTGGTTAAATTTAGTGGAGCTAAACTTCTTACTGTTGTTACTTACAGATCCCCAGACTCCGATTTCACAACATTTTTGCTAAAGCTAGAGGAGGTTCTTGGTTCACTTTATAGGAAATACAAGAAGTTAGTTATATGTGGTGACTTCAATATTAATTGTATAAGTGATTGTGCAAGGAAAAGGATGCTGGTAGACCTCCTTAATTCATATAATCTTATGCAAACCGTATTCTTTCCAACGAGAGTACAAGGGAACAGTAGAACAACCATAGACAATATTTTTGTTCATTCGTCATTACTAGAAGGGCATTCTGTTAGCGAAAAGGTGAATGGCCTTTCAAACCATGATGCACAAATTTTAAGTCTAAAAGATTTTTGTGCTGCAACACATGTTAAATATAGTTACCAACTTTTTAGGAAAGCTGATCCAGTTGCTGTACAGACTTTTGTAAACCTTATCAAGGAACAAGAGTGGCAAGATGTTTATAGTGCTGATACAGTAGACGATAAATATAATGCTTTCCTCAAGACTTTTCTCGTCCTCTTTGAAAGTTGCTTTCCGTTAGAACGTTCAAAACAGGGTACTAGCACAAACAGGCAGCCTGGGTGGCTGACTAAAGGGATAAGAATATCTTGTAGAACAAAATGGCAATTATATCAAAACGTTAGAAACAGTCACAATCTAAATGCAGCAGCCCATTACAAACAGTATTGTAAGGTGCTTAAAAAAGTTATTAGGAAGGCAAAAAGTATGTGGTATGCAGATAGAATAGCTAAGTCTCAGGATAAAATTAAAACCATATGGTCAGTCGTAAAGGAAGTGGCTGGTCTGCAGAGACAGGTCGAGGATATAGAATCAGTGCATAGTGGGAATGTCCGTGTTACTGATAAGTCGCATATATGTACAGTATTTAATAATCACTTTCTGAATATAGCAGGTGAACTAAATAGAAACCTAGTCCCAACAGGGAATCATATAGCGCTCTTAGAAAAAAGTGTTCCGAGACTGTTACCTGAAATGCTCCTCCATGATACTGACAAGAGGGAGATTGAGTTAATAATTAAATCACTAAAGACCAAGAACTCTCATGGATATGACGGGGTATCTAGCAGAATACTGAAGTTTTGTTCCATGTATGTTAGCCCAGTACTTAGCCATATCTGTAACTTTTCCTTTAGGAGTGGTCAGTTTCGTGACCGATTAAAGTAGTCGGTAGTGAAGCCACTTTATAAAAAAAGGGGATAGGGATAATGTTGACAATTATAGACCTATTTCTATGCCATCGGTGTTTGCTAAAGTTATCGAGAGGGTTGTATATACAAGGTTACTGCAGCATTTAAATTCACATAATTTGCTGTCAAATGTACAGTTTGGTTTTAGAAATGGCTTAACAACTGAAAATGCTATAGTCTCTTTTTCTCTGTGGGGTTTTGGACGGATTAAATAAAAGGTTGCGAACGTTAGGTGTTTTCTTTGATTTAACGAAGGCTTTTGACTGTGTTGACCACAAAATATTACTGCAGAAGTTGGACCATTATGGAGTAAGGGGAGTAGCTTACAATTGGTTCGCCTCTTACTTTATGAACAGAAAGCAGAAGGTAATTCTCCGCAATATTGAGAGTTCAGTCCCAATGGGGCACTGTTAAATGGGGCGTTCCCCAAGGGTTGGTGCTGGGGCCACTGCTGTTTCTTATTTATATAAATAATATGCCTTCTAGTATTACAGGTGATTCAAAAATATTTCTGTTTGCTGATGACACCAGCTTGGTAGTGAAGGATCTTGTGTGTAATATTGAAACATTATCAAATAGTGTAGTTCATGAAATAAGTTCGTGGCTTGTGGAAAATAATTTGATGCTAAATCACAGTAAGACTCAGTTTTTACAGTTTCTAACTCACAATTCAATAAGAACTGATATTTTAATCAGACAGAATGGGCATGTTTAAGCGAGACGGAACAGTTCAAGTTCCTAGGCGTATGGATAGACAGTAAGCTGTTGTGGAAAGCCCGTGTTCAGGATCTTGTTCAGAAACTAAATGCCGCGTTATTTACCATTAGAACAGTATCTGAAATAAGTGACATTTCAACACGAAAAGTAGTCTACTTCGCATATTTTCATACGCTTATGTCATATGGTATTATTTTTTGGGATAATTCTTCTGATTCAAAAAGGGTATTTTTGGCTCAAAAACGGGCTGTTCGAGCTATGTATGGTGTAAGTTCGAAAACCTCTTGTCGACACCTATTCAATAGTCGGTGAATTTTGACATTGCCCTCACAGTATGTATTTTCTTTAATGTCGTTTGTTGTTAGCAATATTAGCTTATTCCCAAGAGTTAGCAGCCTTCACACAGTTAATCCTAGGCAGAAATCAAATCTGCAAGTGGAATGCACTTCCTTGACTCTTGTGCAGAAAGGAGTGCAGTATTCTGCTGCATCCATTTTCAATAAGCTACCACAAGAACTCAAAAATCTTAGCAGTAGCCCAAACACTTTAAAGTCTAAACTGAAGAGTTTCCTCATGGCTCACTCCTATTCTGTCGAGGAGCTCCTGGAAGAGCTAAAAAATTAAGCAAATTCCAGTGTTACATTCTTGATTTTCTTTATTTAAACTAACGACTTGTCGCCTGAATATGTTTCTTATATTTCATTTTATCTGTTTCTACAATCTACAACTGAATATGTTTCTTATATTTCATTTTATCTGTTTCTACAATCGTGTTATAATTTCATGTACTGACTCGTTCCATGACCATGGAGACTTCTCCTTAATGTGGTCCCACGGAACAATAAATAAAATAAATAAATAGAGGTAGTGAGTGTAGTGTGCAAAGTATGGTCATGCTTCAGTTATCGCTAATAAAGGGGATAGTGACTGTGCAACACTGCTTGTTCACCAACATAGCTGTAGCCACACATTATAAAAAATATTCCATAGCTCTTACTTCCTTAATATGTTACGACAATTAACCTTGAGAACTACGGATTCAAGGGAAAAGAGAATGTTACTGCTTACAGAGTGTTTGAGCTGGTGAAATCAAGACATACGTGTAATGAGCTCTTGGATATTTATATGAAACTGATAAAGAGTCGTCCCCACATGAACGCTTTTGATTATTACATGTTCCCTACACAACTTATACCATTACTACGTGATATATATTTTATTTGTCACCTAACTTATTTCCAAAGTACGAGCCACACTTTAAGCACTATGACTCGAAAACGCGATACCACACTGATGAGTCACCATCAATTAAAATTTGTTTGTATTGGGTGTACAGCTGAAAAATCAATAATAATAACGTACAGTGTGTTAACTGTAAGATGACAGATTTGTGAGGGGAGTGCGGGGAGAGGAGGAAGCAAGCATTGGCTGCCGAGGGGAGAGGAGCCATTGGGGGGGGGGGGCGACAAGGCACGCCTACCTGTTGCAGTGCTGGCACTACAAATCGCGCATCATGCTTACACGAAAGCAGACGAAAGGCTTGGAAGTAAAACTCGCTTTAAATGTTGTTCGTAAACGAAACTGAAATCGTCATATATATATATATATATATATATATATATATATATATATATATATATGTGTGTGTGTGTGTGTGTGTGTGTGTGTGTTTTTGTCTACTATGCGCTCACAAATCATTCATCTGATTGCAATGAAACTTTGGTGAGTTGTTCTCCGAACGCCCGAAAAGAGTAATGAAAGCAATTTTTTCCGCTCCCTTTCAGTTTCGCAGCATTCAATCACACGCAATTTAATTTTGCGAGCATTGCTACGTAATACTGGTTTCCTTCTAACCGTAGGCTTACCGGTAGGGGTTGTTGGTGACTCCCGAGATGGGCCAGCAACTGCCTCTTCACTCATTTTGATAATGTTTAGCACAACTGCACGATAAAAACACGCAGAACAGTACAGCACAAAACAATAACGAAGCAGACGACAATGGCTACCTTGTACAACACAGTCAGCTATGTAATGTTGGCAGCAGTTGCAACTGCGTGCCTACCGAAGCCTCCCGACGTTTACCGACTTCTACCAAATCAGGACTAGGGAGAGGTCTGCCATCTAAAAGTTTACACACTGTATGTTCTGTAGCCAAGTAAGATACTATTACTTTTTTAATGACCTATTTCTTTACTTCATGGTTTCTATGATGATGAGATAGACAGATAATATTTAAAGATATGGCTTACACAGAAGATGCAGGAATGGAGACATTCAAAGCAAACATTGCATTACTGAGGTCTTTTCACGTATGTGAGTGTGCTAAGACACGGAAGAGAG
This sequence comes from Schistocerca piceifrons, assembly GCF_021461385.2. Classification (NCBI taxonomy): domain Eukaryota; kingdom Metazoa; phylum Arthropoda; class Insecta; order Orthoptera; family Acrididae; genus Schistocerca; species Schistocerca piceifrons. Next base: position 90,083,989 of record NC_060141.1, read on the forward strand.
CAAAGTGGTTAACATATTTCTGCCATGGAATTCACTGGGATTATCCTGGCATACCCTATAGAGATATGGTGACTGCACTTAAATTATTCGATCACACAGATACCAACATCTACATGATGGAGAAGGAGATCTCATGGACGTCGAATCTTTATGTTTGCTGCTATTCAAGACCTGGAATTCTACAGGTGTCCTTCTCTCCATCGACACATGAAGAAGAAGATGTGTGAAAATAGTGTTACTGTGTCTGCTTATGAAAATGTAAAACTACTTTGAGAAATAAATGAATTTTTACCTCACAACCTCTGTGTTCTTTTCTTCAACCCTCGTCCCGCTTTGACAGTGTACAGTTTTAACCACAAGCTATGTCTGTGGTTTTCTTTAAGCACAGGAGATATAATTTTAGACATGTTTGCTATATATCTTTTGAAGCAGACACAGTCATGTGCCTCCTGCTCCCGTAACCCAATTCATGCTGCACGAAAGGCTTAATTCTGTGCAACCATTCTATATATTTTGTTATCTTCCATCTTAAACTTCACCTCCTTAATAGCACTCATCTTCAGCAAAACTAATGTCATTTGAAACCTGCACAGCTTTTATATGCTATATATACTAAATGCAATAGGCGATAAGCTTTTTTTGTAAATAACAACAACAAAGACGTATGGTGACTAATTTTTTTCTTGGTTTATTCAGTTCACACAAATACAATATAGCAATATAATACTTGAGGTAAACTGTAGTTTTTGAGGTACAATATAGTATTCTTGAGGTATAAATCGACTCTGCTATTCCAATGCAGAAATACTTTTAACTTACACGCTACAACAGTAACACTAGCATGAATATATATATATATATATATATATATATATATATATATATATATATATATATAAACTAATGTGGAGATACTTCTTTTTCCTATGACTAAATTCCACAGCCCCAGTAGCATAGCTTTTACAATGATTCGTATGGACTGTGCTAGCGTAGAATCTGATTTCAACTGTCCCCAATAGCAAAGGTTTTTACATATACAGGCAACACATACGTTGCGTATGAACATATATGTACAAATATTTTTTCTGTTTATACCTTTTAATATTTTTTGTTTTGTTTATGCTTTTTCTTTCTTTTACACACATGGTATGCATATATATTTATAAATTTTGTTCTTTTTCTTTTTTTATCCTTTCTTTTCCACACATTCTCTCTCTATGTATGTACACACAAATGTACATAGTACACAAAAATATTTGCACAACACACACACACACACACACACACACACACACACACACACACACACACACACACACAATTAGTTACAGTATGATAAAAGGGTCATACTACTACTCTGCAGACTCTCTCTCTCTCTCTCTCTCTCTCTCTCTCATTCACTCAATCAGAGTCCTCTACCCATTCTCTCGCTACAAGTGACTAGTGTGAGTACGAGAGAGTTTCAATCCCATCATCACAAATTACTCTTTTATCCGCATGAGGCGACAGGCCGATTTTAGACTGCACCACAGTGTACATCACATGTCCTCTCTATTGAATACTGGTCTGCCATACCATATGCGGCGGCTGCGGTACAGCACCGCAAACACCACTGCACAGGCACAGCAAATAGTGTTCCATAGAGAGGGCTATTAATGCCATACGACGCACACCCTTAGCCCGCCTCTGGGTTGCACCTTCCAGTGTCCGATATGCATACATTTTTGAGCGTAGACCTACAAACTCCACAATCGACAATCCATCCATCTCATCCTTCATAAGACCAATAACCTTCTCGTTCCGTGGGATAATACCATAAGGATTATCGGCCGTGTATGAGGACGTTTCGAATTCATTACCGTGGAACATCGTTACTTCATATGGATCGGAGTTCTTCACCTAATAGCTGAAGCTATCTGTATCCCTATAAAGTAATTTAGGATCTGCGATATGAGTTTTCGCAAACTCATAATGAAAGCGGTACATTTGAAGTTTGAACAGGTCTAGTATGCACATTCTCACATAAATAGGTTTCATAAACTCTACTGCAGTCTTCGCCAGCTCCAAAGCAACAAAGTTCTTATTAAATATGGTGACCCACTTAAAATTTGGTCTGCCATTGCATTTTCTTACGCCACAACGCCCATCCCATTTGGTTTTAACAAAAATTTCACGTCATTCCCTGAAATTCTCCATTGTTTTTACCCAAAATTGAATTATTAATTATTTATAAAAATCTTCCTCAAAGTCACACTTTGGGGAGCCTCTCTGTCTCGTATTCAAATCAATATACTCCTTCAAGCAGGGGGACTGCTTGAAGGAGATAGCCCGGGTGATTCTAACTAGCTTCATACGCAAGCTGAGACACTGCTGCGGGTTACGGTAATGGATAATGTATCTCCGCTTATCCCCCAGTGTTGTCATCAGTTTAGGCATGGAGCCTCCTCGCGGAACTAGTTGCTCTGGACACAGTGATAAATTGGCGTGTGCATCATGCAAACTAATATGGTATTTGAGTTCAGCCTCCACCACATACCCTACATCAGAATCAGCTGCCATAACCCCCCCCCCCCCCCCCCTCATGTTACTCTAACAGGCTCTTTTGTTTTTCGTAACAAACTCAATTTCGTCAGTTGAAACAACAGATCCGTCTCGCGGTGATTCCTCTCCTTCTCCAAAGTGTTAATCGGGTATGGTGCTTAGCAACATGAACTTATAAGTGTGCTTAGACTGCGGGCACTCCTGGCCCTGAGTCTAACGTGAGGGTGCCACTGCGGTGCACGAGGTCCCAGCGGCCAATATCGTCATACCCTGTCGTGTATTTAGGCGGCTGCCTCTCACTCAGCGGAGTAGTCTGGAATTCGCGTTGAATTGGTTGACATTTCGCTTACAGACATCGTGTTTACGTTGCGTGTGCTTACTTCCTGTTTATGAGTGGACATTGGTTTGATTTCATGAGGTTCTCTCTTGTGACCCCATTTGCTTAATACTTTGTTCTTGATCTTGGCGTCTTGCTTGGTTGTCCATCGTCGTGCTTGTCCTTCCATTCCCATTCGTCCATCTTGTTTGTTCGCAGGCCGCTCCCATTCAGTCCTGTCGGTTACAACAGTATCAAAGGCGGTAAAATAGTTTACAGAAATGGGGGTGACATGGAAGACCACTTAACAGTACAACAGGTTAAGTGCCAACAAAGGGCCGAACGTTAGGGTAAGACACCCAGTACAGTGTCGAACATTAGATTATGCAACATGTTTGCCCCATGTAATTACTTCTTACAAGACTTAGGTGTTTCCAAACAGCAAAGAATGATGAGCAAGAGTAAACCGACCCCTACCAACTGAATTTTTTATAAATAAACAATATACCCTTGAATTTCCTTCCTCTCTACCAAAGAGCTAACAATTTCCATATATTCTATATACACTGCCTCGAATCCCCTAAATTGCTGAAATAAATAATATTCCACACATTGTCTAAATTGTTTAAACAATATTCCATACACAGCAATAGATTTCCTTCTGAATGCCCGATCAACTGATTCTTTTTCCCGCCAATTTCCGGGAAGGAGGGTGGCAGTTGAGGTGAGTTTACCAGAGGGGAGAGGTTGATTAATTGATCAATTTGATTAAGTAGTCAATCAAATTGCTAAGAGTGAGAGGGGCTATTCCAATAACTCGGACATGAAAGTGTACCTGTAGCAGTCAGGGGGGAGGTTTCCTGAGGGGGAGGATGGTGAGAGGGGGTGGGGGGACAATAAGTTAAATGCCTGTCAATCTAAAGGAAGGATCCTTTTAGTAGAACAATAGATTAAGTACCTGTCAATCAAAGGAGAACAATAGGTTTGCCCCTGAGTGCATACCTGCCCCTGATGCAGGCAACCCACACTAAGAAAATGCTCTGATGCCACCCTTGTTCTACTACTTTCGACATGTTGCCTTGGCTTACTTGATCACATCACTGGACAACTCCAAAATCAGTCCATAAAATTTCGAGCGTGCAGCCACATAAATTTATACAAATCCGAAATTTTATGAACAATCATTGCCCCACGAAAATATGAAGATGCACAACTCCAGTGTCGTCCACAAGCAGCATTAACAGTTCCTGCATTGGCAGATCATGTGCAACAGGCACAGAACTCCAACCCACAAACTGACATCCTGCACCTGTGCGACACAATGTATGCGTGTCTGCATGGTTACATTCAACATTTCGGCGGTTACACAGGTTATTAGTGTACCAGAATTTCACATTTGGAAAGGCTTTTCTCGCGCTTCCATTAAACTATGAAACATGTTACCTAAAGAAATGTATTCCGGAAATTTCATTACTCTATATTAAGTATTTCTTGCTGTTTGGATTGGGATCAGTGTACATTCTTTATAAAATCCTTGAACTAACACAAGCATACTGTCTGGGGAACTCCATGAAAATGTGCACTATCTGACACACATTTTTAATGTTTTACAGTCTCCTGGTGTTATGAGGAATGTCAGCTATTATATTGCCAAGAAGTCCTAATCCACTGAAGTTTTTTAATGGAATGTGAGGGTCATTTTGGTTGAGTGCACGATTTTCACGGTCTGTAGAAAATTGTCGTTTGATATGACTAATAACAAAATACAAGGTTAAATAATACATGCGACAGGATTTAAGCATTGAGCGCCTTTCACAGACAGATATGAGTAAACCTTAAGTGTCTGACTTCAGAAAATAATTTGTGTTTTTTTTTTCAGGAAGAGAACAGTCAACATTGCACACAGAATATTCTCTAGATACCGAGCGATGCTAAGGCATATTGCTAGTATAAGATAAAAAGAAGAAAAAAGAAAGAAAACTTAGCAAGCTTGGGATAGACGAAACCTGCAGCCAATTATTTTTCTCTGAGGAGAGATTGAATGAGCAGCTTTGCGGATTGCTACCTCAAAATCAATAACGAAAGTTTCGGTTCGAACCACAGTTCTCTGTTTGAACTATCTTTTTCAACACAGTCCAGAGCACCAACGTCAGTTGCCATCTTGTTATTCTTCAAACGACAGAAATCAGTGGGGTATACATTCTCACGAACTATAAACAACCACACGAAAAATTCTGGAGCATAATGAAAGTGCAATCAATCGAAACTATTCCTTTTCACACAAGCAACGAAGATTTGATTCCATTGGAAAATTATCACACCTCTGTCAAGATCATTTTTCAGTATTTTTTTTTTTATTGTCTTCGTGTTCTTAGAACTGACAGCCAAGTGTACCTCATAAGCTAAACTGAGCATTTTCGAGTGGTATCTAAGTCTTATACTGTGGATACGGTTTCTTATGTATGTTGTACTTCGATGAGCCAACATGCTGTGCAAATCGCTTCTCCACCTCCTTATTAATGATTTTTGCCAGGCGCTCATCGATACCATCGCTAGCTTTCTGTTTTATTGAACTCTTCATTAATTTTCTCCCTAACTCTTGTACTGAATATGGATCATGAGTATGATTTCTGTCCCACCTGCACAGAACATGATCATTCCATATTGCAAAAATTTTAGTCTTACTATTCTTGTTACAGCATCTTCAGCCATGTTCAGCGGTAGATTTCACCTCCCTGCAATGTCTGAATATAAAATTTTCACCCTGCATCCTACCGTAAATAAACAGTTAGCGCCATGACTAAGTGGTTGAAACAAGCTCTACACAAGAGTCTTGACGCAAGCAACTGATCCTGCAATGATGATCTTGGAAACTGGAAGAAGACCAAAGTCCCAGTACTTCCCAATAATATACATGCTTTCGCATCGGGTTTTCAGGTTGTGGGAAGGCTAATCTTGTTCTATCACTGTTAACGCATACTGAGGGGTGCTTTGATCATGTGTGTACTTTTTCAAAAACTCTCTTTCAGCCAAAATTACGGCTATTGCAGGAGATTTGCAGTGCATTGAGGGAGTAATGTCATAGTCATTCAGCGATATTTCATCACCTGAAAAAGTAAAGTCAGTCATTGTATTCATATCTGACAATGTCTCGGAGGCAAATCAAGTAAAAATCCGGAGATATTTCTGCTTTGCCCGCTATAAGCAAGTCAATATATATTATCTGAATCAGATATACTTACGGATCCTGAAACAGTTAGTCTGGAGTGATGCAAACATTATCATCACTTTCAAACAGAACCTTCTGAATATAAAGCATATTTACAAAGCATATGTAGGAATCGACATGTCATTCAGTGAATTCGTTGCCATATGTGGAGACTGCCGGGATAACTCGCAGTGATTATAGATAAAACTAGGAAATTTAATGAGAACCAGTACAGACGAAAAACTTCGATGAGCCCTACATAACAGGCAGAGCACCATAACGTAACTGTATCAGTATATTGTAGGCTGCTGAGAGGGTATTTTTCAGATGAGTAATCTATGGAACAGTGACAAAACACAACTTTTTGTAGAAACTACGAAAGCAGTGTCAATTACTAGAGCGAATTACGATGAAAATTGAGTTGAATGTATTAAAATGCTGTTAAGGAATACAGACATGCTGAAGAAAATTTACGGCACGGATAAATACTGATGTCTGCTGCCACTCTTTCGTCTTAGAAGTTACTAATAAAATATAAATTAAAGTACACTTCGTAGAAAATTAAATTGCATTTATGACATTAATTAACACTTTTTTTGCAATACCATAATTTTTAATGTGTCGCGAATTTAGATCTATGACGTATGCTCACCTTTGAACTCTGTTAAGCGGCTACACACCTTAGGTGTGTATGAACATTATGCCGTTTCTGTCCCTCCCCGTTTTTGAAATTCGTGTGATAAAAGTTCTACAGGTCATTTTGAAATACCCTGTATTTTCCATATTTCTTTGTTGAGGCAATGAGAAGCCGCCGACAATCGGCGATCGCATGCACTGCGACTGCACACCGCCCGCCAGACAACTGAATTGACTTAATTTACATTCATATTCATCATCATCATCTTGGACAGTTTCCAGCCACTGGCTGGGTCTGTCGGGAACACAAGCCTCTCCACCGTGTTCTGTCTTTCCACCATTCCCCCTCTTCCACCTTCGTCCAGTTCTCTCCTCTTCTCATCACACATTCCTTCACTCCCTTCACCCATCTATCTCTTGGTCTTCCTCTGGGCCTCTTCCCCTCCAGTTGCAGATCAAACATCCTCTTTGGAATTCTTCCCTCATCCATTCTCTTCATGTGTCCATACCACTGCAGTCTTGATTTTTCTATCCTGTCCTGTACTGGTTCCTCCTTTAGTCTTTCCCTCACATACACATTTCGCAATCTGTCTCGTCTTGTTACACCCAACCTGCTCCTCTGGAACTTCATTTCACTAGCCTGTATTCTACTTTTGTCGCTTTTGTGCATTACCCATGTCTCACTTCCGTATGTCAATATGGGGACAAAGTAGGTTCGGTATATAATTCCCTTGGATTTCTGTGGCACCTCCTTGCTCCAAATAAGCCCCCTAATGCATTTGTAGAACTGCCCTGCTTTTCTGCATCTTTCATTTATTTCCATTGCGTTTCCCCCCTTACTTTCAATCACGCTTCCCAGGTACTTGAAGTTCTCTACCACTTGTAGTTTTTCCCCTCCACAAGTTATATCCACATTTGGCCTCTTCTTCTTCCTTGTTGTGACGATTATTTCACTTTTCTTTGCAGAGAAATGCATTCCATATTGTGCTGCCGTTGCCTCCCATGCATCTAACTGCTCTTGCACCTCCTTCATGCAATTTCCCCATAACATCAGGTCATCGGCAAAAAGCACTGCTTTCATTTTATGATCTCCAATTGCATCTGATACTTGCTGTAGGATTTCATCCATAACAATAATAAACAATAAAGGCGACAGTGCACTTCCCTGTCGCAGCCCATTTTCCAGCTTGAACCATGCAGTACGTTCCCTCCCCACTTTCACACAACTCTCACTTCCCTCATACATTTTTCTGACTTTTCGTGTAATCTCTTCATCTATCCCTTTTGCGTTCAGCACATCCCAGAGCTTGTCCCTACAGATACTGTCATACGCCTTCTCAATATCCAAAAAGGCCATGATTAAGTCCTTCCCGTACTCATAGTGCCTTTCCTGCAGTTGCCTTACCGCAAATATGAGGTCCGTTGTTGATCTTCCCGGTCTGAAACCGTACTGCTCCTCTTGCAGTCTACTTTCAATACTGCTTCTTATTCTCTTCTCCAGCATCTTTTCATAGATTTTTCCACAGTGGCATAGCAGGGTGATTCCTCTGTAGTTCTCACATCTCCTTTTATCCCCTTTCTTGAAGATCGGGACTATAATTCCTTTCTTCCAATCCTCAGGAATTCTGTTCTCCTTCCACACCACCCTCAGCACTCTGTATAGCCACTGGGTTCCTACTTCTCCTGCTGCTCGTATCATATCCACTGTTACTTCGTCCCAACCTGGTGCCTTGCCCCCTTTCATCCTCTTTATGGCTTCTTCCACTTCATTCCAAGTTAGATCATCAATTTCCCCACTATTATAATCGTCTGCTGCCTTAGGCTCTCCATCGCTGTTAGTTACCTGCTTGGCAGCATTCAACAGATCTTCAAAGTACTCCTTCCAAATCTTTTTGAGCTCATGCATTTCCTCCACAACTCTTCCATTATTATCCATGATCCTCAGGCACTCGCTTCTGTCATTCCTCCTTTTATCCCCTTTCCTGTCTCCCATAAGTCCAACCCCTCGTCCAAGTCGTGGGAGATGGGCAACGGCACAAAGTAGGGGATTGCCTTTAGGGGCGATGTACAGCGGGGACTTCGTGTGCCCCAGGACCGCTACGGTAGCTGAGAAGGCCCTATGGGAACCCTGAAACGTGACGGCTAACGGGGCTCTGGTGAAGCTGCGATAGGCCTAGCAAGCCAGTAGTGGATAAATCAACTGCTTTCAAAAAGGGAACATGCCTCGGATCACGGAACGGATTTAAAGGAAACGGACCAAGCAATGGAAAAGGATTACGAGATGGTTTACGGCTGGGCACCTTAAACGTAAGGACTCTAACTGGGAAGTTAGAGGAAATTGTAGAAATGATGGAAAGGAGGAAATTGGACATCTTGGGACTTGCTGAGACTAGGTGGAGAGGAGTTGGTGAAAAACCACTAAGTAAAGGATGTAAACTGTACTGGATAGGGAATGAGAGGGGAAGAAATGGAGTGGCAATAGTGGTCAGAGAGGGTCTGCAGGAGGAGGTGGAAGGTATCAATGATCGAATGATAAAAGCCAGAGTACGAGTGAAAGGAAAAAGCATTGAAATCATCCAAGCATATGCCCCACAGGTGGGGTTTACAAAAAAGGAGAAGGAGGAATTTGAAGATGACATGCAAAAGCAGCTAAATGGAGGAAATCAGATTATAATAGGGGACCTCAATGCACATGTTGGCACAGACAGGAAAGGATTCGAGGAGATAATGGGACCAGAGGGCTGGGGGAACCGAAATAGAGAAGGAAAATTGTTGCTGGAATTCTGCAAGAGGAATGGGCTGGCGATCGCAAATTCGTGGTACAAGAAGAGGAGTAGTCACAAAATAACTTGGTACAGTGGGGACTGGTCCCAAACTTCAGTAGTAGACTATGTACTAGTGGATAGGCAGATGATGAGCAGCCTCACAGATGTTAAGGTCATACCATCTGAGGCCTTAGACAGCGACCATCGGCTGTTGGTAGCCACCCTAAGAGAGAAAAAAGATAGGAGGGCAACAGATATACAGGAGAAAAGGTTGAAGACATGGATGCTGAAAGAGGATGAACGGAGGACCCAGTACCAGACACTGATCAGGAAGAAGCTGCCAAAGGAAGATCAGAGAACAGTGGAAGAAGAATGGGGCGATTTTAAGAGGGCTCTAGTTGAGGCAGCTGAGACTGTGTGTGGAAGAACTAGCACAAAGAGGAGAAGTAGGGAAACCCCATGGTGGAACAGCATATGTAAAGAGGCAGTACTTCGAAAGAACAAAGCCTTCAGAGAATGGTTCCAGACCCGAACAGAGGAAGCTAGGGTAAAATATAAGGAAAGCAAGAAAGCGGCACAGACCATAGTAAGGGCGGAGAAGAAGAAGTGGATGGAAAAATGGACAAGAATGTTAGAAGAGGACAGTGAAGGGAACAAAAAAGTACTACATTCATATTCCTTACTGCAAATGAATACTACGTTTGAACAAGAAAGTCTCTATAATGCGCTTTCACAAATCCTTTCGTGTATAATTTATATCTGCTTACAGGAGGCGAGTCCGCTGGCGTTGTCACCACTGAAACGCAAGCGTGGAAGCATTCCCCCTTTCATGTCCTCACTCCTCGTGATACATCGTCTACAGCTTATCGTCAAATGGCTCTGAGCACTATGCGACTTAACTTCTGAGGTCATCAGTCGCCTAGAACTTAGAACTAATTAAACCTAACTAACCTAAGGACATCACACACACCCATGCCCGAGGCAGGATTCGAACCTGCGACCGTAGCGGTCGCTCGGCTCCAGACTGTAGCGCATAGAACCGCACGGCCACTCCTGCCGGCCAACTTATCGTCTACAGCCTGTGTGTGTGTCCGGAAAAATAATCCGATCTGACCCAGATGTCCGGGGATTTCGAAGCTTTTGTCCCGGAGTCGGCAATTTAATGGGTGGCAGGTCTACCCCAGCGATACGTCAGCTTAATTAGCTATGCGTTAACGGCACGTGGAACAACTTAATGCACAACTGAATTTCCTCAGATCGGGCTTATGCCGAACAGTTGTATAAAAATCACGCCAGTGCGCCTCTGGATGCCCTCAAAACCAGGACCAATCCGAGGAAAACCGTGTGTATTGCAGCCTTAATTAGGGGGCAAAAGAGGGCGTAATGGTTCCCATATATATGAACAACAAAGGAACCTTGCCTCGTTTTAGTTACAGTTTGCATCTGCATTGCAGAAAATTTATGATGTCCAAAAATTAAAACTCATTTTAATCTAGCCCTTAAACACTTATTCAGCCATTTATTTGTGTGGAAGGTAAATATTTCATACAGAAAATTACGTCACCAGCTACGTACGTACAAATTACACCCTTACACCCAATGCTGTTTACATTTCACAGTCTGTGAAGTATGTCACGGCTATGAAGAAGTTCTACTCTGATCCCCACAATGGTACTTCAGTTTCACAGTTTGGCCTAACTGAAGGTAGTACTGTAAACAGTCTGTAACAGTGTAACCACATTCGTACCCTTCTAACACTCTGGGAGCGACTCGCCTGACTACCGGTGCATTCAGTTCCTAAAGCAAAAAATGAATCGCTTTGGTGCTGTTAAATCATTATTGTTGACTGGGTTCTGCTATCGCCTGTCGTCTGTAATACTGTCGTTCCGATATTTGCACTAGCTTTTAGTTCAGCTTTTCGTCCGTGTTTATTAATGGCGTGTCCGCGTTATAGTGACCTTCTGGATCAAAATGCCGAAACGCTCATTGCGTGGAGATTTTACACAAAAACTGAATAAGACGTTGCAGTCTGTACGATTTGGAAAAAAGGAAATACGTTTTCACGGTTCATCCAGTAACCTAATGGACTACTTGAAAAGGAAGTACCATCAGTTTTTACACATTGCGTGTCATGATAACATGTCATAAGATGTAACAGGCAGTCAACTCGTCCCATGCGCTACTGGCACCATGCCTACCCCTTCCATCTCTGGCTGCCCGATGTGCGCCGCCCTGCCCTCTGTTGGCACTGGCTGCAGTCTGGAACCGCAGGACCGCTACGGTCGCAGGTTCGAATCCTGCCTCGGGCATGGATGTTTGTGGTGTCCTTAGGTTAGTTAGGTTTAACTAGCTCTAAGTTCTAGGGGACTAATGACCTCAGCAGTTGAGTCCCATAGTGCTCAGAGCAATTTGTTGGCACTGCTACGTTCACGGATGTAGCAGGTATGTCAAGTGTACAACCCGATACACAAAAAGTATAATGACTGAAACAACAGTTGCAAACCAACTCTCTAATCGTCCAGTACTGCAGTCCGACAAATTTCTAGAGAAAAACCAAAGCAGGCGACAATTTTTGGTACCATTAAGCTAAAAGAACTACCTAGTAATAAAATTAAAGAGATTGACAACTTTCTCGTTGATACTGTTGCTAAGTGTCACCTTCTATTTTCTTTGCTTGATGATATCAAATTTATGAACCTAGTTAAGACACTAGAACTGCGGTACTCTTTGCCATTCAGTAAGACCCTGACTAACAAACTGTTGAGTAATAGTTGTCTCGAAATTAGGTAGGTTATTGGCTGAAACCAAAGATGTCACACTGACTGAGGACATGTGGACCAACATAATTACACAAGGGCTTTCAACAGTGATCGGCACACTTCCGAAAACATTACCAAGAGCGTTAAAACAATTGTCTTTAAATGGGTGTTAGGCGATAAAGTGTTTTCTCTTGTCGCTGACAATGCAAGTGTTACGGTGGTTGTAACAAGGAAAATGAATAAGGGAGCACCAGTGACGTTACTAAAGACAGCGCCTCTATATACGGGCGGAAGCAGCGATCGTTCGACAATCACCACTTGAGAATGGCTGAGGAGAGCTCGGCTGAAAGCTCGTGGATTTTAAACCACTGGACGCGGCTGGAAGCCCGAGAAAGTTTTATCAAAATGTTGCTCATTTGGGATGTGCTGCTCACATATAAAATTTTGTAGTGTCAGATGTGTCCAACCACCTTGAATCAGCAACACTAAGTTCCATGACACAGAAACGCCGCAGGACCACCGGGTTTTTCAAAATCAGTACGGTAGCCAAAGTAAAACTGGTAGACTGCCAAGTTCAGCTGAAAAAAAAAAACAGTTAAAGCTGAAACTGGAGATCATTAGCAGGTGGAAATCTACGTTTCTTATAATGCAGCACCTAGTGTTGGTCAAAGACGCCCTAATAATGACATTTTCGTGTGTTAACTGTGAAGTTTTGACTGCCGATGTGTGTGGCGTATTGGAAGGTTGCCCTCCTCTACTGCAACCTCTGTTAGAGATAATGGAAGAACTGTCTGGCGAACAGTTCACAGTCAGCCACCATTGCAGTTCCAATAATTAAAAGGTGCCAAAGAGTAGTGACAGAGACAGCCCCAACGACTAACGTAGGCACTGCGTTCAGAGAACATCTACTGGTGGCCGTTTCAAAAAAGGATGATGCCTATGAAGAAGACAGGACCGACATCTGTACCAAAGAGATTAGTGCTGACCTTTCGTTCAGAAGCGTGGTTTTTGAGTTCAAAAATGGCTCTGAGGACTATGGGACTTAACATCTTCGGTCATCAGTCCCCTAGAACTTAGAACTACTTAAACCTAACTAACCTAAGGACATCACACACATCTATGCCCGAGGCAGGATTCGAACCTGCGACCGTAGCAGTCCCGCGGTTCCGGACTGAAGCGCCTACAACCACACGGCCACCACGGCCGGCGGTTTTTGAGTAGCTGAAAGTGCTCAGAACGTCGTAAGTAAGCTAACAGCGGAGATTAGCCAAACTCCAAGCAATGGCAGAGTTGGGTTGACAGTTTGGTGACTCAATTAGAAGATAGTGAAACACAAGTTATGAAGAAGAACATATCGATCTTTTTCATGGAGCAGAAAAACAAAAATGAATCAATATCAGCAAACTTACAAACGTTCAAGAGGACATGCGGCTCTACTTTTCCAAAAAGCATCTAGACGTAGAGAATAAACCTGATCCTCTGATTTTTTTAAGAAGTACCACGAGCCCATGCCACATTCGTCTGGCGCTGCCTTAAAGTATTTGTGTTCCGTCCATTTCGGCCCCTCGGAGCGAATTTTCTCGAAGGCCACACACGTTTGTACTGAGAAGAGGAACCGGCTGAAATCGAAGAATATGGAGAAGATAATGTTGAATCAAAAGTCCACTGTTAAATAAACAATCTGCAGTGTCACCATCTCTGCCGTTTAGTTAAATTGTTAAGACTTCTCTTGTATCTGAAATATGTTTAAATAATATCTTCCGCTTTCATTAAAAATCAGTGCACTTCTATGCATTTTGTGTTTTATGAAATCAACCAAAAGCATCTAAAGATCCAATGCTGGAAAATTATAACGTTCCCCTAAGGTAATTAAATGAAATATATTTGTGCTCGTAGTAACATCGAGCAAGTATGCTTACAACTTATTAGAACATGGGCTCAAGATGTAACATAATTCAGTTGACTAATTGTAAGGCATTATTTTAAAAGTGTGTCTGCTAGCTGTGTGCTAAGACTTGGGAAGGCGGCAGCTGTCTCGATTTGATTCTCTGTCGCTTCGAATCGCTTTTGCCAGCCAGCCTGAGAGTAATTTTTTACACGGTTTCTCCCCACGCGTCTTGGCGAGTGCTGGGATGGTTAACCATTTCAGCCTCATTTACATGATACACAAACGCTTACAACATGAAAAACATATTTACATATTAATGCTATTATGCACACACATTTCAACACACATAAGACTACCTTTAGAGTTGACCTTGGGTTGCATTGTCAAAGTTATTACGTTTCGATTGTTGTAAGAGGCTGCAAAGTTTGAAATTTATAAATGTATTTTGTTCGGTTGCACCACTTAAATGAAAACAAATAATACTGCACGTTATTCTGATGAAATCAAAGAAGCCTTAACTATTACAAAAATATACACTGAAGCACCAAAGAAACTGGAACAGTCATGCATATTGAAGTACAGAGATATGTAAACAGGCGGTATACGGCGCTGCGGTCGGCAACGCCTATATAAGACAACATGTGTCTAGAGCTGGGCAGCTCACCCCCACCCTGAAATACCTTGGCCTCTCCCTCGACTATCACCTCACCTGGACCCCTCATCTCCTGACCATCCAGCAGAAAGCCCATTCCCGCCTCTGCCTTCTGAAACTCCTGCCTGGCTGGTCATGGGGATTGCATCCTTCCACCATCCTCCACACCTACAAATCCCTCATCCATCCGATCCTCTGTTATTCCAGCATTTCCTGGATCTCCCCCCCCCCCCCCCACTTTTATAAGGCCCTCCAAATCCTTGAACGCCATGCGCTCCACTTTGCCTTCCGTATCCGCCTTCCTTCCCCCATACGACTCCTGTATAACCTCATTCCCTTCCCCCACCTCCTCCTTTTCCTCCAACATATCTGCATCCTTTGCACTGTCCGCTGGCTTGATTCCTGCACCCCCTGGTTTTCTCCTTCCTCTCCACACACCCCCGCTCCCGCCACCTGTTGCTGCATCTCTATCGCTGTCTCCCTCCCTCTCTCTACCTCCACACCCTCCATCTCCTTCATCAGGGCAACTTCCAGCACCTCCCCCTCACTGATTCTGAACTTCGCTGTGACGTCTACCCTTCCTACCAACTGTTCCCCCCCTCCCCAGGACTCACCGTTTTCCTCTCCCTTCCTTCTCCCAGAGCAGATTTTCCCCCTTCCCCCCCTGAGTCTCTGTACGCCCTCTTCGACTGTTTCCCTCTCAAGTCCTTCCCTCCCCGGTCCCCTTCGGAGCGCTCCCCGCCCTTCTCCCCTTTTCTAGCATAACTTCTCCCCCCTTTCTTCCCTTCTCACTCGTCTCCATCCCCCTGGCAGATCCTCTCAGTTTGTTCATCGTCGTCGGTGTGCTGCGTCAGTGTTGTGTTTAGTGCTGTTCTCCCGTGACGTCAAGATCTGTGATTTTAATTGTGTGCTGGACTTTTACATAGTGTTGCTGTCAGTGACTGTTACGTGCTACGCCGCCCATCGCTACTTTTATGCTCTGGTCATACCTCCCCTTGCGTTTATTTTAATCGTCACAGTGTTTGGTTTTATACGTACAGTTTTTAGCTTTTTATCACTATTTTTCCAGTCACCCCCGTTTTTACGCTATCTTCCATTATGTTTCCCCTTTCATATGTCTGTTTCGCCGTATTTCCTCCTTTCTGTTGTTTTTACACGTCTCCGTATTCTATCCTTACTGTTTGCCTCTCGGCTGAAGAACGGCGCCTATACTGCTGCCAGCCAGCTCCACATGGGGCACTGAAATACAATAAAGAAAAAAAAAAATAGCGCTGGGGTCGGCAACGCCTACATAAGACAACATGTGTCGGGCGCTGCGGATCACTGCGTCGCTCGCTCGCCTACGTCACCCACACTTCGCCAGCCGGATGCGGAAAGGGAGGCAAGCTTGCTGCCGCCCTTCAATTTCATATGAAAGTCGTCGGGAACGATCGCGGCCGCAAACGGAAGGCGAAGAACACTTTGCGGCAAAAGCTTTAAGTGCCAAAGCATGGGGCACGTAGCAAGGGCACGGTTGCGAGTTTGAAGTGGGCGCAGGCGCGTGAACAGGCGCGTGTCCCAAGCCGCGTGGTGTGGCTGCCAAGAGCTTGAACTGCGGCGGTGTCCACGGCGCCAACTCACGCAGCTGCAGCTACATCAAAGCCTTCAGACGTTACGATGCCGCCCTACGCCCTGCGCCGATCTTTGGCGACGAGACGCCCCCCCCCCCTCCCACCTCTCCCCACCACCTCTCTTGTGAGGGAAGCGGGCCTCGCCATCGTGAAGCCGCCATCGATGTTGCTCTGGCTGACTTCCAAGCGGCTTCTGCGGCCGAGGGGCCGCCATGCAGAAAGAGCTCACTGCCTTCCACCGCCTGCCGCAACAGCTGAGTGACGACCTGCGAACTCTCAAGAAGACGTCTGTCCCTGCCACAGTCTCCCCTGGGAGGCGCCCGGTGGGGGTGGACACCACCACCCAGACGCCCACAGCCCCGCCCCCTGCAGAAATGCGGCAGGCCGAGACGACGCTGATGGTCTTGGAGACGCCCACTCTTCCTCCCATTGCGGAGGCTGCCCAGCGGACGGAAGAAGAAGAGGCGTTCACCGAGACTTCCTCACACGACGAGGCAGAGACGGAAGAAGAAGAACTGCGAGAGTGTCTGCCGCTCCATGCCGAGCGCAGCGTGCAGCCTGTTCTTAAGAAGATAGCAGCGTCACTTCGGGATGGGATGTACCCTCATAGGGGCAACCCGTATCCTTTCATCCTAGCGGACATCCCTTCCGCACAAACCATACGACCTTGTGGCATCTTGTATGAAGTAGAGTCGAGGAAGGAGCTCCGGATTACCAATGCCAATCCGCTATGCACCCCTGACGACTGGAAACACATCTGTTGGGTCTCAGAAAATTGGATGAAGGAGAAATGGCGGTCAGGCAGGAAGATACCTGCCCATGTGGACATGGAAGCCGTCAACTACCTCAAAAGTCTGAAGAAGTAGCTTTAGGACAATCCACCAGAGATGCCACACCAGCAACCAGAAAAGATCGAGAAAGGAACAGCAGTCGCCTAATTCGGACCATAGGAAGCGACTAGATACCAGCGGCGCAGTTGTTAGTGAGTTTGAAGGTGGTGTTATAGAAGTGCACGAGCGATGGGACACAACATCTCTGAGATTGCGATGAAGTGGTGATTTTTCCATACGACCATTTCACGAGTGTACCGTGAATATCAGGAATCCGGTAAAACAACAAATCTCCGACATCGCTGTGGCCGGAAAAAGATCGTGCAAGAAGCCAACAACGACTGGAGAGAATTGTTCAACGTGACAGGAGTGCAACCCTTCCCCAAATTGCTGCAGATTTCAATGCTGGGCCATCAACAAGTGTCAGCATGCGAAATATTCAACGAAACATCGTCGATATGGGCTTTCGGAGACGAAGGCCCACTCGTGTTCCCTTGATGACTGCACGACACAAAGCTTTACGCCTCGCCTGCGCCCGCCAACAACGACATTGGACTGTTGATGATTGGAAACGTGTTGCCTGATCAGACGAGTCTCCTTTAAACTTGTGTTGAGCAGATGGACTTATACGGGTATGGACACAACTTCACGAATCCATGGATCCTGCATGTCAGCAGAGGACTGTTCAAGTTGGTGGAGACTGTAATGGTGTGCGGCGTGTGCAGTTGCAGTGATATGGGACCCCTGATACCTCTAGATACGACTCTGACAGGTGACACGTACGTAAGCATCCTGTCTCATCACTTGCATCTATTCATGTCCATTGTGCATTCCTATGGACTTGGGCAATTACAGCAGAACAATGTACACCCCACACGTCCAGAATTGCTACAGAGTGGCTCCAGGAACACTCTTCTGAGTTTAAACATTATTGAGCATATCTGAAATGCCTTGCAACGTGCTATTCAGAAGGGATCTCCACGCCCTCGTACTCTTTCGGATTTATGGACAGCCCTACAGAATTCATGGTGTCAGTTCCCTCCAACACTACTTCAGGCGTTACACGATATTAGCCGCGTGTACCAGTTTCTTTGGCTCTTCAGTGTGTGTGCATATATATGAATTAGAGTAATACAAATGAATGGAAAAATCATATGACTGAGTAAGACGCAATTCTGAAGATAAATTCAATGCGATATACAATATCTAGAGGGATGATTAATATTATGGAACTATATTAATTCAAGAAATGCAAAGGAACTGAACGAATGATGACAAGTATTTTTCGCGAAAGATACTTCCCACAAGTGTCAGAATACGCTTAAAATGCAACTGATAAAGTCACCAATAAAAATAATTGTATCGTACCGGTATGTGGTTTATTACGTTCACGTCACCTCAGCATTTACCGAAACAGAATTATTGATGATGGGTGCTAACTGAGGGGAGAAGAGGGAGAGTTTCAATAAATTTAAATCTGTATGGCGTTCTCTACTGGGGTAGGAGAGATTATTTAATACCTTTCAGTCCGTTTTTTTAAGGTTTTTTATTCAAATAGTTATTTCTACTTCTTAGTCTTGTGTGCGCGAAATTTTTGAATTGATTTCAAACAATTTGGTGAGATTATAACAGAGACATGTGATAAATTTCAGATTTATTTCAACTTCTGTTCAGGCGATCCACCAATATATATTCCTTCCTTGTATGCATATAACGCCGAAAGACCGCGAGTGTAGAAACTGGTAAGAATCGAGCTCACATGGAAGCTTAGCAGCAACCGTTCTTAACTGCGAAACATTCTCGACTGGAACACGAAAACAGGAAAATACCAGTGGTCCGCCAAGCGCTCTTCGCTGCACATCAGAGAAGAAAGCGCAAAACCTGACAATAAACAGAACGTCTCCTGCAAATTATCTCAGGAATTATTTGGCAAGCTATTATAGTGCGCCACGAGCAGCCCCGCCCTGGCAATGGAAATACGCCCCTGAATTTTAGCTACATTCAAATGAAAGATTTCGGAACTGGCATATTAAAATTTTTGGCAATTTCACTTCCTCCTCTTAACTTCATGTTCGCTGCCTGATCGTTTAGTTTCGTTAACGAACGGAGCACTATCGCCATGGGTCAGACGCAGAAACTGAGCGATTTCAGTCATTTCCAAGTCGACACGTCGAGTAGTTTCTAACTGATTACCAGGTGGTTACTGAGTGGTTAGTAATCAGTAGCACCGTATGCGGCGTCCCATTCTGTTATGTGGACTGTGACTCGTCACTGACTCGTTAGTGAGTTTCGTCAACAACCAGTTTGTTTTGAGTACCTCCGTTTGCGGAGTATCTAGAAGATACTACGATTCTTTCTTTCTTTATTTTTTTTATTTTTTATTTTTTTTTTTGTAACTGAAGTTGTCATGGAACTTATTTCATAATTATCTTTGTTGTTTGTAATGGTAATCAAATGTCGATGTAAAAGTTAAATAACTCTGTACAATCTTTTACACGGAATATTTTGTCTTTGGACATCTTCTCGATTGAAACTTTGCAGATGTTTTAAGACTGCTAAGTGCCATTTTGAAACATATTTGTGGGCTCAAACGAGGAGGACTTAACTGCAATATGAAATTCAATGCTGTAAGTAGAATATGATCTGCTGTAGCATCATTATTACGGGTAGATCTGCTGCACATACTGTTAACTTTACGTGATGTCTGTAAACATTTTTTTAAAAATTTGTAGTAATAATATAGTTCGACTCAGAAATTGCGAGCTGGATTAATGAAGACACTCATACTTAGGGACAGTTCAAGCATTTAAATAGAATAACACCATTTTCAATGTTCATAATTATCGCACAATATCACAAAATTTATTATTTATGTTGTCAGTCTTTTCCCATATGAATGATTAGGTTCTTCAAGGAATCCCTTTTCTTTACCCACTTTACTTGCTTGATGTGCTGTGTAATCACTGATATTGAAAGTTCCCTTTATTTTACTGTGTTTCCATCCTATCAAGGCAGGAATGGTCAAGAGCTGAAGCAGCGGATTCCACTTACAGACCCCATTTTATCTCCTATGAGGTTAACGAGCTTGTCCATATCCTTGGCTCATTAAGGTACTTGATCTTCCCTAGACAGAAGCATGACATTAAGAATAATTTCAGTTTTCCTCCTAACATTTTCCTCCAAGTTTTCCAATTTTCTCTTTCCTTATGATGTTACGATGACTTACAGAATGTAGTTTTGATGGAGGACAGCCTGTGTCTGTAAAATACGAATTAAATTTTTCTAATACTTCTCCTCAGTACACTGTTAATTTCTTCCTGTGGTAAGTCAGCACCTGCAGTCTCAGAAACATTGTCACTCCTATCAACACACTCACCTTCACTGAACTTAAATACCTTACATCTACATAGCAAACATTGTTTGTAACCAAATTTCACTTTTATTCTCTTTTAAGTATTTTTAACACTGCCCCACAGTTACAGTTCCTAGTGATGTATTTCACACGAGACGTGGGGTCTAGTGTAGCAGGGGATACAACCCGTCGGCTTTGAACAATGACGTCACAAGTTGCCAGAGAGCATGTATTGCAAGGATGAAAGAGCTGAGGAGAATGTTGAGAAACAAAGGAACGCAAGAGAGATAAACATTGATCTTGTCAAAAGCCGAGAAGCGATTCTTCTTAGTGTTGTAGCTCACTTCAGTAGCTGATAAGTGTTTTTTGGCTTTTAAAAAAAAATCTCACGAGATAGAATAAACTGATCCTACTTTATTAAGCAATCAATAAAAAAACTAAACTAAAACATAACAGCAAAAGCTGAAGCAGCGGATTCCACTTACAGACCCTATTTTATCTCCTATGAGGTTAACGAACTTGTCCATATCCTTGGCTCATTAAGGTACTTGATCTTCCCTAGACAGAAGCATGACATTAAGAATAATTTCAGTTTTCCTCCTAACATTTTCCTCCAAGTTTTAGTTTAGTTTTTTTATTAATTGCTTAATGAAGTAGGATCAGTTTATTCTATCTCGTGAGATTTTTTTTTTAAAGCCAAAAAACACTTATCAGCTACTGAAGCATATTGGTGGAATAAGAAAGTGAAATATGGTAAAATAGTGAAATATAGATAAACGATCGCTTTTACACATTCAATTATTTTAATGATAGCGCTTATTAGAACACAGAACTGCTTTATTATCTATGCCTCGAAGTGAAGACATTACTATCTATGACTAAGGGATGACATCATTGTTCAAAGCCGACGGGTTGTATCCCCTGCTTCACTAGACCCAAGACGTGTTTCCTTATTGGAGCACAGCATACTCTCTGAAGCAATTTTAACTTTTGTGAGTATAAATTTTTATCATATGGACTAATGGTCTGCCAATATTCAGTAGCTTCTGTTTTAAGCCTCTAGGGATTTTTATTTTCAGTAAGATCAGTTACATTTTCAGTTCCTTTTTTTAACACATATGTAAATTTGTGCAACTCTATTAAAGTGAATTGTCCAACACAACACTTTATTTCTTCCATCTGTGATCCTCCAAAAGTAAACAACTGAACTACAGTGTCCAGTCACATTAATGTGACCACCTGTCAAAAGCATAAATAACCACCTTTTTCCAGTGCGGACTGCTGCAAGACACGCAGGAAAGAGTCTGTGAGGTTGTAGAAAGTTCTGACAGGAATGTGGAGTTATGCTGACTCCATTGCCGTGTCCAGCTGTGCTATGTTTCTCAGTTGAGGATGCATGGCACAAACAACCCAATATAAGTGGTCCCAAAGATTCTTGACTGGGTATAAATCTGGGGAGTTTGGTGATCAGGGGAGTACAGTAAACTCATCCTGAAACTCTTCAAACCGTGCATTTATGCTGCAAGCTGTGTCACGTTGCATTGTCCTGCTGGTAAATGCCATCATGCCAAGGGGTTGGACATGTTCCTCAAGAATAGAAGCATACATATGTTGATCCATTGTGCCCTCCAGAATAATGAGATCATCCAGGGAATGCCCTCTGGCCTGGACCCTTCCGATGATTGTTGCAGGATATTAACACTCAGACATTTCGTGCCATACACACCAACAGCCATTTGTCCTCGGAGCATAAAATGTGATTCATCTGAAAGGCCATCTGTCACTATTCAGTCTTCAGTATTGATGAACGGGAGTCAGTATGGGTGCATGAACCAGGCAGCTGCTACTGTGGCCCATACACAGCAACATTTGCTGAAAGGACATTGAGCAGACACTGTTGGAAGACCCTTTCATCATCTGGTCAGTCAGTTGCTCAACATTTGCATGTCTGTTGGCCCATACACATCACTGCAGCCATTGTTCACCCCTGTTCACCGCAGTTGCCCCAGCACCAGTTTTGGATAGCGCCATTGGAAAAAGTATTTCATCATCCTCAAAGAAATGTACAGTAATTGGTACTTGTTTCAAAGTATAAATTCAATTATATTTTCATTTAACTTTTAACACATACAAAATTTTAAAAAATTATTTTTCCCACAAGGAATGGATAAGCCATCAATTTTATTATTTTTCTTGACAGCTTGTCCTAGCTTTGTTTCAAAAAATATGTTGTCATTGTAGTACATTTTCATTATGCTGATAATTCATGTTTTTTGAGGTATTATTTTAATTAAAAAAGGCAAAAATATATTGCTAAAATTTTTAGTCACTTAAAATGCATATTCTGAAATTTGTAGTATTTTTTATAAAACCATCACATAGAATTCAAAAGTATGATATCATTCAGAATGATTGTGTAATTTTTGACTGTAGTAGGGTTATTTAAGAAACAACAGCCCCGTGAACAAGGATAGCCTAGGTGTGCAAAAAATGCAAGTTTGATGAAAATTGGCATAGCTGTAAAACTAAAATGAAATGTGCCAGAGCAAAATTATTTCATATGATTACTTAGTACCAGTGCTTAATTTGTGACTGTACCCACTGGTACTCTGAACCAGCACTTCTGAAAAAAAAAAAATCAGAACTGCAGATTTTGAGCAGTGGTACAGTAGAACTTGATTTTATACCAGTACAAATGCTGTATTCACACTTTTAAAGTGTGCAGAAAAGCACTAAAATAACATCTTAAGATGTCTAAATTTCAAACCTCCCCTTCGTGCAAGGTTACAGTTTTGGCATTCTTTCTGTTGTGTACTTGAACTGACATGGAATGACCCATTTGTGATTGATATTGCTGTTTTCTAAGTACATGCAGAGCTTGTGGAATATGGCTGGCTGCATTCTGGCAACACTGACCCTTATCACTGCAATCTGTTAATCAAAAACTCATGGTATTTGAGCTACAGTTAAATGAGGTTCCACATTGGAGACAACCTTTATCTGCTACAAGTCAGTCTACTGTTGATAATTCCAAACAACTGTTGGCTGTAGTGTTATGCCTTGAGAAGCCATTGTCCTTATTACTTTTTCCTTTGTTTGACTGCCTGGCTGACCAGCATGAAGTATGGTATTTACATCCACTTTTTCTCGGATCACGATGAACAGAGAAGAAATGCTGGATGATGAAGCTATAGTCGTCCTTTCTGGAAGGGGACTTCGTACTGTGAGTGTTTGACATGCAAGTGCCAGAAAAACATGCCAGGTAGGTTGGTTGCCAGTAACCAAAAAGTTGAGTGTTACAGTCTTACTGTGACTGCATATTGCTCTTTTACTTTGATGCACAACATAACCAAATCTTCTCATTCTGTTCCCCAGTTGAGGATATTAAACAAAACTACTACACTTTTTTTAATTGCACTCCAGCAGTTAGTCGGATATAATATAGAACACTGTTAATGAACGAGGTAAATGTATATGGCAACAGTAAGTGGTAGGTGCACGCATCATAGTTTTTCATGGTGCAGTGATATATTTCCTTGTGGCAGCAGCTAGTCATCCAAAATGCTCTCACAGAGAATTCCTGTATTTCTTGGTCAGTGCTTGATAATAATCATGTCAATAATTGTAATACATTATCAGTTAGAGATGACTAATTCAGGTTATTTACACTTGTTACACATAATGAAGTAGGTACTATTTTCGTACTATGATGTATGAGCCCCACAGCTTAATGCAGTGGGGTGGCTTGAGTGCTTAATCCGTACAGGTGACTGTACCATAGGTGCACCTTCAATGGAGGCCAGACAAACCTTTGTTCCTGGAAGTAGCTGCTGGGACAACAGTCTGGTTGGTTGACAGATCTGGCCTTGTAACATTAGCAAACGTGGCCTTGCTACTTTGGTACCACAAATGACAAAAAGCAAGGAGAAATGCAGCCATTATTTTTCCAAAAGTCTTATACTCTACTGTATGGCTTAATGATGATGGCATTGCATCCTCTTGGGTAACATGTGCTGGAGGTAAATTACCCCCCATTCAGATCTCCAACCAGGAACAACTCAGATCGACGTTATCAGCAGGAAAAAACACCTAGAACTCTGTGAGTTGAAATGTGGAATGTTAGACTCTAATGTGGTAGATTAGAGTGTTTCAGTAGGGTAATGGATAGGCTGAAGTTACATGTAGGGTGAATTAGTGAAGTGCGCTGACAGGACTTTCCAGTAAGGCGAGTCCAGGACTATAAATACAAAATAAAGTAGGAGTAATACAGAAGCAGGTCCAACAAAGAATAAGAAAATAGTAAATATGGTTAGGAAAATTCTGGCTGAACATAAATAATTCAAGATAAACTATACAACTGACAGAATGGTAGAAGTGTGGATTGGTCATCAGGAACACAAAAGAGAATGAAAACTTTGTTAGCTTTCGTTTGCATTCTTTAACAGTCTATGAGCTAGAGTACATGTGTGTGCCCAGGTGCACACGTGCACGCACGCGCCCTCACTCACTCACTCACTCACTCACACACACACACACACACACACACACACACACACACACACACACACACACACACACACACATGTCCATTGTTATCTCTGTGTTCTAAGGCAGTCGGGCCTTAATATCTGGAGGTGACAGTGGCCATGTGTGTGTGAGTTACAGATCAGTGAGTGTCATGTGTAAATGTGTGCGTGTTTTGTTTTGCCTATGTCTGATAAAGGACTTAGTCTGATAGCTAATAATATGTAGCACTATTTTTTCAATGTGCCTGCCTGCCACTCAATGACTCCTCTTTATGGTGAGTAGCAATGTATCCCTTTATTATTGTTATTAATCATTAAAGAAGGTCGTATAAGAAAGTTTCAGGCAGTTGTTCCACTGCTCATAGCTGGAACAAGCTGCACTGGTCTGGTGCATTTACTGTGTAGAATTTATTAGTATGATTAGATGTAGGGCTGTCAGTATATTAGTGGCATGGCCTTTAAAGAATTTAATGATGGCTGTAATGGGTATATTATGCAAATGGGGTAGAACTGTTAAAATAAACACAGCCTTTGTTCTGTATTTGATGACTTCTTTGTTAACCAACCTGGCTGAACATGATCATGCCCTAAATTAAAATTTCTGTGCTCAATCCTCATACAGCCCACACTTTTAGAGGAGAATCAGAATTTTATCCAGCAAGAAGATAAGAGGGGGAGCTTACAGCTGGAAGGTTTTAGACAGATTATATAATGGTAAGATAGAGACTCTGGAATCATATTTTAAATTAAAAAACATTTCCATGGTTATATGTGAAGTTTTACTGCATTTTATTTTTTTTATGAAGATGAAAACTAAAGAAGTTGCAGAAAGTTAATAAATTAAATTGGATAAATTGAATGAACCAGAGGTTGCTGAAAATTTCAAATAAAAAATTAGACAAAAATTGACTCAAACAGGCAGATGGAATACAACAGGATATTAATGGGTAGGTTTCGGAGATTAAATAGTGAAAGCAGCAGAGTAACAAATAGGCAAAATGACAATACCTTGTAAAAATCCTTGGCTAACACACAAGATATTGAATTTAGCAAAGAAAATAATCAATTATTGTTAATGTAATGTAATCTACTCAGCAAGTGGGGGCAAGGGAACACCCACACAAAAAGATTTAACTTTTACAAGCTTTCAGAGACGTAGTGGACCTTCTCATCCTGTCCTGTAAGTCTCCCCTGACCCAGAGTTCTGGATGACTTTCTAAATTGTTCCCCTTTCCCCAAACCTCTAGAGTCCTTTTCCTTCACCCTTCTTCCTTCCCCTTGAACTTTTCTACCAGAAAAGGAGCCACTGGCTCCAAAAGCTTGTAAAAGCTAAATCTTTTTGTGTGTGTGTTCCCCTGCTTCTGCTTGGCGAGTAGATTTTTTATCTGTCCATTTAGGAGATATTGAATTTGGTAGACAAAAGGAGAAAATCTAAAAATGCAGTAGATGAAGCACCAAAAAGGAAATAAATACACTTAAAAATGAGATTAACAAAAAGCACAAAATGTCTAAACAGGGAGAGCCAGAGGACAAATGTGCAGCTGTAGAAGTCTACATGACTGGGGGAAAGACAAATGCTGCCTACAGGACAACTAAAATGATATTTGGAGGAAGGAAAAGTTCTGCATGAATGTCATGAGCTCAGCCAGTACTAAGCAAAGAAGGGAAACCTGAAATGTGGAAGGTATATACAGGGGAAATGATACTGAAGGGAAAAGGAAGTAGATAAGATTAGATGGGAGATACGATGCTGTGATAATTTGAGAGGGGGGGGGGGGGTGTAAGACCCAGGTTAAAATGAGGCCACTGGGCTAGACAATATTCCCTAAGAATTGTTAAAATCCTTGGGAGAGCCAGGCATAAAAAAACTATTCCATGATGTGCAAGATTTATGAAACAGGCGAAATCCGCCAGACTTGAAGAAGAATGTAATAATTCAAATGCCAAAGAAGGCAGTGAATATTACCAAACTAATTTAAGTCATGGTGGCAAGGGGAATTATAGTTCAGGGAGATGAAGTAAAAACTTTGAGGTTTGCCGACAACAGTGACAACAAGTTGGCAGTTGATTGTTGGTGTGCTGACATCATGGTTACAGCTAGTCTGCATAAACAAGTTATGTTGGCCACTGATGCTCCGTATACATGGTTTGTGATAACCCCTTCAACATCAAATAATGCCTGAAGATGATGCATTGAAGCACCAAAACTGGTAGTTACACAATAAATAAGATCATAAGGACGGCTGTAGGCATTTCATTTCCTTACAATAGTGAATGCCATGGTCCCCAAGGCTTCCAGCCAAAAGGATGGACATACAAAAACATTGTAATTCTGTCAGAGGTGGGAAGAATAACAGCCGAATAGAAAGGATAGTGTTTCAAAAAGTGGTTATAAACTGAACATCAACAAAGGTAAAATCAGGATAATAGAATTTAATTGTGTTAAATCAGGCAATGCCCAAACATTTAAATTTAGATACTGAGACACTTAAAGTATTAGGTGAGTTTTGGTATCTGGATAGCAAAAACCTTATGATAGCTGAAATGGAGAGGATATTAATTGCAGACTGGCAATAGTGGAAAAACTATTTATGAAAAACAGGAATTTGTTAACTTTTATATCTATACAACCACATAAAGCTGAGTCATTGTTTAATGCCATATTTAAAAATCTCAAAAAGTTCTCAAGCAATTTACTTCTAACTTTTACATGGTGTTCTCATACACATTCAGACAGACATAAGCTGTATATTTATTAAACATGTGTAACAGTGGAAAATCTAGGATGGAATGTAACAATATTGTGAAAAGGAAAGTCGATACTCACCATATAGTGCAGGTGCTGAGTTGCAGATAGGCACAGCAAAAAGACTGTCACAAATGTAGCTTTCAGCCAGTAAGGCATTTGTCTAAATTAGATGACAAACACACTCATGCAAACACAACTCACATGGCAGTTGTGTGTGTGAGTTGCGTTTGCATGAGTGTGTATGTGTGTGTTTGTCGTCTAATTCTGACAAAGGCCTTACTGGCCAAAAGCTATAATTGTGACAGTCTTTTTGTTGTGCCTGTCTGCAACTCAGCATCTCCACTATATGGTGAGTAGCAACTTTCCTTTCCACAATATTGTTGAACGTATGTAATACATATATAGAGGAAACATTACTCCCAAAAATCTCAAATTTCATGAGTGTGTTGCTTCAGATTTTTATGTGTTACTCTAATAAATATTCAGACAAATGTGAGCTATGTATAATATACAGGGTAACTGTAGTTAAACTTCCACTACTTGGGCCAGTGTAAATGAAAAACTATTCACCGTATGGGTATCCAACTTTATAGGAATGATATTTAGACTGTGTGCTGTGCTGCAGGATTTGTGTCATTGATAATGTTAGTGTCATGACTTGCTGTTAGGTACCAGTACTGGTATGATGACATAGGGCCAAAACACAAACATCTGTGTGCATAATAGCTCCAGATACTCAACAAGGGTCTGGACAAGGTGAGCAGGGCTTTACTCATAAAGCTGTTTTATCAAAACAACAGCAATAATGCTGCCACTCTTCGCAAGTATCGATCCATTAAAGGAATACAGAGAGATTGTCTTTCTTTATCGGTGTTGAAGAACATGATTTGGAAGTTCGAATTAACTGGTTATTTGGGAATTGCTCCTGAGAGGGGCCAACAGTCAGTTGCGCCACAAATTATTGAAAATGTTGCTGTCACTATTGCTGTTTTTTTTTAAATTGGCGCACAACTACAGTAGTCATTAGCGCCCAGACTAAATTATTAATGCACTGCGAGGCACAATGCTAAAACAGCAACTAAAAAGGACAACACTATAAAAGGCACCTTAACAGGCAAGGGATTAAAAGAAAACAGCACAATCAAATGTCCTCAGACGGGTTTGTCAAGTGGATAAAATGAAGAAAGCGAGCAGCTGCTCCTGGGTCATATGCTAAAATTTCACCCAGAGTACATGGCAGGCTAAGATCAATGCACAGTGTATTAAAATTCGGACAGGACGTTAAAATGTGGTGTACCGTCAGCAATTGCCCACATGGGCAGAACGGCGCCGGCGCTGACGCTGGTGCAGCCGTCAGCAGATGGTGGTGGCTGAACCGGCCGTGTCTAATCTGTAACTGGTCCAAAATGACCTCCTCCCGCATGGACACAATGTGTGATCGTCACGCAGTGCACGTGCTGTGTTGTGATGCCTGAACATTGCATAGTCCACCATTCGAAAAGCAGCAGTAGAGCAAACCCTGGTGTGGTTCCAGACTGTCGTGGGTGCAGTTGGTCATTACACTGAGCAAATTTTATAATGTGGAATGTAAACATGGTACACAACTAACAAATGTTACTCTCTCATGTGGAAATTAAAACATGTTTCTTGCAATAGTTTATTCATTATTTATCTTCCGCATGCCCTTAGAAATGTTTCCTAAAAGTTTTATTGTCCTGCACTCACTCATTTTTCATGAGGGTCCTCTCAAGTAGCAAAAGTTTAATTATCACCAGCCTGTATACTACTATATAAAGATAAGACATTATTTCCAAAAACCTCGAAAAATTCTTGACCAACTTACTTCAAATTCTTTCACAATACTCTAAGAAACATATGGATGACATAGGCTAGATATTTTTTCAATATATGTGGTATATAAATGTACAGTCTGTTTGAAAAAAAAAAAAAACACTGACAAACTTTAGGGATAGGTTTCTTGAACAGAAATAAGTAGAAAATGTTGAGTAAACATGGACTCTAAAATGCATACCTTATGAGATATGAACACTTGTTTATCTTTGATAATATGAAACATGTCTCTTCTGCTGTAAAGTCTCTGCTTTCCATATTTTGAGAGGAGGAAATATTGACCAAAACAAGTAAAAAATGTCTGCTAAACATGGGGTCCAAAATGCATATTTTAAGAGCTATCAGCAACTTGTTTATCTTCACCAGTGAGAAACATACTCTCCTAATGAACAAATGTTCATTGCTCTTCAGTTATGCATTTTAGAGTCCACATTTACTAGATATTTTTTCCTTGTTTTGATCCATACTACCACCTCCCAAAATGTGAAAAGCAAAGAACTTGCAGTAGAAAAGATGTTTCATAGTATTGAAGATGAATAAATGCTCATATCTCTTAAGGTATATGATTTAGAGAACTTGTTTATTAAACTTTTTCTCTTGTTTTGGTGTAAGAAACCTGTCCCTTAAGTTTGTCCATGTTCTTTGGGGACACTCTGTATATCTTCTGTTTTAGTGTGTATGTCCACGAGCTCCTCCCAAATCCCCCATTTGAACCAAATTTAGTACAGAGACATCAGGTCTCCTGAGTATGAACACTGTGTGGTTTATAAATTTGTCGCTCCAATAGGGGCAGGCAAAAATGGATGTAGGCTGCCCTGCATGACAGGCATGTTGTGGGGAACAGTATTGTCCTGCCAAATCATCATGCTTTTCAGTGTGGCCTACATGTCAGGTGCAAGAAAAGATTTTTGTAGGCCCCATCATGTAGCCTGCCCTGCATGACAGATGTGGTGAGGGAGTAATATCGCCCTGCTTTATTGAACTGTATTGCAGGGGCTACACATTCCAATGAATGCAGCTGTGGACAGGTTGAGACGGATGGAGGAATGGATGAACAGAGTGAGGGATAGAGGAAATGGACAGAGAGAGGGGAGGAGTGGGAAGTGCATCAGGCAAGTGGAAGGTGTAGAGAGGTAGTAGGCAGGTGGAAAAGGAAGTGGGAAGATGGAAATGGATAGAGAGGAGGGGTAGGAAGATATAGTCAGGGGTAGGGAAAGGAAGTTATGGTCAGAGAGAGGGGGTGAGGAAGTGAAGAGATAGAGGGAGTAGGGAGGAAGACAGACAGGTAGAGGTGAGAGGAAGAGGTAGACAGACAGATAGATAGGAAGTGGTGGACACAAAGAGTGCAAAGGAGGAGATGTGTGATATATATGTCAAACAGGTTTGTGAGTGAAGCTGTGGGGAAGAGGCTAGTATAATTTATAAAGGGGAAACTTGTTAGCAAAAATCTCAAAAAGTTCTCGACCAACATATTTAAAACTTTTACATCATAATCTAATAAACGTTCTGACAGACACTGGCTATGTATTTTTTAAACAACAATGCATAGGTTTTTTTATTAAAACTGTCTGCTGAGAAAGAAAATGCTGTTCTGTGAAAATGCATGGATTTGTTTTCTTCCTCAGAGTCAGTTTTAACTGTGATTGTGGGACATTTAAACCATTAGACAAATTGTTTCACACACACACACACACACACACACACACACACACACACACACACAAACACGTGCGAGCACGCGTGTTGTGTGTGTGTGCGTGTGTGTGTGTGTGTGTGTGTGTGTGTGTGTTGTGTGTGCGTGCGTGTGTGTGTGTGTGTGTGTGTGTGTGTGTGTGTGTGTGTGTGTGTGTAGACATACACAAAAATCTGCTGTTTTGTTTTATTCCTTGGTTTTAACATAAAACAGGAAAGCTATATTTGTTCTTACCAGCTCTGACTATAATCCTACTACAGAACCTAAATCATCTGAATCTTTGTATCCTATTCACTCACGGATTAAAACTGTGTGAAATACTGTTGTAGAAGCTACTCTCCTCACAGATCCAGTATCTGGAGAAGTCTCTCTCATACCCTGTATACCAGTGATCCCAACTGATTTATGCACTCACTTTAAGTGACTTCAACTCCCAATCTAGGTTTTGTTTGTGATAACAGTAAACAAGGCTCAGAATGGGAAGTGGCAAAAAGATCAGCTGTTAAGCACCAACAGGGACTGCAAATTAGCAAATTAGCTGTACTGTATTCTCAACAAGTTTCAATGCTAGAAAATGTATGCAAAGGTAGAATGTTTCTTAGTTGCCATAATAAGTGGTGAAAATCGTAAGATATTATTAGAAACATGGGCTCACAAGTCTGTGGTGAATCTGGACCTTTTGGATAAGAGGAGATTGAACCCTCCACATTGTAGATTATGTGGGGTAGCAAATAATGATGTGCCATTGCTATCTTAGGTGATACTGGGTTTTTTTACAGGAGCAAAACAGTTCTGAAAGAGTATAGAAGTATTGCCCTATGTAGATGAAGGCTACTGTGCAATCCTGAGGTTGAATTTCTTAAACAGAAATCATTCAAAAACTGATAGTTTGGTGCGTACCATGGAAATCAGAGAAACCTTGTTCAAGCTGGGAGATACTGCTACCCGTGATGCACTGTTGCAAGACTCTCCTGTCATGAAGATAGAACAAACTAAACTGCATGCAAAATCATTAAAACTTAAGATAAGGTGCTGCAGGGCACATGCAGTAGCTTTGGGTGAGAGTAGATACAAACCTACTGATTAATTCCTGTTTGTGGGAGAGCCATTGGTAGACGGTGGCAAATTAGATACTGCATATCCCAATGCATTATATGGAGGAGCATTGTGCACCCACAGGAAGTAGATGGGGAACATGAGGTTCCTAGCATTGTGGATAATGTCAGTGCTTATGAAGTGACTTTGGCAAAAGGATTGTTAGTTACCAGTTTGAACATTCCGGATGAGGGCAGTGAAGTCCGGTCAAGTGGGGAGCTCATCCATAACTAAGCAGACAATCAGTACAACTGCATTACACACAAAAATGGAGCATTTGAAAGAGATGACAGGCTAGCCATCAGTAGAATTTATGGATTTGTTCAATCCTCTTGGACAATTTCTAGTATCACCCATAACATAGCATAGGATGTTCTGACTGGAGGTAAATCTTCTGTGTGTAGGAAACCATGTAGAGTGCTCTATAGTTTGCAGCTAGTAATGGAGGATTTTTTAACCAGCAATTGAATGATGGCTTAATAGAAGAAAGTAAAGTTTCTGGGGAGGACCAGTTGTTATTGTACTCAAAAAGCTGTCATACAGTACAACAAGTATAGTTTCTGTTGTGACTACCACCAATTAAATCTTAAAATGGTTGTGGCTGCATATATTATAGCAGATATTACAGAGACCCTGGAAAACTTGAGTCAGTGCAAATACTTTTCCACAATAAACCTGACGAATGGTTACCATCAATTAATAGTGCCACAGATTTGGCCAAAGACTGTATTTAAGTTCCTTGGGTACATCATCATTATCAGCAAATGATGTTTGGTTTCAAAAGTTGGTAGATGTGTGTAAAGAGGTTAAAAACCACATCAGCACATCATGTACGTGAATGACATTACCATGTTTTCAAAGGATATGAAGGAACTTGTATGAAAACTAGAAGAAATTTTGAAGAGGTGCACTCTGCACAGCTGATGTTGAAAATCAAGAAGTTCCACTTTCCATTAACAGAAGATAGCTGCCATGATGTGTGTTTTGCCAGGCTGGTGTAAAAACCCATGCAAGGTTGATACCTTGCAGTGTGCAATTTCCCAGCACCACTGATGACTGGAGCCCTACAGTCATTTTTAGGATTAGCTAATTATTGTAGAAAATTTGTTATGGGTTTTGTTGATATTGGAAGACCAATGACATGGTTGTTGAAGAAAGATGTAAAGTTCCAGTGGACAGCTGAATATCAAGTTGTATTTGAGAAGTTGAAGGGGGCACTAACAATTAGTCCAGTATTGGTATCCTGAGATCATGAAAAGTAATTTATTTTTTCATGTGATGCTTTTCAACCAGGCAGTAAGGTGTGAACTAAGCCAAGAAGTGGAGGGTAAAGAAGACCCAGTGACTAACACATCACAACAATTAAATAAGGCTGAGAAGAATTACTTGACCATGGAAAATGAAATACTAAGTTTGATATATGATATTATCCGCTAACGGTGTTATCTGTATGGCAAGAGATTCAAAGTAGTTATGGACCACACAGTGTTAAAATGATTATTAGGTTTAAGAGACCCTTGAAGCAGGCTGATTCGATGAGCTTTGAAATTAAACTAATTCAACTTTGCAGTGATTCACAGTCCACATAGAAAGCATGGTAACACAGATGAACTGAACAGGAAAGTTGGTGTCATGCTATTACTTTCCAGAGTGAGAATTATT
Source organism: Schistocerca piceifrons (assembly GCF_021461385.2). Lineage (NCBI taxonomy): Eukaryota > Metazoa > Arthropoda > Insecta > Orthoptera > Acrididae > Schistocerca > Schistocerca piceifrons. The sequence goes on from NC_060141.1 coordinate 90,118,122, forward strand.
ACTTGCCTGTAACCTTGCAGAATGGCAGAAGGCACAGCCTGCTGACACAGACTATGAGCTACTCAAAACACAGCTGCAGTTTGCCATTCATGATGTGTTTTTTGTAGCACAGTGAGGCTTTCGATGTGAACTGTAGTGCCTGCTGCACTGCGGGACGAAACATTGAATGAAACACATGACCATGTGTTATCTAGACATGGAGGGCATATGGACTGGAATTTGAGAAATTGCAGATCATCAGCAATTCAATATGATTGGGACAGCCATCTTAGGTCCATTTACACAGGCGCCAGTGGGTAACCACTACGTTATGACTATTATAGACAATTTTTCATGCTATGTCCCAATGATTGCCACTCTGAATCAGCAAGGAGTGCAGTAATGCAATTAAGCAATGCGATGTAAACAATTGGTTGCTGATGTTTGGTGTCCCTGAAATGATAATCATGGATCAGGGCACCAGCTTCATGTCAGAGTTAATTAAACAACTGTGCCTTTATTCAAAAACTAAGAGTTAGTCCATTGTGGGAGTGGGACGTTTACAGAATCAAAATCGGAATTTTGTTATCTCATTATGTACGTACATAAGTCATTGATTTAATGTACAGGAGACTTCTCAGTATAAATAAATACATGAGATACATACAATATGTGAAAACAACCTGAAATTAATATTAATTTACAAACAAACTGTACAAGTTTATTACATTGATCTACAGAGAAATCTGAATCATCATTTAAAAATTCAATGACTGAATAAAACCTTGTTGCACTAGAATGACATGTAATTTTCTTTTCAGAAAATGTAGTTCCACATTGTGACAGTTTTTCTCTTGTAATTATAAATTTTCGTAGCCATGTACTGAGGAGTCTTGGGAGTAAAGTTTTAATCTATGAGATAGTAGCATGAAATCATCTTTGTTTCTTGTAGTATACATGTGTTGAAAATGCTTTTATTAGTAATTCTGTCTTATTATGTGTAAAGATAAACAATTAATAAATGAAAATGCTTGGAATAGTTAAAATACATAGCTCCCTGAATAAAGGGAGGCATAAATCCCTAGGCTTAATATTACACTATTTCTAATAATAGTGTCTTAAATTAATAATATCCTATTTACACTACTTGCATTCCCACAAAAAATTGTTCTGTTATCTGACAGTATAGTCAAAGCAGCTGTGGTAAACAGTTTTTCTAGTGTGCATGTCACTTGTGTAGGACAAGACTGTCAATGTGAATGCAAGACTGTTTAACTTAATCAGTGGAAAATCTGGGTTGGAATATCAACAATATCACAAAAAGGACAAATTGCTGCTTACCATAAAGATGACATGGATTTGGAGAAAGGTACAATGAAAGGCCTGTTATGTGCTTAGCAAAAGCCTTCTTCAGAAAAGAAAACAGTCACACAAGCAAGCACATCTCATTTATACATAACCACTCTCTCTGGCCACTGTGGCCAGACTGCAGTGGTACCAGGTCAAGCAGAAGCAACAGTCTGGAGTGGTGGCAGAGAAAAGGGATGGGTATCAGGGTTTGGGTGGGGGAGAGGAATCACCACTGCCTTATAGAGTGTGCAGGGACTTGATGGTGACCAAACAAGGCTGTTTGGCATGACTTCAGGAGGCTGAGAGAAGGGAGGGCGGGGATGTGGGGAGCAAAAATGGAAAGCAGCTGAGAGGGAAAAGACTGGTGGCACTGGCAGAGGATGGACCACAATGAGAGTGGGGGTGTGTGAATTGGGAGGAGGTGATAGGACACAGGGGACAGAGACTGTAGGGTGGGCCGTGGGGGGACAGTAGCTTACTGTAGGTTGAGACTGGGACAATTTTGGGAGCAGAGACTGTGTTGTAAGAAGAACTCCCATCTGCATAGTTCAGAGAAGCTGATAGTGGAGGGGAGGATGCAGATGTCCTGGGTTGTGAAGCAGCCATTGAAATCTAGGGTGTTGTGTTCTGCTGCATGTTGTGCCCCAGGATGGCCTACTTTGTTCTTGGTCACAGTTTGGCAGTGGCGATTCATCCTTGGAGAAAGCTGGTTGCTAATCATACCAACATAAAAAGCTGTGCAATGATTGCAGCAGATCTGGTATATGACATGGCTGTTTTCACAGGTGCCTGGGCCTCTGATGGGGTAGGATAAGCCTGTGACAGGATTGGAATAAGTGCTGGATGGGTGTATTGGGCATGTCTTGCATCTGGGTCTTCCACAGGGAAATGTTCCCTATGGCATGGGGTTGGAATTGGGAGAGGCATAGGTAAGGACTAGGAAGTTTTGGAGGCTGAATGGACAATGGTGCACCATTTTATGAGGGGTGAGAAGGATCCTGGGTAGGGTGTCCCCCATTTCAGGGCATGGTGGTAGATAATCAAAGCACTAACTAAGGATATGATTCAGTTGTTCCAATTTAGGGTGCTACTGGGTAACAAAGGGGGCTCTCCTTTGTAGCTGGTTCTTGGGAATGGTGGAGGATTGGGGGTGTGTGGGATATGGTACAGAAATATTTTTATGGACTAGGTCTGGGGACAGTACCTGTCTTTGTGAGGTCTTGAGCATACTAGACAAGGAAGTCTAGTTATTGTAGGTGTGCCAATCTGTTTTGGAGGGACTTTTTTGTTATGGAAGGGATAGCAGCTGTCAGAACACAGATACTGGTGGTGATTAATGGGGTTAATGTGGACAGAGGTGTGAATGGAGCCATCAGAGAGTAGGAAGTCAATGTCCAGGAAGGTGGAATGCTGGGCTGTGAAGGACCAAGTGAAGCAGATGGGGGAGAAGGTGTTGTGGTCGTGAAGGAATTAGGATAGGGTTGGCCCTGGGTCCAGATTATGAAGGTATTGTCAGTGAGCCTGAACCAGATTAGGAATTTGGGGTTTTTGGAGGCTAGGATGATTTCCTCTAGATGGCCCATAAACAAGTTGGCTTAGGAGAGTGCCATATGGACACCTCTTGCTGTGCCACAGATTTATTTGTATACCTTCCCTTCAAATAGGTATATGTTAACATAAAGTTATCACAGTGTATGAGGAATGAGGTTGTGGCACTCAATTCTGTAGAACATTGGGATAAGTAGTGTTCAATAACAACAAGACCATGAGTGTTTGGGTTGTTGGTGTATAGGGAAGTGGCATCAACAGTGATGAGTAGGGATTCAGGAGGTATAGGGTGAGGATGGGCGAGAGTCAGTGAAGGAAGTGGTTGATGTCTTTGAAGTGGGAGGCTAGATGTTGGGCAAGTGGTTGGAGGTGTTGCTCAGTGAGGGCCAAAATTCTTTCAGTAGGGGCACAGTAACCAGTTACTATGGGGTGTCCAGGACTCTTGGATTTGTGGATCTTGGGGAGCATGTAGAAGGTGGGTGTGTGGGGTGTCAGAAGGTGAGGAGAGAATTGGTTCAGGGGAGAACTTCTGGGAAGGGCCTAAGTCTTTAAGCAGGGACTAGAAGTCATTTTGGACTTCTGGGATGGTATCACTCTGGCAGAGTTTGTAGGTGGGAGAGTCAGACAATTGGCAGAGGCGTACTCCCCCCCTCCCCCACCTCCCCCACATAGTCACTGTGATTCATAACCAGTGGTGGAACCTTTGTATCAATCATCTCATCTGCACACAAGAGACAGCTGCAATACCCCAACTGATTGTTGGTGCAGATCTCATGCCCCACATTACTCCCACCAATACAATTAATTTTAGACCTTCAAATTGATCACTTATCCTGCATCACTCTCATGTATTTTCCTGTGTTATTTTCTGCACCACCCAATGCTACACAAACTTATACTTCATACTGCCAACCCGTTGCCGCCCCCCATTCAGTCTCCCTTATTATTCCATTTTGCACATACTAACATCACATTATCTAGTCACATCTGCTCTGCTGTCCCCCTTCTTCACACTTATCTGCCCACATATCTGCAACTCGCATTATAATATTTTTATTTATTTATTTCTTCGGTCTCATTGTGTTTTCACGTTGATTTCACTTCTTTTTGCCTTTCATTATCAGCCTGCTTCCTCAGGTTTCATCTTGTTTTCCAATACTTCATCTGTGTCCTCTTTGCTAACCTTACATCAGCAGAAAGAACTGCAATCCACCACAAAAAAAAAAAAAAAAATCATCCCAACCTTCTAATCTCACCTGCTGATAGAGGCTCGTCCACTGTTGCTTTGAATCACAAGGATTACCTGGCAGAAGGAATCCACCAGCTGTCAGATTCATCCACCTATAAACCCTGCCACAGTGACTCAATTCCAGAAATCCAGCAGGATCTCCAGTCTCTCCTCAAATCCTTAGTCCCATACCCAAACCTCTCCCTGAAGTCCATCTCTCTCCTCACCCCTCCTACTTCCTGCACTCCTACCTTCTACATGCTTCCTAAAGTTCATAAACCCAACCACCCAGGATCCCCTATTTTGGACAGTTACTGTACCCCCAATGAGAGAATCTATGCTCTCATTGACCAACACCTTCATCCCATTATCCACAAAATACCCTTCTATATAAAAGATACCAACCATTTCCTCCACCAACTCTCCACAGTTCCTGTTCCTTTACCACATGGTGCCCTGTTTGTCACTATTGATGCCACCTCCCTTTACACTAACATTCCTAGTACCCATGGCCTTGCTTTTATTGAGCACAATCTTTCCCAGTGCCTTGCAGATTCCAAACCTACAACCTCCTTGCTAGTTGCCATAACCAACTATATCCTCATCCACAATTACTTTTCCCTAGATGGCATCACCTACAAACATATCTGGGTTATGGCAACGAGCACCTGCATTACACCATTCTATGGCAGCCTATTCATGAAGCATCTAAAGGAATCCTTTCTAACCACCTAGAATCCCAAATGCCTTACCTGGTTCAGATTCATTGATGACATCTTTGTGATCTGGATTGTGGTTGAGGACATTCCTCCAGAACCTCAACACTTTCTCCTCAATCCAACAATCCACCTTCCTCTTTGTTGACCTCCACCTCGAAGGTGGCTACATCAGTACCTCCATCCATATCAAACCTACCAACCACCAGCAAAACCTCCTCTTCAACAGCTGCCACCCATTCCATACCAAGGAGTCCCTTCCAGACAGCCTAGCCACCCATGGCCATCGCATCTATAGTGAGAAGCAGTCCTTCTCAAAATATACCATGGGTCTCACTGAGGCCTCCACAGACTGTAATTATCCTCCCAACCTTGTACATAAACAGAACTCCTGTACCTTATCTCTCGAGTCACCCACTACCTCCCTCTGAAAGTCCCATTGTCTGGCCACAGAGGGGAATTCCACTCATGACTCAGTACCAAGCAGGACTGGAGCAACTGAATCAATTTCTATGCCAGAGTTTCGACTACCATTCGCTGAGCCCTGAAATGAGGAATGTCCTACCCCCTAGCCTTACCACACCTCCCAAAGTGGTATTCTGCCACCCACTAAACGTACACAATATCCTAGTCCATTCCTACACAACACCTGCTCATAATCCTTTGACTCAGGCTCATATATCTGTAATACATGCAAGACCTGTCCTGTACATTCTCCCACCACCACCTACTCCTTTCTAGTCACAAGCATCAGTTCTCCCATCAGAGGCAGGGCTATCCGTGAAACCAATAATGTGAATTACAAAGTAAGCTACAACCAGTGTGCTGCATTCTACATGGGCATGACAACCAACAAGCTATCTATCTGCATGTAGGGCCATCGACAAACTGTAACCAAGAAACAATTGGACCACCCAGTTGCTGAGCGCACTGCCCAACACAATGTCATTCATTTTAATGACTGCCTCACGGCGTGTGCCATCTGGGCCCTTCCTACCAGCACTAGCTTTTCTGAACTGAAACTGTGGAAACTCTCCCTATAGTATATCCTATATTCCTGTATTCCTCTTGGCCTAAACCTTCACTATTGCCCTACACCCACCTATCCCGTTCCCTGCTCCTACTCCAGCAGTAAACAGACCTCTATTACACCAATGCATCCACAGTCATTTTGCTTCTGTCCTTGTCTGATGCCCCCTCCTCCTGACCTCTGTCTAACCTTTTGACTGCACCTAGCTGCTCTACCCTTGCTACAGTTCATCCCTGTATGCTCCAACAAGCAACACTTTACTGCCCCCACCCCTACTCTGCTATCCCTCCCCCTCTCCACCCCAGCCTCCTCCTTACCCTCACCACCCAGATCGCTTCTCCCATCATGTGCTGCTGCTCGCAGTCTGGCCTCTGCAGACGAAGACTGTGATCATGTGTGTGAGATGCATTTGCGTAGTGTTAGAGGAGGGTGACCCATTACAATACCCTTTTGGGCCACCAGTGAAAATCAACTGTCCAGGGTCTTACCTACAGGGCGCTCTGTGTACTGATCCATTGGTCCTTGCAGAAAACCTCATGACACACTTTGTGATAGCATCGATATCCTCTCCCTATCCTGCTACCTTTCTCTGGCGGAAATGATGAGTTGAAGAACCCCTCCCCCCCCCCCCCCCCTCTGTTTCAGCCCCTGCCAAGCTGACGCCTATAATGAACTGTTCACTGAAAGGGAATTCTTGCAGGCTCTCACCTCTTCACATGATTCAGTCATCGGCCTGGATTCCATCTACAACAGGATGATCCAACACGTGGACATTACCCAGAGGCAACATCTATTCAGGGTCTTCAACCACATTTAGCTCACAGTTGTCTTCCCCTTGCAATGGTGAGACAGCATAGTTATCCCCATACTTTAGCCTGTGGAGAACCCTGTGTCCCTTGACAGCTACCAGCTGATTAGCCTGACCAACTTAACGTTGTAAACTGCTCGAGAGGATGGTTAGCTTCCGATTATGTTGGGTACTCAAATCTTGGAGCATTTTGTCCCCACACCAGTGTGCCTTTTGGGAAGTACAATCTCTGACTGACCATTTATTCAGATTGGAAACAGCAATCCGACAGGCTTTTGCTAAATGCTAACACATTTTTGTGGTCTTCTTTGACCTACATATGGCATACAACATGGCTTGGTGACGTCACATTTTATTTACCCTCCGTGACTGGGGCTTTCGTGGCCCCCTTCCAGTTTTTATCTGCTAGTTTTTCCCCCACCAGCTATTCCAGGGTAAGAGTTGGCACTTCACCCAGCACCCCTTGGATGCAGAACAGTGTTCCACAGGGTTCTGTGTTAAGTGCAACACTCTTCCTCATTGTTGTCAGTGGGCTTGTAACCTCTGTTGGGCCTCTGGTTACCCCAGCATTGTATGTCAATGATTTTTGCAACTGGTGCAACTTCCACTCAGTGGCATCTGCTGAACACCACTTTCAAGATGCCATCCGGCGTGCCTCTGTATGGGCCTTTTTCCATTGCTTCCAGTTTCCTCCCTCCAAAACATGGGTTATGCATTTTTGCTGTCGACCCACAGTACAGCCTGATCCAGAACTTTATTTAGGCAACCAGCGACTGGATGTTGTAGTACAGTTCTGTTTCTTGGTCCTTCTTTTTAATAAAAAACTGATGCAGCTGCCCTATATCTTCCACCTGAAGACTGCCTGTGTGCGGAAGCTTAATGCTCTCAGCCTCCTGGCCCACACATCTTGGGGTGCAGACCGTGCTACTCTTCTCCATTTTTACTGCACTCTGGTTTTGTACAGACTGGATTATGGTTGTCAGGCTTATGGCTCAGCAGCTCCTTCCACTCTGAAACTATGTGACCCTATTCATCATTATAGGGTGCATCTGGCTGTCTGTGCCTTTCACACTAGTTACATCAACAGTCTGCCCACTGAAGAGGGGTACCCTCTACAAGTATGACGGAGCCAACTCCCGGTTTCTTTTGCAATCCTGTGTACTCCATCCTCTTTACAAATGAGGGGTGTCTCCCTCCTGATACCCGTCCTTGGTTGGGATTGCCGGCTGGAATGCATCTCACGTCCCTCTGTTGGGATTTCCATCTCAGCTCACAGGAATGTGCCCCAAGTATTTCCTCCTCCACCCCTTGGATGGTGCCTAGACCACAAATTAGGACTTACCTATTCCAGGGTCCTAAGTTCTCTGCCACCCCTATGATATTCGGCATCTTGTATATTCCATCTTTGAAGAGTTGCAGGGTGCTACTATCTTCTACACATATGGTTCTTAAATAATAGATAAGACAGGATAAGCTTTTACATCTCCTACTGGCACGGAACACCATTTACTGCCGGGATCATGTATTGTGTTCACAGCAGAGCTACTATCCATTCACAGGGCCCTCCAGTTTGTAACCCAGGCCTTCCTCTCTACTAAGTTTTATTGTGTACCGACTCAATGAGCAGCCAATGCTACTCTTTTCACCCTTTAGTCTCTGCCATCCATGACATTCTCTCTGGCCACTGGCCGTGCCTCCTATTCAGTTGCTGTTCTTAGGGTCCTAAGTCATGTTGGCAGCCCAGGAAATGTACTGACTAACTGTTTGACTAGAGAAGCGGACACTTACCCCCCCATTTCCATTCATTATTCCAGATGAAGATATATGGATACACATCAAATCTCTCTTTGCCAGAAAGTGGAATGACATCTGGTGCACTACTGAACTCAGTAATAAACTCCGCACAATCAAGGAGACTACTGCAGTTGGCTCATCCATTGTTTTCTCTTGCACAGCGAGCCACCCCAACAATGTGGCTGTGGAGTCAGACTGACGGTATCCCATATATTGGTTGACTGTCCCTTTCTTTTGGCCCTTTGTACTAAGTATAGCCTTCCAGATTCATGGATGGTTGAACTGGTCCTCAGTTTCCTGCGTGAAGGTGGTTTTTATTTTCACTTACAAGGTTTTGCTTTACTCCTGGAGCACAGGCAGGGTGGTTGTAGTTGGGACTTCTCTTTATGTTGTCTGGCTCTGGGATCGATGACCAACCCCCTTGCAAAGACCACTCTCTTGTTCCTCTGTTTTTCCATTTTTAGATTTTGCCTACCCTTTTATACCTTCTGCTGTGTGTGTTTTTAGCTTCTTCGATTAATAGTTTGGCCCCTCTGTCTGAATCAGCCCACTTTTAGCGGACTCCTCTATCTTACGCAAGTAAGCAAGTAATTTCTGAATTGTGGGACTGATTACCCCGCCATTTAGTTCCATAATATTCCCCAATCAATTGCTGATACCCATTTTCTCTCTGACACGTACATTTATGTTTCTTTTCATACCAGTGCTACCAATCCTGTGATTTACTACATCCTTTATATTCAGTACCAAAACTACCAAACAGTAGTTTTGTTAGAGTGCAATTCTATTAGTGACACAACTGCTATTTAGTAATTTACTGAAACCTACAAATAGTTTTTGGCGCTATTAGCTGTAAAGTTTCTCCCATTTTGTACTGACTTTCTCATATGTACCTCTGCTCATAAAGGTCCTTCACTGAGTGTTGCAGTCTTTTGCGAGTCCTGTTTGTCACACTTGCTGACTGTTCTTTGGGTAGCACCAGCATTGTTGGTCTTGACCACAGCCCCCCCATTGCTATGCCTAGGCACTGCTGTGAACCAGGCAACTGCTGCCCAGCTAACACCCTTCACCTGCCATCACGCTGCCACCTCAGCTCCATCCTTCATTGCCACCCTGGTGCTGCCTTTGCTCTGACAGCAACACTTTAACAAAGCAAACCAAAACAAAGAGCCCATTTCGGTCTATTTTTGTTTTATTTACATGGGTAAATTACTCTTGTATGAAATTTACGTAATAATGTAAATTAGTATGTGAGTTAGTATATGGAAGGAACAGGCCATCACTATTTGAGGATATTAAGCCAAAAGTAGGAAGAAACGGGGAAACCCTACAGAAATTTTCTAGAACATTAAAGGATGTGTAGAAGTAAGTGTAAAAGGTGAACACTAAGGCACTCAAGCATCAGAAGAAAATGAGATGGCATAGTGGTAAACAGCCAGAGTATAGAGTAAGCTGGGTGATGTTAAGTAGCCCTTTTATACTGAAGGGTAAGATGTGATCTCAGGGGCCGCACAAAGTTGTGGAAATGATGTCACTGGACATATATGTCTCCCATGAAATGTGTTGTGAGATTTCTCCAGAAATGTAAATGCATGCCAATCTGGTGGACTGCATTTCCCAAAGGGGAGAGAAGTTTTACACCATGGTTCAGCCTGGTGTAGCTAATGGCTCTTGTGACCAAATCAGCAGAATTATGTCATAAGGAGAGTATTGCAATATGTCTCAGTAATGAGGCATCCTGATGCAATAATAAGTATTCAGTGATCTGAAAATGCAGAGAATGTCAGCCAGCTCTTCTGAAGGGAGGCATTGATTTACAGCATGTAACTGGGTTTGGGGAGGTGCTGACATGATGGTAAAGGTATGATAGATGATGTCATAATTGCCCAGTTTTTGTATGTGGCACCTCAGATCTGTTTAAACCTAGCACCAGGACTGCTGCCATTTCAGAAACACTAGCCAACCCAGTGTGTGTATTTAATAAAGAAATCTGCCAAACAGTCATGTAAATTGAGAAGTTATTTTATTTTATTTTCACTACCAGCTTTGGCAATTCAGTATTCCATCTTCAGGTCCCACATACACCTCTTAAAAATTACTGATATTGGTGTACTGGGGCCATCTGTTTCTGGATGTTGTGAATTTTCAAGTGCTCGAGAATTCAGGACATCCAGAAACAGATGGCTCCAGTATGCCAATATCAGTAATTTTTGAGAGGTGCAGATGGGGCCTAAAGATGGCATATTGAATTGCTGCAACTGTTAGCAAAAATCAAATAACTTTGCAATTTGCATCACTGTTTGGCAAGTTTCTTTGTTAAATTTTGGCCAGTTGCTGTCCTACATACACAATGGGTCAACAGAGACAGCTTGCATATGTACTACTAAATTCACACAGATGTTTCCAGTTATGCAGTCATCACCAGCTGCTAGTCACAAGGAGACACCTACACCCCTCTGCTCTCTAAGTTGTACCAGCAAGCTGTCACTGACAGACAATAGCTACAGGCTGCAGCCTGTCCTTAGTCTGAATGCTGCTGACCTGATGCCTTTCCATCTTCGGACAACCACTGTTCGACTAACATCTACTGCTGGTCCCCTTCCAGGCAGACCATGGGTTTGATTCTGGATCACCTAGCTGCCCAGCCATCAGCACTTGAGCAGCAAACACTGTCACTGTACATCACCCAGTGCATGCCACCAGCATCATCCATACTGGATAGCATGGTTTGATCCCACCCGGCTTGGCACATATGATACTGAGGGAAGGGGCCAGGCCAGCTCCTTTAGGTCACACACTGTGTGTCTGCCATGCACCACATGGTGCCACTTCTGAACTGTCATTAGTTCCATTGTGCTGACAGCAGCATCTTGCTATCTGCTACCATCACCTGTGGGGACATGCAGTGCACCGTCCTCTTGGTGGGCTACAGATGACACTGGGCCACTTGACTGGTCATGGCCACCTATATCATGGAGGCCACTGATTGCCTTTCCAACTCAGTCCCCACTGCTGTAATTGTTATGGAATAAAAGGACTAATTCAACCTGCATTGTTTCCTTGACAGTTTTCTGCCTGACACCTTCAACTGCTTCCTGCAGCCACACCCTAGAAGGTGAACTATTATACATCCTGACCTATTATAGACAGCTTCACTGGCCACCAGAGAGTCACACACTGCTAACTCTACAGTGCTGTAATTGGTCTAATTTTGTCCTCACAATCCCTAGGGGAGTAATATGTAAAGGATTGTAGTACATTCCTTGATTCAGCACTTAAAGCTAATTCTTGAAACTATGTAAAAAACTTTCTCAGAATAGTTTGCATCTACTGTGTGTGCCAGTTAAATTCATTCAGCATCTTTGTGACACTCTCTCACATTAGAATGCCTCAGATAATGAATATGCAGACCTTGTCTGAATAATATGGTATGGAGTCAGATCTTAAGCTTGTCTGCCATAGATGAAATTTTGCGCGCATCATAAACTCACAATAATTTCCTGCTCTGAGCTTGTTTGGATCTCACTTAAAAAAGAAAATGCTTAAGAGACTATTGAGTTGCTTGCAATTAATGTAGTATAATACACTGACTGAATTCAGTTTAACATAACATGTTTTTCTTTGTTATCATGTGCCTTCTGTGCAAATCCACATGGTGAATGGAACTGCCGTTCTGTGATACATCTTTATTGAGAGATACAAGTTGAGGTTTTCAGTCTCCATGCTACTCTGTCCTGTGCAAGCCTCTTCATCTCCGAATAACTGCCGCTACTTACTTACTTCTGCGTCTGCTTCCTATATTCACCTCTTAGTCTCCCTCTACAATTTTTGCAGCCCACAGTGCCTCCAATACTAAATTGGTGATCCGTTGATGTGTCAGAATGTATCCTATCAACTGATGCCTTCTTCTTGTCAGATTGTACCAATTTTTTTTCTCCTCAATTCAGTTTAGTACTTCCTCATTACTTATGTGATCTATCCACCTGATCGTCAGCCTACTTATGTAGCATCACATTTCAAAAGCTTCCATTCTGTGCTCGTGGAAATTGTTTATCATCCATGTTTCACTTCCATACCTCTCTACACTCCATACAAATACTTTCAGAGAAGACTTCCCAGAACTTAAATCTATATTTGATGTTAACACATTTCTCTTTTTCAGGAATGCTTTTTCTTGCCATTGCCAGTCTACATTTTATAGTCTCTATTTTGGCCCAAGTAACATAAATCATCTACTACATTAAGTGTGTGATTTCCTGTCTAATTCTCTTGACATCACCTGCTTTGATTTGATTACATTCAGTTAGCCTTGTTTTGGTTTTGTTGATATTCATCTAATATCCTCCTTTCAAGTATTGTCCATTCTGGTCAACTGTTCTTCCAAGTCCTTTACTGTGTCTGACAGAATCACAATGTCATTGGCAAACCTCAAAGTTTTCATTTCTTCTCCCTGAACTCTAATTCCTACTCTGAATTTTTCTTTTATTTCCTTTACTGCGTGTTCACTGTACAGATTGAACAGTATCAGTAATAGGCTGAAACCCTGTCCCACTCCCTTCTCAACCACTGCTTCCCTTTCTTGAGCTGGCCGGAGTGGCCGAGCGGTTAAAGGCGCTACAGTCTGGAACCGCACGACCGCTATGGTCGCAGGTTCGAATCCTGCCTCGGGCATGGATGTGTGTGATGTCCTTAGGTTAGTTAGGTTTAAGTAGTTCTAAGTTCTAGGGGACTTATGACCACAGCAGTTGAGTCCCATAGTGCTCAGAGCCATTTGAACCATTTGAACCCTTTCTTGTCCCTTGACTCTTCTGCTATCTGGTTTCTGTACAAGTTGTAAATAGCCTTTTGCTTCCTGTATTGTACCCTTGCTACCTTCAGAGTTTCAAAGAGAATCTTCCAGTCAACATTGTCAAAAGCTTTCTGTATATGTTTCTCTGGAATACAAACTGATCTTCCCTGAGGTCAGCTTCTACCAGTTTTTCCACTCTTTTGTTAAGAATTCGTGTTAGTATTTTGCAACCATAACCTATTAAACTGGTAGATCATACCTGGCAGCACCTGTTTTCTTTGGAAATGGGATTATTGCATTCTTTTTGAAGTATGAGGGTATTCTGCCTGTCTTATAGATCTTACACACCAGATGGAAGAGTTTTGACATGACTGGCTGTCTCAGGGCTGTCAGTAGTTCTGACGGAATGTCGCCTTTTCCTGGGGCCTGCTTAAATCTTTCAGTGCTCTGTTAAATTCCTCTCACAGTATTATAATGAGCATCTCATCTTCATCTACCTCATCTTCCATTTCTATAACATTGCCTTCAAGTTCATCTCCCTTGTATAGACCCTCTATGACCTGTCAGCTTTCCCTTCTTTGCTTAGGACTGGTTTTCCATCTGAGCTCTTGATACTCACATTGCTGCTTCTCTTTTCTCCAAAGGCCTTTTTAATTTTCCTGTGGGTGGTATCTATTTTTCCCCTAGTGGAATGCTTCTAAATCCATACATTTGTCCTCTAGGCATTCCTGCTTAGCCATTTTACACTTCCTGTTAATTTCATTTTTTAGATGCTTGTATTTGCCAGCGGCCTTGCCACAGTGGTAATACCAGTTCCTGTCAGATCACCGAAGTTAAGTGCTGTCGGGCTGGGCTAGCACTTGGATGGGTGACCATCCGGTCTGCCGAGCGCTGTTGGCAAGCGGGGTGCACTCAGCCCTTGTGAGGCAAACTGAGGAGCTACTAGATTGAGAAGTAGTGGCTCTGGTCTCGGAAACTGACATACGGCTGGGAGAGCGGTGTGGTGACCACATCCCCCTCCATATCCGCATCCAGTGACACCTGTGGGCTGAGGATGACACCGTGGCCAGTCGGTACCTTTGGGCCTTCATGGCCTGTGTGGGAGGAGGTGCATGTATTTCCTTTCACCTACATCATTTGATGCATTTTTATATTTTCTTCTTTCATCAGTGAAATTCAGTGTCTCCTCTGATATCCATATTTTTCTACTAGACCTTGTCTTTTTACCTATTTGATCCTCTGCTGCCTTCACTATTTCATTTCTCAAAGCTACCCATTCATCTTCTACTGTATTCCTTTCTCCTGTCCTCATCAGTATCACTTATAGCTCCCTCTGATACTCTCAGCAACCTTTGATTCTTTCAGCCTATGCGGGTCTTAATTTCCTACCTTTTTATAATGTCTTTAGTTTTAATCTACAGTTCTTAACCAATAAATTGTGGTCAGAGTCCACATCTTCCCCTAGAAATGTATTACAATTTAAAATGTGGTTGGGAAATCTCTGTCTTACCATTACATAACCAATCTGAAAACTACTGATGTCTTCAGGTCTCTTCCACATATACAACCTTCTTTCATGATTCTTAAACAGTGTTACTGATGATTAAGTTATGCTCTGTGCAAAAATGTACTGGGTAGCTTCCTCTTTCATTCCTTTCCCCCAATCCATATTCATCTACAGCTTTTCCTTTTGTTTCTTTTCCTACTATCAAATTCCAGTCCCCAATGACAATTGACTTTTCATCTCCCTTAACTATCTTCTGAATAATTTCTTTTATCTCAGCCTATATTTTTCTAATCTCTTCATCATCTGAGGAGCTAGTTGCCATAGAATACAACACAGCCACCATTTATTGAGAATTAAAATTAAAAATTACTCATTTGAACACCAGATTTACAGGAAAATACCATTTTACTTTTGGTTGTGCGTTGTATGGAATTTATTAAGTTGTATCTATGTTGTAATGTGCTCCACGGCCCAATGGAATTCCTGTCAGATTCTATACTGGATTTGTGGCTGATTTTGTGCATCTTCTGACTAGAATCTATAATGGATTCCTTGAACAAAAAATATGCCCAGTTCTTGGGAGAAAGCACAGGTCACACCCATCTACAAGAAGGGTGGTAGAAGTGATCCACAAAACTACCGTACAATACCCCTGACATCGATTTGTTGAAGAATCTTAGAACATATTCTGAGCAGCTCAAACATCATGGGGTATTTTGAAAAGAATGACCTCCTCAGTGCCACCCAGCATGGATTTTAAAAACATCAGTCATTTGAAACCCAATTCACAGTTTTCTCAAATGACATATTGAAAGCTTTGGATGAAGGCAATCAGGTAGATGCTGTACTTCTTGATTTTGAGAAAGCATTTGATTCAGTGCCACACCTATGCTTATTCTCAAAAGTATGATCATATGGGGTATCAACTGAAATTTGTGACTGGATTGTAGACTTTTTGGTAGGGAGGACACAACATGTTATTTTGAACAGAAAGCCATTGTCAGATGTAGAAGTAACTTCAGTTGTGCTCCTGGGAGGTGTGGTGGGGCCTTTGCTGTTCCTGTTGTATATTAACGACCTTGCAGACATTATGAACAGTGAAATCAGAATTTTTGCATATGATGCAGTTATCTTTAATGAACTACTATATGAAGGAAGCTGCGTAAATATTCAGTCAGATCTTGATAAGATTCCAACATGGTGCAAAGATTGGCAACTTTCTTTAAATGTTCAGAAATGTAAAATTTTGCACTTCAGAAAATGAAAAAAAAAAAAATGTACTATCGTATGACTATAATATCAGTGAGTCATACTTGGGATTGGCCAACTCACACAAATATCTGTGTCTAACACTTTTTGGGGATATGAAATGGAATGATAATGTAGATTCATTCATGGGAAAAGCAGGTGATAGACTTCAGTTTATTGGTAGAATATTGGGAAAATGCAATCAATCTACAAAAGAGATTGCTTACAATTCACTTGTGTGACCAGTTCTAGAATAATCCTCAAATGTGTGAGACCCAAACCAGGAGAGACTCAAACCAGATGAGACTAATTGGATATACTGAATGTATAAAGAGAAGGGCAGCATGAATGGTCACATGCTTGTTTAATCTGTGGGAGAGTGTCATAGAGATACTGAAGGAATTGTGCTGGAAGACTTGAAGGCAGATGTAAACTATCCAGCGGAAGTCTATCAACAAAGTTTCAGGAACCGGCTTTAAATGATGACTCTAGGAATATACTACAACCCCTTACATATCCCTCACATAGGGATCATGAAGATAAGATGAGAATAATTTCTGCACACACAGAGGCATTCATTCAATCATTCTTCTTGTGCTCCATACATGAATGGAACACGAAGAAACCATAATAACTGGTAGAATGGGACATAGTCTCTACATGCACCTCACAGTGGTTTGGAGAGTATAAATTTAGATGTGGAGGTAATGACTGCCAAGCTGTGTACAGTTTCTACTTACTTGTGTGTTTTATCCTCTTTAGGTGATATGTTGCAAAATTATATAAATGAGGCATTTATGGTTTATTCATGTTGGTTCACCTGAGGAGGAAGCAAATCTGATGTTATGATCATCCTCAAGTATTTCATGAATTTTTCAGGGTTATCAGAAGAGCACAAAAATGCAAAGGTTCTTCCTCAGGGTTCAATATATCTCCACACCAGATTTCATCCAAACCAGTTCAGCAGTTGAGTTGTGACAATGTAACAGGCAGAGCTACTTTTGCATTTAACAGCATTAGTATGAATTAAAAACATTGAGGATTTATAAGCATTGTGTTCATTACATTGAATCATATTACATAGAATATATCAATCAGTAAAAGCATTTTTGCAAATATGATACAATTTGAACGTCAAAGAGTAAATGGCCTTTTCTAAGAGTAAAATGTTTCCCTGTTTTGCACAGATAAAACTTTAAATTATTTTTTTAGTGTTCCGTGCATCAATCAGTAAAAGCAGACCTCTTATAGGATTACTTGATTATCCACCTGTCTTTCTGTCTGTATGTCTGTCTGTCTGTTTGACAGACTGTTCAAAACCTCCTTTTCTCAGAAATGGGTAGACATATCAAGTTGAAATTTATGTCAAATATGGTCCATGGTCCCTTGGGGATGTAAAAAAAGTGAAGCTTCTAAGTCACTGCAGTTTAAAGATATGGCCATTTGTGTCACATATTTTGATATTTGCAAACTCAAGTAATCAGAATCTACAGGGG
This sequence comes from Schistocerca piceifrons, assembly GCF_021461385.2. Classification (NCBI taxonomy): domain Eukaryota; kingdom Metazoa; phylum Arthropoda; class Insecta; order Orthoptera; family Acrididae; genus Schistocerca; species Schistocerca piceifrons. The sequence continues at coordinate 90,135,615 of NC_060141.1, forward strand.
CACTTCCCATTAACCTAGAATCATTAAATTTGTCAAGAAGCAAGATTTCACAGAGTAACCAAAAGAAAAAAAAATTGAAAATTGTTAATTTGTAATTGTAATGTACAAAAAGAAGTTTTTGTTGTTTGTTATCCAACTTCAGACTTGAAATTAAAACAGTCATGAAAGTCTTGGAATCCCAGGGATCAATATCTTGCCTGTATCAATGTCTGTAACAGGTGAAAATCATCAAGATCCTCAATTCCCAGAATGGAACAGCACTTGCAACGTATGTCCTCAGTTATTTGCTGAATATATTCCAGTCTCTGACTTCCTCTACAGTTTTTACCCTCCACAGCTCCTTCTAGTACTGTGGAAGTTATTCTGTGAAGCCTTAACATATATCCTGCCATCCTGTTCCTTCTTTCTATTAGTGTTTTCCATACATTCCTTTCCTTGCTGATTATCTGGAGAACATCTTCATTTCTTACCTAATTTTCAACAATCTTCTGTAGCACCACATGCTTTAATTTTCTTCCATTCTCATTTTCCCACAGTCTGTGTTTCCCTGCCATTCAGTGCTGTACTCCAAACATATTCTTAGATTCATCATTTAATAATGATTGGCATCTGTCTCCAAGTATTTGCTGATTCACATTTCTTGGTACTTCCACGAGACTCTCCCAGAGTCAAACAAACATGTTACCATTCCTGCTGGCCTTCTTTGTTTATATTGAATATTTCCTGTTAGTTCTATTTGGTAAGGGTTCCACACACCTGAGCAGTAGTGTAGACTAGGTCACATGAATATTTTGCAAGTTATTTCCTTTGTAGACAGACTGCATTTTCACAGTATCTTGTCAGTGCCCATAGTCTGCTTTACCTCCACATAGGGCACAACTGCATTGAAAATAATGTACTACATCCTGCCTACCAAGAAATCCGCAATATGGTCACAAACTTCATTTGATCATAGTTTTGTTAGTAAGTATTGGTGTGACATTGAATCAAATGCTTTTTGGAAGTCAAGAAATACTGCATCAGTCTGACTACTTTGATCCACAACTTTCAGGATGTCATGTCAGAAGCATGAATTGGGTCTCATATGGCCAATCTTTTTGGCATGAGGAGGTCATTCTGTTATGTTTGAGCTGCACACTCTAGATGTTTATTGATTGAGAAGAAATCTTAATTTGTGATAGAGTAGTAAGTACCATTTGCCTCGCTTTTCATAGTGAACCGATGAGTATAGATGCATATGTAGAGACAGGCATGTAGTATCAATTTACTTTACACTTTATCTATCCACTTACCTTTGCACACATTGCTGACTGTTTGTCATGTTACTGACACCAGTAATTAATTACTTATAAGTCTCATAGATAATTTGCATTAAATCTTCACAAACCTGTCAAAATAATGTGGAAAGTGTCAGTTTACAAGCTTTATATGCTTGATTTGTTTGTCTTGGCCACTTACAAAATTCCACAGAACGTTACTTTAAGAAAAATGAAAATAGTAGCCTTTGTTGTCACTCATGAATGAATGCAAATTTAGCTACATAACAATCTGTTATATTAGAAATGCTTTTATTGTTAGATAAATATTTATCTTTGTAAAATAAGAAGCTGTCCAGAAGAAATGTTTTCAGATTTGATTTTAACTGACTTTACTATGTGTCACACATTTTATGCTCTTGGTGAAATATTTTTGTAATTGCACATTGAATACCTTTCAGAGCCACTGACAGATTAAGTAACAAATAACAAAGGTAATTTCTTCTTATAGATTGTAGCCATGGACACTGCTATTCTCCCCATTGTGATAGATTATTTATGACTAATTTCAGTAGTGAAACATAGTGAAGGTGCAGGTAGAATGCTTTATTTCTTGAAAATACATACACATGACGAGTATGAGTGAACACTAGATACTATTCTAACTGATCACTTTTATGGAATCAGTTCTTTCGAACGGATGAATTATTCCAGAAAATAATCCATAAGACATCAGTGAGTTGAAATATGGAAAATATATCAATATGCTAATTTGTTCATTACAGAACTGGGAAGTCTTATGAAGAAATCATATTGCAGAACTTAGCTGTTTTAGAAGCACAACAACATGCTTCTTCAAGTTCAGATTTTCAACATGGTGTACACACAATATTTAATGTGTTCTCGCTTATTCACTGACTCTTATTAATTTGTTTCATCAATTGTTGAGTTGTTTTTTTCATTGGACGGAACTGAAATTACGAGAAAGTTCATTTGCACAGAACTGTTTATTATTTATTTGAAGAACATTACTAAAAATTTATTCAGTTGCTGTCTCTTTACCTTATAAATACAATTGCATGATTTATCTTAACTAGCAGCTCATCCAAATTTGTATGAAATAGGATTGGGCACAAAACTGAACATTATGCAACTCAATCTGTGACATCTCTCCGGTTGTAACACTTGTATCAATTAGAAGTAGGTTTATATCTAAAAACAAAGATTCTGTAACTTACCAAATAAAAGCATTGGTACGTTGATAGAGACAATAACAAACACAAACACACACACAAATCTCAAGCTTTCGCAACCCATGGTTGCTTCATCAGGAAAAAGGGAAGGAGAGGGAAAGACGAAAGGCTGTGGGTTTTAAGGGAGAGGGTAAGGAATCATTCCAATCCCAGGAGCGGAAAGACTTACCTTGGGGGGAAAAAGGGACAGGTATACACTCGCGCACACACACACACACATATCCATCCGCACATATACAGACACAAGCAGACATGTTACTGTCTATCTGAAATTATGAAGTGTGTATTCTGTGTTATTTAAACTCCTTGATCTGTGGCACAAAAATTAGAGTTTTGTAAAATATATATATATATATATATATATATATATATATATATATATATATATATATATATATATATATATATATATATATATATATATATATATATATGAAAAAAGCAAAAGGATATGTTTAAATGATAAGTTATTTTAATACGTGTATGTTCAAAAAAGAAAATGTTTATTGAAAGCTGGTTCATACTTAGGGAACTTGTATTTGTAACATGAAAAAGCTGTAGGAAAGTCCCCTCACAATGGAAGTGGCATTGCGCAATGTAAAAGGTGGTTTTGGTGGTCGAACTGAGAGGCCCCCTTGTGAGAATGGCATGCAGTACGTGGCTATCCGTAACATGGTATACTTCGACGGTGCTAAGAGAGGCAATTGGAAGCTGCTTTATAAAGGGTTTGCCTCAGATGTGGATCTATCTATTATTTTGTATTCTCAGCATAAAGGAATGGGTCTAATATGTTGAAAATCTGATGTCAAGAAGAGATTTTATAGAGCATTTGAAGATCAAGAGCCGGGAGTACAGTTAGCCGTCATATCACTTGGCACCAATCTTCGCCACAGCTTCACTAACTTCATACATTCAGTAATGTATATGGGCATGGACCAGTTAATTTCTGAGTTGTTTTAATAATAATCACTAAAACATTAATTTGTGTCAAGAACCATATTTTCTATCCTGATCACGAGCCTATGCAGGGTCCTCACTTAAGTGCTACTAAAGCTGAGTATCCTCACTGAAATGAACAATTCTTGCATTCAAGTGTCTAAAAGTAATTTTTTGCCTAATGTAAATGGAGTAGTAAAAGTTAAAGCTAAAATCACAAAAGTGAAGTTGGATAGGTTTTTGTAAAGTATCCTTAGTTTATTACAAAATATAGTTTTGTAGGATTACAGTGCAAGATTGTGTAAATATTGTCATCTAGAATACCTGCTTCACAGGTGATAAAAAGGCAAATTAATCATGCTCATTTTCAAAAATAGTGTGGTTTTGATTTCTATCATGAATGGTACCTTTTTTGACATTAATTAAGCCCAGTGTTGTATTTTATTGTCTGCAAAATAAACAATGAACTACTTCTAGTGAAGTGAATGATTATCTTTCTGAATTAGTTTTTTCTACTGTAATAATCAAAGAGTGTTGACTACCGAACCTATACTAGTTATTATGGGTCCCCATCATATTCCACACCTATAAAAAATTGAACTATTACTGTTACTAAGGAAAACTGATATATATAGAGGAGTTTCAACAGTGTATTTATGATATTATTCATCTTTATTTGTGTGTGTTTTTTTTCATGCCAGTCAAGATAAAAGCCCCTCAAGTACAAATTTAGTTCTGCACTACATGCAATAACATTTCAGTATTTGATTAAGTAATGCTCTTGAGTGTAGCCGTCATTAATATGAGCTTGGTGCAAAATTACTTTCTATAATTTACTGGTGTGTGCGTTATTGGCAAGTGCTGCTTCACACAATTCAGAGTGCACTGTGTCAGTTTGTATCCTGTTTCTATTCAAAGAAAAATCTCAACAAAAGTAACCTCAACAACCAATATTCAATTTTCTTAAACATATATTTCCAAATTAATGTTCCTAATTAGCCTGATGACCATTCTTTTTTTTTTTCATTCATTTATGATTTTACCGCTTTTATTGACTCCCAAGGTTAAAGTCCATTTGGTTTTTCCGTTAATTTCACCAAATTCAAAATTACAGTCTGATACCTTTGTCCATTAGACACATGCGTGGTCAACCTTCAAAATCCTCTCAGAGGGTAATATTAGCGTGTTTCATGGCAAAGTTTGAAGTATTGAGTATGACTACTTTCAAGTCTTCTTGTTTTCATGTGTTTCAAATTCCTTGCCACAAATTCTGTTACTTTTGTAAAACAGGATTTTTCATGCATGAGACAAGCACTATCGTGGCCTTTCTAAGGTTCCAGTACTCCTATAGACAGACCCCTCTTGCTGGGCTCGCAGCCTGCCTACAGTGTTATCATTTCCCACACAAAGCCAAACACAGTACTTGCATTGCACATGAAACACACTAAGTTAATACAAACAAAAAATTGTGAAATCAGAAGAAGCAAGAAAGTTTTGAATTTTTAACATCATTATTGCTTACACATCAACAGCCAGGGACATGCTGATACAGAAAGTAACACATAGGTACTGAAGAGCCAAAACATTATGACCACTGCACACCATGTGACACAGTGCCAGTTGTTGGCATTATGGGCATGTGGTGCGGTCAGGAGGGTATGAAAGCAAAGCAGATGTGAATGAGGACTCATTGTATTTACAATCTGGATCACAGATCATGAAATCTACTAACAAAAGTGATTTTCAAAAGGAGCAGATTTTTACACCTTGTCACCTGGGAAATAGCACATTGAAATTAACAAACCTGTTTGGCTGCTCACACCCTACTGCCTTGAGAATCTATGGAAAGTGGATGAAGGATGGTGAAGCCACAAGTAAGTGGTTAAGGTGCTGGACATCCACACTTCATCACATAACTGATAGTGAACTCATGTTGATATCTTGGCTACTAAATTCTCTTGAACTGAACTCAATGGAACACAAGTGGGTCACTATTTTGTGCCAGCTCTACACCTGCAAACCAGCAGCCCATACTCTACAGTAACAGTGTGATCTGTGCATGGACATCTGGTGTCCCATCCCTCCGGAAACCTACTGAGGATTTGTTGAATCCATGCCACACAGAGTCATTGATGTATTGCATTTCAAAGGCGGATGAACACACTATTATGCAAGTGATCATAAAGTTTTGGCACATCCTTATTATCTGTATCATACTGAACATCTCATTTTTTTGTTGTCAGATTAAGTAATGATGTACACTTTACATCCACACCACTGTAGATAATTGCGTCTGAAAGTTAATTATCAGTGGCTGTTGTACAGTCTTACAACTTTATTAATAACCTTCTCTGGGAAATAATATGAAGCTGGATGTTAATTACTAGATATGTTCTCTGACAGTACTGCGTGACAAGAAAAAAGAATTATTGAATCCCATACAAATAATTCTGTATAATACTTTTACTTGTATTTCTAACTGCTCGGTAAAACTGAAGGCTTTTTCACTGGTGGCGTGTGCCTATCAGCACAACTAACTTCTGCTTTTTTTGACTCTACTGGTATGGCATAGCATTCAAACTACTACTAAACATATTATCACTAGTCTGTATGACTGACGATTTAGTGCCTTTGATTGTATCCTAGTCATTGAAACTTTCCTTTTATTGGTTCTGTAATAATACAAGGGAGAGGGGACCCAAAAATAACGAGAATTTTTCTGTGGCAGTTGGCAGAACATTAGTTTCGAATCTCCCATTACGAGCCTTAAAAAAAAAAGCACCATTTTGTATCAGTCACCCTAGCAGCATTAGTGAGGAAAAATTATTGTGGTCAATTTGATTGTTTTTGTAAGGGCTGTTTCGATGTTTGGTGATTTTTCAATGGCTAACATTAAACACCAATGTGCTAACATCAGGGACATACTTTGACTTTCAGGTTGGGTGAGAACATTGAAAAAAATCCATGACACGATCATGTTCAATTGTCAAACAACAATGAGTGAATTGGTGGAAATGACTGGAATATCCTGAAGTTTATGCCAATGAGTTTCGACTGAAGATCTGAAGATGAAATATGCTGCAGCAAAATTCATTCCTCATGTGCTTTCTAATTGGCAGAGAGCCAGTCATTTGTAGGTGTTCCAGGAATTGAAAGAACTGTCAGCAACTGATCAGAATTCTCATGCAAATGTCATCATGGGCAATGAATTGTGGTGTTATGGATATGACCCAGAAGCCAAGCAATAATCCACTGACAAGGGGAGGCCACCAATTGTGAAATTCAGATTCGATTCATACTGGGCATAATAAAAGCTCATGGCCAGAGGTGTAATGTGGCAAAGCACCAAGATGCACTTCTCAGCCGTTGTCGAGAAAATCGACAGTTAAAAGAAACCATTGGGGTGAAATACTCTCTACGATTAATAAATTTCTACAGCGCCGTGGTGCAGCTGTAAGCGCTCGGGTTCCTAATCCGAAGGTCGCCGGATCGAATCTCGCGCCATGCAGCCTTTTTTTTAGTATTTGTTTTTTGTCATTCATATATATATATATATATATGTGAATTACAAAAAACTAATTATAAAAAAAAAAAATTGCATGACGCGAGATTCCATCCGGCAACCTTTGGATTACGAACCCGAGCGCTTACCGCTGCACCATGACGCTGGAGAAAATTATTAATCGTAGATAGTATTTCACCGCAACGGTTTCTTTTAACTGTCGATTTTCTCGACAACGGCTGAGAAGTGCATCTTGGTACTTTGCCACATTACACCTCTGGCCATGAGCTTTTATTATGCGCAGTATGAATCGAATCTGAATTTCACAATTGGCGGCCTCCCCTTGTGAGTGGAAGATTCCTTCACCAACGAGACCAAAGAAATCAAGGCAGGTGCGATCCTTTGTGAAAACAATGTTTTTTTTTTTTTTTTTTAACATCAAGGGGATAATCAATCCATCATGAATTTATGCACCAGGGTACCATAGCTAACCAGCCTTGCTAGCTTCAGCTATTGAAACAATTGCAAGAAGCAATAATAACAAAAATCCACATTATGGCAATCAGGAGATTGGCTTTTTCTCCTTGAGAAGGCCCCTGCACACACAGCATTGAATGTCAGGCAGTTTTTGGCCAAAAAGCAAATGTCAAAAATTTCTCAGGCACCCTACTCATTGGATATTGTCCCCTATGATGTTTTTTATTCCCAAGAATGAAAAGAAACCTGAAAGGAAAGCGTTTTCAAAATGTAAAAGAAGTGCAAAAAATTGTTGGAGGCACTAAGCAGCATATCTTCAGAAAAGTTTAAAAACTGTTTCTATCAATGGAAAAAAAAGCATTGGGACAAGTGTATTATGCCTGATGGGCACTGTTTTGAAGCTGTTTTAAGTTTTGAAAGTGTTGCATAAAATGCAGGTTTTTTTGTAAAACAATTCTTGTTATATTTGGGTCCCCCCTCATATAATATTAGGTGGATTTGAATAGGTACAATTGTTGAATTTCTGTAATTTGCAGTGTAGCACACCACATATATTGAAAAAGCAAGCTTGAAATATATCAGGTTTTAATGCAGTACTTGTAGCACTCTTTTTGTACAAAGTCCTTCTTCAGAAGCTGAAACATTTGTAGAATCCTGTTTCACTGTGTCTGTCTATAACTCATCGATGCCCCTATGTGGTGTGTAGCAATCTATCCTTTTCATATTGCTGTCTGCCTCGATAGCTGAGTGGTAAGCATGACGGATTGCTGTCCTATGGGCCCGGGTTCGATTCTCGGCTGGGTCGGGGATTTTCTCCACTCAGGGACCAGGTGTTGTGCTGTCTTCATCATCATTTCATCCCCATCCAGTGTGCATGTTGCCCAGTGTGGCGTCGAATGTAATAAGACCTGCACCAAGGCGGCTGGACCTGCCCCACAAGGGGCCTCCCGGCCAGTAACGCCAAACGCTCATTTCCATTTCCATATTGTTATTCATTCCTGGAATTTCCATTGTTTGACAACATATATTGGTATTCCATTTTTTTCTTAATTTTTTGTGCAAATATTAGAAATTCATCCTTATTTATCTATAAGGTTTCCTGTGCTGATAGAAATTAGTGAAAGAGAGTTTCTTTGTGCCTGTTTTTTGTTCAAAATTGTGGGTTTTGCTTTGAGCCAGTTTTTCTGTTCAAACTTGTGGGTTTTGTTTTATTAATGGCTGTTTATACTATATTTACATTGTGAGTCTGTCATATGGAAGTAAAAACCCTAACAATATCTGGTGAGAGCCTTGGAATTCATCAATACTCAACAGATGTTACTTTGACATATTGCCTGCTGGCTGCTGTTTTGAGTTTGCCAGCCAATATTTGTTCAAACAAATAGCCTCTTAGCATGAATATTCAGATGCAGTCTGTGTTGCTAAGGTGCAACCAGGTGATGAGCAATACACCAGTCACATCATGTTGCAAGCCACTTTCCAATAAACAGTACTCCAACCCCTGCATCAGTATGATCCACAAAAGACTTGATCCACAATTTGTTGTAGGCCTACTACTTCTAGAGTGTTACAAATATTCTGGCCAAAGATGTTACAAATATTCAGGCCAGAGAGAGAAATATTCTTGATGGTGTGCTTTATCCTATAGTCAGTTCTGCAATCCAAGTTGTGATCTAAATTGTTGACTGAAATTGGTGAATGCTAATATATGATGTAATTTACCAATCTCTTTTCGCACAGAGTGTGACTCAGAGATTCCATTTATGAGCCCTGCACTTATTTTAAAAATTCTGGTTACCTGGTATCATCACTAAAATTGTTGCTACACCAATTCTGGCATTCTCTTCTCCTGATCATTACCTAGGAATAAGACCTTCTCAGTCCCTTTGGTTCCTGGCGTTGACTTTCCCCCTCGTATCTATACTGTCAGCCCTCTCCTGGACTTTTTGGTTTACCTGTATGCTTCTGCCCCAATTCCAAAGCAATGAATTTGTTGGAGATATTTAGATGAAAATTAGCTGATTTGTGACTTTTCTGTCTCTTGTTACTGATTTGAAAGTTGTGATATAGTTCAGTTATGTGATCTATGTCTAGCATTTCTGCAGTAAACAGCAGCTTGCTGTTGTGGCTACTCTTCCTGAGCAACTGTAAAATTAGTTCAGAGATGCAATGGTATGGCAGTGCCAAACATTATTTATTTTCACAGAAAAATATTCTCATTAATAATTAAATGAAATACACACATCAAAAAAAGTTTTACATCACCCCAGTTCCCAGACCTCCTGAAGATAGACATTGACTGTGGATATTGTATCACACACGCAGTCCCTTTGACTGTTCAGAGACGTCACTAAACCCACCCAAAGATGTAAACAACCATGCATGAACAGCACCTATTAGACGGAGGTAGTCTGACAGCTGATCAGTTCCAGTCATTCCACCAGGAAGGAGGTAAAAGGCTCGTGTTGTGTGTAGTTCAACCCTGCCTAGACAGTCAGTTCCATAGTTCAATCATGTCTGCATTGCAATACTTAGTGCCAGTGAGGGCTCTCAACAAAGTGAGTGAACCAAAGCAATGTTATTCAGACATGGAGGAGATACAGAGAGACAGGAACTGTGGATGACAAGCTTTGCTCAGGCCGCCCAAGGGCTACTACTGCAATGGATGACCACTACCTATGGATCATGGCTCAGAGAAACCCTGACAGCAATGGCACCATGTTGAATAATGCTTTTCGTGCAGCCACAGGACGCCGTGTTATGACTCAAACTGTGCACAATAGGCTGCATGATGTGCAACTTCACTCCCGATGTCCTTGGCAAGGTCCATCTTTGCAACCACAACACCATGCAGCGTGGTACACATGGGCCCAACAAAATGCCGAATGCACCGGCCAGGATTGGCATCACTTTCTCTTCACTGATGAGTGTCGCATATGCCTTCATCCAGACAATTGTCAGAGACATGTTTGGAGGCAACCCGGTCTGGCTGAACGCCTGGGGGGGGGACACTGTCCATAAAGTGCAGCAAGGTGGGGGGGGGGGGGTGGTTCCCTGGTGTTTTGGGGGGGGGGGGAGATTGTGTGGGGCCAATGTACTCCACTGGTGGTCATGGAAGGTGCCATAATGACTGTATGATACATGAATGCCATCCTCCAACTGATAGTGCAACCATATCGCCAGCATTGGTGAGGCATTCCTCTTCATGGATGACAATTTGCGCCCCCATCATGCATATCTTATGAATGACTTCCTTCAGGATAACATTGCTCAAATAAAACTGTATCATGCCTGGGATGGATTGAAAATGGCTGTTTATGGATGATGTGACCCACCGACCTCTCTGAGGGATCTACACCAAATTGCCATTGAGGAGTGGGACAATCTGGACCAACAGTGCCTTGATGAACTTGTGGATAGTATGCCACGTCGAATACAGGCATGCATCAATGTAAGAGGACATGCTACTGGGTATTAGAGGTACTTGTGTGTACAGCAATCTGGACCACGACCTCTGGAGGTCTCACTTTATGGTGGTACAACATGCAATGTGTGGTTTTTGTGAGCAGTAAAAAGGATGGACATGACATTTATGTTAATCTCTATTCCAATTTTCTGTACAGGATCTGGAACTCTCAGAATCAAGTTGCTGCAAAACTTTTTTTGATGTGTATACGAGGTGCGGCTAGAAAAAAACCGGACTGATGCTGGAAAAAACATTTATTTACAATTATTTACAATTTCATGTTATCTCCTTCAATGTACTCTCCTCCTCGGTCTCTACACCGCTCCATACGAATTTTCCACTGTTCATAGCAATGCTGCAGATCATTTTCAGTAAGTCCATACATTACTTCCGTCGTTTTTTCTTTTACTGCTTCAACAGTCTCAAATCTAGTTCCTTTCAAAGCTGACTTGACTTTAGGGAAAAGAAAAAAGTCACAGGGGGCCAAATCAGGTGAGTAGGGTGGATGATCTAAGATGGGAATGTTGTGTTTTGCCAAAAACGTCTTCACTGACAACGCACTGTGAGCTGGGGCATTGTCTTGGTGAAGGATCCATGACTTTTTTCTCCACAAATCGTTCCGTTTTCTCCGTACTCGCTCACGTAGGGTAGCCAGGATGCTAATGTAGTAATGCTGATTCACTGTTTGTCCCTCTGGTACCCAGTCAATGTGCACAATCCCTTTGATGTCAAAAAAAACAATCATTATTGCCTTGAATTTCGATTTTGACATTCGTGCTTTTTTTTGTCGTGGAGAACCAGGAGTTTTCCAACGCATCGATTGGCGTTTAGTTTCGGGATCGTAAGTAAAAAACCATGATTCATCGCAAGTAATAACATTTTGTAAGAAGGTGGGATCACTCTCAATGTTTTCCAGGATGTCAGAACAAATCATTCTTCGGCTTTCCTTCTGTTCAATTGTGAGACACTTTGGAACCATTTTTGAACACACTTTGTTCATGTTGAAACTTTCATGAAGAATCTAACACTTTCCTTGTCAACTCCTGTTAACTCAGACACTGCTCTGATTGTTAAACGGCGATCTTGTCGAACAAGTTTACCGATTTTTTCAATGTTTGCATCAGTTTTTGCTGACAATGGTCTGCCAGTGCGAGTGTCATCACTGGTGTCTTTGCGGCCATCTTTAAATCGTTTAAACCACTTTAAATCGTTTAAACCACTCAAACACTTGTGTTTGCGATAAACAATCATCGCCGTACACTTGTCGTAACATTACAAACGTTTCACTTGCAGATTTTCCTAGTTTGAAACAAAATTTGATGTTAACACGCTGTTCTTTCTGTACACTCAACATTTTCCGACGCACAGACAAAACGTCAACTACTTAAAACAGACGCCACGGGCAGACTGAGTGCAGAAGGCAGATGAAACTCGAGCAGTAGGCGGAGCGAGAGTCACGTGACAGGCCACGCGACTTTCAGCCTTATTGCAATCGTTTTATTGTTTCACCAGTACTAGTCCGGTTTTTTTCTAGCCACACCTCGTATATTCAGTCAATGAAAATACTACTCACAAGGTTTCCAAAACCTGCATATTTTGTCTAAATAGGTGGCTTAATGTATGCTGAAATCTAGAATGACTGACAATTTACCTCATTATAAATATTTCAATTATGGCAAGTAATATTACCTTCAGCTATCTGTTTATTTATATTTATTTTTTAATTTACCATTAAAGATGAAAATTGGAAGGGATGTATGTACATAAAACATTCAGTGCAAACCTAAAAAATATATTTAATAATCATTTTACTGTTGACATTTGTGTACAAGCAGCGACTTGCCTCTAGAATCATTATTTAATAACACATCTCAACAATTTTGTATAAAAATATTTCTTAGTGACTAACACATGAAAATTTGGAGGTTTGTAGTGTGTGTTGCAAAAATAAATATTTTTAATTCACATAAATATTATCACAAAAATATCAATGCTGAGAGAAGTATGCAAATGTACCATGGAATAGAAAATTATGACGTTGTGTAAATGCAGTTTTAAGATCTGGTCCTACATATGAATAATGCAAAGTCAGTACAAATAAACACTTTTTATTTATCAGTTCATTCACTTTCCTGGATGTCCAATAACTATCCAAAAATACTCCCTTGGAGATGAGAATACTGTGTGGTGCACAATATGACAAATACAAGTCAGTATTGACAACAGATTCATCGTATGAGATCTTCTTTGTCGCACCAAAACTGTCCATGTAAAAATATACAGAAGCAATTTCAATTTATTATCTAACAGGTACTTATCACATTCCATCAGATACAAAAAAAGCTGTATCTGATGCCTAACTTACATAACATCACACTCACTTTTTATGCATGTATTTTCTTCGGGCTATCTTTTTTCTTTTCAACCTCACCTATGGCACCGGTTAAAAAACACATTTATCTTTAGGTAAACATCACAGCAGAGCTAATACTGCGCAAAAGTGACTATCATAGCATATGAATAAACTCACTGCTATGAAAAAGCTAAAATCAGAATACTGCACAGACTAGTCTTGAAATAACGTAGAAGAATCTCATGGTGCTTCTTTCACTACACGCAGCTCCGTCTTGGATGTCCACACTGATCTTCATATCACTCCACATGAACAGCTGCAGTACATTTGTATCCTCAAAGGGCAAGTCAATCTCTGCCTAATGGCCTTTCTTCTCAGAAATTCCAGTGTCCCTTCTGCACTGTGGCAGTGGTTGTTGTCGATGTTGTATCTGAGGTTGCTGCTGCAAGCACATGGTAATTACAGCCAGTGACCTGACGTTCTATGTAGAAAAACCCCACACAGACAGACCACTGGATCGGAAATTGGGGTAGTATTACCATCAACAAGTGCAGCAGAAGGCAGAAAAGGTCCTTGTTTGTCCCTGGCAGCAGTGGGAGAAGGTGACATCACCTGGACTCTCCCATCATCACTACCAATCACACTTGAACTTCCTTCAAATCTCCATGCTCGAAGGATTCAATCAGCGACATGAGGGAGGCATAGGTCCCAGTGGCAAAGGCAGCAAGACCCACCAAGAAGATGAATGTGTTCTTGATTATGTCAAACCATGAGATGCCGTGCTCCCAGCGATAAACTACGTCGATGAGGGCAGGGAAGAGCAGGGCGAGAGCACATGAGGACACAGCACCAATCAGTGAGATGAAAGCACCAAGGTTGGGCACCACTTCAGCCAACACAACTGTGGGGAAACAAACAGAGATTAATGGGTCATCTGCAAGTATGCAAGGGCTTTCCTAATATAATAAGCAGCTGATGATTTGACTGCTACTGGAGGAATTATAAAACTTGACATTGCAAATTCAGTGCTCTGTGCATATTTTACAGGTGATAAAATTTTAAATATGCAGTATAAATGAAATATTGTTGAAAATATAAGTGATTGAACAGATAAAAAAATCTACTTACCAAGTGGCAGCAGGAAAATACACATATGAAAAGGTATTACAGTTTGCAAGCTTTCTGAGCCAGTGGCTCCTTCTGGCAGGAGTTGAATGGGAAGGTAGAAGGGTGAGGGAAAAGGACTGCTGAGGTTTATAAAAAGAGGTAGAAGACACAAAAGTCACCCAAAACCTGTGTCAGAGGAGACTTAATGAATGGGATGAGAAGGAAAGACAGACTGTTGGGGACTGCATTGAACACGTCTCCTAATTTATGTTGGTCAAGAAGCCTGAAGATGGTCTAACAGAACACCAAAACTGGTTGCATAAATAAATTAAATTCAAAATAAACAACTGCTGTTGTTTTAATTTTCCTTTCATAAGGGAAATATGTCCATCTGAATGCCTTCAAAATACTCCAACATCTCTTTTTCTGGTCTTATGAGTCTTATGCAAACTATGTTTAAAATAAGCAAGCAGCAGAATTGTTTTACAGTACACATCAAATTTTTGTTCTTGCGGTAATATTCAGTAGTGTCATTCTTCTGACAATCATTGAATATTTCTGTAACATTGTTGTACTGACAGATAATGGTAGATTACAGTTCTAGTAAAAAAAATATTGGAATGCAGTTCATTTATAACTGTTTTTCATTCAGCACTCTGTTTGATGAACTTCAAGGGGTAGCAAGAGTAGTTCATGGCTTTGTCACTAGACTGACACTCTTGTCTATCAGAGCACCACAACCCAGTATCTACTGTTAAACTCAGAAATGAATTTGCTGTTAAAATTGTAATGGTATAAACACTAAGACGCATTTGAAATTATTGATACTGTAAAATATGCAACTTACTACATGGTATGGAGCATTGTAATGTATTGATATATTTATAATGCATTCACTATAAAAAATGTATTTTGTATGAGCTGTGAGCACGATTTGCAGGCAACAGCATTCTCTGTGCTTGCTGTGGAGGAGGATGGATGACCAAGGACTGCTTTCGCTACAAATGAAAGGTGAGACTGGCCTTGATTTCCTAGCTGCAGGGAGGTGATACTGCTACCATACATCCAGCAGTGTAAGATGTGTAAAGGTCACTCTTCTATCAACTAAACTGAAATCTTAATGCAAGATTTGGAAGAAAATGACTACCTTGGTTTAGTGTCTGTGATTGACTAGAAGCCTCAAAAACTAGCTTCAGTTAGCTAAATTAAATTGTTTTGGCTGTTTAGGTGATTGAATATTGCATAACACTGAAACATTCTTTCAGTGCAATTTTTCAGCTGGCTTACTACATTCATAACGGGAACATTGTCTCAGCTAATTACCCTATCATGTTGTGCTCAGATATTCAGTATCATATGGATCTGCTGACATGATTGAGAGTATGAATGCCTAATGTCTTTTTCATCTTGTTTCACTGTTTCTGTGGGAAACGAGACAAATCAATGGCCATTTTTCTATAGTTTTACTGATTAAGTCTGATGCCGACAATCGACACTGTTTGAACTTAACCAACTCTCCTAAACTGTGAGTCAGCATGCTACCACTGTACTGAAACTTGTGAAGATGGCATGTGGTGCAATTAACAAAAATAAAAATTTGAAAATATAATATAATAGATAAAAAAAATTACTCACCATGCAGTGGCAGGAGAAAATGCAGTTCATTTTTAGTAGGCATATTTAGAACTAGGATATCAAACTGTCCTATGACTCTATGTATGCCTTTCATCCCTTCCTTTAACACAATGTCCTGAGCACACTGAAAACTTGACCAATATTCTAGAAAGACCTGACCTCTTTAAGGATGTCCATATTGGAACTGGTATCAGTGATCATGGCGCAGTTGTGGCAACAATGGTTACGAAAGTACAAAGGTCAACTAAAACAAGCAGAAAGGTATACATGTTCAGTAAACTAGATAAAAACTCAATAGAGTCACATCTCAATGAGGAACTTGAAACTTTCAGCTTGGGCCAGGAGCATGTAGAGGAACTATGGCTCGAGTTTAAAAGATAGTCGACAATGCACTGCATAGAAATGTATCTAGTAGAAGAGTCCGTAATGGGAGGGGATCTCCATGGTACATGGGCACTATAAAGGAACTTCTAGAGAAATATAGATTACTGCATAATAGGTGTAACACAAAGCATAAGGCAATAGATAGGGACATACTGAATGAAATTTGTTTGGCTGTCAAGAGAGCAATGCATGATGCCTTCAATGACTGCCATAACAGAATACTGTCAAATCATCTGTCACAGAACCCAAAAAATTCTGGTTATTTGTAAAGGCTGTCAGTGGCACCTGAGTTAGTGTCCAGTCTGTAGACAGAGAGACAGGAAGTGAAATTGAAGATAGCAAAGCAAAAGCTGAAACACACAACTCCCTTTTCAAATGTAACTTTACAAAGGGAAACTGAGGAGAATTGCCCTAATTTAATCCTCGTACAACTGAAAAGATGAGTGAAATAAGTATTAGTGCAGATGTGTTGAGAAATAGCTGAAATCATTAAAACCGAACAAAGCTCTAGGGCCTGATGGAATCACCGAACAAGTATGGTACAGTGGTTAGCATACTGGACTTGCATTTCGGAGGATAATGGTTCAATCCCACGTCAGACCATCCTGATTTAGGTTTTCTGTGATTTCCCTAAATCACTTTAGGCAAATGCTGGGATGGTTCCTTTGAAGGGGCACGGCAGACTTCCTTCCTCATCCTTCCCTAATCCGATGAGACCGATGGCCTTGCAGTTCGGTCTCCTCCCCCAAATCAACCCCCCAGCCTGATGGAATCCCTGTCAGATTCTATACTGAACTTGCAGCCAAGTTACCTCCTCTTCTATTCATAATCTATCGTAAACCCCTTGAACAAAAACTTGTGCCCAGTTCTTGGAAAAAAGCACATGTCACTCCCGTCTCTAAGAAGGGTAGCAAAAGCGATCCACAAAACTACTTCCCACTATCCTTGACATCAATTTGTTGTAGAATCTCAGAACATATTCTGAGCTCAAATGTAATGAGGTATCTTGAACAGAATGACCTTCTCAATGCCAACCAGCATGGAATCTGAAAACATCGATCATGTGAAACCTAATTCACAGTTTTCTCGCATGACATACTGAAAGCTTTGGATCAAGGCATTCGGGTAGATGCTGTATTTCTTGATTTCGAAAAAGTATTTGACTCAGTGCGACATCTACACTTATTGTCAAAAGTTTGATCATATGGGGTATCAACTGAAATTTGTGACTGGACTGAGGACTTGTCAGTAGGGAGATCACAGCATGTTATCTTGGATGGAGAGTCATTGTCAGATGTAGAAGTAACTACCGTCGTACCCCGGGGAATTGTGTTGCAGCCCTTGCTGTTCATGTTGTATATTAATGACCTTGGAGACAATATTAATAGTAACATCAAGCTTTTAGCAAATGATGCAGTTATCTGTAATGAAGTAGTATTTGAAACAAGCTGCATAAAGATAAAGTCAAATCTTGATGAGATTTCAACATGGTGCAACTTTCTTTCAGTGTTCATAAATGTAAAATGGTGCACTTTGCAAAATGAAAAAGAAGGAAAGAAACATAATATTGTTTGGCTGTAATATCAGTGAGTCACTGTTGGAATCAGCCAATTTGTACAAATACCTGTAGAGATACAAAATGGAATGATCACATAGGCACAGTTGTGGGTAAAGAAAGATTTAACAACTGGCTTTAAATGATTACTCTAGGAATGTATTACAAGCCCCTACATGTTGCTCACATAGGGATCATGAAGATAAGACTTGAATAATTACTGCATGCACAGAGGCATCCAATCAGTCATTCTTTCTGTGCTGCATAAGTGAATGGAACAGAAAGAAACCTTAATAACTGATACATTGGGATGTACCCTCTGCAGTGCATCTCACAGTGGTTTGCAGAGTATAGATGTAGATGCAGAACAGGTTGCACTGGTTGATTATAATTGCTCTCATTTATAATTTTCCAAGAATTCACAAATAAATAGACTTTCACAGCTGTATTTCCTAAAGTTGATTCATGTTTCTTCACAGCACTATGGACAGATTCTAAATTAATGTGGCTGAGTTCAGTGCAATATTATCACTATTGAACTCAGATGCCACTGGATTTATTTCCCTGTGCACAACACTGTCAGCAGCAAACAACCTGAAGTGCTGTTCCTACAATCTGACAAGTTGTTTATGTGTGAAGAAGATGTAGTTGCACCATATTCCTCTCTTGGTGTTTCTGTTGTTTCTGGGGAACACTCAGCAGCCAATATGCTGGACTAAATTGTGTTAATCAAACATTCTTTGATGAACATAAACTGCAATGTAGATTGAGATGAAAGTACATGTTTAGATAAGTTTAATCACATCCATCTGTGAGATCATCAATATGGCATATTTTTGATCAATTTTGATGTGTCATTGACACCAAAATATCAAGTTTTCACTACTTCTTTTTTACACAATATCCATGAGGGGATGAAATGTTCCATCCTCAAGTTACATTCTTTATATAGTTTAATATTAAGAAACTGAAATCAAATATACTATTTTACAAGTATAAAACTCAGTACTGATATTATGTTATGGACTACCAGTTGACATTGCTAAAGGATTGAATTTTTGAGATGAATTATGTGATACTCACATGTCAAGATGACCACCATTGTCCTAAGTGCAAGTTCAACAAGCACTGGTCTTCGGAAGGGCCCAAAACGGCTCACTACTCCTGACCACATTATATGCAGTGCTGGGTACATCTGCAGTGCAAAAGTGAAAAGGATTCCTAGGGCAATCACCACCTTTATGCACTGTGACAGGCTGCAAATGGAAGGAGACAGATGTCAGTATATAACTAGGATAAAACATAGAATTTTTAGTAACACAAAGGGCAGTCACTGAAGTCAAGCACATGACAGTAAAATGAAGTATGTGAGAAAAGTGAAAAGTGTCTGGAATGTCAATACACAAAAGATTCTTATGTCAAAAATTCACTTAGTTGTCACTTGGGCTAGCAATCATTGTAAAATTTTTTCCTCCAGTAAACAGACTACATCATTAAGATGATTCTGAGAATTCTTCAGAATACTCATTCACTGTTGTCGTAACTACATCCATGAGCACAAAAACATTTCCAGCCACAGATTTGTAAAATTTGTTAAACAGGTGGAAGTCAGATGGTACCAGATATGGTGAATAATCATCAAATCACCAACAATCTATACTTCATATTCCTTGAGGTACCCAGTACCAAAGTATCTCTGCTATGTCCTGCAACTACATTGTTCTAATGAAAAATGATTTTTTTTCCCCTTTTGCGATCCAACATCTGCTCATTTATGTTGTCATTTGGTTGTTCCAAGTAATGTGCTTAACATTTGCTAGTTATTGTTTTTGCCTCTACTTATTGTTTTGTCCTCTACTGGGTGATGGTGGTGGTAGTGATAGTAGATTTGACCACATTTACAAGGATGTTGAACTTGTCATGATAATACAATTTATGGAAAATAGAATATCATTCACTTAAATGGCATTTACATTCTTACAGATCTAGTTTGACAAGTATGGTACAGTTATTTGGCCACGGCCTTACAGGAGAAAGCACAAACATTCAGAAATGTGAAACTTCCTGGCTGGCAGATTAAACCTGTGTGCGTGACCGAGACTCGAACTCGGGACCTTTGCCTTTCGCGGGCAAGTGCTCTACCATCTGAGCTACCAAAGCATGACTCACGCCCAGTCTCACAGCTTTACTTCTGCCAGTATCTCATCTCCTACCTTCCAAACTTTACAGAAGCTCTCCTGCGAACCTTGCAGAACTAGCACTCCTGAAAGAAAGGATACTGCGGAGACATTGCTTAGCCACTTAGCCACAGCCTGGGGGATGTTTCCAGAATGAGATTTTCACTCTGCAGCGGAGTGTGCACTGATATGAAACTTCCTGGCAGATTAAAACTGTGTGCACACAGTTTTAATCTGCCAGGAAGTTTCATATCAGCGCACACTCCACTGCAGAGTGAAAATCTCATTCTGGATTCAGAAATGTGTATGAATTTTCACTGCCAGTAAATTGACCAAAACAAAGACTTTTATCACTGGATGGTACTATGATGATGAAGTATTCATTTGAACAAAACCTACACAACATTGGCTATTAAAACCAAAACTTTTTTGTACATCCAGTAAAACCTCTTTTCACATGTAGTTTGCACCATTGACATTTTGTGCACTCTATGTGCTAAAGTCCTCTGTTATGTTCATTATCTTCCATCTGCTGCCTATAATCCTTATCCTCGAGTTCTGCTCAGTCTCCCTTGTCCTTGTCTTTGTCTTTGTCTTTAAGAGGGGACACAGTTCCTAGTTTTACAGGTGGCATTTCTTACTTCATCCTTCTAAAATGTCTCTACTGCAGCACCCTATTTTGTTTATGTTTCTCATAAATTCTGTCATCTTCATTATTTTATTTATAATTGTATTTGGCACATACTCCAACCACAATACTGTGCTGCTCCCTCTCACTTCATCCATTTTAAGACTTTGTAATTTTCTCTATTGTTTTTTGCTCATTTCCCATCGAACCAAAATGCTGTACAAGCCTTGATTCTATTGGCATTGTATACTCCTGTCTTCCACTCTGTTGTGAAGCAGCATACTCAGTGATGAGTGATCTCCAATGTGATATAAAATTTGAAACATGTTGCAACTTCAGATTTTCAAGTATTAATTTAAAAAACTCCACAATCAGGCACTGAGGACAGCATGATGGTGAGCGACTACCCATGTCATCCTCTGCCATATGGTATTATCTGGATGATGTATGAAGGCTCATGGGCATCAGTATAGTATACTGCTCTCCTGGTCATTGTCAGCTTTCCAAACATTGGAGCTGCTACTTCATATTCAAATAGCTTCTCAGTTGGTATCATGAAGCTGAGTGGATCCTGTTCCAGCCATCCTACAGAGGAAAAATCTGTGGCAGTTACACAGGTGGAAGGTGTTCTCTTATAACCCTTTGAAAAAAGGGAAGACAGGGGGAAAGGGGGGGGGGGCATTGGTTAAATGCTGTTACAATATCAAGTGTGCCAGTTGAGTCCCAGCTGGCAAGAATGCTGAATGTCCAAGTAGTGCCTCTACCACATTGTAGGAACTCTGCTAGAAAAGCTTGGTCTGATGTCCGTGAAAGCAAAAGCCATGTACTTCCTGAGAAATATCCTCATTCAGTCCACCAAACAGAGTGATAAAAACTGAGTTTCTGATACCTCAGAAGTGGTACTTCTTGGCTGAGGGAGATAACTCTGACAGAAAATTCAGGGAGTCAGAAGGTGAGAAGCGCACCACCTGATCAGCACATTAATCCTCACTTACAAGGGGAAAAAGTACAAAATGGAAAATAGAGTTAATATATGTAGACTTGAAACAGCAAAGGACCATATGGTGTACTGCTTCATGGAAGAAGAGAAGGAGCTGGTATTGTTGGCTGGTTCTTGACCTGTGGGCATGATCATCTATCATTAGCTCACAGGCTAACTGCTTGCTACCAGAGCCACTGCCACATGTTTTTGCTGAGTCATGTAAAAACATCTGTACCACCAACAATGTCAACCACTCTGATGTGAGAGCGACTATTCTCACAGAGCAATGTGCAATGATATACGTAACTTACAACAAAACTATATATCTTAGTTTTAAAACTACACTGGATGTCATAAATCAAAGAAAAAAACAAAAAGGTTACACTGATTTGAACAGATTTGCAAAAGAGTCCTTTCACTAACAGAGATACTAATTTGTAAAATACTATGTGACAAATATATTCAGTGGGCATATGATGGAATAGACAGACAATGCTGCCCCACTGTACATGTTAGGTTGCTGATCATTGTTTATGTGGTAAGAAAAGGAACTTTCAGTACAAAAGAGCACCTTGACAGTGACCAGAAGATTGCAGTAAAGATTTCAGAGTTCTTCTATAGCCCTCAGAGACCATGGATGTTGAAACAACTGGAGATCTGTGTGACCAACATGACAGTCATATTTGCTGTATCATTCCTCAACCACACATCAGCTGTGGGCAGCGTTTTTCATACCACAACTCTAGATAATGCTGGAAACCAGTCAATCATTTCCAGCTTGTGAACGTCTGGCGCCTGAGGTGATTTATGATGGCCATTGAGTGCCTAAACCAGGATTTCTGGACAGCTGTTTAAACTCTGCTCCTTCTCAAAACAAGATCGGTATCTTAACCAATTCCTATATTCACTTCCTCTTCTTTCTTCCCTTTTATCCCCCTGCACCTCTAGTATTCTTTTCATATTTTCTTTCTTCCACTCAAACTGTTTCCAGCTTCTTATTTTTTTCTGGATATCATTGTCAGCAGCAGCATTAATAGACATTTTGATTCCACAGTTGAATAAAGGTCATTTCTAGACTTGTCCATTCATTACATTCTTTACCTATATTAATCCATGCCTGCCCTGCTTGCTTTTTTATTCACTTATTCTTCTTTCATCAGATCACTGTCACCGTCTTTTCTTCTCTCAGGAGTCAGGCAAAGAACTTCTTTGCCTTATCTACCATCCATTTTCATGGGTACATGTCCTGCCCACCTTTATTTCATTTTCTTTTCAGTCATAGCTACATTTTCTGGTCATTTCTGTTTGTTAACCATTATTTAATTCACAATGTGCATTCTCCTTTGTTCAGTGTGCAAACTTTTTGCGTTTGCCATATTTCACTGTCACATGTCAAAACTGGTAACCAAATGTAATCCTATTTGATGTGTTTGTGGAGTTTCACTGTTTACAGTTTATAGATAGTTATTGAGGATGGAGCAAAACTTGCAGAAACGTGTGTAATGTTTGGGAACAAATATATAAACTCATTATTAAATTGGTTGCTCAAACCACAGAAATATGACCAAGGTTCTTGACAAAATTTTTCACATAGTGGAATCTGAGATGATAGTGTTGGATCACATGGTGGAAGATTCATCAAAAAGCACTTGTTAGTTTTCTCATCAAACCTACAATTTGAAGAATGCAGCATGGAGCTGCAACAACAATTCATTCATAAAAAATGCGTG
Organism: Schistocerca piceifrons; assembly: GCF_021461385.2. NCBI lineage: Eukaryota > Metazoa > Arthropoda > Insecta > Orthoptera > Acrididae > Schistocerca > Schistocerca piceifrons. The sequence continues at coordinate 90,159,056 of NC_060141.1, forward strand.
CAAGCAATAGGGCTAAATGATGTTGAACCGAGAGTTCAGTCTTGCCACCAGATTATGTTAAATGCTTACACTGTGGCTGTTTGAACATTGAACAGTTACCCTAACCTTTAGTTGTTGCTAAAACGTGTAAAATTGAATAAAATGGTCTCAGGCTGTCAGCTGTATTGAGAGATTAGAATGCTACAACTTTCGACCAAGCTCTATGTAGCCATAGTCATGTGAGTTGACAGCTGATGGGCTGATAGTATGCCCTTGTGCCCTGTAGCAGCCAGGTGTGACATCGTAGGTGCTCATGGCATAACCACATGTGGATATTTATTGATTCCACATTCGATGTACACGCTTCAGCCTTGTGATCGGTGGATCCCGTGCTATGCTGAGCTGCAGGATGCTGTCTGTATTAAGAGCATCATCAGTGACTTTTATTTTGATGGTTTCTTTAAGCACACAGTCATCGAAGTGATTAGTGTGAGCCACGGCAGAGGTTTCATCACATTTGAAAGTGTCTAATTTCTAGAGCATGCTCAGCCTAAGGACTTTTTTTTGGGATGAATAGCTGATAAAATCCCTCACACTCCGTCCTACATTGTTCTAGAATGCACACTGTATATCTAACATAAGACTGACAGTGCTCCCAAAGTATTTTATAGATTGCAGGACAAACAATGTGCTGTGTTGAACTATGTGGGAAGGAGCATGCTACCCTGAAAAACTCACTTTACTTGAGTATGCTCTAGAAAACTGTCACTGGATCCTATGTGATGAAATCTCTGTTATGGCTCACATTAAAGCTTCTGGTATTGTATAATTAAAGAATCCATCAAAATAAAAAATCACTGACAACACCTTTAATAGAAACAGTGACCTGCAGTGCAGTGTGCACTGGATCCAGCAAATGTGAAGTTAAAGTGTGTGCATCAAATGTAGAGCCAACATATACCAATATATGGCGATGTAATGCATACCGGTGATGTCACAGCCAGCAGCTAGAGTATATAATGGAATACCAACAGCCCATCAGCAGTTATTCCATGTGACAATGGCCAAGGAAAGCTTTGTCATAAGATCGTGGCATCTAACCACTTGATGGAAGCCCGAGAGCATTTTTTCAATATTACAGCTGCAAGACTCTGGATTCTTGGAAGGTGTAAAATGTTTATGTTAATAAAAAATACATGTATTCATTTCTGACCATTAGCTCTTTTATCTCAAAGTGCTCATTCTAGGCTCATGGGCTCATTTCCCATGAACAGGATTTTTATCCGAAGGTTTCAATCAACCTGTATATAGGAACCTGTTGTATAGTTTTCCAAAAATACTGTGGCATAGCTTTATTTATCTGCCCCCATTCCCAAATATGTACCACTTATTAAAGAACAATTCTCTACTTTCACATCTCTGTTTGTATTTTACCAAAACTTAGCACTGAAAATAAAAAAGCAAAATGAGAAATGTGTCCCTAAAATCCCAAATCATTGACAGCATGTCTGTGTTTACCATTGAAGTAAATTACCAGTGTTGTATGATGATAATGCACTTAAGATATTTGGACTACAAAATGTAAAGAAAACAAATTCTGGGAAGGAAGATTTCAGACAAACATTAATGAACCAATATAATCTGGAGGCCACACTGCTTGTTTGGATAACACTGCAGTACAGTCCATGGTGCATTGCTAGTTTGTAGTGTCCAACAGTGTCCATGAGACACTATGGACTTGCAGTACTTCAGTAGACTGTTCAATCAACTGATATGTCAAGAGAAACTGAAGAATCACATTACATGTATCCATACGTTACAAAACTTAGTCTGTGTGATGTACAGTTGAAATGCAAAAACAAATACTAGAAAAGCAGATTGGGTGATACAAAACAATCCTGTACTGTAACAGCAAAGCTGGTTTGAAGGAGTAATGTAATTACAACATACAAAGGAAATGGTAATATTAAACATTACAGAAGTAGGTTATTTTGGGTAGAGAAGTAATTAATCATATACTGGTCAACTGATATAAGAAACTCTCAATATATTGTATACCTGGAAGGAATTTTGCAACTTCAAATTATCTCCCGTGCATCCTGGTTTAAAACCGAGTACCAGAAATAATAGTCTTCTAGCAATAAAACAGTAAATAAGTGAAGAGGTGCATTTGATGTACAGTACTTACATTTCATCTTGTGGCAAGTTCAGGGTGACTGATCCTTTGACATCATCACCATACTGGAGATAACCCAGGAAACCAACAGCCACCAGAAGGGAGCAGACAATACTCATGCCCACATTGAGCACTCCAAGAGGCATCGAGAACTGGTGTGGCTTCTTCATCTGCATCTGCAGTGGAAGGATCTGTGGAATGGGTAGATGCTGCTTAAGAATCATTGTGATGGAAAGCTTCAAGTCCTCTATCATATGATGTAATATGTCAGTGTAGTTGACACACTAACACACAACTTGGTTCATGTACACCAAATTAAAGAAACAGGATTCTGGGACATTGTCTGTACAGGATGTCTTTAGAAGTGAAAAAAATGGAAATGTCGTGTGGCTAGGGCCTCCCGTCAGGTAGACCGTTCGCCTGGTGCAGGTCTTTCGATTTGACGCCACTTCGGCGACCTGCGCGTCGATGGGGATGAAATGATTATGATTAAGACAACACAACACCCAGTCCCCGAGCGGAGAAAATCTCCGACCCAGCCGGGAATTGAACCCGGACCCTTAGGATTGACAGTCTGTCACGCTGACCACTCAGCTACCGGGGCGGACTTTAGAAGTGAAAACATCTGAAATCAAAACAGAAAGTGGGAAGGCAATAAATGACAATTTCTGTCAAAATAATTTCAATGACTTGGCTAAAAATAGACATATTGCCATTATGTTGGTCTCCTTTTAAAGATTAAGGCTGAATGTTTATACCATTGTTGCTCAGGTATTGTTCAGGCATTGTGGATTTTGGATGTCACAAACTGAACTTCTGATTTGGACCATAAAAAGCTGTCATCAACCTGAGGATTGGTTTGAACACCACAGTGGTTTAATAGGCATGGTCCTACTGAAGGTGGTATGCCCTTGCCCCCTCTGGTCCTTAAACGGACTCAACCAGGCACTTATAGGGAGAACTACAGTGTAGGAATAAATCCAAGCAGTGGTGCATCTTGCCATTTTTCACATTAACAAACATTGCCAGAGTTCATAAAAATGATAAGTGAAAAATAACAGTCCTACAACTGACCAGGTGTCAGACCTGAGACACTTTGATTGGTAGTCTGCAACTTAGTCAATGAGCCACACATTTGGACCTTATATATTCAGAATGTATACAGAAACAGATGTTATTCCAGCCTTCTGAATGGCATGCATCAGCCAAAAAATTTACTCCACTCTCTGTGGAATCTAACACCGCTGAGGCAAGCAGTACATGATGTTTATGACATACTCAACAAAACATGTATTCTTAAGGCCAGAGATACTTCAGTAGTTGTGTGTTGCCCTTTTGAGGGACAGCCTGAAGTACAGTGGAGCCAGTGTCTATGTAGATTAGGTTTGTTGTCCATGTAGATCAGGTCTCAAGAGACTTTGCATCTCAACCTGGCGACACAAGTTTCCTTGTAGAGTGGCATTAAGATCTGGGTGATACACCAATCTGCTCTTCTGATGCAAAAAAAAGGACCATGCTTCCATTTAAAGACAAAAAGTCAATACATGTATGAAGTCGGTCTTTGTTTCGTGCACCACCTTGTCAGTGTTTGTGTAGATGAAAAATTATCACAAATATTTTTAAAGAATCAAAACTTATTTGAGGCGATAAAGGTGCAGGCTTAACCCCATGTATGTTAATGTAAATTATAAAAATTGGAATGATAAATTAAAAGAATATCTTAACCAGTGAAGTGGGGAAAAAAGAAACAGTGTATTGAATTAAACTGCCTGATATTTACAGATGATTTTACTGTACTACCTGAAAATCCAGCAGATGCACAAATACAAGTCAGACTCTCGAAACAGGTCGGTGACACAGCAGGTTTAAGAATTTCTACAGAGAGTACTAAATTTACTGCTTACAGAAAAAATGCAACTAAATTGTTACAGAAAGATATAGGTCAAATAGAAAATCTTAATTCAATTATATAGGAGAGAATCCAAGAAAATGGGTTGGACAAAAATCTTTTATAAATGAAAAGATACACAACATGGAAATTCTACATAGAATAAAAAATATTGACAATAAAATGTACATATCATGAATTGCAAAAAGAATAAATTGGAGTATGTTAGTCAGACCTGAATGCTTGTATGCAGATCAGTGCTTGGCACTGAATTATAGGTTAGATAAACTAGAAATATTAGAGGGAATAATCACAAGGAAAAAAATTGTCCAATAAGGACTAGAGAAGCCTGGAAAATAAGAAACATTGATGAAATACATCAACATCTGAAAATAATAACAGAAACAATAAGGAAAAGAAGACTGATATTTTTTAATGTTTATACAGGATGAATGACAATAGGCTGTCAAAGAAGTTAAAGATTTAGAAGCACACAACATAAAAGCTGAAGAAGAAGCAAAAAGAGAGATTTTCAGAAGGAAAGTGTCACATTTAGATGGGTTGCAAAGTGGAAGCAGTAAGAGAAGTGTTGGGGAGTGATCTGAAGACTGAAGGAAGAGGCACAATGAAAAGCTAAAAGAATTTTGGAGATAAAGAGAAAGAGCCAATGTGAAGGAATTTAAATTGCCACATGATCCCAAGCTCGCAAGATCAGCAGGGGAAAAAAGATATGCAATATTGATTCACATACCGTTATCTGTGGTCTATAACTCTTACACCCATGCACAAACTTCCTGCCATGAACTACTCCCAGAAAAGGTGAACAAAGAAACATGTTATCAATAAACAGTGTGCACCTTTAATAGGTCTCTTACCAGTCCAATTCCTTCAAAGGAATAGATGGTGGTCCCAAAGAAGAGAGGCAGTTTGGCCCAGTCAAAGATAAAGAGCTCCCTCTCTGAAATGCTGGGCAGATTCAGGGAGACCCGGTAGAGGGTGGCCACAACACCAACTGCCATGAACACATTTGCCAAGAGTGACACTGGCACCAGGAACTTAAGTGAGCGGATCCAGCAGCTCAGCAATATGGGCACGAATGCCAGCGCCATGTGGATGTGCACATCCAATGGCGTCGCATACTCATCGACCACCTGCAGGGAGAACAGGACGTTACAATAGGCACTGTGTTATCTAAACCTCTGAGCCATTTACAACTAGATCTTACTTAGGAAATACCATTTGCTCAATGATCAGTCATACAGATACAAGTTAACACAAAAGACCTACTTTTGAAAAATTGCACAAAAAATTCCTTTCAGCTACCAAATAAATGTTAAAATGACAGATGCTGAAATACATGACAACAGAATAGAAAAAAAAGCACCCAATCTTCAGGCCACTCGACAGACAGAAGGCTAATGGATCTAATGAGATAAATGTACTGTTATGATTATCCAACACAAATTGCTTCTCTCTAGTAGCAGTTTATGATTTGTCACTTAACAATGTGGTGCACTGAGGAATCATTCTTATTTACAGAATAACTCGTTGGGATGATGAACATTATTAGAGGCCTAGATTACCAATGTTATAGAATTATGGAACAACTTATGTGCTTCTGTAGTATGAATGTTTTAAAGAATGAATATCTCACCTGTTGGAAAGAACATGGATTCTACGAAATGAATTTATGTGAAACTTGGATTCTTCTTTTAGTTCATGAGACCTAGAGAGTTAAAAGTGATGGTGCCCAGCATGATTCTGTGTTCCTTGAATCCCAGAAGATATTTGATAGTGTTCCACACTGTCTCGCAGTGATCAAAATATGAACTTAAAGAGATAGTATTTTGCAGCTATTCTCAATTATTTACAAGTTTTCACGATTTTGTACTGCACCATTCTTTCCAGAATCTTTGTATCCAATGTTCTGGCCTTTTTCTGAGGCCTTCTTCTGGAAACAGGCCACCCACTGTGGTGCAATGTCAGAATTTCACAAATTCAATTTAAGGAGAATGTTTCCCATATTGATTCAAATATTATGGAAAGAATGATGTGGTACAAAATCTCAGTCATGCAGTACAAAATCCTGATAACTTTTAACTTCAAAATATAAGCTTACAGAATATTGCACCATCTTGTGAATGAGTTTTAGTGAATAGAAATAACTGCTCCATTCAAGATATGAAATATATGTAAAATCTGATGGATAATGTTGGAAGCTTTCTGAGGTTGTTCATCAATGATTCTGTTGTGTACAGGAAGGTGTGACTCTAAAAGACTTGTGAAATGCAGAAAAACCTGCAGGGAGACATGCAGGGGATTGGTGTTTAGTGCAGGGAATGGCATTTGACTCAAAGCATTAATAAATCTAAAGTTTTGCACATAAATAGTTGAAACAAACCATTATTGTTTGAGTACATGAATGCCGATCAGTAGAAATAATTATAACTGCTAAATATTTACTATTGTAGATGAGAAATGATTTAAAATGGAACAATAAAAGAGAACAATTTGTAGGTTAGTCAGGTGCAGATCTGAGATTAACTAAAAGTGTTAGAGCATGTAATTTACTGACTCTCAGGGGTGGATTCAAGCTTTGTGGGTTCATGGAGTAAACAGCTTTGGTACTTCAGAAACTATTTTCTAGGATAAAATGGCGTGCTGTGGATGACAAGATTTTAGAAAAAAAAGTGTGAACATCTACCTGCTTGATGCTGTTGGCGACGAACACAAAGTAGACACAGCAGAAGCCAAGCTGGGTTATGCAGAGGAAGACATCAACAAGCCACCTGGATTAAAAACATGTCATTAGAACCTGTGCTGAGAGGAGGCTGCATTGTGTCCACTGTATCACTAAGACTCACATCAGTGCTTGCCGTTAGGCAGCACCTGTGCTGGAGGGGTGCTGCACACTTTTTAACATTGCTGGCATTAGTTTAGCCAAGAGATGAAATTCACACATTACACAAGTAACTTCCACACATTGTTTACAGTGTTACATGAACATGCTCATATAGAAGTGTCAACAACACATGGAAGTTACCTAACTGTGATGTCATATACAACAGAAATCAGTAAAATTCATATAACCTAAAGTGGGGTTACTTCGATCCACTTTTGGAGACTTTTTCAAACAAAATCATATAATGCATACTGGTTTTGTAAAATGAATTTTGGAAATGAGATTAGAATTTACAAAGCGTATAATAACATACTAAGGTACCAAAGATTTATATCTGATATTTTATAATGTTTTAATAATTGGAGCAAAGTAACCCCAGAATATAAACATTATTTTAAGACAGGATAACAGCTTGGGACAATGTTACCCTCTTTAAAATTAGTTGTTATCTTACAAGATCATAGTAAATCAACATTTATGTAATTTTGGGAATGGAGGGACAAAAATAATAAAAATTCAGGGTAGTGCAACCTTTTTTTGTTTGAAATGTAAAAAAAGTAACAAACATGAATAAAAGTAGTGTTATTTTGTTATCAAAGAAAAGACCAGTGCTTCATTAGGTAAGATGGTGTGTCAAAATGTCATTGACTATGTCAGGAACATATTTTGCACAATTTTATCACCACCGAGCTGGAGTTATCCAGCTCTGGCACTGGGAAAATACCTCTTTTTGCTTAACCATCTTGAGGGGTTTATACCTTCAACTATATCATATCATTTATGAAAAAGTATCTTTTTATTTACAGGCCACTTCCAGTTATCAAGAGATAGCATCATGATATTTATGGTTGCACCATATTTGATAAAACTTTCAATAACACTAGGGTAATGTTTATTTTCATACAGAGTAACTACAAACACACTATCTGCTTGCTTATTGGTTTCAGTTTCTCCTGTGATTTTGATTGGCTCTTTTCCTTCTCTGTAGATACTGCTAACACTTCCATTTAATTTCTTCTATATGATTCCCAATCTTCCTCTGAACTTACATCAAGAATTTGTTCTTCTAATGGGTCTTCAACAACAGAATAATGAAGCACTCTCAGGGTTTTTCTCTTCGTAAGTTGTTTACAATTACCTGGCAATGGTTTAGAAACATTTTGTGACATTTCAAGCAATTGTTCCACTTTTTATAAAATCCATATGTTCTTTCAGATTTTCAATGCTGTAAACTGCTTATTGGTGAGATACTAGCTCCCATTTACACTTGTACCATACCCTAACAGCATTAATCTGTTAGCAGTAATCATTTTCAATGTAACAAGCTGAACAGGTCTAAAACAAAATAACCTTCACAGACGCTTTTGATTGTACAGTGATATATAACATGTTGAATACAAGTTTGTGGGTATAAGTTACTCAATAACTTATTTCCACATGTAAAAGTTTCTGGAGTGTTGACATCACAATGACAGTCATATGATAACTAATTGAAGCCCTGATGATGCTATGCTTTGAAATGTGCGTTGGTAAAGTAAAAATCCTATCTAAAAGATGACAGATTGACTTTATTATTAACATCTCCAACCTGGCTCATGATTTGATCCACATACAGATAATTAATATCTTATTAAGTGATGATATTGTGCCATGGACAAAAATAGAACTGTGTTCTGAACCTGAGACATTTGCATGGTTACAGCATGAGTTCAAAGTGTGAGCCATCAATCAACAGTGCATTTCTGATCTGTTACACACTACTCATCACTCCATGCTGCATGAGATGTGTATCTGTCAGCTCCTCATAATTCCACTTCATTGTCGACTTAGTGAACAAAAGTTTTTATTAACTGACATTGCAGAGATAATGGGCATGCAACCACAATGCATTATGAACGGTGGGTTTTGACGATAGAATTTTCTGAATATGTTGCTTTAGGATAGGGTCATTAGCTGGGATATCCCCAATCAGTTTACACAACATGTTCGCCAGCAGTATGGTCTGCTGAACTCAAAGACAACCACCTTTTTTTTTTTTTTTTTTTTTTTTCACCTAAGGAAAAGCTATTTCATCATTAAGACTGATGTCTGGTGCTTACTGTGAAGACAATCTTTAGCATTGATTTTTACATGTTGTAATATTAGTAATTTTCGCCTCACAAACATTAATATACGCTCAATAGTAAACGCCTGATGGCCTAAAGTTATCGAACAATTGTAAAGTAAAAGAAATGAATCATCGCATAGCAGCGACAGAATCTATTATTCTTTATCTTTGCCGTTCTTGCGCGGTGCCAGTAAATCTCTATGTACATGTATCGATTAATGGTATAAAAAAGAATTCTGTTGTTTCAAGACAAATGAGGCTTTTCGCGCCTCACCTTTTACTGTTTTGTGTTCCATGAGAGGCGGACGCAGACTTGCTGCGTTCCACAACTGTATTTTATATTTGATGTGAAAAATATTGAGTGAATATGCTAATTGTTATTTTTTCCAATCACAAAAGATGTAGTTTCTTGTAACTGATATCGAACAGACAGAATCAAGAGGACATTTTGACTGTTATGTATAAAGTATTTAACCACAATGGTCATCTATTGTAATTTAATATGAAAAGGTACGTAGCATTAAAAAAAAAAAAACGTGTGTTAAAGATAAGTGTGCTTATTTTCGTAAATTAACCTTGATGATTCCATCTCCTGATTTAACTGAATGATAATTATTTTTGTGTTACTTCATCAGAAATTACGATCACGCTGATGGGCCGAACGCAGCATGAGGCAGAAGGAACATTATCGTTTTCCTATTATTTCTGAACCAACTCTCTTTAATTGTGTAGTGTTGCATTTCTTTTAAAGTCTATAAATCTTCTGGTCCCTTAGTGTTGATCCGGGTATGACTACATCGCGACTATAAAAATGCACAGAAATGATAATGTTTCTTCCGAGCGATCTCAAATATATATATATATATCAATATGCTGCTCTTATTCAGGTATTTAATGGTCAACGTATGTTATTATAATAGCGTAATAAATCCCTGATTCTGTTGCCAAGTGGCCCACCAAAATATTCACTTTTTCGACATTAAAAAAAAGTAACAATTCTTTTTATTTTTGTCCCCCAAGAGCAACGCTACACTTGGCGCCCGAACAGGGACTTGATAAAAAAATCATTTCATGTATGTGTTTAAAAAATTTTCTTTGCTTGTTCTAATAACTGTTTCATTTTTTCATGTGGATGCAATTCAACCGAGAAAGAGAAGTGGGAAAACCTTTTAATTAATTCAGAAGAACGATTGATGAAATTACCAAAAAAACGCGAGTATCCAGCTGTATCATTATCAAGACAGCCATAGTAAGTCAAATTTTTATACGCAGTAGCCAAGCTTTCGTAGTGACGTAGCATCTTTCGAGTTGATCAGAACGTAAACCTGTCTTTCCTTGCCTTGAAACAGCTTTATTTCAATTTGTCCATAGTCCATTCTTATGTAGTTAAATTCAGTGAAAGTGTACCATTGTTGTCAGTGCATAAAAAAAATTACGATATGGCGGATAACTACGCTCAAAACTGGTAAAACGTGTGATATTTCATTTGTTTGTAATTAGTAGGAACCATCTTGTCTTCTTGGCGTAAATGAACGTCAGTTGTTACCCAGAGTTAAAATTTTATCTTAGGTCCCAGTAAGCCATAGCACTACGTCACAGACAAACGACTGACGGCAGTGACAAACAATATCTGTAGCATTTTGACGTTTGACAAATAATTCATGAACATGGCTGACGGTAAACAGCGGACACAAACAAAACCAGACGACAGCGGTGATGCGAATGGACCTCACTATCCATTACGATCACGCGCGATCGGTACACGAGCGGAGGCAGAAGCAGCCTCGACCGAAGTTTTAGAAGCTGGTCCTAGTGTGCAAACTATTCCCGCTTTTGAAAAAAATGACTTGGCTGCAATGATCGAAGCAATAATGGAACGCAAGTTTGAAAGTCAAAGACAGAGAGAGGCGCAAAAACAGGAACGTGAAAAGCAGGAAAAATTAGATGAAAAGGCCCGCGAAGAAAAGGAGAAGGCCGAAAGACGGCATAATAAAAATCAGGTCCTTACAAATCTGTGCAAAAAACAGATCTGCAAACGGAGATAAATGACCTAAATACACGGTTAAATTCGGTAAAGGCCGAACTAAAGGCAGACATAACAGCTGATTTAAATACCCTGTTGGGTAATGTCCAAAGCCAAATCAGCAGTCAGATCACGATCATGAGGCTAGAAATTGACACACAAGTAGAGTCAAAAATAGAGGATATTTCAAAACGGTTAGATGAAAAAATCGAAGCAGCCAAGGGAGAGATAAATTCAAAAGTGATAGAATATCAAAAACAAGCTGCGACCTTAAAAGAAGATTATACGGCAATCTCTGATGAGGTCAAAGGAGTTAAAACCGCAGTAGACACGATCGAGAATGTTGTTGATGATCTTTCGAAACAGATTGAGACTCTTAATGTAGAGGACCAAATAAAGAATACTGTTAAGGCACATGCTGAAGCATTGTCGGATCACTACCAAGAGTGGATTAAAAACAAAGACGGATTCATAGAAAACAAGGTCAAGAACGAACTCAGGGAAACTGTCAAAAACGTGGCCTTTGAAATATTGGCAGCCCCTGGAAAAACAGGAGACACGGTGATGTCAGAATTAGGCCAGATAAGACGAACGTTAGCTCAAGATTTACCTGAATGGCGTCAACAGATAGTTGATGAAGTTCGTACACTAAAATGTCAAGTTGAAAATTCCCTGCCACCCGAGTCAGGAGACTGGAATAATTCACCACGAAGTAATGAACAACAGCAGGTACATTACCGTTCACCATTTGTTAACGCTCAAACTCATAGTTCTATAGAAGCACAAGTTAACCAGAGTACCAGCCCACCCACTTTTGTCAGTTTGATGCAGGAGGAAAGCGTGATCAAACATCGTATTTTTCCGACCTTTCACCCACAGAAAAGAGAAATTCATCCTATAGTGTTCCTCCGAAATTTTTCAGGAATTTTCCCGAGTAGCTGGAGTGACCGCCAGCGAATTCAATTCGTTAGTGGATTTATCGTAGGCGATGCTGCCTTATGGGGAACCGAAATGGTCGACTCTTGTAAGAGTTACAAAGAGTTTGAACAGATGTTTTTAGCTAAATTCTGGAGTTCTGGTGTGCAGCAGCGCCTGAGAAAAGAGGTTTACAACGCCGAAGTGTTTAACAGTAAGCGCGGTAGTTTGAGAAGATATTTTGAAAAGTATTTAGCGAAAATCAAGTTCTGGGATTCGCCGATCACCGCCAAAGACGTTATTATGATTCTAAAAACTAAGCTACCGATTGCGATCAGAGAAAAGTTAGTAAACGTGTCTGAGGACGATACGGACACTTTCCTATCTGTGTTAGACTCGTTAGATCTGATTTACGAGGACGCTAGAGTTGATGTTGGCAACGCCCACTTCAGTGCAGGCGGCCAGCACAATACAGAATACGCAGGCAACAATGGTGGCCGAGCGAAAGCGCGTCACAGCGACAGCCAGTACCAACCCCACAACGGTTTCAAAAATAAACACACTACGTACTCCAACAGCAAATACAAAAATAAGTACAATAACGGCCAGAGATACAATCCAATATATAATTCGTCACCACCTCAGTACGAAAATACACATTATAGCACACAGCCCCAGCAATATGGAAACACGCAACCGATCAACGGTAATTATCAAAACGATCAGTCTTACGATTCAAATCGACAGTGGAAAAGAAATAAATGGCATAATCAAGGTGGAGACCAATGTACACCTTTCAGTAACGGTTACAATCAACACAAGCCACAGCAAAATACCTTTCAGCCACAAAATATACACTTCACGCAACAAGCGAACGGACCTTCGGGAACTCTGAAGCCTAAACGCCCGCATAATACGCAAATTTATTATGCGCAAGCGAATACGCCAGGACAACAAGATCCGTTTCCAACCGAGTTCGTACCACAAAACCAACACCAGTTCCAGACGGAAGAAACATTAAGAAATATAAATCAGCAGGATAGTAAGCGTCGAGCGGAAAATTAAAAGCAGCACCTTTGAGCCTCCTAGAGGATGCTGCAGGTTTGAATGGGGGCACCCTGTCCCTTAGTCCACACGAAATTAAAGCAATTAGGTATGACAAAGAGACAAACTTACGGGATGATCTAGTAGCAGACACTGAGACGAAAGACAATGATGACGTATGGGACGAACAAGTTCAAGCTTCCATAAGGGTATCAATTGCCAACATACCTGTAACAGCTATTGTAGATACAGGAGCTAATATAAATGTCTTATCTTTATGTTTATTTAAGCAAATATCCTCTGTATGCAAAGTTTTATCACTTCCAATTCAAGGTTGCACCATATCGGGAGCAATTGGTCCACTAACACAACGTGTAAATCTTCAGACTCAGCTTCAAATCCAGATAGACTCTATTTCAGTAACGTGCATTTTTCTTATTGTTAAAAACCTATCAGTGCCATGTATCCTGAGTATGGAATTCTTGAGGCAGACGAAAGCTAAAATTGACATCGAGTGTGGAATCTGTACTCTAGTAGCGAGCCAGCAACAAGTAACTGTAAATTTGTTAAGAAGTAAGGTGAAGACAAACTTTGGGGTGCTTCAAACAGCAGTACGGCCATGGACTAAAAGACAACAGTACAGTCAGACAGAAGACATGACAGATCTTGAAAGTGTTAATGACGATGAGTATAAAGACCTAATTCCCGGTCAGAATGAATTATACGGTAAAGCTAGTGAGTCCATTGAATTATCCAAACAACAGAAGAATGAGCTTTACAATTTGTTAACAGATTACGTTCAAGTATTTTCTAAGAAACCTGGACTAATAAAAGGCTTTGAATATCGAATGGATGTCCTGCCCCATTCAACCTACTGTAGAACAAGCTATTCCATTCCATATGCGAGACGCGAAGCTGTCAAGTGTGAGATCAAGAAAATGTTACGCTGGAATGTGATAGAAGTATCTCATTCACCTTATTCGAGTCCTTTATTGTCTGTGCTAAAATCAGATGGTAGCGTAAGGCTAGTCCTAGATGCAAGATTAATCAATAAAATTATAGTACCCATAAGAACGAGACCAGAGGCTCTTGAAGAGCATCTGCAGAAGTTTCATGGAGTTAAGTATTTGAGTACCCTTGATTTGAAAAGCAGTTACTGGCAAGTAAAACTTGCGCAGGAGTCTAGGAAGTACACTGCGTTTATATTTGCAGGTAGATCTTACCATTTCAAAGTTGTACCGTTTGGACTAAATGTGAGTTCCGGAATTTTTATTTCTGCCCTTGACTATGTACTAGGTCCTGAACTTTTAGATGAGGTAACAGTCTATGTGGATGACGTTCTTGTAGCATCGAAAAATTGGGAAGATCATGTGGCCCTTCTGCAAAAGATATTTCAACGATTCAGAGAGTATGGTGTTACAGCAAATCTTAAGAAATCCAAGTTTGGAAAAAGTGAAATTAAATTTTTAGGGCACATCATCACCCCTGAAGGAATTAAACCCGACCCGGAAAAATTATCTGCTATAAAAAACTTTCCAACCCCTGTTACAAAAAGGCAACTGAGAGGATTTATCGGTCTTACGTCATTTTTCAGACGTTTTGTTCCCAATCAGGTATTGAACAATCCCGCTCTTCACAACCTTTTAAAAAAGAATTCACATTGGAATTGGACGCCGGAATGCCAAGACGGATTTAAGAAAATTAAAGACAGTCTGGTTAACAGTAACATTCTCCATCATCCTCAGATGGATAAGGAATTTTGTATTACTGCAGACGCTTCCTTTGTGGGTATCGGCGCTTGTCTTTTCCAGATTCAATTAGTAAATGGACACGAGCAAATCCAAGTGATTAGCTTTGCGAGTCGAGTGTTATCAGAGTGTGAGAAGTCTTATTCGGTTACGGAGTTGGAGGCACTTGCCGTAATATGGGCTTTTAGGCGATTTAACTATTATATCTATGGAAGAAAAATTAAAGTCTATTCAGACCATCAAGCCTTATCATTCCTCCTTACATGCAAGTTGCAACACCCTCGTCTTACTCGATGGTGCTTATTCCTGCAGGAATATGACTTTGATATTGTATATATAAAAGGTAAAGATAATGTTATAGCAGACGCACTTTCTCGCTCACCTGAGGGCTTACTAGAAACCAGCGAACTGGTGGAACAAATGTCTAATTATAAAGTTTTGTTAATGAAAGATCCAATTCACAGAAAGTATTTTCTTCAGTTATGTAGGCAGATTCAGATTCTTCAAAATACAGATCCAAAATGGAAAAAGGTTATACAAATTCTTCGCGAAAATCCAGCCCACAAGTTGTCCAAGTTTTATAAAGTTCATAACCAAGTGCTATTTCATAAGACGTCTGAGTCATCTGAGAGGTGGTGTGTTTGCATCCCTCGAAATTTCATTGAACATCTTCTGTGGTACACTCACATTTCATGGGGTCACTACGGACCAGAAAAATGTAAAAGGAAAATCTCGACTTACTGTTATGTTCCGAATCTACACCAGAGAATTCATAAATTATTGAGAAACTGTGTCATCTGTCAAAAGGCAAAATCCTTAAACATTTCCACTTCAATTCCACTAAATCCAATAGTTGCTGAAAGGCCAAACCAGCTTCTTAGTATTGATTTAGCAGGTCCACTACCCACCGGTAGGGGAGGCGCTAAATACTTAGTAGCAATCCTGGACAATTTTTCTAAGCACATAAGACTGTACGCAGTAAAATCTTCTTGTGCAAATCCAATAATTCGTCGCATTGAAAATGATTATTTCCCACGATTCGGGGTTCCAGAATCAATTTTGTCTGATAATGCTTCAAATTTCACATCACGCCCGTGGCGTGCATTTCTTGCTCGCCATGGAATCAAACAAATTTTGATATCCCTGTTTCGACCGCAATCGAATCCGACAGAAAGAATCTTCAAAGAATTTAACAGATTTATAAGGACGTACATTCCGAATAAGCAATCTAAGTGGGTAGACTTCGTAACACCATTCGAACAGATTGTAAACCACCTTCCTCATCTGTCGACCGGATTCACGCCACATGAGCTAATGTCAAGATCAAAAGAGAGGAATGAATGGATAGACCCCCTTCCAAAGTTACAAGACAACGAATTGGACCTAGACGCAAAAATCAGGCAAGCTCTCATATCATTGACAACGTATGCTAACCTCCGAAAAAAGGCATTTGATAAGAAGATAAACAGAGTTATAGATTTCAAAGAAGGAGAAAAGGTATTAGTCAGGACTCACTTTAAACCATCCCTGTTGTTAAAGAAGAATCGTAAGTGGCAACACATTTATGAAGGTCCCTTTGTGATAATGAGGAAACCACACATTGGTAGCTATTTGTTATCTGACCCTGCCACGAATAAAATCAAAGGATTGTTCCACCATCAAGATTTAAGAAAATTTTATAACGCCAGGAATTAAGTTAATTTAAGCTGTAAGAAAATTCTAAGGTATTGGAGATCAGGATTAACCAATGAGTAACAAGAACGGATCTGAACTGACTACGGACGTTAGCCGGTGCTAAAAGGAAACCTTATGTATCAAAACAACGTGTCTGGAAAATAAAATACAGAATAAGTTGCAGACAAGTATTTACATGAATAATCTTTATGTAAACAGGAGGACATGTCCTAGAGGCGATTTTCAATTTTAGTTGTAAGTTAGTATGTAAGGAAAATGATGTACTCGAGAGGTATTAATTAGCCCCGAGGTACTAAAATGAGGAAAGAGGAAGGAGCGAATAATGCACTTCTCTCGCTAAATAGTAATTTGAGAATGAGCAGGAAGGAGCGAATAATGCACTTCTCTCACTAAATAGTAATATGAAAATGATGATTATATGTGCTTAGTATTAGTAAGTGAAATTTAATCGAGGACAAATTAATTACCTGTTTTAAAAGGAAATACTTAAACGTCCAGACAAAAGAGGAAAGTTGTGAGAAAGATTCGATTCCATGAGGTTATTCCCTATTTTCAAATGTGACGTAAATAAGGCACCACCTGTTAGCGTAAAATAGTCGGTAGATTTAACTTGTAAATTCCAGCACAGTGCTGTGCCAGCGATAAAATAACATCTCTTTGAAGTGAACAGATACCTAGGATTAAGCATGAACAGATTGATAACGCAGTGCAATTGTTCTAAAAAGGCCTGACGTTAACCTTAAGTAAAAGCGTGATGGAATAAAAAGGAAGTTTATTATATAACGCAAAGTAAGATGAGTCCAGACTATAAACAAGCTGAGTAAAAGAAGATATGAGTAACATGGTTTATTACAAATTGAAACGTTAATTCTTTTATTATGGAATGAATGTGAAATGAAATTTTTAATAACCTGTATGTTACACCCGAAAATTACAAATATTCCAATGGGCATGAGGATGAAAGTAATACCTTCGGTATTCCTTCCCTCCTCATGGGAGGCAGTGTAATATTAGTAATTTTCGCCTCACAAACATTAATATACGCTCAATAGTAAACGCCTGATGGCCTAAAGTTATCGAACAATTGTAAAGTAAAAGAAATGAATCATCGCATAGCAGCGACAGAATCTATTATTCTTTATCTTTGCCGTTCTTGCGCGGTGCCAGTAAATCTCTATGTACATGTATCGATTAATGGTATAAAAAAGAATTCTGTTGTTTCAAGACAAATGAGGCTTTTCGCGCCTCACCTTTTACTGTTTTGTGTTCCATGAGAGGCGGACGCAGACTTGCTGCGTTCCACAACTGTATTTTATATTTGATGTGAAAAATATTGAGTGAATATGCTAATTGTTATTTTTTCCAATCACAAAAGATGTAGTTTCTTGTAACTGATATCGAACAGACAGAATCAAGAGGACATTTTGACTGTTATGTATAAAGTATTTAACCACAATGGTCATCTATTGTAATTTAATATGAAAAGGTACGTAGCATTAAAAAAAAAAAAACGTGTGTTAAAGATAAGTGTGCTTATTTTCGTAAATTAACCTTGATGATTCCATCTCCTGATTTAACTGAATGATAATTATTTTTGTGTTACTTCATCAGAAATTACGATCACGCTGATGGGCCGAACGCAGCATGAGGCAGAAGGAACATTATCGTTTTCCTATTATTTCTGAACCAACTCTCTTTAATTGTGTAGTGTTGCATTTCTTTTAAAGTCTATAAATCTTCTGGTCCCTTAGTGTTGATCCGGGTATGACTACATCGCGACTATAAAAATGCACAGAAATGATAATGTTTCTTCCGAGCGATCTCAAATATATATATATATATCAATATGCTGCTCTTATTCAGGTATTTAATGGTCAACGTATGTTATTATAATAGCGTAATAAATCCCTGATTCTGTTGCCAAGTGGCCCACCAAAATATTCACTTTTTCGACATTAAAAAAAAGTAACAATTCTTTTTATTTTTGTCCCCCAAGAGCAACGCTACAATGTTCCTAACACTTTGTGAAAAACCTGCTTCAAATCGAGTGTACTAGTCCCGGTCCAGCCATTCCGATTGAGGTGTTCTGTTTTCCTAACCATTTCATGTGAATACCGTGGTTATTCCCTCAAAAAGAGTCAATTTCCTACCCCCTCCTTATGCAGTCCAAAGCTGTCCATCATCCCTACTGTGGTTGTGGACACGATGTTAAAGTATCATTTGGTAGTGTTGAAAGTAGGCAAGAAATCCTGCACACTGAAACACTGAATCAAGGCATGAGTTCTGCTCAGTTGGTTAGACCGATGCCCACAAAAGACAAAGTTTGGATAGCATATTTTTAAATGTTTGAAAGATTTGTAGTGTAAATTATGATGTGATTCTACACATAGAAATCAGTGAGATAGGATTAATTTTGTGCCATTTGGCTCCAGATATATTTTGACTATTTTATTCATAAGAACTGACAAATAAGAAACTATATAAGTTTCTGGATAAAAGTTTAAGAGCGATTTCCCACCCCACTCCTGTTCAGGCTGGAGTTGTCCATCATTCATTTATCTGTAATGCCTTTGTCATCTATGAGCCAAAAAGTATTTATTTTTCTGCTGTTGCCTGTCACATGTAATCATGAAAAATTTTTACTGAGTAAATGGGAGAATGCTATGAATTATGTACCAAACCTTTTATGGTAAACATACTGATACAGCAATACATCATGCTAACATATGCTACAGTTATTTCTTCAAGGAAGAGTGGTGCTAAAGTCACAGATTTCATATCACAACGTTCATATAGGAAACCTGAAATACCCGATATAATGAACGCTTGTTGAAGCAGAATCGAAAAGTATTTTCTTTTGCCTTCTAGCGCACTTCGCGACGGCAATGTTGCAGTTAGGCAAGATACGAAGTGTATAGGCCTAATGGTTCCCTTCCTGTAATTTCCGTTCAGCAAGCAGGTTTGATTACAGAAAAGGCAGTTCACACAGAAAACGTAATTACAATTTTTTTTTCTCGTCGTTATGACGAAAAATGCAGTCCGTTTTTCATCGCTGATATATAATATGTTTCTTCATTAATATTACTTTTCGCTCAACTGAGCTAATATGCAAGTCTTTTTCCATAAGCTTTCGAATCAATTAGGGAAAAAAATTAATGGTAATGTGTTGCTTTAAAAGAGCAGTATCTATGAGCCGTCGTGGAGCTCGCCTTCTCAGTATCTTTGGCAACAAAAGACTCGGCGGGCAAACCTCAGGCGGCCGAGGCTCTGGCTCGCCTCACGCGGAGGGAAAACCAATAATAATAATAATAACACAAACACTGACAAACAGAATTAAATTCTTCTGAAAGAATATTAACTACATTAAATAATAGTCCATTAAAGGCGTAGCGAAGTTAAGCGTTACCCGTGACTGCACCATCGGCGGGGGCACCAACTCTAATGTCAACAAGTTGCGTCATTACAAGTGTGAAGCCCGCATCTCGTGGTCGTGCGGTAGCGTTCTCGCTTCCCACGCCCGGGTTCCCGGGTTCGATTCCCGGCGGGGTCAGGGATGGCTGGGTGTTGTGTGATGTCCTTAGGTTAGTTAGGTTTAAGTAGTTCTAAGTTCTAGGGGACTGATGACCATAGATGTTAAGTCCCATAATGCTCAGAGCCATTTGAACCATACAAGTGTGAAGACATCTAGTCGGCACAGAGAGATTGATGCAGTTTGACGCCCAATTTGGATAGAGATCACTAGCTGATATTCAAAGAATTTACAGTGCAGCCTCTGAAATTAGGCCTACTGGTGCGTAAGCGGATGGGTTATTGCTATTATGTCTTCGGTAAAACTCTAGTTATCGGTAATCTACTATTGCTAAGGCGGAAGTGTACTGCCTGGACGAAAAATGAAACGACAAAGATCAGTTTCTAAGGAACTATTTGAGATGGCGTCGTAGTGCGCTACTACTTTTTGATCTTGAACAGCGTCATTACTGTCTGATGTAATAAGGAACAAAATCCAATAATTAATCGCCAGTGGACGAACAGTTTACCACGGATGTGCAAATGCGGTCCGCCATAAAATGCCTCGTTCGAGGTATGGCAACAAAGAAATGAGGCTGATTCTGCAGATTCATGATTTATCAAATGTGTCCATACATCATTTTGAGTCCACACACTCGTACATCCGTTTTATTTATTTATTTATTTTTTTAACAGCATTTCTGTGTGTATAGTTTCCTGTGGCAATGAAGTTATGGTGTAATGCCCAGTCGACGGCAAAGTCATTACAGGTGGTTCACGAGTTCGTAATGGGAAAGGTTGGGAAAGGGAATTGGTCATGTGCTTTCCAAAGGCACCGTCCTAGCATTTGCCGTAAGTGATTTAGGGAAACTACGGAAAACCTAAATCTGAATAGTTAATCACTCAATTTGAGAATGTGGATGAAGTTATCTTATTAAACGTTATCATTAAGACACTCCCTTCATTGAATACTAATGTAATATTAGAAGGATTCTAGGAAAGTGAAGCACATATGTATAACAAATGCATGCAAGACGCTAATGCGACCATTTCTAGAGTTTTGTTCCAGGTTTGGGAAGCCTTATCAAGTAGGCATAACAAGAGACACTGAATGAATTCAGAGACGCGCTGATCTTCTCGCAGCTGAAACAAAAGTGTAACAGAAATGCATGAAGGACTTAAATTGGAATCTATGGAAGAAAAATGATTTAGTTCCCGTGAAATCGTTTCTCATGAAATCTTGTTGGGTAAATGTAGGGAATCTGTATTCGAAGAACACTGCGCGGCAGTTCTGCCACCAGCATCATAAATCTCTCATAAAGATCATGAAAATAAGAGAGATTAGAGCGAGTAAAGAGGCATACGAACAGTCATTTTTCCCTCGCTCATTATGCGATGCGAATGGAATAGGACAGAGAAAGGCAGTATTGGTTCAGTGGCTTGCGAGGTACAGATGTAGTTCTAGATGTAATTGATCGGTTAATACTTAATCCCTCAGGTTCTAGACAATATGGAAGGCTTCTTTTTTTGCCTAGGTTCTTTGTATTTGTAACGAATTCTGCTTCTGATTGCAAGACCTACTGCGTTTTTTAAAGCTATATGGACCCTCTCTACCTCATGGCATAAAGGACTTATAAAAAAGCAGCAATGGACTGATTGTATTTGCAATTGTAGGAAGTGTGTGTAGCTCTTAGAGATCGTTTGATGCTCCACTTTTCCATTCCACGTTCCGGGGGAAAAAAAAGAAGACTAGCACTGAGATGTGGGATCTAAATATTTTGTAATACTTACCTAATCTTCCCCGACAGTTGAATTAGAGCTTGCAGCATGACAGTCGTGGTAATAAGGTTAGTGTCGTTTAATTTAGTTCGGCAATATTACTCACCCGTTTTGTGTAATCAGGGAATGCTTATGTCATGTAGCTCTCCACTAACAAAATACACGATGCCGTCAGCTCGTCGCGCCACATGGCTACAACTTTTTTTCGGAACAGTCACAACAGACATTAAGAAGAGCCAAGGAAGAGACAACATGTGCTGAAGCACACACTCGCCAACTTTCCGTTGCACTGCATTGTTGTTACGTAGCTTTCTTGCGTCAATGCAAAAATTAACTAAAATCTGATCGAGGACATTATGGTAGGATTTCGCAAACATCGGGCATATTAGCTATTACAGTCACGTAAATGGCTCATATCACTGTTTCTAGTTTACACTTTTAAACATGGAGTTTCTCAAAAGAGATTATTAATAAAGATTGTGACGACTATTTCTTACACTTATTCGTGTGGGCTGTACGACGACCTATGTACAAAGTTTCAGAAACTTTATCACACACAGAGAATCTGATGCTTCATGTGAGAAAAGCAAACTCTTCGCAGACAAATGAAGGAATGCATTCTGTAGGACGTAGCAGTAGACTTATCTAGCTATATCAGATGGAGCGTATAGGAGGAACTGCCTGTGACTTGCATTTTTACAAGTGCTTATCCATTATTCACTTCGTAAG
Organism: Schistocerca piceifrons; assembly: GCF_021461385.2. Lineage (NCBI taxonomy): Eukaryota > Metazoa > Arthropoda > Insecta > Orthoptera > Acrididae > Schistocerca > Schistocerca piceifrons. Next base: position 90,181,548 of record NC_060141.1, read on the forward strand.
AGCGATTTTTTCTGAGCGCATACTGAAAGAGGTATTTGTTTCTCAGAGTAATGTTCTGGCGACAGAAAGGGCATCCGGCCATCCCTTAAATTAACCATGCGAAATTCACTAATAACCATGCCGATCCTGCGCAGATGCGGGACAAAGGCACAAGAAAACAAGAAAATTCCGAGATATAAGACCCAGACGGCGATCTGATGAACTATGGGTGGATGACATTAGAAAACATGCAAGACAAACATGGATGCATGTAGATGAAGACCGCCAGTGCACGTCCAAGTTTTGAGATGGCCTTTGTCCGGCAGCAGTTGACAAATGTCTGGTGATGTCACTTATCATTTGTGCAGTTAACTTTCTCAGCGCCCCCTTTGTGAGTCTACGTAATTCGCTTAATGTGACCGATACAGGTCAAATGAAGCTTTTGTGTTGAAAGAGGGACGCAATAACCGAAAAAAAATGTGAGGATTAAGGAAAATATAACAAGTGGTTGGTCGCAAGCTGCGCAACCTTGTATTCAGTATGTGGAAACACACTGTCATGCCAAAGTAACTGCCAACTTTGTCCTAGAATCACGTTCTCAACTTTCCATGTTGGGGAGATTTGTGAGTCATACCAGCCTTAGATATTCTGACCAACCGTTCCAATGGACGCCGGTCCGTCATGTTTCACCGCGCACCTGATTATCTGTTCCTTTGCTTTACAAATTATTCGCCGCGCTATTCGACAGTCATTACGGTATTTTCACGTTTCTACCTGAACGATGTTACAAGTGGGACGATTTTCCAAATCTGGATAATAAATCACCATTTAAAAAACGGTACCACCTCTCCATTTGACAAGAAATGTAAAGTCTAACAAAAACGATTCCTGATACACCGCCTACAGCTGTTTATCGATATCCAGCTTCCAGAATCCCCACATAATGCTGAATTGTTTCTTGGTGAGTCGCATCTACGACTGTTTCCGGTTGCCAAACGTTGAAGCAACCAGTTCAGCGTATATTTTCACAGACTTGTGACATCTTTCATGTTCCAAAATTAGGTATCGCGTCTTGATATCAAATACGGAATCAGAAAAAAAAACGTACGAGTTAAATGGTTCAAATGACTTTGAGCACTATGGGACTTAACTTCTGAGGTCATCAAATGGTTCAAATGGCTCTGAGCACTATGGGACTCAACTGCTGAGGTCATAAGTCCCCTAGAACTTAGAACTACTTAAACCGAACTAACCTAAGGACAACACACACATCCATGCCCGAGGCAGGATTCGAACCTGCGACCGTAGCGGTCGCGCGGTTCCAGACTGTAGCGCCAGAACCGCTCGGCCACCAGCGGCCGGCTGAGGTCATCAGTCCCCTAGAACTTAGAACTACTTAAACCTAACTAACCTAAGGACATCACACACATCCATGCCAGAGGCAGGATTCGAACCTGCGACCGTAGCGATTCCAGACTGTAGCGCCTAGAACCTCTCGGCCACCCCGGCCGGCACCGGACAAGTGCTAGGAGGACTTACGCTCTTAACATATAGAGATAGTTTACTTATAGGTTTTGACGAATGAGTTTGCGGGTATCAAAATGTGTGTCATAAATGGCCTTATCTTTTAATTGCATCGACTTATAAGCTTACATTTTTTGCACCGCCAAGGGGCCGTAGACGTTAGTATTTGACACAAATTTCAACTTGATACCTCTACCCGCTCCTGAGAAAAAGGGGTCTTAACAGACGGACAGCAAAGTGATCCAATACTGAGGTACAGAACCCTAAAAATGCCATCAAATCAGTCACAAAACAGGAACGTAGCATAAACCGCTGTATGATAATACTACAATGGGATAGGAGTAGCGAACGGGGGTCTTTACCCCTACTTGAAACTGAACAAGGTTACTGTCGAAGTGAGCACGAAATTTTTTCGAAAGATTGATATCGTAAACGACTAAGAGAACCAGTTTCAGCATTCAGTGCTAAGAGGACAAGTTTAGACTACAAATCCAAATACCTGGGGGATTGAAATCTTAGATTGTCCCACATTTTTTCTGTCACATTTCAGTTCTTTCATTTCTGGCAGTGATTAGTTACAGTGAAAGTGCCACATTATACCATGGTTCATACTATTATATACTGTCGTATATCTTGTAACTGTCACCAAGAAACTGTGAAATTTTTAAGGAACAACAAATAGGCTAGTGCTAAGTCATCCTAGGAAATCTCATTTCTTGGCAACATCAGAAATGGAACGCAGCACTCCCGTCCAAAACTTCTCCACAGAAGATAAAATGAGGAGGAATGTCATACGTCAGTCTGCTGTTGGCATTTGTGAGCATTAGCTCAAAAGAAGAAGGCTAGACAAAGGTTCATGAAGGGTAATTATGGGGAAAACACGGAAAACTCTAATCGCTATGTACGGTTACTTGAAATCATGAATTCTAATTGTTATCAGTTCAATTTCTCAGTACGACTAGGAGATGGAATGCTGCGCCATAGAGGACAGATGATAGTGAAATATTTGAGGAAACATACCGATGTTCTCAGTACTACTCTCCCACTTACGTTAGAGACGTACAGTCTGTTGCCACAAACGAGTCTTTTCTTAACCTCCTAAGAGCCTCTTAGCGATAGTTTTTAGAAACTGACTTCAAGTATCTTGAATGCGACGCTGACACAAAAACAGAGCACCTGATAATACCCGACAAATTTATAAGCAGACGACATCTGAAGTATCCGTATGCGAGACAACAAGCACAAACACGAGAGACCGAGCGAGGTGGCGCAGTGGTTAGCACACTGGACTCGCATTCGGGAGGACGACGGTTCAATCCCGTCTCCGGCCATCCTGATTTAGGTTTTCCGTGATTTCCCTAAATCGTTTCAGGAAAATGCCGGGATGGTTCCTTTGAAAGGGCACGGCCGATTTCCTTCCCAATCCTTCCCTAACCCGAGCTTGCGCTCCGTCTCTAATGACCTCGTTGTCGACGGGACGTTAAACACTAACCACCACCACCACAAACACGAGAAACAGAGCTATCTTGCGTGCAAACGATTTTAGATGGAATCAGGTTTTTGCTCACGCGGACTCCATAGGGAACATCGAGAGAAAAGTGAAGTCCACGGCAGACCAACTTATGAAAATTTTGAAATGAGACATAATGATTTTGAATTGTACGTCTTCCGAATGATAGGGTTTGCAAGCCATCTGATGCGACTTGTCACCCACTTGAGAATACTGATCTGACCCAATAAAAATGCCAAGTGGTGAGGCTGTCAAGCGTAGGAATTTTCTTGGCATTCTCAAAAATTTACGTGTAAAACGCAATATAAAACTGTTTTAAAGAGATAATTGTGTTTCAGCTTGGCAAAGCAGGAACTTCAGCACCAAAGGATTCCGGCGAATTGATCAGGGAAAGCAGTGACGGTTGGGGATAAACAAGCCTATTACAGCTAACAAATCTGAGAAAAAATTATCGAATCAGACTCAGGTGTTGCCCATAGCAGACAACAGGATTAGCAACTGCTTTGGCTCTTATATTAGTGTAGATAATGCGGTGCGTTCGACCTTGAAAAGAACGACTGACCACGAGTCTTTTATATTTTGGATCAGATCGCAATTCCGAGCTTTACTTGGAGGGATGGCCGTAAACTTTATTACAGTAACAGTCAGTTAAAAGTGGAAGTTGCAGATGAAATTGTCACAGCTATTTTCTCCCCTCGTCACCACAGTAGACTAGAGCGGCAGGGAAAAGACGGTGGTAATGTTAGCGTGTTGTAGGCGGATTGTGAGACGTTGTCGGGCCTTACCTTGCGAAGCGGGCGTACTTCCGCAAACGCAGCGGGCCAGCCTGGAAGCACAACTCCACAGTCTCGGCGAAGGCAGGCTGCCGGGGCAGCTTCATGCGTTCTCCCATCTCTCGCGACGCGGCCATCTGCAAACAAACAAATGAAATACGTCAGCTCAAGGATCGGCGTTTATTAAAATCGCTTGGAAATGTACTAGAGCGATTAAAGCAATATGAGAACAAAAGCTGCTTCAGTACTGCATGAGAAAAGTGCAAATGTACGAGAAATTCCTTTACTGAGGTCTTTTACCATTCCTCGATAGACGGCGGCGCGCACGTACCGAGAATACAGTGTTGGATCCATCATACCGAGCGCGGTCGTGTTGTGTGCAAGACGCTTCTGCATCGAAATTGAAACCCTCGGCCGGCAAAAAGATAGAGATTTCTACCAATCACATAATTTTTTTTCTAAGCCTTTACAAACTTCACAAAATTTTGCATGAGAAAAGTGCAAATGTACGAGAAATTCCTTTACTGAGGTCTTTTACCATTCCTCGATAGACGGCGGCGCGCACGTACCGAGAATACAGTGTTGGATCCATCATACCGAGCGCGGTCGTGTTGTGTGCAAGACGCTTCTGCATCGAAATTGAAACCCTCGGCCGGCAAAAAGATAGAGATTTCTACCAATCACATAATTTTTTTTCTAAGCCTTTACAAACTTCACAAAATTTTGCGATCGTGACTTCTTGGTTCAAAATTTTAGGCAATATTTACATCACTTCCCGTTATCTGGTTAAACACCGAGTGGCTAACATTAATGGAAAAGCGATGCGCCGGCCCCTGTGGCCGAGCGGTTCTAGGCGCTTCAGTCTGGAACCGCGCGACCGCTACGGTCGCAGATTCGAATCCTGCCTCGGGCATGGATGTGTGTGATGTCCTTAGGTTAGTTAGGTTTAAGTAGTTCTAAGTTCTATGGGACTGATGACCTCAGAAGTTAAGTCCCATAGTGCTCAGAGCCATTAAAACCATTTTTGAAAGCGATGCGGTGTGTTTATCTCCGTACAGTCCTGGCAGAATTGGGTTGCCACAGACTAACATTCAAATCGACGGTGGTCTGACTTGCAGTAGACAGTTGATCGCCCCGTGGAGACGACGTGACGTCCGTTCATGAAGCACTTGTGGCCGTCCTGTGCGGTGGTTTACGCCTGAAGAAACGTTGTCTCTGCAAGACTGAAAATCCACGTTAGACACTACCGACCTCGAAAGCCGAAATTCTCGTGCAATCCTGAGTAACCACCTTTTGCACCGGGAGACGCTGCGAGACGTGCAGGAAGAGAGTCATTGTGGTTCTGAAAGATACTGATAGGGAAATTGAGCCACACAGGCTTCAGTGCGCTAGATTTCTCGTTTGAGAACCCGTTGTGCGAACAGCCCGATCGAGTTGGTCCCATAGATTCGTGACTGGCTTTAAATACCGGAAGTTTGGTTCAAAAATGTGTGTATTCCTAAGGGACCAAACTGCTGGGGTCATCGGTCCCTAGACTTACACACTACTTAAACTAACTTATGCTAAGAACAACACATACATCCATGCCCGAGGGAGGACTCGAACCTCCGGCGGAAGGGCTGCGCAATCCGTGACATGGCTCCTCACACCGCGTGGCCACTGCGCGCGGCGGAGTTTGGTGGCCAGAGAAGTGCGGTATACTCATTCTCGTGCTCTTCGAACTACGCACGTATGTTGCGAGCTGTGTGACATGTTGCATTGCCCGGCTGGTAGATGCCCTCGTGATGAGGAAAAACAAGCTGCATGTAGGAGTGGACATGGTCCCCAAGGATAGATGCATACTTGTGTTGATCCATTGTGCTACATCTACATCTACATACCCCGCAATCCACCATACGGTGCGTGGCGGAGGGTACCTCGTGCCACAACTAGCATCTTCTCTCCCTGTTCCACTCCCAAACAGAACGAGGGAAAAATGACTCCCTATATGCCTCTGTACGAGCCCTATCTCTCTTATCTTATCTTTGTGGTCTTTCCGCGAAATGTAAGTTGGCGGCAGTAAAATTGTACTGTAGTCAGCCTCAAATGCTGATTCTCTAAATTTCCTCAGTAGCGATTCACGAAAAGAACGCCTACTTTCCTCTAGAGACTCCCACCCGAGTTCCTGAAGCATTACCGTAACACTCGCTTTATGATCAAACCTACCAGTAACAAATCTAGCAGCCCGCCTCTGAATTGCTTCTATGTCCTCCCTCAATCCGACCTGATAGGGATCCCAAACGCTCGAGCAGTGTTTTATAAGCGGTCTCCTTTACAGATGAACCACATCTTCCCAAAATTCTACCAATGAACCGAAGACGACTATCCACCTTCCCCACAACTGCCATTACATGCTTGTCCCACTTCATATCGCTCTGCAGTGTTACGCGCAAATATTTAATCGACGTGACTGTGTCAAGCGCTACACTACTAATGGAGTATTCAAACATTACAGGATTCTTTTTCCTATTCATCTGCATTAATTTACATTTATCTATATTTAGAGTTAGCTGCCATTCTTTTCACCAATCACAAATCCTGTCCAAGTCATCTTGTATCCTCCTACAGTCACTCAACGACGACACCTTCCCATACACCACAGCATCAGCAGCAAACAGCCGCACATTGCTATCCCCCAAATCCAAAAGATCATTTATGTAGACAGAAAACAACAGCGGACCTACCACACTTCCCTGGGGCACTCCAGATGATACCCTCACCTCCCATGAACACTCACCATCGAGGACAACGTACTGGGTTCTATTACTTAAGAAGTCTTCGAGCCACTCACCTTTCGGAACTACGATATCACCCAGAGAATGCCACGAAATATTCCCCAGACTGTAACATTCCCTTCTCGGACCTGGACCCTTTGCTTTCAGACTTTTCACACCGTACACACCAACGGCCATCTGTTCGATGGAGCACAAAACGCGATTCATCTGAAAAGGTCAGCTATTGCCACTCAGTGGACGTCGAGTTACGGTATTGGCGTGCAAATCCAGCCTTCGTCGCCGATGAACGGCAGTCAACGTGGGCACATGAACCATGCGACTGCTACGGAGGCCCATACGAAGCAACGTTTGCTGAACTGTTGGTAGCCCTTGGTTCATCTGGACGGTCAGTTGCCCAGCCGTTACCCATCTATTCGTTCGTACGCATCTCCGCAGCCGTTGTTCACCCCTGTCGTCCACGGTCTGTGTGGTGTACCGCAGCTGCTTCGGTATCGGTTTTGGATTGCGCCATTTTGTTATGCACGGTATAATTAACCACGGCGGCACGCGAACTGTTTACAAACTTCGCCGTTTCGGAGATGATTCCACACTCGGCTCGAAAGCCAGTGATCACGCCTTTTTCGATGTCATATCAATCGCTCCGTTCCCTTATTACGACACGATCACACTGTTTCCGCGTCTCACCAACACGTTTGATGTACCCTCCACCGCTAGTGCTGCCACCTTTCGTCTGAGAGTGTTATTGCACGTTGACACTTAACACAGGCGTTGGTCACATTAATGTGGCTGGACCATGACGACATAAGTGTCTTGCATCGACTATCACCACATGTTCAAAGACTGTGTACTCGCGACGTAGTGACATGCTCACTACACCTGTATACGGTACATGTTACACTGACACCGTGTCTATACTCGCACCATACCCTACATCTAGTCGAAATATGCTGGTGTCATATACGCATACACGACACATCTTTAGAGGGGACAACCCTTCCGCCGGCCGAAGTGGCCGCGCGGTTCTGGGCGCTGCAGTTTGGAAACGCGAGACCGCTACGGTCGCGGATTCGAATCCTGCCTCGGGCATGGATGTGTGTGATGTCCTTAGGTTAGTTAGGTTTAAGTAGTTCTAAGTTCTAGGGGACTGATGACCTCAGAAGTTGAGTCCCATAGTGCTCAGAGCCATTTGAACCATTTGACAACCCTTCCGTTGACTTTTGGCCGTTCAGTTTACTTCGTAAGCATTTAGGAAATTGATGACAGTGCAGTATTATACTCACACAGAAATTCCAAACTGTAATATTTCCTGGCCGAATTTTTTCAAAGTCGATGTCTGTTTCCACAGCGCCGTATTACAGAGTTCTGAGCATTTGAAAATAAAAACTCATTTTCTACATCTACATGGATACTGTGCAAATCACATTTAAGTGCCTGGCAGAGGGTTCATCGAACCACCTTCACAATTCTCTATTATTCCAATCTCGTATAGCGCGCGGGAAGAATGAACACCTATATCTTTCCGTACGAGATCTGATTTCCCTTATTTTATCTTGGTGATCGTTCCTCCCTATGTAAGTCGGTGTCAACAAAATATTTTCGCATTCGGAGGAGAAAGTTGGTGATTGGAATTTCGTGAAAAGATTCCGTCGCAACGAAAAAGCCTTTCTTTTAATGATGTCCATCCCAAATCCTGTATCATTTCTGTGACACTCTCTCCCATATTTCACAATGTTTTTAAAAATGACACTGACACGAATTGTCGCAGCCCGTAGACTTTAAAAACCGCGTTTCCAAGATCTAAGAGTACTCGATGTGATAATAAACAAACGATCGGCGTGATGCACCGTTTTATTGCAACGGGCTCGTATTGGAGAGGAGATGGTTTCAAATGTCCATGTGGCCAGATTGATCTAAGTTTTCAGTGGTTTCTCTGAATGGCAAAAGCGGTGTTTGTTCTTCAACAAGACCACTGTTAGATTCTCTTCTCATACCTACGCAATCTGAGTTTGTGCTCAAATCCAAATATTTCGATTTTGATGGGATTCTTATCTTTTCTTTGACAACAGATCTGCTAGGTATAACAATAATGAGACATCCACGGCCACTTCTTGACTATTACCTGTTCGCCCCCGTCGAACCTGCAGCTGGAAGTTATTTGTACTTTTGAACCAACGTCTGAAAGGCTTTCCTTAGACCAAAGGGGCGAAATACAGTAGTAATGATCAGGGAGAGACTCTTAGAAGTTGCCGCGGCAAGTACACAGAAACTCCGGCTGCGGACTTGACTCCAGCCGCCATGGACAGTGGAAGAAGAATATTCGTCAACATTAGCTACTCGTCTTGGCGAAACGTCAGAGAAACTGCTAAACGACCGTCAGCCGAAATGGCAACACGTCAGGCCAGCTGCGTATTGAAACACTGTTTAGGGACTCATAGCTTGGATCGGCTACTTACCAGTATGTGCTGACTGTGGACGCAGATGAAACCCAGTACGATGGTGCCAATGGTTCCCAAGACCAGACCAGCGTTCTTAAAAGCGTCACCCATGGCGAACATTCCTGAACCGATCTCGCCCTTGAGAAGATGGATCAAAGACTCCAGGTACCTGCACATATCCATTGCACCCGCATTAACCCTTTCTGGCACTTAAACCAACACATCTGGATCTGAAAGAAATGGTTAGGAGAACACAAGACAAGAAACAATGCCAATAAAAGAGCAATGCCTTTGACTGTTACAGATTATTGTGGGTGGAAAAAATTCTTATGGAAATGAAATAACGTCTTCACAAGGAAGATTATGCGTGCAGCGATAGTAGACAATTATTGTAGCAAAGTACTGAAGGAGAACAGTGACACGAAATGTACATTTTTTTCTGACATTTAGCATGCAGATGCAAAGAAGAAAAATCATTTCGTTTAGAGTCAATGTCCACATTTTTCGATATTCTTGTTTCAGATTGTGATATATACCTATCACTAGTGTAGTGTATGCCTATCAGTAGCTTTTGTGGTTTTGTAGAAAGCACTACAGTGAATGCTTCCAGTGTTTACTATTTGTTACTCATTCTGTGTGACCAGAGACATTAACAAATAAATGATTTCCGTCTATTTCAACTAATGTAGTGTTTTACTTGTTCCCAACAGCGACGGATATATATATTATTCGTATGCGTAGTGCAGAGAAAAATATTCTTAAGTGGCCCACAGATGATCCAAAATATTTTGCAGTTACCATATGCGACGTTATCGATGCTTCCTCAAAACATTTCAGTGATCTCTGAATTTCGTTCACTATAATATTTGCAATTATTGTAGAAGATAAGACTCTCACTGAAAAAGTGCATAGCAATAACAACAGTTCTGATGTTATTCTTGCATGATTCTGCGATTTTATATGCTGACTGTTACTTGTACAAATCCCTCGCTTTCCTTCTCTGATCGGTTCTACATTTCGTTTCTAATCGGCATGTAATCAGCAGCACGTTTTCTGTGTGCCTCATAAAATCATCAAAACGTAACAGTGACATTACTAACCTACCTCTGCTCTGCAATACACAATTAAGTGCCTTACAGAGGGTTCATCTAACCACCTTCAAGCTATTTGTCTACCGTTCTACTCTCGAACGGGGAGCAGGAGAAATGAGCACTTAAATCTTTCTGTACGAGCTGGTCTTTGGCAACGACAACTTATATTCTTCCGTTAATCGTCAGGCTCTCGAAAGGAAATACACACGGATGAGCTAAAACATTACGACCACTGTCCACAGCGAGACTGATACCACTTGATGGCGTTGCAGGCACGTTGAATAGATACAGATAGCATATTTGTGGAGCAGAAGTGCAGGGAGAAACAATGTAGAGACAATACGGGCCACAATGGGGAAATCCAATGACATAAGCGTCTATGACAAAGGGCAGGATGTTTGACCCGGCGCCTAGGAACAAGCATCACGGAAACGGCGAAAATGGTCGGTTGCTTGCGTGCTGCTGTCTTGAGTATCTGTGGAAAGTGGTCGGAACACCGTGAAACCGCGAGTAGGAGACAAGCTGTCGGGCGTCCACACTTCATCACAGAAGGTGACTTCCCTGCTTGTAAGACAGGATAGGTGATGATCTGTGGCTAATCTGACGACATAGTACAAATGCTGGTTCAGGCACAAGTGTTTTGGAGCACACTGTTCAGCTCACATCGCTGAAGTAGATCTCCACAGCAGACGACATACTGACTCAACGACATCGCCAATTACGGTTGTAGTGGGCACCGAATCACGGAGATTGAACCTTCGATCAATGGAAACGTGTCGTCTTGTCAGATGAGCCACGTTTCTTGTTACATCAGTCCGTGTCCGGATACGCCGCCATTCAAGCGAACGGCTACTCAAAACGTGCACCGCTCCACGGATGCAGGCTGTTAGGGACAGTACTATGCTATGGGGGACATTCACCTGGCCTTCCGTAGGATCTGTCTAGTAATCGAAGAAACCAGATACCTATGGACTGCGTGAACTTTATTGAGGACCACTTTATCTCTTCACGCTTGATCCCCCACGCCGATGGCATCTTTCAGCAGGATAACATGTCATAAGGCCAGAATCGTGCTATTGTGGTTTGAGGAGCATGATAGTGAACTCATGTTTATATCTTGGCCACTTTATTCGCCTGATCGGATGGTACAAAACTAAGACACTATCGGGTTCCAACTCCGTGCCCCCAAATCAAAGGTGTGTAATTTACGAGAATAACGTGACCTGTGCATAGATATCTGATGCCACATACCCCTGAAAACCTACCCTGAATTATGTGTGGCAAAAAAATGCTTTTAATATTTCTCATACGGGTAATACAACTGCTTCTGCAGTGTGCAACAATTTTAACAACTATTAGAAAACTGCCTTTCGTGCACGATACGTTTCGAACATAAGAAATTAAATCACAATTTGTTTTGTTTGAGTAAGCACATTTATTACCTTCAGATGTCATACGATCGATACATCGTCTGCTTGAACTATGATTTTGTATTGCCGCTGCGAGACAAATAATTTTCTTCTGGAAACGTTGAGCGGCAGCAGTTGTGTTTCGCCCCATTTCCTGCATTTTATCTTCGACCATTTTTTTTTCTTTTTGGGGGGTATTGCTCAGCTTTTTTGTATTTTTCCCCCCTCATTTCTGTTAGAGTTTCGGGGATTTTATATTTTTGTGTAAATATTTCTCATGCCGTGTACGCGCGGCAGTGACTCAGACCTACCGGTCCATTCAGACGTTGGGTCGAAAGTGAACAAGCGTATCGCTTATTGTCAGATGCTGAACGGGTCAACGTATCTGCAAAACGGAAAACTCTTCATAACTTTTACTATGATTTACGAATTATGTCAGAAAAATATACAGCATATCATTCACGAAGTCAATAATAATAAGTGATATGCAATTTTGCATAATATATTTGGTTATCTGTGAGCCGCTTTCCTACACATCTTCTCTGCACCTTTGCTTCCATTGCAACTTTTGTTTGGTGTAATGCTGAACTATGCAGATCAGGCTGATGTCATACTGTGTCCTTTTTACTATTGTCAACGTTTGTTTGTTTGTTTTTTGTTTGTTTCTTTATTTGTGTGTGTGTGTGTGTGTGTGTGTATGTGTGTGTGTAACGATTAGCATCCAGAAGTCATATCAGAATAATACTGCAACCCCACAGTTGTGAGAAACATGAATCGTTTCAGTTAGTTCAAGATCCCTGGCCGTTAGAAGAGTGTGAATATCTTTTTTGTAGGGTGCTATCTAGAAAAGAACCGTGACAAAACGACATCGACTACCAGAATGAAACCCTGCCACACTATCACATTAAACTTTATTGTAACAGCGGAACAGTTAGACATAACCTAAGGACCTCCTCATATGGGAGGCGAAAGCTTAGGTGGCCGGGGAGCGGGACATGTTTTGTGACGTCATAAAGTGGAATTTCACGTTGCGAAACATCCAAATGTGCGAACTACGCGTTAAGTCCTGTCCGGCGCTGACGAAATGTGCTTACCGAGGGGCAGCGTCCCGTCGTATTACGGTAACGTGCTATGAAGTGTGAACCAATGCAGTGCAAGATCTCCATCTACGCTGAGCAAACGCCACACTGAAATACAGCCTTAACCGAAGCTAAAGTGCCATATTCGATGGTTTTGTATTATGAACTTTCAACTATAAAAATATGTCATTTTAAAGCATTAAGTACTTTAAAGATATATTTCAAAACAATGAGTCGCTTGTGATACGATTCGTAATAATAAATTGTCAGAAAATGTACTTCTTGTTAAAACTGCTCCCATACTTCTATAAGAGCAATGTATACGACGGTAATATAAACGTTTCCGGAAGTTTAATCTTTCTTACTTTTGAGATATGTAGCTGACAACTGCCGTTGGAGATAATTGCATTCGCAGATCTAGGTGGCAAACGTCCCATGTTATCATTTGCGAGCGCTCACCTACTACATTGAAAACCACGTCCACGTTCAAGTCCACGACTACGTTCGTTTTCACGTCTCATATGAGGATGGCCTAAAGACCATTCCACGCACGACTCTAGTATCTTCTGTCTCTAGTATCAGTAATTAATTCATTCTAACTCATTTTACAATGATTTATCAGCTTCATACAAGAAAAAACGTTGTTTAAACAGACATAAAAATATACGGACTTGTGTTTGTTTAATAAAAAGAGGAGAAGTGGGGTCGGCTGTGGCCTTGCTAAAGAAATTATGACTCAATTTTCCTAAAATGATTTAGGAAAACCTAAAAGTCAGGATTACCCTCCTCCCTCCGAACGTGAGATCGTTGTTGTAACGAAAGCACTACTCGTTCGCTTATGCCGAAAGTACAGGTCTCTTATGTTTGCACATACAGAGTGGCAGTTATTGAACTACCGCGTCACAACTTCTGAACGGTTTGCGTTAGGACGTTCGAACTGTACGACTGGCCGCGGGACATGATGGGAATTAGTATGTGCATGTATGATTTGGTTCAGCGATGAAGCCAACTTTCATTTGTATGGGTTCTTCAATAAGCAAAACTGGCGCATTTGGGGGACTGAGAATACGCATTTCGCGACCGAGAAGTCTCTTCACCCTGAACGGGTGACTGTGTGGCGTGAAATGTACCGTCACTGAATAATCGGTGCGACATACCTTGATGGCCTTGTGACTACCGAACAGTGAGTGAAGGTTTTGGAAGTTAATTTCATCCCCATTACCCAAAGTGACCCTGATTTCGACAAGATGCGGTTCATGCAAGACGGAACAGTAGAGTGTTTGAAGCAGGAGAGAGTTTGATGTCCTGGAGGAGGACTTTGCGGACAGCATTCTGGCTCTGGGGTACACAGAGACCGCTGGAATTGAGCTCGATTGACCGCGTTATTCTCCAGATCTGAGCACTTGCGACTTCTTTTTTTGGGACTATACTAAAGACAAGGTGTACGGCGTAAGACAAGGTGTACAGCAATAATGCCAAAAGCATTGCTGAACTGAAAACAGCCATTCAGGAATTCATCAACAGCATCGACGTTCCGACACTTCAGCGGGTCATGCAGAATTTCGCTATTCGTCTGCGCCATATCATCGCCAACGATGGCAGGCATATAGAACATGGCATAACCTAAATCCGAATATGTGTAGGGACGTTTACATGTTGATATGTGTGCACGCCGTAGTTTGTAACTAATTTACTTTTTTTCATATAGTCCAATAATTGTCACACTCTACCTGTAACAAGTTAGTTTACTAAGATATCAAATAATTATTCTGTCGTGAAAAGATGTGCACAAAAACAGAAAACTATTGCAGACACGCTGAATTATGTTGTTTCATGGAGAGTTGACAACTACTAAAATCTGTTCGTATTGTGTATATTCTAAGTACACTGTCAAAGCGTGTAACGGATGAGATCTGAAGTCAGACATATTTCTCGCCGTGCTGTAGCTCTTCAGTCCGAATGATTTATGTCTGGGGTTGTCTTCTGACCACGTCTAGGATAATGGATGGATGGATCGAAAACTGTTAAGGCACTCAACAGCATGGTCCGCAGTACCGTTTCTCAAGATCGTGGTACTGGTTCAGGAGTAGTTATTCTCGTTAAAGCAAAAATTGGAGGACATAATTACATCCACAGACATAAAAAGTTTTACATGCCGTCTTCAGTATTCACACCGTCTAGGAAAAGATCGCGTACAAAACTTTCATTTGATCAATTCTTGTATGTTATTCGTCGTCTGGGAGCCGTACCGAGTTGGTACGAAGAGACAGAAAATATTCAAAGAAGAACTGTGCGATTAGTCTCTTGTTTGTTTGGTCAGAGTAAGAGTGTCGCAGAAATTCTCAAGAAAATGTCGAAAGAAAGGCGTTGTGTATCGCGGATGCTCAAAAAAATTCCAAGTACCCACGTTCCAAAACCGATGTAGAAATAAACTACTTCTTCCGATACACATCTCGTATAATGTTGACGACGTTAAAATAAAAGAAATTCGGGCTCATTGAGAAGGGTGCCGACGGTCTTGTCTTCCTTGCCGCGTACCTTCAGTGAATGCAATAGCAACGGGGAACCTGATACTGTTATGTACTTCTTCCGTAAACCTTACGACGAATTGCGAAGTGCTTTTATAAAGATAGGTGGAGATTGTGTCACTGGAGTACGTGCTTCAGGGGTTCCATGACGATCCTCGCGAAGATAATATCGAGAATATTCCTTCATTAATATGATGTTTCAGTGAAAAATAATAGTCGATCCAGTACTGCAAGGGATTTTCGTGACATGTGACAATGTATCTACTAGAAAATCTTCGCTGCGGTGTACGTCCGATTTGTACCTTAGGTGCGCTTCTGTATTTATGTGGAACGACAGATTCACACCCTGACGGATTACTATATAATCCAAAACCTGGGGGTATACTTATGATGAAGTGAGAACCTGTGCTACGAACTGTCATTACTTTGGTATCATGATTTCTAGACAGCTTAGTTCTAGACAACGTTGTGTGGTGTGGGGAGTTGACTCACTATTATTCTGATATGACTATTCACTTGTTAATGGAGAATAAAACACAGTAACCGGTCGCTGTTGTGTTCACGTTTTATCACAATGCGTTTCCGATGTTGTTTGCCATCTTCAAGTGACGCCAAAGCACGTAATTCCAAAGCTGTCGCTTCTGCCATGTGATCTCGTTGCGGTTTCTAAATAACAGGTATGCGTTTAGTTAATGACCTTGAATAATAGAAAACCAATTGCAACACATTTTAATTGTATTGTCGAACAAATCTACGGAACTTCACTAGTGAAAGAGGCTAATTCAGGGAACAGTGGTTCTTTCCTTATTTTCTCTAAATCACTTGAGCCGATTATCAGAATGGTTTCTTAAACAGATCTGCGGTCCATTCCCTACTGAGCTATAAATGTCTCTTCTCCTCCAGCGAACTAAAAGTCAAAAGTGCCACGAACGCAAACGTTCCCGCCTCCTATTCCAGCAGATGAAACCTGTCGGATGGATCCCTTTAGGATGTATAAATATGCGATTGAGCACCTTTTTCCCCACCTTACTTTAACACTGGAGCATGCTGCTATCAACGAGTATTATTTTGTTTTACCCTTTGTCCTTAGTCGACACTACATTGCGCCAGCTATTGCCATCCTGTCTGGTTACTGCAGTAGCAGTCACAAGATGATAGTCCAGACAACATGTTGGCCACCCTTCCCCCCCCCCCCTTAAAGAGCACAGGGATCATTATGAAGCACTGTATATGATAAGGAACTGGTACCACGCGGTCATGCCGACCCTCCATCGCTGACGGAAGTTGTGACACTGAGATGGTTTGTATGTGCCAGTAGGTTGTACGGAATCAACGCAGCAAATTGGGTCCACGAGAAAGAAATGCGAAAAGGAATCATCGTGTTTGAACGTGCCTATTCCCACAGCGTGGATGAAGGTGCCAAATTTGTTGGTGAATTAACAAGGACTGTCCAACTTGTCTACAAGGAATGGTGTACCATTCGTTGCCATATAACACGGCGTAAGAACAGTGGTCGTAAAAAGATGCTAACTGACAGGCATCGGAAACGAGTGTCACGCGTTATCAATTGCAGTCGGTTTAAAAACTGACAGGAACTGCTGCTGTGGGGTGAATACAAGTCTATCTCAACCAGTTTCATATCGAATATTGCGAAGGAAGGCACGCAATGGACATTTGGAGTCGGGAACCGAGCAAAGGCCATTGCTCACAGTGGCAAATTAAATAGCACGTCTGCAGTAGGCCAAACAACAGCGAAACTGGACAGTAGCTGACTGTAGGCCTGTAATATGGTCCGACAAGTCGTGACGTTTCCTCTTTTCAAATGATGCAGTGAGTCGAGTGCACCGACGTCCCAATGAGACGTTTAACTCACAGAGTGCGGAAGATGTAGGTGAGGCCAGAGGTGGTTTTACGAACCATAGCTTGGACCCTCTCCTCCAGGTTGGTACGAACGTGAACAAGGATATTTAAACATTCTCGGTCATCGGGTATTGCCCTTTCTTCTACACCATGGCGAGTATGCTGTGGACACTCCCATCTTCCAAGATGAGAACAGCAGTGTTTACAGGACTGCACTGACATGTTCCTAGTTAGACAAACACCCATGCGCACTATCGCACCTTGATTCGCCCACTAAATCACCTGAGGTTAATCGTATAATATCTGACACTGTTTGGAACAGTGAGTGAAAAGTAGCATTTTGGATTCTGTCCATTGACATTAATGTGAGCACCGCCAAGGTTCGGCCTCAGCGTGCAGTAACGAATCACAACCGATAGGTGGCAACACTAGCAATGGAGGGAATGTAAATATGTCAGGTGACGCGGAAAATAGTACAGTCGTTGTCGTAATGCGGAAACGGAGCGATTGATCTGACGTCCAAAAGGACATGGTCATTGGCTTTCGGGCCAAAGGTGGAAGCGTTTCCGAAACGAATAAGTATCTAAACAGCTTTCATGCCGCCGTGGTTGAGGTATATCGTGCTTGTAAAATGGCACAATCCAAAACCAATGCCGAGGTGACTGTGGAGCACCACGGACGATAGATGAGAGGAGTGGACGATGGCTGCAGAGATGTCCATGGGCGAACAGACGTGCGAATGTTGAGCAGCTGACCAACCAGATGAACCAAAAAGCTACCAACAGCGTCTCCTCATCGATCGTTCAGCGAACGTTACTGTGTATGGGCCTCCACAGCAGGCGCCAGATTCGTGCACCCATGTTGACTGTTTGGCGACAAAGGCTAGAATTTGCACGCCAGTACGGCAATTGGACGTCCATTGAGTGGCGAAAAGTGGCCTTTTAGACGAATCACATTTTATGCTCCATCGGACACGTGGCCGTTGGTGTGTACGGCGTGAAACTTCCGAAAGCAAGCACCCTGCCACAATCGTTGGAAGGTCTAGGCCGGAGGAGGGAGCGTTCGGTCTGTCGAAGTTTTCGTGGCATTCCCTGGTTGATCTCGTCATGCTGGAAGCCGCAATAGATCAATACAAGTATGCCTTTATCCTTTAGGACCATGTCCACTCTTACATGCAGTTTGTTTTTTCCTCGGCACGGTGGCATCTACCAGACGGATAATGCAAAGTGTCGCGCAGTTCACAGTGTCGAAAGAGCGCTAGGATGAGTATAGCGTACTCCCTGGCCGTCAAACTACCCGGATTAAATACAATCAAGGATCTGTGGAACCACCTAGATCAGGCTGTTCGCGCCATGGATCCTCAACCGGAAAACTTAGCTTAGTTGGCCGCGGCACTGGAATCGGCATTGCTCCACATCCCTGTCAGTATCTTGCAGAAATTGACTGACTCTGTTACTGCGTGTCTCGCAGCGGACCACGTGGCAAAAAGTGGTTAGTCAGGCTTTTGACAGGTGGTCACATTAATATGACTGGACACCTTATGTGAGCGAGTCGGAACTTTATATGTTCTCTGCAACTCTCACAGTGCTGGCTGGAGATGTCTGTGTTTTCCTCCTGCTCATATCTCTCTCTCTCTGTCCTCGCACGCACGCACGCACGCACGCACACACATACACACACACACACACACACACACACACACACACACACACACACACACACACACCCTCGTAAAAAATCACAAACGAGACCTGTCAGTATCACAGATGTAATGTCAGATGAGTTAATTATTCGAATTCCCAAACTGTTAATTCATGCAGGTACCATCATAACCCGACAAATGACAGCATCGAAACTATTACCCTTTTTTACTGTGAGATCACGTGGCAGAGACGAAACTTCGCTAACATGCGTCACGTCCATCACTTGCAGATGTTGCACAGCGTCTGAGACGCTCTGTGATTGACGAATAAACACAATAGTGGCGGTCCAAGTGTATCAGTTCTTCGTTAACAGAGAGTGCTTGCTACCTTTGGTCGTGTGTGTGAGTGCGATACTACTGCAACCATGTATTTTAGATGTAAGATGTAACTGCTGCTGAGTGCGAGGTAATACTTTCATGTCGAGCCTCGACGCGCCGCCGCCGCCGCAGATGGCCGGGTTCTCCGCAGCCGGAGCTGGAACTGCGTGCGCCCGCGGCACAGCAGCTCACGAGCGCCACAGCATCTGTACGCTTAACAAAAACACAACATACAAGACCACATTGCCCCAGGTAGCCGGAGGCATTTAAAAGCCCAAATCTCTACTACTGAAGCAACCCCAACCCTGAACCGGACCCCTTTATATGAAGGCTGGGATGGTGAGCATGACGCATGATCAAAATGTAAGAACAAAATTATTCAGATCTCTCACTTTTTAAGCTACTGTAATTTCCCTTTAGAGCAAGTGGATGATCACAAATTTTATTACATGCTCCCATTAAACAAAAATGACGAAAATTTTGGTGAATAATATATGCTTAAAGTAAACCAAAGGAAATTGATACATGAACAAATTTACGTTGCTGAACTTCGTCCAGATGATTTCTTTAAGCGTGTTGAAACACAAGACACTTCGTTGTTCGTAATTCCGTGAAGTATTTAAAGAAATTTTCGAATGACTTCTTCTGCCAGTGCAGACAAACACTGGTTTGTTTCTTTCTGTATTCTGTCGTGTGCTAAGTTTTGTTTCGCGTGTATACCTCATATTGCATTTAACTCCCTGAACTTCTCTCAAAAATCAACAGGCTTCAGGCAGGAAAATACTTTTCACGTACTCCTAAGTCTGACGAACTGTTCATGGCATTGCGCTAGCTGTCTTTCTTACCAGTCGCCATATTTTGTGGTCAATAGTTACAGTACCTGGAAAAAAAGAGAGACAAACAGAACATCCTGTCACAAAAATACATTATTGAAGTAATACACAGTTTGAAGTACACAATATCACATTTGAGGCAGATTGTGAGAGAGCTCTGGTGAGGTGCTGAAGAAAGAAAAGTGTAGAAACAAATATTGTGTGCATTTTCAAGAAGTGAGTTTGCGGCGAAATATGGAAGCAGGAGTGAGTTATGGCAATAACAAAATATGCACAACAGCTGTATGTAACACATAACAGAAAGGTAAAAGACACCATTCATATTTCAGTAGGACTGTGACAATTGTAGGAATAGAATATTAAGACACTTGTGCAGTTGCCTTAGGGAATTTACATTGGAAGTCTTTGGGATGTGCTAAGAAATAATTTGGCCAAACTTTGGGAATGATACAGAAATATTGTGAGAACCGAAGAGGAATCCATAATGAAGGCCACTGGGACACAAGTACATGAAAGGAACAGGTAATCATCTTAAACTGTTAATGATGGGCCGCATACAAATGTCCTTATACAAGGAATAAAGACGGCGGTCTCTGAGTTGCTGAAGAAGATGAGCGAACTCTAACTCTCGTTGGAAGCTAAGTCCAGAAGAGGTCTTATTGAAATTGTAGTACCGAACAGTATTTACTGAGAATTAAGTTAAATAAAATTCTGATAGCGGTTGAGAGGACAATGGGTATAAACGTGTTGAATAATATCTGAAGAATTAAGTAGAATGATAGTTCTTTAACTGATGCTCATCAAATGGTAACAGTGTGCAGACATTCAAAATGATGGCTTCTTTACAACATGTGTCTTACATGTTGGTCTGCAGACTGGAGACCAATATATCGGACGTGAAGTGCAAGTAACGTAACAATATACAATTTCTGGTGATCAGGCTGAACTCCAAAGCCACAGATATCATGGATTCCATACATGGTGCACTGTTTTTCAGCAGAAATAGATTGGTAGCTGTCTACACCCCATTATCTGCCCCATTCTGATCCACTAGCACTTACTGTTTGCATTAAAAGTAACATATACTTATGTACATTATGTAATTACGTATCTATACTACATCCCCCTTAAGCAAAATGATCGTTTCGCAAACAAATTCAAAATATTCCAACATGATAGCCAACTTTGCAAATAAGGAAGCTGAATACGTTACTTATTCATTTCTCTTTCATCTTAAACCAGTTTGTATTTACTTTCAGTATAGTTTTGTTCAAAACGATAAGAAGAGGAGAAAGGGAGTCACATGAGGGTTACATAAGGGCCAGAATGCTGACTTTTTGGGCCTGTGACTGATTTTCAGTTGGTCTTTACAATTAGGTAGCGCTACTCTGGAAATCCGTTTCTGCTCACTCCGCACGTTTTAGAAAATAATCTTAGTTCGGTCTCAGAGTTTGTAGATCAAAAACAGGAGTTTTAGCCCCATTTGAATTTTGCCTCCTGTTCTGAATGAATGGTTACCGTTGAAAATTACGTTCATTAAACTGAATCACGGCTTATTTCATCATTGTAGACAAGTGGGGAGAGGAATTGGTTTAAACAAACCAAATAAATCTTAGTCACAGTGGATGATGTGGAAATTATGTTTCTTGCAGTTCTGATTGTATCTCAGTTTTCAAAGCCATTCATCTAAATTGATGGGGAGATTCTTGGACGCAAGATGTGAGATGGATATCGTGCGCAGGGCACGGAATTGTCCCAGAGGGGTGCAAATAGTTTTGGCAGAAAGCATAGAAATAACAGCCAATGATATGGCTATGGTTTCACTGGCTACCTCTGGAGAGACGAAGTTGCCAATGCAGTTTCCAGTTCTGTTGTTACGAATGCGCAAAGTGCACCGTGGCATGACTGCAGCTGGAGATTTTCCAGCACACTAGCCTAGTGGTGGTGGTAGCGAGGGCACGAAATATCTCCATCGTATTCTAGAAGACTTGCTTGAGTGCAGCTGTGAAGAGCACGCTGCGCACAGATGATGGAATGGTCCCAGAGGGGTGCGAGTGCTGCTCGCAGATAGTGAATAGTTCGTAACGTACGGTATGATTAGAACAGGTGGAACTCGCTAGCTACATTTCCACGAGCAGAAGTAGCTAGGAGACTTATTGCATTTGTACGTCGCAGGTGGTGGCTGCTTGCTCTGGGATGATTTCAGCACCACTAGAGTTTTCAGCAGCAGGATAACAACCGCACACAGGTTGTGGCATTATAAAGGCGGTTTTACGTGTGGATTTCTCGACCCTACTGAGAGGGCAAAGTGAGGTCGACTGCAGCCGACGAAGGACTTTTTCCGTTGTGATTGCGAGGGGAATGTAGCTGGCTTGCGAGGTCTTAGGGAAGATGTTTGGTGGCTAGGATGTGGTCGTGCAGTGTCGGGCACTGCTGGGTGGCAGCATTAACCTCGGATAGGAATACTTACGAGGTGGGATGCGAGGACACGGCGTGCCCGTCACCAGACGCCTCACCCGTGAGCGCCGCCTGCGACTCGCCCATGCGCGTCGCCTCGTCGCTGCCCATCACCTTGAGCTCGTCAGGCCTGCTGGGACACGAGCTTGGGTTAGAGGCCGGCCTCAGAACAGCCGCCGGCTACGCTAGCTGCGAGCGCCTTGCCTTCGCGCTATACTTACGTGTCTGCGTTCGCCTTGGAGATGACGGAGACGGGCAGGCTGTCGTTCTCCACGACCACGGCCATGGACATGTTGTCGGTACATGGTGCCGCGTTGTTCCTTACCACCATAATGGCCGCCTGAGGACAAGAAGAAAACACCGTGCTTGAAGTGTGGTTTCAAATGGCTCTCAGCACTATGGGACTTAACATCTGAGGTCATCAGTCCCATAGAACTTAGAACTACTTAAACCTAACTAACCTAAGGACATCACACACACCCATGCCCGAGGCAGGATTCGAACCTGCGAGCGTAGCAGTCGCGCGGTTCCAGACTGAAGCGCCTAGAACCGCTTGGCCACTGCGGCCGGCGCTTGAAGTGTCGAATTACTTTCGAGTCAGGGTGTCAGGTACACACAATCGAGTCACATTATAGCGACTAATTTCAGGAAGGAGTTCAACGCCCTACCACATCGTCGGTTGCTAACAAAGATACGATGTAGTATGTAGTACATTCGGAAATATGTAATTGATTCGATGATTTATTGACTAAGAGAAACCAAAACGTTATGCTGGACAGCGGGTTTCCGCTGATCACTGTTGGACGTCATGACCACGTCACACCGCATAAGCATTTCCGGGTAATACCAAGAAGCAAATACCAGTATCATGAAATGCGAATAGGTGGCTCGGATTTGCTCGAAGGATTCTGAGAAAATAGAATGCATCTGACCGGGTGACGTGGCGTAGTGGTTAGCACTCTGGACTCGCATTCGGGAGGAGGACGGATCAAAGCCACATTCGGCCATCCCGATTTAGGTTTTCCGTGATTTCCCTAAATCGCTTCACGCAAATTCCGGGACGGTTCCTTTGACAGGGCACGGCCAACTTCCTTCTTCATCCTTTCCTAATCGTATGGGACCGATGACCTCGCTGTTTGGTGCCTTCCCCCAAATCAACCAACCAATCAATCAATTCATCTGTAAAGGAAATTGCCTACAAGAAACTAGAGCGAACAATTACGGAGTTACGGGGAAATTTTCAAGCGTTTGGAGTAGACATGATAACAGGCATCGTATCTGGAGACGCTCTGGAAGGATTGTAACAGTTCAGTGTAACATACATGAAAGTACCGCTCAACAGGGTGATTCAAAAAGAATACCACAACTTTAGGAATTTAAATCTCTGCAACGACAAAAGGCAGAGCTAAGCACTATCTGTCGGCGAATTAAGGGAGCTATAAAGTTTCATTTAGTTGTACATTTGTTCGTTTGAGGCGCTGTTGACTAGGCGTCAGCGTCAGTTGATGCTAAGATGGCGACCGCTCAACAGAAAGCTTTTTGTGTTATTGAGTACGGCAGAAGTGAATCGACGACAGTTGTTCAGCGTGCATTTCGAACGAAGTATGGTGTTAAACCTCCTGATAGGTGGTGTATTAAACGTTGGTATAAACAGTTTACAGAGAATGGGTGTTTGTGCAAAGGGAAAAGTTCTGGACGGCCTCCAAGAAGCCCTGATCTTACCCCCTGTGATTTTTTCTTATGGGGGTGTGTTAAGGATATGGTGTTTCGGCCACCTCTCCCAGCCACCATTGATGATTTGAAACGAGAAATAACAGCAGCTATCCAAACTGTTACGCCTGATATGCTACAGAGAGTGTGGAACGAGTTGGAGTATCGGGTTGATATTGCTCGAGTGTCTGGAGGGGGCCATATTGAACATCTCTGAACTTGTTTTTGAGTGAAAAAAACCTTTTTAAATACTCTTTGTAATGATGTATAGCAGAAGGTTATATCATGTTTCTTTCATTAAATACACATTTTTAAGGTTGTGGTATTCTTTTTGAATCACCCTGTATAACAGAAATGCTCGGGGAACTTAAATAAACCTTGGAAAGAAGACGATCTATTTTTTTTTTTAATTTTGAATGATGCTGCTGCCATCTGACTGTAATAATTTTTGTTGTATTCTTATACGATCCAGATTTTGCTCTTTGGCCATTTTCAAGTACAAAATGTTATTGATATGTCGGCGCATACCTGTTCACTGGATGGCAGTTTCATATAACGGCTGTGCTACAGGGTCCATAAATGAAAATCTGCAGTATATTTAGGCGCTTTGAGATATTTTCACTTTTAGTAATGACATATCTGGCTTATATGACCAGATATGCTTTCTTGACAAGGACTAGTGTTTCATACTAATCTGATGTCTTTTGACATGTAAACAAGTTTTTGTACTTAACCGGGATCGTATAGCAATAAAATAAAATTTATTACAGTCAAATGGCGGCAGCATAATTAAAAAAAAACAATTACCATGACTGTGGCTCCAGCCAAGACAAAAATTATCAAAGACGATCTAGTTCTCAAGAAATCCTTTTGGGTAAACTTAGAGAACTTGTATTCGGAGAAGACTGTGCTACTATTATCTTACGACCGTCGTACATCTAGCGCCGGAATAATGAGAATAAGAGAGATGGGGCACCTATAGAAGCATATAAATCCAGTGACAGACGCTGCGAGAGGGGCATTCTGCATCACGGTGCGATTTACTGTCAAAATTTCCTAGAAAAGTCAACCAATATATTTTTTTTCCTACGTATATCTCGAGAAAAGATCATCAGAGTAAAATTAGAGAGATTCAAGCTCACACGAAGACCTACCAACAGTCGCTCTTCACGCGAAGTATTCGCAATGGAACAGGAAAGAGAGAACTGCCAGTGGTACACAAAATACCCGCCGCTAGACATCGTAAGATATTTGCGGAGTATAGTTGTAGGTGTTCATGCAGATGCAATCCACCGTGGCATGCGTAAGGATGCATCTTGGCGTCCACTTGTAATGATTTAGGGAAACTGCCGGAAGCTTAATTCAGAATGGAGTATTTTAACCCTTCTCCCGACTGGAGGTCGAGTGTGTGCATAACTGCGCTGCCTGTCCGTAGACTGAAACGTAAGTACATTTTGTTCGCTCACCATCAGAAATGATGTGGTGGATTAGCCAAGCTATCTCCTTGGTGAGTAAGAAGACTTTTAAAATTTGTGTGCATTGAGTAGAAATAACCTGGTACCCATTACTATAGAACTAACCTATTAATTGTGTCTTACAAGTCGAAAAGACAACAAGCTTGCACTTTTTGTAGGAAAACGTAACTGGAATAATCTATAATGCTGAACTAAACCGATAAGTACAGCGATCCCTTGGATGGTTGCAACAACGCTGTTTTAAGACTATCCTAAAAACGTTTTGTGAACCCTGCTAAATGCTGAGTATCTTATCAGCTTGGGGTACGATGACTATTGTACATAAGATATTTTTATAATTTTAGCATGACTTTTACCGGATGAGGAAGTAAGCTTTTTGACTAGGATTCTGTTGGTTTCGAGAGTGCGGACTTCTCAGCTGACCTGTGATAAAGGGGAGCACTAGGCGGCTGTTGAGATAGCGCGTAATTGGATCACTAGAAGCTAGCTTGAATGGCCTGATATCAGCGACCTGTTTAGCTGATGTGGCATCGTGACTAACGCCTTGAGGAGCTTTTCTTTGTTTGATGTGTAGTAACACAATTATCTACTACGCGTTTAGACACATTGTATGAAAGAGATAAAAAGGGTAAAGCTTTTCCGAGAGCGCAAAGATACAATGGTAGACTTCAGACCTCCATAGACTAGGGAAGACGAGTGCAGTGTAACCGTTTCTGGTAAAGGAGACACGCAAAAGAACAGTTAGTAAAAAAATAAAAAAAATAAAAATAAAAAAATAAAAAGCCTGCCATTTATCAATGATATGGTACTTTCCTGCAATGCGCATTGCAAAATAATAAACAAAAAGACACTAAATGGGCACTTAAATAAGTCATTTAGACTTTTCTATCTCCTTTTTGAACTTAGCTGAGGATAGGGGGTTAGGAAGATTTCAAATTTTTATTGAAATTGAAAGCATTCCAGGGTTTAATTTACTTAACCACCCTACGCTCGCGCCCAGATTCATGAAAATGCCGCTGAAATGTTTCTTGTGTGCACACTGGCTTCTGGCGATTACGGTGCATTTGCGAGCCAGCTTGCATTGAAAGATTTAGCTAACTTCAGCATGACTTACCCGTATCTTGGTCTTCAGAGTTAAGTGAAGAGCGCAAACAGTAAAGTATCCTGACGCCAGACAAGTAACAGCTTTCCACGTTATGCGACTTCGGGATCATACGTATGAGCTTACGTATACGTAGCTTTAGACTTCTGTTTGCACTGACATTAACTTCCGTTTGAAGACGGATTGTAACACCTCTCTGATAAGAAGTGTCGCACGTGCGACTTGCAAATCTCTGCCCCCCACACAGTCTCCCATCACACCATAAAGCTCGTTCACGTGTCACTGCACAAGGCGCAGAGTTACGCGGTGCAATAAACGAAGTTTATTACATTAATAGAAGCCATATCGGGGCATTCCCAGTTCTTAGCAACTACCAAAAATTATATCGTCTACAAAGCGAAATTGAGTTGTCTGGAAGTTAGAGAAATGCATTATACGCATCACCTCGACGCAAAGGACGAAAAACAAGACCACTGATGACCAAACTCGTAGAGGTGTATTGCGTAACGTTGTATGGGTTACAGTGCTGAAAGACTTCATGAAGCAGATGCAAGGAGCTTTATTCCTATTAACGTTTCTTGGAAAAAAGCACTGACAACCAAAAATATGGTGTTTGGGGAAAAAATGAAGTACTCCAACGACAGCTAAATATTAACTCTTGACAGAGATAAATAACGACCAATAATAAAGAAAACACCTGACTCATCTTACTGTTGCAGCACTGCGACACAAGACTCCGTCTAACTGAAGGTCAGAGTGGGACAGTCTTTTGAAAGCTATTCTTCAGCATTCTGATTGTTCAGTGGTTGAGACACTGAACTTATATCTCGATTATAGACGGACTAAGATTCTCAGCTGAGCATCCTCATTTTCTTGCAACAGCCAGGGATAATACCTTTCCCTTGTCACCGATCATGTATTTCTCTCTGTCAGCCAGACAAAATACTCACCAACGAATAAGACGATCAGTGACGTACGTTTGGGCACTAGGCTTTTGCAGTGTATTGTGTCACAGTGATGTGCTAGAGCTGCGATTGTGGGCGTGGGATGTTTCCCCAAAAAACAAGGCATTTGGTAGCGTACATCACAATGCATTGCGAAGGAAATGCAAGCAGCAGGCAGTGAATGTAGGTTGAACTCTACATAAATAGCAATGAGTTTCTTTGGATGTTTTAAGCAAAAGGAAACCTAAAATCAAGAAAAGACGTGTCCTTCGTAACGGAAGTGCGGTAAAGATACGGCTGCCATGAAAGATATGAAAGATATATCACGGTTCGAGTGCGGAGACGTGGACCACATACCACGAAATCTTACCGGGGGAGGGGGGGGGGGGGGCAAATTTTAGAAAGACCCTCTTGTAAATAATGGACGTCCCCGAAGATTGTAGCATAGGCAAGTTTCAGAGGTGAAAGTGTGGACCAAAACAAGAAGAGAATGTCTAGTAAACACCGACTCTAAAATGTTCACCTTAAGAGCTACGAGCTCTTGTGCACCTACGATACTGGAAAACATCTCTTATACTGCAAGTTCATTGGTTTCCATATTTTTGGAGGAGGTAGTGTGGTCCATACCAAGTAAAAAAGTCCAGTAAATATGGACTCCAATATGGACGTTAAGAGCTATGGGCACTTGGTCAGTACTTAGAAGAGATGTGTTTCACGGTAACGAAGGTAAACAGGTGCTCACAGCTCGTAACACGTTGGCTGTCAAGAGACCGCTTGTGGCACGGCAGAGGCGTCTGCAGTGGCCAGCAACGGACACAAGACAATGAACGTGTTGAGATATGAATTTTAGAGCCCGTATTTACTGGACGTTTTTCTTGTTTTAGTCCATAATACATCCTCCAAAAATATGGAAATTAAAGAAGTTGCAGTAGAAGAGATGTTTCACAATATCGAAGATGAACACGTGTTCATAGCTCCCTAAGGTAGGCGTTTTGGAGCCTATGTTGACTAGACCTTTTTTCTTGTTTTGGTCCGTGCTGTAACCTCTGAAAGTGGCCTACCCTACAGTCTTAGCAACAACAGTACTGGTGTAGGTATTCCACTTTAACAGGTATCAGACCGATTCTCGCTTATAACTTTCGACTCGGTCGTTTCCTGACCAGGATCCCTCACCTCAAAATGATACATTTACTCTTCTCCATCATCCCTGAAAGTTTGTAACGTCATCAGGGAATCACCCTGTATGTGCCCACACGTATAGAGGCTTAACCAGCTCGAAGTATATAGCTAAGAATAACCTTCCAGCAATCAAAACACGTCTTGCTTTTTAAAAGTGTGCATAATTTGTAATTTAAAGACAGTGGTTGATGATACCGTTTCCGACATCTATTTATAATGAATGAGATAAGATATGGTGAAAATATAATCATGAAGAAAACGACATCTTTCCTTTGTCGGGGTACTGTCGTAACCATGACGTTATATCACACAGTTAAAACCGACGTGTGCATGGTTTCAAGAGTAGGAATCTGCACTTGACAAAGCCGCTTGCGCTTATCAGGGTTTTAAGCAAGGCGTCGGATCTATGCCCCGCGTTACCTTGGCCTCAGGGAGGGAGGTTAAGGACAAGGATTTTCAGGTTTGGCGGAGGTTTATAGCGCTTTCGAGCTCCTTAGAGGACCGAATTGCCAACAGCACGGATACTTCACACTTTCTGTACGGTGACGAAATAGACGATTTTTACAGCCTGTCTTTGTCGTTGTTGCTCTAATCTCAGCCTGCAGCGTACTTGACGTAATACCTTTTCAAAATTGGCGAAGTTCAGCAGTCTAGTATTGAAATTGTTGACTGTCGTTAATCTGTGCCAGGGAAAGTTCCGATAGGACGCCTGCCGCCTGCACAGAAAGACATCCGCAACGCGATGTCCATGCCCGACATAGACTCACTGTCAGGTACCATTGTGCTGCAACGTATCCAGCATATCAGATACAATTCTTACCAGTACTCGTTACCAACTTGTCCATCGAAAACGCTAAGGTGAGCAAATATTGCTTAACTGCCTGGCTTCAGGCCCAGATTACCCAGTCTTCCTAAGGCGTCACTTGACGGCCTGAGGTATATGTGATCAGCAATGTATTTCTTCTCCTGGCCTTCAGTGTCGCTCCTGCAACCAAAAAACTTCTCCTTTACGTAACCGCTCCTTCCTCCCCATAAAGCCGAGTGAATTTCGAAAGACCGACACGGCATCGGGGATGTAACTCGGTTCCTCTACTGACCTTCACCTGCGGAGTGCGACGAACTATTAGGAGCATCTTCACCATCATCGTCATCCATTTGATTCTATTGCTGGATAAAAGCCTCTTATACACTTTTCTTTACGCTGGAGCATTCATCAATATGTAGCCATGTTGTTGCAGCATATTTTCTGTTGTCATTTACCCTTAATATGATAGGTTATCCTTCAGATCGTTCATTATGTCTTGCATCGAGTAAAACATTTCCTGTCCATTTACGATTCTCCTTCTTTCCTGTCCTATTGGCGGCAGGTACATGGGAAGAACAACCATTGATAAAACTCTAAATGAGCTCTAATTTGCTTGAATTTATTTATCTTGGCCATTTCGCGAGATGCCCCTGGGATGTGGCCTTAGTAGCCTTGGAACGGACGCTTTCGCAATTTTAACAGCAAACCTTTGTGTGATGCGCTACGCCGCTGTCGTAGCGTGTTTCACTGTGTTATAAGTACAAAATTAAATAACAATAATGCAGGAGGAGTAGTTTTAATAATGAATAAGAAAATATAAACATGGATAAGTTACTACGAAGAGCATAGTGAACGCATTATTGTAGCCAATACAGACACGAAGCCCACGCCTACCACAATAGTAAAAGTTTATATGCCAACTAACTCCGCAGATGATGAAGATATTGAAGAAATGTATGACGCGATAAAAGAAATTATTCAGGTAGTTAAGGTAGACGAAAATTTAACAGTCAAGGGGGCCGGAATTCTGTAGTAGGAAGAGGAAGAGAAGCAAAAATCGTAGGTGAATATAGACTGGCGATAAGGAATGAAAGAGGAAGCTGCCTGGTAGATTTTTGCACAGAGCGTAACTTAATCATAGCTAACATTTGGTTTAAGAATCATGAAAGAAGGTTGTATACGTGGAAGAGGCCTGGAGACACCGGAAGGTTTCAGATACATTGTATAATGGTAAGACAGAGATTTAGGAACCAGGTTTAAAATTGTAAAACATTTCCAGGAGTAGATGTGGACTCTGACTACAATTTATTGATTATGAACTGCAGGTTAAAACTGAAGAAACTGCAAAAAGGTAGGAATTTAAGGAGATGGGACCGGTATAGAACGAAAGAACCAGAGGTTGTACAGAGTTTCAGAGAGAGCATTAGGGAACGAATGATAAGAACAGGGGAAAGAAATACAGTGGAAGAAGAATGCGTAGCTTTGAGAGATGAAATACTGAAGGCAACAGTGGTTCAAGTAGGTAAACAGACGAGGACTACTAGAAATCTTTGGGCAACAGAAGAAATACTGAATTTGACTGATGAAAGGAGAAGAAATAAAAATGCAGTAAATGAAGCAGGCGAATAGGAATACAAACGTCTCAAAAATAAGATTAACAGGAAGTGCAAAATGGCTAATTTGGGATGGCTAGAGGACAAATGTAAGGATGTAGAAGCATACATTACTAGGATAAGATCGATACTGCCCACAGGAAAATTAAAGAGACTTTCGGAGAAGAGAGAACCATCTATATGAATACTAAGAGCTCAGGTGAGAAACCAGTCCTAAGCAAAGAAGGGAAAGCAGAAAGGTGGAGGGCTTATATAGAGGCTCTATACAAGGGAGACGCACTTGAGGTCAATATTATGGAAATGGAAGAGGACGTAGAGGAAGATGAGAAGGGAGTATGATAGTACGGGAAGAATTTGACAAAGTACTGAAAGACTTAAGTCTCAACAGGGGCCCGGGAGTAGACAACATTCCGTTAGAGCTACTGATAGTCTTGTGAGGGCCAGCCATGGCAAGACTCTTCCATCTGGTGAGTAAGATATTTGAGACAGGCGAAATACCCTCGGACTTCAAGAAGAATATAATGATTCCAATCCCAAAGAAAGCAGAAGTGGACAGGTGTGAAAATTATCGAACTATGTTTAATAAGTCATGGTTGCAAAATATTAATACGAATTCTTCACAAACGAATGGAAAAACTGGTAGAAGCCGACCTTGAGGAAGATCATTTTGGATTCCGGAGAAATGTAGGAACACGCGAGGCAATTCTCCTACGGCTTCTCGTAGAGAGTAGGTTAAGGAAAGGCAAACCTACGTTTATAGCATTTGTAGACTTAGAGAAAGCTTTTGACAATGTTGACTGGATACTGTCTTTCCAATTCTGAAGGTGCCAGGGGTAAAATACAGAAAGCGAACGGCTATTTACCAATTGCACAGAAACCAAATGGCAGTTACGAGTCGAGCGACACGAAAGGGAAGCAGTGGTTGAGAAGGGAGTGAGACAGGGCTATAGTCTATCCTCAATGTTGTTCAATCTGTATACTGAGCAAGCAGTAAAGCAAACAAAAGAAAAATTTGGAGTAGGCACTAAAATCCACGGAGAAAAAAAAAAAAAAAAAGAGCTGTGAGCTTTGCCGACGACATTGTAATTCTGTCAGAGACAGCAAAGGACCTGGAAGAGCAGCTTAACGGAAAGGACATCAACATAAGGAAAATTAGGATAATGGAATGTACTCGAATTAAATCAGGTGATGATGAGGGAACTGTATTAGGAAACGAGACACTTAAAGTATCAGATGAGTTTTGCAATTTGGGAAGCAAAATAGCTGAATGGTTCAAAAGGCTCTGAGCACTATGGGACTTAACATCTGAGGTCATCAGTCACATAGACTTAGAACTACTTAAACCTAACTAACCTAAGGACATCACACACATCCATGCCAGAGGCAGGATTCGAACCTGCGACAGTAGCAGCAGCGTATTTCCGGACTGAAGTGCCTAGAACCGCTCGGCCACAATGGCTGGCAAAATAACTATGGTCGAAGTAGAGATGATATAAAATGTAGACTGGCTTTGGCAAGGAGAACGTTTCTGAAGAAGAGAAATTTGTTAATAATTAATATAGATTTAAGTGTTAGGAAGTCTTTTCTGAAAGTATTTGTATGGAGTGTAGCCGTGTATGGAAGTGAAACATGGACGATAAATAGTTTAGACAAGAAAAGAATAGAAGCTTTCGAAATGTGGTGCTACAGAAGAATGTTGAAGATTAGATGGGCAGATCACGTAACTAATGAGGAGGTATTGAATAAAATTGTGGAGAAGAGGAATTTGCGGCACAACGTGACTAGAAGAAGGGATCGGTTGGTAGGACACGTTCTGAGCCATCAAGGGACCACCGATTTAGTATTGGTAGGAAGCGTGGAGGGTAAAAATAGTAGAGGGAGACCAAGAGATGAATACAGAAAGAATATTCAGAAGGATGTAGGTTGCAGTGGTTACTCGGAGATGAAGAGGCTTGCACAGAATAGAGTAGTATGGGGAGCTGCATCAAACCAGCCACTGGACTGAAGACCGTAGCAAAAACAACAACAACAACAATGATTCACGTAGAATTCTTATTTTTTTGTGTCTCAGTTCAACAAGAAGGGCTGTTCTCGAACTGGTTTCAGCGAGTACTCAAGCCTCAGGGAGTTGGATTGCAGATTTTAGACTCCATATTCACTTAATCGGATGCCTGGCTGGTACCGAGCTTTCCCTTCAGGTCTTCTATTTGCAATTGCACGTAGTATAATTCACGTTTGCTGATATTTGTCTGTTTCTGAAGGTAACATCTACGCCCATAAAATGCGAGTTACAGGACATTGGACTTAAACTTACGTAAATTAGCTTTATTTTTCTCGTGCGTTTCTGTGTGCACTATACTGCCCCACTCAGTAATTTTAATCTTCACGTGGACAGAGAAGCAGACAGATGATCATTTGCTTTAGGGTCCACTCACGGTCAATAGCTTTCCTTGGGGGATTGTTTAGTGCCGAAAGTTGTTCATTTACCGCCTATTATTTAAATAATGACGAAGAGATATTGGCTAAAGAAATCAGTCATCCACATCAAGGAACATTTGGATGCTCCTCGTCAGTGTCATACGCTTATCGTTCATCTAAGCTAAATCGTCATACCTCCAATTGGACCGCTGCAACGTTTTGCAAGATATCGTATCTTTGGAAACGATGTGTTTAAAGCTTCATTGTGCCTGTGTACCGTGGCCTCCTTAGCAGTCGAGATAATTGATATTGTAAAGAAACAAGACCTATACACCAGTCAAAAACCAGATATTTTGAATAGGTATTTCCTTGGTATCTCTGATTCTTTTGAGGCGAAAGTAATGCTAGTTCATTTGACAGAACCAACGCAAGTGGCAAAAGAAAGGTTGATATTCTCACATGTTTTTATACAACACTAATAATGGCTCTAGGAGCTTCCTGCATCACTACATTGTTGATTCGAACAATAACTCCATTAAAGCACTGTCTTTATACTTTTCTTTGTGTATGAATTTGTGAAAACTTTGTCACTGCTTCGCAGTTCGCAACGAAACTTTGTCTCGAAACCTGGCATAAAATCCAAAGAAATTCTGGTTGTATGTGAAGTTATGTTAGCGGCAAGAAACAATCGATGCCTTCTCTGCGCGATAGCAATGGAGATACTATCGAAGACAGTGCTGCCACAGCAGAGTTACTAAACACAGCCTTCCGAAATGCCTTCACAAAGGAAGACGAAGTAACTATTCCAGAATTCGAATCAAGAACAACTGACAATGTGAGTAACGTAGAAGTAAATGTCCTCGGAGTAGTGAAGCAACTTAAATCACTTGAGCTGTTAAAATTCTTACACTTGTGATTTAATTCTCATGTTTGCATTTAGAACTGAGGCGCTGCATATCTGTATTACTGAATTCTTTTTCTAGTTTCCTGTTAACGAATTGTTCTTTTTCAAAAAAAAAAAAAATGGTTCAAATGGCTCTGAGCACTATGGGACTCAACTGCTGAGGTCATTAGTCCCCTAGAACTTAGAACTAGTTAAACCTAACTATCCTAAGGACATCACACACATCCATGCTCGAGGCAGGATTCGAACCTGCGACCGTAGCGGTCTCGCGGTTCCAGACTGCAGCGCCAGAACCGCGCGGCCACTTCGGCCGGCGTTCTTTTTCATTTAATTATAAAATGTATTTGTTAATTGTACAGTAAAGCTTCCTTGTTGTGTATCAATAGAAAAAGTAGTCATTTGGAGATTGCAAAACTGCCCGAAACCAGTAAACTGCGCAATGATTGTTTTGTGGAACATTGACAGAAGGCACTTCTTTTTTTTTTTACATCCTGAGAGTTCGTAAAAATGAACAAAATTGTAAGGAAAGTACTTTGCATTAAATTTGTATCAATAAAATACGTGGGAGATATGGTATTTAATTCGTGGTTGTGTTTTAACCTGACTCTTCGCACCTCCCGTTGCGTCGCAGAGGGTAGAGCCATGTGAGAGAATTTTGAAATACAGTATAACTTAATTAGAGTGTGTGCGCCTCGAATTAGACTCTGCAGGAAGCACAAACAACGACTCACTGATGACTCATCGTTTTACCGCAGTATTAATGAACAGCTATCCGCACTCCCCCTAAGCTTCCAAGTTTGCGCTCTAAATTGTTGTGCTCAGTAACAGACGAAGCTGTCTCCCGGCGTCTAAAAGTTGAAGAGTAGATGAGGAAGTACCGCAAATTCATTTAGAGTCTGTCTCACGGTGTGCCTACTTTTTGCGCCGTCCAACGACATGAAAAAGGTGCCTCATAGCTAGACAAACGCATGTGTAGTTAATTCCATATTTGTAGTAATACGAACAAAGTCAGGAACAGCTATGTAGCTGATAGTGGTAATGACCAACTAGAAGTCAAATATTTAATTTGGTCCTCTAACACCTGTGCTTCATTTTTCCGAAGGAATGTTACATCTTTTCTCGTATGATCTCCACCCATGAGCTGTAATCAAGCAATGTGACAATGACAACACAGACATGGTTAAAAGCTTGCTTATGGACCCTGGCTGCAGCTTATTCTCAGAAGCCACTTCTCATTTAAGTGCAGTTAGTTGGTCTAAGGATTTGGGGCCCCTCAGGGTGCCTGTACAGTGTTGAAATGCGTACTATCTACATCTACATCTATACTCCGCGAGCCACCTTACGGTGTGTGGCGGAGGGTACTTATTGTACCACTATCTGATCCCCCCTTCCCTGTTCCATTCACGAATTGTGCGTGGGAAGAACGACTGCTTGTAAGTCTCCGTATTTGCTCTAATTTCTCGGATCTTTTCGTTGTGATCATTACGCGAGATATATGTGGGCGGTAGTAATATGTTGCCCATCTCTTCCCGGAATGTGCTCTCTCGTAATTTCGATAATAAACCTCTCCGTATTGCGTAACGCCTTTCTTGAAGTGTCCGCCACTGGAGCTTGTTCAGCATCTCCGTAACGCTCTCGCGCTGACTAAATGTCCCCATGACGAATCGCGCTGCTTTTCGCTGGATCATGTCTATCTCTTCTATTAATCCAACCTGGTAAGGGTCCCATACTGATGAGCAATACTCAAGAATCGGACGAACAAGCGTTTTGTAAGCTACTTCTTTCGTCGATGAGTCACATTTTCTTAGAATTCTTCCTATGAATCTCAACCTGGCGCCTGCTTTTCCCACTATTTGTTTTATGTGATCATTCCACTTCAGATCGCTCCGGATAGTAACTCCTAAGTATTTTACGGTCGTTACCGCTTCCAATGATTTACCACCTATGGCATAATCGTACTGGAATGGATTTCTGCCCCTATGTATGCGCATTATATTACATTTATCTACGTTTAGGGAAAGCTGCCAGCTGTCGCACCATGCATTAATCCTCTGCAGGTCTTCTTGGAGTACGTACGAGTCTTCTGATGTTGCTACTTTCTTGTAGACAACCGTGTCATCTGCAAATAGCCTCACGGAGCTACCGATGTTGTCAACTAAGTCATTTATGTATATTGTAAACAATAAAGGTCCTATCACGCTTCCTTGCGGTACTCCCGAAATTACCTCTACATCTGCAGATTTTGAACCGTTAAGAATGACATGAAGAACAGTATCTTCCAGCAGGGTAGAGATCTTATACTTTGGCTCGTACTGAAGGGCGTAGGGCAAAGATGAGACTTTCTCCTCTATTGTTGTACATCTTAGAAGCAGTAAAAGTAATAAAAGAATGTTTCAAAAGAGGGATTAAAATCCAGGTCGGAAGGACATCAGTAAAAGTATTTGCTGGTGATTCAGCTGTGAAAATAAGAAAGATTTACAACATCTGTTGAATGAGCTGTCTAGTGTGTGCAAAATAAGGACTGAGAGCTAACCAAAGAACGCCGAAAGCATTGAGGAGGAACAACATAAACGAGATTAGCGACAACTGAACATCAAAATTGCCAGGAAGTTTCATATCAGCGCACACTCCGCTGCAGAGTGAAAATCTCATTCTGGAAACATCCCCCAGGCTGTGGCTAAGCCATGTCTCCGCAGTATCCTTTCTTTCAGGAGTGCTAGTTCTGCAAGGTTCGCAGGAGAGCTTCTGTAAAGTTTGGAAGGTAGGAGACAAGGTACTGGCAGAAGTAAAGCTGTGAGTACCGGGCGTGAGTCGTGCTTCGGTAGCTCAGTTGGTAGAGCACTTGCCCGCGAAAGGCAAAGGTCCCGAGTTCGAGTCTCGGTCGGGCACACAGTTTTAATCTGCCAGGAAGTTTCATATCAGCGCACACTCCGCTGCAGAGTGAAAATCTCATTCTGGATCAAAATTGCGGTCTACTAGCATTCGAAGTGAGGAAATTCTTCTACTTTGGAAACAAAATAACACATGACGAACGAAGGAAGAGGACATAAAAAAACCAACCAGCAAGGCAAAGAGGACATTGCTGACCAAAAGAAGCCTGCTAATGTCAAACGTAAGCTTTAATTTGATGAAGAAATTTCTGAGAATGTCCTTCTGGAGCATAGCACCGAATGGACGTGAATCACGAACTGTGGAAAAAGCCTGGAAATAAGAGAATCTAAATGTTTAAGATGTGATGCAACAGAAGAGCGCGGAAAATTAAGTGGATTAACAAGATAATAAATGAGGAGCTTGTCCGCAGAATTTGCGAGGTAAGACGTGTATGGAAAACGATAAGGAAAACGCAAAGACGGGATTATAAGACATGTGTTAAGACAACAAGAAAAACTACCATGGTTTTAGAAGAGAGAGCATAAATTATAGGGAAAGACAGAGATTCAGACATAGGGAACAAATAATTGAGTATTTAAGGTCAAAATACTAGTCTGAGATTAAGAGGGTGACACAAGACAAGTAATGATAGTGGGCCAAATTGAACTAGTCAGAATACTGACGACTCACAAAGAGAAAAATACAGAATTTAATAATTTTCGTGCTTCAGAGAAAAGGGAACTATCGGCCATAGCCTTATTTGAAACAAACGAGATGAATATATTGCTACCAGTTCCACATGCATTCGCCACTGAAGGTGTCTGCGGAGTATCTATCTGACTCTATATCTGATAAATTACTCATCACTGCCTTTTAAGGGTTTCACAAATATAATCTTGACAGGCAAATCTGGAGAACAAAAGCTCATTTAGAATATACGTAACTCTTTCGCGAAACAGACATATAATGAAGAAATAATGGTGACATCACTAAATCTGAATACAGCCTCACAAACAGGGGCTTTAGAAAAGTTGTTCTGCAATTATGTTCTATTAACTACATGCAAAAGTTCTTCATACATAAACTAGTAGAAAACCAAAACTCTTCACTGTTATGAAATCAGTGTGAAGAATTCGAAAAATCTTGTAATTTAGTACATTATCCTAAGTAAGCATTAGGATTTTGAAACAGCCTGGAACTCTGTAGATGAATGAGTTCTACTGTGACAATGCACTCTTCAAACTCGAGAAATCTGAACCGCACATTATTTTAAGCAAATGAAATTTGTCGTGACTTTGAGCCGGAAACACTGCGCCAGACGGGAACTCGAAAACAGAAGCTTGCTTTGGGTTAAATTGTAAGTACCGCTGTATCGTCAACAGCCGTGTGGGACGCGTTACAATATAGAGATGGACGGAAAAAAAGTATTTTTTTCGTAAAGAATACAAATGGTAATTATTGAAACTATTATGTGACTTTGGGCTTATTAGGTGTGCAGTTAAATTGTCAACATTATAATCGTTTGCCCTATCTGGGACACTATTAAGCATGACAGTAGTAGCTTCTAAATATTAGGCATGCGAATAAACAGTAATGATTTATAAAAATAATAGTATTCAGTATATTAAAAAGGAGAAGATTGTTTGCTAAGAGTAGTGCTTGTGATCTCGGCTGGTAGCTTACCTTTCGCGTTTGTACTGTGTTTGATGAGATGCAAGTCTGCGCAAGTAGTTCAGTTGTGCGTGTCAGCTGCGGGTGACGGCACGGGAATGACCACAAGTCCGTACAGCCAGGCATAAGTCAAGCGACGGGAGAGAGGGGGGGCGGAGAGGGGGATGTGAGAGGGCGGGGCTGTGATAATGCGCATGCCCGTGGCCAGACGTAAAAAGCTGACAGCCCTGCAGCCCTGCCATACGGTCCGTGACCGTCGCGGGGTGGGTTTAGCATTGTGGGGTCGGCGCCTTCCGAATGGAATAGTACTGGCCCGCGCTGGCGCTGCATTTCCGCTGATAAGACACA
This sequence comes from Schistocerca piceifrons, assembly GCF_021461385.2. Taxonomy (NCBI): domain Eukaryota; kingdom Metazoa; phylum Arthropoda; class Insecta; order Orthoptera; family Acrididae; genus Schistocerca; species Schistocerca piceifrons. Next base: position 90,220,860 of record NC_060141.1, read on the forward strand.
GTGCTCGCGGAGGAAGATGGGTGCCCCTTGTGGTCCCGCTTCCTGTTCTGCGAAAGGGCGCACATCTCAGAGCTCGGTGTACACTCACGATGTTTACCGTTTCCGGCTGCTCGGTTTCGTTTCGTGTGCCTTAGTAGTGAGTATGACAAATGACTGTTCCTGGTGGAACCCTGTCAAAAACTAAGTTGCTGGCTTTCTGATGTATTTGGTCCTGAAATTCTTGTTCAGAAATTATCTCGATTTCTATTGTCATTTGTTGAGGTACTGATATTACTTTGTAATGAACATTCTGTCAGTGACACAATATCCAATCTCAATGCACTCTTACAGTGTACGAAAGTGTATTTGAGTGTGAACATAGGGGCTGCTTCATTCTGTGTGCATTTTGTTTCTATAACACAAAAACAGGGAATGTTTCTGCTTACAAATGTAGGGCTTTAGAGAAAATCGACTCTGATGGTGCTTTTGGAAATAAAAGGCCGACCATCGAATGATGTTAATTTATTCCACAAACATCCGTTGCACAAAAGACAATGACATAATCCCCATTTAATTACCTCTGATAATTTAGAAACGAGTCTCACCTCGAAATAAGTACTCTCTTGCCTAAGCTATACTTTAAATCCCGCGTTACACGACGAGGTAATGAGTGACCGATCGTGTAGTATGTAAGCTGTATTTAGTTTGCATACCTGGTCTATAAACTAGCGAAGAGGCTCGTCCTATTTTAGAAGTGTCTTTTCGTGTACTAGTCGGTGCTTGTTATGACTGTTGTGCAATGTATTTAATTATTATTACGTGCTATATTTGGTTCCCATAGAATGAAAAATAATATACAGAAAGACTATAAGAAATGTAACGAATCTTGATTAGGCGTATGTCCATAGGCGGTTGCAACCCTGATTACATTTTGATGAAAACTGCTTGGGTATAATGGCCATAGAGACTTGGGTTTTCCTATCGAATAGGAGCATTTTATGACTGAGAAGCAGGTCATAATCAGTAAAGATGGAACAAAAAGCAACATTCGTCAAAGTTTTCAACAACAAGAAGCGCTTGGACTAGACTGCGGATGCCACTTCGACTGTTCTGGTAGCAACATAGAGCGACATAAGGGATGGGAGGGATGAGGTCGAACACCCATTTTTCAGAGAACTGCAGTAGAATACCAGATATGGGCACTATCAGATGATAGGCGCTTTCCATTGCTTGTTTATTACACTACAAGTTTGTTGATGCCACCAGACAGTGCTAAATTGCACCATAGGTAGGCAGTATGTCCCATTCAGAACGATAGCATACCACCTTGCGCAATAACAGTAAGATCTGCGTTGTGTGCGTCTTTTAGTTTCCTTCCATTCACAGCCAACTGGCGTTTGATTCGTTGGTGCTATTCTGAGGAGTTGTCATAGACGCTCCTTATATTGAGGCCAGTAGTTTTCGATGATCAATTCGCGTTTTATTTGATTTCGAACTACGAGTGCACTTCAGAAGACGTCTCTGACTACACTATCAGGCATTCCTTGAGAGTCATCATACCGCCAGAACAGGTGGATTTATTGTGCTGGATGCCATTGCAAACGATTTACTGTCCCTCTAGTATCGATCCTTAAAACACGAAAGTACAGAGCTATTCCAAAGTAACTCAATGACGTTACGTGCTTCCTCAACTGGAGCAGCGCCATAATCCTTTTACTCAGTAGGTCATATGCGTTCATACAGCGTGATGAGTCAGACTTATCCATAGATAACTTTTCGAGCAAATATTAGTATCAAGAGGAAACTGGGGCATCGGGTGTCGTTTCTTTGGCGAGATATTTTCTCAGAAGCATATCACAAGTCTTTATGATTCCATTCTCGACTTTTACACTCTCACGGCGATACATCGTATGGTCCTCATCGTTAAATCGTAAGTCTCTGTGTCATAGACGGTTGTTTAAGTTCATTGCTATGTTAGGCTCTGTCTGTATTCTTTTCGACAGTTACATCATGTACTGAAGCACGCCAGTTGTTTTTCCCAACTGAATAGGGACGTTCTTTAACAAACAGAAGGTAAATAAAATATAACAAATTAAGTCATCAATTACTGGTCAGGACCGAGGAGAGATCAGATGTAAATAACAGTCAAATGTTGCCACAGAAGTACTGAAGTGAAATGAATGAATAATATGCCTTGGTGAGGAAGGCTACACTGGAAGAATGTATGATACTAGTACAAAGGAATGAAGAAGCACAGCGTGACTGAGAATGTCGCATTAAAAAATTCGGCATACGAATTCCTCCGTGTTCCCGATCCAATTCACAATACGTTTAGTTCCTGATGTTGAAAATACACAAAATACATTGCGCCACAGCTGTAGAGAAATGAACGACTCAAGAATATTCGTGGACTAGGAGCTGCTTCGGCAAAATATTACAGGGCAATTTTACTGGCAAGTTACCTGACAAAGCTGGTCATCTTGATGTCTATAAACAGTGATTCCTATGAATCATCTAACAAAAAAAGTACTTGGAAAAATTCAGGATAAATGAAGGAATATCACAGTTCCAGGGAGGACAGAGGAGAAATCAACGAGTTCACTGACATGAATCACAAAATTGTTGCGACTCCTGAGCGGGGAAAGAAATACTTCAAGAAATTATGTACCTTTTTATGAGACATTTAAATGATGATAGTCCAAATTTGTCCCTTAATCTTTTTTCCAAGGACCAATGTTCATCTGTAACAAACCTAAAAAAGATTTATAAGTTCAGTATTTCCAAGCTCGTCCGAAGGGGATTATGATATGTGGTGATCGCACTGAAATTAAACGTATGAAGTCAAAGTATTTTATTGATGATAAATCGAGCCTCATTTTGTGGAGTCTCTTGACAGTTTGTCAGGTACAAAAATAAATGCCTGTAATCCTTCTTGTCATTATATGATGTAACTATCGTTTCATTTACATCCGACGGAACTGATAGCTTTGTCCGCGAATTAGACTCGTACTGAACGTGGCTCCTTCTTCCAGATGAGACGAGTGTTACTGCAAACACCAAACAATGTTTGGCACTTTGTGATCAGATTATCAACAGGTAATATTTTTGTTCAGCGTTCTCATATGTGAAGGCGTCGGCGAAAGAAAGTACTATCTCTCAATTTAACAAGGATTAGCGCTGGGTACAAGGAATTCTAAATTTACCTCTGGAAATAACTGTCTACTATATAAATTGCTTTGCATTATTGTATTTATGATCTTGTATTTGAATTAAACAAATGTGTAACATTGCAATAACTCAAAACTACGCTTGCATGGATTAACACTTTCTTCTGCCGAAGCCTTCATATTACAGCTTGATTAAAGCAGTCAAAATCGGCGACAGTAGATTACCCAGTTTTACTTCGATCACATTTGCACACCAATGTCGGAGGGTCCTGCATTTCCAAAGCACTCCTGCCCTGAACGTATGTATGACAAACACGAGTACACGTCTAATTTTGTATTAAGGAGGAGGCAGTATGTAAAGCGTTAGTAACCTATAGCTATGAAAAGTGAGTGAGTGTAATACGAAGAAGTGTAAACAGTTGCATCACAACGCACAAGATTAGGTTAGCAGCTCACACTGTTCATCTCGGTTGTGCGATCCTCGCCATGTTACGTAACTGATTTTTTTTGTCCCACCTTTTTTTCCTTCTCCTACGTCAGGGCCACAGAATCCACTTATTACTCCACAAATAATGTAGCCTTTCTCTGTAGCAAATACTGGGCCTTTTGAAAGTGACACATAAGATCTCGCAGACATGAGTTTCATTACTACCACCGTCTCCGGTCCTTCCAAATCTCCGCAGCATTGTATCATTCCAAATATGATCGTTGGTCTACCAACTGAGATAAAATGGAATATTTCATAGACTGCAACGTAATAATTATGAGTTAACCAGCAAAGGTGTCGTTACACAACCGTACATTTAGAAGAAAAACACCTTGCTGGTAGCAGAGTCGTTCCATGCAACGTGATTTATGTTTCAAGTATTTGTGCTAAATCACTCCAATGAAATCCACAAATCCGTGATATATGCGAGGCAACTATGTGTGTACAGCATCAATTCAGGGACAAGGCATTTCACAAGCAGATCATGATAGCAGGTAAGTTGTAGTAAGTAACGGAGAGGGCACTTTTCAATATCGTATTAAGATTCTCAACTTTTTTAATGTAGTTGGCTGCGATATTATCTTAAAAAATAAGTTGAAATGTGCAGGTAGCTTTCATCTTCACTTTTATCACTTCGCCGTGAAAATTATGTTTCAGAATGTTGTTCACTGTCTACGAATCATGATAGTTGATTTTACGAAAAGTGAGGTACTCTTAACAGAAAGACGATGGAAATTAGTCAAAGTGTCGAATTTGCTTGCTTGTCTGATAATCTAACCATGGAAAGTTACAGATAAAATTTTGTGACTGAAGAAAGAGGAATGAGAATAGGCAGGTACCGACACAGAATAGGAAATGTGTAATAAATGAGAGACTTTCGTGGATAATATTGTGGCACGGAAAAAGGAGATAAGATATGGATAGCAAGTTCGTGTTGAAGTGTGGAGGGATGGAGTCCGGAAGGCTGGGCCAGAGGGGTCTTACTTTGTAGCTCGGAGGAGCTGACAGTGTGATACACATACAAGCTGGCATCGGGGTCATACTGCCTTCCTGTTTTATTACGAACAATATATTTGAATTCGCAGTGGTAGACCTCTAGCAAAGGAATAAGAAAACAAAGTAAAGTTGTCGTCAACCGAAAGGTTGACTCGAACACCACAGTTCTTTACTAGGCGTGTTCCCAATGGAGATGGTAACCCAGCGTGTTTCTCCGACCTTTGAGATGACTTTCTCAGTCAGTTATAAAGGGAGTTATACGAGTTTAACGTGCATTACGAAAAATCAAAACGTTGAAGTAAACGGGTCGATGCAGATAACATTAGTGAGCGTGGAACTGTGAGCCATCAAGAGACGTGTTCAGAGGGCTTTATTGTTAAGGCGACTACTGGCGATAAAGACTCGTAGACCTCTTTGTCATCACAGAATGTTTAGTTCTATGAAATTTTCCACTCAGATAGCTATGGTGCCAGACAGCAACTGAAATTTCAACTGCCCTCTACCAGGAAGTTCAGTCTGCCCTACTGCGTTAAACATATAGCGCCCAGAGGTCGCAGCAATTCGCGACGATTAGCGAGCTATTCTCACCGACAGAAGGCTCGCCGCCTGAGGCCAATGTCGTCCGTTATAGGAGCATTTCACAATCCTTATCATTCACTTTCACTACAGGCTATGGAGCCGTGCAAAAAATCTCAGTAGTGTCGAATCAGCGTTTGCAATAGAGATACTGGTACCATGTAATGCCAAGTGCGGTCTACAGTGATGCCAGCCGCTTTATAACACAGATAGGTTCTCAGTCGGAAATAACATTGTTATTACTTCGACGCCTTAAACTTGCAATTGTTAATAGGCTATATGGTAGACAGTTCGATTCTCGATTAAGTTTATTAATTCAGGTGGAAAAAGTTAGGTGAAGTGTAGCTAGGAACAGATACGGAAAAGTTATGTTGCCCATATTCACTGCTGAACAACAACCAGAAAGAAACTATTCAGGCAGGGAATGCTGCTTTAGGAGTACCCTAGTCCAATCAAAAGCTGGCAATTATCCATCGGTGACTTGTTACTTGATGGTTACAACAGATCATAAATTCATGCGTCATAAGGCTTCCGCATTTGACCTTGGCAGAATTGACGTCAATTAGAAGAAGCTTTCCACTGAATTGCGCAAATCACAAAACGCAATACATAGGCTCTGACCCCACAGAGCAACTGTACTTCGCTTACACGGTCTAAAAGAGACGGCCATCAACGGGACGGCAGACTAAGTCATCAGAAGCATAGAAGCATAGATCTACAACCTCGTTTGCGTAGCAAAGTCTGCACAATCGATGATCAGATAACAATATAGGCAGCTGATTACGTTAGCAGTAATTTTATTGCTACACCAGTAAAGAATCATCCCCCTGCAACAATACATGCATTACCAAGGTCTGCACATAACTGTGTTGGTGCAGGTCGCCTACTGAAAACCAGGTTCAAGATGCACCGCTGGTTACAGGCACAAAACGTACCATTTTCATCCAGATGAGGCCGTACATCTGAAGGCAGCACTCCGTTAATGAAGCCTTCAATGTTTATATACCACGCTAACGTAAGTCATTACCATAGATATCGCCACTGCATGTACGTGTTTATTCTAAAAGGTACCGTACAGTGTGTGGAAGAGGGTGTATGGTGCTTGAGAATCATCCTGCACTCCCAATTTCCTACCCTTTCATTCATTGGTAGTGAGCAGGAAGAAATATTATAGGCGTTCCTCAGTATACGACCCGATTCCTCTAACCTTTCCTTCGTTATCGTTACGCAAGATGCATATCAGAGGAAGTAATATGTTTCTGGACTTGTATTTGAACGTGTGATCTCAGAACTTGGAGAGAAAGTCTGTATGCAGTTAACAATAAGTTGTTGTAGTGCCTCCCAATGGAGGTGGAAGAGAATTTCTGTGACTCTTTGGTGCAGACTTAAAAACCCATGATGAATCATGGGCTCTTCTCTGGATCTACTTCACCTCGTCCGTTAATATGTAAGCGACCCATACCGATGAATAATACTCAGTTCTAGTAGATCTAGCAACTCAGTTCTAGTAGATCTAGCTTTTTGTAAGCGTCTTCTTAGAGGAATTACGCTTTAGGACCTTCCAGTAAATTTATGAGACATTTGTCTTCCTCAAGTCTAGATTTTGTTCTAGATGCATCACTCGGAACAAATATTCGCATATCTTTGGCTGTTGTGACAGGTCGAAGTGACTGAAATGAAATTAGGTACTTTCGCCTATTTATGCGCACCAAGCATAAGTCATTTTCAAGTCTTCAAGATTTTCGTATCCATTTTCTAAACACGTGATACTGTACGATACTGCATCGTTTGGGAACAACCCCTGGAACTGAAAATGTGTTGTGAAAGTTTGTTTACGTATGTTGTAACGATCTTGTCTCCATACCTTGAGGTACGCCGAACACTGACAGTGCCTCTCCAATAGAAAAGACGTGCCTGGATTGGTTTGGTAGGAACGCTTCACTCCAATAGTATATTCTTCGGGTATTTCGCATACACCTATATTGTTTGCTAGGAGACGCTCCGGAACTATAGCGAAGGCTTTCTGGAAGACAGGATACATGGTGTCGAATTTCCTGAGAAAAAAATCGCAATAATTATTTGCAATTTGCTATCTTACTGATTTTTACGGCCTAAAGAGCAACTCAGATACAATTCTGATTACTATTAGTGCAGTGTTTGCTTTTTCTATTTACCGAAACGCAGAAAGCTTAGCATGGCGTTTTGTTGCTGGAGAAGATAGGGCAGAGGAAAACTACCACAGCATATTTCCTGGAACGTGCATGCCGCAAATAAGTGCAAGACGCCCACTCGTCTTGCACACGTCCCTCTGCAGTACCGCGAACTGGTCTCGGGAGCAAATTGCGTAATGTTACTGCAGAGAAGTCCTCGCAGTCATAATTGTATCTTAGGCGGTTCTTATTCTTTCGCTACTCTGCATTTTGTGCTAACTATTATAATTTCTACACCTGTCATAGCCGTTGCTGTCTGAACAGTTTTTCTGTCTTATAAACGCAGCGGTAATTTAAAACTAGCTAAACATCTTTTCTTTAAATGAGTGTACTTGTTACTTCCAACCAATTATTGCTCTGCAGTAAAACATACAACAATCGCAGTGCACATTCAGAATCAAAAGTTGTGTAAAAAAATTATTTTCTCGTATACGAACGAGCCAGTCACGAACAATTTCAATAACTGTCTTGGCCGGTGGCAGAAGGATTATCCAGTGTCCACTTAAAACATAGTTTCCACGGAGTTCTGGCGAAGGGGTAGTGCTTAAAGTACTTTCAGATCCCATTACTTAGATGCTTACTGATTCACCAGTATCTGTAGAAAATGACAACAGTTTCGAAATGAATCGTCAATGTCAAAGTCCTTTTCTTTGGCTAAGTCCTTTTCCACACAATTACTGATAATCCTCGTTTCTGACATTTTCAACTGTTTTCGGTGACAGTTTTGGGCAGACTATCAGTATAAAGCCACGCAAAATTTTGTAGATGTCGAATCTAGGCTTCGTCGTCTTCTGCCGTCCATGTTACTTCGCTTTTAATATGTAATGCTGGTGGGCAATGCACTACCTAAAACGCTCGTCAATGATCCTGTTTCCAATGAGTTCTGTTTAACTCTATGTTACCAATCACTGAAGCAACAGCCATTAGTAACCGACTAATTTCTTCAAGCAATAGTTACTTTGCCGCTTCCTCACAAAGGAAATCATTTGGACGGCTTGCAGAAACATCTGATTCTCTCATAGAAGAAATTGAATAATGACTCCGCTGAACAAGTGTCCGCAGTAGTCGGTTGTTGCGGTGAAACTGAGGGGATATTCAGCGCCGAAAAATTACGACGCCAGATAGCGGTTGCGCAGGCGCGCGAGGCGCTCACGTGTGTGACCAGCCTGAGGTGGCCTCTAGCGATGGAAGTAGGAACTGCCACTAGCAGCGTTGCAGAAGAGCACGATTTGAGAATAGTTTGCCTCACGGGAGGCGAGACTCGGATATTAGAAATATCAGCATCTCGTAAATTACATGGGCGTCCATATGCTTACTTTTTTGGAGTTAAGACAGGGCGCATAAAATACCTTAATAAAGCCATCTTTTAAAAAGAAGCGGAATCTGCTTGTCAACACTGGCACCATACTTCATAATCTGCGATTCAAATTAAAAACCCAAATGTACGCTTTATTTGACACGTTTATTCAGATATAATACAAAAAAGAATAATTTCTGTAAATAATGTCGTCTAAATTTAGTGATAAATGTTAACTGCTGCATGAAAATATATTTGGAATTAATTAAAATTTTGTGACAAATTCCTTTGTTGGTGTGGAAGCTATAACTGAAGTACAAAGTAGATGATATAGTCACGTTTTGCAAAACATTGTGATGGGGAATGATAATTACACCAACGAACGTGGTTCTTCTTACAAGGAGCAAATTGAAGATATTGCTTGTACTTAAAAACTAAGTCTTCCAAATTCATTTATCTCTCTCTCTTTCTGTTCACCTATGCTCAATATGTTTCAGTAAAATTATTTTTGCGAATAAACGAATTCGCGAATAATGAAGCTTGAAGTGTTCTTATTGATGAGACAAATCCTATTAGGTGAGGCTATTTTGCATGTATGGCACAAATCACGAAGTAGAAGTGCATTAAAATTTAAGTTTTGTTGTTTTCCCGTGGGTTCTTCTCTATATTATGGGGGAATATTTTCATAAAACACTTTTCAGACTTATCTCCAATTCACTTAAATAAAACGTAGGTCAGTTTGTTGGTCCTCGTATAGACAGGATAAATGGCTCTGAGCACTATGCGACTTAACTTCTGAGGTCATCAGTCGCCGAGAACTTAGAACTAATTAAACCTAACTAACCTAAGGACATCACACACATTCATGCCTGAGGCAGGATTCGAACCTGCGACCGTAGCGGTCGCTCGGCTCCAGACTGTAGCGCCTAGAACCGCACGGCCACTCCGACAGGATAGAAGCATTCACTGTATGCTTATGCAGCCTAGAACAAATAGACGTCATTGGAGTTAGTATGTAGTTCTGAGAAATGTAATTCACAGCGAAGATTAAGAACATGCGTAGCCAACGTAAGTTAACGGTCGGTAGCGATACCAAGCTTACAAAATTCCGTGGATGCAGCGGCTCTCGACCCAAGGTTAGCAGGTTCTAATTCCGTCGCGGAAAAATGTTTCATCGCTGTTCTCTGACTGGCCAGAAGAAACAGTCTCCTGGTACACTACTTAACTGTCGTATCATCCTTAGCTTAATAACTGACTTTGGTCAAGGACTAAGGCACAATTTGCTGTTAGTAGCGACCCTTCCAACAGCGTTCTGGCGTTGCAACTTTCCTGTAGACAAAGGCATCGTCTGCGGACATCCTCACAGAACTTCCGAAGTTACCCACAAAATCTTTTACGTGTACTGCGAACAGCAACAACCCTATTTACACTCCCTTAGAGTACTCCGAAATTAGCTTCAGATCTGTCAATTTCGTCCCATTAAGAATAACGCTCCGCTAGAAACTCCTTGGGTTCTGTCATAGTTCTGGGGTGGAACAGTCGGTAACTCGTATTCTGGTCACTAACAGGCTATCGAATGCCTTCCGTAAATTTAGGAACACGGCATCAACCAGGGCGCTTGTATTTATGGTGCTTTGGGTTTTTAGACAGACAGAACGAGTTGCGTTACACAATATTTCTGGATACGGAATCCATGTTAATATTTTGGAATCGATTTTCGTTCTTCCATAAATGCCACGATGTGTTCAGTGCTCAACAACAACAACGGGGAAGCACTCGGCGGGGCACACAGGTTGGCAAGGAGAGTCCTCAAAAACTGCAAAATAAAGACAAAAACGCCGCGCGGGATTAGCCGAGCGGTCTGGGGTGCTGCAGTCATGGACTGTGCGGCTGATCCCGGCGGAGGTTCGAGTCCTTCCTCGGACATGGGTGCGTGTGTTTGTCCTTAGGATAATTTAGGTTAAGTAGTGTGTGAGCTTAGGGACTGACGACCTTAGCAGTTAAGTCCCATAAGATTTCACACACACAAAGACAAAAACAGAAATTGGAAACGTGTAGGGTTTAATGTACACAAGCTATGGATCAGTTTTTTTTCGCTCTATGTGATGCAGAGTGGTGCATCGGAAAATAACAAAAAATAACGAACTCTTCGAAGAGGAATTTAGTCTCACCCATATGTCAGTCATGTAAATTATAAAATGGAACAGAGCACAGACTAATAACTTGTGAAATACTGCCATTGTGAAAAAGGACGAAAGAAACCTCAGCAAGACTATGAGCCCCCCCCCCCCCCCCCCCCGCCTCCATTGTTCACAAGGTAGGTTCAGAAAGGTATGAGAAACACTTTAGTCGGCCGGAGTGGCCGCGCGGTTCTAAGCGCTACAGTCTGGCACCGCGCGACCGCTACGGTCGCAGGTTCGAATCCTGCCTCTGGCATGGATGTGTGTGATGTCCTTAGGTTAGTTAGGTTTAAGTAGTTCTAAGTTCTAGGGGACTGATGACCTCAGCAGTTAAGTCCCATAGTGCTCAGAGCCACTTATTTAAACACTTTATGGATGTGAGTTTGTCATATCGTCCTGAGCATATCTCATATCCCCGAAAGAGATGTGGGCACTTTGAACCCGGCACTGAGGATATGCCGCAAGCACCTTTCGCGGGGATTACTTTTGGTACCATCGTGGGCTCCAGATGAAAATAAATGACAGTTGCCTGTAGTAATCGATACAAATTGATTTGAGGGGATTTGGTATCTCTAAAATCCAGAAGTATGTGAATCATCTGCAACACTTCTGAATGTAATTTGTAGAACACAACTATAACTGTCGAACCATAAACAAAATGTGAATGTAAACTCTGTCCGAAGGCCGTGGCGGGTCCATGAGAACCGACCGACCGCCGTGTCATCCTCTGCCATTGGCGTCATTGGACGCGGTATGGAGGGCACGTGGCCATCACACCGCCCTCCCGGTCGTTGTAGGACAAACACCTATAAAATTGTGCAGGGCATAACAACGACAGATTATTAAAAAAATGCGAAATAGTAACAAAAACAGAACTTGGAGACATGTAAGGCTTAAAATACACAACCCATTGATCATTTGTAATTCTCGCTTGATGTGCTGCAGAATGGTGCATCGCAAAATGACAGCATATATTAAACTCTCCAGTGTAGGAGTCAGGGTGTCACCCTTGTGTCAGTCGTGTAAATTGTAAGATAGAACAGAGCACCGACAATATAAAAATGGACGAAAGAAAAATTCATGAAATGTATTCGCAGTTGCGAATACGAACGACCATCAGCTATATAGGGAATGAGGGCAATGAAATTTTGTGCCTGATCGGGACTCGAACCCGGATGTTCCGCTCTAAGCGAACGGTCGGCTTGAAAGCTTTGGCTATCAGTACACGTCCCAAGGCCAAACGCAAATTTACATATCGCGTCGCTCCTGCGTCACAACCTGTACTCGTACTACAGTACGTCATCGGTACAGAGGAGGACATTTTAGCTGAAAGTCCCTGCCTTGGTATCGGAAGAGAAATACGACATGCAGACCAAGCATTGCATTGTAGCGTTCTCCTAAACAACACAGGCACTGCAACAACATACTATAGAAAGAAAAATTGGCTGTTGAAGTGTAGGTATCGGCTCTCACAATAACCACAGAGGCTCCGACAAGAAACTGCGTTTGTATTGTATTGTATGGAACTGAGGACCTAGAAACGACGAAAAGGCTTCGTCCCCGCCGTAGTCCTCAGTGCTTCGCAACCCCAGAATAGGTTCAAAAATGGCTCTGAGCACTATGGGACTTAACTTCTGAGGTCATCAGTCCCCTAAAACTTAGAACTATTTAAACCTAACTAGCCTAAGGACATCATACACATCCATGCCCGAGGCAGGATTCGAACCTGCGACCGTAGCGGTCGCTCGGTTCTAGACTGAAGCGCCTAGAGCCGCTCAGCCACTCCGGCCGGCCCCACAATAGGCTACAACAGTCCACTCACCCCGTCGCCGCCCCACACTGAACCCAGGGTTATTGTGCGGTTCGGCCCCCAGAGGACCCTCGGGAACGTCTCACACCAGACGAGTGTAACCCCTATGTTTGCGTGGTAGAGTAATTGTGGTGTACGCGTACGTGGAGAAAGTGTTTGCCCAGCAATCGCCGACATAGCGTAACTGAGACGGAGTAAGGGGAACCAGCCCGCATTCGCCGCAGCAGATGGAAAGCCGCCTTAAAAACCTTTCCACAGATTGGCCGGCACACCGGACCTCGACACTAACCCGCCGAGAGGATTCGTGCCGGGGACCGGCACGCCTTCCCGCCCAGAAAGCAGTGCGTTAGACCGCACGGGTAACCAGGCAGGCTAAATTGCGTTTACTGACGATCTATAAGTACTACGGTACTTTGGAGCATAACAGAATACAGAAACATCAGAAGTACAACGAAAACTTCTCAAGATTCTTGATAGTAGCTATGCGATATTAAATTACCAAATTCTAAAAGAAATCCAGCAAAGAAAGGAAATAGCACAATCACACCAGAAAGGAGACGACACTAACAACACACACATGCTACAAACAATGTTTATAGACGCCCTTCCAAAAGAAGACAAACAAAATGCTTAACAAGCAGTAAAAAGTATTATCTACAAAGCGAGACTGCGTTATGTTATTTAATGTAATTGTGTGAAATATTTTGTTTTTGTAACGATATTTTTGTAAAAAATATGATTGAATCCAAAGGTCTGGGATTCGTTCCCCCATCAGTACTGGAATGTTTATCCGTCACTTATAAATTCTTTCATCTGTGGCAAAGTTTGTTGATGTGAAAAATGAGCCACGTTCGCAGTCGACATAAGACTGTAGTCCCCCTTATAACTGACTGGTTAAGTCAGCTCATAGGTCGGAGGAACGTAACAGCGTACCACCTCGAATTGGGCGATGCCTACCTCTAAAGTATTATAGTGTTCAAACCAACCTTCGTGCTGATAACAGCTTTATCTAATCAGAACTACCTCAGGTGCAATATACTACGAGCGTCTTAGTGGTCTGTTCTCTTGTGTTACTTCTCCATACAGAACAAAAACATAGACTACGGAATGACATTTGACCCGAGTGAACGAACGTTTCCATGCCATTCCCTCAAAGACACAGCACGGCAGAATGTTGATCTGGTCGCCAGGCACGCATTAAACTTGATCGAGCTGTGTGTTCTGTTTACTGTTCGTGTTTACGAATGCCGCTCTCAGCTGTGAAGTAAACCGTCGTTGTGCAACCAAAGCTGTGGCTGTAGCCGGAGTTACTTCTGCTCCGCTTTCCAGCTCACTGTAACATTCGCAAAGTAAAAGCTTCTTTCATAGCGCCAGTTGCACTGTCACTTTGGTGTCATCGCGTCTGTGATCACCCATTTCTTGCTTCCGCTGATATTTCTGTGAGAAGTGTATCGCTAACTTTATAAGTCGTTGTAAACAGCAATGTGGGGAATGAAACTTCCTGGCAGATTAAAACTGTGTGCCGGACCGAGACTCCTCAGCTGCAGAGTGAAAATCTCATTCTGGAATGTGGGGAATGTTTTCCACTGGACGCAGTGGATATATAAAAATCTTGAGTCTGACACAGAAATTTAACATCCTCAGCAGTGTAACTCGTATTTGGGTTATAGTGTACTTCTACGAACTCCAGTATGTTAAGAGACGGAGCGACTGTTGCTTCCAAAGAAAGCCAAAAATTTAATTCGTAATTTTTCTCGAACGCATTTCATGGAAGGCAGATTGAGACTTGAAAACTGCAGCGGAATGTCACTGTTTACAGTTTGTGGTAATTTATGATAGCTGACGGCATGCTTCATATACGTCGAAGCTAACTTCTTGTGTGCTGGCGGGATCGATATGTCGTTGATGTTTATTGAGTGTCGTGTACATATAAATGTTTGCAGACAACATCGCATGAGCTAAAAAATACTTAATCTTCCGATGAGGGCATCCAAAGCGTTTGGTTTTCATTAGGTTTTCATGCCCGCGGCACGTGGTCTTGCGGTAGCGTTCTCGTTTCCCGTGCACGGGGTCCCGGGTTCGATTCACGGCGGAGTTAGGGATTTTCTCTGTCTCGAGATGACTGGGTGTTGTGTGCCTTTCATCACCATTCACTCGCAAGTCGCCGTAGTGGCGTTAAAGAAATTGTAGAGCGGCGGCCGAACCGCCCCGCGAGGGTCTTCCGTCCACCAATGCCATACGCTCATTATTATTAGTATTGGGTTTTCATAAGTCATGTTAACTGAAATCCGAAACTGTTCCTTCAGTGAGGCCAATCCCTATTTCTGCCATGTTCTTGTCCAACTAAGCTAGTGCTCCATCTAATAATCAGCACATTACCGCCCTATGTATGAGGAGCATTGCAAATGACTTGGTTGCAGCAAGTTCTGATGCTAGAACAAAGGTCTTTCTAATAAACAACGCTTGTCCCTTGAAAGTTTTTCGTTTGATGTGTTGCAATGATACACAGGGTGTCCCAGGAAGAATGGTCAATACTCAGGGATATGACAGGAATGATCATTCGAAGCATAAAAGTATACTAAACATGGACTCTAAAATGCATACTTTTAGAGCTTTATCTCTGACACTGCGAAACAAATGTCTTCTATTGCAAGCTCTTTGGTTTCCATATTTTAGGAGAAGGTAGTGTGGACCAAAGCAAGAAAAAATTTTCCAGTAAACATGGGTTGTAAAATGCATATCTAAAGAGCTACGAGCACTTGTTCAGTAGAAGAGATGTTTTTCACAATACTGAAGACGAAGCGTACTCGTAGCTCTTAAGGTATGCATTTTAGAGACGTTATTTACTAGACTTTTTTGTTTCACATGATCGTTCCTGTCATATCACTGAATACTGACCATTCCTCCTGGGACACCCTTGTTTAGTAGAACATGCCGCTATATCCACGTGTATCGGCACAGAGTATCTACCAAATGCAGCTCTACAGAACTGACTGCGTGGATTTCCCACTCGTTTAAACTGACACAGGACGCTCAGAGAAGGAGCTGGAGAAGATCTTCTCTAAGCGGACTTTATGTTTGAAAGCATAGGGTATTCACACACGAACATTCACGATGGTTTGCACGATACATTTTCATAAATATATTCATGTTCAGAAAAAAAACAGAACACCTTGAACGACCAGAGACAGGACGTCATATTCACAGGACATATACATCAGTATGTTCTACAGAAATAATAAGCATTTAACCATGTCGGTCCGCGAGTTCAAGGTCAACATCGTTATCACGGTGCAGCAGCACCTTCCGGTAAAATGTGCCTGCGGCTCTAGTTGTAGCTGTAAACCAAAGGTAAGGGATCAGTGTGACTTCAGCAGACGTGGATGATGCCTCGCAGACGTATGCGCAAACCGTACCAGTAAATCAGAGACTTTGAAAGAGGGGGCATTATTGGCATGAGAGAATGTGATGCATTCATTCGGGAAATTGGTACTTGTGTGGGACGAAGCGTTTCGGCAGTGCAACGGTGTATGCAGAATGGTTCATAGAAAGCCGTAGAACACGACGAGATGGCTCAGGTCACACCACACAGACCACCCCGCGAGAAGAGCAACATCTCATCCGAATGGCACTGCACAACAGATCTGCGTCCTCCTCAGCCCCGGCGCAACAATGAAACAGTGTATCATAGTAACTATCGGGGTGACGGTACGTAGCCGTTTATCGCGGCATGGGTTTACGTGCGCGTCGTCTACTTCTGCGCCTACCTATGACGAATGTGCAGAAACATGCTAGACAGCAATGGTGTCTGGAACGACGTCACTGGGGACAGGAATGACATCAGATAGTATTTTCGGACGAATCGAAGTTCTGCTTGTCTGAAAGTGATGGCCGAATTTCGGTTCATCACAGACAGGGGGAGCAGTATCACAGTGACTGCATCCGCACAAGAAACAGTGCCAGCTCAAGGCTTTATGGTGTAGGGTGCTATTGGATACAACCACAAACCACAAATGGTGCGTGCCCAGGCCACTGTGACCAATGCCACCGTGAATGACATTCTGCGACCCACAGCCATATCCTTCCTGCACAACATCCCAGACGCCATTTTTCAGCAAGACAATGCTTGACAACATGTTGCTACACGAAAACATGCCTTCTTGGTGTCACAGGATGTCAGCCTTTTACTCTGGCCCGCCAGACCGCCAGACTTGTCGCCAATCGGAAATGTGTGGTTTATGGACAAACGACAGGTGCAGCGCTGTGACACAATGCCAACCACTACAGATGAACTTTGGATCCAGGTGAATGCAGCGTGGATACCTATACCATAGGACACCATTCGCGCCTTATACGTGTCGATGCCATCACACATGCAACAAGTCATCAGAGCCCATGGCGGACCCTGTGCCTAGTAGACAACAGGACGCATGCTGAACCGAGGTGACTGAAATGCTAATCATTGCAATGCGCTATTTTGCGAAACCGGGAGGTGAGCCAGACAAGGAGCGGATTAACGCCCGTTGGTCTGCTGCACAGGGCAGCTTCAGTGTGGCTTTAAGGCGGTTCCCAATATCGTCTAGGCAAATGGTGGATCGGTCTGACACATGATACCCAAACAAAACACGATAACACACAGAACATAGTTTACACGTCTCCTTGAGAGATGACGCACATAACTTCTCTACTTTAGCTTTACTTACAACTGTGACAACAAAAAAGGCACCGGATCACAAAACTGAAATAAATTTGCCAAATAACAGCAGACGACGTTCGACGGGATAAACGCTAGCAACCAGAGAGACACCGCATATCACTTTAGGAAATTGTTGCATAAGCGTTCTCAACGCATTTCGGACAACAATACCACATCTCAAGATGGACTGATTTAAAATTTGTGCGCTGAAAATTTTGATTCTGTAGGAAAGGATGACTCCTCCCAGTCAATTATTAGTCACAGACTACTTTTTAAAATCATACACATGTTGCACATTTCACTTCTACAACTTCAGTGTATGAAAAGTGTATACGGTTTTGAAAATGTCTTATGAACGCCGGCTCGTGTGGCCGAGCGGTTCTAGGCGCTTCAGTCTGGAACCGCGCGACCGCTACGGTCGCAGGTTCAAGTCCTGCCTCGGGCAATGGATGTGTATGATGTCCTTAGGTTAGTCAGGTTTAAGTAATTCCTAACTATTTTGTCATATGAACAATGTAAGAGCACGCCGAAGATTGCTCGCGTAATTTTATGTATCAGTATCAACATTTATGACGGTCAGTTTCAAATTAGTACATTAAGTGAAGGAAGAACAATGCTCTGAAACACGTATTGGGACCGTAAAATGAAAGCGACCAGTTAAAGATATTTGTGTACTGACACTAAAGTTAAATAACTTCAAGACTGAGCTAATTTGAAGTGGAGGGAGCGGGGTAGAGGGTGAAATACACTCCTGGAAATTGAAATAAGAACACCGTGAATTCATTGTCCCAGGAAGGGGAAATTTTATTGACACATTCCTGGGGTCAGATACATCACATGATCACACTGACAGAACCACAGGCACATAGACACAGGCAACAGAGCATGCACAATGTCGGCACTAGTACAGTGTATATCCACCTTTCGCAGCAATGCAGGCTGCTATTCTCCCATGGAGACGATCGTAGAGATGCTGGATGTAGTCCTGGGGAACGGCTTGCCATGCCATTTCCACCTGGCGCCTCAGTTGGACCAGCGTTCGTGCTGGACGTGCAGACCGCGTGAGACGACGCTTCATCCAGTCCCAAACATGCTCAATGGGGGACAGATCCGGAGATCTTGCTGGCCAGGGTAGTTGACTTACACCTTCTAGAGCACGTTGGGTGGCACGGGATACATGCGGACGTGCATTGTCCTGTTGGAACAGCAAGTTCCCTTGCCGGTCTAGGAATGGTAGAACGATGGGTTCGATGACGGTTTGGATGTACCGTGCACTATTCAGTGTCCCCTCGACGATCACCAGTGGTGTACGGCCAGTGTAGGAGATCGCTCCCCACACCATGATGCCGGGTGTTGGCCCTGTGTGCCTCGGTCGTATGCAGTCCTGATTGTGGCGCTCACCTGCACGGCGCCAAACACGCATACGACCATCATTGGCACCAAGGCAGAAGCGACTCTCATCGCTGAAGACGACACGTCTCCATTCGTCCCTCCATTCACGCCTGTCGCGACACCACTGGAGGCGGGCTGCACGATGTTGGGGCGTGAGCGGAAGACGGCCTAACGGTGTGCGGGACCGTAGCCCAGCTTCATGGAGACGGTTGCGAATGGTCCTCGCCGATACCCCAGGAGCAACAGTGTCCCTAATTTGCTGGGAAGTGGCTGTGCGGTCCCCTACGGCACTGCGTAGGATCCTACGGTCTTGGCGTGCATCCGTGCGTCGCTGCGGTCCGGTCCCAGGTCGACGGGCACGTGCACCTTCCGCCGACCACTGGCGACAACATCGATGTACTGTGGAGACCTCACGCCCCACGTGTTGAGCAATTCGGCGGTACGTCCACCCGGCCTCCCGCATGCCCACTATACGCCCTCGCTCAAAGTCCGTCAACTGCACATACGGTTCACGTCCACGCTGTCGCGGCATGCTACCAGTGTTAAAGACTGCGATGGAGCTCCGTATGCCACGGCAAACTGGCTGACA
The DNA here is from genome assembly GCF_021461385.2 of Schistocerca piceifrons. Classification (NCBI taxonomy): domain Eukaryota; kingdom Metazoa; phylum Arthropoda; class Insecta; order Orthoptera; family Acrididae; genus Schistocerca; species Schistocerca piceifrons. The sequence continues at coordinate 90,240,239 of NC_060141.1, forward strand.
CTGACGGCGGCGGTGCACAAATGCTGCTCAGCTAGCGCCATTCGACGGCCAACACCGCGGTTCCTGGTGTGTCCGCTGTGCCGTGCGTGTGATCATTGCTTGTACAGCCCTCTCGCAGTGTCCGGAGCAAGTATGGTGGGTCTGACACACCGGTGTCAATGTGTTCTTTTTTCCATTTCCAGGAGTGTATATGTAAAATCCCAAATTGCAGCACTCTAAAATAGAATTTAGTTCGAAATGTGTCGGGCGAATTAAGAACATGTTATTGTTTCGCTAACAAGAAATGTTCACATTAATGTAATTTTGTTGTGTTTTTTTGTAGTGGGAGAAATAAAAAAATCGTCCCACGACAAATGAGAATGAACTGTCCCGCAGCACATCGGTTGGCCACGACATTGCCTTTGCACACGACACAGCTAGGAAAAATGCCTGCGAGGGGAGATAAGGGAAGCGGCGGAGTAGTCCTTCGGCCTTCCCCTCCTCGCTCCCTTCCGCCACGCGTTTGCCAACAAAAGTGTGTTACTGGGAGTCCGAAAAGTATTGCCTTACCAGCAGACTTGATTGCCAGCTTTGTTGTGTGTCATTGTAGTCTGTTTATGGTCTCACATTTATTTTCATTTTCTTTTTATTTGCTGCTCACCTGTCACAGGGTAAAATTCAAGTGAAACGTGAACTCAGGCATCACATCCTTATTAAAAAGCAATAAACAGAGAAGGAAATCCTAGTATTGGCTATGTTTTAACTGAATAAAACGAAACGTGCATCGTAACGAAAAGACAGATTTTAGTAGTTACATACAAAGTTAATAAATTATTATTACAACAGTTACCATATATACAAATGGAGTTTCTAACTGACATTATTTCGGAAATGTCAGTGCACTAAAGGCGTGAGACAGTTTAATGTACAGCTATTTACGACGCTCGAAGCTCTGTAAATCAGTTACACTTAAAATTTCGAAGTATTTACATTGATGAAAATGTTTTTACTACAGCGCGTACTATTCTGCCTGGTCCACACCACCCATCCCACTCGTAGCCACAGTCCTCCCGCGCGTGTTCTCCTCAGCTGCAGACAGTGCCTTAATAGAATTTGCAGAACCAGTCTCTGGACTCGCCAAGCATTCCTTAACCCTCACCCTGCCTCCTGCACGTAAGAAGGTGGTGGCAGCGGGGGGGTCATTACGTATTGTTCAGTTAAGAACGGTGGAGGGGGAGGGGGAGGAGAGGGAGAGACAACCAGTGGCTGGTGGGGGAGGCAGATAGCGGCGCCGGGGATTTTCCACTGGGAAGGCGCGCGCAGCTGCTGGGAGCTCCGCCCCCCCCGCAGTCAAGGGTGGGAGTAGGGATGCTCTGGGTCAAGGCCGTTGGGAGCGCTGACCTACGCATCAACTTCATCTGTGGCCATCGCACGCAACACTGCTGTAAGCTATTCCCGTAATCGGGGATCCTCAAAACAAACCACACAAACAAAGAAGACGCATAAATTTCGTCTACTAACCAATTTACAATCACACACCAAGCAAGACTGTTCTATCAACATATGACATGTTGCACATGACCGTGCCTGTATGATAAAATGAATACATCTGCAATCTACAAGATCCCTGCATCAGTTACATAATTTTGTTGCTCATCTCCATAAATGCTTCAATGTATTGAAACCATTTGAAGACGAATTATCTCATTCCGAATGCGATAATGGCAATGAGCAATAAAATGAACAAATATTAATCATTTGTGCCTGGTACCTTATCTAATCGAGCGATGCCATTAATGCATCCCAATCCTCCTCAGGTGAAAGCTGTTCCACTAGGTACCTGTAATAGCAAACATCCTACAACGCTTGATAGAGGGTGTACACTTGGCTCCTCAACCGACTTCATTAACACACGCTATTTGGTGGAACTTGACTCAGAGATAACCAGTTCAAAGACTGCTGATTGAGCAAATTTTCACCGTTGCCATTTGGCCTGTGAAGAGTAATAATACCGTTATTTAGTATTTCTGCACACCAGGCTAACAGTCAATGACGTGAAAGGGTTCGTGGGGTGTGGGTATATGACAGTTTTAATGGTGAGCCTTAGTCGTTTGCAAACGATTATGTGGGCTGAATATGTGTGCTGTATGGGAGGAATACAATACATAACGGTATCTGGTGTTTGCTTTCTCTCTCATCGTCATCACTACTGTTGACCTCATATGCAGGAATACTGTGGTTCGAATCCCTAGGATGATGCCTTAGAATCGGCATGGCCGATTTCCCTCCCAACCTCCCCACATTCTGTCTACGTCTCTAAAATTATAACCGATTCTTCCTAGCTGGTGGTCACTGAGGGTGGAGTGAGAAAAACCTACCAGTCTAATGTTAGTACCAACATTCCACGTTTAGAATTCGATCCAGTCTTTCCTCTCCAAAGTCGAGTCTTCCCTCTCCAAAGTCGATATACATAACGCAGACCACACTCCGAGGAGAAGAGACCTATCGATGCGTGAAAGGACAGGCTCTTATCAGGTTGACCTAAGCAATCTCAATGGTAGACTGAATCCCAACAGTCAAGGTTATTAAACCAGTTCTCCAAGAAGACTGATTCATAGTCATAGCATACGCAGATGCAAGAAGTTCCATAGTAACATTACCGAGGCATTATCAGGATTACGTTGCCATCGGTTGTATAAGGACATCCAACAGACACAAAATATGTACATTTGTCGTTTCTTTCAAATAGACTCCTCAACATTGTTGTAGCTCCATTTCTTAATCTGAATACACGTAGGTAACTGCGATCTGTTTTCAGGAAGCGCAGATTCACAGCGTATGGCGTAATATGCGTCCTCCCTTAAGATGAAAAACTTTTTGTTGGAGCGCTGACTATTATTTGTTATAAATATTCGCCGTTAAAATGAATGAAGTTTTCCTACCGCGTCTTACGTAATGGAAATTCATTAGTTATGACTAACTAAATAACGCCGTGCCTCTCCGTAAGTTAGTTACACGGAATGCTTATTTGTCGCCTTTACTTATTGTTGTTCAACAGATCCGTTTACAATGTAAGTTCATGAAAAGGCTAGAGTGAACAAAAAATAAAAGTGTGTCAGGCTTCGAGCACGAAGGTCCTAAGATTCTATTTGTTAGTTATTGCTTCTTCCACTTATGACATTGATTTGAATATCTGAAAAATGTCACGCTGCACCATGGTTCGTAGTCCATGTTAACCGTTGGCCACCTGATTAACGGGCAGGTTACGTTAGTTCAACGGTCGTAGGCGCTCAAGAGTGTACCACATCCAAAATGACCACTCATAGTTAAGCAACGTGGTCTTCAAATTAACCTTCGGGTTGATCACAGCTCTAATCTTATATGCATTGGTGTACAGATTTTTCACAAGTATTTCCTAGATCGTTAGGACCTGTATAACTGTTGAAGTGCCACTCATAACTCTTGCGTTTGGAGGATTTGTATGAAATGAAAAGACTGATATAAATGCCCCAGTAACACTGACAAACGAAGATACGCCATTAATAACTTTTAATTTACTCCATAGTAGGAAGGAAAAGCAAATTATTGGACATTTATGCAGTATTTCACGCAAAGTGTTCATAGTACTTCAAAAGTACACAATTGGGCCACTCATCAAACAGCTGTCCTTCGACGTATTCTGTCCCATTGAAGATGCTACGCGACTGCTTTTAACCGGCCTGAGAAACGTGTTACTCAACCAACTACAGGGAAATCCACAGTGGCGTACGGACAGCACTGCGTTTAACTTCACAAAATAAACTTATTATACAAGACTCATCATCAGTTTGTTATAAGGCATTCACAAGTTCTCTACGTTTTTTTGTATATATTTTACAATTAGTTTATCACTGCGTGAAAAAAATTGCTGAAAACAAGCATGTAACGCAGATTAAGCGTCAGCTTGTGAAACTGTTTACTTATTACTGTCACGCCAGAGTGAAAACTTAACATTACCAGGGTGGCGCCGCCTAGTGGGGGGAAATGTCAGACCAGGTGGAATCGACGAATGGTTCTCACAGACGTGTGAAATGTGGTGACGTAAGTCCCGTGGCAGACTGTCAGACAAAAAGAAAAAAATCTCCTTGTTTGTTGAAAGTGTAAGCTGCGAACGAAAGGAAAGGTATCCAGGTAACGAGAGGCCTTTCACGTGCGTCTCTCTCTTTCTGCAAATGAGTGTGGTTCTCGAAATACGTTCGCGTCAAGTGTCGCCAACTTTGTGTATGTAGAGTTTGTTGTGGAGAGCTTACTGACTTCCACTCTCACACGAGGCCTAAAGACCACCGTGGATGTGAACAACGATGGACGGTAAGCGTTCAGAGACGGACACACGAGACGTGTGACGTGCGTGATCTGCTGCAGCATCGCTCGTCAGCCGTAGTTGGCTACGTCTCGTGTTCGAACCGCTCTGATTTTCCTTCTGGAACTGAATGTGCTGAAATAGATGCGTTAACATCATTACCGACTCTTCACTGATGCGGGAAGAAAATCTCGAATAATGGATTCAAAGGCGCTTAACAGACTGAAAAGAGGGCTTTAACAATATTCAGTTACCACATTGACTAACGGGGACCATACGGACTGCACTTTACTAATTTACATAATCGAAGTTTATGTTCCGGAGTTGTTTGGTCCCATATCTTAGATGGAAAAAGGCAAAGAAATTTTATTATTTCAAAAGTGATCGTCATGCTGGTAATACATCCCACGGAAAAATGATAGCGGTTACCTACGGTACCATGATTGTACTTCGTCCGAAGTGGGTACACATGTTGGCAAGGTTATTTCGACAACGCTGCAGAAGTTTCGCTAGGAAGTCCTTACACATGCTCCACTGAGTTTCGATCTCTCTTCATGTGATTTCTGTATTTTTCTAGCCGTGAAGAAAGACACTCGTGGCCGTCGCTTTGCTTCGGACGAAAAGGTGCACCCCTGGGTAGAATCATGTTCCGTAGGCAACCGCAAACGTCTTTCCATGAAGACATCGACCATCTTGTCTCGCAGGGGGATAAATGTATTAAAAGATATGGCAATTACTTTTGAGATAATAAAAAGTTTACTTACTTTTTCCCATCTGTCTAGTTTCCATTTGACTGTCCTTTAAATTACGAAAACCAATAAATACGGCATTCAAGCTGAGGAAAGCTGTACCCCGCCACGGCGTCCGCTCGATCCACCCTGTGACGTAGAAGGCGATCTTGCGTCACATTATTTCAGACTTAGTAACACGTCCTGAGTATGTGACATGTATTATTCTGTATGCCACATTCGGGAATGTTCCTAAACGTGAAGTTCACCGTTTGGCGTCATAGATATCGCCCCATTCCACGTCCACGTTACTTTTCACGTTCCATGTGAGGACGGCTTTGCGTGTAGACATACACGCCATGTTCGCGAAAGTGACGTGATCTAAACCACTCAGATACCGCCCAAAGCGATCCCGGAATCTACATCTACATCTACATTTATACTCCGCAAGCCACCCAACGGTGTGTGGCGGAGGGCACTTTACGTGCCACTGTCATTACCTCCCTTTCCTGTTCCAGTCGCGTATGGTTCGCGGGAAGAACGACTGTCTGAAAGCCTCCGTGCGCGCTCTAATCTCTCTAATCTTACATTCGTGATCTCCTCGGAAGGTATAAGTAGGGGGAAGCAATATATTCGATACCTCATCCAGAAACGCACCCTCTCGAAACCTGGCGAGCAAGCTACACCGCGATGCAGAGCGCCTCTCTTGCAGAGTCTGCCACTTGAGTTTCTTAAACATCTCCGTAACGCTATCATGGTTACCAAATAAGCCTGTGACGAAACGCGCCGCTCTTCTTTGGATCTTCTCTATCTCCTCCGTCAACCCGATCTGATACGGATCCCACACTGATGAGCAATACTCAAGTATAGGTCGAACGAGTGTTTTGTAAGCCACCTCCTTTGTTGATGGACTACATTTTCTAAGGACTCTCCCAATGAATCTCAACCTGGTACCCGCCTTACCAACAATTAATTTTATATGATCTGCAGCGCGGAACACAGGCTTAGTACCTGTAATTTCCAGACGGCGCGAGAGACCCCAATAGAAAGTGCTGTGGACATTAGGGATCCCCAGGGCAGCGAACTGATTAGCTGCTGCTTAAGTTTAAGAAGCCAGCGTCGCGTCTTAGGGCTGTTCAAGAGGAAATATGGAGGAACGCACACAGATAAAAAGAAGAGTCAGAGGCACACTGGCATTGCGTTCGGAGTTATTAGCGTTGCATTCATGAAGGAATCCAAAACCCTGCTCGTAGACCTTTCTCGAACTGAAGTACTTTTCTATGTGCAATGCCTTTGGTGCATCAGTTCATCTTTCTCTGCAATCAAAGTGAGAAAATCGACAACGAACTTTAGAAACTTCCAAATGTCAAGTAAGTAGTCTGCGAAACCGATGTTAGTCCTTACTCGCCAGCATCGTAGATCTCCATACCGTAACATCTGTTTCGAACACCATGACGTTCGCGAGTGACATTATTTAGTTTACAATGTTCGAGCAAGCATTTGCTTTTATACTACATATTGTACAAAAAAAAAAAATCTAACTTGCCTTGCGCCATACGTCACAGGACAGTTGAACTACGGAAACGAGATCACAAGTGCTCTCTGGGTTTCTGATAAAAGTTTTGCGCCAGTCCGTGAGAGCGTGCCCGAAAAGACAAATATTCGGGTTCGAACTGTGATCTGACACAGATTTAATTTGTCACTTATATTTACTGGAGAGCAGTTCGGAAATCAGTCCAATAGTAGCGGCAGAAGTTAGCAGACTGGAACAGCACTTCCAGAGATATTGATCTCTTTTAGGTTCTGACATAAGCACAGCTTCTATTGCTCACCATAAGGAAGAGTTCAGTCAACACTGTGATGTTGGAGAAGATCGCCTAATTCATGTATGACTCCGTGCATCTCGAGGCAAGTACAGCAAGTCCCTGTGACATTTACATGTCATTTTTTTATTTCCAAGTTGGCGACCCAGGTAGAAACATCTCACCAACACTCTCCATAAATGTTTGATTGGTTTCATACTAGGCCAAAGCGGCAGCCGTGATAATGTCTGAACCATGTAGAAAATTCTTCCCTATGGGCGAATGAATTATTCTGAAGTAATTTACCATCCTATGAACTACGTGAAAGAGAAACCAAACTTACATAGTAGTTTCCAGCGCCCGGTCTTTGTAGGTAGAACCTCTGGATACAAATTACTTTAGCCGAAAACATAATGGACGCGCGGGAAATCACCGTTCATGTGTACAACATTTGGTGGCAAACAGTTGGGATGGTCTCAGCACCATTACTGAAGCGATTCATCAGCTAGAAACAACCGTTAATATGACTCATGTGATGAATACATGTTTTGCGTCCTGTGACACAACGAATGACTCACCCTACCATCGCCAGATAGTGACTTACATGAGTTGTACTACCATCTGAATGTGTCGTAGCTTAAATGGGCCGTAGCCTTTGCGTTTCATTTTGATGTAATTTTATAGAAGTGCTCTGTTAATCGTATCTGACAAATCCTGCTTGTCAGGTGTATTTAGTAGTGACTGAGCGCTGCGCCACCCACGGTGAGTGAATAATTCAAATTTTGTGAGCACTAGACTGTAAATACACGGTTGCGTCGAGTCGGTTGGTGGAGAGTAATTGAAATGTGTGTATAATTGGTGGTGCAATTATAGAGAAATTTTCCACTTCTTTCGTCCTGTTAACAGAAGAGCTTCTGTAAAGTTTGGAAGGTAGGAGATGAGATACTGGCAGAAGTAAGGCTGTGAGTACCGGGCGTGAGTCGTGTTTCGGTAGCTCAGATGCTAGAGCACTTGCCCGCGAAACGCAAAGGTTCCGAGTTCGAGTCTCGGTCGGGCACACAGTTTTAATCTGCCAGGAAGTTTCATATCAGCGCACACTCCGCTGCAGAGTGAAAATCTCATTCTGGAAATGGTGATCCATTCGGGTCAGTTTGCTAGAGATATTGCTGGCCGTGTTTTCGGAATGAAGTAACTTTCGCGTCAGAAGGATAAGAGGTGTATATTTCTGATAGATCAACTAGATTTCAATTTTCTGATCAGTATTTCAGTCTTTGAAGTATTCTGTAAAAATGTGAAATAGTTTTTCTGGAAATATGTACCTATTATATCCGTCACATTAAAACGGTAGAAATCATATTCACGGACAACCTCTGATGTGATAGGTATTGTCATCCTGCTTCTGCTAGGCCGCAGTTAAATCCTTGTCACTCATGATAATTCCTATAGAAGTTCACAAACTAAGGGAGACTGGTTAGTACCAACCGAAAGTATATCATCGCTCTTGATAATGACTGTACCAGAAATCAGGCGGAAGCCAAAAAGTAGCCTTCATAAGCACAATGGCTGTGGCTTAATATGGCCGGCGTTAATTGGCTGACTCATACTATTAATGATCAATCAATTCCTCCTGTTGCTGCTTCCACTCCTCAGTACCTCGGCACTCTCTTTATTGGGTGCGATGACAGTGCGATATTTCCATGCCACTTCCAGATATGAAACCTTTCAACTCTGCTTATTGGATGCAGTTATCGGAATTGCGACAGTTAGGAACCAGTTAACTCTCTCAGTGTACTTAGATTCAAAGATGCTAGTCATTGTCTCTTTAACAACAGCACGTAATAGCCAAACCACTCCAACTTCAATCAGTGTCATTTCTGTTATATTTTTGCTGCCATGGGGAGTCAGTAAAGCACAAGAACACGAAGCAAAATAACGACAGTATTACTTGATGCCGCAACCATTGTTGTTCATTCACCTTGTCAGATGTTGACTCTCGTTTTTATCCTTTCTCAGTATCTTACATTTTAGTTTCTGCACGTCTGTTGCATATGGTAATGCATATTACATATTCCACTTTTCATTCTGTTCCCCAAATATAACTACTTATATAACCCGGTTTATATTAAAACAGGGTTTGCAAAACTGGGTGGCAGTGTGCGCTAAAAGACGCGAACAAGTTGAAATGTTCGATTTAATATCTGGCTTATATTCAGAACATCAGAGACGTGCCAAAACCGCGGGATCGGGGTGATCACTCCTTGAAAGTCTTGTAGTCAGGGTGGATTCTTTCGCTCCAAAAAAGGTAACAATATTTCTCCCTCCTGCTGGGAAGCTTAACTCGGAAATACTGCTTGGAATAAGTGTGCACTTGGTAATTCTTAGAAAGACAGTTACAGTCAGTTACATGTTTCATAGATCATTTGAACGATTCTTTTATTGAAACTACGCGGAACGCGTCAATTTACAAGATACGTATTCATGATTAATATTAACAATAATTTTTTAATCCTAATCATGCAACTACACTTAAAAAAGATCTCTTTTGTTCTTTTTTTTATAGGCTGCTAGAATATAAATAGAAATTAGTGCATAGAATAGAAAGAGACCTCGGAGGGAATGATTTTAGATTATATTTAAAACTTGTTTAATTACCTGTCGGAAATTTTATGTTATTGGACAAATGATCAAAACATCTTGTTGCTGCAAATTTAACTTCTTTTTGACCCACTGGCAGCTGAAATAATTGGTAATAAATGACATTTTTTTCCCTCTAATGTTGTATGTGCGTATATCACTAGTCTTCTCAAATTCTGATGGATTATTTATGACGGATTTCATTTGAACACGACATATTATTCTTCCTGCTCGCTTTTGTGCTTGAGCTTATTTATCCTCTCCACGACGTTATTCAAGACTATCTGAACTTACTGGAGAATCCAGTTTCGCGTTTTCTAGTAATTCTTCCTCTGCTTTGTTGTAAGTTTGCGAACTGTGTGGGTAGGTGTCTCTTTTTTTTTTTTTTTTTTTTTTTTTTTACTGGCATGCAACAGGGGCACATATTCCGAAGAAGAGACAGTGAGGTATTCGAGCCACATCTGTAAAACCTCTGGTACGTAGAGCATAAAATGCATAGCGTCGCGAATGGGAACACAGACCTCATACTTCGTTGGTCTAAGCCACAACGGGAATCTTTAAGACCCAGAGAGGCGAAGCGTATCTATGTTGAAAATCCTGTAAACTATTATCTGCATCTCCACACCCATCTCTATTCTACGAGTTTGTGGCGGAAAGAATGTTTCATTCCATCGTATGTTACGGTCTCTTTGAGTCTCAGTCAGGGATAGAGCGTGGGGACTATGGGTCTTATACGCCTCTGTGCGAGGTATATTTGATTAATTTGATGTGCGGGATCTCTACTCTGTAGATACACAGGGGACGGATGAATACTCGTAGTTCCTATCCTGAGAGACGGTTTGTTTTCTAAAGAAATTTTCGCGCAATGTGCGACGTATTCCTTCGAATGTCTGCATTTAACATTTTTCATCATTCGTGTTACGCTTTCTTACCAGTCACACAAGCCTGTGCGCCGCTCTTCTTTGTATCCGCTCGATGACTCGCGTTAGTTTGACCTGGTATGAGTACGATACACTTGAGTATTCAAATACATGCAATAAAAGTGTTTAGCACGCTGTCTATTTCTTTTGTGGACAAACTGCAGTTTTCCAGTATCGTAACTATGAATCGTATCCTGCTATTTGCTTTAGCTACAACTGAGACTACGTGGTCTTCACACTTCATATCTGTACGCTTGTCCCCAATTTACATCGCGATGAATCACAAAAATCTAAGGACTGTGAATCCAGCTAAATACTAAGTGATTACAATTACGAATAACTTAAATTGGAACAATCACATAGACAGTGTTGTGGGGAGAGCGAACCAAATATTGTTATGTAATGGCAGAACACGTAGACATCCAACAGGTCCACCACGCTTGTCCGTCAGCTTCTGGAGTACTGCTGCGGTGTGGGATCCATATAAGGTAGGTTGCCGAAGGACATCGAAAATGTTCAGAGAAGGGCAGCTCGTTTTGTATTATCTTAAAATAAGATACAGAGTTTCACAGGTATGATATGCGAGCTGTGTTGGCAATCATTAAAACAAAGAAGTTTTTAGTTGTGGCACGATCTTTTCATGAAATTTCAATCACCAACTTTCTCCCACAAATGCGAAAATATTTTGTTGGCGCCCATATACATAGCGGGAAATAATCGTAGTAATAAACTGGGAGAAATCAGAGCTCGCACGAAAAGATTTAAGTGTCCGTTTTTCCCGTGCGATCTTCGAACTTGATGAATCCTCTGCCAGGTTCTCAATTGTGTATTGCAGAGTGGTCATGTAGATGTGGATGAAGATTAACGTGACTGACCGTAGACTGCGACTCATTAATCCGGCAGTCAAATAATACCGTGCTTTTGTGTTTCGTGAAGTTTTCATTCCGTTACATAAAGTGTCAGATGCCTGTCTTTGGACCAGACTGACATTTTATCTATCCCCAACTGGATATTACTGAAATTTTTACCCGAGATAATTTCCTCAAAGATAACCGTTTAATTTATAAGTGGGTAGAGGGGGGTCACACGACACGGAGATAGGAAATATTAACTTTAATCGCTTATATCTTAAAAAAAAGTTGCAGATAAACTTATCGGGATAAGTTAAGGAATAATGTAAATTAAAGTAGCCAAAGGAACTTCAGGAAAAATATTTGGTGTATTGTTGTTTACGAATCATGGGAAAAGATGGGAAAAACCACAGTAGTTTGGATACCATTTATGATGTTAAGTTTAGAGGCAAGTAATGTTTATATTCCATTGTTCGATCTGGGGCGTGAATTACCACAGGCGAGAATGTTATCCCTGTGTCCTTAGGGTTTCCGACCTGGTAATTTCGATGTTCAGTAGGGTAATCGGGGTCTTACTGGGGAAAGAGCGGCAGATTTTTTACTCCTGTGGACGGTATGTGCTGAAACAAAAAAAAAATTCTAGAGAAAAGTATTGGGTAGGTGGAATTTATCCTAGGAGAAGTTCTTCCTCCTAAGACCGTGCTTATGACGCAGAAAATTTTCCTATTCAGCAAACATAAGTTCAGTCTTCCCGTGACATTTCGGCTGCGTTTCTTTTATTCACCTGTCGAGCAAGTCGAAGTTTGTTGCAATAGTACAAATTACACCAAACAGTAAAGTTCACTTGTTGTTTGAGTTTGAGATTGTTTGCCTGTAATGTAAATGTCGTGTGGCTAGGGCCTCCCGTCGGGTAAACCGTTAGCCGGGTGTAAGTCTTTCGATTTGACGCCACTTCGGCGACTTGCACGTCGATGTGGATAAAATGATGATGATTAGGACAACACAACACTCACTCCCTAAGCGGAGAAAATCTCCGACCCTGCCGGGAATCTAACCCAGGCCCTTAGGATTGACATTCTGTCGCGCTGACCAATTTCTTTTCTTCATTTTGTTCGTTGCGTTTGATCTGGGCGGACGTGACAAGACATCCGTTCAAGTTGATCGCTGATTCCTTTACGCTGTTTTTTTATTGCAGAGGGTGAGCAGCCCTCTGACCACTCAGCTACCGGGGGCGGACATTTGTCTGTAATGACGATTAGGAAGGCAATATGTAAAATAATGTACGTTATTACCTGCTGGCTTCCTAGAGAGGAAGGGTAGAGAGGGGGAGGGATGGTTGAATGAGGGGAGGGGGAGTCGAGTGGTGAAAGCTGCTACTATGGTCAGTATCGATTATTAGTAGGGAATTACGGAGGGAGCGAGAGAATGACACATGAAAGAGGTATACCTGCGCTTCATGATACGTCTCTTTCAGTAATATTGAATCAATGGCAGAATTCTCAATTCTCTCTAGGTCTGTGCACATCAAGATGTTACTTAGACATTTTTAGACAGTACAGTTCAGTTCAAATACATTCTGCTCTTCGACAGGGGTTCTGTACCTTGGCGCAGGGTAACTTATAGTATACACCGTTGGTCTTCGAGTGTGCAGGTCGCCCAGTTACGAAGCGCATTTGCTAACAGAGATGAAAACAAGGTGTACGTACAGCTGACCTTATACCGTGTGCCAGTTACTTCAAGCAACCGGGCGAATGTATCGTCCGTCCAGTGGCCCATTTTCCAAGTGGTCGACCTCCACCGAGAGACCTTCTGGAACTTTCATGTTCTATCTGATCGACGAACAGCGATCGACCTCGGGACGTCAACATTTCTTTGGCTAGCTTCCAGTCATCCAAGTCTGCCCCTGCAGAATACATCGAATAAAAAAATAGCGAGCAAACGTTCCGGGCCGGTTCTGACATTATGTAAGAATTCCGGTACAACTGATCAGCTATGAAGCTTTGTGCCATACCACAATGTGGGGCTGTGATGTCGCAACTGATGGATTGCAGTATTTTGTAATGAATTCGAAAGCGTGTATTTCATAATTACAATAGTGTCGGTTTTTTGCCACGCACAAAATATTACTTGTATTCCTTCAATTATGGTGTGAAGTGTAGTTATAGCAATTGAAATTGTTTTTAAGTTAACTGATGATCCCGTCTTATGTGAATAACACACTGACGTTTTTTTCATTACCAAGGTCAAACAGATTAAAAAAAACCAAAGCCTGACTGGTTGCTTAGTGTCTTTTACAGTTATCAGGTTCTCAGCTCTAATGCCAGCAACTGTTGTAGAAGATATTGCTCGTGATCTTCAGGCACTGAAACAGCAACAAGTTCAACATCAGGCGTTACGTCTATCTGGTAAGCAGTTATAACAGTGACGGTGTTTGCAAGTTCGTGAAAGTAATTCGACACGAAAAACAGATGTATACACATCAGTAGGACACAGTTGCTACGAAGCGCCCAGCCTTACGAGCATCTTCGTACGAAGGTGTTCTACCCTCGTGCGCTTATCTAAGTTTAAAGTCATCATCGCGAACTCTTATAAGAACTCCATCGTAAACCGAATATGCGGCGTAATTTTACAGACACATCATGTCGTTTCTGGCAGGACATTAGTTCTTAGCCTTACATCAAAACTTTTAGTTTACCGTGAATTTAAAGGAGCCCGCGTTGAATGTATAACAGAAAGGCAACTATAAGGAAAACTAAAAATTGCGCTTACCTCAAAAATAACTTACCAGGAAAACATTGATACGGCGCTGCGTCGTAGCAGCACAGGTGTTATCAGTAGTGACCGTACGTACGTGAAGGTTGTTTCCGCAGTTTCAGCAATAACAGAAAGCAATACTCGTCTCTCGGATCGCGTTCAGTACCACAGAAACCTACTGGCCGCCGAAAACCGTAACGTTTACCGAACTTTGATGTCAAGTGTGCCACAAATTCATCACACACATAAAGTCATCTAAACAGAGAGTTTATCATTAAGCAATGGGACAGTGTATGACACCCATTGCGACAGAACGGCTCCAGGATATTCGTGTTGCGTGTTACCTGCCACTGGGACTACAATAACACCTCGTGTGAAGGGCCACAGCGTTCCCGTCGGAATGACGCACGTCGCGGCAAACTGTTTTGTCTCCTGCTCATTAAGAGTCCAGTAGTCTCGTTAACGAACTCAACATTTGCATGACAACATGGCTGCAGCTGTTCTCCTGTCCAATCTTTTTTTTCACATTTCTGTTCACATATAAGGCTCCTGACACTCCCAACTGCTGCAGACCAGGAATGGGCCATTTGTTTGCAGCAGTTTCTTCTACTGTAGAAGCATTGCCATCCCAGCCTTATACGAGGCACAAGCTATGGAATTATTTAACAGTGAAGATACCTACTGTTTATGAAAGCTATTATACTATGTACTGGTTTGACGTGACATGTAACGTTTTCCTCTCCTATGCAAATCATTTCATCTCAGAGCCTTAATCATTTGTTTTCTATATCGTAATCGGTCTTGCCCTGTAATTTTTGCTCACTGCGGCTCCCTCTTCTTCCATCGAAGTTATTCCCTCCTCATATACAGGGTTATTACAAATGATTGAAGCGATTTCACAGCTCTACAATAACTTTATTATTTGAGATATTTTCACAATGCCTTGCACACACATACAAAAACTCAAAAAGTTTTTTTATGCATTCACAAATGTTCGATATGTGCCCCTTTAGTGATTCGGCAAACATCAAGCCGATAATCAAGTTCCTCCCACAAGCGTTTGACTTTGTCATCGGGTGTCAGGGCTTGTAGCAATTGTAAACGGTAAGGCTTCTGCTTTAGCCTTTTCCGTAAGATTTTCCAAACCGTCGGCTGTGGTACGTTTAGCTCCCTGCTTGCTTTATTCGTCGACTTCTGCGGGCTACGCGTGAAACTTGCCCGCACGCGTTCAACTGTTTCTTCGCTCACTGCAGGCCGACCCTCACAGAGGCATCCAGAAGCTTTAAACTGCGCATACCATCGCCGAATGGAGTTAGCAGTTGGTGGATCTTTGTTGAACTTCGTCCTGAAGTGTCGTTGCACTGTTATGACTGACTGATGTGAGTGCATTTCAAGCACGACATACGCTTTCTCGGCTCCTGTCGCCATTTTGTCTCACTGCGCTCTCGAGCGCTCTGGCGGCAGAAACCTGAAGTGCGGCTTCAGCCGAACAAAACTTTGAGTTTTTCTACGTATCTGTAGTGTGTCGTGACCATATGTCAATGAATGGAGCTACAGTGAATTTCTGAAATCGCTTCAATCATTTGTAATAGCCCTGTATTATCGTAACTGTCTACTTAATTTTCTGAGTCCTCCTGTGACAACACATTTCAAATGCTTCTATTCTTTCCTATTTTCTCACAGCCCATACTTCACTCTCATACAAAATTGTGTTCCTGACTTACTTTCTAAGAAATTTCTTTCTCAAATTAAGGCCTAAAATTGATACTAGTAGGTTACATTTGGAGAAGTGTACTCTCTCTTCCTGCTAGTCCGATTCTTACGTTTTCCTTGCGTATCCCGTCATGCGTCAGTTTTCTTCCAACGTAATAGAATTCCTTGTCGATTCGGAATAAATCGAAGAATAGATTGCAAAATTGGCACAGCAGTACCGATCGAAAGGGAAATGAATGGTTACGAAAAATAATCTACTGGGTATCAATCGACAAGCAAATAAGTACCTGAAAGGCCAAGGAAGCATTAGAATGAGTGACTGGGAACATGTCTGCAATCTAGCCTGCTTGAAGATGATTGTGATGTCGGAGCAACAACGCAGTATTGTTGACCGAAAGTAATCAATTGGTGGAACCACATTGTGATAAGAGCCTGGACAGGGGGAGAAAGGAGGAGGATGAAATTAGCTTCGAATGTGTTCCCAAGGACTGAGGACAGAGGTAGCTTTTATCCGAGAACAGAGCTGAGCTGCATTCACTCCTGGATTAGCTTCGAGGGTGAGACATCGACTGGCACTACTCCAGACATGTACAACGGACTAAATGGCTAGAGAATGGATCTGTGCATAAAAGCGTGCGACATTCTCTGCAAAAAGTGGGCGAGTACTGTCCTACAAATGCTAATATTCCAAATTACATTCTCAAAAGTACGACATATACCTCAACTGAAAGTCAAAACATCAGTCTTCCGGTGTCGACGAGGCTTAGTAGTCAGTCTGCCATGCATCGCTGACCACGGGTAGCAACATTCAACACTGCTATAGAGCCACCGATGTTACTCCTGGCATTATAGTTCAGCGGGAGCATTCAGCTCCCGTACGCACAAGCACTTTAAATTCTAATCATTTACATGTCACAGCCTGCTCTGAATGCTCTGCCTCTTTGATTCGTGTCTTTTGTATGCGACTTTCGTTTTCGCAAACAATGGTTTCACGGCTCTCCTGCCTAAGGAATGTTCTTCATGGAACTTTGCACAGCTGTCGACTGGATCGCAAAACCAAATGAACATCATCATGGTAAGAACAAAACGAAATAATGTAGATATATTATACTCACTACCTGTGAACTGTAACTACGCAAAGGTTTGAATGGTTGGGACAATAATTAAAAGAAATCATGGAACAACTTCTGTCTTTCTAAAGTCTAAATCCAAAACGGTTATGGTGAAAAGCAGACATTTCCAGTCACACAAAACGCAACTGGATGACAACAGCATGAGTCCACTGAAAAAGCATTCGTCATTGTTTGTAGTCATTGTCTGTACGAGAATGCGCTCTCTTATCTGTCTTTCTGACTTTCACACATAAAGAAAACCACAAGTTCAAGGACGGAGACTGAATTCATCCACTGTGACGTCTGGTATGCATTCGAAAGTATGTAAATCAATCACGATATGTCGAAACAGTATACAGGTTTTCTGCCGTAGTGTGTCAGGGAAGCGGTTAAGTCCAAGGTGACAACACTGAACAAAGATCACACCTACTCTTTCTTTTGTCTGCAGGTATAGTACACAAAACGACATGCCTCGTTCTAAAAGCTTGACATGCGCCGTCAGTCTGTCTGAATCCTTTGTTTTGTTTTCATTTTGCTTAACGTGATGTCGACAGTCAAGTCACATTTGAACAGGTTCTTTCTGTTTCCTTTCTTTGTCGAGTGTGTGAACATAAAGTAGATGTATGGGAACCTACATCGGAATCACAGCAGCGAGATATGTAGGGCAACACAAGTTCATCTACTCTCTACCTCAAGAGGTAACTGCTCTCTTGAACTCCAGACTTCGAATATTGTACAAATTAATTATAATCCGACGTTAGCCATATCGACAGTGGAATATCCGTTTGTTTCATACTTTCGTAGCCACTAATTAGGGAAAAAATCATCAAACTGAAAAAAGAACAACTTAAAACACCGTGTTGTTACACGTGTAACTTGACTACGACCGTGAAGACCGACGCGTTTTGAATCTTGAAATAGTACTTTGCACTAAAACACCAACAAAAAAGATATGGTATGTTACACACACACACACACACACACACACATTGCAGAAGACTATTAGATATAAATGTTCGCTGTATGTACGTTACTGTGCTCTATAGCTTTAAATGTACCCCATTTGAAATGTTTATATAGTGGTTATGATTCGATGCCCTTCTATAATACGTATAAATGTGAAGACAGCGTATGTGTGGAATGTCTTACAAACACTACATAGGATCAGGATTCGAACTCGGGACCTTTGCCTTTCGCGGGCAAGTGCTCTACCAACTGAGCTACTCAAGCACGACTCACGCCCCGTCTTCACAGCTTTACTTCTGCCAGTACCTCGTCTCCTACCTTCGAATTCACAGAAGCTCTCCTGCAGTTGGTAGAGCACTTGCCCGCGAAAGGCAAAGGTCCCGAGTTCGAGTCTCGGTCTGGCACACAGTTTTAATCTGCCAGGAAGTTTCAGAGCGGTGTGGTGACCACATGCCTCTCCATGTCCGCTGCAGAGTGAAAATCTCATTCTGACTACATACGATCGTTTAAGACAACCTGCTTGATTGTACATACGAATGAATGATTGTGCACTTGAAAATGAGAGTGTCGAAATTTCTCCGTCGTGGAGTATAAAAATTTTGCCCCATAAAAGATAATTTTGCAGAGGAAATGATATAATTTACGCCCCTCAGAAATTTTGTACCATCTGTCGATAGATAGTGCGCCAAAATTGTTCTTGCACATGAAGTATGTTCTTGCATTGAGGGTATAAAAACGAATAAATATTTATACTTGACACCCGACGTTGTAAAACGCAAGAGTTGCAAAACAGAAACATGCAAAATAAAAAACGAATTAAAACTCACTGTCTACAGCAAAACGTTGTTATCAAAATTTGTGTTTTGAGTCAATGGGGATGCACACAATACACACACAGGGCGAGATGGGGCAAAACATTGGACCCGTTGGACCCGTACTGGGAAGAACTGGGATTCAAATTCACGAGAACTAGTGCTGATTTAGAGTTTTGTTTTCCTCATTTATATCGTGTAATGTTTTTGTGTTTTTATCGTGGCGGTTTTTGACACTTGTTTTATAACCAGCATCTTGCAGCTACAAACTCAAAAGTATCTGCAGACGGAAACTAAGCTTAATGTAATTTCAGGCAACACTCTTCTGTGAATGAAAGCGGAACTTCAATTTGCAGATGTTACTACTTTTTTAGGTGCCTATCTCTAATATTTTTCTTTAAATAATAGAGTGTATCGATAGAATTAATGAGGTTTTTTAGCTGGAGTCGATAGGTGGACGTGTTCATGGGCAAAGTCTGTGGTCTTCGAAGGTACCATGACGCTAGTTTAAACTGTGTTGAACGTTTATTCGTCGGCTATATGATTTTGACAAAGACACTCAAGATACTGGAATGAAGTTGGATTCTAAAATTCGATTAGAGCAGTTCTCGAAAGCTCTACAATGGAAGATACAGTGTTCCAAATTAGTTCAAGTCACCTGTGGAAATAGTAGTGTGTTGGAAAGGGTTTCCTTTCCCTTTGCCTTGAACCATCTTGTTTACTCACTGTCTACTGTTTTTTAATCAGCTTAATAACGATAGGCGAACAATGGCGCTGCATTTCCATATTCAATTATTAAATCTCTATTGGCCTTGTGAATGGGACATTAAGCTGTAACAACACGAGTAACGGGAACCATATTGCTTTTCCGAATTGCTTGCAGAGCCGCTGATCAGTCGAATAACTCTTTATTGGTCTTAGGTCCCGTATGTCTGTCTAGGTATCCTCTTCAGAATTTTGCTATCCAAACGAACATTTAATTGATATTGGCGACCACAGTGACCGACAGATTAATTTCAGAATCTGTGAAGTCTGTCAGTATCCGTCACGTGTTTTTGTGTTTACAATCACACGTTTTGTGGTTGCGTCGAATAACTTCCAGTTGAAATGGTGTGTGCTAAAAGTAACGCTACTCTATATAGGAAGAGTTAGTATAAGAGTAATTATAAGCATGCAGAAAGTTCACAATGTAGACGAGAGTTACTGTAGTCTGATTAAAATTACATGATAGTTGACATTTCACGGGCTGGAGCTGGTTTCCTGCAATCAGGGCGCTCAAAGTCGCGCCCGAACCCTTCGCCGTTGCCAGACTGCCACAACAATTAGTAATTTCACCTTGACCGGCTTTCTTTCTTGTTGTGTTTGCATCCCGAATTCTGGATCTGGCAATTAGTGAATTAGTTCTACCGCAGAAAGTTGACCGTCGTTTACTCGGATACGTGGCGCATGACGAGGTTGTGGTTAGGTTAGGACATGAGTTTAAATTCAGGGCTACAGTATGCGTCGTCCGCCGCAATTTAGTCTTTGGTCATTTAAAACCAGCTTTCGACAGAGCACCTCACACTTCCGACATACCTCGCGGCGGTCACTTCCTGCATTAACAGCATTTGTGAAGTGATCCGCCTTGTTTCCGTGTCACCTATAAGCGAGCGGTAGCCGGCAGCCGACGTGGCAACTTTGTAGCGGCAAGTGAGCGACACGAACTATCAAGTAATTTTAGTCAGACTATACAAAAAAATAGATGTAAATCTAATTTCACACTAAAGAAATTTATCGTAGACAGTGGCTGGCTATTTACGATATTTACTATGGATAACGGAAAATTCTAATGTGTACACTGAACTGCAGTCACCCCCTCTCCTTCCCCCTCCCCAACCTCCACGCCTCTGGAAATGAGTGTGTAAGTCAGTTCAGATGTCGGAGGAAGGGATGTGCGTACCATTACCAATATTAACATGAGTAGAAAACAACCGTC
The DNA here is from genome assembly GCF_021461385.2 of Schistocerca piceifrons. NCBI lineage: Eukaryota > Metazoa > Arthropoda > Insecta > Orthoptera > Acrididae > Schistocerca > Schistocerca piceifrons. Next base: position 90,260,824 of record NC_060141.1, read on the forward strand.
AGAATGAGGACAACTTTACTTTTTACTTGTATCATGGACAACAACTGCCAACGGCCTTGCCGCAGAGGTAACATCGGTTACCGTCAGATCACCGAAGATAAGCGCTGTTGGGCTGGGCTAGCACTTGGATGAGTGACCATCCCGTCTGTCGAGCGCTGTTGGCAAGCAGGGTGCACTCAGTCCTTGTGGCAAACTGAGGAGCTACTTGACTGAGAAGTAGCGGCTCCAGTCTCGTGAACTGACATATGGCCGGGAGAGCGGAAACATCCCCCCGGCTGTGGCTAAGCCATGTCTCCGCAATATCCTTTCTTTCAGGAGTGCTAGTTCTCCAAGGTTCGCAGGAGAGCTTCTGTAAAGTTTGGAAGGTAGAAGACGAGGTACTGGGAGAAGTAAAGCTATGAGGACGGGTCGTGAGTCGTGCTTGGGTAGCTCAGATGGTAGAGCACTTGCCCGCGAAAGGCGAAGGTCCCAAGTTCGAGTCTCGGTCCGGCACACAGTTTTGATCTGCCAGGAAGTTTCAGAGCGGTGTGGTGACCACATGTCTCTCCATGTCCGCATCCAGTGACGCCTGTGGGCTGAGGATGACACGGCAGCCGGTCGGTACCGTTGAGCCTTCCAAGGCCTGTTCGGACGGAGTTTAGTTGTAGTTTTATGGGCAACAATTATGAAAGTCATATTGGTGATGCATCGGCAATTTTGCTCTAATTAACGACTGTATTCTGACATGCTCACACATCGAAAAGTTTGCGAGGCAGAGAGTTGCTCCGACCAAAATCTACGCGCTGTGTCAACGACCGCCGCTCTGTTACGCCAGCCCGGCGGAATGCTGTTTCCCACATCCGTCTAGGCATATACGGAGCAGGACTACCATGTCGAAATCAGAAAAAAACGGCTCGCAAACACTTAATGACACGAAAAACTCAGAGATTTAAACAGCTCGCAGATACAGGGCGTACGGCAGTTTCCTTATAGCCTTAAGTTAAATAATGTTGTGGCGACGGAAGCTTATCTAGCAACAGAAATGTAATAAGGTTAATTTCGGACACATGAGTGGGCCAGGACATGGACCATTCTCGCCAGAACTTGCGGGAAAAAACCTGCAAGAGAAAATTAGAGATCAGCAAATAGACCCTCCGCTGAGATTGACCCAATTACACACACTATACGGCCACTGCAGGACGTATGAAGTATTCATCACTAATGTTGGCCCCCACCAATGAACCACGTACCATGCCATTGGTGGGGAGACTTGCGGGCTTCAGCAATACGGATGGCCGTACGATAGGTACAACCACATCACAAGGCTATCTGTTGAGAGGCTAGACAAACGTATGGTTCCTAAAGAGGAGCAGAAGCCTTTCCAGTAGTTGTAGGGTAACATTCTGGATGATTGACAGATCTGGCCTTGTAACATCAACCAAAACGGCTTTGTTGTGCTCTTACTGCGTACGGCTGAAAGCAAAGGGAAACTACATCCGTAATTTTAACCTAGGGCATACAACTACTCCACTGTATGGTAAAATGATGTTGGCATCTTTTTCGATAAAATGTTCCGGAGAAAATATAGTTCCCCATTCGGATCTGCGGACGGGGACCGTTCAGGAGGTTATCGTTATCAAGAGAATCAAAACTGGCGTCCTACGGATCGGAGTGTGGAATGTCAGATCCCTTAATTGGGCCGATAGGTTAGAAAATTTAAGAAGAGAAATGGATAGGTTAAAGTTAGATATAGTGGGAGTTAGTGAAGTTCGGTGATAGGAGGAATAGGACTTCTGGTCAGGTAAATATAGTGTTATACATACAGAATCAAATAGGGGTAATGCAGGAGTAGGTTTAATAATGAGTAAGAAAATTGGGACGCAAATAAGCTACTAAGAACAGCATAATGAACGCATCATTGTAGCCAAGATAGAGACGAAGCTCATATCCACGACATTAGTACAACTTTATACGCCATATCGCTCCGCAGATGATGAAGAGATTGAAGAAATTTACAACGAGATGAAATAAATTATCCAGATAGTTAAGGGAGCCGAAAATTTAATAGTCATGGGGAACTGGAACTCGATAGTAATGAAAGGGAGAGAAGTAAAAATAGTAGGTGAATATGGACGGGGGGGAAAGAAATGAAAGAGGGAGGCGCCTGGTAGAATTTTCCACAGGGTATAATTTAATCATCGCTAACACTAGGTGTAAAAATCTTGAAAGAAGGTTGTATACGTGGAAGAAACCTGGAGACGCAGGAAAGTTACGGATTGATTATATAATGGTAAGACAGAGATTTCGGAACCAGATTGTAACTTGTAAGACATTTCCAGGGGCAGATGTTGACTACGACCACAATTTATTGCTTATGAACTGTAGATTAAAATTGAAGAAATTCCAAAAAGGTAGGAATTTAAGGAGATGGGACCTGGATAAACTGAAAGAACCAAAGGTTTCTGACAGTTTCAGAGAGAGTCTTAGTGAGTGACTGACAAGAACAGGGAAAAAGTATACGGTAGTAGATGAAACGGTAGTTTTGAGAGAGGTAATTATGAAGGCAGCAGAGGATCAAGTATGTAAAAAGATGAGGGCTAGTAGGAATCCATAGGTAGCACAAGAGATATTGAATTTAACTGACGAAATGAGAAAGTATAAAAATGCAGTACATGAAGCAGGAGAAAGGGAATACAAACGTCTAAAAAATGAGATTGATAGGAAATGCAAAATGACTAAGCAGAAGTGTCGAGAGAACATCTGTAAAAATTGAGAAGCATATATCATTAGGGGAAAGTTAGATGCTGCGATAGAAAATTTAGAGTTGGTGCAAAGAGACCTACCTGCTTGAATATCAAGAGGTCAGGTGGAAAACCAGTCCTAAGCAAAGAAGGGAAAGTTGAAAGGTGGAAGGAGGATATAGAGGCTCTAGACTTAGAGAAGATGTTGACTGGAATACTCTCTTTCCAATTCTGGGGGTACAGGGAGCAAAAGACTATATACAACTTGTACAGGCACCAGATGGCAGGTATCAGAGTCGACAGGCATGGAAGGGGAGCGGTGGTTGAGAAGGAATTGAGACAGTGCTGTAGCCTTATTCAATTTGTACACTGAGAAAGCAGTAAAGGAAAAAAATCTTTGGAGTAGGAACTAAAGCCTAGGGAGAAGAAATAAAAATTTTGAGCTTTGCCGACGACATTGTAATTCTGTCAGAGACAGCGAAGGATGTGGAAGAGCAGTTGAACGGAATGAACAGTGTCTTAAATGGAGGATGTAAGATGAACGTCAACAAAAGCAAAACGAGGATAATGGAATGTAGTCAAATTCAATCAGGTGATGCTGAAGATTTTAGATTAGGAAATGAGACACTTAAAGTAGCAGATGAGTTTTGCTATTTGGGCAGCAACGTAACTGACGATGGGCGAAGCAGAGAGAAAATGTAGACCGGCAATGGAAAGAAAAGCTTTTCTGAAGAAGAGAAATTTGTTAACATCGAGTATAGATTTAAGTGCCAGGAAGTATTTTCTGAACGTATTTGTATGGTGGTAGCCACGTAGGGGAGTGTAACATGGATGATAAACCGTGTAGGCAAGAAGAGGATAGAAGCTTTTGAAATGTGGTGCTACAGAAGAACGCTGAAGATTAGGTGGGTAGAACACGTAACCAATAAGGGGGTACTGAACAGAATTGGGGAGAAAAGAAATTTGTGCACATTCTGACTAGAAGAAGGGATCAGTTGGTAGGATGTGTTCTGAAACATCAAATCACCAATTTAGTACTGGCGGGAAGCGCGGGGGCTGGTGGGAGGGGGGGGGGGGGGGTGAGAAAATCGCAGAGGGAGACCAAGAGATGAATACAGAAAGCATATTCAGAAGGATGTAGTTTGCAGTAGTTACTCGGAGATGAAGAAACTTGCACAGGATAGAGTAGCATGGAGAGCTGCATCAAGCTTGTCTTCGGACTCAGGACCATAATAGCAATAACGACAACGGAATAACTGGCAATGGAAAGGCCATAGAAGAATAATTTCTCATCTCAAACAGGCTAATCACAGATGAGACCAAGGAGACACAAGAACGTGAATAGATAACATGCTTTGTTTGTCTACAAGAAACTGGAAAACCAAAACAATGCAGAGGACAATAGTATCCAAAAATAGTGGCCAATGACCCGCTGCACGTGGTCAACGTAAATATATAGAAGGTTTTAAATCTTTAACTTGTCCACCCTAGAAAAAACAAACCAGTACGGGTGGTAACCCTGTAGAACGTATAGGAATAAGGGGGGAGACGTGTAAATACTGATCTCGAAACGCGATACCAGCGTGAAGGAGAGACTTGCAATATCTTGTAGCTTATTGTTTGTTATTAGTAAAGATAAAGAAAGTACTCCAAATATCTTGCGCCAAAGTTCGGGAAATTTTAAATATCATAATAGTTCGTCTTTCACTACTATCATATCGACCGATTTATATTTGTTCTTCGCAGAGAAACGTAACATTTAAAAATATGGTACATAAAATGGTAAATATCTAGAGCTGTTAGTTTATTTCAAAAATGGTTCAAATGGCTCTGAGCACTATGGGACTTAACATCTGTGGTCATCAGTCCCCTATAACTTAGAACTACTTAAACCTAACTAACCTAAGGACACCACACACATCCATGCCCGAGGCAGGATTCGAACCTGCGACCGCAGTAGTCGCGCTGTAGTTTATTTCGCGAATAAGATTTCGAATTACAAGGCCATTACCAGCTATAGTACTTACCATTACGTAAAAGCGTTTCTCATTCACGTTTTGGTAGAAAGGTTAGTATTTAATAATAAGAAACGCAGAAGTAGTAAAATTCTAATACTGTTTTTCCATTCTGCGATCCAGTTTTCGACGTGCAAAGTCGTCTCAGGCGTTGGCCTTGTAAGTGAAATAAATGTGCATTAGCCGAGAACTCGCAGTTTCGTGACCTTTTTTTTGTTCTAAAGCTGTGTGCTTGGCAGCTCTGTATCGTTTTATCTGCATCTAATTCTACATATGTACTCTGCAAAGCGTGGAGGAGAGTACTTCCTACCTACGTTAACAATTGTTAAGTCCTATTCGGATCGCGCATGAAGCAAGAGAAAAATATACTTTAGGTAGCCACAGTACCTCTTATACTATTCTCATGTTAACGATTCCAGTTATACGATTGCGACAACAGAATTATGGCTCGGTCTTCCCTGAATACAGATACTCCAAGTTTATCTAACACAGTTCCGCGAGAACAATGTCTCCGGTCTTCGAAAGATATACATTTAAGATCCCAAGTTTCGCATGGGCAGTAACAACCAGTTACATTCCTATCAACGTATCTCTGAATTCCTCACATATCTGATGACACGTCTGCTAGATAATGATTCCAACGCAATAGCAGTTCTGCAGACGTTTCTTTACAGGTTAACTGCACTTCGCTACAACCCTCACAACAAACACGAATCTCCTATTGTCTTTCCCCATTACTGATTTCATGTGATAGTCTCAGTTCACACTCTTACAAGGGAACCTCCCCATCGCACCCCCCTCAGATTTAGTTATAAGTTGGCACAGTGGATAGGCCTTGAAAAACTGAACACAGATCAATCGAGAAAACAAGGAAGAAGTTGTGTGGAAGTATGAAAAAATAAGCAAAATATACAAACTGAGTAGTCCATGCGCAAGATAGGTAACATCGAGGATGATGTAAGCATAGGTGCGTCGTGATCTCGTGGTTAGCGTGAGCAGCTGCAGAACGAGAGGTCTTTGGTTCAAGTCTTCCCTCGAGTGATACGTTTGTTTTCGTAAAGTTTTGATCTGTTCGTTCGTTCATTGACGTCTCTGTTCACTGTAATAAGTTTAGTGTCTGTGTTTTGCGACCCCACCGCAAAACCGTGCGATTAGTCGACGAAAGGACGTGCCTCTTCAATGGGAACAGAAAACATTTGATCGCAAGGTCACAGGTCAACCGATTCCTCCACAGGAAAACATGTCTAATATATTCTATACGACACTGGTGACGGCATGTGCGTCACATGACAGGAATATGTTGTCGACCCACCTAACTTGTACACTTGGCGAATGTGTAAAAAGATTCTTCTACCTTTCCCGATTTAGGTTTTATTATGGATGTGATAATCATTCCCAAAAAAGTGATGTGACATAAACTGAAAACAAAAAATTAAAATTTCAACTCCAGGGAGGACTTCAACCAAGTACCTCTCGTTCCGCATATGCTCACGCTAACCACACGACCACGACGCTCCTGAGCTCGCCTTGTCCTAGATTTTAATTATATTACACATGGACTACTCAGTTTGTATATTTCGCTTATTTTTTTTTCATAGTTCCACACAACTTCTTCCTGTTTTCTCGATTGATCTGTGTTCAGTTTTTCAAGGTATATCCACTGTGCCAACTTAGAATTAAATCTGAGGGGGGTGCGATGGGGAGGTTCCCTTGTTAGTTGTATAAACGGCGTGACAGGCTCCGGCAGTTCAACACTAATCTTATAATCGAATACTCTCGGCGTATATCTGTCTGTTGTGTGTGTTATCGTGCATTAAGTCACATTTGAAGATAGCTATCATTCACTGCACATAGAGGAAATATTGACCTACAATTCTCCAGCGACAACACATAACTTTTGTTTGTGCTTCAGAGGTAAAGAAGTGGCACCACTTCTTGAATGTAATTCTGTGTTAATACGTTTACTAGATAGTGCATGATAGCATCGGGCCCTTGATTCATTCTTTTTTTTTTTCAATATTGACCACAGTTGCTCAATATTACTCAGATTTTGCCATTACGGAGACCAGGGACGTTGTTAATTGACTCCGAAGCTCATCAAAATAAACTTGAACGTTGCCAATCGTGTGAATATGCCATTATCATCTTCGAAAGATCATTCCTTGCCTGGAACGCTGTCTGTGCAATGGAATGGACATGGTCACCGCAAATCGTATGTATGTTTCCACAGTAACCCTTCAATTCAGTGTTCGGAAAGTTCGCTGGGATCGTATTTTCTACATATGTATTATAGTAATGATTTCTGTGGCAGTGATCTTAAGTTAAAACACTGTAACGCACAGTTTTGTTTCCACTACTATGTTTACGCAGACGAAACTTTCCTGAGAACTCTGCATGCTGTAGTGGTGCTAGATGCTGTAGCTCTTGTCCTTCAACGACAGACGTGCTGGGGACTCGAAACACTTACCGAGATAGTACAGTCCGATACAAGCGTTAAAGACATGGTGAGTGTATTGAGGAAGAAAGCTTTAGAAATTTATTTATTGTATCAGAATCAAACGACTCAAAACAAAAACAAACACTGCTTATTGCCTAAAACAAAATATGAGTATTCAGAATGTTAATCCGATTTCGGACCAGAAGTTGGCTACCTCAAGAGGTCTGAAGGTAGCTTTCGCTAAGGTTTTTAATGGTACATGGAAGTTTGCGTAAACGACAGTTAAAAAATGAATTTAGGTCAGTTCAGATCAACATTCACAAAACATAGTGTCTACACTGAGATCTCATGTCTGGAAATTAGTTTTACATCTTGTGAAACCAGAATGGATTCGTTTGAGTAACTTCCATACAGCCGACTTTTCCGAGTGGTCATTAGGAATTCCTTCAGGAATCGTCCATCTTTCAAGATGTTGGCTTCTAGCACACCACCTTTGCACGTTCGTTTGCTGTTGTGATACTGTGAATGCTTTAAGTGTTTTAAAACTCTTTCTCGATTTCAGTCGGGAACGCGCTTGCTGGTAAAATAAACAGAGGATGGGTTCAGATGGTATTGCTTCCGTCTTCCGTTTTTTGGGAACTATTTCTCTTCGCATCTCAACTTTAGTAACCTTACTCAACTCGTCCCTCCGTGGCAAAATGGAAAGTTGTAGTAACAGGAATATTATTATGTCAGTCTACCTGGAGCCCTCTACACCGGACACTGAAAAAAGCAGCAATCCGACAACCTGTTTGTTGCGGGAAAGGCGCCGGGCGTCCCTTCACAGCCCGAGCGAGGCCTTGAACTGCCCGCGGCGTGCAGCTTTTTTGCGCGGACAGAAATAGCTCTGTGGGAGTGCGTCTGTTGGACGTCCGGTCCTCCAGCCGCCCTCCGCTGACGCTTTCTCGGGAGGGCGCGGTCCTTCGCCAGCCACCCGTGGCCCGTCCCACTTATCTGCTCCTCGGTCTCGCATCGGCTTTCCTCCCACGTGCGGGCAGAGAGCGGCGAGCTGCCCGTGTTGGCATACCTCGGCCCCCCTCCACCGGGAGCCCCGGCGCCAGACAGCTGCCTGACGCGGCGTGTGTCCAGCGCCCGCAGCAGTGGAAACTTCCACTCGCAGGGACCGGCACGGCCACGTCGCTGCTGCTGCTGCCGCTGCACAGCAAGCGCGCTGGAAGGCTGCATGCACTCCTAGCGCCGCGCAGCACAGCGCTTGCGAAACACTCACGGCAGCTGTGCTAGCTCAGCCGCCACTGTGCCTGACGGAGCTAAACGACTCCAAAAGAGCTACCGTCTGAGGTACTGAACCAGCACTAGTGACAGCTCAAGGGCAATAAATAACGGCCAGTGAGTCAGGACTGTAGTCTGTCATATGTTATCCAGATTGCTAACTGTGGAAAGTAAGAAATGTGGAAAGGGAACAAAAGTTCAGAAGATTTAATAAAATAATTGAAGTAACCGATGACAGCAAAAATTTGGAAGATCACTCGAAAGGGGTGGACAGTGTGTCGAGTGGAGGTTGTGAGACCTACAGCAGCAAAAGTGGAACATGGGTCATTCGAGTGTTGTCGAACAAAATCGGGCATTTGATTTGGAATTAGATTAGAAGATGTGTGACTCAAAGTAGTGCGCGATTTTCAGTATTCGGGCCGTAAAAGAACGGACGAAAGCAGAAGTAAAGAGGATATAAAATGTGTACTGGCAATACCAATAAAAACTTTCCTGAAGTAACAGAAATACTAATGCAAATGTTTTAGGAAGTCTGTTATTGAAAGTATTCACCAGGGCGTGCTGAACAGTAATACCAACGAATTTTTTATATGAAAACTCGTAAACCATCACTGTAGGGTATCTCACTTTGTTAACGGAGCCACAACCTCACCTCTGCTTGCACCCTTCATCACTATCAAAAAGAAGTCCTCGAATCTGTGCTTTAACTTTTGTCAACAGATGCAGCTGTGTCACAGACGCTGAGGTTAGCAACACCGTTTTCCTCATTACGAGCAAGAATAACCCACCGTCGCACATTACTGAAGGCGATACAATCTTCACCTTACACAGCTTTGACTCTCCTATGGATGTCAATTGGAGGCACATTTTCTGCCGTTAGAAACTCGATTACAGCACACCGTTTCTCACGCACTAACGTACTTACGTCACAGACCGCCAAATTTCACGCTACAATTCTGAGTCCTCTAGTGGCAGAGAGTTGCAACTTGAAGCAGGAAAATTCGGCCGGGTAATATTCATGACTTGTAAAACCTCAGCCGATATTGCGAAGAGAATAAAATTTTTGGAGGCATTACTTTTCAGCACGCCCTCGCATTTCTAGTGTAGCCTCATATGGAATATGGACAAGGAGAGAATAGAAATTTCTGAAATGTGGCGCAACAGAAAAATGCCGAAGATTAGATGGATGGATCGAGTGGACTACGGAATTTCTGATACAAATTGGCCAGAAAAGAGCGTTGCAGTACAACTTATCTAAAATACGAGATAAGTTGATAGGACACATCATGAAGCATCAAAGAATAGCTCATTTAGCAATAGATTGACTAGGGGGATAGGGGTAAAAACTGGAGTGAGACATCAAGGCTTGATTACAGTAAAAAGTTCAAATGAACATACGCTGCTTGTAGTTACACTTGAAAAGACAGAGTAGCGTTGAGAGTTCAGTGGACTCGCATGCGAGAGCACAACAGTTCGAACCCGCGTCCGACCATTCTTTTTAGATTTTTTCGTAATTTTCCCCAGGCACATGCCGGAATGGGTCCTGTGAGAAGGCTCGGCCGATTTCCTGCCGTGTCCTTAAAACAATCCGAGCTTGTGCTCCTTCTCTAATGACCTCGTTATCAACTGGACGTTAAACCCCAATCTTCCATTCTTCCTTTTTCGTTGAGAGCAGCATCACATCAACCTTTATGCTGGTAGGTACATCGGTAACAGCAGCAGAAATAACTGAGATATTGTACAGGACGGTATCCAAAATTACTTGGTTAAAATTAGTAGGTAATTTGAGTCGATGACACTGAGATCGAAATAGACAACTGCCAGCATTTAGTTACCGTATACGGTGCTGCACAGCACCGCTTATGTTGCGTAGCAGTTGCAACCTCCAAAACGCAACAGATCCTGAAACAGTCTGCGTTGAGTTCTTTACGGGATTAACCAATGTTTTAAATCCACTCTCAACCATAATTTACAAAAAATCACCTGGGCACAGAACGCTTCCTAGCGACTGAAATGTAGCACAGATCACGCCCCTTTGAAAAAAGATGACAGAAGTGGTTCACAGAGGCACTATCTCTCATCACTAACTTCAGTCTAGCAAAATCCTACAGCATTATCAGCATTCTAATATAATGACCTATGTGAGACAGACCGACCCTCTAAATGGCAAACGACAAGGATTCTGGAAACAATAATTATGCGAACTTGTACTCATATTCTCCATGCATAATGCACTAAAAGTGACAAGATGAATTTGGTTTGCCCAAACTGTTGATTCAGTACCCAAGTGGATGATGATGACAATGATGATTTGGATTGAACGGGTGCTCGACATCATGGTCATCAGTGTCCCGACGAAAAGTCAGCATGCAAATCTCCTGGGTGGGGGCGAAGGCTGTACCCTTGCAAGTGGAATGAGCACTTCTGAGGAGGTACGACACTGCCTATTATCCTAGATGAAGACTTACTTGCAGGCACACACGTAATTTGGGCATGATTAAAAAAGAAAACACACGTAAAAAAGAAACACCTTTCAATCGTGTGAGATCCAAAGTGGATTGGATTTTGGTGGAACCAGATCATTTACAAATAAGCATAGGAAGAAACAAACCTTACAGGCATTTCTGCCACGCGAGAATGCTTGACAGAAATGCTGCATTGGCAAATACTCAACGAAAGAGTCTTAATATCTCTGTCAGGACAGAATATTTGAGTAATCTTTAATCCTGCAGTATGTGCCGCTTGGCTCTTCTCGGAACATAAGCTCCATAAATTTTAACAATAAACCTCTCCGTGACGCACATCGCTTTTCTAGAAGCATTTGCCACAGGAGTTTGACGAGCATATCCCTAACGATCTTGCACATTCCAAACGGACCCGTGACCTAACACATCACTCTTCCATGAATCTTCTCTATACTTTCTATTAATCCTTGGAACTGGATGAACTTTTCCGTAACGCTTTCGCGTTTACTACACAAATCTTTGGAGAAACGCATTACTGTTCTTTGGATATACTTTATATATTCTGTTAATTCTACCTTGTAAAGGTCCCAGATTGATGAGTAATGCTAAAGAACCATTCGAACAAGAGTTTTGTGATCTACCATCTACAAACGTCAATTACAGTTGTTTAGCATTCATTGAATAAATCTCACACTCGCGTCTGTTTTCCCTATAATTAGTCTAATTCCCGCCAACGCTTCATTCCTTTCTTTGCTACTAAATCATCTCCTACATTACAAAAGCAGAGGGTGGGTCTAGAAGAATCGTATTTTGTGGTTTGGTTTATATTGTGCTTCTAATTATCCACGTTACCATTATGGGAGTTTTAGAATTTGACGCTAGAGAATAAGCCTATTCTTAAGTCAATTTCTGACGCATGAATATTGCTCTTGGGCAGCGTACCTGAATGTTAACTTATGTCACTCAAGAAGTTCTGAAACGTCTGTAGCTTATACGCCTGGCAGAACTTGTGTGCAAGATACCAGTTCACTAGTGGTTTACTCGCTTCTGATCAGCTATCAAACTCTTCAGTGTCATCAGTGCATAATAGAACTTTTTCTAGTATGGACGAGCGCTGTAATTTCCTATCAGCCTCCTTTTTTCGTTGGGAGGTGATGTAAATATAAACGAAAGAAGCAGTTCAAGAAAGCGGATACTGCTGGATTAAGGTGCTATGCTGCAGCTACACTCCTCATGTCAGTGCAAATAAACGCTTTAAGCTACTTGTGTTTTCTATTTTTCCTACGACATAAAAGATAAATTTCTCGTGTCAGTGACCTCCAGTCGCTCAATGAGGAGAGAAAGTAGCGACTGCCACAAGCTGCCTGAAGTTTCACTTGTTACGCAAACCTCCTGCATTTTCACTACTATTCTGGTACAGTTTACCCCTAATATGGCTGTAAGGGATTGTCCACAACAAACGTTGAACTGCTCACAAAGAAAAAATCCGAGAGGGATGATAAAGTTGTCATCCGATATGTTTCCATATAGAGACCAATATCAATCATGCAGGTTTACAAAAAACTTCATAGTGAGGGATTTAACCGATTCGTCGCTATCACAGAATCACAGATAATCTCAATTTTCAAAGTGTCGGTGCAGAGAATCGTAAAAATGAAGGAGGAGGTGGAGGAGAAAGAAAATGTTATGAAGATTTACGCAGAACTTCTGCATTGTCCCACAATTCAGTTGCCATTTACTTCTACAGTCATTAACATAGACGCACAAATGGTGAAACTGCACTATGATCTTAGCCTCCGTCGTGATATTGCTCATCGAGATCGGAGTCACTAGAAGGCATGACAGCTGGCGACATTGTGCTTTGCAGCTTCAACAGCTACAATTTTCCGCTGTTGCATAAAGGAAGCCTGCCGATTATTTCGAGAGAATCACTGTAAATAAGCAGCTAGCCGTTTCTTCTGAAACGTAATTGGTGTTTTTGTTCATCCAAGTACAGTGGAAGTTCTAAACAAGACGTAGGTCTTGCAGTTGTTACTTTGTCTCATTCTGTCGACACACCCTTATCGCGTTGTTGACGTGTCAGAAGTAGTATTCTTATTTAAGCAAGACGCGCAAGAAGTTTTGTAAGATACTTCGGTTGGTGTCTCGGCCAACACTGACCGTCGACAAAAGATTCAAAATGCGTACCAAATCGAGGACTGAGTGAAAAAGCAACATACAGTGTGTCCGAAAAGACATTCCCTGATTACATAAATTGATAACTCAGGCTAGAAGTAAGATACAAATATGAAACTTGTGTCGAATTGTTTACAACTATCAAAGTTTTTTCTGTTTTAGGTTCGCAGTACGTAAGTAGTGGATGTGGTGCAGTGCCCAAGAAGCCATGTTAACCAGTCAGGAGAAGGCACAGTGTGTCCTGTGGTACCATGAGACACGATCACCAACCACAGTGCAGAGACACTTCCAGACAACATTTGGAAGGAATCCACCTGATGTTAAGAGCGTTAAAGCCTGGTATGAGAAGTTCAAGACCACAGGTTCGGTCGCTGACCTTCCGAGGTTTCGTCGACCAAGAACCTCAGCAGACAGGATGGAAGCTGTAATGCAGTCTTTTCTGCGAAGTCCGAAGAAATCGGTGCGCAGGGCCTCAGTGAATTACAGATACCAAAAAGCTCTCTCCATGACATTTTACACAACCGTTTATTGTTTCGTGCATAGAAAGTGCAAATCTTTCAGGCCTTGTTGCCCAATGACAGTACACGTCGATATGACTTTGCGGTCGAAATGCTATCACATATTGAGGACGATGATGGTTATCTCAGACGAATTGCCTTTTCCGACGAAGCGACCTTTTTTGTCAGTGGAGTAGTGAATCGCCATAATGTGCGTATTTGGGGTTCACAACCCCCTGGCGAGGTCATGGAGTGCACCAAAGGCAGTCCAAAGGTGAATGTTTGGTGCGCGCTATTGCACGATCGAATTATCGGGCCATTCTTCTTCGCTGAGGCTACCATCACATCTGCAGTGTATCTGGCCATGTTGCAACTGTATGCTGTTCCTCAGCTGCTTCAGTATCACCCCGATGTCTTGTTTCAGCAAGACGGTGCACCACCTCATTGGGGTTTGGACGTCCGTGCCTATCTCGATATGACCTTTCCTGGGCGATGGGACAACGGTTTGGCCTCCACGCTCTCCTGACATAACCCCATTAGACCTCTTTTTATGGGGTTATGTCAAGGACGAGGTCTACCGAACACGTGTACCAGATCTTGAAACCCTGCGGCAACGGATAACCACAGTCGTTGAATCGATCCCTCCAGTGATATTGGCTAATGTGTGGATGGAAATTGAATATCGCCTAGATGTGCTACGTGCTACCAAGGGTGCTCATGTGGAAGTTTACTGATGTGTGAAAAAAACTTTGATGGTTTGTAAACAATTAGACACCAGTTTCATATTTGTATCTTACTTCTAGCCTGAGTTATCAATTTATGTAATCAGGGAAAGACTTTTCGGACACCCTGTACAATAAAAAGTCGACCGCGACTGAATATGGTAATAACGTGACAATTGTTGAGAGAAGCGAGCTGAGGAAGCAAACAGATAAATCTGAACTAGGAATAACGGAGGCAAGAGCATAAATACTGGTAGATTCGAGTGTTATTATTCTTAATCAATGATAGCAAATATCTTTTACTAGTTAGTTGGTGGAAATCATTTGCCGGTGGTTATAATTAAACTTTCCCTATTTAACACGTTATAACACGGAAACTAATTACCGTACAAGTACCAAACTTGGTAGCATTACTGTCAAGGATATAGAGAAGAATCAATTCAGTTGAATGTGCTGCTACTGTACATCATACCATTACATACCGGTACCATTACTAGTACAAAAGGGTCTCAATATGGTGCCCATCAGCGTCCGGAAGAGTCTGAATGCGCAGGACTGCATTCTGCACGGAAGAACGAAGCATGTCCGTAGGTATGGTGGTTACCTTTCTTGATATGCTGCGCCGCACATCAGCACATGTGGGAAAATTCCCCTGGCAAATGCTGTAGCCCCACAACGAGGAATCACATGGAGTGAGATCAGGCGATCGTGCCGGCCAAGCATTTGGAAACGATCGTCTGATAATTCGATCGTTTCCAAATGTTTTTCAGAGAAGCAGGTGACCTTCACGAGCGATGTGCGGTGGGGCCCGTCTTTCGTGAAAACTGTTGAGTTCAATGCGTCTCTCTCCTGCTTGCGAAGCATATCGCAGCAACGCTGGCCAGTCACATTGCACTGCTTTGTTCCTTGGCCCCAACCTGTTCAAAAAAGAATGGGCCAGTGATGAACGTAGCCATGAAGCTACACTTCACCGTACAGAAGAACTGCATGCACAGTGACCGGCGGTGAAGATCCCCACACTCGGCAATTCTGTGTGTTCACCTCACCCGTCAGAGAAAAATAAGCTTCATCTGTCTGTCTGTCTGTCTCTCCTTGCGAGAAAGCGGAGAGCGAAGTCAACACGTCGTTGTGCGTTCTGTGGTGCAAGCTGCTGTACGATGTGGACGTTGTACAGATACCATTTGAGAATGGTTCTAAGCACCTTCCGTATAGTGGACCACAGGATGTTCAACTGTCGTGACACAGCACTCGCACTGCCTGACGATCGGGAATTGCGTGCAGCGTTGTCTGCCATAGTAACAGCGATTTCATCAACTACCTGTGGTGCAACCGGTCGTTGGCCTCCTCCCACAGCGACGCCCAGTTCTCCAGTTGATTCGAACTTCTTCATCATGCTCCGCACAGCACGTGGAGAAAGAGGACCCTTCCGTAGTCATTTCAGCCGGCGATATTCTCGAAGTGCAGCTGCAGCATTACTCTTGTTTTGATAACAGAGCTTCACCAGTAATGCCCTGTTCCTTTTAACACGTCAATAAGTGCAGTGCCTCTGGTCGGGTGCGTAAGACCATGAATCACTGATCACGGTACCTGGTGCCTATAGTTGGAACTGGACCGTGGCGCTGTTACGCGTGGTTATCATGCACCCCATACTTTGGACATTAATGCTGTCATGTTTGGTACTCGTACGGTAATTAGTTTCCGTGTTATAACGTTTTAAATAGGGAAAGTTTAATTATAACCAACCCATGTATCGAATTCGAGCTCCGATTTGTTACGAGTCATCGTCGCACCTGGAGCCAGAAGTAGTGGGCAGTGAGCAGTTCATGCTCATGAAGTCTGAATCTGGACAGCTGAATTTGATATTTAGTGGGGATTCCGACGTTACTGGTTGATTCAACGCTGCAGGGAAGCTTCCTTCAGGGTACGTTTCTGACGAAATTTCGTTTTATCTGGCATTTCATATGTGTGGATGAAATACCCTTTATCAGCTACATCTATTTGAACTATGATCGACAACATTATTCCTCAGCAGGATTTAGTATACTCTTACATCATAGGAAGTCGTAGTGTAATTAAGAAATTATGATAATTGTGAAGGCTTAGTTTTAGTTTTTCGAAGGAACTGAATCTGAGGATGATATGGTGTACAAGCCGAAACTAGTTAATTGCTATGATATGCAGGAAAACATACTTAAATAATTTACGGTACGTATCAGATCGAGAAGCTACTGTACGGTACGTGATGGTCCTTTCTGTGTGTGTTGATATCCTCTCTTTTTCCTCACTTCCTATTCCTTCTCAGATAGCTTTCTCTCTCTCTCTCTCTCTCTCTCTCTCTCTCTCTCTCTCTCTCTCTCTCTCACACACACACACACACACACACACACTTCCATTAACTCAAGTTGTTAAGAATCTCAAGCTAATGGAAAGTACACAAGAATCGCTCAGACGAGACATTTTTGAGCGACAGTTGTAAATGGATTATACTTCCTTGGAATTTAATTCTCCCAGAGAATGTCAGTATCGTATCTGGCTTCCCCTGAAATAATTACTGATCGATTCATATAAGTCGTTCTGAATGGACGTACCTAGACATTGTGATTGATATCAGCAAGTCCTCAACGACGATGTAATCAAAAGATATCACAGATTAATTGGTGGCTTATGAGCAAGTATTTCCACCAAAAAGAGTTGTAAACCTTTCTTTATTTTATATTGGTACAATCGCTCTTTATACACCTGCGTCGTCTGCGAACAGTCTCAGAGAACTACAGGCGTTATTTACCAGACCGTCTATATTAGTATAAATCTTGATCAGAAACGTGCGTACTACACTTCCCTATTGTAATCGCTTCTGCTCTCTACTCGGAAAGGCATAGTGAGTTCTTTTTGCTAAAAATTCTTCAGTTCCCCACATAGATGCACAGTGTGACTTGTAGCCGGAAGGAGAACAGGGTATTCTGGAACAATCCAAGGCGTTATACACATCTTTCGTATTCCTTTGATTTCCTTCTCGTAATATGGACGAGAAAAGGTTGTATGTCTTGTTGCAGTTTTAATTTATCCTTAATAATACTTCCAGCACACAACTAACCTTATGTCAATCGCATACGGCTCTTGGCTGGTCCTAGTCTGATACACCGTAAACACGTATTTATTACTTGCGGACAGTACATAACTGTATCAAAGGCGTTCAGGAAGTCGACAAACGCATTACCTTGGGGCCCGTTGCCTATAACATTATGGAACTGATGCAAAATAAAAAAAAAGAAAAAACACGTTCAGCGCATGCGGAATGCTTGTGGATTCTTAAAGTGCATTTGTTCGATCTCAGAAACTATTACCATGTAAAATAACAATTTTTCTTCAATAATAACAGATTCTCGTCGGTGATACAGGCGTGTAAATCTGCAGATCTGTCTTCGCTCATTCTTAAAAACTGGCAAAACAGATGTCGTTTTCTATTCATAGGAGATGTTCCGTTATAACGGATATCAAGGGTAAACTGTTCCTAGAAGAGCAGCCATCCCTCAATAATCAATCGAACGATAGTATTGTAAGCTGCCTCCTTCGATGGTGCAGTCAAACAATATTGAGAAGCCATGTACGCTGTCCGGAAACTGTGCACTGTCTGAAATCTACAAAAAAATTAGGTCTAGCACAAGCCATTGTTTAACGTAGCAAATAGTTGAAATGATTAGGTTGTTTTTGGGAAGTATTAGGTTCGAATTCCCGTGCGGCAATTCATGTTTTGGCTCTCTACGGTTTCCCTTAGTCACTTGAGATGAAAGCAGGAGTGATTCTCAAAACAAGGGCGTAAACTATTTCGTTCACTACCCTTGTGGTACCTGAGCTTCAAAGTCGTCTCTAATAGCCGTAACGTCGATGAGACGTTAATTGCAAATCCTTCTGACGTTTCTTGGAATCATGCTTTTATTAGTCGTTAAAAATAACTATTATTGTGTATAGATGACAGTATGTCAAAATCCTGGCTGTAAGTTTGTGTCTTAATATGCTGTTATGCACTTTCAAACCTTTCCATTATACTGGTAAGCAAGTTTTGGTCCTAGTCCGACGAAGCTTCTGCTTTGCCCCTTCTTATATGATAAAGGTCTGTTTATAAAATGACTTTTATCTTAATAATATGAATATTTATACATGTGTTTGGAGAGAGAGAGAGAGAGAGATTGATTTTTGATTGAGATTTTTACTTTAAGTCGTAACTGGTACCTGAATTTTGGTTGTTGCCTCCTTGAATGATCATCTTCTGCACCAGTTGGTGACGTATTACAATTTGGAGGAAGTTATTGTTCTTTAAGGTTGAAAATACGACTATGTTAGTTACTAGGCCATATTGCGGATAGCTTTGAGCCAAGTTTTTGTAGCTTTTCATACCTAAGGGACCACTATTGTAAGTAAATAAGATCAAACAGCAATCTACTTTTCGTGAGAAAAGGATATTGCTTGGCACACAAACTTCCTTCAAACTACACGTCCCGCTACATCAAAATTGGTCAGTGGAGTTCAGCACCATACTATTGTACAAGAATATAATCCATTTACTGTAATTAATAAATTATGAGAGGTTGTTACCTATTGAATGAAAACTATAGAGAATGCATTTCTTTTCCTGTATTTTAGTGAACTTTGTACACTTACAATTCTGTCGATTGATAGACGGCGACGACAATGAAGTTCACCTCCTCTTCCAAAAACAAGATATTTCTATTCTTCTCTTCCAGAAAATTTGTATACATAAATATTTGGCAACTCTTCCACTTACTTTACTCGTTTTTATCACTAAAATATTAATTTTCGTTAAATGTAACAGTACGTTCTGAGCGACGGCCCAGCAACACGCCCTCTTTCCACCAGATACAGATTAACAGTCCTCTTTTTTTTAATAAATCAATTGTCTTTTTTTTTTAAGTCCATACTCAGAGATTCACAACTACCATCGTTGCGGGGATTGCACTTCAAGTACTTCTTGAATCACATTTACATTTATGGTATTTACATACATTAGTGAGCTTCTCAGAATAAAATCAGGCACAAATTAGTTAAAAAAAACAACAGTGAGGCACACATAACATTACATGTTTATATATGTTTCTTGTTTCTGTTTCTTAACGACTATTCTTTTTTTTGTCTTTCACCAGATATACAATGACGTCATGTCTTACTCCTCCAACGTCGAGAATGGCAGGCGCACAAAGACACAATCATATCTAAACTGTGTGCCGTAATTAATGAGAGAGCGGACCCTTATCATGTTCTCTGGACCTCTCCCGGTCCACGGTCTCTGCTGCCCACGTCCCTCTGCGCATCTTGCTGCCCCGTTGACTTCAGCTGGACACTCGTTACTCAACATGCTGACGCACTACAGAATACCAGATAGTGGAGACAGCTGCTTGCTCAATCGACGACGTATGCCTTGCATCCACGAGGCACATGTGACATGCCTGTAGTTTTGATGCGCAGACGTACATTCGCATGCAAATGACTTATAGAGTCTGCCCAAGTAATTTGAAATTTCAAGAGCTCTGCTAAAGATGGACACAGTGCTGTCGTTTGAAGGAAGAGCGATGAAAGTTTATGCCAGTACCACATTGGTGGTTTCCAGACAACCTGCACTGCGCGGGTGGAACGTGACCCCTCGAATATCGACATAGGGACTCAATACGTGTCCACAAACTGGATCGTATTTTAGTGCCTAAATATTCGATCCAAAGAGAGTGACACCACAAACGCCTGGCTCGGGCCAAAACCTACGCAACTACTGCGAACGTGGGCTGGTACGGCGATTCATCCGGCATCTGATGAAACTGCGTCACGTACGAGCATTTTGTATGATTTTAATGCCCTTGCACGAGTGACGCTTTCATAAAAATAACTGCAGTCGTGTGTCTGGATGTCCTTTTGTTGAAAATGAGGTGCACATTTCACAACAATTCATCGCGTTTTTTTTTTTTGTGTATCATCTAAAATCGTGTATTTATGCTGTGTGTTTGTTACTTGTAGTGTTCTCAACTTCCACGATGCTCCAGTACCACTCCATCGAGGAAATAGTTCCATTGCGGGGCACACGAAATAGCAAGCGCATTTAAAAACTGTTAAAAGCCTAAAGTAACTTGATACGAAGATATGGTTTTGAACCTAAAAAAAAGCCAAAAAAGTCTAATGTAGAAATAAATTCATAATCATTTCATCACATATATAACCTATAAGTGTAGTAAGAGACAAAATGGGTATTATAGGGCACTGAAGACGCTTCGAAAATAAAAGAAGCGAAATGTGTCTGGCAAACAAACTACCTCTCATTTAGTCGCGAAGACGAGGTCTATATCCTAAGATAATGCCAACATTATATTTCACGCTTTATAACGACAGAAGATACATGAAAGTGAGGAACCTTAGTGATTAAACATCACCGACAGTTAATATCGAAATGCTTGAAACGAATTATGATGACTATCTCAGCTTCTAATGGAATACACTAACTGGGACATTCCAGCCTCACCAAACCAGCTGGGGAACTGCAGTACTACACGAGTAGGGTGCTCGGAGAATGCATTAGACATTTTCTTAGGGACAGCCTCCCTAGTCAACTACGAGTATGAGAACTTATCTTTTTTTTGTGGAGTAGGTGAAGACGGCATGACTTTATAGGCCTGACAGTAAGTAAAGCGAAATCACGCATGTTTACTTATGGATGCAGATGAATACTTGGGATCTATTGCACGAACCACCCCCCCCCCTTTCACACCCAATAAGAGCCTCAGTTTTCTAGTACTTACTCTCCGAAAAAAGTCTCAGGGTAACAAAGATTAACAACACGAAAAATATTACGCATGAAGAGGTAGATGTTGGCGAAACATTTTTGCCTTAAAGACAGAATTTGAGCATGTCAAAGGCGAGCATATGGGTTTGTAATGCGGCTTTATGGGTTTGTAATGCGGCTTGTGCGACCGCGAACACTTGGGTGTTGAATATTGCTTAAACAAACCTTTTCTCGTCGCTGCATTTGTAAATTAGATCTCAACATTCAAACGATGATCTTATCTTCCTTTTTCTTCTTGTACCTTTGCCCCGCATCAGCGCAGGGTTGGCACGGCTATGAAAGGATTTGTCGTGGTTAATTTAAGGGGTTGCCTGCCTGATGCCCTTCTTTTCGCCGTCCCATAACCACCCTGGACGGTATATGTGTACCCCAATTGGATGTGTGTAGTGTTATTCGTGTAAAAATGGGCGGAATCATGAAACTGTGGCGGGACCTGGGTACAACTGTTGTATTCACCCGCAAGCCACATTCAGGCTGGCCCGCATACCGACCCCCGTCGTTATTCCAGCGGATGGATTCGATCCGGGACCGGCTCAGCTTCCCATACCAGAACTGTCGCTTTAACGCGCACGTCTATCCGGGTGGATCAAATGATTATCAACGAATTCAGCGGAAGTAGAATAAAGTATGTCGGCATGTAGTCTTTGTCTACACAGTCGGTGGATCAGTCCTATGCTTGAAGAAGGAGACGTTGCATCCTTAATTTTTGGACATTGTATGAACGGCAAAAGTTTTCAGTAGGAACTTACTTCCTTCGATCTTGCACCTTCCTTACTGCTGCGTCTTTTGTAAAAGTTGTTAGTTCAAGTCATTATTGAAGATAAGCTATTGCCATACGAAATTTTCACCACGATATGGATGGATATCCCTGGTTGGAATATGTCAGATCTCGGTCCCCAGCATACTGAAGGACTGTTTCGTCAACAGATACGTTGAATGCGATTCCCCCTTGAACGTAATTTGATAGGTGTCTTCATTTGCCTACTTGTGTAATTGCCTTTGATTCCTGAACGACGCTGAACCAACTGAAAAGAGAATAGCTTCGCCCGAAACTTGCTACATCGTAATTTATGCAACAACGTGATCATTTTTTGAGGCTCTGATAATTGTATGAGATAAAATCGAAAAACTCTCTCCCCACGAGCGAGACGGACCTAAGAAAACGTAACCCTTTCTTTTCCACTCCTTTCCATGCTACGCCCTGTCGAATGTGAAAACGATCAGTGGCTTCAATAAAACTGTTTGCAGGGGCTCTTTAGTACCTAGTGGCATGGAGCGATGATGAAGAAAGGTGACGCGTGTGAGTGAAGAACTGGCTTCGGTCATTTGAAATCAGGTTCTCAATTATTTCTTGAAATGAGGCGCATCCCAGACGATTATGGAACGGGTCATTGCAGACGCTTTTTTCCCATCTCCGTTCAAATACATTTCTACCCTGTCTCTAATAACCCCTGATAATGACGAAATTCCTTTTCACGGTTGCTGACATGAAGAGAGCGTCCGAATGAGTGGAAGGAGCGGCTGTATAGCATTTACTACTTCCAGCTGCCACGGCGAGCAGTGTGCGAGCGGAAGTTGTGGTAGATAAAAAACGGTGTCGCCGAGTAGCCATCGACGGCTCATTGTAGTTTCTTGCCGTGGCAGAACTTCATTTTCGCGCAACAGAATTTCAGTGCGGCTGAATGTAGATTTAGACTGTTTACAAATCCATCACAACCTGATAGAAAACATTCACCTCTTTGAGTGGTACAGTTGTCATTGGTATGAAATCAAATCCTAGGGTATTAAACAAGATCAACATGATAAATAAAAACATTAGAAATCCAGCGCACAACGTCATTTACAACGTCGCTCTCCAATTGAGGACATTGACCCACGTCTCGATTATGCAACGAGCATGCTGGCCGTTCCTGAGAAACACGCAATATTTCATGCCACAAGTGTTGCGGAACCAAATGCTTTTCACATATAATGTTTGTAGACGCAGGGAAAGAGGCGTCTCTTGTCTCTCCGCTCTTCTCAAAACTCGTGAAGAGGACTAACTTTCTGGGGAGCAAACAATTCCTGTTCTCTCAACAGTGAGTGGCCATCTCGATAGCGGTGTGCTCATCGGAATGTATGTCGTCCATCAACTGTTAAGCATCAACTGTTAAGCAAAGGATGAAGGAAATGTCAGGCCAAACTAAGGAAATGTGTCCTAATAAAGTGGAATTAATGACTGACAAAGATTCTGTCCAGAGCAGTCACCACTTGGAGAAACAACATTGTTACTCATCTATTCAACCAGTCATGCCTGAACTAGGGAACAAAAGTAAGATGACAGCGAATTTGCAGGCCGGAGTGGCCGTGCGGTTCTAGGCGCTACAGTCTGGAACAGAGCGACCTCTACGGTCGCAGGTTCGAATCCTGCCTCGGGCATGGATGTGTGTGATGTCATTAGGTTAATTAGGTTTCATTAGTTCTAAGTTCTAGGCGACTGATGACCCCAGAAGTTAAGTCGCATACTGCTCAGAGCCATTTGAACAGCGAATTTGACTAAGGCGGAATCTATGGATGAAAACAAAGGTCACAGGAAAATACGTGAGCATGAAGAGCTCGACAAAGGAGAAAACACTAGCAAGTGAATCATTATTGTGGGTGGAGAGAAGTACTGCCGAAACTACTCGGCGTCTCAACTACTTAGACACATCTTCGAAGGCTTCCATATTCATCAGACATATGAGAAATCGAGCACTTCAAAGCAGCCCAGTATCTCCTTTTCTCGATATCCGTGGTCTTCTGCCAAGTAAAGTACCACATAACGAACAGGATATTAAGAGGACGTGGATTTCTGAGATTCAATATTATTTATATTTATAAGCCAAGGCCTGAGAATGCGGTGATGTTATATGTGGATGTGAAAGTATAAGTTCTTCCTCATAGGACTTCCAGGGTGATATTCGATAGCAGTATTCCTCAACAAGATTGAAAACGGCGCCACAATATACTACTTTCCTTTCACAAGCTAGAGTAGCCGCATTTTTGACTCTCTGTCATTGGGCAACTGCACGCAAGGGGCTCCGAATTCATAGCAGCAAAGGCTCATAAGCCCAATTTTCTGCTTACTGTGTGTTGATCAGCTGCAGAGAACAAAACTGTTCTGATACATTTTAAGGGTGACAGAGTCGAGAAAGGGGAAGTGCGCATGATTCTATGTATTCGATCGCATCTGACTCTGAATGCACCTTACTGCAAATTCACTAGATGTGAAAATGTTACTCCTCTTATCTGTACTGTTATGTAGTCAAAACGCCGAACGAGGTAGCGTAGTAGTAAGACCATGGACTCACATTGGGAAGGACAACGCAATAAATATCTGTGCGGCCATCCAGAATGAGATTTACCGTGGATCGTCAAAAACTCTGAAGGCCTTGATGGTTGCTTTGAAAAAGGTACGGCCGATGTCCTCCTTTACCCTCCTCCAATTCGAGGTTAGAGTCTATCTCTAATTACTTCGCCACTGACGAGACGCTAAACCCTAATCATCCTTCCTTTCTTACGTCGACATACGAAGTGGGTGACCAGTTAGGCTCGGTTGCTATTAAACTAAAGTTGTAGATTGCTTTTCACTAGCCGAGTACTGAGAACCCGCGAATCGCTATGAAAGAGGCTGTTTACAAAACGCTTGGACCCCCTATCACGTAATATTGCATGGGCGTGTAGCATTCATATCAGGTTACGCTAACATGGGATATCGAACGCGTGAGATAAGGAGCAGCACAGATAGGTACAGCTTTTTTTGACGGGAATGACCATCAGTCGGAATTAGCAGAAAGTAGAGAAACAGGTTGATCATAACAGCCTACGAGTATCTATAAACTAAGTGCATAATGTCATTCACTACATGCCGCCCAAAAATGAACTCCCTAAGGTTGCATTAAAAGGAGACCTGCAGAAGTAGACGGTTATGTCCAATGTTACGTCATAATCGGGACAATTTTAGACGAAGTACGAGCTTGGATGAATGGCGGTGAGCGAAGAAGTCTGTCTTGAATTTGTTGAAGAAACTATGAATCAGTTACGAGGCGTAAGTGTAGGAAGCCCGTGGAAGTCCGTTGGCGGACACTCAGGATGGCCAGACAGGCCGTCTCATCCCAAAATGTTACACTGGGTTTACTATTTCTTGTTATCACATCACATTTATCAATATCATCGTAATTCTTGAAAAGTATGAAGCAAGTCGATTTATGTACAACAAATCAACAACTTTCACATTTCACCATTTAGTATTTCCTGTTTTGGTACTTGCTTGCTATCTTTGACAAAATAACTTGCATCATTCGCAAAAGAAACTAAGTCTGCTTCCTGATTTGCGTAAAGTGGCAGATGATTCGAAATTTATCGTTTAGAAACACCGACGTAACTCTGTGATCAATATTGCATAGTCATTTGTTCACTAAAGACGGTAGATACACAGATACTATGAAAAGGGACTCTGTTGGTAATGTCACACCTCTTACGAAAAACTTGTGACTTTTCATCCTTGGATGGAATGAAACAACTGTCCTGTAATATCTACACGTACACAAACACTCCACAAGCTGCTGTAAAGTGCATGGTGGAGAGTTCTTCCAACGATCACCTGTCGGTCCGTTTCTTGTTTCATTCGAGATTGGGATTCGGGGAAAGTATGCCTCCAAAAGCACAATAATTGTTCTCCACTTGCTCTCATTCTTGCACGAAATGTGCGCTGGAAATAGCAGAGTCGCATTACAGGCAGTCTTGAATACTGGTTCATTATATGTACCCAGTAACGTTTTGCCGAAAGAATAATGTTTATTCCGAATACATTTTTAAGGCTTTTGTATTGTCTAAACCTTCCGATTGCAAATATACCGATATCCTTCGGATCTATTTTTGTAATCCGAGCTGATGTGAAAGTTATATACCCAAAAAACAGCTAAGAGTACCCAGTGCATGGTGTTAGGTTCGAGGTTTCCGTTGTAACTCCACTGTATTTTCCCAGGTTTCTTCCAATAAATGTAACTCGTCGATATGTACTACCTGCAACTCTTCCGGCTTAGATAATTAACTGATGTAAGTAAGTGATTAAACGCAGTGACACATCAGCATTGCCGTACTCAGGCATTCAGAAGCTTCTGGGTTTTTCCACCTGCTCTTGAGTATTATGTGCCACATAATAGCACTTGAAAGTTTCCATTGTTACGTAGATACTATGTGTAAATCGTTCTGAATTTCTTTGTAGTAACTTAATTATTAAATTTCCTAGCCTTCAACAATAAAAGCAGAGGATGGTACTCAGACTGTCAAATACTGAAAAGACGATTGGTGCTATCAAGTTTCCTTAGACCAGTAGCGAAGTAACCAGTTTTTTCTGACGAATCCTCACCGTTCAAGTTAAAGTACTTGAAGTCAATCGATAATCTTTTTAGGTGAAAAGTACAAGTACAAGCGGTTGTACCCTTCGGCGTACATATTACAAAGATGTGAGATTAAAAAAAAGAAGGAAGGAAGAAAGAAAAGAGCTGAAAGGAGATGCGGCGTCTCACCTGCGGGGTGTAGCGGTACCCGGAGTGGTATCGGCCGTTCGAGGACCCATAGCGGGAGGAGTACTTGGTGAACTTTCCTGAAGGCATGGCGGGCAACTCTACTCGGCTGGCGTCGGCGAGCTTCTGGCGGAGCTACCCTGCGCGCACCCTCTGCTCGTGCCGTGGCGGGAGGGGAAGGGAGGGGTGGGGAGAGAGGGGCGGACCGCAGGCACTCCCCTCCACCACCACGCAGTCACCGCGTGGTCGCATACCGGCGACTTTTCAGCCACATCCCCCCACCTATCTGCAAGGTTACACAAAAAGCTGAGGCGCTTTGAGCAAAACTGAACGCAGCTGCTGTCGTAGTCTATTGTACAGTCGAGACGCTATCTGTACCTGCTTCCGGGTTGTACGCCTGGAGACGACAGTAACATAGCATCACGACAGGTTTATTTAGAAACATCAGCATATATGCCGTTAATAGGTGAGAAGAACGCACAGCATTTATGGCGTGCACTTGACATTGCAAGAGTGACAAGTATGTGACTCAGTTTCAGAGTAACATTATAAATAAGGATTGCATTATGTTGTCACCTGCGAAATGATGTGGAACGAGTTAGTTTACAAGATATGCGTACATGATTAGCGTTAATATTAATGAACACATTATTTTTCTAGTCCTACCTATGAAACTACAGTTAAAACAGGTCTTTTTCGTATTTTTCTGCCTGTTTTAAATAGAATTTCTCCAGTCGAACAGAATTAATTGTCCAAGTGAAATAATTTTAAATTAGATTTAAAACTTGCTTTGCTACCTATCAGACATGGGCGCACGATCAAAAAATTTTGTTGCTGCACACTGAACTCTTTTTCTGAGCCACTGATAGCTTTAATAACAGGTAGTAAAGGTCGTTTTTCCCTCTTCTGTTGTAGGCACGGACATCACTGTTCTTCTCAAATTGTGATGGATTATTTACGACGAATTTCATTAGCGAATGTTTGTAGACATACACAGAAGTAACTGTGAACTTCGAATTACAAATTACTCCTGATATAAAAGAAAATGCATGTTATGCAGAACTGTAACTCCAGAATGAAACATTGCTCAACATTCTATATAAGTCGTCAATACGTCAATGTTTCACACACTTAATAAGCAATAGTGGTAAAGCGTAACAAAAATAAAGAAACTTGTATTGTAACCTGAGGTACGCAACATCATAATCTTCAACATTGGCATCGGTACTTGCGATATAGCTATGCAAACTACGAGCATGGATGAAAAGCATTACTTAGCAAAACGTCATTTTTCTACGATGAAGACCGTCCCATAGGAAGGGTGACTGATTTTGTATTTGCGTAACTAGTAATGCCATACCGCACGCCGCCAAGAAAAGTGACACAAGTCAAAAATCATAATTTTTAAAAAATTTTAGTTTAGTCACTGAAAAGTACTTATGAAATGCTCCAATGTGCCCAAAAACTATAATTTGAATTTACTGCCAAGAATACTTCTTGAAATATAAAGGAAGCTTACATATACTATTTCGATATAAGTTTTACAGAATTTATTCTTTAAGTCGTGATTCCTCACTTGCCGCATTTTTGAACTGTTACTATTTGTTGCCGATATCGACATGTGAACGGGTGCTTGAGTTAACTGGCTTGATATGTCGACTACCTTCCGTTTTACCTTTAACTGCGCTGGGGCCACAGGCTGTTGTACTAACCGAAACTTCAACAATATGTTTTCAGCTTCGGTCGTGAAAGGAGCAACGGAGCAACATGCGAACATTAAGTTTTGTTTGAAATTGGGTAAAAGTGCCACAGATACTTTTGAAATGATACGAACTGTTTATGGTAGTGAAGCAGTGAGACATAAGAAAGTTTTAGAATGGTACTGAAACGCAAGGTTTTAGTAGAGAAGATGATCCTCGTGTAGCAGCATCATCGACAGGTCGCGTTGACGAAAATCTTCAAAGACTCGCAGAAATCCTTCGAAATGATCACTGTGCATCTATGAGGTTGACTGAGGACCTCTCCGGAATTCCTGAAACCACTGTGCATCGAATTCCAAATGAAAATTCGGACACAAGGAATATCTACTTTCGCTTTGTGTCCCCCACCCTCAGTGAAGATCAAAAAGATTGCAGAGTGGAGCACTGCAGAGACCTGAAAAGATCAACCAGTGAGGAGGCAGACTTCATGTCTTGCATCTTAAGACACGATGAAACACAGTATTGTCGATACGAGCCACTTAGAATGGAAAGGTTCAGAATCGGCGAGAGCGGAAAGAATGCGTATGCATTAAAGCCGTGTCAAGACACTGCTCACTGTTTTCTTTGGTTAAAAGGCAGTTATCCGTAAAGAATTCACTCCAGAAGATCAAATGGTGAATTCAGATGACTATTTATGAGTTTTATATCGTTTGTGGGCGAGAAATGCTCGGCTTCGATCTGAATATGGAATCAAGGAATATGGTGTTTAGAAATGGAGAAAAGAATAGCAATCGAACGCGAAATCCGTCATTTTATTACTGTAGATCTAGATTTCAACTATTACATAGTCATCTTTAGTGTGCACTGAGAATGGTTTCCAAGAATTTTTCCTACACTTGTAGTTGTGTTTCGATTCATAAGGAGCCTTTTTTGAATAAAAAGCCATCTTAACTAAAATAACCACATCTTGTATTTTGTTTCGTAACAATCACCTTTCCTATGGGACGGACTGTGGAAGCCTTTATTTACCACCGATTTCGATCTTCAGATCATCTGCAGGTAGTGTAAAGTTATCAGTAACATATTACATGGCACTAACATAAAACACCATCCTACGTCACTGCCGTCGATAACAAAATACATTACGCAGCCAATTGTACAACATACAAACACTCTTAATACTCAGGGTAGGTAGAAAGTCTCCACACAAAAAGGTGGAACCAGATTGTAACTGCAGACGAGGAATAACAGTGTCAGTACATTTTACAGTTGGCTATGTTGTGTATTTTGCTATCGACGGCAGTGGCGCAGTATGCTTTTATGTTATTTGACATCATAGTTTTAATATTGCCATGTATGCAGTTATAAATAACTTCAAGATACTTGTAGATGATCCAAATATCCATAGCGCTTATAAATAAAGAATTATTTCTTAACAGCTCTTGGTGGTTTTGAAATATGACGATTTCAAATGCGTATGAGCTGTATGGTAGCGCCTATGCAAAATATAAAAGCATTATTGTTTCACCACCTTGTTCACCAAACAACTTCCCACAAATACAGTTATTCCGATTGATGGACACTACAAAACAAGTTGACGATGTAGCAAGAAATAGTGGTTATAACGATAAAAATTATGATAAATACCGAAAACTGTATTGTATTTACTCGCAGCCTTTCACGCAGTAACTATATTACGACAACTTATACTCGTAAACAAGAACATAATCACGAAAACGTAAAAAGGAAGGACAACATGTCTGAAATCCTGTATCTTCACTATGTTATGTAAGTTTTTAAGAAACGTAGTTGACCTTCTGCGAAGTAAGATTGCGTGACTGCTATTGCAGCTTACTGAAAAAAGCTACTTTTTTTTAACTGCACCAAAATACTACAGCACAAGTAAACTAGAAAAACCTGTATCCTCGCTCAGTTAAGTCCGTCCTGGTCGAAACACGTAATATGAATACATAATCGAGTACTCAGTAAAAAATCTTAATCTTCCATACTACGTAAGAAATGCGATTAATATGAACTGAATATTATCTTTCGCCCTAAGGAAAGAGTATGCATCGATCATATACAAATACATAACATTTTAAACATGTAAATTACGTTTTCACTGTGTTCTTCTTATAAAAGCTTTCATTTATTTAGTAAGGTCACTATGTTAACACACCAGTGAATTACGTGTTCCGACAGCATAAATTGCCGTCTTCAGAATTATAAAAGAAAAAATGCCGAGGTTCAGGCTTAAAGTAATGTAAAACACAGTAGGGCATACACAAAAACATACAATGAAACAAAATTACGTACTCATAAAACCAGGCAGTGGTAGTTAGTTACACCGTCGAATAATTTAAACCACTCTGTCACAAGAAGAACATACGTTTCGAATATGGAAAAATGGGCGCCACCGAGAAATACGATGAGAATGCTATGAATTTTAGTACACTAAAACATTATGACATAACTGATGAATTTAACTTTTTCGCTAACAAATATGCATCTGTAATAATTAATAAAGTAGTAACGTATGTATATAGAATTAATGTAAGAATGGAAAGGCTAACATTGGATGATAGAGCAAATAAGAAAATCTTTGAAGACCAAGGAGCTTTGAAAAAATTGC
The DNA here is from genome assembly GCF_021461385.2 of Schistocerca piceifrons. Lineage (NCBI taxonomy): Eukaryota > Metazoa > Arthropoda > Insecta > Orthoptera > Acrididae > Schistocerca > Schistocerca piceifrons. Next base: position 90,291,843 of record NC_060141.1, read on the forward strand.
GTATAGCGTGTACCAATAAAATAGGTCCATTTAGTCTGAGACCCGAACGTTCATCTGGCGTTCCTTGGCGTAAGTACACTAGAAAGAATCGATTCAAGTTTGTAACCTATTCCAAGCCGGAGACAAGTGCAGACATTTCGAAAGTTAAATCATGGACCGATTTGGAGAATCAATGTCGTGCAAAAAATAAGATATTTCAACGTGTGAATCCGTTTTATATTGGTTTGCAAATTGCTGGAGATGAACCGGCGAAGAATGATGTGGTACAAAGTGAAGTGAAATATTTAACGTTTGTTATTAGAAATAGAGTGTATATGACCTTTTGTAAACGCAAGGGAACAGTAACATTCTGAATAAAGATTGTTGTTTACAGCTAATGTCTGCGTTGGCGTTTTTTTTATGGCAACTGGGACCATATAAGAAATTTCCCGGACGACCTACGCCTGGCCTTCCTTGTTCCTACCAGTCAAGAAAGAATTCTGTTCATATGTACGAATGAAGTCCTAAATCAAAACATAATAATAAGTTGGGAATATATCTTTAGACATACTCTCTATGGCCAAAAACGTCATAACGTGGTGAGTGTGAAGCTAAGCTACTCATTTGGTGATATGAAGAAGACACCTTGGCGAATTCAAACAAAACATAATACAATGGGGAATCAAATGAATGAGACAGATGGAGGAAAAATAAGAAAACCTCTAATTATTACAAAAGTTATCGCTATATTTGGTAACGTGTTAGAAACATAAAAGCAAAATTACCATTGTTTTACCAAAATAAAAAGTGAACGGTATGTCATTGTAATGCATATGAAACAATATCATTTGATGTAGGGAATATGTAAATGGAATCAGATATTCTCCTGGTAATATTTCTGGAAAAATCATTTTTGTTTTCATATTAATATCTTAAATGATTTACCTTAGTTAGTATATCTTCTCCGTGTAGCCATTTTCTGTCTTAAACGGGGTATTGTGATCTCTTGTCTCGATCGAGATCGTTCATTTACTTCAATAGAGTGTTTATGTTTTGATATCGGATTTGATGTCTGTAGATCATGCAAGTTGTCCATCGGAAAATACATTACTTCACTGCGAATAAAAGGTGGATCTGATTATCGGTTAGTTTTAGTAGTGTTAGGCACAACTTCAAAATAGGGAACCTAAACGTCATGCCATAAGATGACAGCTGACAAAGTAAGTGTATGTAAAATTATTGATATGCAAAGAAGGTAGAAATTTAAAGAAATATTGTGTTGTACTGTAAAGTGTATGAACAGAACGAACTTTTAATAGGTGAAAATTTAGATTAGAGAACTTGTGACGTTTTAGTCAGAAACAGCTGATCAGATATCGTTCGAGTGCTTGTTTCGATGATTGAATTCTAAGAACGGCTGATTTATGAGAATTATGTCACAACCCGTCGCGATGGCAGGAAATTGGGTGGAGGTGGGATATTGGTCTGCATGTATTTCTCTTTGTTTTGGCTTGGACCATTATATTTGATCAATTACGTAGAGAATTTAAGTGCGTATGAAAACATTTGAGGCAATGGTGTGCTTCTCAACCTGCGATACACTGGACTCGTTTTCGTAGGAGTTGGTTTCGTGAAGGATGGGAACAAATTCTGCCTTCATTGTGTTACAGCCTAGCGGAAAGTCTCGCTATCATGGCGAAGTTTATGTAGTATTCACAGCGGATAAAATGTTTTGAAGGTCTATATTATGGAAGTCGCAAATTCTTGCACTTTGCAGATATTCTTTTGTGTTAATTCCAACTCGAAAGTCATAAAGCCATACTTTTACAGTAAAGTGATTCTGTAAGAGTGTGCACAAAGTAAAACTAATAAGCTACTTGTTTCATTAGTGCGACGTATAGTGGGATTTGCATGTTTTCCACAAACTGTGTCAGTTGTCTAATGTGTATATATCTTCTACGTTGGTCATTTCCATTAATCGAAAGAGGAAAGTCATTTCCATTAATCGAAAGAGGGAAACCTGTTTGAGTTTGACCAAGGTATAAATATATATTTTTTATTTTGTTTTGCAGCTTTAGGTCATACAAATGTTACCACAACCTGTGTCGAATTCCTAACAAGTCATTATCAAAGGATTTGAATAGTGTGTTACACAGTAACTCGTCAAAGTACAATAAAAGAATTTCGTTTAGAAGACAAGTCTATGGAGAAATATACTTGTGCTTGTACGAGGAACATTAGTAATACTTTATCGGATTTTGAGTTCTGGAACTCTGTAAAATATATGATAATGAAGAGATAAGCTTAAATGTGAAGCATAAAGGGATTAATGAGACTGCGTGTTTACTTCGAGTAGTAATGTTCCTGGTATATTTCTACACGGACTTTGATGAACAAACGAAATTCTTTTATTGTACTTTGACCTATAAACCAAGACAGATAGGTCAATATCTATAAATTAATGTGCCGGACTTTACAGCTTAAGAAGAATTCCAAACTATCATTCAACACGGCATTTTCACTTTGTGAGAAACAAAAATCATAAATTCGGAGTGATGGTCGTATATCAACTTGGTTCTAATGTCAGATGTATGCTTTAATATCCTAACACTTCACCAACAGGCTTATAAATATGTTTTGCCCCATTCACAGCTGTAAATGTTTTGTACAATTTGAAAGGCGGAGAAAGAATTTTTGTAACTTTTCCGTTTTTAATAAGCGTTATATTCACCGTAACGCAATGGATTCCGCTTAAATCTGATTTTTTTCTCCCTTACTGGCTACCTTTTGACGACAGTGACGTTAGTAAGTAGTAATAATCAACTCAGCTAACAAAGAAGGGAATCAGAAATAGGTTGTCGATTTATAGAAGAAACTATCTGGGCATTTGCCTGAGTGGTTAGTGGAAACCTGAGAAGCTTCAGATAAAACGGCTGAAATCTGAAATTGGAAATCATTGGATTGACGTGGACTTAATCTCGGGTTCGGGTTCCGGTCGGCACCAAGTTTTAATCTGCCTGGAAGTTTCATTGCCTGTACACTATAGTGGACAAATATTTTGCCTTGCTTTTTTTTGGATGAAAACGGGCCCTATTTACCGAGGAACACAGACACATAAGTCACTGTACTTTTCCTGTGCTCATTTTCTAGAAGTGTGGCAAAATTTATGTCAGCTACACAAAAAGCAGTTATACAACTGAGCGCCCTACAATTTGTAGCCACTGAAAACTATGCAGCCACAAACAAACAGTTCTATCACGATAGCATCTGACTTGGGTTCACAGCCTCGATGAATTTTTTGAGTGACTAAACTTTCGCCTTTGACTTCACACGTTTACTGCAACTTCTGCAATTATTGTAATTTCTACTTTAAGCGATTATCAAGTGGTTTAGATTCTGAGCTACAGAAACTATGTACCTGAGTAAAGAAAAAAAAAGAATAAAATAAAATAGACTTTAACATGTGTGGCTTTTGGCTGCTTATCGCTGAGATTCAATAACTATAAATTTGGATAAAAGAAATAAAATTGATGTAGCAAGAATGACTCTTGTCGAAATTCTTACATCCACTTTATTTCTTTTGCCCATGTTGAAGATTGCCGAGTCTGAGAATCTAAACCACTCGTTAGTCACTTAAAGTTGAAATTGCAGTTGTGGCACTAATAAACGTATGCAGTCAGTGCCGAACAAGCTGTCATAAAAATATTTATGATCGTCACATTTAGGTGACTGGTTATTCTATCATATAATGTTTTATAACTGATTATTTGTTCATGTCACAGTTAGGACTTAATGTAGGCTATTTCCGATTGCGGCCATCATACGCCGTCTTTTCAAATTAGTTACAGTGTAACAGAACTTCGTCACCGTATGTTGTTGCCTCAGCATTAATATGTTTAAAAATTTCGATATTGAGACATCTAAAAAAGTTACGAACTGGTGCGGTATAATGTGACTAGTCTGAAAGGATCCGAAGATGGCATATGACGACTGAAATCAGAAACCGCCTAAATTAAATCGCGACTGTGACTAATAAATAATTTTTTATATTTTTGGAGTAGCTACTGCGCATAGACATTATGTTAGCAGTCCTAAAACAACTTGTAGATGTTAGAGAGAAAACAAAACATTGAAAATGTTTCTTTTGTAGTAATGGATTTTTGCGGAGTGGACCTTTGTTTCGCCGAGTGCCTGAGTTCCCGTCATCGCGGTGGCGACCGGTCGGTGTCGAGCGGTTGACTCACGGGTCCCTAGAAGAGCACTGCGCCAGCTTGTTACGGGCTGTTTGCCGTCGGAAAGTCTCCCGGCTGGTCAGCAGTCAAAGTGCCTGCGGGATGCGTTATCGCCCCCAGATCATCAGCCTTTGTGCTTCCGCTCCTGGGGACTTTCCACGAGCCTCAGGCAAGCATTTCGCCACCTCTGGTTCTGTTCGTTCTCAGTCATTCTTCTGCCGTTCTTAGAATAACGAAATCCGCTGGAACGTGCTTATCGCTGTTCCACGTCGCTAAACAGAGCGTAATCTTCAACGTGGCGCGCTTGTGCAGTCTAAGCAATTTTTCTCATCGTTACTGCCCTTCTCGAAGCTTTGCTGCTCATAACTGTTACCGCTGCTAGGCTGCGACCATTATCTCACACGTAGGAGTGATGTGTGAATCCAGGCCTTTCTAGGACCCGGAACTTTTCAGAATACCACATTTTGTGTGAAGTACTTCACATTCGTCACTGACACGTTGAACAACTCAAAATCCTATGATTTTGAATCGAGTCATCTAAATATTCTAATTCGTATTGTGATTGAGTTTATTTCGCTTTTAGTGTTTCCTGTTTTGTTGCCTCATTTGCTATGAAACCAATGCAAAACGAATGAAGCTCGTTCTTGATCTCAAAAAAAGAAATCATAATATTTTTCGTCAGTTTCATATTCGCTCAGCACCTGTTGTCTGCATTTTAATCATTAAATACAAAAATTCTAACAGAATGTATACCTTCCTCTGTTTTCGTAACCAAAACTTATAAACGTTCAGTATTTTTCCAGTCAAATATTTTTCTTCTATTCTGTACACTAGCCCCTGCAACTTGCGGCAGTTACATCGTTTTCTAATGCTATCGCTGACAAACGTCGCACTCTACAAGACGCGTGCGTGTAAAATTGGATAAATATGACAAAATATGACGTGCAACCGGTCTCTGTGAATCCACGTCATCTTACGAAGCCCGAATGAAATGAGACGAAGGTGCAACGAAAGGCGCAACTGGACAATAACACTGTTTACCCTGCTTTCTGTAAGAGTCATTTATTTCGAATTCTGTGATACCACAGACCAGGAGGAAGGCAGAGTTGAAAATATGTATATACTCATATTTCAGTCACTGTAGAAAGGCGAAACGCGGATAGGACAAAACATAAATGGCTTTTTTTCAGTAGGACTCAAACATAAAATAATTATATTAAGGATTATTTAACTTTTAATTCCTTTTGTGAATGGAATAAGACTCTATCCCAAGCAAACTGCCCATACCATGGAATGCTAGTAAGTCTCCTCTACTTTTGGCCGGATCCGCTCGGTTGTCAGTAATCTGTAGCATTCGTAAGTGTCACCCCCTTCTTCCCCACCCCTTCACACTTCCCACCCAACGAAACTGTAATTCTGTCTCGGTCCTGACAGGCTATTTTTTATGGTCTATGATGTAAAAATGTATATTAAATAGTAATTGTGGTACTGCGTTCAAGCCAATGGCAGGTACATAGCTACTCGATTTCTGGGCTACTGACTTGTCTTCAACACGAATTAAAAACTGAAATTGGGTGCACAACCTGCACTCGAACCTCTACATTTTCAGACTGAGTGCACGGCTCATGGAAGGACAGCGTAACAAGAGCGTTGGCCGCAGAAGTCAGCGATCCGGGTTCGAGTCTCGGTCTAGCCCACAGATTTAACATGTCTCAGATCTTCAAAACTGTGTAAATTTCCCTGTATAGAATTTCAAACACTTCGAGTGAGATTGGTAAAAGAACCTTCTAAAGGTAATCACGAATATGGTTTCCATTCATATTCAGCTCAACAGAGGGACACATCGCTAAAGGTAGCAACATCTCTGGTCTATTTTGGAGGAATCAAAGGGAATAGCGTAAATATAAAATTACTATCATTTATGATGTTAAAGGCAACTGCTTTGAGTAGTATTTACAGAAAGAACGAAAAATTGTGCTGCTAAATGATTCAGATGTCACGAAGGAAGAGAAAATGTTATTGACAAGTTTGAAATCACAAACTGAATTTCACAGGGTCCATTTTTGAGTCCATATAATTATGTGAAAGAGCTTCTACGTAACCTCCATCAGGAATAGTTGGTACTAGTTTGCAGAGGACATAAGTGTTATACAGTGAAGCGCCAAAGAAACTGGTGTAGACAATCTACTCAAAAACAAAGATATATAAACAGGCAGAATGCAGCGCTGCGGTCGGCAACGCATATATAAGACTAGTGTCTGGCGCAGTTGTTAAATCGGTTACTGCTGCTACAATGGCAGGTTATCAAGATTTAAGTGAATTTAAACGTGGTGTTTTAGTCAGCGCACGAGCGATGTGACACAGCATCTCCGAGGTAGCGGTGAAGTGGGGATTTTCCCGCACGGCCATCTCATGAGTGTACCGTGAATATCAGGAATCCAGTAAAAAGATCAAATCTCCGACATCGCTGCGGCCAGAAAAATAAACGGAACCAACGATGACTCAAGAGAATCGTTCAACGTGACAGAAGTGCAACCGTTTCCAAATTGCTGCAAATTTCAATTCTGGTCCATCACTAAGTGTCAGCGTGCGAACCATTCAATGAAACATCATCGATATGGGCTTTCAGAGCCGAAGGATCACTCGTGTACCGTTTAAGACTGCACGACACAAAGCTTTACGCCTCGCCAACACCGACATTGAACTGTTGATGACTGGAAACATATTGTCTGGTCCTACGAGTCTCGTTTCAAATTTTTACCGAGCGGATGGACGTGTACGGGTATGGAGACAACCTCATGAATCCATGGGCTCTGCATGTCAGCAGGGGACTCGTCAAGCTGGCGGAGGCTCTGTAATGGTGTGGGGCATGTGCAGTCAGAGTGACATGGACCCCTGATACGTCTAGACACGACTCTGACAGGTGACATGTACGTAAGCGTCCTTTCTGATCACCTGCATCCATTCACTTCTATTGTGCATTGCGACGGACTTGGGGAATTACAGCAGGACAATCGACGCCCCAAGATTTGCTACAGAGTGGCTCCAGGAACACTCTTCTGAGATTAAACACTTCCGCTGGCCATCAGACTCCCCCAACATGAACATTATTAAGCATTTCTGGGATGCCTTGCAACGTGTTGTTCGGAAGAAATCCTCCCCCCCCCCCCCCCCCCCCCCCCCCCCCGATACTCTTATGTATTTATGGACAACCCCGTAGGATTCATGGTGTCAGTTCCTTCCAGCTCTACTCCAGACATTAGTCGAGGCCATGCCACGTCGTGTTGCGGCACTTCTGCGTGTTCGTGGGTCCCCTACACGGCAGGTGTACCAGTTTATTTGGCTCTTTAGTGTAAATAATTCGGAACAGAATAATTTGTTAAAATATTGTTCATAGAATTATTAAGAGGCCATCTGAAAATCTGAACTGTAGCGAACATTACAAAACAGCGAAATTGCGAGGGTGTTTAATATCTTTTCACTCGTTAACGTCTCTTGGCAAAATTTTTCTGAAGTAATTCATTACGTAGGAAGAATGTACTTATTGAAAAAAAGCGAGCAGTGAGAGTAAAATGTGGTATTCTTGAAGGAAGCCTATTCAAGGACTTCGAATTCTAATTTCACCTTCACCATACTTATACTTGCTAATGATATTCGTCATAAATAATCCACCGCATTTTGAAAGCAATAGATATGTCTGTAATTATAACGATAGAAAAAAATAACCTTCGTTGTTCATTACTAAATCTGCCTTTGACTCAGCAAGGAGTTCAGTATGGAAACACAACAATCATTAATCATTTGTCCAGTAGCCTAAAACATGATAAGTAGTAAAGCCATTTTGAACGTGTTCTGAAGTTATTTATTACGGGGACCTGCTAATCTATATACTGATATTTAATTATACGTCTATATCATGTGCATTGTAGTAGACAAAATGAGCTTAACTCTTTTTCCAAAGTGTATTTCACTTGTCAAATGGGTAGTTACATATATTCATTTTTATTAGACGTAAAGCACTGTGCTACATTGTTATCAGTGAATGACCAACACCCAGCCATACATAAAAACAAACCTTGCATGCGTAAGTTCGTTCCACATCATTTCGATAACAGTCCTGCAAATTATCTACGGGATATGTAACAAAGTTACCGAATTACCATGCTAAGATACATTTTCTGTGTGAGGTTACAGCTACTCTCACTTCTTTGCTAACAGATTACTTTCATTCCTTCCAGTCGGGAACGTTTTATAATATGACCTTTGGAAACAATAGATGATAATGCTAATGCATCACCTTCTTTTACTGAATGGTTCAAATGGCTCTGAGCACTATGGAACTTAACACCTGAGGTCATCATCCCCTAGAACTTAGAACTACTTAAACCTAACTAACCTAAGGACATCACACACATCCATGCCCGAGGCAGGATTCGAAGCTGCGACCGTAGCGGTCGCTCGGTTCCGGACTGAAACACCTAGACCCACTCGGCCACACCGGCCGGCTTTTATGAATGACGTTGCCCGAGGCAGGATTCGAACCTGCGACCGTAGCGGCCGCTCGGTTCCAGTCTGAAGCACCTAGACACGCTCGGCCACACTGGCCGGCTTTTACTGAATGACGTCGCCTAAAACGACAGCAGAGTGATAGAAGTTTGAGGTTAGCCTAGTACATTAGTCCGCAAAATTGCATTGTTTCCCAAGAAGTCGGCTTATCGTCAAACCACTTTGTTATATATGATGAATGGATAGAGTCGTGGAAAGTACCTAAGCCAACTGCATTCGTTGTTCTCAGGCGTCTACTTACTGGGTTCGACGTTAATTAACTTCGGTGAATGGGCGAGGACCTGTGTACCTAACATGGCAAGGCCATTGGCATCGATGAACTTACTTGTCCGATTCGATGACGCTACATCACAAATTTAAAGAATGTACAACAGTCTGCAAAACTCTCGAAAAGTATGAGATAAATTATTTCATATAGAAGATTTGTGCAGAACTATCTGATAATTCAAATGTCGGAGCGTTGCCTTCGAAAGAAACTGATTTGAACTCCGCTCCATCACTTATTATACATCTGTTGAGCAAGGTTCAGTGCGGTTTATACTCTAGTGGGAAGTGAACCAAAATTCTTCCCGGAAGTTAGCTTTATTCAAATCATTTTCTAGTTAGAACATTTGAAGCATGGTAATATCTCCAAATGGTCAAATTTTAGACTGTAACGGAACACGCCTTAACACATAAGGGCTTAAAAATGTTGATCCTCATAGTAGAGGGTAAAGAGGGAATTTGTTGCACACAGTAAACAATAAAAGAGCGTTCCCATCAGGAAGTATTATGAAGAATTAAATGGATATCCACAAAATCGATAAGGAAAGGAATATGTGGAAAACACGCTGCAAGAAGAGAAATGGTAAGACACGTATTTAGATACCAGGAAATAAGTTCCATGGTAATAGAGGAAGCCGTGTGGGAAGTCAGAACTGGAATATATCTATCAAATAATTGAGGCTGTTGGCTGAATGTGCTGCTCTGAGCTCAGGAGGAAGTCGTGACGGAGCACATCAAACCAATCAGAAGACCGATGACGGAAAAAAGAAAGAAACAGAAGCTTTCATGTCGAACATTTTCACCGCAAAATGGCGGCGATCGTAAGTAGCAGTTTCAAACCGCTCTGTACTAACTCTTGAGTATTATAGATAACAATCAGCTAGTGATCCTAAATTATCGGAATTGTGAAACACAATAACACAAAAAGTCTCACTGATAAGTGGTGGTGTAGCAGTTCCATATCTGCTTTGCGTTTTTATTCCGACAGAAATGCTGGTTGTGGCCGTTGATGTGGACGTGAGTGTGAATGCTGTAAATAAGTCAGACGTTACAGAGAGGAACGTAATAGTCTGTTGTAGGAAACATAAAGTTACTGCATTTGACATTTATCAGTAAAGTTAAACATTCCGTTATGATGAAAGTATGTTATCTTTGCGCGATAAATTTCTACTTCTGAACGCGCATTATCAGAACGTCGACTGTGTAAACGTAGCTTTCACCGCTTGTTGTTAAAAGCAAAGTATTATAAAAACATGGAATAAAGGCATTCGGCCTCGTTACCTTCAGTTACACCGAGCAAAGTGTAGGTTTTGTACATATACTTGTAACTACCGGCGAAATGTCAAGTTACTCATTTCACGGAACGTAAAAATGCAATAACCTTTACCTACACAATTGCTGAGATAAAACTAGAGTAAATCGCTTCCTACAAAAACCTGGAAGAACAAATGTTTGGGGATATGAACTGGAACTGTCGTATAAAGTGTGTCATAGGTAAAGCAAACGTAAGACTTTTAGTTACTGGTAGGATGCCGCGAAACTGCAGTTTGATCGCGAAAGATATCGCTTACACATTTACGCTCCTCACTGGAATATTGCTCAAGTTTGTTGGTTACATATCACTGTGGCCTAACAGAGAACAATGAATGTAAAAACGAAAAAGAAGTAACAGTGGAAATGGTCATAGGCTTGTTTGGTGAATGAGTAAAAACAGTGCTGCAATGTCTGTCGGCATCCACTCCGAGGAAGATGCTGTAGAAATCGCGAAAACTGCTTAGAAATTTCCTAAAAGTTAGTTGTCATTACTTAAACTACTAATTTTTTTCAACAATTTGCAAACTCATGCATGCATTCCAATAAGAGCTCCAAAAGAGGCATATAGGACTTCTCAAGCTACCACTGCCAATAACACAAGAGGGAACAATAAGTAACCCCTAGCACTCACTTTAAAACGACTTGATTTCCGGGGAGGGTACAAATCGGAAAAATGGATAACATCGGCCAATTTTGCAACGCGAAAAAAATCAGTAGAGAAACACCAGGATTCTGTTGCATGAATGGAAAAATTCGATTACCACCACTGGAAACACCTCCGAAGGGATTTTTACATTACGTGACTGGGGAAACTCCAGAATCAAAACACTTTCTTCAGAATATAAGAGCGTACAACGCTTGCTTCCAAAAGACTTCTTTCAGTTCACCTCGATCAACACCAACAGAGATGAACCATTATGTTTTTTCCATCCAAAGACAAAGTTTCACAACATGGGGACATTATTACCACTACCCAACGAAGAAGACCATGACTGCAAGCATATTTTATCGGAAATGAAGAAACAGTAATTGATCAACGATGCACAAATACTAGTGTATTGAGACTAGAAGTAGTCCAAGGTGTACAGATGATCTTACACACATACAATCAATTGATTCCGCTATTCAAAACAGCACTGACCCTAATGATTTCTGATGACTATAAAGTTATAATTCGAGCCGACAAAAGACCACCTGGAGAACACGAACGTCGATTTCATTCACCTCAGCTAGACGAAGTCGCTATCTTAAATGTGAACAACAAAAACACAAGCCGTGACATAACTGTACAACGAAGAAGAGAAGGACTACAACGCATCGCAGAGACACACCGTTCACATGATGCCCTCCAATTTCCATTAAAGTGTCCTCGCGGAGAAGACGGATATCATTTTAATGTAAAACAAATCCAACCTGAAAGAGGCGTAAAAAACAAACAAAAGTCGCTTCCAAGGAGTTCTGTGCTTACCGCTTAATGATCAGAGGCAATGATTCATAGGACAGCCACATTTCCAACACTCTCCGTTTATTCCAACAATTCCTGGTATATATATATATATATATAAAATAGAAGCGTAACGGATGCTTTACATAAGGCTGAATTAGAACTAACTACGCACGGAAGAATACATCCACCTTCGAGACATAGTCATAAATGACGGAAGCATTGGCGACATTGGAAGAATGGTAATCTTAGCACTATCGTACATAGAAAGTCCGAGACACTTGCACGAATCCACTCGGGATCCCGTGACCTACGTAAGAAAATATGGAGGACCCGACCTCTTCATAACCTTCAGACACAACTCGTGACCAGAAATCAAAGAACAACTAAGATACGGACAAGCCCCCATGCATAGGCCTGGCATAATATCCCGAGTTTTCCGACAAACTTCAGGCGCTCAGTCCGGAACCGCGCGACTGCTACGGTCGCAGGTTCGAATCCTGCCTCGGGCATGGATGTGTGTGATGTCCTTAGGTTAGTAAGGTTTAAGTAGTTCTAAGTTCTAGGGGACTGATGACCACAGATGTTAAGTCCCATAGTGCTCAGAACCATTTGAACCATTTCCGACAAAAACAAGTAAGATTTATTGAAGTCATCACAAAATACTACATCTTTGGAACCGTTAGGTGCTGTATGTACACAATCGAATGGCAAAAACGAGGACTGCTTCACTCACACGATCTCATATGGCTGTACGACAGAGTTCATCCGACGGATGTCGAAAAAATCGTCCAAGCTGAATTTCCCAATTCACAATAAGATCCGGAACTGTACGATATAGTAGTGAAAAAACGTGATTCACGGACCATGCGGGCCATTAAACTCCCGTTCCCCATGTGTGAGTGATGGATAATGTAAAAAAAATGCCTAAAACAAACCGGAGCTGATAGCTATCCCAAATACAGAAGACGATCACCCAACAATGGTGGGTTCACAGTAAAAATACGAATACGGGGAGCAACGAACTGGAATGGACAGTACCATATCCCATACTACTTTCCAAAATATTCCAAGCGCACATAAACGTAGAATACTGCAATTTAATGGAATCCATCAAATATGTTTGTAAGCATGTGAACAATGGCAGTATTCTAAACAGCCAAAGACAGCGAACAACAAAACAGAAACGACGAGATCTTCATGTACCAAATGGGAACCTGAACCTACATCAACAGTAACAAAGCAGCGTGGCCGATTTTCGGGTTTCCCATACACGAACCACCTGTGCAACATCTAGCAGTACATTTGGAGAATGGACAGACAGTTTAGTTCACTAAAAAAACCGCCAGAAAAATTTGAAGCGAACCACCTCAGAACACAACATTAATAGCTTTCACCAGCTGTGCTAAACGGTTCCATTCGCGAAAACATTACCGTATGTCGACGTCCTACCTACTACGCGTGGAACACAACAAGAAAAAGGTTTTAGCGACGAAAATAAGGAATTCCAGCAATACATCATCCAGGAATCATGAAAACTGGCGCACTAGACCGAGTATATATACACCGTGCATCCGAACAACGCTGAATGTTTCGATCTCCTGATGTTGCTACGGGAAATACGGGGACCAAGAAGTTCCACAGTCTCAAGACTGTTGACTGCTACCTATGCTAGATGTACAGAGAAGCAAGCCAACGCTTAGGACTACTGGTAAACGACAACCACTGGGAATTAACACTACAAGAATACACACTCACAGCCTAAGCTGAACAAATGAGAGTCTTATTCGCCATAATTCTAACAACATGAACCCATCGAATCCAAAACAGCTATGGGACTCCTTCAAAGAGAGTTGAGTAATGACATACTGTACCAAATCCGACAAGCTCACCCTGAACTGACTATCGAATTCAACGACATCTTCAATGAAACACTCATTCGCCTAGAAGGTAAATGTTTAGCAATAAATAACCAGACCTTTGTACAACTTGGGATGCAAGCACTACGAAAAGCTGCTGTCATTGTACCAAACTTCGAAATTACAAAGGAAAAAACTACAACATCAACGAGCTTCTCCAAAATAGTCCAGTGCTCACAACAGACCACTCGTCATTGGCAATCAAAAAGAAATTTACAACGTTATCATGGACCAGATCGACAACAACACTGGTGGGATTATTTACTTGGATTCACCAGGCGGCACCGGGAAAACGTTTTTAAGAAACCTATTGCTGACGGAAATACGTGCTAAACAACACATCGCACTTTCATTGGCATCAGATGGCTCTGAGCACTATGGGACTTAACTTCTAAGGTCATCAGTCCCCTAGAACTTAGAACTACTTGAACCAAACTAACCTAAGGACATCATACACATCCATGCCCGAGGCAGGAATGTGAATGTTACACTTTATTTTTTCTGTTGGAAGGTTACATTTGGTGACCCTGCCAGGATTCCCATTCACTGTAATCTCCCAACAGTTTACTTCTGTAATCTCGCAATATAAATGTGACTAACCTCCCAATAAAAATGTGACTCATATATAACCTTTCAATAATTAACTGACTGTGAATATAAAATCGTAAATTTGGACGTCAGCAGTGCTGCGTCATGGCCACGAAAGATCATTCTGAATAAATTAAAAATTCTTACCTCAATGAAGACGCCAAATAATGCATATATATCTGCTCCTATAAGAAATTTTTCTAGCATAGCCCGGTGCAATGCTGGCCGCTAGGTTTGTCATCTATAGAAAGAAACAACTGATAATCGGGATGACCATGGATTGCAGAAATTAGTAAATTCTTTAAATTCAGATGAATGATTGTCAAAAAGTTAATTATATAAAAAATTATTATTAAAAGATTTTTTTTGAAAGATATACATGGGACTCAATATAACAATAGTACAAATTTTGTTGTAACAAACTACACATGCGCGCAGCTGCTTTTATTTTATACTACATCGCTCAGGCACTGTGATCGCTCCACACGACCGGCCCAGCCAACTCCGTACACCCGACTGCTAGCTACTACTTACTTCTACTACTGCTCTTACTGCAGCCAACACTGATCTCTGGTCTGAGATTCTCTTATAGCTTACATATCGCAGGCAGCGCGTGAGCAATCCATCGAAATTACATATGCTCGAATGCGCTGGCAATAAATTCCTTAGTCATGGACCTGTTACAACATTTACACTTGCACCAACACCGGCCTCTATATAACAGGGGACTTCAAAAGATAAGATACACGTTATTATCGCAGATCAAGTAACTTTTACTGAATGCTGCATTGCACTTCATAGTGACATTGATAAATTTCAGCATAGCTACCAGTTCTCTGTAAAGAACAGGTGGAAAGGACTAGTAATCTGTTCAGTTTCTCTACGACACAAATCGGCTCTCCGTCAAGGATCCATTCGGGAACCACTTTGTGAACTTCCTCATCACTGGAAAATCTCTTTCCCCCTGAGATGTTCTTTCAGCTTGCCGAATAGATGGAAATCGCATGGATGAGATCTGGACTTCACTACCAACATTACCCGCGTCTGTTCGGGCTTGGTCAGATTTTACTGCGGTTGAATGCAAGATTGCATTTGGTCCATATACTGCTAGAATTTCATGGTGAATCTGAAATGTAGACGTTTTGCCCACAAGATTCGCAATGTCCTGCATGCTAAACATTGCAGTAAGTTTCCAGTTGCCATGCCATTTCACTCGCTCCCTTAAGACAGAGTTTTATTTATACCAATATTAGCGATTTTTTGTCTTTTTTCAATTCCTGTTCTACCGTATCTTCCTTCGCCGTCGGCGTTGTCGTGGTTACCGTGAGACACCGTTATACCAAGAGGAAAGGCGCGTCGATCTTAGAGCATGAGATATGATGACCTTAAGCCATTGACAACACACAACGGTCACGGTAGCACCTGATTCCAGAATAGCTGCAGTAGTTAAGATCTACGAACTATCCCCTGTTGACCAGGTCCCCAAAACTTAACTCGTAACGAGATCCCTTCAAAGCAAATTGTCATAACGATCATCTATAAAGGCTTCGTACAACGAGAATAAATGTTACGGTTTATGGAATAATAACAGATACGACCAAACTGTCTTGTCTCTTCTGCTTTATTTAACATAACTTCGTTCACAGTTTCATTTCGCATTCACCACTCATTCACCGAAACCCTTTGATGAACAGTTTTGGTTGCTTAACACCAACAGTCAATGATAATGATACAGCTTTTCTCCTTTTTATATATTGAAGCCCGCTCTCCGTGATATAATAAAAAAAAACCGGGTCAATACCGCGTCCCTCGTGAGATGCGAATAGACTTATCCCGGAATTGACCGCCCTGTAGGTGTACTCAATTTAATGACCACATTTCACTGTCCGCTATTTCGCGTAACTGAATGTCCATTTGTTAGTCTGATTATACACTGTAGCTATTTAAAATTCGCCCCTATATTTTTCACAACGCACAATTAGCACTTCGTTACTTTTTTTTTTTTTTTTTTTTTTTTCTAAGAGTAAACGGAAAAAAAAGACGCCGTATCATCGGCTTAGTCGATATAAAGCAAAACACCTTAATATGCCCAATTCTACCTCTTCTTATAGGATCGGCTACCTTACTCATTAATTTATTTCATATTATTTCCAATAACGCTAAACAGGTATCGCCGTTATATTTTAATTGTATTCGAAAGCATGTTACTACTATTATGACCGATCAAATCGTAACAAATCGCGTGGCGTGCGTTTTTAACGATAACTTTACGCTATTCAAGTTCCGTTACAGCTGTCTTGACTCGTAATGTTACACTGTATTATACTGTATATATACCTTTCTACGCGTCCTAATCTCTCTCATTTTAATCTCATGATCCCTACCCGCGTTATACGATAGCATCAGCGGAGTGGTTGCACGTCTTCCTCGAATTCAAATTTTTCTGAATTTACGTAACATTGTTTCGCGAGAAGTATTTCGTCCTTCTTGAAGGCTTCCCATTTAAGTTCCCCAATCATATGTGATACATTTCATACAAGCCATATTGTCATGTTACGATCTTAACAGCGTATCTCCTAGTCTACTTCTTTGATAAGGACTCCAAACAATAGAATAATTCTCTCGAATTGGTCGCACTAGCTTCTTCTACGCAATTTTCCTTGTAGACGGACTGCGCTTCCCATAACCCTCCCAGAAAACCTGTGTTTCCCATTCGTTTTCTCTTTTCACACCACATCATTACCTGTAGTTGCATAATCAGCGAGAAAGGATCCAGAAGCTCAGCACTGATCTTTTAGGACGGTAAACTCTAATGCTTTTTACTAATCTTATAATCACATAATTTCGGCATATGTCTCCACGTTATGGGTGTCATCTTGCCTTATGTTGTATATGAAAAAACTACCATAGAGTGCCGAGAGGAAATATTATCCAAGTAGTTTTGCCTTCTGCTATTATGATCCAACGACGATACTTTTGTTATGCTTCACAGGTAAACAAGTGGACCTGTTTCTGAACTCTGAGCAAAGCATTCCAAGTACAACACATCAGCATGCGCATTTAGATGTATATTGTACCAATATGATGTGTCTTCTTTCTTATTCTATTAGCCTACTGTGCGAGGAAGAAATAACTATTCTCTCCTGTACGCACCCTAATCTCTCTTACCTTATTTCATGATCCCTACGCGAAACATTAGACGAGGCAGCGTTATGGTTGTATTGTCTTCTTTGAATATAGAGTCCCTAAACTTAGCCAACACGTTTTCGCGAAAACTACGCCATCCTTTTTCTTCCAAGGATTGCTATTTATGTTTTCCGGACATTTCCGGAACAGCTCTTTGAAAGTGATAGCACAAGCATCTCGTATGCAATTTCCATAGAAAGCTTCCAGCCATGGTTGCATTGATAAAATTCATCAGCTGGTATGTTTGGCAGTTACGTGCTATTACTTGAAAGTCGAGAGTACCAATAAATCTATTTTTTGCCAAAAAGCTTGCAGCCTGCTGCCGTAGTTTTAATGCTTAACACGCTCAAAGTGGCTATGGAACCTGACGTAAAGAAGGTGATTGACCACTAACTACAGTAATTTTGTTATTGGAAATGAAGTCCCATGCTGCTTGACAGAGCGTAGGGGAATGATACGGGAAACCCGCCTTACTAGGCAAGGTACTAATGGAGGTGGTTTGCCGTTGCCTTCCTCCGACCGTAGTGGGGATGAGTGATGATGATTAAGACGACACAACAACATCCAGTCATCTTTTTTTTTTTTTTGCAATCATACATACTTATTCAAATTATTAATAACGATACGTTTTTAAACATTTCTGTCTATTAAGCCATTATATTCCTACAGTTGGTTAACATTACTATCGTTTTATAGGTTTTCGTTTGTATATTCTTTTCTTTTGCATTTTTCTCTTATTGTTGTTCCTCGAATTCTTTCCATTTCTATTTGTCGTCTTTTTTGTGGATAAACCATTGCAGGACAGACATAATAATTTATATCTCGCGTCCACACATTGATTATGAGTTCAAATTTATGTATGTGATGCACTTTGTGATGCCACAGGCACATTGTGTATGCTGATTTGATGTCTTCCTCTAGTTAGCACTGTTAGGTGGGACAGCAGAGAGAAAAAATCAGCATGACAGATGGAGCAGAATTGGAGGAAATTTTTACATATACTAAAAATTATACATAAATTGAAGAAGAAAGAAAAATTATGTCATATTATATAAGAGAAGCAGAGAGGAAAGTGTGAGTAAACAATATAAATTTTATAAAGCACATAGTAATGGAAAACATTCAAAAAAATTATGAGAAGTTGGCAATTTTCACTAAGTAATGCTTGTATCCTAGACAATATAGTACAAGTAATGAAAAACACTGGTAGTACTATTGGGCATACTTTTGACTCTGATTTGGCTGTGAGCATGACAGATTTTTAGTGAGAAGCACTTTGTAGGACTGATTTCACTAAGGGAAACACTTCAGAATTCTATACTTCACTATTTGAGGCGAGAGGAGAAATACTTTATCTTTTTTGTTGCACTTATTCACTTTCACGGCGCACTTTCTTCTTGTGGTGAGTGTGGTGAGGTGGCTAGTGGCGATGCTGAGGGACACAGACTGGGGAGGACTCGGGCGATTGCTGTCTGCAGTGGAATCTGCAGGAAGTTTTTGAAGCTCTCTCGGTAGCGCATTTGCTGCTGGGCCATCTTGTTTTCCTCCCAGAGGTCCATCAGGAAGGTTGGTCTGCCTCCTCCCTACGATGGCGTGTGACGTCATGGCGAGGATCCAGAGAGTCGTCAGTCGCTTGGCTCGTGGAAATGGGTTGGAGTCTGGGGCGGTGATTGCTTCCACTGTGATGCTTCCCGGTGCCGTTCTGTCGATGTGGGCCACCATCTGCTGGCACGCTTCCCATATGTTGGTGGCATTCCCGCAGGTGAAATGGTGCTCGAGGGTGTCGGTCATGGCACATACGTCACACTTGTCACTTGCGACGACTTTTATCTTCGCCAGTCTTTCGTTATTTAGTACCATTCTGTTCACGATTTTGTACCATGCCTCCTTTGCATCTTTAGACAACACATTTTCCGAGACATTTACCCATATTTGTTTCCAGTTGTACACCGGAGTTCGTTTTCAATTTTGTTTTTCGCCGGCTTCCCCCTGAGGGCCCTGTATATTCTCTTGGCTGTTCTGTGGCCAGGGCTCGCCACGGCGTCCAGAGCGTAACTTTTGTTAACGTAGTGCAGCCTGACGTGTCGCATTCTGTAGGGGATGTGCCTCGTGTCGACCGACGCTTCTTCTGATGCGAGCTTGTATCCTGCAATCATCGTGGCTGTGACGCTGTCAGAGCTCTTGTCCTGGATGGCGAGCGTTCGTTTTAATAGAAGTGCTGCACATTTGGTCTTTATTCAACTAGACCTAGTCCCTACTCCTTCGTTGGCAGCGAGCATGTTGCTTGCGCCACTTTGAATATATTTCGACGCCACGGCAGGTAGTACACTACGCTCGTATGCGCTCGCGCTATTTCGGTCGGGATGCTTAGGATTTGCGCCAGGTGCCATGCTTTCGACAGGATCGTCGTGTTTATCAAGTCTATTTTCTGGTGGATTGTTAGTTTCCGGTTCGCTTGCTGTCTGGAGAATCCTCTTATGGTGTGTAGCACATCTCTCCAGTTTTATGCGGCTATTCTAAGTGGACAGGACTGTATAAATATTCCAAGAAGTATATGGCTTTCTGCTATTTTGTACCACTGCCTGTCTGGTTTGAGTCGTTGATTCCCTATCGGCAGTAGTACTGTTTTTCTGGGGTTGGTTTGGGCGCCTGACGCTTTTTGGAATAAGTTCATGATGGTTTCTACTCGCCCAGTACCTTCCTGATCTTCAGTAAAGATGCCTAGATCGTCAGCGTAGGCTATACATGCTACTGCTTTGTCTCCTACGGAGAATCCTCTGATGTCGTTTGTGAGTTTCCGCAGCAGCGGGTCCAGTGCTGTAGCGAAGAGAGCCATTGACAATGGACAGTCTTGCTTCACGGATCCGTCCAGTTTTATCTGTTGTTTTTTTTTTCAACTATTAACTGTCACTGTCAATCTCGCAGTACTTAGTATCTTCTGTACCATTGTGATAAACTTTGCCCAAGCCTGAGTCTGTTTAGTGTCTCTACGAGGTATCTGTGATCGACCCTATCGAAAGCCTTGTTTAGTCCACCGAAATTATGGCACCTGCGCTTCTGGTCGTGGCTGCCTGTGCTATTATGTCCCTGTAGGTGCATGTGGCGTCAAATATATTTTTCCTTGGTACCGCACACGTTTGCTACGGACTGATGACTTTCCTCATCGCCGATTTCAGGTTATTTGCGATGCATTTCGCTATTATTTTATAGTCGCCGTTGAGGAGCGTAATTGGGCGAAACTCTTCAATGCGGCGGGCGGCTTTCTTCTTAGGGATGAGGGTTATTGTCCCTTCTGTCCCCCCAGGTGGAATTTTCGCCCCATTGAGTATCTCGTTCACCATCTCCGTGAATTGCACTCCTGGTACGTCCCAGTACGCGAGGTAGAACTCGAGCGGGATGCCGTTGGCACCCGGTGCTCTTCCTCCAGCGCTGGTCTTCAGCTTTTATTTGACGTCATCCTCGTCGACATTTTCTGTCAGCAGCGCCCTGTCTGCGTCTGTCAGCACGCTTCTCGTCTGCTGCAGAATTTCAGCAGTTGCCGCGTCGTCTGTCGCTTCTCGACCGAACATGTCTCAGAAATGGTCTTCGATGTGTTTTGTTAATTCCGTTTTAGTCGTAAGCGCCTTTCCCTGCTTGTCCTGTAACTCACTTACGCACTTTCCTGCGGGTCTCTCCCTTTCCCTGTTTAGAAGGTGCATGGTGAGTGGCTCTTCTTCCACCTCGCCGTGTGTTTTGCTTCTGGTGAAGACATCTTTTGATGTTTTTTTTTATTTGCAGGAGTTTGGGCTTGGTTCTCCTTACTCGGGGCAGGTATTGCTGGTATTATGCTGGTGCGTCGAGTGCGTCTTTCAGGCACTGCTGATAGGACTCGGACGTGGTTCGCCTCCAGAATGACTTTTCCGCGCTGTATCTTATCAACAGGCTGCGCATTGTCGGTTTCGCTCGTGCCAGCCCCTACTCGGTCGTGCTGCTGTAGTGTGCGCGCTGCGCCAGACATTCTTGCCACGATTTCGCTATTTGCTTGCGCAGTTCCGCGTCCTGCAGATGTTCCGTATTTAGCGTCCACGTGCTTCCTGTGCCCACGGTCTTCCCTTTCTGGAGATGAAAGCTGCATTCGTAGCTGTAGTGGTCCGAAAAGATGACAGAATAGACTTCGGCGTGCGCTATATTTCCAGTTCCTGCTCTGCTGACATATATACGGTCCAGTCTGCTTTTACCATTTTTATGGTGGTATGTAAATTCGGTGTGCGTTGGATGGAGAAGGCGCCACAAATCTTCTATTTTCAGTCGTCGGTTTAGTTCTTGCAGTTCTGGGCATATGTTTGGTACGGGCGTTTGGTCTTCAGCTGCGGCGAGACAGTTAAAACATCCTCCAATGAGGATGCTGTTATTGTTCTGTATCGGCAGTTCGGCTATTCTTTCATTATAGAAGGTGCTTCTTGCTCGCTTGTTGTATGTGCCAGACGGTGCGTGTATGTTGATAAAGAGCGTCTCTTCTATGTTTAGCGCTATTCCTCGGCCGCTTGACAACATTTTAGTCCCGCCAAAGTCGATCCCGTTCCGTACAATTATTGTCGTTGCGCATTGGGATTCTTGGTCTATGTTTGTGATTGTCGCATATCCTAGTATTTGGTTTATTTTAGTCGTAACCACTTCTTGCAATAGTGCAACGTCCGTTCTTCTCTGGCGTCCCTGAGCTCACCGAGAATCGAAACCGGGTCCCCGTGCTCGGGACGGGAGAACGCTACCGCAAGACCACGAGCGCGGACAATTTTGTTGTTATTTCAGAAAATCTCATATCCTCTTGCTGAGTTTTGCGAAGCTGCGCGAACCTACTGGCAATACTTTTAGAATGACTAACATATCATTTATTATGTTACCTTCATATCAGTGTTTTGTTCGATGAAATTCTCGATGAAACAGGGTCAACTTTCGATAGCATAATTATCATATCTCTTGTAGCAGTAACATTAATAAATGGGACGATTATAAGGACAGTGCAGTCCAGTTATTTTCTAAGTGTTATGATTGTCACATATCTCTGTGCAATACCAATTCATTTTTTGGCTATCATTTTGCGACCATATTTTTGAGCACTGGAAATGGGTGGAAAGAAACCTTTGCGCCCTCCTAGCGGTGCAGATGGGCCATGGCGGAGTCTCGGGTCTCCTTTGTCGACAGAGAGCAGTCTGTGTATCTCATTAGGCCAATCACGTCTCCCTGATGTGTTGAACAACACTTGAGGGATCCAGGCTTTTGTGTGAACACTACCGGCACCAGTCCACATACTGCACAGCGAACACTGAACCTACCTTGCCATACTCTCGGAGTAAATTGAGCTGGCATTTTTGCCTCTCTGTATTAACTGCAAAGGTCTAGACACCGCGGGACATCTCAGCGTAGTGTAGGTGCGTCGATTCCCATTTGATCCAAAAATTTGCTTTTTGCTGTAAAATTGTGCTGTACCACATAAACATGATGCGCATGGGCTGAGCAGTCAAGGTAACACTGCTTCAGTCCAGTTCCAATCTCGTTACGGTAAAACGTGCGTCTTGTCCGTAAAAAGTGGGAAGCTGGCTGTCCTTCCCCAGAGTTTTCGAAAATTTTGTTACATTTCTCATCTCCCACATTGCCGATAGCTTGGAGTTGTCCCTCCAAGTTGAATTTTTGAATGGTTGGTAGTTGGGCAGGAGAAACAAAATTTGCGACATTTGGGGATGGACCGTTGGAGGAGTCAGAAGCTGACCACCATCTGGGACTCTCTGTCACACTTTGTTGATATGGAGGAGATGTAGGTTTTCATAATTCATAGTAATGCGGTCTGTAATCTGAGCAGCTCGCTTCTCATAGGTTTGGGTACGCAACCTGAGTTGTTGGTTTGATTCCAGTTTGTATTTTGTTGCTTTAATCTTGAATCTGTGAGCTATACAAATAAAGTTATCTTGGTACATCATTCTCCATGCAGTCTTCCTTTTATTTTGTACATCCTACAATTTTAGCATCACTTTTGTTGACATAATTTTGTAGCTCGATTATTCTTGTTCATCGATAACTTCTGATAAACCTTCGTGGAACTTGCGAATAATTAAAATTCTGTTAAAGGTTAGATCTGATATCTGTTTGGCGTTCGTTACCTTGTTCTGCAACTTCTGTGGTTAGACGATCAATTACAAAATAAAGGTAACCTAGTGTAAGACCAAGTTGTACTTTGCTGTGTCAGTGTTGCCGTTTGCTTACAGTGGTGAAGTTAAAAAATAGGTTATTGATTAATTCATGTTGTGATACCAACGACTATTGCACTCCACTCCAATACGCCACATGATGAGGACTCTTCAGGACGACCCTGCCTATTTTTGGTCTCTCTTAGAATCTTGACGTTGTGATGGCACAGTGAGACACACCTCTTGGGGTGAAAATAGTTATAGGGATTTTTTGTTCTATCTTGTACGTGAATGGGCATTGACCAGCAGCAGTAATACATGCTAGTGCCGTGCATGGGTATTGTGTGTTTTACACTAATCGTTTGTTGTGTGTACCCGCATTTTGTGTGAGATCTTTTTGTATTGTGTGCCACTAGAGGAAGTGATGGGACTGGGCTGGCAATGAGTGGTCTGTTGCCTTTAAAATTTTTTATTCGAAAGATTCTCAAAATTAATTTTACAACAAGTATATAGCAAATTTATATGGTTCAGTGTAAATTTGCATTATACATCGTAATGAATTTCACAGTTCAATTCTGAGGGGAGCCACAATTAAATGTCACAATTTAAAAAATAGTAATACACCACTGTTGTTGTTGTGGTCTTCAGTCCTAAGACTGGTTTGAAGCAGCTGTCCATGCTACTACATCCTGTGCAAGCTGCTTCATCTCCTAGTACGTACTGCAGCCTACATCCTTCTGAATCTGCTTAGTGTATTCATCTCTTGGTCTCCCTCAACGATTTTTACCCTCCACGCTGCCCTCCAATACTAAACTGGTGATTTCTTGATGCCTCAGAACGTGTCCTATCAACCGATCCCTTCTTCTAGTCAAGTTGTGCCACAAACTTCTCTTCTCCCCAATCCTATTCAATACTTCGTCATTCGTTATGTGATCTACCCATCTAATCTTCAGCATTCTTCTGTAGCACCACATTTCGAAAGCTTCTATTCTCTTCTTGTTCAAACTATTTATCGTCCATGTTTCACTTCCATACATGGCTACACTCCATACAAATACTTTCAGAAACGACTTTCTGACACTTAAATCTATACTCGATGTTAACAAATTTCTCTTCTTCAGAAACGCTTTCCTTGCCATTGCCAGTCAACATTTTATATCCTCTCTACTTCGACCACCATCAGTTATTTTGCTCCCAAAATAGCAAAACTCCTTTACTACTTTAAGTGTCTCATTTCCTAATCTAATTCCCGCAGCATCACCCGACTTAATTCGACTACATTCCATCATCCTCCTTTTGCTTTTGTTGATGTTCATCTTATATCCACCTTTCAAGACACTTTCCATTCCGTTCAACTGCTCTTCCAAGTCCTTTGCTGTCTCTGACAGAATTACAATGTCATCGGCGAACCTCAAAGTTTTTATTTCTTCCCCATGGATTTTAATACCTACTCCGAATTTTTCTTTTGTTTCCCTTGCTGATTGCTCAATATACAGATTGAATAACATTGGGGAGAGGCTACAACCCTGTCTCACTCCCTTCCCAACCACTGCTTCCCTTTCACGTCCCTCGACTCTTATAACTCCCATCTGGTTTCTGTAGAAATTGTAAATAGCCTTTCGCTTCCTGTTTTTTACCCGTGCCACCTTCAGAATTTGAAAGAGAGTGTTCCATTCAACATGGTCAAAAGCTTTCTCTAAGTCTACAAATGCTAGAAACGTAGGTTTGCCTTTTCTTAACCTAGCTTCTAAGATAAGTCGTAGGGTCAGTATTGCCTCGCGTGTTCCAATATTTCTACGAAATCCAAACTGATCTTCCCCGTGGTCGACTTCTACCAGTTTTCCCATTCGTCTGCAAAGAATTCGCGTTACTATTTGACAGCCGTGACTTATTAAACCGATAATTCGGTAATTTTCACATCTGTCAACACCTGCTTTCTTTGGGATTGGAATTATTACATTCTTCTTGAAGTCTGAGGGTATTTCGCCTGTCTCATACATTTTGCTCACCAGATGGTAGAGTTTTGTCAGGACTGGCTCTCCCAAGGCTGTCAGTAGTTCTAATGGAATGTTGTCTACACCGGGGGCCTTGTTTCGTCTTAGGTCTTTCAGTTCTTAATAACACACCACTGGTATGCCAAAATAATCTTAAGACACAAAAACAACAAATTCCATCAATAATTCCTCAAGTTCTTGAATTGTGAAAATTGCCCAACGGCAGCCAGGAAAAATAGCCGTACTAAAAACAGTTTGAAGTACATTTAAAGTATAAATGTGCAAGGAGCACAGGGCTGAACACAACGATGTTGTTGTTGTTGTGGTCTTCAGTCCTGAGACTGGTTTGATGCAGCTCTCCATGCTACTCTATCCTGTGCAAGCTTTTTCATCTCCCAGTACCTATTGCAACCTACATCCTTCTCAATCTGCTTAGTGTATTCATCTCTTGGTCTCCCTCTACGATTTTTACCCTCCACGCTGCCCTCCAATACTAAATTGGTGATCCCTTGATGCCTCAGAACATGTCCTACCAACCGATCCCTTCTTCTGGTCAAGTTGTGCCACAAACTTCTCTTCTCCCCAATTCTATTCAATACTTCCTCATTAGTTATGTGTTCTACCCATCTAATCTTCAGCATTCTTCTGTAGCACCACATTTCAAAAGCTTCTATTCTCTTCTTGTCCAAACTATTTATCGTCCATGTTTCACTTCCATACATGGCTACACTCCATACGAATACTTTCAGAAATGACTTCCTGACACTTAAATCTATACTCGATGTTACCAAATTTCTCTTCTTCAGAAACGCTTTCCTTGCCATTGCCAGCCTACATTTTATATCCTCTCTACTTCGACCATCATCAGTTATTTTGCTCCCCAAATAGCAAAACTCCTTTACTACTTTAAGTGCCTCATTTCCTAATCTAATTCCCTCAGCATCACCCGACATAATTAGACTACATTCCATTATCCTTGTTTTGCTTTTGTTGATGTTCATCTTATATCCTCCTTTCAAGACACTGTCCATTCCATTCAACTGCTCTTCCAAGTCCTTTGCTGTCTCTGACAGAATTACAATGTCATCGGCGAACCTCAAAGTTTTTATTTCTTCTCCATGAATTCTAATACCTACTCCGAATTTTTCTTTTGTTTCCTTTACTGCTTGCTCAATATACAGATTGAACAACATCGGGGAGAGGCTACAACCCTGTCTTACTCCCTTCCCAACCACTGCTTCCCTTTCATGTC
Organism: Schistocerca piceifrons; assembly: GCF_021461385.2. NCBI lineage: Eukaryota > Metazoa > Arthropoda > Insecta > Orthoptera > Acrididae > Schistocerca > Schistocerca piceifrons. The sequence continues at coordinate 90,318,742 of NC_060141.1, forward strand.
CCTCGACTCTTATAACTGCCATCTGGTTTCTGTACAAATTGTAAATAGTCTTTCGCTCCCTGTATTTTACCCCTGCCACCTTTAGAATTTGAAAGAGAGTATTCCAGTCAACATTGTCAAAAGCTTTCTCTAAGTCTACAAATGCTAGAAACGTAGGTTTGCCTTTCCTTAATCTTTCTTCTAAGATAAGTCGTAAGGTCAGTATTGCCTCACGTGTTCCAGTGTTTCTACGGAATCCAAACTGATCTTCCCCGAGGTTGGCTTCTACTAGTTTTTCCATTCGTCTGTAAAGAATTCGTGTTAGTATTTTGCAGCTGTGACTTATTAAGCTGATAGTTCGGTAATTTTCACATCTGTCAACACCTGCTTTCTTTGGGATTGGAATTATTATATTCTTCTTGAAGTCTGAGGGTATTTCGCCTGTTTCATACGTCTTGCTCACCAGATGGTAGAGTTTTGTCAGGACTGGCTCTCCCAAGGCCGTCAGTAGTTCCAATGGAATATTGTCTACTCCGGGGGCCTTGTTTCGACTCAGGTCTTTCAGTGCTCTGTCAAACTCTTCACGCAGTATCATATCTCCCATTTCATCTTCATCTACATCCTCTTCCATTTCCATAATATTGTCCTCAAGTACATCGCCCTTGTATAGACCCTCTATATACTCCTTCCACCTTTCTGCTTTCCCTTCTTTGCTTAGAACTGGGTTTCCATCTGTGCTCTTGATATTCATACAAGTCGTTCTCTTATCTCCAAAGGCCTCTTTAATTTTCCTGTAGGCGGTATCTATCTTACCCCTAGTGAGATAGGCCTCTACATCCTTACATTTGTCCTCTAGCCATCCCTGCTTAGCCATTTTGCACTTCCTGTCGATCTCATTTTTGAGACGTTTGTATTCCTTTTTGCCTGTTTCACTTACTGCATTTTTATATTTTCTCCTTTCATCAATTAAATTCAGTATTTCTTCTGTTACCCAAGGACTTCTACTAGCCCTCGTCTTTTTACCTACTTGATGCTCTGCTGCCTTCACTACTTCATCCCTCAAAGCTACCCATTCTTCTTCTACTGTATTTATTTCCCCCATTCCTGTCAATTGCTCCCTTATGCTCTCCCTGAATCTCTGTACAACCTCTGGTTCTTTTAGTTTATCCAGGTCCCATCTCCTTAAATTCCCACCTTTTTGCAGTTTCTTCAGTTTTAATCTACAGGTCATAACCAATAGATTGTGGTCAGAGTCCACATCTGCCCCTGGAAATGTCTTACAATTTAAAACCTGGTTCCTAAATCTCTGTCTTACCATTATATAATCTATCTGATACCTTTTAGTATCTCCAGGGTTCTTCCATGTATACAACCTTCTTTCATGATTCTTAAACCAAGTGTTAGTTATGATTATGTTGTGCTCTGTGCAAAATTCTACAAGGCGGCTTCCTCTTTCATTTCTGTCCCCCAATCCATATTCACCTACTATGTTTCCTTCTCTCCCTTTTCCTACACTCGAATTCCAGTCACCCATGACTATTAAATTTTCGTCTCCCTTCACAATCTGAATAATTTCTTTTATTTCATCATACATTTCTTCAATTTCTTCGTCATCTGCAGAGCTAGTTGGCATATAAACTTGTACTACTGTAGTAGGTGTGGGCTTCGTATCTATCTTGGCCACAATAATGCGTTCACTATGCTGTTTGTAGTAGCTTACCCGCATTCCTATTTTCCTATTCATTATTAAACCTACTCCTGCATTACCCCTATTTGATTTTGTGTTTATAACCCTGTAGTCACCTGACCAGAAGTCTTGTTCCTCCTGCCACCGAACTTCACTAATTCCCACTATATCTAACTTCAACCTATCCATTTCCCTTTTTAAATTTTCTAACCTACCTGCCCGATTAAGGGATCTGACATTCCACGCTCCGATCCGTAGAACGCCAGTTTTCTTTCTCAACACAACGATATTTAACAATAATTCTAATTACTCTTACATGGAACTTAATTCAGAAATTGTGCACATGTCTGGCCACTCAAGTAATTTAAATCAACAGATCATCTGACAAGATGCACCAGATATTAGAACACCTCCTGGTACCACAAAAGGCCAATAAATTTTGAAACTCATTACATAACTTAAAATTTATATTCAGAGTGGGTTTAATGGAACACATTAATAAAAAGAAACAACGGTGCGACACAGTTAAATAAGAAGGAACCCGATCAAGACAGGCAGATTACGAAACAAAAATGCGATGTGGTGGTAACAAATGAAAATGAAAACTTCACAAGCCAAGATAGCTAAAAAAAGCACTTTATTGGATGACAGAGCTAAGCTGTCATCGTCGGATGTTATGCTTTAAAATTTTTACAACATACTGTCTCAGTTTTAAAGCATAAGATCCGATGACGAAAACATAGGTCTGTCGAAACAGGTCATCCAATAAATTGTTTTTTTAGCGATTTTGGCTGTTGAAGTTTTCTTCAGCTGTCATTCACACCAGATTGATAAGCAGCGCTTATGAAAGAAATTTAAACTGATATTTTGTGTTGGGAATGGTGTTTTGCAACACTGCTTCTGTAGTGGTTGAGTAACCAATTGCTGAAGCTGCTTCAGAGTTAGGGAAGAGTTATTTGGGGAAACAGATGGGACTGTAAAAACAACTATACATCTTTGATGAAGCCAGTTCTTGGGATAGTTCATAATAAAAAAGCAAAAAAATCTCAAGTTTAAATGTAATTCTTGAACAAAGTATAGTTTATATTAAGTACATAGTCTGTGGGTAGTATTTTTACTCATACTATACGACTGCAAAAGATTAGGGTAAAACTGTTTATCCATAATGATTTTAATTAGGGATGAGTCAAGTGCCGATTCCAATTCCATGAGTCCAAGAATCGCCGATTCTCTAGGAATCGACTAGTATCGGTATCGAACGAGTTCAGCGTCACGGGCATCAATTCTTTGTTGTTAAATCTTTATAATAGTGTTTTTCATTTTATCTTCACAGCAGTGCAGTCATACGAAAGTAGGTAAAGAAAGGAGCAGAATAGAAAACTATAGTCTGTCTCAGATGTCCTTACGTCTGACAATAAAGCATTTTTTCCACTGTAAAGAGTTTAACATTTAAGAACTCATTTATTATCAAGAAACACATGCCACCTGTTTAATACATTCAGTAACAATTTTATTTTCAGTAATCTTTCCTTAGGAATATTCAGAAATTTGACACGGTTACATTACAAAGCGATTACCTGAGGACAGTGTTTTTTTATACCGGCTTATCGCTACACAGCTATTCAACATGGTGTGTATATGTGTGTGTGTGTATGTATGTATGTATGTGTGTGTGTGTGTGTGTGTGTGTGTGTGTGTGTGTGATAGAGAGAGAGAGAGAGAGAATGAGTGGATGGGTAAGTGGGCAGAGAGAGAGAGAGAGAGAGAGAGAGAGAGAGAGAGAGAGAGTGAAGAGTGGAGCTGGTAAAACTGAAAACGACATTGTAAACGTTAAGCAGCTGTTAGTAACACGCGCCCTTCATTGGTACAGCAATTTGGAATGCTAGTAAAAAAAGGCGTCTCTCTCCTTTCCTTCCTTTCTTAGTAAAAAAGGCACTGAGTGACATACGTACGTTTAAATGTAATAATTTACTAGCTTCTAATATAGGGAGTTTCGTCCCATTCCCCATTTTACTTGGTTAATTGTACATTCTAGAAGTAAAAACTTTAAGGGGAGATTCAGGCAATTTTTATGCCTATTCCGCCAATGCTATTTTACCCCTTGAATAGGTACACTTTTCAAAAGAACTATAAGTGATAAAACAATGAAATTTTTGCAGCATACATATAATATATATGCCTCAGATTACAAGTAAAATGAACATAATACCTCTTATGGTTTTGTAGAAAAAATTTTATTCTTTCACTAGTAAAATTTAACTTTTTTTGTACATTAATTATTATAAAACAGTTTCTGATTGTTTGGTGGTTTTCAGTTTACTTGTAATAACTTATTACCATCTCCAGAACAAATTGACCGAATTTCACGTTTCTAACTCCATTAGTTTATCAAATAATGGTACCTGAAAGTAAAAAATGTAGTTTTGAGAAAAATCCATTTAAAGCTTAATACTGCAATTCTAATACAGCTATTGATGAGAAGTACTAACCACTAATATTTTCAAGCACCATATTGAGCATCATCTGAATGATACTGATCTTCTTTTCTTCTCTTGGACATTACACAAATGCCGTTCGTGGTCAAATATAACAGCGCAACGTGCAAGCTTGGCTAGCATTTGCGTTTATGTTCAAACATGAATCTATCGCGGTGTTTCCATGTATCGCGTAGTGGCCACGAACCCTAAAATCAAAGCAGTTGAGGCTCATACAGAAGGACACAGTTTTTCTTCCCACGTACCATTTGCGAATGGAAGCGGAAGATGGGAAATGATACTGGTACCCCGGAGCTCAGATACAGATGTAGGTGCATCAGCTGAAGCTTTCGGTGGCTCTGAAAGACTGGGCAATCACTGTTTCAGACGATTCTTTTTTTCAGAGCCTATACTGAATCTGACCGGAATCCAAAGAAGTATACACACGAGAGCAAAATGCAAGTTTAACAATTCTGCAGGAAACTGGCATCAGTCGTATTTGTCTTGAAACGTTGTGTGCGAATTAAATCATATTTAATTGTGTCCAGGTATGGTGCACACATCGTTGTTACTTACGTAGTTATAATTGTATTGTTTTGTGTTGTGTGTGACACATCAACATTAAATTTTGTTGCATCCATTGCTCCGTCGTTCAACAAAAAACACTATACAGAAAATTGCATTACCCATCCGCAATAAACATTTTGACAGAATAAGCAGGTTTTTGTCAGATTCTTCCACCTTTAGTGTTGTTGCTGGTGGCTGGAAATTTCTGTTTAGAGAATTTTTTTTGCGTTATAACGTTTTAAGTTGGACCTTAACATCACTGTTATGAATATCGACTGAAATACACAAATAACTGTAACTAGTCGCTTTTATTGCTCTATCATTACGATTTTCGGGCGATTTACCTCCGTCATCAGATGGTTTTATTTAAGTTAACGAGGCATGGACGATTTGTATATTTTCTGGGCAACCTGGTGCACTGTCTGGCAGCAAGAACAAAAAGCAATGTTAATACGTGGTTCGAAGACATGGGAACGCCTTAATTTTAAAGGTGAGTAGTAATACAGTCTTTTTACATAACACACACTTTTTATAAACTGAAATGATATAAATTTGTGTGGTACGAGCCAACGAGTGCAAATTAAATGCTCTTCTATATAACATAAATACAAGTCGTAAAATAGGTGGAGATCACTGATACATACTACCAACCAACCAACTGTGGCCACTAAACGGTATTTTTCTTTTTAGGCATGGACTGAAACAGTTTTTGTTCTCCGCAGCCAGGCAATGCAACTAGTTTCCCTGAAACAGAATTATGTGCAAATCGCGTATGTTCTGTCAATTCATATATCCACTTGATAGAGGTATAATTCATGGAAATGCGTAGTGGGAAGTTCAATAAAAGTAGCTCGTCACAAATATTTGTGTATTTCAAGCGATATTTTTCTAATGAGTCAGGTGTGGCACGTTCTGTTCGTTTCAAACATATGACCTCCAATGGCTAATGCAAATAGTGTACTTTTCTTAGTAGAATACATTCGCAGTGGTACACAATAATTTACGTTTCGTCGAGGTTAGGGAGTGTAGGCTTAATAGATACCGTATCGAAAACTCTTTTAGTTCCATCTTATTTGAAATACGCTATTTTTGCCTATTCATCTTCAGGGCAATGATTGCGTTATTCAGTTATTAGTGTAAGAATGTCTCTGGATTAAATATTAGTCTTTTTGACTTTTCTAACCTCTGTGGATTGTATCCGCTACTCAGTTTTTCTTTACAGGTAATTTTTCCGTGTTTCTATAGTGCAGCAAACTTAAAAACAATAAATTTAATGCAAACTGAGAAAAGGTTTCATGTATTGGACAACGTTTTATGTCCTGATACGACCGTCTGAATTCGTAAGTACCTCTGCTTCAGAAAATTTTCCTTATACTGCGATTGCTATTACGAATAGTTTAGCAGAATTCTAATCTTGTAGATCCAATGTCTGCAAACTAAACTTACAAATGTGTATATTTGTAATTAGTTATAGCATTATGACTGAAACTCCTGATACTGATACGTTGACGCTACAGTAAAAGAGAACGGATCGCGATGATAAACGAGGTTGTTGGTGAGTTATTGTGCAAAGAATCACTGCGGAGAGTGAGCCAGCTACTTCGGAACAGAACGTTATCAGCATCAAGTTTCCGGTACGCGAGAGCCGGTAATTTTCCGCAGAATCGTTTCCTGTCCTCTTAGTCAGGATGCAGGAGAACGTAAGCGCACTGTGGCGAAACTGCTTGGCGCAGAGCGCTGATAAAGTCGAGATGTTTGCTCCTTACTCATACAGCGAAAATTTCAAATCGTTGTAAGCAACTGTTTCAGCGAGGAAATAGTTATTCCTTATTCTTAAATACAGTTTTTTGTCCAGTGGGAACCGTTTGCATTTTTACGTGGGTATGCGTAGTAATACTTTACACTTACTCAGTGAAAGGATTTTCTTTCGCACTATACTCGTACATCGTATTACTTTTGGTGAAACTCGGTTTGAGGCGCCATGTCACGGATTGCGCGGCCCCTTCCTCCGGAGGTGCGAGTCTTCCCTCGGGGATGAGTGTGTTGTTCTTAGCATAAGTTAGTTTAAGTAGCGTATAAGTATAGGGACCGATGACCTCAGCAGTTTGGTCCCTTAGGAATTCACATACATCTGAACATTTTTGAAACTGTCCTCACTTTTCATATGGTATGAAACATTTGTTATATAAGTCCGTATTATGTTTGAATCCAATTAAATGCTTTCAATAATATGCGAATATGTTAAATTTCCCTGCGTGGCTGGAAACTGATTGTTCACGGTAATCGATGTTGTTTTAGTAGTTCAACCCGAAAACGAAGTACACTCCTGGAAATTGAAATACGAACACCGTGAATTCATTGTCCCAGGAAGGGGAAACTTTATTGACACATTCCTGGGGTCAGATACATCACATGATCACACTGACAGAACCACAGGCACATAGACACAGGCAACAGAGCATGCACAATGTCGGCACTAGTACAGTGTATATCCACCTTTCGCAGCAATGCAGGCTGCTATTCTCCCATGGAGACGATCGTAGAGATGCTGGATGTAGTCCTGTGGAACGGCTTGCCATGCCATTTCCACCTGGCGCCTCAGTTGGACCAGCGTTCGTGCTGGACGTGCAGACCGCGTGAGACGACGCTTCATCCAGTCCCAAACATGCTCAATGGGGGACAGATCCGGAGATCTTGCTGGCCAGGGTTGTTGACTTACACCTTCTAGAGCACGTTGGGTGGCACGGGATACATGCGGACGTGCATCGTCCTGTTGGAACAGCAAGTTCCCTTGCCGGTCTAGGAATGGTAGAACGTTGGGTTCGATGACGGTTTGGATGTACCGTGCACTATTCAGTGCCCCTCGACGATCACCAGTGGTGTACGGCCAGTGTAGGAGATCGCTCCCCACACCATGATGCCGGGTGTTGGCCCTGTGTGCCTCGGTCGTATGCAGTCCTGATTGTGGCGCTCACCTGCACGGCGCCAAACACGCATACGACCATCATTGGCACCAAGGCAGAAGCGACTCTCATCACTGTAGACGACACGTCTCCATTCGTCCCTCCATTCACGCCTGTCGCGACACCACTGGAGGCGGGCTGCACGATGTTGGGGCGTGAGCGGAAGACGGCCTAACGGTGTGCGGGACCGTAGCCCAGCTTCATGGAGACGGTTGCGAATGGTCCTCGCCGATACCCCAGGAGCAACAGTGTCCCTAATTTGCTGGGAAGTGGCGGTGCGGTCCTTACGGCACTGCGTAGGATCCTACGGTCTTGGCGTGCATCCGTGCGTCGCTGCGGTCCGGTCCCAGGTCGACGGGCACGTGCACCTTCCGCCGACCACTGGCGACAACATCGATGTACTGTGGAGACCTCACGCCCCACGTGTTGAGCAATTCGGCGGTACGTCCACCCGGCCTCCCGCATGCCCACTATACGCCCTCGCTCAAAGTCCGTCAACTGCACATACGGTTCACGTCCACGCTGTCGCGGCACGCTACCAGTGTTAAAGACTGCGATGGAGCTCCGTATGCCACGGCAAACTGGCTGACACTGACGGCGGCGGTGCACAAATGCTGCTCAGCTAGCGCCATTCGACGGCCAACACCGCGGTTCCTGGTGTGTCCGCTGTGCCGTGCGTGTGATCACTGCTTGTACAGCCCTCTCGCAGTGTCCGGAGCAAGTATGGTGGGTCTGACACACCGGTGTCAATGTGTTCTTTTTTCCATTTCCAGGAGTGTATTTCTGTCGGTTCTCCGTGTAAGAAACGCGTCCTATCTCCACAGATACTGGTCATGACTCTTTTTCCTTTATGTATGCTCCTCATTCGAGATACTCGAAAATAGATTGATATGTCCTTATTGCGACTCATATATTCGAAGACGTGGTCTTGAGCTGTCTTTCGGAGAGGAGTAGAATAAATTATTTGTGTCTTTGTATTGAAAAAATAGAGCAAACACACTCTGGTTTATATTTGAACATTTTCTGATTCTAAAGTGTTCAAACAAGGCAGAAAGAGTAAACAACATTCCTTCATAATTTCTAAAATCTTTGCGAGAAGTGGAGTCGCACCCAAGCGATTACTGAAGTTAATGTTTAGGCTGTATGAAGCTGGGAACATACCATCACATTTTCGGAAAAATATCTTCCATACAGTCACAAAGGTAGCGAGGACAGATAAATTTGAAAACTATCGCTAATAGGCTTAAAAGTTCATGCATCGATATTAGTGACAAGAATAATGTACAGCCGTTTGGAAAAGAAAACTGAAGGTCTCTCGGATGAGGAGCAGTTTGCCTTCGAAAACATAAAGACACCAGAGAGCCACTCCTGACATTGACCTTGATATTAGAAGCAACACTTAAGAAAAATCAGGGCACTTCCGCAAGATTTGTCTACCCAGAAAAAGCGTTCGGCTACGTAAAATGGTGTAAGATGTTTGCAATTCGTAGAAAAGTAGTTCTAAGGTGTAGGGTGAGACGGACAATATGTGCAGAAAGCAAGTAGGAACTATAAGAATGGGAGAGAGAAGTTCTCAGGTTAAAAAGGACGTAAGGTACGGATGCATTCTTTCTCCTCTGCAGTTTAAACTCTACATTGAGAAGGCAATGTTGTAAGTAAAAGAAAGGTTCAGGAGTGGGATTATAATTCAGGGTGAAAGGATATCAACGATAAGATTCACTGATGAAATAGCTGTCCTCAGTGAACGTGAGAAAGGTTACAGGTTCTACTGTCTGGTATTGGATATTGAGTGCAAAACAGGGATTCAGCGTAAACCGAAAAAAGACAAAACTTGTGAGGAGCAGCAGAAACGAAATCAGTGACGAACTTACAATAAAATTGAAGTAGAAGTAATTTAGGAATTCTGCTACCTTAGATGCAAAATAAGGCATGACGGAGGAAGCAAGGAGGATACAAAGCAGAAATAGCCTTCTAGTATCAAATATCGGCTTTAATCTGAGGAAGGAATTTCTGAAAATGAACGTTTGGCGCACAGTATAGCATGGGAGTAAATCATGGACTATGGGAAAATAAGGAAAGAAAAGAATCTAAGCGTTTGAGACATGTCAAGGGAAGATACTGAAAATTAAGTGAACTGATAAAAAAAAAATGGATTCTCGGCAGAATCGGTGAGTTATATATGTGAAAGAATAATCAGAAGACAACGTTGATCGTGTAGCACGTCCAGCACCCTCCTGTATGACCTAATGTTCTGTACCTTCCAGAAAAGGCATCTCTTCCGAAGAATAACTTGACCATAAAAATACCGGCGAGAGTACTACTGGTCGTCAAAGCACCGATAATTATAATGCACAAAAATGATCGAAAACAAACTGCGTAATCAAGTTAATCGCTTATATGTAGTTAGTCAATCTTGAAATTAATCAATCAATTAATTAATTTCCCTAAATATTAATTATTGAACGACAATATACGGTCGCCAGCACGTGTTTGAGCAAAAGGTATGAATTTTGGTACGTTTGTTTGAAACTGATATTACGTAAACATTACTGACATGTGTTTAGGCGACGACAGTGATTGCACACGTGGAAGCTCAAATGAAAGCTCCACGCTAGTGACATGAATGAAATTTAAATATCACTGCTGAACACTTCAGAACCAGTGACAACCAATTCTGATTAGCTACTCTCAATGTGTAACGCGGTATAGACTGAGCAACGTTATTCACAATAATGTTGACTGTCATCAGATGTTGCTAAGCTATATTTACTGTTCCGTAACAGATTTTGTAACAGTTAAGTTCAACATGATTTCACAAGATAGCAGGAATCAATTTAGGTTAATGCCGCAATTACAAGAGTCAACATCACACAATTTATTTTTAGTAGACATAAAATATAATCACTTCTATTAACCATAATGCCCTGCTCTGCATCAGCGAGACATCCGCGTTTTTGCACTCTCCTAAAGATAAGTTATTTAGATTGTAATAAAAATTACTTTAGTACAAATTACTCATTAAATACATGTATCAGTGCGTTTTTTAAGCCTTCTATTAAAGGTACCACTTTCTTTTCTGTATTAGTCCAGAAGAGACGAAACAATTGTAAGGTTGAGTTGTAGTGGGACATTTGTTTACGTTTTGGCACAGAATCACGCTTAATTGTTCTGTTTTGCTTTCCACAATTCAATTTGAGCATGTCCATTCACTGTTAAGTTCATATTTCCGGAAAATAGCGTAAATATTAATTTGTTTGATTTAAAATCTTTCGCACTAGTCTGTTGTTTACGTGCAGTTTGCGTCCAATAAAGATACATGCAATTGTGATTAACGTGGCCAGTGTGGCCGAGCAGTTCTAGGCGCTACAGTCTGGAACCGCGCGATCGCTACGGTCGCAGGTTCGAATCCTGACTCGGGCATGGATGTGTGTGATATCCTTAGGTTAGTTAGGTTTAAGTAGTTCTAAGTTCTAGGGGACTGATGACCTCAGATGTTAAGGTCCATAGTGCTCAGAGCCATTTGAACCATATTGTGATTAAGATAATTTAATGGATACTGCAGTTGAGTGAGTGCTAAGTTCTTATTGTAAGCGGAAATGAATATCTTTGTACGTTATATCATACACCTAAAGCACTAACCTGTTGCCCTAATTCGTGCCGCGCACGAATAATGAAAATTCGTGTGGTGCGAAGTGCGTTAAGTGATTTAATCCTATTTCCAAGCATGTACTCTGTCTTGCAATACGTGGTTAGTGTGGATGTTGCCGCAGGATAGTCAAAGAAGGAGTGGTATGTGTAGACTTTGGGTTGGAATTTCATTGGGGTGACTGTTGTAGGGAACTGAACCTGGAACTCAGCGACGGTCTTCCTTGAAACTGTAGGCTTTTTAAACAAGACAAGGGAATCACTGAGTAGGAGGAAAGATTTGTGCCCTTCCGGCTGAAATAGATCTGTCGAAATTTGAACTAGACAGATTGAAGGGGGAAAAAGATATTGAGAACCGCGTGAAGGTAACAAGTAATCTACATTTGAGCTACCAATAACGAATAAATTTGACTTGTTACCTGAAATAGGGGGGAGGAGCCTCATTCAGCTGCAGGTCACGGTAGGGTGCCGCAGACTTCTAGCAAAGAAACTCAATGTAGGTCGGTAGTGAAAGAGTGTAGGAAGAAAAGAGTCTTGCTGCCAGATAGTAGTCACAAGAGGGGTGTAGGCGGGATGGTGCAGGACACATTAGGGACAGGGTACCAGATCACACCTACTGTGAAGCCAAGTGCTAACTTCAGCCAGGTGGCAGAGGACATAGGGAATTTGTGCAAAGGTTTTGGCACCGGGGATCACATTATTATAGCTGACGGAACAGGGATCAGCCTGACTAAGAACAGTAATTACAACATGAGGGATGACCTGGATGAAATAGGAGAAGCAACTACACACGCTAATGTGAGTTTTGTGGAGGTGATTACTGGTGTCAGACGGACACTTTTTTTTAGTTTAGAATCAGGATTCAGGCACCCTGGTTTGAAAGAAGTGAAAATAACAGAAGAATCCCACAGAATGCTTAATCATCCACAGAAAAGTGAGGTTAGCTTATTTCATCAAAATGTTGGAGGGTTGGGTAATAAGGTAGAAGAGCATCTTGTCTGTCTGGAAAATAGAGCTCTGAAAGGATAAACATCCTGTTCCTGTCTGTGCACCACATAATCACAGGATTGGATACACTGTTGCAGCTTACACATGCGAAAATAACATAGGAAAAGAAGAAGTTGTTACTCACATTAAGACAGAGCACAAGTTCAAAAAAAAAATGAGGCAAGTAGATATTCTAGGGATCAGTAGATAGAAGCGTGTACTTGTGAATTAATTTTGAAAAATAGTTCACTTTCAACTGTAACTGTATATAGATTCCCACTAGGAAATTTTGAACTGTTTATGAGGAAAGTGGATTCCTTAGTGTGGTGTCTGTCAGACAGCTGCAAGCAGTTAATAATCTTTGGTGACTTCAATTTAAATTTTCTACATGATTCTGATAGGAAACAATTTTCCATGTGGCCTCGCTATCATTACGGTTCTTCATTAACTATCATCTGCTCTAGGAACATGACAGACTGACTACTTAACTGCAGCAGAGCAGATTGATTATCCGCGATAACTCCCCATTTATTTTCAGTTTAGTGATGAGATCGACAAGTATCTGCTAAGCTCAACGGCAGTCATAGATGTCATTGAAGCCAATACGGCAGCGGCACACGCTGTATGAAAGGCCAGAAAGTTGAGAGTGGAGTGACGTCAGGTAATCACAATGTCATATACTGTATCAGAAAATTTAAGACACTGCGGAAAACGTGCACATAAGACTCAAATATAACTTCAAGTAGGCTAACTGGGGAAAAAACCTGAGAAGGGTGTTTAATTGTCTAGGAGTTCTTTGCTGGGTGATTAACTTAACATAAAGCACATGAAGTGACAGTAATCATACGTATAGCAATGGAAGCGTCGATACCTATCACGGAAGATGTACGTTGTATCTGGACCGGAGTGCTGCGGAAATTAAGATGTGGAACAAGAAGAACCAAGAAGCTATACCAGTAGAGCATGACCAAGGAAGAAGTAATCTGAAAGGTCCATAGGAGAACGTTTTAAGGAAGAGCTATAGAAAACAAAAATGGAACGACAGAGACATCGTGGAGACTAACTTAGACATCTATTTATTTATACGAACAATCTTGTCTACGCTAAAAAAAATAAAATCATAGAGGTTACGAAAAATGTAATGAGAAGGCTATACAAACAATAAGGTTGTGTACCCATTTGCACAAGAAGAAATTAGAGAATAATTTTAGGACTGAAAAGGAAAACATCTCGAGGACCGGATGCGATCCCTGCCTTAGTAGTAAAAGCTAAAAGCCTTATGTGATCAATTCATATCTACCAGCGTGAACTGTAAAATGATGTCTCTTGTAAGGAAGGTCCCTTACACCGTGGAAGAACGCTGATTTGGTGAACATGGTGATTATTAGTTTAAAGGGCAAATCAATGATCCGATGATACCCAAATCCAACAGACCAGTTTGCCTTCTGAACCTTCTCGGAAAGATATTTGATAAACTATTATGCAAAAGAAAATATCATAGACTGCTACAGGGGATGTGCCTTCCCCAGTACAGTTTTATAAGAAGCAAGTCAACCGAAGACATACTTCATTAGGCGATCTCGCTAGCAACAGAGACATTCATTCTACATACACACCAGCGATGTTGACAGATATTACTGGCACTTTCAATAACCAATGGTGGTCGTCTTTCTTTGGTCGCTTAGGGCGTTGGTGTATCCAGAGGCGCTATACAGCAGCCTGAGAAACTATTGCCACGAGAGATCAACATCGTCAGCATGTCCAGGGTAGGAAATGACGAAGACCAAGCTAAAAGTCTGTCAACAGGGATCAGTGTGGGTTCCAGACTTTTCAGATATACGGGGGCGAGCTGAAAAGCAATGCCTCCGAACTTTTTATGTGAAAACTTTTAAAGTTTTTAAAATAAAAAGCGTTGTTAACATTCTACATATTTATTCTTCATGTCTACATATTTTATTTCTCAACATAGTCGCCCTGACGACGTACACATTTCCCCACCGAGAGACCAGTTTGTTGATACCCTTACTGTAGAATGATTGACTTTGTTGACTGAGCCACAACTTCATCTCTGATTGCACCGCGTCATCATTATCAAAGTGAAGTCTTCGAAAGTATTATTTAAGTTTTGAAAACAGATGAAAATCGGATGGGGGTAAGTCTGGACTGTATGGAGTATGATAGACGTCGGTGAACCTAAGGCGTTGAAATTTTTGCCACTCCGTCAGGCTGACTGGTACAGCAACCATATAAAGATTATTTTCAAGAAAAACAGTCTTGCTTCCAATAATTATTATTTTTAAGACATCATCAGATTTTCTACAAACAGAGAAGAAAGGGAAAAAATAGGAAACCAAGAGAATGGTTCTATCATGCGCAGCTCGAAATAAAAGTCTCCAACGAGCGTCTAGGATCCATTAGAAAGGAAACTTACGTTTGATGTTATGTTGTAAAATAGCGTACGTCAAGATCGCACTAAATGTTGGATTGTTGCAGATGTCGCAGCACTTGTGTGCGGTCTGGCATTGTGATGCTGAAGAAGAGGGCTCTCCGTGGGCGGAGATACTCTTCTGCTGTTAGAAATCCGATTACAGCATGCTGTTTCTCACGTATCGACATAGTTACGTCACACAATATCGTGTTACACGCCATAATTCGGAGCTGTCTAACAGAAAACGGTTGCAACTTGTCCAGCGAAACGTAAAAGTCGACCGATTAATATATGTGACATGTAATACCTGAACATTTAACAGATATTGAGAACTGAATAAAAAATTCAGGGGCATTACTTTTCAGCAGACTCCCGTAGAATTTGAGTGCGTACTATTGAACTTACGTGACAGCGGTAACGTAAGCGGACTGTTAGTAGTTGCAGTTAACATGTTGTTCGTCGTAAGCGCACTGTTAATATTTGCGGTTAACATATTGTTCGTCGTAAGCGGTGACTCTTGAAGAACTGTAGAAGACAAATTTAATGTAGTGCTGCGTGAGAAGGATGATGTCATGGTGTCGAAATGTCAAAGAGCACAAAACTACGTACCTCCTGCTGAAAGTGAACCTCGCAAGAAGTATTAAAATAACATTAAACGATGTAACGATTAGAAGAAGCGTAGAAAGGAGATATCTAGGGGTATTCCTTGATTAATGTCTTAATTTTGTACATCAGATAGCTGAGGTAGGCAGAAAAGTCACAAAAGTGATGCAGAAAATTGTAACTAACGAAAATAGGCAATTTTGACTTCACTTGAAAACAGTATATTACCAATCTATATTAGAGCTGTTGTTGGGCATGAGCGAGCGCTTTGGGTTCATAGACTCCAGCTTATGAAGCCAGCTTCATTAGTGAGAAGCGTTTAACGAGGAGTGCTACTAATATTAACGGGCGCCTACTGTACGCCACAAGCGATACACTGTTTGTAATTCTAGGAATATGCCCATTGCACTTGACGGTCAGTAAAAGGGGAGCCCTTTATCGGGTAAAGAGAGGCAATCAAATGCAAGTGCGCAGGACACTTGGAACTGAGGCCGACACAAAAAAGTAATATACGAGTAAGATAGCACATTACATTTCTGGCAAAATGAAAGTGGAATACACGAATTTCCCTGTATCATGAGGGAGTGACTATAAAAATGAGGTTTCTTCTCCTGTCGAGCGGACTGATACATTGAATGGCCGGTCAGGTCCCGTATGCTACGCATCTATACAAAATCAAAATGCAGATGAATGACAGTTGCGCCTGCGGCAGTTTGGGCCCTTCAAAGCACATGTTGTGGGAGTGTGCACTCTACGAAGACGCAGACAGTAATGGTCGTGAGCATTAAGAATGATGGAGTCCAAAGCAGCGCTTGAAGAACGAGTTAAACTGGCACGTCTTGGACGATACTGCAGCTGCAGTATGCAGGAAGTTCAAGAACGACTTCACGAGGCTTTCAGCTACACGTCAGCATGCTTCCGTCGCAGTGAGACACTATACTTTGTACGAAAGGCAACTGAGACCGTGATCATTCTATGAACAGCTTTCAAGACTTTCTATCGCGTTGATACAAGTGATGTTCAAATGTTCAAATGTGTGTGAAATCTTATGGGACTTAACTGCTAAGGTCATCAGTCCCTAAGCTTACACACTACTTAACCTAAATTATCCTAAGGACAAACACACACACCCATGCCCGAGGGAGGACTCGAACCTCCGCCGGGACCAGCCGATGTAAGTGATCACGGAAGTGTGGATTCTATGACGTTACGGTGGTGCGGAGTCGCTTGTTACAATGAAAACGCTGCTGACGTGCTGCCCTTTGTCCTAGGAATCCAGCAGACAATGGCTGTTGACCGGGATAGTATGAGAGCGGATCCAGTAGGCCTACCATCCACAGTTTATCTGCATTCTAATAAATGAACATCAGCATAATTTAATCTGTAGTACGAACAGTAGTATTAGTAGTAAGGTTAACGGGTTTATAGTAGTTTTGCAGTGGCAGAAACTAGTTGTATTAGCATTTTCGTAGTATTAGCGTTTTTATTTTTTATTGTAATGTTTATAAGTACCAGGAGTAAATAATTAACTTATCATTTTTATGACTACCACAAAAGTGTGAGTTGTATGACCGATGTTTCTTCGGAGATAGTAGGCTGTAAATGATAAGGAAAGTATGTGGCGCAAGTCCGTGACCCGGCTACTTGGCTGGCAAGAGTTTTTAGCTTACTTCCTGTTCCTAGCAGATACGTTCCCAGGTATCCAGCCACACCATTTTCTTGTGCATTATTTCGACTACAGACCTATTCCTCTTCGTCAGTTATTGCGTTCGATGACCACTGCCTGTAGTGGAACCAGAAAATGTTGTCCAAAGTGGTGATAGAACCTTTAAAAGTTGTGTTACCCAAATACCATGACGCAGTCCTGCAAAATGGGACTGTATCATTCGTTTCATTAGATTGAATACATATTTTATTTTTGATTCCTTTCTTTATTGCTCTATTCCTTTTAAGTTTAATTTTCTCTTGTATGTATCCACAACCTAGTGTAATATAAATTTTTAGTGCTCGGAAATTCTTTTTAAACGTATCTGTCAGAAGTGAAACGTGGACGATAAACTCTTCAGAGAAGAAGAAAGTAGAAACTTTCGAAATGTGTTGCTACAGAAGAAGACTGAAAATCAGACCGTTAGATCGGATAACTAATGAAGCAGTAGTGAATCGAATATTGGGAAATAGAAATTTATGGCTCAAATGGCTCTGAGCACTATGGGACTTAACATCTGAGGTCATCAGTCCCCTAGAACTTAGAACTACTTAAACCTAACTAACCTAAGGATATCACACACATCCATGCCCGAGGCAGGATTCGAACCTGCGACCGTAGCGGTCACGCGGTTCCAGACTGAAGCGCCTAGAACCGCACGGCCACACCGGCCGGCTAGAAATTTATGGCACAACTTGACTAAAAGAAGGAATTGGTTGATAGAACACGTCCTGACGCATCAAGGAATTGTCAGTTTAGTAATAGAGAGTAATTTGGGGGTAAAAAGTGTACTGGGAGACCAAGCATTTACTACAGTAATCAGGTTAAAATAGGTAGAGCCTGTTACAGTTACGTATAGGTGAAGAGGATAGACTAGCGAACGGAACTGCATCAGACCAATCTTCGTACCGTACACCACTAGAACAACGACGACGACGACAGCAAAACAGCTACTCTGACGGAGAAAAAAATCGCAACACCGAGAAGGAGTTGCGCGATATAAACCCGAAAGTTGGCGGGCGTGTTTCGACATCTGAAGAATGATTTCTTTTCAAATGTCGCAACAGTGGCACTAGTAGCGTCACAACGAGAATGCAGATCACGCCGTCACGGTCATGAGCGTTCGTTATCTTTGAGATATGACGGGGTGAGTTGATGTTAGGAAAGAGTGCCTTTTGGCGAAAAAGTCGCAGTTATCATTACCTCACTGAGTGTGAACGAGGTCGTATAATAGGGCTACGAGAAGCTGGATGTTGCTTCTGCGATACTGCAAAAGACTTTGCAGGAATATAGCCACTGTACATGATTTCTGGCAGCGGTGGTCACGAGAATGTACGTTAGCAAGATGACTGGGCTGTGGATAACCGTGTCGCATTACCAAGAGGGGCCGGCCGCGGTGGTCTAGCGGTTCTAGGTGCTTTAGTCCGGAACCGCGCGACTGCTACGGTCGCAGGTTCGAATCCTCCCTCGGGCATGGATGTGTGTGATGTCCTTAGGTTAGTTAGGTTTAAGTAGTTCTAAGATCTAGGGGATTGATGACCACAGATGTTAAGTCCCATAGTGCTCAGAGCCATTTACCAAGAGGGAAGTGTGGTAGGTCCGCTGTTGTTTTCTATCTACATAAATGATCTTTTGGATAGGATGGATAGCAATGTGCGGCTGTTTGCTGATGATGCTGTGTTGTACGGGAAGGTGTCGTCGTTGAGTGACTGTAGGAGGATACAAGATGACTTGGACAGGATTTGTGATTGGTGTAAAAAATGGCAGCTAACTCTACGTATAGATAAATGAAAAATTAATGCAGATGAATAGGAAAAAGAATCCCGTAATGTTTGAATACTCCATTAGTAGTGTAGCGCTTGACACAGTCACGTCGATTAAATATTTGCGCGTAACATTGCAGAGTGATATGAAGTGGGACAAGCATGTAATGTCAGTTGTGGGGAAGGCGGATAGTCGTCTTCGGTTCATTGGTAGAATTTTGGGAAGATTTGGTTCATCTGTAAAGAAGACCGCTTATAAAACACTAATACGACCTATTCTTGAGTACTGCTCGAGCGTTTGGGATCCCTATCAGGTCGGATTGAGGGAGGACATAGAAGCAATTCAGAGGCGGGCTGCTAGATTTGTTACTGGTAGGTTTTATCATGACGCGAGTGTTACGGAAATGCTTCAGGAACTCGGGTGGGAGTCTCTAGAGGAAAGGAGACGTTCTTTTCGTGAATCGCTACTCAGGAAATTTAGAGAACCAGCATTTGAGACTGACTGCAGTACAATTTTACTGCCGCCAACTTACGCGTACATTTCGCGGAAAGACCACAAAGATAAGAAAGATTAGGGCTCGTACAAAGGCATATAGGCAGTCATTTTTCTCTCGTTCTGTTTGGGAGTGGAACAGGGAGAGAAGATGCTAGTTGTGGTACGAGGTACCCTTCTCCACGCACCGTATGGTGGAATGCGGAGTATGTATGTAGATGTAGACCATCGTGTTCGGCGTATGACTCTCGCGCATCGTACTGCATCTTCAACAGCAATCCCAACAATAGTCGGCACCACAGTGACACAACGAACTGTTGCAAATCGATTAGTTCAAGGACAGCTCCGAGCCAGGTGCCCTGTAACGTGCATTCCACTGACCCCAAACGACCGCCATTTGCGACTTTAGTGGTGTCAAGTGAGAGCTGATTGGAGGGAAGGGTGTAGGTCTGTTGTGTTTTCTGACGAAAGCTGGTTCTGCCTCGGTGACAGTGATGGCCGTGTACTGTTTAGAAGGAGGCCACTCGATGCCTGTAACTAACATGCCTGCGTGCTAGACACACAGGACCTATGCCTGGAGTTATGGTCTGAGGTGCAGTTTAATATGACAGCAGGAGCATTCTTGTGGTTATCCTACGCGCCCTGAATGAACATTTGTGCGTTAGTGTGGTGCTTAGACATATTGTGCTGCCATTCATGGGGATGTTTTTCCATAGAATAACGCCTGCCCACATACCGCTGTTGGAACCAAACACGCTCAACTGAGTATCGACATGTTGGCTTGACCTGCTCGATCATCAGATCAGTCTCCAGTTGAGCACATGTGGGTCATCATCGGACGACAACTGCAGCGTTATCCACTACCTGCATTATTCGTCCCCTTATTGACCGACCAAATGTAACAGGCACGGAACTCGATCCCACATACTGACATCCGACAGCTATAGAATACAATGCATGCACGTCTGCATGCTTGCAATCAACATTCTGACAATTACACCGGTTATTAATGTCGAGCATTTACACATTTGCAATGGCTTACCTCGCGCTTACATTAACATTTGATCTTGCAGTGCTAATCACTTCAATATGTTACCTAGACAAACGTATTCCCGAAATTTCGTTACTCTACATTAATTAATTAGGTGTCACAATTTTTCCCGTCAGTGTATAAGGTACGGTTTCATTAAAAGAGCTCTTAGGGAACTGGAAGATGCAGTTTATTGTCTCATGGTTGGTTATTGCTAGCCGAAGAACGAATTTTTAATGAGAGGAAGAATGGACCGAAGGAAAGGAAAGGAAAAGTTTCAAATGTGAATCCCGTTGAACACTCAGGAGAACATCGCAAATTTCTATTTTTCCATGGATACTAATGTTCAGTTGGATATTTCGTTGTACGCTCAGGGTGCTTGGCTGATACGTCTTACGTAACTGATCAGCCAGACACAGTATCCAGACTTACTAATTTCGCCTCTGCTATATTTGTAGACGTAATTTAATACTACAAGTATCAGCAACTTCCTGGCAGATTAAAGATATGCACACACATATTCAAAGCACTTTCGCACCTTCTACGGCCTGCCTCGATAGCTCAGTTGCTAAGATTATTGCACGTGATCAGCAGTGTCGTGGTTTCTACTCCCGATCCAGAATATACTTTTAATCTGCCAGATAGTTTCGTTCTGTACATACTAGCTGATTTAGGATCTAGAAGGGGAGGGGGATGTTCTTCGTGTGAGAATGACTGGGAGATAGTGGACCTCTATCGAAGATTTTTATGGTATCTATTTTAAAGATTGTACCCATATTTACTTTGGAACATGCTAGTGATGAAGCTAATAACGCCACAGCTGAGCTCTTGAAATCCATGATCATTGTTCAAAATGAATACTTTCAGGCAAAGAAATACATTTCTTAAATACTTCTATCTACATCTGTGCAGGGCGAAATGGGTTGGTGATTGACGAAAGGCTAATAATTATAGCTATCAGGAGTATGATTTTAGGATGCCAACAGCAAGCCATAATGTTTGTTTTCCTCTGAGCAGCAGGTCATGTGTTTAAATGTGGACGCGTGGACGCAAAACGGTTAATCTATACTGGAAGACGTATTCCATGCAATGATGCAGTTACAACTGTGCAGAAAACATCAGGTCCTAAAGTTTGTGACATGTTTGTGGGAACACACTTCGACGAGGAGAGAAAACAACTAACACTCTGCTATGTGTACAATTTACGTACCACATACAAAAATATCAGCACTTACACCCGTTACAGCCTATATTTTGCAAACAACGGTGTATGGTGGACGGTTCTTTATGTACCACTGTAATTCTCCTGCTTTCGTGTTTCATTCGCGACTGCTGTGCGTGAAGAAAGACTGTCGGCAATACTCCTTACGAGCTAGAATTTCTCTGATGATACTGTCATGATTATTTCTCGAAGTACATACTATACGATTAAAAGTATCGGACACCTCTATGTTACATGGAACTGGCCACTAGTCATGAGAGGTTCAGTATAAAAAGAGGCAGTGAATACAGGGGATTCGAAATAAATTGAACAAAAAGGAAGTATTCCTGTAACTACAGAAATAACTTTATTTTAGAAATACACATATCTACTGAATGGTTAACACCCACAGATACTCAGTGTGGCCTCCATTTATGATACGGTAGATGTCTATCCGGTACAGCATTTCCAGCCGAATGCGTTCCAACGTTAACGTGCGGTTAACCACGCTGACAACCAAGTGGCTTAACTGCTGTAAGTCCTGCGGAAATGGGTTACGTAAACCATGCCCTTCACACGTCACCAAAAGAAAAAAAAAATGTTCGTGTAAGGTGAGGCGGCCTAGGGGGGCCACAACGTAAACAGCACATGATTTCACGACCAGTACAGCGGTGCAGAAGATGTTCACTGAGGTGACTACGTTCGGGGCTATGTGCTACTGCAAAATGTCAACTGAGGCAACAACCAGTTAGGTAGCATTCCAAGATGTGTTATGCCTGTGACGACAAATTCTGCGAAGAAGAAAGAACCAAAGGATCTGTGGTCCGTTATGGCTCGTAAAACATTAAGTTTCAGAGAATCACGTTCATGTTTCAGAGAGTCACGCGGGTTTTGTTACTTCTATTCTCAAATTATGCTTGTTCACTTTTCCGCTTACGTGAAATGGGGATTCGTCAAAAAACACATATTTCTGTTCAAAACCACCCGCCTCTATCCGTGCTTTAAATTGAATGGATAATTGTCTCCGTTTTGGTTTATCGGCTGATTTTAGCGCCTATATCATTTGAATTCTTTAAGTGTCGAATTGCGCACGCCACACCGTCGACTGCGACACATTCACTTCTCTGCTGGCACGGCGCGTGGATTTTCTGAGACTCTTTCGTAGATAGTACGAATATTTTCCACCATTTCATTTTCGATGGATACCGTCCTGTAGTTTTCTTCCTGCATATGCATCCTGTCTTCTCGAACTGCTTTTCCCATCTAGCAATGTTGCGATGGCGTGGTGCCGACGTTTTCATCGTATTCTATGACACAATACGCCTTTTCTTCCTCGGATGCCACCATTTTGAAAACAGCGACGACTTTCCATTGTTTCATTGTTGCCAATCTAAACTGTGGGAGTTACCCATTTAGTCTATTTGCGTATTTCTGAAATATAGCCATTAATGTAGTCACAGGAATGCTTTCTTTTTGCCCCTTCATTTTGTATACCTTGTACTGTATTGCCAGTAGAGAAGCAGTAAGAGCAGAATAGATCGGTCAGGGGAGTTTAATGACTTCGACGGTGGACTTATCGTTGGGTGTCACATGAGTAACAAATCCATCAGGGACATTTAAACTATTTTAAAATTGGCCAAGTCGACTGCTGGTAATATTAATGTGAAGTGGAAACGCGAAGGAACAACCAGAACTAAACCATGACCAGGCAGACATCGTATACTGACGGACAGGGACGATAGAGCATTGCGAGAGGTGGTTGTAAAAAATCGCGTGAAATCAACGGAAGGAATCATTCGTGAGCTCAAGAGTTCTACCAGCAGTCCAGCTAGCACATTGGCTGTGATTATGATTATTATTATTATTATTATTATTATTATTATGTAGTATTCTGCCTAGTGGCAGGTCCATGTCTTCGTACGGAGAATTTCTGATTCCACTGTTCCCTGTCTTCAGCTTCTTTCTTCAGTCTGTTGTATCTCCTTCCATCTTTCATGTCGTCCAGATGTTAAATTCTTCTTCTTCCTCTGAGTTTCCCTTCGATGACATCATGCAGGAGTCCCTCGTGTCTAAGTACATGTCCAATCCAGTCGGCCTTCCTCTGAAGAATTGTACGCAGAATACTTCTCTTCTCTCCTACTCTTCGAAGTACATCGTCATTTTTTATGCGATCTGTCCACTTGATCTTTTCCATTCTCCTCCAGCACCACTTTTCAAAGCTCTCTAAATATTTTTTCTCCTTCTTTCTCATGGTCCATGTCTCTGCTCCGTACAGTGCAATGCTCCAAATGTAGCACATTATCAGTTTTTTCCTCAATGTCAAACTCAACTTGCTGGTCAGCAGAGTCCTCTTCTTGTTGAAAGCAGCTTTGGCCATGGCGATTCTTGCTCGGATTTCGCTGGCTGTGCTTAGGGAGTTAAAAAGGATGGAGTACAGTGATCGAGCACGTCCATATAAGCCAGTCATTTCCGTAGCCAGTGCTAAGCGACACTTGAAAAGGAGCGAGGCCAGTGGGCGGTCGATGACTGATAACGAGTGATTTGGTTTGGCGAATCACGCTGTGCGCTGTGGCAGTCGGATGAAAGAATTTGGGTTTGGCGAATACATGGAGAACACTACCCGCCATCTTGTGTAGTACTAACAGTGAAGTACGGAGGAGACGGTGTGATGGTAGAGGGGTGTTTATCATATTTAGGGTGTGGTCCCTTTAGGGCGCCTAAGAAAACGATAAATACGAAAGGATATGAACAAATTTTACAGCCTTATGTTCTGCGTAGAGTAGAGAAATAGCGCGGAAACGATGATTGTATTAGCGCGAGAATGCACCCTATCATAAAGCATCACCTATGAGACAATGGTCCGTGGACAACAACATTCCTGAAATGGACTGACCTGTCCAGAGTCCCGACCTGAAACTAATGGAACACCTTTTGGATGAGTGGGAATGTTGTCCTCGCTCCAGACCTCTCATCCAGCAGAAAGTATTTTCCTCAAAAAAATGGTTCAAATGGCTCTGAGCACTATGGGACTTAACTTCTGAGGACATCAGTCCCCTAGAACTTAGAACTAGTTAAACCAAACTAACCAAAGGACATCACACACATCCATGCCCGAGGCAGGATTGGAACCTGCGACCGTAGCGGTCGCGTGGTTCCAGACTGTAGCGCCTAGAACCGCTCGTCCGCTCAGGCCGGCCGTATTTGCCTCAATAGCCACTCAGACGCCTCGTTGATGCTGTCCTCAGCAGAGTTCAAGCCTTCATAGAGGTTGCAAATGCTACCTGAGATGAGGAGTTTGGCACAGGAGAGGAACTCGTGGCTGGCCGCATCAAACCAGTCAGTAGACTGATGACATTTTTGTTTAATTTCACGTCCAGAATACGTTTGCCCTCATCGAGTTAGGCTCTTCAACAAATCTGAGGAGCTGCTTGCTCAAAGAAAGTCAGACGTAAAGAAATTCAACAGTCTTTTCCGATGCATGTAAACAGCGAGCACTAATCTGTGATGAATGATACTGACAATATGTGTGCGCGGGAAAAACTCCATACTGTATTTTGTATACTGGGCGGAATAATTACATGCGTTCTGCAGGAGAGCGTCTTGGTTTCGTGTTAACACCCGCTGTCACCTGTTACTGTGGTGAAGTAGTTTGTCGTGTTCATTACGTATTCTTCCGTGAAGGTAATTAGACACAGGTGACACAAACTGGCTTCTCTGCATTTCATTTTGATTTTATCTCTTTCTGCGTGTATAACGCGGAACGTTCTGCCTGTAAAACGCGGGAGAACGTTGAGCAATCCATTTGACATAAACCTGTTGTCTGCTATCGTATTTCTCCCCACTTGCGAAAGCTGACATTACAGGGCCACAACAGCGGTGTGCAACCATATGCTCATCCAGTATCTCCGTCCTGTGGGCTTGGGTAAGGAGAGCACTGCACGGACTCCGTAGCGCT
Source organism: Schistocerca piceifrons (assembly GCF_021461385.2). Lineage (NCBI taxonomy): Eukaryota > Metazoa > Arthropoda > Insecta > Orthoptera > Acrididae > Schistocerca > Schistocerca piceifrons. Next base: position 90,344,222 of record NC_060141.1, read on the forward strand.
ATTGATATTAGTTTGTGATGTAATTTCAATGATCTGCGGACTTTCAGGCTATTGCTTGTGCAATTTCGACAAATGACTTGTGTTGAATGGAATTTCTTTAACTCATACCTTAGACCTGAATAATATTTCAGCAGAATTTCTATTTAACATAACATATACTTGTGAAAACTTCGTAACTTTGCTCATTTTCTGATTTGTTTCATACCACACTCACTAAACACTTGTGTGGATGTCTGTAGGCGAATCCAAGATACATATCCAATTCTCTGTCTCGTGGCACACGCCAAATAACTGTCTTGCATGTATTGGAAGGAAGGAGTACACATATTTCACAATAACATAATAGTCTACATAGGCGTCATTAAAGTGATCTGTCGGTGCTGATAAATAATTTAAGTAAGCCGTACTGCATAATTTTGATTACATCATAGTGATTATGCTATTGTAGGCGATAAACTCCGTCAAACTATCTCAATATAGGCGGTTACATGGACATAAAATGTTATATTTAATTTCATACGTGAAGAGTAAGTTGCCGCTGTTCACACTAGGCTGATTTTTTGCCATAAATGACTTTGTAATTTACGTTTTCGCAACCCATGGTGATTTCCGAAGGGAAGTTGCATTTCTCACGTCCCTGGGATGGTAACTGAGTGACTCAGCGTTGTCGCTGCAGTTTAACCCTGACTATAAGACGGACTGCGTGGAAAATTCCTTCGGCCCTTTCACCCCCCTTAACCGGTATCTCTTTTCGTCTGGCAGCAACAGCATTCTATTTGTCATCAATATTTGTCCTACCACGCAGATGTCTACGATGAGTTCTTCTCTCGTCCCACTGTGTAGATAAAACTATCGAGTCTGCAGTTTATTTCCACTTCGTTTCCCTCGTTGAGAATTTCGATTCCTTAAGGGTGATTTTGTGGGAACGCTATGTAATTGCAAATTACGTTGCTATGATAAACAGAAGTATTACGAAAGCTGATGCATAAGACTGAAATGTTTACTAGAGAAAAAGAAGAAGGAAACGAAGTTTGTTTTCGCGAAATCATTGTTATTACAGGCGGGTCACTATCACAGACTGGATTGAGGTGGGGAAGAAAATCGTCTTCAGCTTTGTCGAAGATATGGAACCGAAAGAAAGTGGTCTGCGGAAGCGACGATAAAATCTTAAGCATGGCTGGTGGTCGAGGATTAGAGCTTGACTCGTTCCAAATACAAGTACAGAGTTTTAAGCGCTGTGCCACTTCGCTTTCTGCGTGGCGCGGAAAATAATTTACCTTTAAAATGAACAAAGGACATTCACCAGAAAGCGGTAAATAACAAAATAAATCTTGGGAACGGATAAATTTGTAAATAAAATTAAAACGAATATTTCAGCAGTACACTTTTTATTCTTTTTCTATGCACTAGGACAGCCTGTCGTCCGTCGAAGCAGCCTTCAGTCCCTTGTCTGTTGGATGTACATTATTTTCGGAATACAGGTATGGTCCATCCTGTCAAAATGTTCAAATGTGTGTTAAATCTTATGGGACTTAACTGCTAAGGTCATCAGTCCCTAAGCTTACACACTACTTAACCTAAATTATCCGAAGGACAAACACACACACCCATGCCCGAGGGAGGACTCGAACCTCCGCCGGGACCAGCCGCACAGTCCACGACTGCCGCGCCTCAGACCGCTCGGCTAATCCCGCGCGGCCATGTCAAAATGATTTAGCCATTTTGATCTATAGTCCTGGATGCGATCGCGTTGTATTTGTAACTCTGCCCTCATATCTCTGTTTTTTTTTTAATTTTTTACTATCTTTTCTTATGTAACATGCGTTCTTCTTAAAGACCTAGTTTCTACCGTTTGCAGGCTTCTTTGCATTTGTTTTGTTAGAATCCGTACCTCATTGGCATACAGAAAATTGTGAATGCCCATGATTTTATAGTATTTCATCACAGTCTCTCTTCTCACATTACTTTTTTTCGCTCTTCTGCATAATGTGCAGTTCATTTAATAAAATCTTCCTATTTTATTCCCGATGTCCATTAAATGAAGTAACCCATTCTGCTGATTTATTAACAATATTGCAGAACATGTAATAGGTTCTAATCCTTTCAATGGTGTGGCTTTATTCTTGCTAGTCGAGATAATAATATTACGCACATTAGATGCAATTGGTGTAATTTATCAGTAGCTTTTGTAGGAATTTCCCACAGTCAGCAAATGAAGTGGACACTACATATTCATCATGATATAAGTTGTGTGCATAATTGCTAATTTATTCGATCAGTTTCCATAACACGAAATCTATATATAAATTAAAATTTATAGGATTATACTGCACCCTAGTTCTACAGCTAAATCCATTGTCACCTGTAAATCTTTCTATCCAGCAACGTGTTTTCCTGTGTTTCTGTAGATTCTTTTAATTGCCATTGTCAGTTGTGCCAATAGGTCTCTTTTTTCCAGAATGAGACATAATTTTTCTCGACTAATTTTATATTACACGCTTTACTGTAATCTGTGAATAGAAATTGGGTTTATCTTTAATAGCCTCGATATTATTCGATTATTTGGGTAAGAGTAAAGGCGGTATCTTTTCATGATTTTCCTGTGAGCAGCAAAGGCAAAACTATTTCATCTGGTGTGCAAAATGTATGACAGAGGAAAAATACCTTCAGACTTCAAGAAGTATGTAATAATTACAGTTTCAAAGAAAGCAGTTACTGACAGGTGTGAATGTTACCGAATTATCAGTTTAATCAGTCATGCTTGCAAAATACTAAGACGAATCATTTGTAGAAGAATGGGAAATCCGGTAAAAGCCGACCTCGGGGAAGAACAATTTGGATTCCACACGAGGCAATATTGACCCTACGACTTGTCTGAAGATTATGGAAAGGCAGACTAACGTTTATAGCATTTGTAGTCTTTGGGAACGCTTTTGACAATGTTAACATAAATACACTCTTTGAAATTCTGAAGTAGCAAGGGTAAAATTTGGGGAGAAAAATGCTGCTTACAACTGATACAGAAACAATACGGCAGTTATAAGAGTCGAGGGGTATGAAAGTGAAATGGCAGTTGAGAAGAGAGTGAGACAGGGTTGTAGCCAGTCCCCTATGTTATTCAATCTGTGTATTGAGCAAGCAGTACAGAAAACTAAAGGAAGATTTGGAGGAGGAATTAAAACTCAGGGAGAAGAAATAATAACTTTGAAGTTTGCCAATTACATTGTCATTCTTTCAGAGACAGCAAAGTAACTTGAAAGGACGACACAAGATGGACATTAACAAAAGTAAAACAACTGTAATAAAATGTAGCTGCATTAAATGAGGCGTTGCTGAGGGCGTTATGTTAGGAAACGTGACGCTGAAAGTAGTAGGTAAGCTTTGGTAATTGTGGGGTAAGAAGAAGAACGGTTGTAAAGTGTTGACTGGCAATGGCAAGAAAAGCGTTCCTGAAGAAGAGAAATTTGTTAGCAACGAATATAGATCTAAGTGTTAGGAACTATTTTACGGAGATATTTGAAGCGTATCCTTGTACGGAAGGGAAACATGGATGATAAACAGATTAGACAAGAAGAGAAAAGAAGTTTTTGAAATTCTGTGCTACGAGAGAATGCTGAAGATCAGATGGATAGATCATGTAACGAATGAGTAAATACTGAATAGAATTGGGGAGCAGAGAAATTTGTGGCACAACCTAACCAAAAAAGGGGATCGGTTGATAGGGCACAGTCCGAGACATCAAGAGATAACCAATATGCTATTGGAGGGAAGCGTATGTGAGTGTGTGTGTGTGTGTGTGTGTGTGTGTGTCGGAGACCAACAGGTGAATACAGCAAGCAGGTTCAGAGAGATGAAGGATGAAGAGGCTTGCATGGAGAGCTGTATCAAACCAGCCAGCTGCATCAAACCATTCTTTGGCCTGCAGACCACAACAATAACAGTGTTAAAATAAGTTAATTCCATCACAGTCCAAGCAAAGGCAAAGATTAGCAAAAGCTAATTATTCCACGTTCGCAGCAGCACGAACAACGGAGTTTGCTTATGAAAATTATACCAAATTCTTGCTAGGGGAGGCTACACCAGACGACTCACTGACGTTGATGCTCTTCAACGGCTGATTGGAGACGCCACGAAAGTAACTATTATAAAAGAATTCAGATCACTGAGTCTTATTTTTCGAAAAAAATGAATGATTGTTTCGTGTTATCGTTCAGACAGTCTCTTGCTGAATTTCGTCTTGGCAGTGCTTCGGTTGATAAATGTCATAAAATCACTCGAAACATGGAAATCTTCTGCATCATGCATAATGAATAAGGCACGCTTTGGCACGTTCACATTTCTTTCCTTATAGTCGCCGGAAAAGAATCTTGGATTATACTCATGAAACCGTGTCTGCGTGTAATTAGTTAATGCTAAGAAGCTGCATGAATGATAATACGCAGTGAACTGTGTTATGATTATCTATGACCGCATACTGTATTATTATTACCTATTAACCTGTAATTATTTCGCAAAGCAATATTAATCTTGTTTTATTGAATCCTTTCCATTACCCACGTGGAAAATAAAAAAGAATAAATGCTGGGATTTTAATCCACATCTCCTGTTCGTTAAGCAATCGCTCTGTCAACTCTTAAGTTGAAAGTAGTGAAGCGCTCATACGTGATGGCTACTGACATCGATTTTTTTTTCGAAGACTAGTATCTAGTGAGCTAACCTCCATATAAACGCGTTTAAAGTAATTGAACTTCATAATTTCTATGTAAGATCACCGTACCCGAATGGGAAGTCACTCCAGTATAAATTATCACATTGGATATCCCCAAATGTGGTGGCAGTATCGTACTGCAATGACTGTCAGTCTTACGTGGCGCGTTATGTCGTCGAACCGCTCATTCTGTAACAACTAATGGCAGTACACGATTCAAGGTCAGGCACCTGAACCACCTCGTTCTGGGTATCTTATCTGTGAACCATTAGTCATCGTCAAAAAAATTTTGTGACCGCGACATTGCATTTGTGGAGGAAGGAAATTTGAAGGCGTGGGAGACTTGGGCACGAAATGAGCGCACTGTTGAACAACGGATAAAACGATATCGTGATACTCTGTAGCTTTCAATGGGGGTATGGGAGCTAACGATGGCGGATAACAACACCAGTGCCCGATACTGGACTTGCAAACACATCACAGCTTTATACTTTTTTAAACACGGTGCAGCTGAAACATGCTAGTATTTCCTGTGTTGGTTGATATGGTTCGGCGCCGGCTTTGAGAGGCTTCACTACAAAGCAACCGTGTGGCCATCAGGGGGAAGCTCTGCGATTATCATCTACTCTACCGAGTAACATTTGCGAGGAAAACAGTGTCTTGATTGACGGAATTCAATATTTTCCAACAAATCAGTGTTTTCCCCGGCGAATGTCTATCGTATCTTGGGGCTGGTTGTGTTCTCATTGATAGAGATGGATGGCCGACTTGATGCTGCCCAGTATACTCGAATTATATGGAAAATATTTTGGTGTCATTAATGTGCTAAGTACTGAGGGATTAATCTGTTTCCATAAGTATCTTAGCCACCATTAAAAACGTAATGGACGAAACCGACCATCCGAGAAAAATGGCCTGAACATGCGCCAAAGATTCTAGATGACTTTTGAAACGTCTTTCTGACTGCTAGGGAGGAGATGGCAGAAAATGAGAGATTTATTACTCATTTTGGGCAGGGATCAGATGATAATTGACGCGAAAAAAATTTGGATGGGCTATTTAGAATAAGTAAACCACTTGCTGTACCTTCTGTGGACCGAAACAGTCTTTTCAAGAACCATTAACAATATGTTCTGTTAATTTCGCGTTTTCATTAGATTGTACAATAAGTTAATGCATTAAAAGAACAAAAAAATTTTTGGAAGTGGTATTCCACCCGAATCTTGCTGTCGTGCAGTTGCTTATCATTCTGGTGAAAATGTCACCGAGCTACGAAGTGCTGCGATGTTGTTCTATCTTAAACTCCACTTCAGACTTCAAGTGCCATTTCTACGCCAGAAATCATAGGAATAACCCGTAGCTGATTGTCTTGTACCTTTGTCGAATGGGCGTGCTTTGTTCTGAGTATCACATAACTTTCTCGGTTACACACGTAGTTACGACCTTAACTTTTATGAACAGTGCTATACATCCTGTTACGCAGTTGGCTCTGCATAACGGGGCGGGCAATTAAAATTTCAGCCACTACCAGATTTTTTGGTCTCAAGTGTACATCGTATGTCCTCTAACGTTTCCCACTGCTGTTGGGGATTTCAGTAAACAAACCAGTGACGAATTGTCAACTGCTTTGAAAATTTGTGCCGGCCGGTGTAGCCGAGAGGTTCTATGCGTTTGTCTGGATCCGTGCGACCGCCACAGTCGCAGGTTCGAAACCTGCCTCGGGGATGGGTGTGTGTGATGTCCTTAGGTTAGTTAGGTTTAAGTAGTTCTAAGTTCTAGGGGACTGATGACCTCAGCTGTTAAGTCCCATAGTGCTCAGAGCCATTTGAACCATTTTTTGAAAATTTGTCCCTCTTCCATTAGTTGAACTGGTAAGAGTCCGAGGCCGACGAAGAACACGAAATATTTGGTCAAAATAGGCCTTCGTGCGTGAATTATACTTCTGCAAGATTCTTCCAATAAATCTGAGCGTAGCTTCTGGCTTTCCCACGGCTAGATTTAAAGCCTTAAATAGTTCCAGGTAGAAACTCCAACATACCTGAGCATTCTGTCTGATTGAAGTGACTGATCACAGATCGCGTATCAAAATTTATCGACAAAAGAGGTACGTTACAAAACGCACTTTCGTTCGATACCTAAGTATTGCTCCTATCTGAGACTTACTAGGTAAGACTGATTAGAGGAAACTGAGAAGATACAAAAAGGAACAGAGCTTTTCGCCACGGATTAGTGTAGTAAGGGCGAGACCGTTACGGAGATGCTCGACAACCTTCAGTGAAAAACGCTACATTAGAAGCGTTGTGTGTTACGAAGTTGTTTAATGTTAAAATTCATAGAGTATTCTTCCCAAGGAAAGTTAGTAACACCCTGCTTTCTTCCACATATATTTCGCGGAAACGACTGCGGCGGGAATGGAAGAGGCGAGGGTGAGGGCAGGGATGGGGGAATCGAATGTACCGTCTGCTGCACCCCGTTTCGTGCCTCTGAGTGTAGCTGTAGCCGTCCAAACATTACTGTACCTGCTGTGGTTAGAGAGCCTGAGATATCCTCTGCATTCTAGCATACACTGTCTCGTTGACGAGGTGTATTTTCCATCGTACGTGGAGGCAAGTTCAGAGAGATAGTGTTGTGTTCACTGGTGAGTCGCGATCATGCCTGGAAACTGCTTCTCACCGTCATTTTATCAGTGCCGACCTTGGGATTCGCTGCAACACTCCCCAATATTTTGGAATGAACTGATTGGTGGCCCCATTGTGCTCGTCCGGTTCGGCATTGTTTTGAGAGCATACGCCACTGCGCATGTTTCCCAGACGATCTGTGATGGCTGCGGTCTCTATTTACGACTGCACGCAATTATATGCACGTCTATCGCGTGGAGACTATGGGCCTGAGTTCCGTGTTACGCACAATAATGCCAGACACAAAAGCTGTCTCAAACATTAGAATATCATGTGTGTAGAGTGGGCAGGCATCTTAGATTGTCAAATGATTGCATTACACCCCGTGTTGAAGTTCTGCGTGGCACAAGTGGTGGGAAACCTCATGTATTAAGTGCTTCCTATATATGGTTGCCCGACATCGGTGTAACTTTCAGGTACGAAAATATTCCCAGGCCATGTTTCAGGACACGCATTGTCCCTGTGATTCATGTTGATTCATATATCTCGAAATTCTCTTAACTACGCAAGAGTGTTACGGAGGTGAATGGCAGCTCATGGAGATAGACGCAATACAATGCCCATAATAAAGAGAATGAAACCGCTAGTACCCAAATCAGGTTTTACTGTTTAACATCTGGAGCACGTCAAAGAGTTTAAATATTTTGGGATAATACGTAGAAGCGCTACGAGATGGGGGATCACGTAAAATCTGTAGTAAGAAAGGGAATTTAAATTTGTTGGAGGGGTTGTGGGTAAGTGCAATGCGTATACAGGGTGTTGCAAAAAGGTACGGACAAACTTTAAGGAAACATTCCTCACACACAAAGAAAGAAAATATGTTATGTGGACATGTGTCCGGAAACGCTTACTTTCCATGTTAGAGCTCATTTTATTACTTCTCTTCAAATCACATTAATCATGGAATGGAAACACACAGCAACAGAACGTACCAGCGTGACTACAAACACTTTGTTACAGGAATTGTTCAAAATGTCCTCCGTTAGCAAGGATACATGCATCCACCCTCCGTCGCATGGAATCCCTGATGCGCTGATGCAGCCCTGGAGAATGGCGTATTGTATCACAGCCGTCCACAATACGAGCACGAAGAGTCTCTACATTTGGTATCGGGGTTGCGTAGACAAGAACTTTGTAATGCCCCCATAAATGAAAGTCAAGAGGGTTGAGGTCAGGAGAGCGTGGAGGCCATGGAATTGGTCCGCCTCTACCAATCCATCGGTCACCGAATATGTTGTTGCGAAGCGTACGAACACTTCGACTGAAATGTGCAGGAGCTCCATCGTGCATGAACCACATGTTGTGTCGTACTTGTAAAGGCACATGTTCTAGCAGCACAGGTAGAGTATCCCGTATGAAATCATGATAACGTGCTCCATTGAGCGTAGATGGACGAAACTAAATTGACCTCTAACATGGAAATTAAGCGTTTCTGGACACATGTCCACCTAACATCTTTTCTTTATTTGTGTGTGAGGAATGTTTCCTGAAAGTTTGGCCGTACTTTTTTGTTACGCCCTGTATAAAGGAAATCAAACATAAGATGTGCATTTTCAACTTCTGTAATGAATAGTCCATTAAATTTCGGGCATGGAGCAAATAAAATTTTCTCCAATGATATTTCGGCCGCGTATCGCCCGGCCATCCCCAGAGTGAGTCACAAGACTGACAACAAGATGCCAAGCGCGGCCTTATATGGTCCACCGTGGCGATACTGCGCATACGGGTCACAGATGCTGGTCGGCGGCAAAAAAATACGCTTACACATGCGCCTTGTCGTCGAAGTCTTCCATGAATAAATTAGCTACCAGAGGGGAGAGAGGGCTTCGAAGACAAGACGCTGGACTCATCAAGTTTTAAACCAACGGTCTTCTGGAGTACGTGGACGACATATTTGTGGTGTGGCCGCACGGGATGGATGAATTACATCGCTTTCTTGAGCATTTGATTTCTATCCATGCTAGTATCAATAAATTTATTATAGAAATAGAAAAAGACGGCTGCCTCCTCTTTTTGGATGTTGTCGTTCGCCGTAAAGTTGATGGAACATTAGGACATGCCGTACATCGGAAACGAACACACACAAATCTATATCTTCATGTCAGTAGCTGCCATCACCCTTCACAGACCATTGGTGTCCTTAAGACCTTAGTGCATAGAGTGCGCTGTATATCTGATAAAGATAATTTAAAGGTAGAGCTCACATACCTCAAGAGCATTTTTAAATCGAATAGATTTTCTCCGCAACAAATTCGTAGAGAATTCAATGCAAAACCTAGAATGTAGGTATGTGATCGGGCAGAAGATAGTAATTCCTTCAGATCTAGTGGGTTTTTGCCCTATGTGGGTGCTCTTTCCTCGAAGATAGGCCGTATTCTTGAGAAACACTGTGTTTAGGTGATCTTCCGGCCCCCCACGAAGATTGCAGCTTTACTCGGCTCTGTCAAGGACAATTTACAGCTTCTTAAAGCGGGTGTGTATCAGATTCCTTGCGGAAATTGTGAGAAGTCGTACAAAGGTCAAACAACACGCACCGTCCATGGGAGATGTGTCGAGCGTTGAAGATACACACGCTTATTACAGCCAGACAAGTTAGCTGTGGCCGAAGATTGTATTGATACAGGGCATTCCATGAATTACAGTGATGTGAAGATTTTAACATCCACCTCTTCCTTTTGGGAATCTGTCTTCAAGGAAGGTACAGAGATTGGATTAGCTAATAATTTAATAAACAGAGATAATACTTTTAATTTGGAAAAAGCATGGAATCCGGCTCTTAGGGTAATTAAACTGCAGAGAAGTCGTCATGGTGTCACCGCCGCCGATAATACATCGATGAGCGAATCGAATGTCTGTACGCCTTCGCCACAGGCGGCCCATGTGTAAGCGTATTTCTTTGCCGCCGACCAGTATCTGTGATCCGCATGCGCAGTACCGCCGCGGTGGCGCATATAAGGTCGCGCTTGGCATCTTGTCGTCAATCTTGTGACTCACTCTGAGGATGGCCGAACGATACGCGGCCGAAATATCAGTGGAGGAAATTTTATTTGCATGGCTGCATGCCCGAAATTTAATGGACCAAACATAAGGTGCTAATGCGACGAATTCTTAAGTACTGTTCCAGTGTTAGTTTCTGTCAGGAAACGAGAACAGGATCACGCTGGTAGTATAACAGGATATCGGTATAGATGATGAGAAAGTGTAACATATGCTAGAGGAGCTTAAGTGGAAATCTTTTAAAGAAATACGACGTTATTCTCGCCAAACGTTGTTAAGGAAGGATTGAAGGATGTTATTCGAGGGAAGTTATGCCACCATTGTGAATCTCCCTTAGCAGTCATGAAAATAAGATAAGAGAGTTTAGGCTTTAAACACAGTGTTCCTTCCTCTGTCACTGTGAACGGAATAGAACGGAAAACCTCTCTCCTGTTGGTACGAAATACCCTCCACAGTGCACGATACTGTGATTTTAGGAGTAGGCCTCCAACCGTAGATGTAGGCTAAAAAATTGCACGCTGCCAAGGAGCACGAGACTAACAAGTTCTTGGACAGGGTTCTCTTCATAGATGAGTGTGTTTAAGATCAAATTTTGGCTACTCACTAGAAGAGGGAAAAATGGATGAGCCATTGTTGAGGCGCCAGTGTGTTTCTTTGCCGGCGCATATGGACCTATGGTGTAGTGTTACTAGATATCATAAATGCATGACTCAACCGTTTCGCGTTAATGAGGATACTGGAAGAGTCAAGGGCTGACTAACTGAAGAATATTTCAACTGTCAGTAGGACATGGAACTAATTATCTTCCTATGTCTCCTGTATCACACTGCATAAGCTCACAAAATCCTCCATCGGGTGTTTGTGGATAAAATGGACAGGCAAAGGAGAATCACATAACTGAAGGAAGTACTTTAAAAATGTAGTAATTTGGTATTGACATGAAAAGCTTCGGTGTTTTCCATGCCAAGAGAGTAAAAATAAATTGCATACCAATGGAGAAACAAACAAAGATTTTGGGATTACTGTGTCCGTACGTGAATACAGTATCTATATTGTGGCAAAATGCTTACAAGGCCAATATTTTCTGTAACTCGTATTTTAAGCAGTATTTCTATTGGAACACGTTGCTTGTGTCTCTCGAAGACTATGTTTAAAATTTCATGTGATACAAGGGGCCGATGTTTGGGAAATATAGAAAAATTAGAAAGAATAGAAAGTGAATACCTCTCATGTGCCAACCTTTTCGTCTGAGAGAAGCATTTGCACCCACCGTCATCAATGGTTGATTGGATGTATTCCAGCCTCTGCGTCCCCCGTCAGTTTTTACTCTTGGTAGCTCCTCATGTTCCGTGAAAGTCCAGTTATTATTGGTTTTTGTGACTTGAGCTTACTGCAATTAAAGAGTATTTTTCACCAGACGTGCTTAGCTTCTGTTTGTAAAGCTCTTCTATGGAATTTCTGAAATATGGTACAGTGGACGCAGAGTGCCTCCACCTTTTATTTATTTTATTTATTTATTTATTTATTTATTTAACCTGGTAAGATTAGGGCCATCAGGCCCTCTCTTACATCTAACCAGGCATTCTACTTATTTTAGATTCATACGTTTTAGTAGGCATGTTAAACTACATCTAGTACAAAAAGTGAAATAAACAATTAGAAAGGTACACCTGGAAAAATACATACATATAGAGTTTATATTCGTAGATCATAAGTACCGTTATAATTAGACATTATTGAAGAGACAAATTTTAGATAGGAGTGCTGGCAGCAGGGAGTATGAGGGAGACTCATGGTGAAGGGAGGAGAAGAATAGACATGATGAAACATAATTAAGGAAATATAAAGGAAAAGAAGATTGCCTGGCCAATAGAGATAGATGAAGGGGAAGGCATCTCAGGAGCAAGATAGGAGACGCTAGCTTTGCTATTTGACAGATTTGGTATAAACAAATTAAGAACAATGTATCTTTATAAAATTGGCGCGCAGTTCACTAAAGTGTTTTTCCTCTTGTTACATCCCTTAGAGTCCTGTTCTCATTCCTTCGTTTTTCGCTTTTGTGAATTTGCAAGCACGTATTTATTTCTACCTGCACTAAGAACGAAAAAAAGCACAGGACTGCAGAACATTTAACAGGAGGCAAGAACACTATAAGTAAATAGCGCGCTAAGTCTTTAAAGATATAGAGTAAATCGGGCGGAGATGCCTACCGGGGTGAGATGCCTAAAGCTGGCATTTCCGCCGCCTCTCAACAGATCGCAACACCAACCTGCACGGCAATCGCTAGCTGTGTGTAGTATGGGGCGAGCTCCTTGTATCGCTATGGTAATTGTTTTTCCGCTTTGGAAGCAACAAATACTATAGTGCACAGCTATTTTCAAGAACGTACAAGCGTCTGAATAATGCAGTAGAGCCAAATGCTGCACATGTTGAGCGTAGAGGATACTTTGTGGTTTAAGTTGCCATCCGCCGTTGCCACACATCGGCCATGTTGTGCCAGTCACGGTAAGTGGCATCTCAGCCCGATAATCGGGAGAGACGCTACTGTTTTCTAGGGGTAAGATGCCGAATCGTATCCCTCAGGTACACAGACTTCCTTTTCGTAGGAAATGCCTCGCACGTACGTTAGAACATCAAACAGGGGTCAGTGGTTTGAAGAATCCCTACAAATGACTATGGCACATGTAAGGACTGGTGGAATGAGTTGTTTTAGAGCTTCCCAAGAATATGGGATCTCATATAGAACTCTGAAATGACGTCTGGTGAAGAAAGATGAAAGGAAGCATGGCATTAGCTCACAAAGTAAGCAGTATTCTATTAATTATAATGTTTTCTTTGATTACGGAGCAAAATGAGAATAATTTCTAACTGAAATATTAATTCACCTAAAAATTAATGATTGAATTATACTCTTTTAATTCATCAAACTTTTCTCAGTGATGAATAACTATCACGTTATAATTATTGTTATTATTTATAGTTAGCCTTGGTGAAGGGAATGAGAAACAATTGCTCACTTACATAAGACAGTTGCAAATGTGTGGATTTCCACCAACTGGAGAAACTCTTCCTAGGCTGGTATTCCAGTTTGCGGAAAGAAATGGAATTCCTCATAGATTTTCTAAAGAAAATCAAATGGCAGGTTGGTACTGGTTACAGTCCTTTCGGTAACGTTAGCTGGTAGCTATGAAGAAGCTACACGGTCTCTCTATTGATAGGGCTATGGGAATGAATAGAGAAGCTATTGCAGCATATTTTTCTTTAGTTCTGGATGTCTTAACAGCAAATTCTTTACTGGATAAGCCTGCGCGCCTGCACAGCACGGACGAAACTGGGTTTCAGATGAATCCTAGGCCAGACAAAGTGACAACAGAAAAAGGTTCTCCTTCTGTGTATCATGTAACTTCCCAAGAAAAAGCGGAAACCACGACGGTAATCATTGCTGCAATGCTGAAGGCAACTTCATCCCTCCAGCGTGCGTTTTCAGAGGTAAAAGAAAGAAGTCTGAATGGATGGACTTCCTAATGGTTCGATTGAATGTATGAATGAGAGATCAGGGTATGTCAACTCTGATGTACTCATTAATTGGATGAAAGACCACTTTATTCTCAGAAAACAACAAGGAAAAGTAGTTCTGCTTCTCGATGGGCACACCTCACATTCTACTGATCCAGATGTGCTTTATTTTGTAATAGAAAATGATGTGATCATGATCTGTTCAGCTCCGCATCCAACACACTACCTTCAGCCTCTTGACAGGTGTGTTTTCAAATAATTTAAACAAGCTTTTTACAGGGCAGTGCGAAACTGGACATTGTGTCGTCCTGGGCGTAGCACAGTTCCCAGTCTTCTTCAGCGAAGCCTGGAAGAAAGCTGCAGTTCCATCCAATGCTCAATCTGGATTTGAAGCTTCTGGCTTGTACTCATACAACCCGGAAAGAATTGCAGAGGAGGCATTTCAAATTTCTAATCTGGTTGCCACTGGTTTGGCAGACAAGAATAAAGGATATAACACTGACTGTAGAGGATGTGCTCTGGATGTTCTCCCACAGAAAGGCAATAGAAGACTTAAAGTTCAGGTTGTTAATGAGCCGATGAAAGGAACATCGTTTGAAGAAATTACTCCTATGCCTATCATGGATCCATAACCATCTAAGCACAGAAAGAAAACCGCTGAAGTTCTCACATAAGGGAGTCGAAAAGAAGCAGCAAGAGCTAGATCATAGCGAATTAAAAGCAAAAGATCAACTCCAGGTCGGTCTAAGTTTAGCAAAGCAAGTAACTCAGCAAATGACAGTGATAATTGTGCTAAGTGTGCCAAGAATTGCTATGATTAAAATGGACCACAGGTGGATTGGATTCAGTGTGTCATTTGCAATAAGAGGTTGCATGAAACCTGTACAGAGGAAGAAAACATGTGCAATAACTGTGCAAATGAATTCTGATTTCATTTGGATGCTTTCTTGTCATTTGCTTTTTCTTAAATGTATTTTTATATTTGTTTTGTATTCTATTCCTTGCAAACGTAATAAATTTGCTTTCGGAATTACTTATGTAGCTATGTTGTATCACAAATGCACAAAACTAGTGCTGAAATCTCCTTGCAATATAAGTGTCATCTCACCTCGATGCCTGGGGTGAGATGCCTAAACGACACCGTTCATAAAAAAATTAAATACGCATATAATTACTAATGGTTTCGTAACGCCAACTGGCCTTACATAGAAAAATCTCGTCAGTGAACAATATTTCAGTGCTGATCCTAAATCTCCAATTCTAACTCGCCTTTTGATCCTCCAAACCATAAGTATGGCATTTTCTCCCGATCTACTATATGGTTTCTAATTTGTAAAAAAAAAAAATCAAGAAGACAGTCATACGAGGGGCGTTCAGTAAGTAATTCAACACGATTTTTCCTGGTCAAATTTCGCTAAAAAATGCGAAATTCGTTGTGCCACATCGCGGAGTATTTCCGCTTCAGTCACCATAGTTTCATGAAATCCCGGTAGATGGCGACGCTCAGGCGAGTTCCAAACAGAAAGCTGTCATTGAGTTTCTTTTGGTGGAAGACCAGAGCATCGTAGATAGTCACAGCCGCTTGCAGAATGTCTACGGAGACATAGCAACGAACAAAAGCCTAGTGAGTCGTTAGGCGAGGCGTCTGTCATGATCGCAGCAAGGTCGCGCAAACCTATCCGATCACCCACATGCTGGGCGGCTGCCCACAGCTGTGACTTCTGCAAAGTTGGAACGTGCGGACACTCTCATTCGAGATGATCGACGGATCACAATCAAACACCTCGCTGTACAACTGGATGTTTGTTGGTAGTGGTACAATAGGTACAATACTCGTACACTAGTTGTGACGCTGTGTTCGTTGCCGCCTGACAGAAGACCATAAACAGCAACGAAGGACCATCTGTTCGATAATTACTTGCACGTTATGGGGAAGGTTATTGATGCAGCAACACATAGGCTGCGACACAGACCACTAGAGTGATACCACGCGCGCATGCAGGCCCTCCCAGTAAGCAGGCGTAAGGCCGTCGCCTTGAACGGAGATGATATTGAAAAATAGAGTTTTGTAGCCGAGAGAGTGGGGAATAATATGGTGTATTGGAATCCTGAATAAAACCAACTTGCTTTCAGACAACAAGAGTTGCACTACTTAATGAACAGCCCTCGTATAATGTATCCATATTGCCAGAATGACCAAAGAAGATGCTTTATGAATAAAACCGAAACAACACTGGTGAGAAACAATCTCTAGATGCAGTAAACTTAAGATGGAAAAACCAGTAATAATTGATTATAATAACTGCTGCGGAAGTTTACCATGCAAACAAACTTACGCATGGAAGTTATTCCTTGACTCTTCACATATCCCATCATCCTCTCCATTCTTCTTGTCAATTATTGCGTAAGACCACCTCATTTCTTATCTTATCAGACCGCCTAGTTTTCAACAGCCTTCTATACTTACGATTCTCTTCACGTCTGGTATTTCCACAGTCCACAATTCAACTCCATGCAATGGTGTGCTACAAATGCACATTGTCAGCAGTTTCCTCAAATTAAGGTCTATGTTTGCTACTAGTACAACTGTCGTGGCCTGGAATGCCCTTTTTGCGTGTACCAGTTTGCTTTTTTGTCCTCCGTTCTTCGTTCGTCATGTGTTATTCTGGTTCGAAGGTAGCAGAATTCCTTCACTTCGTCTACCTGGAGTTCACCAATTTTGATGATAAGTTTATCCATTTCTCATTTCTTCTTTCTTCGGTTTACTCTCAGTCCATAGCTCATTAGACTGATCGTTCCAGTCAACAGGTCCTGCAATTCTTCCTCGCTTTCAATGAAGACCGTAATTCACCAGTGAATCTTGACAGTGAGTTTCCCCGTCGCGCTGTTGCCGAATAAAAGCGAAACTGTCTTACACTGATCCGCGGTATTAAGAACTAGTGTGTTATTTATGTTTTCGATTTATATCATCTTTCCCATTTATTTAGCGCAGACCCTGTCGTTCGAGTGGTTTGATGCTGTCGTCAGTCATTTCCTAATTCGTCCCAATCTTTCAGTTTCTACGTCACTGCTACACCCTGTCCTAATCTTTTTATTTCCATGTAACTGCTACATCCAACGTCCTCTACAATCTATTTTCATATTCTAGGCTGTACGTACTCCTAATATTGACCCTCTGTACCTCTTCTTTCGGCACCAAGTTAACTACTGTTGGGTACCGTAGCATATGGCATATTAACTTGTCTTTTCTTCTGAAGTCTTCCTCAGACATCTTTCCTTACATTTTCCCTCCAGTACTTCATTATTGTACGTATTATCTGCTCTCTCAATTTTTAACATTCTTCGTTAGCACCACTTATAAATGCTTCTAGTTCCTTCTGCACCGGATTTCGAAAGGTTTACTTCACTTTCATACAATTCCATGCTCCAGGAGCACACTTTCAGGAACTTCCTCCTCATTTCCATATCAATATCTGGTTCCAATAGAGATCTATGACTGAAGAAAAGCAGGCCGGGGTGGCCGAGCGGTTCTAGTCGCTACACTCTGGAACCGCGCGACCGCCACGGTCGCAGGTTCGAATCCTGCCTCGGGCATGGATGTGTGTGATGTCCTTAGGTTAGTTAGGTTTAAGTAGTTCTAGGGGACTGATGACCTCAGAAGTTAAGTCCCATAGTGCTCAGAGCCATTTGAACTGAAGTAAACCTCCTTTCCGTGTGCCTTTTCATCATTTTTTTACTTCTTTCTTACTTTGGGCTTCTTGTACAATATTACTTTCCAGATCGAATAATCCTTTTATTTCTTCCCTTAATCTGTCGTTCTGAATTTTGGTGTTAAGCAACTCATTATCCTCCTTCATCACCTTCGTGTCTGCTTCGTCCTTCAGCGACATTCTGTGCTGAGTATGCTGTCGATCACTTTCACCAGGTCTCATATGCTTCCTTACCTGTACCCAGAAGAGCTATGTCGTTTGCTAATTTTAACATTCTTATCTGTTCTCTCTTCACTTTTATTCCTCTTCCGAAAATTTTTATCACTCTATCCTTCGCTTTTTCCGATGTATAAATTGTAAAATTGGACAACAGTCATGATAAGTTGCGGCTACGCTTTACAATTTTTTGAACATGAACTTGTCTTTCTTCACCTTCCACTGTAATCACGCTTATTCGTAGATGTAAATTTTTCGTCTGCCTCTGTACTGAAGCCCCAATCTTATAAGGCTTTTGAACATCTTACCTTATACAACTTTGTGAAACTTCATTGTAGATGGCGCAGGGTTTCTCTAGGTCCACAAGCTGATTCTTAATCATCCGTTTCACACATTTTTGACACCAGTTCAAATAACATTTTAGTTCCTACATCTCCCACAGAATTCAGCAAATAAAAAGTATATCATGTTTCCTATAACCCTATACTGCTCGATATCTTTACAAGGTTCTCCTATCCAGTTTGATTTAGCTGTTAACTTCATTTCCAAACAACTTATACTACCGCATCCTCACCTCATTCTTAAGTTTCTTACTTCTTCTTCTTCCTTGCACCAGCTCGAGTAATTCCTGAATCATTCATCTCTGTGTCTTCTGTGTCCTGTCTTTCCTTAATTACTTTCTTCTTAATTTCATTGCACTGTTCTTCTTCTAGTGAATTACTGTGTAAACTTTTACTTACACGATTGGTCACTGCCCCTGAGAATTTCCGCTCCCCCGTACTTTGTCCTCAATTTTAAATTTTTTGTTCATCGTGTCTTCCTTTTTCTTTAGTTCTCGATTTTCACCTAGTTTAATCTCTATTTGGTTAATTGACTAGTCCATACTCGCACCCGGATATTCTATGTCATTCTGAATTTTATTTCCAAAATCTTTCTTTAACTATAATATAGTCATGTCGGTATCTTTTTGTGAGTTCTGATGTTATGCAAGTAAGCCTTCATCACTTGTGATTTTGGGTGTTTGCTGCAACAACCTGGAACCTGTGACACAACTCTAGAAGCTTCTTTTCCCTATCAGTAATATGCCCCTAGTCCATGTCATCTTCTCACCCTACCTTCCATACCCTCCCGTCTCCTCGAGTTGCTTACAACTTTCAGATCTGGACCCCTATGCATACTTAGGCAGTCAGTGTATACCTTTAATCTCTCTAGTACCTCATCATCAGCTCTCGGTATTGCCACGTACAATGGTAGTTGATGATGACTTCGTTACAACCCATATGAGAGTAATTCGGTCGGCATGTTGCTCGTAATAGCTCTTCTTTTGTGGACAAGACAGTTGGCAGATTAAGGGCGAGTCCTTATTGTTGTGTCGGTAGCTGGGCCGACACCGTGAAGTTTAGATGGCTGAAAATGAACTCTAGACTAACGCTGTAGCCGATAGGGCACGCACGGCTAAAGCAGACGGGCGTGAAGTCTGGAACATGAGAACTTTTAAATGAATAAGAAGAAAAGTATGTAGATGCTTATTACTTATCTTTTTATTAGTCCTTGGAATACATCTCTCTTGAATACTCGTAAGCTATAGGCACTGATACAAATGGCGCCTTGCTAGTTCGTAGCCATTAACTTAGCTGATGGCTATTCTGTCTCTCGGCTAATGAGAGAGAAAGGCTTCGTACATCTGGTCGGTAGCTAGGTGCTCGTACAACTGGGCGGTAGCTAGGTTCTCGGACAACTGGGGCGAGTGCTCTCTCGTATCACGAGACCTGCCTTGGTGGTGGCGCTAGGTCTGCGATTACACAGTGGCGACACGCGGGTCCGACATGTACTAAATGGACCGCGGCCGATTTAAGCTACCACCTAGCAAGTGTGGTGTCTGGCGGTGACACCACATTCCTCCCCCGCAAATCGGCGAACGGTCGTGTGATAAGGCTTCCGCCCGCCGTGGGGAGGACCACATGTTGACGTATGCGATGAGGTGGGGAGCCTAACAACAGGCGAGGCTGTGCCACCCGCACCCGGCCATTCGGTCCGAGGGGAGCTAGGAAACGCCTGAAAAACTAGTCCAGGGTGCCCGTCAACATGCGGTGTATGCGCCCGTAAAGAGACAGGAGGGACCGAAGGATCAACCTCCATTGCGTCGGGGTAGCCGACGCGCGATGACGTCATGTGGTCCGGAGCGGGCGGGAGTTCCATGGCGGAGGACAGCTGGTCACGGGAAGCGATCGGCGGCGCGTGACCCTGGGAGGCGCTTGGCGGCTGCAACGAAGCGTCGAATGCGGGCGGCGCCGGCGGGAGAACAAGCGGCGGCAGCGGCGGCGGCTGCTGCTGCTGCAGCGGCGGCGGCGCGTCGCCATGGGGCAAAATGGAAGGCATCGTCGGTAACACCTGGGGATGAGGCGAGCCAGTAGATGGGTCCCCAGGGCGCTGACCGGACGGCACCGTCGCTGAAAGCAGACGGGGAGCGGCAGAACCCGAGCGACGACAGAGGCGCAGCTGATTGAGATGCCGACGCACCTCACCAGAGGCCCCCAAAACCAAATACATCGCGCGGCCGAGGCAGCGAAGAATGCGCCCTGCGAGCCAACGCCGTGAACCTCGATAGTGGCGATAAAATACAACGTCGCCTGGAGCAAAAGCAGGAGTCTGCCGCTGCACAGGAACCTGATGCGGCGGATGCAGCAAAGACATCAAGGTGCGATGAGGACGACCGTGGAGCAACTCAGCCGGCGAGCGACCATCTCGGGGCTGAGAGCGATACGAAGACAAAAAGAGCAACAATGCGTCCTCCCGAGAATGCGACTCTTTCAATTTCAACATCTGTGACTTGAAAGTCCGGACCAATCGTTCAGCGGCACCGTTGGACTGAGGCGAAAACGGCGCGGATGTCAGATGTTGAATACCATTGGCCTGGCAGAATGACTGAAATTCTGCGGACATGAATTGTGGGCCATTGTCGGAAACAATAGTCTGCGGAAGACCTTCAATGCAAAAGATAGCAGACAACGCTTGGATGGTGGCGGAGGACGTCGTGGAAGACATCCGGACAACAAAAGGAAAATTACTGAAGGCGTCGACCAGAACCAACCATCGAGCATTCCAGAATGGACCAGCAAAATCAATGTGCAAGCGTTGCCAAGGGGAAGTGGCTTTTGGCCACGCAAAGACTTTCCGCGGCGGTGCGGACTGTTGTTCGGCACACGCCGGGCACGAAGAACACATATTCGTAATCGCAGCATCGATTCCGAACCAAGTACAGTGCTGACGAGCAAGTTGTTTCGTTCGCACTATACCCCAATGTCCTTGGTGAAGAAGCCGTAAAACAGAGGACTGTAACGAACGTGGGACCACGACTCTGGACTGATCATTATCAGAACGCAACAACAAAACACCACGTCGAACAAAAAGTCTCTCCTTGTGAACAAAAAATCGGCGAACCAACGGATCCTCGATCCGAGACTTTGCCAAAGGCCATTGCGTAGCAACAAAACGTAAAACAGTAGCAAGGACAGGGTCAGCAGCTGTGGCTGTAGCGACACGACGAAAATCAATCGGAAACGATTCGACCACTTCATCGGTTTCCGAATCAATGAACATGCAAGCAAGTTCGGAAGAATCGAATGCTTTATCCTCAGCAACAGGCAAACGGGACAACGCATCGGCGTTTCCGTGCTTAGCAGTGGACCGATACAAGATATCGTAGCGGTACTGCGAGAGGAAAATAGACCAGCGAATGAATTTCTGCGCTGTACGTGGAGGTACAGGCTTGGTCGGATGAAAAAGCGATGTCAAAGGTTTGTGGTCTGTGATGATGGTAAAGTGACGACCATACAAGAAATCATGGAACTTAGTAACACCAAACACGAGAGCCAAAGCTTCTTTCTCTATCTGTGAATAATTTCGTTGCGCAGACGAGAGCAATTTGGACGCAAAGGCAATAGGGCGATCATGGGAGCCAACTTTGTGCGCAAGCACAGCACCGATCCCGAAATCCGATGCATCTACCATCAACAAAAGGGGTTTCTGGGGATCGTATGGCGTAAGGCAAGTATTAGAAAGCAACGCCGATTTCAACTGGCGAAAGGCGCGTTCGCATTCCGTCGTCCAGACGAACGGAACACCTTTACGGCGTAAGCGATGAAGCGGAGCTGAAATGGAAGAGGCATTGCGCACATATTTATTGTAATAATTAATTTTACCCAACACACTCTGTAGCTGTTTCACATTTTGAGGGGAAGGCAATTCTTGTATGGCACGGAGGTGCTCTGGACTCGGATGTATGCCTTGGGCATTAATGACATGTCCCAGGTATGGTAAGTCACGAGCAAAAAACACACATTTGTCCTTCCTCAAGCGAAGACCATTTTGCCGCAAGACCTGAAATAATGTTCGTAAATTCGCAAGATGATCTTCTTCTGTCTGTCCGGAGATCACTATATCGTCCAGATAGTTTGCTGCAGTAGGGACCGACGCACAAATAGTTTGTAAATATTGCTGAAACAAGGCAGGGGCGGATGCACACCCGAATGGCAGTCTTTTGAAGCGGTACAATCCAAGATGCGTGTTAACCACCAATACGCTCTGGGATTCGTCGTCCACCGGTATTTGCAAGTACGCATCGGCTAGGTCCAACTTTGAAAAATATTTTCCGGGGCACAGTTTAGCAAAAAGATCTTCCGGGCGGGGCAAAGGAAAAGTAGCAGTCACTAGCTGTGGATTCACTGTGGCCTTGAAGTCCACGCAAAGTCTCAATTTTCCGGAATGTTTTGGCAAAATTACGAAGGGTGAGGCCCAGAGAGAAGCTTGCACACGTTCAATTACACCCTGTGATTCGAGATCGTGTAACGTTCTTGCGACCTCATCACGCAATGCGTGGGGAACATTGCGCGCCCTGAAAAATTTCGGTTGCGCGTTTACCTTCAGTTCTAAATGTGCTTCATAGTTTTTAGCGCAACCGAAGCCCGGTGCAAAAATGTCTGCAAATTCGTCACACAGCCGAGAAACACTGTCTGTAGGCACAGTCTGATTCACTGATAGGACCTGATTTACAATAGACATGTTAAACAACTGAAATAAATCTAGACCAAACAAGTTCACTGGCGTAGAAGAACGAAGAACGTAAAATGACACAAGTTTTGTTTGTCCCTTGTATGTTGCAAGAAGGCTGCACTGTCCTAACACAGGAATTTTCTGTCCGGAATACGTAGTTAACTTAACATTTGCGGAACGCAACGGAGGTTTGCCCAGTTGTTTGTACGTGTCGTGATTGAGCAATGAAACTGCAGCTCCGGTATCGAGCTGGAATGGTATCACTTTGCCTTCAAAGTCTAAGTCCACAAAAAGTTTATTGTCCTGCTGACGACAAGAGCGACTGTTTTGTGCAATTTGAATAGACACTGGTACAGAATCACTTGCTAATTGACGTGATTTCCGGCGACGTCGACGCACAGTTTTTGTGGGACGAACACAGTTACTGTTAGAGAAAGTGTCACTGGACGAAGTGGAATTAACGACATGAATGTCCATAGGCGAAGGTCCACGAGCCTGAGTGTCCTGGGTTCGATTCCGGCGCGAAGCAAAGGGCCGGGAATGATTGTGATTGTCTGATCTGAGCTTGTTCTGGCAAACACTTTGAACATGTCCTTTCTTATTGCAGAAAAAGCAAATAGCTTGGCGTGACGGGCAATGTTCACGCGAATGTCTAGTAGCACACCGCGGGCATGATTTCACTGCATTTGTGTGCTGGCGCGGCACACCTGGCTTAGCACGCGGCGGTCGCTGTGTCGACGTGCGCAAGGCCCGGTTACCGGGCCGCGCAGCGCGTCCAGCGGGCCGGTTAATGTTACACACGGCTGGCGAAGTTTCAAAAGATTCCTGAGCACAGTCAAGTGTGTCCTGTCTATCCAATATGTCTATCACTTGTTGAAGGGAGGGATTAACTAGTTGCAAAATTTGCTCCCGTATGCGAACATCAGAAACGTTCTGTGCAATTGCATCACGCACCATTGTATCTGAATAAGAAAGACCACAGTCACATTCAAAGGCACAGTCCCTAGTAAGTCCTTGCAATGTTGCTACCCACTCCCTATTAGATTGACCGGCCGTACGTTTTGTACGAAAGAACGTATACCGTTTTGCAACCACATTAACTGTTTCTTTGAAATAGGCATCTAATGCAGACAAAATTTCCTCGTAGGACAAAGTTGCTACGTCGCATCGGGGAAACAATTTCACTATCACACAGTATGTGGACACACCGACACAAGAAAGCAAAAACGGCTGCCGCTCATTACCTTGAATTCTGTAGGCAGCAAGGTGGAAGTTGAACTGGCGAGACCACTCTTGCCACGTCTCATCGGCTGCCACGTATGGTCGAAAGGGAGGTGCAACAGCGTTTAGTGGCAGCGGTAGCGAAGAAGCGGCGGCGGCCGCATCGGTTTGAATGGTACGTTGACCCTGGACGAGCTGTCCAAGGGCATCCAGTAACGCCTGCGTCTGCTGATTCTGCAAGCGATAAAATTCGGACAGTACATCTGGAGAATGTGGCGAAGCCATGACACAATTAAATGTAAGCAATCAGAAAGAACACTTTAAATCGTCGCCAATGTTGCAAACGAATTAATACAAACTCTTTTGCTCGTCGCCAATAAATGTTGTGTCGGTAGCTGGGCCGACACCGTGAAGTTTAGATGGCTGAAAATGATCTCTAGACTAACGCTGTAGCCGATAGGGCACGCACGGCTAAAGCAGACGGGCGTGAAGTCTGGAACATGAGAACTTTTAAATGAATAAGAAGAAAAGTATGTAGATGCTTATTACTTATCTTTTTATTAGTCCTTGGAATACATCTCTCTTGAATACTCGTAAGCTATAGGCACTGATACAAATGGCGCCTTGCTAGTTCGTAGCCATTAACTTAGCTGATGGCTATTCTGTCTCTCGGCTAATGAGAGAGAAAGGCTTCGTACATCTGGTCGGTAGCTAGGTGCTCGTACAACTGGGCGGTAGCTAGGTTCTCGGACAACTGGGGCGAGTGCTCTCTCGTATCACGAGACCTGCCTTGGTGGTGGCGCTAGGTCTGCGATTACACAGTGGCGACACGCGGGTCCGACATGTACTAAATGGACCGCGGCCGATTTAAGCTACCACCTAGCAAGTGTGGTGTCTGGCGGTGACACCACACTTATATCAGAAGTCTTCGTGCACCATAGCAAATGGACTTCATCTAAAAGCTAAGCACTGGTTGGGTTCGAAATGGATGTCCAGGGTTAGTAGTGAAAAACTTCCCCATTAAACCACGGAACACATTGCAGACGAGTTCCTTTTCATCGTGTGTGAAAACTCGCCATTGTGGTGATATATCCTTCCAGAGAAGTTAATTGCCTCGCTGCTTACCACCGGTGTGTACTGACGTGCAACACGACCAACGTTTCTTCGAGTAACATGTGGCTGTGCTGCCGCGTGTGTCGTGGGATCTCCAGTGACATTCCGCTTCTGACGGTTATGTAATTGTTCACGTGACCTGCCCAGCACTGCGCTGAGTGAGTCATTTTCTGTACCGCGGTAACCTCATCATAATGAAGTTTGGTTCATAGGGTTCATGACTAGGCACTTGATTCTGCCAGGGGTTTTAACACTGTGTTTTAGTTCTCCTGTTTTATTCTGGATCACATGGTGGAATAGTGAACATACCTGCGATTGCAGTAGTTTTTAGACGGTTTCACACGCACGTTAAGGAAAATGCTAGGCTGATTCCCTCTCTTAGAAAATACGAAATACAAACAACTGAAATACGATAACTTCCAGAAGAAAATTTACGCGGTGGCGTGCACGACTTCCTTTGACAACCGTGACTACAGAAAGGGATCTGCTACAAAGTTAAAAATAAAAATTAAATAAATTTTCGAACTAATTAAAGCGGCAGACCCTAGATGACTGAATAATCGCTAGAAAAATCTTGCAAAAAACTCTTAATATTACTTTAATTACAAGAATTGTTTTGATATTATAACACCAATTATGAATTTATTATGGTACATGCGGAAATAACTGCCGAGTTTGCGATGGAGGACTGCTTAAGAGACATTATTTTATCAGCGACTGGTGACTGATCAGCTGCAAATATTTCAGGAAAGTGCCAAGTGCTTCTGCAAGTAGTTCAATGTGTTTGTCATTGCTATTTCTTGCAAACGACGCATACTGTTTACAAACAAAAGCACTTTTTGAAATCATATTCAAAACAGACCCTTATCAATGAAAAAAGAATACCTTCCTTACATCTCTTACTCAGAGCTTTGTCAGTGTCACGCGAAGTCCTGCTCGCGGCCGAAGACAGAACCCACGCGCTCTTTACGTTGTGTGGCGCTGTAGACAAATGTATCCGACATATTGCTCCACATACTTAGCTGGAAACGTCTCTTGGTGACCTGGCTTAATTCTCTGCATTACTGCACTATTAAATCAGTGTAAGTAAGGATCGCCAATCTCGCTTTGACTTTCGAGATAGCACGAGCATTGTTGTGATTTGTATGCCATTAATGTCCCATACCAATCTAACTACTTACAGAAAGAGAACCTCAACCGGAAACTACACTGCACAACACAATTAAAATATCGCTTTTTCGAAACCCCGTAATTGTCTCCCCCTGGGACGCAGAAGTGTGTAATTTGGTGCAAAGGTGCCTACGACCTTTCTGTGCAGTAGGGCAAAAGCGTGGTGCCCTGAACCGTTTCCATCGGACTCGGCGACGCTTCAGACAGAAAGGTGTCGACACATGCGACAAAAGGCCAGACCTCAGAAGCTCACGTGAGGTGTAAGGTGGGTTAATTATGTCATCCTGGCACCGAATTGCATCACAATACTACCCACCGCCACTGTGGACCGGTCACTCTGTGGGAAGGCCGTCACACCCCTCCCCCCCCCTCCCCACATTTCACCCCTTATTTTGACGTTTCTACGACAGAGGTCAGAGGTCAGAACCACGACACTCAGCGTTGAAATCACGTGGTTTTCTTATGAGTGGCCAAGGAAAACATTTCAGACATATCTCGCTATCGACACGAAAAGATCCAAGGAGGTTGCTCAAAGGGCGTCAGTGAAACCACCTCTCTTCCATGTGGTATTGATTCCCACACGTTTCACAGTCGAAAACGACAATTCGCAATGAGCAACAGGGAGATGTTCGTGATATCCTTTAACACAGCTGATATTGGACAATATGAAGATGCATCCCCACTGAACGTGATCACACCCCTTTGAAGTGTAGACCGACCACAATTTTGCTCTTATATACAGGGTGTTACAAAAAGGTACGGCCAAACGTTCAGGAAACATTCCTCACATACAAATAAAGAAAAGATGTTATGTGGACATGTGGCCGGAAACGCTTAATTTCCATGTTAGAGCTCATTTTAATTTCGTCAGTATGTACTGTACTTTCTCGATTCACCGCCAGTTGGTCCAATTGAAGGAAGGTAATGTCGACTTCGGTGCTTGTGTTGACATGCGACTCATTGCTCTACAGTACTAGCATCAAGCACATCAGTACGTAGCATCAACAGGTTAGTGTTCATCACGAACGTGGTTTTGCAGTCAGTGCAATGTTTACAAATGCAGAGTTGGCAGATGCCCATTTGATGTATGGATTAGCACGGGGCAATAGCCGTGGCGCGGTACGTTTGTATCGAGACAGATTTCCAGAACGAAGGTGTCCCGACAGGAAGACGTTCGAATCAATTGATCGGCGTCTTAGGGAGCACGGAACATTCCAGCCTATGACTCGCGCCTGGGGAAGACCTAGAACGACGAGGACACCTGCAATGGACGAGGTAATTCTTCGTGCAGTTGACGATAACCCTAATGTCAGCGTCAGAGAAGTTGCTGCTGTACAAGGTAACGTTGACCACGTCACTGTATGGAGAATGCTACGGGAGAACCAGTTGCTTCCGTACCATGTATAGCGTGTGCAGGCACTATCAGCAGCTGATTGGCCTCCACGGGTACACTTCTGCGAATCGTTCATCCAACAATGTGTCAATCCTCATTTCAGTGCAGATGTTTTCTTTACGGACGAGGCTTCATTCCAACGTGATCAAATTGTAAATTTTCACAATGAACATGTGTGGGCTGACGAGAATCCGCACGCAGTTGTGCAATCACGTCATCAACACAGATTTTCTCTGAACGTTTGGGCAGGCATTGTTGGTGATGTCTTGATTGGGCCCCACGTTCTTCCACCTACGCTCAATGGAGCACGTTATCATGATTTCATACGGGATACTCTACCTGTGCTGCTAGAACATGTGCCTTTACAAGTACGACACATGTGGTTCATGCACGATGGAGCTCCTGCACATTTCAGTCGAAGTGTTCGTATGCTTCTCAACACCAGATTCGGTGACCGATGGATTGGTAGAGGCGGACCAATTCCATGGCCTCCACGCTCTCCTGACATCAACCCTTTTGACTTTCATTTATGGGGGCATTTGAAAGCTGTTGTCCACGCAATCCCGGTACCAAATGTAGAGACTCTTCGTGCTCGTATTGTGGACGGCTGTGATACAATACGCCATTCTCCAGGGCTGCATCAGCGCATCAGGGATTCCATGCGATGGAGGGTGGATGCATGTATCCTCGCTAACGGAGGACATTTTGAACATTTCCTGTAACAAAGTGCCGGCCGATGTGGCCGTGCAGTTCTAGGTGCTTCAGTCTGGAACCGCAAGACCGCTACGGTCGCAGGTTCTAATCCTGCCTCGGGCATGGATGTGTGTGATGTCCCTAGGTTAGTTAGGTTTAAGTAGTTCTAAGTTCTAAGGGACTGATGACCACAGCTGTTAAGTCCCATAGTGCTCAAAGCCATTTGAGCTATTTTTTTTTGTAACTAAGTGTTTGAAGTCACGCTGGTACGTTCTGTTGCTGTGTGTTTCCATTCCATGATTAATGTGATTTGAAGAGAAGTAAGAAAATGAGCTCTAACATGGAAAGTAAGCGTTCCTGGACACATGTCCACATAACATATTTTCTTTTTTTTGTGTGTGAGGAATGTTTCCTGAAAGTTTGGCCGTACCTTTTTGTAACACTCTGCATAGGGTGGAAACACTAGGAACTCATTTGGCGAAATGTAAAGGTGATCCGAAGCAGCATAGGATGTTTATGCTTCTTAATCTCCTCCTGTTTCACACTATCATGCGACGTGATGACAGGGAGGTGGGGGCGGGGGTGGGATTTGGTGTGCGACATTGACGCATGCGTGAAAAAACCGGCAAAGTGTCCCTCTAAGATCCTCCAGTTCGGCAACCACATCTGGTATACAGGGTGGAACCACTAGGATCGTTTCAAAGCCATTCAACGAAATTTGAATTTGGTACCTGTTTCATGCCATCCTGTGACGAGATGTTGGGGAGGGGTGCGATGGTGGGTGGTTGGCATGCGACAGTGACACATGAGTGAGTAAAACGCAAAGGGTCCCTCTAAGACCCTCCAGTTTGGCAATGCCATTGGTGTCACTAGTGAACCTTTGTTGGGCACTTTAAAAATTCCCCTGTACAGCTGTACAGAGATAGTCTTTTACTGACTGCTAGGTGCTGGTGTGACAGACAGCCGTTTCGACACACTTCAGCTGAGTGGGACCATGTTGCTGAACCAGCGCCTGCTGGCAGTGGGGGGACAAGGCTGTTTATGTTGCATTCTGTTAGTGCAGGTTGCCTACATCAGGGGCAGGTATGCACTCAGGGGCATACCTATTGTTCTACTTTGATTGGCAGATCATTAACCTATTATTCTCCTTTGATTGGCAGGTCTTTAACCTATTGTTCTGCTAAAAGGCTCCTTGCTTTTGATTGACAGGTCATGAACCCATTGTTCCCCCATTCCCCCCCCCCCTTCCGCCCTTAGGAAACCACCAACCTGATCTCTCCCCCTCACTGCTACAGGTACATTTTCAGGTCTGAGTTATTGGAATCGCCCTCTCACTCTTATCAATTTGATTGACTACTTAATTAAATTGATCAATTAATGAACCTCTCCTATCCTTGTAAACCCCTTCCCCTACCACCCTCCCTCCTGGAAATTGGTGGGAAAAAGACTCAGTTGATCAATCATTTGGAGGGCATTGCATTGCAGTGTATGGAATACGGTTTAAACAACTTAGAAAATGTATAGGTTATTGTTTAATTATTTATGGCGGTGTGTGGAATATAGTTCGTTTTTTAGTTAAATAATATGTCTGGAAATCGATTGCAGTGTATGGAATATTGATTAAACAATTTAGGCAATTTGTGGAAAGACTTGGTTCCAAATCATGGGCAGCATTTCTGCCAGAAAGCGTAGCACTAGAGATCTGAAAAGCTAGTGGCACTGAGACAGAATGTGTTACAAATACTGGAGAAATATCTCACAGCTGCATGATGGAATTGCAAATACTGTCTTCATACTGCATTCCTTAGCTGAATCACTTTTTAAATTCACTGATGTTATTGCGAAGTAAAACCTGTGTAACCGCACTGTTGGTCTGATAATATACACTCCAGCGATAACCGTCTATATTCACTGTCACGGTATTTGTCTGGAAAACCCACTTCATTGAGAGTTATTGCCATACCTTGATTTATAAGGCTTGTGTAGTTTTTGACATGGATATTGTTGTGGATTGGCAAGAGAGCCAACCCACTATGAGAGGAAGCCGAAAGGCACGCGTTTTAGCTCACGCAGGCTGGCGTGAGGTCTGGAACAGGACAAGGAGGTTAGACTTTAGCAAAAAAGGACGTAGCTATTGGAATACTTAACTTTAATCCGTAAATGGCGAACATCGCTCTTGACGGTACATGTTTTACAGCATCAATAGTAACTGGTAATGGCGCTTTGCTAGGTCGTAGCAAATGACGTAGCTGAAGGCAATGCTAACTATCGTCTCGGCAAATGAGAGCGTATTTTGTCAGTGAACCATCGCTAGCAAAGTCGGCTGTACAACTGGGGCGAGTGCTAGGAAGTCTCTCTAGACCTGCCGTGTGGCGGCGCTCGGTCTGCAATCACTGATAGTGGCGACACGCGGGTCCGACGTATACTAACGGACCGCGGCCGATTTAAAGGCTACCACCTAGCAAGTGTGGTGTCTGGCGGTGACACCAAAGATGTCGTTACCGGTACTAATGAGCGCCTGTAGAACCAAGACTGCTTGTGAGAGTAACGT
Organism: Schistocerca piceifrons; assembly: GCF_021461385.2. Taxonomy (NCBI): domain Eukaryota; kingdom Metazoa; phylum Arthropoda; class Insecta; order Orthoptera; family Acrididae; genus Schistocerca; species Schistocerca piceifrons. Next base: position 90,375,240 of record NC_060141.1, read on the forward strand.
AGTCATTGTGATCGTCTTTTCAACATCTGGCGGCTTGTAAGATGGTTACGTTTCTCTTTCTAAGACACTGTGGTACCACTCGCAAGAGATACTTATGAGACATGTCCACTCATCACTGATTTTCGGTCAGTAGTGTTTTGTATTGTCAGCAATCAGTTACTGGCGAAGTACTATAATTAGTAGTAGGGGATTCGTGATAGGTTCACCTTGAACATCAGGCTTATAAGGTGTGTGTGTGTGTGTGTGTGTGTGTGTGTGTGTGTGTGTGTGTGTGTGTGTGTGTGCTTCGACATGTGCAAAGAAAATGGGGTCTTAAGGGAAGGTATGGACTTGACGAATACTGTGATAGCAAAGAGAATGTAAGATTTCTTTTACTAGGAAAAGTATGCCCAGTCATAAAAATGGTACAGATATTTCCAGAGCCAGAGCTGTGAGGAGGGAGTATTTCCGATACTTTTCTCATTGTCTAATGTCGTTCTATTGAGATCACGATTGTAGTATTTGGTTAGAAGTACAGTGACAAAATGGTTTCCTAGGACGTTTCTGTCTAAGGGTGCGTGGCGCGCGGCGGTGGTGGCCTGTGTGGGAATGATTCACGTTCCCCGCTAACGGCAGGAGCTGTCCAAATGGACAGACCGGTTGGAGTACAGGAATGTAGCTGACATAACAGTGTCGTCCTCTAGATGGCTGAATAGCGAACTAACACTCATTATGTGTTAGACAGTCTTCGTGATCGCATGTCTTCTCCATGGAAATTTGAGAAGATTCGATATGGACGTGTGTTGGCGCTCGACCATTATTCCCTCCCATGTAAATTGTCCGATTGACTGTTTCTGCACATTTCCCACCTTTATTTGGTTGAGAGGTCATCGACTGTTGTGTGCGTATCTAGCAAGTGAAAGACGGGTGGAAGACATGTTTGCTGGTTCTCTAGACATGAGAAACACCTTAGTTGACTTCGTAAATTATAAGAATGATTTGGAATCTGTTATATCACCGACATCGGTATTCTTGAGTGGAAATATCAGTTTCTTCTATTTTTTTCGAGTTTTCACGTAAAGATCTTCACAGACGGGATAAGTTTCTAGTTACTTGCTTGCTGAGTTGCTTTTGGGGAAGGAGACCAGACAGCGAGGTCATCGGTCTCATCGCATTAGGGAAGGATGGGGAAGTAAGTCGGCCGTGCCCTTTCAAAGGAACCATCCCGGCATTTGCTTGGAGCGATTTAGGGAAATCACGGAAAACCTAAATCAGGATGGCCGGACGCGGGATTGAACCGTCGTCCTCCCGAATGCGAGTCCAGTGTCTAACCACTGCGCCACCTCGCTCGGTTTCTAGTTACTCAGTGGTTTAAAGCACGCTGCACTTCGCTAAAGTTTCGGGTTTCTTGAGAAATAATTTCCAGTCTATATCTTCGGAATTATATTGTGCAAACGATATTGCTATGCAGCCGATATTTCTATGTGCTTAATTTCGAGAAGTATCACGTAAATGGTATAATATTATGGCAAACCATGTGAAAATACATATGTTCTTGTAATCCAACAGTCAGGAGATGGGAGTAGAAATCAAGCAAGCAGCTCGGGGCCAGAAACAGTGATGCCTTTGTGCCAAGGGGAACTGAACCAACCTTTGTACAATAGTCTTTGTGGTATATGTACGAGTGTCTTGTGGTCGCTACTGTTTGTCCTATCGTGAGGGACGTGTAGATTCAGCACATTGATAGCTGTAAGGGGAATGAAAGATTTTTTTACGTGGCAAATTATGAGCGCTACAGATATTGAGATTCGTTCTAGAACCACAGCTGTCAAGAGCAGAATTTCCAGTACATTGCTTGGTATCAGACTGGGGCAGCAACCCTCTATGCCTGGTTCCCAATATTCTTGTGAGCCTGGAGACGGCCGTAGAAAGCACAGCAGCGAGCACCCAGGTTGGGGTGGGAAACAGCATCTCAGTGGACACCTTTCTTCCGAGCTGCAGCTTGCCCATTATTTGTACACTGGTTCAGAGAGTCCAAGAAAGCTGCTGGCTTGTGACGATTTGGCTTGCGACTCCCCCTCGATGGGTGAATAGTGATCTAAAACCAAGTTCGTGATGGGTCGACATAGAGACTATGTATGCCATGTGTATAATCTGTGGAAATTTGAGAAGATTATATATGACGAGTGTCTGTGCTGAAAGTACAGGGCTATTACAAATGATTGAAGCGATTTCATAAATTCACTGTAGCTCCATTCATTGACATATGGTCACGACACACTACAGATACATAGAAAAACTCACAAAGTTTTGTTCGGCTGAAGCCGCACTTATGGTTTCTGCCGCCAGAGCGCTCGAGAGCGCAGTGAGACAAAATGGCGAAAGGAGCCGAGAAAGCGTATGTCGTGCTTGAAATGCACTCACATCAGTCAGTCATAACAGTGCAGCGACACTTCAGGACGAAGTTCAACAAAGATCCAGCAACTGCTAACTCCATTCGGCGATGGTATGCGCAGTTTAAAGCTTCTGGATGCCTCTGTAAGGGGAAATCAACGGGTCGGCCTACAGTGAGCGAAGAAACGGTTGAACGCGTGCGGGCAAGTTTCACGCATAGCCCGCGGAAGTCGACGAATAAAGCAAGCAGGGAGTTAAACGTACCACAGGATGGTGCTCCACCGCACTTCCATCATGATGTTCGGCATTTCTTAAACAGGAGATTGGAAAACCGATGGATCGGTCGTGGTGGAGATCATGATCAGCAATTCATGTCATGGCCTCCACGCTCTCCCGACTTAACCCCATCCGATTTCTTTCTGTGGGGTTATGTGAAAGATTCAGTGTTTAAACCTCCTCTACCAAGAAACGTGCCAGAACTGCGAGCTCGCATCAATGATGCTTTCGAACTCATTGATGAGGACATGCTGCGCCGAGTGTGGGAGGAACTTGATTATCGGCTTGATGTCTGCCGAATCACTAAAGGGGCACATATCGAACATTTGTGAATGCCTAAAAGAACTTTTTGAGTTTTTGTATGTGTGTGCAAAGCATTGTGAAAATATCTCAAATAATAAAGTTATTGTAGAGCTGTGAAATCGCTTCAATCATTTGTAATAACCCTATATTGATAGCGTTCAAACTCCTACCACTCAGGTACTCGTGGGGTGTGGGGTCGTCCATGGCTGGCTGGCCTCTCTCTGGCTGACATGCTCTTCTGTAGCTGTGGTCATGGACTGTGTTTACGGTGGCAGTTTCCTCCGTTGGCACTGCAGAGCAGCACAGTAAGTGCGTGGGATGTATTTGACCATCTGTAGACCACTTTTACGGGGTTTAACTGTCAGTGCAATAGGGCGATCTGTACAAAAGTTCTTCTGTTGCTGAAAGTCTCGTTTGCAGAAAAAAGTGGCGGACAGTGTTCCCACACCAGCAGCATCAGTAATTTGGTGGGTATATTCAGTAAGAGCCAATCAGAATACTCCATTCATTCACAAGACGTCCTTTGTGCTAGGGCATAGGAGCCTCTACAATCTGGTTCAAGCCGGCCGGTGTGGCGAAGCGGTTCTGGGTGCTACAGTCTGGAACCGCGCGACCGCTACGGTCGCAGGTTCGAATCCTGCCTCGGGCATGGATGTGTGTGATGTCCTTAGTTAGTTAGGTTTAAGTAGTTCTAGGGGACTGATGACCTCAGATGTTAAGTCCCATAGTGCTCAGAGCCATTTGAACCAACCAAAGTGCTTCAAACAAGATGGAGGGAAGGTATCTACGGAAAGTGCTGAGAAAGTAAGTGTTCTAAGAGAAGTTGAAGCAGACCATCTATCTCTGGTGGGGATTCTGTCACTCATCTGCCACTGTGGCATTAAGGCATCTCTAGACCAGTAGCTGTAGGATAATGAAAATTCCCGCCATTTTTCTCTTCTGTAGGACAATGCTTCGAAATCTGTTTGCATAGCTGTTCTGATTTCCCCTGTCTGTGCTTAGACAGTGCTCTCTTTCCAAACAACAAGAATGCTTTTATGATTAAGGGCCTTTTCACGAGCATGCACAGAGATGAAGGTCTTTTGTGGTGAGGACGTTTACCGTTTCTGAGATGTATGTTGATAGCCTGACGCCACGATTTCCACGAAGGGAACACATGATGCCTCGTTAGGACTGCAGGAAGTATGCAATTGGTGTTATTCTGGGCTATTTTAGTAAACAGATCCTGTTAACGAGAATTTAAATGCAGACAAGCTGAGAGAACACGAAAGCTCCTACAACAACGACAAAAGCGACCATTAACTATTTCTGTGACACTTTAAGATTTCTGGGAAGGGACTGAAATGTAATGGATGGGCTGTCCCATTAGGATCGCTAGGAAGAATGCGTCATGCGTTATTCTGGGGAGCATTGCAAAAGATTTCTATAGCGCACCCAAGACTTGGCTGTTATTTACATAGACGTGTGACGTCAATATAACACTGACAACCTTTTAGCTGTGCCTGCGAGGGTGAACTACTAAGCAAACATCTCGGTGGACCACAGGTAAAAAGGCTATGCGTCATCACGCCAGCAATGGTGTCTAGGTAGACACGTGTTTCGACATGTATTTCTGAGATGTTAAGTATGAAAGGCATGATGCCACCTCATGCTCATGGGACCCAAACTGACACCCGCGCGTGATTCGACAGCTGACAGCCGCATCGCGACGTCGCTCTGGGGGGCTGCGGTGCTTCCTGACACCTGGGAGCATGTGCGGTGCGGTTCTGAGCGGTCCAGTGGAGGGGGGACGGCAGGTGGTGCCTATAGATAGATATTCAACTGTGTAATTACGGGTGGTGTGTATTTCATGAAGGTATTCCTTGCGTGACTGGAATAAAAAGAAAGGCGATCGATTTAATTACGCCTCACAAGACCTTCATCTTTCCAAGCAGCAGAGTATGATGAGTAAGAGAAATCCAACCCCTGCAAACTAATTCTTTTTATAAATAAACGATTTACCCTTGAATTTTCCTTCGTGAGATCCTTTCTCTCCACCACAGAGCCGGCAATATCCAGGTAGAGGAGAGGAGGGGAGTGGAGAGGGGGAGAGGGAGGGGACAGAGTGGCAGGGGGGGGGGTACGGGATCCATTTCCTGAAAAATTCTTTAAATAAATGAATAAACTATATTCCATACACTGCCTTGAATCCCATAAATTGCTTAAATAAGCAATACTCCACACATTGCCTAAATTGCTTAAACAATATTTCATACACTGCAATCAATATCCGGACAAGTTCTTTAACTAAACAAATAAACTATATTCCATACACTGCCATAAATAATTAAACATTTCTATACATTGTCTTAATTGCTTAAATAATATTGCATACACTGCAATCGAATTCCCTCCAAATGACCAATCAACAGAGTCTTTTTCCCGCAAATTTCTGGGAGGGAGGGTGGAAGGGGAGGGAGTTTACCAGACTGAGAGAGGTTAATTAATTGATCAATTTAATTAAGTAGTGAATCAAATTGGTAAGAGTGAGAAGGCTATTCCAATAACTCAGACCTAAACGTATACCTGTAGCAGCGAGGGGGAGGAGGTGGGTTGGTGGTTTCCTGAGAGGTGGGGGGGACAGGACGGGAAAACAATAGGTTAAGGACCTGTCAATCAAAAGGAAGGATCCTTTTAGTGGAACAATAGGTTAAGGATCTGCCAATCAAAGGAGAACAATAGTTTTCCACCTGAGTGCATAGTTGCCCCTGATGTAGACAACCTGCACTAACAAAATACAGCAAAAATGTCCTTGTCCCCACACTCCTAAGCGGGGTTGAAAGTGATGTCTGTCACGCCTGTGTCTAGGCGTCAGCGAATGACTGTCACTGTACTGAAACCTTTTTAAAGTACCCAGGAAAAATGTGTGGTTAGGGTGTTGCCAGGTTAGTGGGGGGGGGGGGGGGGGAGGGCGGTCTTAGATCCTTTGCTGCTTTATTCATGCACATGCGAATGTTGTCACCTTCCTTGCCCCTGTGAATGCATCTCAGGAAAATGTGAAACAAGGGGCTGGAAAAGCAGAAACACCCTTCACTGATTCAGATTACGTTCAGATTTTGTCGAATATGTTTGAAAACTTCCTAGAACTAGAATGTGTCAGGAAGATCTGTGATTGATGAAGTCCCCTTCCTCCGGATAAAAGAAACCTACTTTGGCATCCACTTGTGCAACCAGGCATTAAGTGTTACATAGCCTCAAGATGCAGGTTTTTCCAGCAATCAGTGAACCTGTGTAATCTACCCCCTCCCTATTACTTGCAGCTATTGTTCAAAATAACCAAAGTCTTTTAAGAAAAGACTGTGACGAGCGATGACTACAATAAACTTTTTAGTTTATTTGGCTTTGCCATGCTGAGTTGACTCCATTTCTTCTTGCCTTGGGGTTTGATTCTTGAAGCTTCAATTCTCACATTTTAGGTCCTCATCGTTGAACTGAACTAAATAAATTTGAATATTGTTGTTGCAGAATTTTTGTTTTTCCGTAAGTATGTTTTGTCACATTTTAGTATATCATACAGTTTTTGATTTTTCACGTTAACAAAGCCGAAATTACATTGTTCGCACAAAAAATACAAAAGTACGTCAGATCACATCAGAGGCATGATTACGACTCTCTCACTCTGCGGAAATAAAATTATTCCAAAGTGTTTACAAGTTTTCTTTCAAATCAATTTTTACTACTTTGGTTCAAATGGCTCTGAGCACTATGGGACTTAACATCTGTGGTCATCAGTCCCCTAGAACTTAGAACTACTTAAACCTAACTAACCTAAGGACATCACACACATCCATGCCCGACGCAGGATTCGAACCTGCGACCGTAACGGTCGCGCGTTTCCAGACTGAAGCCATCCAAGTATCCGGACCGATCGCCGGATAGTTACGTTATTTAAGGAAACAGGAAGTGTTCAGCCACATGTGAAACGTCAACCACGACCTGCAACAAATGATGATGCCCAAGTTGGTGTTTTAGCTGCTGTCGCGGCTAATCCGCACATCAGTAGCAGACAAATTGCACGAGAATCAGGAATCTCAAAAACGTCGGTGTTGAGAATGCACTAGGAATTGCATGGCGACGACTTTGAACGTCGTGTACAGTTCTGCCACTGGGCACAAGAGAAATTACGTTACGGTGACAGGTTTTTTGCACGCGTTCTATTTAGCGACGAAGCGTCATTCAACAGCAGCGGTAACGTAAACTGGCATAATATGCAGTATTGGCCAACGGAAAATTCTCGATGGCTGCGACAAGTGGAACATCAGTGACCTTGGCGGGTTAATGTATGGTGCGGCATTATGGGAGGAAGGATAATTGGGCCCTATTTTATCGATGGCAATCTAAATGGTGCAATGTATGCTGATTTCCTACGTAATGTTCTACCGATCTTACTACAAGATGTTTCACTGCGTGACAGAATGGCGATGCACTTCCAACATGATGGATGTCCGGCACATAGCTCGCGTGCGGTTGAAGCGGTATTGAATAGCACATTTCATGACAGGTGGATGAAGCACCATGGCCCGCTCGTTCACCGGATATGACTTCCCCGGATTTCTTTCTGACAACATGCGTCAGCGCATTGTCAATGCATGTGCGAACATTACGGAAGGCGAATTACTCCCTGTTGAGAGGAATGTCGTTACATGTACTGCCCAATGCATTGAGGTTGACGGACATCATTCTGTGCATTTATTGCATTAATGTGGTATTTACAGGTAATCACGCTGTAACAGCATGCGTTATCGGAAATGATAAGTTCACTAAGGTACACGTATCACATTGGAACAACAGAAATAAAATGTTCAAACGTACCTAAGTTCTGTATTTTAATTTAAAAAACGTACCTCTTACCAACTGTTCGTCCAAAATTGTGAGCTATATGTTTGTGACTATTACAGCGCCATCTATCACAAAGCGAAAGAAGTGGTCCAACCAAAACATTCATATTTCTTTACGTACTACACGAATATGTAATAAAAATGGGAGTTCCTATTTAAAAAAACGCCGTTGATATCCGTTTGACCTATGGCAGCGCCATCTAGCGGGCCAACCATAGCGCCATCTGGTTTCCCCCTTGAAGCTAGATAAGTTTCGGTGTTTGTAGTTTTTTCGTTTGACGCTTATTTCGTGAGATATTTGGCCCGGTCACGATCAATGGACCACGCTATATACCTCCGTATGAACCCTAATTTCTCGTACCTTATATTTGTCGTCCTTATGTGCAATGTATGCTGGAGGCATTAGAACCGTTCTGCAGTCAGCTTCAAATGCCAGGTCTCACGGGTCTTTAAATTTTCTCACTAGTGTTCCTTGAAAGGAGTGTCGCCTTCTGTAAACGGATTCCCGTTTGAGTTACCGAAGCAAGTCCATAACATTTATCTGTTGTTCGAACCTACCGATAGCAAATCTAGCAGCCCGCCTATAAACTGGTTCGGTGTCTTCCTTTAATCCGACCTTGCTGAAGATCCTAAATATTCGAGCAGTACTCAAAAATAGGTCGAACTAGCGTCCTGTATGCGGTGTCCTTTACAGATGAACCACACTGTCCTAGAATTTTTCCAATAAACCGAAGTCGACCATTCATCTTTCCTACCGCAGTCATCACGTGTTCGTTCCATTTCATATCGGTTTGCGCCTAGATATTTAAACGTTGTGACTGTGCCAAGCAGGACACTACTAATGATGTATTCGAACATTGAGGGTTGTAACACCCCAAGAAACCCGAAAACCCAAATAAGAATGTCATGATAATTTAAAGCAGAGAACAGTGTTATCCTGACAGTTACGACTACTTAGACAATAATATAACACCTTAAACTTTTGATGAACACCAATTTCAATAATTACTGAGTATGTCATGATATAAAACTAGAAAGGTTATTTTTAATTAGCTATCAAACATCTCAGTAATAACTGCAAATCAGTAGGACGAAAGTTAAGTCCCAAGTAATATGTCGGTCAGAGATAACATTTATTATGAAATAGAATTGTAAACGCGGCGAAAAGGAAAGTCGATAGAGAACACCGTTTGTTATAGTACTACAAACAGAACGCTGACACCAGGCAGGCGACTTTGAAGTAAAATGTGTTTCCTGTACTGGAATGTACATGATGGATTACGAATATAGGTTATAGACACATGGTTGGCAATATATGGAAGTTTGGGTCTGGCGGTGAGTCGTACTCGGTATCCAATTAGTGAGGCGATCGCACGCGTTAAGTGGGAAATTCGGGTTCGAGTCCCGGTCCATCACAAATTTACATAGTAATCATTCCATTATGCAGCTGGTGGTTGTCAATATTCGCAATGGCGAATACATTTCATATAACTAGAAATTTTGTCTGAGTCATTTTGTATCCTCCTAAAGTCTCTCAACTTTGACGCCTTCGCGTTCATGACAGCATTACCAGCAATCAAGACTGCTGCCCACCCTGTTCACCAAATCATTTATTTATACAGAGAATAATAGCGGTCCTATCACACTTCCATAGGGCACTCCTGACGAAACCTTTGTCTCTGATGAACACTCACTGTCGGTGACAACATACTGTGCTGTATACCCTAAGAAGTCTTCGTGTCACTCACATTTCTGTGAACTATTCCATACGCTCGTACGTTCTTTAACAGCCTGCAGTGGGGCACCGAGTCAACGCTTTTCAAAAATCTGGAAATATGAAATCTGGCAGTTGCCCTTCATCCATAGTTCGCAGTATATCATGCGAGAAAAGGGAAAGCTGAGTTTCGCACGATCGATGCTATGTAAAACCATTCTGATTCGTAGACGTAAGATTCTCGGTCTCAAGAAAATTTATTATATTCGAACTGAGAATGTGCTCAAGGATTCTGCAGCAAACCGACGTCAGGGATATTGGTCAGTAATTTTGCGGGTCCGTTCTTTTGCCCTTCTTATAAGCAGTAGTCATCTGCGCTTTTTCTAGTCGCTTGGGATTAGGCCCTGGGCGGGAGATTCGTGATAAATGTAAGATAAGTAAGGGGTGAACTAGTTTGATTCCATCCGGACCTGGTGACTTTTTTGTTTTATCTCTTTCAGTAATGCTTTAGAGTACTCTTTGCAAAACCGAATTGGGATTCTATAGAGACCTTATTACTTATTTGTTTCAACTGTTTCAGCTGTTTCTCTACGCCAGGGACTCTCATTCCTATGTAGTCCATACGGGATTCTGTTCGATGCCTAACCCTTAGCCTCTAGAGCAGTCACGACGCTGAATGTGCGTCGAATTTTCGGACAGGCACATTTGTAACGTGCTCGACGAAGGTGCGCTGGTGTCAATAAGGTTGTTGCCTAACTGGTAGTTTTATTTCATGGACGTCTTAATGTTGCACACTCCCCCCCCCTTAATCACGCCGTACGACGGCGCGAAAGAGGAGTGATGAAAAAGCGTTTGATCCCTTTGCTGCTTCGGATCACGTTCAGATTTCCTCGAATGCTTTTAACAGCCCGTAGTGATTCCAATTGTAAAGCAGTGCAAAAATTGCGGTCGTTGTACACTGCATAGGGGTCAGATCACGTTCAATGGGGTAGCAGCGCCACGATGTTCTTAGAAAAGGTTTGAACGCGCAGGGGGTAGCAACAAAATCGAAAGTTGTCAAGAACTTGTCCTGTTGCTGATCGCACTGCGAACTACGGTTTTCGACAGCAAAATATGATGGAATCAACGTTCCAAGGAAAGAGATCGTTTCATTGACGCCATTTATGGCGTCACTTGAGGCCTTTTCGTGTCCATCCTGAGCGACGGTGTGTCTGAAATGTTTCCCTCGGCCACCCCTAAGAAAACCGCGTCATTTCAGCACTAGGTGTCGTCGTTCTGACCTCCATAACACAGGCGTCAAAAGATGGGGGGGCCGGCCGCGGTGGCCGTGCGGTTCTAGGCGCTGCAGTCCGGAACCGCAGGACTGCTACGGTCGCAGGTTTGAATCCTGCCTCGGGCATGGATGTGTGTGATGTCCTTAGGTTATTTAGGTTTAAGTAGTTCTAAGTTCTAGGGGACTGATGACCTAAGATGTTAAGTCCCATAGTGCTCAGACCCATTTTTTTGAAAAGATGGGGTGAAATGGGGGTAAGAGGGGGTGTGAAGACTTTCCTGCTGTGTGACACGTGCAAGGTACCAATTTTACGTTGTTAGCCACCTTACAGCTCACATGAACGTCTGAGCTCGGCCCTTTTTTTTTTCGCGTGTGTCGACACCTTACTGATTGATGCGTCACCGAGCCATAGTGTGAAGTAGCAGGGCGCCAAGCGTTTGAAACATCATAGAGAAAAGTTGCAGACATCTTTGAACCAAATTTCACATTTCTGCGTCGGGATTACAGAAAATTACGGGATTTCGAAAAAAGTGATCCTTTAATTTTGTTGCGCAGTGTATTTCGGAAGTGAGATGGGGCAAGATGAAATGCAGAACTCTTCCAGCCCCTACGATCTGGCCACCAATGAATGCGTTGTCCATACGTAATTTGTCAGGTCTGGCCACAACAGTCTTAAATCTCTCGTCAAGTTGAACAATTCTTTTCGATAATGTGATAACACAACTCCTTTCGATAGTACGCTAATAGAGCTATATATCCATCATGATGCCTGTCTGCGGCTCAGATGCTTATTGCTGTACAACTGGATTGCAATTTAGCATCACATGTTACGTTCCTAGGGACACCATTGATCTCATGTATTTCAATTTCTTTAGACGTCATTATGAAGGATTTGAAGCAGCGTAATAGGAATTATTGAAAAATTGAATTTGTCCAGTAGTGCTCCAATATGTATGCCAGCAAAAGGAGGCAGTTGGCCGGGTTTACTCGTAGATGCTGGGTGGAGAGGAACATAAGCGACGAGGAACAGAGGAGCGTTCGAGTACCGCAGTCAGAACACGTTGAGGCGCACGGACACACTTGCGATCCCAGCTATCAGCCGCTAGCGAGCGCGTTGTTCGAAAGTGTGCACACTGCTCGCGACGTACCGTCTGCCGTCAGTTTTTACTGCGAGGGCAAAGGAGCCCTCTGGGTCAGCGGGAACGGCACTGTTGCATGCTCGTAAGTGTCTATGTGGCTCAGGCGAGGCTCCTGGCGGCAGCTTTTTCCTCTACCGTTCACGAGAAGTTCGCGAGCATACTGCTGACAAAGTAATATGCGGCTCGCTTTTTTTTTTTATTAAGTCGAAACACTCTTACTGAGACACTAGCGAAAAGTTCGGAACTCATTACCTGTTATTTGACAACATATCACGGGATTCTGTGGAAGACTCGTTAGACAAAGTATGAAAAATTATAAGGATCCGAAATTGAGTGCTCCAATATACAGGGTGTTACAAAAAGGTACGGCCAAACTTTCAGGAAACATTCCTCACACACAAATAAAGAAAAGATGTTATGCGGACATGTGTCCGGAAACGCTTAATTTCCGTGTTAGAGCTCATTTTAGTTTCGTCAGTATGTACTGTACTTCCTCGATTCACCGCCAGTTGGCCCAATTGAAGGAAGGTAATGTTAACTTCGGTGCTTGTGTTGACATGCGACTCATTGTTCTACAGTACTAGCATCAAGCACATCAGTACGTAGTAGCATCAACAGGTTAGTGTTCATCACGAACGTGGTTTTGCAGTCAGTGCAATATTTACAAATGCGCGGTTGGCAGATGCTCATTTGATGTATGGATTAGCACGGGGCAAGAGCCGTGGCGCGGTACGTTTGTATCGAGACATATTTCCAGAACGAAGGTGTCCCGACAGGAAGACGTTCGAATCAATTGATCGGCGTCTTAGGGAGCACGGAACATTCCAGCCTATGACTCGCGCCTGGGGAAGACCTAGAACGACGAGGACACCTGCAATGGACGAGGCAATTCTTCGTGCAGTTGACGGTAACCCTAATGTCAGCGTCAGAGAAGTTGCTGCTGTACAAGGTAACGTTGACCACGTCACTGTATGGAGAGTGCTACGGGAGAACCAGTTGTTTCCGTACCATGTACAGCGTGTGCAGGCACTATCAGCAGCTGATTGGCCTCCACGGGTACACTTCTGCGAATGGTTCATCCAACAATGTGTCAATCCTCATTTCAGTGCAAATGTTCTCTTGACGGATGAGGCTTCATTCCAACGTGATCAAATTGTAAATTTTCACAATCAACATGTGTGGGCTGACGAGAATTCGCACGCAATTGTGCAATCACGTCATCAACACAGATTTTCTGTGAACGTTTGGGCAGGCATTGTTGGTGATGTCTTGATTGGGCCCCATGTTCTTCCACCTATGCTCAGTGGAGCACGTTATCATGATTTCATACGGGATACTCTACCTGTGCTGCTAGAACATGAACCTTTACAAGTACGACACAACATGTGGTTCATGAACGATGGAGCTCCTGCACATTTCAGTCGAAGTGTTCGTACGCTTCTCAACAACATATTCGGCAACCGATGGATTGCTAGAGGCGGACCAATTCCATGGGCTCCACGCTCTCCTGGCCTCAACCCTCTTGACTTTCATTTATGGGGGCATTTGAAAGCTCTTGTCTACGCAATCCCGGTACCAAATGTAGAGACTCTTCGTGCTCATATTGTGGACGGCTGTGATACAATACGCCATTCTCCAGGGCTGCATCAGCGCATCAGGGATTCCATGCGACGGAGGGTAGAGGCATGTATCCTCGCTAACGGAGGACATTTTGAACATTTCCAGTAACAAAGTGTTTGAAGTCACGCTGGTACGTTCTGTTGCTGTGTGTTTCCATTCCATGATTAATGTGATTTGAAGAGAAGTAATAAAATGAGCTCTAACATGGAAAGTAACCGTTTCCGGACACATGTATACATAACATATTCTCTTTCTTTGTGTGTTAGGAATGTTTCCTGAACGTTTGGCCGTACCTTTTTGTAACACCCGTATACGATGTAATGAGGATCGAAATTGTCCTGTTTAAGTTATTCAACCTTAAAGTTCTGGCAAAGACATTCTAGTGTAGAGAAAATATCTGGGGGGGTTTATAGGTATAATAAACGTGTTTTATTTTTCCCCCATGGACCACGGACCTTGCCGTCGGTGCCTGGCTGGCGTCCCTCAGCGATACAGATATTTGTACTGTTAAGTGCATCCACAATTGAGTGGGTATCTGTTGAAAGGCCAGAAACACATGTGGTTCCTGAAGAGGGGCAGCAGTCTTTTCGGTAGTTACAGGGGCAAAAGTCTGGGTCACTGACTGATATGGCCTTGTAACGCCAACCAAAACAGCCTAGCTGTGCTGGTACTGCAAACTGCTGAAAGCAAGGAGAAAGTACAGACGTAATTTTTACCGAGGGCATGCAGCTCTCTGGTTGGTTAAATGATGATGGCATCCTCTTGGGTAAAATGTTCCGAAGGTAAAAGAATTCCCACATTCAGGTCTCCGGCCGGGGACTGCTCAGGAGGATGTCGTCATCAAGAAAAAGAAACCTGGCGTTCTACGGATCGGAGCGTGGAATGTTAGAACCCTTAATAGGACAGATAAGGTAGAAAATTTAAAAAGGGAAATGGGTAGGTTGAAGTTAGATGTAGAGGGAATTAGTGATGTACGGCTCCAGCAGGAACAGGACTTCTAGTCAGGCGAATACAGGGTTATAAGTACAAAGTCACATAGGACTAATGCAGGAGCCGGTTTAATAATGAATAAGAAAATAGGAATGCAGATAAGCTGCTATGAACAGCTTAGTCAAGGCATTATCATAACCAAGGTAGACACGAAGCCCACACCTGTCACAGTACTACAAGTTTATATACCAGATAGTTCCGCAGATGATGAAGAGATTGAAGAAATGTATGACGAGATGAAAGAAATAATTCACATAGTTAAGGGAGACGAAAATTTAATTTTTTTGGGTGAGTCGAATTCGATGGTAGGAAAAGACAGTGAGGGAAAAACAGTCGGTGAATGTGGACTGGACTTGGGGGAGGGGGGGGGGGGCGAGGAAAGAAAGAGCAAGCTGCCTGGTCGAATTATGTACAGAGCATAATTTATTCATTGCTAACACTTGGTTTAAGAATCGTGAAAGAAGACTGTATACACGAAAGAGAACTGGAGACGCCGGAATGTTTCAAATTGCTTATGTAATGATTAGACAGAGATTTAGAAACCATGTGTTAATTTATAAGACGTTTATCGGGTTAGACGTGGACTCTGATCGCAGTTTATTGGATGTGAGATTAAAACTGAAGAAACTGCAAAAAGGTCGGAAATTAAGGAGATGGGACCTGGATAAGTTTAAAGAACCAGAGGCTGTTGCGAGTTTCAGAGGGAGCCACAAGCTACAGTTGATGAGAACAGGGGAAAATAATACAGTAGAAGAGGAATGGATAGCTTTAAGAGATGAAATAATGAAGGCAGCGTAGGATCAATAGTTAAAAAGGCAAGGCCTAATATAAATCCTTGAATTTATTTGATGAAAGGAGAAAATTTAAAAATGCAGCAAATGAAGCAGTCTAAAAAAATAGATCGATACGAAGTGCAGAATTGCTATGAAGGAATGGCTAGAGGACAAATGTAAGGATTTAGAAGCACATTTCACTAGGGGATAGACAGCTACCGCCTACATAAAATTAAAGACTTCTAGAGAAAAGAGAAACTGCTGATGAATATCAAGAGATCAGAGGGAAAACCAGTCCTAAGCAAGGAAGGGAAAAATGAAAGATGGAAGAAGTATACATAGAGTGATTTTTCCACCGTGTTTAAACTGTAGGGATTATGAGAGGAAACGGAACAAAAAAGTTCCATTGAATTTATCTCCGGAAATGAATGATATCCGTGCTAGAGACCATTTATTCAGTCATACATTGTTGCCAAGGCTGCCGTCTAACACGCGCTGTAACATGCAGCCACAGGTACACTATGTGTTGAAAATGGTTTCCATGTGCCTCAACACATGCGTGTACGCACCGTAGCATGTTCTGTGTCACACGTTCACGTCGGCCAAGCTGCATCCGAATTGTGTCAAAGGCAGCGTGTAAATACGCTGCTCTAGTGTCTCCACATCTGGAATCGGCTCTGCATACCGATGCTTTTGAGATGGTTCCGTATCCATAATTCCCAGGGGTTGAGATCTGGTGAACGAGCAGGCCATACAGCTGGACACCCTCGTCTAATCCACCGGCCAGGGAAAACACGATAGAGATGCGTTCGGACGTTAATGGCTAAGTGGCCTGGAGCGCCATCATGTGGCAGCCACATAATCCTTCGAATCATCAATGCCACTTCTTCCAGCAGGGGAGGTAAAGTCACCCGCAAGAAACGTCGATAGTTCCGGCGTGTTAAAGGACGTGGAAAGAGGACTGGTCCCAAAATACGGTCGCCAATTATCCCGGGCCACACATTCCGGCTGCACCGATGCTCACCATTCGCTGTCGTCATACTATGGGTGTTGTAAAGACATTGCTTTCCCCGAAAGTCGATAATATGTTTTTTCTTTCGTGCATTACCTTGTCATAGTACGTATGTATCATTTATTTCAACTATTCTTTATTTGTTAATACGTCACATTGTTTCGTCATTCATTTTGCTACTATTTTATATTTTATATTGTACGAATATGAATGTTCTGGTTCTATATGTTTTGTAAATCTTTGGTGAGGCTCGGAGAAGTATTGTGTCAGAGAGAGAGCGAACGACTATCGTTAGAGTGCTTGCGAGTTGTTGTGGTATCGTGGTTGGTTCGTGGGTGTAAAACGTTGCAAATTTCGGCGTGAAAGACGGTGATACGCGGAGGAACAATTAATTACAGTGCGTCCGCTGTGTTAATAGGAGATCGTGCATTATTAAGTGAACAGTAAAACCTGAAAAGTATATCGAGTGTTTGCGGTGGCGATTTTACAAACTGTGTGAACTTGTGACAATTAGCCATGAACCAGACACCATTGTCGTGTGGAGACACTAACTGTTAGAATTGCGTGAAAGTGGACCAAAACAAAATGTTAAGTAAAAGAAAAGTGCTGTGATTTGATCAGGAAACATTTATTATATCGTCCAAACTGTCTTAAAGACGACGACGTAATTGAATTGATGTTTAACGGACTATTATAGTGAAAAACACATGTGACTGTTTTCCTGTGGCAACATGGTAAAAGAACTGTGCGAAGTATTGGGATTAACCGGATATATATCGTAAATACTAAAGACATTGCATAATTCCGACCTACCCGCACCGCGTGATAAATAAACTTTCGTCGCGCGCGTAACAACGCGCACACTGAAACTATTATTATCGCGCCAGTGATGCCAGCTGATTCGACTACAACGGAGACGTGGACCACCGCCGTAACTGGAAGATTAATGAAACAGGAGGATCCGCATTACCTTCGCGCCACGAACCAGGATTAACTTCACACATCGTCCACGCGGACCACCGCTGACGTCATCGCACTGCCTGCAGCAACAGTTAAGACATTAAAAGAAAATTATTACGCTCTCTCTCATTTCGAAATTAAAGACAATTGCAGTTAAATTAACTATTTTAAAAATACTGTCACAAAATCTCAATTTGGTTTGGTTCCAATAAATATTCTTTCCATTATTTCGTGTTGTTGACAGTGTTGAAAACCCGCCAAATTAAATCTCAATTAATAATTTTCTTTCAAAATTCTTCTCAGACATTTTGCTGCTCACTATAATTTTATTTTGATGTTTGTTTGTTATTTCTTTTGGAGGGAGTATATATTTTATTTTTGTGTAGTAAAATTAGCTACCGTAAAATTACGTATATTACCAGCTGATGCTGTCCACCACTACTGCTTGAAAACTGCACCTATTTTCTCATTGGCTGTCAGCTTCAAAATAAAACTACGTATTTCGTGGGCATCTAGCAGATGCGCGATGTCTATGAAGGTCCCTACAATAATTTGTTTTTACTTTTGCAGGTTTACTGGAATTATATTGACTTTAATTGTTCATTTGGCCCCCTGTTAAAGTGATTTATCGCATCGATATAATAATTTTACTGAATTACCTAATTTTTTTTTCTTTTTCGTCCATGACTAACAGGGGTAATCAGATTCCTTGTATAGGTCATGTTTTATTATTTAAAAGTCTTTTTTTTAAGAAGGTAGAGAACCAGTTTCTTTACAATGTTCTGCATAATAACCGACAGATGACTGTTATAAAAGTTGAAGATACCACTCTGGGTAAAGGTGGCTTCATCTGAAAACAGTATGGGTGACACAAATTCCGGAATCGTGGTTGCCTGGTGAATAAACCAGTGACAAAACTGCTCCCGATGTGGAAAGTCTAGTAAACCCTGCACACGCTGTATGTGATAAGGGTAGTAACATTTGTTATGGAGAATGTTCCACATGGTCGTCTGGCCTAGGATGGGCCAACTGCCTGGTACTGACACGGCGGTCGCCCTCCACATTTTCCTCCAAGTCTGTACGTTTCGGGTACGTCCTTCATGATTTCCTGCTTCCTGAAGCAATCCTCTCTAAGACAAACGGCGAAACGCTGTTGAAAACATTGAATGCTGTGGTTGCTGTCAGCGGGATAGGTCTCCTGATACAACTTTACTGCCCGCCGCCCGTTGCCGTTTGCCTTTCTGTAAGTAAACACCAAGTCGGCAAGCTGTCGATTCGAATACGGAACCATTGTGTACAGCACCGTATCACATCAACTATAAGGTGAGTCAGCAAGAGAAAGTAATTGGACACAACATTACCAATTACTATGGCAGGAGAGGGCGCGAGGGCATGCCATATGAGGAATGGTACCATCTTCTAGGAGGCAACCATGCATGCTGTAGTAACTATTGCTGCATGGTACAGCGCGTGTTAGACCGCAGTCTCTGTGACAAAGTATGACTGAATAAGTGGTCTCTAGCATGGAAACCATGCATTTCCGAACATAAATTCATTAGACCTTTTTTGTTACACCGTGGAAAAGATCACTCTGTAGAGGATCTATGCATGGTGGCTAAACCTGAAGGCATATTATAAAAATTGAAGAGGACGTAGATGAAGATCAGATGGGAAATATTATGCAACGAGAAGAATTTGATGCAGCACGGTAAGATCTTAGTCGAAACAAGATCCCTGGAGTAGACGACATCGCGTCAGAACTACTGATAGCCTTGGGAGAGCCACTCATGACAAAACTCTTCCATATGGTGTGCAAGATTTGTGGGACAGGCAAAATATCCTCAGACTTCGAGAAGAAGTAATTTTTCGAATTCCACGGAAAGCAGTTCCTGGAAGATGTGAAAATTACAGAACTATCAGTTTAATAAATTATGGTTGGAAAATACTAACACATATTCCTTACAGTAGAATGGAAAAACTGGTAGAAGCCAACCTCGTGGAAGATCAGTTTGGATTTCAGAGAAATGTAGAAACGCAGGAGGCAATACTGACTCCCGATTTATCTTAGAAGACGGCTTACGGAAAGGCAAACCCAGGTTTATAGCATTTGTAGACTTAGAGAAATCTTTTGACAGTGCTAGTCGGCATACACTCTTTGAAATTCTGAGGGTAACAGGGGTAAAATACAGAGAGCGAAGGGCTATTTACAACTTGTACAGAAACCCGACAACAGTCATATAAGTGGAGGGATATGAAAGGGAAGCAGTGATCGAGAAGGGAGTGAGACAGCGTTGTAGCCCGTCATCGATGTTATTCAGTCTGTACACTGAGCAAGCAGTAAAGGAAATCAAAGAAAAATTTGAAGTAGAAATTAAATTTCAGGGAGAAGAAATAAAAACCTTGAGGTGTGCTGATGACATTGTACAGGTTCAAATGGCTTTGAGCACTATGGGACTTAACTTCTGTGGTCATCAGTCCCCTAGAACTTAGAACTATTTATACCTAACTATCCTAAGGACATCACACACATCCATGCCCGAGTCGGATTCGAACCTGCGACCGTAGCGATCGCGCGGTTCCAGACTATAGCGCCTTGAACTGCTCGGCCACCTTGGCCGGCCATTGTACAGGGCGACAGTTATTGAACTTAATGGAAAAATGTAAATTAGTTACAAACTATGCCGTGCATACACTTTATTCAGCATGTAAACTTCATGTTCGATATGCCTGCCATCATTTGCGATGATTGGACGGAGACGAATAGCGAAATTCTGCATGACCCGTTGAAGTGTCGGAACATCGATGCTTCCGATGACCTTCTGAATGGCTATTTTCATCTCAGCAATAGTTTTGGTGTTATTGTTGTACACCCCACAAAAAGGAGTCGCATATGTTCAGATCCGGAGAATATGGTGACCAATCGAAGCCCATATCAGTTGTCTTTGCGTACACCAGACGCAGAATGCGGTCCTCAAAGTACTCCTCCAGGACATCAAACACTCTCCTGCTTCGATGGGGTCGAGCTCTGTCTTGCATGAACCATATCTTGTTGCAATCGGGGTCACTTCGGATAATGGGGATGAAATCGTCTTCCAAACCCTTCACATACCGTTCGGTAGTCACCGCGCCATCAAGGAATACCGCACTGACTATTCCGTGACTGGACATTGCACACCACACAGTCACCCGTTGAGGGTGAAGAGACTTTTCGATCGCGAAATGCGGATTCTCAGTCCCCCAAATGCGCCGATTTCGCTAAATTTGGTTATTGACCAACCCATCCAAATGAAAGTGGGCTTCGTCGCTAAAACGAACTATACATGCACGTACTAATTCCCATCATGCCCCGCGGCCAACCGTGCAGTTTGAACGACCTAACGCAAACGGTTTAGAAATTATGACGATTTGTTTTGTATAATTCAATATTGCCACCTTCTAATTATGTCAGAGACAGCAAAAGAGTTTGTAAGAACAGTTTAGCGAAATGGACGTCTCGAAAGTAAGGTATAAGATAAATATCAACAAAAACAAGACAAGGGTAATGGAATGTAGTCGAATTAAACCAGGTGACGCTGTGGGAATTAGATTAGGAAACGAGAAACTTAACGTACTAGATGGGTTTTGCTATTTGGGCAGCAAAATAAATGATGATGCGCAAAGTAGAGACGATATAAAATGTAAATGGCAAGAAAAGCTTTTCTGAAGAAGAGAAAGTTGTTACTGTCGAATATAGACTTAATTGTAGGAATTCTTTTCTGAAAGGAATTGTCTGGAATGTAGCCATGTATGGAAGTGAAACATGGATGATAAACCGTTTAGACAAGAAGAGAATAGAAGCTTTTGAAATGTAGTGCTACAGAAGAATGCTGAGGATTAGATTGGTAGATCACATAACTGACTAAGAGCTAATGAATAGAGCTGGCGAGACAAGAAATTTGTGCTACAACTTGACTAAAAGAAGGGGTCGGTTTACAGAACACATTCGGAGGCATCAAGGAACCACCGACTTAATATTAGTGGGAAGCGTGGGGAGTAAAAATTATAGAGTGAATCCAAGAGATGAATACAGTGAGCAGATTCAGAAGGATGTCGGTTGCACAAGTTATTCGGTCATAAAGAGGCTTGCACAGGATAGAGTAGCATGGAGAGCTCATCAAACCAGTCTTTGGACTGGAGATCCCAATAAAACACAAATGTGTTTTGTGCATACCAAGATCAGCACGTTTATCTCAGCCTTTTGGATGTAAAATAAGACTTCTCGACATCATCAGTTAGTCAGAAAGTAACAGAAATAATTCAAATCTTATGTATTTTAGTGGATAGAGCACATGACATTTCGGGTAAACTTGCATTTTAAGTCCGCATGTACGTAATTAGGCTTACTATGTATTTTGGATCCGACTCAGTACATATTACCATATTTTTTTTGGATTCAGACTAGGACATATTTTTGAAATTACTTTAAAAGTCTTAACAGTTTACTGGAACACTAAGCTTTATTAATTCAGCTGTATTTTTCACAAGACACGAATTTTTTCGTAGTTGGTTTGTTTCAATTACATTCGTGTCTAGCAGTGTGGCATGAAAATGTAGCATCTGTAGCAGCACACTCCAGATGACTATTATTCCCATCTTTGGCTTTGGTGAAGCAGCAGCATTGATAGCACTCCCATGTTTAGCTCTTTTCACGTGCTCATTAACATCACCCTTTCCTTTATTTGCAATATCGGCCGTTGTGGCCGAGCTGTTCTAGGCGCTTCAGTCCGGAGCTGCGCTGCTGCTACGGTCGCAGATTCGAATAAAAAATGGTTCAAATGGCTCTGAGCACTACGGGACTTAAAATGTAAGGTCATCAGTCCCCTAGAACTTAGAACTACTTAAACCTAACTAGCCTAAGGACATCACACACATCCATGCCCGAGGCAGGATTCGAACCTGCCACCGTAGCGGTCGTGCGGTTCCAGACTGAAGCGCCTAGAACCGCTTGGCCACACTGGCCGGCAGATTCGAATCCTGCCTCGGGCATGGGTGTGTGTGATGTCCTTAGGTTAGTTAGGTTTAAGTAGTTCTACGTCTAGGGGCCAGATGACCTCGGATGTTAAGTCCCATAGCGCTTAGAGCCATTTGAACCATTTTTATTTGCAACGGAAAATTCCCCAGTAAATAGTGTGCAATGAGCACATTCATTGTACTGTTACTGCTACACGATTTCAAAAATTTATATTCCTGTTACAGGTTAACATTAAATGTACTCAGTTGCTATGCCTATTATAAACGATGAGACAAAAAAAAAACAAAAAAAAAAACGTATGGAGATAAAGCTATCAAAAACCTGTAGACGAATCATGCCACACATGAAAACAACACAAACACATTGCCCTTGTTGTTTTGCAGAATAACTAACAGTAACACAAAGGTTGTGGCGCAACCATCAGCCACGCCACCCCATCGACGTCAGCATTCCCACTAAAGTCGACTGAGGGAGAGACAGCCGTAAGTGAATATTTATTTATTTTTTTTTCTTTATTGATTTTCAATTCCCCCCGAAGGGGGTGGGCTGGCAGCAGCTTACTAAGCTGCTCCACAGCCTACAGACTTTTTTAAAAAAAAAGAAAGAAGAAAGAAACAAGAAAAAACAGGTGATAAAATGGTGATTTAAAGTGGAAAATGGCGTAAAAATGCGGAAAGTTAAAACAGAAAGCAAAAGGGGACGGCAATGTTGATAAAATACACAGGAATCAGACAAGTAACATAGTAGACACACAATTAAAAAACATGGCGACAGTCTGGTTTCTGTTCGCAAGTGATAAAAAGCACACCCAGCGACAGTATGATGGCTGTTCGCTACACTTCCCAAAAGACACAACACGGAGCACGCACTGGAAAAACACACTGTAAAACACTGCACGAAAAAGGCGGCACAAAGATGGCACTCCCAATCCAAGGCAGATGGGGGGGGGGACCTGGAGTAGGGGGAAAAACAAGGAGGGAGGAGAGGAAAAAAACGAAAAGGGGGGGGGGGAACCAAGGAGGGAGAGGACTAATAAAGGGGGAGAAGGGCAGACGCGAGATGGAATGAGAGGAGGCAGAGGAGGGAAATGTAAAAGGACTCGAGGGAGAGAAGGGGGCAAAGAGAGGGGAGGTGTGGAAGAAAGAGGATGGAAGGGGGAAGAGGGAGCCCGGGAAAAGGACAGAGGAAAGGAGGGGGAGTGAGGATCAGAGTTGATATGAGGGATAAATGGAGGGAGAGAGGGCATCATCCGGGAGTGGGAGTTGATGGAAGCCACCTTGGGAAAGGAGATGTAGGGTGTAGAGATGGAGGGTAGGGGGGACACAACGGTGAAGACGTGGCAGGGGCGGGGATCAGAGAGGAGAGGAGCAACCAGGGGGTGAGGGGGTTCAAGACGGCGGGAGGTGTAGAGGATGCGGATATGTTCGAGGAATAGGAGCAGATGGGGGAAAGGAATGAGATCATAGAGGATCCGCGTGGGGGATGGGAGGCGAATACAGAAGGCAAGGCGGAGTGCATGACGCTCAAGGATCTGGAGGGACTTATAGAATGTGGGGGGGGGGGGGGGCAGATATCCAGGCAGGACTGGTACAACATAGGATGGGACGGATTAAGAATTTGTAGGTGTGGAGGATGGTAGAGGGGTGCAACCCCCATGTCCGGTCAGAGAGGAGTTTGAGGAGTCGGAGGCGGTTGTGGACTTTGGATTGGATGGAGCGGAGATGAGGGATCCAGGTGAGGTGACGGTCAATGGTGAGGCCAAGGTAGGTGAGGGTGGGGGTAAGGCGGACAGGACGAGCACAGACAGTAAGGGAGAAATCCAGGAGCCGGAAGGAGCGAGTGGTACGACCTACGATGACGGCCTGGGTCTTGGAAGGGTTGAGTTTCAGGAGCCACTGGTTACACCATGCTGCAAAAAGGTCAAGGTGATTCTGGAGAAGGCGTTGGGACCGGTGAAGGGTAGGAGCGAGGGCGAGGAATGCGGTGACATCAGCATATTGAAATAGGTGTACTGGAGGGGGGGGGTTGGGGCATATCTGCCGTGTACAGGAGGTAGAGGAGAGGGGAGAGGACAGAGCCCTGGGGCACACCTGCAGAGGGGTAGAAGGTGTGGGAATTGGCACTATGGATGGTAACATAGGAGGGGCGGTGGGAGAGGAAGGAGGCCATCAGACGGATGTAGTTGATAGGAAGGGCGTAGGTTTGGAGCTTAAACAGGAGACCGGGATGCCGGACACGGTCGTAGGCCTTTTCGAGGTCAAGGGAGGCAAAAATGGCGGAGCGGCGGGAGTTAAGCTGGAGGAAGAGGAGATGAGTGAGGCGGAGGAGTTGGTCATCAGCAGAGAAGGAAGGTCGAAAGCCACATTGGGTGTTTGGGAGGAGGTGGTTTTGGTGGAGGTGGTGATGGATGCGCCGGGAAAGGATGGATTCCAAGAGCTTGCTGAACACCGATGTGAGACAGATAGGACGATAGGAAGAGGCATCAGATGGAGGCTTGTTGGGTTTGGAGAACATCAGGATACGGGAGGTTTTCCACATGTCGAGATAGAAGCCAGTGGCAAGGATGACATTGTAGAGGGTGGCAAGGATTGAAAGGAAGGAGGGAGGGCAGCGTTTGAGGTGGCGGTAGGTAACGGTGAATGTTTATAACATGCGAGATTAGAGGTTGCGACGACTGCCTCTTGTAGCAAAGAAGCTTATAGGAGACAACTAACGCCGTTTGGCGGCGGGGTCGAAGAGAAAGTAGTTTTTTCAGTTCCTCAATAACTGCAACTTCGTATTTCGTGCTAGAGCGAAGTGCCTTTACAGGAGCTGTTTTTAAAAGGATGAGGTCAGCCATCAGTCCACGTGCAAGTAGTTCAGTATGCCACCACAGCGTGGCGCACATGTGCCGAGCAGTACACGCTGCCACCTAGCGCAAGACTACGCAACTTTTTGGAATCGCACGTGAGCACCCAGCATTTACCCATGCTCTAAAACACAATCTACGAAGTAAAGATAATGTGGCTGGATGATACCCACAGCAGGTCCTTTAGCTCTCTAGTGAAAATGCAGTGCGTCTTTTTAGCGAACGTTGCCGTTTGATTTTCATTTTAAAGTTTTAAATGTCAATTTTTGTGTTTTTATGTTTACTTGTCAGTCTTTTTATTTCCTTTTTAAGCTTCAAACGAAGAAAACTACTCTGTACGTTTGTGATCATCTCTACATTGTATTTTACATTTTTACATCCATAAATATGTTTTGTCATTTCTTCAATAATTTTTGTAAATGCTCTAGGCTGAAGAGCCGGATTTTATAGCGCTGTCAGCCCACCCCTTGCCTATACGGGGCGAGTGGGATGAAATAATAATAAAGCAAAAAAGAGGGCTGATGTCTTTAGGATAGGATCTGTTTCTCCTCTCTCTTCCATCATAAGTTACTCGCTTGAATTAAAATGTCCAGCTTACACAAATACTTGTGTTGTTGTAAAGGTTTCCCGCGTCGAGGTCTACAGTAAAATATCGGATCTCATATGTCACATCTTAAGTAAACAGGACAAGGTGGAATATGTAGAAGATCTTGCGCGTACAGGTCTTTCCAGAAGTTTCTAGAGTTCTGTTTATTTCTAAACCGTTCCAGAATTTTCAGATAAAAAATTCCGAGCTGAGAGGCAGTGGAGCGAACATAAAAATATCAAGTAACGTTTCACCTCCACCTACGAAAGATATCTGCTGAGATAAAACTGCCAAATGCTGATGGGGACGCAACGTAAGTAAATAGCTTTATACATCGAGCACGGCTCACAGTCCTCATGGGCGTCGACCGAAATTTATAGCCTGTGAGAAGAAATAGACAGGTGTGTGAGATACGGAAGTCTGAATCGGTCTGCGGAGCATGCTCGCATATCGTAAGGCGTCAGCTCGAGATAAGAGGGAAATCCGGGTCAGACACAAATTTTGGTATGTTGTTTTTGGTAGTACAACTACCGTGAAGTTGAATTTCAGGAATAAATTTCAGAAATTTATCCGACAGTGCGCGGGGAGGGGTAGGGACGACTCCAAATTGTAAACCTGCTATTTTGACAACCAAACATGGACTATGCAATAATTTCTAAAACCGTAGTATTGTTAAAATGTTCAATGTGTGTGAACTCCTAAGGGATCAAACTGCTGAGGTCATAGCTCCCTAGACTTACACACTACTAAAACTAACTTATGCTAAGAACGACACAAACACCCATGCCCAAGGGAGGACTCGAACGACGGGAGGTTGTCTCACTGCATTCATCCACGTAATGCAGCAATTGGCTAGACGAGAGTTTAAGCGGAACCATGGAATTACTTCTATACAAGAGAGACATGAAAACAAACAAACTGATCAGATAACGGACTGAATGGCTAAATGAATGACAGTTACGCGAATGAAGTGGAGATAGGTGGGACTCTCCATCGAGAATAACGTAAACATCTCGTATCGCTTGCCTCGGCGCCGCCGATTTCAGTGGAGAGTTGCGTCAAGTTCCGGGCGGCACGCTATTCAAAAGCAATGGAACACAAAGTGTACAATGGGAGCCGTAACCTGTAAGTTTCTCCAAAAATAAAGTTGTGTAAATAATTCTGGTTACGTTAGCGGTTTAGGACGTGTGGATTTCATTAGTCCCTAAATTTTACTTAACATTGTATTTTTAGTTTTCACGTTCTCGATTGAAGACGATAGTTGTTACGGAGTGGTTATCTTAGAAGAACGATCAAGGAAAGACAAACCTACGTTTCTAGCATTTGTAGACTTAGAGAAAGCTTTTGACAATGTTGACTGGCATACTCTCTTTCAAATTCTAAAGGTGGCAGGGGTAAAATACAGGGAGCGAAAGGCTATTTACAATTTGTACAGAAAGCAGATGGCAGTTACAAGAGCCGAGGGTCATGAAAGGGAAGCAGTGGTTGGGAAGGGAGTGAGACAGGGTTGTATATTGAGCAAGCAGTAAAGGAAACAAAAGAAAAATTCGGAGTAGGTATTAAAATCCATGGAGAAGAAATAAAAACTTTGAGGTTCGCCGATGACATTGTAATTCTATCAGAGACAGCAAAGGACTTGGAAGAGCAGTTGAACGGAATGGGCAGTGTCTTGAAAGGAGGATATAAGATGAACATCAACAAAAACAAAACGAGGATAATGGAATGTAGCCGAATTAAGTCGGGTGATGCTGAGGGAATTAGATTAGGAATTGAGACACTTAAAGTAGTAAAGGAGTTTTGCTATTTGAGGAGCAAAATAACTGATGATGGTCGAAATAGAGAGGATATAAAATGTAGACTGGAAATGGCGAGGAAAGCGTTTCTGAAGAAGAGAAATTTGTTGACATCGAGTATAGATTTAAGTGTCAAGAAGTCGTTTCTGATAGTATTTGTATGGAGTGTAGCTATACATGGAAGTGAAACATGGACGATAAATAGTTTGGACAGGAAGAGAATAGAAACTTTCGAAATGTGGTGCTACAGAAGAATGCTGAAGATTAGATGGGTAGATCACATAAGTAATGAAGAATAGAATTTGGGAGAAGAGGAGTTTGTGGCACAACTTGACAAGAAGAAGGTACTGGTTGGTAGGACATGTTTTGAAGCATCAAGGGGCCACAAATTTAGCATTGGAGGGCAGCGTGGAGGGTAAAAAACGTAGAGGGAGACCAAGAGATGAATACACTAAGCAGATTCAGAAGGATGTAGGTTGCTGTAAGTACTGGGAGATGAAGAAGCTTGCACAGGATAGAGTAGTATGGAGAGCTGCATCAAACCAGTCTCAGGACTGAAGACCACAACAACAACAACAACATGTACATATTGTTAAACTTGCACTACCTCACATTCAACAAAGCGAACTGGAAAAACCCGGCAGTGGCGGACACTAACTCGGTCATGCGACCTGGTAGAGCTACGGTCCAGCTGAAACTCGGAAAGTAGTGCGCATTGTTAACTCACAGTGCAAGCACTGGGCGGGCAGCCGCGCCAGCTTGCTGTTAATTTCATTAAATTTACTGACGATGAGAAGGAAAAAAGACTGCCATTGCTGCCGGAAGAGGTGACGAATCGTGCAAGCAAAATGTTCTGCGTGATTAAGGCGATGGTGTGCAAATTATGGCTAGAGCGGCACGGTGTTGGGTCGAGTTTCTGCCACAATGGAGAAGAAAACGTACACACAACGTACATCCATTTACGAATGGAGAAATCTGTTACAAGGCAGCATCATAACCCAGCAAAGATAGCATTTGGGATTATAAAATAGGGAGGAATTTTGATTTCCCGGTATGTTGCATGTTTTACACCTCTCGTGAAAAACCCAACTTCCAGTCCTTCTCCCCCTTGTGGCTGGATATGTCAGTGATTTCGCCTTAATCACTTTTTTACTGCAGTTTTGTACAAAATGCCTAATAATCATTGTTGCAGAGGATTTATTTTCCTTCAAATTTTACACAAAATATTTGTAATTACCCTTTATACACGCTGAGAATGTGAAAGTGGACTCGAAACTGAAAATAGCATCCTCAGTCAAATATGTTCTTACACAGATCTACAGAAAATTTTCTTGAACGAACTCCACAATTTTCTGAGTGGACTTCGGGTTCACCCTGTGTACATAGAATGTGTGCTTTTAGCCGCTAGTTAATATAACTACCATATACATTTATCTTTTCATCTTAGAGTTCATTCTTAAAGTCCATTTCTACAAGAGATTAGTGTACGTACATGGAGACTGAAGCGTTTCCCTTTCAGCTCATGCTTCTGTCAGGCTATATAGTTTTTGAAAATACAGATTCATCAGTAGCATTTACAAAATGAAGTATTAAAACAAGGAAAAATAGTTATTTCTTGATTGAATTAGTTACTTGTTAAGGTCATATCGGATGTAATTTGTAATGCATTCTATACTGTAATTTTCATTTGATATTCGTTATGATCTGAAGAGGAAAGCTAATTGCTTTTGTAGCAGCTACAAAATTAGGCTGCAATTACTGTGTCACACATGTTCTATACTTTAATTTCAGTTCCTTTTTATGTTCATTGTTTATCAGAAGCCCATTTATCATCTTGACCGAAATCCACGTAACTAAGTGCATTACGGCAGTAATGTGTTTTAATGGTGTCAATAATATTTTAAAGCTAGAAACATTGGGAAAAAAGAGAGAAGATAAGTATCTTGTCTTATTTCTGATGAATAATAAACATAATTTTTACATCACTAGCGATTTAGATAAACATACTGCAGACACAGAAATAATTTGTTTGTATCTATGTAGACTTTACTACCCTGTCTTGGGTTCGGAGTTAATTCCGTGTTATGCTTTAGGTATACTTCAAGAACTATGAAATCTTTATAAATTAAAAAGGAATTTGGACTCATGTCTCATTACATGCTCTACAAACTATCCGATTTATCTAGTTTCAAATAAAGAAATATCTTGTTATGTTCATTGGTAGCACACCTATAATCTTCCAGAACTTGGAGAACTTAACGTTATTTGACAGTTATCACTGGATTCCTGTATTAAGTTGCGATAAGTATTGTGAGGCGGCGGCTTGTTACAGGAATCCACGACACATATTTTTCCTCTCATTTCCGTGTCATATTTGCATCCCAAACTCTCAATATTCATTCGCATTCTGATATAATTTGATTTACGGAATTTCCGTGTGGTTAAGCGCTTACTATATGAGTGGTTAGGTCGCAGCTCACGTTTTCTTATTGTATTGTCTTCTGTCAAACTCTTCACGCAGTATCATGTCTCCCATTTCATCTTCATCTACATCCTCTTCCATTTCATTGCCCACTGACAGCCTTGGGAGAGCCAGTCCTGACAAAACTCTACCATCTGGTGAGCAAGACGTATGAGACAGGCGAAATACCCTCAGACTTCAAGAAGAATATAATAATTCCAATCCCAAAAAAAGCAGGTGATGACAGATGTGAAAATTACCGAACTATCAGCTTAATAAGTCACGACTGCAAAATACTAACGCGAATTCTTTACAGACGAATGGAAAAATTGGTAGAAGCCGACCTGGTGGAAGATCAGTTTGGATTCCGTAGAAATATTGGAACACGTGAGGCAGTACTGACCCTACGACTTATCTTAGAAGATAGATTAAGGAAAGGCAAACATACGTTTATAGCATTTGTAGATTTAGAGAAAGCTTTTGACAATGTTGACTGGAGTATTATCTTTCAAATTCTGAAGGTGGCGGGGGTAAAATACAGGGAGCGAAAGGCTATTTACAATTTGTATAGTATGGCAGTTATAAGAATCGAGGGACATGAAAGGAAAGCAGTGGTTGGGAAGGGAGTGAGGCAGGGTTGTAGCCTCTCCTCGACGTTATTCAATTTGTATATTGAGCAAGCAGTAAAGGAAACAAAAGAAACATTCGGAGTAGGTATTAAAATCCATGGAGAAGAAATAAAAACCTTGAGGTTCGCCGATGACATTGTAATTCTGTCAGAGACAGCAAAGGACTTGGAAGAGCAGTTGAACGGAATGGACAGTGTCTTGAAAGGAGGATATAAGATGAACATCAACAAAAGCAAAACGAGGGTAATGGAATGTAGTCGAATTAAGTCGGGTGATGCTGAGGGAAATAGATTACGAAATGAGACACTTAAAGTAGTAAAGGAGTTTTGCTATTTGGGGAGCAAAATAACTGATGATGATCGAGGTAGAGAGGATATAAAATGTAGACTGGCAATGGCAAGGAAAGCGTTTCGGAAGAAGAGGAGTTTCTTAACATCATGTATAGATTTAAGTGTAAGGAAGTCGTTTCTGAAAGTATTTGTATGGAGTGTAGCTATGTATGGAAGTGAAACACCTACGATAAATAGTTTGGACAAGAAGAGAATAGAAGCTTTCGAAATGTGGTGGTACAGAAGAATCCTCAAGATTAGATAGGTAGATCACATAACTAATGAGGAGGTTTCACAAGCTGCGACATCGTCGCGAAAAAAAACAGCGACCCGCATATGTAATAAGTTTCCTTTCATTTGCGTCTATGGTCACAATCTTTTTTTTTTAACAGATTACCGGTTTCGGTCTTTCATGACCATCATCAGATCTGCAGCAAAAATGGGAAAAATATAAAAACACTCGCAGACTGTATACAGCTTAAGAACAATACATAGACCATAATGAAAAGTATTAGTGACAAAATTTACATTTGTGCGCTTTAAATATGAAGACGCATACCTGTTTCATAAAAACAAAGTCCTAATATACTGCAGCCATAGTGGCATCGTCAGATGCAGATCTGATGATGGTCATTAAAGACCGAAACCGGTAATCTGTTAAACAAAAAGATTGTGACCATAGACGCAAATTAAAGGAAAATTATTAATGAGGAGGTGTTGAATAGAAATGGGGAGAAGAGGAATTTGTGGCACATCTTGACTAGAAGAAGGGACTGGTTGGTAGGACATGTTCTGAGGCATCAAGGGATCACCAATTTAGTATTGGAGGGCAGTGTGGAAGGTAAAAATCGGAGAGGGAGACCAAGAGATGAATACACTAAGGAGATCCAGAAGGATGTAGGCTGCAGTAGGTACTGGGAGATGAAGAAGCTTGCACAGGATAGAGTAGCATGGAGAGCAGCATCAAACCAGTCTCAGGACTGAAGACCACAACAACAACAACAACAACAACATTGTCTTCTGCTCACAAGTAAATTTACTTCTCTGTCTTAGGAATTTCCTTTCATCGTGTCAGGCTCTGGGACAGCGGTTGTTCCATTTGTTTGGAGGAGAGCGTAAGTAAATAGAGTTCTCGCGGCTGAAAGGAAACAGTGATCACTTGAGCAGTAGGCCGTCCCCTAACACTTTTTTTTCACTTGCTGCTTCTTTCTTTATGATCTATGTTCTGATTGCTTATGGTGGGTCGTTATTTGTCTTATAACCTTTTAGGCGCTGCGATGGGACGTGTGGTCTGAGATGATGTGTAAGATCATGCCAGCTCCTACCTACCATCGCACCGTTGCCTATGTCCGCCACGTAGAGGCAGACTTTTGTATTTCTTTTCTTTTGGTTTCTTTATCTTTTCTGTTTTTTTCTTTGTTTTTCTTTTGTTTTAATTTTTCTTGTTGGTCATCTTTTGTTGTTTGTGTCTACAGCAAAGAGAAACATTTATAAAATTAACAGACTTTCTAACTTAAACTCTAACCGTATTTTTGAGAAGAATAAAAACAGAAGATCGGAAAGATGATAGTGGAAGAATGTCCCTTCACCAAGTGTGTATGACGGTGAGTGTCTTGTAATTGTCCCTGAAGCCACTGACGGTCAATCACAGACAGCTCTTCATCTAAATCTAACATTTACTCTAGATTTCCTATTAACTAAACTTTAACCTCAACAGTTGGCTTTACAAGATATTGTCAGTAGGTTGTTTTTCTACTTGGATAAAGAGCTGTAGAGATAAATGCTAGTTTTTAGCTGTTGTGTTGTATAGTTACGAATTTCTTCATTTTCATTTACGGTCGTGTCGGAACCAGTATCATCACCTGATTCCATGTCGGAATCAGTGCTGTTTTCCACCCTGTGGATTCCTCCCTGTCTTTGGATATGCACTTGTTGTCTGGCTCGGACATACTCTCTAAAGTTCCTTTGGGTATATCGTTAGTGAGCGTGTTTAGCGTGGTCCACTGGTCGTCATCTCTGAGCATTGCGTGTATGGTGTCTTGAATACTGTTGAGGTTTAAGTGTAAGTGTGTCTGGCTTTGGCGTATTGTCCGCACAAAAATACGATGTGTTCTGAGGAGC
This sequence comes from Schistocerca piceifrons, assembly GCF_021461385.2. Classification (NCBI taxonomy): domain Eukaryota; kingdom Metazoa; phylum Arthropoda; class Insecta; order Orthoptera; family Acrididae; genus Schistocerca; species Schistocerca piceifrons. Next base: position 90,408,328 of record NC_060141.1, read on the forward strand.
CTTCTTCCCCATATTTGCATGTTGGTGGCTACCTCAGGCGGTTTAAGAGCGTGGGAAGCGTACCACACTGCGACTGGGATCGATATGTTTGAGTTTTAGCCTGTCCCTTGCATCGGGAAAGAATTGGTGTAGTATGTGGTCCTTATCACTTGTGTTCCACTCACCTTGTCACGTATCTATCTTCCAGTTTTTAAATTAACATTTCGTGCCAATTGGTACTCCAGTGCTCTTTCGAACTTGGTCGTGCCTTCCCTCTTTAAGCCAGTACGTATCTTATCGTAATGTCTGTTGGGTGGGTTCCTCATATGGCGAGGGTCAGGTTTGTTGATAGGTTCAACATGTGAGCTCATGTGCTGGCGGCGAAGCTTATTACCGACTCGAAGAGAGCACAATGGTATGTCCTTGTAAGTGACAAGGGCAGTTGAAATAGTTCTGAACTTAGTTTTGCCAATTTGTGTAATATTTTTTCTGCTTTGTGACCAAGTGCATGTGTTCATGGAAATTTTGCTTTTCGTCTGTATGTACCCGAGATAGTGTGCAGTGTCTGTTCGTTTACTGTTGGTGTCCGCTGTTTAAACACTAGGGTTTCTCTGGAGAGACCCTTTCAGTGATTCTGTTGTTGTCACACCATTGTTTTATTGTTCTGAGTGTTCCATTTGCTCTTTGTTCTAGGTGGGACCAATTGTTAGCAGACACTACGGCCGAAAAGGTCGTCTGCGTATGCGACAATTCCATCTGTCGTTCCCTCCAGTAGCTCCAGGAGGGGTTCAGTAGTGACGTCCAAGAAGATAGGGCCACAGACCTACCCTTGAGGGTAGGTTTCTAGTTCGTTTCATTACTTTTTGGCCGTTCATCTGCCATTTGACCAATCTGTTGTTACAGTAGTCTAGTAGATTGTTGTATAATGTTTCGAGTATCTCCAGTTGTCTGAGTCTCTTGAACATTGCGGGCCACCAGAGATTATCAAATGCATCCGAAATGTCGATCACAATTGCCATTGCATGCGTAGCCCTGGTGTTAATGGAAATTTGTAACGCTTTGTTGATGGCATCATCGATCGAATTTCCCTCTCTGAAGCCGCTCTGTATGCATGCAAAAGCACGTAAGGCACGTCGTCGCGCAAGACAGACAATATACAAAACAATTGAAGACGTTGAAATAACAACATCTGCTGCCGACAAGAAAAAGAATACTATCAAATCTGTCGCTGCACACTCTCTACTGGATGGACCCGCAGTTTTTTGTGGTTGCAGACTGAACTTCAGCATCGACATCAATGATTCCTTCACCCATGGTAACGGATGGTTAACAGTCGCTATTGTACGAGGTGGTACAGGCGTGCCCAGTGTATCAGGATTGGAAAGCTTCGTCGATCGTGACGTCATAGCCTATCGAACATATCATGTGACTGAAAATGCAAATAAAGACTTCGGCAAATCAACATATATGTCACCCTCACCCTTTTCCCTGTATACACGTAGTAGATGTAAGATATCTGTTAATGAAACTGTATTTATATGGATTAAAGGTAAAGGTACTTGTGAATATGTTAAATTTATTGGAGATTGTACAATGTATTTTCACAAATAAAGTGATCTGTAGCGTAGCTTAAAAACGGACAAGGGTACATCTAGAATCTGTCGACATAGAGTATGCAACAGCATGTTACGTCAGCTCTGTGAGCGCTTGACCTTTGACCCCGCCGATAAGGCAGTCGGTCGGTTGGGGCAGAGCAGCGAGGAAGTCTCTGCGGCGCGGAATCAGGCTGGGACCGCTGGCGGCGTGCACGCGCGGTCGGATTGTGAGGTGCTAGCTGCGAGAGCTACAAAGTTCGTTGCCTACCGAACCTGGACACTGAAGATGAGTGATCAGTTAACTTGTTACAAAACCGCAACTGCTGCGGCATCTCTTCGTTCATTATCGCTTGTTGCTTCCTGCTAGCAGCAACGTGTGGTGTGTTGGAGTCTGCAAAATTTTGCTGCTGTCTTCCTGTGTGGTCTTTAACTATTAAATTGGTTGTTACTTATCAGTGAAGTGCACCAGCGGTATTTTCTGCCTTGTGGCCGTTAACGTCCCAGTTACCTGCCCTGGACGTTAGCGTAGTTTTCCGGCAGTGTGTTTTTCCTCGCTGTGTTGATGCTGTCCAGTACGGCGCGTAGTTCGATAGCCTTATAGTTGTTTGTCCATATTTTTTTCTTAAGAGTGGTTATTGTGCCTTGGCTGTTTTTAGACGCCAATTTTGAAGACGTAGTGCGGATGGTAACTTCGTCCTCGGCTGATATTTTCCATTGTCGTACTGTTGGTTGGGCGGAAGGGAATTGATTAGGTTGTTGGTCGCTCCGTCAGTCGTCCCTGGGTCGGGTTGCCATCCGATTACTTAACCTGACTCTTGGCCGCCTGTCTCGCCTTTGTTAGAGCTACCTCCTCAGGCCGACCCTTGGAACACTTCTGAGCACTGAAGTTCTGTTGGTTTTAGGTTGTGATTTTCATTTTAGTCTGATGTACTGTGCGAGGCTTTCAGCCATCTATTAATTTAGTTTGTTTTAATTTTAAGATAAGGCCTTCAGCTGACTTAAATTAAAGTTTGAAGATTGACTTGTTTAATAACTAAAATTTTGAAAGTTTGTTCTATCTGAAATTCTTGTTATCCAGGCCCTAAGTCCTGAGTTGGTCAATGTCCAATGTGTGGCCTTCAGCCGAGTATTTACGTGAAATTTTTTTTTAAGTAAGGCCTTCAGCTACATGTATTCTTTAAAGCAATTTTTATAACTTATGTTAGGGCCTTCAGCCGTTCTTGTTTTTGGTGTGGTTTTGGGCCTTCAGCCCAGGAGGTGTCGCAAGTTTTCTTAACTAGGCCTTCAGCCGTATTGTTTTAATTTGATCCTTTTAAGGCAATGTGTAATTAAGTGGTTCTTAGGAAAATAAAATTTGTGTGTTTTGTGCAACTAACAGTAGCTGATTACGGCCCCCTCCACAACCATAACCTGATCCGCTCTGTCCTGCGAAACCAGATTTCAGAGGGTTTTCTCTGATTCTGAAGCGAGCCAGGAATATTTTGGGCTTAGTCTTTGGTCTGGTTTTTGGTGGTGTTGCAGCTCAGTCTTGGTCTGACTTCACAGGTTTTTAGTGTTCGTTTGATTCGGATCTTCAAGTTTCACATCATACTCACCGGTCACGGAATATTTCCGGTGTTTCGTTCGCAGTGACGGAGGCGCCGAGCTCCATGTTGTTCAGACACAGCTCCAGTCCAAGCGCCAGCCGGCCACAGCACAGTCATAGTAAGACCACCAAAGCAATGCGCACCTGAGAATTCAGTAGACTCGAACAGTTTCAACCTGTGTTTCAAATGAACTTGTCGCCTCGTGCACTCTCTCACATCCTCCCGATGTTTCTTTTTCTGAAATGATGTGTATCTTAAGTGGCCAGCACATGGCGTTTACATTAACTCACCAGAAATTTATTTTCCCTGTGATGACTTTTCTGTTTTTCCTTTCCATTTGATAATTCTGTGATGTGCTCGCTCATTCACAACCTCTTCCTTTTTTTATTACTGTATTAAACTTACGTTGAGAGTCTGATGACCGCCAATACGTGACGCTTACAATACCGGGCACAGCTGTTTATTTTTCAAGCACCACCTTCTGGCGACTCTATTAAATAATTCATTATCTTCTGTTTGAAATCATTGCAATTTGCTAATCTCCAATTAGATTCGTGTTCACTTGCACTTCTCAAAGCTCCCATTTTATATCTTAATCTACGACTTCAATATTTTTTATTCTGGAGTCAATAGTTTGCACTTTCTTTTACATACTGTGTAACCAGATACTTCTACCCAGGAGAGGGGGGGGGGGCATTGTGGCAAAAAGACTTGTTACTTGACTGGAGTCCCCTGACGTCACGGTGAGGCTGCGTAGTGCAGAGCAGCAATGTGATTATACGGCAAATGCGCCGCACCACAGGCGATTTTGGCGTGTTACTTGTTCATTCGGTTTGGTTCAATACATAGTTGGAAAAATCAAATCAAGTGGAATGACAGATGTATCACACATTAGGGCCAAATAAATGATAATTAAGATGAAAAATAACTCTCTCGTTTGATAAAGATGCAGATTTTAATGTAGCCTGTTCCAGATTTCTGTTGCTGTCTAATACACGAAGATGCAATCCGTAGCCCCTTTCTCCTTATGACACATTTCTTCATAGCTTCCAACTTTGCTTCTTGATTCGGATACCTAATCCTTATAAATGTTCTTGTTCTTACGCAAAAAGCACTAACAGTGTCAAGAGCCTCAGGAAAGTTTTGTTTCAAAATAGAGCACAGAGACTTTACTGTTTTTTTGTTTGCGCAATCCATTTCCATGAAAAGCAGTGAATTCTCCTTCAAATACGCCACTTTTTGCTGCTGGAAAGTCTAACGATTTATCAATATTTTGCCACTTCAATGGAACATAGTCTGCAATGTATTTCACCGCATCTAGAAGAACATCCGAGGTTACTGAATCATCACACGCTGTTACCACATCTGTTAATAATTTTTCTTCGTCATTCGCAGCTTCTGGGATTTATCGTACTGACGATTCATCAACAACACACAGCTCACAGGCAATGAAACCTAGGGGCGCAGAATCTGAGTCGACGTTACACTGCGTTTAATTCTTCAGAGACCGGCGCGTTTTCAGAGAAAGAACTATCAGTTGCATTACCCGTTAGTAAAGGAGACGCACGCTGTTCCATACTTCAAATGGCACAGGGTTATTATAAAATATGCCTAACCTCATACTCCAGAAAAAAGATTCAAGCAATCTTGATTTGGCCTGGAAGTTAACATGTAGCTGACTTTCGTACTTTTTAGGCTTTTGACAAGACCAAAGAGAGATTTTATTGACTTAATGAAACTTTTTTGGAAAGTCATCAGTCTGGCTCTATCACCAGCTCACAATGCCGAACAAATGTCTAGGAATCTCTTTAATGTCTTCTCGCGAATTTGTGACATTCATTCTAAATCCACATGAACATTCATCGTTTGGAACTCTGGAGTTCAAGACATCAAGGATGTCGTTAACGAGTTGAATAACATTACTTTCAGCGTCTTTGTGAAGAACATACTTGAAAGCCTAAGCTGTTCGTCGTGAGAACAGGCGCGTCCGCGTCCAGTTACATTGAAGTACGGTTCAGTAATGCGGTGTGCTAATGTTAAGTCACTTTTTTATGTTTAAAAATTTTTTGTGTAGCAGTCTTAGTTATTTTGGAGCCATATAGTAGCGTAATGAAATGGTTCGCGGACAACTTTAACAAATGTGGTACATCGTAGAAAACCCATTCATTCCTGGTATAGGCTGCTGGATATACGAAATATTTCTTTCAAACTTGTATATTCTTTTCACACGTATTACATGTCACAGCTACAACATTTATTCCCGATTCAACTGCTTTAATGATACTCTGAAGCAAAATACGCCATAATTGTGTCAAAGTAATAATAAATTGGTTGCTTTCATTGCTTACACAACCTACGGATCATGCAAACTTGAACATCGGAATGTAGACAAACTAATATGTCCTCCGACAAATCGTAATATATGCGAACATCAGCATTCATTTCGCCAAATGTTAAAACTGCTCTTCTCTCTTGAATAGTAAAACTGTTTGTTTCAGCCTCAAATGAATACAGGATATTTTCGAAAGTACTCGGTCTGCATTTAAATGCCTTCGTCCATTACCGAAATTTTGCGCTGCACAGCAAGGATATTTTTAGCTTTCATCAATATGCATAAGCTATGCTTTTGGTGACAGAGCTTTTGAAATCAAGGCACGGACAGTGTCCTTTGAATTACACTTTACCTTTTTACTTTCGTTCAACAAACATTGTATTTGCCGCGGTTTAAAACATTTTGACAACACGTTGCTCACTATAGTTTGGTTTTTTCTGTCAGGTCAGATGACCTTCCCGTCCGCTTTATCGAAAGACCGTGACGAAGAAGATCTGTTTTACTTCATAAGGCTACATCATATCTCTTTAGCGCTGCTTTCTACTATGCATTTAGCTTTATTAAAAGTTCATGGCTTGTTGATTTGGTGGAGGGGACCGAACACTGAAGTCATCGGTCCTGTCGGATTAGGGAAGGAAGTCGGCCGTACCCTTTTCAGAGAAACCATCCCGGCGTTTGCCTGAAGCGATTTAGGGAAAGCACGGAAAACCTAAATCAGGATGGCCGGACGTGGGTTTGAACAGTCGCTCTCCCGAAATGCGAGTCCAGTGTGCTAACCACTGCGCCACCTCGCTCGATGTTAGAGGTTCAAACTCGGCCCTCAGTTCCTTAATTTCTAAATCCTTACACACTGTTTAACTGGGCTCGTTAGCTGTGGTCTGGTCGATATTTTTTTTTTTTTTCGTTGACAGTTTCTAAAGACGTCAAAGCTCGTTTTCACGAACTAACCACATTAATTTATCATTATTAATCAGTAAGTAATAGGCGAAAGCGATAAAATACACAGATCTTGCCAATTTTTTTAAAAAAGGAGGGGGAGGATGGATGCTCCCAGGGGCAAAGTGGGCAGAGGTCATTTTACGAAGCCTGACCACGAGGTCTCCTTAGCCAAACGGGAACGTATGGAAGGGGCAAATGGCCACAGGAGAATATTTAATTATTTGCTGACAAAAAATAAATCCGCCTTTTATATAGCTTGTCTCTGAAAAAAGGAAACAAACATAAAGTTACATTTCTGGGGCATGTATGTGCGGCGTCGATACTCCATGGACGTCACCACCCCATCTTCATGGCATATCTTTTCGTAAAGTCGTGTAGGTGCCGTTATCTCTTCAATTGCCTACGTGTGAATGTATCAAATTTATCACCCGTCATGACTAATCCAGCTAAGGTGGAAGATGCCACGAAGAAACTCGAAAAGTATTGGCTACACTTGGATTCTTCACAACAGCACAATGACGATTGTTTAAATATTTCCAAAAATCCAGCCGGCCAGGGTGGCCGAGCGGTTCTAGGCGCTACAGTCTGGAACCGCGCGACCGCTACGGTCGAGGTTCGAATCCTGCCTCGGGCATGGATGTGTGTGATGTCCTTAGGTTAGTTAGGTTTAAGTAGGGGACTGATGACCTTAGAAGTTAAGTCCCATAGTGCTCAGAGCCATTTGAACCATTTTTGATCCAAAAATCCGTGAGTCCTGTGGCATCACCTCCAAAAAAATAATGAGTTGTGTGACATCTGATCCATCTGACGTCATTGTGTTTCGTCCTCGGGTAATAATCAATGTTCAGGTAGAGGTGAGTACGTGAATCGAAATAAGCGAGCGACACCCGTAAAAAGAGAACCAAAATTTGACGCACAAAATACCATATATCTTCCGCCGTCCCACAATGTAGCCCGTGTTCGTATAATATCCTGTCCGTAACTCGTGGTGTAGTGGTTAGCGTTGCTGCCTCTGGATCACACGGTCTCGGGTTCGATTCCCGGCCAGGTCGGGGATTTTCTCCGCCCAGTGAGTGGCTGTTTGTGTTGTCCTCATCATTTCATCATAATCCGGGAAAATGACGAGACTGGACAGTGAAAAGATTGGGACTTTGTTCGGGCGCTGATAACCACGCTATTGAGCGCCCCACTAACCAAAATCATAATTATCACCATCATCATCATCATCATCATCATCATCGTCGTCTGTATCTTGAACATTGCAGTTCACACGTAAAGGTGAATAGGCGAGGTGGATCATATGAAGTCTCTCTCGATTAATCTGTTTCCTATTCACCGTCAGGTACCAGATCGAGCGTACGTCTGAACGTAGGGTTACTCGTTGACAATGCGCTTTGCTACCTTCCACTGCATGATAGGCTATATCAGTTCGACGACATTAGGCGACTGGCGGCGAAGTAAGGTGCGATAGATGTCATTGACCGTTGGTAAGTGATAGACAGGGAGAACGCCACGTAGGTAGCTATACTCCAGATAAAACCTCCCAAAGTAGGAAAATGGCATCGGTATCTCAGTGAGCGCCACCGGAAGGTGAAGGGAAGATGGTGCTGGTGCCAGCATCAGTAAGCCCGTGAGGCTGGTCGGGCACCGCTGCCGAAGTTTGAGGTGGATACCAACGTATAGAGACACTGGTCGATCACGAAAGCTGACAAGACCGAGTCCATCACGGTCTTTAGGAAGAGTGAGGGAGTCGTACCGAACCTTAAACATCATTCCAGCGCTGACAAACGACCCGAATGCGGACATAAAGCTCCGAGCTATGTATTTAGGCATCGGTAGCATTTGCGCTACATGCGGAATTCGTGATGTCTGATAGACATTAATAAATTTCGTTCGTTGATGAAGGTCCAAAGCACGAAGACCATGGTCCGTAAGTCCAGAACGGATATGTTGCAAGGGGCTCCGGTAATTAAGGGTCGTCGTGCGTGAGTTGTCTTCCGTGAAGTCGATACCAAGACAACGGATTTTATCTCACACTCTGAGTGGGGCAACTCTTGCAGATGTCATCCCGGTGCCAGCATTCAAGACCACCGATTTATGAACATTTAAACGGCTTCCTGAAGCTTCACCAATAAGTGGCTAACCAATCAATGACTGTGCGGACATAATGTTCGTCACGAAAAGTTAACATCAGATCACCTGCATGCGCAGTGCACTTGAAAATAATGCCACTAAGAGACAATCCCGTCAGGCGGTGTCGCAGACCGCACAACAAAAGTTCTAATGCTAGAGCGTACAGTGTCGTCGATAAGGGACATCCCTTTCTAACAGAGCGGCGAATCAGCAAGGCGTTCGACAGTCTACTATTGACAAGCATTTCAGATATTGCGTTACGTAGGAGACGGAGCACCACCTCGACGAAAGCGGCCGGGTAATGCGTGTTCTGAATGGCAGCGGTGAAGTACATATGACTGACACGATCAAATGCTTGACCGAAGTCTATCGCAGACAGCGCTCCTGGTACACGCCACACCTGAGCGAGGGCAATCAGGTACCTATTGTAGCACGGGGCGGCGTGGATGTAATGCGTCCCATCCATCGATGCCTAATCCATTATCAACTGACCTCTTCAGCCAGTCTCACTTAACCTCCTGTCGTTAAGACATTTGCGCAGCACGTGCAATGTTGTTTTAAATGGCTCTGAGCACTATGGGACTTAACTTCTGAGGTAATCAGTCCCCTAGAACTTACAACTACTTAAACCTAACTAACCTAAGGACATCACACAGCCCGAGGCAGGATTCGAACCTGCGACAGTAGCGATCGCGCGGTTTCAGACTGTAGCGCCTAGAACCGCTCGGCCAACCCGGCCGGCACGTGAAATGTGCTAGTATAAGAACTCAGTCGGAAATTGTACTATATTCTTACATTGAAATAGTTACTACATCTCGACAACATGAAAAAAGGTCGACTATTTACACGACAAATGAAGCTATATTATTCAGGAGCAAAAGCTAATAAACCTGAACAACGTAATTTATTTATTTCCTACACAATGTAATGAGTCAGTCATTGTTGTAGAGTAATCAGGTACTGCATGAAAAAAGCATTAAATTTATGTGAATTAATTTATTTTACGGTAGGTTTAGAATTATAACTAGTCTGAGTGTCATTTACATACTGACTTCTTATCTTCCCGCTTGCATCTCTGCCTTCTGTAATTTTTTCTTCATTCTACTTTGGAATGTTCATTGCCGTGGGTAGTAGCTTCTTTCTTGAAGATAACTTTAAAAGTTAGTTTCTCAAATCTCGTTCGTAATCTTCAGACCGAAAATGAACTGAACATATTCGTGCAGTTTTCATATTCATGCTGTTCCCACGTTTTCACCGAACTATCGTTTCATGGTGGAAGTGCTCGTCTTTGGGAAAACCATAATAAATAATGTTTGTCGTACTTCGAGCGATTTCAATGCATTGTACCATAGCACAATTGCAGTGACCATTTCGTGACTGACACGAAAGGAGGTATTTCCTTTGGATGCACCACGACTTCCGTGTTCTGTCGAATGCACAGCCACTAGAGTCCTCAAGGTGATGTAAAGGCGCACAAGGGAATTTTTTGTTCCTCAGTAGCTGGAATGGTCTATCTTCTTTTTCTACATGCCTTGCTTCTACCATAAAGATTGGGCGAGGCCTCTCTGAAAACCTGAGGGACATTGTTATATGTTTGCGTCATGCGCAACAGTTGAAGTTTATGAAGTAGCCTAATTGCTTCAGGGGCTAGACTGTCATTTTTGGCTGATATTGGGTGCTAGTCTACAATTAAATTTACATCTGCTTACCTAAGGAGTGGGCAACGGCCTTGCCGCAGTGGATACACCGGTTCCCGTGAGATCACCGAAGTTGAGCGCTGTCGGGCGTGGTCGGCACTTGGATGGGTGACCATCCAGGCCGCCGTGCGCTGTTGCCATTTTTCGGGGTGCACTCAGCCTCGTGATGCCAATTGAGGAGCTACTCGACCGGATAGTAGCGGCTTCGGTCAAGAATACCATCATAACGACCGGGAGAGCGGTGTGCTGACCCCACTCCCCTCCTATTGGCATTCCCCACAGGGGATGACACGGCGGTCGGATGGTCCCGGTAGGCCACTCGTGGTCTGAAGACATTCCTACTAATTTCATAATGTCCATTTATAGACTAATTTGCGACGAAGTATGCTAAACAATTTAATAACAGTTGTTAATAGATTCGTCAAGGCTTTTTTTGGCAGCTGCTTCTTTTTCACTCTCATTGCATCCCTAAGAATGAATTAATGGATGGAAAAGTCCCTAAAAGCTACATATTTTTATTAGAAAAATTCTTATTTCTAAGAACACATTTGTGATCAATCCGCAAAAACATATTTTGAATACCATTTAGAAAAAGGACTACAAAATTCATTTCTCCCTTGCAGTATGTATGTCTCTCTTATTCAGCATGCCTCAGAAATATCCAGTAAAAGAAAAGACATTGTTTTACAGTAAGGAATTTATTAGTAAGTTGCCGTAATAATAGGCAACACAGAGCTGTGATTAGTTTTCACTGTAAGCACACATTTCTCTGTAAGTGACAACTTTATTAAAGTGAAACATTGCTTACTATAAATATATACAGAATTTCGAAGAACGAGGACAACAAAGCACATATGATATTCAGTACCATATCCTCTGAACAAGTCATCCATACACAACGATAAATAATATAAAGACAAAAACGTATCATACATCATCGAACGTAATAATTTACAATCAGCCAGGTACTAACAACACAATTAAATACTGAAGTCCCGTAACCACTCTTCTAGAATATTTTATCGAAATTTCATCTCCGTATAGGGTACAGATTGTTACGTCTCTCACATAAATAATATAATAGCTAAGGCGTTAGCGATGTTTACGTTGGTATGTCATAGCAGTTGTGAGATAAAGCGTTCATTATGTTCGCTTTATAATATCCAGGTACTTTCCTTATTTTTACTTTTTACACCGAAAAAATATTCACAACGGAAGACTAGTCGTTTCATAATTGTTTAAAGAAGAAAGTAACATTTTAGTTCCTAGATGACTAAATTATTATTCCAGGCCTGCTGGGATGTCTACAGTCCGAAGGTTGTGACTGTATAGGAAGCTTCAAAAATCAGAGCACGTACACGTTTTTATCACAGAAAATTTTCGTATTATAGGAACATACCCTCATACAGCATTAGAGAGCATACATTTAATAGTGTCCTTAGAATAGTTTTTCATTCTGATGGTGGAGCCTCAAGAAATACCGTTTTGTGTGCTGTAGTTCGCAGGAAATATCAGTACATGTTTATGAATGATATAAAAACGATCTAAAGAAGATTTTGTTCGTGTTGTTTGAGGATATACTTTATAAGTGTTTGAACGTGTATCGGAATCGGATGGTTTCATGGAAACAGCTCAATATTTTAACCTGCACTTGTACTTCAGGGTGATAACCGGCTGCCTCGTTAAAATATTGTGCAGTTTATGCGGAAACAACTAACTTTACGGCCAAGCACCATTCGAGCACGGTGTATACGACCTCAATGCCCTCTCATGTCAAATGAAAACGCCGAATGAAAACGATAAGTGCTTTCTGGACGTTCTCAAGAATCCATTTCTCAGGCGCGTATGAAAATACTGACTAGCCAAGGACATAATTTGAGGTTTTCTTCGGCAATTGTTACACGTGAAGCTTTTTCATGTTGCTCTTACTTTTAGCAACGCATCCTGGAGGCAATATTACCTGGTTTCTATGTATCAATTCTGTGACTTGATATGATAAAAGTTCTTCCAGTTGCTGTTTGTTTCTGGATAGAACAACTTTTCGTTGGTCAAGTAAGCTAGAACGACACGAAGAACGAGAAAGAGGACTAAACATCCTGGTTTAATTATTGGATATTTGAGAGAGCCGCAAAATTAAGTACGTATTATGGCTATCATGCTAGCAAGATTTATAAAACTGTCATCTACAGAGGCAACGCTGTCTGACACACGTTAACTACACAAATTCTAACGCTAGAAGAAAAGTTTAGATTTATTTTCATGCATGATAGTCTCCAATCCTTTTTCATAGTGAAGTCCGGATCCAAATTATAATAATTATTACTAGTTATTGAATGGTGAGAATATAGAAGTACAATTTATCTCATTTTCTGCGGCTGACCTGATTACCAGAGACACAGTTTGTGGTTCTTGTAAGTTCGGTAAACAGAGTACAGTGCCTCTTTACTTTAAGAATGTAGTTGTGGTAAAAATTAATGCCAATTAAAAAGTAAAAAAAATTGATATAAAAAGCAGGAATATTATATTTTAACGTCGTTTTGACGTCGAGTTATTTCAGGGAGAGGAACCGGCCGTGTGCCTTTCAATGGAATGATACAATATTTGCCTTAAAAGATTTAGGGAAACCACGCCAAACATAAATGCGGATAAACGAACGTGGTTTCGAACCGTGGTCCTGCCGAATGAATGTCCAGCGTCTTACCACTATGCCACATTGCTCGTTTAGTGATAATTAATACCGGGTGATCAAAAAGTCAGTATAAATTTGAAAACTTAATAAACCACAGAATAATGTAGATAGAGAGGTAAAAATTGACACATATGCTTGGAATGACATGGGGTTTTATTAGAACAAAAAAAAAAGTTATCGAGCCTTTTTTCATCGAGGAAATGCGTGATTCTGGTTTTGTAACTGCTACCGTGACGGGTGAGGGGTACGCCGATATGTTACAAAATCGCATCATCCCCAACCTGGCTGATAAACACCTGCTGGAACGTACGATGTTTATGCAGGATGCCGCTCCACCCCATATTGCTACACGCATGAAAGATCTCTTGCGCGCGTCGTTTGGTGATGACCTTGTGCTCAGTCGCCACTTTCGTCATGCTTGGCCTCCCAGATCCCCAGACCTCAGTCCGTGCGATTATTGGCTTTGGGGTTACCTGAAGTCGCAAGTGTATCGTGATCGACCGACATCTCTAGGGATGCTGAAAGACAACACCCGACGCCAATGCCTCACCATAACTCCGGGCATGCTTTACAGTGCCGTTCACAGCATTATTCCTCGACTGCAGCTATTGTTGAGAGATGATAGTGGACATATTGAGCATTTCCTGTAAGGAACATTATCTTTGCTTCGTCTTACTTTATTTTGCTAATTATTGCTATTTTGACCAGATGAAGCGCCATCAATCGGACATTTTTTGAACTTTTGTATTTTTTTGGTTCTAATAAAACTCCATGTCATTCCAAGCATGTGTGTCAATTTGTACCTCTCTATCTACATTATTCCGTGATTTATTCAGTTTTCAAATTTATACTGACTTTTTGATCACCCGGTATATGAATGGATTCAAATGGTGTAGTGATGTAATGATGTTTATGCTAAACACGTACATTGCATATAACATGCATAGAAACACAGTAGGAACAAAGATTTAGATAGTCTTATGGCAGTGTATTCGTAAGCACTATCTATCGTGGGTTCTTTGTTCAGAATAAAATCTTAAAATGTGCTCTTTCTTTTTGAAGTCTCCTGTACTGTGAACAGGTTGCGCACCCCCGCGCAGGAAAATACGGAAAAATATCTATCAATTGTGTATCTTAGCACAGTATATCGGTTCAATAAGACCCCACAGATATTTAACGACTGAAAAATTATCTTGTCGCGATTTGGCTATGTACATTTTCGGACGGAAATGAGAATGGTAAAACTGCATCACGAAATGATATGTTTTCATATACCCGTGAATATTTTTCGTATTGTGCATTATATTGAAACCAGTCTCAGGTGTAAAGTGTCCACTTCGTCATTAAGAGCCCTTTCAGGCTACAGCCTGGGTCGAGACCTGGTCAATGGTCGCACCACGAACGAGTTGTCCTCCCAACTGGGTGGAACGGCAAGCAATGTCAGATGCCACGAGATCGACCTCTCGGGAAGACGAGAAACATACTTAAAGCACACTACATCTATGAGCCAAGTGTTCTTCTCAGAATTTGATATTTTGGTGGCCGCCATACCGTGCGAAACGGAGAGTCTGTCGAGACTGTACATCGAGTTCCGTTCAGAATACACAGCACAAGTGGCTGGGTGAACAGCCCTCCGAATATCTGTAAGTGCGGCACTGGGCTCTGTGGGAGGCCGTGGGGAAGTGAGACACCAGCTTTCTGTTAGCAGGCCGGGTGGCGCCTTCCAGACTGCCAGGGGAGCGACCTTCCGCCGAGGCAAGCTCCGCCGTCTGCCTCAGAAGAGCTGCTGGACCATGGAGACGACGCTGGCGTAGGTGCCCGTCAAGAAGGAGACGACGCCGACGAAGAAGATGAAGCCGTCCTTGATGACGAGTGGCCAGGAGATGCCGTACTCCCAGCGGTAGACCACGTCGATGACGGGCGGTATCAGCAGGGCCAAGGTGCACGACGAGACGGCTCCGATCAGCGAGATGAACACGCTCAGGTTGGGCACCACCTCGGCCAGCACGACTGCGAACAAGCAAACGTGGTGCCAAAACCTGCCACTTTAACTTCATAAACGCATCGACGAGGTAGTCATTACTCATGAAAGCGTTATTTATACCTACATACTCTGCTCTAAAAATCACTGTCTAGAGCAGTGTTCGTAAATATCTTGTACAAATCATCACATTTAAGAGGGGTAAGACGTCAAACGGGACGACTTGGAGCAGGAGAGGCGCCACAAGACATTTTAATTTCCACTGTCTTTACTTTTACAAATACATTCATAAAACTTTGTCAGCATGACCAGGATGTATTCAGGATTCAGACTGATAGTAGTGGAAGTTCAAAAACATAACAAAATAAATTTTGTTACATGCGAAATTTCATCATTTTTTTCACTTGCTATTGACTGCTATTGTTGCTATAGGTACACTTTTCTTCATAAGTAAGAGAGATTCTTCGATGAATTTTGCACAGAATACAAACCATACTTAGAGGTGCATGAAACTCTAGAATTTACTTAATTTACGTAAAAATTAACGAGCTGTTAAAATATAATTTTCCTGCTTTTTATATCAATTTTTTTACTTTTTAATTTGCATTAATTTTTACCACAACTACATTCTTAAAGTACCGAACTACATTTTAAACTTCATGTTTAGAAAAAACTCAAATTCTATAGTTAACTATCTCAATTTTTACCACAGCTTTTAATAGATTTGTAAAATTCTAGAGTTTCATACACCTGCAAGTATGGTTTACATGCTGTGCAAAATTCATCGAAGAATCTCTCTTATTTATGAAGAAAAGTGTACCCATAGCAACAAATGTAGCCAATAGTAAGTGATAAAATGGTGAAATTTCACATGTAAAAAAATGTACTTTGTTATGTTTTTGAGCTTCCACTGCTGTGAGTGTGACTCCTGAATCTTTCACGGTCGTACTGACAAAGTTTTATGAATTTGTTTATAAAAGTGTAGACAGTGGAAATTAGAATGTCCTGTGGTGCCTCTCCTGCTCCAGGTCGGCCCGTTTGACGTCCTACCCTTCTTAACTAATATCCATCGGAAGAGTGATACAATGTTCATAAAGATGTGTTTCTTTCTTTTAACAGAACCTTGTCAGGAATTATTTCAAGTTTGATGTTGAAGTTCAGGTTATAAATGTTTCACGATTGAAGACATTTTGTCTGTTGTGTCAGTGCTCGTGAAAGTGACTTACTCCTATTTTCTTTTTCCGTATTGATCATAACGACAGGTAACATTTTTATCAGGGTAGCTTGTTTCAGCTTATTGTTGTCCTCATCAGATCAACACCAAGAAAGAAAAATGTATGAATATCTCGTAATTGAATCAATTTAGCTATCTTATAGCACAGTAACAACGTCATGAAAACTTTTGTATTACAGTTTGAAACCGTTTACACGCAATTTAAAATGATCTCATACCTAGTCGGGTCTGCACATCAGTGCTCTCACATTGTATTTAGACACGAATTGGTCACTGCAGACGCCTAAGCCAACCACTATTTAATCGTTTACAAAGGCATCCTCTCCCTTCCGCCTGGCGGCGCAAATGTGTTGATGTGCAGGTAACATGTGTATATTAACCATTATATCATTATACCACTTTTTCATGTCTAGTACTTTGAATAACTGTGGTTCGATATCAAAACCACAAATCCAAAGATCCGGTGTATGATCCTCAGTGGGTCCTAGGTCTTTTTTCTCTCAGTTAACGCATGTTAATATCAAAAATTCCAAGTTGCACCATGGTTTGGAGACCACATTAAACTGTAGATCTCAGTACAACTGGCTGGCCGCGTCTGTTCAGAGAGACAAGGTCATGCCTCCTCCGTTAGGACTGTATCTAGTAAAGCACTGCAACATTAGAGTCAGTCTTCGGGTTAAGTACAGTTTCATCTTTTTTTATTGTAAATAAGCAACTTTATATGAAACATTCGTTCTAAAACAATATTACTCCGCCGTTACTACTAGTTTACAAGGGAGTATTCATTTTTGGAACTGAACAGGAAAGGAATCATTCTGAATTTGTGTACAAATGATTTTATACTGTATTTATGTTGATGTACTGTAGGACAGTTTCATTGGTGTAATTATGAAACATACGTGCTACATTGCACCAGCTCTGTGTTTCGACAAACGACTTTCACAAGGTAGTGACTGTGAGTCATTGAACATCGTTCCAGCAATGTTAAGAATCATCAACGTTATATGTAGTGTAAACACATTATGGAAAGAAGGTAAAGAAGTGCTCTTTCAGTGCATCCCATCCCATGTTGGAATTCAATATGAGGTGGCAGACAAACTATCGAAGAAAATTACTTCAATACATGAAGTCGCACGTCTTTATATGTACGTAATATCGTACAGATTATCATACGCAACTGATAGGAAATAAGAAATACAATAAAAAATTATTCCAGGATATCCACAGCAAGAAAAAGGGGCAATACTGCAACTAATCACATGTCATCATTACCTTGCAGAACACCCGTATCCAGTTATGTGTAGCCCTCGCCCAAATATATAATTGGTAAAAAAGGGCACTCTGTAATAAACTGTTATCATTTACTAACTTGTGAAGGATTACAACACTATAAAACTACATGCTATATTGAGAAGCCTGAAAAAAATGTTTATCTACCAATGTTAAGAGTTCCAAATAACTAAAGGAAACAAAGCCGTATTTTTCTGATGATGAAATTCTGTCTCTCGTTTTATGGAAATGTACTTTGAATAAAACTGATGTTATTCGTTGTTATTTACCTCAACAGTGCCAAATCGGACCTTCTTCGGAGGAACGTGCAATTCTAGGGAGCACAATGGTTAATAAATAGACTCACATTAGCGAGGAACGGAGTTTAAATTCCTGTCTGCGCAAATAGATTCAAATTTTTCCCACATCAGTATACCAGAATACTGTGAAAAGTCTCTTGAATAGGCGAAGGCCAATTTCATTCTAAATCATGTTGCAACTCAGCTATTTCTTTGCGTCTGTGCTGTTGAAAGAATGTGCACTGTGATATAACCAACCCTAAGAATGAAGATTAGGGTTTAACGTGCCGTCGACATTGACCTTATTAGAGATGGAGCGCGAGCATAGAATGTTTCAAGGACGGGAAGGAAATCGACCGAGTTCTTTCAACGGAACCATCCCGTCATTTGCCTAAAGCGATTTAGGGAAATCACGTAAAACCAAAATCTGGTTGGCCAGACACGGATTTGAACCGCCTTTCTTCCGAACATGCTAACCACAGCGCCACTGTGCTCAGTGTGGGTATTGATAATTTCATGTGTAAGACAGTAACGTCACACAAATTTATTTGTATGTAAATGTCGTATTTTGTGCATTCCTTCTTACATTCGATGTAAACAGAAACTTAATTGTAGCTTTTATAAAGTTATTTATAATATTTTCAATAAATACGATATTGCCGTTCCTGATGGTTGTCGATATTGGCAACTATGGATACATTTCATGTATTTTGATTAAATGTGTTAATCTTTACACATAGAATATATGTATAAGTTAATTTAAACACTGTCTTTGCAAGTGATAAATAATTAGATTACATGCCGGCAAATGTAATCGCTGTTCTTTCTCACCTTGCGAATGGAGCCATTGTAGACATGTTTTGTATTTAGCTGCAGTTTGTAGGTTGGTTGTTTTGGGGGAAGAGACCAAACAGCGAGGTCATCGGTCTCATCGGATTAGGGAAGGACAGGAAAGGAAGTTGGCCGTGCCCTTTCAAAGGAACCATCCCAGCAGTTGCCTGGAGCGATTTAGGGAAATCACGGAAAACCTACATCAGGATGGCCGGACGCGGGATTGAACCGTCGTCCTCCCGAATGCGAGTCCAGTGTGCTAACCACTGCGCCAACTCGCTCGGTGCAGTTTACAGCTCATGGTAGCAGACTGAAGTTATTTTTGTCAACGAGTTGTTTGAAGTGTTTAAGATAAGAAGTCAAAAGCGTAAACATTCATCATTTCATTGCTTGTAATCCGCTGTCTTTCACAATCCCCAGAAGTTTCAGATTTTTTCATACAGGAAAATCCAGGAACAACATTTGTACCTCAAAGACAACGTATCTAACCAGCCTAAGCACCAGATACACACAAAAAAAAACTATTTAATGTGACCGTTTCCGTATTTAAAATTCTGCAAATTGACACACTCTGTTAGATTTTTTAATGGTGATTTGACCTTGTATTGAAAGTCGCTTATTACATGTGTGGACATCATCCAGGATCCATTAACATGCAAAGAAATTAGTCATGGAAGAGTATTTTTCAGGTAGCCTAAAAGATGTTAAATAGATGTAAAATGTAATGGACTGGAAACTGAACTGGAAACTAATCAATATCAGTGAACAATATGACTGGCCAACAATGTGGACATAACTCACCTATAATAGTATCAGGCTAAATAACTTACCAATTTTCAGCTTTCTTCTTTAATCATTTAACCAGGGTAGACAACAGAGAGAAATTGTGTAAGTTGAGACTGTCGTTTTTCAAGGTCCAAACTTATTGAAAGAGGACGATTCAGGACTAAATAAGGGCATTGAAAATTTGATGGATAAACCTATCATCGAACAATTTTTGAGGGACATGACCAAGCTGATAGAAACAGTAAGACTGTGGGAAATGAGTTAGGAAATCAAATTGTTGAAACAAATAGCTGAATTGTTAAGAACAGTGAAATTTTGAAGAAGTCTGTGTTTACTGACTCGGCAGATTTAACAATTAGATATCTCACATCTTGAAGAGTAGCTTGTAACACCAATATCGATTGTAAGTAGGTTATACTATGTTTCTATGTGTATGTGACTGTGAAGTGGTTGTTCGTTACTAATTAAGGTCATTGATTTGTGACACGAAATTTAAAGTTTGGTATGTATGTATTGTAAAAGCTAAAGAATGTTTAAAATATTGGAAGCTGGTTCATGCTTAGGGAACTTGTATTGTAAAGTATAAAAGCTGTAGGGAACCCCCTCCACTACGGACGTGGCTTGGCGCATGGTAAAAGGTGCTTTTGTCGGTCGATCTGGGCGGCTACTTGGTGGGAACGCTATGCATTCAGTGGCTAGCTGTTGTACGGTAAACATCGAGGGTGCCAAGTGAGGCATTTGGAAGCCGTTTTATATGAAATTTGCCCCGTATGTGGTTTTGGCTATTGCATGGTCCTCTTGATATTATGAAATGGCTCTAAAACGAGAAAAATCCGTCGCCAAGAAGAAATTGTAAGGAGCTTTAAACATCAAGAGTGTGAGACCAGTTAGCTGCCACGTTGCTTGCCATCACTATTGCGCCACTGCTCCGCCAACTTCAGGAACACTAATATGTATTAAAGCATGGACCAGTATATTTGTGTTAGTGTTTTTTCAATAATAATTCAAGTGCTATAAACCTGTGTTTGAACCTTGGCGTTATCCTAATCATGAACCGATGCAGGATCCCATCCTAAATGTTCAGAAACAGAGTATCCTGTTTCTAACTAAATAGTGATTTGGTTTCGTATTAAATGTGCAAAAGTTCAGTGCCAAAGGGTGTAAATGTTTCTATCTAAAATACCTACTACTCAGGTGATGAAAAAGGCATGTAAATTGAACTTATATGAAACGTAAGTTTGTATTGATTGCTACCATGAACTATTTTCTGAGGTTAACTCAGATATGTATTTGAGTAGTTTGCTTTAAAGGAATAAAATATTAACTATTCCAAGTGGGGTTAGGAATCAATATTAGTGAACTGCACTTTCGTTCTGAAATAATCACAGAGTTTGCCTGGAGACACAGTAACAGTTTATGGGTGCACACCATATTTTTCTCTTCTAAGAAAGATAATTGCAATATTTGTTGTTATTAAAGAAATCTGAAGCATTTACATGAATGAGAGTATAAAAAATGTATGTGTAGTATTATTTAATTTCATTTGTGGTATGCATATGTTAGTTAGATCAGAACTCTTTTTCATGCCCAACTTCGGTCCAGCGTGTCCTGTAGTAACCTCTCAGTGCTGAGTTGATTAATGATTGCAATAGTAACTATTATTATTATAAGTGAAATACCATTTATCGTCCTATGATTACTGATTTGTGTAAATGATAGCTACTGCTACCCATAACTTAGTTAGCCCTGTAGTCGTGCGTATCCAGTGCACTATTCAAAGGGGGTGTTAATGAAAGTCACTTTAGCTACTCATATTCAGTTTCCTTGAACATAATATTTCAAATTATTGTGCCTAATTAGGCTAGCGACCGTTTGTTATTTCACTTGTATACGCTTCTCTACTTTCATTATCAAAGTAAATCCTGTTAAGTTTTCTATTGATTGCCATATACACGAAATTAATTTTCGATACCCTTTATCCATTAGGAAAAAACACGGTCAGACATCAAATTCCTGCCAGAGGGTAACGCTAGTTTGTGAGCGTAGTGCTATATTTGGTGCGAACTTGCAAGAGAGCGTTATAAGATGCCTTAGTGGGGTGAAAGACTGTGTCTCTTATGTACCCACACAGAAAAAAAAATCGCTGGATGTGAGGTCTGGTGACCTGGGAGGTCAAAAGTAATGAACAACATGCCCAGATTGCAACATGCAAAATGCTATAAACAAACAACACCACAGCTGTGTCAAAACTTTGAACCTTCCTCTATCTACTGACATGAGCAATATGATTCTATCTTTTATTGTTTGTCTGCACTAAACAGCTGAAATCTGATGTTTCCTTTTGAATCACTCCGTATGTAAACAAATGTGCGAAATGAGCGGTCTTGTTTATATAAAAAGATCTGTAAGGAGAATGATGAAAATTTAATGGTGTTGTCTTTATCTTGTAAAGTCAAACTATTTTATTACTTGAGTGTTATTGAATGTTATTATTATTATTATTATTACTGTACTTGGTTGAGAACTTTGGAAAATACAAAAACAGGTTCACACCTTTAGTAGAAACAAATATGGAAGACGCCTATTATGATGCAGATAAACGTTAGCATGTGAACCACAGGGAGACATACACACTTCGTGTTATGCGCGTGAAATGCACAGGGCCTCGAGCTGTAGCAGCAGTGTATTTGTACTTGTTTTCTGTGCTGCAACCTTCGTCTTTTATCCTATCTCTCAGTCTTATCTCTCTCTATCAACACTAATTTTGTCTGTTAGTTAGGAATCCTCAGATTTTGATGTATAACGAACCTTATGCTTTATTGTCACAAGACAGCAAACCATATAGGAAATTGTGTAAATGCAGGAAAATACATACTACAATTTCTGTTGAGAGACGCATTTACCACTGAGTAAATCAGTATTCTGGTATGTTCTGGGGCTTATTGAGATTTTATTACATCATAAAGACTGAAGATTTTTTATAATATATTGATGACATTTATTATTCTTTTTATATCTGAATGTTCAATATTTGTCTACGCTGTATGAAATGTTAGGAAGTGGGATGGGATCGGTCATACTACATTATTTTGACTTTTCTGTATAAAAATACAGACACTGTAGAATGAGCTTTTCACTCTGCAACGGACTGTGCGCTGATATGAAACTTCCTGGCAGTACTAAAACTGTGTGCCGAACTGAGATCAAACTCGGGGCCTTTGCCTTTTGTGGGTAAGTGCTCTACCATCTGAGCTACCCAAGCACGACTCACACCCCGTCCCCATAGCTTCAATTCTGCCAGTACCTCGTCTCCCACCTTCCAAACTTCACAGAAGCTCTCCTGCAAACCTTGCAGAATTAGCACTCCTTGAAGAAGGGATATTGCGGAGACATGGCTTAGCCGCAGCCTGGGAGATGTTTACAAAATGAGATTTTCACTCTGCAACGGAGTGTGCGTTTATATGAAACTTCCTGGCAGACTAAAACTGAGTGCCAGACCGAGACTCGAACTTGGGTCCTTTGACTTTCGCGGGCAGTTGCTGTACCATCTGAATTACCCTAGCACGACTTAATGTTTTTCTTTCAATAATGTTTTTCTTTCTTTTTCTGTTCAAATAAATGGACACTAAAGCTGTTGTGGACTGGCACGACAGCCAATCCACAACGACGGGTAGCCGAAAGGCACGCGTTTAAGCTCACGCAGGCTGGCGTGAGGTCTGGAACAGTTAAGGGAATTTATAGTAGCAAAGAACGTAAGTAACTACTGGAATACTTAACTTTAATTCATAATTGGTGAACATCGGTCTGACTGTACATGCATCACAAGATAAATAGCAAATGATAATGGCGCCTTGCTAGGTCGTAGCAAATGACGTAGCTGAAGGCTATGCTAACTATCGTCTCGGCAAATGAGAGCGTAATTTGTCAGTGAACCATCGCTGTACAACTGGGGCGGGTGCTAGGAAGTCTCTCTAGACCTGCCGTGTGGCGGCGCTCGGTCTGCAATCACTGACAGTGGCGACACGCAGGTCCGACATATACCAACGGACCGCGGCCGATTTAAAGGCTACCACCTAGTAAGTGTGGTGTCTGGCGGTGACACCACAAAAGCCATTAGTGTAGGCCACCATAATACAGGTAAGATTGACCGACAGTACTTAGGCTCAATTTTTGATAGTTAACATCTACTTCGATAATAATCAAAAATAAGAACTGAAATAATAGTAATGATCCTTTTACTTCACTCAACACTCGACGGAAAAAAGCAGTAATTTGAACGTCACATATACGTGTTATGCAGGCAAAATGGAAACGAGAAATTGCGGAAATCGGATGATAGTTGGGCAGTTAGGATATATCGATCCCATATAGTACTTGACCACATAGGTACGCTAAAAACATTTGTAACAGAGGCGTACAGGCAGTCATTCTCCCACTCGCTCCATCCGTAAATGGAACGGGAAGAAAGCTTGCAGTAAGTGAAATAAAAAAAAAACTTTCTGCCAAACAGTTGGCAGTGATTCTCTGGACAGAGTTTGGAAGCAGTACTCACAGGTGAGAGTGACGAGGGCGGTCCGGAAGGCCGTCTCGACGAGCGCCGGCCGCCTGAAGGGTCCCCAGCGGCTGACGATGCCGGGCCAGATGATCCTCGCCGGCACGTACATCTGCAGCGCGTACGAGAACAGGATGCCCAGCGCGATCACCACCTTGATCACCTGCGACAGGCTGTGAGTGGCCGGCAGTTAGGGGAAGATCCGCTAACCGTCTTATTCTACAAAGCACGCTGGACAAACAATAAGTCACCCAAAGGCGACATCACAATAGCACCGACGGGGAAGAGAGTCAACAAGTTCCTTCAGCTGAAGCTGCTCACAAACGATTAGATCCCGTAGAGCTTTCAAGTTGCCGAGATGTAGATAGCTGCGTTGCCCGTGCTATTCTAAATTTTCCCAGGGATCATAGGTCGCGTGTCAGTCGGGCTGGTGCTGGCTTCCCCTCCTGGGTGTTCTGCAGTAACCACAACCAACAGCGGGAACGCCTTGGGCTGCGGACCGGAGCCGCCATGCGGGGGAGCCGCCGGCGGTGGAGCACGCACCACCGGGCAAACACAGGACGAGTCGGACGACAGACCACCGACAACTGACAACAACCGATGAGCGACACAACAAGGAAGAGATACACAACGGAGGCTTGTGGAAACCACAACACCAAACACCAAACGTAAATCCACTCGGAACCAGAGCCAGGCAAATGTCAACAACGCGCAACGACCAGAACGCAGTACCGCCGAGATAGAAACGAAATCCAGAGCGAGTACCAGACTGGCTGGACTAGGCTTTTTTTTCTTTATTGTTATTTTTAAACCTACGCCGCTCTTGGGCCATAGAGAAACACAAAAGAGACAAATGAAGACAATTAGACAAAAACTTGGTGGACATATAAACGGAGACAAACACTTTTTAAAATTTATTGAGCCGTTCATGGGCATAGAGTTCAAGATAAAATTTGTTCAGGCACTTGGACACATACATGGACGAAAATTGTCACATGCGAATGTAGGTGCACAAAACGAATAACACTGAACCACTTAAGCACAAACGACGGCACACACAGAAACACGAGGCGTTGATCTCCGGCGCGCGAATGTTCACTAAGCGTGTACGAGTCCGCGGACCTGCCAAGAGAGGAGGAGTGGGGGGTGGGAGAGGGAGCGGGGAGAGCAGAGATGCCACGGGCAGGGGAAATAGGGGGGAGGGAGGAAGGGGGAGGGAAAGCCCGGGGGAAGATGGTGGAGTAAGGGGGATGGGGGGATAAGGAGAGAGAAGGGAGGGAGGGAGGGTACCCAAAAGAAAAGGCACAGGATGTGGGAGGGATCAAAGTTGGTAGGAGGGGTAGATGGACGGGAGGAGATCATCATCAGGGAGGGGGAGCTGGCGGAAGCCACCTTGGGAGAGGGTAAGGAGGGTGGAGAGATGGAGACCGGGTGGGACG
The DNA here is from genome assembly GCF_021461385.2 of Schistocerca piceifrons. Lineage (NCBI taxonomy): Eukaryota > Metazoa > Arthropoda > Insecta > Orthoptera > Acrididae > Schistocerca > Schistocerca piceifrons. The sequence goes on from NC_060141.1 coordinate 90,433,669, forward strand.
TGGGAATACAGGCGCGGCAGTGGGCGGGGGTGGGAGAGGATGGGCGAGACAAGTGGGTGAGGAGGATCGAGTTTACGGGAGGTGTACAGGATCTGTATCCTTTCAAGGAAAAGGAGGAGGTGGGGGAATGGAATGAGATCGTACAGGATCCACGTGGGGGAGGGGAGACGGATGCGATAGATGAGGCGGAGAGCATGGTGTTCAAGGATTTGAAAGGATTTATAAAAGGTAGGGGGGGGGGGGCGGAGATCCAGGCCGGATGGGCATAACAAAGGATAGGGCGGATGAGGGATTTATAGGTGTGGAGTATAGTGGAGGGGTCCAGACCCCACGTATGGCCGGAAAGGAGCTTGAGGAGACGGAGTCGGGAGTGTGCCTTGGCTTGGATTGTCCGGAGACTGGGGGTCCAGGAGAGGCGACGGTCGAGGGTGACACCAAGATACTTAAGGGTGGGGGCGAGGGCGATAGGACGACCATAGATGGTGAGATAGAAATCAAGGAGTCGGAAGGAAGGGGTGGTTTTGCCTACAATGATCGCCTGGGTTCTGGAGGGATTGACCTTGAGCAACCACTGGTTGCACCAAGCGGTGAACTGGTCAAGATGGGATTGGAGAAGGTGTTGGGAGCGCTGCAGGGTGGGGGCAAGGGCAAGGAAGGCGGTGTCATCGGCAAACTGGAGAAGGTGGACGGGGGGTGATGGCGGCGGCATGTCCGCCGTATATAAAAGATACAGAAGAGGGGAGAGGACGGAGCCTTGGGGCACACCAGCGGAGGGGAAAAAAGGTGTAGGAATCTGTGTTATGGATGGTGACGTAGGAAGGACGGTGGGAGAGAAAGGAGCTGATCAGACGGACGTAGTTAATGGGAAGGGTGAAGGTTTGGAGCTTTAAGAGGAGACCGGAATGCCATACGCGATCATAGGCACATTCGAGGTCCAAGGAGAGGAAGATTGCGGAGCGACGGGAATTAAGCTGTTCGGAAAGGAGATGAGTGAGGTGAAGGAGAAGGTCGTCGGAAGAGAAGGATGGCCGAAAGCCACACTGGGTAGGGGGAAGGAGGCGGTGCTGGCGGAGATGGCGGGTGAGGATAGATTCCAGGACCTTGCTGAAGACCGAGGTAAGGCTGATGGGACGGTAGGAGGAGACGGCGGACGGCGGTTTACCAGGTTTAAGGAACATCAGGATACGGGAGGTTTTCCACAGGTCGGGCTAGTAACCGGTGGACAGGACTACATTGTAGAGTGGAGAGGAAAGAGACAGGAGCTTCACGAAGGTGATGGTAGGTGACACGATCGTGACCAGGAGCGGTGTTGCGTTTCGTGCGGAGTGTAGCAATGAGATCCTGTGTAGTGATAGGGGCATTGAGCTGGACTAGGGCAGAGCGGGTCCCTATATACGAAACCGGAGGGAACCGCCATTGGCCGCTGTCTGCACGTGGCTTAGCGGTGGCGCCCTCGCTGCGCGGAATAGACGCCGCGGAGGCGGAGCTCTCTATGGGCTGACCACGTCCATTGGTTCTGCCGCGTGTTCGGCTTCCGCGGCGGAAGGTACTAGATGTTCGTCAAACCAGGAACGTATACCTGCAGTTCTGAGAAGCTTGCTTTTGTCATCTTGGCAGACGGGAGTGTCCATAGTATACTAATCGTGAAGTTATCGTCTCCGAACTGCTCCTCTACTGTGTGCAATAAATAATGCTGTAAAATGTGTTCATATAATTCCGCGTTTAGCGTTTTCTTAAGCGCAATAGGTGGGCCACAGCCTTGCCACGAAAAACACACCCATACCGTAACACCACCTTCTCTGTACTTCACTGCTGACACCACACATGATCGCTGGTAATGTTCTCCAGGCATTCTGTACATCTAAACCCTTCCATGGGATTGCTGCCGGGTACAGGGTGAGTCATCACTCCAGATCACTCATTTCCAATCGTCTACTGTCCTGTAGCGTTGCTCTTTACATCACCTCAAGCGTCACTCAGCTCTGACTTTAGAAATGTGTGGCTTTTGAGTAACTGCGAGACCATTGTACCCAATTCTTTTTAACTTCCGACAAACATTAATTGCGGTAACTGGTAGTACTCTGAAAATCACGAGTGATTCTTTCCGCTGATTTCATGAGTTTTTTTGCAACCATCCTCTTTAATGATCGACAGTCCCTGTCCTATAGTACATGACGTCTGCCTGGTCTCGATTTAGCTCTGATCGTTCCTTCGCGTTGCCCTTCCACGATCACATCGCCAACACTGACTTGGGTAGCTTTAGAAGGCTGGTGCTGGCTTCCTCTCCTGACTGTTCGTCAAACCAGGAACGTATATCTGCAGTCCTGAGAAGCCTGCTGTTGTCATCTTGGCAGACGGGAGTGTCCATAGTATACTAATCGTGAAGATGTGGAAGAAATGGAACATTTGGTCATCGAGAATGCTGAAATAAACAACCTGGTTCATGGTTCCAGAATGAGATTTTTCACTCTGCAGCGGAGTGTGCGCTGATATGAAACTTCCTGGCAGATTAAAACTGTGTGCCGGACCGAGACTCGAACTCGGGACCTTTCCCGCGAGTTCGAGTCTCGGTCCGGCACACAGTTTTAATCTGCCAGGAAGTTTCAACCTGGTTCATATTCACGGTAATTTCAATGAGCGCTACAAACATCTCCAAAGCCTCACATAACCAATTCTAGCATGAACTACAACCTATACACACTGCTAATTAAACGCCCCATTGGGCTGCCGATGCACACGACGTCGTGTATTGCTCGAAACACCGCGCCTCGTTGGACGACAATATACACCTTCAGTCAGCTACTTTTCAGTTAGTGTCTTTGGGCCTATGAAAAGGTGCTGATTTACGTGCCACTTTGAGCATCTACATCTACATGACTACTCTACAATTCACTCTTAAGTACCTGGCAAAGTGTTGTTAGGACCATTTTAGGACTACTTTTCTATCGTTCCACCCTGACAGTGCGCGGAAAAATGAACACTTAAATCCTTCTGTACGAACTCTGATTTCTCTTATTTTATTACGATGATCATTTTCCTCAATTTTGTTTGGCGATATTATCCTGTTTCCACATTCAGACGAGGAACTCGGTGACTGAAATTTCGCTGCGACGAAAAACGCGTTTGGTATTATAATTGCCAAAATCAACTCGCATATATCCCTGACACTCACCCTACCTCCGCCCTGAAACCCCCCCCCCCTCCTCAGTATTCTACTACAGTACAAAACGAGATGCCCTTCTTTGGGCTTTTTCGAAGTCCTCCGTCAATCTTGTCTGGTAAGGATCTCACCCTGCACAGTAGTACTTTAGCAGAGAACGGAGAAGCGTACTGTTGGAAGTCTCTTTAGTAGCTCTGTTCCTTCCTCTGCGTGTTGTGCCAATAAAACGAAGTCTTTGCTTAGCCTTCCACACATTATCTACGCGATCGTCCCAATTTAAGTTGTTCGTCATTATTATTTCTAGGTATTTTGTTGAACTCATAGCCCTCAGACTTGTGTGATTTATCGTGCAATCTAAATTTAATGGATTTTTTTAGTACTCATACAGATGATCTCACTGTTTTCTTTAATCCGAATCAGTTGCCCATTTTACCATACAGATATCGTGTCTAAGTTATTCTGCAATTGTTTTTGACCTTGCCATAACTTTACTAAGGGGTAAATGACAGAATCATCCACAGAAAATGTAAGAGGGCTGCTCAGATTGTCTCCTAAATCGTTTATGTAGAACAGGAATAGGAGAGGGCCTATTACACATCCTTGGAGACCGCCAGATATCACTTCTTTTTAGCTCGATGACTTCCCGTTGATTAGTATTTACTGTGACCTACTTGGCAAGAAATCATAAATTCACTCGTACAACTGAAACGATATTTCATAGGCACGGAATCTGTTTAGAAGTTTCTTGTGAGGAAGGGATGGCAATGTCTCTTTACTACGTGCCCGTCTCCAAAAATTTCCATGGCATGCAGTTCCTGTCTAGATGCTCCATCGGAAACAGATCGAAATGGGCCTGTATTCAATGTCAACAGCAGTTCCTGTCAGGTTTGAAACCGACTATCATTCACAAGGCATCACTCTCTTTTCCCGTCGCTGTCGGCTAGGATCTTTTTGCGACCACCGTTCTTGCGCTGTGATACTTGGCTGTGAATGGTACACCGTTCTTTGTAGACGCTTTGGATAATCCACGTTGACACACAAGCAAATTGGAGAATTGCACCCTCGGTGTAGTCATGAACACGTCCAAACAGGATAAATCCTTTCTGCCATTTTGTTACGTCTCTAAGTTGACCTTCCTTACTGCGCTGATTCCTTTAAACCGACCGGCCCATACACACCACTTTACTGTCGCAACTTATTTCAGCGCTGTGGTGTCACGTAACAGCCTCGTACCAGTGCAAGATTATTTCCAACCCTCCAAAGCGACCACTATGCTGTTTGTGGAGGGTGATATTAAGATTTTATATGGTGATATACTCCTCATTGAAGGGAAACTGCCGGCTGGTGTGGTCGAGCGGTCCTAGGCGCTACAGTCTGGAACCGCGCGACCGTTACGGTCGCAGGTTCGAATCCTGCGTCGGGCATGGATGTGTGTGATGTCCTTAGGTTAGTTAGGTTTAAGTAGCTCTAAGTTCTAGGGGACTGATGACCTTAGCAGTTAAGTCCCATAGTGCTCAGAGCCATTTTTGAGGGGAAACTGGACAAAGCATTCCGTCGAGCCCTACGAAAATCGGCGCAGTGTTTCTCCTCCTTTTGATCTACTTCAAAAGGAAGGAAAGGAAGAATGATTGGGTTTAACGTTTCGTCGACATCAAGGTATTAGAGACGAAGTACAAGCTCGTGTGGCATCAAGGATGGGAAAGTAAATTTGCCGCGTCCTTTCAAAGGCTCCATCCCGGCATTTGCCTGGAGCAATTTAGGGAAATCACAAAAAACCTAAATCTGAATAGCCGGACGCGGGTTTGAACTGTCGTCCTCCCGAATCCGAGTCCAATGTGCTAACCACTACGCCACCTCGCTCGGTTTCTACTTCAGGTCGATGACGCTACAATAATGACTTGAGTAGTGAAGGTTCGGACATAAAAAATCTAACATCTAAGTCATGATTCTTATGTTGTTAATTTATCACTCAGCGCTCCACAGAGATTAACAAAAAACACAATCTGCTTTGTGTCTGAAAATACCACTAAGATTTTCCACACTGACTTGTGAGATGGCGTGTCGGTTCTAATCACGGATGCGCGACTTCATTTTAGATTCTGGTTCTCTCATGTTCTGCTCGGACATTAATAGAATCATCATCTCTGTGTGTTAGCACAACGACTATACAGCTCACAGTGTAGAACTACGATTGCGGGCAGCTCTACCGCTGCTTCCCTATGACCGACTGTTGGTCGTCAGCGATAATATACATTGGTCTTTCAACAGCTGGATATTATCTTACCCCAAATCGCGCACCTACCAACGAGAGACATTTCTTCAGCAACCCAATATCAGACATATCTCCGAGAACTGGCTTTATAAGGTCGACGATAGCTTCTGAGAGACTGTTTTGTGTTTAAATTCCTTTGACTCATGACGTCTATTGAAGATGGACCAAATGTCAGTTCCATTTGGACATAGTTCTTGCAAAGTTACAAGATAAGCAGACAGAATAATTTATACTCTACACTTCTGGATATATGATGGTAATGCCACACATAACATATGAAACTTGTCACGTCGTCTGGAACATACAAGTGATCAGTGAAACGTCATTCACACACGATTGGAGTAAGAGGATTTCTGAGAGGCAACTTTGACAACGTACGAAATCTGCTGAGAGAAGCACAAATGAAGAGGTGTCTAGTGACTCAGAAAATGGTTTCGATGATCCATAACTTCATTAAACTTTTAGTGAAACCTTTAACACCATTCTCCAAAAATGTGCTTTTTTGAAATATTAGGAACGTTTACAAATGGACTATTAAAGACCTAAAATTTTCAACGTCTGCACAGAGTACCAATTTTCACTAATTTTATCATAGAAATTTCGTAATATGCCTAACAGTACAACAAAAGTTTGTGAAAAAATTGTTTTAGTTTTTTCAACTTCAGACAAGCTGTTATGTAAAGAAACTTTTGAAGAAACGTATAAAACATAACCTTCAAGCTTCTATATAAACATCAGTATTAGCACCTAACTGAACTTTAGAATGAAAAAGAATTTTCTTTGAAAACTTTCATTTTTAAAATGACGAAAGATAAATGATACTTAGTTTTTGTAGGTGTTTCCTTAAACCTGGAACTAATGAGTCAATGAGACACGGAGTATTTCTAACACTTCTCTTATTCATGGAATGGTGAATATTTTCCAAAGCAATGCAAATGTTACCTAAAACTAATTCTCAGGAAAGAAACCTAACTATCGACATTGGTACGAAACATAATTCCTCTTCACCACTCCTCTCCTCAGTGACACTTGTTTCTGGACTCCTTAGTTATGTGAAGACAGAAATTGGAAGGCTACAGCCTGCCAATGCTTTATGTCTGACCACTGCCACTAATATAATAATAATAATAATAAAATCACACATTTGCTATACATGGATGACCTAAACTAACTGGCATCAACAAATCAACAACTCAACCGATTACTAAAGATAACAGAAGTATTCAGCAATGATATAAATATGGCTTTTGGAACAGACAAATGTAAGAAAAATAGCATAGTCAAGGGAAAACACACTAAACAGGAAGATTACATATTGGATAACCACAGCGACTGCATAGAAGCGATGGAAAAAACAGATGCCTATAAATATCTAGGATACAGACAAAAAATAGGAATAGATAAAACAAATATTAAAGAAGAACTAAAAGAAAAATATAGACAAAGACTGACAAAAATACTGAAAACAGAATTGACAGTAAGAAACAAGACAAAAGCTATAAATACTTATGGTATACTAATATTGACCTACTCATTTGGAGTAGTGAAATGTAGTAACACAGACCTAGAAGCACTCAATACACTTACACGATCACAATGCCACAAATATAGAATACATCACATTCAGCAACTGAAAGATTCACATTAAGCAGAAAGGAAGGAGGAAGGGGATTTATCGACATAAAAAACCTACATTATGGACAGGCAGACAATTTAAGAAAATTCTTTCTAGAACGAGCAGAAACTAGCAAAATACACAAAGCAATCACTCATATAAATACATCGTCTACACCACTGCAATTTCATAACCACTTCTACAACCCTTTAGATCACATAACATCAACAGATACGAAGAAAGCAAATTGGAAAAAGAAAACACTACATGGCAAGCACCCGTATCATCTAACACAGCCACACATCGATCAAGACGCATCCAACACATGGCTAAGAAAAGGCAATATATACAGTGAGACGGAAGGTTTCATGATTGCAGTACAGGATCAAACAATAAACACCAGATATTACAGTAAGCATATTATTAAAGATCCCAATACCACAACAGATAAATGCAGACTTTGCAAACAACAAATAGAAACAGTAGATCACATCACAAGCGGGTGTACAATACTAGCAAATACAGAATACCCCAGAAGACATGACAATGTAGCAAAAATAACACATCAACAGCTTGCCTTACAACATAAACTTATAAAACAACACGTTCCCACGTACAAGTATGCACCACAAAATGTACTGGAGAATGATGAATACAAATTATACTGGAACAGAACCATTATAACAGATAAAACAACACCACATAACAAACCTGACATCATACTCACCAATAAAAAGAAGAAATTAACACAACTAATCGAAATATCCATACCTAATACAACAAATATACAAAAGAAAACAGGAGAAAAAATTGAAAAATACATCCAACTGGCTGAGGAAGTCAAGGACATGTGGCATCAGGATAAAGTTGACATTATACCAATTATACTATCAACTACAGGAGTCATACCACACAATATCCACCAGTACATCAATGCAATACAGCTACATCCAAACTTATATATACAACTACAGAAATCCGTAATTATTGATACATGTTCAATTACCCGAAAGTTCCTAAATGCAATATAACATATACCGTACAGTTGAAAGGAAGTCACGCTTGATCAAGGTCCGCGTCACTTTCCATTTTTGACCAGACATAACGTTTGAGAAAAGAAAGAAAGAATAATAATAATAATTACATAGTTACTGGTGTGCTGTCAATTAGATGGTTTATTGTTGCAAAATGAAAAATGAAACAATTTCTGGTGTATTGCGGAAACTGGCTACAATTCGGAGAAAGCATTTTAAGAGGTATTTAAGCATGTGCGATCTACAGCATATGTCTCAGTTCTACTGTCATAGATGCGTGGTACAAAGTACCAGGTACGTATGTGATACGTGGACTTTGTGAGGAGCAGCACAACTGAACTCATTTTTTACGTTTTACCCCTCAGGGGATAATTACTCCGCAGGTTGGGAACCACTGTCTTAAACGGACCATGGCGGCGGTACGTAGCGCTGTGTAGCCGACTGACCAGTGGAGATTGCTCGAGAACGATCTGGATGCAAGCGTGAACCTATAGCAGTTGGTTCTCAAACACGTGTGTACTCACATTTGATCGGGCGGCAGGTTGAGGGTGATGGATCCCTTGACATCGTCTCCGTACTTCAGGTAGCCCAGGAAGCCAGTGATGACAAAGAGGGAGCAGACGACGCTCATGCCCACGTTGAGGACTCCCAGCGGGCTGGTGAACTGCTGGGGCTTTTTCATCTGCTCCTGCAGCGGAAGCACCTGCAGAAAATACAAGCCGTCCACACTATAATGTCGATAAAATCGCACTGTACGTCACTGTGGAAAATACCGATTTCGGAGTCCACGAATAGTTTTAGGCGCCACTACACTGGCTCGGTAAGTCAGTTTGAGGGTGGCGGAAAGGCAAAGACATACTATATCCAACAGGACCATCTGTACTAAACCATTATTGTGTTCAAACAAACTTTCGGGCTGATGATGGCTTTACTTGCAGACACAGGTACTATGCTTCACGTAAGCTGGGACAGATTTTCACTCCAAATGGTTGCACCGTGTATTCGCAAGTTCTTAGTGTACCAGAATCCCTTTTCACCCTACCTACTCTATTCGCGGATGATATACGCTGAAATTGTTTGACGACCACTTTTTGCATAAATCAGAATATCCAGAATATCTCTGATTTCAGTCGTGACCATTATCGAACGGACATGTACACTATCTGATCAAAACTATCCAGACATCTACCACTGGACATTAATATATTTTGTGTCCACCCTTCGCCTTTATGACGGCTTAAACTGTGGTGGGAACAATTTAAACGAGTTGCCTGAATGTCTGTGGATGAATGGATGCCCATTCTTCCACAAAAGCCGAAACTGGGAAAGTTAGTGATGTTGGACGCCGGAGTCTGGAGCGAAATCTACACTAATGGCCATTAAAATTGCTACACCATGATGAAATGCAGATGATAAACGGGTATTCATTGGACAAATATATTATACTATGACTGACATCTGATTACATTTTCACGCAAATTGGGTGCATAGATCCTGGGAAATCAGTACCCAGAACAACCACCTCTGGCCGTAATAACAGCCTTGATACGCCTGGCCATTGAGTCAAACAGAGCTTGGTACAGGTACAGGTACAGCTGCCCATGCAGCTTCAATACGATACCGCAGTTCATCAAGAGTAGTGACTGGCGTAGTGTGACGAGCCAGTTGCTCGGCCACCATTGACCAGACGTTTTCAATTGGTGAGAGATCTGGAGAATGTGCTGGCCAGGGCAGCAGTCTAACATTTTCTATATCCAGAAAGGCCCGTACAGGACCTACAACATGCGGTTCGTGCATTATCCTGCTGAAATGTAGGGTTTCGCAGAGATCGAATGAAGGGTAGAGGCACGGGTCGAAACACATCTGAAATGTAACGTCCACTGTTCGAAGTGCCCTCAATACGAACAAGAGGTGACCGAGACGTGTAACCAATGGCACCCCATACCATGAAGCCGGGTGATACGTCAGTATGGCGATGACGAATACACGCTTCCAATGTGCGTTCATCGCGATGTCGCCAAACACGGATGCGACCATCATGATGCTGTAAAGAGAACCTGGAGTCATCCGAAAGAATGACGTTTTGCCATTCTTGCACCCAGGTTAGTCGTTGAGTACACCATCGCAGCCGCTTCTGTCTGTGATACAGCGTCAAGGGTAACCGCAGCCATGGTCTCCGAGCTGATAGTTACAGCCATGCGGATATGATGCCTGTCATCTCACTGCTAGTGATACGAGGCCGTTGGGATCCAGCACGACGTTCCGTATTACCCTCCTGAACCCACCGATTCCATATTCTGCTAATAGTCATTGGATCTCGACCAACGCGAGCAGCAATGTCACGATACGATAAATCGCAGTCGCGATAGGCTACAATCCGACCTTTATCAAAGTCGGAAATGTGATGGTACGCATTTCTCGTCCTTACACGAGGCATCACAACAACGTTTCACCAGGCAACACCGGTCAACTGCTGTCTGTGTATGAGAAATCGGTTGGAAACTTTCCTCATGTCAGCACGTTGTAGGTGTCACCACCGGCGCCAACCTTGTGTGAAAGCTCTGAAAAGCTAATCATTTGCATATGACAGCATCTTCTTCCCGTCGGTTAAATTTCGCTTCTGTAACACGTCATCTTCGTGGTGTCGCAATTTTAATGGCCAGTAGTGTTTTATTCAGGTGACACTGAATGACTAATCCACGTGCGAAGTCACTAAGCTCTCCCGACCGATACATTTTGCCTTTCTGCTTCTCTACTGGCAACAAAATACTTTCCGCCTCGCTTTACACTCTACTTGTAACACATAGTGGTTAATTCCCCATTACATATGGGTACCCGTGTTCTTCTGGTCAGATACTGTATGCATCCTCTATGGCTCTCATGGAAATCCAACTGTGTAAGGGTCTCGAGAATTAATCAGACGAGGGATTCATAAGAGACCTCTTTCAAGGGCGGATTACGCTATTGGGATAAAAACAGATCGAGAACGAGGGGAAGCAGTGTTGGGGAAGAGCAAAGCGATGATGCATCGGAGTCATCGGAAAAGTATATGAAGACCAATAACACACAGAATACACGGACGAAGCGTATTAGACAACTATGCACGAAAATACTCACAGAGACAAAATAAGCCGTTTCGTACCACTGGTTGGTTTTACGAACCGTACGTATACAGCGAATGGTGTAATATAACAGATGCCAGTTGTCGTAAGACTCCCTTTTATTATTCCGTCAGTATTTGTGTCATTTATGTATCTGTCTATCTGAATTGTCATTGTGGCGTTCTATTAGGCTTTCTAGTTGTTCCACGCACTTGTCCCAATTATTGTTGCCGATAAAATAACAAGAAACAAAAACAACAAGAGAGGTATCAAGAAGTTTGTGTACGATAGTTATGGGAATGTGTAAAGGAAGTGGGGAAGATTAGGGGTTTACGTCCTGTCGAAGACACGATCATAAGATATGGCGCAGAAGCTCTTATAGCGCAGCAACAAGGAAGGAAATTGGCCATGTGCTTGTCAGAGGAACTATCCCAACATTCACCTTCATCGATTTGGGAAAACCGAAATCAGAGCATCAGTTCGAAAATTTGAAACCCACGTCTCGGTGCGCTAACCACTAGCCGGCGTAACCGCTGGAAATGTGTGAGAGATTCGTCTTAGAACGATCTGGGATTTTAAAAATTGTATCTCGTGTACAAGGTATGAGAATTTAGTTCAAGTTAGTTTGCAGTGAGGCTATGAGACATGTGTCTCGTAAAGTGAGACAAGAGATGGATCGTTAGAGCGTAATTATGATGGTAAAGTCACAGACAAACGTGAAGCTACACAAATATTTGCACAGCATCTGCAGCAGCGCTTGCGCTGTGAAGCAACGCAGTCTTGACAAGAGAGAATCTCAGCTGGAGTTATTTCTGAAATAAGCTGCATCACGTTCTCCCTTGTCAGCCAGAATCAAAAATTAAACATTTCAGTTTAGCAGTACGCCTGTCACTTAAAGTGACTCGCCTTTCTGTATTTTTCTTTACTGACCTGCTTCTACTCAAAATTTAGTGAAAAATCATGTAATCATTTTTTATGTACTTTGGTGTAGGGCAGGGATTCCCAACCTTTTCAGCTGGCGGACCCCCCTTCTTCAGTCGAGAATCCATAGCGGACCCCTAGTCAGTCAAGAGCACAGTAACTTTAAATTTCAGACCGAAACCCATGGGAACTGAAAGCTTCTTAATGCAAGTGCTATGTTCCCAATGACCTCCCCTCTCCCCTGAAGTATCAATAGTCTTTGGTTTAGAGATGAATGAAAACGAAATTAACGATCCAATTTGAATTCCCACTGTATCCAGACACTTACTAGTGGATTTACTCCTTTTGTTCAACACACTATAGCCTGATTAAAGTTACTTGGTAATTGAAATTTCACCTGATGGAGCTGTCTTCCTCCAAGAGCAATCAACGTCACGTCCAAACTGTTCGCTGTTGAAAAGCTGCCACTTATGATCTGTTTATTTCCACTATTTGGCTGCTGTTGTGCAAGGAGCATCCATATTTCGTAACAGTCGTGTGTGTGTGTGTGTGTGTGTGTGTGTGTGTGTGTGCTTTTTCGTGAAATCCGAAGAAATATGTTCAAATGTATGTAAAGTCTTCCTTTTGGTCGTCCTCCCTCCTCATTCATTTCAACTGGAAACTTCCCTTGTTGTGAAGGCGATGTAGAAACTGCAACCTTCTTCAATGATCTTGACTTCAGCCACCGATCCATGTTAGAAGTAATAAACTGGTCAAAATCGACTTATGAAATAGGTAGTGCACTGACAAAGCAAGTTTGACATTTAATGATGCCTGGGGCCGCATACGTGCCAGCGAGCGCTGTGATTGGTCGACAAAGCTCGCTCCGCGCATGCGTAAAAGGTTTCAGCGCATCTAGCGCCGTGAGCCGGCGCACAAACGACCCCCGTATTGTTGCTAAACAGTCGATCAGAGAAGCCGCATTCTCCGGCACTAAACTGTGTATACGTTCTCACTTAGGAACCGCAAAGGCTGCTTGGGAACACGACCTTAAGTAAAAGTACACGTTTTTCACACGAAAAAAATAGTGTTGAATTTGATTTTCACATTTTTATTCAATAAATTTACTCAGTATTTTACACGACAATTTCTCGGATGCCTCTAGACCAGTTTCCGTTTGGGGGTAAATCAATTCGTTGTCTCTTTTATTTTTTTATTTTAATTTGACCTTGGGACACATAATACATTCATACCTATCACTGCGAAATTACGACGTATTAGGCACATAAAATAAAACATAAAAACAGCACAAAATCCATTCTTGCAAGGTAAAAGACTCCACTAAACATATATACGTCTTTCTGTTGAACTCGCATAAATATCTATGCATAACAATGTCATTAGTTGCAAGTTGGGGGGGGGGAGGCCATAAAAGAATTTCATAACTTTAGTAACAGTTCATATAGCGTTCTGGTGAGTCACTGAGATGAGTCATTGAGGAACAGGTGATTAAGATTTAAACAATAGTGTCACAGTTTCAGTTAGCATTAGAACTCAGACGAAGGTGATGAACGCACTACCGAGAGTTCCCCTTGATTAAATCGTAGTCAGGCAATCGTCACTTTGAAAGTTCGGTTACACGTTGCCCTCGTATCACGGACAAATGGAGAGAATAGTAACGACGTTATCGTAGTGTCTGCCTTTAATGTGAAATGGAAGCTGTAACTGGTGGTTTCACTTTGTCTTTGCCCGCATCTTAGTTCTGCAAAATGAAGTCTGTTGCTGTAATTTTTCGGAAAACATTCTAATACGTCCCTTCCTCAAAGCGTCAATTCTTACAGTATCTCTCTGTTGTTCACCAAACTACACAGAAGCTGTCCTGATTAGCTGCAACCTGTGGGTTGGATGAATATTTCACTGTGCAGTGGAGTCTTGGTTTTAGGTTGTGAAAGCGTGTTTACTCAGCTGAAGAATGAAAATGTCATTCTGGCAACGGCTAACTCTTCCTACGGCTGTGGGATAATTACGTCACATCTGCACTACCGGTCTAAAGATTCCTGTCACCCATGATAAAGGCTACATACTTCATTTAAATGTAGAAATACATCGTACAAATTATACAGAACAAGAAAATAAATATAAATATTTTCTCTCTCTATCATTAAGTACAATATAAAATGGTTTAGATTTTAGCCTCACCAAAGTATCCACGCTTTGCCCGCAGAACAGCTGCACAAACTCTTGCTATTCTGGAGATAAAATATTGTAGCGTTTTTGGAGATATTACAGTCCAGCACGTCTGTAATTTAGTCTTAGCCAAATTCTTCAGTTCCCCACATTTCTCTTTTCTGTTACCATAACTTCTGGACAATTTAGAAGCATGTCTGGGATCACTGTCGTGCTGCAGAACAACTTTTGCCACATGGAATTGGATTTTTGATCAGTATCTTGTGATATCCTTCTGCCTTTAATGTTCCATTAAGTCTTACTAGACCACCGACTTTATCACCCAAAACACATACCCAACCCATGACCGACCCTCCACCATGCTTTAACGCTGACGTCACTCGCTGACTCTTCATACGTTCTCCACGAAGTTGACGAACAAACATTCGACGATTGCTTCCAAATATTTCAAACTTAGTTTCTGCCGTGAATAACATTTTGGACCATTACTGGCCGCTCCAGTTTTTACGTTGTTATGCCCACTGCAATCTTTGCCCCCCCCTTTTTTTTTGCATAGTAAAGGTTTCTATCTACTGTGCGCCCCTTGAAAATTGGTGCGGCGGCGCGGTTCCTTCCGTACCTTTACGACGAACCTGCACCTACCTGTGAACATTGTCTCAGCAGATCATCAGTAGGGAAGCCGAGCGAAACCTACTGTACTTCGACGTGAACCAGGCTGCAATTAAAGTCACTAATCTACGTTTCGGGAGAAAGTTTTCACACGAAATGGAAGCTTGGAAATTTTGTCCTTAATTCATATATTTTGAAACTTAGGTGAACAAGGATCACTGCCAAGCCCGTGCTAGTCTTAACACAGTCACTCACAATCCCTTTCACTCACGTTAGCAGGTTTATAGTCCAGTGAAACTGTCAGAAAAAAAGCCTGTACCTTGCAAAAGGTGGGGTAGAAGATTTTATTTTTTTAACTCGTTCATATTGTTGGAAAGGTTAGAAAACCAAGTTTTGCCAACAAAATTTCTCTTGGGAAAACTTTCTGCAGTCAAAAAACTTCGAAAATTTCAGACTTTTTTCAGTTTTTTCAAAATATCTCAGTTTCATTTACTCCTATCGCTTTGAGGTCTATTTTCTTTTTTAAAGAGCACAAAATTCTCTACAAATTTGATTTTTACCATTCTTTTCTACTCCCAATATCTAAGGCGCTACAGCGCGTCAAAAAATACCGATTTTTCAAATTTCGAGCAAAGTGGCAAATTACCTAATTTTTGAACACTGTTATTTCAGTTTCTATTTGTGTGGTATAAACATATTACTCATCATGTTATTCATTGGAATTTACCATCTCACTCTGCGGCAGGGCGAGGACAAACCATCATATTCAGTAACTACGAACACATTCACGTCGGATTGAGTGAAGTTTATTTGTGTTACAATATGCAATACGATTGCATGCAGGTGCCGTACATTTTCTACAGTTGCACTACGTCTTCAAGCCACAAGTGGCCCAGCGGGACCATCCGACCGCCGTATCATCCTCAGATGGGGATGCGGATAGGAGGGGCGTGTGGTCAGCACACCGCTCTCCCGGACGTTGTGATGATTTTCTTTGACCGGAGCCGCTACTATTCGGTCGAGTAGCTCCTCAATTGGCATCACGAGGCTGAGTGCACCCCGAAAATTTTCTACAGTTGATTGACGTTAATGATCAGTTATAAGAAAAAGTATGTAGGAATTGCTCTTTAGCGGACAAAAGCGTATTTATTCTTTGGCGGGCGGAAGGCAATTATCTCTAGTGATTGTTCACAGCGCGCTGACAGCTATTAGCACACAACAATAACAGTTTGGAGTCGCTTCCATTCAGTATATGTTGTGGTGCTGAAAATTAGTATGTCTTACATGAATTTGTGTTTCATTTGCGAAAAAACTGTGGTGAGTGGTGGATGCAATGTGAAAAAGAAAGGACTGAGCACACTTATCGATTGTAGTGCTAAACGCAGGGAGTCTGCTCACACCCGTTTTTTGAAAACGCTCAGTGAAGTGCTGGTGCATGAAGCATGCTACAAGAAGTACATTAATGAGAGAATGGTAGCAGCTAGCCTTCGTCATCCTCAGGAACCAACAGGCGTGCTATGTCGGTCGCAGGAAAAAGGTCAGTTCGAGTTCAAAGAGAAATGCTTCTTATGTGCAAAAGGGAATTCTGATGACTTTTTAACCAAGCAGTTAAGACTGCCATATGCCAAACGAAATTTTGATGGCGGTTACCTTATCCACAAAGTGACACTGGACTCGAAATGTTTGCTTCAAGTCAATAGCCCAAAGCTATGTTTCTTATCTGCAACGTCAATTTGGATCTCAATTTGCTATTGTATTTGATGGGTATCCATGTGAGGGAGACAAATGTAGCACAAAGAGTGCTGAGAGGATTCGTAGTTCCAAAAAACATTTTTCGGTTGACGTTGTGGTTGAATCAGAGATGGTGAACCAAATCCCTCAGGACAAGTTCTTGTACAACGAACGAAACAAGATTCGTTAGATCACACTTCTTAAAAAGAAATTTCTGGGGTGTAGCGTTGAAGTGCACCAGCCACAACAAGATGCTGACGTTATGATTGTAACATCTGTCATTTCAAGAACCAAAGATTTTGGAAGTGTTGTCATTGTAGGAGAAGATGTTGACCTGGTTGTGCTCATGACCGGTTTGGGGCAAGGCATTGAAAACTTATTTTTCTTAAAGCCAGGAAGAGGAAATGCAGAAAACAAGTGGTTTTCCACTGCATCTTACAAGTTTGACAGTGAATATATTCTGTTCACTCACGCCTTTAGCGGATATGATACAACATCCGCTTTTTTTGGTCGAGGAAAAATTAAGTGCTGCAATATTGTTGCGAAAAATGAACACCTAACCTCAGCGCTTTGCTCGTTCAATAAAACACATGCTACCCGTGAAGAAATAATAACAGCAACAAAACAGGTTACTATCGCATTGTCTAGTGGAGATGTCAGCAGTTCCCACACACTAGACCATTTGCGGTACCAGCTATTCGCCAAGTCTGCCACAAAAAGCAAACTGAATCTTGCACGGTTGCCACCTACACTAGATGCTGCACATCATCATTCGTTGCGGACTTACCAACAAGTCCAAAGTAGGATGGGAAACTGGAAACCTCCTGAGAAATGGGGCTGGAATCACAGTGACCACGGTCCAATACCCGTTATAATGAGCCAAGATCCAGCACCTGAAGCACTTCGTCACATTGTCTCATGCTCATGCAAGCTGAACTGTGGCGGAGCGTGCTCCTGCAGAAAAGCGGGTTTGAAATGTTCTTCAATTTGCAAGAAATGTAGTGGGGTCAACTGTGAAAACGTGCAAAAAATTTTATATGAAGACAGTGAAGAAGATGTTATGGAGGATGTTGAGGAAACCGCTGACGAAATCAACGAACTTGCTGAGGCTGACACGCTGTTTAAAGAAGAGGTCAATCTGGGATCAACTCTATGTACAGACCCTGAATCCGTAACTCAAGGTATTTCTGGTGACACTGAGGAACCTGTCCCATCAAAACGTTGGAAGCGATGCTCATATCTGTCTCAAGTGCGCTAATGTGCGATATTACAAGTATTACACACCCAGAACTGTCAACATTTTTTAGTAACTGTCAATGCATTTTAATTGTAATAAAGCTACTTATTTTTAATGTCAACTGTGTGGCTTTTATACACAAGAATAATTACCTACCTAATTAGGTTGCCTATTGCAGCTAATAATAGTTCAGACAATTTATTTTCTGTGCGTGTGTATGTGTGTGTGTGTGCGTATGTGTGTGTGTGTGTGTGTGTGTGTCTATGTCTCTTAATGATGTATTTTTATATTTATAGTTTTACAAATACCAGGGCTGAGGTGGACCATAGTGAACTTCAGGTAGTGATGTAAGAATCACAATAGTTGGGTGCCCAGGAATCCTCATGTTGCATACAGAGAAATTGAATACTTAAAAGTGTGGTGGTAAATTCCAACATATAACATGATGTATAATGTATTTATGCTACACAAACAGAAAGTGAAAAAATAGTGTTCAAAAATAAGGTATCTTGCCACTATACTCAAAATTTGAAAAATTGGTATTTTTTGAGGCGCTGTAGCGCCTTAGATATTGGGAGTAGAAAAAAATGGCAAGAATCAAATTTGTAGAGAATTTTGTGCTCTTTAAAAAAGAAAATAGACGTTAAAGCGATAGGAGCAAATGAAACTGAGATATTTTGAAAAAACGGAAAAAAGTCCGAAATTTTCCAAGCTTTTTGACTGCAGAAGGTTTTCCCAAGCGAAATTTTGTTGGCAAATCTCGGTTTTCTAATATTTCCAACCATATGAACGAGTTGAAAAAATAAACTCTTCTACCCCACCTTTTGCAAGGTATTTCTGCAATTTGACTGACCTATTATGGTGTTGCATTTTATTAAAACGTAATAGCTACAAAAATACGGATTGTTTCTGATTGAGAATGCTCAACAAATATTAAGTCTGTCGGTACCTAATGCACTCAAAGTTTTTAGCCACCGACCTGCTCAATACGCCACGCGGAATTAATGTCTTTTATCGTCACAAAATTCGCTTAAAAATTCCGAAATTTCTACACACCCATCGGAATAATTATGCCGTCACTTTACAACACTTTTGATGTATGAAACACTGCTAGATGCGTCAACTTATCATTTCCATCGGAACTACTACTACACACGTCCGAACTGTTTCATGGCTAGGCTCCGACTCCTCTCTAGACTACTCTAAGTCTTCTCTACCAGCAGAGAAAGGCGCACGAAGAATATTGCTTTGCCAGTGGTCAGTTTACTCAACAGCCAATAGCAAAACAACATTCTCCCGCGTCAGTCCGCGCTTTCCATCAATAACCAATCGCAAAATAGTAAACCTAACGACTGCACTTTTTACCGACGTAATTATCTAATATGCTGAAGTTTTGTTTATGCATAAAGTTATTTACTATTGTTATTTATACCTGAATTAACTTTCCCTTTATCATAAACTTACTTTACAAATCTGTTCTACAAAAATCCCCTTTGTCCACATCCATACTTCTTCGAAATGTTCCCACACTAAATCTCACTACATAACTCGTTAAATATTTATCTTCATATTAACTTTAAACCACACTCACGCATCATTCATACTGCTACAACACATTTATAACATTTTACATACACAAAAAGACATAATTAAACTTTATTAAAATACTAGAACAGTTTATGAAAAACGTTCTATTATTTTAATGCACTCTAATGGGCACAATCGAAACTAAATCACAGTCCTCTATCCAGTACTGTCCTCTATCGGCTGATACATAAACTACGTGCGCGTCCAGTCTCGCATCACCATCTGTCACTATCCGGCTCTGAGACACATCTCCCACTTAACCGCCTCGAAGGCAGGATCGGTATACGGCGCTACGCCTCACTTGTTCACATAGATGGAGTTGCACAGCTGAGGGAGAAATTGGAGCAGCTCGCGTGCTATTTACTTTCTCGTCAATTTCAGGTGCAGTAAGAGTCATCTGATGTTTACTCTATACACAAATGAACTCATATTCCTTGTATGGTGTTAGTTAGGGTCTTCCAGATCGCGGCATTGGCACCGGATTTCTTTTACCGCTTCAATGTATACATCACTGTAGACTGGGCTACGTCAACTTTTGTTGCTGTTGTCCCTACTACTTACTGACGCATAGCTACAACTACAATACGTTTTTCAATTCCAGTCTTCTCCTCCTCTCCAAGTATGAGGTGATATAGTGTGAACCTAGTCAGGTGTACAAACACGCTGGTAGATGCACACAATGGATAGTAAACCAATGCGAAATGGTTGCTACTCAGACAGGAATGAGGCTTATCTGAATAGAACCGTCTTAGGTAAAGGCACGTCGGTGTTTCGGTAATCTTCAGCGCCCCTCTATGCAAACAACCAGTCGAATACACAACACAGGCGCTGTGTCTTTACTGGCTTGTACGTGTTTTATTATCGGGACGGGGTTATGACGTTGTTGTTGTGGTCTTCAGTCCTGAGACTGGTTTGATGCAGCTCTCCATGCTACTCTATCCTGTGCAATCTTCTTCATCTCCCAGTACCTACAGCAGCCTACATCCTTCTGAATCTGCTTAATTTATTCATCTCTTGGTCTCCCTCTACGATTTTTACTCTCCGCGCGGCCGTCCAATACTAAATTGGTGATCCCTTGATGCCTCAGAACATGTCCTACCAACCGATCCCTTCTTCTAGTCAAGTTGTGCAACAAACTCTCTTCTCCCCAATCCTATTCAATACCTCCTCATTAGTTATGTGATCTACCCATCTAATCTTCAGCATTCTTCTGTAGCACCACATTTCGAAAGCTTCTATTCTCTTCTTGTCCAAACTATTTATCGTCCATGTTTCACGTCCATAAATGGCTACACTCCATACAAATACTTTCAGAAACGACTTCCTGACACTTAAAACTATACTCGATGTTAACAAATTTCTCTTCTTCAGAAACGCTTTCCTCGCCATTGCCAGTCTGCGTTTTACATCCTCTCTACTTCGACCATTATCAGTCATTTTGCTCCCCAAATAGCAAAACTCCTTTACTACTTTAAGTGTCTCATTTCCTAATCTAATTCCCTCAGCATCACCCGACTTAATACGACTACATTCCATTATCCTCGTTTTGCTTTTGTTGATGTTCATCTTATACCCTCCTTTTAAGAGACTGTCCATTCCGTTCAACTGCTCTTCCAAGTCCTTTGCTGTCTCTGACAGAATTACATTGTCATCGGTGAACCTCAAAGTTTTTATTTATTCTCCATGGATTTTAATACCTACTCCGAACTTTCCTTTCGTTTACTTTACTGCTTGCTCAATATACAGATTGAATAGCATCAGGGGGAGGCTACAACCCTGTCTCAATCCCTTCCCAACCACTGCTTCCCTTTCATGTCCCTCGACTCTTATAACTGACATCTGCTTTCTGTACAAATTGTAAATAGCCTTTCGCTCCCTATATTTTACCCCTGCCACGTTCAGAATTTCAAAGAGAGTATTCCAGCCAACATTGCCAAAAGCTTTCTCTAAGTCTACAAATGCTAGAAACGTAGGTTTGCCTTTCCTTAATCTTTCTTCTAAGACAAGTCGTAGGGTCAGTATTGCCTCACGTGTTCCAACATATCTGCGGAATCCAAACTGATCTTCCCCGAGGTCGGCTTCTATCAGTTTTTCCATTCGTCTGTAAAGAATTCGCGTTTGTATTTTGTAGCCGTGGCTTATTAAACTGATAGTTCGGCAGTTTTCACATCTGTCAACACCTGCTTACTTTGGGATTGGAATTATTATATTATTCTTGAAGTCTGAGGGTATTTCGCCTGTCTCGTACATCTTGCTCACCAGATGGTAGAGTTTTGTCAGGACTGGCTCACCCAAGGCTGTCAGTAGTTCTAATGGAATGTTGTCTACTCCGGGGCCTTGTTTCGACTCAGGTCTTTCAGTGCCCTGTCAAACTCTTCACGCAGTATCATATCTCCCATTTCATTTTCATCTACATCCTCTTCCGTTTCCATAATACTGTCCTCAAATACATCGCCCTTGTATAGACCCTCTACATACTCCTTCCACCTTTCTGCTTTCCCTTCTTTGCTTAGAACTGGGTTCCCATCAAAGCTCTTGATAGTCATGCAAGATAGAACATTCGAAACCTAATTCCTGATTTAAGTACAAATCCATAGTTGTGAAATGCGTTCGAAAACTTTTGCCCAGTAGTGTAATTACCGCTTTATGTTGCAGATCATCTGAACCTTATCAGGGACACCAGTGGGTGTTCTTTTAATCTCTTGGAACGAGCGAAATCGTTGCACTGTGTGCACTCTTACTTTGTAATGAAATGATCGTCAGCAGTGATCTGTCGCCGTATTGTTAGTCTGTAAAAACTTTTCTTTGGTCTTAAAGCTTGCAGGGGGGGAACAATTTAACAGGTTATGTCGTTACTTACGAGACCAATCCCTTCAAAGGCGTAGATGGCGGTGCCGATGAAGAGCGGCAGCTGCGACCAGCTGAAGACGGCGAGTTGCCGCTCCGAGGGGCTGGGCAGTTCGAGGGAGAGGCAGTACAGCGTGGCGATGAGGCCGGCCACGGTGAGCACGTTGGCCAGCAGCGACACCGGCACCAGGAACTTGAGCGACCGGATCCAGCAGCTCAGCAGGATCGGCACGAACGCCAGCGCCATGTGCAGGTGCGAGTCCAGGTACGCCCCGTACTGGTCCGCCACCTGTGCACGAAGCCTCTCGTCAAACTGGGCGCCTTACCTCTATCCATTGACCACAAGTAGTGCATGCAAACTTGTATACTTCGTTTGGGTTTGTGTTCAAAATCTGCTTTATGCGAACACTTATTATTTACCCAGACATGTTTCGACACCTATGTGCCATCTTCTGTGGGTCAGATTTAATTCCTGTGAGGTATAATACACTACTGGCCATTAAAATTGCTACACCACGAAGAGTGCTACAGACGCGAAATTTAACCGACAGGAAGAAGATGCTGTGATATGCAAATGATTAGCTTTTCAGAGCATTCACACAAGGTTCGCGCCGGTGGCGACACCTACAACGTGCTGATATGAGGAAAGTTTCCAACCGATTTCTCGTACACAAACAGCAGTTGACCGGCGTTGCCTGGTGAAACGTTGTTGTGATGCCTCATGTAAGGAGGAGAATTGCGAACCATCACGTTTCCGACTTTGATAAAGGTCGGATTGTGGCCTATCGCGGTTGCGGTTTATCGCATCGCGACATAGCTGCTCGCGTTGGTCGAGGTCCAATGTCTGTTAGCAGAGTATTGAATCGGTGGGTTCAGGAGGATAACACGGAATGCCGTGCTGGATCCCAACGGCCTCGTATCACTAGCAGTCGAGATGACAGGCATCTTATCCGCATGGCTGTAACGGATCGTGCAGCCACGTCTCGATCCCTGAGTCAACAGATGGGGACGTTTGCAAGACAACAACCATCTGCACGAACAGTTCGACGACGTTTGCAGCAGCATGGACTATCAGCTCGGAGACAGTGGCTGCGGTTACCCTTGACGCTGCATCACAGACAGGAGCGCCTGCGATGGTGTACTCTACGACGAACCTGGGTGCACAAATGACAAAACGTCATTTTTTCGGGTGAATCCAGGTTCTGTTTAAATCATTATCATGGTCGCATCCGTGTTTGGCGACATCGCGGTGAACGCACATTGGAAGCGTGTATTCGTCATCGCCATACTGGCGTATCACCCGACGTGATGATATGGGGTGCCATTGGTTACACGTCTCGGTCACCTCTTGTTCGCATTGATGGCACTTTTAACAGAGGACGTTGCGTTTCAGATGTGTTATGACCCGTGGCTCTACCCTTCATTCAGTCCCTGCGAAACCCTACATTTCAGCATGATAATGCACGACCGCATTTGCAGGTCCTGTACGGGCCTTTCTGGATGCAGAAAATGTTCGACTGCTGCCCTGGCCAGCACATTCTCCAGATCTCTCACCAATTGAAAACGTCTGGTCAATGGTGGCCGAGCAACTGCCTCGTTACACTACGCCAGTCACTACTGTTGATGAACTGTGGTATCGTGTTGAAGCTGCATGGACAGCTGTACCTGTACAAGCCATCCAAGCTCTGTTTGACTCTATGCCCAGTCGTATCAAGGCCGTTATTACGGCCAGAGGTGGTTTTTCTGGGTACTGATTTCTCAGGATCTATGCACCCAAATTGCGTGAAAATGTATTCACATTTCAGTTCTAGTATAATATATTTGTCCAATGAATACCCGTTTCTCATCTGCATTTCTACTTGGTGTAGCAATTTTAATGGCCAGTAGTGTATAAACTGATGTGACAAAAGTCATGGTATACCTCCTAATATCGTGTCGGACCTCCTTTTTCCCTACATGGTGCAGCAACCCGACCTGGTATGGACTCAAGAAATCGTCGGAAGCCCGCTGCAGAAATATTGAGCCACGCTGTCTCTATAGCTTTCCATGATTGCGACACTATTCGGAGTGCAGGATTTTGTGCACGAACTGTCCTCTCGATTGTATTCCACAAATGTTCGGTGGGACTCGTGTCGCGCGATCTTGATGGCCAAACCATGCGCTTGAATTGTCCAGCATGTTCTTCAAACCAATCGTAAACGTTTGTGGCCCACTGACAAGACATCTTTGTTTGGAAGCATGAAGTCCATGAATGGCTGCAGATGGCTCCCACGTAGCCGAACATAATCATTTCCAGACAACGATCGGTTCAGCTGGACAAGAGGACCCAGTCCATTCCATGTATATGGTCTTACTACCTGAAATCATGCTTCATCTGACCAGCCCACGGTTTTTCTGTAGCCTAGGATCCATCCAATATGGACAAGAACCCAGAAGAGGAGCAGCATGATGTCGTGCTGTTAGCAAAGTTATTCGCGTCGGTTGTCTGCTACCATGGCCTATTAACGCCAAATTTCGCCTCACCATCCTAACGGATACATTCATCGTACGTCCCACGTTGATTTCTGCGGTCATTTCACTCAGTGTTGTTGGTCTGTTAGCACTGCCAGCTCTACGCAAACGATGCTGTTCTCGATCGTTAAGTGAAGGCCGTTGGCCACTGCGTTGTCCGTGGTGAGAAGTATACCTGAAATTCGGTATTGTCACCACACTCTTGACACAGTGGCTCTCGAAATATTGAATTCCTTGAGATGGAATGTCCCACGTGTCTAGTTCCAACCACCACTCCGCGCTCCAAGTCCGTTCATTTTCGTCGTGCGGCCATAATCACGTCGGAAATCTTTTTAAATGAATCACTTGAGTGAAAATGACAGCTCCGCCAATGCACTGACTTTCGTCACCTCGCTGTGAAGTTTATAATCATTTGTCTATTGTAGACCTAAAATTATAACATGTGCATTTTATTTGGATTGTATATTTCATTGTTTCGATACAGTTGATGTTACTCTTATTTTTTTTATGTCTTAGCCAGTTGTTGCAGAAACAAATTTTTGTACCTCATGAAGAATTGTCCACAGAGTGTCATTCTAGTACTCTGTTATGAGAGAAGCAACGGAAATTCATCTTACTAGCAAAACTGGGGTGATTTTTTGATCGCACTCTGCAAGAATGACAGGGTGGTGTGGCCTCAGTGGAGTGGCTTTTATTTGGCACTGTTTTAAACATTCAAAATTTTTCTTGTGCTACTGCCCAGTTTGGTTGCATTGTATGTAAAAATCAGCTGTGGGCTATGTAGGGTAATGGAAAAGGGTGCCCAAGGGCCTTCAAAATTGGAAAATCTGTGAAAATAAAACTATCAGCTTGGTGAAATATTACTTCTGCATGACAACGTCATTCATTACCCAATATAGACAGTTTGTTTACCTCAGTCTTCTTAACTAATGCGTTTTAATGGCACATATCACATTAGTTGTGAGATGTAACTGGTCAGTGATCGCTAGACACGTACAGAGAGGCTAGTATGATCCGCGGCATTCCCTATTACTACAGAAATCGTACCAACCCAGTAGTCTTTCACTTTCGAGGAAAAATAACAGTCTTAGCAAGGACAATATCCTCCTCATCTTCAGTTCATTAAAGGTGAAAGTTGCCTCCTGTATTTGCCAGTTTCTGAGTATTACGTTTATTGCTTGTCTTCTACTCTTTGCTGTCATATCTGTATGATTATATCTGTATCATATCTGTATGATTATATGATAGCGGAACAAACACTGGTAGCAGTTACTTCTGTAAAATATCTGGGAGTATGCGTGCAGAACGATTTGAAGTGGAATGATCATATAAAATTAATTGTTGGTAAGGCGGGTACCAGGTTGAGATTCATTGGGAGAGTCCTTAGAAAATGTAGTCCATCAACAAAGGAGGTGGCTTACAAAACACTCGTTCGACCTATACTTGAGTATTGCTCATCAGTGTGGGATCCGTACCAGATCGGGTTGACGGAGGAGATAGAGAAGATCCAAAGAAGAGCGGCGCGTTTCGTCACAGGGTTATTTGGTAACCGTGATAGCGTTACGGAGATGTTTAGCAAACTCGAGTGGCAGACTCTGCAAGAGAGGCGCTCTGCATCGCGGTGTAGCTAGCTCGCCAGGTTTCGAGAGGGTGCGTTTCTGGATGACGTATCGAATATATTGCTTCCCCCTACTTATACATCCCGAGGAGATCACGAATGTAAAGTTAGAGAGATTAGAGCGCGCACGGAGGCTTTCAGACAGTCGTTCTTCCCGCGAACCATACGCGACTGGAACAGGAAAGGGAGGTAATGACAGTGGCACGTAAAGTGCCCTCCGCCACACACCGTTGGGTGGCATGCGGAGTATAAATGTAGATGTAGATGTAGATGTGCCCACTGATCGACTTACGTATGTTCACTGTTGCGTCTGCTACGCCAGTTTCTCTGTCTAAAGTCATTGGCGTTGGCCAATGAGAAACGACGACGCTGAGACACTCCACATGGCTTGTGAATTTTTGAACGTACTTTCTTATTCATGTCTGTTTGTTCGAGACTGTTATTGAATGAAGAAGGTGTGCTTTGGCTGTGTGTGATTTGGTGTGGTGATGAACGTGGCTGCATTGCATTATGTTGAGGAAGAGAGAGAGAGAGAGAGAGAGGTATGTATGAAAGAGTTACGCGTTTGTATTATTGAAGTTATAACCAAAATTATGTACAGCTTTTCTCCATGTATGTACTGTAGAACTCAAGGTAATATTTTATGCAACTAAATACTTGATGAGTCATATTGGAATAGGGAGTTTCTTACGCACTGATGTCAAATGAACAGCAGAGCGAAGTTTGTGGTTACGATTAATGTGGGGCGGATATCGCTCTGTTTACATACTGTATTTGATTTGTGGTCGAATATAGCAAGCCAATGTTCCATTCAGGAAAACGTTTTTGCCTCTTATGTCTTTCTCAAATTTACGTTATGAAGAAGGCCTTTGTTTATGCCGAAGGTACCACGTGAGTGATATAACATTAATCTTACTCCTGTTTGTAAAACATCTGTATTCTTGGGATCCAACAATAACTGCAAGGTTAAAGAGAATATAATAGCTTTACTTACGTTTCATTCCCTCCTCAGTTTAATTAAATGAGATATATCCGTGTGATGGCGGCACTGAGCAATCATGATGCATTGCACCAATGCCTCATGCAGAACTGATGAAGGAAATGATGTGGTACCTTTAATTTAATCAACAGTTCAATCAAAGCTACTACTGCTCCCATATCAGTTTCCAGGTAGTAAAGAATTCTTTCGTTTTAGTAAATTATTTTCGGGTCACGGAACGTGTCTGACTCTAGAACTTCTGGATAGCACTGCTTCGTCAGTCTGATAATATATTTTGTGATATAGTTACATTACCAGCTCGTAACCAACAAGTGTTGCAAATTCCTGGTTGAATTCACGATTTTGGTATACGCGGATGAGCCGAAACATTACGACCACCTGCTTAATAGCTTGTATGTGCTTCTTTGGAACGGAATACATCACTGAGTGAGGGATACGACAGCTTGTTGGTAGGTTTGTAGTGGTATGTGGCATTAGATGTCTACACACAGGTCATGTAATTCGCGTAAATAACGGGCAGCTGATCTACTTACAAGATGATGGCGCCCGAAAACTACTGAGTTGTGTTCCATAGGATTTACATCAGGCGAATGTGGTCGCCGAGACATCAAAGTGAGTTCACTATAATGCTCCTCAAACCACTGTAGCGCATTCCGGCTCCGAGATACGGACAGTTATACAGCTGAAAGATGAAATCGCCGTCGGGAAAGACATCAAGCATGAAGGGATGCAGGTGGTTCGCATCTGTCAGTGTGTCTTAGATTACTACCACAGATCTTATGCAAGCGAAGAAAAATGTCTCCCTTAGTATAATACTGTTCCCACCAGCCTGCATCGGTGGAACTCTGTACGTCTCGAGCCGCCATTCACCTCTATGACGGCGTTTGTGGAGACGACTATCGATCTAGCGTGGCAAAAATGTGATTCACTCGAAAAGCCGACACGTTTCCGCTAATTGTGTGTGTATAGTGGTTTTGTTTAGGAACTTTAGTAGTCTTCAACCGGTGTTCTTGGTGTTTTCTGGTGAAATAATTTCAGAAGAACCTTTTGGGAACTGTTTTCAGTTTCGTTACTGTGTCATTAGGCGTTTGACTCTCTTTCTGTATTATGCTTTTGTTATATTCTCATTTGTTGTTGATTAATACTGTTAATAATACCAGTTACTTCCCTTGTATAGTAGTAAGTCAGTGATCATTGCAGTCAGGTTTTTAACATCTTCTTATTGTAGTAGCGGAACTTAGATAAGTAGTTTTCTCGTTTCAATAAGTGTAAAATTTTACCATGAGTGAGAAGTGTGGGCTTTGCCGTAGGTTAGTGAGTAGCGGATTGCGGTGTGAGACTTGTTCGAAGTATTTTCACTGGGGGGAATGCAGTGGGGAAGCCAGTGGGCATTCTGGTGAAACCCTCTCCTGGAACTGCAGGTTATGTAGCAAGAGTAAGTTGATAGAGGAGCAGGAGCGTAAGATCTGTGCCCTTCAGGTGCAGTTGAAAAACGCACAGGAGGATCTAGATAGGATGAGGAGGGAGAAGGGGGGTGGGGAATGGGAGCTGGCTGTTGGCAAGAGATCTGCTAGGAGAAGAAGATTTTCAGATAGTTTTACTATTGGTGTTTGCAATAGATATGACCAACTGTCAGAGTCTAGTGGAGAGGAATCTCTAATAGCTGTAGATGTAGGAAGTACGCAGCAGACAGCAGTTGCGGTGGCTAGGACAGTTGCAAAGTCGAAGAGAAACAAGAAGGTTCAGCTGTTAGGTAGTTCTCATGGTAGAGGTGTAGGCCAGCAGTTGCAGGAAGTATTGGGGAGTGAGTACCAGGTCACCAGCATTGTGAAGCCTAATGCAGGATTGGCTCAGGTGACTGTTAACATAGGGGGGTTATGTAGGGATTTTACTAAAGAGGATCAGGTAGTGATTGTGGGTGGAGCTGGTAATAGTATTGATAGGGATGGGGAGTATGACATAGATGGTGACCTGGAAAAGATAGCCACTCAGACTGGCAACACGAATGTGCATTTCGTAGAACTGTTTCAGCGTCACGATCGGCCTCATCTTAATACAGCCGTCAGGCGTGATAACATGAGACTTGGGGGTGCGCTGATGACAGAAAGCATGAGTCACATTTCAGTGGTGTCGGTGGAGTCTATCAGCAGGACGGATTTCACTAGACATGGCCTGCACCTCAACTGGTATGGGAAGGGTAGGTTGGCAAAGCTTGTAGGTGGCAGCATATGCAGTAGTTGGTGTTAGAGCTGTAACTTTTTTAGATTGAAGTCAGCTGATAGGTATTCCTGCTTAAGGGAAGTCTCTCTTACAAAGGAACCACTTTTGACAAAGCTTAGGTATCCGAGTAATGAGGGAATTAGTAAATTTCATCAAAATATACAAGGTATTAGAGATAAAGTTAGTGAACTGCTTATAGATGTTGACTCTGAAATTGTTGGTATATCTGAACATTTCTTAAATAAGGAGATAATTCGGAGGCTTCCTTTACCAGGATACAGGTTGGCTGGCAGCTTTTCTAGGAGCTCTTTGCGGTGTGGGGGAGTAGTCATGTATGTGAAAAACGGCATCCCATTTGAGTCAATTGATGTTTCAAAGTACTGCACTGAAAAGGTGTTTGAATGTTGTGCAGGTGTGGTTAAATTTAATGGAGCTAAACTTCTAACTGTTGTTATTTATAGATCCCCAGACTCCGACTTCACAACATTTTTGCTAAAGCTAGAGGAGGTTCTTGGTTCACTTCATAGGAAATACAAAAAGTTAGTTATATGTGGTGACTTCAACATTAATTGTATAAGTCACTGTGCAAGGAAAAGATGCTGGTAGACCTCCTTAATTCATATAATCTTAAGCAAACTGTATTCTTTCCAACGAGAGTGCAAGGGAACAGTAGAACAACCATAGACAACATTTTTGTTCATTCCTCATTACTAGAAGGGCATTCTGTTAGCAAAATGGTGAATGGCCTTTCAGATCATGATGCACAAACTTTAAGTCTAAAAGATTTTTGTGCTGCAAGACATGTTAAATATAGTTATCAACTGTTTAGGAAAGCTGATCCAGTTGCTGTAGAGACCTTTGTAAACCTTATCAAGGAACAAGAGTGGCAAGATGTTTATAGCGCTGATACAGTAGATGATAAATATAATGCTTTTCTCAAGACTTTTCTCGTGCTCTTTCAAAGTTGCTTTCCGTTAGAACGTTCAAAACAGGGTACTAGCACAAACAGGCAGCCTGGGTGGCTGACTAGAGGGATAAGAATATCTTGTAGAACAAAGTGGCAATTAAATCAAAACGTTAGAAACAGGCAAAATCTAATTGCAGCAGCCCATTACAAACAGTATTGTAAGGTGCTTAAAAATGTTATCAGGAAGGCAAAAAGTATGTGGTATGCAGATAGAATAGCTAAGTCTCAGGATAAAATTAAAACCATATGGTCAGTCGTAAAGGAAGTGGCTGGTCTGCAGAGACAGGTCGAGGATATAGAATCAGTGCGTAGTGGGAATGTCCGTGTTACTGATAAGTCGCATATATGTACAGTATTTAATAATCACTTTCTGAATATACCAGGTGAACTAAATAGAAACCTAGTCCCAACAGGGGATCATATAGTGCTCGTAGAAAAAAGTGTTCCGAGACTGTTACCTGAAACGCTCCTCCATGATACTGACAAGAGGGAGATTGCGTTAATAATTAAATCACTAAAGAGCAAGAACTCTCATGGATATGACGGGGTATCTAGCAGAATACTGAAGTATTGTTCTATGTATGTTAGCCCAGTACTTACCCATATCTGTAACTTTTCCTTTAGGGGTGGTCGGTTTCCTGACCAATTAAGGTACTCGGTGGTGAAGCCACTTTATAAAAAGGCAGACAGGAATAATGTTGACAATTATAGACCTATTTATATGCCATCGGTGTTTGCTAAAGTTATCGAGAAGGTTGTATATACAAGGTTACTGGAGCATTTAAATTCACATAATTTGCTGTCAAATGTACAGTTTGGTTTTAGAAATGGTTTAACAACTGAAAATGCTATATTCTCTTTTCTCTGTGAGGTTTTGGACGGATTAAATAAAAGGTTGCGAACGCTAGGTGTTTTCTTTGATTTAACGAAGGCTTTTGACTGTGTTGACCACAAAATATTCCTGCAGAAGTTGGACCATTATGGAGTAAGGGGAGTAGCTTACAATTGGTTCGTCTCTTACTTTAAGAACAGAAAGCAGAAGGTAATTCTCCACAATATTGAGAGTGGTAGTGATGTTCAGTCGCAATGGGGCGCTGTTAAGTGGGGCGTTCCCCAAGGGTCGGTGCTGGGGCCACTGCTGTTTGTTATTTATGTAAATGATATGCCTTGTAGTATTACAGGTGATTAAAAAATATTTCTGTTTTCTGATGACACCAGCTTGGTAGTGAAGAATCTTGTGTGTAATATTGAAACAGTATCAAATATTGTAGTTCATGAAATAAGTTTGTGGCTTGTGGAAAATAATTTGATGCTAAATCACAGTAAGACTCAGTTTTTACAGTTTCTAACTCACAATTCAACAAGAACCGAATTTTGATCACACAGAATGGGCATATTATAAGCGAGACGGAACAGTTCAAGTTCCTAGGCGTTCGGATTGGTAGTAAGCTGTTGTGGAAAGCCCACGTCCAGGATCTTGTTCAGAAACTAAATGCTGCTTTATTTACCATTGGAACAGTATCTGAAATAAGTGACAGCTCAACACGAAAAGTAGTCTACTTCGCATATTTTCACACACTTATGTCGTATGGTATTATTTTTTGGGGTAATTCTTCTGATTCAAAAAGGGTATTTTTGGCTCAAAAACGGGCTGTTCGAGCTATATGTGGTGCAAGCTCGAGAACCTCTTGTCGACCCCTATTCAATAGTCTGGGAATTCTGACATTGCCCTCACAGTATATATTTTCTTTAATGTCGTTTGCTGTTTGCAATATTAGCCTATTCCCAAGAGTTAGCAGCTTTCACTCAGTTAATACTAGGCAGAAATCAAATCTGCATGTGGAATGCACTTCCTTTTGTGCAGAAAGGAGTGCAGTATTCTGCTGCATCCATTTTCAATAAGCTACCACAAGAACTCAAAAATCTTAGCAGTAGCCCAAACTCTTTTAAGTCTAAACTGAAGAGTTTCCTCATGGCTCACTCCTTCTATTCTGTCGAGGAGCTCCTGAAAGAGCTAAAAAATTAAGCAAATTCCAGTGTTACATTGTTGATTTTCTTTATTTAAACTTAAGACTTATCGCCTGAATATGTTTTTTATATTTCATTTTATCTGTTTCTACTACCGTGTTATAATTCCTTGTATTGACTCGTTCCATAACCAAGGAGACTTCTCCTTAATTTGGTCCCACGGAACAATAAATAAATAAATAAATAAACAGTCGAATACTGATGGTCCCGTGCACACTGAAATTGTAATTGACGATATCGTTGGATCAACATGTGAACTCGTAGGGGTGGTCTTCTGTGGAGCTACATGTTCAACAATGTCCCATGAACGATGTGCTTCGAGACACTTGTGCGTGCACCAGCCTTGTGCTCTTTCGGCAGAGATGCCACGGATCACCATCTATCCTGCTTTAGAGGGCGGACAGCTTCACTGTCCTTCTGCCTCTTTCCATAGACGCTTACGACGGTAGAAGGTGAATAGTCGACCAGCTTCGCCGTTTTCGAAACACTCGTTCACAGACTGTGCATAATAATAATCTGCCATTTGTCAAAGTCGCTTATCTCAACGGATTTCCCCGTGTGCAGTCCATATCTTCGCTAGGGTGATCCCCCGTCCGCGTCTGCTTCGCTTACGAACTTTTGTTACCGCGTGACGTGTCTGCAACGCCACCAGGCGGCCTTCAGCGTCGCCGTGGGAAATGGTCATAATGTTGTGGCTAATCAGTGTATGTCCTGCTCATTAAGTGAGTTGTAGGTGTTCTTGTGGGATGCAAACTTAATTTCAGTAAAGATAAAATTGATCAATGGTCCATAATAAATCATACCAGATGCCAAAGAACATCCGTTGTGCGAAGCATGCATGTCTGTGGCGAACCATACCTGGTGGCGCTCAGGTAGCGTAATAAATTTATTTTCTTTGGGGCTTTATTCCCTTTATAAAGAGGGTGTCTGTAATTAGTGCAATTTGAAGCGGGACTTCTGCGTCCATACTATTGGTAAAGGCTTTTGCGTTACTCAGTTATTCACAGATACCAGAGGAATGGAGAAAATTTGTTTGTTCGAGTATTACTCCCACGAAATAACTGGAAGAAAATTGCCATCTGTCAAGTGGTTTTCTTTTACGGTCTGCGAGAGTGTAAATTAATTATTGTTGTAGTGTCACACTAGCTAAGTGGGAAGTGATGATTTATTGTTGTTAAAAAGCACGAGAAAGCTGAGGAACTGTGCACCGAACGTATAAGCTTATATCAACAATGGAGTCAACTATAAAAACATGCGCGAAGGTCGTCGGACGTTCACAAGCGAAAAGAAACAGATTTCATTGAAAAACTCGATGAGATTGTTATCATAGCACATGCTGATGTTCTAAATATCATTACTGCTGGAGAAGATAAATAGGTTTTGACCAACCAGTGGTTTATGAATGGAATAGGTTTCCAGTTACTTGAGAAAGAGAGAAGACCATTTTAACGAGCATAGACAGCTGAGAAAAGGCAAGAGCAAAGAGAATATTCATATTCGAAGGAACATTGCATCGTAATCCTGAACAAAAGAGGCACTGCAATATCGTATTTATACGCCATCACCGGGCAAGTGGCCTTTAGTTAAAATGTCTCCCATGTACGAGAATATTCGTAATGAATATACGAGTGCAGGTTGTAGACACATGGTTGACGACATGGAAATTTGGATCTGGCCGTAGTGCGTGCTCAGATGGCCTAAACGTGAAGCGATCGCCCGCTATAAACGGGAAATTATGTACAAATTTTCATTGTTTTCATTCCAGTATACAGCTGATGGTTGTCTATACTCGTAACTGCGAATACATTTCCTGCGTTTCATAATGGCTGTAGTCGCCGCTGTACCTGTCCCTTCGGCCAAGTATGCATGTCCGAAGGAACTTTGCGTCGTAATTCCGAATAAAGCGAGTACTGCAATATCGTAATCACTACGTGTTATACATTAAAGCCTGCTGTCGCGTTTTTCTGTCTGCATGTGAAGGCTAATCTTGGGAGCTGCTATAGGGATTTTGATATTGTTTTAACTAACACACATATCGAAGATGTAGGTTTGTGTATATAATCTATTACCGCTACGCCAGACATGTCGTCCGGCCGTGGATACTTAAGCCACCCGTGCAAAGCCAGTACCAGTCGCTAGTATAATATAATGTAATGCACACTTCATGGTACGAAGCAGTGAATGGTCAGCGTGACGGACTGCCGTCCTAAGGGGGCCGGGTTCGATTCCCGGCTGGGTCGGGGATTTTCTCTGATCAGGGACTGGGTGTTGTGTTGTCATCATCATCATCATTTCATCCCCATCCGGCGCGCAGGTCGCCCAGTGTGACGTCGAATGTAATAAGACCTGCACCAAGGCGGCTGGACCTGCCCCGTAAGCGGCCTCCCGGCCAATGACGCCGAACGCTCATTCCCATTTTCCATGGTACTAAGCACAAGTGGAAAGCTACCGAACATCGTCACGTATTTTCTTACACGTCTTTATTTATCGACGTCCAGGCAACTGGCTCCGTTTGCATGACCTTCACATCGTATTTGCGATGTCAGGCTTAACTAATTGCATTCAAAGGAGCAAACCGATAGTGTAAGTTAGTGACTTCAATTAGAAAAGAGCAGCTAAAGTTTTTCGCAATTCGCTTGCCTATTACGCGGGATGAACTGGCTGCCATCCCACCGTATGAACCCGTCCGCCTTATGACTTTGTATTATTTGTGTTCCCGACGAGTGTTTAAATCTCAGAATATGTCTATTCAAAGTTCTCCTGTTTTATAGTTTCGGAAACAGCAAGTATCTTCCGCAGTAACGCTTTAGACGTCTGTGTCGCATCGTGCCAGTCTGGTCTGTTTAGCGGCAATTACATCAGTGCTGTTAGGAGCTCTGCTCCCGTTAACTGGCAGCAACGTCACTGCTGAGTGTGTGCGATGTAGGATGACATCTACACAAGTGGCGGTAAGGGTTCGTTCGTTGGTTCGTTCGTGCAGTGTATTACCAACAAAATTCGTTCCTTCCTTCTTTCTTGTAGTGTAACACCGACAAAATAATCTTCCTTGAAGAAATACGGCAACCAGGCTCTTTTTGTACAGCTTTGTTCATGTCAAGACGTATTTCTCGCTGTCACTAGTGCATCAGTGAACGTAAAAGTGTTTGTGGTACGCATACGAAGGTGAGAAAGAGCCACAAGTTACAGAAAGCAGATAGTCTCAGCAGTGAAAATGCATAGGATAAAAATGTTATACAGACGAAACTATAAATGTGTTATGCCAGTTGTAGAAGGACGAAAGCCCTTTTTTGGCAAAAATAAAGCTAAAAAAAAAGCGCTCAGGCGCTGGAATTCTTCTAGTAATTCAGTCGACATGGAAAAATTAACTCTGTCAAAATTCTTTTTCTTTGGTAATAATCAAAAGGAAGTAAAAGTGTGCAGTAGATCACTTTAGTTCCTCAGATGCTTTGTGATCAAGGGACCGTTTAGACATAGAAGTTTATTCACAGATTTTTTCATTGCTGTTGCCATGTCGTACAGTTTGGATCTCTATAGTTGCTGAGCCATCCTGGGAGAAGTTCTTGAACTATGGCAAAGGCTTTGGGCTACTTTCAATAGTGCTAGAATGGTGTGATCATTATTATTGAACATCAGACACTTACAACCGCGCCGGCCGTGGTGGCAGAGCGGTTATAGGCGCTTCAGCCCGGAACCGCGCTGCTGCTACGGTCGCAGGTTCGAACCCTGCCTCGGGCATGGGTGTGTGTGATGTTCTTAGGTTAGTTAGGTGTAAGTAGTTCTAAGTTCTAGGGGACTGATGACCTAAGATGTTAAGTCCCATAGTGCTCAGAGCCATTTGAACCATTTGAACTTACAACCGCTCTAAGTATGTTATCTCACCCGGCATAAGCCATATACCTTGTGTACCTGCACAGGACAGGAAAAAGTAAACCTGCAGTACGCGCCCGTGGAGCTGATTCATGAACACATGGACATGTCCCCTTTTCGAATGTCCTACCCTCTCACAAGCTGCGACGGAGGAGAGGCATCGGAAGTGAACGCGAGACATAATTTACTTGATACTCGTACGTGCGTTCCGAGTTCGTAGCGCCCGTACCGTTGGCCAGACTGTTTACTTCGCAGGTATGCTTCTGGCAGTGGCCTCTTTGGTTTGTTCGGCCATCGTGGAGTTGAGACTGGAGTCTGCAGAGGGAGCTGATGGAAAGCCAGTTTGTGATCAACACGGAAGGGACATTGGAGTGCTGGCGGCACGGGCGCGTGTTTGAGGGTGCATTAGGCCTTGGCTGAGCTTCGCGGGCAACGGTGCGCCCGGGTGGTGGTGGTGACTCTGGAATGGCTAATGGCTGTTCCAACGCCTCACCGGAGCTGCACGTTGCACGGCGCAACTGGGTTTCGATGTGGCAGTGTGTGTCGTCTCACGGAACTGCTTGCAGCATTGAGCCCGGCGAGCTGCTCTGGTGGCCACTACACTTCGCGGTGAGCTGCTCCATTTGACTGTTCCTGTTTGGAAGTTGTTCTTCAATTTTCGCCATTAGTGGTTACTGTCAGAGATCCCCTACCCGCAGTGTACTGTGTTCCTACACCACGGCGGCGTAGTTGTTAATTGATTTGGTTTGGTTGTGACGGTCTTCTCAGCTCCCTCCAGCGTGTCACATTCTACCGAACTTCCAGCTTGCTTGGTATTGTAATTTGCAACTTCTGTCACCGACATGATGGGGGATCTTCAAGGTAAAGTGCTCGCCGTTTCTGAGTGGGTCAGTGTAATCTTAGTGTATTTTGAGTTCTGAAAAACTGTTATCTGCCTTTAAGGACTGCTCTGTGCAACCACACTATTTTCAATTGTATACATTCGTTTAAAGGTGTAAGTCTCCCTTGAAAGCTGTTTAAGCTTGCCAAGTTGTTCTTAAATTCACATTTAGAGGTGCCGCAAGATGTTTTTTATTCTATTTTAATCCACTCTTTAAAGATGGTTGAGAGCAATTTTTATCCTGATTTTGGATAGCATTTTTGCACACCTTTTAAAGGAGGGTCAGTGTAAACTATACTCTTTGTAATCATTAGTTTAAGTGAAACCTTAATGTTCCTCTTGTGCTCGTGTTTTTGGTTGTGTTAGAGTTAAGTATAAATCTCGATCAGTTGCGACCAACTAACTCGCTAATTAGCAGAACAGCCTGTATGAATTCTTGTTTAGCCTGTTCGGATTGAGTCAACGTACTTTTGTAACATCGCTGATATTACTCCACTCGTAGTCCGCAGCGCGTGGTCGTGCGGTAGCGTTCTCGCTACCCGCGCCCGGGTTCCCGGGTTCGATTCCCGGCGGGGTCAGGGATTTTCTCTGCCTCGTGATGACTGGGTGTTGTGTGATGTCCTTAGGTTAGTTAGGTTTAAGTAGTTCTAAGTTCTGGGGGACTGATGACCATAGATGTTAAGTCCCATAGTGCTCAGAGCCATTTGAACCCATTTGAACTCCACTCGTAGCCCGGCGCCGAGGTCAATTAAGGGGACCGACACATGATCAACATGTCATATGTTGTTCTTAATATGGCGAGGAAGTTACCATCCATCTAAATTTCGAGTGAAGTTATGAATGTATGTGCATGTAATTTTCAAGCATCTGAACTTTTCCCAATTTATTGTACTGAAAATTATTAGATAAATTCTTTTTTAATCATGCTCTGTTTAAACACTGGATTGGAATCTATTCTGCTATTCAGATTACTTAGCCTGCCTGTAATATATTTTGCTTAATTGTTTCCAGTAAATTCTGCTTCAATTAAATCTGTGTTTAAACATTGGATTTGAAGCTGTTTGCTATTTATATTGCTGAGTCTGCTTGTTGTAAAATTAAATTTTGCTTCATTGTTTCAAGTTAAATCTTTGCTTTAGCTAAAGTATCTCTAAACTTTTGTTCTGGATCCCCCTTGTACTACTCAGTCACATGACTGAGCTTGTCTGTTAAACTGTATGTTGCTTAATTGTTCTATGGATGCTGCAGTGTATTGTGTACCGGCAAATAAAAACAAAAAAAAATGTATTTTCGCTATATCCTCGACTTGGATCTGGTTCCACTCCAGTAGCCCGTGTCCCGCTATACTACCATATCACAACTTAATAATTGATCCTGAGCATGTGCAGTTATAAATAAACTCGCAAATTAAGTCCTCATCTTCCCGTCCAGTTAGAATAAACAGCACAGAGAAACTAGAATCAATGTAACATAAACGACTCAGTGAACCTTTGGGATGTATAAGGTTGATGAATGGACCTGGACCGAGAAGTCTGTCGGGAATTGAATTAATACCGAAATAGATATAGAAGTGTCACTGTGGTACAGGGAAAGAGTCTTTGGTAGAACGCCCTGGGTTCTTCGTACAATCCCAGGCAATGCCTTTACTTTGTATAAAGTCATTAGCAATGGCGGTCGAAGACTTCTGGTATGAGGAACCACCATCGTGCTGCCAACGGTCTTGTCAAGAATGTGGAAGAGCGTAGAGAGGTTCGGGGTGCCCTTGGGGAGGGAAGCTGTCCCTAAAAGCTGGAAAAATGAGCAATGATCGATGACCTGAGGATACAATAGGTAATGGAAACCAATGTATTAAAGACACATAGTTTGTATCTATAGGGCATGGGGCTTGTAAATGAAAAAAGAAATGTCGTGATGATCTCTCCATTGGCAAAAGATGGAGTACTCCCCCGTTCGGATCTGCGGGAAGGGACTGTCAGAGGGACGAGGAGGCCATGAGAAATAGAATAAATAACTAACGAAAGAGTAACGTTCTACGAGTCGAAGCGTGGAATGTCAAAAGTTTTACTGTGATAAGCAACCTACAAAATCAGAAAAGGGTATGCAAAAGCTCAGTCTAGATGTAGTGGGGATCGGTGAAGTGAAACAGGAAGAAAAGTAATTCTAGTCAGAGAAATGTAATGTTGCATCAACAGCAGCAAAAGTGATGTAACGGGAGTAGGATTAATCTTGAATTGGAAGGCAAGGCAGAGAGTGAGTTACGTTGAACGTTTCAATGATGGGATTATTCTTATCAGAATCGACAGCAAACCTGCGTGAACAATACTAGTTCAAGTATACATGCCGATGTCCAAGCAAAAGATGAAAAGATACAGAAATTTTGTGGGGATATTGGGAACGGGAGATGAAAATCTAATGTTCATGGGAGTTGGAACGCTGTTGTAGGAGAGGGAATAGAAGGAGTTACGGGAGACTATGGACTCAGCAGCTGAAATGTGGCAGACGACAGAATCGAGTTCTTAGAATTAATTTTATCCAGTACAGGTAACAGTGAATAGTCTTGGAAGGCGTTTGCATTGGCGTAAATACCTTTGATACAGTGTATTCGTGCTGCTACGACAGTCACTTGTTAGCTTTGAAGATCAGCAGTCGCCTATTAGCCCGCTAGTGTGGTGCATCTCCAGGTAGGAACTGCGACGTAAATCCTGACGGGAAGGGCGAACTTTGACTGCCTCCGTTTAATCTGAATGTTGTGCGGTATATTGTGCTTTCGAAAGCGTCTTGATCACAGCACTTACATTAATCCATTACTGTGACGACTGCCCGTGTCGACGTTCACATAGGACAAATGCTTTCTCTTGTGATTTCACGATCAGCGCATTCAACGGAGTCCGTTGTGGATTTTGGAGAGGTTATTGTCTTCATCAAACATTTAAGCTGTGCTGTTGTGATTATAAATTACCTGGCCTTTCAGATAACGGAGAATCAGGTTTCTTTTCACGGTATATTTTGTAGTCATATTTGTTGTGGAAACGTTGGATTCACGTTTTCAATTGTTTTAGTATACGTGATATTGATCCAATTCTAATGTAGTTATCTTGGGTTTCAAGGGGACGTATCTCAATTGATGCTGGACCATCTTGTCAGACAATGCTACAGAAATTAATAATAGTATTTGATATGTTTCTTTTCTCTGTCATATCCGGTGGGGGAGGAAACCCTGTGGTCTGTTGAATTGTGTTTCTCCATGGAGTATAGTATTCTATGTGTGGACTTTGATTATTATACTGCATCAGAGCACAGCTGGAATTTCTACGACTTTACTATACTCCTCAGTGACCATTTTTCAACGAATCTTTCTACTTGTTCCATACCTTCACATGTGTTCATTCAAGAACTAAGTTCTCGAAACGAATCGCATTCATTTTAACTGTGTTTAAAGCTGTGTTGAAGTAGTCTGAACTGAGCCACGCTCTCAATTATATAAGACAAGAATTTTCAGCTATATAGGCATATATATGTTGCTAGGGAACTCCGAGACACGTGCCGATGTAGACGGAGTCATCGAGATAATTTCTGCTACCGCACAAACTAAGGGTTTTGTTTTCCGGATTATTGGGTAGTAAAAGGGTATTCTACCCGGTGGTTATAATTAAACTTTCCCTATTTAACACGTTGTAACTCGGAAACTAA
Organism: Schistocerca piceifrons; assembly: GCF_021461385.2. Lineage (NCBI taxonomy): Eukaryota > Metazoa > Arthropoda > Insecta > Orthoptera > Acrididae > Schistocerca > Schistocerca piceifrons. The sequence continues at coordinate 90,474,730 of NC_060141.1, forward strand.
CTACCGTACGAATACCAAACTTGGTAGCATTAATGTCTGGAGTATGGGCTGCATAATTTCCATGCGTCACAGCACCACCGTCCAGCTCCAACTATGGCTAGCAGATTCCATGTTTCGTTATCGTGATCCATAGTCTCACGCACCTGACCAGTCGCAGTGCACTTCTTGAAGTGTCAACATGAGCTTGGACAAAAGGAGCAGGGCATTATTGGTGAAGCTCTGTTATCGAAACAACAGTAATGCTGCAGCTGCACTTCGAGAATATCGCCGACTGAAAGGATTACGGAGGGGCCCTCTTTCTCCACCTGCTGTGCGGAGCATGAAAAAGAAGTTCGAATCAACTGGAGAACTGGGCGTCGCTCCGGAAGAAGGCTAACGACCGGTTGCACCACAGGTAGTTGATGAAATCGCTGTTGCTGTGGCAGACGACGATGCGCGCAATTCCCGATCGTCAGGCAGTGCGCATTCTGTGTCACGATAGTTGAACATCCTGTGGTCCACTGTACGGAAGGTGCTTCAGATCATTCTCAAATGGTATCCGTACAACGTCCACATCGTACAGCAGCTTGCACCACAGAAAGCACAACGACGTGTTGACTTCGCTCTCCGTTTTCTCGCAAGGATTGAAGTAGACGAGGGTTGGCCCTGGACTGTCCAATGGACAGACGGAGGTCATTTTTCTCTGACGGGTAAGATGAACATACACAATTGCCGAGTGTGGGGATCTTCACCTCCAATCGCTGCGCACGAAGTTCCTCTGTATGGTGAACGTGTCACCGTATGATGTGGCTTCACGGCTACTTTCATCATTGGCCCATTCTCTTTTGAACAGGTTGGCGCTCAAGGCCCAAAGACGTGCAGTGTGACTGCGTTACTGCGATATGCTTCGTCAGTATGTCATAACCCCCCCTACAGGAAAGAAACGCATTGAGTTGAACAGTTTTCATGCAAGATGGGGCCCCGCTGCATATACCTCGTGAAGTTCACCTGCTTCTCCGAAACACATTAGGAAGCCATAGAATTATCAGCCGATCTTTACCAAATATTTGGCCGGCACGGTCACCTGATCTCACTGCCTGTGATTTCTGGTTTTGGGGCTACCTGAAGGACAGGGTTTACGAGGGGGACATTCATGTATGTGCTGATTTGAAGCGCGGTAAGGTAGCCAGCAAATCTACGGACATGGTTCGTTGTGCTGTGGAGTATGCAATCCTGCGCTTTCAGACTCTTCTGGACACTGATAGGCGCCATATTGAGCCACGTTTGTAGCAGTAATGATACCGGTACATAATGGTATGATGTACCGTAGCAGAAGATTAAAAGTGCTTCATTTGAATTGATTCTGCATTATTTTTCTTTCCCATGTCATTGACACTAATGCTCCCAAGTTTGGTCCTCGTACGGTAATTACACTCCTGGAAATTGAAATAAGAACACCGTGAATTCATAGTCCCAGGAAGGGGAAACTTTATTGACACATTCCTGGGGTCAGATACATCACATGATCACACTGACAGAACCAAAGGCACATAGACACAGGCAACAGAGCATGCACAATGTCGGCACTAGTACAGTGTATATCCACCTTTCGCAGCAATGCAGGCTGCTATTCTCCCATGGAGACGATCGTAGAGATGCTGGATGTAGTCCTGTGGAACGGCTTGCCATGCCATTTCCACCTGGCACCTCAGTTGGACCAGCGTTCGTGCTGGACGTGCAGACCGCGTGAGACGACGCTTCATCCAGTCCCAAACATGCTCAATGGGGGACAGATCCGGAGATCTTGCTGGCCAGGGTGGTTGACTTACACCTTCTAGAGCACGTTGGGTGGCACGGGATACATGCGGACGTGCATTGTCCTGTTGGAACAGCAAGTTCCCTTGCCGGTCTAGGAATGGTAGAACGATGGGTTCGATGACGGTTTGGATGTACCGTGCACTATTCAGTGTCCCCTCGACGATCACCAGTGGTGTACGGCCAGTGTAGGAGATCGCTCCCCACACCATGATGCCGGGTGTTGGCCCTGTGTGCCTCGGTCGTATGCAGTCCTGATTGTGGCGCTCACCTGCACGGCGCCAAACACGCATACGACCATCATTGGCACCAAGGCAGAAGCGACTCTCATCGCTGAAGACGATACGTCTCCATTCGTCTCTCCATTCATGCCTGTCGCGACACCACTGGAGGCGGGCTGCACGATGTTGGGGCGTGAGCGGAAGACGGCCTAACGGTGTGCGGGACCGTAGCCCAGCTTCATGGAGACGGTTGCGAATGGTCCTCGCCGACACCCCAGGAGCAACAGTGTCCCTAATTTGCTGGGAAGTGGCGGTGCGGTCCCCTACGGCACTGCGTAGGATCCTACGGTCTTGGCGTGCATCCGTGCGTCGCTGCGGTCCGGTCCCAGGTCGACGGGCACGTGCACCTTCCGCCGACCACTGGCGACAACATCGATGTACTGTGGAGACCTCACACCCCACGTGTTGAGCAATTCGGCGGTACGTCCACCCGGCCTCCCGCATGCCCACTATACGCCCTCGCTCAAAGTCCGTCAACTGCACATACGGTTCACGTCCACGCTGTCGCGGCATGCTACCAGTGTTAAAGACTGCGATGGAGCTCCGTATGCCACGGCAAACTGGCTGACACTGACGGCGGCGGTGCACAAATGCTGCGCAGCTAGCGCCATTCGACGGCCAACACCGCGGTTCCTGGTGTGTCCGCTGTGCCGTGCGTGTGATCATTGCTTGTACAGCCCTCTCGCAGTGTCCGGAGCAAGTATGGTGGGTCTGACACACCGGTGTCAATGTGTTCTTTTTTCCATTTCCAGGAGTGTAGTTTCCGTGTTATAACGCGTGAAATAGGGAAAGTTTAATTATAACCACCCGGTATGTATGGTATTGTTTGGCCGTGAGTCCCTTTCTGGGGAGTTCGGTTGCCTGGTGCAAGTGTCTGTGACACCAGTCTCGCGAGTTGTAGGTCGATAATGATGAAATGATGATGAGAACAATACAGACACTCACACACACACACACACACACACACACACACACACACACACACACACACACATTCCCAAGCGGAGAAAATCACCTACCTAGCTGGGAATCGAACCTGGGGCCCCGTGTTCGAGAGTCAGTGGGGCTAACCACAAGACCACGAGGTGCTGACTGTTGAGTGGGGAATGGCATGTATGACAAAATCATTTGTGTTGCACAGATTGTACCTATGAGACACGATATCCTTCGATATCTATACATACACAGTCTGTACATGCATGAGGTGTACAATGACGATACTAATTTCAGTTTTGCCTTTGTGAAACATGGTTACCCCCTTTCTTCTGTTATGTGTATGACAGTCCTTCCCACTCTGAAACTTAAGTAATTACAATCAGATTGCGCTTACTTGCGTGTCGGTCAGATTTAATATAAAAGGGTAACATGATGGTCTAAAATCAGGGTCGTAATTTAATGTAAATTCGCAGGCTAAAGTTCAGTGATGGAGGAGAGGCTTTCAAAATGGCTTACCCTTCCAATATTCTTCTCTGTTAACTTTCTGATTAACTGTAAGTACTTTTGTCCTACTTAACTGGATTTTTTGATTATTTTATGCACAATTCTTTTCGTAGTATTTTCAGTGGGTGTTCTGGTAGTATAATTTTTCTTGATGTTTTTCAGAAGTAACCTTGATTGTTTGTGAAAATTCTATAACATGCAAGTTTCAATTTTTCTATAATTTGCTTCTGGAAACTTGTGAGATTAATACATACAGTAACGAACATCACTGGGTACTGGACTAGTTACTTTCTGCAGAGGTGACAGTTCATAGGTGCTCATATATGAGTTGATCACTGGATGCACTTGCTCAGCCGGCAGGGGTGGCCAAGCGGTTCTAGGCGCTACAGTCTGGAACCGCGCGACCGCTGCGGTCGCAGGTTCGAACCCTGCCTCGGCCATGGATGTGTGTGATGTCCCCAGGTTAGTTAGGTTTAAGTAGTTCTAAGTTCTAGGGGACTGATGACCTCAGTAGTGAAGTCCCATAGTGCTCAGAGTCATTTGAACCAACTTGACCAGAAATTACATGAGGTCGCTTATGACTCTAATATGTGACACGCTTTCATGTGTTGCAGTTCTGAGATCGCTGATAATTCAGTTAAACTGAGAAATTTTGATACGCAGAGCTGCGTGGTAGACTGAGTTTGTCACATTAAAAAAGTATGGTTTTTGATAACGTACATTTTTTTTTGAAAAGGAGGAGACGTTATTTGTGAGTGCATGTAGTGAAACCTTTGAGAGATGTCAATATGCTAACATGCCTGTAACTCTCTCATGTGGAATACGGTGTTGATTTTTTGATACTGCAGAAATTAATAGCTACATGCAATATATTAATGAGTTGCTGAGGAGATGCAACTGTTGTGCCCGGCAATGGATGTAGTGTGGAAATTGTGGTAATTATCTTCAGTAATAACTGTAGTACATGTGAGTACTGTGAGCCATTACAAATTCATTATCTAGGTACTGAATTAGTTCAGCAGAGCTTAACTTTGACATTGAGCCTATAGGTCTGTATAGACTGGTTTTGTGTACTGCCACATTGATTATCGTATTGTGACACTTTTCTACGGTCAGTTGATGTTTTGTGAAGAGATCAGATGAAATGGAGAGACTGGTATATTTGCTCAGTACTTGCTAACACTGAATATATTGAGAGCAAAAGCTTTCATCTGTGTTTACAAATTTGTTTGGATGTATTTCGTTACAGGCGTGGTTTGTTGTCACAGATTCAGTTGTTGCTTCTAGCTTGAAAGTGTTATGAGTGTAATTTCGTCGTTCGGTGAATTATTCAAGTAAAGTATTACATATTCTGTGAATGAAATGGTGTGTGTAGTTGAGAATTGCATCTGTACTGTTTGTTTGAGAACACTCGTGAAATATTTCGTGAACAATTCGCAAATCCAGGATTGCTGCCAAAGTAGTATAAAAGCCAAAATTATAAAAACATAAAATAATAATAACCAAAATCAAACAACAAGTGAAAATATAATTCAGAAGTTGATAAAAATGACGTCTCTAACTCTAAGAGTAACCTTAAATTTTCAGTTCTAATTCGAGAACGGGTTGCAAACCTTTTGGGGACAATTACTGCTAGCCCGAAAATGTCATGCAGGTGGCTTTAGCAATAGAGAGGTTTTAAAGGTAAATCTTGTCATTCTGTGCATGAGTACTTTCACTTGAAACCTAATCTCGTTTCAAATGTTCGAGCATTAAGTGCAGCTGACATAGAAAACTCGGTTAAGCATTGAGAGTAGCTGTTTAAAAAGGTTGTGGATGGCGAAGATGACTGGAAACTGTATTTTATGAGTAATGAAGCATGGTTTCACGTTTCTGACCATACGAACAGCCTGACTAATCTCTACTGGCGTACCGAAAGCCATCAGATTCTTCATCAAATTGTTCTTCACAATTAAAAAAATATTCGATTTGTTATACGATTATCGACCGGATGTTATTTGAAACTGCAACCAGTACAGACGTTTATTTCGAGCTCTGTTCTCAGTTAAACGATTTGGAAAGGCAGTAATACTTTTTACAGCAGGATGGAGATATGTACCATACGCCTCGTTAACCAGTCTCATATCCACGGAGCTTTCACAGAAGAACGCGCAATACCCAAGTTCTGTGGCCGCCTCGTACGTCGGTCATGCTTGCTTGTGATTGTACCTATAGCGATAGTTAAAAGGAAAAGTATACAGAAGTCATTCTAAAAATATACTCCAAATGAAGGAAAACGTAAGCCGAAGTGTTGGAACAACCAATGCTACAGTTTCGCGTAAGGTTAGTTTGAATGTGATTTCACAAGCACAGAAAATCCATTTGGTCCTGGGTCACCGATTTCAAAAAATGTTTTATGATTCTAAATAGAATTGTTTTCCAGCGACTAAATTATGTACTGTAGGATGCAGTGCAGCTTGTGTCTTTGACATACTTGCACTTTGATTTGGATCTACTTGCCTGTTTGATGCTATCTGCAATGAAAACGAAGTACACACAGCAGAATCCTAACTGTGTGATGCACAGGAACACGTCCACGATCCACCTGAAACGAACAAGAGCAACTAAATGAAAAGCTTTTCCGGGGCTCGGTGAAAGCGACTGGCCCGTTGCCCCTTACCGTACAGACTACCCACATAACGTATTAGCGCCGCGGACAGCCGGTTAAGGCGTAGTGAGAAACCAGCTGCGGTCACATTATGCATGTGTATTGTGATATGATTCTCACCAATGTACCACTCTGTTCATTAAATATCGGTAGCAATCATCTCATCGACACTAGATTGGCTGTTCCTGATAGAAAACTTGTTATCTCTTTGAACTAAATATTAATGTATTAAAATATGGTCCAGGTGTAAAATTACATATCCTTTCGACTACTACATAGTACGGCTTCCTATTTCTTTGAATAATGACAATTTTGCGAATATTTTCCAACTTTTATGGGCAACAGCTGATATGAGCAATCCAATTTGTTTTAAATCAAAGCACTGCGCTTCTTGCAGCCAGACACTTTTTAGAAACAGTCTATTGTTGCAAAAGAACTATTTGTCTAAACTGGAGGTCAAAATACCTCGATTCACACAATTAGTTTCCCACATGAAACCCTAATTTAATTAATATGAATGAATTAAAATATCAATATGGCAACATTCATTGCTTTTCAGTCACGATGACTAGAAAAAATCTGATTTCAGAGCCAGAATCCACCGATCGAATGTTATCCTTTGCTATCCATGATTGAAACATACCACTAGATATGTATTTTGATAGTACTGTAATTTTTTTCAGATTTTAGGAATAAGTAATCCTGGCGTCCAGCGGGTTCAGCCTATACCTTACAAATAAGAGCTACGTGCTTAAACCGGTACGCAATGAGACACATCCATTTTCATTATCATCCGCTTAACCATACAGTAAATTCACTTTCAGCCTAAATTCTCGTTACTCAGAACGTCAGCTGAATCAAAAATCACGCCAACATTAAGACATAGCTTTAACAGTGACGTCATGACCCACTGATTAGGAAGAAGGTAGGTAATCTGAAATGAGGAGTGTGTCAGTCTAGGTACACTGTTTACGTGTGTGTCCGTCACTAAGTTACGTGAGACTAGTCAAGTGTTGGCAAAACTATTTTCAGCCGTCTTGAGGTTTCAGTCGGTGACTGTGTTAGAATGTTACCAGTTTTCCAAGGTATAAATAAACATATCATGAGTCAAAGTTTTCCCTTTTATTTACTCGTTAACATCACGGCAAAGAAATCACCTCAGAATCGGCAGATTCTGGCAAAGCCGTGAGGGATTAAGGAATAAGTATGATATCCACAAAAGTCATGGATTTTCGATTTATGTGTTACGTTAAGGCTCAGATTACATGCTAATAAGTAGCTCCACGGTATTGAGTGGTTTTTGACTGATGTCGATTTGAGAAGCAACTGACATGTAAAAAAATTCTCTATTTCTCATAACGCCACCAGAGACGATATTTTTCTCTCGAAAGTGTTGTATTTAATCATTTGATAACTTTATCAAACTTGTTAATATATCATTAATTTCTTTTTAAAAGGCGTATTAATATAATGCTTGTCGCAATTTAATCAGAATCGTTAATAGTTTTCCATATGTAGTGCCCCACGGGTAACAGATATTTATCGAAAATCACATTATACCATCATTGGATCTCGAGCAATGCGAGCATCAATGTCGCGATACGATAAACCGCAATCGCGATAGGCTACAATCCGACCTTTATCTAGGTCGGAAACGTGATGGAACGTATTTCTCCTCCTTACACAAGGCATCACAACAACGTTTCACCAGGCAACGCCGGTCAACTGACGTTTGTGTATGAGAAATCGGTTGGAAACTTTCGTCATGTCAGCACGTTGTAGGTGTCGTCACCGGCGCCAACCTTGTGTGAATGCTCTGAAAAGCTAATCATTTGCATATCACAGCATCTCCTTCCTGTCGGTTAAATTTCGCGTCTGTAGCACGTTATCTTCGTGGTGTAGCAACTGTAATGGCCAGTAGTGTACTTACACTTGTCACTGTTGTTCAGGAAGAATGGAATAAAATTCTCTAGCAAACCACACATGACCTCTATTTTCCCAGTCCGAGAGGACTGGAAGTTGTTTTGAATGCCAATGGTTTTCCTACAACGTATTAGGCATGGTAGTTTGTTGTGTTATGTCGGTGGCTGGTCGGAACGTGTCGGTATACTGACAGCCACGGTCCAAGTATAGCTCGCGGCCAGCATGGCGCCTGCTCTGTTGAGACAATGGCCAGCAGCGGTGTACTGCGCAACTCGGCGCGTTCCGCCAGACGACGATCTGGGTCGGTCACAATCAGCTGGTTCCCCTTCAGGCGCCGCGGTCGCTCCCGTGACAGGGGGCCAAGATATCTTACGCTGTAGCGGTCTAATGGCTTGTTTGAAATCGAGAAGCCTGCCGAGATGAAAATATTGTGCAGGCAACATTTTGAAAAGAAAAAGCACAAAACGAGAAATGTAGTCAAAGAGCCAGTTGATGTGGTTCTGTGTTTAAGGCAACTGAAGACTTCGTACAAGATGACCTAGACAAACTTTCTAGTTGGCGTGATGAATGGCTCGTGGACCTTAACGTTGAAAAATGTAAGTTATTGCGGTTGAGTGGGAAAAACAAACCCGTAATGTTGGGATACAGCATTAGTAGTGCCCTGCTTGACACAGCCATGTCGTTTAAATAGCTGGACCTAAAGTAGCGAAGCGATATGAAATGCTACGAGTTTGTGAGGATTGTGGTAGGGAAGGCGAATGGTCGACTTCTGTGTATTGGGAGCATTTTAGGAAAGTGCTGTTCATCTGTAAAGAAGACAGCATATAGGACGTTAGAGCCACCTATTCTTGAGTACTGCTCCAGTGTTTGGGATCCGCACCAGGTCGATCTGAAAGAAGATATCGAAGCAGTTCGGAGGCGAGGTAATAGATTTGTTACCGGTAGGTTGGATCAGCATGAAAGTGTTATAGATATGCTTCAGGAGCTCAGTTGGGAATCCCTAGAGGAATGTACCTATATGGATAGGGTGTCTGTTCTTTCGGACATGTCCGAAAGAATAGACACAATATCCATATAAGTATAAAGTTCTGGCGATACCGGCCATGACCTTCTTCTTCTGTGCGAGTGCACACATATTCCCCGAACTCTTACGGGACTTCGAAGAATGTCTCCCATGAGTAATGAGTGTGTTGGCGTGGGACACTACGAATGTAGTGTGTGGACATACAAGGTGAGAATGTGAGTCCCGCGGGAGGCGTGCGTGGGATAGTCCCTGCAGTCGCACTATCATCTGTGCCCTCGGTGGCTCAGCTGGATAGAGCGTCTGCCACGTAAGCAGGAGATCCCGGGTTCGAGTCCCGGTCAGGGCACACATTTTCACCTGTCCCCGTTGATCTCTATCAACGCCCGTGCGCAGCTGACGGTATTAATATAATTCTAATTCCCTAGAGGAAAGAAGACATTCATTAACCAATTAATTAAAATGGTCGCTTTCGCTATGGGCAAATGTGGCACCTCGTGCCAGTCTGTAAAAACTACACTAATCAATTATCTGCCAACGATGTTAATTACCGAGTTCGGCAGGGAACCGTTCACTCCTTGATATGTGATCTTTTGTCAGCAGACATAAGTTGTTTAGTATGCGTTGGTGAAGAGTTCACTCCTGCATTCTCAGTATAGCCCAGAAAACACAAGGAGTACTGTCTCGAAAGAGGAAACTATTTACTTCGGAATATGAATCCAATATCACTACCCCGGAAAATGTTGAAGTAACTCACAAAACACGGTTACCTCCTCTTGATTAGATACGATGCACAATAAATACTCAAGTTTGATAACTGTTGTTGTCGTGTACAGATTACCTGTAACTTCTACTTCTGACTGTGAGGCCATAGGGACTGATATCTGTCAGGGGTTTAATGCGGCATATATCTGTCACTGTCGCTTATTCTGCAAATGCGGGACGAGTAAAATTTATGTGTGTAACAGTGCCAACATTGGTCGAAGAGGGATTTTTTTGAAGTACGTGCTCACTCAAAACAGTAATTCAAGTGGTCTTTATAATCAACAAGATTTTTATGATATTATACAAGAGATAGCTGAAGTATTGTTTTGATAACTCTTTAAGGTGGATTATCAACAAAAGTAAAATTACACATGTTGCGTAACACGCAGATCTTTGCTTACTATAGCTGCTCGAATCTTTAAAACCACTTACGCGCGGCGGGCACACACACGCACACCTACACACACACACACACACACACACACACACACACACACACACACACAAATAAGTCTGTTATACACATAATTTGCCAGCGTTGGCAGCCTACTTATAAGGTCACTGCGTATGTTATCTGTTGGTTTACAATCTCTACATATGGCTGTAGTTTATGAAAACTGAAGCAGGTTATGTGCAAAGGATTTGGAAATGCAACTGCAAGGTATATGTACTAGTATTTGCTTGTGTAAACCATGCACCCTTAGGGCTAAGTTGGGATTCATAGATTAAATCGACTCTTTATCTACACTGCCTGCTCCCCTGTTATTCATTTCAGTTACAATGAAGTAAATAAAAAAATACGCATTATTGATGGAAAAGAAACATGCAGTACAGAAAGGTTGACGTGATGTTGTGTCTGTTGCTTGACCTTGTAAGTAGGCTGCCAACAGTGGAAAATTATGCATAATACACTATAAGAAACTTATTTGTGTGTGTGTGTTTGTGTGTGTGTGTGTGTGTGTGTGTGTGTGTGTGTGTGTGTGTGTGTGTGTGCCCGCGCGGAAGTTATTTTAAAGATTCGGACAGCTATAGTATATACAGACTGAGTGTTACGTAACATGTGATAGTATTGGTTTTGTTGATAATTTATTTCTGTACAGGATTGTTAGCAGGGAGTCTCTTAGCAATCTGTTTGCGAACCAAAAATGGACAATAGGAATATTAGTTTACAAAGCCTTCATATCTCTTCTCCCTGTGACGAATGTCAGACATAACTTTTTAAAGTGTTTTAAATTTGTATGAAAATTGTTGTTTCGTTCCATCTGTGCAGCGGTGGGTATTCCGCTATGAAATAGGGCACGATAAGACTGTGTACTGAACTGGAACTCGAAGCCTCAACCCTGATTTTCTTAAACAGTGTTCGTACCGACTGATTTAGTCCGCCTGATTGGCTGGGTGATAACGTGCTTGCCTCCTATCCACTGGGCCCGGATTCGATTCCCGGCCGGGTCGGAGATTTCCTCCGCTCGTGGACTGTGTGTTGTGTTGTCCTCATCATCATTTCAACCTCATCATCAACCGCGACTCGCCCAATGTGGCGCCGACTGAAATAAGACTCGCACTTGGCGGCCGAGCTTCCCTGGATGGGGCATCCCGGCCAACAATGCCATACGATCATTTCAATTCATTTTTTACCGACTGAGCTGTCCGCTGTTAAGTGAAAGTTTGGTTCTGGTAACTGCTCCCGTTCTAAGGGAAACCTATTTCTGCCCGATATCTTCCTTCCAGAAGTGTTTTGCAGAAAAGCTTTGTGAAGTTTCGAGAGCAGGAGAGAGGTACAGGCAGAAATGAAACTATCAGGGCGGGTCGTGTGTGTGTGTGTGTGTGTGTGTGTGTGTGTGTGTGTGTGTGTGTGTGTGGCTCAACCGATAAAGAGCACTCCCAGTGGAAGACAAGGTTCTGGATTTGAGTACCGGTTCAGCACACAGTTTTAAACCCCTAGGAAGGTTCAGTACATTCCAGACTGTCAACGGAAGTGGATTTTAACCCAATAGCGTCTATTGATTTGTTATCGATTTTCAGAACGAATTTCGTCATTGTAGAGATTGGCCTGCAGGTACCAGTCATAGACAGTCCACCAATCCCCCGCTGGAACCTTTGTAAGGCACAATGGGACAAATTCCAGTCTCGCGTGGAACAAACTGTGACCAGAATTCCTCCAGTTCCGATAACCTATGAACGGTTTACTAAACTGTTGTTGCGAGCAGTCCACGAAACTATCCCATGTGGAGCTAGAAGAGAATACAAACCAGGCCTTATCAAACAATGTGAATCTCTTCTTCAGCAATACAACAACACTGGAAATCCCCACACTGCAGACTCACTGACCAAGCTTGTTGACGTAGAAAGAAGAAAACGCTAGCATGAGCTAGTTGAGCAGCTTGACTTCACCCATTCCAGCCATAAAAGTTGGGGCCTTCTCAGAAACTTAGGGGGTGCTGTACATCCTAGCTCCAGACAGAGTGCTGTTAACCCTAATAAATAAGCTCAGTTATACTTGAAAACTCCAAGATCCACATCCCTACACAGCAGAAGAAGGGCCTTAAAAACTCATGGATGAAGCACTGAAGAACTGCGCAGAACAGTCAGACATTGTGAACACTATCCCTGAAGAAGAGGTGATAACTGCAATAAATGACATCAAATCAAGGAAAGCGGCCGGACCTGATGGAATCCTACCAGAGTTTCTAAGGAACCTAGCTCCTAGAGCACGCACATGGCTCTGCAAATTTTTCTCCGCAGTACTTGAGACTGGAAACATCCCAAACAAATGGAAGGAGTCGAAGATAATAGCTATCCTAAAGAGAGTGACCAACCTAATAGATGCAGCAATACCCATGGAGCAAGCTGGTTTCAGGTTGAAGAGAAGCTGCTGCGATCAAGTTCTAGCACTCACCACGCATATTGAACGCAGTTTTCAGAACAAGAAAAGACCTGTGTAGTATTTATAGATCTCTCAGCTTCATACGACACTGTAAGGCTTAAAGAATTACTGTATAAGCTTGCTACAGTAGTAAAATGTAAGAAGTCATTAAAGGTCTTTTATACGAGGGCTATCCACAAAGTCCATTACGTTTTCGTTTGTGTCCGTTAGGGGTGGGGCTAGCGCAGCCATCTTGGTGTCATGGCATTCCGCCGCTCAGTCGGCATCCTGCCGTGCTAGTGAGAGGTTCGTGCTGTACTCCGTTGAGTTACTGTGACAGTTTGAAATGTCAGCGTTAATAGAAAATGCCGCGAAGTGTGAAGTGTGTGCTGTAATAAGGTTTCTGACTGCAAGAAACTGTACACCGATAGAAATCTATCGGCAGCTTTGTGAAGTGTATGGGGCCAACATAATCACTGAAGGTGGAGTGCATCAATGGGTCATAAAATTTAAAAATGGCCGAACTAACGTTCACGACGAAGAGCAAAGTGACTGCCGAACTTGTCGAAAAAGTCGATGCCGTAGTCCGTGAAAACCGTAATTTCACAATAAGGGAACACTCTATGAGTTTTCCTCAAATTTCACGAAGTTTGTTGCGCGAAATCATTACCGAAAAGCTTGGTTACCACAAGTTTTGTGCAAGATGGATACCAAAAATCTTGACAGAGATTCACAAAAATCAGCGAATGGCTGCAGCGTTAACGTTTTTGGACGCTTACGAGAAAGATGGCGACTCATTACTCGGTCGCATCGTTACTGGTGATGAAACATGGGTTAAGCATGTGAACTGCGAGACAAAATTGCAGTCAATGCAGTGGGGGCACACAAATTCCCCCCAAAAACCCAAGAAATGCATGCAGACAATGTCGGCAAGGAAGGTGATGGCGACTGTCTTTTGGGACAGAAAAGGTGTGATTTTTGTGGATTTCCTGGAAATAGGCACTACAATAAACTCTCAAAGGTATTGCCAAACTCTGCACAACCTCAGAAGAGCAGTACAAAACAAATGCAGGGGAAAGTTGGTCTCAAAGATCTTGCTGATTCACGACAACGCCCGGGCCCACATGGCAAATGCCACTTGTGAAGTTCTCGAATCTTTTAAGTGGGAGTTGTTTCCTCATCCGCCGTACAGTCCCGACCTGGCACCGAGCGACTTCCACTTATTCCCAGCAATGAAGAAGTGGTTGGCTATGCAGCGTTTTGATGACGACGCACAGCTTCAAGAAGAGGTAACCACGTGGTTGAAGGCGCAGGCGGCCGAATTTTACGACGAAGGAATTTCCAAGCTCGTCCATCGCTACTATAAGTGCCTTAATTTAAATGGCAACTATGTAGAAAAGTAGTATTTAAGTGTGGCTTTCATCTGTATATAATAAAAAAATTTCCAATACTTTATTTATTTTTAATTCCAAAACATAATGTACTTTGTGGATAGCCCTCGTAATATGCTGTCCACAAGGAAGTACAGGAACATCGTCACGGAAAAACAAGCAAAGCCCAATCCTCAATAATGGACTGCCACAAGGCTATATGATAGCTCCTTTACTGATTAATTTGTACATCTCTGATATACCGGAACTTAAATCACGTAAGTTCTTATATGCCGATGATCTGGCTACTGCTTTGCATGGCGAGTCATTCGAACAATTGGAATCAGACCTAAATTCTGAGTTGATGCAGCTTCATAAATACTAAAGGACCTGGCATCTGAACCTTAATGTACCAAAAACAGTAAGCACAGTGATGCACCTGAATAATAAACAAGCAGACAGGAAGCTGCGCTTGAATACAGCAGGCCAGAATATAAGACATGAAAGAGCACCAAAAAACCTGGGTGTTAAACTGGACCGCAGCCTAACATTCAAAGAACACCTCCAAGATGTCAGCCAAAAACTCAGAGGCAGAGTCAAATTCACCCATAAACTCGCAGGCTCTACCTGGGGAAATAAAGCTACGACACTTCGCACTTCCTCCTTGGCTCTAATCTACAGCGTTGCAGAATACTCTGCGCCTCTATGGCGAACAGTTTGCACGTCAATAAAGTAAATGTTCTCCTAAATGACACCTTTCGAACAATAACTGAAACAGTGAGACCTACCCCAAAACCATGGTTCCCTGTGCTGGCAAACATTGAACCTCTCTCACTCCGTAGACAACACGCAATGCAAAGACAAATGAAAAAAATTTCTGCTGACACCACATTCCCTCTGCATGGCTCGACACGATTAAAGTCAAGAAATCTCTTCTGGAACCACTCCTCGAACAATCGGGACACCATAGCAGAATGGGAACACCCTTGGCAACAAGCAAATGTTAACAATGGACACCTCAGTAATAACCCGGCTGATAGTGTTCCTGGCCTCAACATCCCACGAAGAACCCGGGTGGCACTAAACAGAATGAGAACTGGTGTTGGACGATGAAACGAGCTGATGTGGCCAAGTGGGGCTACGTGGACGATCTTCACTGTGACTGCGGCGAAATACAGACGATGCAGCACATAGTCGAGTGTGAAATTCATGGTTTTCGGGACGGTTCATTAGAGGATTTGCACAGACTCACAGGTTGTGCCATTTCTTGGCTTTGTAATTTAAGTGTTTCTGTTTAATTGTTAATTTTTTTGACAGATTACTACATGTATGCACTATAGGTTTATAAGTACTGTAATATGTATAACTAAATTTATAATGAATAATGTTTTGTTACATTTGCATGTTAATTAAGTTTCCCAAGCTGAATGTGTACAGTGCTGTAAGGCATCTGGCATATCTGACGCAAAATAAATAATAATAAGAATGAATTTCTAAACTTGATTGTTCATTAGCATTTCAATCCATGTCATTTGCTTCGCGTTCGCGTGTATTAGACTTGCCTGAGACGTCAGTTCGAATATAATTCAGTTAGTCCGTGATCAGCCTCTTGCCTAACCCCTTCTCTCCCCCCCCCCCCCCCGGTTATTTTGGTCGGATGTAGCTGTGATATATATGTCATATTAGACGCCCTTCATATCGAGCAAAAAACCAGATTTTAAAAATGTATCAAAATGTATAAAACACTAGAAAATAAAACCAGAAGTCATCTACTAAGTAAACTCTCAGGCTGTGTATTCTCATGTAGAAACGTCGAGGAAGCGAACTCTAAAACTCGGTCAACACTTACAGTGGCTATCCCTATAATCGCATATTACATTTGTGTGCCATGCACATCAGTTTACCATCTTGATATGTTCGGTGTGTCTTATATTTTTTTGTTAGTTTACATGCATGGTTAATTTATTTTAAATAATGACAATTCATGTTACATATCAGATCTGTTGTCTTTTTGAAGCTTGATTTTGTCGATTTATATAGGGGTCGGAAGATGGTGCCAGAGGCACTGAAACTGGTAGTCCAACAAAATACGATTAATTAATAAAATTGGGGCTGTCAGTATTTATTTTTTTCAAGTCTTTGACTAGCCGCAGTCCCATTCCACTTATACAAGATAGAGCTATAGGAATGTTTTAGGAGGTTCCAGCACTATCAGTGCCAAATATTCCTAAATTAAGAGCCCTACACTTCTAAATGGAATGAAAGATGAAAAGAGATAGAAAGAAAAGAAATTTCCGCGCTTTAATGTAGGGAACATCCTTCTCTCTTGTACGCAACCGTGTAATGTTTTAGTTAGAGTGCCATGTTTTCTGACACAGTCTAGTCAATATGTCATTACTTAGACCTTCAGTAGTTGCATAGATTTCTTGATGTAAGTAATGTCAGCTAATTTATTAAGCCCATCCTAAGCGAAGATGTATGTATGTTCAAGTGCAGCACATATCCCAGTATTCATTATTACTGCAGATGATCTACAAAAGTGTGTGCTTAAAAGCAATAACCTTAGGACGCATTACATTTTACAAGAAACGGCGGAGAGCAAGGAACAAATTACGAATGATGACGACAGTTTTCGATTTCGGCGCTATTTCGTCTGTTATTTCGTGTTTCACTGGTTACCTAGAACTCCTGTCACATTGGCTACATGAAACAGATCCATTACCGACCGTTGTGTAACAATGGAAATTCGATCTGGTCAGCAATGCCCCTGTCCTTAACTTAAGCCGAGTATTTGTGTTTAAGCAAAAAGAATGTTCTGCTTCCATATTTATTGTGTCAAGTTATAAACGTAAATAATTAGTCCAAAAGGAGTGTAATATAATTGTATTAATAAATTGAGTTTAATTTTTTTGATGAACACTTTCGGGAAACGAGTCAACGATTCTCTTAAATACGTTATTTACACTTTTCTCTGTTGCTGAAAAGGAGACCGCACAGCAATTGGATTTTCGTGAGGTTGGGAACTCAGATACGAGGGCTGTCCTGAAAGTAAGTTACGATTGATCGCGAAATGAAAATCACAGAGAAAATCAGAAATGTTTCATTTGTAACAGTTAGCTACACCTTTCGGCTACTTCTCTACGTAGTCGACATTCTGACTCAGACATTCGTCGTAGCGTTGTACCAACTTTCCAATACCCTCTCATAGAAGGCAGCCGCCAGTGCTTTCCGCCAATTCTCTACGCTGGCCTAAAGCTCGTTGTCTGTGCCAAAATGTTGTCTTCATACCCAGCGGTTCGTTTGAGCAGAGGTGAAACTCTGTGGGAGACAATTACGGGCTGTATTGTGGGTAACCAAACATTTCCAATTGAAACGATGCAGGAACATCTTCATTGCCCCTGCAGAATGAGGCTGAGAATTGTCTTGAAGAAGAAACCGCACGACAGTTACGTAATGTTCGTTGCATAGCTTCAGGGGAAAATTCTCATCAGGCCCTCATACTTGGCGGGAGACACTATTTTCTATAACATCGTCACGCGCTAACTAAGAGCTCAGGAATGAAAAGAGCGACATAATTCTACCTAGAGCCATACTAGAGACACTGCCCAACACATCTTTGCAAAGCTTTATCGGATTTTCATAGTCGTTTCCATTTCGCGACCGATAGTAACTTACTTTCTGGACAGCCCTCGAATGAACCAACCAAAGTCGTTCGATGGACCTCTAAAAATTCTCGAGAAAATCGGCGTTGTAATTTTCCTAACGTCTTTAATTCACAGCCTAATCTGTGGACGGGACTTATGACTCAGTGGTAGGATGTTCTCCTACAACGTAGGCGGCCTGTGTTCAATTCTCGGGCGACGCAAGTTTTTAAACAACGGTGCTCGTTCTATGAGCATTTCCGTGAAGCGTTAAGTATTTGAAGATGAAAAAAAAACTAATCGGTATGTATTTTTTGTTTAAACCATCTTTATTAACAATATTTTATAAAAGATCGTTCATTAAGAATTTATATTTTTTGTGTGATAAGTATTCGAAATATGAAAACATGTATTTTACATAAAAGTCACAATTAGATACGTGTTAATTAGCATTTGTTTGAATAAGTTCTTTATTTAAGTGACTTAGGTATTAGGTCTCGGCGGAAAAAAATAATGGTCGAAACGGGACACGAACCAGCGCTTTCCAGCATCGAGCGTTACCGATTTTGTTTGTGTTTCATCTTCACATATTTCACGCTTGGCGGGAATGCCCTTAGAAATGTACCATTGTTAAAAGGAATTGCATAAGTCGGGAGTCGAAACCTGGCAACCGGAGACGGTCGTAGAACACGCATTGTTGAGAAACTTGCATCATCCATTAATCGAGCCTGGGACACCAACGTTGTAAGCGAGCTCTGTACCAAAGGGTCCAGCGATCTGTCGACGAAGTCGTCAAAGGATTACTGAAATAAAAACACTCAAAAATTTCAAAGTCGATTTTATCGAGATTTATGTGAGTTGCATCGAACTACTTTGGAGGATGTGTATGTGAGTTCTGAACTTCACTTATGATAAATGTGTCGATAGTAATATTACAGAAAGTATGTCTGCGTATGTGAGGAACGTTGGTGGACCTAACACGGAACCTTACGGAACTCCATTGATGATTTCTTCTCAGTTAGAAGAAATGTCTGTCAACCACACTTCTTAAAGTACGTACCCGAAATATGAAGTTAACAATTCGTTAGATGTGCCATTAATATCATATAGCAGCTAGGTATTGTTAACGAAATAAACGTATGGATTTCCTTCCGACTGTCCAGAGATAGGCGGAGGACGACTTACCTGGATAAGGCGGCGTACCTTCGGAGGCGCTGCGGCCCCGTCTGGAAGCACTGTTCCACCGTCTCAGCAAAGTGCGGCAGGCGCGTGGTTTTTGTCCGCACCGCCATCTCCTGCGACGCCGACAGCTGGAACACAAACAAGGCTCACACTGACACCAAACTACAGGTACATGGTATATAAATCCTGAGTCGCGCAGCCGAGAAACTCAAGCTGGCGTGCGTAGTCGTCATAATTATTTTGCACAAAGTATATGAAGACAGATCTCTAAATGAAGCCTATTGCTATGCCATCAGCATTTTACGTTTACTGTTCAAATGTGTGTGGAATGACCAAACTTCTGAGGTAACCGGTCCCTAGACTTAAACTAACTTAAACTGACGTATGCTAAGAACAACACTCGCACCCATGCCCGAGGGAGGATTCGAACCTCCGGCGGGAGGGGCCGCTCAATCCGTGACATGGCGCCTCAAACCACGCGGCCACTCCGCGCGGCTAATGCACAGTTGATCAAGGATCTAGGAACTATCGTATCAGATTACGACATCTTATCAACGTGAAATTCCAGATTCAGAAAGTTGATTTAGGAAAAGGACGCTCAAGTAGTGACAATATGTTTATAATAAAAATACATAAACTCGAAGACAATTTACTACACTTTCTGAGCTTATTGCACTTGGGGATAGCGGTGACCATCTTGTAAACGATTTATTTAATGCCTATTTCAACTACATCTCTTTTCAATGTTCTTTTCCTTTGTTATGGCCCTTTTTATAAAGTTTGCCACTGCTGGATCACGCCTTAGGCGAGCGTTTTCTATCCTGCTTCTACTGTACGTCTAGCTTGCTTAGCAAATAGTTGGAAATTTCTTAAGACTTCTCTCTTTTCGAAGGTTTGACGACCAATTTTACATTGCGAATATTTTAATCTTATATTTGTAATTTAAAGTAACCAACTTTTGCTATTATGTAGTGAACTCCATCCTTGAGTTCCACCAAAATCACGGCGCGGATACAGTTGCTTGATGAATGCCTCTCATATCCTGTTCAGCTGTACTATGGCGGGTTACTAAGTAAGGTATTCAAGTGCATATTGTTGTGTATGACAGTTAATTTGATTTTGTAATTTAGTTTCTTAGTATTTTACTATCCCCTTCTCTCTTTCTTTCTCAGTAGATGATCTGATGACGACTTGCTAAGAAGTTAAAAGCGACAATGGTTCCATTTGCGTGACCTGAGAAACTGTGTTTGTAGCGTAATATCGAGAAAACTTTATTGGCATTCGTGAAAACACCTTTGACATTTTGAAACAGTTTCTGTACGCTAGGCGCAGCACCTCGCGTCTACAACGCGACTTCGTAAACTGCTCTACGGCAACGCTTCTTCATAGCTCTACAGACGGCTTTTGTTATCCTCTATAGCCGTTTTGCACTTCGCAGTTGAAAGCTGTCAAAACCGCTTCCGGGCATCAGACATTTCCTTACGGTGACTCGACTTTAGGAATGTCTTAGCAGTAAAGAATAAACGTATTGAAGTATCACGCATGACACGGCATTTTCTCACGCATTTCAGTGTTCACGACATCATATCTCTTGAACTATGTTCAGTCAAATGGTTCAAATGGCTCTAAGCACTATGAGACTTAACATCTGAGGTCATCAGTCCCCTAGACTTAGAACTACGTAAACGTAAATAACCTAAGGACATCACACACATCCATGCCCGAGGCAGGATTCGAACCTGCGACCGTAGCAGCCACGTGGTTCCGGACTGAAGCGCCTAGAACCGCTCGGCCACAGCGGCCGGCTACGTGCCGTCCAATGATATGTTTGTGTAGATACAATCAGCAGCATTTGTGGATTCTGTCTGTGAAAAGTAATAAGTTTAAACTTGGTTTATGATGCGGTAGTTTTTGAAGAATCTCATTGTTTATGACGTCACATCCATTGAACTATAATAAGTGGGTAGCTCTTGCCACCCCCCCCCCCCACCCCCCATCGATTGTTGTCTGACATTAAGGGATATGTGTAAGTTTGATTGAAATCCAATGGTTTAAGAGAAGATGTGGAATATACACAGATACACACATACATCTATTTTTAAAATATGTATATACTATGCAGCTCAGACCTGGTGCTCCACATATATATCATTCCTCATTGATCAAACAAGAAAATACTTCAAAGCGAGGCACATGTAAAACTTTTAGTCTGAACTAAAACCAGAAATGAGTTACCACCACTCACTTGTACACATCTGGTCATTCGTTAAGGAACAAGAAATTGGTGTTAAGTAACTCAATAAAATTAGTAAAGATTGGAATTAATGATTTGGAAGAGAGAGAAATACTCTGCGACAGTGTACAAAATTGACAAACAGTCTTTATTCTTTCCGTTTGCGCTGTATCTCGGTTAGTACGGGCTCAAGTCTTGACAAATTTTGTTTTATTTTACTCTGCCTTTCCTGTCACCGCACTTACCCGTTACAGAAATCAGGGAAGTGTTGAGCGCCGCTGCCTGTGAATCGTGTAAACTGTGATCTGTGTATGAACACATTTTATCTGTTCGTATATTACATTTTCTGAGGCGGAAGGCGGGAAGCAGCCCAGCTTTGCATAACTGAGAGTGGGAGACCACCTAAAAACGGCACTCGGTTAGGTGGTGTACCAGTCGCGGTCGTTAATGCGCTGCAGGGATTCTATCCGCGTCTGGTTCCCCTCTCTGTCTCGCAGTCCAGCACACTGCGCGTTACGCTATATCGCTATACAAACACTTATACAGTGGACGGAAAGAGTTGAACTAAAAATTCCTGCGGCCCCAGGAGCAGCGCCTTTCAATTACCTGGATGTACTTTTCTGGAATTAGCATTTTTTAAGATAAAGATTTGCTCTTGGAACCTACTGACAAGTAACTGACATCAATCTGTTGCAGAACTGTCGAACATGCTTTGTGATCACGTATCATGGCATTTTTGAAGGAAAATAACCTCGTTTTTGTTGTAAGAAATCTTCTCAGTGATAATCAGCATGGTTTCCACAAACAGAAATCTTGCGAAACTCAACTCACTCTGTTCCTCCAAGAGATCCACAGTGTCTTAGACAACGGCGCTCAGGTTTATGCCGTCTTCCTTGACCTCAGGAAGGTATTTGATTTCGCCCTGCATTGCCTTTTAATAATAAAAAAAAAATACGGCCTGATATGTGATTAAATGGATTTTATCCATAGTGGATACTGTTGAACTCCGTGTCTGTTCCTTTGTAGGGTGTAGAAAAATTTCCGCTACCAGCCACAATAAAAGGTTATTTATTTGTCACACGACCGGTTTCGGGCTTTAGCCTATCCTCAGGTGTTTATATATACATGTACATGTTTATAGTGCTGGAGAACACTGTATAAATATATAAAAAAAATATTTGCTGATGATTAAACAGAAACAAGTAGGACAATTGTAAGTGGCAAGGCAAAAATATATCTATACTTACATAAAGATGTCACCACAGAGTAACTACGATAATGATAATTCATCTTTATATAAGTACAGATATATTTTTGCCTTGCCACTTACAGTTGTCCCACTTGTTTCTGTTTAGTCACCAGCAAATAAGTTTTTATATTTATACAGTGATCTCCAGCAATATAAACATGTACATGAATGTATATACACCTGAGGATGGACGCAAGCCCGAAACCGGTCGTATGACAAATAAATGACCTTTTATTGTGACTGGTAGAGGAAATTTTTCTACACCATATATGTGATTGGATACAAGACTTCCATACAGACAGACTCAACACGTCACCCTTAACAAAACAATATCGACAGATATAAACGTAATTTTCCGAGCACTGCAAGCATCTGTGACAGGACCAATACTGTTTAGAATGTATATAAATGAGCTTGTAGAAAGCGTCGGAAGCTCTTTCACTGACGATACGGTTATCTATAAGAAAGAAGCAACGCCAGAAGGCAGAATCGATTTGCAGAATGATCTGCAGAGAATTTATGAATGGTGCATATATTGTGCATACATAGGAAAAGAAATCCACTACTGCGGAACTGCACTATTGATGAGAATCTGTAAAATATCTAGGAGTAACTCTCCAGAGCGACCTGAAGTGGAATTGCCACACACAAAAAAACTGCTAAACGAAAGTTTGGTGTACTTTCGTAAAATGTAGTCTACGATACTAGACGTCTCACTGACCTAGGCACTTCACGCATTATCCAGTTGAGGCCAATATACTGGACGGTGTTTACTACTGGCATGCCTTGTGGCCGTTTTCCATCATGCAAACATCCCGCTGCCGCCGCAGCACATCGCGAGCATTCCAGTATCAACAACAGCTTCATTCAGTTTGTGTTCAACACTGCAGTAACACACAACGTGGAGGCATACAACAGTTCGACAGAGTCAGGATAGTGGCTTTACTTTCAGCAGGTCATCGCAGCACGATGTTGTCGATCGGTTACATGTCATGGACCACGCAATGGTCGTGCTTGTATGACAACACCAATGCGGGATCGCTTCCTCCCTGCCGGTTCGCAGGCGCTCAGCATCAACTGCCAGAAACATTAGAAATGACTTCTCCTGGACAACAGGGATTCGTGTCTCAGACCAAACATTGCGTAAAAGACTGAATTATGGCGGTATTCTATCCAGAGGACCAACGAGAAGTTTTGCTCTGAGCCAACGGAACCGAAGCAGTCGAAGGACCTGGGTTCATGCACGTCTACACTGGAACATAGAATGGAGTAACATCATGAGACCAGGATTGTTTTGCGACCGGACACTAGACCATTTAGTGTTTGGGCAAGCGCTAGACGACAGTGGGAATGTCGATACGTTCAGGAAGTCCATCCGTTTACGGGTGGCTATTTGACTGGTCTCCGGTGTCGCCAAGAGGTCCTACATACAACTGTAAAGCCCACAGGTGTGAAGTCGGTGATAGCTTCATTCTAGTCCACGACAGTGCAAGACCGCACTTTACTCTAGGAGTGCCTTGATGTCTTCAAAGCTGCATCATCCGGATGCACTGGCCAATATAGTCCCCAGACACAAATGCAATTGAGCATGCATGGGATCTGCTGAAGGTGGCCATTGCACCACGTCCGAACCCACCTGCAGCTTTGAGGACCTCTCTGAGGCTGCCATTGAGGTGTGGGGCCTCATACCCCAAGATAAACTTGATGGTCTCGACCAGAGCATGCCTCGCAGAGTGGAAAAACTCATCCGTGTGCAGGGAGGACACACTCGCTACTAAAGACTGATAATCATGATCGTCAGATAAAGATTTTCACTGTTTTCGTTTTCAAGATGTCCACTTAGGAGAGAGCCTGCTTTGCTTTGAAATGATATTCTGTAACTAACCAATATCTTTCTTGTTTTCAGAAGGAATTTTATTTATTTTGTTAATAAGGTACTTACAAAACCTCAATGGGGGTACTATAAGAAACATTGTAGTAAGCAGTTCGATATTCCAAACTTTTGTCGAGGTATGTAGGAAGAAAAGCAGATGCGAAACTGAGAATCACAAGAAGAATCTTAAGTAAATATGACTCAATCCCGAAGGAACTGGCTTACAGGGCTCTTGTTCGGCCAGTGCTTGAGTGTTGTTCATCAGTCTGGGACCTTTACGAGGTGGGACTGATAGAGAAGATCCAGCGAATAGCTGCAAGTTTCGTCATGGATTCGTATGGTCGGCGCGAGAGCGTTACGGAGATACTCAACGAACTACAGTGGCAGAAGTTACAAGAGAGGCGTTGTGCATCACGGAGAGAGTTACTGTTGAAATTTCGAGAGAGTGCTTTCCGGGAAGCGTCGGAAAACATATTAATTCCTCTCACACGCATCTTACAAAATGATGATGACTACAAAATTCGAGAAATTAGAGCTTCCCCGCGTCATTCTAGAATGGAACGGGGAAGGTGGGATCAGTTAATGGTACCAGAAATGCCCTCCGCCACACACTGCGGGGTGGCTTGCGGATTATGATGTAGATGTAGGTATAGATGTAGATTATCAGCTTTCTCATCTTATACTTGTCCCAGGAGGAATGGTTAATGTTCAGGGATATGACAGGAACGATCATTCGGAGCAAAATGTCTTGTAAACATGAGCTGTAAAAAGCACACGTTAAGAGCTGTGAGCCTTTGTTCAGTAGACGAGGTTTGTTTCACGGTACATGACATGAAAAAGTGCTCATAACTCTTAAGGCAGGCTTTTAGAGCCCATATTTACTTGACTTTCTTTGCTTCAAATGATTTTGTCACATTCCTGACGCCTTGGAAACCCTGTATACAGGGTCGACATGAATAGGGGTGTTGCAGGGCAGCCTTTGATGATAAATAATTGTTAAGGAAAGAATTATGTATATTGTGCCGTTTCCGAGTTAATTAACATTGAAGTTAGCCAGCCAGGCCATTGCGTGAGCATTCAAGAGGTCCGCCAGGTACAATTAGTATCAGTAGTTCTCATAGGGTAGAAAATAGCGCACGAGACTGCTCAGCCTTTGTCTTGGATCCGATCCTTACTACCGTCCCATATCCAATTTGTGTATCGCTTTCTTATCCGGCTGTAGGAAACCGAAGCAAGAACACCTTTGGTAATAACGTCTCTGGCAGGCAGCTTGAATTTGAAAGCGCAGCGGCGTGATTGGCCAACTTCAACGCCAATTAACTTGGAAACGGCGCAACGTATCGAACTTTTTCTTAACAATTATTTCTCAGTACAACCTATCCTGATACACCCTTACAAGCTTTTCAGAGTGTTCTGACCACCCTGTACTAGCCGTCGTGGCTGTAAATGTTGATACCTATTTTATTTACGCAGACATATTTGTATTGTCTTGTGATCTGTGTTTGGGTCATTTGTTAACGTTTCGTGCTGCAAGGAGCCGCAAAGCAGCAATTTACTCCATCAGAAAATAAGTGAAGTACGTTTAAGCATTGTTCTTCTTTCTTTTCTTTAGTTAAGAGCTATGATCATCATTTTTCTCCTTTAGCCGCGCGGGATTAGCCGAGCGGTCTTAGGCGCTGCAGTCATGGACTGTGCGGCAGGTCCCGGCGGAGGTTCGAGTCCTCCCTTGGGCATCGGTGTGTGTGTGTGTGTGTGTGTGTGTGTTTGTCCTTAGGATAATTTAGGTTAAGTAGAGTGTAACCTTAGGGACTGATGACCTTAGCAGTTAAGTCCCATAAGATTTAACACACATTTTTTTCTCCTTTAGTTTCTTCCTCCAAACATTTTCCCCTCCAGAACGATTTAGCAGGACCAAAAGGAGCATATTTATACAGAAAACAGCTACCACATTAACCTAATGTGCTGTAAAGAACTGATGAGACGCGGAAAAGATCTTCATCCAGTGTTTTCACTTATTTGTTAGCACCTCGGGGGTCCTTATTCTCTTAGTTAATGTGTGGTGGTCATATTTATCCGCAGCAGAGTATTTAGATCTGAACAGAGAGGATACCGTGAATCTGCTGAGACTGATTTTTGTTCTTGTTGATGAGGATGACTGCTGTGATGTTACAGTTACGAACTGCATCTATTGGTATGCACAAACCAATACGTATTTAGGAGACTCGGTATAATGTTTGAACATCGACTTCTTTCGAGTTTCTCAGCTTCCGTCCTAGAGTAAATAACATACAGCCTTTATCAGATTCGCCCCAAAAACTAAAAAAGAAAATGTATAAAGTATGACAATGCTTCTCTGTAGATGCAAATACAGAAATTAATGAACGTGAAATGCGAGTTGTAGGTCATGAACGGTGTGAAGTTTAGTGATAGGTTCAAACAGAGTATTATGACGACGTTCTGAGCTGGAAACTTGGCAAACACAGACTGCGATGCTCTCTTTGAACGATACACTTAAAACACTGACTTGGCGCTTTCATTTCAACTAAAAGTTTGGAGCTGTGGTGAAACCACATTCTCTGCTATTTGCCGGTTGTATCAGTTTAACAGTGTCATAGATAGGTTGAGGAAGGTGAAGGGTGCTGGTAAATGGGAGCTGGTAGTTGACAAGAAGGCAGTTAGGAGGAGGACGTATTCAGACAGCTTTACTTTGCGTATATGCAATAGATCTGACCAACTGTCGTAGTTGAGTGGAGAGGAGTCTCTTGTAGCTGTACGTGTAGGAAACATGCAGTAGTCCTCAGCAGTTAGGTGGCCCAAGTCAGCTGCAAAGTCTAACAGAATGAAGAAGGTTCTGCTGCCAGGTAGTTCACACGGCAGAGGTGTGGGCCAGCAGTTGTAGGAAGTGTTGTGGAGTGAGTACCAGGTCACCAGCATTGTGAAGCCTAGTGTAAGGTTGGGTCAGGTGACTGAGAACATAGGGGAGTTACGTACGAATTTTATGAAGCAGGATAAGGTAGTGATAGTGGGTGGAGCAGGGAATAGTCTTGATAGGGACGGGGAATGTGGTGTAGGTGGTGAACTGGTAAAGATAGCTACTCAAACTGCACTAATGAGCATCTCGTGCAACTGTTTCAGCGTCATGAACGGCCTCACCTTAAAGCGGCTGTTAAGTGCGTTAACATGGGGCTGGAGAGGCACTGGTGGCAGAGGGCATGGGCCACGTTGCAATGGTCCCAGTTGAGTCTATCAGTAGATCGGGTTTCACTAGGCATGACCCGTACCTCAATAGGTATGGGAAAGGGAGGCTAGGCTGGAAAAGCTTATAGATGTCAGTGCAGCGATTGGTGGTGGGATAACTCATGGAAAAATTCCTGTAGTAGTTGGTGTTAGAGCTGCACCTTTTTTAGGCTGAAGTCAGGCTGATAGGTATACCTGCTTAAACTCCCTCTAACTAAGGAATCACCTTCAGAGGACGTCATGTTTTCAAGTATAGAAGGAATTAGCATATTTCATCAAAATATAAGAGGAATTAGAGATAAAGTTAGTGAACTGCTTATAGATGTTGACTCTGAAATTATTGGTATATCGGAGAACCACTTAAAGAATATGACAATTCAGAGGTTTCCTTTACCAGTATACTGCTTAGCTGGCTGCTTTCAAGGAGTTCCTTGCGGAGTGGGGGAGTGGCCATGTACGTAAAAAACAGTATTCCATTTGAGTCCATTGACGTATAACGACACTGCACTGAATAGGTATTTTTGAATGTTGTGCAGGGACCGTTGAATTTAGCAAAGCTAAACTTCTAATTGTTGTTGTTTATAGGTCCCCTAACCCTGACATCAGAGCATTTCTGCTCAAGCTAGAGAGTGTTCTTGATTCACTTTATAGGAAGTACCAGAAATTAGATATATGTGATGACTTCAATATTAATTTTGTATATGATTGTGCAAGAAAAAGGATGTTGGTAGATCTGATGCAGACTGTTTTCTCCAACTAGGGTGCAGGGGAACATTAGACACTGACAATATCTTTATTCATTCTTCATTAATAGATGGGCATTCTGTTAGTAAAAGGGTGAATGGCCTTTCAGATCATGATGCACAAATTTTAATAGTAAAAGGCTTTTGTACTCAAAAAATGTCACATATAATTACGAACCATGTAGGAAAGTTAATCCAACGGCAATAGAGAATTTTTTAAACCCTCGTCAAGGAACAAGAATGGCAGGATGTTTATAGTGCCGATAACATAGACTGCAAATATAATGCTTTCCTTAACACATTTTTCTCATGCTCTTTGAGAGTTGCTTTCCGTTACAACGTTCTAAACAGGTACTAACAGTAAAAGGGTGGTTTCCGAGATTCATGTCTGAAATACTCCTCTGTGATACAGACAATGGGGAGACTGAGTCAATAATTAAATCACTAAAGACTAAGAACGCTGATGGATATGATGGAGCGCCTAGCAGAATATTGAAGTATTGTCCTGCACATGTTTGCCCAGAACTTAGCCATATTTGTAATTTTTCCGTTAGGAATGGTCAGTTTCCTGAACGATTAAAGGACTCAGTAGTAAAGCCGCTTTATAAAAAGGGAGAAAGGGATAACATAGACAATTTTAGACCTATTTCTATACCATCAGTGTTTGCTAAAGTTATTGAAAAGGCTGTGCATGTAAGGATAATTGATCATTTTATATAACATAATTTGTTATCAAATGTTCAGTTCGGCCTTAGAAGGCGTTTAACAACTGAAAACGTTATATTCTCTTTTCTATGTGAGGTACAGGTTGGCTTAAACAAAAGGTTTAGAAAGCTAGGCATACTTTTTGATTTATCTAAGGCGTTTGATTGTGTTAATCGCAGAATATTGCTCCAGAAGTTGGACCATTAGGGAATACGGGGAGTAACTCACAACTGGTTCAATTCTTACTTTAGCAACAGACAGCAAAAGGTAATTACTCACTATTGAGAATGGCTGTGATGTGGGGTCTTAGTGGGGTACAGTCAAATGGGGGGTGCCCCAGGGCTCAGTTTTGGGGCCACTCCTGTTTCTTATTTGTATAAATGATATGCCCTCTAGTACTACGGGTAACTCCAAAATATTTCTGTTTGCTGATGACACTAGCTTTGTAGTAAAGGATATTGTGTGCAACATTGGTTCAGTTTCAAATAGTGCAGTTCATGATATAAGTTCAAGGCTCATAGAAAATAAACTAGTGGTAAATCACAGTATGATTCAGTCTTTACTGTTTCTAACATACATTTAAACAAAACCTGACGTTTTAATTTCACAGAACGGCCATACGATTAGAGAAACTGAACAATTCAAATTTCTAGGTGTTCAGATAGATAGTATACTGTCATGGAAAGCCCACGTTCATGATCTTGTTCAAAGTTTTAATGCTGCCATTTTTACAGTTCGAATGATATCTGAAGTAAGTGATCGTTCGACACGAAAATTAATCTACTTTGCTTACTTTCATTCGCTTATGTCGTATGGTGTTGTATTTTGTGGTAACTCCTCCTATTGTAAACGGATATTTTTGGCTCATAAAAGGTCGTGCATTAAGTGGTGTAAGATCACGAACCTAGGTGTTCTGACATTGGCCTCGCAATACATATATTCTTTACTGTCGTTTCTTGTTAACAATATCAACTTATTCCCAAGAATAAGCAGTTTTCACTCAGTTAATACTCGGCAGAAATCAAACCTCTATTTGGATCGGACTTCCTTAACTCTTGTGCAGAAAGGTGTGCAGTATACTGCTGTATCCATTTCCAATAAGCCACCACTCGAATTCAAAAATCTTGGCAGTAATCCACGCGCTTTCAAATCTAAACTGAAGAGTTTCCTCTTGGGTCACTCCTTCTATTCTGTCAAAGAGTTCCTTGAAAAATTAAGCTGATCCTTGTTTTTTTTGTTGATTGCGTTTACTTAAACTTATGGACTGACTGTTTTGGGTTCATAAACATTTTATTTTTATCTCTTATTATTTTTATGTTGTACTTTCATGTACTGACACTTTCCATGACCTTTGAGATTTGCTTCTCAATTTGGTCCTACGAAACTTGACGTGTAAATAAAAAAAAATAGAGACCTCTGCTGTTTGCACGGAAAAGCGACGATTTGAAACTTTTAGTGTGTATGTGAGGCGTGGTCGTATGGCTCAACTTGTAACACCAAAGCTTAGACACTACATACCTTTTGTTGATTCATTTAGCTTTCTGTTTTGTTCAACATCCCATCCTTGAACTTCTGTAAGTAGTGTACGATTAATTCGATACTGTAATGAAGTGTAATCTCTGTAATATGTACAAAATGAGCAAATTATATGTTTTGTCTTTGTCATATAATCTCTTTGGTTATCTTTGAGGTTGAATAATTTTGTTTAAATATTTTTTTTAGAAATGTCAACATGTGCAAATGTTCTGTTTTATTTAATGTGTTTGGTTTGCCAGAGGCCGGGAACTAGCGTCTCAGAAACGTTGAACCTGGTCGGAGTGCCTCTGTCGTGAGTATTTATAGAAAGTGGCTGAAGGTCAGTGAAACCACGAGTACGCGGCTATTACGCGACTATGCTGCATGGCCACGCCTCATTGCGGAATGTGGAGGTCGCAGACCTGCCCGTTCTGTAAAGCAGGATAGGTGGCGATCCGAGGCATATCTGACGACCTAGTACAATGCTGGTTCAGGCACAAGTGTTTTGGAGCTCACCGTTCAGCTCATACAGTTACAAGTGCGCCAAAAAATGGTTCAAATGGCTCTGAGAACTATGGGACTTAACATCTGAGGTTATCAGTCCCCTAGACCTCAGAACTACTTAAACCTAACTAACCTAAGGACATCACATACATCCACGCCCGAAGCAGGATTCGAACCTGCGACCGTAGCGGCAGCGCGGTTCCAGACTGAAGCGCCTAGAACCGCTCAGCCACCACGACCGGCAAAGTGGACCACCGCGGCGGACGGCTCCTATGTGTTCCCATACTGACCCAACGACATCGTCAGTTGCGATCGAAGTAGGCCATGGGATCGTCGAGACTAGACAAAGAATCAGTGGAAACCTGTCGTCTGATCGGAAGAATCATCTTTCTTGTCACACCAGCCCGAAGACCGTGTCAAAATGCACCATCATCCAGATGAACGGCCACTCGAAGCATGCTGTACACTGTAGACGCTGGCCGGTTGTCGCAGTATTGTATGGGGGACGTTCACCACTGGCAGTCGAAGCCACCCATTACGGCTGCTGACTACGGACCATCCACATCAGTTCATATTTGATGTCTTCCACGACGGAGATGGTATCATCCAGCAGGATAACTGTCCACGTGACAAGGCGACAATTGTGCGACAGTGGCTTGAGAAGCATGATAGTGAACTCACTGTGACACATTGGCCAGCAAATTCACCTGATCTGAACTCTGTGGAAGACATCTAGGTCGCTAGCGGCACCAGCTCCGCACCCACAAAGCACCGGTCCGTAGTGCACAGGAAGTGCGTGATCTGTACGTCGATACCTGGTGCCACATACCTCCGGAAACCTACCAAGAACCTGTCGAATACAAACCACTCAGAGTCGCTGCTGGATTGCGTTCCAAAGGTGGACAAACAGTCTGTTAAGCAGGCAGTCATCAGTGCATGATGTCTATTTCTTGAACGTCCAAGCAGTGCAATGTGGTTTTATATGGCATTCATATTATTTGCTATGAACAAATTGTAATAAGTATAGTAATTGTTTCAGGTATTACATTGATCTGTTTTAGAACAATGGTGCACGTTTCATGCTGGTGTAGTGTGACCTTTTTGCAGAATTAACTTCGGTTGCGTAAACAGAGATATGGTGAAATTCAGCTCATTGCGTTCGTCCATGAGATCCATAGGTCAGGATTATCTCTGGAGTTTGCATGTTGCCTGGGATTGTTACGTCAGTTTCGTGTAACAAATTCAAAATGGTTCAAATGGCTCTGAGCACTATGGGACTTAACATCTATAGTCATCAGTCTCCTAGAACTTAGAACTACTTAAACCTAACTAACCTAAGGACATCACACAACAACCAGTCATCAAGAGGCAGAGAATTCGTGTAACACTGTTTGTGCACATCGTGTGCTAAAACCTGCTTTTACACCTTTGGTTATTAGATGCAGAAGAGGTTGTTAACTGAGGCACTGATATCCGTAAGGCCCAAAGCACAAAGTTCTGAGAAAAACAGATGATTGTGAAAACCACATTTATAGCCGAACCACTAGATTCAAATTTTTACCCTAGTCTCAACAGCTTATATTTCCTATAAAAACTAATGTACCCACTTTGTGTTATGAAATTTTAATTAATGTATAAGATAATTATTATTATTAATGTTAGTCCACAAAATTTTCATTTATAGGCTAGTGGCATAAGTGCATTTTCGACTGCTGCGTACTTTGTAACTAATGTGAAACTACAATCCGAACTTAAAGAACAGATACTAAACGCACAACACACGCAGTTATGACCTATCAGAACCCTTAATGGACCTCGTTATCACCATTTTCATTAAGCATATTTCCTGGCTTGAGGTTCAGATCAAACTGTCTTCACTTCAGGCATGAAATCTAGTAGTTTTGTTAGGTCTATGTCTTAGAAGCTGATCTAGTTGTTTTGTTAAATCTTTGTGTTGCAAGGTTGATATTTACCTTCCACATACGTAGACGCATATATCACTAGGGGTGAGATAGATAGTGCCTATAGGAAAATTAAAGAGACCCTTGGAGAAAAGAGAACCACTTGTATGAATATCAATAGCTCAGATGGAAAACCGGTACTAAGCAAAGAAGGGAAAGCAGAAAGAGGGAAGGAGTATATAGAGGGCCTGTCCAAGGGCGATGTACTTGACGGGAATATTATGGAAGTGGAAGAGGACATAAGTGAAGATGAAATGGGAGATATGATACTGCGTGAAGAATTTGACGGAACCGTGAAAGACCTAAGTTGAAACAAGGCCCCGGGAGTAGATAACAATCCATTAGAACTTCTGATAGCCTTGGGAGAGCCAACCCTGACAAAACTCTACCATTTGGTGACCAAGATGTATGAGACAGGCGAAATACCCTCATACTTCAGGAACAATACAATAATTCCAATCCCAAAGTAAGCAAGGGTTGACAGATGTGAAAATTACCGAACTGTCAGCTTAATAAGTCACGGCTGCAAAACACTTACACGAATTCCTTACAGACGGGTGGAAAGACTGGTAGAAGCCGACCTCGGGGAAGATCAGTTTGGATTCTGTAGAAATGCTGGAACACGCGCAGCAATACTGACCCTACGACTTACCTTAGAAGAAAGATTAAGGAAAGGCAAACCTAAGTTTCTAGCACTCGTAGACTTAGAGAAAGCTTTTGACAATGTTGAATGGAATACTCCGGCCGCGGTGGCCGAGCGGTTCTAGGCGCTTCAGTCCGGAACCGCGCGACTGCTACTGTCGCAGGTTCGAATCCTGCCTCGGCCATGGATGTGTGTGATGTCCTTAGGTTAGTTAGGTTTAAGTAGTTCTAAGTTCTAGGGGACTGATGACCTCAGATGTTAAGTCCCATAGTGCTCAGAGCCATTTGAACCATTTTTTTGAATGGAATACTGTCTTTCTAGTTCCGAAGGTGGCAGGGGTCGAATTCAGGGAGTGAAAGGCTATTTACGATTTGTACAGAAACCAGAGGGAAGTTACAAGAGTCGATGGTCATGAAAGGGAAGCAGTGGTTGGAAAGGGAGTGAGACGGGGTTGTAGCCTATCCCCGATGTTATTCACTCTGTATATTGAGCAAGCAGTAAAGGAAAGAAAAAAAAAATTCGGAGTAGGAATTAAAATCCATGGAGAAAAAATAAAAACTTATAGGTTAGCCGGTGACATCGTAATTCTGTCAGACTGGGAACGACTTGGAGGAGCAATTGAACGCAATTGACAGTGTCTTGAAAGGAGGATATAAGATGAATATGAATAAGAGCAAAACGAGGATAATGGAATGAGGTATAATTAAATCAGGTGACGCTGAGGAAATTAGATTAGGAAATGAGACACTTAAAGTAGTAGATGAGTTCTGCTATTTGGGGAGCAAAATAACTGATGACTGTCGAAGTAGAGAGGATATAAAGTGTAGACTGGCAATGACAAGAAAAGCGTTTCTCAAGAAGAGAAATTTGTTAACATCAAGTATAGATTTGTCAGGAAGTCTTTTGTAAAAGTATTTGTATGGATTGAAGCCATGTATGGATGTGAAACGTGGACGATAAGTACTTTAGACAAGAAGAGAATAGAAACTTTCGAAATGTGGTGCTACAGAAGAATGCTGAAAATTAGATGGGTAGATCACGTAACTAATGAGGAGGTACTTAGTAGAATTGGGGAGGAGTTTATGGCACAACTTGGCTAGAAGAAGGGATCGGTTGGTAGGACACGTTCTGAGGCATCAAGGCATCACCAATTTAGTGTTGAAGGGAAGCGTGGAGGGTAAAAATAGTAGAGGGAGACCAAGAGATGAATATACTAAGCAGATTCAGAAGGATGTAGAGTGCAGTAGGTACTGGGAGATGAAGAATCTTGCACAGGATTGAGTAGCATGGAGAGCTACACCAAACCAGTCTCTGGACTGAAGACCACAACAACATGAACGTCCAGCCGGCCGGAGTGGCCGTACGGTTACGGTGGGGCATCCCTTTAAGAGATTTCAGCTTTTATGAAGAAGTGGTAGCCAATGAGAGTTCCTACAGCAATAAAAATTTGTATTTTGGTTTCACATGGAAGTGAATATCAGAGAAATGGAAGAGGCAGCTATTTGAAATCGTCCACATATATAATGTTCTAGGCGCTACAGTCTGGAGCCGCATGACCGCTACGGTCGCAGGTTCGAATCTTGCCTCGGGCATGGATGTGTGTGATGTCCTTAGGTTAGTTAGGTTTAAGTAGTTGTAAGTTCTAGGGGACTGATGACCACAGCAGTTAAGTCCCATAGTGCTCAGAGCCATTTGAACCATTTTGAACCAACATGAACGTCCTTAATTTAAAATAAGTTTATCTCGCACCAAAAATTGGAGATTCTAATTACATCCGGTATTGCTGAGAATAGTCCAGATAGACGCAGTCCCTGATAGCAACCTGTTGAAGCAAACCTGACACCTAACGACGAACCGATTTCAAGGTCGGGAGTAGAAGACAGCGACTTCGACGTGGGTAGCGCGCTGTGACGTCAGCAGTAGACTGGCCGCGGGGGCCACTGAGCCACCGCGAAAGTGGAGGCCGCAGGTTGCACCGGCGCGGGTCACGGACAGCGCGTGCTGCTGGGACACGCACGCCGCCGCTCCGGCCTTCGCGCACTGCCACCGCTAGCGGTACGTGCGCGTGCGTTACATCCGTCGGCAGCGGGCAGCGGCCCTCGAGGTTGCCGCGTTAAGGTTGAACCGCGACGGACGGATAACGCACAGAGTAAAGCTGCTTAGAAACGGTCTAACGCTAAGAACTGTCTTGTGAGGGAATAGTACGCCAAACAGGTCACCAATTTTGCCCAACGTTCGCACGACTATAGTGCACATTAGTCGTAACAAATGCTGCCACGATGAGATTCTCATGTGTTTCCAAGAAATCGTGGTTCGAAGTTTTACGAGCCTGTTGAACACCATACGAGGGCGCCAGCGGTCGCGCAGCCCGCTAAGGCGGCAGCCTAGACGTCTGAGTACACTATGTTCAGGCCTCGTCATTTCCTTTTTTTTTGTTTTCCGTACATCTGTCGGTAAAAACGGAACCCTTACATTGTCACTTTGTTGCCCGTCTTTCTGTCTCTCCGACCGTCAAAAAAATTTTCTCATGAATGGGTAGACACGTAAAATTGAATTTTATGTCACAATTAAGGCTCACGTTCCCTTAGCGGTGTAAAAAATGGAAGGTTCTAAGTCAATGCAGTCAAAAGATATATCCATTTATCACATATATTTTGTTAATCGTAAACTCATTCATCAAAACCTATAGGATACTTCCCGTTGACCTACAATTATCAAATTTGGCAAGAAGCAATGTTTTAAATGGTGCAAATGACTCTGAGCACTGTGGGACTTAACATCTGAGGTCATCAGTCCCCGAGAACTTAGAGCTACTTAAACCTAACTAACCTAAGGACATCGCACACATCCATACCCGACGCAGGATTCGAACATGCGACCGTAGTAGTCGCGCGGTTCCGGACTGAAGCGCCTAGAACCGCTTGGCCACCGCGGCCGGCGTGCAACGTTTTACTACAAGTAAAAAAAAAATCAGAAAATAGTTAATTTGTAATTAGATCACGCAAAAAATATTTCCTTTGTCATTTGTTATCCGATGTCGGACTTGAAATTACAATAATCAGTACTTCAGCATACAAGTGACTGGTTCGCAAGGGTTAAAGTCAAACATCAGGCAGAGAATGACTTTATTATTCATATGACGCATTTCGGAATTTGTCCATCGCCATATTTCCAGGAGCGATTGATTACGTCGATAGGGCGTTTCAAGCGGTATGTGAAACAAACATTCGTATATTAGGGAGGGAGTAGGTATCCTGGAATAGTACGCACACAATAAGTCGGGTAGTGAAGCGATATGCTTAGGAAAATGTAGCGTATCTCGTGACTTACCGGTGATTTGCGTCATTTCGCTACACCGGTGTGTAGAGTGGGCTCCACGGAGGGCGTAAAACGTTTAGCGTAGATTTCCATGTTACTATTTAGCCTTTATAGTGGTCAGTATGAGTGATACGAGGGCATGCTAAAAAGTAATAACTCCAATTTTTAATGAGTACAAACGTAAAGAATTTTAAATAAATTTTTTATTAACGTTCTACATCTTTTTTCTTCGTGGTTACATGTTTATTTCCCAACCTAGTGACCCTAGCGACGAAAACATTTCTCCTAAGTACAGACCAGTTTGATGATACCGTCACTGTCGAGTGTTTGTCTGCGGAGCCACAACCTCTGCTTGCACTGCTTCATCACTAACAAAAGTCCTCGAAGGTGTTCAGTTTTGGAAACAGATGAAAATCGGATGGGGCCAAGTCGGGACAGCATGGAGGATGATGGATGACAGCGAACGCAGGGCGTCGGTTCATTGCAGGTGTCGCAACGTTCGTGTGTCGCAACGTTCGTGTGTGTCATTGTTATACTCGCGGAGTGGGTGCTCCATGTTTTTACGATCTCTTCGAATTCGAGCTTCAAGTTTTCTCAGGGATTAAAGCGCGCTGTTTCTTACGCACCGGCAGAATTATGTTACACATCACTATGTTACACGCTACAGTTCGGAGCCCTCTGTCGGTAGAGTGTTAGAACTTGCGTCAGCGAAGCTGCAAATTCGACCGAGTTATATGCATGACATGTAATACCTCAACCGATATCAAGAGCAGAATAAAAAATTCGGAAGTATCACTTTTCAGGACGCCCTCGTATACGGCAAACACAAATATTATTTTAACAAGCAAAAGCGTTAATTTTTCTCGAGTCTTTAAATTGTTTGAGAGGCAATCATAAAATGAAACAGTGTTCCCATGTAAGTATACGACAGCAGTGCCAATGTTGTTGTTGTTGTTGTTGTTGTGGTCTTCAGTCCTGAGACTGGTTTGATGCAGCTATCCATGCTACTCTATACTGTGCAAGCTTCTTCATCTCCTAGGACCTACTGCAGCTTACATCCTTCTGAATCTGCTTAGTGTATTCATCTCTTGGTCTCCCTCTACGATTTTTACCCTCCACGCTGCCCTCCAGTACTAAATTGGTGATCCCTTGATGCCTCAGAACATGTCCTACCAACCGATCCCTTCTTCTAGTCAAGTTGTCCGACAAGCTCCTCTTCTCCCCAATTCTATTCAATACCTCCTCATTAGTTATATGATCTACCCATCTAATCTTCAGCATTCTTCTGTAGCACCACATTTCGAAATCTTCTATTCTCTTCTTGTCTAAACTATTTATCGTGCACGTTTCACTTCCATACATGGCTACACTCCATACAAATACTTTCAGAAACGACTTCCTGACATTTAAATCTATACTCGATGTTACCAATTTTCTCTTCTTCAGAAACGCTTTCCTTGCCATTGCCAGTTTATAGTTTGTATCCTCTCTACTTCGACCATCATCAGTTATTTTGCTCCCCAAATAGCAAAACTCCTTTACTACTTGAAGTGTCTCATTTCCTAATCTAATTCCCTCAGTGCCAATGGCCAGGATAAATCGGAGCTGGAGTGTGTGATGTGGGACAGAGACAGGAAGCATATTGGAGGTGCTGCGAAACAACCTCCGCGTCTCTGCACAGAACGCATGACGCCCGCGCCTTTGTAACTGCAGTCAACTCTACAGGAAGTGAAAGGCAGAGTGCTCGTAGACGTGAGGACAAAGCACACGCAATGCGTTGTGCCGGCGGCAGGAGCGGCCGTTGCGTTGCGCCGCGCCGCCAGTCTGCGACCCAGTCTCCGCTCACAAGTAGCGCCACCAGACAGACGCTGCCATTTCTCTGCCGTGAAACTCTTTTACCGGCATGAACTGGTTCCGACTGGAGCTCTTCTTCCTGTGCACTGCGCGCTAGCCACAGATCCACTAAATACGTTCCACATCGACTATGTTGGCTCACCGCTAACCACTTCACGGACATATGTCGTTGCGAACAGGTTTAGGTCTCTTAAGGCCTGTAATAACACGCCACCACTTAGTTGTTGGAACACTCGAACTCACCCGCCCTTCTACAGCACATCGCCCTGACCTCACACCTGCACTCTCTCCACATCCTCTTCCAACCAGCTCCCCCGACCTAGCGACGGAGTACGCCCATAAACCCAACCATTCTTCCATATTTAACTGAATATTCTTTATTTATATCCATGCCAGTGCTCTAATTTTCCTCACGCTTCTACCATACCCTCCAACTGCTTCGTTCACCTTACATCCTTTACAGAACACTTATCACATATAGTTCATTTGTTTCTCACAATCAAAAATTCCTTTTTACATCCATTCCCACTACCCTATACACAAAAATTCATGCTCCACATCATCAACTACAGTGGTAAATAGCGTTGGGCGTAATTTCTGTGAAAACAACAAAAATTAGCATTATCTTTTGAGAAAAATTCGTGCATGCCATTGATATTTTAAACTGCAAACTTACTTCTTTCACATCTTTTATAGGCTCCTTAATAATCACACACATATTTCTAATCTATCTTTAGAAAATGTAGTCCATCAACAAAGGAGGTGGCTTACAAAACACTCGTTCGACCTATACTTGCTCATCAGTGTGGGATCCGTACCAGATCGGGTTGACGGAGGAGATAGAGAAGATCCAAAGAAGAGCGGCGCGTTTCGTCACAGGGTTATTTGGTAACCGTGATAGCGTTACGGAGATGTTTAACAAACTCAAGTGGCAGACTCTGCAAGAGAGGCGCTCTGCATCGCGGTGTAGCTTGCTCGCCAGGTTTCGAGAGGGTGCGTTTCTGGATGAGGTATCGAATATATTGCTTCCCCCTACTTATACCTCCCGAGGAGATCACGAATGTAAAATTAGAGAGATTCGAGCGCGCACGGAGGCTTTCCGACAGTCGTTCTTCCCGCGAACCATAGGCGACTGGAACAGGAAAGGGAGGTAATGACAGTGGCACGTAAAGTGCCCTCCGCCACACACCGTTGGGTGGCTTGGGGAGTATAAATGTAGATGTAGATGTACTATCAGTGACAGGAGAGGTCGATGCAATCCTGGGAGTCTGCTTCTTTAGAAGAGCCAATCAACTTATTACTTCGTTTGAAATACACCTCGCATAATGACAATGACATAAAGTTAACAGAGATTCTAATTCATATATTCGGTAACCGACTGTCGATCATCCCTTGCATTTCTCGCAAAACGTGTGGAGGGAGGATCAAAACGGGAGGGGGGGGGAGAGGGAGCTACTAAGTACCAATTGCAAGGTACCTTGCGGAGTACAAATTTAGATGTAAACTGAACAAAATGAAGAAGGGTATCGCTATATCCTTCCTAAAGAAACCGTCCCAGCTTTCATCTTAATCGCTGATGGACTGCTGTAGGAGGTCAATACCAAAGTGCCCTTCGTATCGTCAACTCCTGGTGAAGTTTTGAGACGTTGTTTGTTTATCAAGAAATACGAGGTACATTTAATTTTATCACATGTAGCGGATCCTCACAACTCTTTATCTTTTGGTCTAACTAATCAGCAAAAGCTATTCCTTGCAACTCAATAAAATTCTTGAGAAAAGCAATGTTGAAGATTTCCAAGGCTCTTTAATACTCTAAATCAAAGTGGTTTTCGTCTACATATCTCTGTGGTAGAATACTTGCCAGCCAGGGGCGAGTTTAGGATTCGATTCCCACAGCTGGAGTCTTTGTAAACAATGTCCTACGATAATTGACATGAAACGTAAAATACATAACAGTGAAAAGAATGTTAATTTGTAATGTTTTTTTTTTAAATTTTGTTGTGAAAACTTCATTTCTGTACGATTTCTAATCGAAGATAAGAAGAAGTGCATTTTTCATAAAAATGACAATTTGGATATGTATTACGTTATGATACCAAAACGTTGCTGTGTTCGATTATATTGTTTATTACAATAGGCCTCTTTCGACGTGATTTGCATCTTCAGGTTATATCGGGTGGTCTTGATATCCATTTGACATCGATGTCTCAATTGCTGTGGCACTACTGTGTCAGTTTGCTCCTTTGATGTTGGCGGAGCTATAGCAGGTATTAAACGTTTGCTGGATCAGTTAGTTGTGAAGTTGTCGGATTATGAAAGTTTACTTCATAGTGAAGTTACTTGACAGCTGTATTGAGAGTTGAGTCATCGATGTTATATACGTATAACATCACATAACAGAGGGTTAATCCATTTACAGATCCCTAAATCTGAAAATCAGGACACATGCGCTGCACCCAGGGGCATAGTGGTGCTTTGGAAAACAAAGACTGCACAAGGTCGGCGCT
The DNA here is from genome assembly GCF_021461385.2 of Schistocerca piceifrons. Lineage (NCBI taxonomy): Eukaryota > Metazoa > Arthropoda > Insecta > Orthoptera > Acrididae > Schistocerca > Schistocerca piceifrons. Next base: position 90,515,999 of record NC_060141.1, read on the forward strand.
GAAGGCCCAAAAGAAGATGCTCGAATGACACCAAGGTGCGATGATCTCGAGAAGCTGCCGCGGAAAGGGGTTTGTGCTTGCGAAGACAAGACGTTGCCTTAGTCCAGATCATGACTTCAACAAATCCGATTAACAATGGCAGAGACGAAGGAGGTGTCCTGAGACTGATGGGGGAAGACTTGTCCATAGAGTTGTTGCGGTCGTCTATGCTTCAGTGCTTCATCTCTGCTGGTTGAGAAAGATGAAAATCGAGGAATCTGAGAGAAAGATTTACATTCTGTCGTCAGTATGAGCTGAACACTGCAAGAAATTACTTATTGCACATACGGAACTGGAAACTGTTACACCATGAATAACTTGATCGAACGCTGCCAAACAGATAGTCCAGTATTTCCATGGCTCTGAGGTATGTCGATTTAACATTTCGGCTTTATGTAAGCCTATTTTAAGTACAGAAAAACCCGTTTCTACATACGATGAATAGTGTTAGTACGTGTTGGCTGTTGGGTGTGTGTAATGTAACTGATTTTTCAGGTGAAGACCGCAACTCATCATGTCCAGAGGACACCATATTTTGCTATAAAGGTCGAATTAACAGCATGAGAGATGTTGCAATATCATACAGATACACTGCACATATTTGGCTGTAATATGACGACATCAGAACGAGTGGCGACGAGGTGGTCTCGGTACATCATCATCAGAGTGACGGGAAGAGAAGGGTCCTTCCAGAACGATTACAGCGCAGAACACCAAATTAAAAGAAGTACAAGGCCCATTTTATGATCCGGAACTAGAGAACGACAGTAGGGCTCCTAGTGGCGTGGTTGTGAACTTCTAATGCGGAAAAATATGACGAGAAAATCCGTATTCTTACTTTTCGAAACACAAGTAGTAGATGTTAGCATTTTTTATTTATATTTTATTGGTGGGATTCGTAGACAGGTGATAAATTTTGTACTTGACAACGTTTTTGTGTTCTTACAAAGCAATAATTCGAAAAATCTCTATGACAAACAAAGGTTAATGTCTCGTAGCGGGGTCACAGTCATGTAACATTTTGTAAATGACATTATGGTCGCCTTTGAGTGTACAGTTACTTATTTTTAAAACCCAATATAATAGTTTAGACCGTGTGGCCATTAACATGAGGAAATGACTGCACTTTAGCGCTTGTCAAAATCTAACAATCAGCTGACATGGCATTAGACTGAAACTGGTTTCATCGCATTCTGTGGCTGATTACGACCTTCTTTTGTGTACCGCACTCTTTGAATTGAATTATAAATATGTTGCTCGGGTTCTGCTTAATTTTTGCTTGCATCCGTAAAACAGTATTTTGCGGGGTAAATGATTCCATATTTGTTTCTAATTTATACAAAACAGGAGCTGGTTTCGTCACATGGTATTCAGTGGACTTACGCCTATTTGTTGCTGCTTACGAATCCATGTGCGAACTGCTCGATTTAGATGCATTGTAAGTATATTGATCGTATTCTTTGTTTTTTTTTTTCTTTTTCCAGTCCTATTTTCCTACATTTCTCCTTTAACGGAGGCCTCTGAAATTTTCAGTGGGGTGGATAATTCTATATTAAAAAACTAATACATCGATTTCTGTTGAAATGTATGGTTTGTAGTACCTACTAATAACATACGAGAACATTTTCGTAAGTTGTGTTGCATTTTAGCCTTTGCAAGGACTGCTGTAGTCACTAAGACGACAAGGCATACTCACCTACATCCATGCTCTTCAAATCACTGGAAATTTATGGCACTCACTGGCAAGAAGCAACACCATTCAAAACAGAATCACGCACGCATTCCTTGGCGAAATGTAATAAAGTAGAATACCATCTGCTAACCTGGAGGCCTTCATTAAATGCTAGAAAGTATGGAACACGTAAGCGAACAAAAATGAAGCATAATAAAAGCAATATGCTAACAATGAATTTAATCGAGAAATTCACACACAGATTCGTGAGCAGTAACAAATATACGTAAGTCCATAGAACATCACGCGACGAAACCAGTTCCTGTTTCATATGAAACGAAACAAATATGGAATCTCAAGTTTGTTTGCATGGCCGTGGTCTTCATTTTCAAAACGGTGAAATCATTTACTCTGTCCAATATCACAGATCAGAGTAGAAATCAAGCAGAATACGAGCAACAAACTGTATTTACAGTGCAATTCAAGGAGTGAAATACACACAAGAAATCGTAATCAGAAACACGATGCGCTGAAATTATCTTCTTTATACTACGAGACAAAAACTAACGTGGAATATTTTAAATCATCCAATAAGAAAACAAGATTATGAAGGAATGATAAACTTGCAATTCTCCAAATGGGCTGACAGCGACCCAAAGTCGTGTTGACGGAAGTCCCAATATGAGTTTAATCCCCTTGAACTACACGACAAGAAGACCGCACGATTGTTCGAATGACTGTGACGAGTGACAAGAGCTGAAATCCGAACAGAGGTTACAGGCAGTCACCACTAACAGAAGGAAAGAGATTGTTTGAAGATGGATTAACGAGTTGCCATGCAGCGTGTACCGCTGACCACTGTCCCCATGCTAGAGGCGACTGAGACATGTAGGTGTAGAGCGAGAGTCATCTGGAGCATTGATTGGCATTGTGAGCTGTACAGCTATCAGTTTCGTTTCTCTGTGGCGCTCAGGCAGACGCCCAAGTCTCCGTAGACCACCTGGTGAAAAGTCATAGGCAGCGGCGATTCCAGAGACCAATACTTCTGCAAATCCTGCAGTCGAGGTGTGGGTAGCTATTCGACGTGGCAACAGGTCTGATTTGGCAAACTCTGAAGGGAGGCACAGTGCTCGTCACTATGTCGCAAGAATGATACAGTTTTTGTTCAAAAAGTTCAAATGTGTGTGAAATCTTGTGGGACTTAACTGCTAAGGTCATCAGTCTCAAAGCTTACACACCACTTAACCTAAATTATCCTAAGGAGAAACACACACACCCATGCCCGAGGGAGGACTCGAACCTCCGCCGGGACCAGCCGCACAGTCCACGACAGCAGCGCCTGAGACCGCTCGGCTAATCCCGCGCGGCACAGTTTTTGTGATACACTACGTGAGCAGGTGGGAAAAATTCCACATTCCAACAGGACAATGCGACGCTCCACATTTGAGTGATCTGCCCGGTCTCCTCACCTGCCATCCTCAGAGCATGTCTGGGATGAAATGGAAAGACATACATTGGTATCAGTCTTCACCCAGCAATCAGCTCATACTGACGCTGTTGATGGACGCCACTTCAGAAACAGAATGAAAGCTTAAATAATGAATAATCTTTATGTGATGAATATCTCCACACAATTTGATAACTAGCTGACTGATTCATCATAGTGCAGCGCTTTCCGTATCCGTCAGTGTACACTGAGGTGACGAAAGTCATAGGATAGCGATATGCACACACACAAGTGTCGGTAGAGTAGCGTACGCAAGATACAAAAGGGCAGTGCATTGGTGGAGCTGTCATTTCCACCCAGGTGAGTCATATGAAAAGGTTTCCGACGTGATTATGGCTGCACGATTGGAATTAACATATTTCTAACGCGAAATGATAGCTGGTGCTGGACGCATGGGACATTTCATTTTCGATATCATTACGGAATTCAATATTTCGTGGTCCACAGTGTCAAGAGCGTGTCAAGTTTACCAAATTTCAGGCATTACCTCCCACCAGAGACAACGCAGCCTCCGACGGCCTTCACTTAACGACCGTGAGCAGGGGCGTTTGGACGGAATTGTCAGTACACACAAGAAACCCTGCTTGAAATAACCGCAGAAATCAGGGTGGGACGTACGACGAACTTATCCGTTAGGACAGTGCGGCGAAATTTAACGTTAATGGCGCTATGGCAGCAGAAGACCGACGCGAGTGCCTTTGCCAACAGGAAACCTGCAGCGCCTCTCCTGGGCTCGATACCAGATTGGTTGGACCCTAGACGATTGGAAAACTTTGGCCTAGACAGATGTTCTGATTTCTGTTGGTAAGAGCTGATGGTAGGGTTCATGTATGGCGCAGACCTCACGAAGCCATGGACCCAAGTTGTCAAATAGACACTGTGCAAGCTGGTGGTGGCTCCATAATGGTGAGGACTATGTTTACATGGAACTGACTGGGTCCTCCGGTCCAACTGAACCAATCACTGACTGGAAATGTTTATGTTTGGCTATGGACCCTAGACGACTGGAAAACTTATGCTGAGACAGATGTCCTGATTTCTGATGGTAAGTGCTGATGGTAGGGTTCATGTGTGGCGCTGACCTCACGAAGCCATGGACCCAAGTTGTCAAATAGACACTGTGCAAGCTGGTGGTGGCTCCATAATGGTGTGGAACTGACTGGGTCCTCCGGTCCAACTGAACCGATCACTGACTGGAAATGTCTATGTTTGGCTGTGGACCCTAGACGACTGGAAAACTTATGCCTAGACAGACGTCCTGATTTCTGATGGTAAGAGCTGATGTTCGGGTTCATGTGTGGCGCAGACCTCACGAAGCCATGGACCTAAGTTGTCAAATAGACACTGTGCAAGCTCGTGGTGGCTCCATAATGGTGTGGAACTGACTGGGTCCTCCGGTGCAACTGAACCGATCACTGACTGGAAATGTCTATGTTTGGCTACTTAGATGCCATTTGTCCTCAAACAAAGATGGAATTTTTATAGATGACAATGCGCCATGTCACCAGGCCACAGTTGTTCGCGACTGGTTTGAAGAATATTCTGGACGTTTCGAGCAAATGATTTGGCCACCCAGATTGCCTGACATGGATCCCACAGAATATTTATGAGACATAGGTGTAACATCAGTTCGTGCACAAAATACTGCACCGGCAACACTTTCGCAATTATTGGCGACTGTAGAGGCAGCGTGGCTCAGTGTTTCTGCAGGAGACTTCCAACGACTTGTTGAGTCCATATCATGTCGAGCTGTAGCACTACGCTGGGCAAAAGGAGGTCCGACGCTATATTTGGGAGGAATCCCGTGACTTTCGTCACCTCAGAGTAATTTGCAGTATCAGCGCATATGACTAGTCACATGTTGTTGAGATCGGCATGCACGAGCAACATAAATGGATCAGGTGATTGTGCAGAGAAGAACAATGTGGCCTGCGTTTGCTTTGACGTGGACAGAACTAGAGGCAGCTTGAATCAGCAGTCGCCAGCTGTCGCGTTACATCAGCGCGTGCGGCGCGTGACCTTCGCCAAGGAACGTTTTGTTACGCACAGCCCAACGCAAGCCAGTGTGAAAAATTGCTGCCAGTTGCTTAACCGCTCGAGTAATCTGAAGCGCAATGCTGTTATGCCGTTTCAGCGATTCTGAAGCTGTAACGGTATTTACGAACGAACTGTACGCGTAACATGTTCCTCTTGACGTTCAGTAAGGCAACAGATCGTTTTCTTTCTATCGAGTAATGAGGGCAAGACCGTAACCACTAGTCCTCAATGGATTTACAGCTCACTTACCGTTCAATCTGTTGCCATACTGGAGCGTATTATAGCACAGTTCTCTGTTATTGATATGCGAGAAGCATACTCCATATCTGGATTTGCAAGGATAGGGCGAAAGAATCGAAGGAAGTGATTTTTAGTCCTGCATGTGTTCCTCTGCAATGCCTAAATAAACGATGTGCACGTCTTATTTTCATATTTTTGACTTTACCACTCACTTATTCGCTTGCTTGTGTGATGTCTCTTCCATGGTAGCTTCTTGATATATTTAATATATGAATGTTAGTTATCCTTGATAAGTCACCAGAATAAGATTTTCACGCTGCAGCGGAGTGTGCGCTGATATGAAACTTCCTGCAGATTAAAACTGTGTGCCGGACCGAGACTCAAACTCGGGACCTTTGCCTTTCGCGGGCAAGTGCTCTACCATCTGAGCTACCCAAGCACGACTCACGCCCCGTCCTCACAGCTTTACTTCTGCAAAGGTCTCGAGTTCGAGTCTCGGTCCGGCACACAGTTTTAATCCGGCAGGAGGTTTCATCCATGATAAGTATTTATATTTGACTGCATCAGCGTTAGTCACGTGTTAGAGATTCTTGACATAGGTACATACATATTCTCCATTTGATTTAGTTTACTACAGCATGGGTTTGGAGATATGAGTTAGAATATTATTTGTAGCATTAATTAAAGTTACGCAATTTGTGCGTCTTTATAGAAAAAAAGCATGATATTTACACGTTCTATATCGACGTATGCAGGGTGTAAATGATAACTGTTTGCAACGCACAACACTGGTGTAGGGGAAATCGATACGAATAATTTGATACAGGACACTTGTCTACCAAGCCGGAAAACAGCATCAAATTTGCCCACAAAAGCCACCTAAGCTACAGCACACAAGATTTCCAATATCCTCTCACTTTCTTATGCCACCGATTTAGTCGATTATTTCATTAACACTATTAATTTAACATTTACCATGTGGGTAATAGAAGACAAAAGACTTCTGAAGTCATTACGCAAAAAATAATTGCTTTACATTTCGATCTAAACTTAAACCTTACTACCAGTATTTTAGTAGTAAGAAAACCAGACAAACGAAGCCCATTTAATTGTTAATCTTAAGCTGCTAAAATTCGCAAACGTTAATTTTACATTTTTTATCTGCAAGAACAAGGGGTTTTCAGCATTCGTGGACGATTTTAAACAAAATCTGAGACTGTTTTTCAGCTTGATAGACGACAAGTGTTTTATATTAATTTGTTCGTCTCAACTTCACCTACGCGATACATTATAAACGATTATCGTTTACAATTTGTATACTCTGCAGACAACTGAAGCGCATGTTAGGTTTCGGTATGGAGCGCAGGAAGAATGACTGCCTAATGCCTCTGTTGCGTGCTGTAACTAGTGTAATCTTGTCTACGCGGTCCTTGCGGGAATATTACGTAGAGGCATCAACTTCTAAATAAGTTCCTTAGCGGTACTAATATTCTTGTAATAAGTTTTCAAAAATTATTCCACGATTCTTAATAACGTCTCATCGTCTTGCGTTCCCGAAATTAAAGGTCTTAGGTGGGACACACAATTATAAGACGTATAGTTTGTATAAATATCTCGTAAGCATGCTATAATTCGGAATAAGTCTTTTATTTTGACACTAAAATTGTTTGATGGAACTGGAGAAATACTGGAAGTTCAGGACTTGTGAGGAACGGAAATGAATCATGCCTGGGTAGCATTTGAACTCTGCGCGTTCTGAATTGGAGTGCAGTGTGCTAATAAGTACGTAGGCTCGATCGCTGGCTAAACTGCAAAAATTCGTCATAGATCGCGGATCAGAGATATGGGCAACAGTCCTTCGGTCTTCCGTAGACTTTCTGATTATTGACTGACGAAACGATTCCGTATCTTCTTATTACGCGATTGCCGTTTTGTCTCTTCAAAAGTCGGAGACTTTATGTTCTGGGAGTATCTGCGCCGAAAGATTTAATATTTGAAGACCGCATTGAATCTAACCATGGAGAACGCAGGTGTCAGGGTCAAATTTGCTGCAAAAATTTTAAGGAATTGTAGTTTTACAACGAGTAAGTCACTTACAAAACGCTCGTTCTTCAATTTAAAAACATTTTTTTTCGATCCAGGATCATAATGAATAATGAGCTAAGGACATGTCCAAACAAAAGAAACCACGCGGAATCCGCAGACGTGATACATATTATGTCGATTTAAGGTGGAGAGGGAAGAAATTAAACGAAATGAACTAATGATATCAAACGCTTCGGGACTTTACCCGGAACCAGCGGCGACGAATAAAAATCTGTACCGAAGCGGCACTCGAACCCGAGATCTCCTGCTTGCTAGGCAGTTGCTTTAACTGCAGTGTCATCCGGCACAGTGTTTATCGCAAATGCGCGGACTACCTCGGCACTCTCCCATGACGATTCACTTTCCCACCTTGCGCCACCTATCCACAGTCGCCGTCCATATCTGAAAGGACACACACCATGCATTCATATAACTGATTCGCCTAGATGAGAAATAAATCCACAACGTTCAGTGCGGATGCACTTTAAGTACGACATCCAGCGAGAATCTAAAATTAGGTAGCATGGAGGACGAGGACAGGGGCTGTGGGTATGTGGCGCTCGGTACGAAGGTGAAGTAGCCGGGAAGCGTGCTGAGACACTCCGCGCATAAACACTATGTCCTGGTGGCGCAGTGATTAACACCACTGCCTAGTAAGTGGGAGATTCTGGGTTCGAGTCCCCGTCCTCGAACCATTTTCACTTGTCACCACCGGCCGCTGTGGCCGAGCGGTTCTAGGCGCTTCAGTCAGGATCCGCGCTGCTGCTACGGTCGCAGGTACGAATCCTGCCTCGGCCATGGATGTGTATGCTGTCCTTAGGTTAGTTAGGTTTAAGTAGTTCTAAGTCTAGGGGACTGATGATCTCAGATGTTAAGTCCCATAGTGCTTAGAGCCATTTGAACCACTCGTCGCCGTTGATTCCACATGAAGTTCCAATGCAGCTGATATCATCAGTGCATTTCCTTTCCTTTCCTTTCTCACCGCCGCCACCTTAAATCTACATAATCTGCGTCAAAGTATCACGAAATTCTACGACCTAAGATTATTAAATAAACATATTGCTTATTTCAGCATCCATTCCATCCAATGACCACTGCATTAGAAATTAGATCATACACAGTGGCCAAAATGAAACTTTCCCGGAAAACATATCATGCAGTCTGAGATAGACAATTGAAATTACATTATCATGATGCAAGCTGGGTTAGGCCGGCTGGAGTGGCCGAGCGCTTCCAGGCGCTACAGTCTGGAACCGCGCGACCGCTACGGTTTAAGTAGTTCTAAGTTCTAGGGGACTGATGACCTCAGAAGTTAAGTCCCATAGTGCTCAGAGCCATTTTTTGTAAGCTGGGTTATCTATCTTTAGGGACATGAAATGTTTTCTGAGCCAGTTTTACACGGCCGAGGCAAATTAATGTGATCACCTGTCAAAACCTTGATTAACCACCTCTGGCAGTGCCGTCCGCTGCGAGACGTGCAGGTGGAGAGTCAGTGAGATTGTGGAAGTTTTGCCAAGCCATGCTAACTCCAGTGCAGTGGTTCAAATGGTTCAAAGGGCTCTGAGCACTATGGGATTTATCATCTGAGGTCATCAGTCCCCTAGAACTTAGAACTACTTAAACCTAACCAACGAAGGACATCACACATATCCATGTCCGAGGCAGGATTCGAACCTGCAACTGTAGCGGTCGCGTGGTTCGACTGAAGCGCCTAGAACCACTCGGGCACTCCGGCTGGCCCGAGGCAGGATTCGAACCTGGGACTGTAGCGGTCGCGCGGTTCCAGACTGAAGCGCCTAGAACCACTCGGCCACTCCAGCCGGCCCAGTGCAGTGGTCAGCTGCGGTAGGTTTCCCAGCTGAGGATCCACAGTACGAACAGCTCGATCGAGGTGGTCTCACAAATTCTCGATTTGGTTTAAAGACGAGGAGTTTTGTGGCCAAGGTAGCATGATAAACTCATCCTCGCGCTCTTCGAACCACGCACATACACTGGGAGCAGTGTGATATGTTGTCCAGCTGGCAGAAGCCACTGTGCCGAGAAAAAACAAACTGCATGTAGAGGTGGATAGATGCATACTTGTGTTGATCCATTGTGGCTTCCGAAATGACGAAATCACCAACGGAATGCCACGGAAACATTCCCCAGGTCTTAACGTTCCCTCCTCCGGCCTGGACCCTTCCGACGACTGTTGCACGGTGTTTGCTTTCAGAAGTTTCACGCAGATGGAGCATAAAACGTGATTCACCTGAAAAAGACTATCTGTCGTCACTCATTGGAGGCCTAGTTGCGGTATTAGTTTGCAAATTCGAGCTTTCGTCTCCGATGAACAGCAATCAGCACAGGTGCATGAACCAGGCGCCTGCTGTGGTGGCCCATACGCAATAATGTTTGCTGAACGGTCGTTGAGGAGACACTGTTGATAGCCCCTTGATTCACCTGGGCGATCAGTTGCTCGACAGTCGCACATCTATCCGCCCGTATACGTCTCCGCAACTGCCATTCACTCGTGTCGTCAATGGCACGTGATTTACCAGAGTTGCCTCGGCGCCAGTTTCGGATAGCGCCATTTTGCCATTCACGGTATAGTTTAACCACAGCGGCGCACGAACAGTTAACAGATTTAGCCGTTTCGAGAATGCTTCCATCCTTGGCCCAAAAGCCAATGATCATACCATTTTGGACCGCTCCGTTTGCGCATTACAACAACGGCTGCACTGTTTTCCGTGTCTCATCGCATCGCAGCACTGAGGAGGGAGAACCCTTGACTTGAGACTGATGTCCTAGTGCGGGAGCGCTTCGCCTTCCTCGTGGTGGTGTGGTGACAGTAGTGACGTGGTGGGGAGAGCTTGACGGTGTTCAAGGTGTAGATTTTTTCTTTTTTAACCCAAAGACGACAGAGGAGAGAGAGAGAGAGAGAGGAAGAGTAGGAAAACGAAAGGCGTTATGTGACCGGCTTGGTAGTGGGTTTTATTTATTTATTTATTTTGAAAAAGAGAGCCGGCCGGAGTGGCCGAGCGGTTCTAGGTGCTTCAGTCTGGAACCGAGCCACCGCTATGGTCGCAGTTTCGAATCCTGGCTCGGGCATGGATGTGTGTGATGTACTTAGATTAGTTAGGTTTAATTAGTTCTAAGTTATAGGGGACTGATGACCTCAGATGTTAAGTCCAATAGTGCTCAGAGCCATTTGAACCATTTTTTTGAAAAAGAGAAAAGGACAGTGGAAGAGACACTAGGAGAAGCGAGAAAACGAAAGGCTCAGTTGACAATCCGGATAAACGACGAGAAGAAAGGAAGTAGAAGAGAGAGTGAGAGAATAGGGAAACGAAAAGCCGTAGTGAGTCGCCGTCGACGATATGACTGTGGGGCAGACGTATGTATCTTGAAGGGTGGCGATGGAGAGAGTTGGGGAAGGGAGTGGTGTTGGAATATGGTCCTGGGAGGGGGAGTACTATTTATGGGAGTGTAGGAGGAAAGAAGGAAAAGGGGGAGGGGAACGCCCAAAGGGGAATCGGCCAATGGGAGGGGATGTAGAAATGGGCAAGGAGGGGGGAGGGGACGACGAGCTCAGAGGGCTTAGTGGAAAAGGTGGTCAGGCCAACGGATGGTGGCCAGTCGATGGAGGTGTGTGCCAAGGGAAAGGATTAAAGGATTATTGGAGTGACAGGAATGTTGGTAAAAGGAAATGGCGGAGGAGCGAATACGAATTTTAGGGAGGAGGAAGCCGGCAAGGTGGTGAAGGTCATTGGTAGGGAAACGGAAGGGGAGGTGGAGGGCAAGCTGGAGACCACGGTTCTGGACGGTTTGTAAACGATAGAGATGGGTGGGGACGGCATTGTCCCACATGACAGAAGCATACTCTAGGATGGGGCGGATCAGAGACGTGTAGAGTAGGATAGCAAGAGGCTTTGGAAGGGAAGAGGTAGGGTTAATGAGGGGGTAGAGCTTGCCAAGCCGTCCTAAGGCCTACCGCCGCATGTCCTCAATGTAAGGACACCAGGTGAGTGTCCTGTCCAGGGGTTTGGCTGTTCTAGCCCAGGGAGCAGGGGTATCGAGGACAGTGGTGGGAGGGGGGGGGGGGTAATTTACGGGCCATCTGCGCCGACAGATGATAAGGGCCTTGGTCTTTACAGAATTGAACGCCAAACGCCATTTCCTGGCGTATTCGACGAGGGAGTCAAGGGAATGCTGGAGCCATTGGCGGAGGAGTACCTTACTCCGGGAGCGTGCAAAGACCGTAGTGTCATCCGCGTAGAGGGCGAGATGCACCCGACGTTGAGTGGGCATGTTGGCGGTGAAGAGGCAGTAAAGGACCGGTCCGAGCACGCTGCCTTGTGGAACACCTGCCCGGATTCGACGCCTGGTGGAGGTACCGCCCGGAATCCTGACGTGCAACGTGCGACCTTCTAAGTAGGTGGCAATGAGGCGGACATGGGACACGGAGAAGCCGTGCCCGAATAGCTTAAAAAGCAGCCCCTCATGCCAGACCGAGTCGAATGCCCGGGAGACGTCGAGGAGGACGGCCACGAAACTGTTTTTTCGCATCCATCCGGACACGCTTTATATACCCCCCTCCTCCCCTCCACTGCTCTCTGTGAGTTGTCATTGCAAGCTGACGTCGTAAATAGGTGGCGGTCACATTAGTGAGACTTGACCTTGCATTTTGCCCAGCCGTAAAAAAGTGACCGACATTTCTTTCCCGCGTTCCATTCGCAAATTGAGTAAAAATGAGGGAAAATATACTGGTACACTATGTACCCTACGCTACAGGCTGTACGACACTGGTGGTTAAGTGGGAGAGGTGGGCAGTTCCGCCGGCCGCGGTGGTCTCGCGGTTCTAGGCGCGCAGTCCGGCACCGTGCGACTGCTATGGTCGCAGGTTCGAATCCTGCCTCGGGCATGGATGTGTGTGATGTCCTTAGGTTAGTTAGGTTTAAGTAGTTCTAAATTCTAGGGGACTGATGACTACAGCTGTTAAGTCCCACAGTGCTCAGAGCCATTTGAACCATTTTTTGGGCAGTTCTGTGGGCACTCATAAGAGGTGAGCTCCGGAGCTGTGTTCTCGCTCGAGATGGAGCTGTGTACTGTCCTTGACAGCCAGATACCTGTCGTCAAGTAAACTGCGGTACTACAGATTCGGTCATGCGCGGTTAAAGGAGGCGTAATTCGGCCGAGTGCTCATCGAAGGAAGACTACCGGCATGTAGGGAAAACATGGAAAATCCGAATGGCCTGATGAAGATTTGAACCGCATTCCTTTCGAACGCAAGTCCTGTGTCTTAACACAGCGCGGCATCCCTCGGCCATAATAATGATTCAAGTTTACACATTTGCTTTCTGCTTTCCGTTTTAGACATTTGTTAACTTTTATCAACAGTCAGAACCGGCTTTCATTCACAGTGAGATAATGGGTTTCAGTGAGGACACTTCTATGCTCTCATCTCACCAAACCTATAACAAACAACTGCACTCTTGGTTTTAGTTACTTTTCATGATCATCTTTGTGATATACCTGAGCTACCCCAATAGAACTCAAAATACTTTGACTGGTCACCCAGACAAGACGATATTTGAATTAATATGAATGATTTAAAACATTAATGTGAGTACAAAGATTAGTTTTCATACACACTGCCTAGACAAAATGCAATTCTAGGCTCTGTTTCTGCCAATAAAATGCTGTCATTTAATATGAATGACCATGGCATTTCAATTAAGTTTCTTTCTGCTAATGTTGTCACTTTTTTGTGTTTCTAGCACTACCAACTTCTAGTCAGTCTGGTTCAATCAATATGATCACGATATGTATCCATAAGGAATCGACAGTTTGTCAGACACACCGTTTTGTGTTGTTAATTATGGAGACAACTTGGCTTCAGGCTAAATTAAAAATATACAGAACATGGAATGATTTTGGATCTTGTCATGACGACAGTGAGCTCGTTCGAGGTTCGAACTCGAACATAATGAGACAAAGAAGTTTCATCAGATGAAGGTGGACAGTGAAAGGTAGAGATTCGTTAAGGGGGGGGGAGCGATCTTGGTTACTAGTTGAACAGCACATGGTGTGTATTTAACAGAGCCTCAAGTTCGAAATAGTTAATTTTTCAGTTGTTTGGCCATATTATCCGTAGTTAATTTATAATTCCTGAGGGTATATTCGTTCCGTCGTTACAACTACAAGATAATGCGTGTTCTTTTTCTTCACTAGATCCATTTCGCTTTTCTTTCTCATGTAATTTTTCAATAGTTTTATGAATTGTCTGGTTTCCAATATTTATTTGGTCATTGAGCAAGTGTTTGTTTTGTGTTAATGAAAAAAAGAGCTTTACCCATCCTAGACCCTCTCCCACCCAATCCTCCCCCCTCTCAATTTCATTTCACTTCTCGCTCCTCACCATTTCCTCCTATTCACACTCCATCACACTAGTATACACTTATGTCCACTCATCATTGCTTCTCTCCCCCCTACCTAAAAAAGAGGCACTCCATCACTATTCCTTGTTCAGTCTTGTACAGCAAATAAATATATAGCAACATAATGAAATAGAATAACACACATACAATTAACTAAAAAAGAGGTCAAAGACAGACTAGTGGCAGTGTCATGCTGATAATGCTACAATACACGCTTAGAAGGGTAAAAATAAACAGTAAATAGTGGTGTGCAAAAAGTGTGATGTGTAAAACGTAAGAAATGCATAGTTCAGCAGAACAACGAAAAATTAGACCACAGGTATCAATGTCTAATGCAGAAAGACACCAAAGATATGCCAGCAGACTGCATTCTCGATGTAGGCGAGAAACGAAGCAGAAAGCAGTAAAAACGAATATATTGTTAACTGTTTTTTTAATCTTAAAAACAAATCAGATTGTAAATATCTTTAATTACAGGCCGTTGATGATGCTCTACCTAAATAAAGCGAGACCCGTCTGGTGAAAAAAAAACCAGGCGTTTCCTTGTAGTTGCAACGAGAGAACGGAAATACCCTCAGGAATCGAAACAGTAGGTTCAGCCATGTTATAATTACAATAGAACGGCAGTTTTTTTCTTTTATTTCATTGTTCACATAAACAATAAATTAATGTCGGGAATTCAGATCATTCGCACGTTAACACGAGACCACAAGGATAAACTGTGAACGAAAAAAAATGTTACCGACGACAGTTCTGGATTTGATAATCCGCCTATGCAAGCATATCTTGTTACTGAATTGATTAATTTAAAAAAAGAGAAACATTGGAATATACCGCATAGTGACTGTTTCATGTAGGTGAAACCGATCGAGATGCATTGAAATTAATGGGATGGTGCTAAAAGTAAATGAAATTAAGTTATTAATAAAAAAAAGTTATTTTCGTGCAGTTCTATTCTTTTTCACGTACTGTTCACGCAGCGAATAACCGACTTAACAACCAGTGATAAAAGTGACTTCAACAAAATGACAGCCACAGTTTGGTACGTCAACTCTCGAAATACACTGCAAATGGAAAAGTCCACCGACATAAGCGGCTTTGACAAAGGCCAATCTGCTGTGGTCCGATGCCTGGGAACGAGGAAATCGAAAACGGTGAAGCAGGTTGGTTTTTCGCGTTCTACTGTCGTGAGCGTCTGTGCCAAGTGGTTAAAGGACGACAAGATGTTGAAAGTCCACGTCTCATCTCAGAACGGTGTACATCGGAGGCCTGCCCGTTCTGCACAGCAGGATAGGCTGCGATCTGTGGCATAGCTGACGACAGAGTACAGTGCTGCTGCAGGCTCAACTTTTTCGGGGCACGCCGTTCAGGGCACGATGTTGAATATGGGGCTCCGTAGCAGAAGATCCTACACGTCACCGTGTTGACCCAATCTTATCGTCACATGCGATCGCACTGGGTACATGACCATAAAGGACTTGACCCTGAGTACTTGGAAATGTGTCGCCCGGACGGATGAATCAGGCTTCTTGTTGCACGAGGTTGACAGTCGTGTCCGGTGTCCCTATATGCCGTCATCCAGGCGAACAGTTGTTCGGAACGTGCTCTGCGCTACGGACGAGGATTGAGGTGTTGGAGGGTCATGAGGTGTGGCATTGATCAGGAGGTTTTGGCATCTGTGGTTGTAGTGAAAGCACGACAGATGTGAACTGTTGAACATTAGCACGAACCACCTACGTCCCTTCATGCTTGATGTCTTTCCTGGAGGCGACGAAATCTTCCGGCATGTTGACGGCCGTGTCACAAGACTAGAATCGTACTGCGGTAGTTTGAGGAGCAAGGTAGTTAACTCACGTCTTGCCCATTAGATTCACCTTATCTGAACTCGATGGAACACGTCTGATACGCAACAGGGCACAAGTTCTACACTCACTAGCCACCAGTCCCCAATTTACGGGAATTGCGTGACCTGTGCGTAGTTGTCTGGAGCCACATACCTCCAGGATGTTACTGACAATTTGTTGAATCCATGCCACACAATATGGTTTTTTTTTTTTTTTTTGTTTGAGTAATCAGTCTTCAGACTTATTTGTTGCGGCCCGCTACGAAAAATCCTCTCCTGTGCCAACCTCTTCATCTCAGAGTAGCACTTGTAACCTATGTCCTCAATTGTTTGCTGGGTGTATTGTAATCTCTGTCTTCCTCTACAGCTCCCTGTAATACCATGGAAGCTATTCCCTGCTGTCTTAACAGAGATCCTACCATCCTGTCCGTTCTTCTTATCAGGGTTTTCCATAGATTTCTTTTCTCGCCGATTAAGTGGAAAACCTCGTTATTCTTTACCGTATCAGTCAACCTAATTTTCCAAATTTTTCTGCAATACCGCATTTCAAATGCCTCTGTTCTTTTCTGTTCCGGTTTTCCCATAGTCCATGTCTCACTGCTATACACTGCTGTGCTCCAAATGTACATTCCCAGAAATTTCTTCCTCAAATAAAGAATTATATTTCGTACTAGTAGACTTCTCTTGGCAAGGAATACCATTTTTACCACTGCTTGCCTGTTTTTTATGTCCTTCCTGCTCCGTCCGTCAATATTATTTTGCTGCCTAGGTACCAGAATACCTTAACTTGATCTACTTGTTGATAACCAATTATGACGTTAAGTTCCGCGTTGTTCTCGTTTCTGCTACTTCTCATTACTTTCGTCGTTCTTCGATTTACTCTGTCAGTATTCTCTCCTCAATAGATTGTTCATTCCATTCAAAAAGTCCTGTAATTCTTCTTCCCTTGCACTACGGATAGTAATATCGGCAGCGAATCGTATCATTTATATCCTTTCAACTTGAATTTTAGTTTCACTCTTGAACCTTTCTTTGGTTCAAATGGCTCTGAGCACTATGCGACTTAACTTCTGAGGTCATCAGTCGCCTAGAACTTAGAACTAATTAAACCTAACTAACCTAAGGACATCACACACATCCACGCCCGAGGCAGGATTCGAACCTGCGACTGTAGCGGTCGCTCGGTTCCAGACTGTAGCTCCTAGAACCGCACGGCCACTCTGGCCGCTGAACCTTTCTTTATTTCCGTCATTGCTTCTTTGCTGTATGGAGTGGTCAGCAGGGGCGAAAGAGTACATCCTTGTCTTACACTCTTTTTAATCCGGTTACTTCGTTCTTGGTTTTTCGGTCTTACTGTTCCCGCTTATTCTTGTAAGTACTGCATATTACCTGTCTTTCCGTAAACCTTTCACCCATTTTTTTTTCAGGATTTCCATCACCTTGCACCATCTGACATTGCCGAACGTTTTTTTCTGGTCGTAAGATCCTATGATTGTGTCTTCTGTTGTCAACGGCAACGTCAGAATTGCCTCTCTGGTGTCTTTACCTTTCCTAAAGCCAAACTGGTTGTCATCTAACAGACCCTCAATTTTCTTTTCAATTTTTCTGAATATTATCCTCGTTAGCAACTTGGTTGAATGAGATGTCAATTTGATAATGCGATAATTCTCGCAGTTGTGAGTTCTTGCAATCTTGGGAATTGTGTGGATGAAGTATCGACATGAATAAGAATTTTGTTGCCACTTGGCGCAGTGATTTTAGAAATTTCGATGGAATGTTATCTATCCCTTCTGCCTTATGTTCAAATGGTTCAAATGGCTATGAGCACTATGGGACTTAACTTCTGAGGTCATCAGTCCTCTAGAACTTGGAACTACTTAAACCTAACTAACATAGGACAACACACACATCCATGCTCGAGGCAGGATTCGAACCTGCGACCGTAGCGGTCGCGCGGTTCCAGCCTGTAGCGCCTAGAATCGCTTGACCACTCCGGCCGGCTGCCTTATGTGATTGTCTTCTTAAGCGCTATTAAAGTCCGATTCTAATACTGAATCCACTATCTTTTCTATACTGTTTCCTTTTCCTTCTTCTAACACAGGTTTCCGCCCCCCCCCCCCCTCCCTCGTAGAGGCACTCATTGTACTCTCTCCTCTGCATTTATTAATGGAATTCCCACTTGGTTCTCTGTGTTACCGCCCCTTGCTTTTAATTTCACCGAAGGTTGTTTTGACTTTTCTATACGTCGAGTCAGTGCTTGCGGCAATCATTTTCTTTTGTATTTCTTCACATTTTTACTGCAGCCATTTCGCCGTATCTTCGCTGCTGTATAGCTTTCGAAAGGTGGACCAAGACGGTGTTAAGCAGGTGATCATGATGTTTTGTATCAGAAGTGTAACAGCTAAGCAGAGTACACAATCTCGAAGCCAGCTGTTGTATGCCGTCACGTAGATACGCAACAGATACGTCACCAGATCGCTGAATGAACGCAGCTACGCCTTTACGGCGCACCTACCTCACCGCTCGATGCTTAGGACACTATGCACGTGGCAGCCTGAAACGGATGGTACATCAATTACTGTCTCGCCCTAAACGAGCCGGAGCATAGTCAGTATGACGATGAGGCCGGAAACTGAAGCAGGCAACACCTAGCGAGTGCGCAGGCGGGCTCCTGCGACTGCGCCGTGCCGGCTGCCGCTCGGTGTGTGTCCTTTCTGGGCGCCAGCACGCAGGATACGGCCGCCTGGCGTCACATCCGGTGGCGGAGGCACAGAGCTCAGCCGCGCGCAATTTCTGCGTTCTCGGTGTTCCGGCCCCTTTTTCCTGACAAAACTGTAAGTAACCGCGGCGGGCCCCTACTGAATACAAGATTTTAGAATCTGGAGGAAGGAAGTTAGAGTTTAACGTCCCGCCGATACCGTGGTCGTGGAGCACGAGTTCGGATTACGAGAGGATAGAGAAATAAATCGGCCGTGCCCTTTCCAAAGGGCAACGGCCTTGCCGCAGTGGATACACCGGTTCCCGTGAGATCACCGAAGTTAAGCGCTGTCGGGCGTGGCCGGCATTTGGTTGGGTGACCATCCAGGCCGCCATGTGCTGTTGCCATTTTTCGGGGTGCACTCAGCCTCGTGATGCCAATTGAGGAGCTACTCGACCGAATAGTAGCGGCTCTGGTCAAAGAAAACCATCATAACGACCGGGAGAGCGGTGTGCTGACCACTCGCCCCTCCTATCCGCATCCTCAACCGAGGATGACACGGCGGTCGGGTGATCCCGATGGGCCAATTGTGGCCTGAAGACGGAGTGCTGCTTTCCAAAGGAACCATCTCGACGTCTGCCTGAAGAATCGTTCGTACGAGAATTTGGAAGTCTTCCGTGGATAAGCGTAATCAGCCTTTAGTACGCTGAAAACCACAAGAAGCAATGTATTGCAGTATCGTCGACCGCACACGGGGCGTCGCGTACAGCTCATATTTCCACAGAAGACATTTAAATAGGCCGCCGCGAGCCACTGCTATAGACGGCTTGTCATACACAGCGAAGACGCGCTACGTACGCCAGCAGAGGATGTCCAATTCGCATCCCACCACTGCCTGCAACTGTGACTGGACCGCGTGTCTTTTTAAACCGCCGCACCCGGAGCTCCGCCTCTCCTCTGCTGTGGCAATGTGGCGCTGACTTCCACTCCTCTCTCATTTTATCCGGTACGCTTAGCCTCCCCCGCCCGCATCCTCTACCAACTTACAAAATTCCCGAGCCTAGTCTTCCGTCGGGAACACCTCCGAATATCCTGTTACCCGTAAACTCGACACTGTGCACCCCCTAGTATCCCACCTGCTCACTGATCCTGGTAATCTGACGCGCCTCTAGCAACGCATTTCCCCCAACAATACTCCTCCACACCCTCAACGTCCTCTCCCAACGAAACTTTAATCGTCTTTCCTTACCTAACTACGAAATCCGGCATGGTATATACCCGGCCCACCAGATCCAGAAGATCCCTGCCACCCATCCCTTGTCAGGGCTCCCTTCCTCTCCAATTCTCTCCACCCACTTCCAAGTCTTGGTTCGGAACTACATGCCTCTCCACTCTTCCCCCATCCCTCCTCCAAACATTCATCCACACAAATCCCCGCCTACGCACTACCTTTAAATGCTACGTTCCCGTGATACCCTTATGCTTGGCAATCTACATCGACTCTTCTCGGTATCTGTTTTCATGAGTCAACACACAGGCCCTTCAGTTTTACTTTATGCAACTTCCTATCTGGTTCCATTTATTCGTATGTGACACTCATTTGCCATTCATCTTTGTCTATATTTTAATTAATCACCAAATCAATCTTCTATATTTGAACTTTTGAAACTGACTATCTGTCTTTTTATTGTACAAATCTTTTATTTTTGTCAGCCGCCATGTCCAGCATTTATATTATGTTTTTTACAATTTTAATCTCACGTCGGGGAAGGGCATCAAATTATATCTGTTGACAGTCCACCCCCCTGCCCATATGGGGTGACGGGCGGGGGGGGGGGGGGGGGATGAAATAACAACAGAGGAAAAAAAAAACTCTGCCTCCGATTATCCTCAGAATACTCTCAGGTGACGCAGAGCTTACGGCTGCTACTGAATATTGAAATACATTACTAGTGGAACAGAGAGAGAGAGACTCAAGGATACAAAGTACGCTTTACACTGAGTATACTGCAAATAAGTGCATTTATGTTTTAATCGTTTCATAATGTTTGCATTTTCTAGGGAGTTCATCCACCCTGTTGCACTGACGGACACAACATACATTTCTGGCGACAAGTTTGTGATTACTGATGACTTCGATCCACGGAAGAAGATTCTTCATCTCTGCATACTGAACTAATCAGCATTTTTTTCAATGTCTGTGGAACTAATTGAAATTTTTCTCTTGTAAGAGCATCCAGGTGAGGATCGTGTCGAAAATTCTTCATTTTTTCACTGTTCTTACAGCGTTCCTAAATTTGTTATATCTAATCTTGAAGTGATTTAAATTTTGTATGCAATGGGAACTTTTGAAGACTAACCACTCACTGCACTTGTTCAGTTTTAGAGCCAACGAATCCAATCATTACTAGCGAGTGTAGCCAGACTGGTAGAAGTGCAACAGCTGCAGGCCTCTTTGTAAAGGAGGGCATGAGGCACCGAGCCATTTACGCTACAAATTCAAGTGCTCCAAAGTTCTGTGTCAAGTATTATGTCACACATGATCGCAAACACTGCTTCTTATGCCTAGCGAAATGCCGACACTGTCACAAGTCAGGACACAGGCAGCAAGTGTTCTGCTAAAGAAGCGCAAAACAAACTCTGTTCTCCTTCAAACTAGATTTCAGCAAATGGAGATTAATATCATCTCACATTCTGAATCTTTACCCGCTGCTCCTGGCAATACTCACAGGAACACAACTGAAATCAACTCTCTTCAAATGCACAATCAGCAAAAGACTCTGTACCTCGCGAAACGGGTAAAAGCAGTCCCCTGAAAACCAGAACTGACAGTTATATTCAGAAAACAAACCGCAAACTATTCTTATCTTTAGCGATTTGCGATCAGTCTTTACCATTTCATTTAGATACTAGTGCTTCAATCACATCTATTAATCAGACTACTTATGAGCAGCTGGGACGCCCTTAGCTGCAAAAATCAAGTCTGCGCCTCACAACCTACAACGGTGGAAGTATCTCTGTTCTTGGGACACACACTCTGCAAACAAACTATCGAGGTACGACTGCACCACAACGCTTTACAGTACTTCAATAGCGGTCGAGTCCCAAAATTTTTTGTCACGGATGCGCTTGATTTGTCTGTATTAGGTACTCAGGACCATGTCCTTGCTATTAATACGAAAATTTCCCATGCTATCATTCATTAGCTGTGTGAAAAATTTGGATGGGACATGCAAAGAATATTCAAACGTGCATTACGTTCAGAGACAATGCTCAACCGAAATGTTACCGTGCACGTCCGTTGCCTCACGCCATTCGCGATGAAGTCGCTTCTCAACTCAACAGATTAGATCAGACTGGTAATTTGAAACCCATTTATGCCTGTCAGCGGGCATCAAGGTTACCACAAGAAAATTTAAAGGGAAAGTCAGACTTCGTGCCGACTTTAAAGCAAGAACTATCATTCAGACGGCTATTGATTCTTTCCCGCTCTCATGTTGTGAGGAGCTTACGAATCGCCTTGTAGGTAGACGATTCTTCTCTAAAAGTCATTTAGCCGATGCTCTCCTTCAACTTCCACCCGGTAAGGAAGCGAAAAAAAATCTGGTGTTCAGTACACAAGTCGGCTTCTATATATACCAGCGCCTACCCTTTGGAAGCACATCTGCTTCTACTGCGTTATTTCAGCGCTTTCTTGAACATGTGACGACGAAAGTTCCGCTGTGCTCCAATTATTTGGATGATGTCATTGTGCCCAGACACCAGAACAGCGTCTCTAAAAACTGGTGTGTCTTTTCCAAGTTTTAACCGACGTAGGGCTTAAGCATAATTTACAGACGTGTTTGTTTATCTATGCTGAAACTGAATATGAGGGACATCGCATTGACGCCCACAGCGTTTGTCTCTATACTAAGCATGTAGACGCCCTTCGAAGATTGCCCTCTCCTCAAAATGTACGAGAGTTACAGGCAGTTCTAGGAAAACCGACCTTCTACCCCAAATTTATTCCGAACGCACTCCTTTGCCGTTCCTCTCCAATGGACTGCAGAATTTCAAAATTTGACAAATTCATTGCCTAGTCACCCATGCCTTATTCATTCTGATCGACAAACACCAGTAGTGTTTGCAGTGGATACATCACATGTAGGGGCAGTTTTATCTCCCACGGTTCGCAACACTGAACGCCTCGTAGTATTCTCGTCTAAGACGATGACCGCTACCTAAGTCAACTACAGTTAGCTGGAGGCAGAAGCGTTAATCATTATCTATAGTATCACGAAATTTCGTCACCATCTGCAAGGTAAATATGGCGAATAAGGTGAATTTCGTGATGATTTCATAAAAGATCTCGTTTCCTTCCCCATCCTGCCATCAATGAGAGCTTGAACTCATCCTCTGATCTTCCTTCCATTCATATACATCTAGATGGATACTTTGAAAATCACATTTACGTGCCTGGCAGAGGGTTCACTGAACAACCTTCACAATTCTCTATTATTCCAATCTCGTATAGCGCGCGGAAAGAATGAACACCTATATCTTTCCGTACGAGCTCCGATTTCCCTTATTTTATCGTGGTGATCGTTCCGCCCTATGTAGGTCGGTGTCAAGAAAATATTTTCGCATTCGGAGGAGAAAGTTGGTGATTGGAATTTCGTGAGAAGATTCCGTCTCAACGAAAAACGCCTTTATTTTAATGATTTCCAGCCCAAATCCTGTATCATTTCTGTGACACTCTCTCCCATATTTCGCGATAATACAAAACGTGCTGCCTTTCTTTGTACTTTTTCGATGTACTCCGTCAGTCCTACCTGGTAAGGATCCCACACCGCCCAGCAGTATTCTAAAAGAAGACGGATAAGCGTAGTGTAGGCAGTCTCCTTAGTAGGTCTGTTACATTTTCTAAGTGTCCTGCCAATAAAACGCAGCCTTTGGTTAGCCTTCCCCACAACATTTTCTATGTGTTCTTTCCAATTTAAGTCGTTCGTAATTGTAATACCTAGGTACTTACAAGGGAACATCCCCATCGCACCCCCCTCAGATTTAGTTATAAGCTGGCACAGTGGATAGGCCTTGAAAAACTGAACACAGATTAATCGAGAAAACAGGAAGAAGTTGTGTGGATGAAAAAAATAAGCAAAATATACAAACTGAGTAGTCCTTGCGCAAGATAGGCAACATCAAGGATAGGGTGAGCTCAGGAGCGCCGTGATCCCGTGGTTAGCGTGAGCGTCTGCGGAACGAGAGGTCCTGGGTTCAAGTCTTCCCTCGAGTGAAAAGTTTAATTTTTTATTTTCAGAAAATTATTATCTGTCCGTCCGTCTGTCCGATGCGAGGCAACTGCGTCGTAGTATGATGACGCTACACCTAAACAAACATCGAAACACATGACGTCAGTCGACTACAGCGCACGGAAGAGAGAGTATTCCTGCTAACGAGGCTCCCTGGCTGGCAGTTGACTGTTTGCTACTTTGGACGAGAGTGCATTAAATACGTGAGATGCATTCCGTGGGCAATATGAATCCAGCAAATATAGCTCGCGACTTCAATAACAATGTCAATGAATATTTTCCGAACAGTGAGGCATCAGAAAGTTCCTTAAGGGATCGAACGATTGTCGAACATTTGTATGATTATTTCCTACATTTGTTGATAAACAGTACGTGTGGTGATGATTGTCTGAAAGTAGAAAATTAAACTACTCCCTCGAGGGAAGACTTGAACCAAGGACCTCTCGTTTCGCAGCTGCTCACGCTAACCACGTGTCCACGGTGCTCCTGAGCTCAACTATCCTTGATGTTGCTTATCTTGCGCATGGAATACTAAGTTTGTATATTTTGCTTATTTTTTCATAGTTCCACACAACTTCTTCCTGTTTTCTCGATTGATCTGTGTTCAGTTTTTCAAGGCCTATCCACTGTGCCAACTTATAACTAAATCTCAGGAGGGTGCGATGGCGAGGTTCCCTTGTTAGTTGAATTTACGGCTTTTAGATTCGACTGACCTATCGTGTAAGCGAATTTTAACGAGTTCCTTTTAGCACTCATGTGGATGACCTCACACTTTTCGTTATTTAGGGTCAACTGCCACTTTTCGCACCATTCAGATATTTTTTCTAAATCGTTTTGCAGTTTGTTTTGATCTTCTGATGACTTTATTAGTCGATAAACGACAGTGTCATGTGCAAACAACCGAACACGGCTGCTCAGATTGTCTCCCAAATCGTTTGTATAGATAAGGAACAGCAAAGGGCCTATAACACTACCTTGAGGAGCGCTTGAAATCACTTCTGTTTTACTCGATGACTTTCTGTCAATTGCTATGAACTGTGAGCTCTCTGACAGGAAATCGCAAATCCAGTCACATTACTGAGATGATATTCCATAAGCACGCAATTTTACTACGAGCCGCTTGTGTGGTACAGTGTCAAAAGCCTTCCGGGAATGCAGGAATACGGAATCGATCTGAAATCCCTTGTCAATAGCACTCAGCACTTCATGTGAATAAAGAGCTAGTTGTATTTCACAGGAACGATGTTTTCTAAATCCATGTTGACTGTGTGTCAATAGACCGTTTCCTTCGAGGTAATTCGTAACGTTCTAACACAATATGTGTTCCAGAATCCTGCTGCATATCGACGTTAACGATATGGGCCTGTAATTTAGTGAATTACTCCTACTACCTTTCTTTAATACTGGTGTGACCTGTGCAACTTTCCAGTCTTTGGGTACGGATCTTTCGTCGAGCGAACGGTTGTACATGATTGTTAAGTATGGAGCTAATGCATCATAAACGACGAAAATGAATAAAAAGTCGTAACAGTTACTCTACATATCTAAAAGACAAGCCGAAACAAAGAATATGCACTTAATAAATAACTGCTATCGTGAATTTCTGCGTAACTGTTTACGTACCAGCAGGTGCTGGCTGTGCACACAGATGACGCCGAGGAAGATGGTGGCCACCGTGCCCAGGGCCAAGCCGGCGTTCTTGAAGGCGTCGCCCATGGCGAACATGCCGGAGCCGACGTTGCCCTTCAGCAGGTGGATCATCGTCTCGAGGTACCTGTAGCACCACACACGGACACAACTTTAGCGACGTGTACCACTGGGCGCCAATTACGTGACGTTCATATGACGCTACTTTCTTCACAGAAATGAATGAAATAAACAACAAGAACGAGCAATTATTCTCTGTTTACCTGCATCCACAGTCCTGCAGTATTTCAGAATGGACAACATTTTCCGGCTGTTATTGAATGAATTTAATTATGATCGCGACTTCGGCCGTTGTACCATTCTCAAGTAACAGCTCACTGTAAAAGGCGTCAATGCATATTTATTCATGATAATTTATTGAAACCCTCAGCTGCTGATAGGTATTGTTGATATACCTCGATGGTGACAGCAGAAAATGTGCGCCCCGACCGGGACTCGAACCCGGGACCTCCTGCTTACATGGCAGACGCTCTATGCATCTGAGCCACCGGGGGCACAGACGAATACCGCGACTACGTGAATGCGCACAGGTTGCCCAAACTCTTACGGGAATCATCACCTTAGTGTGCGCGATTAATGAGTGAATGGGCAAATATCTATTAGGAACATTACGTATGTAGATTGTGCACAGTTGGGAATGTGGGTCTGACGGGAGGCGTGCAAAAGATTAGTCCCTGCAGTCGCGGCATTCATCTGTGTCATCGGTGGCTAAGATGGATAGAGCGTCTGCCCTGTAAGCAGGAGATCTCGGGTCCGAGTCCCGGTCGGGGCACAAATTTTCAGCTGCCCCATCGAGGTATATCAACAACACCTGTCAGCAGCTGAGGGTTTCAATTAATTATCGTTTATTTCTAGAGGAGCTGCACGGTCATCAATCGTATCTGCTCTTTCGAGAACAGTAACTATCTTCGCATATTTATTCCTCTTGAGAGGACAGTGTCCTGTGTTAATCACGTTTACATATATCAAATGTCAAAGTAGTCCAATACTCAGTAAATGAGCGCAGGGAAGCAGACGTAGGAATCCTGCATCGCTGCTCATGGCAGAGACCTTGCGGAGGTGGTCTGCCGTTGCCTTCCTCCGACCTGTTACGAAGTATCAACAGCGTATGTGTGTAGTATGGATGAGTTTGACGAGTGCTTGTACAGTCTAATGTTGGCTTTGCGTCGTTACGGTTGAAGGGGAGTGAGTGCGTGAAATCTGGTGTCGGCACAGACACCGCAATGGGGCTGGCAATTCTTCATGCAGTTGACGACGATACCAGTGTCTGTACAAGACATGCAGCTGCAACACCGAATGTTGTGTGAGTGTTACACGAGGAGCAGCTGCACTGCACCATTTACAGCGTGTGCAGGCACAATCAGCAGCTGATTTTCCTGCACAGGTACTCGTCTGCGAATGGCTTACTCGACAAAGTGTCCACCCTAAATTTACTGGAACGGTTCTGTTCACAGATGAGGCGTCGATTCAAAGAGATCAGTTTGCAAATTTTCAAAGTCGGCATGTATGGATAGACTCAGTACTCAAGCAGCTGTAGAAGCAATTCATCAACAGAGATTTTATGTCGATGTTTGGGACGGCGTTGTTGATGACTGGTGGGGCCTCCGTTGCTCCACTCTGGGTCGACAGATGAAGTTATCATAATTTCGTAGAGAATGTTCTACCTGATCTGTTAGTAGATGTGCCTTTAGCTGTGCGACAAAACCTGATCTTGTTGCACGATGGAGCATCACCTCATTTTAGAATTAATGTCTGTCGGCTTCTAAACAACGGATTCGGCGACAGATGGGTAGGCGGAGATAGACCAATTGCCTGGCCTCCATGCTCTCCGGACCTAAACCCTGTGGACTTTTATTTGTGGGGGTGTTCGAAAGCTCTTGTGTATGGAACCCCAATATAAGGTGCTCAGAGTCTCCGTGTTCATATTATGGAAGACTGTGAAAACATACACAATACTCCAGAGGCATATTGAGCAAGCAGTAAAGGAAACAAAAGAAAAATTCGGAGTAGGTATTAAAATCCATGGGTTCGCGGATGACATTGTAATTCTGTCAGACATCAAAGGACTTGGAAGAGCAGTTGAACGGAATGGACAGTGTCTTGAAAGGAGGATATAAGATGAACATCAACAAAATCAAAACGAGGATAATGGAATGTAGTCGAATTAAGTCGGGTGGTGCTGAGGGAATTAGATTAGGAAATTAGACACTTAAAGTAGTAAAGGAGTTTTGCTATTTGGGGTGCAAAATAACTGATGATGATCGAAGTAGAGAAGATACAAAATGTAGACTGGCAATGGCAAGGAAAGCGTTTCTGAAGAAGAGAAATTTGTTAACATCGACTGTAGATGCGTCAGGAAGTCGTTGCTGAAAGTATTTGAATGGACTGTTGCCATGTATGGAAGTGAAACATGGACGATAAATGGTTTGGACAAGAAGAGAATAGAAGCTTTCGAAATGTGGTGCTACAGAAGAATGCTGAAGATTAGATGGGTAGATCACGTAAATAATGAGGAGGTATTGAACAGAATTGGTGAGAAGAGGAGTTTGTGGCACAACTTGACAAGAAGAAGGGACCGGTTGGTAGGATATGTTCTGAGGCATCAAGGGATCACTAATGTAGCATTAGAGGGCAGCATGGAGGGTAAAAATCGTAGAGGGAGACCAAGAGGTGAATACACTAAGCAGATTCAAAAGGATGTAAGTTGCAGTAAGTACTGGGAGATGAAGAAACTTGCACAGGATAGGGTAGCATGGAGAGCTGCATCAAACCAGTCTCAGGACTGAAGACCACCACAACAACAACATCACCGCAACCAAGACTCATTACGAAGGCGGGTTGATGCATGTTGTATGAATGCCCAAGGAGGGCATGTTGAACATTTCCTGTGAGAAAGAGGTGCACGTGATATGCTGTATCATTCTGTTCGTGTTTCCCATGATTAATGAGTTGGAGAAATGAGTTGTAACATGGAATCAAAGCGTTTCGAGACCCATGTTCATATAACGCAATTTCTTCGTCTATGTGTGAGGAATATGTCCTACAAGTGTGGATGTACATTTTTTTACACCCTATATAGTGTGACCACAGTATGGGATGAAGATCATGCTAAGTTACGGAAACATAAATTTAACGGCTGTATTTGTAAAGCAACTACCAAACGAAGCAGTACAAATGGTAGATTCCAGACGTTAACTTTCTTCATTCGTCGATAATAGTTTTTTCTGCTGCCGTGAAATGGGATTCGCCCTATTTTCCTTACTTGTAATATTGTTGATAGCTGGTACTCCATTAGATATGTATGCTTGGAAATGACACACTTTAGAAACTGCAATCGAAGATGCGAAATACGTGTATTGATAGTCATAAGCGATTTTTATCATATTCGAAAATTTTATGAAGTCTTTGGATCCTTGTTTCATCACATAGCTCTAAAACGTACTGTTTACAGATGAGTCTCGTTTGGAGCTGTTTTATACCGATAGTCACTTACGTGATAGACCTTACACTAACTAGCAATCCCCACACTATACTAGGTGACTGAGCTGCCCCTACTTGATGCAATCCACAACGCCTTCAAGTACAACGCAAAAGATTTTCATATTTTCTCTGTCTCGTTACGTGCAAACTATTAGTCCTACAGAAAAAACGAACAAGATCTCTTTGTAGAAAATGTACTTATATTTTGTACTGCGATACGTTTTCGCTAAAGGCCGCAGTTTCCGAATTATTAAAGAAAACGTACAACAGTCACCTTCCAACGCGATTATTTTGAGTAACTTAAAACCTTTGGTCTCCAGTGTAAAATTTAACTACATTAAATTTCGTAGAAAAAGCTCCTATCCATTTTTTCTGTAGGACTAATATTTGGCCGCAGTGAGCGAGAAAACACGACAATCTCGCACATGGTTTTTGAAGACATTGTGGGTTGCTTAAAACACATTAGTAGGGGCAGCTGAATCACCATACATATGTGCGTCTACAGGGTTTTTTAACTTGAGAGCCAACTAAGTATCTCGAATAAGACGCGTCGTATGACAAAAATGTTTTAGTGAAAAGTTAGTATAAGTAAAGGAGACATCTGTCTGTGCTACAATTGGCCATCTCCTAACACCCCTCCTGGGCGGGCAGGCTCAACTTAGTGTTTTCAAATGAGACCTGTGCTCCCATTTTTATTTCATATTCCGATTCTACGCCAAAAAATACATACGGTTAACTGAGACCATTGTTTTCAATTTGTGGTGTATGGCGCTGAAATCGACAAATATCAAGTGTGCCTACTTTTGCAATTAAAAGCTGAAGCATTTCATTCTACATTTCATATACAATGTAAGTTAACCTTTATGTTCCAACAGTTGAGTTCGATGTTCAAACATTAGTTGAGTGTTGCAAATGTGATTGTCCAGTACGAATAATACGGATAGACATTGACATTTCTGGCAAATAAGTTACTTGAATGGTAATGTAGCTTTCTTTTCCTTATGGGGTTGGTTGTGGTGAGTCCCCAAACCATCGGAATGCTTGATTTCGGTGGCCATCCTCGAACGCAGCCATCGGGATGACTGATTGCGGTGTTTGTTTCCATCCAACCGCCATAACTCTCGCGCTGGCCACTATACGTCTACCGGCGGTACAAAAACCGGAAGCAATGTAATAAGATAAAATGTCCATGAAGTGATAGTGACAGGCGCGGCTGCCATGGATAATCCATGAAACCATGCACTATAATGGTGCGAGGCAAGGGACGCCATAGAAAGCCGAGCATCCAGATGGAAACAGAAAACTATTACGTGCACGTCTTTGTTCCTGGATCACGCTAATCGTATGCTGTAACTAAACATTGGAGCGGCTAACCATATTCTACTGCACAATCAAATTTGCAACACTAAAGTAAATTTCGAGCATAAATACCAACAGGTAAACACAAACCAATACCTTAATATCGTAAATGAAATTTTGAATCAAATGCGTCGGTTCTTAGTTGCAAAAGTAGGTTCACTTGGTTATTTTGATTACAGCGCCAGGTACCACGAATGGAAAACAATTGTTTCAGTTAACGGTGTGTAGTTTTTGCAGCGTAGACTCTGAATACGCAATAAAAATGGGGTGGGAGGGGTCCCATTAGAAAATACAAAGCTGACGTCGCCCACCTAGGAGGGGTGGTTAGGAGGTGCCCACTTGTAGCACTGACGGATGTCCCCCTTTACTAATATTAACTTCTCACCCAGAGTATTTTTGTAACACGATGCGTCATTGTTTTAGAAATATTGAGTTGTCACAAGTTAAAATAAACAGGGCGTATCTTCTAAGAGTCGTCAGGCAAATTTTCTCTGTTTTTTCGGCAGATATTTGCAAAATCGTTTTTGCAGTTTTTACCTGGAGTCAACTCAAACAAATACTGCTTGCACGTCTTTTATGCGACGCCCAATGTGGACGGGAAGCGTTGTTTTTTTTTTTTTGCCTCTCAAACAAAATTATTTTTAAAGTGGAATTTTACGTGCCCATTCTATAGAGCGGTCCCCAATTTTCTTCTTATCGCTATGCATTAACATGGAGAGTAAAACGCGAGGAATGTCCAGTACTCCAGCACCGCCCAGGCTACCACCACGCAGCAGTGCTACTCAGCCGCTGCTGGAGTAATAATTATTCTACACGTTTTACTATTCCTATTAACAGGTATCACTGAAAAGAAAGTACCACTAGACTAATGTGGAGCCGCTCTATCGAATAGGCACGTAAAATTCCTCTTTAAAAATCATTTTGTCTGTAACGGAAACAAACCGCTGCTTACGGTCGACATTGGGCACATCACGACAGACGTGATGGGCAGTGTTCGTTTGGGCTGACTCCAGGTACAAACCGCAAAAACGAATTTGCAGATATCTGGCAAAACACCAGAGAAAAATACACCTGACGACTATTAGGAGGCGTTCACTTTTTTCCAAGTCGCTTTGAATGCTTCGCAGCTCCAGTGACCTCTTCTTCTCCATAATCTCCTATAAAGGCTCAAAAGTATAATATAAATTGAGATTAACTCTGACATGAATACTGTACCATCAAATCTCAAGACGAAAGTGAGTGCTTTTATTACATAAACATGGAAAGGAAATTTACTTTACCAGATGTCTTTCACTCTTGAATGATTTTAGTTGATTTTCCATTACACGATTACTTAGCCCAGTATCTGCTATTTAGCGGTTGGTGCGATGACTGAAAGGAAAGTAGTCTTCCGCGGTGACAGACTGTCGGAAGACCGAATTCGTTGTTTCTCTGTGGCGACTTCCGTTCCGATGCCCGTTTGGTCACTGAGCAACTGAATAGATGATTTCGATCCGCATACTGACTTTAAGTAAGATAAAAATTCTTGGATTTTTCAGTCAGATTTCTTTTCTTAATTTTACTTTCGAACTGATTGAACGCTTCTCTCATGTTCATCTTGGCGAGAATAGGAGCTCTGAGGGCAGATCAAGGCCATGTACTCCAGTAAAGATGCCAGAGTACCCATTCATTACCTTGGGTTCGGTCTCCAGGCGGTCCTGGGGGTTGTTCTTTAAGTTATCGCTTCTTTCATGTTTAGCAATGATTTGTATAAGAGAAAACTGTCAAATTGTGCCACGTTTGAGTCAGTTCAGTGCTGTTGTTGTTGTGGTTTTCAGTCCTGAGACTGGTTTGATGCAGCTCACCATGCTACTCTATCCTGTGCAAGCTTCTTCATCTCCCAGTACCTACTGCAACCTACATCCTTCTGAATCTGCTTAGTGTATTCATCTCTTGGTCTCCCTCTACGATTTTTACCCTCCACGCTGCCCTCCAATGCTAAATTTGTGATCCCTTGATGCCTCAAAACATGTCCTACCAACCGATCCCTTCTTCTAGTCAAGTTGTACCACAAACTTCTCTTCTCCCCAATTCTATTCAATACCTCCTCGTTAGTTACGTGATCTACCCACCTTATCTTCAGCATTCTTCAGTAGCACCACATTTCGAAAGCTTCTATTCTCTTCTTGTCCAAACTAGTTATCGTCCATGTTTCACTTCCATACATGGCTACACTCCATACAAATACTTTCAGAAACGACTTCCTGACACTTAAATCTATACTCGATGTTAACAAATTTCTCTTCTTCAGAAACGCTTTCCTTGCCATTGCCAGTCTACATTTTATATCCTCTCTACTTCGACCATCATCGGTTATTTTACTCCCTAAATAGGAAAACTCCTTTACTACTTTAAGTGTCTAATTTCCTAATCTAATTCCCTCAGCATCACCCGACTTAATTTGACTACATTCCATTACCCTCGTTTTGCTTTTGTTGATGTTCACCTTATATCCTCCTTTCAAGACACTGTCCATTCCGTTCAACTGCTCTTCCAAGTCCTTTGCTGTCTCTGACAGAATTACAATGTCATCGGCGAACCTCAAAGTTTTTACTTCTTCTCCATGAATTTTAATACCTACTCCGAATTTTTCTTTTGTTTCCTTTACTGCTTGCTCAATATACAGATTGAATAACATCGGGGAGAGGCTACAACCCTGTCTCACTCCCTTCCCAACCACTGCTTCCCTTTCATGCCCCTCGACTCTTATAACTGCCATCTGGTTTCTGTACAAATTGTAAATAGCCTTTCGCTCCCTGTATTTTACCCCTGCCACCTTCAGAATTTGAAAGAGAGTATTCCAGTTAACATTGTCAAAAGCTTTCTCTAAGTCTACAAATGCTAGAAACGTAGGTTTGCCTTTTCTTAATCTTTTTTCTAAGATAAGTCATAAGATCAGTATTGCCTCACGTGTTCCAACATTTCTACGGAATCCAAACTAATCTTCCCCGAGGTCGGCTTCTACCAGTTTTTCCATTCGTCTGTAAAGAATTCACGTTAGTATTTTGCAGCTGTGACTTATTAAACTGGTAGTTCGGTAATTTTCACATCTTTCAACACCTGCTTTCTTTGGGATACGTGTATATAAAACAGCAGTCTGGTATTTCAGTTGTGGAGTGCGAAATTAGCAACGGGGTGCAGGGTGACTGGTACCTGTGAGTGTGGACACGACTACTTACGATACGGTCTGAGAACAGAGGCGGTACTCACGATGTGGGGTGCGAAGCGACGATGTGGTCCCCGTCGGCCTCCGTGAGCGCCGCCTGCGACTCGCCGATGCGCGTCGCGTCGCCTCCCAGCGTCTTGAGGTCATCCACGCTATTGCTGCAACACACCGATGTCACTCTGATAAATGTTTGGTGGAATCTCGCAAGAAGAGATCAAGAAGTCAAGGCTCTAGAGTAGGGAGCTGAGTTGTGACACAGTTGTCCCATGTGAAGGGAAAAGTATTCAGTTGGGATGTCTGCCTTACCACAAAGAGTAGTTAATCGTGCACTGACAGGAAGTTTTGTTGACCGAAATGATGTGCTGACACACTCTAAAGTGATTAAATTTCATAGCAATAATGTTACTGGATCACGGTTCAAGATAAGTTATTACGAAGTTTCGGGAAAACGAAAATCTCCTCTATAAAAACGAACATGAGTTGTGAAACGCCTTTCTCTATTCCTGAAATCTAGAGCGCCGTAGACAACGGCGCCAAGGTTGATTATGTGTACCTTGACTTTTGAAAAGCAATAGATGCACTGTCAAATGGTTCAAATGGCTCTGAGCACTATGGGACTTAACATCTGAGGTCATCAGTCCCCTAGAACTTAGAACTACCTAAACCTAACTAACCTAAGGACGTCACACACATCCATGCCCGAGGCAGGATTCGAACCTGCGACCGTAGCAGTAGCGCGGTTCCGGACTGAAGCGTCTAGAACCGCACGGCCACCACCGTGGCGGGCGATGCACTGTCACTTAGCGGACAATATACGAGATTACCGAGTATTACACCAGGTATGTGACAAGATTTAGAAATTCGTTGCACATAGAACGCAATATGTTATTATTAACGGGATGAAGTCGACAGGCGTAGTTGTAACTTCTGGAGTGTCCCGGGGAAGTGTTATGGAACCATCTGTGTTTGCAACAAGTGTAAATGATCTACTATACTGTATAACGTTGGATGCTCTATGAAGATTTCTGCAAACGATATTGCCGTCTATAGGAATGCTCCAATGCCAGAAGGCCTTAGCAAAATGGAGAGTAATCTGCGTAGGAATCAGTGATCAGTACATGACATGGTAGTTGATCGTGAACGTAAATAAATGTAACATGTTCAGCGTAAATAGGCGAAGAGATCCATTGATGAAAAATCACTGGAAACGGTAACAGTAACCGTCCGGAGCGGTCTAAAGCTGAATGTGCATATAAGACAAATGACAGGAAAAGCAGATGACGGGCTGAGATTCATTGGAAGAATCTCAAGGAAATGTAAGTCATCCACGAAAGAAATGGCTCACGACTCATGTATTCGATAGATTCTTAAGTTTTGTTCAATACTGTGGGACCCTTACCAAGTAGATAGAGAAGATCCAACGAAGAGCGGCACGTTTTGTCACCGAATCGTTTAGCAAGCGCGAGAGTGATACGGGGACGTTCGACAGACTGCAGTGGCAGACGCTATAAGAGAGGTGTTCTATATCACGGAGAATGTTACTATTGAAACACAGAGAGCGTACATTCGAAGAAGAGGTGAGCAACATGCTGCTTCCTGTGACATGTGTCTCGTGAAATGAACACGACGAATTAATCAGGGAAATGAGAGCTCGAAAGGAAACTCGTCGGCAGTCTTTCTGTCCACGAAAGATTCGCGAGTGGAACAGAAAAGCGGAGAAGCGATAGTGGCCAACAGAGGTACCCTCGGCCACACGTCCCAAGGTGGCTTGCAGAGTATGGAGGTGGATGATGTAGATGTCTGTGCTCGCATCGTCTGGTATGAAAGAGGAATGGAATTCGTTCTGGAGTAGCAACCCACTCATATTCCAGTGAGAATCAGTGACAGATTCGACTCAATCTGCCACTCATGGCTTTTCATACCCAAGTTAGACCGAATTCATGATAACTCTCTAACAGTTCACTCTGCACGAACGTGTTTTATAACAATAATCTTTAGGACATCGTGACTATTTTGAATTTTCGCTTGAGGCATTCGTATAGTTTTCTGTCTTGAGCGTGACAGTTTAATTTATTTCTCTGTTACCCACCAATGTTTCAGCACATTATGTACTATCTTTATTGGGTTCTTTATTTTTCTGCCTGTTACAGGATACAGGGTAACCTCTAGACAATCTTTGAATTAGTCTACGATTCATGTTCCGGTAGTGACATCCCAATATTAAACTAAGTTCGCCCTCGTCGGCTGCTCTTGACCATATCAGTTCACAGCCGGATTCATTTGGGATCTAATATATTTCTTTTCTTGCAATAAACACCCCTCTATTGGTGGATTGTAATGTATCTTTGCGA
This sequence comes from Schistocerca piceifrons, assembly GCF_021461385.2. Lineage (NCBI taxonomy): Eukaryota > Metazoa > Arthropoda > Insecta > Orthoptera > Acrididae > Schistocerca > Schistocerca piceifrons. Next base: position 90,551,929 of record NC_060141.1, read on the forward strand.
TATACAATGCGTGACAAAAAAAGTGAAGTAAGCCAAGGTCGGTTGCCAATGAAACTTCGTGCATCGGCGGGAATGTAAGTGACAGCGTCACACCTCGAGCGCTCACAGTGAAGGATACAGAGATGCCACGTACTCATGTGAGCTAGCGTTATCATCTCATAAAGTCTGAATGGCGCATAAGCGTGTGCGTCCATTTGGCCCGCTGATGTAATCGTGCAGTATCCAGATTTGTGAGGTATTTGGATGTGACAGTGGCTCCATGTCGGACTGCAAGGGAATATGATGACAGGCATACTCGTCAATGTTGTGGTCGACCACAACTGACGACCAGAAGGGAGGATCGCCGTATTGTTCACCAAGAACGTCGTTGCCCCTTCACATCTGCGCCAGCCACGCGAGAACAATTAATGCTCTCCCTGCAAAATTATGTGTCATCCCATACCACTGATCGTAGAGTAGCACCAGCCAGACTAGGGGATTACTGTCCGATGTGTAGGCTGCCGTGACTGGAAAGGATGGACTACTGATGAATAACGTCGCATTGTGTTCAGCAATTGTTTGATGTTCTGCGCTGCCACCGGATGATCACCGCGGGCGAGTATGACGTCCGTCTGTGTAGCGGCTCAGTCGTGTAACTCCTGGCGTTATGGAGGAGGAGCCATCAGGTATGACTTCAGATCGTGGATGGAAGTGACTGAAGAACTCCGATGCCACAACGGTATGTCAAGGACATTATTTGTCCTGTCTCTTATGCTACATTATCGTGGTATCATTTTCCAGCAGGATAATGCTCGTCCACACATCGCATTTGTCCCTGTGAACCATCTTCGTGATGTTGAGGTACTGCCACCTCTGGATCAAACCCCGATAGATCATGTGTGGCACCAGCTCAGATGTCAACCCATCTGAGTGGCAGTATCCAGAATGCCTAAGACTATTTAAAAGAGTTGTGGCCACCTTGCCTCAGGAGAGGATATGACGGATTTCTGACCCCCTTTCCAACCCAATCAGCACATGCATCCACGCCAGAAGGGGTGCAACGCCATACTGATGTGCGTACTCTACTGCAATCTTTTTTGAATCCATTTTATATCACTGAAATACATTTCGTACCCTCTCAACATGTGAAGTTTGATTTCTTATTCTCCTTCCCTTCTGGGTACCTGTCAGGAAACGTACGTGTTACGTTTTACTGAAAACTAGCCGAGCACCTGGCGTTGTATGTATTCTATCAGTCCGTATCCTGCTTCCCCGTGTCTGTTTACATCCCCCACCCTCCTCTCTGTCGGTCTCATGCTTCCACTCTTTCTGCCCACCTCCTCCACCCCTCACTGTCAGTCCACCTCCTCATTGCCCTCTCTCTGTCCGTCGTCTCTCCACCTGCTTCTCACCCCTCTGCCCCTCTATCTAAGTGCTCCCTCGCTGCCTAGCACTTCCTCCTCACTTCTGTGTTCATCTACCTCTGCACCTCTGCGTCCTTATCAGTCCCTTTATTTCTTCCTCTCCTCTGTGTCCATCTCCTCCTTCCCCTCTCTCTATCCATCTCCTCCCCCACCTCTCTCAGTAGATCTCCTCCTCCTGTCTGTCTCTTTTCATCTCATCTTCCATTTCTTCCTGTATCTCTATCTGTCTCCTCCTACCACCCTCTCTCATTCAAGCTCCTCCTTCCCCTCTATATGACCACCTTCTCCATTCCCCTCTCTATCTACCTCCTCCTTGCCCTCTCTTTATCCATCTGCTACTGCCCCCTCTCTCTGTCGACCTGCTCCTCCTAACTTCCTCTGTTCATCTGCTCCACACCCTTCTGCTCTCTATCCATCTCGTCGTTCCCACTCTGCTCATCACGTCCTTCCCCTGTGAGTCCATCTCCTCCTACCCCCTCTATCTGCTAATCACCCTATTAATCTCCTTCTCTCCCCTCTGTCTGACCATCTCCTATTCCACCCTCTCTGTCCATCTATTCCTCCATCTGTTCATCTTCTCTTCCCTTTCTGTGTCCATTTCCTCACCCCTTTATTACCTTCTACCACACTCTCAGTTAATCTCCTCCTCCCCTCTCTTTACCCTACTTCTTCATTTTCCTTAATACATCTTCTCTTCCCTTTCTTCGCTTTTTGATCTCCTCCTCCATATGCCTATCGCCTCCTCTGTCCTGCCTGCTTCCTCCTCTCTGTCCATCTCTTCCTCCCTCCCTTCTCTCTCCACTTCATCATCCCCATCCGAGTAGGAGGTTGGGGTGATAATACTTGATGCAGAAGTTTTAGTGAATGAAGAGTGAAAATGTAGTAAGCGATAAGCTTTTTCTCTTTCATCATTTTACGGAGGTTGTCAGCGAGAAAAATTTCGTAAAGGTTTGAAATTATGTGGAAAGTTTGTTGCAAGTCACTAAGTGCTCTCATTCTGAAATACTGAATGAGTAAAGTATGAGTATTCGCAGATCGTAGATTCCCCCCCCCCCCCCCGCCCCCCTCCCCGACGTATTCCTTTCATACGTGCGAGTTTCTTACCCCCATAGCGCTTCCAGACAGTATGTGATATGTGTGACAAGTTACTGACGGTACTACGAGATTCTATGGCTCATACATTTTCTACGCTTTACAAGGCCGTTCCTAATTCGACTAGTGTATTCTTGATTAAATCCTTTACACCACTTACAACGGTGTTCGGACAATGGGTTGGAGCATTATGTAGCGAACGCAGTCTGCCTATTGAGGTACTGGTTTTTCATGCAACGCCGGGAACGGCACTTGGTTCGTACACTTAACGCCCTGTAAGTACACAAGGGAATGTGAGATACGAGAACGCAGAGGAAGATGAGGTTTTCGAAACAGCTGGAGATTTCCTTATCGTCTGTCGTCTCGGAGGTTCTGGAACGCCTGGTCAAGAGCCACCCGCTACCGCGGCGACAATCTGTACACCATTAGCGCTATGTGGTGCTCGAGACAAGTTATGCGACGTTTGCTACATAGACTTCCTAGCAAACGTTATGTTGGGAAGGCCTGTATCATTTCTGTCCGTGCTGCGAATATACTGGGTTGGCGCAGAGGTTCGTAGCGTTTTTCCATAAGTTTAATAAACACAACAGATACACATAACAGTGACTTTAGTCGTCAATGATATATTCTCCTTCACTATTTACAACAGTTTGCCAACGTCGGGATAACTTTTCATTGCGCAACTGTAGAAATCAAGTGGTTTTGAGACGAAGAACTTGTCGAGCCATGTTCGGCGTGCGTTTTCATCCGGAAAAGTTCTTGAAGGTTGTTCTACAGAGAGCGGGAAAGGTGAAAATCTGAGGGCGCAAGATCAGGTGAATAAGGAGGGTGCAGAATGACTTCCCACCCCAACTCCTGTGTAATGTTTTTCGCCAGCCTAGAAGAACGTGCGCGGGCCTTATCGCGGTGTAGCATCACTTGTCACAGTCTTCCTGGTCGTTGTTCTTGAAACTGCGTCTGCAAGACGTCTCAGATGTTGACAGTAAATGTTAGCTGTGACTGTTACACCACGGTGAATCAATTCGTAGTATACCACACCGTCACTGTTCTGCCACATGCATAACATTCTCATTTGTGGATGTGCGTAGGACTTTGTAGGGGGAGTTGCTGCTTTGTTTCGACTCAACCATTCCTTTCGCTTTCTTATGTTAGCATAAAGACACCGTTTCACGTCGCCAGTAACGATACAGGATAGCAATGGTCGGTGCTGTTCTTGACCTAATTAGTGGTGGTGGTTAGTGTTTAACGTCCCGTCGACAACGAGGTCATTAGAGACGGAGCGCAAGCTCGGGTTAGGGAAGGATTGGGAAGGAAATCGGCCGTGCCCTTTCAAAGGAACGATCTCGGCATTCGCCTGAAACGATTTAGGGAAATCACGGAAAACCTAAATCAGGATGGCCGGAGACGGGATTGAACCGTCGTCCTCCCGAATGCGAGTCCAGTGTGCTAACCACTGCGCCACCTCGCTCGGTTTGACCTAATTGATGACGACCAAGGAGAGGTGCACGATGGTGGAACGATCACAGTTTATCAAATCTGCCAGTTGTCGAATACACCGACTTGGATCATTCTGGATTAGTGCGCTTAAACTATCTTCATCAAAAGGCGCAGGTCTTCCTGAACGCGGAGAGTCACTAACGTCAAAACGATCCCCCTTAAAACGAAAAAACCGCGCGGGATTGGCCGAGCGGTCTCAGGCGCTGCAGTCATGGACTGTGCGGCTAGTTCCGGCGGAAGTTCGAGTCCTCCCTCGGGCATGAGAGTGTGTGTTTCTCCTTAGGATAATTTAGGTTAAGTAGTGCGTAAGCTTAGGGACTGATGAACTTAGCAGTTAAGTCCCATACGATTTCACACACATCTGAACATTTTTTTAAAACGAGAAAAACATTTCCCTGTCGTGCTCTGTGCAATGGCATTGTCTCCATATACGGCGAAAATGTTCCTGGCTCCCTCCGCTGCTGTCACCTCTCTACTGAAAAACAGAAGAATGTGTCGGAAATGTTCCGGTTTCTTCACTTGGCAATCCATTTTCTAGTGTCAATAGCTGCAGTCACTGTCTTCAAATGACAAAACGGCAGTATGTAAACTCAAACAGCAACAGTGAACTAAAACTAAAAAATGACAATCGACAAACAAAACCATAGCAACCGGAATATCAACATGCAAAACAGAAAAGCCACGAACTTATGCACCAACCTAATATTATCCTGCTAAAGAATGGTCACCGGCATCGCTTCGACCCGCTAACCAGATTTACAATAGATATTTCTTCTATAGCACTAGCCCCTTTAACAATCATTCTGCTTTCAAAAGATCGCAAATCCGACCACTGCATTGGAAATGAGCACCTGCGAACACTCACTACACCATCTCCAACTTGGTACCTGTCTCCACTTAGAGATTGCTCAGTTATCAAGTTCCCCCTATTTCTTAAGAAAAACGGAAAACAAACGTGGACACTTCAATTGGCCATTTGCTGGTGACACTCGTCGTACTTGCTGTAAGGTGTTGGTTCCTGCCGAACCTCCGACAAGTTTTCTTTTCCAAAACGTATTAGGAAACACGGACAAACCTGTCAAAATCACTCGCCTTTGAAGACGGCGTAGTCGGTTCAGATCACCACCCATTGAGCCAGATTACGGGCAGGCCATTCCTTTGTCTCCAGGCTGAAGAATAGCCCAGTCTCCGGAAAACCGACGATGACGTTCGCAATAGCGACCACCACTAGCCGATGTCCGAGGGGCAGAACGATATGTTAAAAGTTCACACAACAGCGGAGGGAGATGGCTCGGTGTGGAAATACCTCAGCGATCTTATTATGTCTCCAAAGCCCATACGACGTCAGTGCATTGTAGCCTATATGACATCCCTTGTCTTCATCTTTCTGCATATTAAATGGTTTAAATGGCTCTGAGCACTATGGGACTCAACATCTGAGGTCATAAGTCCCCTAGAACCTAGAACTACTTAAACCTAACTAACCTAAGGACATCACACACATCCATGCCCGAGGCAGGATTCGAACCTGTGACCGTAGCGGTCGCGCGGTCCCAGACTGAAGTGCCTAGGACCGCTCGGCCACACCGGCCGGCTTTCTGCATATTACACAGCGACACTATTGCCGTAATGGAATTTTCGAAAGTACAGCATCGACACCAGACAGCTCCTGGCAGTGATTCCCTTTACGAATCATTCAAGTCAATCTGCATAATCTGAATTTGTTACGTATGTAATAGAATGACCGCGTTCCTAGCCTCTGGTGTCATGTCTTACTCTATTTACCCTGGTCCAGGAGAGATGAAATGATTAACGTAATACTATTTAAAATCATAGTTCCCTGTCTTGCAACGAAATGAAATCAGCGCCTCTCTGAATTCTTGTTTCGTGTTGTTCTTTTGCCATATAATGCTGATTTTAGAGTGACTGCCCCCACATGACAAGTTATATTCTATGTGATCTGAGGCTTTCCCGGCGAAAGTGCTGTATCCAAGGTTCTCGGGTGTCCAGCCGGATCCGATCGTCGAAGTTCCACGATATATCGGTGAATAACCGTTCCGCCATCATCAGGTGGTGCTGATGGAATCATGAACTGCGTCTACCATCGGGCGTGGCTGCAGCTTCCCCCCCCCCCCCCCTCCCTACCTCCCACAACGCGGCGCTCCGCCGAACGTCCGCGCCGGGGTACGACTCGGGATCCCGCAGCCATAAATACCACGGACACAGCGCAGACAGATCATTCCATCAGCACCACCTGATGATGGCGGAACGGTTATTCACCGAAATATCGTGGAACTTCGACGATCGGATCCGGCTGGACACCCGAGAACCTTGGATACAAGTTATATTCTATTTGGAAATCAGTAGGTCAACATTTGGAGAAGGAACTTATACCCGTGGCGCACTTTCCACCGCAGTGGGCAGCTGTTAACGTCATTTCTTTGGTGTTTTCGACAGATCCTGAGGCTGCAAATTCACGCAGTCCACCCCGGTGGATACTCCCTACTGGAGTGAGCATTTGCAGCCTCAGGAGTGATTGAAAACGCCAAAGAAGCGACCATTAACATCTGTCCGCTCAGTGGACGTTTGCACCACGGTGTTAATTTGTGTTCGCAATATTAGCAGTGGTAGCGTAGTTGTGTGTGGCAATGTAACTGAAAAATCTGGCAATTTTGAATCAGCTCAGGAGTGTCGGGAAACAAAGCAATATCGAATCGTTCGGAGCATGTTTCAAAACATTCTTTCGTAGTTATAGCAAAAATGACAGGCTTCCTTTTGAGTGCTTTCTTCTGAAGGGGAAGGCTTTCTTTTCTTAATCGCTTTGATACAACACTGTGAGCGTTCGTAGATGGATTGACATGTTCCTTTTTTTAACACGCATAGGTTAATTACACGAGTGATGTAATTGAATATTGCAGATAGACTAGGACAGAAATGTTCACCGAACACAAGGCATTCATAGGTGCACTGCATCTGAAAAAAAAAGGAAAAATATATGTAGCTAAGATATGTTTACGAAGCAGATCTTCTCCCTAGTGAATTTGTTAGTAGTTTCGTCTGTGATCGTTAACTGAAAAGATTCACAATTTACAATGGAAGAAGTAGATTTGAAAGTGCTGTGTTACGAGTTGGAGTGGTGGGTATGTTTCGCGCTTGCCATCCTCAAGAATCAAGGAGTTGAGCAAGCGGTCCTTGAGTGAAACACGCGACATCGCGACATGGTAGGATGTCTTCAAGGACCTGACGCTGCTTAAGTTACAGGCTGCTATTAGCCTGAGAGAATTCCAAGCTCTGGGAACACTGCCCTCCTATTGCCCCCTCCTTCTCACAACTTGCGTCTCGTGCCAGTCCTTACATTAAGCTCTTGGTGCCGCTGACATGCCTGATGACCCTAATGTTCAGCTGCCAGAGTAGTGAAACAGCAGAGATTCTCAGTAAGTCCTACATCGAGTGACTGAGGCCCTCCGATTATCCGTAGTGTAGTCTACGCACAATGTACACAGCACCCCTTGGAGATATCACACTAGGACCGTGTGTAACATCATCTGTGATTTGATAATGGCCTCAATTCGGCGCGGAAGAGATAGACCGCATGTTACCTTAAGCATGCTACGCCCGATTAAAGCCACTCATTGATAATTAGATGCTAAAAACAGCTACCAAATCGGAGGGATGTTTTTAGTTTTCACTCGGATGGACATTTCGTACGGGATTAAAATCGGGTAAATATTAGGGCTAGGATTTTAATAACATGTCAAAATTTGTTCCAGAACTTTAGGGTGAATTTTCCAACAATTTATGTACGAATTCAGGTATTGTAGCGTAGCAAAATTTATTTTGGTTGTACATATTAAGTAATATTTACACCTTTTTATGGTAATAGATCATGCTTTGGCAAAATTTTTCAATACTAAGGTCATATTTCGGCCAACTTCTATCAAAAATGCAAAAATTTGTCGTATCTATAAGGAAAAAAGAATAAAAACATGAAAACGTTGTTCACTCGACAGTGTTTCAGGTGATATTCTCACAAACAAACACAACAATTACTAAAAAAATATACTTGTCAGGACTACAGTAGCTGAGCAGCGTAACACACTGACGTTAAGACGCAGCTGTGCAGGGTCGGCGAAACGCTCTCGAAGGCAACAACGACGGCTTCAGGCGTAATAAACACCACACACTATTCAATTTGAATGATAGTCCGGTTCGACATGCCGAAAGTAAACTGCTCCAACTGCATGAAATTGCGAGGTTTTGTTCGTGATTTTTGAGAGAAGTTCTTTAGCACTGATGGGGAAATATTTTTTTGTAAACTATGTGGAGTTAGAGTTAGTGCAGAAAAGCATATTAATGTGCAGCAGCACTAACTATGCCAAACAAAGCAGGCGTGGAAAGAACTGCTGAAAATGACAGCAGATAAACGCTGTTATTTAAGCAGACAGGTCCATCCTCAACCGTGCAATCATTCTTAACGACCTTGCGTGAGATGATGGGTATTGCAACATCCCACTGAAGAAACTGAAGATCCCACGCTACGCTGGAGAAGTGCACAGCACATCCAGTTCTACATTGAGAAAGAACTATTTATTTCTGTGCTACTAGGAGTTGCTTAAGGGGAGATTTACTATCTTTGGCCCGAAAAAAGCTTGTTCTGTGAGACTTTTTTCTCGGTATGTGTTATAGATATTAATATCAAATTTGGTCAAAATGTTTATTGATATCTCCTGTACAAACTGGAATTTTTTCGACCGGAAATGTCGAAGAGCAAAGGCGGAAGTGTCGTCGGAACGAAACATAATTTCGATGTAGACCTCCACGCGCAGTATGTCACAGGTCAGCCGACTCGTCTGAAATCAAAATTGAGTTGACGTTAGGGAAGTATATAAGATTCTTTAGGAGTTGTACCTCGCTTAACTTATCTGGACCATAGGAAACAAAATGGCGGCCACTTGAAGAAAATAGGGTTTTTTCATCGATTTTTCGACTTCGTCGGCCAAGTAAAAATATTTATAGTTGATGGATCGGAATAAAAGTGGTACAGCTCCCAGACAATTTAGTTAGATTCGTCGGAAGCAAAGAATCATGCCAATCTGTTCAGTAGATTTGAAGTTACCATACAGCGCGATAAAAAAAAACGTCATTTCGAGAAAAACGCGTTTGAAGTTTTGACTACATATAAATGCAATATTATGCAACGTACGTTCAATCTGCTATTCCGAGTCCATAAAATAGTCCTTCCTCTTCCTCATAGAAAGCGTTCTGCTCCATCTAGGCCATCCTGCGCTGCTCCAGAGCCGCTCGTACGGCCGGTGACAAGCGGTTTTCGGCCGCTTGAATCCGGTGGTCGTCCGAATGCTTGGCGAACTGCGTCGAATATAGTCCCAGGGTGACGTCCATCGTTGTCATGGTCTTCAGAACTGCTGAATACCCTTCGTTGAAGCTGCTCACTGCCAGGAAAGTCGCAGTCTCCAGTCTTCGCACCAGAATGCAAATGCTTGGGAGCTAACTTCCAAACACACGCGTTCAAACTTTCGTTTGAATTTTATGTGTTTTCTCCCAAGCACCGGTACAATAACTCGTCCTCCGAAAGAAAAAAACTGGTGCGTGAGTAAGGCCGATTTCAGGCAGGTGCATTTTTTTGTTCGACCGCGAATAACATACATTTCTGTTCCGTTTTCGGAAAAACCGTTTCAGGGGTGGATTCTAAACACTTTTATGGATCCAAAAATGCAATTTAAAAAAATCGACTTTTTGAACCAAAACATAGTAAACCTCCCCTTCACAAAATATGACTTAGTCTTAATGATCAGAAAGGTCTGGGTGTCCATAGATGAAACCATCGATGTAGATGGGCGTTACGTTGCCAACGTTTTTCCTGATGCCCTAAAGGTTGACGCGCCTGGAGAAACGCTCCTCCCAACGTGAGACACTCTCGAGAGACTAAACAACTCGACATTTGCCATTTTGCGTCACAACTTTATGAAGCTACTGTTGCGGTATGGTGTGTAAAAAGACAACCTTTTGCTCCCGGTAACAGACTGTGCTTCATACATCGCTAAAGCAGACAAGGGGCTTCAGATTCCCTACCCCAATATGGTGTACGTCACTTGCCTTGTATAGGGATTACAAAGAGCTGCGGAAAAAAGTGCGCTCAAGTTATCCAGATGTGGAAAAATTAAATTCCCGTGGCAAGGAAATCTATGTGAAAGCTCCGCTGTGAGTCCAGAAATTCAAAGAACCAATTTCTTCACTGCCCCTCCCTCCTCAGTCCGTTCTTACGGCCGGCCGCGGTGGTCTCGCGGTTCTAGGCGCGCAGTCCGGAACCGCGCGACTGCTACGGTCGCAGGTTCGAATCCTGCCTCGGGCATGGATGTGTGTGATGTCATTAGGTTAGTTAGGTTTAAGTAGTTCTAAGTTCTAGGGGACTGATGACCACAGCTGTTAAGTCCCATAGTGCTCAGAGCCATTTGAACCATTTTGAACCGTTCTTACGCGATGAGGTTCTAGGTTTAATTCTGCTAAGTATTGCTGCACCAACTATACTAAAATAAAGAGAATATTTTGTGAAGTTGATAGCGATGGACACAGAGCTATGAAAACTGTGAAAGACGTATTTACAGATACTTTGTCTGGACACTTGCCATTTATCAACGCCAAATTTCCAGTGGTATCAAAAGCCATCACACGACTGGAAGCTGGTGACACTCAGCTATGTGAGACCCTTGATATTGTACAACATGTGCATAGTGAGCTGTGTCGAACTCGCGGTCATGTGGCTGACAAAGTGAACAACAAATTGCGAAGTTTTCTCCAGCGGGATCCTGGATATTCTACAATGTGCCAAACTAGTGACAGTCTTCTCTGGGAATGCCACAACATTTGAAGACAATGAATCAACGCTGACCTGCATTCAACTCGCCGCCTTTCAAACACGCTCGTGTGAAGTCCTGTGATGAGGAGAGGAGATTTTCCGGGCACAAAATCATCCTCAGTCACAACCGTAGATCTTTAAAAATGGAAAATCTGAAAATGCACATTGTGATTCAATGCAGCTCTGCAGAAACTGAAGATTGGCAGGACGTGTTAACTGATTTGTAAAACTTTACACAAATGGTGTGCAGTAGTAAAAACAGTTTTATTCAAATGGTTCAAATGGCTCTGAGCACTATGGGACTCAACTGCTGTGGTCATCAGTCCCCTAGAACCTAGAACTACTTAAACCTAACTAACCTAAGGACATCACATACACCCATGCCCGAGGCAGGATTCGAACCTGCGACCGTAGCAACAGCGCGACTCCGGACTGGAGCGCCTAGAACCGCACGGCCACCGCGGTCGGCCATAGTTTTATTCCTTCCACAGGTGTTATTGTTCTCACCGTACTTCTTTCTTTCAGACTCATACAGACATCCCAAAAATAAATATTAATAAGTTTCAAGCACTGCAAGAAAGTAATTATTATACTTACTTTGTTCAGGAGTGAATTTTTTATTACATGGCATATAAAAAACATTCAACAAGAATGTTTTTAAATAAACGTACAATAAGTCATATTTTATTTTTTGTCATATTATATAAATTTTAGGTCATAAATTCCGGTATCTTTCACTGTTTTTTTAGGTGATTAAAATCCTATCCCTAGGTATTATTGAGTCAATCTAAGTTTGATGGGATACCTAAATCTTTGTCAAACTAGGGACATAGGCATACAGTCCTATGAATACAGCTGTTGACATCTTAGAACACGGAAATTTCCACAGAATAATCATGATGAAAATGAAGAGGAAAAAATAGCAATTACTGAACGAGAAGCCAAATAAATATTCTTCCACGATAACCCGAGCTGATGTCCCCAAGTATTAGTCCGAAAATCAGCCCCAAAACATCATATAATAACCATGTAGGGATTCACGGTCGGTGTTTACTTCAGTTAAAACTTCCAGGCGGATGGGCCGTTGCGATATACACTGAGCCAAAACGCTGTGGCCACTGGCCTCCGCGACAAAGAATTCTATTTGATGGCGTCGCGGATACGTGGCACGACAAGGAAAGTGTGTAAACAGAGCAGGGAAGCATTCTTTCGACGATACGGCATGCAAACTGGGAAATTCACTCAGATAAGCGACAGTAAAGAAGGGCAAAGTTTCGTGGTCAGTTGCTCTGGAACGAGCATCTCAGAAACGACGAAACTGGTCGGCTGTGAGCACATGTGGAAAGTGACTTCAGGACGGTGAAACCACGAGTAGGCTGCAAGGAACTGGACGTGTACGGTTCATCACGGACCGTGGGGGTCGGAAGCTTTCCCACTCTGACGATCTGTGGAACAGCTGACACCCGAGTACAAGCCGGAGAAGGCTCATGTCTTTCGGACGATGGTTCGACGTACATTATTGTACACGAGGCTCCGCAGCGGAAAAGCATTTCGTGTCGATATGTTGTCCAAATAAAATGATAAATTACGGTATAGTGGCCACGGGATCAATGTCACTGGATCGTGTAACAACAGAAACATGTCGTATGATCGAAATACAGCGGATGCAATATGCAGATTGTTAATAGCAAGAAACGTATCCTGAATAAGAGAAGCTTCTTGATATCGAATGTAAATTTAAATACCAGGGCGTCTTTCCTGAATATCTTTGTATGAAATATAATCTTGCAGGGAAAGGAAACTTGAACAATAAACAATTTAGCCAAGAAGAAAACAAGAGAAGATGGTGGTGCTACAGAGCGCTGTTGAAGATGAAATGGGGAGGTCGGGGAACTAATGAAGAGGTACTGAATAGAAATGGAGAAATAAGATATTTACAGCACAACCTGATTGAAAGGAGTAATCGGTTGACAGTACATATCCTGAAGCGTTCAGGAATAGTTAATTTAATGTGCCAAGATTTGGTGGTAAAAATTGTAGATGGAGACCAAGGCTTTAGTACAGTAAGAGAGTTTAAATGGATGTAAGTAGGTTGCGGTAGATATGCACAAGATAGACTAGCGTGGAATGCTACATCAAACCAATTTTCGGACTGCAAACCACAACTACTACTTTCTGAATTTCAAAGTGCGCATTCCAGTCGACAATGTCAAAAGTTTTCTCTAAAACTATAAATACCATAAAAATAGATTTGCTTTTCTCCAATGTATCTTCTAAGTTAAGTCGTAGGGTCGGTATTGCCTCGCGCGTTCATACATTTATACGACGGCCAAACTGATTTCTCCGGTTTTTACCATTTCGTTCTTTCCCAAATAATTCGGGTTTGTATTTGGCAGCCATGACTTATTAAACTGATACACCAGTAATGGTCATAACTATTTTAATAAAACAACACCGTCCTCACATGCAAATTTTTTCCTGCTTTATTAACTACGTACATTTAAATGAAGTGCAAAATACGTTGTCGAGGGACACGAAAGGGAAGCAGTGGTTGAGAAGGGAATGAGACAGGGTCGCATCCTGTCTCCGATGTTACTCAATCTGTATATTAAGCAAGCAGTAATGGAAACAAAAGAAAAATTCGCAGTAAGAATTAAAATCCATGGAGAAGAAATGAAAACTTTGAGGTTTTCCGACGACATTGTAATTCTGTCAGAGACAGCAAAGGATCCGGGATGAGCAGCTGAACGGAAACGACACTGTTTTGAAAGAAGGATATATGATCAACATCAACAAAACAAAATGAGGATAATGGAATGTAGTCGAATTAAATCAGGTGATGCTGAGGGAATTAGATTTGGAAATGAGACGCTTAAAGTAGTAAATGAGTTTTGCTATTTGGGGAGCAAAATAACTGATGACTGTCGAAGTAGGTAGGATATAAAATGTAGACTGGCTATGGCAAGGTTCAAATGGCTCTGAGCACTATGGGACTTAACTTCTGAGGTCATCAGTCCCTTAGAACTTAGAACTACTTGAACCTAACTAACCTAAGGACATCATACACATCCATGCCCGAGGCAGGATTCGAACCTGCGACCGTTGCGGTCGTGCGGTTCCAGACTGTAGCGCCTAGAACCGCTCGTCAACTCCGGCCGGCGGCTATGGCAAAGAAAACGTTTCTCAAGAAGAGAAATTTGTTAACATCGAGTATAGATTTAAGTGTCATGAAGTCTTTTCTGAAAGTATTTGTATGGAGTGTAGCCACGTATGGAAGTGAAATATGGACGATAACTAGTTTAGACAAGAAGAGAATAGAAAGCTTCCGAAATGTGATGCTACAGAAGAATGCTGAAGATTACATAGCTAGATCACGTTAACTAATGACGACGTACTGAACAGAATTGGGGAGAAGAGGAATTTGTGGCACAACTTGACTAGATGAAGGGATCGGTTGGTAGGACACGTTCTAAGGTAGCAAGGGATCATCAATTTAGTATTGGAGGGAAGCGCAGAGGGTAAAAATAGTAAATTGAGACCAAGAGGTGAATACACTTAGCAGATTCAGAATGATTCTAAAAATAACCCCAAAAAATTTTGGTCGTATGTAAAATCTATGAACGCAACAAATACACTACTGGCCATTAAAATTGCTACACCACGAAGATGACGTGCTACAGACGCGAAATTTAACCGACAGGAAGAAGATGCTGCGATATGCAAATGATTAGCTTTTCAGAGCATTCACACAAGGTTGGCGCCGGTGGCGACACCTATAACTTGCTGACATGGGTAACGTTTCCAACCGATTTCTTATACACAAACAGCAGTTGAGCGGCGTTGCCTGGTGTAATGTTGTTGTGATGCCTCGTGTAAGGAGGAGAAATGCGTATCATCACGTTTCCGACTTTCATAAAGGTCGGATTGTATCCTATCACGATTCCGGTTTATCGTATCGCGACATTGCTGCTCGCGTTGGTCAAGATCCAATGACTGTTAGCAGAATATGGAATCAGTGGATTCATGAGCGTAATACGGAACGCCGTGCTGGATCAAAACGGCCTCGTATCACTAGCAGTCGAGATGACAGACATCTTATCCGCATGGATGTAACGGATCGTGCAGCCAAGTCTCGATCCCTGAGTCAGCAGATGGGGACGTTTGCAAGACAACAACCATCTGCACGAACAATTCGACGTCGTTTACAGCAGCATGGACTATCAGCTTGGAGACCATGGCTGCCGTTACCCTTGACGCTGAATCACAGACGGAAGCGCCTGCTATGGTGTACTCAACGACGAACCTGGATGCACGAATAGCAAAACGTCATTTTTTCAGATGAATCCAGGTTCCGTTTACAGCATCATGATGGTCGCAACCGTGTTTGGCGATATCGCGGTGAACGCGCTCTGAAAGCGTTTATTCGTCATCGCCGTACTGGCGTATGGTATGGGGTGCCATTGGTTACACGTCTCGGTCACCTCTTGTTCGCGTTGACGGCACTTTGAACAGTGGACGTTACATTTCAGATGTGTTACGACCCGTGGCTCTACCCTTCATTCGATCCCTGCGAAACCCTTCATTTCAGCAGGATAATGCACGACTGCAAGTTTCAGGTCCTGTACGGGTCTTTCTGGATACAGAAAATGTTCGACTGCTGCCCTAGCCAGCACATACTCCAAATCTCTCACCAATAGAAAACGTCTGGTCAATGGTGGCCGAGCAACTGGCTGGTCACAATACGCCAGTGGTATCGTGTTGAAGCTGCATGAGCAGCTGTACTTGTACACGCCATCCAAGCCCTGTTTGACTCAATGCCCAGGCGTATCATGGTCGTTATTACGGCCAGAGGTGGTTGTTCTGGGTACTGATTTCTCAGGATATGCACCAAAATTGCGTGAAAGTGTAATGACATGTCAGTTCTAGTATAATATATCTGTCCAATGAATACCCGTTTATCATCTGCATTTCTTCTTGGTGTAGCAATTTTAATGGCCAGTAGTGTAATTCAATACCTTCTCTTGCTGACAATACGGGTAATGTAACGGATGATGATAAACAGAAGCCCGAAATTCTAAACCTATCTTTCAAAAACTCGTTTACGGTAGAAGACTGCAGGGCCATTCCCCCGTTCAATTGTCGAACAAACGCAAGGATGGATGGCATTGTGTTTAGTGTATCTGAGATTGTAAAACAGTTAAGATCGTTAGACTCTAGGAAGGCATCTGGCCCAGACGGTATCCCCGTAAGATTTTATGTTGACTATGCTACAAATATAGCACCATTCTTATCGATCATCTATCAGAGATCATTGGAACAGCGGAAGGGTCCACGGGACTGGAAGAATGCCCAGGTCATAGCAATCTATAAAAAGGGTAGAAAATCGGATGCACATAATTACCGGCCAATTTCACTGACATCGATTTGTTGTAGAATCATGGAACATATTTTGTGTTCAGATATAATGACCTTTCTAGACTCTGAGAATCTCATCTGCAGAAACCAGCACGGTTTTAGGAAACAGCGGTCATGCGAGACACAGCTGGTCCTCTTTGCGCATGATATACGACAGGCTCTAGATACCGACTCCCAGGTTGATGCCATATTTCTCGATTTTCGAAAGGCGTTCGACACAGTTCCGCACTGTCGCTTGCTCCAAAAAGTGCACGCTTACGGTCTATCTGATGACATATGCGGTTGGATAGCAAGTTTTCTAACAGACAGAGAGCAGTACGTCGTCCTGAATGGGGCGACTTCAATAGAAACAAGCGTAACTTCAGGTGTGCCCCAGGGCAGCGTAATAGGTCCACTGCTTTTTACGTTTTACATGAAAGATCTGGTTGATGGTATTGACAGCGGCATTAGACTGTTTGCCGATGATGCTGTAGTGTACAGGAAAGTAATATCACACGAAAGTTGTAAACGAATCAATGTGGATTTGCAGAAAATAAATGCGTGGTGTAATGACTGGCAGTTATCTCTCAATATTAGTAAGTGTAACCTACTGCGTATAACAAGACGAAAATCCCCATTAATGTACGAGTACAAAATAAATGCCCTGTCTTTGGAAACGGTAACATCCGTCAAGTATCTGCGTGTGACTGTTCGAAATGGTCTCAAATGGAATGATCAGATTACACAAGTAACGGGCAAGGCGAACTCTAGATTACGGTTTATTGGTAGAATCCTGAAGCGATGCAGTCCTTCAACAAAGAAAATTGCTTACAATACGTTAGTTAGTCCAGTATTATTGTTCGTCTGTATGGGACCCTTACCAGTTGGGTCAGACTCAAGAGATTGAGAGATCCAAAGAAGAGCGGCAAGATTCGTGACTGGTACATTTAGCCATCGCGAGATCGTTAAATATCTCATAGAAACTTTGAAGTGGGGGACACTTGGAGACAGACGACGCGCTAAACGCAAGGGGCTGCTCACTAAATTCCGAAACCCGATCTTCGCCGAGGATGTAGAGCATATATTACTACCACAAACTTTCAGATCGCTCAATGATCACCATTCAAAGATAAGGGAAATTAGAGCTCGTACTGAGGAGTTAAGACAGTCGTTTTTCCCTCGCGCGATCCGCGAGTAGAACAGCGGGGAATGATCAGATTACACAAGTAACGGGCAAGGCGAACTCTAGATTACGGTTTATTGGTAGAATCCTGAAGCGATGCAGTCCTTCAACAAAGAAAATTACTTACAATACGTTAGTTAGTCCAGTATTATTGTTCGTCTGTATGGGACCCTTACCAGTTGGGTCAGACTCAAGAGATTGAGAGATCCAAAGAAGAGCGGCAAGATTCGTGACTGGTACATTTAGCCATCGCGAGATCGTTAAATATCTCATAGAAACTTTGAAGTGGGGGACACTTGGAGACAGACGACGCGCTAAACGCAAGGGGCTGCTCACTAAATTCCGAAACCCGATCTTCGCCGAGGATGTAGAGCATATATTACTACCACAAACTTTCAGATCGCTCAATGATCACCATTCAAAGATAAGGGAAATTAGAGCTCGTACTGAGGAGTTAAGACAGTCGTTTTTCCCTCGCGCGATCCGCGAGTAGAACAGCGGGGAGAGGGGGGAGGGGGGGGGGGGTTGGTGAAATTTGACTTAAGCGCGAATTGTGCCCTCCGCCACACACCGCTTGGTGGCTACCGGAGTATATATGTAGATGTAGATGTAGAAGGATGTAGGTTCCAGGAGTTATTCGGAGATGGCCGGCCGCGGTGGTCTAGCGGTTCTGGCGCTGCAGTCCGGAACCGCGGGACTGCTACGGTCGCAGGTTCGAATCCTGCCTCGGGCATGGGTGTGTGTGATGTCCTTACGTTAGTTAGGTTTAAGTAGTTCTAAGTTCTAGGGGACTTATGACCTAAGATGTTGACTCCCATAGTGCTCAGAGCCGTTTGAGCCGTTTATTCGGAGATGAAGAGGCATGCACAGGATAGAGTAGCAAGGGGAGCAGCATCAAACCAGTTTCTGGACTGAAGACCACAACAACAACAAAGTGTTGTGTACATTATTGTGATTATGTGAAATTAGTAATTTCCTGTGTGCAAAATAACCAATGAATGAAAATGTAAAGAACTGTAGTAGACGCTCTGGCCAAGTCAGGGAATATCGCTACGTAAACCAAAAATGTTATTGTTGTCGCCGGGCGCAGGAGCGCTCGCGGTCGGGCAGTGTCTGTCAGGTAGTAACGAGAGTCGGTTAGTAGCGAGGGGACAGGTCGGACGCGAAGGAGAATTCTGCTGCGACAGGACGCCAGATCCCAAGTACGGCATGGAGACATAATGTGAAGTAACTGGTCAAAGCGCAAAGCATCAAGGTTAACTAGTGTTTAAGAAGAGCGCTTGGGGGCCAAAGTTAATTGTGGTGACGAGCCTGTGGCGAAAATTGTCGTGGTGCAATGGACCTTGCCGCACCAACCGCACCAATATGAAGTAAGACCCGACCAGTTTATCATTTAGAACTGTAAAAGGCTTGCCAGTGTTAGATGCGTATCGTCCAATAACAATATACTTTAGCAACTTATATATGTGAAGGTGTGTAACCCTCAGTAACAACTACCTGGTAGGATCCCCTCCGTAGCCATAATGAACCGAGTGTGTCATTAATGAACTGAAAGTAAATGATAAAAAGAGTAAAGTTTATCGAATTTATTAATAGTTTAAAGAAATTAGTTGCCGGCCGGTGTGACCGAGCGGTTCTAGGCGCTTCAGGCTGGAACCGCGCTACCGCTACGGTCGCAGGTTCGAATCCTGCCTCGGGCATGGATGTGTGTGATGTCCTTAGGTTAGTTAGGTTTAAGTAGTTCAAAGTTCTAGGGGACTGATGACCTCAGATGTTAAGAGCCAACGTGCTTAGAGCCATTTGAACCATTTGAAAAGTTAGTTGTTTTTTTTTTTTTTTTTTTACTTGCCAGTTAAGTGCTGATTATTGACAAATAACTTGACGAATCAGGATATTTAACAGTACTTCATGTTCAGACAATTTTGTATGAGAAGTACTTTACGCAACAATAAGTCATAGAAGCGAAAACCGTAATCATTTTAAAAACAAGTGATTATTGTTGAACAGTCAATTTAAATACTAAAATTCTTTTCGAAAAGTTTACCTTTTGCAAAACAGTTTAATAGCAGTTGTCATCATAGTGAGAAACGCAGTTCAGTTTTTACGTAACTAGGAAAGAGCTAATCATTAATTTCATGAAGTAGTTGCAAGTTTGCTTTTGTTCATGACGAAAATTTTTGTGGGTGATCAATGTGTTTTTATAATGAGCGCGAGTCTGTGCCTTTGCGGCTGTCCGCGCCTGCCTAACATGCTACAACAGTAACGTGATTTAATGTCGAAGTCAAGAGTTTTAATTGACGTTCGTTCACGGTAATTTCCAAACAGAGTCAAATTAATTCATCATTTCAGACCGAAATTTCACTAGCTAGTTTCCGTGCTATGTTGTACATTTTTTATTCCTGCCGATCGTTATTGCGCAAAGTAAATCGTACAATAACGATCAAGTTGTGACAGCAACTGACTTCTTCCGGGTAATACTGTCACTTCGGATTCGATGCCTTGTCCCAAATTAATATCAAACAATTAGCAACAAGGCAATTCTTTCATTAGTCTACCACCCGGAGAGGAGGAGAGGGTTGTTATATTCTCAGGACTTGAGTTCATTGCTATTGGGATTAGAACATTCTTTTTAAAGCCTGAAGATATTTCGTCAGTCTGTGCTACATGTCATTTTTGTCAGTGTTGGTTCCCATAAGGACATTAATAATTCTAAGAGAATGTCGTCTGCTGCAGCTGGTTTCAACTTTTTCAGTGCTCTGTCAGTTTTTTCAAATAGTATCGCTTCCTCTAAATAGTCTTCATCAACTTCATCTTCCCTTTCCCCAATATTGTCTTAAAGTTTCTTTCCTTTACGCAGCCAGTCTACACGTACCTTCCACCTTCAGCCTTCCCTTCTTTATCTTGTACTGTTTTTCCATCTAAATTCGTTATATTCATACAGCTAATTCTCTCTCCTCTAAATGTTTCTTTAATGTTTCGATTCGCGTCATCTATCTTTCCATAGTCAAGCGGACTTTACATTTTTCGTCTAGCCGTTACATATTGAATAAAATAAAAATTCAGTTCGAGTCTCTCGTCCGTAAAACAAACCTTTGACCATTGCCACGTCTCTGCTTTTGAGACTCGATGTTCCCCGTTGGTCTGATCTGGAATGAATCCTATACGCTACTACAGTACTCCAGCATGCGCGGTAAAAATGTTTTGTAGTCAATTTCTCTGTTTATTAAAAAACATTAGATTCTAAGCGTACTGCCAATGAATCGAAACCCGTTATTAGCTTTACCTACGACTGAGACAGTGATCATTCCGTGTCACACCTTTCAATTATTTGTATGGCCAGAATGTTCCTAGTTGTGCGTCACTTAATAGTGCTGCTACATTTTTAAGATTCGTAAAGTGCTAAAGTTTATATTTATCTACAGTTTAGTTGCCAGTCTGACATTTCCACTAATATTATCCGCTTAGCCAATGTATAATGCGATTAATAATGGATCAGTCAGAGGAATATTCTTTTTAAGTACAAGTTCACTTATTTTACGTGGTAGTAGACATATAGGTCAATATACTTCTTCATATATTTCCTTTCAGTGAGTAAAATTCGACTCTTATATTCGATCTTTGGAAGTTTTTGAAATAACAATTTATTTTTGGGTTCGTTTCCTGACTGGTTTTAGTCCTTCCTGTTCTACTCCAACCTCTTCATCTTACATTAGGATTTATGAAAACCGTTCACGTTTATTTAGTAATTGTATTTCAATTTTGGTCTTTCCCTATAGCTTTTGGCCACTAAGCCTACTCCTCTAGTACTCCTTTCAGTCCGTGACGTCTTAATAGATATCATTCCAGCCCTTCTTCTAGTCAGTGGTTCAAAAATGGTTCAAATGGCTCTGAGCACTATGGGACTTAACTTCTCAGGTCATCAGTCCCCTAGAACTTAGAACTACTTAAACCTAACTAACCTAAGGACATCACACACATCTATGCCCGAGGCAGGATTCGAACCTGCGACCGTAGCGGTTGCGCGGTTCCAGACTGTAGCGCGTAGAACCGCTCGGCCACCCGGCCGGCATTTTGGTGTAAAATTGTTTATAAAATCAGTAACAAATCCTAGAAACATGATGTGGCACACAGTTCGGTAGATACCGAAGACAACTATTAAATGGCCATGTTTACAGACACAAAAAGTTATAAATAAATTACTGAGCATCTCAAAAAATAACGCCAAAACAGAGTTCTCCACAGATACACTGCAGAACAGCGTCAGCATCAGTGAGTTGTTCCATTATCCCTATTTGTTTGTGTTAATTTAATGAGAATTTAGTAAGTTAATATTTGTAAGATGAGTATTTGAGAAGTTTCGTACTGTAGTGGGAAACTCACTAAAGATATGAACTTGACTAGTTTTTGCCGTTCCATTTATGGTGTACGAAATCTAAATAAAATTCAGTCGTTCTGCGATTTTTAGCGTTTAATAACATAACAAACTGAAAATTATCTAAAAGTGTATGAGAAGCACACTGGAAATACTTAATTTAAAGAGTGTAAAATATATAACCATAACAATGGTGATCTAGTTGTAACTCGCTCACTTGACTTTGTGGTTGGTCACTTGACAGTTTTTCAGTAGGCAGAGCATGTTTCATGGTCTTTTTAATGTTCGTGTCTTAGTGGATAAGCTGGTTTGGTAAGGTTTGTGCGGCAGGTGATCTGCATGATTTTGTTAATTAAGTCATAGAATTATATCTATATTCGCCTATTCGAGACTTAGGAATATTTCTGTGTAACTATTTGGGAGTTAGAAAATACTTGAACAGAGAGTCCAAGTGTAGCTATCAGTGACTGAACTTTTGATATACAGTCTTAAATGAAATTAACGAACTCAATTTAGTTTGCGTGGTTTGTTGCATTGCCTGCGAACACTCTGCTTGCTCTGCTAAGCCAGTCATATTATTGATTTATGGTTCAAATGGCTTTGAGCACTATGGGACTCAACTGCTTAGGTCATTAGTCCCCTAGAACTTAGAACTAGTTAAACCTAACTAACCTAAGGACATCACACACATCCATGCCCGAGGCAGGATTCGAACCTGCGACCGTAGCGGTCTCGCGGTTCCGGACTGTAGCGCCCAGAACCGCACGGCCACTTCGGCCGACTATTATTGATTTACTGTGTTTAAGTATCAGCTTGTGTAAGACCACCATTCGAAGTAACTTTGTGATTGAGCTGAACAAACTGATAGTGAACTTTAATCCTGTGGTTAGGCTACATCATTATCCTGAGAAGTTTTCCCCTTAATATCTCCTTCATTGTGTTGATCCAATCGTTAATGTGACTCAGCGGATTAGTCCTATTTCCCTTTTTGGGTATTGGTGTGACCTGAGCAATTTTCCAGTGTTTAGGTACGGATCCTTCTGTGAGCGAGCCGTTGTATGTAATCGCTAAATATGGAGCTATTGTATCAGCATACTCAGAAAGGAACCTGACTGGTATATCTGCACCGGAGGCCTTGCCTTTATTAAGTGATTTAAGCTGCTTTGCTACACCGAGGATATCTACTCCTATGTTTATCATTTTGGCAGTTGTTCTTGATTGGAATTCAGGAATGTTTACTTCGTCTTCTTTGGTGAAGGAATTTCGGAAAACCGTGTTTAATAACTCTGCTTTAGTGGCACTTCCATCAGTGACTTCACCGTTGTTATAGAGCAGTGAAGGTATTGATTGTGTCTTGCCACTGGTGTGCTTTATATATAACCAGAATATCTTTGGGTTTTGTGCCAG
The DNA here is from genome assembly GCF_021461385.2 of Schistocerca piceifrons. Taxonomy (NCBI): domain Eukaryota; kingdom Metazoa; phylum Arthropoda; class Insecta; order Orthoptera; family Acrididae; genus Schistocerca; species Schistocerca piceifrons. The sequence goes on from NC_060141.1 coordinate 90,575,151, forward strand.
ATTCCGAGACAGAGTTTCGTTGTGGAAATTATTAAAAGCATCTCGCATTGAGCTAAGCGCTTTATTTCGAACTTCTGCAAAACTTTGCCAATCTTCGGGATTTTGCATTCTTTTAAATTTGGCTTGTTTTTTTTTCGTTGCTTCTGCAACTGTGTACCAAGGGGGATCAGTACCATCACTTATTAATTTATGTGGTAAATATCTCTCAACTGCCGTCGATACTACCTCTTTGAAATCATTCCACGTCTTTTCTACGCTTACGTGATCAGATCGGAAGGAGTAAAAACTGTCTCTTAAAAAGGCATTAAGAGCATTTTTATCAGCTTTGTTTAAGTAGATGTACTTTGCGTTCCTTTTTTATGGTTGTAGGTGTTACGATATTCAGCCTAGCAGCAACTGCCTTGTAGCCGCTTATCCCTGTATTCATCACGATACTCCCTATTTGTCAAAGATTATTTGTTGGTACGAGGTCAAGTATGCTTTCGCAACCATTTACGCTTCGAGTGGGCTCATGAACCAATTGTTCAAAACAATTTTCTGTGAAAGCACTCTAGCAAACTGAGCAACGCGTAATCTAATATGTTTCTGTTCAGGCTTATAAGTGACTTATTGTTTGTTTGTTGTGGTCTTCAGTCCTGAGACTGGTTTGATGTAGCTCTCCACGCTACTCTACCCTGTGCAAGCTTCTTGTACATCCTTCTGAATCTGCTTAATGTATTCGTCTCTTGGTCTCCCTCTACGATTTTTACCTTCCACGCTGCCCTCCAATGCTAAATGTGTCATCCCTTGATGCCTCAGAACATGTCCTACCAACTGGTCCCTTCTTCTTGTCAAGTTGCCCCAAAAAACTCTTCTTCTCCCCAATTCTGTTCAATACCTCCTCATTAGCTATGTGCTCTACCCATCTAATCTTCAGCATTCTTCTGTTGCACCACATTTCGAAAGCTTCTATTCTCTTCTCGTCCAAACTATTTATCGTCCATGTTTCACTTCCATACAGACTGCACTCCATACAAATACTATCAGAAACTACTCCTTGACACTTAAATCTATACTCGATGTTAACAAATTTCTCTTCTTCAGACACGCTTTCCTTGCCATTGCCAGTCTACATTTTATATCCTCTCCACTCCGAACTTCATCAGTTATTTTGCTCCCCAAATAGCAAAACTCCTTTACTACTTTAAGTGCCTCATTTCCTAATCTAATTCCGTCAGCATCACCCGACTTAATTCGACTACACTCCATTATTCTCGTTTTGCTTTTGTTGATGTTGATCTTATATCCTTCTTTCAAAATACTGTCCTTTCCGTTCAGCTGCTCTTCCCAGGTCCTTTGCTGTCTCTGACAGAATTACGTCATCGGCGAACCTCAAAGTTTTTATTTCTTCTCCATGGATTTTAATACCTACTCCGAATTTTTCTTTTGTTTCCTTTACTGCTTGCTCAATATACAGATTGAATAACGTCGGGGAGAGGCTACAATCCTGTCTCATTCCCTTCCCAACCGCTGCTTCGCTTTCATGACCCTCAGCCCTTATAACTGCCATCTGGTTTCTGTAGAAATTGTAAATAGCCTTTCGCTCCCTGTATTTTATTACCCCTGCCACCTTTAGAATTTGAAAGAGAGTATTCCAGTCAACGTTGTCAAAAGCTTTCTCTAAGTCTACAAATGCTAGAACGTAGGTTTGCCTTTCCTTAATCTATTTTCTAAGATAAGTCGTAGGGTCAGTATTGCCTCACGTGTTCCAACATTTCTACTGAATCCACACTGATCTTCCCCGAGGTTGGCTTCTACCAGTTTTTCCATTCGTCTGTAAAGAATTCAAATGGTTCAAATGGCTCTGAGCACTATGGGACTTAACTTCTGAGGTCATCAGTCCCCTAGAACTTAGAACTACTTAAACCTAACTAACCTAAGGACATCACAAACATCCATGCCCGAGGCAGGATTCGAACCTGCGACCGTAGCAGTCGTGCGGTTCCGGACTGAGCGCCTCAACCGCGAGACCACCGCGGCCGGCCTGTAAAGAATTCGTTTAGTATTTTGCAGCTGTGACTTATTAAACTGATAGTTCGGTAATTTTCACAGCTGTCAACACCTGCTTTCTTTTGGATTGGAATTATATTGCAGGGATTAGAAGTGCAGTGAAGCTTGTAGGCATATGTTAGAGAGAAGCAACGGAGCAATTCGTCACTTACCCGACGCTGGCATCCTTGGGAGGCAACTCGTCGTTCTTGATGACGATGTCGAGGGCGTAGTTGTCGATGCCCTGCACGGTGGGGTTGTTCTTGGCCACCATGCTGCGCTTCCTGCAACAGACGGAGCAGTGGGTCAGGGCCTCCAGCGTCGAGATCGCGAGTGACGGTCGCGGGGGCATTCGCATTCCGCACGCGTCCGCGCCTGGGGTGTTTGTCCAGCGGCTGCCCAAGGGCGTCTCGCCGTGTCACCGCGGCACGCCTCACAGGCCTCCCTCGGGCCTAGGCGTCGCATTTTATCAGCACAGTCCCGTAGGTAATAGTCAGTAAGTACTACGTAGTAATACTTACGTTCTGGATTAACGGGATGAATAAGAATCGTATGGTATTGTTGTCTGGAGGAATCAAGGAGGTCATGCACCGGTGTGCGGACATTTGCCACGCCGGACATTTGCCACGATTTTACCTACTCCAAAGGGTTGGGTCCCTCGTCTCCCCATCCTCCTCCTCATCACTTCACGCAGTAAAGGTACGTACTGAGTCTTTCCGCTACTTTACTTAACATAGAACCAGAATTTCTTTGGATTTTCTGCCTTATTTCTAGAGAGACCTTCGTTTTAGAAACTATTAAATGCATCTCGCATTGAAATCCGCATCGAATTTCGAGCCGCAGTAGAACTTCGCCAATCTTGAAGATTTTGCGTTCGTCTAAATTATACGTGCCTTTTTCGGTGCTCCTGCAGCAGCTTTCTGTCGTGTTTTGTGTACCATGGGGGATCAGTTCCGTCTCTTATTAATTTATTTGGTATGAATCTCTCGAGTGCTGTTGATACTATTTCTTTGAACTTAAGCCACATATGGTCTCCACTTACATAGCTTGGAAGGATTGGAGACCGTCTCTCTAGAGAGACGTCAACTAACTTTTTAGCTGCTTTTATGAATAGATATATTTCGCGTTTAGTTTTGGTGAATTTCTTTGTTACAGAATTGAGCCTCGTTACGACTGTAATCCCTGGGTCCGTCGTGATGCTCAGGATTACTTGTGGCTAAGAGGTCAAGTGTGTTTTCGTAACTATTTACAATTTGAATGGCCTCGTGAACTAACTGTTCAAAATAATTTTTAAAAAAGCATTTAGAACAATTACGGAACTTGTTTCCTATCTACAATAGGGTCTGAAAATGTATTTTTTTCAACATACGGAAGATAGATTGAAGTCACTGCCAACTATAATTGTATGAGTAGCGTACCTATTTGTGATGAGACTCAAGTTTTCTTCGAACTCATCAGCAACTGTTTCATCGGTGACCGGGAGTCGGTAAAAGGAGCCATTTATTAATTTATTCCAGTTTTCGAATATAACCTGTGCCCATACTAAGTCACAGGAACTACCTGCTTCAATGTCGCTTGTGAGCTGAAACGCACATTATATTATTTTTCCTTAAGTTGTGCTTCTTGTTTCCGTTGCAGTGAAGATAATTACAACTACGGCTTTTCCCTCCAAAACCTAGGATGCTTTCTCTGTGACCCTGTAAATACCAGAGCTAAACAATATAGAACAACAACGTACGTTACAAACATAGCGTTCTGTATTACTCAATTTCTTTATTTCTAACATTTTAAAATTGTACGTCGACTTTAGATGACATGTCAATCATAGATGTTCTTATCTCTATATAGTGAACGTATTTTCAGTCATGTTTTGAACATTGTCCCGCTACACTTTATTAACTAATGTTTCGCCGCAAGGGATATCTGATTTTACAGAGTAAATTAATATGGAGTATGTCGTTCTTCTTTTCAAACATTCACATCCCCATTTCTTCTTTCCTTATTGTCTTTTGGGCAAGCAGTTGTAGTAATTAAAGTAGGCACAAGCGCAGTGATAAAAAATAAATGATCAGCGTACATTCGCATTCTCTTATCATCGTTCCTTTCTTGTTGCTCCCATGCCGATGGACTGTTTCTATCGCAATCAGTAAGCGTGAAAGGAAGCTACGCTACAGACAGAGGAATCTATATTTATACTTGCAGAACTAATTACATACTGACATAATTGTCGATATTGCTTCCGTTTCCCAAAATTTATAAATATTTAGATTTCGCAAAAGAAGCTCTGTATTTCGCCAAGATGTCGAAGAAGAATGCCCCTTACGTACTGGTTGTATCGAGTAAGATGTGGAGACGGCGGTTTGAAAACGGACAGAAGTAGTACGAGGAAGAGCGCCTTTACCTGTGGGATCGCTACCTGGCGAAGGGGCAAGTGTGGCAAATGTCCGGCGTGGCAAATGTCCGGCATTCCATTCACCCCACTAATCGTAAACGATTTTCCTTCTTTCGAACACAATTGCCGCTTTCTACGCGGTTCATGACATTTCTGACTTAAATGTACGTTTTAAGTGTGGATGGCGATATATATATATAGGGTGGTCCATTGATAGTGACCGGGCCAAATATCTCACGAAATAAGCATCAAACGAAAACACTACAAAGAACGAGACTCGTCTAGCTTGAAGGGGGAAACCAGATGGCGCTATGGTTGGCCCGATGGATGGCGCTGCCATAGGTCAAACGGATATCAGCTGCGTTTTTTTAAAAATAGGAACCCACATTTTTTATTACATATTCGTGTAGTACGTAAAGAAATATAAATGTTTTAGTTGGACCACCTTTTTCGCTTTGTGACAGACGGTACTGTAATAGTCACAAACATACGGCTCACAATTTTAGACGAACAGTTGGAAACAGGTAGGTTTTTTAAATTGAAATACAGATAGTACGTTTATCAGCAAGTTAGGTTCCATTTTTAGTGAGTATCGCTCGTTGAGAAATGTGTTAGAATAATACCGGCTACGGCTATCGAAACGTCTGAAGACAATTTTCGGCTAGTTATCTTAAGACTTTTTCACGGCACGTTTCCAGACAACGTCCCACAACGGCATGATATTCACTATAACGTTTGATGGCATAAGAAAACAAGCAGGAAGAAAAGTTATACAGTTATAGGGTTATCTTGACAAAGGTTTCAAATACTGCGAACTGAAAGAATGGTTACTTGCTATCTGTGCATCCCAAGGGGAGTCATGATCTTTACGCAAAGCCTGAGGAAGTTTCAGGTGTGCTCTGTAGCAAGTTTGTGCAAGGCTCACGTATTGCTGGTACGACAAATATGAAAGATAAGCTCTTCACGTGAACGGTTTCTTTCGCCTAACAGGTTCCTGTAGCGAGCTGTCTCGCAACGGAGTTGCAGCCACCTGGTGCTCTTTCAATACGCTTTCCTTGTCATCCTACGACGTCCAGTAACTCAAATAACTTTTACGGTGATCCGCTCTGAAGTGCTGCAATATTCTCAGACATCTGCGATCCATCTAGAATGGTGATGACAAAATTCAAAATTCTCGGCTGTGATGCTGTAATGAACGGATGTCTCTCGAAGAGGATAATACTGCGTTACGCATTCGGGAGGACGACGGTTCAATCCCGCGTCCAGCCATCCTGATTTAGGTTTTCCGTGATTTCCCTAAATCACTCCAGGCAAATGCCGGGATGGTTCCTCTGAAAGGGCACGGCCGACTTCCTTCCCTAATCCGATGAGACCGATGACCACGCTGTCTGGTCTCCTTCCCCAAACAACCAACCAACCAATACTGCGTTATTGTACTTTAATAAGTACTAGTTTAAACTGACTTTGGCGTGCACCTTGCTGTTGAGCCAACACTGATGGTCACCAGGTAACGCATATATTACAAGGTCTCTTAACTGCCTTTCTGAGCCAAACATAGTGATTGTTGGCTACGTCACCTCTACACAACATGCACTGTAGTCTGTGAATTATATGTCCACCACCCACACCATTATGACACGATGACATGGGACAAGTCTACCATTACAAACTGTTGAGATGTAAATAAAGCTTTCACTGTCATCAAGTTTCTTATGATTTACTCTGCCCGCCAACCTCCACCAAAGAATGCCCACACCCCACAGGTAATTTCAACTTAATTTATTGAATCAACACTTACACAAATACAATACATACATATATTTTATGTATGTATGCTCCACATCTCCTCCTAAGCCCCTGTATTGATTTCAACCCTACTTTGTACTCATATTACTTACATTCTGAAAAAAAATATTGTGCCTGTAAGCACCACATTTCATTGTGGTGGAGGTGGGAGTGATAACAGGATGACATAGAAGATGGACAGAGAGAGTGTGGAAGGAGAGTGGGGAAGGAGAGTGGGGAAGGAGAGTGGGGAAGAGTAGATGTACTGATGAGATGAGATGGGGGTGAGGGTGATAACAGGATTGCATAGGAGATAGAGAGACAGAGAGACAGACAGACAGACAGCGAGACAGGGAGACAGACAGACAGAGAGACAAACAGAGAGAGAGAGAGAGAAAGAAAGAGACAGAGAGAAAGAGAGAGAGAGAGAGAGAAAGAGACAGAGAGAGAGAGAGAGAGAGAGAGTGGGAAGGAGGAGATAGGCAGAGAAGGGGGAGTAGTCTCACATACTTTCGCTACATCATTTGTGTGAAGTGTTACTATCATTCAATTTGCACGACGGTGGAAAGGTCCTCTTAAATCTTACAAGAATTTGCAACGTTTCTCTACTAATCTACAAGCTGAAAATAAGCTGAACTTTGCATGCATGTCAGAAAGAACTTTACTTCGTAATTCGGAATGGCACAGGCTCTGAAATATCGTATATATATGTCGTCACCGGGCAAAGACTTTCAAGTAAAATGTCTCCCCTGCATGTCAATATACATAACGGGTGTACGAGTACAGGATGTAGGCACATGGTTGACGACACATGGAAGTTTGGGTCCGACTGCGAGTCGTGCACGGATAGCCGAATGGAAAGGCGACCGCTCGTGATAAGCGAGAAATCCGGGGTCGAGTCCCGTTCAGGCACAAATTTTCACTGTCGTCATTCCATTGTGTAGTTCACATTCGGAAGTGCACGTATTTCATGACGGCTGTAGTCGTCGCAGTGCCTGTTCCTTCGGATATGCTTGCGTGTAGGAAGAAACTTAACACTGCAACTCGGAATAACGCAGGTACTGCAATATCGTAAATATCGTATCTTTCATCTTTATTTCCTGCCACTTTGGAAGGAGGCAAGTTTGATGATACGATTTTGCTGGATGTATTCCAATCTATGTCTTCCTCCATAATTTTTACGCTCGACAGCTCCCTCTAGTACCATGTACGAGGCGCGATTTTTTAAGTACTGTTTCGAAATTAAAAAAAGACGTGCCAAGATATCTCAATAATTTTATTTTTACATGAAAGCCTGTACCTTAATCTACGCACTGACGCCATTACAGTCTGATCCTTCCTTGTTTACGTTGTGTACTGAGTGTTTAAGATGCTTCCGATAATCGTGAGTCCCGCCGACTGTGAAGTACGGGCTGTTATAAGATTTCTTAGAGCTAAGGGCCCAAAAGCGATCGATATTCATCGCGAGATCTGTGCAGTTTACGGAGAAAACATTATGAGTGATGGTATGGTAAGAAAGTGGATAAGAGGATTTAAAGATGGCCGCACAAATGTGCATGATGAACAACGGAGTGGACGTCCTTCGGTCGTTAATGAAAGTTTGGTGCAGGAAGTGGACAATAAGATGAGAGAAAACATATGGTTTACGATTTCCTCCTTGCTAGATAACTTTCCTAATGTTTCTCGTAGTGTTTTGTATGGCATTGTGACCGAGCACTTGAATTACCGAAAATTGTGGGCATGTTGGGTACCGGAAATGTTGATGTATGTGCACAAAACCAAACGTTTAGACAGTGCATTGACTTTCCTTGAGCGGTACCACAACGACGGTGATCATTTCGTAAGCCAAATTGTTACGGGCGATGAAACATGGGTGGCCTACGTCACACCAGAACCAAGGAAACAGTCCATGGAAGTTGAGCAAGGGCATTGTTTTGCTGCAAGTCAATGCCCGTCCGCATGTGGCAAATCAGACCAAAGATCTCATCACATGTTTTCTACGGGAAACTCTACATTATCCTCCGTTCAATCCCGATCTTGCGCCCAGTGACTACCATCTGTTCCTGCACTTGAAGAAACACCTGGGCGGTCAGCTTCTTCAGGACGATGACGAAGTCAAAACAATGGTGATGCAGTGGTTAGCAAATCAAGCGGCAGACTTCGATGAGGAGGGTACTCAAAAACTGGTACAACGTTATGACAAGTGCCTCAATATTGACGGAAATTATGTAGAAAAGTAGATTAAGCTACAGGCTTTCATGTAAAAATAAAATTATTGAGATATCTTAGCACGACGTTTTTTAATTTCAAAACAGTGCTTACTTAAAAAAAAAAAAAAAAAAAAACCACGCCTCGTATGTTATTCGGTGATGTCTTAACCGATTTCCCACCAACTTGTCTCTTCTTCTTGTCAGTGCTTTCCATATATTCCTTTCCTCGCCGATTCTCCGGAGAACCTCCCCATTCCTTACCTATTCAGTCTACCTAATTTTCAACAATTCTGTAGCACCACATTTCAACGCTTCAATTCTGTTCTGTGCTGGTTTTGCCGCAGTCAGTGCTTCGCTACTACAGAACGCTGTGCTCCAAATGTATGTTTTCAGAAATTTATTTCTCAAATTAATGCCTGTGTCTGATACTAGTAGACTTCTTCTGGCCGTCCGTCACGGGTTAGTTTGCTGCCTAAGTAGCAAAATTCCTTAACTTCTACTTCATGATCGCCAATCCTGATGTTAAGTTTCTCGCTGAATAAGTGATTCGTTGGCACCTTCCCAAATGATTTTAGAAATTCTGATGGAATGTTATCTATCCCCATAGCCTTATTCGGTCTTGAGTTTTCCAAATATTTTCTAAATTCTGATTCTAATACTGGATCCCCTTACTCTTCTATATTGACTCCTATTTTTTCTTCTATTACGTCATCAGACAAGTCTTCACCCTCATAGAGGCCTTCAATATTCTTTACACCTATCCGCTCTCTCCTCTGCATTTAACAGTGGCATTTCTATTGCGCTACTGAGATCGCTAATTTAGCAGCGATGAAGAGTAAGCAGAAGTTCAAGATTCTAGACAGGAAGAAACAAGGGCAAAGAGGTGAGATACGGAAGTACTAAAGAGTGAAGAGATTCGCTTGAAGTTCTCTGATTCTGAGGATACTGCGATAAGGAAAAGCTCAGGGGGCAGTTCGACTGAAGAGGAATGGTCGTCTCTAAAAAGAGCACTCAGAGAAATGGAAAGAAAAAACTAGGCACAAAGAAGGCAACTCTGAGACCCGCCAGGGTAGCCGAGATCGCTAACGCGCTGCTTCCTGGACTCGGCTAAGCGCGCCGGCTCCGGATCGAATCCGCCCGGCGGATTAACGACGAGGGATGTGTGCCAGCCAGCTTGGATGTGGTTTTTAGGCGGTTTTCCACATCCTGCTGGGTGAATACCGGGCTGGTCCCCACGTCCCGCCTCAGTTACACGGCTCGCAGACATCTGAACATATTCGCACTATTCCATGGATTACACAAGACACAGAGAGCTGGGGTACACTAATTCCGTCCTGGGAGGAACGGGGTGGCTGCAGGAGGGGCATCCTGCCACCCCTAAAACTAACCTTGCCAAATCCGTTTTAACCGCGCCGACCCTGCGATCGCTGCGGGACTATGGCGTAAGCGAAAGAAAGAAAGAAGGCAACTGTGAATAAACCAAGGGTAACAGAAGAAATAATTTAATTGATCGACGAAAGAAGGAAGTAAAAAGATGTTCCTGGAAGTAAGGGAATACAGAAATACAATCGCTTAGGAATGAAATAAATAGGAAGAGCACGGGAGCTAAGGCAAAATAGCTGCATGGAAAATGTGAAGAAATCGAGAAAAATTATCAAACTAAAACTTGTAAACGAGTTTTCAAAAGTAAGTAACAATTTTTAAAGTGCTCGCATTAGTGTTTAGCTTTACTTTTATGTAACGCTGAAAATGTAGCTCATGTATGTGCTATAAATAATGTCGCATAGGTTTCAATAAATGAAGTACGACTGTTTGTTTATTAAGGGATTTTTTACAGTTCTTGAACAAGAAAAATAGATTTTTTAAATTTTTATTCGTACTCTGAGAGTCTGTTTGTAGGATAAATGTTTAAATCCTATTGGCAAGCCACGCGGGATTAGCCAAGGGGTCTACGGCGCTGCAGTCATGGACTGTGAGGTTGATCCCGGTGGAGTTTCGAGTCCTCCCTCGGGCATGGATGTGTGTGTGTGTTTGTCCTTAGGATAATTTAGGTTAAGTAGTGTGTAAGCTTAGGGACTGATGACCTTCGCAGTTAAGTCCCATAAGATTTCACACACATTTGAACATTTTGAACCGATTGGCAATTGTTCACAGTATTGAATAGCTTCTCAAAACTACTAACACAAGACTGTAAAGCAGATGTTCAACAATCATTAAATATCCATAATAAGATTATAGCAGTTTACTGTTGTCCAGAAAATCAATAAATCTCGTCTTGTCACGTGTATCGTTAATGTAAAGCTGGGCACTCACGGCTTAAATATTTGTAAAATTCAGTGTTAAAACAAGATGAGATAAACTGAGTTCTTATAATATCACAGAAAAGTGGAAAAGTGTGTCGGACTAGGAATTAAGTTCTCAGTCGGTCGTAGGATCACTTATCGCTTCATCCGCCTCTTGCAGTGATCTGCATATGTGAAAAATACGAAGTTTCCGGGATTCGGAGTCCACGTTAGGCTGTAGCCCCCATATAACTATGTAACTGATGTCAGAGGTAAGCTAAGGGCGTGGTGCGAAATGACGTATATATAGAAACAGATACTACCGTCAAATTCAATTTATTCTATAGTAAATTTGTGTAAGTACTTGAAAGTTACTTTCATAAAAAATTATCCAGAGGATACCCGAAGGGGAAAAAAAGTAAGCCATGGATAAGAAAGAGAATCAAAATCTTGTGTAAGAGGAAGATGGAAATTTGTGTGAAAGCCAGATTAAGTCAAGGTCCGAACATTACTTACATGCTACGAAAAATAATCTAATATTTTAAGGAAAGTCACAGGCTGACGAAAATAAATAATACAGGTAATAAAATTAAACCTATATGAGGCCTTGTCAAACGGGAGACAGGACAGCCAGTCAGTGTACAAGATGCCATAACAATTAAACTAAATGACAATGCTGTGACTGATAATTCACAATATGCAAGTACTTTTAAAAATGACCCTCTAAATGTAACAGCAAGTGCAGGATTATACGGTTCAGCTGAAGAAGCAAGAGAATATATTTAAAATATCATTTCACGGAACATTAAGCGACTAGAAGTAGCACCAACATCCTCCAGTGAAATTAATACAATACTAAAAATTCTACGAAACAAAAGTTCGTGTGGGTTGGTGGAATTTCAAACATAATACGGAAAAGTTGTTCCAACTTAGTAAGTAATGTCCTTAATGATACATGCAATGCATCAATTGCGCAGGGAATTTTTCCAGACAGGTTGAAATAAACAATTGTTAAACAACTTCGTACGAAAGGTGACAAGACGGACTTAAGCAATTAGCGTCCAGTTTCCTTACTAACAACTTTTTCCGAAATATTTGAAAATGTAATGTACCATAGAGCAGTCGCACACGTAAATGGACGCAATGTACTTAGTGTACCACGGTTTGGGTTCCGGAAGGGCTGCTCGACTGAGTGTGCTGTTTATACATTCACTCATCAAACAATATAAGCCTTAAATAGATATACACCTCCATTTGGTATTTGTTGTGATATTTTCAAGGCGTTTGACTGTGTAGATCATATTACTCTTTTAGAAAAACTCAAGTTTTATGGCACTGATGAAATTATACCCAGCTAGTCTGAGCCCTACTGAACAAACAGGATGCGTAATGTTGTGCTCAGTAATTCAGACTGTTCCGGCGTAACGTCAAGCGCTGACACGACGATCAAGGACGGTAAGGCAGAGGGGGCTGTGAGATGTCAGCCAGTAGTAGCTGGAAGACCCCTCTCTAGGACGACGCCGAGACGGGAGCGGCATCTAGGCCAAGAGAATAAAAGCGCGACTCCGCCTGGCCGCAGCCCGAGTTGAAGTCTAGGCAGTCTACGAATGCTACAGCCTTGTATTGTTTCACTTGTATTAAGAATTGTATACTGAAGAAACTTCTTATTTGTCTGTCTCCCATTGCTTGCGATACCTCGTTGTAATTTCGCAAAGTTAAGTATTTTCATTTATCTTAGTGTAATAAAAATTCAAAAATACGATTTGCTTCAATTTTTGTCTAGCGATCCGAGAAAGCATGTTTCCTAGGCACCCTACATTAGACGAATGGGCAGAACACAACACAGACAACTCCGGAAAGGCAGAAAATTTTAGTGACTGGGGAAAAATCACTAAGGGAACTTCCTGACAGATTAAAACTGTGTTCCGGACCTTTGCCTTTCGCGGGCAAGTGCTCTACCATCTGAGCTACCCAAGCACGACTCACGCCCCCTCCTCACAGCTTTACTTCTGCCAGTACCTCGTCTCCTACCTTCCAAACTTTACAGAAGCTCTCCTGCGAACCTTACAGAACTACACAGCCTAGGCTGTGGCTAAGCCATGTCTCCGCACTATCCTTTCTTTTAGGAGTGCTAGTTCTGCAAGGTTCGCAGGAGAGCTTCTGTAAAGTTTGGAAGTTTGGAGACGAGGTACTGGCAGAAGTAAAGCTGTGAGGACGGGGCGTGAGTCGTGCTTGGATAGCTCAGAGGGTAGAGCACTTGCCCGCGAAAGGCAAAGGTGCCCAGTTCGAGTCTCGGTCCGGCACACAGTTTTAACCTGCCAGGAAGTTTCATATCAGCGCACACTCCGCTGCAGAGTGAAAATCTCATTCTGGAGCACTAAGGGACTATTACAGGGCACGCTTTTCGTCCAGTCGTTTTCCTTATATATGTGAATGACCTTCCACTTAACATTATCCAACAAGCAAAATTGGTACTTTATGCAGACGATATTAGGTGTGTAATAAATCCCATTAGGGAAAAAGCTACAGTGGAGTTGGTAAATGATATTTTCCAATTAATTATCAAGCGGTTCTCTGAAATGGATTCTCCGTAAATTATGAAAAAAACACTACATTCAGTTCTGTACAACAAATAGTCGTACCAACAACTGATGTGCCGCATGAGTGGGAGTCAGTAAATTGGATAGAATGCTCCAAATTTTTGGGGGTACATACTGATGAAAACCTGAACTGGAAGAAGCATATTACTGAGCTTCTCAAACAATTAAGTTCAGCCAAAAAAAATGGCTCTGAGCACTATGGGACTTAACATCTTAGGCGATCAGTCCCCTAGAACTTACAACTACTTAAACCTAACTAACGTAAGGACATCACACACATCCATGCCCGAGGCAGGATTCGAACCTACGACCGTAGCAGTCCCGCGGTTCCGGACTGCAGCGCCTAGAACCGCACGGCCACCGCGGCCGGCAAAGTTCAGCCACTTTTGCTCTTCGTGTATTGACAATCTTGGAAACAAAAGCATCAACCTCCTGACTTATGTTGCACATTCCCACTCAATAACGTCTGACAGAATAATTTTCTGTGGTAACTCATCACTAAGAAAGAAAAAACAGTAAGAATAATATGTATTTACCCACGGACGCCGTGTAGACACCTCTTCAAGGAACTAGGCATTTTAACTGCGCTGTCACAGTACATATATCCGCCAATGAAATTCTTCATAAATAATCCATCACCGTTTGAAGAGAACGATGTCCACACATACAACACGAGAGCGAAAAATGACCTTTATTACTAACGGCTAAAGCTGTCAGTGGCTCAGAACCGAGTAAAATGTACAGCAACAAAATATTTGATCATTTGCCCTACAACAGTTTCGAAGTAACTTTTGAATCTAATTTAAAGTCGTTTGCCCTAGACAATTTCTACTCCAATGAGGAATTTCTACTTGAAAAGCAGTAACCAGTAGACAACAAAAGATCAAGTTAGGTAAATAGGACTAAAAGTAATAATTAATGTGTTCATTAATGTTAACAAAAATGGTTCAAATGGCTCTGATCACTATGGGACTCAACTGCTGAGGTCATTAGTCCCCTAATGTTAACAATAATGACTCGTTCCACATCATTTCGACAAAAGAATGGTTCAGATGAACTATGGGACATGCAACTACTAAATCTGAGAAAGACAAGAAAGAGCATACCTTCCTCGAAACATCGAATCGTAGTAAGGGACGGTAGTGTTGAAACTTTGGGTTGCAGACAGCCTTTCCTTTCTTTTATAATCTTGCTGGCACATTAAAACTGCGTGCCAGCACCCGAAATCGAGCGCGAAACCTTATCTATATCTGGCCATTCTCTTACCGGCTGATCGATCCATGAAAGATTAACAACTTTTCTTCCGCCAGGATGTCTTTCTTACACTAGTGGCCATTAAGACTGCTACACCAAGAAGAAATGCAGACGATAAACGGGTATTCATTGGATAAATATATTATACTAAAACTGACATGTCGTTACATTTTCACGCAATTTGGGTGCATAGATCCTGAGAAATCAGTACCTAGAACAACCACCTCTGGCCGTAATAACGGCCTTGATACGCCTGGGCATTGAGTCAAACAGAACTTGGATGGCGTATGCAGGTACAGCTGCCCATGCAGCCTCAACACGATACCACAGTTCATCAAGAGTAGTGACTGGTGTATTGTGACGAGCCAGTTGCTCGGCCACCATTCACCAGACGTTTTCAGTTCGTGAGGGATCTGGAGAATGTGCTGGCCAGGGCAGCAGTCGAACATTTTCTGTATCCAGAAGTCGGAAACGTGATGGTACACATTTCTCCTCCTCACACGAGGCATCACAACAACGTTTCACAATGCAACGCCGGTCAACTGCTGTTTGTGTATGAGAAATCGGTTGGAAACTTTCCTCATGTCAGCGCGTTGCAGGTGTCGCCACCGGCGCCAACTTTGTGTGAATGCTCTGAAAAGTTAATCATTTGCATATCATAGCATCTTCTTCCCATCGGTTAAATTTCGCGTTTGTAGCACGTCATCTTCGTGGTGTAGCAATTTTAATGGGCTGTAGTGTATTTCCCAGACAGCACAGTTCTCCTGCATACTTTGCAGGGCTAGCCCTCCTGGAAGAAAGGATGTATCGGACAAATGGTTTAGCGGTGTAGTAGCTGATCGTGTCCACATTTGATCTATCACTCGGCAATAGATTATGCACTGTTTTGAAACTTTCTCACACATCAAAACAGAGTGCCTGACTGGCATTCGAACCAAGAACCTCGATTTTTCCTCTTTATAACCTCTGCAGGTCTGATACCAGAAAGTATCATTTATGTTAGTGTCGTGTGTACTTTTTAGTATTACGGTCGCAAGCTGTGCTGGGTACATGGTGTAAAACTCCTCACGTGTACCAGTTATACACGGCACAAAAAATGCGCGGAATATCACATTAGTAGTGAGTCGGAGTCACTCTGAAAGCCACACTCAGAAGGACACACAATGATGACCCTCAGCGCTCTGCCAGGGAAGAACCTCTGACGTCCACGACCAGAAAGCTGTGGTTGGTTGGAGTCTGGGCACAGTGCGGAAACAAGAAGAGGAGCTCCTTATTAATAAACAAGGCAGGACCGAGCCACCGCAGGCGAGTGGAAAATCCGACCCCAGCGTTATGTCAGGTCTTCCGTGGCGGCGAGTAGAGTGTGTGCGGAATCTGGAATACGCCGGTGGCCAATCGCTTATGAGGCCAACGTGTCAGGCCGCAAGCAAGGTGTTCTGAGAACTGCTTCAGTAAAAGTCGGATTTCTTAGAATCATTTGACTTCCATATTGGTGATGGAGTTACCTTGCAGTAGGTTCGGTTACCGCATGCGCTATGCGTCGCAACGTATATCTGTAATACTAGATCAGAGTAGTGTAGATTAAATCATCTGTATCGTAAGATCTCGAATGAGGGGCAAACCTGGACCCCCTGTGATGCTGTATTCACTTGAATGAAGCGAATTTCGCCAGAAATGAGATACATTGGACTTCAGATCCAAATAGATGATAACCGAAAAGAAACCGGCGCAGTCATAACTACATCATGAAACGTATTCTGAAAATTGCAAATATGATAACACTAAAGTTATACAATTTATTGGAAACAAATGAAAATTTGTACTGGACCGGGAATCGAAGCAGGATTTTCCACTTAAAGCTAACGGTTACAGGGAGTTATTTAGTTTTTTGGTCAGGTTTCCTTGGTGTGCGTGCCTGTCTGAAGTAACACTGCAATGAACTTCACGGACTTTTTCAGATACAAAGACTGCACTATTGTATTTCATGTCAAAGGCAAGGCAACCTGACGAGAAAACTAAATCAGTCCCTCCTTTGCGGCAGTCACACAATTGGGGTTATCGAAGTTAGGATCTTTCTGTGAGGCGTGCTCGGGTAACCGCAGCTGTTAAAGCGACCACTGACAAAAGCGGAAAATCCGTGTTCGATTCCCTGCCCGGCACAAATTTTCATTTGTTTCCAGTAGACTGTAGAGCTGTGGTGGTAACGTATATGCAGATTGCAAATACATTTCGCGATTTAATACAGCTGTAAATCGGGACATTGCATCGAACTTTACAGACACGGTCAAATACAGCACTGCACTAATGTATAATCACAGCAGCTGCTATATCACTAACTTTGAAGGAATCTTATTCCCTTACACCAGTGAAAAGAAGAAAAAATACACTGCCCGATAGAAAAATTCAAGCGGCCAGAAAGGGAAGAGGAAACGAAAAGAAAATTCAGACGTTGAGAGGCTTTGTGATACACTCCTGGAAATTGAAATAAGAACACCGTGAATTCATTGTCCCAGGAAGGGGAAACTTTATTGACACATTCCTGGGGTCAGATACATCACATGGTCACACTGACAGAACCACAGGCACATAGACACAGGCAACAGAGCATGCACAATGTCGGCACTAGTACAGTGTATATCCACCTTTCGCAGCAATGCAGGCTGCTATTCTCCCATGGAGACTATCGTAGAGATGCTGGATGTAGTCCTGTGGAACGGCTTGCCATGCCATTTCCACCTGGCGCCTCAGTTGGACCAGCGTTCGTGCTGGACGTGCAGACCGCGTGAGACGACGCTTCATCCAGTCCCAAACATGCTCAATGGGGGACAGATCCGGAGATCTTGCTGGCCAGGGTAGTTGACTTACACCTTCTAGAGCACGTTGGGTGGCACGGGATACATGCGGACGTGCATTGTCCTGTTGGAACAGCAAGTTCCCTTGCCGGTCTAGGAATGGTAAAACGATGGGTTCGATGACGGTTTGGATGTACCGTGCACTATTCAGTGTCCCCTCGACGATCACCAGTGGTGTACGGCCAGTGTAGGAGATCGCTCCCCACACCATGATGCCGGGTGTTGGCCCTGTGTGCCTCGGTCGTATGCAGTCCTGATTGTGGCGCTCACCTGCACGGCGCCAAACACGCATACGACCATCATTGGCACCAAGGCAGAAGCGACTCTCATCGCTGAAGACGACACGTCTCCATTCGTCCCTCCATTCACGCCTGTCGCGACACCACTGGAGGCGGGCTGCACGATGTTGGGGCGTGAGCGGAAGACGGCCTAACGGTGTGCGGGACCCGTAGCCCAGCTTCATGGAGACGGTTGCGAATGGTCCTCGCCGATACCCCAGAGGCAACAGTGTCCCTAATTTGCTGGGAAGTGGCGGTGCGGTCCCCTACGGCACTGCGTAGGATCCTACGGTCTTGGCGTGCATCCGTGCGTCGCTGCGGTCCGGTCCCAGGTCGACGGGCACGTGCACCTTCCGCCGACCACTGGCGACAACATCGATGTACTGTGGAGACCTCACGCCCCACGTGTTGAGCAATTCGGCGGTACGTCCACCCGGCCTCCCGCATGCCCACTATACGCCCTCGCTCAAAGTCCGTCAACTGCACATACGGTTCACGTCCACGCTGTCGCGGCATGCTACCAGTGTTAAAGACTGCGATGGAGCTCCGTATGCCACGGCAAACTGGCTGACACTGACGGCGGCGGTGCACAAATGCTGCGCAGCTAGCGCCATTCGACGGCCAACACCGCGGTTCCTGGTGTGTCCGCTGTGCCGTGCGTGTGATCATTGCTTGTACAGCCCTCTCGCAGTGTCCGGAGCAAGTATGGTGGGTCTGACACACCGGTGTCAATGTGTTCTTTTTTCCATTTCCAGGAGTGTATTATTTGAATGATTACAAAATCGAGACAAATTTATAGAGAATTTGGCTGTATGAACCCATATATCAGTATGACATTACACCGCCTCTGGACTGGATGTATGCAGTGCTTCAGCTGGGATGGATATCATAAAGTCGTTGTATAGTCACCTGAGGCAAACTGGCCCCAACTGTTGTAACTGGTTCCTGATATCCTGGTTGGGACGGAGTCGAAACTCGAGATGGTTCCACATATGTTCTATCGGAGGTACACCTGTGGATCTTCCTGTCCACAGAAGTACATCAACATCACGCCGACAGCTCATAGACACACGTGCCGTTTGTGAACGAGCGTTGTCCTGTTGAAAAATGGCAACACGATACTGTCAGGTGAGAGGTAACACGTGAGAACACAGGATGTCCGTGGCGTACTGTTATGCCGTAAGAGTTCCCTCAGTCACTACCAGACATGCATATCCGATACCTCCCCACAGCCCGACACTAAGAGTAGCACCGATGAACCTTTTCCCAGTTCGTTACCATACTCGCCGACAACGGTCTTCCAGCTTGATATCCTGATCATCCAGGATAGTGTAGAATAACGATTCATCGCTGAACAGAATGCGACACCATTCTTTCCGGTCACAGGACACTTCAAACGCTGAGAGTATATTACTTGTTCTCGTACGCAGGCGCAGATCTGTAGGGGTGACGATGTGTCTGGTGCGCAAAACTGCGGTTCTCCTTTATGGTGGTCAAATGATTCAAATGACTCTGAGCACTGTGGGACTTAACATCTGAGGTCATCAGTCCCCTATAACTTAGAACTACTTGAACCTAACTGACCTAAGGACATCACACACATCCATGCCCGAGGCAGGATATGAACCTGCGACCGTAGATATCGCGCGGTTCCAGACGAAGCGCCTAGAGCCGCTCGGCCACATCGGCCGGCTTATGGTGGTCAGATATTTCCGACCGCTACTCTGACGACGAGTAAGCATGCGCTCACTTTGCCATGAAGTCCAGCATCAGACGAATGTCAGATCCGAATGCCCCACAAGCATGGATGTTGGACTATTCGACCAGTCGGCCAAATGGCTATCCACAATGAGGTCCCTTTCGAATACTCTCAGGGACTCGTAACGTTGCCTCACACGAGTACGCGGCTTCTCCGTGTTTTTCACAATGATTACTCAACATGTCCACTGTTCACGCCTCTGGTACACCCAACAGGCCTGATAACAACACTGAAAACGAACAGCACTAATGCACGCTGGTGGCTGTTCTACCAATCACGGAGAACTGCAGTTCTTACCAGTTCATTCCCGCCGATGGTGCGTACGTGTAAGAAGTTATACTGAAATCCGACCGTGTCTTCTGCGTCATTGTTTTTCGTCATGTACCGTAGGAAATTAGTATCTACTGCTGTATTTCGCAAGCTATCTTGTGCTGAGTGCCGCAAGATACGTAAAAGGTGCGAAGCAGAAACGAGTGACTAAGCCACCATATGAGGTCGGATTCCCGTGATTTTGATATGTGAAACACAATATGTTGCTACAATTTTAAGAGTAATCTTCTCCGTGATGCATAACAATTTTCTTTCAGGGTGCTTCACTAGCCGGTCCAGTTCATCCAATTTCATTGCTATGGAGCACGTCTGGGACGCGATAGAGCGAAGTGCTAGCTCCTTTGGACATAGTTGCGACCAAACTCCATGCACTGCGGATGGCAATTTGTCAGAATGTCTCCACAACGCTATCAGTTTCTCTTTGATACCACATCAATCGCATCGAACGATTGTCAGGGAAGGAGTCATGAGTTTGATCGCCGATAATTGCTTGATAAGTCGAAAATGTGCTGGATTAGGATGCAGTTTCGTATGTCTGTATTGATATACCCCGCATAATGGCTGCAATAATCAAGAGAGGCCTTTATCCATCGTAGATGTTATATGGCACTGCACTTTCTACATCGTAAGCATCGTACCGATGTCGCATTGCACTATTGGCCTCCAACATTGTTTGATTCTAGATACGAGATTTTATGTGTGAGGGTTTGTTGAAGACTCCGTTTATGTGCTTCCCCTCCCAAAAACCTCGGTTGTAGTGAGAGGCCGCATAGTAGCAGCATTGAATCCAGGAGCTCGTAAAAGTGTGGGATTACTTGATTATGGTGTGCTTGTTTGTCGTGTGTTCGTTGGAGAGCACATTACACATTTGTGAAAGGTAAATTAAAACTTCGATCCGAAACATAATTACGAAAAGTACGCCATGGTTGTGTGTGCAAGTATGTAAGAGTTATATCCTTGTAAAATCGGCAAGTTTTTCGAAAAAAAATGAAAAACTGTAGACCTATGCGTAAGTCATAATTTACACCAAGTTTCTACCTTCATTTATGTAGAAGTTATAATCTTGTGAAATGTATAGTCAAGTGAATCTTTTTGAAATACCCTGCACCTTTTTGTTTCATAACATGCGTATATTCAAGGGATCGACTGCGCCTAAGCCATACTCAAGTTTTCAGTCAGAACAACTTTGTGTGTGTCAGAGTATTCAGGTGCAATATGGTTCTTGTTCTGATGGAATACCTGATAATGACTTAGTGGTCGAAATTACTATACGAATATATGTGGCAGAAACTTCCATTCAGTAAAATCTGTGAAGATGATTGCGTATGCCCAGTGGGAGAGAGGGATGTTCGACAAAATAATGCGTGTAGTACCTTCCGCTCTCAACGTACGTCACACACCCTGTGAAGTCAAAGGTTACAAATAGTATATGGCATCTCTTCGACGGCTATATTGTCTCTTGCAGGATGCACTAAAAGATCAAGACAACATTTGTAATAGTGGCTGGCCTTTTAGTTACTGGAAATGTTATTTTAATATTATGAAAAAATAGAAACACCTTTGTGACTCCTAATCCTGGACAACACCACTGTGTAGCTATCAGTAAATATATGCTGCGGTTACTTCGTGACCATTTGAGCACATAATTAGTGCCTTCCTTCCGATAGCCTTGAACCTCGAGGCCTCTAACGCATTCTCCTCGCTCCTTTCGCAATGAATGAACTAGTCGATAATGGAGGTAGGCCATTTTCATCAGTCTCCGTGGTTTACATATACAGAGAAATGGGATACCTGACGTACTGAGCAGCGATGAGATGCGTTTGAAGTTCTCTGAGGCTATAGATACTGCGATAATGAATACCACATTAATCAGTTCAGTTGAAGGCGAATGGACGTATCTAAAGGGCAATCACAGAAGGTGGACAGGCTAACAGAGGTACAAAGAAGATAACTGCGAAGAAATCTCGAGTAAAAGAAGAAATACTTAAACTGATCAGTGAAAGAAGAAAGTACAAAAGTGTTCAGAGAAATTCAGGAATACAGAAATATGTTATTAAGAAAGGAAATAAACAGGAAGTGCAGGAAAACCAAGACAAAAAGGCAGGAAGAAAAATGTGACGAAATCGAAATAGAAACTGATAACAGAAGGACTAGTTTAGCATATAGATCAGTCAAAACAACATTCGGTGAAACTAAAAGCAATGGCGATAACATTAAGGAGTTCCACTGTTAAGCTCAGCGAAGGGAGAGCATAGATGCAAAGAGTACACTGAAGTACTCTGCGAGCGGCTGGCCCCAGCGGAGGTTCGAGTCCTCCCTGAGGCATGGGTGTGTGTGTGTTTGTCGTTACGATAATTTAGGTTAAGTAGTGTGTAAGCTTAGGGACTGATGACCTTATCAGTTAAGTCCTATAAGATTTCACACACATTTGAACATTTTGCTCTGCGTGGGGGAAATTGGAAAGATCTTATTGGACCGAACTGCTGAGGTCATCGGTCCCCAAGCTTACACATTACTTAATCTGACTCAGACTAACTTACGCTAATGACAACACACACACCACACACACACACACACACACACACACACACACACACACACACACACACATGCCCGAGGGAAGACTCGAACCTCCGACGGGGGGAGCCGCGCGAACCGCGACAGGACGCCCAAGACCGCGCGGCTATCCCGCGTCTGCGAGCGGGAAGATTTATCTGTCGATATGATTGAGGAAGAAATCACAACCAATGTGGAAAACATATGGAATCCAGTATTACAGTCAGAGTTTAAGAACGCTTTGGACCATTTGCGAACAAATAAGGCAGAAAGGATATATAACATTGAACAGCAATTGCTGAAATCGAGGGAAGTGGCAATCAAGTGACTATTCAGGTTAGTGTGTAGAATGTATAAGTCTGGAGATATACTATTAGACTTGCAAAAAAATATAATTCACGCGACACCAAAGGGCTAACAAGGGCAGATACGTGCGAGAACGATGGCACAATCAGCTTAACAGGTTATGCATCCAAGTTGCTAACAAGAATAATTTACCGGTGAATGAAAAAGAAAAGTGACCATGTGTTAGACGACGATCAGTTTGACTTTAGGAAAGGTAAAGTTATAAGAGTGACAATTCTGATGTTGCGGTAGTTAATGGAGACAAGACTGAACAAAAACGTTAGAGAATGTAATACGGTGTAAGATGTTCGGAATTCTGAGAAAAATGGGAGTAAACTATAGGGAAAGACGGGTAGTATACAGTATGTACAAGAAACAAGAGGGAACAATAAGACTGGAAGATCAAGAACGAAGTTCTCGCACTATAAAGGGTGTAAGGCAGGGATGTAATCACTCCCCCGTACTGTTCAATTTACACGTCGAAGAACATATGACGGAAATACAAGAAAGGTTCTAGAGTAGGACTAAAATTCAGAATGAAAGGATATCAATGACTAGATTCGCCGAGAGCATTGTTGTCCCCAAAGAAACTGGAAGAATAATTACAAAACGTGTTGAATGGACTGAACAGTCTAACGCATACAGAATATGAATTGGGAGTAGACCGAAGAAAGACGAAAGTAATGAGGATAACTGACATGAGGTTAGCGAAGTAGAAGAAGTTAAGGAATTCTGCTATGTTGGAAGCAAAAGCACGTAAGAATGACGGAGCAAGAAGGACATAAAAATCACATCAGCACTGGCGAAAAGGGCATTCTTGGTCAAGAGAAGTCTACTAGTATCAGACATAGATCTTAATTTGGGAAAGAAATTTCTGAGAAAGTACGTTTGGAGCACAACATTGTATGGTAGTGAGACGTGGTCTGTGGGAAAACCGGAAAAGAAGAGAATCGAAACGTTAGAGATGTGGTGCTATAGAAGGATGTCGAAAATTAAGTTGACTGACGAGACAAGGTATGAAGAGATTCTCCGCGAAATCGGCTGAGAAAGGAACATGTGGAAAATAGTAAAAAGGGACAGGATGACAGGATATGGTTTAAGACGTCAGGGAATGACTAACAAAGGGCTATAGAGACCATTAGAGGGTAAAATCCGTAGTGAAAGAGAGAAATTGGAGCATTTTTAAAAACAGTTTGGGACGTAAGGTGCAAATGCTAGTCTGAGATGAAGTGGTTTGGCACAGGAGAGGAATTCGTGGCATGATACACCGAACAAATGAGAAGACTGATGGATAAAAAAGAAAAAATCCTGTTTATTTCGCTCACCTGTGACTGTTATTCTCATTTTGGGAAATGGGGATGGACAATTAGAGACTAATTCGTACAACCTATTATAATGCTTGTGCCTCGATCTCTGCTAGCTATATCCTTCAATTGTTACCCATTTCCGTATTGAGAAATTGACATCGAGCGGTAAACATAACGGTAACTACTACATTTTGTACAATGCACCACGGATGTTCTTCCTCTGCTTCGTTCTGGCTTTCGTCGTGGTATTCTTGTTTCATGATGTCTGCTCATGTCCTATGAATTGCTGAATGAAAAGTGTAAGATTTTGGAAAAGTCTGATAGTCCTCCTTGTTGAATGTTGATACGATTTCAAAATACAGCAGTTACATTGCCGACATTTTTGTTTGAATGATCTTTAACTAGCTTCTCTGATAGGCCCCAGTCTCTGTATTTCTGGTTGACCATTTTAAATAACCTTTCCGTCGTTTCATTCCAAGTTGGGTGGGTTCGATCGCTGTTGCTGGCCACAGTGGCTTTGTCTAACGAAGCAGGAAGTCGGTTACAGTCTGTGTGAGCCCGCCCTTTTGCGTCAGGCGTTCGCTCACCGTCGAGGACAGCAAGCGCAGAACCGGACCAGAACTATGTTTAACTTTATTAACTGTTCGGTTTAACATAGCTCCTAAACCCATTTTTTTCTTTCTAGAAGGTGTTTAGAGGGGAGAAATTACTGGAACGGGCAACTGGAAAATTATTATTATTATTACTATTATTATTGTTATTATTATTATTATTATTTTGTGGATGTATCAGCTACATAGTGATGAAAACATTACAAAGAACAGGGAATAAGATTACATGAAACTCGTCGAATTACTGTATTTCCAAGCATCCATCCAGTCGTTTGAGTTCCGCTGTTTTCATAAGATGGCGAATTTATTTTTTTCACTTTTGTAGCCATGTCTCCTTCCTGTCGCCAGTCATTTAACCTACATTTACTACCGACTGATGGTTTGTGGGTGTGGAGCTGACTATCGATGACGTACCAAATGTGTTCCATCGGGTTCACTTCAGGCGAATTTAGTAGTCAAGAAATGTTTTCTAAAAATATAGAATATGACTTCGACGGCCTGCAGAAATAAATCTGGAGAATGGTACGACAGCGGAGGAAAGAGTTAAATGAAATTTTGGAAGTGAACGACGCAAATGGCAAGTCATGGACTGGTTAATTAACGGAGTTCTATAATAGTAGAAACTTATCAGAAAACGGAAAGAAATCCGAGATCGCCATACAGATAAATGTGAATGTAACTGTTTCACATGCAGAGGTAAAAGAAGCTCTAAGTCTGCAAAAAAGTACCAAGTTTTCAGAGAAAGATAGGATTCCCAATGAATTACTGAAATACGGAGGAAATCCGCTAACTGATAATTAACCAACTTAGTTAAAAATGTGATAACTTCCAATTAAATTCCAAATGAATTGAGAGCTAGTGTTACTACTCTCATTTACGAAAATGGAGGCAAGAAGGACCAAACTCATAACAAAAGTAATATGAAATAATATAAAAACAATCACAACCCGTGCAGAGGAGTAGTTCGGTTACAGTTTTGGTAGGTTGTGCACAGATGTAGTATTCATTCTTAGACAGATTGTAGAGAAGTCCGTTGAATACAACATACTAGCTTATCATTGTTCCATTAAATTACAGAACGCTTTCGATAGGATTCAGTGAACAGATGTGGTAAAAATTCTCTACGATCGAGGCATTTCTTCCAGCTTAATAAAAGCAATTGCAGACATTTATTTCAACAACTACATTTTGGAGAAAATTGGTTCTAGGTTAACCAGCTGTATACTAGTTAATAGTGATACTAGACAGGGTGACTATTGGAGCTTAGTAATTTTTAACGTAGTTATGGACGAGGTGATAAAGAACTGGTTATGGAATGGGGG
This sequence comes from Schistocerca piceifrons, assembly GCF_021461385.2. Classification (NCBI taxonomy): domain Eukaryota; kingdom Metazoa; phylum Arthropoda; class Insecta; order Orthoptera; family Acrididae; genus Schistocerca; species Schistocerca piceifrons. The sequence continues at coordinate 90,601,062 of NC_060141.1, forward strand.
ACGAGGAAATAAAAATCATTTGTTATGCTGGGGGTGCAGTTCTGCTAGAAAACATTGAAGACAATCTGCATAACCTTTTACATATATTTAATGTCACAGCCATAAACCTAAATACAGTATTATCCACTCAAAAAATCAAATAAAGACCATATCTGTGGAACCAGTTGCAGACTGGAAGTAGAGAGAAGAATTGCTTAACGGGTAACGACATTTAAATACCTCGGTATTGAATTGACCCTACGTGGAAATGCCGAAAAGGAGGAAAAGATGCAAAGGCGAGATTATATAAAACGATAGTGACGTTAATTGCGACATACAGAGGTTGAGACAAGTCCTGAAGCATCAAAAACCAGAAGACTTTTGGAAATCGCGGAAATGAAAATTGTGTGGAGAGTTGCAGGGAAGACATTGAGAGATAGGGAAGTGAAAGCTTTAGGGAAAAAAATGTAAAGTGAACGCCGTTAATGAGAGGGCACATAAGAGGAAGGACGAATAGAACGAGTACATAGACAGGATGCGAGGTAGTGAAAATCGTAAGAAATAAATCACCAGCTGGTGAAAGAATTATAGCCCTTCCAAGGAATAGATGGAGTGACAACTCTCAGGGTAGACTGAGGAGTACTGTAGGGCACAGGCTTTAACCTATGAAGAAAGGAAGAAGAAGAAACCCAAATTACTTAACTGTCATGCTCCTGAAACCACTGCAAGATTCTGGCCTTGCGTCACGTACAGTTATCCCACTGCAACGTGACGTCGCCGGCGGGGAAGACCTCAAGCATGATGAAATGTAGCTGGTCTGCAATGACGTTCACCTAGTTAACAGCTGTCACGTTGCCTTTTATGACTACCTCATGTGCCATAGATGCCGAAATGAATGTCACTCATGACGTAACACTGCCTCCACAGGCTTGCGTTCTTGGTGCGGCGCACGACTGGAGCAGACATCCGTCTGGAATAGGACAAGTGAGACAAGATCTAAAAAATCAAGAACTGGAAGACTTTTGGAAACCACGGACACGACCAGGGGACTGGTATAACAAGAAACCTGATTCATTGACCCAGGCGATACTTTTCCATTTTTCCACGATCCATTCTCGATGATTCTGTGCCCACTGAAGCCGCGGTTGACGATGTCGTTGTGTCAACATGAGAACATGTGGGAGTCGCCTGCTGTGGGGCCCTACGTTCAACAATGTGGACTGGACGGTGAGCTCCGAAAAACTCGCGCCTGCACCAGCGCTACACTCTGCCGTCAGATCTCCAAACGGGCGCCATCCAACCTGCTTTTCGGAGGACGCCACGTTCTGGGCGTCGAACGCCTTGTGTCCTACTCGTGGTTTCACTGTCCTTGAACCACTTTCCATGGTGCTCGACAGCAGCACGCGAACAGCCGACCAGCTTCGCCGTTCTCGAGACGCTCCCACTAAGGCACCGATCCGTAACAATTTCCCCTGTGTCTACGCCGCTGACATCAGTGAAGCTCCCCAGCTGCGGTCCGTACCGCGATATTCGCCAGTGCTACGATTATATACATTCCTGACCGCGCCACTTGCTCGCAGCGCCCCTAGGCGTTATTCAGCCTCGTGGTGGGTAGTTCCCATCGTGTTTCGGCTCATGAGTGTCTGTGTTTGGCGAACTAACTCGCTACATGTTAAGCATGTCAAAGAAATATTCGAAAAACTTGTGTCTGAAGGAACATAATCACGGTTCTGCTTAATTTTTTAACGTTTACATGAGAAATTTTGATTATTTCATTAATATAATTTTTTATTGGTGATTGGCTTTTATGAATCCCACAGAAATTAACATAGACACGCTTAAGCGTACGTGCACGAACGCGACACGCACAATGAAATGGTAAAATACGGTTATGCACGACAGTGCGGCGACAACACATTGGAAGAAACCGCTGTTAGAGATTCTTCGACACACAAGCTGCACTACTGGCAATTAATATTGCTACACCAAGAAGAAATGCAGTTGATACACGGGTATTCATTGGACAAATATATTATACTAGAACTGACATGTGATTACATTTTCACGTAATTTGGGTGCATAGATCCTGAGAAATTAGTACCCAGAAAAACCACCTCTGGCCGTAATAATGGCCTTGATACGCCTGGGCATTGAGTCAAACAGAGCTTGGGTGGCGTGTACAGGTACAGCTGCCCATGCAGCTTCAACACGATACCACAGTTCATCAAGAGTAGCGAGTAGCGTATTGTGACGAGCCAGTTGCTCGACCACTATTGACCAGGCGTTTTCAGTTGGGGAGAGATCTGGAGAATGTACTGGCCAGGGCAGCAGTCGAACATTTTCTGTATCCAGAAAGGCCCGTACAGGACCTGCAACATGCCGTCGTGCATTATCCTGCTGAAATGTAGGGTTTCGCAGGGATCGATGAAGGGTAGAGCCACGGGTCGTAACACATCTGAAATGTAACGTCCACTGTTCAAAGTGCCGTCAATGCGAACAAGAGGTGACCGAGACGTGTAACCCAATGGCACCCCATACCATCACGCCGGGTGATACGGCAGTATGACGATGACGAATACACGCTTCCCATGTGCGTTCACCACGATGTCGCCAAACACAGATGCGACCATCATGATGCTGTAAACAGAACCTAGATTCATCCGAAAAAATGACGTTTTGCCATTCGTGCACCCAGGTTCGTCGTTGAGAACACCATCGCAGGCGCTCCTGTCTGTGATGCAGCGTCAAGGATAACCACAGCCATGGTCTCCGAGCTGATAGTCCATGCTGCTGCAAACGTCATCGAACTGTTCGTGAAAATGGTTGTTGTCTTGCAAACGTTCCCATCTGTTGACTCAGAGATCGAGACGTGGCTCCACGATCCGTTACGGCAATACGGATAAGATGTGTGCCATCTCGACTGCTAGTGATACGAGGCCCTTGGGATCCAGCACGGCGTTCCGTATTACCGTCCTGAACCCACCGATTCCATATTCTGCTTTGAGTCATTGGATCTCGACCAACGCGAGCAGCAATGTCGCGATACGATAAACCGTAATCGCGATAGGCTATAATCCGACCTTTATCAAACTCAGAAACGTGATGGTACGCATTTCTCCTCCTTACACGAGGCATCACAACGACGTTTCACCAGGCAACGCCGGTCAACTGCTGTTTGTGTATGGGAATTCGGTTGGAAACTTTCCTCAGTCAGCACGTTGTAGGTGTCGCTACCGGCGCCAACCTTATGTGAATGCTCTGAAAAGCTAATCATTTGCATATCACAGCATCTTCTTCCCGTCGGTTAAATTTCGCGTCTGTAGCAAGTCATCTTCGTGGTGTAGCAATTTTAATGGCCAGTAGTGTATAATTTTTTTATTGGTGATTGATTTTGCCGAATCCCACAGAAGTTAACATAGACACACTTAACCGTACGTCCACGAACGCGACACGCACAATGAAATGGTAAAAAACGGTTATATACGACAGTGCGGTGAGAACACATTGCCGGCCGGTGTGGCCGTGCGGTTCTAAGCGCGTCAGTTTGGAACCGCGTGACCGCTGCGGTCGCAGGTTCAATCCTGCCTCGGGCATGTATGTGTGTGATGTCCTTAGGTTAGTTAGGTTTAAGTAGTTCTAAGTTCTAGGGGACTGATGACCTCAGTAGTTAAGTCCCATAGTGCTCAGAGTCATTTGAACCATTTGAGAACACATGGCAAGAAACCGCTGTTAGAGATTCTTCGACACACAAGCTATATGAGCAATAATTTGGCGCGTTAAAAATTACCAAACGATGTCCAAATGTGGGTATTCCATTACGCTGCATACATTTGGAAGTGAGACATAATAATTACAAACTTTTAATTTTGCTGACTGGTCGATTTCACCTTATGAACGTGGTAGTGGCACATGCGACGGAAGTTGTGAAATGGTTGAAAGGGTCTGAGCACTATAGGACTTGACTTCTGAGGTCATCAGTCCCCTAGAAATTAGAACTACTTAAACCTAACCAACCTAACCACATCAATGTCCGAGACAGGATTCGAACCTGCGACCGCAGCGGTCGCGCGGTTCCAGACTGTAGCGCCTAGAACCGCCCGTCACTCCGGCCGGCGGAAGTTGTGAAACGACCAAAACTGCACGCAGAAGTGCCATTGTTTAAGAGTCCACAAGTGGTGTGAAAACAACCACTCAACATTAACTTATTCAACTGGAAATATCTAAGGTCAGGGACTGTCTTAAGAGATTTACAAAACCACACACATGCCTTCTTTTAAGTCACTGCTTGTTTATCACAAACATCGACTCCGTACACTCCGGGAAGCTACGGCGCTCCGTAAAACAGAGCTGACTGCTTCAACTCCCATGAATGATTTTATATATTATTCGAATATTTTTTAAATGTGAATTTCCTTTGTCATTGTGTACATACCAGGACTGTGTGTGTGTCTGATTCCAGATGTGATTTATACTCGTACATTGAAAACATCTGAGACTACTGAGCCGTGCGCGGATCGCGTTCTTGCCGTTTATTGCTTGACAGCTTGTCTTTGCTGTGCCGCCTTCTCGTTTCTTATTCGATTTACTGGCGTCAGAGTGGCAGCAGCAGCGCGTGTCGATTAGTGCACTGTCGTACTATCTCTGGAGCGACCGCTCGTATTTTCCGGGTCGTCGTCTAGGAGTTCAGTTGCGTTGGAGCGCCAGGGAAGTCCGGACTGCCAATACTCGCCGACCGCTTGCGACACACATGCACTGTCCGACGGAAGGAGACCAGAGCGGGAACGAGCGTTGGTTGGTCGTTCGGTCGGTCGTCTCATCGGACGACGTATATTTGGTCGCCGACCACTTCGGGTTCTCTGTGTGTGTCGACTTGTCATTCGTCCTGGTTGTTCCACAGTGATGGCTTTTGCGATTGTTCGAGTTCTTGTGGAAGCGTTTTCGTGGAACTGTGTCTAGCTTGAGCAATTTCGACTGAGTGCGTACTGGAGTAGGCAGTCGGTCGGTTGGGACAGTGCAGCGATGACGTCTCCGCGGTGAGGGTATTAGCGTAGTGTTCCGCAGTGTGTTTTTCCTCGCCGTGGTGATGCTGTCCGTACCGCGTGTAGTTTGACAGCCTTTGGTGTTGCTCATATTGTTGAAGGGGTAATATTGTCGTGGCTGTTCTTAGACGCCAATTTTGAAGACGGAGTGCTGCTGGTATCTTTGTCATCGGTTGATATTTTCCGTTGTCGTGCCGTTGGTCGCGCAGAAGGAAATTGATTAGGTTGTTGGTCGGTCCTTCAGCCGTCCCTGCGTCGGGTTGCCATCTGATTACTTATTCTTATTCTTGGATGCCCATCTCACCTAACCTTACGTTAGAGTTGCTTCCTCAGGCCGACCCTTGGAACACTTCTGAGCACCAGTGTTCTGTTGTTTTTAGGTTGTGATTTTGTCTCAAGTACTGTGCCAGGACTTCAGCCGCGATTTTTTTTACAATCGTATTGACCAACTAGGATCATGTTAACAACTTCAGTTCCTCTTCTTCCTTTGTTGTTGTTCCCTATTTTTTCCAGTATTCCCTCATTTTCTCCCCATGAAGTCTCTTCCTTTCTTCTGTCCATGTTGTTCCCGATTTTTTATTTCTTCTGCTTTGAAAGCCTTCCAAATTTAGTATTTGGTTTTTAAAGCGGTTTCTTTCTGCTATTTCTGATTCCTTGATGTTGTTTCTTTCAAGATCTTATCTTACTTCTGTAATCCATGCTATTGTCGATTTATTCTTCCAGAAATATAGAGTATTTGTTTTGTTTGTTTCCATCCATTCGGTAGAGATGTCCAAAAAAGGTTAATCTTCGTTTGGCTATTACTTCAGATATTTTCTCTATATTTTTGTAGATCTCCTCATTACTTCTTATTTTCCAACCATCTGCAGTTTTCATTGCACCCATTATTTTTCTAATAATCCTTCTTTCCAGTACCTCTAGTTTGTCAATCTTATAGTTCATCGCTAGGCATTCAGATCCATATAAACATTCTGGTCGTCAGCCGCTTATTAAATTAGTTTGCTTTAATTTTAAGACAAGGCCTTCAGACGTCTCAAGTTAAAACTTTGAAGATTCTTGTTTCAACTAATTTTTGATTACAAAGAAAAGAAGGGGAATTTTGCTCTATTGCAAATCATTTTTATTCAGGCCTTAATCCCTCAGTTCTTCTATGTCCAGTGTGTGGCCTTCAGTCGAGTTATTATGTAAAATTTTTTGTAACTAAGGCCTTCAGCCGTGTGTATTCCTTAAAGCAATTTTAATAATTTGGATTCGGGCCTTCAGCCGTTTTGTTTTTGAATCCTTTTAATGGCATGTATGATTAAGTGTTTTTAGGAAAATAAAGTTTGTGTGTTTTGTGCAACTGACAGTAACTGGTTTTGGCCCCTTTTCACAACCATAACCTGATCCACTCTGTCCTGCGAAACCAAATTTCAACTACTACTAAGCTGTCTGTATCCCTACGTCGTCACAACTGCTCTTTAGAAGGAAAATATAGTCAGTACTGTACGCTGACAAGATTTCTTTCCTGAAAATGTTTGTTGCTTGTAGGAGACTAAATTCAGATGAAATATAAAAGCTTAAGAGTTGTAGGCCCCGGTAAAAGTAATGGTAGGTGGGCCAACACCATACTGTGGAATGGCCCCATAGTCCGAGACGCTTGTGTGCGCAAATCACGGTACGTTGCAAATTAATTGTGTTTTGTATTTGCACGGTAGAACAGAATAAAATCTTCAAGTGTTGACTGCCCCTGTATTTTTATTGATGATGAGATGGTTGACAGCAAAACATTTAATATTCTGCGTAGTTTTTGGACACTTTTGTACTGTTTCCGAACTGTTCATTCAGTCTGACAAAAAGAATCACGTTTTTTAATTTTTTTTACCGTTTTAGACATCTCCATTTTATAAGAGATACTTGGGCGCTAAAGATGTGGCGGTCGTGGGCCAAAACCAGCATTTTATCATCATCCCCTTGAAAACGAGACTAAGATGACAGAGTTTAGTTCGTCACCTTCATATTTTCTGCTTTATTCAGTGGCTCACAGTATACATCAAATTCGTAGCCGACGTCGTGGCATCTGGGAGGTTCTTCAGATATAGACACCAGTGCTAGGCCTGTAGTAGACATTCGCAACCACGAGGACGCCAAAAAAGATAAATAGAAAACAGAAAGATATGCGGGCTTAGTGAAGTATGCGGAAAGGACGTGGGCGTTTCGCACGCTCGGGGCTTCTTCAGGCTGGCATACCGGCGCCAACACGCGGCGACCGCGTGCTCGACCTCCATCTCGGCGAACGGCTACTTCTCCGGCTCCAGCATCTGGTACTAACCGGTTGCGTGACTGGAGGCACGCCCAGTGCCTTCAAACTTGAGTCTCTCCGTCTGGAGGTGGTCAGCGCACTGACTGCGGATCGTACTGCCAGGGGAAGGCAGGGAACAAGGTAGATACCGAGGGAGGATTCGCCCGTATCGTAGCGTTAATAGTACACCTGCTTCGAGGTGATACAGATGCAGTGAAAATATCTTCTCAAACAGCTAAATTCTTAATTTTAGCTATTCGCATAATTACTTGCTTCGCGAACGAATTAAATCAACGTCTTACTCATTAATGTCATACAACGAAATTTTCTTATTTGGTTTTTATCAACAAAACTCTGCCGCTCACTGTAACAGTTTGTTTCTGTTGTTGTGATGCTGCTGAAGGAAGGGAGGATGATTAGTTTGACGTCCCGTCGACAGCGTGGTCGTTAGAGATCGAGCAAGTTCGGGTTAAGGAAGGATGGGGAAGTAAATCGATCTTGGGCTTTCAAAGGAATGATCCTGGTATTTGCCTTAAGCGATTTAGGGAAGTCACGGAAGATCTAAATCAGGAGACCGGACGCGGATTTGAACCGTCAAAGTCTTCAGAAATGTGTGCGAATTTGTAAGGGACCAAACTGCTGAGGTCATCGGCCCTAGACTTACACACTACTTAAACTTAAGAATAACACACACACACACACACACACACACACACACACACTCATGCCTAAGGGAGGACTCGAACCTACGGCGGGAGGGGCCGCGCAATCCGTGACATGGTGCCCTAGACCATGCGACTACGCGACCACTCCGTGCGTCGATTTGAACCGTCTTCCCAGGGAATATGAGTCTATGCTAATCACTGCACAGTCTCGTTCCGTTGTTGTTGTGGTTTTTGTTAACATTCGTTGTTGTCATTATGGCCTTTAGTCCGACTGGTTTGATGCACCTTCCCACGCTATTCTATTTTGTGCAAGCCCCGTCATCTCTGCATGACGATCGCAACCTAAATCTACTTGATATCACATGCGGCAGTGACCCCTCGGTGTGGCTCTACAATTGTTACCCCAAAACTCTTCCCTCCGTTACTAAACTAAGTGATCCTTTTTGGTCATGGACTGTGCGGCTGGTCCCGGCGGAGGTTCGAGTCCTCCCTCGGGCATGGGTGTGTGTGTTTGTCCTTTAGATTAAGTAGTGTGTAAGCTTAGGGACTGCTGACCTTAGCAGTTAAGTCTCATAATATTTCACACACATTTGAACATTTTTGATCCTTCTTGCCTCAGGATGTGACCTATCAACCGCTTCTTTCTTTTATTCAAATTGTGCCAGACAGTTTGGGCAGTTATCCGGTCTACCACCCAAATCTTCAGCAATGTTGTGTATTACCACGTTCTAGAAACTCCTGTTCTGTTCTTGTATGAACCTTTATTGTCCATGTTTCAATTCTCTACAAGGCTACACTACAGAAAAATACCTAATGATAAGACTACCTAACATTTAAATTCATATTCGAAGTGAACAAATTTCTCGTTTTACTGAAACACACCTTCCTTGCTTTTCCTTAATTTACATAGACTTAAGGGGCGAGCGAAAATTTGTACAACGTTCGGGAATCAAACCCAGGCCTCCTGCTTACCAGGCAGGTGCGTTAGACTCTGAGCCACCTTGGCACAGCAGTTCAGAAAAACACAGGGATTACCCTAGCACGCCCCCTCCTCGTTTCAAATCCTCACTGCCGCCACAGTACACTGTAAATGCCAAGGTGGCTTAGTGGCTAACACACCTGCCTAATAAGGAGGAGATCAGGGTTCGATTTGTGGCCTTGGTAGAAATTTTCACTCGGCGCTTCAGTTTATATACACAAAATCATATCTGTATGAGACAAGTAAAGTCTCTGAAGTTGTGTCATTTCATTAGCTAAGTACCTGCACCTGTGTTTCAGGCAATATCCCCCATTTACGTTCGATGCCGAGGTGCTATTCCAGAACATGGAGAGCCTCAGCAATTCCGTTCGTGTGTAAGGGGCAATTTACAGTAGACTGGGGTGGCAGTGGAAATTTGGATCGAGGATGGAGACGTGCCAGTGTAGTCCGTGAGGTTGTGTGAACCTCTGTCCCAAGACAGCTTAGTCGCTAACGCACCTGCCTAGTAAGCACGAGACCCGGGTTTGATTCCCGGCTTTGGTACGAATTTTCACTCGCCAGTTCAGTCTTATACAAATAATTATATCTCTTTGAGACCGGTAAAGTCTCTGAAGTTGTCATTTCACTTGTACCTGTCTCGCTGTTGCCAGTCTAGATTTTTTTGTCCTCTCTACTTCGGCCGTCATCAGTTTTTTACTGGCGTAATAGTAAAACTCATATACTATTTTTAGTTTCTCATTTCCTAATCTAATTTCCTCAGTATCACATTAACTACGTTATAGTCCAATACCCTTGTCTTTCTTTTGTTGATATTCACCTTAAAACATAAAGATACTATCTGATCCCTTCAACTGATCTTGCCGGCCGGGGTGGCCGAGCGGTTCTAGGCGCTACAGTCTGAAACCGCGTTACCGCTACGGTCGCAGGTTCGAATCCTGCCTCAGGCATGGATGTGTGTGATGTCCTTAGGTTAGTTAGGTTTAAGAAGTTCTAAGTTCTAGGGCCCTGATGACCTCAGCAGTCAAGTCCCTTAGTGCTCAGAGCCATTTTTTTTCAACTGATCTTGCACGTCCTTTGCTGTCTTTGATAGAATTACAGTGCCATCGTCAAACCTCAAGGCTTGTACTGTGTAAGGTCACCTATTGCAATTTGTTTAAGGTTTATGTTGCGCTCCCACGCTGACTTTCAGATCAGTCCATTTTCAGTATTTTCTGTCTGTTCTGTTTATCCAACTTGACAAATGTTCCAGACTCAAGAACTGGACGAACGATGATTTTGCAAGGGAATTCTTCTGCATGTGAATTACACATTCTTAGGAAATCTCCAGTAAATGGAATTGCCATTTGCATTAACCACGGCTAGATTTGTATCATCGTGCAACCTTAAATCACTCCAGGCAAATACACATACCTCATACCAGTGACTGATTTCCTATCTCATAGTCTACATCTACATCTACATCCATACTCCGCACGCCACCTGACGGTGTGTAGCGGAGGGTACTTTGAGTACCTCTATCGGTTCTCCCTTCTATTCCAGTCTAGTATTGTTCGTGGAAAGAAAGATTGTCGGTATGCCTCTGTGTGGGCTCTAATCTCTCTGATTTTATCCTCATGGTCTCTTGCGAGATATACGTAGGAGGGAGCAATATACTGCTTGACTCCTCGATGAAGGAATGTTCTCGAAACTTCAACAAAAGCCCATACCGAGCTACTGAGCGTCTCCCTTGTAGAGTCTTCCACTGGAGTTTATCTATCATCTCCGTAACGCTTTCGCGATTACTAAATGATCCTGTAATGAATCGCGCTGCTCTCCATTGGATCTTCTCTCTCTCTTCCATCAACCCTATCTGGTACGGATCCCACACTGGTGAGCAATATTCAAGCAGTGGGCGAACAAGTGTACTGTCACCTACTTCCTTTGTTTTCGGATTGCATTTCCTTAGGATTCTTTCAATGAATCTCAGTCTGGCATCTGCTTTACCGACGATTTATTTTATATGGTCATTCCATTTGAGATCACTCCTAATGCCTACTCCCAGAAAATGTATGGAATTAACTGCTTCCAGTTGCTGACCTGCTATATTGTAGCTAAATGATAAAGGATCTTTCTTTCTCTGTTTTCCCAGCACATTACACTTGTCTACATTGAGATTCAATTGCCATTCCCTGCACCATGCGTTAATTCGTTGCAGATCGTCCTGCATTTCAGTACAATTTTCCATTGTTACAACCTCTCGATATACCACAGCATCGTCCGCAAAAACCCTCAGTGAACTTCCACAAGGTCATTTATGTATATTGTGAATACCAAGGTCCTACGCCACTCCCCTGCGGCACACCTGAAATCATTCTTACTTCGGAAGACTTCTCTCCATTGAGAATAAAGCAATAAACAAACGAGGAGAACGAGACACCGCTGCAGTGCACTGTCTTACATTTATTTATTTTTAGAATCAGATGCTAACCTTTACACATCGAGCGGATCATGTGCCAGTCCCTACATATGTCGTAACAAATTCGTACCGATCCCACCTCTCTGGGAACAAGTGCTTCGTCTGTGAACTGCCACATACGGCTAGAGACATCCTCCATCATGATAGATTCATGCACTGCGAACAGTGGTGCCCCTACACTACCTGACGCATGGCACAGGCTACGTTTGCTTCTGATGGTGTCTCTCCGTTACGAATGGCGCACTGAAATCATTTTCAATATGATCGCATATTTTCCAGATATTTCGTATGCATGTTGAGATATGTGAGAGAGGCTTTCTGGACGTCAAGAGACACAGCATCATCCCGAGAGTAGTTGGCGAGGTGGCACAGTAGCTAGACTCTAGGCTCACATTTGGCAGAACGGCTACTCAGGTTCCCGTTTGGTTATCCTAAATTAGATTTACCGTGGTTTCCACAGATCATTCGGGGAAAGTGTCGAAACCGTTGCCTTGAAACGCATGGGGCTCAATTGCTTTGCGATACATCCCTGTTCTGAGCTTGTAATAATTCCTTATGACCTCGTCGTAGACGGAAAATAAAATACTCATCTTCCTTCTATGATTTAATCGTTGGTGGTTCTTACTCGGCAGTATTTGGTATGTATTACGTTGTAATATAATTTTTTAAAAGATGATCTAGACTTTAATACCATCGCCATTTGGCTGTTCTGTTATTTCCGTTTCATCACCATTACAACTTCGACTCTGTAGCCATTTTCAAGTGATTCATTATTATCCTGTGGTAATTAGTCACGCTGCATGCCGAGTACATGTCAACAAGATCATGCTGCAGCATGCACCACTCAAGGATTACGGCTTGGACCTGTTTCATCTGACTGACTGCTGCTCACCTGGCTGTAGAGTCCGTTCAGAACATCATGGCCCGTAGATGCGCAGACAGCAGGGAACACATTGAGAGAGTGGCAGTGGCGGAGGCCGTGGGCAGGCGGTGTAGGGGAAATGCCGAGCGCTGGAGGGGAAGTGCTGTTCCAGACTGAAGCCTACACTTAACATTTTTTGTAAATATTAAGTGGGCCCCGCCACACTCACACTTACATGGTGACCGTTCACAAAGATTTGTCACCTCAGCTTTGGTTAGCATCTAAAAAAAGAGTTCTGCCGAAAATGTAGTGATTATTTTCATGTGGCTTGTTAATCGCTTGTAACTTCCAGAGACATGTCATGAGTGGCGAATTTTGAGCAAAAGCTGCACACTTCTCCTTTTGCTATGTTATAATATGCTTCTTTTGCCCAAACATATCGGAATTTACACAGTCTCATCTCACTAACATCTTGTGCACACGTAGTTGTAAGACAATTCTGAAACCTAGGTTTATTAAGTTTATTAAGTGTGGAACTGAGGAAAAGTAAGGTCAGTAGCTTACGAAAAAGCACATTCTCGGTACAAAATAAATGTCTAACGTCTTCACTTGTGTTGTTCCAAAACACTAACCATTTCTAGTTTCACCAGCTATCGATTGCCCTTAAAATTATATTCGTTCATCGAAAACGTCTGTAGTTTGTGCAATAACACGATAGATAATGAAGTTCTCCGTCATTGCTGCAGCCGGAAAAAGATCTTGCAAGAACAGGACCAACGACGACTGGAGAGAATCGTTCAATGTGACAGATGTGCAACCCTTCCATAAATTGCTGCAGATTTCAATGTTGGGCCATTAACAAGTGTCGGCGTGCGAACCATTCAACGAAACATCATCGATATGTGCTGTCAGAGCCGAAGCCTCACTCTTCTATCATTGATGACTGCACAACACAAATCTTAACCCCTCGTCTGGGTCCGTCAACACCGACATTGGACTGTTGATGACTGGAAAATGTTGCCTGGGCGAACGAGTCTCGTTTCAAATTGTGTCGAGCGGATAGACGTGTACAGGTATTGAGACAACCTCATGAATCCATGGCCCCTGCATGTCAGCAGGGAACTGTTCAAGCGGGTGGAGGCTCTGTAATGGTGTGGGGCGTGTGTAGATGGTCTGATATATGACCCCTGATACGTCTATATACCACTCTGATAGGTGACACGTACTTACGCATCCTGTCTGATCACCTACATCCATTCATGTCTATTGTGCATTCCGACGGACTTGGGCAATTCTAGCGGGACAGTAAGACACCCAACACGTCGAGAATTGCTACAGAGTGGCTCCAGGAATACTCCTATGAGTTTAAACACTTCCGCTGACCACCAAACTCCCCAGACATGGGTCGCGTGGGGTAGCCGTGCGGTCTAGGGCGTCTTATCACGGTTCGCGCGGCTGCCCCCGTCGGAGGTTCGAGTCCTCTCTCGGCCATAGGTGTGTGTGTGTGTGTGTGTGTGTGTGTGTGTGTGTGTGTGTGCGTCCTTAGCGTAAGTTAGTTTAAGTTAGATTAAGTTGTGCGTAAGCCTAGGGAACGATGAACTCAGCAGTTTGGTCCCATAGTCCTTACCACAAATTTGCAATTTTTCCCCAGACATGAACATTATTGAGCATATCTGGGATGCCTTGCAACGTGCTGTTCAGAAGAGATCTCCACCACCTCGTACTCTTACGGATTTATGGACAACCCTGGAGGTTTCATGGTGTTAATTCCCACCAGCACTACTTCAGACATTAGTCCAGTCCATGACACGTCGTGTTGCGGCACTTCTGCATGTTCGCGGTGGGCCTACACGTCATTAGGCAGGTGTACCAGTTCCTTTGGCTCTTCAGTAGACCTCTACAGCCGGTCGTAATTGTTAAAGTTTTGCCGGTGGAGGATTCTGTGCACGCACAGACCTCTCGATTATTGTGGTGTGCGTACTGTATTATGACAGAAAAATTAATAAGGAAGTCTCTTTGTCGTACTGTTGCACCAACTTTGTCATGTGTGCTTTGCACGCGTGGGTTCGAATCCCATCCTCGTCGCCAATGTGGTGTGTGTACTGTAAGACCTTCCATACACACACCATCAGATTATTTGACTTGTCGCTCTAACGAAGTAGGCGAGTGTCAGCAATATGTCTCGTGGTCTTATTGTGGCGTGTTTATCTTCTGCCGTTAGGTCAGACGATAGAAATGCCTCTTGCACGCTTAGAATAGCAGATTGACGGTGACCAACTTTAAGCAGAACTTGATTAATTTTCACACACATTTATTAAAATAATAACAAGCATAAAATTACTTATCTTTTGGATGCTATTTAAAATTGACAATCTGAAGTTCCTTCGGTTTTGGTACGTTAATCTTATTCTCACGTATCTCTGATACTTGACAAAGTGTCTATACATTTATCTTCATGGCTATGTACAGGAATATGGTAATCTTATTAGGCACAGACTGAAACTTGACTATAGACTGGTACAGACTGGTGCAGGCAAATGCAGACTGACTAATCGGAGATCTGTACACTCGTTATAATACCTCGTGCGTTCAGGTATCACTGCACGAGTGTGATCCACGAGGAGAGAAGGTCCTACGTTAGCAGCAATCTCATTGACTGCGTTACACATTAATAAGCGGATCGGTGGAAGCAGAATTTGGTCCGTCTCTAAGGCAGCGCCATCTCGTAGTGCGGAGACGGACGAGCGCTGCGCCTGCGCTGTTGTGCTTAGAGGGGCGCGCTCTAGTGGGAAAGTTGTGTACGCTTTGACAGCGCAGAACTATGTACACAACAATTATGTCCCGTAAATGTTCGTTGGGACTCACACTGGGCAGTCTCGTGGCCACCATGAATGCTTTTCAAACCAATCGCGAACAACTGTGACCTAGTAATACGGCGCACTGTGATCCATAAAAATTCCATCGTTATTTGGGAATATGACGTCCATGAATGACTGCAAATGCTCTCCAATTAATCGAACATGCAGAGGATGCAGTCCATTCCATGTAAACACAGCCCAAACTATTATTTGGCCACCATTGGCTTCCACAGTGCCTTGTTAACAAACTTGGGTCCATGGCCTCGCGGGGTCTGCGCCACACACGAACCCTAACATCAGCTCTTACCAATTGAAATCGAGACTCATCTGAACAAGCCACGGTTTTCCAGTCGTTAGGGAACAGCCTCTATGGTCATGAGCCAAGGAGAGGCGCTGCTGGCGATGTTGCGCTCCAGCTGGCATAGCGCAGTAGCACCAAATTTCGTCCTAACGTCGTCATTAAGTCCCACATTGATTTCTGCGGTTATTTCACGCAGGAAACACCGTTGCTCTCGGTTGTTAAGTGAAACCCTTTGGTCACGGCGTTGTCTGTGGTGAGAGATAATGCCTGAAATGTGGTATTCTCGGCACACTCTTGACACTGTGGACCTAGGAACACTGAGTTCCGTTACCACTTCGGAAATAGAATATCCCATACGTCTAGCTTCGACTACCCTCCTGCATCCAGACTGTTAGTTCCCGTCGTGGAGCCATAATCACGTCCGAAACCTTTTCACATGAATCACCTGAGTACAAGTGACAGCTCCGCCAATCCACTGCACTTTTATACCTCGTGAATGCGATACTACCGCCATTTGTAAATGTGCATTTCGCTGTCCATGACTTTTCTCAACTCAGTGTAAACTGACCAACGGAAGAGGAGATTTCGATGGATCGAAAAAAGCAAGTATGACAGTGAGTAGCTGTGCAACGGAACAAGCCAGGCTGCCTCCCACTGTGTAGCCTACTTAACCTGTGGTCCATACTTCCGTGAAAACAGAAGTTAGGCAGAGGTAAAGATCGCTTTAAATCTTGTCCATAATCAAAACTTATGTCTTTGGTAAAGTTCCTAACTGTAATAATTAAGTAACTCATCATCAGGAAGGAACCTGTACGGAACGAAGTACATCACACTAACACAGCAGTAAACAATGACTACCTCATACATTACGCGTCAGACATTACTGTCAGCAAAACAAATGACTCCTGGACAAAGCGTTCCTACGTCTATTGGCCTCTACCAGATCAGGACTAGGAGCTTAAACTTGGCACACTGTACTACGTCTTTGGTAAAAGCTTGCAAGCTGTCTGACAACGAGTATGTAAATTATAAACAGTTGAAAATGCTTTCTCAGTACAATAAACCAAAACCAAATTGTAGGTTATTATTGCTCTAAGATATTAACATTCTGTATCTTCTATGTAAGTTGGAACTATCCTCCATTTTTATAAAAGATGCCATCAAAGTAGTTCAGTATACCATAAAATATTTCGACAAATGCCTTTTATATAGGGTTATTAGAAAAGATGGACAGAATTTAATTAATTTGCAATTCACTACTTATAAATGGGACTAGAGTAGTCTAGGGCGTTGATGGTTGCGTAAATGGCCCCTAGGGTACACGAGTAAAAAGGCAATTATGAGTAAGATGGCTACAATGCAGCAGAAGGTTTTTTGCATTCTTGAATTTGTAAGAAGTGAGCCGGCAGCTACAATGCAGCGGACATTTCATCTCCGACTTGGCACTGAACCACCAACAAGGAAAAGTGTAAGTTGTTGGTTTAAGCAAATTGAGCAAACTGGAGGCTTCTTCAAAGGAAACTTCTGACGACCGGGATCTCTTGGTCTTATGCCCTGTGACTATTTCTTATGGGACTATGTTAAGGATGCCGTTTACGTCACACCTCTAACAACGACTCTGACCGAACCGCGGTACCGCGTCACTGCTGCGATGAACTTCGTAACACAAGACAGGCTTCTTCACTTGTAGGTCGAGTTTGGATAACTCGGATGTTTGCTATGCAGGAAAGGCGAGACGCATTGAACATTTATAACCTTGCTTAAAGACTAAAAATAAATTGAAATTTCCCCCTTTCATAGGTTTGAGACTGTTCATGCACAATTTATACGTCATGGAATACAAATCAATTAAATTTGGTCCATCTTTTTGAACAACGCAGTATAAGGTCTATTAAAACGATGATTGTTCTATTTTTGAGTAAATGTAAAATGGTCTGAATGGACTGTTATTTTTATTGCCTTTTCGATTATATTGCAATTTCGGCTTTACAGTCTGTGGTAATTGGTCACAAAGACTGCCTCCGTAACCAAAAGTCGGTCTCGATTCCCAGTATGTCCTCAGATTTTTTCAAAGATAAGGGACGTCTGGAATGCGGCCCACTCAGCCTCGAGAGGCCAAATGAGGAGCAGCTTGAATAAAGATGCAGCGACACCATCAATTTATCTGCCGGTAACAACGTCTGTGGAGACAGACACCATGCTAATGACATAGACCACGCTCATAGGTCACTCCTGGTAGAGTCCACGCAGGGAACGGTGGCACTGATCAGTTTTCGTTCAAAACGCTGGGCGAGTTCATTCGTTTGTTTGGAAGGGGAGGCCGACAGTGTCTGCTACCTTTTGGCCGGTAGGCGATGACAGAACCGAGGCGCACGCCCTGCAATGTTTCTCAACCGATTTTACAGAAACTGTTCTGTAAAAATATTCATTTGTCATTTACTTGTAGCTTTATACGTCAGGTTCATTATGATGTGGCCATCATTTCGTTAACTGTCATATTTATCGCGATATTTATGTGGAAGTAATACTCTGTGCGACATTCCAAACAGTCTCAAAAAAAAAAAAAAAAAAAAAGGTTCCAATGGCTCTGAGCACTATGGGACTTAGCTTCTGACGTCATCAGTCCCCTAGAACTTAGAACTACTTAAACTTAACTAACCTAAGGAAATCACACACATCCATGCCCGAGGCAGGATTCGAAACTGCGACCGTAGCGATCGCGCGGTTCCAGACTGAAGCGCCTAGAACAGTCTGCAATGAAAAATAGAGGTCGCTATCATTTTGCGTTTGGTGCATATTGCATAATACGTTATGTATGTGAAATATCGTTAACATATTGAATCTTTCTTTAGACTCGGGCTCCTGTCACCAGTTTCAAGAAAATTAATCTGACATACCTCACACATTTGCGATCACACCGTGCCAGCGAAAAAAAAGTACAGTGAAATATCCACAACATTCCTCATATTTCATATCGAAATGAAATTTTGGAAAATGTTAGCATGCAAAGAGGGGAGTATTTTGTCAAGCTGGCTTGAAGAACATGCAAGGCGTATCACGCTGAATGTGTAAAATCTAAACTGGTAACATTGCTTTTCAAAGTTGTAAACCAAAATCAAATTGCGACTATTTAGTTCGTCTAGAAAGATTCTGTATTCCACAACAGCCACAGTAGTGCTGTAATTATTCGACAAAATAACATTTTGTAAACATTTGTCTCAGTTCTTCGGCACTGGAGAGGAGCTGTAGTGCTGATGCGTTGGTGGGCGGTTACTTCACAAGCCGGCCGGCGGTCGGGCAGACAGGGAGTAACCGATGGCGCCCTTGACAGTGCCTGCCGGCCGCTGGGCGTGACGTCACGCGCTCACGTGGGTCGGAAATGCGCCGGCGCAGGCAGACAGATAGCGATCCCGCCGGCTGAGGTCATCTGATACGCGCCGGCCGGCTGCCAGCAGCACGCGGGGATGTCCGCGCTCCTGCGGCTGTCCTCCGTCGCGTCTGCGGATTTAAATACCCTGCAGGCCACGCGGCGCAGTCGAACCCCAAGGACGCAAGTAACGACACGACATTTTAACAGGCTGCCCGAGATGCAACTCGCGCATAAACACAACACTTTATCGACACCTACGTAACAATTCTGTGTGTTTGTGCTTTTTTACTACGGTGTACGTTTCAGATAACAACGCATCCAGGTTAAATATGAAAACTGACGTAACTGTTGACGAGCACTGACGAAAGCGGAAACATCACGATAGACATTGTGGAAACAGTCTTCCAGGATTTCTTGAACTATTCTTTGTTCGAATATAATAAATTTCAGTGAGACGGAAAAGCTTCTGTCCACGAATCAGAACGATTCAGGAAACAACGCTCGTGCGAAACTAAGCTCCCCTTTTCTCACATGTTATCTTGCGAACAATGGATGAAGGGCGACAGATTCCGTATTCCTAGATTTTCGACAAGCATTTGACTTGGTACCCCGTTACACAGATTATGGAATAGGCTCGTAGATATGTGGATGGCCCATAGACGTCTTGAGTTACAGAACCTAGTACGTTGCTCTCGAAGACGAGTTTTCAGGTGTGTCCCACTCAAGTGTGATAGGACTACGGTTACATATATATAGCAAGCCGCGGTGGCCGAGCGGTTCTAGGCGATTCAGTCCGGAACCGCGCGACTGCTACGGTCACAGGTTCGAATCCTGCTTCGGGCATGGATGTGTGTGATGTCCTTAGGTTAGTCAGGTTTAAGTAGTTCTAAGTTCTAGGGGACTGATGACCTCAGATGTTAAGTCCCATAGTGCTCAGAGCCATTTTTTGTAGCGCCAAAAACAGATGTCATAGACAAATGTGTTTTTTAGATGTGTCTTACGATCGTGATCCTTCTTCTTGTCACTATTTTCCATGTGTTCCTTTCTCCACAGAACCTCCTCATTTCTTATCTAATCATATCACCATTCACCATATTTTCAACACCCTTCCACGGTATCACATTTTCTTCTTTTCCGGTTTTCCACAGTTCGTGATTTGCGTTCATATAATGCTGGAGTTCCGTGCGTTCGATCTCCTCTTCGTTGCTATTGTGTCCTTCATGCGGTTAGTTAAGCCAATAGAAGGTAAAGTGTGGTTCATCTGTAAAGGAGATGGCATATAGCACGCTGGTGTGATTCATTCTTGAGTAGTGCTCGAGTGTTTGGTATCCGCACTGTGTCGGAATAAAGGAAGGCATCGAAGAAATTCAGAGGCGGGCCGCTACAGTTGTTAGTATGTTCGAATAACACGCAAGTATTACGGAGATGCTTCGTGAACTCAGATGAGAATTCTTGGAGCGAAGCCGACGTTCTCTACGAGGAACAGTATTGAGAAAATGTAGAGAACCGACATTTGAAGCTGACTACTGAATGATTGTACTGTCGTCAACGTACATTTCGCGTAAGGATCACAATTATCTCAAGGACAAACACACACACACCCATGCCCAAGGGAGGACTCGAACCTCCGCCGGGACCAGCCGCACAGTCCATGACTGCAGCGCCTAAGACCGCTCGGCTAATCCCGCGCTACCAGTCGTTTTCCTTTGCTCTATTTGCGAGTGGAACAGGAAAGAAGACGACTAGTTGTGGTATAGGGTATCCTCTACCACGCGCCTTTGGGGTGATTTACTAAGTATGTACGTAGATGCAGATTTCTGGCACGTCATTACCAGTTTTCTCAACAGTTACCATGTTAATACAATTTGCAAGGATCTTTCTCGGAAGTCTGTATTCGACACGGGCAGTGGCGTAACTGCGATAGACAACGCTTGGGGCCTAGCCTCACCTTGAATGGGTCAATAAAGTTAAATCGCAATGTACCCGTTTTTACTAACAGCTGAATTGTTAAGCTAGAGTAACTGTTAAGTCTGGAACTCTTTGGTCACTTCTTCGACGAGAAGTCACAAACTTCCCGTTTCAAACCAACCAAAACTTCAAAACGTACAAGTTGTTATAAAAATGCAATGAGGCAGTTAAGAATAATTATGCAATAACTGCACACAGTCTAAAAACTCATTTTTTGTAACAATAATGACACGTCGTTTTCATGGTTTCATTAACGATTTGGGCGCAGATAACCTCGGCGCTGAGCGCCCATAAGTTCCAAAAACACACACACACACACACATTAACGATTAATGCGAAAAAAGGACATTTGCTAGTAGGAACTGAGTTCTGAGGGTTCCATATAAAATAAGTTACGTATACAGATAGTTTCTCTATAGATTTTGAAAAGCGAGTTTCCGAGAATTAAAATATGTAACGTAAATGACTGTGTCTTGAGTTATAAACTAAAATTTTTTACGCCGACAAGGAACCATAGACCTTAGTATTTGACATAAATTTCAATTCGATACCCTTACCCATTCCTGAGAAAAAGTGGTTTTAACAGATGGACAACAAAGGATCCTATAGGGACTCCATTTTCACCGACTGAGGTATGGAACCTTTAAAATGAAATAGTGCTCTTTATACTTTTGTTTCATTGGACCCATTACATAACTAAAGTGAAACCGCCTAGTAGCACTAAACAACAAACAGATGCCCCAGTAGCAGGCAGTAGTAAGTCTTACGGAACTTTTTCTCAACACAGTCCAATCAGAATCTCATGATATCCATTCACACACCTCCCACTTTAGTGCCCTCCATCTTTCATCATCTTAGTCTTCTTCTTTTCTCTTCCTTCCCACTCCTTGTTTCTTTTTCTTTTTCCCTTCCTCATTTTTTCGCCCGCCACAAAAATGCGCACACAGTGAAACGGCGCACAGAGTACGTGCTCCAGCTGCCATATCCTAGTTACATCGTTGGCCACTGATGAGTTTTCTTGAATATTGACTAGAGATGGGCTAAGTCGTTCATCCTTGGGAACTAGTTCGCTGGTGATCGCTCTTTTTTGCGAACCGTTCATTTTTACTCGTTCAGCGTGCTTGGCATAGGTGACGGAAAATGGAAGGTGACAAGAGGGGGCACTTGCCTGCCCCTGGAGTACAGAGTTTTTATTGGTAACAGAATCCTCACACACTTCTAATTTTCGTGATTCTGGAAAACACCTCGTTTAGCCAACTGTAGCGTTATGTGACTGATCGCAGTGAAATAATATACGGTGGCGCACGAAAAACCGGCCCCGAGTACAGACTGCTCGCCATTTACGCACGATTTGTTGACCGCTACGAGAAGGAATAGATAAACATGTAATAATTAGGCAGTGAAGAAATAACAAATAAGCTAATGCAAACAACTTCGAAACACCAGATGATGATTGGTAAGCGACAATGAGCAGTCTAGTACTCGGGACCGATTTTTCGTGTGCCACCCTGTACCACTGAAATAATATTGTAGGAGGTATCATATTCTCTTTACAAAATGTGACACCATACACTAGATTACGAAGCGCGGGTTTCATTCGGTTCTAAGTCGGTCTGCCTTCCGTAACAATGAACATGCAGTTTTACCTTGGATCTAAAAAAGACGGGAAATGGCCACTCGTGTGCACCGTACCGACGTCCTTTGCATGTCTCATAACAAAGAATCTTGCCTATTTACAAATATTTCTTATGTTGTTTATCGAAATATTGAAGTAAGCTGATACTCCGTTTTGTTGCCTGAAAAGATGTATGTGTTACACACCGCGTAATTTTATGTAATTTACGTAATTATAAAATACGTTTTAATTACCGGTTCTGGACGCTGAATAGAATACGAAAAGAACCAGAAGTTCAGAGTTCAAAAAAAGGTTTGAAACAGTTCTAGAATGGGCGTGCGATGCGAGCGAAACGAACAACTTTATACTGAACTGACTATGAGCAGTCGGCAGAGGAACTGCGAGGAGTGGCCACGCGATGAAGAACGAGTCCGGCCGAGCGAGACCGAGACGAGACAGACGGGAACGGGACCGAGGCTGGAACGAGACCGGCCGACGTGTCGTTGCGGGAACGAGACCGACCGTTTCCCGTTCCCGGGAACTATAAGTAGAAAGCCGCGACCGAGGTGAACTATAAAAGACCGTGAACTATGAAAGACCGTTCCTTAGAATTCGTTCCTCCCTCGTTCCGTTCATCTTGGTGAACCGTTCCTTCGGACCCGTTAGTTCGCGAACGACCCATCTCTAATACTGACGCCTGCGGAACATCGCTGCACTGGGACTGAAACATGTAATGCCGAAGGCAAAAATGTCGCGGCCAGGCAAATGTGAGTACTTCAGTGTTCGCTGAGGGCAACGGTACTTGGCAGACTTACATAAGGCTGCGGTATCATTGAGGCTGTTCGTTAGGAAAGTAGGTCACCATCGGTAGCCAGTGGATATCCATTACACACTGAATACCTCAACATTTTTCCAAGCACTGCAGGCTTTTAGTGAAGTCTGCGTGTATACTTCGCGAGCCACCTACAGTATATGACGGAGGGTACTACCGTCACCTTTCCTCTTTCCTGTTCCATTTGCTACTGGTGAGCTGGAGTAACGATTACCGATGTGACCTCCCAGTTCACTGATTTTCACAAACGTTATCTCACTCTTCCTGGGGCGTGCGATCTTGAAATTTTGACAGTAAACCACTATTTGAACGACAAAAGCCTCTCTTGTGGCGTCAGTCACTATAATTTGATAAGCATACTCGTAATGATCTTTTGATCTTCTCTGTCGCCGTTACCAGGTAGATGACAGTGCGGGACTGTTTTCCAATGCATCCGGCAATCCTTAAACACGGTAGAAACCTGGGCGCAGTTATTTATGCCCCTCTACAAGCTGAGTTTGAGAAGATCGTTGTTTGGCCGACCGTGGTGGCCGAGTGGTTCTAGGCGTTTCACTCCGGAACCACGCGACTGCTACGGTCGCAGGTTCGAGTCCTGCCTCGGGCATGGATGTGTGTGGTGTTCTTAGGTTAGTTAGGTTTAAGTAGTTCTAAGTTCTAGGGGACTGATGACTTCAGATGTTAAATCCCATAGTGCTCAGACCCATTTGAACCATCGCTATTTGTGGAATGTGTATTGTTTCCTACAGAGGTGATTATCGTTCACTCGAGTACGTCGGTGGGTTTCCTTTTATAGGTTTCAAAAATTAGCCTTTTTTTTTTAGTCTGATACGTTTAGAGTTAATTGCCAAGCCTTACAGCGTGCTGATTTTTGTTTTGTCTGACAGAACGTTAACAGAACTTCCGTTAAAAGTAATCGGACGGAGTCCTGACTTGTAGACGTCGGAGTCTGCACTGGCAGTCCACGGCACGGTAACCACTGTATCGCTTGTGACGTCATTCCGTGGGTCCCGGCCGAGACTTTCTCTCGGCCCAGCGGGTCCCGCTTTTTGCAGACCAGCTCACGAAATGCGCAGCGGCCAAACGCTTCGTCACGGGCCGACTTGTAGTTTTACCTCAGACTCGCTCAACACGGTAGATACTTCACGGCTCCAATACGGAACTGTACACAGAATGGAGACAACATAATTCGCTAGGAAACGTTGATAAGCCTGACTCACACAGCTAATCGACGTTCCGATAAGGTTGAACATTCCCGCGGATTATCTTTCACACGTGGAATGTTGTTTCCACGATTCCCGACAAAATTACAGCACATCTTTGCTGTACGGATCACGCTAGTGCGGGCAGCTTTTGCTGTTGTTGCCCTAATTACCAAAAAATCTGAAGAAATGCTTTCTGTTTATGTTCTTCCACCATCACCAGGAATGACATAAGAGATTTCGGATATTATCACAGATGGCCTTCATCTGGATCACGCTGCATACAGCTGTAACGCTGCCTGTAAACTATTCGAGTGACGACAAGGTCTCATTTGCGGGAATAATTACTCAGAAACAAATATACTCGCTATTTTACTAGGTGGTACAGCAACTCACGATCTTAATTTATGAAAGCTGCGTGTAAAGGTAGAAGAGATATTCTGCAGGAGTATTACTACGTTAATGGCCACGATTAGCGCCATTAACATCCTCGAAAATGGGTTACGCAATATGCTAACCAAGCTCTCCTTTATTTATCCGAACTGTTCACAACTCGTCCACTCAGTGTGCTTAACACTGATACATCAAGGTAATGCTGGTGAGTACCCTTTCCAGGAGCTGCTAACTTGTGATGGGTAGCTGACGTTCGAAACAAGAGTTAAGGGTCCGAGTAGCGTTAGTCACCTAATTTTCACATGACCTTGCCTGACGTCGATTTCTCAAATGCTAACTCCAACACCGGGTAAAACTTAAGCACAACTCTGCGAGGATTTTCAAAGTATAGGCACTTCTTACATAAATATTTATGATGCTAAGCAACAAGACATGCTCTGGTGGAGCTGGGGGGGGGGGGGGGGGTGGGAAGCAATAGGGTGAACCTAGTGTGGGTCGCTGGCCACTCAGGGACCTGTGGCAACGAACAAGCCGATAGATTGCCTAGGATGGGGACAACAACTCCATTTATTGTACTGGAACCTTTCCTGACAATCACCAAGGCTATGATCAAATTAGAACTACGGAACTGGCTTAGGAAATAGCACGTAGGATATTGGACCAAGTTCCATAAACAAAAATATGGTAAGGTAATGATGCCCAAGCCATGTTTTAAAAGAAGCTCTGTAATCCTGGGATTGAAAAGGAAAGAGATCAAACTCATGACTGGACTAATGAGCGGCAATGGTAATTTCAAAAAACACTGTGAGCATAACGGAAGAGGACCCCAAATTTAGTATCTTTGATGGGGGTGAAGAAACTTCATCACAACTAATCTTCGAATGCATGGCATTGGAGAGTAAAAGATACAGAATCTTCGGGACAACTATACCTGAAGAAATTGTGTCTAACAAAAACCTGGTAGAGGGACTCCTTTCACTATTTAAGGGCTTTACTAGATATACAGGGAGCTATACCGCACAATAAACCTAGTTTCGGTGCGGGCAGTGGTCGGACAGACCTAAGCCGTTTTAGCTCCCCTATTAAAATCAATCAGTCAATCAATCAGGCAACAAGACTAGACATGTGTTACATTAAATCATATTATTCACGATTCGGTAAGCCAGAAATGATTTTTTTAGTAAAATGTGTGAAACACTACATAGCAGTTCAGCCTGGGTTAAGCTGTCTGAATAAGTAAAATGGCGGATCTATTAATAGAATACCATCCGATATCATCGTCACGATATCAATGTAATAATACGAAACTGAAGCAGAGTCTTAAACGCAAAATATGCTTTGAAACACCTCCTAATTAAAACATAATTCTGTAAATTCTGTAGCAGTTGATATGGAACTGAAGGTGTAGCTGAAAGAAATGTGAAAGTACACACACCATGATCACTCATTGTTTTCTGAATTCTGGTATTGTTTAGAAAGCAGCAAAGTTAAACATCATATTCGTTGGCTGTTAGCTTGCAATGTAGAGCCGGCAAAAGAATGTTCCTGACATTAGCATTGGGCTTGGCTTTGCTCCTTGGTGGATCTACCTCATCCAATCATGTATCGCTACTTTCTGTACACCTCTAAGGCAAAGTTGCAGTGTTGTCGCATGTCTATAGACGACTGTTTTCAGCTGCTACCGTTTGCGCTTCGCAGCTGAAAGCTGGCAACAGCGCTGCCACTTGTCAGGGACCGTCTTTCAACGACTCTGGGCTACACTTGAGATTAGTATGTCATCACACCTAATAGTAGAAATGAATAACAGTATATGAAAGGTGAACACGGTCAGTGTTCCGTTCTACCTAAGTTTTTCCCGAATATTCATCTGCATATACATCTACATCCTTACTCCGCAAACCACCTGAGGGTGTGTGGCGGAGGGTACCTTGAGTACTTCTATCGGTTCTTCCTTCTATTCCAGTCTCATATTGTTTGTGGAAGAAAGATTGTTGGTATGCCTCTGTGTGGGCTCTAATCTCTCTGATTTTATCCTCATGGTCTATTCGCCGGATATACGTAGCAGGGAGCAATATACTGCTTGACTTCTCGGTGAAAGTATGTTCTCGAAACTTCAACAGCAGCCCGTACCGAGCTACTGCACAGTCTTCCACTGGAGTTTATCTATCATCTCCATAACGCTTTCGCGATTACTAAATGATCCTGTAACGAAACACGCTGCTCTCCATTGGATCTTCTCTATCTCTTCTATCACCCCTATCTGGTACGGATCCCACACCGGTGAGCAGTATTCAAGCAGTAGGCGAACAAGTATACTTTAACCTACTTCTTTTGTTTTCGGACTGCATTTCCTTAGGATTCTTCCAATGAATCTCAGTCTGGCATCTGCTTTACCGACGATCAACTTAATATGATCATTCCATTTTAAATCACTCCTAATGCCTACTCCCAGATAATTTATAGAATTAACTGCTTCCAGTTGCTGATATGGTATATTGTAGCTAAATGATGAAGGATGTTTCTTTTTTTGTATTCGCAGCACATTACACTTGTCTACATTGAGATTCAATTGGCATTTCCTGCACCATACTTCAATTCGCTGCAGATTCTCCTGCATTTCAGTACAATTTTCCATGTTGCAGAGATTGCTTTGCCGTCCACGGTTATTACACACCGGATTAGCAACCATGGCCCGCCTTTTGTAATGTCTAGATGACCTTCATAAGGTGCAGTGAATTCAGTGTATTGTCTTCGAATAAAAGTGTCATTTCTGTTTGTTTCTTTCAGTTATCTTCTATATTATACCGGAGCAGTTCTTTCTGTTAATGGTCAAAGTTTCATCGAGCTATGTTTCTTATTAGTTTTACATACCAGTGTATTTTGTTTACTAGGGGACGATGTGGAACTATATTGATGACTTTCGGAAAGACTAAAAACACGTGAACAATATGAGCTTTATGTACAGGACGTCGTTCTATTTATCTATTGGATTTAAATTATCCTGGATTCATAAGGTTATCAAAACTTTACCTGTTGTTATCGAAGTAACTCCCTTCTTCTTTCAAATAGTGCACCAGTACTTCTGTCACACTGTCTTCCACATTCTTATTTTTTATTTCTTCCTGCTCATTTGCTAATCTTACCCTGTTTCTTTCGCTTCCCCTGGCCAGTCGTCTTCTTCTCAGTATTTTGCAGGTTTGTAAGTAAGTAAGGCAGGACGCGTTCTGCACGTCCGTATTGGTTTCCCCGTTCCCCGAGGACCGCCCAGTCGCACCCAGTGTGTGTCTGACCCGCCAACAAGTGGGCGAGCGGCTGCCTGCAGGCTGCTGCAGAGGAGCGCCTCGCGGCGGTCACGTGCCTACTGAGACACGTGACCGGCCCCTGGGGTCGCGTCCTGCCCCAGGTTTGTTTCCCGTGCGCCGCGGTAGTTCCCCGACCGCTCCAACCTGCCAATTAATTCTGACTGCTTCAGCGGCAGACAGGTTTTGCAACTGGCGGGAGATCTCACGCAGTATGAAGACAGCAAAACAAACGTTCAAAACGACGGAAATCGGAGCAGATAAAGGGAATGAGCAGATATCATTAGCGGCGTTTATGAAGATACTACTATAACCTATACAATATTTTCTTTCTTTAAAGTCAGTACCGCCATTACACTGTTGTTTATTTACAGTTTTACATTTGCACTTACACAATCATGATTTCGGCTTCAAAGTGCCATTACCAAGTGTTTTCTGAAAACAGATTAGACAGTAACAGTGAAATTTCGGCTTCAAAGTGCCATTACCAAGTGTTTTCTGAAAACAGATTAGACAGTAACAGTGAAATACATAACAGGTGATATAACCATATAAGAATCCATATTTATAATGCTTACTTAAGTGTTATACATTGCCTAAGATGGCATACTGTCGTATTAAAATACATTATTAGACACAGTGTCTAAGAGTCGATATTTCTGGCAGAGCCTACTGCTTTGTTTCATCACTGAGTATACCATCTTGACTGAGTGACAGTTGGCTAAGCGTCAAATTGTCTTGGTCAAAGAAATTCCTGTTACAAGCAGGTGACTTTTTCGTTTAAGATTGGGCGGTAGTTGTTGACATCAGACGTATCCCCTTTTTTATGCAGTGGTTAAACTATGGCATTCTTCAGTCTATCTGGGAAAGTACCCTGCTTCAGAGAGCTATTACTTATGTGGCTAAGAATCCCACTTATCTCTTGGGAACAAGCTTTTATTATCCTACTGGAAAAGCCATCAATTCCATGTGAGCTTTTATTCTTGAGAGAGTTTATTATCTTCCTAATTTCAGAAGGAGAGGTGCGTGGAATTTGAATTGTATCAAATTGTGTGGGTAGGGCCTCTTCAATTAACTGCCTTGCTTCCTCTAATGAACATTTGGATCCTATTTTCTCTACACCATTTAAAAAATGATTATTCAAAATGTATTCGACTTCCGGCTTGTACTGCGAAGATGTAACAACTACCAAAGAAAATAAATTGCTCCTAACCTTTCCTATCCTAACGGACACTGAGTCCAAACATTAAAAGAAAAAGTCACCTGTTTGTAACAGGAATTTCTTTGACCAAGACAATTTGACACTTAGCCAACTGTCACTCACAAGGGGAGGCCGCCAATTGTGAAATTCAGATTCGATTCATACTGCGCATAATAAAAGCCCATGGCCAGAGGTGTAATGTGGCAAAGCACCAAGATGCACTTCTCAGCCGTTGTCGAGAAAATCGACAGTTAAAAGAAACCGTTGCGATGAAATACTCTCAACGATTAATAATTTTCCACAGCGTTGTGGTGCAGCGGTAAGCGCTCGGGTTCGTAATCCGAAGGTCGCCGGTTCGAATCTCGCGCCATGCAGACTTTTTTTTAGTATTTGTTTTTTGTAATTCATATATATATAATTCCCGGCAATCAGTTGCAACAATTATGCATATAATAAGTTGTTGAATGTCGTTTGTCGTGGAAAAACTGGCGACTTCGAACATCATTATGTTTTCCGCAAACAAAGTTGTATTTCACAAATTTTATTAATTGTCTTCATAATGTTAACCACGTATAGTTAACGGAAGACGTAGAAACGATATTCCGAAACGAATACGTATAGCGTAAGTGAAACGTTCGAATTAGAATAGAAATCCCACGAACACAAATCTGCTGTGGCAGGTATGAAATATAAACTCCGTTACTCGCTCGTTACACTTGAAGGACAGATGTTGAATGGGCCGAAACGAGCCGCCGCATAACAGCGTAGTTGCCTGCAACTTCGAAAGAAGGTAGATGCGGTCCCTAGCGCAACTTATAACATCGTCGAAAATCAGTGCGGACGGGAGAGCTTTGGTACACCCTGTTAAACAAACGAAAAAATGGAGGCCGTACAATTGGAGAGCGATCCGCCTTCACCAACATGCATAAGCAATTCACACACACACATATATATATATATTTGAATTACAAAAAACTAATAATAAAAAAAAAGTTGCATGGCGCGGGATTCGATCCTGCGACCTTCAGATTACGAACTCGAGCGCTTACCGCTGCGCAAAACGCTCTGGGAAAGTCATTAATCGTAGAGAGTATTTCACCCACAACGGTTTCTTTTAACTGTCGATTTTCTCGACAACGGCTGAGAAGTGCATCTTGGTGCTTTGCCACATTACTCCTCTGGCCATGAGCTTTTATTATGCGCAGTATGAATCGAATCTGAATTTCACAATTGGCGGCCTCCCCTTGTCAGTCAAGATGGGATACTCAAAGATGAAACAAAGCAGTAGGCTCTGCCAGAAATATCTACTCTTAAACAATGTGTCTAATACGACAGTATGCCATCTTAGGCAATGTATAACACTAGTAAGTAAGCATTATAAATATGAATTCTTATATGGTTATATCACTTGTTATGTATTTCACTGTTATTCTCTAATCTGCTTTCAGAAAACACTTGATAATGGCACTTCGACGCCGAAATCGTGATTGTGTAAGTGTAAATGTAAAACTGTCAATAAACAACAATCTAATGGCGGTACTGATTTTAAAGAAATATATTATGGCTGTGTCCCCGCATTATGAAAAATTATTAAGTATTTTCTTTCTTTCTTTCCATTGCAATAGCGCAGGTTTGTGTTTCTTTCTACAGGATGTTTCACAACTCATTTTACACACTTCTACAGGTTGTAGGGGGACTTAGTAGCTCAAGTTTTACATGGCACTCAAGTCCGGAAATACATTAAATGTATTCGCAATAGCTAAGG
Source organism: Schistocerca piceifrons (assembly GCF_021461385.2). Classification (NCBI taxonomy): domain Eukaryota; kingdom Metazoa; phylum Arthropoda; class Insecta; order Orthoptera; family Acrididae; genus Schistocerca; species Schistocerca piceifrons. Next base: position 90,632,123 of record NC_060141.1, read on the forward strand.
ATAACCATCAGCTGTACAATGGAATGACGACAATGGAAATTTGTGCCGGACCGAGGCCCGAACCCAGATTTCCCGGTTATCGCGAGCGGTCGCCTTACCATTTGGCTATCCGTGGATGACTCACGGCCATAGTCAAACTTGGATATGTTGTCAACCATGCGTCATGCGCGTCCAAAGGAACAGGCACTGCGGCGACTACAGCAACTTTGCATAGTAATCAGAGGAACACAGGACCTGCAGTATCGTATTTCTCTGCTGATACTGGGCAAGCGACTTTCAAGTACAGCGTCTGACCTGTACAGGAATATACATAATGGATGTACGAGTACAGGTCGCAGACGCATGGCTGACGACATATGGAAGTTTGGGTCTCTCCGTGAGACGTGCACGGATAGCCAAATGGTGAAGCGACCGCTCGCGATAAGCGGGAAATCCGGGGTCGAGCCCCGATCCGGCACAAATTTCCATTGTCGCCATTCAGTTCCACAGCTAAAGGTTGTCGTTATGCCCAGTTGCGAATAAATTTAATGTATTTCAAAAATGGCTCTGACACTATGGAACTTAACTTCTGAGGTCATCAGTCCCCTAGAACTTAGAACTACTTAAACCTAACTAACCTACGGACATCACACACATCCTAGTCCGAGGCAGGATTCGAACCTGCGACCGTAGCGATCGCGCGGTTCCAGACTGTAGCGCCTAGAACCGCTCGGCCATTCCGGCCGGCCATTTAATGTATTTCATAACAGCTGCAATCGCAGCAGTGCCTATTCATTTGAACATGCGTGCATGTCCAAAGGAACTTCGCAATGTAATCAGAATAACACAGGCACAACCATACTGCATGTCCGGAAACGACATCCAACGAGGCTACAGCTCATCAAAGACATAGGCACCGACGCCTATAAATGTATGTATATAGAGGGTGCTCCAGAGACGACGTTACTACCTTTCTAAAATTATGTATCAGTCTGACGTAAGGGTTCGTACACCGGAAACGAGAGTCGAAAGTGATAAGCAGAAACCGTTCTGATACCTCTGACAGTGGAATACATGTATTGGTACTGTTGTTGCTCAGATTATAGGGTAGCCAACTTTCAAAGGTGGTAGTATGGACCAAAAAAAAGGAAAAATATCAAGTAAACACGGGCTATAAAATCCATACATCAGGAGCTATGACCACTTGTTCATCTTCGCTACTGTGAAACTAATCTTCTCTATTGAACACGAGCTCATAGTTCTTAAAGTATGCGTTTTAGAGTCGTCATTTTTTCCTTGTTTTGATCCGTACTACCACCTCTGGAAGTTGCGTACCCTACAATCATAATAACAACAGTGCCAGTACAGATATTCCACTGTCAGAATTATCAGAACTTCGCTTATAACTTTCGACGCTTTCATTTCCACAACAGGGACTCTTACTTCAAATGGATGCATTTACCCTTCTCCATCATCTTAGAAAGATTGTAACATTATCACGGAATCACCCCGTATAAAAATAAATTTAGAGGCGCTGAGGCCTATAACTTTGACTCTCTGTAGCGTCGCTGGTTGACGTTTCCGGACATGGAATACCGCGTAAAACTTGATCTACTAAGTCCCCAGTACAACCTCTAGAAGTGTGTTACATAACTGTGAAACACCCTGCATATAGTTCTATAAATGCGACAAAAATTATTATTTCTCATTCTGTGCTGTTGTCTGCTTACTCATGAATACACACGGTGTCCATAAAATGTGATATTAAAGTAAAATTATAATTAAGAGAGATACGAGCTTTGAAAGGTATCGATAGGTCACTGCGTGAAGCGGTAACAAAGGAGTCTGGAGAAAAGTGTGGTGACTGATTACTGTCGCTCGTAAACGAGGAATTGGCATGTTTAGAGAAGCAGCTACACAGACTGCGTTTTCGTTGACGGCGGCCACCAAACACCCCGTATTTAAACACAACCGAGAATCTGTGGGACGATTTCGGTCAGGCTGGTCTCACCATGGATCCTCACCCGAGAAACTAACACAGTTGCGCCAATGCACTGGAGTCGACGTGGCTCCACAACCCTATCGGTATCTTCCGACTCTCTTTCTGGAAGTTCGCGCTGTAAAAGATGGTTATCCAGGATATTGACAGGTGGTCACATTAACGTGACTGGACCGTGTATTTAACGAGAGCTGAGTTTGAGTAATACGATACCGTACCAAACAACAGAAATCTTACAGATACTTCACGCTGCCACTGCCTTCCAATCTTTAATTTTACGTGAAAGTGGTTCAGTAATTCTGAAAATTATTGACACACTGCAGTTCGATCGTAACCAGAGAAATAACTTATCTGTCTAATCATATAAATTAAACTGTGATTTCAATTTTTAAGTGTTTTTATTTGTGTGTGTGTGTGTGTGTGTGTGTGTGTGTGTGTGTGTGTGTGTGTGTGTGTGTGTGTGTGCGCTGTCAATAATCTTATACAAGAGAAAATATTAGGCTAGCACTGCACATGTTCAACAGAAGGTTTATTCTAGGACTGAACTGTTTTAGTGAAACTATAGCAAGAAAAGATGTAGCATATTGAAAGATTCATATCACGTAACATTCAGTGGTATTTTAATGTGATTTAGTTGGGCGGCTTTTAACCATATTATCTGGCACCGATGTTCTTCAGGCAATCACTCAGTTTCAACAAAGGCACATTCTCTTTGTATATACTACCTCAGCGCCCACTGCTTCGCTCGTGTAGGCTGTTTGGTCTTATAGAGTTTTTAAATATATTTGTGATGTCTGTCCTCTCGGTCGGGTCCAAAAGAACAGACACCACCTGTATATAATTAAGGCGAGGATGGCCAATAATCTGTACAGAGTGGATGCACACCAGGCAAGAACTCTTACGGGAATCGCTCAATTGCATCGAGTAATGGGGGTAATGGGTAAGGGGCACTACGTTACTGATGTATGGATAAATTAAATGTTTGGGTCTGACGGGAGGCGCACTGGGGTAGTCCATGCAGTTGAGCTGTCCGCTGTGTCTGGATGGCTCAGTGGTCAGTGTAGCTGCCTAGTAAACAGGGGACACGGGTTCGAATCCTAGTGCAGCACAGATTTGAAACCTTCCCCATTGATTTAAATCAGCGACATTCGCAGCCAGTGTTTGTAATTCGTTTACGTCTTAACAGATTTCTTTTGTTTATCTTCAACGAATTTTTCTGTTGCTGACAAACTTCAAGATCTTCTAAGCTTTTCACGCCAATTAAGCCCATAGAAGCATGGTCCTTTCCGAACTCATTTCTGACTAAAAAGCAATTCTGATAGCTGGAGTCAGAGGTCTTTGTTATACGTAACTTTTGCGTTATTTTGGCGGAATTTCCACAGAAACTACTATTTCCAAACACTTGTTTTCTTAGAAGACCAATACTAGTTATCATGGATTTTGCTTTAAAATGTTTTAATATACAGGTAGCGAAATATTTTCATAAAAATGTTTCTCTCCTATTTGACCCTCGTAGGGTCTGAATTTCTAAAAACCAATGAAGCATGTACTTTTTTTATTTCCAACCGAGAAGTAAAATTAAAATCTTCATAGATTTAGCTTCAAAAATACTTTCATGATGTAATATTCCATAAAACATTTCATCCCCTATTTCAGCTCCTTGAAAAAAAAAAACACTGAAATACGTATATTTTATTTGTAATTGAAAAGTCATATACCAATTATCAAAATGTAGCTTTAAAACTACTTTAGTAGTCCTTTATTAACGATTTATTTTTTTAAAAAATTCACCCACTGTTTTATCCCCACTGGGGTAAAATTTCCAAAAATTCTGAAAAACATAGTTATTTATTTCTGACAGAGAAACCAAATACCAGTTTTCGTAGTTCTAGCTTCAAAATTGACTTATAGCGACATTTTTTTTTAATTTATCACCTATTTCACCTCCTTCGGGGTGGCATTTCGAAAAATTTCTTCTTAAAGCAAGCCTCTAGCGTATGATCACCACCCTCTCCAAATTTAAAGATTGTATCTTTGATGGTTTGGACTGGGCGATGAAAAATCAGTCAGTCGGGACATTGCCCTTTATACGTATAGATAGGTAATAAAACCGTTTTAGTTTGGGGCATAATTCTTTTACTTGAACTTGAGTCACGCAAAGATAGCACAGCTAACATATTTCGCCTTTTATTTTAAAAGAAGTCCTCTTGTGTTAAGAGAAAAGAATACCTTAGTAAATGACGACCGTATAGGGTAGATACTTCTGTTCCGAAATTATTGAGATATCGATACTCATAGTATTGATACCAAATTCGGTATCGATTGTAGTGTTGGTGTTTGACAAAAAATGTAGTACTCTCCTATGTAGATAACATGCATGTCTTTTGTATCTTCTGTGTTAATAATATATGTGTAAGTCGTACGTCCTTTTATCTGTGTTTGCGACATTTATTTCTCACCTGAAGGTGGCCCATGAAGCCGGAAGCCCGTTAATGACCGAATAAATATAATTTTTCAGACGATTGGGAAGCGATTCCTTTTTAATACTGTAATTATTTTCTGCAAAGCATCGACTTACAATTCAATTAATTTTGTTGTTGTCATTACCACTTACCAATATTTATCAGTTTTGCTCACTTACGGAATGCTTTCAAAGTTGGTAGTTGCCTTGATAGTTTTGCCTTCTTATGCTCCCAAAATCTCTTAGTTCGCTATGCTTTTGGTTGCGTTATTCTGATCATTTCTTTTTAGTCTTCACTTTGAACCTTCCCCGTGAATCTGTTCTTTGTTGCTAGTGTTCCAAAGGCTAGACGATTCTTCTGTAATGTTCGTGTCTCGCAGATCCTCCCTAGTTTCTTCTAACCAACTGATTTTGATCTTCTATGATTAAATAATGTTCAGTAATCTTTCAGTAATCGATCCAACAAATGTTCGATTGAGTTCCCTTCCGGGAAGCGTGCAAGCCATTCCATTCCGGTGATCCTAGCATCCTGAAGTAGCGTGTTCACGAGAATACGCAAGTTATCATCCATCTTTCTTTAATGTCAATATGGTTTGTCCAAGATATTTGGAAGACCATACGTGTAAACTCGTCCCATGTTCAATCTTCAGTGAAAATTTTCTGCTGTTTTGATGGTGATTATTTATGTAATAGTTTTGGTTCTAATATCTGAAAGAGTGCCTTTTCCTTTATAGTGTTTGTAACTATGTTATCAGTAATCTGTGTAACTCATTTTACTAGCACAATTAACAGTTAACTGTAAAATGAATTTGTATGGATTCCTTGTTACGCGTAAGAGAAAGCTCGTAGGTCCCACTGTCACCAGACTGAATAAAACCGTAAATAAATAATGGATGGTTAACAAAATTACGAGTGTACGGATAATCTTTTTCTGGATAGTGTTCATGGGGTAAAAATCGAAGGAAAATGACGCAATGTACAGAATTCTTTATCACATGCTGTGCAGTGATGATTGCTGGCCTTATCACAGCACGGGCAGAACTTGTAGGAAAATGACAACAGGACTCTCGTGTGGCGTGTCTGCAATCTTATCCTCTTGAGGAAGTCCTTGTTATCTCTTCCTGATTATGCAGATCACTTGCGACATCGGAAAGAAAATTGTTTCACGTTCACCAAGGCCGTCCACAATTTCCAGTTTTATAAAACATGGAGAAGAAATGGTCTCTTCACTACCAAGTACGGGCCATTCAGAATTTAATCAACAAAGAAGGCCGTGGAAGGAAACTTACGCCCTGTAATGGAGTGTGTTCTGAAGTCTACCTTCCCAAAAGACTTATGGAGTCGGGCGGCCATGGGCTCTAACCTCGTTTTCTTTCACAGTCTGGTGATCAGTTCCAATAAGAAACGGGAGTTTAAAGGAAGTTTTGTTTAACGCTCAGTTCTTAAACTTATTATTTTTCGCCATGGTTAAATACACACTCCAAAAAAAAGTTTTGCATCACTCCGGTTCCCAGAACTCCTGAAGATGGACGTTGGCTGTGGATATTGTGACACAGACTCAGTCCCTTACACAGTTCAGAGATGGCACTAAACCCGCCCAAAGGTGTAAACAACCATGCATGAGCAGCACCTTTTAGACGGAGGGGGTCTGACAGCCGATCGGTTCCAGTCATTCCACCAGGAAGGAGGTACACGGCTCGTGTTGTCTGTAGTTCAACCATGCCTTGACGGTCAGTACCGCGGTTCAATCGCGTCCGCATTGTTACTTTGTTCCAGGAAGGGCTCTCAACAAGGGAAGTGTCCAGGCGTCTCGGAGTGAACCAAAGCGATGTTTTTCGGACATGGGGGAGATGCAGAGAGACAGGAACTGTCGATGACATGCCTCGCTCAAGCCGCCCAACGGCTGCTACTGCAATGGGTGACTGCTATCTACGGATTATGGCTCGGAGGAACCCTGACAGCAATGCCACCATGTTGAGTAGTGCTTTTCGTGCAGCCACAGGACGTCGTGTTACGACTCAAACTGTGCGCAATAGGCTGCATGATGCGCAACTTCACTCCTGATGCCCATGGCGACGTCCATCTTTGTAACCACGACACCATGCAGCGCATTACAGATGGGCTCAACAACATGCCGAATGGACCGCTCAGGATTGGCATCACATTCTCTTCACCACTGAGTGCCGCATATTCCTTCAACCAGACAATCGTTCGAGACATGTTTGGAGGCAACCCAGTTAGATTAAACGCCTTAGACGCACTGTCCAGGGAGTGCAGCAAGGTGGAGGTTCCCTGCTGTTTTAGGGTGGCATTATGTGCGGCCGACGTACGCCGCTGGTCGTCATGGAAGGCGCCACAATAGTTGTACTTTACATGAATGCCAGCCTCCGACCGATAGTGCAACCAACATATTGGCGAGGCATTCGTCTTCATGGACTACAATTCGCGTCCCCATCGTGCACATCTTGTGAATGACTTCCTTCACGATAACGGCATCGCTCGATTAAAGTGGCTAGCATGTTCTCCAGACAAGAACCCTATCGAATATGCCTGGTATAGATCGAAAACGGCTGTTTATGCACGACGTGACCCACCAACCACTCTGAGAGATCCACGCCGAATCGCCGTTGGGGAGTGGGACAATCTGGACCAACAGTGCATTGATGAACTTGTGGACAGTATGCCACGACGAATACAGGGATGCATCAATGCAAGAGGACGTGCTGCTGGGTATTAGAGGTACCGGTGTGTACAGCAATCTGGACGACCACCTCTGAAGGTCTCGCTGTGTGGTGGTACGACATGCAATGTGTGGTTTTCATGAGCAATAAAAAGGGTGGAAATGATGTTTACTTTGATCTCTACAGGTTCCGGAACTCTCTGAACCGAAGTGATGCAAAACTATTTTGATGTGTGTATTTAAGTATTAGAGTCGGGCAAGCATAAGTGGTCACTGAGGCGATATTGATATAACTACTGTGTCATTTTTGCATCAGAATTTAGTGAAGCTCTATTAATTACGATGGGAGTTCAAAAAGTAATTTACACAGTATTATGGTATGCCAAGTAACTTTTATTGAATGCTACGCTACACATCAAAGTAACACAAATACGTGATCTTATTGTTCAACAAGGTCGCCGAATCTCCGTACACAACGGTCAGAAAGTTCTTCAAAACATTCAGTTCATCGGTCATAGAAACCCACTCCTTGGTTACGGAGTCATTCAAGAACCACTTTGAATGTGTCCTCACTGTCCGAAAAATCTCCTTCCCTCCGATGTTCTTTCAGCTAATCGAGAAGCTGGAAATCGCATCGTGCAAGATATTCCTTCCTTCTCGATCAGCATCATCCACATATTTGCGTACTTGGTAAATTTTTAGCATCATTTCACTATGGCTGGACGCAATATTGGTTTTGGTCTACATAGCGTCAGCGTTTCACGTTGAATCTGTGTGAAATTTAGACGTTTTGAGCAGAAAAATCGTATTGTTACGCATACTTAAAGTGTGGAGTGCGTTTCGAATTGCTGCACCAATTCACTCGCAACTTGCGACGCGCCTGTTGTCCGTACCGCAGCCAAACTGTGTTGCAGGATATGTTGAAACTGTACTCTCTTCTGATAAGGCGCCACACTTGTTGTGCAATGGTCTTAGCGTGGGACGACATGCGTAACTTACTTTCTGAGTCCGTATCCGAGTGGTCCACTCATTTAAGTACCAGGTTATGGATCCAGAGCACTAGATTTGGGTTCCTGGTCGGTACTAGAATTTTGATCTGCTACTTTTCATTTATGGATACATTTCTGATTGTGAAGATTTTCCTGTTAAATTTTGGTTCAGTGTTCACGTTAAACTGTATTTCAGCCTGGAACTGTCTGCAGAAGTGAGTTCAAAGACAGGGGGAAGACAAGAATATACCACGCCCGGTAGAACCATGCCCGGTAAAACAGCGTAGTGTTCAAGCTAACCTTAGCTATATGGCAGCTAGATGTTTTATTGAGATTGTACCACCGCCGTCACTTTCGATTCAAGCCGCTCACGCCAGTGTATGTACTTTAGTGTAGTTGGGGAAGCTGCTGCTGTATTGAGATGTTTACATTCGATTCCTGACCTCGGCGAGAGTGTAGGTGACTCGATGGACAGTTTAATACAGAGATCCTATTTCGAAATTTTTGCAGCTCCAGCGTTCCAGGGGATACCTGTATTGAAATACACACTACAGAATAAATGTATTCAGTTTGTTCTTTGTATTCAAACTAAACGTATCATCATTACTCTTGTAAAAACTAGTGTTAAAAACAGTTTGTGCTTTATCTAGACAGGAGGACTACTAGAGAGAGAGAAAGACGATCCCTAAATTATCACCATACTTGCTATACGCGACCTTCTTGATGAAGGTCTGTCAACCGTCTCTCAAACTATGGTTTTAATTTCTCCTCCATCGCTTGAAGCCTGACGTAAATGGTTGGGGTGGATACAGCTTGCGATGCTCAGGCAATGACGCACCACGACCGGAGAAAGTCCACGCCATTTGAGTTGCGAAGTGAGAGGTAATGTGCGTTTGTCTCGATACGAACTCTAATCTGCCTTACGTCACTGGCAAGATGTTGACATTAGATTTGTCATTATGCAGGAGACTTAATTAGATTTTTTTCAAATAAACATGTAATGAATTGCCCCTACAATGTATCACGGAATCTTCCAAAGTTTAAGATTCCCTAAGCGTCAATGTTACGCTTTCGTGTATCTGCGCTGACCTGCTAGTCCTAGCCAGAATTCACAGATTTCGTTCTATACCCGCTGCCAAGTTCTTCTGATAAGGATTCCTTGGGCAGTACCATGAAGTGTCTTGTATGCAATTTCCTTTACAAGTGCACTTTCCCGTAAGTTTCCCCTTCCCTACAATTAGCTTCACGTGTTCCTTCCCTTTCTTATTTGTTCTAATAGCCCTAAATATTTAAACGATGTGACGGGGTTCATAATATTACCACTGGGCTTCTAACTGGATGCTCTTCCTCTTTTGTATGAGCGTTATATTGCACATGTTAGCGTTTAAACATAGTTGAAATTTAGTACACTACGCGAAACTAAGTCGTTCTGGATTTTCTTACAACCATCCATCGACGATATTTTCCCATACAACGGTTGGAAATTTAATAGTGGCAACTATTTATTTACAGCTCGTACAAAATAGATACGTGTTTCAAAGTTTTACTGACCTTCAAAGTAGTAACCATCATTCTGTACAGCCCGTTGCCAGCGAGGTGGAAGTAGTAAGACACTCTTAGCAGTGCCAGTTGTGTTGACAGTTCGAGCGGCGCGGTCTATTGCCCGACGAATTTGCAGCAGTTCTGAAGCGAATGCCGTGAAGTGTTTCCTTCAGTTTAGAAATCGAGTTGAACTCACGAGGGCTAAAGTCAGGGAAGTGCAGTAAGTGGTATAGCACTTCGCAGCCTCATCATTCAAACAAATCAGTAACAGCTTGCACTTTACGTGTTTGAGCATTGTCCTGCGGAATGATGGTCAGGTCCTGCAGAAAGTGTCATCACTTCTGTCTCTAAGCTGGTCGTAGGTTGTGTTCCAAAAATGAACAGCATAGAGACAGACGTGATGACGCTTTCTGCAGGACCTGACCATCATTTCGCAGGACAATGCTGAAGCACGTACACTGCAAGCTGTTGCTGATATGTTTGACTGATGGAGCTGCTGCCACCTACTGCACTCCCCTGATATAAACCCTCGTCAGTTCAACTCGATTTCTAAACTGAAGGAAACACTTCACGGCATTCGCTTCAGAACTGCTACACCGAGCGAGGTGGTGCAGTGGGTAGCACACGGGACTAACATTTTGGAGGGCGACGGTTCAATCCTGCGTCCGGCCATCCTGATTAAGATTTTCTGTGATTTCCCTAAATCGCTCCAGGCAAATGCCGGGATGGTTCCTTTCAAAGGACACGGCCGACTTCCTTCCCCATCCTTCCATACTCCGATAAGACCGATGAGCTCACTGTCTGGTCTCCTCCCCCAAAACGACCCCAACCCCAACTGCTAAAAACTCGTCGGGCAATAGACCGCGCCCTGGCACTGCTAAGAGTATCCTCCGACAACCACATCGCTGGCAACGGGCTATACTCAATGCTGGTGACTACTTTGATGGTCAGTAAAACTTTGAAACACGTATCTATTTTGTACGAGCTGTAAATAAGTAGTTTCCACTATTAAAGTTCCAACCCTCATATAAACGGCACAATTACCAAAGCTACTGACCCTGTCTGATACATCATTTACGGGTATTGAGGTGATTATCATTCCTATTACCCTAATCTTGGCCACAAACGAGTTACTTTTCCTTGTATTGAAGATTCGTCCCTTAGGACAATGTAAACAAAATTAAGTAAAAGGCTAAAAATGGCTCTGAGCACTATGCGACTTAACTTCTGAGGTCATCAGTCGCCTATAACTTAGAACTAATTAAACCTAACTAACCTAAGGACATCACACACGTCCATGCCCGAGGCAGGATTCGAACCTGCGACCGGAGCGGTCACTCGGCTCCAGACTGTAGCGCCTAAAACCGCACGGCCACTCCGGCCGGCCAAAGTAAAAGGCTCTTCGACCTAGCCAGTATTTGTGATAATACTCTCTACGTACACACTGTACATATTTTAGTTATCAGATGACAAATGGAACTTTTCGTCTGTGTCTGTTATATGAAAAAAATTGTGTGGAACAGAATGAGCTGTGTTCCTTACAAGTGGTTTACCTGAATTCGTTTGCTTGAGAGAAGCTTCTCCATCATCACCATCTTCACTTCAAGCATTACGCTGTTTTTTTTTCTTCTTTTGCCTGTTACAGTACCCATCGTTTCCTCACTCTTCCTTGACTTCTTCTCCCAACTGGCTTAAATCTTCTTATCTGGAGAGGTAATCATTCTCTGGGGGGGGGGGGGGGGGAGGGGGGCCTGGGGGCGAATAGTACGCCAGGGGTGAACTCTGTGGGGTGGAGGCCGGTTCCAGAATGTCCACAAGGTAGTTTTCTGCCATAAATGTGTGTTGCGAGCTTTCTTTTCCGAAAAGTGATTGTAGATATTGTGAATCAAGAACAATAATCTGTTTCGTCATACATTCTAGTATGAATAATTCGAACACTATAGATACTAAGAAACATCACGTTTACCAGTTGCTACTAGTGTACAGAAATGTTTTATCACACGCATCTACTGAAAATTAGAAAACCGAGGAATCAAACTGCACATACTGTGGCGGCCAAGAAACGAAGCGCACTTAGTTCGATAATATAAAACTAGGGATTACATGGTGGTCCACATGAAACTTGGCCAGAAAATGCTTATAAATTTACTTTTATGTTTATCAGTGCACTTTCCGCTATCTCAGGTTGTGTTTCGCACCTGTGTCTGCTCCATTTCTTATGTTTTCCTTGTAGCTTAGTTTGCGTTGTCACTAAATCCTGAAAATACTTTTCAGAATAGTTCTGTTTTGTCCACACAGCAGTATCAACAGATGATTGTTGTGACTAAACATTCCGGCAGCGAATGAGGAATCGCATTCACGGCCCGTCAGGGCCAACAGATTTTGTCTTCGTTCATGTTGTACTCTTACACTTCCGTGTCGTCAGACTGTTCTTAGTCCATCTGAACCTTTTTTCCCGTTTCCTTTAAGTTACTTGTGAAGTGTCATTACTGAAATATTTCAACTGCTATGTTAATTAATTTATTATAGAAATCGGTTTTCCGGAATCATATAAATGCCCATATACAAATTTGGCGTTAAACCCACTTCTTTGACACTAAGCATTTCTGTCTTATGAAGTAAGGCAATTATGTTGTTAAGCGACATTCCTTTCTCTAGAGTACCGCTTTGTTACGAAAGAAACAGATCTACGAAAAATACAAAGCTTTTAAAATTCCGAAGTTCCCCTCCAGACATATAGACCCGTTTAAAAAGAACAATGACGTATTCATCTCAGTGACTAAAGTATATCTACGACTAAAATTAATAACCGCAGCGATCTGTGGTGGGAAGGCAGTGATCCGGGAGTCACTGTGAAAGCGTTTCGCAAGAAACTGCTCTGCATTCACTTTCGATAGAGGCCAGGAGACTGCCCGATTGCCTTGACGCAGACCGAAACCAGAAGCTAGCCACTTTTAGCTTTATCTCTTCTAAAAACAAACGGCCGACGAAGCCGGATATATAGGATGTGTACAGCTAAAAATGAGAATATATGAAAACTAGAATGATAAATGAAAAGCACCAGTTTGCTTTTGTTGTAGAACAAAAGCAAACTGGTGCTTTTCATTTATTATTATAATGTTGTTCTACCAAGAACCGACGGAAGATTCTGTTAATATGAAAACTAGAATGCAATAATTGCTCTACTTCAAAAGGTAAGATACAGTCTATACGTGAACTACAAACATATTTACAAGATATTTACTAAAAGCAGCTTTACCATCAAGAGACAAAACATCGACTTAGTCAAGAAAATGAACAACCCGGCTTCAGAAGCTGCAATTCATGCGGAGAATTTGTAAGAAATTCAATCGATTCAAAAGATTATATCTTCTGTATCACCGAAGCTAGAAACACAGGGTGAACTTAAACTGATGCGTAGGACTATAAAGATTTTACTTTCAAAAAGGTTTTACAAGTGTTTATCTTTTACTTGCGTGCACATACAACCGTAGGATAATTTTACCAATTACATGAAGTTAACTGATTCTTCTGTCGCTTCTTGGTAGAACAACCTAATAATAAAGGAAAAACACAATATTACTCATGTTCTGCAGGATTAATTTATTCCGGTTAATCAATTTTCGGCTTAAAGGCCATGATCAATCTTTAAATGACTGTCATCCTCAAAAAAGTTACAGTATTTTTAAACAAAGAAATGTCAACTTTGACACTGCGGTGGTCATGTAATTAAAAAGGTAAAATTTTGAACAATAAATAAACATAAAGGAAGCAGAACAGGAAAAAATAGCAACACTAAGCTCGAAAAAACAGTGCTTTTATAACAGCTTAAATTAAATTAACAATGCCAATAAAATAAAATAAAATTTCTACTTGACAACACTACTTCAAGAGGTATTATACACAGAAAGTAATATGTAAACCAAATAAAAGAGAAAATCAACAGTTTTAACAATAGAGCATATGGAGTACATAGGCAATCACAATAAAATTAAAAGAAATGAATAAATACAGGAAAATGGAGGAACAGGAAGGAACAGACAGAGTCGGAAGTAATGTAAAACTGAGAGGACTAAGTGAAGTTCTGAAGAGAAGGTTTATTAAACAGTGTTTAGTCAATTACCAGCCAACAGTGGTGATGCAGAATTCCTTGACCTGACTGTGATGAGTTTTATATTGGTCAGTCAGGCACAGACATAGCAACTGGAATGGCTGGACGTGAACGCAGCTGGAGATTGCGGAATTATGAATTCACGTTTGCTGAGCATGTTCTGATGTGGGCCACAGCTACCAGCCTTAGTCCTACCTTCCTCACTTACTAAACAAAGGCCAAAAAGTTAAAGTTTGAAGCCCTGAAAATCAACAAACATCTATCCCACAGTCCTGATTCAGTCTTAAATGACCAAACACAACCTAATACTTCCCCCTCTTCTAAACTTCACATAATGCTCTCTTTTCCATTATTTATATGTCTGTCTGTTCCTTTCAGTTCCTCCAATTTTCTGTATTTATTCATTTCTTATTATTTTATTCTGATTGTCTAGTACTCCATACATTCCGTTGTTACAATAGTTAATTCTCTCACATACTTCGAAGCCGTATCCCCTTCCGTGTGTAACACCTCTTGTAGTAGTCTCGTCGTGAAATAACTTTATTTTAGTTTTATTGGGATTGTTAATTTAATTTATAAAGTTACATAGGCTCTGTTTTTCTCGTTTGGTGTTATTGTTTTCCCTGATTTGTTCCCTTTGTATTTCTTTATTGTTCAATTTTTTACCTTTCTAACTGCATTACGACCGTACTGTCAAAGATGACATTTGATGTTTGTTTGAGCCTCAATCTAGATGAGTAACATCTTTTCCAATATCGTTTACAAGCATTGTAACTTCTTTGACGGCGACAGTCAGTTAATGTCTGATGATATCCTTCTACTTGTAAGCCGAAACCAGTTAATTTGAATAAATTAATCCTGCAGAACATACCAAATACAGCGTTTTTCGTTTATAATTAAGCTATGAACAAGAGCGTTCATTTATCTTTCACAAAGCCTCTATGTGCCCTCCATCGGATTCACAAACATCCAAAAGGTAGTCAAACTCGTTCCATACTTTTGCGGGCATCTGTGGAGTTATTGCGTTCATTCCTGTTGTTAGGCGGCGTCGCAGATCAGCCAGAATTTTGGAACTTGAGGTTATCACAACCTTCCCCCTTGGGAATATCACATACCGTGATATCAGCTGACGTTAGAGGCTAGTGGTGCAGTGAGAGATCTGTACGCCCCTTACGGACGGTCCATCTCTGAAAATCGCACGGTGGAGTTGTAACTTAATTGCCCGTCTTGAAACGGAGAACGCAAAACGCAGCTTGTTGCTGTATTTCCACCATCTGGACTCGACGCGAAGTGGCTACAGAACGAGCGAGCGAGCGTGAAAGTGAGCGAGCGAGCAAGTGAGCTCCCTGCACCAGGGAGAACTCTGCCTGCACCACATGAACCGGCAGCCAAGGTGAACTTGTAGTTTCAATGCGCAACTCAAAATTCGCTCCCAAGTTTCTATTTTCATTCATGCAGAGCATATGATCTTGTGAACCGGGTTGAGTCTTTTTGAAAGATCGTGTATTATGGGATGATTACACTAGCTGAAGCCTTTTGTGTTCTGTCTCGTCTCTGGCTGGTTCTTCTTACTTTGTTTTCGTAGCGTCTCTCCTTAGACACCACACTGAATTTATCAGCGATACAATAAATTGGGTGTCGAGACAGTGCGACCTTGCGACCTGAATAGTTACGAAACGTGCAGAAGCAGGTTACAATATTTAAACACAATAATGAAGGCAAGTGAATTTATTTTTCAGTAGTTCACATTCTATTAACCACATCGAAATTTTCTTATGCAATACTGAGTAACCTGCGTTGGCCTGGTATTTACTTATTCCGATCTGCTATTAGTCTTCTCCTTCCCCTTCTCTCTGTCCATCTCCACCTCCTCCTCTCTCTCTCTCTCTGTCCACCTCCTCCTTCCCCTACTATCTTTCCATCTCCTTCTACCCCTCTTGTTGTCCATATGCTCTCTTTCCTACTCTCTGTCCACCTCTTCCTTCCCCTACTATCCATCTCCTTCTACCCCTTTCGTTGTCCATCTGCTCTTTCCCACTCTCTCTCTCTCTCTCTCTCTCTCTCTCTCTCTCTCTCTCTCTCTCTCTCTCTGTGTGTGTGTGTGTGTGTGTGTGTGTGTGTGTGTGTGTGTGTGTGTGTGTGTCCACCTCTTCTTTCCCCTACTATCCATCTCCTTCTACCCCTTTCATTGTCCATCTGCTCCTTCCTACTCTCTCTCTCTCTCTCTCTCTCTCTGTCCACCCCTTCCTTCCCCTGCTATCCATCTCCTTCTACACCTGTCGTTGTCCATCTGCTCCTTCCTACTCTCTCTCTCTCTCTCTCTCTCTCTCTCTCTCTCTCTCTGTGTGTGTGTGTCCACTTCTTCTTTCCCCTACTATCCATCTCTCTGTGTGTGTCCACCTCTTCTTTCCCCTACTATCCATCTCCTTCTACCCCTTTCGTTGTCCATCTGCTCCTTCCTTCTCTCTCTCTCTCTCTCTCTCTCTCTCTCTCTCGCTCTGTGTGTGTGTGTGTGTGTGTGTGTGTGTGTGTGTGTGTGTGTGTGTGTGCAGCTACTCCTCCTTCGTGGTGGTCGGACGTCTGTGACCGGAACCTTGACGGCGAGAATGCCTGTCCTCACTTTCCCATGCAGATCAACATCGGACCACTGTCAAGTCCGATTGGCCCACGAATCTGGATTCTGCACGATTCGATCGGCAAGCCAAATGAAGACTCACAATGAGGTCCCTTCCAGACTCTGTCAGTTACTGATTACACTGTCTCACACGGGTACTCACCACCTCCGTCTCTCTCTCTCTCTCTCTGCGATCACTCAACATACGACGCAGTTCTCACTCTTATGTACCCAACCACGCCTGGTAACAATACTAATGCGCTTTGGAGGCCGCTCTACCTGTCTAGTGAATTGCAAATAATCATTTACATAGCCGCCGATGGGTTGTGCGTGCCCGAAGCTATAATGACATTCGACAATATCATCTGGGTGCTTCACATTTTTTCCGTCAGGCAGTTCATTACACTTGTCGACGGTGCAGTAGTTCCGTAGGAGATATTCGTACTTGTTTAGAAGACAAGGTTTGAATGCGATACGGATAATTTTTTGAAATTTGTGTTAAGTTCCTGTGGGACCAAACTGCTGAGGTCATCGATCCCTTGGTTTACACACTACTTAATCCTACTTAAACTGAATTAGGCTACGGACAACACCCATGCCTGAGGGAGGACTCGAACCTCCGACAGGGGGAGCCCCGCGAACCGTGGCAAGGCGCCCTAGACCGCGCGGTGTAGCCGGCTATGCGATACGATTCTGTGTGTTTCTGAGAGACAAACTAACAGCAATTCATGCTGAATCAGCAGTATATGCGGAATATAAATTACGAAGATTCTGCCTGTTGCGTGATTTCGAGGACAGTGAGCAAGGAATGTACAACAGACAAAATAAAATCTTCATGATGAAAAAAGAAACGCCGCGCGCCGTCACAGTTTTCTGGAATGAACGTGTTAATTATCATAACAATTCTGAGTCCAAATCCCAACTTCACGCACAAGCGTGGTTTTCCTGTACAAATTACAGACTTAAAACACCTTACGAATACAGGCAACGCCCACAAACTAATAGTTCCAGACAGATAACGTATTCATTACACGAAACTGTGAGAAGCTGCAGTGTTTCTTCTCTTTTTTTATATAATTGCTTGATGTTTACTCTGAATGTTCGCATGTACGACTTTTTGTCGGCTTGAAAAATCCTTCAGCTACCAAATTTTAAATTACGACACTTTGTTGCTAGGCTGCGGGAAACAAAAAGGCCCGTCGGCAGCGACAGTTTTCGTGAGAAAAAGCTTCGTCACGAGTAATCTTGGTTAATAACTTCAGCCACCACTCTTCTATTTGCATTTTTTGCATCAGCGCGAGTGGGACAAGTTTTAAGGCAAACTTCCTATCTCGTCTCTTCTGACCTCTAAAACCATTGTTCTCAACGACACAAATGTCATACATTTACGATGCTATATCTGCCTCTTTACGTGCTTTTTTTCCAGCCGTATAGTCGTCCCCATCGCGTCGTTGTCTTCGTCGTCTGACGTCTGCGTTAAGGAGTATTGATTCACGACTTTTGCGCAAAACAAAAATCATCATATGGTAATTTATTACATTAGGATCACCAGATTACAGCAGTATTCATATTACCGGTTTCATAATTTATTTCCATCTCCAGACATGATGAGTATTGAACAGGCTTTTTCATCGAGATAAATAAACTCTACTTACATGCGTTATGAACATGATAAAGTGCTATAAGATATGTCAATGAAATATACATTAGGACCTATGTTGTCACATGCTAAAGAGACAAATTAAAATATTGTTGTATGCTCTTCGTGCAGAGTTTATTGAAGACAGAGACACTTTTAGTTTACATACCACGACGAAAATATTTAAGGATTTATCATGACATCTGAAGGAAGCAATAAATAGCCCAAACCGGCAAGGCGAATATTGTAGTAATTAGGCTATCTTCATGTAATTAATTTGTGGTAAGGACTATGGAACCAAACAGCTGAGGTCATCGGCCCCTAGGCTTACGCACTACTTCATCTGACTTAAACTAACTAAGGAGAACACACACACCCGTGCCCGAGGGAGGACTCCAACCTCCGACGGGGGGAACCAAGTGAACCGTGACCAGACGCCTTCGAACGCACGGCTACCCGGGTTTAATTATTGTATAAATAATTGTAAAATCGCATGTTTCCATTTAACAATATCAGTTCTTACAAAAATAGTTACTGAGTCAGTAAAGGTTTTCTGAATTGAGGAAATTATAGATAAAATATTGGTTTTAGCCAAACTTTTCTCAATTTGTACCTAACCACTCTTCGCATCGTGTTCTTATCCGATCGACAAATAGTTGCGTCAAATGCATTCGTCTTAGGAGGAGGTGACTCAGAGTTAACGTTCTGGAAAATATAAGCAGTAACGTTCAGGTCACATTGTACGTTTTTTTGTTTGCAAAGATGATAAGGACGAAAGAATTATCGAGAGTATTTCGTAAGAATGATCGATAACGAAACAAGAGGAACGGTCGAACTTACGATATTTGACAGACGCACTAGCCATAAAACAATATCACTTAGCGGAGGTCAGTAATTGTTGACGTGATCACACGCTGCAATAATGTCCCCTGCAAATCGTAGTATTAAATTAATCACGAGGGACATCTTTTCCTATAGAATGCCATTCTACATAACATCTATCAGAGAGCCTCTACGAAATCCCTTACTGATGAAGAGCGATGCGTGACATGAGTTCAGAGGCAACACTGTAGCATGCCCCAAGGTTTTCCTGGCTTTCGACAGAAGGACATCTACCATCGCCTCCATTCGTAGTAATTTCACGTACGAGCTTACAGAAGTGGTACAGAATGTAGTCAAGTTGTTGTAGTAGGGGGATTCAGCGAAGTACAATTTAGAATACAGTTGTACTTGGGTAATATGGTTTAGAGTGCTGGAGCAAGTGTTATACACTGCGCAATAAAATTAAAGGATTCCATTTTCAAAAGCCCGTAATTGTCTGCCATTCTGGTCTTTAAGTTTGAAATTTCGCTCAAAGCTGCCAACATCCTTCCTCTGTAGTTTCTGTAATACCAATCTGCGCAAATGGAATAGGACTGTGGCTGGTCGAAGACATGAGAAAAACAGATACCAACAGCCACAATTCTATTTCATATACCTGAACGTGGCGCCAAATGAGGCGCCGAAACTGGTAGCAAAATAAAATTATTAAATAAAATTACAGCTGTTGATATTTATTTTCCTTAGTTTCTTTGTAGTGGTGCAAAAGCGCGGTGCGAGGCGGCGCCAACCTCGGACTCACAGACGCTTCAAATATTAAGGTGTCGAGTCGAGACATGAGAAAGAAAGGCCACTGCTCTAAAGTTCATGTGACCTGTAAGGTGGATTAATGATGCCACATTGGCACCAAATTTCACCACAACGCTGCCCATAGTCAGTGGACGTGTAAGACGATGGGAATGTCGTCACATCCACTCTTGTCCACATTTCACGCCTTCTTTTGATGCCTCTCTAAGACCTTCTCTAAGACCTCAATACGCAACACCTTCTGTGCCACCCACGCAACTTTGTAGAGCACTTTAAAAATGTACGTATTGGAAATTTCGACACCAATTAAGCGCCTGAAGGTAGGCAAATCCCATGTAACGAATCGCGAAGGCGTTGCCTAACGCTCAGGTGATAGAGGTGCCACAAGGCTCAATCGGTGTCGAAATGTCTGACAGTTATACAGTGAAGTGTCAAAGAAACTGCCTCATCTCGTGTGACGTCGCCGCGAGCACGCAGAAGTACCGCAACGCTACGTGGCATGGACTCGACTAATGTCTGAAGTAGTGTTGGAGGGAACTGACACCGTGAATCCTATAGGGCTGCCCATAAATCCTTAAGAGTACGAGGGGGCGGAGGTTTCTTCTGTACAGCACTTTGCAAGGCATCCAAGACGTGCTCAATAATGTTCATGTCCCGGAAGTTTGGTGACTACCAGGAATGTTTAAACTCAGTGTGTTCCTGGAACAGTTCTAAATGTGTGGGTGTCACATTGTCCTGCTGGAATTGCCCACGTCAATGGGAATACACAATGGATATGAACGGAAACAGGTGATCCGAAAGGATTCTTACGTAAGAGTCACCTGTCACAGTCAGGATTCCCATATCACTCCAACTGCACACGCCCCACACCATTACAGAGCCTCCACCAGCTTGAACAGTTCCCTGTTGACTTGCAGGGTCCATGGATTCATGAGGTTGTCTCCATAACCGTACATGTCCATCCGCTCGATGCAATTTGAGATGAGACCCGTTCGACCAGGCAACTAGTTCCCAGTCATTAATAGTTCAATGTCGGTGTTGACGGGCCCAGGCGAGGCGTAAAGCTTTGTGTCGTGCAGTCATCAAAAGTACACGAGTGGGCCTTCTGCTCCGAAAGCCCATATCGACGATGTTTCGTTAAATGGTTCGCATGCTGACACTTGCTGATGGCTCAGCATAGAAATCTGCAGCAATTTACGGAAGGACTGCACTTCTGTCACGTTGAACTATTCTATTCAGTCGTAGTTGGTCCCGTTCTTGTAGGATCTTTTTCCGGCCGCAGCGATGTCGGAGATTTGACGTTTTGCCGGATTCCTGATATTCACGGTACACTCGTGAAATTGTCGTACGGGAAAATCGCCACTTCATCGCTATCTTGGAGATACTGTGTCCCATCGCTCGTGAGCCGACTACAACACCACGTTCAAAGTCTCTTAAATCTGGACAACCTGCCATTGTAGCAGCAGTAACCGATCTAACAACTGCGCCAGAACGCCGCCCGCAGCGCCATATTCTGCCTGTTTACATATATCTGTATTTGAATACGCATGCCTGTACCAGTTTCTTTGATGCTTCAGTGTAATTGTAAAATGCTCTACAAAAATACATGGGCGTCACCGAGGATGTTGCCGAACTTGGCGGTCTTAGAGGAACACTTGCCGTTTTATTCATGCACATTTTAATGCTATAACCGCCATTCCTCCTTTCCCCCACATCCCACCCTTGTGATCACGCCACAGGAGGGCGCGAAACAGGAGCGCTGAAGAAGCATAAACATTCTTTGTTGCTTCAGTTTACGTTGAAATTTCGTCGAATGGTTTTGAACGGTGCCTAATAGCCCCACTCAGCATACCAGAGCAAAAATTGCGGTCGAACTTCATTCCAAAGGGATCACATCACTTTCAGTGGCGTTGCAGCCCTTAGAGTAGGGTTGAAATGCCCAGTGGGTGGCAACAGTGTCGAATGTTATCATGAACGACGTCCTCTTGCTCATCACAGAGCAAACTGTCGTTTTCGAGCGCGGAATGTGTGCGAATCAGCGCCCCAAGGGAAGAGGTGGTTTCACTGACGCCCTTTACGCCACCCCCTGCGGCCTTTTCTCGTCGATTCTGAACGGCGCTCTGTCTTAAATGTTTTTGTCGGCCACCCATAAGGAAACCACACGACTTCAGCACTGGGTGTCACGATTCTGTCTCCATTTCAGAGACGTCAAATGAAGGCGTGACATGTGTACCAGAGTGGTTATGGAGACATTCCCATCGTCCGACACGTTCCGCTGAAATTTCGAGCCAATGGGACATCACTAACCTACCTTACAGCTCACACGAACTTAGGAGTTGTGGTCTTTCTTTTGAATGTGTTGGCACTGTGCTGTCTGAAGCGTCTTTGTGTCCGAGGGTGACGTCACAGGGCGCCAAGCTTTTGCTCCACTACAGAAGAAGGTTATTGTGGTGTCACCGCCAGACACCACACTTGCTGGGTGGTAGCCTTTAAATCGGCCGCGGTCCGCTAGTATACGTCGGACCCGCATGTCGTCACTATCAGTGATTGCAGACCGAGCGCCGCCACACGGCAGGTCTAGATAGACGTCCTAGCACTCGCCCCAGTTGTACAGCCGACTTTGCTAGCGATGGTTCACTGACAAATTACGTTCTCATTTGCCGAGACGATATTTAGCATAGCCTTCAGCTACGTCATTTGCTACGACCTAGCAAGGCGCCATTATCATTTGCTATTTATCTTGTGATGCATGTATCGTCAGACCGATGTTCACCATTTATGGATTAAAGTTAAGTATTCCCGCAGCTACGTACGTTCTTTGCTACTATAACAGCCTGCGTGAGCTTAAACGCGTGCCTTTCGGCTTCCTCTCATAGTCACAACAGTTATAGATAGCTTTGAGTCACGTTTAAAACTTATACATCAGAACCGAAACAAGTACGGTATTTCAGAAAAGTGATCTTTTGATTATGTTGAGCAGTGGGGGCGGAATAAGGAAGCTGTTTAACCCAAGATGTGGGTTAGAATTGTGTTATATCACGACACAGTTAACGTCGATGCATGTAAATATGTAGTAGCAATTGCCTGCACCACTATGGAAGCATAAATAGACAGTCATCTCATAAAAGTATAAGAGGTGTTGAGATAGGAAGTGGAACTATCAGTTAACTAATTGGTGATGAAGCAAATAAGCTTCAGTTTCCTGGTAGTGTAGTGACAAACTGTAGTTTTCTACAGTGAGATCACTCACAAAACAACTACGTGTCTCGTTAACATCGCTTAAAAGTGTGGATCTGCATGACATCGGAACAAGAGATTATATATAAAATATGTACAAGGTGTGACCGGTAGAAGTGCAGATATTTTTGTTGGTGACTGAAAACAGTGTACTCCACATCATTATACACTCCTGGAAATGGAAAAAAGAACACATTGACACCGGTGTGTCAGACCCACCATACTTGCTCCGGACACTGCGAGAGGGCTGTACAAGCAATGATCACACGCACGGCACAGTGGACACACCAGGAACCGCGGTGTTGGCCTCGAATGGCGCTAGCTGCGCAGCATTTGTGCACCGCCGCCGTCAGTGTCAGCCAGTTTGCCGTGGCATACGGAACTCCATTGCAGTCTTTAACACTGGTAGCATGCCGCGACAGCGTGGACGTGAACCGTATGTGCAGTTGACGGACTTTGAGCGAGGGCGTATAGTGGGCATGCGGGAGGCCGGGTGGACGTACCGCTGAATTGCTCAACACGTGGGGCGTGAGGTCTCCACAGTACATCGATGTTGTCGCCAGTGGTCGGCGGAAGGTGCACGTGCCCGCCGACCTGGGACCGGACCGCAGCGACGCACGGATGCACGCCAAGACCGTAGGATCGTACGCAGTGCCGTAGGGGACCGCACCGCCACTTCCCAGCAAATTAGGGACGCTGTTGCTCCTGGGGTATCGGCGAGGACCATTCGCAATCGTCTCCATGAAGCTGGGCTACGGTCCCGCACACCGTTAGGCCGTCTTCCGCTCACGCCCCAACATCGTGCAGCCCGCCTCCAGTGGTGTCGCGACAGGCGTGAATGGAGGGATGAATGGAGACGTGTCGTCTTCAGCGATGAGAGTCGCTTCTGCCTTGGTGCCAATGATGGTCGTATGCGTGTTTGGCGCCGTGCAGGTGAGCGCCACAATCAGGACTGCATACGACCGAGGCACACAGGGCCAACACCCGGCATCATGGTGTGGGGAGCGATCTCCTACACTGGCCGTACACCACTGGTGATCGTCGAGGGGCACTGAATAGTGCACGGTACATCCAAACCGTCATCGAACCTATCGTTCTACCATTCCTAGACCGGCAAGGGAACTTGCTGTTCCAACAGGACAATGCACGTCCGCATGTATCCCGTGCCACCCAACGTGCTCTAGAAGGTGTAAGTCAACTACCCTGGCCAGCAAGATCTCCGGATCTGTCCCCCATTGAGCATGTTTGGGACTGGATGAAGCGTCGTCTCACGCGGTCTGCACGTCCAGCACGAACGCTGGTCCAACTGAGGCGCCAGGTGGAAATGGCATGGCAAGCCGTTCCACAGGACTACATGCAGCATCTCTACGATCGTCTCCATGGGAGAATAGCAGCCTGCATTGCTGCGAAAGGTGGATATACACTGTACTAGTGCCGACATTGTGCATGCTCTGTTGCCTGTGTCTATGTGCCTGTGGTTCTGTCAGTGTGATCATGTGATGTATCTGACCCCAGGAATGTGTCAATAAAGTTTCCCCTTCCTGGGACAATGAATTCACGGTGTTCTTATTTCAATTTCCAGGAGTGTATAAGTATTTACTTTAATTGAGACTAATATTCTAGCAATTAGGAATAATATGTTTTTAGGTTAGTTAATACCTCGAAGCACATGTGGCGAGAGCAAGACATTAAAGTTAATTTTCATTTGTGTAGCAGGTCGGGTGTTGAAGAGTGGACACATGGATGCAAAACAGTGAGCCTACATTGACAGGCCTAGTTCACATAGTGATATAGTTACGACTGTGCAGAAAACGCGTCATAAAGTTTGTGACGTGTAAGTGGGAACACTTTTCGATGCAGAGAGAAAACAACCAACACACTGATGTTAAGGCACGACATATATAAATACCTGTATGTATTTCCGTTACACCATGTGAGGAGAAGAATTGCATGAATGGTATATCGTGCCGGACAAGAGACAGCAACAGTAATATTAAAATATGTTAACTGCAAGATTTCTAAAGACGATGTGTATCTGTCGGGAACTTGGTCAGACATTTGCAAGAGTCCTATTTC
Source organism: Schistocerca piceifrons (assembly GCF_021461385.2). Classification (NCBI taxonomy): domain Eukaryota; kingdom Metazoa; phylum Arthropoda; class Insecta; order Orthoptera; family Acrididae; genus Schistocerca; species Schistocerca piceifrons. Next base: position 90,657,076 of record NC_060141.1, read on the forward strand.
AAACCAGAAACTGTGAATATCCCTGAAAAATTCATGAAGATAGAATACTAAGAGTTCGCATATGATCTCGGAAGCTGTTGTTCTTCCTCCACCATAACACTGAAAGGATTGGCAAAAAATTCCTAAAATTTAGTACAACATAAAGTAACTTCTTCCACACCAGCAGGTCATAAATGTAAGTGAAGAAATATGGATAGAAATCCTTAGGCTCTTACCCAGAATCAGAATGCTTTCATTCCCGTCTGGAAAACAGTGTTTGGTCGACGTAAATACGATTGAAGAATGTGCTACGAACCATTAGATGTGCAAATATGTCCCGCAAGAGAGCTTTCGTTTACTGTGGGACTGCGAATGCTCCCTTGTTTATGTGCTCTTTATGAATAAACTGCTAGTGTCGAGTTTTTGGCACACCGCCATAAGTAATGGACGCGTCTTTCACGGACTCACCGAGCCTCGGCAATGGCAAAGGTGCCTGGCCAGTCCCGTGCTCTGTGTCGGCTGGTGACCGTACTGGGGGCCTCATTAGGAGTCCCTGGGCGTTCCTGGGGCGGCTTTAGCGGACCCACTCGTGCTATTGTCTCTGCTGGCCTCTCCAGTCAAGTCTTACTGCCGCTAGGCTAGCCCTTGTGGCTTTACTGATACTTCCAAAACTAATGACCGAGCGAAGTTTGGCCAACTCCTACAGGAACCCATCGCACTGCGTACCTCTAGACTGTGCGTTTACAGTATTTGTAATGAAATGCTCTGTTACCTGGATGCAGGAATAGTGAATGAAATGGAAGAAGACAAAAAAATCGTAAATTGAGCTCTCTTCCGTGTGCCGATTACTGGGCCACCCAAAAGCGAAGCTTTTTGGCATAGCTGGTGGTCAAGGATTTAAGAGTATGCCAGTGGAAAAGAGGAAATTCGTACCCTCCCTGTTGTGGAAGGTGCTTGAACGGTCGTGGATTGAGGTCTTTAACGCTTTCCACTTTCGTTGTCTTGCAAAGTAGATTCCGCGATGCGCCGGCGCTTTGGTCAGAGGGAATGGGAATGTTACGCGTTACTACGCAGATGTGGTGGTGGTTAGTGTTTAACGTCCCGTCGACAACGAGGTCATTAGAGACGGAGCGCAAGCTCAGGTTAGGGAAGGATTGGGAAGGAAATCGGCCGTGCCCTTTCAAAGGAACCATCTCGGCATTCGCCTGAAACGATTTAGGGAAATCACGGAAAACCTAAATCAGGATGGCCGGAGACGGGATTGAACCGTCGTCCTCCCGAATGCGAGTTCAGTGTGCTAACCACTGCGCCACCTCGCTCGGTACTACGCAGAAGTCTCTCTTTCAACTGCTTATGCGAGTATGATTACCACAAACCTGTTAGGCAACAAGATGATGGACTAAACTGTAACTATAAATTTCATAAAAAGCTTCAAAGGTTAATGAGCCGAACTCTTAACTCTACCTTATTTCGAGAGTGTTTTGGCACACTTTTGATTGTCTGGGTATCGAGGCTGGTTTGTCTCCACTGAGAGTTTTCAGAAACGAGCAGAATGCTCTACAACTGATCTGAAGACTTGCCAAGCGATGTCACCTGTTAACTTACATCAGCAGACTTACAAGAAAACCAGCCGACAATCAAATTTTGTTTTTCTATTGTTTATTACTTTTTAAAATTTTCATGGTACCTGAGGTTCAGAACTCAAATATCAATCAGCCAAAGCAGTTCGCCTGAATTCAAAAAAATTCTCGAGAACATCGACTCTCAAATTTTCCGGCCATCACATACAAATCAAAATAAGCTCAATACTTTGACTAGCAGCGTGGCTCCGTTGTAGAGCACTCGGTTGCCACGTGTGACTGGGAGAGGCGGCATTGGCTTCGTTTCTCACGGATTCAAATTTTTGAACAAAGAAGCATGTTCTATGATCATATCCGTGAAAATGGATTTTTTAAATATAAACAATATGATTAACGATCTACACTCCTGGAAATGGAAAAAAGAACACATTGACACCGGTGTGTCAGACCCACCATACTTGCTCCGGACACTGCGAGAGGGCTCTACAAGCAATGATCACACGCACGGCACAGCGGACACACCAGGAACCGCAGTGTTGGCCGTCGAATGGCGCTAGCTGCGCAGCATTTGTGCACCGCTGCCGTCAGTGTCAGCCAGTTTGCCGTGGCATACGGAGCTCCATCGCAGTCTTTAACACTGGTAGCATGCCGCGACAGCGTGGACGTGAACCGTATGTGCAGTTGACGGACTTTGAGCGAGGGCGTATAGTGGGCATGCGGGAGGCCGGGTGGACGTACCGCCGAATTGCTCAACACGTGGGGCGTGAGGTCTCCACAGTACATCGATGTTGTTGCCAGTGGTCGGCGGAAGGTGCACGTGCCCGTCGACCTGGGACTGGACCGCAGCGACGCACGGATGCACGCCAAGACCGTAGGATCCACGCAGTGCCGTAGGGGACCGCACCACCACTTCCCAGCAAATTAGGGACAGTGTTGCTCCTGGGGTATCGGCGAGGACCATTCGCAACCGTCTCCATGAAGCTGGGCTACGGTCTCGCACACCGTTACGCCGTCTTCCGCTCACGCCCCAACATCGTGCAGCCCGCCTCCAGTGATGTCGCGACAGGCGTGAATGGAAGGATGAATGGAGACGTGTCGTCTTCAGCGATGAGAGTCGCTTCTGCCTTGGTGCCAATGATGGTCGTATGCGTGTTTGGCGCCGTGCAGGTGAGCGCCACAATCAGGACTGCATACGACCGAGGCACACGGGGCCAACACCCGGCATCATGGTGTGGGGAGCGATCTCCTACACCGGCCGTACACCACTGGTGATCGTCGAGGGGACACTGAATAGTGCACAGTACATCCAAACCGTCATCGAACCCATCGTTCTACCATTCCTAGACCGGCAAGGGAACTTGCTGTTCCAACAGGACAATGCACGTCCGCATGTATCCCGTGCCACCCAACGTGCTCTAGAAGGTGTAAGTCAACTACCCTGGCCAGCAAGATCTCCGGATCTGTCCCCCATTGAGCATGTTTGGGACTGGATGAAGCGTCGTCTCACGCGGTCTGCACGTCCAGCACGAACGCTGGTCCAACTGAGGCGCCAGGTGGAAATGGCATGGCAAGCCGTTCCACAGGACTACATCCAGCATCTCTACGATCGTCTCCATGGGAGAATAGCAGCCTGCATTGCTGCGAAAGGTGGATATACACTGTACTAGTGCCGACATTGTGCATGCTCTGTTGCCTGTGTCTATGTGCCTGTGGTTCTGTCAGTGTGATCATGTGATGTATCTGACCCCAGGAATGTGTCAATAAAGTTTCCCCTTCCTGGGACAATGAATTCACGGTGTTCTTATTTCAATTTCCAGGAGTGTATTACAAAAGAAGGGTAAATAAGAATTTACATTTGCAATGAAATTTGGATTTTTGTGTGGTATACGTAATTGTAAATAAGAAGACGTGCATTTTACATAAAATTACAATTAAATATGTGTTAATTACAATGTATTTAATGAATTTTATGTTTAAATGTAGATATTCAAAATGATCGTGTTGTGGATTGGCAAGAGAGCCAACCCACTATGAGAGGAAGCCGAAAGGCACGCGTTTTAGCTCACGCAGGCTGGCGTGAGGTCTGGAACAGGTCAAGGAAATGAGACTAGCTGTGGAATACTTAACTTTAATCCATAAATGGTGAACATCGCTCTTGACGGTACATGTTTTACAGCATCAATAGTAACTGGTAATGGCGCCTTGCTAGGTCGTAGCAAATGACGTAGCTGAAGGCTGTGCTAACTATCGTCTCGGCAAATGAGAGCGTATTTTGTCAGTGAACCATCGCTAGCAAAGTCGGCTGTACAACTGGGGCGAGTGCTAGGAAGTGTCTCTAGACCTGCCGTGTGGCGGCGCTCGGTCTGCAATCACTGATAGTGGCGACACGCGGGTCCGACGTATACTAACGGACCGCGGCCGATTTAAAGGCTACCACCTAGCAAGTGTGGTGTCTGGCGGTGACACCACAGGTCGGAAAAAAGGAAAAAAAAACGAAACGAGACTTGATCTAGTTATTATAACTTTTTTCCATCTTTATGTAGTTTTCGCTTTACGCTTTGTTTAAAAGTTCGACTGCGTCGGGAATCGAACATACGCCAGCTTGGAGGCAGCCGAGCACACCACTATAGAGTCTTATTGCTCACCGACAAATCGTCGTCACTTACAGTATTAAATATTGTCGTTATTTTTGAGAGTTGCTTTGAGGGATTTATACTTGAGTTTGACCTTCGCATACCGTAATTATAAAAAAAAATTACAAAAATCTTATTAACCTGTGGTCTCCTTTTCCGTCGATCGGAGTCTGGTACAGCGAATAGAGGTCAGTGTGTGAGTGTGCGTTCGCTTTGCATTCCTCGTGGATGCTCAAGGTCGTCGAAGAGATAGCTTGACTTTGCCGCCAGCAAGGTGAAGGCTCTACGCTGAGCCCGCCTACCTTAGACAGAGAAGTAGTGGCCTGTTTAATATCGTGTGGGCAATAACCGTAGGTGGCATTCTTTCAAAACCCCAAGTACCCATATTAGTATAATCCTAAGTACTTACAGTACTTGTTTGTTTCTTCTACAATTTGTACACTGTCACATCCACAGTCTCTATGTAAATTAAATGGATTTACAAGGAAGCTTTGTGCATTTGTTATAAACCTGGAAAAATAGAATGGAAAATATTTGTGATGTCAATATCGGGAGTGACCTCCTTGCAATACATAGTTGCAAATCATCTTGGAAGATAGCGAACTGATTTATGATTAAAACGTTTTCTCTCACTGTGGGATTGATATTGTTCCTCAGAGTGATCGTATTCCTGATGAGAAATAGTACTTAAACTTCTTTTTCAATGTTTCTATTTATTTCATGGAATTTCGTTCGTAAAACATTATATATTCCGAAAAATGTTATTCGATTCAACATTATCAGTTTGTTTTGTTCTCGATATCCTCATCCAGTTATTAATTATGTTTAACAACTTTTTTTTCTCGAGTGTAGTAGTTTTCAGCGTCTTCTGGACCGATCGGTACTAACAGATCAGCCAAAATATCAGATACTATCTGAAAACAAACTTTTAATTGACACTGACGTCAAAGGAGAGCGAATACACTTTTCAGATACAGCATATCGGACTGAGCCGAATTATATGCTCTGTCAGTCGTTTCTTTGCAAAAGTTGCTGCAGCGGTGTAAAAACTTTGAAAGAATAGGCAACAACAGGGGATGAGGGTGCTATATGAGACTTCCTGACAGTCTATCTGCTCGACCGGGACGCGTACTGGGATCCTTGCTTCTCATGTGGAATTTCCTAGAGTCGCCACCAGCGCTGCTAGTTGACGCTGTCTCCTAACATAGCTTGCGGTCAGCACGAATGACTGCTGTTGTTTTTGCACCCTAAAGCAAAACAAAAAAGAACTGACTGGCTGATCCTGACCGTTACCTATCCGCTAGGAAAACCATCTTGGGAACGGTGGCAGGAGTCGAGGACATGGCGTCAGTGACACTCCCAAGCAAATCCTTGTCACGTCCAACAAAATTCACCTCCTAACAGCAATAAAATGAAACCCTCTGTCGAATCACGTCTTTTATCAAATGGAGTTCTATGGTGATGAATGATGTGACAAATGCTAGAAAGGGCATTGTGTCACAGGGGGCTTGATCCCTGTGTCCTGTATATCGTGAGCCGTCGCCTTGACCATTTATTTAAATCAGTTATTCTGTTTTAGCACTCCAAACGCCTGACTAGCTTCCATTGTCACTCAAGTTTCCTCCTGTTACTTCCGACCACTACAACCAGAGGTTCTCCCACAAGGTATGTGGGGGAAAGCACTACCACAAAAACCCGACATAAATTGCTGCTGTCACTGAAATCAAGTCCATCTCCACCAGTTTCAGAAAGTACATTGCGATAAAAACTGGATGCAATGGACGCTTCGTACTTCGCTAAAGGCCATGACAAAGAAAGCTGCACTTCTTCAACGAGCCAAACCACATAACAACCTGATGGTAGCCTGCTGCAGGAGAGTGGTTTCGAACGAGTAACGAACAAGCCTCTTTTCGAACGATGCAAGGCGTCTAGTACACAGACAGCCTAATAAGGCGTTTACCTCACAGTGAGTGGAGGCTGTATTTCAGGCCTTGGTGTTTCCGTGATATTTTGGAGATGTATGTAGGGACTAACTCGACTCTCTCATTTAGGCTACAGTGACACTAACCAGGATGTTTACTTCAACATTCTCGACGATCAGGTGTTCACCATCCTTCTGCATCGTTGCAATGAGTATGGTGTTAACATTCCCGTCTTCCAAGAGGAGAGCAGCCCTCAGAACGAAATTTGGGTTCGTGTCATGATCTTCCACTAGTTATCATTAGTTCGTGTTTGCCAAGGTACTGGTGGATAGCAGTAGTAGCACATTACTTTTAGCAATAAAATTCACTGCAGTCGGGTACGAACCTGAACCGTTTTCGAATTTTTATCTCCGTTAGCCTTTGAAATGATTCTGGGTCTAAGGCTTCTTCAAAACATGTCGGATGATCATATAGGCGAGGGCTTCAATAATTCTCTCCATTCTTATTACACGGGTCAGAGGTTTTGTCTAAAGAAAAGCGAAGTGTAAGGTCATAGCACACAAATGGCTGATTCAAGTCTTCTGAGTCGATACAGTCAGAAATGGTAAAGCGTTCTGGTGTAGGAAAAACAAAAGGTTATCAAATGGTTCAAATGGCTCTCAGCACTATGGGACTTAACATCTGAGGTCATCAGTCACCTAGAACTTAGAACTACTTAAACCTAACTAACCTAAGGACATCACACACATCCATGCCCCAGGCAGGATTCGAACCTGCGACCGTAGCAGTAGCGCGGTTCCGGACTGAAGCGCCTAGAACCGCTCGGCACCGCGGCTGGCAACAAAATGTTACCAAAACTATTTCGCAGTTACATAGCAGAAGGTTAAAGCAAAACTTCACGTCTTTAAGGTCGACGTAACTGTGTCCACTCAGTTCTCCAAAAATGAAGCAGTCGCCGCCATATTCGCCTAAGAACAGTACTCGGCATAGAAGAAGAAGGAGAACAAGAAGAAGAAGTAACAACAAGAACTTTCACACTGCAGAGGAAACTACGTGGCAATCAGAACTGGCATTGCAAATGCGATCGCTTGCTGGGTAGCGTAGCATTGAGTTCGTCGTTAGGACTCGGATATGAAGTTGTTCCTTCCACTTCTGAAGCCGTAACAGTTGAAGGAAAATGCAATCGTTACGTTATTTAGTCACAAACGCATAAGAGCGTCTTGCACCGTACTTCACAAAGTTTGACTTCCACCATGTTTCTTGAAGAGCTTCATAAATTGAGAAACAGAGGCAAACACGTCTATTATTCATCTCGTCACACCCGTTCCTCTCCAGCGAATTTCAGTTGACGGGAAATATAACGCGGACAAAAGACCTGCTGAGGTCTTTTACAATCTCAGTTTCTAGGTTTGTTACTTGTTATGCGCAAGCCATGGACAAGTAAGGCAACTTTCATGTGCGTTTCCTTAAAACCATGTAGATGACAGCTTATCTCGGAAAAAGTGCTCTTTATTCTCCGAACAGCCTCACATGCTAAAGGGCAGCGTGCAGAACGCCCGTAATTACGTTGTAGTAACGTTCGTCGGAACGTCGTCAGTGTACACGCGAGAAGAATATGACAAGCACGCGAAGTTATTCCGTCTGAAAACAACTGGAGTGTCATTTCTCATGATCGAGTCTCACAACCATGTAGAATTTTTTAAAGTACATCATGTTCGCGAGCGGTTCTAGGCGCTTCAGTCGGAAACCGCGCTGCTGCTACGGCCGCAGCTTCGAATCCTGCCTCGGGCGTGGATGTGTGTGATGTCCTTAGGTTAGTTAGGTTTACGTAGTTCTAAGTCTAGGGGACTGATGACCTCAGGTGTTAAGTCCAATAGTGCTTGGAGCCATCTGAACCATCATATTCGCCGTTGACTGTAGAAATTATTTATTTCACAGTTGTAATTTCGACTTGTATACTCCTTCGTTTTTGTATATTCTTTTAGCTTCTGTAGCACCACTTGGAAACGGCCCAGAAGCCGAAGTCGCAACTGTGAAATAAGTAATTAGTACAGTCAACGGTGAATATGATGACCTTAAAGAAATAGTGGAGTAGGTTTGCAGTTAAGTGCATCAGTATCGGTCTGTGTGTAGGAAGGTACGGAGTTAAATCCCCACTCAGTTCTAAAACTTTAGAAATTTATTGTCTCTTTCAACTCCGTCCGTAATCTGTATACGTGAAATGAACGCTGTGGTTCGGATTCCAAGATAGTCTTAGTTCAGTGGTCGGAGGAAGGCAACGGTACAGCCGTATGACATCGTTGGCTGGGCTGGGAAACCCTCAAGTGGTGGGTTCAGCCGCGTAGTAGCAATAGGTTTCCTCCTGCCCCGTACAACAAACTTTTTCCTTGCGGATATGTGAGAGTTGTGTCTTGTATGTGTTTTTGGAGTGTGTGTGAGTGGAATAGATGCGTGTACACTGTGGCATTGCGTTTATCTTGTATGATGATGACGATGATGATGATGATGATGATGATAGAAGAGAGATGGGTGAAACCCGTTGGCGGCCTATGGCCGACTCCTCTCGAATGGCATCAAGGAGCGTCCCCATCCGACTGACGGATCACCATCAACTGTGTCACAGGTTACTTAGGATGGTAAGGCAAGGATATACCTCCTGATATAGGACTACGCTTAGTAAGGCTATGCGATGTTGAGATGAACCTTCACGTCCAATATGGTGATGGCTTTTTTAAACAAAACAGAGCGTTTTGAGAACCAACACTTCTGTTGTATATTGAATGTGGTATTATCCACTCATTAACAATAACAAAAAATTAACTTTGTATTATTTTGCTGCTAACACTGTAGTCAATCTTACTGTTAATTTCATATGGGTTCTCAAGACCAAATTCTATGCTGGTTGGAACGTCACTGATGTCACCAGTCATATTTGTAGACAGAGTCTAAAAGTCGTATTCGCTGAAATTAGGGATCTGACGGTGGTTTCTATGTCAAATATCGGAGATTCACTCATCAGGCGGCCCGAGCGAAACGCAGGTGTCTAGAACAGTGTGAGGAAAAGTGAGGTGGCTGCTACGATTAATAGAACTGTGAAACGAACAGTCATGGCCAGGACTAGCTGATCTTAGTCCTCGATGGTAAATATGTATTGAGATAAGTATTTTGATTGTTTGAACACTTCAGTAAATAAGCACACCGGACAAAAAATTATTCACTGTGAGGAGACATGACACTAATAGCATATAACATCGCCTCTACCATTGACAATGGCCTCACGTTGACGAAGAAGTATACAATTTCCTTCAGCTTACAACTGACTGATGAGAAGATCCAGTAGGGGCGTCAGGTTGCGAGGACGTTGGTTACTACAACTCACTCGCTGTTTCGAATAGTCACAGACATTTTCATTGGAATTAAGGTCGTGTGATTTAGTGGCCCTATCGCGGTGCGATAGCTGCGTGAGTGTTCCTCAAACTAGGAACGTAGGCGCGCAGCCCTATGAGGAGGGCTGCTCTCCTTTTGGAAGACGGGAATGTTAACACCATACTCATTGCAACGATGCAGAAGGATAGTGAACACTTGATCGTCGAGAATGTTGAAGTAAACATCCTGGTTAGTGTCACTGTAGCCTAAATGAGAGAGCCGAGTTAGTCCCTATATACATCTCCAAAATATCACGGAAACACCAAGGCCTCCTGAAATACAGCCTCCACTCACTGTGAGTTAAACGCCTTATTAGGCTGTCTGTGTACTAGACGCCTTGCATCGTTCGAAAAGAGGCTTGTTCGTTACTCGTTCGAAACCACTCTCCTGCAGCAGGCTACTATCAGGTTGTTATGTGGTTTGGCTCGTTGAAGAAGTGCAGCTTTCTTTGTCATGGCCTTTAGCGAGGTACGAAGCGTCCATTGCATCCAGTTTTTATCGCAATGTACTTTCTGAAACTGGTGGAGATAGACTTGATTTCAGTGACAGCAGCAATTTATGTCGGGTTTGAAACGGATTGCATTCATAAGGGGTGAAACTCGTCATCGGTCCTTGTCGGTTACAATCTTTTATGATCTCGCCACGTTATTTTATTTAACCTGACCTGATTAGGGCCATCAGGCCCTCTCTTACATCTGCACAGGATTTTACACATACAGTTCCTTTTTTACATCATGGTTACCTAAGAAATGATAGTTCTAATATATCAAATAGAATTAAAATGATTAGAGTGTCTGAAGTGGGGATGTGCGTAAACCTGATTATGAACTAATAAGGCTAATACTAACTCTGCTTAACTACTGCAGATTCTGCCACTAACAGTGATATAATAATAATCATAATCATAACGATAATTTATAGTGGCAGATATCAACAGAATTTATAGGTGTACAAAATAGATGTTTTCTGAACACCCACTAATATGAAATTCTATTAAAATGTCATCACCACACGTATTAAGACGGGACGGTCAAATCGTGTTCATAGGACGCGGTCGGCAGCTGACGGATCCACAACCGCACCTGTTCTTGCACTTGCTCGTCCGACTGAAACAGGCGTCCACGCATTTCTTTCCTCACGTCACCAAATATATGAAAAACGTACGGTGAATGATCCGAGCTGTTTGGAGGATGTTGCAGCGTTTCCCAACCAAATCGCTGGTAATTTTCGTCCGATTGCCAGTTTGGGGGACGGCGTTATCGTTCAAGCGGATGGTTCTGACTTCACGGCGCACGCAGTTTGTGCGAAGTGTTCCCACAGTGCCGCGCGTTGATTGTGGTTCCACGTACGCGGAAGGAGGCCATCGTGACCTCACAGCTTTGGATTTCTTTGGCGCGGGGGGGGGGGGGGGGGGGGGGTAGTAGGGACGTGGGATGTTTCCACTGTTAGCTTTGCCAGTTGTTTACGGGTTATCGCAGTGCTTTCTGACGGAATCTTCCTGCTGCATGATAACGCCCACACTGCCAATCGGACGAAGGCTACGCTTCAGCGATTTGGTTAGGAAACGCAGCAACGTCCTCCGTGCAGCCCGGATCTTTCACCGCGTGATTTTCACATCTTTGCTAATCCGAAGCAAGAAAGGAGCGGACGTCGATTTCAGTCGAACGAGGAAGTGTAGGAGCGGGTGCGGTTATGGATCCGTCAGCAGCCAACCCCGGTCTACGAAAAAGGAATTGGTCATCTCGTCTCAAGTGGTATAAATGTCTTAATGCGTGTGGTGATTACCACGTCCCCGTTGTAGCGGGTATTGTCCTCATTTGACTACCCCTCATAGTATGTGCGAGTCAAACCATTCCTTGTAGAAACTTTGGACAGTCCGCACTGATACAACAAGAACAAATCGGGTAGCTTCATTCCCAGTGTGGTCACTAGCTCGTCCAACTACGACAGCTCCTTTCTGGCATTCTGTCACTTCTCCATGTGGATCCATCTCACTGCGCTGGTTCCATGCAACTGACTGGCGCACACACACCACTTCACTGATGTGACTTAGCTTAGCGCTGGCGGATCATATGACCGTGTGTGTACCAGTCCTACATCGTCTGCAGCGCTCCAAAGCGTCCTTTTAAGAGCGTGACCGTATTTTGTCCTGTGAGCTTACATACTTCACAAAACAGAAGAACAGCGATGTGTACTCGGAAGAACGTGTATAATACATACTGACGTTCTAATTCAGGGAGATAGCCTACAACTGGTGTTGGCGTAAAAAGTTGCCGCGATGGAAATCATTACAACCTTTGATTTAGATTACAAAAAATGTATATAACCAATAAATTTTAATGGAAAAATTAGGAATCCACATTGTTTCCTTAAGCCCAAGTCGTGCAAAACCAGCTTCCTTTATTCTTTGGTTGGTTCCAGAAGGCAATCGATAGCGGTGTTCACGTTGATGCCTTTAGTACAATTTCCCAAGAAGCAACCGTGTGGCCTATGAACATGATTAAATACAGTGACTTCTGTTTCCCGCTCTAATCCCGTTCCGAGAGTGCAGAGAATACCGGATTGTTGACGAAACCTCATAATGGCTTGGGAGTGCAAGATCTTAGTACCACAGGGGCTGTCCCCATCGTCGCAAAAGGAACCATTCCACACAGAACAGTCGTAAAAAGCTTCTGCGGTGGCGTGGCGTATAGTCTCCTTTCACTCGCTAGGCGCTTTCTCTCGCTTCAATGGGCATCGAGCTTGACATTATGCAAAAAAGTTACGACACGGACACAACGCAAAGAAAAGATGAAGAAGTAAAAGGAATCATACTCGACACCTGTAACAGTTGTATGTTGAACCCTGCCCGCTTTCACGCAGTATCAAAGACTGTACTGGAGCTGCTACTTATTTGACGTTACATAAGTCTCACACTCTGCATATAAATATGATCCACAAGACTATAGTGCATGGCGGAGAGTATTTCTCGGTAGTATTAGAGATTTTCTTATTCCATTCGCGTATTGAGCGAGGAAAAATTTCCGTTTGCTACGAGAGGTATCATGTTCTTTCTCATGTTACTCCTTGTTGGTGATCTGGAGGTACACAGGGCGTGAAATTTAGTTTACACAGCTCTTAACTCTGGCAGCAAGAATGTCTCTAACCCGGTTGGGCGTCGAGCCGAGTTGAGCTTATATTACAGATACGCGCACGTCATTCCATGCTGCTTCAAGTCGATGGTAGCATCCATCAATCATAGAGGATGGCAAGTGCTGACCTGTCAGTCTCTCCTTACTCCATGACCACATACCAGCTCTTGGCGGATAGAGGTGTGCAACCCGTGAGAAGATATCTTCAGTAGATGATAGATCTGCCGAAAGCGCTGGTGGCGGAAACAGTTGAACACCTTTTCTATTGAGGTAGGTCGGAACAGCACAGAAAGTAAGGGGTTTTGCTTTGTCTTGTTGAAAGATAATGTCGTGCAGAACGCCTCGAAGGTAGGATACAGCCGCCAAGTTTAACATGTCAATAGTGTAACTTCTGCTATCCAAATCACCGACTCTGCGAATCAGTGGTGATCTTGTGGCATACCCATCAGTACTCCATACCATGACGTCAGATGCTTGGGCTGGTGTGATGATGACGAAAGCAATCTGGAAACAACGTTCCCCCCTGTGTTTCCTCATATCCTTCTTATGCTGTCCTAAGAACGGAACTCGTCTGAAAAGATACCGCGACCAGCATTCTAATACGAAATCTTAACGAGAAACCTGCTGCATAATCCCTCTATTGTGTGCATACACTGCCTGACAGAAACAGTGGAGCACCCAGAAAGGGAGGAGGAAACAAACTGAGACTTCACGGATTGAGGGCGTTGTGATATTATTTCAATGATCACAAAATAGTGAAATTAAAGAGAACTTCGCAGTAAGAGCCTGCTTATCAATGTGCCGTTGCACCTTATCTGGCCTGAATACTTGAACTTAATCGTTTGGAAACGCTGTCATGAAGCTGTTGTATCCTCCTCTGAAGAAAACTGGCCTATAACTGTTGTAACTGGTCCTTTGCATCCTGGACGCTGGCAATGGGACGAAGTGACATCCGAGCTGACACCATTCATTCTGCTGGGAGCACATCTGGTAAAGTTGCTGGCCACAGGAGGACCTTGTGCAGATATTTAGTTCACAGAGACACGTGCCATATGAGGACGCTCATTATTCTATACGAAAATGGTGCCCGAAACTTTGAAATCAGGTGTAACACATGAGGACTGTTGTGCTGTCAGAATTCACTCATTCAGTACTAGCTGTGACCTGAAGTCATACCCGATGGTTCCCCACACCATGATGCCAGGACTGACACTAGCCCCTGCTGGCTAAGTGCGAAATCAGAGGGATGCCAAGGGGGTTGCCTATACTGCCGGCGGTTGGGGATCGGTGGATATTCTTCCTCTACAGAGCCTTTTTTAAAGTGGCCAACAAAGGGACGCAAGTGAACCGAGGGTATTGCCGAATTCTTGGGCCTTAGAGGAACCTTTTTGCATTTTTTTTCACGCATGTATAAATTTTTCGTTCCTTCTGTGCATTCGCCACAGGAGAGCGCGAGGAAGTAGGGATGAAAAAGCATGAATATCCTTTTCGGCTTTGGTCACCCTCAAATTTCGTCGAATGATTTTTAATGGCCCCTAGTGATTCACCGTGTATACCAGTGAAAAACTGCAGTCACACAGCGCTCCAAAGAGGTGTGATCGCGTTCAGTGGGGCTGCAGCCCAGTGATGTCTTTAGAGGATCATTGAAGCATTGGGGGGCGGGGGGCTGTCATCAACCTTTGGGCTCTCGAGAAAGTCTTCTTGTTGCACATCGCATAACAAACTGTCATCTTCGATTGCGAAATGTGTGAAAATGAACGCCCCAGTGGAGGAGGTGGTTTTATTCGCCCCATTTTGTGACACATCCAGAGGCATTTTCGCGTAGATTCTAAACAGCTGCGTGTCTGAAATGTTTTCAGCCATCCACAAGAAAACCGCATGATTTCACCGTTGGGGGCAGCGGCTCTGACCGCCGCCGCAGAGGTGTGAAGAGAAGTGGTGAGATGAAGTTAAAATGTTCTGTGTTGTTAGGCTGTGGCATATTTCTTCAAAGAATCGACGTTTCGACCCCTCTGCTGGAATCTTCTGGAGGATCTTGTGGTTTCCACTGTTGATTGGGCACTGCCCTGCAGACTCCCATAAGGGGTGAGATGTTGGTAAGAGGTGGTGTGACGACCTTCCCAGGGTCTAACACGTCCACGATGGCGTTGCGCAGAATTGTGGTGAAATGTGATGCCAATGTGACGTTATTAACCTACCTTACACTGCACATGAAATTCTGAGCTTTAGCTTTCTGTGTTTATTGCACTTTGTAGCTGCAGATGCAGAATTCTGCTCATACAAAGCAGATTGACAGTGCTCAAAACGAGATGCATCTGACCAACTCTAGACAGTATGATGTGTCAAATATATGGCTATTAATCTCATTTCACGCACGAGTATCTGAATTATGGCTAGTTTCAGAGGTAACTTAGTGGAGTGTTACATAGTGCTAGATTTGTATTAAAAACAGTAGTTCCGCTACTGTGACCTTTCGGGGCTGTTTTCTTGAAACTTTATTTTAAGGCTTTTTTCTTCGTCAGAAGTACCGGTACGTGGTACCGGCGCGTACCGTCACAAATCAAACACTGTATGAGTACGCTGGTGAGCCAAAACATTATGACCATTGCCCACTTCCTGGTGGTGTTGCGGCACGTGACGTAGTAAGAAAAGACTGTAAGCGTAAGATAGACAAATGGGCAATCATTACATCGAAGATATGGGCCGCAAATGCGGAAATCCACTGATATAAGCGGTTCTGACAAAGGGCACGTTGCTGTGGCCCAGCAGCTGGAAACGAAAAGCTCTGAAACGGCGAAGCTGGTGGCCTGTTGGTGTACTACTGTCGTGACCACCTGTGGGAAGTGGTTGAAGGTTGGTGAAATAACGATTAGGCCGTATGGTATTGGACGACCACCTCTCGTCACAAAACGTAGAGGTCGGGGAATTCCCCACTATGTAATCCAAGATAGGCAACGATCTGCGGCAGATCTGATGACAGAGTATGATGTTGGTGCAGGCAAGAGTGTTTCGGAGCACACCGTTCAAAGGCCGTTCCTGAACATGGAGTTCCACATCAACGACCCCTACGTGTCCTGTGTTTATCCGACGACATCGTCAGTTACGATTACAGTGAGCATCACTGAGTTTTCACAGTGGATCAATAGAAACGTGTCGCCTGACGAATGAATCGCATTTATTGTTACTCTAGGTGGATGATTGTGTTCTTACACGCCGTCAGGTGAATCACAGCACAAAACATGCACCGCGTCACAGATGCAGACCAGTGAGGACAGAATTATGATGTGAGATGCACTGAGTTGGGCTTCTATGGGATCTGTGGTGGTAATCGAATGCTTCATGACGCCAATGAACTACGTGAACATCGTTGTGGACCACCTGTATTGCTTCATGCTTAAAGTCTTTCCCTACGGCGATGGCATCTTCTAGCAGGATAACTGCCCATGTTACAAGGTCACAATCGTGTTACTGTGATTTGAGGTGCTTTATAGTGGACTCACATTGATGTCTTGCTCAGCACATGTGTCTGATCTGTAGCCACTGGAACACATGTTGGGCACCAGCTGCTTGCCCGTGAATCACCACCCCGTAATTTGCGAGGACTGATTGACCTGTACGTAGACATCTGGTGTCACATACTTCTGGAACCCTGCCAAGGACTTTTAGAAGGCATGCTAAGTAGAATCTCTGTTGTAAAGTGTTTGAAAAGTGCAACAAGACGCTATTAAACAGGTGGTCATAATGTTTTGACTCATCGGTGTGTGTGTGTGTACAATGAACACTGTGGGCCATATAATCCTCGTGTAGCATAGCTCTGAAACTAACTACAGTTTGAGACTTGAGATGCATAGGCAAACATTTAACAGTCGCTATGTATAGTGGGCGCTGCTGTTATCTGTAAGAAGGCTGCGACGCCAAATCCTATAGCGAATCACAGGATGACTTGCAGAGTCATTTGACTCTAAATGCAAATAAATGTAAGTGATTGCGTAGACGAAGGCATTGATTACTCAACTGACGATAAATCGCTGCACGTAATGACAACGGTAAAATAAGAGTAACTGTATGCAGCAACTTAGAGAAATTATCATGCAAAGCTAGTTGTAGGAAAAGCAGATGCTAGGAGGAGATGTACTGGAAAAATATTATGCCAAAGTAATTTTTCTACTAAATAAATGCCTTACAAAACGCTTGTGCGACCGATTCTTGATTAATCTGAGGTCGTTACGTAGCGTAAATGGAATACTCCGGTAAGATCCATCCAACGACGGCATGTTTCATTACGGGACCGTCTAGTAACCGCGAAAGTCTAACGGAGACGTGCAACACATACCAGAGACAGACTCAACTAGAGATGTGTTATGCATCTCGGAGACGTTTACTGTTGAAGTACCGAGAGCGTTCGTTCCAGGAAAGAATCTGGCACTGTATTACTTCCTCCAACGTATGTCTTGCAAAATGACTACTACTAGAAAATTAGGGACGTTAGAGATCTTACAGAGTCAACTTATTCTTCCGTTCATTCTTGGCAGAACAACGTGATTATAAATGAAAAGCACAATTTTGTGTATGTTCTACAGCTTTATTTTGTTAACCGGTTTCCGGATTACAAGAACTTCGTCAGACTTTAAACTCCTATTGTCGTCAGGGAAGGCACAATGTTAGTGAACAGCTCTGAAAAAGATGTTATCAAGAATAAGGCACGAACCCAGAGTAAATGTCATCCTTGAGAGTGCATTGCCACGACTCTGTCAAGGCTGACATTTACTCTGTGCCACCCTTGATGAATAACATCATTTACAAAGTGAAGGACTGAAGGATGCCTCAGGATACATGGTAGAAACGTGCAGCACTGCCTAGTGTCTACTGCTACGTAAGAGACAGAAGGGCGACCAACATTTCAAGGGAGATTGTCATCATCTAACCAGGACTTTGACGAAGGTTTAAGGATAAATTTCAGCTGTACAGATACATCACATTTCCTTGGAATAGGCTATAAATATAGAAAACTGTCATAATTTGCATAGTTTTACTCAGTTATTTCATACGCTGCGAAATGTTTTGTTGTGGCAGTCACTTGATAAATAACGTAGCGAATGTGTTTCAAAAATGGTTCAAATGGCTCTGAGCACTATGGGACTCAACTGCTGTGGTCATAAGTCCCCTAGAACTTAGAACTACTTAAACCTAACTAACCTAAGGACAGCACACAACACCCAGCCATCACGAGGCAGAGAAAATCCCTGATCCCGCCGGGAATCGAACCCGGGAACCCGGGCGTGGGAAGCGAGAACGCTGCCGCACGACCACGAGATGCGGGCAATGTGTTTCAATATGAACGTCTCTATAAACCGATTTTCAGAGTTCTCGTTACTTCTGTGTGCTATATAAGCATACGACATAGTTGCTGATTAGCGCGAGGAGAGCACATCTGTGGGTTGACAGTACTGACTGCGAAACAAATGCACACTCCCCCTCTTACGACCCCTCTAGACGCGTAGGCTATGTCATACTTTCTCTGCTCCTCGCATTCGCTTGAGCCAAACCGTCCTATTTCCGTAGAACCACAAACAGATAAAGACTGTATGTTGACAGCAGTACCGATTATTGGTTCAAATGGCTCTGAGCACTATGGGAATTAACATCTGAGGTCATCAGTCCCCTAGTCTAAGAACTACTTAAACCTAACCAACCTAAGGACATCACACACATCCATGCCGGAGGCAGGATTCGAACCTGCGACCGTAGCAGCAGCGCGGTTCCGGGTTGAAGCACCTAGAACCGCTCGACCACATCGACCGGCTACCGAATATTTTACGAAAACTTATCGAGATCTGTCGGTCTGGAACCGCGCGATCGCTAGGTTCGCAGGTTCGAATCCTGCCTCGGGCATGGATGTGTGTGATGTCCTTAGGTTAGTTAGGTTTAACTAGTTCTAAGTTCTAGGGGACTGATGACCTCAGATGTTAAGTCCCATAGTGCTCAGAGCCATCTGAACCATTTTTTGTCGGTCGGGGAATTTGAACTATCGATAGTGCATCACGGAATTCATGTTCCTAACAGTGATCACTGTCGAGCTGTGCGGGAAGAATAGGCGGCCCAAAGGGAGCGAGAGGAATAAAGAAAGACTGCTATAATACGGGAGAGTTGGTCACCCTGACGGACAGTTGGGAATGAGCGGCCATATTGGCTCAACTATCAACAGGTATTCGTTTTTGGACTAATTTCTTTAGGAACATTTCTTCTAGTTTTGACCAATACTACCTCTTTGAGAAATATGCGACATCTTTGTAAAGAACCTGTATCGAATATTGTAAATATGTGAATGCTGTGGTACAGCAACAAGAAGTACTTGCGTGTTTTGTTTTTGTTTTCATTTCGATAAACATCCCTGAAGATCAAGTTATAAAAGACTTCGCAATCGGTTTCAAATAAACAACGAACATAGCTGAGTAGAAAATTTTTATTACAGTGGAGTTTGATCTCCGAAACAAAAGAAATGGTACCGAAAGTATCCTCCCCCACTCACCGTAAGGTGGCTTGTGGAGTATACATGTAGATGCTTATATCACCACGGTAGAAATAATATTTCGGGATATCACTTGCACTGGCCATTGGCGTAACATCGGCAAGAAGCACGATAATGCGGCCGGATCCTGGATGCCCAGCGCTTGGACACTCCCTCAACGAAGTCGAACAGGGACATTGGTTTTCACGTGTCACCATCTCAATGGTATCGTTAGTACCACGACTTTGGAAACCTGCCGCTAGAGACAACGGCCGACAGCAGTGACATATTGACACAGATCAGTGAAAGAAGGATAGGCGCCCCACACTGTGGTAACAAATCACCAATTCAGTGCCGGACAGCACCCAATGAGAAGCCATATGTCGAGAACAACCTCCTCTATAATAGTGTACAGTGTGTACCGTCATATCTGTACTTCACACTGAGCAAAAGCGGCACAGGGAGTACCATGGATGCAAAGCTATTGGACGTTCAAAGTACGGAAAAAGTCTCCATGATTGATCGCCCGCGAAACGTACTAATACGCACCGCTGGCAGAGTATGAGTACATCGAAAACCACACGAGGCGGTGCGTCCTACACGTGAACTGGGCAACGTCCAGGTAGGCGAGGAGGGTGTTCAGACTGGATGAAATGGTGAATCTGTCACACTCCCTCCGTGGCGAATTGTAGAAGGTGCATCCCCATACGTTAGCCCCAGGCAACAAAATACATTCAGCAAGACAATGCACCACTTCAGCAGTTCCTAACTGTCAAAGATGGTTTTAGGAACACTCCGCGGCCCTGAGGGAGCTTGCGTGGGCCTACAGGTCTCGTGACTTCAGCACTACAGAGCACGATTCCAGTACGCTCGAACGAGATGTCTGCATCTTAGGGCCAGCTCTGACCGACTGACGTGAGTTGTGTGCGGCGTTTGAGTGGTATCGGTCACTACGGCAGCCGAACGCTTCCGGTATCTTTTGTATTCTGTGCCCGAGGCCTCGCAGCCGGTGCCGGATCTGTAATTCAGTTGTTCAATAATGTAATTCTGAAATCTGATGCTATGTTAGCAAATAGTTTTGTAAGCTAGACACGTAAAAGTTGATAATTATAATAGCGACAACCTTGAGTCTGCAATACTACGTTTACCTCCGAAAAAGAGCTACAAAACCGCAATTCAAGGATTTTTCACGCTAAGTGGCGGTAGCCTTCGTCATACTTTGCTAAATATCGCTGTTCTTTGTTTGCTGTTGAATTTTTCTTTCACAGTGACAAGCTGATTTCTTTACATAAGATAGTAACGCATATTTGTGTTTTCACAACTAACGCACTCGGCGCTGAACGTATTGGGAAATCTCTGTTGATCCATCAAGGATAGGGACAATGAAATTCGCCAACAGCCGTGTAATTGAGATGTTATTTTATTTTATTTTGACTACCAGTTTCGGCATTCCGCTATGCAATATTCAGGCCCCATGTGCAATTCTCAAAAATAAACGATGTTTTCGTAGAGTGCCATATATTCCTGGATGTAGTGAATTCAGAAGCGTTTCCCAAATGCTTCAATCGAAGACTTGATAGCGGAGTTATCAAATCTCCGAATGAAGCACTTGGGAAACGGTTCTGAATTCACAACATCCAGGAATATATGGCACTGTATGACATAATCGTCTATTTTTGAGATATGTATGTGACGCCTGAAGATGGCACAGTGGAATGCCGAAACTGGTAGTCAGAATAAAATAAAATAACATTTCAATTAAACGGCTGTTGACGAATTTCATTGATAAATATTCGGAAATGGTAAAAAATTACGCAGTCTGCCGCGTCATTCACCCGTAAGTGAAGGAAATGATACAGAAATCTTTCTTCAGTGCTATGGATTATAATCGAGATGTATATTTTCTCCTTAAAAACATGAACTGGTCATTTCATCCGTCAACAAAACACTGTAAATAGAGGCCAATACATCTGTTGACCGCTCATTATGACTGTCTTACAATTATCTAGATGTCATTTTCATTGGAAATCAGTATTCAAATAGATTCCGCTAAAATACATAAGAAATATAGAGTTTGTAATTATTGTCGAATCATTGGGTGCTATATAGTAAGTCACATTAATTTCTTTCAGACCAATTCACATTTGAAGCAGTTTCATTTACAGTGTTATGTGTTCAACTGTTTCATAAACGTACTGATTCGCACGTCCAAATAAAGTTCAGTAATACTCACTGCTTCTTGTCTCTCTGGACTATTGACATTAGACGAAAGAGGAATGGCATATATCTACATTCCTTAAAAAGTTTCTAAAATCATTCCCACGTGTGACTTATCAATCTGTTTCCGAAGAAAAAGCTAAAAAACATTTATAGCTATGAAAGAATATGTTAGTAAATACTAATATACCACTATTGTAGTCCACAACTTATTGATTTATACCAGCACCTAAGTGCTCATGTTGTACGAAGATATTACAAGACTTTTACTACAACGACTTCTATCGTGTTTTATCGATGGCTTTCGCGAAACGAAACGAGTTGTGCCAGTTTTATGGTAGTTTTGAAGTCTGTGTACATACCGTGGATCGGGACTGCATATTTAACTCTGACAATGTTGTGTGTACTGTTATCCAAAGCGTTTCAATAGCCTGGACGTCATTTTGAAAACAGAAGGCAGTGATTCCTATTTGAGACTGGATCTGTACAATTTACAGATGAAAAAACGCTGTGACTCGAGGCGAAAGTTATCCAAAGCGTTTCAATAACCTGGACGTCATTTTGAAAACAGATGGTAGTGATTTCTATTTGAGACTGGATCTGTACAATTTACAGATGAAAAAACGCTGTGACTCGAGGCGAAAGTCCAAACACGACAGCCTTTGTGACAAATGGGCCTAAAAATACTGCAGGCGCAATAACAGTGTATCGTGGCGACAGGTTTGCAGGTTACGCGTCACAACGACTCTCGGCAGACCCGGCGCCGTAACGCAGGACGCGGGCGAATACCTTGCAGTAGCGGCGGCGGGGACGGAGTCTCGGTGCGGAGGTGCGAAAGCTGCGGTGTCGGCTGGCGACTGAATCGGAAGGCCGCAGGTTGTAGGCACCGCGGCCGCCTGTACTGAGACTGGGTCGTGAGAGGCGTTAAGGGGGGAGGGGGGGGGACTCAGGTGGGAGGGGGGGGGGGAGGGCATGGGCCCACAGGTGCGGGCGTCGCCTCGCTGGACGTGGCGGCGCGACGCCGTGCCCGGCACCTGCGCCAGGAAAGCCTTCCACAGGGGTTCATTCTGGGACCAAATCTGTCACAAAGCCTATCGTACAGGAGGTCACTGAACGATAGGAAGGAGGTAGTCATTATATTACTCGTAGACTTTAAGGTATTCTACAATTTAATATGAAAATCTTTGTAATAATCGTGTTCATAGGAGAAATGTGTAATCCTGAAACTTCCTGGCAGATTAAAACTGTGTGCCCGACCGAGACTCGAACTCGGGACCTTTGCCTTTCGCGGGCAAGTGCTCTACCAACTGAGCTACCGAAGCACGACTCACGTCCGGTACCCACAGCTTTACTTCTGCCAGTATCTCGTCTCCTACCTTCCAAACTTTACAGAAGCTCTTCTGCGAACCATGCAGAACTAGCACTCCTGAAAGAAAGGATATAGCGGAGACATGGCTTAGCCACAGCCTGGGGGATGTTTCCAGAATGAGATTTTCACTCTGCAGCGGAGTGTGCGCTGATCTGCCAGGAAGTTTCATATCAGCGCACACTCCGCTGCAGAGTGAAAATCTCATTCTGGAAACATCCCCCAGGCTGTGGCTAAGCCATGTCTCCGCTATATCCTTTCTTTCAGGAGTGCTAGTTCTGCATGGTTCGCAGAAGAGCTTCTGTAAAGTTTGGAAGGTAGGAGACGAGATACTGGCAGAAGTAAAGCTGTGGGTACCGGACGTGAGTCGTGCTTCGGTAGCTCAGTTGGTAGAGCACTTGCCCGCGAAAGGCAAAGGTCCCGAGTTCGAGTCTCGGTCGGGCACACAGTTTTAATCTGCCAGGAAGTTTCATATCAGCGCACACTCCGCTGCAGAGTGAAAATCTCATTCTGGAAACATCCCCCAGGCTGTGGCTAAGCCATGTCTCCGCTATATCCTTTCTTTCAGGAGTGCTAGTTCTGCATGGTTCGCAGAAGAGCTTCTGTAAAGTTTGGAAGGTAGGAGACGAGATACTGGCAGAAGTAAAGCTGTGGGTACCGGACGTGAGTCGTGCTTCGGTAGCTCAGTTGGCCCAGTCTCGCCGCGTCAGCCGTGCTGTGCGGACGTGTGCTGAGTTTCGTGCGCCGCGGTCTGCTGTGCTTTGGCGTGGTAAGTCGCAGTGCGGTTTGCATCGTTGCAGAACTTCTACGCATATTGAAATTTGAAATATGAATCCGTGATGGCCCACTTGAACAGACAAGATACTTTGAAATTCTCGTTTGATCGTAATTACGCCCGACCTAAACTACACGAAATCGAAGATTGGTTGGAATACGAAGTGAAAGTTGATTCAGAGGATGTCATTGGAATGCATCTTTCGATAGTGAGCAGCGTTGTATTTGTGAAATTGAGGAATGCTAACTTATGTGACAAAATAGTTGAGTCTTGCGGAGGAAGTATGAAATTTAAGCATTGTGATGGAAACGTAGGCGAAGTCACCGTAACACATGCAGGGTTTGGAATACGAACTATCAGGATATTCGAACTACCATTCGAAGTACCGGCGGAACAAATAAACGCAGTGATAGCGCCGTACGGTAAAGTTCTCAGCAATGTTGCCGAACGGTGGTCCAACGCGCGCAAATTCCAAGTTCTCAACGGAGTGAGGCAATTAAAGGTCGATTTGCACAAACATGTACCGTCATACATCAGCGTCTGTGGATACCGAGGTATCGTTATATACGACGGCCAGCCGAGGACGTGCGCGGCGTGCAACTCTCCCGGCCACGTCCGCGCGGAGTGTTTACAGCGGCGAGTGGCGCAGCTGCCGGCTGGCGAGGCGCCGCGACCGCCGGCTATGACTGCGCTGCCAGCGACTTACGCTACGGCTGCCCGCGGCCAAGTCTTGACCCCAAGCCCTGATGTGAATTCGGAGAACCATCCCACCCGAATAGAAGCCCAGATTGCCACCACTGACACAACAGAAGCTAGACCACCCGAACCTAAGGAAATCGTGACAGCTGTAACGGTTTCAACACAACAGCCACCGAAAGATATTGGGAGCCACAGCAAATTATCCGATTCCTCCGCTGTTGAGAATGACATGCAAGAACCATCCCGGAATGAGCAACCTCATAGTGAACCGATTTCTCTATTGACACCATCATCCACCAAGAGCACGGTCGACAATTTAGCTCGAAACACCACCCGCTTAGAAGATTCGAAGAATGCTGAGGAAGACAACATCAGACAGCAGCCGGTGAAACCTAAACGGCAAACACGAAAACAGAGCCCTGAAGAGATTCAAGAACTGGAGAAAAAACTCTCCCGTACCAAAAAAATTCTTAAAACAGATCGAAGCGGAAAGCAAGGCGTGGTAGACATCGGAAAACCAGACATCCCCAACCCGAATGAGGACGTACAGATGAACCTCGCCCCTCCAATTGAAGAACCAATGGACACTGTTGACCGCTGCGGAACTGATACGGGGACAGCATGGTCTGACGACACTGAATGCGCTTAGTTGGACTACCGAATGACGCAGGCGTATAAAATCGCCACGCTCAATGTAAACAGAATAGTTTCGGACGTAAAGTTACAATCTGTGAAGGACCACTTATATGCCGCCGACATTGACATAGCGATGTTACAAGAGGTAGTTACAACCAAAATAGCGGATGTGTACGGATATGAGGCGATCTTAAACATAGGCAATGAATGTGGAACAGGAATACTGTTCAAACACGGCATACCATGTACAGCAAAAGCAATACTTGAATCTGGACGAGGCATAACTGCACAAATATATGATCTGCTTCTTGTTAATATATATGCTCCCTCTGGATCCAGCGGAAAACGAGCAAGGGGCAACCTGTTCCGGGACGAAATTGTCCCATTAATAACGGATCCTCGGCTGCACATAATTTTGGGTGGAGATTTTAACTGCGTATTGCGTCCAGAAGATCAAATCCCGAACTTCAACTTTTGTGAGGAGCTGTTGCTGTTAATTAACGGGCTCGATATGATAGATGCTTGGTGCCACCTTCGCCCGCACACCCGAGGATACACGTACGTATCAAGTACTTCGGCAAGCAGACTAGACAGGCTGTATGTAACGAAAGGTTTTATCCATAATGTAACTGACTGTGAAATTTGGCCTCTTAACTTCTCGGATCACTGCGCATTTCATATAACCGCGAAGCATACTAAACAAAAAACATTCCTGGGAAGGGGCGTATGGCAGCTAAACGTGTCACTTTTGGAGGACGCAGTACTGAAACAGGAGGTCCATGCTACATGGCAGCGTTGTCTTCGGATGCAATCCAGATATCCTACACGCATCATGTGGTGGCTACAGTCTGCGAAACCGCAGATAAAAAAATGCATCGCACGATATGGTCGCATGAAAGCGTACTGGCGAAAACGCACCTTGGAGTATCACTTTCTTTGCCTCCGCGAACTATATGATGACCCCATGGGATTAGTAGCAAACAGCTCTAGAATAAAACGCACCAAAGCAAGAATAACGGCGTTGGTACGACAATCACTAGAGGGGAAAAAAGTTCGATCGCGTCCTCCGATTGAACTGACGCAGGAGAATACGTCCGTATATCACGTGATACGGGAAGCCAAGAGAGGTAAACAAAAGTTAATCCACACTCTCAGTGATGAACAGGGGAACGAATACGATCAACAAGTCACAGTTAAAAACTACGTGGTGCAACATTATACAGATTTTTACTCCGCATCGGCGACTGACGCGACGGCAAGTGAGCCGCTTTTATCCAACATTCAATCCACGGTCCATCCGACTGACAACGCCGACCTTGTAGCCCACATAACTGAGGAAGAAGTATGTGCCATAATCAAAGACTCGCCTACAAAGAAATCTGCTGGTTTAGATGGCCTACCCATAGAATTTTATGCTTGTTTTTGGCACATCATAGGACCGGAATTCACCAAAATATGCAATGAATTATTGGGAGACGTGCAGATGCCATCTCAGTTTACCGAAGGAATGATTGTACTGATCCCCAAAAAACCACGTAGCGCTACGCTGAAGGATTTTCGACCACTAACACTCCTCAATTCCGACTATAAAATCTTCACCCGACTCATAAACTGTAGACTGAAGACGGTACTGCCGAAAGTACTTGGCCCTTATCAAATGAGTGCTGTCCCAGGGAGATCAATGTCGAATGCATTATGTGAATATAGAGACATAATATATTTGTCGTGGCTATGCAAATGCAATGTTGGTCTCATGTTTTTAGACTTCGATAAGGCTTTTGACCGCATCAACCACCACTTTCTACTAACTGTAATGCAACGGATGGGATTCAGTGCTCATTTTATTCAGATCATACGCAAATGTATAGTCGGCACTTCCTCTCGAATCAAAATTAATGGTCAGCTAAGTTCACCAGTCCCGATCAAGCAATCAGTGAGACAAGGCTGCCCCCTTTCTATGGCACTATACGCAATCGCCGTAGAACCGTTACTGTTAAACCTGCATCACAGGTTACAAGGTCTACAGGTGCTGGGTACAAAAACCGTGTGTCACGCTTATGCTGATGACGTCAGTGTAGTAGTTAACACGCACTCAGAAATGGAAGTCGTTCAACAAATAATCCACGCTTACGCCACTTCTTCCGGAGCCAAACTCAATGAACAAAAATCGAAAATTTTACCTGTCGGACCCCATATGGAGACCATTCCAAGAACATGGCTACAAAGAACAGAGAAGACGAACCACTTAGGTATGATTCTAATGGCCAACCCAAGAGAGATGACAGTAGCCAACTGGGACCATAAACTGCATATATTCAGGGCTACTCTCCGTGAACACAAAACTAGAACGCTCAATCGGATACAGAGAGCTCTATTGATTAACAGCTATGCGCTAAGCAAAATATATCACATCGCAGCAGTGTTACCAGTACCCAAGGATACAGCGCAAAAGCTTTTAGCTGCAGCGTATTGGTTCATATGGAGCGGAAACATCTTTAAAGTCGCTATGCCAACCATAGTGTTAACCCGCGCCGCTGGTGGTTTGGGCGTCAAAGACATCAAAAATCAATGCACTGCCGTATATATGGACCGAATCCGCAAAATACTGCAGTCACCCCATCCGACAATTACGAAAACGTTATTCAACAGGTTAGCCCCAACGAGCAAAACGGCCCCAGTCGATGTTGGTCGCATCAGCGCTCAACTCGATCACGTCCGGACTTATTACCTGGAAATGAGCTATATTCAAGACACTTCACAGCTGCTTAACACCAGAAGGACCTATTACCACCTCACGAGACACCATAGGCAAAACCCAATTGAAGCGAAATATCCAGCGGTCAACTGGAGTAACGTCTGGAAAAACATTAACAATCCCATCCTCCACTCCAAAGTAGTGTCCACGTGGTATGACATTGTGAACGAGAAGGTCCCCACAGGTGAAAAGTTGCACAATATCAAAATGAAGCAGAGTCCGTACTGCGATCATTGCCATACTGTAGATACCTTGGCACACATTCTCATCTGCCGCGACCAATACCACATATGGAACTGGACTAGAAAAAAACTCGCAATAATTACTAGAACCACAGACTCTGCTATAACACTTAAAGATGTACTTCAACCAGACTGGCATTTCTTTCCTGCAACAAAGCACAATAGCTATGTTTGGATTATCGGCCAGTTTGCATATTTTGCAGTTACGAATACACATGCGAGTATAGACGAGTACATACAGTATATAATGGAAGAGCACCACAACCTTAAAACGAGTCGGAAATACAAAGCTTTGTTTCAAAATTTCTTACTTCACACTTTGCCATAATGAAGCGGTAATTTTTTTTTTTTTTTTTTTTTTTTTTTTTTTTTTTTTTTTTTTTTTTGGGTTGGTGCACAACACTACAGCGAGTTGATACTACTTGTGCTTCATTATAATTAATTTGGCATTTATTTATTTATTTTTATAGTACAGCAGGTGAAAGTGCCTCAGGAAAACTAATTTTGCCAGAAGCCGTAACATAAAACACATCAGAAGTGCTTGATTGATTTCGTGTTCTTCTGTTTCAAGGGTATTGGACAGATTGTCACGGCAAGAAGATGTATTCAGTTCCTTTATATATTATTTAAAAAGAATAATGAAAAAATAAATAAAAAAGTAGGTTAAGTTAGGGTGAAAGTGGCGGTGGCAACAGAAATTTTTTTTTTTTTTTTTTTTTTTTTTTTTTTTTTTTTTTTTTTTTTTAGATTAGATAGGAGTTTGGGGGTGATATGGATGATAGGGGCCAACGCCTGAAGTGGAAGAGGTCCAGGAAAATAAAAATAAAAGCGCTGTGGAAACGCGCTACCCCGAAAAAAAAAAAAAAAAAAAAAAAAAAAAAAAAAAAAAAAAAAAAAAAAAAAAAAAGTTGGACGGATGGTAGGTTGTTATACCTAAAAAAAAAAAATGGTTAGCGTGAGCAGCAGCGGAATGAGAGGTCCTTGGTTCAAGTCTACCCTCGACTGGAAATTTTAATTTTTTATTTTCGCAAAGTAAAAAAGAAAAAAAAAATTGCTGACGTCGTTTGGTACCTCGTGGTCACTGACCCTCTTTCAGGCTTGGAAAAAAAAAAAAAAAAAAAAAAAAAAAAAAAAAAAAGTTGGTAGAGCACTTGCCCGCGAAAGGCAAAGGTCCCGAGTTCGAGTCTCGGTCGGGCACACAGTTTTAATCTGCCAGGAAGTTTCATATCAGCGCACACTCCGCTGCAGAGTGAAAATCTCATTCTGGAAACATCCCCCAGGCTGTGGCTAAGCCATGTCTCCGCTATATCCTTTCTTTCAGGAGTGCTAGTTCTGCATGGTTCGCAGAAGAGCTTCTGTAAAGTTTGGAAGGTAGGAGACGAGATACTGGCAGAAGTAAAGCTGTGGGTACCGGACGTGAGTCGTGCTTCGGTAGCTCAGTTGGTAGAGCACTTGCCCGCGAAAGGCAAAGGTCCCGAGTTCGAGTCTCGGTCGGGCACACAGTTTTAATCTGCCAGGAAGTTTCATATCAGCGCACACTCCGCTGCAGAGTGAAAATCTCATTCTGGAAACATCCCCCAGGCTGTGGCTAAGCCATGTCTCCGCTATATCCTTTCTTTCAGGAGTGCTAGTTCTGCATGGTTCGCAGAAGAGCTTCTGTAAAGTTTGGAAGGTAGGAGACGAGATACTGGCAGAAGTAAAGCTGTGGGTACCGGACGTGAGTCGTGCTTCGGTAGCTCAGTTGGTAGAGCACTTGCCCGCGAAAGGCAAAGGTCCCGAGTTCGAGTCTCGGTCGGGCACACAGTTTTAATCTGCCAGGAAGTTTCATATCAGCGCACACTCCGCTGCAGAGTGAAAATCTCATTCTGGAAACATCCCCCAGGCTGTGGCTAAGCCATGTCTCCGCTATATCCTTTCTTTCAGGAGTGCTAGTTCTGCATGGTTCGCAGAAGAGCTTCTGTAAAGTTTGGAAGGTAGGAGACGAGATACTGGCAGAAGTAAAGCTGTGGGTACCGGACGTGAGTCGTGCTTCGGTAGCTCAGTTGGTAGAGCACTTGCCCGCGAAAGGCAAAGGTCCCGAGTTCGAGTCTCGGTCGGGCACACAGTTTTAATCTGCCAGGAAGTTTCATATCAGCGCACACTCCGCTGCAGAGTGAAAATCTCATTCTGGAAACATCCCCCAGGCTGTGGCTAAGCCATGTCTCCGCTATATCCTTTCTTTCAGGAGTGCTAGTTCTGCATGGTTCGCAGAAGAGCTTCTGTAAAGTTTGGAAGGTAGGAGACGAGATACTGGCAGAAGTAAAGCTGTGGGTACCGGACGTGAGTCGTGCTTCGGTAGCTCAGTTGGTAGAGCACTTGCCCGCGAAAGGCAAAGGTCCCGAGTTCGAGTCTCGGTCGGGCACACAGTTTTAATCTGCCAGGAAGTTTCATATCAGCGCACACTCCGCTGCAGAGTGAAAATCTCATTCTGGATGTGTAATCCTGTCACCCTGTAACCTTCCCTTCTGTAATTGGCTATGCAAATGTCCGTGAGCGGGTGAGCCTAATCGGGTCAGAATATTAAAATATTTGTTTCGAAACTAATAATGACTAGCGGAGAAAATGTGCAACAATTACTCTTACAAATAACTTCCTCCACCTTCTCCTTACGCAAATTTTGAGTGATTGTTTTAAAACAGTGCAAACCACACACAACAAAGACAACGGCAAAGACAGCGAAGTGTATTGCGAAATTTTGACAAATTATTTCTAAATTCAGTCACCAAACCTGTTGGACAAACTTTGTTCATTAACCAATTTGTTATCAGTACAGTAATTATCACATAACTTATCTGAAATCAACAGAAGTGCTTTACTAAAAAACAAACAGAAAATTTCTTATGATTTTCAGTTAATGAAGAAAATCGAATGCAATAATCTGAAAGAACATGCAGATAATCGCTAAAAACAGTTAAAATTCAGCTCTCTCCGTTAGTCAAAATAGCGTAACTTAGAAATAAAATTTACTTGCACAAACAAAACTCATCAGTTTCACAAATAAGAATATCACTGTTACAATTAATTTGCGCCTTTTGCGTGAAACAATAATACTCAGTGTAACTCAGTTGCGGCGCCGAAATACGAACCCTTTAATAAAACCAGTCATGAGATAAAAGAAGTCTGACAAAAAATAATTTTAGTTTGCCAGTAAAATAGCTATTATACTACTGATAGCCCCCTATGAACCATGTACCTTGCCGTCGATGGGGTGGCTTGCGTGCCACAGCGGTACGCTCAGTCCGGAACTGCGCGACTGTTACGGTCGCAGGTTCGAATCCTGCCTCGGGCATGGATGTGTGTGATGTCCTTAGGTTAGTTAGGTTTAATTAGTTCTAAGTTTTAGGCGACTGATGACCTCAGAAGTTAAGTCGCATAGTGCTCAGAGCCATTTGAACTGTGGTGTCACCGCCAGACACCACACTTGCTAGGTGGTAGCCTTTAAATCGGCCGCGGTCCGGTAGTATACGTCGGACCAGCGTGTCGCCACTATCAGTGATTGCAGACCGAACACCGCCGCACGGCAGGTCTAGAGAGACTTCCTAGCACTCGCCCCAGTTGTACAGCCGACTTTGCTAGCGATGGTTCACTGACAAATTATGCTCTTATTTGCCGAGACGATAGTTAGCATAGCCTTCAGCTACGTCATTTGCTACGACCTAGCAAGGCGCCAATATCATTTGCTATTTATCTTGTGATGCATGTACCGTCAGACCGATGTTCACCAATCATAGATTAAAGTTAAGTATTCCAGAAGCTCCGTACTTTTTTTACTAGACTCAATTCCTTTAACTGTTCCAGACCTCACGCCAGCCTGCGTGAGCTTAAACGTGTGCCTTTCGGCTATCTCATAGTGGCTTGGCTGTCTTGCCAAGTCACAACATGAACCACTTGAACCACAGCGGTACAGATAGCCACATCTACATCTACATCTACATGACTACTCTGCAATTCACATTTAAGTGCTTGGCAGAGGGTTCATCGAACCACAATCATACTATCTCTCTACCATTCCACTCCCGAACAGCGCGCGGGAATAAAGGAACACCTAAACCTTTCTGTTCGACCTCTGATTTCTCTTATTTTATCGGAAGAGAAGGTTGGTGACTGAAATAGATCTCGCCGCGACGAAAAACGTCTTTGGTTTAATGACTTCCATCCCAACTGGCATATCATATCTGCCACACTCTCTCCCCTATTACGTGATAATACAAAACGAGCTGCCCTTTTTTGCACCCTTTCGATGTCCTCCGTCAATCCCACCTGATAAGGATCCGACACCGCGCAGCAATATTCTAACAAAGGACGAACGAGTGTAGTGTAAGCTGTCTCTTTAGTGGACTTGTTGCATCTTCTAAGTGTCCTGCCAATGAAACGCAACCTTTGGCTCGCTTTCCCCACAATATTATCTATGTGGTCTTTTCAACTGAAGTTGTTCGTAATTTTAACACCCAAGTACTTAGTTGAATTGACAGCCTTGAGAATTGGACTATTTATCGAGTAATCGAATTCCAACAGATTTCTTTTGGAACTCATGTGGATCACCTCACAATTTTCGTTATTTAGCGTCAACTGCCACCTGCCGCACCATACAGCAATCTTTTCTAAATCGCTTTGCAACTGATACTGGTCTTCGGATGTCCTTACTAGACGGTAAATTACAGCATCATCTGCGGACAACCTAAGAGAACTGCTCAGATTGTCACCCAGGTCATTTATATTGATCAGGAACAGCAGAGGTCCCAGGACGCTTCCCTGAGGAACACCTGATATCATTTCAGTTTTACTCGATGATTTGCCGTCCATTACTACGAACTGCGACCTTCCTGACAGGAAATCACGAATCCAGTCGCACAACTGAGACGATACCCCATTGGCCCGCAGCTTGATTAGAAGTCGCTTGTGAGAAACGGTGTCAAAAGCTTTCCGGAAATCTAGAAATATGAAATCAACTTGAGATCCCCTGTTGATAGCGGCCATTACTTCGTGCGAATAAAGAGCTAGCTGTGTTGCACAAGAACGATGTTTTTTGAAACCATGCTGATTACGTATCAATAGATCGTTCCCTTACCGAGAACCACAACGGAGGGGTATCAGTTGAGAGGTCAGACAAACGTGAGGTTTAAGAAGACGAGTAGCAGCCTTTCCATTAGTTGCAGGGGTTACAGTCGGGGTGATTGACTGACCTGGCCTAGTAACATCAACCAAAATGGCCGTGCTGTGCTGGTACTGCGAACAGCTGAAAGCAAGGGGAAACTATAGCCGTTTTTTTCCCGAGGACATGCAGCTCTACTGTAAGGTCAAATGATGATGGCGTTCTCTTGGATAAAATATTCCGGAGGTAAAATAGTCCGCCATTCGGATCTCCGGGCGGTGAACACTCAGGAGTATGTAGTTATCAGGAGAAACAAAACTAGCATTCTACGGATCGGAGCGTGGAGTGTTAGATACCTTAGTCGGTCAAAAACATTAGAAAATTTAAAAAGGGAAATGGATAGGGGGAAGTTAGATATAGTGGGGATTAGTGAAGTCGGTGGCAGGAGGAACAGGCTTTCTGGTCAAGTGAACACAGGGTTATAAATACAAAGTCAAATAGGGGTAAGGCAGTAGTGGCTTTAATAATGGATAAGAAAATAGGATTGCGGGTAAGCTACTATGAATAGCATAGTGAACGCATTATCGTAAACAAGACAGGCATGAAGCTCTGCCTACCTCAACAGTACAAGTTTACATGCCAGCTAGCTCCGTAGAAGATGAAGAGATTGAAGATATTATTCAGACAGATAAAGGAGGCGAAACTTTAATACTCATGAGGGAGTGGAATTCGACAGCAGGAAAAGGAAGATAGGGAAATGGTTCAAATGGCTCTGAGCACTATGGGACTCAACATCTGAGGTCATCAGTCCTCTAGAACTTAGAGCTACTTAAACCTAACTAACCTAAGGACATCACACACATCCATGCCCGAGGCAGGATTCGAACCTGCGACCGCAGCAGTCACGCGGTTCCGGACTGAAGTGCCTAGAACCGCACGGCCACCGCGGCCGGCAAGATAGGGAAAAACAATAGGTCAATGTGGACTGGGGGAAAGGAATGAAAGAGGAAGCCGCCTGGTAGAGTTTTGCACAGAGCATAATTTAATCATCGCTAACACTTGGTTTAAGAATCATAAAAGAAGATTGCATACGTGGAAGAGACCTAGAGTCACCGGAAGGTTTCAAATTGATTATATAATGATTAGACAGAGATTTAGGAACCAGATTTTAAATTTTAAGGCATTCCCAGGGGCAGATGTGGACGCTGACCACAATTTATTGGTTATGAACTGTATGTTAAAACTGAAGAAATTGGAAAAAGGCAGAAACTTAAAGATATGGGACTTGAATAAGTTAAGAGAACCAGAGTTGTTCAGAGCGTCAGAGGAAACGAAGACAGTAGAAGACGAATGGGTAGCTTTAAGAGATGAAATAGTAATTGCAGCAGAGGATCAAATAGGTAAAAAGACAAAGCATAGTAGGAGTCCTTGGATAACACAGGAGGTATTGAATTTAACTGATGAAAGGAGAAAATTTAAACATGCAGCAAATGAAGAAGGCGAAAGGGAATACAAACGCCTAAAAAATAACATTGGCAAGAAGTGGAAAATTGCTAATCAGGAATTTCTAGTGGACAAATGTAAGGTTTTATAATCATATTTTACTAGGGGAAAGGTAGATACTGCCGACTGGAAAATTAAAGAAGCTTTTGGGGAAAAGAGAAGAGGCTGTGTGAATGTCAAGAGCACAAATAGTAAATCAATTCTAAGTAAAGAAGGAAAAGCTGAGCGGTGGGAGGAGTATATAGAGGGTCTATACAACCGAGATTAACTTGGAAGCAAAATTATATGAAGGGAAGTGCTCGTAGATGAATATGAGATGGGAGATATGATATTGCGAAAAGAATTTTAGAAAGCTCTGAAAGACCTAAGTCGAAACAAGGACTCGGGAATTAACTACATTCCGTCAGAACTACTGATAGCCTTGGGAGAGCCAGCCATGACACAAGTCTTCCATCTGGTGTGAAAGATGTATGAGGCAGGCGAAATAGCCTCAGGCTTCAAAAAGAATGTGGTAATTCCAATTACAAAGCAAGCAGTTGCTGACAGGTGTGAAAATTACCGAAGTATCAGTTTAGTAAGTCATGGTTGCAAGATACTAACAACAATTCTTTACAGAAGATTGGAAAAGCTGGTAGAAGCCGACCTCGGGGAAGATCAGTTTGGATTCCGGAGAAATATAGGAGCACCGAAAGCAATACTGACCTGACGTCTTATCTTAGAAGATAGTTTAACGAAAGATATACCTACATTTATAGCATTTGTGGAATTAGAGAAAGGTATTGACAATGTTGACTGGAATACTCTCTTTGAAATTCTAAAGGTGGAAGGTATAAAATACAAGGAGGGAAAGGATATTTCCGACTTGTACAGAAACCAGACGGCAGTGATAAGAGTCAAGGGGCGTGAGAGGGACCAGTAGTTGAGAAGCGAGTGAGATAGGGTTCCAGCAAATCCCCAATGTACAGTGAACAAGAAGTAAAGGAAAACAAAGAAAAATTTGGAGTAAGAATTAAAATTCAGGGAGAAGAAAAGAAGCTGGGCAGAGTGGTCAAGCGATTCTAGGCGCTATAGTCTGGAACTGCGCGACCGCTACGGTCGCAGGTTCGAATCCTGCCTCGGGCATGGATGTGTGTGATGTCCTTAGGTTAGAGAGGTTTAAGTAGTTCTAAGTTCTAGGGGACTTATGACCTCAGATGTTAAGTTCCCATAGTGCTCAGAGCCATTTGAACCATTTTTGAAGAAAAGAATCTTTGAGGTTTGCGGATGACACTGTAACTCGGGCAGAGACGAGAAAGAACTTGGAAAGCAATTAAACGGAATAGACACTGTTTTGGAAAGAGGATATAAGATGAACATCAACAAAAGCAAACAAGGATAATGGAATGCAGTCGAATTAAATCAGGTGACGCTAAGGGAATCAGATTAGGAAATGGGACACTTAAATTAGTAGACGAGTTTTCCTATTTGGGCAGAAAAATAACTGCTGATGGCCAAAGCAGAGGCGATATAAAACGTAGACTGGCAATGGCAAGAAAAGCATATTTGAAGAAGAGAAATTTGTTAAAATCGAATATAGATTTAAGTGTTAGGAAGTCTTTTCTGAAGGTATTTGCCTGGAGTGTAGCCATGTATGGAAGTGAAACACGGACGATAAACAGTCTAGATAAAACGAGAATGAAAGATTTTGAAATGTGGTGCAACAGAAGAATGCTGAAGATAAGATGGGTCGATGAAGTAAGTTATGAGAACGTTCTGAACAGAATTGGAGTGACTTGAGATTTGTGGCACAACTTGACCAAAAGAAGGCGTCGGTTGATAGGTGACGTTCTGAGACATCAAGGGATCACCAGTTTAGTATTTGAGGTCATTGCGGTGGGGAGGGGGGGAGGGTGGGGGGGGGAGAAAAATCTTAGAGGGAGACCAAGAGATGAATACAGTAAGCAGATTCAGAAAGATGTAGGTTGCAGTAGTTATTCAGAGATGTAGAGGCTCGCACACGATAGAGCAGCATGGTGAGTATCATGGAGAGCTGCCGCAAACCAATTGTCGGACTGAAGACCACAACAACAGCTATTAATAGCACTTTATTTCAAAGTATGGTGATTTTAACTGTCTCTGAATTTTATACTACACAAACAGCCTGACTGATTGCAGTTGTGTTCCAACGAAACAAAACTCGAATAATTTTGTACAATATTTGTTTGTTTAATCAACAGATATTCATGACACCCGCTTCTATTACTGTAGGAAAGGTGGAAGATACTAGCCTCGGTTGTAGTGACTGTGGCTGATGACAGGATCGACGATTTGGAATTTTACGCAACTAGCTTTATTACTCAGTTCTCGTGAAAACCGCTGGGTATGAATTACAAAAGCTCTAGGCTAATCTGATGTGAACAGTCTTACAAGTTGTAGACGCTGTTGGGCGTCCTGATGTTATTTGGAGCGTAATTCATCTGCCTACCTACATCGCTCCATTTGTCCTTCTGACCAACTTCTCGTCTTGCACGCGATGTACACACGCATTCCATGACGTGGCTGGCACTCGAGTACCGAGCACAGGCGCTGTGAAAAGTCACGTTAACGCCTAGGGTCGTTGCTAGAATTACTCTGTTACAAAATTACAAAAGTCCTTTAAATCGTTTCACCAAATATATACCAAATACAAAAATCCGGACGAGTACGAGTTGAGCTCGTGCTCTGAGGGTTCCGTACAAATATAATTATGTATATAGATAATAATACTAATAATAATAATTCCGCGTAGCCGGCCGGTGAGGCCGAGCGGTTCTAGGCGCTTTAGTCTGGAACCGTGCGCCCGCTATGGTCGCAGGTTCGAATCCTGCCTCGGGCATGGATGTGTGTGATGTCCTTAGGGTAGTTAGGTTTAAGTAGTTCTAAGTTCTAGGGGACTGATGACCTCAGATGTTAAGTCCCATAGTGCTCAGAGCCATTTGAACCATTTTGAATTCCGCGTAGTGTAGTGGCCTGTTGCAAGTCCGTCTATTGGACGCCACTTCGGTGCGTTGCGTGTCCGTAATATAAACTAGTTACCGACAGGAGAAAGGGGACCTACAGTTTAGCGTGGAATCCTAACCTCATGACGTTACTGGCGACACTTCACATCGTTTAGAGGTGAAGGCTAGGTTAAAACGAAGGCTTAAAATGATCCGTGGCCCGACCGAAATTCGGTCCAGGGCAAGACTTTGCAACTAAACCACCAAGCCCAACATGTATACAGATAGTTCATAGATAGATTTTCATCGGTGAGTTCGCGGAAATCAAAATATGTGACATATGTGGCACTATCTGTTGACCGCATTGATCTACAATCTTAAATTATTTACACCGCCAAGAGACCTTAGTGTAATTTCAACTTGATACGTGTACCCGTTCCCGAAGAAAATGGGTCTTGACAGACAGACAGACGGTTGGGCAACAAGGTGATCCTTTAAGGATCCTGCTTTTACCAAATGTCGCATAGAATCCTATATATATAGATAGATAGTCACAGGAAAGACTTTGAAGGTACAGAAAACAAACGTTGTTGCTAGTACAAAATTAGATGATAGTCAAGAAGAATATTAAAAATGTCATCAGCGTTATAATTTTAAAATGCTCTAGTGCTGAAGCCTGTCACTGAGTGTGTATACAATCATCATTCTCTTACTACCAGTATCAGTAGTCAGACTCGAAACATACTGAAGTGTTAAAACACTACTGGCCATTAAAATTCTTCCACCACAAAGATGACGTGCTACAGACGCGAAATTTAACCGACAAGAACAAGATGCTGCGTTATGCAAATGATTAGCTTTTCAGAGCATTCACACAAGGTTGGCGCCGGTGGCGACACCTACAACATGCTGATATCAGGAAAGTTCCCACCAATTTCTCATACATAAACAGCAGTTGACCGGCGTTGCCTGGTGAAACGTTGGTGTGATGTCTCGTGTAAGGAGGAGAAATGCGTACTATCACTTTTCCGACTTTGATAAAGGTCGGATTGTAGCCTATGGCGATTGCGGTTTATCGTATCGCGACATTGCTGCTTGCGTTGGTCGAGATCCAATGACTGTTAGCAGAATATGGAATCGGTGGGTTCAGGAGGGTAATACGGAACGCCGTGCTGGATCCCAACGGCCTCGTATCATTAGCAGTCGACATGATAGGTATCTTATCCGCATGGCTGTAACGGATCGTGCAGCCACGTCTTGATCCCTGAGTCAACACATGGGGACGTTTGCAAGACAACAACCATCTGCACGAACAGTTCGACGACGTTTGCAGTAGCATGGACTATAAGCTCGGAGACAATGGCTGCGGCTACCTTTGACGCTGCATCACAGACAGGAGCGCCTGCGATGGTGTACTCAACGACGTACCTGGGTGCACGAATGGCAAAACGTAATTTTTTCGGATGAATCCAGTTTCTGTTTACAGCGTCATGATGGTCGCATCCGTGTTTGGCGACACCGCGGTGAACGCACATTGGAAGCGTGTATTCGTCATCGCCATGCTGGCGTATCACCCGGCGTGATGGTATGGGGTGCCATTGGTTACACGTCTCGGTCACCTCTTGTTCGCATTGACGGCACTTTGAACAGTGGACGTTACATTTCAGATGTGTTACGACCCCTGGCTCTACCCTTCATTCGATCCCTGCGAAACCCTACATTTCAGCAGGATAATGCACGACAGCATGTTACAGGTCCTGTACCTTTCTGGATACAGAAAATGTTCGACTGCAGCCCTGGCCAGCACATTCTCCAGATCTCTCACCAACTGAAAACGTCTGGTCAATGGTGGCTGAGCAACTGGCTCATCACAATACGCCAGTCACTACTCTTGATGAACTGTGGTATCGTGTTGGAGGTACATGGGCAGCTGTACCTGTACACGCCATTCAAGCTCTGTTTGACTCAATGCCCAGGTATATCAAGGCCGTTATTACGGCCAGAGGTGGTTGTTCTGGGTACTGATTTCTCAGGATCTATGCACCCAAATTGCGTGAAAATGTAATAGCATGTCAGTTCTAGTATAATATATTTGTCCAATGAATACCCGTTTATCATCTGCATTTCTTCTTGGTGTAGCAATTTTAATGGCCAGTAGTGTATTTCATTATGGTTGACATTTCGAGCCGGCCGAAGTGGCCGTGTGGTTCTAGGCGCTGCAGTCTGGAACCGCGAGACCGCTACGGTCGCAGGGCTGAATCCTGCCTCGGGCATGGATGTGTGTGATGTCCTTAGGTTAGTTAGGTTTAACTAGTTCTAAGTTCTAGGGGACTAATGACCTCAGAAGTTGAGTCCCATAGTGCTCAGAGCCATTTGAACCATTTGACATTTCGAATTTGAGGAGAGACATGACTGTTGGTTCCATTCTTGCTGTAATACCAGTAGTGAAAATAGCCACTTTTATTGGTGCAGAGAGAAGCACCATGGTGACTTTGATGACACCTTACAACAACATCCCAGGAGGCACCATCTTACCGTAGCTCTGTCCGTGGAGGCGGGCCGGTTAGTGTGCTTCGAGGAAGCTGAGAGTTATATCGGCGATAGCGTAGGTACTGCCACGTCTAACCTAGCCGGTCAGGTGTCAGCAGAGGAGACGGACAACGTGTCCTTCGACCAATCTATCCTATACATCCTGTTCCCCACGCACTCCTCAGTTATCGTTCTTTTCCCTCCTCTAATTACCTTGCACACCACTGCCTTGTGGTTAGTCTCGGCAGGGATGAAGGCTAATGGAGAAAACACTGAAAGGAAATCTGGAGTAGGGCCACAGAGGCGGCTGGA
Organism: Schistocerca piceifrons; assembly: GCF_021461385.2. Lineage (NCBI taxonomy): Eukaryota > Metazoa > Arthropoda > Insecta > Orthoptera > Acrididae > Schistocerca > Schistocerca piceifrons. Next base: position 90,697,377 of record NC_060141.1, read on the forward strand.
AGGCATACTCCCGGTAGCTCCTGCAACCGACGTCATACAAAACGTACTGGCTTGCCTTTCCTCTAGACACTATCATTTAGGTCGAGAGGGAGATCGTGATGATTGGGCGATTCACGTGTCTTTATGTTTATCGCTCAGACAGGCAGCATCCTGGAGAGGACACTTCACCGACGTCAAAGAACATCGGCACAGCAAAGGAAAAAGCAGTTACGGTCATAAGCTCTGTCGGATTGCCGTTAGACTCGAGCGCAGCTACTGCCCGCCGCAAGCTAGGCAGTTCCCAGCCAACAAGGTGCTGCCCCGCCACTACCCGCTTGCTTCATAGTTTGTGCGGAGCTTAGAAGTAATCATCGACAAGCGGGTCCATATAATACACCTACTAAAAATAAAAAGGAAATAATAAAGAAATCACCATTTAGTATTGCCATCTCGAATGTTAGAACCATGTGTCCAAGGCACATTGACGATACCCAAGCGGTTGACTGCACTGGTAAGAGTAGCCGTGAGTCATTATATATTGAAGGAGCTTTAACGGTAGAGTTGGATCCGATAATGACGTGGCCGAATTGCCTGAGTTATCATGAAGTGGAAAAAGTGAATGGAAATGGCCAGAGACTGGTGGAAGTCTGCTGTTTTTATGGACTACGCGTTAGAAACTCAACGTGTCCTGCCAACACCCCCGCTCGCATCACTGGCATCAACTTGATTTTGCCATAGCTAGGTGTGCAGATCTCAAAAATGTCCTAGTGGCACGAAGCTGTCATAGTGCTGATACTCTCTGGTGGTGTGCACAATGAGGCTCACCCCTAAGAAATGTCACCACGCCAAACCGAGAGGTCATCCCCAGATCAACACATATCATGTTCATGACTCAAAATGAAAGCAGAGATTTGCCACTAATTTTGAAAGTGCTTCACCAGGAAAGGTACCTGTAGAAAGGAATATTGGCAACAAAAGAGCACAACTTTCTAGTGTCATCTACAGTTTAACAGTATTGACCTATGGGGTAAAAGAATATATGAGTAAGGACGGTATGAGAAAAATTTGGAAGAAATGGAGACAGTCACTGAGGCTAAACGGAAAGCCTTCTTGCTTACAAAACAAACTCGAGTGGAAGATCTCAGAATGACATGTGAGAAGCAAAGAACAGGGCACAGAAAACATCCAGGAGGTGTGCACATAACTACTGAGTGAATTTAAGTGCAAATATACAAACACAGGCCTATTCTGGGGATAATAAGGCGATGTATGATAGTATTAAGAAAGAAACTAGTCCAACCGTTAGAAAAACAACTTCTCTGAGGTCCAAGATAGGCGAAGTCATCGCTGATGAAGGCAAGCAAATGGAACGCTGGGTTGAACTCTACCTCGAGTTGTACGTAGCTGAGAATAATGTTAGCAGGGTGCCGCTGACGCCTTCAAATAGATGCCGATTATGGAAGAACTAGTAGATGCAGTGCCTATTATGAAGGAACTCGGTAGAACAATAGAGTTCCTTGCAAAGCGAAAGGCTCAAGATGAAGATGGGATCCCTGCAGAAGTTATAATGTATAATGAGTCTGTCACACACACCACTATTAACAGGGAATGCTTCCGAAAAAAAAGAAAAAGCAGAAGACAAGACTGAAGGGGAGACCGGCTCCTGCACGGAGTCCCTCACGTTTCACGTGCCCAAATTGCATCAGGGATTGCCACTACTGATTGGGACTTTTAAGCCACAGCAGATGTTATAGACTCTGAACCAAGTATGCTACACCATCATCCTTCGAGGGTGGACGGATGCCACTTCACGTCAAAGAATGAAGAACATTATCTGTCAAGCACAACAGTGGCCAAAAGTCGAAAGTGACGTAAAGAGACAGGATGACTTTGAAGCGATTGTGGCCGGAAAGCACAAGGCATCAGCATCCTTCAAGACGTGAGGGATGAACATAAATTCAAAGGACGCTGCACCATCAAACACTAGGCGTCGCCAACTACTAACTGCATACTTCGCATGAAATGCCGAGCCTGATGTCGTGAACGTATGGATTAGACGCAGTAACAATGAGAGAATGCCATCTGGTCTGATGAATCGTTCACATTGTTCCAGAAGATCAGTTTAATTGTCTCTGTCCTGCTGTGAAGCATGGCACCAGATTAATTATGCTGTGGAACGCGATGTCGGCCCGTGGTCTGGGCCAGGTTCTTGTCCAGGAAGAGGTAATTGTAGTATTCAGGCACCAGAGCTACAAAATATTGTGAAAAAACTGTGTACCAGTACGATAAACCTCCCATCACACTTTTGGAACTACGAAGTAAACCTCATGTCACATCCCCGATCCCCTTATATGAATATAATTGAACTTTTGTGCTGTATTTTGGAGGACAAGTTACGTTTACGATATGCAGCAATAATGCTTTCTGCTGTAGCAGCCTTTTCCAGGAAGAACAGGTATGTACCCCTTTATCTGTTGCGCGCTACTCTATATCCCAATCCACAAACAAGGTGCAGTTAATGCAGAATCCGGTCCACTAGCAGACTAATAGCGATTTTTTATTTCTCTTTCACCGGTGTTGGTGTCTTTTGCTCAGCCTCTGTGATACCTCTTATCAACCATCATGACGATAGCGGATCTGCTGCTAGATGTATTAACTTTTAGAAGCTCTAAAAATCCAGCTGGAAATTTTGTTGTTTGTAATTCCTGGAACTGTATAAGTTAAATCCTGAAGATAAGGAAACCAATAACTAGATAAATGAATGTTTTTCACAAAAAGCTTCTACAACAAGAACTGCATATCTAGAAAAACAAAACTAAAACACTATACCACAGTAGAAAGGTCAGAATGTTTACATGTATGTGAATGTTTAAAGATGAACTATAAGGTAGACAGAATAGAGGTACTTGAAAGATGGCTTATTAGAAAAAGTGGGTGCAATACGAACTACAAATGATTGGAAAATGAGAAGTAACGGGGAGATCTTTGAAAATGTTGAAAATATCAGAAGTGGTGGCATGTTGTTGTTGTTGTTATCTTCAGTCCGAAGACTGGTTTGATCTAGCACCCCATGCCACACTCAATTCCGAATAACTACTGCAATCTACATTCTTCTGAATCCGCTTACTGTATTCATCTCTTGGTCTTCCTCTACGACTTTTACCGACCACACTTCCCTCCAATACTAAACTGGTAATCCCTTGATGTCTCATAATGCGTCCTACTAATCAGTCCCTTATTCTAGTCAGTTTGCGCCACAATTTTTTTTATCTCCAATACTATTTTTCAGTAACTCCTCATTAAGTACGAGACCTACCCATGTAACCTGCAGCATTCTTCTATATCGCCGCACTTCAAAAGCTGCTATTCTCTTCTTGTCTAATCTTTTTATCATCCATGTTTCACTTCCATACATGGGTACAATCTACAAATTACTTCCAGAAAGGACTTCCTAACCCTTAAATCAATACTCGATGTTAACAAATTTCTCTTTTTCTCTGAAACACTTTTCTTGCCATTGACAGTCTACATTTTATGCCCTCCCTACTTCAACAATCATCAGTTATTTTGCTTCCCAAATAACAAAACTCATTTACTACTTTAACTCTCTCGTTTCCTAATCCAGTTCCCTCACCATCACCTCATACAATTCGACTACATTCCATCATTTATGTTTGCTTTTGTTGATGTTTATGTTGTGTGCTCCTTTCAAGACACTGTCCATTCCGTTCAACAGCTCTTCCAAGTTCTTTCCTGTCTTGACAGAATTACAGCGTCATCGGCAAACTTTGAAGTTTTTATTTCTTTTCCCTGAACTTTAATTCCTACTCTAATTTTTCTTTGGTTTCCTCGACTGCTTGCTCAATGTACAGATTCAATAACATCGGGGATAGGTTCCACCATTGTCTCACTCCCTTCTTACCACTACTTCCCTTTCATTTCCGTCTGGTTTCTGTTCAAGTTGTAAATATTTTTCTGTTCCCTGTGTTTTACCCAACCAAACCCCCTCCCACCCCCCCTCCCCTCCCCCCAGGCAACAATGTGAAACGCTTCCTCTAATTCAACAAATTCTGTAAACGTAGTTTTGCCTTTCCTTAACCTACCTTGTAAGGTAAGTCGTAGGGTCAGTATTGTCTCGCGTGTTCCTAAATTTCTCCGGAATCCAAATTGATCTTCCCCGAGAATGGCCTCTACCAGTATTTCCATACTTCTGCAAAGAATTCGTGATAGTATTTTGCAAGCATGACTGATGCTTCGGTAATATTCACACCAGTAATGACATAGCGAAGATAAATCTTCTTTGAACAGATGTAACGGATAAATGAAAGTAGGCTAACAAAACAAATATCCCTCTGTTCCTGGGAATAGAAATAGTCAGTAACACGAATTAGAGAAATAAAAAAAAACTGGAAAGAAGTAACATCAAATATTCGGAAAGAATGCAGAACAGTCTTTTTTTGGCATACTAAATGCAGGTTTTCAAGACAGAAGAAATAAAAAATCGGAAACAACATGGACAGAAGAAAGGGAAGGAGAACACTGAAGATGAATTAGCACGGGAGAAATGCTAAACAACAAAGAAGGAAGCGGAAATGGAGTCGCTACGAAGGTAAAAAAGATAGAGTGAGAGTCTGCGAAATTCCATGATATAAAGGAACACCATAAATGAACAAAATGTAGTTCACGATTGGTCGTGGGAAGTGTGTCGTTTCGTTGAGGCTTATCTGTTTGGGAAATGTACAGCTTTCGCCTTAATCTGTTGTGCAATGCCGGCACTTATCGATAGTCGCATCAAGAGACAGTGACCCATCTTCGGACTGGCAGGTTCTCTCCGTGGTGGTCGGCGGCGAGAGAGGTGTGGTTGTTGCCTGGAGTGGGGCAAGCCGGAAGCTGGGCGGGCACGGTGTGACTGGTGGATCGAGGGAATTGCCGGGCAACAAGGTGGTGTGCATGGAGGTCTGCTAAAACTGTTTTACTGCAGAAGTAGCAGTGCTTGATCGGAAAACGTGAAAGCTTCATGCTATGGCGATGTAAGCAAGTACGTAGCCGACGTTTGAAATAAGGTGTGAATGCACTGTGAAGTTTACTGAAGTATACTCTTGGAACTGTTCACTGCTGTTGTCAACGCGTATCTCTTGAGAAATAACAAGCACTATGTGGCTCGGAGACAAAGTGCTGAATTTACGACTGGTCAGTCCTTTGCTATGTGTCAATCGTGTTTTAAAACGAATATTAGAGGCATCCTTACAAGGCGCCAAAGTAACAGACTGGTGTCTTTTCTATAGTATTGGTAGCTCTCTGACGTTGCTAACCTGATTACGGGAGCTTGCGTTTTCTTTGTCAAGGCAATGAAATTGGGTTTCCACTGTATAACATATACCTTTTGCACGTTAATGAAACCAGTGTCTATGTCCTTTGTACATGGAGCCACAGTCTGCCGATGAACTGCATGTAATGTTGCTTCTGTAAAAGGAGGACATACTCTATACACGTTCTACAGAGGCAGCGGTTTTGGCGAATTGCAACAGAAAGGAAGCATCATTTTGTATTCAATATAGATTTTCGTATTTCTGTAAATGGTTTTCATGTAGGCGGTTCTAAAGTGCATCGAAAGACCAGTGGGTTCCACGTTTATGCTTTGTTCGGCAGAAGGAGATAAATCAAGTTCATTGTATTACGATTTTATAAAAGTAATAATTTTGGATTTACTAATTGTTGTATTTAAAGATTCTTCTCTTAACATCCTGTTGTGTTGATCAAAATATTATTGTGGAAGTTAAAGGTTGGAGACTGTTTTTGGATAAAATTTTGCTGCAGAAATTAAATTTTTAGTAACTTTGTGCTGTTAGTCGTTCTGATATTAACGTGCAGTCGTTACGTTGTATTAAGTATGCTATTTACACCTGAGGTCCCTGTTGTGCAGTCTGAGAAATATGACTGTGTTGTATACTCGATCAATAGCCTCCAAGAGCACGCATTCGGAGTCCAGGTCCCTGCTTCCATAACACTGTGGTAATTTTAGTGTGTCACAAAGCAAACTCGTAACATCTCACTCACACATACGAGGAGACGCATCTCGGGGGAACTCAGCTGTGGCCGGCCGGAGTGACCGAGCGGTTAAAGGCGCTACAGTCTGGAACCGCACGACCGCTACGGTCGCAGGTTCGAATCCTGCCTCGGGCATGGATGTTTGTGATGTCCTTAGGTTAGTTAGGTTTAACTAGTTCTAAGTTCTAGGGGACTAATGACCACAGCAGTTGAGTCCCATAGTGCTCAGAGCCATTTGAACCATTTTTGAACTCAGCTGTAATAATATGCATCGAAAAGAAAAAAGAAATCAGTGCAGTAGATTCAACAGTTTCACCAGATAAGACTGGGTGCCGTACTTACGCGACTGTCATTTTTTCCAAATTCCACGTTTGAAGCAGGCTGATGTGGCCAAGCGGTTCTAGGCTCTTCAGTTCGGAACCGCGCTGCTGTTACGGTCGCAGGTTCGAATCCTGCCTCGGGCATGGATGTGTGTGATGTTCTTAGGTTAGTTAGGTTTAAGTAGATCTAAGTCTAGAGGATTGATGACCTCAGATGTTAAGTCCCGTAGCGCTTAGAGCCATTTGAACCATTAGCACCTCGTTTGAAAAATGCGGGTGCAACTTATATCGGAGATGAAATTCATTGTTTTCAAGTTGTCTAAAAACTTACACAGAACGTTAAAACTGCTAACGTTTGTTCATTGGATTTTCAGTTTAGTTTTTTTTAAATCTTATGGGACTTAACTGCTAAGGTTATCGGTCCCTAAGCTTACACACTACTTAACCTAAATTATCCTAAGGACAAACACACACACCCATGCGCGAAGGAGGACTCCAACCTCCGCCGGGACCAGACGCACAGTCCCTGACTGCAGCGCCTTAGACCGCAGCTTTTTCTTTATCCGCCATTAGTACGCTAACTGTTGACTTTCGCGAACGAAAGGATGCGCACAGAAAGACAGTGGGTTACCTTCGCAGCGGGGCCCAGCGCGAGTCGGTTTGATCCAGCGCAGAAAATATCCACTTGTTACCCAATGAGGCACACACAATAACAGCCGGTTAGCGACGTCGAATGGTGTGCGAGCGAGCCTTAATGAACGAAACATTCTTTGCCCGCTTTCGGTGCGCCGGTTGGCAACGAGCTGCGCTGACGGTATCGAGGCGCGAAGCTGCAGTTCTTTTTCATACGATTTTACGGAAACTATTCTACGCAAATTGAAAGTGGAGAGGGGAATAAAGGAAAGTAAAGTAAAGGGATTACTGATGCTGAGGTCCTTCTCTGGTCCCTGCTGCCTGATGACGATGTGGATGGGGACACTGAAGATCAGCACCCATTAAGGAACAATCTCGACAGTCACGCTAATGATGAGGCAGTTTACCCCTTTTCTGAAGAGGAGGTGGCTGCCCACATCATATCTCTGAAGAGAGGGAAAGCCCCCGAGCCAGACGGCATTGTGGCGTAGGTTGTGCATTTCTTAGTCCCTCAGCTGGTAACACCACTTACCCACCTATTCAATGAATGCCTCAGGCAGGAAATATTCCCAAAAATCTGGGAAGTCGCTAACGTGGTAATTACTGAAAAAGGCCTTGACAAAGACCCAGCTGAAGCTAAATCCTATAGACCCATTTGTTTATTAGACGTGTTTGGAAAACTCCTAGAGAAACTGCTAGCTGACAGACTGGCTGCACACCCAGTGCTGTGCAGGATGAGGAGCAGGCAGTTCGGCTTCAGGCCTGGGCGATCGGCAACTGATGCAGTCGCCCTGGCGGCTGAGGTCTGCGGCTCAGCCCTGTACAAGTAAGTTGTTGGCATCATGGTGGGCATCAGTGGCGCCTTCGACAACTTGTGGTGGCCTTCGCTCTTATCCTGCTTGCGGGAGAAAATGTGTCTAGGGCCGCTATATGGTTGCCTGAGGAGCTATTGTGAGGATCGGGAGGTCTGGCTTTCGTACCCTAGCGGTAAAGTTGGAAAAACCATTACGAAAGGATGCCCCCCAGGGTTCCGTATTAGGTCCCCTATTCTGGGACATCCACATGGAGCAATTTCTGGACAACCTGCAACAGAGCGAAGAGCTGCTAGAGGTGATGGCCTACGCTGATGACCTCCTCCTGTTGATTGGCGGCTGGAGCCGCGAAAACATTGAGCCGAAAATAGAGAGGTGATGGAAAAATTGCAACCTTGGTGCCGAAATACCAAGATGTCAATTTCACCAACAACATCAACTTACCTTCTGCTAAAAGGACAGCTAATGAGAAATCCTACCGTGAGAATTGAGGGCTCACCAGTCCTTAGGCGACGGGAGACACGCTACTTGGGAATTATCTTCGATGAAATGTGGAACTTCGGGAGGCACATTGAATCCGTGACCGAAAGACACTACAAGTACTTAACAACCTCATCTGTATAGGTCATAAGAGATTTCACCTTCCCCCTCATCTGATAAAATTGTACTACAGTAGCATGCTAACGTCAGTGTTGCGGCTCGGGAGTCTGGGCACACATGCTCACGACGGTGTTGCCCGCCATTACAGTGAGAAGAGTACAGAGAAACATGTGGTTAAGGTCCGTGGGGGCTTACAGGACATGTCCAAGGGGGGCCCTGTTAGTGATAATGGGGCTCTGTCCTCTAGACATTAAAATCAGGGAAAAAGCCGCATGGTATTGGGCTAAGGAAGATGATGATATGTCGTAGAAGACATTTTGGGCGTTCGGGTCAGGGACAAGTGTGAGATAAGAAAAGAGGTGAAGAACTATGGCAGGGGTAGAAGAACTTTCCAACTCTTACCAAATATGAAGGGTAGGCTAGGTATGAGGTATTTTGAGCCAACCCAGGGTTTGATCCATTTTCTCACTGGTCATGGGCCCTATCCGACATATTTATGCCGGTTTGGGAAGAGAGCTACGCACGCGTGTGACTCTGGCGCATCGGAGGGTACTCCCGACCGTGTGGTTTACGAGTGCCCCCTTTTCGATGATGTAGCAGCTACATTACGACAGAAACTACCAAAAAATGACACATACGACTTGCTGAGACAAGGGAGACATTCCAAACCATGAATAATCTGGCTAATGAGGTATCACGAAAAGTTCTGACAGCATACTTGAGGGACATTCGTGATCAACAGCAAACTACCGAACGTGTCCTGGTACCCTAATCCTGTACTGCCTGTACGTGGACAGGTCGACTTGTAAGTTGGAATCCGCCACGTACACGGCTAGGGGGAGTGGGGTAAATTAACTTCACAACAACGGCACGCACGGGACTTGACGTAGCTTAGTTCGTAGTTAGTAGGATTTAGAAATAGAAACCGGAATAGGAACCTGCAGCGATTAGTAATTTTGGCCTGCCTAGTGTCTGGGGCACGCTCATCGCGATTAGCTCGATGAGCAAGGCATTGCAGTAGGTTTATATCCACACTGACACACCTGTGACGCTGCAGGCAGTGGAGATTAGCTATAAGTAGGCATTAGTGTGTATAGCTTAACATAGCACTTAAGTTTGCCCATTAACCTGAACCGTCTGTAGTTCACAAGAAAAAATGTAATTAGCTGCAAATAACAACATTGTAACACTTAGGACCCACTAATCATTACGGTGGTGGGTTACATTTGTATAATTATAATGTACTGTGAAAAACATTTTTTTTTTTAAAAAAAAAGGGGATTACTGATGTGAGCTGCATTGGGACATTGCGCGGAATCAGCGTCGGCAAGCGAAAATGTGCACCGGACCGAGATTTGAGCCCGGGATTTATTTATTTATTTATATTCATTTATTTACGTCCTGAATCCTTGAGGTACATATACCATACCTTAGATGTTGGACAAAATGACATTACATTAATATACTGTTACATTGATTGTAAACATTACATTTATAAATTGTTACATTGTTATATTGCTATATTGTTACATTACATTTTTATATTGTTACAACCTAAATTAACTTACTTTTCAAGATATTGTGTTACTGAGCAAAAACAGTTTTCCAAGAGATATGAAGTTACAGATTTTTTAAAGCTATGGATTTTGTTTATGGCCTTTAGGTTACTTGGCAGCTTATTAAACAAATGTGAACCTGAATGATATACACCTTTCTTGCACAGTGTGGTATAACAATGATGTCTGTGTATGTCACTATTTGCCCTTGGATGGTGTTCATGTACAGATTTATTTTGAATAAATACATTTCCATTTTTTAGCATGCTTTCTTTAGGAACATTACAACTTCTAGTATATAGATACATGGTAGGAGTAGAATCCCCAGTTCTTTAAAGAATGGTTTGCATGATTTTCGGCTGTTAGCATTTTTCATTATCCTCACAATCTTTTTTTGTTTCCGGAATGTGGTTATGCTATGAGGAGAATTTCCCCAGAATATGATGCCATATCTCAATAGGGAGTGTATGCAAGCGAAATCACCGCTCTAGCTGTTTCAGAACTTGTGTTGTTCCATATAATCCTTATCGCATAAGTCATTTTCGATAGTTTAGAATTTAATGATGTGATGTGGGAATTCCATTTAAGATTGTCTTGTAAGTAGATTCCAAGAAATTTTGTTTCACTGACACTGTTAATTCTTTGGTTTTCCATGGACGTGTTTGGTTTTAATGGGGTTTTATTTTCTTGTGTATGGAAGTGTAAGACGACTGTTTTTTGAGGGTTTATCAGTAATTTATTCTTCATAAACCACTCTGTAACATTTTCACTTGTGACTTTAGCATTTAAACTTAGAGCCATTTCATTTTCACCTTCACTTAATATGCTTGTGTCATCTGCAAATAGCACTGGTTCGGAGTGTTGAACGTGTAGGGGGAAGTCGTTTATGAAAATTAAGAAGAGAAAGGGACCTAAAATTGAGCCTTGTGGTACACCGTGGGTTAATGTGGAAGGTTTCGATTAATAAGTTTGGAGTTCGTTTTTTCCCATGTGTTTTACCTCTGTTATCTGAGAGCGATTTTCTAGGTAGGATTTCAGCCACTCGTGTGGCAGGCCTCTTACACCATACCACTCTACCTTTCTTAGGAGAATATCATGGTCTATTAGATCAAATGCTTTTGTTAAATCCAGGAAAATCCCCGAAACATTTTTGTGATTATCCACTGAATTTGAAATACGATTTATGAGGCTAAAAGTGGCTGTTTCAGTACTGCACTGAGGGAATCTCTTGCTTATTTGGCAGGTGCGTTAACTACTGGGTCATCCAGGACACAGTCCTATCGCCACTGTGCGGACTACCTCGGCACGCCTCATGGCCGACCCACACTGCTGCCGAGCGCAACCTGTCGGAGGTTCCTGTCCGTTTCCTCCATGCTCGCTCCTCTGAGATTCCCGCAGGAGGTTAGACGTACCATATGCCTCTGCACTGAAGAAGGTGGATCCAGTGCCCATCTAGACCAATCAGTGATGTTAATGCGCGGTGTCTGTTCTTTCAGACGTGTCTAAAAGAACACACACTACTTATTCGTATCACAGAAACAATTATGAGAAAAAAAAACGATTTTTACGTTACTTATAACTTTATATGTCAGGTTCATGTTGAAGTGTCCATTTCATTAATGACCGTAATTATTGCAATATTTCACAAACAAGTAAGGGGCTTTGGAGGCCTGGGTTCGATTCCCAGCTGGTTCGGAAATTTTATCTGCCTGAGGACTGGGTGTTGTTGTGTTCTCATCATCATTCTATCATCATCGACGTGCAAGTCGCGGAAGAGGCGCCAGATAGAAAGACTTGCAGTAGGTGGCCGAACAACCACTGATGGGTTCGCTTAGCCAAAAGTGCCATACGGTCATTTCATTTCATTATTAAAGATACGTTGGGTTACAAGATTCTTCCGAAATTTCAACAGAATTGGGGATTTATTTTCATGTTTCGTGAAATTTTTTTCTTCAGGGAAGTGTCATCAGTGATGAGTTTTCAGTAATGCATACATTTGTCAAGTTCCCACGTTAAATTTTGCTTCTTTTGCCAATAGACAACAGATATTGATAAACTTCATGATTATAGGCTTAAATGGAAAGGTAGTTTATTATTAAGGAACACATTGAGGGAACAAATATTTTTTAAGTAATTGTTTCTCTAAAATCGCAAGAACAACGCTGTACGTTAGTTCTTATTCACATACCGTCCGATCACACAATCATTCGGTCCTGCATTTCTGGCACTGTTCTGATGTTTCACCTGCTGCAACAGCTTACATTATAACATCGTTAATACTGAAGCTTTAATTGGATGTATTTGTGAGAAGCCAGCAATAGGGGATAAGAGCGAGGCAAGTCTCTGAAACAAGAACAATGTGGAAGAAATGTCGACTGAAAACAGTACCGCTATCAAAGTTGAAATGTATTAACAACGTCTCGTATTTTATTCTGTTTTTAATACTGAGATCCGAGTACTCAAAACATTTAGCTGGTGTTCTCTTCAACTGTCCGTTCACTTCTTCATAATCAAACTTAATTGTCAAGAGTGGAATGTTTGTCCCTGTATCTTACAACAGTAGTTTACTGAGACCAAAAAGTGCGCGTCCTGGGCGAATTTTATATATCTTGGCTTTCTGCTCTAATCCTTTTGCAGTTTTCGCTTTTTGTACTGTTAGTCAAGAAGTTTGGTTTCTATCTCTCTATAACAACAGGGTACGACTGTTGGGATTTTTTGCTGGAATAATATTCAGATATGCAATTAGGCCGTTTGCTCCATAAAGTTAGTTATAGGGATTAAACCTTAAAAAGTTCAAGTAAATTAATTAGAGTTAAATTCTTCATTTGTGTGGCCACATTGTCCGTAGTTCCTTTACAACTCCTGAGGGTATTTTCGTTTTGTCGTTGCAACTACAAGAAAATGTGTGTTTTTCTTCATCAGACGCTTTTCGCTTTACCGAGGTACAGAATCATCCATGTTGGTGTCTCGCCTACATCCGGAAATGCCGTCTGCTAGCACATATTTGGCGTTTTTCTCCATTAGACACTGAAACTTGTAGTCTAACAGAAAACAGTGTGCTGTGTAAAACATGACAAATGCATAGTTCTGCAGAGAAACTAAAAATTAGACTACAAGTTTCATTTTCTAATGAAGAAAGACACCAAAGATATGCTAGCAGACGGCATTTTCCGAGGTCGACGAGAAACCAAGCGGAAATCACCACCACTGACCATGCTTTGTCTCAACAAAAGCGAAACGCGTCTGGTGAAAAAAAAAAGACACGCATTTCCTTTTAGTTGCAATGACAGAATGAATATACACTCAGTAATTAGTTACTTTTACGCTGAGCAGATAAGAACATTCCTCTAACATCTCACATTGTCTACTGTTCCTACAACTAGCTAGTTTTTGCAGTTTTCACAACAGCATATTATGCTAGTGATGTCCTTAAAAAACTTCATTATTTCACTGAAAAAAATCTGTAGTAACTCGTATATCGAAACAGATAAGTTCTACATGCTAACTATATGGTGAAATACCCCTCTCTTTGGTATCATTTGCCAAAATCTCGTTTCGATATCTGAAATGATTTAGGAAATATTAGGGATGTTATAAATATTTTGTTCTCGCGCACGTGCGATGGAAAGTGGACACGCTACATAAAATAATTTTTCTCGAGATTGGAGGCAAATATTGACCCGATCTCAAGTTTATAGAAAAATTCAAAATGTTAACTACATTTCATGCTCATGAATATATGGTCTAACGTGCATCAAACGCAAATTTATAGTGACGCCTATTTTTCACTGCAACGTTTTTCGAATTTCATACTGCATGTTACGTACATGCGAACTATCACAATATCTACGACCAACAACGAAATGATGGGCACTTCAGCATGAAGGTTACATATAAAGCTGTAATTAACGTGAAAATCATGTTTTTACCAAATACTTACTGTGTAACTGTGTGAGAAAGACTGCAGAGCTAACGGAGCGGGCGCGACGTTCTATGCGTAATGGGCCAGCTGCACCTGGGCTAGAAGTCGCGACCGTAGGCCTATACAGCTGCGCCGGACAGCGCAAAGAGTCGACACACAAACTGCCTGTTTTCTTTCTTGTCTAACCTAACGTTATTAAGTGTGAGTGTGGTAATCAGTTTACTATCCAAGCGGAAGCTGCAGTGATGGTAATTGTACCTGTCGATAAATAGATGCAAATCATTGCTGTGACTTTGCTGACAAACGTTTTTGTAGACAGTAGAACGCTGACTAATGTTCGTTAACGAAGGAGGTGACACGAACATGTGGTAGGAAAAAACTGCCTTTCTGAACGGAATGTTCATAGGTGGTGTATAAGCAGACTACAGTAAAGATTGCCAATTCTACTCAAAAAACTTTGAGGGGACCTAACCGGAATCTTGTACGAAGATACATAACAGACTAAGAACGGAAACCGCTATTATGCGGTTCTGTGTCAGTTACAGTGGAAATTATTCTTATAACACTGAGATATTTATTTTCTGCAAATATCCTGTTCAGGGTTCTATCAAAAAAGTTTTTAAACTGTTTTCAGTCCGGGGATTTTAAAATTTTCGATTACACTGATTATCTGATTATTCCAAGAAAATAAATTCCCATTTATTAAAAACAACTGTCTGTCACAATCTGTGTACACAGCTGAAACTGTGTATACAGCTGTTTGTTGCAATTAAGCGGCAACCTATCCTTTGTAAGCTACGAGCTATGTTAATCACTGTTCTATATGCTGAGTCATTTAGTTTATATTAAATCATCTGTCATATTATTGCCAGCTTGCGTCATACAAATAACAGATTGTCGCTTAAGAGTAACAAAACACAGAACACACATTTTAACCGGTTTCGGATGTTTGATTGGTTTTGATTACCTTTCACATGTGCCCTGTCAGCCGATTTCGGCGTGTGTTCGTTATCGTTTCATAACTAAAAGCTTCATCCTGCAGTTTAAAATGATCACTCGCCGAAGTCCATTGATACTGTAAAACTGGATTATGAAACAGAGGAAACATTAATTTTAAAAATGTTGTACTGGCGGAGGTGACAAAATATTTTTAATTGTAAATATGTTTACTGTGCACAGCGAGATACGTTTTTTGTGCTAAGTGTGTTCTGTCAAGGAGCATCCACCTGAAGAAATCTTTCAATCCGATGAAGAATTTACAAAAAACCTAAAAAGCTGTAAATTTTTCCAGTCTTACCAGCTTTGTGCATTTTGAGGAAAATCTCCAGTATGAATAGTTAATTCATCTGCGAAGTGTGAGCTGTTGTGAAACTTCATGGCCGATAGACTGTGTGCCATTTTGGATTCCACGTCGGTACCTTGCCTTTCAAGTGCTCTTCCATACTGAGCTAGTCAAGTACGACCCACGACCCTTCCTCGCCGCTTTACTTCATCAGGACCTTACTACTGACTAAAGGAAAGCTTTGCGGACTAGTCATGAGTCGTACCTGGATAGATCTGTAAGTAAGGCGTTTGCTCGCTAAAGAGAAGGTTCGAAGTTCTTGTCTGGGTCCGACACACAGCTACAATTTATTCTTCGGAACGAATCTGGTTCCCTAAGTTTCATCACTTAGTATGTCAAATGAGGCTTTCAAATATTTTTAAACAATTATTTTCGATCTTTCACGGGAAAGTACGTATGCGCCTGTTTTCTTTGTAATTTTCCGCGATGTTTCCTGAAACGAACTCCGCTCGATTATTCAGTATTCATGTCATGTTCTTTTGACGATTCGTCGATGGAAGTAGGTTGGATCAGAATGAAAGAACTCATTGCGACAAGCGGGAATAAAAGTTTTCTTGGAAATTCTACAGGGGGAAACAGACATAAGAACGTAAACGCAAACGATTGTGAAATAACCTTGGGTGCTGCGCAGTTTCCAGGAATTACATCATGTGTAATTTATGGCATAAACGCGTCTGTTACCAACGGGAATGGTGCATCTCATTGTCTACTGTCATTTACGTAATTGTCTTCTGAAGAATATGGGAACTTCAGTAAAAAAGCACGCTTCGACATCATTTGTTGTCATTCGAGGTCAACGAAGAGCGGTATAATAAACATTATCGAACATTACTGCACTAGATCAACAAAAACAATGCGGTAGATAATACGCTTGTACCAGAGTCAAATATTCCATTGACACATACATCGTTGGGGCGCAACCTCTTTTGCATGTAGTACAGTGCTCAAATTTATAATAAATATGGTCTTAATAAAAATGTCGTACTAAACATACTTTGGGAAAATATCGGATAAGATATGCGTTTTCCAACAGTGCATGTTGGAAGGTGTATAGTATATTTTAATTAGGCTGTTGACGTGTAGTTATTTCCATAGCTGATTTGAAAAGCTTTTATTCCAACAACGAATGATTCCGAATTCACTGCCAGACAGTTACAATGGACGTAGTGTTTCTTGTTTAACAGAAAAGTTCACTTAGTACTACTCGTACACTGATTTTGAAATGGATTTATCCTAGCAAAATCAGTTTTTCGACTGATTTGAGGGTGTTCACACCTTTTCCTATCTCTTGCTACTCTTTTCATCTCTGTGTAACTGCTAGACCCGATGTTCTTTGTAAGCAGTTTTACATGCTCTGGTTTTTCCCCCACTCCTGCGACCCCCTCCTCCTCCCCCCCCCCCCCCCCAACCCACCTTCCACTTCTTCAGGCGCCAAGATAGCTATTCCTGAAAGCCGTAGCGTAAACTGTTGATCAGAATAATATACAGAAGAATAGAAAGAAATTTTGAAAACGTATTGGATTAAACTCTTTGAAATTCTGAGGGTATCTTGAGTAATATACGGAGAGCGAAAGGTTATATAAACTTGTACACAAACCAGACAGCAGTTATAAGAGTCGAAAGGAATGAAAAGGAAACAATAGTTGACAAGATAGTGAGTAGGTAATCTGTACTGTAAAGCAAAGCAAAGAAAAATTTAGAGAAGGAATTGAAGTTTAGGGAAAAGAAATAAAAACTTGGTGGTTGCCGATGACATTGTAATTCTGTCGGGTGCGATCAAGGATTTAGAAGACCAGTTGAACTGAATGGACAGCGTCTTGACAAGAGGATATAAGATGAACATCAACAAAAGCAAGAAACATAGGGTCATCGAATGTTGTCAAATTTTAGGTGAGGCTGAGTGAATTACATTAGGAAATGATACACTAAAGGTAGTAAGTAAGTTTCGCTATTTCTGTAGAAAAATAACTGATGATGGCCGAAGTACAGAGGATATGAAATGCAGACTGGCTATAGCAAGGAAAGCACTCCTGAAAAAGAGAAATTTGTTAACATGGAATATAGTCGTAAGTGTTGTGTTAGGAAGTTTTTTCCCCAAGATGTTTGGATTCCAGCCTTGTACGGACGTGAAACATACACGATAAGCAGCTCAGAAAAGAAGAGAATAGACGCTTTGGAAATGTGGTGCTATAGAAGATTGCTGACGCTTGGGGTAGGTAGCTCGCGTAATTAATGATGACGGACTCATTCTAAATGGGAAAAGGAAATTTATGGCATAAATTGACTAAAAGATGGGATATAATGATAGCAGACATTCTCACGCAACAAGGACTTGTCTGTTTGGCATTGCAAGAAAATGTGTATGTGAGGGAAAGAAGGTCACATCAACAACTTGACATGCATCATCTTAGTAACAGGAAGGCAGGAAGGCAGAATGAAGAAAAAAGTCAGAATACTTTCCTAGCACTTGTGGACCTAGCAAAAGCCTTTGACAGTGAAAGTGGAATAATGTGTGTTTAATTATTAGAAGGCTGGGGCTAAGGTACAGGGACACACGAATCACCTACGGAATGTACAAAACTCAAGTACGTGTAATGAAGGTAGAAGCTCAAGATTGACTTAGTTGTGTTAAAAGGTTTGCTGTTCAACTTGTTCGTTAAAGGAAAAATAAAAGAAAATTTTGGAAAGCGTATATAAATGGAAAGGAAAGAGATATCAAGTTAAGATTCACGGACAACTTAACCCTTCCTGGCTGGATGTAAGTTCTTTTGGGGGGAGCATGTTGATCACGTAATATGGCTTAAGGAAAAACAAAAAATAAGGGGAGAGAGACTAACAGAATGAAGAATAATGATCGCTTAACTTCGAAACAGGGAAAGACATAGCAGCGGAAAAAATTAAAGAATTCTGCTGTCTAGGAAGAAAGTTTACACAGGATGGGCGAAGCAAAGATGTCAGATGTAGACTGACATTGGGAAGGAAGCTTTCATCAATAGACGACCTCCACTGGTATCAGCTAATGATATGCAAAAGAGGAAAAATTCCTGGTACTGATCTGCAGCACAGTATTGTGTGTGGAAGTGGAATGAGGACAATTGTTAATCCTAAGAAGAAGAAACTGGAAGTTTTGAAAATGTCGTGCTGTCGGAAGAGTTTTAAAAATTTAGTGGACAGACACTGTACCAAATGAAGAAGTACTAAATGGAATAGGCGAGGAAAGAAGTCTATGGAACACCCATAGCAGAAGGTACGATATTGCAGTGGCTGTGTTATTCTCATTACGATGTAAAGTTCCTGTGGACATGGATGCGGGAACGTTGCATCGTAATCAGAATAACACAGGCACTGCAACATCGCATTTATCTGCCGATATCGAGCAAGCGACTTTCATATGGTTCAAATGGCTCGGGGCACTATGGGACTTAACATCTGAGGTCATCAGTCCCCTAGAACTTAGAACTACTTAAACCTAACTAACCTAAGGACATCACACACATCCATGCCCGAGGCAGGATTCGAACATGCGACCGTAGCGGTCGCGCGGTTGAAGACTGAAGCGCCTAGAACCGCTCGGTCACAGCGGCCGGCGAAGGGACTTTCAAATAAAATGTCTGACCTGTACGGGAATATACATAATGGATGTAAGAGTACAGGCCGTAGAAACGTGGTTGACAACATATGGAATTTTGGGTCTGGCAGTGAGTCGAGCGCGGATTGCCAAATAGTAAGGTGACCGCTCTCTATAGGCGGGAAATCCGGGTTCGAGTCCCGGTTCGCCACATATTTTCACTGTCGTCACTCCATTCTACAGCTGAAGCTTGTCCTTATTTGCAGTTGAGAATTCATTTAATGTACGTATCATAAGAAGTCACACTTCCACGACGGCTTGCAGAAATTGCAAACCGGGAGATAAGCAATAATGGAGAAAAAAGAGTAAGGACAGGCAAAATAGATTATGGAGGAGTGTTGTACGCTGTAGCTGCGGAGAGATGAAAAGAGTAGTCAAAGTGAGGAAGAATGTATTGCAGCGCCAGACCAATCTAAAGACTGATGAAGCAGAAGCAGCGATAAGGGAATTAAAGAGTAGCGTCTGGTCGCTTCAAGCGTCTAAAATGGATATGAGTTTTGTGACCTCTCGGGCATTCTCGGTGCGTTTGATTAACAGCGTGCTTCCGAGTGTTGTGCCGAGTTGTTATGTCCAGTTATACAGAAAACGGTAACAAAAATTCGCTAAAGCACACGGAAGCAAACTGTTAAAGACATGAGTTTGTTTGGAGATAGTGGTAACTCTTCACGTGTAGGCTTTCAAGGCCGGCGTCTTTATTAATTTAAATTTCCCGGCTAAGAGGTCGTGGTCGAACAGTAGAATTTCTTCCTACTGACGTTTCGTTTCCAACTGCAGGCAACATCTTCCGAGGTGAGCCAACGACTGGCTCCCCTCGGAAGCTTGCCCGCAGTTGGCAACGAAACGGCAGGAGGACGAAATTCTATGGCTCGCCCACGGCTTCTTAGCCCGGAAGTTTTAATTAACGACTGGTAACTCTTGTTGTACGAATAAATAATTACAAGTCAGCAGATCAACACACGAGACGCGTTTGACATGAGACTCTGCTACATCAATCCTTGTTCTTAATTTTTGCTTTGTAAGCAGAGTGATTCTCGGGATTCAAAAGAAACTCTACAACAAAAAGAGAAGCACCAACTAAGGAATTATGCCGATGGGACGGAAATCGGTAGACTATGTTCAGTTAAAGATAAACAAAGGATTACAATTTCAGAAACTTTGGATGATACACATTACTGTCCATCAAAATTGCTGAACCACGAAGATGACGTGCTACAGACGCGAAATTTAACCGACAGGAAGAAAATGCTGTCATATGCAAATGATTAGCTTTTCAGAGCATTCACACAGGGTTGGCGCCGGTGGCGACACCTACAACGTGCTGAGATGAGGAAAGTTTCCAAGCAAAGAATGGTTCAAATGGCTCTGAGCACTATGGGACTCAACTGCTGTGGTCATAAGTCCCCTAGCACTTAGAACTACTTAAACCTAACTAACCTAAGGACATCACACACATCCATGCCCGAGGCAGGATTCGAACCTGCGACCGTAGCGGTCGTGCGGTTCCAGACTGTAGCGCCTTTAACCGCTCGGCCACTCCGGCCGGCAGTTTCCAACCGATTTCTCATACACAAACAGCAGTTGACCGGCGTTGCCTGGTGAAACGTTGATCTGATGCCTCGTGTAAGGAGGAGAAGTGTGTACCGTCACGTTTCCGACTTTGATAAAGGTAGGATTGTAGCCTATCGCGATTGCGGTTTATCGTAACGCGACATTGCTGCTTGCGTTGGTCGAGATCCAATGACTGTCAGCAGAATATGGAATCGGTGGGTTCAGTAGGGTAATACGGAACGCCGCCCTGGATCCCAACGGCCTCTTATCACTAGCAGTCGAGATGACAGACTTCTTATCCGCATTGCCGTAACGGATCGTGCACCCACGTCTCGATCCCTGAGTCAACAGATGGGGACGTTTTCAAGACAACAACCATCTGCACGAACAGTTCGACGACGTTTGCAGCAGCATGGACTCTCAGCTCGGTGACCATGGCTGCGGTAACCCTTGACGCTGCATCTCAGACAGGAGCGCCTGCGATGGTGTACTCAGCGACGAATCTGGGTGCATGAATAGCAAAACGTCATTTTTTGGGATGAATCCAGGTTCTGTTTACAGCATCATGATGGTCGCATCCGTGTTGTGCGTCATCGCGGTGAACGCACATTGGAAGCGTGTATTCGTCATCGCCATACTGGGGTATCCCCAGGCGTGATGGTATGGGACGCCATTGATTACACCTCTCGGTCACCTCTTGTTCGCATTGATGGCACTTTTGACAGTGGACGTTACATTTCAGATGTGTTACGACCCCTGGCTCTACCCTTCATTCGATCCCTGCGAAGCCCTACATTTCAGCAGGATAATGCACGACCGCATGTTGCAGGTCCTGTACGGGCCTTTCTGGATACAGAAAATGTTCGACTGCTGCCCTGGCCAGCACATTCTCCAGATCTCTCACCAATTGAAAACGTCTGGTCAATGGTGGCCGAGCAACTGGCTCGTCACAATACGCCAGTCACTGCTCTTGATGAACTGTGGTATCGTGTTGAAGGTGCATGGGCAGCTGTACCTGTACACGCCATCCAAGCTCTGTTTGACTCAATGCCCAGGCGTATCAAGGCCGTTATTACGGCCAGAGGTGGTCGTTCTGGGTACTGATTTCTCCGGATCTATGCACCCAAATTGCGTGAAAATGTTATCACATGTGAGTTCTAGTATAATATATTTGTCCAATGAATACCCGTTTATCGTCTGCATTTCTTCTTGGTGTAGCAGTTTTAATGTGACAGTAGTGTATTCAAGAGAAAGAGCTTCACAACTCGAGCAAGTCAATAACGTGTTGGTCCACATCTGGTCCTTATTCAAGCACTCCAGGGCGCCTCCAGATACTTCGGCCAGGAATTTCATAGGCTGGAGTAGAGTTGTCTACAGTGGTGAATCCCGCTCCGAACTGAGCCCCGATGACCAGTGAAGACGTGTCTGGAAACGTCCTGGACAGCGGTCAGACAGCAAGCTGACTGTCGCCAAACGTACGGCACGACAACCAGGAGTGATGATGGTTGAGGGTCTGAGGTGGCATTTCATTTCATTGCAAGACCCCTTTGGGGGTCATCCGCAGCCCCCTTACAGCACCGCGCTGCATCGACGCCCCGTTTTGTGCCCTTCATGGCAACCCATCCTGGGCCTACATTTCAACATGATAATGCCCGCGCACACACGGCGACAGTTTCTTCTGCATGTCTTAGTGCTTCGCCAGCAAGATCAAAGGATCTCCCCCAAACTGAGCACGTTTGGAGCATTGTGGGTAGGGCCTTCCAACCAGCCCGGGGTTTTCACGATCTAATGCACCAGTTGGACAAAATTTGGCACGATATCACCCAGGAGGAAGTCCACCAACTCTCTTGATCAATGCCAAGCCGAACAACTGCTTGCATAAGGGCCGGAGGCAGACCAAAGCGTTATTGACTTTTTCAATTTGTGAATCTCTTTCTGTTGAATAAATCATCCAGTGTTTCCGAAATTTGTTTGTCTGCCCATGTACATCACATCTAAAGATTTCCTTCCGATTCGAACAATTCCTTCGAGGTTGCGTGGGTGTTTTTTTTTCTCTCTCTCTTGGAGTGTATGACACCGTGGTTCAGGTTTTAGTCCAATATGAATAAATTGTTGCTTGGTGCATGGTGATAGCAAAAAGCGGTTTGTAGTAGAAAAACTTCAGCATACTACTGATTTCTTTTGTATATTAAGAGATTACATAGATACGGCATATGCTTAAACTACGAGATATGTAGTCACATTACAGTACACATATCACTTTTAAAACTGCTTTAAACCGTCTAATGGGTTTATATATCTCCGTTTGTTCATTTCCATCCGCCTCTGTAGCTCAATGGTCATCGTATCTGGCTGATATGCGGAGGACCTGGGTTCGATTTCCAGTGCTGCGAGGTATTTTCCTTGGCTGGAAGACTGAAAGGCGGTGGACTCAGCTTCGTAATGCCAATCGAGGAGCTACTTGAATTACAAGTAGAGGCTCCAAGGTCACGTGAGGCGACAACGGCCGGGAGAGAGGTGTACTTACCTCGCTAAACGTCCTTCCGAAACGGATCTGTTTCACGCCATTGGGAGAGGATGACATGGCAGTCCGTCGGTGGCGACAGACTCATCTGGGCTAGGACGCAGAGTTTTCATTGACGGCAACGTTTGTTCATCTCGAGCTATCATACGTTAACGACACAGTTCGCAATTTTATTGCGTATGAAAGAGAGTTATGCAGCTCAGTGTTAACAATCCCATTGGAGACAAGCATACCTATTAATTCCTGGCAGATCATAACTGTGTGATGGGCAGAGACTCGAGCTCGGAACCTTTGGCCGAAGCGAGGAATGGTTTCACCGACTCGACTCGCCATCGTAACTTTACTTCCGCCAAACCTCTCAGAAGTTCTGTTGCGCGCGTAGCAAGACTAACACTTCTGCAAGAGAGGAAATAAAATTTCTTTCTTCCCGGAGTGCTAGTGTCGCTACGCGCGAAAGAGAACTTCTGTGAAGCTTGGCGGAAGTAAAACCGTGTCTACAGTAGAGAAGCGTTAAAAGCAGAACAGGTCATTCAGGGGAGCTTACTGGCATCAAACGTGTGCTAGCCATAGGAAATCACCTGGATAACAAATCTATCTGGGACATTTCAACCCTGGCAATGGTGCCCAAATCGACTGTAGATTTAGTTGAGAGGTGGAGATACGAAAGAACAATCGCACATGTACTAAGACAAAGCTGATCTCATATACTGACAGGAAGGGATCTTCGAGGATTGCGGAGAGGTGGTTGTAAAAAATCGTATGAAATCAGCGGCAGGAATCATTCGTGAGTGCTTCACCAGTCCAGCCAGCAGATTTACTGTGCGTAGAATGGGGCACAGTGCTCTAGCAGCTCTGTAAGTCACACATTTTAGTAGTCAGCGCTAAGCGGCGACTGAGGTGGTGTAAGAAGCGACGCCACGGGACGGTAGGTGACCGGTAACAGGTGATTTGGAGTGATGAATCACGTCATACCCTGTGGCAATCCAGCTGAATGCTTTGGGTTCAGCGAATGCGTGGCGAACGTTACCTGCCATCACATGTCGTGCCAACAGTAAGCATGGAAAAGGCGGTGTTACGATATGGGTGTGTTTTTCGCGGTTAGGGTGTGGTCCCCTTATAGCGCTTACGAAAACGCTAAACACACACTTCAAAAAAAGTTATGCACCACCTGGATTCTGAGAGCTCCGGAACCTGTACAGGAAGGTGGAATAAACATCAATGTAAAAATCATTTCCGCCCTTTTTATTGCTCCTGAAAACCACTCATTGCATGTTGTACCACCATACACCGAGACCTTAAGAGGTGGTGGTCCAGATTGCTGTACACGCCGGTACCTCTAATACCCAGTAGCACGTCCTCTTGCATTGATGAATGCCTCTGTTTGTCGTGTCATACTATCCACAAGTTCATCAAGTCACTGTTGGTCCAGATTGTCCCACTCCTCAATGGCGATTCGGCGTAGATCCCGCAGAGTTGTTGGTGGGTGACATCGTCCATAGACAGCCCTTTTCAAACTATCCCAGGCATGTTCGATACGGTTCATGTCTGGAGAACATGCTGGCCACTCTAGTCGAGCGACGTCGTTTTCCTGAAGGAAGTCATTCAAAATATGTGCACGATGGGGGCGCGAACTGTCGTCCGTGAAGACGAATGCATCGCCAATATGCTGTCTATATGGTTGCACTATCGGTTGGAGGATGGCATTCACGTATCGTACAGCTGTTACGGCACCTTCCATGACCACCAGCGGCGTACGTAGGCCCCACATAATGCCACCCCAAAACAGCAGGGAGCCTCCAACTAGCTGCACTCGCTGCACAGTGTGTCTAAGGCGTTCAGACTGATCGGGTTGCCTCCAAACACGTCTCCGACGATTGTCTGGTTGAAGGCATATGCGACACTCATCGGTGAAGAGAGTGTGATGCGAATCCCGAGGGGTCCATTCGCCATGCAGTTGGGCCCATCTGTATCGCGTTGCGTGGTGTCGTGGTTGCAAGGACTATCCTCGCCACGGACGTCGGGAGTGAAGTAGCGCATCATGTAGCCTATTGCGCACGGTTTGAGTCGTAACACTAAGTCCTGTGGCTGCTCGAAAAGCATTATTCAACATGGTGGCGTTAGTGGCAGGGTTCCTCCGAGCAACAGTCCGTAGGGAGCGGTTCCCATTGCAATAGTGGCCCTTGGGCGGCCTGAGCGAGGTATATCATCGACAGTTCCTATCTCTCTGTATGTCCTCCATGTCCGAACAACATCACTTTGGTTGACTCAGAGACGCCTGGAAACTTCCCGTGTTGAGAGCACTTCCTGGCACAAAGTAATAATGCGGACGCGATCGAACCGCTGTATTATCCGTCTAGGCATGAATGAAATACGGGCAACATAAGTCGTGTACCTCCTTCCTGGTGGAATGTCTGGAACCGATCGGCTGTCAGACCCCTTCCGTCTAATAGGCGCTGCTCATGCATGGTTGTTTACATCTTTGGGCGGGTTTCGTGACATCTCTGAACTGTCAAAAGGACTGTGTCTGTGATACAGTATCCACAGTCAACGTTTATCTTATGCAAATGCCGGCCGCTGTGACCGAGCGGTTCTAGGCGCTTCAGACCGGAACCGCACTGCTGCTTCGGTCTCAGGTTCGAATCCTGCCTCGGGCATGGATGTGTGTGATGTCCTTAGGTTAGTTAGGTTTAAGTAGTCCTAAGATCTAGGGGACTGATGACCTCAGATGATAAGTCCCATAGTGCTCAGAGCCATTTGAACCATTGTTATGCAAAACTTTTTTGATGTGTGCATGAAAAGATGTCATCACATTCTACGGCATTGCATACAGCAAAGTATCAGTTCGGAAACGATAATTACTAGGATCAGCATGGCTGTGCATCCTGTCGTAAAGCAGCGTCTGTGAGGCAGTGGCTTGTGGACGGAACATTCCTGAAATAGATCGGTCTCTCCATAATTTAGTCCTGAAACTTTGGGACAAGTTATAGTGTCCACTTCGCTCCAGACGCAGCGTCCAACATCATTACTCTCCCTGATTTCGACTCTTGAGGACGAACGGCCCGCCATTCCCCCATGTACATTCGAAAGTGCCCCCAGCAGAGTACTGGCCGTCCTAAATGCCAAGGGTGCACACATACCATATTAGTGTCCACTAACAGGTGTTCGGAGATTTTTCATCAGATGCTTGCTGTAGGTAAGAGTATGAGGACTCCGCTCGTAAGGCAAAGTTTACTGATTCGAGTCTCGGTTCAGCTCAGGGTTTTAATCCGCGAGAAAATTTCATATCAGCGCACACTACACTGCATATTGAAAATTAAGTCTGACACATTAACGGTGTTTCTTCTCCTCTCGTCAACTGAGCGCCTACTCGCAGCGATACGTGCGAAAAATCAGAACACACACCAAGATGCATGTGGCTACTCCGAGCTACAACGAATCTGCAAATCAATATGAACTCACGAGTAAATTACTGGAGACCGCAAGTGGTTAGCAGGGAGGACCCTTCTGTCACTACATCTCTAAACATTCTGCGTGGTGTCTGTTTGTTCTATATCGTGTCTCCCTACCACTTTCGCGCAACGACGCTCTCAGCGTGTTTTTTAGGGAATTGACTAGTTTGAACCTGGGACCTGTTGCTGGTAAGGAGACGCCAGAACACACATGACATGTAGAATTCAGAAGAGTTCAGTGAGACTAGCGATGATAGAACCAAATACTTAATGATTTCAGCGTCAGCTCCACTGCACTCCCTGTACAAGAATCTTAACACTAACTAAATTTAGTGGAAGGGGTTCAAGGCTTTCCTATTTTTAGTTAGCTGGTAAAATAACGTCGAAAAAGCAGTTAAGTTTACCACTGGAAATTTTATTCTGCTCACAAAACATCGTTTATAAATTGCACTATTGATAAGAGGAAATGTTTTAATACAGGATGGTAAAAACCAACTGCGTTCAACAAAAATGTGAACGAATATTCCCTGAATGGGTTTCCAAGTTCTACAATGGATCGAAGGATGACCTATGCCATATCACATCTATAATATAGGTTTAAATTCAGTTTCACAAGAGAGAAAACTATCAAAATGGTCTACAGTGACCCTCAATTATCTTTAATTACTTATCTAACTTGTCGTAAATTACAGTGGCTGATGTGGCTTCTCAATAACTATATAACAGAAAAATCATCGCGTTTCAGATTTTTACTTCAAGTGGCAAATGTGAACACCATGAGCTTTAATTGACGATCGACACTAGCATTACGTAAAGTGGATGTAACAGATGAGACTTCTGCAGTTATGAGTGAAGCCTTATGCTCTCAAAAATTCGGCATCGCGTGCGTTCATTACCTTGTCGGTGTTCGTCAGGGGGCGGCTGCCGGCGCAGCTCCGTCCAGCTAGCCCTCTCCGAAGCAACTCATAACTTCTCCTTGCTACAATTTACCGAAGTAGGTTTAAAAAAAACTATCTGGCTGTGTTTTCATCTGACCAATCAGGGTCTCAATGTTAACCTTAAGCTCCGCCTACAAAAATTCTGTCTATTCAATGAGAAACGTTATACTTTTCGTGGTGGGGCAATGTTTTTAAAGTTTGCAACGTAACAGAGACGCGAGAAAGTCTCACGCTAAAAACTTGCGGGTGGTGTGGTCGTAGCGGTTAGCTGGCGACGTGGGTGTCCGTCCCTTATCGTAGGGACTTCTCGCTTAACACGGTTCTGCTCTCGGCTTCTGTTCTCGTTTCTCCCCTCGGAACTGCGTCTGTCTCACGGTGGGAAGGTATGACATGCATTTAGGCATTCTTGTGTTAGTCTGTGGTATTCCATTTGCTCACTCGTTACTCGTATTACTTTGGTTAATTTAATGTCACGATTTATTCGGAGCTATGTGACATACTACTGGATTTGCTTATCATGTCAGGGTTTTCATGGAAGGTGTTGGATTTGCCTGACACCTTACACATCGAATTCAACAAATCGGCACATCACCTGACTGGCGTTTTTTTAGAGCTGGTAGCAGCGTGTAGAACGACAGACGAGCGCAGGATGAGCAATAGAAGCGTTATCGTCGCATTTGATCGCTAATGTCCTTCGCAGAGGCCACTTCGAGGTTGTGCACGCTCTGGGATTTCCCCGTGCCACCGTTTCCAGGGTGTGCCGCGAGTACAGCGATCCGAGGTGAACCGAAGCCGCAGGAGTCAAATACAGCAGGAAACATCGTTCTGATGGCACGAGCTGCCGTCGATTATCGCGGCTTGCAAAATATGACGACACTGATGGCAAGCTCTTCACATTGCAGCTTGCTAGCCACTCAGCCATTTTTGCGGAGCAGGAGGATAACGTTAATTACATGTGTAAGTAGGCTATTTAGGTTTTTATATTGGTAACGCCATGTAGCGCTCTGTATGAAAATCACTGGCTGTGCTGTGGGCAGTCTGTGGCTGGGTGGCATTGTTGTAATATTAGCTTTTGTAGTGTTGGGCTGTTGGCTGTTAACAGCGCGTAGCGTTAGGCAGTTGGAGGTGAGCCGCCAGCAGTGCTGGATGTGGGGAGAGAGATGGCGGAGTTTTGAAATTTGTAAGACTGGATGTCATGAACTGCTATATATATTATGACTATTAAGGTAAATACATTGTTTGTTCCATATTAAAATCTTTCATTTGCTATCTATGCCTATCAGTAGTTAGTGCCTTCCGTAGTTTGAATCTTTTATTTAGCTGGCAGTAGTGGCGCTCGCTGTATTGCAGTAGTTCGAGTAACGAAGATTTTTGTGAGGTAAGTGATTTGTGAAAGGTATAGGTTAATGTTAGTCAGGGCCATTCTTTTGTAGGGATTATTGAAAGTCAGATTGCGTTGCGCTAAAAATACTGTTTGTCAGTTTAAGCACAGTCTTGTATAAATGTTCAAAAGGGGACGTTTCACATGGTTAGAAATTTGGCCGAAAATGTAAGAAACGGAATTTAACTTTTAATTTAGAGAAAACGAAATATTTGGTTACAGAAGGAGCGTGTCGTGACCTGACGTTAGATTACGGAGTAGTAAGGTCTGTGGATTCTTATACATATTTGGGAGTCATTATTAAGAAAGATGGGTCCAGAAAGAGCGAAATTAAGTAATTCATTCACCAGGCAAGAGAAACAATTAAACTGTTAAATGGAGTTTTGTAGAGTACACATATCGGATCACAAACGCATATTAGGATATTTAAAACTCATGTAGAAAGTAAAGCAAATTATGGAGAAGAAACTTGGGAAATAAATGATAATCAAATCGAAACCCTTAGCCGCCGACAGCTGTTATTGATATACATCGATGGGGACAGCTGAAAACCTGTGCCCCGACCGGGACATGAACCCAAGATCTCCTGCGTATATGGCAGACGCTCTATCCATCTGAGCCACCGAGGGCAGTGGGGATAGTGTGACTGCAGGGCCTTATCCCTTGCACGCTTCCCGTGAGACCTACATTCCCAACTGTCCACAACCTACATTCGTAGTGTTCCTAATAGATATTTGCCCATTCATTGATGTATAACGACACCACCCGTCGGCAGCTACGGTTTTAGATTTAATTATCATTTAATTATAGAGAAGCTGCACGGTCATCAATGGTATCTGTTCTTTCGGGAACAGGTACCATCTTCTTATAGTTAAAGGCTACTCGGCCATTGGCCTTCTTCTGTGCGAATGCGCACGCTTTGCCCGAACTCTTACGGGACTCGTCAGCTGAGTCTGCCGCAAGTAATGAGTGAATGGGGAAATATCTATTACGAAGACTACGAATGTAGGCTGTGGACAGTTGGGAATGTGGGTCTCACGGGAAGTGTGCAAGGGATAAGTCCCTGCAGTTGCACTGTTTTTGTGTCGTCGGTGGCTCAGATGGATAGAGCGTCTGCCATGTAAGCAGGAGATCCCGGGTTCGAGTCCCGGTCGGGGCACACATTTTCAGCTGTCCCCATTGATGTATACCAACAACACCTGTCGGCAGCTAAGGGTTTCGATTTAATTATTATTTAATTCTACAGAACCTGCACGGTCATCAATGGTATCTATTCTTTCGGGAACAGATACCATCTTCATACTTGGGAAATACTTGAAAGAATGAAGGGGAGCTTATTGTCAATGAAGATGGGATTTTGGAGGTGTTGCTGTAGACTGACAGTACAGAATAACATTATCATGCTTGTAACTCGGTGTAAGAAACCCAATGGCATTTAAAAGAAGTTCCAGTCGTCTCGAAATGGATAAATACCCGTCCTGTATGGTTTTCAGGGGAATCTTATACCATTCTTCCTGCAAAACCGTGGCAAGTTCTAGAAAAAGATGATTCAGGTGGATGACTATCACGCGTGCCTCATTCCAAAGCAGACCACAAAGGCTCAATAATATTGGGACCTGGTGTCTGTAGTGACCAGAGGATATGCGACAATTAATCCTGGTTCTCAAAAAACCAGTTCTGGACGATGAGAGCTGTGTGGACAAGTGCGCTGTCACATTGGAACCCTGCATCACCATTCGGGAACAAACACTGTAGCATGGGATGGACGTGATCAGACAAAATAGTCACATAATTCTTAGCAGTAATGCGACGCTGCAGAGTAACAAGGGGACTCACAGAACACCACAGTATGGCTGCCCAAATCATTACCGAATCTCCGCCAAGTTCCACTCATGGGATGTAGACTAGTCCAGACATTGAAAACCATGTGAAACAAGACTCATCCAACCAAATGACATTGCTCTGTTGCTACATAGTCCAGATTTTTTGATTTCGGCACCACGTTTACCTGTCGTGTGCATTTGAATTCTGTAGCTCATAACTGCGTACTATCAGAATTACGGCCGAGGTTTTCAACCTCATAACTGCGTACTATCAGAATTACGGCCGAGATTTTCAAGGGGGATCGATTGCTAGCGCTTGATAACTTGCGAGGGGGTTTGGAATTCCAACTCGTTTTACAATTGCCAGCTCCCTTAGTAAATTTTTGGTGCTGACAGAGTTCATAAATGCGATATTATACTTTTTCGGCTCCTGTTCTCTTATTTTGCGCCACACTCTTCTTCAGCGACCGTTCAACACGATCACTCAATGCACACTTTCGTCCGTGTAGTAACTTAGCGAATGATCTTTTTCCTCTTTCCCGTAAGTGG
This sequence comes from Schistocerca piceifrons, assembly GCF_021461385.2. Classification (NCBI taxonomy): domain Eukaryota; kingdom Metazoa; phylum Arthropoda; class Insecta; order Orthoptera; family Acrididae; genus Schistocerca; species Schistocerca piceifrons. The sequence goes on from NC_060141.1 coordinate 90,728,429, forward strand.
TATAAGTCTTCGATAAGGCGCCTCTTGAAACTGCAAACGCCGGCCGGTGTGGCCAAGCGGTTCTAGGTGCTTCAGTTTGGAACCGTGCGACCGCTACGGTCGCAGGTTCGAATCCTGCCTCGGGCATGGATGTGTGTGATGTCCTTAGGTTAGTTAGGTTTAAGTAGTTCTAAGTTCTAGGGGACTGATGACCTCAGATGTTAAATCCCATAGTGCTCAGAGCCATTTGAACCATTTTGAAACAGCAAACTCTTCCTCTACCACGGTTACGGAAACATCCACCAGCAACTTGCCCACATTCGAATACAATCAGCCGCGACATAATGCACTCAGAACTACACTGAACACTGCTTTGACCACGACTGACGCTTGCAACGTATTGAGGACATTGTACAGATGCCTCTCGAGGTCAAATACATCAGCGCAACCTACTGGCTTGGCTAGCATCTACATTTATGTAGAAATATGCATTTCTTGTGATATTTCCTTGTTTGCGCCGAACTCCTGTAAGTGTACAAAACTGCTACATAATAGCAGTACGAGAATGTAGTTAAAGTAAAAGGTGAGGCTGACATATTAGTACTCATTTTACCTCTTTTTCGCGTAAAATGACATGTGTTGTCGAACAAGATTCCAAAACACGTTAGACAGATGTGAATCCCCCACCCCTCGTCCCTCACCTTTAACATCCTGCCAATAGCAGAGCTGTGGTTGTCAGTCAGCTGTACAGTACTTCGCTCTTTGGCATTAGGCGGCTGCAATGGAGTGGAGCGAGTGACAAACCAACCTAACTCGCTAATGTTAAGAGCTGGACATTCTGAAGTTTACGACTCTGTACTATCGGAATTAAGGCCAAGATTTCCGCCGGGATCGATTGCTGACGCTGATACCTTGCAAGTGCTCTTTTTTTTTCCTGCTTAAAATGTGAGGTCAAGATGGTCGTGTTCGCTTGTGAGGCGTGGCGGTAACCGGTTCATGCCGGATTTGTGATGGAGGAATTAATACGGGATAACATGAAGTTTTCATTTTTTCCCGCAGGTGGACAACCCTGTATAATCGTTTCCTTACCTACAGCATCTCGCAAGCTATCTGTACCTCGTAATACCTTTCAACCTCTCTCCATATAAAATGTTAACTTAGAAGTTACAGATTTAATAAGACCAAAGGAAATTATTTAGCTGCGGGTGAAGAACTTACGGACGGGTGAACAAGGGAAGGTTAAGCGCCGTGATCGTGTGTCCTTTTCCAATCCCATGTACCCATATGATTATTTTCTAGAGCTTTCAGCGTTTTGACCTGAAATATAATAGATAATACAATTTTCTGAGTTACGAAATGAATTTTTTACTCCGCAGCAGAGTATGCACTGCACTGATATGAAACTCGCTGCCGGATTAAAATTGTATGCTGGACTGAGACTTAAAATCGGGAGCTTTGCCTTTTGCGGGCAATTGCTCTACCAACTGAGCTACCCAAGTACGACTCACCAACCCTACTCATAGCTTTACTTCAGCCAGTACCTGATCTCCTATCTTCGAAACTTCACTGAAGTTCTCCTCGAAACATTCGGTGCTAGCACTCCTGGAAGAAGGATATGGCGGAGACATGGTTTAACCACAGGCTGGTGGATGTTTCCAGACTGTATTTCTCACTATCCAGTGGAGTGTGCGCTGATATGAAATCTTTCTGGCAGGTTAAAATCGTGTGCCGGACAGAGACCCGAATTCGGGACTTTTGCCTTCCACAGGCAGGTGCTGTTTCGGTAGAGCACGTGTCTGCGATATGCGAATGTCCAGAGTTTGAGCCTTGGTCCGGCACACAGTTTTACTTCTGAATTACAGTTAATGATTAACCAGAATTACTTGTAATTAAGGTCACTTTATTAGACAACGATTGCAATCTGACAATAATTTGGACCATATTCACAATTGTCATTATCTCAACAAAACTACTTTTACTCTGGTTACTTTGGGACTGGAATGGTCCCCATGAAAATTACTGAATCTTGAAGGGAGCACCTTTTAGGACCATTACCGTTCCTTTTCATGCTCAACACTTGACCCACAAGAGTCCCGCAACTTCGTTCCCAGTTTCATATTACGTTACTGTAACTCGCATTCTCTAGTGTATTTCTTTTATCGCACTACCACTACTTACCACTTGTCAACATTTGCCTCACTCTTGATAGTGACAATATTCAATACGACTGCTTCAGTCAAGATTCTCTTTACTTCCTCTCTCGCCACAGTTCTGGATTTAACCGTCTGCTCCTACTCTGTGACTGCTTCAAAAACCCACGGTCGAAAATCACGCGTTGTCGGCGCGACAGTGTCCTCCGAATATGTCTCCCAAAGAACTTGGTACCCCTATCGTTATGGTACCTTTGCAGTCCGCAGGTAAACACGTGCTCCCGATTGCTGTTCGAATAGTTAGAGGAACACTCCATAGATGTACTGAGCGAGATGGCGGAGTGCTAAGACAGTAGACGTGTATTCAGGAAGGCAGTGGTTCAAATCCCCGTCCAGTCATCAAGGACTTCTGTTATTTCCCTAATCACTTAAGCCGAATGGCAGAACGGTGTCTTTGCAAAGAGCACGGTCAGTTTCCTTCCACAATTAACGCTTATGCTCTGTCTCTAACGACTTCGTAGTCGACGACGCATTAATCTTGGTACCTCACTTGCTTCTTTGGACATAGCTCCCACCCATCTCCGTGAGTTGTGCTTTGCGTTTGAGCATTCGTGACTCTAAAAGGGATCCCAACGGTCTCGTTGTCACGGTGTCACTGCTGTCGCGAGAACGAAAACAGTAGGTGCCTGTAATTCAGTTGCTCATAAATACAGGAATTACGGGGCTTGCACAGGTTCGATAACATTCCTACCAATAAGATATGTAGCCAGCTACAGATTGTACCGTTTCGTGATCTTAGAAATGTCCGTGCTGTCCTCATCGAGCTCTGTACTACCCAGATGACAGTGCAAAGAATTTGGAAGAGTGTCGCTCTCGAACTTAAAGAAGCCGAACTCGCAAAGGGAAACAGAAGCAATTGACACATTATTCATCGGGAAACCGAAGCTATTGATATGAACTACTGCCAATAGTGCACTGACTTTTCTCTATCCTTTGAAAAGTGCCCACAGTTTTTGTACAGCTACTAAACCGAGTGAAGATATGCCAGGTGATGTTTGCTATGTGGAAAATGTTAATACCATCCCTCTTTCCTATCATCGCACGAAAGGCGTAACAACAGATATCGGCATAAGTAATAGTGAAGTAGAATACCAACTGCAACCGTTTAACAGAGGAAAGTGATGTGAGCAAGATAAGACACATGTGAAACTTTCTGCCAGATTAGAACTATGTACCGGACCGAGACGGGAACTTTGCCTTCCACGGGCAAGTGCTCTATCATGTGAGCTAACCAAGCATGACTCAGGACCCATCTTCACTGCCTCAGTTCTGCCAGTACCTCGTCTTCTACTTTCCAAATTTCACAGAAGCTCTCGACTGCAGAGTGAAAATCTCCTTCTGGAAACATACCCCAGGTTGTGGCTAAGCCATGTCTCCACAATATCCTTTCTTCCAGGAGTGCTAGTTCTGCAAGGTTCGCAGGAGAGCTTCTGTGAAGTTTGGAAAGTAGGAGACGAGGTACTGGCCGATTGAGCCTGTGAAGACGGGTCGTGAGTCATGCTTGGGTAGCTCAGATGGTAGAGCACTTTCCCGCCAAAGGCAAAGGTCCCGATTTCGAGTCGCCGTTCGGCAAACACTTTTAATCTGCCAGAAAGTTTCATATCATCGCACACTCCGAGGCAGAGTGAAAATCTCATTCTTCAGATGCATGTAATTCAATACTGATTATGCCAAGTAACTTGCTCCCCATCTGCCAGTAGATGATCGTAGAACGCTGAAGAAATGTAAGTTCCCAAGCGACTGGAAAAATACCGTAAACGTAAGCTGCGTGCACAGGTGCTGTCTGGCCCATTGGTACCGTTCGACAGCCGTATCCTCCTCTGTTGATGGCGTCACTGGATGCGATATGGAGTGGTGTGGGGCCAGCGTCCCCGTCTCCGGGCTGTTGCCAGTTTTCGTGATCTGGAGCCGCTACTACTCGCTCAACGAGCTCTTCAATTGGCATCATCAATCGGGGTGCACCTCGTTCCAGTCCTTCTACCCAGGAAAAAAAATCCCTGGCAGTACAGGGAATCGAACCCAGATCAGCCGTGCTGACCACTCAGGGAAGGAGACTGATGGAAAAAACGTTGATCGTTCCCGTTTCCGGACAGATAAACATAATTATACGGACCTGTATCGTGGACGTTAATCTATTGTAGGACTGTGGAACGTATGTTTTGCTCGCATAGCAGCATTTTCAAGAACGAAAATCCCCTGTGTAGAAGTCAACACAGATTCCCCAAGTAAAGATCTTGTGAAATTAGCGTGGCTGTTCGTCCACGGGATCCAGAGAACTACAGAACATGAAGACAGAGTCGAGCCGCGCGGGGTTAGCCGATCGGTCTAAGGCATTGCAGTCATGGACTGTGCGGCTGGTCCCGGCGGAGGTTCGAGTCCTCCCTCGGGCATGGGTGTGTGTGTTTGTCCTTAGGATAATTTAGGTTAAGTAGTGCGTAAGCTTAGGGACTGATGACCTTAGCAGTTAAGTCCCATAAGATTTCACACACATTTGAACTTTTTTTTTTTTTTTTTTTGACAGAGTCGATGCAATGTTGCTTGAATGTCAGTAGGCATTAGAGCAGTTTCACATTGCCGTCCAGTAAACAAAATATATGCATGCCGAATGTCGAATCTGTGATTGTACTCCTTGTACTCCCTAGCTGACAAAAACAAACATGCCGTTCTCAATGTGGCGAAATCTTCAAATGTGAAAGTAACTTCGGAGGCACTCCAAGGGAGTGTTATAACGTCGTACGCGATGTATGTAAATATTCTGGTGGATAATGTCTGAAGCTCCGTCAAGCTGTTCATTGAGGATGTTCTTATACATAGGAACGTTGCAACGATGCAACGACAGGAAACTGTAGTAAAATACAGGAAGACGCACAGACGACCGATTCTCGATACGTGGATTGAAAGTTGACATTCAACATAAATAAATTTAACATATTTCGGATAAATAGGCGGAAATATTTATTACTGGTAGAATATACTATGGCCAACCATTCTAGCAGTATCTATTCCGAAGTACTTATAGTGGATATAGTATGCTCCAGGAGGAATGGTCAGTATTCAGGAATATTAATGGAAAACTCATCTGACAATGAATCAAATACTTCATATGAACGTATGCGTTACTTCGAAAGGTTTTCAAGCTAGAACACATCTAATGCACGTTTGTTTTTGAGCTAGTGAATCGTACTGTGAGTGTTACCATCCAAACTCTTTGACGTTTTATTCTTCTCCAAACTACCTCGTTCCTACCGACCTCTCTGCTCGGGATGCCTTTCCGCCTCTAAACTAGTCGGGGTGTCTTTCTTCAACTGAACTAACCTTCCGAACGCCCAGTTGTCCACGGTGTGTTGTGAGTGAAGCAGTTAGGTGCGACTGAGAGTGTGCCAGAGAGAAGCATCGGTTAGCCATGTTTGTACACATGCTGGCTAAAATATCACACATCTGTGTTAATTAAGGGTATGCAGAAGTGATGTATTTTTACGGCTTCTGCTGCTGTCGAAGCCTGAGGACGTGTGGTTCAAGAGTCTCCGCAGAAACAGCTGCACATAATTGAAACTGTGCAACATGGTCCTACTACCAGCACAAGGCGACTTTGCACAGGTATTAGTGCCCCAGGAATATGTGTATGGCGAACATCACATGCGGGTAAACCTGTACCCGTATTTCGCTTACAGCGTGTCGACAATCATCAACAGCATACCTAATAATCATCGATGGCCGCAGGAAAGTTGACACGCTATAGTTGAAGCCCATTTACAAGTTTGTTTTTCGATCACTGTTTGGCGAGGCGTGATCGGTAACATGTCGGTAGGTCCAGTCGTTTTAAAAAAAAGTATGTGGGTCCAGAATAATTGGGTTCTTTTGGAAAATCTGTTTGTCGAACACCTGAGAACGTTCCTTTGTCACGCTGACTGGAATGTCCTTTCAATAGGACGGAGCCCGTTCACATTATACCGCACACGTGCAGGAACATCTCAGCCGTACTTACGCTAATCACTGCAATTAATTGGCCACCAAGATCGTCAGTCGAGTCGTTACGCCATTACATTTTTGTTTTGAAGTTGGATGAAATCTGAGGTGTACAAATGGAAGGTGAATACGCGAGATGAACTTTTTTTTTTTTTTTTGCTGTAACATACTGATGTACGGTGTAAATTGTCACAATTGTGTTCGCTTATCTGTAGTCGAAAACGCTAGTGCAAGTCCCATCATTGAATCCGAGTCAGACCCAATGAGAAAAATTTTTTAATGCATCACTGTGACTGCTGTCAGATTCTATCCTACACTTTTACATAATATGGAGGAAATTTTTAGCATCATATATTTATTAAGATATAGATATGTGATGTCATCTCTCTATCATATCTAGCCCTTACATTAAAGCTCCACAACTTCTGCTACAAATTCCAATTACATTAATAGAAAATGGTTTAAGTCTGTTTGATATATTGGTTCGATTTCCTAAGACCCGTGGAATAACGTTGTTTGTGGGAAGAAATCCTAATTTGGCAATATTGTGGAGAACAGTGTCCTGAATTTAAAAAAAAAAATTACTCCATGTAATATTTATATTATCTTTGTTAGAGTAAGTGTTAACAATCTCCATATAGTTTACAGATAAATAATTAAAAATGCAGCAGACAGATTATACTTTCATTATAATTTCTTCTCATTCTCGACTTTCCAGAAGTTTTACTTGGACAACAGTCAAGTCTCATGCGTCCTTACTGCGCAAGAAAACAAGTTGCATAACACTATTAAAAAATAACAAGTTGTCTTGTAAGCTGCCTGATATTTTACATAATGTAGAAGTGACTGGCACATCGTACGGCAGAACATATTGTGAATACTGTTTGTCGGCATTTATTACATTTAGAGAATCTTTCACAGGGTCAAACACACCATCCATTCCACAGTTATAAATCGTGACTTCTAGTCTGTTGTATGATATTCTTTATCCAAGGAAGTTGTAAAAGTCTCTCGCAGATGCACACCAGGGCACTGTGTTCTCTACTGGGCTTGTGATCGGACATAAAATTGTTGTAATTATTTATTCCACAATCGGAACTCGTCTACATTAAACAGTCTTATTGTTACTAATAACAAGATTACTGTCTCCTTGGTAGCCATACACAGAAGTCATGGTTTGATGTCAGGTTGTCACACATCTTCATTCTGTTAAAAATCCCAAAGAAATTTTGCGTTATATCCACCATCGACAGGAAGTGCAAAATGGCTGAGCAGGGATGGCTAGAGGACAATTGTTATGGCATATCTCACTGGGGGTAAGATAAATACTGCCTACAGGAAAATTAGAAAGGCCTTTGGAGAAAAGAGAACCACTTGTATGAATATCAAGAGCTCAGATGGAAACCCAGTTCTAAGCAAAGAAGAGAAAGCAGAAAGGTGGAAGGAATATATAGAGGGTCTATACAAGGGCGATGTAGTTGAGGACAATATTATGGGAATGGAAGAGGATGTAGATGAAGATGAAATGGGAGATGATACTGCGTGAAGAGTTTGACAGAGAACTGAAAGACTTAAGTCGAAACAAGGCCCCGAGGGTAGACAACATTCCATTAGAACTATTGATAGCCTTGGAGAGCCAGCCCTGACAAAACTGTACCGTCTGGTGAGCAAGATATATGAGACAGGCGAAACATCCTCAGATTTCAAGAAGAATATAATAATTCCAATCCCAAAGAAAGCAGGTGTTGACAGATGTGAAAATTACCGAACTATCAGTTTAATAAGTCACGGCTGCAAAATACTAACGCGAATTATTTACAGACGAATGGAAAAACTGATAGAAGCCGACCTCGGGGAAGATCAGTTTGGATTCCGTACAAGTGTTGGAACACGTGAGGCAATACTTACTCTACGACTTATCTTAGAAGATAGATTAAGGAAAGGCAAACCTACGTTTCTAGCATTTGTAGGCTTAGAGAAAGCGTTTGACAATGTTGACTGGAACACTCTCTTTCAAATTCTAAAGGTGGCAGGGGTAAAATACAGGGAGCGAAAGGCTATTTACAATTTGTACAGAAACCAGATGGCAGTTATAAAAGTCGAGGGGCATGAAAGAGAAGCAGTGGTTGGGAAGCGAGTGAGACGGGGTTGTAGCCTATCCCCGATGTTATTCAAGCAGTGAAGGAAACAAAAGAAAAATTCGGAGTAGGAATTAAAATCCATGGAGAAGAAATAAAAACTTTTGTGTTCACCGATGACAATGTAATTCTGTCAGAGACAGCAAAGGACTTGGAAGAGCAGTTGAACGGAATGGACAGTGTCTTGAAGGGAGGATATAAGATGAACATCAACAAAAGCAAAACGAGGATAATGGAATGTAGTCGAATTGAGTCGGGTGATGCTGAGGGAATTAGATTAGGAAATGAGACACTTAAAGTAGTAAAGGAGTTTTGCTATTTGGGGAGCAAAATAACTGATGATGGCCGAAGTAGAGAGGATATAAAATGTAGACTGGCAATGGCAAAGAAAGCGTTTCTGAAGAAGAGAAATTTGTTAACATCGAGTATAGATTTAAGTGTCAGGAAGTCGTTTCTGAAAGTATTTGTATGGGTGTAGCCATGTATTGAAGTGAAACATGGACGATAAATAGTTTGGACAAGAAGAGAATAGAAGCTTTCGAAATGTGGTGCTACAGAAGATTAGATGGATAGATCACATAATTAATGAGGAGGTATTGAATAGAATTAGGGAGAAGAGACATTTGTGGTACAACTTGACTAGAAGAAGTAATCGGTTGGTAGGACATGTTCTAAGGCATCAAGGGATCTCCAATTTAGTATTGGAGGGCTGCGTATAGGGGAAAAATCGTAGAGGGAGACCAAGAGATGAATACACCAAGCAGATTCAGAAGGATGTAGGTTGCAGTAGGTACTGGGAGATGAAGAAGCTTGCACAGGATAGAGTAGCATGTAGAGCTGCATCAAACCAGTCTCTGGACTGAATACCACAACGACAACACATCCACGTCCATAAAGTGATAGTCGTCCACACGAAGGTGTTGCAATAGTTTAGACAGGTGGTCGATTAGAACATCTATTTTCACATCTGCATATTCCATTTTATATGGTATAGCCACAGGATTTTTACGTTTGCTCAAAATGGTTCCCAGTTCTTACTTGCCATTTCTTACAGCATGCATCTTGCTGTCACAATATTGCTCCCACGTAGGAGAAATGGTAGTTTCATCTTGACATAATGTCTCTAGAATGTTTCGCCTTTGCTGTGTTGAAGTACACATATGTGGTGTCATCTCCCTCTTATATCTGATGCTGATATTGAAGTCTCACAACTTACGTTTTAAATGCTGATTATGTCTTCTGTACACTGTATCTATAAATCAGTGAAATATTGCTAAAACAAGAGCTGTAAAGGGTGCTGGCATGTATGTATAGGCTACAATTTATATAATTGTGGTCATCAAAGTTTAATCATTACCAAAATTTTAAGAATTTGCCCTTCTGTTATCTGTCTCAATATAAAATGTTGATGTGTGATGTGTATTTATAAAAAAGGCTACAATCTTTGGGTGTATTCACATGCATAGGGAGTTGTGCGCCGTAAACGAAAGGTGATAGGTGTGCTTCTACATCTAAAAGATTATGTGTATTCAAATTTGTAAGTCACTCTGGTGATTCGATCTTTTGTGCTGCCATTTGTGAACAGGGGGTGTTTTCCAAAAGGATAACGGTCGCCCACATACCGCTGTTGTGACAGAACATGCTCTACAGTGTCGACATGTTGCTTCAGCCTGATCGATCACCAGATCTGTCTCCATTCAATCACATGTGCGACATCATCGGGCGGGAAGTCCAGCGTCATTCACGATCAGCAATACTGTACACGCAAGAAGGGCATTCCTGGTCACGACAATTGTACTAATAGCAATCATAGACCTAAATTTGAGGAAGAAATTTCTGAGAATGTGCATTTCTAGCACAGCATTGCACGGAGTTGAATTGTGGACTGTGGGAATACCAGAGGTGAAGAGAATCGAAAGCATAGAATGCTGTTGAAAACTAGGCGGTCTGATAAGATAAGAAATGAGGTGTTCTGCAGTAATTGAGAAGAAGAATGGACGGGATGATAGGATATGTGAAGAGTCAAGGAATAGCTTCCATGCATAAGTTTGTTTGCATGGTAAACTTCAGCACCAGTTATTATAATCAATTTTTACTGGTTTTTCCACCTTAAGTTTACTGCATCTACAGATCGTTTATCAACAGCTTTGTTTCGGTTTTATTCATAAAGCATCTTGTATGGTCATTCTGGAAATGTCGATACATTATACGAGGGCCGTTCAATAAGTAATGCAACTCTTGTTATCTGAAAGCAGGTAGGTTGTATTCGATATTCCAATACACCATATTATTCCCCACTCTCTCAGCCTGTGATCAAAATTTTCATATGTAGAGATAACGAATTTAATAATCGCCAATTTAATATGTCGAAGAGTAAAATATTTTGTTATTGAGTGTTGGAAGTAATTGACATGATTGTTGTGTATTACTTGAGCCCTGAAAGCACAGTGATAAATTATATGTAAAATGAAAAAGGGAATAGCTGTTTTGTCTTTCTAGAATAGATCCCAAACTTTCACTTTTATTAATTCATGCATTCTAGTTACGTGTCAGCAGCATTTCTAATTATTTTTGTTATGATCCGCACATAATATTAGCTGCTGTATAGGTCCAAATTCATATCATAGAATGTCTGTTTAACATCCTGGGCTTTAGAAGACTGTTCAGATGTTTTGTCCATTTGCGTGCTAAGTGGTAAGCTATGTTGGCACACGTCAGTACACTGTATGACCGGCCACGTTCTACAGGCACGAAACTCCATCCCACAAACTGACATCTGGCACCTGTATAAGGCAATGCATGCGCATTCACTTACTTGCATTCAACATTCTGACTGTTACACCGGTTGTTAATGTACCAGCATTTCACATTTCTAGTGGATTATCTCACACATACATAAACCCGTGATCTTGCAGTGCTAATCATTTAAATACGTTACCTAGGGAAATGTATTCCCGAAATTTCGTTACTCTACATTAATCATTTTTGGAGCTGCGATTTTTTCCGTCATTGTATACATATGCAGGCTGTTAGGGGTAGAGGTACAGATATTGTAGCAGGCCGCTGTGGCCGAGCGGTTCTAGGCGCTTCAGTCTGGAACCGCGCTGCTGCTACGGTCGCAGGTTCGAATCCTGCCTCGGGCATGGATGTGTGTGAAGCCCTTAGGTTAGTTAGGTTTAAGTAGCTCTAAGTCTTGGGGACTGATGACCTCAGATGTTAAGTCTCATAGTCCTCAGAGCCATTTGAACCATTTTGAACAGATATTGTAGTCATTGAAAACTTGATAAGTACCCACGTCTGTGCGTTAGTTGCTTTTCCTCTAATCTAACAGTCTTCCCGCAAACACATCACATAATTTAGTACCTGATGTTTCCTGCACCGTCGTTACTGCACCGCGAAGTGAATTGTTCCTGTCAGTGTAGACATTAATGGCTTGCTTCTGCCCTGCATACTTGGAGCTTCTAACCAAACTAAAAAACTTACTATTTGTAATAGCTATAATTATTAGTCTGGGAAGGAAGTAAATACTGATCTAATGTTGTTCAGTACATTATCCATAGTCATCAGTAGAAATATCTGCACCTATACCATTATATTGCTAACTTTACCATAGGATTTGTGACTGTATCTCTACTGCAGTGCAGTGCAGTGCAAAATATCTAAAACGTATACTTATCTTCCATATCTCTAATGGCTGAGGTATCATGTAAACTAAAAAGTGTATTGCTATATTTCACACTAGTAACGCATTGTATTACCGGAACCATTAGAAGATGCAACAGATCTACTAAAGCAGTTGCATACACTACACCTGCAAGTAACTGAGAGTATTCGAGGATTTTAGTTTTGCTTTTAATTTCCCGCATTTTTAAGGAGATCCAACAGGGAATGGAACTTTACAATTTTTTTCGCATGACCTTCAGTGAAGTAAACACCCTCAAATCCATTTTCGGGAAGTACACCAATGTGTGATCACTCTCCATTAACATTTACAGTAAATTGCTAAAATGATTTTAATAATATAACAGCTGGAAGTTAAAATGCACACTTACCGGACCACAGCTTCATGCACCATACTGATGGGAAACTTTAGCCCAGTTTCTGGAGGTGCTGTACTGGAACAAGCAGCGATTGTCAGAACCTGCAGAATATAACCATACGTTATTTAGGACTGTCAGTGTGCAAACGCAGGGAAGTGGATGCACACAACCTAGAATCATAGATCACTATTACATTAGTCAAAAGTAGCTCTGTATATTATTAAAAAAAGTTGATAAAGAAACGAAAAGTTATTACCTTACTTCCCTAGATATGGAACAGAGGTATAGACTATCTTTTTACTATTCCTGTCGTAAAGGCAAGGCACGCCTCGTACAGCAAACATTACGCCCAAATGTAACTAATTCCTCTCCGCGTGCAAAAGGGAGGGGGACTATTATTATGCGTTCTATTTTTTCTCTTTTATAATACGTAATAATGAACATAACGTACCTAAGCGTTGGGGTCTTAACTTCTTACGAACTCGAGAATGAACTCACAAATTGCGATTATGGTTCAGTATCAGTAAAATGATTCAAAAAAAAAAAAAAATGAAAAGTTGTGCTGCACCAGAACACGAACCCGGATTTCCTGCTTGTCGTAAGCGGTTGCCTTAACCACTTCAGCTGTCAAAGTACTCTTCCAGGAGAGGACAAATCTCCATTTTTTCCTGGTTTCTGAACGTTCCCTTGTGCTCTTACTGTATTTATGCGGTTCCTGCAAAGGTTTAGACGCTGTTTCCGCTCATCATATTGCCTTCCCATTGCATGAAATACTGCAGTGCAGCATCTGTGTTGTACTAACCCAAGCCACGTTCCTTCCTTAAAAAACTCTGCTTTACGGCGCCTATTAGTAAAACCCGATGCAACATATTCATTAATTACGCTGGCGCTATATACGGTGCCAGCAATGTCTCTACTATTCGGTAGTTTTATGACATCTTCGATTATGATGGCCTCCTTCGTGAGAAATGCTCTACCCATTTCACATCAGGTTCGAGGGTTAATGATAGCACTGTATCCTGCTATGCAGTCAACTCTGATATCCGTTGTTTTAACAATACTGACCTTATGCGAAAGGATCCTTTATCTGGGGCCTTATCATCCGTGGAACCATCTTTCTCATTGAAAGCACCTTATTTTGTGACCGAAGGTAGTACTGTCACGTTTCTGGGGATGTCCATCATTTCTTCTTCAGCCCTGAATTCTCCTTTGTCTTTTGTCCGACTGGTTCGTAAGGGCGTTTTCGATATGGTCTTTGAGACTTTAGTAGATGAAGACTTTTCCTGTTGGTCTTCAGTTGCGGTTTAGGATTTTTCAAGCGCATTAAGATTCAGCGTTACAGAAAGTGAGGTATTCCCCAAAAATTCAAAGAATCGGGATTTACTGACACAATGGTCTAATGCACGATACTTATCTGTATGACGGAACGTGCTTCTCCAAGTAGACTTTAAATTGCCGCACCCCGCTTTTACAGGGAATTTATACGCACTAGACCATGTTCAAGTGACGTTGCTCAGGATTTTTCCATATGGGGATACAGCTGTATTAATCTGGTTGTCTGTTACTTCAAATTGGAGTACCAATAATCATATAGTTCTTATGCGAAGGTCTGCATGAGTAATGGAGACATCTGCAACATTTATATCACAGTGGTTGAACTTCATTATTCCACCACAAGTTTCAGCTATTTCTTACATAACTGGGACTAACCAGTTTTACGAATATAGCACTGTTGACAATCGAAACGTGGAACCCGATAAAATACTGAATTCCTGCCTTAAATACTTCTTCTAACCTTAGTTCAATCCCAAAAGACTTCGGTCAGGTAAACTGGGTATCCCTTCTGGTCGGCTGCAACGTCATTGCATCGTATTCATTTTCAGTCACACTAAATACAGCTTAAAGCTGCAGCAAATGCGGGGACTTACCACACGGAGTAAAGTCGATGCAGGGAATGGCTCGGCACAACGGCACACTACTACTGCCGCTGGCGGACTACCATTCGGCTACGTGTGTTAAACAGCTGTACGAGTAAGGTGTCTGTACTTATGATGAAGCGCTGTTGACGTAAGACAAAAGAAGCTTGCGAATTTGAACCTCCCTGTTAATTGATGCGATATAAGACTGTAATTATTACGGTAATTATAACTGACTCATGTAGGGTCTATATAATATGTATATTGGTAGAACTTAGATCAAAAATGTAAACCTGTTATTATCCTCAGGGTATCCAACAAATGACTCTCAAATTTAAAATTATCAACTCATGAACACAGCAAACGGTATGTTTAGTGTGAAAACTGTAAGAATTTTCTATAGATTTAGAAAAAGGAGTTACAGAACCTGCTAACAGCTGCCTGTGTGCAGAGCAGCTCGTATCAGCACGCATAAATGACCTCGTCCTCAGGAAGCAGTCTTTGCATTTACGTCATAATCTTTCCCAAATGTCTACCGCTCGCAGTGCAGAGGTGGCGCAAAATAGGAATGAAGTTTGCCATCACGTCTTCCAGTGTCTAAACGAATTCATTGCGACACTCTTGAACAAACGCTTCAGAGTTAGTATTCGGTGTGTCTTTCGATGAGTTCTTCTGTTGGTGTCAGGAGTTGACCAAATTATGTCATAGAGATGTCTCGAAGTCACGGAACTTCCGTATGCTACCAGAGCTTATGTCCATCGTTGTGATGGAAGAACGATGGTAGCGATCTTAATTTCGTTAGAATAAGATGTAGTAGACCTGTTTCACTCACGATTCACTTTTGTATCCCTGTTAGTAGTAAAACTTTCTAATCGCCCACCAGTTCCACAAGAAATGTGATTTATAAAATAGGGAAGTAACTTTATAAAATATGTGAAGCAGAGCTACAGCGAGATAAAGCATATAATGATATTAATTACTCTCCGTATTATTTATGTCGAAATTTCGTGTAAACTTAACGAAAATGTTTTTAAAACCCCTACTTTCTACAGCCCACCATGAGCGCTGGAACGCCCCATAAGTGGTGCTAGGGACCAGGTTGACTAACACTCCTTTATGTTGTGGATAACTCAGCAAATTTCTGTGTTGTATTTCAGCATCAAAGGCCCGTTTACGTGTACCGCTAAGAGTACGGACGCTGCCAGATTTACAGTTGTTAAACATTCTGATCCCAACGAATTCTCTGATGACACAATGGATGCTTGGAATAATATTTTCGTTTCGTCAAACATCATCATGTGCTTACGAGCGAAAAAATGCTCCTATCGGAGTACAAAGAGGCAAATACACTACTAGCCATTAAAATTGCTACACCACGAAGATGACGTGTTACAGACGCGAAATTTAACCGACAGGAAGAAGATGCTGTGATATGCAAATCATTAGCTTTTCAGAGCATTCATACAAGGTTGGCGCCGTTGGCGACACCTACAACGTGCTGACACGAGGAAAGTTTCCAACCGATTTCTCATACACAAACAGCAGTTGACCAGCGTTGCCTGGTGAAACGTTGTTATGATGCCTCGTGTAAGGAGGAGAAATGCGTACCATCACGTTCCCGACTTTGATAAACGTCGGATTGTAGCCTATCGTGATTCCGGTTTATCGTATCGCGACATTGCTGCTCGCGTTGGTCGAGATCCAATGGCTGTTAGCAGAATATGGAATCGGTGGCTTCAGGAGCGTAATACGGAACGCCATGCCGGATCCCAACGGCCTCGTATCACTAGCAGTCGAGATGACAGGCATCTTATCCGCATGGCTGTAACGGATCGTGCAGCCACATCTCGATCCCTGAGTCAGCAGATGGGGACGTTTGCAAGACAACAACCATCTGCACGAACAGTTGGACGACGTTTGCAGCAGCATGGACAATCAGCTCGGAGACCATGGCTGCGGTTACCCTTGACGCTGCATCACAGACAGGAGCGCCTGTGATGGTGTACTCAACGACGAACCTGGGTGCACGAATGGCAAAACGTCATTTTTTCGGATGAATCCAGGTTCTGTTTACAGTATCATGATGGTCGCATCCGTGTTTGGTGACATCGCGGTGGACGCACATTGGAAGCGTGTATTCGTCATCGCCATACTGGCGTATCACCCGAAGTGATGGTATGGGGTGCCATTGGTTACACGTCTCGGTCACCGCTTGTTCGCATTGACGGCACTTTGAACAGTGGACGCTACATTTCAGATGTGTTACGACACGTGGCTCTACCCTTCATTCGATCCCTGCGAAACCCTACATTTATCTTTCTGGATACAGAAAATGTTCGACTGCAGCCCTGGCCAGCACATTCTCCAGATCTCTCACCAATTGAAAACGTCTGGTCAATGGTGCCCGGGCAACTGGCTCGTCACAGTACACCAGTCACTACTCTTGATGAACTGTGGTATCGTGTTGAAGCTGCATGGGCAGCTGTACCTCTACACGCCATCCAAGCTCTGTTTGCCTCAATGCCCAGGCGCATCAAGGCCGTTATTACGGTCATAGGTGGTTGTTCTGGGTACTGATTTCTCAGGACCTATGCACCCAAATTGTGTGAAAATGTAATCACATGTCAGTTATAGTATAAAATATTTGTCCAATGAATACCCGTTTATCATCTGCATTTCTTCTTGATGTAGCAATTTTAATGGCGAGTAGTGTATGTTCCCCTTTATTAAAAGACTCTGACTGAAAATAGGGTACCAATTTCCTCATTCTATCTTCCACTGCACCTTTAGAAATTTTCGCAATAATATTGGCATGCTAACATATCCGCGCTGCTTTTAACACGCAGCTCACCTCTCACTCGTACAAGCTGCTCTAACTGAAACTCGCTCACACCTACTAATCAATCGGTGTAACTCTCTCGTGTGTAACCACTCCCAACAGCCCACTCTCACTAATTCATTCAGCCCATCTTATTGTCATGATCTCTTTGTGGCTCTCAGACTTTCACTGTATCCTTTCTCACACACAGAATAGACTTCGTTCTGTCCTGATACTACTGTCTCCTCTCACTGTTACTGTATTGCCGGCCGTGTGGCCGAGCGGTTCTATGCGCTTCAGTCTGGAACCGCGTGACCGCTACGGTCGCAGGTTCGAATCCTGCCTCGGGCATGGATGTGTGTGATGTCCTTAGGTTAGTT
This sequence comes from Schistocerca piceifrons, assembly GCF_021461385.2. Classification (NCBI taxonomy): domain Eukaryota; kingdom Metazoa; phylum Arthropoda; class Insecta; order Orthoptera; family Acrididae; genus Schistocerca; species Schistocerca piceifrons. The sequence goes on from NC_060141.1 coordinate 90,745,876, forward strand.
AGGTTTAAGTAGTTCTAAGTTCTAGGGGACTAATGACCTCAGAAGCTAAGTCCCATAGTGCTCAGAGCCATCTGAACCATTTTGAACCTTCAGGGATATGGTGGAGGAAGAACGACCGCTTCCAAGTTCGTATGCGAACTCTTAGTATTCTATCTTCATGAATTTTTCAGGAATATTCATAGCTTCTGGTTTGAAATAGGACTCTTGCAAATGTCTGATCAGTTTCCCGACAGATATACATCGTCTTTAGAAATCTTCCTACTGCTGCTCTCTCTTCCCACTGTCACTATGTCTCTCTCCCTCAATGTCATTGTCGTAGACTCTGTCATTATCACTAGCTCTCACCCACTTCCACTTTCACCTTCTCTTTATTACTCTCTCAACTGGCACTGCCTCCCTCTCTCTTTTCCTAGCACTCTTCTTGGACTGGCTACTATGCTTCAGTGCCATTGTGTGCCTTCTTCCTCCCCAACTGCCACTGTCGTCCTCTTTCTATACCACAAAAGCTGTACACTATTTTCCAGTATTAATTACTTCTCTTTCTCTTTCGCGCTACCACTGTCTCCTTCTCTCTCAGCGCGAAAAGCTCGAATAGGTTTGCAAGCCAAAATTTTTAAAGGTGCTGAAGAAGGCAGAATGAGGCAGCTGGTACTCCATTTTTCCATCAGTCTTTTAATAAAGAGGAGTGTATTCGCCGTTTTTGTGCTCTAATAGCTGGCCGTTGTGGACGAGCTGTTCTAGGTACTTCAGTCTGGAGCGGCGCTTCCGCTACGGTCACGGGTTCGAATCCTGCCTCGGGCATGGATGTGTGTGATGTCGTTAGGTTAGTTAGGTTTAAGTAGTTCTAAGTTCTACGGGACTGATGACCTCAGAAGTTAAGTCCCATAGTGCTCAGAGCCATTTGAACGATTTTTTGTGCCTTAATACGAACATTTTCCGCTGGTTGTCTTCTCTCTCTGCCACAGCAGGTCATGTCATTCATATGAAAAGAACTTGATGGGTCAGTAAAAGTTTAATAGTTTATTCGTGTGAAATTGAAATAACGCAAAAGTAATTTTACACGCGATTTTACGTCCACAAAACTTTTGCACGTGTTTCAGTACTACAACGTGGAGTTCCCAGGACCATTCTCATGATAACGTTGATACTATACGTCATGTGTGTCCGTGCTACGTCGCTTTATAAACTACGTTTTCGCCTCACACTGCATTTTACATGAGTATTTTACCTGCACAAGTGGGATAATTTTGTACCTGTGTATCTGGGGAGCGGGTAAAGATACCTAGAAAATCCTCAAGATTGTTCGAGACCGTACTCTTAGAAATATATCGCAAAATTTACAGCCATTTACTGTCCATAGCCTGGGTTTGATCCGATGCAAACCGCGAAAAAAATGGTGAAAACGCATTTTTGGGGTATATTCAGGAACCGCATTTGTATTTACGCAAATGCATCATTCATTCATTCACTCATTCTTGCATTCAAAGGTATATCCGTCAGCCTAATTAAATCATGGGCTTATCGAGGGTATACCCGTCATAAATCAATTTATTTAATTTTTACGTGCATATTTTACGTGCACGAGTGGGGTAAATTTGAACATCTGTGTCCGAGAAAGGGAGGCAGGTATCAAGAAAATTATCAAGGTTGTTCGAGATGGAATCTTTCGAATATATTGTAAACATTTGAGCCATTTGCCGTGCAGAGTTGTCTCGGAATCCTCGGCTGGGTTTTGGTCAGCTGATGACGGCAAAAATATAGTAAGAAAACCCCTTTTTTTGCGTCTTTCGAGGTTTGTTGTTGTGGTCTTCAGTCCTGAGATTGGTTTGACGCAGCTCTCCATGCTACCCTATCCTGTGCAAGCTTCTTCATCTCCCAGTACTTACTGCAACCCACATCCTTCTGAATCGGCTTAGTATATTCATCTCTTGGTCTCCCTCTACGATTTTTACCCTCCACGCTGCCCTCCAATGCTAAATTTGTGATCCCTTGATGCCTCAGAACATGTCCTACTTACCGGTCCCTTCTTTTTGTCAAGTTGTGCCACACACTCCTCTTCTCCCCAATTCTATTCATTACTTCATCATTAGTTATGTGATCTACACATCTAATCTTCAGCATTCTTCTGTAGTACCATATTTCGAAAGCATCTATTCTCTTCTTGTCCAAACTATTTGTCGTCCATGTTTCACTTCCATACATGGCTACACTCATACAAATACTTTCAGAAACGACTTCCTGACACTTAAATCAATACTTGATGTTAACAAATTTCTCTTCTTCAGAGACGCTTTCCTTGGCATTGCCAGTCTACATTTTATATCCTCTCTACATCGACTATCATCAATTATTTTGCTCCCCAAATAGCAAAACTCCTTTACTACTTTAAGTGCCTCATTTCCTAATCTAATTCCCTCAGCATTCCCCGACTTAATTCGACTACTTTGCTTATGTTGATGTTCATCTTATATCCTCCTTTCAAGACTCTGTCCATTCCGTTCTTTCGAGGTACCGCGCATGAACTAATGGTGCCTCCATAAGTCTCATCAAGTCCATTGGAGACCACATCAAATGCAAAAAGAACCAACTAATTTGCTCCATTCGCCTAAGTAGGAGGAAGTGTGTAACATTCGTACCTTGACCCTGTACTGTAGAATAGTGACACCAGAACGGTCCTTTTGCTGGGTATACACATGGACCCTAGCGCCACGGCTATCCAAACCGCTTGACCCTACGTTTTTAGCACCTTAGAGCCAACATATCCCGAGGTATGAACCGGAAAATCCTGTTTTCATGCACGGCGTTTTCTAACATATTGGTAAGCCTGCTGTTGCAAGTATACCGATTCATGAGGCTGTGTTCGGCAACAGCAGATTTGTAGAAATCGCAATGTATAGTGCGGCGTCGGTGTTCTGTGCAGTGTTCTGCAATCGTTCGTATTGACTGACCAATGTAAGAGTTACCACATTCACAAGTAATTTTATAAATTCCGGGAACACCAGAACTATCTTTTACTGGGCGTAACGTCTCTTTAATTTTCTTGGGTGATAGGAAATGGCTTAAATACCATGTCTGCCCACGACTCTGTTTTATTAGTTGTAGCACCGAAGAAAGGAAGGAATGCTGATCACCTTCTACGATTGTTTGTTTATTAGAGATGGCTAGTTTAATACTTCACTCACTATAGCCGTTCTTCCGAATGGCATGTAGATGCAAAAAGTCGCATGTGTAGAAACCTATAAGCCGGTTCGCAAGAATGACAATGCAGATTTCTCTCACTGACGTCAACCTCTCGTAGCAGTATGGACAGTATACAGGGTCAAGCGCACAGTTCGCCTTTGACCAGTGACGTCTTGTTTTGCTTCTTGAGTTTACGATGTGAAACATGTAAGCCACCTGTTGTTAAATATTATCTGTCGTCTTCATACTAAGTGGTGAAAAATATGCTGTTTATTCCAAATATGACGGCATGAGTGTAAGCAGACGAATGGAATCCCAACATGTTCTATTCGCTGATGATGATTTTTCTGAAGGAATCTGTAGGAATAAACATGGTTTCCATGAACAGCGATCAAGGTAAATCTATTTTGTTGTCTTTATTCATGATATATAGAATGCAGTACGTGGTGTAGCTGTTGTTGATATCCGTGTTTGTTGAATTCCAGACAGCAGTGAATACACATCCGTACCATGTATTTTGTTAGTAAAAAAATACATGCTAAAGGAAAACCGGAAAAGATATGCGACTGGGCTGATCAGTTCCTTGCAAAAAGTGTACTGGGACCCATCGTCAGGAATAAAGTAATGGCCGACTTATTTCATGCTACTGTAGTTGCGCCACTACACTTCACTATTTAGAAGTTGTAAGGTAACCATACTGCCAAACTTTAACGGGATGTAAAGGTTGTCTTGATGATCAAATTGAGCATGCAAACCCAGAGCGTCGAAAGTTAGTGTCGCTGTGGGCCCAATATATTTCGAACGTAATCATCAACAAATAGGTAAGGGAAGTACTAATACTTTTTATGCACTGAGTCTTTGCACAAACTTCGCAAGTCAGCGCTAGCATAGTCAGACTGTTTAACCATCGTCAAAGTGAGACAGGTTAAACTGTTGCATTTCGGTACTACGCACTGAAAACCCGACTAAGAATATTCAGTTGCCTCAGAATTGGAAACCACGGAATAATCGTGTTCAACAGGGGCGTGATTTGGTTTGGACAGTGTAAAGAAGCTGTGATCTGCTGACTTGAATTAGGCAACAACATACATCACTCCTTTTAGTTTTGTAAAGAGCGATCAGACCTCTTCCTTTTTGTTTCCCGAGTTTGAAAAACACAACACATGTTTTTCTAATGGTGTTAGAGGTGTGTCTGGAAACATTAAGAACTGAATGATCCATATTGCCATTCACTTTTTCATACCGAGAGAGTTCTGTTTAACGAAAATATCTTTTGTGGTGTCTCACTGTTTAGAGGCACAAAACGCATGGGTGTTTTCAGCTCGTTACTAAATGCAAATAAGTAGGAGGCCGAGTTGATAGGACCTGAAGGAGTCCAAGTTGCAGTAATATGCGGTACGGCACACTGTTAGAGAGAAGGCTTATTATTCAAGAAACACATCGTACAATGAAAATTACTTATCTTCAGTAGTTTGTAGGACTGCAGCTGCGGCTATGAACTGACAATCTCGTAACAAGGAATACCATTAACTAATACAACATATTCTCAGGGACTAAGCCTGATGGGCCCTCCTCAGAGAATCAATGCAAACATTACAGAACTGGCTGAGGGCCGATTATGAAAGTGCGTCTGCTTACGTTGAAATCCAGCTAAGAGGTGAACGAGGCACACTCCAGTTCCGTCGAGCTGCACAGCCCGCTAGAGTGCGCTGTGCTCTGCAGACGACGGGCTGCCAACCTTGCTTTGGCGCGGCGTTTTAGTAGTATCTGTGGCAATGATACTACAGGGTATAAATGTGATAACTTGTCTAATGTGTCTGTACCAGTGCAGTCCTTTGACTTGCACATTTTAATGAGGCAAACAAAGTAAAAATCAGCATTTCAGTTCCATGTGGTTAATATTTGAGACATGGCTAATCCTTCTGGGTAATCATATCTCATCCATCTAAGTAGAGATGGTATGAAGTAATGTCCAAATGACATTTATAATGCAACAATTGCGCTTAGAATCGTAAGGAGTGATATGAAAGTGATTGCAGAAGCAGTGCTTACTCTCTGTGCCTTTTATTCTGTTGTAATTTCATGCATGGCATTGTGCCGTCCAGGGTGGGTGAGTGCTAGGGAATGAGGGACCGTCAGAGGGGTCGCCCCACTGGGATATAAGCGGCAGTCTCCCTTCACAAGCTGGACAGTGAACTCACGACCGGGGGAAATCAGGAAGAGGGGCTTTGTGCAGGCAGATGGACAGTCACCATGCTGGCGCCTTGCTGCAACCGACAGGGCATACGGCAAAATGGCTGGACGCAGGTCAGGTGGTGCCGCAGTGGATACACCGGTTCCCGTGAGATCACCCAAGTTAAGCGCTGTCGGACGTGGCCGGCACTTGGATGGGTGACCATCCAGCCGCCATGCGCTGTTGCCATTTTTCGGGTTGCACTCAGCCTCGTGATGCCAACTGAGCAGCTGCTCGACCGAGCAGTAGCGGCTCCGGTTAAACAAAATCATTATAACGACCGGGAGAGCGGTGTGCTGACCACACGCCCCTCCTATCCGCATCCTCAGCTGAGGATGACACGGTGGTCGGATGGTCACGATGGGCCACTTGTGGCCTGAAGACGGAGTGCAGTTCAGTTGGACGAAATGGTGTGAGTGATTTCAGAGAAATGTTGTTCTGTGTGTGCAAAAGTGTAGGCTCCGGCCACAGATAACATATTTAGATAGCGTACCTGAAACGCTGCCGACTGTGACTATTACGGTGCAGATGGCGCACCAACCCGACGCTGGGAAAGCAGGACGTCTGTGTTCCATTTTGTTATCCCGCAATGGCGAAAGCACACCCGTGGGAAAAGTACAGTCTGTCACAGGTAGACGGCCTGTGAAGTATGTCCTGGGTTGCACTTTTTAGACAGAGAAGGGTGGTAAAAAAGAGGTGATTGGGAGAGGCGTTTTCACGGAGCTGCGTTACAAAATAATGCCGTTGGTAGTATATCGGGTGAATGGCTAGGAAATTTTAGCGCACGTGAGATTTCGAACCTGCAGACTCGGAGACAGACGAACTAAGAGGAGCACATCCCGAACCGGCAGAGATTGACTCCTCCCCCACAAGTTACACCACTACGGTTCGACGCAAACTATCGATGGTTATGGTAAGATTAAATTGCTGCACCAGCATGATAGGGACAGACAGGCGCAATAACTTGTTAGTTCAGATGGAAGCGGTGATCTCTCTGAGGGTCGCTCTACGCCACTAAGGTATATTTGTCTTCATTTGGTGTCAACCTCACGCCCTGACATCGCTAAGTACCTATCATATAGAAAAAAAGTAAAAATGATAGTGAATTCGTCACCCCTATCCATCTAAGAAACTTGACAACTAGTTACCGTAATTAATGTGACCATCTATGTACTATTTCAATTGAAACTGTTACTAACGAATGTTTAATTCTTCCAAGATTTAATGCATCATTTCTGGAACAAATTCTGAATTCATTTTACTCAATAATTTTACTTCATCGTCATTGAACTCCTTGTCCATAGGAGTAATAGAAAGATCAGTGAGACGTACTCAAGAGACACCCTAAGGCACTGTGAACGTAGTCGCAGGAGGTCGGGTTCTACAGCACTGATCTTGCATTGTTATCACTGGACCACATTACGCGTCGCAGCAAGTTTATCGGATGTTATATTGTTTTATATACGACGGGAGCATATGTTTGCCTGTACTATTTTCCTTGCACATGACGAGGGCAATTTACTTTTGCGGGTATATTATCATCCATATCCATAACTTGCTTATCAACATTTACCAGCCGTTCTGAAGATGCCTTGAATTAGGCGAAACGCGCGCCGCTAATGACTAAATAGGCTATAATTTCAATAACTGTTTTCTTCCCTACAACGAAGGGATTCCTCTGGAGAGGGCACCCAATTCTTGGTCCCTGAAAACCGGCAGCGGCACTTCAGTGCTTGCTGGAGCGACAGTCTGGGTAAATGACTGGCGTGGCCTTCTAACCCCAGCCAACATGGTCTTGTGTTGGTGCTGCCAACGGCTCAAGCAAGAGGAAATTACGGCCGTTATTTTTACAGGGGGAATGCAGCGTTATAAAAGGTCTTTCCCTTAAGGCTGAAGCCAGCCGTTGTGGCCGTGCGGTTCTAGGCGCTTCAGTCTAGAACCGCGTTACCGCTACGGTCGCAGGTTCGAATCCTGCCTCGGGCATGGATGTGTGTGGTGTCCTTAGTTTAGCTAGGTTTAAGTAGTTCTAAGTTCAAGGGACTGATGACCACAGATGTTAAGTCCCATAGTGCTCAGATCTTAAGACTGATACTTTTTAAAATTTGAGAAAAAAAGACATTCAAGGTAAATTGCGCCTTATTTTAAAGCTTAGACATTGCAGTTATGTTCTGAACAAAACATAATTCAAATATCCACCACAGCCCTGAACACACTGATGCACACAATTGCTCCAATAGTTAATCACTCTTTCCAGCATTAGTGGCATTACGTCTGTGATAGCCTGATAAATGTTCGCCGCCAAACATTCCAAATATTGTGACATGGCAGCGTAGATCTGGGCATTGATATAACACCAAAGAATAAAATCCAAGGGGGTTAAGTGACACTATCGTTGCAGCCAATTGACAGATCTTCGTTTGTCATAATCCAGTCGCCTAATTTGTCCTCCAGCAAACTGAGCATAGGATCAGCTGTGTGGCACATAGCGCCATCCTGCTTAATCCACACGTTTTCGGTCTCGAGTACTGGCCACAAAAATTCGCGTAATATGGATCTGCAGCGGTTGCTAATGACTGCAACGGTTCGTCTGTCATAGCCGAAAGAAATAAGGTGCAATGACAATGGCATGCTATAAACCACAGCACTCATTAAGTTTTCTTGAATGCAGTAGTACCCCATGGACCACTTGTGGGTTCTTCTCGCTCCAATAACGACAATTTTGCATACTGATGAAGCCACTAAGACAGAAATGCCGCATGAGAAGATGATTTTTCTATCGAAATCAAAATCAGCTTCCAACTGCTCTGTTACCCAATCAGCGAACTCACGACGCAGTCTGTGTTCGTTTGGCCAGGTTACAGAAAACCTAGGTGCTCTGTGCAAAGATTTTGATGGTGAGGACCATGTTCTTACAGTAGGAGGAGCAGGGAACAGCCTGGTTAGCAATTAGTACTATAGTATTAGGTGTGACCTGGATGTAATAGGAGCAGCAACAGCTCACACAAGTGTGGGGTTTGTGGGTGTTTTGCAGCGCCATGACCAGCCCTGGGTTAATACGGCTGTCAACGTGTTAACAGAGCTGGGAGGGGGGGGGGGGGGTGTTACTGTTGGCAGAAACTGAATCTCATATCTGCGCTGTGCCTTTTGATGCAGTTTGGAGGTGGGGTTACACTAGTCATGGCCTGCACCTGAATAGGAGGGGAAAGAATAGATTAGTTGATCTTCTTGCAGAAAATGTAAGGGGGACCACATGCACACAAGACAAAATGCCTGTGATTACTGGAGTCAGGTTACAGTCAGAGAGTATTGAAAGAGATTAAAACAGAACAGTGCCATAATGTCTGTAGCAGTATCCAAAGAAATAAAATTTGTGTGTTTCATCGGAACTTTAAAGGATTGAAAAATAAGATAGATGAGCTTCTTGTATGCCTAGAAAATAGGGTAAATTCTGAAGGCATAGATGTTTTGTGTCTCCCTGAACACCATGTAACCGCAGGGATGGAGAAGTTAAATTTAAGGGATTACAGATTAGCATCTTATTCATGTAGAATCAAGATGGAAAAAGGAGGAGTAGCTACTTATATAAAAACTGGACACAAAGTCAAAAACATTGAAACAAATAGTTTGTGGAGATCAGATTCCTTGAAGTATGTGCTAGTGAGCTGCTACTGCAATATGTTTCTATTGTAATTGTAACAATCTACAGATACCCTCAAGGTAACTTCCAGCTATTCATGAAAAACCTAGAGGCATTATTGAGCTACAGACAAAAAGAAGCAGTTAGTGGTTTGTGGTGATTTTAATGTAGATTTCTTAAAATATACGGATAGGAAAAATGAGGTAGAATCTTTGTTTGGTTGTATCAATCTAGTATCTGTTGTAAATTTTCCAACTCGTGTGCAGCAGGATAGTAGATCACTTATCGATAACATTTTCGTAGACAGTGCTCAGTCAGAAACAATTAATGTGTACCCAGTTGTTTATGAGCTATTTGATCATGATGCACAGGTAATGGAAATAACACATATAGCACCTTAAAGGCTTCAGGCAGGTTCATAAAAGGCAGGGAGGCTTATTCATGCGAACAGGGTGCAGCGTTTTAAGAGCAGCGTAGAAGAGGTAGAAGGGGAGGAGGTATACACAGAAAATGATGCTGATGCCAAATTGAGTTTATTCCACAGTAAATTTGTCTCAATATTTGTGGGCTGCTTTCCTGAAAGTTTATCCAAAAAACCCATTACAAAGTCAAATAAGCCATGTATTACTAAGGGAATTAAGATATCGTGTAAGAGAGAGAGGGAAATATATGGACAGGCCAGAATAAGTCAGGATCCGCTGTTACTTGCTTACTACAAAAGACACTGCAATATTTTAAGGAAAGTCATTAAGAAGTCGAGAAGCTTATGTGTTCTGCCAGAAATTAATAATGCGGATAATAAGATTAAAACTATATGGAATATTGTCAAACGGGGGACGGGGCAGCCTGACAGTGCACACCATACCATAGCAACAAAGCTAAATGATGATGTTGTTAGTGATAATTCACAAGTTGCAAGTATTTTTAACAATCACTTTCTGAATGTACTCGCAAAAATAGGGTTAAAGGGTTCAGTTGAAGAAGCAAAAAAATGTTAAAAATTTCATTCCCCAGGACTTTAAGCCTTTAGAAATAGCACCAACATCCCCCACTGAAATTATGGGAATCATAAATATACTGAAAAACAAGAGCTCATGTGGTGTTGATGGAATCTCTGACAGAATTTTGAAGTGCTGTTCTAATTTAATAAGTGGAGCCCTTAATAATATATGTAATGCTTCGCTGGCACAGGGAATTTTTCCAGACTGGTTGAAATATGCAATTGTCAAACATCTTCATAAGAAAGGGGACAAGAGTGACTTAAATAATTATAGACCAATCTCATTGCTGACTTTATTTTCTAAAATATTCGAAAAAGTTATGTATTCAAGAGTAGTCTCACATTTAAGTGAAAATAATTTACTCAGCATGTCACAGTTCAGATTCCGGAAGGGTTACTTGACTGAGAATGCTATCTACACATTTACCCATCAAATAGTACAAGCCCTAAATAACAAATTATCGCCAGTTGGTATTTTTTGTGATCTTTCCAAGGCATTTGACTGTGTGGATCATGTCACACTCTTAGAATAACTCAGGTTTTATGGAATTGAAGGCTATACACACAGCTGGTTTGAATCATACTTAACGAACAGAAAGCAAAAAGTTGTGCTGAGTAACACAAATAATGTTGGGAGGGTAGTAAATTCTAGTGAATGGGGAGTTATCACAAAGGGAGTCCCACAGGGTTCAATTTTGGGTCCTCTGCTGTTCCTTATTCATGTGAATGACCTCTCACTGTCCGCCTCCGGTAGCTGAGTGGTCAGCGCGACAGACTGTCAATCCTAAGGGCCCTGGTTCGATTCCCGGCTGTGTCGGAGATTTTCTCCGCTCAGGGACTGGGTATTGTGTTGTCATAATCATTATCGTTTCATCCCTATCGACGAGCAAGTCGCCGAAGTGGCGTCAAATTGAAAGACGTGCACCTGGCGAACTGTCTACCCGACGGAGGCCCTAGTCACACGACATTTTGTTATTTTACCTCTCACTTAACGTTCAGCAAGGAGAAATAGTACTTTTTGCAGATGGCACGACTGTTATAATAAATCCCATTGCAGAAAAAACAGCTGAAGATATTGTTAAGGATGTCTTTCAAAGAATTATCAAGTGATTCTCAGAAAATGGACTCTTCCTTAATTTTGAAAAAACTCACTATATCCCATTCTGTACACCGAATAGAGTCATACCGACAATTGATGTAGTATATGAACAGGGCTCAGTTAACAGGGTAAATTTCTCCAAATTTTTGGGTGTTCACATTGATGATACTTCAACTGGAAGAAGCATATTACTGAGCTTCTCAAACAATTAAGTTCAGCTTCTTTCGCTTTTCGTACAATCGCTAGTCTTGGTAATAAACAGATCAGCCTCCTAACGTACTTTGCATATTTCCACTCAATAATGTCTTATGGAATAGTTTTCTGCGGTAACTGACCACTTACACACAAAGTACTGATTGCACAAAAGAGAGCAGTGAGAATAATTAGTGGCGTTCACCCAAGGACGTCATGTAGGCACCTATTCAAGGAGTTTGGTATTTTAACTGCACCATCAGGGTACATATATTCGCTAATGAATTTCTTTATAAATAATCCATCTCGATTCGCGAAGGACAGTGATGTTCATGCGTACAACACTAGAGGAAAAACTGATCTTTCAAATGGCTCAAATGGCTCTGAGCACTATGGGAGTTAACATCTGAGGTCATCAGTCCCCTAGAACTTACAAGTACTTAAATCTAAGGACATCACACACATCCATGCCCGAGGCAGGATTCGAACCTGCGACCGTAACGGTCGCATGGTTCCAGACTGTAGCGCCTAGAACCACTCGGCCACATCGACCGGCAAAATGATCTTTCCTATCCGTTATTGAAGCTGTCAGTTGCTCAAAAAGGAGTACATTATTCAGCAAAAAAAAATCTTTGACCATTTATCAATAACATAAAGTATCTGGCAGGCAACATCAAGTTTTAAATCTAGCTTAAAATCATTTATTTTGGACAACTCCTTCTACTCCATGGACGAGTTTCTGTTTCAGAACTGGTAAAAAAAAATTGCACCTCTAAATGTAGTTGCATGTGTAGATCTAAAAATTTCAGTAATATTAATATTATCACTATTCATGTGTGTGTATATATCTTGTAATCTGATTTGTTCCACATCTTATCGATAAAATAATCGTGAAAATGGTCTACGGAAATGACATAACTAATCTAAACTAACTAATACTAAATTTGGCTTCGGCTCCGATTCACTAGAACTTCGTATGGATGCAAACGCAAATCCTTTCACAAGATTCACCAAGATGATAGCTGCAACCGTTGAGATCGTCTTGAAACTGATACATTCGGCTCTTTCTCAATACTGGCCGCAGCTGTTGCGATATTGTACTCAAATCGCGCTTTACGTTGTCTTCTTGGTGGATGTTGGTCGTGTAGTCATATCCCGCTTAGACGTGGGATATAGCCTGATCAGAGAAACTGTGATGGAGACCCAACACTCTGGTGAACAACTACGAGCACCCACAACTGAACTACCACTTTGGCAAAAAATTTTAATTATTTCTAAACGTCCAAGAAGCTTGAGATGCTGCGTGATAAAACTGCAAATTGTACTTCATATTTTCACACCTGGAAGCGCACCAAGAATGTGTTACAAACTGGAAATTACAATTTTAAAAAGTAACACTCTGAATGAAAGACTGTTTAGTAGGCGTATGGCTTAATGATGGGGGCATCACAGATGGTAAAATAGTCTCCATTTAGACCTCTGCTGCTTAGGAAAAACAAAACTAGCATTCTATGGGTAGGAGCGTCGAATGTCAGACTCCTTAATCATTAAATGAGTTAAAAAGTTGGAAAAATGTATTGGATAATTTGAAGTCGGATGAAACAGCAATTAGAGAAGTGCAGTAAACAGGATCATGTGGATTCAGTTTGCCGCTCTTACGCAGAAACTTGCACAATATAATGTAGTGCCGAGAGATGTGTCAAACCAGTCTCGGGACAGAGAACTAAAAAAACTGCAACAACAGCATTATAACCAGCAGACCGTCACAGTATACTGTTGGAAGAGGATCTTCTTTAGCGTAAACGGACGTTCAGTTATAGTGTCGTACTCAAGAAGCGAAATTCATCATTTTTAAATCTCGCGCCTCATCAGTGGTGCAATCCTAGTAGTTACTAAAGTTGCCAAATTTCAGCTCACCTAATTTTTTGGAGTTTAGTATGTTCCACAAATCGATTTCCCCGTGTTGTAAGAGTGTTTGTTTGTAAATAAAGGCGGCCTTTCCCACCGTTATGTTATCACGTTTCAGATAAAAGGTGTATCACTCAACCAGATTTTGTTCTAACAAGGCAGCCAATTACGGAAAACATTTCACATGACCATTGTCCTTCTTATCATCGGGCAACACACAGCCATACATCTTAATAATACTGGCAGGTAAGGACACAAGGGCATTCCCCGACATAGTTGCGTGTTTGAGGAAGAAGAATCGTGTGGGCTATTTATGAGGCTTCCTGTGGCAACATTTGTATGGAGTCGGTACCTGTCACGTCACAGCAATGATGATTGATGTCGTAGAGGACTGACTCTAGTTTATTTTGAGGCGTATACAATTGACGGAAAGCTCTAAAGTACTAATTACACCATGTGAATAGGTAGCAGATGAAAAGAAGGTAACTGAATTCAGTGATCACTGAAGACAACGCGTCAGTGCGGCAGACAAAAAAAAACGTGGGCTCTGTGATGGTACAGTGAGTTATGGAATCGTTTGCGGCGGTGGGAACGTTGCCGACAGTCGCCATGTGGCCAAAAAATTTAGCATGCAATGGAGTTCGCCTGGAAATTACCAAATGGGATCCAATTCCGGAAATAAACCGAAAGGTGATAGTGGCACTAATGAACGACGAAATGAGAGAAGTGCACTTGGAGTAGAAATAGAGCCAGTAGTACAAACAGTAGTACCAGAAAGATCCTTCAACAACGGGACCAACGTCAACTGAAAAGAATCGTTCAACGTGACAGAATGCAACCCTTCCGCAAATTGTTGCTGATTTCAGTGCTGGGTCATCAAGTGTCAGCGTGCGAACCATCAACGTAACATCGATATGGGTTTTCGGAGCCGAAAGCCCACTCGTATACCCTTGATGACTGCACTATACAAAGCTTTACGCCTCGCCTGTGCCCATCTACACCGACATTGCACTGTCGATTATTGGAAACATGTTGTCTGGTCGGACGATCTCGTTTCAGATTGTATCTAGCGGATGGACGTGTACGGGTATTGAGACAACCTCACGAATCTATGGACCCTGCATTTAAGAAGGGGACTGTTCAAGCTGGTGGAGACTGTATAATGCGCAGGGCGTGTCCAGTTGGAACGACTTGGGACCCCTGATACGTCTAGATACGATTCTGACATGTGACGCGTACGAAAGCATCCTGTCTGATCACCTGCAACCCTCCATGTCCAGTATGCATTGGGCAATTCCAGCAGAACAATGCGACACCCTACACATCCAGAATTGCTACAGAGTGGTTCAACGAACACTCTTCTGAGTGTAAACACTTCTGCTGGTCACCAAACTCCCGAGACGTGAACATTATTGAGCATATATGGGATCTCTTGCAACGTGCTGTTCAGAAGAGATCTCCACCCCCTCGTACTCTTACGGATTTATGGACAGCCTTGCAGGATTCCTGGTGTCAATTCCCTTCAGTACTAGGTCAGACATTAATCGAGTCCATGCCACGTCGTATTGCAGTACTTTTGCGTCCTCGCGTGGGCCCTACACGATATTAGGCAGTTGTACCACTTCCTTTGGCTCTTCGGTGTAGTTGAGCAATTGGGACACGGTGTTATCTCATGTCATACTGCTCGTTGTTAGCTTTCCAGACCTTGTGAATGTTGTGTGTTGTGGTAAGAACTTAACTATTACCACAAGCAGTGAAAAGAATAGTGTTGAACTTTTAAGCTATGGATTAAGTATGAAACTTCAAACACCAGAATGAATGAAACTGGAGGCGCAATCTGACCCGTCGTCCACACACACACACACACACACACACACACACACACACACACTTAAGTTAAGCGCAGCTGAACTGGGATTTGCATAGCTACGGTTTGAACATTGTGCAATAAGTAATAAGTCATTAAAACACTGACCGAAAACTAAAAATGTTTCTGCTTGCTGCTTATTGTGCCCAGCAGTGCGTCCCATTAGACATGTAATCATTGATCCTGAACGTTAAAGAATAACTGAACCATGAAAATCAACGCCCGGGTTCCCGGGTTCGATTCCCGGCGGGGTCAGGGATTTTCTCTGCCTCGTGATGGCTGGGTGTTGTGTGATGTCCTTAGGTTAGTTAGGTTTAAGTAGTTCTAAGTTCTAGGGGACTGATGACCATAGATGTTAAGTCCCATAGTGCTCAGAGCCATTTGAACCATGAAAATCAACACGTAATTTATGAATACCATTTCCATCGGATATCCCAGTGAGGTGCCAGATCACTCCGTAGCACATTTACTAAGCGCCGTTCGGCGTAACAGCAGTCGTCGACTTCTCTTTCTGCATCTAAAACCAAATTTCGCGCAACTGCGAAACTTAATTCAGTGAGTGGCATCTGATGCATCAGAATATTCATGGCCGTGATTAGAACCAACAAGATAAAGTATTGTGACGGACTAGCAGCAAGCCTTTGTATCACGAACAAGCAACAAATAATGATATGGATTAGAGCGAAATAAGTCAGAAAGGAAGTGCGTACACGACGGAATTGATTTAGAAGTCCACGTGGATCCTCAAAGCAATACAGGCATGCGTGAATTTCTCAATGAGCAATTGGAATACTAAGTTCTTAGTACATAATTTTAAATGAGACAACAACTATTTTACATGTACGTCTACTTGTAGATATATACTCCGCAAGCCTACGTACGACGCTTTTCGGAGGGTACCTTGTACCACTACTACTCATTCCCTTTCCTCTTCCTCTCTCAAATAGAGCGAAGGAAAAACTACTGTCTGTATGCCTCCGTAGGAGCCCTAATTTCTCTAAACTTATCTTCGTGGTCCTTACGCGAAGTGTACGATGACGGCAGTAGAATCATTCCGCAGTCAGCTACAAGTGCCAGTTCTCCAAATTTTCTTAGGATTCCGCGATAGTATCATCATCTTCAATTCAGGGATTCTCATTGGTGTTCACAAAGTTTCTCCTTAATACTCACGTGCTGATCCAACCAATCGGCAATAAAAACCTTTAAATCGATGGCCTTCCTGCCATATGTGGGTAGCCTCTCATCAAAAATAGGACGCATTCTCGGCAGACATAAAGTAAAAGTGATTTTTCGTCCTCCACCCAAGACAGCTGCACTCGTGGGCTCCGTCAAAGATGATTTGCTGCTCCGAAAATCTGGAGTTTACAAAATTCCATGTGAATGTGGCCTTTCTTACATCGGACAAACAACTCGTACTGTCCAAGAAAGATGTACTGAACACCAGAGGTACACACGACTTTTACAACCTAACAAGTCGGCAGTGGCATAGCACTGTATTGGTAATGGTCACAGTATGTTGTATAACAACGTCGAAATTTTGGCAACTACATCATCCTTTTGGGACTCGATAGTGCAGGAGGCAACTGAAATTCTCTTGACGACGATTTAATTAATAGAGATAGTGGTTTCAATCTTGATAAATCATGGACTCCGGCACTTGCTGTAATAAACTCGCAAAGACGTCGTCACAGTGCAGCTAACAACGATATATCGATATGCCAACACAGATCAACTGCGGAGTCATAGATACAACTCGCGCATTATGCACGTCTCTGCCGCCGACCAACGTCTCTGGCGCATTTGCATCTGTGGCCGAATGTGCAGTAGCGCGGTACACGAGTATAAAGGAACGAAGCGAGCACTGGAGCGGCAGTGTCCCCCCCCCCCCCCCCAAATTCTATAAGTCCCTCCAGATCCTTGAGCGTCATGCACTCCGCCTCGCCTTCCGTATACGCCTCCCGTCCCCCACGCGAATCCTCCATGATCTCATTCTTTTCCCCCATCTGCTCCTATTCCTCGAACATATCCGCATCCTCTACACCTCCCGCCGCCTTGAACCCCCTCACCCCCTCGTTGCTCCTCTCCTCGCCCATCCCCGCCCCCTGCCACGTCTTCCGTTTCGCCAAGAGGAGGAATACAGCAGTAAGCCTGAACGCACAGTAATCACGAGAGAATGGAAAATTTAGTTAGCAGTCCTGATATAACGTAGCCAATTCGCAGAAACTTCGTCACGACAAGTAACTGAAATGATCTCACCCAATTTCTTCATCATTGAAGAATCTCCAGACATGCTCAGGTCGACAGCAGACAAGACAAACGTCCACCCAAAGCAGATCTTTCACGAGGACCAGGCCAGAACATTTAACGACACAGAACCGGATTGGCGGTACAACGTTCAAACGAGGAACAACTCGCGGCTTCCAAACGACGAAAGTTTCCTGTTGGCTAGTAGACAAACCGACCTACCACAATGCGAAAGTGCCTCGGTGGACAAGCATAGAAGGTGATCAAAGAGCTTATTTCGATCAGTCGAAGCTGATAATAGCAGGGATACGTGAGGAATATTAAGGATTACTGTCGCGATCTACTCAAATCAAAATATAGTGGGAGAAAATAAAATTGCAAAATGAACAGGCAATTACCATCTGGAGCCGCTGTTTCTCAGCTAAGCAACTCAACTGGTTTCACGAGACTGTGTGCACCTCGTTAAAGTCCTCCCATGAAGGAAAAACCCTAGCAGCATCGGGATTTGAACATAAGTCCTCTGACGGGCTGCCAGACACTCACTTCCAAGCTGCGGAATTCTTTTTGTGTTCCTTTTTTCTAGTAATAGTACTAACAGTAGCAATAGGTATCAAGTGGTATAATTATTATACATTAATTTATTTACATCAATATGTGGACTGTATGACCTATTTCTACAGTCTGAAATTGTGCAGGTTTCAAATTCCTAAGAGAATTAGATGTAAGATGTAGAGAAAAACGGCCAATACACAATATGTGCAAAAACCAAGAGGCGAAAAATAAAAATGTAAGACCAAAAACAAAGTACTGCAATTACCAAGGATATGACACAAGGATGCTGTCTTTATCCTCCAATTTTCAGTCGATACATCGAAGAAAGAGTGACTGAAGTAAGAGAGGTTCAGGAATGAGATTAAAAGTCAGGGTGAAACAGCCGGCCGCTGTGACCGAGCGGCTCTAGGCGCTTCAGTCTGGAACCGCGCGACCGCTACGGTCGCAGGTTCGCGTCCTGCCTCGGCCATGGATGTGTGTGATGTCCTCAGGTTAGTTAGGTTTAAGTAGTTCTAAGTTATAGGGGACTGATGACCTCAGATGTTATGTCCCATAGTGCTCAGAGCCATTTGAACCATTTCAGGGTGAAACAGTATCAATGATAAGATACGCTGATAACTTTCTCCTCAGTGAAAGCAAGGAAGAATTATAAGACGTACTGAAAGGAGTGAACAGTCTAATGAGTGTGGAATATGATCTGAGAGCAATAACTAATGAGGAGTAGCAGAAAACAGATTAGTGAGAAACTGACCATCGAAATTAGGGACAACAAAGTAGACAAAGCGAAAGAATTTTGCTACTTTGGAAGCAAAATGACGCTTGATGGACGAAGCAAAGAGGACATAAAAAGCAGGCTAGCACGTGCAAAGAGAATTTCCCGGCCAAGAAAACCCTACTGATTTCAAATGCCGGCCTTAAATTTGAGAAACAAACTACTGAGAACGTATGTTTAGAGCTCAGCATTGTATGTTAGTGAGTCGTGGACAGTGAAAAAACTGGAGCAGAGGAGATCACAAGCGCGTGAAAATTAGCTGTACTGATGATAAATGAGAAGGTTCTCTGCAGAACCTACAAGGAAAAGAATTTGTTGAGAACACCGACAGGTGGACGAGACAGGATGATACGAGATGTGTTAAGGTATCAGGGGACAACTTCTATGGTATTAGAGTTAGCTGTAGAGTATAAAAACTTCAGTGGAAAACGGAGATGGAATACACCTAGCTAACAATTGAGGACACTGGGTGCGAGAGCTTCTTTGAGAACGAGAGGTTGGCGTAGGAGAGGAACTCGTGGTGGGCCGCATCAAACCAGGCAGAGGCCTGATTCCCCGCCCCCGTTCACAAAAAACAGCCTATTTTAGCTATCCAGATAACAGACGTAATTATGGAGACTAAAAAAATACGATAACATACCAGCTACTAACTTTCTCCACACTCTTATGGAAAGTGCCTACTGGTAAACGCAGGCCTGGTGTCATTAATCTGTATAACGGTACTCTGCGGGCAGGCGTGTCAATTAGCATCATATTAATTAAAATCGGGGATAAATAGACTTTATTTTGGAAGAATTAAAAAGGGGAAAGTAATACGAAACTTTAATAACTGCACATTATTTTTAAGAAGCAATATAAAGAAAAGTAATAAAAAGAAAAGTATCAAAGACCAAGCGGGACAGAAAGATATAGGGGCGCGTTTGTTTTTTAATACATATAAAAGAACATGTAACACATTATTGAGCTCTCTACCTTCAGTTATCGCGATCGGGCTAGTCGATGAAAAAGGGGTACGCGACTTCGAAATTCGTTAAGGAGATTATTTAAAGACTCTTCATGCACGGTTAAAATACATTACGTGTGACGAAGTGATCAGAAACGTTTATTGTCGGGTGAAGTGACAATGATTCCGACAACATAATTCGAACTGTGTGTTAGCTGGGAAAAATACTATTGGGAAACTATTATGGTTGTGGAACCCACGAAAGTTGTACGCAACGGAAAGCTATAGTTCACGTAATTCTGCATTTTATGAAATTGTGAAACCCGTGTGCGCGGAACATTAAGAGAATCTTATCCTTGGACAGTTGCGGGGGCAAGGTTACTAAATAATAAGGTTGGGCAGTAAGCGCTCTGCTCTGCCATTGGCTGGCCTAGTGACGTGAGCGTGGAAGCAAGCGCTCACAAGCAGACGACACGGCATGCGCGTTTACTTCAAGTTTTTGGCGGAAGATTTTGTTTATACCAGAAATGAGACGTCTAAACTGCTTTTCTGCTGCTAAAATATTATAGTTAAAACTGATGAGTTGTATTCTTCGCAGCTTATGCCTCACACATCGGTAAAATGGCAGATCACAACCACACTGACACACACTTGAAATTCGAAACCTCGGCTCAAATAAATAAGAAACTATTCATTTAATCGCATTGAAATGAATTTACTTAAGAGCTCGAAGTTGCACACACTTGTTTGTAAGAACAGCATTCCTTCTTTCTAAAGCCGCTATAGTATTCATCAAAGTAACTTTATCTGTCTCAAAAAAAAAAAAACTGTCATCTGTACATGTGCTCTTATTATGATGTTTCTTATTTGGTGACAGCTTTTCCAGAGTTTCCAGAGATTTCTCATGTAGTTCTCGTTTCTTATACCGTTTGGTTCTGTCTTCTGTTGCGGGTGACACATTGACAGTCGCACTACTGCACGGCAAATTGCGCGAAGGAACTGCATCTGGCTTGAGCATTCTTTTTCGGGGCAAATTAAGCAATTCAGACTGTAAATCCCTTAAGTAATCTGTTTCTGCGAAATGGCGAGAACATATTCTTGCATGCGCAACATTTACACTGTCTTTCCCTCAACATTTCAACAACCATAGTTTTTGTAATGTTTCATTACGCGGGAAACTGTGATACATTACGTCAGTTCCCTTTGTGCTCCAGTTGTAGGAAAAACAGCCCGTTACAGCACAGCCTGGCATTGTAAAAATTAATTTTCTCACTCACTTGTAGATTCTCCAATAAGAATTTCACAGGACGAACCATAAACTATAGAGCTGGCGAACACAATGTTGATTCCGCTGTCCACTATCGCTAACTATTTCAGTTCCGAATCAAATATCAATTACAGCAAAAACCGTTAACACTCCCGAATTCCGAATGTTTCCGCTGTTGACTGAGTACGTCAGAAGAAAGAACTCAATCAAAATAATCCTTCAAACACAAAACTACACAAGAAAAACAATCACACACAATTCGAACTGTGTACTGTTTGGCACAGCTGCTTCCACCGTGACGTCATGCGCACAATTGAGAAAACACGTTGCTTTCTGCGCATAGCTTTCTGCGCCCCCCTGTGCGGGGGTAACTGATACAAACAACGCGCCAGCATAAAAATAGTTTGCTTATTAACTTATTTTAATTAACGGGGACCTAAATTACTAAAAATAGTGCATACACCGTTAAATTGAACCCTGCGTGTGAAAGATAATCACATCGAACATCCCGAGAGCGAAGAATAGACATTTAAGTGCCGAATTAAGAGCCTGGGTCGTGTCGATATTTGGACATTATATGACACGCGTTATTCAGAACACGATATCGACCATTCTAATACTGAAAAGAAGGATAGGATCATCACCTGCAATCCCGATTCATATTTCGTATTTAGTTAGTGAAAAGAAAAGTGTTAATAAACAAACTACATTTCAATTTTATCCACGATTTTGGCTCCATTACGTAATCTTGACTACATGATAAACAATATCTGTGGAAGTTGTATACAACGTATCGTCATAATATTTAGCCAACCAATATTGTGGGACACCAAAAATGTAAATGCATGAAATTGTTCTTACAGCGGATGTATAACGTGTGAGTGCGACGAACTATATTGAGAAACTGAACATCCATTACGTACTTGCATGTTTATCTGCGAAAATGGTCCTTGTCGGTACATCAGCATAGAGTTCGAATAGAATCGCTGGAACATTGCAAACCATTCAGATTAATCGAACATCTAAATACGCATAATGCTGGTATCACCACGGTGTGTTCTTTCTCCTCACCCCCTTGGCAGTAATTGAATTAAGAGTCAGCCGGGAATAACATTTAAATCAATTGACCACCACTGAGCTAGCGTCACGAATTTTCAAACGTCCACTGCCATGTATGAAGGCGAGTGACACCACGAGTGCTAACGTGGATCGAGGGGTTCGTCGTGAACGTATTGAATGACATTGAGCGGTCACATCTGTCTGATCCATGTCTGTCAAATCAAGAGATTTACCGCCGAGCATAATACAGACTGCAGAACCCTCCTTCCTCCTTACTTTTCTTCGGGACAAACTTCCGTACTGACACTGAATTTTTGGACAAATATGTAATCGTTATAAGATTACATAGTAATTTATCAGGAAACCTCACGAAATGCTCCAAAACCATTCCAGATATGTGTTAGTTTATTTAGACTTTCGCTATGAAAATATCTCCGGTTTCCAGTCGGTTGTCTGTGTTCAGATACAGTGACGCTTCGACAAGTATCACTCTAATTATCTTCTGGCGAAATGTCGATGTACTGCGAGTGCCAGAAGATTACGAGTGTGACAATCATGGAGTTTCAATAACGCCAACCGACTGGTAACGTGAGAGATTTCGTTGCTATCCTAAAGGTGTTTCTGCACCATTATGCATGACAACATAGTCTAGGTCTGGGAATACATGATAATACAGGTACGATAAGAATAGTGAGCAGTTTCTAAACAACATTCTCTGGGTTTCGCATAAAAGGCTAGTAACAAAGCGTAAGTCAATAAAATGTCAGCATTCACGATCCCCAGCAAAACAAGTCAAACAGATTCTGAGAAAGAAAAAGGTTATGGCCACTGCGCTACTGGATCGAAAGGGCGTCTTGCTCATTGATTTTATTCCTAGAGAAGAGATAATAAATCCAACAGCGTACTGTCTGACTATTTCACCGATTGCACCGCGCCCTTTAAAACAAAAAGGTGTCGACTGTTTGTTGTCAGTGGCTCGCCTGCACTCTGCTGTTTTTACAGAGGTGTTGCTTCGGCGTTTCAGCGGGAAGTTTATTAACATTCGCCTCGTAGCCTGGACTTGGCCATGAGTGATTACCATCCCTTCCCTAAATTGAAGGGGTTTTAGGGTCGAAAGCACTACGGAAATGACAACTCACAGAAATAGGATGATAGTGTCTGGTTCAACAACTGAGTCTGCAGAAGGCACAGTAAAACTTGTGGAGCACTAAGATGAATTTTTAAATATGAACGGCGACTACGTAGAAAAATAGCTTAGTTTCTTTCAATATCTACATAAATAAAAATGTAAAAATTTGTTTTGTAAATAAAAACCGCCTTTCGTTGCTGAAAAGTCTTTTATTTCTTCCAGACGTGTTTCGCCCTTTACTTTAAGGCATCTTCAGTGGACTCCAGAATGATAGTGTTGTGGAGCACCATTGGTCTTCTGTCACTAGTTGTAGATTTTTACCGAAAACTGTAATTCAAAGTCGTAACTACTGTGAATTCACTTTTTGTCTCATCCTGTTTGGTTTGTTTACGTACATGTTGCCTTAATGTGTTGTGATTGGTTTTTTTAGTTGATTAATCTTTCTTCTATGAACTGTTTCTACCCGTTGTATAGCAGTTTTTGTGTGACTTTCTACCTTGTTTACCAGATGGGAGAAAACTGCCATATTATTTATGGCGTTTGCAAGTTGCAAACGTGTCTTATATAACTCGTAATTTAGCTCTTGTTTTATAGAGTATAGGGATTTGATTTCGAATTACAACCACGTTTTCTGGGCAGAATAATTAGAAGCAACAACAAGAAAACACCTCCCACCCCTTTAAGAAAAATACCACGTATAGCAAACCAATATAGAAAAGAAAATCCCGTTGAATGATCAGGAACACGTGACAAACAACTTGGTGTAAACACTAACAGATAAAAATAATAGAGTAACACTCCAACAGAGGATTGTTATGATAATAATAATACCGCCCAATCCCTTTCCACTCACTTGTCTCTGATCCCCTCCACAAGACAAACCTCAAATCAACTGAAGACCAGAACTTTCAAACACCCTCTGACAGCTGATAGATTCATATTCAACTTTCTACAACTCTCCCTGAATAACCACCAACACACCCACACAATACTCTCACCTACAACACACACTGCGCACCCACGCACCCACACCCACAACCACCCAACACACACAAATACTAATCCATATGTATACTCTCTCTCACTCTCTCTCTCTCTCTCTCTCTCTCTCTCTCTCTCTCTCTCACACACACACACACACACACACACACACTCAGTCAAACACGCACAAGAGGGATATAACGGAACAGAAGTGAATATACGTTAGTTGTAAGCATATACTTCGTTAGGTCGGCAACATGTACGTAAACAAAGCAAACTGGTTGAGACAGAAAGTGAACGACTTTAAATTACACTTTTAAATAAATTATCTGCAACAAGAGACAGAAGGCTAATAGTGCTCTATGGCAATTAGGACAAACAATATGAAAATTGTGAAGAAAAGAGTTCGTAACATGAAAACGTGCTTATGTTTCGTTAGTGAAGTTATAGTGCGACCTCCAGCGTTTCACCAGATGAGAGGAAACACAGATGCCGACCAAAAACGCGAGAACTGTAAGTAATCACTTATTTACGTAAAAACAAGACGTGTAGTGTTTCATAATCCACAAATATAGCATATGAGAACAAAACTTTACGACTAGATCAAAATGAAAATACCTCAAAGTTAAAGGTGAAACTCGTCTGGAAGAAATGCAGCAATAAAAGACGGTTTTTATTTACGAAACGAATGTCTGAGCTTGCTGCGGAGAGAGAGAGGGGGAGGGGGGGGGGGGAGAAGATGGAAAGAGGGGTGGGAGGAAATAGACATAGAAAAGGGTGAAGAGGAGATGGACACAGAGAGCGGCAGGATAAGATGGAAGGAGACAGTGGGAAGAAAAGGTGGGCAGGGAAATGGGTGAGGAGGAGATGAACTGAGAGAGGGGTGAGAAAGGGGGCAGGAGGAGATAGAGAGAGGGAGAGGAGGTGATGAAATGAGAGAAGGGGAGGAGGTAATGAACTGATAGGGGGGGGAAGGAGGAGATAGACAAAGAAAGAGGAGGAGAGCAGAACGGAGACAGGGGATGAGAGATTAGGGCGTATATCCAATACCGGTACACATGAAAAACTGAGTCACAGCAAAACGTGGCCGGGCACAGATAGTCTTGAATAAATGGGTCTCGTGAAGCAAACGTTCTTTACTTTTAGAATGACCCTCATAGTATACGTTTAAAGGGAAATATGCTGAATTCTGGAAATTCAGAATCTTTAATATTCATAGGCTACAAAGGGGGGGGGGGGAGGGGGAATGCTTAAAGAGCAGAATTGTATAATTTAGAATTCCCTACAAATCTCTTTGGTGAAACACTGTTAACAGACAAATGTTTTCTTATTTTCATCCAAAGGAAAAGCCTTAAGTCATAATTTAGTTCATTTTAAGTAACGTTTATGTGAATTTTGGCAAAAAAAGCATCTTAGAATACCTATGACAACATGTACAAGAGCTTAATTTTCAAAAATATACTGAAATGAAAATTTGTTAATTTTATTACTTACGTTCTAGGTTTTACTTTCTGGCGACACAATGTTCGTACAGTGTATTCATAACTTATCTTTACAACTCAACAATTTAATAACTTTAAAACAATACTAGATATTAATATTAACAAATAGTTTTCAACATGTGATATGATAACTCGTAAAGTTTTATCACCATTCAAGTCGCACAAAATTGAACTTGAAAACCTTATAAAATGTGGACGCCACAAAAGACAGTTCAGTGTTTGGGCTGGTTCATACGGACGATGTCTTTATCCATGTGCAACGAAACTTTCGAACACGGTATGGAGGGCAACCATCATCCCGACCAACTATTCGGGCTTGGCATACGTCTTTTATGGAAACAGGTAGTGATCTCCATAAAAAGGGGGCGGATCGCCCATCTGTTTCAGACGCCAACGTGGACAAGGAAGAGCAGGCATTTGCAAGAAGTCCGACAAATCGGTGCCTACGGTGACTAGAGCGTTGGAAATGACACGATCAACAGCGTACAATGTCTTACATAAGAGATTATGACTGTATCCCTGCAAGGTGCAACTGCTTCAAGCATTAAAACCTACAGACAAACCTCTGCGCGAATAGTTTGCGGGAGAAGTGCTAGGCAAGACTGACTCAAACAATGAGTTTTATGAATAGATTCTCTCCGATGAAGCAACGTTCGATGTATCTAGCAAACTGAATAGTCATAACGTTCCTATATGGGGGTTCATGGCATCATTACGTTACTCATGAAATGAAGAGACAGTCCCAAGGTCAATGTTTGGTACGGACTGATGCACGATTGCATCATTGGTCCACTCTTTTTCATCGAGTCTGCCGTCAACGGTGGTATTTGCATGGACATGCTACAAAAGTTCGCTGTGTCACAGTTGGAACAGCTGCAACCTTATGTCTATTCAAGGAGGATGGGGCACCATCCCACTGCTCCCCTGACCTCTTACCGCCAGGATTCTTCCTGGGGGCTTTTGTAAACGACCTGATGTACCAAACCAAGATTACAGAACTACGTGATTTGAAGGCACGCATTCACAATGAATTTAATATATCACCGTGGAGAGAAATGGAATTCCAACTAGACATTATCCGTGCCACTAAGGGTATGCACATTTATGTGTATAAATGAGGAAACAAAGACAATGCTTTGTGAGTGATCACATGTTGAAAACTATTTGTTAATATCTAGTATAGTTTAAAAGGTATTAAAGTCTTAAGTTGTAAAACTAATTTATGGACACACCGGTCTCTGAAATTCTTGTTGTTTTTCATTACAAAATGAGCCTATCATGTCTTCCTGTTTATTCTGTCATCAGTATTTTGATAACGATGGAGTCACTTGTGATTTTCGTTACAGCTCGCTTTTTCTTACAAACAGTTCTTTATTAGTTAAAACTGCGAGGTTCATTAGACTCCGTTCTTCTCCCCAACAATATTTATTGCGTTTTGTGTGGCACTGAACATACAACTCCAAAGAATTCCTGATAAACGCTGTTCAACGTGAACAGATAGCAATGCTAAGGTTCACAGGAAACATAGCCCTTCTGCTCGAATAGAAAGAAGACTAAGAAAAGTACTAAAAGCAATGGACAGTACACCTGGTACAAAGGATAAACAAAGCAAATACTAAGGCGGTAGAAGGGAGAATAATGACTTTATTATGATAACTGGAAACGACGCAGTAGTAGGAATAGTGAAAGATTGCTCCTATGAAGGAAACACAGTTACACAGGTTAGTGAAACATTTCAGAAGCAGTCTATCTCAGGCGAAGGAAAAGAGCTCTACTATCATCTCGTAATGATACGTAAATGAGAGAGATTTCCTTGAAAGTGTACGTCTGAATAACAGCTTTGAAAGGCGGGGAAAATCAAGAAGAAAAAGCTTCAAACTTTGAAGTATGACGCTGTTGGTGAATGTTGAAAATTAAAACGACATGTAAAGCACACAAAGAAGAACTGCTAAAAAAATGAGGAAAGAAATCTTATGGTAGATCGTGATGAGAAGATGGGATGAGTCGGTGGGATAACCGCTACAGCATCCAGGTGTAGTTAGATAACGACTAGAAAACGCAAAACAGGTTGTAGAGGATATCAGAGTTTGTAGTTACGTACGGGTGAACATATTACGAGACAAAAAGGAGAAGGACAAAATCAGTAACTGAATATATGAACAAAAACGTTGTTCACTTATAAGCTACTGACGGTTCGTGTCCTTTCCTTGTGTTTTAATCTACTGTTCCGAGCTTCAACCTGTCTCACCTCATTATGGTTTGAGCGCTACTTGTACTCTGCAGTCTAGATATTGTTTTCTGGATTTCTGTTCAGTAATGAACCTGTAAAGTTGATAGTGAAGATGTCATCATTATCTCACAAATAATATCAATTCTCTTTCAGAGCAAAACAAATACATTATCGTCCCATTAACTGCATCGTGATGTTACTCATGGAAAAGGGAATGGTCATCGTTTAGTGATGCTCACGATAACATTGTTCGTAGCGAATCTGATAAAGAAGTTAACGCTGTATCACATGAGATCACCAGAGTCGCACAGGCTGCAGGTGTAAACACAGTAGTAGAGAACTTTCTTGAGTGCAATTTTCTGACAGTCGTGTATTTTTCACGCATTCTGCGAGTAACTGCTAATTTTTTCACGCATGTTTGCTCTTGGATATAAACTTTATATCTCATTTTCAGGCACGTGGACATAATTTTCCCCTTAGAGACATTAATTTTGATGCAAATTTACTTCCTTTAGAGCATGTGCTAAAAACAGCATTAATCAAGGGTGACTGAGGCCAGTCTCGAATGTGTTCAGAACGTAATTTAACCGGCTTTGTAACTATGGCAAAAGCTTTCTTTGGTATTGTAAAATACTACGTTGTAGTAAAACTTTAATGAAACAATTTTCAGCTGGGAATTCAGTTATGTAACTGATTTAATGGTATTTTGAAAACTTTGTTTGTTAAAACATTACACATGACTGGGTGGCAGAGATCACACGAGTTCCGTTTTAGGACGGGTTTTGTACAAATTTCAGTGGAGATGAGTTCAGCGTTACATAGCTTTTGTGATATTGAAATGTGTTTCGAACATGCAATGTATAATTCAGTGAGGAGTAAGGAACGTGTAACTGGAGAACTAAAGTTTGGTTCTTATTTGAAGCAATAAACTAAAAACTGGAGTTGGGATGTTGATAATCAAGAATGCACCCAGGCAACAGTTAATTTCAACCACCGACGATAAGTAACTTTTACCAAAAGAACAATTTTAACTGAGTGTTACCATCGAATATTATTTACTCTCGGTGCCTGTCATCCGCTTGTTCCGATTCGATCACCCGAAAATATCAGTTTTTAGCTGCTTGCAAAATTTGAAACTCCGACTTGTAATTGGATAGTAGCATCAGAATTCCCGTATGATTTGCGCCATTAAACATAGGAATAGACAGGGGGTGGACAAAAATATGGAAACAATTAACTCCGACTTAACGCACTCAGAACTACGCAGAACACTGTTCTTAGGACTACTGACACTTGCAAGGTGTTCATGTTAGTGCACAGGCGCGGTTCGTGGTCAAATACAACACTGCAATCTGCAGGCTTGGTTAGCATCTGCATTTACGTTCAGGCATGCGTTTCTCTCGATGTTTATGTATTTTTATCCAACCCCTGTGAGTTTCCTGTGCTTCTTCCATAGTGTATACACGACAAATAGGAAGAAGCCTGTAGTATCACACGATAAGTGGTAACGTCATGTAAATACACTACTGGCCATTAAAATTGCTACACCACGAAGATGACGTGCTACAGACGCGAAATATAACCGACAGGAAGAAGATGCTGTGATATGCAAATGATTTGCTTTTCAGAGCATTCACACAAGGTTGGCGCCGGTGGTGACACCTACAACGTCCTGACTTGAGGAAAGTTTCCAACCGATTTCTCATACACAAACAGCAGATGATCGGCGTTGCCTGGTGAAACGTTGTTGTGATGCCTCTTGTAAGGAGGAGAAATGCGTACCATCACGCTTCCGACTTTGGTAAAGGTCGGATTGTAGCCTATCGCGATTGCGGTTTATCGTATCGCGACATTACTGCTCGCGTTGGTCGAGACCCAATGACTGTTAGCACAATATGGAATCGGTGGGTTCAGGAGGGTAATACGGAACGCCGTGCTGGATTCCAACGACCTCGTATCACTAGCAGTCGAGATGACAGGCATCTTATCCGCATTGCTGTAACGGATCGTGCATCCACGTCTCGCTCCCTGAGTCAACAGATGGGGACGTTTGCAAGACAACAACCCTCTGGACGAACAGTTCGACGACGATTGAAGCAGCATGGACTATCAACTCGGAGACCATGGCTGCGGTTACCCTTGACGCTGCATCACAGAGGAGCGCCTGCGATGGTGTACTCAACGACGGACCTGGGTGCACGAATGGCAAAACGTCATTTTTTCGGATGAATCCAGGTACTGTTTACAGCATCATGATAGTCGCATCCGTGTTTGGCGACATCGCGGTGAACGCACATTGGAAGCATGTATTCGTCATCGCCATGCTGGCGTGTCACCCGGCGTGATGGTATGGGGTGCCATTGGTTACACGTCTCGGCCACCTCTTGTTCGCATTGACGGCACCTGGAACAGTGGACGTTGCATTTCAGATATGTTACGACTCGTGGCTCTACCCTTCATTCGATCCCTGCGAAACCCTACATTTCAGCAGGATAATGCACGACCGCATGTTGCAGGTCCTGTACAGGCCCTTCTGGATACAGAAAGTGTTCGACTGCTGCCCTGGCCAGCACTTTCTCTAGATCTCTCACCAATTGAAAACGTCCGATCGATGGTGGCCGAGCAACTGGCTCGTCAAAATACGCCAGTCACTACTCTTGATAAACTGTGGTATCGTGTTGAAGCTGCATGGGCAGCTGTACCTGTACACGCCATTCAAGCTCTGTTTGACTCAATGCCCAGGCGTATCAAGGCCGTTATTACGGCCAGAGGTGGTTGTTCTGGGTGCTGATTTCTCAGGATCTATGCACCCAAATTGCGTGAAAATGTAATCACATGTCAGTTCTAGTATAATATATTTGTGCATTTCTTCTTGGTGTAGCAATTTTAATGGCCAGTGGTGAACCTATATATAATACTATGCAGCGATGAAAAATGAAACGAACATAAGAATATTTAGCTGTAAAGGTGAATGGAAGACTTATTACAAGGAAGAATTATTGAAAGGAATGTAGTGTGTGGTGCCTGCACAAAGGAAGTCAGAATATAAGACTATCACAAACCACTACTTCAGTGATTATAATCCTGAAATCTGGCTCTCACAGAATATGTAGTAATGGTATGATAAAATCTTTTATATTTTCTAAGTTGTTAATGGTACTTTTAGAAATAGATAGGACAGAGAGAAAGAGAACTAAAACTTGTTCTATATTCTCTGCTTCCTTTTTTATAAAACGGAGCTTGAAAGATACCTGTTGGTCGGCTCTTTAATTTCCTAACAGTATATTCGACGTTTTTGTTAACTGCGATATTTATTTTCCTATAATGTTTGAGATCTAGCGCTAAGCAGTACCAGTATGTATCGAGACAAGATTCTCCGCATTCTCTTGTTTGAGTCACTCTGGCACACTAGTTTTTGGCGAATCGGTTTTGATATCTAAGAAGAGAAAGCGTTCGCGGGTTGCAAACCATGCGGCTTCGTTCTTTGAAGTGAGTTTGTCCTTGAGGACAGTCGTAGTGTGGTTCCAGCTGTAACTTGGAGAACTACTTTCGAGGTCATGCACTGCTCTGATGGAAGTCACCTTTGTTTAATGGAGAGCAACGGTGTTGAGCAGACGTTACAATGTACGAGAAGTCTGGCAAGATCAAGCCGATTTACATTCAGCGTTGAAGTATAGTTTTGTGTCTGAGATTATATGGTTATGTTTACTTGTATCGTTCCCATGGAATACGTGCAAATAGATTGCAAATTACAGGTTCCAAAATCGTAAGCGCTGTAAACTGGTTATTACATCATTGACAAATATTCAGTTCCGTACAATTACAAACTCATAGATGTTAACTGTTCATGGAGTGTAAGATTACTTCTTTTGCCGATGATTCTGCGTTATGTATTCAGATGAGATTGTCTTTCTTTTTAGTGACGAGTGTAGGTTAGATCTTCCCTATGACGTTGTAAAAGTGTATCAGTTGTCTTTAAAACTGGATACACTGATCGTTGAAATCACGTTTTGTGTGAACTCATTTCCCACAAATATTTTATCCTTTATACTTGCTTTATTTAAATGTTCCACGAATTATATACGCTGAAGCTAAAAAGTAACTGGTACGGGCATGCGAATTCAAATACAGATATATGTAAACAGGCAGAATACCACGATGAGGTAGGCAACGCCTATAAAAGACAATTGTCTGGCGCAGTTGTTAGATCGGTTACTGCTACTACAATGGCAGGTTATCAAGATCTAAGTGAATTTGAACGTGGTGCTATAGTCGGCGCACGACCAATAACCCACAGCATCTCCTAGGTAGCGATGAAGAGGGGATTTTCCCGTACGACCATTACGAGCATACCGTGAATATCAGGAAACCGGTAAAACATCAAATCACTGACATCACTGCGGCCCGGAAAAAGATCCTGCAACAACGGGACCAACGACGATTGAAGAGAACTGTACAACGTGGAAGATGTGCAAACATTCCGCAAATTGCTGTAGATTTCAGTGCTGAGCCATCAGAAAGTATCAGCGTGCGAACCATTCAACGAAATATCGTCGATATGGCCTTTCGGATCCGAAGGCCCAATCGTGTACCCCTGATGACTGCACGACTCAAAGCTTTACGCCTCGCCTGCACCCGTCAAAACCGACATAGAGCTATTGATGACTGACATGTTCGCCGGTCGGATGAGTCTCGTTTCAAACTGTATCGATCAGGTGGACGTGTACGGGCATGGAGACAACCTCGTGAAGCCATGGACCCTGCATGTCAGTAGGGGACTTTTCAAGCTGGTGGAGGCTTTATAACAGTGTGGGGCGTGTGCAGTTGGAGTGATATGGACCCCTGACACGTCTAGATACGACTCTGACACGTGACACGTACGTAAGTATCCTTTCTGATCACCTGCATACATTAATGTCCATTGTGCATTCCGACGGGCAATTCTAGCAGAACAATGAGACATCCCACACGTCCAGAATTGCTGCAGAGTGGCTCCAGGAACACTCTTCTGAGTTTAAACACTTCTGCCGGCCACCAAACTCCCCAGACATGAACATTATTGAGCATAAACGGGATGCCTTGCAACGTGCTGTTCAAGAGAGATCTCCACCCCTTCATACTCTTACGGATTTATGGACAGCCCTGCGGGATTCATGGTGTCAGTTCCCTCCAGCGCTACGTCAGACATTAGTCGAGTCGATTCCATGTCGGTTTCGGCATTTCTGCATGCTCGCGGTGTCCGACAGGGTATTAGGCAGTGTACCAGTTTCTTTGGCTCTTCAGTGTATGTGGTGCCCGTTGGTTCGGACACGTTCAAAAGAAAAGACACTCTTTTGATTCTGCAGCTACTATGAATCAAGACACAAATAAACTAAAACATGAATGCCAGTGACAATTGATTTAAATCAATTCTGCCTGATAGGAATTTGGACCCAGATGTTCTGTTTACGAAGCAGTTGCTTTGACCACTGCACCATTCTGACACTGTGGTCATTGCACCTGCGCAGACTACCCTAGCACTCCTCCCCTCAGACCCAAATTCTCAACTTATCCACACACTACTGATGTAGTGTTTCTAGCTCATTATCCTCGTTATTCGCAGTGTCTCGCCGATTCCCGTAAGAGTTCGAACTTGGTGTCCATCTGCACTCACAGGGTCACTGGCCGTCCTCGCCCGAATTATGAATGTGGTATCTGTTCTTTTGAGCATGTACGAAAGAACAGACACCACTTATGTCACGTTTCTTAAATTCCCTCTCTAAGTGTGATTCCTGCGTAATTGGCAAAGACTTTGAACATATACTTATAGAATGTGGTAATTAGTCACATGTGAAATAGATAATTTGAAAGATTCTTTTTATAGAAAGATGTGGAACGAGTCAATTTACAGGATATGTATGCATGTCTAGTGTTAAAATTAGTGAATAATTTTCGGTCCCACTCCTACAACTACACTTAAAAAACAACTTAGGTTCTAGTTTTTTACACATTACCAGCTTTTAAACAGAACTTCGCCCATGGAATAGGAGTTGTCCAGAAGAACTGACCATAAGTTACATTTGAGACTTGCCTTGCTACCTGTCAGAAATTTAATGTTATTAGGCAAATAACCAAAAATTGTTATTGCTGCATACTGAACTCCATTCTGAGCCGTATACACTTTTAATAATTTGTAATAAATGTCATTTTTTCCTCTAATTTTGAAGGTGTGGTTATCACTATTACTCTTAAATTTTGATGGAATATTTATGACGAATTTAGTTAGCGAATTGGTACAGTTGAAGTGTCTAGCTTCTTCAAGAGGTACCTAAATGATTGTCACGGGTGGACAACGCATATTGTTGTTACTGCTGTCTTTTGTGAAATCTGTATTTTCTTCTTAAGTGACGAGTTACTCCAGAAAATTATTCCATAAGATATTATAGAGTGGAAATACGTGAAATATGTCCAGAGGTTGATTCGCTTGTTACCAAGACTAACAATTATATGAAGAGCAAAAGTAGCTGAACTTAACTATCTGAGAAACTCCAAAATTTGCTTCTTCCATTTGAAGTTGCCATCAACGTACATACCAAAAACTGTGGGGCATTCTACCCTACTAACTAACTCCTGTTCACGTGCTACATCAGTTGTCGGAATGAGTATTTCTTGCACAGAACTGAATATACTGCGTATTCTCAAAATTAAGGGACAGGGCATTTTCAGAGAACCACTCAGTAATACCTTCTGTTGCTTTCTCTCTAATAGGATTTATTATAACACTACTTATCATCTGCAAAAAGGTACCAAATTGCTTGTTGAACGTTAAGTGGGAGGTCATTCACATATGTAAGAAATGGGAATGTACCCTACATTGAACCCTTTGGGACTACCTTTAAGACTTTTCCCCAGTCACCAAAAATTTTCCACCTCCCCATCATTGTTTGAATTATTCAGAACAACTTTTCGCATCCTGTTTGTTAAGTATGATTCAAACCAGTTGTGAGAAAAGCCATTGATTCCATTGTTTTAGCTTACTCTTAAAATAACATATTCAATTCTCACTCATAAAACTCATTGCTTTGTATTAACCTGCCTCAGAGCTATAAGGTGCTACATTGTTTATTTTCATTAATTGTGCATCATACTCAGATAGTCCATTAGCAAGTGGCTACACATTAATTGTTTCAACTTGATCGTTGTCTGTTAATATGTTATGGATTGGAGTCCTGCTGTCTTCCTGCAGACAAGCTGGAAGATAAATTACTGAAATTAGATCGAAACATCAAAATAGTCGTTCCAGTTCATTTTTCCTGTGTATCTCTTTTATGAAATCTACATTGAAATCTCACAAACGAATAACTGTTTCTTTTTGTCTGACAGGTAGCTCAATAATGCATAAAGTTTTTCAGAGGGGAACCTATAACTCTTACAATTGCCAGAGAAGTGTTTTGCAGTAAAATCGCACAAGAACATACCTCCAGGTTCTAATCAACACGAAAAATGATTGTTCCAATATTTCGGAGTTTGTATCCATTTCTTACATATGTTGCAACTCCACTTTTTTCCACGTTTCCACAAAAATGATTCCAGTCTGTAATACCTGATATTTAACTTCTCCGTCGTGCAACAACAATTAAACTGTACAATATCTTTAAAAACAAGGACTGTTTTTCTCTTAGAGTAGCTCTTAGTTCATTGAACAGGTCCTTTGTAAGATGTTTTTGTTATTTCATCCGTCTTCGTAAAAGGAAACTTTAAAATTTAGGGATATTTTGTTATGTGTCATTATGTGTATATGTAATTGGTTTTTATTTTAAAATTTCGTTGCTTTTATTGTAATGGTACAATGAGATTAATGCATGTTCTGCTTTACTAATTTAGTTCAGTTGCGTTTTATATTTTGCAACGAACTCACTTCAAGGTGCTGTTTGTATCGTAATGTGAAATAATTGCTTTTAGTGGAATGTGCTCTACCTAAAACCAAAGAGTACAAGGTAAAAAATTAGGATGCTCTCATGGGCACTTAAGAATCTGGGCAGCTCGTGGGTAGCCTCGTAGTGCACTCGCAACACGTGCGTACCACGTGGGCATCACTTGTGCCTTTCACGCGCACGCGTTGGAATCGGCGGCCAGGACACCTGTTGCCAGCTGAGTTCCAGTCGCGCACTCACGCCTGCCGCCATTCCAGGATATCGTGACTGGAGTCCCTTCATGATCTGCCCCCTATCCTGGTGATCTTAGCATTGTGTGTATGTGTGTGTGTGTGTGTGTGTGTGTGAGAGAGAGAGAGAGACAGAGAGAGAGAGAGAGAGAGAGAAAGAGAGAGAGAGAGAGAGAGAGAGAGAGAGAGACGCACAGAGAGAGAGAGAGAGAGAGAGAGAGAGAGAGAGAGAGAGAGAGAGTTGTTACTGTACTTCTATGACCTGACTTCAAGGACGCTTCATTAAATTATATTTTGTTTAGTAACTAAATTAAAAATTAATATCATCATCATCATCATCATTTAAGACTGACTATGCCTTTCAGCGTTCAGTCTGGAGCATAGTCCCCCTTATAAAATTCCTGCGTGATGCCCTATTCAGTGCTAACATTGGTGCCCCTTCTGATGTTAAGCCTATTACTTCAAAATCTTTCTTAACCGAATCCAGGTACCTTCTCCTTGGTCTACCCGGACTCCTCCTACCCTCTACTGCTGAACCCATGAGTCTCTTGGGTAACCTTGCTTCTCCCATGCGTGTAACATCATCTAAGCCTCTTCGCCCTGACTGCTACATCTATAGAGTTCATTACCAGTTTTTCTTTGATTTCCTCATTGTGGACACCCTCCTGCCATTATTCCCATCTAATAGTATCTGCAATCATCCTAGCTACTTTCATATCCGTAACCTCAACCTTATTGATAAGGTAACCTGAATCCACCCAGCTTTCGCTCCCATACAACAAAGCTGGTCGAAAGATTGAACGGTGCACAGATAACTTAGTCTTGGTACTGACTTCCTTCTTGCAGAAGAGAGTAGATCGTAGCTGGGTGCTCACTGCATTAGCTTTGCTACACCTCGCTTCCAGTTCTTTCACTATGTTGCCATCCTGTGAGAATATGCATCCTAAGTACTTGAAACCGTCCACCTGTTCTAACTTTGTTCCTCCTATTTGGCACTCAATCCCTTTATATCTCTTTCCCACTGACATTATTTTCGTTTTGGAGATGCTAATCTTCATACCATAGTCCTTACATTTCTGATCTAGCTCTGAAATATTACTTTGCAAACTTTCAATCGAATCTGCCAATACAACTAAATCATCCTCATATGCGAGCCTGCTTATTTTGTGTTCACATATCTTAATCTCACACAGCCAGTCTATTAAAAATTAATAATGACAAAATTTCCATGATGGTTTTCAGTCAGTATTTCTGGAAACTTTTAATTTTTATTTAACTCCTCTGAATTTATTATTGTTAGTTTTTACTAAGACTTCGGCGACATATTGTACGAAAGAAGACTGCATGAGCGGAAGGACACCTCTGCTAGGAGGTAATTGTCGGTTAGAACCAGGTAGGTAATGGCAACTAACGGATCTCTTCGTTCAGCACTTGTTTGTAAAGGTGGTCTTGTTCTTTGTAGGGGCGTGCATTCAGGGCTGGAAAAGGAGTAGTTCCAACCACAACAGTACATTATTTCCTTGCCGGAACCGAATCTACACTTCGAAATGGATACTATCCACAGACTACGTTGCACTGTCGCTTCTTATTGTTCACGTTCTTCACTTACGTCTCCTTCATTAACGTTTACTAATCTGGGCATCAACTGACAACTTGATTTACGCTTGTAAGTAGGATGGAGTACGAAACTTCCGAAAAAACGAAAGCGACGAAGATTGGGGTTTCACGACCCGTCGACAACGAGGTCGTTAGAGACGGAGCACATGCTGAGATTGTTTCAAAGATGAGGAGCGAAACCAGTCATTTTGTTCCAAAGGAATCATCCCTGTATTTGCCTAGAGCGATGTTCGGAAAACCATAAAAGCAAAATTTGGATGGCCGGATGCGGTTTGAGCCGTTGTTCTCCCAAATCCAAGTCCACCATGCTTATCAGTGCACCACCTCGCTTGGTCGAAGCTTCTGGTGCTAGA
Organism: Schistocerca piceifrons; assembly: GCF_021461385.2. Lineage (NCBI taxonomy): Eukaryota > Metazoa > Arthropoda > Insecta > Orthoptera > Acrididae > Schistocerca > Schistocerca piceifrons. The sequence goes on from NC_060141.1 coordinate 90,783,784, forward strand.
GGGAATGAAACGGCGTTTCTTGGGCTCGATTTGAAAATCGTAATGGTAAACTGTTGTGTATCACCACAATCTGCCATCTTTGCCTTTTAGTATTATACTGTCGTTTCAGTTACTACGGTACCGAAACCGGCTCTTATATGCTAGATCTGCTTGCAAGTCGCTAGTGAAGAAGAAGTTCTTACTGTTAGGCAAGCTAAATGTAACTTTTACAAGCGCAAGTTAGTAAAAGGCAACACAAAACGGAGTAATTTAAGCGACAAATTTCCCCAGCTGCGCCGTTTCTTTTTTATGGAGCTACGAAGTAAACTGTTACGTTTACAAGTGTCCGTGCAGAGTGACGACCAGCGCAATAATCTGAAAGCGGGTTTTACTTCACCTGCCAAGGTTAGGTTCCTCTCGTATGTTTAGTGAAACATCTTTCGTGAGTCAACATTACAATGTGTTTAGTACGCAATGATAATAATAACAATAATAATATAAACAGTAATCAGTTTATGGTATTTCAGAGTCACTGAAGCGCTAAAGAAACTGGTATAGACATGCGTACTCAAATACAAAAATATGTAAACAGGCAGAATACGGGGCTGCGGTCGGCAACGCCTATACAAGACGAAAAGAGTCTGGCGCAATTGTTACATAGGTTAATGTTGCTACAATGGTAGGTTATCTAGATTTAAGTGATTTTGGACGTGGTGCTATAGTTGGTGCACTAGCGATGGGACATGGTATCTACGAGGTAGCGATGAAGTGGGGATTTTACGGTAAGATCATTTCACGAGTATACCGTGAATATCAGGAATCCGGTAAAACATCAAATCTCCGACATCGCTGTGGCCGGAAAAAGATCCTTCAAGAACGGGAACAAATGGTTCAAATGGCTCTGAGCACTATGGGACTTAAGTTCTGAGGTCATCAGTCCCCTAGAACTTAGAACTACTTAAACCTAACCAACCTAAGGACATCACACACATCCATGCCCGAGGCAGGATTCAAACCTGCGACCGTAGCGGTCGCGCGGTTCCAGACTGTAGCGCCTAGAACCGCTCGGTCACCCCAGCCGGCCAAGAACGGGACCAACGACGACTGAAGAGAATCGTTCAACGTGACAGAAGTGCAACCGTTCCGCAAATTGTTGCAGATTTCAATGCTGGGCCATCAAAAAGTATGAACGTGCGAACCATTCAGCGAAACATCATCGATATGGGCTTTCGGAGCCGAAGGCCCACTCGTGTACCCTTGATGACTGCGCGACACAAAGTTTTACGTCTCGTCTGGGACTGTCAACACCGACGTAGGACTGTTGATGATTGGAAGCATGTTGCCTGGTCGGACGAGTCTCTTTTCAAATTGTGTCGAGCGCATGGACGTGCACATGTATGGAGACAACCTCGTTAATCTGTGGACCCTGCATGTCAGCAGGGGACTGTTAAGGCTGGTGGAGGCTCTATAATGGTGTGGGGCCTGTCTAGTTTGAGTCATATGGGACTCCTGATACGTCTAGATACTACTCTGACACGTGACACGTACGTAAGCATCCTGTCTGATCACCTGCCTCCATCCGTGTCCATTGTGCATTCCGAAGGAGTTGGGCAATTCCAGCAGGACCGTGCGACACCCCACACGTCCAGAATTGCTACAGAGTGGCTCCAGGAACGCTCTTCTGAATTTAAACACTTCCCCCTGGCCACCAAACTCCCCAGACAGGAACTTTATTGAGCATATCTGCGATACCTTACAAGGTGCTGTACAGAAGGGATTTTACGGATTTATGGACAGCCCTGAAGGATCACGGTGTCAGTTCCCTCCAGCGCTACTTCAGACATTAGTCGAGTCCAGGCCACGTCGTGTTGCGGTAATTCTGCGTGCTAACGGGGGCCCTATACGATATTAGGCAGGTGTACCAGTTTCTTTCGCTGTTCAGTGTATTTTAATCAGTTCCCCCAAAACATTCTTGTCGATTGTGAATAATTATATCTAACAGCACAGAAGGAAGCAAGTGTGAAGAAGTTGGCTGGTCAGATGATAGCCGATAAATAACAGAATAAAATCAGCAGATGACGTGGAAGGAAGGGTTGAGTAAAGCACGGACGTTGTAGTCGCATCGGCAATGAAGACCAGTACTACTCAGGGAGGTCGTTTCTGCCCCTTAACGGCATGTGAAGGAACTGTGGGCTGCATTCCGCCCACACGAGAGGCGGCAGCGCTGATGCAAGGAAGGAGCCACCCAGCAGCCGGCAAACTGATATGGCGGCTTTGAATAGCAGATCAGGCGCACAGGTGTTCTGCGCGGGACCCTGGACCCCCTGGAGTAGCCTGCAGTACCGCCCTACGACACCTCAGTGGTGGTCTTCACTCAGAGACACCGGTTCGAGACCCGGAACCACCCGGTCAAGCAGAGGCATGTAGACCACCGGCTAGGTGAAGCTGGAACTGCTCGGTCCCATACTGGACCGACGGCTGGCATGGAGACTGTCTTAGCGTCGGCTGCAGTTGCAAGCCCCAGAACCAGTCGAAGAACAAATACAAGTACTGCTAAGGGCTGAAAGACGAATATTTATAGTCGAGTATGTGAGGTAGCGGGCGAGTTGTGGCGCCCTGGAAATATTATATGTTCGGAACTGGGGCGGCCGCACCGGACGCTCGTCAAAGCCACGGCCTAGCAGCAAACACGTGGTGGCAAACGTTACGAGAGGGGTAGACCCAGCGCATGGTCCAGCCGCGTGGCTGGGAATTCCGCTGTGACGAGGACGGTGCTTTGTGTCGATGAAGGAGATGTCTATGCCGGGAGTGCCAAAAATGGCGGACTTTGTGAAACCTTCATGGCAGACATTTCACAAAATGGTTCAAATGGCTCTGAGCACTACGGGGCTTAACTTCTGAGGTCATCAGTCGCCTAGAACTTAGAGCTACTGAAACCAAACTAACCTAAGGACATCACACACATCCATGCCCGAGGCAGGAGTCAAACCTGCGACTGTAACGGTCGCGCGATTCCAGACTGTAGCGCCTAGAACCGCTCGGCCACCCCGACCGGCAGGCATTTCACAGTTCGTATAGAAATTAAAAGTAGTCAGATGAATCATGATACCTCAAAAAGAAACAAGTATATTACCATTATTTGCACGACGATTCTGATGGTGTAATCAGATTTTCAGTATATTCATTAGTTTAAAGTTTAGTATCCGACGATAAATTAGACAAGTAACACCCGGCACCGAATTTCCAAAATCTAATCAGTTCATCCGATTTCGTCGATCTACATGTCTTTAGAAAGCTATTAGTGTAAACCTGAATTAGTATGAATTACAGGCATGTAACTTAAACAGTACATGAGTTATTGGAGGTCAAAGTGGCCGATTACTATCGATCGCGTCAGGCCATAAGTACTCCACAGTTACACGAAAAAACGGTAGCAGCATGCTTATAAATATATTGATTCTTGTATGTCTCTGTTAATAGCCGATATACCCTATTCATGAAGAAACTGGTCAATTATTTTCTGTGTTTTAGAAAGCACAGAGACACTAGGCTCCTGGCCTACCTTTTGCTTCTTTTCTTTTGATATATGTTTATTTAATTGTTTATGTATTTAATAATGTGTGTTAGAGCGTATTTATGGTCCAGCCGTAGGAATATTTATTTAATTTCAAGTATTTAAATGTAAATCCAATATTTCGAATATGTTTCATTATGTCTGTGTGACTGTGCGTTGGCACGAAGACAAGGCGCGAGCGCTCTAGCCAACCGCAGCGCTCGTGAATAGGGAGACTGGATGGAAGCGGGTTTCCGGAGAGGACACGGAGGCAGTTCTGGCAGTGCGGCAGTTCTGGACAGTCGCACAGGACACGGGAAGGCTGGACGCGACGGCGCGACGAAGGCACATTCGCGGAGAGACTTGGGGAGTGTGGAGCGGTTTGCGCGCGGTCGCGAGAGATAGAAATACTTCGGAGCGCCGATTTGTGAACTTGTGAGATTTCCGTGGCTTCTACAGTGAAGACGTAGTGTGCATTTAGAAGCGAATACCTCGCGATCTGTGTTTTTGTTCATAACTAATGACGTGCTGTAGGAATCTATTGTTTCCCTGTTATTCAACTTGTATTTTATTTAATTGCTCGACCATCGACACCAATAAGTGTTTCGCAGAAATATACCGCATTCTCAAAAGTACTTCCGCTAACGTACTCATCATTTAAAGTCGTTAAAACAGTACCTGCAGATTTTATTTAATTGCAGTCTTTCATTTATAAATTTATATGTTACATTCATAATTCGCAATTGCCGAGTGATAGGAACCTTGGACCATTCGATTCATGTATCGTATACTGTAGACTCAGCTGTATTTGGCCTGTAATGCGGCAACTACGTATCCCAGCCCCTAGACAACGAAACCAGCCAAAACTTTAATATTGCAGCGTTGAGTCGGAGGGTGCGTAGTTTATAGAATCCCCGCAAGTATCTATAGCCAGCTATGTCGTGACAGAAGTGCACCTCTGGTGCTGTAAGTGGCTACAGAAATCCAGCGTTGCGGCATGCTATTGCAGCATGCTGTGTCAGCAGTATTGTAGTTCCTGGGAGGGGGATTTCGTAGGCGGTTAGCTTACACGTCCCAGATGGCTTTGCGAAGCCTGGTCTGCTGTCGTTGCCGCAACAACAGTGTTGACAATGTGATAAAGATACGTGTTCACTGTTGACATAAGGATAACAGCTGGTATACGCCTAGACGGAAGCTGTGCCGATGATGATAGATAAATCTTGTCTCATTTTGAACGCCGAATGGTTTGAGGCAAGAAGCCAGCTACTGCAGTATCATGTTTTAAGCAGCTACTGTTTCCCATCTCCGCCTCTAAAACAGAAAGCGGAAATGAAATACGAACACAAAGAGAGTAAAGTCTACATGTAAGTTGTACTTTGGCAAATATCTGTATAACGCTAAATCATCTGATAAATATCTAAGAAGTCGGTAATGGACATTATAGCGCTTGTGTCACCCGGGACTAAACTATTTCGTACAATAAAAGAATTTCGTTTAACAAGGTCGCTATGTTTCTCTAAGGCTGTATGCCTTCTCTGTAAAAGTTTACGTGATTCACGGGAAAGTGACAACACAGTTACACTGTTATGATAAGTCACGCCCGTGGCGCCAAGAAAGACATCTGGCAATAGATACAGAATAAAAAATAAGTTGCCAATGTGTAACCTCTAGAAACGCTGAAAACAGAAGTATGCAAACATAATGAATATTCGAACATATCTGCGTTTAGTTTTAAGATTTCCTAGTGATCAGAATTCAGTGTATCATTACACACTTGGTGCATCACAGTTGGTCGGCCGCTGTGACCGAGCGGATCTAGGCGCTTCAGTCTGGAACCGTGCGACCGCTACGGTTACAGGTTCGAATCCTGCCTCGGGCATGGATGTGTGTGGTGTCATTAGGTTAGTTAGGTTTAAGTAGTTCTAAGTTCTATGGGACTGATGACCTCAGATGTTAAGTCCCACAGTGCTCAGAGCCATTTGAACCATTTTTTCTGTAACAGTTGCCTCGGCGCCGGTTTTCGATAGCACCACTTTGCCAAGCACGGTACACTTTAAACGCGGCGCTATGCGAACAGTTTTGCTCCATAGTTACACGTCTGTTTGCTCGTGCACATCTGCGCAGCCTTCGTTCGCTGCTGTCATCTATGGCCTGTGATGCATCGAGTTGCCTCGATGCGTTTTTGGATAGGGCCATTTTACCATTGCATGTTGACGTCGAACATAGGCAGTAGTCACATTAACTTGACTGAACCGTGTAATTCTCTATTGTTTCTATTGTTTCACTCTCTGAAGGCGCGTGAGAAAAATGAACACTTACATCTTCCGTATTATCTCCGATTTCTTTTATTTTTGTTAAGATGATCGTTTCTCCCTATGCTGGATGGCATCAGTGAAATATTTTTGTATTCGGCGAAGAAAGTTGGTGACTGAAATTTCGTGAAGAGACCTGTCGTATCGAAAGACGCCTCTGTTTGATTGATCGTCGTCCCCTATTTCACGATAATACAAAACGAGTTGCCCCTCGAGTTTTTCGTTGTTCTCCGTCAGTCCCATCTGGTAACAAAAAAATGGTTCAAATGACTCTGAGCACTATGGGACTTAACTTCTGTGGTCATCAGTCCCCTAGAACTTAGAACTACTTAAACCTAACTAACCTGTTCGCGAAGAACAGTGATGTTCATACGTACAACACTAGAGGAAAAACTGATCATTCAAATGACTCAAATGGCTCTGTACACTATGGGACTTAACATCTGAGGTCATCAGTCCCCTAGAACTTACAAGTACTTAAATCTAAGCGGTCGCGCGGTTCCAGACTGAAGCGCCTAGAACCGCTCGGCCACACCGGCCGGCGATATCTTTTAGTACTTACGCGTATGATCTCACACATTTCCTTATTTAGAGTCGATTGTCAATTTCCGCACCACACAGACATAGTGTCTAAGTCATTTTGCAAGTGGTTTTGGTACACTGATAACTGTACTAGACAGGAAAATGCAGCTGAAGCCAGTCATTGACAATTACATCCCACAGAGCTTTCAGATTACAGAGGTATTAATTGCTACGTTTCACTCGCGTTTCTAAATAGTTGCAGACATTTTCTACGAGATAAGATCGAATGATCTAGCATGCCAGTCGAGGTGTGATATGGTGAGCAATCATCGGGGATGTCGTTATTTTGGAAGACAGAAGAAGTCCAGCGTCTTTATTCTGAAGGAGTAGTACAGAGGACAACACTTGATGGTCGAGGACGTTGAAATAAACAGCCTGGTTCATGCTAACGATAACTTGAATGAGTGAGCCCAAGTCGCGCCATAAAAGACACCCCCAATACAACCACAGAACCATCTCAGAGATGAGCTCAACTCTTCAGACACTGCTGGTTAAACGCCTCACTGTGACGTCGGTTCTCCCGACTCTTTGCATTAGGGAAAACAGCGACTCGCCGGGCCTCAGGTCTCGCTACCTGTCCACTGTCCAATTTCTATGTTATCTGACCCGTTGAAGACGTGTAAGCCTTCTGCAACTCTGTGAGCAATGAGCTTCTGCCAGGTACCTGACTGCAAATGTCCACTGCGTGCAGATTCCATCGCAACTCTTGTCGGCTTTGAAACCAACGTAAACGTTATTACAAGAAGGTGAGTCAAGTTTATCTTTTATAGCCGCATGGTGGTCAAGGGCAACACAAAATGGAGATACTTAAGTGGCGAGTTTCCCCAGCTGCGCCTTTTGTTTTTATGTCGCTGTGAAGTAAACGTTTACAATAGCTCATGTAAACTAACGTCCAGCACACTATTTTGGGCGCCACCCAGTTCGTGACACTCGCCTGCAGTCCCTATTGGTCAGGATCTACCTGCAACCACTGTTCGTGCGCCGTGTTAGATAGCTTCGAGGGAGACACCATTCCTTGCAGACGCCTTGGACAGGCAGTGGTGATATACAAAGCTGGCAATTCAGTTCACGGTGTGGCCATAGGGACGTCTGAACACGATAGTGCCTCCTTTCCAATGTGTCGCATCTCCATATCGATCCATCATACTGCGTTGATTGCATGCACACACATCATTTCACTGCCCTCACTAACAACATTGGTGGTGGGTCACATGGCCTGGTGGCATTTCTACACCATCCATTGCGCTCCAATGCGGCCAGTGTGCTCTGTTAAGAGGAGACTCCGCCCTAAATCTTCAATTCCTAATGGCTGTTCACACCTTTAGAGTGTTTGCTCTTACATTCCAAAACAATGATTTAGCTCAACGCCAATTACAAGTATGTCTAAAAAATATTTGGAATCTGGACTGCTTAAGGGGCCTTGGCTGATTCCCCCCAGTTCACTGGGAGTCTTAATCACGTGTGACGCTTCGGATACGAGCAGGAAGCACTTTATCGGTGATATAATGCTGCATGGTCTGTGGCTATCTGGCTGTTACATTTCGGTTCTATGGGACTTTTAAATAGTTCAACATCTCGGTCACGATTAGCAAGAGTTTTTGTCGAATGTCTGATGATGCCTAGAACAGGCGAAACGCGTCACGCGTGAAGATTAGAGAAACCCATCTTGTGCAACCAAGACCGTTTTTTTTTCTGTACCTAAAGATCTATTAGGTTGCTGTAAGAGTGCCACCGAGGTAGTTATGGAGTGGAGTGATTTATAATATTAAAAGTTCAGAACTCAAAGTTGGGCGTATTGCTACATCTTTACCTCTTAGACAAGATATTGAAATTTGGTTTAAATCGGCAACGTAGTAGAAGTTAAATTTATGGGTGGATTCTCCCCTTAAGGAGGTGACTTTTGTATGGTAGAGTGTATGTGAAGCTGAAGTCCGTGCTCTGCTGTTGTAGTAATCAAACACGCCTGTGAAGCTGTTCGAACTTTCATAAAATGTACGACTCTCATAAGTGTGGATATGGTACTCGTATATGATAAACGCTGGCACACTGTTAGAGCAGAAGTACGCTTGTATACTGAAACATACCATAACCGTGTCAAGCCCTCAAATCCGCCTTTATAACCATTATGAAACGTATCAAGTATCTGGAACTGTGACGAATTCAATACGCCAAAGAAAAAGAGCAGTGAATGGTGCACGACAGGCAACTGACGTTTTAGCAGCGGCGGCATGCAATCCATTTGCTACTGCGAAGACGGTTTTAATGTGCTAGCGGAATGAGCCAAAGCAGTTGACTGAGAAAACTGCATTCCAAAGTATTTCAACTTTTCCGTATCTTGCTGCACCAACAGCCTCATAGCAATGGCTTTGAGTCCTATACAGCTCTCTCAGTAGTATCTACGAAAACGGCAAAGCGTAGAGGAGTTTCTATGCAAGATTTTGTTTACGGATGAAGCATCGTTACAAACAATGCGTACACAAAATACCACACTGGCGCAGCTGAAAATCCGCACTGGTGGAAATGGATAAACTGCGAACTCTGTCTATTAACGTGTGATACATCCTTTTCAAGAATCTCGTCATTGGTACTAGTCTTATTGATGGAGTTAAAGATTCTACCACAGTTACTAGAAGACTGCCCATTGGATATAAAGCAATCACTGGATATCCCGTACACTCCGCTCAGATTACAGACCACCTTCACAGAACATCTGGTGATCGTTGGATCGGGGACCAGACCGCAAAATACTCCAAACGGTCACCTGACTTAACATCTCTGGACTTTTGACTGTAGGGAAAATGAACATAAAAGGTCTAAACGGCAGCACCGAAGACCTTATCTGCCTTGTCCTGCGATAAGTTGACATTAAATTCAAGGTGCCGTATTGAGACCGGAAACGCTCTGTCGCGTGTATCAGTGCTCAGGTTAAACATTTTGAGCACTTGATAATTAAAATCGCAGTAATAAACACAGTAACTGCACCTTAGTTGTGTGTCTGCATACATTGTGTATAGCAGGACATGCATCTCTGGGCCATCTGACCTTAAAGGCGAGGCAGTGGTTTGCAGTGCAGTTAATGTTGTTATTATTTCATGTTTTATTCTGGCTTTCTCCTCGCGTGCAAATGTAATGGGAAAAGGAGAAAACGAGACTGATACAATAAATACTCTTTGCCAGATGCCGTACGACAGTTTGTGGAATGCAGATGTGTAGGGCGCGGGCGTAACCTACAGGTAGTTCAAATACTCTAGGCAAAATAGAGGGCTATGACTTGCACGTCGGCCATCACGAGATCTTAAACAGATATTTGTATGAACATCCAGCTACATAAGTACTCAGTTATCCACTTCTAGAGCTCGGTATTGGTTCAGACTACCCTCTGTAAACGGAGCGCTCACAAATTACTGTGGATTTGTCTCGTTACTTGAGCTAACTTCTCTCTTGTTCTCATTTCTTTACGCAAGATGAATAGAACAGCCGGTAGGATCATTTTACTTTCTTACTGAAATGCTGATTCTTTAATCTTTCCTAATAGCGTTTCACCGAACAGTCGTCTTTTTCCAATGATTATTATACAAGACGCCTGAAAATCTCATAACGCTCCCATTACTGCCTGCACAGACAGCTTACGAATCCAGCTGTAAAAATTACCTTTTTTTTGCATCTCCTGCATCTTCTTAGGGCTCTAAGCGTCTGATATTTATCCGTCAGCAGTTAGTGGAAAAGTCCTGCGCATGAACCGCTTTGCAGGTGCACGGTAAATTAGAGAATTTCCCTGTTGAATCGAAGCTCACCATTTATCGCATATGCAACTGAATTTGTGTGTTCATTCTATTTGATATACAAAATATCTTATTTATCTTGACCACTCAAAATACCATCTTGGAGAGAGGAAAAATAATGTATTAGCCAACTATTGTTTAGCTACCGGGCAGACACTGACAAGCACGACTGCCTATCTTGTAACTTTGTTCGTTAAGAAAGTATGCACCCAGCATTTTTCATTCGGTAATCAGCTTCGTCTCCTCAAGACCTTGAAACTATTATGCTTATAGCTGTTTATTTGCAACCATTAGGTGAGACTGTGCAAATCTTTGGTATTTTGACTTACAGTGTCTAAAGCTGGGTACGCTTTGTGTAACCTCTGAAGCCTACGGATTTGATCTTCTAGATGTGATTGCCGTATAACTCTATAAACGTTATGCGTGATCTTTATAGTTAAATTTCCAGCACGGAACATTTATATAGCTTTTTCATTGTATAAGATCAATGTGTGTCTTAACCAAACCAAAGTTTACATACCTATGAGGTATGACAACTGATCACTGAATGTAAACTGCACCTATCCCCCGCTATGGGTATATAAAAGCACAATGCTCTGAATAAAAAGTACGCTTGGCCTAACGATTAATTTCACAGACACGCAAGTCAGACATATACTGTAACTGAAAGTCATCTGCATCTGTTTAGAATGAATAAACAGTCACTGTTCCCTAAACGCACTAAACAGTGTTTGGATCTGGCCTTAAGAATGGTATGGCGCACCGGTGCAACAACGGAAACGTAGCTAAACTCTGCAGTTTATGTCTACCCTGATTATAACCAACAGCAACAACGAGAGCTGGAAGAAATCACGCTGTTTTTCATATTATATAAATAAATTTCGCTAGGTACAATCCGAGTAAGCAAAGCGCCGTGAAACCATTCATTAATAATTGGATCACGCGAACTGCAATGTGTAGTCAGACAATAGTACATAAAAACTTTTGAGTAAACAAGGCCTCCGTAAGGGATAACTTGAAAACTATTGTGATTTAGGTATGTATTAACCATGGACGACCAACACGAACAAAATTAGAAAATATTATCATATCTACATTGATGATGATTGTTATTAACCGTTTTACCGTGATCTGGATATAAGACAGAACGCTTTTAAAAGACATTCTCTTACATTGGGCACTTTAAAAGAAAAGTGTAAAGAGTTATTTGATGTTTTCCTGAGTTCCTGCAGATTATGAAGTGATTCAACCGATAAAGTTTTAACAGTCAAAACACAATAACAGAATAATGAAAAGGCTTAAGCTGAAAACGCTCCCTAAACACGGCATACCGTTTCCTGCATTATTAGCTCATACGAATGCGTAGCCAGATGTGACCTCATTGGATATTTTCCAAGCTACAGCAAATGCATTCCGAAACCAAGCCTCCACACCAGTACGTCCAAGACAACGCGAGTTCGAGTCTCGGTCGGGCACACAGTTTTAATCTGCCAGGAAGTTTCATCATCTATGCCTGTTCGCCCTGACTGCTACATCTATAGAGTTCATTCCCAGTTTTTCTTTGATTTCCTCAGTGTGGGCCGGCCGCGGTGGCCGAGCGGTTCTAGGCACTTCAGTCCGGAACCGCAAGACTGCTACGGTCGCAGGTTCGAATCCTGCCTCGGGCATTGATGTGTGTGATGTCTTTAAGTTAGTTAGGTTTAAGTAGTTCTTAGTTCTAGGGGACTGATGACCTCAGACGTTAAGTCCCATAGTGCTCAGAGCCATTTGAACCATTTTGAACCTCATTGTGGACACCCTCCTGCCACTGTTCCCATCTACTAGTACCTGCAGTCATCCTAGCTACTTTCTTATCCGTAACCTCAACCTTATTGATAAGGTAACCTGAATCCACCCAACTTTCGCTCCCATACAACAAAGTTGGTCGAAATATTGTACGGTGCACAGATAACTTAGTCTTGGTAATGACTTCCTTCTTGCAGAAGAGAGTAGATCAGAGCTGAGCGCTGACTGCATTAGCTTTGCTACACCTCGCTTCCAGTTCTTTCACTATGTTGCCATCTTGTGAGAATATGCATCCTAAGTACTTGAAACCGTCCACCTGTTCTAACTTTGTTCCTCCTATTTGGCACTCAATCCGTTTATATTTCTTTCCCACTGACATTACTTTCGTTTTGGAGATGCTAATCTTCATACCATAGTGCTTACATTTCTGATCTAGCTCTGAAATATTACTTTGCAAACTTTCAATCGAATCTGCAATCACAACTAAGTCATCCGCATATGCGAGACTGCTTATTTTGTGTTCACATATCTTAATCTCACCCAGCGATTCTGTTGTTTTCAACATATGATCCATAAATAATATGAACAACAGTGGAGACAGGTTGCAGCCTTGTCTTACCCCTGAAACTACTCTGAACCATGAACTCAATTTACCGTCAACTCTAACTTCTTCCTGACTGTCTATGTAAAGACCTTTAATTGCTTGCAAAAGTTTGCCTCCTATTCCAGAATCTCGTAGAACAGACAATAACTTCCTCCTAGGAACCCGGTCATATGTCTTTTCTAGATCTATAAAGCATAGATACAATTCCCTGTTCCACTCCTAACACATCTCCATTATTTGCCGTAAGCCAAAGATCTGGTCCTGACAACCTCTAAGAGGCCTAAACCCACACTGATTTTCATCCAATTTGTCCTCAACTAATACTCGCACTTTCCTTTCGACAATATCTGAGAAGATTTTACCCACAACGCTGATTAAAGAGATACCTCTGTAGTTGTTACAATCTTTTCTGTTTTCATGTTTAAAGATTGGTGTGATTACTGCTTTCGTCCAGTCTGATGGAACCTGTCCCGGCTCCCACGCCATTTCAATTATCCTGTGTAGCCATTTAAGACCTGACATTCCATTGTATTTGATGAGTTCCGACTTAATTTCATCCACCCCAGCTGCTTTATTGCACTGCAATCTACTGACCATTTTCTCCACTTCCTCAAATGTGATCCTATTTCCATCATCATTCCTATCCCATTGTACATCGAAATCTGAAACATTAGTGATCGTATTTTCACCTACATTGAGCAACTCTTCAAAATATTCCCTCCATCTGCCAAAGGCATCAACAGGATTCACCAGCAGTTTTCCTGACCTGTCCAAAATACTTGTCATTTCCTTCTTACCTCCCTCTCGAAGACTGCTAATTACACTCCAGAATGGTTTTCCAGCAACTTGACCCAAAGTCTCCAAACTGTTTCCAAAGTCTTCCCAAGATTTCTTCTTGATGCTGCGATTATCTGTTTGGCTTTGTTTCTTTCTTCAAAATAACTTTCTCTGTCTACCTGAGTTCTAGTATGTAGCCATTTTTGATACGCCTTCTTTTTCCTTTTACAGACTGCCTTGACTGTGTCATTCCACCAAGCTGTTTGCTTCATTCTACCTTTACACACTACTCTTTCAAGACATTCTTTAGCCACTTCTAGTACTGTGTCCCTGTACTTTGTCCATTCCTTTTCCAATGACTGTAATTGACTACATTCAACTAACTGGTACCTTTCTGAGATCACTGCTATGTACTTGTGCCTGATTTCCTTATCGTGAAGTTTCTCCACTCATATCCTCCTACATATGGACCTGACCTCCAGCACTTTCGGCCTCACAATACCAATTTCATTGCAGATTAAATAGTGATCAGTGTCATCAAAGAATCCCCTGAATACACGTCTGTCCCTCACAGCCTTCCTGAATTCCTGATCTGTTATTATACAGGGTGAGTCACCTAACGTTACCGCTGGATATATTTCGTAAATCACATCAAATACTGACGAACCGATTCCACAGACCGAACGTGAGGAGAGGGGCTAGTGTAATTATTTAATACAAACCATACAAAAATGCACGGAAGTATGTTTTTTAACACAAACCTACGACTTTTTTAAATGGAACCCCGTTAGTTTTGTTAGCACATCTGAACGTATAAACAAATACGTAATCAGTGCCGTTTGTTGCATTGTAAAATGTTAATTACATTCGGAGATATTGTAACCTAAAGTTGGCGCTTGAGTACCACTCCTCCGCTGTTTACGAAATGTATCCAGCGGTAGCGTTAGGTGACTCACCCTGTATAGTCAATGACAGGTCTGGTTCCCCTGCCTTCCCAGGTATACCGGTGAATGTTCGTATGTTTAAAAAAGGAGTTTGTGATTAATAAGCCCATACTGGCACAGAAATCCAAGAGTTGTTTCCCGTTCCTTTTGGCCTCCATATTCTCTCCAAATTTACCCATAACCTTTTCATACCCTTCTGTTCGATTTCCAATCCTGGCATTAAAATCACCCATGAGCAGAACACTGTCCTTGTCCTTAACTCTAACAACTACATCATTGAGTGCGTCATAAAAACTATCCATCTTATGTTGATCTGTCCCTTCACAATGCGAATGTACTGACACAATCCTAATTTTCTTGCTAGACGCTGTCAAATCTATCCACACCAGTCGTTCGTTTACATACCTTATTGCAACTACGCTGGGTTCCATTTCTTTCCTGATGTAAAGCCCTACACCCTATGGTGCAATTCCTGCTTTGACTCCTAACAGGTAGACCTTGCATTCTCCCACTTCCTCTTCTATCTCACCCCTCACCCGAATGTTACTAACAACTAAAACTTCCAACTCCATCTTACTTACAACATTTTCAGAAAAACTGAATGATTTATTCAAAAGCAGGAGCTACACAAATTGAGCAACACAATAAAGCATTGATTCACTTCTGCCCCTTATGCAAGCAGTTACTGTAAACCTAGGAAGGGCAATAAAACAATTTCGTTGACGTACCGCCGTGCTGTAACGGTGCTACGGATGACAACCAAGGAGGTGCTGCTATGAAAAGAAGTGACACCCCAGACCAGCACTCCTGGTTGTGGGGCCGTATGGCGGGCGGAGCCAGATTGGTATCCCATTGCTGTCTGTGGCGACTCCAATTACATCTTCGCTGCTCATCGGGGCTTATCTCCAAGCGGGACTCATCGCTGAAGACAATCCCACTCCAGTCAATGAGATTCCGGGACGAGGACGTGTCTTCGGTTGTCACTCGCGGCACTTTAACAGCACAGCGCTACGTCAACGATATTCTACGCCGCGTTTTGTTGTTCTTCATGGAAAGCCATCTTGGTCTAATATTTCAGCAAGATAATGGCCGTCCGCAGATGGCGAGAGTTTCTACTGCTTGTCTTCGTGCTTGCGAAACCCTGCCTTGGACAATGAGGTCGTCGGATCCTTCCCCAAGTGAGAAAGTTTGGAGGGACCTCCAACGAGCTCGGGATTTCGACGATCTAAAACGTCAGTTGAACACAATTTACCACAATATCCCCCAGCAGAACATTCAATAAGTCTACAATGCCAAGCCGAATAACTGCTTCCATAAGGCCCAGAAGTGGCCCAATGTGTTACTGACTTTCCCAGTTTGAGAAATTCTTTCTCTTGAACAAATTTTTAATTTTTTTCTGAAATTGTAATCATTTGTTGTCTTTACATATACAGCACATCTAGCGATAACAGTTCCAGTCCGACAATTCCTTCGTGGTGCACCGTTCTTTTTTTTCTATATTATTATATTGTTTCCATTATTTGCACTGGGTGCTGGTACAGGGGAATCAGATTCAATTTTGTGCTGCAGTTTTAATAAGGTCACGAAACTTCTTGGCAGATTAAAACTGTGTGCCGGACCGAGACTCGAACTCGGGACCTTCGTCTTTCGCGGGCAAGTGGTAGAGCACTTGCCCACGAAAGGCTAAGGTCCCGAGTTCGGGTCTCGGTCCGGCACACAGTTTTAATCTGACAGGAAGTTTCATATCAGCGCACACTCTGCTGCAGAGTGAAGATGTCATTCTGGAAACATCCCCTAGGCTGTGGCTAAGCCATGTCTCCGCAATATCCTTTCTTCCAGGAGTGCTAGTTCTGCAAGTTTCACAGGAGAGCTTTTGTAAAGTTTGGAAGGTAGGAGACGAGGTACTAGCAGAATTGAAGCTGTGAGGACGGGTCGTGAGTCGTGCATGGGTAGCTCAGGTGGTAGAGCACTTGCATGCGAAAGGCAAAGGTTCCAAGTTCGAGTCTCGGTCAGGCACACAGTTTTAATCTGCCAGGAAGTTTCATATGAACGCACACTCCACTGCAGAGTGAAAATCTCATCCTGTTAATACGTCATGTTTGCGGAATGGTACATGCAACATGGTTTTGAACAGAAGAGAAAAAAGTGGATTATCGAACTAAAATTTAGGGTGCTGTTTTAAAAGGCGATTTGTTGTTTATATCTTCATAACGAAAAAAGTTACAAAAAAGACAATGGTAGTGGTTAATGCACCGGTAGTAGCTAAACAGTATTTGCTTTATAGTTATCATTTTGTTTCTAGTCATTAGGTTACTTGGTATGGTAAAATTGGACGGAGCACCCTGTTTATTCATTACCAGTCCACTGATAAATACTTCTCATTATTATGTTATTTCGATCGTATTCACTGGCTCTGATGATGGCAGTAGCCAAAACCTCGTAATAAATGAAATCACATTAAACTATCTAAACGTCATCCTTTTCGATGTATATGCAATGTAAAGTTTTGGTCTTTGTCGTTGTGTATAGCAATTTCTTTTCCCTAAATTAGTTTCAGTTAAAATAGGCCAACTATAACAGATTTCTAATTACGAAAACACGGCAAAGATATGCAGTGAAATTAAACTGAGTTCTGAAGTTCGATTTTACTAATGTCATGGGACATGTTAAAATACTTCACTACAATTTCTTGCTATTCAGACAGCTGAAGTGAAATATTTTGGTTAACGTTAAAACAAAGTCAGACATACTAGGAAGTTTATTTCGGATGTTTAGTTACTAACTCCCACATTTCTCAAACAGTATAAACTTAACTTCAAAGCAAAGAGTTGTTGTTCCTGGCAGTGACCCACTATAAAATTTGTATGGATACAAATAAATTTAATAATTGAGTTAAACGTTATATTTTTGATTTACTCACAGTTGGTCGTCGAGCTGAACGTCCTGAGGAACAAAGCATCGCAGTGCTTTTAACTGACGCTCTGATTATTTGAGACATGATTCTACATGAAAGCAAAAGTAAGGGGCAAGGCCTACTTTGTTATATCCTTATGTGCGAGTACTAAACCAGTCCCACCGAACGGGGTGGTGCAAGAGTAAGACGGGAGGCAGGTAGTTCAAATCCTCGACCGGTCGCTGAGATGTTTGTTGCTCCGTGATTTCCCTAAATCAGAGCATGGTCTCCATCTCTAATGACCCAATTTTCTTTCACGTTTCTCTCAAATTCCCAGCCTTGAATCAGATTAAATTTTTACACAATCTGTAAGGCGATCGCCAGGTCTGATACTCGAAACAGCCGTTTACTATGATCATAAATAACTTCTGCAGTTCCGGCTATACGCGATTTTGCGACCGCGTCGAATAAAGGATTGGCGCACACGACCTACGGTCGCCAACACCTGTGTGTGATCTCGCTCACCTTGAACACAGCTGCGCAGAGGCGCCGCCTTAGGTAGCTCCACCCTAAGGCCGTGTCGCGAAAGTCTTGCAGCACGTGAATTAATCACCGCCTCCAACGAAGTAAACTGGAATCGTCTGTCCAAATCTTTTCAACTGTTATGTTCTCGAATTGATCTTTGTACGACAATAGAGCAATGGGCAGTGATTTTACTTTAGAAAAATGCAAAAAGGGAACTAGGAGGGCGTTTCTACGGAACCGAATCTATGAATAGGCGAGTTGGTTCCAGATGACGTGCTGCATGTAAAGGGTATCCCCCCAAAAGATTCGTCTGGTAAACTCATTAGTTGTTCGAAGAAAATTCCAGTATACGTGCAGTGACATAGAAGTCAATATGAGCAAGGTCTGCTCATGGTAAGTTTCATACGATGCCTCGTTCTGATTCTTCAACTAAAATGTTCTCCCAACGAAATAATTTTGCAGCAGGCCAGAGTGTGTATTTTACAGAGTGTGCATGGTTCGATGCAAATTTCTTTCGGACATGCAGTCCGTGTGCGGGAATCACTTAATTCGTACACGAACACTATGGGACGTAGACGCTAAGCCATACCGAAGTTTGTATGTGACCGTGTGTCGTACAGGGACAGTCAAAGCGAGCCGGCACGGTAACTCAGCGTGTTCATCTTCATCTACATCTACATCCATACTCCGCAAGCCACCTGACGGTGTGTGGCGGAGGGTATCTTGAGTATATCGGTTCTCCCTTCTATTCCAGTCTCGTATTGTTCGTGGAAAGAAGGATTGTCGGTATGCCTCTGTGTGGGCCCTAAGTAACATGAGAGCAATGATAATTAAATCGAAACCCTTAGCTGCCGCCCGGGTTCCCGGGTTCGATTCCCAGCGGGGTCAGGGATTTTCTCTGCCTCGTGATGGCTGGGTGTTGTGTGCTGTCCTTAGGTTAGTTAGGTTTAATTAGTTCTAAGTTCTAGGCGACTGATGACCTCAGCAGTTGAGTCGCATAGTGCTCAGAGCCATTTTGAACCTTAGCTGCCGGCCGGCCGGAGTGGCCGAGCGGTTCTAGGCGCTACAGTCTGGAACTGCGCGACCGCTACGGTCGCAGGTTCGAATCCTGCCTCGGACATGGATGTGTGTGATGTCCTTAGGTTAGTTAGGTTTAAGTAGTTCTAAGTTCTAGGGGACTGATGACCTTAGAAGTTAAGTCCCATAGTGCTCAGAGCCATTTGAACCATTTGAACCTTAGCTGCCGACAGGTGTTGTTGATATACATCAATTGGGACAGCTGAAAATGAGTGCGCCGACCGGGACTCAAACCCTGGATCACCTGCTTACATGACAGACGCTATATCCATCTGAGCCACCGAGGGCAGATGGTTAGCTGCCCTCTGCAATAAAAAAAACTAAGTTAATTGATCAACGACCAACTGGAACGGATGTCTTACGACGTCCGTCACGAGCAGATGCAACGAACGAAAACGAACAAAATAAGATTAAAAAAAAGAAAGAAAGCGATGAAGGCGACCGTTCGCATATTGCGGGAGATCCGCGTTCGAGCCCCGGTCCGGCACAAATTTTCATATGATACTAGTAAATTATATAGCCGGTGTACAATCGTATTCGGAAGTTGCGAATGCATTTGAAAGGCAATTTTATCTGTGCAGTCTACGGACAGGCTTAGCATTATTCTGGTACACTACTCGTTCTCGAGTTATTCACTGAGAGAGACAGTAGAACACGAAGAATAACTAGTATTTCTCCATCTGAGTGCATCTATACTCTGGAATTGCATCGTAGAGGGAGCTTTTTACATTTTTTTATACACTCCTGGAAATTGAAATAAGAACACCGTGAATTCATTGTCCCAGAAAGGGGAAACTTTATTGATACATTCCTGGGGTCAGATACATCACATGATCACACTGACAGAACCACAGGCACATAGACACAGGCAACAGAGCATGCACAATGTCGGCACTAGTACAGTGTATATCCACCTTTCGCAGCAATGCAGGCTGCTATTCTCCCATGGAGACGATCGTAGAGATGCTGGATGTAGTCCTGTGGAACGGCTTGCCATGCCATTTCCACCTGGCGCCTCAGTTGGACCAGCGTTCGTGCTGGACGTGCAGACCGCGTGAGACGACGCTTCATCCAGTCCCAAACATGCTCAATGGGGGACAGATCCGGAGATCTTGCTGGCCAGGGTAGTTAACGTACACCTTCTAGAGCACGTTGGGTGGCACGGGATACATGCGGACGTGCATTGTCCTGTTGGTTCAGCAAGTTCCCTTGCCGGTCTAGGAATGGTAGAACGATGGGTTCGATGACGGTTTGGATGTACCGTGCACTATTCAGTGTCCCCTCGACGATCACCAGTGGTGTACGGCCAGTGTAGGAGATCGCTCCCCACACCATGATGCCGGGTGTTGGCCCTGTGTGCCTCGGTCGTATGCAGTCTTGATTGTGGCGCTCACCTGCACGGCGCCTAACACGCATACGACCATCATTGGCACCAAGGCAGAAGCGACTCTCATCGCTGAAGACGACACGTCTCCATTCGTCCCTCCATTCACGCCTGTCGCGACACCACTGGAGGCGGGCTGCACGATGTTGGGGCGTGAGCGGAAGACGGCCTAACGGTGTGCGGGACCGTAGCCCAGCTTCATGGAGACGGTTGCGAATGGTCCTCGCCGATACCCCAGGAGCAACAGTGTCCCTAATTTGCTGGGAAGTGGCAGTGCGGTCCCCTACGGCACTGCGTAGGATCCTACGGTCTTGGCGTGCATCCGTGCGTCGCTGCGGTCCGGTCCCAGGTCGACGGGCACGTGCACCTTCCGCCGACCACTGGCGACAACATCGATGTACTGTGGAGACCTCACGCCCCACGTGTTGAGCAATTCGGCGGTACGTCCACCCGGCCTCTCGCATGCCCACTATACGCCCTCGCTCAAAGTCCGTCAACTGCACATACGGTTCACGTCCACGCTGTCGCGGCATGCTACCAGTGTTAAAGACTGCGATGGAGCTCCGTATGCCACGGCAAACTGGCTGACACTGACGGCGGCGGTGCACAAATGCTGCGCAGCTAGCGCCATTCGACGGCCAACACCGCGGTTCCTGGTGTGTCCGCTGTGCCGTGCGTGTGATCATTGCTTGTACAGCCCTCTAGCAGTGTCCGGAGCAAGTATGGTGGGTCTGACACACCGGTGTCAATGTGTTCGTTTTTCCATTTCCAGGAGTGTATCTTCAGTTAATGAAGTTAGTGAAGTGATGTTAGTGTCCCTTTGATAAACCCTGTCCTTCAGCTAACCTCACAGCCAGAAATCACACGGGATCAAATCTGGTGATCTTGGTGGCCACGCACTTTGGAAGGATTGGCCAGTGATTCACTTTCTCCTAATGTGTATATAAACGAGTGACCTCATGAGCGGTGCCTCGATACTCGAGAAGAGCAACAGCACTTTTGCTGTTCTTGTGACAGAACAGCTTTATTTGTACAGACCTGCTCACATTGTCCAAATCACTGTAGACTGCCTGCATCTGCAATGACAACTGATGCTGGTGTTTCAACTGTACGTTGCCGTACCAGTACCGGCGTCTAGCGGCATGTTATGACACTAACACTACTAACAACGCAAATCCTGCAGCGCACAGTCTGCACATCATGCCTATAAAGTTGGGTACCCATACGGCAAATACACACATCAAAAAAAGTTTTGCATCACTAGGTTCCGAGAGTTCCGGAACCTGTACAGAAAATTAGAATAGATATCAACATAATCATCATTTCCGCCCTTTTTATTGCTCATGCAAACCACACATTGCATGTTGTACCACCATGCAGCGAGACCTTCAGAGGTGGTGGTCCACACCGCTGTACACACCAGGACCTCTAATACCCAGCAGCACGTCCTCTTGCTTTGATGCATGCCTCTATTTGTCGTATCATACTATCCACAAATTCATCAAGGCACTGTTAGTCCAAATTAACCCTATATTAATGGCGATTCGGCGTAGATCTCTGAGTGGTTGGTAGGTCACGTCGTCCATAAACAGCCCTTATCAATCTATCCCAGGCATGTGCGATAGAGTTCATGCCTGGATAACATGCTGGCCACTCTAGTCGAGCGATGTCGATATCCTAAAGGAAGTCATTCACAAGATGTGCACGATGGGGGCGCGAATTGTCGTCCATGAAGACGAATACCTCACCAATACGCTGCCGATATGGTTGCACTCTCGGTCGGAGGATGGCATTCACGTATCGCACAGCCGTACGGCGCCTTCCATGACCACCAGCGGCGTACGTGGACCCCACATAATGCCACCCCAAAACAGCAGGGAACCTAGGCCTTGCTGCACTCGCTGGACAGTGTGTCTCAGACGTTTAACCTTACTGGGTTGCCTCCAAACACGTCTCCAACGACTGTCTGGTTGAATGAATATGCGACACTCATTGGTGAAGAAAACCTGATGCCAATCCTGAGCGGTCCATTCGGCATGTTGCTGAGCCCATCTCTACTGCGCTGCATGGTGTAGTGGTTGCAAAGATAGACGCCGCCATGGACGTCGGAAGTAAAGTTGCGCATCATGCAGACTATTGCCCACCGTTTGAGTCGTAACACGACGTACTGTGGCTACACGAAAAGCATTATTCAACATGGTGGCGTTACTGTCAGGGTTCCTCCGAGCCATGATCCGTAGGGAGCGGTCACCCACTGCAGTAGTGGCCGTTGGGCAGCCTGAGCGAGGCACCTCATCGACAGTTCGTGTCTCTCTGTCTCCTCCATGTTCAAACAACATTGCTTTGGTTCACTCCAAGCGCCAGGATATTTCCCTTGTTGAGAGCCCTTCCTGGATCAAAGTAACAATGCGGACGCGATCGAACCGCGGTTCTGACCGTCTAGGCATGGTTGAACTACAGACAACACGAGCCGTGTGCCTCCTTCCTGGTGGAATGACTGGAGCCGATCAGCTGTCGAACCCCTTCCTTCTAATAGGCGCTGCTCATGCATGGTTGTTTTCATCTTTGGGCAGGTTTAGTGACATCTCTGAACAGTCACAGGAACCGTGTCTGTGATAGAATATCCACAGTCAACGTCTATCTTCAGGAGTTCTAGGAACTGGGGTGATGCAAAGCTTTTTTTGATGTGTGTAGTTCTCGGTCCACACTTGCTGAAGTAGCGATAGTTTAATTATAACCACTCCATACATTCCATCCATCAAGACCCATCAGCAAGACTCGTGAACGATAAAGACTAATGTCTTGAAAATATGATTATTAATAAACTGGGACAGGGTGAGCCATTTGTAGGAGACACGATATTATAAGCAACAGGAACATGGGCCGACGTTAGCACATAGTGACAAATTTAACTGTCACTAAATGATTTCGTGACGGAAGCCTCTGTGCACGTAGCTCCATGGTATGTGTGTGTGTGTGTGTGTGTGTAGGGGGTGGGGGGGGGGGGGGGTAAAAATGTAAATGTCGTGTGACTAGGGCCTCCCGTCAGGTAGACAGTTCGCCGGGTGCAAGTCTTTAGATTGACGCCACTTCGGCGACTTGCCTGTCGATGGGGAGGAAATGATGATGATTAGGACAACACAACACCCAGTCCCTGAGCGGAGAAAATATCCGACCGAGCCGGGAACCGAACCCGGCTCCTGAGGCTTGATATTCGACGGACTGTGTGTGTGTGTGCGTGTGTGCGTCTGTGTGTGTGTGTGTGTGTGTGTGTGTGTGTGTGTGTGTGTCGGCCTTACCTTAAGCAATTCAGGGAAACAACGTGCTGAAAGGAAATGCCACCGAATTTTTATGTCAAAAATCTTAAAGGTTTTTAAATAAATCAAATGTTATTAACAGTCTACATTCAATAAAGCTCTTCTGGGTTTGTGACCGCATTGTCAACTATAAAATTCCGACGTTTCGGCGACTATTGTAAGACGCCTTCCTCTGGGTGTGTTGGTAACACATTCGCCGATTTACACGAATGACAAGCAATAGAGAATACTCGAATGGAAAACGCCTATGACAAGACACTATCCAAATAACAATAAAAAAGCACCTAATAATCGTCCTCCTCACCCTCATATCCAATGACAGCACTTCTCCGTAATAAATGAGTAATTAAAGTAGCGCCCATTTAGCAGTTAGCAACACACCCTGAGGAAAGCGTCTTGCAAAAGTCGCCGAAACGTCGGAATTTTATAGTTGGCAATGCGGTCAGGAACCCAGAAGAACTTTATTGACTGTGACAACTGCCATGGAAGCCTACGTTTATATTTAACATTCTACATGCTTATTTTTCACATCTACATATCTGCAGCCCTCTGCCGCTAAAATCGAAGCGTATAACATGGCGGTGTGTAATGTAACTATGACGATGCGTGAGGAACAGTGTGTTGTTTTCGAGCTTCGAATTCGAAGATTTCATCCACACTTGGAGCTCCCTCTCCTTCAGGTTGACAACGTCAGACCACACACGAGCGCTGCGACATCTGCCTTGGGTTCTGTCATCTTCATCCGCCATACAGTCCCGACTTGGCCCCATCCGATTTTCATCTTTTACCAAAACTTAAAGAATGCCTTGAAGACTTCCCTTTGACAGAGATGAAGTTGCGCAAGCACAGGTAATGTTTTGACTCCGTCAATAAATTCAAACATTCTACAGTGACGGTATCAACAAAGTGGTCTCTCGTTAGGAGAAATGTGTTCCGCAAAGGTGACTATGTTGAGAAACTGATATGAAGAATACAGATTTGGAATGTTAATAAAGTCTTTTTTATTTAAAAAGCTCGAAGACTTTTCACGTAAAAAAATTCGGAGGACGGGAACTGGAAACTCCGTCCATCCGAATTCGCTCGCTCGATAGCAACAGAAATTACCCACAAAGCGATGTGTTCCAAAGAGCGTTGGCATTGACTTGAGACTGGTACTTCAGTACAAAGTGTCCCCAGATTTGAGTAAATAGGGTGCTGTGATTCGAAAGCCATTTCAGAAGTCACTGACCACAATCGTCACTCCTCAGGCAGCGATAACTGAGCGTAAAGTGTTAGTGGTTGCTTTGAGGAGCCGGTCTCTGTGGCCGAGCGGTTCTAGGAGCTTCAGTCGGGAACCGCGCTGCTGCTACGGTTGCAGGTTCGAATCCTGCCTCGGGCATGGATGTGTGTGATGTCCTTAGGTTAATTAGGTTTAAGTAGTTCTAAGTCTAGGGGACTGATGACCTCCGATGTTAAGTCCCATAGTGCTTAGAGCCATTTGAACCATTTGCTTTGAGTATCGCATTGACCAACTATCGGAATTCGTTTGTAATGTGCGATCACTTTCAAGATTGCACATTATCGGAAACATTATTAAGAGATGATGATACCCTCTCAAGTGCTGTATTTGTCTACTTACTATGTCCTCTTAAGTTGTTTCTCTGAATTATCGTTACACAATGGCGGACGTCATCGAGAAAGCTCGTTGCATGACTCATACGTGTCTGAGATTGTAAGCCCTTATATTTCCGGGACCGGAGTCTGCTAACAAAAAGATATCTGGATACAGAGCCGTGCCATGTTGTAAAGTAACTGTCACTAAATGGATCAAATCATCATTTCAGCCACGGCTGTTGTTCCCTTCCTCTGGTATGCTAAAGGACAAATTACATGTGAATATATGAATGGAAAAGTATTAATCCCTTAGGAAACTTTTGCACGCCCTTCATAGTGTTGTGTTCCTTGTCTGGCACGCTAAGTATTTGTTATTTGTCATGGCATGGAGTCTGTAAATGTTGGTATGTATGCGGAGGCCTGTTTATATCATCGTTGTTCTTACGGACTTGCTGCAACTCTCTTTAGTGCTATTTTAACTCTAGTCTTGTGCCTTAACATATATCCTACAGTCCACTCTTCTTTCAGTGTTTTCCACATATTCGTCGTTCTATTTCGGAAGGACCTCCTCATCTTAACTTTATTAGTCCAGTTAGTTTTCAGCACCTTCTGCAGCATCTCACATAAAAATCTTCGATTCTCTTCGTCTCCGTATTTCCCACAAACCGCGGTTCAGCTCCATACGCTGCTGCGCTCCGGATGGTAAATTACGAGACATTTCTCTCTCAAATTAATTATTACCTTTTCTTGACGCCCCTGGAAGCCTTTTGTCGAAGAATGCTTGCTTCACCCGCCATAGTCTGATCTTTGTTTTCTTTGCTTTGTCCGTTATGCGTGTTTTAATTCAAAGGTAGCAGAAATTCTGTACTTCTCCTACAGTTTTTTTGACAGTTTCGATACTAAGTTTGGCGATATCCTATTTCTGATTCTCAGTATTTACGTCTTTCTTTCGCTTCCTCTCCACTCTTATTTTTGGGCTGGTACACTGTACATTCCGTTCAATTTTCCTTGTAAATTTTTTTCACTTTCGCAGAAGATGGAAGTCTTGCACACGTTGTTTTAGTGGGCAAGGTATAGTGTCCGTGCCGGCAGGCAACTTGTTTCCCTTGCGGCGAGCAAGAGCACCTGCATACAGCAATCTTCCGCCGCACAATTTACAAATTCAGTGTCAGACTGTTTCACAGGACGTGCATATTGCCTCTGCTGCGCCTGTGCAGACCTACGAGTTGGTAACCCATCGTGAGTGCCAAAGCAATCAATCATCAGTGATTAACATGCAGTCTAACAAACTTTTTGTACGTCTGCGTGTGGCGAACCAGTATGTGAGATTCCAATTAGACACTGAAGCAACTGTTACACCGCTAAATCGATCAATTTATGAACGCTTAGGTAGCCCGCATCTCCAGCAACGGAATGCAACACTATCTGCCGTTAATGGAGAGAACATTCTTGTTTTAGGTGGGAGTAGTTTACTTACAATTTTTCGTGCTGCAACGGAAGCAGTTCATTTTCGTATCTCGTGTTCAAAACATTTTAGGGATGGATACTTTTGCTTTGTCTGGGTTGACCATTCAAGGGACGTGTAAGCAAGTCAGTTCGGCTGTACTGCTTGCTAGCGTCAAATAAGTACAGTTCTTTATTTGATGGGAGACCGAGCAAGGTATCTGGGTTGGAGCCCCATTTGACTTTAAAAGGCAATGCTCAGCCTAAATATTTTCGAGCTCTGGTTCTCCCACATGCTCTACGGGACCGGGTACTTAAAACTGTGTCTGACAAGCAGTGGGCATACCGCATGTTTGCTTTTTCGACCGAGCGGTCTAAGGCGCTGCAGTCATGGACTGTGCGGCTGGTCCAGGCGGAGGTTCGAATACTCGCTCGGGCATGGGTGTGTGTGTTTGTCCTTAGGTTAATTTAGGTTAAGTAGTGTGTAAGCTTAGGGACTGATGACCTTAGCAGTTAAGTCCCACAAGATTTCACACACATTTGAACATTTTCTGAAAATTTGTTTTTTCGAAGTCATCATGTGGTCTACGACTATGTCCAGACTTCAAACCTACAGACAACCCACAGCCCACAGACTGCTGTGTGCCTTAATACTGTCCAATTACCGGTGTGAAATGATGTATCTATCGTCCACTAAGCATTCCAGTGCCGACCTACTGTAGCGACTGCCGATAAATTTAGATACCCATTTCGATTCATAGGAGACTCTTGGTTCCACGTTGATTCTCAGGAGAAGCGTGTGTCGAAAGAGTTTCTTCTCGCTTTTTTCTGGGTGGCGAGTGCGACACTAGTGGAACCTGCAGTGAGTGTGGCTCTCGACTTCGTTCACCGTGGGTGGCCGCGTAGCCTCAAATGGATCTGCACCCTGTGGTACACGCTAATTTGTGCACCGACGTGCTATCACGATGCAGATGGACGTCATATCCTCCATTCAGACAATGACGAGGCCCATGTTATGGTTCCTGAGTACCTCCAATGGGAAATGCTTAAGCTATCATAGCAAGTCATTGGGGCGTTGTCCAGACCAAACAGTTAGCCCGGAGCCATTATTATGATAATTTCCTTGATAGTCCAGAAATCTCAACTAGCAACAATAAAATGTTACTGCTTAAGGGGAAGTTTACTATCTTTTGGTTCAAAAAATCGTTTTTTTAATTGCATTTTTGGATCCATAAAAGTGTTTAGAATCCACCCCTGAAACGGTTCTTCCGAATACGGAACGAAAATGTTTGTTATTCGCGGTTGAACAAAAAAATGTACCTGCCTGAAATCGGCCTTTTTCACTCATCAGTTTTTTTTTCTTTCGGAGAACGAGTTATTGTAACGGTGCTTTGGAGGAAACACACAAAATTCAAATGAAAGTTTGAACGCATGTGTTTGGAAGGTAGCCCCCAAGTATTTGCATTCTGGTGCGAAGACTGTGAGGATGGCGACTATCCTAGGAGTGAGCAGCTTCAACGAAGGGTATTCAGCGATTCTGAAGACCACGACAACGATGGACGTCACCCTGGGACTCTACTCGACGCAGTTCGCCAAGCATTCAGACGACCACCGGATTCAAGCAGCCGAAAACCGCTTGTCACCGGCCGTACGAGCGGCTCTGGAGCAGCGCAGGATGGCCCATATCGAGCAGAACGCCCTCTGTGAGGAAGAGGAAGGACTAGTTTATGAATCCGGAATAGCAGATTGAGTGTACGTTGCATAATATTGCATTTACATGTAGTCAAAACTTCAAACGCGTCTTTCTCGAAATGACTTTTTTTTATCGCGCGGTATGGTAATTCAAATCTACTGAACCGAATGGCATGATCCTTTGTTTCCGACGAAGCTAACTACTTTGTCTAGGAGTTGTACCACTTTTACTCCGATCCATCAACTATAAAGATTTTTACTTGGCCGACGAAGTCGAAAAATCGATAAAAAAAACCCTATTTTTTTCAAATGGTCGCCATTTTGTTTCCTATGGTCCAAGTAAATTAAGCGAGGTGCAACTCTTAAAGAATCTTATATAATTCGCTGACGTAAACTCAATTTTGATTTCAAACGAGCCGGCTGACCTGTGACATACCGCGCGTGGAGATCTACATCGAAATTTTGTTTCGTTCCGACGCCACTTCCGCCTTAGCTCTTCGACATTTCCGGTCGAAAAAATTCCAGTTTGTAGAGAAAACATCAATAAACATTTAGACTAAATTTGACATTGATATATGTAACACATCCCGAGGAAAAAATTCTCAAAGGACATGCTTTTTTTCGGGCCAAAGATAGTAAACCTCCCCTTAAGTATGCCTGTCGCAGGGCAGGTTGAGCGGACAAATAATTTCAAATGCGAACATTTTACGTTAGGCTTTACCGTGACTGTTATTGACACTAAATGAAACAATAAGTTTACTGTTACCAGTCAACGTTTATTTATCTCCACGACGCGTTTCAAAGGTTTAAACCTTTGGATTTACATTTGTTAGTATGACATTTGTGTGAGTGTTGTGTTACGATTTTTGGAGGAACGTGTGGCACTCTCTAGTGGGGAAACAAAACACTATATCAGAGCGTGCTTCTGTGTTTCTTTTGACGAAAAATTAAAAGTGTATCTAACGGTAAACATAAAATAAGTAAAGTAAAGCACCTCCTGTGGTCACAGGTTCTTTTCACTGTCGTAACACATCACATGTATACTGTCATATTTTGTAAACAAATATGGCGTCGGAAACTATTGGGTGCATGGACCGTACAGCAGAAGAGAAAACATTATCACAAAATACAAAGAATATACGTCCTAAGAACATTATTACAGAATAATTTTTAAAGCATTTGAAGTTATTGTTTTGAGGTGTCGAATACATTTGTTGTAATAAATACTTCAGGTGGTATATAAATCCAATTTTGACACGCTAAAGTATCTTAAACTTCATACTCGTTTATACAATCACGTGACGTGTTAAAAACTTTAAGCAAAATAATCATATTGGTTACAGTGATTGTATAAAAGAGTATGAAGTTGAAGCTATTTTAACTTGTCAAAATCGGATTTACACTACTGGCCATTAAAATTGCTTCACCAAGAAGAAATTCAGATGATAAACGGGTATTCATTGAACAAATATATTATACTAGAACTGACATGTGATTACATTTCCACGCAATCTGCGTGTATAGATCCTGAGAAATCTGTATCCAGAACAACCACCTCTGGCCGTAATAACGGCCTTGATACGCCTGGGCATTGAGTCAAACAGAGCTTGGATGGCGTGTACAGGTACAGCTGCCCATGCAACTTCACCACGATACCCCGGTTCATCAAGAGTAGTGACTGCCGTATTGTGACGATCCCTTTGCTCGGCCACCATTGACCAGACGTTTTCAATTAGTGAGAGATCTAGAGAATGTGCTGGCCAGGGCAGCAGTCGAACATTTTCTGTATCCAGAAAGGCCCGTACAGGACCTGCAACATATGGTCGTACTTTATCCTGCTGAAATGTAGGGTTTCGCGGGGATCGAATGAAGGGTAGTGCCACGGGACGTAACACATCTGAAATGTAACGTCCACTGTTCAAAGTGCCGTCAATGCGAACAACAGTTGACCGAGACGTGTAACCAATGGCGCCCCATACCATCACGCGGGGGTGATACGCCAGTATGGCGATGACGAATACACGCTTCCAATGTGCGTTCACCGCGATGTCGCCAAACACGGATGCGACCATCATGATGCTGTAAACAGAACCTGGATTCATCCGAAAAAATGACGTTTTGCCATTCGTCGTTGAGTACACCATCGCAGGCGCTCCTGTCTGTGATGCAGCGTCACGGGTAAACGCAGCCATGGTCTCCGAGCTGATGGTCCGTGATGCTGCATACGTCGTCGAACTGTTCGTGCAGATGGTTGTTGTCTTGCAAACGTCCCCGTCTGTTGACTCAGGGATCGAGACGTGGCTGAACGATCCGTTACAGCCACGCGGATAATATGCCTGTCATCTCGACTGCTAGTGATACGAGGCCGTTGGGATCCAGCACGGCGTTCCTTATTACCCTCGAGAACCCACCGATTCCATATTCTGCTAACAGTCATTGGATCTCGACCAACGCGAGCAGCAGTGTCGCGATACGATAAACCGCAATCGCGATAGGCTACAATCAGACCTTTATCAAAGTCTGAAACGTGATGGTACGCATTTCTGCTCCTTACATGAGGCATCACAACAACGTTTCACCAGGCAACGTCGGTCAACTGCTGCTTTGTGTATGAGAAATCGGTTGGAAACTTTCCTCGTGTCAGCACGTTGTAGGTGTCGCCACCGGCGCCAACCTTGTGTGAATGCTGTGAAACGCTAATCATTTGCATATCACAGCATGTTCTTCCTGTCGGTTAAATTTCGTGTTTGTAGCACGTCATCTTCGTGGTGTAGCAATTTTAATGGCCAGTAGTGTATATACCACCTGAAGTATTTATTCCATCAAATGTATTCGACACCTCCAAATCCTTTAAAATTTTTTCTGTAATAATGTTGTTAGGACGTATATTCTTTGTAGTTTGTGATAATGTTTTCTCTTCTGCTATACGATCATTGCACCCAATAGTTTCCGGCGCCATATTTGTTTACAAAATATGACAGTATACATGTGATGTGTTACGGCAGTGAAAGGAACATGTGACCACTGGAGGTACTTTATTTTACTTATTGTATTTTTACCGTTAATACCGTTAATAATTTTTACCGTTAATAATGTTTTGTGAAAGGAAACCTGTAACCATGCTCTGAAATAGTGTTTTGCTTCACTACTAGACAGTGCCACGAGTTCCTTCAAAAAATCGTAACACAACACACACACACACGAATGTCATACTAACAAATGTAAATCCACCTGACAATGGAGGTTTAAACCTCTGAAACGCGTCGTGGAGATAAATAAACAGTGACTGGTAACAGTAAACTTGTTGTTTCGTTTAATGACAAATAATCGTTAAGAAAATATTCGATACGTTGTGCCATTTCCTAGTTAATTAGCATTTAAGTTAGCCAATCAGACAGTCGTTTGGGCAAATTCAAGTGGTCCGCCTGAGACGGGATCGCCAAACGTATTCTTCGTTTGGTTTTCTAAAACAGAACGAGAGAGCGATACAAAAATCGGACATGTCACGCTAGTAAGGATCGAACCCGAGCCAAAGGACGAGTAGTCTCATGCGCATCGTGTACGGTATGACAACAACTGACACTAGTTGGATCCGGCAGCCTGCTTTAAATTGCACGTGCAACGGCCTGATTGGCTATCTGCAATGCTACTTAACTCGACAACGACTCAACATATCGAGTATTTTTCTTAACAATTATTTGTCAACATAACCTACCCTGCAACACCCTTACAAGCTTTCCAGTGTTCCTGTAACACCCTTAAAAGGTTTTCAGAGTATATACTACGGCTGACACGGTATAAAATCTGTTGATTTTGGGTGGTTTTGTTAAGTTTTCTGTGTGAGCCAACATTTAGAACACATCGAGGAAACAAGGAGATAACTAAAAAACTACAATAAACACGCAGATAACTGATCTATTTCGCTGTAAATATTAAGGGAAACGTGGAGACTATGTCTCTCTCTCTCTCTCTCTCTCTCTCTCCCTCTGTGTGTGTGTGTGTGTGTGTGTGTGTGTGTGTGTGTGTGTTTATTTGGAGAGAGTCTGTAAGAAGTGACAGAAGGACGACAAAGTTTCGATGATGCCATTGAGCCGATGTGGCTCGCATGTTGAGCTCGATCATGTTGTCCTTTCTTCACGGTTTTGCCTCTTAACCGGTTTTGGTCTTGAAATCGACAAGGGAAGGAGTGAGGAGGGAGCGCTTGGATGGTGGGCAGGCAGCGTGTTCGTGGTAGCGAGCGTGTAAAGAGTGTACCAACATGGCGGCCGTCAAGAGCCGCACGTGGAAACTAGCCTGCTTTCCGGACCGAGTTGGGGCGTGTCGCGTTAGTTGGCCGCCTTATGCTGGAGGACGGGCAGTTCTGCACGACTCGGCGGGGATTGCTGACTCAACCCAAAGTGGTCTTTCGCTGTTACCAGCCGCGGACGTAAAGCTGTAAATCGGGATACTGACTGTTTCCGTCCACAACAGCTAGCTGGTATTTTATTGCTGCTCGCGTGCGTCTTTGGCAGTTCTGACTGTTTGAATCCAATTGGCGATTACGCTCGCTTGTTATCTGTTCCGCGTCAGGCTTGAAACTTCGGTGGTCCGCTACTGACTCAACGCCTCAGTGTTGGTGCTAAGTCACTTTTGTAAAGTTTGAGTTCCAAGTTGTTATCAGTTATCAAACCGTGGTTTGTACCCTGTCTTACTTAAGGGGAAGATTTCACATTATAGGCTAGCCTATTTTAGTTGATCTGTGATCAGAAATTTGTTATAATCTCTGAGCCGTACAGTTGTTTCTCCTTACTTACCTTTAAGTTGTCTCCTCTGCCTAAAAGTTGCATTTGCATATTTATTGTTATTCTCTCTGTTTTTAAAATAAGTGAAGAAAGTTATCATTTACTCATACGCACAGCAGTTTTCTCCATATTTGCGGATATATATATATATATATATATATATATATATATATATATATATATATATATATATTTGCAGGCTGCTTCATTGTTAGCAAGTTCTTGTTGTAGGCAACAGGTGTGACACTTCGTCACTTCGTTACAGGTTCATACATGCAGCGAATCATCCATTTTATCATACGTATACAGGGTGGTCCATTGATAGTAACCGGCCAAATATCTCACGAAATAAGCGTCAAACGAAAAAACTACAAGGAGTGAAACTCGTCTAGCTTGAAGGGGGAAACCAGATGGAGCTATGGTTGGCCGGCTACATGGCGCTGCCATAGGTCAAACGGATATCAACTGCGTTTTTTTTTTAAATAGGAACCCCCATTTCTTATTACATATTCGTGTAGTACGTAAACAAACATGAATGTTTTAGTTGGACCACTTTTTTCGCTTTGTGATTGATGGCGCTGTAGTAGTCCCAAACATATAAGTACATGGTATCACGTAACATTCCGCCAGTGCGGACGGTATTTGCTTCGTGATACATTACCCGTGTTAAAATGGACCGTTTACCAATTGCAGAAAAGGTCGATATCGTGTTGATGTATGGCTATTGCGATCAAGATGCCCAACGGGTGTGTGCTATGTATGCTGCTCGGTATCCTGGACGACATCATCCAAGTGCCCAGACCGTTCGCCGTATAGTTACGTTATTTAAGGAAACAGGAAGTGTTCAGCCACATGTGAAACGTCAACCACGACCTGCAACAAATGACGATGCCCTAGTAGGTGTTTTAGCTACTGTCGCGGCTAATCCGCACATCAGTAGCAGACAAACTGCGCGAGAATCGGGCATCTCAAAAACGTCGGTGTTGAGAATGCTACATCAACATCGATTGCACCCGTACCATATTTCTACGCACCAGGAATTGCATGGCGACGACTGTGAACCTCGTGTACAGTTCTGCCACTGGGCACAAGAGAAATTACAGGACGATTACAGATTTTTTGCACGCGTTCTGTTTAGCGACCAAGCGTCATTCACCAATAGCGGTAACGTAAACCGTCATAATATGCACTATTAGGCAACGGAAAGTCCACCATAGCTGCGACAAGTGGAACATCAGCGACCTTGGCGGGTTAATGTATGGCGCGGCATTATGGGAGGAAGGATAATTGGCCCCCATTTTATCGATGACAATCTAAATGGTGCAATGTATGCTGATTTCCTTTGTAATGTTCTACCGATGTTATTACAAGATGTTTCACTGCATGACAGAATGGCGATGTATTTCCAAGATGATGGATGTCCGGCACATAGCTAGCGTGCGGTTGAAGCGGTATTGAATAGCATATTTCATGACAGGTGGATCGGTCGTCGAAGCAGCATACCACGGCACGCACGTTCACCGGATCTGACGTTCCCGGATTTCTTTCTGTGGGAAAAGTAGAAGGATATTCTCTAGCGTGATCCACCGACAACGCTTGACAACATGCGTTAGCGCATTGTCAATGCATGTGCGACCATTACGGAAGGCGAACTACTCGCTGTTGAGAGGAATGTCGTTATACGTATTGCCAAATGCATTGAGGTTGACGGATATCATTTTGAGCATTTATTTCATTAATGTGGTATTTACAAGTGATCACGCTGTAACAGCATGCGTTCTCAGAAATGATAAGTTCACAAAGGTAAATGTATCACATTGGTACAACCGAAATAAAATGTTCAAACGTACCTACATTCCGTATTTTAATTTAAAAAAACCTACCTGCTACCCACTGTTCGTCTAAAATTGTGAGCCATATGTTTGTGACTATTAGATCGCCATCTGTCACAAAGCGAAAAAAGTGGTCCGACTAAAACATTCATATTTCTTTACGTACTATACGAATATGTAATAAAAATGGGGGTAAACGCAGTTGATATCCGTTTGACCTACGGAAACGCCATCTAGCGGGCCAACCATAGCGCTACCTGGTTTCCCCCTTCAAGCTAGATAAGTTTCGTACTTTGTAGTTTTTTCGTTTGACGCTTATTTCGTGAGATATTTGGCCCGGTCACGATCAATAGACCACCCTGTTTATGGTGTGTCACTTAGTTACAGGTTCACCCATGCAGCGAATCATCCTTATTACCATCCGTATATAAACCGACTGGTACTGTTTGTGTATTATAGAGTTCAACTGTAATTGTGTTTGTGAACGTTCTGCCTCGGCGTTTGTGTGGGGGTGCCAGCTGGGCTGTCCGTTGTCCCCTGCGCGGGTGTGGACCGGTGCTTGTAGCGCACGGTGCGGCCCTCGTGTACCCGGGTTGGCCGTTGAATGAATGCTTGTGGATGCACCGTTAAGTGTAGCCTTACTAATTTATGTTATTCACTTGTGTTATTTTCTTATTGTAGTGTTAAGGTTTTGCTTGTGTATTAACTGCTGTTGCTACTGTAATTTTGATGTTCGGCGGGTGCCCGATTTTGTTTTCACTTTGATCAATAGGAAACGGTTACCTAGTTCCTGATCATTGCATGTATGTCACTGTTTTAGTAGAAACTATTGCTTGATTGTTTTTTCTTCTCTCTTAAAGCTTGCCGTTGTTAATACAAGAATTTTACTATACTTGAATTATAGTTTATCACTTCACAATAATTGTTATTAAAACGTCTTGGTAAATGTATGAAACGTCCCCTTAGAAAAATTGAAAAATGACAGTGCTGGAAAACCTCTTACGTTATTTGATTTTCAAACAGCTGAGCAGAACTGAACGTACTCAGACATTTCTCTCTTTACTTATTTTGATCAACAAAAGTGGCCACTATTCAAGTTCCAACCCTCTTATAGGAAAATATCGTCGATGGATGGTTGTAAGAAAATCCAGAACGACTTAGTTTCGCGTGGTGTGCTAAATTTCAACTATGTTT
This sequence comes from Schistocerca piceifrons, assembly GCF_021461385.2. NCBI lineage: Eukaryota > Metazoa > Arthropoda > Insecta > Orthoptera > Acrididae > Schistocerca > Schistocerca piceifrons. The sequence goes on from NC_060141.1 coordinate 90,819,833, forward strand.
AAACGCCAATACGTGCAATATAACGCTCATACAAAAGAGGAAGAGCATCCCGTTAGAAGCTCAGTGGTAATATTATGAACTACGTCACATCTTTTGAAACGTCCCCTTAGAAAAATTATACATGACTGTGCTTAAACTGACACACAATATTTTTAGCTCAACGCAGTCTGACTTTCAATAATCACTACAAAATAATGGCCCTGACTAACAATAACCAATACCTTTCATGAATCACTTACCTCACAAAAATCTTCATTACTCGAACTACTGCAATACAGCGAGCGCCAATACTGCCAGCTAAATAAAGGATTCTAACTACTGAAGGCACTAACTACTGATAGGCATAGTTAACAAATGAAAGATTTGATAGAGAACAAACAATGTATTTACATTAGTAATGTTCAAAAGTGATCATATATATATATATATATATATATATATATATATATATATATATCAGTTCATGATATCCAGTATTACAAATTTACTATTTCTGATGGACACACGTCCAGATCGTCCGCTCTCAAAACTCCGCCATCTCTCTTCCCACATCCACCACTGCTGGCGGCTCACCTCCAACTGTGCAACGCTACGCGCTGTTCACATCCAACTGCCCAACGCTACAATACCAATATTCCAACAACGCAAACCAGTCACAGACTGCACACAGCACAGTCAGTGATTTTCATACAGAGTGCTACGTGGCGTTACCAATATAAAAACCTAAACAGCCTACTTACAAATGATGTTCAGTTAAGCCATCTTGGCCAGTCCTTCCACGATTCCTGTTTCTCTGGCACAAGCACTGCTGCTTTGTGGTGAGTTGTTAATTACTATTGAAAGTTGCATGTTTTGATTTGCACGCCTCTCTAGAAAAGCGGTACCACAACAGTATCAGCCACAGCTGTTGGTTCCTTTCGTTGGCTCGTGAAGTGGTTAAGATGAAGTTGAATTCACTGACAGCAGTAATTCGTGTGGGTCACCCAAGCGCTAAAGGCCTTGACAGAGTACGTTGTCCTCGACGGCGAGTGTTCATCAGAGGCGAGGACACCATCAGGGAAGTGGGTAGGACCGCTTTTTTTCTCCATCTTCAGTACATAAATGACCTGACGGACTAGTTGACCAGCAATAGGCGGCCGTTTGCTGGTGATACTGTAGTGTAGGGAAAAGTGTCTCGCCTGGTGACTGTAGTAGGATACAAAATGACGTAGACAAAATTTCTAGTTGGTGTGGTGAATGGCAGCTAGCTCTAAATGTATAAAAATGTTATTTAATGCAGGTGAGTAGGAAAAATAATCCCACAATGTTTGGATACAGCATTCGTAGTTTACTGCTTGGGAGAATTTCAGGAAAGTGTGGTTTATGGTCTAAAGAACACCGCGTATACAACACTGTTATGACTAGTTCTTGGGTACTGTTAGAGTGTTTGGGATTTCCACCAGGTCGGATTATAGTACATCGAAGCAATTTAGAAGCGGATTGATAGATTTGCTGCCGGCACGTTCGATCAACACGCGAGATGGCTCATGAACTCAAGTGGGAATCCCTGGAGAGAAGATGATTTTCTTTGCTCGCAACGCTTCTGAGAAAATTTAGAGAACCAGCATCTGAAGCTGACTGCAGAACGATTCTAATGTCACCACCTCGCTTTTCGCGTAACCATCTTGAAGATAAGGTAAGAGAATACAGGGCTCTTACGGAGGCACACAGACAGTCGCTTTCCCCTTACCCTCTTTGCGAGTGGAACACGAAAGGAAATTATTAGTAGTGGTACAGGGTACCCTCCGCCACGCACCGTGCGGAGTATGTATGCAGATGTCGATGTCGAGGAGCCAGACGAAGTGTGCCCCACGACATGGTGTGGGGAGTCTCTACAAATCTTGTCAAGCCAGATTCCCTAGGGGAGTAAACCCTTACAGGAACATCAGGCAGGTTGGAAGGCAGTAAAGTGGCAGCCCCACCAGCCGATTATGTTGAGGTTTACTATCTTTGGCCCGAAAAAAGCATGTTCTTTGAGAATTTTTTTCTCGGTATGTGTTACAGATATCAATGTCAAATTTGGTCAAAATGTTTATTGATATTTCCTCTACAAACTGGAACTCTTTCCAGCGAAAATGTAGAAGAGCAAAGGCGGAAGTGCCATCGGAAAGAAACAAAATTTCGATGTGAACCTCCACGCGCGGTATGTCACAGGTCTGGCAGCTCGTCTGAAATCAAAATTGAGTTGACGTTAGTTGATGTTAGCGAAGAATATAAGACTCTTTAGGAGTTGTACCTCGCTTAAGTTATTTGGACCATAGGAAACAAAATGGCGACCATTTGAAAAAATGAGGTTTTTTAAATTGATTTTTCGACTTTGTCGGCCAAGTAAAAATATTTATAGTTGATGGATCGGAATAAAAGTGGTGCAACTCCTAAACAGTTTAGTTAGCTTCGTCGAAATCATACGGCGCGATTTAAAAAAAAAAAAAAAATCATTTCGAGAAAAACGCGTGTGAAGTTTTGAATACATACAAATGCAATATTATGCAACGTACGTTCAATATGATATTCCAGGTCCATAAACCTTCCTCTTCTGCACAGAGGACGTTCTGCTCGATCTGGGCTATCCTGCGCTGCTTCAGAGTCGCTCGTACGGCCGGTGACAAGCGGTTTTCGGCCGCTTGAATCCGGTGCTCGTCCGAATGCTTGGCGAACTGCGTCGAGTAGAGTCCCAGGGTGACGTCCACCTTTGTCATGGTCTTCAGAATTGCTAAATACCCCTCGTTGAAGCTGCTCACTACCAGGAAAATCGCAATCTCCACCGTCTTCGCACCAGAATGCAAAAGCTTGGGGGCTAACTTCCAAAGATAGGCGTTCAAACTTTCATTTGAATTTTGTGTGTTTCCTCCAAAGCACCGGTACAATAACTCATCCTCCGAAAGAAAAAAACTGGTGCGTGAAAAAGGCCGATTTCAGGCAGGTGAATCTTTTTGTTCAACCGCGTAACAAACATATCCGTTCTGTATTCGGAAAAACCGTTCCAGGGGTGGATTCTAAACACATTTATGGATCCAAAAATGCAATTCAAAAAATCATTTTTTTGAACCAAAAGATAGTAAACCTCCCCTTGTACTTGCGTAGCCCCTGTAAACCAACCAGACGAAATTACTCGCAAGCTACGAAAGAGAAAAAGCCGCACAGAAACCCATGTGACTGGAAAGCGAAAAAGGAGAAGGACTTTGTCATAGGGGAAAATATAAACTAAATGACATGGAACGTCAGATGAATATTCACAAAGGCAGGAATTTACAAGAAATACTAGATGTGAGGAGATGTTATCTAGTATTATTTAAGCCAACAAAAAAAATGAAAGTGACCAGTCATCTAGGAAATTATAGCATACTACACTGGGGTAAAACAACGTAGAAGAGTGCAAACTGCATCTGTTATAATAATCAGTAAAAAAAATGGAAGAACAGACTATAATCTGAACACGCATAAATGAACGACCATGCAATATAAAATACAAGATCTCTATAGCCTTGTATGTCCCTGAGGAAGGAAGAAAGAAAGAAACAAATGTTTTATGAATGCCTACAGAAAACACAAGATAAGATAAAAAACGGCTATATTGTAATTGGTGGAGTCTTCAATGCAATAACAGGAAGGTAGAGTACAGGTAACATGCTGGAGAGATAACGGTCAATAGCAATGGATCCATGTTTAGAGATTCTGCAAATTTTAATAATTTCAGGGTCTCGAAGTCTTTCTACTAACTCAAATTTACAACTAAGTCCACACATTGTCCGCCAGACGTTATAGAACTAAAATTGGCTATTTCCTATCAAATAAACAGTTATTCTGTTTCAGCACGTGCGTGTATGCTGTAGTGACGGTATGACATAAATATGCATCGTATCCTACTTTTAGCAAGAGCTGCCTTAAAGCAAAGATGGTACAAAGTACACAAAAACTCCTCAGAGCAACAAATTGTTACTATAATATACTTATTAAAACACGAGTCCATCAAGATAAAATGCTAAAGACGAGTAGACAAAACAATGAGTGGGCTCCTAGAAGAGGCACCACTGAACATTAATCGGAACAAATTAAGAACACAATAGAAACTGCAGCCTGTGAAGCATTATGTAAAACAAAACAAAGGGAAAAGGGGAAAAGACACGTGTTTTGGACAAAGGAATTGGAGAAGCATTTGAAATAAAGAGAAAACTACATAAAATACCCGCAACATCAAATCAGGTGAATGCGTAAATATACAAGAAGCAAACAGCGTAGGCGAAAAAGTTGAGCAGGAAGGTGGATCAAGATGGGTGGCATAACTTCGTTGCTAGGTTTGAAAATGATGTCCATGGGAGACAAGCATTTGTGAGTAAAACAGTAAGACACCTGTGTAATATGGAAAAGACTGTACCAGATATTAATGTAGCTGATAAATAACGAAGATTGGCTGCATTATTGCAAAAAAGTTTGGACCGATAAATGAATACACTCTTCAGAAAACAAGATCTTAGTGCAAATTGGTAGACTTAAATTTTTAGCGATCGTGTTAAGGTTGAGAGGTAACCTCGATCAGAGAGACAAAACTGTTAAGTTCAGTTACCTAAATGGTTCCATTAGATCGCTCCAATCCGAGTAACAACAAAAACATATCTTAAATTTCATAAAGATATGCTTGTACCAACATTGCTGTATGGGAGTGAAGCTTGAATAATGAAAAAAGATGAAAAAGGTTACAAGCCAACGAAATGAAATTCCAAAGGAAGATAGCAGGACGCACAAAATTAAATTATAAAACAAATATAGATATTAGAAAGGAGTGAGTAATTTTGAAAGACTCAATTAATTTCCAAAATATCTGAGATCTTACCGTCTCGAGATAAGGATTTCCCTACAAGCTACTAGTTTCACGTTGTATACGGCAATTCAGCTACAACTACAAACATAAATTTTCTTATTGAAATCTAAACGAGTAGTTAAGTAATAGAATATCTGTAGAGATCTGTTCCACATTAAATAAGGATCTCACAAAATGCCACTAGTACATCGTCGTATCTTTAGTAGTGTACCCATCTTCATCGACTGCAGTTGTATAAATCTAAATAATTAGCAACCAGCTGCATAAAAGAAATTTAATTTCTTAACCGGATTCAGTTACTTAGTGGCCTTATTCAGAACGTTGTACCTATCGCATTATTTGCGAGTGTCAACAATAAGTTGCAGGCAGCACACTTCTGTTGTCACGCGGTTCATAGTGCCTGTACGAGAAAGAAAAAAGAAATGTTATAATATTTTTGTGCCTGAAATCCGTTAGGAAATTATATCTCTTTTATGCAACTTGTTGCTGCTTATTTCGTTATTTACCGTAGTATCTGGTAGATAGACTAGAACTACCAATTTTGCTGCTGAAATTTAAATGTTGTTTCAAAAGTACGCAGCTGACTACCACAACATCTGGGAAGATCATGTATCCACGTGATGAGGGTTGCACAACATGCCATATGTATTACGTTCCGTCCCGTAGTTCAGGTCTAACGTCAATTTCTGCTACTGATATTTTGACAAGTAATTAAGTACCCGACTAAGCAGTAGATTATCTATGGCGACCTTGTCTCGTTGATATAAGGACCAGATAAGACACGTAGGATTTAGTCGGAGGAACGGGCACACCGACCCATTCACCGAATATCCTCTCGCTCCAAGATCTCCTTCACGTGTGATGCGGTCGCACATTGTCCTGCACAAAAATGGAATAAGGTCCCAATGCTCTGAAAAGACGTACATGTGAAAGCAGTAGACAAAGCGGCTTCTGGAAAAGAAGCGAAAACTTATTTGGGATTTAGAAGCACTTTCAGGTATCTGTTTAATAAGGGAACAAAACTATTTTCATGCGTAATTTCGCTGAACAGGGTGCCTGTAAGTTGACAGGAGTTTCGTGAGTTAAAACGTGCACCCTACGGATATATTATAGGATGGATGAGCAAAATCGCGTACCTCCAGGTGGCAAGCTGTCACTCTCGCCGTATCATCACGCGTAAATTCTTTTTAACCTGAGACGCAGTGCGTGGAACAGAAAAAGGGGCGGAGGGACCGAACGTGTGTGTGTGTGTGTGTGTGTGTGTGTGTGTGTGTGTGTGGTTGGTGGGTGGGTGGGTGGAATAGGAGGAGAGAGAGACAGCGAGAGAGAGAGAGAGATAGAGAGAGACCGATGTGGAAAAATTCACGAATCGGCTGGTCAGTTGAATGTTTCAAAATAATTTGTCTGTTATCATTGTAATTTATCGAAGTGCTGAAAGCAGACGGATAAATATGAGCCCGCAAACTTCGTACAGTCTACTATAAATCTATCCGTGATTGTCTTTTTGCCAGAGTCGTCTCTGTTCGATTCAAATGATAATAGAGAGCCCCTGTAATTCCAACAATCCGTTGTATTCCGCAACATCCCTGTTCTTGAAACCCATGGTCTTCTGCGGCGTCTATATCAGCATATCTCCGACCTTTCAAATTTCTACCCATGGCAGTTTCAACCAGCTCCCTCTCTCTCAGATTCTAATTCCCGAGGTCTGCCCGTAATTTCTGCTGAAGCCTATCCTATCAGTCCCATCCCAATTGGGGAATGAAGACCTTCGCATCTCGTAATTCCTATACCCCCCATCCTCTCTGTCTTTACTAGTGAAATGACTTAATATAATTCTCTCAGTTTTCAAGCGCTTACGTTGAGTTTCAACTCTCGAAATTTTGAGGTTGTCACCACCATCATCTTCGTGAGTAAAAACTACTGACAAGGTGTCCTCACTCTCATAAGTGACCTGTATATGTAGTGTGGAGAGTGTTGTGCCCAGAGGATAGTATAGGAGCACACAAAGGTTTTCTTTTCACTCTAATGATAGTGACTGATTTTAGAATCACATGAAGGATTGGCACTCTGGAGACCGCCATAAGCAATTTCCGCAATTTTCTGCAATTTTTGTTGTTCTTGGACATGAGGTTGCGTTCTGCGCAGCATTTGTAAATATTTTGCGTTCTACACACTGGTGCTCAAAACTTACCGACGATAGTAAGTTTCGGATGATGTGTCACTGCCAAGTAACATACTTCGATGAAACTTTAAGCAGATCCAGAAATGGCTGTTACAGTACAGAAAAGAAGGCAACTGTAAAAAATACGCAATGAGACGAACAGAGATAACGTTTTTATTCAAAGATAATAATTACATTGAATTCACCATGATGTCCCCTGGACATTACAAAAAGCGGGACATGGTTCTCAATAGTGAGAGCGATCACCACGGACGTGCTCCGATGCTGGCACGAATTCTTGTGGCAGGGCGTGCCGTTCCTCCCCCAACTCGTCTGCCAGCTGCTGGATGGTCGTTGGTGGACGTGGACGTGCTGCAACAAGTCTCGCCAACGCATCTCAAACGTGTTCGATGGCATTTAGCCGGAGGAAAGGGATTGGCCAATCCATTCACCGAATGTCCTCTCTTACCAAGACCTCCTTCATCTGCGATGTGTGATGCGGTCGAGCATTGTCATCCATATAAGTGGTGTAATGGCCGAATGCCCTGAAGCAGTAGACAAAGCGGCTATTGGAAGAGATGATTTTGGCCCGAGCGACAGCTTATTGTGATTTAGTTTTAACAAATTCCCTGTCCTGCGCTCATAGGCAGCACAGCGCTCCTGCTACACGCGGCGCTCGGGGACCACAGCACAGCTACAACACTTGAGGATGGGGTTATAGCAGACCGAAACGGTCATTTGAAAATAAATAAATTTACAACTGAAGCGGTATTTTCAACCTCTGAGACAAAGTGGAGTATTTTATTTTATTTAATCGTATGGCTAGGGCTCCCCGTCGGGCAGGCCGTTCGCCGGGTGCCGGTCTTTCAATTTGACGCCTCTTAGGCGACCTACAGTGGATGAGGATGATAGGGTGATGATGAGGACAGCACAACACGCAATCCCTTGGCGGAGAAAATTCCCCGACCCCGCCGGGAATCGAACCCGGGCCCAGAGGATTGACAATATGTCACGCTGACCATTCAGCTACCGGGGGCGGACAAAGTGGAATAAAGTACTTTAAAACAGATTAGGGCGTTGGGCAACATGTTCCATGCGCTGCTTTCCGAAAACCTAATTCGCGTCTGGACGTATCTTCAAATCAGTCACCAGTTTTAAATCCTGAAGAAAGTGGGCCGTAAACGCTGTCGAAAAATCGAGATTTATAAGCCAAATGATGGAGCTTGAAACACGAAAATATTTTGAAAATGAAAGTACAGTGTTTTGGATGATTATGGTATAACGTTTCTCTCCCCTGCTGTTTAACAATGCACTGTTTCTATCCTTCCGCTGGGGTCTTCTTTGAGTCTTTTGGGATCCGCAGGTAGTTGAAATCCACTGTTGTGTCATACTTAGATTAAAATAATTTTGTGACTGACAACTTGAATCGAGTAGAAGGGGCCGTTCTCAAGCCGTGTTGGCTGTTTTGAAGATAAACATTCCCTTAGCTCATGTTGGTAGGCATTAGTTGTTGGTTAGCCGCTGATAGTAGCCAGTATAAGGTGGGAGAATTAAATCAAAAATATTATTCTTAGTGTGCAGTCAGCAATGGCGACCTACTAACATTTCTCCTTATTCAGTAAAGGTGCTGGATCATAACTTTTTACCAACGATGAAACACCTCCGCGCACCAAAAGCCGTCAAGAACAAATCCACAGAGGTGGCAAAACACCGATTTATTCATTAAGAAGAAGAAGAAGAAGAAGAAGAAGAAGAAGAGGAAGAGGAAGAGGAAGAGGAGGAGGAGGAGGAAGAGAAAAATGACACTTCCCCACGATCCTGGAAACCTCACGATCACAACAACGAGCACGATAAATGTCAGACATGCTAAAGGATTTTATTCTTATTTTTGGATACCAACTACACTGACGGAAATGGATAGTTTGATACCATGAAGCATCAGTCGGATATTTAACAAACTTTGTGGAGATGTTCGTGATATAACGGATATAGTGTGATTAAACTTTCATTCCAATCAGAACTTAATGTCCATCATCATCATCATCATCAGTATAAGTTTTGGCCCCAGTTGGCACGAAAACACTCTTCTATTCGTGACGGCGCGAAAGCTAACAGCCTCTGAATATCATGTTGAGGAATCCCAGACATGATCTACAGGTGACAAATCAAGGGAATGGGCGGATTAGTCAAGGATTCATACAGTCCCCCAAGGTGTTTGAGGTGTGAACTGCAATGTGGGATCCTGCATCATCCTACTGGAATATTCCATTTGGTACCCTCGTTATGACATGTGTGGCAACAAGGTTTCCTATTTTAAGAATAGAAATAATCAGTCGTCAGCTGCACAAATGTTTATTAAATTAACTTCTTGGCTAGTTTCTAAAATTAATTAGCTATCCTCAGAAGATCATAAAATTAAGCTTACATCGGAAAGCAATCGTCAAGCAAACTCTGGACGATAGAGTCCTACAAAAAATGAGTGTAAAATAAGAATTTAGTGATTACCGGGGTTGGATCACAATTAACAGCAGACTAATAACATTAAGTGCACAAAAATAAACAGATTATAAACAAACTTTTGTTAAATTTTTATAATACTGTTAAGCAGTTAAAAAGTAAGGTAAAATGCGAAGTTATGGTGACCAAAAGCCATCTACAGAAAACTGACTGCGACTGATAATATCGCCCAAGCGACGTCCTGTCATCCTTATAGGCATAAAATTTCTTTCTTTCGTGCTGTGGTTGACCGGATGCTTGAGATCCCTTTGCAACCTTCCGCTGTTGTCACGGAACTTGAATAATCTTAGGTATATTGTTGTCAGTAACGGCTACCAGGTCAATCTCGTGCAAAAGCTTTATACGGAAATAACTAATAAGAACTCTAGTACATCTTTACTGAATAAAGATGCCCCTGCTGCAAAGAATAATTTTTCCATTCCGTTCTTTCCTATTGGATTGGGAAGTTATTTAAAAAATACGACCTCAATATGGCATTCAGCAGTAATAATCTCACTAAGCATCACACGTAAGGGAGAGACCTCCTATTGATAAATATCTAATATCTGGCACAGACAAAATTCAGTGCCGCGTATGCCCAGGCTTTTATGTAGGACAAACAGGCAGGGCATTTAACACGGTTCCTTGAACATTTCTTGAACAATGACGGCGAGAATGCTTGTAAGTCAACGTTCGCAGAACATCTTAAAGCTGAAAAGCACTTCCACCCACCGCTTTCGTAACTTAATATGGAAATCTTGCACATAGTGGATAAAAGGTCCAAACCGAATATTTTAGAAGAGATAGAAATCATTCCCGTCCGGGCTCCAAAGATCTGCTAAATGATCAGTTCTCGCTTAGAAACAGGTTGTTTGTTGATTGTACTCCTTCTCCTTACAAATAATTTGTAACCACCCTATTTGCTTAAACAATGGTTAATATCACATAGCAGAAACGACCATTTGTACCTATCGATTCAGATGACTTGTAACCTCCCTATTTTCTTAATACTTTTTACCGTATGTTAAGAACGACGATTTGCATTTGTTGTTTGCCCCTTGTTTCCTAAACTTTATTATCTAGTCAAGATATGTTTTAACAGCGATAGCTAGTCAGAGTCGCGGGGCACCTATTTGTGTAGCGGTTAGTGTGCCTAACACATTTTTGTACGTTACACCATTATCTTGATAAGGTTGTAAGTTGCTAATGTCGAAGTGCTGCGCTACAAATAGTATCTATAAGTGATAAAGGTAGAGATCCTAAACGAAAAGACAGCTTGTAAACACGCACTGGGAGCTCGCGTTCTACATCGAGTCGGGTCTCTCAACCGGGGCGGGTCCACTTACGTCGTTGAAAAGTCGTATCCAGCGGCCGGCCTATACGTCAAGGTACTGGGAAGTTCAGTATAGCGCCGCTTCTCCATCAGCCCTCGGCGCCACCATCAGCTGATTATTAAATAAACCTGATCATTGTATCCATTCTTCAGCCCTTTTTACAAGCTAAGCCTTTTTCAGTGTAAAATTTATACGCTTGTTTAACACGTAACATAAAGTCTTAATGGTAGTTCTTTTACTTAAGAGCTGGCCGCTGTGAACGAGCGGTTCTAGGCGCTTCAGTCCGGAACCGCGCTGATGCTACGGTCGCAGGTTCGAATCCTGCCTCGAGCATGGATGTTTGTGATGTCTTTAGGTTAGTTAGGTTTAAGTAGCTCTAAGTCTAGGGGACTGATGACCTCAGATGTTAAGTCCCATAGTGCTTAGAGCCTTTTGAACCATTTTCCTTAAGACATGTTCAGTTTCGTTTGACTTATGTTATAGACACGAACGCCCTCATTGTGCTTAGTCTTCGTAACTTTTAGGCAGACTAGCGCTCGGTGCTTCTTATATAAGTGAAATCTTTTCTAGTCAAACTATCAGTCTGTTGGTGCTAATCATCATATGTCTCGCGTTTTTTTTAGTATTTTACTTACGATGTGAAGTTCTTTGGTCACCATATCTTCGCATATTTTTGTTACTTTTCAACTGTTTCACAGTACTATGGCACCGAGCGAGGCGGCGCAGTGGTTAGCACACTGAACTCGCATTCGGAAGGACGACGGTTCAATCTCGCGTCCGGCCATCCTGATTTAGGTTTTCCGTGATTTCCCTAAATCACTCTAGGCAAATGCCGGGATGGTTCCTTTGAAAGGGCACGGCCGACGTCCTTCCCCATCCTTCCCTAATTCGATGAGACCGATGACCACGCTGTCTGGTCTCCTCCCCCAAACAACCCAACCCACAGTACTGTGTAAACACTTAAACGAAGATACGTTTATAATCTGTTTAGTACTGTACACCTATTTTTATCAATACGCTGTTATTTGTCACCCAACCCTGGTAATCACTAAATTAACATTATGTACCCATCGTTTGTGGGACTGTATAGTCCATAATTGACGATTGCTTTCCCATGTAAGCTTAATTGTGTGATCTTCTGAAGATGCCAAATTAATTTACCGAAACCAGTCAAGAATTTAACAAAAATTTCTGTAGCTGACGATTGATTATTTCTGTTCTTAAAATGTGCTTCGCAGCTGCTGATTGACAGACATGAGTAAACCATATCCAGCAGATGCCCAAAATATCAGTCCAGGAGTTTCAGAGGTATGTATGTCGAGACGGCTGCTCCCTGAGACTAGGCCGTCTACGTACACGTTGGTACCGATCAAATCGCCAGGAACAGAAACGAGTCTGATTGCTAACCATCACAGTATGCCGTATAACGTTCCACTGACTCTGGTTTTCAACTTTAAAGTCTACATCTACATCTACATGACTACCCTGCAATTCACATTTAAGTGCTTGGCAGAGGGTTCATCGAACCACAATCATACTATCTCTCTACCATTCCACCCCCGAACAGCGCGCGGGAAAAACGAACACCTAAAGCTTTCTGTTCGAGCTCTGATTTCTCTTATTTTATTTTGATGATCATTCTTACCCATGTAGGTTGGGCTCAACAAAATATTTTCGCATTCGGAAGAGAAAGTTGGTGACTGAAATTTCGTAAATAGATCTCGCCGCGACGAAAAACGACTTTGCTTTAATGACTTCCATCCCAACTCGCGTATCATATTTGCCACACTCTCTCCCCCAACCCGTGATAATACAAAACGAGCTGCCCTTTCTTGCACCCTTTCGATGTTGTTTGTGGCATGGTGTCAGCGATAAACGACGGAGCGCATAGCAACTCGAGATCACAATACGGATTCCACTAATCAGTTCTCGACGGTTCGTGATGATGGTTCAAATGGCTCTAAGCACTACGGGCTTAATGTCTGAGGTCATCAGTCCCCTAGACTAAGAACTACTTAAACCTAAATAACCTAAGGACATCACACACATCCATGCCCGAGGCAGGATTCGAACCTGCGACCGCGGTTCCGGACGGAAGCGCCTAGAACCACTCGCCCACAGCGGCCGGCCAGGTTCGTGATGCCAAACTGCCCGTAGTCCCTGCCCCGATGTCAGATGGTGTTATCTGTCTACTCACTATAACCTGTCGCGGAACCAAACGATCTTCTCTAGGTTTAGCCCTTCAGATCGGAGCCATGCCTATTACTCTTTCATTCAATTGCTCTGAGACCAACTCGTCGCCAACCGTTCTGCAGTCATTGTTCCACATCCAGCTGTCTGCACGATATGGTGGTATAGTGATCCTTTCCCCCTTATCCCAATAATTCGACCTTTACCATGTCCTCTTAGCTTGATGTTTTGTGATCTCCTTCTGTAAAGTTCAGAAACTTTAAACTCACCCAGCAAGAATGTTGCAATCACACCATTTGAAACGTCCCTTAGAAAAACTATGAAAGACGGTGCTGGTAAACCTCTTACGTTATTTGATTTTCAAACGGCTGAGGAGAACTGAACGTACTCAGACATTTCTCTCTTTACTTATTCTGATCATCACTAAACTGACACACAAAATTTTTCTTAGCGCAACGCAATCTGACTTTCAATAATCCCTACAAAAGAATGGCCCTGACTAACAATAACCTTTATCTTTCATGAATCACTTACCTCACAAAAATCTTCGTTATTCGAACTACTGCAATACTGCTAGCTAAATGAAAGATTCTAACTACTGAAGGCACTGACTACATAGTTAGCAAATGAAAGATTTTGATAGAGAACAAACAATGTATTTACCTTAATAGTGTTCTGTTCATGACATTCAGTCTTATAAATTTCCTTTTTCTGGCGGACGCACGTCCAGATCGTCCGCTTTCAAAACTCTGCCATCTCTCTCCCCACATCCACCACCGCTGGCGGCTCACCTCCAACTGAACAACGCTACGTGCTGTTCTCATCTAACTGCCCAACACTAAAATAGTGAATATTCGAACAATGCCAACCAGCCACATACTGCACACAGCACAGTCAGTGATTTTCATACAGAGCGCTACGTGGCGTTACCAGCATAAAAACCTAAACAGCCTACTTACACATTCTTCTTCTATACGAATATCTGCACTGTACGGAAAATAAGCTGCCATAACGATGAATTTTTAAGATATATAAAATTTTTATACATTCCCCAGAAAGGTGATGCGAAAAATGGCAGTTGACCCTAAATTATGAAACACGTAAGTACTAAAAGCAATCCGTTAAATTTAAGTTACATGATAACTTACACAAATCTCGAGGCTGTCAATTCAACTAAATTCCTGGGATTTACAGTTACGAACAACTCAAATTCAACGATCACATAGATATTGTTGTGGGGAAGGCAAACCAAAGACTGCGTTTTATTGGCAGAAAACTTAGAAGATCCAACTGGTATACTAAAGAGATTGCCTGCACTACGCTTTTCCGTTCTCTGCTTGAGTACTGCTGTGTATTATATGAGCCTTATCACACTGAACTGACGGAGGACATATAAAAAGTTGGAAGGAGGAGGTAGCTCGTTTTGTACTATCGCGAAATAGGGGAGGCGGTAAGAGATGTGATACGCGACTTGGGGTGACAGTTGTTAAAATAAAGGCGTTTTTCGTTGTGGCGAGATATTTTCTCGAAATTTCAATCTCAAACGTTCTCCTCCGTATTCGAAAATATTTTGTTGACTCCCACCTACATAGGAAGAAATGATCATCGTAATGAAATAAGAGAAGTCAGAGCTGTCACGGAAAGATTTAAGTGCTGGTTTTTCCCTCGCGCTGTTTGAGTGTGGAACGTAGAGAAATAGTCTGAAAGTGGTTTGATGAACCTTCTACCAGGCACTTATGCGTGAATTGCAGAGTAGGCATGAAGATGTAAAAATACTGGAGTAGCAGTTTGGCGGCGTTCGGTGAAGATGTTAATGGTGTAACACATTTCCATCAATGTATTAGCTACCTCTCCCTTATTAGGTCAACGTCCGAAATATTTACTCATACGATATCCTATGTAGACGATACACTACCGTCGTCGTCACCGACAAAAATGCACGTCAGCAATATTCCGGTACGTGTCTCACAAAAATTTCACCATATTTTATTTGTATTTCATGGGACCGAAATATTGATCCACTCCATCAGTAAGGAATATAAATAAAAACTCAATTAATAATCACACAAAATGTTTCATTAAGTTTTATGAGAAGGTTTTTTGATGGGCGCAAGTATGAGTTGCAGAGCGGAACATGGAGAGAATTGATAAGCTGCATGAGCTACTGGTAGTTAATTAGAAAACAAGAGCAGCTGCAGTTATTCGTAGAAGAGTCCCAAGACAGTTAAATATGCGGCTACAGTTGAGAACTTTTTGCCATCAGCCACGCTCAGCTACGGTTCGTAGAACATCCGTCTAAACAGAGCACATTACAGTTCGTTATCAAATTCTTTTTTAAATTTGAGGGCGTAGGTTAAACGAGTCAGCTGATTAGCAGAATTCCTGTCGAAGTCTTATAAGCTCACCTGACACAACGTTAATCATCCCCAGAGAGATCACTACGATCATCGTATAATATCGGGTTATTCCGCCCCTAGACTTCAGAACCGCGTGGGTTCGGTTAGGAAGTGAATCTACAAGATGGTGAAGGTACGTCGCACACCGATTAAGCCACTCGCTGAAGATTTGATCCCGAAATCCCACCAGACTCCACGGATGCTCATGTGGGCGCTTTACCATGTGTTCCAACATGTCCCACAGATTTCTGTGGGGTCCAGGTCGGGTGATACTGCAGGCCAGTCGAAATCTAATAGGGTGGGAGAGAGTTCTGAAAACCAGTCTCATGTTCTTCCAGTTCGATGAACTTCGCTGTTGTCGTCTTTAATTACTTGTACGAGAGATAGCCTCTTGCGAGGTGACCGTCTCCAAATGTTAATTGCACGCAGTTCCTGTCGCAATGTTCTTTCGCTAACGGGGTGAGATGGACCTTCATTCACTTCCTGCAGTAATTCCTTTCGGGTTTGGGAGCGATTCTGATTCACAAGCCGTGAAACGCGTCTCCGGTCAATCCCTGTCGAGATCTTTTTCCGACAACACTTCTGACGTCTTGTTTTGAGTGCCCACGTGTGTTACGCCACTGCTTGTAGACACGCGTAACAGACCGCCGCGAAACACCAAAAAATCCAGCAACTTCACGCATCGTATGACACAGGCACGGCAAAACACGACTGCCACTCGGCCGTGTCCTTGCAGTTACCCATGTTTACGTGTGGAACAACCGCTTGAAACATGAATGTCTCACCGATTGCTACTCCCTTTTGCTCACGTAGAGGCAGTAAACACGCCGTTGAGCACGTGACTCGGTCGCTTTAGCACCTGTAAAGGCCTATCGAATTACCTGTGAGTGTGTACCGGGGTGACCTTTTTTTTCGTAAGCTTACATACGAGAAAATGACCTCAAAATAAATGAGACCTTTATCTGGCTACGCTTTTGAACTGACAAACCTTTTACCAAATGAGAAGTCTAGAAATATCGGCCTGCAAGGGTGAACGCACTAATTCATCCTTTTGCGGTGGTGCTAGAATCGGAGAGCACAGTCATACATGAATTTCACCCCTCGACTGACTGCTACTGGTAAGAGATACCGAGCAACGTACTGCTTAACCTACATTAGTACTCCTCCAACGTGCTTAGCAGACAATTATATTTAAATGTGTCTTCGCTTTTAAAGTGCGAACGTTTCTTCTTTTTTTCTCGTGAGAAATGCGTCTTGTTCGATACACGCTGTTAATTTCGTAAAAATTAGTAAATAAAAAGTTAGAGACTTACCAAGAGCGTATGCCAGCCTCTGAATTGTGTCGTGGACGCCTTTTCTGCAGGTCTAAAGAAAAACGAGTTGAGGATCCCGGAGCACAGGTTTCAGCACAGTTACGCACTTGTCATCGAATGTACACGCAAAGCAGTTCTCCGGAGACGATCGCACACAGATCGATTAAGTAGTGTTATCTCTCATTCTGTTCAGATCGTTACTTTTGAGTGTTTGTCTCTGCGATAAGATTTAGCGGGAAGATTTTATACCGGTGGTCCTCCACCAAGTGACGACAATCTTCACCTCGCGGTTGGTGATGGGAGTGAAATGCTGTCAGCCGATTGCCGTTATACAGTTCAGAAAGACTCCAGTGTTCTAGAATCTCTGTTAATCTTCTTTCGACAAAAAAATATATGTGAAACTACATTTCAACTAAAGCTTTCATCTTAATGTTTTCCATGTGACGGGGTGGTGTTACTTGATTGCCGGAAGTCACTCAGTGCGACATCGCAATGTCATCTAAGTTACGGCACGACGTGCGTTTTCTCCAGTGGGATTTGAACTGCAAAAGATGTGGCGGGAACTCTCGCGAGTGTGGTGACCACGGAGAGCAGGAAAAACTGACGAGAAGTGATAATAAAACGGCCAAGTACACGTGCCGGAAACCTTGATAAAGGCGCAGCCAAAGATGTAACTGAAATATTTGGTGACAAAATAGTTTTGCCAACTACTGGAACTGACTCCTCGCCGTTTCCTGTCGCCGCACCTCCACTTCTGCCTTCCTGAAATACTAAGGTTCTCGATATCTATTCTTTACGTTTTCCAACATTTCTGTGTCTCCTTACCTAAAATAAAATTTATATACATTATTGTATGCTAATTAGAATTTTAAAATAATTTTCAGGTACCTACACTCCTGGAAATTGAAATAAGAACACCGTGAATTCATTGTCCCAGGGAGGGGAAACTTTATTGACACATTCCTGGGGTCAGATACATCACATGATCACACTGACAGAACCACAGGCACATAGACACAGGCAACAGAGCATGCACAATGTCGGCACTAGTACAGTGTATATCCACCTTTCGCAGCAATGCAGGCTGCTATTCTCCCATGGAGACGATCGTAGAGATGCTGGATGTAGTCCTGTGGAACGGCTTGCCATGCCATTTCCACCTGGCGCCTCAGTTGGACCAGCGTTCGTGCTGGACGTGCAAACCGCGTGAGACGACGCTTCATCCAGTCCCAAACATGCTCAATGGGGGACAGATCCGGAGATCTTGCTGGCCAGGGTAGTTTGA
Source organism: Schistocerca piceifrons (assembly GCF_021461385.2). NCBI lineage: Eukaryota > Metazoa > Arthropoda > Insecta > Orthoptera > Acrididae > Schistocerca > Schistocerca piceifrons. The sequence continues at coordinate 90,837,866 of NC_060141.1, forward strand.
CTTACACCTTCTAGAGCACGTTGGGTGGCACGGGATACATGCGGACGTGCATTGTCCTGTTGGAACAGCAAGTTCCCTTGCCGGTCTAGGAATGGTAGAACGATGGGTTCTATGACGGTTTGGATGTACCGTGCACTATTCAGTGTCCCCTCGACGATCACCAGTGGTGTACGGCCAGTGTAGGAGATCGCTCCCCACACCATGATGCCGGGTGTTGGCCCTGTGTGCCTCGGTCGTATGCAGTCCTGATTGTGGCGCTCACCTGCACGGCGCCAAACACGCATACGACCATCATTGGCACCAAGGCAGAAGCGACTCTCATCGCTGAAGACGACACGTCTCCATTCGTCCCTCCATTCACGCCTGTCGCGACACCACTGGAGGCGGGCTGCACGATGTTGGGGCGTGAGCGGAAGACGGCCTAACGGTGTGCGGGACCGTAGCCCAGCTTCATGGAGACGGTTGCGAATGGTACTCGCCGATACCCCAGGAGCAACAGTGTCCCTAATTTGCTGGGAAGTGGCGGTGCGGTCCCCTACGGCACTGCGTAGGATCCTACGGTCTTGGCGTGCAACCGTGCGTCGCTGCGGTCCGGTCCCAGGTCGACGGGCACGTGCACCTTCCGCCGACCACTGGCGACAACATCGATGTACTGTGGAGACCTCACGCCCCACGTGTTGAGCAATTCGGCGGTACGTCCACCCGGCCTCCCGCATGCCCACTATACGCCCTCGCTCAAAGTCCGTCAACTGCACATACGGTTCACGTCCACGCTGTCGCGGCATGCTACCAGTGTTAAAGACTGCGATGGAGCTCCGTATGCCACGGCAAACTGGCTGACACTGACGGCGGCGGCGCACAAATGCTGCGCAGCTTGCGCCATTCGACGGCCAACACCGCGGTTCCTGGTGTGTCCGCTGTGCCGTGCGTGTGATCATTGCTTGTACAGCCCTCTCGCAGTGTCCGGAGCAAGTATGGTGGGTCTGACACACCGGTGTCAATGTGTTCTTTTTTCCATTTCCAGGAGTGTATGATCAGGAAACCCATTCCGTTCACTTCACTTCGAGTTTATAAGTGGTCGTTCTTCGACTGCACGCGTTATTCGTGGTAATGAGTGTGGCTGTATGGGAGACGCTCAGAAAAGACTTGAAAGACATCATGCTTACGCCAGTGACTGTTAAACGTTTTATTTCCACTATTGCAATTTCAGCCTTAGGCCATTATCAAGTGCAAATGTTTTTCCATTAAGCCATGTCTGCTTTATACAAGCTGACACATTTATATGTCGTTGTCATTTGCTGTTATATACAACGACATATAAATGTGTCAGCTTGTATAAAGTAGACATGGCTTAAAGTAAAAACATCTGCACTTGATAATGGCCTAAGGCCGAAATTGCAATAGTGGAAATAAAAAGTTTAACAGTGACTGGCGTAAACATAATGTCTTTCAAGAAATTTCACATGGCTGTGAATCCCAGTTATATAAAGCTCAGAAAAGAGTTCGAGAAACAACCGACAACTCAAGGCTGATTGGAAATCAGTCAGAAGTATGAGATTAAGAATAGTTTCCCTCATTGTGTCCCCCTGCTAAGGTGGGTGGTAACGTGCTCGCCTCCCATGCAAGCGGGCCCGGTTTCGATTCTCGGCCGGGTTGGTTTTTTCCACTCGGCGATTGGGTGTTGTGTTGTCCTCATCCCCGGCGCGCAAGTCGCCCAGTGTAGCGTCGTCGACTGAAATAAGACTTTCCCTTGGCGGCCGAACGTCCCCGATTGGGGCCTCCCGGCCAATGATGCCATATGCTCATTTTCCATTTCCCTCATTGTGCAGGAGCTATTGATGGGAAAACGCGTCATGATTACAAAACCATGCAGATCAGCAAGTGAACTTTTCAACTATAAAAGTTCTTTTCGATTGTCCCAGTAGCTGTCGCAGATTGCTGTTTCACATACGTTGATGTAGGAGGCTAGAGTCGTGAATGAGATTCAAATTTGTTCAAAGTAACTGATGTAGGAAAAAAAGTCTACGCACAGACATTAAACATGCCACAATCGAAAATTCTTTCAAAGCACTCTACGGGTACACCACTTCCATGCTCCCTGATTGAAAACCTCTAAGACCCTACCAGCAAAAAAACCTGAGCATTTTTTGTCGAATGCGCAATGGAATTTTACCAAATAAATGTCGGATTTTGCACCTGCCAGTAGATGTGGATGTTGAATTTGTTACAGTATAGTTAAAATATGTTGTGTACTTCACAGTTAGGTGAAAATGGTTGACGGTTATAATTCCGAAGACACTGTGACATGTCCTTTGACAAGTATGCCTGCATGTGGAACCAGAGGAAATATAAGTGGAAAATTTGTCGGAGATCACTTTGAAAACTACTACTGTTCTAATCATGGGTGGATGCCTTGAGAAAACAGCTGCACACAGTAAATCTTAAAAGGTTGTCCAAACTGGAATTTTTAGAGGAACTTGATTATAAATAAAATAAGTTAATAAATAAAACTCTTTACATGTTTATGGTACTTACCGTCTGTATTTGCTTCTTCCGGTTCCATTTTGTCCCAACCTCACCAACAAGTTCCATGGTTATTGCTTACCACGACACGATCGTCGTACTTCCGTTTTTGTTGTCTGGGTACCTAATATCATAAAAACATAATAACACTTCCCGAATTAAGAGATCCGTGTCTACGCACTCTACTATACACATCGTAAGTGCATACTGGTCGGGAGCGAACGACAGAGTCCTGCGGTAAAAGGTGCTCGTGTGGCCACTCATACACACTATGTGATCAAAATATCCGGACACCTGGCTGAAAATGACTTACAAGTTCGTGGCGTCCTTCATCGCTAATAATGGAATTCAGTATGGTGTTGGCCAACCCTTACCTTGATGACAGCTTCCACTCTCGCAGACACACGTTCAATCAGGTGTTGGGAGGTTTCTTGGAGAATGGCAGCCCATTCTTCACGGAGTGCTGCACTGTGGAGAGATATCGATGTCGGTCAGTGAGGCCTGGCACGAAGTCGGCTTTCCGAAACATCCCAGAGGTTTTCTACAGGATTCAGGTCAGGACTCTGTGCAGCTCAATCCATTACATGGATGCTATTGTCGTGTAACCACTCCGCCACAGGCCGTGCACTATTAACAAGTGCTCGATCGTGTTGAAAGATGCAATCGCCATCCCCGAATTGCTCTTCAACAGTAGGAAGCAAGAAGGTCCTTAAAAAATCAATGTAGGCTGTGCCGTGATTTCACGCAAAACAAAAAGGATGCAAGGCCCCTCCATGAAAAACACGACCACACCATAACACCACCACCTCAGAATTTTACTGTCGGCACTACACACGTTCGCAGATGACGTTCACCGGGCATTCGCTATACCCACACCCTGCCATCGGATCACCACATTAAGTACCGTGATTCGTCACTCCACACAACGTTTTTTCACTGTTCAGTGGTCCAATGTTTACGCTCGTTAAACCAAGCTAGGCGTCGTTTGGCATTTACCGGGGTGATGTGTGGCTTATGAGTAGCCGTTCGACCATGAAATCCAAATTTTCTCACCTTCCGCCTAACTGTCACAGGATCCACTGCAACAGTGGATCCTGATGCAGTTTGGAATTCCTGAGTGATGGTCTGGATAGATGTCTGCCTATCACACATTACGACACTCTTCAACTCTAGGTGGTCTCTGTCAGTCAACAGACGAGGCCGGCCTGTACGCTTTTGTCCTGTACGTGTCCCTTCACGTTTCCACTTCACTCTCACATCGGAAACAGTGGACCTTGGTATATTTAGGGTAGTGGAAATCTCGCATACAGACATATGACACAAGTGACACCCAATCACCTGACCGCGATAGAAGTCCGTGAGTTCTGCGGAGCGTCCCATTCTGCTCTCTCACAATGTCTAATGACTACTGAGAGCGCTGATGTGGAGTACCTGGCAATAGGTGGCAGCACAATGCACCTAATATGAAAAACGTATATTTTTGATCACATAATGTAGGTTGGAATTCCAGCTACTTAGGTATAAAATTAAATCCGGGAGTGCTCCAGGGAAGCGTTATAAGGCCAATACTGTTCGCTACATCCCAAACAGTCCAACAACGAGCCACTTTCACATCTGAATGTATCACGGATCTGGATATTGCACTATTCCTACCAGCTGGCCAAGTGGAGACTCACAGCTATGCCCCTTTCAATCTTTGACAGTTGCTGACAATGCTGTCTGACACGCGTGTGCGGCATACCCGCGTCTTTCACAGTGATCACACGGCATCTGTCGCCGGTCACGCCCCTTATATATCCTACAGGGCCTGGTGGCAACACGAAACACAAACATGACTAATAAACTCTGCTAGCCGTTCAACCTGTCTACAACTGCAAGTCTCATTATTTATAGTCGCCGGCCGAAGTGGCCGTGCGGTTAAAGGCGCTGCAGTCTGGAACCGCAAGACCGCTATGGTCGCAGGTTCGAATCCTGCCTCGGGCATGGATGTTTGTGATGTCCTTAGGTTAGTTAGGTTTAACTAGTTCTAAGTTCTAGGGGACTAATGACCTCAGCAGTTGAGTCCCATAGTGCTCAGAGCCATTTGAACCAGCCATTTATAGTCCCGCCAATGCTGTATACGTGAACGAACTTTCATTGTTTCCTGGGTGTTTCACTTCGCTTGTCAGCCTGTGCATATAATAAATACGTTTAAGTGTGGTTCGTCCATACGTGCCACTAGAACTGCATTATGCATCCCGGACCGCCTTGGGGGTTATATGGTATGATAGTCCTCCGCCCGCTATCTATGAGAAAGATTTCGTTTCGGATATGCGGGAGTTCGAAGATATGGGTGCCAAAGGAGGACATCGTTCGGATGGGTATCTAATGCGAAATCGGCGAAGCAGCCAGGAATCGAATGCGAAAGTCGCCGAGACTGGCCAGAATGGTTCTTCGAATTGCTTAAGACAATAAGCAGTGTATTGAGTGGAATTTTAGTGTGTTCAGTGACATTAACGTTAGCAGAACGCTGAGACGTAAAACAGGAGGTCATGTTAACCGGTGTTGAACTGGAAAGAAGTAAACACAAGGTATAGCGAATTAATGAAACAGAAGAGGAGCGAAAAATCACTTTCACCTTCACAAAGGAGCAAAATGAACAGACTGAGACGAAACTTAACAGATGAACAACGAGTTAAAATTAAAGAAGACGACCGAGTGATACTCAGCAAGCAGACAAAGAAACTATTGAAGAACAAAGACTACGAAATAAACAAAGTAGAATCAAAAATTGATGTTACTCATTACCGTCCCATTTACTAATTTTATTATTAAATAATAATGTTCATTAATACATACGATGATAAAGGCTACCATCCGTTTTTGAGTGGATTAAAAATGGTAACTACATCTCGTAAAGCATTTATGCATTTCGCTGATGAATGCTGAAACTATGTAGGGTTACAAAGAATGAAGTTCATGAAAGACAACGAGCTCAGGAGTATGAACAAGACATGTACGAAAAGTGCAAAGCACAAGAACCAGAGATTACGGTTCCGCAGATGAAGCATTTCGTTGTGATTTCTTTAAAGAGTACCACAATCACAAACGTGTTATCATGGTAAAATGTACCAAACATTTCTGTTGTCCGGCACCAAACTGATAAAGGTATTACTGAAAACTTAAGAGGCTTTAGTGTATTTTTGACCATTTGAGATTATTTTTGAGGTTAAAATACCAACATTTTTGCGATTATTTTTGAATGTTCTCGAGTCATTTGGAATGATCCCAGACAACAAATGAAAATACGGACCAACTGAAGCGCTTCTGTTTCGGCTAGCAAGTGAATAAATTTGTAGTTGTATAGGAAACGATGTGAAATACACAGTACACCTCTGGCAGAAACGGTGTCTCTAACCGACCGGATGTGAAGTCGAACTAAGCTTTGGGGAAGGACAATCAAACAATTTAAAATCAGTGATGGTAAAATAGTCCACATTAAAACTGAGTGAAAGTCCAAATCCGCAACAGCTGTTTATTGTTCTTTTTCACTGTATGATGACAGATTCCATACCCTGGAGGTATATCCTTAGGTCATATCTGCATACAGAATCAATCTACATAAGTAAAAGCACTAGTAGCCATGATAACCTGCCCAACAAAGCAGACATAAAGCGATGTACTCATAAAACTAATACTTCATATGCCACGAATTCCAAGGTACAAGTGCGCGTAAAAACATGTCAGTTTGGTTTCTATCGCTAGATGTCGTGATCTTGAAATCGCGAAGGCGCGTGCTTGGCTTCACAGTATTCAGGATTAGGGCTAGCGCTATAATGTGTAGTTCCATCTGACGCATGCCAGGACATGAAACCTGTCACCACACAGTGAAAACGCAATAAACAGCTATTGCGGATTTGGACTTTCCCTCAGTTTCAATCCAGATATTTTACAATCTCTGATTTTAAATTGTTTGGTTGTCCTTCACATTATGTACAAGTTTTTTAGCTGTGTTTGCCCGAAACATAAGGTTATTTGTAAGCTTTGTTGACGTGACAGATACACAGGTCTGTCATCCCATGCTGCTTTATCCCAGAGTTCATAAAACGTAGTTGTTGGTGATTGTTGGCGTCCCTAGGCAACACATACAAGTTGTTTTTAATGGAGAACGTGCCAACAGTCGAACGCCATTTGTGTCTAGATAGGTCGGGACATCAACATCTTGCGTTCTCTTTGTTGTGACTAGTCGAAACTACAACCGTCCGACCACAGCTGCCTGTTCTTTGATTACTCGGTGGGACAGCACATGAGATTAGAACACATGTAATATTAGCACACTTTATTACATAAATGAATAAAATATTTACTTAACTTTCACACTCTTACTTGCCGCAGGAGTACTGGACGATTTAAAGCTGTCATGGAATAGCACAGCATCATTTCATGTACTAATCAACAAACAGTTCTCTTGTAGTCCAATGCTCAACCTTGACAAAAGTTTATGTCCAACTGAAACTTCATGAACACTGTTCTATTTGCTGCTGTTGGCTACTGAAACTGAGGTCTTTATCTGGACAGAGCTGATGCTAGCTCGACGCTATATTGACCTCAGTGTGAGGGCGCTGTTATGCTGAGAGGGGTGGTGTGGTCTTTATGAGCGCCTCCCGTACGTCATTGCGGATTCACCGAGTCCTCGTTAACGTCTGTGGTCTCGATTAGCGCTGCCAGCTTTGGTGTGGCATTGCGACCTCTGTACTATACGACCGTCTTGTTGAAAGATAATGAACACAGACCTTGAATATAGTGCTCAGTCCCTGGCACGTGCTGGTAGAAGTTTCTCCATCTTACACGAGGCACAACACAATCTTCTGACAGACAACCAGCATTCAAATGGGTTTTATAAATGAGAAACCAGTTGCGTAATCTTTCCTTATATACAGAATGTAGATGGTGTTGCTGTTACCTGCTTTGTGCGGCTGCACCTAAACAATAATGAAATAATAATCTTTTCGTATCCAAACATGTAGTACTCTTAATGCCAGTTTGCTGTTCGTTGTGTGCTACCTTCATGATGTTGCAATTTTAATGACCAGTGGTAAATATTGATGGCCTGGTCGGTATCGTGGGAAACCTCTGTGATGATCTAGGCAATTTCAGAAAGTCTGCAGAAGACCGACATATAGTGCAGGGACTGGCAGTTGACTTTAAACGAACTGCCATAAACAGGTGGAAAACATTATTACTATTTGGTTATACCTTCGATGTAAATCACTGGAAACTGTTACAGCCGTAATAAAATGAGTTGTGGGATAATTATTGGCAGTAAGCTAAGGAAGTGTGACTCATCCACTAAGGAAGTTGATTCTGTTCGACAGATTCTTGAGTACTGCTCACGAGTCTGCGATCCTTGCCAGGTGACATTAATAAAGGAGTTAGAGATGATCCAAAGAAGAGTGGCACGCTTTGTAAGTGCTACACTACTTCGGAAGTGCTCGTTGATCTCCTGAGGTAGACAGACGCTGCAATAGAGGAATTTTGTATCGCGGAGAGCTTTTGTGCAGTGCAGTGCAGTGCAGTGCAGTGCAGTGAAAGCTCCTTTCGGTGACTAACCACAGAATTGCGTAAAGCATTACTGAGTGAAAAGCAACGTATGCTAATCTACAGACTTTTTTTTCTCGAAGAGACTTGCAATCATACAAAGGAAAAAAAAAATCAACTGAACAGACTTGTTTAAGAGACTACAGAGACTTTTAGTTTTGTAATGTAGTTTGTCCTCATCATGAATATCTAAATTTGTAAGGGTCTCCCTTTTATCACGTACTACCTTCATTTTTTTATTAGTACTATTTGAATTTGCTCAACTCCGGCCCACGTGAAACAACTGTTTTATGACATCATAGTCATTTCCTTTTCTTGGCTTCCCATACTTCTTGATTCCTGCTATCTGCTGTTTTCTTCCTTTTAACTCCTCACTCATCTCTCCTTTTGTATTCCCCTCCTCAAACCGTTTTCTATATCTTTGTCTTTGTTATTCCCAACTCCTTTAGGTTTTGGTTGACCTCTATAAACCGTGAAATTTATTTATCCATTCTTTTTAAGCGGCCATAAAAATTAATCTTCCGCTTTCTCATTGTATCTACTAAATTCTCAGTTTCTTCATACACCTCCTTCCTGCATCTCAATTCCCAAATCCTATTTCCATACCTCGGGCCCATTTTTTTTCGAAATATTCTCCTTTCTTTCATCTACAAAGTATTTAATTGTTTGACTGTTTAAGGCGAGTCATTCTAAGGCATAAAGACACTCAGCTTCAATCACTGCCTTGTAGTACCTCAATTTTGTACTAAAAAACTTAGATTCTTTGTTAACATTTTTCTGGCAATCTTTATGTAAGCAGTTTTGTCCAGAGCATTTAGCTGTATTATTTCTTCCACGTATTTAAATTCTGAAACTTTCTTTGTTTTTCCATTCTTTGATTCCATATGTTTTGGTGCACCTTTACCGTTCTTTTCAAACGAAATTTATAATCCTGATTTTTCTGCTACATCTTGGAGAACGTTGATCTGTTTCGTCCCATCGCGTTGGTTCACTGCTAAGATTGCTAAATCATTGGCAAAAGCTGAGCAGTCACTCTCAATGTTCTCTGTCTTTCAAAGTTTCGCTTTACTTATCCCTCTTGTTCTTTCTTAATTCTCGTACTAGTTTCTCCAAAACACAGTTCAATAATAATGGAAACAGGCCATCCCTCTGCCCCACGTCTGTTTTAATTTCGGAAGGTTTTGATACTTCGTCTGAAAATTTAAATTTGAAAATTGTGCTATACAAAGTTTGCTTAATAGTTGCGATTATTTTATTGTCAGTCCAAATTTCTTCTAGCAACGGCCTTGCCGCAGTGGATTCACCGGTTCCCGTCAGATCATCGAAGTTAAGCGCTGTAGGGCGTGGCCGGCACTTGGATGGGTGACCATCCAGGCCGCCATGCGCTGTTGCCATTTTTCGGGGTGCACTCAGCCTCGTGATGCCAATTGAGGAGCTACTCGACCGAATGGTAGCGGCTCCGGTCAAAGAAAACCATCATAACGACAAGGAGAGCGGTGTGCCGACCACAAGCCCCTCTTATCTGTATCCTCAGCAGAGGATGACACGGCGGTCGGATGGTCCCGATGGGCCACTTGTGGCCTGAAGGCGAAGTGCAAAATTCTTCTAGGACACTGAATAGTGTATCTCAATAGACAGAATCACAGGCTTTTTTTAAAATCAGTAATGGGTAGATAAACACTGGCAGCTTAGGTTTAACACCCGTTTGACAAATGATCTTCCTCTCGTAAATCCTCCTTCGTGTTCTCCTCATTGTTTCTCCATTCTGCTTTCTATTCTGCTTTGCAAAGAGGTTACATGCAGATCCCAGTCAATATTTATATTAAAAGCTTCACAGCTATGTCTGTTGTTGTTGTTGTTGTGGTCTTCAGTCCTGAGACTGGTTTGATGCAGCTCTCCATGCTACTCTATCCTGTGCAAGCTTCTTCATCTCCCAGTACCTACTGCAACCCACATCCTTCTGAATCTGCTTAGTGTATTCATCTCTTGGTCTCCCCCTACGATTTTTACCCTCCACACTGCCCTCCAATACTAAATTGGTGATCCCTTGATGCCTCAGAACATGTCCTACCAACCGATCCCTTCTACTGGTCAAGTTGTGCCGCAAGCTTCTCTTCTCCCCAATCCTATTCAATACTTCCTCATTAGTTATGTGATCTACCCATCTAATCTTCAGCATTCTTCTGTAGCACCACATTTCGAAAGCTTCTATTCTCTTCTTGTCCAAACTATTTACCCCTCCATGTTTCACTTCCATACATGGCTACACTCCATACAAATACTTTCAGAAATGACTTCCTGACACTTAAATCTATACTCGAAGTTAACAAATTTTCTTCTTCAGAAACGCTTTCCTTGCCATTGCCAGTCTACATTTTATATCCTCTCTATTTCGACCATCATCAGTTATTTTGCTCCCCAAATAGCAAAACTCCTTTACTATTTTAAGTGTCTTATTTCCTAATCTAATATTCTCAACATCACCCGACTTAATTCGACTACATTCCATTATACTCGTTTTGCTTTTGTTGATGTTCATCTTATATCCTCCCTTCAAGACACTGTCCATTCCGTTCAACTGCTCTTCCAAGTCCTTTGCTGTCTCTGACAGAATTACAATGTCATCGGCGAGCCTCAAAGTTTTTATTTCTTCTCCATGGATTTTAATACCTACTCCGAATTTTTCTTTTGTTTCCTTTACTGCTTGCTCAATATACAGATTGAATAACACCGGGGAGAGGCTACAACCCTGTCTTACTCCCTTCCCAACCACTGCTTCCCTTTCATGTCCCTCGACTCTTATAACTGCCATCTGGTTTCTGTACAAATTGTAAATAGCCTTTCGCTCCCTGTATTTTACCCCTGCCACCTTTAGAATTTGAAAGAGAGTATTCCAATCAACATTGTCAAAAGCTTTCTCTACGTCTACAAATGCTAGAAACGTAGGTTTCCCTTTCCTTAATCTTTCTTCTAAGATAAGTCGTAAGGTCAGTATTGCCTCACGTGTTCCAGTATTTCTACGGAATCCAAACTGATCTTCCCCGACGTCCGCTTCTACTAGTTTTTCCATTCGTCTGTACAGAATTCGTGTTAGTATTTTGCAGCTGTGGCTTATTAAACTGATTGTTCGGTAATTTTCACATCTGTCAACACCTGCTTTCTTTGGGATTGGTATTATTATATTCTTCTTGAAGTCTGAGGGTACTTCGCCTGTTTCATACATCTTGCTCACCAGATGGTAGAGTTTTGTCAGGATTGGCTCTCCCAAGACTGTCAGTAGTTCTAATGGAATGTTGTCTACTCCCGGGGCCTTGTTTCGACTCAGGTCTTTCAGTGCTCTGTCAAACTCTTCACGCAGTATCTTATCTCCCATTTCATCTTCATCTACATCCTCTTCCATTTCCATAATATTGTCCTCAAGTACATCGCCCTTGTATAGTCGCTCTATATACTCCTTCCACCTTTCTGCCTTCCCTTCTTTGCTTAGAACTGGGTTGCCATCTGAGCTCTTGATATTCATACAAGTGGTTCTCTTCTCTCCAAAGGTCTCTTTAATTTTCCTGTAGGCAGTATCTATCTTACCCCTAGTGAGATAAGCCTCTAAATCCTTACATTTGTCCTCTAGCCGTGCCTGCTTAGCCATTTTGCACTTCCTGTCGATCTCGTTTTTGAGACGTCTGTATTCCTTTTTGCCTGCTTCATTTACTGCATTTTTATATTTTCTCCTTTCATCAATTAAATTCAATATTTCTTCTGTTGCTCAAGGATTTCTACTAGCCCTCGTCTTTTTACCTACTTGATCCTCTGCTGCCTTCACTATTTCATCCCTCAAAGCTACCCATTCTTCTTCTATTGTGTTTCTTTCCCCCGTTCCTGTCAATTGTTCCCTTACGCTCTCCCTGAAACTCTGTACAACCTCTGGTTCTTTCAGTTTATCCAGGTCCCATCTCCTTAAATTCCCACCTTTTTGCAGTTTCTTCAGTTTTAATCTAGAGGTCATATCCAATACATTGTGGTCAGAGTCCACATCTGCCCCTGGAAATGTCTTACAATTTAAAACCTGGTTCCTAAATCTCTGTCTTACCATTATATAATCTATCTGATACCTTTTAGTATCTCCAGGGTTCTTCCATGTATACAACCTTCTATCATGATTCTTAAACCAAGTGTTAGCTATGATTAAGTTGTGCTCTGTGCAAAATTCTACGAGGCGGCTTCCTCTTTCATTTCTTAGCCCCAATCCATATTCACCTACTATGTTTCCTTCTCTCCCTTTTCCTACACTCGAATTCCAGTCACCCATGACTATTAAATTTTCGTCTCCCTTCACTATCTGAATAATTTCTTTTATTTCATCATACATTTCTTCAATTTCTTCGTCATCTGCAGAGCTAGTTGGCATATAAACTTGTACTACTGTAGTAGGTGTGGGCTTTGTATCTATCTTGGCCACAATAATGCGTTCACTATGCTGTTTGTAGTAGCTTACCCGCATTCCTATTTTCCTATTCATTATTAAACCTACTCCTGCATTACCCCTATTTGACTTTGTGTTTATAACCCTGTAGTCATCTGACCAGAAGTCTTGTTCCTCCTGCCACCGAACTTCACTAATTCCCACTATATCTAACTTTAACCTATCCATTTCCCTTTTTAAATTTTCTAACCTACCTGCTCGATTAAGGGATCTGACATTCCACGCTCCGATCCGTAGAACGCCAGTTTTCTTTCTCCTGATAACGACATCCTCTTGAGTAGTCCCCGCCCGGAGATCCGAGAGCTGATCAGTATTATTCAGAATTCTCTTAAACTAGTAACATTATTTGGGACTGGTAATACATTTTTTTGTTAGCAATGTATTGCTTAGGGTAATTATAGGGGAAAGCAAGAAGAAAAAATTTGTTTCTGGTTTGTTGGTATAAATGAAAATGTGTAACGTCATCTGTCATAAGTCAGCTGTGGCAAGATTATGAAACAAGTAGAGTATATGTAATCACCTTCATAGATTTAATGAACAACTGCTTATAGCACATTAATCTCATAAATAATTTCTCCTGCAAAAAATGTATAAAAATGGATTATTAAGCTGAAAAGAGAAATGCATTTTATGCTGAAAAGTAGTGAACTTCGAATTAACAGGTAGTGAAATGTGTATAAAAAATGTGTTCCATAGCTGTCCTTTCCAAAACCTTCAGTCATTATACTATGCAATATAACACCTGCTGTCAAAACGAACTGCAACAAATACTTAAATAACTACATAGCATAAACATAACTTCAACATTATCCTCATCTGCAAAGAAAACTTCATTATCCATATCATCATATCTCCATTATCACCATCACCTGTAAAGAAAAACTTCATTATTCATAGTAGCATATTCTTCATCATTACTCTTCATCAGTATTCATTATCATCTGCACTGATAAAACTTTTTGTAAATTACAGAATGACCAAATGGTCACACAAAACAAGACAATTCCAGATCCACCATTAATTACCACAGAGAATAGAAATACTAATTTTGGCTCGGATCAAATTATGGCACTATTGCTGCAACGAGTTAACCAAATTATTGAAAAACAAGACAACCAGAGTGAAGATAACAAACAATTGAAAGAAAAACTTGACAATAATGACGAAAATCTCAAACAACTTAGTGAACAGGGCAGACAGTTATATGAAAAATTAGATAACAATTCCAGACAGCTTAGTGAACAAATTAGAGACGTTGCCGCGCAATGTCATGACACTAAGGAACAGTTGCGCGAGGAAATTGAGGCTTGTTCAAAAAAAAGTAGCGAAGAAATTAGGTCTGTTGCTCAAGAATTAAGGGAAATGCAAACAGCCGCAACAGAAACACTTAGAGCGGAAATTAGTGCAGTCGCTAAACAATGCTCTGAAAAAGCTACACAATTACGCGACAAGTTTAAAGCAATGACAGCAGAACTTTCGCGCACAATGGATGAAAAGATGGACGCGAAATTCGAACAGCAGAACACTCAAATTGACGAGCGATTTAGTCACCACATACAAAACAGTGATACGCGTTTCCGAAAATTTATTCAGGATCAAAATAAAGTAAAACGTCAAGTCATGGAAACAATCACTGCTCAGAGACAAGAAGACAAACGTAAAATGTTCGCGAAAGCGAAAACATATGTAGACAACAATATTGCTACAGTGTCCGACGAAATTAATTCCATCAAACAGTCGAACACAGAATTACGTGACGAAATTTCCGATCTTAAATCGAAAACAGACACATACACAACCGATTTTCAAATAGTGACCGACAGACGAACAATTAGAACTAGCACATGATTCAGATGTCGTCAAAGCTGACGTTAAAAAACTGAACGAAACTACACGTAAATTGCAAAAACAGATTAATGCCTCAGACACTAAAACCGATGATCAGGTAAAAATACTGACTGAAAAATGTGATGAATTGACCAGTCGTATTAACGTTATTGAAAGTAATAATGACAACAAATCAGACGATACTTCACCGGTTTCATTCAGTCAAACACCGGAATTCCAAAATTTGCAACAGATAGTCAATGAGATCGATTCAGCTAATAATTCATTACGGAGAAATTTGTCAAATTTACAGCAAGAAGTAACTGACATAAAAAATATTTCAGTTAATAACTCAACACAGCAGACGCCACTTTGCGAACATTTGTCAGACTCGCGCAGCGCGTATAATTTGGGCAATCTACAAAGAGTACGGGACTTAGATTCAGAACGGACACAGACAAATAGATTCTCTTACAATACAGAACCTGTTCCGTCATACAGAGATGATAATTTCGATTACAAACATTTTCTATCAGTGAGGAAATTTAAAGTGTTTAGGAATGACAGAACACAGATTCACCCATTGGATTGGATACAGCAATTTAGCTTTGCTTTTCCACCGACTTGGCCTGTTACGCATAAACTTGAATTTATTTGCAGCTTTTTGGAAGGCGAACCGGCAACTCGTATGAGACCGATCGCGAGGCAATGCTACTCAGTAGAGGAATTTCAGAATGCTTTTCTGTCTGCGTATTGGTCGAAAACGACACAGCGCGGAATTAAAGATCAGTTAATTAGTTTGCCGAATTACGAGAACTCAAATTTTCCCAGTGTGACGCAATTTTTTGAGCACATGGTGCAACAAAACCAATACCTGAGTGAACCGTACAGTGAATCTGCACTTATACAATTATGCATTTCCAAATTACCACGGTCATTACGAGTGTCACTTCTAACGGGCCAGCAAAAAGAAAACATTTCAGCATTTAGAGATCTTTTACAGCTCTTGGAAGTACAACAATCTGATTATTCTTTTGTAAACAAAAATTTTTCATATAATAACCAAGGCCAACAAACTTACAGTAATTACGATCAGTCACGTAATTTCAATAGTAGAGGTGCAAAAAAATCACTTCATTACTCATTATACAACTATTCCTTATTTCTAGCATATTTCATCACTAAAACTAAGATGTGTAGTTCTGTCTGACAGCCTGTATCAATCGCCTTGTATTCTGAAAGAAAAAATTAGTTAAGACTGCTATTCTACGATGAGTATAGTATATTCTTGTTAATGCTTGTTAATCCTGATCCATTTACTCTTCCTCATAAAGTTATTGCATCTTCTTTCGATCCTTCCGTAGGTGAAATTCCCATTTCTGCTTAATTTATTTCCTTTACACGTTATTTCTTTCTGAAAATGATGAACAAAGATTAATGTCTTGCATTTAAATCATATACCCACTAAATAATGACTGGTTAATGGTGACACAGTTAAGCATACAGCATAACATGACAGAGAACGTAATATATCAAAGACATTGACAGTGTTCAGATGCAAAAATGTACACAGAATATCACAATGCAGCAGCAAAAAATGTAAAACAGTCACGATCTTGAGATGTCATAAGGCAAAAAATGTCAAGGTCAACTGGTGTGTGTTATATCTTAACTATTTCACAGTGCATACAAACAAAACATGAAAACAATTGTACATACATAAAAAATGGAAAAATGTGCACGGTCTGATGTGTAACGACAAGAAAAGCGACCTGCTAACCTTACCTTTCCGGGCACTTGCCAAGAAAAAATACTATAATCATCAATAATTGTTCACATAAATATCTGGTTCAAATGGTTCAAATGGCTCTGAGCACTATGGGACTTAACTACTGAGGTCATCAGTCCCCTAGAACTTAGAACTACTTAAACCTAACTAACCTAAGGACATCACACACATCCATGCCCGAGGCAGGATTCGAACCTGCGACCGTAGCGGTCACGCGGTTCCAAACCGACGCGCTTAGAACCGCACGGCCACACCGGCCGGCTCATAAATATCTGGAAAATGTATTACAGTGTGATAAATCCTAAAGTATGTTCATTCAATAAATGGTTTAACATTGGAGATATGGTGATTGCCTTTCGATTCTTTGGTTCTCAAAGTTTCGACGTGTACAACATTGGGGTGAGGAATACTGCGAATCCGATATGGACCTGCGTATAAAAGTTCAAATTTACTGCACTTACCTTTTAATTTGCTGGATAAATAGTGTGTACGTACTAATATCTTCTGTCCAATGTGAAAGTCTCGGCGTGTACAAACCTGTTTTTGTTGTCTTCTCCGGCGCTCTGCGGCACGTTTGATGTTGTTCAGCGCAATGTCAATTATTTCGTGGTGTCTTAGTCGACGACAGGTAGGGAAGTTTACTAACTCTTTAATTTTGTTTGGTGGTTCAACGTTTTTCAGTATAACAGACGGAGATAGCATAGTGGATTCGTTTGGAATGGAATTATTTACGTCTTGGAATGAGAATATGTGTGTGTCCCAATCAAAATGTCTTTTGTGGCAGTATATTCTACACAGTTTACCAATTTCTTTCATTAATCTTTCACAGGGGTTCGAAGAAGCATGGTACTTGGATATATAGATCTGAGAAATTTTTCTAGCTCGTAACATACGTGTCAATGTAGCAGAACGAAATTGTGATCCATTGTCAGAAATTACTTTCATCACATGCCCTACATGAAATAGAAAATGTTTTACAAATGCTTTCGAAACAGTTTTAGCTGTAGCTTTGCGTAACGGAGTGAAAGTAACAAATTTTGAAGTGAGCTCAACAGCGACAAACATGTAGCAAAAACCTCTGTTAGTTCTCGGAATTGGACCAAAAATGTCTACATCGGCCATATGTTTTAATTTAACAGGTACAATGGGATATAAAGGAGGAATATGTGAAGTGGAGTCTGACTTAGCTTTCTGGCAAATTTTATATGAGGCTAAAACTCGTCGTATACGTTTTTCCATGTTGCTAAAATAACAGTTCTGTCTCAGTATAAGAAAACATTTTCTTGCTCCGTAATGTGCGTAACTTAAATGAGTGTACCAGATTAATTTGTTAACCAGTTCGTTAGGAATGCATAATAACCAATTGCTGCTGTCAGGATGAGAGCGGCGAAACAAAATGTCATTGCGTACAGTGTAATGGTTTCTAATCGTAACATTATTCTTATCTTGCCAGAGGTGTTTAATTTCTTTCCACACGTTGTCTTTATTTTGCTCTTTTGCTATGTCCTGTAATGACGACGAAATAAAATTTTCAAATGCAACTTGCTGAATGTACATGACACTGAAATTTGCTTTGCAGAAGTTAGTTGCTACGTCTTACTGATTGTTGCTGAGGGAACGCGATAGTGCGTCTGCTATAACATTTTGTGTGCCGGGAATGTGGACAATCGTAAAATTAAATTCTTGTAAATAAAGTTTCCATCTGCTTCACCTGTCGTGAGTGAATTTAGCCGAAAGTAAGAATTGTATCGCTCTGTGGTCTGTGTAAACGGTCGTGTGTCTGCCATAAAGAAAGTGCCGAAATCTCGTAAAAGCCCATACAACACATAATGTTTCCAATTCTGTAACGGAGTAATTTCGTTCAGCAGGTGACAAAATGCGGCTTGCAAATGCGATGTTTTTGATTACTGTAGAGCCATCTTCTTCAATTTCCTGAAAAATGTGTACGCCTAAAGCGGTGTTGGAACTGTCGGTGGCAATGGAAAAATTTCTGGTAAGATCTGGGTCCGATAAAAGTGGAGCATTCAACAAGGCTTCTTTGAAGTTCACAAATTCGGAATGTGCTTGCTTATCCCAAGACCAAATAGTGTTTTTACCTGTTATTTGACATAATCTAGGCGTAGTGTAATCTCCCCACAGAAATTTTAAATGACAGAAATAATAAATGAATGGTAGCCAAGCGTAACCTCCCTGCATGAAATGTACTGACTATGACAATTAAATGTTTGACTCGCAATCTGACACAACGTGCAAGCTCCCACAAAAATAATGAGAGACAATTTAATGCTAATGAAACTTCAGTCACAATGTAAATTCAATTAGACCGAAATATCAGTCTTTGGCCCTGTGCAAAAAAAATCAGAATTAATTTCTTACCTCATTGAAACTGCTTGTCAAATTTCTGCTCTCATTGTTGGCCACGGCTTGGAGGAAATGCATCGCAAGTAATATTTTTTTTTTTTTTTTGAAATTTAACTGAAACTTTTCGTTAATGGAAATGGAAGGAAATCGTTCGTTCAATTAAATAGTTCTTTTGTTAAAAAAATTGCTTTGAAATCAAAATTATTATTGGGGCACTTGATGAAAATTAATTACAATAAATAAACTTTACATTATCTGATGTGCGCAATGCAGCTTGGTTACCTTAATTAACAATATACCTCATTCAGCATCTTGACCAGAGACCCATGTCGACGCCTGCGACTGCGTCCCGCTCGCGACCGTACTCGACTACTACTGCTAACAGACTGCCATTCGCAACTGAACTCGACTACTGCTACCGACAGAGTGCAACAGACAACTGCACTGCCGACAGACTACCCACAGACTACTGCTCGTAACACTCGCGCGGTCAAGCGCAGACTAGTCACGATAAATAGCTCTCTGGTCAAAGATTCTGTAATGCCTCGCACACGCTGCATACGTGTTTCATAACCCTCCACCGGGGGGGCAAAAATTTGGTGGCGATGGTGAGTCATTTGGACTCGCCATGAGCACCAAATTTTTTTTAACTAATTAATTATTACAATTACAGCAAAAGTACAAAACATGAATTAAACTTGATTCTCATGCACTGAGTACAAAACATTTCAGACAAAGACAAGATATGAGTATAAAACATATTCGCAGATCAGAAAAATGTATATACAAATTATTTGATGGATAATAACGTGCACACGCACTGAAAAATTCTTTAGCATTTTCAGAACAGATAAATAGAATGGCAAAAAATCATGTTGACAAGTGACATCAGTGCACATGCACTGCAGTTCAGAACATATTAGCAAATGACGAAATGTATATACAATGAGTAACATATGACAGAAGTGCAAACGCACTGAAGTGTTGAACATATCAGGAAATCATAAAAGGTATACAGAATGAGTACAAATCATATTGAAAAATGAGAAAAGTGCACAGGCACTGCAGTTCAGTAGATAACATATTAACACATAACATAAGTGCACATGCACTGAAAAACTTTTGAACATTTTCATAACAAATAAACGCAAAGGTAAAAAATCATTTTGACAACTGACATGACTGTACATGAAGTGAAGTTGAGAATATATCAGCAAATCACAAAATGTATTAATAAACGGCAAAAAAAATACACACGCACTGTATATGACTTTTTCATTTTACAAGAATTAGGGAAGGAATAGGAAGGATTGCATCATGGTTGTAGCACTTAGGTTGCACGAAGCTGCACTAAAAGTCCATATCTTTCCACAGAAGTACAACACCAAGTGAGACAATTTGCAGTTCTTTTCCCAGAAATATTTATCAGCGTATCCAAGACACTGAAATGTCGTAGTAATATTTCCTGTTATCATTTTGGCAGTACATCAGGTACACCAAACAGTGGGACTATAATAACGTCTTCATCGCTCACGGTGGTGGACAGCATGTCGTGTCAACACCACGCTCTTACAAGGCACACCAACGTAGAATTAGTGCAAAAACCAAATATAGTGCTTCATGATCATGAGGACGGACAGGACAAATGGATATTGCAGTAATTCAGGGTAGTTAGCTCATAAGGTGAAGGACATTAAGTCACATAATAGGCTTCATTGACAATTAACTCACGACAGATTAAGCAGGTGGAAACTTTATTTACAGGAATTTAATTTTACAATAGTTCACATTCCTGGCACACAAAATGTTATAGCAGACGCACTATCGCGTTCCCTCAGCAACAATCAGTAAGACGTAGCAACTAACTTCTGCAAAGCAAATTTCAGTGTCATGTACATTCAGCAAGTTGCATTTGAAAATTTTATTTCGTCGTCATTACAGGACATAGCAAAAGAGCAAAATAAAGACAACGTGTGGAAAGAAATTAAACACCTCTGGCAAGATAAGAATAATGTTACGATTAGAAACCATTACACTGTACGCAATGACATTTTGTTTCGCCGCTCTCATCCTGACAGCAACAATTGGTTATTATGCATTCCTAACGAACTGATTAACAAATTATCTGGTACACTCATTTAAGTTACGCACATTACGGAGCAAGAAAATGTTTTCTTATACTGAGACAGAACTGTTATTTTAGCAACATGGAAAAACGTACACGACGAGTTTTAGCCTCATGTAAAATTTGCCAGAAAGCTAAGTCAGACACCACTTCACATATTCCTCCTTTATATCCCATTGTACCTGTTAAATTAAAACATATGGCCGCTGTAGACATTTTTGGTCCAATTCCGAGAACTAACAGAGGTTTTTGCTACATATTTGTCGCTGTTGAGCTCACTTCAAAATTTGTTACTTTCACTCCGTTACGCAAAGCTACAGCTAAAACTGTTTCGAAAGCATTTGTAAAACATTTTCTATTTCATGTAGGGCATGTGATGAAAGTAATTTCTGACAATGGATCACAATTTCGTTCTGCTACATGGACACGTATGTTACGAGCTAGAAAAATTTCTCAGATCTATATATCCAAGTACCACGCTTCTTCGAACCCCTGTGAAAGATTAATGAAAGAAATTGGTAAACTGTGTAGAATATACTGCCACAAAAGACATATTGATTGGGACACACACATATTCTCATTCCAAGATGTAATTAATTCGATTCCAAATGAGTCCACTTTGCTATCTCCGTCTGATATACTGAAAAACGTTGAACCACCAAACAAAATTAAAGACTTAGTAAACTTCCCTACCTGTCGTCGACTAAGACACCACGAAATAATTGACATTGCGCTGAACAACATCAAACGTGCCGCAGAGCGCCGGAGAAGACAACAAAAACAGGTTTGTACACGCCGAGACTTTCACATTGGACAGAAGATATTAGTACGTACACACTATTTATCCAGCAAATTAAAAGGTAAGTGCAGTAAATTTGAACTTCTATACGCAGGTCCATATCGGATTCGCAGCATCCCTCACCCCAATGTTGTACATGTCGAAACTTTGAGAACCAGAAAATCGAAAGGCAATCACCATATCTCAAACATTAAACCGTTTATTGAATGAAACCACTTTATGATGTAATATGCTATGATGCCATTTACTAATCTTTATGACCACTTATGCAATTATATTCACATGACTAATTATTGATGATTATCGTATTTTTCTTGGCAAGTGCCCGGCAAGGTAAGGTTAGCAGGTCGCTTTTCTTGTCGTTACATATCTGACCGTGCATATTTTCCAGATGAATTTACACATTTTATGAGCACTTATGCAATTATAATTACATGACTAATTACTGATGATTATCGTATTTTTCTTGGCAAGTGCCCGGCAAGGTAAGGTTAGCAGGTCGCTCTTTTTGTCGTTATATATCAGACTGTGCACATTTTTTTCCAGAGACACTTACGTATTTTATGACTAATTATGCAATGTTATCTAATGACATGTTAATTTCATTACATTTTTTCTCCATTAAAGGCTTTAATTATCGCCTCTATTAACTACACTACATACAAGCTGAACACAACGAACATCACATTTTTTCTTTCTTATATATATATATATATATATATATATATATATATATATATATATATATATATATATATATACGATTATTTCATGTTTTGCTCGTATGCATTATGAAATGGTGAAGACATAGCAAACACCAGTCGACTTTGACATTTTTTGCCTTATGACATCTCAAGATCGTGACTGTTTTAAATTTTTTGCTGCTGCATTCTGATTGTACATTTTTTGCCTTTGAACACTGTCTATGCTTTTGACATATTACGTTTTCTGTCATGTTATGCTGTATGCTTAATTGTGCCACCATTAACCAGTCATTATTTAGTGGGTATATGATTTAAATGCAAGACATTAATCTTTGTTCATCATTTTCAGAAAAAATAACGTGTAAAGGAAATAAATTACACAGAAATGGGAACTTCACCTACGGAATGATCGAAAGAAGATGCAATAACTTTATGATGAAGAGTAAATGGATCAGGATTAACAAGCATTAACAAGAATATACTATACACATCGTAGAATAGCAGTCTTAACTAATTTTTTCTTTCAGAATACAAGGTGATTGATGCAGGCTGTCAGACAGAACTACACATCTTAGTTTTAAGTGATGAAATATGCTATAGATAAGGAATAGTTATGTAATGAGTAATGAAGTGATTTTTTTTGCAGATGATAATGAATACTGATGAAGAGTAATGATGAAGAATATGCTACTATGAATAATGAAGTTTTTCTTTACAGATGATGATAATAATGAAGTTATGATGATGTGGATAATGAAGTTTTCTTTGCAGATGAGGATAATGTTGAAGTTATATTTAGGCTATGTAGTTATTTAAGTATTTGTTGCAGTTCGTTTTGACAGCAGGTGTTATATTGCACAGTCAAATGACTGAAGGTTTTGGAAAGGACAGCTATGGAACACATTTTTTATACACATTTCACTACCTGCTAATTCAAAGTTCACTTCTTTTCAGCATAAAATGCATTTCTCTTTTCAGCTTAATAATCCATTTTTATATATTTTTTGCAGGAGAAATTATTTATGAGATTAATGTGCTATAAGCAGTTGTTCATTAAATCTATGAAGGTGATTACATATACTCTACTTGTTTCATAATCTTGCCACAGCTGACTTATGACAGCTGACGTTACGCATTTTCATTTATACCAACAAACCAGAAACAAATTTTTTTTCTTCTTGTTTTCCCCTATAATTACCCAAAGCAATGCATTGCTAACTATCTAGCACACAAACAAACAAAAATGTATTACCAGTCCCAAATAATGTTACTAGTTTAAGAGAGTTCTGAGTAATGCTGATCAGCTCTGAATAGTATGTCACTTCAGTAATGACTTCTTAATGATACAAAAAATATATATAAAATAATGCTTTGTAACTGGCTAATAACTGCCACTGTTTATTGTAATGAGACTACTTACAATGCCCATGATTATTAATGCTATGACTGTAATTAACTGATTTTTAATAATGACTTCTTAATGATCTGAATAATACTGAATGATGAACAATGTTTTATACTATTCAATACTTGCTGGCCACTGAGTGCCAATAATTAATATCACTAAATGAATTATGACTTTTCATATTTTGCTAACTGGCCACTGAGTGCCAATAATTGTCACTAAATGAATTATGTTATTAATTATGCCATTAATTAGCTCCTGTTTTCAATGATGATTTTTCATGTTCTATAACTGGCCACTGAGTGCCAATAATTAATGTCACTAAATGAATTATGTTATTAATTATGCCATTAATTAGCTCCTGTTTTCAATATGCCTTTTCATGTTTTGGTACCTGGCCAATGAGTGCCAATAATTTGTATAACTCAGTGTATTATGTTAATGCTAGGCCAATAATTGACTTTTTTTTCTTTCAATGAAGACTTCTGATGAACATTATTCTGTCATACTAAATATGTTTTGTAACTGGCCAAAGACTGCCGCTGTTTATTGTAATACGATTACCCATGATGCCAATAATTTAATTTTATGGACATTATTCTGTAATACTAAATACATGGTACAGAAATGTTCAATAACTGGGCTATGAATGCCGCAGACTACTAATGGAATTACTAATCAAGACTAGTCTGTGACTTAATGTCATTCACCTTCTGACCTAACTACCTGGAATTACTGTAATATCCGTTCGTCTTGTCCATCCTCATGATCATGGAGCACTATATTTGGTTTTTGCACTAATTCTACGTTGGTGTGCCATGTAAGAGCGTGGTGTTGACACGACATGCTGTCCACCACCGTGAGCGATGAAGACGTTATTATGGTCCCACTGTTTGGTGTACCTGATGTACCGCCAAAACGATAACATGGAAGATTACTACGACATTTCAGTGTCTTGGATACGCTGATAAATACTTCTGGGAAAAGAACTGGAAATTGTCTCACTTGCTGTTGTACTTCTATGGAAAGATATGGACTTTTAGTGCAGCTTAGTGCAACCTAAGTGCTACAACCATGATGCAATCCTTCCTATTCCTTCCCTAATTCTTGTAAAATGAAAAAGTCATATACAGTGCGTGTGTATTTTTTGCCGTTTATTAATACATTTTGTGATTTGCTGATTTATTCTCAACTTCACTTCATGTACAGTCATGTCAGTTGTCAAAATGATTTTTTACCTTTGCATTTATTTGTTATGAAAATGTTCAAAAGTTTTTCAGTGCATGTGCACTTATGTTATGTGTTAATATGTTTTCTACTGAACTGCAGTGCCTGTGCACTTTTCTCATTTTTCAATATGATTTGTACTCATTCTGTATACCTTTTATGATTTCCTGATATGTTCAACACTTCAGTGCGTTTGCACTTCTGTCATATGTTACTCATTGTATATACACTCCTGGAAATGGAAAAAAGAACACATTGACACCGGAGTGTCAGACCCACCATACTTGCTCCGGACACTGCGAGAGGGCTGTACAAGCAATGATCACACGCACGGCACAGCGGACACACCAGGAACCGCGGTGCTGGCCGTCGAATGGCGCTAGCTGCGCAGCATTTGTGCACCGCCGCCGTCAGTGTCAGCCAGTTTGCCGTGGCATATGGAGCTCCATCGCAGTCTTTAACACTGGTAGCATGCCGCGACAGCGTGGACGTGAACCGTATGTGCAGTTGACGGACTTTGAGCGAGGGTGTATAGTGGGCATGCGAGAGGCCGGGTGGACGTACCGCCGAATTGCTCAACACGTGGGGCGTGAGGTCCCCACAGTACATCGATGTTGTCGCCAGTGGTCGGCGGAAGGTGCACGTGCCCGTCGACCTGGGACCGGACCGCAGCGACGCACGGATGCACGCCAAGACCGTAGGATCCTACGCAGTTCGTAGGGGACCGCACCGCCACTTCCCAGCAAATTAGGGACACTGTTGCTCCTGGGGTATCGGCGAGGACCATTCGCAACCGTCTCCATGAAGCTGGGCTACGGTCCCGCACACCGTTAGGCCGTCTTCCGCTCACGCCCCAACATCGTGCAGCCCGCCTCCAGTGGTGTCGCGACAGGCGTGAATGGAGGGACGAATGGAGACGTGTCGTCTTCAGCGATGAGAGTCGCTTCTGCCTTGGTGCCAATGATGGTCGTATGCGTGTTTGGCACCGTGCAGGTGAGCGCCACAATCAGGACTGCATACGACCGAGGCACACAGGGCCAACACCCGGCATCATGGTGTGGGGAGCGATCTCCTACACTGGCCGTACACCACTGGTGGTCGTCGAGGGGACACTGAATAGTGCACGGTACATCCAAACCGTCATCGAACCCATCGTTCTACCATTCCTAGACCGGCAAGGGAACTTGCTGTTCCAACAGGACAATGCACGTCCGCATGTATCCCGTGCCACCCAACGTGCTCTAGAAGGTGTAAGTCAACTACCCTGGCCAGCAAGATCTCCGGATCTGTCCCCCATTGAGCATGTTTGGGACTGGATGAAGCGTCGTCTCACGCGGTCTGCACGTCCAGCACGGACGCTGGTCCAGCTGAGGCGCCAGGTGGAAATGGCATGGCAAGCCGTTCCACAGGACTACATCCAGCATCTCTACGATCGTCTCCATGGGAGAATAGCAGCCTGCATTGCTGCGAAAGGTGGATATACACTGTACTAGTGCCGACATTGTGCATGCTCTGTTGCCTGTGTCTATGTGCCTGTGGTTCTGTCAGTGTGATCATGTGATGTATCTGACCCCAGGAATGTGTCAATAAAGTTTCCCCTTCCTGGGACAATGAATTCACAGTGTTCTTATTTCAATTTCCAGGAGTGTACATTTCGTCATTTGCTAATATGTTCTGAACTGCAGTGCATGTGCACTCATGTCACTTGTCAACATGATTTTTTGCCATTCTATTTATCTGTTCTGAAAATGCTAAAGAATTTTTCAGTGCGTGTGCACGTTATTATCCATCAAATAATTTGTATATACATTTTTCTGATCTGCGAATATGTTTTATACTCATATCTTGTCTTTGTCTGAAATGTTTTGTACTCAGTGCATGAGCATCAAGTTTAATTCATGTTTTGTACTTTTGCTGTAATTGTAATAATTAATTAGTTAAAAATAAATTGGTGCTCATGGCGAGTCCAAATGACTCACCATCGCCACCAAATTTTTGCCCCCCCCAGTGGAGGGTTATGAAACACGTATGCAGCGTGTGCGAGGCATTACAGAATCTTTGACCAGAGAGCTATTTATCGTGACTAGTCTGCGCTTGACCGCGCGAGTGTTACGAGCAGCAGTCTGTGGGTAGTCTGTCGGCAGTGCAGTTGTCTGTTGCACTCTGTCGGTAGCAGTAGTCGAGTTCAGTTGCGAATGGCAGTCTGTTAGCAGTAGTAGTCGAGTACGGTCGCGAGCGGGACGCAGTCGCAGGCGTCGACATGGGTCTCTGGTCAAGATGCTGAATGAGGTATATTGTTAATTAAGGTAACCAAACTGCATTGCGCACATCAGATAATGTAAAGTTTATTTATTGTAATTAAATTTCAACAAGTGCCCCAATAATAATTTTGATTTCAAAGCAATTTATAACAAAAAAACCATTTAATTGAACCAGCGATTTCCTTCCATTTCTTTTAAAGAAAAGTTTCAGTTAAATTTCAAAATATAAAAAAAAAAAAATAATACTTGCAATGCGTTTCCTCCAAGCCGTGGCCAACAATAAGAGCAGAACTTTGACATGCAGTTTGAATGAGGTAAGATATTAATTATGATTTTTTGCACAGGGCCAAAGACCGACATTTCGGTCCAATTGAGTTTTCATTATCGCTGAAATTTCATTGTCATTGACTTATCTTTCATTATTTTTGTGGGAGCTTACACCTGAGTCAGATTGCGATTTTTCATATTTCATTGTCTTTGTTAGTAGATTTCATTGGGGAGGTTACGCTTGGCTCCCATTTATTATTTTTTGTCTTTCCAAATTCTCCGGAAAGGTTACAACACACACACACACACACACACACACACACACACACACGCACACAAAATAAATTGTCTCAGGAAACTGAACTATTATTAGCTGCAATAGGCAACCTAATTAGGTAGGTAATTATTCTTGTGTATAAAAGCCACACAGTTGACATTAAAAATAAGTAGCTTTATTACAATTAAAATGCATTGTCAGTTACTAAAAAATGTTGACAGTTCTGGGTGTGTAATACTTGTAATATCGCACTTTAGCGCACTTGAGACAGATATGAGCATCGCTTCCAACGTTTTTTTTTTTTGTCTCCGGCCATCCTGATTTAGGTTTTCCGTGATTTCCCTAAATCGCTTCAGGCAAACGCCGGGATGGTTCCTTTGAAAGGGCACGGCCGATTTCCTTCCCAATCCTTCCCTAACCCGAGCTTGCGCTCCGTCTCTAATGACCTCGTTGTCGACGGGACGTTAAACACTAATCTCCTCCTCCCTCCTCCAACGTTTTGATGGGCCAAGTTCCTCAGTGTCACCAGAAATACCTTGAGTTACGAATTCAGGGTCTGTACATAGAGTTGATCCCAGATTGGCCTCTTCTTTAAACAGCGAGTCAGCCTCAGCAAGATCGTTGATTTCGTCAGCGGTTTCCTCAACATCCTCCATAACATCTTCTTCACTGTCTTCATATAAAAATTTTTGCGCGTTTTCACCGTTGACGCCAATACATTTCTTGCAAATTAAAGAACATTTCAAACCCGCTTTTCTGCAGGAGCACGCTCCGCCACAGTTCAGCTTGCATGAGCATGAAACAATGTGAAGAAGTGCTTCAGGTGCTGGATCTTGGCTCATTATAACGGGTATTGGACCATGGTCACTGTGATTCCAGCCCCATTTCTCAGGAAGTTTCCAGTTTCCCATCCTACTTTGGACTTGTTGGTAAGTCCGCAACGAATGATGATGTGCAGCATCTAGTGTAGGTGGCAACCGTGCAAGATTCAGTTTGCTTTTTGTGGCAGACTTGGCGAATAGCTGGTACCGCAAATGGTCTAGTGTGTGGGAACTGCTTACACCTCCACTATACAATGCCGTAGTAACCTGTTTTGTTGCTGTTATTATTTCGTCACGGGTAGCATGTGGTTTATTGAACGTGCAAAGCGCTGAGGTTAGGTGTTCATTTTTCGCAACAATATTGCAGCACTTATTTTTCCTTGACCAAAAAAAGCGGATGTTGTATCACATCCGCTAAAGGCGTGAGTGAACAGAATGTATTCACTGTCAAACTTGTAAGATGCAGTGGAAAACCACTTGTCTTCTGTATTTCCTCTTCCTGGCTTTAAGAAAAATAAGTTTTCAATGCC
Source organism: Schistocerca piceifrons (assembly GCF_021461385.2). Lineage (NCBI taxonomy): Eukaryota > Metazoa > Arthropoda > Insecta > Orthoptera > Acrididae > Schistocerca > Schistocerca piceifrons. Next base: position 90,866,836 of record NC_060141.1, read on the forward strand.
TTGCCCCAAACCGGTCATGAGCACAAGCAGGTCAACATCTTCTCCTACAATGACAACACTTCCAAAATCTTTGGTTCTTGAAATGACAGATGTTACAGTCATAACGTCAGCATCTTCTTGTGGCTGGTGCACTTCAACGCTACACCCCTGAAATTTCTTTTTAAGAAGTGTGATCAAACGCATCTTGTTTCGTTCGTTGTACAAGAACTTGTCCTGAGGGACTTGGTTCACCATCTCTGATTCAACCACGTCAACCGAAAAATGTTTTTTGGAACTACGAATCCTCTCAGCACTCTTTGTGCTACATTTGTCTCCCTCACATGGATACCCATCAAATACAATAGCAAATTGAGATCCAAATTGACGCTGCAGGTAAGAAACATAGCTTTGGGCTATTGACTTGAAGCAAACATTTCGAGTCCAAGTCACTTTGTGGATAAGGTACCCTCCATCAAAATTTCGTTTGGCGTATGGCAGTCTTAACTGCTTGGTTAAAAAGTCATCAGAATTCCCTTTTGCACATAAGAAGCATTTCTCTTTGAACTTGAACTGACCTTTTCCCTGCGACCGACGTATCACGCCTGTTGGTTCTTGAGGATGTACAAGGCTAGCTGCTACCATTCTCTCATTAATGTACTTCTTGTAGCATGCTTCATGCACCGTCACTTCACTGAGCGTTTTCAAAAAACGGGTGTGAGCAGACTCCCTGCGTTTAGCACTACAATCGATAAGTGTGCTCAGTCCTTTCATTTTCACATTGCCTCCACCACTCACCACAGTTTTTTCGCAAATGAAACACAAATTCATGTAAGACATACTCATTTTCAGCACCACAACATATACTGAATGGAAGCGACTCCAAACTGTTATTGTTGTGTGCTAATAGCTGTCAGCGCGCTGTGAACAGTCACTAGAGATAATTGCCTTCCGCCCGCCAAAGAATAAATACGCTTTTGTCCGCTAAAGAACAATTCCTACATACTTTTTCTTATAACTGATCATTAACGTCAATCAACTGTAGAAAATGTACGGCACCTGCATGCAATCGTATTACATATTGTAACACAAATAAACTTCACGCAATCCGACGTGAATGTGTTCGCAGTTACTGAATATGATGGTGTTTGTCCTCGCTCTGCCGCAGAGTGAGATGGTAAATTCCAATGAATAACATGATGAGTAATATGTTTATACCACACAAATAGAAACTGAAATAACAGTGTTCAAAAATTAGGTAATTTGCCACTTTGCTCGAAATTTGAAAAATCGGTATTTTTTGATGCGCTGTGGTGCCTTAGATAGTGGGAGTAGAAAAAAATGGTAAAAATCAAATTTGTAGAGAATTTTGTGCTCTTTAAAAAATAAAATAGACGTCAAAGCGATAGGAGCAAATGAAACTGAGATATTTTGAAAAAACTGAAAAAAATCCGAAATTTTCGAAGTTTTTTGACTGCAGAAAGTTTTCCCAAGAGAAATTTTGTTGGCAAAACTTGGTTTTCTAACCTTTCCAACAATATGAACGAGTTAAAAAAATAAAATCTTCTACCCCACCTTTTGCAAGGTACAGGCTTTTTTTCTGACAGTTTCACTGGACTATAAGAACAATATTTTTTCACAAGCAAGTACTGTTCAGTGGGCCACGACAAAATGAACTATTTTGCAAAAATCATACTTCGTGAAAACCATACTGCTAATTGTCATGAAGTACAAGCCTGTGTGATTTAAAAATATTGTTTGTGATTGAAAGCTGTGCCTTGGTTTTCCTCGGACCGCGCCTGAATGGTGTGGAGGGCGGGCAGGGGAGGGGAGGGGGGGGGGTGGAAATTTAATGAACTTCGATCCCAGTTCAGTTGTAACTAAAATCCAATCTCATAGTAACAGGAAAACGTCAGTGATAACGTCAATGTATGTATTATCGAAACCAGACTGCGTACACCTTTACTGTGTATTGATAATTTTTCCATTCTGGGCCGTCTAATCACAGCTGAGTCAAGCACAGTGTTTGTGCCATACGCGTCTCGCCTTTGTTTTTTGCAAGGCATCATCGGTCGCTTGTTCCGTGGGTATAGATCCACATGTTGTGCTTTTGTTTCTTTGTTAGCGCTGCTCTTCTTCTTATAATTGCCAGTTGTAAATTTTTATTTTCAGACATCGCAGCACTACGAACAAGAACACTTGCTCTGATAATATCACATACTCGTGGAAGTCCTTAGGCATACACTGGCAGGAGCGGTAAGCCGTACGGTGATCGCAGCAGCTGAGTGATTATGAAATATCTCGCTTTCTCGCTTGACCCAGCGTCTGTGGCGATACTTTCAAGAAACATGACGTGGCCCGCTAACAGATAAGCGCCTATTGTTGACCAGTACTCACGTCAACGTTTTGGTCACGAGTGTGAGATAACATTGAACAGAAGATGGGAGCGAGCTGGAAGTTAGCGCTGCACAGACATGGAGGCGTGAATCTCTTGTCACCAGTTCCCCTAAAATTTCATTTTTATTGATATAATTCGACATTATGGGCAGGATGACTTAAAAAACAGCTACGAAAATAGTTAAATTCGATTACCCGCCGTCGCAATACTCTCACCCCAATTTCGTCAGCAGTCCTCTCCTCTTGATTCAAATGTCCCAAAGACGCTCTTCAGTCTCGGATTTGTCAACATTTTTGTATTGATATGGCGTAAAATATCGATCATTAAAATCAGTTGATAGTCGATTTATTTGCACGGTGTGAACCGTATAAAGTGCGACGGTACCTAATTGCTACCACTTGTGCAGTTGCTCTTCCATCCCATAAGAGCAAGCCAGTTGCGTCTCTACCTGCGGATACTCGTACTTTAGGTACTGGGGCTATACGCGGCTCTACTTAAAAAGAATACTTCGACGTAGTTGTAGCGTCGAGCCGCTCACGTCGACTTTCATGCCCCGTAGCTAGTTCGCTGCAAATAATAAACTGCAGCTGTGATCCTGCAGTCAAATAATCTATGCATTGGCTAGAACTGTGAGTCAATAAAATACACAGAAACACAAAATAAAAGTTAATGAATAATTTAATAAAAAAGGTTCTTTTCTAATGTCCGTAATTGATGTAGACGACGCGGAATTATGTTAAATAAGGTTTATTGGAACAGGTACATCTCAAATGAACGGGAAGTCGTCCTACGATATTCAGTTAAAGTGCAGATAGAAAATACCTTTGCCAAATGCAGTAAAGCTACGTGGAGAGCATTACGAGAATGGTAGCAAAATCCCCAAACTAAATGGTCATCAAAGATACGTGAAAACTAAGTCTATTTCGATATCGCAGTATACGAAATATTCACCGGCTACAAACAGATCACAGTTCAGCATGATGATTCACAAATTATCACACGTGATACAAAGAACAATAACTCATACTCCGTCTCTCCTCACTTCCGTCACACAAGCGCAATGAGTTAGGGTCCTACTCTCAAACACATTCAGACCTCTCGAAACATAAAGGTCCTTCAAAAGTATTTTAGCGGCCGTTCGCCACCCAGAATCAATCACCTATAAGACTGAATCATAGAAGTTACCATAGGCAGGTCTGCCCACTTGCAGCATTCGACATAAATTGTCCAGAATCGCTCCCTTGAAATCTTCACTCGAGAAGCCCCATTTTCCACTTAACTCGCGCAGCGTTCCGCTACAGTGTGGTTTTCCATTGGCTGAAGGCCATCCCCACCAAAAACACATCGTTCGTACACGGTACAGACATGATTTGACTCGTATTGACCACTTCCCGGCCTAAAATAATATATTACAACACTATTTAACTAAAGAAGTGTCTTAAACATTTGGTTACACTGGCATCATTTACATTAAATTTAATTAATAGCAGGTTCATAAATAAATAAGCCAGCATTCTTGCGCAGGTGTGCATACGATAAATGACAACAGATTGCCCTTAAATAATGTTTAAACAATTATTTATGCCTACTTGATAGAAGCATCTTTTGGTTCTCTTTTTAACTGTGGTGTCCGCTATTGACCACTCTTAAATTAGCGCAGCTTTTAGTAGTACTTGCAGTCAAATATTCAAAAAAAGTTAGTGGCAAAGTAGTAAACTATTCATTGAGTAAATAGACAAGTATGACAAAATCTGAGATATTCATGAAGTGTACATTTGATGCGTAAATGTGGAGTATACGATGTTCTGATAATCATTTGCAGAACGAAAAATCCATAAAAGACGTCGTAAACCAATGTTGTTGTTGTTGTTGTGGTCTTCAGTCCTGAGACTGGTTTGATGCAGCTCTCCATGCTACTCTATCCTGTGCAAGCTTCTTCATCTCCCAGTACCTACCGCAGCCTACATCCTTTTGAATCTGCTTAGTGTATTCATCTCTTGGTCTCTCTCTACGATTTTTACCCTCCACGCTGCCCTCCAATACTAAATTGGTGATCCCTCGATGTCACAGAACATGTCCTACCAACCGATCCCTTCTTCTAGTCAAGTTGTGCCACAAGCTCCTCTTCTCCCCAATTCTATTCAATACCTCCTCATTAGTTATGTGATCTACCCATCTAATCTTCAGCATTCTTCTGTAGCACCACATTTCGAAAGCTTCTATTCTTTTCTTGTCTAAACTATTTATCGTCCACGTTTCACTTCCATACATGGCTACACTCCATACAAATACTTTCTGACACCGACTTCCTAACACTTAAATCTACACTCGATGTTAACAAATTTTTCTTCTTCAGTCTGTAAGAAGTCGTCTTTCAGCTTGTCTCAGATTCTGCCAGTGCTGATCATTCCGCATTTTGCTAAGCGAGCGAGACGGCGAAGGACATGTTAAAGCAGTTGAACGAAGTGGATAGTGTCTGAAAAAAGTCTGAAAAAGGAAAATCAGCAAAGATAAAACAAGGATAATGGAACGTGATCTAAGTCAGGCGATGCTGAGGGAATGAAATTAGAAAGTGAGTCACTGAAAATAATAGATGATTTTTTTTTAAGTTTAGGGCACAAGAAAACTGACGATGAGCCACGAAGACAACATATACAATACAGACCGTTAATAGGTAGAAAAGAATAGTTGTTTTGAAAAACAGAGATTTGTTGAAAATTTGTTTGTTCGTCTTCTATGCGTTCCTAAGCCATTGATTTGATTGCAATGAAACTTTGGTGAGTTGTTGTAACACGTCCTCGAAGGTTTATGAGTGGGTATGTATCATCTACTTCCCATAGGTCTCTAGAGGGCTGACTTAGCATGTAACTCAGGAATATCTGGAATAATTTCAACCAAATTTAGTATATATATGACACATTGTTTGTTAAAAATACAGTGGGAATAAAGTACCCCTGGAGGAAGGGCGGTGATGAGAGGGAGGGAGGGGGGACACATATAAAACTATTCGGAAAGGAGCCGTAAGTATTTCTTTCTTGTATTTAGGTGGAATACTTCAAACGTATGAAGCGCAATCCGTCTGTCTGTTGTTTGTGTTGTTCAGTGTGTCAACTTGATCGTGAAAATGAGCACTGCAGCAATCCAGTATTTTTGTCAGCTTATATACAAAGACCCCGTAACCCCATCCCCCCATGAGGGTTCAGCCTTTTATTTTCAAATTTTTTTGCAGATTCGGATTCTTTGCCAAAAATGCTTGGGTTTGTCTAAAACACTTTTTTTCCGTTCGTGGTAGATGGTGCTACAATCGGTGCGAAAGTTACACCAGTTGGACGGAAGAACCCACCGAAATCAGTCGCCCCGATGCTGAGGGGACTCACCAAAATCAAGCATCCTGATTGTGTGGTAACTCGGTGAAAAGAACCCCCGAAGAGAAGAGAAAACTGCATTATCTTAAAAGTAGCTTATTTGCCAGACTTTTAAATGTATAACGTAAAAGTTTTCCTGTATAATCAAATTTCCTAAAGCTAAACTAAATTTTTAACTATATTATTAACTTTTGGGAACGGAAGTTTACATGTTTATCAAAAACGTAATGTAGAGTCCAATGAGTCAGTTTTTTATTGCAAAAACCGGAAAAAAATTATTTTTTATTACAGCCCCATCTATCACGAATGGAAAATGCAGTATTTAGTAAGAGCTGGCGTACAATCCTAAACTGCAATAAGACATGGGTGATTCCCATTTTAAAATAAAAAGTTGACTACAAAGGGGGACTGGGACAGATGTCCTCGTTAGAAAGATTAACTTTTCATATGGGACCTTTTTTCATACGATGGGTATCTGTGAGGCATTTAGCTGATCCGAGAGAAGAAACGCATTGACAACATGCTCAGCAAAAAGAAGAGACAGATGATAACAACATATCTTTAGCCTCCTCGGACAGCACAAAATCACACTGATAACAAACGGGCCTCAAGCTATATATAGGTAGGACTTCGCAGATAATTTCCGGGAAACTGAAATCCAGAAGATATACTACATCTACATCTACATCTACATGATTACTCTGCAATTCACATTTAAATGCTTGGCAGAGGGTTCATCGAACCACAATCATACTATCTCTCTACCATTCCACTCCCGAGCAGCACGCGGGAAAAACGAACACCTAAACCTTTCTGTTCGAGCTCTGATTTCTCTTATTTTATTTTGATGATCATTCCTACCTATGTAGGTTGGGCTCAACAAAATATTTTCGCATTCGGAAGAGAAAGTTGGTGACTGAAATTTCGTAAATAGATCTCGCCGCGACGAAAAACGTCTTTGCTTTAATGACTACCATCCCAACTCGCGTATCATATCTGCCACACTCTCTCCCCTATTACGTGATATTACAAAACGAGCTGCCCTTTCTTGCACCCTTTCGATGTCCTCCGTCAATCCCACCTGGTAAGGATCCCACACCGCGCAGCAATATTCTAACAGAGGACGAACGAGTGTAGTGTAAGCTGTCTCTTCAGTGGACTTGTTGCATTTTCTAAGTGTCCTGTCAATGAAACGCAACCTTTGGCTCGCCTTTCCCACAATATTATCTATGTGGTCTTTCCAACTGAAGTTGTTCGTAATTTTTACACCCAGGTACTTAGTTGAATTGACAGCCTTGAGAATTGTACTATTTATCGAGTAATCGAATTCCAACGGATTTCTTTTGGAACTCATGTGGATCACCTCACACTTTTCGTTATTTAGCGTCAACTGCCACCTGCCACACCATACAGCAATCTTTTCTAAATCGCTTTGCAACTGATACTGGTCTTCGGATGACCTTACTAGACGGTAAATTACAGCATCATCTGCGGACAACCTAAGAGAACTGCTCAGATTGTCACCCAGGTTTTTTATATTGATCAGGAACAGCAGAGGTCCCAGGACGCTTCCCTGGGGGACACCTGATATCATTTCAGTTTTACTCGATGATTTGCCGTCCATTACTACGAACTGCGATCTTCCTGACAGGAAATCACGAATCCAGTCGCACAACCGAGACGATACCCCGTTGGCCCGCAGCTTCATTAGAAGTCGCTTGTGAGGAACGGTGTCAAAATCTTTCCGGAAATCTAGAAATACGGAATCAACTTGAGATCCCCTGTCGATAGCGGCCATTACTTCGTGCGCATAAAGAGCTAGCTGCGTTGCGCAAGAACGATGTTTTCTGAAACCATGCTGATTACGTATCAATAGATCGTTCCCTTCAAGGTGATTCATAATGTATGAATGCAGTATATGCTCCACAACCCTATTGCAAACCGACGTCAATGATATAGGTCTGTAGTTCGATGGATTACTCCTACTAACCTTCTTAAGCACTGGTGCGACCTGCGCAATTTTCCAATCTGTAGGTACAGATCTATCGGTGAGCGAGCGGTTGTATATGATTGCTAAATAGGGAGCTATTGTATCAGCGTAATCTGAAAGGAATCTAATCGGTATACAATCTGGACCTGAAGGCTTGCCCGTATCAAGCGGTTTGAGTTACTTCGCAACCCCTAAGGTATCTACTTCTAAGAAACTCATGCTAGCAGCTGTTCGTGTTTTAAATTCTGGAATATTCCATTCGTCTTCCCTGGTGAAGGAATTTCGGAAAACTGCGTTCAATAACTCCGCTTTAGCGGCACAGTCGTCGGTAACAGTACCATCGGCACTGCACAGCGAAGGTATTGACTGCGTCTTGCCGCTTGTGTACTTTACATACGACCAGAATTTCTTCGGATTTTCTACCAAATTTCGTGACAATGTTTCGTTGTGGAACCTATTAAAGGCATCTCGCATTGAAGTCCGTGACAAATTTCGCGCGTCTGTAAATTTTAGCCAATCTTCGGGATTTCGCGTTCTTCTGAACTTCGCATGCTTTTTCCGTTGCCTCTGCAATAGCGTTCGGACCTGTTTTGTGTACCATGGGGGATCAGTTCCATCTCTTACCAATTTATAAGGTATAAATCTCTCAATTGCTGTTGCTACTATATCTTTGAATTTGAGCCACATCTCGTCTACATTTGCGTAGTCAGTTCGGAAGGAATGGAGATTGTCTCTTAGGAAGGCTTCTAGTGACACTTTATCCGATTTTTTAAGTAAAATTATTTTGCGTTTGTTTCTGGTGGATTTGGAAGAAACGGTATTGAGCCTAGCTACAACGACCTTGTGATCACTAATCCCTGTATCAGTCATGATGCTCTCTATTAGCTCTGGATTGTTTGTGGCTAAGAGGTCAAGCGTGTTTTCGCAACCATTTACAATTCGCGTGGGTTCGTGGACTAACTGCTCGAAATAATTTTCGGGGAAAGCATTTACGACAATCTCGGAAGATGTTTTCTGCGTACCACCGATTTTGACAAGTATTTTTGCCAACATATCGAGGGAAGGTTGAAGTCCCCACCAACTATAACCGTATGAGTGGGGTATTTATTTGTTACGAGACTGCCGGCGGCGGTGGTCTAGCGGATGTAGGCGCTCAGTCCGGAACCGCGCGACTGCTACGGTCGCAGGTTCGAATCCTGCCTCGGGCATGGATGTGTGTGATGTCCTTAGGTTAGTTAGGTTTAAGTAGTTCTAAGTTCTAGGGGATTGATGACCACAGAAGTTAAGTCCCATAGTGCTCAGAGCTATTTGAACCATTTTGTTACGAGACTGTTCAGCAACTATATCATCGGAGTCTTGGGGTCGGTAGAAGGAGCCAATTATTAACTTAGTTAGGCTGTTAAGTATAACCTCCACCCACACCAATTCGCACGGAGTATCTACTTCACTACAAGATAAACCACTACTGACAGACACAAACACTCCACCACCAATTCTGCCTAATCTATCTTTCCTGAACACCGTCTGAGACTTCGTAAAAATTTCTGCAGAACTTATTTCAGGCTTTAGCCAGCTTTCTGTACCTATAAAGATTTCAGCTTCTGTGCTTTCTATTAGCGCTTGAAGCTCAGGGACTTTCCCAGCACAACTACAACAATTTACAACCACAATTCCGACTGTTCCTTGATCCAAGCACGTCCTGTATTTGCTATGCACCCTTTGAGATTGCAGCCCACCCCGTACTTTCCCGAGGCCTTCTAACCTTAAAAAAACGCCCAGTCCACGCAACACAGCCTCCGCTACCCGTGTAGCCGCCAGCTGAGTGTAGTGAACTCCTGACCTATTCAGCGGAACCCGAAACCCCACCACCCTATGGCGCAAGTCAAGGAATCAGCAGCCAACACGGTCGCAAAACCGTCTGAGCCTCTGATTCAGACCCTCCACCCGGATCTGCACCAAAGGTCCGCAGTCGGTTCTGTCAACGATGCTGCAGATGGTGAGCTCTGCCTTCATCTCGTAAGCAAGACTGGCAGCCTTCACCAAATCAGATAGCCGCTGGAATCCAGAGAGAATTTCCTCAGATCCAAAGCGACACACGTCATTAGTGCCGACATGTGCCACCACCTGCAGCTGGCTGCACCCTGTGCTCTTCATGGAATCCGGAAGGACCCTTTCCACATCAGGAATGACTCCACCCGGAATGCACACGGAGTGCACACTGGATTTCTTCCCCTCCTTAGCTGCCATATCCTTAAGGGGCCCCATTACGCGCCTAACATTGGAGCTCCCAACTACCAATAAGCCCACCCTCTGCGATTGCCCAGACCTTGAAGGCTGAGAATCATCCTCTGAAACAGGGCAGGCAGCTGCATCTGGCTCAGCCAGAGACAGTACCTGAAACCTGTTTGTCAGACTCACTGGGGAGGCTTTCTGATCAGCCTCCAGGGACGTCTTTCGCTGCCTGCCAAGCCTTTCGAATGACCTCCCAATCAACCACAGGCGAGGGCTCAGCCTGACTGCGGGCAGCAGCCGGGGCAACCACAGCGGCAGACCGATCTGGGGACAGACGGGATGAGGTTGACATCCCCGTGATACCCAAGTCCGGCTCCCCACAGTGGTGCCCATTGGCAACAGCCTCAAGCTGTGCGACCGAAGTCAGTGCTGCCTGCAGCTGTGAGCGAAGGGATGCCAACTCAGCCCTCATCCAAACGCAACAATCACAGTCCCTATCCATTCTAATCGATGTTGAACAACAGTTACTGAAACATGAGTCCATGCCTAGATAACACAAGGAAACACGCAAAGAATGAATGTTAGCTACAGAAATTTACGTAAGAAGTAATGTAACATATTTATTTCTTTTTTTATGTTTCATTAGTGACCTACATTTCATATTCTACCCAAGTATTAAGGTTTTCTTTGCACATATATATTATTAAGATATATTGTATCAATTAGTATGTTACAGTGGAGTATTAGAGTTAAGGAATAAACATATACTGTTATGCAGGAAATTTTCAATGCAGTGAATGTATTGTACCTCCTGCTTAAGAGACACTGGAGGGCAGATTTTATGACTGCAATAAATAAATAGATAAATAAGTTGTAAGATCGCAAAAACTACACCTCTTATATGAAGTCATTAAAGATCACCTAACTTACATTGAACGAACAGTAGGGCTGAACAAAAATGACTCACAAGGCACAATGCATCTTGTAGAGGGTATAGTATGGACATATTGGGATAATTAATGTCGGATGATGGTTTTAAAGTGATTCACACAACATGAAAACTTTGTGGAAATGCGTCAATTTACTGGAGGCTAGTTTACCCCAGGGAAGTACTCAGAATTGACCGTGGCCACCGGGGGAGCGGCTAAGGGAAGCGACAATAGGCACCTTAGAGTGGCTCAAGCTCTGAGAAAGCGGTAATGCTGCATGGCGTCCAGCCGCCTTAAGATGAGTGACAGTGAGTGGGTGGTTGACCCTGACTCCATGCTGGTGTACCGGGAAACAGACGGAGAACTTTACACCTGTTGATAAATGTCAGTCGTCCAGTTTTCTGTGAAACATTCGAGAAATCCGCGCAAAGCTACGGTGGAGCGGTCAACAGAGGTCAAAATATGCATGTTCATGACTATAGCAACTTCACGGTGAATTCACAGTCCGCAGAGCCTGAAGTAAATCGGGTGAAGAGCGACAGCATGAAATTAACCGGCCTCCGATGGGAACGTAGGACCAAGGAATTTGAAGTACTCGCCTGGGAGTCAGGATTCCAGAAAATTTGGTGTCTGTGCAGACGCTAACCTTGATGGGTGGCCTGGGAGGAGCGAAATAGCAGAAGTTGAGAGGAAGGGAAATTTTGTGGGAATTTGTTCACTTCCCAGAGCAGGCATTGGTCGGCGCTGGGAAGCGATGTATAATTAACGCAACTTGCACTTCAATTGGCATAAGTGATTTTGCTGGAGGGGAAACCGAGGCGAAGAGCGGACTGTGAGATGTCTCCATAGAGGTCTTCCGTTCCCAGTTTGCCTAGAGTGCGGACGTGGCGTTCTTTACTCAGCTTGCCTGAGAAAGAGTGAGCATCTCTGCAGTTTAGGACTTAGCAAATGGAATGATTGAGCTTGGAGATAGAAAGTTTTGGTTCAGCTATGTACTGAGCAAGATAGCTAGAAGTGAATAGATGAGCGCAGCCTTGCAGCACCATGAGGTCGGCCGACGTCCACACAATGACGACGCTCCACCACACTGTATTCAGTGATATTACGCCCGCTCTGGCTGCTGATTAATTTGTTGTATCACGTTGGCAAAGTTTCCACGAGGGTTTCATAGGCCGTGTATTGTAGAATTCTTCTCGCACTTCACATTACGCCTGGGTCAGTCGATAGGAATTACTTTTGAGTTATCGGGCTTTACTCCACGCAAACGCGATTTATTACCACTGCCTGATAGGAGAGTCTTGTAATGTGATGACTGAAGGTCGGGAGTTAAAATAAATTTGTGATAATCGACTGCATCTGTTTTTAATCAAATAGTTGAAATCCCAAGTCACTATCTTAATTAATTTTATGTTCAACATTTGCATCTGGTGTTCAATAGCTGAATATAACTTCAATGTGCACCCCTTTTTAATTAAAAGTGATCAATCTTTATACAAATGTCCCGGTTGATGAAACCATAGCCCTTTTAAAAAAGAATCTTCTCAAACATAAAAAACTAAGTGAAATTCAGATTGCGGAACTGATTGGTTTGCTTAAGGTCGTTTTAAAATACAATTATTTCACGTTCAATGGGAAAATGTATGTGCAACCAGATGGTCTAGCAATGGGTAGCCCCCTCGCCGGTATTTTAGCAGATGTTTTTATCAACGCCCTGGAAATAACGTTCTTCAATTCAAGTTCAGAATTATGCCACAAAATCCGCTATTATGCATGTTATGTTGACGACATTATCATTGTTTTTGATGGTACTGATCATGAGTTAGAGCTTCTCTTCAATACTTTCAATGGTTTACATGAAAAGATTTCCTTCACAAAAGAACTTCAGAATGAAAAAGGTGAACTTAACTTCCTCGATTTAACAATTTCTGTACAGGATAGTTCCTTCAATTTCAATATCTTCCGTAAGGAAACGTATTCAGATAATGTCATCCCTGCTGACTCAACTCATCCAAAAGCTCATAAACTGGCGTTTTTTCATTCTGCCATTCACCGAATGGTAACTACTCCTTTATCACCTGCTGATCAACAAAAGGAATTGAATGTCATCAAAGCGATTGCGGCTAATAATGGATACAATCAGAATATGATCGATTACTTGTTCAATAAGAAAATTTCCCAAAACTGTTCGACTTTGAGCAACAACCTCCCCACTGATAGCAAAGAAGCTAAAAAATTTATTTCCATTCCTTTCTTGGGTAATATATCGTGTAGGATTAAACGTCTTCTAAAGAAAAAATATAACTGTAACGTCTCCTTCTCTACAGATAACAGTTTAAAAATAAATCTTGTACATTCAGTAGAGATTGCCAGCGATTGGTTTTCCAATTCAGGTGTTTACAAACTCACCTGTAATAACTGCCCTTCATATTATATTGGTCAAACAGGCAGAGCTGTGAAAACAAGATATAAAGAACACCTATTAGGTAAAAAAGGAGCGAATATACACAGCTCTACTTTTGCTGAACACCTCTTGATAGCCGGCCATACGCCTAAACAGTTAGAAGACACGGTTATCCTACACAGACAAGTCAAAGGGCGTAGACTAGATCTGTGGGAAGAGTTACAAATTTTTAAACATCTAGAGCTCAAAGACGGTAATATACTGAACGACCAGTTGAACCTTGCTTGTAGACAATTTTTCGAAGGCTTTAAACCTGTACTGTTTATGGTATAACATTAATGCTCGTACCCTCAGTGGTCTATTTTCTCAGGAAGCTATGATGCACTTTCAAATCTTTAAGCTCACTACCCTTTATGTAATGTGGTTTTCTCACGATGTATGGCTGCCACTACATCGGCCCTTATGTGATTTTGTCTGGCTCTAAAACGTTGGTTCCCTGCGAATGTGTATTAGCTGGATTGTGGACCAGGGTTCGTAATTCTGTCTTAAGAGCCATTATTGTCAATTTTAAAGTTCTGACATATATACCGTGTGTGGGCTTCACTAATATTGTAATGTAATTTTTATATTCTGGCTGTATATGCCACTGTACGTAACTCTCTCGGCGTAAGCGCCACCTGCCTTTTTGATGTATAACTACATTAATTGTACCAAGGCTCCCATACTGTTATAACGGGAGTGTTAAACGCTTTCCTTCTTTTTATTGTTACTTTATCTAAGGACGTTATTAATACTGATAATTTACACGTTGCTTTTGTACGCCAATCGGCACATCGTTCGCGCCATGAGCGCCACCTGCCCTGGCCGCAGAGTAACTACGCTGGCCGATTACACTCAGTCGGTTGTGAGCTCTGCAACATCCATGTACTAATTTAAATTTACGTGACAAACCCTATTTTTAGGGCTATATTTTAATTTTGACAAATGGATCTATGCCGACATTTGTAAAAACGGCGATGATACATCAGTCCATACTAATGTAAAATTGTAAGTACCAGTCGTCGTTCTCATATTTTTGTAATGCAAGAGCTATCTAATTTGTGTTAAAATCTATTCTTGACTTAAGTTTCATACCTTTCTAATGTAAGCTATGATGTTCATTGTCCTTAGGCCACCTTCTGAAGAAGACAAATTTAAATTTGTTGAAACTTAGGTAAAGAATTCTTTATCCATTGCAACTGGTCGGCTGTTTATAATTTTATTACGTGTTGTGCAGCTATGTTTAAAATACTGAAATTCTGAATAAATTAATGTCAACACTGCCACAGCAGTTCAATCAGGAGTCACAGGGCCATATTACTTTTTTGCGTTATCCGATATTGCGGCAGTTTTGCGCTCTCTGTTGATTTGTTAGTCAATTAGTTGGGGTGAACACACGCCAAAACCAGCCAAGTGACGGGTGGGGTGTTACATATGGCTGACCCATGCCAGGATACGATACTTCGGGATTTGCTAGGAAGTAGTCTTAAAAAAGGGAATTTTTCCACGTGATCCATTGCTTAGCCATTTTTAATTGAAAAACGGATAGCATTAGTTACAATAAGTTACATTCTCTTCTTCATGTGCTGTCCTTTCAAATTGACACTTGTAGGTGCCTATGCATTGTATTTGTGAGTTGTTGGAGTACTTATGATGTGCAGTGCCGTAATCAGCCGATGCTGAGCACACAGAACACAATCATTGGTACTAGCCTTTTTGGGGGAATTCTTCATGAACTGTTTGTCGGGTCATTGCTCACGCGCAGTGTATCAATTTGTGTCCTGATATATGTTTTGTGTTATCTAATTATTGAGTGTAAGGGGTACCTGGGTTTTGAGTTTTCGTGGAACATAAAAGTGCAAATGATAACGAGGGGGAAAGCCAAGACAATGGCAGAATATAATCAGACTGTTACTCGGCAGAACATGGGTGATAGTAGGGAAAGCTCTACCGACGAGCGTGCCGAACGCGAGTTGCAACTTCCTGAAACTGCGTCTCATGACTGGTTTAGTCCGCTGAATAGTAAGGACGTTGATTCAGGCAGTGATACTGAGGGCTCGGGGGACGCAGGGAGTACAGGATTAATCCGTAAGTATGGAAGATCCAGCCTAAGAAGCCAGAGTGTGTTGGAACAAAACGGTGTCAGACGATTATCAAACGATTCATTCACAAGCGATCCGACGGGGGCGCGGAGACGGTACTTACCTGGATATCGAAGGGTTCCTCAGAACAGAGGAGAGGAGTCGCATTTTCAACCACAAAAGGACGAGGATCAAAATGCGGCTACTCTCAAAAACATTACGGACCTGTTGCAACAGATGCAAACAGTGAACTTAGAGCAGAGCGCCAACCTTAATGCCGAAATTAAAAATGCGAATTCGGAGTTGAAAGAGAAAGTAAAAGAGGAGGTAAAGAATCTCGGCGTCGAAATAGAAAAACAGATTGCCATCATCAAACGAACGGCAATTGAAGCCAAATTAATTGCGAAAGGTGCAAGTAAAATAGCGAGAGAAACTAGGGACTCCACGCAAAGCACGGCAAAAGTAGGAAAGGTCATGTTATCAAGGATACAAAGCCGGATAAAACGTATTGAAGAAAAGCAACAAGAGCAACCGGACATAGGGCCCAACGAGAGGTGGCGATATTAAAAAGAAATTTAGAGGACGAGGTAAAACGTCTCATTACAGAGACATCAGGAAAGGAGAAGTGTGTAATTACTGCGTCGACTGAACCGTCACTTGCCGGAACACAGATAACCGCTTCACGGTGTGACAAAGTTGACACCATAAGCAACGGGAGCCACTCCTTCATTCACAGCTCTGAGGCAACGACCGAGGTAAACACGGACAGCGCGCAGCAGTCCAGTGAGCACAATTGCTGTCAGCTGATTAGATGTACCGAACAACTGTCGAACATACAGAGGGCGAGAGATGACGATAGTGTGTCGGAACGAATTAGTCCACGTCCCGAAGTTCATACGAATCGTAAGAACGGTCGAAATGATAACTGGAATGATGACCGGTTTGACTACAAGCATTTTGTATCAGTCCGAAAGTTCCAACACTACAAGGACGAAGGTAATAGCTTACATCCAAAAACTTTTATGGGACAATTCGAGTTATCTTTGCCTCCACACTGGCCATTGATGTACCAGCTGGATTTTGTGTGCTCCCATATGGAGGGCGCGACCGCTGAGTACATGAGAAATGTAGCGAAGATGAGCGTCTCGTTCGAAGAATTCAAAATTGCCTTCTTGCGCAAGTATTGGTCTAAAGAAACCCAAGAAAGTATCAAACAAGAAATTATGATGTCCAGAGATGTGGAAGGGGCAGGGTAGCGGAATCCGGTCAAATTTTTTGAAAATATGACAAAAAGGAACCAGTACCTAGACAACACACGTAGCGGTGCGGAAATCATCAGATTATGCTACATGAAACTTCCCATCTCACTTGCCGGTCGTTGTGGTAGCGATACTGAGGTATTTAAGGGCATTTTGCGCGAACTGGAATTCGCATTTCAAGAACAGGCGCGGGAGAAACGCCGACAGCGTGAACAAAATAACAACCGTCGCAATAATGGACCCCAGTGGGATAGTAGGCCAGCACCGAACTACAACGGCCACAATCAAAATAAGAGTAATGACAACTCGAAAAGAAGGTACACGGAAGAAGAGCGACACTCTCCGGTGCAACATAGTAAATCACAAAGGACCTGGGGCGGAAGGACTCATGTCTGGCGGTACTGAGTGGGGCTAGGGGAGTGCGCTATGGCGAGTTTGTTGGCTGCGGAGGACGACATACTACAGTACGTGTGGCTGAGAGCTGAATGCAGGCTTGTTGCCGGTGGAATAGTGAAATGTATAACTCGTCAATGTTGGGTGGCAGCTGTGACCCTGTTTTCTTCCATTTTGGACATGGGACTGTATACACGATCAGTACTTGAAAATAACTAGCTGTATTAACAAAGATAGGGCTTCCAGCAGGTACTGTAATCTGTTTTGCTAACGGTCACAGAAATACTTTGGTTGGGTGGTTGATTCGGAGGAGGGGACCCAACAGCCAGGTCGTCGGTCCCACTGGATTAGGGAAAGACGGGGAAGGAAGTCGGCCATACCCTTCCAAAGAAACGATCCCGGCAATTGCCTGAAGCGATTTAGGGAAATAACGGAAAACGTAAATCAGTAGGGCCGGACGTGGGTCTGAACAGTCGTTCAGTGTGTCAACCACTACGCCACCTCACTCGGTAGAAATACTTTGGTTAAGAGCAGACTTACATAATTGAATGCGTTTATGTGATTGGCCAGAGTGAGTGTTCAGTTGAGTTTTGGATACAGGCTTGTAACGTCGTGCGCTAACGTGACCGGCCGCAAAGAACGTTTAGTAAATTCGTAAATGCAGACTATTAAAACTGAGCGTATCAAAGAGACAGGCCATAGTGTGTGACTGACTATATTCATGTTGACGATGAGAGAGGTGCCTAATACTGAACTGTTTCAGATAAACCATTGCATTGTTAACTATCATGTACATTGTGGTTGGAGGTTAATAGCAGCCAACTGAAACAACAAACATCGTTGCACTTCCAAAAAGGGAAGCTATTCTTGTTAGTATTTACAGTTGCTGTGTTAAACATTTGATCTTCACAATTCAATAACTCCTGAAGTTTGGTTTTTAACTCTACTTTTCATTATTTAGGTTACTTAAATGTTCTCTACTACATTAACGATTTTAAATGTGGTTTTGTAATGGTTTATTATTTTTTAATTTTGCGTGTACTTTTAAGGGTTTTGTGGCCAGGAAGGAAAACCTGGTGTGTGGTAGTTGCTCGTCTGAGGTCAGCTGAAAACCTGTCAATGAAAACTTTTTTTCTCATATTCCTTATGATAAGACTAAATGTGAATAATTGATAACTCAACCTCAGTCAGTCGCTCCTGTCGTTTTATGCTAGTGGCCAATACCGCCGCATTGTCGCCCTCACCACCTGTGTTGGAGTGATCTTGAAGCGCATTCCCAGCTGCTGCTTTGTCTGGCTTCAGAATCCGGTTTCCCAGTCGCTCTGTGCGTGGTTTTACGAGACCTCACTACGCCATAGCTAGCCGAATAGTGCTGTAGATCGTTATGATACAGCTGGCATTCCTTCACAGGCACCATCTAAACT
Organism: Schistocerca piceifrons; assembly: GCF_021461385.2. NCBI lineage: Eukaryota > Metazoa > Arthropoda > Insecta > Orthoptera > Acrididae > Schistocerca > Schistocerca piceifrons. Next base: position 90,885,323 of record NC_060141.1, read on the forward strand.
GTTTTTACACAAATGAAATGACTCTATTTCAGAGACTTAACTGGTCTCGTACAGATTTCTTTTACTGAAGCGGTGGGTGAAAATTTGTACTAAGGCCGGGAAGCGAACCTATGTCTCCTGATTATTAGGCAGGTACGATAGCCTTGGCACAGCGGTTCACACAAGTGCACGGATTACCCTGGCACGCCTCCCTCCGCGATCCAGATTCTCTATGCCGCCCCAGTCTACTTTAAATTCCCCCTTGCAAACGAACAGAATTTCTGAGGCTCTCCATGTGTTGGAACAGCACTTCAGCATAATTTTTAAGCTTTTCTCGGTCTTGACTGTCCGTGTACCCCCAACCCAGTTAAATTCCCCGCATTTCGTGGTATTTTTTCTCTAATTTTACATATTATCAGTCAATTTACGTAATTTTTCAAGTTTTCTTCTCGATTTCACATATTTCGTCGTATTTCCCACAATTTTACGTATTTCCCATCACTTTATCGTAGTTATACCAGGTTTTCCTCGATTTTTACCGATTTTATAAAACTTTTTCATATGTTTTCGATAATTTTCCTGATGTATGTGGTCATATTGCTGGCATATTCATGCGTTGGTTGATTTCATACGATGGTTGTCCAGAAAGTAAGTTCCGATAGGTCGCGAAATGGAAACCACACTGAAAACCAGAAACGTTTTGTTTGCAACAGTTAGGCACACTTTCCACATACTTTTCTACATAGTCGCCGCTTGCAGTTCGGGTGTTGTATCAGCTTTCCAATATCCTCGTCACAGAAAGCAGTCGCCTTTGCTTTCGGCCAATTACCTGCACTGGTCTGCAGCTTGTTGTCTGTGGAAAAATTTTGTCTTCGTAGCCGGCGGTTCTTGTGAGCAGAGATGAGACTCAGGGGGTGCCAATTACAGACTGTTTCTTGGTGATCAAACACTTCTCATTGGAAACGCTGCAGGAGCGTCTTCACTCCCCCGGCAGTGTGAAGCCGAGAATTGGCATGAAGAAGGAACTGCTAGACAGTTGTGTTATGTGGGATGCATGACACAGGTGAAATCTTTAACCAGGCTGTCATACTAGGTGAGAGACGCTATTCCCTACACAACTTTACGTGCTCACTGTTCACTCAAAACTGGAAAGAGCGACGTGACACGATCGACTAGAGACACTGCCCAACACATCTGTGCAAAGCTTTACCGGATTTCCCAGTGGTTCCCATTTCGCGACGGATCGGAACTTACTTTCTGGACAACCCTCATATTTGCGTGTCCTATACACCACCTAGTAAAAAATCTTAAGAATTCCCCCCTTCCCAATGATCTACATGCACGCATTTTGGAAAGGAAAATCATGAAAAGTATAGTAACACTCCCCTCGTACCTAGATGAGGATCACCGAGTGGTGCAGATTGGAAGTTCGTAGTCTAGAAACAAATCCGTGTACTGCTACGACACATCAGAGAGCTTGTACACGTTCATCTGATTTCCGCTCTACTGTGTAGGAATCTGCAACAAGGGCTTAACATGTGTAAAGAGTTGATTTCTGCTGGTGCTCTGATATTTTTTTCGCCTAGATATACACTCTTATCGCTTACCAGATTAGCTTCGCTACTTTTGTTTATACATTCCAACTCTGATACGTCCCCTCAGCCATATTAGGACATCTACAAACTGTAGATTTCGGGTATTTTTCTTATCCTAGTAATAAGTTGTTCGTTAGTTGACACTGTGTCGACCGCAGTTAGCGTCCTGGAACGTGAGCGTGCCTCGCCTGGAGTGATTTGAGACGCCTCATATGTCTAGATATGACTCTGACAGGTGACACATATGTAACCATCCTGATGTCCATTGTGCATTCCGACGGACTTGGGCAATTCCAGCAGGACAACACGACACCCCACACGTTCATAATTGCTACAGAGTGGCTGCAGGAACGCTCTTCTGAGTTTAAACACTTCCACTGGCCACCAAACTCCCCAGACATGAAAATTATTGATCATATCTGGGATCCCATCCAACGTGCTGTTAACAGGAGATATCAGCCCCTCATACTCTTACGAATTTATGGGCAACCTTACAGCATTCGTGGTGTTACTTTCCTCCAGCACTACTTCAGACATTAATTGAGTCCATGTCACGTCGTTTTGCGGCACTTCTTCGTGATCACGGGGTCCCTACACGATATTAGCCAGGTGTACGAGTTTCTTTAGCTCTTCAGTGAAAATTTACTGCCGCTTTCATGTACTTGGTCTGAAGCACTTTGATTTATTTTTCCATGTGATTTATGAATAGTTCAGGGTTTATGATTTTGCATTGCACATGTAATTCAGTGACATAGCCTACCAAATATCTAAAAAACTAGTCTATCGGCCAGAAATAACGTGACATATGGATTCAGCATATCTTAAATTGCATAAATCCATTTAGATACTCTCGTCGTCATCAAAAAATTTTGAATAGAGCGTAAAAAATGTATATCACTGTTTGAGTGGAAATATAAACTTCAATGTGATGTATCTAAAAAATAGAATCGCTCTAGAAAAACGGACTCTATAATTGTGACCAGTGTGTCAAATTAACCCCAAAACCACCATAAATGTTTACTAAGTAGATGTGTGTTGTGCAATATTATATCTGTTAGACTATGGCCCATTATAATATGTCAAGAACATAAAATCATGAGTCTGTCTAGATATTTGTCATTTTCAACCTCAACAGACTCAAATCTGCATAAATCAAACATTTTGGCCTTTGTAAACAACAAAAAGTCAAAATTTGTTGTCTAGTATTATTTAACAGAACATTGAGTCCGAGTTATAAAAAACGGTAATTTCACATAATGTAAAAAAAAAATATAGTAGCGGCATCATAATAAATTAGGCTAGAGTATTTTGTATATAAAAGTACTTATTTCTATATACTCGTATTTATATTTTTTAAACAACACAACACCGTATTCTAATTTTTGAACAGACAAAACTAATTTATGAGGAAAATAGAAGATTCCGCAAAAACCCAAGACATTTGCGCAAATGTGAGAAAATTTCGACACAATTTGACATGCTGTACATGTGCTTGATAAAATATGCAGAGAATACTGCATGAGAATGAACTCAACGACGGACCGGTTGCTTAAACAGGCGATGATCATCTTGCCTAAGGACAGCCTGTCTCGAGAGCTGGGGCAGAACATTTGTACGTACCTACGAGCGGCGAGTAAGTCGTGACCTGATGTGTTTAGAATTTTGCTAAGTATGAGATCGAGGTTTTGTGAAATTCTCGCGCGTCGGTGGGGAAAACTTAGAATACCTGTGGGAAAAGTTCGTGCAGACTTCCAAATTTCCGCTAATTAACAAGTTTTTCGAACTTGTAATGATTCTTGCAAGTAGGACAGGTTCAATTTAGAACGTTTCCGTGAGTCCACGAGTGTTCGGACTTGTAATAAATTTCTCATGTTGGACAGAGTTGAACTTAGACTATTTCAGCAAGTTGGCGTGAGCTGGACGTAGAATAATTTCACGCTGTTCAGCTAGTGTGCATCTTTAAGTCTGTATACAAGCGGTTATATTCTTGGAATAATCTTGGTGGTTTAGTGTAACTAGATATTACTTAACGTGGTGCACTGCTCTGTTCAACAAACGCAAGAAGCATTAGTACTGTCATGATAACTGAATCATAAAATTGAATAAATAAACGCAAGAAGCATTAGTACTGTCATGATAACTGAATCATAAAATTGAATAAATAAACTTTATTATGTTAAATTGAAAACAAACTAAGTTACAACATTATTTGAAATTAAACACGGTGCATTAAATCTTGCCTGCATCTTCGTATAAAGTATTGAACGGTAGTAATAGGGTGTTGGTAAAATTGCATTGGTTGTCCACTAGACGTTAAATGAAGCCAAATAACCTAAAGCAACCACACATCCGGAAACAGTCGCACGGTAACTGCCAATGGTGGCGTAGTCTACGAATGTTTTTGTTTTGTGGCTGGGTATAGGCAGGATATTAGGCAAATGACACCCTCCATTATGATTATGATGACATGGTGGATAGTTATCCATGATGCAAAGTGCAGAGGGACGCGTACAGCGGGGAGCCGATTAAGTAGACAGGGAATGGTAGTCAGGTAACTTGTCCGGCCATAATGATCCTCTCTGAAAGTATGAGGTACTTAGATGGTCAAACAGGCAGATGTTGCACAAGCAACGCACACGAACATTCACAGTTACTTCTAATGGTATAAAATTTTCACTGATAATGGAGCTTTGAATTACTTCGCATTAGTGAAGCTTCAACAGGGCATTCTGCAGAAGATGGTTCTGGACTTCTGGGGGGGGGGGGGGGGGGCATAGAGACATGAGGAATTCTTTCTGGCCTTAGGACAAGGTGAAAGCAAATCATCACACTGGTTTCTCAAGCAGTCCATAATGAGTTGATACTTCACGTTTTGAAAAATAAAGCACTCTACATGTAACATTTAAGGGTTAATTTCACGATATTTTAGGTAGACAAAATGCTTTAACTACAGCTTGTACTCACAGATCAAAGCAATGGAACTATCTTTGCAGTTCGATTGGTACCCCTGCTGCCTCTTTCGGATTCGCTTTCTTAATTTATTTACTGTACATATCTTTACTATGCACGTATTTGTTGGAAACGAGAGAATTAATAACGATGTTACAAACGCTAAAAGAATTTCCGACAGAATAGCGCGACTAATTTCAAACATATTCCCCAACTACTGCCGAATGGAACAGCGACCAATATAACAGCAAACGCGTGATATAGAGTGCAACCCTAAAATATGTAGGTAGCCCTTGAGCATTGATACGCAGTTGTCATGCTCACTTCCGAAGTACTGGTGGCAAAAACTAAAAGTCGAGGTCAATTCTGAGATTTAAATGGACGCAAACTCAGGCCAGAAGTGATAAGAGTGCCTCCTGCGTAAATAGTTTTTCTTCTTAAAAAAAGTCTCACTGTAAACAATATCTACAGAATAAAAGTAGCACAAATTATGAAAATTTACGTAATCGCATAATAAAACAAAGAATAAAACAGTCCCGACTATAGTAAAATATTAAAAGCAAAATAGCAAATACACTTAGCCATGTTTAAATTCTCCATTTGCATAGGTTTTATATTAATACAAAACATCTATGTGGCCGTCAGCACGTAATCAAGTAAGTATCGTCATAATAATAGTAGTAGACATTGAAAACCCGAGATTACTTTTATCGAAAATGTATCCAGATCCTGGGGAAATAGAGGCGATTGGTAGCGAAATATTACTCTGCAACTGTCAGGTAACGGTCTTTGGCCACATTTAAAGTTTCGTGTTTATCACACCGGTGTCCTTGCGTACGCTGGGGATCTCGGCGGTGCCGGATCCTGCTTCCCCCGCGGCGTGCTGCAGTTCACCAGCCCTCCGCGTCCGTCAGAACCTCTCTTCGTGTCTTACTCTACTCTACAAAGAGTTAACAGCAGATTCCAATATACGTTGGTAACTGAAGATTTTGATGTATAAGTAGGATTATGCTTCTTCCATGGATAACTCCAGAGATGATAAAGGTCGAACATTAATAAAGTCTGCCATGATGCTTGACATTTGATACCTTAACACACTTCATAAAAAAAAAAAAAATGGGAAACGTCACTATTAATAAAATGTTTCGGGCTATTATGCCGTGGTCAAGTGGATTTAACATTAACGTGTCTTCCCCAACTGCGTAGGACATTTCCAAGGGTGATCGTAGCTTCTTCGAGTGTCCGTTTCACACATTGACTCGCTACTAGCTGCAGCAAAACTCCGTTTTCGCGTGATCCCGCCCACAGGCGTGACGTCACGTGCCTTGAATATCCAATACCAATTTCCCGTAGTCGGTTGCTGTCGTCCGGTGGGAGAAAGGTAACGGCATCCAGATGATGTTCAGTTTCACGCTCTCCTCCTTCCTATTGAAATTCCTGGGGTGTTCAACAATATGTATGGCCTCTCTGTATAGCCTTTCATAGTGTCTGCTTGTGGATCCCAGTACTTCTGCCAAAATGAATGCAGTGGTCTCCTGGCTGCAAACCACGTTCCTCACCTCAATCTCCCTGCTTCTATAATTGCCACTTGTAAGGTGCCTCTTACGTGAGGAAGACATTTTTACCAGTTTTAATAAATTATTGTCTCTTATTGATGTATTCACGATAGTTACTAAGTGCTGTAGTCCGTAGCCGGTCATGAATCGGAGAGCATTTCCCACGCTGGCTGGCTAGGTGACGAAGCGACCATATATCGCGCGTAGTGGGGTGGGGCTCGGCGCTGGACCGTAGCAACAAGCGTCAGCGTGGGAAATACAGGGTGATTCAAAAAGAATGCCACAACTTTAAAAATGTGTATTTAATGAAAGAAACATAATATAACCTTCTGTTATACATCATTACAAAGAGTATTTAAAAAGGTTTTTTTTCACTCAAAAACAAGTTCAGAGATGTTCAATATGGCCCCCTCCAGACACTCGAGCAATATCAACCCGATACTCCAACTCGTTCCACACTCTCTGTAGCATATCAGGCGTAACAGTTTGGATAGCTGCTGTTATTTCTCGTTTCAAATCATCAATGGTGGCTGGGAGAGGTGGCCGAAACACCATATCCTTAACATACCCCCATAAGAAAAAATCGCAGGGGGTAAAAATCGCAGGGGGTAAGATCAGGGCTTCTTGGAGGCCAGTGATGAAGTGCTCTGTCACGGGCTGCCTGGCGACCGATCCATCGTCTCGGGTAGTTGACGTTCAGGTAGTTACGGACAGATAAGTGCCAATGTGGTGGCGCTCCATCCTGCTGAAATATGAATTGTTGTCCTTCTTGTTCGAGCGGAGGGAACAGCCAATTCTCTAACATCTCCAGATCACTCGTTCTCGGCCGTCCAGAACTTTTCCCTTTGCACAAACACCCATTCTCTGTAAACTGTTTATACCAACGTTTAATACACCACCTATCAGGAGGTTTAACACCATACTTCTTTCGAAATGCACGCTGAACAACTGTCGTCGATTCACTTCTGCCGTACTCAATAACACAAAAAGCTTTCTGTTGAACGGTCGCCATCTTAGCATCAACTGACGCTGACGCCTAGTCAACAGCGCCTCAAGCGAACAAATGTACAACTAAATGAAACTTTATAGCTCCCTTAATTCGCCGACAGATAGTGCTTAGCTCTGCGTTTTGTCGTTGCAGAGTTTTAAATTCCTAAATTTGTGGTATTCTTTTTGAATCACCCTGTATACATGACGGGAGGTACCGCCATCTTGGCGCCAAAGTCACCGATTTTGTTTATTTACATTTATTAATTAGTCATTTATGACAACATGAATACTAGGAGGAGCCTCTGGATGTTTAAAACTATTTATAATAATTTTGCCTCGTTAAAATTCATACCCGTTCATTAACAAATGCATACCTTAGTAAGTACGAACTTGACGGGAAATCCACGAACTATGACGAAGCTAGTAAGAGATACGGACTGCGCGCCAAAGCCGGAAGTCGGCGTTAAGAGCTCTTCCTGTCTTGTTCGATGGTAGCCATGCTTTCGTTTACGAGTAGTTTGTGACATGAGTGTTTCATTAGTGATCTAATAGGAATAAAAGTGATATTACGGCATTCTGAATGTTAATTTCGAGTAAATAGATACCCCAAAGTTAATCGACAGCAATTTCAGATAATTAGATTCCACCGACAGAGACATCCAATGCGCCAATGAAGAATCTGCACGGGACGACATTTACGAGAGCTGCACCGCGCACAGGTAGGAGGAAATCCGACGACACGACCCACCAAGGCGGATCAAGGAAGGTCCGACTTACACTCGCAAATTCCGGGTGGAAATGCTGACCAGTCATACTGTACGTCACATATACCACCATTTCGGACTCGCGGCTAAGGTGAGTAATAACAGTATCAGTTTAGAAGCGAGGGGATCATGCACACTGTCCTCTTCTAGTCGTTTTTAGACCGTTCGTTTTGCATCTCCAAGGCACCCGCTCCCCTCCCACAACTACACGATCCTACAAATTCCTGCTTTTCCCAGCTTTTTTGCGAGCGTTCTTGACTAATTTTAGGCGATCCTGAATCTTGCGGACTGATTTTTAAATTACCGCGAGGTCCCGCTTTTTCAAGGGTTTTCTTGTGTGGTCACCTGCGTCCTTAACGAAAGGTAGGAAAACTTTTGATTTCAGAGGCGGTTGTACATTGCTATGATTTTTTGGCGGCACTCTTAACGCTGTATTCACCTGAGCGAAGGAATAACCATTCTTGAGCAATGTGTTGATGATGTGTTTTAATTCTGCGTCGAGCAGCCCTGATTCGCAGATGTTCCTTACTCTATCCGCCAACGTTTTCATGATGCCTCGCGTTTGTTGTGGGTGCTGATGTGAATTCTGTTGTATCCCCTCGGAAGATACAGGATTACCTAAGATTGGCCAAGAACGCTCGCAAACCGCTGGAAAAAGCAGAAATTTTTGGGATTCGGTGTAGTTTTCGGTAGGAGTACGTGGCTACGACAAAACACGCTCAAGAAATGACAATTTTAGAAGGGGAGAGACTGCCACATTAGGTGTTGCGGAATATGCGTTGTAGCCAGGAGACACCACATTCATTTTCCATAGAACTCAAGTACTGGCAGCCACAAGCGAATAGCATGAAAGGCTATACAGAGACGCGTAGTGATTGTTAAACACCCCAGGAATTTCAGTAGGGAGGAGGAGGACGCGAAATTGAATTACTTCTGGACCTCGCTGCTGAAGCAGATGCGTACCAATCTTCCACAATGGAGTGATAGCGACAGCGGACGACGACCCGATTACGGCAAATTGTACTTCGGCATTCAAAGCATGTGACGTCGTGTCATTGCTCGCTATCACGCGAAAACGGAATTTTGCTGCAGTCAGTAGAGAACCAGGGTGTGAGTCGGATACTCACAGAAGCTACGATCGTCCTTCAAAACGTCCTTCGCAGATGGGGAGGAAGCGCTCGGTTTCAGTGTGAAATGTTTGACAACGGCTTAATAATCCGGAACAACTGACAAGGGGAGGCCACGACGTTTGGAACGCGGATTTACCGCAAACTTCGTACACTCGCAGTACTCCATTAGGACAACAAAATGTGTAAGCAGTAGCCCGTACTTCTCAAGCGTTATTGAGAAAATCGCAAGGTAATTTCGGTCGTAAAATATATACCCGTGCGTGGCCACTTATACCATGAAGAGCCGGCAACCGAATTGTTGCCGTTCAAGCCCCGTGGTCACTGGATCGAGTCCCGCTCGTCAGTTTCTTTTTTTTTTTTTTTTAATTTATTTCTAACACAGTCATTTTCTTTACTATTTATATTACAATTGATGTAATGGGAAAAATACGTGTAATCGGATGAACTTTTATTAAATTTACAATGTTATTTGGTAGTCTACAAATTTTTATTATCACAAATATTATAATATCCATAACTATTGACTAGTAAACGACCAAACGCGTAAAGTGATACTGAAAATGTATGCTTGTCCATGTCTTCAAAATTGTTCGTATTTCATCGAAAGAGAACGAGAAATAGCTTCTCGTGAAGACGCTATTAAAATACACTCGATAATGCATGACCAATGATCAGCGCCGATATTTAAGGAAATGCTGCGTTATGCATGGTTTGCTTCCAAATTATCGGCTGAAAGAGAGGTTTTTGAAAATGTTAACGAGGTTTGTTTTTCCACGGAAAACGTCAAAAGTCCTTGCGTGTGCGGAAACATAGCATTTATTCAATGCAACTGGTGCCATTTAACTTTGTTTTTCATGTTTTTACGAAAAATACCATCCCGCAACTTGTACTCGTAATGTCGAAAGCGACGATTAATTGTACATCTTTCGAAAGCCGTCTGTGCCGGTCAAAACTTGGAGGTAACAAGTCGTTTCGAGCTCCTTCCAGGTATAAGGGATTTCTCAAATCACGGAGAAGCATACATTTTCAGTATCAGTTCATGCGTTTGGCCGTTTAATAGTCGGTAGTTGTGAATTTTATATTATTTGTGATAGTAAAAATTTGTAGACTGTCAAGTAACATTGTAAATTTAACAAAAGTTAAAGTTCGTTTGTTGATCCTTCCACCCAGTTTTTTATGACTGAGGCCAACCAGCTCTCTGACCGAAAATGCTGAGCTACCGTGCGGGCTCCACTCAGCTGCCGGTGCTTCGTGATAAAAATGGCCACGCACAGGTATATGTTTGACGACCGAAATTATCTTGCGATTTTCTCAATAACGCTTGAGAAGTACGCGCTACTGCTTACACATTTTATTGGCCCCGTGGAGTACTACGAGTGTACGTAGTTTGCAGTAAATACACGATCCAAACGTCGTGGCGTCCCCTTGTGAGATATTTCCGGCAGTGAAAGTTTACATTTTACAATTAGACGCCTCTGCGGAGAAACGTGCGACGCATGGAAGGTCGCCAGAATAAGAAAGTGCAGCTTTGGTGTTCCCTCACACTTCTATCTCGTTGCAGAGCAGTCAGTGTTGTTCCGAAGTTCTTGAGGACTAAGCGAATATGGAGATCGACCAACGCGCAGTGGATTTTCAAACGGACGGAAGAGGTCTTACTAGGAGAGCGGATTGCACTATACTGTTAGGGAGCGTATGTTGACAACGTCTACTAGACAGAAGAAGAAATTTGATAATTAGCAGCCTTAGGGAGCGTATGTTGACAACGTCTAGTAGACAGAAGAAGAAATTTTATAATTAGCAGCCTAATCATACGATCCGCCACTTAGATGCTTCCTGCAAGGTTATCAATTTACCTGGACATTCGAGCTGTTTGGGTACTGACTCGCACAATGCCTCCATAAAGTACACTCCTGGAAATTGAAATAAGAACACCGTGAATTCATTGCCCCAGGAAGGGGAAACTTTATTGACACATTCCTGGTGTCAGATACATCACATGATCACACTGACAGAACCACAGGCACATAGACACAGGCAACAGAGCATGCACAATGTCGGCACTAGTACAGTGTATATCCACCTTTCGCAGCAATGCAGGCTGCTGTTCTCCCATGGAGACGATCGTAGAGATGCTGGATGTAGTCCTGTGGAACGGCTTGCCATGCCATTTCCACCTGGCGCCTCAGTTGGACCAGCGTTCGTGCTGGACGTGCAGACCGCGTGAGACGACGCTTCATCCAGTCCCAAACATGCTCAATGGGGGACAGATCCGGAGATCTTGCTGGCCAGGGTAGTTGACTTACACCTTCTAGAGCACGTTGGGTGGCACGGGATACATGCGGACGTGCATTGTCCTGTTGGAACAGCAAGTTCCCTTGCCGGTCTACGAATGGTAGAACGATGGGTTCGATGACGGTTTGGATGTACCGTGCACTATTCAGTGTCCCCTCGACGATCACCAGTGGTGTACGGCCAGTGTAGGAGATCGCTCCCCACACCATGATGCCGGGTGTTGGCCCTGTGTGCCTCGGTCGTATGCAGTCCTGATTGTGGAGCTCACCTGCACGGCGCCAAACACGCATACGACCATCATTGGCACCAAGGCAGTAGCGACTCTCATCGCTGAAGACGACACGTCTCCATTCGTCCCTCCATTCACGCCTGTCGCGACACCACTGGAGGCGGGCTGCACGATGTTGGGGCGTCAGCAGAAGACGGCCTAACGGTGTGCGGGACCGTAGCCCAGCTTCATGGAGACGGTTGCGAATGGTCCTCGCCGATACCCCAGGAGCAACAGTGTCCCTAATTTGCTGGGAAGTGGCGGTGCGGTCCCCTACGGCACTGCGTAGGATCCTACGGTCTTGGCGTGCATCCGTGCGTCACTGCGGTCCGGTCCCAGGTCGACGGGCACGTGCACCTTCCGCCGACCACTGGCGACAACATCGATGTACTGTGGAGACCTCACGCCCCACGTGTTGAGCAATTCGGCGGTACGTCCACCTGGCCTCCCGCATGCCCACTATACGCCCTCGCTCAAAGTCCGTCAACTGCACATACGGTTCACGTCCACGCTGTCGCGGCACGCTACCAGTGTTAAAGACTGCGATGGAGCTCCGTATGCCACGGCAAACTGGCTGACACTGACGGCGGCGGTGCACAAATGCTGCGCAGCTAGCGCCATTCGATGGCCAACACCGCGGTTCCTGGTATGTCCGCTGTGCCGTGCGTGTGGTCATTGCTTGTACAGCCCTCTCGCAGTGTCCGGAGCAAGTATGGTGGATCTGACACACCGGTGTCAATGTGTTCTTTTTTCCATTTCCAGGAGTGTAATTTTACTGAGGGTGAGAAGAATACCTCGAAATGCCCGAATGAGGGCGATAGTATTATCACTCTCCCCCTGGGTAAGAGAAATGCGATGGTCGTTTTGAGTGTGACCGACTATCATAGCGAGATTAAAGACTTATTAAATTTGCAGACATGTAGGAAGCTGAGTAAAGACCTCACTTACAGAGTTGTCAGAACTGTTACGCGGTTGACAAAGAAGTCCTCTATCGAACAGAGCGTTGAGAAAAGTCTGTCCAATTCAGCCGCGCTACCACCTAGACTTGGATTGCCGAAGGTGGACACACATTTGCCACTAAGACCTACAGCGTGTGCCATTGGTCCGCCCACGTATTCGATTGCCAAGTTCTTGACAATATTATTGCGACCATATGTGCGCCGATCGGATTCCTATACCAAGAACTCGCCACTTTTCATCAGAAAATTAAATGGCATAGTGGTCTAGCCCGATGACATATAATTAAGTTTTGACGTTTTTTACGTTTACTACGGTTTCGATGGATGAGGTACAGCAACTCCTGTTTCGAATTTTTCCTCCTGATACCGCAGACCATTTTAACTATTGCCTCACGAGCACGTAATTCAAACGGAACCATAAATTCTATGAACAGACTGAAAGCGTAGCTGTAAAAAGCCTCTTAAGCCCAGTAAAGCGAATTTCTTTATGAAAAAGTACTAGGAATAGGCACTGAGAAGCAGTCACTGGAAACTGCCAACTACAAACCGAATATCTGGTTTCGCTACATGAATGATACGAGTCACCTTGAAGAAAATGACTTATTGATACATAACCAACACGGATTCATAAAATATCGTTCTTGTGCAACACAGCTAGCTCTTTATTCCCATGAAGTAATGAGTGCTGTCGACAAGGGATCTCAGATCGATTTCATATTCCTAGATTTCCAGAAGGCTTTTGATACCGCTCCTCACAAGCGGCTATTAATCACATTGCATGCATATGGAGTATCGTCTCAGTTGTGTGACTGGATTCGTGATTTCTTCTCAGAGAGGTCACAGTTCGTAGTGATAGACGGTAAATCATCGAGTAGAACAGAAGTGATATCTGGCGTTCCGCAAGGCAGTGTCATGGGCCCTCTGCTGTTCCTGATTTATATAAATGATCTAGGTGATGATCTGAGCAGCCCCCTTAGATTGTTTGTAGATGACGCTGTAATTTACCGTCTAGTAAAATCACCAGACGATCAACTCCAATTACAAAATGATCCAGAGAGAACTTCTGTATGGTGCGAAAAGTGTCAATTGGCACTAAACAAAGGAAAGTGCGAGGTCATCCACATGAGTACTAAAAGAAATCCGGTAAATTTTGGTTATACGATAAATCGCACAAATCTAAGGGCTGTTAATTCGACTAAATACCTTGGAATTACAATTACGAGCAACTTAAATTGGAAAAACCACATAAATAATATTGTGGGGAAGGCGAAACAAAGACTACGTTTTGTTGGCAGAACACTTAGAAGATGCGACAAACCCACTAAAGAGACATCTACATTACGCTTGTCCGTCGTCTACGGGAATATTGCTGCGAGGTGTGGGATCGTTACCAGGTGAGGTTGACGAAGGACATCGAGAAAGTGCAATGAAGGGCAGCTCATTTCGTGTTACCGCGAAATAGGGGTGAGAGTGTCACTGACATGATGCGCGAGTTGGAGTGGCAGTCACTGAAACAATGCGGTTTTCTTTGCGCCAAGATCATTTACAAAATTTCAATCACCAACTTTCTCTTCCGAATGCGAAAATATTTTGTTGACACCCATCTACGAAGGAAGAAATGATCATAATAATAAAATAAGAGAAATCAGAGATCGAATGGAAAGATTTTGGTGTTCGTTTTTCCCACACCCCATTCGAGAGTGGAATGGTAGAGAAGTAGTATGAAAATGGTTCGATGAACCCTCTGCCGGGCACTTAAGTGTGAATTGCAGAGTAACCATGTAGATGTAGATGTAGATGTAGAAGTATTGTGGAGACTTGGCAGAGAGGAACCAGCTCGTTTTCACAAGCATCTCAACGGGACTGATCCGAAGATTCTTTTTACCTTGGAGGAGGCGGCAGGCGGAAGATTTCATTTTCGTGATCTGCTAGTTTTCAAGAAGGAAGATGGTAGCCTCGGCCACACAGTTTACCGAACATTCACGCACACAGACCGTTGCCTACACTGGGGTTCGAACCACCACCAATAACAAAAGCAAGGCATCGTAAAAACCTTGGCGGTTAGAGCAAGGAACATCCGCGAACCAGAGCTACCTGATGCGGAGTTAAAAAATCTCACGAATGCATTGCTCAAGAATGGTTGGTTATTTATACGCTCAGGTAAAAAGAGCGTTAAGATTACCGCCCAAAAATCATAGCAACCGCCTGTGAAATCGAAAGTTTTCCCATCTTTGATTATAGGCGTTACTGACCGTATAAGAAAAATCTTGAAAACACAGGACCTCACCAGAGTGATACGAATCACTTCACTTGGGCCAAGAATGATTTCAAACCGCTGGAAAAAGCAGGAATTTATACAACTTCGTGTAGTCTAAAAAGAACTGTCAAAAAACTACTATGAGAGCACAAGGACAATTGTGGAAGTAAGGAGACTGACACATCAGCTGTTGCGGAACGTGCTTTGTAGTCAGGAGTCCACCACAATCATTTTGATGGGACTCAAGTACCGGAACCCACAAGCAGATACCATGAAAGGCTACACAGAGACGCCGTGAAGATTGTTACCAATGCGAAGGAGGAGGGCGTGAATTCGAATGACATCTGGATACCGGTGCTGGAGCAAATGCGTACCAGTCTTCCACCAAGGGGTGACAGCAACAGCGGACGTTGGCAACCGATTACGGATAAATTGCACTCGGGTATTCAAGACATGTGTCATCTCGCCATTGCGTGGGAACGCATCTAAACAGAATTTTGTTGCAGTCAGTAGCGTGCCAGGTTGTGAATGAGACACTCAAAGAAGCTACGATCCCCCTTGAAAACGTCCTTCCTAGATATGGACGAAGCATTGGGTTTTAATGTGAAATCCATCCGAACAAGGCATAAAGCCCGGAACATTTTATTAATTGTGATATTTCCTGGCGTGAAAGTTCACATTTTTACAAACAGGAAATGGACTTGGAAAAATCCAAATTACACTAAAAATGAAACTGGGTAAAGGAATTATACGAAATTTGAAAATGTATCGTAATCATTGATTTTCTTGGAAGCAATATAAGACGTTTACTGCAACATCCCATTCGCATATTCATTGAGAAAAGGAAATACTATCTGTTCTTCTCTGTAAGCGACCTTTTCTCTCTCTTTTATTATGATTATTCCTATGTGAGATTTACAATGGTGTCAGCAGATTTTTCGCACAACCATCCTCGAGTATCTGGAATCTAATAAGATCCAAACAAAGAATAGTATAAAGGTAGAAACTTACTAGCTCAACAGGCAAAAATCAGAGACGTAGATTATGAAAATTTCTCTGAGAACAGGGAGCTATGCCAGATAAAAAAAAAAAACAAAAAAACAAAAAAAAACTTCAGTCTGTCACAAAATGAATGTTATACAGGCACAGACGAAATAGATATTTGTTTAGTAACGGTAGTTTTGCACAGAGTTAAAAGATTATGCTACCGATACGAAGAAAATAGAAGGGAAGATATTCTCAAATTGAAGGAAACAGCTGTTAAAGACAAGACGAGAAGATTCTCATAGGAGGAACACGTGACAATATGGTAAATGAAACGTTTGTGAACGTTTCGTATGTGTTGCTGGTTTAGTTGTAATGAATGTTCTAATGATTTTAGTAATTGTTTTCTTCTTCGTGGTAAGACACGTATTAAAGATAGAGCTATAAAGGCTTTATTATTGTACACGATTAAGAAAATAATCACCAATAATTAACGCTTCTTTTTTCTGTTAGTTGAAAATGATCAACGGAAGTCCATGTTGTTGATTTCTGGCGGTAATTAGTTCGACGTAAATAATTTGTTTCTTTTTATGGAAACGTCATTGATGTACTTCTACATTCTCGTTAAACAAAGATGAGATTCCGTAGCGGAGAATGTCCACCGATGACCGTTGAAGCAGCTTACTATCGACATTAGCTCCGATGTGAGAATATTTATTTAAAACATCATTTCATAGCTTATTAGCATTAATATTCGTTAAAGACAAAATGAGATTTTGCATATCTGCCCAAATCTGTTATTATTTACCTCCTTGTTCAAGTAGGATGTCCCGTACTTCCGAGGCCTTTAATGTCTCTTGCGAATACTGTTTCCCGAGTGACTAGAGCTTTCCAAATTCCTAATTAACGATTTATTCTTTGATGTTCTTTTGCTGTGATGCCTGTGGCCTTACATTTTCTCTTGCATACTTCTCTTGTTTTCGCTTTGTGCGATAACAGCAGTTTACGTTTCAGCGTTCAAATCATGGTTTATTATTTGCGAAAATTTATGCTTTCCATACTAGCTCTTCAGGCGAGTTTATTGTGCGTCATCAAGCCCAGCGAAGATTTCGTAATGCAGCTTATCTTTTTTGCAATAACATTTCGAAGGCCACCCATGTGCTCCGCGTGGAAAATTTTAGAAACCAAAGTCCCTGCGCGATACAGTATTGCTAAACACATGTGGCATTTCATCACCCATTGTCTTAGTGTCAAATTCGGATTCTTATCAAGGAACGATTAGCTTGTATTTGAAGGGGTATATCTGGAGCTCATAATGCCATGTCTAATCTCGCTTTCATCCTCAAGAACATCTGTTATCATGCTTCCGAAGTACTTCGGTTGACATATATTATGCTTCTGTTGTTCGGTGACTGATCGGTGTTAAGGTGCTTATCTTTCCAAAACGCTGTTGGCTTAGTTTGTATAGCACAGATATTGGTGCCATCTATACTTTTTTAACCCACATTCGACTGAGCTCCTCATGGGAGCTTTCAATGAGGTCGTAGAGGATCAAGCACGCCATATAATACTGACATTTCGCTTGACTTTCACTCCCAGTTTAGAATCACATACGGCTTCATTGAGAATATCGTCGGTGGGGCGCACTGGAGAAAGTACATGACAGGCTGCTCATTCGATAGGAAGTTCCGTGTAGCCAACTATGTCAACCGTTAATCACACCAAATGTTTTATACGCTAATAAAACACGTTTCTCATTTATTTGGCCACTGCGCTTTTTGCTGGTTCACACCATCATCTTCATATGGATAATTGTTTAGTTACATAGCTGGTGTTAATGAAGAGAACAGACGCCTTTTTACAGCAACTTAGGCAGTGTAGGTTATGTTGCGTCTTTTTCTGATGATAAAAATTGTATTTTAGGTAACGTACTTTTCAAAGTTAAGAAAACGTCAATTTGTGACAGTAAATTCTACTTATAGGAGTAGCAGAATCGTAAAAACTCTGAATACTGCTACTTGTACATCCTCTCCACTTTACATTATATTTACAATGTCACTACAGAGATGTTCAGATATGCTTGCTTACACTGGATGTAAAGATAATTGAAGGGTGCAATAGTTGGAGCTTGGTTATTAGTTACTCTACATCGCCATTCAATTGTTCCATTAAATGGTTATATATATAAATATCTTTTTCTTTCATTTTAGAAGTATGAATTGGCTGCAACAGAATATGAACATGTGCACAATTCAGATATTGTAAAGGACGGTTGTTCCTACATAAAAAACATCTTTTCCTTGAATTTTAAAAACATGTGTGGACTGCAACTATTCTGGAGATGCCTACACATCGATTATTATTTCAAATGCTGATATGTAAAAAAAGGTTACAACAGATCATATATATATATATATATATATATATATATATATATATAGTAGCTTGAACTTATTCGTAAATGTATGTGAATGATTACATAAAGTGGGGTGCATTGAAATTGTAAATTATGATAGTGCTTTAGACACTTTATCAAAGCCTTTAAAAAATTTGATTCAATCTGTTTCATTACTGTCGTGTCCGCCGCCTTGGCTGAGTAATCAGCACGTCTGATTGCCATACAGTGGACGCGAGTTCGAGTCCCGGACGTGTTGGAGATTTTCTCTGCTCGGCGATTGGGTGTCGTGTTGTCCTCATTATCATTTCATCATCAACGATACGCAAGCTCCCCAATGTGGCGCCAACTGAGATGACTTGCACCTTAGAGACCGAATTTGCCCAGATGGGGATTCCCAGCCATCAGTGCCATATGTTCATTTTCATTACTGTAATTGAGAAGATTTCCCCGAGTTTCTTTCTGTGGGTATGGATTTCTATTTCTTCATACAGAGGCATCCTGTGTCTCTTGTTCAGTGTGTCTAATATCTTAAAGTTGCTCTGTACACTATCAAATGGATTTCCTGTATCTTTAATATGAGATACTATTGGAGATTTGTGTCGATACTGTATCGGAAGGCGTTGGTGTGTTCTTTGAATCTGGTGTTGAAGTTGAGACCTGTTTTACCTATGTACTGGGCTGGACATTTACTATACTACTGGCCATTAAAATTGCTACGCCACGAAGATGACGTGCTACAGACGCGAAATTTAACCGACAGGAAGTAGATGCTGTGATATGCAAATGATTAGCTTTTCAGAGCATTCACACAACGTTGGCGCCGGTGGCGACACCTACAACGTGCTGACAAGAGGAAAGTTTCCAACCAATTTCTTATACACAGACAGCAGTTGACCGGCGTTGCCAGGTGTAAAGTTGTTGTGATGCCTCGTGTAAGGAGGAGAATTGCGTACCATCACATTTGAGACTTTGATAAAGGTCGGATTGTAGCCTATCGCGATTGCGGTTTATCGTATCGCGACGTTGCTGCTCGCGTTGCTCTAGATCCAGTGACTGTTAGCAAAATATGGAATCGATGGGTTCAGGAGGGTAATACGGAACGCCGTGCTGGGACCCAAAGGCCTCGTATCACTAGCAGTCGAGATGACAGGCATCTTATCCGCATGGCTGTAACGGATCGTGCAGTCACGTCTCGATCCCTGAGTCGACAGATGGGGACGTCTGCAAGACAACAACCATCTACACGAAGAGTTCGACGACGTTTGCAGCAGCACGGACTATCAGCTCGGAGACCATGGCTGCGTTTACCCTTGACGCTGCATCACAGACAGGAGCGCCTGCGATTGTGTACTCAACGACAAACCTGGGTGCACGAATTGCAAAACGTCATTTTTTCGGATGAATCCAGGTGCTGTTTACAGCATCATGATGGTCGCATCCGTGTTTGGTGACATCGCGGTGAACGCACATTGGAAGCATGTATTTGTCACCGCCATACTGGCGTGTCACCCAGCGTGATGGTATGGGGTGCCATTTACACGTCTCGGTCACCTCCTGTTCGCAATGACGTCACTTTGAACAGTGGACGTTACATTTCAGATGTGTTACGCCCCGTGGCTCTACCCTTCATTCGATCCCTGCGAAACCCTACATTTCCCCAGGATAATGCACGACCGCATGGTGCTGGTCCTGTATGGGTCTTTCTGGATACAGAAAATGTTCGACTGCTGCCCTGGCCACCACATTCTCCATATCTCTCACGAATTGAAAACGTCTGGTCAATGGTGGCCGAGCAACTGGCTCGTCACAATACGCCAGTCACTACTCTTAATGAACTGTGGTTCAAATGGCTCTGAGCACTATGCGACTTAACTTCTGAGGTCATCAGTCGCCTAGAACTTAGAACTAATTAAACCTAACTAACCTAATGACATCGCACACATCCATGCCCGAGGCAGGATTCGAACCTGCGACCGTAGCGGTCGCTCGGCTCCAGACTGTAGCACCTAGAACCGCACGGCCACTCCGGCCGGCGATGAACTGTGGTATCGTGTTGAAGCTGCATGGGCAGCTGTACCTGTGCACACCATCCAAGCACTGTTTGACTCAATGCCCAGGCGTATCAAGGTCGTTATTACGACCAGAGGTGGTTGTTCTAGGTACTGATTTCTCAGGATCTATGCACCCAAATTGCGTGAAAATGTAATCACATTTCAGTTCTAGTATAATATATCTGTCCAATGAATACCCATTTATCGTCTGCATTTCTTCTTGGTGTAGCAATTTTAATGGACAGTAGTGGACATATGATTTTTACATGCCAGGTGATGAAAATTTATCTTGACTGTTTTTAGGTTATGAGGTAGATTGTGGCAAACTCAGTTGTTTGTTTGGTATGCAATTCTTATTTTGTGTCGTTTCAAGACATTCATAATTTTTTGGGATGTATTACCGAGGAAAGGTATGCATGTTGTTAGTTTACATGCCTGGTTCTTTATGGATATTTCGTTCATTTTCTTTTTTATTTTAACTAAATTGTCTTTTAGCGTGGGTTCATACCTATTAATTGCATCTGTTTGTTTTATGATTCTTTTTTTATTATTGAGATTCTCATCATTTTTAGAGCTCTGTGAATCACCGAGTGGTATGCTGCTAGCTTTTGCGTTGTGAGGTGGCGGGAGGAAGCATGTACGTTTACGTCTGTGGTGATTTGTTCCTGTAAGTTTGGAGGACATACTTGTCATCTCCCTTGGAAATGGCTATTAATGGATGTTTGTGGAATTATTTATTTTATTTGGTTCAAATGGCTCTGAGCACTATGGGACTTAACATCTGTGGTCATCAGTCCCCTAGAACTTAGAATTACTTAAACCTAACTAACCTAAGGACATCACACACATCCATGCCCGAGGCAGGGTTCGAACCTGCGACCGTAGCAGTCGCACGGTTCCGGACTGCGCGCCTAGAACCGCGAGACCACCGCGGCCGGCCAAAAGCACCCATGAAATGAGTGCTCCAGTACTGCGTTCGACACATACAGGACATCATGTATCGCATCAAATGGTTAGGAGACGACTGCATGATGCAAATCTCCATTTCCGACGACCATGGAGAGTACCACTTCGTAAACCAAATAACTGTTACAGATGGTCAAGAAATCTTGCAGAACAGACACCGAAGAATTGGCGTTGGTTTTTGCTGATGGGCGAAACTCGGATCTGTTTGCAGACAACGTGTTTGGAGGCAACTCGTTTCGAGGCAACGTGTATGGGGGTAGCGTGTTTGGGATGGGGCAGCGAGTTTGCGATGGCGGCAGCTTGTTTGCGATGGCGGCAGCTTGTTTGGGATGGCGGCAGCTTGTTTGGGATGGCGGCAGCGTGTTTGGGATGGGGGCAGCGTGTTTGGGATGGGGGCAGCGTGTTTGGGATGGGGGCAGCGTGTTTGGGATGGGGGCAGCGTGTTTGAGAAGGGGGCAGCGTGTTTGGGAAGGGGGCAGCGTGTTTGGGAAGGGGGCAGCGTGTTTGGGAAGGGGGCAGCGTGTTTGGGAAGGGGGCAGCGTGTTTGGGAAGGGGGCAGCGTGTTTGGGAAGGGGGCAGCGTGTTTGGGAAGGGGGCAGCGTGTTTGGGAAGGGGGCAGCGTGTTTGGGAAGGGGGCAGCGTGTTTGGGAAGGGGGCAGCGTGTTTGGGAAGGGGGCAGCGTGTTTGGGAAGGGGGCAGCGTGTTTGGGAAGGGGGCAGCGTGTTTGGGAAGGGGGCAGCGTGTTTGGGAAGGGGGCAGCGTTTTTGGGAAGGGGGCAGCGTGTTTGGGAAGGGGGCAGCGTGTTTGGGAAGGGGGCAGCGTGTTTGGGAAGGGGGCAGCGTGTTTGGGAAGGGGGCAGCGTGTTTGGGAAGGGGGCAGCGTGTTTGGGAAGGGGGCAGCGTGTTTGGGAAGGGGGCAGCGTGTTTGGGAAGGGGGCAGCGTGTTTGGGAAGGGGGCAGCGTGTTTGGGAAGGGGGCAGCGTGTTTGGGAAGGGGGCAGCGTGTTTGGGATGGGGCAGCGTGTTTGGGATGGGGCAGCGTGTTTGGGATGGGGCAGCGTGTTTGGGATGGGGGCAGCGTGTTTGGGATGGGGGCAGCGTGTTTGGGATGGGGGCAGCGTGTTTGGGATGGGGGCAGCGTGTTTGGGATGGGGGCAGCGTGTTTGGGATGGGGGCAGCGTGTTTGGGATGGGGGCAGCGTGTTTGGGATGGGGGCAGCGTGTTTGGGATGGGGGCAGCGTGTTTGGGATGGGGGCAGCGTGTTTGGGATGGGGGCAGCGTGTTTGGGATGGGGGCAGCGTGTTTGGGATGGGGGCAGCGTGTTTGGGATGGGGGCAGCGTGTTTGGGATGGGGGCAGCGTGTTTGGGATGGGGGCAGCGTGTTTGGGATGGGGGCAGCGTGTTTGGGATGGGGGCAGCGTGTTTGGGATGGGGGCAGCGTGTTTGGGATGGGGGCAGCGTGTTTGGGATGGGGGCAGCGTGTTTGGGATGGGGGCAGCGTGTTTGGGATGGGGGCAGCGTGTTTGGGATGGGGGCAGCGTGTTTGGGATGGGGGCAGCGTGTTTGGGATGGGGGCAGCGTGTTTGGGATGGGGGCAGCGTGTTTGGGATGGGGGCAGCGTGTTTAGGATGGGGAGCAGCATGATGGGGTTGGGGGGGGGGGGGGGGAGGCGACGTGTTCGGGGGGCGGGCGACGAGTTCAGGGGAGCGGGTGACGAGTTTATGGGGGGGGAGCGGGCGACGTGTTCGGGGGGCAGGCGACGTGTTCGGGGAGGCAGGCGACGTGTTTGGAGGGGGGGGCAGGCGACGTGTTGAGGGGGGGTCGACGTGTTGAGGGGGGGTCGACGTGTTGAGGGGGGGTCGACGTGTTGAGGGGGGGTCGACGTGTTGAGGGGG
This sequence comes from Schistocerca piceifrons, assembly GCF_021461385.2. Classification (NCBI taxonomy): domain Eukaryota; kingdom Metazoa; phylum Arthropoda; class Insecta; order Orthoptera; family Acrididae; genus Schistocerca; species Schistocerca piceifrons. Next base: position 90,908,354 of record NC_060141.1, read on the forward strand.
GGTCGACTTGTTCAGGGGGTGGGGTCGACTTGTTCAGGGGCGGTCGACGTGTTCGGGGGGGGGGGGGAGATCGCCGTGTTCGGGGGGCGACGTGTTCGGGGAGGGGCGACGTGTTCGTGGGGGCCACGTGTTCGTGGGGCAACGTGTTCAGTGATGGCAAAATGTTTGGGGCAACCCTCCAACACAGCAAGCTAAATGTGCCATAAGGTGGTGGTGGATTGATGTTCTGGGTGTCATTACTTAGGGACATTGTATACCACTCAAGGTCGTTGTGGTACAGGGACGAGATTCTGAAATAAACACTGTGACTGTATCGCAACATTTTGCTGACAATTTCAACTTGATGCAAGATACCTTGCGTGCTCAGTGTGTTGTTCTCGTGCCCATGTTCCTTCTGCATGCTAGGATCACCAGAGTGGAGTGCCTGTGGGATCGACTGAAGCGAGCCGTTTTTGGACGTCGACAACGCCCACATGGTCTGCACAACTTACGCAGAATCGCCAATGGAGTGTGGGATGATATGGATCAGAGCTGCCTTGATGAGCTCATCGATGCTAAATCGCGATAGATTCAAGCCTGAATCCGAGAAAGTGGGTGTTTCATGATGTGGTGGCGTTGCTCAGGAGTGCGGTGGAAAATCCCTATCAAAACACACGATTTTATCGTTATAGAAATGTCTTCTTTTTTAATTTGGTAGTCTTGACACTTTGCAAATGAATATATATCAAAGCCTCATAGCCAGTTTTTGTTCTCTGTACTGCGAATTTCGAAATAAAAATTTGACGCAAAATTTTTATTGATGTATATGTGTGAAGCACATCCCAACACTGATCATTATATTTTAGAGGAAGATTTTTTTTCATACGTTGTATTGCTCCTCGCCGTTCATTGTACACCTCGGTCTAGTGGTTATAATTCTAGTGGTTATAATCGCTGCATGGCGAAATACAGATCTGCATTTCAGTTCCTATCTACTACAATTTTGATTCAACATTTTTAATATCTGGGATCTTCTGGGACTTATTTATTCATAGGCCACTGTATTTTGCCAGAATGTTCTATGTATGTACAAATAGGAACACATTCTTCGAAGAAGTGCAGTTCACCACTTCTGGGTGTGGTCAGTAAACGTGCTGTTCGACTGAAGTATTAGTTCTTGTTGAGTCAGCTCTTGTAACTGGTAGCGGAGACCAGGACACATTTATGCAGATTTCTTGTCGGAATTCTTTTCTGGTGAGGTATATCGTGTTTAAAACTGTTTAGTCCTATAAAATGGTTACTAACGTATAACTTGGTATATATATTCATAACTCGAATTACATTTAATAGTGCAAAATAATTTTGCATATGTTCAAGTCGAGTGTGTAAACGTGCCCCGGATATGGGGCAAGATTACGCACCTATGGGGCACTTATACATCTCTCACAGAAAACAGCAATGAGTAAACAAAGCATAGTACTAAAATTTTCAAACTAAGTTTTATTCGTAGTAAACAAAATTACAGGCTTGCTTATATCATTTAACGTAGGAAAATACCAAAATGTTACTGGCAGTAAACATATTTCTTTGGCGAACTCCCACCAGTTAGTATAACACGGCAGACACAGAAGTTTAAATGTTAACTAAAGGCCTATTCATCATCATTGTCCAATTTGCTTTTTGTTCACACAAAAATAATTTTTTCCTTTGGCACATTCATCGTGACTCCACCTTTTTCATCTACTGCTCTCGACCCATTCTTGCTTTCTTTGTGACTGGTTGGGTCATTTCAGGCAGTAAATACAAAGGAAATTTTCATCCTCTTCATCAGACTGCTGCAGGTTTTAAGAGAAGGGAAGAAGAATTGAATGGGTCATTGCTTGCTAACACACTCTTTGGATGGACTAGTTCGTGAGACCAGGTTTAAACAAAAGAGGAGATATGCGATGATAGATGACATAAAGGGAAGCGGAAATTACGCAGACCCGAAGAGAGTGACAGTGGACAGTAGAGCATGGAGATTCGTCAAGTCAAAACCTGACTTTGGGTAGAACACTGATGATGACATCCACATTTTCCCATGTTCTTGCTTTTAGCACTTTCTTGCACTTATATCAGTCCTTTTTCTAACCCAGTTAATTATTTCTGCTTTGGATTCATTAGGTTCAAATAGCCTTCAACCGTTTATTCTCCTGTGCCTTCCTTTTTAGACTGCGTTTCCAACAGCTGTTATCTTAAAGTTTCCTAGGCTGGGGTATCAGATAGGATGGCAATACAAAAATGTGCTCCAACATTACCACGTAAGTATACCCTATCGTCGTGTTTTAATTAGTTTCGAAACTACAGTAGTAAATTTCAGGCTTTCAGATTACAGGAATGTTCCTTGTAAAGTAGAATAATCTCCTGTAAACGAACATATATTTATCTATTCTGAATTCCAAAAGCTATGTTCCCTAGGAGCTTCGATATTTGAGTAACTAAACTTTCTCACCTTCCACAAAAATACAGATATGTTTTTCGCGCTAAGACGTTTATTCAGCTGGTTCCGTAAAGTTTGTGAGAGCTCTCAGGAGACGGCTGAACTTATCTTCTATTTACGGTAGCGCTCTGGTTCCCGACAAAAGTAGTTTGGGTAACGTGTCCCGCGCATAAACAGTCCCCGGTCTTCCCTACTTGATTCCGGATTCTGCGCAGTTAACACTGACAGCGGCAATTTTTTCCCGAAATCTCAACTATACAGTTGAATGATTAGTAGCCTGTTTGATACAGTTGACAGATATTAGTTGTCGGATATTGGGCAGTTTTTCATCAGAGCCAGCTGCTTTATAATTCGAGTCTATCAATGTATATAGCACTACATCTTTTGTCATTACTTAGACTTTATATTTTATATTTCTATGAATTCGTTACTATAGCCAAATAGTTATGAAACATACTGCTTCCTTGTTGTCGAATGTGTCGCATCTATCGAGGAGACTGAGTAGAATTTGTTTGTATTTCCATCTCCTGACATGAAAAAAAAGACCACTGTCGTTCTCTTCTAATCCGATCTATGCAGAATGAAACTGTATTTCATGTTTAACTTTTTTAATTCCTTACATATCCGTTCCACCAGTATTTCGGTCCCTAATTGTCTTTCAGTAGATCTCTGCTTTTGCAACCTATTTTGTTATAGCAAATTCCTAAAGAGGAATTGCCATTGATCTTGCATACCGTCTTCACAGACGCTTGTCTCTTGCGATTTATTACTTACACCTTCTTGAAATGTCTCTCTTGTTTCATCATCTTACATGTTTTCAGAGTCAATAACGCAACAGATTAGTTCACAAGGGGAACGCTCCATAGGTCGCTCTCTGACGCAGGCGTAACTTCGCAAGGCGAAAGAAGTGTGACAATGGAGGACGTCTATTGTTCCTGCACTCAATAGTTTCCGAGAAAATGACTGTTAATGTTTCAGAGTCAATTTGATAGTCTATTAGGCAGCGCCATAGTAAATGGGCTGGTAGCGTAGTGGCTAAGAGCACAGATCCGAATGATTACGTCTCGTGTTCAAAACCGATCTTACGATTTTTGTCTTTATCTCTTGTTTTTGTCGATGTATGACAAATCAATATTTTATGTGATATCGTGAAATATAATGGAATCACTGACAAAAGAAATAAGTCTTTCAAATCTTCTTAAAATGTATTTAATCATGAGAAAACTTGTATCTTAAATCGTTAACAGTAATTGAAAATGAAAAACGTACAAATTCTAATATTTCAGTTTTTGGTTCCGTTTTTACTTTTATACACCAAGAGAACCAGTGCATTCCCCCTGATCATATCTATCACAAAAACATTCGAGTCATAAAAATTGGAAGCACCGCGAGCGATGTGTGAAGACACATATACCGCAGTCACAATTTTTAATGTGAATATCGCTGGGTGAAAAAACCTCGTTAACGTTTGTAAAAACGTCGCGACCTGGCGAATGATTTCACGGCAAACCACTGTGATTATCGAAGAATTTTCTCGAAAGTTGGAGCTTCCAACTGATGGTGGTGGATCAAGGCGTGTATTTTAATTGCATCACTCCTACTTATGATTGCCGTTAGCTATGCGGACGAGAGTATAGTACTTCCGTAATCAACGAATACAGTTCATCTGTCGGTAAAAGCATACGTTGCAATGTTAACAGAGCGGCATACGCTTTAACGGAATTGCTGCTACTGAACATGTCAGTATTCTGATTTCATATACGAACAACCCACTGTATAACGAAATTTAAATATTTGTATTTATATGGTTTTCATTTGCAATTACTGTTAATAACATAAAGATATAAAGCATTTATGCTGATAAAATCTATTTTTAGTAAGGCTTGAAATACTTCTTGAAGTTTGGAAGGTAGGAGACGACATACTGGCGGAAGTAAAGCTATGAGGAGGGGTCGCCCGTCGTGTTGGGAAGCTCTGTTGGTAGAGAGCACTTGCCTGCGAATGGCGCAGGTATCGAGATCGAGTACTGGCGCAGCACACAGTTTTCATCTGCCAGGAAGTTTCATATGAGCGCACAATCGGCTGCAGAGTGTAAATTTCATTCTGGAGTTTTGAAATACTCACTTCTTTTGTCAATTCCACTGTATTTCACGATGTCACAAAAAATATTTATATCACATATTTGCACATCAACAAAAAAAGAAAAAAACATAAGATTAGTTTTCAACAGGGGTCGCAAAAATTCGAGCCTGCTATCTTAACAGCTGCGCAACTAACATATTTCCTGCAGGCATCCGCAAGAAGACACACAGTCGAGTCGAAATTTTGTCGCGAATTTTCTCAGAAACTGCTGAGTGTAGGCACCTATGCCGAAAGAGGAGTCCCTTTATTTTATGAAGTTTCGTCCAAGTCAGAAAGTGACTTATGGAGCGATTCTTCTGTTGGCTTCCAAAGCTTCCAATTCGACATTTGGCGCTTACGAGAAATTCTCAGAATGTTGTTAATACTTATTTATAAAAATCCTTTCATCTCACATACAGTAATAACCAGTGTTTTTTCTTCCTGTAGAAGTGCTGAGCAGAGACACACCTGCGTTGTCAGGATGGTATTGTGGAACTTGCAGAGCATCTTTTTGTATTAGTAAATTATGGTTAACAAGTTGACACTTATTCATTCAGGTTTACCATTCTGTGTCTTCTCGTCACCCTCAGCTGACACCTCATGCCAATGACACAGTGGAGTTTCGCTGACACCTGCTGTCGTCTCGGATGGCTGGTCACCAAGGCTTTTGCACCATAACTAGGCGGAAGTCTTGCGGGCTGCTGCCTGACAGTCTGCAGGCGAACCCATAGTATGAGATTATCCCCCCACACTGCTAGAGTGTCCTCAATGCTGTTCCAGAGGATGACAGTGACCTGCGATGACCCATTGGGATGTGCCACACTGTCAGAAGTCGTATAGTTTGCTGATCCTGGCAGCACTGGACGTTAGGACCTGGTACCCAGAAGCGTCTGTAGCAATGAACAAGAACAGTGGCACCAGATAGCCCTCTCACACAGCAGAGATGTTGATGTACTGCCATAAGCACCATGAGATTTACTGCTGTTGGAAGATTCTCAGTATCCGCATCAGCAATCAGCAATGTGGAACGCTGAAGCCAATGTTGTCATCTCAGCTGTGGCAATCAGCATGTTCATGAGAAGTGCTGAAACATCTAATACACTACTGGCCATTAAAATTGCTACACCAAGAAGAAATGCAGATGATAAACGGGTATTCATTGGACAAATATATTATACAAGAACTGACATGTGATTACATTGAGAGGCACCCACATGCCTCGCTCATACTGTGGCATCAAGCAGTCAGGCCTGCAAGATGAGTGGTCTGCCAAGCGAGTGGATTCATTCTTATTTATCAAGTAACATGAGCTCTAGTACTCACAATTAAGTTACAAATTATTCACCTGTTTGAATATTACGCAACGGATAACGCAAACCTGACTATTAGTAATTTACACAACTCTGACTGTTCACTACGCACTGGCAATACCACATTTTCTTTCTTACCCAACGGCTTTGATCAACACGCGACCATCGCACTGAATATGAATGGCGCACACATTGTAAATTCTGGATATCACGACAACATACTATTCGAAGGAAAAGGCCACCAATCTTTTTCTTTTCACTATCTTTTTTATTCCGATAAATTCTATAACCGAAACACACTATCACATTTTCTACAACAATTACACATGAGAAACTCCGCCCAGAGGGCATGGCTTTACATTGGTGATTCTCTATCTTATGGTCTCGTAATTATCTAACACTACAGTGCACTTTCTGGATAGGATGGTGGATCTTTTGCTATATCTCACACTTCGACTCTCACACCCATCATCGAAAATTTCCTCCAGACCGAGCGGTACAAAAGGAACATGCATAACCCACTGCCTCTGTACCTATCTTGCTACTCTCCCATGCAAACCACACATACTTAAATTAAATGAAATACACCACACTGGCAACATGGAATACAACACAAGGAATAGTCACAACGGTTACAATCACATCACTTTCAGCTTTCCCATTTCAATTAGAATTCATCCCAGTTTCACAGGACACTGCCCCACTTCGTAGCTTTTCTTTCCTACTATGAACTCTGGAGGATATATGCACGTCTTCCTGTGCAATGCAAGCCAAGTGGCGTTGCTGTATAGACGGCTGACTCACCTTGCTTAACTCTCAGAGTATTATAGTTTGAATCAAACGTCACACGGAAACATAACACGCAAAGTAATATTAAGAACATATTCGTCACACACGCGAGTCCTCAACTGATACCATGGACGAGTACTTCACTTTATCCTTTGTCTCACACACAGATTGAGACTCACCACGTGGAAGTACTCTTCTCTAATTTCAAGTCCTGCACATGCCATTTCTTAAATATTTCCAACTTATAGTACACACGCCAGTAATTCAGCATAACTTTAGCACTCGGAAGTATTTCAACTTATTTCTACACGTGGTTTCATTGTGACCATTGGTCACTTCCGAAGATTACTACGATCCCCTTAATATTACCTACCTGACATTTAATTCTCTCCACAAAAGTTCCTGAAATAGTGAAATTATTATTCCAAACTACTCTCAAGTATTCCACATGCATACCATTCTATCCACTCTTTTGTCTTTACGGAGTACATCTAAGACAGGTCTTACCTACACAAGATCCAACGCCAGAATGCTGAAACGTGGCCGTTCTTCAGGTCATCTCGCACCTCTGCCGAAGTGGGGGAGCACCTTGCTACCGTATTGGTCAGCCACATTTCAGGCGCTCAAAGCTCCGGTAAATTTCATCTCTTTGGTTCCACCAAAGGTGACCAAAGGACCGTCTCAAACATGAACATATATTGGACATTCACTATCTGCAGTTAGCAGACGACCATACATTCATTCATTTCACAGATCTCACCAAACGGATGTAGGGATTTATTTTGTGGGAGTGCACATGTGATCAATTAAATAAATAAATTATTCTTCTTTCCTACACTGGTATCCGGCTTCGGTGTATTAAGTGAAATTGAGTTATTACTACAAAAAATATGACAAGAATATCGAAGAACGTTGTACCTATTTTCAATGTCGGGCGGTACTGTACCCTTTCAACATTTTCACGCAATTTGGGTGCATAGATCCTGAGAAATCAGTACCCAGAACAACCACCTCTGGCCGAAATACCGGCCTTGATACGCCAGGGCATTGAGTCAAACAGAGCTTGGATGGCGTGTACAGGTACAGCTGCCCATGCAGCTTCAACGCGATACCACAGTTCATCAAGAGTATTGACTGGCGTATTGTGACGGGCCAGTTGCTCGGCCACCGTTGACCAGACGTTTTCAGTTGGTGAGAGATCTGGAGAATGTGCTGGCCAGGGCAGCAGCCGAACATTTTCTGTATCCAGAAAGACCCGTACAGAACCTGCAACATGCGGTCGTGCATTATCTCGCTGAAATGTAGGGTTTCGCAGGGATCGAATGAAGGGTAGAGCCACAGGTCGTAACACTTCTGAAATGTAGCGTCCACTGTTAAAAGTGTCATCAATGCGAACAAGAGGTGACCGAGACGTGTAAGCAATGGCACCCCATACCATCACGCCAGTATGGCGATGACGAATAGATGCTTCGAATGTGCCTTCACCGCGATGTCGCCAAACACGGATGCGACCATCATGATGCTGTAAACAGAACCTGGATTCATCCGAAAAAATTACGTTTTGCCATTCGTGCACCCAGGTTCGTCGTTGAGTACACCATCGCAGGTGCTCCTGTCTGTGATGCAGCGTCAAGGGTAACCGCAGCCATGGCCTCCGAGCTGATAGTCCATGCTGCTGCAAACGTCGTCGAACTGTTCGTGCAGATGGTTGTTGTCTTGAAAACGTCCCCATCTGTTGACTCAGGGATCGTGAAGTGGCTGCACAATCCTTTACAGCCATGTGGATAAGATGCCTGTTATCTCGCCTGATAGTGATACGAGGCCGTTGGGATCCAGCACCGCGTTCCGTATTACCCTCCTGAATCCACCGATTCCATATTCTGCTAACAGTCATTGGATCTCGACCAACGCGAGCAGCAATGTCGCGATAGGCTACAATCCGACCTTTATCAACGTCGGAAACGTGATGGTGCGCATTTCTCCTCCTTACACGAGGCATCACAACATCGTTTCACCAGGCAACGCCGTTCAACTGCTGTTTGTGTATGAGAAATCGGTTGGAAACTTTCCTCATGTCAGCACGTTGTAGGTGTCTCCACTGGCGCCAACCTTGTGTGAATGCTCTGAAAAGCTAATCATTTGCATATTACAGCATCCTCTTCCTGTCGGTTAAATTTCGCGTCTGTAGCGCGCCATCTTCGGGGTGTAGCAAGTAGTGTACATGGATGTCATTGCACCACAATAATCATTTAATCGAGTGCCCCAGTACAAACACCATTTATCCCAATGACTGCATTCAGAGCTGGAGAACTGCGGTATTTATGGAGATGGGCAGGAGATAATGATGTGAAGATTTGTTCGTTCTCCTAAATTTAGCGAGTTTCTTTAGTAGTGGTCATCAATCCTTGTTATGCTGCATATGATTAACAATTTGTTGCAGGTTCGTACCTGCACTGTCAAGTCTCTGAAATGTGTTGTTCTGTCGGAGGTAGTGCTTGCTGCTTCACATAACAAGAGCTGATGAATATATCTGTCTTTCTTTCTTGGTTGGCATTTTGCTGAATGAGTAACTTGTGACTGGCAGTGGTGTTGATGAATCAAAGTGTGGCTATGAATGTGACTGACTCACAGAGTTAATTGTTTCTTTCTGCAGCATAGCTATGTCACCACTTCTGACTGGTGTCACCTGTGGCTGTGCTAGTATGAAATTAAGAGAAATTTTATTTCTTCCCCTTTTCAACGTCATAAAATTCGTTTTGACGTTTTTTGGGCTGAGATATATGTAAGCACAATGGACAAAGTACTGGTTTCTCCCTTAAAAGAGCACAATGGAAGCAGCTTTGGAGGGCTTGTACATGGTGTAGCTCTGGTACCAGACAGTTGCGTGAACCTCATCAGCTGTTGTGTGTCATGGTAATAGAGTGGTTACTGTGTACCAGCACAGTAAGATGGGCTGACATGAGGACGGGACAGAATGGCAGAAACGAGCTGTCATGTTTGGATATGCCTGTGACCACACCATTAACGAAACAGCCCAATTTGTTAGTGTATGAACGGGAACTGTCACACATCATTACAAGGAATGTTATACCACTCGCAGCCATATAACATGGAGTAAGAACAGTGGGCGTTAGATGAGTGGCCGGCCGCTGCGGACGATCGGCTTTTGAAATTAACCTTGATTCTCGTAGTAAGCAACGAATACAAGAAAAAATTCGAAAAAGTAAATAACCAATGCTTTAAGGATGTGGTTTCACTTTGGAACTACTAGTTCACACAATTTTCAGCCATCCATCATTTTATAGGATATAATTGTAAACTCATCCACATTTAGCCAAGACACAGTCTTACTACTCGAAACTTCCATGAACTCATATTGTCTAAAGCAAATAAAAGTCGAAAATAACGAGAAGAAATGGCATAAAATTTAAGAAATGTATTTCAAAAGTACTGTATGTACTACCCCAGTGGCTTAATATCGAAACCGCTCATAAAAGCAGTAGTACAAACTCAAAATTACGTTACAAAAGCTTTAGATATAATTATTTTCACTGTCAATGACCTCCTCAATACGGTTACTATAAAAAAATACATGACACGACCTCATACAGTCAAGTAGCACAATCTCCACGCCGACTTATTTTTAGAACGCTGTGACAGCTACAAAGCACTACATTCGTGGAAGTATCTCAGTATACTACTAAATGCCTCTGTCTTGCAATAGCATCGGTGATTTTATGCGAGGGTGAACTAGAACCTTCAATCCCCACAGGGAAAAGTCTGGTGGTGTGAGGTCTGGTGATCGCGGGGGCCATGTCCTACGAGCATCTCTGCCAACAATTACCTGGCCGTCCGAAGCGTCCATTTAAACACCCGCGCACAGCACGGCTGTTATGTACGGGCGCCCCACCATGTTGCAACCATGTGAGTAGCCGTATGTCCAGGGGAACATATTCCAGCAGGCTCGGTAGAGTTTCTCGCAAAAAGTGAAGGTAATTTGCTCTGGTAAGTCGAGGAGATAGACGGTCCGGACTATTCAGATGGTCATCCACAATGCCTGCCCAAATGTTCAGCGAAAATCGTTCCTGGTGCACGTGGATGTACGTGACGTGAGGATTTCCGCTTGCCCAGTAATGAACATGGAAGGTGCACTCGTCGGTAAACAACGCAATGGCGGGGAAGTCGGGATCTCATGCAACACGTCGCAGAAACCACCGGCAAAACCCTAGCCTGTGTTCATAGTCCGCCACAGGATTTAGGTCTTGGACAGTGTGAAAACTAAATGGATGCTGGCCGTCATCCCTCAAAACCTCCCAGACTAACCGATGAGCGACCCCCATGTCGTGTCCAACGGCTCGAGTACTTGCCGTAGGTGCTTCCTCGAAGCCCTCGAGAACAGTCTCTTCAAATGCAGCATCCCGTCGTGTTTGAGGTCTTCCAGCATCACCTTGATATCCCGCTAGCGACCATGTTTCACGAAGTCGCCGGTGAATTGCTGCAAACGTTTGCAGGTGTGGGTGGCATCTTGCTGGGTACTGTTCCTCACACACCCGTCAGGCTTCATGCGTATTATCGTCGGCTAGTCCATAAACAAAAACCATATCTCGTTCTTCAAATGGTTCAAATTGGCTCTAAGCACTATGGGGCTTAACATATGAGGTCATCAGTCCCCTAGACTTAGAACTACTTAATCCTAACTGAGCCCCGTGGCGATAGTGCCACTCTGGTGGTTTATCTGTCCTGCCACGGTCAGGGCGGTAAGCAGAGCCCTCTGGGGCCTACACGAGGAGTAACGAGGCAAGGTCCTGTGGGTGGGGGGGGGGGGGGGGCGGTGCTCCGGGATGTGGTGGAAGAAGACGCTTGTCGGGTTGACGCAGCGAGTGTGGGACCGGACCAATCGCATGGAGATATACAAGCTGGCTCTGAACGGAAGGCGTCGTAGCGAGCAGCGGGAAGCGGGCGTCCTGTAATTTGTGTGAAGGAGTAACGATTTTTGCACTGGATGTCCCAGTGGTTCCCGAGAGTTGCGGTGGCTGCTTTCGAAGAAGAGAATTGGTAAGAGCTTGTGTCTACGCTCTTTTCCGTACGATGTTACAGCCTGCCGTTATAAACGAGTGAAAATCAGGCGCTTGTATTGACTATACGGGAACTGGTGATGTAAAATTACATTTGTGGTTAAGTCTCACTTGTACTGTGACAATGTAGAGCCGAAAACTGTGGTGGTTTCTTTAGGTCTGGTTCTTGCTGTGCAACTAAGGGAGTCAGTTATTTGGGGTAACTGAGGGAGCACCATTATGTTGGTCTAAGTGATACGTTCTCCACGTTTTGTCTACGGCTTTGCGAATCGAAATCTTGGGGGAGTACACGTGTGAGTAATTTGCTATTGTATTGATGGTTATGTTGTTCTCTGCTGTGTTAAATCACGCGCTGATTTGTAGCCAATCTAAGCAGAAGTTACCATTGCTACTTGCTTATGTGCTACTGTCCTTATGATTGGAGTTGTTTGTCTTTTGATTGAGGGTGTGCTCACGTTAAAAAAAATTACGGCTACTATTCATAAGGGTTGTCTAGTAAGGAAATTGCTTAAGCTTTTATCATATGCTGGTCTGTTTGCCAATCACATTGGCTTTCTATGCAGTAACTGAAGGAATGTGTACGGTGGTTCAAGATTGCAGGCTGACTAGTATTTGAACTGGGGTTGAGGTTAAGGGCGAGATCAGCATCCCGCAAACCCGCACTCTGCACGTGGTTAAATGTTCCGCTATTGGGGAGCCGGCTCTCTGTTCTTGGATTTTGTATGGATACATGATGAGTGCATCGCTGTAGTTTTTCGCGTGCTAAATTGCGGGGTGTCGGTGCCGTCCTAGGGTTAGACTTGTGATGTGTGTTATGTTGAAAGGGAATTAACTGTATCAAACTTAAGAGAGCTTTTAGTTTGTTTTAGGTCTGTACATGGAATGATGTTGATATTTTGTCGATTGCGGCAATAACTTCCTGTGTGGGGAGATCCTCTGAGGGACTTGTACTGTTGCAGTGCTGTCCATCTGAAATGTGCTGCTTAAAACTTGGGACTGCAGTTCTCTGATGTTATATATTACTGTTTAATCTTAAATGTCTTGGATGTAATATGGTTGTTGAGGATTATGTAATTAATTTTGATCGCTGGTTCCTTAAAGGAAGTATTTCGTTTTAAAATATGTGCTCGGTCAGAGCCTATTTAAATATGATTTTAACTCATCATTCAAATTTTCTAGTCTTGCTTTCTTAAAAGGCTTTCAGTTAAATGATTGCTATTTGCCTGTTTAAATGTTTGAGTGACTTAAGGGAGAAGAATATTATTTTGTAATTTGTACTGATTGTTCCTTTTGGGTAATACCTGACTTATGTGTTCAATAAATGAGAGTCTAGTCAATGGTAATGCACTGTTCCGTTGCTAGCCTACCCCTTCCACTTCACAGCCTATTGAGCTGCTTTGTGTCGAAGTTGTGTTCAGAACACCCCTCTGACCTGACACCTCACTAAGGACATCACACACATCCACGCCCGAGGCAGGATTCGAACCTGCGACCGTAGCAGCAGCGTGGTTCCGGAATGAAGCGCCTAGAACCGATCGGCCACAGCGGCCGGCTCTTGTTCTTCAAACGAATACTGTGCTTACTGTACGACTAAATCGCAGGTGATGTGTGTGTGTGTGCTCCGAAGTGAAGCTTACGTGTGAATGCCTCTGACGTGAGGTGGAGGCAAACAGCAAGACCTGTTCGACGCGTGTGCGTATCGCGTTTGGGCAGTGATGGGGCGAGGGACGTTGTTATGTGTGAACAGACATAGTGCTGTCCGTCAACCGACGAATGGCAACAGGGCAATCCCACGGCCAATCAGAGCTCGTGGCGCCAAGTTTCCGTAGTTTAAAAATGGAGCGTCGTCGACCTACACGACATTAGTAATTCTGGTTCCTACTGGCATCAGCTATACAGGGTTCGTGACATTTTTTCTCCACCCTGTATAGTTTGTATTTCTATCGATAGAGACGGGGCCACAAACAGGTAACTACTTTAAGAAACAGGAATTTTCAGATAAAATTTATGTTGAACGTCTGTTACTTGCTTTGTGTGTCCTCGTTACCATGAAAAGTGGTGCTTAATATCGACCCACGACGCGTGAAGTGTGTAAATAGGCTGTTTATGTTTTCTTATTGGCAACGTTACGTGGCGCTCTGTTTGAAAATCACTGACTGTGCTGTGTGCAGTCTGTGGCTAGTTTGCATTGTTGTCTGCCATTGTACGAGTAGTGTTGGGCAGCGGCAGTTGGCTATTAACAGCGCGTAGCGTTGCGCAGTTGGAGGTGAGCCGCCAGCAGTGGTGGATGTGGGGAGAGAGATGGCGGAGTTTTGAAATTTGTAAGACTGGATGTCACGAACTGCTATGTATATTATGACTATTAAGGTAAATACATCATTTGTTCTCTAGCAAAATCTTTCATTTGCTAACTATGCCTATCAGTAGTTAGTGCCTTCAGTAGTTAGAATCTTTTATTTAGCTGGCAGTAGTGGCGCTCGCTGTATTGCAGTAGTTCGAGTAACGAAGATTTTTGGTGAGGTAAGTGATTTGTGAAAGGTATAGGTTAATGTTAGTCAGGGCCATTCTTTTGTAGGGATTTTTGAAAGTCAGATTGCGTTGCGCTAAAAAAGTATTGTGCGACAGTTTAGGCACAGTCATGTATAATTTTTCTAAGGGGACGTTGCAAGTGTAGATCATGTGCTCATTGCTTGTTATTCGAGTATTCTCCATTTCGATAAAATGTCGTTGCTTTTAGACTTGGAATCACTGAGATCCTTACCAGAGGCGTAAGAAATTTTATTGTTTTAGTAAATACCTTATCAAAATTTACAAATAAGTAAAGAAATGCTGGGAAAAATTTTTGTACCTGATTACTTTCTTTTTTTCTAAAATGTAAAGGAATCAGAAAGGCAAAGCTGGATGGACCTAGAATTACTGGACGTATCTGGATTTGTGATTAGTGAAATCATCTAAGGTTAACTCACTATGTGACTACACTCATATAACTAATTTCGTGGTCAGGTCCTGAAGATCACGTGATACTAATTTTGGAGATTAAATTAAAGAATTCAGGTTCACGTATCATTCAACGATCTCCCATAATTCAGAATGTAAACACAGCTGCTGTTTGAGCTTCAAAACTAAGCGATGATTATATCACCACGCAGCCAGGCGCTCCTCAGCAAGCTCTACAATAAATGTGACAACACTTCATTCATACTATAGTTTAACAAAAATTGTCTAGTTCGTAATGTAATTCTAGGCTATATTAAAATCTCTGAATAATACGTCACCTGCAGCAAATAACGTGGACATTAACAGGCATTAACAAGAATAATTGGTTGCATAATGGGCGGACCTGAGTACCTATGAGTTATCTGAATGTGTCTTCCTGGTCTGAATTGTGCACCAATTTTCGTAGTTTTAAATTATTTATTTATTTATTTATTGTTTACTTTCAGTCTTCTCTAGGTTTAAAAAATATACATGTTGCACATCAAAGTGTTTATATAGCATGTGAATTATTTAAATAAAATTTAAAATGTATTAATTTGTAACGTTGGAGTTCTTATTTGAATGGAGCGGGCCACTTGCTGCACCGTGAAGATTATGATGATGAAAACGAAGTAGGCCGCGCGGAATTAGCCGAGCGGTCTCAGCCGCTGCAGTCGTGGACTGTGCGGCTGGTCCCGGCGGAGGTTCGAGTCCTCCCTCGGGCATGGTTGTGTGTGTTTGTCCTTAGGATAATTTAGGTTAAGTAGCGTGTAAGCATAGGAACTGATGACCTTAGCAGTTGAGTCCCATAAGAGTTCACACACATTTGAACATTTTTTGAAAATGAAGTAGAATAATTCATCACAGGGCTCTTCATGGAAGATAAGTAAAATATCTAGGAAATAAGAGGAACCGAGTAAAAGAGAGAGAGAGCAAGAATAATTGACTGCTAACGAAATAAATCTACTTGCTACTTCTCGGCCACCCTTCACGCAGATACAGGCACTTCTTAAAACCTGAAGGCAGACTACACGTTCCTCTAAATGGTTCAAATGGCTCTAAGCACTATGGGACTTACCATCTGAGGTCATCAGACCCCTAGACTTAGAAATACTTAAACCTAAGGACATCACACACGTCCATGCCCAACACAGGATTCGAACCTCCGACAGTAGCAGCAGCGCAGTTCCGGACTGAAGCGCCTAGAACCGCTCGGTCACAACGGCCGGCCGCGTTCCTCTGCTACTATATTACCTCTCATGGCTACATTTTCAAACTGCTCTACACTTCACTGCTTTGAGCACTATGTACTAGAAGTTCAGAGATAAGATTTTATTTTTCTCATTTGTTCAGGGTTACTAGCCCCTTGAAGCATAGTACAGGAATCACAGGGAATGTGCTGCCATGATACCTTCTTCTTCCTTACACTGTTTTGTCGTTATTGTGCGTGAGTGCTTCAAGCCCGTCTCCCCGCCAGGTAGGCTTTCAGTTCGTTGTTTGATATTGTGCCTGTCAGCTTCTTCGTCACATTTCACATTAGAGGTAAAGCTGTAGCCTTGATTGTACAACTTAGGGCCTTAGGCATGATCCAAATCGATGTGGTACGTCCTTGTCTTCCTCCGACCTTTTTAACTGACTAATCCAGTCAGTAACAGTTCGAACCATAGGTTGACGTTATGTTACAAATTATCGCTAGAGGTGGAGAAACTGAATCCTAGGATAGTCTGGGGGCTGAATACCGGCACTATGAAGTACTCTGACAGTTAGCTACGTGGCAAATACCACTTCTTATTATGTCGTATAAATTAGAATCTCTTGGGTCAGAGTGGGGCGTCTTTTCTCGAATCATCTCGTTGTTCTGATATGTGGTTTCCTCCATAAATGCTTTTCCGATGGATGACTTTTCCAAGACTCTCGTTTCCTATAAATAACCAGCTGTTACTCACAGCTGCACTTGCATATCAGTTTTCTTGTGATGAGTAATAAATAGGTAAGTTACTATGTACGCAAGAACATAGCTGCCCTCACGTGCCTGCCTGTTTGGGTGCGCACAGTTTGCCCCCTCACAGGCTACCACACAATGCATTGGCACGCGCACTATCACTGCCGACCGGTGCATACAAAGGGGCGTCTGCAGGAGCGTGCATCTATCCATTGTGCTATAGACGTAGTTTGGAAGCATGAATTAAACATACACCTGGCTGAAAATGACTTACAAGTTCGTGGCGCCCTCCATCGGTAATGCTGGAATTCAATATGGTGTTGGCCCACCCTTAGCCTTGATGACAGCTTCCACTCTCGCAGGCAAACGTTCAGTCAGGTGCTGGAAGGTTTCTTGTGGAATGGCAGCCCATTCTTCACGGAGTGCTACGCTGAGGAGAGGTACCGACGTCGTTAGGTGAGGCCTGGCACGAAGCCGGCGTTCTAAAACATCCCAAAGATGTTCTAAAGGATTCAGGTTAGGACTCTGTCCAGGCCAGTCCAGCACAGGGATGTTATTGTCGTGTAACCACTGCGCCACAGGCCGTGCATTATGAACAGGTGCTCGATCGTGTTCAAAGACGCAATCGCCATCCCCGAATTGCTCTTCAACAGTGGGAAGCAAGAAGGTGCTTAAAACATTAATGTAGGCCTGTGCTGTGATATAGCCACGCAAAACAACAAGGGGTGCAAGCCACCTCCATGAAAACCACGACCACACCATAACACCACCGCCTCCGAATTTTACTGTTGGCACTGCACATGCTGGCAGATGCCGTTCACCGGGTATTCGCCATACCCACAACCTGCCATCAGATCGCCACATTGTTTACCGTGATTCGTCACTCCACACAACGTTTTTCCACTGTTCGGTCGTCTAATGTACGCTCCTTACACGAAGCGGGGCGTCGTTTGGCATTTACCGGTGTGATGTGTGGCTTATGAGCAGCCGCTGAAATCCAGGTTTTCTCACCTTCCGCCTAACTGTCATAGTACTTGCAGTGGATCCTGATGCAGTTTGGAATTCCTGTGTAATGGTCTGGATAAACGTCTGCCTATTACACATCAAGACCCTCTTCAACTGTCGCCGGTCTCCGTCAATCAACAGACGAGGTCGGCCTGTAAGCTTTTGTGCTGTACGTGTCCCTTCAGGTTTCCACTTCACTATCACATCGGAAACACTGGACCTATAGATGTTTAGGAGTGTGGAAATCTCGCGTACAGTCGTATGACACAAGTACACCCAATCACCTGACCACGTTCGAAGTCCATGAGTTCCGCGTTACGCTCCATTCTGCTCTCTCACGATGGCTAATGACTACTGAGGCCGCTGATATGGAGTATCCAGCAGTAGGTGGCAGCACAATGCACCTAAAATGAAAAATGTATGTTCTTGGGGATGTCCGGATACTTTTGATTACATAGGGTATTGGAGATCGTATAAGCACTGTATTCATTAGAATGAATCGTATCATGTAGCACATATCAACCAATATAAACTATTTCACAGATATATCGAAGTTCAAGAATAGTAAATATTTTCCCCTAATTCTCGAAACATTCTTCAAATCAATATCTTTCTAAAGTAGCCTATTTTCTTCCTCGTGGTTCAGGCTATCTGCTTACGAAATTTCATCGAAATCAATTGATCGGGTTAGTAATAGTAAATTTTAACGCCAAGTGTGATGTGGCATACAATGCTCTGATTTTGCGTGCACTTTCAGTGGTACATGTGAACACTGTCTGCGAAATGGATAACGGATTCAGTTAGTAGTAAAAAAAGTAATAAATTACGTCATGCACGATGCGAAAATGAACAGCGAAAATTTTCTTAAATTCTTTAAATTATGTGTAAAGTTTGTCGCAAGTCACTAAGTACTCTCGTTCTCAAATACTGGTTGAACGAAATCTGCGTATTCGCGCATCATGATCTAAACTTCTTTTTCACCTCCACCCCAACCCCTTTGATAGATACGCAGTTCTTACTCCCACAATGATTCTTGATATGTTTACGAAGAGTGGTCGAAATCGATCCAGTGGATTTGGAGGAGATGTGGAACATGCATACATACATACACACACTTTTATAACATATATGGATAGATTTTTTCCGTGATCCGATTTTGATAAAATAAAGCTTACATGGTGCCCAAAGCTGTACTCAAGTACCTGCAGAACCCCCAAGAAAATTCGTCTAGTGGTTTTGGACATTAGCATGTTCAGACAGACAGATCGACTCGATGGTTTTATTATAGATATATACTGCCTGACCAGAAAAAAAGTGAAGCACTCAAAAGGCACAGTCCGATGGCATTGTTACTTCGCACACGTACACGTCATCGGCGGGTATGTAAATCATTGGAGTTACGATTTTCTGTGACAGGGAGAACGGCTGCCAGAGTAAATTAGTGTTGTGATTACCGTCGCTGCCAGGCATGGTTGACTGTATAAGGGGCGCAACAGCGCCAGAAATTGAGCAATAACTACGAAAGACATAGGTGCCAACTACTCATGTGACACAGCGTTATCAGTATCAGGCACAGTTCGAAAGGAGTCGCGTTATGAGTCTCGATTTGACCGGATGGCCTAATCGTGCAGTATCCAATTTTTTGTGGAGAATTTGGATTTGACAGTGATTGGATGATGGATTGCATGGAAACGTGAGGGCATGCATACACGTTATCAAGGTTCCGGTCAGCCACGTCCTACCACCATGTGAGAGGATAACTGCACTGTACACCAGTTATATCGTAACTCTTTCACGTCTGCACCTACCATCCACCACTCCTTCTACTGGCCAGAAGTGGCCCATCGGGACCATCCGATCGCCGTGTCATCCTCAGAGGAGGATGCATATAGGAGGGGCGTGGGGTCAGCCAACACCTTCTAACATACAGGCCTCCCAGCCAAGACGAGTAGGCCATGTGACGTCACTTTCACTAGGCCAGTGGTGGAAAGACAGATTTTGCTACAACTAGCGCTGCTGGTGGCCAAAACTGGATCTAATAGCCATACCAACTATGCAACAAAAGGCACCGGTAGAATACATTGTTCGTTTAATTGAAAATGAGTATATGAAGCACTGCAAGAAAAAGTAGCACCGTTTACAAAGCAATATGCGATAAGAAATCTGCACCGTGAGATGCTGTGCTTAATTTGTATGGATTTACCTTTATAAGCAATTCGAAATTCTGTGTTTATGTTGGCTAACCTACCCGGGAAACAAAACTTGTGTTCTGTTTACTTTCAAAGTATAGTGGTTGATTCATCGAAATTACATCTCCGTTTAACTCTGAGATTTGATTTAATCGTTCGAAATGGTGTATAAGTGTTGTGCTCCACGTTGTAGAGGAAATTACGAAAATAAGCCACGAGTAGCGGTGTTTTCTTTTCCTAAAAGCACTGAACTACAGCAGAAATGGATATCTGCAATACATCGTGAAAATTTCCAGGTTACACAGAATTCGAAGGTAAGCTCAGGTTCTTTACAATTCAGTTAGATTGTCTCAGGGTGTGTGTTCTTTAATTTAGAGAGCGGGAGCAACTAATCACATATTTAAGTAGCACGCTCTTTAGATGTTCATTAACAGCTGAATTCGATTGACTTGATACCCTTCTCTAGAAGATCAACTGCATTACATACATTACTGAGTCACTGGAAAACTGTGATTTACTTATGCAAGAATAGCTTTAGCCTTTTAACCTGAAATACCGAGTGAACAATAATCGATTTGATCTGAAGATAACTGACACTAATCCCATGTGTTAGCATTAGTACCCCCTCGGGATTATTACATGTAGCTGATAAAAGATTTTCTCATTATTTCAAGGTCTGCGAGCTCCACTTCACTGAAGACCTCATTCTGAAACACAGTGAATATTTTGACAGTTCCACAGGGAAGAAATATTCTGTGCCACTTCCAAAACCTCGCCTTAAAACAGGAGCCATACCATCCATTCTGCCTAACTGTCCGAAGTATCTTTCGTCAGCTTCTTGTTCGAGGGAAAGTGGAGATGAGAGACGAAAGCGTCTGGAAAATAGAGACTTAGAAATAGCTATTGCAGCGAGTGTAGCAACTCATGCTCAGTATGAACAGGAAAGACATTTTGTGGACTTTAATGGTTTTGTTAAGTGTTTAGAGGGTATCAAGCTGCCTAATGACTGGCATCTGATAAAGTCAGAAATTTCAATAACTTTTGTTCTAATAGACTTCAAAGGTATTCCTACACTTTTGTGTTCTGTTGTGGTGACTACTGACCTGAGCATGTATTTATATGAGGGTAAAAGTGTAATCTCAAAACTTGGTACAAGAAAGTTCCCTTAACTATAAACCATTTAAATGACTTAATTAAATGAGACAGGTATTTGAAATTGAATCCACGCTAAGAATTCAGACTCTGCTTTCCTTGAAAATTTCATCCTCTGCTCTTGGTGAAGTTGGCATGGATTTAGATTCTTTTGAAAGTGATTGTGTAGATGATATTACCTTACCACCACCATCAAACTTTCAGAGCATAATGGATTTCAGTGAAGAACAAGTTCAGTCTGTTCAGGAATACTTGCCTGTTTTCACATACTTGTCAGGATACTGTGCCAGAGCTGTTCTTAAGAAGCTGAGGTGTGAAACATGTAAAACGTACTTAGTGCTTGATAAAACATTATCAGTAATAGAAAGTGATGAAAGCTATGGACTTCTAAGAAATGTATATAGAGGTGGATTGTATTGCCCTAATAATGAGGTCATTAATGCTGTTATTTTCACTTATTTGATTGTTAAAAACTTGGTGTCTGGAGAACATGAGCTCTCCTTCATGAGATGTACATCCCAGAGAAATCTAGTTATAAGATTAGCTGTTGATGTAATTAAAAGGGAAGACTTTTTCCTAAGGGAATTTTCTTGTAGTCAGGTAGATCACACTGATGACAAAATTCTTCAGTCTGTAGTAAAAGTAGCATGTAATATATTTCTCAATAATTATGTTAAAAAAATTAATGACAGCCATATTGGCAGTAAAATGAAAAAGAGAAAACTGTCAACTGTAAAGTAGTTTAGAATAAATTTTGTGACAGGTTAACAAACATTTACATTTGTCATTCTCTCCTAATTCCTGCCTTTCTCTACTTGATGTGTGTAGCTGCATTGCTTAAAATGAATGTGCATAAAATTAGGCCTATATTCTATTTACAATGATGTCATATCATTATCAAGAATATTCTGTTAAATATTTGAGAGTTTTGATGAGAGAGACAGACAAAGGTGTCAAACTTACAAAATCCCTGATTTTGCTTTGTGGGTTAAAGGTTAGAGTAGATTCAGTTTTTGTACTGTAGACTCAAAGATGATATGAGTCTCATGGGTGTGGGACATGTCAGAAGATATAACATAAAAACATAGGACACTTTAATATAATACTCACTTACCTGATCATTTTGCCAGTAGATTGTCAAGATATCCAACTACTTAACAATAAACTGAAACTGCTAATACCTACAGAATGCTACGGCCGCAGGTTCGAATACTGCCTCAGGCATGGATGTGTGTGATGTCCTTAGGTTAGTTAGGTGTAAATAGTTCTAAGTTCTAGGGGACTGATGACCTCAGAAGTTAAGTCCCATAGTGCTCAGAGCCATTTGAATCATTTTCTACAGAATGTACACAGTCAGAACGAAACATAATTATACACTTTTACTAAATATCTCATACACAAATTACCTAATCTTGACTGTTGTGGCCAAGTGCTGTCAGAGCTTAAATCCAACAGACATTTTTACTTCAGCTGTTCTAACAGTCCCTGTTAAAAAATTCATCTATAGAGTACAAAAGGAGTTACCTACCAAGAAGCTTTTCAACCTGTGCTTTATCTTAAATCAAGTTTTTAATGGTTGCTGGTAATTTATTGAAAATGTGTATTCCTGAATATTGGACGAAGGTAAGTGATTTTAGGTCTTTATGTAGATTGTTCTTATTCCTAGTATTGGTACTATGTATTGAGCTATTGGTTGGAAGTAGACATATTGTTTGCAACAGATTGCATTAAGGAATAAATATACTGGGAAGCAGTGGTTAAAATAACCAGTTCTTTGAGTAGGTTTATACATTATGTTCTTGAATGTACACCACAAATGAGTTATTTCACGCTTTTGCATTGGCTAAATGAGCGTTTGTAATTAAACTTCTCACTGTGACAATATCTCCAATATCTATGCGATCATTGATGAGCCATTCATGCCGCAGTGAATTACATTTTTGCCCCAGTAATAAACTTATGATCACTACAATAATTTCGTCATGCTGTCTGTTAACTGTTACGAAGTATCTCCGTTAGTGTCATTTACTGACTAATGGATCTAGGTTTCTGTAGCGACGTTTTTCTTAACAAGTAAGTCAGATTTTGCATACGATTTTAAACACAACAGAAGGAGATCACACTGTGTTGTGATCAGTGTGCCACATTGCGCGCGATATCATACAAGGGCGGCACAATTTCTCTGTAAAGGGCAAATTTAACGATCAGTGAATTTGCTATGGTTTCACGAAAGAAATACACGTTCATCGGCTCTAGCGCACAGGCTGTCTTGCAGCGGCAGATGTTAGCCTAGCGTTGATGACGTCATAGTTCCGCCGTGAGGCCTGTGTATCAGAAGGTGTTGGGTCAGCACACCGCTCTCCCGGTCGTTATGATGGTATTCTTGACTGAAACCACTACTATTCGGTCGAGTAGCTCCTCAATTGGCATCATGAGGCTGAGTGCACGCCGAAAACCGGCAACAGCGCATGGCGGCCAGGATGGTCACCCATCCAAGTACTGACCACGCCCGAGAGCGCTTAACTTCGGTGATCTCACGGGAACCGGCGTAGCCACTGCGGCAAGGCTGTTGCCGCACCTATCATCCGGCAGAAGTAATGGACTCCGAGCAACACTATGTGTCACCCCGCACCATTGGTCAGAAACTAACCGGGCTAGGGAATCACCATCTTTTGTGTAGACTATTGTTGGCACATCACAAACGGCTGCGTTGGTAATGGTGCCGTGACCGGGTAGCTTGGAATGCTGATGAACGGCGTCGCATTGTGCTCAGCAATGAATCGCGGACCTTCACTATCCTGGATGACCATCGTCATCAGCTAGTATAGCTGCGACTTCGCGCTGTGTCTCCTTAGTCCAATGTCTTGGACAGGCTCAGCACTGTTACTGCTGGCGTCGTGGTGTGGGGCACCATCGTGATTGATTTCAGCTCACGGCTAGTAGTGATTGGAGGAACGCTGATGTCACACTGGCAGTTCACGGTCATTCTGAGTCCTCGAGTGTTGCCTCTTTTGTGACACTATTACGGTGACGTTTTTCGACAGAACAATGCTTGTCCACACGTGGCACGTGCCTCTGAACTTTTTGCATAATGCTGAGGTAATCCCGTGGCCAGCACGTTTTCCACATGTGTCCCTGATATAATATGTGTGAGCCCAGCTCGAGCGGCAACTTCGTCCCAGCGCCAGTGTGCTGGATATCAAGGACTATTCAGAATACTTGTGGCCGGTTTACCTCAGGAAAGGATACAACTGCTTTGAGACACCCTTAACTGAATCAGCGAAAGGATCCAGGCCAAAGGGGGTGCAACATCCTACTGATAGGTGGGCTCTCACTACCAAATTCTTTTTCAATTTGACTTGATTTCGTGATCAATGAAATACCGTTACGTTACCTCTCAACCCATGAAGCGTCATTACGTTTCCTTCTCACCTTCTGAGTGCTTCACTTGTTCGTAAGGTAGTTTAGTTAAAATGCCGTCTCCCGTTCGAAAGGATCAGCCTTCAAACCTTGGGCGGGTACCCAGATTTAGGTTTTCGGTGATTTTTTTTAAATTATTTCAGCTGAACGTCGGATTGGCCTATTTCGTTTCTCGTCGTCGTTCATTTGTAGCTAGATCGTCTTCACTACATTCGCTGTCGTCAGATCATTAAAAACCAACATTTCTTTCTCCAGTTCAAAGAGAAGCCATGGTAGCATGGCCCAATATTTCGAAAACTTGTTAAAAGCTTGACATTAAAAGGGTCCTCACGAGCGCTCCGGACTTGTAAACACTAGTAAATGTGCTTCCTATGGTGCAGTGTTTTGTATCGTGCATTAAATTAAATGTCCATATGGAATTTTTGACAAGGAGACAACGTTCCGGGCTGTTCGGCTTCCTGGTGCAAGTCTTTCACTTTGACGGCACTTCGGAGACTTCTACGTCAATGAAGATGAGACGAAATTGTTAGAACAACACAAACACCCATCTCCGAGTGAAGAAAATCTCCGACCCGGCGGGGAACTGAACCCAGGACTCAGTTCTCTAGAAGTAGAGACGGTAACCACTTAACTACGAAGTACGGACACATAAAGCATTACTGTGATACACAGTGATAAAAAGCTCAGCGTAATAAATGGGGCGGCATCATTTCCAGGATTTACTTATCATCTTTTATGATTCCACGAGAACAAGAAAAAATATCTTTTTTTTTCCACAGAACTCTCGGTAACTCCTATCTGTGCTTAAGCTCGCTTTCTTAGCTACCTTAATTTTTCTGAGTGACACTGGGCACGAAACTGGTAATGCGTTTTAAATTGCTTTCTGCGTATCGTCTTCCGATAAGCGGTTCATCATATGCATATGTCGATGTAATGAAATCCAGATAAGATGTCTTGCTGGAGCGGTAGCGTTCTCGCTTCCCACGCCCGGGTTCCCGGGTTCGATTCCCGGCGGGGTCAGGGATTTTCTCTGCCTCGTGATGACTGGGTGTTGTGTGATGTCCTTAGGTTAGTTAGGTTTAAGTAGTTCTAAGTTCTAGGGGACTGATGACCATAGATGTTAAGTACCATAGTGCTCAGAGCCATTTGAACCATTTTTTTGTCTTCCTGGCATCAATATTATTCTCTGATATCATATTACGCACCTTGAACTTTGGTAAACAACCGTTGGAGTTTCTCGCTCTACTAATATGTTGTCTTTTCCTTCGAAACTTCATTTTGCGTAAGCTCCCAGCTACACATCAACAAGTCTTTTGTTTCCCTTTTCTTAAGGTAATTCTTATGGCGTATTTCACTCCACAAAAATTTATTGCACTCATTTTCATGTGTTCCAGCACAGTGATGCGCGGCCGCTGTCAGCTTCACTAAGAATTTTCGGAGTATACGTATAGTGAAGGCCGGCCGGAGTGGCCGTGCGGTTCTAGGCTTTACAGTCTGGAGCCGAGCGACCACTACGGTCGCAGGTTCGAATCCTGCCTCGGGCATGGATGTGTGTGATGTCCTTATGTTAGTTGTTAGGTTTAATTAGTTCTAAGTTCTAGGCGACTGATGACCTCAGAAGTTAAGTCGCATAGTGCTCAGAGCCATTTGAACCGTATAGTGAAGGATGAAATTTACTTTTAACTAGAACTGTTGGTTGAGAAATTTTGCAATACTGAATTTTATTTCGCAACATGTGAATACAATTATTGTATTAACATAAACTCCCATTTTCACAGCTGTCAGATAAAAGCAAGCCAACACCGATGTCTTCTTTCATTTACAAGTGATTTCGTCTTTTCTTAGTTACTGTAATAAACATCTTGACTCTCTGGTGATTAAACTATATTAGGAGCGTATTTTGTTCCCATGAAAGAGAAAGCAAATTTCTCAAATCGTTTATTGATTGTAAAAACATCTTGTCGTAACGCTTTTGTTGCAAATGGACTCTGCGTGGATTTGGAGCTGACAGTAGAGATGGACTAAACCATCACTTTGCTATACCAGTTATTCAATCCTCAGTTATTTTTTTATATTAATGGTTTTTGGAGGCTATTAACAACTATCAGTTAATTTTGCTGTGACTGGCTGTTGAAAACAGACTCGGCGGTTCAGTATTATATTCCAGGAGTCGTATTGGTATTCTTTGTATTATTACCCGAGTGCAGCAAAAATTATATTTATATCCTCCGATCCATTAAATATGTACAAAAATTTGTCCTTTTATATACAATTATGTTAAATGAAGTGGAAAAAATGACTGGTTGGTATTCAAAAGGGTTATCAGAAGTATGTCTCATAACTGAATAGTTGTGGGAACAGACAATTATCTGACTGTCAAGTATTTTTCAGAGAAGAGTGTAGAAAAATAATTATTGAAATGAAATGTCGTGTGACTAGGGCCTCCCGTCGGGTAGACCGTTCGCCGGGTGCAAGTCTTTCGATTTGACGCCACTTCGGCGACTTGCGCGTCGATGGGGGTGAAATGATGATGATTAGGACAACACAATACCCAGACCCTGAGCGGAGAAAATCTCCAATCCAGACGGGAATTTAACCCAGGCCCTTAGGATTGACATCCTGTCGCGCTGACCACTTTTTTTTTCGTTGTGTTTGGTCGTTGCGGACGTCACATGACATCCAGTCAAGTTCGTATGTTGATCCTTCCACTCAGTTTTTTATTACAGTGGCCAACCAGCCACTCAGCTACCGGGGGCGGTAACTGGAAATATGTACACATCATTTGCTTAAATATAAGAAGCAGTCCCTCCCCCCCCATGAACCATGGACCTTGCCGTTGGTGGGGAGGCTTGCGTGCCTCAGCGATACAGATAGCCGCACCGTAGGTACAACCACAACGGAGGGGTATCTGTTGAGAGGCCAGACAAACGTGTGGTTCCTGAAGAGGGGCAGCAGCCTTTTCAGTAGTTGCAAGGGCAACAGTCTGGATGATTGACTGATCTGGCCTTGTAACAATAACCAAAACGGCTTTGCTGTGCTGGTACTGCGAACGGCTGAAAGCAAGGGGAAACTACGGCCGTAATTTTTCCCGAGGGCATGCAGCTTTACTGTATGATTAAATTCCGGAGGTAAAATAGTCCCCCACTCGGATCTCCGGGCGGGGACTACTCAAGAGGACGTCTTTATCAGGAGAAAGAAAACTGGCGTTCTACGGATCGGAGCGTGGAATGTCAGATCCCTTAATCGGGGAGGTAGGTTAGAAAATTTAAAAAGGGAAATGGATAGGTTAAAGTTAGATATAGTGGGAATTAGTGAAGTTCGGTGGCAGGAGGAACAAGACTTCTGGTCAGGTGACTACAGGGTTATAAACACAAAGTCCATTAGGGGTAATGCAGGAGTAGGTTTAATAATGAATAGGAAAATAGGAATGCGGGCAAGCTACTACAAACAGCATAGTGAACGCATTATTGTGGCCAAGATAGATACGAAGCCCACACCTACTACAGTAGTACAAGTTTATATGCCAACTAGCTCTGCAGATGACGAAGAAATTGAAGAAATGTATGATGAAATAAAAGAAATTATTCAGATAGTGAAGGGAGACGAAAATTTAATAGTCATGGGTGACTGGAATTCGAGTGTAGGAAAAGGGAGAGAAGGAAACGTAGTAGGTGAATATGGATTGGGGGGAAGAAATGAAAGAGGAAGCCGCCTGATAGAATTTTGCACAGAGCACAACTTAATCATAGCTAACACTTGGTTTAAGAATCATGATAGAAGGTTGTATACATGGAAGAACCCTGGAGATACTAAAAGGTATCAGATAGATTATATAATGGTAAGACAGAGATTTAGGAACTAGGTTTTAAATTGTAAGACGTTTCCAGGGGCAGATGTGGACTCTGACCACAATCTATTGGTTATGACCTGTAGGTTAAAACTGAAGAAACTACAAAAAGGTGGGAATTTAAGGAGATGGGACCTGGATAAACTAAAAGAACCAGAGGTTGTACAGAGTTTCAGTGAGAGCATAAGGGAACAATTGATAGGAATGGGGGAAAGAAATACAGTAGAAGAAGAATGGGTAGCTCTGAGGGATGAAGTAGTGAAGGCAGCAGACGATCAAGTACGTAAAAAGAAGAGGGTTAGTAGAAATCCTTGGGTAACAGAAGAAATATTGAATTTAATTGATGAAAGGAGAAAATATAAAAATGCAGTAAATGAAGCAGGCAAAAAGGAATACAAACGTCTCAAAAATGAGATCGACAGGAAGTGCAAAATGGCTAAGCAGGGATGGCTAGAGGATAAATGTAAGGATGTAGAGGCTTATCTCACTAGGAGTAAGATAGATACTGCCTACAGGAAAATTAAAGAGACCTTTGGAGATAAGAGAACCACATGTATGAACATCAAGAGCTCAGATGGAAACCCAGTTCTAAGCAAAGAAGGGAAAGCAGAAAGGTGGAAGGAGTATATAGAGGGTCTATACAAGGGCGATGCACTTGAGGACAATATTATGGAAATGGAAGAGGATGTAGATGAAGATGAAATGGGAGATACGATACTGCGTGAAGAGTTTGACAGAACACTGAAGGACCTGAGTCGAAACAAGGCCCCCGGAATAGACAACATTCCATTGGAACTACTGACGGCCTTGGGAGAGCCAGTCCTGACAAAACTCTACCATCTGGTGAGCAAGATGTATGAAACAGGCGAAGTACCCTCAGACTTCAAGAAGAATATAATAATTCCAATCCCAAAGAAAGCAGGTGTTGACAGATGTGAAAATTACCGAACAATCAGTTTAATAAGCCACAGCTGCAAAGTACTAACACGAATTCTTTACAGACGAATGGAAAAACTAGTAGAAGCCGACCTCGGGGAAGATCAGTTTGGATTCCGTAGAAATACTGGAACACGTGAGGCAATACTGACCTTACGACTTACCTTAGAAGAAAGATTAAGGAAAGGCAAACCTACGTTTCTAGCATTTGTAGACTTAGAGAAAGCTTTTGACAATGTTGACTGGAATACTCTCTTTCAAATTCTAAAGGTGGCAGGGGTAAAATACAGGGAGCGAAAGGCTATTTACAACTTGTACAGAAACCAGATGGCAGTTATAAGAGTTGAGGGACATGAAAGGGAAGCAGTGGTTGGGAAGGGAGTAAGACAGGGTTGTAGCCTCTCCCCGATGTTATTCAATCTCTATATTGAGCAAGCAGTAAAGGAAACAAAAGAAAAATTTGAGTAGGTATTAAAATCCATGGAGAAGAAATAAAAACTTTGAGGTTCGCCGATGACATTGTAACTCTGTCAGAGACAGCAAAGGACTTGGAAGAGCAGTTGAACGGAATGGATGGTGTCTTGAAAGGAGGATATAAGATGAACATCAGCAAAAGCAAAACGAGGATAATGGAATGTAGTCGAGTTAAGTCGGGTGATGCTGAGGGTATTAGATTAGGAAATGAGACACTTAAAGTAGTAAAGGAGTTTTGCTATTTGGGGAGCAAAATAACTGATGATGGACGAAGTAGAGAGGATATAAAATGTAGACTGGCAATGGCAAGGAAAGCGTTTCTGAAGAAGAGAAATTTGTTAACATCGAGTATAGATTTAAGTGTCAGGAAGTTATTTCTGAAAGTATTTGTATGGAGTGTAGCCATGTATGGAAGTGAAACATGGACGGTAAATAGTTTGGACAAGAAGAGAATAGAAGCTTTTGAAATGTGGTGCTACAGAAGAATGGTGAAGATTAGATGGGTAGATCACATAACTAATGAGGAAGTACTGAATAGGATTGGGGAGAAGAGAAGTTTGTGGCACAACTTGACCAGATGAAGGGATCGGTTGGTAGGACATGTTCTGAGGCATCAAGGGATCACCAATTTAGTATTGGAGGGCAGCGTGGAGGGTAAAAATCATAGGGGGAGACCAAGAGATAAATACACTAAGCAGATTCAGAAGGATGTAGGTTGCAGTAGGTACTGGGAGATGAAGAAGCTTGCACAGGATAGATTGGCATGGAGAGCTGCATCAAACCAGTCTCAGGACTGAAGACCACAACAACAACAACAACAAGAAGGAGTCAAAGGGAAACGAGACAGACAGGAAAAAACTAAGTTAACTGTTTATTATTTCAAAAGTAATCGCCATAATTGTTAATATGTTTATCACACTGTGAGGTACGAAGGTCAATGGCTTCATGAAAATCGTGGTGGTTGTCATTAAAATGCAGCGACTCACGGAGGTCCAGTTTGGCTGTAATTATCATATGGCAGCGAAACTTTGTACATGTGCTAATGCTTTAATGCGGAACCTATTTACCCTGGAAAAAATAGTTCCAATTTTGGCTACCAGGTGCAAATCTGGCGCTGTAGGATGTTGTCGACGTCTCCAGTGCTCATGTTGAACAAACTGTGCAAGAGACAGTTAATAATGAATCAACATTATGACTTTCTCACTTGTTTGGCCTATTCTGCCCATGTTCCTTTCCTAACCTGTTACATATAGAAACATTTATATACATCTTTCTTGGATTCACAGCGCCAGATTTGCATCTGGGGGCCAAAAGTGGAACTACTTTTTTTTTTCAGCACAATCGGTTCCGCATTAACTCATTAGGATGTCTACCGAGTTTCGCTACCATATGGTAATTGCAACCAGACTGGACCTCAGTTGGCAGCTGCTCTTTAGTTATAACCACGCGGTAATTTCCTGTTGACTACGCAACCATGAATGTCCCAGGCGTGCAGCTCTTCGTCCGAAGCAAATTGACGGCCACAAATGTCTTTCATCTGGGTTCTAAAGAATATGAAAATCGCATGGAGAGAGATCGTAATTGTGTGGAAGTGTGTTCCCATAGAAACGTCTGCGCCGTAGTCGAAACGATCTTGGCAATATTTGGGCGGTCAACATGTGCAACAATTAAAACCTGGAGAGAATGGCAGGCTGGCTCAAATGGCTCTGAGCACTATGCGACTTAATTCTGAGGTCATCAGTCGCCTAGAACTTAAAACTACTTAAACCTAACTAACCTAAGGACATCACACACATCCATGCCCGAGGCAGGATTCGAACCTGCGACCGCAGCGGTCCCTCGGTTCCAGACTGCAGCGCCTAGAACCGCACGGCCACTCCGGCCGGCTAGAATGGCAGGCGCCTTCAGTTCTGCAGAAAGCACTTGAGGGTGGACATTTCACCTCCAAGATAATATTTAGCGAAGAAGCAACCTTCAGTTAATCGGGAAAGATTAGTCGCCACAATTTTGAGAGTGTGGGGCACTGAAAATCCTCATTAAATTGTGGCCCATGAACGAGATTTGCCGGAGGTTTACGTTTTCTGTGCAGTGTCACAAACGAAGCTGTAACGGCCGTTTTTCTTGTATGAAAAGACTCTGATGGCACCTCTTACCTTGACATGTTATAGTTGTTTCCGACAACTGGATACTAATTCCGAAAAATTCACCGTTCAACAAGACGGTGTACCCGCTTATTGTAGTTTCGATGTTTGTCGCCACCTGAACAATGAACTTCCACATCGCTGGATTGGACACAGTGATGAAGAGGATGTGGGTCTGTTCCCTTGGTCCCGTAGGTCGCCTGACCTAATGAATTGTGACTTTTTCCTTTGGGGAACCGTGTTCACATACATACTTACGATTAAGAACACCTGAACAGCTCAGCGAACGCAACAGTACTGCTATGATGACCACTGACAAAGCCGGCCGGAGTGGCCGAGCGGTTCTAGGCGCTACAGTCCTGAACCGCGCGACCGATACGATCGCAGGTTCGAATCCTGCCTCGGGCATGGATGTGTGTGATGTCCTTAGGTTAGTTAGGTTTAAGTATTTCTACGTTCTAGGGGACTGATGACCTCAGAAGTTAAGTCCCATAGTGCTCAGAGCCATTTGAACCACTGACAAAGTGTTGCTGCATAAGGTATGGTATGAACATTACTACCTCTTGGAGGTGCGTCGTGTGACCATAGGGGCACTAACAGAACTCTTGTAGAGTGCAGAATGTAAATTCGATTAGTTTACGGTACTATTCATGGATCAGTCATATTTGTACACGTAATACTTTGGAAAATATAGAACTTTGAAAAAGAATGAATCATTTACAGTAGCCTTCTATAATTCATAAATAAAGCATCTATGTAACTCACGCCCGAAGTCACCAACAGTCTTCGGATCTAATTATCACGAAGTAACAGAAATGTTTTGGTGTCTTGACCTAAAAATGTCAGTGCCATACACTAAAAGCCACATTCTGGAACACGAGGACGACACTGAGACTTTGCCGGCTACCTGGCACAGGCGAGGCTGTCAGTACATGCAGAGACATAACATGGTGCTCTATATTAAATCATTCAACGAAACATGTTATCATATGAAGAGTCTGCTCAGTGGTTTTTCTGTTGGTGTTTACAAATGTGAATGGAGTGTGTTTCTTGTTCTGCACGCTATGTGAGACCCTTGTTTCTCAGTATCTTTGCTATTCTGTGTGTTGACTTGTGTTTGTATGTTAAAGTGTACCATTCATTTTTTATTAATTATATCACGAGTGTTCGTGTTGTGTATGTACTGTAGAGTCCACATACACTACTGGCCATTAAAATTGCTACACCAAGAAGAAATGCAGATGATAAACCGGTATTCATTTGACAAATATATTATACTAGAACTGACGTGTGATTACATTTTCACGCAATTTGGGTGCATAGATCATGAGAAATCAGTACCCAGAACAACCACCTCTGGCCGTAATAACGGCATTGATACGCCTGGGTATTGAGTCAAACGGAGCTTGGATGGCGTGTACAGGTACATCTGCCCATGCAGCTTCAACACGATACCACAATTCATCAAGAGTAGTGACTGGCGTATTGTGACGAGCCGGTTGCTCGACCACCATTGGCTAGACGTTTTTAATTGGTGAGAGATCTGGAGAATGTGCTGGCCAGGGCAGCAGTCGAACACTTTCTGTATCCAGAATGGTCCGTACAGGACCTGCAACATGCGGTCATGCATTATCCTGCTGAAATGTAGGGTTTCGCAGGGATCGAATGAAGGGTAGAGCCGAGGGTCGTAACAAATCTGAAATATAACGTCCACCATTCAAAGTGCCGTCAATTCGAACAAGAGGTGACCGAGACGTTTAACCAATGGCACCCCATTCCATCACGCCTTGTGATACGACAGTATGGCCATGACGAATACACGCTCCTTCATATGTGCGCTCACGGCGATGTCGGCAAACACGAATGCGACCATCATGATGCTGTAAACAGAACCTGGATTCATCCGAAAAAATGACGTATTGCCATTCGTGCACCCAAGTTCGTCGTTGAGTACACCATCGCAGGCGCTCCTGTCTGCAGCGTCAAGGGTAACCGCAGCCATCGTCTCCGAGCTGATAGTCCATTCTGCTGCAAACGTCGTCGAACTGTTCGTGCAGATGGTTGTTGTCTTGCAAACGTGCCCATCTGTTGACTCAGGGATCAAGACGCGGCTGCACGATCCGTTACAGCCATGCGGATAAGACGCCTGTCATCTCGACTACTAGTGATACGAGGCCGTTGGGATCCAGCACGGCGCTCCGAATTACCCTCCTGAACACACCGATTCCATATTCTGCTAACAGTCAATGGATCTCGACCAACGCGAGCAGCAGTGTCGCGATACGATAAACCGCAATTGCGATAGGCTACAATACGACCTTGGGAACGTGATGGTACGCATTTCTCCTCCTTACACGAGGCATCACAACAACGTTTCACCAGGCAACGCCGGTCAACTGCTGTTTGTGTATGAGAAATCGGTTGGAAACTTTCCTCATGTCAGCACGTTGTAGGTGTCGCCACCGGCGCCAACCTTGTGTGAATGCTCTGAAAAGCTAATCATTTGCATATCATAGCATCTTCTTCCTGTCGGTTAAATTTCCCGTCTGTAGCACGTCATCTTCGTGGTTTAGCAATTTCAATGGCCAGTAGTGTAGTTTGTGGAGTATTGTGGTGCTTGTATCCTTTGTTCATTTCCATTTTCTGGGTGTTAAATCCATTGTTTTTGGCTATGAACTGTATTGCTTCTAGTTCTTTCCATGGTTTTCTCGACTAAATCGGATTTTGTTCAGCCTATGTGTCATGTTATGAAAGCTGCTAGTTTGTGGTTTTTTGAATCGTTTGATGTAACATTTATAATTATGTCTGTCGCTGATAGCTTTGTATTAATGTCAAACTTTTGCTTATTGTCATACACGTTTATTGTTACATCCAAGAAGTATATTCGGTTTTACGAGGGTGGTTTGAAACGTTCTCGGAATCACCACGAGAGGTTAGCGCTAGCGCAACGAGTTGTTCACGCGATATTCATTGGACTGTAGCCTGTAAACATGTGCCACGTCAGTGCTCTTGCGAGATAGCTGTGGCGGTGACGTCGGCCTGTTGTTTCCGCGTAGCGATTTGCGAAGATGGGAAAAATCGAGATTCGAGCAGTAACTAAGTGCTTCGTAAAGAAAGGCATGAAGGCAAAGGACATTCATGCCGATTCCCAGAATACACAGGAGGACTTTGCTCCTTCATATTCAACTGTTGCCAAGAGGACAAATGAATTTAAATTTGGTCGGGAGTGCTTAGATGATGATCCACGCGGTGGTCGGCCAAGATGTGTCACTACCACAGAAAGATTTACAAAGGTGCACAAAATGGTCATGGAGGATCGCAGATTGAAAGTACGTGAAATTGCTCACTGTTTTCAGATGTTATCT
The DNA here is from genome assembly GCF_021461385.2 of Schistocerca piceifrons. Taxonomy (NCBI): domain Eukaryota; kingdom Metazoa; phylum Arthropoda; class Insecta; order Orthoptera; family Acrididae; genus Schistocerca; species Schistocerca piceifrons. The sequence continues at coordinate 90,943,554 of NC_060141.1, forward strand.
GAAAGGGTATATCACATTTTAACTGAAGAATTAGAAATGAAAAAATTATCTGTAAGATGGGTGCCGCTGCTCTCGACGCTGGATCGAAAACATGTGCCATCGCCATGGCAAAATTACACGAACTTAGGTATTAATTGTTGCCACACTCGCCTTATTCACCTGATATGGCTCCGTCGCACTTCCATCTCTTCCCAAAACCGAAAATTTTTCTTGCTGGACGAAGATTCACTTCAAACGAAGAATTGATAGCCGGAATTGACAACTATTTTGCAGGCCTGGTTCAAAATGACTCTGAGCACTATGCGACTCAACTTCTGAGGTTATCAGTCGCCTAGAACTTAGAACTAATTAAACCTAACTAACCTAAGGACATCACACACATCCATGCCCGAGACAAGATTCGAACCTGCGACCGTAGCGGTCGCTCGGCTCCAGACTGTAGCGCCTAGAACCGCATGGCCACTCAAGCCGGCGCAGGCCTGGAGGAAACTCATTTTCGAGATGGGATCGGGGCACTGGAACATCGTTGCACCAAGTGCATTAATCTACAAGGAGACTACATTGAAAAATTGAAAAAATTTTCGGTAATGTGAGTACTTCTTTTCTATTCTGCTCTGAGAACTTTTCAAACCGCCCTCGTATGCTCCTTTTTCTAACTGGGTGTACACCGTCCAGTCACATTAATGTGACCACCTGTCAAAAGCATGAATAACCATCTTTTGCAGCACAGACTAATGCGAGACGTGCAGGAAGAGAGTGATTTGAGATTCTGGAACGTGCCGGCAGCGATTTGGAGCTGCTCCTACTCCAGTACCGTGGCCAGCTGTCCTAAGTTTCTCAGCCTACTGAGCAAACAGCTAGATCGAGGTGGTCTCAGACATTCTCGACTGGGTTTAAATCTGTGGAGTTTGGTGGCCAGGGAAGTACAGCAAACTCATCCTGGTGCTCTTCAAACCAAGCACGTACACTGCTAGCCTTTTGATATGTTGCACTGTCCCACTGATAGAGCAACGGCCCTGCCACAGTGGGTACACCGGTTCCCGTCAGATCACCGAAGTTAAGCGCTGTCGGGCGTGGTCGGCACTTGGATGGGTGACCATCTGGGCCGCCATGCACTGTTGCCATTTTTCGGGGTGCACTCAGTCTCGTGATGCCAATTGAGGAGCTGCTCGACCTATTAGTATCGGCTCCGGTCAAAGAAAACCATCGTAACGAGCGGGAGAACCGTGTGCTGACCACACGCCCCTCCTGTCCGCATCCTCAACTGAGGATGACACGGCGGTCGGATGATCCCGATGGGCCACTTGTGGCCTGAAGACGGAGTGCTGAGTGCCTACTGATAGAAGCCATCGTGCCAAGTAGAAACAAACTACACGTACACAGCGGAAAGAGAGGTGGGCCGCAGAGTAGTGCGGCAGTTGTCATAGGAAAGCTGAACAGGAGCAGAAATGATAAGTGAACAAGATATCACTTCAAACAGAAGATTTATTAACTTGTATTTCTCCAAGCTTACGAAGACTCAGCCAACGCGTAATCGAAATATTTTAGATCTGGCAGCCACGAACAGACCAGACCTCATCGACGGTGCCAGTGTTGAGACAGGGATTAGTGATCATGATGTTGTCATTACGACTATGGTTACGAAAGTTAGAAAGTCGGCCCAGAGGGCTAGGAGAGTATTCTTACTAGAAAGAGCAGATAAGCAGTTGTTAGCATCCCACTTAGTAAATGAATCGACTTCATTTACTTCCGGTACGATGGACGTGGAAGAATTATGGGCAAATTTTAAACACATTGTAGATCACGCATTGGACAAGTATGTTCCGAAAAAGTGGATTACGGACGGAAAAGACCCACCGTGGTTTAACAGCGCAATTCGGAGAATGCTCAGGAAGTAAAGACAGTTGCACTCGCGGTACAAGGAAGATCGGGAGAATGAGGACAGGCAAAAGTTAGTAGAGATTCGTGCTGCTGTAAAAAGAGCGATGCGCGAAGCATACAACCACTGCCACCGTCATACCTTAGCAAAAGATGTTGCTGAAAACAAGGAAATTCTGGTCTTACGTAAAATCGGTAGGCGGGTCGAAGGCTTCCATCCAGTCACTAACTGATCAGTCTGGCCTGGCAACAGAAGACAGCAAAACGAAAGCTGAAATTTTAGATTTAGCATTTGAGAAATCTTTCACGCAGGAGGATCGTACAAACATACCGCCGTTTGAGTCTCGTACAGATTCCCGTATGGAGGACATAGTGATAGACATCACTGGGGTTGTGAAGCAGCTGAATGGGTTGAAAATAAATAAATCGCCAGGTCCTGATGGGATTACAATTCTGTTTTACAGAGAGTACTCTACTACATTGGCTCCTTACTTAGCTTGCATTTATCGCGAATCTCTTGCCCAAAAAATTGTTCAAATGGCTCTGAGCACTATGGGACTTAACATCTGAGGTAATCAGTCCCCTAGAACTTAGAACTACTTAAACCGAACTAACCTAAGGACATCACATACGTCCATGCCCGAGGCAGGATTCGAACCTGCGACCGTAGCGGCCACGCGGTTCCAAACTAAAGTGCGTAGAACCGCTCGGCCACATCGGCCGTCTTGCTTACCCAAAGCGAAGTCCCGAGCGACTGGAAAAAAGGGCAGGTGACGCCTGTATATAAGAAGGGTAGAAGGATGGATCCTCAAAATTACAGACCAATATCCTTAACATCGGTTTGTTGCAGGGTTCTCGAACATATTCTCAGTTCGAATATAATGAATTTCCTTGAGACAGAGAATTTGCTGTCCATGCATCAGCACGGCTTTAGAAAGCATCGCTCCTGCGAAACGCAACTCGCTCTTTTTCCACATGATATCTTGCGAACCATAGATGAAGTGTATCAGATGGATGCCATATTCCTTGACTTCCGGAAAGCGTTTGACTCGGTGCCCCACTCCAGACTCCTAACTAAGGTACGAGCATATGGGATTGGTTCCGAAATATGTGAGTGGCTGGAAGACTTCTTAAGTAATAGAACCTAGTACGTTGTCCTCGATGGTGAGTGTTCATAGTAGGTGAGAGTATCATCTGGAGTGCCCTAGGGAAGTGTAGTAGGTCCGCTGTTGTTTTCTGTCTACATAAATGAGCTTTTGGATAGGGTGGATAGCAACGTGCGGCTGTTTGCTGATGATGCTGTGGTTTTCGGGAAGGTGTCGTCGTTGAGTGACTGTAGGGGGATACAAGATGACACGGACAGGATTTGTGATTGGTGTAAAGAATGGCAGCTAACTCTAAATATAGATAAATGTAAATTAATGCAGATGAATAGGAAAACGAATCCCGTAACGTTTGAATACTCCATTAGTAGTGCAGCGCTTGACACTGTCACGTCGATTAAATATTTGGGTGTAACATTGCAGAGCGGTATGAAGTGGGACAAGCATGTAATGGCAGTTGTGGGGAAGGTGGATAGTCGTCTTCGGTTCATTGGTAGAATTGTGGGAAGATGTGGTTCATCTGTAAAGCAGGCCGCTTATAAAACACTAATACGACCTATTCTTGAGTACTGCTCGAGCGTTTGGGATCCCTATCAGGACGGATTGAGGGAGGACATAGAAGCAATTCAGAGGCGGGCTGCTAGATTTGTTACTGGTAGGTTTGATCATCACGCGAGTGTTACGGAAATGCTTCAGGAACTCCGGTGGGAGTCTCTGGAGGAAAAGAGGCGTTCTTTTCGTGAATCGCTACAAGGGAAATTTAGAGAACCAGCATTTGAGGCTGACTGCAGTGCGATTTTACTGCCGCCAACTTATATTTCGCGGAAAGACCGCAAAGACAAGATAAGAGAGATTAGGGCTCGTACAGAGACATTTAGGCAGTCATTTTTCCTTCTTTCTGTTTGGGAATGGAACAGGGAGAGAAGATGCTAGTTGGGGTACGAGGTACCCTCCGCCACGCACCTTATGGTGGATTGCGGAATATGTAGATGTAGATGTTGATGTAGATGTAATAAGCAGCAAGAAACAGAGTGTAAACAAGGATGAAGCACGAACGAAGGTGTCGTAGTGTAGTGACTCGAAGCGCGCGCGTGCTGAGCAGGTGATGCCGTCCGTCCTGTATTGTGGCGGCAGAGGGCGCTTGTAATACGGAGCTGGTGCAGGTGTGGCTCGGTGGACGCGCGCCATTGGGTCTGCCAGATCCCACGCGACTGCTGTCAGCGTCAGACGGAAACATGCCGTTCCGTTACCACCCTTGATATGCCATGTGGGTGGCACTGATACACGATACCACATCACGTAGGAATGGACATGGTTCCCAAGGATAAGTGCATACTTGTGTTGATCCACAGCGCCTTTCAGAATGATGAGATCACCTAGGGAATGCCACAAAAGCGTTCTCTCCTCTGGCGTGGACCTTTTGCCTCCAGACGTTTCACGCCTACACGTCAGTGGCAATCTGTCTGATGGAGTAAAAATGTGCTTCATCTGAAAAAAGGCCTTTTGTGGCCACACTTTGGAAGCCCAGTTGCGGTACTGTCGTGTAAATTCCAGCCTCTGTCGATGATGAACAGAGCAGTCAGCACGGTCAATGAAACAGGTGCCTGCTGCAGAGGCCCATAAGTAACAAATTTCTCTGAACGGTCGTTGAGGATGAACTTTGGCAGCCTCTTGGTTCAGCTGTGTATTCAGTTGTTCAGCAGTTCCACTTCTCGCTACAAATCTCCGCAGCTGTCGTTCACTCCTCTCATCTATGGCTGGCGGTGCACCACAGCTATAGTCTGTCGGTAAACTGAAGAGCGAGCGAGCGAGTCCCCACTCTGCCAACCCAGCTACGTCACAGGCCGCTTCTACAGGCTGTTCTACAACGTAGTACAGTCCCAGCCGCGGCGCGCGCTTTAAATCTGTGACGACGCCGTGTACAGATGCGTCCCGTCTGCGTTTATTTTTAGACAAATGCGTTATGGGCATAAGGAATACAAAAAACGATAGCTTCTTCGAAACAAAACATTATAGAGTAAATAATATTTGCATAAGAACGGAAGTCAGGATTCTACTACAAACATAGAACCGAATGCCTATTCATATGAATCTATGTTCCTCTATTCGTAAGACGAACCAGATATAGTGCAATCAGTCTGTAGAATTTAAGGCTTGTTCTTACTTTTTGTTTCTAGTAAAAGGTAGAAGTTTTCTTTGAAGGGCTGCATTAAAACTTAACAATTCTTGCAACACGAAGAGTGTTTAAAAAGTAACCAGAAATTTATAATTACGTGTGTTGTATTTGTTCGATTCGCACTGCATTTTTTGTCATTGTCTTCGTAAACATGTCTGAAAAGTATTTCCAGGTAAATCCCATTTCACGCAGTGTCTTGTGTAAAACATCTTTCTGCAACGAAAATGTATTTTTTGTTTCACGCCATTGAGTAATTTCCGTGATGTGGGCATTATTTTTTGGTTTAAGTAAAAGTCCTCCGTCGTTTGTCGAATGACCGATTTTGTTAAACTGTCTATAACGGTGGGTTTCCTCCCTAAATTATTAGTTTTCCTTTGCGACGATTCCAGTAAACCATGAGGCTTATTTTCGCGTTCCTTCCTTATGCGTCCTATTGTGGCGAGGCTGACGTTTGCATAAACTGCAGCCCTTTGATTGGGACTGCTAATATTAGCCAACAGTTCTTTTTGTGCAGCCTCCTTAACACAAGTTGTAATAACGTTAGAGACGATCGAACGCTCGTCATGCGCAAATATCTCCTTCGTATTCTGCACATTTTCTTGCAATACAGGGCGATTATTCATCACTTCCAGATACTGAAGTATATCAGTGAGTACACAAAGTCAACTGACTGAGAGTGGCAACTAAGATCCCACGATCAGAAACGACGTATATCACTGCACACCGAAGTACACCGCTAGATAGGTAACTGATTTTGGGGTGCCCTGTAGGCCAGTGGCAGGGTTCTTCCGGGAAAGACCACTTCCCCCATCAAAAGCGCTGCTCGCTCTTGAGTTTACAGACAGACTATACCTTGGTGCCAGTTACGGATAGCGCCATACTGCCAAGCACTGTATACCGGGTGATGAAAAGTCAGTATAAATTTGAAAACTGAATAAATCACGGAATAATGTAGATAGAGAGGTACAAATTGACACACATGCTTGGAATGACGTGGGGTTTTATTAGAACAAAAAAAAGTTCACAAAATGTCCGACAGATGGCGCTGGACAGCAAAACGTCAGTGACTGCGCATGATAACCGTGTATAAAAGGAGCTGTAATGAGAGAGAGAATCAGATGCGCCAGCAGTCGCATCGTGTTGAAGTTACCTGAAAAGACGCTTTTAGTGAAGCTGTATTATCAGAATGGGGAATGTGCTAGTTCGGCGTTACGACCCTATCGCCATAGGAAGGGGATTCGAACGGGAAAGGGTCCGTTGACAAATGCAACTGTGGCGAGAATGATTTCGAAGTTCGAAACCACGGGTTGTTTGGACGATAGACCCCGTAGTGGCCGACCGAGCACAAGGCGTAACGCTGCTGAGACAGTTCAGGAAGAAATGGAAACTGTAGCGGGTTCGTCTATGCACGGGGAAGTCAGCGCTCGTGCAGTCGCACGTCGCACCGGCATTCCATACACTACCGTTTGGTTGGCACTGAGGCGTACCATCCGATGCTATCCGTACAAAACCTATCGGCATCACGAACTGTTACTTAGCGATTCAGTGAAGCGGAGGGCATTTGCGGTGTCGGCGTTTCAAAAGATGGCGGAAGATGACGATTGGTTGAGTAACGTGTTGTGGACCTACGAAGCTCATTTCACGCTCCGAGGGTCTGTCAACGCCCACAACTGCAGAATTTGGGCTACCAAAAGTCCTGGAACTGTAGTGGAAACTCCGTTGCACGACGAGAAAGTCACGGTATGGGTTGGATTTACCACATCTACCGTTATCGGGCCTTTTTTCTTCGAGGAAATGCGTGATTCTGGTTTTGTAACTGCTACCGTGACGGGCTGATAAAGCCTGGCAGATAAACACCTGCTGGAACGTACGATGTTTATACAGGATGAGGCTCCACCCCATATTGCTAGGAGCGTGAAAGACCTCTTGCGCGCGTCGTTTGGTGATGATCGTGTGCTCAGCCGCCACTTTCGTCATGCTGGGCCTCCCAGGTCCCCAGACCTCAGTCCGTGCGATTATTAGCTTTAGGGTTACCCAAAGTCGCAAGTGTATCGTGATCGACTGACATCTCTAGGGCTGCTGAAAGACAACATCCGACGCCAATGCCTCACAATAACTCCGGACATGCTTTACAGTGCTGTTCACAACATTATTCCTCAACTACAGCTATTGTTGAGGAACGATGGTGGCAATATTGAGCATTTCCTGTAAAAGAACATCATCTTTGCATTGTCTTACTATGTTGTGCTAATTATTGCTATTCTGATCAGATGAAGCGCCATCTGTCTGACATTTTTTGAACTTTTGTATTTTTTTGGTTCTAATAAAACCCCATGTCATTCCCAGCATGTGTGTCAATTTCTACCTCTCTATTTACATTATTCCGTGATTTATTTAGTTTTACAAATTTATACTGACTTTTTGATCACCCGGTACTTCAACCTGGCTGCATGTGAAAAGTTTACATACTTAGCTGCTTTGGAAATGCTTCTACCCTTGGCCTGAAGACCAATGATCATGCCCTTTTGGAAGTCATCTAAACCGCTCTGTTTCTGCATTACTACGACCGTACTGCTTTCAGCGCCCTCTGACACGCTTCATATGCCCTCCACTGCTAGTGCTGCCACCAGCCACCTGTGAGAGGATATTCCACGTTGACGCCGAGCGTAGGGGGTGGTCACGTTAATGTGACTTGGCCGTGTATTTATGTGTACCGTTTGTCTGCAAGAAGTTCATTTATTTTCTCTAATGGTTCATCTAACACAAAGATTACATCATAAACAAATCTGTTCCAGTGAATAATTTTGTAGCCTTACTTTGTGCTCTGTGATTACTGTAATAAAGACTGTATTTTCTATGTGGCTGATGAATCTGTTTGCCGAAGTTCCTAATAGAAAGATTGCGATTATTAGTCTCTATATATATATATATATATATATATATATATATATATATATATATATATATATATATATATATATATATATATATATATAACTAGGGAAACCTGTAAACTGCCAGCATGCAGCTATGCATAAGCGTTCTTTATTAGTTTTCATTTCATATATGTAAGTTTTTCATGTCTGTTCTATTGACACATTCAAAATCATAACAAACAATCCTGTTGGAAGAACATCCGCAACTGAGCATTATAGCAGAGGTTGAAAATACCGCTTCAGTTGTAAATTACTTTATTTTCACACGAACGGTTTCTGACTGTTATAAACCAATCCTCAGGTGTCGTTAGCTGTGCTATGGTCCCCGAGCGCCGGGTGTACCAGCCCATAAGCGCTCATAGGCAGCACACCGCGCCTGGTACACGCGGTGCTAGGGGACCACAGTACAGCTAACGACACCTGAGGATGAGTTTATAACAATCCGAAATCGGTTGTGTGAAAATAAAGTAATTTACAACTGAAGCGGTATTTTCAACCTCTGCCAAAATCATAACATTATCGTGAATTTGATCTATGGAACAAATGACTAACTAATTATAACCGACAGGTCGCAGTCGATAGATGCACATCGAGATGGTTACACGTTCACTTCGTTCGTCAAACTGCCCTGCCTGGACAGTCCGCTATATTGCAGTATGTTTCTATGTTTCCTACACTTACTGGTGGCCGTGCTTGTGCTGGGCAGTCGACGTAGTGTTTCATTGTGCTCTTCATGTTTCAGATGTGCCTTTAGCATTACGTATGACGACAGACGAATCCGAGTCATGACAGCAGAACAGTTTGTGACTGTTGGTGAACTTTTGGTATGAGTTACTTATCATGTTTTCTTTGCGTATTATATCGTGTGGGCTAACGGCCTACGTACAGTGGTAACACACAGGTTCCCGCCAGGTCACCGAAGTTAAGCGCTGTCGGTCTGGGCTAGCACTTGGATGGGTGACCATCCGGTCTGCGCATCGCTGTTGGCAGACGGGGTACACTCATCTCAAAAAAATGGTTCAAATAGCTCTAAGCACTATAGGACTCAACATCTGAGGTCATCAGTGCCCTAGAGTTAGAACTACTTAAACTTAACTAACCTAAGAATATCACACACATCCATGCCCGTGGCAGGATTCGAACCTGCGACCGTAGCAGCAGCGCGGTTCCTGACTGAAGCGCCTAGAACCGCTCGGCCACAGAGGCCGGCTGTACTCAGCTCTTGTGAGGCAAACTGAGGAGCTACTTGATGGAGAATTAGTGGCTGTCGTCTCGTAAACTGACATACGGCCGGGAGAGCGATGTGCTGACCACATCCCCCTCCGTATCCGTATCCAGTGTCGCCTGTGGGCTGAGGATGGCATGGCGGCCGGTCTGTAGCGTTGGGCCTTCAGGGCCAGTTCGGGTGGAGTTTAGTTTTTTATTATACCGTGTGCATGTTTTCGCGGCATTTGTTCTAATCTGTGCCGTACTGAACTGCTGGTCACCTGAAGATGCTTATTTAGAACGAGGCCAGTCATGGCGTAATAAATATGGGCGTGGTGGCTTTTTATCAACATTACACTTCAGGACAATTAGGGTTACTGCACGCCGACTTCATGGGTTTGAAACTTTAATTGGGAGCATTACGCAACAGAATTATTTATATCCCTAGATAACAGTCGGCTGCATGAATGAAAGTATGAATATTGTCTGTGTTTATATATCCGCCATGGTCTCACACCGCTTTTGTGAAGTGTGTTGTCTGGTAAACAAATGGCACCAGCACTGAGAGTTTCTTAAATAACTGCCTACACAGAATAGGCGTACTACCTTAGGGGAACACAGAGACCGTCTTATAAACGAAACTCTTTTACTACGTTTTTCAGTGCTACTTTAATGTTTGACCTGAGGCCAAAAGTACGATCATGTGCAAAGACGAAAGTAATTTTCCCATGCTGTGCCACTACCAAGCAACAGAGCTCGATGTAACTTGGACCATACATAGAAAGAACTGCCAATACTGTACAGAAGGTAATTGAAGGAAATGCGAAATGAGAAGAAAAATTACTCTGAAGTCATCGTGGTGTATGGTAGTCCCCTGGACATTAGAATAGGCAGGACATGGTTCTTAATACGGTGTGTGATCACCACGCTACGGTCGCAGGTTCGAACCCTGCCTCGAGCATGGAGTGTGTGATGTCCTTAGGTTAGTTAGGCTTAGTTAGTTCTACGTCTAGAGGACTGATGAGCTCAGATGTTAAGTCCCATAGTGCTTAGAGCCATTTGAACCATTTGATCACCACGGATGGCAATGCATTCTGTGCAACGTGCTCCCATGCCAGTCACAAGATTGGTGAGGAATTCTTGTCGTAAGGAGTTCCAGTCCTCCACCAGCGAGGTGGACAACTGCTGGATGATGGTTGGTGCATGTCGAACTGCTAACACACGTCTCCCCAACTCATCCCACACGTGCTCGATGGGGTATAGCTTGGGGGAAACAGACAGTCCAAACCATTCACCGAATATCCTCACATTTCAAGAGTTCCTCCACCTGCTAAGTTCGATACAGTTGCACATTTTTGTCCATTAAAATGAAGTCAGGGCTGAATACACCCCTTCAAAGACGGTGAGTGTACCCTCTTCAATGATTTGGAAGTCATAAAGTCCAAGCGAAATAATGCCCCTCCACACCATTAACACCTGGACCAACAAAACGATTGTGCCCGACAACGCTGGATGTATTCTCACATGACAAGAGGTTGGAACGCGTAATGCACCCAGGAACGTTTTCGGACATGATCATTTTGGTGCTGCAGGTGTTACGGTCTCGGGAGGCATAGTACTGCATGGGCGTCCTTACCTCCAAATCTTTTAACACGGTAGACTTATCGGTCAGCACTACTGTGGGACTGTGTTCGTTCCTCATGTGCATATTTTCACGAATTTATTCAGCTCTGACTTCATTTTTATAGACAACATACGCGACTGCATCGAAGTGTGCAGGTGCAGGAGCTCTTGGGACGAAAGGGCAGTTGACGAATTGACTGGCCTACCTGTTTCCCTGACTTAAATCCCATCGAGTACATGTGGAATGCATCTGGAAGATATTCCGTAACACGTTCACACGCACCAAAGGTCATCCAGCAGTTTTCAACGGCGCTAGTGGAAGAACGGCTTGCCTTATGTCAAGGACTAATTACCAACCTTGTGGTTAGCATGGGAGTATGTTGCGGAGCATGCACTCTTGTCTGAGGTAGTCACACACCCTATTAACAACCATGTTCCGTCTTTTGTAATGTCCAGGAATCCATCATAAATGGCGCTGCTTTCACTGTAATCATTGTCTTTAAATACAAATGTCATCTGTATTCTTCTCACTTCGTATTTGTTTCAGCAGATAAAAATTCGCTTGATGCCTTCCTAAGAGAGAGTCTCCATTCCTTCCAAGCTAATCATGTAAGTGTAGACCAGATATGGCTCAAATTCAAAGATACAGTATCGACAGCAATAGATAGATTCATACCGCATAAGTTAATAACAGACGGGACAGGTACACAAAACACGTCAAAACACTGTAGCAGAAGCAACGAAAAAAGCATGCCAAATTCAGAAGAACGCAAAATCCCCAAGACTGGATAAGTTTCACGGAAGCTGGAAATTTAGTGCGGACGTCAATGCGAGATGCTTTTAATAATTTCCACAATGAAACATTGCCTCACAATATTGTAGAAAACCCAAGAGATTCTGGCAAAAAAACAGTCAATACCGTCACTGCGCGATAGCGATGGAAATGTTACCGATGATGGTGCCACTAAAGCGGAGTTACTAAATGCAGTTTTTCCTAACTCCTTCACGAAAGAAGACGAAGTAAATATTCCAGAATTCGAAACCAGAACAGCTGTTAGCATGAGTGACATAAAAGTAGATATCTTAGGTGTTGCCAAACAACTCAAATCACTTAAGAAAGGCAAGTCTTCCGGTCCTGATGTTACACCAATAAGGTTCCTCTCAGAGTATGCAGACACAATAACGCCTTTCTTAGCAATCATATACAACTGCTCACTTGACGAAAGGTCTGCTCCTAAAGACTGAAAAGTAGCACAGGTCACACCAGTATTCAAGAAAGGAAATAGGAGTATCCCATTCAATTACAGACCCAAATCACTGACCTCAATTTGCAGTAGGATTTTGGAGCATATACTGTACTCGAACATTATGAATCACCTTGAAGAAAATGACCCACGGATTCAGGAAATACCGTTCTTGTGGAACACAGCTATCTCTTTATTCCCATGAAGTAATGAGTGCTGTCGACAAGGGGTCTCAGATCGATTTCATATTCCTAGATTTCCAGAAAGCTTTTGATACCGTTACTCACAAGCGACTATTAATCAAATTGCATGCATATGGAGTATCGTCTCAGTTGTGTGACTGGATTCGTGATTTCCTCTCAGAGACAGTTCGTAGTGATAGACGGTAAATCATCGAGTAGAACAGAAGTGATATCTGGCGTTCCGCAAGGTAGTGTCATAGGTCCATTGCTGTTCCTGATTTACATAAATGATCTAGGTGATAATCTGAGCAGCCGAGCAGCCCCCTTAGATTGTTTGCAGATGACGCTCTAATTTACCGTCTAGAAAAATCATCAGACGATCAATTCGAATTTTAAATGATCTAGAGAGAATTTCTGTATGGTGCGAAAAGTGGCAGTTAGCACTAAACAAAGAAAAGTGCGAGGCCATCTACATGGGTACTAAAAGAAATCCGATAAATTTTGGGTATACCATAAATCGTACAAATCTAAGGGCTGTCAACTAAATACCTTGGAATTACAATTACGAGCAAAGTAAATTGGAAAGACCACATAGATAATATTGTAGGGAAGGCGAAACAAAGACTGCGCTTTGTTGGCAGAACACTTGGAAGATGCGACAAACCCACTAAAGAGACAGCCTACATTACACTTGCCCCTCCTCTGCTGGAATATTGCTGCCGGTGTGGGGTCCTTACCAGGTAGGATTGACGGAGGACATCGAAAAAGTGCAAAGAAGGGCAGCTCGTTTCGTGTTATCGCGCAATAGGGGTGAGAGTGTCACTGATGGGGTGGCAGTCACTGAAACAGAGGCGGTTTTCTTTGCGGCGAGATCTATTTACGAAATTTCAATCACCAACTTTCTATTCCGAATGCGAAAATGTTTTGTTGACACCTACCTACGTAGAGAGAAATGATGATTATAATAAAATAAGAGAAATCATAGCTCGAACGGAAAGATTTAGGTGTTCCTTCTTCCCACACGCCATTCCACGGTGGAATGGTAGAGAAGTAGTACGAAAATGGTTCGATGTACCCTCTGCCAGGCACTTAAGTGTGAATTGCGGAGTAACCATGTAGATGTAGATGCAGTTACCTTCTGTATTGTACTGTACTGTAATGTAATGTGTTATATTGTACCAGTTCTTTGTGTGTACGGCCCAAACTTCACCGATCTGTGTCACTGGCAGTGACACATCACGCGCGAGTTATTTTCACCCTTAAGTTTTACCCACTAGCGTGTAATAGAAACATAATCGCTAATTTTAATATATGCAGATATTGAAATAAGGCGCTTCTTCTTCCATTTAAGTTACACTGACAGAAAAAAAAGTAACAACACCAAAAAATAATTAACGTAGAATAACGAAATTTCGGGAATAAATTTGTCTAGATAACATACCTAAGTGATTGACATTGCAATATCACAGGCTAACGTAAGCGTGACATAAACCATTGCAAATGTGAAATGCTGGTACATTAGTAACCTGTATAACCGCCAGAATGTTGAATGAAGCAAGCAAACGCGCATGCATTTTGTTGTACAGGTCAGGATGTCAGTTTACGGAATGGAGTTCCACGCCTGTTGCATTTGGTCGGTGAGAACCAGGGCGGTTAATACTGGTTGTAGATGTCGCTGGGGTTGTCGTCCTATGATGTCCCATAAGTGCTCGGCTGGAGACAGACCTAGTGATCGAGCAGCCCAAAGCAATATGTCGACACTCTACAGAGCAGTCTCTCAATGTCCGCGGCTCGTGGTCTTGTGGTAGCGTTCTCGCTTCCCGCGCACGGGGTCCCGGGTTCGCTTCCCGGCGGGGTCGGTATTTTCTCTGCCTCGAGATGACTGGGTGTTGTGTGTATTTCATCCTCATTCACTCACAAGTCGATGCCGGCACGGAAACTCAGGGTGTTCGGTCAGAGAGCTGGTTAGCCTCTGTAATAAAAAAACTGAGTGGAAGTATCCTTTAACGGATATTATGTGACGTCCGCAACGACCAAAACTAAAGTCTAGCCGGCACGGTAACTCAGCGTGTTTGGCCAGAGGGCTAGCTGTCCTCCGTAATAAAAAAACTGAGTTAATGGTTTAACAACGAACTGACATGGGTGTCTTTCGACGTCCGCCCCGAGCAGATACAAAGAACGAAAACGAACAAAATGAGATTAAAAAAAAAAAAAAAAAAAAAAACGCCCCGAGGGGTCTCCCGGCCACCAATGCCATACGGTCATTATTATTATTAGTCTCTCTATGTCCATCTTTTCGGAGATGGTTGCGGGACTCAGCTGTTCGGAGCAAGTTAAAATAGGGGCCAGCAGTCAAATACTGGTATCTGCTTGAAACAGCGATCGCTTCAACCATCAGCTGCCGGAACCGAAGCTGGAATCTCCTACACGTTGGTGAGGGGGCCTGAAGATGGCGTAGTAAATCACTGAACTGGTAGCCAAATAAAGTACGTTTGGAAATTAGACGGCTGAAAGGTGTTTGACCCGACATCCCTCTGCAATATGTTGGGTTACAACAGCTGAATGTGGGCGAGCGTTGTCCAGTTGGAAAACACGCCATGGAATGCTGTTCATGGATGGTAGCACAACAGATCAAATCACCAGAAGGCGTACAATTTTGCATTCAGGGTGCATGGGATAAGACCGAGAGTGCTCCTGCTGTGATAAAAAATTGCATCCGAGACCATAACCCCAAATATAGTTCCAGTGTGTCTTGCGGGTCCTCAACTGGCTTACCTCTAGCAACACAAGACCATGACTGGCAGCGAGGCAGCACAAGGTTTCATAAGAAAACACAACAGGCTTCCACTTTGCCTTCCACCATTCGCTTGACACCACTGAAGTGGCAGATGGTGGTGGTCAACGGTTAGTGGATTGTACACTGTGGGGCATCTCTCTCGAAGCTGTCCTTGAAGTAATTTATTTGTAACAGTTCATTGAGTCACAAACTGCTACTGAAATTGCTGCTGCAGATGCAAAACAATACGCCAGAGTCCTCCACTGAACACAGTGGTCCTCCATCTCGTTTGCGCCACATGGCCATCCAGAGCCAGGTGTTCTTGCGACGATACATTCTCGTGACACCGCTGCCATCAGTCATGTATAGTGGCTACGTTCCTGCGAAGTCTCTCTGCAATATCCTACAAGGAAAATTCAAATTCTCGTAGCCCTATTACGAGACCTCGTTCAAACTGACTCAAGTGTTGACGATGGCGTCTTTATCGCGTTGCTCACCACGTCCAGTCTCAAGGTAACTAACGCACACGACCGTTACAGCGTGCATTTAAAGCAAACCTGATTTGCATCCTCCTAGTGACGTTACTATCACCACTTTTATGCTACTGCTACGAAATCTGGATATACATCACCTTTTAGATGTATAAACACGACTAGCAATTTTCGTTTATGTCGCACAACTCATTGGTATTGCTATTTTTTTCCGTCAGAGTATTTCTTGCTGTGGCTAGTGATCTGAAGTGGCCAGTTTGTAGTGTGGCGTAGAAGCATATACAGTATGAAAGGTTGTACAACTTCGTAAACTGAAAATGAGCTGCACAAAATTAAAGCGAGTAAGAATAGAAAGAGATGTATCTACACAGCTGCTCGCAGGCCATGGTACAAATCGTGCGTAGCCGATCAGAATTAGAAAAACGACGGGAGCTAAAATCTCAAAGTTTGCATTTTCCGAGGAAGTACTTTCAGAATTTTAGACCATGAAATAGCTGCCCAGGCGTGAAGTAATCGTGTGGAGGTCTCGAGATTGCAGATGATAGCAGAGTCTGATGCTTAAGGGGCCGACTTGGAGCAGGGGAGGCACCACAGGACATTTTAATTTCCACTGTATATACTTTTACAAATAAATTCATAAAACTTTGTCAGCATCACTAGGAAGGATTCAGGATTCACACTCATTGCAGTGGAAGTTCGAAAGCATAACGAAATGATTTTTTTTTTTTTTTACAAGAGAAGTTTCATCATTTTTTTCACTTACAAATGGCGGTATTTGTTGCTGTAGTTACACTTTTCTTCAGAAGTAATAGAGATTCTTCGATGAATTTTGCACAGCATACAAACCATACTTAAATGTGTATGAAACTCTAGAATTTTCCAAATCTATTAAAAACTGTGGTAAAAATTGAGGTAATTAAATATAAAAATTTTTTTTGTAAACATTTAGTTTAAAATATAACAGTTCATTCGTTTTTTCATAAATTAAATAAATATACCCGTAAGTATGGTATGTATGCTGCGCAAAATTCATCGATGAATCTCTCTTACTTATGAAGAAAAGTGTACCTATAGCAGCAAATGCTGCCATTAGTAAGTGAAAAAAATGATGAAATTTGACATGTAAAAAAAATTATTTCGTTATGCTTTCGAACTTCCACTGCAATGAGTGTGAATAATGAAGCCTTCCTAGTGATGCTGACAAAGTTTTATGAATTTATTTGTAAAAGTATAGACACTGGAAATTAAAATGTCCTGTGATGCCTCTCCTGCTCCAAGTCGGCCCGTTTGACGTCCTACCCCCCTTAACGCACTCACGAGAAAAAGCCATAACAGCATTATAGTCATTAATTCCCTTCTCTGCCTTAATCTACTTACTGTACAATGGGTAAGCTACGGAATCAAAAGGAGGTAAAAATCCTCCCTGGCCTCATGTGAAGATGGAACGAAGTATCTGAAACCCACCGTGTGAGATAAAACGTGAAAAGCGGTGACCGGCTATTGTTATAGTACGAGCCTTGCGATGCTGATATAAAATGATAAACACGCTTTAGAACCAGTCGTTGCGTTTTAAAGTTTCCTGCAGTAACCCGAGACGCCGAGCGAGCCCCATGACTGCAGCGGGGAATACCCTGGAGCGGCCGAGTCCACAAGGTCAGCTTGACCGTCCGTCCTACAGGCGTGCCAGGAGTCACGTGGGTGGACAAGCCGCAGAACACAACAACACCGATGAGACTAAAAAGTCTCGACCTTTGCCCTCTGCGAAAATGAACGGCACCTGATTGAGTTTACGAGCATGTGTAGCGGTAAGGAAAGTACAGTTGGTGCACAAAAAATAGAAATACAGAAAACACAACACATTACCATGCCTAAAACGGCATAGGAAAACTGTTGGCATTCAAAACAGCTTCCACTCGTCTCTGAATTCACAAATATAGGTTACTGCATGGTTTTCATGGGAATCTTATACCGAACTTCATGCAAAATACAGTAGCGGTAAATTCAGGTAACGATGATGGAGGTCGAAAGCGATCACACACCTTTCTGCCCAAAGTAGGTTGAGTAATTCATCTACATCTACATTTATATTCCGCAAGCCACCCAACGGCGTGTGGCGGAGGGCACTTTACTTGCACTGTCATTACCTCCGTTTTCTGTTCCAGTCGCGTATGGTTCGCGGGAAGAACGACTGCCGGAAAGCCTCCGTGCGCGCTCGAATCTCTCTAATTTTATATTCGTCATCTCCTCGGGAGGTATAAGTAGGGGGAAGCAATATATTCGATACCTCATCCATAAATGCACCTTCTCGAAACCTGGACAGCAAGCTACACCGCGATGCAGAGCGCCTCTCTTGCAGAGTCTGCCACTTGAGTTTGCTAACGCTATCACGCTTACCAAATAACCCTGTGACGAAACGCGCCGCTCTTCTTTGGATCTTCTCTATCTCCTCTGTCAACCCGACCTGGTACGGATCCCACACTGATGAGCAATGCTCAAGTATAGGTCGAACGAGTGTTTTGTAAGCCACTTCCTTTGTTGATGGACTACATTTTCTAAGGACTCTCCATGAATCTCAATCTGGTACCCGCCTTACCAACAATTAATTTTATATGATTATTCCACTTCAAATCGTTCCGTACGCATACTCCCAGATATTTTCAGAAGTAACTGCTACCACTGTTTGTTCCGCTATCATATAATCATACAATAATGGATCCTTCTTTCTATGTATTCGCAATACATTACATTTGTCTATGTTAAGGGTCAGTTGCCACTGCCTGCACCAAGTGCCTATCCGCTGCAGATCTTCTTGCATTTCGCTGCAGTTTTCTAATGCTGCAGCTTCTCTGTATACTACAGCATCATCCGCATGGAACTTCCGACACTATCTACTAGGTCATTTATATATATTGTGAAAAGCAATGGTCCCATAACACTCCCCTGTGGCACGCCAGGGGTTACTTTAATGTCTGTAGACGTCTCACCATTGAGAACAACATGCTGTTTTCTGTTTGCTAAAAACTCTTAAATCCAGCCACACAGCTGGTCTGATATTCCGTAGGCCCTTACTTTGTTTATCAGGCAACAGTGCGGAACTGTATCGAACGCCTTCCGGAAGTCAAGGAAAATCGCATCTACCCAGGAACCTACATCTAGTATTTTCTGGGCCTCACGAACAAATAAAGCGAGTTGGGTCTCACACGATCGCTGTTTCCGGAATCAATGTTGATTCCTGCAGAGTAGATTCTGGGTTTCCAGAAATGGTATGATACGCGAGTAAAAAACATGTTCTAAAATTCTACAACAGGTCGATGTCAGAGATATAGGCCTATAGTTCTGCCCATCTGCTCGACGACCCTTCTTGAAAACTGGAACTACCTGTGCTCTTTTCCAATCATTTGGAACCTTCCGTTTCTCTAGAGACTTGCGGTACACTGCTGTTGGAAGGGGGGAGGGTTCTTTCGCGTACTCTGTGTAGAATCGAACTGGTATCCCGTCAGGCCCAGTGGACTTTCCTCTGTTGAGTGATTTCAGTTGAAAATGCTTTTCTATTCCTTGGACACTTATTTCGATGTCAGCCATTTTTTCGTTCGTGCGAGGATTTAGAGAAGGAACTGCAGTGCGGCCTTCCTCTGTGAAATAGCTTTGGAAAATGGTGTCTAGTATTTCAGCTTCACGCGTGTCATCCTCCATTTCATTGCCATTATCATCCCAGAGTGTCTGGATATGCTGTTTCGATCCACTTACTGCTTTAACGTAAGACCAGAACTTCCTAGAATTTTCTGTCAAGTCGGTACATAGAATTTTAAATTCGAATTCACTGAACGCTTAACGCATAGCCCTCCGTACGCCAACTTTGACATCGTTTAGCTTGTGTTTGTCTGAGGGGTTTTGGCTGCGTTTAAATTTGCAGTGAAGCTCTCTTAGCTTTCGCAGTAGTTACCTAACTTTGTTGTTGAATTCTGAGATCTGGGACTGTGGTGGCCAGGGGAAATGCGCAAAACCGCTCGTGGACGACTCGAGCTGTGTGAACAGAGACCCTGTCTTTTTTAAATGCTGCATCACCACTGGGGAACAAACAATGTAACATGGGATGGATCTTATCAGTGAAAATGGTCACATAATCCTTGAGAGCAACGTGACTTCGCAGAGTGACCATGGATCCGAGGAATACCACGATATGGCTGCCGAAATCATCGCCGAACCCCGGCCATGTTTCACTTTCGGGACGCAGACTCGGCCAGATGTTGGAAACAGTGTGAACAAGACTCATCCGGAGAAATTACTTTCTTCTATTGCTCCGTAGTCCAGGTTTTACGCATTCGACACCACGTTTTCCTGTCACGAGGATCTGCATCACAGATGAATCGTTCTGAAATTCCAGCTCGCCCTGCAGTTCACTGCTTCCAGAGCTCCCTTCGTGTTGTTTTGGCGCTGACAGGGTTGGCGAGTTTGATATTCAGCACTTATGGTCTGATCGTCCTCTTATTTTTCGTCACAATCGTCCTCAGTGAACGTCCTTCACGATCACTCGATACAGACTTTCGTCCACGTTGTGACTTAGTGGATGATGTTTTTCGACTTTCCCCGTATACGTTATCAGTCTTCGATACGGTGCCTCTTGAACCACCAAACACTTCGGCTATCTTGATTACAGAAGCATCCATCACACGAGCACCAACAATTTCGAATTCAGTTAGCTCCGACACAATGGACTCAAGACTACACAAAACACTGTTCTGATCACGACTGAAGTCTGCAACGTATTGAGGACAATGCACAGGTGCCGTTCATAATCAGACACACTACTGGCCACTAAAATTGCTACACCACGAAGATGACGTGCTACAGACACGAAATTTAACCGATAGGAAGAAGATGCTGTAATATGCAAATGATTAGCTTTTCAGAGCATTCACACAAGGTTGGCGTCGGTGGCGACACCTACAACGTGCTGACTGAGGAAAGTTTCCAACCGATTTCTCGTACACAAACAGCAGTTGACCGGCGTTACCTGGTGAAACGTTGTTGTGATGCCTCGTGTAAGCAGGAGAAATGCGTACCATCACGTTTCCGACTTTGATAAAGGTCGGTTTGTAGCCTATCGCGATTGCGGTTTATCGTATCGCGACATTGCTGCTCGCGTTGGTCGAGATCCAATGACTGTTAGCAGAATATGGAATCAGTGGGTTCAGGAGGGTAATACGGAACGCCGTGCTGGATCCCAACAGCCTCGTATCACTAGCAGTCGAGATGACAGGCATCTTGTAAGTAGGCTGTTTATGTTTTCTTATTGGCAACGTTACGTAGCGCTCAATATGAAAATCACTGGCTGTGCTGTGTGCAGTCTGTGGCTAGTTTGCATTGTTGTCTGCCATTGTAGTGTTGGGCAGCGGCAGCTGGCTGTGAACAGCGCGTAGCGTTGAGCAGTTGGAGGTGAGCCGCCAGCAGTGGTGGATGTGGGGAGAGAGATGGCGGAGGTTTGTAATTTGTCATGAACTGATATATATATTATGACTTGTGATGATATCAAGGTAAATACATTGTTCGTTCTCTATTAATATCTTTCATTTGCTAACTATCCCTATCAGTAGTTAGTGCCTTCCATAGTTTGAATCTTTTATTTAGCTGGCAGTAGTGGCGCTCGCTGTATTGCAGTAGCTTGAGCAGCGAAGATTTTTGTGAGGTAAGTGATTTGTGAAAGGTATAGTTTAATGTTAGCCAAGGCCATTCTTTTGTAGGGAATTTTGAAAGTCAGATTGCGTTGCGCTAAAAATATTGTATGTCAGTTTAAGGACAGTCCTGTATAATCGTATTAAGGGGACGTTTCATATGTCGACCCTTAGCCTAGGATACCTCACTGGAATCTTCTGATTTTTTCTTGTAGTTTGTGTATTTAGTGTAGCTTTTGTTTATTGCTAGCGCGTAATTGTAGAGAGAATTTCCTTTGTAGTTGCAGTCTTTCATTGTTGTATAGTAAAACAGTTGTGGCATGCATGTAGATTTGCACCAAGTATTTCGCAGCTGCGCTTGCAATTAACTAGATATTATTTTAGTGCTATGTTAATGTGTTCTCTTATTTTTGATCTTCAAATTGTGTTTTTCTGTGTTGTCGTGTGAAATACTGTGACAATAATGGCGTGTGAAAAACGTAACACTAGGCTCCAAACTAAACTGAGAAATAATAGTGATGACGAGCGTAGCTTATCAGCGCCGCCGAGTAATGAATTTACTAATGTTCAAAGTAGTAATTTGGTAACTGTGCACAGGGAAATGGAGCGGGCGTCAAACAATGGCGTGGACAGTGAAACAATTAGTGAAGAGGGAAGCATTATCGATCGACCGGTCGGCAATAGCTCGCCTCAGGAAGCCGAAATGACACGACACGATCTCGCAAATACTGTAGATTCAGGTTTTGGATCCTCACCGTTTTCTCAAATAAGTCAAGACACATTTTCAGCTTGTCAAAATGTGAATGTTGCCGGTGCAAATGCACTGCCGAAAAGAGTAGAGGAACAGATTCCAGACACTAATGCATTGTTATTACAATTAATACAACAAATGGGACAGACACAGCAAAAGCTTCAAAAGTTAGACACAGTGGAACAAAATCTTAAAAAGTTAGACACAATGGAACAACACCAGAGACAAACACAGCAACAGTTAGACACAGTGGAACAAAATCTCAAAAAGTTAGACTCATTGGAACAAACTCTCGAACAAACACGTGAGGATTTAACTGCTGAGTTACATAACATTGAATCGAAATGTCAAAAAGTCTGTAATGACGTAAAAACTCAAATTTGTGAGCATTTTCAACCTATTTTTTCGCGTCATGAAAATGCATTACAGAATCACGAAGCAGCCATAAAAGAACTGCAAACTATTGTTCATGAAAATCACAACACCTTGCAAGCTAAAATTGACGCAGTTGCATCTACCGATTCGGTTACGCAACTTGCAAAAAGTCAAGAAAACTTAAAAGACACAGTAGATACGATTTCAACACAAATGGACACTCTGAAACTTGGTTCAGAAAAACACACTGAGGAAATAAGTACACTATCGGAGAAAGTAGCCGAACTTTCAGATCAGTTCACTAACTTATCTACAAAGGTAGATGATGATCTGAATGACACAACACCTGTAGCCTTCACTGACACAGAAGAGTATGAACAAATTAGGAAATTCAAACAAAATCAGAATCGAATTAATACACAACACCAAAGAGAAATCCGGGAAGTACAAGATCAGCTGACACAGGTAATACAAGAATTACGTATTTCAGAGAACACTCGCGCTCCAACACGGGAAGAGGGACTTAGAAACACGGAAAAGCTGCAAAATAATAACACAGGGCATTTCGGAAGTAATGAAAGAAACTGGGAATGTGCACCGAATTTTGAGATGGAACGGCCGACACGACCTAACAATGACCGATATGCGACTCGCCGACATGATGATTTTGACTATAAGCTGTTCATTACTACACGTAAATTCAAAACATTTAAGAATTCTGGCAACGACATTCATCCACAAGCATGGCTCCATCAATTCTCTCATTGTTTTCCTCCCAACTGGTCGTTGGAACACAGATTAGAATTTATGTGTGGCTACTTAGAGAATGAACCAGCTGTAAGAATGCGATCGGTAATTCACGATTGCCACAGTGAAGGAGAGTTTTACCATGCCTTCCTCTCAGCATATTGGTCTCAAGCTACACAAGACCGTGTAAAACATAGCATCATGATGATGAAACACTTTGAACAATCTGAATTTTCCAGTCTTGTCAAATATTTTGAAGACATGTTGCATAAGAATCAATATCTTTCAAACCCATACAGCCCCTCAGAACTCATCCGCATTTGCTTACTCAAATTGCCTGAACATTTACGACATATTATTTTAGCAGGACGTTGCAAAGATGACATTGAAGCATTTCAGGGTCTGTTACAAGAATTGGAAATTGACACTGACAATCGGGGAACGCGGAAACAGGAGCACAACAATTACAGGTCACATCTGTCACAATTCCACGATGAAAGAAATAATAACTGGACACGACAAGGCTATTCTCACAACACATATCGTGACCAAAACAGACACCACCCGTATGACAACCGTTGGCAGAGTAGTAATAATTACAGGGAAAGATCACCTCTCCGTGGTAATGACTATCAGAGAGACAATCAGAGAAACAGACAATATGGGAACCAAAACAATTATTATCAAGGGAGACAGAATAACTTTAGACGCAACGGTCCAGCGCGCAGTTACGATTCAGGGAGAAATTCTCCACCACTTAACCGACAAGAAAGAAACTACAGGAGCTATCGACATGACGACAGACGATGTGATCGTAACGACAGACCTGAATTGCATCAGAACTGGCGGGATTTAAACAGGGCAGGGCCCTCTCGAGGAGGTGAATTTGTAGAAGTTAGGTCTCCAAATCCCAATAACGACGCGCGCCAACAAAGAGACAATAGGCAATGACTCACACCGCTGGCAGCCACAAAACATACTTATGAAACTGACGACGCAGCTGCCGTAGCTAGTAATTACGTAAAAATGGAAGACATTAGGGACATCTTACTCCAGGAACACGACATAAAACATAACAACATTGCATATCCTGTGATTCACATTACAGTAAATGACATAAAATTTACGGCAGTACTTGACTCTGGCAGTCCCATTTCAGTAATCAGTGAAACAGCCTTTAGCAAATGCAACAAATCGAACGATTGCCCCACACTTCCGTTACGTAAGATTAAATTACAAGGTGCAATCTTTGGAAAAAGTGTAGATGTACGCCAACAAACCAATTTAGAATTCTTTTGTCAAAGCCACAGCTTCTCTATGAACTTTCTCATTGTTCCATTATTGTCGACGGAAATTATATTGGGAGTAGACTTTTTGAATGAATACAAAGCAATCTTAAACTTTCACGATGCTGAAATAAGTTTAGAGAAAGAAGGTAAGTCAATAGCTTTGAAATTTGAAGATTGGCTCTCAAACCATGACGAGGAAATTAATCGGCTTTACCTTCTGTTAGACAACAGTTCGGACTTTTCTACGGAACTAGACACTAACAATCACTCTGCAAGTACTGACAGGGATGATATCGACGGCGCATTTGACACTAATAAGTTAATTCAGAATAAAATTCAAACAATTGAGAATTGTAATGACAATGATAGGCAAGACCTTTTTGAGATTTTACAAGCACATTCCACAGTTTTTACTCACAAAACAGGAACAATCAAGGGATTTCAATACCAATTTCGTGTTCGTGAGCATACTAAATTTTGTGTTAGACCATACGTAATTCCGGCGCATTATAGGGACCGTGTTAGAACAGAAATACAATCTATGCTTAATGAGGGCATTATTGAGCCTGCAGTAAGCTCATACAACAATCCATTACATGTTGTTGAGAAGAAAAATGGATCGATCAGGCTTGTCTTAGATTCGAGACAAATCAATACGATCATTATTCCTGAAACAGACAGGCCGCAAACGTTAGAAGAACTTCTTCAAAATTTTAATGGTGTAAAAGTGTTGTCTTCCATTGATCTCAGATCCAGCTTTTATCAGATCGAACTTCATCCAGAATGTAGAAAATACACAGCTTTCCTTTGTTTCGGCGTTTGTTATCAGTTTCGGAAACTTCCCTTTGGTTTGAACATTTCTTCGGCAGCATTCATTCGCGGGCTAAATTCCATATTACCTGAGTTCTTAAAACGTCACATCACCTTATATGTAGACGATATTCTGATAGCAGAAGCCTCATGGGAACAACACAATCGCATCCTCAACAGCGTGTTACATATTTTTGCAGAATCTGGAATTACAGTTAACTTGGAAAAGTCTGAATTCGGTAGGTCAAAGGTGAGGTTTTTGGGACATATTATTTCTTCTGAAGGCATTCAGCCGGATCCTGAAAAGTTAGAAGCAATCAGAGCCATTCCAGTGCCATCCACAAAAAGACAAGTCCGCAGTTTTCTAGGTCTCGTAAATTTTTACCGTCGTTTTCTGAATATGCAAATTCTTGTTACACCAAAACTTTGTTCTCTCACTGGAAAAAATACTATTTGGAACTGGGACGAACAAGCACAGTTGGAATTCAATTCTTTGAAAGAAGCGTTACTTCACGCGCCAATCTTAGCTCATCCAGATCTGTCACAAGATTTCTGCCTTAGCACGGATTCTTCTAAAGTCGGTCTTGGTGCCCATTTATTTCAAGAAGCCACAGAAAATGACACTACTGTTCA
The DNA here is from genome assembly GCF_021461385.2 of Schistocerca piceifrons. Classification (NCBI taxonomy): domain Eukaryota; kingdom Metazoa; phylum Arthropoda; class Insecta; order Orthoptera; family Acrididae; genus Schistocerca; species Schistocerca piceifrons. The sequence continues at coordinate 90,969,446 of NC_060141.1, forward strand.
GAAAACCATTGCTTTTGCTAGCCGAGTGCTAACAAAATCTGAAAAAAATTATTCCGTTACTGAATTAGAAGCTTTAGCTATCGTTTGGGCATTTAACAAATTCCGTTTCTTTCTTTCTGGTAAGCACGTAAAAGTATACAGTGATCATCGTGCATTACAATTTCTTATGTCTTCAAAATTAAATCATGACACGTTAAAACGTTGGGCATTGTTTCTGCAAGAATTCCGCTTCACAATAGTCTACATTCCCGGCAAGGAGAACATTGTTGCGGACGCACTGTCACGCGCACCGGCTGGGCTTGAGAAAAGTACCACAGAAGGCAACCTCCAGAAAAATTTCAGTATTCTTTACATTCAGAAAGTCGCCTTTGAAAACTTCATCACCACATCTTTAAAGGACATTGCTCATGAACAAGATAAAGATCTGATTTGGAAGGACATCAAGAGCAAATGGCATGAAAAGACACACACACAGATTCGGCATTATTACCTGGTTAGAAACAACATACTCTTCAAACGCTGCACTTTTGATGACAAGCTATGGGTACTTTGCATTCCAGACGATTTTGTTAATAAGCTCATTTGGTACATTCATTTCAGCTACGCACATTTTGGCCCACGAAAATGTTATCATATTCTTCGAACGACTTGTTATTTTAACAATATGGAAAAAAGAATTCGAAGAGTCTTGTCTATTTGTAAACTTTGTCAAAAGGCAAAACCATCTACTGTCTCACATCGTGCTCCGTTGTTTCCTATTATTCCTTCTAAATTAAAAGAATTTGCGGCTGTTGATCTCTTGGGACCGCTTGTCAGAACATCTAATGGATTTTCGTACGTTCTAGTCGCTGTTGAACTTACTTCAAAATTTGTTTCTTTCACACCGTTACGTAAAGCCACTGGACGGTCTGTATCCAACGCCTTTGTTAAAAATTTCTTACGTGAAGTTGGACACGTTAGCAAAGTCATTTCAGATAACGGACCGCAATTCAGATCTGCTGTTTGGTCACGCATGCTTCGCAACCATAAAATCAAACCTGTTTTTATTTCATTGTACTCACCACATTGTAACCCGTCTGAACGGATTATGAAAGAAATCAATAAGCTTTGCAGACTTTATTGTCACAGAAAGCATCAGCATTGGGACAGATATTTACACTTATTTCAAAATGTGCTGAATGAAATGCCTCATGATTCCACTGCTTTACCACCTACTCTTGTACTGAAGAATGTGGAACCTCCGAACAGAATCAGAGAGCTTGTACCTTTCCCGAATACACGTAAACTTCGACACAAAGACATAATTGATTTGGCTCTTAAAAATATAAAATCTGCAGCAGACAAACGGAGAAAACTAAACGGTAAAGCAAATGCAAAGAAATTATGTATTGGTCAGAAAGTTCTCATTAAAGCTCATTCATTGTCACATAAGAAGAAACACTTGAGTCACAAATTCTTTCTAGTTTACAATGGACCTTACAGAATCCGACGTATACCACATGATAATTGCGTTGAAGTTGAAACTCTGCGTACTAGGAAGAGTAAAGGTTTACACCACATTTCTCATGTAAAACCATTTATTGACAAATAATCTGCCTTTTAACTTTGTCTTTGCCATAAAACGTTTCACTTCACGTTACTAGTATGCTTTAGAAACTGTTACCATGCAACAATGTTTGAAGTTAAATATCCAGCCAAGAACCAAGAGAAATTATTTAAACAGAAATTACGAATGCATTGTTATTGCGAATAGACGACACAGTGTAATTGTGTGTGTACATTCTTGCTTGTTAGTTGCACGATTAGAACATTTACCAGTACTGCTAATGAGATTTTAATGCAACATTTTGGTTTACTTGAAAATACATTCCGGATTTAAAGTACTTTCTGTGAGATACCAGATGAGACAATAGTTAGTTTATGTGACAGCTACACGATTTTATCACGACGCTACTAATGAGTGACAATTTACAATGTTGCTTTTGCGGTGTATCTGTTTTATATCTGTACAGTTTTCTAAATTCTTCTGGAAAGAAAAACATGTTTTAGTAGTAACTTTTGTGGTATAGCAACAATGAGACAGCCTTTTTCGTGGCACAACATTACGTTACTGTACAGTACTTTCTTCATCACGCCAATAAGCATTATAACTACGATATCTATACGCAAAGCATTTCACTTTTGTTTATCATGAGGTAAGTACATTGGCTTCTGCAGAACTTAGCTTTTGGAGGACGATAACTACGACACTTCCACACAGATTATGTTGCAACAAGACGCACATTTAGCGCTACAGGACACGCATTTCAGTGATTAATTTTGTACTTAAAACATTTATTTTTAAAGATTTTTGAATTACAAAGAAAGTTTTCCGTGATATATTTCATTCCATTGGTGTAATCTGTAACACCTGAGGGTATAATTACATTAATCCTCAGGGGGGTACACGCTTACTTTGTGTACCATGTGTGTGGCAACCACAAGGAACCCTAGCTAATATGGTATTTGCTTATACAACTTTACACGTCGGTACCATATTTCTCTAACACAGAATTACACAGCTATCTGATTATTTGACAGAGAAACAAACATTCTTTTTACTACGTCAGTGACAGATGTTTACGCAATTACAGTTGGATAACTTCACACTTATGAAACTGTATTTTGTCTGTACTTTGTGAAATGTTCATATTTTTTTGGATTCATTGTGATACTATGAGAGCTTTGAGATATTTGGTATGGGATCATGATTTTAAAGTACGTTTGAGGTAGATGACACTATTGAAATGAGCAGAGAATTTTTTTTACGTTTTGAAATTATTGGAGGAAGTTACGACGATTTTAAGATTTGACTGAAGTGTTATGATGTTATTATTACGACGACGATGTGTACTATGCTGTTGAGGTATGTTTATGATAAATAAGCTGATGCTATATGAGGAATCTGATTATGCTATGTAGCTATTATGATGAAATATTGAAGACGTGTTGATGAATATGAATATGTATATGTGTAATAAGGTAAGGAATAAGGAGTAGGGGTTAGGGACTCTGATTTATGAAAAGGTTGTTGGAAACCAAGAATCGTACTTTAAGAGTTATGAAATGTGTGTGTATATGCATGAATGTGTCACAATGCCACTGAAAATTTTTTTGGACACTGTTATATTTATAGGGTTTTGTTTCTACAGATTTGCAACGCTAATTCTTGACCTGTGAAATATTTTTATATGAGACTACCACGGTAGCAGAATCTCCTGTCGTAAATATTTCCGTACGAAAGTTAAGTGACCACCTGCGCGTAATGCGTCGCGGGCACCCAGCTGTGTCAGACGCCTGGAGAAAAAGCCATTATTGCGAGCCCTTTTCAGCGGCTCAGGTAGCACAAAAAAAAAGGGGAGGCCATTATCCTTGGAAATATTCTTACATCTGCAAACCTGATAATGACAAGTGTCTTTCTACGAGAATTGAGAGCTACTGACTTACGAAATGCCACATAGCTATTGAATGATGTTTTTATGCTTTGGTTTGCGTAATTGCTTATTTCATTTGACATCTGTTTTCCAGCTGTGTTGCAGCATTGGTTTCATAAAATAAAATTAAATGCATTTGCTAATGTGAACACTTTCTGTCAACAGATCTATTAAATAATTATTTTATGATCCACATTCTTTAAAAAAGGAGCACTTGGAAAGGAAAGAACAATAAGAAGGAACTAGTAACTGCATTCATAATTTTCTTTTCAAGTAATTGGTAACTTTTTGGTAGAATAACTTCTTGTGGTGCACCACTTTAATTCCATAGACATTAAGATGTGATTATACATTTCCCTTATCTGCATTGTTATCTTTAGTGTACTATTTTTTCTGCTTGAGCTATGTCATGTTTTGATATAAGTTATTACATTTGCTGCTGCTAGCTTTGCCAATCTGTATTTTTTGTCATTGCTGCTTGTGTTAATTGTTTTGTGCTGCTGCATTGCCTCGTTCCTTAGTTTAGCATCTGAGCTCAGTAGATTTAAGTTAGCTTAAGAGGGGGTAGCCTCTAAGAGAATGAGTTGCGATGAATTGGAAGAAATGCATTGAGAAAACAGGTTTAGGTAGGATTTTCTTGGAAATAAATGATGAGGTAAGATGATGGAAAATAAAAATGAGGTACGAAATGTGTGAACATATAAACACAGAAAGCATGCTTAGTTAGAATTTTTTTTGTGGAAACAAAGGATGAAATAAGAGGAAAGATATATGAAGTTTTGGGTTGGACTGCAGTACCAAATGTTACACTGAAAACGAACCCTGTCCTTTCCTATTGGTGTTATCCCACTATGTGTGTGTGTACCCTTGTGTATTTGTTTTCTTCCTGTCTCTGTGTAGTTTCATAGAATTTTTTCTTCTTTTAATATTAAGCTACATTCACTATGGTGAGGAATACTGTTATCCTCGAATATAATTGGCATTAATAATATGTTATTTACTTTGTAAAGATGTTTAGACATTATTTACTCTGTTTTGTGTTAATGCTAATGTGTGAAGTTGATGTTTCAAAAGTTATTGTGATCTTTTATGTATGTACTCATGTCATAATTCCTGTAACACTGACGTATATGTCTATTTCTATTCTTTTGTAACGCCTGTTTTACTACAAATGTTATCTGTATTGTTATGTTCTTTAATGATGTATTTTGTACCTTTGTAATTGTATTTTCATGTTGTAAATTTATAATGTGTACAGACACCAGTTCTTCAAATTAAGTTACATTTCACTGCACACGTTTCTGTTGGTCATAGTATATGGACAATATGTGAGAAGTAGGGACTGATAGTGTTTGCATGTGTGTTAATGATTCAGCAAGGGACTGGATAACAGCATTGCTCGTTCTAAGGACAATTAAAAGAAAAACTTTCTGAGTGCACAAGTGGTGGTTTATGGACTTGCTATATTCTCTGCAAGAATCTTCGATGGTGATTGTGCACCTGCACAGTCGCAACGGATGGCTGCTGGCCGTCTATACCAGGACTACAGTGGGTCTGCACCTCAGGTGGCCCACCAATGCCATACTCTCTACCAGGACTACAGTGGGTCCGCTCTGTGATGACTTACCTACCAATACTCTTCAAAACTTCGAATGACTCTGCTGTGGGTTTGCTCCATTGTGGCCCATTACCTGTCAGCATGTCAAGAGCCAGCACTGTCTTTCTGTTGGAAGGACAACACTACTTCTTCAAGACTGCATGGAAATCCACTACTTCTGTGTGCAATTTCATTTACTAATGAGACTTTGTGAAAAAAAACCTGTGATTACCGTAATGAATGATCAGGACTGTCTTTATAAACTGTGAGAAAATTTTAGCTTTTGACCAACATTGTATCAATAAGTGTGTGCATTTGATTTCTTTGTTATTGTAATTATGAAAAATTTTATCAAATCATTATTGGCCACTGCCCAAAAAAAATTTTGTAAAATTTTTTGTGAGGAGCATGGGGGCTATGTAAGTAGGCTGTTTATGTTTTCTTATTGGCAACGTTACGTAGCGCTCAATATGAAAATCACTGGCTGTGCTGTGTGCAGTCTGTGGCTAGTTTGCATTGTTGTCTGCCATTGTAGTGTTGGGCAGCGGCAGCTGGCTGTGAACAGCGCGTAGCGTTGAGCAGTTGGAGGTGAGCCGCCAGCAGTGGTGGATGTGGGGAGAGAGATGGCGGAGGTTTGTAATTTGTCATGAACTGATATATATATTATGACTTGTGATGATATCAAGGTAAATACATTGTTCGTTCTCTATTAATATCTTTCATTTGCTAACTATCCCTATCAGTAGTTAGTGCCTTCCATAGTTTGAATCTTTTATTTAGCTGGCAGTAGTGGCGCTCGCTGTATTGCAGTAGCTTGAGCAGCGAAGATTTTTGTGAGGTAAGTGATTTGTGAAAGGTATAGTTTAATGTTAGCCAAGGCCATTCTTTTGTAGGGAATTTTGAAAGTCAGATTGCGTTGCGCTAAAAATATTGTATGTCAGTTTAAGGACAGTCCTGTATAATCGTATTAAGGTTTTATCCACATGGCTGTAAGGATCGTGCTGCCACGTCGCGATCCCTGAGTCAACAGATGGGGACGTTTGCAAGACAACAACCATCTGCACGAACAGTTCGACGACGTTTGCAGCAGCACGGACTATGAGCTCGGAGACCATGGCTGCAGTTACCCTTGACGCTGCATCACAGACAGGAGCGCCTGCGATGGTGTACTCAACGATGAACCTGGGTGCACGAATGGCGAAACGTCATTTTTTCGGATGAATCCAGGTTCTGTTTACAGCATCATGACGGTCGCATCTGTGTTTGGAGACATCGCGGTGAACGCACATGGGAAGCGTGTATTCGTCATCGCCATACTGGCGTATCACCCGGCGTGATGGTATGGCGTGCCATTGGTTACACGTCTCGGTCACCTCTTGTTCGCACTGACGGCACTTTCAACAGTGGACGTTACATTTCAGATGTGATACGACCCTTGACTCTACCCTTCTTGGTGTAGCAATTTTAATGGCCAATAGTGTACAACAGCGCAACTTGTAGGATTCACTAGCATCTGAAATGTAAGTTAACTAGAGACGTAAGCGACTTTCATACCTGGCACATAGGCACCTGCTAGAAACGAGCGTCTCTGAAATGCCGAATCTGGTCGCATGTTCGATTGCCACTGTCGTGAGCATCTATGGAAAGTGAATGAAGAACTGGTGAAACCAAGAGTGAGCGACCAGGCGTTGGACGTCCACGCCTCGTCACAGAAGAGGGAGTTTGGAGGCTTTTCCACTCTGTAGAGCAGTATAGATGGCGGTCAGTGGCAGATCTGACGACAGGGTACAACGCTGTTGTAGTCACAAGTATTTCGAAGCACGCTGCTCAGCGCCTTTTGTTACCCATGGGGCTCTGAAGTAGACGACCTCTATGTTTCCCAACGTTGACGTCAATTAGGATTGCAGTAGCCAAGGGATCGTCGATACTGGGCATCAATCAATGGAAACATGTCAGCTAGTCAGATTTGGTGTATCAGGTTGATGATCGCGTCCGGATACATCGTCATCCAGGCGAAGGGCTGCTCGAAACATTCACCGCGCCATGGATGCGGTCTTGTGCAGGTGCTGTGGGACACATTCACCTGGGCTTCCACAGGATCTGTGATACTAATCGGATGCACAGCGACAGCTGCGAACTACGTAAATACTTATTACGAACCATTTGCATCCGTTCGTGCGCTATGTCCCCAAGTGAGATGGCACCTTCCAGCAAATAACTATTCCTGTTACAAAGCCAGAATCGCGCTACAGCGGTTTCAGGAGCGTGATAATGAAGTCACATTGATGTCTTCGCGACCAAATTCACCTGATCTAGGACAAATCTAGGACGCTACAAACTTAGGGAATTTTCGTGAACTGTCCTTATCATCTGATGCTGCATACTTCCGGAGACCAAATAAAGACTTGTCGAACCGATGATACGCAGAGCGTATTGTGTTCCAAAGGTGGATCAACACACTGTTAACTAGATGCTCGTAATATTTTTCTCGTCAGCGTGCATCTATATCGCCAACGGCCTTGCCACAGCGGTGACACGGGTTCCCATCAGATCACCGAAGTAAAGCGCTGTCGGGCGGGGCTCGCACTTGGATGGGTTACCATCCGGTCTGCAGAGCGCTGTTGGCAAGCGGGGTGCACTCAGCCCTTGTAAGGCAAAATGAGGAGCTACTTGATTGAGAAGTAGCGACTCTGCTCTCGGAAACTGACATACGGGCGGGAGAGCGGTGTGCTGACCACATGCCCCTCCATATCCGCATCCAGTGACGTCTGTGGAATGAGGATTACGCGGCGGCCGGTCGGTACCGTTGGGCCTTCGTGGCCTGTTCGGGAGGAGTTTAGTTTTTTTACTGCATCTATATCCGCTCTCTGTGAACAATGTGCATGGCATACAATACTTCATATTTTTCCAAATGTTGAAGTTTCTACCCGTTTCATTCGCATATCTACTGCAGGAGTAATGACTGCCTCAGTGTGACAGTGATCGCAATAATTAGTCCTGTCTTCGCGGTGCTTATGGAAGCAATTCGTAGAAAGCTGTATGATATTCATAGTTCCCTGCACAAACTCTGTAAGTGGGCTCCTGGGGAATAATTGGCGTTTATCATCAAGTGTCTATTAGTTCCAGATTTTCAACATATCCATGACATTTCCGGGCGTATCTGAATAACCACCTACCTGCACTGATCACACTGGTTCCCGTCAGATCACCGAAGTTAAGCGCTGTCGGGCTTGGCTACCACATGGATGGGTGACCGCCTGGGTCTGCCGGATACTTTTGGCAAGCAGAGTGCACTCAGCCCTTGTGTGGCCAATTGAGGAGTTACTTGATTGAGAAAAAGCGGCTCCGACCACGAAAACTGACAACAGCCTGGAGAGTTGTGTACTGACCACATACCCAATACCCCTCCATATCCGCATCCAGTGACGCGCATTGGCTCAGAATGACACGGCGGTCGACGATTACCGTTGGGTCTTCCGAGGCCTGTTCGCACGGTGTGTGAGTCCCCGTGTGTCGAACAAATCCACCGTCATTCGTTTTGCCCTTCTTTGGCCACGCTAAATATCCCCTGTTACTCCTAGTTACTCCTGCACTTGAACAAGTATTTTGTAAGCAGTCTCCTTTGTAGGCTGTTTTTCATCAGTGTCCTCCTAATGGAGCAAAGTCTGGCACCTGATTCATCTACAACTTAGCCAACGTGACTGTTGTTGTTGTTGTGGTCTTCAGTCCTGAGGCTGGTTTGAAACAACTCTCCATGCTACTCTATCCTGTGAAAGCTTCTTCATCTCCCAGTACGTACTGCAGCCTACATCCTTCTGAATCTGCTTAGTGTATTCATCTCTTGGTCTCCCTCTACGATTTTTACCCTCCATGCTGCCCTCCAATACTAAATTGGTGATCCCTTTATGCCTCATAACATGTCCTACCAACCAGTCCCTTCTTCTGGTCAAGTTGTGCCACAAACTCCTCCACAATTCTTTTCAATACCTCCTCATTAGTTATGTGATCTACCCATCTAATCTTCAGCATTCTTCTGTATCACCACGTTTCGAAAGCTTCTAGTCTCTTCTTGTCCAAACTAGTTATCGTCCAAGTTTCACTTCCATACATGGCTACACTCCACACAAATACTTTCAGAAACGACTTCCTGACACTTAAATCTATACTCCATGTTAACAAACCTCAAAGTTTTAATTTCTTCCCCATGGATTTTAATACCTACTCCGAATTTTTCTTTTGTTTCCTTCACTACTTGCTCAATATACAGATTGAATAACATCGGGGATAGGCTACAACCCTGTCTCACTCCCTTCCCAACCACTGCTTCCCTTTCATGTCCCTCGACTCTTATAACTGCCATTTGGTTTCTGTACAAATTGTAAATAGCCTTTCGCTGCCTGTATTTTAGCCCTGCCACCTTCAGAATTTGAAAGAGAGTATTCCAGTCAACATTGTCAAAAGCGTTCTACAAGTCTACAAATGCTAGAAACGTAGTATTGGAGTGCAGCGTGGAGGGTAAAAATTGTAGAGGGAGACCAAGAGATGAATACACTAAGCAGATTCAGAAGGATGTAGGTTGCAGTAGATACTGGGAGATGAAGAAGCTTGCACAGGATAGAGTAGCATGGAGAGCTGCATCGAACCAGTCTCAGGACTAAAGATCACAACAACAACAAAAAACAACCCTGCATTCACCTGACCAGAAGTCTTGTTCCTCCTGCCACCGAACTTCGCTAATTACTACTATATCTAACTTTAACCTATCCATTTCCCTTTTTAAATTTTCTTAACTACCTGCACGATTAAGGGATCTGACATTCCAAGCGCCGATCCGTAGAACGCCAGTTTTCTTTCTCTTGATAACGACGTCCTCCTGAGTAGTCCCCGCCCGGAGATCCGAATGGGGGACTATTTTACCTCCGGAATATTTTACCCAAGAGGACGCCATCATCATTTAACCATACAGTAAAGCTGCATGCCCTCGGGAAAAATTACGGCCGTAGTTTCCCCTTGCTTTCAGCCGTTCGCAGTACCAGTACAGCAAGGCCGTTTTGGTTAGTGTTACAAGGCCAGATCAGTCAATCATCCAGACTGTTGCCCCTGCAACTACTGAAAAGGCTGCTGCCTCTCTTCAGGAACCACACGTTTGTCTGGCCTCTCAACAGATACCCCTCCGTTGCGGTTGCACCTACGGTACGGCTATCTGTATTGCTGAGGCACGCAAACCTCCTCGCCAACGGCAAGGTCTATGGTTCATGGGAGGCCAACGTGATTATTCCATTTAAAATCCCCACAAATCGTTACACCCGGCTTTTTATATGAGTTGCTTGATTCCAGCTGTGACTCATTAATGTTGAAATCACAGGATATTATGTTTTGCGTTTTGTGTTTTGTAAAGGTAGAATTATATATTTTTGAATATTCAAGCACGTTACTAGTCTTTACATCACCTTGTAATCTTCTCAAGATCTGAATGAGTATTGCGCAGCGTTACCCCGTTAGTTCTACGTTACACAGGGCAATTACGTGACGATGTTACGAACTACCTTGGATGATGGAGAAGGGTAAATGTATCAGTTTCAGATAAGGGTCCTTGGTCGAAAGTTACAAGCGAAAATCTGACTGGAATACATACACCAGTACTGTTGTTGCTAGGATTGTAGAATAGGAGAGTTTCAGAAGTGGTAGTATTGGCCAAAACAAGAAAAAATGTCCAGTAAACATTCGCTCCAAAATGCATGGGCACGTGTTCAGTATAAGAGATCTATTTCAAAGTACCGAAGATGAACAAGTGCCCATATCTGTTAAGCCAATCACTTCAGAGCTCACTTTTACTGGACTTTTTTTCTCGATTTGGTCCTTACGACCTACCACCTTTGAAAGTTAGCACGAACTGAATCGGTGCATGTATTCCACTGTCAGAGATATCAGAACGATTTTCGCTTATAACTTTCGATTCGTTCATTTCCGAACCTGGGCCCTTTAGCTCAAATTGATAAATTTCCCCTTCTCCACCGTCCCCGAAAATTAAACACGTCGTCACGGAATGACCCTGTGGATAACAGCGAAATGTCTGAGGCTACAATTAATATTGAACACTAAGTGATTCAACACACTTCCCTACATCACACCTGAACATATAGCATCTCTAGAAGACTTTCATTCGAGATAACACGCTGCGTCCTCAGTACCAAGAAATACTCAATTCAGCCACAAATTTAGACCAAATATATGAGCGGTTTCCTTAACTCTTTGGTGTGTCAAATGCTTTTCCGAAGTCTAGAAGTGCTGTATCTACGTAATTTAGGATATATTTTGATAAAAGCACGAGCCGGTAGGAGGAAGTCTTTCTATTCGGCACACCCATTACGTTTGAGCTTAGAATTTGTTCAAAGATTCAACGACAGATGTATGTCAATGACGCCGACAGTTTTGTGGCCCTCTTTTTCTACTCTTCGTTTGGACGGAAGTGCTCTTTTTTTCAACTAATGAGCATAATCTTTTGTATGAGAGATCTACTGCATAATGTAGTCAAAAGAGAACTGTAAACTGATAGGGATTCTATTGGGCCCTGGGTCCTTCATTAACTTTAGCGATTACCACTGTTTCTAAAAAATGTTCATATGTGTGTGACATAGGACTTAACTGCTAAGGTCATCAGTCCCTAGGCTTACACGCTACTTAACCTAAATTATCCTAAGGACAAACACATACACCCATGCCCTAGGGAGGACTCGAACCTCCGCCGGGACCAGCCGCACAGTCCATGACTGCAGCGCCTTAGACCGCTTTTTTTTTTTAGTTGTTGATCGTTGGGTTTGGTCGTTGCGGACGTCACAGGACATCCGTTAAAGTTCGCTTCTTGATCCTTCCGCTCAGTTTTTTATTTTTTATTACAGAGGCCATCCGGCTCTCTGACCGAACACGCTGAGCAACCGTGCCGGCAACGCTCGGCTTATTCCGCGCAGCCCACTGTTTCTAAACACTGCTGACACTAATATCTTTGTCACTCATTTTTGCAGTGTTGTGATAGTTGAACTGGTGCCACTGACAGCGTTTACATATATCCATAATTTGTTCATGTTTTGTGAGAGGTTTCTCCATAAGGTTCTGTAGTCGTTGACGGCTACAGGAATGCCCTTTCGATAACCAAATTCTTTTCACTCGAAATCTCTCTACCTATTGCCTATAGCTTCTTCTCAGTTTATTGTGCACTATTTCCTGTTTATTTAGATTTCTTTACAGAGACTTATGTCACATCAAGTGATTGATGATTTTTTTTTAATTTGTTCCTCAGCTCATCTTCATGTTCATGCCCAGAGCTAAATGTTTCCAGATCTACGATATCACTGCCACTTTATGCACTTTAGGGAACATCTACATCTCCGTGATACTCGGTAATTGATAGTAAAGTCCCTGGCAAAGGGCTCACCTAACCTCCTTCAAGTTATTTCTCTGTAGTTCCACAGGTTCTTATTTTTCTTATTTTATTATGATAATAATTTCTCCCTATGGATTTGGGTGTCCACAACATCTTTTCGCATTCCGAGGAGAAATCTGATAATTGAAATTTCATGAAAATATTCTGCAGTAACGAAAAACACCTTTGTTTTAATGACTGCCACCCCAATTCGTGTATCATACCGTAGCACTCAGTTCCGTGACAATACAAAACTAGCTGCCCTTATTTGCATTTTTTCGGTGTCCTCCGTGAATACCTTCTGATGCGGATCCACACCGCGCAGCAATACTCCATACGAGGACGGAAAACCGTAGTGTAGACAGTCTCTACGTAGTCTGTTGCATCTTCTAAGTGTTCTGCCAAGAAAACGCAGTCTTTGGTTTGCTGTCACCGCAACATTATCTATGTGATCGTTACAGTTTAGGTTATTCATAACTGTGATCCCTAAGTATTTAGCTGAACTAGATCTTTTATATAAATCAGGAACAGCAGATGTCCTATAACACTTCCCTTGGCAAAGACAAATAGCACTTCTGTTTCACTAAGTGACGTTCTATCATTTACTACGAACTGTGGCTTTTCTGACAGGAAATCATGAATCCAATCCCACAACTGGTACGATACTTCGTAGGGACACATTTTGACTAGAAATCACTTGTTAGGAACGGTATTAAAAGCCTTCAGGAAGTGTAAAAATATGGAATAATTTGAGATCCGCTGTCGATAGCACTCATTACTTCGTGTGAGTAAAGAGATTGTTGTGTTTAACAAGAACGACATTTTCTGCGTACATGCTGGCTACTTGTCCATAAATTATTTTCAATGCAATTCATAAGGTTCTAACACAGTATATGTTGCAAAATCGTCTGCAGATCGAAGTTAGTAATATGGTCTATAATTCAGCGGGATTGCTCATATTTACTTTCTTGAGTATAGGTGCGAGGTGTGCAACTTTCCAGTCTTTGGGTACGGATCTTTGGTCAGCGAGCGCTTGTATACGACTGCCAAATATGGAGGTATTGTATCAGCAGCGTTATGTGAATCTTTGTACTAGTTTTAGTTCGCCTTTGTACTTTGGTTATCACTTGTGCTTCAACTGCCTCATGGTCAATGACACTCATTTCAATGTGTATTTCTTCAAGAGGTCATGTCAGTGTTTTGCCATTACATCTAATATATTTGCATCCTCAGCGGGCTTCCGAACTACCCGTTCTAAGTACTTTCAGAAGAAAAATTCAGTATTATTTCGCAAGATGTATTGACACCACAACGTTTACAAACAGGTAAGTATTCTTGGCGGTGTTGGATGAATAAAAGTCTCGTCCAATGATGACGGCTTGATTGACGGATATTAAATTAGAGACCTGAGGTTTTCTTCAGTGTTTTCAGTTACACACGGCGTTGAATCTCGTAATCGAGAGAGATACCCAAGCTTATGCTAGCCATTCACGTTGAGTCTTGTCCAAGCAATCTCGCTTATAGTTGCACTTTCTACCTAGGTGGGTCTGAGTTTCTTGTCTGCTCCAATAAATACACTACTCCGTTTCCCCTTTGGCTATCCTTTCCATACGCAGAGTTATCCCACAATCTCACTCTGTCAATTCCTGGTTTTAGGCGAATTTCTATGCGTAGTATAATATATAACTCCATTGCTTTCTGGACTAGTTGAAACTCTGCTTCGAAAATCGATCACTAGGATAGTATTAGTATCATTTATTAGGGACAGTTCTTTAGAGTTTAGTATTTAGTGGTCTCTTTCAGCCATCATTATCCGGACTGGATGGATGTTAAATAATCTTTTTTTTTTTAAAAAAAATTCACACTGTCAACAGTCAGCTCTGATGTGTTGCACTGCACCCTTGATCCACATAAAGGGAACCCACATGTCTGATTCTGTGGCGCAATTCAAGAGAGTCAGAGCCTAGCTTGCTACAGAACCTCTGAAGTCCTTGGTTCAGGCTTTCCACTAGACTTAGAAACTCAGAACTTCGGGATGGGGTGTTGGGGAGAGGGGTGTCACGAGCAGTTATGCGGACAATGCTGAAGATTCTGAGCTTTGTTGAGATTCCATCAGCAAAGCTGGTCTTCTCAATTCTCTCTGCCAGTTGCTGGAATGATACATGTACGACAGCTAGAAAGACTAACACACAGTGTACGTTTTCTACGTGTATGATTTCTATGCTGGTACTAAGGTGTAACTTTTCAGTTTTATAAGTGTAAGTGTCTAAGTGTAATTTTTCAAAGGAAAATTATTACTTTCATATCAGTGAAACTTTTAGACTTTAATCTGTCTATGTAAATAATATGATTGTATGCTCACTACTGGCTATATCTAACCATTACTCATATTGCACAGGAAGCTTCTGTCTTTAAAGTACCTACACGGTTTATTACGTACACTGTATGCAATCCTCCTGAACAAAATGCATCTGACTTACCACACACGAAAACTAAGTTACAGTATAGGCTCTATACGTAATCTCAATGCTTAAATTCCCAATGAAAAAACAATTACACGACCGCTGAGCTAAACAACATCCGAATGTGGACGTAATCTGAGTGCATAATCACTGTTACGTACGTGCACAACAAAGTATTTAATTCTGTGCTTAACAATCACGTTAGCTTGTCTGCGTAACGGACAAACAGCTATGTCTTGCAGTTGCCTGTCTGAAAATAAATCACGCTGCTTTGCAAAATATTGCGCCAGCTTAAAATGTAGTTAAGTCAGACATAGCGAGCTGCAATTTGAGTCCAAAATATTTTTCTTTTAAAACCTTTGAGTACCACGTGGAGGCTTAATGTCAAATAATTTGGAAACTACTTTCACTTCAGTTTTGTATTGCTTAGCATAAACCAA
Organism: Schistocerca piceifrons; assembly: GCF_021461385.2. Classification (NCBI taxonomy): domain Eukaryota; kingdom Metazoa; phylum Arthropoda; class Insecta; order Orthoptera; family Acrididae; genus Schistocerca; species Schistocerca piceifrons. The sequence goes on from NC_060141.1 coordinate 90,984,838, forward strand.
ATACGAACGTACCTACATCACTGGGTATTATTATAAACAAGTAGCAGAAATTTGGAAATGAACAGTAAATTTGAAAAGTTAGCTCTCCAACAAAACATCTATGAAACTTCATTCGTTAAACAAAATTTATAATCACCATTTAAAAATGAAAAGGGCTAAACACTGATGTATTTCTTTCCTAAGTTCAATCATTTACGAGATAATGAAACAACAGTACCGTAATAGTCAAACAATGGAAGATACGAAAATGAACGAACCAAAACTGAAAATGATACCTAAACGCGACATCCCAATTTCTGCAAAACTAGTGCACGTGGTTCGACGTTATCTTTTTTAATAACTTTCAGGTTACAGCAACAACATTCTGAACTTACGCCTCCATGTCAGTGCAGACGCCTTCTTTCAATCACGTTCGACAACGAAGTCTCTCAGTCTCTCACACGGATTACTTCTTGACAACAACACAAACTTTGGAGTACAGACAGTCTCCTTTATACACGTACTCAGAAATAGTGCTAATCGTGGCAAGTGCCACATACAGAAATGCCACTCTTCATACTGCAACAACATTTCATCACCCCCCACGCTACCAAACAAGAATTTTGTGGAATGTTTCTTGCTAAAGTATATCACAAGGAACCTTCAAGAAACTCTTTCACATATAAGAAATAGGAGTATTGAAATACGAAAACATGAGAAAATAGCCGAAAGTACATAAACTTGTGCTGCAAACCATGGACAAAAATTATTCTGTGTTGAAGCAGTAAACACGTGAAACATAATTAATAAGCATAAGTGATGGTAATGTAATATGAACAGCTAAATATCTGCAATTTCAACTAGTAATTAAGAAGAGAATAAGAATGTTATTTTTATTGGCAAGTTAACAAGAGAGGAAACAAAAGTAAATAATCTGTAAAAGTTGTTTAGTGCGTATATCATCATTAGACATTAAATTCGTACATTATATATGAAATTACAATAAGAAATTTTACCTATTGAACATTGAAATAAGCTGAGTGATTTATAACTACTGACAATATGTTGACAGTAAAATACTGAATGTCTTTAAGCATATGTAAACTGTCTTCCGGAAGTGTAGCAGAGAATACATATGAGTCAAAGCCACGCACTGTTTAAAAATGTTTTACAGATGACAAATATCGCATGCAACACACTTTGTTTTATAAAGGATACACTATTAGTTGAGTCATGGAGTCAAAGTTGGGAAGGTAGGTACATATTTGTAGACTAAGTGTACACTCAGTTATCAGCTAAAAAGATCAGGGTCTCCAGTGACAACCCAAACATCTCGACGAAACAACAGAGTTGATAAGGGCAGACTCAGGGAGAACAAAAAATTGAGTCAGTTTCTCTACTGAAAACCCAAAGGTTCAGTCCGACGAAATAACAGTAGTGACAGCATTTTATTATCATCCATTGTCACCTGTACTTCAACCGGTCCATTCTCAGTGAAAATGTTCGCAGTAAGACAAAGTGGCGACCCAGCAGCGTTGTAATGTTTCCATAATGTGACACTTGGCACGGTGCCTGGACATCAAGCTTCCATGTTCATACCGTCCACACAAGAGCTCCTTTCGGGTAATCTTTGCGTGCATATCTTTACAAATCGAGTGCCTCCAATGCTTGTCCCGAATATATGGAAACTCAGTTAAGAGGAAATTGGACAGTGTAATGGGTTTTTGGGGTTCTGTTTAAAGTTGTTGTGGTGGTGTTTACGTGTTATTGTAAAACTAAGAAAATGTAGCAGAAATAATAACAGTACTATTTAAAAGAAATAAATAATATCTGGTAATACTTACTTATGTGCTGCTGAGCCCGGCTAAAATGAATTATTTTGTCACACCTTATCTCCACAAATACGTATTGAAACGCTGTTTCAGTAATTCAGTACTTGACATTAAATAATAGATATAATCTACCAAATAATTAATACCGGGTGATCAAAAAGTCAGCATAAATTTGAAAACTTAATAAACCACGGAATAATGTAGATAGAGAGGTAAAAATTGGCACACATGCTTGGAATGACATGGGGTTTTACTAGAACCAAAAAGAAAACAAAGTATTGCTAGACGCGTGAAAGATCTCTTGCGCGCGTCGTTTGGCGATGATCGTGTGCTCAGCTGTCACTTTCACATTGCTTGGCCTTACAGGGCCCCAGACCTCAATCCGTGCGATTATTGGCTTTGGGGTTACCTGAAGGCGCAAGTGTATCGTGATCGACCGACATCTCTAGGGATGCTGAAAGACAACATCCGACGCCAATGCCTCACCATAACTCCGGACATGCTTTACAGTGCTGTTCACAACATTATTCCTCGACTGCAGCTATTGTTGAGGAATGATGGTGGACAAATTGAGCATTTTCTGTAAAGAACATCATCTTTGCTTTGTCTTACTTTGTTATGCTAATTATTGCTATTCTGATCAGATGAAGCGCCATCTGTCGGACATATTTTGAACGTTTGTATTTTTTTGGTTCTAATAAAACTGTGGTGTCACCGCCAGACACCACACTTGCTAGAGGGTAGCTTTAAATCGGCCGCGGTCCATTAGTACATGTCGGACCCGCGTATCGCCACTGTCAGTGATCGCAGACCGAGCGCCACCACACGGCAGGTCTCGAGAGACTTACTAGCACTCGCCCCAGTTGTACGGACGACGTAGCTAGCGATGCACACTGACGAAGCCTCGCTCATTTGCAGAGCAGATAGTTAGAATAGCCTTCAGCTAAGTCAATGGCTACGACCTAGCAAGGCGCCATTAGTATCTATAGAGTCTCACTTGTATCGTCAATAGCGATGTACAACAAGGATGGATTAAAGTTAAGTATTCCAGCAGCTACGTACTTTTCTTTATAGCATTCATTACGTATCCTGTTTCAGACCTATCTACTACTCTGCTTGAGTTAACGCGTGCCTTTCGGCTACTTCCGAGTGGCGTGGCTGTCTTACTACGCCACAACAAAAACTCCATGTCATTCCAAGCATGTGTGTCAATTTCTACCTCTCTATCTACATTATTCCGTGATTAATTCAGTTTTCAAATTTATACTGACTTTTTGATTACTCGGTATATCACACCACAATCTCTACCCATAACAACACTGGTGTCGTAAATATTTTTAATTAAAGTCACTGATAAATTACTCTGAGAAAAATTAACCTTAGCACCAGCCAAAAAATTATTTCATTTACGTAAAGTCTAAGATTCTTCTACTGAATTTTACCCTATTTACACTGTTAGAATAGAAAAATAATAAATTCATGTGGGTTCTTGTCCCCGGATTTCAAATATTGTAATATTGATCGAAAGAATTAATGTCTGATTATTTCAGCAGTTTGAAATTGCCGCTCCATACGCTCACGTAATGGCGGCAGACAAAGCACAGTCTGGACTGCTGCGGACACAAAACTTAAACATTCATAGAGGTTATCTAGTTTCAAATACAAGTCCGTACGCTAGAATTCCATTTAGTAAATTGTACGTTTTATTTTTCTTTTGATCAGTTATGACTACCTTTTACAATATTTAAACGAACAGAGCTCAGCTTCTCTTCGATCTCATATGATTCACACATCATAGAGAACAATAGGAGAAGGAAAAAATCCAACTACAATACAATGCCAATACATTCTTTTAGTAGCATTATGTTTTCTTATATGATAATTCTTTGTAGAAAACAGGTTATAAAAATAATAAGACATATTGTTGTTGGACATTTCGCAATATAATAGTAAGTCACAATATAATAATAAGTCATAATATAATAATAAGTCTTTTCTCAGCTCTCACATATGGGCTTAAAAGTAATTTCTTGAAAAATATTCACTTCATAAATATCGAGCACTGTCGCATGCACTGGCCACACAAGCTATTGGGGGTGACATTACAACACTATATTGTGGAGAAGCTTTGGGATCCATTGCAAAGAGTGCAAACGATTGACTGAGTGACAGTTGCATTACATAAACAAATTTATTTAAAAATTTCACAACTTAGCAATCTTCAATATGTGTTACATATAACAATTGCGTTTCAACGTCAGACAACTCATAAGAACAAACCTGTTGTGCTGAAACATGATTATTCAAACCAGCAGTGGCTCAAGATTATTAAACTTCTCTTAAAACAATTATTGATCCGACAGCAAAGAAGTTGACCGAATTAAAAATTAGTTGAAAGCAATAAACAGTTACTCACAAGAGCATAAAGTAAGTTGTCTGAATTGAAATTACACTACAAACACCTGAGTATTCATAAGTCCCAAGCTCTCGGTAACTTAATTATAGAGCTGTTAATTCTACTAAGGTCGCAATTTTAAAAAACCACCATAAAACAAGCAATGATAAGTATTACCAAACAGATCTTCATGCGTTACAATATTACACCGGTTTTACTCAGAACACCAACAAGTACAGAGAAAACTCTGCCTACTTCATCTGGCAGCCAGATCAACATTAAAAATTATTATTATCAACCAAAAGTATCACAAACGATTCCCTCCCTTCCTCAATGCTCGTGCAATCTACAGGTTCCGTTCGTTACAGTATACAAAATATCTCGTAGTACACCTGAAACCCCTCAGTATTAGCAAAGGCCCTACAATATCTCACTAATGCATTCGCCCATAGCAAGCTTATCATAAATCAGCGGAATCTAGCAAGTACATTGTATGTGTTTCTAGTGCAACACCAGCAATGGCAAGCACTGAGTAAATAGGGAATAAATGAATGCCACGGTAATGAAGGCGAGCCAGATGGCACATGCACAAATAGCAGTTAAGGCAGCGTTCATTAACTTTACTCAAATTAGTAACACACGTTGAAGCAGCTATGAGTAGAGCACAGCAAGTAAAAGAATGGGTTCAATGAAAGCATCCGGTTCCAGCCGTCTTCTTTGACCCGTGATGTAAGGGTGTTGTGGTGTGTGACGCCACTATGGTGCGGAGTTTATGAGTTGGTTGTGTTTGTAGAAGTCGTCTTGTTGTGTTAAATGGTGCTCTCTAGTGGTGTGTGTGTATGTGCTGAGTGAAATGTGTTGTGTTGGGATCATTTGAGCTTTGCTGTTGGATGTGTGAAGTCGTTGGCAGTGTTTGTAGTTCCAAACGTAAAGCTTGAAAGTTTTTTCGTTGAGTTATCAATTAATTATTTTTTTTTTGTTTACGTTAGGTGTTATTGGTTTGCTGTTTGTGGTGCAGTAAGACGTTTAATTTATGTGTGTCTTCTGTTGTTAGGTATGGATATGACAATGAAGTACAACTGTGCTGTGTCGCGGTCGGAGATGGGGGAGGACATGTCCACTATTAAATTCATCCAGTTATTTTGAATAATAGCTGAGATTGTGAAGTGTAGTATTTGTCGCAAGAACATGAGGTTGACCAGAGTTCCGACGTCTCGGAGCAGGGACGGGTACATGTGGTGGTGACGGTGTGTGTCTGTGTGTGTTTGTGCGTATGTGAGGGGGGGGGGGGGGGAGAGTTGGGGTGGCCGACCTAGCTCGCCGCGCCGGAATTTGTTGGTGGTAAGAATTGTTTTTTTTTTGGTCTCTTCTTCTCGAGTTGTGATATTTTGTGTATTTACGGTGAACTGAATGAGTTTTAATTTACTTAAGGATGTTTGGTTTTTGGATTTTTGAGGTGTTGTGGTTTTGCTTTTATTGTTAGTAGTTGTAGGTGTTGGTTTTTTGGTATCAATAGTTGTAGTTGATCTATATAGGTCAAGGGAAATGACCTATTCCAATGTTCGTAGTTTTAGTTGCAGGTGTCTGTTTTTGGTATCGTCAGCTTTGTTGCTGTTGTATGTGTGACCTTTATAGGTCAAGATAAGTGTCAGATTCCTGTAGATTTTGTTGGTGTAGCGGAATATAATAATTTTGTTTTTCTTTTTTCGTCATTTTATGTGTTTTGGGATCATGGTATGTTTTTTGCCGTTATATTTAGCTCGTCCCCGCCCTGAAACCCCCAGTTTCCGCGGTAGTCCCGTTAGTTCGATTGTATTTTTGGAGGGAGATGTCTTATTTATATGTAATTTCATGTTTGTTGCCGTGTGTATGTGGTTACGTCATAGGCGCCATATTGGAGACCTTAGAGTAGCCATTTCCGCCATATTGATGACGCCATGGGTCAAAGCAGATGGGCCAAGTAAACAAGTTGACTGCGCGATGGTGCATACATCGAAACGCGCACTGTTGCTTACTCGCCGTCACTGTTCCAAGTCACTAACTGCCCTTCTACCTCACTTCAGTCAGAGGGATCACCTCAGCATCGACAGAGAGTAAGGCCAATGTAACGTTAGTGTCTAACACGGCACACGGCCACGGTAGATGGCACTGATGAATGAAAATTCCTGTGGCCACGTGCTGCGTGTTCCTTGCGTTGCAGATTGTGTCATTGACGTAGCGTACTGTAAGCAGCAGGCTCGTTCGGTATTCATGTTGGGAATAAGCCGAGATGGTGTTTGTGTATGACCGAGCAGATGGAAACGGTCGAGAGACAGCACGGCTATACCAAAACTAGTATCCTCACAGACACCAGCCACATCTTAGAACATTTCAAGCCCTTTTTGGGCGATTGTAGAATAATGGGACCTTTCAGACAGACGAACGTTTAGGGAGGCGGCGGACTGTGCGTAAAACATATTTGGAGGACCTGGTTCTACGGGTTATTGAGACGAATTCTAGTACAAGCTTCAGGCAAGTGGCCCGCCAACATGGTGAAAGCCAAAAGTACAATTATGCGTATCACGCACGACAACCGCTACTACACCTATCACCCACAACGAATGCAAGGATTGTCAGCAGCGGGTTTCCCTCTACGATAAAGATTTTGTCGATCGTTTTTGCACCGGACTATCACAATTATGGGATTTCTGTCGTCAGCCCTCTCTATCGACGAGGCAACCTTTACTTGAACTGGCATCATTAATTTGCATAATCGTTATCTGTGGGCTACAAACACGGCGCGTGATCAGAGGGACTTTCATTCGTCAGCGCCATCTACCGTGGCAAGTATGCATTTCCGGACACAGGTCAATAGGACCTTTTTTCCTCCATTTTAAATGAGGAATCCGTCCCTGTAGTTTGTCGGTTTTATTAATGTTCACCCTGTATTACACTGGTTATACTTGAACGCCAACCAATACTGAGCGTCATCGTATATTGAGCAAGTTCAGCGTATTTCATATGGCAGCCAGATCAAAATTAAAAATTCATTATTCTCAACCAAAAACATAAGAAACGATTCCTTTCCTTTTGCAATGCTCGTGCAAGTTCCACCAGTCCCGCCTGGATATCTGCCCTCCCCCAAATTCTACAAGTCCCTCCAGATCCTTGAGCGTCATGCACTCCACCTCGCCTTCCGTATACGCCTCCCAGCCCCCACGTGGATCCTCTATGACCTCATTCCTTTCCCCCATCTACTCCTATTCCTCTAACATATCCGCATACTCTACACCTTCCGCCACCTTGATCCTCCTCACCCCATGGTTGCTCCTCTCCTCTCCCGTCCCCGCCCCCTGCCACGTCTTCACTGTTGTATCCCTCCTACCCTCCGTCTCTACACCCTTCATCTCCTTTCCCAAGGTGGCTTCCATCAACTCCCCCTCCCGGATGATGCCCTCTCTCCCTCCATCTATCCCTCCTATCAACTCTGATCCTCACCCACCCTCCTTTCCTCTGTCCTTTCCCTGGGTTCCCTCTTCCCCCCCTTCCATCCTGTGTTTTCTCCCTCCAAGCCTCTCCCTGCCACCCTTCTCCCCCCCCTCTGAGTCCTTTTGTATTCCCCTCCTCTGCCTGCTCACTCCCTGTTGCGTCTGCCCAGCACCCCCCCACCCCTCTTATGGGTCCTCATCCTCCATCGGCTCCTCTTCCCCCTCCCCCCTTCGCTTTTCCTCTCCTTCCCCCCCTTTTTTACTTTTCCATCACCTGCCCAGTTTCCCCCACCTGCTCTCGGCTGTGGTATGTCACATTTGCCAACTTTTTAGTGCAGTGTTCCGCTGAAGGTTCAGTGTTGTTCGTCTTTCTAGTGTTGCAAACAGAAACCATGCTGTCGCTGGGTGTGACTTTTATGTCTTTTGTGAACAGAAACCAGACTGTCACCGTGTTTTTCTAATTGTCTGTCTATTATTTTACCTGTCTGCTTCGCATGTATTTTATTAGCATCATCACCCCTTTGTTCCGTGTTTTAAGTTCCACAATTTTTTATCCCTGTTACTATTTAAGTCTCCGATTTTATCGCCTGTTTTTATTATATGTTCTCTTCATCTTATTCAAACAAAGTCTGTAGGCTGATGAGTGGCATACTAAGCTGCTGCCAGCCCGCCCCCTTTGGGGGGAATCGAAATTCAATAAAGGAAAAAAAAAGTGCGAGTTCCCTGTGCCGTTCGTTGCAGTATACAAAATATCTCGTAGTACACCTGAAACCACGCAGTATTAGAAAAGGCCCTACAATATTTCGCTAAGGTATACACCCAGAGCAAGCTTACCGTAAAGTACATTGTATGTGTTTCTAATACAGCATCGCCAATGGCTACCACCGAATAAACAGGAAAAGAAAAGAATGGCACAGTAATGAAGGCGAGCCCAATGGCACATGCACAAATAGTTGTTAACTCAGCATATATCAGCTGTACTCAAATTAGTAACACAGGCTGGAGGCAGCTATGAGTGTAGCACAAGAAAAAAAATGCGGCTGCAATCTAAGTGGACATCAAATTCTCACGAGGCCACCAAATCTAGCAATTGCTTCACGAAAACACTGAGGATAGCAGTGTTATTAGTGAGTCTTATCACTGATATCCTTTCACTACGAATTTTAATCCCTCTCTAGAAACTTTCTTCTATTTCGTCACTGCTTCTTCGATGTGTACACGAACAGCAATGGCAAAAGACTGCATCCCAGTCTTGCACCCTTTTTAATGCAAGCGTTTCGTTCTTGGTCTTCTAGTCTTATTGTTTCCTCTCCGTTCTTCTACACATTGCATATAACCCTTCTTTTCCCAAAGCGCCGGCCGGAGTGGCCGAACGGCTCTAGGCGCTACAGTCTGGAACCGTGCGACCGCTATGGTCGCAGGTTCGAATCCTGCCTCGGGCATGGATGTGTGTGATGTCCTTAGGTTAGTTAGGTTTAAGTATTTCTGAGTTCTAGGGGACTGATGACCTCAGAAGTTAAGTCCCATAGTGCTCAGAGCCATTTGAACCATTTTCTTTCCCCTAAAGCTTACTCCTATTTTCCTATAAATTTCGAACATCTTGCTCCGTTTTACATTGTCAAACGATATTTCTAGGTCGTCGGATCCTGTGAAGGTGTCTTGATTTTTCGTCAGTCATGTTTCCATAATCATGCGCAACGTCAGGACTGCCTCAGTGGTGACTTCTCCTTTCCTAACGCCAGACTGATCATCTAATAGAGACTCAGTTTTCTTTTCCGTTCTCTGTACATTACTCTTATCAGCAGCTTGGATGACTGAGCTGTTAAGCTGACTGTACGATAGTTTTCGCAATAATCTGCCCCTTCTATCTTCGAAATTGCGTGGACGATATTTTCTCGAAAGTCTGGTGATACATCGCCAGTCTCATAGATTTACAAACCAACTGGAATAGTCATTTGGATCCCACTTCAGCCAATGATTTTAGAAAATCCGATGGAATGTTATCTACCTTTGCTTCTCACTCGTCCATGAGCCGAGGGAAAGGTTTCTACTGGTACGCAGATGATAGGAACATGAAGAATAGAATTCACATACCTCTCCCGCTTAGTTCTTCAATCATCTTTCTTTCTTGTTTTTGTGTCCAGCCTGTTTTTGTAGCCCTACTTTGCTTGCGCCCTGGAGCGGCCGGGGGCGGGGGGAGGGGGGTGGGGACCACCTTACAATTCCTTTGGTGCGGCCATTATCACTCACAGAACTTTTCAGATGGCTCCAGAAGGAAAAATCCAGAGGACTTTGGTCAGGTAACGTTGGGCGCCGTCCGCCCCTTGTAGATGAGTGGTCATTGTGACTGAATGTCATACCTAATGGCGCGGGTTCGGTTCCCAGCTGGGTCGGAGATTTTCTCCACTCAGGGACAGGGTGTTGTGTTGTCCTTATCATCATCATTTCACCACCATCGATTCGCAGGTCGACGAAGTGGCGTCAACTCGAAAGACTTGCACCAGGCGAACGGTCTACCCGACGGGACGCCCTAACCACACGGCATTTCCATTTACATTGGGGAGCCAACGTACGGGCGCTGGCTATGACGGACCATATTGGTAGTTAGATCTCGTCTTACATCAGCCGCAAAATGTGCCGCTGGCCATGTGCCACTAGAGTAGCTCTTATTTGGCACTTTTTAAATTTCAACTCGGCGACAGTGGCGCTTCTTAGCTGAATGGCAGTGTAGCTGCATTGTGCAGGGAAAACTGTCATAACTGTCAGTTGCAATCTCGCATGAGACCCAGTATACTTCATCAGTATTTTACCTCTTCTCTGAACAAGATACAAGCACCCCCATAGAAAATCATTAAGGAAATCTTAAGAAAATATTCTCTTTAACAAATCTTTCTACAACCTTGAGTTAGTGCTCTGTAGATAACGAATACGAAAAGCGATGAAATTAAAAAGTGACATACTTGCTAACGACTGCATTTTTCTGCTTCTGCTGACATAATTTTTAGTGTTTTAGTGTTTGTTCGATAAGTGCGTAGAACTGAACAATTTGTTGAGTGGATTTCTTTATGCGACTTCTCCTGCTGACAGATTACCGCAGTTTCACGGTAGTCCTGCTATTCTGCTTGAGTGTGAGGCAGGGCTGCATGCAAGCACAGGTTGTTTCGATATCAAAAGTGCATCTTACCATACTAATTTATGAAGTTTTTTTATGACTTCCGTCTAAAAGATTGTAATTTTTGGTATTAGTACAGGGGATATCTTATAGAGTTTTTCGTTGTTTTATTGACCAAAACCGATAACCATTATCAAACACAGCATAACAACGATCAGGAAGTTTGTCGATTCCAAGCCTGTAAAACTGTACAGTTTCGTTGTTAGATATGTTGTCAAGTCCAGTTTGAAGGGCATTTTCACCCGGAAATGGATTTTCTTCCGATAATGCGAGAACAAGGTAAATATGTGAGGGCAGGAAATAGATAGATTAAGCGCAGTGAGAGATGACTTTCCAATAAAGATCACGGATAGCTTCTTTTGTCAAATTAGCGGAGCGCGGGCAGGTGTTACCGTGCAGTAGCACCACGTGATGCAGTTCGGTTTGTCCTGTTTATTCGACTACGATCACAAGGCATCTCAATTGTCGACAACAAAAGCCAGCTGTGAGGTACACACCTATAGGAGCCGTTGGTACAATACAACACCCTCTTTGTGATGCCATAAGCATGACATTATCTTTTATGGATAGACTCTAGCTTTCACTCAGTCATTTATGTATCTTATGAAGTTGACTTAAAGACACTCTATCTCATCATAAGAACAATACTGGAAAGGATAGCTCGATGAGACTACTGATAACAATCAAGCAAAAGTACAGATATAACTATCAATTTTTTTTATTATCATTATTTTTCATTTTTTTCTGAATTAGAGCATGCAGTAGCCCTACACGGAAGAAAACAATTTTTCCAGAAACATCTGCATCCTACAGTGTCACCAGTTTGTGAAAATGGCCCAACAGGATACTGAGGGGCGGTCAAGTTTACTGTCGCTTTAAATGAACGACTCGGATTTAGCTTCTACGGCCATCACATTTTGAACTGAAGAGCCAAAGAAACTGCCACACCTGCCTAATATCGTGTAGGGCCCCCGCGAGCACACATAAGTGCCGCAGCACGACGTGGCATTGACTCGACTAACGTCTGAAGTAGTGTTGGAGGGAACTGAAACCATGAATCCTACAGGGCTGTCCATAAATCCGTACGAGTACGAGGAGGTGGAGATCTCTTCTGAACAGCACGTTGCAAGGTATCTCAGATATGCTCAATAAAGTTCGTGTCTGGGGAGCTGGAGGCCAGCGGAAGTGTTTGAACACAGAAGAGTGGTCCTTGAACCACTCTGTAGCAATTATGGACATGTGGGGTATCGCATTGTCATGCTGGTATTGCCCAAGTCAGTTGGGAAGCACAATGGACACGAATGGATCCAGGTGATCAGACAGGATGCTTACGTACAAGTCACCTGTCAGAGTTAAATCTAGACGTATCAGAGGTCCTAAATCACTCCAACTGTACACGCCCCACTCCATTACAGACCGTCCACCAGCTTGAACAGTCCCCTCCTGACATGCAGGGTCCATGGACTCGTGAGGTTGTCTCTATATCCGTACACGTCCATCCGCTCGATACAATTTGAAACGAGACTCATCCGACCACGTAACATGTTTCCAGTCATCAACAATCCAATGTCGGTGTTGACGATCCCAGTCGAGGCGTAAAGCTTTGTGTCGTGCGGTCATCAAGGGTACTCGAGTGGGCCTTCGGCTTCGAAAGGCCATATCGATGATGTTTCTTTGAATGGTTCGCACGCTGACACTTGTTGATGGCCTAGCACTGAAATCTGCAGTAATTTGCGGAAGGGTTGCACTTCTGTCACGTTGAACGATTCCCTTCAGTCGTCGTTGGTCCCGTTCTTGCACGATCTTTTTCCACCCGCAGCTATGTCGGATATTTGATGTTTTACCGAATTCCTGACATTCACGTTACAAATGGTTCAAATGGCTCTGAGCACTATGGGACTTAACTTCTGAGGTCATCAGTCCCCTAGAACTTAGAACTACTTAAACCTAACTAACCTAAGGACATCACACACATCCATGCCCGAGGCAGGATTCGAACCTGCGACCGTAGCAGTCGCACGGTTCCGGACTGCGCGCCTAGAACCGCAGGGCCACCCTGTAAAATTTTACCATGAGTGAGAAGTGTCGGCTCTGTCGCAGGTTTGTGAGTAGTGGATTACGGTGTGGGAATTGTTCAAAGTATTTTCATTGCGGGGAATGCAGTGGGGAAGCCAGTGGGCATTCTAACGAGATCCTTTCCTGAGGATGCAGAATCTGTAGTAGAAATAAGTTGATAGAGGAGCAGGAGCGTAAGATCTGTGCCCTTCAGGTGCAGTTACAACGCGCAAAGGAGGTACTAGATAGGTTGAGAAGGTTGAAGGGTGGCGGCGAATGGGAACTGGCAGTTGGCAAGAAGGCAACTAGGAGAAGAAGGTATTCAGTCATACTTTGCGTATATGCAATAGATTTGACCAACTGTCAGAGTTGAGTGCAGAGGGGCCTCGTGTCGCTGTAAATGTAGGAAACATGCAGCAGTCCTCAGCAGTTCGCAGGCCTAGGTTAGTTGCTAAGTCAGACAGAAAGAAAATGGTTCTGATGCTAGGTGGTTCGCATGTATGAGGTGTGGACCAGCAGTTGCAGTAAGTGTTGGGGAGTGAGTACCAGGTCACCAGTATTGTGAAGCCTAGAGCAGGGTTGGCTCGGGTGACTGACAGCATAGCGGAGCTACGTAGGAATTTTATAAAGGATGGTCAGGAAGTTATAGTGGGTGGAGCAGAGAACAAGGGGATGGGGAATATGATGTTGGTGGTGACCTGGTAAAATAGCTACTCAAACTGGTGGCACTAATGCGCATTTAGTGCAACTGTTTCAGCGTCATGATCGGCGTCATTTAATGCGGCTGTTAGGCGCGTTAACATGGGGCTGGAGAGGGTGAAGATGGCAGAGGGCATGGGTCACATTTCGGTGGTGCCAGTTGGGTCTATCAATAGATCAGGTTTCACTAGGCATGGCCTGCACCTCAATAGGTATGAGAAGGGGAGGCTGCCAAAGCTTATAGGTGACAGTGTAGTGGGTGGTGGTGGGATCACTCATGGAAAAATTCCTGTATTAGTTAGTGTTAGAGGAGTACCTTTTTTAGATTGAAGTCAGCTGGTAGGTGTACCTGCTTAAAGAAAGTCCCTCTATCGAAGGGCTCACATTCAGAGCATGTAATGTTTCCAAGTAGAGAGGAATTAGAATATTTCATCAAAATATATGAGGTATAGGAGATAAAGTTAGTGTACTGCTTGTAGATGTTGACTCTGAAATTATTGGTATGTCGGAGCACGACATAAATAATTCGACAATTCAGGGGCTTCCCTTACCAGGATACAGATTATCTGGCTGTTTTTTACGGAGTTCCTTGCGGGATGGCGGAGTGGCTGTGTTTGTAAAACACAGTATTCCATTTGAGTCCATAGACGTACCACGGCACTGCACTGAACAGATATTTGAATGTTATGCAGGGGCAGTTTTTGTTTATAGGTCCCCCAACGCTCACTTAGGAGCATTTCTGCTCAAGTTAGAGGGGGCTCTTGATTCACTTTGTAGGAAGTACCAGAAATTAGTTATATGTGGTGACTTCAATATAAATTTTGTGTTTGATGGTGCAAGAAAAAGGATGTTGGTAGAGCTCCTAAATTCATACGATCTGATGCAGACCGTGTTTTTTCCAACTGGGGTACAGGGGAACAGTAGCACAGCCATAGACAATATTTTTATTCATTCTTCATTAGTAGATGGACATTCTGTTAGTAAAAGGGTGAATGGCCTTTAAGACCATGATGCACAAATTTTAACACTAAAAGGCTTTTGTACTCAGGCAAATGTCACATGTAATTACAAATTATTAATCCAACAGCAATAGAGAGTTTTTTAAACGTTGTCAAGGAACAAGAATGGCAGGATGTTCATAGTGCCGGTAACATAAACGATAAATACAATGCTTTCCTCAACACATTTCTCATGCTCTTTGAGAGTTGCTTTCCATTAGAACGTTCTCAACGGCTACCAGCAGTAATAGGCAGCCCAGGTGGCTGACTAGTGGGATAAGGATATCTTGTGGAACAAAGCGGGAATTATATAAAAATGTTAGAAGCAGTCACAATCAAGCTGCAGTAACCCATTATAAAAAGTATTGTAAGGTGCTTAAAAATGTTATTAGGAAGGCAAAGAGTATGTGGTATGCAAATAGAATAGCTAATTCACAGGATAAAATTAAAACCATATGATCAGTTGTGAAGGAAGTGTCTGGTCAGCAGCACAAGGTCGACGATATAATGTCAGTTCGTAGTAAAAATATTTCTGTTACTGATAAATCAGATACATGTTCAGTATTTATCAATCATTTTCTGAGCCTTGCTGGTGAATTAAATAAAAATTTAGTTTCTACAGGGAATCATATAGCTTTCTTGGCAAATGCCTTTCCAAGATTGATGTCTGAAATATTCCTCTACTACAATGATTAAATCACTGAAGGCTAAGGACTGTCATGGATACGATGGAGTGCCTAGCAGAATATTAAAGTACTGTGCTGCACATGTTAGCCCTGTATTTAGCTATAGTTGTAATTTTTCCTTTAGGAATGGTCAGTTTCCTGAACGATTGAAGAACTCAATAGTAAAGCGGCTTTATAAAAAGGGAGAAAGGGATAATGTAGACAATTTTAGACCTATTTCTATGCCATCAGTGTTTGCTAAAGTTATTGAAAAGGCTGTTTATATAAGGATAATTGATCATTTTATATCACAACATTTGCTATCAAATGTACAGTTCGGCTTTAAAAGTCGCTTAACAACTGAAAATGCTACATTCTCTTTTCTCTGTGAGATATTGGATGGGTTAAACAAAAAGTTTCGAACGCTAGGCCTATTTTTTGATTTAACTAAGGCGTTTGATTGTGTTTATCACAAAATACTGATCCAGGAGTTGGACTGTTACGAAATACGGGAAGTAGCTCACAATTGGTTCACCTCTTACTTTAGCAACAGACAGCAAAAGGTCACTACTCACAGTGTTGAGAATGGCTGTGATGTGTGGTCTGAGTGTGGTACGGTCGAGTGGGGGGTGCTCCAGGGATCAGTGTTGGGACCACTTCTGTTCCTTATTTACATAAATGATATGCCCTCTAGTATTACGAGTAACTCTAAAATATTTCTGTTTGCTGACGACACTAGCCTAGTAGTGAAGGATGTTGTGCAACATTGCCTCGGTTTCAAATAGTGCAATTCATGACATAAGTTCATGCATTGTAGAAAATAAACTAACGCTAAATCACAGTAAGACTCAGTTTTTGCAGTTTCTAACACACAATTCAACAAAACCTGACGTTTTAATTTCACAGAATGAGCACATGTTTAGTGAAACTGAACAGTTCAAATTTCTAGGTTTTCAGATAGTTATTAAACTGTCGTGGAAAGCCCACGTTCAGGATCTTGTTCAAAGACTTAATGCTGCCATTTTTACTATTCGAACGATATCTGAAGTGAGTGATCGTTCGACATGGAAATGAGTCTACTTTACTTCTTTTCATTCACTTATGTCGTATGGTATTATATTCTGGGGTAACTCTTCCCATTCTAAAAGGATATTTTTGACTCAGAAGCGGGCGGTTCGGGCGGTAAGTGGTGTAAGTTCACGAACCTCTTGTCGAGCCTTTTTCAAGAGTCTGGGTATTTTGACATTGGCCTCTCAATCTATATATTCCTTACTGTCATTTCTTGTTAACAATTTTAGCATATTTCCAAGAATAAGCAGCTTTCACTCGGCAGAAACCAAACCTGAATTTGGATCGGACTTCCTTAACTCTTGCACGGAAAGGTGTACAGTATACTGCTGCATCCATTTGCAATAAGCTACCACTCGAATTCAAAAATTTTAGCAGTAATCCAAGCGCTTTCAAATCGAAACTGAAGAGTTTCCTCATTGGACACTCCTACTATTCTGTCGAGGAGTTCCTTGAAAAAGTAAGCTGATTCTTATTGTATTGTTGATTGCGTTTACTTAAACTTATGGACTGACTTTTTTGGGTTCATAAACTTTTTTTTTATCTGTTGTTCTGATACGTTCCATGACCTTGGGGATTTGCTCCTCAATTTGGTTCTACGGAACTTGACGTTTAAATAAGAAAATAATAATAAAATTAGAGGAGCAGTGAGGGGAGTTTAGTGACTTCGAATGTCACTTGAGTAACAAATCCATCAAGGACGTGTCAGCCCATCTAAGGCCGCCCATTTCGCCTGTTGGTGATGCAATTGCGAAAAGCGAAGGAACGACCACAGACAGCTAAACCAAGACGATTCATACCTCACGTACTCATGGACACGGACAATCGAGCATTTCGGATGGTGGTTGTAAAAAAATCGTATGAAATCAACGGAAGGAACCACTTGTGAGTTCTAGTCTGCTACAAGCAATCTGTCTAGCAAAATGATAATGAGTTAGTAAAGATGCTGTACAATGGTCGAACAGCTGCTCATATGCCATACATTTCTGTAGTCGATGCTTAGAGATACTTGAGGTGGTGTCGATGGCGACGCCACTGGGCAGTGGACGCCCGAAAACGTGTGAATCGTGTGAACTGGAGTGGTGAAACACGCTGTACCTTCTGACAGTCCAATGGAGGGGTCTGGGTTTGGCGAAAGCCTGGAGAACGCTAGCCGTCATCATGTGTAGTGCCAAAAGAAAAGTACAGAGGAGGTAATGTTACGGTATAGGGATGTCTTTCGCGATTAGGATGCGGTCCCCTTATTGTATTTGAGAAAACATTAAATGCGGAAGAATTTGCAGCATTGTTCATTGCGTAGAGTAGAGGAACAGTTCGGAGATGTTGAGTGTATCAGCAAGACAATGGTTTGTGGACAATAACGTTACTGAAATTGACTGCCCTGCCCAGAGTCCTAACTTAAGCCCAGAGGAACATCTTTGGGATGAGTTAGAACGTCAGCTTCGCTCCAGACACCAGCATCCAACATCACTTCTCAGATTTTAGCTTTGAGGGAGGATGAGCTACCAATCCTCCACAGACACTTCATTGAAAGTGTCCCCCAGCAGAGTTCAAGCTGTCATAAATACATAGTCCGAACACAACCCATGTTAACATCCGCTAATGAGTGTCTAGATATAATTGGTTAAATAGTATATACAATGTACCAATTAAGCGCTCATGAGACTGTTCATGAGACATACTGGTATTTACATTAGTTTATGGCCTTAGCCACATGTCCTGATTGTGCAATGCGATTGGCGAGGTGAGCTAGTGTGAACCTACGCACACGTCAGTACATCCTTGCGCAGGTCACAGGTAAGTGTATCCTCTGCGAGTTGTGGTTGGTTCACACGGAAGCATTAGGCCATCTGTTGCCCGAATTAGTCAGCTGTCCTTTCAATACTCCACAGACAAGAACATCTTTCTATGTTCTCACTCATCATGTGATGTGATCTTTTATCCCCAGACAACTGGTGTTCTTCCTTAGGTCAGATATTCGTCATCTCTCTCTCTCTCTCTCTCTCTCTTTCTTCTCTTTTTTTTTTAATTACAGAATCTGGCCAGTTATAGACTGTTTAGCTAATGCCTGCCTTTGTTCATTTGACATTGCCCTCCTGCTTTGTGGTTTTTGTACTGGACACAGAATTTTGTAGCATTGATTAATTACCTGAAAGTTGCCCTGTCTTCTATGACGTTAAGTTTTCTCAAATCCATCCATGTCTCTTCCAGCCATCCCATTGTGTTTTTTAATTAAGAGATGAAATTATATTTAGCTTTTTGTCATTCATTCTCTAAGTATGACCTCAAAATTTTAATGTCATCATCCTTATTGTGTCTGTGACTGTTTCTGTGTCTCTGTATGCATCTTCATTTCGTCTCATCCTCCAGTTATCTTTGTACTTTCGTGGTCCTAAAATTTTTCTGAGAATTTGCCTTTCTTTCCTTTCCAGATCTTCTTGTTCATCTCTTTCATTCAGTGATTGGCATTCATATACGTACAGTACTTCCAGTTTAATTACTGTTGTGTAATGTTTAGTGTTTGCCTGGAACGATATTGATCTGTTATTATATCGGTTTTGGATGAGTTTGTATGCTAATTACATTTCCTTAGATCTTTCTTTACTTATGGTGTTATCTAATCCATTTGATTATATCTGTTCATATATATTCATACATATATAAAAAGAAAATAATATTAGCTTTTATATTCCTGAAATTCTATTCACTGGCTGACATTTTTACTAATTCTACCAAAACTTACAAAAAAGATGACATACATCATATATATATTTATCCATTTAACATATACAATTGGCACATTAAGGCAGTATGTTTAACTGTGCCGAAATTTTAAAAAAAAATTGTTGTAATTGGTGAGTGGCTTAAAATGTCTATGCTAGGGATTTTATAGATTGTCTCATCTTTCCAAGTTTATTATCATTATCGTTCAGAATTATCATTCAAATCTAATTTATTTCCACCACCAAGATTTCTCTGCTGCTTCAGTCATACCATAATACTGTAAATAACTATTCAAACTAGCAACTACACCTATGAGCCTGAGAATTATTGATGATGATCTGTGTGATCAACTGTCATGACCATCGAAGATGTGCACATGTTCTTGCAAGCAGCAGATTCAATCGTTAGCGTTCCAGCTTTTATGCAGAAACAAAGTACGTCCGTCATTGGATGGTTGACTAACAAGATGACAATCTGCTGAGGAAAAAATTATTGAGAAAACATGTAATTATTACATCACTTCTTAAGTTACATTGTTCCAAACTGCAATACTTTCTATTATCCACCGGGAAAACCTGTCACGTCACAATATTTCACAGTTTGATCCTATACAAAATCGACTGATTGACATACTCTTGTAAAAGAAGAAAAATAGGATTATTATTCATTAGCTGATCTCTCATAGAAATCACAGTGACACTTCCAGCACATCTCTATCAAAGGTTTCTACAGAGAAAAGTATGTAAGACCATGACCTGCTGAACAACATGACATATAGGATTAAAATTATCTTCAGTCTTCATTATGACAGCAACGTCATCAGCTTCTGGAATGCGTCTCCAGTGCATTGCTAACATTACAGATCGCAGTCCTCGTATAACACTTCTTGGATTAATAAAAACAATGTGAGCTGAAAGTCACAGCAATAAGTGCAGAAGCAATTGAAAGAGAAATTAATATTATTTCCACCATGACAATGCTTAGTAATTGGTGGTTTACCTTTGTTGAGCAGCAAAATACATAGAATAATATGGATGCTCATAATGACACCATAAAGTACATTACTGTTGATTACACTCTCTGCTTCTCTCATCATGTGAACATGCACATAGCTCGTTTTTTAATCACACTGACAAAATCCTCCCACCGTGGTTCATTCATCTTCACAAAATAAACATGCCTATGTCTGCTGACTCTAATGACACAAAAATAATGAAAGAATTCTGTTGCACACAGCTTATCTGAAAACAAGTTTACAGATCAACATCAAACAATATAACATCAACCACACATATCTTAGTCTAAAGATTGAAACTTGAAAAGATCGCCCCACTGTGCACGTCAATGCAACTATTCATGAAAATCATTCACATTGGGCACATGATATAGACCTCATGACCCCCTGATTTTGGACATTCCACTTCCTGTGTGTGTAGAAGGGTCGTGTGTCTCACCCTGAATGGACCAACATAGATAGGAAAGAATTTTGCTCGACAACCTGTGTGGTCAAGACCTTCTGTCCTACAAGTAAACGTTCTTGCTTCTCTAATAATCTTGTTGCTCTTCTTCTGCATCTTTGCAGCTTGCTGTATGTTCGTCATTGCCAGCCTTACCACATCAGAACATAGTAACTTCGAGGAAGTTGGTAAAGATAAAAGTTCCTGAATCTTATCTGAAGGATATTGATTCTTCAGCACCAGTTATGGTGGTAGGGAAGTATAACTGGTAACTTATTAATAATTTGTTGAAAATTACTCAAGTAAGTGTCCCATGACTGATTATCATGATTATGATGATGATGACAATGAAGATGACGTAACTTCTCAAATTATTTCGTTACACTATCTGATGAGTTTGAAGCACAATGATTCGTTGGAATAAAAACAGTTTTTTTTTTCTGCAGAGTTCTTTTCCAATATTATGAATGAAATTGACAGACATGATCTTATGCACGTGACAAATCAACTTTAGAAAATTCTTCATAGAAGCTCGTGATATAGGCTTATCAGTGGGTTTTCTTTAGAAGTGTCAATGACACAAATTTTGATGTCAGTTCCATAGCCACGAAAATATGTGAGAAATACTTTATAGTTCTCGACAGAGGACTGAACAGATGAACAGTAGCAAGTTCCTTAAATTTCGAAGGAATTGTAGAAAAATAGTGTGACCTTATGAGATATTGTAGGTGGTTTTCTCTTTTGACATAGTTCGCATGGAGGTAATACTTAATGGGTTCTCTTTTTCATTTTAATGCAGTAACAAGTATCATGAAGTTTGTGACAGCAATTCTTAGGCCCAAAAGGTACATAACTGAGATGAGCATATCAAATCAGCTTGTTTATTAGATCATCTGGTAAGCACACAATCTATTTTGTCGTACCTAGATCCTCACAATTAAATAACATATATTTTTGATCACATAATACTACCTAACTGCCGTGTTAGAGAGGTCTCTCGAATTCAGTTTGACTTCATGAAAGAAGGGATCTTTATCCTATGCTTTTCCAGAAAAGAAAATAACAGTGAAATTGAATTCTTGTAAACACTGTTCGTACTTTGCTAAGTGTCCATGTGTTACCATAGTACTCATCAAGAAATGCACAACTCTATGATCTATGTATACTTCGGTCTCCTAACTAAGTAGAAAACATGGAAAATCTGTAAATCCCCATATGACAGCTAAAGTTTCCGACTCCATAACGGAGTAGTCGCACTCACATTTCGTTAGCACTTGCCTCATTAAAGAAATTGTTCTACGACACAAAATCACAAAATACCATCTTTCTTGAATTCCTGAAAGAGTTCAGCCCCGAGCCCAGTCATTGAGCTATGAGTCCCAAGATAAAATTCCTTGCTTGGATCAGGGTGTGATGGGAAAAAAGGATCTGTTTCACACCTTCAAATTAGGTTTGTTCTTGATCATCCCAGTCCAGCTGAACGTTTTTACCTGTCAGTGCGCAGAGAAGTGGGATAGTGTCACGGCGGAATTCGTGAAACATTCGTACCAATGTAGAGGCATGAAAATTAACAAATTTGATTGGTTGAAGAAATAGGAAACTCTTGGATCTCTTCAATTTTGTCGGGATTAGGTTGGATCTCTAATGTGATCACAATGTGTCCCTGAAGCCTGACGTATCTTCTCCCGATTTCTGACTTTTATAAATTGAATTTTAGTCAAAAATTTTCAAAAACTCTCTATAATCTACCTATCATCTCTTTATGGCTTTTCCATTTACTTTATGCTATCAGCATTTCATCAACATCGGTTGTAATCCTGTCTCTTAAATCAAGAGGCAAAATACTATTGAAACCTCCAATAAAAACAGCCAAATTACGAGCAGTAGCTTATGAAACAGATAACAGGAGCCATAACACAAAAATGCAATACATTTTCGACATGACGGATGCATTCCAGTGTGCAAGAAACTTTTCCTGTAGTCAAATGGACGACAGAACCCTGACTCCGTGAAATTTCTGTAAAAACTTATCTCGCGTCAGAGACTTACCAGTTTCTGGTAGGATAGTAGTTCCAAGTAGATTCTTGTTTATTATTATTTTGAGCTTTTCCACATTACAGAGGTTTATCTCCAACATAATAATTTACTTGGAAATTACAATACAAACAATAAACGTTCTTAAACTAAAATCTCAAAATATTTCTCCAGGTGTTTCGATCTTGTGTGTCCTTTTCCTCTGCGCCCATTCTCCTCATTATGTGCTGTACATTTTGGAGCCAGGTTGTCATAGGTCGTCCTCTTCTTCTTCTCCCCTCCGGTTCCCACTCCAGTATCAATTTTGGTATTCTGGCTTCCTCCATTCGTCGTACATGCCCGTACCACTGTAATTTCTTCCTATTCCAAGTAGATTCACGCAACATATTACTTATGAAGTACTCTACAACTAAAGCCTGCAGTCCATCTTATGGTGTTTGGTGATGGTCACTTCCGGCACCACTATCGTTTGCCACATTTCCTGTTCCACTAACGAACAACGCATGTGACCCAACGTAAGATTACGTATAAGCTCGAAATTGTGTGATTCTGCCGTCATGCACATTTCACGTGGCAACTGTGGCACCACTATCGTTTGCCACATTTCCTGTTCCACTAACGGACAACGCATGTGACCCAACGTAAGATTACGTATAAGCTCGAAATTGTGTGATTCTGCCGTCATGCACATTTCACGTGGCAACTGTGGAGAACGTCTACTCGACGTCAGACTTACTCTTATATCTTCTAGAGTGGACGTTGCAAGTAGATTCAGGCAACACGTAACGTCCTAGCACAGTCGTTTCGTGAAATGCGTATGACGGGAAAATCAGATAAACTCGAGCTTATATGGAATCTTACCTACGGTCTTCCTTCCCATGCACCGATAGTTAATGAAACAGGAAACCTAGCAAATGATGGTGGTGCCGAAAGAACCCTTCACCAAACACCATAAGGTGGGCTGCGAACTATAGATGTAAAATGCTGCTGACTTTTTTAAGATCAATATCAGACTGAAAGAAGAGAGAGAAGGAATTCAAAGACGCAAACCTACATTTGTAACCAGTTTAATCGAATTCATTGAAATTAAATTGATAGAGGCCGGCCGGAGTGGCCGAGCGGTTCTAGTCGCTACAGTCTGGAACCGCGCGACCGCAACGGTCGCAGGTTCGAATCCTGCTTTGGGCATGGATGTGTGTGATGTCCTTAGGTTAGTTAGGTTTAAGTAGTTCTAAGTTCTAGGGGACTGATGACCTCAGAAGTTAGGTCCCATAGTGTTCAGAGCCATTTGAACCATTAAATTGATAGAGGTAATGGCGATGACATCAATAAAGACGTAATTACATGATATCAAAACAGTCAAATCACTTCAGAAATGCTGAAACTATTACCTGATGAATACGTCGTGAAGAATGAAAACTTGTGCCACACCGGTATTGAAAGTCTCATCTTTTGCTTTGCATGCAGTGTTCAGAAGCAATACGAGGAAGTTTGGCGCGACATTATCATATTTAATAACCAGGAAATTGAAAAAAGCCGAATGTTTCGAGTTGGTAGTTGCTAACAACCTAGGTAATAGAGAGAGGAGAAGTGGCGTAGATATGTTCTTACAATATTCGTAAATATAGTAACGTATAGGTTACATAAGGAGTTTCAGTCGCAGACTGGGTAGATAGACAAGCAAACAGAACGCCAATAACCAAGAAGTAAAATTTTACCGCATGTTGTCTTGCGGTCGGCGTCGTTGGCGATGAAATCACTGCTATTTCGAAACATTGCTGGGTTTTCTGGAAGTGGCATAAAAGTTCTCTGCGATCTCAGCGAGGTTGTATTTACCTGGAATTTTCTATCACGAGTTTGCCGTATTTTAAAGGCAGTCTGCTAATTCTACGGCGTTAGATGGAGAAAAGAAAGCAGAGGAGCTGAATATCCATGATTTCTACAAGTTAATAGGCCCCACCCGTTTTAAAATACATCTCTTTTTTGGCGAAGTATACGCTGTGTTAATAGAACATGACTAAGTTACATCTTTTGGTGTACCAGAAGTGGATATAAATATTATTTACATTTATTTTGAAGGTTTTATATTACACACACACCCTCACACACACAGGGGGAGGGGGGGGGGGGGGGAGGGAGAGAAAGAGTATATGTAGGACGTATTATAAGCAACATCCCAACTATATGAGGACTTAATCGATAAGCTTACAGTTTAAAAACTAGGACAGTATGTCATACATACCCTAATTTTTTGTAAATATAAATTCACGAAGTGGGTAGTTGATTAATCATTAAGAAAGACACCTTATATACGTGATGGATGCTGTATGATGATAGCCAAATGTCACTTACTAACAATAATAATAAATATTTCATGCTGAAGTCACTTGTGGCTCGTAACCACGTATCCATCGACATACAGCTCTTTTACACAACAGACGGGGCCGAACTGTCGATGCACACAAGTTAACACTGCACATCTACACTCCTGGAAATTGAAATAAGAACACCGTGAATTCATTGTCCCAGGAAGGGGAAACTTTATTGACACATTCCTGGGGTCAGATACATCACATGATCACACTGACAGAACCACAGGCACATAGACACAGGCAACAGAGCATGCACAATGTCGGCACTAGTACAGTGTATATCCACCTTTCGCAGCAATGCAGGCTGCTATTCTCCCATGGAGACGATCGTAGAGATGCTGGATGTAGTCCTGTGGAACGGCTTGCCATGCCATTTCCACCTGGCGCTTCAGTTGGACCAGCGTTCGTGCTGGACGTGCAGACCGCGTGAGACGACGCTTCATCCAGTCCCAAACATGCTCAATGGGGGACAGATCCGGAGATCTTGCTGGCCAGGGTAGTTGACTTACACCTTCTAGAGCACGTTGGGTGGCACGGGATACATGCGGACGTGCATTGTCCTGTTGGAACAGCTAGTTCCCTTGCCGGTCTAAGAATGGTAGAACGATGGGTTCGATGACGGTTTGGATGTACCGTGCACTATTCAGTGTCCCCTCGACGATCACCAGTGGTGTACGGCCAGTGTAGGAGATCGCTCCCCACACCATGATGCCGGGTGTTGGCCCTGTGTGCCTCGGTCGTATGCAGTCCTGATTGTGGCGCTCACCTGCACGGCGCCAAACACGCATACGACCATCATTGGCACCAAGGCAGAAGCGACTCTCATCGCTGAAGACGACACGTCTCCATTCGTCCCTCCATTCACGCCTGTCGCGACACCACTGGAGGCGGGCTGCACGATGTTGGTGCGTGAGCGGAAGACGGCCTAACGGTGTGCGGGACCGTAGCCCAGCTTCATGGAGACGGTTGCGAATGGTCCTCGCCGATACCCCAGGAGCAACAGTGTCCCTAATTTGCTGGGAAGTGGCGGTGCGGTCCCCTACGGCACTGCGTAGGATCCTACGGTCTTGGCGTGCATCCGTGCGTCGCTGCGGTCCGGTCCCAGGTCGACGGGCACGTGCACCTTCCGCCGACCACTGGCGACAACATCGATGTACTGTGGAGACCTCACGGCCCACGTGTTGAACAATTCGGCGGTACGTCCACCCGGCCTCCCGCATGCCCACTATACGCCCTCGCTCAAAGTCCGTCAACTGCACATACGGTTCACGTCCACGCTGTCGCGGCATGCTACCAGTGTTAAAGACTGCGATGGAGCTCCGTATGCCACGGCAAACTGGCTGACACTGACGGCGGCGGTGCACAAATGCTGCGCAGCTAGCGCCATTCGACGGCCAACACCGCGGTTCCTGGTGTGTCCGCTGTGCCGTGCGTGTGATCATTGCTTGTACAGCCCTCTCGCAGTGTCCGGAGCAAGTATGGTGGGTCTGACACACCGGTGTCAATGTGTTCTTTTTTCCATTTCCTGGAGTGTATTAAGTCCATCACACACACACACACACACACACACACACACACAGAGAGAGAGAGAGAGAGAGAGAGAGAGAGAGAGAGAGAGAGAGAGTGCTCGTTCTATAATGATATGGTATTGATCTCACAGAAGGTCACGTTGACACTACAGGATAGGATTCGCTGAAGGCGCTTTGGAGTCGACTGATGTCAGCCAGCAGGACCCCAGCTGGAAGGTTAATGGCAGCACCCAGAGATAGCGTTGCTCAAGTCCGTAGGTTTAACCTTAAAATACCCTACATTTTCCTCCTGGGTGGTGATAATTGAGCAACAGTGATTACAGGCAGTTAGACCATCCATATGATCTCCTGCCAATGACATATCAACTAAATAGCAGAAACAGTTCTTTTCAGAGCCCATTAACAAGAAACATTGGACCAACTATCAGACTCCTTCAACTGAATATCGAAAGCATTGGCAGGGCAAGGTGTGACTAACTGTCCAAATTTTTGCTGGACAACAATATCGATGTCGTCGCCATTCAGGAAACTCGCATTTCCAGCGAAGAAACGTTCCGAAGCCGAAGTCGAATTCCTGATGTTCTGCACCTGGTGTATCTTACCACGAGGTGTATGGAATTGCTACGTATGTCCGTAACAACATAAACGAAGCTTCATTGATTTCTGTAAGTGTGGAGGCAGACATACATACAGTTGTCATACAATTGCACGGTATTATTCTTACAAATGTTTACAAATCACCCCAAACAACATGGCCCGATTTTGTCCTACAAACAGCAGAACATCCTGCAATTTACATAGGAGACTTCAATAGTCACCACGAACTTTGGAAGTACTCTCAAAATTATGAAAATGGGAGCATGCTTGCAGAATGAGTTGAAGAGAATAATCTTCATCTAGTGTTTGATGCTAAAGATCAAGGCACTTTCAGCTCATCTACTTGGGACAAGGATTCAAATCCTGACTTATGCTTTGTTAGCTGCAACGAAAGTGGCTTTCCCATCAACGCCACAAGGAAAGTGATAGACGCCTTTCCTCACAGCCAACACAGACCTGTAGTAATACGAATTGGCTGCGTGGTTCCTGTCACACGATCAACCCCGCTCGATGGAATTTCCAGAAAGCTGACTGGACGAAGTTTTCAACGGAACTGGATAAGACTATTCGCTGGATACCTCCATCACGTAAGAACTATCAACACTTCATTGGTGCAGTAACAGCAACAGCTAAAAAGTGTATGCCAAGAGAATACCGAAAAGAATATGTTCCAGGATGGAATGATGAAAGTGAAACACTGTACCACTGTACCAACACTACCACCGAAGTGGTGACCCAGGGATAGCTACGGAACTATTGTCCAGCTTGTATATGTCTCGGAGGCAGAAATGAGCAGAAGCAGTCGAAAATATGGACTTTACCCACACGAGCAAGAAATCATGGAGTCTTCTGAGAAAACTGGGAGGAAGTGCACCAGCATGCAGAAAAAATTCCGGAGTAACACCAGACCAAATTGCTTCCCACATCATTACTACCTCAAGAGTGCCTCCTGACAAGAAACGTACAAAACATATCAGACGACAGCTTCGTGACCTGAAAAAGATGGCATCTCCCTCATCTGAGAATACCCATCCCTTCATATTTTCAAACATTGACTCTGGACTGATGGACCTCAATCCTCTTAAGGCGCCTAGATTCAATAGTATCCATCCAGAATTCCTGATCCATGTGGGAGGAAAAGCTAAGAAATGACTGGCAGAATTCTTCACTGACCTCCTGCTGACAGGTCAACTTCCACTGGAGTTTAAAAAGGTGAAGATAATATCTGTTCTGAAACCTGGCAAACCCAGCAACATGGTAGAAACCTATCGCCCCATTGCCCTACTTAGCTGCTGCTACAAGCTTTTCGAAAGGCTAGTATATAACAGAATAAGTAATACTATCCTAATGAACGTTCCAGTTGATCAGGCAGTCTTCAGACCAGGGCATAGCTGCTGCGACCAAGTATTGTCTCCCACATCCTTCATAGAGTCAGGATACCAAATAAAGCAGAAAACATCTGTGACGTTTGTTGGTCTAACTGCCGTCTTCGACACTGTATGGAGGGAAGGCCTTATCTACAAATTTCTCGGCATCATACCCTACAGAACAATGGCTCGACTGATTAACAGCATGCTAAGCGATCGGAAGTTCCAGGTAATCACTGGAAGCAACATAAGTAAGGAGAGGAAGCTGAATAACGGATTACCTCAAGGATCAGTTCTCTCACCATTACTTTTAGACCTATATCTATCTGATCTACCTAACACTTCGTCCAGAAAATACTGCTATGCCGATGACCTGGCTCTAGCCATACTACACCAGGAAATGAAGACAACAGAAGAGATTCTAACCAATGACCTGTCTGCACTAGATAATTACTTCAAAATCTGGAGACTCCAACCCAGTGTGAGTAAAACAGTAGTGTGTTCCTTCCATTTAAATAATCGGTTGGCGAACGTAAAACTGGAAGTAAGTTTCAGAGACAGAATTATTCGTCTTAATTGGAACCCAAAATATCTTGGTGTCATCCTGGACCGTACACTATGCTTCAAACAACACTTTCTTAACTTAGCTCAAACGTTGAGGACTCGAAACAACATCCTCCATAAGCTATGCGGAACTACCTGGGGATCTTCAGCAACCACCCTGCGATCTTCAGCTCTAGGCTTGGTGTACTCAAGTGCTGAGTATTGTGCACCTGTTTATATGAACAGTCATCATACAAGGCTTGCTGACACCCAGCTGAATACGACAATGCGCAAAATATCTGGCGCAATCAGATCTACTACAGTTTATTGGCTTCCACTGTTAACCGGTATAATGCCTCCTGATCTTCGCAGATGTACTGCCCTTATGAGAGAATTCCACAAGATCTCCAGGAATTCTAACCTAACCGTGCATAGCGACCTGCCACTTTCAAATCTTAAGAGACTGAAATCACGCCATCCAACTCTGTACGATGCTGCTGACATGGTTGCTAAGGATTTCAAACCTCTCGAAGAATGGAACGTTCGGTGGGAAGCAGTGACAGATGTGGGCCTGCATAACATCTTCTCAGGTGCTAAACTTCCAAGTGGATTCGACCTACCACGCAAGACGTGGACTACTCTCAACAGAATCCGTACCGGCCATGGCCGATGCAGGGATGCTCTCTTTAAGTGGAAGAAGCTGCCTAATCCAGCCTGTGACTGCGAGGCTCCATACCAGACTGTCCACCAAACTGTCAGTGAATCCAGGATTCGAGCCTATCACGTTGCTGAAGAGAACTTCCTGCTAGCAACTCCAGATGCAGTGCACTGAATTAAAGGACTGGATATTCAGTTGTAAAAACAAACTTAAGTTTCTTGTGTGTCAATATGTACATATGTATATGTACCGGTAATTTAATTTTATGATATGTCTGTATTAGCCGTACGCTAAATAAATAATAAATGGCAGCATCGGGACTAGACACAGCCCATAGACCCGTGGCTGGCGGACGCAGCGTCTAGTTGTAGTTGAGATGAAATGGCCCACTTCAGGTCAACAGCTGGCGACGAGTACCTCTTGTTATAGCCTGCGGTCAGCAACGGACATTGCATGACTGGAGTGGGTGATATTTACGGCCACTCCCCCCCTCTCTGTTATGACAGAATTACGTTTTTTGTCATGTAAACCAAATAAGCAGCCCGGCAGGGTGTAATACACGTCATCATTGCGCTGTCCCTCCCTCGAAAAGTGCTGCGTCCACAGTTTCCTAGCCCTCGAATCAGACAGCAGGCCCTGGTATGTGGTAACCGAGCTCACATCAGTGCCAAGAAGCTGAAGCTTTCATCGAGATTGAGGTCCATACCTTCCGACGGGCTTTCAAAGTCGCTGGGTTGGGAATACTAAAGACCAAAAGGGGCTAAAGGGTTCCTGAAATTCTAACGATAATTCATCTAGCGCTATTCTTTGCTTCCCTATGAATGCTTCAGCTTCTCTTGAAATGCAGTTGATCTGGTGATTTGCTGATGTCTGAAGCTTAGCTCATCCTCGTCTATAACAGTGGTAGTCACCCTGTTCTCTACAATCCACAAGTTGGCGTTGAAGATTTCATGGTAGACCGTAGGTGGTACGGGTTTTAAAAAAATTTTATAAGGTTTTCATAAAATTTTATAAGTAATTACTACTGTATGCTTTAATTTGCTCTAGTTCTCCTTCCTAAATTTTAAAAAGCGATGTTACTTCCCTACTTTATAAATCACCTGTGTTGTGGAACCGGTGGGTGGTTAGGAAACTTAGCTATTACAGAGGCAGAAAAGTGGACGGTAACAAAATATGTTGACCAACCCTGCTCTAAGAAATCTAAATTTGCCACCAACAATCTATTATAGAAATCCATGTCTTCGGTCCCAAAGTTAGGGGAACCAATGGGGACTACTTAGCCATTATCTATTTCAAGTATGTATATCGTTCAACTTTGCCACATATCTTACACTGTGGTTCACAAAAACCTCTCCATATGAGGCCTGAAAGACTACAATGCTACTATTTAATGCCAGTGGAAAAGACATTTCCTCAATCACAGACTTGAATTACCGCAAGTACTTCTTCAAAAGCAGTTGTTGTGCCTACGGCTACAGTCACGTCCCTTAGAAATTCCTTGTGCAGCACATCGGTTGGCAGTCCCTGTAAAAATACTTATAACGCCCTCTGCTCTGCTTCATGGAGAAGGGCCCTGTTTGTGCCACCGCTGTCTGTTAACCCCACTCGAAAATTAAGTTTCCATATATTAAGTTTCCATATCCCGTCCACGAAATACTTGACAGATTCACACAGCCTCTCTGATAAGCCATTTAACTAATTGCGATAATATCTGCGGCTATTCTGTCTTATGTGTCGCTGTACTAGACGTCTGCTCAGTTCATGACTGAGCATATCCAACTTCCTCGTGGTACAGTACTTAAGTTTTCGAGTCTCCCGTCAAACGTAATTTAACCATTTATAACAACTGCTCACATACCCAAAAGCCAAGCTTTACAACTTTCAGAGGTTTATCCACAAACGCTTATACTTCTTCACCTATTTTGCTTTAAAAAGAGTCAACTACGCTAGTGGTAGCTGAAATGACGACTGGGACAGCTAAACCAGACGGAGCCCTGTCCATCACAGCACCTATGTTACGTACGTGATCTAACAAAGACTGAACCATTTCCTGAGTGGTAACCAGCTGTGCTTTCGACCCAGTCGTTGAAAATACTTTATCTAATAAGCAAGTACAAATAAAAGGAAATCCGCAATCGGATCAACATAAGGACACTTAATTCTTGCACTATTGTAACACAATTTTTTTCCGCCTAAACCGTGCACACTCGTCACTCAGCTCGGCAGGATGTCTGTATCTCGTACACTAAAACATGTAACTCGGGATGACCCTATACAGGGGCACTATGGTTCAAATGGCTCTGAGCACTATGGGACTTAACATCTGAGGTCATCAGTCCCCTAGAACTTAGAACTGCTTAAACCTATCTAACCTAAGGACATCACACACATCTATGCCCGAGGCCGGATTCGAACCTGCGATCGTAGCGGTCGCGCGGTTCCAGACTGAATCGCCTAGAACTGCTAGGCCACAACGGCCGGCTAGGAGCACTATGACCTAACTAATTACACTGAGCACCCTAACAGGACGCATACTGGTGTAATATGCTCTCGCATTTCCTTTAAACTCCTTCACATTTATGTCCTCATTAATTTTTATAAACCTTGCTTTCAAATGAGTTCACCAGTTCACTTGTCCTGGCCAACTGATACTTCAAGAAAGTACAGCCAGGAAAGATAGTTTATCTTCTCTCAAACCAATGTGCTGAAGATGCCGTATGCCGGCACATGACATCGATCGGTGTCACCTTCCACGTGAGTTATATTGGGGTCAGGATAGTCGAAGTGTTATCAACCGCATAATACACTACTGGCCATTAAAATTGCTACACCAAGAAGAAATGCAGATGATAAACAGGTATTCATTGGACAAATATATTATACTGGAACTGACATGTGATTACATTT
The DNA here is from genome assembly GCF_021461385.2 of Schistocerca piceifrons. NCBI lineage: Eukaryota > Metazoa > Arthropoda > Insecta > Orthoptera > Acrididae > Schistocerca > Schistocerca piceifrons. The sequence continues at coordinate 91,017,356 of NC_060141.1, forward strand.
TCACGCAATTTGGGTGCATAGATCCTGAGAAATCAGTACCCAGAACAATCACCTCTGGCCGTAATAACGGCCTTGGTACTCCTGGGCATTGAGTCAAACAGAGCTTGGATGGCGTGTACAGGTACAGCTGCCCATAGAGCTTCAACACGATACCACAGTTCATCAAGAGTAGTGACTGGCGTATTGTGACGAGCCAGTTGCTCGGCCACCATTGACCAGACGTTTTCAGTTGGTGAGAGATGTGGAGAATGTGCTGGCCACGGCAGCAGTCGAACATTTTCTGTATCCAGGGAGGGCTATACAGGATCTGCAACATGCGGTCGTGCATTATCCTGCTGAAATGTAGAGTTTCGCAGGGATCGAATGAAGGGTAGAGCCACGGGTCATAACACATCTGAAACGTAACGTCTACTGTTCAAAGTGCCGTCAATGCGATCAAGAGGTGACCGAGACGTGTAACCAGTGGCACCCCATACCATCGCGCCGGGTGATAGGCCAGTATGGCGATGACGAATACACGCTTCCAATGTGCGTTCACCGCGATGTCGCCAAACACGGATATGACCATCGTGATGCTGCAGCAGCATGGACTATCAGCTCGAAGACCATGGCTGTGGTTACCCTTGACGCTGCATCACAGACAGGGGCGCCTGCGATGGTGTACTCAACGATGAATGTGGGTGCACGAATGGCAAAACATTTTTTCGGGTGAATCCAGGTTCTGTTTACAGCATCATGATGGTCGCATCCGTGTTTGACGACATCGCGGTGAACGCACGTTGGAAGCGTGTATTCGTCATCGCCATACTGGCGTATCACCTGGCGTGATAGTATGGGGTGCCATTGGTTACACGTCTCGGTCAGCTCTTGTTCGCATTGACGGCACTTTGAACAGTGGACGTTACATTTCAGATATTTTACGACCCGTGGCTCTACCCTTCATTCGATCGCTGCGAAACCCTACATTTCAGCAGGATAATGCACGACCGCAAGTTGCAGGTCCTGTACGGTCCTTTCTGGATATAGAAAATGTTCGAATGAACTGTGGTATCGTGTTAAAACTGCATGGGCAGCTGTACCCGTACACGCCATCCTATCTCTGTTTGACTCAATGCCCAAGGGTATCGAGGTCGTTATTACAGCCAGAGGTGGTTGTTCTGGGTACTGATATCTCAGGATCTATGGACCCAAATTGCGTGAAAATGTAATCACATGTCAGTCCTAGTATAATATATTTGTCCAATGAATACCCGTTTATCATCTGCATTTCTTCTTGGTGTAGCAATTTTAATGGCCAGTAGTGTACAAAAGCAGAGCAGAGGAAAGCCCCGGCAAGGGCTAATCCAGGTCTCCATGGCGACGGCCCGGCCCTCGAAGCATGCTGTACCGACATAGTTCCAGGCGTGGCAGCAGGTAGCAGTGCCCGTTGTGTCGTAACTGACTTCGCTTCAGTGTGGAAATATAGGCTTTCGTCGGAACGAGGTAGGTAGCGTTCTGACACTTCTGACCGCAGATTACGGAATCTGATCTGGAAAGCAGTGACGTAACAATTCCGTCCTCTTTCAACTCACTCTTTTACTGATATTGCTTCCATTGTGCCAGTAAGACGTAACTCAACTTGCCCCAATATTTCCACTTCGTTAGACGGCTCTAGAATATCAGAGCTTCGTCGGACATTCATATACAAGAGAGAGTAATTGCCGTCTCCCTTGAGACTTAGCTACTGTTTACTCATATCTCCTCCATATAACTTCAGAGCTTAAATTCATTAGGACCACTCTCTTTTGGATGTTGCCCTAATGTACGAGGGCCTGCTTAAAAATAATGCCTCCGAATTTTTTATGCGGAAACTCAGAGGTTTTTTGAATAAAACAAACGTTATGAACATTCTACATCTTTATTCTTCATGTCTACACATTTATTTCTCAATGTAGTCACCGTGGTGATGAACCTTTTCACCCAACGAGAGGCCAGTTTGTTGATACCGTCACAGTAGAATGTTTTTGACGTTGTTGGCGGAGCCACAAACTCACCTCTGTTCGCACCGCTTCGTCAAACTCAAGTCCTCGAAACTGTTCTTTAAGTTCTGGTATGGACTGTATGAAGAATGATCGTTGACAGTGAACTCAAGGCGTCGGACTGTTTCAGATGACGCAGCACTCGTGTATGGTCTGATATTGTCATGCGTCCATGTGTGGACGTACTCTTCGGATTCGAAACTCCGTTACAGCAGGCTGTTTCTGACGAAACGAGATTTTCAGCAAATGATAGTAGGGAGACGGGGCTGTAATTCTGTTGTATGGGTAGTACACTCTCTCTTGCATCAACTGATATAAAGTGAAGTATGGTTATTCTACAATGGAACAACAGTACACTACCTGATAAAGGAAGTGAAGCAGCCAGAAGACATTCCATCGACGAGTATGTGCATGTTCAGAGTTGTAATCGTCCGTGACTGATACAACATTACTTTATCAAGGAAGGTCGCCAAACAGTCGTATATGTTTGAGAACTTATTTTATTTCAGTTTGACTACCAGTATACCATCTTCGGGCCCGTATGCACTTCATGTACAGATATTCAGACCTATCGACATTGGCATACTGTAGCCATTAGTGTGTCTAGGGAAGCACTCGTATAACGAATTCACGATATACAGGCGCTGATGGCTCCATATGCCATTATCGATTCAGCTGAATATTTGTATATGAAGTGCAAATGGAGTCTGAAGGTGGCGTAACGAAATGCCAGAACTGGTAGTTAAAATAAAATAAAATAACTTCTCAAATACGTACGGCTGTTTGGCGATCTTCCTTGATAAATATTTGACAAGCCACTGTCACGGGTCCACAATGGAACAACAGAGAAAGTACACTACTGTGAAAATGGCTCAAGCACTATGGAACTTAACATCTGAGGTCATCAGTCCCCTAGACTTAGAACTACCTAAACCTAACTAACCTGAGGACATCACACACATCCATGCCCGAGGCACGATTCAAACCTGCGACTGTAGCAGCAGCGCGGTTCCGGACTGCAGCGTCTAGAACCGCTCGGCTACAGCGGCCGGCTACATTACTGTTGTTTGTGTTTGTTGGTATCAGGCTTATTAGGTATGAAGGCAGCGTGAATAGCGTCATATGTCGAGCGATCACTGAAGGACACGGAGCTACCACGTATTTATGTGACACAGTGTTATCAGCACCTGACAGTGTTTGAAACTGGCCTCATTCTGGATCCCTATTTCGACGGCTGGACGAATCGCAGAAGAACCAGATTTGTGTCCAGTGGCGGCTGCTGTGTAAGAGCACGTGAATACGCCAACTTTCAACATCTTGCGGATTTATTGGTTATTTTTCTTTGAATGCTCTTCAACATAACATCGATACTGCGATCTGAAAGATACGGCACTTAAATCTATCGCGCTACTGCTCCTCTACACTCCGTGAAACTTGGCATCAGAGTCGCGAGCACACCTTCAGTTGTGCGCGTTTTAAAGAGTTTCTGCGCATGCGCAACTCGTATGACGTCAATGCCTTACGGGCCAAGTATGTGCAGAGCTAGCCTCTGCCACTCAACTAGAACTTCACGTCAGTGCAACCTTGTGGTAGCACACTGCGGCAGACTTTTATCCCCGTTCGCTCGGCATAAATCCTGCTAGATGACAGCACACGCCTCAGATATGCTGATTCTCCCATTATACACTGTAGTAAAATTAGATCGGACACCAGTCTTTATTAAAGTTGTACTGATAGTAAATCTATTTTGTGGGTTTCTGAATGAGTTATACAGTTATGCATTTGAGGCGCTGAGAATCATGAGGGCCTAAAGTACATCACCGGCTATTGTGAGATTTTAGCATTTATTCATGCTTCTGAAATCTGTTGATTTTATGGTGAGTCAGGTTTCTCTGAGCTGTAAGCCCACATTGTATACAAGGGTCGAAACTTCAATAGTTGCAACTATTTATTTACAGCTCGGACAAAACAGATACATGTTTCAAAGTTTTACTTCAAATGGTTCAAATGGCTCTAAGCACGATGAGACTTAACATCTGAGCCTGCCGCGGTGGCCGTGCGGTTCTGGGCGCTGCAGTCCGGAACCGTGGGACTGCTACGGTCGTAGGTTCGAATCCTGCCTCGGGCATGGATGTGTGTGATGTCCTTAGGTTAGTTAGGTTTAAGTAGTTCTAAGTTCTAGGGGACCGATGACCTAAGATGTTAAGTCCCATAGTGCTCAGAGCCATTTGAACCATTTTGAACTTAACATCTGAGGTCACCAGTCCCCTAGACTTAGAACTACCTAAACCTAACTAACCTAAGGACATCACACAGCCGGCCGGAGTGGCCGAGCGGTTCTAGGCGCTACAGTCTGGAACCGCGCGACCGATACGGTCGCAGGTTCGAATCCTGCCTCGGGCATGGATGTGTGTGATGTCCGTTAGGTTTAAGTAGTTCTAAGTTCTAGGCGACTGATGACCACTGCAGTTATGTCCCATAGTGCTCAGAGCCATTTGAACCATTTGACATCACACAGATCCATGCCCGAGGCAGGATTCGAACCTGCGACTGTAGCAGCCGCGTGAAGTGCCTAGAACCGCTCGGCCACCGTGCCCGGCCCAAAGTTTTACTGACCTTCAAAGTAGTCACCAGCATTGTGTATAACCCGTTGCCAGCGATGTAAGAGTCGTAGGATACTCTTAGCAGTGCCATTTGTGTTGACAGTTCGAGCGTCTATTGCCCGACGAATTTGTAGCAGTTCTGAAGCGAATGCCGTGAAGTGTTTCCTTCAGTTTAGAAATCGAGTTGAACTCACGAGGGCTTAAGTCAGGGAAGTGCAGGAGGTGGTATAGCACTTAGCAGTCCCATCAGTCAAACAAATCAGTAACAGCTTACATTGTAGGTGCTTGAGCATTGGCCAGCAAAATGATGGTCAGGTCCTGCAGAAATTGTCACCACTTCTGTCTCTAAGCTGGTCATTGGTTGTGTTCGAAAAATGAACAGCAAGAGGCAAAAGTAATGACACTTCCTGCAGGACCTGACCATCATTTTGCAGGACAATGCTCAAGCACGTACAGTGCAAGCTGTTACTGATTTGTTTGACTGATGGGACTGCTAAGTGCTATACCACCTACTGCACTCCCCTGACTTAAGCCCTCGTGAGTTCAACTCGATTTCTAAACTGAAGGAAACACTTCACGGCATTCGCTTCAGAACTGCTACAAATTCGTCGGGCTATAGACCGCGCCGCTCGAACTGTCAACGCAATTGGCACTGCTAAGAGTATCCTACGACTTCCGCATCGCTGGCAACGGGTTATACACAATGCTGGTGACTACTTTGAAGGTCAGTAAGACTTTCAAACATGTCTCTATTTTGTACGCGCTGTAAATAAATAGTTACCACTGTTAAAGTTACAACCCACGTATATGAAAATTCACAAAAAGCTGTATCACTTAAATGTGTGATCGACAGCGGTGTGCTTTAGGTCCTTACGGACCTCAGCGCCTCATTTGTATTCTAGTCAAGTGACCATGTCGGTGGACATTGCTGCTTGAGTTCAATCGTTTCCACAAACGACACTTTGTGTTTCGGGTTGGTTGTTTACTGTGCGGGAATCGGCTTTCGTGTGCAGTGTAAACATGAACTATGTTAAATCTATTTTAAATGCCAACAGAAAAGTAAAGCTGTGACAGAGATCGAGTGTCGCTCCGGCACACAGCTTTAATCGGCCAGGAAGTTTCATATCAGCACACATTCCGCTGCAGAGTAAAAATCTCATTCTGGGAACAAGAAAATAAATTACCAGGAAAAATTTGCCGCAAAGGAACTAGGTCCTCCGAGAACAGGTTCTTTGATTGAGAGTGACGAAATCAAATAAGAATGACTCTGCAAGCGAACATCTCACAAGGAAGTTGCGCAAGTTGTTGTATGGTCGCAACGTAAGAATACTTGATTTTTTAGCCCAGAAGTAAATTCGTGAAATATTGCTTCTGCTAGGGGTGTAGTACATTTGTCCGAAAAAATGGAAAAGCACGAAAACCCCCACTTACACAAAAATACGAAATGGAGTGTTGCGAAAGCTTACACATTACTCCGTTATTGCCTTAAACTGTACTTAATTATGTGTAAAACAACAAAATTCCACAAAAACAATTCCTTCTTCTGTCAGGGGAGTTATGCATCTTATTATTATTATTGTTCTTTCTTTTCTCAGACGTTATGTCTGGTCAAAAATAGAAAGTTGGTTCAAATGGCTCTGAGCACTATGGGACTCAACATCTGTGGTCATCAGTCCCCTAGAACTTAGAACTACTTAAACCTAACTAACCTAAGGACATCACACACATCCATGCCCGAGGCAGGATTCGAACCTGCGACCGTAGCGTCACGCGGCTCCAGACTGACGCGCCTAGAACCGCACGGCCACACAGGCCGGCAAAAATAGAAAGTGACGCGGACCTTGATCAAGTGTGACTTCCTTTTAACTGTACGGTATATGTTACATTGCATTTAGAAACTTTCGGGTAATTGAACATGTATCAATAATTACAGATTTCTGTAGTTGTATATATAAGTTTGGATGTAGCTGTATTGCGTTGATGTACTGGTGGATATTGTGTGGTATGACTCCTGTAGTTGATAGTATAATTGGTATAATGTCAACTTTATCCTGATGCCACATGTCTTTGACTTCCTCAGCCAGTTGGATGTATTTTTCAATTTTTTCTCCTGTTTTCTTTTGTATATTTGTTGTATTGGGTATGGATATTTCGATTAGTTGTGTTAATTTCTTCTTTTTATTGGTGAGTATGATGTCAGGTTTGTTATGTGGTGTTGTTTTATCTGTTATAATGGTTCTGTTCGAGTAGAATTTTTATTCATCATTCTCCAGTACATTTTCTGGTGCATACTTGTATCTGGGAACGTGTTGTTTTATAAGTTTATGTTGTAAGGCAAGCTGTTGATGTATTATTTTTGCTACATTGTCATGTCTTCTGGGGTATTCTGTATTTGCTAGTATTGTACATCCGCTTGTGATGTGATCTACTATATTATTATTATTATTATTATTGGCAGTGACTCTAGCTGTGTAAACTTGTTGATAAGCATAACTGATATACAGCAGATACTATTAATTTCCAGCTCTCAGAGTTTTCTGAATATAAAAATTTGTGAACACACGGAACGTAAACCATTCGCATTTGACACTGACCCAGTGTAGCACTGAATGGTAGCATGAGGATACTCGTCAAGTTTCAGGTCGACCAAGTACGACCACCACAGTGGACTATCGCCGCACTGCTCCCCAAGCGCATTGTAACGCCTTCACATTCATCCCCGCCTGCCTTCCGAGAATAAGTAACGGACGCCTCGCAAGATTCTGTGCCATCCCGCCCCATTGGCTAGAGACCAGCAGCAGCTGGCCTAGCGGATTATCATGCCTCCTGTAAATTTCCATTGACGCAACAAGACGAACGGCTGCGTTTGGAGTGGCGCTGTCACCGGGGAGCGTGCACTGCTGATGAATGGCCTCGCACTGTGTTTTGCGATTCATTGTGGTCCTACACCGGCCCGTCCACGATTATGGCGGAGATCTGGGGAAGGTCCCATTCTACTGCTGTTCTGGGGAGGCACTGCGGTGTTACAGCTGATTTCATGTGTGGATAGCCATCGGAAATGACTTCAGGTCACGGGTGCTAGTGATTGAGGAAATTCTAACGGGACAACGGTACGTCACTGGCATACCTCTACATCTACATCTACATGGATACTCTGCAAATCACATTCAAGTGCCTGGCAGAGGGTTCATCGAATCACCTCCACAATTCTCTATTATTGCAATCTCGTATAGCGTGCGGAAAGAATGAACACCTGTATCTTTCCGTACGAGCTCTGATTTCCCTTATTTTATCGAAATGGCTCTGAGTACTATGGAACTTAACTTCTGAGGTCATCAGTCCCCTAGAACTTAGAACTACTTAAACCTAACTAAGCTAAGGACATCACACACATCCATGCCCGAGGCAGGATTCGAACCTGCGACCGTAGCAGTCGCGCGGTTCCAGACTGTAGCGCCTAGAGCCGCTCGGCCAAACCGTCCGGCCTTATTTTATCGTGGTGATCGGTCTTCCCTATGTAGGTCGGTGTCAACAAAATACTTTCGCATTCGCAGGAGAAAGTTGGTGATTGGAATTACGTGAGAAGATTCCGTCGCAACGAAAAACGCCTTTCTTTTAATGATTTCCAGCCCAAATCCTGTATCATTTCTGTGACACTCTCTCCCATATTTCGCGATAATACAAAACGTGCTGCCTTTCTTTGAACTTTTTCGATGCACTCCGTCAGTCCTATGTGGTAAGGATCCCACACCGCGGAGCAGTAATCTAAAAGAGGACGGACAAGCGTAGTGTAGGCAGTCTCCCTAGTAGGTCTGTTACATTTTCTAAGTGTCCTGCCAATAAAATGCAGTCTTTGGTTAGCCTTCCCCACAACATCTTCAAAGTGTTCCTTCCAATTTAAGTTGTTCGTAATTGTAATACCTAGGTATTTAGTTGAATTTGCGGCTTTTAGATTTGACTGATTTATCGTGCAATCGAAGTTTAACGAGTTCCTTTTAGCACTCATGTGGATGACCTCACACTTTTCGTAATTTAGAGTCAACTGCCACTTTTCGCACCATTCAGATATCTTTTACAAATCGTCTTGCAGTTTGTTTTGATCTTCCGATGACTTCATTAGTCGATAAACGACAGCGTCATCTGCAAACAACCGAAGACGGCTGCTCAGATTGTCTCCAAAATCGTTTATATAGATAAGGACCAGCGAGGGCCTATGACACTACCTTGGGGAATGCCAAAAATCATTTCTGTTTTACTCGATGACTTTTCGGTAGTTACTACGAACTGTGACCTCTCTGACAGTCACATAACTGAGACGATATTCCATCAGCGCGCAATTTCACTACGAGCCGCTTGAGTGGTACAGTGTCAAAAGCCTTCCGGAAATCCAGAAATACGGAATCGATCTGAAATCCCTTGTCAATAGCACTCAACACTTCATGTGAATAAAGAGCTACTTCTGTTTCTCAGGAATGATGTTTTCTAAACCCATGTTGATTGTGTGTCAATAGACGGTTATCTTCGAGGTAATTAATAATGTTCGAAAACAATATATGTCCTAAAGTCCTGCTGTATATCGAAGATAACGATATGGGCCTGTAATTCAGTGGATTACTCCTACTACCTCTCTTGAATATTGGTGTGACCAGTGCAACTTTCCAGTCTTTGGGTACGGATCTTTTGTCGAGCGAACGGCTGTAGATGATTGTAAAGTATGGAGCTAATGCATGAACATACTCAGAAAGGATCCTAATTGGTATACAGTCTGGACCAGAAGACGTGCTTTTATTAAGTGATTTAAATTGCTTCACTACTCCGAGGACATTTACTTCTACTTTACTCATGTTGGGAGCTGTTCTCGATTCGAATTCGGGAATATTTACTTCGTCTTCTGTTGTAATTCTGCTTTGGCAGCACTGTCTTCGATAGTATCTCCATTGCTATCGCGCAGAGAAGTCATTGATTGTTTCTTGCCGCGAACATACTTCACATACGACCAGAATCTCTTTGGATTTTCTGCCAGGTTTCGAGACAAAGTTTCGTTGTGGAAACTGTTATAGGCATCTCGCATTGAAGTCCGCGCTAAATTTCGAGCTTCTGAAAACATCGTCAATCTTGGGGATTTTGCGTATGTTTAAATTTGGCATGTTTGTTTCGTTGTTTCTGCAACAGTGTTCTAACCTGTTTTGTGTACCAAGGAGGATCAACTCCGTCGTTTGTTAATTTATTTGGTATAAATCTCTCAATTGCTGCCGATACTGTTTCTTTGAATTTAAGCCACATCTGGTCTACACTTATATTATTAATTTGGAATGAGTGGAGATTGTCTCTTAGGAAGGCGTCAAGTGAATTTTTATCTGCTTTTTTGAATAGGTATATTTTTCGCCGCTGTGTGTTACCTCTCATACGACAGTATCAGGGTGTCATTTTACAACGTGACACCGCTCGTCCACACGTGGCACATGTCTTATGGACCGTCTGCGTGATGTCCAAGTGCTCCCATGACCAGCAAAGTCTCCATATCTGTCCCTAAAAGAGCATGTGCCAGTGGCCAGGATATCAACGACCAATTACGTTGTGGGCCAGCTTGCCTCAGGAGGGGATACAACGCTCTTAAGATACCCTTCCCAACCGAATCCATTCATGCATTCAGACCAGAGGGATACAAGGTCATATTGATAAGTGGGCAGGTACTGCCGAGATATTTGTAAATTAAACTCGATATTGTAATTACTATTACTACAGAAGAATGCTGAAGATAATATGCGCAGATCACGTAACTAACGAGGAGGTACTGTTGACTAGAAGAAGGGATCAGTTGGTAGAACACGTTCTGAGGCATCAAGAGATCCCCGTATTGGATCTAAAGCGTGGGGGGGGGGGGGGGGGGTGAAAATCGTAGAGGGAGGCCAGGAGGTGAATACACTAGCAGATGCAGAAGGATGCAGATTGCAGTAGTTCTTCGGAGATGAAGAGGCTTGCACAGGATAGAGTAGTATGGTGAGCTGCATCAAACCAGTCTCTGGACTGAAACCACAGCAGCAACATTGTAATTACAGAATTAACGTGTCATACCCTCTCAAATGATGAAGTTTCATTGTGTTTCCTCCTCCTCCTTTGGCCGCTTCACTCTTTTTTTTTTTTTTTTTTCGGGCCGTGTATGTTTAACGGCATTCGAAACCTCACGTAAAGACTAACACATTGATGTAACACTCATTAATATTGGTGTTGAAATGTGCTTAAGTTGAAAGGCAAGGCTGTTCGGAATCGGTTATTTCGGTGAACTATCCTCTTAATGGGGCTTTCATCCAAGCCGCGTCGTTATGGGCACGAGTAAGACAGACATACACTACAAGGATAAAAAGTATTTCTCTTGCTCCTGCTTATGCGATACAGATACAGTTTCAGCAACGATTGCTGGAAACTGGAACTATTAGTATATGCTAACTTCTAGCGTATGAGAAGGGGCTTAGAAAAATTGTTTCAAATTATGTACTTCTAGTGTTTAAATGAACAGCTTTTGTGGAAACAAATAAAAGACTAGAAAGGTTTGATACGACAGCGGGGCACGCCATGAGATCCCAACCTGGTGACGTGTGTACACCGTTTCAAAGCCAATTCTGGCCGCTTCCACCTTCTCTTTCAATTTTAGCTCATTTTCGCATATTTGTGCTAAAATCTTCAACGCCAATGTTAATAAGGTTATATCATTGTTCTCTTATTTTGAAGAGCTTTCGAGTGCCATTCAAACAATTACATCGTTCCATTAAAAAAAACATAATGGCTTCAATATATCGGATGATGCAAGAGTCAAGAGTATTACAGAATAACGTGCCCCTCTGCCAACTATCATTTGCCTAAAATCTCGTTTCGGTAATCGTAAGTTTTAATTAATTCACCTCAGATACGAGGGTGATTTGATAAGTCTGCTAAAAAGCATCAAAAATTGTTTGTTTCCTAAACAACTCACCTAACTTCCCGACGTGGTCTCCGTTCATACAACAGATCCAGCAATCCTCCAGTTTTCTTATCGCAAGGGAAAAACAGGTTATGTCAAACGCTGAAAAATACTCGTTGACTGCAACTATCACTTCCTCATCTGGTGACAGTTTCTTCGCAGCAAGCCAAAGTTTCAAGTTAATGGAAGAACAATAAGTCATTTGTGGCTACGTCTGGTGAATAACGTGGATCGAGAACCAATCCATAGCCTACTTCGTGCACTTTCGCCGTTGTTTTCGCTGATATGTGGGATGGCGCATTATACTGGTGAAAGAGCACTTTTTTGTGTGCCAACGAAGGTCTTTTTTCAGCCAACGTGTTTCTGACGCTCCAAAAACGAAGCACAATAGAGTCCAGTTATGGTTCTGCCTTTTTCCAAGTAAGCTATGAGGATTATGCCTTGGGAAACCCACAAATCAGTGGCCATCACCTAAACAGCTGACAAAATGAGCTTTGCGGTCTTACATTACCGTATAATGGATCAATAATTTTCTTTGTGGTGACCTCAATTGGACGGCCGGAGCGCGCTTCATCTTCCAGTGCTTGTACGACCACGTTTAAATTCATTAATTCAAAAGTAAATGGTCTTCAATGACAGTGCATAGTCCGCGTAAACTTCACCCAATTCTGTTTCGATCTGTGCGGTAGTTCAACCCTTCAAATGAAAATGTTTAGTAACAGCACGGAACTCGGTTTCCTCCATTTTCAATTGCAGTCGACACAATGACCAATCCAGACGGCTGTCAACAATGAATTGTACATAGCACATTGTTCAGATTCAACTTTTGTAGTCCTGTCTTCCTCAGTTGCGTGTAATATTACGGTATGTTGATAATTTTTACTTATGGACCGTCTGACAGCAACTGAATAAAACACAATTTTAGTGCCATACGCGTTTCGCCTTTATTTTCTGCAAGGCATCATCAATGGCCTGGAATATGTACATATGTTTGCTATTTAATTTACATTTTTGTCACTGTGCCTATAGGTCGTAAACAGTTCTGGTGGTTGGTATTTCCTATTAAGTAATAATGTTTTGAACTGTACTTACTGGTTGAGTGGACAGTTTCTTACATATTACGCTCCTGTTGCATTTTTGGTGTTGTTCTTCTTCTTATGAATGCCAATTTGCGGTTTTTTCCCCACATTCCACAGCACTATGAACTGAACGCTTGTTTCAGTGCAATGGTTTGGTTTCTGTTGCCGACAGTCAAATGTTTTTGCCAAAGATCGAATGCTATTGCAAAACTTTCGAGTGTAATTATTGAAGTATCTGTGATGTGTTAGTGTATGATCACAGATACTTCAATAATTACACTCGAAAGTTTGGCAATAGCATTCGATCTTTGGCAAAAACATTTGACTGTCGGCAACAGAAACCAAACCATTGCACTGAAACAAGCGTTCAGTTCATAGTGCTGTGGAATGTGGGGAAAAAATCGCAAACTGGCATTCATAAGAAGAAGAACAACACCAAAAATGCAACAGGAGCGTAATATGTAAGAAACTGTCCACGCAACCTGTAAGTACAGTTCAAAACATTATTACTTAATAGGAAATACCAACTACCAGAACTGTTTATAACCTATAGGCACAGTGACAAAAATGTAAATTAAATAGCAAACATATGTACATATTCCAGGCCACTGATGATGCCTTGCAGAAAATAAAGGCGAAACGCGTATGGCACTAAAATTGTGTTTTATTCAGTTGATGTCAGACGGTCCATAAGTAAAAATTATCAACATACCGTAATTGTTCAAATTATTTATACGATCCCTGGAATAATCCAGCTTAGCAACTGTTTGTGTTTAGGAATCCTGTCTACTAGGTTCGCTAGACAAACAAACAACTCGTATTAATGAGTATTATTACAACAAGAAAATTATAATATTTAACTTTGCTAGATGTGTCACAAGCAAAGGGCAACATGCAAAATAATCAGTATTCTTCAGAATGGAGAAACACAAGTCTGTGTTACATGGAGATTTCTAACAAAGTCGCTAACTTTGGCGCTGCTATCCAAGTCGCAATTTTGAAGCTGCTATTGAAGTTCCTAACATTGACGCTGTTATCCAAGTTGGCTCGACCAGTCAGGCACGGAGCTTATGTCCTTTTCACGTAGGGCCGTTGCTATCGCGTTGTCGTTCTGGAAGGGAGGTCGGTCAGCGTGCGATTGGAAATTTGTGGTAAGGTCTTGTGGGACCAAACTGCTGAGGTCATCGGTCCCTAAGCTTACTCACTACCTAATCTAACTTAAGCTAACTTACGCTAAAGACAACACACACACCCATGCCCGAGGGAGGACTCGAACCTCCGACGGGGGAAAGCCGCGCGGACCGTGACAGAACCCCTAGACCGCGCGGCGTGCTATTGACTCACTTCTTCTCAAAGCCTTCCCTTCCCTATCATTCCCGACTGGCGTGCCCGCACTTGAATTTACGCAGTAACACCAACCATGAAGGCGCAACAAAAATGTTGCATTCTTTTGTGGAAATTTACCAGACTTATGAAAGCACCCCTGTGCTGTCGAACCAGGACACAAGTATGTTAGAAGGGAGGGATCCAATACCTTTCCCCTTCAAATGCCTCGTTTGCAGTGCCAGACCCCCTACAAAGGGCTGACCATCTTCTGACGGGCCACGGTCCGTATGACACGTACTTGGGCCGAAACAGAAGGTAAGAAACAAACTAACATACCTACAGAACAAACAAACAAACGCACCTGCAGAACTAATGGCACTCCAGACAATGATAATGAGTTCTGTACACACACGGGTACAGCAACGGACTCTGCATGAAACACTGGACGTTACGGAGCTTTTACAGCCTTGCATGATCAAACAGCATTGTTAATGCAGTATCCAGAAAGGCTTGGGAGCCGTAACTTTTGAGAGAATGTGCTCCACCTCTAGTAGTGTATCCAAGAAATTCGAAAGACGGTGAGGGACAGGTCGTCATGCGGCAATACTGCAAAACGGCTTTTGTGACTCGCTGCAGCTACGGAGAGTTCACGAGAAGGTACAGATTGTAAAGACATTGCTTTCCCCGAAAGTCGATAATATTTTTTTTTGTGCACTACCTTGTCATAGTACGTATGTATCATTTATTTCAACAATTCTTTATTTGTTAATACGTCACACTGTTGCTTCATTCATTTTGCTACTGTTTTATATTTTATATTGTACGAATATGAATCTTCTGGTTCTATATGCTTTGTAAATCTTTGGTTAGGCTGGGAGAAGTACTGTCAGACAGAGAGAGTGAACGACTATCGATAGAGAGCGTGCGAGTTGTTGTGGTACGCGGCCGGTTCGCGGGTGGAAAAACGTGACAAGTTCGGCGTGAAAGACATTGATACGCGGAGGAACAATTAATTACAGTGCGTCCGCTGTGTTAATAGGAGATCGTGCATTAGTAAGTGAACAATAAATCCTGAAAAGTATATCGAGTGTTTGCGGTGACGAGTTTACAAACTGTGTGAACTTGTGACAATTAGCCATGAATCGGACCCCATTGTCGTGTGGAGAAACTAACTCTTAGAATTGCGTGAAAGTGGAACAAACCAAAATGTTAAGTAAAAGAACAGTACTGTGATTTGATCAGGAAACATTTATTATATCGTCCAAACTGTCTTAGAGACGACGACGAAATTTGAACTGATGTTTAACGGACTGTTACAGTGATAAACACATGTGACTGTTTTCCTGTGGCAACACGGTGAAAGAACTGTGCGAAGTATTGGCATTAACCGGATATATGTCGTAAGTACTAAAGACATTGCATAATTCCGACCTATCCGCACCGCGTGATTAATAAACAAAAATGGTGCAAATGGCTCTGAGCACTATGGGACTTAACACCTATGGTCATCAGTCCCCTAGAACTTAGAACTACTTAAACCTAACTAACCTAAGGACATCACACAACACCCAGCCACCACGAGGCAGAGAAAATCCCTGACCCCGCCGGGAATCGAACCCGGGCGTGGGAAGCGAGAACGCTACCGCACGATCACGAGATGCGGGCGATTAATAAACTTTTAATGATAAAACGTCGCGCGCGTAACGACAACGCACTCACTGGAACTATTATTATCGCGCCAGTGCTGCCAGCTGATTCGACTACAACGGAGACGTGGACCACCGCCGTAACTGGAATATTAATGAAACAGGAGGCTCCATCATTATCTTCACGCCACGAACCAGGATTCACTTCACACATCTTCCGCGCGGACCACCGCTGGCGTCAGCGCACTGCCTGCAGCAACAGTTAAGACATTAAAAAAAATTATTATGCTCCCTCTCATTTCAAAATTAAAGACAATTGCAGTTAAATTATCTATTTTAAAAATACTGTCACAATATCTCAACTTTGTTTAGTTCCAATAAATATTCTTGCCATTATTTCGTCTTGTTGACAGTGTTGAAAACCCGCCAAATTAAAGTTCAATTCATAATTTTCTTTCAGAATTCTTCTCAGACATTTTGCTGCTCACTATAATTTTACTTTAATGTTTGCTTGTAACTTCTTTTGGAGGGAGTACACATTTTATTTTTTGTGTAGTAAAATTAGCCACTATAAAATTACGCATATTGCTAGCTGATGCTGTCCGCCATTACTGCTTGAAAACTGCACCTATTTTCTCATTGGCTGTCAGCTTCAAAACAAAATTACGTATTTCGTGGGCATTTAGCAGATGTGCGATGTCTATGTAGGCCCCTACAATAATTTGTTTTAGCCTACTTTTGCATGTTTACTGGAACTATATTGACTTCAATTGATCATTTGGCCCTCGTTTAAGTGATTTATCGCATCTATATAATAATTGTACTGAATTACCTAATTTATTTTTTTTTCGTTCATGACTTGTATAGGTCATGTTTTATTATTTAAAAGAGCTTTCTTTAGAAGTAGAGAACCAATTTCTTTACAAGAGACTGCCATCAACACCAGAATGGACGAAGGATTGGGATTGTTCAATCCATTCTAAGTCACTAAGTGACTGTGAGGAATCTCTGATGCATCGTCGTCGTCGACACCACCACCGTCACCGTTATTACATTCATGTATTATGTTCGAGAAACCTGTTCGTGCTTCTAGCACCATCGTCTCCAACCAGGACCGACCAAAATCCCTCACCCCTTTGTGTACATACTGCAGATCTTTTTTTAGGACGTCTGGCATGCTGCAGTCTGTTTACACGTTCCCTCCATTTCTGAGTATATGTGTCGATTTCCTTCAGTTATTGCAGATATTTTAAGCTCATTTCTAATATCTTCGTTTCTTACTCTGGCTTCTAGTTTACATACTTATCTAAGGAATTTCATTTCTAACGTCACTATTCGATTTTAGTCTTTTTTTTTGTTTGCTATCCAAGCTGTGCATCCATAAAGTAGTAATGGAACAGTAAGTGTCTTTTAAATTTCAGTTGCGTTTCTGTAGTTGTCTTTTTGTTTAACGTTGTCTTTATTGCTCCACAGACACCTGAAAATCCATTGTTTTATTCTTTATATCTTTGTAGTGATTAAGAGAAATGTCACAGACCAATAACTTACTTACATCAATATGTTGTTTTCTGTCACAATTATTGATTGCTTCTCTTCTCTGCCTTGGAATACCATAGTTTTGTCTTATCTATAGCTACTGTGAAATTATAAATTTGACCAATTATTTTTCTGAGGCAGTCTGGTCGTCAGCATAGATATTTTTATGTAATGGTCCTTATCTAGTTTTATTGATTTGTTGTTTTTTGTTTCCTCATTCCACTTTTTCATCATGTCATTTATATATAAATTTAATAAAATTAGCGAAAGATCGCAAACTTGTTTAACTCCTTGATTAGTTATAATTCCATTCTTTTTTCTAGGATGAATTTTCAATTTGTATTGGAGTGTGCACTGATATACAACTTCCTGGTAGATTAAAACTGTGCCAGGGCCTTCGTCTTTAATGAGCAAATGTTCTCCCAAAGCTCGATTCATGATCCGTCCTCGCTGCTTTACTTCCACCAGCACCTCATCTCCTGCAAAACTATCTGGACTAGCATTCCTGGAAGAAACGATATTGGGGAGACGTAAGCTATGAACGAATATTCACTCTGCAGCGGAATGTGCACTGATGTGAAACTTCCTGGCAGATTAAAACAGTGTGCAGACTGAGACTAAAACCCAAAACAATGTTCAAATTTATGTGAATTCCTTAGGGGCCAAACTGCTGAGGTCATCGGTCTCTAGACTTAGACACTACTTAAACTATCTTATGCTAAGAACAACACACACACCCATGCCCAAGGGAGGACTCAAACCTCCGGCGGGAGGGACCGCGCAATCCGTAACATGGATCTGCCACTCCGTGCAGCGACTAAAACCCACAAACTCAGTTGACAGAGCACTTGTTCGTGATAGGCAAAGAATTCGGTCTATCTTTCATTAATTCACAAACGCGAAACAAATAATAGAGTCACATGTTTGTGGATACTCAATAAATTCAGGAGGTTGAGATCTTTCGTTTAACCCTTTGGTGCATGAATTTCATTGCAGTGGACAACTTTTAATGGTCAATTCTCTGGCGTTTTCAGTCAGTCATGAGGCTGAAAATGCATGCAGGACACAACACCGGTAGGGAGTACCCACTGCAGTGAAATGTGTGCACTTGCAGCCTCAGGACCGATTGAAAATGCAAAAGAAACGACCATTACAGCTGACCACTGTAGTGGACACTATGCGCCACAGGGTTAAGCATACCCATCGGTTGATGATCTTGAATTGAAAGGCACATGTTTAGCTGATGGACAGAATTCAGTCTACCTTTCATAAATTCATAATCCGGGAATTAAACATTGCACGAGTAGTCATTAGACTCAGGAGATTGACATCTAACGTTCAAGGACAGCCAAAGGTTGACAATCTTCAATCAGAGGTATGCGGTTGGCTGATGTCCTGAATCTAATGCGTCGTCACAAAGAAAACCGCACTAAAAATAGGAAATATCCAACAGATAGTATGCAGCAACCAAATAGCAAGAACACGGAAATACATTCATGTAAAGTCGCCCACTTTATACTAATATTGTCACCATAAGATTTGAAGATTAACGATCACTGTCTCGAGCAAAGTAAGCTTCATGGAACTGCATTCAACATCTAAATCTATCCAAGTAAAATTTTGAATAATCAGGAATCGGGAGACCATTGTATTATTACCAGATTAACTCTAAATTCAAACCTAATTATTCTAACCAAATGCTTTTTAGAGAAGCAAGTTCATTACTTATCAGGTCCCACGGGCAAATTCGTCTGGCTTTCTTCTTCGGAGGCGCGTTCATCTCACACTGGTGGTGGGGGAAAGAACCATTGGCAACAGTTACAGGCACCTGTACCTGGCAAAACGAACCACCCTCTGTCAATGACCAACGTCTCTGGTTTTAGTCCCGCTATCTAAAGGTTAGTTTGGCACTACGAAGCTACAGCTCTACAAAAGATTCTGGATACACTAGAGAGGATTTCAAAATTACTCGTACCATCACACACACACACACACATACACACACAGAGTAGAGGTTTGAAGGAATGAACTGCAACTGCATAAGGGAAAATAAATACATACGCATTATTCTTTGCCAGGTGCTACGTATTGATGTGGCAGTGAAAGTACGAGTAAGAAACGTAACCACTGTCAGCATGTCAAAGTATACATTGCACTTAAAATTTATGAAATGGGTCTTATTGTCCCCTTTCCCACCCTACAGATTCGTTTAGACCGCTTATGACTTCCGTCTCTCCTCAAATATCAATAAATTTGTGGCTAGAGTGAAATGAAGAGCTCATGGTAGTCATATATATGTATTTAGCAGACTTAACGGAATCACACTCGAACCATCAAATCTATTCACAGGAAGGACGCTTTATAAGGTGCACTAACTCAAAATAGACTAAGTATAAAAATAAATGCAGTCCAACCAATAAATCGGTGTACTCAGAAAGAAATTCTCGCCTTGGAGTTGACAGTACATTTACTAAATAGTCTTAATGTAGACCTAAGCTTAACCCTCCGAACAGAAAACATTTTTAGTGTTTATTACCGTGTTTCTGGGACGACGATGTTTGTTAGATAATGGCTGCAGCTTCATAGTTCTGTTTTCTAGTGATTTCTGTAAGGCATATATTTATTTTGCTCTGAATAATGTGTAACGATTTCGAGGTTTTGACAGTACAATATAATCGTAATGATCGTTTAGTGAACAACGAGAAGCAGAAATTACTATTTCCACTCTATACTCGTTTTCGCATGGGTTCTTTAGATTATGAGAAGGAGGATATTTTAAGAATTTGTCACGAGCAATCAATTTATTGGTTTCTTTTCTGAGAGGGACAAAGGCCGCTACATTCTCAGCGGAACTTTCCAGAACGAGCACTAGATTAATTGGTGTCAAGGCCGCTATCGGAAGCTGCATCTGTACACGTTACGAAACAAGCGAAGCTCCTTTGTCAACAGATAAATTGATTGATGGCGCAGCGGAGAATTTTTCCGACCATCGGAACGATACTCTTAATTTAGAAGCACACGAGGAACAAGAAACGCATCCAGCAACCTATAGTGGTAGGTCGGATGGGTTAGCTAACTCAGGGTGGGGCAGAAAATCAGCCCCGGCGTTTTCGAAGCTAGCATCCAGTATTCTTATAAACCAATTTTAGTAATTAAAGCTTACTGTGCAGGAGTGTAGTTCGCAAAGCCCCTTAAATTGATAGTGGTCCGACGTAGCGTATCCTGTGGCAGCACTCACTATATCTACTGCATCCTAAATAATTTTAATCTACTTATTGCATCCAACTCTTATCCCCTTCTGTAATTTTAACCCACCGCAATTCTCTATTCCTTGTTGTCTCAGAATCACCCCATTTTTAATCAAGTTGGGCTATAAAGTTCTATTCTCGATTAAGTATGAGTTTCTCGTCTAGGCCCTGAAGGCCCAAGGGATGTCGACCGGCCGCCTTGTCATCCACTGTCGGAGTCAGGCTGGTGCGGTGTGGAGGGACATCTGGTCAGCACACAGCTCTCCCGGACATTCTTCCGACTTTCCAGACCTTGGAGCCGCTACTGTTCAGTCCAGCAGCTTCTCACTTGGCATCACGAGGCTGAGTACACCGCGTACCAGTCCTCCCACCAGGAGAAAATCCTTGGCAATATCGGGAATCGAACCCAGCTGGTCCGGAAGCGGACGATCGATTCATTAACAACTAATTATCCCGTCTAATCTTCGACAGTCTTTTGTAACACCTCATTTAAAAAGATTCTACATCTTCTTATCTGCAGTTTTTTGGCCCTCGTGTCACTTTACATACACTCCAGACAAATATTTTCAGGAAAGGTTTCCTGTAACCTTATATTCGATGTTAATATATTTTTCTTTTTCATAAAATATTTTCTTGACTTGCCAGTATGCGTTCATATCTTATTTGCTTGTGCCACTGTCGTTTACTTTGTTGCCCAAATTACAGAACTCCTCTACTTCTTATAGCATCTCATTTCCTAACTTAATCCCCTCAACATCATCTGACTCGATTCTACAACACTCCATTATATTTTTTAACTGTTATTCATCTTAACCTATTTTCAAGGAACTGTCCATTCTCTTCAGCTGACATTGCAATTCCTATGCCATCGCTGAGATACTTACGTTATCGTCAAATCCTAAACTTCTCTTTTCCGTACATTTTAATTCCCCATCCAAATATATCTTTAGTTCCCATCATTGCTTGCTTGGTGTGCAGACTGAATAACAGATTAGGCTTCAGTTCTGTCTCATTTCCTTCTCAATTACTGCCTATCTTTATTTATGTCCTTCCACTCTTTTAACTGGTCTGGTTTTTATAAATTAAAACAGTTATTAATATCAGTCACTATTTTTTTGTTGAAGCTCCACAATACGTTTCGGGGTCCCTACGTTCATCCTCAGAGCGTTACAGTAGTTTACCTGTTTGCATGTCTATTTTTGCGCACATGTAAATCACTTGTGACATCTCCATTATCAGCTAGTATATTTCCACTACTTTACTTTATTTCGGACCATTGAATAAAAAATTCTAATAAGACACCTTACGACCAGTAAATACAATGTTACTAGCGAACCTGGCGATGCTTCGCAATTGCTAAACATGTATGCGAATTGGATATACGTCCTCACCTCCTTTTTCCTCTCTCAACGTCCTTCTCCTCCTCCCTCTATCTTTGTTTATCCCCTCCTCCTCTCCCTCTCTCTGTCCATCTCCTCCTTTCTCCCTCTCTATGTTGTCCAGCCACCTCCCTCACCCTCCTCCCGCCCATATCTATTTCTCCTTTCCCCTGAGCCTTGCTTATTGTTGTAATCAACGAAACCTTGACTGGGAACTGAAATCGCTTAAAATAAGTGGGTAAAGCGTTTGGGATCATTGGCCCACAGAGAATGAGAGAGCTCTACAGATACTGGATCTGTCAGAATATAAGCTTCAACGACGGTATTTCGTATAGTTTTAGTCTACAAACGGATAGGATTACAAAGTTTCAGACGATTCAAATTCCATAGTAGTTTTTTAATCATAAACCTGTAAGCCACAAATAGAACTTTCTGTTTCCTGTAAAATCTGACTGCAAGGAAGAAAACAAAACAGCAAACAGTTGTGTATAAAATTTTTGTTTAAAATAATTTTTAAGGGGAAGTAATATATATGGGAGAAAAATTGTCTAATGGTTTAAATGTACTGCTGTTTTCCCAGCACAGCACAGCAGTGTATTTTCTTCCTCGCAGCTGGGTTTAGCAGAAAACCTGGATATTGTTGTTTAAATACATATATAGAGTAGTTACATCTGAATGTTTTGGAGAGCATCAGTATCGTATGCACATGTTAAGTTAGTCGGTCAAGAGCTTTTCGAAATATTTGATAGCAATTTTCTCCTTGCTACACTGCATAAATTTATATATCATATACATTGAAAAATATATAGCATATATCTGTACAAATATTTATTAGAAAATAGTGTAAAAATTTGAAGTAAACCGGTGAAGAACTTTTCGAGATTTGTGCAAACAACGTTTCCCTTGTATACAGTATATATCTACTTCTACACGAAATATATTTAAAAAATATATAGTCTATGCCCGTCCGATGTTTATAATAGTGTAAAAATCTGAAGTAAATGGCCCAAGAACTTCTCGAAATTTTTGCTAACGATGTTTTCTCTTTTTATGCTATTATGTATACATTTACAAACAATACATATTAAAAAACATAGAATCCTATGTCTGCCCAAACTTTTATTACAGTATCGTTTAAAATTTTGAGGTAAATCGGTAAAAATTTTTTCAACATTTTTGCTAATAAGGTCCCCATTTATTTACATGAAACTTTTGTAAGATGTTCTAATAAATGTTTGGACAGAAAAAAGCCACTTATTTTTAAATATATATAAAATAAGTAGCCTTTGTGCGTCCAAACGTTTATTTGGACATCGTGCAAAAGTAGCTTTTCTCTGTGTGGGAATTGGATATACATCTTCACCTCCTTTTTCATCTCTCAACGTCCATCTCCTCCTCTCCCTGTCTCTGCCCATCACCTCCTCATCCCACTTTCTAACCATCTCATCCCCCTCTATCTGTCTCTAACCCCTCCTCCCTCCTCTCTCTGCCCATCTCGTCCATTCTCCCTCTCTATGTTGTCCACCCCCCATCCCCATATACAAGGTGAGTCACCTAACGTTACCGCTGGATATATTTCGTAAACCACATCAAATACTGACGAACCGATTCCACAGACCGAACGTGAGGAGAGGGGCTAGTGTAATTGTTTAATACAAACCATACAAAAATGCACGGAAGTATGTTTTTTAACACAAACCTACGTTTTTTTAAATGGAACCATGTTAGTTTTGTTAGCACATCTGAACATATAAACAAATACGTAATCAGTGCCGTTTGTTGCATTGTAAAATGTTAATTTCATCCGGAGATATTGTAGCCTAAAGTTGACGCTTGAAACCTCCGACGTTCAGTTGCGTGTTGTAACAAACACGGGCCACGGTCGGCGAGCAGCATCTGCAGGGACATGTTTACGATGACGACCGTGTTTACGAGTGTGGCTGTAGTGCACTGTTGTGGTTTGGGCTAGCTGTCGCAGTGTCCGCATGTAGCGCTTGCTGCTTTGTTATTCTGCATTCGTCTCCGCACGCAGACCAACTGTAGCACACCGTGTTACCAGACGTCTGTGATAGTGTAGTGTTGTAGGAACTGTGACCATGGTGTATTCGAACTCTGAAAAGGCGGAGATGATACTCATCTATGGCGAGTGTCGACGAAATGCAGCTGAAGCCTTCAGGGTGTATGCAGAACGGTACCCGGACAGAGAGCATCCAACGTGCCGCACATTGCAAAACATCTACCGCCAACTGTATGCAACAGGTATGGTCGTAGCACGCAAACGGGGCCGTAACAGGCCCGTCACAGGAGAAGCGGGTGCAGTTGGTGTGTTAGCTGCTGTTGCCATGAACCCACACACGAGTACACGGGACATTGCGAGAGCCGATGGACTGAGTCAAAGTAGTGTCATGCGCATACTGCATCGTCACCGCTTTCACCCGTTTCATGCATCGCTACATCAGCAATTACATGGTGATGACTTTAATCAACGAGTGCAATTCTGTCAGTGGACATTAACAGAGAATGCGTTGCAGTTCTACCTGTTTACCGATGAAGCGGGTTTCACAAACCACGGGGCAGTGAATCTACGGAACATGCATTACTGGTCCGTGGACAATCCTCGCTGGCTCAGACAGGTAGAGCGACAGCGACCGTGGACTGTAAATGTATGGTGCGGAGTCATTGGCGACCACCTCATTGGTCCTCACTTCATTGCAGGGGCCCAAACAGCTGCAACATACATCGCGTTCCTACAGAATGATCTGCCAACGTTGCTCGAAAATGTCCCACTGGAAACGCGTCGACGTATGTGGTATCAGCATGATGATGCACCTGCACATTCCGCAATTAACACTAGGCTGACACTTGACAGGATGTTCGACGGGCGTTTCATAGGACGTGGAGGACGCATAAATTGGCCAGCCCGTTCTCCTGATCTTACACCTCTGGACTTCTTTCTGTGGGGTACGTTAAAGGATAATGTGTACCGTGATGTGCCTACAACCCCAGAGGATATGAAACAACGTATTGTGGCAGCCTGCGGCGACATTACACCAGATGTACTGTGGCGTGTACGACATTCATTACGCCAGAGATTGCAATTGTGTGCAGCAAATGATGGCCACGACATTGAACATCTATTGGCCTGACATGTCGGGACACACTCTATTCCACTCCGTAATTGAAAACGGAAACCACGTGTGTACGTGTACCTCACCCCTCATGGTAATGTACATGTGCGTCAGTGAAAAAGACCAATAAAATGGTGTTAGCATGTGGACGTAATGTGCTGTTCCAGTCTCTTCTGTACCTAAGGTCCATCGCCGTTCCCTTTGGATCCCTACGTAATTCGGTGCTCTCCGGTACACACGATCGAACAGCGGAGGAGTGGTACTCAAGCGTCAACTTTAGGTTACAATATCTCCGGATGTAATTAACATTTTACAAAGCAACAAACGGCACTGATTACGTATTTGTTTATATGTTCAGATGTGCTAACAAAACTAACGGGGTTCCATTTTTAAAAAAACGTAGGTTTGTGTTAAAAACATACTTCCGTGCATTTTTATATGGTTTGTATTAACCAATTACACTAGCCCCTCTCCTCACGTTCGGTCTGTGGAATCGATTCGTCAGTATTTGATGTGGTTTACGAAATATATCCAGCGGTAATGTTAGGTGACTCACCCTGTATATACACTCCTGGAAATTGAAATAAGAACACCGTGAATTCATTGTCCCAGGAAGGGGAAACTTTATTGACACATTCCTGGGGTCAGATACATCACATGATCACACTGACAGAACCACAGGCACATAGACACAGGCAACAGAGCATGCACAATGTCGGCACTAGTACAGTGTATATCCACCTTTCGCAGCAATGCAGGCTGCTATTCTCCCATGGAGACGATCGTAAAGATGCTGGATGTAGTCCTGTGGAACGGCTTGCCATGCCATTTCCACCTGGCGCCTCAGTTGGACCAGCGTTCGTGCTGGACGTGCAGACCGCGTGAGACGACGCTTCATCCAGTCCCAAACATGCTCAATGGGGGACAGATCCGGAGATCTTGCTGGCCAGGGTAGTTGACTTACACCTTCTAGAGCATGTTGGGTGGCACGGGATACATGCGGACGTGCATTGTCCTGTTGGAACAGCAAGTTCCCTTGCCGGTCTAGGAATGGTAGAACGATGGGTTCGATGACGGTTTGGATGTACCGTGCACTAGTCAGTGTCCCCTCGACGATCACCAGTCGTGTACGGCCAGTGTAGGAGATCGCTCCCCACACCATGATGCCGGGTGTTGGCCCTGTGTGCCTCGGTCGTATGCAGTCCTGATTGTGGCGCTCACCTGCACGGCGCCAAACACGCATACGACCATCATTGGCACCAAGGCAGAAGCGACTCTCATCGCTGAAGACGACACGTCTCCATTCGTCCCTCCATTCACGCCTGTCGCGACACCACTGGAGGCGGGCTGCACGATGTTGGGGCGTGAGCGGAAGACGGCCTAACGGTGTGCGGGACCGTAGCCCAGCTTCATGGAGACGGTTGCGAATGGTCCTCGCCGATACCCCAGGAGCAACAGTGTCCCTAATTTGCTGGGAAGTGGCGGTGCGGTCCCCTACGGCAATGCGTAGGATCCTACGGTCTTGGCGTGCATCCGTGCGTCGCTGCGGTCCGGTCCCAGGTCGACGGGCACGTGCACCTTCCGCCGACCACTGGCGACAACATCGATGTACTGTGGAGACCTCACGCCCCACATGTTGAGCAATTCGGCGGTACATCCACCCGGCCTCCCACATGCCCACTATACGCCCTCGCTCAAAGTCCGTCAACTGCACATACGGTTCACGTCCACGCTGTCGCGGCATGCTACCAGTGTTAAAGACTGCGATGGAGCTCCGTATGGCACGGCAAACTGGCTGACACTGACGGCGGCGGTGCACAAATGCTGCGCAGCTAGCGCCATTCGACGGCCAACACCGCGGTTCCTGGTGTGTCCGCTGTGCCGTGCGTGTGATCATTGCTTGTACAGCCCTCTCGCAGTATCCGGAGCAAGTATGGTGGGTCTGACACACCGGTGTCAATGTGTTCTTTTTTCCATTTCCAGGAGTGTATATACAGGGTGTCCCAGCTATCTTGTCCACCCAAAACATCTATGGAACAATAACAGCTATTGGAAAAAGACTTTCACCGGTATCAATGTAGAGGTGGGGCCCATGAATGTACATATTTGGAAACATTCCAAACGAAAGCATATGTGTTTTTTAACACAAACTTATGTTTTTTTAAATGGACCTCCTATATTTTTTCTTCAGCAATCCATAGCATGGCAAAGCACATACACAATGGCGTTGATTGCATCGCAATATTCCCATTACATCCCGAGATATTAAGACGCGAAGTTGACGCTTGAAACACCCGACATGCGCTGCTATCGTACGTCCTGAGGCTTAGGCGTGAACCCCACGCTGCCCGTAATCACGATGTGATTGACATGCGTAATCGCACTTCCATACTCATCAAGAGGTCCGAAACGAATAATACGGTCTGCTGTCATCATGCATTAACGTCGTACATTCCAGCAGGTATTTATCCCATAGGCTAGGGGTGATGCGGTTCTGTAACATATCTGTGTACCGCAACGTTAGTCACAAAGTTAACTTCGCTTGTCGTTAATCCGTTACTAAAAAGGTAATGCCGTTCAACGTTAAAACTTTACTTTACTGTAGATCTAGCGCAAGTGACAGTTAATCATTCACTCGTAATAGTAAAATTCATGTTGATGGTTTTAGTGAAACGAGCAAGTGGACTAAAAGTTTTACCGTTGTTTAGGTAAAAATGTTTTGATTTGGGAAGTTCAGGTAGGACATAGAAGATGAATGTAAACATGTTTAACCAATTAGTTTTATTATCACATAATTATCAATGTTATGTTTATCTAATGCGTTAAATGACGAATTGTTGCAAACAAATGTTTCTTAACATCACTCGGTAAAATGGCCCTTTGTAGAAACTTCCACTGTGATACCAGCACTACATACTAAACATAGCGTTCACATCTCATGCTCAAAGTGATGCCCATTGGCTTGCATACATAGGGTCACTCTGCGAATGAAGGATGCCATACTTCGTGCTACTGTTTCCTCTTTGATGGCTGTACAAGCATCAATAATGCGTTGCTTCATGTCATCTTCTGTTGTTGGTTCATGTTGGTAAACAGCATCCTTCACTGCTCCCCAAAGAAAATAATCCAGCGGTGTAAGGTCCGGAGATCGGGCAGACCACCTAACTGGGCCACCTCGTCCAATCCACCTACCAGGGAACTTACGTTTCAGAAGTCGTCGTGCTCGTAAGGCGTTATGTGCAGGGTATCCGTCATGCTGATACCACATGACCATTCTCCGGTTCAGAGGTACGGTGTCCAAGAGAACAGGAAGATTGTGTCGTATAAATCTGGAGTATTGTCTGCCATTCTGGATGCCATTTATAAAGAAAGGTCCGATAATGGTATCTCCAGTAATCCCACACCAAACATTAACTTTCCACGGACGTTGATGCTCTATCTGAAGGAGCCATTTTGGATTGTCTGCGGACCAATAATGCATATTCCTCATATTGACAATTCCTTTGTTGGAGAATGATGCCTCGTCGGTAAAGAGAACATCTGCAAAAAAATTTGGATTAGACAGAAGTTATTGCTGAGCCCACTGACAAAATGTTACCCTATTGCGGAAGTCATTTCCATGAAGATCCTGGTGTAAATGAACATGGTAAGGATGAAATTTATGACGTTTAAGAATACGCTGTGCACTTGATTTCGACACACCAACTTCACATTCAATTTGACGGTTGCTGATTTGAGGATTCCCAGCTATGGTAGCGAGCACAGCAACTTCAGCACGTTCATCTGTGCGTGTTCTAGGACGATGTCGAGGTCTTGGATTTAAGCTTCCCGTTTCAAGTAGACGAGATGTGAGACGACCAAACATCCGGCGCGAAGGCGATGGCTTGTCAGGGAATCGTCTTCTGTACAGTCGTTCTGCCTGAACAGCATTTCGTCCACCTAGAACAGGGTACAGTACAGGTATGTAGAGTATGGTAGGAAACAGACATATTAACTTAATAATCATAATGTTCGCTAACAGTACCATCAACAAACAAGCAATCTCATAACGTATTTCCCGTCAACCTACATTCTCCATAGATCAGCAGCATTTCTACCATATCTTCATGTGTGTACATGATACTGTACAGTATAAGTTCCACAACACAACGTTTATTCACAGTGTGTACTATCTCCGTGCCGTCACTAGATTACTCTGATGCACGACTACACTGGCAAGCGGTGTACTGCACGCCAGAGCAACAACAAATGGGATGCTCGGAGGGTGGTGGAGTACAGGAGTTTACATGGGCCGTAAATCATAAACAAGTCGAAGTGGTAACTGTGGCAGTAGTGGGAACTACGTTGGACACTTGACTAGGTAGAGCCAGGCCCTGCGCGACAGGCACAATGGGTCATATAACGCATTAGATAAACCTTATTTTGGGTGCGCAGGATAAATACGACAACCTGACGGGTGTACACCGATCGGTACTGGTTCATATTGTGTACGTAGATACGTAAAACGTGCAAGAGGGAAACCATTATGTGCTTATGAGAGTTGATGGCAGCAGACCGTATTATTCGTTTCGGACCTCTTGATAAGTATGGAGGTGTGATTACACATGTCAATCACATCGCGATTACGGGCAGCATGGGGTTCACGCCTGAGCCTCAGGACGTGCGCTAGAAGCGCATGTCGGGTGTTTCAAGCGTCAACTTCGCGTCTCAATATCTCGGGATGTAATGGAAATATTGCGATGTAATCAACGCCATTGTGTATGTGCTTTGTCATGCTATGGATTACTGAAGAAAAAATATAGGAGGTCCATTTAAAAGAACATAAGTTTGTGTTAAAAAACACATGTGCTTTCGTTTTAGAATGTTTCCAAATATGTACATTCATGGGCCCCAGCTCTACATTGATACCGGAGAAAGTCGTTTTCCAATAGCTGTTATTGCTCCAGAGATATTTTGGGTGGACAAGATAGCTGGGACACCCTATATATATATATATATATATATATATATATATATATATATATATATATATATATATATATATATATATTGATGGGCATTATGGTTGCAGAAACTCAGCGTGGGTCTGGACAAGATAAGCAAGAAATTACTCGTAAAGCTATTTTATCAAAACAACAGCAATAGTGCTTCTTCTCTTCGTGAGGTCACAAAGTTACTCCGCAACACTTTTTGAAGAAACCGGGTCACTGCCCGAACGTGACTAACTGCGTGGCCACCAAGTTCATTAGATTTGAATCCATGTGATTTCTGGCTGTGAGGCTATCTGAAGGACAGGGTTTATCAACGGCACACCGACACACGCTAGATGCCGGAGATCATCGTAGCAAGGGAGGAAGTCAACATCCTGTCTGAGATGTTCAGGGCAGCAGCACAGCGATCTGTAATGTGATTTTAGGCTGTCTTGGATGTGCATGGTCGTCACACTGAGCAATGTTTGTAATGTGGAACGCAGACAAGGTACGCAGTTAACAAATGTTACCGTCTCATGTAAAAATTAAACAATTTCTTTCAATGGTTTATTCATTATAACTCTTCCACGTGTTCTTACAGACTTTTCCATTAAGTTTTTCATGGAGGCCTTCTAAAGTACTGAATATTTAATTATAACCACAATGTACATTAAATAGAACTAAATCCACCATGTGTGATTAATAAAGAAACTTTCATTCACCTCTGGTACCTTTGACAAGGACATAGGCGCGCATACGTCTTGGTGACTTGTTATCGAGATACATTCCTTGCCCTAAACAATGCGTCTTACAACCTCTGCAGTTCTGCGCAGTGTTAAGTAACAAATCTCTCATATCGTTCACCCGCTAGTGGGGCGCAGTTCGGTAACGGTGTGAGGCATGCCTGGAGGTGCGAAAGCATGTGTTGACGATGCTAACGTGGGAAAGGGATAACGGTACTGACTGATAATTATTAAAAAGAACTAATAACTGTTAAAGATTGAAACTTCGTGAAAATTCTGTTGGTTTATTTTGTGTGCTACAATAACATGCAAACATTAGCATATTTCAGTTAAGTAAAACAGTTAACGTCTATAACGTGAAACAGCTATTCCCAAACATAGATTAAGATGAGCGAACAAATGTTCTACGTCAGAAATACAAACAAGTTGAACAGAGATGAACAATTGTTGCTCAGCCAAGGTCCTGCTGGCAAATCAGTGTTGGGTTGATTTTTGTACAGTAACATTATTTGTTACATTATCAAGGCTGAGTGCACAGATCTGTAATACGTTTCACGTAAGTGACGTATTGGCTTTGGTCTTCGGAACTTTAACTGGTGTTACTTTAACGATTTTCCTGACGTTTCACTCGCATGAGTGGCTGGTTTTATCAAAACGTTCACCCCCCTCCCATTGCTGGATATTATTATGTACCTGTTGCACCAATAGCTGAGGGCTTTTCCCGTGTCAATACCGTTGTGGTTCTCCCCTTGTTACCTGCAATGGTCGTTCGCCACATCATGGTAATCCAGGATCCATTTACCTTGAGGCTTTCTTCTTTCTTGTGAAAACTGTTTTTCATGTTTGTGAATCTCTATGGGTTCCCTGAACGAGCGGATCACCTCCACAATGAGAACCTAGACAGGAATCGACAGCCACTACCTCGAGTGGCAAGTGCAGTCTGCATTGTTGCCACATTTCTGATGATGTCTTCAAGAATGTTACAAAGCATTGTTGCCAGACTTCTCCAGTCCTCCACCACCCCTCTCCCACTGTCCCTCCCCTCTGACCACACAGCAGAGCCAGTTCGATTGCCCTATGTATAAAGTAGCAGGAAATTCGAAAAAAGGCGGGAAATGCAAAATAACCCAATTATCCCTAGTGTCCATTTGTGGGAAATTCAAAAATCCAAGATGTCGGACCTTGTTGCAGTCCTATGACGTCAGAGTCCTAGATAACGGACCTATCTCAGTCGTGCTAACCAAGATGGAGGACCTTAATGCAGCCATACAACATCACAATCCAGAACCGCAGGAAATTCAAAAAACCAACCTGTCGACTTTAGTGCAGCAATTGATGTGATACTCCAAGATTGCTGGCCTTAGTGCAGAGTGCACTGCTGTCATATTTCCAGAGTTTTCCCTAGCCCTATGACAACGCAGTCCAAGATGGGTAACTTAGTACAGTTTGCATGATAAGCAATCCAAGGTGGCTGACCACATTGCAGACCTATGGTGTCACAGGACACTTGTGCTAAGTTTAAAATAACGGGAAATTCAAAAATCCACTTGTCTGGAATTAAATCCATATTATATCAACAATTTGCCCCACACCAGTTGCCAACCCACTTGTGCTATTTAAACAATTGTCACCACCACTGTGATATGGACTGGGGAAGGACCCCATCACCACCCCTGCTCTGGTACATGTGCCACTAGGGCCAAGCCTGTTAGCAAACATCTACCACAGGGTGCTGCACCATCCACAAGCACTGTGTCACTGGCTGGCTAGGCTACACACCTCACTGCATTGTGCCACTGACAGCCACAGAGCTAGCGCTGTGCTGCATCACCACACGTGGCGCTGACTGATGTGTGAATGACACACCAGAAAGTAGTCCATGCACTGCTCCCCCCCCCCCTCCTACAAATGTGGTGCCCCAGCCGTGTGTCGTTAAATGTTGTCAAGCATGATGACTACTGGTTGATGTCATTGGTTTCACAGCCCCAATCACCACACACCAACCACTGCAGCTGCATGACGCAAAATGTCAGTATTTGTGTACACTAGCTGACAGGCTGGAGCGATCCTAGTCTGGTGTATCTGAACCTGTATGATTATTTCGTTATTTGCACAGAACTGCTGAAGTTCCTAAACAAATCTCTATTTGCTGTGTGAATATTGTCAGACATAGGTGATATAAAATGAGAAAGCCACCATACTATGCTTACTTTAATTAAATAATGTCACATGCGATTATTTTCTGTGGTAACTCATCAATCTAAGCTAAAGTTTTCCAAGCCCAAAAACGTGTAATACAAAATTATTTGTGGTGTGAACTCAAGAATGTTCTACAGAGGATTATTTATGAAACATGGGATACAAACTACTGCTTCCCAATATCTTTACTCCATAGTGAAATTCACCATTAGAAATATATCTTTTTTTCCAACCAACAGCTCAGTTCATGGAATCAGTATAAGAAATAAGAATAACTTACACCAAGATTTAAAGTCACTTACTTTGGTTCAGAGAGGTGGCCACTGTTAAACAATGCCCGTTTTTAATAACATGCCAGCAGCCATAAGATATTTAATTTTAATAATAAAGTACAGTTTGAGAAGATTCTAAGGAATTTATTGGTGGCCAACTCCTTGTACTTCATTGCTGAATTTTTAGCAGAACCGATTGATGCATGTATGCTACTAAAAATATCAAATAATTTGAATATTGCATACGATCTGACTTCTGTATTGATCTAAGTGTATTGATCATTTGATATTTGTTGACAAATTTTATATCCTTTTAACTGTAAATATGTTTAAATGTTGTTTTTTTTTTACCGATTCCACATCCACAATGGCAATCTCATTTGGAATCTGTGGGACGTACATGAGCATATCTGTTCTATTTTGTAAATATTTTTTGTGTATTCTTGTTTTCTGACATGTTCCACATCCCAGAGGATCTTCTCACTATGGTTCAATTGGAATGGAAAGTACATCTAATCTAGTCTTTATAGCCAACACAGGAATCCATTTCGAATAACAAACATGTCTTCGCCTGCAAACTTACCCTGCAGACTGAAAACTGAGTAGATTTTACCTGTAGCACTTTCCAAACTTAGTACGATCAGTAGTCATAGCTGTTCTACCTTTGCCAACAAGAAAAAGCACTTAGCAGAGTTGCTGTTTATAGCACACAAACATATTGTCCAATCGCCAGGAATGTGTCATTCCGACATAGGAAAGAATTTAGCAGTGCACAAACATATTTGCTTCACCATGCCATTAATAGTCTACCGTCTGGCCTACTTTCCTAGTACTATAATATAGGTCTGTAGTTAGAAGTGAATGAAGACAGTTCTCTCCACAAAAATTCACTCACCAGGAATGTGAAGATTTACTTTCCCGTCTCAGGCTTTTTTCTGTGTTTATGTATATGCAGGGTGTCTCTCCTAAGAATCATAAGGGGCATTTAATCTGGTGCTTCGGCAGATATGTGCTATTTTATTTTTGCAAAGTGCACCTGTAGTCAGCCCAAACAAATGCTGCTCATTACGTCCTTTATACGAAGCCCAACAACGACAGAAAGTGTCACATTACAAACAAAATGATTTTTAAAGCAGACAGAACTTTACGCGTCCATTCGATAGAGCGGTCTGAAGTTAGCCTAGTGCGACATTTGTTTTTTGATAAAAAAACACGAACAATAACCAGTACTCCAGCAGAAACTGAGCAGCACTGCAATATGACTATAGCTATCTGAGCGGTCTGGGGTGATCCTTTAGCTACTAGAGCACTGGTTATTTTTCGTGTTTTTACTGTCCCTGTTAACAGGTATCGATAAAACGAATATCGCATTTGACTACTTTGAGACCACTCTATCGGACGTGCATGTAATTTTTCGTTTTAAAAATCATTTTATGTGTAATGGGGAACATAACAACGCATTCTGTAGACTCAATGTCACACGAAAAGACATGACAACCAGTGTTCGTTCAGGCTGACTAGCTACACTTCGCAAAAACGAAATTGCATACAAATATCTGCCGTAACACCAGAGGAAATGCCACACACGAATACACAATGGATAGATTTGGTTGGAGTCGACGCAAGGTAATTCATCAAATAATAAATGAATGTATATGTTTTGAATGGCACAACCTTCTGATACACTAACGAAAGAAAGTAAAATTCGAAACTGATGGATGTCAATGAGTGAATAAAGAAATTCGGATCACAGTTGTGCAATAACAGCATTCCCTAAAGATGTGTCGTCAGTATGTTGCAATTGGTTGAGTAGTGAAGTTGTAGTGGTAAATTCAAACAGTAGATCACAAACTAGTTGGAGCACATCGACCCTACACTTTTTTCCAGATGTCACCCACACTGCAACACGAAAATATATTATATGCACGCAATAAAGAACGGTTTCAGTCAGTAAAAAGCAATCAAAGAGTTACCATAGCCATCATGAAGTGTTCTGCACCAAAACAGTCGACATCATGCAAATATTATCAGTGTGCTTTTTCATGTATGCGTGTGTGCAGTGTGTACATGGTTTAACTCTTTTTTTTTTTAATTTTCAAGTGACGTATTGAAGTATCCACTGATGAAGACACCACAACAGGAGCACTTATCAATATTGAGCATGTCATTTGGTTTAAATTCTAGAGAAAGTAAACACGTCACTTTAAGGATGTTGTCTGATCATGAATATTACCCATCTGTGGTTTTTGAAAATCCGCAATATTGTGACAGTAATGTTATGTTATCCCCTGCAGAGTGGTGTAACTTATGCAATAACTCAGTGGCTATTGTGGGCATGTTTGCTCGAAATACTCAAAGACCCATGGTGTCACTAGGTGATCACATGGTCAGTGCAGGTGGTTTCTCATGAACAGTTAAACTTTTCTGTGAGACCACAAACAAGCAGGAGACGACGTTTACGAATTTAGTGTTTGCTAGTTATGCCATACAATACACACTCGACCAGAAATTGATTTGGCAGTCATCTATGTATAGTTCTTATGAAAGTTCATGGACGAGTTTAAATGAATTCTCTCAGCAAACTTCGTATCGCACTGCAGAAAACGTAGCACAAAATATATAAATGCACGTCACTTGTCCGTATGCTGTAATGTTTATGCGTTAACCACACTAGACGTAGGTGAATTGCATTCTTGTTTGAGCACATAGATACATCTGACTATATGTAAGAGTTTATAAAAGTAAAACACTTGAGTAGGACTTGTAAGTGTGTTTTTTTCCTGTATGCTAGTATAGTTTGTATGTAACAGGAAACACACATCATAAACAGATAAATGAAACTCTGACTTTACAAGAACTTCGTTGCAACTGATGGGTCTGAGAATACTATGAAAAAGAATAAAAATCATTGTTCACTATGATCAATAACCAAAGGTCCACTGGATTGTGATAAGACAAATGTCCTCATGTCCTTGTGACACAACAATACTGGTTTCACCCTGAACATGTTTATGTATTTTCCAAAACATTATTCCAGCCCTATCATCTGAAGATGGGATTTTAAAATATCAAAACCAGGCGTGGTTTAAATAAATATCAATACAACTGAAATGGATCTCCCTAAATTAATTATAATTACTAAATATTACAGGAGATCCATTCTGGGATTGATGGCATATCACACAAGCCTTTCGATGTCTCACCAACTTAAGGAGTACTGGTAACATTGAAAAATCAAGTCACATATGCAAATACATCTGTTCTGAGCGACATGGGGGAGTTGATGAGTCTGAGTCAAAATACCTTACAATTCCAAAAGTTGGTAAAGGATAAACTAATATTCTAATCGCTTTCAAAAAATATAATGTGAATTTAAAACACATTTACTAAGCGGATGACATTCGTCGAATTTACAACTTCATATGAACGGTGTTGGAATCATTCACAACATTTTGATTATTGATAAAGTGAGACAACTGAATTACTATCAGTACTGACTGAAAAATGGTTGTCTGTACCTATAGTGAAACAACAAGTTATATATACCATTGCACATCAGGCTATGGATAAATTTGCGTGCACATCACTCTCAGGCAGTCTGAGAGGGGAAGACAGAACATCCGTCCATACGTCAACCTGATCAACAATATTATAAAATCTCACGCTATGAGAATTGAGACACTCAGCACAAGTATCAGGGAAGGAGATATCAGTTCATAGCTAATTCTGAGTTTAATCAACAAATTGACTGCAAGGGCTGATGTAACTGAAAAGAAAGAAGATGAGAGTGTATATTATAAGTTGTATGCTGTCACAAGGTCTGCTTAGTGTCTAACAATATGTCGACAAAACATGAAGTCATTGAAGTGTGCAAGATTATCCAACTGTGATTGCTGAGATTAGGCCATTTCGAAAGAGACAAATAGCTCAGAAGCGTTTGGGCTCATTACTGAATCTCTCAAAATGCTCTCAAAGAAAAATAATGGTGGAAGAGTTTGCTTTTGGCGATTTCATTAAACATCGCAGTGGTAGCCGGATAGATAGAATATGTGGAGGAAACAGGAATATGTGGAGTAAACAATGGGAAACCATTTAATTATGTTGGGCACACAGCTTATTAGTTTAACCAAGCATGTGATACAGATGAGTAATAGAGAATTTGAAAGAACGCCATGTTTACTGAATCTAATACTCTTAAAAACTTCAAAACTAGACAAGTATTCGTCGAAAGATATAGAGTTGTGGGGTCAAATATTACGAATTACTGAAGTACATAAGAAAGTCAATGTAGTATGACCAAAACGCCCTAACACTTGATAATACAAAACAATTGTTAAACTTGCTTTAGTGGATGTACTTATCACTGGAACTGTCGATACTCAGGATAAAAAATTAATAATCGGTCTTTACAATACATATATTACAACATCTCCAACAAAAGAGCTGAATGATTATGATTGCTCTCAGCACCGCCTGCAACTAAGAATATAGATCGGTCGAATGAAATAATTTCAGTAATTGCACAGCTTCAGGAAAAACGCATTATCGAATGATGGAGACAGTAGTTCAAGAAATCTATAAACTAGCACACAAGACATTCCACACAGATGCATTATAATTCAAGATTTGGACGACTTGTGGCAGGCAGATCTTCTAGAGACGAAGCAATATACATGGGAGAATAAAGCTTTCAAATGTATTTCAACAGTCTTTGATTGACTAAAAGTTTTCTTGGGACTCACCTGTGAATGTATGCAGCGAAGGCAGTTGCACAGGTGGTTGATCAGTTTTCGCAGATGATAACCAATTGCTCTGCAGACAACATTCAAACTAACCATGGCAGAGAGTTCTGTCATGTATATTTCAAGACTGTAATGGAGAAGTATGGAATACAATACTACTGAACATTTCCCCAGATCAACGTAAGTATTGTGGAACATCTGAACTGAACAATAAAAGCAAGAATGTGGAAGCATTTTTATATTTGTGGTACTTATAACGGAACTAATATTCTTCCACAAATTATTGACCACTATAACCGAAACATACACTGAATAATAAAAATGAAACCGACTGATGTTCATATTAATGGGCTTCTAAATACAATTTACAGTCGCAGATCCATGAAAACAGAAATTTAATGTAGATGATGTAGTATGCATTTCCATATAAAAGGCTGAATTACAGAAATCATTCCTATTGAACTGGCCAACGGAGATATTTACAGTTCCGAGAGTGCAATGAACAAACTCTTGGAAATAAACTGAAAGACAGCAGCAAAACTGAGATAGGTGTTAGTTTTTACACCAAAGAATTACAGAGAAGCAGTGAACTGGATTCTAGCTCACAGGGCACATCTCATCAGAGGAACAAGGGAGTGGTTCAATAACTTTTCTTCCATGCTTTGCACAACATTTGGGCGGGTGCCATTGATCTGGTATATAGCAAGGTGCACAGCTCTCAAACCATGCAGTAGCAAAGCATGCATGTGGGAAGTACATCAGCTGCTATTATCGAAAAATTAGCTGTAGAACTGCACACCCTCATGTATAACTATTGTGGATCAGAAAAAAGATACAAAACGACTTTTCCATTTTGACAAGTGACTGCATCTAGTACATAATGCCTGAAAAAACCGCAGTATTGAATACACTGGAAATGTATATATATCTCCTATGATGTGATGTTACAAACTGAATTTTAGTTGACAGAGACAGAGAAATGAATGCAAGAAGAAATATCAGTATTGGCCTGTGTATCATCATACTTGTCATTAATAAAGCAATGTGTACAAAATTTAAATTGGGTTTAGGGTTAAATTTCAGTCGAGCTATGAATGCTGCATGTCATCTAGTGAAGAATAAGAAGAAGGAAAAGAAAGCCATGTGAAGTGCTTACAAGAATGGGCATAATTACCATGAAAGATAGCTAAAATTGTCTCAAAAGGAAACCTGATTCAGATGCCTAAAGTCCTACCACTACCTAGAACACCAGATGGAATCCTTCCATTCATAATTCCAATGCTGGCAGGATTTTCAGCAGTATACTCTTTAGCTGGTGGTATAGAAGCTATCGCCAGATCAGTGAAAAATGCAGAAAACGCACAACAGCAGCTTGACGAGGCAAAAAAGACACAATAAGTTAATGGAGTCTGTAGCTACTGGGAAAGAACTATATCTAAAGGTACACAGGAAACGGATTGGATTGTTCATTTTTTAAAAAAAAAAAAAAAAGCTACTAACTATACTGCATAAAACAGAGCACTTACAAGTACCATTCTGCTTAAATTCGTCAAAAAGTTTTCAATTCCAAGACTCTGTGAGGTTTTTATGCTAAATACATCACGTAAGGAAGATATCTTAACCATATCCTTTTCCTAAACGTGTGCCAATCCGTTTTGGAAACGAAGGTTTCCAAGATGGTAAATGATCTGTGATATGTTGCTATTAAGTGTTGTACTACACTATACTGTGAGTTCATGGTTCTGTGGAAGAAATGTGCTTCCGAAAATTCCGTAATACATGTGTGGCATGCAAATGGAGTGCTACTGTATGGCACCTCATTTGCTGAGTGGTTTGAAAATTCTACACTGAACATAACACAGAACCAATTTCTGCATACCAAGAAAGTGATTCTGGGATAGCTCGTGGCGGAGTCCCGTTCAGTTCATACAAATGAGTGTGGCCCAATATGTTGGGATTGTTTCTATACCCTTCTTCCAAAGGATTTAGCTTGATAATGGGGTGTTATTAATGTCCGAAACAGCAACAATTATTGCATTTCGTAGTCACTTCTGGCTTGGGAGAGACATTTGGTGAAAGAAAGACAGTGTACGACAATATACCACATCGATAATATTCGTGGGGTATATCATGAACATAATAATGTTCAGTTTCTCAGAAAACTCCAAAACGTCGGTAAATTTGAGAGGCAGAATTCCCAAATATCTATTCAAGTATATGCTGTGGGTGAATGCAAGTCAGATAATCATCATCACGTGCAGAATAACGTACAGCATAAAGTTGTTGAATTCACTTCTCGCAGTCTGCTGGTCATTATGTGACATGCAGATTTGTTTTTAATCTCTAATCATGAGAAACAACAGTACTGCACATGTCCCATCATATTTCCTCCCAACTGTCCGCAAATAAGAGTACACAACATATTCGCCGCAGGTGTCTGTAACCATTTTCTACAAGCGAGGAATTAACAGAGGATCTGTTGGATTACTGTACAAGTAGAGGTGCCTACTGAGGCCAATAAATTCTTAAAGTTTAAGAATTTTCTCCACAAGGAGAGTGCACCCTTTTTTGTGTATGCCAACTTCGAGTGCCTTCTCACACCTGTGGCACTCTGTTCATTTTAAGAATGAACCCACTGCCTCACATTACACTCACGCAGAACAACAAGCACCATTTGAGGCAATGTATTAGATCGTACTCGTATATGACTCGAGTCGTAATTATTTTAGATCACACAATGTGGAAGATCCTGCAAAATGGTTGTTTTATGAACTTAAAGAATTTGGAAAGAAAGATGATGTGATTTATCGCTCCAACATTCCTATGAATGAGATGCAGGAACGTACGTTTCTGGCCTTTCACAATTTGAGAACGTTATGATACTCATTTCCTTATTGTGCTCTTGGCTGATTTCGACCTGTACAATGATCAGGTTAATGTCCTGCCTGATAGCACAGAGAAACATATTTCGTTTTCTGAGAGAGCCGTTAAGAATATTATAATATGCTGACTGTACACACTAAAACTCATACAGGTACCTCTTCTACATCCACATCTACATATAGAACCACTGTGAAGTGCACAATAGAATGTAGGGTATTTTCTCGTTCCATTTACGTATGGAGTGCGGGAAAAATGATTGTTTAAATGCCTCTGTACGTGCTGTAATTAATCTATGCTCGTTGTCAGATCCCCATGGGAGCGATATGTAGTGTTTTGTAGCATATTCCTGAAGTCATCATTTGAAGACGGTCTTTGAAAATATGTTAACAGACTTTCTCGGCATAGTTTCCGCCTGTCTTCGAGAGACTGCCAGTTCAGTCCTTCCAACATCTCAGTGACACGCTCCCGCGGGTCAAACAAACCTCTGGGCATTCGTGCTGCCCTTCTCTATATAAGTTCAACACCACCTGCCAGTCCTACATGGTACGGGTAGCACACACTTAAGCAATATTCTAGGATGGGTCGCACGAGTGATTTGGAAGTAATCTCCTTTGTAGACCATTTGCTTGCATTTCCCGAGTGTTCTACCAACTAACCGAAGCCTGCTATCTGCTTACCCACGACTGGAACTTTTACACTTTTGAACATTTAAAGCAAATGCCACTCAATGCAGAACTTTCAAATCTTATCAAATCTGACTGAATACTTGCGCAATTTCTATCACACTGTATTTCGCTGTAGATAACGGCATCACCTGCGGAAAGTCTAAAGTTTCTATTAATAGTGATCACGAGATCATTAATATATAACACGAACAGAAAGGGACCCAACACGCTTACCTGAGGTACAACCAAAGGCGATGACTCTCCATCCAAGATGATACACTGTGTACTCCTGACCAAAAAATCCTCAATCCAGTCACATATTTCCTCTGATCCCATATAATCGTACTTTTGGTAATAAGTGTTAAGTGTGATAATTTCGGAAGTCGAGAAATACTGCATCTACCTGACTGCCTTGATCCACGGCTTTCAGGATGTCATGTAAGAAAAGTGCGAGTTGGGTTTCACATGATCAGTGTTTTCGAAACCCATGCTGATTGGCATGGAGAAGGTTGTTCTGTTTGGGATACCTCATTATGTTTGAGCTCAGAATATGTTCTATGATTCCACAACAAATGGATGTCAAGGATATTGGACGGCTGTTTTGTGGATCTCTTCTGCTACCCTTCTTATAGATAGGTGTGACCGGTTTTCCGTTCCACCTACTGGACACAGTTTTTTGTTCGAGGGATCTATGGTACAGTGAGGTTAACAGAGTGGCTAACTCAGATGCGAATTTTATATGTAATCTGATAGAGTTTTCATCGTGCCCTGTGGCTCTGTTCAGTTTAAACGATTTCAGCTGTTTCTCAACTCCACTGACACTAATATCTACTTCATTCATCTTTTCAGAAGTGCGAAAATTAACTTGTGGCAATACTCTTGGGTTTTCATTTTGTAACGGAACATTAATAGGACAGAGGTAAGCATTTATGGTTTTGCTTTGCTACTCTCAGCTTCAGTGCAAGTCTCGTCCACGAGTGACTGGACACTATCTTTGCTGCCACTGACAGCCTTTACATACGACCTGAATTTTATGGCTTTGTGAAAGATAATTTGACAATATTCTGATACGGTAGTCACTGATGGCTTCACGCATTGCTGTTTTGACTGCGTTTCATTCAGCATCTCTGTGTCTTTAGCCCTATGCTTTATTTTATACCTATTATGCAATAGCCTCTGTTTCTTCAGAAGTCTCTTTAAAGTGACTGTATGCCATAGGGCAGTGGTTCCCAATAAGTGGTCCGCGGACCCCCGGGGGTCGGCGAGCTATGCCAGAGGGGTCTGCAAGATGCTATTAGAATAAAAAATATTTTAAATATATTTCGTGTGATAACAGACTTTTTGTTTTGGCCGCTTCCTGCATGAGCAGAACTTTAGCGAAAGCTAACTTTTGCGTCTAGAGTCTTCCTAGAGCCAACTGAAACTAGCACACTCTAGTGCAAAACTAGAATTAGATAGAGGCAAATAGTTCTGCTATATGCCGTTAGACCGCGCACGCTGCCTCTTTGCAGCTGATTTTTCAATAATGAATATGTTAATGTTTTTTCTAAGTGCCAAAAATAGAAAACGTATAAAAAACTCTTAATTTGGCTTTTTTAGGTGCTTGACAAGGTGCCAATCATGCTCGATGAGGGGGGTCCTCGAGAAAATTTTGTTGGGAACCCCTGCCATAGGGGATCTCTCCCATAATGAACTGACCTGCTGGGTACATATCTGTCTAGTGCATGGTCAACTACTCTTTTGTACTTGAGGCATAGCTCCTCACATGCTCCTATCCTAAGCTAAAAGTTTAAAGTACGTCACTGACGTGTGACACTGTAGTTCCTCTTTCTAGTTTGCTGAACATACAAATCTCTGCTTTTTTTTAATTGCCCTTTGTGTTATGGTATTCATTGTTGCTATAACTGCCTCATGGGCACTGATACCATTGTCGATGTGAGCTTCCTCCAAGAGGTCAGATCTGTTTATTGCTATTAGATCTAATATATTTCCACAATGGGTGGAATTCTAAACTATCTACTGTAAGTAGTTTTCAGAGAAGGCATTTAGCAACGTTTTACAGGATGTAATGCCACGCCCACCATTAACAATTCTATTTGACTGTTAGATGATTGAAATCTTCTCCAGTGATTACAGCATCATTAGCGAACGTGCGTAAAAGCGAACTGAAGTTTTCTGTAGAGTTTTCGGTTTCATCAAAAGGAGAATAAGGTGGTCGATAGAAGGAGTCTATTACAATGTTTCAGCCCCTTGATACCGAGCCTTGGCCAAACAATCTCACACGTAGCTTCAACTTCTAACTCGGTGGATTTGATATTCTTGTCTGCAACAAATACACCACTTTCACTTCCCGTTTCACCTTTCAGTATACGCTTAAATTCATTTTATGATCGCTTATTTGCTCCCTTTGCTTTCGTGTGGAACGAAATGGGGTTGTGGAGCGAGCACATTGAGGACTCCAGCACTAGTCTTTGTCTACAACGTGGCTGAATACTGTTAGCCAGTCTGAGTGAGAAGTGGACGCGTAGCTAATGGGAACGACCAACTGAGGGAGATAACACGGATAATCTCTGGAACATTCAGGGGCCCAGGGGCCAACCCTCGTGCCTGGCTCCCCGTCCTAGCAAACATGGAATCCCCTGAAATTATGCAATCACAGTTAGCCACAAGATCATACAGAAAAATCCTAGACAACCAAGGACACTCTAAATACCAAGATCTAGCACCTCTACACAGACTTAAATCCAGATCATATTTATGGAACATCTGCGAAGAACTGCGAGGCTTCGACTCGAAGACGGCTTCGAAAGAGCTCTTGGTTGTAAGTGGACATCAGAACCGAAACATGATAGACGACCCCAACAAGACGATCGATGGATTCAACTTCCCGAGGAAACTGTGGACAACCTTGAACCGTGTCAGAACGATTGTTAGTAGGTGTAAGCAACCAAGGAACAAATGGGACTTATTGGACAGCCCTGAATGTGAGTGCAGGGAAATCCAATCAATGGACGATTTACTGGTATGTGTCAAGTGCATGGCCATGAGGATGAGCCAAAGGATATACACAGACTCAGTGACTCAGTCA
Organism: Schistocerca piceifrons; assembly: GCF_021461385.2. NCBI lineage: Eukaryota > Metazoa > Arthropoda > Insecta > Orthoptera > Acrididae > Schistocerca > Schistocerca piceifrons. Next base: position 91,061,839 of record NC_060141.1, read on the forward strand.
TAGAGTGGATCAAGAATATTTTTAATATTGAATAGTATTATAGGAGCATATGTAAAGAATATTGTTACTCAATATAGAGATATTAGAACATTTAGTGCATACATTATGTGATGAATGCCTTTGTAAATACTAAATGAGTAAATAAATAAATAAATAACCCTTAAATTTTCCTCAACGATCTCACTACTATCAACTACAGGTTTTAACCAGCTTTTTGTGCCTAATATTATGTGAGCTTTAGTGTTTTTTAGGAGTGCTTCGAGCTCTAGTGCTTCGATATGAATGCTTCGGTTGTTAACCACTTGGATTTTGATACTCTCCTCTGTGGGAGGCATTTCATTGGATCTTACGCTGATATTTCTGTTTCCCACAGCTACTTATCTGGATTGGATGGAGAACAGCCTAACGTAAAAAAAAACCTCGTGTGCTCCCCCACACAGTCTACTACTTGGGTAGTTGCTTCTGGTGGTTAGTGCATACATGATATAGTTAGGGGGACGCTACAGTTCTCAACCTTATGATGAAAGTCTAGGAGTTCATAGCGTAGCTTGTCGCAGAACGCTCGGAGTCTCTGGTTCAAGTCTTCCACTCGGCTGAGAACCAGGGGGCACAGTGTGTTCTGGGGTCAATGCTGCAGAATCTGAGCTTCGTTGAAACTCTATGAACAAGGCTGGTATTCTCAACCCTCTCTGCTAGTCGCTGGAATCATCCAAGAGCGACCTTGGAGCCTAGACAACGGACATCATTTGTTCCAATGTGTGCCTCAACCTGTAGTTGGTTTCATACTGTTCCCTCAATGGCTGCCGCTATAGCCTCTCCAACATGCTAAATGAGGCTGTCTGGCATACACAATGAGTGTACATGGTTTGCTTCCCAACCCTTGTTGCCATATCCCTGAGGGGTATCATTATTCTCCGAGACTGATAAGCTGCATATATCATCTGCAGAAAACTTTGTGCAAGTTTTACTATTTCTCTGAAGCATTTTTCATCGTTTACCACTTCACTTCATGTTTTACCACTTTTTCAGCGTTTACCACTTCAGAAACTTTCTGAAAGTATGTATCATGAGGACATGCATCTCACTCAAGTTATGTATCTCGTTGATAACAAGGTACAGCTTGTATAACAAAGAAAGAGGTCTTCTCGTGGGAATATGTGGATTCGATGGAGAAACTCAATGAAATCACATTGCGTGACGTAACCACATTCTTCACTAAACTTACAGGAAAAGCCATAAGGGATAAGGAATACAGACACATGGTGTGTTTTTAGCAGGAGTTTAACATCATAGGGGAGTATGCAAGTCCTTATGTGGACACAGATGTACACTAGCTTGCAAACGTTTTCGAACAACTCCAAAAACGGTTCACATGGCTCTAAGCACTATGGGACTTTAATAGCTCACCAAATTACAGAGGTAGAGGTGGGGATAATGGACATAGGAATCATGGCAATGGTCAACAGTTTTACCACAGTCATAGGAGAGATGATGATGACAGGAATTATGAGAGGGGAGAAGATAGACGAAGGGATCAAGAGGTATGAATTGAAGAAATAAGAGACCCAGTAAACTAAAAGGCGCTCCGGATGTGGTCCAGTCGGGAGTCAGACCTACTAGGACAAATATTAATCTTATTAGACACGATGAGGGAGGCGACTTGGGAGGAGATTAATGGATGAAAGTCAGCAAATTTCCCAAGAACCTGTGTTACCCATGGTTAGAGTCAGAATGTGCAGTCTGGATGTTGATGCCCTAGTAGACACATGAAGTGAAGCTTATGCTATATCCCAAAAACTATATGAACAAGTATTAAATGCCAAAGTCAGTTTACCAAGTTTTCCAGTGATGGGTGTGAGAGTTGCGAATGCTGTTGGTGCCAAAAGCAAGCCCATTAAAGAGCAATTGTTAGTTAGCTTTAAAGTAGATGGAGAAGAATATGAAGCGACGTTCTTAGTGGCGCCAGGGTTGAACCTGACAATCATTTTGGGGATAGGCTGGCTGAATGAGGTGGAAGCAATAGTCAGCGTTGACAAAGGCATCAGGGAGGTAAAAGGAAAAGGAGGAGAAAGGAAGAACTTGACATATACAGAACGGTGTGAAGCAGTGGATGAGGAAGAATTTAAATGGGTGAACTTACGTTGTGAGGAGGAGCCGGCAGTACAACAGCGAGACAAGGAACCAGAGAAAGAATGTATGCTGATATTCTATGAAGGATTAGTACAAGAGGATCAACACCAGGAAGATATGATAGGAAAGAAACTGGAAAAGATGACACACTTGAAGAAGAGACTCAAATTGGCTGCAATACTGAATAAACATTGGAAGGTCTTCTCTCAACATCCTGGCATTACGAGAGGGATAGAGTACAAATTAAAGATAAAGGATCACAAACCAGTCAATATCAATCAACACCCCATGCCTCAAGCAAGAAGGAGGGCAGTGGAAGAAGAGATTCAGAGCATGGTGGACCTTGGCGTCATAGAGAGAGCGAATAGTCAATACAATAGTCCCCTGTTTGTAGTAGATAAAATGGATGGGACGGTAAGAATAGTTTTGGATGTGTGCTTGGTTAACAGGATCATTGAGCCAGAGCGAGACAAACTGGAGACGATAGAGGAGCTAATCTAAAAATTTCGAGAGGCAAAGATGCTCAGTAGTATTGACTTTACTGAGGGTTACTGGTAGATACCGTTGGCCCCTGAGTCTTGCCAGTATACAGCTTCTACATATGCTGATAGGAGTTACCAGTTTAGGGTTTTGCCATTCAGGCTTAATGCATCTGTTTCGGAATTTGTTCGAGCACTGAATAAAATTTTAGGTGAGGAGCTGCTTAAGAAAGTCACTGTCTATGTGGATGATGTATTGATTGTGAGTGAGACATGGGAAGAGCAATGGGACAAATTAGACGCCTTATTAGAAGCATTTGAGGCAGCAGGAGTGACAGCAAACGTAGATAAGTCAGAGTTTGGCAAATCGCACAAAAAATTTTTGGACCACATACTTTCAGAGGATGGTATCGACCCTGACCCAAGCAAATTGAAGGCAATTAGGCAGTTTCCAGTGCCAAGTAGTATGAAACAATTGAGAGCGTTTTTTGGAGTCTGCGAATTCTACAGGAAATTCATAACAGCCAATATCAAATGCACCAAATTTGAGAAAACTGACTAAGGTGAAGATGTCGTGGCACTAGAATGAGGAATGTCAAGAGGAATTTGAGGAGATTAAAGAAACCCTATGCAATGCAGAGATACTTTGCCATCAGGACTTTATTAAAAACTTCTATTTGGGGATAGACAGTCCTGAACCACGAAAAACCGATGGCCTTTCATCCATTAAGTACACAGTCATATATTCATAACAATTAACTGTTTAGCGGCTTCAGTAAATCACACAAAACCTAATAAAGGATATAACAGGGCCTCTGCTGCAAACCATGATATTCCTGAAATGAAGAGTGACTCCTAAAGGAAAATTCTACCCGTAAATATTCCACTTCCACCTTCTGTATCATCAGAAGCTGATGACTCGTCAGATATCAAGAAACTCAGGAAGAAGAGAAATCTGACGTGGCCATCAATGAAACAATAAATTCTCATTCAGAGGAAGATGGTGCTCTGAGAAGAGAAAATGAGACAATAAATCCAAGTTCAGAGGAAACTAGGCAATGGGACATATTCCCAAGAAACTTAGTTACTGAAAAAGTATTACCTACTTTATTTATTTCCAAACGAAAACTAAACACCATCCCAACAGGCCTTGAAGGCCCAACGGTGCCGACCGGCCACCGTGTCATCCTCTCAGCCAGGGGCATCACTAGATGCAGATACAGAGGGGCATGTGGTCAGCAGACCGCTCTCCAGGCCGTTGTCAGTTTTCGTCACCGGAGCTGCTACTTCTCAGTCAAGAAGCTCCTCAATTTACCTCCAAGTGCTAGCCGTGCCCAACAGCGCTTAACTTCGGTGATCTGACAGGAACTGGTGTTACCACTCCAGCAAGGCCGTTGGCCTTTATTTATTTCGTTTCACTATATTTACCAAATTTATTATTTTTCCGATATCTGGCTTCTGGGAACTCTTTCAAATCTTTGGCTCAGTATTTCATTAGAAGTGAGCGAACTATTGATTTCGTAGTACCTGAGAAAATGAATGTAATATGGATCTGTTTGCAACCATTGTACATGGGAGTTCCTGGAGAGACTGTGTGAAAGTATAACACACAGCCCACTGCATCAGTTCAATAGATGACAAGCATTTCAAAATCAGAATAAAAACAGGTTCAGCTTATGCTTGGGCTAGTGGAGATGGCTGTTTTACAGCCATTGATGTGGGACATTTTGGAAGAAACAATGATTTTTTTGGGGGTAGGGGGTGTAGAACGTTCATTACTTTTCAAGTCGCTGGTTGGATGAAGGGATTCGAATTTAATACCACAACAGCCGCTACTATCAGACGCAAATTAGGTTCCTTTCTGATATTTCTCCGTTGACAACGAGGCTTTCTCTCTGAAAACCTCTCTCATATGGCCATACCCGAGAGCTATTCCAACAGATGACAAATGAATTTTCAATCTTCAATTGAATATATAGGTCGCAAGACATTGGGATGCTTATTTAGATTGCTCAAGTCATAATCACAACTGTCTGTATGTTGCACAATTACATCCAGAAATCAGAAGGTGCTCCATATACACCTAAAATCCCTCACATCGCCCGTGAAGCCAGTAAAGTAGTCAAGATTTGAGGATTGATATGTACACAAATTTAAGTTCGGCAAAGGCTACCAGGGAATACCTTACAAAATATTTCTTGACTGAAAGCATAGCAGTTCCATCACAATGGTAGAAGATTACTGAAATCAGTGACTATGTACTTTATTTCATTTATATATATTAATTCACTTTTTTCATTTTATGTGCAGTTGCCTTGTACGTTGGAAATAATAATATGATGATTAGGTAGTAACTTATTACATACCTAGGCATTAATACTGTACTTGAGTTCACTTTTTCTATACATATCCTTACGTGTTCTTACAGTTGATATTACATTCACCTGCTTCATTTAAATGCTAAATATTTCAGTTTTATAACTACTTATATGTGCTATTTTTAATTGCTACAATATACTAAATGCATAAATATTTTGATCAAACCTCAACTTTCCACTTATTATGCCACTTTTCCCTATGCCCTATGAACTGTTTCCCTGTTGCTGCGGAAATCACACAAACACGGATGTTTTTCGACAGCTACTGTCTACCTCAGCTGCCATTTCTTACCTGGGAACGCAAAACAAGCAAATCAATAGGCACAATATAGTACTGAAAACTTGAAACGTGAAACTGAAGCCACAGGAAACCATTTCTACAAGTTTCCAACAAACCTGGTTTCACAAAACCGGTGAAGCTAGTGTTTCGTGAAACGCACTGTGCACACTGCACGGACCGGTGCAGGGTTGCCACCGGTTCAGATTTCGGCGGTATTATCCCAGAATTGTAAGTACTGTCCAGGTACCCGGGTAAAGGGACTCAGGACTCACTTTTATCTTCCCAAGTGCCGAATTTGCGAATCATGCGAACGAAGAGAAAGAATGATGTGTGAATTTCCTCCCCCAATCACTATATATAGATCAATATACAAATTTGTCGATTAAATTAGACATTAGGGTATTTATGTTGTCATTACGTTTCACGTCCAGTCTGAACATTTTAGATCGGAAAGTATTGGTTATCGGAAACGATGTTTCGTCTTTCTTCAAATGGTGAAGACTGTTCACCAAAGGTCGGCGTTCTGAAAAAAAAATTAAAAGATACACGGCTTTCAACAACGACTGGTTAGAAAACAAAGTCTTTCCCAAATGGTTCATGGAAGAAAACGACTTTACAGAAAGTGTGAGATTCGCTATGTCACATTTTAATTAACATTTTGTAAGTAGGCTGTTTATGTTTTTTTATTGGCAACGTATGTAAGTAGGCTGTTTATGTTTTCTTATTGGCAACGTTACACAGCGCTCTGTATGAAAATCACTGGGTGTGCTGTGTGCAGTCTGTGGCTAGTTTGCATTGTTGTCTGCCATTGTAGTGTTGGGCAGCTGGATGTGAACAGCGCGTAGCGTTGCGCAGTTGCAGTGTTGGGCAGCTGGATGTGAACAGCGCGCAGCGTTGCGCAGTTGGAGGTGAACCGCCAGCAGTGGTGGATGTGGAGAGAGAAATGGCGGAGTTTTGATATTTGTAAGAATGGATGTTATGAACTCCTTTATATACACTCCTGGAAATTGAAATAAGAACACCGTGAATTCATTGTCCCAGGAAGGGGAAACTTTATTGACACATTCCTGGGGTCAGATACATCACATGATCACACTGACAGAACCACAGGCACATAGACACAGGCAACAGAGCATGCACAATGTCGGCACTAGTACGGTATATATCCACCTTTCGCAGCAATGCAGGCTGCTATTCTCCCATGGAGACGATCGTAGAGATGCTGGATGTAGTCCTGTGGAACGGCTTGCCATGCCATTTCCACCTGGCGCCTCAGTTGGACCAGCGTTCGTGCTGGACGTGCAGACCGCGTGAGACGACGCTTCATCCAGTCCCAAACGTGCTCAATGGGGGACAGATCCGGAGATCTTGCTGGCCAGGGTAGTTGACTTACACCTTCTAGAGCACGTTGGGTGGCACGGGATACATGCGGACGTGCATTGTCCTGTTGGAACAGCAAGTTCCCTTGCCGGTCTAGGAATGGTAGAACGATGGGTTCGATGACGGTTTGGATGTACCGTACACTATTCAGTGTCCCCTCGACGATCCCTAATTTGCTGGGAAGTGGCGGTGCGGTCCCCTACGGCACTGCGTAGGATCCTACGGTCTTGGCGTGCATCCGTGCGTCGCTGCGGTCCGGTCCCAGGTCGACGGGCACGTGCACCTTCCGCCGACCACTGGTGACAACATCGATGTACTGTGGAGACCTCACGCCCCACGTGTTGAGCAATTCGGCGGTACGTCCACCCGGCCTCCCACATGCCCACTATACGCCCTCGCTCAAAGTCCGTCAACTGCACATACGGTTCACGTCCACGCTGTCGCGGCATGCTACCAGTGTTAAAGACTGCGATGGCGCTCCGTATGGCACGGCAAACTGGCTGACACTGACGGCGGCGGTGCACAAATGCTGCGCAGCTAGCGCCATTCGACGGCCAACACCGCGGTTCCTGGTGTGTCCGCTGTGCCGTGCGTGTGATCATTGCTTGTACAGCCCTCTCGCAGTGTCCGGAGCAAGTATGGTGCGTCTGACACACCGGTGTCAATGTGTTCTTTTTTCCATTTCCAGGAGTGTATTATGACTTTTGATGATATTAAGGTAAATACATTGTTCTCTATTAATATCTTTCATTTGCTAACTATCCCTATCAGTAGTTAGTGCCTTCCGTAGTTTGAATCTTTTATTTAGCTGGCAGTAGTGGTGCTCGCTGTATTGCAGTAGTTCGAGTAACCAAGATTTTTGTGAGGTAAGTGATTTGTGAAACGTATAGGTTAATGTTAGTCAGGGCCATTCTTTTGTAGGGATTTTTGAAAGTCAGATTGCGTTGCGCTAAAAATATTGTATGTCAGTTTAAGCACAGTCATGTATAAATTGTTCAAAGGGGACGTTTCAATTTGAAGGAAGAAAAGCTGTTATGGTTTATCAGAAGACATAAAAACGCATTATGGCACAAGAGCACTGTCATAAAAATAAAACAATTACGACCTTCTTTGTGAAGAAACATACATCTGAAGAATAAGCAATGATACGTGCTGAAGTTACATTTGTTTATCACAGTGTAAAACACAGTCTTAGCTACAGATCACTGGAGTGCTAAAAGACACTGCATCATTTCTTGTTTCCAGACAGTAATATTGCATCTAAAATTTCGTGTAGCAGTGCTAAGGCAACGGCTATTTCAGTAAACGTTCTTGGTCATACAGATAAGATGTAGTCATAGGCAAGCTTCGTAAAGCGTCTTATTTTTCTGTGTCTTTAGATGCTTCAAACCGAGGAAATATAAAAAACTTTTCCTTATGCAGTCCACACCTTGATGTTAACCATGGGAGCCGCCAAAGATTGTTAGATTTTTATGAAGACTCCAAAGAACAAAGATATTTTCCGTGCATGAAAGAACAATACAGAATCTAACAGCTCTCGACAGAAACATGTTAAGTGCATACAACGCTGAAAATGAACCAGTAAACTATGGCAGAGACAATCCCATTTTAGTGCATTATTTTCAGCAATGCCATTCACATGAAGTTGTGAGCTTCCGAGTGCATTTTCAAACCATAAGCATATATATTCCACGAAAAAGACGTATGTCGGAAATATGAACGGCCTAAACTGTTTTCATGAGCTAATGTTTTAATTGATCTGCAAAACATTGTTACCTTTGCATTGGAATGAAAAGGGGCTAGCATGGGCATATGACCTCTCTCCCTGAAATCTTGGTTGTGGCGACAGACTGATCTGTAACATAGCCCGAGCTCTAGGTTATGTTGGAAGGCGATATTTTGGTTATGAGTTGGTGAGAGCAAAGAATACGAACGCTAAATAAAGATTGGGATAATTGATTGACCTATAGCGTAACCTAATGTTTGTTCAATATTCAGCACATTTTGTCATTACATTAGTGACGAATCTTTTGTCATAAAAATTAAAAATGTAAGGTAAATTTAGAGAACCTATATTAGACAATGGACAAGTCTAAGGCGAGTGTTTTGATGCACATTATGTACATATACACACTCGGAAATCGCGACGTATTCGGAAATAAGCTCCCAATATATATGATAACGAAGAATACAAACGTCATTGCTGCTCGTCTCACATGCAACAATGTAATTTTTCTTTTTTTAACCAGACTTACGTCACAAAATCTAACAGTCATTCCTGAGAGAGCTAATCAGCTAATTAGCTCCTGTTCTGGCATGATGTCTGCATTTGTTGTTCGCTTCTTTATACTAATTAATACACACACTATGAAACACATGACAACGGCATTTTGCTGTAAGCACCTTATTGTTGACAATCGTAAATAATGCGATTGGGATACCCTTCTGAAGAAGGGCACTAGGCCCTTAAAACCGGTAAGGAAATTAGATTTCTTTCATGCAAGTTGTGGCTTATTATTTCGTTATGATTAAAACTGAAGAAACTGCAAAAAGGTGGGAATTTAAGGATATGGGACCTGGATAAACTGACTAAACCAGAGGTTGTACAGAGTTTCAGGGAGAGCGTAAGGGAACAAATGGCAAGAATGGGGGAAAGAAATACAGTAGAAGAAGAATGGGTAGCTTTGAGGGATGAAGTAGTGAAGGCAGCAGAGGATCAAGTAGGTAAAAAGACGAGGGCTAGTAGAAATTCTTGGGTAACAGAGGAAATATTGGATTTAATTGATGAAAGGATAAAATATAAAATTGCAGTAAATGAAGCAGGCAAAAAGGAATACAAACGTCTTAAAAATGAGATCGACAGGAAGTGCAAAATGGCTAAGCAGGGATGGCTAGAGGATAGATGTAAGGATGTAGAGGCTTATCTCACTAGGGATAAGATAGATACTGCCTACAGGAAAATTAAAGAGACCTTTGGAGAAAAGAGAGCCACTTGTATGAATATCAAGAGCTCAGATGGAAACCCAGTTCTACGCAAAGAAGGGAAAGCAGAAAGGTGGAAGGAGTATATAGAGGGTCTATACAAGCGCGATGTACTTGAGGAAAATATTATGGAAATGGAAGAGGATGAACATGTAGATGAAGATGAAAGACCTGAGTCGAAACAAGGCCCCGGGAGTGGACAACATTCCATTACAACAACTGACAGCCTTGGGAGGGCCAGTCCTGACAAAACTCTACCATCTGGTGAGCAAGATGTATGAGACAGGCGAAATACCCTCAGACTTCAAGAAGAATATAATAATTCAAATCCAAAAGAAAGCAGGTGTTGACAGGTTGAAAATTACCGAACTATCAGTTTAATAAGTCACAGCTGCAAAATACTAACGCGAATTCTTTACAGACGAATGGAAAAACTAGTAGAAGCCGACCTTGGGGAAGATCAGTTTGGATTCCGTAGAAATATTGGAACACGTGAGGCAATACTGACCCTACGGCTTGTCTTAGAAGCTAGATTAAGGAAAGGCAAACCTACGCTTCTAGCATTTGTAGACTTAGAGAAAGCTTTTGACAATGTTGACTGGAATACTCTCTTTCAAATTCTGAAGGTGGCGGGGTTAAAATATAGGGAGCGAATGGCTATTTACAATTTGCATAGAAACCAAATGGCAGTTATAAGAGTTGAGGGGCATGAAAGGGAAGCAGTGGTTGGGAAGGGAGAGAGACAGGGTTGTAGGCTCTCCCCGATGTTATTCAATCTGTATATTGAGCAAGCTGTGAAGGAAACGAAAGAAAAATTCGGAGTAGGTGTTAAAATCCATGGAGAAGAAATAAAAACTTTGAGGTTCGCCGATGACATTGTAATTCTGTCAGAGACAGCAAAGGACTTGGAAGAGCAGTTGAACGGAATGGATAGTGTCTTGAAGGGAGGATATAAGATGAACATCAACAAAAGCAAAACAAGGGTAATGGAATGTAGTCGAATTAACTCGGGTGATGCTGAGGGTATTAGATTAGGAAATGACACACTTAAAGTAGTAAAGGAGTTTTGCTATTTGGGAAGCATAATAGCTGATGATGGTCGAAGTAGAGAGGATATAAAATGTAGACTGGCAATGGGAAGGAAAGCGTTTCTGAAGAAGAGAAATTTGTTATCATCGAATATAGATTTAAGTGTCAGGACATCGTTTCTGAAAGTATTTGTATGGAGTGTAGCCATGTATGGATGTGAAACATGGTCGATAAATAGTTTAGACAAGAAGAGAATAGAAGCTTTCGAAATGTGGTGCTACAGAAGAATGCTGAAGGTTAGATGGGTAGATCACATAACTAATGAGGAGGTGTTGAATAGGATTGGGGAGAAGAGAAGTTGGTGGCACAACTTGACTAGAAGAAGGGATCGGTTGGTACGACATGTTCTGAGGCATCAAGGGATCACCAATTTAGTATTGGAGGGCAGCGTGGAGGGTAAAAATCGTAGAGGGAGACCAAGAGATGAATACACCAAGCATATTCAGAAGGATGTAGGTTGCAGTAGGTACTGGGAGATGAAGCAACTTGCACAGGATAGAGTAGCATGGTGAGCTGCATCAAACCAGTCTCAGGACTGAAGACCACAACAACAACATTATATACATTTTTTGGACTTCGGTGTGACAGCACATCTGCCCAGCATTCATGGGTTAAACAGTTAACACAATGTTTGCAGTTTTCTTCAGAAAAAATTCTTTTATATGTGTGGTGTGAAGCTGTTTTTCTCACAGGCATTGGGGTGCGGCAGACTCGAGTGTTAATATTTGTAAATTATATCTCTGAACTTTGAAACTTCCTGGCAGATTAAGATGTAGGCCGGACCGGGACTCGAACTCGGGACCTTTGTCACACTTTTAATCTGCCAGGAAGTTTCATATCAGCGTTCACTCCGCTGCAGAGTGAAAATTTCATTCTGGAAACATCCCTCAGGCTGTGGCAAAGCCATGTCTCCGCAATATTCTTTCTTCCAGGAGTGCTAGTTCTGCAAGTTTCGCAGGAGAGCTTCTGTGAAGTCTGGAAGGTAGGAGACGAGGTACTGGCGGAAGTACAGCTGCGAGGACGTAGCGTGAGTCGTGCTTGGGTAGCTCAGATACTGCCGGCCGTTGTGGCCGAGAGGTTCTAGGCGCTTCAGTCCAGAACCGCGCTGCTACTAGGGTCGCAGGTTCGAATCCTGCCTCGGACATGGATGTGTGTGATGTCCTTAGGTTAGTTAGGTTTAAGTAGTTCTTAGTCTAGGGGACTGATGACCTCAGATGTTAAGTCCCATAGTGCTTAGAGCCATTTGAACCATTTTAAAGTGCCGGCACAGTAGCTCAGCGTGTTCGGTCAGAGGGGTAGCTGCCCTCTGTAATAAAAAATATTAAAAAAAATTGAGTTCATGGATGAACGATGAACTCGAACAAGAATCATGGAACGTCCGCTCTGAACAAATACAAAGAATGCTAACGAACAAAATGAGAACAACAACAAAAGAGGATGGTAGAGCACTGGCCCGCGGAAGACAAAGGTCCCGAGTTCGAGTCTCGGTCCGGCACACAGTTTTAATCTGCCAGGAAGTTTCATATCAGCGCACACTCCGCTGCAGAATGAAAATTTCATTCTGGATATATCTCTGAACATTGTTTACATTCTCATTACTTAAAAACTGTTATCATCTCTGTTCTTGTTCACATCTACAATGTTTTGAGTATTCATTAAATGTGAAACGTCCCCTTTGAACAATTTATACAAGACTGTGCTTAAACTGACACACAATATTTTGTTAGCGCAACGCAATCTGACTTTCAAAATTCCCTACAAAAGAATGGCCCTGACTAACATTAAACTATACCTTTCACAAATCACTTACCTCACAAAAATCTTCGCTGCTCAAGCTACTGCAATACAGCGAGCGCCACTACTGCCAGCTAAATAAAAGATTCAAACTATGGAAGGCACTAACTACTGATAGGGATAGTTAGCAAATGAAAGATATTAATAGAGAACAAACAATGTATTTACCTTGATATCATCATATATAAATATAGCAGTTCATGACAAATTTCAAAACTCCGCCATCTCTCTCCCCACATCCACCACTGCTGGCGGCTCACCTCCAACTGCGCAACGCTACGCGCTGTTCACATCCAGCTGCCCCTCTACAATGGCAGACAACAATGCAAACTAGCCACAGACTGCACACAGCACAGCCAGTGATTTTCATACAGAGGTGGCGTTACCAATAAAAAAACCTAAACAGCCTACTTACATAGCCCCCATGCTCCCCACAAAAATTTTTACAAATTGGATTGGGCAGTGGCCAATACAGATTTGAAAAAAATTTTTCATAATTACAATAACAAAGAAATCAAATGCACACACTTATTGATACAATGTTGGTCAAAAGCTAAAAATTTCTCACAGTCCATAAAGACAGTCCACATTGTTCATCACAGTAAAAATGCAGAGTTTTTCTCAAAGTCTGAGCAGTAAAAGAAAATGCACATAGAAGTAGTGGATTTCCATGCAGTCTTGAAGAAGTAGTGTTGTCCTTCCAACGGAAAGACAGTGCTGACTCTTGACATGCAGACAGGTAATGGGCCACAACATAGCAAACCCACAGCAGAGTCATTCGACGTTTTGAAGAATATTGGTAGGTAGGTCATCACAGAACAGACCCACTGTAGTCCTGGTAGAGATTACGGTATTGGTGGGCCACCAGAGGTGCAGACCCACTGCAGGCCTTGTAGAAATAATGGTACTGGTGAGTCAGCAAAGGTGTAGACCCACTGTAGTCCTTGTAGAAATGGCCAGCAGCCATCTGTTGCGACTGTGCAGGTGCACAATCACCATCGAAGAGTCTTGCAGAGAATATAGCAAATCCATAAACCACCACTTGTGCACTCACAAAGTGTTTGGAATTGTCCTTAGAACCAGCAATGCTGTTATCCAGTCCCTTGCTGAATTATTAACACATGTGCAAACACTAACAGTCCCTACTTCTCACATATTGTCCATATACTATGACCAACAGAAATGTGTGCAGTGAAATGTAACTTAATTTGAAGAACTGGTGTCTGTACAATTATAAATTTACAATATGAAAATACAATTACAAAGGTACAAAATACATCATTAATGAACATAACAATACAGATAACATTTGTAGTAACACAGGCTTTACAAAAGAATAGAAATAAACATATACATCAGTGGAATTATGACATGAGTACATACATAAAGGATCACAATAACTTTTGAAACATCAACTTCACACATGAGCATTGAACAGAACAGAATTAATAATGTCTAACATCTTTACAAAGTAAATAACATATTATTAATGCCAATTATATTCGAGGATTCCTTATCATAGTGAATGTAGCTTAATATTAAAAGAAGAAAAAATTCTATGAAACTACACAGAGACAGGAAGAAAACAAATACACAAGGGTACACAAACACATAGTGGGATAACACCAATAGGAAAGGACAGGGTTCGTTTTCAGTGTAACATTTGGTACTGCAGTCCAACCCAAAACTTCATATATCTTTCCTCTTATTTCATCCTTTGTTTCCACCAAAAAAATTCTATCTAAGCATGCTTTCTGTATTTATATGTTCACACATTTCTTACCTCAACATTTATTTCCAAGAAAATCCTACCTAAACCTGTTTTCTCAATGCATTTCTTCCAATTCATCGCAACTCATTCTCTTAGAGGCTACCCCCTCTTAAGCTAACTTAAATCTACTGAGCTCAGATGCTAAACTAAGGGACGAGGCAATGCAGCAGCACAAAATAAGTAACACAAACAGCAATGACCAAAAAATTGGAAAATTGCAAAGCAAGCTACAGTAAATCTAAATTACCAAGCAATGCAACATTACAACTAATATGAGCCAATGTGCAGCAACAAAAAAATAAATCTGGCTTAGCAGAGTAACACAAATTAAAGTTCAGTAGCAGTATGCCTGGCAAACAGCAGCTTATATCTAAACATGACATAGCTCAAGCAGAAAAAATATTACAGTAAAAACAACAATGCAGATAAGGGAAATGTATAATCACATCTTAATATCTATGTAATTAAAGTGGTGCACCACAAATTATTCTACAAAAGAAATTACCAAGTACTTGAAAAGAAAATTATAGATGCAGTTACTGTTATTAGTCCCTTCTTATTGTTCTCTCCATTCCAAGAGCTCCTTTTTCGAAGAATGTGGATCAGAAAATAATTATTTAATAAATCTGTTGACAGAAAGTGTTCACATTAGCAAATGCATTTAATTTTATTTTATGAAACCAATGCTGCAACACAGCTGGAAAACAGATGTCAAATGAAATAAGCAATTATGCAAACCAAAGCATAAAAACATCATTCAATAGCTATGTGGCATTTCGTAAGTCAGTAGCTCTCAACTCTCGTAGAAAGACACTTGTCATTATCAGGTTTGCAGATGTAAGAATATTTCCCATCAAATCATAAGCATTGCAGTAATTAGCACAAAGTACGAGTAATCATATGTTTTCAGGTAATGAGCGTGTAATATTTGCGATGCTTTCTACAAAGGAATGTCAATAGCAAGGTTAATGGAAGTAATGAGGGTGTCGCATTTGCAATATTTTCTCTAAAGGAATGTCAATGGCGAGGATAAAGGCCTGCCTTTTTTCTTTTTTTTTTTTTTTCTACCTGTGCTTCCGGAAAGGCACACCCTAATGGCTTGTTCTCCAGGTGTTTGACACAGCTGCGTGCCCACGACGCATTACGTGCAGGTGGTCACTTAACTTTCTTACGGAAATATTTACGACAGCAGTTTCCGCTACAGTGACAGTCATATATACAAAATTTCACAGGTCGAGAATTTACGTTGCAAATGTGTAGAAACAAAATCCTATGAATATAACAGTGTCCAAAAAAATTTTCAGTGGCATTGTGATACATTCACACATGATTCACACATGTACACACATTTCATAATTCTAAAGTATGATTCTTGGTTTCCAACATCCTTTTCCATAAGTCAGAGTCCCTAATCACTATTCATTACTCCTTACCTTATTACACATATACGTATCCATCGACACTCGTCAATATTTCGTCATTATAAATATGAAGCATAATCAAATAACTCATATAGCCTCAGCCTATTAATCATAAACATACCTCAGCAGCATAATACACATCGTCGTCGTAAAAATAACATCATAACACCTCAGTCAAATCTCAAAATCGTCGTAGCTTCCTCCAATAATTTCAAAACCTAAAAAAATTCTCTGCTCATGTCAAAAGTGTCATCTGCCTCAAACGTACTTTAAAATCATGCTCCCTTGCCAAATATATCATTCAAAGCTCTCATAGTATCACAATGGTTCCGAAAAAATATGAGCATTTCACAAAGTACAGACAAAATACAATTTCGTAGGTGTGAAGTTATCCAACTGCGTAATTGCGTAAACATCTGTTACTGATGTAGTAAAAAAGTTTATTTCTCTGTTAAATGATCAGATAGCTGTGTAATTTGTGTGTTAGAGAAATATGGTACCGATGTGTAAAGTTGTATAAGCAAATACCATATTAGCTAGGGTTCCTTGTGGTTGCCACACACATGGTACACAAAGTAAGCGTGTACCCCCCTGAGGATTAATGTAATTATACCCTCAGGTGTTACAGATTACACCAATGGAATGAAATATATCACGGAAAACTTTCTTTGTAATTCAAAAATCTTTAAAAATAAATGTTTTAAGTATAAAATTGATCACTCAAATACGTGTACTGTAGCGCTAAACTGTGCATCTTGTAACATAATCTCTGTGGAAGTGTCGTAGTTATCGTCCTCCGAAAGCTAAGTTCTGCAGAAGTCAATGTACTTACCTCATGATAAACAAAAGTGAAATGCTTTGCGTATAGATATCATAGTTATTATGCTTATTGTTGTGATGAAGAAATTACTGTGCTGTAACGTATTGTTGTGCTACGGAAAAGGCTGTCTCATTGTAGCTATACCACAAAAGTTACTATTAAAACATGTTTTACTTTCCAGAAGAATTCAGAAAAACTGTGCAGATATAAAACAGATACACTGCAAAAGCAACAAGGTAAATTGTGTCACACATTAGTAGCGTCGTGATATAGTCGTGTAGCTGTCAAATAAACTAACCACTGTGTCACCTGGTATCTCTCAGAAAGCACCTTGAATCCATAATGTAGCTGCAAGTACCCCAAAATGTTGCATTAAAATCTCATTAGCAGTGCAGGTATATGTTCTAAGTATGTGAGCCTTATAGTCGTTACGTAATCGTGCAACTAACAAGCAAGAATGTACACACACAATAACACTGTGACGTCTGTTCACTATAACAATGCATTCGTAATTTCTGTTTAAAAATGTTCCCTAGGTTCTAGACTGGATATTTAACTTCAAACATTGTTGCATGTTAACAGTTTCTAAAGCATACTAGTAACGTGAAGTGAAACGTTTTATGGCAAAGACAAAGTTAAAAAGCAGATTATCTTTCAATAATCGGTTTTACATGTGAAATGTGGTACAATCTTTTACTCTTCAAAGTACTCAGAATTTCAGCTTGAACGCAATTATCATGCAGTATACGTCGGTAAAGAATACTGGAATTTTTCACAGGGTTAGCGTCAATGTTATTTTTCTCTGAGCCAGCCGGCGCACGTGGGTGCCTGCGGCGCGAGTCATTGTCTGTCTCTTTGTTGCCGCGCGTTGTTATTGGGATTAGGAGACCTAACTTCTACAAATTCACCGTGACGAGAGGGCCCAGCTCTGTTAGAATCCCGCCAGTTCTGATGAAATTCACGTCTGTCGTTTTGTCGGTAGTTTACATAGTTTCTTGTTTGTCGGTCATGTGGTGGAGAATTTCTCCCTGAATCGTAACTCTGCGCCGAACTGTTGCGTCTGAAGTTATTCTGCCTCCCTTGATAATACTTGTTTTGGTTCCCATATTGTCTGTTTCTCTGATTGTCTCTGTGATAGTCATTACTACGGAAATGCGATCTTTCTCTGTAACTATTATTACTCTGCCAACGGTTGTCGTACGGGTGGTGTCTATTTTGGTCACGATTTGCGTTGTAAGAATAGACCTGTCGTGTCCAGTTATTGTTTTGTCGTCACAGAATTGTGACGGATGTGACCTGTAATTGTTGTGTCCTTGTTTTCGCGTTCCGCGATTGTCAGTGTCACTTTCCAGTTCTTGTAACAGTCCCTGAAAAGCTTCAATGTCGTCTTTGCAACGTCCTGCCAAAATAATATGTCGGAAATGTTCAGGTAATTTGATTAAGCAAATGCGGATGAGTTCTGAGGGGCTGTATGGGTTTGTCAGGTACTGATTCTTGTGCAACATGTCTTCAAAATATTTCACAAGACTGGAGAATTCAGATTGTTCGAAATGTTTCATCATTATGATGCCATGTTTTACGCGGTCTTGTGTGGCTTGAGACCAATATGCTGAGAGGAAGGCATGGTAAAATTCTCCTTCACTGTGGCAATCGTGAATGACCGATCGCATTCTTACAGCTGGTTCATTCTCTAAGTAGCCACACATAAATTCTAATCTGTGTTCCAACGACCAGTTGGGAGGAAAACAATGAGAGAATTGATGGAGCGATGCTTGTGGATGAATGTCGTTGCCAGAATTCTTAAATGTTTTGAATTTACGTGTAGTAATGAACAGCTTATAGTCAAAATCATCATGTCGGCGAGTCGCATATCGGTCATTGTTAGGTCGTGTCGGCCGTTCCATCTCAAAATTCGGTGCACATTGCCAATTTCTTTCATAACTTCCGAAATGCCCTGTGTTATTATTTTGCGGCTTTTCCGTATTTCTAAGTCCCTCTTCCCGTGTTGGAGCGCGAGTGTCCTCTGAAATACGTAATTCTTGTATTACCTGTGTCAGCTGATCTTGTACTTCCCGGATTTCTCTTTGGTGTTGTGTATTAATTTGATTCTGCTTTTGTTTGAATTTCCTAATTTGTTCGTACTCTTCTGTGTCATTAAAGACTACCGGTCTTGCGTCAATCAGATTATCATCTACCTTCGTAGATAAATTAGTGAACTGATCCAAAAGTTCGGCTACTTTCTCCGATAGTGTACTTATTTCCTCAGTGTGTTTTTCTGAACCAAGTTTCAGAGTATCTACTGTGTCCTTAAAGTTTTCCTGAGTTTTTGCAAGTTGCGTAACCGAATCGGTAGATGCAACTGAGTCAAATTTAGCTTGCAAGGTCTCATGATTTTCATGAACAATAATTTGCAGTTCTTTTATGGCTGCTTCGTGATTCTGTAATGCATTTTCATGCCGCGAAAAAATAGGTTGAAAATGCTCACAAATTTGAGTTTTTACGTCATTACAGACTTTTTGACATTTCGATTCAATGTGATGTAACTCAGTAGTTAAATCTTCATGCGTTTGTTCAAGAGTTTGTTCCAATGAGTCTAACTTTTGAAGCTGTTGCTGTGTTTGTCTCTGATTTTGTTCCATTGTGTCTAACTTTTTGAGATTTTGTTCCACTGTGTCTAACTGTTGCTGTGTTTGTCTCTGGTGTTGTTCCATTGTGTCTAACTTTTTGAGATTTTGTTCCACTGTGTCTAACTGTTGCTGTGTTTGTCTCTGGTGTTGTTCCATTGTGTCTAACTTTTCAAGCTTTTGTCCCATTTGTTGCATTAATTGTAATAACAATGCACTGGTGTCTGAAACATGTTCCTCAGTGCTTTTCGGCAGTGAAGTTGCACCGGCAACATTCACATTTTGACAAGCGGAAAATGTGTCTTGACTCATTTGAGAAAACGGTGAGAACCCAAAACCTGAGTCTGCAGTATTTGCAATATTGTGTTCTGTCATTCCCGATTCCTGAGGCGAGCTGTTGCCGACCAATCGATCGATAACGCTTCCCTGTTCACTACCTGTTTCACTGTCTACACCATTGTTTGCCGCCCGCTCCATTTCCCTATGCGCAATTACCAAATTACTACTTTGAACATTAGTTAATTCATTACTCTGCGGCGCTAACACACGCCTTCGTCTTCACTGTCATTTCTCAGTTTACTTTGGAGCCTAGTATTACGTTTTTCACACGCCATAATTGTCACAATATTTCACACGATAACACAGAAAAGCACAATTTGAAGAGCAAAATAAAATAACATAGCAATGGAAATAATGTCTACTTAATTGCCAGCGCAGCTGCGAAATACTTGGTGCAAATCTACATGCATGCCACAACTGTTTTACTGTACAACAATGAAAAACTACAACTCAACTACAAAGGAAATTCTCTCTATGATTACGCGCTACCAATAAACAATAGCTACACCAATTACACAAACTACAAGAAAAAAAATCAGAAGATTCCAGTGAGGTATCCTCGTCTAAGGGTCGCCATATGAAACGTCCCCTTTTTAACAATTATACAAGACTGTGCTTAAACTGACACACAATATTTTGTTAGCGCAACGCAATCTGACTTTCAAAATTCCCTACAAAAGAATGGCCCTGACTAACATTAAACTATACCTTTCACAAATCACTTACCTCACAAAAATCTTCGCTGCTCAAGCTACTGCAATACAGCGAGCGCCACTACTGCCAGCTAAATAAAAGATTCAAACTATGGAAGGCACTAACTACTGATAGGGATAGTTAGCAAATGAAAGATATTAATAGAGAACAAACAATGTATTTACCTTGATATCATCATATATAAATATAGCAGTTCATGACAAATTTCAAAACTCCGCCATCTCTCTCCCCACATCCACCACTGCTGGCGGCTCACCTCCAACTGCGCAACGCTACGCGCTGTTCACATCCAGCTGCCCCTCTACAATGGCAGACAACAATGCAAACTAGCCACAGACTGCACACAGCACAGCCAGTGATTTTCATACAGAGGTGGCGTTACCAATAAAAAAACCTAAACAGCCTACTTACAAACGTATAAATACATAATTTCTTGTATTTTATGGAATTTCTACCATCAACTATATTGGTGACCCCGACGTGATTAATAAGAAGCGGAACGCGTTTGTGGTTAGTGAAGTGTAAAAATGATCGGCGACAGCAACGACGCAAATCCAACGGCCGCATCAGTACGGAACAAAGCGGTTATTGCTCGTGTTTCAGTGAAGATTCCGCCCGACTGGAAGAAAAACATAAAGGTATGACTCTTTCAAGTTGCAGCACAATTTACCACGTTGGGTATCACTAACTAAATCACGAAATTCAATCATGTTGTTGCGTCACTGGAATTTCCAACTTTTTGACTCGACCATTATCTACTACTCCATTCACAGAGCTTAAACCAAGATAATTCAGGAATCTGAAGAGTCAGAAAATAGAAAAGTAACGAAATTATTAACAGAAGTGGAATTAGGTGATAAGAAGCCAACCCAGCTCTTAACGTGAGATGCGAACTTTAGGTGGTACGCAAGTCGAGAACGATTTTTTGAAAACCATGTTTATGCAGCGACTTCCTGTCACCGCACGCTCTATACTAGCTACAAGTAAAGATGATCTTGACACCATAGCCACTATGGCTGACAAAACTGTCGAATTTTCACAAACGGCGTCGAATATGTGCCTAAACCTTGCAGGCACCATCCACTATTGCAGTCCGTAAAGTAAATGATACCAGTGGCGATAGAATCTCAAAACGAGAAACGCAGATTGCTAAATTAACGCTGACAATCGATGAACTGAAAACACTGTGACGTTCAAGAGGCAGCTCGCGTTCATCTTGCTCCTCACCAAGAAGATCGCGAAACAGGTCACGATCAACCTGGCATTTTGATCCTAATGGAGCACTATGTTGGTATCACTTTAAGTATCGCCACAGGGCAAAGAAATGTCAGAGCCCATGCTCGTTTCGACCATCTCCAACCCAAAATTCCAAGGTACAGTCAAACTCAAACGCTGCACACACTAGCGGCGGCAGATGATCGGAGCCATCTTTCACGCCGTCTATTTCACACAGACAGAAGTAGCGGAAGTTTTTACCTAATTCAAACTGGAGCTGACATAGCAGTGATTCCGCCTTCGAATAGCGATCGCCGAAAGAAAACAGATCGTAAACTTTGTGCTGCAATTGGCACTGGTATTAATATTTACGGAGAGCGTTTATTATTACTCAGTTTGGGTTTACGGCGCAACTTCACATGGAATTTCGTAATTGCAGAAGTGCAATCGCCGATTATCGGAGCTGACTTCATTCACCATTATAATCTTTTAGTAGACCTCAAGAACAGACGACTCATTGACCCGGTAACGTCAGCAGCAACATGTGGCACATTGATTAAGATCTTTGGCATAGAAACAGTTCATGTAATGCCACCAGATCAAAAATATGCTGCCATTCTAAAGAAATTTCCCAACTTGCTCCAAGAAAACATCCATTTTGACATCCCAGATACCACTGTTTTTCATACTACACTACTGGCCATTAAAGTTGCTACACCAAGAGGAAATGCAGATGATGAACGGGTATTCATTGGACAAATATATTATACTGGAACTGACATGTGATTACATTTTCAAGCAATTTGGATGCGTAGATCCTGAGAAATCAGTTCCCAGAACAACCACCTCTGGCCGTAATAACGGCCTTGATACGCCTGGGCATTGAGTCAAACAGAGCTTGGATGGCGTGTACAGGTACAGCTGCCCATGCAGCTTCAACACGATACCACAGTTCATCAAGAGTAGTGACTGGCGTATTCTGACGAGCCAGTTGCTCGGCCACCATTGACCAGACGTTTTCAATTGGTGAGAGACCTGGAGAATGTACTGGCCAGGGCAGCAGTCGAACATATTCTGTATCCAAAAGGGCCGGTACAGGACCTGCAACATGCGGTCGTGCATTATCCTGCTGAAGTGTAGGGTTTCGCAGGGATTGAATGAAGGCCACGCTTCGTAACACATTTGAAATGTAACGTCCACTGTTCAAAGTGCCGTCAGTGCAAACAAGAGGTGACCGAGACGTGTAACCAATGGCACCCCATACCATCACGCATGGTGATACGCCAGTATGGCGATGACGAATATACGCTTCCAATGTGCGTTCACCGCGATGTCGCCAAACACGAATGCGACCATCGTGATGCTGTAAACAGAACCTGGATTCATCCGAAAAAATGACGTTTTGCCATTCGTGAACCCATGTTCGTCGTTGAGTACACCATCGCAGGCGCTCCTGTCTGTGATGCAGCGTCAAGGGTAACCGCAGCCATGGTCTCTGAGCTGATAGTGCATGCTGCTGCAAACGTCGTCGAACTGTTCGTGCAGATGGTTGTTGTCTTGCAAACGTCCCCATCTGTTGACTCAGGGATCGAGACGTGGTTGCACGATCCGTTACAGCCATGCGAATGAGATGCCTGTCATCTCGAATGCTAGTGATAAGAGGCCGTTGGGATCCAGCACGGCGTTCCGTATTACCCTCCTGAATCCATCGATCCATGCTAACGGTCATTGGATCTCGACCAACGCGAGCAGCAATGTCGCGATACGATAAACCGCAATCGCGATAGGCTAGGATCCGACCTTTATCAAAGTCCTTCATCAGGCAACGCCGGTCAACTGCTGTTTGTGTATGAGAAATCGATTGGAAACTTTCCTCATGTCAGCACGTTGTAGGTGTCGCCACCGGCGCCAGCCTTGTGTGAATGCTCTGAAAAGCTAATCATTTGCATATTACAGCATCTTCTCCCTGTCGGTTAAATTTCTTCACGGTGTAGCAATGTTAATGGCTAGTAGTGTATTGTCACAGAAGGATATCCTGTGGCAGCAAAGGCACGACGACTACCACCAGATAAAGCGACTAAAGCAGAGTTCCAACAGATGATTAATATGAAAATCTGCCAGCCGTCAAAGAGCGCCTGGACAAGCCCCCTCGACTTACTTCCGAAGAAAGATGGATCCTGGAAGCCTTGCGGAGACTACCGTGCTCTCAACAGAATCACCAAGGCTGACAGGTATCCTATTCCTAACCTTCAAGATTTTAACAACCAACTGCATGGAAAACAAATATTTTCAAAGATAGATCTGGTCAGAGCTTTTCATCACATCCCTGTTCATCCAGACGATGTACCTAAGACCGCAATGATAACTCCATTTGGTTTGTTTGAGTTTTTGCGACTTCCGTTTAGACTCCGAAACGCAACACAAACTTTTTAAAGGTATATCGACAATATACTGAGAGACCTAGATTTCGTGTACTGTTATATAGATGACGTTCTAGTGGCATCACAAGATGAAGAAGAGCACAAGAAACATCTTCAATTACTTTTCGACTGCCTCAGTAAATTCAACATCAGAATCAATCTGAACAAATGCATTTTCAGTTCAACAGAAGTTCCTTCCCTAGGACATGTGGTAACTGCAGAGGGAATCAGACCGCTACCAGATTGAATACAAAACATTAATTGACTATCCGCTACCTACAACAATAAAAGAACTGTGCCGATTTCTTGGCCTCATTAATTTTTACCGAAGAGCACTGCCAAATTCAGCCAGTAAACAAGGGACTAAGAAAAATGATAACAGGAAAATTAATTGGACAGAAAATCTTCAACAAGCCTTTAATAACCTAAAAAATAGCTTGGTCGATTCAGCACTTCTGGCTTCAAATTTACCTCTAATTTTAATGCTTGACGCCTCAGATCATGCTATTGGTGGATCTTTAAAACAAATCAAAGACAATAATCTGCAACCATTAGCATTCTTCTCCAATAAACTGACAAATGCAGAGAGGAATTACTCAACCTATGACAGAGAACTCCTCACTGCCATCTCACAAGGGAACCTCCCCATCGCACCCCCCTCAGATTTAGTTATAAGTTGGCACAGTGGATAGGCCTTGAAACACTGAACACAGATCAGTCGAGAAAACAGGAAGAAGTTGTGTGGAACTATGAAAAAATAAGCAAAATATACAAACTAAGTAGTCCATGTCCATGATATGCAACATCAAGGACATTTTGAGGGGCGGAGCGCCGTGGTCCCGTGGTTAGCGTGAGTAGCTACGGAACGAGAGGTTCATGGTTCAAGTCTTCCCTCAAGTGAAATATTTATTTTCTTTATTTTCGCAAAGTTATGATCCGTCCGTTCGTTCATTGACGTCTCTGTTCACTGTAATAAGTTTAGTGTCTGTGTTTTGCGACCGCACCGCAAAACCGCGCGATTAGTAGACGAAAGGACGTGCCTGTCCAATGGGAACCGTAAACATTTGATCGCAAGGTCATAGGTCAACCGATTCCTCAAGGAAAACACGTCTGATATTTCTATACGACACCGGTGACGGCATGTGCGTCACATGACAGGAATATGTTGTCGACCCACCTAACGTGTTCACCTGGCGAATGGGTAAAAAGATTCTTCTACCTTGCCCGATTTATGTTTTCTTGTGGATGTGATAATCACTCCCAAAAAAGTGATGAAAACATAAAGAGTTTGCCAGATAAACTGCAACAAATGAATGCAACAGTTTCACAGTCGCACGGTTTCCCCTGTGCTCTGTCAAAACATATGTTTTTAACATTTTCAAATTTTTCCGTGTGTAGACCGTCAAATCCTGCATATGTCCAAGCAAATCTGAACGTGTCCTGGAACTTTGGAGAGCGAAGTTAATTATACAAAAATTAAAGTTTTCACACAAGGGAGGACTTGAACTAAGGACCTCTCATTTTGCAGTCGTTCACGCTAACCACGGGATCACGGCGTTCCCAAACTCGGACGTTCCTTGATGTTGCATATCTTGCGCATGGACTACTCAGTTTCTATATTTTGCTTAGTTTTTTCATAGTTCCACACAACTTCTTCCTGTTTTCTCGATTGATCTGTGTTCAGTTTCTCAAGGCCTGTCCACTGTGCCAACTTATAACTAAATCTGAGGGGGGTGCGATGGGGAGGTTCCCTTGTCAGCAATGAAGCACTTTCAGCACATGCTTGAAGGACGTGATTTTCCAATTTACACCGACCACAAGCCACTCACCTTCATGTTCAAGCAACGTTTGTACAAAGCTTCTCCAGTCAGATCCGACACATTAGTTCCATCGGACATTTCACCACAGACATACGTTACTCTACGGAGAAGAACCTCGCCGCCGACGCTTGTTCACGAATTGCTTCAATCACTATACCTCCAACTGTTACCATGGAACAAATTGCGGAAAGCCATCGATGTGACGAAGAGTTTTCACACATCAAGAATACGACGTCCCTCACTTCAAACATTAATTTTGCCAAATGGTAAAGAACTTGTTTGTGACACAGCTGGAAATATGATTCGCCCATATGTCCCTCAACGACTACGGCAAGCAATTTTCAACTCGCTACACAATTTAGCTTACCCTGGTGTTCAAGCAACCATTAATTTAGTGAGAAAGCACTTCATTTGGCCATCACTAAAAAAAAATTTAAGAAAAGACGTGAAAGCCTGGATTTCAGCATGTATTCCTGGCCAACGAAGTAAAGTCTGGAGACACACGAACAGCGCAGTGCGACATTATCCTCAAACGACAACAAGATTCAGTCACATTAACGTGGACATAGTTGGGCCACTATCTCCATCACAAGGATATCGCTATTTACTAACAATTACTGATCGTTTTTCCCGAAGTCCAGAAGCAGTTCCATTATCTGATCTGACATCACAGCAGAAGCAGTTTCATTTGTCACAGTCTCAACATGGCTATCTCGTTTTGGAGTGCCTCATATCATAACTACTGATCGCGGAAGGCAGCTTGAATGTCAACTTCTCAAATGTCTCTCAAGCACACTGGGCATTATCCACATTAAATGGCTCTAAGAATTGCGACTTAACATTCGAGGTCATCAGTCCCCTAGACTTACAACTACTTAAACCTAACTAACCTAAGTACATCACACACACCCATGCCTGAGGCAGTATTCGAACCTGCGACCACCGGCCGAAGTGGCCGAGCGGTTGTTGGCGCTACAGTCTGGAACCGCGCGACCGCTACGGTCGCAGGTTCGAATCCTGCCTCGGGCATGGATGTGTGTGATGTCCTTAGGTTAGTTAGGTTTAAGTAGTTCTAAGTTTTAGGGGACTGATGACTTCAGAAGTTAAGTCCCATAGTGCTCAGAGCCATCTGAACCATTTGAACCTGCGACCGTAGCAACAGCGCGGTTCCGGACTGAAGCGCCTAGAAACGCTCGGCCACAGCGGCCGGCTCCACATTAAAACTACAGCATATCATCCTGCAGAAAACGGAAAAATTGAACGATGGCATCGTCAGTTCAAATCTACTTTAAAAGCACAGATGTCTGATGATTGGGTTTCGAAGCTTCCTCTGGTCCTGTTAGGGCTTCGCTCCTACATAACCCCGCAAGTAAATACCTCGCCAATGGAAATGGCTTACAGTTGAGCTAATAGAGATTAATGGAAATCATTTATTTTCAATTAATGCCCAAATTTTGGATTTTTATAGTTTCTTTCCTTTGAGTCAGTATTAATGTGAACTTACTTCTGATGTCCTTGGTTATAATCATCTTCTTCCGCCATAAATATTTATCTGTTGACCAAGTCTATAACAGTTCTTAATCGGGCTTCTTCTTCCGAATGCAGGCCTCTTGTGGACCTGACGTTAAGATGATGCGCGGAAGAAAAGAAAACTTTCGTGGTTTTGCACAAAAAATAATTATTATTCAAACAACACAAATGGCTACCACAGACAACTTACAAAAATACGTCTTCTCCACTCGAGAACTAAAGACAGAGTCTCTCTATTAACAAAAAAACTTGAATGGAATTTTTTATTATTTATTATCCACCTTCCGGCGTAGCAAAATATATCTTTATCGACGCTTGCAGCGGCCGCGCTGATGCTTATTATCACTGGTTTTAAACTTTTGTCGTAGCTTGTTGGGGCTTTTCCTTATGTGCCTATATACCAGGAGCATTTCTCAATGAACAGAAATTAGTAACTGACATCCCAGACTTCGTCTTCAATTGAAAGAACAAATGAGGAGCCTAAGACCAGTTCCAACAGAACATCACGATCACAAGAAGATCCTTATTCACCCACTTCAGCCACACCACTTCAGCCAACATATGACAGGCTACATCTAGTCCTGTCTCGCGATGACAAACGCTTCAAGGTGAAGATGTCAACTAGAAAACGAACTATTAGCACTGACTGATTGCAACCGGCCTTCCTTCTGACAGACTATTCATCGGACAACATGGAAGACACAGCAGGGGCCACCACTTTGGAATTCCATCACATTCCGTTCTAAGGATTGTCAACCTTCAGAAGACAACAGACAGCAATCAAGCCAGTGCACCTTCACCACGGATCACCAGATCAGGTCAACAGGTCAGCTTCCCTCGAAAATACACTCCTGGAAATTGAAATAAGAACACCGTGAATTCATTGTCCCAGGAAGGGGAAACTTTATTGACACATTCCTGGGGTCAGATACATCACATGATCACACTGACAGAACCACAGGCACATAGACACAGGCAACAGAGCATGCACAATGTCGGCACTAGTACAGTGTATATCCACCTTTCGCAGCAATGCAGGCTGCTATTCTCCCATGGAGACGATCGTAGAGATGCTGGATGTAGTCCTGTGGAACGGCTTGCCATGCCATTTCCACCTGGCGCCTCAGTTGGACCAGCGTTCGTGCTGGACGTGCAGACCGCGTGAGACGACGCTTCATCCAGTCCCAAACATGCTCAATGGGGGACAGATCCGGAGATCTTGCTGGCCAGGGTAGTTGACTTACACCTTCTAGAGCACGTTGGGTGGCACGGGATACATGTGGACGTGCATTGTCCTGTTGGAACAGCAAGTTCCCTTGCCGGTCTAGGAATGGTAGAACGATGGGTTCGATGACGGTTTGGATGTACCGTGCACTATTCAGTGTCTCCTCGACGATCACCAGTAGTGTACGGCCAGTGTAGGAGATCGCTCCCCACACCATGATGCCGGGTGTTGGCCCTGTGTGCCTCGGTCGTATGCAGTCCTGATTGTGGCGCTCACCTGCACGGCGCCAAACACGCATACGACCATCATTGGCACCAAGGCAGAAGCGACTCTCATCGCTGAAGACGACACGTCTCCATTCGTCCCTCCATTCACGCCTGTCGCGACACCACTGGAGGCGGGCTGCACGATGTTGGGGCGTGAGCGGAAGACGGCCTAACGGTGTGCGGGACCGTAGCCCAGCTTCATGGAGACGGTTGCGAATGGTCCTCGCCGATACCCCAGGAGCAACAGTGTCCCTAATTTGCTGGGAAGTGGCGGTGCGGTCCCCTACGGCACTGCGTAGGATCCTACGGTCTTGGCGTGCATCCGTGCGTCGCTGCGGTCCGGTCCCAGGTCGACGGGCACGTGCACCTTCCGCCGACCACTGGTGACAACATCGATGTACTGTGGAGACCTCACGCCCCACGTGTTGAGCAATTCGGCGGTACGTCCACCCGGCCTCCCGCATGCCCACTATACGCCCTCGCTCAAAGTCCGTCAACTGCACATACGGTTCACGTCCACGCTGTCGCGGCATGCTACCAGTGTTAAAGACTGCGATGGCGCTCCGTATGGCACGGCAAACTGGCTGACACTGACGGCGGCGGTGCACAAATGCTGCGCAGCTAGCGCCATTCGACGGCCAACACCGCGGTTCCTGGTGTGTCCGCTGTGCCGTGCGTGTGATCATTGCTTGTACAGCCCTCTGGCAGTGTCCGGAGCAAGTATGGTGGGTCTGACACACCGGTGTCAATATGTTCTTTTTTCCATTTCCAGGAGTGTACATGGACACTGTCACTGCGGAGGGAGTCTGTGGCGGACTCGAGCGTTAATATTTGTAAAGTATATGTGTGAACTTTGTTTACCTTCTTATTACTTAAAAACTGTTATCATCTCTGATCTTATTCACATCTACAATGTTTTGAGTGTTCATTAAACGTATAAATACATCGCTTCTTGTCTTTTATGGACTTCCTACCATAAACCATAGGGGGAACTGTAAGCACTGTGATCGGATAACATAGGTCAATGTTAATTTGAGAACATACTACCTATGAGAGTCTGTGATATGTGATTTATTCGAGTAGGAACTGTAATATGGAGTAACATGTTAAAACTCTGTAAAATATTCAGAAAATGATCGTTAACTGTGTCATAATACAGAAGACTTTTGTGAAAATCCCCACTACGAAGCACAGTAGCTTTTTCATTGTACGCAATGTTTGACATCATTTCTAGTTTTGAAATAAATTTCTCCACGTCTCCTCATGGTGACCTATACAAGTCATTATTACTGTTTCCCTTTGCCTGCCATAGAACTCAATAGCAGCTGTTTCAAGATGCTTTTCTACACTTTTCTACACAAGTTTTCAACATGATATCTCATTTTGAATTTTACACCGTCTTTTTGTATAAATACAGACACCACCAGTTGAGGAATTTTCCCTACACTAAAAGTTATCTAGTCTAAAAGGATGTAAAATGATGTTGTTTAACTCATATTCCCTACTCCAGTGCTCTGAAAGACACAAGAACTGAATGCCAAAGTCATCTAAGGCAACTTCCAGTTCAAGTTATTTATTCCTTAGAGACTGAATATTTAGATCCATAACTTGAAAAGAATTCGGAGTAAGCCTAGATTTAGTTACGCTCACAATTTGTTTTGTCCAGGTGGTCGTAGAAGGGTTGGTTGCCTGCACATTTGTTGAATGTAGTATGATGCAACTTTTGCTGTCCTGGCTTAGAAAAAAATCCCAGTTCGTTATTGAAGGTCGGTTTGGTCTTAAGCTCTTTTGTCCATTATTCGGTGTGTTGGTTGTCCTATAGGTTGCACCGATCTTGCTTTTTCATTGTTCTTGCATCTACTTGAAATATTGTTCTTGCTTTCAGACTTCTGTGTGCATGTTCCAGCAGACATAGGCCGTACTGCATTTGTTATTCCATTGTTTCTTGAAGCTGTTGGAGTACACAATTTGTCTTGTACTGTAGGTACAACTTACAAAGTTGGACAAGATGCTATGGATGTTACTTTAATTTCTGTACACATACGAGGGGCGTTTGAAAAGTCCGTGCAAAAATAAATACTTCCAATGTGTTTGGGGTAAACCCTCTTCATTTTTCGACATAGTCTCCTTTAAGACTTATACACTATGTCCAACGCTGTTCTAATTTGTTGATCCCTTCCGAATAATAGGCACTGTCCAAGTCTGCAAAATAGCTATTAGTTGCTGCAATCACCTCCTCGTTTGAATAAAATCTTTCTCCCGCCAGCCATTTCTTCAAATTTGGGAACAAACAGTAGTCTGGGGGAGCCAAGTCTGGAGAATAGGGGGGATATGAAACGAGTTGGAATCCTATTTCCAATAATTTTGCGACACAGCTGCTGAGGTGTGTGCTGGTGCATTGTCGTGATGGAAAAGGACTTTTTTGCGGTCCAATCGCTGGCGTTTTACTTGCAGATCGGTTTTCAAACGGTCCAGTAACGATAGATAATATGCGCCTGTAATAGTTTTAACCTTTTCCAGATAGTTGATGAGGATTATCCTTTGCGAATCTCAAAAGACAGTCGCCATAACCTTTCCGGCCAAAGGAATGGTCTTCGCCTTTTTTGGTGAAGATTCTCCCTTGGTAATCCATTGTTTAATTTGCTGTTTGGTCTCAGAAGTATAGTAATGTATCCATGTTTCATCCACAGCGACGAATCGACGCTTAAAGTCCTGCGGATTCTTCCTGAACAGCTGCAAACCATCCTTGCAACACTTCACACGATTCCGTTTTTGGTCAAGCGTGAGCAATCGCGGAACCCATCTTGCGGATAGCTTTCTCATGTCCAAACGTACACGCAAAATATTATGTACCCGTTTATTCGAGATGACCACAGCACTAGCAATCTCACGCACCTTAGTTCTTCTGTCATCCATTACCATATCATGGATTTTATCAATTATTTCTGGAGTCGTAACCTCCACAGGCGTCCAGAACGTTCAGCATCACTTGTGCCCATATGGCCACTCCGAAAATTTTGAAACCACTTATAAACTGTTCTAAGCGAAGGTGCAGAATCACCGTAATGTTTATCAAGCTTCTCTTTAGTCTCCTGAGGCGTTTTGCCTTTCATAAACTAATGTTGAATCACCACACGGAATTCTTTATCGTTCATTTTTTGACAATCACTCGACTTTCTTGATTCACACGAATGCCAAACACAAAGAATGACTGAAACATGGTGTGTCTTCTTTCCAAAGATGCTACTAACTAAACATGACCTCAATACGTGCGGGTGGTGCCATCTCTTGGACTTTGCACAGACTTTTCAAACGCCCCTCGAGAGTGCTTTGTTGCGTCTTCTGCTTCCATTTGTAATGAAGTAGGCTCATCAGCTTCCTTCTCAGTAAATTTCCAAAGCAGTTTTCTGTATTTCTTTACAAACATATTATTTTCCAACATTATTCAAATGCGTACCATGTCTGGTACAATGCATTCTTCCTCAGCTATTAAGTCCTGAAAACAATGTATCTGGGAAGGCTTTGGTAATTTTTTCCAGTTTTTTGTTCGTGATTTCAATTTCCTTGTTTACACACAAACTCGGAACCACATCTCTCCTGAATACGCGTAATAACACTACATTTACGTTTTTTAAAAATTATTTAGGGCCCTTCTAGCAGATCTGATAGCTTCTTTGTCATTGAGACACCATTTGCTCCGTCAAATACAGGGTGGGGCAAATAAAAGTGGCCTGGACGAGTGGACGCGATTGGGCATGAATTTGTGGCAGTATTAACCGAGGGGGAAAAGACCTATAGTTATTCCGACAGGATGGAGCAACTGCCCACCAAGACCACCTACAATACATCAGACCACAACACAGAAACCAAGATGGCGGCCGTCTTAGGCCAAGTATTTCAGCGCTACCCTAATACGAATAATTTACAAACTTCATAAATGGAAAGTAGATTCTAAATTGCGTAAGATGTGTATTGTTATGAATTTTTCTATCTTCAAACTGAAATAAAAAGTTGTCACTAAAGCCACAAATTACGTAATAAGATCTATGACGAAGTAAAATTATGAGATGCAACTTAAAATCAAATCCAAAAAACTACTACAAAACACATGTAAATGGCATATTTGGACACTAATAATAATTTGCACAATAGAAGCTACATAGCAATAATAAATGAAGCGTGTAACTAAAGCTCAAAATTGTTTTAAACAATATACAGTTAATTCTAGTCACTGTCATTACGTAATATGTTAGAAGTGTTTGATTTTGAGTACCTGTTAGATTTATTTGCTGCTCAGCTTGGCCGCTTTGCGTTTTGTTATTTTTGCTGCAATGTCTTCATGAGTTCCTCTTTTTTGTTTGACTAGTGTTCGAGCAATTTCGTTTGAAACACACTTTTCATTCAACAGTTTTGTGTAATTATTAATAAAAATATTTGAAAGCACTTTAATACTTTTCTTGATTATTCTCTTTAAAGGAATGCCACATTTGCATACATCACTGAGGTTACTAACGGCATTTTCACACAATTCAGTTCCTAAGGCAAGTACTGCATCTCTCTGATTTTCAAGTTTTAGGAATTCTGGTTCATATGTGCTGCTAATCAGAACTTGGAAAAGTTTATATATATTACAACACAAGGAAATCATTATAGAAGAAGGACACTTCAATCCCCCACGATTCAGTTGGTTGAAATAGGAAAGGAGCTCTTCGGTTTCACACTGCAACAAAATTTCATCCCGTGTCTGCAACATTTCTTCACAGCCTGAACATTTTCCACCTTTTTGCAGTTTCTCAAGCACTGTTTTGCTGGTGTAACTAGTAATACAAACCAAGACTTTCAAGTCTTCATCCATCATGGGAATGTTTGCTAGTTCCTCTAGAGTAGGTTCTAATTTATCTAAATTTTCATACATTTGGTGTTTTATGCTGCAATTTACTTTTGCTGCAAAATCATTTAATGTAAATTCACCATGTTTAGTAGATCTGAGCTTTAGTAGACTTATTACTTTCAGTGTCCTCTCAGATTCCAAGATTTGCTCAACTGAAACATTATATGTGCAGCCACTTAGCCTTCTGTAAGCTCCAAATCTTGCTTCCAAAGCATCAGTTTGTAATTTTGCTGTAAGAATATAGGACCAGTTGTAAGTGTTAAAAATGTATCCGCATAATTGAACTGTTGTTGCAAGTGTGTGAGAGAAAGCAGTACATGTTTCATTGGTTAATTTTCCATGAGTAGGCAATGCATGCCAGATATCAAGAAATGTTTTCAAATTTTCAAGAAACACAAGTTTGGAGTCAGTAGGTCCAGTGATTGGGCTAGAATTATCATCTGATGTGTATTTGCCTTTCATGGGATGCTGTACATTAGAAACTGTCCACCATTTAACGATTAATTACAAAAACTGAATAGTGCCATCAGAAATCTCAATCCCCTGACTTTTCAAAATTTCTAGTGCTGGCACATTTTTAGAATCAAAAACACTGAGACCAAGGCTAACGTTCTGTCTCTCAATAGAAGTTGGATATACTGCCTTTCTCACTAGATTTGGGTCAAGTTTCAACAGTTTATTTTTCTCAGAATGAAACAGGTTCCTCAAATCTGAAAACTTTGCTTCACTGATGGTATATTCACATGCAGCATTCCCTTCATCACTGTGTAGAAAGGTATTGATGAAAGCAAATGTATCCTCAATATTTGGCAATATGAAGGAATCATTTTTTCCATTCAACCAGTTATTTCTGATACACTTAAGCAAGTGCACATTGTCAAACAGAAGAAAGAGAAATTTGGATGGAGCGACTCAGATTGGAATGTATACCGCAGAGACAGGCTGGACAGTGAAGGGGGAGGCGTGTTTATAGCGATAAGAAGTGCAATAGTATCGAAGGAAATTGACGGAGATCCGAAATGTGAAATGATTTGGGTGAAGGTAGCGGTTACAGCAGGCTCAGACATGGTAACTGGATGTCTCTATAGGCCCCCTGGCTCGGCAGCTGTTGTGGCTGAGCACCTGAAGGATAATTTGGAAAATATTTCGAGTAGATTTCCCATCTGGGTGAAGATTTTAATTTGCCGGATATAGACTGGGAGGCTCAAACGTTCATAAAGGGTGGCAGGGACAAAGAAGCCAGTGAAATTTTTTTAAGTGCTTTATCTGAAAACTACCTTGAGCAGTTAAACGGAGAACCGACTCGTGGCGATAACATACTAGACCTTCTGGTGACAAACAGAGCCAAACTATTTGCAACAGTTAACGCAGAACAGGGAATCAGCGATCATAAAGCGGTTACGGCATCGATGATTTCAGCCGTAAATAGAAATATTAAAAAAGGTAGGAAGATTTTTCTGTTTAGCAAAAGTGACAAAAAGCAGATTACAGAGTACCTGACGGCTCAACACAAAAGTTTTGTCTCAAGTATAGATAGTGTTGAGGATCAGTGGACAAAGTTCAAAACCATCGTACAATATGCGTTAGATGAGTATGTGCCAAGCAAGATCGTAAGAGATGGAAAAGAGCCACCGTGGTACAACAACCGAGTTAGAAAACTGCTGCGGAAGCAAAGGGAACTTCACTGCAAACATAAACATAGCCTAAGCCTTGCAGACAAACAAAAATTACGCGAAGCGAAATGTAGTGTGAGGAGGGCTATGCGAGAGGCGTTCAATGACTTCGAAAGTAAAGTTCTATGTACTGACTTGGCAGAAAATCCTAAGAAATTTTGGTCTTATGTCAAAGCGGTAGGTGGATCAAAACAAAATGTCCAGACACTCTGTGACCAAAATGGTACTGAAACAGAGGATGATAGACTGAAGGCCGAAATACTAAATGTCATTTTCCAAAGCTGTTTCACAGAGGAAGAGTGCACTGTAGTTCCTTCTCTAGATTGTCGCACAGATGACAAAATGGTAGATATCGAAATAGACGACAGAGGGATAGAGAAACAATTAAAATCGCTCAAAAGAGGAAAGGCCGCTGGACCTGATGGGATACCAGTTCGATTTTACACAGAGTACGCGAAGGAACCTGCCCCCCTTCTTGCAGCGGTGTACCGTAGGTCTCTAGAAGAGCGTAGCGTTCCAAAGGATTGGAAAAGGGCGCAGGTCATCCCCGTTTTCAAGAAGGGAAGTCGAACAGATGTGCAGAACTATAGACCTATATCTCTAACGTCGATCAGTTGTAGAATTTTGGAACACGTATTACGTTCGAGTATAATGACTTTTCTGGAGACTAGAAATCTACTCTGTAGGAATCAGCATGGGTTTCGAAAAAGACGGTCGTGCGAAACCCAGCTCGCGCTATTCGTCCACGAGACTCAGAGGGCCATTGACACAGGTTCACAGGTAGATGCTGTGTTTCTTGACTTCCCCAAGGCGTTCGATACAGTTCCCCACAGTCGTTTAATGAACAAAGTAGGAGCATATGGACTATCAGACCAATTGTGTGATTGGTGTAGTGGACTGATCCAACAGCCAATCCACTAGGACGGGTAGCCGAAAGGCACGCGTTTAAGCTCACGCAGACGGGCGTGAGGTCTGGAACAGGACAATGTCTTGAGAATTGCAAATAAAGTACGTAGATGATGTAATACTTAACTTTATTCCATAATTGGAGAACATAGGTCTGACGGTACAGACTTTATAAGATAACCAGCAAAAGATAATTGGCGCCTTGCTAGGTCGTAGCAATTGACGTAGCTGAAGGCTATGCTAACTATAGTCTCGGCAAATGAGAGCGTAATTGTCAGTGAACCATGGCTATAAACGTCGGCTGTACAACTGGGGCGAGGGCTAGGACGTCTCTCTAGACCTGCCGTGTGGTGGCGCTCGGTCTGCTATCACTGACAGTGGCGACACGCGGGTCCGTCGTATACTAATGGACCGCGGCCGATTTAAAAGGCTACCATCTAGCAAGTGTGGTGTCTGGCGGTGACACCACATTCCTCCCCCGCAAATCGGCGAACGGTTGTGTTATAAGGCTTCCGCCCGCCGTGGGGAGGACCCCATGTTGACGTATGCGACGAGGTGGGGAGCCTAACAACAGGCGAGGCTGTGCCACCCGCACCCTGCCATTCGGTCCGAGGGGAGCTAGGAAACGCCTGAAAACCTAGTCCAGGGTGCACGCCAGCATGCGGTGTATGCGCCCGTAAAAAGACAGGAGGGGCCGAAGATTCGACCTCCATCGGGGCGGGGCAGCCGACGGGCGAAGACGACATCTGGTCCGGAGCGGGCAAGAGTCCCATGTCGGAGGACAGCTGGTCACGGGAAGCGATCGGCGGCGCGTGACCCAGGGAGGCGCCCGGCGGTTGCAGCGACGCGTCCACTGCGGGCGTCGCCGGCGGAAGAACAGGCGGCGGCGGCGGCGGCGCGTCGCCATGAGGCAAAATGGAAGGCAGCGTCGGTAACACCTGGGGATGAGGCGAGCCAGTAGATGGGTCCCCAGGGCGCTGACCGGACGGCACCGTCATTGAAAGCAGACGGGGAGCGGCAGAACCCGTGCGACGACAGAGGCGCAGCTGATTGAGATTCCGACGCACCTCACCAGAGGCCCCCAAAATCAGATACATAGCGCGGCCGAGGCAGCGAAGAATGCGCCCTGCGAGCCAACGCCGTGAACCGCGATAGTTGCTATAGTATACAACGGCGCCAGGGGCAAAAGCAGGTGTCTGCCGCTGCACAGAAACCTGATGCGGTGGATGTAGCAAAGACATCAAGGTTCGATGAGGACGACCGTGGAGCAACTCAGCCGGCGAGCGACCATATCGGGGCTGAGAGCGATACGAAGACAAGAAGAGCAATAACGCGTCCTCCCGAGAATGCGACTCTTTCAACTTCAACATCTGTGACTTGAAAGTCCGGACCAATCGTTCAGCGGCACCGTTTGACTGAGGCGAAAACGGCGCGGATGTCAGATGTTGAATACCATTGGCCTTGCAGAATGACTGAAATTCTGCAGACATGAATTGTGGGCCATTGTCGGAAACAATAGTCTGTGGAAGACCTTCTATGCAAAAGATAGCAGATAACGCTTGGATGGTGGCAGATGACGTCGTGGAAGACATCTGGACAACAAAAGGAAAATTACTGAATGAATCCACCACAACCAACCATCGAGCATTCCAGAACGGACCAGCAAAATCGATGTGTAAGCGTTGCCAAGGGGAAGTGGCTGTTGGCCATGCAAAGAATTTCCGCGGCGGTGCGGAATGTTGTTCGGCACACGCCATGCAAGAAGAGCACATATTCGTAATCGCAGCATCGATTCCGAACCAAGTACAGTGCTGACGATCAAGTTGTTTCGTTCGCCCTATTCCCCAATGTCCTTGGTGGAGAAGCTTTAAGACAGAGGACTGTAACGAACGTGGGACCACGACCCTGGACTGATCATTATCGGAACGCAACAGCAAAACACCACGTCGAACAATTAGCCTCTCCTTGTGAGCAAAAAATCGGCGAACCAACGGATCCGCGATCCGCGACGTTGACAAGGGCCATGGCGTAGCAACTAAACGCAAAACTGTAGCAAGGACAGGGTCAGCAGCTGTAGCTGTGGCTACACGACGAAAATCAATCGGAAACGGATCGACCACGTCATCGGTTTCCGAGTCAATGAACATGCAAGCAAGTTCGGAACAATCGAATGCTCTATCCTCAGCAACAGGCAAACGGGACAACGCATCGGCGTTTCCGTGCTGAGCAGTGGACCGATACAAGATATTGTAGCGGTACTGCGAGAGGAAAATAGACCAGCGAATGAATTTCTGCGCTGTACGTGGAGGTACAGGCTTGTTCGGATGAAAAAGCGATGTCAAAGGTTTGTGGTCTGTGATGATGGGAAAGTGACGACCATACAAGAAATCGTGAAACTTAGTAACACCAAATACGAGAGCCAAAGCTTCTTTCTCGATCTGTGAATAATTTCTTTGCGCAGACGAGAGCAATTTGGACGCAAAGGCAATAGGGCGATCATGCGATCCATCTTTGTGCGCAAGCACAGCACCGATCCCGAAATCCGATGCATCTACCATCAACAAAAGGGGTTTCTGGGGATCGAACGGCGTAAGGCAAGTATTAGAAAGCAACGCCGATTTCAACTGGCGAAAGGCGCGTTCGCATTCCGTCGTCCAGACGAACGGAACACCTTTACGGCGTAAGCGATGAATCGGAGCTGAAATGGAAGAGGCATGCGGGATATATTTATGATAATAGTTAATTTTTCCCAGCACACTCTGTAGCTGCTTCAAATTCTGTGGCGAAGGCAAGTCTTGCATGGCATGGAGGTGCTCGGGACTGGGATGTATGCCTTGGGCATTGATTACATGTCCCAAATACGGTAAGTCACGAGCAAAAAACACACATTTGTCCTTCTGCAAGCGAAGACCATTTTGTCGCAAGACCTGAAATAATGTTCGGAGGTTGGCTAAATGTTCGTCTTCCATCTTTCCGGAGATCACAATATCGTCCAGATAGTTTGCTGCATTAGGGACCGACGCACAAACAGTTTGTAGATACTGCTGAAACAATGCAGGGGCGGATGCACACCCGAATGGCAGTCTTTTGAATCGATACAAACCAAGATGCGTGTTAACCACCAAAACGCGCTGGGATTCGTCGTCCACTAGTATTTGCAAGTACAGTTGTGGATTCACTGTTGCCTTGAAGTCCACGCAAAGTCTCAATTTTCCAGAAGGTTTTGGCAAAATTACTAAGGGTGAAGCCCAGAGAGAAGCCTGCACACGTTCAATCACACCTTGCGATTCCAAATCGTGTAATGTTCTGGCGACCTCATCACGCAATGCGTGGGGAACATTGCGCGCTCTGAAAAATTTCGGTTGCGCGTTGACTTTCAGTTCCAAATGTGCTTCATAGTTCTTAGCACAACCAAGGCCCGGTGCAAAAATGTCTGCAAATTCTTTACATAGACGAGAAACACTGGCTGAAGGCACAGTCTGGTTCACTGATAGGACCTGATTTACTATAGACAAGTTAAACAACTGAAATAAATCTAAACCAAACAAGTTCACTGCAGAAGAAGAACGAAGAACGTAAAATGACACACGTTTTGTTTGTCCCTTGTACGTTGCAAGAAGTCTGCACTGTCCTAACACAGGGATATTCTGACCGAAATAACTATGTAACTTAACATTTGCGGCATGCAACGGAGGTGTGCCCAGTTGTTTGTACGTGTCTTTATTGCTCAATGAAACTGCAGCTCCGGTATCGAGCTGGAATAGGACCACGTTGCCGTTAATGTCCAAGTCTACAAAAAGTTTATTGTCCTGCTGACGGCAAGAGCGACTGTTTTGTGCAACATGAACAGACACTGGTACAGAATCACTTGCGACTTGACGTGATTTCCGTCGATGTCGACGCACACTTTTGGTGGGACGAACACAGTCACTGTTAGAGAGAGTGGCACTGGGCGGAGTGG
The DNA here is from genome assembly GCF_021461385.2 of Schistocerca piceifrons. Classification (NCBI taxonomy): domain Eukaryota; kingdom Metazoa; phylum Arthropoda; class Insecta; order Orthoptera; family Acrididae; genus Schistocerca; species Schistocerca piceifrons. The sequence continues at coordinate 91,101,947 of NC_060141.1, forward strand.
AATTAACTACGAGGGCAGTTCAATAAGTAATGCAACATATTTTTTTTCTCGGCCAATTTTGGTTGAAAAAAACCGGAAATTTCTTGTGGAATATTTTCAAACATTCCCGCTTCGTCTCGTATAGTTTCATTGACTTCCGACAGGTGGCAGCGCTGTATGGAACTGTTAAAATGGCGTCTGTAACGGATGTGCGTTGCAAGCAACAGGCAGTGATCGAGTTTCTTTTGGCGGAAAACCAGGGCATCTCAGATATTCATAGGCGCTTGCAGAATGTCTACGGTGATCTGGCAGTGGGCAAAAGCACGGTGAGTCGTTGGGCAAAGCGTGTGTCATCATCGCCGCAAGGTCAAGCAAGACTGTCTGATCTCCCGCGTGCGGGCCGGCCGTGCACAGCTGTGACTCCTGCAATGGCGGAGCGTGTGAACACACTCGTTCGAGATGATCGACGGATCACCATCAAACAACTCAGTGCTCAACTTGACATCTCTTTTGGTAGTGCTATCACAATTGTTCGCCAGTTGTGATATCCAAAGGTTTGTTCCCGCTGGGTCCTTTGTTGTCTAACCAAACACCATAAAGAGCAAAGGAGAACCATCTGTGCGGAATTGCTTGCTCATCATGTGGCTGAGGGTGACAATTTCTTGTCAAAGATTGTTACAGGCGATGAAACATGGGTTCATCACTTCGAACCTGAAACAAAATGGCAATCAATGGAGTGGCGCCACACCCACTCCCCTACCAAGAAAAAGTTTAAAGCCATACCCTCAGCCGGTAAAGTCATGGTTACAGTCTTCTGGGACGCTGAAGGGGCTATTCTGTTCGATGTCCTTCCCCATGGTCAAACGATCAACTCTGAAGTGTATTGTGCTACTCTTCAGAAATTGAAGAAACGACTTCAGCGTGTTCTTAGGCACAAAAATCTGAACGAACTTCTCCTTCTTCATGACAACGCAAGACCTCACACAAGTCTTCACACCCGAGAGGAGCTCACAAAACTTCAGTGGACTGTTCTTCCTCATGCACCCTACAGCCCCGATCTCGCACCGTCGGATTTCCATATGTTTGGCCCAATGAAGGACGCAATCTGTGGGAGGCACTACGCGGATGATGAAGAAGTTATTGATGCAGTGCGACGTTTGCTCCGACATCGACCAGTGGAATGGTACCGTGCAGGCATACAGGCCCTCATTTCAAGGTGTCGTAAGGCCGTAGCATTGAATGGAGATTACGTTGAAAAATAGTGTTGTGTAGCTAAAAGATTGGGGAATAACCTGGTGTATTTCAATGCTGAATAAAACAACCCCTGTTTCAGAAAAAAAATGTGTTGCATCACTTATTGAACTGCCCTCGTACATGGATGTCCATGGGCGAAGGTTCACGAGCCTGAGTATTCTTGGTTCGATTCCGGTGTGAAGGAAAGGGCCTGCAATGGTTTTGAGTGTCCGATCTGAGCTTTTTCTGGCAAACACTCTGAACATGTCCTTTTTTATTACAGAAAAAGCAAATAGCTTGGTGTGACGGGCAATTCTCACGCGAATGTCTAGTAGCACACCGTGGGCATGATTTCACTGCATTTGCGTGCTTGCGCGGCACATGTGGCTGTGCGGACGTGTGCGAGGACTGTTTACTGTTCTGTGCAGCTCGCCCGGCGGGCCGGTTAATGTGACACACAGCTGGCGGAGTTTCAAATGATTCCTGAGCAAAGTCAAGTGTGTCTTGCCTATCCAATATGTCTATCACTTCTTGAAGGGAGGGACTGACTAGTTTCAAAATCTGTTCCCTTACGCGAACATCAGAAACGTTCTGTGCAATTGCATCACGCACCATAGTATCTGAATAAGGGAGTCCACATTCACACTCAAAAGCACAATCCCTAGTAAGGCCTTGCAATGTTGCAACCCACTCCTGATTAGTTTGATCGGCCGTACGTTTTGTACGAAAGAACGTATACCTTTTTGCAACTACATTGACGGACTCCTTGAAATATGCATCTAATGCTGACAAAATTTCGTCTTAGGACAGAGTTGCTACGTCGCATCGGGGAAATAATTTCACTATCACACGGTACGTCTGCACCCCTACACACGACAATAAGTGAGGCTGCCGCTCGTTACTTTGAATTCTGTAGGCGGCGAAATGAAATCCAAATTGGCGTGACCACTCCGTCCAGCTTTCCATTGCCGCATCAAACTGACGAAAAGGTGGTGCAACTGCGTGGTGTGGGTGCGGTAGCTGTGAAGCGGCGGCTGCCGCATCGTTTTGCATCGCATGTTGACCCTGGACAAGTTGTCCAAGGGCATCCAATAAGGCCTGCGTCTGCTGATTCTGCAAGCGATAAAATTCGGACGTACATCTGGAGATTGTGGCGAAGCCATGACACAAGTAAATTAGTTATATATAAAGGAGACCGTTTGTATCTGAGTCGCCAATTGTAGTGGACTGACCCAACAGCCAAGGACGGGTAGCCGAAAGGCACGCGTTTAAGCTCACGCAGACGGGCGTGAGGTCTGGAACAGGACAATGTCTTGAGAATTGCAAATAAAGTACATGGATGATGTAATACTTAACTTTATTCCATAATTGAAGAACATAGGTCTGACGGTACAGACTTTATAAGATAACCAGCAAAAGATAATTGGCGCCTTGCTAGGTCGTAGCAATTGACGTAGCTGAAGGCTATGCTAACTATAGTCTCGGCAAATGAGAGCGTAATTGTCAGTGAACCATGGCTATAAACGTCGGCTGTACAACTGGGGCGAGGGCTAGGACGTCTCTCTAGACCTGCCGTGTGGTGGCGCTCGGTCTGCTATCACTGACAGTGGCGACACACGGGTCCGTCGTATACTAATGGACCGCGGCCGATTTAAAAGGCTACCACCTAGCAAGTGTGGTGTCTGGCGGTGACACCACAATTGGATTTAAGAGTTCCTAGATAACAGAACGCAGCATGTCATTCTCAATGGAGAGAAGTCTTCCGAAGTAAGAGTGATTTCAGGTGTGCCGCAGGGTAGTGTCATAGGACCGTTGCTATTCACAATATACATAAATGACCTTGTGGATGACATCGGAAGTTCACTGAGGCTTTTTACAGGTGATGCTGTGGTATATCGAGAGGTTGTAACAATGGAAAATTGTACTGAAATGCAGGAGGATCTGCAGCGAATTGACGCATGATGCAGGGAATGGCAATTGAATCTCAATGTAGACAAGTGTAATGTGCTGCGAATACATAGAAAGATAGATCCCTTATCATTTAGCTACAAAATAGCAGGTCAGCAACTGGAAGCAGTTAATTCCATAAATTATCTGGGAGTACGCATTAGGAGTGATTTAAAATGGAATGATCATATAAAGTTGATCGTCGGTAAAGCAGATGCCAGACTGAGATTCATTGGAAGAATCCTAAGGCAATGCAATCCGAAAACAAATGAAGTAGGTTACAGTATACTTGTTCGCCCACTGCTTGAATACTGCTCAGCAGTGTGGGATCCGTACCAGATAGGGTTGATAGAAGAGATAGAGAAGATCCAACGGAGAGCAGCGCGCTTCGTTACAGGATCATTTAGTAATTGCGAAAGCGTTACAGAGATGATAGATAAACTCCAGTGGAAGACTCTGTGGGAGAGATGCTCAGTAGCTCGGTACGGGCTTTTGTTAAAGTTTCGAGAACATACCTTCACCGAAGAGTCAAGTAGTAGATTGCTCCCTCCTACGTATATCTCGCAAAGAGACCATGAGGGTAAAATCAGAGAGATTAGAGCCCACACAGAAGCATACCGACCATCCTTCTTTCCACGAATGATACCAGACTGGAATAGAAGGGAGAACCGATATAAGTACTCAGGGTACCCTCCGCCACACACTGTCAGGTGGCTTGTGGAGTATGGATGTAGATGTAGATTTGTAATACACGGCTGTAAAGTGCTACCGCACATAAGGTCATACATTTTTCTATTAGTGCTATGGTTATCTATTACCAGGCATATAGCATCATACTGAAGCTCATGCATTAACTTTAATACATCAATTGTCATTTTCAGTAGAGTATCAGAACTAACATTTTTTACAGGAAAAAGAGCTATCACTTCTTTATAATCAGAATGTAAAGATGATGCCATGAAAACCTGCATTGTACCTGCTGTTGTAATATCTGAAGTATTCTCAGCAACACCAAGTATCTTTCCTGCCTTATAAGAGAATTTTGAATTAACATAAACTTCATCTAGCATCTCTGAAATTACCTTGTCACTTCCCTGAAGAAATTTATTTTTTTCCCTCAAAAAAGCTACCTGTGATGGACCAATACAATATTTATTTGGACCCATTTTGCATAGAAACTGCCTTAAATAGACAGGATGAGGTAATGTTAACACATTTGTTTTTCTCAAGTGATGGTAGGCACCAGGAAATGAAAAGCAAATGGTTGCTGCCCATATCAAAAGCTCAGGAGAATACCTACTTTGCTTTGTTATTGCGAGTTGTAATTGCTCCAAAACAAATTCTATTTTAGGTGCTATTTCAGCATCAAAATCACTACCACCTTTTAGTGCTTGTTTGAGAACATTGACTAAAATTATAGTCTTGTCAATGGTGCCAGTAGAGTTATCTGTGAAACCATTTAGGTGACTCACCAGATTATCAAATTTCGTCCACTTGTCACATTTCACGTTCTCTTCCTCCCCAGACTGTAGTATCCATTTCAAGGTTTCCGTAGGCAAACACACATTTTTGTGAAACACTTTTACTTCCATGGAACTTGATATCTTGAAGCACACTGAAATTAATGGCACATCACTGACTGAATCATCCTTTAATTTAATGAAAGATACGTAGTCATCCTTTACTAAAATTTTAAATGGACAGACATTCCTTTTCTGCACTTCGCTTTTAAAATGTTGAAAGTCAGGTATATTGTCATTTTCGCACCACTTACTGAAACTACATTCATCACATTCCAGTAGCTGTTGAACATGATCTTCAGAATTCTTCCTTTGCTTAGGAACTGGTACTGTGTGATAAGAAGGTTGATTAGGAAAGATGGTTGGAATTTTTTGGTATTTTTCGTGGCACACGTATTGGTTCACTATTTTCCACAGGAAAAATGTCTTCCCTAACCACAAACATACGTTCAAAATGCTTAATGCATATCACAGCTTTATCGTTCACTTCAAAATTATCTCTATGAATTAGTTTATTCCATTTGTTCCTCAATGCTGTTTCCTTGGGAAACTTAAATGTTGAGGTATCGTATGTTTTGCCGTGATTGGATTTACATCCTGGTACACAACAGCTATGACCCATCGCAAGAACAGTTTGTATTTTAAATTATGCCAAACTGACTACAGAATCTAGAAAATAAATACTAGCGTAGCTCTTTTGACGACATTCACAGCATATAGCATAAATAACAGCTAGTAATAAATGCTTTCGCTTCTCTTGAACGTCACGTATACAATGTTACACACACGCGTTATGGAAACACAAGCAAGCTGGTGTGTTTCCCCCACGATTGCCGCCATATTGTCAACTATCGATATCTGCCTTAAGGTCTGATTTATTGTAGGTGGTCTTGTGCCCACACAGGCGGCCAAACCATAGATCACATTTTTTTTATACAGTCTTCACGTCTGCCAGAGTTGTTGGCAGAGGCCAGTTGGTCGCTTCCCTAGCTGGCCATCCAGATCACTTGATCTGTCAGTATCTGACTATTTTGTGTGGGGAGACCTCAAGTCTAAGGTTTATCGCAACAACCGTCAAAGAATTCAAGAACTGCAGCGGAACATTTCGGATGAGATTGCAGCAACTCCAGCAGTCCGGTTTCGATCTGCCTTCATGAACTAGCTGACCAGGGCCCAAAAGTGCCAAAAGATGAATGATGGTCACTTTCAACATCTGCGATAGTCAGGTTAGTACTGTATTTCCTTTCCTCTACCGTATTTCTTAATTCCCTGGAACTCTGTTCTCTGGGCCACTTTTATCTGCTCCACCCTACACTGAATCAACGTCTGTTGTGGTTAGTGGCCCTGCAGTCCCGTGTGACTTCATTCATTGGAGTACCTGGCTTAACTAAACCTGCTCCGTCAGCTTGTAGGTCTTTCAACAATACTGCTGTTTTTCGTCCGTGACCGTCAGCGAGAATCACAATTTTTCTTTGGCTTCTGAAGTTTCCATTTGTATTGTACTTGTGTTCTGGCCTGTCGCTTGTTTTATAATGGTCACCTGGATTTATATTGTTCCTGTGAAGACCCTACATTACACAGACTTGAGTCCATCGCTGTGGTATATCTTGGTTTCTGAACCCTACATTCTGCATTTCTTTTCCACTATTTATATTTTTCGTAGGTTTTGTTTCGGGTTTCAGGTAACTTAACAGTTCAGTACTTTTTTTCGATGTTTCGTTACATCACTCTTTGAAGACTGAACTACTGATTGCATATTTACGATACATTCTTTCAGACACTCAGTATCATCTACACATTTCGTAAATGCTGTATTTTTATCTTCAGTGGCTGTATTTTCGTACGGAAGAACGTCGCGCACATTTTGTACAGGAACCATCCTTTTTTACGCCTAAGTGAGACACAGTGTACTCAGGAGCACAATAGATCCGGAATTTTTCGCATATCACACATTTTTGCACACTTCACGTTTGTATTTGCAGACTAATGCACTCGCCATTTCATATTGGGCGCCATCTTTCTTTATTACATAATTTCAAAACAAATTCAATAGGGCGCATCGCAAAAATTGTGTTTGCCTTTCGTCGTGTACGAGAAATCTGGAATGTCGTACCACGTAAAGGTGGCAAAAAATAACGCAACTGATAGAAATAACTGGTCACTGATAAGTAACAGTTACTGTGATAATCGCTCATCTGATACTGACAGCCCAGATCACGTAAGAAACAGATTGCCCAATCGCTTGGTCTAGCAGGCAACCCATGTCAGGGAACGGCCACCAGGCGGCAGCAGCGTCACACCCTTACTTGTGGAATCAACCACTAGATGGCACTCCGTTCTGTGAAATATGTGGCAACATCGGCCGAACGCGTGCAGCTTTCCACTATTTGGCGTCTGTGAAGTACAGCTGTTTCTGACATATCGGTGGTAGTGGATCGAGTCGTCATGCCGAGGGCCTGCGAGTATATCAACTGTGCAAGGAGTAGACGAACAAATCCTGAACTGAAAATGTTCAGATTCCCGTCCAAAATAAAGAAAGATTACGCGAGTGGATTTTAAATTCAGGTAAATCTATAAATTAGTTAAGAGTAAGAATAAATAAAGATCCCTAAGCATTCGATCCTATTAAATTTTGTCGACCTTATATTCTGATATAACGTGGCAGCCCTTCCTGTACAAGAATCATATCATATAATTTTTAAATGAAATCTTTGCTGCGATTTGGACTTTTTTTAAACTGTTTATTCACTTCACTATCGTAATTTTGGCTGTAGAGGCATTTTTGTGTGCAATGTGAAAACTGAAACCAATATAAGATATGGATAACAAAACGCAAAGCATAGTGTGGTAGCATTTGGTAAACAATTTAAGAAGCATTACCTTACAAGACCTTTCCCTTGGTACTTGAAAATGGCTCTAGAACTGATATCGCAACAGTGAAATAAATGAATGATAGACGTCATCTAACTGCTAGGTCATCGGTCCCTCAATATCCTGGTATATACTAGAGCGAACGAAGTGAACGAGTGTAAAACCTCGTTTACACTGCTGCAAATGAGTATTCATAGATAATTCGTCAATGTTTAGTGCCATTCCTTTATACATGTGAACAAACGTTTATACTGGAATGAAGGGAGGAGGATAGAAGAGAACGAGCATAGCATGCAAACCATAGACGCTGCCTATTTTAATTTTTTTTTATCTGTGCGCTAATAATCCTCACACAGCTTTCACTCGAAAACAACACTGCTTATAGTAACATGTCTGCGCGAGAGCAGATTGTGTATTACTTTTCACTTCGCATATGATTGTGAGAAGTATCCCTACAGTAGAAATAAACTTGGTTTGTGGAATTACAGGAACTAATCTACATTCTTCGATTGAAAACTCGGGAAAAACCATAGCCGATCATGGTCTACAGTCAGCTGTGTGACGAATGCATTTCGGTGCCTCGTGCCATCTGTTGACCGTAGATCGTCAACTCATCGGAGATCTGGCTACGAAGAGGAAGGATAGACCATTAGGAGGGCGTTCTATAGGTCGGGGAAATAGCTGTGAGACTGCGCGCCATCTGTTGATACAACTGTATACTATTTCGTGCGCCTTCGCTCCTTGCATCACAAACAATGAAATGTCAGAGCAGTGGCTGATAGGAGCTGCAGCACAGGCATTGACATGTACGGTCGTTCCCATGAGCCACCGCCTTATTTGTCAATTTAGTTTTGGTTGCTAATACAAATAGAGTTACAATAATGAATTCGAGCGACTATGGAAATAACTGTCAGATGTCGGTATTTTTCTCTAATTGTCATTCGCTCGCAGTTCTCGTTCTCTGGCAGTTAACGGGCTACCACTACAGGTAACCTGTAAATTTGTAACTGTGTTCCTGACTCCAGTTAAAGGTCGTAGATTCCGGTGATATTTCGAGAGAGGCTAGTTACTGGAGTGTACAAATATTTTCGTACTGCTACGGAAATGCTGCTGGTCATCGGGAAAGAGGGGATGACAAATAACATTTCAGGAAGTATAACATTAAAAGTTTGAATATAATACTTATTATCATCATCATCTGTCAGGAGATTGTCAAAATATGTGAATATATTACAGTACGCTGGAGCTGCTAATATTTACAGATTTACACTGCCAGAATAAAACATAGTTATGTACTTTTAATAACTTTATCATACACAGAATACTTGATCTTGACTGTTGTGACGAAGTGTTGTCAAAACTGAAATATAGCAGAATTTTTACTTCAGCTGGTCTAACAGTCCTCTACATAGTAGGAGTAGTTCCCTATCAAAAAGTCTTTCAAACTCTCTGTAAACCATGTTTTATCTGAAACCAAGTTTTTAATGGTTGCTGACTTGCTGGCAATTTATTGAAAATGTGTGTTCCTAAATATTAGAACCCTTTCTGAACCAACATAAGTGATTTTAGGTCTGTATGTATACTCTTGTTCTTATTCCTAGTATTGATATTATGTATTGAGCTATTGGTTGGAAATACTTGCAACAAATTTCATTAAGGAATAAATATACTAGGAAGCAGTGGTTAGAATACGATGTTCCTTGAACAGGTTTCTACAAGATTTTCTTGAATTTACACCACAAATGATTTTTATTACATGCTTTTACGTGCTAAAAACACTTGCTCGGTTTGATGAATTACCCCAGAATATGATCTATTGTGACAAACCGGTGATAGAATGGAAGTAAGCACGCCTTTTTATATTTATGTCTCCTACATCTGACATCATTCTCACTGCAAATGCAGACTTACGATAGGCGCTTCAGCAATACTGTGGTATGCACTTCCCAACTGAATTTATTATCGAGTTGTAACCTTTTCGATCTGCATGTCTTCATATGTTATATACATGCTGTAGCTACGGAGATCGAGCAGTTTTCCAAATCTCAAATAAAACTAAGATTATGTCACGATTCATGCAACATTCCTGCCATTTCGCTCTACTCCCAGTTCTATTGATAACTAAACTGATGGATACCACCCTCGTCGTTATTTAACTGTAACCCCGTCGGAGTATTCGGTAGTGAACGACACTTGACAGTTATTTATAACCGTTAAAAATAGCGGCTATAAAAATATCTGGAACCGTGATAACTTTTAGTCCAGAATAACCGTTTGGCCCATCTCTAGTAAGATGGAAGTACGAAAAGTATTGTGCTCAGCTGGCATGTCTCTTTACATTGCACGAAGTCCGCAGTTAGAGGTGGCAAAAAATAACGTAACTGATAGAAATAACCGGTTACTGAGAAGTAACGGTTATTGCGATAACCGTTCCTCTGATTCTGGCAGTTATTTCAATAACTGTTTAGTGTCAACAGTGCCTCGCGCCATCTGTTGACCGAAGATCATACTGCGCATTTGGAGGCGTTCTATAGACCATGGGAATAACTGTGAGACTGCGCGCCATCTGTTGATAAGAACTGTGTACTATTTCGTGGGCCTTCGTTACTTTTAGCATAAACAGTTAAATAAAGTTAATGTCCGAGTCGTGGCTGATAGGAGCTGCAGTACAGGCATTAACAAGTACGGTCGTTCCCTTAAGCCACCGCCTTACGTGTTAATTTAGCTTGGACGGGTAGTACAAGGAAAGTTACTAAGGAATTCGAGCGACTATGGAAATAACTGTCAGAGCCGGTATTCTCCTCTGGCAGTTATCGTTATTGGCTCGTAGTTCTAGTTCTCTGGTAGTTATCGGGCTACCACCACAGATAACCTGGAAGCTGGTAACGGAATAACTGTGTGTCTAGACGTTCCTGACTCGGTGACTCCAGTTACAGGTCGTAGTTCCAGGTGATATTTCCAGAGAGGATAGTAACTGGAGCGAACAAATATTTTCGTACTGCTACGGAAATAGCCGCTGGCCATCACGAATGACAAATAACATGTCAGAAAGTATAACATAATACAGTGGAATATAATAATTATTATCCTCATCATTTGTCAGGAGATTGTCAAAATACGTGAATATATAACAGTAACTGCTAATATTTACAGAATTGGTACACTGACAGAATAAAACACAGTTACGTACTTTTAATAAATTTATCGTACACAGAATACCCGATCTCGACTGTTGCAACCAAGTGCTGTCAAAACTGAAATATAGCAGAATTTTTACCTAAGCTGGTCTATCAGTCTCTGTTACGATATTCATCTACAGAGTAGAAGGAGGGGTCACTGGAAGCGTCTGATTCCACCCGTCTGCTTCGACGTAAAGGTGTTGTGGTGTGTGAATGTCATTACGGCACGGTGTTTATGAGTTGGTTTGTGTGTGTGTGGGGGGGGGGGGGGGGGGCTGTCGATCTAGGTTGCAATGCCGGAATTTGCTGGTGGTAATTAATTTTTTTTTTTTCCTAGCTGTGATGTTTTGTGTATTTATGAAGTATTGAATGTGATTTAATTTATGTAGGGATGATTGATTTGTGGACTTTTGGGATTGTGGTTTTATTTTTCGCAGTTGTAGGTGTTGGTTTTTTGGCATCAGTAGCTGTGGTGGACCTATATAGGTCACTGGATAATGACCGATTCCCATTTTCATAATTGTGTGTGTTGATGTTTTAGTATCGTCATCTGAGGTTGACCTATGTAGGTCAAGGGAAATGTCTGATTCCAATTTTCGTACTTTTAGTTCTGGGTATTGGTGTTTTGGTATGGTCACCTATAGTTGACCTATATTGTTCAAGGGAAGTGTCCGATTCCTGCAGATTTTTGTTGGTGTAGCAGAATGCTGTATTTTTTTTCTTTTTGTTCTTCATTTTGTGTTTTGGGATCATGGTGTGTTTTTTTTTACTAGCTTGTCCTCACCCTAAAACCCCCAACTTCCCGCAGTTGTCCCATTGGTTTGATTGTATTTTGGTGGGAAATGTTATTGTATTATTTATATGTATCTTCGTGTTTGTTGCCATGTGTATGTAGTGACGTCATAGACACACTTAAAATAGACATTTCCGGCATATTGATGATGGGTGGAATCAGACACTTATGTATCAAATAGTCATTCAAACACACTGTAAACCGTGCCTTATCTGAAACCAAGTTTTTAATGGTTGCTGACTTGCTGGCAGCTTATTGAAAATGCATGTTCCTGAATATTGGATCCCTTTTGGACCAAGGTAAGTAATTTTAGGTCATTATGTAGATTGCTGTTCCCATTTCTAGTACTGATATTATGTATTAAGCTATTGGTTGGAAATACTTGTAACAAATTTCATTAAGGAATAAATATACTAGGAAGCAGTGGTTAGAATACAAAGTTCCTTGAACAGGTTCCTACACGATGTTCTTGAATTGATACCACAAACGATTTTTATTACACGCTTTTACATGCGAAAAACTTTTGCTACGTTTGATGAGTTACCACAGAATATGTTCCCTTATGAAATAATAGAATGAAAAAATGTGGTATGCCCTTCCCAACTGAATTTATTATCGAGTTGTAGTCCCAGAAATGTAACACTGTCAACCTTTTCGATCTGCATGTCTTCATATGTTATAAACATGCTATCGCTGGAGAAATCGAGCAGTTTGCAAATCTGGCATAAAACTTGGATTAGCGTACTCACACTTTCCCCAATAGGACTAGCTTTTACAGCACAGGAGTAAACGAATCTGTCACATTACGTATATTTTTTGTTGTATTACAAGGCTGTACACTTTATTCTATTATGTGAGCAGCACAAGAAATTAAGCTTCGAATTTAACCTACAGTACTCAGTTTACATATTACTTCATACTTAAAAACGCACGTTGTTCACATTTTACTTAAACAGTGCTTTGGCGAAGTTCCGCGTACTCTCTGTCGCAGCTGCGAGGATAATATTTCTAATAGCGACCGATAACCTACAAACATATAATCTGAAACACTAATAATCGTTCTAACATCAACTAAAATGTACCCGGAGTTAATAAGCTGAGGTTATGACACGATTCATACGACATTCCTGCTATTTCACACTACTCGCAGTTATACTGATAACTAAACTGATGGATTCCAACTATGTCGTTATTTAACTGTCGGAGTTATCGGTATTCGCTAGCGAAAAATAACTTGGCAGTTATTAATAACCGTTAACGATAACGGTTATCAAAGAATAACTGGAACTGTGATAACGGTTACTCCAGAATAACCGTTTGGCCCACCTCTATCCGCAGTAGATGGCAGCTACATCAAGAACGTCCTGCGCGCCACCTATCCTCAGACTCGGGTACTCTTTCGACATGTCGATTTCATCCTTGGGAGTTCATCCAATTTCTCTCTGGTTAGCTGTCCAAATTATTGCAGAGGAAAGAAAAGGCGACGACAAATCAGTAATTTTGTACCTTTTCATGAGAAATGTATACAAAAGGCAACAAGATTTATTCATCCTTAAAATGGGGTACCAGTCAGTATACGCTTTATCTTTTTTATTATTTCACTTCATTGGTCTCAATCGCGTGAGGAAAGCTGGCAGCGCTACAGGATCCTCGCTAATCAACTCCGTGACTAACATACAATAGTTGTAAAAATACTAAAAATGGTACAGGCAATATTTTCTTTACAATAATGCATATTATTTTGATTTCTGAAGGAAGCTGGCAGCGCTACAGGACTACTGCTCGCAAACTGCGTGATTAACATGAATAGTTATAAAACCATTAAAAATTGTAGTTATAATACTTGCTTTGAAACGCTACAGATTATTTCGATTTTTACGAAGTAATAAAGTGGTTTTCGTCATGATTTTCACTGAAACTAATTGTTAAGTTTGAGTCGTGGTCGGATTATGCCCATTCCTCTGATTCCTGTTCAGATACATAAATGTCGACTTTATTCAGATATTCCGAAACAAAAAAAAAAGTTTTAAAAGTCATCATCATAAGACCTACACCGTGTGCTACAAGTACTCTTGTTAATTTGTTTTGCAGTGGCTGGGAGATTGGCGCCTCCTGTAATCCGATGCGTCTCGGAAGCCGTTGTGCGGGAGATGACTGTGTCCATGGCGCAGTTAGGACTGTCCTGCGGGCCCCAGGGCGTCCGCGGTTCTGGGTTCACCCCATGTGCTGCATCGGGCGGGCGCTCGGCCTGCCCTGGAGAGATGCGCCTAGTATGCGCCGTCAGAAGCATTGCCGGCGAGTGCGAGATGCGGCGACGGGGGCCGCAGTGTGGGTATCGGGCCGGGCTCGCTCCGCGCCCCGGCAGTCGCCAGCGCCACCAGGCCTGTGCCGCTGAGTGAGTGCGGCGGAGGGTAAGGACGCGCGCGACCCGCGCCCGCCAAGTGCCCCCTCCCCACAGTCACCCGCCAGCAGCTGCCCTGTAGCGCTGGGTGAAGACGGGGCCCTCGACCGTACAACAATTTTTTTTCTGTAAACAAATACTACGGTACGTGACTTGTACTAGTGACGAGCATTTCATTCCTTCGAGAAGAATAATAGCCGAATTTTCGAGGGTCTCGAAAAGCTTCTCAAGAATTCCCTTGAACGGAGCATTAAAAATGTGATTTGCTTTCGCTCTGCGCCAACAAGAGCGAAAATGCTTGCATAGAACAGGGAATGATTAAAAAAATATCTACTTTAGACGATCTTCATAAGCAGTGCAGTTTAGTATGTTCCACTAAAAAAAGTTGTCTTTCCTTATTGTTGAATTTACGTATTACTTATTTTCTATTTATTTAATCTTCGTATTTACAATGTTACATTAAGAAAAAAAGATGGACAATACACCTCCTGATACCGTGCATAATGCAGCAGCTTGACGTGGCATGAACTTACAAAGTCTTTGAAAGTCCCCTGTTATCTCTATAGCCGTCCATAATTCCAAAAGTGTTGCCAGTGCAGGATTTTGTGCACAATTATGCCCCATTCATGTGGGGCTATCTGGGTGGCCAAATCATTCGCTCGATTTGTCCAGAATGATCTGACATGGTGCAAAGTCACCTATAAAAATTACATGATTGTTTGGGAACATGAAGTTCACGAATGGCTGCAAATAATCTCCAAGTAGCCAAACATAACCGTTTCCAGCCAGTGATCGCTTCAATGCGACTAAGCGACCCAGTCCATACCGTGTATACACAGCCCTTACAATTATGGAGCCACCGCCAGCTTGCACAGTGCCTTGGTGACAACTTGGGTCCACGGCTTTGTGGGGCGTGCACCACACTCGAACCCTACCATCAGCTCTTACCAACACAAATTGGGACTCGTCTGACCAGTGCACGGTTTTCCAGTACTCTAGGGTCCAACGGATATGGTCACAAGCCCAGGAGAGGCACTGCAGGCAATGTTGTGTCAAATTTTGCTGCACTGTCCTAACAGAGCCTCTCGTGATGCATCCCTCATTGATTTCTGCGGCGGTTATTTTATGCATTGTTGCTTGTCTGTTAGCACTGACAACTCTAGGCAAACGCCGCTGCTCACAGTCATTAAGTGAAGACCGTCAGCAAGTGAAGACCGTCAGCCACTGCATTGTCCGTGGAGAGAGGAAAGCCTGAAATTTAGTATTTCCGGCACACTAGACACTTTGGAAAGTGGAACACTAAATTCCCTAATGATTTCTGAATTGAATGTCCCATGCACTTACCTGCAGCTACCATTCTGTGTTCAAATTCGTGTTAATTCCCGACGTACAGCCATAATCACATTGGACAGCTTTTCACATGAATCATCTGAGTACAAATGACAGCTCCAGAATGCGCTGCCACTTTATAGCTTGTGTTCGCTATACTACCGCCATCTGTATATGCGTGTATCGCTGCACCGTGACTTTTGTCACCTCATTCTACGCATATTATTAAATGGCTAACCCAGTTCATGGGACTCATTCCAGTTGCATGTTACCAATCTAGGGCTTCCAAGAGCAAGAAAAATTTGATTTTCAGTATTTCATATAATGATTGAGTGAATTTAATTGTTTTTAATCTACACAAGCTGTGAATCATTACAAAACAGTAATAGAATTTAAAATGCTGTTCATAGTCTCCCCATTAACAGTTATAATCACGTGCAAGTATTAAGCTGGGTTTACACATGCAACAAGTCACCACAACTTGTGGCATTCTTCAGTGGTAAATATATTTTAGTGGTGTCCTGTTCGACACATCAAACAGACTTAAATACATACTTTTCTTAAGAGCACGATGGCTCCTTGACTTTTGTTTCAGAGTGGATGCACTAGTATCGTCTGAACTCCTACAAGAATCAATAATTTGCAAGTAAGGGATTAATGGATGAGGGATGCTGCATTGCAGCTTGCAGTACATTGATAACTTGGGTCAGAAGGAAAGTGTGCCCGGACGGCCACTAAAGGCAAGGGGAGAATCCAAATTCGAGACCTGATCCGACACAAATTTTCAACTTTTGCTGTTGCATTACCACAATGACCTGTGCAGCTAGAAGTCACGAATTCCCACACATCCTTTCCCTTTCTTACCCCACCTTCTATTTCGTATAAATGCTGCAGTGGCACCGTACGCTAACGTTCATACAGGACACCATACATTCTGCTGCATAGCTGTGCAGTTTGCGAAACAACGTTGTCAGTCTCGGCTGAGGTAATTCGGGCGGACGTTACTGTAATAGTGCAGACTGTGAAACTAGAACTGAGCAGAGTTAACTGCAAAGAAAAGGAAGTGCAAATGGATAAGAAAGTGGATATCATGCAGGAATGAAAAGGAGGCTACCGTTTGAAACTACGTAAACATCTTGAGGCAGAATAACTTACCACTTGCAAATACCCAGACTACATTCATGTAGGAGTTGAGAATGAGAGCACTTAGTAACATCCAACAAACTTCATACATTATTTCAAACCTTTTCTAAAAATTTTCTCGCCTACATGATTAACGTCACTATTTAGCACAGTAGCCCATCTGTAAAGTAATCAGAAGTCTGAAGTAGTTATATACATTGAAGATTGATTCTTTACGGAAAATGGGGATTACTAGTGTAACATGAAGTGAAAACACTGTATGACTACAACAGTGATAGCTCTTTTGTGCAACAGAGGAGATGGATTAGTTATTATAAAAATGCACGTTATTACCTGAGTCAACTGAAAAATATTTTCAAGGAGTACATATGTAGCTGAACGGCCTGAACCACACCACCTGTGTGTAAGGATCTAGGTTCATGTCCCAAAGGGAGGTTGGGAACAGGTTCCACTCAGCCTTGAGAAACCGAAAGAGAAGCTGCTAGAATAAAAAAGCAGCAATATCACCAGGATTTATTTACTGGCAAAATGGCTGGAGGGATATTGGGAATATGCTGATACCATCACCCAAAATCGTATCATCTTGTCGACTGCAGATGGAAAAGGCCCAATCCCATGTTTACAAGTATGAAATATAAAAGCTAGGCCTCATGAGAATAGAAATCAGGACTCCTACATTAGTGGGCAGTGGTAGTAACCAATAGCATAAAAATGCTGTTATTTGACAGTTGTTCTCTCTCCTGTCATAATCAGTTGTTATCACGCTTGAAGGAAATGGCAGCCTTTTTTTTTTTTTTTGTGGTGCAATCCTATAAACTTGTTAGTATACTACCCATTGGAAACTAAACAGCAAGCACTCAAAAGTTTCAAAGTTGTTTTGCGTAAGCTATGTAACCATGTACAGAAAGCTTCTTATACATGATTACATAGCTCACACAAAACAACTTTGAAACTTATTTGCTCATATTCCTGAGATTCACAGAACTGAGTTACAAGACGATTCGATGGCTAGCTTGGTAGTGTTGGATACCAATATAAAGGCTCAGGTTGCAATTTTCAGTTGGCCCTAGGACTGTCATTTATCACTTCATTCACCTCTGCCAATGATTTGTATTTGTTTAAAAACATCTGTCTGAACCTTGGTTCTGAGTCTACATTAAGCTGTAGGTCCCCCTACAACTTTCTGAGGAATTCAGTTCACAAAAGGAGGAGGAACAAAAGGAGATATGCCTAGTAAAGCACTTCAATATTCAAGCCAACCTTTGGATCATAGATAGCTTAACTGTTATCACACTTTGTGAGAAAAGCATAAAATTCTGAAGACAAGCACTCACTCTTCCCATTCCTAACATCCAGAGCAATTAGCTTGTTATGGATCTACTGTGATGTGTACTTGTAGGTAATGTTTTTTGGTGACTTGACCGGCAGGCCGTATGCAGTTTATTAATGACTGTTACACGACTTTAGAAGGGGTTCATTCTAACTGCAAAAAGGAGTCACCACTGGTTCTTAATCCAAAACCAAACTCTAAATGGCGACCAACCACTATGTCAGCTATTCATTCTCCTATGGTGTCATATGGACATCTGCATGAAGGGGCCTCTGGCAAGCCCTGACCTCTCTAGGCTGTTAGTGCGGCTCCTCTAAACTGCAGCCACTGCCTCTTGTTCAAGTAGCTGCTCAGTTGTCCTCATGAGGCATTCTATCCTCATTCCAAGGAAAGACACTCTGAGGTACTGGGAATCAAAAACTTTTTAATTGTTCAGCTGAGTGATGTTTCTGAAATGCAGTAGTTCTCAAACTGACTGTGAGTATTTGTATTGAGTGTTACTGGTATCACAGGTTTACCAGTGCACGCTGTAGTCATCTGTGAGTAGTATGGGATCTTTCTGCAAGATATTTCACCCTGCCAGAGGAATAGAACTGCAAAGGCACAGAGCAAAAGCAAGATTTTATAGTACTTGCTTTGTCCACAATTTCACTAAATATTAATGCAGAGCAACAGTTCCAAGACCACATTGTTTGAAACTTGAAATCTTACATTGTACACACTTTGGCAGAAGCGGTATGCAGTACAGTGTCACCCCTATCTCTACAGAGTCCTTTTGACACCTGAGTTGCTTCCATTTTGTTTAACTACTGTGGCAGGTGCATATGACAGTTGCTCCTATTACTAGCACGTGACCTTAATACTGAACCTTGGCAATGTACTGGGATGCTCTCAGCTCGGATGTCCTTTGTGCCTTACTCTTTTATACTTAATTTCTGAGGAGGAAAATGGATTGTTAAGTTACTGGTTATGCTTATTGTTCAATTATTCATTTGTTTTGAGAACACAATAAGGTGCATCTACAAAGTACAAGAAGTCATAGTGTTACTCTCACTGACAGGCGCACAATTTTCTTTGCATGCACTGATATGACTGTAAAGATTGCCTGGAATGTGACTGACAAAGGAGAGCAGTTTAACACTTATATTTGTAATGCATAACTTATCAGTGTGGATAGGAATATTTCGCGTAAAGAATAAAGCAAGAAATAATGTGAAATCTGAAGTTTATAGTGACATAATGTGAAATCAGCAGTTTTTATGAATTTGCCATTTTTCCCATTCATGTGTAAAGACGTTGTAAGTCTGAGAATAGCAGTTTACTAATGCTAAGTGATTGTTAAGTAACAGATTCTGTTATCTTCCGCATTCTAAAGCTACGTGCAGTATCACTGTGCTACATAAATGTATTACAGATTTTATATTTAATGTAAGCCTCTAAAATTGTAGCACTTGTTAGTGGCCTTCTATAAGAAACTGTCATATTGCTTTAATGTAAAATTATGCTATGTAACACCAGCAAGATGCAGTGCTTACGCGCATGTATATAGTGTCCACTGCTTTCCCTAATGCTCTCATTGCTTAAGCTTCCGTAGTGTTAAGCGGAAGTTTTTTCCTATTCTGAGGTTGTTTTAGCTTATATTTGCTTTTCTTTTCCCACTGAATTTGTAACAGTGATCTTTTGTAAACAGAACTCTACCTTCTGCACACTGAGTTTATGTACATCACTCCATCAGTAAATGTATTAAAAATTTTATATAGAATGTACAGCTGTACATTTTAGTATTTTTAATAGACTTGTAGAGGGATTTCATACTGACTTTATTATAAAATGCTGTTGTTTAACACAATCAAGGTGCAGTTCTTACACGCATGTATTTAGTATTTAGTGCCCTCTATAGCCCAATTTTTCCTGGTCACCTGAGTTTGTATATTTGTAGCAGTTGGTCTTAGTCTCTGACATAAGGTGTATGTAACTTACACAAATATTTCATCTTGTGATGCCTATTGCATCATGTGATGTAATAAGTGAATGTGTACACTTCACAAATATTTTTCTATTAATATTTTATTATGTCTGTAAAAAAATAATTATTTTGTAACTGGTGTATGCATTTTCAGGGCCAATACTTCTGAAGAAGATATTTTTACAAACATCAAAACCATGGTCAAGAGGTAGTAAACCTTTATTTGCAACTGGTTAGCTGATTTTTCAATCTATTCTGAATTACACTATTGCTGTTTCACAGCCATGTTTAAGATTTTTAAAATCAGTTTCAACTGAACTGTGATTTGCAATATTTCAATACAAGACACAAAAAATAATCTCCATGTACATTCTGCATCCATATCTAGGTCTTAGAATCAAGTTTTGTACTCAGATGTAAAAAAATATTCAACAAGTTACAGCCTAACATAAAGCAAGAAACTGAGTATTCTTTCCAGTTTCAATGGAAATGAAAACACACATCAGTAGCCGCTCCTTCTGTAACTTTTATCATTGTCTAGACCGAAGGTTTGAAAATCTATATTAGCCACATGGCAGTGAGCAGTGTTCATTGTAAAGCAGCATCCCGAGTAGCAATGGTGTCTTTTTTTCACGTAGCAATGCAATCAAGAAAATATGAAGACATCCATAAAGACAAACATTACCTATTTTATGTAACTGAGAAAGCAGAAGCTATTTCTCAAAATCAGCTTTCCTTCTAATTTACTAGGTTAAATTTGGTTACTGGAAGCACAAATAGCATTCTGTAGTACAGTGACAGTTTATTTTTAACACATTTTACAGAACAAGTTTCTTAAAGTCGTATCTCTCATGGTAATGCATATCATTTCACACCCCTGAAGGTAGAAGAAATAGAAGATGAGACATGCTCTATCAGAGAAACGAGTATCTCCACCTAGGCAAAAAATAACTTCAAGCAGCGTAGGATATTCATTAATATGCCACACGGTATATTATGTCTTGGACATAGATCGATTCAGCCTTATTAATAAATTATCAGGAAATATTTTTAGGACTTAATACTTTAAAATTCATATTTAAAATTATCTCGGTTTTCACTTTAATATCACAGACAATGAACATATGAGACAGGCACATGTTATAAGAACTCTTTTAATAATTAAACAATACAAAATCACTTTCACTATAACAACTATACATATCAAATAAATATAGTAGTAGTCCTCCTCACAAAAATTGACCAGTATGCGTAATGCAAAATTAAGTAGGACATCTGTACTGAAAACTGCAGGCTTCAGCCATATTGTCACAACACACGACATCACTCAGACTTAATGCTGTTCTTCCTCGAATGGAAGATGTTGCCATAATCCTGACAGTCTTGGCTAACTGTAACAAAAGAAAGGTATTATTACTTCTTGCACATATTTTCTGCTTTTTCATTATACAAGCCAAAGATATTCTATATTTTATTTGACAACTATACAATAGCACCACTTTAATGACAAAGATTCTCTAGAAACAATAGCCGTCTCAAAAGTAGGTTTATTCTCAAACAACTCCATTTGTAGATAAAGAGATATCACATGTACAGAAAGAAAAGACTGTCTAGTTACTAAACTCTGTTCAAAAATACTCTAGAAATGATACTTTGGCAGGAGCATGTGGAGATGGGGGGAAACAGAGTTGCCACTTCCTGCACAGAATACACACATAATCTTACATTTAATTTAACTCCCTCAAACCGCAAAAAATGGCAAAAAAATGGAACTGGCATTAGTTTGCTCTGGAAGAGCTGCACCATGTTTTTATTTTAGTTTTATTTACAGCAACAGATTGTTAATATGATATAAGGATAGTCTCAAAAAGGGTATTTCTTAATGAGGTTATCATATGTTTGACATGTAAGAAACTTTTCTAAATGTAGGTAATAGAGTAAGGAAACTGAACTTTAGAATGCACTGTATTTTCATCTGCTCCAAACTTGAACTATGTCAGAGGTCTCTAACATGAGAGATGATCTGAGGTAAATGCAATGCTTAATTTTTCAAAAACTAATCGGTCACCCATTTGGTTTCATTGTGAGAAACAGGTCGCTAAGTTTATAACTGACTTGTTATGTTTTCTGTTCAGTTCTTATACTTATTTTTAACATAACAAATTTTTCCATGTTAACTGAGATGAGGCTATTTATTTTATACATTTGGAAGAAAGACGCATTACAATACGAAATATGTCCTCCCAGTACTGCAGCCATTACACAGGGTTATCAAAAAGAATCATCTGATTTTTAAAAAAATCATAACTATTATGTTATTTGAGATATGCGCGTGAACAACATGCTGTTGGAAAGAGCAAACTCTTGAGTTTTACATGATTCCTACCAGGAAGCAGCAGTGTGTGTCCACTTCAGTTCTATTAGACGATGGCACGAACAATTCCGAGAAACTGAGACATTGTGTAACAGCAGCTGTGGAAGGTGTACCATATTTACTCGAATCTAAGCCGCACATGAAAAATGAGACTCGAAAACAAGAGGGGGGGGGGGGGGGGGGGGGGGAAAATCCCGAATCTAAGCCGCACCTGAAATTAGAGACTCGACATTCAAGGGGGGAGAGAAGTTTTAGGCCGCACCTCCAAATCGAAACAAAGTTGGTCCATTGTAATATGCGACACAATTTAGGTCGAATGAATGGCGATACAGCTACAGTAGTTTTGTTCGAGTCGTAAGCTTAGCAGTTAAGCATTACCAGGTAGCCATTGCTATGCGTCAGGCGCTCCGTCCGTATTTATACGGGTACCATTCCTTTTTCACGTGCTTTGTCTGGTTTGAATTGATTGCTTATTTTTCTTTGATCTGATAAATGCCGTTCTTTTTGTTATAGGTGTTTACATCACTCTAAGCTGAAAATGCATTATTGTATTGTGTCATGCATTGTTTGTCACATTCTGATAATGAGTGTCTACGACCTGTCGCCGCTTGCGGCATGGCTTGCTTTTGTGCGCACCACCGCCACTTACAATTAAAAAAAAGAGAGAGAGAGATCGTCTCATTAGCGAAACAATGGCAAGAGACTGCTATTTGTTGTTACTTACACTGCTGCTTTCTTTGATAATGATCAACAAGAATTAAATAATAGACTGTGTATGATAGAAGATGTTCAGAACGAGAGTTTAGCGAAAATTTTTCTCCGTTTGAAAATCTTTGCAGATGCCTCTTTAGTACATTACATTCTGCACAGAAATTAGGGTCATCTTAGATTTAAAAATCTAGTCAATTGCCATGCTTCATTTCTGACTGTATCACTATTAGGCATAAGAATTATACGGATATAAACATGACATGATATGTATATTTTTCCGCGTTTGCTGTTGTCTCACTCTAGTTTCATAGTTTATTAGGCAGACAGGACTTAAATTAGATAGCAGCAAACACGAAAGAATACATGGCAAAATGTTTATATTCGTATTATTCTTATGGTGAAGAGAATACTGCATGTGATTCACAATTCAAAAAGTTCCTATTAGCAACCATCTCTTCTCACAGGTAGGAAAATTTCAGAACGTAAAGTTGGCCATATTGACAAACATCCCGAACAGTCTTGCCATTCGGATTTTCATAGTACATTGGAATGCTGTTACATTCGAAGATGAACAATGTGGAATTTGTATTTACTTCGTTGGATAATGTATGAAAATGCAGTGGTTGAAACTAGGGGCGGAGAAAAAAAAGCTCGTCTTCCACCTTTTTTAAAATTTATTTACTGACGCAGAGGTTTTGGCGCCAGTATTTATCATTGTGCGCTACATATATTCGACGGCTGAAGTTAGTTGTGGCGGCACCTACCAACATTTTTCAGAACTTCCGCTTACTTTGCACTCGTTTCTAAGCCGCAGGCGGTTTTTTGGATTACAAAAACCGGAAAAAAAGTGCGGTTTAGATTCGAGTAAATACGGTAACTCAAGACACGCTCACTGCAGTGTGAGAACAATTTGAATACTGCACTGACATGTGCCATGCATCTCAAGAGAAGAATATTGAACACTTATGAAAAGGTATGAAAAAAAACTTTGAGTTTCCCATTCATCAAAAAACAGAATTCATTGTATATGTTTATTACTTTCAGAAACATAGATGTGTCAAATCAGATGGTCCCTTCTGATACATTCTGTACTGCATAACTAGTGAGAAATTTCTCGTATGTATAAGGACTGTGTCCCTGAGATGAACTTCATTCAGATTCTGTTGTTGATAACAGCCTTCTTATTAATATTTATAACTTATGAAATATAATTGTGCTATGCAGTTAATTATCCTGGACACTTTAAATATTCAGCCGAGTTCACCCACGCATCATTTTCGTGCTGATGAGGGAAAAATTGTGTCATTAATATCCTCTCTATCACAGACACTTTAAATGGCACAGCCCTGTCGAGTTTTAATAAAGAGATAATTTTCTCAACTGAATCTTCTAAAATATCTTCATTCTGCCTTGCTTTTCCCATGATGTGCTACATATGGTTAGCAGCTTTCTTCAAGTCTTCAAAGGTACCCATTGTAACACTCCTAACAGCTTTGCTGGCAAATGCTTCGATTGCAGTGGGAGTTGTTCTTACTATTTTTAGGGACATAATCCTTAATTTGGGTCCAATATAAATTTTATTAGCATCCTCATTCAGCTATAGCTTCTCCCTGCAACAGCTTACAGTTACAGAAACATCCATGGTGAAAATCCATGTTACACATCAGTGTAAATAGGGATATGCGAATTCCTGGAAAACACCTCTCCCTTAGTGATCACCAATAATTTGCCGTGTGTCAGACGTTCCTTTCTGTGATCCTTACCACAAACATGACAAAATATCATGTCCTCAGGAAATGGATCTATCATACCAATTTCCTTATGCATACCACTTTTTCCAGATTTTCCATATTCCTCTTCTTTTCTGCACATTTTCTTGTCAGTCTTCACAGCAGTGTTTTCGTATACATTCAGACCTGCAGCAGTTACTTTTGATCAACACATTAACAGAGAGAAGTGAGTAACCACAAAGTTCTCCTAACTCAAAAGACTGACCTCATACACTGACCCAAGAGTGCCAACACCAAACGTTGCCAATGAATAACATTTGGTGAATTTGCTCCTGACATTTTTCAATATCGCACAAAGCTGTATGAAATGCAAAAATAATAGAGAACAACAAATGATCCCACAGAGCAGCAAGCATGAAAGGTTGTGCTACTGGGGGCTAAATTTTGGTAACTATGGATGGTTGCTGCTGCAACAGTTATTAGATGACTGGCTGAATGCTTGCTGTGCCTCCCCACTACTTCTGTCTTGGTTGTCACTCTCCAACAAATTTTGAACAGTGTATAGGCATCACAACACAGATACGTGAAAGGTTTTAAAAAGAAAAAATTTTCAGGAAAAGGTGTTTCTTTTCTTGTAAAAAAAAAAAGGTAGGCACAACAATGCACTGAAGGCCACTAAGTTCTTGTGAAACCTTTCTGGGCAAATGTAGAAAGTTTATACTGAAGAAGAATGCATGAAAATTATGCTGCCACCAAATGGTCATGAGGAAAAGATTAGTAAGATTAGGATGCATTCAAAGGCACACAGTTCATTTTCTCCTCACTCAATAAGCAAATTGAACAGGAAAAGAAATTCATAATATTGGTACGATGTACTCTCCACCATGCATACAGTGGCTTGTGAACTACCTATGTAGGTGGAGAACTTAATGGTACACGGACGATATGAATCTTTCGAAAGGCTGAGACAAGACTGTCATCCAGGATCTTCAATTAAGAGAGACATTTCTAGTTAGATAAGAAAGACATAAGTGAATAACTGACTGCAAAACTTGAAATTTGAGAAGCAATGGGATGTAACTGGCATGTTAGAATCTGTGTATGGTTGAGGGATGATGGACATGGGAGTGGTGGGGGAATGCAGTGTAATGGCATGTCTGGAAACCACAATATATTGCAAAAAAATGTATAACTGAGGAGAGAAAAATAATTGGCCAGATGTGAGTAGAACTCATAGACACTGAAGGTTCCACATCAACTTAATCATGTATATAGACAGTTCAGCCATTCCACAAATTGAGGATCTTAATGGTTTTTGCCTGTTATCGATACTGATACTGGGAAGGTATCAGTCCCAGGGATTCCAAGCCTTTCGAGAATGTTTTAACTTCAAGTTTGAAGTTGCATAACAAATGACAGAAGAATTTTTTGTACAATATAATTACAAATTAACCATTTTCTGATTTTTTTTCCTTTACTTGTACTATGAATCCTTGCTTCTTGCCAAATTTAATGATCATAGGCCAACAGGAAGTACTCTATCGGTTTTGACAATTGAGTTGCAAGTATCAAAATATGTAACATAAATGGCCATATCTTTTCACTGCATTGACACAGAAGCTTCACTTTGTTTGCATCACCAAGGGGCCATAGACCTAAATATCTGACAAATTTCAACTTGATACATTTGTGTGTTCTTCAGAAAGAGTGTTTTGAACAGTTGGACAGACAGAAAGAAAGACAGACAGACAGAGTGATCACCCCTTTAGGGTTCCGTTTCTTTCTGATTGTGATACAGAATTAAGAGTATGTCAATGAACAATTTGTCCTGGTATCTTGCAGGATATTTTTTATATGTGGAAGTAATGTTAATTTTAGGAATAAGTTACTAATGTAAATACTGAAAGTAAACAGTAAGAAAGTTTTAAAGCAAAATGAGAACTGTTTAAGAAAACAAACTTTTTTGATTCTTTGTAAGACAGGACATGACCAAAAGCTACTCTAACAAATTACCAATCAATTGAACTTGTTAACATTGCACAGAAACCAAAAAGACAGATGTAATGATAAGCATGGCTACAGAAAGAGCAGTGTCTCTGTAACAGTGATGTATTAAGATTTTGGAGGCAGAATTTTTACAGAAATGAAGTATTTTGCCAGTGGCCATGTGTGCAAATAACAGTATCATTGTGAGCTGTGGAATTATTGTTCAACTTCTAACTTCTGTTTGAGGAACTCTGCGCATAGATGGATGTGTCAAAAGACATAATATATTACATACGGACAAAAAGAGAAGTGTGTGTATACACTGAAGCGACAAACAAAAATTTGTAGCAAGGCTGTGTTTCAAACCTGGGTCTCCTGCTCACTAGGAAGATACGCTAACCACAACAGCACCCTGGCACAGTAGCTTTATACAACTGCATGGACTATCCTAGCATGCCTCTCTCCTCAGTCCAAACTCCCATTCATGCCTCAGCCGACTTGGTATAGCGAATGAACCCTAACAGCATTACATAAGCTCTCTAACTGTATTGGAGAAGCACCTCAACATCGAACGAAATGGGGGATCCTGCCTGAAACCCAGGCTTAGGTGCTCTAATAAAATGAAATTATACGGTTCCTGAGACTTTTCATGTCTCAAACATCTATGCAGACAAACGACAAATGAAAATTTGTAGCAAGGCTGGGATTCAAACCCAGGTCTCCTGCTCACAAGGCATATGCACTAACCTCTAAACCACCCTGGCACAGTGGCTGTGCACAACTGCACAGACTACCCTAGCATGCATCCCTCCTCAATCCAAGTAGTGTGATAGATAAAATGTGATAGAGAAGCTTAATCTGTGTATGTTATCTATTTAAAGTTTTAGAGCTTGACATCTACACACCTTTCTAAAGCAGATCACAGAGTATATGGTGGGATTTTATCAGTGGGTTGACCTGAAACAGTTGGCTATGAATACGTTTTCCATTTTGGAGGACCCCTATGGAGTAGGCCCTATTATACAGTGAGTTTAACAGCAGGCAGCACTCACAAGTTCTTGAAATATACATTAATTGAAACTCTTCAAAATATAAAAATGAAATAACTTATTTTCCCTTAGTGAATTTAAAAGTCACAAATATTACTAAAGCAAAATTTGAGTATATTATTCAAAATGTATCATGCAATGCGCAATCAAATCCTACGGATTATAAGTTTCAGATTTTTTTGTTTAAGAAAAAGCACTTACTTCTATATGGTACAGTATCACGAAGGGTTATCTGGAACAGTGGAAGCAATTGGTGCCCTGCACATGGGGCACTCTGACAACTGCGTACAACAGCTGGAGCAGAAGCCCTGATGTCCACAAGGCTCCAAGCGCACAGAGGCACGTCTGTCAAAGCAGAGGGAGCACGAGTCCTCTCTCACTGACAGTTTTCTAAGCTCTTCCAAACGTACATGCCTGGGAACAGAAAATGAGAAATTTGAAAGCTTTTATAATTCTTAAAAAGTGACACTCCTGCATTAATGAATATTAATACACAGTAAAATCCAATGGAATTGGATAGGTAAAACAAAGTACTCACCAAGCGACAGCAGGAGAACAGAAATGTACAGTTATTGGTGAGTAGATTTTTCTTACCTATCCAATTAACTTATATTTTCAAAAATAGATAATTCTCATTGATATAGTAAAATCCAAGCTATTTTAACATTAGATAATGAAATCGGTAAGCAAAGGAAATTTTTTGAAGAACTAATGGACAACCAAGCACAGTTTTTAAAAAAATATACCCACACATGCTTAACCTGCAATCTGTTCTAACAAGGAGATATCCACCAAAATGGTATATTAGCAAATTAATCAACCACTATACGATATCACAGTGCCCGTGCTACTCCAAATTATGATGCACAGTTCCTTTGGAATTAAATACTTGTCTGAAGGAACAGACACTGTGGGGACTATAGCTATTACGAAATACATTAAATGTATTCACAATTGCAAACATGGACTACCATCAGCTCTATAATGGAATGACAACAACGATAAATTTGTGCCAGTAGTCATGTAGTCACATGGTTGACGAAATATGGAGGTTTGGGTCCAGCACTCCATTATACAACTTATGGTGGTAAATATTCACGACTGTGAATACCATTCGTTAAAGGAAACTAAAAGAAGCTTGGTCGTTGTTTAAATTGCTGCATTTTCTGAAACAATGTTGTCATTGAGACCATATCCAAACCCCCCCCCCCACACACACACACACAACCGATAATTTCCTTTACAAATAAACTGCCAGGAGTGCAAGTTCTGCAAGGTTTACAGAAGAGCTTCTATGAAGTTTGGAAGGTAGGAGACAAGGTA
The DNA here is from genome assembly GCF_021461385.2 of Schistocerca piceifrons. Classification (NCBI taxonomy): domain Eukaryota; kingdom Metazoa; phylum Arthropoda; class Insecta; order Orthoptera; family Acrididae; genus Schistocerca; species Schistocerca piceifrons. Next base: position 91,130,811 of record NC_060141.1, read on the forward strand.
CTGACAAAACTGAAGCTGTGAGTACAGGTTGAGAGTCGTGCTTGGGTAGCTCGGTCAGTAGAGCACTTGCTCGCGAAAGGCAGAGGTCTACGTTAGAGTCTCAGTCTGGCACACAGTTTTAATCTGCCAGGAAGTTTCATATCAATCCACACTCCGCTGCATAGTGAAAAATCTCATTCTGGATAATGAACACAGTTTCATCAACATACGCGATCTGACAATGCACTCAGTGTGGTTCTAGCATGGCCAATATATGTGAAGTCCACTATTTAGCATATTCACTCCACTTTCAGTTTTCATAATTTTTCAAGTCAGTCTGCTTGTTCTACATACCATAGCACAGTGAGCAGTCCACCATAACTATTAATGACCTGTTGAGGTTTTTCACGAACAGGCAACATAGGCAACATCACCACTATGACGCCACCTAAGCATCAGAGATGTAATAATATTTATCACATGTTTGAGTCATCTGCTGTGCTGTGCTGTAGGGATTATAGTCACTGGCCTGTGACATGCGTGTCACCAGTTTCATCCCCACTTCCTGCAATTATTTATGATTGAACTTGTGTGATTACTGGAAGGTTCTAGGATTGACGTATTTATTGGATACTGAACCTCCACACAACATTATTTGTATCTATAAACAGAAGCACACTTTGCTAAGACAGGCAGTCCAGCTCTATGAGTACTTTCATCTGTACTCAATAAATGTCATTTCTGAGTAAAATGTTAGTTCTTGATGACATCCTTTCTCTCATGATTGGTACTTGATACCAGATATTACATGACAAAGTTTGGTGGTGATTTTGGTATCTCTGACATCAACAACACCAAAAGACTACAAAGACTACAAAAAGCTGGTATCTTCATGGGCAAGGATGAGAATACAAACAGTAAATTCATTTTACAATCCATATTATCAAAGTGCCAATGGATTCGAAAGCATCAGTGGGTCAGGTGCATACCATGCATTCACAGTATTTTTGAGAGATCCTGGCCAGGATCCCATGAAATGGCTAATGGGAGTCAACTGTGTCACTAAATACAACAGGTGGGATGCCTTACCAACATCTACTTTCATTTGCACAGAACAACACAGCAGTGGTACTGATAACAATGAATAGCCCAACACCAGGAGGAGGCAACAAAGTCATACATTTTATAGATTGTTTTGGTGCTGTATCACATAGTGAACCTGAACAGGACATCAGCTGACGAAGTTTCACAATTGATGAAGTGACTGGCAGAAGGCATCTATCAAGCACTTCTTTAGAAAGATTCCCCAAAGCAATAGTTCGTCAAGTGGTACCAGAACATCGAGGCAGTGCATTAGAAAGAATATCTTGAAATAATTTCAACAAACTTACGAGATGTAAATACACTGACGGTAAAGAAAATTACACTACCTAAAATTAATTAATGTGGAGTAATGAACTTTTGGAAATACATTTGTATAGGTAACATATTTATGTGACTAACATTGCAAGATCACAGATTAATGCAAGTGCAAGATATGCCATCACAAATGTGAAATGCTGGTACATTAATAATGGGTGTAACCACAAGAATGTTGAATCATGAAAATGTGCATACATTGTGTTGTACAGTTGTCAGTTTGTGGGGATGGAGTTCCATGCCTGTTGCACTTGGTCAGTGAATATAGGGTCAATTAATGCTGCTTGTGGATGATGCTGGAGTTGTTGTCCGATGATTTCCACATGTATTCAACTGGAGACAGAACTGGTGATTGAGAAAGCCAAGGCAACATGTCACCACTCCATAGAGCATGTCGGGTTACAACAGCTGTATGTGGTAAACACCACAATGGAATGCTGTTCATGAGTGGCAGCACAACAGGTCAAATCACCAGATTGACATCCAAATTTGCACTCAGGGTGTGTGAGAAAACCACACGAGTGCTCCTGCTGTCATATGCAAATGCATCCCAGACCCTAACATCAGAGGTAGACTGCAAGCCCTCAACTGGCTTCCTCCTGACCAAAACACAGCCATCACTGGCACTGAGGCAGAATCAGCTTTCCTCGGAAAACACAGCAGACATCCACAATGCCCTCCAATGAGCTCTCACTTCACACCATTCACACATGGTGGTGGTTGGGGTCAGTGGAGTGCAGGCTGGCTCGAAGCTGTCCTCGGAGTAAGTGATTCGTAACACTTTGTTGTGACATTGTAATACCAACTGCTGCTCAAATTGTTGCTGCAGATTCAGTAAGATGCATCAGACCCACACACCGAACATGAGGGTCTTCCCCCTCAGCAGTGCGACGTGGCTGTCCAGAGCCTGGTCTTCTTGCAACTGCAGATTAGTGGTTACATTCCTGCCAAGTCCTTCTGCAATACTGCAAAAGGAACATCCAGCTTCTTATTCCCCTATTACAAAATTTTGTTCAAACTCACTGAGGTGTTGATAATGATGTCTTTGTCACCTTAAATGCATTCTTGACTAACATCAGCTCACTACATCCGATCTCAAAGGTAACTAATGCTCATGACCACTACAAAATGTTAAAGCAAACCTGATTTGCATCCTCGTAGTGGCGCTATGTCACACAACTCCTTGTTGGTGTTGCGGTGTTTTTTCTTTCCCCATCAGTGTATGTCACGACTTACAAATCTCATAGAAGACCATCAGGAGCCTTCATCATGAATATGATGAATGATAAGAGGAGAGGGATCAGGGTTTATTAATTCTGTGAATGTCAAACTCACGTGGCTGGCAGTAGAAGTGTTTAATGTCAAACCAGTCAGGAGGTAGCAGCAAAGTTAACTCAAGAAAATTTTTGCTGATTGATGGCACTAGTCACCACAAGGCAGACCAACTCTGAGAAACGAAGTCAGAAAGCCCAGATTCTGGGGTGCCATTTTCTGTGATACCTACATATACGGCCATACTCTGCAGACCATTGAGAAGTGTAAGGCAGAATGTACTTCCTATTGTACGAGCTCATTATGGCTTCTTCCTGCTTCTCTCAAGTATGGGGCACAGGCACAGAGATTGTTTAATACCTCTGTGTGTGCTGTAATTAGTCTAAACCTGTTCTTGTGATCCCTATAGGAGTGACAAATAGGGGTTGTAACTATATATTCCCAGAACCATATCTTAATATACAGATTCTTTAACTCTGGAAGTAGGTTCTCTCAGAATAGTCTGTGTAGATCTTCAAACATCTATCAGTAGAGTTTCTCCATCATCTCTATGACACTCCCATGGTCCAAACAAACCTGCACGTCTTCATTTTGTAACTGCACAATTTTACATTTCTGAATATTTAAAGCAAGCCAATCCTTGCACCACTTTGAAATCTTATCAAAATCCAAATAAGTATCTGTGCAGATTTTTCCAGACAATAATTTCTTATAGCTTATCACAACATATGCAAAATGTCTGGGGTGGCTATTAATATTGTCAGCAAGATTATTAATATACAATAAGAACAGCAACGGTTGCAACACACCTTACCTGGAGCAAACTTGAAGTTGCTTCTACAACTGTCGATGACTCACAATTTGAAATAACATGCTGTGTCCACCTACACAAGAAATTCTTAATCCATCTAAATCTACATTGATACTCTGCAAATTACATTTAAGTGGCTGGCAGATCATTTCTCCCTATGTAGGACGGCGTCAACAAATTATTTTTGCATTCAGAAGAGAAAGTTGGTGATTGGAATTTCGCGACACGATTCCTCCGCAGCAAAAAACGCCTTTGTTTTAATGATGTCTATCCATCATCCTGTATCATTTCAGTGACACTCTCTCCCATATTTCGCGCTAATACAAAACGAGGTGCCCTTCTTTGAACTTTTTCGATGTACTCCATCAATCTTATCTGGTAAGGATCCCACACCACGCAGCAGTATTCTAAAGAGGATGGACAAGTGTAGAGCAGACACTCTCCTTAGTAGATCTGTTACATTTGCTAAGTGTCCTGCCAAAAAAATGCAGTCTTTGGTTAGCCTTCCCCATAGCATTTTCTGTGTGTTCCTTCCAATTTAAGTTATTACTAATTGTAATTCCTAGGTATTTAGTAGAATTTACAGCCTTCAGATTTGACTGATTTATCGGGTTATCGAAGTTTAACCGATTCCTTTTAGCACTCATATGGATGACCTCACACTTTTCGTTATTTAGGGTCAATTGCCAATTTTTGCACCACACACATATCTTTTCTAAATTGTTTTGGAATTTGTTTTGACCTTCTGATGTGTCTAATAGTCAATAAATGACAGCATCATTTATGGATGGGGGGGAAAAAAAAAGAAAGACGGCTGCTCAGATTGTCTCCCAAACATTTATATAGCTAAGGAACAGCATGGGGCCTATAACACACTACCATGGGGAACGCCAGAAATCACTTCTGTTTTACTCAATGACTTTCCATCAGTTACTATGAACTGTGACCTCTCTGACAGAAAATCAATTACAAAACTGATACTATATTCCATAGGCACGCAATTTCGCTACAAGCCACTTGTGTGGTACAGTGTCACGAGCCTTCTGGAAATCCAGAAACATGGAATCAGTTTGAAATCTCTTGCCAATAGCAGTCAACACTTCGTGCAGCCACAAATTTTGTTTTATACCATGTGCAACCAAACTTTCAATAACAAGCATACTTCTGGTACGTAGCCAGATACTTTTCAAAAAATTGAGTAATACTGCATCACCCGACTCTCTTGATCCAACATTTCCAGGATGTCATGTGAGCAAAGTGCAAGTTGGGTTGCAAACGATCGATGTTTTCGGAATCCATCCTAATTGGCATTGCTGAGGCATTCTCTTTGTGATACCTCAGTATGTTTGAGCTCAGAATATGTCCAAAGATTCTACAAACCCCACTATCAGGCTCCTTCATCCTCCCATCTCTTTCATGAAGATTAACTGCCGAAATTTACAGTGACAGAACAAAATTGCCAAAAAAGATGTATGCCCATTGCCATGAACTGGTGACACTTTCGACTGTTTTGGAAGCATTAGTATTTCTCCACTATGGATACACAGACTAGCTACAGAGTAAAGGCTGTTTTCATAATGCCTGGAGGCCTCTTACTTCGAAGTTATGTCATTTGGCTATAGTGCCGAGACACCTTTGAATGCATGATGGGCAAACTGTTTCAGCATTTTACATGGACAACTTGTCTTTGCTACCTAGGTGACATTGTCATTTTCTCAGACATTTCAAGAGCATCTTAGTCATGTGACAACTGTGCTGAAGTGCGTTCATGATGCATGTCTTCGCCTGAATCCAATAAAGTGCCTCGTCAGAAAAAATAATGTACTGTCCATGCAGATTAAGTGATTGCTTGATCTTATTATTTTTTATATTTTAAGTCACAAAGTGCCTCTTTGCTGTTCAAGAAATGAAAAGCCATAACATATTTTCCAACTATTTGGAACATCCATGATTGACAGGCTTCCTGGGAATGTACTCCTACTACAGATGTTTCATACAAGATTTCAGTTGGAAGCCACAGCCACTACAAGGCTTGGAAACAGCCCAGGGGATGGTTTCCAGAACAACTCTTTCAACGATGTGTGTGTGCTGATCTGAAACTTTCTGGGAAATTAAAAGATTCCGCATTCAAATCCTGCTTCAGCACACAATTTTAATCTGCCAGGAATTTTAAAACATTGTACACTTCATTGCAGAATGAAAGATTTATTATGGAATTGTTTGAATCAATTTAGGGAAACACTGAAAATTTAAATCAAGTTGACTGGATGGGGATTGGGAACATGATCTACCTGAGTTAAGGGTCCAGTATGCTAACCATCGTGCCACCTCACTTAGTAAAATCATGAAAACTTATGTACAAAATTTCATTTTTTAAGTTATTAATTAAGGACCTGCAAATAAAGTTATTAATTTGTAGTTGTGTAATACTGATTTCTATCAAATAGGAAATAAGCTGTTAGTAATTAAACAAGTTTAATGTAATCTTCGTACATCCATATTTAAACTGGATGAAGGTGGGACACAGCTGGTATAATTTTTATTAAAATGAAATTCCTCCAGCTGTACTTAAGATTTTTTTATTTACTTCGCTACTAGTTTCGGCGTTGCATCAATACCATCTACAGGCCTGTACACTTTGATGAAATCGGTTGTGTGTGGCTCAGTCTAGAGGTCCACAGTGAGATCAACACGTGCTCCACATGGGTGGCAGGCAGTAATTCACCTTACTGCCCGCCATCTATGTGGAGCACACGTTTATCTCACTGTGGACCTCTAGACTGAGCCACACACAACTGATTTCATCAAAGTGTACAGGCCTGATGGTGGCGTTGACGCAACGCCGAAACTAGTAGCGAAGTAAATAAAAAATCTTAAGCACATCTGGAGGAATTTAATTTTAATAAAAAAAAAGTTTAATGTAGGCTGACAGTTATCTTGGCTGCAGTTGCTACAGATAAGTTCAGGACTTTTATCAGTAATTTTTATCTGTATACATCAGCAAATATTACTGCAGTTCAAAAGATTTAACAAGCCTCATTTTTCATTTGTGTTGATCGAAAACAGGAATAAATAAGTGATAAACTTTGTGGGATGCAGCAACTGATTTTCCTGTGCTCTTCTTGTAATGGCATATGTTACTTAGATCCTCCAATATAGAAATATAAGCTGCAGAAACATTTATGTTAAATTTGTTTGGCCTCAAACACAAATGCTTTTATATGGCCTATCCATTCTTTTCAAGGTGCAACCTGCTTAATACAACAAATTAGTATTAACAGAACTATTAACACAAACAGCAATAGAAACTGGATGACAGAACAGCACAGAGTGGATAGTGGGAAAGATAACAGCTCAAGTTCCAAAGCGTCTGCAGGATGATCATCTCCTCCCTTTTATTGTGCCAGTGTCAATCTCCCCCTGTGAACGTACAGGATTTGTTCATAGCTTATTTAATTGCTAATAACTTCCACATTATATGTGCTCTGGTGTAACCAAAAGCACTGGAACGAAGAGAAGAAACACGAGACCAGAGAAGGCAGTGAGGAAATGTCAGTCAATAGCCTGCTGAGAAGGACCGCGCCATGCCAGGAGTGACCTCTGGAAGAAGTGAATATAAGCGCCGCTCCTGCAAGCCTCGGCCAGACATTAGCGCTCTGATTGGCTCAGTATATGGAGATTTCTTTTGTTTTCTTTTCTTTCTTTTCTTTTTGTCATCAGTCTTCTGACTGGTCTGATGCAGCCCACCACAAATTCCTCTCCTATGCTAACCTCTTCATCTCAGAGTAGCACTTGCAACCTACGTCCTCAATTATTTGCTGGATGTATTTCAATCTCTACAGTTTTAGCCCTCTACAATTCCCTCTAGTATCATGGGTGTCATTCCCTGATGTATTAACAGATGTCCTATCATCCCGTCCCTTCTCCTTATCAGCGTTTATTCCTTTCCTCTCCGATTCTGTGCACAAACTCCTCATTCCTTACCTTATCAGTCCATCTAATTTTCAACATTTGTCTGTAGCACCGTATCTCTAATGCTTCGATTCTCTTCTGTTCCGGTTTTACCACAGTCCATGTTTCACTCCCATACGATGCTGTACTCCAGATGTACATTCTCAGAAATTTCTTCCTCAAATTAAGGCCGGTATTTGATACTAGTAGACTTATCTTGGCCAAGAATGCCCTGTTTGCCATTGCTAGTCTGCTTTTGATGTCTTCCTTGCTCCGTCTGTCATTGGTTATTTTACTGCCTATGTAGCAGAATTCCTTAACTTCATCTACTTTGTGACCATCAATCCTGATGTTAAGTTTCTCGCTGTTCTCATTTCTACTACTTCTCATTACCTTTGTCTTTCTACGATTTACTCTCAAAGCATACTCTGTACTCATTGGATCGTTGATTCCATTCAGCAGATCATGTAATTCTTCTTCACTTTCACTCAAGATAGCAATGTCATCAGGATCGTATCATTGATATCCTTTCACCTTGAATTTTAATTCCACTCCTGAACCTTTCTTTTATTTCCATCATGCCTTCCTCGATGTACAGATTGAACAGTAGGGGCAAAAGGCTAGATCCTTATCTTACACCCTGTTTCATACGAGCAATTCATTCTTGGTCATCCATTTTTATTATTCCCTCTTGGCTGTTGTACATATTGTATGTAACCCATCTCTCCCTATAGCTTACCCCCACTTTTTTCAGTATTTTGAACATCTTGGACCATTTTACATTGTTGAACGCTTTTTCCAGGTCAATAAATCATATGAACATGTTTTGATTTTTCTTTAGTCTTGCTTCCATTATTAACAGCAATGTCAGAATTACCTCTTTCATGCCTTTACCTTCCTTAAAGCCAAACTGATCATTATCCAGCACATACTCAATTTTATTTTCCATTCTCCTTTATCTTATTCTTGTAAGCAACTTGGATGCATGAGCTGTAAAGCTGATTGTGCGATAATTCTCGCTCTTGTCAGCTCTTGCCATCTTCGGAATTGTGTGGATGACGCTTTCCCGAACGTCAGATGGTATGTCGCCAGACTCATACATTCTACACACCAACGTGAATAGTCATTTTGTTGCCACTTCCCCAATTATTTTAGAAATTCTGATGTAATGTTATCCATCCCTTCTGCCTTATTTGATCTTAAGTCCTCCAAATATCTTTTAAATCTGATTCTAATACTGGGTCCCCTGTCTCTTCTAAATCGACTCCTGTTTCTTCTTCTATCACATCAGACAAATCTTCCCCCTCACAGAAGCTTTCTATGTATTCTTTCCACCTGTCCACTCTCTTCTTTGCATTTAACAGTGGGATTCCTGTTGCACTTTACATACTGTATTACCCTTTAAATATCCTCATACGCTTTCTCCATCTCTTCATCTTCAGCTTGCAACGTCGGCATGTACACCTAAAATATCATTGTCGGTGTTGGTTTGCTGCTGATTCTGACAAGAACAACCCTATCACTGAACTGTTCACAGTAACACAAACTGTGCCCTACCTTCCTATTCATAACAAGATACGGACATTAGCGGACTGGTATAGACCAGCACTCGCAGAACGGATTGTAGCAATCTGTATCAAGTGCTTACTTGGACTTCGTCTATAGCGAAGATTGTTTTGCTGTTTGCATGTCGCCCATCATTGGGACACTTGTTCTAAATCTGAGGTTAAGTATTGTAAATCTGCTTTAGAGAAATAAAACTATTAATGTTATTTGCTTGAATTGTTATATAGCATTCCAAGTAAGCTGCATTCCTTAGGCACCTTATAAATGACAAGTGGGCAAGATCTGACAATATATATATAGCACAATACATATCAACAATATCCTGGCATTAACATAGAGATTCCACCAGAAAAATGTATACTCACTTTAAGGAATGAAAAGTATTACTTGTGTGTTTATTTTACATTCAATAATTGATCATACATGTTGTACAACCTTCAGTTTAGCACATGATTACTTTAAATGTTCCAAATTGTCACCGTTGGCGGCTATACACGTAACAGAACGATGAATGGTCGCCGCAACTACGCCAGTCAATGATATAGTGGAGATCACTGCACACATCGCTGTAATCTCCTGACAAAGTTCCTCCAGTGTGCGTGGCTTACATCTGTAGACGTTATCTTTCAACGTTCCCCACAAGTAAAAGTCAATAGGTGTTAGATCTGGTGACCATGGAGGGAGCTCAATGGGCCCCCTTTGTCAAATCCAATACCACAGAAAACTGTCATCCAGGAAAGCTCTTATGGGTAGGTGGTAGTGTGGTGGCACCCTGTCCTGTTGGTAGAAAACCTCTTCATCAGCTCCATAAAGTGCACGTATACCAGGCAAAATTTATGTGCGTAACATTTCCAGGTACACTTATACAGTGACAGTAGCATCACAGAAAAAGGGTCCTACTAAGCAAGCCCCTAGATGACAGTCCAAACCACATGTGAACCCGTGGTAGCCAGACCGCTTTATCCACATAAACATGTGGATTTTCAGGTGCCCAGTACACACTGTTATACCAATTCCCAGTTCCATTAAGTTTAAATTGTGTCTTGTCACTCCACACACTACCTTCGACACAAATTGTTCATCATCAGTTACCATTTGCTCATGTTGTTGTTGTTGTTGTTGTTTTGTGGTCTTCAGTCCAGAGACTGGTTTGATGCAGCTCTCCATGCTACGCTATCCTGTGCAAGCTTCATCATCTCCCAGTACTTACTGCAACCTACATCCTTCTGAATCTGCTTAGTGTATTCATCCCTTGGTCTCCCTCTATGATTTTTACCCACCACGCTGCCCTCCAATGCTGAATTTGTGATCCCTTGATGCCTCAGAACATGTCCTACTAACTGGTCCCTTCTTTTTGTCAAGTTGTGCCACAAACTCCTCTTCTCCCCAATTCTGTTCAATACTTCATCATTAGTTATGTGATCTACCCATCTAATCTTCAGCATTTTTCTGTAGCACCACATTTCGAAAGTGTCTATTCTCTTCTTGTCCAAACTATTTATCGTCCACGTTTCACTTCCATACATGGCTACACTCCATACAAATACTTTCAGAAATAACTTCCTGACACTTAAATCTATACTCAACGTTAACAAATTCCTCTTCTTCAGAAACGCTTTCCTTAGCATTGCCATTCTACATTTTGTATCTTCTCTACTTCGACCATCATCAGTTATTTTGCTCCCCAAATAGCAAAACTCCTTTACTACTTTAAGTGTCTCATTTCCTAATCTAATTCCATCAGCATCACCCGACTTAATTCGACTACATTCCATTATCCTTGTTTTTGCTTTTGTTGATGTTCATCTTATATCCTCCTTTCAAGACACTGTCCATTCCGTTTTATTTCTTCTCCATAGACTTTAATACCCACTCCGAATTTTTCTTTTGTTTCCTTTACTGCTTGCTCAATATACAGATTGAATAACATCGGGGCCAGGCTACAACCCTGTCTCATTCCCTTCCCAACAGCTGCTTCCCTTTCATGCGCCTCGACTCTTACAACTGCCATCTGGTTTCTGTACAAATTGTAAATAGCCTATCGCTCCCTGTACTTTACCCCTGCCACCTTTAGAATTTGAAAGAGAGTATTCCAGTCAACATTGTCAAAAGCTTTCCCTAAAGTCTACAAATGCTAGAAACGTAGGTTTGCCTTTCCTTAATCTTTCTTCTAAGGTAAGTCGTAAGGTCAGTATTGCCTCAAGTGTTCCAATATTTCTATGGAATCCAAACTGATCTTCCCCAAGGTCGGCATCTACCAGTTTTTCCATTCGTCTGTAAAGAATTCACGTTAGCATTTTGCAGCTGTGACTTATTAAACTGATAGTTCGATAATTTTCACATCTGTCAACACCTGCTTTCTTTGGGATTGGAATTATTATATTCTTCTTGAAGTCTGAGGGTATTTCGCCTGTCTCATACATCTTGCTCACCAGATGGTAGAGTTTTATCAGGACTGGCTCTCCCAAGGCCGTCAGTAGTTCCAATGGAATGTTGTCTACTCCGGGGGCCTTGTTTCGACTCAGGTCTTTCAGTACTCTGTCAAACTCTTCACGCAATATCGTATCTCCCATTTCAACTTCAACTTCATCTACATCCACTTCCATTTCCATAATATTGTCCTCAAGTGCATCACCCTTGTAGACCCTCTATATACTCCCACCTTTCTGCTTTCCCTTCTTTGCTTAGAACTGGGTTTCCATCTGAGCTCTTGATATTCATACAAGTGGTTCTCTTTTCTCCAAAGGTCTCTCTACTTTTCCTGTAGGCATTATCTATCTTAACCCTAGTGAGATAAGCCTCTACATCCTTACATTTGTCCTCTAGCCATCCCTGCTTAGACATTTTGCACTTCCCATCGGTCTCATTTTTGAGATGTTTGTATTCCTTTTTGCCTGCTTCATTTACTGCATTTTTATATTTTCTCCTTTCATCTATTAAATTGCCCTTTGATTGTGGCACCATACACAATCATTAACCTGGCTCCAGGGAGGTAGGGTGCCCTTCCCTATTCCTCCACTGGGGTATTTCCTGCCTGGCGCGTCCACATCGCGGGGGGTGGGCATCCTACACTTCAGTAGGCTGGAGTGATAGGATGGCTGAGTTCAGGCAGAGACCCAGTCCCGTGGGGTATAACACGGAACCCATGCCCAGGGTTACGGGTGAAGACCTTAATGGCAGTGACGGCGGAGAAGGAAGACTTCGGAACGGCGTAGCTGGCAGATGAGGCAACCCTCCTTTCTGGGGATTAAATGAGAAGGGAACCACTGCCTTGTGGTGGAGGAGAAACTCCAAAGGCTAAGGGAGACAACCCCAACAGAAAATCCTTCCTTGCGTTAGGCCTAGCAAGCCAGTAGGAAAGTCTTCTTATATTGCTTTCAAAACACAGATGAGCCTCAGAACGAACCACTCAGGATTTGACCCCACTGCTTCTTCAAGTACTGGTGCAAATGATGGGAGACCTGATGATATTCATCAGTACAAGAAGATGAAACCAACTGGACTAAAAAATAACCTAAATATTGGCACCCTTAATATATTAACCCTCAATGGAAAAATGGAAGAAATGACAGATGTACTAACAGAGAGGAAGTTAGATATATTGGGATTAAGCGAAACAAAGTGGAAGGGAAAAGGTGAGAACAATTTGAGAGGCGGAGGAAAACTGTACTGGAGTGGGAACAACAGGTATGGAAGAAATGGTGTGGCATCATAATATTAAACCTGAGATTCCAAAAAGAAACACTAAAAGTAATCCAGATTTATGCATCTCAAGTGGGATGTAGCGAAGAAGAGAAGATGGACTTTGAAAATGTGTTAGAAAACCATATAGAGAGTGCTAATATAGTGATGGGAGATTTTAATGCACAGGTAGGCAAAGACAGAAAGGAATTTGAGCAGGAATTGGGATGTTTTGGATATGGAGGCAGAAATGAAGAAGGGAAAAGACTCCTGGATTTGTGCCAGAGGAATGGAATGAAAATAGCAAACAGCTGGTTTATGAAGAGAGAAAGTCATGTTATCACCAGATACAGTTGGGATGGAATAATGAAGAGTGTAATTGATTATATTCTAGTAGATACGGAATGGGGAGAGAAAGTAACAAATGTGAAGGTAATTCCAAGTGTGAGTGCAGATGGAGACCATAGATTACTGGTGGGACAATGGAAAATGAATCAGTGTGTGAAAAATAGAAAACAGAAGAAAGTGATGAGGATACGGGATTGGAAATTGAAGGAGAGTGAATGTGCTGAGAAGTACAGGGAATTAATAACACAAAAATTTCCAAAAGAAGTTTTTTGTGATGTAGAAAAAGAATGGAGTTTTTTCAAAGACACTTTAGTCGAAGCAGCACAAAAAGTATGTGGCAGAACATCTGGAAAGGAAAAAATAAGACAGACAAGTTGGTGGGATGATACCACAATCCAAGCAGTTAGAAGAAAAAATGGAGCATGGAGAAAATGGTGGAAAACTAAAAATGATGAAGACCATAAAAGATTTATAGAGGAAAAGAAGAAGTGCAAAGAAATAGTGGAAACAGCAAAGAAAAAGGCATGGGAAGAGTTTACAAAAAAACTTGAATAAGATGTGAAGAGCAATAAGAAAATGTTCTATAAAATGATGAAAAATAAAAGGAAGGCTTCTGAAGTACCAGTAAAGATGGAAACAGAGGACGGTACCATTATTGAAGATCCAGGGAATATAAAAGATCTCTGGAAAGAACATTTTAAGAAGCTGTTAAACGCTGAGGAGCAGGTACATGAGGAAACAACAAATAATGAAGAAATTGAGAGAAGTTGTGAAGCAGAATTAGGACAAATTACACGGGAAGAAATGGAAAAAGCTCTGAAGAAGATGAATGGGGGGAAAGCCCCAGGACCTGGTGAAGTATCAGTGGACATGATAAGAGCAGCAGGTCCAGTGGGAATGCAGTGTCTGTATAGAGTACTATCAAGCGTGTGGAGAAATAGTAAAATACTTGACGACTGGAGAACAGGAGACATTGTTCCCATCTTCAAGAAAGGCAATAAAAGACTTTGTAAAAACTACAGAGGAATAACCCTCATGAATCATACAGCCAAGATTTTTGAAAGAATTTTACTAAATCGAATAAGTGAAAAGATAGAGAAGGAGCTGAGTGAAGAACAGCATGGGTTTAGGAAAGGAAGGAGCACGATCGACCTGATATTTTCTATCCGTCAACTGACGGAAAAAAGTTGGGAGTATAACAAAAGGGTGATAATGGTTTTTATAGACATAGAAAAGGCATATGACTCAGTTGACAAGGAAAGACTCTGGGAAGAACTGAAGAAGATAGATATAGAAGATGGATACATTAATGTTATAAAGTCAATGTTCAGAGGCCACAACTGTAGAATTAGAACACCATTGGGGAACTCTGAATACTTCGAAATAAGACAAGGACTTAAGCATGGAAATTTCTACCTCCTGCACTTTTTAATGTTGTGATGGAGGGAATGAATAGGGCAGTTAAAGATATAGTAAAAGAAAAAGACAAAAAGATGATTTTTGCAGATGATATGGTAATATGGGGTGATAAAGAGGTAGATGTACAGTTACAGCTTGATGCGTGGAAGGAAATAATGAAAAGGTATGGATTAAAAATAAATAAAGATAAGAGTGAAGTAATGGTATTTGGAAGGGAGAAAGGAATCAATGGAAATATTACCTTGAATGGAGAACCCCTCAAAGTGGTAGAAAGTTTCACTTATTTAGGGAGTGAAATATCTAGGGATGGAAGAATAACTAACGAAATTAATAGGAGGTTACAGAAAGGAGGCAATTTCTACCAAACAATAAAACATCTGATTTGGAACAATGAAGTTTCAGAAAGAGCAAAATTCCTTATGTATAAGAATTATTACATCCCTATTGTCACCTATGGTGGAGAAACATGGACAATGACAGAAAGGGACTGGAGCAGACTGCAAGCAAGGGAAATGAAATTTCTCAGAGCAGTTAAGGGAAAAACAAGAATGGACAGAGTAAGGAATGTAGAGATTAGAAAGGACCTCAAACAAAAAAGTATGAGAGAAGAAATTGAAAGAAAGAGATTAAGATGGTATGGGCATGTTAAGAGGATGCATGGGCAGAGACTCCCCAAAATTATGGAAGAACTAAAGATGGATGGGAAAAGACCTAGAGGGCGCCCAAGAACACGGTGGAAAATGGGAGTGATAATATCTGTTGAAAGGAGAGGTGCGACCCGGCAGTAAGTGGAGGAAGAAAAGTGGTGGGAGGACCGGGCCAAATGGAGAGGATTCGTCAGCACCCAGACCCGGCAGTAGCTGGAGTGGGATTCGGATATAGATAGATCAATTAAATTCAATATTTCTTCTGTTACCCAAGGATTTCTACTAGCCCTCGTCTTTTTACCTACTTGATCCTCTGCTGCCTTCACTACTTCATCCCTCGGAGCTACCCAGTCTTTTTCTACTGTACTTCTTTCCCCCATTGCTGTCAATCGTTCCCTTATGCTCTCCCTGAAACTCTGAACAACCTCTGGTTTAGTCAGTTTATCCAGGTCCCATATCCTTAAATTCCCATCTTTTTGCAGTTTCTTCAGTTTTAATCTACAGTTCATAACCAATAGATTGTGGTCAGAGTCCACATCTGCCCCTAGAAATGTCTTACAATTTAAGACCTGGTTCCTAAATCTCTGTCTTACCATTATATAATCTATCTGATACCTTCTAGTATCTCCAGGATTCTTCCATGTATACAACCTTCTTTCATGATTCTTGAACCAAGTGCTAACTATGATTAAGTTATGCTCTGTGCAAAACTCTACCAGACGGCTTCCTCTTTCATTTCTTAGCCCCAATCCATAATCACCTACTATGTTTCATTGTCTCCCTTTTCCTACTCTCGAATTCCAGTCACCCATGACTATTTGCTCATACCATTCGCAAAATTGCATTCAGCGATAAGGATCATAATCATCAATCACGTGCAGTAATCATGGAATGTGAACTTTCCACTTTGCAGGTTTCAGAATTCTTCGTACACTTGTACTGCTAACCCCCACTTCATGTGCACATTGCATAGCAGACATCTGTGGAGAGTTAACAAACATTTCCAACACGAGAGCTGACAAAGCACGACTCGTAGCTGTACACTGTCTTCCTGATCTTCCTTTTTTGATATCACAAATCATTTCATACAATTCAAACCTGTCAATGGTGCATTTAATTGTTAGGTGGGTTGCCGGTTCTGTTTCAAACTCCAGCCTCCAATGACGTTGCACTTCAACGGCATTATCAAACTTGAAAAACCAATTCAAAATACATTTTCATTGCTTAAATGTTAAGTGTGCTCTAGCCATCTTGTTCTTTCAATAACGAGATGGAAGTACTAACATCTGTTGAGTCAAAGACCATAATGCAACACATTTGTAAGTCAAATCGAACGACAATATCAATATCTTGGCAGAGCCTCACAGAGGGCGTATACATTTTTCTGGCGGACTCTGTGTAATGATAATGAAAATTAACATATAACAACAATGGAAAAAACAAAAAAAATAAGGAAGGGCATCCATTAGCTGATTTCGGATTGATGAGTGGTGCACAGACATAAACAACAGCTTAGAAAATTGTACTTACTTTTAAGCAAGTGAGCCCTCATTTTTTAGTTAGTTAGTTAGTTAGGGTGAGTGAGTGAGTGAGTGAGTGTGTGTGTGTGTGTGTGTGTGTGTGTGTGTGTGTGTGTGTGTGTGTGGGCGCGCGCGCGCGCTGAGCTGGAAAAAACTTCATACATAAGCCTAGGACTCTGTCAGTGCCTCCAAGTTGACTAGAAGCTAAAGCACAATATGAAAAGTGTAACATCCTCAAGACAACACAATTGGATTGTTTTTCATTCTCATGCCTGACAAAACTGACTGCATAACACGGTACTTGCTATGATGCCAAGCTCAGCAATGACAGACTGACAGTTCTTGCTTACATCGATGCCAGTGTGATGCAGAAACTTTAGTTGCTCGTCATCAATAAAGCTGCAAATCCCCATTGCTTGAGCCTTGATAATAGGAGTAAAACTTATTGATTGGCGACTCCATGTTGTCTTATGCACTACGACCAGATAACAGGTATACTTGAAAAAAGAGACAGCATTGGTCGTATATTTTTTACTATTGCAAAATCGATTTTCTGTCACTGAGTGACCATCTTCAGTGCTATATTGTATAACTTAAATTGGGATGCACTGTTGTCACTAAGCTTACGGCAATCACATAGACTATGGTCACTCAGTGACAGAAAATCGATTTTGCAATAGTAAAAAATATACGACCAATGCTGTCTCTTTTTTCAAGGAGTAAAACTTGTTAAATGGATAAAACTCTTTGATCACAAAATTCCACTTCTTATACAATCTCCTCAATGTGAATTGTTGTAACAGTGTGAGGTGCTGTGGAACCACAAATCTTCAAAAATTCTTTTCAAAAAGGCCAGTTTTTAATGTGAGTTTATCAATATGTTGGAATTTTTGGGTAAATGTTTTTGTACTGCATATAACTGACAGGACAAATTTGTGCTCATGGACATGAGAAGGGCAAGTTTCAATGTTCAAAGAAGGACGAAAGTTTTGGGTTTGAGATGAGACCATCAGTGACAAAGTAGAAGTTCATATTGGGAAAGGATGGGGAAGGGTATCAGCCATGTCCTTTTAGAAGGTATCATTCTGGCATCTGCCTTAAGAGATTTAAAAGAAACCACAGAAGACCTACAGCTGTATGAACAGACAGAGATTCCAATCACTGCCCTATTACCGTTGTGTCACCTTATTCGTTGGCAGGTAATCCATGAAAAAGTTGGAGATGTGCACTTTACAGGCTTTGTTTCAGTTAATAACAACATTAAATCATCTCAGATTCTGGACATACATAAGACAGTTGCTGATGATACAAAAGGTAATAGTGTCAAAAATGAAGCAGAGGTACACTGCAAACCATAATCTGTTCCTTCAAGACACTGATTCACAGACACTATCAGTCTGAAGCAACATAAGATTCATTGGCTTTTCAAAAACTTCTAAGTTTTATGCTCACAAAAAGTAATTTATGTGCCACTACATTAATTAAATTTAAGTTACAGTAGCATTTTTAGAACAAAGAACTAACATATTACCCCTGTGCAAATTGGTTCTGGAAAGGTTCACCAACATTAAGTGGAAATAAGGAATTCTGACTGTGGATGGGGCAAGTGGGTAGGCACTACATATTAGTTAAGTGGGTCAGGCACTACATATTAGTTAACAATGTGTGTGGCTGACACTGCCATATGAGGCAGTGTAGTGAAAATCTTTACCGGGTTTCAACTTGATTTGGTGGATGTCTATTTTCACCTTATACACTTTTTTAAATGAATTAAGGTAGAAACAAGAATTTGCCAATATTTGTGTGATGACTGCCTTGTCGAGTGTGGCTAAAAAGCGAGACAGACACAAAATTAACTCCCCATAAATCATTCAACAAGGCATATAAAAATGGTCCTTCCTCATTACCCACTGAATTCCACAATTTTCTAAATCCAAGCAGTCTGAACATTTCCAACATTCTTCATACTCTGACAACCACTTTTAGTGTGAGCAGATGTCATGACATCTGCCTTTGACAAGGCAGCCACGAAAACACTGTCCACTAATGTTCCTTTCTTGAAACGTACCAATCCTCACAACTTTTTAAGGAGCCTGGGACAGTCTGATACATTCCTTGACCTTTTAAAACTGCATTTGGTATGAAAGAATGTCAAGACACTAGGATGCCTTGGGGTGCAATTCAACCCCAGCCCTCAACATAGCCCAAATTTTATTTACCATATGACACATGACGTCTGAAAATCTCAGATCCTCTGATGAAATCTAGCAAACTGTTGAGGAAGCACAGAATCACTAATAACCTTGGAAGGAGGTAAGAAATTTGGATCAGAAATAAAAGTTTAGATCACTGGCATGACAAGGTCTCACTTTTGCACAAAGACTCAAAACTGTGGAAAACTGGTAAGACCAGGAGATACAGAAGATGGAGGCTCAAATAATTAAAAGAGACTGCCCACACAAGAAATAACCCGACACTGGCATTTATGCCCCATGTCGATACAATTGTATTAGATGTCATCATACAGTGCAGAAAGGCTTGCACTGCTGTATGCCTGCAATCAGTTAGGATTGAATAACAATCCCCATTCCATAAAGTGACAGATAGTCCACAGAGCAAGAGAATGGAGGTTCGAGCAGGAGTAGTGTCATATTGAAGCATAAAAAATACAGTGATTCCGAGACTTGGTGGCAAATGTATAACACTGTTTATTGATATTAACTGTTCAAATGTTTATACACAACTCCCACTAGGCTGTTGACAATATCCACACTGACAGCTTCTTAACCACAATTTCAGTAACTCCAAAACCACACGTACCTTTTAATTAGAATTGTATTTAATTCTGCCAGTCATTGGGTGACTAAACTGATTAATCAGAAACACACCCTGTGTAGCCAGGCACCAAACAATGAAGTGTGCCCACTATCAAAGGCACCACATATGTGCAGTGGACTGAATATGTTTTCACGTAAAAGTGATTTAGTAAGTTGAAAGTGTCTCAGAGAATATTTATATGCAAACATGTGAGTGAGCAATATTAAAGTCAAGTAGAAATAATTTTACAAACTTGCAACAGTGCTCAGTAATTAAGATTAGACTTCATGAACTTATGTTCAAGCATTACCATTAGATGGGCTCTAAATGTACTTTCCTTTATTTTTTATTTTTTTTATTAAAAAACGAGAAGGCCTCTTCTTATTTTGAGACTTTTATTTAAGTACTGTTGAGATTTGCCCACCTGCCATTTCATCATTCACATTCAATTGTATGCTCATTTGGAGCCATGGGGGGGGGGGGGGGGGGGCAAAGAAGCAGACCCAATGGGGCAGCAAGACAACTTTACAATGCATGAAGTAAGTAAACCTCTTAACGGCGAATTAGGGAACCTGCAGATGCACTGGACCTACTCTTTATGAGCTGGTCAGTGTAGCCCTTCACATGCAACAATTTGTGAAGGAGAAAATGCACTGTTAGCATGTCTGACACAGCAATGTATCATGGCAGGAACGTGTCTTATTTCATCCTAATTAATTTAATTAATTAGCTAGGCAGTGGGGTCAAAATATAAGACGAGCTGTTATGCAATGTCACTCATGGCTGATCCGCACACCGTCTGATACGGCTACATGCATCATCACCCACTGATGATCATTTGCTGACTTACTTTCTGCCACACTCCCTGCATATGCATCTCACTGAAACTGAGCTGCCAGTGCATCCACCTCCCCCTGCTAAGGAACTCTCAGCTTTCACTGGGAGCAAAACCGATATAGCTGTTCAAAGAAATGTTTATAGTATGTGAAGATTGCATTTAGAGGCCCACATGAAATATTAATGTACAATAAACCTTCTGCCCCGAATAAGCAATCCTCTTGGTTCATGATACAATTACATACTTTTATTTTATTTCCATTGGGAGATACAGAGTAATAATTTACTTGTTTGTTGTCATGTAATTGTTTTCTATTTGTAGCTTTTCTTTCAAGTCACTTGCTTCCAGCTTAATGACTTCTTATTGATTAATCTTCAACACTCTGGATTTACGTAAACACTCCACAAGCCACTCTGTACAGTTTGGCTGAAGGTACATCTTACCAATATTATCGATTTTCTTTCCTACACCATTTGTGTATCAAGCAAGCAGAAAAAGACTATTTACAGGCTATTTGGTCAAAAGTATCCTGATGCCTCTTAGTGATATCAATAAGGGGTGTGTTCACACTTCACCTTCATTATGGCTTAAACTTTGCTGGGGGCACTTTCAATGAGGTATCCGAGTATCTGTGGAGGAATGGTGGCCCATACTTCCTCAAGAGCTGAAAAAACCAGGCAAAGTAGTCATGTTGGACACAGGGGTCTGAAGTAAAATCAATATTCTAACTCATCCCACAGGTGTTCCATTGTTTTCAGACTGGTACTCCGGGTAAGTTAGTCCCTTTCAGGAATATTATTGCCCACAAACCAATGCACCATAGATGCTGCTTTATGACTGTCTGAACTGTCATGCTGATACAATCATCATGTCCAAACTGTTGCTCTCAAAAATGGCTCTGAGCACTATGGGACTTAACATCTGAGGTCATCAGTCCCCTAGAACTTAGAACTACTTAAACCTAGCTAACAACCTAAGGACATCACACACATCCATGCCCAAGGCAGGATTCAAACCTGTGACCGTAGCGCACGGTTTCAGACCGAAGCGCCTAGAACCGCTCGTCCACACCAGCCGGCAACTGTTGCTCTACTGAACACAATACACAATGGTGTAAAATGTCTTCATACCCTCCCACATTTAGCATTTTCTTAAATGAAATCAGGGGACCACATCCTGACCACAAAAAATACTGCAGCCAGTAATACCACCTCCTCTGTACTTCACAATTGGTGATCCACTTGATGACAGGTAATGTTCTCCACGTGTTCTTCAAATCCAAACCCTTCCATTGGATTGCCACATGGTACAATGTGATTCATCACACCAACTCATTCATTTCCAGTCATTGATTGCCCAGTGGCGTCGCTCTTTTCACCACTCGAAGTACTACTTAGTACTGACTACAGAAATGTGTGGCTTATGAAGAGCTGTTTGACCACTGATCCCATTCTTTGCACAGCCATTGTGCTAGATGGACTGCTGATACCACTTTGGAACTCACAAGTGATTCCTTACGCTGGATTGATACAATTTTTACAACTATAACCTCCTTCCACAATGCTGCACAGTCTCTTTACATAAGTACATGAGGTCTGCCTATTCTTTGTGTAGCTATGATTGTTGTTGTTCTATCACATTTTCAATTCACAATCACATCACTAACAGCCAACCTAGGCAGCTTTAGAAAGATTTAAATGTCTCTAATGTATCTGTTACTCAGGTGACATTCAGTGACTCTTCAATGTTTGTATTTAGTTCATATTCGTTGAAGTCGCTGAGCTCTCCTGACAAACACAATGTGCTTTAACTGCGTCTCTACTGACAGCAAAATATGTACAGTTAAATTTTTGCTCTACAGCTGAGTGTGCACTGATATGAAACTTCCTGTCAGACTGAAACTGTGTGCCAGACCGAAACTCAAACTTGGGACCTTTGCCTTTCGCGGGCAAGTTTGGAAGGTAGGAGATGAGGTACTGGCAGAAGTAAAGCTGTGAGGACGGGGCGTGAGTCATGCTTGGGTAGCTCAGTTGATAGAGCACTTGCCCGCGAAAGGCAAAGGTCCCGAGTTCGAGTCTCGGTCCGGTACACAGTTTTAATCTGTCAGGAAGTTTCATATCAGCGCACACTCCATTGCAGAGTGAAAATCTATTCCTGTTTTTTAGAATGTGGTCAGTTACTGAGAGATCCATAACTGCACTGACTCTTGCACTTCCTTGTCTGACTGCGACCGATGTCGATGCGTGTTTTTCTTCAGATCACAGAAGATGTGAAAATGACATGGTGAATTATCCGGGCTGTACGGAGGATGCTGCAGTATTTCCCAAATTGCTAAAGTGTAGCATTTGACCAATTGGCAGTGTGGGGAGGAGGACATTATCATGCAACAGGATGATTCTGTCCGACAGCATTCCTGCGTATTCTGACTTTTTTTGAGCCTGAGGGCAAACCGCAAACCCAACAGTGGAAAGATCATGCACCTCCTCCGCCAAAGAAATCCAAAACCATGCACACAAATTCCAGTAAGGTCATGATGACCTCCAACTATAGAGAGCCTGTGCTGGTCGAGTTCTATGACTACGGAACCACAATCAATATGCACCATTACGAATACACTTTTCAGAAACTGCGATGCAGCATCAAAACACCCTGGAATGTTATCAGAAGGAATCATCCTGAAGCCAACAACGCCCACGCCGACACTGCTTATCGGAGAAGACTATGCTTCAGCAATTTGGTCGGGAAACACTACAACATCCTCGTACACCCCAGATCTTTCACCAAGTGATTTTCACATTTTTTGGTAACCTGAAGGAAAAGATTCATTGTTGCCGATCGCAGTCAGATGTGGAAGTGCAAGACTGGGCATGATTGTGGTTCCATCAATGGCCAGTTGCATTCTTCGCCCAGTGGTATAAATGTCTTATCACATGTGGTGACTAGTTTTGAATGGAACTCTTCCATGGTCCCGTTATAGCACGTGTTCAGTTTTCATTTGACACGCCCTCACATATACTGATAGGTACACCTCTTGTGACATTTAGTGGTCAATTCTGCATTACACAGGGGTGTCCATATTAATATTCATATAGTGTATGCCTCTGTATGCACCCTAATCTCACTTATCTTTCTCTATGACCTCTATGTGAAATAATCTGTGGTGGCAGCATAGTGTTTGCACAGCCTTCTTCAATTACAGGTTATTTGAATCTGCCCAATAGGGTTCTGTGAGATACAATGAGTCCCACTTCCGTTATACTTTCATATGGGCTATATCAAGCTGTTATGATCTAGTAGCATGGTTCTGAATTTTTTGTCATGCCTACTTGATAAGCACTCCAAGTGCAGGAACAATCAGTTGTACTAGTGTCTTATATGCTATTTCCTCCTACAGACGAATGTTGGAAATTAAGTGGTCTAATAAGGGTGCTACAGGGAACTGTAGAGGATAAAAACTGTAAAGGAAAACAGACACTGGAATACACCCAGCAAACAATTGAGGATGTAGGTTGCAAGTGCTACTCTGAGATGGAGAGACTGGCACAGGAGAGGAATTCGTGGCGTGCTGCATCAAACCAGTCAGAAGACTGATGACTCAAAAACATGCTATTTCCTTTAGAGATGCATTGCATTTTCTCAGAACCCTTCCAACAAATCTATGACTTCACTTTCTCCAATACTGAGTTCACATGATTGTCCCATTTTACACTGCTTCTTATTATTACCCATAAATACTTAAGCAATGTAACATGGTTAGTATGTTCACCACTAATCTTGTAATCAAATACTATTGGTTCTTCCTTCTGGTTATAAGTATTTTCTTACATTTATTCATATCTGAAAAAGCTGCCATTCATGACACCAAGTGGAAATTTTGTCCAAGTCTTTCTGCATTTTCTTACAGTCAACTGACAACAATACTTTCCTGTACAAAATTGCATCATCAGCAAATGATCGTATAGCACTTCTAATCCAATTCAATAAATCATCTATGGTTACCAAGAACATTAGAGGACCTGTTGCACGTTTCAGGGGCACACCTGAAGTTACTTTTGTTTTTGTGGAACATCTGCATTCCAGTAGAACATATTGAGTTCTATTAATAAATTACTCTTCAGGGTAACCTATTTGCGAAGATACTCCATAAGGCAGTAACTTGGTTGATGGTTGATCATGTGATACAGTGTTGAACACCTTTGGGAATCTACCTACCTGCTCATCTGCATCTACTGATTGCACTATGTCATTAATGAATAAATAGCAAGCTGAGTTCCACACGAGTTTTATGTGTGTGAATCCATGCTGATTCTTTGAGAGAAGCTATATTTCCTCAGGAACACCATAATCGCTGAGCTTACAATAACCTCTGGGATTCTGGAATGGGCAGAATTTAATGATACCTACCTATAATTAACCACGGACCTTGCCGTTCGTGGGGAGGCCTGTGTGCCTAAGCAATACAGATAGCCGTACCGTAGGTGCAACCACAATGGAGGGGTATCTGTTGAGAGGCCAGACAAACATGTGGTTCCTGAAGAGGGGCAGCAACCATTTCAGTACTTGCAAGGGCAACAATCCGGATGATTGATTGATCTGGCCTTGTAACACTAACCAAAACGGCCTTGCTGTGTTGGTACTGCGAACGGCTAAAAGCAAGGGGAAACTACGGCCGTAATTTTTCCGAAGGGCATGCAGCTTTACTGTATGGTTAAATGATGATGGCGTCCCCTTGGGTAAAATATTCCGGAGGTAAAATAGTCCCCCATTCCGATTTCCGGGTGGGGACTACTGAGAACGACGTCGTCAGGAGAAAGAAAACTGGCGTTCTACGGATCAAAGCGTGGAATGTCAGATCCCTTAATCGGGCAGGTAGGTTAGAAAATTTAAAAAGGGAAATGTATAGGTTACAGTTAGATATAGTGGGAATTAGTGAAGTTCGGTGGCAGGAGGAACAAGACTTCTGTTCAGGTGAATACAGGGTTATAAATACAAAATCAAACAGGGGTAATGTAGGAGTAGGTTTAATAATGAATAAAAGAAATAGGAGAGTGGGTAAGCTACTACAAACAGCACAGTGAACGTATTATTGTGGCCAAGATAGACACGAATCCCACGCCTGCCACAGTAGTACAAGTTTATATGCCCACTAGTTCCACAGATGACGAAGAGACAGATGAAATGCATGATGAGATAAAGAAGTTATTCAGATAGTGAAGGAAGATGAAAATTTAATAGTCATGGGTGACGAATTCAACAGTAGGAAAAGGAAGAGAAGGAAACATAGTAGGTGAATATGGAATGAGGGTAAGAAATGAAAGAGGAAGCCACCTGGCAGAATTTTGCACAGAGCATAACTTAATCACAGCTAACACTTGGTTCAAGAATGATGAAAGAGGCCTGGAGATACTGGAAGGCTTCAGATAGTTTATGTAATGGTAAGACAGATTAGGAACCAGGTTTTAAAATGTAAGACATTTCCAGGAGCAGATTTGGACTCTGACCACAACCTATTGGTTATGGACTCTAGATTAAAACTGAAGAAACTGCAGGAACTGCAAAAAGGTGGGAATTTAAGTAGATGGGACCTGGATAAACTGAGAGAACCAGAGGTTGTAGAGAGTTTCAGGGAGAGCATTAGGGAACGACTGACACGAATGGGGGAAAGAAATACAGTAGAAGAAGAATGGGTAGCTTTGAGAGATGAAATAGTGAAGGCAGCACAGGATCAAGTAGGTAAAAAGACGAGGGCTAATAGAAATCCTTGGGTAACAGAAGAGATATTGAATTTAATTGATGAAAGGAGAAAATATAAAAATGCAGTAAATGAAGCAGGCAAAAAGGAATACAAACGTCTCAAAAACGTGATCGACAGGAAGTGCAAAATGGCTAAGCAGGGATGGCTAGAGGACAAAGGTAAGGATGCAGAGGCATATCTCACTAGGGGTAAGATAGATACTGCCCACAGGAAAATTAAAGAGACCTTTGGAGAAAAGAGAACCACTTGTATGAATATCGAGAGCTCAGATGGAAACCCAGTTCTAAGCAAAGAAGAGAAAGCAGAAAGGTGGAAGGAGTATATAGAGGGTCTATACAAGGGTGATGTACTTGAGGGCAATATTATGGAAATGGAAGAGGATTTAGATGAAGATGAAATGGGAGATATGATACTGTGTGAAGAATTTGACGGAGCACTGAAAGACCTAAGTAGAAATGAGGCCTCAGGAGTAGACAACATTCCATTAGAACTACTGACAGTCTTGGGAGAACCATCCCTGACAAAACTCTACCACCTGGTGAGCAAGATGTATGAGACAGGTGAAATTCCCTCAGGCTTCAAGAAGAATATAATAATTCCAATCCCAAAGAAAGCAGGTGTTGACAGATGTGAAAATTACTGAACCATCTGTTTAATAAGTTATGGCTGCAAAATACTAACATGAATTCTTTACAGACGAATGGAAAAACTGGTAGAAGCCGACCTTGGGCAAGGTCAGTTTGGGTTCTGTAGAAATGTTGGAACACGTGAGGCAATACTGACCCTACAACTTATCTGAGAAGATAGATTAAGGAAAGGCAAAGCTACGTTTCTAGCATTTGTAGACTTAGAGATAGCTTTTGACAATGTTGCCTGGAATACCCTCTTTCAAATTCTGAGGATGGCAGGAGTGAAATACAGGGAGCGAAAAGCTATTTACAATATGTACAGAAACCAGATGGCAGTTTTAAGAGTTGACGGGCTTGAAAGGGAAGCAGTGGTTGGGAAGGGAGCGAGACAGGTTTGTAGAATATCCCCGATATTATTCAATCGTTATTTTGAGCAAGCAGTAAAGAAAACAAAAGAAAATATCGGAGTAGGAATTAAAATCCATGGGGAAGAAATAAAAACTTCGAGGTTCGCCGATGACATTATAATTCTATCAAAGACAGCAAAGGACCTGAAAGTGCAGTTGAACGGAATGGACAGTGTCTTGAAAGGAGGATATAAGAACACCAACAAAAGCAAAACAAGGATAATGGCACTTAGTCTAACTAAATCAGGTGAAGCTGAGGGAATTAGATTAGGAAATAAGACACTTAAAGCAGTAGATGAATTTTGCTATTTGGGGAGCAAAATAACTGATGATGGTCCAAGTAGAGAGGATATAAAATGTAGACTGGCAATGGCAAGGAAAGCGTTTCTGAAGAAGAGAAATTTGTTAACATCGAGTATAGATTTAAGTGTCAGGAAGTCTTTTCCGAAAGTACTTGTGTGGAGTGTAGCCATGTATGAAAGCGAAATGTGGACAATAAATAGTTTGGTCAAGAAGAGAACAGAAGCTTTCGAAATGTGGTGCTACAGAAGAATGCTGGAGATTAGATGGGTAGATCACATAACTAATGAGGAGGTATTGAACAGAATTACGGAAAAGAGAAATTTGTTGCACAACTGGACTAGAAGAAGGGATCGGTTGGTAGGACATATTCTGAGGCATCAAGGGATCACCAATTTAGTATTGGATGGTAGCATGGAGGGTAAAAATTGTAGAGGGAGACCAAGAGATGAATACCCTAAGCAGATTCAGAAGGATGTAGGTTGCAGTAGGTTCTGGGAGATAAAGAAGCTTGCACAGGATAGAGTAGCATGGAGAGCTGCATCAAACCAGTCTCTGGACTGAAGACCACAACAACAACAACAACAACAACAACAACATGCTGTGCATCTAAACTATTACCCATTTTGTAAATGATAATGACCTGCAATTGTTTTTAGTCACATCGCACCATTCAATGGGTAAACAATTCTTAATGAACATGTGCTAGAAAAAGAATTAATTCCATGACATATCCAATGTAAAGTTGAATTGGAAACTGTCGGGGTCTGGTGCCATGTTCACTTTAAGTACATTAATTGATTTTAAATACTAGATGTGCTAACATTAGTGTATTTAATTTGTGATTTTGTGCAGCTGTTGAACATTTGCACAGTAGTATTCGTTCATGTAAATATATTTTTGCATGCGGAGTTTAAAATTTCTGCTTTCTGTCTGGGTCTTCAGTTTTGACATACTGAACGGAAGGTTTGGATTAGTTTGTTGATTAAGTATGATCAGAACTTCCTAAGACGTTCTGACAAATGTTTTGCCAAGACCTGACTATGAAAATTATTCCAAGCTTCATCTATGGCCCTTCTTTACTGATGTGGGAGTTATCATTAACTTTTGTCTATTAGTTATGTGTGCAATCTCTTCTGTACCAAGATTGTGCTGGTCTCCATTTTTTTCACTATTCATAAATGGTGCCATTACACCAGCATGAATCTTTGTCATCTTTTGTTATTTTACTTGGAATGTACTTTTAGGACTCCAGCTTACATCATCTTTCTGACTTCACAATACTCTCCAGCTTTCTTAAGTAGCTTTATGCCATTGATGACCATTTTCTTGTACCAGCATTATGCTCACTAAGCCCCCTCTGACTGATCTGACTACATGCAATCATTGAAATAGCTGATAGGACTGCAAAGTTCCTCTGTATAATCTGACACCCATTGTCGGGGCTGCTGAGATAACCACTACATAATGACTACTTATGAACTGTGGAGACCAACTTAAACAAAAACTGAGGAAGAAATAATTCACACAGTAACAATATGCCAAAGTGTTTAAGTAGTTATTAGAGCAGTCTATTTTAATTTCTTGCAAAACTGTATTTCTATAAAGTAATTACAAAACGGGTATACATAATGTTACTGAACATCTTACGAAACAGTCTTAAAGTAGTTTATGCAACATTATGTTAGGATTATGAAGAACGGCATTTTTTATCATAACATTTGTTAAAAATTGAATATTTGTGGCAATTTACCACTTCCGAAAGAAGTCTGATATTTCAGTAGTTTGAGGGCTTTCTTTGAAGATATTTCAAGAAAAGCATGTACCTCACAAAATGCTATTTTCTTTAATATGCATAAAATGAGAGGAAGGCAACCACTTACCTACAGATGATTGGTATGTGGCACACAGAGAGACACAGTAGGAAACAGCTAAAACTAGCTTATGTGAACACACAATCACACAGATACCTTTACACATGCTCGCAGTAGCAGCATGAGTCTCTCAGCTACTGTGTGTGGGTGGGTGGGGGGGGGGGGGGCGGTGGCAGCACATGATTGTACTCTTACCAGAAAAAGATCAAGAGTTCAAAAGCTACAGTTAACTTTTTCTACTACATGCACCATCCAGCAATCCTCTACATAGTAAGTGATTGCCCTTCCCTTATTGTATGTATTTTTCCATCCTGGAATTTACATTATGCCACAAAATTTATAAAAGGTTTATAATATTATGTAAAGGACAGTTGCTACTCACATACAGCGGAGAGGCTGAGTCGCAGATAGGCACAACAAAAAGACTGTCATCACTCGCACACCATGCAGCTGTACGATAATGCTTGTGCGTGGGCCTGGATAGCTCAGTCGGTAGAGCGTTTTTGCAACAAGGCCTTTGTCAAAAACATACAACAGGCGTGCGCGTGCGTGCGTACACACACACACGCACGCACACACGCACACAGTCTGCTGAAGCCACATTCATCTTTGTGGCAGTCTTTTTGTTGTGCTTATCTGCGAATCAGCATTTCCGCTATATGGCGAGGAGCAACTATCCTTTTCATAATATTGTTACATTCCATCCTGGATTTTCCATCGTTTTATAAAAGGTATAATGTTTCGTGCACTACTTCATTTAAAAATATGAACTAAAATAGAGAAACATTTGAAATGCCCCTGAATTATGCTCAAAATCATGTACAGCAAATGAGGGGCATCAAATGTTTCTTTAAGCTGCCTTATTTCTTACTTTCGGCACACAATTTCACAATTTTTTTTTGTTTTGTTCAGATATCATGAAATATATTATACATAAAATATCTATTATAACAACAAAAATAATACATTTTTTACAATTTAATGTAATTGGATAGATAAAAAATCTTCTCACTAAGTGGCAGCAGGATAACAAACATAAAAGAAAAGGTTTTACATATGCAAGTTTTTGGAGTGAGTGGCTCCTTCTTCCAGCAGAAGTGTTGAAGGGGAAGGAGAGGAGTAAAGGAAAAAGACAAGAGAAGTCTACAAAAAGGGGTAAGTTTAGGAAATTTGCCCAGAACCTCAGTCAGGGGAAACTTACCAGATGGTTAGTCTTCCATGACCTGGGGTTCTGGGTGGCATTTCTAAATTCTACCCGTTTTTGTAAAGCTCTCCAGTCCTTTTCCTTCGCCCCTCTTCCTTCCCCCTTCCCCTTCAACCCTGGAGCCACTGGCTCCAAAAGCTTGTGTATGTAAAACATTTTTTATATGTATGTTTTCCTGCTGCCGCTTAAAATACTATAGGTGGTCTTCTTCTACTACTACTACTACTACTACTACTACTACTATCACCACCACCATCACCAATTTATAGCCTAACTATACATATATATACACACCCAGCAACCTCAAAGCTACTGGATTTGCCATTTCTTTCAATCCACTGCTGATTTGCATGCTAACTTCTTTTCTCTTTATTTGGACATCATGAAAAAGAATCATAACTGAAATAAATTATTGACTTTCTATATAACACCATTAATGGCTTAATATACCTGGGCAGGACAACCTTGTCTGCAGGATCAAGAGTGGCATGCATGTTAAAGCTCTGAAAGTTGCGATCCTTTGGTGGGAAGCGGTATGGAGTTGCACCAAAATTGAAACGGCATTGCTGGAACGACATGAAACTCGCTGCTGCAAAAAATCCTGACCTGTGAACATACAAATATATAAGATTTACTGAAAAACAAAATGACTATGAGCAACATCTGATCACGCTGATCAATTGTAGCAACACTAGTTTAATGAGTACCACAGCACAGCATGTTAAGGCCCTTGACAATCGGCAAAATTTTCAATGGGAATAAATCAAAGTAAATGGATCCCTCACCTCTTAGTTACCAAGATCTATGAAAAACTAGTACAGGTATAAAGACTTAAAAGTGTAGAGAACCTGGTGATTGGCAGCAAGCAAAAAATTAATACCTAAAACATCATCTTATCATATAAAGAAAAAAAGGAGAAGGTAACATTAATATGACAATGAAAATTTCTGGGTGGACATAAACAATAGAATGAGTAAAGGTAACGTACTTTTAGCTGTGTGGTCTCTTTTCTTTTGGATTTATTCAAAAGAAAATACAGAGGTATGTGTGTTGTTCATTCAAATACACAAAAACCCAATGCTGTGGAAAAGGTCGGATAGTGCCCAAAGCAATCCACCATTGTCAGAAAACTTCGAATTTTAAATTGGACCCAATATCATTTAACATACCCCTATGCCAAAACTATCCAAGCTTTTGCATGTTATGATATGTAATTTTACTAGACTAGTTCTCAAGCAAAATGTACCTTCTTGCATAAGCACTGATCTAACTAAATATAATGTTTCTCATCAAAAGGGAAGTAAATGGCAGCAAGAAGAAGATGCAGCACTGATGGCCACAATAACGGACAATTTTCAGCAACTCTCAGAGATAGAGGACACTGGTTTTGACACCCTGTTGCACTGTTAGATTGAAAATATTTGATTAAAAAAAAAAACATGTGCCATGTAATTGAAGAAAATGACCATAGAGAGAAAGGGACTGTAATCTTGGAAGTGACAGACTATCTGTGTTTCTTTAACCCTTTCAGATCCTCTGGCTACAATTGTGTACATTCAGTTGCAATAGAAGTATTTTTTCCCAATGGGAACCTGAGGTACACACCTGCGAATGTTCAACCTCTTCATCACGTGCAAATGCTGCCAACTGTGGAGCATTATCATGAAAATATCAGAAGGCAGTGTGGCAGTGGGCAGCTGCTCATAACCACCAGGATACGTGGTTTGCTGTATTCCACTGTATAACTGAAAATTGTCATTGTTCTTTTGCATGGTAATTGTTGAATGATATTTTACTATTTATTACAATAGGCAATATTTTGTAATTAGTTATTTTAATCAATAAAATGGAACAACGTTTACAAAGTATGTTTTGAGAATGGTTACCTATTTTTGTTTCAGTCTTGCATTAAAATCATAAAAAAATTACCTAAGGGCATTCCCATAGAAAGAAAATTTTTTCCTTTCTTTAGAAAAAATTCAGGTCTGAAAGGGTCAATGACCAATATCTGGGCTTCACTGAACTGCAAGGCATATGTTGAGTAACCGGTCATTTCATTAACGGTAACTGGTGCCTGAAAGCTTTAGCTCTTGAGACGTACAGTTTCCCAGAAAAGCATACAGCTCTAATATTAGTGAGGCTTTAGACAAAGTGGTTTTAGTATGAAACATAAAAAACAAAGCTGTAAGCATCATAACTGACACTGCCAGCAAAAGGATGGTCACCATAGAGCTTATTCAAAGTGGCAGACCAGGAATCATCTTTAGCCCACACTATCAATTTAGTTGTGAGACGTTCTTTTAACAACAACAGTGATCCCTGTGTTACACGGAAAAAGATTTTTAAAAAAATGGTCAGTTGCATTGATAATGAAGAACTCCACACAATCCTGGATCTAATGAAAAACTTTTAAATAAAGTAACTTAGGGAACAAAAACCTGATGGGGGAACAGTCCATTTTATACGCTACAACACCTACTAGGGAAAAAGGAATGCTTTGCAACCTCTTTATCACCTTAGTGTTCAGTTGTTCACAACCTGACACTTGAGGAATGGCAAATTCTGAACAAATGTGTACTGGAGCCATTTGAATCCCTAACACGTAACATTTTAAAACTATATCTCTCTTTCAAAAGCTATTCCGGAACTCTGACAGCTACTCCTAACCCTATGCAAAGGAAAAGGAGCTACCTTAATGGCACAAAAGTTACAGAAATATCTGCACCACTCACTAATAAATACATTAGAATTAATAGAAACAAACTGAGTAAATGCAGTTACTACTGTACTTGAGCTAAGATTCAAAATGTTATCATTTATGAATCCCACTCATTCAAAAAATGCTGTTGTAAGCCTCATTCCAGAGCACACACACATAATAGGTACCTCAGGATCTACTCATTCACCCACTAACGACACTAGGCACAAGTAACATTTCCAATCAATTGCCAGGGCTTCTTTCAATGAAGAAATTTCCAATAAAAACCTAATGAAAAGCAGCCATGATAGTACTGACCCGGACATCCAACAATATTTGGAAGAACCATACCTACAACGCATGAAGAATCCTACACAGTGCTGGATGAAAAATGAGAATTGTTACCCAGGTCTAGCTGTCATGGCAGAACAGTACCCCACAATACCTGCAGCTTCTGCTCCCAGTGAGAGAATATTTTCTGTAACAGGACTATTTATAAACAAAGAAGCAGCCTAAAGGGCCAAATGGTTAATAAAATCATATTTCTAAACAAAAATCAATGATAATGCGGTAAGGGGGAGTAAAAATGCATTCAGATAATTTTTTTCTTTCTACAATAAGTAAATGTATGTAAGTAGTTTCTGGGTATAGCAGGTTATAGCATTTCTCTTTTCGTCTTCTGAGAAATCTTCTACTGCTACTACTAATAACACTACTACTACTACTACAGTAAAAATTAACGAAGGTAGTGCATTTGATACCAATGTAGAAAGGACAATTTCAAATCCTTCCTTGCATGTACATAAGACAAACGATTTTAACTGCTGCGACTCAACGCCTCATTGTACAGTATTTCTGCACAGTCGCTCTGAAAGCACAGCATCATTGACAACTTCTCAAGGGTAGCCACGAAAGTGTTGAGAAATTGCCTTAGCATTGAACATTTCTCAAGTGTGATCATAGTTCACCACTTCCTTGCTATCTAATAAAGAATCTTGCATATCTAGCAATTGCAAAGTGACTCTTCTGCCATGTTATGTACGTCACAAATTAATACGTTTCTTGACGAGTGATGAAGTGGTTCCCGGGGCACAATGGGCATTGCCAGAGAGACTTTCCACTCTTGCAGAGAAGGGAAGGGGTAGTACATTATAGAGTGGAGCTAGAAAGATTATTAACAAAGTCAATGAGTCCAACCTCTCTCTCAGCTGATGAGCCAAAAAGTACACATACAAGACCAAGCCTCGGCTCTGTGAAATGAATCTGGTATTTTTGCAAAGGTAATCCTGGGAAATAACCAGAAACTCCTGACAGAGTGAGGTAAATTTCAATTCAAATGTGTTTTGAAACAGAGCTTTGAAAGACTTTTAATCAAAAAAGGCAGAAGGAATAGCAAATATTCCTTCATAATTTCTGAAATCATATAGGAATATGGCAACCAATCAATCATTCAAGTTGGTGTGAAGAATATATGGGACTGGAGACATACCATCAGACTTCCAAGAAAAATATAATCTAACCAATCCTGAAGAAAGCAAAGGCAGGTAAGTGCGACAACTATTACACAACCAGCTTAATGGTTCAGGCCTCCAAGTTGCTGACAATAATAATATGCAAAAGAAATTTGAGGATATGTTAGAAGACAATCAGTCTGGCTTTCCAAAATCAAAGAGCATCAATCAGAGAGGCAGTTCCGACATTGCAATTGATAATGCAAGCAAGACTTTGAGGGGGGGGGGGGGGGGGGCAAAGAAAATCAAGATCAAGATACATTCATACAATTTGTCGGCCTGGAAAAAGTGATTGACAATGTTAATTCATGCAAGACGTTTGAAATTCTGAGAAAAATCTGAGCAAGTTATAAGGAAAGATATAATAGACAATATGTACAAGAACCAATAGCGAACAAAGAGATTGGAAGACAAGAATGAACTGCTTGGATTACGAAGAGTACAATATACGATTGCAGTCTTTAACCCCTTCTGCTCAATTTACACTTTGAAGAAGCAATGATGAAAAGAAAAGAAGGGATCAACAGGGGAATTAAATTTTGTAGTGAAAGCTCATCAATGATACGTTTCGCTAATGTCATTGCTGTTCTCAGTGAAAATGAACAAGAGTTACAGCACATCTCAGCTCATCCGACCAGTGAGTCACGCCAGTTTCCTACTGAAAAGGAAATCTTAACATCACACCATCCCCATTATTCACTGGATGTGTCTCCTTCTGACTAATTCCTCTTACCAAACTGAAAATACTGTACAAGAGCTCAAGAGCAGACTCAACTAAGATGATCTAGAATGCCATCACTATTTAACAAAGAAAATTTCAGAAGGATATGAAAGTAAATGAAAATTAATATCAAACAATGAATCTCATCAAATGGATCTTTTTGAAGCTGACTGCAGAATGAGTTTCTGCCATCAACATACATTCTGTGTAAGGATCATGAATAAGAGGGAAATTATGGCGAGTACAAAGGCATATAGACAGTCGTTTTTCCCTTGTTCTGTCTGCATGTGGGACAGGAAAGGATTATTAGTAGTGCTAAAAGTTACCCCTCAGCACGCAGGACACAGTGGCTTGTGGAGTATGTATATAGATGTAGCTCTCATATTTGATTCAGTATATGGAAGACTAATTCTGAAACTGCCACAATCTGGGAACTTTTTGAATACATTTTTTATGAAGAGGCTCCATAAAACATATAATCCTTTGAAATGTGGGAAACAACTGGCAGACATGTGGAGGGGAGTGACAGATGGGAGGGGGGAATGTTGTTACAAGCAAATCTAGCACACTGTAATCACGTTTCAATTCATGAACAATGAATAACAACAAAAGAGGGATCTAAATATTTTATGAGTTACTGAATTAGTACTTTCCAAAAGATGCTTGAAGTGCAGAGGACTAATGTCTCACTCTTCCCCTGCCAATGGCACAGGAGGGTACTCTTACCATTCCTTCATTTATTGTCCTCTCACAATATGTACGAAATCAGTATCTGAAGAATCTATTCCACAGATCTACTCAATGTTTATGAATTAAATTTGAAAGAAGACTCATCATGTATTTGTCTGCTGCCATTTCAATTAAAATTTATTTATAAGATTTCGCAAGATTTTTCAATAATTTACTTTAATAATAATAATAATAATAATAATAATAATAATAATTTTTTATTATTGCTAGTAAGTGGCAATTCGGAATTGGAATAAGGAAATCAGATGTTAAGAAACAGCAATCAAGAAAGCAATTTCAAAAAGAGCCTTTAGGATTTCATGTGCAGATCCAAAACCATATGAAAATCATTAAATGTGACATGAAACTTATAGAGGATGCTGAGACTACACATGAGCCCATAACCCCACTATTCAAGACATTCCTTACTGGGATTTGCATCAATAGCTTACTGATGTTGTTGTTGTTGTGGTCTTCAGTCCTGAGACTGGTTTGATGCAACTCTCCATGCTACTCTATCCTGTGCAAGCTTCTTCATCTCCCAGTACCTACTGCAGCCTACATCCTACTGAATCTGCTTAGTGTATTCATCTCTTGGTCTCCCTCTACGATTTTTACCCTCCACGCTGCCCTCCAATACTAAATTGGTGACCCCTCGATGTCTCAGAACATGTCCTACCAACCGATCCCTTCTTCTAGTCAAGTTGTGCCACAAGCTCCTCTTCTCCCCAATTCTATTCAATACCTCCTCATTAGCTATGTGATCCACCCATCTAATCTTCAGCATTCTTCTGCAGCACCACATTTCGAAAGCGTCTATTCTCTTCTTGTCTAAACTAATAATCGTCCATGTTTCACTTCCATACATGGCTACACTGCATACATAAACCTTCAGAAACGGCATCCTGACATTTAAATCTATACTCGATGTTAACAAATTTCTCTTCTTCAGAAACGCTTTCCTTGCCATTGCCAGTCTACATTTTATATCCTCTCTACATCGACCATCATCAGTTATTTTGCTCCCCCAATAACAAAACTCATATACTACTTTAAGCGTCTCATTCCCTAATCTAATTCCCTCAGAATCACCCAACTTAATTCAACTACATTCCATTAGCCTCGTTTTGCTTTTGATGATGTTCATCTTATACCCTCCTTTCAAGACACTGTCCATTCCGTTCAACTGCTCTTCCAAGTCCTTCCCGGTCTCTGACAGAATTAAGTTGTCATCGGCGAACCTCAGAGTTTTTATTTCTTCTCCATGGATTTTAATACCTATTCCGAACTTTTCTTTTGTTTCCTTTATTACTTGCTCAATATACAGATTGAATAACATCGGGGATAGGTTACAACCCTGTCTCACTCCCTTCCCAACCACTGCTTCCCTTTCATACCCCTCAACTCTTGTAACTGCCATCTGGTTTCTGTACAAATTGTAAATAGCCTTTCGCTCGCTGGATTTTACCCCTGCCACCTTTAGAATTTGAAAGAGAGTATTCCAATCAACATTGTCAAAAGCTTTCTCTAAGTCTACAAATGCTAGAAACGTAGGTTTGCCTTTCCTTAATCTTTCTTCTAAGATAAGTCGTAGGGTCAGTATTGCTTCCGTGGTCCGACATTTCTACGGAATCCAAACTGATCTTCCCCGTGGTCAGCTTCCATCAGTTGTTCCATTCATCTGTACAGAATTCGCATTAGTATTTTGCAGCTGTGACTTATTAAACTGACAGTTCGATAATTTTCACATCTGTCAACACCTGGTTTCTTTGGGATTGGAATTATTAGATTCTTCTTGAAGTCTGAGGGTATTTTGCATGTCTCACACATCTTGCTCACCAGATGGTAGAGTTTTGTCAGGAATGGTTCTCCCAAGGCTGTCAGTAAGTCTAATGGAATGTTGTCTACACCGGGGGCCTAGTTTCGACTCAGGTCTTTCAGTGCTCTGTCAAACTCTTCACGCAGTATCATATCTCCCGTTTCATCTTCATCTACATCCTCTTCCATTTCCATAATATTGTCTTCAAGTACATCACCCTTGTATAGATCCTCTATATACTGTTTCCACCTTTCTGCTTTGCCTTCATTTCTTAGAACTGGGTTTCCATCAAAGCTCTTGATATTCATGCAAGTCGTTCTCCTTTATCCAAAGGTCTCTCTAATTTTCCTGTAGGCAGTATCTATCTTACCTCTAGTGAGATAAGCCTCTACAGCCTTACCTTTGTCCTCTAGCCATCCCTGCTTAGCCATTTTGCACTTCCTGTCGATCTCATTTTTGAGACGTTTGTATTCCTTTTTGCCTGCTTCATTTATTTCATTTTTATATTTTCTCCTTTCATCAATTAAATTCAATATTTCTTCTGTTACCCAAGGATTTCTACTAGCCCTCGTCTTTTTACCTACTTGATCCTCTGCTGCCTTCACTACTTCATCCCTCAAAGCTACCCATTCTTCTTCTACTGTATTTCTTTCCCCCATTCCTGTCAATTGTTCTATTATGCTCTCCCTGAAACCCTGTACAACCTCTGGTTCTTTCAGTTTATCCAGGTGCCATCTCCTTGAATTCCCACCTTTTTGCAGTTTCTTCAGTTTCAATCTACAGTTCATAACCAATAGACTGTGACATCTGCCCCTGGAAATGTCTTACAATTTAAAACCTGGTTCCTAAATTTCTGTCTTACCACTACATAACCTATCTGATATCTTCTACTATCTCCAGGGTTCTTCCATGTATACAACCTTCTAGCCCCAATCCATATTCACCTACTATGTTTCCTTCTCTCCCTTTTCCTACTCTCTAATTCCAGTCACCCATGACTATTAAATTTACGTGTCCCTTCACTACCTAAATAATTTCTTTTATCTCATCAGACATTTCATCAATTTCTTCGTCATCTGCAGAGCTAGTTGGCATATAAACTTGTACTACTGTAGTAGGCGTGGGCTTCATGTCTATCTTGGCCACAATAATGCGTTCACTATGCTGTTTATAGTAGCTTACCCGTACTCCTATTTTTTTTATTCATTATTAAACCTACTCCTGCATTACCCCTATTTGATTTTGTATTTATAGCCCTGTATTCACCGGACCAAAGTCTTGTTCCTTCTGCCACCAAACTTCACTAATTCCCACTATATTTAACTTTAACCTATCCATTCCCCTTTTTAAATTTTCTAACCTA
This sequence comes from Schistocerca piceifrons, assembly GCF_021461385.2. Taxonomy (NCBI): domain Eukaryota; kingdom Metazoa; phylum Arthropoda; class Insecta; order Orthoptera; family Acrididae; genus Schistocerca; species Schistocerca piceifrons. Next base: position 91,170,089 of record NC_060141.1, read on the forward strand.
CCTGCCCGATTAAGGGATCTGACATTCCACGCTCCGATCCATAGAACGCCAGTTTTCTTTCTCCTGATAACGATGTCCTCTTGAGTAGACCCCGCCCGGAGATCCGAATGGGGGACTATTTTACCTCCAGAATATTTTACCCAAGAGGACGCCATCATCATTTAATCATACAGTAAAGCTGCTGTAGTTTCCCCTTGCTTTCAGCCATTCACAGTACCAGAACAGCAAGGCTATTTTGGTCAGTTTTACAAGGCCAGATCAGTCAATCATCCAGACTGTAGCCCCTTCAACTACTGAAAAGACTGCTGCCCCTCTTCAGGAACCACACATTTGTCTGCCCTCTCAACAGATACCCCTTCGTTGTGGTTGCACCTACGGTACGGCTATCTGTGTCGTTGAGGCACGCAAGCCTCCCCACCAACAGCAAGGTCCATGGCTCATGGGGGAGGGGGGGGAGGAGCCTACTGCTACTGATAGATGGAGGCAATCTATTGGTGTCATTTTTCACATACTACAGTCAAGCATGTTATTTCCTGTCATCTGACGATTCCCATCCTGAAGTGGGAGTTAAATGATCAACATCAACATTTAGGACAGTTTCAGAAAATGAACTGTTTGAAGCTGACTGCCAAACGATTCTACTGCAGCCAACATGCATTGCACATAAGGACCACAAAGATAAACTATGAGTAAATAGGGCTCATATGGAGGCATATAGACAATTGTTTCTCCCTCGTTCCATTTGTGAGTGGAACAGAAACAGAACAGGAAATGACAAGTAATGGTACAGGGCCTGCGGAGTATCTATTTAGATGTAGATATCACTTTTGGATCTGGAGTATTAGTACCAGTTTAGTTGTAAAATGAACAATACATGTTTTCTGATAGAGCACATCATACAGTGGAGCTTTTACAGCAACAATAATTCCACTTACTTTTTGCAATTAATAACAACATTTGCATCACACCTAACACATAAAAGTAAAATTCCCAGAGTTTAGGTATCCTATTAATATCCCTTTAAAACGGGAAACAATAGGTGAGGATGTAATTTTGAAGATTAATGTTTGTCAAAAACATTATAACTTTCCAGTATTTTATTTATTTTTTTTTTTTTAGTTTAAAACAATGGAAAATCCAGGATGGAAAGTAATAATATTGTGAGAAGGGAAGTTGCTACTCACCATACAGAGAGATGCTGAGTAACAGATATGTGCAGCAAAGAGATTGTCAAACAAGTAAGCTTTCCATCAAAAAGGTCTTCATTGCACTTAGACCAGCATGCACACATGCATGTGCGCGCGCATGCGCACGCGTGCCGAAGCCTTTTTGGCTGAAAGCTTATATGTTTGACAGTCTTTTTGCTGTGCCCATCTGTGACTCAACATCTCCACAATATGGTGAGTAGCAATCTATCCTTTTCATAATATTGTCAATATTTAATTTATTCAGGTAATAGCAAATGTTAATAGCAAATGTCACCAAAATTTGTGAAACCATGAAATTTTATTTAAGATGTTCCATACTACAATTTACAATTTATTCTTTAACTGTAAAAAAAAATTTCTTTCATGTAAGACCAAAATGTAAACTAATCCTCATAGGAATCCCATTTTGGAACATTAGATCTATAAACAGGGTGTATACACGGACAAGAAGAAAAAAATCCCGGATTTTTCCCAGATTTCTCAGTTAAAAATACACTTTTTCTGTGTTTCCTGACAGTGTACTTTCCCTCAGAGCTGTTAATTTATCAATCCTTTCAATGGTAATGGTTTTATACACTGGCATAGAACTTCCCTGTACTTTAGGAAATGGAACATGGCAAAAAACCAATGTGTTTTGGAAAGATGTTTGATGCACAGCAACATGCGCGCCGTGTATTTCCTTATTACAGATGTATAAACACAAGGTCCACCAAATACAGCATTAGTATCTGAACCACTGAAATAAAGACTGTGACATGCTTTTGTCACCCAATCAGAGCTCATGATGTCATGCAATCTTACCAGTCAATGACAGTAGATATTCAGAGCATATGACACTTGAAGTAGTCACCCAATAGCAACATCACTGTTAAATAGCACAAACACACAAATTGGGAAAGTTAATGATTTAAATTAATATACATATAGTATGTCAACGGCCTTGGTGCAGTGGTAACACCGGTTCCCGTCAGTTCACCGAAGTTCAGCACTGTCGGGCTGGGCTAGCACTTAGATGGGTGACCATCCGGTCTGCCTAGTGCTGTTGGCAAGCAGGGTGCACTCAGCCCTTGTGAGGCAAACTGAGGAGCTACTTGATTGAGAAGTAGTGGCTCTGGTCTCATAAACTGACATATGGTCAGGAGAGTGGTGTGCTGACTGCATGCCCCTCCATATCCACATCCAGTGACGCCTCTAGGCTGAGGATGACACAGCAGTTGGTCAGTACTGCTGGGCCTTCATGGCCTGTCTGGATGGAGTTCAGTTTTTATTTTTTACATATAGTATTGCTACAAGTAAAGCTAAGCTTTCACAAATAATATTAGTCCTTTTCTACATGTGTACCCTTCAAATACACCAAAAGAAAGTTTGCCAGTAAAATTTTAAATAATGACATAAATGGCTGGTCTTCGGGGTCCAAAATTTTTGTAAATGGCGGTCCTCAAGTATTAAGTTCTGAATGAGAGTCAAATGCTCTGCGATTAAAGAAATTCATCACATATCCTCACATGAAACATAATTCATCTTGCATTAAATTAAATTTACTTTGAAAGTAACACTTCTCAAACTATCATTCAAAATATTTTCCCGCAACATAGAAATAGGTTCATTTGAGTTTTGCCAAAGAGTGTCAGGAAGCAAGAATTACTGCACATGTGCAGTTACAATGACTGTGGAAGCCTGTTCTTGATATTTGCTCTGTTCATATGGTTTTTGTAACCTGTCTGGAATTTTGTGTGTACTGGAGCATCACATGCCTCTGTGCAGCTCAGCAGCATGTCGTTCAGAGGGGACAAATGGAGCTATTGTAATTAACATTTTCATTTCAAAACTAGACCCTACAGCTTAAAGTACACTAATATTTTGCTCTATGGTGACTAACATAGATTTTTTTTATTCGTACTTTGCAATACTGTTATCTAACATTTTCACACAGCACTGCAAAAAATAGTAAGAAGGAATACAAAACTCTTACTAAAATTAAAAAAAAAAAAAAAAAAAAAAAAACACACACAATTCTTTGTGTACTCCAAAACTAAGGACAGTAAGTTTCTCATGACTTTTCAAATGGTATAAAAAATTAACAAGGTTATCTGTGAAGCCAAGAAATTGTATAACTAGCAGTTTACATTCTACTCCAGGAATAAATATAAAGCCTCGTGGGGAGTTACAATGATAAAAACACTGTTTTGCCAGTCTTTAATTTACCAAACAATGGCGTACTTTAAACTTAAGACATAAACAACACAAATTATGAAATACCATCAAGCCTAGAGGAGGTACAAGACAAGTTATGAAACATGTCTTGTGATCAAAAAATACTGTTTCTCACGGAAAGCAGATTTGTAAAATTCTGCTTACGCTGTCAATATTTTTATTCAATACTACTGCTTAGTCACCTACAATTGGACATTTACTTATATTCGTACATATGTAGCATAACAGATCTTACATATTGCGGTAAAAGAGACAGGACATACCCTAAGAGCATTGGAATTTCATAAACCATACTAAAATGCATAATTCTGCTTAATGTAGACATTCATAAGTCCAGATTCACACGACGTAGGCTCCTACATGTTATTAAGTTTTTCAGTGTCGGTTTCAGGATGACAGTTTTCTTGTAGTACCAGTACTGTATTATCTCACGCTTGGTTCTTAATTGTGGCGTTACATCATACATGCAGGAGATGAAAATGTGCACTTTAAAATCAGCGAACAATTAAAACTAGCCAATAGTGTGGAATGAAAGACTTCGTTTCAAATAAATTGGCTGCCTCTGCAGAAAATATTAATAAAACCCAAATCTCTTTAGCAAAGCAATAAAAATAACTTCATTGTTCTGTAAGAAGATTAATGTTTGATTGTACAAATGTGGAAATAAAACAAAATAAGAAAACTGAAACTAATAACATATGTTAGTCTTCCATAATTACACGATTGTATTTTAATTCATTTCATAGCTCCCAGTGACAGAAACCCATTTAATTTTCATTTGACGTGAAAGCTGTAAACGAACACAACAAACTCGCGAACCGTAAATACGTCACGTGGAGGTGAGGCTAGCATCACCCTGCCCTTTGCCCCCCCCCCCCCTTTCCACTTAAATCAGACTGTTCTGCGCATTTGTGAATCTGACAGCTTTGGCGTGCTATAAAAATTTTTCTGGTTAGCATCTTGCTGCTACTGATTGTATAACTAACAGCCACACTCAAGTAGGCAGACGCAGGAGAAGTACTGTTCATAAGGGATTTCCCTTCTGCGTCGTATGCGCATGAGCTCACTGGCAACTGATCAAATGAAATTAATGTAAACAGTTGGGACATCACACTTATCGAAAAGTGTTTGTTGTTATGAATTATTGCACAGTTTTTGTCATAAAGCCTTTGACACATTTTGCTGTTGGCAGAAAATATGCCATTTACAACAACACACAGCACATGCTTGTGTGCACATTGTGTTTTATTGTAAATGACGTATTTCCTTTGTAATTTAAATTTTTCATTTTGGTATTTTCCTCTCATTTACGTGCACTGCAGTATTATTCTGCAATAGCAAGTTAAAGTAAAATTCTTTGTTAGAGAATAAGTTCTTACCAGTCAAAAATGCAAAGGTTTTAAGTTGAACTAAAAAAATGAAAAAATCCTGGAATTCTAAAAAATTCCAGGGTTTTCCCGGTTTTCTCCCAGATGAAAAAATTTCTGGGTTTTCTCCAAATTTCCTGGGGCATATATACCATGTTAAATCATAATTATTTAATGATCTGTTACCACTATTTTAATTATATAATTTTGTTTAAATTTATACTTATGTGAAAACTAAATGTAAGTAAAATAATTGAAATGACCACTAAAGTTATCCACAATGTTCTGGATGGCATCCTTAAGATATAGATATCGCAAAAAAATGTTCCAGCTGTAGTTCAGTTTGTTGTTCTATATTAAATTTGCAACAAGTATGCCATTTGTCATCTAAATGTTTGACAGAACAAAATTCTTTGCTTTGTTTCACTTGTACTACGAAGAGACTTTCAGCATTGTTTGGAGTCTATCTGTGAAACTTTTAATAATGTGACGTCTTGTTACATCGAAAACTGTGTGTTTCAAATGAGCTTAATGTTGAGCAAATATGCAACTGAAAGTCAACCAAGACAAATAAACCTCCATCACAAATGAATTAGATGCTTTCCTTTGTATGCACAGATTCATTGGACAAAGAGGACTTTTTCTGCAGAGATCAGTTAAAGAAGAACTTAAAAGTTAGTTCAAGATAATTTTTGAAGACTTGTGTTACCTGTGAGTATAAATACACCATAATAGTGCTGCATTTATTAGAAGATTGTTATGCAATTTTAAGATTTTATTTAACATTTATGTTAAATAGCAAAATATTTTGCATTCTTACTTTCAAAGCTGAAAGTAATGCACAATTGAGAAGGAAGTGGTTTCAGAGGAAGCAATCTGAACTTCTCCTTTCCTAGTACATCTTGTTTTGTTTCAACAGCTATTATCATACATAAAACACGACAGAGTGGGGGAAGGGGGGGGGGGGGGGGGGCAGCGGCGCCGGCTAACAGAAAATCTTTCTGTTGTTGATGATATAACCAGGGACCGGAAAAAACTCTTATTTTGTGATAAATGTAAAACAGATGCGAATTCTCCTTCAAAATGTGGAAAGACAATATTACTTAATAGACATTAGTTCATAGTGAATTTTATCAAGATGCACTATTTTATCAGAGAGAGTTTGAAATAGCTTTATTTTCTGTACATAAATATCAAAAATGTAACCAATTTTCAGTTACTGGTATTATTCATCATCTGGTGGAGCCCAATTTTGAAAGACAATGAGTGTAAGAATCTGTTTGAGGCGGGGGGGGGGGGGGGGGGGGGGGGGGGGCTGTACACAAACACAACAACATATTGGGCTCCGGTCAGTTGTGGGCAGCTGAATGGTTTATTTAAGATACATGTCACTTAATCCAACATATTACTCAGCTTTAGGACCTAGCATTTTATAACAAAGAACGCTTATGTTTGTTTTGTTAGCTGAAGTTCAAAAGCTGGTATTAATGCAGCAAATAGACATTAACAGGAAGTAATGTGGCAGACAGGGTGGCAGATGTTTTGAACTTTGGTTTTATAGAATGCTGCTAGAGGTCAAGCCTGAACTACACGTTAACAATACTCTCCCAACCTCAAAAAGCAATTGTGCAGTAGCCATTCCCAAAATCTTTGTCTTGTGCATTGCCCATTGTTTTCTATTCTTATTTTGAAATGATTGGGGCGACTACACCTGGCCCAGCATGGATTTTGATTACAACTCTTACAATACCAGAAGAGATTTGCGATTCCTGTGACAATGTGTCTGTTCTGCTTTCACAGAATGTGAGTATGGGCTGCTGCACTTCAAGAAGAAGGCAGGGCTTGTTTCACCCACACCACTCCTCTCCTCTCTGGAGATCAAAATTCTAGTTTGTTTATCCTTGTGGCCTTCGCACTCTGCACTATAGTGATTAGAAAATAAAATCTGTCACTTTTTTGACTGCACTGACATTCTTTCCCACACACTAAAATAATTACTTTCAATTCTATTTCTGTGCTATGTGCCTAATCAGTTCTATCCTTAGCGTTGTAAAGCATGGGTTGTATGGCTATGAATGCCCATGAAAGGTCAAAAATAACAGTCTGCAGATTATGCATTCAATGAACTGGGCATAGAAAGACAGACAATGTTCAGAAACACCTTCAACTGGAGATGCATTCACTTCACCAGTGGGAAAATGCTGCTGCTTTTCAACAGAAAAATCATTTTTTAAATTTCAACTACCTCCAAACAAAGAAAATAAAAGCCATTTCCAGAACAAAAAGAAAAAAAAGAAAGCAAGTTGTTGAAGTTCTTGCAAAAATAAACATTCCAGTCATAAAATTCACACTCAGTAGTTCTGTTTCTTTTCTTTGAACAGTCAATTTCACAGAGCAAATGCTTTGTTTGTCTTGTCTCATGTAGTGTGACAACCTTTTAAATTTGTGTTTTTAATCATTTATTTTTTATTTAAGAGAGATGTGAAATTTGACAAAAATAGATGCTACATTTTCTGTTCCCTACTTGTATAACCACTCAATCACAAGTAAGTGTTTAAAAATTATGTACGTGTATTTCATAGTTCTCAGTATCAGTAGAGTAAAATAAATAAATAAAATAAGAATACCAGAATTAACCTCTTGCCCTAGAGCATACTGTATGCTGTTACGAAATCTTCTGATTCATTAAAACTGTCTTGATTGTAATTCAGACTCAGACCACCTATTTTGACTTGCAATGCTCTTGCTGGCTAAGCTACTAAAGCCTATGTCATGTTCTGAAGCAAATATACTGACAGAATGACACTGTGAGGTGGCCCTTAACATGTCTGGACATTTCTGCTGATAAGAGTATTACTCATAGAGAGCATGGATTTGGGTTTGAGTCCAAGTGCAAAACAGCTTTCACCACAACAAGGGGCTTCAGATCAGCATTTTCTGTTAATTATACCTATTAGGCCATCGCTGTAAGTCGCTCATACCCTTCCACTCCCAATTGTGCTTTCTGACTGACTGACTCTGTTCTGTTTCTTTTCTTTGAACAGTCAATTTCACTCACTCACTCACTCACTCCGTCCAACTCACTGTCGCTCTCTCTTTGTGTCTCTCTGTCATTGTCTTCTGTGTCACACCCACAGTCCTCTTTGTTCTGTCAGACTACTACAGCCTTCTCTCACTGTCACTGCTCTCTTACTGCTAAAATCTCATTCCTTCCTTCCTACTGCTGTTCTCTCTTCTCACTGTCACTGTCTTTCTCTTCCTTGTTTTCATTGTCATGTACACCGAGGTGACAAAAGTCAAGGGATACTTCGTAATATTGTGTTGGACCATATTTTGCTGTGCAGCAACTCAATGTGGTTTGGACTCAACAAGTCGATGCACATCCTGTGCAGAAATACTGAGCCATGCTTTCTCTAGAGCCATCCATAACTAAGAAAGTGTTGCCAGTGCAGGATTTTGTGCACGAACTGACCTCTCAATTACGTCCCATAAATGTTTGATGGGATTCATGTCAAGTGATCTGGATGGCGCTATCGTTCACTGGAACTGTCCAGAATGTTCTTCAAACCAATCGCAAACAATTGTGGCTTGGTGACATCACACATTGTCATCTATAAAAATTCCATCTTTCTTTGGGCCATGAAGTTCATGAATGGCTGCAAATGGTCCCCAAATAGCTGAACATAACCAATTCTATTCAACAATGGGTTCAATTGGTTCAGTTAGACCAGAGGACCCAGTCCATTCCACGTAAACACAGCTCACACCATTATGGAGCCACCATCAGCTTGCACAGTGCCCTGTTGACATCTTGGGTCCATGGCTTTGTGGGGTCTGTGCCATACTAGAGCCCTACCATCAGCTCCTATCTACTGAAACTGGGACTCATCCAACCAGGCCACAATTTTCCAGTCATTTATAGTCCAACCAACATGGTCATGAGCCCAGGAGACACAATGCAGCTGATGTGTTGTTAGCAAAGGCTGCCATAGCCCATTAATGCCAAATTTCGCTGCACTGTCAAACAGATATATTCGTTGCATGTCCCACATGATTTCTGTTGTTATTTCATGCAGTGTAGCCTGTCTGTTAGCACCACAGTTCTCAGACACTAAGTGAAGGCTGTTGGCCACTGAATTGTCTGTGATGAGAGATAATGCCTGAAACTTGGTATTATCGGCATACTCTTGACACTGTGGATCTCAGAATACTGAATTCCCCATTGAATTCCGAAATGGAATGCCCCATGCATCTAACTCCAACTACCATCCTGCATTCAAAGTGTGATAATTCTCGTCATGCAGCTATATTCACATCAGACACCTTTTCATATGAATCATCTGAGAACAAATGACAGCTCCGCCAATGAACTGCCCTTTTGTACCTCACGCATGCCATGCTACCACCATCTGTACGTGTGAATAACACTGTCCCATGACTTTTTTCACCTTAGTGTAACGTGCAGTAAAAAGAGAATGACACTTCATTGGCTAAAGCTCTACACTTTCAGTTCTGTTCATCTCCTTTAATTGCTTTTCAGTGCATACTTGTATACTGGGAGATCAGAAACCAAAACATCATACTTGAGGTACCACACTGATTCCAATATACGAGGGCTATCCACAAAGTACATTATGTTTTGGAATTAAAAATAAATAAAGTATTGGAAAATTTTTTTATTATATACAGATGAAAGCCACACTTAAATACTACTTTTCTACATAGTTGCCATTTAAATTAAGGCACTTATCGTAGCGATGGATGAGCTTGGAAATTCCTTCATCGTATAATTCGGCCGCCTGCGCTTTCAACCACGTGGTTACCTCTTTTGGGACAGAAAAGGTGTGATTTTTGTGTATTTCCTGGGAAGAGGCACTACAATAAACTCTCAAAGGTATTGCAAAACTCTGCACAACCTCAGAAGAGCAATACAAAACAAGCGCAGGGGAAAGTTGGGCTCAAAGATCTTGCTGATTCACGACAACGTCCGGGCCCAGACGGCAAATGCCACTCGTGAAGTTCTCGAATCCTTTAAGTGGGAGTTGTTTCCTCATCCGCCGTACAGCCCCGACCTGGCACCGAGCGACTTCCACTTATTCCCAGCAATGAAGAAGTGGTTGGCTATGCAGCGTTTTGATGACGATGCACAGCTTCAAGAAGAGGTAACCACATGGTTGAAGGCGCAGGCGGCCGAATTTTACGACGAAGAAATTTCCAAGCCCGTCCATCGCTACGATAAGTGCCTTAATTTAAATGGCATCTATGTAGAAAAGTAGTATTTAAGTGTGGCTTTCATCTGTATATAATAAAAAAAATTTCCAATACTTTATTTATTTTTAATTCCAAAACGTAATGTACTTTGTGGATAGCCCTCGTAAAACAAAGATTGAAACAACTTTTGTTTGGCTAGTGGTAAAAAAAGCTGCTTAATTTTGTTTCAGAATCAATGATACCTTTATTTCACAACAAGAGAGGCAAGGGTTGGAGCTAACAGTATTACTCAAGGATAGGCAGGGAGGTTCTAGAACACTAGGTCAAGGGAAACAGGATGTAGGTTGAAGCAAGCAATAATCAGCAATGAAATGATGACAACAGACAAGAAACACAATGTTGGCTGTTACAAGTGGCAATGAGGGCATCAGGGATGTGTGATGCATATCAAGGAACAGATAAAATGTAGATGGAAGTAACAAGAGTAAAAATAATGCAGAAATGAGCAGTTCCAGTTCTCTTTCTCTAATGTACTACTCAGCTATTTCCACTTATCTTACTATATTCAAACTGAAGTGTGTTATCAACTGAAGAGGAATGACAGAGCTCTATTACCTTGCAATGCCAAACACATCAGTACAGGGTGCGAGGGCCTCCCCATTGAGGTAAAAGATGGCCTCAGGCACAGTCAAATCCAGAAGGCACCCCAAGATGTCACCTGCTTTCCAAGCTGACTGGCCTTGAGCTCGATTGTGGGCATCGTGCCATATAAGTCGTCGACATCCATCATATGCGACAGAAAAAGCATCATCTCCAATTCCGTAACCTTCCTGAAAGTGCATAATAGAACGATTGAGCTCTTGACATAATACTACTGTGTTGTGAACAAAATGAAAAGATCTTGGCTACTTTTAGCTCATACAGAATACAATTCTGTCTGAAACATTATTCATAATTTGGTGGTCACGTTTAAAATTCACATAGTTGATTCAAATCAGGACAAAGAAACTGTACTAGGAAAACTACACATTTTTACCTCATCCAATCAACATTCAATGGTGTAAATTGCACTACATGCAGTTTTTCTTGTTTTTTATTTTATTTTATTTTTTTATTTTCACATTATGTCAGAGAACTTGCAAAAGTATAAGAAATGAGAGAACAAAACTGCCAACACCAAAAACAAGAAAAACTTCAAAAAGTCACTGCATATGAATATCATATTACTAAACGGCTAACCTTATTCATTGTTCATGGTGCACAGTGCCAGTTGCAGGTTGCCTATCTGATGGCTTCCAGGGGGCAACAAAAATGTGATTTTAAAAATTTCATACAATTACTGGGTGAATTTAAAAATTTCATATGCTGTCGTAATCTACTCATTAAGAGCTATAATCTTATGTCAAATGTTTAATACATTAAGATAAGTACCCTATATTACAGTTACAAATTACACAAACGTCATGAGGCAGTATAACTCAACGCACACAAATTTCCCAAACTATATTCGCCTAGTATTTGAGAGTGAAAGCACTTAGTAGCTTCCAAGAAATTTTAAAAATAATATCAAAGCTCTTCTAAAGTTTTCTTGTGTACATGCCTGACACCAAATGCTTAACACACTGACTCATCATTCTTAAAGTGATAAGAAGTTCAAAGATGTTTTGTACTTGGGAGTTCATTTTATTACACAACTGGGTGTTTACCGGTAGATCACTAATTATACCATCATGGTGACATTTGAGAAGAAGTAGGTAGGTAGGTATGTTGAAAAATGGAAAGTTTTGTGGTTTTTGGACAGTTGCTCCCCCCCCCCCCCCTTTTTTGCTGTCACACACACACACACACACACACACACACACACACACACACACATATATCTACATCATATATATCCTCTGTTGTCTATTCATGCTGCCACCAAACTTCAAAATAGTATGGCTTAAGAAAAAAGGAAAAATCATCTACAACCCATTTCTGCTCACATCTGGTGCATTGAGTCCCCTGGCTTGAAGTTCTGGATTGCTTTTCGTTTGTCCTTAAGTCAATTAATTTCTTTTCATGCTATCATTTCTGCACTCTTATCAGAACAAGGACACACTGTATCAGAAAAAAATCTATTTTATATTCTTTGTGCATTCCATTTTTTGGTGATTGGTATGTAGATTTTCTTGATTATTTGTCTTCTTCTTCTTCTTCTTCTTCTTCTTCTTCTTCTTCTTCAGTCCAGAGACTGGTCTGATGCAGCTCTCCATGCTACTCTATCCTGTGCAAGCTTCTTCATTTCCAAGTAACTACAGCACCCTACATCCTTCTGAATCTGCTTAATGTATTCATCTCTTGGTCTCCCTGTACGATGTTTACCCTCCATGCTGCATACTAAATTGCTAATCCCTTGACGCCTCAGAACGTGTCCCTCTAACCGATCCCTTCTTTTAGTCAGGCTGTGCCACAAATTCCTATTCTCCCCAATTCAATTCAGTAACTCCTCATTAGTTATGTGATCTACCCATCTAATCTTCAACATTCTTCTGTGACACCACATTTCGAAAGCTTCTATCCTCTTCTTGTCTAAACTATTTATTATCCACGTTTCATATCCATACATGGCTACACTCCACAGAAATACTTTGAGAAAAGATCTCCTGACACAAATCTATACCTGATGTTAACAAATTTCTCTTCTTCAGAAACGCTTTCCTCGCCATTGCCAGTCTACATTTTATATCCTTTATATCAGTTATTTTGCTCCCCAAATAGCAAAACTCATCTACTACTTTAAGTGTCTCATTTCCTCATCTAATTCCCTTAGCATCACCTAATTTAATTCGACTACATTCCATTATCCTTGTTTTGCTTTTGTTGATGTTCATCTTATATCCTCCTTTCAAGACACTGTCCATTCTGTTCAACTGCACTTCCAAGTCCTTTGTTGTCTCTGATAGAATTAAAATGTCATCGGCAAACCTCGAAGCTTTTATTTCTCCGTGGATTTTAATTCCTACTCCGAGTTTTTCTTTTGTTTCCTTTATTGCTTGCTCAATATACAGATTGAATAATATCGGGATATTCTACAACCCTGTCTCACTCCCTTCCCAACCACTGCTTCCCTTTCATGCCCCTTGACTCTTATAACTGCCATCTGGTTTCTGTACAAATTGTAAATAGCCTTTCGTTCCCTGTATTTCACTCCTGCTGTCATGAGAATTTGAAAGAGGGTATTCCAGTCAACATTGTCAAAAACTTTCACTAAGTCTACAAATGCTAGAAAAGTAGGTTTGCCTTTCCTTAATCTATCTCCTAAGATAAGTTGTAGGGTCAGTACTGCCTCACATGTTCCAACATTTCTACGGAATCCAAACTGATCTTCCCCAAGGTTGGCTTCTACCAGTTTTTCCATTTGTCTGTAAAGAATTCGTGTCAGTATTTTGCAGCCGTGACTTATTAAATTGATGGTTCAGTGATTTTCAGATCTGTCAACACCTGCTTTCTTTGGGATTGGAATTATTATATTCTTCTTGAAGTCTGAGGGTATTCTGCCTGTCTCATACATCTTGCTCACCAAACAGTAGAGTTTTGTCAGGCCAAGGCTAACAGTAGTTCTAATGGAATGTTGTCTCCCCCCGGGGCCTTCTGTCAACTTAGGTCTTTCAATGCTCTATCAAATTCTTCACGCAGTATAGTATCACCCATTTCATCTTCACCTACTTCAGTATTTCTTATCTCAAATCTACCCAGTCTTCTTCAACTGTATTTCTTTCCCCTGTTCTTATCAATCGTTCCCTAATGCTGTCTCTGAAACACTCTACAACCTCTGGTTCTTTCAGTTTATCCAAGTCCCATCTCCTAAAATTCCCACCTTCTTGCAGTTTCTTTAGTTTTAATCTACAGTTTTATATTACACACATTTCCAATTTCTTTAATAACTTCTACAGATATAACGAAACCTGTAATAATAATCAAAATAATAACTTAAAGTAACAAAAATAGCAATAATAATAATAATAGTAAAGAGCTTTAAGAATGATACAAATTAGTTTAGCAACATCAAGCTGCAGACAGGCACGATTAAAAGACACTCATATGTAGCTTTCAGCCTCAGCCTTTATCAGTAGAGAGGGGGAGGGGGGAGAGAGAGGGACACACACACACACACACACAAAGCAAGCAAACCTCAAGCATGCGCGTGCTGAGTTTTTGATCTTGCCTGTCTGCATCTGGACACGTCTAGCAATCGATCTTGTTAATATTTCTACCTGGAATTTCCATTGTTTGACAGAAGAGTTTAGCACATATCAATAATTCTTTTTCTTCTTCCTGGCCCTACAGCCCTAGAAGGGCCTTGCCTGTTCTGGAACATCATTCCATTTGTCCCTGTCTTTTGTCTCCATCCTCAGACACCAATAATTTTTAAACCTTCTTGTATGTCATCCAAGTGTTGAAGTCTTTGCCTTCCCCTGCTTCTTTGGACTCCACAGTTTTGCACCAGTGCTATTTTTGTTGGGTTCTCATGCTCCCTGCAAAAAACATGGATGACCATTTCAGGCAGTTTATGATTTCCAGATCTTTTCTTCATTAGTCATGCCATAGCTTTTGTGTAACACTTTTTGTACTTTTTGTTCAAAACATTCTATTAGCTCTTCACATTACTGCATCAGTGTCCAGGTTTCTGAGCCATATGTTAATACCGGATGTATTAAAGTTTTATACAGCTGATACTTTGTTCTTCTGGACTGAAGTTGCGGGGCCAGCCCATAATAGCATTTATTATCTAGATGGTGTGCCACTTTATTTCCACACTAATATCATTCTGTGATGTTACCAATGTTCCAAGATAAACAAATTCATGAACAGATTCTATTTGCACCTTTGTCAGTTTCTAACATTGTATTTAGTTCTGATCTTTACTATTCACATTGATGGTCACTTCCAGCCCCATTTTGTATTCTTGCTGCCACCAGTGCCCTATGTGTTTCTTCAGCAGCTAGTTCTGTTCTTGCAATAATATCCATATCACCTGCATAGGTCAGAACCTGCACCATTCTATTGTATACTGCACCTGTTGTGTTGTTTGAGCTGTGCATATTACCTTCTATAGTGCTACGTTAAAAAGCACACATGAAAATGAATCTCCTTGCCTCAGTCCACAATTAGTTTCAAAACTTTGTGTTAAATTTCTTTATATCTGTACTTTATATATTACTTTTCCCACAGGCAAACTTATGAGTTGTACTAAATGATGTGGTATGCCCAGTTTATTCATGGCTTCAACAAGCTTATTTCTTTTTATGGTGTCACATGCTGCTTTAAAATCAACAAATATATGATGAGTTTCTGTATTTTATTCCTTTTTTTTTTCGCCCAATATCTGCCCCAGGGTGGATATTTGTTCATCAGCTGGTTTGTCAGATCTAAAGCCTGCCTGATGTCTCCCTACCACTTTTTTTGCAAAAGCTTTTAAACAGGCAGAAAGCAAGCAGGAGAATATTTTGCATGTGGTGTTCAGCAATGTAATACCTGTATAGTGTGTACATTCCAAAATGACCCATTTCTTATGTGCAGCACATATTAGACCAATACTCTAATCATCTGGATGACTTTGCGTCCATATGTCTGAGATCAGGGCTGGCAGGCATTGAACTAGATGTTCTCCACCACACTTAATAAGCTCAGCTGGCAAGTTGTCATTGCCAGTTTATTTATTGTTGGTTAGTTTCTTTATTGCTAGCCGAATCTCTTGCATCGAAGGCATCCCACTTTCTCTTTCTTGGATTTCAGTTATTTCCCATGCTTCAATATTCTCTGGGTATAAGGAATCCTTAAAGTACTCTGCCCAACGATGTAACACTCCTCCTTGTGATGCTGTAAGTTGACCTTTTTTTCCACCTACTTTTTTTTTTTTTTTTTTTTTTGCTGTAATTCCGTTCTAAGGTTATTGACCTTTCTGATAAATGTCCTCCTTTCATTGGTGTCATGCAGTGATTCAAAGTCCTGCAACTTTCTTTTGAAAAGGCTTCTGTTCTTTGCTTTCGGAATCCACTTTTCTGTGCACTTTTTTTGTCTATAGTCGTCCACTAGTGTTCTTGTTCTTCTGACCTGCATCTTTTTATATGCTTCATTCTTCATTCTTGTTGCCTCCTCACTCTCTTCATCATACCATCCATTTCTTCTGGCCTGTTCTTGTTCCATATCAATCACCACCTCTGTGGCAGCCTCTACTTCATTTCTAATTTTATTTCACTACTCACTTATGTTATGAGTATAGTTCTCCAGAATTCCTGTAAATCTATTTTCCAAATTAATAGTTAGGTGTTCAGTCTTCCTTGAGTTCTTAAGGTATGACACATTATATTTATTCTGTCTTTCTCCTTTAGCTTTATGTGCATCTGAAATTCTCCTTCTAATTTTTGCTATGAAGAGGTAATGATCAGAGTCCATATTAGCACCTCTGAAACTACAGCCATCTAGTACATCAGGGCCATGCATCATCTCTATTAATTATGATCAATTCAGTTCCTAGTATTGTTGTTTGGTGATACACACATCATTTTATGTATAATCTCATTCTGGAACCATGTGCTAGAAACTGTGATGTTAAGTGATGCTGCAAAATTTATCAGGCAGTGTCCACTGTTATTACTCTCTTTGTGGAGGCTGTATTTACTGATGATAGGGAACAAGCCTCTCCAGCCCTACCTTAGCATTCTTATCCCCTATCACAATTTTCATGTCTTTTTTGAACACTTTCGATAAGCTTGCTCAATTTCCTCATAGAAGGTCTCCTTCACTTCTGCTGTCTTCTCCTCAGTAGTAGCATGTGCATTTAGGAGACTGTAGTTAAAGAATTTCCCATTTATTCACATGTATCATATCCTTGGACTTATTGCTTTAAATAGTATCACTATTTGTTCAGTGCTCTGATTGAGTATTAATCCCATACCAAACATGTGTTCACTATTGAGGCCACAGTAGTACACAGTACAGTGCTGTTTCTGGACCATATCCTGTACAGTTCATCTTATCTCTTGCAGGGCCATGACGTCCACCTTGTACAATTTTCGCTATTCCAATAATGCTTCCAAGGGCTCCAAGACTATATAATGTCTGTACATTCCACGATCCAGTTCTCATATTCTTTTTACTTTGCCATATCTTTGCCTTAGGGTCCGTCTGGCTGTATTTTCTTCAGATTTCATAATATGACTTTTTTACAGGTATGGATTGTCAGTCCATAACCCAACCTCCTATTCTTCAGAGGGCCATTCCTCTCACTCTTGCCCACCCTGGAGTTGGGTACCCTATCTTCCAAAGGGTTGCTCACCAGAATTTCTTACATCTATTAATTTCTTTTCATGCTATTCTTTCTGCACTCTTGTTAGAAAAAGGAGACACTGTGTCAGAAATCTACCGATTTTACATGCTTTGTCCATTCCGTTTGCTGCTGATTGGTAAGTAGATTTTCTCCATTTGTATTACACATATTTTCAATTTCTGTAATAACTTCTGCAGATGTAATGAAACCAACGTATATGTATGCACCAAACTACCCACAATGATATTTTAGTTTGGTTGCTGACACCAGCTCCAGGCAATTTATTTACTGCTTATTAAGTCTGACCACATTAGGACCTTAAGGCCTTCTCTTACCTCTGACTGGAAGCAACACACACCAAAGATATTACAAAAACATTCACAGGAATACTACTACTACTACTACTACTAATAATAATAATAATAATAATAATGACACTAATAACATTAGTAATATTAATAGTAAAGAGCATTGAGAATGATACAGATTAGTTTAGCACATTTGAATCCATGTTTAGTATTAAAGAAGTGGAAGAGATAAGAAACTGGAGAATACCGAAACAATAGTGACAGTGGCTGTTAGGAAAGAATGGAATTTAACTAAAGGACTCTGACAACATGGAGGAGGAAAAAGTTATAGTGGAGGGGTGATTGACAAGAGTGATCCGTAAATTAGAATATGGGAAAGATGGTTATTGTGGTGGAAGGTACTCCATTAGCTGTCTTTTGAAGTTTGAAAGGAATTTAGTTTCTGCAATATTTTGAGCAAGATTGTTCCAATGTCATGTCCCTAATAGGAAAAATGATTTAGAGAACATGGCAGTGTTATGTAATGGTACATAGAGGATTTTACTTTGTTGAGAACAAGTATTCAGACAGTAGTGTAAAGTTGAAGAAGAATAAGAGGGAGCACAAAGATTGGGAAGACAAAAGCTCAACATAAAATATGACAGTATCTATGCCTATAGGCAAGTAGCCCTGACAATTGTTCATAGACAGGAGTGATTTAGTCAAAACAGCATATGTCATAAATGTATCGCATCGCACACAAGCATTCATTGCCAATTCCAGCCTGCATGAGTGTGCTAAAGTCCTTGGAAAACAGAATCACCACAGTCCAGTATGGGAAGTATTAGTGACTCTACAAGCTCCTTTTTAAGCTTGAAAGGAAATACTGTTTTATATTTCTATAGTGAATGAAGTGACACTACACCTTCTTACAGACTGCAGTTGTGTGTTCAATCCAGTCTAAGTGATGGTCTAGAATTATCCCCTAGTTCTTTGCAAAAGAAGAAAAGATTATTTCTGTGGTGTTTAGGATTAAGAGTGAAAGAAATTCTCTGAACTGAAGGGTACTAAGGTTTCTGTGAACGACTTACGATTGCTTGCATTAAAAGATAAGTCAACTTTCAAACCAATGTTCTGTGCCCACTTAGCTAAGGCAACTAAATCACCATTTACATGATAGATGGTTGTGCCCAAGTATGTAGGACTCGCACTTAGATATAACTGAAAGTCATCATCATGTAGGTGATATTTGCAGTGGGAGAGAGAAGTTGATATTAACACATTACGAGGTAAGTAATGGGCCCAATACTGATCCTTGTGGGACTCCTGCATTGTGACCTTTTAGTTACAATCATTAAACGGTATTGGTGGGATGTAAGCTATGAGCAGAACTATCATAAGGCACGCTAAGAAAAAAATTTATTTGCGAGTTTAGCAAGTAGAATTTCAAAGTCAACAGTGTCAAAAGCTTTGCTGAAATCTGAAAAGCACATAATAGTCACCTGCTGATTGTCCATAGCTTGTTTCAGTTCATCAGTCAGCAGTGATCATGCTCCGATTTTGGCAGAAACCAGACTAGTATTTATCTAAAAGGTTACCTAATGTTAAATAATTAGTAAGCTGTTGGCGGAATATGTATTCTAAAGCCTTGGGTGATGCTAGCAGAATGCAAATGAGCCTGTGGTCAGATTTGTTTGGCATATTCCTTCTTGGTACATGATTTTAAGAGACCCTACTTCCAGGTCGTTCGGAAGATGCTGGAGGTTAGAGAATGGTTGAAAATATCTATCATTTTGGGCAGTACTGGGTTGGTTGGAGGGGTTTGTGGGATTGAAAGGACTAGGGCCATCAGTCCCTTTTTCCAAGAAATTTAAACACCCACAAAGAATAAGAACAGACAATGGAGATGACAAGAGATAACACAGGACAAGAAAGACGCAGACAGAGACCAGAAAAAAGGAATTAAACACACCAAGTGTGACAGTGGTTGGCTGACCATACAAACAAAAAAGGAAAAGCCAACAACCAAGAAACGCACTAAAAACCCCAGTCTAAAATTGTAGGCCAAAGGCTAGACAAAAAACAGGCAGCACAAACATCTGCCTGAGCGGAGTTAAAAGTGGGCAATCCAACAAGATGTGGACCACCGTCAAAGCTGACTGACCTGCAGCGACATAAAGGTGGGTCCTCGCAGCGCAATAAATAGCTGTGTGTCATTCAGGTGTGGCCAATGCGCAGCCGTCAGAGAACAGAGTCCTTGCGAGAGACCTGCAAGGAGGAGTGCTACGCACTGGTAGCCTCCTTGATGGCCCGAAGTTTGTTGGCTGAAAGAAGGGTGTGCCATTCTTCACCCCAGGTGCGAAGTACCTTCTGCCGCAAACTGACCTGAGGTCACTCTCCGAAAGACCAATCTCCAAATCTCAAAAGGCCCGGAAAAGAGGTGGAAGAGGGAAAACCTCAAGCCCAGAGAGAAGAGCTTTGACGCGAACTGCGGTCGTACACCCTGAACGGGGCCGCCGTTCCGGAAGATGGACGACCGACTGAGGGAACAGGAGACGATAATTGGGATGCCCTGGCAAGCTACAAAAGTGTGTAGCATAAGCAGCCAGTAATCGTTGGCACTGGAACCGCAATGGAGGGACACCTGCCTCAACAAGTATGCTGTTGACAGGACTTGTCCAGAAAGCTCCAGTGGCAAGTCGGATCCCGCTGTGAAGGATGGGGTCAAGCAAATGCATTGCAGAAGGTGATGCTGAACCATAAGCTGGACTCCCATAATCTAGACGGGACCGAATTAACGCCTGGTACAGCCGTAGAAGGGTAGACCGACTGCCACCCCAGCTGGTGTGACTCAAGAGCATTAAAGATGCCACCAGCATGTCTGTTTAAGCTGCCAAATATGAGGGAGCCAAGTCAACCGGGTATCAAAAACCATTCCCAGAAACTGATGTGTCTCCACCACAGCAAGAGGTTCACTGTCAAGATAAAGCTGTGGCTCAGGGTGAACAGTGGGTCACCAGCAGAAATGCATAACGCAGGTCTTGGCAGCCGAAAACCGGAAGCCATGCACTACAGCCCAAGACTGCGCCTTGCGGATAGTGCCCCGCAGCTGCCGTTCAGCAGCTGCAATGGCAGTGGAGCTAAAGTATAGGCAGAAGTCGTCAGCATACAAGGAAGCTGAGACAAACATTCCCACCGCCACAGTGAGCCCATTAATTGCAATTAAAATGAGGCAGACACTTAAGATAGATCCTTGGGGTACCCCATTCACCTGAACTTGGGAGGAACTATGGGAGGCCGCAACTTGCAAGCGGAGGGAACGAAGTGACAGAAAATTTTGTATGAAAATTGGGAGTGGATCCCAAAGGCCCCAACCATGAAGTGCAGAGAGGATGTGATGTCACCATGTTGTATCATATGCCTTCCGCACGTCAAAAAGATGGTGACCAGACGCTGACAGCGGGCAAAGGCCATATGGATGGCAGACTCCAGGCACACCAGATTATTGGCGGCAGAGCGGCCCTTACAGAACCCACCCTGAGACGGAGCCAGAAGGCCCCGAGACTCAAGCAGCCAACTCAACCTCCGGCTCACCATGTGTTCGAGCAACTTGCAAAGAACATTAGTGAGGCTAATGGGGCAGTAGCTGTACACCTCCTGTGGGTTCTCGACAGGTTTCAACATCGGAATTACGATGCTTTCCCGCCATTTCGTGGGAACTCACCCTCAACCCAGATACAGTTGAAAAGGTCTAGGAGGCGTCGCTGGCAGTCCACCAAGAGGTGTTTGAGCCTCTGACAGTGGATGCGATCTGGCCCGGGTGCTGTATCAGGGCAAGCGGCTAGGACACTTCAGAATTCCCACTCACTGAACAGAGCATTGTACGATTCAGAGTGGCAAGTGTGAAATGAAAGGCTCTGATATTCCAACTGCTCTTTCAGGGAACAGAAGGCGAGTGGGTAATTCGCAGAAGTGGAACTCTGAGCAAAATGCTCCGCTAAGTGGTTTGCAATTGTGTCGGAGTCAGTACAGACTGCTCCATTCAGTGAAAGGGCAGGTATGCTGACGGGGGTCTGATGGCCATAGAGACCTTATCTTGGCCCAAACCTGCGATGGAGAGGTACGGAGGCCAATGGTGGAGACATATCTTTCCCAGCACTCCTGCTCGCATTGGTGAATGAGGTGGCGAGCTCGTGCACAGAGCCGTTTAAAGGCGATGAGGTGTGCCAATGAGGGATGCCGCTTGTGTCGCTGGAGTGACTGCCTGCAATCTTTAATCACCTCAGCGATCTCTGACGACCACCAAGGCACAGTCCTCCGCCAAGGGGACCCAGAAGAACAGGGAATGGCAGATTGTGTGGCAGTTTCAATGCCGTTAGTGACCAAGTGAACCACCACATCAATGGCGTCATTGGAAAGAGGCTCAATAGTGGCAATGGAGGTGAACAAGTCCCAGTCAGCTTTATTCATAGCCCATCCGGAGGGGCACCCAGAAGAGTGACGCTGTGGCAGTGACAAAGACTGGAAAGTGGTCACTACCACAGAAGTAGTCATGCACACTCCATTGGACAGATGGTAATAGGCTAGGGCTGCAGATCAAAAGGTCGATGGCTGAGCACATGCCATGCGTCACACTGAAATGTGTGAAGGCACCAGTATTTAAAAGAGAAAGGTCGAGCTGTGCCAATACTTGCTCAACGATGCTGCCTCAGCCTGTTGCCACTGATCCACCCCCACAGAGGGTTATGGGCGGTGAAGTCACGCAGTAACAGAAAAGGTGGCGGCAATTGGGCTATCAGCGCAACCAGGAAATGCTGCGGGACATCACCATCTGATGGAAGATATAGACTGCAGACAGTAACAGCCTGAGGCGTCCACACCTGAACAGCGACAGCCTCTAAAGATGTTTGTAGAGGGACAGACTTGCTGTAAAGAGAGTGGAGGACGTAGATGCAGACAGATGAGATACCCTCTCGTAAGCTGCCCGGTTCTTATAATAACCCTGATAGCCATGGAGGGCGGGGGTTCGCATTGCTGGAAACCAAGTTTCCTGAAGAGCAATGCAGAGAAAAGGGTGAAGGCTGAGAAGTTGTCGGAGCTCAGCAAGACGATGGAAAAAACCGCTGCA
Source organism: Schistocerca piceifrons (assembly GCF_021461385.2). Classification (NCBI taxonomy): domain Eukaryota; kingdom Metazoa; phylum Arthropoda; class Insecta; order Orthoptera; family Acrididae; genus Schistocerca; species Schistocerca piceifrons. Next base: position 91,192,816 of record NC_060141.1, read on the forward strand.
GTTCCACTGGAGGATGATATTGTCCATGGCCGAGAAAGGTGGGAAGGGACCGAGGAGGCAGATTATGCCACTGGGTCACCTGCTGCCACCGATTGAGTACTGACGGGAGCGACATCCATCATGTCTAACGGACCGGCGAGATCTCGGTCCTCAGTGGATGCCAGAATCTCCAACGCATCCTCAGACGCAGAGCTTGTAGGTGGCGGTGGAGTGGGTGCACCACAATTTCCTTGGTCTTAGGGGTCTTCGTTTTCGATTTCTCACACTGTTCCTTTGGTTGCCCTTGCTGGGAGGGCTTCTTTGATTCAGTCTCCAGGACTGAAGAGGACCGCAAAGCCCTACGACCAGCTACCTGGGGCTTCTTCAGTCCCTGGTGGGTGTCTGATTTTACACTGGTAGGAACCTGGGAAGGGAGTGACCTAAGGAATCCCTTCCTAGCGAGAGAAGCCGAAAAAAAAGTCTTACGCTTTTCCAGCTTAGAAGTGGGGACTTGTGTCCCTGATGGTTGGGAGGGTGCTGCTCTCGAGGTAGGTGGTGCAGGAGCAACAGGGAGGGAAGTGCCCCCCAGCATCAAGGGGGCAGGTATGGTCCTTTCGCTCTGAGAGCAGACTGTATGTGATGCAATGGATGGAGCTGTAACAGGAGTGACAGTGGCAGCATAAGATGACATCATGCACATGAGACGAAGCCATTCAGATTTCTGTTTAGCCTCAGTGTACGTCAGTCAGTCCAGGGTCTTGTATTCCATTATTTTCCGTTCCTTCTGTAGAATCTTACAGTCCGACGAGCAAGGGGGGATGGTGCTCTCCGCAGTTGACACAGATGGGAGGCGGGGCACATGGAGTATCGGGATGGTATGGACGACCACAATCGCAACATATGAGGCTGGAAGCATAGCGGGAAGACATATAGCCGAACTTCCAACACTTGAAGCACCGCATCTGGGGAGGGGTATACGGCTTGTCATCACAGCGGTAGACCATCACCTTCACCTCCTCGGGTAACGTGTCACCCTCTAAGGCCAAGATGAAGGCACCGGTGGCAACCTGATTATCCCTTGGACCCCGGTGGACGCACCGAATGAAATGGACACCTTGTCGTTCTACGTTGGGCGCAGCTCATCATCAGACTGTAAAAGAAGGTCCCTGTGGAAGACAATGCCCTGGACCATATTTAAGCTTCCATGGGGCGTGATAGTAACAGAAATATCCCCCAGCTTCTTACAAGTAAGTAATGCCCGTGACTGGGCAGAGGATGCTGTTTTTATCAAGACTGACCCGGACCACATTTTTGATAAGCCCTCCACCTCCCCAAACTTTTCCTCTAAATGCTCTACGAAGAACTGAGGCTTCATGGACATATGGGATTCCCCATCAGCTCTCGTACAGACTAGATACTGTGGCCAATACGCCTCACTGTCATTTATAGCCTTACATTCCTCCCATGGTATGGCCAGGGAGGGAACGATTTGGGGTCATACATGTTTGCATTAAAGTGAGCCCTCGAATGCTTAGAGACTGCTGGTGGTTGGCCACCAGCAAGAGAAGATGTGCCACGCTTCATTGCATGTCATCCACCCTGATGCCACCTACTCTGACCAAGGGCCCTCCCCACGGGCACCACCCAGCCACAGCAAGGGCCACTTGGTAGGATGGTCATTGCCGGGAGTCCCGATGCCCCATGGAGATAGGCATCTACTCCTTGGCATACGTGGGGAGTTAACAGCACAAGCATCAGTAGAGCAATCCCTGTGTTGTCAGGGGCTACAATCAACAGGGTACATGGCGGCCCCACCACAACAGACTGGCTACCGCACTGGATATTAGGTGGCAAATGGTCCATGATCGTCGTCAGAGCAGAAAGCGACACTGTGGAGTGCATGGCGGAAATCACACCCAGGAACGTATCCTCACCCAAGAGATGGAGAGCGAGCAGGACTGCAATGCAATCACGAATAAGCTGGCTAAAGGTCTCAATGCACGATGGACACAAGCACCTTTTAGTCACCTCTTATGACAGGCAGGAATACCACGGGCCTATTCTTACCCCCGAACCCACAGGTGGTGGCAGTAGTGGGTTTATTAGAAAACTGATCATATGTTCTGTTATAATATTGAGTCCTGTACCTGTCAAACGTACTAGTGCAACAGACTTTCTGCCAGTCTTAAGTCATACCAGCTACGGAATTTTTTTTCATTTGTACCAACCATTGATACTTTAAGGGAGTATATGGTATGCACCAATATGTGTTGGTCAAGTAAAGATGTCCTCATAAATTATACTAAGTAAGTAAAATTCTCCTCAAACTCAAAGTTTCACTACAGTTAAGTCAGCAAAAGAAGAACGCTGGCTGCTGCAATGGTCTTGGCTTGGCTGTTTCCTGCATTTACTTATCACTTAGCACAATTTTGCAAATGTTTCTACGGCAACACCTCAGTGTTGTTGCACCTCTACAGGTGGTAATTGTTTTTAACTGCAGTTGTTCACACTTGGCAGCTGAGAGCTGGCTACCATGCTTCCAGGGGATCTGTAACTGTCTGGCATGTAATAAATCCTCATTATCTCTATTCGTCTACACCATGAGGTCACGTTTTAAAACGAATGATTCATTTCAGTTATGTGAAACACACCATTAAAGAAATTTAAATTTCATTTATCACTGAAAGATTCAAACAGGCACAAAAACCTTGTTTATCAATTCCTATCACAATTACAGCAACATCACTAGAGTTTATTGAAAAAATTTAAATTATATTTGTGTTACTTTTCTTGAAGCATTTGACAATAGAGAAAGTTAATGTACAAAATTATTCATATGACACAGCAATTTGTAATGTGAATTAAAATATGTACAAGAAATCAGATGTATTACATACTTACATGGTTAAGGAATGTAGAATCTTTGGTAGCCCATCCTATCTGCATCACACCAGGTGTGATTACCTGTGTCTCATAATACCAGACACCTTCATCAACTTGGAATGTGCAGCGAACACTCTCAAATGAGTAAGCATCGCATCGTGCCTAGCAGTAGTAAAATAAGAACTATGAAAGTCAACAGTTAATAACAAGATCCTGTTGAAGCATTTACAACACATTAGCAGTTTAAGTCAGATAACTGGATAACTTGGGAAGGCAGGGGAACCAGATCTATCATTGACTATATAATAACAGATCAGGAATTCAGGAAGGCTGTGAGGGACACACGTGTATTCAGGGGATTCTTTGATGACACTGATCATTATTTAATCTGCAGTGAAATTGGGATTGTGAGGCCGAAAGTGCAGGAAGTCAGGTCCATATGTAGGAGGATAAGAGTGGAGAAGCTTCAGGATAAGGAAATCAGGCACAAGTACATAACAGCAATCTCAGAAAGGTACCAGTTAGTTGAATGTAGTCAATTACAGTCACTGGAAAAGGAATGGACAAGGTACAGGGATGCAGTACTAGAAGTGGCTAAAGAATGTCTTGGAACAGTAGTGTGTAAAAGTAGGATGAAGCAAACAGCTTGATGGAATGACAGTCAAGGCAGCCTGTAAAAGGAAAAAGAAGGCGTATCAAAAATGACTACATACTAGTAATCAGGTAGACAGAGAAAATTATGTTGTAGAAAGAAACAAAGCCAAACAGATAATTGCAGCATCCAAGTAGAAATCTTGGGAAGACTTTGGAAACAGGTTGGAGACTATGGGTCAAGCTGCTGGAAAACCATTCTGGAGTGTAATTAGCAGTCTTCGAAAGGGAGGTAAGAAGGAAATGACAAGTATTTTGGACAGGTCAGGAAAACTGCTTGTGAATCCTGTGGATGCCTTGGGCAGATCAGTGAAGCTGATACATTAGTTAAAAACCAACAAACAGAGGAGAACTGAAATGAACAAGAGGCCACTTGGTAAAAGTTTCTAAATCATCTGGCACTCACAGTCAATAATGTTGTTGTTGTTGTTGTTGTTGTTGTTGTTGTGGTCTTCAGTCCTGAGACTGGTTTGATGCAGCTCTCCATGCTACTCTATCCTGTGCAAGCTTTTTCATCTCCCAGTACCTACTGCAACCTACATCCTTCTGAATCTGCTTAGTGTATTCATCTCTTGGTCTCCCTCTACGATTTTTACCCTCCACGCTGCCCTCCAATACTAAATTGGTGATCCCTTGATGCCTCAGAACATGTCCTACCAACCGATCCCTTCTTCTGGTCAAGTTGTGCCACAAACTTCTCTCCTCCCCAATCCTATTCAATACTTCCTCATTAGTTATGTGATCTACCCATCTAATCTTCAGCATTCTTCTGTAGCACCACATTTCGAAAGCTTCTATTCTCTTCTTGTCCGAACTATTTATCGTCCATGTTTCACTTCCATACATGGCTACACTCCATACGAATACTTTCAGAAATGACTTCCTGACACTTAAATCAATACTGGATGTTAACAAATTTCTCTTCTTCAGAAACGCTTTCCTTGCCATTGCCAGCCTACATTTTATATCCTCTCTACTTCGACCATCATCAGTTATTTTGCTCCCCAAATAGCTAAACTCCTTTACTACTTTAAGTGCCTCATTTCCTAATCTAATTCCCTCAGCATCACCCGACTTAATTAGACTACATTTCATTATCCTTGTTTTGCTTTTGTTGATGTTCATCTTATATCCTCCTTTCAAGACACTGTCCATTCCATTCAGCTGCTCTTCCAAGTCCTTTGCTGTCTCTGACAGAATTACAATGTCATCGGCGAACCTCAAAGTTTTTATTTCTTCTCCATGAATTTTAATACCTACTCCGAATTTTTCTTTTGTTTCCTTTACTGCTTGCTCAATATACAGATTGAACAACATCGGGGAGAGGCTACAACCCTGTCTTACTCCCTTCCCAACCACTGCTTCCCTTTCATGTCCCTCGACTCTTATAACTGCCATCTGGTTTCTGTACAAATTGTAAATAGCCTTTCGCTCCTTGTATTTTACCACTGCCACCTTTAGAATTTGAAAGAGAGTATTCCAGTCAACATTGTCAAAAGCTTTCTCTAAGTCTACAAATGCTAGAAACGTAGGTTTGCCTTTCCTTAATCTTTCTTCCAAGATAAGTCGTAAGGTCAGTATTGCCTCACGTGTTCCAGTGTTTCTACGGAATCCAAACTGATCTTCCCGGAGGTTGGCTTCTACTAGTTTTTCCATTCGTCTGTAAAGAATTCGTGTTAGTATTTTGCAGCTGTGACTTATTAAGCTGATAGTTCGGTAATTTTCACATCTGTCAACACCTGCTTTCTTTGGGATTGGAATTATTATATTCTTCTTGAAGTCTGAGGGTATTTCGCCTGTCTCATACATCATCCTCACCAGATGGTAGAGTTTTGTCAGGACTGGCTCTCCCACGGCCGTCAGTAGTTCCAATGGAATATTGTCTACTCCGGGGGCTTTGTTTCGACTCAGGTCTTTCAGTGCTCTGTCAAACTCTTCACGCAGTATCATATCTCCCATTTCATCTTCATCTACATCCTCTTCCATTTCCATAATATTGTCCTCAAGTACATCGCCCGTGTATAGACCCTCTATATACTCCTTCCACCTTTCTGCTTTCCCTTCTTTGCTTAGAACTGGGTTTCCATCTGAGCTCCTGATATTCATACAAGTCGTTCTCTTATCTCCAAAGGTCTCTTTAATTTTCCTGTAGGCGGTATCTATCTTACCCCTAGTGAGATAGGCCTCTACATCCTTACATTTGTCCTCTAGCCATCCCTGCTTAGCCATTTTGCACTTCCTGTCAATCTCATTTTTGAGACGTTTGTATTCCTTTTTGCCTGTTTCACTTACTGCATTTTTATATTTTCTCCTTTCATCAATTAAATTCAATAATTCTTCTGTTACCCAAGGATTTCTACTAGCCCTCGTCTTTTTACCTACTTGATCCTCTGCTGCCTTCACTACTTCATCCCTCAAAGCTACCCATTCTTCTTCTACTGTATTTATTTCCCCCATTCCTGTCAATTGCTCCCTTATGCTCTCCCTGAATCTCTGTACAACCTCTGGTTCTTTTAGTTTATCCAGGTCCCATCTCCTTAAATTCCCACCTTTTTGCAGTTTCTTCAGTTTTAATCTACAGGTCATAACCAATAGATTGTGGTCAGAGTCCACATCTGCCCCTGGAAATGTCTTACAATTTAAAACCTGGTTCCTAAATCTCTGTCTTACCATTATATAATCTATCTGATACCTTTTAGTATCTCCAGGGTTCTTCCATGTATACAACCTTCTTTCACGATTCTTAAACCAAGTGTTAGTTATGATTATGTTGTGCTCTGTGCAAAATTCTACCAGGCGGCTTCCTCTTTCATTTCTGTCCCCCAATCCATATTCACCTACTATGTTTCCTTCTCTCCCTTTTCCTACACTCGAATTCCAGTCACCCATGACTATTAAATTTTCGTCTCCCTTCACAATCTGAATAATTTCTTTTATTTCATCATACATTTCTTCAATTTCTTCATCATCTGCAGAGCTAGTTGGCATATATACTTGTACTACTGTAGTAGGTGTGGGCTTCGTATCTATCTTGGCCACAATAATGCGTTCACTATGCTGTTTGTAGTAGCTTACCCGCATTCCTATTTTCCTATTTATTATTAAACCTACTCCTGCATTACCCCTATTTGAGTTTGTGTTTATAACCCTGTAGTCACCTGACCAGAAGTCTTGTTCCTCCTGCCATCAAACTTCACTAATTCCCACTATATCTAACTTCAACCTATCCATTTCCCTTTTTAAATTTTCTAACCTACCTGCCCGATTAAGGGATCTGACATTCCACGCTCCGATCCGTAGAACGCCAGTTTTCTTTCTCCTGATAACGACATCCTCTTGAGTAGTCCCCGCCCGGAGATCCGAATGGGGGACTATTTTACCTCCGGAATATTTTACCCAAGAGGACGCCATCATCATGTAATCATACAGTAAAGCTGCATGCCCTCGGGAAAAATTACGGCTGTAGTTTCCCCTTGCTTTCAGCCGTTCGCAGTACCGGCACGGCAATGCCGTTTTGGTTATTGTTACAAGGCCAGATCAGTCAATCATCCAGACTGTTGCCCCTGCAACTACTGAAAAGGCTGCTGCCCCTCTTCAGGAACCACACATTTGTCTGGCCTCTCAACAGATACCCCTCCGTTGTGGTTGCAGCTACGGTACGGCTATCTGTATCGCTGAGGCACGCAAGCCTCCCCACCAACGGCAAGGTCCATGGTTCATGTTGTTACTCTGAGTAAATAATAAAACACATACTACTGCCTGTGCTGTATATGCTAGAACCTATGATAGATCAAATAATGGTCAACACTGATACACAAGGGCTGAAAAAGCTGATACCTGTTTAGAAAGTGGCATACCACCAGTGTTTCATTACAATCAGTGTAAAATGGCACAGGGTCATGGCTTAGCAGAGGATGTTACCTGAAAAGACAGTGCCCACTATGCAGAGTAACTAAAATTCTCTCTGTGATGAGATTGATGAGAATTATTAGCCCAAGCTGTAGGGTAAAGTTTAAGCTCCATAAGTTTGCTCCTATGACGCTGTTCATGTCAGCGCAGTAGTGTATCTCTATGTATAGCAATACTGAGATTATCTAAAAGGACAAAATAGCTAAAAGGTCTGGGTAGTAGAACTGCAGCCTTAGCAGCAACATCAGCAGCCACATTCCAAAATGACGACTTGCCAATGAACCCATACATGCAACATTTTTGTCCTAGCATCATCAATCAAGGCAATCCTGCATCTGCTGTACTAAAGTGTGGTATGTGTACCACATGCACGTGTTCTGGAGAGCACTGAGGGAACATGGAGTGCACAAAGGACTCAGAAAATATGAATCGCCAGAAGCATCGTTTGGCAACCATTAGGTGAAAAATTTTGCATTTTGTACATCTTACAGTCTGATATCTTCATTCAATAAAGAACTGAATTTCTTTTCATTATCCATCACATTTAGTGCACTCCGTCCAATTAAGTAAAATGAAAATAGTACATTTTTGACAATATAACATAATCAGATAGATAAAAATCTACTCACCAATTGACAGCAGAAACACACACACACACACGCACACGCACACTTGCGTGCGTGGAGGTTATACTTATGCAAGGTTTCAGAGCCAGTGCCTCTTCCTTCCTGCAGAAGGGTTGAAGGGGAAGCAAATGGGTTGAAGCAAAAGGACTGTAGAGGTTTAGGAAATGAGGTGGTCACACAGAACCGTGGATCAGGGGAGGCTTACCAGACAGGATGAGGGGGAAAGACTGATTGTTGGGGACTGCACCAGATGAGATTTGAAAACCTGAGAGCTTAAAGGTGGGAGACAGGATAATACGCAAGGCAGAGATTACTGCAAAACCGTTATGCATGAGGTAATAAGAGTGAAAAGCTAAGTGCGTAACAGAGGGCGGCAAACAATAGACAGGTCAGAAAATGAAAGATAAAGAAAGCTAAAATGGAGTGAAGAAAGGAGTAGTTACTGTGAAGATATGCTGATGTGGAATCAATTAATGTAAATTGAGGCCATGAGGGTGGCGAGACCAAGGACATGCTGTACTGCTAGTTCTCACCTGCAGAGTTCTGAAAAACTTATGTGTGGGAGAAGAATCCAAATGGCACATGTGGTGAAATAGGTATTGAGGTCAGGCTTCTCCCTCCATCGCGTCTGGAAGCCTCCCCTGACCCACATTTGTGTGTGACTTTTCCGAAATCTACCCCATTTCCTAAACCTTTCAAGTCGTTTAGTTTCACTCCTCTTTCTTCCCTTTCAATCTTTATGCTGGAAGGAGAAGCCACTGGCTCCAAGAGCTTGCCTTAGTATAAACTTCTTTTAAGTGTGTGTCTTTCTGCGACCGCTTCGTGAATAGATTTTCATCTCTCCTATTACATTCTGTTACGTAAAACATTGCACAAATTTTAAAGAGCTCGCAGAGATAAACATAGCATATGGTTGACTTTAGTTCTTACACTGCAGTGAATGAAATGTAGATCAGACATTGAAATTTTATTTAAAACTGAGAGCAGACTGATATTTCATTCTAGAGTTACTTGGTTTTGTATCCTTGCACATCATGAATCACATGGTCATAACAATAGTCATTTCTCAGAAACAATTCAAGATACTAAAACAAAGTTTTTTGCAAATGATAGCATGCAATGAAGTACATATGTTGCATGATAAATACTTGACACTTTTTCATTTATCAAGATTTGGAAGTAACTTGTCCACAGCAGTGAGAGGTCTGCAGCTCAGGACGCATTCAGGTATGGTTTTCCTCTCGAGGTCAATGAGCTGTCTGTAAGGTAACAGAATGGTTGTCAATTTGTACTAATGAAATGGAGGCCAGGCAATGTTTTTGTGTGCAGCTGCTGTTGAGAAGCATCCATCCATTCGGAAAAGGAAATATCATTTCTTTTTATCTTCTTACTTCCTTTACATATGTTGAATGAGGATCTGGACATCTGCTGGCTAGAGGTAAGCAAATAATAGTCTCAAGTACTCCCTTCAAATTTTCATTCTGCTGTATGATACATGAGAGAACAATGCGTGGGTGAAGTGTTGAAGGTTTTATAAGATGATGTGCAGGCAGCATAATAGTTATAGACACGGATACTTCTTTAGCCTTCTGAGATTTTACATTTCTGGCACTAAACTGGAGATGGATGGTAAATGTGGACACATCCTTCATGCTTTTGGCATACAACAATAGCACTCGTAACAGCCAGATGATAGTACAGAAAATTTTCGGATAGCAAATGCACTGACCAGTATGTGAAACACAACACTTCAGTTTCTTAAAAAAATAACTTTTTTATTTTCAATTCTAGTCACTTTTATAACACTGACCTACTATCTTATGATAAATTATTATGGTACAGTTCCATCTATGTGACTAACAATGAAAAGGACAAAAAAAGAAAGATTATAAAAATGTTTTTAAAAAAGCTGCAGAAGTGACACAAATAGATTCACACTTTAAGTAATTTTTGAGGAAGCTCATGAAGGTAATGCACCTTCGTTTTCGTTCTCCTACACTTCACTTCACGGACCATTCTATGCACTTTCAAAAGCTTGTGTTATCTCCTCTTCACCATTTATAGGGCGATCTTTCAGGCATGCTCCTAATTAATGTTGCAATAGCCTCTTGAGGAATTATCGTTATTTCAGAATGGCCTCCTGTAGATCCTGCAGAATCTCTGTATAGTGCTAATCGACTTTTCTCCCCCTGCTTGTCCCACACACACACTCAACAGGACACAAATCAGGGCTTTGAGTAGGCCAAGCCAAAGGATCAATTTCTATTTCGTATAAGAACTCCTGTGCAATTCTCACAACATGTGGGTGTACACTGTCGAGCATCAGTGTAAAACCATCACCTATAAATGGAGAAAAAGGCAAAACACACTCTCCAAAAGGATCTCTTCCACATATTGATGTGATATAAGGCTCTATGTTTCGTTGAAATCCAATCTGTCCTTGCAATCGCACTGATTCGTGCACAAACCTTCAGAGAACCACCATGGAAAGATGTCCTGGATGAGTATGTGCAAGGCAAATATCTTTCCCCTGGCCTGCTCCTGACACCCTCTCTACCATCAGATGATCACAGGCCAAATCTTTACTTATTGGTGAACAACACTTGTTTTCACTGTTGCACTCTCCAGCAATGATGTTAACTTGTGAAATTTAGCACAGCTGTGCAATGTTCTCTGGCAAGTTCTGGGCCCGTAGCAGGTTGTAAGGATTGAAGAGTGCTTTCTTCCAATCTTCTTCAGATGGTTCTCTCACTAAACTTATGCTAACCCTGGCCCCTCAAATTTTGTACAGTTGATTTCGTGCTTCCATAGCAATGGTGTGATGATTGCTGCCTCAGAGTGCTTCACCACCAGCATAAGGGTGAAAGAGGGTGCTTGCTACATGCACCTAGGTAGATGTGTCCTATACTGGTACTCATGAGTGTAATCTGATCCCAGATAGTATTCCCTTTTCTCCATATTTCTGCTCAATTTAGTCTTCCACCCCAAACAGAATTCAAAGCACCATAGGGGAAAAATTCTCATTTACTCTGTTTACTTCACAGGTCCACTCCCACAGTTCTTCCTGTAAACCCTCTCAGAACATTACAGCTTTCTTCATTATACCATGAAATGTCACCTTTTATTGGTTGAATGTAAGTGAATGAGAGTTTTATTAAGTTTTACTGTGAACATTTAGCCATCACATACAGAAAAGTCTATATTAAATGACAAGTTTTTTTTGCATGGTCATCCTCTGCGGCAAGGGCAGAAATACTTATTTTGTAAATAAAACCTTTTTATTGCTGCATATAGTGCAGCAAACAATATTAAATGATTTTATATTTACAGTGATCAAGACAGAATGTCCTATAAAGAAGCTGACAATGGAAGTTTGTTACTCTAACCTCCTCTTATATGCTTATGCTTTTAATACACTCACTCCAACAGAAAATCAACACTAAAGAATCCATGAACAATGATTCGCTATTTAACTATGCATAATATACTGCACCATTTTCTTTGTTATTTTCTACATATTAGCAATTGTTGCCACCTTGGTTTCTGACCCAGAACTCTTCACTTTAATAGCCAATGTCATGTCAACAAAGTTTACATGTCACATGTTTTATACAACTGTACTAAAATTTGTATCCTTCATGTAAAATTCTTTGCTGTTAAAACATTATGTGAATACAGTTTGACAATAAATTAGAGAAAGATTTTATTACCTCCAGTCCATCAGGTGAGATCTTGAGGTATTCACTAACATCCTTTGTGTTAAGCATGACATTTATCCCAGTAGTATCAACACATTCATAAGAGAATTTACGTCCCTCTATCAGAACTGTAAAATAAAGAACTGCATGAATATATACAACTTATGTTGCCAGCAGGAAATACCAAACATATTTAATGACACACAATTTAGGAGTAAATGAGTAGAAGTGAAAAAAAGGGCGGACAAAAACTTTCAGGCGAATCATTTGACAAGCTTTTTTATTTTCTACTCCAGTACCAGTATCATGAACAAATAACAACTTGGGTTGATTTTCATGCACTGATAGAGCTTATATCAAAATGAAAGTAATTGGAGTTTTGTGAGAATTTGGTAGATAGGATTCTGCTTTCAAATTTACTGAAAACTTCTTGCATAACTATTCTTACATTTATTTCAGGTTTGTTCCATTTTTTTGTTATCACTGAAATTTCAGCTCCAACTGAATCCGTAAATAATATTTTCTGAAAATATAATGTTAAGGATTTAACTGCAGCAGAAACAGTTCTTCTGTCATCATTTCACATTCTGTTGAACACAATCCAGATACACTATCAGAAGCAAAGGTCACTCAATCCCAGTCCATGTAGTGTTTCTGAACCACAATACAAAACACTCATCTGCACTCTGTAACTTGGGAAAGGACTCATCCAAATGATGATGACAATGCTTTAAGTTGTTTTTAATATGCCTTTTAATGATTCCACACCTCTACTATTCAGTAACTTCATACCTTCTACTCCATTCAAGCCTAGAGCCTTGTTTGCTAGCAAAATGTTTACACTCTACAGAACAGTTATTCTGGATGATGTCCTACAAGAACAACAGATACAGCAGGAAGCGGTTAATAGTCTATGGTGATTTCAGTGTAGCTTTTCTAAAAGACTGCGATAGGAAAAATGATCTAGAATCCTTATTTGGATCCTACAATTTACTCTCAGTAATTAGGTTTCCTACAAGGATACATAAACAGGGTGTATACACGGACAAGGAAAAAAAATTCCTGGATTTTTTCCGGATTTCCCGGTTAAAAATAAAGTTTCTCCAAGGTGAAAACACGTTTTTCATGTGAAATGACATTAGATTTTCCGTCGGAATTGTAAAACTTATCAATCCCTTGAATGGTTATATTTTTATACATGGGCGTAGAATTTCCTGGCACTTTAGAAAATGAAACTCAGGAAAAAAAAACATGTTTTGGAAAGATATTTGATGGGCAGCAACATGTACTCTGCATATTTTCATATTACGAAAGTATAAATTCGAATTCCACTAAACACCACGTTACTTTCCGAACCAATGAAATCAAGATTGGGATGCGTTTTTGTAAGCCAGTCATAGCTCATGTCACGTGATATCGCCAGCCGATGACAGCGGATATTCAGACCATAGGGCACGCAATGAACTCAGCCAATAGCAACATAACTGTTAAGTAGTGCGAATACACAAACTGGAAAAGTTAATGTTTTAAAATAATATACAAAGTGTTGCAACTATAATAGCAAAGCTTTCACATACTGCAAGAGAAATTAAGCTTTCATATGTAATGCTGATCTTTTTGTGCATGTTACCCTTTAGGATATATCACACAAATGGGCCAGTAAAATTTTTAGCAGAGTCTAGTGACTTGTCCTCAAAGTTTTCCACAAATAAATTAGTTACCAGAGAGGAGAGAGGGCTTCCCGTAGTACATCAATTTGCTCATAGTAACGACACAGGTGTCTGATCTTCTGGGCTCGAAATTTCACTAAATGGCTCGTCACCAAAGAGTTGATTTAAAATGAGAATCAAACGTTCTGTGATTTAAGAAATTCATCGTACATTCTCGCACATAGTCCAACTTCCGTAAAAGGAAGTTTACTTTGAAAGTAACGCTTTTCAAACCACCATCCACAATATTTTCCCACGACATGTTAGAAACAGGTTCGTTTCAGTAGTTGCCAGAAAGCACCAGATAACAGGCGCCACCGCGCTTGCACAGGTCCAGATTCCCAATGAAGTAGGCCTCAACCTGACATAAAGCTTTTCAGTGTGGTTTTTGGGATGTAAATTTTCTTTGAGTACCAGTACTGTATTGCCTCGTGTTTGGTTCTTTATTAGGCATAATGCCATATGTGCCAGAAGATGAAAACATGCACTTGAAATGCAGGGAGCCGTTGAAACTAGACAATAGCGTGGAATTAAATACTTCTTCATTTCAAATACATTGACTGCCTCAGTGGGAAAGATTAATAAAAGCCAAATTTATTTAGAAAACCGACAAAAATAACTTCACTGTTCTGCAAGGTAATTAATGCTCGATTGTTGAAAAGGTGGAAATAAAATAAAATCTGGAAACTAATAATGTAGTTTTGCCTTCCATAATTATGTGAATGTATTTTAATTCACTCGACAGCTCCCGGCCACAGAAATCTGTTTTGATTTGACTAAATGTAAACACAGGTCACGTGGAGATTACACACTTCCCCACTATAACTCAGACTGCTCTGTGCGTCAGCTCCGGATCTACGATATTTCCACACCTGGGCAATAGTAGATAGTGCCCCCCACCTCTATCAAGCATTTGAGACAGGATGTCAAAAATTTTTAAAAATCGAATTTTCAAAAATATGTTCATTTTGTAGTGCACATCTTTTTGAAGAGTCTCATACATAAAACATATGTGCTCGAGGAAATGTAGGACATGTTATTTGGTCTGCAGTGTGCCAAAATGCAGTGTCACGCCTCTCCATACAGCATTCTTCTATCGCACGTCACTGTATTTCGCTCTGTGGAATTGAAATGTGTGTATTTTGTAATCGATGCCATCAACCTATATTCAGGACAGTGGAAATTGAAACGTCCTGTGGTGCCTCTCCTGCTCCCAGTCGGCCGGTTTGACATTCTGCACCTCTTAGAAAACCTTGCAATTAATACTTGATGAGATTATTTGTAATCGGGAGAACAAGAGCTCAGAGAAAATGCACTCTTTACTGACTACTAGGCAATAACTTTCTCTTTCGCTTGACATAAAACTAAATATAGGATACATAAAACCAGTCAAGACAAAAGACAAGCAAGACAGTACACTTTTCTTCAATTCTTAGCTCCTAGCATTTTTTCCTCTCTAATCTTGCTACAGCTTTACATGGCGTGCTTTCCTTTCTGTTAAAGGATCTATTACCTCAACAAAATTCATCAAACGTTTTGCTACATGACAAATCGAAACGTCGTCGTCTAATACTGCAGAAGCTGTTAATACAAATAGTATCCAAGACTGGTGTGGTTTTCCAATCTGATTACATCTATTTTGTCACTGTCTGCTGGATAAAGCAAAATGGGTCTTTCTAATATTGCAGCAATTGTAACACACACCAAATAAACCAAGCTGTTTTGAACAAATGGTCCTTTTTACAACACAACAGAATATAATTCACGGAGTACCAATATCAAATGCCTATTAGGTCTACTACAAGCAAAAAGCTTTATGTTAGTTTCACATTTCATTCATACACTCCAGTTTCTCAAGCACGTGATCGAAACGTAGTAGTACGAAATTCTTATATAAATTTGCAATTGTCATATTCTTCCATAACTTGTGTGATGTACCTGTTTCTTCTCCTTCCTCATTCTAACAAACAATCTTGTCATCACTAATTCCCAAACTATTCCTGCCACTGTCAAAACATACTCATCGGTTAACTTCACTAACCCTGCCAGAATCACTGGTTTAGTTATCGCGTGA
Organism: Schistocerca piceifrons; assembly: GCF_021461385.2. Lineage (NCBI taxonomy): Eukaryota > Metazoa > Arthropoda > Insecta > Orthoptera > Acrididae > Schistocerca > Schistocerca piceifrons. Next base: position 91,208,345 of record NC_060141.1, read on the forward strand.
TTATTCTCTGGTTAGGTGTTTTTACATGTTCGTACAACGCGTCTTCCATGCTACTTCCAGAATAGAACTTAAGCGGCTCTTAACCAGGGACTGTGCAACTGGCCATTACTAGTGTAGCGATCTGACCAAAAATTTTTGTCAAAATTTCATTTTCTTGGATACACTGAGGAGATAATATGTAATCATTCTTACCTGTTATTCATATTAGTTGAATATTTCCACTCTGGTAGTCTGAATGTATGGATTTCGCTAGTAATTATAACAACGTTGGTCATTCACAAACCCAATCAACCACATAATCAGACAGCGACCGGCATTCACCCGTTCAGCTTTACTCTACACAGCTCGTATAGCCCCATCCCCTTTTGCCTGCAGGAAACTTTATTTCTAGAAACGACGAGGATTCCCCTGACAGACATCATGTACACTATGCATGCATTCAAAAATCAACCTATGATTCATTCAGAAATCAGCTTAGAATATGTTCAAAAACCAACTGGGATGCAATTTCAAAATAATATGAGTAATCGATTGAATAACGTGCGCTGGTGCTAGGCGCTTTGTGAAACAAGGTTCCCCCCCCTCAAGAATATGAATTGCTGCCGCCCCCCCCCCTCCCCCTTCCTTAATCCCATAGATCTGGGCCTGATGCGCATGCGTGAATCTGGCAGGTTGGGGGCGGGAGTAAAATTTTTCCCGGTTGCATTTAGCTGCTTGCTGCAACTGCTTACACAGCCAACAACCAAATAATTTCTGTAGCCAGAAGCGGGAGAAGGTACTACTCATCAGCGACTCGACTGCGCATGCGCATGAGCATGATACCGTACATAACTGCTAAAACGAATCTAAATGTAAATGGTTGTGATGTCACGCTCATCAGAAGCAATTTGTTGTTATGAAGCATTGCACAGTCTCCCTAAAGCCTTTGATACATTTTGCTGTTGACAGACACATTGTGTTTTGTTGTTGTGTAAGGCACATTTCCTTTGCAATTTAAGTTTTATTTTAGTTTTTTCCTCTAGTTCATGTTTTATTGCTGCAATATTATTCTGCAGTAATGGGATAGAGTAATATCTTTCGTTAGAGTATCGGTTCTTACGAGTCAAAATTACAAAAAATTTACTGAAAACAATGAAAAATTCCGAGATTTTTCCCGGTTTTCTCCCAGATGAAAAAATTCCTGGGTTTTCCCAGATCTCCCGGGTCGTATACACCCTGATAAAGACAGTAGGAACCTAACAGATATTTTTTTTTTCTTTGAGAGAGTGCCTTACAGTATAGTAATTCCTCAGTGGGAATCAGAATAAATAATGGCTCCAGAACAAATGTTTTTAAGGAGAGTTTACAAGAGATGACCTGGGATGAAATTTATAATGAATAAAGTGCTGACATAAAATTTAATGTATTCCACGATAAACTATTATTTGAAAACAGCTTTCCATATAAGCTAACCAAAAAGGACATTAAATGGCCACATAAAATACCATGGATCATTAGCGGGATGACATTATCATGTGCACGAAGGGAATTATATCTTTTGGCAAGAACAAGTAAAGATTCAGCAGTAGCTGCACACTAACAAACTACCCAAAATTACTGAGAAAATTGTTAAAAATATTAAGAAACATGCATAATACGTCAGATATCAGTAATTTCAACAACAGACTTAAGGCTACATGAAATGTAGCAAAACAAGAGAGAGGACACTAGCCAAAGAATGAGATAAGATCACTGCTGATTTAAATAGAAGGGCTGTAAATAGTGAGTTACAGGTAGCAAGTGTGTTTAATAATCATTTCATAAATATACTAGAAAATATAGGGGCAAACAGTTCAAGAGAAAAATCAGAGCAGTATGCTAAAAAAGCAAAAAAGTAACTCTTTTAAAATTCAATCATGTGAATGTCTCACCAACTTATCCTTCTGAGATTAAGAAAATCCAACAGAATACTAAATATTCGTTCCCATATAAGCCCTGTCTTATTTGGAATATGTAATGCACTGCTTGCTCAAGGCATTTTTCCAGAGAGATTGAAACATGTTGTTGTTGTTGTTGTGGTCTTCAGTCCTGAGACTGGTTTGATGCAGCTCTCCATGCTCATCTATCCTGTGCAAGCTTCTTCATCTCCCAGTACCTACTGCAACCTACATCCTTCTGAATTTGCTTAGTGTATTCATCTCTTTATCTCCCTCTACGATTTTTACCCTCTACACTGCCCTCCAATACTAAATTGGTGATCCCTTGATGCCTCAACACATGTCCTACCAACCGATCCCTTCTTCTGGTCAAGTTGTGCCACAAACTTCTCTTCTCCCCAATCCTATTCAATACTTCCTCATTAGTTATGTGATCTACCCATCTAATCTTCAGCATTTTTCTGTAGCACCACATTTCAAAAGCTTCTATTCTCTTCTTTTCCAAACTATTTATCGTCCATGTTTCACTTCCATACATGGCTACACTCCATACAAATACTTTCAGAAATGACTTCCTAACACTTAAATCTATACTCAATGTTAACAAATTTCTCTTCTTCAGAAACACTTTCCTTGCCATTGCCAGTCTACATTTTATATCTTCTCTACTTCGACCATCATCAGTTATTTTGCTCCCCAAATAGCTAAACTCCTTTACTACTTTAAGTGTCATTTCCTAATCTAATTCCCTCAGCATCACCCAACTTAATTCAACTACATTCCATTATCCTCGTTTTGCTTTTGTTGATGTTCATCTTATACCCTCCTTTCAATACACTGTCCATTCCATTCAACTGCTCTTCCAAGTCCTTTGCTGTCTCTGACAGATTTTACAATGTCATCGGCGAACCTCAAAGTTTTTATTTCTTCTCCATGGATTTTAATACCTACTCCGAATTTTTCTTTTGTTTCCTTAACTGCTTGCTCAATATACAGATTGAATAACATCGGGGAGAGGCTACAACCCTGTCTTACTCCCTTCCCAACCACTGCTTCCCTTTCATGTCCCTCGACTCTTATAACTGCCATCTGGTTTCTGTACAAATTGTAAATAGCCTTTCGCTCCCTGTATTTTACCCCTGTCACCTTCAGAATTTGAAAGAGTATATTCCAGTCAACATTGTCAAAAGCTTTCTCCAAGTCTACAAATGCTAGAAACGTAGATTTGCCTTTTCTTAATCTAGCTTCTAAGGTAAGTCGTAGGGTCAGTATTGCCTCACGTGTTCCAACATTTCTACGGAATCCAAACTGATCTTCCCCAAGGTCGGCTTCTACTAGTTTTTCCATTCGTCTGTAAAGAATCCGCGTTAGTATTTTTCAGCCGTGACTTATTAAACTGATAGTTCGGTAATTTTCACATTTGTCAACACCTGCTTTCTTTGGGATTGGAATTATATTCTTCTTGAAGTCTGAGGGTATTTCACCTGTTTCATACATCTTGCTCACCAGATGGTAGAGTTTTGTCAGGACTGGCTCTCCCAAGGCTGTCAGTAGTTCTAATGGAATGTTGTCTACTCCCGGGGCCTTGTTTCGACTCAGGTCTTTCAGTGCTCTGTCAAATTCTTCACGCAGTATTGTATCTCCCATTTCATTTTCATCTACATCCTCTTCCACTTCCATAATATTGTCCTCAAGTACATCGCCCTTGTATAGACCCTCTATATAATCCTTCCACCTTTCTGCTTTCCCTTCTTTGCTTACAACTGGGTTTCCATCTGAGCTCTTGATATTCATACAAGTGGTTCTCTTTTCTCCAAAGGTCTCTTTAATTTTCCTGTAGGCTGTATCTATCTTACCCCTAGTGAGATAAGCCTCTACATCCTTACATTTGTCCTCTAACCATGCCTGCTTAGCCATTCTGCACTTCCTGTCGATCTCATTTTTGAGACGTTTGTATTCCTTTTTGCCTGCTTCATTTACTGCATTTTTATATTTTCTCCTTTCATCAATTAAATTCAGTATTTCTTCTGCCACCCAAGGATTTCTACTAGCCCTCGTCTTTTTACCTACTTGATCCTCTGCGGCCTTCACTACTTCATCCCTCAAAGCTACCCATTCTTCTTCTACTGTATTTCTTTCCCCCATTCCTGTCAATTGTTCCTTTTGCTCTCCCTGAAACTCTGTACAACCTCTGGTTTAGTCACTTTATCCAGGTCCCATCTCCTTAAATTCCCACCTTCTTGCAGCTTCTTCAGTTTTAATCTACAGGTCATAACTAATAGATTGTGGTCAGAATCCACATCTGCCCCTGTAAATGTCTTACAATTTAAAACCTGGTTCCTAAATCTCTGTCTTACCATTATATAATCTATCTGAAACCTGTCAGTATCTCCAGGCTTCTTCCATGTATACAACCTTCTTTCATGATTCTTGAACCAAGTGTTAGCTATGATTAAGTTGTGCTCTGTGCAAAATTCTACCAGGCGGCTTCCTCTTTCATTTCTTACCCCCAATCCATATTCACCTACTACGTTTCCTTCTCTCCCTTTTCCTACTGCCGAATTCCAGTCACCCATGACTATTAAATTTTCGTCTCCCTTCACAATCTGAATAATTTCTTTTATTTCATCATACATTTCTTCAATTCCTTCGTCACCTGCAGAGCTAGTTGGCATATAAACTTGTACTACTGTAGTAGGCGTAGGCTTCGTATCTGTCTTGGCCACAATAATGCATTCACTGTGCTGTTTGTAGTAGCTTACCCGCATTCCTAGTTTCCTACTCATTATTAAACCTACTCCTGCATTGCCCCTATTTGATTTTGTGTTTATAACCCTGTAGTCACCTGACCAGAAGTCTTGTTTCTCCTTCCACCAAACTTCACTAATTCCAACTATATCTAACTTTAACCTATCCATTTCCCTTTTTAAATTTTCTAACCTACCTGCCCGATTAAGGGATCCGACATTCCACGCTCCGATCCGTAGAATGCCAGTTTTCTTTCTCCTGATAACGACTTCCTCTTGAATAGTCCCCACCCGGAGATCCGAATGGGGGACTATTTTACCTCCGGAATATTTTACCCAAGAGGACACCATCATCATTTAACCATTCAGTAAAGCTGCATGCCCTCGGGAAAAATTACGGCCGTAGTTTCCCCTTGCTTTCAGCCATTCGCAGTACCAGAGCAGCAAGGCCGTTTTGGTTAGTGTTACAAGGCCAGATCAGTCGATCATCCAGACTGTTGCCCTTGCAGCTACTGAAAAGGCTGCTGCCCCTCTTCAGCAACCACATGTTTGTCTGGCCTCTCAACGGATACCCCTCCGTTGTGGTTGCACCTACGGTACGGCTATCTGTATAGCTGAGGCACGCAAGCCTCCCCACCAACGGCAAGATCCATGTTTCATGGGGGGGAGGGGGGGGGGGGGATTGAAACATACCATTGTTTAATACCTCTATAAGAAAGCTGATAGGAGTGATGTCAATAACTACCAACCTGTTTCACTACTGACACCATGTTCCAAAATTTTTGAGGTCATGTATTCCCCCTATGCAACAATAATACCCTCAGTAAATCACAGTTTTGACTTCAGAAGAGTTGCTAACCAAATTTTACAACCATAAAATAATGAAGCAGCACCAATTCTTATTTTCTGTGATGTGCCTAAGGTATTTGATTGTGTGAAATAAAATATTCTCCTAGATAAATTGAGGTTTTATGGAGCTGATGGCTTAAGCCAATCAATGGTTAATGTCATACCTAACCAACATAATGCACTAAGTTGTACTGAGTAATTCAACCAGTGTAAGCAGACGGGATTATTCCTCTGACTGGGGAGAAACCACATATGGAGTTCCCCAAGAATTAATTTTAGGTCCACAAATGTTTCTCATGTATGTACACAGTCATCTAATAAACAACAAGCAGAATTATTTCCTTTTGCAGATGACACTAGTACTATAATCCATCCAAGCATACATACAACAACAGAAGAAATGGTAAACAATGTTCTTAACAGTGTCATTGACTGTTTTTCTGTGAATGGTCTCATTTTCAATTTTAAAAAGACATGACATTCAGTTCTGCACATCTAGTGGTACTACACCAATAATAACACATGGAGAAGAAATAATAAGCAGGTGGAAGCTTCAGAATATTGAGATGTCCATATTGATGAGAACTGAAATAGGAAAAGGCACATTTCAGACCTTTTAAAACCACTTCAGCCACATTTGCAGTTAGTATCATTGTAGATCTTAGGGAGAGACAAATCAGTTAAGTCAATATATTTTGCATTTTTTCCATTCATAATGAATAATATTCCGCAGTTACATGTCTTTAAGAAATAATTTCGTTATTGCTCAAAAACATGCTGTAAGTATAACAAGTGGTGTTCACTGATGATGATCTTGTGGACATCTGTTTATGGAGTTGGGCTTTCTGACTACCACGTTATAGTATATCTATTCCCTGAAGAAGTTTAAGCAATGGAATGTTCAGTTTGGAGTACTGACATTATTATGAAAAGAAGAGCATCTCTCCACCTAACTGCACCCTGCTATCCAGCCCCCTCAATGACTCCTCCTGTATCACTAAGATTTATCATGCAAATGATCCATGCAACATGAAATGAACTAACAATGGAAAATCCAGGATGGCATATACCAATATTTGTTAAAAAAGATACTTAGGGAAAAAAACAGAAGATAGGTACCACCTACAATTGTAGACAATACTGAGAAAGTACTGAATCTCACGGTGGACATCAGAAAAAGACTAAAATTTTATGGGCATATCCACAGACTCCCAAAAACAAGGCTCACTCAAAAAATGGTGACATACATAGGAAAACTCAAAACCATATCCTGTCTCCAGCAGATCAAACTGGATTTAGAAAACACTCATGTCAGTCCTCCAGATATTTTCAACGGAAACTCAAAGACAAAAAAATCAGCGAATGGGAAGTACTGATGGGAAATAAAGTCACAGTTACACCAGGGACAAATGGTGTTGCAACGTGGTGTTGCATGTCTTTGAGGATCTGTGGTAGAAGGATCACAAGTGCTATCCTTGACATCAACCTACAAGAAAAAAATCACTAAATGTTAAGTCCAGTGGCCATGGTGGTCACTCCAATAGCAACAGGTCAGTGGCCGCAACTTGCTCTATCTATTGAAATGACAACGGTTCACTCAGGGGCGTCATCTCAGTAACAATGAAATCCCTGCTATAACTTTAGACCTGTGGCATGACACATAACTGCAGAATGTTGAAATAGATGATACCACTGATAGTTCTCTGAGCGAAGAAGAAGGAGCCATACATTGTCTTGTTTCATCCCGCGTACAACACCTTATCTATCTCGGATGTGTTCGACTGTTCCATTTGCACACTCTGTCCCCTATATGCATATGTTGTAATGGATGATCTTTCCTGAAAAAAGTGGCTTTGTCATTGAAGATCAATTTTCTTGTAAAGTCATCATTTTCTGGATGGTTCTGCATATCAATACACAACTGCTGGTGGCACAATTTGCTGCATTGGTTTACGTCTTTCAGGAGCTGCAATTTGTATGGCTTCACTGTTAATCACTTATAGGAATTGTTCCCACTGTCAGCAAAGGGATGTTCAACTCTGCACTAGTGCAATGAGCACACTTCGTACAACTCCACATCAACAATTCCCTCACATATTCCGCTGTCTGTTCAGACACAATCAGATGGCCTGAATGTTTTGAGTTGCACAAACAACCACCCTGTTTGAATTTCTTATTTCACTTGACTACACTGTTGCAAACTGTTGATGTCTCACAAAACTTGTCATGAAAAGCCCTTTGCACACTCACTACCAACTGGCAAGAGGCTAGCTCTAGCACACCAAACGCTTGCTCTACCTGGATCGCTGCCAGTCTCAGCTATCAGGGTCAGTGGCACCCCGTCAGCAGTTTTCCAAACTAACTTGTCAGCACAATAAGCTGAAAAGAACAACATCTTGGCTACTTTGTCATATACTTTATCATCTGTCATATTGTAACCTTTTACCTATCAAACAATGGAAAATCCGGAATGGAATAATAACAATATTATGAAACGGATATATTGCTACTCACCATACAGTGGAAATATTGAGTCACAGACAGGCACAACAAAACGACTACTAAACAAGTAAGCTTTTTGCCAAAAAGCCTTGGCAGGCAGAGACAGTGATCATGTGTGTGAGAGTTGCATATATATATGTTTGTGTTTTTGTGTGTGTGTGTGTGTGTGTGTGTGTGTGTGTGTGTGTGAACGTTTTAAGATATGGAGTGATCATTGTCATGGACACAGAGATGCTGTGTACTCATGTGAGAACATGTTAACATCTGACAGAGTTCGAAAGGAGTCACGCTGTGGGTTTCCATTTGTCCAGCTTGTCAAATTGTGCAATATCCAAATTTGGGGGCACACAGATGTTACAGTGGCCCGATGTTGGACAGCATGGGAACATATGGGCTAGCATACTTGTTGCCAAAGTTTCTGACGATCAGAGGGGGGGGATTGTCGTCCACGTGTTCCATCTCACTCAACAGCATCATGGTGACATTTTTCAATAGGACAATGCTCATCCACATAAGGCATGTGTCTCAAGCAACTATCATGTGAAGTTGAAGCAATCACAAAGCCAGGAAGACACCTAGACCTATCTTCAATACAACTTGTGTGGGACCAGCTCAGATGTCAATTATGTCCCAATGTCAGTATCTAGGGTGTCAAGGACCAGTTACAACAGTTATAGGACCGTATGCCTTGGTGCAGGATACCATACCTTTATGACATCCTCCCCCAGTGAATCAGCACATGCATCCAGACCACAGGGGGTGCAACATTGTACTCTAAGTGGTCTCATACTGCCGAGTTCTCTGTGAATTTGACTCTATATTACAATTACTGAAATAACATCATGCACCCTCTCAACTCATCAAGTTTTGTTTTGTTTCTTTTCTTCCTCTTATTCTAGGTGATTCATTTCTTGTCAGGCAGTGCATATTTTATTTTTAGTTTATAAGTTTAAAGTACAGTAATGCCTGAAAAACATGTCTCAGCTACCTATGTTGTCTTGAAGGAATATGAAATCTGTACACCCAGTAAACACTGAATCCTTAAAGAAGGTAATCTCCTTAAGTAAACAGATTATAACTTCTGATTACTTTATAAATGAGTCAATGTATTAAATATTTGATGTTAAGCAAGTAAGTGAAAAGAAATTTTCAAAAGGTTTGAAATTATCTTTAAAATTTGTTATTAGTTACTAAGTGATAGTCTGGATAATTTGCACCCCATTTTAAGCAAAAGCCAGCTAGTTTTTCACACATTTCAATCTCCTAAACGATGTGCCACACAATGATATTTTGCTGGTAAATTCGTATATGTGGACAGTGTCAGCAAAATCTGTTTCTAATACAACTAGTAGCCAAGAAATAATAAACTAAAACTTTAAGCCCAATCCAACAATTTCACTGTATGAGCAGGTAAAAATGTGCTAAGTGATAAACGTTTTTCCTTTCATCAATTTCTGGGGGTGTAAGTGAGAAAAATTTTGTAAAGCACTGAAATTATGTTTAAAGTTTGTGGAAGTTGCTCAGTGCTCTCATCAAATACTGGATGAATATAGTCCAGGTATTTGTGCATGGTGAGTTATGCTGCCTCAAGACATACACACACTGTTTCTAACTGTGGTACTTGTCTTACTGTGTTAAAACCTTCAAGGTACATAGTACTCTTTGAAAATTTCAAGAAGTCATTTTTTCCTTAAAATTTTCTCAGGGATGTCTCCTTTATTGTGATGTTCATTCCAAGTTCATCAGAAAGTCTAGTATCGAACTTAAAAGGCAATTTGTGATAAAGCATCTCGCACACCATTCACACTGGGAAAAATAGTTTACTTTGCAGCAAATGTAGCGGCATGTAATTTCAATGATGGCCTAATTATGGAATTATTGAAGTCAGCATGCATGCGACAACATGTGTACCCAATACGTTCTAAAATGCTGTACATAAAAGTGGGATATTCTGGTGCTCATACCTCAGGTTCTACTGGTGATAAAAAGGTAGCGTGAAAAGTTTTGGACAGACCTTGGGCTAGAGACCATTTGTGTACCCAACAGATGGATCATCTTAGCATCACTATCCTACAGTACAGGGTCAAAGTGTGAATACTACACACTTCCTCCTGCTTAGGTAAATGGAGCCAATCGGTTGGTTCTTTTTGCATTTTATGTGGTCTATGGTAGGCTTGATGGGACTTACAGAGGCACCATTAGTTCAAGGGCAAGTCCTTGGAAAACTCCAAGAAACATGTTTTTCTTTTACTACATTTTCGCCATCACCAATGGACCAGAATCCACCTGAAGATTCCAAGACGGCTATGCATATAATTTTTACGATACATTCCTAAATATCCCAATCTTGAACAATTTTCAGAATTTTCTTCTTCATATCTTTTTCTGTTTCCGTGCTACAGAGGTTCAAAGTTACCCCACTTGCACATGTAAAATCCAGTGTCAGGCAAAAATGTAGTTTATAATGTGATTTAGCATGGACAAATATACTTTATAGTGTTTCCGTTATCATTTGGGAATCCAATTTTTAATATTGAAGCACATTATTTTTTATTTGTTTTATTTTATTTATTTATTTGGCACATAACTTTTAGTCCCAGGTGTAACATTAGTTTTGTGTTACTTCAGTTTCACATAAGCAACCTATCTAAATTTTACTGACTAATACATTTATTTTCATACAAGATGTCCTGCTGCATCAGGGAAAAGAAGGTAACCGGTGGAAAAATGCTCCTATTGGAGCCCAGAAAATGTGGATTGTTCCTGTCTACTTAGACTGACTGAAAGGGGGGGGGGGCACCAGCTGCATCATTTTACCTTCCTCAGCACCTTTAAAAATTCTCCCAAACATTTTGGCATTCAAACACATCCCTGTGTTTTTCCACTGAGGGAGACGGAAAAGTAATATACGTTGGAAGACAGGAGACAGTGGTTGTGTTATAGAAAGAGAAACAGCAACAATGGCAGTGAGAGATAAAGAGACGCACAAGTGGCACTGGAACATAGTTGACAGTGCCAGGAAAAGAGTGAAGGTGACTGTGCCAGGGAGGAGGAATAAAGAGAATGAGAAAGTGGAAGTGGGCGAGAGCTAGCAATAATGAGACAGAGTACATTGATGTGACAAGTCATGGGGCAGTTATATGCACATATAAAGATGTTGGCAATATTGCATACAAGGTATATAAGGGCAGTGAATTGGCAGAGCTGTCATTTGTACTCAGGTGCCTCATGTGAAAAGTTTTCTGACATCATTATGGCCACACATCGGGAATTAACAGACTTTGAATTCAGAATGATAGTTGTAGCTAGACACGTGGGACATTCATTTTGGAAATCATTTGGAAATTCAATATTCTGAGATCCAGTGTCAAGAGTGGGCCAAGAATTACCTCTCACCACGAACAATGCAGTGGCTGATGGCCTTTACTTAATGACAGAGTAGCAGCGGTTTCATAGAGCTGTCAGTGCTAACAGACAAGTAACACTGTGTGAAATAACCACAGAAATGAAAGTGGGATGTAAGACGAATGTATCCATCATGACAGTGCTGTGAAATTTGGCATTACTGTGCTATGGCAGCAGACACACCAATCCGAGTGCCTTCACTAACAGCATGATATCGCCTACAGTGTGTATCCTGAGCTCATGACCATATTGCTTGGACCCCAGATGACTGAAAAACCGTGGTCTGGTCAGATGAATCCCAATTTCAATTGGTAAATGCCAATGATGGGGTTCGAATGTGGAGCAAACCTCAGAAAGCCATGGACCAAAGTTATCAACGAGGTACAGAGCAAGCTGATGGTGGCTTTATAGTGATGTGGGCTATGTTTGCATTGAAGATTGACTGAAAATGGTTATGTTTAGCTACTTGGAGACCATTTGCAGCTATTCATGGACTTCATGTTCCCAAACAACGATGAGATGTTTACGGATGTTAAAGAGCCATTTCACTGGGTCACAATTGTTTGGGATTGGTTTGAAGAACATTCTGGACAGTTCGAGAGAACGATTTGGCCACCCAGATTGTCTGACATAAATCCTATCAAACATTTATGGGGCGTAATCGAGAGATCAGTTCGTGCACAAAATCCTGTGCTGACAAAACTTTCACAACTGTGGAAAGTTATGAGACAGCATGGCTCAATATTTCTGAAAGACACTTCCAACAACTTGTTGAGTCCATGCCTTGTTGAGTTGCTGCACTATGATGTGCAAAAGGAGGTCTGACACAATATTAGGAAGTATCCCATAACCTTTGTCATCTCAGTGTACACAACAATAACAAGGAAGAGAGAGACAGTGACACTGAGAAAAGAGCAGTTTAGGAAGGAAGGAAGGAAGGAGATTTTAGCATTAAGAGAGCAGCAACAGTGAGAGGAGACTAGTAGTCTGACAGAACGATGAGGACTGTAGGTGTGACAGAGGAGACAATGACAGAGAGACACAAAGAACAACAATGAGTTGGAGTGAGTGAGTGAGTGAGTGAGTGAGTGAGTCAGTCAGTCAGTCAGTCAGAAAGCACAACTGGGAGCGGAAGGTTATGAGCGACTAATGGTGATGGCCTAATAGGTGTGACAACGAGTTAGGGGAGTTTGTAGGAGTCTGATGTGAGCTGCATACTAAAAAAAGTGTGAATGTGTTACCATACCAAACTCTTGGGAGCAATTTTTAAAGACGCTGAGGAACGTAGAATGAGGTAGCTGCTACCCCACTTTTCAGTCAAAGTATTTTAAATAAAGAGGAACATATTCAAATCTTTTGTGCTCTGATAGGAGCACTTTTCCACTGGTTATGAACATGTCTGAATCTGGAACCATACCAGTGTGTTGCAACTTCTGCACAAAGGCAGACAGAAAGTGTGCCAAGTAAGCAGAGCAGCAGATGACAGAAGTTGTTAAACAGGCCTGCAGGATCACGAAGGCCTAAAAGAAAATAGAGGACTTTAACTTAACTACAAAAGATGTAACCCAAAACTTTAATCTTTTTTCTAGAAACTGAATTTTTCAAACATAACTTGAGAAAAGCACATACGATTTTGATGCCGACATTCTAAATTGAATTCTCTATCAGCATACATAGCTGTTTTGCAATATTTTCTATGCACTTTTTTCCTCTATTTTATGGGCAAAGAAAAATGACATTTGTTTCAATATGTCACAATTTTGTTAGAAAATAATATTTTTTATTTAGAGAAAATATACTGGAAATGACTTGTATAAAACTCTTTTGTCACAGGTCCAACTGGAGGGCTTCAGAGACTCCTGCTGATAACCATTGTGGCTGCAAGGGGTTTTTGCACTTGGTGCACTGGTTACAGAGAATGTTTAACGTGGACACAAAAATGATTCGTTAAAGACAGAAGAGTAACAAACAAAACTGTTTCGAAGAAAAAAATCATGAAAATCACCTATTTTTCAAGAATTCAAAGAGAGCTACCACCTTAAAAAATATTTCTCTTTATGAGTCGATTATGGCACCATTTTAAATATAGTAAATAATTATATGAAATACTAAACTCAAATTTTTGTTGCTCATGCAAGCTGCAACTGGTAACCTGCATCTGGGAGCCTGCACCTTGAACCAAGTTACCTATTTACACACATCAAAAAAAGTTTTTCATCACCCCAGTTCACAGAACTCCTGAAGATAAGACGTTGACTGTAGATATTGTATCACAGACACAGTCCCTTTGACTGTTCAGAGAAGTCACTAAACCCGCCCAAAGTCGTAAACAACCACACATTAGACGCAGGGGGCCCGACAGCTGATCAGTTGCAGACATTCCACCAGGAAGGAGGTACACAGCTTGTGTTGTCTGTAGTTCAACTATGCCTAGACGGTCAATACCGTGGTTCTATTACGGCCACATTGTTACTTTGTGCCAGAACGGCTCTCAGCAAGGGAAGTGTCCAAGCGTCTCTGAGTGAACCAAAGCGATTTTGTTCGGACATGGAGGAGATGGAGAGAGACAGGAACTGTTTATGACATGCCTCGCTCAGGCTGCCCAAGGGCTACTACTGCAGTGGATGAGTGCTACCTACGGATTATGGCTCAGAGGAACCCTGAAAGCTACGCCACATTGTTGAGTAATGCTTTTCGCACAGCCACAGAACGTCATCTTATGACTCAAACTGTGCGCAATAGGCTGCACGATGCGCAATTTCACTCCTGACGTCCATGGCGAGGTCCATCTTTGCAACCACGACACCATGCAAAGCGGTACAGATGGGCCCAACAACATGTCAAATGGACCACTCAGGATTGGCATCATGTTCTCTTCATCGATGAGTGTCAAATATGCCTTCAACCAGACAATCGTTGGAGATGTGTTTGAAGGCAACCCGGTCAGGTTGAATGCCTTAGACACACCTTCCAGCGAATGGAGCAAGGTGGAGGTTCGCTGCTGTTTTGGGATGGAATTATGGGGGGCCGACATACGCCGCTGGTGGTCATGGAAGGCACCGTAATGGCTGTACGATACATGAATGGCATCCTCCGACATATAGTGCAACCATATCAGCAGCATACTGGCAGGGCATTCGTTTTCATGGATGGCAATTCACATCCCCATCGAGCACATGTTGTGAATGACTTCCTTCAGGATAGCGACATCGCTCGACTGGAGTCACCAACATGTTCTCCATACATGAACCCTATTGAACATGCCTGGTATAGATTGAAAAGGGTTGTTTGTGGACGATATGACCCACCAACCACTCTGAGGGATCTACGGCGAATCGCCATTAAAAAGTGGTTCAATCTGCACCAACAGTGCCTTGATGAACTTGTGGATAGTATGCCACGATGAATACAGGCATGCATCAATGCAAGGCGATGTGCTAATTGGTATCAGAGGTGTCGGTGTGTACAGCAATCTGGACCACCACCTCTGAACGTCTCACTGTAAGGTGGTACAACATGCAATGTGTGGTTCTCATGAGCAATAGAAAGAGCAGGAATGATGTTTATGTTGATCTCTATTCCAGTTTTCTGTACAGGTTCCGGAACTCTCTAAACTGAGGTGATGCAACACTTTTTTTATGTATGTAGTAAAATAGATAATTTTTCATGCTGTTAAATAATTAAGATATGCAGTAAAATAAAAACCACAGCTTTCTGTAACTGAATAAAACTTTAATACCAAGGAGAGAGGATGCGTCAAAGTCCAAACAAGCAAGATGCTTTCATAAAAATACAGGTTGTCCCAATCAAACCTCCCTGATTTCAAGGACCCAGGAGAGAAAACCCACAGTAGATACAACAATGAAAAATGCACCACATTGTAGAGGATCTGAATTTACATTTTCAAGTCAGAAGTGCCGTGTATCATCGCCAGAGTGCAGCATGGTTGCATGAAGTGAAAGTGGCAAGTCCACGGTACCGCGCACAAGCACTAGTGTGGTTTGCAGAAACAAAATCGCCGATTACTAGGCAAAGAAATTACTGTCGTGCGTATGAATGTGATCCACCTGATGTGAAAACAATTAAGGAATGGTATAGTAAGCTTCTGGCAAAAGGAAGTGTTCTGAAGCAATCTGCCGGGGCACATTACAGAGTTTTAGAAGAGACAGTGGAGGACATCATCAGACAAATGTTTCTCAGAAGCCCACTTAAGTCCATTCGTCAAGCATCTAGGCAACTTGATGTACCTCGATCAACATTGCATCGTGTAGTTCACCAGCATCTTCATGTGTGTGCTTACAAAGTGCAAATTCTGTAACATATGACACCAAACGACAAACCACACCAACAACAATTTGCTGCAGATATGCTGCAGTGTATTGATATGGATGCCAGCTTCCTGGAAAGATGTTTATTCTCAGATGAGGCAACCTTTCATCTATCAGGAAGGGTTAATAGGCATAACGTTCGGATTTGGGGTTCGCAAAATCTGCACGTTGTCATTTAACGTGTTCGTGATAGCCCTAAACTGAATGTCTGGTGCAGGCTAATACATGACAGGATTGTTGGACCATTCTTCTTTGGGGAACAAAGAGTGAATGAGTCAGTGTATAGGGACACGTTTATGTACCCTCAGCTACAAGACTTGCAACCCAACATCATTTTTCAATAAGATGGAGCTCAGCCACATTGGTCAACGGCTGTTCGCAAGTTCCCGTATAGGAAATTTCCCAGTCGTTGGATCAGACGCAGAGGACACACTGCCTGGCCACCACGTCCAACCAACATTATGCCGCTTGATTTCTTCATGTGGGGATTCGTAAAGGACCGCATGTATGCGACCAAAGTGGGTGATATTCGTACACTGCGACATCGTATCACTAATGCGATTGCAACAATAACAGAGGAAATGTTAAAAAGAACTTAGCAAGAAATAGAAAATAGACTCTATATTCTTTGGGCTACAAATGGTTCACATGTAGAGGTGTATTGATGATAAATAAATTCCTTGAGATGCTCTACAATGTGGTGCATTTTCCATTGTCTTATCTACTGTGTGTGTTTTTTTTTTTTTTTCCTGGGTCTTTGAAATCAGGGAGGTTTGAGTGGGACACCCTGTATTATATCACACACAAAATCTAATTAGTCACTGCTGAAATGCTTGAAGTCCAACACTAACAAGTTTTCTGCATATACACTTAGGATGGACACATTGGAGGAGCTTACATAATTTTTTCTGCTACATCGCTCCACCTACCACACTTCCCATGATGTTCTCAGGACAGTACAGCACAAAAGATACTTAAGACTTACTGTCTATGTATAACATGCTATAAGTGACTTGATTAGGTACAAAACTTACAAAGATTGTCTAGACACCACTGAGCACAAAAGCCCACTTGCCTCTTGACAAAGTGCTCACAGCCTACCCAAGTTTCCAAAGAAGTAAGTGGATTTTTAACTTCTGCCTTCAGACGTTTCTTTATAGTCACCTTGTTTTCACCTGTTGGAGATAAATCACATGGTTAGATACTAAAATCAATTTATCAGTTTTCTGTAATAAATTTTACATGGAACATCTTACAACAATCAATTTTTATACTCACTTGTTTGTGCAAACTTCTCCAGTGCAATTAACGAAAATAGTATTACAGATGGGTTGATATTTTCATTCTGGAAAAAAAAAGTGACCAAAATTGACATTTTTCTGCATTTTAATATCTTTTAATGTTTCATTAGGATGACATCTAATTAATTCCTTCCCTCAAGAAAAAATGGAAACAGTTATTTCTGAGAGAGAGAGAGAGAGAGAGAGAGAGAGAGAGAGAGAGAGAGAGGGAGGTGGTGGCCAGGCAAAAAGTGCTCCATAACTTTACTCCAATGACAGCCATAGGATAGTTAAAGAAAAGAAAAAAAAATTGGATTGTGAGCCAGTGAGCCAGAAGTCACACACACAGATTATACTACCTTTGTGAAATATTCAATAGTTTAATTTGAAAGGTGAACTTATATAACACCATAGTGAAGTTATACAACACCATAGTGAAATTGCCATCTAATTTAACGTATTTATTTCTATCCTGTTTCTTGGTAATATGCTTCATGTGTGCGACCAATACAAATTACAGTACAACCATGCAAGCATATTGGTAAATCATTCCTTTGAATTCAAAGGTAGACCAACACCTTCCTTGCAGATAAACCACAACTGATACCAGTGGTGTATAGACTTTCTTAGTGTCAGAATGATGCAGCTGACTTACGTTCAGAATTAAACAGGATGATACAAACAAAAGCCACAGGTTGCTCAGGTTTGATTAAATCTCAGAGGCTGAAACTTTAAGCCAATCTTGACACTAAAAATTCTATGAACCACGTAAAAACTAACATCTTCACCATATGCTTGCCTTATCCACATATTTTCTGAGAATGAATGCAGATCCTCCTTACCCCCACCACCCGGCCGTGTCTTTCATCATGCACTGCTGCTCACAGTGTGGCCTCAGCAGCCAGACTGTGGCCGTGTGTGTGTGTGTGTGTGTGTGTGTGTGTGTGTGTGTGTGTGCGCGCGCGCACGTGCGAGCACTCGTGCATGCTCTAGCATGCGCGCTCAAGTGCGCGCTATCTCCGACGAAGGCCTTGTTGCCCAAAAGCTCATTTTCTGACAATCTTTTTGTTGTGCCTATCTGTGACTCAGCATCTCTAATATGTGGTGAGTAGCAACCCCAGTACTATCATAAAATAAACAGTATAAAACTGATATTACACCCAATTACTATGTTCTACAAACCATCCACAGCTAATTCATCAGACTGAGTATTTCGTATCACACATTTTAAATAGACAAGCAATGGGTATAACCAATGCTTGATATGTGAAAAAAACGAGGTTCGGAACACTGTAACCTTGCAGGGGTGTTTCTGAAATTTAGACTTTTTAAAGCGTTATTTTAATACTTTTCCTGGGCATTTTAAAAATGTGAACACAACATCTATAGTTGTAAAAAATAAAGTTCTATCATATCACATTTCAAAGTTTGTGGTTCTGATTTTTTTTTCCTCCGAAGTACCGCTATGGGGTATCAGTGCATACCATCACAAATCAAGCACTGGTTGTACCATCCAAAATGGAACTCTTCAAATTATGGACTCAATTTCGTTTTCAGTGATTGAGGGCTCCTGGAAAAACAATAGATGGACTATCTGCCACATTCATAAGCTGATGATAATGATAATATACAGACTTTTTCCTGTTTTACAACCTGCTATTCTTAATAGCACCTCAGTTTTGTTCTGTATATCTGCTGTGATGGTGTCCATACATTTCCTGTATGTGAAAAAACCCTTATGGTTGTAAATGATTTTGTGCACTGTAATCTCGCACTGTCTCAAACATTTGCATTTCATAGAATTTGTTGCTTGATTGAAGCTAGCAGTTCTCATGAGAAGTTTTCAATTAGAAAGAATATTTACAGATTTTATAGTTCCAGCGAGTCCTCTTAAACATTCCCATGAATAAAAGGGTGACACCTTTTCAAATGTCCTGATGTGCTGCTTTATCACACTTAAGCTATTCTGAGAGCATTTTTAGCAGTAAAACTTCTTTAAGGCTCTCGCAAAACATTGGCGCTCAGCTGTCTTATTACTAGGATCCATGTTCATCTCGTGAAATGCAATAGAAGTAAGGGTCAGTGCAAAAACAGCTTTGCATGTCTGGGCAAGCCTAAAACAACTTTGGTGTGTTAGGTGTTCCATTCATCTCACTGACATGCTCTTCATCTCAATCTTGAGGAAATGTTTTTAGGTTTGTAATATCCTCACTGTTTGGGTTAAGTTGTAGTGCCCCAGCTCCACAACACACTATTGTATCCAACAGTGGTTAAAAGATGACATGCAGATTTGAAGGCCACTGAAGACAGGTGGTGCTGACATGAACATGGTAGAAGAAGAAGATATATCGCAGAAAATAAATACATCTGCAAGTGAAACAAAACAGTGTGACAAATAGGGGGAAAACTGAGGTGAAAAACAAAGAAAGGCACAGAAATATGGACAAAACGTGGCAGATAGGTTGGAGTGCCACGACGTTTGGCCTTCTGGGTCCTTAAAATATTTTAATTGTATTCACGTGAGAATAATTGATTACAGAGTTAGCTTCTTTCATGATTCCAACTACCACTGCACTTTTGAGGTTGACACACAAACTGGCTGAATTCTCATGAGAGGTATCTGTTTCTAACACCGTTGAGCAACAAAACCCCTCCCCCCACAGAGGTAAGAGCTGCTTGTGAATGTAACAGTTGTAGAATGTGATTTTTCTGTGCAGAAGTACGGAAGGGTAGCTACTGCAAGTGAAAACAGGAAGCCACAGGACGAAAGATCCATATCGTAGCTTACTGAAACATCCTTATGTGGCATACTGATATTAGTCAAATAATAGTGTAAAATAATTTAACTGCTTATAGAACAGTTCAGTAATAAATTTAGACACTGAAAAAATTAACTGCTTTGTCTACAATGAACGATTACCTGAAACTGACAATCAAACCTGGTCCAGCGTAACGGTGGCTCTGTGTGGAGCACACAGGCTCACACATGTGCACAAACATGCAAACAAACACAGACACACTGCAGAACTGATGTTTGTTGGTACATTTGTCAACACTGTTCAAATTGGTTTCTCTTGCTCCGCTAATTGAACCACTCTGACCAAGCACATGATAACACAATGACCATCTTGCAAATTTTTTCATTATACATTATGTTGTACCAATTGTGTGACCTGAGGTTGCAAGATATAACTAAAAAACTAAAGCATTTCCCTATAATGTTATTCATCTCCAACCTTTCTCCCTTATTTTTTCACTGTTACTTTTTACCTTTATAACTTTTCTATAAAAAGATTACTTATTTATTTGCTTTTTTCAATGATCTCTTTAAATCCTGCATTCTACTTTCCAAGATGTCTGCAGGTAGAAGAGATGTCTATAAAAACCAGAGCAGACAACAAGAATGCGGCAATAAAACACATTCTCATATATAGCATGTTGATGATCTAACATAGCATGTTGATGATCTATATTTCCACCTGCTCAGAAGTTTTTATGGGGGGGGGGGGGGGGGTGAGAGATCATTATTTACATCTTAAGGTTCCACTGTAAATGAAAATATTGTCCAGCATAATAAAAATTGTAAGAATATTTAGTGCAGCACAAATCTAACCAAATTGGCAATGAGGTAATCCAGAGTGCCAGGTGTTAATATTGCAATACTCGATGGGCCAGCAAGTTTTTCTGCCAGGCAGCCTAATACAACACACACGTTCCTCTGTTCTGTGGGAGACACTCGCCCTCGGTGTGAAACAGCTGCAGACAGTGAAAGCATGTTTGACAATCGTACCACCGACTCCTGGAACAGAAGATTTTTATTATACTGAAGTGAAACTAGTTTTAAATGCACACTAAAGTAAAGCAAGTAGTTGTAAAATTAATTTACATCTTTAAACATGTTAAGTTAATGTACCACCACTACACTATTAAATTATACATAGACAGAATAAAGTTTCAGTACCTACCCCCCCTCAGGTGGAAAAATTCTTAATACTGTGTGTGTGTGTGTGTGTGTGTGTGTGTGTGTGTGTGTGTGTGTTCGGGGAGGGGGGGGGGGGGATTTTTCTAGCATTTGGGGCTAGAACCCTCAGGCTGGAAAGACAGATTTATTGTGGCAGTGTCTTTCACCAAATTACTTTAATATGGATACTGTTTTAGATTCATAAGATTCACAATAGACAATTTTATCAAGAATTGCACTTGTAAAAGAGAGGGAAATTATGGAATGTGTTAAAGTACCTTTTAGTTAGTTGAAAGTTATCAGGCATAAGAGCTATAATTTGTTTATAACTAAGTTCACAAAAATTACTGACCAAGATTACTAACCCTAAGTATAATATTTGTCATAATACAAGTTTACTGAATGAAAGTGGGGGAATGTGACAAGAGACAGTTATGAGAACAGAGGTCAGATAACACTGTGTTACAGACAGGAGTCACAAACACTGCAAAAATACAACCAATTTTGAAAGAAATGTCAAAAACAATCTAAATATAAAAGGACGACGAGTGCACAGCTGAAAAAACAACAGATACAAAACGGTGCTGTCACCTTTAGCTTGCATCTAGAAGCTTTGATATTACACAGCATTTTACCTTCGTTGGGAGAGGACAGTCATCCAATAACAATGTGATAACAGCTGGTCCAAGAGGATCATTCATGGGAATCACATGCACCATTGAGCTCACCACCTGAATCCAGCCATCCTCTCTATCTGCTATAGAATGCAGTCTCAACATGGCAGGTGGTGGCTCCTGTTCACTGAAAAAGGAAAATTTGAACCACATGATAACACACAGTTGTATAACATACTTTTTGGTGTAAAAACAATCTGCTACATTGCACACATCCATTCTGAAGAAGTAAGTGTTACTGATCCATTAAACTTTGAATGTGCACTTTGAAACACCCAATTTCTTTTCCTAATACTTTGGCCATATACTTCTTGTCCATCTTCAGAGTGAACCGACAGGTTGGAGTTACAGCATTCGCTCTGCTCTTCTAAACCCTTAGTGTACACCATATAAAGCTCTTTACCATTAATGTTTCATTATGCTGTATCAGATTTTATTTAATAATGAATCATCTGGCTTTGACTGTTAGAATTTAGTGACAAACATGTTGTTGGGATATCATAGAGATAAAGAACAAGTGAAATACTGCTGCTATCGTGAACATCTTTAGTGTTCTTGGTTACACTGAAGCACCAAAGAAACTGGTATAGGCATGCATATTCAAATACAGAGATATGTGAAGAAGCAGAACACAGCACAGCAGTCGGCAATGCCTATGTAAGAGAAAAAGTATCTGGTGCAGTTGTTAGATCTGTTACTGCTGCTACAATGACAGGTTATTAAGATTTAAGTGAGTTTGAATGTCGTGTTATAAACGGCACAGGAGCAATGGAACACAGCATCTCCAAGGTAACAATATCAGGAATCCGTTAAAAGCCCCAAATCAGTTACATCATTGAGGCCAGAAAAAGATCCTGCACGAACAAGATCAACAACAATTGAAGACAATCATTCTACATGACAGAAGGGCAAAGCTTCCACAAATTGCTGCAGATTTCAAAGCTGGGCCATCAGCAAGTGCCAGCGAGCAAACCATTCAACGAAACATCATCGATATGGGCTTTCGGAGCCAAAGGCCCACTCGTGTAACCTTGATGACTGCACGACACAAAGCAGTTTGCCTCCCATGGGCCCATCAACACCAACATTGGACTGTTGACGACTGGAAACATGTTGCTCGGTCGGATGTGTCTCGTTTCAAATTGTATCGAGTGGACGGAAGTGGATGGGTATGGAGACAACCTCATTAATCCAAGGACCCTGTATGTCAGCAGATGACTGTTCAAGCTGGTGGAGGCTCTGTAATGGTGTAGGGCATGTGCAGTTTGAGTGATTGGGGCCACTGATAAGTTTAGATATGACTCTGACAGGTAAAACATACATAAGTATCCTGTCCTATCACCTGCATTCATTCGTGTCCATTGTGCAATCCGACGGACTTCGGCAATTCCAGCACGACACTGCGACACTTCACACATCCAGAATTGCCACCGAGTGGCTCAAGGAGCACTCTTCTTGAGTTAAAACACTTCCGCTGGCCACCACTCCCCAGATGTGAACATTGAGCATATCTGGGATGCCTGGCAACATGATGTTCAGAAGAGATCTCAATCCCCCCATACTCTTACAGATCTACGGACAGCCCTGCAGGTTTCATGTATCCACTTCCCTACAGCACTACTTCTGACATTAGTTGAGTCCATGCAAAGTCGTGTTGCGGTACTTCTGCATGCTCGTGGTGGCCCTACATGATATTAGGCAGGTGTACCAGTTTCTTTGGCCCTTCAGTGTACATTTCTTCTAAACTCTGAAATAAATTAAAATTCTTCTCCTTCCTCCCTCATGCAAATAGGTTAGTTTTAAAGGATTTTCTGCTTTAAAATTAGATAGCATAAAACATGGTAGAACTTGGGTAAATATATGTATCTGCACTACAGGCATGATCTTTGGGTAGCAGTACAAAATACTTTTACAGAGGTTTAGTTGTCAAATGTCATATCCAGTGCTCACACTGCGATAAATACAAGTGAAGTATTGACATAAAATCAATAAAAATTACTACAGTAAACAATGTGTTTGTATTAATTAACTTCAACCTTAAACACCTAGCTGGCAAAGTTTTCGTTTTCATGAAGCCCTACATCATTTTATAAAGATAATGAGGAAACCTGTTTTCTATGGGTACGACATGAACTATGAGGACATAATCTGGCTTTCATAAAAAAGTTTTGAAGACAAAAAGCACAAGTAAAATTGAACTGGCTTTTCAGCCACTATACATTGTTACAGTTATTTACATGAGAGACATATAACAGCCAAAACTGTACTCATAAATAAATGAATGTAATAACAATTCAGGCAGAAAATTTTATCATTTCAAGCAAAAAATACTATCCTTGTAATTTCATTTGTCTCAGTGTGTCTAAAAAAAATGGTTACAAGGCATAAAGATGTGTGACATAACATTAAATGATGATGTTGACTCCAGTCTAAAAACCAATTTGATGCTGCTCTCCACACTAATCTATCCTGGGCATGTGTCAATTTTTGCACAACTACTTCAACCTACATGTATTTCAACCTACTTATCATAGTTAAACCTTTGTCTCTAGGTACAATTTTTAGCCCCCCCACCCATTTCCTTGCACTATCAAACTGACCATTTCTTAATGCCTCAGGATGTGTCCCATCAACCAATCCCTTCTTTTAATCAAGCAGTGCCTTAAATTGCTTTCCTCCACAGTTCAGTTCCTCCTTATTAATTGTTCATTTTAACCATTTAATCATCAGCATTCTTCTGCAGTACCACATTACAAAAGTTCCAGTTATCTTCTTGCCACCGAGTAGGGTAGCACAGTGGTTCGCACATTGGACTTGCATTTGGGAGGACGACAGTTCAAACCAACATCCAGCCATCCTGATTTAGATTTTCCGTAATTTACTTAAATTGCTTAAGGCGAATGCTGGGATGGTTCCTTTGTAAGGGCATGGCTGCTTTCCTTCACCACCCTTCCCTAATATGAGCTTGTGCGCCATCTCTAGTGACCTCATTTCGACAGGATGTTAAACATTAAGCTGCTCCTCCTCTTCTTGTCTGAACAGTTTATTGTCAGTCTCTCTGCCATATAAGACAAATTCCTACCAAAACGAAGTCTTAACATTTAAAGTTACATATAATAATAAAAATTTCTCTAGGTCACAAATGCTTTTCTTGCTACTTGCAATATGCATTTTATATTCCTCACACTTCTGCCATCATCACTTATCTAATTCCCTCAACATCATTTAATTTCATTTGACTATGTTCCATTAACCTCCTTTTACTTTTGTCAACATTCATCTTAAAACCTCTTTTCAAGACCGAACCCATTTCTTTCAACTGCTCTTCCAAATTCTTTGCCGCCTCTGATGGAATTAATGCCACTGAAAAACCTAAAATTTGTAACTTCTTTTCCATGAATATTCCTAATTTTGCCTTGATTTCCTTCTCAACTTACAAATAAATTTCAGAAAATACTTTTTTTTTTTTTTTTTTTTACAAGTGTAACTGTCACAAAACATTTAATGCAGATGTAGACTAACTTTCTTTACACAAATTACAGTTTCATATGATTGTTGGTAAAATGGCAAGATACCACTTGTCATCTCATGAAATTCTTTCCAAGGCTTACTAGAGCGAATATGTAAACTATGACTCCACTCCAGTCTTTTACATGTTAAGATACTGAAGATTACACAAGGTTAGGTATATAGGACATCCGCAATTGAGAGGCATTATAATTAATGAAGAGAGATCTGCTTCAGGTGTACTAGAGATGGAGCACAAGCTCGTATTAGGGAAGGGTGGTGAAGGAAAGTAGCCATTCCCTTACAAAGGAGCCATCCCAGCATTTGCCTTAAGCAATTTAGGTAAATCACGGAAAATCTATCAAGGAAAATCTAAACCAGGTACAGCTGTACAACTGAAGCAGATCTCTCTAAGTTACTTATCACTGAAGATTAGTTAAGGCAGATGGTACTTTGTACCAACATGATTTATTTCATCTCTTATTTCACTCATTCACTGTCATCTCATGATCCCTATGTCAGATATGCCATGATGGCGGCACAATCTCTCATCTCCCAGACACTCATTTTCTGTCGCCCTCCTGACACATATCATGTGTCATTACCGGCTAATATTTTTCTTGTCACAATTGTTAATGCAATACTTTCAATTGAGCATTACTAAAGACTGAACTTGTGACCTCAAGCGGTAATCTCTTGTAGTTCGTCTCATGGTCCCCATGTCAGATATACACTGATGGCAGCACAATCTCTGCACCTCCCACAAACTCATTTTCTGTCACCTTTCTGAGGAAATCTAAGGAGCTACTTGATTGAGAAGTAGTGGCTCTGGTCTTGTAAACGACATACAGCCAAGAGAGCAGTATGCTGACCTCATGTCCCTCCATAGCCGTGTGACACCTGTGGGCTGAGGATGACACAGCGGCCGGTCGGTACCATTGGGCCTTCACGACCTGTTCGGGTGGAACACAACACTTACAAATGAAGCTTACTAAAGATTGAATTCGTGACCTCACACTCAAGGGGTTCCGTTTTAGCATTACCCCTAAAGACTTAATCCAATATAATCTGCCCAATATGGTCAGTGCTTATCTGGGAATCAAGTACTATGTGCTTCTTCCTCTTTGTTACAGCCACTGTTATACATCCATTCACCTTTTCAAGAGTGGCCATTCATTGCACCAAAAGGAAGTTCTGTATGGGTCTTCCTACAATTCCTTATGCGACACCTGATGATGACACTTTCATAAACACAACAACACTGTTGGTGAACAATCTTACAGTGTCATTCACATGCACTGAACACAGAGTTCCTATTACAATTTCTTTCATTTGTGTTGAATATTCGTCAACCAGTATAACACAATGAGATATATTAGTCAAATATTCCTAGAGTCAACTATATATCTGTAACGATAATGCATATGATTGCACCCTGGTTAGTAGTCAATGACATGGTACAATGTCAAATTCCTCTTGCAAAGTTAGGAAGACGGAATTATCAATTAATATATCTACTGTTTGCAGGATACTGTGTGTGAAGAAACACATTTCACTCAAGCACTCTTTTTTTCTGAACCTATGCTTAGGTTGCAGTAGTTACTCGGTGATGAAGCTTGCACAGGATTGAGTAGCGTGGAGAGCTGCATCAAACAAGTCTTTGGACTGAAGATCACAACAACACATGCTTATTCTTTGACAGAAGATGCTTTTTTTCCAGCAGCACCATCACATTTGAGTCTCCATTACACTCTAGAACAATGCAACAGACAGATATCGGCGATATAATTCCATAGTTTTGCACATCCAATATATTACCATTTCTGTGAACAGAAGTGATCTCTAATCTTCCCCAGTCACATGGGAGCAGCCACTACAAAAGATCTTCTCAATAAACAAGCTAGAAAGACATAATTCTGTGGTGTATTCAACATTCCATCAAGCTGGAATTCATTAAGGACCTGGGGCCTTTTTCTTTTTTTCTTTCTTTTTTTAAATCCACCACTGGACGGTAAATTACTGTTCATTTATTTCACATGATCACGACTGCAGCTTTACAGCCATTCTGAAGTGCACATTGAAATGTTACAATATATCTGACCAGTCTGCGTGAAATCTCATTGCTGAAAAAACATATTTCGTGTCTTACAGAACAGTTGCCATATTACAGGATGTGAGTACACGTCGAAGATACATAATATGGCTGACAATGTGCACAGTGAATAACCTTTAATGCACAGTATGGTGTGTTTAGCAGCCAGTATCTTGTTGTGACCCGCATTCCTCACATCCATGTATCAACCCATGCGTCCATGCTCAAATCAACATGGCAGGTCATTGGCACCAGGGGTGCTAACATCGATGCATCTCATGTGTGTGTCTGTGGCATTAAACATTGGTAAAGTAGTATTGCCTTACATGAAGTCCTTTTCAAATGTAAAGCATAGAATTCCTTTTTTCTGTCTCCTGCCTTCAGTTTTGACAACAGAAGGATCCACAAAAAGACATAATGCACATTTTAGATGCATTCATATACTTTAATTATGGCCAGAACTTCCTAGAATTCTCTTATAAATCTTTCATCAGGATCTAACAGCAAAACATACTGTCGACTTCACCCCTTATTTTCAGCTTCAGCCCTTCTTGTGATACACGAGTTGCTTTTCTCTATCAGGATCCCTGTGGTGGTCTCCATTTTCCTAACATTCTAATATTAATATACTGCTAAACTGTCATGGGTCTCCGCTCACTTCTATAATTTGACTATCTGTTACTAACAGTTACACTTGCATATCAGAAGCTTTGTTATGATATGCGATTATGAGTAAGTAACCAGTAATCTATAAATATCTGAGTACATAGTGGTGTAAATATGTCTGTATAAAACATTCCGGAACTTGGTCCACAAAATTTTTCTGTGCTTATCTTTTACTTATTGTGCATGGTCTCCTCCGAAATACTCTCCTCCACAGTTGATACACCACTTCCAGAAGCAGTCTTTGTATGCCTCTAGCTGAATTATGCGAAGCGAGTTTTCTTTCATCTCACCTATCATTGCAAATCTTTGTCCTTTCAACAGAGTTTTAAACTTTGGAAATAAAAGTCCACAAGAGCCAGGTCTGGAGGGTACAGAGGATGAGGAAGCACAGTGATACTGCTTCTTGTGCAATAGTCACACACCAACAGGAATGAATGTGCAAGTATGTTATCGTGATGCAAGAGCCATGAATTGTTTCGCCGCATTTCAGGACATTTCCTTCTCACATTTTCTTGCAGGCGTCACAACACATTCCAATAGTACCATCGATTAACAATTTGTCCCTATGGCACGAATTCATAATGAACTAATCATTCAAAGTCAAAGAAAACTATTAGCATGGCTACTCATCACCAGTTATGTTTCTCTTAAGGAACATCTCGTTCTCATTTGTGCAATCCAGAAGCTCTTCACAGATTACGAGGTGAAGGTTTTTCTTGTCTTGACTCATGAGCCATGGGACAAATTTGGTGGAAACATTATTTATTCTGAGATGCTGTGTCAGGATTTCATGACATGATCCAGCTGAAATGTTACATTCTTCTGCAATCTCTCGGAAAGTCAGTCTTCAATTGGAACGCACAATTTCATTGCAATTCCTAACATGAGCGTCATTGGTAGATGTCAAAAGGTGTCCTGAACGAGGGTCACCTTTAACTTCCATTTGGTCTTTTTAAACCATGTGAAACATACATAACACCGAGTACAGCTTAAGCACTCATCACCGTAGGCTTCCTGCATCATTTGGTGTTTCTCTGTAAAGGTTTTTTCGAGTTTCACACAAAATTTAAAGCAAACCTCCTCTAACTCTGCAATCTCGAAATTCAAAACTGTGCAACAATGTTCTACTCAATAAAGCACTGAACAATAATTTACACAGACATACAACAATAAAACTTCTGGCAGTTAAACATTAAACACAGGCCATGTGCAATCTTAAAAGTTATGTTGTTGTTGTGGTCTTCAGTCCTGAGACTGGTTTGATGCAGCTCTCCATGCTCATCTATCCTGTGCAAGCTTCTTCATTTCCCAGTACCTACTGCAGCCTACATCCTTCTGAATCTGCTTAGTATATTCATCTCTTTGTCTCCCTCTACTATTTTTACCCTCCACGCTGCCCTCCAGTACTAAATTGGCGATCCCTTGATGCCTCAACACATGTCCTACCAAGCGAACCCTTCTTCTAGTCAAGTTGTGCCACAAACACTTCTTCTCCCCAATTCTATTCAATACCTCCTCATTAGTTATGTGATCTATCCATCTAATCTTCGCATTCTTCTGTAGCACCACATTTCGAAAGCTTCTACTCTCTTCTTGTCTAAACTATTTATCGTCCATGTTTCACTTCCATACATGGCTACACTCCATACAAGTACTTTAAGAAACTATTTCTTGACACTTAAATCAATAATCGACGTTAACAAATTTCTCTTCTTCAGAAACACTTTCCTTGCCATTGCCAGTCTACATTTTATATCCTCTCTACTTCGACCATCATCAGTTATTTTGCTCCCCAAATAGCAAAACTCCTTTACTACTTTAAGTGTCTCATTTCCTAATCTAATTCCATCAGCATCACCCAACTTAATTCGACTACATTCCATTATCCTCATTTTGCTTTTGTTGATGTTCATCTTATACCCTCCTTTCAATACACTGTCCATTCCATTCAACTGCTCTTCCAAGTCCTTTGCTGTCTCTGACAGATTTTACAATGTCATCGGCGAACCTCAAAGTTTTTATTTCTTCTCCATGGATTGTAATACCTACTCCGAACTTTTCCCCTGTCTCCTTTACTGCTTGCTCAATTTACAGATTGAATAGCATCGGGGAGAGGCTACAACCCCGTCTCACTCGCTTCCCAACCACTGCTTCTCTTTCATGCCCCTCGACTTTTATAACTGCCATCTGGTTTATGTACAAATTGTAAATAGCCTTTCACTCCCTGTATTTTACCCCTGCCACCTTCAGAATTTGAAGGAAGAGTATTCCAGTCAACATTGTCAAAAGCTTTCTCTAAGTCTACAAATGCTAGAAACGTAGGTTTGCCTTTCCTTAATCTTTCTTCTAAGATAAGTCTTAGGGTGAGTATTGCCTCACGTGTTCCAACATTTCTACGGAATCCAAACTGATCTTCCCCAAGGCCCGCTTCTACCAGTTTTTCCATTCATCTGTAAAGAATTCGCGTTAGTATTTTGCAGCTGTGACTTATTAAACTGATAGTTCAGTAATTTCCACGTCTGTCAACACCTGCTTTCTTTGGGATTGGAATTATTATATTCTTCTTGAAGTCTGAGGGAATTTCGCCTGTCTCATACATCTTGCTCACCAGATGGTAGAGTTTTGTCAGGACTGGCTCTCCCAAGGCTGTCAGTAGTTCTAATGGAATGTTGTCTACTCCCGGGGCCTTGTTTCAACTTAGGTCTTAAAAGTTATAAATATTAAAAACCACACCATCTTAACACTTTACATAAATAATGTTTTTGCTACAAATACTGTCCTAAACTTTCCTGCCAAACTTTTTGTTGCCTTCGGCAATTGCTGTCACTGAAAAAGCATCGTGGTCACTAATCCCTCTGCAACTGGTGACACTGAAAAAGATTAGGTGTGTCTGTAACTCGCAGGTCCAGAATATTTCTTTCACAGTCGAATTGCCAGACTAGTTGTTCAAGGCAGTTGTAAGACAAAGTATACTGTATGTCTTTATTGCAAGTAATATAAGCATAGTTTTCTCAGTTGATACTGGGCAGTCTGCAGTCATCATCTACTACTAGTCCAGGTCTTTCTGTGCTACCAAGTTTAGGCTACTATTGAATGACTATGACGGATGTGTCTGAATCTGCTGGTGAGACTGATCCTTTATACTCTTTACCATATTTTGCAGGGATTTATTTTAGACACTGCTAGATCCAGAATACCGCTTGTTGCTGTAAACACTCTTTCTAGTGTAGAATTTAATTAAACTGTCTAATGTATATCCCATGTGTTGTAGAAAATTTCCCTACCTTGTACTTCAGGTGTCAAGAAAAGTGCCAGGGCTCACGTCCTTTGTAGGAAGCAGTCACCCACCCATCATGCTAGGAACTGATCCTAGTGTGATGTGGCGGCAACTGTTTTCTACAAGTGAGATCTGGAACATTACTGCAAATACACTGGCAGTTAACAAGCAATGTTACGAGATTCTCACTCTCTGCAATTCCTATGCAGTCTGCTGAAATAACTAGTCCATGAGAAAGGCAATAAACTAACTTTCAACTACTTCTTAGTCTTTTGAGATAACAATTGTGGATTTTAAAGTTAAAATTTTGTGTTTCACACCAATCAACTACACTGGAATTATAGCTTTCAATTTTATACTACATATCCATATATTTTCTATTTGTTACTGCCAATAACTCTAAAAAAGAAATTGGCAGAAAATGTACGTTAAGCCAAAATTGTAGCAAGTCTAAAAAGGCAAAGCTATCACCAATTAGAAGGTTGGTTAGAACATCACAGTGTTTTATCAAGCATGGTCCTGCTCGAGTTGACGATGACAATATGGGGGTGCTCAACAGCATGGTCATCAGTACCTTTACAAAGTATCAGCATGCCATAATGATGGCTGTCCCCACAGGCAGAGTTGCTTACAATACGTGAAATTCCACCAATCAATTTAAAAAAAAAAAAAAAAAACTGTCATAATTCACTAAACTATGATGTATAAAATTGATTAACAAAAAACTGCCCCAAAAAGCTATCCATTCAGAGCAAGCTGATCTCCCCCTCACCAACAGTTTAACAGCCCACAAAATTTAAAATTCATGTCCTTTATTACAATGGTGTCAGTGTCTGCAAGAATGGTGGACAGATCTCAAGCCAAAATAAGGACTGCCATTATGTCTATATATAAACACACATAGCCAAAACATATTGAACCTCAAGTGGCACACCAGAAATTCCAGAGAGTGATGGATCTTCAAGCAGGATGAGGAAACTGTATGTCAGTAGGCACTATTTGCAGTTTGCTGGGCAGCATGTTCTTCCATCAGTGTGTTTAGCATGAAGTCCGCCTTACTTGCATGGTCACTGCTGCTGTTTGCCACTCCCAGCCATTCGGTTTATCACTGATACACAATTTTCCTATCAGACAATATGATGGCACACACGAGAAGGGCACATCAATACACACCACCATTTCTGCACACCTCTTTGGTTGCTTTGAAAACTGTAGCATGTCCCTGTATCCTGATGTACAAAGTACCCAACAAAACACCACCTACTTGATTCAGATTTAGCTCCACTGTAAGGTGTCATGGATGATCTGAATCAGCTGGTCTACTGGATACGTGCAATGGAACGCTTGTAGCACACTTAGTAAGTCAGAGTAGTTGAGAAACTTTGTATTTTGATACCTTTGAATGCACTCCAACACCATCATACTGCCATATAACTCTGCATCATTTGCAAAATGTTCCGAAAGGTATACTTGGTAAATCCTATCAGTAGAAACAGCTGAACAACTAAATGCCTTCTCTTACTGGAAGCCATCCGTACATACAATGATAAAACCAAGGATTGTACTTAACGCTGATGAAAACCAATTTGTAAAACCAAACTGGAGTAAAAGCAAGAGTAAAACTGACGCAAGTAGTCTTCTCTGGTGATAACCTACAATCAGTTCTATTGGTCCAAGCTTCCAGCTGACAGCCAACTGTAGATGCTTCACTGTTGTTTTACGACTGGAGGAAGATTAGAAGAAAATGAAGTCATCTACAAACAAAGAACATTTAAGAGGATTTCTGACTGCACAGGAGAAGTCATTGATAGTGACAGCAAACAGTGTGACACTGAGTACCCTGCCTTAGAGGAAGCGGAGAAGGGGGGGGGGGGGGGGACAAGGAGGGGGAGTGGTGGAGGGGGGGGGGCAGGGAGAGAACATCCAATTTTCCTGAATGCAGCACTCAAACAAGATGTCACCAATGCGATAACGAAAGTAACTGTCCTTAAGGAAGGATTCGATAAGAAGCGTCAGATATCCACATAGTCTCAATTCCTGAAGTTGCCAAAGGATGTTGTACCTCGAAATGGTGGTGTATGTTTTTTCAGTCACCTGGTTTTGGTGTAAGAATGACTTCTATATTGTAATCTCGAGTAGAATCAAGTCACCAACGGCAGAACAGTAGTGCCTGAAACAACAACACTGGGACTGGCACACATGACCTGTCATTCGACAAGCCAGAGGAGGCGGTGATTGACTGTGTGCTTGAGCTTTACCCAACAGCAGGTAGGGCTACAATCCAGTAAGAGTTGGTACAATCATTGCCTGGTTATCTTAAAGGAATTAATATAGCCTCCTTCCAAGTGGCAGGGTACTGCCCAACAAGCCAGATCTGACAAACAAGATAGGAGCTCGCCCTTGGCTCCAGGGCACAGATGACAGATTGTGGTGTAATGAATCTGATGTGATCCTGGAACAGTGTATCTGGCTGCTAACTGATGATGATGATGATTAAATGTTTAAAAGAACTAAACTTCTTTATCGTTAGTCCCTCCCTATCATGAGAGAAACATGTAAAAAAAAGGGGCGGGGGGGGACTTGGTTGCTCAAACTATATAAGCAAGTCAAAGAATTTAAAAGGGCATGACAGTAGTTGTAACACAATAGGTAAAAGAAAATAGAGATAACCCAGGAAGCATCTTACACAAGAGGGTCTATAGGCACAACAAGATGAGAGGGGAAGAAAGTAACCTGCGGTCGCTTCCTGGGTAACCACCACAGGGGGGAGCTCTCGCCCCACAAACACCCCAAACACTAGAACGTGAAGAGTATAATAGGTTAAAGGAAAATTCACTCTCCCTCAGAAAATGCAACACTTCGGTAGTGGCTGTCATCTCATCCACAAGCATCTGAGATAGTGAGGTACGTGCGCTGCAGGTCAGCCAGCAAAGTGCACTCAACAAGAACATGTGCCATCGTCAGTAGACTGGCGTAGATGCAGTGATAATGAGCCTCCTGACGCAGAAGGAACTCATAAGTGACTCTTGTGTGGGCGATGTGTTGTCAGCACAACACAATGGCATCCTTGCAAGAGGCCTGGAGACATGTATGCGACACCTTAGTGGACCCTTTAATTGCTCTCAACTTATTTTGAGTTTTAGTAGCCTGCCATTCCAAACCTAGAGCCTCAAAATATTGTGTCAAAGTTGTAATCTTAAGTCTGCGCCCTGTATCCTGACGTCAAGTTGATCTCCTGCAGTTGTGTCTTTAGCTAGACAGTTGGCGATTTCATTTCCTGAAATGCCTATGTGGCTCAGTGTCCAGATGAAGGTCACTGTCTTTCCAGAGCTGTAGAGGTAAGCCAGTAGGTACTGGATGTTGGCAACCAAAAGATTTTTGGAACAGCACAGGGTTATGCCTTTTAAGCAACTCATGGAACTGCTACAGATCAAAAAGTTCATTGTAGCCCGGGATTCGATGTACCACAAAGCCTGAGAGATGGCAACCAACTATGTAGTGTATACACTGCAGGCACTTGACAGAGAGTGCTTCTTGTCTCACCACACATATGCAAAAGTGCAACTGACCCTGTCATTGACTTTTGATCTACCTGTATAGATGCATACCGAATTAGAATGATCATGGAGGACTGAAAGAAACAGCTGTCAGAGAAGGGTAGGATCAACGTTGTTCCTGGGGCCATGAAAGAGGTCCATCCATATCACGGGACAGGGTACAGCCCACAGGTGAGTGTCAAGAGGGAGCTCTCGGAACACAGACTAGCGGAGGCTGTTGGTGGTCCTTCAGTAGTATATCAAGACAGATCCCAGCTGGTCTTCCCAGTTTTGGCTGATGCACAAACAGTCTGAACTGCTTGTTATGGGACAGAGTTGAGTGACATGAGTGGGTAGGCATTTGACAGATTGTGACTGGGTAACTTGCTACAAGCTGCTGTCATCTAACCCACAACAGTGGAACACAGGCTTCTGCCATGAAGCTGTCAACAAGGCTCATATCAAAGATCTTCATTGCCAACCACACACCAGTGTGGTTACAGGGACCAGTAAGCTCAATACAGATGGTGCTACTGACCCGGCGACCCACAGGCAACACAATCATAGTCCAAGAGGTATAAAATCAGTGCTTTGTAAAATCTCATAAGAACTTCGTGGTCCACGCACCACCAAGAGTGATTAAGAAAATGGAGAGCATTCAGCTTCTCCTTGTAAACTTCCATGAGCTGGTGGACATGCGGCAGCTATGTTGGCTTGTGGTCAAATAAGATACCTAAGGACTGGAAAGTTTCAACGACTTCAAGTAACTGGTCACAAATATAAATTTCTGGGTGTGGGTGTGCAGTCCGGGGTTAACAAAAACACAAAACTCACGATTTTGCAGCAGTTGTTTCCGTGCCATGTACAGCGTGTGCAGGCACTATCAGCAGCTGATTGCCCTCCACGGGTACACTTCTGCGAATGGTTCATCCAACAATGTGTCAATCCTCATTTCAGTGCAAATGTTCTCTTTACGGATGAGGCTTCATTCCAACGTGATCAAATTGTAAATTTTCACAATCAACTTGTGTGGGCTGACGAGACTCCGCACCCAATTGTGCAATCACGTCATCAACACAGATTTTCTGTGAACATTTGGGCAGGCATTGTTGGTGATGTCTTGATTGGGCCCCATGTTCTTCCACCTATGCTCAATGGAGCACGTTATCATGATTTCATACGGGATACTCTACCTGTGGTGCTAGAACATGTGCCTTTACAAGTACGACACAACATGTGGTTCATGCGCGATGGAGCTCCTGCACATTTCAGTCGAAGTGTTCGTACGCTTCTCAACAACAGATTCGGTGACCGATGGATTGGTAGAAGCGGACCAATTCCATGGCCTCCACGCTCTCCTTACCTCAACTCTCTTGACTTTCATTTATGGGGGCATTTGAAAGAGCTCTTGTCTACGCAACCCCGGTACCAAAT
This sequence comes from Schistocerca piceifrons, assembly GCF_021461385.2. NCBI lineage: Eukaryota > Metazoa > Arthropoda > Insecta > Orthoptera > Acrididae > Schistocerca > Schistocerca piceifrons. The sequence continues at coordinate 91,244,519 of NC_060141.1, forward strand.
GTAGAGACTCTTCGTGCTCGTATTGTAGACGGCTGTGATACAATACGCCATTCTCCAGGGCTGCATCAGCGCATCAGGGATTCCATGCGACGGATGGTGGTTGTTGGTATGTTTAAGGGGGACTAAACAGCGAAGGTCATCAGTCCCCCATTCCAAAATCAGGCGAGCCGAAAATCTACGAAGCAGATAAAAACCAAAGGGGGAGGAGACGTCCCCCCAGGCGCTAAAAGCACACAAATTCAGCAACAAACACTACAGACAAGAACAGGACAGAGGAACACCAGACAGAAAGAAACAGAAGAAAGGAAGATGGCCGGAGACTGGTTGACTGACCACGAGATCAAAAATGGGAAAGAGTCAACCATCTCACGGCACACCAGAACAGCAACAGACACAAGGACAATAGACACAGAAAGGGAAAGGCGCAGGACCTCCCTAAATCGAACCATAAAACGGACTACCACGGATAAAATTTAAAACGGTATCAGCCATGGAGGCATCGTCGGATAAAACCAAAGCCAAAGTGCCCGGGAGATTAAAAGATTGCCGGAGTGTGCGCAGTCGAGGACACTCCAGCAAAATGTGGCCGACCGTCAGCCGGGACCCACACCGACACAAGGGGGGATCCTCCTGACGCAACAGATGGCCGTGCGTCAAGTATGTATGGCCGATGCGCAGCCGACATAGGACTACCGAGTCCCTGCGAGAAGCCCGCAGGGAGGAACGCCACACATCGGTCGTCTCCTTAACAGCCCGCAGCTTATTCGGGGCTGTCATGCCACGCCACTCAGCAGCCCACATCCCAATCAGCTTACGGTGCAACACCAGCTGCTGGTCGCGAGCCGTAAGGCCGATCTCCAAAGCCGGGGCGTCGATCGCCCCTTTGGCCAGCCTGTCTACACGTTCGTTCCCCGGGATGCCAACGTGACCTGGCGTCCAAACCAAGACCACCGAACGACCAGAACGGGCAATGGCGGAAACAGACTCCTGAATAGAGGACACCAGAGGAGAGGAGGGATAGCAGCGGTCGATGGCCTGAAGGCTGCTCAGGGAGTCACTGCAGATGACGATGGACCTACCTGAGCAGAAACGCATATGCTCAAGAGCGCGCAAGATGGCCACCAGCTCTGCAGTAAAAATACTGCAGCCAGCCGGCAAGGAGCGTTGCTCAACATGGGCAGCGTGAGCAAAAGCGTAGGCAGTGCGACCATCAACCAGGGAACCATCCGTGTAGACAGGCTCACAGCCCGGAAATGATTCGAGGAGCGCAAGAAAGCGGCGACGGAGGGCCACAGGCGGAACCGAGTCCTTAGGTCCCTGTGCCAAATCCAGACGGACGGACGGACGGCCGGGACAAACACCAGGGAGGCGTAGGTGTACGGACCCGGAAGGGAGGCAGAAGAGGGAATGACCCCAGTTCTGACAGCAGGGACTGGACACGGACAGCTACGGAAAGTCCAGACCTAGGTCGCCGTTCGGGCAGATGGAGGACCATAGCAGGGAAAAGCAGGCGACGGTTGGGATGATCTGGCGAGCAATGAACGTGGACAGCATAGTCGGCGAGCAGACGATGGCGGCGAATCCGCAGTGGGGGAACCCCGGCCTCCACCAGTAGACTATCCACGGGGCTCGTACGAAAAGCGCCAGTTGCAAGCCGGACCCCACAGTGGTGTATGGGGTCTAACAACTTCAACACTGAGGGTGATGCAGACCCATAGGCCAGGCTCCCATAATCAAGCCGAGACTGCACAAGGGCTCCGTACAATCGCAGCAGCGTGCAGCGATCCGCACCCCAAGACGTGTGGCTAAGGCAGCGGAGGGCGTTGAGGTGCCGCCAGCATTTTTGCTTCAGCTGAGTAATATGAGGAACCCACGTGAGCCGGGCATCAAACACGAGTCCCAAGAAGCGGCAAGTGTCCACCACTTCAAGCAGGTGGCCGTCGAGGGAAAGTTCAGGATGAGGGTGGACCGTCCGACGCCTGCAGAAGTGCATAACCCGAGTCTTGGCAGCAGAGAACTGAAAACCATGAGTCAGAGCCCATGATGCTGCCTTGCGAACGGCGACTTGCAGCCTGCGTTCGGCGACTCCCGTAGTCGTGGAGCTAAATGAGATGCAGAAGTCGTCGGCATACAAAGAAGGAGACACCGACGACCCCACTGCTGCAGCCAGACCATTAATGGCCACTAGAAATAACGAGACGCTCAACACCGAGCCCTGCGGGACCCCATTTTCCTGTATATAAGAGGAACTAGAGGTGGCACCGACTTGCACCCGGAAAGAGCGGCGCAATAAAAAGCTTTGAAGAAAAGCCGGGAGCCGACCACGAAGACCCCACCCATGCAACGTGGCGAGGATGTGATGCCTCCATGTGGTGTCATACGCCTTCCGCAGATCGAAAAATACAGCAACAAGGTGCTGACGTCGGGCAAAAGCCGTACGGACAGCAGATTCCAGCCGCACCAAATTGTCCACTGCAGACCGGCCCCGACGGAAGCCACCCTGAGATGGAGCGAGGAGACCGCGCGACTCAAGGACCGAACACAAACGCCGCCCCACCATACGTTCGAGCAATTTGCACAAAACGTTGGTGAGGGTAATGGGACGATAGCTGTCCACCGCCAGTGGGTCCGCACCGGGCTTCACGATGGGGACAATAAGACCCTCTCGCCATTGCGACGGGAACACGCCCTCGCTCCAAATGCGGTTAAAGATGGTGAGGATGTGTCTCTGGCAGGCCCTGGAGAGATGCTTCAGCATCTGCGCGTGGATGCAGTCCGGTCCTGGTGCAGTATCAGGGCAATCGGCGAGGGCAGCGAGGAGTTCCCTCTCGCTGAAAGGAGCATTGTAAGTTTCATAATGACGCGTGTGGAATGAGAACGGCGTCCGCTCGGCTCGCTCCTTTAGAGAGCGAAAGGCGGGGGGATAGGAAGCAGTCGCAGAGCTCTGAGCAAAGTGCGCGGCTAGCCGTTCAGCAATGGCGGCAGCGTCCGTGCAGACAGCGCCGTCCAAGGAGAGCCCAGGGACACCCACAGGGGTCTGGGAGTCATAAATCCGCCGGATCCGGGACCACACGTGCGAGGACGAGACACGGGAGCCCAGGGAGGAGACGTATCTCTCCCAGCACTCCTGCTTACGCCGTGCAATAAGACGACGGGCGAAGGCACGGAGCCTCTTAAAGGCGATGAGGGTCTCCAGAGACGGGTGCCGCCTATGACGCTGGAGAGCCCGCCTACGGTCGCGAATAGCCTCAGCAATCTCCGGCGACCACCAGGGGACAGCCTTCCGCCGAGGGAGGCCAGAGGAACGGGGGATGGTAGCCTCGGCCGCTGAAATGGTGGACGTGGTTAAAACACGGACCACCTCGTCAATGTCACCCTGTGGGGGAGACGCAATGGTTACAGCGGAAGTAAAAGCTGGCCAGTCAGCCCTGTGGAGAGCCCAGCGGGGCAAGCGCCCAGAAGAATGACACTGTGGCAGTGACAAATAGATGGGAAAATGGTCACTACCACACAGGTCAGGATGCACCCTCCAGTGGAAGGATGGGACAAGTCCAGGGCTGCAAATAGAGAGATCGATGGCCGAGAACGAGCCATGGGCCGCACTGAAATGCGTGGGAGCACCAGTGTTTAAGAGGCTAAGGTCGAGCTGAGCCAACACATGCTCCACGGCCCGACCACGATCATCGGAGACAGTCCCACCCCATAGAGGGTTGTGGGCATTGAAATCGCCCAGCAGCAAAAAAGGTGGCGGCAGTTGTGCTATCAGAGCAGCCAGGACACGCTGCGCGACAGTACCATCAGGTGGAAGGTAAATACTGCAGACGGTAATGGCCTGGGGCGTCCACACCCGAACAGCGACAGCCTCTAAAGCTGTTTGTAGAGGCACAAACTCGCTGTGAAGAGAGTTCAGGACATATATGCAGACGCCACCAGACACCCTTGCATAAGCTGCCCGGTTCTTAAAATAACCCCGATAGCCACGGAGGGCGGGGGTTCGCATTGCTGGAATCCAAGTTTCCTGCAGAGCAATGCAAAGGAAAGGATGACGGCTGATAAGGTGGCGGAGCTCAGCTAGATGGTGGAAGAAACCACTGCAGTTCCACTGGAGGATGTTATTAGCTATGGATGGGAAAGGCGTGAAGGGACTGGGGAGGCAGATTACGCCTCCGGGGCCCCTGCTGCTACGGAGTCACCACCTGGACAACAGCCATCTACTGCATCCGAGGGACTGGCGAGATCCATGTCCTCAGCGGACGCCAGAATCTCCACCTCATCCTCAGACGCAGAGCTTGTAGGAAGCGGTGGAATGGGTGCCACCGCAATGTCGGTAGCCTTGGGGAGTTTCGTCTTCTGCGGCTTCTCGCGCTGTGCCTTTGGTGGCGCAGGCTGGGAGGGCGCAACTGGGTCGGTCTCAGGGACAGACGACGACCGTGTGTCCCTACGACCAGGGACCGGCGGTTGTTTAAGCCACTTGCGGCTGTCGGCCTTTGCACCAGACGGAACTTGGGAAGGGAGGTCCCCAAGGGACCCCTTCCTTACGAGAGTAGCCGAAGAAGTCTTACGCTTCTCCGGCTGGGAAGGGGGGACTGATGTCCCCGATGGTTGGGGGGGTGTTGCTCCTGAAGTAGATGGAGCAGGAGCAACAGGAGGTTTAGTGCCCCCCACCATCAAGGGGGCAGGTGTGGGACTTCGACTCTGAGAGCTGCCTGGAGCGGAGGGAATTGTAGAAGGAGTGACAGTTGCGGCATAAGAAGTTGTCATGCGCACCGGATGAAGCCGATCATATTTCCGCTTCGCCTCAGTGTACGTCAGGCGGTCGAGAGTCTTTATTTCCATGATCTTCCGCTCCTTCTGCAGAATCGGACAGTCTGGCGAGCAAGGCGGATGGTGCGCACCACAGTTCACACAGATTGGAGGCGGCGCACAGGGATGATCAGGATGGGAAGGTCGACCGCAATCGCGACAGACGAGGTCGGACGCACAGCGTGAAGACATGTGGCCGAACTTCCAACACTTGAAGCACCGCATCGGGGGAGGGATATACGGCTTGACATCACAACGGTACACCATCACCTTGACCTTCTCAGGTAACGTGTCACCCTCGAAGGCCAAGATGAAGGCACCGGTGGCAACTTGACGATCCCTCGGACCCCGGTGGACGCGTCGGACGAAATGGACACCTCGGCGCTCCAAGTTGGCGTGCAGCTCGTCGTCGGACTGTAAAAGCAGATCCCTGTGAAAGATAATGCCCTGGACCATGTTCAGACTCTTATGGGGCGTGATAGTGACAGAGACATCCCCCAGCTTAGTACAAGCGAGCAAGGCCCGCGACTGGGCGGAGGATGCCGTTTTTATCAACACCGATCCGGACCGCATCTTGGACAAGCCCTCCACCTCCCCAAACTTGTCCTCTAAATGCTCTACAAAGAACTGAGGCTTCACGGACATAAAAGATTCCCCGTCAGCTCTGGTACAGACGAGATACCGGGGCGAGTATCGTTCGCTCTCATTCATAGCCCTTCGTTCCTCCCATGGTGTGGCCAGGGAGGGGAACGATTTGGGGTCATACACATTAGCCTTGAATTGAGCTTTGGAACGCTTAGAGACTGCTGACGGCTGGCCGCCAGCAAGAGATGATGTACCACGCTTCATTGCGGGTCATCCGCCCTGATGCCACCTACTCCGACCACGGGCCCTCCCCACGGGCGCCACCCAGCCACAGCAAAGGCCACCTGGCAGGATGGCCATTGCCGGGAGTCCTGATGCCCCAGGGCGATGGGCATCTACGCCTTGGCATACGTGGGGAGTGAACGGCACAGGCATCAGTAGAGCGATCCCTGTGTTGTCAGGGGGCTACAACCAAGAGGGTACATGGCGGCCCCACCACAATGGACTGGCTACCGTGCTGGATCTTAGGTGCAAAAATGGCCAAGGTCGTCGTCGCAGTTAAAAGAAACACTGCAGAGTGCAATGTGGTAATCGCCCAAGAGATCGAAAACGAGCGGGACACCCTTGCAACGACGAGAAAGACGGCTAAAGGTCTAATTGCACGACGGATACAGTGCACCATGTAAGGCGCCCTTCCCCAATTGGCTCGCTCTTCGGAATAATTTAGAAAGATGGAGGTCAAACCCGAGAGGGGACCATCACATAAGGCCGAAACATGTGAGACTCCTTTTAGTCGCCTCTTACGACAGGCAGGAATACCGCGGGCCTATTCTAACCCCCGAACCCGCAGGGGGACATGCGACGGAGGGTGGATGCATGTATCCTCGCTAACGGAGGACATTTTGAACATTTCCTGTAACAAAGTGTTTGAAGTTACGCTGGTACGTTCCGTTGCTGTGTGTTTCCATTCCATGATTAATGTGATTTGAAGAGAAGTAATAAAATGAGCTCTAACATGGAAAGTAAGCGTTTCTGGACACATCTCCACATAACATATTTTCTTTCTTTGTGTGTGAGGAATGTTTCCTGAAAGTTTGGCCGTACCTTTTTGTAACACCCTGTATAGAATGTGATGTTGCCAGGTGGTACTGTATGCCTTCTGTAGGTCAAAGAACACAGCAATCAGATGTCGGCGATGCGCAAAAGCGTTGTGCACCACAGATTCCAAATGAACCAGGTGATGTGTGGTGGACCGGAAAGCCCAAAAGCCACTTTGGAATTGTGGTATATGCCCTCCGGCTTCAAGGCACCAACAAAGACCGCAGTTGACCATTCGCTTGAATAGCTTACACAGAGAGACTGGCCAGTAGTTAGTTAAAATTTGTGGGTCCTCTCCTGGTTTCAGGAGAGGAATAATAATACCTTCCCGTCATCAAGACAGAAATACTCCCACCAAATACGATTAAAAAGCCTGAGGATATGTTTCATGCAGTTGGCACAAAGATGTTTGAACATTTGGTTGTGGATTTTGTCGGGTCCACAAACCATATCCTGACATATTGGCAAAGCGTTGTGAAGCTCCCATTCACTAAAAGGGATGTTGTATGACAGAGAGCCGTGTGCTTGGGAAGATAGCGGGTGCCACTCAACAACGTGTTTCCGGGTCAGGAAATGAGGATGGTAATTACTGCAAGCAGACACATCTGTGAATTGTGCTGCAAAACATTCAGCAAGTATCACACGATCAGTTCAGATGTTACCATTGACAAGACTACCAGGAACAATTGTGGGTGCTGGAAGGCCATAAATGCGGCGGAATTTAGTGTATACTTGGAATGATATGGTATTGGATTGCATAGTTGAGACATTGTTCCCAGCATTCCTGCTTTCTTTTCTTTATTAAAAACCGCACTTTCAATGCTATTAAAATACCCATAGAGGGATGGCGCTTGTGCTGTTGAAGCACCCTGTGGTGTTCCCTGATAGCTACGGCTATATCTTCGGACCACCATGGCACCAGCAGTGTTGGGATGAGCCGGAGAAGTAGGGTATTGTTGCTGCTGCAGCATCAGTAATAGTATCAACAGTATCCTGCACCAACTTGTCAATATCCATCACATGGCTGGCTGCAAAAGTGACTACAGAGGAGAAAGCCTGCCAAATTGGTTTCCAAAGCGACCAACATGGAGCACGTTCTAGATATCTGTGAGTGGAGAGGGAGAGAATGATGGGAAAATGGTCGCTGTCACAAAGGTCACCATGGATGCGCCACTGAATCAGGGGTAAGATATTCGAGCTGCAAACTGCGAGATAAACAGCTGAAAACCTTCCATGGGCCACAGCGAAATGGGCTGCAGCTCCAGTGTTGACTACGCAGATGTGCAACTCTGAAAGCAGTTGTTCTAGTACTCAGCCTCTCTGAGACATAATGTCACCACCCATCAAAGGACTATGGACACTGAAGTCCCCCAATAATAGGAAGGGGGCAGGGAGACGTGCCACTAACTCTAACAGCTCATGATAATGGAAAGGTCCACGTGGGGGTAGATAAACATGAAATATTGTGATCCGAACTGACAGGTAGACACTAATGGCCAAGGCCTCTAGTGCAGTGGTAAGGGGCACCTGCTCATTGAAAATATCTGAGCGTATGAAGGTACAGACTCCACTGGACGCTCTCTCGAAATTAACATGATTGGTACAGTAGGGTTGGTAACTTTCACAGCAGGGAGGTGTGTTGCCATATCCGTGTTTCCTGAAGTGATTTGCCTATTACCAAATAAGGAGCCATTAAATGATGGAGTTCAGCAAATAGCTGTTACAGTTCAATTGAAAGAGTATTTGAGTAAGGTCTTAGAAAGTGGGGAATGGAAAAGATAGGTGTGATTAGTTCGCTACCAAGTCACAGTTCACCTGACTGAGTGGTCCATCCTCAGAAAGTAGCATATCTTTCTGCTTATCCTTCTGAGATTCAGTTTTTGACGAGATTTCCCCATTTTGTCTTATGGGAGGGAAGAGGAGTGCACTTTTCTTCACCCCCACAGCCTGTAGCTGTTGGTTCTTGCTTTGAGAGGGGGGCACCTTGACAGATCTCCTCATTCCTGATGCCAAGGATGACTAGGAATCTCTGGCCGCACCAGTGGTGTGGGAGCCACCAGTGCTATAGGTGTAGGGGATGAGGGAACTGACGTTCCCTCCCCGAACTGTGAGGCAGGCCCCATAAGGTGTTGTGTAAGACCTTGTCATCGTGTGAGGTGTGCACCTACATGACAGTCACATAACTGGAGACCATTTTAGTCAGATGCAGTCTTTCAAACTTTTAGTTGCATCCTGGTAAGACAGGTGATCAATTGTTATTGTTTTATACTCTTGGATTTTCTTCTCCCTCTTGCACTGAATGAGGGGGGGGGGGGGGGGGGGGGGGGAGTTTCCAGACAGTTGACAACAGTATTGAGGGGGTTGTTCACAAGAGCTGCCCTCATGGGAGACCATTCAACATGCCCTACAGATAGCCTCATTAAAACAGCAGAAGGAGATGTGTCCACACTTTTGGCACTTAAAACACCTCATTGGAGAAGGAAAGTAAGCTCTGACATCACACCTATAAACCAAGACCTTAACCTTTTCAGGTAAAATGTTGCTATCAAAGGCTATGTACACTATATTATCGTTGGTCGCTTCTGGATGCAGCAAACAAAATGGACTCCCATGTTGTGCCAGATTAGTACACAGCTCTTCATCAGTTTGTAGCTTTAGGTCCTTTAATTTTACTGATTGTTATGAGGAGAAATGGTGACCAGTATACCTTGTATCTTGATGAAGGCTTGAAATGCCTGTGATTAGTTTGCATGTGATGTTCTGATGAGCAAAGATCCATTTCTGATCTCCTCTATTGCTGCAATATCTCCAAACTGATCTTCAATATTTTCACCGAATAACTTCGCTCAAGCAAAATAGCCACCATTGATTTTTTTTTTTTTTTGAGTGCTTTTGCGCCCATGTCAAAACTGTAGAACACCAAGACAAAGAGAGGAGTTAAAAACAACTACATATTAATACCAATTGACAGAAGTGAAGACAGCCAAAAACGGGCACGGAGAAAGGTTTATAAATTACACAACAGAGAAACGGAGGTCCTGAACTAGTGATTATATGTCCTTTGCCATGTTGCTATGATGGACAAAAAGTAAAACGCAGTCAACAGTTCGGGCATTTTTAGCTAAAATGGCCCGTAACTCGGACGGCAAACACAAAAGGATAACGTAAAGAGGTTACAAAGAGGGCATTCTGTCAGGAAACGGTGAACCATCTAAGGTTGAGGGCAATAAGCGCAAAGTGGTGGGGGGGCACCATGTAACAAATGGCGGGGGCTAGAAAGACAGTGCCCAATACGCAACCTAACTAAAATGATCTCAGGCCAAGAGGAGGTCGTCCAGACCACTGGAAGAGGCTTAATAACACAGAGCTTGTTTCAAGGAAGGGAGGACCAGTGGTGACACCAAAGTGACATCACCTGTTGACAGAAGGCTACACAGATGTCATCGAAAGGAATGTAACAACTAGTGGGCTGAGGTACGAGGACTGCAGCCTTGGCAGCAGCATCAGCGGCCTCGTTTCCTGTCACACCAATGTGACCAAGAACCCACATAAACATCACAGTGGCTCCATCATGAGTGAGCAAGTGACAGCTTTCCTGGACCCGTTGCACTAAGGGATGGACAGTGTACAGCACACAGAGGCTTTGAAGGCCACTGAGAGAGTCAGAGCACATGACAATTAAAAAGCCTGTGTAGGCAGATGTATTGTGTGGCCTGTACAGGGCGAAGAGCTCTGCTGTAAATACTGAGCAGTGTTCCGGAGGCTGATACCAAAAAACTTTGGTGCCAATGATGTATGCAAACCCAACACCACAGTCAGTCCGAGAGCTATACTGTACACAAAGGTACCATCGCAAAATTTTGTGCGAAGGCCATGAAACTTATGGCGACAGAGCAAAGCTAGAGTAGTGTCCTTAGGAAGCAAATGGAGGCCAAGGTGAATACGGGCCACTGCATGAAGCCAATGTAGTGAAGGGTTCACAACCATCAGTAAAGTGGCAGGTAAAGTGAAGTTAACCCGCTGCCAGAGCAAGAGCTGAAAGCAAACTCCAGGAGGTAACAGAGAAGAGGGACACGCCCCATAATGGCAATCAAAGGAGACATCGAAGAAGAAGGCATAGGATAGGTGGCCAAGCATGGCACACACAGGCATGCATAGTTGCTGAGGAGAAAGTCACGGCAGTAGGACAGCAGTAGTTCAGCAGCTTCTGCATACAGACACTCAACCGGGCTAGTGCAAAAGGTGTCAGTGGCCAAACGGATGCCAAGATGATTGACAGTAATGAGATGGCATGAGACAGACGGATGTGCAGATGCATAAATGAAACACCCACAGTCTACTTTCGAATGGGCAAGGGAGCAGTATAAAAAGAGGAGGGTGCTCCGATCTGCTCCCGAGGAAGTACCACTGAGGACAAGTAGGACACTGAGGGACCGCACACAGTGGGCCACCAGGTAAGACACGTAGGAAGACCAAGAAAGGTTCCCGTCAAACAAGAGCCCCAGGAATTTTGTAGTTTCAACAAATCGAAGAGCAACATGCCCAAGATGTAAAGATGATGGAAGAAACCAATTGCACTGCCATAAATTAATACAAATGGTTTTGTCAGTGGAAAAATGAAAGCCATTGTCGATGCTCCACGAGTAAAGATGATCGAGACATCGCTGAAGATGCCGTTTAATGAGACAGGTCCATGGAGAAATGCAACAGATGGCAAAACCATAAACGAGAAGGGAGCCGGAGATGCCCAGCAGGAGACAGGCCTTTATAGGGTTAATGACGCTCAGGACAGAACCCTGAGGCACACCGTTTTCCTGAATAAAGATGGCCAACAAGGCGGAACCCACACGTACTTTAACAACTCAATCTTTTAAATCTTCCTGAAGGAAATGGGCATGTGTCCACGGAAGCCCCACATGTGGAGAGTACGAAGGATACCAGTCCTCCAGCAAGTATCTTAGGCTTTCTCCAAATTGATAAACATGGCCAAAGTCTGGAATTTCCGCAGAAAACCATTCATGACATGGTTGGACAAATTGATGAGATGGACAACTGCAGAATGGCGCACTCTAAATCCACGCTGTGCAGTGGTTAGTAAATTGCGAGTCGGGCATGAATCATACATTCCTGGGTCGACAGAAGCGTCCGATCCCACGCGTCGGCTTTGACCCGTGACGTAAGGGTGTTGTCGTGTGTGACGTCATGACGGCGCGGAGTTTGGTTTGAGTGTGGCTGTCTCCAGTTCTGTTTTATCTTATTTTATTTACTTTTCTGATCTGTTCGTTCTATATCGTGAGATTTTTTTTAAATTTAAAAACACTTATTACTTATGTTAATTATCTGTTTCCTCCAATTTCTGTTTTAGTTTATTGTATTTATCTTTCTGATCTGTTCGTTCTATCCCGTGAGATTTTTTTTTAAAAAGACAAAAAACACTAATCAGCTACTGAAGCATCTTTATCTTATATGGGTTGCAGGGGTTACGACCCCTGGGGAGGTGGGTGGGTATTCATGCATGGCTGTCTTCACTTACACGTTGTAGCTACGCAAGGCGTCTAAATTTGTTTATATTTAGTTTGCCCCCCCACCCAAAACACCCCATTTCCCGCGCTTGTCCCGTTAGTGTCATTAGGCTTCTTGTGGAAAGTGTGTGTGTTTTTGTTTCCGCCATATTTGTGACGTCATGAGTCAAAGCAGACGGGCGGGATCGGACGCTTCCGTATTTCCTACATTCCCTCACCTTGAAAACACAGGTGGTGAGAGAAATGGGGCAGTGGCTAGAAGGAAGGTGTTTGTCCTTACCAGGCTTAGGTATGGGTATGACAGTGGCTTGAGGCCAGCATCTGGGAAATGTGCTCTCTGCCCAGTTGTACATAGGAAGGACAAAGTGCTTGCCCACAAAATAAAGGTGCTGCAACATCTGAATGTTAACACTATCTGGCCCTGAGGAGGAGGATCACGAAGTGAGAGCATGATCTAGCTCCCTCATAGTAAAGGCAGCAATGTAGCACTCACTATTCTGAGAAGAGAAGGGTATTGACCAGGTCTCCTCTGCTCGTTTCCAATGGAGGAAGGCAGGGCGATAGTGGGAGGATCTCGAAATATCTGCAAAATAATAGCCCAAGGTGTTGGAGACAGCTATAGATTCCACTATAACATCATCTGCTTCAGTCAGGCCGGAAATTGAGGAATGGACCTTGGTCCCAGAGAGTCATTGGAGGTTGGACCACAAGACAGAAGAGAGATTGGAACTATTAAAAGAACTAGTAAAGGCAATGCAGCTGGCTTTTTTACTACCCCAAAGAATGCAACACCACCATGCACGCAACCATTTATAATGAATGCAGTGTGCCATCACAGGATGATGGTCAAAAACACAGAGAGCACATCTCTGCACGCAAACAGTGTAGCAGCACACCTCAGCCCACCAAGGGACCAGGACACTGCACGGTAAAGAAGTGCAAGGAATGGAACGTTCTGCAGTGGTAAGGATAATGTTTGTAAGATACTCTCCCTGTCATCGCAACTCGGGAAATGTTGCTCTTCGAAGGTCACCAGGGAGGAGTAAAGCCTCCAGTTGGCCTTAGAAAGCTGCTACTTGGGTGTGCACGTAGGTGGGGTAGATGTCAGCAATCGGATGGCACATGGGAAATGGTCGCTCGAGTACATGTCACAGGGAACGGACCACTCGAGATGACGGGCAAGCTGGACAGTGCAGAAGGAGAGGTCCAAATGGGAATAGGTATGAGTGGAGTTTGAAAGGAACATGGGTGCTCCCATGTTAAAGAACATGAGGTTAAGGTGACTGAGAAGATCAGCAAAGACGGCACCTCTGACAGGTTCTGGGAAAGCCCCAAAGGGGAGGTGCACATTAAAGTCACCGAGCAGCAGAAAGGGGTGAGGAAATTGCCCAATAAGCTGGAGGAAGTCTGCCCTGGTGACACCGAATTATGGATGCAAACGGTACAAAGGGAAAAAGGTCAAGTGAGGAGGCAAAATGCGGACTGCAACAGCTTTGAGCTGGGTCATCATCCTGGATGAGCAGCATGGCTCCCCCATGAGGTGGAATGCCAACCTCAGGGGGCAGGTTGAAGCAGACCAGGAAGAAATGCGAGAGCTCGAAGCAGTTGTGAGGACACAATTTTGTTTCCTGGAGGCAGAGTACAAGTGGACGCTGCAATTCTAAGAGCAGCCGAAGCCTTCTTTGTTGGATCAAAGACTGTGAATGTTCCATTGAAGGAGAGTCATGACCAAGAAAAAGTGAAGGGGTGTCACCTCAGCGGCTGCACAGTGCCAACCATCAAAGACTTGCTGATACAGGGCAGGGAGGCAGGAGAATCCTGGTCTACAGAGGCGTCAGCACTCTTCTCCTATCGTTCTGCAGAATCCAGGGTAGAAAAACAATTGTTGGTGCGCACCGGCAACACACTGGCCGATCGGGCGGCACCATCGAAGAGGATTTCCGAGTCAGCGAAGGAGAAGACCGTTTCCCTTTGTTTGACTTCTTGGAGACTTTCTGGTTGACAGAGGAAGACTCAGATGTTTGTTGGCTGGAATATTCTTTCTGCCCTTTCCAGCCTGCCAGTTGTGTAGCAGGTGACTTTGCCCCCTGAGGTGAAAATTTAGTGGCATCTTGCACAGCTGGAGAAGAAGACAGGGACACGACCATGATGCTGGGCGATTTCACAACCATGGTGCTAAATTTGAAGTCCCATGTCTGTGTGGCCATGTCCTTCATGGAGTGAGATGTAGCAAGAACAGTACAGTAAGTGCCAGATTGTAGAATACACAGTTTCCGACTAGCCAATAACTTGCGAGCGACTAGGCAAGGCACTTTTTTCTTCACCCAGATCTCCTGGATAGCCCACTCGTTAGGATACCTGGGACAATCGTGGGAGGAGGCAGCATGGTCACCACTGCAGTTGGTACAGTGGGGAGGTGGAGGCGGACAATAGCCCTCGTGATCGTAACAGGTTACACATGCGGCCGGGTGTCGACAGGACTCTTGAGTGTGGTTGTAACGATGGCACTGGTAGCAGTGCATCAGGTTCGGAATGTACGGTTGTACTGTGAAAACTTCATAGCCTGCTTTGATCTTTGACTGAAGAACGACTCTACCAAAAGTGAGAAAAAGAGTGCACTTGGGCACTACGGATGCCTCTACTTTTTTCATCACCTGATGGACTGCAATGACACCCTGATCAGAGGTACATTTGGATTTCTGCCTCAGCCAGACCATTGAGCAGCCTAGTGTAAATAACGCCATGGGAAGAAGTCAGCATTTGACAGGCTTCGACATGAACAGAATAGCTGTGGAGGAATAAAGCTGCTAACAGTTGGGCTCGACAATCAGAAGTAGTCTCGAAAAGCAAAGAGCCATTTCGTAAACAAAAGCAGGATTTCACAGGGCCAGCAACTGCATCAACACCTTTCTGAATAATAAACAGATTTACCACAGAGAAGGACTGACGGTCTTCAGTATACGAAATCATGAGGAACCATGGTGCAGCTGGGAGGGTCTTTCGATCATTAGTCTCATTCCGTTTACAATTATCAGATGTGGACTGAGAATATGATGTTTGGCTCATTGCAAGAAAATGCCCCTTGACTGCCAGTGTCCTCAATGGCGCACCCCTTCTAGCTGTGATCCATCCTCAGAAGGGGGCACCCGCCTTAGGTGACTGTTCACACCTCAGGTCACACCTCCCGAACAACTGACAGAGGGGCCAATCAGCAACTTAGGAAGGTAGCAACTCATGTAATCATCCCTCCCTGGACCTGGCCTTTACCATTGGGTATGTGCCAACCCTACCTGTCAATCTGGGGCTGGGAATTACACGTTACCCAGTCACCATTTACAAATCAGACATGTGTGCTGGTCTTCAGGAGAAGAAGAAAAAAGAGGAACTTCAAACACCAAAGCAGAGGAAGGATAGGAGAAGCAGAACGAAAAAAGAAAGAAGGAACGAAAGACAGTGGAGAGACTGTTCTGATATCAGTGACTGAATATGCAGAACACATTTCCAACAACATCCCAGCTATGTTCCACAAGGGAGGGGAAAATGAACAGCAAGAGTATCGACATGCAGCACAGAAGGGAAAAGATGCTGCAAAGGCTGGGGCCCCAAGTTAGCCAAGCACGAACTTGCCAAAGAACGGCACGCCTGCACAGGGGCACCGCCATCAGTGCGGGAACAAATCAAGAACTCAGCAAACTGACAACTTCCATTTCTCCTTAACTGTCTATCGTCTTGAGGCACGGTCAATGACAAAAATGCTGTAGGATTGTAAACTTCTGCAGTAAAATCACTGTTCCCGACTCACAAAACGGCTGTGTTGACACAGCCACCATTAAGTTTGATCTATTTTACTGTGGATCATACACCCTGATGCCAGTCACTCCAATTGGAAGCTCTGCTCGTGAGCACCACTTCGCCAAGGCAAAGGTCACCTGGTACAGACACCATTGTCCGGAGTCCCAGTACAGGGAAAGTGGACAGGCACCTACTCTTTGGCTGACATAGGGAGGTTACAGGCAATGCGATGCCTGTTTTGTCAGGGGGCTACCACAGAGGGTACACAGCAACCCCACCACGATAGGCTGGCTACCACACTGGATATCGGGTGCAGAGGTACGTCAAATTGATTGGTAGGTGCAGAAGATAACAGCGCACAGTGGAGAGGTAATGCACTACAGTAAGGTGCCCTTCCCCAAATGGCCTACATTTTGGTAAAACTTGGAAAGTGGAGGTCAAACCCAACAAGGGGACCAGAATTTAAAAAGCCAAAATATGTGAGGGAAAAGTGTTAAAAAAGTGGAAAGTGCAAAAACCTTCAAAAGTCCACAGAACAGTCCCGAGACCATGGTAAAAAAACTTGACCCAATAAATAAGACTCCTATCAGTCACCTCTTATGACAGGCAAGGAAAGGCCACGGGTCTATTCTAGTCCTGACACCACCACAGGAGAAGGGGAGGGGGAGTGGGCTGTCATCTGAGCTGATTACAATTCCCACAGAGAGTGGATCATTTTAGACCACCTCATCACACAAGAAGCAGAGCCATGTCACCTCCATAGTCCTATGAACACCTGGAATTCAGGAGTTCGCCCATATGTCACAGTGAAAGTAAATAAGTGTTCTGCTAAAACTAACGAGGTCCATAAAAAAAAGTTCCACTGAAGTGTGGTTAGAAAAAATAATAGATCTTACTAATGTGAGAAGTTTTAGATATAATTGTTATATTCCAACTGAAGATAACAAAGAAAGCTTGAAAAGAACTCAATGAATGGAATCTTTGATGGATATGAATTGACTTCATCCTACCTGATGAAAGAAATAATCATTGCGTCTCACGTCATTTTTGATTAAACAAATCACAGATGAAAAACAACCAACTGAAATTAAACTTAATGCAAGAGGGGAAAAAGAAGAATCAACTCGAGTATGTGAAGAAAACCAGATGCCAAATGATTCACTCCGTAATGTGCCTGAAGATCGCAGCATATCGTCTTATTACGCACTGATAACTCAAAACAAGAGTCTCACAACTAAAACTATATGAGAATGAAGTCTTTCACGATGGCACTGATATGTAAAACATTCTCGGTTTTCCAGTAAAATAGGGAGAGACTTGGGTAGAAAGGGTATAAGACCGATTTTCCATCCTCCTAAGAAAATTAAGGAGATGATGCGCCCTCTTAAGGACAGTCTCGGACTCAGGGTCCCTGGAATTTATAATATCCCCTGTGAGTGTGGAAGCAATTATAAAGGTCAGACCATTCGCACCATTTTTGACTGCTGTGCAGAACACCAATGATATTAAAAATAGAGAACTAGAGAAATCGGCAATTGCAGAGCATAGTATCACTAACAAACATAAAATACTTACTGATGAAACAAAAATTTTGTCCCATGCCTCCACATACTGGGATTCTGTGAGAATAATTTTAACCTCGGTAGCGGATATTATGTGAGCAGTGTATGGAAACAAGCGCTCGATGCAGAGAATCAGCAGGGACGTTCATTGCAGTGTTTAGGTTCCCATGGAAGCAGTGGTGCCGCCAGTGCAGACATTGACACCATCTGCAAAAGCAGTAAGTAATTGCTGACCAATCACAAGCCGACCAATCAGAAGCCTTCCGCGGGCTGTATAAGGCCACCACAGCAGAAGTGAAGATAGTTGCTCCTGATGACGACGATGGGGACTATCGTCGAAAGCTTGAGATTTTATCCCACATTGATGCAGCAAGAAAAGCGAGAGTGTTTTACATAACTAAAACTATGTTATCAAAAAAACCTTAATGAAATTGTCAGTCACAAACTATGAATTTGATTTTTACAACACAGCAATAATACAAACTTTGTTGTGATGGGAGTTTAAGGTGCTTATTTTAGAAGCCTGAAATATAAAAACTAGCATAAAGCGATGTCTAATGAATACAAATCCCTAATAACATTAAAAACTTGAATCTTGTATGACTACCAAAACATGTACAGTAACACCTATAATTTGGCACTGGATACTGCATCAAAAACAAAATAGACATTATGAAGCAAGACTAGTTACTGAGTGGGTGAAAATACTTGACTATTCAGCCTTTAGTCCTGTGGCATGCTACACATCGATTAGCTTGCTTCTTAATCTAACACCCCCAAAGAAACTGAATGTAAATTTTAATATTTTCTTAGTGATCATAAAGAAGATAAAAAATTTTAGGGTGAAGAATACTTTTTATGTCCTTAAGGAAGTTTCAAGGTATAGGGACAAGAAATTCTCAGACTTCCTGAAGACACTGGGATTTGTGTAGCTTAAGCATCACTGTTTGTTGGTGGTGGTCTAGTTGCTTGAAAAAAAGACAGACAGCATTACTGAAGTATTACATACAATGAACCAAATATGATTTGATAGGATAAGCAAATCTAGTGAATAATACGAGCCACCTTAGTAGAGTGACATTCTTATGCAGTTTATATTGTTCTTTCACAGTTGATATCTGTGGCGTTTTAGTCTATATATTTTCCAGTCATAATTTCGTTCATGTTCTTTACATCATTTAGTTATTGTAGGTTGTAACCTTGACAGTGACTGTACACCAGACCTATACAGATCGAATAGGTGTAGTGAAGACAGCGATTGTATTGATATTGCAAACTGTCTTCCTGCTGTTCTGCTTTGCACTTTTTTTCTTTTTTTTAATAGTGGGGGTGGTGACACATTGATATGTGCTGTTGCCTGCAGCTGAGGTTAGTCAGAAAGGTGACAGCAAGTTAGTGAGCCCAACGGAAGAGTCATGACAGATCTTGTTATAGAGTGCATATTCCATCGTTACAATTACGTCCTTTGTTTTTCCATTGTACTCTGATATTTCCAAATGTTAATAAGAAGAAAATATCCATCCATATTTCCAAAGTGGTGTTGTCAGTTTGTAAGTTTTTGTTTTGCTATGTTATTGTACTGCTTCCAACTTAATACTTAAATCATTCCTTGAGA
Source organism: Schistocerca piceifrons (assembly GCF_021461385.2). Taxonomy (NCBI): domain Eukaryota; kingdom Metazoa; phylum Arthropoda; class Insecta; order Orthoptera; family Acrididae; genus Schistocerca; species Schistocerca piceifrons. The sequence continues at coordinate 91,263,496 of NC_060141.1, forward strand.
CTTAATCACTGCCTTATTAATGTCATCAGTCTGTCAACGCAGTAGCTTCTTTTTTTATTAAATCATCCAAGTCCTACTACTTGGCAAGACAAACTTCATCTGTAGAGGACACAACATCTCTGTTTCAGCCAAATTTATTTCTCTTCTTATACTAAATAATTAAAACTGTAAGGTGGATTAAGTAAAGCTGTACTGTATAATTTACAAATCATCAATGGGTAGAGGGAAACATTCCACGTGGGAAAAATATATCTAAAAACAAAGATGATGTGACTTACCAAATGAAAGTGCTGGCAGGTCGGTAGACACACAAACATATACACAAAATTCAAGCTTTCGCAACCAACCGTTGCTTTGTCAGGAAAGAGGGAAGGAGAGGAAAGACGAAAGGATGTGGGTTTTAAGGGAGAGGGTAAGGAGTCATTCCATGACTCCAATCACGGGAGCGGAAAGACTTACCTTAGGGGGAAAAAGCGACAGGTATACACTCGCGCACACACACACACACACACACACATATCCATCCGCACATACACAGACACAAGCAGACATTTGTAAAGGCAAAGAGTTTAGGCAGAGATGTCAGTCGAGGCGGAAGTAAAGAGGCAAAGATGTTGTTGAAAGACAGGTGAGGTATGAGCGGCGGCAACTTGAAATTAGCGGAGTTTGAGGCCTGGCGGATAACGAGAAGAGAGGATATACTGAAGGGCAAGTTCCCATCTCCGGAGTTCTGACAGGTTGGTGTTAGTGGGAAGTATCCAGATAACCCGGTTATCACTCTTCCCCAATTGGCTCGCTCTTCGGGAAAATTTTGAAAATTGGATGTCAAACCCTATAGGGCACCATCACATAAAGGACAAAACGTGAGAGACTCCTTTTAGTCACCTCTTACGACAGGAAGGAATACCTTGGGCCTATTCTAAACCCGGACCTACAGGGGGATGTCCATTTTGAGATCATAAATGCAACAGATGTAGACATCCAAGCTCCTCTAATAATAAGTTTTTGAGGTTGAAACCTTAGGGAAAGGCAAAGCTTTCTGAAGATCAAAAGTTATAGTTACGATACTCAAATTCCTTTGACCGAGTTGTGTGTCCTCAGCCAAACACTACCATGCTACTACTTCTGTTCTCCAATGTTCATTCTGTTTTTGCACTAATGCTGACTTAGTGGTTCTTCTGTAGTCAAAATTTTTCACTTTAAGGAATCACATGTAGCACAGGAATCCTTCACTGGGGCATGGAACGATAATTTGAATCTCTCATTGAAAACACATCTGTAGAAACATTCCTTCACTACACTTCTTTCTGGAACTTGTTTCTCAATATAGTCTTTTCTATTAGGGTTGTGTGCCCTAGTGTAGTGACTGTCGTAAGGTGGGAACCATTTAATATAGTCCATTACCATGTTGACAACATCCTCAGGAATTTTGTATTTGGAATATTCTTCCCTCTCAAATCTTCTCCACGTGTACATCCCACTTCTCTCTTTAGTGCTCGAGCTAATTGACCATTGATCATGCACTGGTGCTGCGCTCACAGCGTGGCTACAGCTGCCTGAGACTACAGTCGTGTGTGTGTGAGTTGCATTTGCATGAGAGTGTGTGTGACAAAGGCCTTATTTGTGACAGTCTTTTGGTTGTGTATCTGTGACTCAGCATCTCCGCTATATATGGTGAGTGGCAACTTTCCTTTTCATAACATTGTTACATTCCATCCTGGATTTTCAATTGTTTGATTAACCTTTCTTGTCATTTTTAAGTTATGTTGGTTGGTGTACCAAGTGCCTTGATGGTTTGCACTAAATAAAAACTTATTATTTATTCAGAAAATGGGGCAAACAACATCAGCAGAGCATATGAGAAAACTTTAAAAGAAGAGTTGAAGAAAGATGTCTACAACCCCATAATGAAAAAGAAAGAACGGTACAAAAGAAAATGGGAAGATGAAGGCATTCTCTGGTGAAAAATCTTCATTGGAACATTGCAAGGAGGAAGCTAAAAGAAAAAGGAAGTACAGACTTCAATTAAAATCTGTACATATCGAAGATCAGCTTGAGACCTGTGCCTCCCAGTTAGGATCTTACAAGTGTCCTCAGCCCCTTGGCAAAACTGTTTCTCAGGTAAAGAAGGTGCTTTATTTCAAGCCCCTCAAAAAATCAGCAAAAACGAAAAATCTTGTGAGTGAAAGTTTACCTAAAAAGGTAGTAACGCAGATTTTCTCAATAGAGAAAAAAAAACATCTCAAACTTACAGGTGATTCTCTGCTCAAAATACACATCTTTTTCATGAAGGATGAAATCAGCAGGCAAACACCTGCTATAAAGGATGTAATGTCTACTGGAGACCATGAGACTGGGAAGAGAGTTAGCTTACAGAAACATCACGTGAATACGGCACTTATGGAAGTTGTTGTTGTTTATTTTTAAGCAAGAGAATACAGATACTGATATCAAGATTTCAAAATTTTATGAGTTGTGGCCTAACAACGTTGTTCTAACTTCTGAAATGTCTCACAATGTATGTGCAAATATCACGCTAACTTAACTTTTTCCCTGCAACTAACACTGACCTTTTGAATCTTATTTGCTGCGACATAGAAAGTGGAATACGCATGACAAGTGAATGCAAGAAGGGCATATAAATTTACACACACTAATTGATGGAAAGTTTGCTTTATGCGAAATAATATCTTGGAGACAATGGACTGACCATGAGTGTCCCCCTAAACAGATTACTGCCAGTGGAGAAGTCTTGATGAAGCTCTCTCTGAGCTTCAGTCTCACGTAAAAAAATTCAAAGAGTGCTCCTTTGTCGATACAATCTGCAGCTTTCAATACTATGAAAGCATCAGATAGTGAGGATGAAGTTATATTGCAAACAGATTTTGCAAAAAACTATGTAGCACAGACACAAGATGAGATACCGGTACAAAGTGCCTACTGGAGTCATACACAGATTCCAGTCATTTGCAGTTGTGAGCAATGAACTGTGCCATGACACATACTCAATTTATGGTAGGTAATAAGTAAGCTCAAACAAGAGCTTCCAAACTTGACCTCTATTAGAATTTTTCTGACGGTTTCACATATCAATTTAAGAACAAATTTACTATTTCTAACCTCTGCTACATAATGTACGACTCTGGAGTGTCTGGAGAATAGTTTTTCTCTGCAACATCTAATGGGAAGGATTCAGTGGATAGCACCAGAGCTGTAACAAAATGGGCGTTTTGGAACAAAGTTAAGCAAAGAAAAGTCATCAGCAACACGCAGGAGTTTTTAGTGTGTGCTGAATCAGTTGTTCTGGGAATAAACTTTCTTCTCCTGACAAGAGATCATAGTGATGAAAACAGAGACCCTCTGGATGGATGCTGGAAATCTGTTAAAAAGGTAAAAGATATTCACAGCAAGCATTACTTCAATGATTACAATATCTGTAAGCCAATATGTGGTAGAAGTTTTCTAAAGTTAGATTTAGAGAAAGTGCAGGTTTTTCTACAGTCATCTATTATATATTCTCTCCTCTACAGATCCTGAGATGAGTGATCATGAATCATGTCCTGAATATCTTGTTGACAAACAGTCCCCAAGAAGTTACATGTTCAGAACCAACTGTGGAAAAAATAAGGCCAGTAACATTTATTTGAGTGGAATTCTAAACTGCTAGAAAGAAATCTACTACATACAGACATGCTGAGATTGCACAGAGAAGTGTTGAAGACAATGAGGAAATTCATATAATGTGTATGAGATCCGCAGAGGACTTGACAAAGGTATTCGAAGTCGACAAGAAGGATGTCTCCTATATAGAGTTTCAACAAGTCCTTGCTATTCTCCCAAATCCACACGTCAATCATGCTGGGAAATCAATGTTACATTTTTTTAAGGGGTACATTTTTCAAGTGAAATAAGTAAGTACTCAGTACGCAAGGCTTTAAAGTTATACTGTACTGAAATTTCATGTTATTTATAGGCAACAAAACTTTTCTACAAGATTATTAAAAGTGAAAGTGCCATCTACATTATGTTAGCTACTGACTCAAAAATAAGTGATATAATACAATTAATTTTAAATTGAAAATCAGATTCTACTTCACACAAGTCCCACCCATTACAGACTTCGATTGCACTTATTGTACATACGTATTAATAATGTAACAATATTATGAGAAGGAAAGTTGTCACTCACCATATGCTGAGTCGCAGATAGGCACAACAAAAAGACTGTCACAAAATAAAGCTTTCAGAAATTAAGGCCTTCGTCAACAACACACACACACACACACACACACACACACACACACACACACACACACACACACACTGTGCCCATCTGTTACTCAATGCCTCCTGTACGTGGTGAGTAGCAATTGGGTCTAGTGTAGCAGGGGATACAACCCGTCGGCTTTGGACAAGTACGTCACAAGCCGCCAGAGAGCAGTTTACCATTTTCGCTTTTGCTGTTATGTTTCAGTTTCGGTTTTTTACTGATTGCTTAATAAAGTGGATCTGTTTATTCTATCTCGTGAGATTTTTTTTTTTAAGCCAAAAAACACTTATCAGCCACTGAAGGGAGCTACAACACTAAGAAGAATCGCTTCTCGATTGGCCACTTGTGACGTCATTGTCCAAAGCCGACGGGTTGTATCCCCTGCTACACTAGTCCCTAGCAATCTACCCTTTTCATGACATTGTTGTTTTATTCAGACTAGTTTACATCTGCAGTGAGGAATTATGAGTGCCATCTTCACTGATGCTGTTGCATTTTATACTCCTCAAACTATTTCTCCAAATAAGGGAAGTTCTTTGCTGAGTGTTGCAACAGGGATAGCATTCAGTTTCTAGTTGGAAGTACGAATCACCACACACCAGGTACAATTCCACAAAAGGCAGAGGATGCACGTGTGTAACAGTATTTATCACGCTGCGACTAACCTGCTTCATCATAACAAACAATGCACACAACCACATAAAGTATTACTATTCTGACCTCACAATGAAACTACACTCAGGAGCAAAACTGAGGGCCATATTTTCAGATTCATTTGCAAACAACAGCACTAGCATTTTTTCTTTTTCTTGTTTGTGTCAAGAATTAGTTAAGCCTATTTAATTATTATACACCCGTTTTAGGAAAGATTTCACAATTTATCCAGTGTGTTCTTCGCTCAATCACTTACAGGTTGCTTGTATTTATCATGGCGTCACTGCACAACCTAACCTTATTTATCAGCCGCATCAAAAGATTGCAGAATTCATTGAATCTGTAAACACTGTGTTATGTTTGAGTGTGGTCCTAGCACGAGTGATAGAGGCTAATTCCTTTCACTGCCAAGTCAATTGATGCAGCTGGTACAGTACATACACTCCTGGAAATTGAAATAAGAACACCGTGAATTCATTGTCCCAGGAAGGGGAAACTTTATTGACACATTCCTGGGGTCACATACATCACATGATCACACTGACAGAACCACAGGCACATAGACACAGGCAACCGAGCATGCACAATGTCGGCACTAGTACAGTGTATATCCACCTTTCGCAGCAATGCAGGCTGCTATTCTCCCATGGAGACGATCGTAGAGATGCTGGATGTAGTCCTGTGGAACGGCTTGCCATGCCATTTCCACCTGGCGCCTCAGTTGGACCAGCGTTCGTGCTGGACGTGCAGACCGCGTGAGACGACGCTTCATCCAGTCCCAAACATGCTCAATGGGGGACAGATCCGGAGATCTTGCTGGCCAGGGTAGTTGACTAACACCTTCTAGAGCACGTTGGGTGGCACGGGATACATGCGGACGTGCATTGTCCTGTTGGAACAGCAAGTTCCCTTGCCGGTCTAGGAATGGTAGAACGATGGGTTCGATGACGGTTTGGATGTAACGTGCACTATTCAGTGTCCCCTCGACGATCACCAGTGGTGTACGGCCAGTGTCGGAGATCGCTCCCCACACCATGATGCCGGGTGTTGGCCCTGTGTGCCTCGGTCGTATGCAGTCCTGATTGTGGCGCTCACCTGCACGGCGCCAAACACGCATACGACCATCATTGGCACCAAGGCAGAAGCGACTCTCATCGCTGAAGACGACACGTCTCCATTCGTCCCTCCATTCACGCCTGTCGCGACATCACTGGAGGCGGGCTGCACGATGTTGGGGCGTGAGCGGAAGACGGTCTAACGGTGTGCGGGACCGTAGCCCAGCTTCATGGAGACGGTTGCGAATGGTCCTCGCCGATACCCCAGGAGCAACAGTGTCCCTAATTTGCTGGGAAGTGGCGGTGCGGTCCCCTACGGCACTGCGTAGGATCCTACGGTCTTGACGTGCATCCGTGCGTCGCTGCGGTCCGGTCCCAGGTCGACGGGCACGTGCACCTTCCGCCGACCACTGGCGACAACATCGATGTACTGTGGAGACCTCACGCCCCACGTGTTGAGCAATTCGGCGGTACGTCCACCCGGCCTCCCGCATGCCCACTATACGCCCTCGCTCAAAGTCCGTCAACTGCACATACGGTTCACGTCCACGCTGCCGCGGCATGCTACCAGTGTTAAAGACTGCGATGGAGCTCCGTATGCCACGGCAAACTGGCTGACACTGACGGCGGCGGTGCACAAATGCTGCGCAGCTAGCGCCATTCGACGGCCAACACCGCGGTTCCTGGTGTGTCCGCTGTGCCGTGCGTGTGATCATTGCTTGTACAGCCCTCTCGCAGTGTCCGGAGCAAGTATGGTGGGTCTGACACACCGGTGTCAATGTGTTCTTTTTTCCATTTCCAGGAGTGTATTTAGGGACAAATTAACAATAATATGTAGCCCTTTCATGATAATATTATTGACATAGCTTATCATCTGAAACTTATAAGTGCTGTGTGGCTGCTATCACCCCCACCAAGAGAACGGTCAACTCATACAAATGCTTTGGTGTAACAACGTGTACGTAAATAAAATGAAACACTGACATAGGTTTAGTCATGCGCCAGACCGGTCTGATCACATTTTGCTACACAAATGACTAAGCATTCACTGTCCTCCTCTCCTTTTCCCTTGCACACTTTAACAGTTCCAGTTTTTGTTACTACGTGTGATACGAACCGTATTCAAATCTGGCCTGGTGCGCAGAGCAGTGGCTTGTGTCACTTGGACTTTGAACGAGGCCTGGTTGCAGGTAAAACAGATTGCTTCATCAGTAGAATACCACGAAAATGCAATTGTTCTACAAAAGAGATCACTTATAAAACATCTCTATGACTCCCCCTCTAATAGTTCTCAAGTGTGGGGTACTGTACCAAATTAGGTGCTTACAAAGAACGGCAGCACAAATGGTCACAGGTTTCTCTGACAAATGGGAGTGTGTTTCTGAAGAAACTGAACTGGTAAACACCTGGAAATAGATGCACACTAATCTGTGAAGGTCTATTTACAAAGTTTCAAGAACCAACTTCAAACAATAACTCTGGCAATGTACTATGATCTTCCACATATAACTTCCATAGAGACCAAAAAGACAAGATTAGACTAATTTCAGTTTCATAGAGGTATTGAACCAATCATTCTTCCCCTGTTCCATATGTGAACGGAACAGAAAGAAGCCCTAATAACTGCCACAACAGGAAGTACCCTCTGTGAGGCAATTCTGAGTGGTTTGCAGAATACAGATGAGAAAGTAGCATTTTTCTTAACTGGAAGACATGGCAAAATCATCGATCAGTAACAACTAACTTTTTGCATCAGTGAAGACCAACCTAGGAATCTCAGAACCTGTAGAGTGAGGATGACTAGTCATTCACAAGGCATGTGGGACAAAATAAAATCCTTCTGATAGCTTCTATTCATATAATGTTCTGTCAAAGTAAAAATGTCCCTTAGGTATGACTTCAAAATATTTTAAGACAATTTATCATTGTTATTTTGCTACAGATGTGAACAAAGGTTTTCATGACTGTGTAACCATTTCCTTCCTATAAGAGGATACACGAATAACACATACTTTAAGTAGAAAATGTTTTAACAAGAGCCCCACATCAAACAGAACTTTATGAAATAAACTGATGCTCTGGGTACCAAAAGAATAATGTATGAGCACTAAGATCTAGTTTCATAATACAATTTGTGACTGATGTATCAGCAAATACTGATAACACTGAATAATATCAAAAATACATTCTTCATACGACAGTCACTTACACTGAAGTATTGATTTTATTCTGGAGAAAAGACTGCAAAAAAACACATACAAAAAGGTGCAGGATAGGCCTTACTCCTCAATTTTTGTGATCAAGAATCTACATTTATATGGGTACTATTTTAAAAAGATTAATGTAATACTCATAAAATTATTAACTCCCAACAAAACATTCAAACAAAATTTGTCGAAATCAAGTACTCCACAATGCGTAAAGGATAATAATGGTACCCTCTGTGATCACTTTGGTTGTGTCATACAGCAGGGGTTCGTTTACAGTGTTGACTAACTGTTAAAATACCACAACACTGTTTTGTTTCATGACTGCGCTCAATGTAATTCCAAAACAAGTTATGCTCTTTATATTTGACATTTTCAAATGTATGAGTGTTCGAAATCACTTTTTAAAAAACCACAGTATTCATAACTGCTACAAATTTGACAGGGAAGGCACATATAACTGCTGGTGTGTACATACGCCACATTGTTAGAGAAATTAAACGTGAACAGTTTCTATGGTGCCTAAGATTTCTGGATGTCAACTTCTGGGCAATGACGAGGCATGAAATAACATTAGGCCTACGTATATCGTCATACAGCACGAACTGGCTAGGAAACAACGAACAGGTTAGTCAGTCTCATGATCCACGGATCTTTGGCAAATAAAACGTAATCATGGGTAGCGTGTCATTTAACATTCACAACGCAAATTAATTTGTAAATATGACTACATGCTTAACATTAATAAGTTGAATATATAAGTACTTTCCCGAGAAAGGATGTCACAGTTGCACAGAAAGTTTTTCCATATTGAAACTATCAACAATTAAACTAACCAACAACATGAAAGTATCGATCTGTCGGTAACTATAATCTTTCCTTAACCGTTGAGAGAGAAGGGCCGGTGTAAGAAAATTATTTTATATTGTTTGGATACGTGAAGGAGTGAAGCAAGTTCCTATCACTCAGGTTAATCATGAACTTTGCTTTTGCTGTGTGGACAATGTTTATTACAACAGATTTCAAATCAACACAAGGATATCATTACAAATTTAAATCAGCATTCGTGGACCAATAGGGTGACAAAATGACTTTGTAATTCTGTCACCGGTTAATAACGATAAAAGCTGTTACATAAAACTTTCACTTACTTCTCGACCATTGAGCCAATGACGCTGAGCGTTTCCAAAACAAGTCTGTCAACTGTCGCTGATGAACGAAACCTTTGCGAAAATCCGCAATTTTCTTCTGATGTATGGCATTCCCTGCAATCTCCGGTTGGAATGTGTACGGGAGCGGACTGAACTGCTGAGCCATTCTGTGTTCTTTCTTCAGTTCGTGAATCTTGATCTTTACAAAGGCATGAGCCCATAGTAGGTATGCTATACACCCTTGAAGGTAACAGGGTGCGATCTCCTGTACCAGGTACGCAATATCATTTGACGGCATTTAGCAGACATTTGGTAATCCTGTACTTCTCTCGTACAGGCAGGGAAAACTTTCCTATTCCCGTCTGTGACAGCAGACTATATCAGGTAAACACAGTGAGTGGTTACTCTCCGGGGAACTTTGAAAGAATATGTCTGCAAGCAGTTCGTTAATTCAGAGGTAGCATTTGTTGAATACGGATCAACCCGTTCAGAATTACAAGTGGAGTGTACCAGAATAATAAATAACATACAGGTGACAAAAAACTAATTACTGTACATCTACTTCTCGGCCACACTGTACGCCAAAGAATTTAACTAAAACATAACAACGCTACAACAAAGATGTTACTGCAATGATTACGGGTTTCGATGTAGCATAATCAACCCAACACCACCTCGACCCGTCCGTCAGTTCGATTCTATTTCTCGCCAGACACTTGTCCAAACAGCATTCTTAGTGGAGCAGTAAAAATAATTAAAGCTGTCTTCAGCCTGAATGTTTGATTGAATATTGCATTTCTTTGATTTTCATTCATTCATGTGTTTCATATTGCTTTTCAGGAAAAACAAGAAGAACTATCAGGAATTTCGGATGAGTGAATTAAGGATAACTCACACTGGCCGTAACGTCGCAGCACGTTCAAACATTCCACAACGCATTTTAAACGGTGGCATTCACGCCACCGTCAATGTTGCTCAGCAGCTAAAGTTTTGACAGCTAACGTCAGCGATCTCACTTGATTACATGACACCATATCTCATTTCCTCTCGATACAGAGCCATACTCTCATCTTCCGTACTTCATTTCGTCATGCTTTTGTTAGATCCTCGTTGTCGCGGTTGATATCAGTTGTTAATATACCTCTTTGTTATTTGTTCTTCGTCATTCGTTCTCTATTATTTTTTGTGATTTGTTAGGCTCGATTCACACGGTGGGCAACGACACGTCAACGTCAACACGGGTCACGTGACGTCAAAATATTCGTCCAAAGTTTCAAATGGCGAGGTTCGCTCGGTGGGCAACGTCACGTCAACGTCAGTTTGCCTGCCGGCCGGTATACTTTGAATAGTTTGACGTTGACGGTGGGGGTCACGTGGGCGAACTGCTTACGATTGGCTGTTACTTTTCCCTCTGTTATGCCGCTGCTCGCATGGCACGAGTTTGATTCCGCTAGCACTGTTCTCCACATCGAAAATATCTACTTTGTTTTTAGTTATAAAACGTTTTTATACAAACGAACGACGAGAAGTTAATCGAACTTGTTCGCCAAAATGTGGAGTTGTATGACATGAGCTGCAAAAAATACAGTGACACTTTGTTTAAAGAAGAAATATGGAAGAAAATTGGATTGGCTATCGGTCGCCCAGGTAAATAACTGTACGAATATTGTAGGCCTACTGCAGATTATATTTTAGATGTATAACATCGCACCTGCATGTATTTATGTATGTATGTACTCATGATTAGGAGGTGAAGACGCTTAGCAGGGGTTAGAGCCTTCTTGCGTTCCAAATTCACAATTATTCGTGAGTCGTGAAAGTTTATTTCGACCATGTTTATATGTAATACTTATCATTCCGAAGCAAATATGAGTATTCTACGCCACATAGTCATTTTGGCTAGTAGTTTACTTATGTATAGTATTTATTTACATACTTTCAGGTACTGAGTCTCACTCAACATTTTGTATGGATACAGCTTATTTAAGTACAATTGCAGTAAAAAGTTCGATGTTCCACATTCATATACAGCGTGCAGTTGATTCTCTGCAGTGCCAAAGCTACATTTGCTTTGCCGAGAGAGTTTATAGTGCAAATGCTACCACCACAGCTAGTCTATTTCATCTATAAGAAATTATATCTACTGTTTGTTTAATCACCAGTTTTCACCTCAGTGACCCAGCTATATTAAAGCAAAAATAGCTTTCAATTGTAATGTAACACTATATGAAACACTGTCTGTCCAATTTAATAATTACTTGAACAGTTTATTATGTCCTAGCCTGAAGCTAAATACTTTCTTATGCAGAGGTATTACAAGCAGTCAAAATAGATGAAAGGAGTATTACTAGTGAAAGTAAAATTTTATTTACTTGTGTGAAAACAAATGTAAAACTTGTTCATAACATTATTATATGACATACATCTGTAGTATCTTATAACTTGCATGAGCTCTTCCTTTATTCTGCTATTAGTGGTTGTAAACGAAAGTTCATGTATTCTGCTTCATTATATCTAAGTTACATTTTATTTGTGGTTACAGGAAGCGACTGTAGACTTCGTTGGGTGTCACTTCGTGACCAGTTCCGAAAAGTCATTCGGAATAAGACGAAGAGTGTGCAGGCTGCTACTTAAACAAAAAAGTGGAAGTACGAGCAACAGATAAGCTTTCTGAAGCCACTTTTCAGAGAGCCCGCGTCACATTTAATTGTCATCTGTGGAAGAAACAGAGACTTTAGAAGATGACGACTTCTGTATAATAGAAGGGAGTAGTCCTACATGTAACACTGTGGAGACAGTTGTGTAGACTCCCACTCGTAGGAAAAAAGTGGGCAAATGTGACGAAAGTGCCTCAAGCATGCTTATGCAGTATTTAATAAAACAAAAGGAGAGTAGTGATAACAGTGGACTGAAACAATTCTTTTTTAGCATGGCAGAGACAGCTGCAAAATTTTCACCTTTGTGACAAATAGAAGCGAAAAATAAAGTGTTTCAAATAATAAGTCAACTGGAAACACAAGAAGTGAGGGAACAGTTAAATGTGTTTAATAACTTCGATCACTGTTACATAGCTAATCTGTAAATATATTTGTAAATTAATTATAATTCTCTCAATGTGTGTTTCTTATGAAGTATATTTCCACATTGTCACGCTAAGGTTTCAGGAAATTATTTGTGCTACAGTGCTTCGCGGCATTTTAAAATTTAGTCATAGGCTTTTGGACCCTTTATGTTACTACTGAAAGTGTTAAGTTGTTACTGTTTTTACTTATATCTGAATGTGTGCAAATGTGGCGAAAATTAGCTGTGAAGAATTAGTATTTTGGGGGGGGGGGATGATATTCTTAACATGGGTTATGCTGAGCAATGTAAAATTCATCTCTTGGGTCATTAAAGAAAAGCATCACCAAAAAAGGGAAAACATCAAAAAAGACTTTGAAATGTTAAATATGTAGTTGCATTTATAAACTACTTTTCATGTTAAATGACTTGTTCCACATCATTCGATTTATCGTGCAAAATGATCCATGGAACATGAAACTAACAGACTGCTAGTCTGCAAAATGATTGTGCACAGCAAACGTTGAAAGCTTCATGAACATTTCATTTCAAATTATTTGTTGGATTGTATGTTGAAACAGCAGTAAATGGTTCTCCACTTTTCATGTACAACACAAATCCGTTACACTTTCATCAAAATTTTTTGGCACAATAGCAGTATACAATGAAATGAGCAATTAACCATAAATGCAATGATACATACTGGAGAGAAATATGGAGGAAGGGTGGAAGTATGCTGTACTGGGTAGATAAATGAATTTGAAAATATGTTGAGTTATTTCATGCTTTATTGTCTTTGTTATTACTAAATAATTATTAATTACTTCCATGGAACTGAGCCATTTGAGGAATTAAAGAAATCTGTGAGTCTTTGACATACCCCAAACAACGCTGCATCACAAGCATTTCCTCCCAGCCTTCCAAGTTGATGCAATATTAACTCTCTGTTTTGTGCATCTGTATGTCTTAAATATAGTTATGAAGGATATTGTAGTTAAAATTATCTTATCTACATTTTCAAGAAGTGCATTTATTTTCCTGAAATATATCCAAAACTTCTGTGCTAACTGCCCAATCGCACTTTCTGATCTCTCCTTGCTCGAGACAATCAATAATTAAATTTTCTTTATCTGGGCTGTCACTCAGCTGAACTCGAGGATACAGCCTCATTACATATGTCTTAAGTGGGAAAGCCTCATCTCCCACCATCACAAAGGGTGCTGGATTGTGTGTGTACCAGGCAGGTTTCGGTTGCTTTCCAAAGCTTTGGTGAGATTAGACTGAGCATAAATCCCACCATAACTGTTTTTTCCATATGCTCCTACATCCACCGCTGCAAATTTATAATTTGCATCCACAAGTGCTAGCAGCACCACACAGAATGTGTACTTATAATTGTGAAACATGGAGCCACTGTTTGGAGGTGCAACTATGTGAACGTGGTTGCCATCAATTGCACCAATGCAATGGCGAAAACTCCACACTTCCCAATATTCATCAGCAATTGTGAGCCACTGCTTTGTTGTAGGTGGAGGCATTACAACATTGAGCATGACATCAATAATTGCCTGGCACACTTCATACACAATACTGTGCACTGTAAAATGTCATAATCGAAAGCTGAATGCTATCATATGTAAGGAGTCCCCTGCAGCCAAGAACCTGGGAGGAAAAAAAGAGAGAATTAACAAAAAATAATAAATGACATATGACATTATTTACAGAAAAAGAAGCTTAACACAAGTGACATCCATGCTTTAAATTTAAGCCTTTAGGACAGAACTCTGCAACTTTAAAAGTTGATACAGAAATATAGGATGATGCACCATGTGTACTGGCCTGTCTTCTTGAAAAGAATGATTAATACCGTGTTTGATGCTGTTCTTGTGTTGCCTGTATTACATGCCATGTAAAATACATTGGCACAACCAACAGCAATACATTAGTAAGATTCACTCACAGTTTCTGAATTATTTTGAAAATAAAATGCCCAAAATTGCAAATTGTACACCAAAGTTTTAGGCCAATAAATAAACTGTAGAGTTTGCTACTGCATAATTTGTAAATCTTGTTAGTTTTAGCATAAATAAGACTTTGTAATAGATTGTGAAACGAGTACTTCGAGTGTGACACAAAGTACTACCAAGCATTCCCACTACAGAAAGAAGCATGTTAGTAACTCTGGGACTAAGAAGTGTCAATATTGTTCACAAGCCTTGTATATCCGCTAATAAAATATATTAAGCCAAGGGACACTACTTTTCCTGAAGTCTGCTTCCTGTGACTAGCATATGAACCACACTAAAGTCAAATGATGCAGTCAACCTGCTCATATAGGCCATCATAAAGTTCTTGAAAGTACTGCATTTCATACATGCTCATATACTGCAAAAGTAAGTGATGCAACTCAAACTTCGAGAACTATTGGAAACTGTATCATTATAGTAGAAACGAGTTTATGCAGGACGAACTGTAGCAGATTTTGATCTACATAACAAGGGGCCATAAATTATGAATGTTTAGATTATAGATCAATTTGTTGATAGTGTGCAGTATTACAATAAACATTCTGTTCTATAAAATACGTAAAGGTACAGAACAAGAACCCTCAAAGGAATTGGTAAAGCTGAAGCATCAGACTCACCTCAAACAAACCATTAGTTTTTCTCGTGGAGAAATTGCATGGCACATGTTTGTGTCTGCTTTCTTGATGCTGCTGCTTATCAAAGACAGCAAATTAAAAAAATTGCTGTCTCGACACTCGTAAATATTTATAAAATGACGTCTCCTCTTCTTCCAGCTCTCTACACAATGTGTGATTTTCGCCTTCACACATTCTCTTCAAAACCATTTTCTTCACCCACGTTCGTTTTGATTGCCTTGCCAATTTCCGCTCTATTTCCTCATCATGTAAAGCAATCGCAATCGTAGCAAATTCATCAAGACTAAATTTAATGTCCGCCATCCTCTCTCGTGAACACTTCTGCGAGTTACCAACAACGCGCCAAAACGTGGTTGAAGTTTTGCCGTTGCTTGATGGTTCCGTCCAGTGTGAATGCAAGTGGATTTTTGATGGTGTGTGACATCACTGACGTTGACGTGACGTTGTCCACCGTGTGAATCGAGCCTTATAGTTTGAAAACAGTTGAAGACAGCCATGTGAGTTAAGATCACGTGACTTGAATTGCCTTGACGGCACGTCACGTGCCTTGACAGGCAATATGAACACACATTGACGTGGAGGTAGCATGACATGACGACAAGTAGTAGTAGTATTAGTAGTAGTAGTAGTAATATTAGTAGTAGTAGTTTATTCATCCAGAGTCAAGACGAAAATGCATAGTATATAAAAATAAATACACATCCACTCACACACACACACTTAGACATTTAATGATGAACAGTATCCTAAAAACAAAAGGGTCTACAGCAACACACACAAACTTACATTAAGAAACTGTACACACTGAATGTTGATTAATTTCATAAAAGTTTTTTTTATGGATTACTTCATTGAGATTTAAATAAAAAACACATTTAGGTGTAACACTTCTCTTCAATATTAATTCGGATCATAGCAAACATTTGACTCAAAATGCTACTGACATTGACTGTGGCACATAGTATCAACATAGAGCATGAATGTAATAACTTGCTTCTACGTTGCTGAAGGTATTTGTTTACACTGTAATAGCAGCTGGTCATTAAAAACATGAATATTGTTTTGTTAAATGTAAACTTTTTTCCCATTTCTTTTATATGCACTGGAAGATCATTCTACAATTTTGTACCTTGAACGTTTGTCTGTTTCCATGATATAGCCTTGTTTACTCGTTTTACATGGATATCATTGCACATTCTTGTACGAGGGTGGATTGAAAAGTAATGCCTCCACCTTCGTAACTCTTCAACAGTTGGCAGCATTAGTACGCAGCAGGTACTGGCTTGTTCCATAGCCTCTTCCCTACAGCTCAAGTTGACAGGAAGCCTTAACATTGAACGGCTGTGTTGTTACAGTGTAAAATATCGAACCCTGCGCAGACGGTCGGTCAATGCGATTTAAGCAACGTGCAGTCATTGAATTCTTGACAGCAGAAGGTGTCACCCCAAAGGAGATGCATCAGAGAATGAAAGCAGTTTATGGTGATGGTGCTGACGTGGGTACTGTGCGTCGTTGGGCGAGTAAGTTTAAAGATGTTGAGGTGGGAACATCTGACCAGCATGTCAAACAAGGATTTGGACGTCCTGTGACAGCAGCCACCAAGTTTCACAAGCAAAATGTTGACATATTGATTCACGACGATCGTCGTATCACGCAGAGAGAAACTGCTCAATCGGCATTTCACAAGAACGTTTGAGTCACATTATTGCTTTGCTTGGCTATCCGAAGATCTGTTCATGATTGGTACCCCAGATGCTGACTCCTGAAATGAAAGTGCACAGACCTGAAATTTGCCAGGAACTATTTGCTATGATCCGAATTAATATTTTGAAGAGAAGTGTTACACCTAAATGCGTTTTTTGTCTAAATCTTCACGAAGTAATCCATGAAAAATATCCTTTATGTAATTAATCAATTCAATTGTGACAGGAGGCGAAACGTGGTTATAATATTACGATCTGAAGACGAAACGTCAGTGTATGGAAAATCGACACAAAGACTCGGCCCAGAAAAATAAATTCAAGACACAGCCCTCAGCTGGAAAAATCATGGCTACAGTGTTCTGGGACGCAGATGGTGCTATCGATGTTGATTTGCTTGATCGTGGAACACCAATAAATTCAGAGCGTTACTTCACAATGCTGCGAACTCTGAAACGACGGCTAACAAGGTTCCGAAAGAAAATGGGAAATGTTTTCCTCCAGCATGACAATGCCAAACCACACACTTCACGTGGCACACCAGCAGAAATTCAGAGGCTGAATCTCACCACCGTATCCCATCCTCCATACAGTCCAGTTTTAGCACTGTCTGACTTTCATTTGTTCCCGATAATGAAAGACAATCTGTGGGGACATCATTACGCTTCTGATGAAGATGTTGAGAGAACTGTGAGACTGTGGTTGCGGAAACAGACTGTCAACTTCTTCCATGAAGGCTTTAGAAAACTTGTTCGTCGTTGGGAGAAATGTATCCAGTTGGCTGATGATTATGTGGAAGAGTGAATGTTTGTAACTAAAGAACACATTCTAAGGATTATTTCTGCATTTGATTTATTAAAATATTCGCCTCCAAATCCAATTAACGAGGGTGGTAGCATTACTTTCCATTCAACCCTTGTATTATATGAACGCAGATCTGAGATAGTTTCGAAATTTTCAGTGCACCATTTTTTATGTATGTATATGTGAATTGGCCTTTATACATTGACAAGGGAACCGATAGAGGTACTCAAGGTACCCTCCGCTACACACCGTCAGGTGGCTTGAGGAGTATGGATGTAGATGTAGATGTAGACAAAAAATAAGTAACGCCTACAACTTTTATGGATCATCACCAAGGTCGATTCACACCTGATGGAACAGAACGCCAAGACATTACACAATGCATTTCAAATGGCTGGAGTCATACAGCCATCAAAGAATTGGAACTGAACGCGACGTTAACGTCATGGGTTCTCGGGAACAAATTATAACGCTCAGAAGTGCGCAGGGACAGGGAATCTGTGTTGCTGGCGTCTGATAAAGGCTAATTCTCACTGGCCCTCACGTCACGTCTCGTCAAAACATTTCAAATGCATTTAAAATGGTGGGATTCACGCAGGCCGTCAAAGGATCATACATCACGTCACGTCTGACGGTGTCGTCGTCTGCTAACATTGGAATTTCACCTGATTTCGCTGCGCTCCCTTACGTCACATTAGTGGATTTTGTGCTTTTGTATATTCTTAATCTTCGTTTTTTATTATTACGCTCGGCCTTCGTTACAAATTACAAATGTTCTATGGCAACTTGGATTTTTTTCTATTGCGTGTTCCTCCATAAGCGAGATCAGATAGCTAAAAGTGAAAAATATTTAGATTTTACAATAACAAAACAGACCTGACAGTGGGGCTGTATATTAATAAAAACCTAAGTTGATGAAGCAATTTTCATTAAATAAACTTTTAAATGAAAAAGTCATATCTAATGAAAGAGAAATTTTTTTTTTTACTTTATTGGTCATGTAAGAGACAAACATAATGGATAAAGTAAATAGGCTCTATTCATTTCCCAATAAATACTGCATGATGTGTATGAAAGAGTATATATTTTCTTAGCAAATAAATGTTGTCTTCAAATGTTGTTTCACATCCTAGCATTTTACCACACAAAACTGATCAAGAACATATATTATGAAGTTTTCTTTGGCCATTAATAAATTAAGTAATTAATCAAAGTTACCAATTAAAATTATTAATAAAATTGATTAATTAATTCATTTATTTCTCAATTACAGTATTATATTCCGACTTTTTGTATCACAGATGGTAACTCATAACCTCACTTTCATGGTTCAGTACTGGTCTAAGTGAACTGATGTGACATGAAATGACATGATGTGATTTGAGGGCAAATGTGAATACGCTTAAGGCCAATTACAATTGTAGAACTCTTTAGATGGATGGCTGCTCACCTCTCTGCAGCAGCAGGGTATTTGTACTCACAGTTCCAAGCTTCAGCAACTGTTTAGTCTTCATTCGACCATCTTCAGTGAGGATAGGATAGGAGCTGTGATTGCTGTATTAAGATGCAAGTTGATTACAGTTCAAGGTGGTTTGGAATTGATCACACAACTTAAGGCTATTGCCTATAACTATCACTATGAGGAGCCAGACGGGGCATGCAAGCTATGTCCTGCACATACTCCTTATGTTCCTTGATATTCCACTAGTGTGACCACCCCAGTTACTGTCCACATTGAGGATGACGCCTCGCTGCAGAGGTCGTTTCAAGGTGTGGCAGGTAGTGAAAAATTTTCCAGGGGAACATCCTGAGCCAGGTGCAGTCGCTTGCCTTGTTCCATAGGAAGTTTCTCAGCCTGCAACAAGATCGGAGTCTTCCACAATGGGTGGGATTACTATTAGTTTGGAACTCCAATGTCAGGGATGTAATGGGGCCCATTAGGGATATGGTTGCCAACGAGAGAAAGAAATCCAGTGTGCACTCAGTGTGCATACTGGGAGGAGACATTCCAAATGTGCAACAGATGTTTCCAGTTGTCACAAAGTGCACTGTCTGCAGCCAGCTACAGCTGGTGGCTCATCGTGCTACTAACAATTGTGTGTTGCTATTGGTCGGAAAAAAGTCTTTCTGATTTCAGGCAGCTAGCTCAAATTGCGTAGCCTGCCAGTTTTGATTGAGACATGGAGGCAGAGCTCGCCACCTGTAGCACTGTCAACAGGACTGATAACAGACATTTGGTACAGAACTGAGCAAATGTTATGAATCAGAGACTCACATAGTTCCACAACATGGAGGTTCAGATTTCTCAACATGCACATAGGGTGGTCGAGTTTCGGGTTCTGCTTCATAGGTCAGAGGTCCACTACGTACAGGAGATGGTTACACAGGTAGCAGGGTAATGGATAAGGTTTTTTTGGGTTAGAAGTCCACAGGAAGGTACAGAATGGACTTACGTCTCAAAGAATGCAGGGTAAACAGAGGAAGAGGGTAGACATAGCAACAATCAGTATTGTAGTTTCATAAACTTTCTGGGAAAGAATCAGCGCTTCAAGTGCTAATAGCCGAAATTTTTACGAAGAACCTAATGATGTTCATAAATGATGGATCAAATACAATTGGTGACAGCATGTTTGTTACTGTTAGAAGTGGTTTCTCTAGTTTCAAAACTGAGGCAGAGAGTTCCTAAGAGTTTGTATGGGTAGAAGTAATGCTTGACAACCATAATAAATTAATAATGGATTCCTTGTAGCGACCTCCCATCTCACATGATATAGTTGCTGAAAAGTTCAAAGTAAACTTGAGTAGCATTCCAAACAGGTATCCCATTCATACAGCAGGCGTTGGTGGGGGCTTCTGCAACAGAGTTCAGACTTGTTTTGTGTTCAATGGGTGTTCAGGTCTGTCTCTCATTAATTTGTTAGGTGTAAATCTCTCAATTGCTGTCGATACTGTTACTTTGAAGTTTTCTTTGAATTTCAGCTGCATCTGGTCTACACTGTCGTAGTTAGTTCAACAGGAGTAGAGAATGTTTCTTAGTTAGGTGTCAAGCGAATTTCGATCTACTTTTTTAAACATGAGTACTTTGTGTGTATTATTTGTGGATTTGGATTTTACAGTATTTAGTCTTGCTACAACGACCTTGTGGTCACTAATTCCTGATGCTCCCTATTTGCTCAGGATTTGTTGCTAAGAGGTGAAATATACTTTTGCAACCATTTACACATCGAGAGGGTTCCTGAACTAACTGCTCAAAATGATTTTCAGAGAAAGCATTTATTACAATTTCTGACAATGTTTCATACCTACCAACAGCTACGAACAAATATTTTCATCAATATATTGCTGGTATATTGAAGTCACTACCAACTATAACTGTATGAGTGGGATACTTGTTTGACATGGCTCTGGTTTTACTTGAACCTTTCAGCAGCCATATCATCTGAGTTGGAGGTCAGTAAAAGGAACCAAACATTAATATATTCCGATTGTCAAGCATAACCTCTACCTATATTAACTTACAGGAACTCTGCAGAAGCAACAAAAAAAGCATGCCAAATTGACAAGAAAGGAAAGTCCCCAGGACTGGCAAATTTCTACAGAAGGTCGAAATTTAGTGTGAATTTCAATGTGAAATGTCTTTAATAGTTTCCACAACGAACCTCTGTCTCGAAATCTGGCTGAAAATCTAAAGGTATTCTGGTCCAATGTAAAGTAAACCTGCAGCAAGACACTATCAATAGCTTCACTGAATGACATCAATGGTAATATTGCTGGTCTCTAAAGCGACGTTGTTGAACTTAGTTTTCCGAAATTTCTTAAGCAAAGAGATGAAGTAAATATTCAAGTAATCGAATCAACAGCAGCTTCCAACATGAGTAACTTAGAAGCAGATATCTTTGGTGTAGCAAAGCAAATTAAATCAGTTAATTAAGTCAAGTCTTCTGGTCTATATAGCATACCAATTAGGTGCCTTTCAGAGTAAGCTGATAAAATAGTCCCATAATCAGCCATCATACACAACTGCTCGCTCAATGAAAGACTGATACCATAAGACTGGAAAGTTGCACAGCTCACACCAGTACTCAAGAAATGAAATAGAAGTAATTCAATGACTTACAGGTCCCTATGACCGACATGGATTTTTAGTAGGATTTTGGATCATATACTGTGTTCAGATATTGTTAATTATCTTGAAGGTAATGGGCAGAAAAATATCGTTCTTGTGAAACACTACTAGCTCTTTATTTGCAAGAAGTTATGATACTATCAAGAAGTGAACTCAAATCTATTCCATATTTCTAGGTTTCCAGAAGTCTTTTGACTCCATTCGCCACAAAATACTTCTAATCAAATTGTTTATCTATGGAGTATTTCATCAGTCATATGACCGAATTCGTGATTTTCTGTCAGAAAGGTCACAGTACATAGTAAAGCATGGAAACTCATAGAGTAAAACAGAAATGATATGGGCGTTCCCCAGGAAGTGTTATAGGCCCTCTGCTGATCCTAATTTATATGAACGATTTAGGAGAAGCTCTGAGCATCACTCTTATGATACTGTGATTTACCATCTACTAAAATCATTAGAAGCTCAAAACCAGCTGCAAATGACCCGTACATGATATCTGGATGGTGCAAAATGTGACAACTGACTTGATTCAGAAAAGAGTGTGATGTATCTACATGCGCTTTTTACTCTCTTAATGAATTCCTTAATGTAAACATTTGTTCGTTGTAACTTATATATGACACACTATACTTATAATATTTACTATTACCACTTTGTAATGGAACAAGACAGCCTACTTGTTAGCAAGAAATGTTTG
Source organism: Schistocerca piceifrons (assembly GCF_021461385.2). Taxonomy (NCBI): domain Eukaryota; kingdom Metazoa; phylum Arthropoda; class Insecta; order Orthoptera; family Acrididae; genus Schistocerca; species Schistocerca piceifrons. The sequence goes on from NC_060141.1 coordinate 91,285,885, forward strand.
CTCAGGTTAATGATGTACTTCAATTCTATCAAATTTGTAATTTGTAATGTGGAACAATTGTAAATTATCATTTGATTTTTTATAACTCTGTTCACTATCAGAAACCGCTAATCTCGTAATTATTAGCATATTTTGCTTCTGTACACATATTATAATTTGTATCTATTAGTGTCTATAAGTACAGTTGTCATAAAAAATTATGACTTGCTCCATATGCATGCAATTCTCTTGTATACTGGATCAATGTAACACAAAGTAATAAATAAATAAAGAAACGAAATCAGTTAAATTTTGGTCACATGATAAATCACAAAAATTTAAAGGCTGTCAGTTCAACTAAATACCTGGGAATTAGAACTATGAACAACACAAATAGGAACGACCACATAGATAACGTTGTAGTGAAGAAAACCAAAGGCTGTGTCTGACTGGCAGAACACTTATAAGATGCCACAGGTCTACTGAGGAGACTGTCTATATTACACTTGTCTGTCCTCTTCTAAGACATTGCTGTGCAGTATAGGATCTTTACCAGAGATATTTGATGGGGGACATCGAAAAAGTCCAAAGGACAGCAGCTCGTTTCGTACTGTCGCGAAATAGGAGAGGGAGTGTCACAGATAATAGAGTAAGGGGCAGTCATTAAAACAAAGACTTTTTTTGTGGCGAGATCTTTTCACAAATTTCGATTACCAACTTTCTCCTATGAAAGCGAAAATATGTTATTGTCGCCACTGCACATAGGTAGAAATGATCATTGTAATAAAACAAGAGAAATCAGAGCCTACACAGAAAGATATGTGTTCATTTTTCCCACATGCTGGTACAGAATGAAACGGTAGAGAAATAGTTGGAAGGTGGTTTGATGAACTGTGTGTCAGGCACTTAGGTGTGAATTGTGGAGTAGTTATGTAGATGTAGATGTTTCAACTTCGAAAGTTAACATATTCTCTCTGTGTCCACTTATGTACATTAGTGGACTTCGTGCAGTTGTACCTTTTTAAACTTTATTTTATTTTTGCTTTGTTTACGTGACACATTGCAAATTTACATGAAACTGGGATATTTTTTCAAGAGTCCTCTTCCTCAAAAGAGACCAGATATCTGAGAGGGAAAAAATTTAAGTTTTTTGTTGCCTATACAAAGACAAACCATCACCATATGTAAATAGGAATATGAATTGAGGAAACATTTTCAATAAATAACATCGAAGTAGTGAGTTCTATCCAAGAAGAAAAAAATAGTTGTTGTTGTTGTTATTTGTTACCTAGAAAGAAAAAAACGGTACAATTGATGAGGTAAGGTAGGAAGTCTCTATATCTTACCTTCTCTATACTGTTAGCTTGAAGTTTTTCAAGTATCAACACCATTGAGGAGGCAAGGTAGAAAGACTCTAAATTTTACCTTCTGTATACTGTTTGCTTAAAGAGTTTCTAAGTATATATTTTGTCTAGCATATAAATGTTGATGTTTTCAAATGTTCCTATTCTCAGTAGTTTACCATAAAGAGTTTTTCAACTTTTCTCACTTTTTGTGTCATAAGTGTTTTTATAACCTCAGTTTCACTCTTTGGTACACAAGTGACTAAAATTCGGAAGTACTGTAGAACATGTCTGATAGTCTACTGAAATCGTAAATCAGTCACTTGATGTCCATGCGTTCAGCACAAATCAGAAATCGGTCGCATGAAGTCTCTCATTCGCTATGTAGTGGAATCTTTGGCTTGACCATCAAAATTTATGAAAGGGCTGTTAAGGATTCGGCTGCAGCTAAATATTTGTTACGCACAAGACTATAAATACGATTGCTACTCGTTTCTTTTTCTGCAGTTTATACTGTGCTCTTAGGTTCCTACCTAATCACACCCTCGAAAATCTCAACCCATTATGAATAAAAAGCAAAACATTGGTGATAAGCAAGACTATGATTGCTGCTCATTACACTCGCAGGATTTTAACCTGTAGGTCTCCTGTCTAACCAGACTCTCGGTAATCATGATGTGTTCAGAAAAGATTGCAGAATATTTGTGGAAAGGAAGAACGTATATGTCACTGCAGGTTGTTTCACTTCGAGCAATTTCATCCACTTTTTTTAATCAGACTGAAGTCACGAAATTTAAGGAACCAATTACCGAGAAACTGCAGAACATACTTGTATTACATGATTATGAAATCCATAGAATGTGTTACAAATATGAAGATGAGAAGATATGTTAGTATATACCTCGACATGAACCTACTTCCTTCCACCCCATAGTTGCACATTTTTAACCACATGAACATAGCAGTCGCATACAACTTTGAACATTATTACTGTTCAGCTCAGAATGTTGTAAGGAGTGTGTCACTAACATTTAATTACTCTGAAGAGCCAAAGAAACTGGTACACCTGCCTAATATGGTGTAGGACCCTTGCGATCATGCAGAAGTGCCGCAACACAACGTGGCATGGACTCGATTAATGGCTGAAGTAGTGCATGAGGGAATTGACACCATGAATCCAACAGCGCTGCCCATAAATTCGTAAGAGTGAGAGGGGGTGGAGATCTCTTCTGAACGGTATGTTGCAAGGCATCCTGTATATGCTCAGTGTTCATGTCTGGGGAGTTTTGTGGGCAGGGGAAGCGTTTAAACTCAGTAGAGTGTTCCTAGAGCCACTCCATGTCAATTCTGGACGTGGGGGGTGACCCATTGTCCTGCTGGAATTGCCCAAGACCGTAGGAATGCACAATGGACATGAATGGATGCAGGTGATCAGACAGGATGCTTACGTTCGCCACCTGTCAGAGTCATATCTAGACATACCAGGGGTCCCATATCACTCCAACTGCACACACCCCACACCATTATGGAGCCTCCACCACCTTGTACAGTCCTCTGCTGCCATCCAGGATCCACGGATTCAGGGGTTGTCTCCATACCCGTACACATCCATCTGCTCAATACAATTTGAAACAAGACTCGTCCGACCAGCCAAACATGTTTCCAGCCATCAACAGTCCAATTTTGGTGTTGACGGGCCCAGGTGAGCCATAAAGCTTTGTATCATGCAGTCATCAAGGGCACATAAGTGGGCCTTTGGCTCTGAAAGCACAAATTGATGATGTTTCGTTGAATGGTTCGCATGTTGATGGCCTGGCATTGAAATCTGCAGCAATTTGCATAACGGTTATACTCTCGCAGACTGAACGATTCTCTTCAGTCGTCGTTGGTCCTGTTCTTACAGGATCTTTTGACAGCCATAGCAATGTCGGAGGTGTGATGTTTGACTGAATTCCTGATATTCTACCTCAGAGATGTTGTGTCCCATCGCTCGTGGGTCGACTATAATACCACGTTCAAACTCAGTTAAATCTTGATAACTGCCCATTATAGCAGCAGTAAACGACCTAACGACTGCGCCAGACGCTGGTTGTCTTCTATAGGCGTTGCTGACAGTGGCGCCACATTCTGCCTGTTCACATATCTCTGTATTTGAATATGCATGCCTATATCAGTTTCTCTGGTGCTTCAGTGTACAATAAATCATACCTAAAGTGACGTGCTTGTGACAAATCTTCAATATGCTGTTGCCTTGTAATGGTACAGTGTCATAAATGCAATTTGTAATATGTGAAGAACCCAAATGTGACGAACACAATGAGGCATCTCAAAATTAGTGAGTGAGTGATGTTATGTAAGCAAGTCCCAACTTCTGTCACATGCCAGCCTCACAACATAGCTCTTTCTAATTTTAGTTATTCATGCGTTTGGTACTTGACTAAGGAAAGTGGTGCTGAGTTGATTTCCATCTACTGTGAGTATACTACCACTTGATAGTGAGGTCGTTTTCCATTCTCTTCCATTTACATCTCGTGTGAGTCCAACCACTCACAAGGCTTAGTCCACTCTAAATGTGTTGTCCCTCCGTTTTAGCTTATCCCAAAAATACTTGCAAAAAGATAGTGGTGTATTGCTATTATAGCTCAATATTAGGCTAAGCATCTCTAGAATGGACATTATGTCTGTCACTCTAATAAAATATATTCACATACGCCTCTCTGAAGATAAAAATCTCTGTTAGGAATGACTCCATATTTACGTCCTTGGTGAATTTTTTTTATGAGTATGAGGCCATGGACCAAGGAAAGTTTCTGTGCCAACAGTCAGGCCATGACGTGATCGCAATGCTGCTAAAGATTGTGGAGTTGCACCGACGTGTGGTATGGAGCTTGTAGGGCTGCCACAGTTGTAAGGTATTTCCACAAAGAATATGGAAGATCTCTTTAAACGTTGCCTCACATCAGCCTGCTTTGAATGGGACAACAGATTTTATAAGCAAACTGATAGAGTGGCCATAGGGAACCTATGGTAGAGAACTTCTGTATCTCAAAGTTTGAAGAAACAGTAGATGTCTCGAGAACTAGGCTATGCCAGTCTCTGTGTTTCGCTTTTACTTCTGATTAAAAATCATACACTGGTGAATTAGAACATTATGACCACCTACCTAATAACCTATATGCCCACCATGTCCATCCGTGGCAGGCATAACAGCGGGGATGCGCCATGGCATGGAAGCAATGAGACCCTAATTCACATAAATTCAATGGAAGGAGGTGATGAGCTCTGATGTCAAGTTCAGTCACATCCCAAATGTGTTCATCCAGGTTCAGTTGGGGGCCAGCACATAAATTGGAACTCGCCACTGTGTTTTTCGAATCACTCCATCACGCTCCTGAGCTTGTGACATGGATAATTATCTTGCTGAAAAATGCCACTGCTGTCGGGAAACATGATCATCAGAAGGGGGTGTATGTAGCCTGCAACCAGTGTATGATATTCCTTGGGAATCATGGTGCCTTGCACGAGCTCCATTGGACCCATGGATGTGCATGTGAATGTTTCCCAGAGCATAATGGTGTCGCTGCCAGCTCGTTTCCATCCCACAGTACAGGTGCCAAGGAACTGTTCCCCTGGAAAACGACGGATTCGCGCACTTCCATCGTCATGGTGAAGAAGGTATCGGTATTATCAGACCATGCAATGCTCTGCCACTGCACCAACATCCACAGCCGATGGTCACATGCCCATGTCAATGCCAATGTCATGGTGTTAACATTGACACATGCATGGATTGTCGGCAGCAGATGTCCATCGCTAGGAGTATTTGGTCTGCAGTGTGTTCAGACACACTTGTACTCTGCCCAGTATTAAAGTCTGATACTAGTTCAGACATAGTTAGCCGCCTATTCTGTTTTACTAGTCTGTGCAGCCTATGACATCTAACGTCTGCAATCAGGGGCGGCTGCCCAACCTCATAACGTCTGGATGTGGTTTCACCACAAGTTGAAGACATTCACCACAGCACTCCTTGAATATCCGACTAGTCATGCAGTTTCGGAAATGCTCGTTCCAAGCCTCTGGGCCCTCACAATCTGCTCACAGTCAAACTCAGATAGATCAAGCGTCTTCCGAATTGTACACACCAACACCACATTTGGTGATACCATGTGCACCATGCATGTTTATGACAAGCAGTCACTTCTCACCAGGTGACGTTGCTATCGCCTGGGCGGGTTTATATCATTAGTAGGTCTATGGTCATAATGTTCTGGCTGATCAGTGTACATCATGCTAGATATGTTAAAAATGGAAGATGGCAGTGTTTCTGTCAATTTCTTAACTGTGACACTCAGTGATTTGGAACTCCTTGTACAGCTACTGTGTATTTTACACTGATATATTTGGTGATTAGCTTCCAGTGCTTTCAGCACATCTTTCTGTAGTTGGCCACATGTTTCTACTGTTGCAACTTACCTTCTGCCAGTTGATTTGTAGAACTTCCAAAGCAATCTATCAGGTCATTTACACATGCCATGAACAGTTCATAGCCTATAAGAAAAAGCATTCATGTTTTATATTTTGCAATTTGTAGGACAGCCTTATATTTAGCAAGAAGTTAAGAAAGGCATATCATTACATCTAAAACCTTCTGATCTGCAATAAAATCTGCTTTACCCAAATTTTTATTTTAAGTTATTTTCAACATTTAGGAATTTTGCATGTAAGTAATCAGCAAAAATTTAATATCTCAACTTTCATTTACATAAGCCTGGTATACCCAGTGATCTAGGTACTTCCATCACATTAACAGTGCAGAAATCAGCCTGACCACATAAGTCACATAGATGACCCTCTGTTCTTTTAGTGATTGATTGACCCATATTTCTTGAGGTCAGCTTACATAACAGAACCAAATAGCATGTAACCACAGTGACTTACAAAATTAGCTAGATTTAAAACAATATATATGTAAACTAGCCTAATTAAAGTATAGAACAAAATATAGCTTCACTTAAAATAATATTTTGCGAACTAACCTAATTAAAGTATAGAACACAATTTTTATCAGTTTGTAAGCATGTTGTAACTGCTACTAACAAATTTCCGAAAATCAAAAAAAATAATAGAAAATGTGTATTGTTTAATTCATCTTCACACCATAAATATGAATTTTAGAGCCAACATACAGGGAAAAAGTATGCTAAAAAGTTTGCTGTTGTGTCAGTAAAGACATAAGAAAATCAGAGCAAATGAGCAGTTATAGAACTGAATTTAAATTTCCTTGAAATACTGAAGAAATGTGATTTATGTGAATATGATCCTCATGTGTGAGTGTATTCAAGGTTACCTGTGATCTCTCTTTCTAATTAGATTATTAAACGGAATTAAAGTGATGTAAGATATAAAAAATTAACAGCATTGCTGTTAAAGTTTTGAGTGTGCCAGATCACTGAAGTATGATGTTCCTCTCAAAACCTCAGTCAACTTGTATGATGTGTATGGGATGCAGTATCATAAGGTAACCCTAGTTAAAAGTCCATGCAGGATTCAGTGACCAATGTGCAGTGATTAATTTTGGGCTAAAGTGCTAGGCGAGTTCACTCCTTTGTTCAGAAGAGGCGGCTGGAACTCTTTACCATGTTTTGGCTGGTCGACGATGACAGAATCTATGGGCACGCCCTGCAGTCTTTCTCAAATGATTTCCCAGAAACTATATGATAAAAAAAATCATTTTTGTGTCACTTATACCATTATATGTCAGGTTCATGATGATGTGCCCATCATTTCCTTAAAAGTTACTGTGATGCCTACAGAGAAGTAACACACTGTCCGAAATTCGAAATGGTTTGCAAAGAAAACCGGGGGTCTCTATAGTTATGCGTTTGGTGCAAATTGCATAATACTTTGCTGCTTATGAAATTTAGCTAACATATCGAATTTTTCTTTAGATTTGGGTGGAGGTCTCTATCTGTTACCAGTCTCCAGAAAATTGAACTGATGTAGCGTTTGCGATCGCGCTACGCCAGCGATAAATCCGCAATGAAAAATCCACAACATTCTTCATATTTCATAAATGGTCTGATATATGGAAATGAGATTTTGCTGAATGGCTGCACTCAAAGAGGAGAGTATTTTACCATATGGTTATTACGTAAAACTTCACTATCTACTGTGTTATTTCACTAATTACGACTTTTTCGGAGAAAGACTGTAATTTTTAAGGGCTAGTGAAAGGAGAAATACGTTGGGTTTTGGAACAATGTAAGTGAATACATTAAACGTTGGTTTTGCACCGAGGATGTGCTTTCTTAATGAGCTACTGACCTTACTTTTCCTCAGTTCCTCACTTAATAAACCACTGTTCCAGTCTTCTCTCGCAGTTGCGTCTGCAAAACATATCAGAGAGGTGACACTGTGTAAAACCCGCTGTGTTTTTGCAAAAGTAGCAAATCTTAACATGGCAACAAGAGAAATGTGCAGGTTTTACTCAGAATTCACCATTCACGATGCTTTTCTGAAAGTTACCAATGGTTAAAAAGACAAGTGAAAATAAATATCTGAATTCTTTTTCGATACTAATCAAAACAGAGGTGGGAGTAGAGTTTCTTCAATGGTCATAATGTAAGTGTGGGCACTTAATAATTACAAAAAATGTGAGTGTAGCCTTTAGTTTAGAGCGACACTTCCCCTGCAGCCCTTGGCATTTCTCCTACAGCGCGTGCCCATAACCACTACCACTAACACTCTCCCTAAACGTGCCCTGCCGACTGCATATCTACCAGCCATGGTATTCTGTGCGGACTCTACCTTCAGGTTTTTTCTAGAATTAAATAATATAGATATATGAAATATTTAATCACACTTACAATTTTTAGGTAAGGGTATCTGTACTGTCTGAGACAATTTCGTTCATAATCACATGGGGGTTGAGCGAGTGGGGGAGAATTCAAGGTTACTATGCTGTTCAGGAGTGGTGTACTCGATTAATGCCATATTAAATACACTTGCTACCACGCCATTCATTGTGAAAGCTGTTAATATGATGAAACTCGTAAGACTGATATAATATATAATATGCAATTGTAAAAGTTCTTGCCCTTGGACCCCAGTATGCTCTTTCTCATGGGTTACACACGTATACACATTTGAAAATGGCTTCACACTTACAGGTATACTTCATTCAATGAGTGCAAGTGTGGTAAAACGTTATCACACAGACAGTTGACCAAGGACAATAGCCTCAAGCACAAAACTGTATGGAATACCAGTCACTTGAATATTAAGTTGCTGGGACCAAGAGAGATGACGCTGTGGTGAAAATCTGGACTCGATTTCAGGAGGACAGTGGCTCAAATCCCCAGAAGGGCACCAAGATTAAGGTTTTCGATTATTTCCCTAATGACTTAAGGCTAACCCCACGATGGTTCCTTTGGAATTCCTCTAAGCTTCTGCAATGCTGTTTTGGTATGTGGGCGAATTTCCTATAGGAGTACACGAATTCCAGTGCACACATTACAAATGTTCCCTCAAAAGTGTCCAGTGTGCTATTCTCAGTTGATGAAATCACATTAAAAATTTAGACTATAACTAGTCTGAATACATTCATTTCATGTAGCAAACTCAACTATGTGGGCACATTTCTTTGACCACTTTGTGAGACCCGTCCATTTGCATGAGGAACTGGGGATACAAGGATACAATGTCTTCGCGTTCTATTAGGACCGTTTGTTTGTTTTGTTCTCTAGACAATACCTACAGATTTTAAAAATTTCCACAGATAGAAGTAAGCCTTTACCATCATATTCTGTGTTGATAAGTTTACAGTAATTTCCTGACACTTTGTTCAACTTCTACACTGCATACAACTCATACATGTCTTATGAAACGCTTGCTGAAGCGTCCTATGTTGAATGATCACTGTGAATGACTCATCGATGCTGTGTATGTGTGTGTGCCAGCGAAACCACAAATTGGCCTGCTGGTTGGATCACGTAGTACCCAGATTTCAGGGTCATTCAGATGTGGCAACTGCCCGATCTTGGTCTGCATAGGAACGTCAAGGTTCTGGTCGAACATGTCTGACCACCACAAGGGAGGAGCATGATATTGTGCACCAATCACATAGTAAGCCATTCTCACTTGTGCATGCCATCCGAGGGCGAGTAACGGACTCCTTCATACATTCTGTGTCATCCAATATCATCGATCAGAGACTAACAGTTGCCAGACTAGAGAATTACCATCCCTTGCTACGGCTGCTGTTAACACCACAACCCAAATGGCTGTATTTGAAATGGTTCTGTGTTGGGAAGTATGGACTGCTGACGAGAGGCATTGCATTGTGTTCAGATAGGAATTGCAGTTCTACTCTACTCTGGGTGATCATCAAAGGCAAGTATGATGACTATGGGGGGAGAGGTCTGATTCAAAGGTTTTGCAGAGACACAGCTCCTTGGGTCATGATGTAGGGAACTATTGCATATGGCTTCAGGTCATGGCTGGCAGTGATAGAGGGAACACTGATACAATGGTACATCATAGATACCTTGCATCCACGCATGTTATCTCTCAAGCACCAGTATTGTGACGCCATTTTTCAACAGGACATTTCTCGTTCACATATGACACTTAAGTCTATGAACTTACTGCATAATGCTGAGGTACCCCTGTGACCAGCAATGTTCCCAGATCTGCTCCAGTAGAACATGTGTGGGACTAGCTCAGATATCATTTGTGTCAGTGCTTCTGTCCAGGATATCAGGAACCAGCTACAATAGCTGTGGCCCAGCTTGCCTCAGGAGAGAATACAACAGCTTTATGATACTTCTCCAAAGCAAATCAGTGCCTGCAACCAGGCCAGATGGGGTGCAGCTTCATACTGATAATCTGGCTTCTACTGCCTCTGTAAATATGATTTGATTGTGTAACCATTGAGATAAGTTTCATTTTTTCCTGCCCTCCTTCTGTGTGCTTCACTTCTTTTTTATCATTTAGTCTATTTAAAGGATAGTATATTTAACCACAGAAAATCATATGTTTGTACTGTAACATGTGGATTTGTCATGAATTACAAGCCTCAGTTATGCATTACAAAAAACATATAAATAAACTGAAAAATGAATTTAATTTCCTTTGATCGAATTTCTGGACGACGCAATTTTTTATACTAAATTACAGCATTAAATATATATGTACTTTACTCAATATTCTCAAAAGATTCAAAGCTTTTCTCATTTTCTCGTCATTATTTCAGATAAAATCAGAACTGGCCCATTTCAACCACATGATAATGAGATATGAACCTATCAATTTTCAATTTTTCTGTACATGTCGATCACCCAGTTTCATCACAAAACGCTGATTTGTGCTCTGCTTACTTTTACCTTATTGCACCTCGAATTTTACTTCAGTGGGCTCATTCAAACTTCTAGCCTAGAGCTCATTTGTAGTAGTTTTACTGATTTTAATAATTCACCATACACATTACACTGATGTTTCGTTTTCTTTAAATCAAAATAGTACATGAACTAAATGATAGACCACTGAAAAATTGATGAGCTAGAAATACCTTTTTCTTTTAATTTTGGCTCAGCACTTATCAACATGCATACAAATTCTCAGCTAAAAAATTCATGTATGACTCCCAGAAAACCTTTGATACAGTTCTGAATCATCACCTTGGAACCAAAATATGTGCAGACAGAATGTCACATCCAAAGTGATAATCCACCTGTTTGATCTGTGCTGATACGAAAGGCCATTTTGAGTTTTCTTACAAATCTTTTCTTGATGCTCAAAATATTAGCCTTTAAAATATATACATTTCGGCATGCCTTCCATTCTGTAAAAAATTTTTCCACGTTGATGTCAGTAGACCTATTCCAAAATATGATTTTGGAAGGATAGAACAAATTCTTGATGTGATGAAAATCACTGCCAATCCACTGTTTGTTTGACATAAGGGGATAAAAAAGTCATTCGATGATAAATCAGGTGAATGCAGGCAATGAGATATTTATTTTTCATCCATTATCATTTCATTTCATGTATGGTCACTGGCATTGTAATGATGAAGGAAGATGTGACGCTTTTCATTGTTTTTCCTGATTTCATTGATTATTTGCAACAAACAAGTTGTTATACACCATTATGCATTAACTGATTTTCGAATCTCTAATGTAATGATCGTGATATTTCCAGCATTGCCAAAGAAACAAGCAACCACTTCCTTGGAACTGCTTTATTTACTTATTTACGCCATTTATTTAAATGCCTAGTTCTATAGGACCAAGCTGAAAAACCAGTCTCCATGGTCACAGATTGAATCAGTACATGAAATTACATAATAAAAGTTAATAAAAATAAACTTAACTGTTCATGAATCCTAAGTAGATGACAAAGTGCTAAGTATATATCATCATCTAACACAGATATTTGCTAATTTTTCTGCAGGAATTACCTGAAAGAATAGTGGAAGTGAGTCATGAGGAAGTTCTTCAATTTAGATCCTAAAGCGCGAGGAATACTGCTAAGGTTTTTTGATTCTAATGGCAGCTTATTGAAAATGGATGCAGCAGAATACTGTATGCCTTTCTGCACAGCATTAAAGAAAGTGTGATTCTAATGTAGACTGGATTTCTGCATTGTGTTAACTGTGTGCAAGCTGCTGATTCTTGGGAACAAGCACCTAGTGTCAAGGACAACCACATTAAAAAATATATGCTATTGAGAGGCCTTTTGAGAATTCGAACTCCTGAATACAGCTCGACAAGAGTTTCGTGAAATTACGCCACATATTGCTCAAACTGCCCATTTCTGAACCGAAAATAACCTTTGTGAGTTTGTAGACTTACTCCAAAATTTAATGCCATATGTCATAAACGAATGAAAATAAGCAAAGTAGACTAATCTTTGTGTTGGATGACCACTTATTGCTGACACTGTTCCAATGGTAAAGATTGTAGCAGCCAGGTTTAGAACAAGATCCTGAGAATGAGCGTTCTGAGACAGCTTATCATCTATCTCAGCGTCTAGAAATTTTGATTGTTCAGAACTACTAATCATATACCCATTCTGTATAATCAAAATGTCAGGTTTAGTTAAATTTTGGGTTAGAAACTATAAAAACTGAGTCGTACTGTGATTAGCATCAACATATTATCTACAAGACATGAACTTATATCTTGAATTGCATTATTTGATACCTTATTTGTGTGCATCCAACATCCTTTACAACGAAACCAAGCTACAGTCATCAGAAAAACGTAAATATTTAAGTACTACCTCTTATATTAGAAGGGAATACATACACACACACACACACACACACACACACACACACACACACACACACACATATATATATATATATATATATATATATATATATATATATATATATATATATATATTGTGCAGCTCATGATTTCAGTTTGGTAGTCACCAACACACGCAACATTCCACTTATCAGAAATTCAGAAATTCACTAGGAACACTGGAAATGATACGTAATTTCTCTGGGCCACCATATCATAGATAAACATTAAATGATGCACTTGAATCATTAACCGATGTTCAAGTCAGGAACTGAGCGAGGTGGTAGAGTGATTAGCACATTGAACTCGGCTGGCCACGGTGGCCGAGCGGTTCTAGGCGCTTCAGTTCGCAACTGCTACGGTCGCAGGTTCGAATCCTGCCTCGGGCATGGATGTGTGTGATGTCCTTAGGTTAGGTAGGTTTAAGTATTTCTAAGTTCTAGGGGACTGATGACCTCAGATGTTAAGTCCCATAGTGCTCAGAGCCGTTTGAACCATTGAACTCGCATTCAGGAGGACGACGGTTCAAACACGTGTCTGGCCATCCTGATTTAGGTTTTTTGTGATTTCCCTAAATCGTATCAGGCAGATTCGGGTGGTTCCTTTGAAAGGGTACAGCCGACTTCCTTCCCATCCTTCCCTAACCCAATGGGAACTTTGCTGTTTGGTCCGCTCCCCCCAACCAATCAAACATCAAATCAGGAGTCTGAAACGTGCATTGCTCTTTAAATGGATTGAGTGTCTTTACTTCAAGGAAGTATATGGCTGTATTGTTTCGAGACTGGGAAGGATTCAAAAATTTAACAAGACCACATTCCATGATGCCATGATTCTGCTAGCAGCTATCACCAAGAGAGATTTTGTTATATGCTTAATTATACTTTCTGAGCTGTTTGCACTGAAGGAGTACATCTGTTATCAGTTTCAGTGCCAAGATATAGATTTTGCAGAGTTAATCAATATCGCCAGGGATCTCAAAAGGGAACAGCTTTCAATGAGAGAAAATGTTGACGATACTTTCAGCCAGATTTTCTTAGAAGCCAAGGAATTAGCTTCAGGCAGTAGAGCTGAAGTTAAGTCAAGCATTTCTACAAAGTAAACACATCGTGGAAATCAGGATACCATTGATGATGATGAGGGTTACTGCAAACTGTCTGTATTCATACCCTTTCTGGATGCCTATCATTAGTTCACTGCAGGATAGGTTCTTCATACACTGGGAACTTTTAATAACCTCAATTGTCTTCTACCACGAAGAGACATACAATATGTGATCAAAAGTATCCAGACACATGGCTGAAAATGACTTACAAGTTCGTGGCTCCCTCCATTGGTAATGCAGGAATTCAATACGGTATTCGCCCACCCTCAGCCTTGATGACAGCTTCCATTCTTGCAGGCATAAGTTCAATCAGGTTCTGGAAGGTTTCTTGTGGAATGGCAGCCCATTCTTCACGGAGTGCTGCACTGAGAAGAGGTATCGATGTCGATTGGTGAGGCCTGGCATGAAGTCGGCGTTCCAAAACACCCCAAAGATATTCTATAGGATTCGGGTCAGGACTCTGTGCAGGCCAGTCCATTACAGGGATGCTATTGTGACACATAGCTATAGGCCATACATTATGAACAGGTGCTCGGTCGTGTTGAAAGGTGCTTAAGCATCAATGTAGGACTGTGCTGTGATAGTGCCACGCAAAACAACAAGGGTTGCAAGCCCCCTTGTAACCCCGGATATGCATATCCTCCTATTTCCATCTATTTTACTATAAATTTTTTCCTTATTTTGCTACCTGAAGATATGACATTTCTGTGTCTTTATATATTGTAATTGTTTTACTATTTGTATACATATATATTTATGCATTTATGTCGATGTATAATTGGCTCGTTTTGTAAATATTGTTTGTATTTTTACGCTGAGTCTGGCCTAGGGAAAACATGCTATCCAACGATTACATCGATAGGTTGTATGGAGAACCAAAGTGTTTAGGATCTTTGGTAGTGTTAACTCTGCCGCATGGGGCGCGGGCAGAGGGAGTCTGGCTGGAGTAGGGCGGTGGATCAGGTGTGTTGTGTGACACTCCTGCGAATTGCCGCGCTTTTGGGGTTTGGCAGCTTCTTATTGCCCTCGACTTGCAATGATAGTTTCTGACACAGTGTCGTGTACGGGAAGCATTAGCTGGTGCCCGTTTCACCTGTGACCGTGTCGAGAAGAAGGCGCGCCAACATCCAGCTTCTGCAACAGCGACGGCTGACAATGAGTGACTGTCACCACCTCCCCGATCGACGACTGCAAACCTTCAATCAACCAACAAGGAAGCCTAAACGCACGTAAAGTTTTAGAGCTGTATGGCAGACCTCAGCTTTTCAAACTGTTGCATCACAAAAATCCAGCAACTTAGCATGAACCTTCGTTGCTCATTGTCCCAATTGCATTACCAAGCAGGGTCCCTTCCTTTCCTGGAATGAACCCGAGTGTCGTTGAAATTCATATGCCAGCATTAAAGTAATATCATTCCTTTTCACTGATTTAATTTACCAAGCAGGGTCCCTTCCTTTCCTGGAATGAACCCGAGTGTCGTTGAAATTCATACACTAGCATGAAAGTAATATCATTTCATTTCACTGCTTTAATTTCAAAGTTCAGATAAACTATTCATAGTTGGCTACAATATTTAGATTACACGAGCAGAAATTAAGAGTGCGAGTTTTGTTACCATATTTTAGCTTACCTGTGACTGCAGCTCAGCTTGGTATGTACTAAATTTTACTATTGTTAATTGTTCAGAATCATTTAATTCAAGTTCAAAGTTAAATCTCTTATTTCTAAATTGCGTAGATTCAAGTAGCTTTTGAAATGATTGTTGAGGTATGCTAAGACTAACCTCATTTTATTGAATTTCGTAGTGCTTCAGAAACAAAGTCCACTATTTATTTCAGCCACTAAATTAACTTTCAATTTTCCGGTTTTATTAATTCTTTTGCTAAATTAAGTCAGAGTGTAGCGAAATTTATTACTTCTGACAAACATTCATTTTTCACACAACACGTGTCAACTGTCATAGTACTTGCAGTGCATCCTGATGCAGTCTGGAATTCCTGTGTGATGGTCTGGATAGATGTCTGCCTATTACACATTGCGAACCTCTTCAGCTGTTGGTAGTTAGTCTCTGTCAGTCAACAGATGAGGTCGGCCTGTACACTTTTGTGCTGTAGGTGTCCCTTCACGTTTTCACTTCACTTTCACATCGGAAACAGTGGGCCTAGAGATGTTTAGGAGTGTGGAAATCTCGAATACAGGCGTATGACACAAGTGACACCCAATCACCTGACAATGTTCGAAGTCCATGAGTTACACGTAGCGCCCCACTCTGCTCTCTCATGACGTCTAATGACTACTGAGGTCGCTGATATGGAGTACCTGGCAGTAGGTGGCAGCACAAAGCATGTAATATAAAAAACGTATGTTTTTGGAGGTGTCTGAATACTTTTGATCACATAGTGTAGGTATCATTGGTGGAGTTGCGCATCTCAATTAATTTTGTGCTTCAGATCCATTAGCCGCCGATTTAACAACGACAACGGCTAATTGGTCGTTGTTAAACCGGCGGCTAAGGGATCTGAACCACAAAATGAATTGAGCTGCGTAACTCCACTAATGATACATATGTTTCTTATTGGTAGAAGACAATTAAAGTTGTTAAAAAGTTCGCAATGTATCAAGAACCGATCCGAACTCTTTCATCAACGCCGACTGGAGCAGTTGCCTCAAAACGCAGTGGAAGCGGCTGTCAGATCTATCCTAATGTGTTTCGGTTTCTACAGCTCTTGGCAACTCTACTGGTGACAATGGCCACGAATGAAGGCAGATTCTCCACGTTTAAGAGAATCAAACATACTTGAGAAATACAACTAGCAAGGCATGTCTCAAGTGGGCTCACCGTGATGAAAATTCACAGAGAAGAATAGATTGATGTCCAAACTGTGACAATTGTACTTTAAATTTCTAGTAAATTGTTTAATCATTTGCTCCATTTACGTGTATTAAAGATCAGACAAAAAGAGATTCTATACACTTCAAAGTAAATTAAGATGAGCATTGACTATAAAAATGGACAATGAACAGAATTAATGCAGAAAATTCTCTTAGCAACTGGTTTATGTTTTATTAAAATTGTTAAAACTTCATAATCCTTTAAAAACCTGATTTCATGATGTAACTCACAACCTCAATAAATAATTTTCGTGATGTCATTAGTGTTGTAATTAAACAAACGTAAACCAATGACACACTTTATCTTTATAATTTTGGACAGTAAATTAGTTCAGATCAATAAAATTAATTTTCAATTTTAGCTACGGTAAAATGAAAGGCATAGCTCCCTCCCCCACTCCCACCCAAAAACAAATTTGTAAATAGGCCAGTGACATGCAGTATGCAGGTCTTGCCTCCACCTGGTTTACCCAGCAGTTTTGACTGTCGTTCTCGGACATTGGTTGTTTTGCAGAATGGCACCATGCACAGTTTGAAATTATTTTACAAAGTGCATTAGCAATTAAGTACAGTGCTCTACTCGCTTTAAAAAAATTAAAAATGGGGAGTGGCACAACAAACCTGCGATGTCATACAAAAAGGAAACATACATAATAACCCTTGGGAGATGGTTCCCTGTTAAATGTGGGGCGACTGAAACTGTCAGAACATGCGTACACTAATGTGGAATCAGTAGACGCACTAAGGTATGCAGGTACGTTTGAGACCTTGGCAAAAGGTTTAGCAGGGCCGTAGCTCGATAAGAGAGGAATCAGTTCTACATCTACATCTACATGGTTACTCTGCAATTCACACTTAAGTGCCTGGCAGAGGGATCATCAAATCATTTTCATACTACTTCTGTACCATTCCACTCTCGAATGGCGCGTGGGAAAAAGGGACACTTAAATCTTTCCGTTCGAGCTCTGATTTCTCTTATTTTATTATGATGATCATTTCTCCCTACGTAGGTGGGTGCCAACAAAGTATTTTCGTATTCGGAAGAGAAAGTTGGTGATTGAAATTTCGTAAATAGATCTCGCCACAAAGGAAACAGCCTTTGTTTCAGTGACTGCCACCCCAACTCGCGTATCATGTCAGTGACACTCTCACCCATATTGCGCGATAACACGAAACGAGCTGCCCTTCTTTGCACTTTTTCGATGTGCTCCGTCAATCCTAACTGGTAAGCATCCCATACCGCACAGCAATATTCCAGCAGAGGACGGACAAGTGTAATGTAGGCTGTCTCTTTGGTGGATTTGTTGCATCTTCTACGTGTTTTGCCAACAAAGCGCAATCTTTGTTTCGCCTTCCCCACAATATTATCTGTGTGCTCTTTCCAATTTAAGTTGCTCGTAACTGCAATTCCTAGGTATTTAGTCGAATTGACAGCCCTTAGATTTGTGCGATTTATCGTGTACCCAAAATTTATCGGATTTCTTTTAGTACCCACGTGGGTGACCTCGCACTTTTCTTTGTTTAGTTCCACATGCCACTTTCCACACCATACAGAAATTCTCTCTAGATCATTTTGTAACTGGAATTGATCGTCTGACGATTTTACTAGACGGTAAATTACAGCGTCATCTGCAGACAATCTAAGGGGGCTGCTCAAATTATCACCTAGATCATTTATGTAAATCAGGAACAGCAGAGGGCCTATGACACTACCTTGCGGAACGCCAGATATCACTTCTGTTCTACTCGATGATTTACCGTCTATCATACGAACTGTGACCTCTCTGAGAGGAAATCACGAATCCAGTCACACAACTGAGATGATACTCCAAATGCACGCAATTTGATTAATAGTTGCTTGTGAGGAACGGTATCAAAAGCCTTCTGGAAATCTAGGAATATGGAATCGATCTGAGATCCCTTATCCCTTGTCGACAGCATTCATTACTTCATGGGAATAATGAGCTAGCTGTGTTACACAAGAACGATATTTTCTGAATCCGTGTTGCTTATGTATCAATAAGTCATTTTCTTCAAGGTGATTCATAATGTTCGAGTTCAGTAAATACTCCAAAATCCTTCTGTAAATTGAGGTCAGTGATATGGGTCTGTAATTCAATGGGTTACTCCTATTTCGCCTCTTGAATATTGGTATGACCTGCCTTTTTCCAGTCTTTTGGGACAGACGTTTCGTCAAGTGAGCGGTTGTATATGACTGCTAAGAAAGGCGCTATTGTGTCTGCATACTCTGAAAGGAACCTGATTGGTATACCATCTGGACCGGGAGACTTGCCTTTCTTAACTGATTTGAGTTATTACTGCAATAAGTTATTTACTCCCTGATAGAAATTAGATTAGGAGAGGATATCACGGCGTTCCCCAGCAGAACGAAGCTATTTCATGCCAACCATATATGTTAGGCAGAGATGCAAATGACATACTTTTAGAGGAAGTTGTAACATGTGCTATGGATGTATTAGATGTGGTTGTGCAATATGGAACCAACTCCCAAATTTGCATTTTGAGCTAGAGCTGTTTTAGCATCACTTTACAAATAAAATTCAAATTTGGAATTATCTTAAAAGCAATTGTCACATCAGAAACATTTTCTAATGTTCTATCAAATTAATAGTATAGGTCTCAACATTTATTAATCCACTGAGCATAGGGGGCCGAAACTGGAGTTGGTTCCTTATTGCTTATCTTAAAATTTAGCACTGGGAATTAGTTCTTTTGGTTTGTAGATCGAAAGAAGAAGAATGAAGCAACATTTACATGATTGACACAACTACTCTTCATAGTTCATGTTTGAAATTTTTTTTATTCACAATGTCAGTGTAAGAGTAGCAAAATCAGGAAGCAAATACAAGAAGAGTTGAAACATTATATCAAATTCACTATTGCTTTAGTGTTTTTGTATAATTTTATGAAACGAAATATTTCAGCACTTAAAGTAACATTATTATTACTATTGTTTATCATATAAATTAGTTATGCCCGCATGATTCTTTTACTTGCTGGCATGTTTGGAAACCACTCCAAAGTGAAATCAAATGTCCCATCAACATCATCCACAATGCCAGGGTCTGAAATTAAGTTTTAATAAAACTGTCTGGCAATTCCTGGAATGAGATCCATTATAAATTTTATGTCCTACAATTTTGGCAGTGATACTGGTTTAATATTTGGCTTAAAGGTACCAAGAATGATATTAGGTAAGGCGAAGATTCTAGGCCGCCCACAGTACGGCTCTGAACATTTACTGCAACGAAATTCTGACTGAAGTTCTTGTTCATGAATATTGAATAAGGTTTTTTCTTGGTTATTCTTATTTGACGAAGTTCCAGCCGATCAGCTTTGTTATTTTGTATGTCATGCTTTCTATTGGCTATGTTTTTTTTCTGGCCATGAAGTATCCCAAAAGTTTTCCTGTGCCATTCTATGGATTTGAAGAGGATGTTTTCTTCTCTGACCTTTTTTCATGATGGTGATGTAATCTTTTGGGGTATATAGCCTTTGTTGCATTTTTAGTGCACCTACTATATTACCAAAGCCGCTCTCATTCAGTAAGAATGAATGACCGAAAATAAGAAATTTTAGGGTAGTCGAGGAATCGGACATATGAGAGGAAATTGCCGTCAGTCATGGAGCAGTGCGTGGCTAGGGTGGCTTCCAGACTTAGACAGGAAATGAGAGACCTAATCATGTTCAAAATGGTTCAAATGGCTCTGAGCACTATGGGACTTAACATCTGAGGTCGTCAGTCCCCTGAGTACTTAAACCTAACTAACCTAACGACATCGCACACATCCATGTCCGAGGCAATATTCGAACCTGGGACTGTAGCAGCAGCGCGGTTCCGGACTGAAGCGCCTAGAACCGCTCGGCCACAGCGGCCGGCGACCTAATCAGGGAAACGCGGGGGAGGGGGGGGGGGGAGACGAAGCCACTTAACCCCACCCTAGTAAGAACAGGAGATCCCGCTAATTAACGAGGTTTAGAGAGGTGGCAAGTGCGGTTATAGTGGGGAAAATGCAAAGGTACAAAAGCGAGAATTTTGATTTTGATTGACACACGTACTCAAGCTTGTTTAGTGTTCTTGTTCCCTCATGACAAGCAGGTGGTAAAGCTGCTCACTGCTGCGTTGCTGGTTTGTGTGCTGAAGTAATAAATCGGAAGGAAATGTGGTCTGTTAACGTAAAATCTGATGTGAGACTTTTCGTATTCCTAATGGAAGCGTTAAGGAAGTGAGGGCAGGATTTTCTTGTCATCCTGGGGAATGAGTTTCTACGTCATTGTCAGGGTGTGATTGAGTGTGGGTCGCATGCGGTCTCATTCTGTGAGGTAATTCAGCGTTTCTGTGGGAAGCACGCCAAACTGGTCAAAGAAACCCAGGAAAAACAGCCTATGTCTTAATTTCGTACAGAACAGCATCCTATAGTGTTAAAAGCCAGCCCCAGTGTAACTGTAAGTGGCAATACTGAAGAGGTTCTCTGGCCTGTATTCAAAATCAAAGAGTCTAAAGGAACAGTCTTTCTGGTTGATGATCAGCAATGACGTTCTTGATAGATTTCAGCTACACGTAAAACGGAGCCTCTGTCAGACTGAGGTGGTATATTAAACAAATTATGTTCCAGTTCGTGTGAAAAACTTTGGAATGAAAGATGTCATAACACGATGTGGAACTATACTGGCCGGTATACAAGAGATATTTCTCGATGAGCTACCTTTGACAAGAGGATAGCAATTGCAGAAGAGTAAGAAACAGAAATCATTGCCCATAAGACGAGTTCATAAAATCATGCCACCTATTAATGACTGTTTGTAGGAAAAGTTGTTACATTTATTGAAATATGATCGATACAGTCTGTATACAGTGTTAAAACAACTTGCATTGTTGTTTGAGGAAGGGTTGTACCTGCTAGCTGCTGTCTTTAACATACCATAAAATTATGACTTCCAATCAGTTGTGGAAGAGAATATTCACCAATGGCTTGATGCTGGAATTATGCAACCCTCCTTCAGTCCATGAGTATCGCATGTAGTTATTATTCCCAGAAAATCAGTTAACGGTGAGAAATCTATGTGTTGATATGATGGCAGTCAACAAAGTCGATACACCAGGGTTTGAACAGTCGTCCTCCCGAATGTGAGTCCAGTGTTCTGACCACCACGCCACCTCACTCGGTAAGAAATCGTCTGTCACATTTCAGCAATTTGCAAACTTGTTGTTAAAAAGGATGAAGCCAACAACGTGCTTGGTCTATTTAGGAGACATTATTGTATTCTCCAGAACAACAGAGGAATATGCTGAGCAGGTAACAACAGTATTGTCAATATTACACAGCGACCACTTGAGTTTAAAATTAGAGACAAGTTCTTTTGCAGAATCACAGGTTCAGTATCTGGGACATACATTATTAGGTCAGCAGAGGCAAAACCAGATCCACAATGAGTGGAAGGCTAAGAATGACTTGCTACTCGCCAGTTCAATAAGCCTGCAGTTAAATACAGCACAACAGAGAAAGAATTACTGGCACTGGTGTGAGTTGATTATTTTAAATGATATTTGTATGGCGGGAAGTCCACAGTGGTAACTGACCACCCTGATCTTTCGTGGCTACTGAATTTGAAGGACCTGGTAGTCATTTAACGTACTGGGCAGTGCAGTTGAGTGAGTGTGACTACGATGGACATCATAAACCAGGGCAACTTCATCAAAATGCAGATGCATTAATTAGGAAGGTTAGTGTAGTGCACGCAGAAGAGGTACTTATCGCAGAACTGAAAGAAGAGGGTGCTGACTGTTGACAGTATTACACTCTCCAGAAGTCATATCCAGAGACAACATTCTACATAATAAAACTTCACTTGAGAATCAGTTAATAATACCTAAGATGCTGTAGCACCATATACACTCCTGGAAATGGAAAAAAGAACACATTGACACCGGTGTGTCAGACCCACCATACTTGCTCCGGACACTGCGAGAGGGCTGTACAAGCAATGATTACACGCACGGCACAGCGGACACACCAGGAACCGCGGTGTTGGCCGTCGAATGGCGCTAGCTGCGCAGCATTTGTGCACCGCCGCCGTCAGTGTCAGCCAGTTTGCCGTGGCATACGGAGCTCCATCGCAGTCTTTAACACTGGTAGCATGCCGCGACAGCGTGGACGTGAACCGTATGTGCAGTTGACGGACGTTGAGCGAGGGCGTTTAGTGGGCATGCGGGAGGCCGGGTGGACGTACCGCCGAATTGCTCAACACGTGGGGCGTGAGGTCTCCACAGTACATCGATGTTGTCGCCAGTGGTCGGCGGAAGGTGTACGTGCCCGTCGACCTGGGACCGGACCGCAGCAACGCACGGATGCACGCCAAGACCGTAGGATCCTACGCAGTGCCGTAGGGGACCGCACCGCCACTTCCCAGCAAATTAGGAACACTGTTGCTCCTGGGGTATCGGCGAGGACCATTCGCAACCGTCTCCATGAAGCTGGGCTACGGTTCCGCACACCGTTAGGCCATCTTCCGCTCACGCCCCAACATCGTGCAGCCCGCCTCCAGTGGTGTCGCGACAGGCGTGAATGGAGGGACGAATGGAGACGTGTCGTCTTCAGCGATGAGAGTCGTTTCTGCCTTGGTGCCAATGATGGTCGTATGCGTGTTTGGCGCAGTGCAGGTGAGCGCCACAATCAGGACTGCATACGACCGAGGCACACAGGGCCAACACCCGGCATCATGGTGTGGGGAGCGATCTCCTACACTGGCCGTACACCACTGGTGATCGTCGAGGAGACACTGAATAGTGCACGGTACATCCAAACCGTCATCGAACCCATCGTTCTACCATTCCTAGACCGGCAAGGGAACTTGCTGTTCCAACAGGACAATGCACGTCCGCATGTATCCCGTGCCACCCAACGTGCTCTAGAAGGTGTAAGTCAACTACCCTGGCCAGCAAGATCTCCGGATCTGTCCCCCATTGAGCATGTTTGGGACTGGGTGAAGCGTCGTCTCACGCGGTCTGCACGTCCAGCACGAACGCTGGTCCAACTGAGGCGCCAGGTGGAAATGGCATGGCAAGCCGTTCCACAGGACTACATCCAGCATCTCTACGATCGTCTCCATGGGAGAATAGCAGCCTGCATTGCTGCGAAAGGTGGATATACACTGTACTAGTGCCGACATTGTGCATGCTCTGTTGCCTGTGTCTATGTGCCTGTGGTTCTGTCAGTGTGATCATGTGATGTATCTGACCCCAGGAATGTGTCAATAAAGTTTCCCCTTCCTGGGACAATGAATTCACGGTGTTCTTATTTCAATTTCCAAGAGTGTAGTTACCTAATGCCATGATAGCATTTAAGCTTGTCACAGAGGCAGAAGTGCCACAGATTCTTGAACTGCTACCTGTTACTGGCAGTGAAATCAGCAATGTGACAGAGAGAGATATATACGGATTTGTCTTCCACGTGCAGAAAGAGCACAGCAAACATGGTAATGGATTAAATTGCAAATCATGATGGGTGCCTCTATGTCATTTGAGATATTACAGAATTCTTTTCCCTATACGCAATGGGAGAATAAATACATTCTGTCTATTATTGATAACTTTCCTCAGTACCTGGCTATGGTGCCAATTGCAATCGTAACGGCAGACACCATAGAAAAAGCTTTCTGAGTCACTTAGTATCACCATTGTCCTTATGCCATTCTGATGGACCAGGGAACGAATTCCATGTCTATATTATTTGTGCAAGTTTGTAAACTATTAAGAATTAAGAAAGAGAACCATCCTTTTTCACTGTAAGGCACAAGGTGGATTCAGAGGCGCATGTCCGCCTTCACCCCCCTTCGCCCCCCCCCCCCCCCCCCCCACCCAGCGTTCTGAGAGAGAGAGAGAGACAGACAGACAAACAGACAGACAGAGGGAACAGAGAAAGAGTGAAGGGAAAATGGAGAGACAGTGAATCCTGGCATAATCACAATTCTTATTTAAAGGCAGCAAGAAACTGTGAGTTTAAAAATGCAGAAAGCCTGGAATTAACGGAAAGTAAGTATGACTTGTTTTGTTATATCTTCCTGTTTCTTTTTTGCCAGAATTGACGACGAAAGTACAATAAAACGTCATGTCGTTTATCGTTCTGTGATCGCACAATAGATGAATGAGCTATTGTGTATGTTTCACTAACTACGCAAAAAAGTTAGATATTTTACTTTGTGAAGAATTTGTAAATTTATAGGGCTGCTTTCAGGCTCACACATTCAAATATTTTCGGTAAATATTTGATGTCTCCGGATTCCTTTCCTAGTTACTAAGAAATAGTACTGTTACAAACAGCTTTTTTGATGCTACACGTTTCGATTTTCCATCATCGATAGGGTTCTTATAGTCAGTACATTTGTTGTATCCAGAATAAAAATTTCACTCTGCAGCGGAGTATGGGCTGATATGAAACTTACTGGCAGATTAAAACTGTGTGCCAGATCGAGACTCGAACTCAGGACCTTTGCCTTTCACAGGCAAGTCCTCTACTAACTTTTTTTTCATTTTGCTCGTTGTTGATCGTTGTGTTTGGTCGTTGCGGACGTCACATGACATCCGTTACAGTTCGTTTTTTTATCCGTCCACTCAGTTTTTTATCACAGAGGCCAACCAGCTCTCTGATCGAACACGCTGAGCTACTGTGCCGGATAGATTTCACTCTGCAGGAGACTATGGGGTATGGGCTGATATGAAACTTCCTGGCAGTTAAAACTGTGTGCCAGATCGAGACTCGAACTCAGGACCTTTGCCTTTCACAGGCAAGTGCTCTACTAACTGAGCTACCCAAGCACGACTGAGGATCCCTCCTCACAGCTGTACTTCCTCTAGTACCTCGTCTGCTGTAAATCTGTGAGGAGGGGTTCTGGGTTGTGCTTGGATAGCTCAGTTGGTAGGGCACTTGCCCGCGAAAGGCAGAGGTCCCGAGTTCGAGTCTCCGTCTGGCACATAGTTTTAATCTGCCAGAAAGCTTCACATTTGTTGTTCTTTGTTCCTTGACATTTTGCCAAAGTCCTCTTACTGGCAAATAGTACCTTGTGTCCTGTTAGGCGTTGTTGTCAGGAACCAGCGTATTTCAGTCATGATAAAGCACTTTACTTCTTGTTGGAAGGCACAGTGAATAATCCATAAAGTACCAATATTACAGAATTACTATTTCTGTCTGACACCTTTTCATGGCAGAAGCAATGAATCGAATTTGATAAAGTTTGGTATAGAGATACCTTGAACCCAGTGAAGACAAAGGCTACTTAAAAATGAAATAAGTAGGCAGAGATCACAATAATCGATAATGGTGTATCAAGGCAGCAAAATCTTTGTTGGCAATGCGCTTTTTCACAATAACTTGTGCAAACGACAAAGCTACGTAAAACTGGAAAGAACAAAACTGTACCGGTACCTCTCAAAAACATCTACACAAAAGTCCACGAGAACGTATGCTTATCTTTTAAGATTCACCCACTATAATTTTTGTGTTTTGATTGCACCTGGCGCTGTGAAACTGAAATACATCACAAAAAAGGTGATTGTAGGTGAACCATAGAAGATAAACACATGCTCTCGCACAATTTTTTGTACAGAGTTTTGGAATCTATATTATAGTATGACATCAAATTATGTACCACATAATGATTAGGTAGCTTTATTTTCTATAGCAGATTACCTTTCAACGACTGAGCAAACTTTCCCAAACATATATCATCACAATTCCGATTAAACTAGCCCTCAAATAACTAAAAAAAATCTGTATTGAAATCTTTGTATTCGTGTCGATTCTGTAAAGCCATAGACATACAATGGCTTATAACGTCTCACTTCGTGCAATGAGGCAGCGGAGAGGACGGTGCAAATCGCGAGCTGGGCTTGCCTGATACTTGATAATAATAACAATACAACTGATAGTGAACGAAGTCGCGGGTAGAAGCTAATTGATTATAGAAATAAACAGACACTATTACTAATCGATGGAGAACTTTCGGAAAAGCTTACAGGTGGCACTTTATTGATGTAGCAGTTGGTTGGTTGGTTGGTTTGTGGGACTGAAGGGACCAGATTCCTAGTGCCTCCGGTCACTTTTTCCATGAACTTGAAACCCCCACAAGGAATAAAAACAAACAATGGAGATGACAAGAGACGAGACAGGACAAGAAAGACACAGATAGGGACCACACAGCCGGTGTGGCCGAGCGGTTCTAGGCGCTACAGTCTAGATCCACGTGACCGCTACGGTCGCAGGTTCGAATCCTGCCCCGGGCATGGATGTGTGTGATGTCCTTAGGTTAGTTAGGTTTAAGTAGTTCTAAGTTCTAGGGGACTGATGTCCTTAGCAGCTAAGTCCCGTAGTGCTCAGGGCCATTTGAACCATTTAGAGACCACACAAAAGGAATTAAAATCACACCGAGTGTGACAGTGGTTGGCCGACCATAGAAACAAAAAAGGAAAACCCAACCACCAAGAAACGCACTAAACACCCCAGTCTAAAATCATAGGCCAAAGGACAGACTCAACACAAAAAAAGGACAAACACTTAGATCAAGCGATAAAAACCCACTGCACGAATAAAATTCTAAACTAAATCTGTCATCGCAACGTCATCTGATAAAAGTGCAGGAAGCGTATCAGGCAGCGCAAACGTCTGCCTGAGCGGAGTTAAAAGCGGGCAGTCCGACAAGATTTGGACCACAGTCAAAGCTGACGCGCAGCGACATAAAGGTGGGTCCTCGCGGCGCAATAAATAGCTGGGCGTTATCCAGGTGTGGCCAATGCGCAGCCGGCAGAGGACAAGAGTCCTTGTGAGAGACCAGCAAGGAGCGGCACGCACCGGTAGCCTCCTCGATGGCTCGAAGTTTTTTGGGTGAAGGCAGGGTGCGCCATTCTTCACCCGAGGTGCGAAGTACCTTCTGAAGCAAAACTGACCTGAGGTCATTCTCCGAAAGGTCAATCTCCAAGGCTGGTGCACCGACAGCCAGTTTGGCCAGCGTGTCAACACGTTCATTTCCCAGGACGCCTACATGACTCGGGGTCCACACAACGATCACAGAGCGGCCACAATGGGCAAGATTATGGAGGGACTCCTAGTTAGTCATCACCAGACGAGAGCGAGGGAAACACTGGTCGATAGCTCATAAACCGCTCAGGGAGTCACTACAGATAAAGATGGACTCACCTGAGCAGGAGCAGATATACTCTAGGGCGCGAGAGATGGCGACCAGCTCGGCAGTGAAAACACTGCAGTCTGCCGCAAATGAGTGTTCATCATAATGATCCCTGAGAGTGAGAGCATAACCGACACGACCAGCAACCATCGAACCGTCAGTATAGACAACGCCAGAGCCTTGAAACGCGGTAATGATTGAAAGAAAGCGGCGGCGGAGGGTCTCAGGAGGGACTGAGGCCTTCGAGCCCTGTGCCAAATCGAGCCGAAGGCATGGACGGGGCACACACCACGGGGGTACACGCAGAGGGCCCCGAAAAAGAGGTGGAAGAGGGAAAACCTCACGCCCAGAGAGACGAGATCTGACGCGAACCGCGATCGTACACCCTGTCACAGTGTGCAGTGTAGTCGCCCTCAGGCGATCTGCTGTCGTCAACTTCTCTGACGTAAGATTTTGAAGTTGTTATCTACTGTATATGCCTGCCTTTAAGTCATATCTATACGTCAGATGGAGCAGCCACAAACATCTTCACTGTAACGACGACTAAATTTCGGGTTTTCATAATAATCGTAGAGTAAATATCTCTGGAGTGAGCATTCACATGCGCAGAACAGATTTTGTGTTGTCGACATACATTGCCGGCCTGGTCACGTGATCTCGGGACGTCGTGTGTATGTCCGTATAGCGCCCTGTATATTTAGAATGTCACTACATCCCTAGTACAGACGGATTCTTTTCGTACGTATCGTGGATTATTTATAAATGTTGCGCAGACATTTTAACAGTATCCATTTGACACCGGGAATAAACCAGCTACGTAACTTTAAAGGGCAAGTGATATTACATCCTGCTTCTTTGCGATAGGTGTCACAGGTCAGATGCACTCGATTTTTGGTAGTTTTCGGTATGATACAGCACTTTATAGTATTACAGAGCCAGACGTACATTTTTGCTGTGATAGTCTTGCAAAACGACTTGACAGTACGCTAGTACTTTTGCAAGTGCCTGAAAAACACCGAATTTTCCACACATTAGCGATTATATCCCTGCTAATTCGTCCTTTTTTCTTCTATTTCTGCGTATTTATTTTCTCGTTTTTGCGACCTAAAGCACACTTTTTCTTGCTGGTGACACTTTGAAGTATTTATTTAACGCATTTTACGTACTTGCTCCCAGTTTATTAAATAGAGAGTAGACTGAATAATCTATATATATATATAATCGACAAGTCACTGATAAATGCATGGAGGATAGTATTTGTTGAAACAACTAACCATTCCCTTTCCTGTTCCACTAGCAAATTTACGAGAGGAAGCGATTGTTTGTAAGCTTTTGTACGAGTCGTAATATCTATTATATAGTCATAAAATCGTAGAAAAATAGGTCTACAGTATCAAGCCTTAATTATAATGCGTCTCGAAATTTGCAGAATGCAGAATGCAGAAAGCACACACGCACAGCGAAGTCCCGAAAACACGTGACAATCCTGGTTTAATGTTGACAACATGCGCAGAACGCAATGCTCACTCCAGAGATATTTACTCAATGATAATAATTAATGTCAACTTTTGGCTCAGTCGATCGCCCTTCATTTGTTGCTGCGTTACCGAAGACAAGATAGTTAATAGCGTCTTTGGATGTTAGTAATTATTTACTAATACTCACGTAATTATGGAAATCACTTTAATTTTTTTATTAACAACGTTCAATAATAATTAAATGATCATGACTGACGGCATTTTGTAGAAAGGAAAAGGAGGTTTGATTGTACAATTACTCACAGCAAACACGGCAACTAAAATAACCGTGATTTTTATAGTTCGTCACTCAAAGATATTATAGCAGGAACTATGGTCCATTACTATAAGTCGATACAGTCATTCAAACTTCGTACGCTTTTACCGTAACAAAGCTAAGTGTCCAGCTTCGTTCTTATCTTCAGTTTAACGTCCCTTCGTACAGTCCACAGATCCTATTATCAGTTATTCGGCATGTAATAGAAATTAATACTGAGCACTACCTTTTCTCACCCACACAATTGCTCAGATATTACTAGTCCGCGCCCTTACGGCAAAACTCTGTCTTGTATAAATTAACTATAGTCAATTTTCTTGCAGTTTAAATAAAGTACCCGGATCCCTTCCGAAGCATATCACACGGAAATACCCGTTATATCGCAGGCCGCAGCTACGTTGACTTACTCACAGCGCCAAAAACAAGACAAGTAACAATACCCGCGCATGGATTATACAGTGGAATTGAGAAACTAAAGTAGCTGCGTTAAATCATCTTTGACGTCCCTGAAGTGTTACTTTGCTGCGGGCGTTATTCTGATGAGAGATTATATGTCGATAATTTTAATTAAAACTTTTTAATGCTATTAATTATTACCGATATTATCGATCACCTCTCACCTATATGAAAAATAAGCCTGATAATATTGTTCTTATTTAAAAGAGCGGAGCCTGATAATATTGTTCTTATTTAAAAGAGCGGTTACAACAGGTATACTTTGAACAGACCAACAGACCAGTTTTCAGACACTGTTTGTCGAAGAGTATTACCATCTGCCAGCGTTGATACTTTTCCTCGATCATTTGT
Organism: Schistocerca piceifrons; assembly: GCF_021461385.2. NCBI lineage: Eukaryota > Metazoa > Arthropoda > Insecta > Orthoptera > Acrididae > Schistocerca > Schistocerca piceifrons. Next base: position 91,316,316 of record NC_060141.1, read on the forward strand.
TAAATGGAATGTCATTACGACTTCCTACAACTCACCTACAAAGAATCGGACATATACAAAAATTTCTATCGCAAAATTTTAGTGATAAAAATATAGAGCATGTTTCGCAAAGTGCTGAACCATACAAAGACGATCTCCCTTGTTTTGTAGCCTCTAAGTGAGAGCTACGAATTTGGCAACAAATGGATGAAAATATAGAATAGTCTCCAGTAGAGGCCTATGAAGGAGTAATGGCGCTGTCAAATATTAAGAGTTATTTGTCAGTTGATGCATACCTTTCCTGTGACAATCAACCTTGTGAAGAGATCTTTCTCAGCCATACGCCGTCAGAAGACATATCTTCTCAGAAGAATGACAGCAGCTCATTTAAATGGACTGACACTGCTGCATATCCAAAGGTATTGCTTCAACTTTGAATGCTGAAGTGGTGTTGGACACCTGTAGGAAACACAAGAGGAAACTTTCATTGCATCATATAATGACTGTGATAAATTTATGACTATAATAAAAGTATGTTTCTAATATGTGTATCATTGTGTGTGTGTGTGTGTGTGTGTGTGTGTGTGTGTGTGTGTGAGTGTGTGTGCGTGTGTGTGTGTGTCTGTGTATGTATGTATGTGTGTGTGTGTGTGTGTGTGTGTGTCTTTATTTTAAAATTACTCACAAAACCTGTGAGGACAAGTTCACACTTCCATTTCTTGTGCCTCCCACAGAAAGAATTCTGAATCCGTCCCCAGTAAGATGAATGGGTGTGTTGAAAGTGTTCATAAGATTATTGTTTGAATGCTGTCTCGTTGTGTAAATGAGACACATAATGATTGAGACCGTTATTTGCCATATATCTTGTCCACCCTGTAACCTAGCCTAATCTAATGTCCCACTGAAACTCTAATGTATTTTCATATGTCTTTGGTTTGCTGTTTTACCTAGTGTCGAATCATGTACATTATCTGAATATGTGATATCGTATGTTCTTTTCATATTTTGAAAGACTTAAAGTATTGCTCCAGAGCACAAGGCGACTAAATGCATCAATCATTCTAGGCGTTTAACCACAGGCAAACAGAAGGCCATATGAATATACACAAGGGAGGGACCCAATGGGAGATAACACCACCTCAGTGATAGCCACCAGTTTAGTAGTACCACCCCTGCCACACTGTTATCAAATGACAGCTAGCATAAAACAATATGAGCGTCATGAAGCACCATGTGCTCTGTGCATGGCTGCACACTGATACCATCCCTGTTGCAAGACACAATGTGCAAATCTACAGACGTGTATATCCTGCCATTACATGAAGCCCACAAGCACCATAAGAAGGGCAGTCAGTATTGGGGCAAGCTATGTTCTACCTCAAAGATAGTGGCGATGACCTAATCCAAGATGACGGATTTTGGTGGAATGTTTGAATTTCGGCGGGAAGATAGGTCAATTGGGCTACCTCCACTAACCTAAACCACCTCCCCTCCTCCAGGAAATGGTGGGAAGTTTAAATTCTATCAGGATAATGCAATACACCGCGGTTACCTCTACTAACCTAAGAAAATGGCGGGAAGATAAGTCATTTGGACTGCCTCCACTAACTTAAGTCATCCGACTGCCACCTCATCCTATGAACTGGTGGGAAGTTTCAATTTAGGCAGTAAAGATAGGTCACTTGGCCTATCCCTACTAACCTAAGAAAATTGTGGGAAAGAAAGGGCAGTTGGGCTACCTCTACTTACCTAAGTCATCCGAACACCACCTCTTCCTAGGCATTAGCAAGGAGAGGACTTGACCTGTGCTTGACATAAGTCTTTATTATTTTGCACGAACTATTTTATTTAAACAATTAGAGGCACTAACACCATCCAGCGTTGTCGCCAAAGGGCCCGGACTCCAACTGATCTAGCACACAGTACCACCATCAGATGGTGCTCTCATCCCTCATGTGACATAATCCAAGATGGTGGGGGGAAATGGCGGCAAACAGTATGGCCGCCATGGGGTCCAAGCTCCAACTGACCTGCTACACAGTACCACCACCAAGGGAGCTCTCATCCCTCCTGTGATGTAATCCAAGATGGTGGGGGGGGGGGGGGGGGAACAGCAGGAAACAGTGTGGTCGCCATGGGGTCAATACTCCAACTGCCCTAGTACACAGTACCACAACCAGAGAGAGCTGTCATCCGTGATGTAATCCAAGATGGCTACAATGACGTCAGCTGATGACGCAGTTACCGTTATCCAGGATGGCGGAAAACAGTGTGTTCACCACGAAGTCTGGGTCTAGCACACAGTACCAAGACCAGAGGGCTCTGTCGTCTGTTCTGTGATGTAATCTGAACTGATGGTCTGGGGTGGGGGAAATGGGGGGAAAAGGACTCTGCCTGTGCTGGACATAAGTCTTTATTTTGCAGTCTCCAGCATGAGATCTAGAGTCCTACTGACCTAGAACACAGTACTGCCGCCAGAGGGTGCTGTCATCCCTGCTGTGACATAACCCAAGATGGTGGTCTGGAGGGGGAAAATGGCGCGAAAATGACTAAGCCAGCGCTGGGCTGCTGGAGAGAGTGAGGAAGGATTGTACTTTATTTATTTTGGAACAATTTATTTAGGGATGGAGTATATTTATCACACTGATACAGAACACACGCTCTGACATACTTGGGGTCACGCCACACGGCCCACAGACCTGTAAACTACTCCAAAATAATGCTCTGCAGACACGCAAACCACTCCTAAATTACCGAAATAATTTCAGTACCGACATGCAAACTCCTCCTAAACAATGAAGTACACAGATGTGCAGACACGAAATCGCTTCGTAAATGCTCCAAATAGCGCATAGCACAGCCTACAGACCTGCTCGCAAAATAATGCAACAGACATGCACAGGCGCCACCTGCCACAGTCTGTCCATTGGACCGCACATGCTTCCAGAAGTCGAGATGCACTGGCACCCCAGCGAGATGATGCACAAGTCCTGCAAGCATGAGGTAGTGGCACCTTCTTCATACTCAAAACCTGAGAAATTCCTCTCGAAATACTTGATCATCTAGGTACTGTTGCTGATGCAACCTCAGACAACCTCACACAAGCGAAGACCCATTTGCATAGCGCAGACACTTCAAGGGTGTGTCGCATTGACTCCATCTAAAAGACTCCCCAATCACGCTTGCTAATCGTCAACATTCGAAATCAAGCACTGCACACCCATTCACAAAATAAAACAACAAATTCTCAGTGCAATATAGTGGTATGTGTAAAATAGTTTCTTACTGCTGAAAGTCTTGTCTGCAGAAAGAAGAAAAATGGCAGACGGTGCTTCCACACTGGTGGCATCAGTAATTCAGCAGGTAAATTCATAAGAGTCAATCATTACGCTAGATTCATTCACAAGACATCCTTTGTGTTGGGATGTAGGAGCATTTACAAACTGATTCAAACAAGATGGAGGCAAGGTATGTACCGAAAGTTCTGAGAAAGCAAGTGTTCAAAGACAAGTTGAAACATACCATCCATCTCTGCTGAGGATGCTGTCACTCTTCTGCCACTATGGCATTAGGACATCTCCAGACCTGTAGCTGTAGGATAACTGAAATTCATGACTTTTTTTTCTCTTTTGTATGATAATGCTTCGAATTGGGTCTTAGTATTTTTGCAACTATCTCTTTTTCTTTAAGCCTCCATTGGCATGTAGAATAAATGTTTTTAAAGATATCCTGAGTGGATGGTAGATCATTCTACCTTACAAAAAATCTAGCGTTTGCTTGAATATTGTTACTACATAGGTATGAGCAAAGAATTGGGGCAAAATGCCTACAGGGATTATCTTAAGATGGAGTTCTAGATTAGTCGGCTTTAAGCCATATTGTAACAGAATCATAGTTTTATGGTAGACACCTGGTTTCTAGTGCAACTAAGCTGTTGCACAGATTGTTAGTTTAGGGATCACCCCGTTACATCCGTCTTTTTGGAATAATTTGTAATTCAAATGATCCCCTAAAATTGACAGAATACAGTGACTTCGTAACTTCACTTGAAGTGAAGACTGTCTTCCGCCCATCACCCGAAACACAAACACTGCTCGGTTGTATCAAGAACAACCTAGAATTTAGGAAATAGATGGCTTATCAGATTCCCTGCTAATGTGGCATGACTTCATAGGGCAGACGGTGCGTACTGTTGAAAATCGTTGCCGAGAACACCAATGCCGGCCTCTGTGACCGAGCGGTTCTAGGCTCTTCACTCCGGAACCACGCTGCCTCGGGCATGGATGTGTGTGATGTCTTTAGGTTAGTTAGGTTTATTTAGTTCTAAGTCTAGGAGACTGATGACCTCAGATCTTAAGTCCCATAGTGCTTAGAGCCATTTGAATTTGAGAACACCAATGGCGTACCAGACTACAGCAACCTAACAAGTCAGCAGTCACAGAACATTGCTACCGGAATTGCATGCTATGGATTACGTCCATACTCAGATTCTGACACAGACGTCTAACGTCTGGGACTGTCATTGAAGAATCTATCGACATTCAAGTAAGGGAACCTTTCATCGGTCGTGATAGTGGATACATCCTTAGGAAGGCCTGAGAACCTCCATTGAGTCTCATTCAGAAGAGGAAAGACATATTCCACATCGAACTAACTGGGACAGGCAGTACAACAGCGGAGATGCTGCCAGCATGCGCCTGGGGCCTTATTCTGAATCGCTCATACAGTCGGTGTGGTAGATTAACCTCGGTAGTGACGTCATTTTCGGGTCTTTATCCGAAGTTGCTATTCTATAAACTTCTGAGACCTGTTACTGGTCGGTCGTCCCGACAGATGTACGGAGAGGCGGTTAGGTTTCGGTATGGCCACTCGTTCGGTTTGGTATGATTCTTTTTACAGAGGGAATTTGTTATTTTAGAATTATTGAGTGGTTTTTGCTGAAGAACCACCAGGATGCATCTGAGTGGAAAGTGAGTTCGTAATAGACCGTTTTCCTTTGTTAGAAATATGGTTTTTATTGTTGTTACTGCGAATGATTATAACATCAAAAACCATTTTTCGGTCACTATTCTTACAAAATACCTGTTATTATTATGTAATTAAGAGTTTAAAAATTGTTAAATTTCAAGATGTAGGCTCTGCTTATGTGTACTAGATGAGTGGTAACTGGAATTGCTAGTTAGAATGAATGAAAACCCTTAGCTGCTTACAGGCGTTGACATACGTCAACGGGGACAGATGAAAATGTGTACCCCGACCGGGACTCGAACCCGGGATCTCCTGGTTACATAGCAGACGCTCTACCCATCTGAGCCACCAAGGAGACAGAGGATAGTACGACTGCAGGGATTTATCTCTGAAAACCCACATTCTCAACGTAGTGCCCTCGCCCATTATACTCATTACTCGCGGCGCGTTGCCGATTCCCGTAAGAGTTCGGGCACTGTTTGTGCATCCGCACAGAAGAAGAAGATGGTCAAGTGGCCGGTGAGCCTTAATTATATATGTACTAAGATGGTAGCTGTTCTTTCGGACATATCCGAAAGAAGAGATACTATCTTAGTATATATATATGAAATTACTAGTGACATCGCGTACGTTTTCCTGCAAATGGTTTAATTATTAATTATCGAAACGCGTTTACAACTTTCAAATAACAATGGAAAAGAATTTCGTGAAGCCTGATAGCGGAAACCTTCCAACATTTCATGCATGTACTGCTTACACCCTCTTCGTTCGGCAACGAAGTCAGCCTGCATCCCTGTCCATTATAATAAATAGGAGCAAAGCGCCTGTTCCGTATGAGCTGTCGTGGCCAAATTCAGTCGGCTCTAAGCTGTGGTAGCATGTGGAACTGTTCCGTGCGCCGGCCAGTGTCCCGCTGTCGGTGTTGTTTACCTCCGCGTCGCGGTATTTATGTTTATAGAATCCACTAGTAACGTACCTCATGGCGCACTCTTACCGCCGTGCGATGATCAAAGTAACGTTTCAGGCCGAACATCCACGACCAACAGCCTTTAAAGTTTAACAGTTGATACTAGAGGATCTGTGTTTGAGCCCCCAGGACGTGATCAGAATGCACTTTTCCATCATAGGACGGGTTGTGAACTTCAAGATGTCGACGGAGGAACGATATGCCGCTGTACTGAAATTTAAACACTCTGATGGACATGTAGGTGCAGTGGTAATGGACGATGCGGGATTCGGTCTCCGAACCTTGCGGGTGTTTGAGCTACCGTTCAAGGTGCTTCAAGAAGTGGTCATTGCCGCTTTCCAACCATATGGAAACGTCTTGGATCACCTAGCGGAAGAGTAGCAAACATTTACGAGCTGCCCAGTGTTAAATGGCGTCTGGCAGATCAAAATTGGGCTGATAAAACACGTTCCATTGTACTTTATGCTTGGCGATGTGCAGACAATCGTCATATTCAATGGCCAGCCACAAACGAGCTCAGGATGTGGCCAGAAAGAACTTGTCCAGTCCTATTGTTTACGCCGACGTTTGAAACAGACAGCATTGGTTGAAATGACCCCAGCACCGACACCCATGTCCCTACCCACCAACTATGCTACCATAGCACAGAACCCTCCCACAGCACTTCAGGATACGGCTGAAACCTCGTCAAGGCCACCCACGCCGACGAGACCAGCATGGCATCACCCCTAGTGCCTGCACTGGGACCATCCAATCTCAGCACCGTGAAGGACGACCCTGCTCGAGACGTCGAACTAGATGTCGTGCCGACTTCTGCCTTTATACAGACGGGTATAGCATCGAGCGATTGGCGTCCAAGTTCTGATTTGGAACAACACATTGGGTAGCAGTGGTCGCCCACAAAACGCAAGAAACGCTGACAAACACCCTCTAATGACGCGTCCCTCAGATGGTCCGCGAGGTGAGGACCAGGTATCTGATGCTGACTTTCCTTATTGCATCCAGTCACATGGTGAGACCACTCCTGATGCCCTTCCTGTGTAGAACCCTCTCTCAATCCAGAACACATATTCAGTGTTGCCAGTACATGAGAACGACAGATCCCTCACAGCTTTCGTCACAGCGCCTGATTCGTCCACTCTGACAGTAAACGACTGTAACATGTCTTCGACGTCAGCATCATGGGCCCATGATGTTGAAGAAGGAGCGGATCAGGCCACCAGCATATCCAAATGGGAGCATCCCATGGAAGTGCCTTGGAAGTGCCTGAGTTGGTGCCCTGCCAGCAATCATGGCTAATGCAGCAGACTTGGCGGGTCTACACCCACAGAATGCCTCCATCACACATTCTGCATTGATTGCAAGGGACCATACACAGCAATATCGCGTCGCCGCGATGAATCTTGCCCCAATCCTGCCCCTCACAAACTGGCCATGTTCCGAGACACCATCTACTCTGCATATGTTGGTATCGCACTCCTACAGGAGGTGTTTGTCGCTGACTTCCAAGTGAGCACCAGTTACACTGCCAATGTTTCTCGTTTCTGACATTGGTAGCGGCGGCGCCATCCTCCTCCTGATGGGCTACCTAAAGATGACGTCGCATACTTCCCCCTGCATGGGGTATGGCTCTCACCCTATGTGGCGTGCTTATCATTAACATCTACACACTGTGTGGCCCTAGCCGCCGTTGTGTCCGATACACATTCTTTGCTGAGTAGTTCATACTGCTCTTCACAGGCTCACAAGACGATTTGGTGCTCGCGTGGGGACTTCAACTTGACACAAGAGCCCACTTACCAGGTACTCCCACAGCATTCACCTTGTGCAACTCTCTTGGTTGTCATCGATTGCCTGCGACTCATTGACACCTGGATGAAGATCCATGGAATCCAACAAGATTACACGTTATACCACTCACTCGTCAAGCCACATTCACTGCATTTACCACTGCGAACAGTTCTTCAACATATGGGTTTCCCCAGAGGTTTTGTTATAGTAGTTTTGCGCCTTTTGAGCAGACGGACTTCCAAATTCATATACAATGGCCACCTCACGCCGCCCCTGGTCACAGCAAGATCTATCCAACAAGGCTGCCCTCTTTCCACGATTTTATATGCTTTCGCTTTGGATCCCCTTTTCCAGGAACTGCACCAACGTTTGGAAGGTATGACATTGCATGGGCACCATTTCTGTTGCATAGCCTATGGAGACGACCTCGTCCTTTATCTGTGCAGTGAGGATGAAGTTCGAGCAAACCTGACATGGGTGGCAACTTACGCGAAGCATCGGGCAGCTCCCTCTACATGTCCAAATTCAAGGTCCTGCTCATTGATGAGGGTCTACCGGAGAGAAGCGTTGCCGCCGTCGTTCGATGTCTTGGCACTGAATTCACAGATCGCCATCATGCAAAGCGCGCAATATGTGAACATCTATGATGCCTTCCGTATACTACACGTGGATCAGGTGCTACTGGTACCAACTCTCCTGGCCCGACGTCTGTTGATGACGTTGGGCTCCTTCGTCAGCTCAGGGATGTTATTCAACGTACAGTATGACTCCCTTGCACTCCTACGGGATCATGGTGGGGTGGAATTAATACATGTGGCGGCCAGAGTTAAGGGACCATCACAACCACAGGTGGAAACACAAGCGGCCAAAGACACTGCTAGCTAGGGCATAACCACCTATGGTAAACTAACATACGCAAACAGCGACAAACGCCGGTAAGCCCCTGCATATCAGCAACACTGACTGGTAACTACTAGCTGCTATTAGAGCCGACCAACAGGCCACAGCAGGGACACCGACGAGCTCGCCCACAGACGCACGAACAATCTGCCAACACTCCCTCACACTGTGCCTCCGGTATATGACCTATCGGACACAAGACCGATAACAAACCTAACTGTTGCAGGTTGCAGGACGCTGAACGAGGACTCTGTACCAGCACCCAGCGCCAGCCGCCGAGCAGCACAAACGCACAACGTCAAGGTATCGACATGCATGATACCCACTACTAACAAAGCCTATCCTTGCACAACCTATCTCAGGCAGCAAGACAACCGCTACTGCTCTTGCCGCCCGACCTAACTTTCGCAGAGGTTTTTTTCCCTTGGCTCTTGCTTTGGCACTTTTTTTCCTCTGCCCTTCAAACCGCTACCCTTCGTCAGATTTCGACCAATCTATCTCCAGATGAGCGCGTATTAATGGTTAATCCTAACCAGACGTACGCAAACATCGCAGTACCCACATCCTGCGACACCTCACATTAGTGAATACTAACCCTTATGCAGAGATGGCAGTAGACCTTTTGTGTTGGCCATCATGCCGGTGTGGACGTGGAGGGGCTCCACCTCTATTTATAAAAAATAATAAAAGTTAAGGGACTGTATATTAGCTCCAAACTCAAACTTTGGCATCGTTGCCTGCAGAGCCTCACTCCTATTCCAGGACTTTGTGCCAGTCTCTTTGTCAGCCCTAGTTTTGGTATCGAACATCCATTCCCCTTTTATCATATCTGGCGATTTATCCTGGTCTTCAGTTATGTCTGCCAGTCTTTACCACTTGAACGTCTGTCGCAGGCGAAAACAGTTTACAAAGTGTACAATAGTGTCGCCCGCCCAGCCCCATCAAGTACTCCAGTATTTGTGCGGGCGCATATGGAAAACGGTCCACGCTCGATTTCTCGAATACGACGTCCAATCGGCGTGGTATATCACAGTGAATGCAAACAAGTTAACCGACAATGAGTGCATCTAGCCGACTCACCCCTCTGCACCCACTGTGGAGTGGACAACAAACACGACCAACGGTTTCACTGTGGTCCAGCGTCCGAGGTCTGGTAACTTGCACGGCGTATTTTGGGGTTTCTTACACGCCAAACATCCACTCAGATTGACATCCACACACATTTATTCCCGGAGAGGACCTTTTACCCCACCACTAAAACTCACTCTGTGAACTGGATCTGTGGCCACACGATCCATTATCTTTGTAATTCTGTCCGTAAGCCAGTGCTAGGATATTGGAATTATCTCAGAGAACGACACTGCATCCTAACACTCAACCCACGCTATCAGCAACACTTCTCCGATTTCTTAGGAAGCAGCTTTAACGATCCCCCTCGCAGCTAGAACGTCCAAGCTATGAGAAGCTGAAAACTGATCTGAACCCACCCGAACCAAACAGAACCGATAACAGAATTACGCCCACTGCACAAGCACACACGTTTGGACGTGCTGGCCGATGCAGGACCCGCTACTCAAGGCGTTCTTATATAAAATAAAAATAAAATAAATTAAAACGAATAACCATAATCGTATTTAATTTTCATGGCTCCTCTGCGGTTTCCTTCCATTTATCCTTTGTCGCCCCCTCTTAGCCCTACGTTAGTCATACTGGGAGTAGGATTAGGTAGAGGCCAACACCGGAAGTGGTGGTTTCTCTTCTTTATTTATGGTAAAAGTGGCGCTGGCAATTTTCTTCACTTTTTTTTAAAATCCCTTTTATACTCCCCAGGCGAAAATAATAACATTAAAAACCAGTGGTTAAGGCAAGGAAATGCAGTGCTGGAGATCGTAACTTTGAGTCCTGCCGGGTGGGAAATTTTTTTTTTCCTTTTCATGTTTGTAACACATTCTGAAACTTTACTATTCGTGAAGGTTAAGTATTTTTCTGCAATATTTACATGAAAGAGCGCGCTTTCTCAGTAATGAATATCTTCGATAGATGAAATTGCTACAGATGAAATTGCTGTGCGTGAAACAACTAACAGTGATACTTATATTTTTTGTGACAAATAATTCACCATTTTTTCCCGAATATACAGCGATTTATGAGTGTGTGTGGTTAGACGGGAATCTAAGAGTACACCTTAAATCACTGCAAATGAAACTAGCAGCAATAATCTTTATACTCTTGCTTCTCACAAGTATTTATCTGTGATCGAATCCTTAACGACAGTAGACAGAGATGATAGATCCCCGCCATAATATTTTTGGACTATACCACGATATGTGAAACATTTTGCCTCATGAGAGTCATGTTATAAGCTATGACGAACTTCAATAGCTGCATTCGCCACATGCTCTCGAAAAGACGTTTTCAAATTTTGCTTTTAAGTTCTAAATTGTTGGTGTATCATTTGAACCTCTAGCAGCGAGTTACAGCGACATTCTGTGCGTCTTCTTCTTCTTTGGCACTCTCTTAAACAATTTTTTCGGTGTTTTTATAGACGTATTTGTACATGCCATTCCCAACTCATTTCCCGAAACGTAAAATCCAAAAAAAGATGTCGATGTGAATGAGAATAAAATGACATAATATGGCATTTGCGACAGTTTCCAGAATCGCTATTACACATGCATGGAAACATGTGGTCAGCGAAATTTGAGCAGTACTATGTACTCTAAACACACTTTTCGGTATATTGATAATTTTTACTTATGGACCGTCTGACAGCAACTGAATAAAACACAATTTTAGTGCCATACGCGTTTCGCCTTTATTTTCTGCAAGGCATCATCAGTGGCCTGGAATATGTACATATGTTAGCTATTTTATTTACATTTTTGTCACTGTGCCTATAGGTTATAAACAGTTCTGGTGGTTGGTATTTCCTATTAAGTAGTAATGTTTTAAACTGTACTTACAGATTGCGTAGACAGTTTCTTACATATTACGCTCCTGTTGCATTTTTGGTGTTGTTCTTCTTCCTATGAGCGCCAATTTGCTGTTTTTTCCACATTCCACAGCACTATGCACTGAACGCTTGTTTTAATGAAATGTTTTGGTTTCTGTTGCCGACTGTCAAATGTTTTTGCCAAAGATCGAATATTACTGCCAAACTTATGAGTGTAACTATTGAAGTATCTGTGGTCTGTTCGTGTATGCATTTGTGTGTGCGTTTGTGTATGTGTGTGTGTGTGTGTGTGTGTGTGTGTGTGTGAGTGTTTTTTGGTGTGGTATTAATTTAATTTTATTTTATTTTATTGTATTTATTTATTTATTTTTGTTTTTGTCCTGTGTATGTGCGTGTGTGTGTTTTGGTGTGATATATATTTTTGTGCTGTGTGTGTGTCTGCCTGTATTTTGGTGTTATGTATTTTTTTTGGGGGGGGCTGTGTGTGTGTGTGTGTGTGTGTGTGTGTGTGTGTGTGTGTGTCTGTATTTTGGTGTTATATATATATATATATATATATATATATATATATATAATGTTATCATTTCCTTTATTAAGTGTAGTAGGGAGCCTGTGCTGATGTGTGTTTGTTCATTTATCACATGTTTATTTTCTGCTATGGCTTTCTGGATGTGGAAGTTTTCTTGCATTTGTATAAGATGTTTGTCATGGTTGCTTATTCTCATTATTTTCATTTCTTGTTCCATGTTTGTAGGATGATGGTTGTAGTGTTTTAAATGCTCTGCAAATGTGGAATGGTTTGTTTCATACTTCCAACATCTGATATGTTCTTTGTATCTTGTTTCAAAATTCCTACATGTCATGCCTATGTATACTGCATCACAACTTTCACATTCAAGTTTATATATTCCTGATTGTTGGAATTTGTCCCTCTTGGTAGCTGGCTGGCTTAGGTGTGATTGAAGGGTTTGTCCAGGCTTATATGCTATTTTGAAGCCCTGTCTCTATAGGATGTTTGCAACTCTGTGTGTTAGTTTATGTGTGTAGGTCATGGTGTACCATCTGGTTCTTTTCTGTGTGGTGTTGTCATTGTGTGTGTTTGTTGAGTGTGTTTGTAAGTTTTCAGCTTGTGAGTTCTTTTGTATTGTGGAAATGTGTTTGTTTTTTATTTGTGTTTTTATTTTTTGATTGAGCCTGTGTACCACATGTGTGTCATACCCGTTGTTCCTAGCTATTTGTATGATCGTGTTCATTTCTTGTTCATAGTTTCTCTTGCTGAGTGGGATTCTGTTTAATCTATGTAACATGTGTCTTAGTGCTGCAAGTTTCTGGCTGTGGGGGTGGTTGGATGTGGAATGTATTATTGTGTCCGTGGCTGTTGGTTTTCGGTACTGCAAAGTGAACTGACAAGAGCGCCTCGATTCACTTGAACCGTGCACCATTGCTTCTGAAATGCTTACAGAATAACATGGGGGCTCTCCTTCCAAAACAAGGCTGCTCGTGCGCTCGCCTACCGATCCGATCGGCAGAGCAGCCGAAAGATACAGAATAGGGCTCTTAAGTGCAGACCGCTTACACAGTGTCAGGCCAGAGGGAGGGCGGTATTAGGTATAAACACTGACTTATCGTTAGGCACAGCTAGGCCCGAAACAATAATAATCAATAGCATTTCACGACATTTGAGTCGAGTCGAAACCCACGATTAAGACAGGCCACTGCATGTACGTCATGAAGGTAGCTCTGAACTCGCTCGCTCAGCTCAGCAGACAATATGCGTTTCTCAACCTGTTAATTCGGAGCTGGGCATGTACATACTAACGATAATTGCATCTTCTACTGGAATCTGCTATTATGAAGTCTTATTAAGAGTACTACAACAAAAAAATGGCTCAAATGGCTCTAAGCACTATGGGACTTAACATCTGAGGTCATCAATCCCCTAGACTTAGAACTACTTAAACCTAATTAACCTAACGACATCACACACATCCATGCCCGAGGCAGGATTCGAACCTGCGACCGTAGCAGCAGTTCGGTTCCGGACAGAAGCGCTTAGAACCGCTCGCCCACAGCGGCCGGTGTACTACAACAAAAGCGAATTTAAGATCAGTACTTGACATAAGTGGTATAACGGCTTGTTCATAGCATTTAGTCTCTTCTGCTTAACAATACTATTTCGCAGAAGAAGTGGTTCTACAATTAAATCAGTTAACGACACATCAGATGTAATAAGCAATACCAACGTCGAAGTTGGTGTGTGAAGGGCGTAGTCTTGCGGGTTGAGATATGTTGTTATCCTGTCAGAGGAAGTAGCTTCACATATTGCTACCTCCAAATGTTTTCCATTTTTGGGTTTGTGAAATATTCTGGTTCTTTTTTATTCATGTAATAGAAGTATTTCTGCAATATTCGATGTAATTTATTTGTAATAGCGTGCTTTATCAAGAATGAGTTTCTTCGATTTTGTGACTTCAGTCCGATTAAAAAATGAAACTCCTGCAAGTGAAACAACCAGCAATGATATTTGTCTGTTAGCTTATTACGAATACTTTGCTGTTTATTCCGAATATGTCGCAATTTCCGAGGGCGTGGATAGGCTGTAACCTAACAGTAGGGCCTAAATTACTATGAATGAAACAAACAGCAACCATATTTCTAGTTTTGCTTGTCAGAAATGCTTTCCTGATTATTAGGAATATGTTACGATTCCCGAGGTTGTGAGAGTGAAACAAGCAGCAGGCTCAATCTATTGCCGCTTGTCATATAATATTTAGCTGCTTTCCAATCGCTGATAATATTTTCGTAAACTCAGCGGTCAAGACAAAGATCTTTTTGCAAAACAGAGAATGGACGCGAATGTTATAGTGTCCAAAATACGTCCAATTACGTCCGTACTTCACGTTTTACATCACGCTAAATAACCATTTAATAACGAAATATGCACTTAACTGTAGCAAGTAACATTATTCGCCGGCCAGAGTGGCCGACCGGTTCTAGGCGCTTCAGTCTGGAACCGCGCGAATCCTGCCTCAGGCACGGATGTGTGTGGTGTCCTTAGGTTAGTTAGGTTTAAGTAGTTCTAAGCTCTAGGGGACTGATGACCTCAGAAGTTAAGTCCATAGTGCTCAGAGCCATCTGAACCATCTAACATTATTCGCAAAAACAAATTGCGCTACAATTACAGAAAGTTTTCCGTGAATTTTTGCAGTGAGTCAGTGTTCCTGAAAAAGAAGCCAGCATCACGAGTACTCGTGTATTGAAAATATGGACAAAGTTTTATTTTCCTCCCCTTTTTCACAAAAATAACTGTACTGAGAAAATACGCGATTCCGTGAATTATTTGCTGACAAATTGTACCCGTAATGTTTCACATGTATCTTACATTTTGTCTGCCACAGCGCTCACAGTATAACCCAGACAGAAAAGTCGCCACCCGATCACACACAAGCTAATCCAGTACGAAGCAATCCTGTTGGCTTTCGCTACTACCGGTAATTCAGCTCTCGTCCGTAACGATAAGTTAAACCCTACGCCAGCTCTTACGCTATCCGTTTGTCAATGTACCTGATAATGGCAACACGGTCGCTTGCCGAAATATTGTGCCCATTGTGCACTGACATCCAGCCGTTCACCTGTGAACCATTTCGTCAAGTAAAGAAGATATTACAACTAGATATTACAACTACGCTAGAGTGTCCATTTCATTTTCATTGAAAAAGGGGACATTTAAATCGATTACATAAAAACCTGGGACAATGAAGAAAAAAACGGGACTTAAATATTCTATTGAGTAAATTTAAAACACATACAAGTTTACCCATACAACGTGCACTCAGAATATCCCAAATCACTTTTTACAATTATTCTGCCACACTATCAGCGTACTTTTCACTTTTATGTACTTTATCAAGAGGTGCATTTTCGTTTGAAATTGTGTCATAAAAGTCAGTACACGATACACCATTGAAGTGTGTTTTGACAATGAGCAAGGCCCTCACTGTTTCAACTTTCATTCTGTTTTTTTTTTCATATGACCACAATGAGTTCACTAACTAAAACACACGTTCCGCAGCAGCATTTGACCCAGGAATTGCCAAGCAAAACTCCACCAAATGAATAATGTGTTTCATGTTAATGTTTTTACTTTTGAAATAAGCAAATATTTTACAGCTAGTTTGTAAGGAATTATGCTCAACATGTGCTGGACAGCCAACACCTACTATATTATTCACTGTGGTCTGTTGCAGTTTATAGAACAAATTGTTTTTTCCTTTCCTCTGCTTACCACCAAAATTGGTGTTAGTGTTGTCTGCAGAAACTGCAATCACCTTTCCCTCAAGATCATATTTCTTTAATATCTCCAGCACATGATTCTGAAGTAAATCTGCAGTTTCTTCACCTAAATTAACCAATTCGAGCACTTTCACCGTGATGCCATTTTAAGGGTGAAAATACCTGATAAGGAGAGGAACCAACTTCAAATCCGGATGATTCGATGTATCAATCATTACAGAAATGAATCGAGCACTTTTCAGTTCATTTAAAACCTGCTGAGCTACATACGGTGCAAAAACATTTGAAACGATTGCATTACATTTTGTGTGTCCACATGTGAATTTAGGATTGAAAAGTTTTTTAACAACTGCTGTAGTACAGTCCATTGACTTAAAGCTATGGTTATGCATTGCACCGTGGTATGCAAACGTAGCTTCTTGTACTGCCAACTGCCTATCCATTTCTGTTACTGATTTGAAGTTTACATATTAGTCACTCACGCATTTATTTGCTCTTTTCGTTTGATCACTCATGCGATGTTTCTTCGTCTTAATGTGATTTACAATGTCAGACCTTCCACCATGACCAACAGCAAATTTTGATCTGCACAATGTACATTCCAGTTTCTCCACTACCAGTGATAAAAGGAAACTCGCTTTTATATTCCTGTTAAAATTACACTTTCGTTTTGGCATAACGAATCAGTGATTGCACAGTGAAAAACATTAACAGTGTGGTGACGAAAGCCAGAGAGCAAGTGTTAGTGGTGTAGAGTAACTCTGGGCCGAAAGGACGGATTGAGTGGATCGATTTAGAAGAGAAGAATCTGCATTGTTATTCGTAACCTACAGTGCGTTTAAAATTACTTGCGTTTTTTTGACAGTTCGGTACATGTTTGCGGTATGCTGAAAGTCATCACACGCTTCCTAGCGTAAATAATTGCGCAGTTAATAGGAAGTCAAACAACCAGTAGCGTAAAATACCCTAGCCAAGTGGAATCATAAAAAAAACGGGACATTTGAGAGTCCCCAAAAAAACTTTCGGGACAGCGGGAGATTTTGGTAAAAAAACGGGACTATCCCGGGAAAGGCGGGACGAATGGACACCGTAAACTACACCCAAAATCGAACTTTTGAACTCGAGTCTTCCAATACAAAACTCTTTCAAGGACGTAGAGAAAGCGGGGGTCATGGGGTCCGGAACCCCCTCCCCCCCAATCGTCTAAATGAAATTGCACACAAACTAGGTCCCCTGTAGTGAAGCTGAAAAATATTTTCATTTTCAATAATACGACGAAAATGTGATGTGCACTATCGATAGTCGGCAAGGCCAACGATAGATTTAAACTATCTCTGCATCCATACCACTACTGGCTATCACCCATCCCTGTTTTAGACAAGGTCAGTTGTCGGCCTTGCTTGAGCTCATTTGTTGTTTTGTTATCAGCTCTGTTCTTACTTGCAGTTTAATTAAATGTAAGTGCTACCTTTTTGTTTTGTTTTTTTATGCTGTGTGCTGTTGTGATAGTTTCTAATCATGGGAAGTTTGTAATAAGACAGAAGAGGAAAACCGATTTTCATTCGTCCGTTAGCGTTATTGTAAGTTAAAAATATGTACGCACCATTGTAATGGCCTAGTTACCTATCTATAGCACTTTAGTGTTAGCACAGGAGTCGTTATTTGAAGGCTGGTGGAATTTTGGAGTTACAATATTTCAGTATTTCACAAGCCAGCGGAGCGGTAAATGTCATTACAAATAACATTATATTAAATTTAGTGCATAAAAATAAACTTGGATTTGTCTGCGTCGCCCAAAAATCGTTTTGATCAACAAAAATATCGCTCAAATGGTGATGGTTGCATTTCTTTAAAAATTTTGTTCAATATTCCATTATTAGTAACACAAATGGCAAAATATCGCCAAACCTGGTCACATGGGCGGTATTCATTTATAAAAAACAGTTTCGATAGGGAACGATGTGAAAGGGTTTGTGGAGAGCGGAAGGAGTATGTGATGGTAGCTCATTCTATAGTTCGCTCGTTTCTGAAAGTTTGTTCAGCGGGTTGCTTGAGTTCGTCCGAGCCGGCTACGCCCTGCATCCCTCCCTCCCTCTTTTCGCCCATACCAAATGAATTCGGCAATTCCATGCGCAATTAAATTTTAAAATATGCATGCATTCATTCGCTACCAAATAACTAAATATGGACAATTAAAGGGAAAAAAAACTTTCGTTGTAATGCACTTTATTTCATTTGAAAACAATGTGCAACAGTCAGTTTTTCCAAATTCTCCAGAAACTTGAGGTAGCTCTGCGTGCTGATCCACTGAGCCGGCCGCTGGTGGCCGAGCGGTTCTGGCGCTACAGTCTGGAACCGCGCGACTGCTACGGTCGCAGGTTCGAATCCTGCCTCGGGCATGGATGTGTGTGTTGTCCTTAGGTTAGTTAGGTTTAAGTAGTTCTAAGTTCTAGGGGACTTATGACCTCAGTATTTGAGTCCCATAGTGCTCAGAGCCATTTGAACCATTTGATCCACTGAGCTAGCAATCCCTGGATTTGGCAACATTAAAAATGGTTTTCTGAGGTTTCCCATTTTCAATTTAGGCTAATGCCGGGGTTGCTCCTTATCTACAGGCCACAGCCAGTTCCCTTCGG
The DNA here is from genome assembly GCF_021461385.2 of Schistocerca piceifrons. Classification (NCBI taxonomy): domain Eukaryota; kingdom Metazoa; phylum Arthropoda; class Insecta; order Orthoptera; family Acrididae; genus Schistocerca; species Schistocerca piceifrons. Next base: position 91,334,803 of record NC_060141.1, read on the forward strand.
GTAAAAACCATATGATAAATGAATAATAATCCAAATTAACCCGTCTGCCGGGACATACCTTAATGCACAAAATGATCTTTCTTACGCTGCAAGTAGTGACAAATGCATACATAAACGAGGAAATTTGCGAAAGTGTAAGGTAGAATAATTCCAGATGCTTTGCATTTTCGTCACCAAAAATTATTATAGCTCCTCCGTCGAGCAGAGATCTCTTTATTCCAAAAGTCCTGTCGCTAATAATTACGGAGTAATTAGCGCTCGTGCATTCCTGATCACTTCCTCAGCTCAAATCCAGACTAAAAGAAGAAGAATGTAAAATGATCTTGGAGGGTAAAGGGAGACTGGAGCTGCCAAAATATAACACTCCTAATTATCGAGGTCATTTCTGCGCTTGGTGAAAACTGAGAGGTCACTTTCGAATAAAATGGTTTATTGTTCCTTATGGACGTTTTCAGATAAACATGATTCTTCCTGATGTCCTCTTTAACAAATCGGACCCCCCCCCCCCCACCCTCTCCACACTTTCACAAAGTCCTGGCTGCATCCTTGACTCTGTCCACTGCATTAGGCCAGAAACACAGATACATAGTCCTGAATGAAGATACCCGTCGTACATTTGATTACAGAGCTGCCAAACTGTCTTTCTTTGATTTCTGTTTTCTACTAAAATACACTCCTGGAAATTGAAATAAGAACACCGTGAATTCATTGTCCCAGGAAGGGGAAACTTTATTGACACATTCCTGGGGTCAGATACATCACATGATCACACTGACAGAACCACAGGCACATAGACACAGGCAACAGAGCATGCACAATGTCGGCACTAGTACAGTGTATATCCACCTTTCGCAGCAATGCAGGCTGCTATTCTCCCATGGAGACGATCGTAGAGATGCTGGATGTAGTCCTGTGGAACGGCTTGCCATGCCATTTCCACCTGGCGCCTCAGTTGGACCAGCGTTCGTGCTGGACGTGCAGACCGCGTGAGACGACGCTTCATCCAGTCCCAAACATGCTCAATGGGGGACAGATCCGGAGATCTTGCTGGCCAGGGTAGTTGACTTACACCTTCTAGAGCACGTTGGGTGGCACGGGATACATGCGGACGTGCATTGTCCTGTTGGAACAGCAAATTCCCTTGCCGGTCTAGGAATGGTAGAACGATGGGTTCGATGACGGTTTGGATGTACCGTGCACTATTCAGTGTCCCCTCGACGATCACCAGTGGTGTACGGCCAGTGTAGGAGATCGCTCCCCACACCAAGATGCCGGGTGTTGGCCCTGTGTGCCTAGTTTCGTATGCAGTCCTGATTGTGGCGCTCACCTGCACTGCGCCAAACACGCATACGACCATCGTTGGCACCAAGGCAGAAGCGACTCTCATCGCTGAAGACGACACGTCTCCATTCGTCCCTCCATCCACGCCTGTCGCGACACCACTGGAGGCGGGCTGCACGATGTTGGGGCGTGAGCGGAAGACGGCCTAACGGTGTGCGGGACCGTAGCCCAGCTTCATGGAGACAGTTGCGAATGGTCCTCGCCGATACCCCAGGAGCAACAGTGTCCCTAATATGCTGGGAAGTGGCGGTGCGGTCCCCTACGGCACTGCGTAGGATCCTACGGTCTTGGCGTGCATCCGTGCGTCGCTGCGGTCCGGTCCCAGGTCGACGGGCACGTGCACCTTCCGCCGACCACTGGCGACAACATCGATGTACTGTGGAGACCTCACGCCCTACGTGTTGAGCAATTCAGCGGTACGTCCACCCGGCCTCCCGCATGCCCACTGTACGCCCTCGCTCAAAGTCCGTCAACTGCACATACGGTTCACGTCCACGCTGTCGCGGCATGCTACCAGTGTTAAAGACTGCGATGGAGCTCCATATGCCACGGCAAACTGGCTCACATTGATGGCGGCGGTGCACAAATGCTGCGCAGCTAGCGCCATTCGACGGCCAACACCGCGGTTCCTGGTGTGTCCGCTGTGCCGTGCGTGTGATCATTGCTTGTACAGCCCTCTCGCAGTGTCCGGAGCAAGTATGGTGGGTCTGACACACCGGTGTCAATGTGTTCTTTTTTCCATTTCCAGGAGTGTATAACTCAGAACGAGATTCTGTTACGAGACATTTTTAACATGCAACGAATCGCGCTGTGATGTCCGAGAGCGCGAATTTTGGTTCACACTACTGTTAAGGATAGAGGCACTTTTAGCAGTGTAGAAACAGAAGATATTCCCAGAGACGCTGAAAATAGGGCACGTTAATAGAGTTCGAAATCAGAACACTTAATGACGATATACAATATATACATGTCAACCAACCAAAGACAAAATTTTATGCACAATGATTTTTTGATAACACAGCTTGTTACACGCCAAGGTATAAACTTCCAGAGAAGATTACTTTCTGTTAATTTCAGAGGCTGTATGCATGAATGTTTCTACACTGTGCAATACAATTAAAGAATCATTTTTACGAAACTCCGTAATGCCTCCCATCGCGACGCAGAAGTTTGAAATTTGGTTCAACGGTGCCTACAACCTTCCACTGTAACGATGCAAAAGCATGGCGGCCATGCAACTTAACCCTTGGACTCGGCGACTTTCAAACAGCAAGTTGTCGACACATGCTCAGAAGTTTTTGTGAAGTGTGAGGTGGGTTAATGATGGCGCTTTGGCACCAATTTCAGTACAGTCTGGACCAGACACTGGGCTTGTGAAGGTCGTCACACCCCCTCTTACCCACATTTCACCCCTTCTTTTGAGGCCACTGCGATAGAAGTCAGAACCGTGACAACCAGCTTTGAAATCACGCGGTTTTCTTATGAGTCACAGAGAAAAGCATTTCAGACACACCATCCATCATAGTCGACACGAAAAGGCCTCAAGCGGTGGCACAAAAGGCGTCAGTGAAACTACCTCTTTCCTTTGGACGTTGTTTCCCACACTTTTTGCGCTCGAAAACGACAGTTCACAGTGCGATGAACAACATTTCTCAATGCTGACAGCCCCAGACGTTTCAACACTTCTCTAAATACATTGTGGGGCTGCATCCCCATTGAATTTAACTGCACCCCTTTGGAGTGCAGCGCAGCTGCAGTGTTTCCTCTCGTTTAGAGGTTGGAACCACTAGGAACCGTTCAAAACCAAATTTGAATGTGATCCGAAGTAGCAAAGTGTACATATGCATTTTCCAGTCCTTCTATTCGCGCCCTCTTTTGGCGTGATAGGGGAAGGCGGGGGAATGCGACATTGACTAAAACGACAGAGGGTCCCTCTGAGACCCATCTCCAGAGTTTGGCAACACCCTTAGTGGCACCATCCCACCTTTATTGAGAATTTTAATAACGTACCTGTGCAAATACAACCTGTGAAGTGTTCCAAGATACCTGCAGTCTGGCAGCTTCTTCACACCCCTCCAGTCCCAGATGCCTGCCTGCAGGGGCCTAGGTACACTTCACAGGTTGTCTCTGAACTGGTAGATTATTAAAATTCTCGCTGGTGCTACTAAGGGTGTTGCCAAACTCCGGAGGTGGGTCTTAGCGGGACCCTTTGCCGTTTTATTCTATGTTGTGTCCCCCCCTTTCTCTGTGATGAGAACAGAACAGGAGTGCTTGAAATGTTTAAGCACCCTTTTTCTGCTTCGTATCACGCTCAAATTTCGTCGACTGGTCTTAAACGGCCCCTAGTAGTACTACCCTGTAGACGAGAGCAGAAATTGCAGTCGTGCTGCACTCCAAAGCGGTGCCATTGCATTCAATGGAGATAAAGCCCCACAATGTCCTTAGGGAAGGGCTGAAATGTCAGAGAGTGTCATCAGTGTTAAAGGCTGTCGCGAACTTCGCCCTGTTGCCCACTGCACTGCGAACTGTCTTTTTCGACAGCGAAACTTGTGGGAATCAACGCCCAAAGGAAAGGAGTGGTTTCATTGACGCCCTTTATGCCGCCCCGTGTCTGAAATGCTTTCCTCTGCCACCTCCAAGAAACCCGAGAGATTTCAACGCTGAGCATTACTGTACTGACTTCCATCAGGAGAAGTGTCAAAAGGAAGGGGTGATATGTGGGTAAAAGGGGTGTGTGATGACCTTACCATCTTGCAGCAGGCCCACGTTGGGCTAGAAGAACTGGGGCGAAGTCTGGTGCAAATGTGACACCATCAACCCACCTTCACGTCACATGAACTTCATAGCTCTGGCCTTTTTTTTTTTTTTTTCATGTGTCGGCACCTTGCTGTTTGAAGCGTCCTCGAGCTCAAAGGTGACATCACGTCACAGGGCGTCACGCTTTTGCAACATTACAGAGTGAGGCTGTAGACACTTCTGAGCCAAATTTGAAACTTCCGGGACGCCGGCTGGGGTGGCCGTGCGGTTCTAGGCGCTCCAGTCTGGAACCTCGTGACTGGTACGGTCGCAGGTTCGAATCCTGCCTCGGGTATGGATGTGTGTGATGTCCTTAGGTTAGTTAGGTTTAAGTAGTTCTAAGTTCTAGGGGGCTGATGACCTCAGAAGTTAAGTCCCATAGTGCTCAGAGCCATTTGAACCATTTTGAAACTTCCGGTCGCTGCTGGACACAGTTACGGGGTGTAGAAAAACTGATTCTTTAATAGCGTTGTGCAGTGTAATTTACGAACTTTCTCTTCCAGAACGGTTGTGGATTTAGAAGAAGTCCATCAGTAGGCCAAAATATACAGTACATTTATCTGAATTATCTTAGTTACCATTATTTCCAACATGACAGATAAGAAGAAGTGGTCCCTTATTGGTGTTAATACCCTGCTACACTATACCTTCTACTTTCCGATGATTCAGTCTTTTCTCTATGAGCGTCACTACGTTTCAAAATCGCATGTATAGCAGATGTTTAATGTTATGCAGTAAATAAATGGGTATGTTTCCCTGATTCGCTAGTGAAATAATATTTCGTAAGCCAGAGTGTTATAATTGTAAAATGTTTCCATTCTGCTTAAAAAAATCGCATTGCCTCAGTCTCTTATGTTCCTGCATTTCGTTACAGATTATCTGTAAACGGCGACAGCACTGTGGTGCTTCCTTAGAACACTCGCTTCAGTTTATTTTCTTCTGAGTAGGCTTACTCTTTGAGCAAGATAAGAGCTTGGATTTTACCTGCGCAGATTTCTTTATCGACCATATATCTGTATAAACATTACGCATGATGAATGATTCTTATCACTGTAGGTATCACATCGATGGACTTTCCAAAGTCTCAGACATTAAGGACGGGCCCGGAGATCATAGCTTTCTACTTGCAGAATTTTATACCCGAAGCAGACTTCTGTATATAATGGCCTGTCAGTTTTATTTTATTTCTGTACTTCAACGGATTATTACTGCACGGTGTTCAACAGTGCAATAAAATGACTGACCGAAAGTCATGGGAAATGCTGCCATTGACAGATGTGCCGTTGATGACGTGCGATAAAGTGACTGACCGAAAGTCATGGGAAAGGCTGCCATTGACAGATGTGCCGTTGATGACGTCCGTTGATGCGGCTGGATGGTACCGTATGGCACGAGTGTTAAGTACCTGGAGCTACAGACTTAACGCTGTACATTGCTTTGAAGCCGGCGCCACCATATTTGTAGGCCCTAAACATTAGCGGACTACCATTTACAACAGCTTCTTGTTCCTGATTTCTGTCGTGGCTACGAAACAGTTGTCTTAAATATTAGGTAAGTATTACAGTGTTCTCGCGGTAACACAATATCTTGAAGGCATTTTCAGACGTATTTCTGCTCTTAAAGGCAATTTGATCCAGTAATACGACGCATTTGGCCTCTTTAATGAAACTATCTTTTTGTACACGTTTCAGATAACCAAGAAGCGAACTACACTCGAAGAAAGAAAAAAAGGCGAAGGCGAAGGTATTACCCGAATGCAACGGAAATCGGTAGATGTGATGCAGAGGTACATACAAACAAATGATTACAATTTTAGAAAAATTAGGTTAGCCCTTCAAGAGAAAGAGTTTCACGAATTGAGGAGGTCAAAGAGGTGTTGATCCACCTCTGGCCCTTATGCAAGCCGTCATTCGGCTTACAATTGATTAGTAGAGCTGCTGGGTGTCCTCCTGATGGATATCGTGCCAAATTCTGTCCAATTGACGCGTTAGATGGTCAAAATTTCGAGCTAGGTGGGGAATCTGTGATTAAGGCCCCAAACGTTCTCAATTGGGGAGAGATACGACAAACTTGCTGGCCAAGGTAAGGTTTAGCAAGCACGGAGACAAGCAGAAGAAACCGTCGCCGTGGGCGGGTGGGTATCATCTTGCTAAAATGTAAGCCCAGGATGGTTTGTCATAAGACAAACAAAATGGGACATATAATATCGTCGACGTGCCGCTGTCCTGCAAGGATACCGCAAATGATATCCAAAGGGGTCCTGCTTTGAAATGAAATGGCACCCCAGACCATCACTACTGGTTGTCAGGCCGTATGGTGGATAACGGTCAGGTTGGTATCCCACGGCTGTCCATGACGTCTCAGTGCTCATCGGGGCTCAGTTCGAATTCAGTTCTACTCCAGTTAGGTTTAACTAGTTCTAAGTCCTAGGGGACTAATGACCTCAGAAGTTGAGTCCCATAGTGCTCAGAGCCATTTTTCTACTCCAGTTAATAAGATTCCTGGCCGAATGTGCCCGACACCACTACAAACGGTCTTGTTGGTGTACAAGGATCAGCTGTAGTCAGCGTAAGGGGCGCCGTGAGCACTGTCCCCTTTGTTTGAGCCACCTATTAACAGTTCTTGTGGTCCGTGAAGTACTAGTTGCACGTCGGATCGATGAAGTACTAGTTGCACGTCGGATCGATGATAATGATGAATCTAGGGCCCTGAATGCCTCTCTGACGATTGCTGGGTCCTCACGTTCTCTCTAGGTCAACTGCTTCCTTCTTGACGTTGTGTTCGGACATGGTTCACATTCCTGACATCGAACAGTGCATCACTCTTATTCATACGTCGAGCGATCGCCGATTACGCCAACCAGCTATTTTAACTCTAACTACATGTCCTCTCTCAGATGCTGGCATCTCCGCATATTTTTCACGCGCCTATCAGCGAGACATAGCTACTGTCCAGCTGAGTACTCTGAATGACTTTATGCTCTGGTGTCGATGTAGCCTCTGGTTACCATCCTTGCCCGCTGCGCGGTGAAATTACGCTGCAGCGTCACATAGTCTTCCACTGGTCGCCGAATTTAACATTTTCTGTTTTCCGTCGATACTTGTATGAATACCAGTTTGTAACCAATTTGCGTAACTGCTTCGCGGTGCGTCGTGTTGTTGGTTTTATTTTCATTTATTTATTTCGTATTATAGTGTCATCATCAGTTTTCTGCTATATTAGCAGGTTTACCTCCAGATACTGATTTAACATGAGAGGAAGCCATTTTTGTGCATAAAATGGAGACTGCATAATGCAGGGAAGATTATTAGAGTGTATTGGATTACAAAAGCAGCCTTTTCACATCCCATATTAGAGTGTATGGGATGTAAAAAGGCTGCTATTGTAATCCAGCTGTTTTCTTAATACGGTATGACGAAACTCATGTTCCGCCTACGTCCTCGTCCCGAAAATTCTGAGAATACATTTTGCTGTGTCTGAACGGTTTGCAAATTTCCTCGACACAGCGGTCAACCAGAGCACTCTTCAAGTTGTAGTGAAAGGAAATCTGAAGTCAAATCACAGAAATGAAACCACTGCAGTAAAAGTAAGCAGCGCAACTAAAATTCTTGTACATAAAAGAAAATACCGCTTGAGCGCAGCCACTTGTGAATGAAATGCGATTCCTTTACACTTTAGGCTGTAATCAGAACGACTAGTGCACCTTTAAATGATGCAAGCTGGATTTCTTTTCTTTGTATCAAAACGCTTCTGCCAGAAGTAAATGTTTGGCGTTACCCAACATGGCGGACGCCAGCTTCAGGTCTGTGATGCCATGACAACTTCTCGAATTACACCTCCATAGTTTACAGACGGGCTGTAGAGAACGTAGCATATGGTCGCGAGTTGACCGACTTTGAATGTGGAATGGAAATCAGTGCAAGCCGTGTAAGCCAGAGAATAACGGAGAATAACACACACATACACAAATGGATTCTGAGGGCAACAATGTGTAGGCTCGCAGATTCAATGTTTCCACACATGTAAACTGCCGCACAGCACGTCCACAAGTGTGTTATGTCGCCTCCAGAGGGTGTAGTGGGTTTTCCGAACTTGGGCTTCACGAACCGTGGCATCAGCTTGATGTTTCCGACCACAAGTATTTTAGCTGTGGGTTGTCCGACCATCAACGGAAGCTGTAACTGTGTGGGAGATTCTGCCGACAGTTGTAAAAAAAAAAAAAAAAAAAAAAAAAAAATCTCTCCACATTTTATCCACGATTGGTACTTGCTACGCACGTAGTAAGTAGGAGTGTTTAAATCTTTATTTTATTTTTATTTGTTACTTTTACTTTTTTCCTTTCTGCAGCATTATTACAGCAAATTATTAAATTTCTTGGTTTATTTTATGAATTTTAAATTCTCAAGTTTTCGTATAAAAGCAAGGGAAAACATCATCCCAAATTGTTGGACAGGGCAGTCAGAAAGAGTCTGAAAAGCTTTTATTTTTTTATTTACTCGTTAAGTTCCGTAGGGCCAAATTGAGGAGCAAATCTCCAAGGTCATGGAACGTGTCAGTACATGAAATTACAACATAAACGTAATAACAGATAAAAATAAATGTTCATGAACCTTAAAAAAGTCTGTGCATAAGTTTAAGTAAACGCTATCCGCAGTACAATAAAAATCAGCTTAATTTTTAAATGAACTCCTCGACGGAATTGAAGGAATGACCCATGAGGAAACTTTTCAGTTTCGATTTGAAAGCGCGTGGATTACTGCAAATATTTTTGAATTCGAGTGGCAGCTTATTGAAAATGAATGCAGCAGTATACTGCACACCTTTTTGCACAATAGTTAAGGAAGTCCGATCCAAATGCAGATTAAATTTCTGGCGAGTATTAACCGAGTGAAAGCTGCTTATTCTTGGGAATAAACTAATATTGGTAACAAGAAACGACAATAAGGAATATACGTATTGAGAGTCCAATGTCAAAATACCCAGACTCGTGAACAGAGGTCGACAAGAGGTTCGTGAACCTCTTATCTTAACACCACTTATTGCCCGAATCGCCCGTTTCTGAGCCAAAAATATCCTTTTAGAATGAGAAGAGCTACCCCAAAATATAATACCATACGACAATAGCGAATGAAAATAAGCAAAGTAGACTAATTTTCGTGTCTTACTATCACTCACTTCTGATACTGTTCGAATAGTAAAAGATCCTGAACGTGGGCTTTCCATGACAGCTTACTATCTATCTGAACACCTAGAAACTTGAACTGTTCAGCTTCACTAATCATATGTCCATTCTGTGAAATTAAAACATCAGGTTTTGTTGCATTGTGTGTTAGAAATTGTAAAAATTGAGTCTTACTGTGATTTAGTGTTAGTTTATTTTCTACAAGCCATGAGCCGAGGTCATGTACTGCACTATTTGAAACTGAGCCAATGTTGCACACAACATCCTTTACTACCAAGCTAGTGTCATCAGCAAACAGAAATATTTTAGAGTTACGCATAATACTAGAGGGCATATCATTTATATAAATAAGGGACAGGAGTGGCCCCAACATTGATCCCTAGGGCCCCCCCCCCCCCCCCCCACACTTGACAGTACCCCACTCGGACCCCACATCACGGCCGTTATCAACATTGTGAATAATGACCTTTTGCTGCCTGTTGCTAAAGTAAGAGGTGAACCAATTGTGAGCTACTCCACGTATTCCGTAATAGTCCAACTTCTGGAGCAATATTTTGTGATCAACACAATCAAATGCATTAGTTGAATCAAAAAATATGCCAAGCGTTCGAAACCTTTTGTTTAACCCGTCCAGTACCTCACAGAGGAAAGAGAATATAGCATTTTCAGTTGTTAAACGACTTCTATAGCCGAACTGTACAGTTGATAGCAAATCGTGTGATATAAAATGATTAATTATCCTTACATACATAGCCTTTTCAATAACTTTTGCAAACACTGATGGCATAGAAATAGGTTTAAAATTATCTACATTATCCCTTTCTCCCTTTTTATAAAGTGACTTTACTACTGAGCGATTTTGCTTAGGAAACTGACCATTCCTAAAGGAAAAATTACAAATATGTGCAGCACACTACTTTAATATTCTGCTAGACACTCCATCATAACCATTAGAGTCCTTAGTCTTCAGTGATTTAATTATTGACTCAATCTCCCTCTTGTCTGTATCACAGAGGAGTATTTCAGACAACAAGCTCGGAAAGCCATTTGCCAAGAAAGTTATATGATTTCTTGTAGAAACTAAATTTTTATTTATTTCACCAGCAATGCTCAGAAAATGGTTGTTAAATACCGTACATATATCTGATTTATCAGTAACAGAAATATTTTTACTGCGAACTGACTTTATATCGTCGACCTTGTGCTGCTGACCAGACGCTTCCTTCACAACTGACGATATGGTTTTAATTTTATCTTGTGAATTAGCTATTCTATTCGCATACCACATACTCTTTGCCTTCCTGATAACATTTTAAGCACCTTACAAGGATGTTGCAGGATAAGCAGTGGTGGGAAATAATTATTAAGAAAAAAAGTTCGATACGTTGCGCCATTTTAAGTTAATTAGCGTTGATGTTAGCCAAACAGGCCGTTATGCACGAAAATTCAAGAGGCCCAACAGAGGCTGTGTCGCCAAATGTGCTCTTCGTTTGGTTTCCTAAAACCAAACAACAGAGCGATACAAAAACTGAATGTAGGACAGTAGTAAGGATCGAACACGAGCCAGTGGCTGAGTAGTTTCGTGAGCCATTATCTACGCTACTAGAAGGACTAACATGAACTGCAACCAGCGGTCCACTTGAATTTTTGCGCACAGCGGTCTGATTGGCTAACTTCAGTGCTAATTAACTCGGAAACTGTGCAACATGTGGAAATCTTTTCTTAGCAGTTTTTTTCAGCACAACCTGTACTACAACACCCTTACAAGCTTTTCAGACTGTTTCTGACCAACCTGTATAGTATCTTAATCTCGTTTCACCTTTTTTCATGATCTGTGTACCATTTCTTCTTTTCTGAAGAGGCAGGTGATTGGAACCTTGTTTTTAGTTTCAGATACAGGATTTACTGCTTCCTTCTTCAGCTTATTTATCAGAAACATGTATGGTGCAGGCATACAGTTGTTTGAATTGTTTCGAACAACTGTCAAATGCCCCGACCATACGACAGTTCCATTTTCACGAAACTTCAAGGAAACGAAGGCTATTTCCGAGGGCACTGACTAACAGACGGTAGCAATACAAATGGCTCTGAGCACTATAGGACTTAACTTCTGAGGTCATCAGTCCCCTAGAACTTAGAACTACTTAAATCTAATGACATCACACACATCCATGCCCGAGGCTGGATTCGAACCTGCGACCGTAGCAGTCGCGCGATTCCGGACTGAAGCGCCTAGAACCGCTCGGTCACAACGGCCGGCGGTGACAATACATCCGCAGCTGTAAATGACTTACGTAAATCAGCAGTGCGGGAGGCTCCGGTAGGAAAACATGCGGCGCTAATCTTGTTGGCCAAAAGTCCCAAGTCAACTGCTGCACCTAAAAAATGTGTGTGAAAACTTATGGGACTTAACTGCTAAGGTCATCAGTCCCTAAGCTTACACACTACTTAACCTAAATTGTCCTAAGGACAAACACACACACCCATGCCCGAGGGAGGACTCGAACCTCCGCCGGGATCAGCCGCACAGTCCATGACTGCAGCGCAGTAGACCGCTTTTTTTTTTTTTGTAATCTCATTTTGTTCGTATTCGTTCGTTGCATCTGTCCGGGGCGGACGTCGAAAGACATGCGTTTCAGTTCGTCGATGATCCATTAACTCAGTTTTTTACTACAGAGGGCAGTTAAACCGCTGACCGAATACGCTTTTTTTCCCTGGATTTCATTTTGTTCGCTTTAGTTCGTTGCATCTGCTCGGGGCGGACGTCATAAGACATCCCTTGAAGTTCGTTGTTAATCGATTAACTCAGTTTTTTTTTTTTTATTATAGAGGGCCCAACACGCTGACCCAACACGCTGAGCTACCGTGCCGGCGCCGCTCGGCTAGTCCCGAGCGGCTGCTGCACCTACAACAGGGTCGGAAACACCATGGTCGGAAAGCCCATGTAGACTCTCCACAGTACCGTAACGGGCGATCAGTGGTGTACTGAGTCGGATCGCCACCGATTTGAACGTTGGGCGTCTGAAACCCATTTCTATCAACACTGTACGGAGACAAAGGACTGCATGGGCTTCAGCAGACGACGACTGGTAATCACACCCAGTGCATTCCCATAACTTTTGGGCAATCGGCGATATTTCACGATAATTTCGGGCTGCACAGAAAAATATTATTGCTCTAAAGAAAATATAATTATGAAATATAATTATTTATTAACTTAAAAAAGACATCCATCTTACAAGTATCTCTTTAAACAATTAGGAATAATGGAAACAGACTCACAGGGCAATTTTTTTTCGTGGCTGTTGACATGTATTATTTATTTTTTATTTATTTATTTATTGTTCCGTGGGACCAAATTAAGGAGAAGTCTCCATGGTCATGGAACGAGTCAATACATGAAATTATAACACCGATATTAGAAACAGATAAAATGAAATATAAAAAAAACATATTCAGGTGACAAGTCGTAAGTTTAAATGAAGACAATCAACAATGTAACACTGGAATTTGCTTAATTTTTTAGCTCTTCCAGGAGCTCCTTGACAGAATAGAAGGAGTGAGCCATGAGGAAACTCTTCAGTTTAGACTTAAAAGAGTTTGGGCTACTGCTAAGATTTTCGAGTTCTTGTGGTAGCTTATTGAAAATGGATGCAGCAGAATACTGCACTCCTTTCTGCACAAGAGTCAAGGAAGTGCATTCTACATGCAGATTTGATTTCTGCCTAGGCTAATATTGCTAACAACAAACGACATTAAAGAAAATATATACTGTGAGGGCAATGTCAGAATTCCCAGATTTTTGAATAGGGGTCGACAAGACGTTCTCGAACTTACACCACATATAACTCGAACAGCCCGTTTTTGAGCCAAAAATACCCTTTTTGAATCAGAAGAATTACCCCAAAAAATAATACCATACGACATAAGCATATGAAAATATGTGAAGTAGACTACTTTTCGTGTTGAAGTGTCACTTATTTCAGATACTGTTCTAATGGTAAATAAAGCAGCATTTAGCTTCTGAACAAGATCCTGGACATGGGCTTTCCACAACAGCTTACTATCTATCCGAACGCCTAGGAATTTGAACTGTTCCGTCTCGCTTATAATATGCCCATTCTGTCTGATCAAAATATCGGTTCTTGTTGAATTGTGAGTTAGAAACTGTAAAAACTGAGTCTTACTGTGATTTAGCATCAAATTATTTTCCTCAAGCCACGAACTTATTTCACGAACTACATTATTTGTTACTGTTTCAATATTACACACAAGATCCTTCATTATCAAGCTGGTGTCATCAGCAAACAGAAATATTTTTGAATCACCTGTAATACTAGAAGGCATATAATTTATATAAATAAGAAACGTATAGCATTGTCAATGTGTTTCAGTTTGAGACTAAATCGACATTCACAAACCACCATCATCATCATCACTTCAAGCATTAGGCGTGTTTTGCTTTGCCTGTTATGGTACCCATCGCTTCCTCGCTCTTCCTTCTTTTCTCTCAACTGTCTTAATCTTTTTCCACTCATTCTTTCGAGATGTTCATTCCAGTTTATCCTATTTTCTCGTATTTGTTAAGGACGTTAAATATGTTCAGTCCTTCCCTAATTTCCGAATTTCGAAATCTGTCAGCTCTTGAGCATCCTTTTACTGCTCTTAGAAACTTCATCTCTGTTGCTTGTGCGCCACTTTCTTGGTGTTTACGTATACCCACGATTCACTTCGTAAACAAGCACTGAAACTGCTATTGTCTTTAAAAATTTCAATCTTATTTCTTTCTTCGTTCTATTTTTCAGACATCTGTTTATTGATCCGCTTATACTCCCAAACTCTGATAATTTCTTCTCTACATCTTCGTCATACATGTGACGTCACAACCTAAATAGTTAAAATGTTCGAACCGTTCTATTGTCGTATCGTTCATCACAATTTTTGTCCATACAGGATATTTCCCTTTGAAAGCCACTGACTTTGTCTTCTTTTAAGAAATCGTCAAATAGTACTCTTTGCAAACCTTACCTAATAGATGTATTCCCCTTTGCAGGTCATCTTCTTTATCTGCCAGCAGTGTGGTGTCGTCTGCATGAAAAAGACAGTTCAAGCGGGAATTACTGTTAACCTTAATTCCTTCTTTAAAAAATCTCCTTCTATCTCTGAATTGCATCACCTAAATAAATGTTAAGAAGTGTGGGTGAAATGCTGCACCCTTGTCTTGCTCTTTTGTTTGTGGCTATAGTCTCTGTTAGAGTGACATTTACAAATAAAATTACAATCGTGTGTTTGTGCAGACCTTTTATAACGTTTATCTGGTGTCGTGGATATCCTCTTTCCCTCAAAATTCTCCACAGTTTCTCTCTATAAACATTATCAAATGATTAATAAAATCAAGAACGCCAAATGAGTTACACTACTATACTCTCTTTGATTTCCGATTATTTGTTATATAATGAATACCACATTCGTTGTCGCCTGTCCCTCCGAAATCCCACTTGTTCTTCGCGTAATAAATTCTCAGCTATAACCTTTAACCTCTTGTTCACTATTCTTGCACAAATTTTGTTTGTGGTGATAAGCTGATCTCCCTACAGTTCTCGCAGCTAGAGCGGTTTCCTTTTATAAATAGTGATACCACGTGTGTTTGTGACCTTACTTCTGGAACAGCTCCTTTTCTTTAGCACACATTTAATAAATGTAGTAATCTCTTTTGTAGTTGCGTGCCTCTGTATTTTAGCACTTTAGTGTTTACACTACCCATACTAATAGCTTTTCCGAATTGGGGGCTTCTCTTAATTCAACCATACATCAATCGTCTACACTTCCTATTTCAATTTCATCCTCTACATTCTCCGTGGAGCACGTTTCTTCATATCACAAGTTCTTGTAATGTACTGGTCATTTTGATTGTTGGCGTTATTTATTTGAGTAACTTCTTTTTCTGTTTCGTTTAGCGTTTTCATTGTTTTATAAGATATCATTTAACTTTCGTGAATATCGTCTTCTATTACGCTTATATTTCCAGATTCTTAACGAGCTGGTTTCATTGTTCGATTTGCTGTGTTTCTTTCTTGTTTGTAAATCTGATGATTCTCTTCTGTTGGTTCGTAGAGGTAGTTATGATAAGGATCTTACTTTTTTTAACTCTTTCTTCCTCCTTATCTTTCTCTTTTTTCCTAAGGCTTATTTAGCAGCTTTCTGAACTGCAGTTTCTAAAAGACCTTCACAGTTAAAATTATAGACACAGTAGGCGATCCTGAACTGATTGTTTTCGGATAAGGAACCAGTGATCGAGAATGATTATTCCGCTTGGTGAGAGGTCTTGAATCAGCAGTACTTGTGAGACACATGTTCATCAACTGCGTGTATTTTTGCATATATGTTGGTGGTTCCTTACTTGAAAAACAATACACAATCGCGTCGCTTATGATCACGGCGGTGCGTTTTTCCCTTGCAGTTGCGTGGAAAGCCGGTAAAAACTAAGAGGTCTTTGTTGGGACTCTCACTGCCCGAATCATTGTACGACACAGCAGAAACATTTGAGAGATTTTGTTTTTCTATTTTTTTTTGTTTAACTGTGATTTACTTGAAACTTCCTGGCAGATTAAAACTGTGTGCCCGACCGAGCCTCGAACTCGGGACCTTTGCCTTTCGCGGGCAAGTGCTCTACCAACTGAGCCACCGAAGCACGACTCACGACCGGTACTCACAGCTTCACTTCTGCCACTACCTCGTCTCCTACCTTCCAAACTTTACAGAAGCTCTCCTGCGAACCTTGCAGAACTAGCACTCCTGAAAGAAAGGATATTGCGGAGACATGGCTTAGCCACAGCCTGGGGGATGTTTCCAGAATGAGATTTTCACTTTGCAGCGGAGTGTGCGCTGATATGAAACTTCCTGGCAGATTAAAACTGTGTGCCCGACCGAGACTCGAACTCGGGACCTTTGCCTTTCGCGGGCAAGTGCTCTACCAACTGAGCCACCGAAGCACGACTCACGGCCGGTACTCACAGCTTCACTTCTGCCAGTACCTAGTTATGCAAGGTTCGCAGGAGAGCTTCTGTAAAGTTTGGAAGGTAGGAGACGAGGTACTGGCAGAAGTGAAGCTTTGAGTACCTGCCGTGAGTCGTGCTTCGGTGGCTCAGTTGGTAGAGCACTTGCCCGCGAAAGGCAAAGGTCCCGAGATCGAGTCTCGGTCGGGCACACAGTTTTAATCTGCCAGGAAGTTTCATATCAGCGCACACTCCGCTGCAGAGTGAAAATCTCATTCTGGAAACATCCCCCAGGCTGTGGCTAAGCCATGTCTCCGCAATATCCTTTCTTTCAGGAGTGCTAGTTCTGCAAGGTTCGCAGGAGAGCTTCTGTAAAGTTTGGAAGGTAGGAAACGAGGTAGTGGCAGAAGTGAAGCTGTGAGTACCGGCCGTGAGTCGTGCTTCGGTGGCTCAGTTGGTAGAGCACTTGCCCGCGAAAGGCAAAGGTCCCGAGTTCGAGTCTCGGTCGGGCACACAGTTTTAATCTGCCAGGAAGTTTCACATCAGCGCACACTCCGCTGCAGAGTGAAAATCTCATTCTGTGATTTACTTCCTTCTGCATACGTTCTTGCAGTTTACTATTCTCAAGTAATCCATTACTGTCTTTCCGAAATAAAGTGCCGTTCATGTCGTTCTACACTTGACACCCCAAAAAAATGGCCGTGGCTACAACTTGAATTACCCTCCATGTTGCGCAAGAGCCTATCACATTATGGGGCGTACCGAGCGAGGTGACGCAATGGATAGCACACTGGACCCGTTTTCGGAAGGACGACGGTTCAAACCCTCATCCGACCATCCTGATTTAGGTTTTCCGTATTTCCCTAAATCGCTTCAGGTAAATGCTGGGATGGTTCCTTTGAAAGGGCACGGCCGACTTTCTTCCCCATCCTTCCCTAATCCGATGAGACTTATGACCTCGCTGTAAGGTCCCATTCCCCAAATCACCCAACCAACCATTACGGGGCGTACAGATCTGCTTATACAGGGTGTTAAAAAAGGTACGGCCAAACTTTCGGGAAACATTCCTCACACACAAAAAAAGAAAATATGTTATGTGGACATGTGTCTGGAAACGCTTTCTTTCCATGTTAGAGCTCATTTTCTTACTTCTCTTCAAATCACATTAATCATGGAATAGAAACACACAGCAATAGAACGTACCAGCGTGACTTTAAACACTTTGTTACAGGAAATGTTCAAAATGTCCTCCGTTAGCGAGGATACATGCATCCACCCTCTGTCGCATGGAATCCCTGATGCAGCCCTGGAGAATGGCGTATTGTATCACAGCCGTCCACAATACGAGCGCGAAGAGTCTCTACATTTGGTACCAGGGTTGCGTATACAAGAGCTTTTAAATGCCCCCATAAATGAAAGTCAAGAGGGTTGAGGTCAGGAGAGCGTGGAGACCACGGAATTGGTCGACCTGTACCAATCCATCGGTCACCAAATCTGTTGTTGAGAAGCGTACGAACACTTCGACTGAAATGTGCAGGAGCTCCATCGTGCATGAACCACATGTTGTGTCGTACTTGTAAAGGCACATGTTCTAGCAGCACAGGTAGAGTATCCCGTATGAAATCATGATAACGTGCTCCATTGAGCGTAGGTGGAAGAACATGGGGCCCAATCAAGACATCGCCAACAATGCCTGCCCAATCGTTCACAGAAAATCTGTGCTGATGACGTGATTGCACAATTGCGTGCGGATTCTCATCAGCCCACACATGTTGAGTGTGAAAATTTACAATTTGATCACGTTGGAATGAAGCCTCATCCG
Organism: Schistocerca piceifrons; assembly: GCF_021461385.2. Lineage (NCBI taxonomy): Eukaryota > Metazoa > Arthropoda > Insecta > Orthoptera > Acrididae > Schistocerca > Schistocerca piceifrons. The sequence goes on from NC_060141.1 coordinate 91,352,939, forward strand.
TAAAGAGAACATTTACACTGAAATGAGGATTGACACATTGTTGGATGAACCATTCGCAGAAGTGTACCCGTGGAGGCCAATCAGCTGCTGATGGTGCCTGCACACGCTGTACATGGTACGGAAACAACTGGTTCTCCCGTAGCACTCTCCATACAGTTACGTGGTCAACGTTACCTTGTACAGCAGCAACTTCTCTGACGCTGACATTAGGTTTATCGTCAACTGCACGAAGAATTGCCTCGTCCATTGCAGGTGTCCTCGTCGTTCTAGGTCTTCCACAGTCGCGAGTCATAGGCTGGAATGTTCCGTGCTCCCTAAGACGCCGATCAACTGCTTCGAACGTCTTCCTGTCGGGACACCTTCGTTCTGGAAATCTATCTCGATACAAACGTACCGCGCCACGGCTATTGCCCCGTTCTAATGGGCATCTGCCAACTCCGCATTTGTAAACATAGTACTGACTGCAAAACCACGTTCGTGATGAACACTAACCTGTTGATGCTACGTACTGATGTGCTTGATGCTAGTACTGTAGAGCAATGACCCGCATGTCAACACAAGCACCGAAGTCAACATTACCTTCCTTCAATTGGGCCAACTGGCGGTGAATCGAGGATGTACAGTACATACTGACGAAACTAAAATGTGCTCTAACATGGAAATTAAGCGTTTCCGGACACATGTCCACATAACATCTTTTCTTTATTTGTGTATGAGGAATGTTTCCTGAAAGTTTGACCGTACCTTTTTGTAACACCCTGTAAATGTGAATAACACTTGTAAGTAGGATGTAGTAGAAGAATAACACCTTTTTGACACAATAAGAACCCACCCAAGAAAACTGCGCTGCATCGTTCATAGCATTACAGACGTAGCGAGGTCAGATAATTTAGTGATGTGGATTCAAGAGCGGTAAGATGTATCAACATGTCTGCAGCTGTAGCATCAAGAATTCGTAGTGCAGCGGCATACTTTGTGGGCTAATAAGCAACTGCCTACTGAAAAGTTTTGTTTCGTATGTGGCTTAGAGCATTTTTTTGGCGTTACTCCGTTAACTTGTTTAATTAGCAGAAATTCCGAAATGAATTGAACGAACAGTTTGCGAATCTTATTAAAATATTTTCGGCCCTCAAAATGAAACAGCATGTGGCTTCTTTACCGCTTAACATCCTCTCCAAAGGCCTTCAGTTTCAATGACTGTCTGTAGCCTAATCTGCGAGGCATGGAGTGTGCGAGATAAGTAACAGATCTCTCATTTTTCTGACTCGTCCTCCCAGGCAGCTAGCATGACGTTCCGAAGGTCATCACTGATTCTTGAGGCGGGGAACGCTAGTTTTCTCACATGGCCCGTCTCTGCCCACTCGTTTTCAGTAGGGTTTGTGTCTAGTACAGAAGAATGCGAATCGAGAAGAGAAATTACATTCTATTCTGCAAGCCACTCCTGTACTGTCGCTGACATATACACTCCTGGAAATGGAAAAAAGAACACATTGACACCGGTGTGTCAGACCCACCATACTTGCTCCGGACACTGCGAGAGGGCTGTAAAAGCAATGATCACACGCACGGCACAGCGGACACACAGGAACCGCGGTGTTGGCCGTCGAATGGCGCTAGCTGCGCAGCATTTGTGCACCGCCGCCGTCAGTGTCAGCCAGTTTGCCGTGGCATACGGAGCCCCATCCCAGTCTTTAACACTGGTAGCATGCCGCGACAGCGTGAACGTGAACCGTATGTGCAGTTGACGGACTTTGAGCGAGGGCGTATAGTTGGCATGCGGGAGGCCGGGTGGACGTACCGCTGAATTGCTCAACACGTGGGGCGTGAGGTCTCCACAGTACATCGATGTTGTCGCCAGTGGTCGGCGGAAGGTGCACGTGCCCGTCGACCTGGGACCGGACCGCAGCGACGCACGGATGCACGCCAAGACCGTAGGATTCTACGCAGTGCCGTAGGGGACCGCACCGCCACTTCCCAGCAAATTAGGGACACTGTTGCTCCTGGGGTATCGGCGAGGACCATTCGCAACCGTCTCCATGAAGCTGGGCTACGGTCCCGCACACCGTTAGGCCGTCTTCCGCTCACGCCCCAACATCGTGCAGCCCGCCTCCAGTGGTGTCGCGACAGGCGTGAATGGAGGGACGAATGGAGACGTGTCGTCTTCAGCGATGAGAGTCGCTTCTGCCTTGGTGCCAATGATGGTCGTATGCGTGTTTGGCGCCGTGCAGGTGAGCGCCACAATCAGGACTGCATACGACCGAGGCACACAGGGCCAACACCCGGCATCATGGTGTGGGGAGCGATCTCCTACACTGGCCGTACACCACTGGTGATCGTCGAGGGGACACTGAATAGTGCACGGTACATCCAAACCGTCATCGAACCCATCGTTCTACCATTCCTAGACCGGCAAGGGAACTTGCTGTTCCAACAGGACAATGCACGTCCGCATGTATCCCGTGCCACCCAACGTGCTCTAGAAGGTGGAAGTCAACTACCCTGGCCAGCAAGATCTCCGGATCTGTCCCCCATTGAGCATGTTTGGGACTGGATGAAGCGTCGTCTCACGCGGTCTGCACGTCCAGCACGAACGCTGGTCCAACTGAGGCGCCAGGTGGAAATGGCATGGCAAGCCGTTCCACAGGACTACATCCAGCATCTCTACGATCGTCTCCATGGGAGAATAGCAGCCTGCATTGCTGCGAAAGGTGGATATACACTGTACTAGTGCCGACATTGTGCATGCTCTGTTGCCTGTGTCTATGTGCCTGTGGTTCTGTCAGTGTGATCATGTGATGTATCTGACCCCAGGAATGTGTCAATAAAGTTTCCCCTTCCTGGGACAATGAATTCACGGTGTTCTTATTTCAATTTCCAGGAGTGTATGTAGGGGACTAGTCGTGCTGGAAACAGATTACTCCCCCAGGCAGGGCCGTATTGATGGGGAACGCGCGTGGTCGCTACCTCCACACTGTTTTTTCGAGAGATACACCATCCCCCTACTTTCTTACGTGCAGAATATTTTCTTATTATAGCAATTCTCTTTCATCGTCTCTCTGAATTAAATTGTCGTCAATTCTGAGTTATAAATCATAGAACATAGCTGTGAAGTCAACTGAGCGTTGATAAATGGCCTAGACGAAACGACCAAGTAAAAAAGAACAATGAACATTAGGCACGTGAGGTGGGGCACCCGCGCAAAGCCAAGGTCAGGCGCAGCGCGGCCGGTGGGGACGTCAAACCGCGCCGCTCTGCTCAACAATGAAAAGTTTCCCGCAGCGTCGGAACATCAAAGGCAATGCGCGCTCTTTGTGTACGGCATTTCTAGTTTTCCATTCTCGGCAGTTCTGGGTTGGTCTGCGCCGTTCTGTGTCGGCCTGAGCGGCGTTGCACACCCGATGTCGACTCGCCTTTCGATGCTCACATCGCGTGACATGGTGATAATGTCAGAAAACTCTTAATGCCCTGCTTCGACACGTTAACATTGTATTCTTTCACTTTCGGGCGCTCGCGCGAGTGCCAGTTACAGCACATCTTGTACATTTAACTATTTATGCGCTTGATTCTCAGGTAATCTTTCGGCTCACCTTCCGGCGCATGACCTTGACGCTGACTGATTTGGCTCTATGATGATGATGAGTCCCATACATCTTACAGAGCGTAGGGGAGCGACGCGGGAGACCCGCGCCGCCTTACTAGGCAAGGTCCTAGTGGAGGTGGTTTGCCATTGCCTTCCTCCGACCGTAATGGGGATGAATGATGATGGTGAAGACGACACAACAACACCCAGCCATTTCGAGGCAGGGAAAATCCCTGACCCCGCCGGGAATCGAACCCGAGACCCCGTGCTCGGGAAGCGAGAACGCTTTGGCTCTATAGCCCGATGTAATAATGCATGGGCGTCCGAAAACGAAAACCAATTCGTGGCGGTGTAACTGACGCCGTGTGATCGCTAACGTTGGTTCAGTTGGACGATGGCCTGAAGGTTGATAATGCAACAGAAACTGCCTCTTATCGGAAACCTAACCTGTAAGATAAGATACAAGTAAAATAAAAACATTTCCAGCTTCCGTATGCTGATATTGCAACCTTCAATGATCCAACCACAATATCGAATGTCGGCTGTTGACTTGACCCTCCGCTATGATCTTTTTATTATTTCGATTCTTTGCCGTGCTTTTCGTTTGTGCGATTACGATCCGATTGCTAACAACATTAATCGTTAGCCATTGCACGGTATTGTTGTTCAGTTTCCTTTTTAGTGAATTGTAGGCGTTGTAGTGGAGCACTCCGTTGACTCCTTCGGTTGTATGTATTACTTTGCTGTTTTAAATCCTGGCACACTACATTTTCCAGTGAAAAGTGTATAAACTACGTTGGTAATTAAAAGTTATAATTTTTCAGTATGAAATGCATTATAGTGGATTATTTCATTGAATCTAGTTCCGGGGTTTCAACTGCAGATGATGGTCCGTGTGGTTCGAAAGAGCGTGAAGCTTATAATGGCCCATCTACTTCATACACGAACAGTACCAGCGGAACTGCTTCTGTTGAAGATAAAAGTCAATCATGTGAAGTAGTTTCTTGTTGTTTGGATTCCCAAACATATCTAATAATCCCGTTTGTCCGTACGACAAGCTCAATTAACATCACGGAAAAAAAAAGTCATGAACATAGGACTTCCGAAGCCCATTTAACTGCTTGCTGACAACGAAAAGAAAGACAACACAGTGTCCTAGAAAAGCTTATAGTTGAACAGCAGCAAGATTTTTTGAAAGTACAAGGAAAATATTTTACACAGCATATTTTGTAGCAAAGAATAACAAACCATATTTAGGCTTTCACAAGATTGTAGATTTGCAAATTCAAAATGGTCTCCACGTGGGCAAAACATTGCATACAGTAGTAAACCCAGTTGTACCAACGTCATAAACTGCACTGTGGGCACTATGAGGAAGAAGCTGTGTTCATTCACAATATCAAAGAATTTCCAGGTCTCTGTACTCATTGATGAGTCTACATCTGTTGCTTCACAAACATTTTTAATAGTGTATTTAAGGTCTGAAATCAGTGATGGTTGTGTAAGTATTTTCTTCTTGGATACAATTGAATGTAGAAGAACATATACAGAAAAAACAGAATGGTTTTCCTTCAAGCTATTTGAATGACAATTTGATTGGAGCATTCAGTGATGGTGTCAGTATAATGCTAGGTGGGAATTTAGGTGTTTTATAACCATTTAAGAACAAGTACAACAAACTATCCAAAAGGCATTGTTTGTGCCACCAAACTGAATTAGAGTTTGCTGATGAAATTGAAAAGGTGATGTGAATCACAGTATCATTTTTTAAATAAGCTGTATGTGTTGTATCATCAATCTCCAAAGAATTAAAATGAACTGTTAGCTATTGCACAAGAGTTAGGCACAGAACTTAAGAAGATGTTACAGTATTCTCAGTGCAAACAGTATGGAAGTCCTACCAGGTTCTCAACACATGTTTCAATAGATGTTCAAGTGACATGACTAGAAAATCAATTGTAAGGGAAGAGTTCAAGGGATTGCAGAAAACACTATCAAGCCCTTAGTTTGTGAGCAACATTGCACTGTTCTCTGATGTTCTTGAAGAAATTAGTATCCTCTATCAGTACCTCAAAAAGGACAGTGTTAATGTTCCCTCATCATACAGGACAATTACAAGGTCAATAAGATCCACTGAACAACTGAAGAAAATGCTAGGTGCTTGCACGGAGGAAGTAGAGAAAGCTATTTCCAAAGGATGCTTCAAAGATGTTTCACTGGTTTCCAGAAGAGAATCAAATTGAAGGACTGCCCAGATTAATAGAAACAGTTCTGTCAGAGCTTTAGCGACAATTGTAGGCAAAGGCTAATTTTGAACGACAGTGAAGAATTCAAATCCTTCATAAAGAGGCCGATATTGTGAACAGTAAAAAATGGCCTAATGACATTGTGAGCCCATGGCTAGAGGGGAAGAAAATGTAAGAAAAATGTTTGATCATTTTCTTCTTTCTTATCCAAATGTAAGAGAAAATTTCAGAGATTATATAGACAACAGTGGAGAGAACATTCCTGAAAACCTGCAACCAGTTTTTGTTTGTGTTGATACACTCACTGTGAGCACATGGTACTGTGAAAGAAGCTTCAGAACAATGAACTTAGTTATGGAACACTGTGGAATTCACCTTCTGTTTGTCATTTCTCATCCTTAGTTTATTTCAATTGTGGGACCTCCGCTACATCTGTGGAACCCTGAGGATTACATCGAAGTATCGATCAAAACCCGCATGCATGCAGAGAACAACCAATGCAAGAAGGCTAATCTACATGTGCAGCAGTCTGACCAGTACTCCAACATATGGGTCTTCTGTGGATGAGTCCACCCACTACTTTTGTCACGAATACAGAACTGTCATCAGGATACAGTCATGACACTGATGGGACATTAATATTACGCATAATATGTATGTACTGGGTGTCATCAAGTCAATCATCTATCCTGTCAGGCATTCCAACTCCACCGGAACACCGCCATAGACACACCCACTATGAGGTGACTCATTGATGCATTTTGGGTCAAACAGGACACCATGTGGCCTATGTACTCATACTGGACCATCATTCACTGAGGACAATACAGATTCTTCAGAAAATATCATGTTCCGCCAGTCACCATTAAGATTGTGCTTGAGGCAAACTCAAATCGGTAGAGACAAAGATCATCATGAAGCCCTTTATGGCTGCACATTTGCCTCCCAAAGCCAGCACCAAACCATACTCACCACCTCAGCAAACATGGTACTATGTTTCAACCACACCATCTTTAAAAATGGATTTTGCCATGACATGTTTACAAGTTCATTATCCTGAACAGGCATTGTTACACGCCATATTTCAGTTCCCACATGCTTACTGGATTTTCCAGTGTCTTGATAATGTGTTATCCATCATTGTGCAGTGCACTTAGGATTGCTATACCATGCCATCACATTCCCTTCCTTCACAAGACCAATGACACGGTCACAAATAGTACGGTAATGATGAAGCACAGCTTCAATAATGTGACTTGGCCAAAAGCGATGTGGTGAGGATATTTGACCTTGCTTGTTTACTGTCACTGGCAATTACAGAAAGAATGGTGCACTTGCAGACCTAACTCACTGCAGCAGACTGTCAGTCTATTACTGTGCAATAGCAATGAAACTATGAATAATTCTCCTGTATTATATCAAATAGATGTAGTATATTTCATTTTTTGACTCCAAAGAGATTATTCTCCAGGAAAAGTGACTCTCTTGATTTATGGCCAAAATTCTGTCACATCTTCTGTGGGATAACAGTTGCACGTCAGATAACACACTGGTGGTCTTCACAGACAACAAACTGTTGAGTCAGATGCATCCCTTACGGTAATTACAAAAATAAATAAAATAAAAAATAAAAAAAGAGAGAGAGAGAGAGGTGAATTCGAATATGAAACACTTTATGTGCTACAGCGACCATTTATGACTTTGTATCTATTCAGTTAACATGTACTACCAGTCTATCATGCTTATGAAATAAGATGGACACTAAAAGTATGTCCGTTTAAGATCACCATGTATGTTTATGATGCAGGAAATATTTTGGGTCTTCTTGGAACAGATATGAAATATTGACAAGACCAGTTTCCTGTAATTTTAGAAGTAATATTTCCCAAGGTAAAGACAGAAATTTTATTCATGTCACAGCTGCCTCCGATTTTTGCTAGCCAATTCTTGTGCTGCCAAGTGTACATATCTGGAACATTGTATGGTTGCACGCCACAAATTTAAAATTATGTGTGTCACCAAAACTGCGATGTGTGCCCGTAAAACTGGCACACAAATACATGGGTCATTCCTGACTCCCAGCTTTCACTGCTTGCCCAAAATATCACAAACAGAATTAAATATGTCAATAACAGCATAAGATATAAAACAAGTACTTCACAAAAAATGTAACACTGCCCCTGGTCATGAGCACATTGATTATTGAGTCCTCAAAGAATGCCCCCTCTCCTTTCTAGTAAACCTTGCCGACTGTCTATCTTATCTACAGGTTACTATCATGACCTGAGGAAAACCTCCAAAATCCTACTTTTTCTCAAACCACACATACCCCTCCTACTGCCCCATCTGTTTCACCTCAGGCTTTAGTAACGTCTTCAAATCCATCCTCTCCCAATGCATCAATCAACACCTAGGCCAACAGCACCCCCTTCCCGTCAACCAGTATGGCTTGCATCCCAGATTCTACTCTGATGACTGGCTCCTGCACTCACTCATCTCCTATCCCACCAGCTCAGTACCAATAATCCTGCTGTTTTTATCTCCCTCAACCTAGAGAAAGCCTATGACTGTGTATGGCATTCCAGTCTCCTGTTCAAATTCCAGACACTTCCACTTAACAAGGTCCACCCTATTGCATCCTTACTATCTCCTTCATCACTATTAATGGTACCAATTCCCATACCATCCATTGCATACAGGTGTGCCCCAAGGCACTGTCCTATCCCCTCTCTTTTATCTCCTACACACTATCAGTATGCCCAGACCTCCCGTGCAGTCCACCTACTTAGTCTGCTGATGACACCACTTTCCTCACCCTCTACCAAACACCCAGAAACCCCTTCAACTCCACCTCAGTCAGTTTACTTCCTGGTGTAACCAATGGCTCCTCAAGATAAACCCCTCTTAAATCCATTCAGTAACTATAGAATGAGCCACCAGCACCTTCTGTCTCCATGACTTCTACCTTACCACTTATGACCATCCTGTCCATTTAACTAATACACTAAAATATATTGGGCTAACAATCAGCTAGCAACTAACATGGAAGCCTTTCCTAACAACCATCCAACAAAAAGCCCACACTAGACTAAAATTACTAAAACTAGTAATTGGCCAAACTTAGGGGGGAACCCCTCCACTGCCCTCCACACCTACAAAACTTTGATGTAACCCACCTTGTCGTATGCAGATGTTGCTTGGGTATCTATCCTACCCAAGTTCTGTAAGTCCACACAGATCCTTGAACATCAGGCACTCAGCCTCGCTTTCTGCATCAATTTACCTTCTCCCACATTAATTCTTTACCATCTCATTAAATTTCTACCTCTTCTCGCTCCCAGTGAACAGCTTCAAACAATCTACAGTATCTGCAAACTTTACTCCAACAATAATATTGTTTCCCTTCTGATTTCTAATACTGAGGTATCCCACCAACCCTACACCTGCACACACCCCACATCTTCTCCCAACAAAATTTAAATGGTCTCCCTCTCCCAGAGCATGAGCTCTGTCCTGACATTTACTCATCCTACCAACTATAAGTTCACCCCAGCTATTCAACTTCATTAGGGTTCCCTTTTCCTTCCCTCCCCATATTTCCCTGTCTCTTTTTGCCTTCTCCCCCTCTTTTTATTTTCTGCTGAGTATGGTGTCACATGTGGATCTGTTTGTACAAATTTCTATACAGTGGAAAATCACTGTAAGTCATTATTACAACAATATTGTAAAAAGCACACAATGTCAAGGGCCAATGTTAGGCCAAAGCTGTTTGTTGTAGTTGGAATATTATGTAGTTGTTAGTCATTTGTTAAGTGAGTAGTTCAACAACAAAAATTTGAGTTAATTTTCTCCTTAACTGAGAACAGGAGTGCTACAGCCCTTAATGAACCACTGACATATTTTGGCCAGATGTGTGGTCAGTTTTTAACTTGATTCTAGCTGGATAAAAACAGTCAGTATTTGCACATGCTACAACCATCAGCAGTTGAACTTACCTAAACGTTTTTTTTTTCATAGAATGTGTCTACAGGATTCTGCTACCTCTTTCCAGAAAACCCAGTCTGCCATGTGGGTGTCAAAGTCTTACTTATATTACTATGGTAACTTGAAGCCCTGTATTTTGTCCACAGTGCAGAATGTCCACTATGCTCCTCATCCTGGCACCATGTGCTTCTTGGTTAGTGATACAATTGACCAATACCACTGACAGCCATCTGTTATAAATTCTTAGAATATATCTGGCGCTAAAAAGTAATGAGCAATTTCAAATAGAATAACCTCCTCCATGCCAATCAGCATGAATTTTGAAAACACCAAGCAAAATCCAACTCACACTTTTCTCACATGAAATCTTGAAAGCCATGCATCAAGGCAATCAGATGGATGAAGCATGTTTTAATTCCAAAAAGCATTAGACTCAGTACTACACCAACATTTATTAAACTAAAGAACAATGGTATGGGGTATCAAATGAAATTTGTGAGGATAGAGAGTCATCAACAGATATACCTCTAACTTCAGGCATGTCCCCAGGGAAACATAAAGAGACCCCTACTCTTTTTGTAGACTTCCTTAAAATATATTGGTGATCTGGCAGACAATATTAACAGTGACTTCAGACTTTATACAGATGATATGAATAACTATAATGATATAGTCTCAGAAATAAGCTCCACAAATGTTCACTGAGATCTTGACAATATCTCAAAGTGGTGCAGGGATTGGCAACTTGCTCTAAATGGCCAGAACTTGATACATGAATGACAGGTTAACTTCTTCTGCATTAGCACAAATGGCATTGCATACTGTTACACTGTGAGCATTTATTCCAGCCATACCACATTACTGCAATCCAGGGAAATAATGCAAGGAATACACACAAAGCCCATGCAAGTGCTACACCTTGTGAGGATACTGAAATTGTTGCTAAAGACATGTGGTGGCCCTCCATAGACTCATTAAATGCAAAAACATGATAAAACCTCCAGAGAGCTTCATATTTTTAATTACTAAATTTTTATATTATTTGAAGATTACGACCTTCTTATGCTGAGTGGGTAGAAACAGGTTGACACATCACTCTATTGGATTGATGTGAAACACCACAGTTATCCCACTCAAATGAATGATGTCATAAGAATTACATAAGCGTAAGTAATTAAGTGTTCAGTTCCAAATACAGGAATCTTTTTGTTTTTATTTCTGATTTTATACATCTCTGCCTACCTCTAGGGGCTATGCCGGTAAACTTTATTGATTTTCAGTTCAAAAATATTTTAATCTTATCCTTAATATAACAGTCATAGCTTTTACTTGTTTTTAACAATAGTGTAATCATGTAGGTATCTCACAGATTTCTACCCCAAATTAAATTTATCCTTTACCTTAATGGTATATTCCGTTGTCATGTTAGCACATTAATTTTGGTACTCTTTTTCATTCCTAGTGCAGTTACATGGATACCAATGGTTATTCTAAATACAGTCTGTTCATTTATTTGTTTTTCTTTTTTATGTGCAAAATACTTCACTTCATTATCATTCTTATCCAAAGCATTTATTTTCCCTTCAGTACATCTCTCTTCATTCACTCTCCCTTTTGGTTAATTCTACATATAAAGGAAAACTTCATAATGATAAGCATCTTGTGCTATTTTATAATAATTTTATTCCTAGAATTTCGAGAAACTAGCAACATTTTTGTTTTGTATACCACAATCCTGATATCTTCTGAACTTTGAATTTGGTCAGCATACAAAGTTCTGATATCTACCTCATTCCTCATAATTTCTTAATTCAGTATAATTACTAAAACTCAGGTACTTTCCTCTAATACACACTTTGCAGTAAGCCTCAAAATCTTAAGTATTCTATCTCTGTAGAAACTACATTCATATAATACCTCTTTCCTCAGAAAGGCTTCTTGCACCTTATACTACATCATTTTTCACAGTGATGTCTCTAATACATATCATCCTGCTAATAACCTTACATCTCCCTTCTCCTCTATCTATTCATTTATTTTCAGATGAACTTACTCCTACCTTATTATGGATTCATACCTGATTGCTTGGTTTTTTTTCTTTCAGCTTCCTAAGTACTCCTCTGTACCCCACTTTAGTCAGTAATCTGAGTTATCGGTGTGTCACTGTTGTTAGTGTTTACTGAAAATGAATTAGTTATTGGAAATTTAGATTACCTAAAACTTAGGCCAACTTTTGTTGCTGTGGATGTTCACAATACCTTTTGGCTCTATTTCATAATTACTAGGCACTTCAATGAATTATTTGATCACTGCTCATGGTTAGCAAGTGACATATTCTTTATAATATCATGACACCTAACCATTCAAGAATAGCCCACAGATTAACTTTCTAAGAGCACCACTAAATTCTGTCTATATATAGGACTTAGATGTAAGAGAACAATCTTATAAGAAGATGTCCTTGACCTGATTTCTATAGCAGAATGTAAGTCACATGAATTCATCACAAGCAGCATAGATAAAAAGTAAAGTCATTGCTGTTTGCCATGGATTCTCTGTAGTCAAAGAGGATCAGGAATTCCTCCGAGATAAAAGTAGTCTCTCTGTTGTAATACAAGCATCTATAACCAGTTAAATGATTGGGCATCCAGCATATAGAGACATAGGAGTGCATGCGTGCTTTTGTGTGTGTATTTGCACTCTAGCTCAAGAAAGGGTTTAGAAAGTTTTCTTTTCCTTTTTTGTGTGTATGTTGGTGACTTATCACTTTTTCTATTCAGTGAGTAGTCTCCTTTACTCCCAAATTATTTACGTACAGCCAGTTAAACTGTTTTCTCAAAGCAAGTGCCAATGTCTCATAGAAAGTGGTGCACAATATAGATCACCAAGTCTCCTATCTCATGGCTCTGGCACCTAGATAAGGATAATTTAAGAAAATGTAATGTAAATCAAACAGCATAGTAAAGGGGGGGGGGGGGGGATTGTTGTACAGAAACAAAACAAGAAGGAATACAATGATCAACTTGGGTCCCATTAGATATCACTGCAAAATAAAGAATATTCATACACTGAGGAGACTTGGTACATAACTATAACCACTTTATGCCAGTGGCCTCTGTCCAGATATGTATTTTTGGATATACCTGTTAACCCACGTAAGTTATTTGGCTTAACATGGGCATGAAGCTGTTTACCTTCAACTTCAAATTTCCCTTTTCATTTCTTCTTGGTTCTCTGCAGACATACAAATTCATCATTGTTCACAACATAAGGTTTAAACTTAAAAGTACAACTGAATTTCAGTCTCTCATTTTTGTAAGTAATCTTTTTATTTAATCTCAAAACCAAGTCATTCATCACAATGTCACGTACTCACATCAGAAAGATAAATAGATATAAATTGCTACTGGACCATCAAAATCCAAGCAACTGTTTCCAAATCAGTGACTAAAATCAGTTATATGTATGTTCCATCCAAATGAGCTGAAGCTGTGGATTAAAATTGAATAATTGCTCCCAAACTGATTGATTTTAGACACCATCTGATGAAAGATATGTCAACAAATACTGCAGCACTTTGCAGAATCCTTATTTGTAAATCAGTATTACACCCTACTGATAAACTGAATGAGGAAGTACTGTTTTAAACAGAGTGGCCTTGTATTCGAAAGGGTGGAGGATCCACTCTTCATCCAGCTGTCACGTTTCAGATTCCCAGCCGGGTTGGGGATTTTCTCTGCCCGGGGACTGGGTGTTTGTGTTGTCCTCATCATTTCATCATCATCATCATTCATGACAGTGACTAAATTGGATTGTGTAAAAATTGGACTGTGTACAAATTGGGACTTTGTATGAGTGCTGATGACCATGCAGTTGAGTGCCCCTCAAACTAAACATCAACATCAAACATGATGATTTAGGTTTCCATAAATTACTTCAGGCAAATGCCAGGATGATTATAACAATAAGGCCACAGCGGACTATGTGTCCTGTCCTTGTCATACCAAACATGCAAATATGTAAATGTCTAGAGATGTGAATTACTTTATTTTTGTTGTTTTTAAAATGTAATACCAAGGCATATCCAATATTCTTGTAAAAGACATCTATGGATAAATAAAGCTACTACTACTACTACTACTACTACTACTACTACTCTGTTCACTTCACAGTGACTGAAGAGTATGGATGTAGGTACCTTATTTTAGTTTCCCTATTTTTCTCAAAATTTATTATCTGATATTTTTTCATATTTACATCATATATACATCAACAGGAATTTGGATTACTAGCCATCAATGTAATTGTAATGACTGCTGCAATGTCATTTCTTGCTTCATGTTGTTATTGTTGTTGTGGTCTTCAGTGACCAAAATATGGAACAGCTTGAGAGAAAAGCATACATATCTGCAAGTGTCACAGCTCAATGGCTGTTGGAGAATGAAATGGTTATAAATCTAAAAAAGACTATGTATGTAGTGTTTAAAAACAAGGAAAAGGCTTTAGACATCGATTTAGAGGTTGATGGAACAAGGCTGGAAGAAGTAGAATCTGCTAGATTCTTAGATATTCTTGTGGATAATGAACTGAAATGGGAAAAAAAATATTAATAATGTCTGTAAGAAACTGAGCTCTGTCATATTCTTAATGATGCAGATATACCATACTTACAGTATGGAGTGACTGTGTGGGGAAACTCAAACAAACAAGAGACAAAACGAGTGTTCACATTTAAAAAAAAAAAAAAAAAAAAAAAAAAAAAAAAAAAAAAAAAAAAAAAAAAAAAAGAGCCATTACGACCATTTTAAGAACAAAGACCTCTGAAACATGCAGAAATTGTTTCAAGAATTTGGGTATCTTAACTTTTTCATTGTTGTATATATACAAAACAATAATGTACATCACAAAAGGTGGTGAGGACTGGATTACAAATGCTAGTGTACACACCCACAATACAAGAAGGAAGAATGAAGTACGGAGCATACCCCACCGACTGGCATTGCTAGAAAAAGAACCCCAGTACTCTGGTATCAGACTACTAAGAAGTCTGCCTAAAAACCTGCAAGATAGTGTACTTCACAATGACTTTCCAAAGAAACTTAAAGACTATCTCACGGAAAAAGAGTTTTACAGCGTTGCAGAATACTTATGCCATTACATTTGTATATATTGTTATTCATTATCAATTATGTAAAAATGTAAGCTAAAAGTGTAGAAAAATAAGTGATAATGAATGTTAATACTTTGACATGTCCCATATTACACGTACATTTACTGCACACAATGTAATCTTACAGGATCAAATAAAATTCAATTCAACTCAATTCAATTCCAGAGACTGGTTTGATGCAGCTCTCCATGCTACTCTATCCTGTGCAAGCTTCTTCATCTCCCAGTACCTACTGCAACCTACATCCTTCTGAATCTGCTTAGTGTATTCATCTCCTGGTCTCCCTCTATGATTTTTACTCTCCACGCTGTCCTACAATAGTAAATTGGTGTTCCCTTGATGACTCAGAATATGTTCTACCAACCAATCCCTTCTTCTAATCAAGTTGTGCCACAAATTTCTCTTCTCCCCAGTTCTATTCAGTACCTCCTCATTAGTTATGTGGTCTACCCTTCTAATCTTCAGCATTCTTCTGTAGCACCACATTTCGAAAGCTTCTATTCTCTTCTTGCCTAAACTATTTATCGTCCATGTTTCACTTCCATACACGACTACACTCCACACAAATACTTTCAGAAACAACTTCATGACACTTATATCTGTACTCGATGTTAACAAATTTCTCTTCCTCAGAAACATTTTCCTTGCCATTGCCACCTTCAGAATTTGAAAGAAAGTTTTCCAGTTAACATTGTGAAAAGCTTTCACTAAGTCTAAAAATGCTAGAAATGTAGGTTTGCCTTACCTTAATCTATCTCCTAAGATAAGTTATAGAGTCAGTATTGCCTCATGTGTTCCAACACTTCTATGGAATCCAAATGGATCTTCCCCGAGATCAGATTCTACCTGTTTTTCCATTTTATATCCTCTCTACTTTGACCACTATAAGTTATTTTGCTCCCCAAGTAGTAAAACTCATTTACTACTTTAAGTGTCTCATTTCCTAATCTATTTCCCTCAGCATCACCCAACTTAATTCGACTACATTGTTGATGTTCATCTTATATCCTCCTTTCAAGACACTGTCCATTCCGTTCAACTGCTCTTCCAAGTCCTGTGCTGTGTCTGACAGAATTACAATGTCATCAGCAAACCTCAAAGTTTTTATTTCTTCTCCATGAATTTTAATTCCTACTCTGAACACTTCTTTGTTTTCTTTACTGCTTGCTCAATATACAGATTGAATAACATCTGGGATAGGCTACAACACTGTGTCACTCCCTTCCCAACCACTGCTTCCATTTCATGCCACACGACTCTTATAACTGCCATGTGGTTTCTGTACAAATTGTAAATAGCCTTTTGCTTCCTGTATTTTACCCCTGCCACCTTCAGAACTTGAAAGAAATTATTCCAGTTAACATTGTGAAAAGCTTTCACTAAGTCTAAAAATGCTAGAAATGTAGGTTTGCCTTACCTTAATCTATCTCCTAAGATAAGTTGTAGGGTCAGTATTGCCTCATGTGTTCCAACACTTCTATGGAATCCAAATGGATCTTCCCCGAGATCAGATTCTACCTGTTTTTCCATTCGTCTGTAGAGAATTCATGCTAGTATTTTGCAGCCGTGACTTATTAAACTGATAATTCGGTAATTTTCACATCTGTCAACACCTGCTTTCTTTGGGGTTGGAATTATTATATTCTTCTGGAAGTCTGAGGGTATTTCGCCTGTCTGATACATCTTGCTCACCAGATGGTAGAGCTTTGTCAGGGCTGGCTCTCCCAAGGCTATCAGTTATTCTAATGGAATGTTGTCTGCTCCCGGGGCCTTGTTTCGACTTAGATCTTTCAGTGCTCTGTCAAACTTTTCATGCAGTATCTTATCTCCCATTTCATCTTCATCTACATGCTCTGCCAATTTCATAATATTGCCCTCAAGTACATCACCCTTGTATAGACCCTCTATATACTCCTTCCACCTTTCTGCTTTCCCTTCTTTGCTTAGAACTGGGTTTCCATGTGAGCTCTTGATATTCACACATGTGGTTCTCTTCTCTCCAAAGGTCTCTTTAATTTTCCTGCAGGTAGTATCTATCTTACCCCTAGTGATATATGCCTCTACATCCCCTAGCCATTTTGCACCCTGTCAATCTCATTTTTGAGACATTTGTATTCCTTTTTGCCTGCTTCACTTACTGCATTTTTGTATTTTCTCCTTTCATCAATTAAATTCAATATTTCTTCTGTTACTAAGGATTTCTGCTAGCCCTCATCTTTTTACCTCCTCGATCCTCTGCTGCCTTCACTATTTCATCTCTCAAAGCTACCCATTCTTCATCTACTGTATTTCTTTCCCCCATTCTTGTCAATCGTTCCCTAATGCTCTCCCAGAAACACTCTACAACTTCTGGTTCTTTCGGTTTATCCAGGTCCCATCTCCTTACATTCCCATCTGTCTGAAGTTTCTTCAGTTTTAATCTACAGTTCATAACCAATAGATTGTGGTCAAAGTCCACATCTGCCCCTGGAAATGTCCCTAGAATTTAAAACCTGGTTCCTAAATCTCTGTCTTACCATTTCTTACCATTTATAATCTATCTGAAACCTTCCAGCATATTTCAAATAAAATTTCGTATAGTGTTGTTTCATGTAATATTTTTGTTGCTTCTAAGAAAAAATTTTTTTTGAAGCTCTTCAGTGTATTTGAAATAAAATATTGCTTTATCTACACTTTAGGATTAAAAGGAGACCACTCACTGAAAAGCAGAAGTGTTGAATTGTTGATAGGCCCACACAAAAGAAAGAAAAGTTACTAGCCTCTAGAGTTATTCTCTGACAAACTTAAATAAAATACACAAATGTACACACACACACACACACACACACACACACACACACACACACACACACACACACACATGAATGCACACACCTATGCTGCTACATGGGCAAATGAACTAACATTGTCAATGCTATTTTTCGACAGGTGACTCATTGTGTTGCAGGTGGTGCCAGATGGGATGTGGTGGGTAAAGGGAGACAGACGTGGGGGGCAGGGAGAGGGACTGGAGACAGGTGGCTGACAGCTCAGAGGTTTTCCGGCGAAGAATACAGAAGGGGTGTAGGTATATTTGTAGTGGCCAGTAGGAAGAGGCACATGTTGAAGGCAACATGGGGACGTGAATTGAAAGAGGGATACAGGATGGAGGAATGAGAAACTGTTGGGTGGATGGTGCAGGGACAGTGAGTTACCTGAGACTGAGGCCAGGACAATTATGGAAGCAGAGGATATGTTGTAAGGGAAACTCCCATCTACATATTCAGAGAAATTGGTGATGGAGGGAAGGTTCCAGATGTCTAGGTGCTGTGAAGCAGCCATTGAAATTGACCAAGCTGTGCTCAGCTATGTGTTGTGCCACCAGGTGGTAAACTTCATTCTTGATAACAGTTTGGCAGTGGCCATTCACTCTGGTGGACAGCTGGTTGGTAGTCACACCAACGTAAAAGGCTGTGCAGTGTTTGCTGCAGAGGAGACAGTGTGGCAGAGACTGTGCTGCAAGCATGCTTCCTGCATGTGGCCTTTAGTATCTGGCCTGTGCTGATACAGTTGATGGTTGATTTCAGTACACATGTGCAGTAACACTATGCTCAGTGCACTCACTCTCACAAGTACTAGTAGCAGGATACAGCACACCTCTCACTCATGCGAAGAGTGTGCCCATATGATGGAGAAGATACTGGGAGCTCAGCAAGGGGCACATTCATTGGATCCAGAGTGGTGGCAGACAGTGCCGACAGCAGGGTCCAGGTGATGTGCTGGGCGGGTACTGGAGCATAGGGCTGGAATGCCTGGAAACATGGGCATGCCTGAGGTGGTGGGCTCGCATGATGCCTGACGACAGCACCACGGAGAAAAGTACCATAGCCACCTCTGCATCATCATCATCAGCAGGCAGCTCCCATTGTGGAGAAGATGGAGCTGGACCCACCAGTGATGATGGTTGAGATGATAATAGTGAGGGGTCCATTGAGGGTGGCTCACCTGGAACAGCATGCTGCGGCAACAGACCCCAGGCCAGATGGGCACTTGGTAAAGAAGCCGGAACCTCAGGGTGCTGCATGTGGAAGAGGCAGCCAATGGGTTGGGGGCACCTCCACAGCAGGTGATGATGGGCTTGAGGCAGAGGGTGGTGGGGCAGGCTGCAGCAACATGAACCAGAAGCTTCTGGTAGTGAGCAAGGGCACAATTGATCAAAGTGGTGTGCCATCAGCCCATCAGCCATATGGATGTCACAAAGACGGCAGCCCCAGCTGCTGACAATGGTGGCCAGTATCCACCCACACTGGCAACCAAACCCTTGCACATACTGGGGATACCAGCATGAAGTGTCTGGACAAACCAGACTGCAGCAGGTGAGGCGCAGGCTGCAGTAGGTGGAGAAGCTTGCGTGGCTACCAGCTATGAAGCAACTCTGCCGAGCTCCAGTCCCGTAGGTGTGAACCAATAGGTGCTCAGAAAATAGAGAATGGTGTTATCTGGTGAAAAATCCACAACAAACTTTTTCATTTGGCACTTGAACATACATATTAGCCATTCCATCTTGCCATTTGACTTAGGGTTGTATGGTGGAGCCTAAAACAAAGAATGACATGATAGGGACTAAACAATTGAAAGGTGTGAGAAACGAACTCTGCCCATTTTCGTAAACTAAGGTACAAGGCAATGCCTCAATAGAAAAAACTCTCAAAAACATACAAATTGTGACCTTATCTGATGTCGATGCACACCGGAGAATGTTAGGAAACCAGGTAATTGCATTCACAACCAAGAGTCAATTTGAATTGAGAAAGGGTTCCACAAACCCTACATTAATGCATTCATATGGCTGCCATGGAGCTGGCCATGGGATCAGAGGTGCCCCGGGAGCTGCCTGTTCTCGGGCACACTGCTCAAAAGCCGTGACAAAAGAGACAATTTCATGATCAATGCCTGGCCAAAAAACATGTCTCCTAGCTAACAGTTCTGTGTCCAAATGTCCCCAATAGCCCTGGTGGAGAAGGTGTAAAACATCACACCATAATGCAGTGGGAATGACTACTCTGGGAGAGAGGTCTTCTGTGGGCAACAGCAAAACACCGTCAAAAAGAGAGAGGTGATGCCACAGGGAAAAATAGTTGTGCAAGGGGTCTGAAGCCCAAACCGAGAAGTTTATCTGGTCAGCACTATTAAACAAACCGAATGACCTGGTGGAGAACCAGGTCTGTGGCAAAAGCAGCTGCTATACATAAGCTAATAATTTGGAAACCCTCGACCGCGATGTACATTTCATAATTAAGATGGAAGCAACACTATTCCACACAATTAAAATTGGGATCAGGACCCACAGGACAGTGGGACAAGGCATCTGCATTGGCACATTTAGAGATAGGTTGAAAATGGATTTTGTAATCATAGTGAGACAAGAAATAAAAACTTTGAGGTTCACCGATGACATTGTAATTCTGTTAGAGACAGCAAAGGACTTGGAAGAGCAGTTGAACG
The DNA here is from genome assembly GCF_021461385.2 of Schistocerca piceifrons. Classification (NCBI taxonomy): domain Eukaryota; kingdom Metazoa; phylum Arthropoda; class Insecta; order Orthoptera; family Acrididae; genus Schistocerca; species Schistocerca piceifrons. The sequence continues at coordinate 91,373,403 of NC_060141.1, forward strand.
GAATGGACAGTGTCTTGAAAGGAGGATATAAGATGAACATCAACAAAAACAAAACGAGGATGATGGAATGTAGTCGAATTAAGTCGGGTGATGCTGAGGGAATTAGATTAGGAAATGAGACACTTAAAGTAGTAAAGGAGTTTTGCTATTTGGGGAGCAAAATAACTGATGATGGTCAAAGTAGAGAAGATATAAAATGTAGACTGGCAATGGCAAGGAAAGTGTTTCTGAAGAAGAGAAATTTGTTAACATCGAGTATAGATTTAAGTGTCAGGAAGTCGTTTCTGAAAGTATTTGTATGGAGTGTAGCCATGTATGGAAGTGAAACATGGACAATAAATAGTTTAGACAAGAAGAGAATAGAAGCTTTCGAAATGTGGTGCTACAGAAGAATGCTGAAGATTAGATGGGTAGATCACATAACTAATGCGGAAGTATTGAATAGGATTGGGGAGAAGAGAAGTTTGTGGCACAACTTGACCAGAAGAAGGGATCGGTTGGTAGGACATGTTCTGAGGCATCAAGGAATCACAAATTTAGCATTGGAGGGCAGCGTGGAGGGTAAAAATCGTAGAGGGAGACCAAGAGATGAATACACTAGGCAGATTCAGAAGGATGTAGGTTGCAGTAAGTACTGGGAGATGAAGAAGCTTGCACAGGATAGAGTAGCATGGAGAGCTGCATCAAACCAGTCTCAGGACTAAAGACAAAAACAACAACAACAAGTGACACAAGAACAGTGCCCTGTGTTGTAGGTGGTGTATTGCCTTGTCAGGCAAGGAAGTGTGAGGGTTAAACAAGGAAACTGAGGGTTTATGGTCAGGTAAAAGTTGGAGCCATACAAGAAATAAAATAAATAAACATGAAATTTCTGAAGAGCATAAACTGTGGCAAAAGACATAGAGTTCATGGTAGTAGGCTACCTTCCCTAGGAAAGCCTGAAGCTCCTCCCTGAAAAAGGGGCGAGGCAGACACATAACAGTGGAGATGTAGTCTGGCAGAGGGTGAACCACATACTGCATTACCTTGAACTCCAAACAAACAATAGAAGGTTGAAAAAACTGAGATTTCATGAGATTACACCATAATACAGTATACTGTAAGACAGAAAACAAAGTGCGCAAATTTTTCAACTGATTGGCCATGGAGGAGACTGTGACGACAATATCATCCAGATAATTAATGTAATCTGGGAGAGAGATAGTCAATTGCTCTAAAAATCTTTTGGAAATAGCAGGGGCACTAGCCGCACCAAAAGAAAAGCACAAATGTGGATAGAGACCAAAAGAATTATTCAAAGCCAGAACTTTCCGAGAACCTTCATCCACAGGAATCTGCAGATATGCTTCAGACAAATCGATTTTAGAAAGGTACTGGCCACTCAATGGAAGAGGATATGTATCCATGATCAACTGCGCTTTGACAGTAGTACTGAAGCTGCCACAGAGCGCCCTGACAGCATCTGAAATACAACCAGTGATCACCATTCACTAGCCATAACAGGTTGCACCACCCCTAATGACTGAAGTCTGCCCAATACTGCTTTCACTTGATATTTCAGGATGAAAGGAATAGGATGCACATGACAAAAATGTGGCTGAGCCATGGATTTCAAAGAAATATGAGCAGAAAAATTTGTAGCACACCCAGTACCTTCTGAAAACAAGTCTGAAAACTCCTCATGAGAATATGCTACCTGATTGGACACAAGGTGAACTGCATCAGTGATAGAAAATCCAAATGCCTGAAATGTGTCCATCCCAGACAAGTTCTCAGTGCTGGCATCAGCAACCACCAAAAATCTAATGAAATGAACCACTGACTTGTAAGAGTCAGGTGCTATAAACTGTTTCAAAAGTGCAATGTTCTGTTTGTTATAACTGACCAACTTCTGCATGACCAGGGTCAACAGTGGAAAGTGTAAACTCACATAGGTTTGAGAATTCAATAAAATCACTTCACACCTGTGTCAGCCTGCAGCTGGAGCACTTAGCAAAAAACACATAATTCGATGAACAACTTGGGAGAAGTCACAATCACTGGAGTCACACAGTTACTTCCATGTCCATATCCTGAGAAACCTACAGCAGAAGACACACGACAGAAATCTGGCCTTTCTGCTGGCAAGCATTACAAGAAGCCCAGCAGTTAGGGCATGCCAAATGTTTGTGCTGGACAAAACAGGAAGAATAAGACAGAAACAGAGAATGCTGAAACTGACACTGGTGCTGTGGTGGTCAGGGCTGCTTAGGCTGGCTTTGGTCTGCTCGGTGCCGGGCCTGCATGTTTACTGCTGCCACTGCCGCTCCCTCACGCAAGCTATCTGTTGTCCTCGTGGGTACATCTTGTGACACTACTACCACATTGCCCCATAGTTCAGTTTGGTTACCTGCTGCCCAAGAAACTTTAAAAGACTGTGCTATTTGCAAAAATTCTGCCAACACAGGATTTTCACAGAGCAAAGCCTCCTGGTGCACTTCCTTGTCCAGAGCTAAAGAGATAATCGTATCGGGCACCGTAGAGTCTGACAAGAGTAGTTATTGGCATTGTTAACAAATTGACACTTATAGCTAAGGCCATGTAGTTCAACTGCAGTGGTAGTTGGACAATAAACTACACATCTGATCAAAAGTAACAGGTGCTGGTTTTTGTAATAGGGCAATCTGACATGGTAACTGATACACCACAGGAGGAATCCAAGTGAAGAATAAGGCTTTGCACAAATTCGAGTCTGTCACACCAAAAACCAAGAAATGCTTTCTAAGTCTTTTTTTGTGAGCGTCTCAATCCTCAGCTGAATCAGCATACAGAGTAAAAATGGTGGATAGACAGATGAAACTGAACCCTGTCTGTTAATGGAACCCTGTCAGTTAATGGAAGCTGACAAAGTGGTCACTGCCAAAGTAAGCCATTCAATCAGGGCTGGTAGCATGGCATCCATACTGCACTTGAAGACTGCACATGTGGAAACCATCCCATCCTCCTTGCCAATCTTTTAGTAGCTAAGACATACATGAAACTGATCCAAGTAACACAAATATGGATTTATTCACAATCTTCTGAACAATAATGGAAATAAGCCTCTTGTGACTCCACACATAACAAGACAAAAGAATCATATAGAAGGTGCAACATAAGCAATACACAAACAGCTGATGTGAGTGGTAGAAACTAAAAGAACATATTGGGAATGAGTCAGCAGTGCTCTGCTCATATATAGGTGTGAGTCGCCAGCAGATGGAGTGGCAGAGACCGTGCCATGTGCACACTTCCTATGGCCGTCCCACTATCTCAGGAAGTTTCATATCAGCGCTCACTCTGCTGCAGAGTGGAAATCTCATTCTGGAAACATTCCCCAGGCTGTGGCTAAGCCATGTCTCCACAATATCCTTTCTTTCAGGAGTGCTAGTTCTGCAAGGTTCGCAGGAGAGCTTCTGTAAAGTTTGGAAGGTGGGAGACGAGATACTGGCAGAAGTAAAACTGTAAGGATGGGGCGTGAGTCGTGCTTGGATAGCTCAGTTGGTAGAGCACTTGCCCGCAAAAGGCAAAGGTCCCGAGTTCGAGTCTCAGTCTGGCACACAGTTTTAATCTGCCAGGAAGTTTCATATCAGCACACACTCAACTGCAGAGTGAAAATCTCATTCTGAAAAAATAAACAAATACACACATTTGCAGTTCTCAAAAATTTTACTTCTGTGTATAATCATTACATTTGTTCCTTACTACTTAAAATTAATAAGCCTGGTTAGTGTAATGAGACACCCTCCTCTAGCATTTCAGTTTTTTTTTTTTTTTTTTTTCTGGGGTGTATTGTAATAGGACACCCTCCTCTAACATTGCCTTTTTTCATATATATAAGTAGCTGGTACCAGGAATAATTTCATTTCGAATCTTGTAGAGGTAAACATTATTTCAGCTGTTTAGCTAAATGAATTTCATATGATTTTGTATATGATGCATTATATGCCAGGCTAAAATGTATGAAAAGAAATTAATTTATTACAATTAGTATGTACTATTTATGTATATACAGTTAAAATTACTTTTCTTTTAGAAGTATTTGAAATTACAAAATATCTGGCATACTTAAAATTCCTAACATTATTTGCACACTCAGATGATATATATTAAATTTGTTTCTGGATTAATTTACAAAATAAAGATATAATTTGGTTAAGATTCTTCTTTCGTCAATAAAGTTTGTAAACTCTTTTGTTTTGTAAACTCTTCGCAATATTGTGAGTACCGCAGAATGTGTTAGTAGTAGTGGGCATGCCTTGGACAGAATTGGACCTGTTTTTATGTCTGGCAATAACAGTGTAATTTGTAGTGTTATAGAGTGGAAATTGTACAGATGGTGTGATACCGAAAAAAAATGTTATGAAAAATAAAATTCAAGTGTAAGACAGGTAAATCTTTAAACATTATTTTGTCATGTGGAACCCACAAAATTAAAAAAAATTAGCCTCAAGAATTTACCCCTGGATGCAAGAACTGCATCCAACAACGAGAACACGAAGATAAGTAAAAGAGTATTTTGTATATCTTATGCCTCTCATAGCTTTTGAAATTAATGGAAAGACTGAAAATTTACTGGTGATGTGTGGGGAGGGTAAGATAACAATTGTGGGTGTCATCTGGGAACAGTTGACTGATAATGAAATCTTGTCTGTTGCGGAAGAAGAAGGGACAGTGATTTGTATCAATTGCAGTTAATATGAAACTCCAATCACTCGAAGAAAGAAGACTGAGCGCTGCCCAACAAAGTCATATCAACAGTGCCGTGACACTATGAACAATGACGGACAGGATGAATTGAAAGAGGACTTTACAACTACGATGAGGGACATTAATAGGAAAAAAGATAATTACAAATCATTTGTGAAATTAATTTTTTTAGGTGGACTCATGTTATTGCCAGGAAAATGAATAGAGATGAGGGTAGTAAAAGCCGTAGCATCCAGCCAGAATATGTGTCAAACAAGTGAAAATGTAAGCAGCAAAGAAACGGTTAAAACTGATATTTTGCAGTTGATTGGCAAAATAAGAGAAAATGAGACAGAACAGTGTGAAAACAATTGTAAAATGGACAGGGTACAATACCAAATAGACAAACTTAGTAATCAGTTTTCAGAGCTAAAATATAGATTGTCAGAGAGATTAAAAAGTGTGAACGAAAAAGTTGATGTCTTAGAAAGGAAATTTATTGTTTTGGAAAATGAGCTAGTAAATGAATCTGCCTGAAAGACAGAGAATGTTAATGATGTCAGAGTTCGACAGAAGGCTGTAGAGAAAAAATGGAACAGATCTTTAGTAGTTTAGATCAAAAAATTTTAAATGTTGAGAACAGTACACTAACTAATGTAAATGTTTTAGTTCAAAAAATATCAGTAATTCAGGAAAACTTCATTTACAACAATCTGTATTCAAACAATGGTACTGCGTGGTCCAACATTCCAATCAAAAGTCTTCCATCAGACAATTTACATCCAGTGGATTTTCTGCACCACTGTAGAGATAGTTTTGAGTCAGGCATTAGTGATGATCAAAAAATTAAATTTGTTGAAAGATGTCTTGAAGGTGAAGCCCTGTCTTGGGTAAATCTAAATTTAAGTCAGTGGAAAACATATCAAAGTTTTGAAAAAAAATTTAAATACATTTTGGTTGGAAGCTGAACAAGGGAGAATTGAAAGCAAATTTCTGAATGGTCCAAATTGTAGGAATAGGGATGGTACCCTGAAAGAGTTTTGTAAGAATCAACTTAAAAAATTAAGAAATCTTGACAGACCATTTGATGAAATGGTATTGATTGATGCACTAAAAAGGAAATTACCAGAAAGGTTGCAGTGGGATTTAGTACACGGATCTGACGATTGCCTTGAACAATTTTTACGATATGTTAACAGGCTGGATAGGGCAGTAGAAAGAAGTATGTACCATAACAATCAGAATGATAGAGATCACAATGGGAATAACTACAGAAACAGAGATAGTGGTAACTTCTATCAGGGTCAAAACGGTAACAGAGACAGAAATTTTGAACATCACCAGAATAGGAATAATGAGGATAACCATGGGCAATTTAATAGGAGAAACAATCATGGAGATAACTACTTGGGCAATAGCAGTCTGCTTCAATGAAGGTTCACAGTTTTGGGGCAAGGAAACACAAGAAGTACAGGAGCCCAAATTTACACATACAATTAGAAAATAATAACAGTGTTAATAATGTGGCACAGGTATCTGGAGTTGAACAGAAGGAATATCAGATTCCTCATTTATGTTTTGATCAAAAGTTTTGAGATACTATGTGTAATTATTGTGATGTAGGTACTAATCACAAACCAGAATGGGAGAGTAATGAGAATTTTGATGTGATGTGAACCAATGATTTCTTCTCTTGGTCAGAAAACAGTTATTAATGTATGTAAAACAGGTGAGGACAGTATTGGTGAAATTAGGTGGCATTTTTGATATAGATGTGAATGAGAGCTGTGAAATGACTGAGGTTGGTAGCCTGAGACTTGTAGCTTATTGTAAATGGATGTTGGTGAGGTGTGTGATTTTAATGGAGATGAGACTTGCATTGTTAATGATGTTGTTGATGGAGTTCTCTTGGAAGAATATGATAATGATGATGATGAACAGCAGGTATTTGTGGAGTTTAAGAATAACAAAGTTTCAGAGTTATTTGTGAATACAGATAAGGTAAGTCATGAATGTAATGATGTAAGTGACTCTCATGGGATACCGGTTCAGTCAAAGCAGTTTTTCATTAATGCCACACAGAGTAATGATCCAAGCAGTAAAGGTGAGTTACCTGTAAGCCTAGAGAATAAAGTTGAAAACTTTTTGAAGTTTTTTTGGGACCAGATTGATGATAACATAGATACATGAGCCTTCTGGAATAAGTTAGCTGTGCCAGAATGAGATTTTCACTCTGCAGCGGAGTGTGCGCTGATATGAAACTTCCTGGCAGATTAAAACTGTGTGCCCGACCGAGACTCGAACTCGGGACCTTTGCCTTTCGCGGGCAAGTGCTCTACCATCTGAGCTACCGAAGCACGACTCACGCCCGGTACTCACAGCTTTACTTCTGCCAGTGCCTCGTCTCCTACCTTCCAAACTTTACAGAAGCTCTCCTGCGAAACTTGCAGAACTAGCACTCCTGAAAGAAAGGATATTGCGGAGACATGGCTTAGCCACAGCCTGGGGGATGTTTCCAGAATGAGATTTTCACTCTGCAGCGGAGTGTGCGCTGATATGAAACTTCCTGGCAGATTAAAACTGTGTGCCCGACCGAGACTCGAACTCGGGACCTTTGCCTTTCGCGGGCAAGTGCTCTACCATCTGAGCTACCGAAACACGACTCACGCCCGGTACTCACAGCTTTACTTCTGCCAGTACCTCGTCTCCTACCTTCCAAACTTTACAGAAGCTCTCCTGCGAAACTTGCAGAACTAGCACTCCTGAAAGAAAGGATATTGCGGAGACATGGCTTAGCCACAGCCTGGGGGATGTTTCCAGAATGAGATTTTCACTCTGCAGCGGAGTGTGCGCTGATATGAAACTTCCTGGCAGATTAAAACAGTGTGCCCGACTGAGACTCGAACTCGGGACCTTTGCCTTTCGCGGGCAAGTGCTCTACCATCTGAGCTACCGAAGCACGACTCACGCCCGGTACTCACAGCTTTACTTCTGCCAGTACCTCGTCTCCTACCTTCCAAACTTTACAGAAGCTCTCCTGCGAAACTTGCAGAACTACCACTCCTGAAAGAAAGGATATTGTGGAGACATGGCTTAGCCACAGCCTGGGGGATGTTTCCAGAATGAGATTTTCACTCTGCAGCGGAGTGTGCGCTGATATGAAGCTTCCTGGCAGATTAAAACTGTGTGCCCGACCGAGACTCGAACTCGGGACCTTTGCCTTTCGCGGGCAAGTGCTCTACCATCTGAGCTACCGAAGCACGACTCACGCCCGGTACTCACAGCTTTACTTCTGCCAGTACCTCGTCTCCTACCTTCCAAACTTTACAGAAGCTCTCCTGCGAAACTTGCAGAACTAGCACTCCTGAAAGAAAGGATATTGCGGAGACATGGCTTGGCCACAGCCTGGGGGATGTTTCCAGAATGAGATTTTCACTCTGCAGCGGAGTGTGCGCTGATATGAAACTTCCTGGCAGATTAAAACTGTGTGCCCGACCGAGACTCGAACTCGGGACCTTTGCCTTTCGCGGGCAAGTGCTCTACCATCTGAGCTACCGAAGCACGACTCACACCCGGTACTCACAGCTTTACTTCTGCCAGTACCTCGTCTCCTACCTTCCAAACTTTACAGAAGCTCTCCTGCGAAACTTGCAGAACTAGCACTCCTGAAAGAAAGGATATTGCGGAGACATGGCTTAGCCACAGCCTGGGGGATGTTTCCAGAATGAGATTTTCACTCTGCAGCGGAGTGTGCGCTGATATGAAACTTCCTGGCAGATTAAAACTGCGTGCCCGACCGAGACTCGAACTCGGGACCTTTGCCTTTCGCGGGCAAGTGCTCTACCATCTGAGCTACCGAAGCACGACTCACGCCCGGTACTCACAGCTTTACTTCTGCCAGTACCTCGTCTCCTACCTTCCAAACTTTCCAGAAGCTCTCCTGCGAAACTTGCAGAACTACCACTCCTGAAAGAAAGGATATTGCGGAGACATGGCTTAGCCACAGCCTGGGGTATGTTTCCAGAATGAGAATTTTCACTCTGCAGCGGAGTGTGCGCTGATATGAAACTTCCTGGCAGATTAAAACTGTGTTCCCGACCGAGACTCGAACTCGGGACCTTTGCCTTTCGTGGGCAAGTGCTCTACCATCTGAGCTACCGAAGCACGACTCACGCCCGGTACTCACAGCTTTACTTCTGCCAGTACCTCGTCTCCTACCTTCCAAACTTTACAGAAGCTCTCCTGCGAAACTTGCAGAACTAGCACTCCTGAAAGAAAGGATATTGCGGAGACATGGCTTAGCCACAGCCTGGGGGATGTTTCCAGAATGAGATTTTCACTCTGCAGCGGAGTGTGCGCTGATATGAAACTTCCTGGCAGATTAAAACTGTGTGCCCGACCGAGACTCGAACTCGGGACCTTTGCCTTTCGCGGGCAAGTGCTCTACCATCTGAGCTACCGAAGCACGACTCACGCCCGGTACTCACAGCTTTACTTCTGCCAGTACCTCGTCTCCTACCTTCCAAACTTTACAGAAGCTCTCCTGCAAAACTTGCAGAACTAGCACTCCTGAAAGAAAGGATATTGCGGAGACATGGCTTAGCCACAGCCTGGGGGATGTTTCCAGAATGAGATTTTCACTCTGCAGCGGAGTGTGCGCTGATATGAAACTTCCTGGCAGATTAAAACTGCGTGCCCGACCGCGACTCGAACTCGGGACCTTTGCCTTTCGCGGGCAAGTGCTCTACCATCTGAGCTACCGAAGCACGACTCACGCCCGGTACTCACAGCTTTACTTCTGCCAGTACCTCGTCTCCTACCTTCCAATCATTACAGAAGCTCTCCTGCGAAACTTGCAGAACTAGCACTCCTGAAAGAAAGGATATTGTGGAGACATGGCTTAGCCACAGCCTGGGGGATGTTTCATTCTGGAAACATCCCCCAGGCTGTGGCTAAGCCATGTCTCCGCAATATCCTTTCTTTCAGGAGTGCTAGTTCTGCAAGTTTCGCAGGAGAGCTTCTGTAAAGTTTGGAAGGTAGGAGACGAGGTACTGGCAGAAGTAAAGCTGTGAGTACCGGGCGTGAGTCGTGCTTCGGTAGCTCAGGTGGTAGAGCACTTGCCCGCGAAAGGCAAAGGTCCCGAGTTCGAGTCTCGGTCGGGCACACAGTTTTAATCTGCCAGGAAGTTTCATATCAGCGCACACTCCGCTGCAGAGTGAAAATCTCATTCTGGAAACATCCCCCAGGCTGTGGCTAAGCCATGTCTCCGCAATATCCTTTCTTTCAGGAGTGCTAGTTCTGCAAGTTTCGCAGGAGAGCTTCTGTAAAGTTTGGAAGGTAGGAGACGAGGTACTGGCAGAAGTAAAGCTGTGAGTACCGGGCGTGAGTCGTGCTTCGGTAGCTCAGATGGTAGAGCACTTGCCCGCGAAAGGCAAAGGTCCCGAGTTCGAGTCTCGGTCGGGCACACAGTTTTAATCTGCCAGGAAGTTTCAAGTTAGCTGTGGTTAGTAAAAATTTGTATCAGAATTCATGGAATGAAGTGAAAGAAGATCTATGCAGGAAGCACAATTTTAACAGTAATATATTTGTCTCCCTTCTATAATAAGTGATGTTAGTTGTGCTATGGAATCCGTTCAGTGTGTTCAATCTTTACCCAACAACAAGAGTAGCCAAAGTAATGCTATGATACAAGTAAAGTTGATAAAACCATGCAAAAACAATGCATATGTAACATTTAATGAAACCGAAAGTGATCTTTTACATAAGTATCTAATAACAGAGATTACGATTCAGATTTTGGATGTCCTTACATTAAGATTAAGGCTGATCAGTGGTAAGGGAACTGTTTCATTGATACAGGTAATTTGATTTGCAATATATCTGAACAATTTAGGGACAAGATCAAATGTACTAAGAATTTTGTGTAAATGCCCATTGTAGGTGTAAAGATAAGATGAGCTACAGGTAAGCAAAGCAAATTGGTAAAATCTCTGGTACTTTTAATGTTTACTATAGAACTAGTAGTCTGGAAGAAAATATAATTTTTAGCATGGATTGGATAGTGAAAGTTTAGGCTTGTTTTTGATGGAATGCTAAAGAATTATTTATTTTGGAACCTATAAGTAATATTTATGTGAAAACCAGTTTTTTGTGTTTTAACTGCTTGACATAAAATCCTGAGTATATTCGTTTTTTTAATTGTAACTAAATAATAAAATGCCGATATACTTGGGCTTATCATTTCCGACTGGCACACATTTTAAAAGGCCGAATTTACTCATTCTATCTTGTGTTTTGGCAGTTCCTTGATATTTTCGGTAGATGTCACTGTGGTGTGTTACTCTGAAGTGTATATTTCTGGCAAGAGATGTGTCTGAATCAGGCAGTTGTACTAGCGGTGACTCTACAATCTGTTCTTGCAGTTTGCCTGTTATTTCCTCACATTTTATGAAAATGGAGAGAGAAGATGAGTTTGATATTGAATTTAGTGGGTCTGAGAGTTCTAAAGATAGCTATGAAGAGAGTTTCTTCTGAGTGTGACATTGCGAGCATCAGAGTGTGGTACGCGATAGATCCATCTAAGCCACTGCCACCTGCTCCATCACGTTTTCCTTTTACAGGTAAACCTCATATTAATTGTGAACCCTGTATTGAAGATGTCTTGCATTATTTTAGACAGTTCATTGATGACAGATACATGCAAATTTTGGTTACTGAGACCAACAAATATGCAACACAAGCAAATGTCCCGGCATGGAAGCCAACGACAATTGATGAGATGTACATATTTGTTTCTGTAATATTGTTGCAAAGCATTGTGAAACAACCACATATCAGATGTACTGGACAAAAAGAGCTGCATTAGCCACACCAATTTTTAGAGAGGTTCTACCATTCAAGAGGTTTGTCGATTTGAAGAAGAACTTACATTTTTCGGACAATGCAACCTATAACGCAGAAAGCCATCCACAACCCAAATTGAATAAAGTATGGCCTATTGTGAGCTCCCTGTCAGCTAAATTTAGAAACAGCTGTGTTCCTGAAAGAGACGTCACCGTAGATGAAAGCCTGCTGTTATATAAAGGGCGACTCGGATGGATCCAGTATTTGCCGCTCAAGAGAGCTGGGTTTGGCATAAAAACATTCATGTTGTGTGAGTCATAGACTGGATATGTTTTGTCCCTAATTATTTATGTTGGCAAGGGCACTACATTTGAGGAAGAATACAAGGATCTGCCAATGTCGTCACAAATTGTAATGACACTAATGCAACCCTTGCTAAATATGGGATACTGCTTGACTCTAGATAATTATTATCATTCTCCCCAGCTTGCTGACCTTCTGCTAACAAAAAGAACAGATATGTATGGCACCATGTGTCTACAAGAAAAGAAATGCCGCCTTCTTTCCAGACCAAGAAACTGAAGAAAGGGGAGGTTGCAGCATTCCAGCGAGGTAAACTGACTGCACTGAAATGGAAAGATAAGAGAGATGTCTGCACACTGTCCACTATCCACAATGCAGAAATACAAACACAGAAAGTAAGAAACAAATATATTGCCAAACCAGTGGCTGTATTTGCTTATAATGACACAATAGGGGGTGTGGATAAAGTCGATCAGCACATCGCAAACAATCCATTGCCACGCAAGAGGGGTAAAAAATATTACAAGAAGATATTTTTTCATCTATTGGAATTAGAAGAATGGAATGCCTTTGTCCTATATAAAAAACATGTAGGAAAGCTCATTGCCCTTGACTTTCGCATGGCTGTCGCTGAACGGCTCATTGCCGAACATCAGGGGGAGGAATGTTCACCCAAAGCAGCGGGTCGTCCATCAGCAAAATCAACCCCAACACGACTTGTTGGACGTCATTTTACATCTATGGTTCCTCTGGCCGAGAAGAAGCAGAATCCAAAAAGGACATGTAGGATGTGCAGTAGTGTGCATGATGTCAGAGGGAAGAAGGCACAGAGGGAATCAAGATACATGTGTAAAGACTGTGGTGTAGCTTTGTGTATTGATCCTTGCTTCAGGGTATTTCACACAGCCAAAAATATATGCAATGGCTCTAAATTTTAATGGTTAGTGTTGCTGTTCACTTTTAGTGCTTCGATGCACAGAATTACTGTAATTTTAAGAAGAAAAAAAAGGTTAAGCATATCACGAGTATACTTGTGATTTTAAACCAGGGGCTATATAGAGATGAAAATGTCCATTGTTAAGCACCTAAAAAATAATTTCATTGTTACTGTCATTATTGTGCTTCACTGAATATTTCATTTTGGCAACAAAAAAATTAGTTGAAAAAAGAACCATCATATTGTAAATGATACATATGTTAAGAGGTTAAACTGTGGGAAAAGTTGTAACTATTTGCAAAACATTGTGAACCAAGGTGAGTACCAGGTGTTTGATGATGATATAGATTTTGATGAGACTGAGGATCAGGTTTTTGAAAGTTTAGTAGATTCTAAAGTAAGGGAAGCTACGACTCTTAATGACCTACAAAGGGAACAACTTGGGAATTTGTTATTGGAGTTTAGAAATGTGTTTAGTGAAAAACCAGGGAAAGTGAAAGGTTACCAGTGCATGATTTACCTTAGAGGTAAATAGGTAATAACTTTTTCAAGCCATATAATATACCATTTTCAAAAAGGAAAGATGTAGAGAAAGAAATTCAGAAAATGGAAACATGGGGTGTAAATGAGAGAAGTATGAGTGCTTACAATAATCCTTTAGTTGTGGTAAGTAAGAGAAATGGTGGAATGAGAATTGTTTTGGCCTCTAGACATGGTAATAAATTTCTTGTCAGAGAGAATGACCGTCCTGAGAATGTGGACAAGCTGTTACACAAATTTGACTATGTAAAATACATGAGTAGCTTGGATTGACTTCTGAATTTCACCAATTCCCACTTCAAATTAATTCTAAAAAGTATACAGCATTTTTGTATGGAGGTAAGTGTTTTCAATACTGTGTGGTGCCATTTGGGCTAAATGTATCTGTAGCTGAATTCATAAAAGCTCTGGGTTCTGTCTTGGGAAGTGAAGTGAGGTCTTGATAATTTTCCTACTTATCGCAACAAAAAACAGCTTAAACCATTTTTTGGGTTAACTGGGTTTTATAGAAAATTTTGTAGTAGCCAAGCTTTGAAAGCTCCATGCTTGTGTGAACTTTTGAAGAAGAATACCATCTGGGATTGGAATCATGAGTGTCAGGATGCTTTTGATGAGATCAAATGTGAGTTGTGTCAAAGTCAGACATTGTTCAGACCAGATTTGTCTCTTCCTTTTTGTATTATGACAGACAGTAGTGATGTTGGATTGGGTGCTCATTTATTTCATGAGGTTGAAGTTGATGGTGTTATTGAACACAGATCTCTTGCATTTGCTAGTAGAATATTGCAGAAAAATGAAAAGACATACACTGTAACTGAGAAAGAACTTTTGGCTGTACATTGGGTGTTCAACAAATGTAAAAATTATTTACTAGGTCACAAAGCCATCATCTATACTGATCACAAAGCATTATGTTATCTTCAGGTGTGTAAGCTGTACCATAACAGAATTACTCATTAGGCCTTGTTTTTACAGCAGTTCAATTATGAAATCAGATACATTAAGGGCACTGATAATGTAGTTGTCCAGGCTACCTTCAGAGAGTGAATCATCTAACAGTATTGGAGAAGAAGAGAGAATTTAAAATTATGTACTTGAGAAGTGTGAAAGAGGAAAAAGAGATCCTGAAAATTTGCAAAGACATCCTTAGGTATCAGAATCATGATCAAAACTGGAAATTGATTAAGAGCATGTTGGGTAAGAAAGGAGGAGAAAAGACAGAAGATTATTATTAGGTACACAAGTGTATTTGATTCAGGACTCATAAAACTGACTCAGATGATTGAAAACTATGTTGGCCAGAACAATACTTTAATTACTTATACATATGAGAGTTTTGATCATTGTGGATGAACCAAATGCACACAAAAGATTCAGGAAAACATCTACTATTTTTATGACATAGGAAGGAGAGTCAAGAAGAAGATTGCCAGCTGTGACAGATGTCAAAGTGTGAAGGTAAGTAACCAAACAAGTAGAGGCTAAATGCAGAACATACTGCCTAGTAGTAACCTAGATCTCATGTCTGTGAATGTTTATGGACCTTTGTCTAAGTCTAAGAATGGATTGTATTATGTTTTTGTGGTGGTTGATGTACATTCAAAGTTCATAAAGCTGCTTCCTCCTAACAAAGCTACAAGTAAGCAAATCATATCTAAGTTTTAAAATGCATATTTTCATAAGGTGGGTACTCCTAAAACAATTTGATCTGATAATGGTTCTCAGTTTACATCACAAGCTTGGAATGATTTTGTTGATCACACAAAAATTTCTAACCTTGGTGTACCATCTTTCAAGTAACCCAGCAGAAAGATATATGAGAGAGATTGCAAGACTATTTAGAACATATTGTAGTAAGAATCATACCAGTTGGATAGAGTATGTCAGTGATTTTGAGGATATTATGAACAGCTTACAAGATTCTACAACAGGTTTTTCAGCATTTGAAATCATGTATAATCACAGACCAGTTAACCTTATTTCTGAAAATGTAGAGTTTCTACCATGTAAAATTTTGTCGCCATAAGAGTGGGAAGAGTGTGTTAGGGAGATGATGAAAAAACAGGGGGACAGGAGAAAGCGGAGACATGATGGTAAAAGTGGGTTTTGTAAGTTTGAGGTAGGAGATCTTGTGTTGGTGAAAGCGAAAGAGGAATCTAAAGTGTTGACATCTGAGATAAGAAATTTTTCGATATTTATATTTGACCATTTGAAATTCCTGAAAATCCAATCCTAATGCATACAGGCTTGTGTATCATAAATCTAAGAAGTTGTTTAGATTATGCAATATCACTGAGCTGAAAGCATATAGACATGATCCATAAGTATCTAATTTTTGTTTGTTTATTCTTTTTCCATTGTCATGACTTTAGTAAGTATGATGATGATGAAGTCCTATTCTCCTTAACAGAGCATAGGGGATGATGCGGGAGACCTGCACTGCTGCACTAGGCAAGGTTCTAGTGGAGGTGGTTTGCCATTGCCTTCCTCCAACCATAATGGGGATGAATGATGATGATGAAGACAACACAACACCCAGTCTTTTCGAGGCAGGTGAAAATCCCTGTCCCCGCCAGGAATCAAACCTGGGACCCTGGGCTTGGGAAGCAAGAACGCTACCATGAGACCACGGGAAAGTAAGATGATGTGATTTCTAGAGGTATTTCTTATCGATTGACTGAGTTTAAATCTATCTGTAGATTCATAAGACTATATAACTGTGTTTTGTTTGTCTGGAATTTAGTATGTAAGATGATGTGATTTCTAGAGTTCTATCTTATCTAGTGACTGAGTTAAAATCTGTGATACACTATATAATTATGTTCCGTAATAGATTTGTGCTTTAGAATTTGATACATATATGCCATGAGACTAAATGAGCAGATCCTTTTACAATTTTGGAATGGGACAGTGTTCATAATTTGTACTGTAAAAATTAAGAATATTATCTTAGTATATCTGTGTGTAACACCTTATTAGTCCATCCTTTTACTTATTGCATTTAACTTTGATTATTAATGTTTCATATGTGAACACTTTTTAATCTCAGCTGACATAAATCCCATGTAATTGACACTGAAAAATGAATAGGGAGAGCATATCTTATGCAATGTGAAGAAGGTATTGAACAGTATATTTAGTACACAAAACAATGAGGAGAATACTAGACAGGAAGTTACTTATCTATTGGAGCATGTGATGAGAACTCTAGGGAGGAAACTGAGAGACATGGATGGATCCACTCCCCACACTGCTGTGTGGCTGTACCCTGCTGGACCATTCAACTTACAAGAGATCATAGGTGCTGGGTAATGTACTCAAGCATCTGTCAACTACATCAGTATTGTGACTGATGTTTGTGAACTGTTAGCCAAGACTGCTAAAGACAGTGTTATTCCGCATGAATGTGTGTCTTTTTTTTTCCAAGTAGGGGGACTGACTTTCCAATATATTACGTAACTTTAAATCAGTATGTACATTTTTATCAATTGTAAATGAATCTTCTAGGCTTTATGAATGTTAGGTTAGTTTGTATGGACGATTAGCAAATAATGTGGAAGACATATACTAGTATAGACAATATAACAAGATGTATACATGTGTGCTTTCATAGACTGATTTTGGTCCTCAAGCTACTCGATTATGTCATCATTCAAAGCTAACTATGACTCTGTTTACCTGTATTTAGCTTGAGTATTGCAATATTGTATCTGACTGGAACTTGAGTTGTGGACAGATTCGTGCTTAACTCTGTTTTAGGTAACCCCCCCTGGTCATCGCGACTTTGTGTCTGTGTACTCAAGGACAGCTTACAACCATCGATTGAGGCAACTTACAATTTATCTTTGCATATAATTGAAATTATTGATATGATTATGAACTTTATTCATTTTGTTGTGTCAAAAGGTTTCTTGCTGGTTTGTATCTGGTGTGGTTTGGATTCATGGGTCCCCACATCATAAACTTAGGCCCTAATATTTTTCCATTATTTTTTCTTTAGTGAATCAAAATATCCTTAAATACTATGGTTTATGTGGCTGGTTGATTTTGTACTATTCATGGTTGAGTATATTCTTCAGGTCTGTACCCATTGTTGTGAGTTTTGCGACTCTGCTCACTTGTCATACACCTAGGCTCTGAAGTTTTTCTCTTCTCTTTTGAAGATTTTGAAGGTGTGGTTGTACGGATGTAAACTTATAATTTGTAATTCTAGTAATTTTCCTTGTCTTTGTAATTATTTCAATAGTTCAGTGTTGCAATGTTGTAGTTGTATCAATTGTCTTGTGACAATTTTCCACAGATCTGAAAATCTGAATGCCATATCCTGATATATGTATAGATTATGACTTGTATAGTAGATATTTTTCTTAGGTTGTCTGTAATATGTTATGTATCAGCTATGTCTATACATCTGTAATCTATCTTTTGGCACCGCTTTGTACACATTTGGCAAACCTTATAGACTGTCACAGAATATGGTAAACATACTGTTTCCAAATTTTGTGAGGGGTATATTGTAATGGAACACCCTCCTCTAACATTGCCTTTTTTCATAAATATAAGTAGCCGATACCAGGAATAATTTCGAATCTTGTATAGGTGAACATTATTTCAGCTGTTTAACTAAATGAATTTCATATGATTCGAATAGAATGGAATAAAAGTTTATTGTTTTGTAACATATAATTTCAAGCCATTGACTTAAAGTACAGGAGACTTCTCAAAACACAAAAACTGGTTTACAATTTTCCTTACAATACCAGTAATATAAAATACAGTACTGAATAATTACTAAATTAAACAATTAATAATTTTTCTTTAAAAGTAACAAACTTTTAAAGATTAACAGTCCTAAGTACTTGCTCTCTCCTGCTCAAATTTTCAGGTTGTCATTTATGAATTCTTCTACTGAACAGTAACATTTCTGCACTAGTTATAAATTTTCATACCCATATAATGTGGAGTTTGGGAATAAAGTTTTAAACGGTAGGTGGGCAACATAAATTACTTTGATTTCTGGTGTTGTAATCATATTGAAAATTATTTGCTACAAATAACTCAGGGTTACTATGTACAAAGATAATCAGCTCATATGTGTATAGTGAAGGGACACTTAATATACTTAGATTTTTTTAGGAGTGGGCGACATGATTTTCTTCGCCCTAAATTGTGCATATTTATAATGATAGTTTTCTGAAGTTTTAGTATTTGACACATATGGTTTGAATTACCCCAAAATACAATTCCATACCTTACTCAAAGTAGCTGCGATATACTACTTTTCTTATGCCCATAATGGTAGCATTGTACAATATTCTCATTGAAAATGCTAGGCTATTTAATTTATTTGCAAGGTACTGTATTGTGATCCCTATGACAGATTTTTATCTAGTTGCATTCCTACGAATTTCACACAACTAGCTTCCTGCAAATCCTGGTTTCTGTGACTGACCCGAATATCATTTAATTTTACTTGTTTTGTTTTGAACTGCATTAACTGAGTCTTTTCCATGTTTAATTTTAACTTGTTTAGATCAAACCAGATATTAAATTTTTCTAAAGTATTTAATACAGTTTGTGGAATTTGATCAGTACTGTTACTTTCAATGATTAACGGTGTGTCATCTGCAAATAAAACTTAGTGACACTCAATATTAAGTGGCAGATCATTCATGTAAAACAGAAACAGAATGGGACCTAAGACAGAACTTTGGGGTACTCCATGTGAAATGGTTTTCCATTCTGAAGTACAAGTTCCTCTTTCTGATGTTATGACCACACTTTTCCTTTGGTTGGTTAGATAGGACTTAAACCATTCTAATACTGTGCCCCTAATTCCGTACTTTTCCAGTTCACAGAATAGCTAGGAGTGATTCATACTATCAAAGGTCTTTGATAGGTCACAAAAAATTCCTGTGGCATGCAATGAGCTGTCTAGGGTTAAGCTAATTTTATCAACAAAATTATTTATAGCAGATACTGTTGTTTTACCTTTTTTGAAATTCATGCTGATTTTTTGAGATTATTTTAAATTTTTCTATGAAATTTTGAATTTGTATGGTGACTATCTTTTCAAATGTTTTTGATAGTGATAAAATAAGAGAGACTGGCCGATAGTTTCCCATATGTCCTTTTTTGCCTTTTATGAAAGAGGGGCAGCAGCCTTTTCAGTAGTTGCAAGGGCAACAGTCTGGATGATTGACTGATCTGGCCTTGTAACAATAACCAACACGGCCTTGCTGTGCTGGTACTGCGAACGGCTGAAAGCAAGGGGAAACTACGGCCGTAATTTTTCCCGAGGGCATGCAGCTTTACTGTATGATTAAATGATGATGGCGTCCTCTTGGGTAAAATATTCCGGAGGTAAAATAGTCCCCCATTCGGATCTCCGGGCGGGGACTACTCAAGAGGATGTCGTTATCAGGAGAAAGAAAACTGGGGTTCAACGGATCGGAGCGTGGAATGTCAGATCCCTTAATCAGGCAGGTAGGTTAGAAAATTTAAAAAGGGAAATGAATAGGTTAAAGTTAGATTAGTGAAGTTCGGTGGCAGGAGGAACAAGACTTCTGGTCAGGTGACTACAGGGTTATAAACACAAAGTCAAATAGGGATAATACAGGAGTAGGTTTAATAATGAATAGGAAAATAGGAATGCGGGTAAATTACTACAAACAGCATAGTGAACGTATTATTGTGGCCAAGATAGATACGAAGCCCACACCTACTACAGTAGTACAAGTTTATATGCCAACTAGCTCTGCAGATGACGAAGAAATTGAAGACATGTATGATGAAATAAAAGAAATTATTCAGATAGTGAAGGGAGACGAAAATTTAATAGTCATGGGTGACTGGAATTCGAGTGTAGGAAAAGGGAGAGAAGGAAATGTAGTAGGTGAATATGGATTGGGGCTAAGAAATGAAAGAGGAAGCCGCCTGGTAGAATTTTGCACAGAGCACAACTTAATCATAGCTAACGCTAGGTTTAAGAATCATGATAGAAGGTTGTATACATGGAAGAACCCTGGAGATACTAAAAGGTATCAGATAGATTATGTAATGGTAAGACAGAGATTTAGGAACCAGGTTTTAAATTGTAAGACATTTCCAGGGGCAGATGTGGACTCTGACCACAATCTATTGGTGATAACCTGTAGATTAAAACTGAAGAAACTGCAAAAAGGTGGGAATTTAAGGAGACGGGACCTGGATAAACTGAAAGAACCAGAGGTTGTACAGAGTTTCAGGGAGAGCATAAGGGAACAATTGACAGGAATGGGGGCAAGAAATACAGTAGAAGAAGAATGGGTAGCTTTGAGGGATGAAGTAGTGAAGGCAGCAGAGGATCAAGTAGGTAAAAAGACGAGGCCTAGTAGAAATCCTTGGGTAACAGAAGAAATATTGAATTTAATTGATGAAAGGAGAAAATATAAAAATGCAGTAAATGAAGCAGGCAAAAAGGAATACAAACGTCTCAAAAATGAGATCGACAGGAAGTGCAAAATGGCTAAGCAGGGATGGCTAGAGGACAACTGTAAGGATGTAGAGGCTTATCTCACTAGGGGTAAGATAGATACTGCCTACAGGAAAATTAAAGAGACCTTTGGAGATAAGAGAACCACTTGCATGAACATCAAGAGCTCGGATGGAAACCCAGTTCTAAGCAAAGAAGGGAAAGCAGAAAGGTGGAAGGAGTATATAGAGGGTCTATACAAGGGCGATGCACTTGAGGACAATATTATGGAAATGGAAGAGGATGTCGATGAAGATGAAATGGGAGATATGATACTGCGTGTAGAGTTTGACAGAGCAGTGAAAGACCTGAGTCGAAACAAGGCCCCCGGAGTAGACAACATTCCATTGGAACTACTGACGGCCTTGGGAGAGCCAGTCCTGACAAAACTCTACCATCTGGTGAGCAAGATGTATGAAACAGGCGAAATACCCTCAGACTTCAAGAAGAATGTAATAATTCCAATCCCAAAGAAAGCAGGTGTTGACAGATGTGAAAATTACCGAACAAGCAGTTTAATAAGCCACAGCTGCAAAATACTAACACGAATTCATTACAGACGAATGGAAAAACTAGTAGACACCGACCTCGGGGAAGATCAGTTTGGATTCCATAGAAATACTGGAACACGTGAGGCAATACTGACGTTATGACTTATCTTAGAACAAAGATTAAGGAAAGGCAAACCTACGTTTCTAGCATTTGTAGACTTAGAGAAAGCTTTTGACAATGTTAACTGGAATACTCTCTTTCAAATTCTAAAGATGGCAGGGGTAAAATACAGGGAGCGAAAGGCTATTTACAACTTGTACAGAAACCAGATGGCAGTTACAAGAATCGAGGGACATGAAAGGGAAGCAGTGGTTGGGAAGGGAGTAAGACAGGGTTGTAGCCTCTCCCCGATGTTATTCAATCTGTATATTGAGCAAGCAGTAAAGGAAACAAAAGAAAAATTCGGGGTAGGTATCAAAATCCATGGAGAAGAAATAAAAACGTTGAGGTTTGCCGATGACATTGTAATTCTGTCAGAGACAGCAAAGGACTTGGAAGAGCAGTTGAACAGAGTGGATGCTGTCTTGAAGGGAGGATATAAGATGAACATCAACAAAAGCAAAACGAGGATAATGGAATGTAGTCGAATTAAGTCGGGTGATGTTGAGGGTATTAGATTAGGAAATGAGACACTTAAAGTAGTAAAGGAGTTTTGCTATTTGGGGAGCAAAATAACTGATGATGGTCGAAGTAGAGAGGATATAAAATGTAGACTGGCAATGGCAAGGAAAGCATTTCTGAAGAAGAGAAATTTGTTAACATTGAGTATAGATTTAAGTGTCAGGAAGTCATTTCTGAAAGTATTTGTATGGAGTGTAGCCATGTATGGAAGTGAAACATGGTTGGTAAATAGTTTGGACAAGAAGAGAATAGAAGCTTTCGAAATGTGGTGCTACAGAAGAATGCTGAAGATTAGATGGATAGATCACATAACTAATGAGGAAGTACTGAATAGGATTGGGGAGAAGAGAAGTTTGTGGCACAACTTGACCAGAAGAAGGGATTGGTTGGTAGGACATGTTCTGAGGCATCAAGGGATCACCAATTTAGTATTGGAGGGCAGCGTGGAGGGTAAAAATCGTAGGGGGAGACCAAGAGATGAATACACTAAGCAGATTCAGAAGGATGTAGGTTGCAGTAGGTACTGGGAGATGAAGAAGCTTGCACAGGATAGAGTAGCATGGAGAGCTGCATCAAACCAGTCTCAGGACTGAAGACCACAACAACAACAACATGAATAGTGGCTTAACTACTGCATACTTTAGTGTGTCTGGAAAATAACCTTCTTGAAGGGGGACTGGTTAACTGTCATAGTTAGTGGCTGCACAATTATTTTAGAGATTGTTTTTATCACTTTTGGTGGTATCTCATCCCATCCTGCTGATGTTTTACTTTTTAGCGATAGTATCACATTTTCTATATCTTTTCCAGTAGTTTTGGTAAATGTGCTGAAAAATTCACCATCAGACTGCTCACAGTTCAAGAAATTTACCTTGTCTGGGTAATCTGCTACATTGACATTAGATTTTTTTACACATATAAAGAGTTCATTAAATAATTCAGAAAATTGAGCAGGATTTACAGTAGTTTTATCCTCTATCTTGATTTCAGAAATATCGTGGCTTCTACCTGTGGCACCTGTTTCAGCTTTGATCACTGACCATAATGCCTTTGATTTTTTTTCACTATCCAATATAAATCTATTATTTGTATATGATGCATTATATTTCAGGCCAAAATGTACAAAAAGAAATTAATTTATTACAATCACTATGTATTATTTATGTATGAGGCATGTTTTTTAAGTAAGTACCATTTTGAAATTAAAAAAAGACGTGCTAAGATATCTCAATAATTTTTTTTTTTTTTTACATGAAAGCCTGTATCTTAATCTACTTCTGTACATAATTTCCATCAATATTGAGGCACTTGTCATAACGTTGTACCAGATTTGAATACCCTTCTCATAGGAGTGTGCCACCTGACTTGTTAACCACTGCATCTCCACTGATTTGACTTTGTCATCGTCTTAAAGATGCTCACTGCCCAGGTGTTTCTTCAAGTGCAGGAACAGATGGTAGTCACTGGGCGCAAGATTGGGGCTGTACGGAGGATGATCTAGAGTTTCCCATAAAAAAAATGTGATGAGATCTTTGGTCTGATTCGCCACATGTGGACAGGCATTGTCTTGCATCAAAACGGAGCCTCTTAATGAGACGATCAATGCAGCAGCTTACTGTAAGACATTGCACAATCTGCGCCGTTCAATTCAGAACAAAAGACGTGGCAAGTTGAGCAAGGGCAGGCGTGCGCCATGATTGCCACTCCTGGACATGCGCATGTGTCCCTTGCAAACATAGTAAAGTGGGCAGACGTGCACAGCCTCCTTTAGGATAGTTCAGTGGCCCCAGGGGTCGCCTGTGGCATGTGCACATTGCCGTTGTCAGTCCTGTCCCCCCTTCTGAGGGGTAGAAATACATATTGTCTGCAATCAACCATGTAACCCATTGTGTTGAGGCGGTGACTCTGGTCAGCATTATGGCAGAGACCACAACTCGCACCTTCTTATCAGTGCGGGTGGCGAGATTTGGCTGCCCCCTTTCACTACTATGGACCACGGATGACAGTTCGAGTTCACGCTTGTCACTCGACTGTGCGAGCTGTGCATAGTAGTGAAATCCACATGATGGTCTTTCATCCACAGGCAAATGGCCTGGTTGAGCAATGCCACCAAACTCTAAAAGCTGCACTCATGTGCCATGATGGGCTTTGGTCTGTGGCACTTCCTTGGGTCTTACTCGGCATCAGCTCCACCCACAAGGAGGACCTGAATGCTTTGCTGGTGGGGGTCTTATATGGAGAACCATTCACCCTGCCAGCTGAATTCATCAAGGACACACCCCTGACTGACACAATCGACCTTCTGGCCCTTGTAGAACAAGTGCATGTGCCCATCTCCTGCCTTCGCCCACCCATGCCTCATGCTCATTCCACACCACCAGTGCTTGGACATCATGCGAATTCATCATGCTATGAGACGACTCCATATGGGCGCCCCTGCAACCTCCTTACTCTGGTCCGCACCGTGTCTTACGCCATGGAGTGAACACTTTCGCGATACTACTAAATGGACAACCAAATACGGTTTCAGTTAACTGATTAAAACCTCTGTGGACCCTCTCTGAGCCATGTTCCGATACCCCCAGCCAGCCTGCCATCACTGACACCTTGCCCACTGTGTGTTATTACCAATCTATGATGCATAATATCCACAACTTTATTCCTAGATATGTTTAATCATGTTAGTGTAATTGCTGAATTGTATAATTCCATAGGTAATTTTCCAAAAGAAAGGTTCACTAAAGTAATTTTACATTAAGCCAAGAATTGACACTTTAAGAGGTTGAGATGTTTATCTTTGCCTTGTCACCATGTTTATGTTTGCTATATCATCTTTGGATCAGCAATGTACTTGAAAATGGGCATATAATCAGGCAAAAAACAGTGTTGGTTTAGTTAATTTAGTAATGCTTTAAATATGTTAACTTTAATGGTAATAAGAAATAGAATAATATTTGTATTACCTGAGACCTTACATTGTGTGCGTCCAATAGATGACCAAGTGACCAATTACTAGTACACCCAGTGGTCAGCTTTTGATGAAATGTCATTGTAGCTTTGAGATGCCACTTATCAAAGGCAAGTTTCAGAATCACTCAGAAGAAGCTATGAAAGCAGCAAGTTGAGGATGGTCACCTCAATCATACAATAATTATAACAGCAGCTAATAAATTTTGAATCCGCATGTGTGATATTTTTGTAAAATATTTGTGGCTTGCTGTCTAGTCATTGGATTATATGGTCTCTATTTAACAATATCTGTGTATATAACCCAATGTGGGGGTGACGTAACAAATCAGGTGGACCCTTTCCATCTGTTATGTCCCCCCTTCCCCCAAAAACTCTTTATTTCTTTTTTCAAATATCCTTCATATTATCATCTATATGGCAGACTCCTTTCAACCAAATTCGATGGGGGCACAGCTACCAAAGGTATATTTGTATGGTTAAATATGGTAAGTTACATGTGCTCAGCAGCATGTTGTGTCAAAGGATGGTCAGGTCTACTCTTGACCACCATTTGGCGGTAGCCACTCATTCAGGTGACAGTTGGTTGGTGATCATGATCATATATAAAATACTGTGTAGAAATTGCATCAAAGCTAGAATACGACATGAATGCTTTGACTGATGTACCTCCCTCTGATGAGATGGGATAAGACTGTGACAGGAATGAGATAAGATGTGCTGTGTGAGTGAATTGTGCAGGTCTGGCACCTGAGTGTTTGATATGACCTATGTGGCAAACAGATGGGAGTGGGTGTGGCATAGGAATGGACCAGGGTATTGTGTAAACTGGGTGGACAGCAGACTTGCACTTTAGGAGGAGTGGGTAGGATTGTGGGTAGGATGTCCCTTACTCCCAGGCACAGTGGTACATAGTCAAAGCCCTGATGAAGGACATGGTTCAGTTGCTCCAGTATGGGATGATGTTGGATGATGATGGGCTACTCCTTGGCAGCTAATTCCTTGGGGTGGTGGGAGGATTTAGGCTGCATGAGGGAAAAGAATGCTGAATTTGTGTTAGATGATAAGCAGTTTGGCTTTTGGAAAGATAAGGACACCAGAGAGGCAGCTATGATCTTCTGAGTGATATGGAAGCAAGACGACAGAAAAATCAGGACACTTTCATACAATTTATTGGAGGGGACAATAAGAATGAAGACCAAGAATGAAGTGCTCAGATTAAAATGGATGTAAGGGATATAGTTGTTCAACCTATACTTCAAGGAAACAATGATGGAAATAAAACAAAGGTTCAAGTGTAGGATTAAAACTCAGATTGAAATGATGCAAATGTTAAGATTTGTTGATAATATTGCTATCCTCAATGAAAGTGAAGAAGAATTATGGAACATGTAGAAATGAAAGAACAGTTCAGTGAGTACAGAATATTCAAGTGTAGGATTAAAACTCAGATTGAAATGATGCAAATGTTAAGATTTGTTGATAATATTGCTATCCTCAATGAAAGTGAAGAAGAATTATGGAACATGTAGAAATGAAAGAACAGTTCAGTGAGTACAGAATATGGATTTAGAGTAAATCAAAGAAAGGTGAAAGTAATCGGGAGCAGGAGGAATGAAATTAGTGATCAACCTAACATCAAAACTGATGAGCATGAAGCAGATCAAGTAAAGCAATTCTTCTACTTTTGAACAAAATATCGTGTAATGGACAAAGTATTGAGGGCATAAAAAGCATATTAGCGCATCAAACAGGATGCTCTTGGCCAAAATAAGTCTGCTAATATCGAGCATTGGCCTTAATCTGAGGAAGACATTTCTGAGAATGAACATTTGGAGCATAGCATTATATTGTAGTGAATTATGGACTGCGGGAAAACTGGAAAAGAAGAGAATTGAAGCATTTGAGATGTGGTACTACAGAAAAATGTTGAAAATCAGGTGGACTGATAAAATAAGGAATGAGGTAGTTTCCTGCAGAATTGGCAAAAAAAGGAATGTGTGGAAAACACTGCCAAGAAGGGACAGGACAATAGGATATATGTTAAGATCGTTTTTCTCACATGATATGCTGCAAAACCATGATGGACGACAGGCGAATATAATTATTCTTAGATTTCCAGAAAGCATTTGGCACAGTGCCCTGCTGTAAATTTTTCATGGCTGTCCAACATACAGAATAGTTTCTGAGATATGTGAGTGGCTTGAAGGCTTTTTAAGTAATAGAACCCAGTAAGTCGTTCTTGACTGCGAGCATTCATCAGAGACAAGGGGGTGCCCCAGGGAAATGTGATAGGACTGCTCTTCTTCAAGACAAGAGAAATTAGGACTCCTACAGAGGTATATAGGTAGATGGCTTTCCCTTATCCAATTTGGAGAGGGGGGGGGGGGGGTGGAGGGAGGGAAGGGAAATAATTATTTGTCATATCCACCGCTATGCACAGTTCATGGCTTGCAGAATATTCAAATAGATGTAGATGAAGACATCAGGGAATTATTTAATAGCTTTCATGGAAACTGTGACATGCACCATACTTTTGATAGAAGTGCAACCCTAGAGCTACACAGCAGTTGCTACATTTTTTAGCCATCAGTCTTCTGATTGGTCTGATGTAGCCCCTCAAAAATTTCTTTCTTGTGCAAATCCTACCTGTCAACCCAGGGTTAGGAATTACGTGTTACCCAGTCACCTGTTAATGTCAGATGCATGGGCTGGTCTTCAGGAGTGCACAGGAAGGAAGAAGAAAAAAAGGAACCTAAAACACAGAAGTGGCTGAAGGATAGGAAAAG
The DNA here is from genome assembly GCF_021461385.2 of Schistocerca piceifrons. Lineage (NCBI taxonomy): Eukaryota > Metazoa > Arthropoda > Insecta > Orthoptera > Acrididae > Schistocerca > Schistocerca piceifrons. The sequence continues at coordinate 91,401,175 of NC_060141.1, forward strand.
GGATACAAAGAAAGACAAAAGGAATGTAAAACGGTGGAGACACTATTCAGATGTCAGTTACTGAATACGCAGAACACATTTCCAAAAACATCCCAGACGTGTTTCCCAGGAGAGGGGAAAAAGAATAGTAAGAGGATAGACATGATCATAGGAAGGAAAAAAATGCTGCGAAGCCTGTGGCCTCGTGGTAACCAATCAAGAATCTACCAAAGAATAGCGAGCCCCCTGGGCATATCTTCCGAGGGGGTGGGGTCTCCAATTGGAAGGAGTGTGTCATCGGAGATGCTGGCAATCATGGGGGATGTTCTCGCAATAAGCTAATCATCACCTTCAGAGTCAACAACTAACAAACATAAAATGAATGAGGCTAATAATTCAAAGAATGAGGCTAATAATTCATGTACTGAAGATGGTCATTTCTTTGCTGCAGTAAATCTGTTTATTATTCAGAAAGGTCTTGATGCAATTGCTGGCCCTGTGAAATCTTGCTCTCATTTATGAAATGGCACTTTGCTGTTGGAGATTACATCTGATTCTCAAGCACAACAACTACTTGTGGATTTGCTCCTCCATGGCTATCCTGTTCGTGTCTAGGCCTATTGAATGCTGAATTCTTTGCATGGTGTTATTTATGCTACACTGCTTGATGGTCTGACTGAGGCAGAAATCCAATTGTACTTCTCTGATCAGCATGTCATTACAATCCATCAGGTGATGAAAAAGATAGATGCACCTTTTCACTTTTGATAGAGTGGCGCTTCTGTCAAAGATCAAAGCAGGCTATGAAGTTATCATGGACTGACTGTACATTCCAAACTTGATGCACTGTTACCAGTGTCATTATTACAACCACACTTGAATGTCCTGTCAACATTCAGCCAAATGTGTAACCTTTGGTAAAGATGCTCATGAGGGGGATTGTCTACCTCCTTCTCCCCAATACATCAACTACAATGCTGACCATGACGCCTCCTCCCAAGTTTGTCCCATGTATCTTGATGAGTCAGCTGTCCAGGAGATGTGGGTGAAGGAAAAAGTGCCTTACCTGGTCGCTCGCAAATTGTTGGCTAGTTAGAAACCCTGCGTTCTACCATCCGGCACTTACAGTACTGTTCTTGCTGCATCTCACTCCACGAAGGACATTGCTGCGCAGATATGTGACCTCAAATTCAGCACTGCAGTTCCGCAATCACCCAGTGTCATGGTAGCATCCCTGTCTCTTCCTCCAGCTGTGCAACAAGCCACCAAACTTTTGTCTCACGGGGCAAAGTCACATGCTACACAACCGGCAGGCCAGAATGGACAGAAGGAATACTCCCACGAAGACTTCCTTTGTCCCTCCAGCCAACAAACATCTGAGTCTTACTCTTCCAACTGGATAGGTCCTGAGAAGTCAAACAAAGGCGAACAGTCTTCCCTTCACTGACCTGGAGATTCTCTTCGACAGTGTTGTCACCTGACACTCTCGCCCGGCCGACCTCCATGTCGCCGGTGCACATCACCAACCGTTTTTCTGCCCTGGACACCACATATCAATAGAGGGAGAATGCCAATGCCTCTGTATATCTCATGAAGCAGGATCCTCCAGCCTCTGCTCCCCATAGCAGCGAATCTTCGAAGGCTGGCACTCGGCAGCTGCCGAGGTGACACCCCTTCATTTTTTCTGTCCTCACCTTTCCTCATTATGACTCACCTCCAATGGAACATTCAGGGCCTTTGATCCAACTAAGAAGACTTACAGCTGCTCATAGAATTTCAGTGTCTGCTTTTTCTCTGCCTTCAGGAAACAAAATTGTGTTCTTATGACCGCTTTCAGCTCTCACATTTCTTCCCTGTCCACTTTGACTTCCCCTGATAGAACAGCATTCCATCTCATGGGAGAGTAATGCTGCTCATTGGGATGACATTCCTAGTCAACCCATCTACCTGACTACCCAGCTTCAAGCTGTTGCAGTCTGCATTTTCTTTCCTTGCTTGACCTTTTCCCTTTGTACTGTTTACATTCCTCTGTCATTCCATGTCACCAGGGCATATTTGCTCCAGCTTATTATGCAACTTCCTCACCCCTTTCTGCTGCTCGGTAACTTTAATGTGCACCATTCCCTTTGTGGCTCACCCAGAACTTGTCAGAGAGGTGTTGTCTTGCCTGACTCTCTCAATCACCTTAACCTCGCCTGCTTCAACATGGAAGCACCCATGTTTCTTTCAAACTCCACTCACACCTATTCACATTTAGACCTCTCACTTTGCACTGCCCAGCTTGCCTGTCATCTCGAATGGTCTGTTCTCTCTGAAACATACTCAAGTGACCATTTCCTGTGTTCTGTCTGGTTGCTGACTTCTACCCCACTGTACATGCACACCCTAATGGCAGCTTTCTAAGGCCTACTGGAGGCTGCATTGCTATAAAGATATTTAATTTACCTAAGTGTTTAAATGCAAGCCCTCAATTAGATTTACATTGAATATATCTTATGCTCCTAGATTTCCATCCTTCTCATTACCATCTGTGTGAAAGTGCATGTGAATGTATTTTTCGTGTTTCCATTGGTAGCTAGTTGTAGGGAACTTGCTGTCTGCTGTGGTCGATCTGGCCAGCTTTGGGTGTTCAGTCAAAGCAAAGAGGTTTCTGCATTCTAAGTCGTAAATTATCAACAGAGGGTAGGTTGGTACTGGAAGCAACTTGTTTGGTCTGTTCTGGCTACCTGCGGAGATTCATTGTTCTCTGGGGTTCTTAAGCACTTGTAACTGGGCAGTCGATGAGTGTGGTCGGTAGCTTAAGACAGCTTATAGTGAGTTGTGTAAGTCTTCAGGCTAGCTGAAGTATATAGTTCGCCTTTTATTACAGTGATAGGTTTGCTATATGATCCACAGTTTATGCGGGATAGGCCAAGGTGCAATTTATCAGTTTTAATAATTGTCTTCTGATACTTTCTTTGTGCTACCAGAACTTCTAGTGTGGAAAGGCTTCCCATCTAGTGATGCTGACATTATGTTACATTAGGTTTTCCTAAGTGTGTAGGTGTGCATGTTACATTCTCATGTGAATGTTTTCACTTATTATTGCAGTTTGAATTCTTTTGGTTTCACCTGTGATCTGATAAATTTGCCTTTATGCTTCACACCATATGGGCCGAACTTGCATTCTGTTTTGTTCAGCAGTAATCAATCTTGTTCCCTTGAGTGAATTTAGGTTGTGTTGAATGTTCTGTGTAATTAATGGATTTTAGTGTATTTTACCATGTGAAATTTCAAATGGTTAGCATGCTTGCTTTATTAGTCTGAATTAGGTGCTTAGGTGCTTGGATGAGCCACTTGAACCCTCAGCTCTCTGTGTCCATCGAGGGATAATTATCGAGGGATAATTCTTGCAGTTCATTTTCTCTCTCTTTGCAATTTGCGCATGTAATTTAACCATTTTGTGAAAATATTCAGGTACCTGGTAAATGTGCTACACTTCTTTAAATCTAGTATCCCCCCCCTGCATTGGTTTTATTTATGTGAGAGTATTTTAAGCATTTACATTTGTCAAAAGATTACTACTTCAGAAGGCACAAATCTCTTTCCCTGACTCTTTTGGTGAAGGCCTATTGCATCTTGAGCTTTGTTCTTTAGTATGGATCTTGGGTAATTACATGCTTTTATCCTGTCCTCTTCCCAGAATTTTCACATACCTTCCCCTTTCATGTGGTCTGTCACCATTTAACTATTTGAAACAGTGTTAAATTTAACTCAGGCAATGCCAAGTGATATTACAATCTGTTTATTGTACATTACTATCTGTCTATTGTATAGTGTTTAACTCGTGATTTTGCTTAAAATAAATTGTGTTTTACTTCATGAGTGTCCATCAACACAGCCATCCATTCCGAAATCGATCTTAGTACATCCAGCCTGTCGTTACCAAAGCACAGTATTCTTTCAGGCCCAAATTCTGAATTTTAATTAGATTCTTAAGAATTATGTTTTAATTTAACTAACTGCTTTCATTCAGTATGATCATGCTTCTGAATAAATTAATTTCAGTGTTCATTTGATGGGAGTACTGATATCTTAACGATTAGTATGCAACAAGTTAATAATTTCTTTAATTGTAATTAATTTATACCCAACTTCATTGGGTGGCAACCCTAAATAATTTACTATAAAAGAAAATATCAGAGTGCTTATTTTCATTAGCATTCAGTAGTCCAGTAAGTTTGAAAAGTCACACATCCGATTTCTGTGTAACCCTTTACTACGGAAACCCTGCCAGGTTGAGACTACCAGTGGCAGTAATAAGAAGTAGTCAGTAGGTACAATGTTATAACTGCATATTTTTTGTTCTCTAGCACTCGAACAACTTCCATGTTGTTCAGAGACAAAATATCTGATCGATTCACAGTGTTGTTTGGTTTTCCGCATTGCTTTGTTTTATATTTTGTGTCTTATTTTTGTATAGTTTTGGGGGTTCTTTTCATTTTGTTGCTGCACGGTGATCTATTGCATGTGACTGTATGTGCTAGGTTGCTTGTGAAATTTTGAGTAAGACAGTGTGTAATGTGTTGGAGATATAGAGTTTGTTAGTGCTATAGTAATCCTTCTCCAGAAGCAGGATTGTTTATGGAGACGTGTAGCAGGTCTAACAGCATTAGTAGCTGTAATAATTTAAATAACATGACTAATCAGGGAGAAAGCATAGCACCAAATTCTTTTGGCACTACACCAGAAAACAGGCAATTTGTAGTGCCAGACTTCAGTAACACTGCCACATTCTTAAACTTCAGAAGTGAGCAGAACGCATCCCCAAATTTGTCAGACAGTGCCAGGAAAAATTTATGAGGCAGTAGTGAAAGTGAGGTTGAAACCACAATTAGCCCCATGGTTAGCACCCTTTTTGATATGGCACAACTAATGAAAACTCTACAGCTGACATGCACAGATACAAAGAAAATATACATGGATAATCAGAGTGTTGCAAGAAACCTACAACAAATGTTATCTGAGGAAAATAAAAACCTAGCAAAAAAGCTATTTGATCAAAATCAAAGACATTCAAAAAACTGGTCAAACAGAATGAGAACCATTCAAAATGTTATCCGGAGGATATGGAACAACAGTTTAATACTCTCAGAGTGAAAATTAGAGAGGATATAGTTACTGAATTTAAAGAGCATCTTGAAATGTTGATCAGCGACTTAGTGCACTAGAAGCGAGGCAGGTACGAGTCGATGAACAATTTAGCCTGCAGGCAGAACAGCATTTTGGGGATTTCCAAGCACTAATTGATTCACACAGCCAGGAGCACAAGGAACTGCAAATAAGGGTCAAAAGGGTAGAGGTGCAGCTATTGGAGGCCATTAAGGTACAGGTGGACAAGCACGCACAGGCAATCCATTTTCTGGAGGCTGAAATAACGAGGACGTTTGGGAAGATAGGAAACTTGTCTATCACTGAGAGCAGTGACAAGACTGTACCATATGGGGTGGGCGAGACATCAGAAGTGCAATCTATAATGAAATTGCAATGAGGTCACTATGAGATAAATGGGCACAGGACCTTTGTGAATGCGTAAAGCATTTAAAGGAATGACTCAAGTGTGACACTGGAGCATGCAAGCACATACACAAATGAAGAAAGATAGTTTGGACAGGAATTGCAGACAAGATGCAGGAACTGAGGATGTAGGGAAGAGTGTGTTATTGGGGTCAGGTGGGCATGACACAGGAACCCTCATGACCGATCTTCATGAGAGGAAACACAGGAGTTTGATTTCAACCACTTCCTCTCAGTGAGAAAGTTTGAGGTATTCAGAAATTCACCAAGTGCCATCCACCCTCAGGGTTGGTTGCAACAATTTGAATTTTCCCTCCCCCCTACCTGGCCGAGTGGACACAAGATTGATTAAATGTGCGGCTTCCTAGAGGGTGAGCTTGCTGTACACATGAGATCGGCAGTGCGGCAATGCAGTTCAGTCAGGGAATTCCAGAGGATCTTTCTATCAGCTTACTGGTCGGAGGTGGCCCAGGACCACGTTAAGCATGGACTTATTCTGATTCCGAACCTCAATCAGTGTGGTTTCTCGAGTCCTGCTCTGCTGTTTGAGCATATGTTGCACCAAAATCTGTTTCTATACAATCCTTATGGACCCACGGAACTGATCCGTATTTGCCTATTGAAGCTCCCTATGAACCTGTGGCACATTGTCCTTGTGGGAAGGTGTAAAGACAATGTAGAGGAGATAAGGAATTTGCTGCAGGATCTGCAATATGATGGAGGTGAGCGTGCTCAATACAACGTGCAGAACTCCTACAGAAATGGACAGCGCGATAGTAATCACGCACGTAGTTGAAACAGGTGATGGGATTATAACTGTGCGTGTAGTCAGAACAGCTACTATGATAGACACCAGCCATACCAGAACCGGTGCAATGACGATAGTGACTGTGGGAATCACTACGGTGCTAACGGCAACAACCAGAATCGAGACAAGCAAAACCATTATTGGTGAGAAAGGCATGGGAACAATGTTGGATCAGGTCCCCACCCAGAGTTGAAGTCAGGTCAGCAAATCCCAGGCACAATCAGGCAGGCCCTAATGGACAGACTGAACAATGACAGTTAGCAGATGTGGAGGATGAGGCACTGAAACATGCTTTGGTAAGGACAAACAAATGTGTATTGTTTGAGTGGAAGGATGATATCAGAGAGGAATTGTTGCAGGAGTCTCCAGCATGAGAATCCAAGAAGTTAGCCTGGTTGTGACAGTTGCGATTAGGAACGTACGGCTTGAGTGTGTACTTGCCACTAGTAATCCCTTTTCGATTATTAGTTAGACAGCATTTCAGTAATGTTAGGATTCTGGGGCTTGGCCTATTTTTTGGTTACAGGGGATGAAAGTGAAGGGCACGGTCTATGGAAAGAGCGTAGAAATAAGCAGGCAGACTCAGTTAAATTTTTTGTGTCAGGGGACAAGGTTTGAATTTAATTTTTTTGTTGTACCCCTGATAAACATTGCAATGATTTTAGGAACAGATTTTATGAATGCTCACTGTGCAGTAATTGAGGTGAGTGGAGGAGAAATGATGGTACATAGTAGAGGTAATCCCGTGAGTTTGATATTTAATGAATGTGAGTTACGTCATGAGTCAGAGGAGAGTTGCCTGAGTTTTCATGTTCGTTCAGGGATGTGACTTGAACCAGAGGTCCTTGTTAATTGCATTAGCGAGTTGAGCTCTCCAGATGATGAGTATGAAAGAGATGCTGTTTTTGCTGGTATCATGGGGAAGAATTTGGCCCATCTGGGAATCACAGAATCTGCCTAAAAGGAATTGATTCACATCCTGAGAGTACATGTGCAAGTATTTTCACAGGCTCCTGGTGCAATTAAAGGGTTCATTTATGAGTTAAGAGTACATGAAAATCAAAAATGTTTTGTTAACTGTATCCATTTCCTCTGCCCATAAGGAACAAATCGAGAGAGAACTGAGCAAGATGCTGGATGATGGGGTGATCAAGCGTAGTAGACACTCTTACAATTCACCATTACTTGTAGTCCAAAAACGTGATGGATCTGTTAGCCTAGTATTGGACTCCAGGCAAATAAATACCATAATTATGCCAGAAATGGACAGGCTTGAGAGCCTGGATTGGATGAATTACTGCAACGTTTTCATGGAATAAATATTTTATCATCAGTTGATCTCTGATATAGCTTCTGGCAGATTATTTTGCATCCTTCCTGTAGGCCGTACGTGGCATTTTTATGTTATGGAAACTACTATCAGTTTTGATGTCTTCCATTCAGGCTGAATGTGTCGTCAGCCACATTCATTAGGGGACTTAATAGTACAAGGGTAATCCCAAAAGCGAGATCTCCTATTTTTTTTATAAGTACAGAACTCTGTTTGTGTGGCAGTTGGTCACACTGTTATGAAGAGTGCTTCATGCACTGTTTGTAAACATGCACAGGCCACGCTCAGATGCTCAGTTTTGGCTTGGCAGCCGTTGAGTATGGAGCTCCCATTGATGTTACCGCCAAGTGCGAATTGCGTGCAGTTATTTGGTTTTTGAACGCAAAGGACACTGTGCCGATTGAAATCCATCACCAATTGATGGAAGTGTATGGTGAGTCATGCATGGACATCAAAAATGTTTGTAAGGGTGTAGAGAGGGACAAAAATTCACAATGAACGAAGGAGTGGGAGACCATCAATTTCTGAGGAGAAAGTGTTGAAGGTTGAGCAAAGCATGTGTGAAGATCAGCGGATCACACTGGATGATCTCTGCACGTTGGTTCCTGAGGTTTCCTGAAGCACTGCTCACAGAATTTTAATGGAAACATTGAACTACTGGAAGGTGTGCACAAAATGGGTGACATGCATGCTGACTGAAGAACACATGCGGAAACGAGTTGATGCTTCCCGCACATTTCTTCTATGCCTTGCAGCAAACAGGACAACATTCTGGACTGGTTAAAAGAACATTTGGCCAGAAGGTGATTCAGCTCTGATGACAAGGTGAAAGAAGAGACTCATAACTTGCTGATCAGCATGGCAGCGAGCTGGTATGACATGGGCGTACAAAAACTGCCACAGCATCCACAAAATGCATTGACAGAAATGGTGATTATGTCGAAAAGTAGCTAAATGTTTAAGCTGTAAACTGATGTACACCATTGTAGAAATAAACAGGTCTATGTGTTTATAAAAAAATAGGAGAGCTCACTTTTGGGATTACCCTCGTATTCTGCTGAGTGATCTATGGGCATAAGTACATTGATGACATTCTCATTGCTGCAAAATCATGGGAAGACCACAGTTATGTGTTGCATAGATTACTAGAGGTTTTTGAAAAAGCTCAAGTTATGGTGAATTTAGAAAAGTCACAGTTCAGATGCAAGATCATAAAATTCTTAGGGCATATTATCTTGGCAATTAGAATACATCTTACCCTGAGAAAAACGTGGCGATAGCGGAATGTGCAATGCTGACAAGTAAAAAATGGTTGAGAGTGTTTATAGGCCTGTGTAATTCATATAAGCAGTTCGTACATTTAAGTGTATTGGTAGACCTCATCTATGTGCATTAACAGGGAAGAATGCCTTCTGTGTTGTTCAGCAGTAATCAATCGTGTTCCCTTGAGTGAATTTAGGTTGTGTTGAATGTTCTGTCTAATTAATGGATTTTAATGTATTTTACTATGTGAAATTTCAAATGTTTAGTGTGTTTGCTTTGTTAGTCTGAACTAGATGAGCCAGTTGAGCCCTCAGCTCTCAGTGTCCTTTGGAGGATAATTCTTGCAGTTCATTTTATCTCTCTTTGAGCATCGTGCATGTAATTTAACTGTTCTGTGAAAATATTCAGGCACCTAATAAATGTGCTACCTTTTTCTTAATCTAGCATCCCCATTGTCCCCCCCCTCCCCCCCTGCCCCCCACCTTGCATTGGTTTTATTTATGTGAGGATATTTTAAGTAATTGCATTTGTCAAAAGATTACTACTTTGGAAGGCACAAATCTCTTTCCCTGACTCTTTGGTGAAGGTGTAATGTGTCTTGAACTTTGTTGTTTAGTATGGATCTTGGGTATGTGCATTTATCCTGTCCTCTTCCCAGAATTTTTACATACCTTCCCCTTCATGTGGTCTGTCACCATTTAACTATTTGAAACAGTGTTTAATTCAACTCAGGCAATGGCAAGCATTATTACAATCTGTTTATTGTACAGTGTTTAACTTGTTTTTGCTTAAAATAAATTGTGTTTATACTTCATGAGTGTCTATCAACACAGCCACCCCTTCCAAAATTGATCTTAGTACATCCAACCTGCTGTTACCAAAGCACAGTATTCTTGCAGGCCTAAATTCTGAATTTTAATTAGATTCTTAAGAATTATGTTTTAATTTAACTAACTGCTTTCATTCAGTATGATCATGCTTTTGAGGAAATTAATTTCAATGTTCATTTGATGGGAGTACTGATATCTTAATGGTTTGTATGCAACAAGTTAATAATTTCTTTAATTAATTGTAATTAATTTATTCCCAAATTCATTGGGTGGTGACTCTAAATAATTTACTATAAAAGAAAATATCAGAGTGCTTATTTGCATTAGCATTCGATAGTCCAGTAACTTTAAAAAGCCATACATCCAATTTCTGTACAACCCATTTAAGGTTTACTCCTCCCTGGTGACCTTCGGTGAACATTATTTCCCCAATTGGAATGACCAGGTAGAATATCTTACAAACGTTATCCTTACTGCTACAGAATGTTCCATTCCTTACATTTCTTCTTTGCTGCACTATGTCCCGATCCATTAGTGGACTGAGGAGTGCAGCAACATAATTTGCACATGTGACATGCTCTCCATGTTTTTAACTATCATCCTATGATGGCCAACTGCATTCATTACAAACAGTTCATGGACGGTGTCATTGTGTTCTTGGGGATGGCAAAAAAGCTAGCTATATTTTCTTTACTAGTTCTTTTAACAGTTCCACACCATCATCCGTCATGAGGGCCAACCTCCAACGGCTATCTGGAACGAAGGTTCATTCCGCAGTTTACGGCCTGACAGTAGCAGATAATGTCCTAGTTGATCCTACTGCTACCTCCAACACCTTGGGCGGCTATTTTACAGAGGTTTAGAGCTCCACCTACTATCACCCTGCATCCTTCCATTGGAAACGAGGGAAGGAGCTCGGGCGACACCCTTCTCTTCTTAGAGTTTTGTGTGCTACAATGCCGCCTATACTATGAGGGAGCAATGTCACACTCTCACTTCATACCAATTCTTCACCCCAGGGCTGGATGATGTTCACATTCAAATGCTGAAGACCTTTCTCTTGCAGGCAAGCAGTTTCTCCTTCATACATACAATCACATCCGGGCAGAGGGTAAGTTTCCCAGACACTGATGTGAAGCCACTGTCATACCCATACCTAAGCTTGACAAGAACAAACACCTTCCTTCTTGTTGTCCATTTCTCTCACCAGTTGTGTTTGCGAGGTGATGGGATGTATGATACATGCACAGTTGGTTTGGTGGCTTGAGTCTCACAATTTACTAACAACAGCACAGTGTGGATTTCAAGCGTGTTGTTCTATGGTTGACCATCTCACCAATTTTGTCAACCTATTTCATGAATGGCTTTCTGTGGAAATAATACCAGATGGTAGCTGTGTTTTTTGATTTTGAGAAAGCCTATGACACCTGCTGGAAGACTGGTATCTTCCGTACTCTCTACACATGGGGCTTCTGTGGCCACATGCTCTGTCTCCTTCAGGAATTCTTAAAAGACTGAGTTTTCAAGATATGTGTGGGATCTGTCTTGTTGGATGCCTTTATCCAGGAAAATGGTGTGCCTCAGGTTTCCATCCAGAGCGTTGTCCTCTATGGTATAGCCATTACCCCTATTATGGTCTGTCTCCTGCCAAGCATCTCTGGATCCCTTTTCGTAGATGATTTTGCCACCTTTTGCAGTTCTTCATGGACTTGTCTCCTAGAGTGGTATCATCTTAGTGATGTCACAATCGTCTTTACTCATGGAGCATTGACAACGGCTTTCACTTTTCCACTGACAAAACCATTTGTATGGATTTCTGGTGGTGTAATTGGTTTCTTCTTCAATCTTACATCTTGGGCATGTTGCTCTTCCATTTGTTGAAACTATGAAATTCCTGGGACTTATGCTCAATAGGAAACTCCTCCTATTGTTCCCTTGTCCATTGCAACTAGAATATGGGTAGTTCGTTTATGCATTTGCACATCTGTCCCCCTTGCGCCATATTAATACTATCCACCATTATGGCATCTGTTTGGCCATTGGTGCCATTTACACTAGCCCGGTTGAGAGTCTGTATGCCAAAGCAGCAGAAATACTGCTGTCATACCGCCATGACTTTCTCCTCAGCAGATACGCATACCGTTTGTCTGCCATGCCTGGCCACCCATCCTATGCCTCCTTCTTTGATGTCTCCTTTGATCACCAGTATGGGATGCATCCCTCTTCTCCGTTACCTCCTGGAGTTCACTTTCAGCTCTTTCTCCAGCAGCTTAACTTTACACTACCTGCCACTTTTCCGATGGGTGTGAACCCTTCATCACCTTGGATTTGTGGGGCAGCCTGTGTTTACCTTGGCCATCATTCTCTTCCTAAAGATACTACTCCAGCTTTGCTCTATTGCCTTCAGTTCATGCACTTCACACGGAAATTTGTGATAGTACCTTTGTGTACACTGATGGCTCTCAGACTGATAGTGGTGTCGGGTGTATCTTTGTCATTGGCACTGACTTTCTTGGTATTGGCTTCCAGAACACTGCTCAGTATTTACAGCAGAGCTCTTCGCCCTGCATCAGGCCATGCAGCACATCTGGTGATACAGGTTTTTCAATTGCGTCATCTGCTCTGACTCTTTCAGTGCCCTTCAGAGCCTCAGTATGCTGTACACCGTCCATCCCTTAGTGCAAAAGATACAGAAAAGCTGTCACTTGCTCACTCTTGATACAGCCACTGTGATATTTATGTGGGTTCCTGTTCACATTGGTCTGACAGGAAATGAGGCCACTGATGCTGCTGACATGACTGCAGTCCTTGTACCTAGGCCTGCTATTTTTTCCACTCCATCTGATGATCTCTGTGTTGCCATCTGTCAGCAGGTGGTGTCACTTTGACATCACCACTGGCCCTCACTGACTTTGTCAAAGTGACACCACCACTGGCCCTCACTTCTTGTGAACAAACTCTGGAGAATTAAGCCACCCCCATTGACTTGGACAACCTCCTCTTAGTGCTCTCGCCACAAGGAGATTATTTCTAGGTTGCTATTGGGTACTGTCTTTTTAGCCATCGTCATTTGTTAAGTGGTGATCCCCCACTGCCATGTGCTCATTGCCCTCAACCTCTGATGGTTCACCGTTTCATGATGGAATGCCCTTTTTTTAACCACTTATACACTCATTTAAGTTTGCCATCTGAGTTATCGGTCGTTTTAGTAAACAAAGCATGGGCTGTCAATCATGTTTTACTTTTTATCCGTTGTATCAATATGGTGAAGGACATTTAACCTTTAATTCAGGATCTCTGTTTCTCTATGGCATATTTTATGGACCTTTCTCCAAGTCCCTGTTTGTAGCTGTCTTTCCTTCCATCACTTGGGATTAGTGTGAAGTTGTTTTTAACTCCTTTTCTTCTTGGTGTTCTACAGTTCTGAAATGGGTATGTATGACCATAGTTGTTTTTGCATCCTAAAACAAAAACCCACCAAGATGAACAAAACCATGATAATTTATGTGACACTGCCATTATTAACTATCAAATTAGTCAGTTTCGATTTTCTCATACTGTAGTTAATGTTTCCGTATACACAATATGAAACTGAATTCTTTCTGAATAATTGAGTGACTTACATCACTTCCATCTATGTTTTATGTCAGAAAATAGAACACTCAAAATTTGGTAAGTGTTTCCCACACTGTGTCAAGCAGTTCATTCTTTCATCTGCAATATAAATCCAGTGCATAGCTACTGCATACACTGAAGTTATTGGTCTTGCTACATATTGTAGCATGTATTACCCAACAGTGCAATGGACTTCAAAGCTCTTGAAAACCTTAACATGAGATGATCCCAAAGCTTGTTGCACTTGGTGAGCACCAGTGGACAGTTCCTGTTCAAAGTGTTCCAAAATGTCCTCTTCAAAGGGAACAGTTTGAAACAAGCAGGATCTCTGGGATAAATTCTTAACACCAACTACAGTATTAATAAGGCCTACCACACAATCAGCAAATTTCTCAGTACCATATAGGGAAATGTTACAAATACAGAAAATTAACTTTGTTGTATGTACAGATCACAATTTCAGAAGTCCTACAAGTGGAAAATATGGTACCTACTTGCAGCTTTCTGGCCTCTTGAAGTCTTTTTCTCAATGCTACAAATGTTCAATGATGCAGATATTTTCTGTTGGGAACCAGTTCTTCATACGTTTTTGGAGTATCGCTGCCTTTGTCATGAACTTTTCTCTTGGTAGGTAGCACACCAATCAAACTTGTGCACTGGTACATGTGATAATGCTGTCGGTGACATTATTGAAATGTCTAATAAATCAAGACTGATGGAACTTTTACCGCTAACAGAAATCTGTGATACCATCCACACTGTGACCTGATTTGAACACATTTTTATCTGTAAATTATGAAATCTGTGTTTGTGAATGTTTCCTATGTTTTCTAGTCTGTAGGAGAAAATTTGCCACAAATACAATTTTTTGTTTATCTTGAAATACTGCAGTACTACACTATGAAGATAAGTTTGCAAATACATGACAGTAAATGCTAATAAAACAAAACTATATCATTTATTATTATTTTACCAGGTACTTTTTAATATCGGAAAAGACATATGTTACTATTTTGAATTTTTATTGTGATACATTCGATTTTTCGTTGTAACATGAAGTTAACAGCATTAAGAATATTTTCAATAATGTAAAAACTTTAGCAACAGCTATAACTCTCAATGATCATCAAATGAACTGACACTCTTGGTAAACACTTATTAAATGGTAACTGAATTATAATATGGAAATTGAAGTTATATAACAGCATTTTGGCTCATAGAACATTCTGGAAGCTCTGAGAATAATTTTCATGGATTGCACTGATCAGCCACAACATTATGACCACTGCCTACTATTGATATAAACCCATCCAGGTGATAACAGCATCATCTGACAACGAATGACTGTTAGTCAAACAAACGCACTGCATGTAGTATCAGTGAGCATGCTGTCTGGAGAAGGCGTGTGATTTGTCTGAATTTGATCAAGTTTAGATTGTGATGGCCTGGAGGCTCGTCATGAGTATTTTGGAAACTGCACAACCTGTCAGGTGTTTGAGGAGTGCTATGGTGAGTGTCTTCAACACATGGTGAAACCAATGTGAAACAATGTCCAGAAGTTGTGGGGTTGGGTGGCCACCCCTCATTACAGATGTCAGATTTCATAGGTTGGGCAGACTGGTAAAACAGAATGGGTGGTGAACTGTGGCAGAACTAACATCACACTTTAATGCTGGACAGTGTACAAGTGCGTCTGAACACACAGTGCCCTGAACACTCCTAACAATGGGCCTCTGCAGTTGATGACCCATGCATGTGCCGATGTTAACACCATGAAAATGAGCATGTGTCCATTGGCACTGGATGTTGATGCAGTGACATAGCATTACATGGTCTGATGAATCCTGATACCTTCCTCTTCATGCTGATGAGAGGACACAAAGCTGTTGCCTTCCAGGGGAACAGCTCCTTGACACTTGTACTGTGAGACAGAGACAAGCTGGCAGCAGCTTTGTTATGCTCCGGGGAACATTCATGTGGACATCCATGGGCCCCGTGGAGCTTGTGCAAGGCACCATGATGGCCTGGGAGTAATATACACTGGTTGCAGACCATGTACAACCCTTCATGATGATCATGTTTCTTGATGTGACTCTTGAAATTTTCCCGGCGTATAGAATATTCCACAAGATTTCGGGATTGCAGCCGGATCTCATCGACTTCTTTCCACGATATTTCGGCTGAAAACCTTACAGCCATCTTCAGGCGAGTGTTTGACACTGGAGATTGCTAGTGCAAGTCACTATATTTATACATAAAAGTGCCGCAGGCATGCATGCGCAAGTTACCGTAGCATGCGCGCCACCTGTCGATTCCAAGGCCCTCTACAATATTACTGCATCTATGGAGCGCCAACGAATGCGTGAAAAGGTAAAACATGCACACAGACGTGTCCAAAACAATAAAATGCAAAATTTCAATATTAAAATTAAAATTACTTGTCGCTCGACATGTCAGAAGCCATAAAAAGTTTTCTTTTGGCTGAAATTAAAGAAATTAATTGGTCCCACGCCTTATTCAATAAAAAGCCGCCATCACGATTAATGAGATTTTCTACTAAACGTATTTCCACGGATTCCTTTACAACTGAATCCCAGAAGGATCTCGCTGGGGCCAAGATGTTCGTGGCCTAATAATCCATAGTATGTCCTGTGGAAATACAATGTTCGGCTATGGCCGACTTACTGGGCTGTAAAAGGTGAGTGTGGCGCTCATGTTCAACGCAGCGGTCGTGTACTGTGCATGTGGTTTGACCAATGTAAGCCTTCCCACACTCGCAAGGTATTTTATAAATTCCAGCCTTCCGTAATCCCAGATCATTCTTAGCTGAGCCCAGAAGAGCACGAGTCTTTGTAGGTGGCCGGAAGATTGCTTTCACACGATGTTTCTTTAAAATTCTGCCTACTTTCGATGAAATGTTCCTGACATATGGGAAAAATTCTCTGGACACCTCCTTATCCTCTTGATCTTGTGGGTGGTCACGTTTTTTCCTCCTTAAAGCAGCACTGACCTGATGTGCAGAATATCCATTATGTTGAAATACCATTTTCAAGTGCTCTAATTTGTCTGCGAGGCTGTCTTTATCAGACACGACATGTGCCCCATGCACCAACGTTCGAAGAACACCCATAGTTTGTGACGGGTGATGACAGCTTGACGCCTGCAGGTACAGATCCGTATGCGTGGGTTTTCGATAGACAGAATGCCCCAATGACCCATCCACCCTGCGTTTAACCATGACGTCCAGAAATGGTAGGCAACCATCCTTTTCAACTTCCATCGTAAACTGAATGTTTGTGTGGATGGAATTCAGATGTTGTAAAAACCGTGAAAGCTCTTCTTCACCATGAGGCCACACTACAAAGGTATCGTCCACGTACCGCCAGAAGACTGTTGGTTTCAACATTGCCGAATCGAGAGCCCTCTCCTCAAAGTCTTCCATATAAAAGTTTGCTACCAGAGGGGACAGAGGACTGCCCATGGCAACACAGTCAAGTTGCTCAAAATATTCATTATTAAATAGAAAGTAAGTAGAGGGCAGGGCATGGTGAAACAGCGCCGTTATATCGGCCGTAAACTTATTGCCGATAAGTGACAATGAATCCAAAAGAGGGACCCTCATGAAGAATGAAACGACATCGAAACTTACTAACAAGTCTGAATCCTTCAGCTGTAGTGTTCTCAGTCTATTGATAAAGTCCGCAGAGTTGCGAATATGGTGCGTACATTTGCCAATGAAAGGTCTCAGTAGCGAAGCCAAATGACTAGATAAGTCATATGTTGGAGCACCGACATTGCTCACTATGGGGCATAAGGTCACATTATCCTTATGGATCTTTGGAAGACCATATAACCTAGGTGGAACAGAACTGTGAGGTCTCAATCTTTTCACAACTTCTTGTGGCAGAGAAGAGGAGTTTAGCAACTCTGACGTTTTCCTTTCTACTTTCCGAGTAGGGTCTTTATCAAGCTTCCTGTATGTTGTCTCACTCAGCAAACTATATATCTTCTGATCATACATATCACGTGGCAACAGCACAGTAGCATTCCCCCAGTAGCTCTGGTGTGGCCCATTATGCTGATACTAGAATTGTTGATGGCTCTGGAACTGTCATGTCTGGTACTTACAAGATCAGCAGAGTGCTGACGTTTCAACCAGTGTGTACCAGAAATACTAACTCAAATTGTCTGTTGGCAATGTGCACCTGCTGCAATGTTACCTGGTGTTGCTGTTGAACTGCTAAATGATTTGTGAGGATGTATGGTTCTGCAGTCTCCGGGGGCTTGTTAATATTGCACTGTGGTACAGGAACTACTGCTGGGCAGTGTTTCAAATGCCATCAGCACTGCCTGGAGGTGCTGTGGTCTGTGGCATCTATTGCAGATAGCTCTTGCCATAGGGGTAGTCACATGGCATCGTGCACTTCGTTGTCTGGTGCCAAAACCGTCTATGATACCAACAGATGGGCAGTGTGGCACCTTGAACCTCGGTTTGTTGCTGAGCTGGCACATTAGTAGTGTTTACTAAAATGATGTTGCAACACAATAATACATATGTTTGGAAATTTTGGAAATTTGTGTTAAGGTCTTATGAGACCATACTGCTGAGGTCATTGGTCCATAAGCTTACACACTACTTAATCTAACTTAAACTAACTTACTCTAAGGACAACACACACACGCCTAAAGGGGTGAAGTACATTAGGGATGCCACAGGATCAATATTGTAGCTGTGAAGGCCTTGTAGGAACTCTGAAAATCAGCAGCTAATGGGGCTCTGGTGAAGCTCTGATAGAGGCCAACAATGAATCAACGGCCATCTTTGAGCAAGTGAACTAGCCTCAGAACGGCTAGATATTAAAGAAAACAACCCGGCAATGCAAAATGACTATGAATTGGGATCTATAACACCAGAACACTCACAGGAAAGGTAGAGGAGGTAACTGATATAGTGGAAAGGAGAAATCTACATGTTTTAGGCACGGGAGAGACAAGATGAAAAAGAGAAGGCATTAGGGAACTGAGGAATGGCTATAGATTCTACTGGAGTGGAAATGAAGAAGGAAGACAAAAGGTGGTGGGGTTGTTGTGAGAGATCATCTAAATGAAGAGGTACAGAGTATGAGTGACAGGGTTATGAAGGTCAGAATAATTGAAAAAGGAATAAATATGGAGGAGGTTCAGGTGTATACCCTTCAAGAGTATTGTACATCTTGAGAGAAGGGGGACTTTGAGGGAGAAGTACAAAAGCAGTTGGCTGGATGAAGGATAATAATCAAGGGGGACTTAAGTGCACATGTAGGGAGTGAAAGAGAATTGTATGAAAATGTACTGGGAGCAGAAGGATGGGGAAGTAGAAATGAAGAAGCAAAGAGATTGCAGGAATTCTGTAAGAGTTTACTGATAGCTAACTCCTGGTTTTAGAAGACAGAGAGCCACAAAGTAAAGTGGTACAGCAAGGATCAAGTGTAGAAATGTTTGGTGGATTACATCATCTGTGAATGGGAAACAAAGGGGACTGTAACAGATATAAAGGTACTACCATCTGAGACACTGGATAGTGACTATCAGCTACTGATGATGAGCACGAGAATCACGAAAAAACGAAAGAGGTTAATAACAAAGGGACACTGAGGATAGTGTGGAAAGAGTACTTTGAGTGCTTTTTAAATCTGAATGGACTTGGAGATGAGGATAACAGACCAAAGGAGGTAGACATAAACACAGGGGACAAAAGGACTTGACATGGAAAGAAATGGAAATGGCACTGGATAAGATGAAAGGAGAAAGACACCCCGTATTGATGAAGTTAAGACACAAAGACAATACAATACAGTCATCTCTGGTTCACATGCTAGGTAATTTGGACAGCAGGAGCTACATTTCTGGTGCTTTAAGGCTAGTGGCCGCACCTATCTTTGAGGTTCTTGTGAATTTATGTTTCAGCAAGATAACACAATATGTTGCCCATACTGTCCTGATTTATCTTCATACAGAGTGTGTCTAACTGTTGATCTGTGTTGTGTCTGCTACTGTGGGAGTTAGCAGCAATACAAACAAGGAAGGAGAGAAGCTGCGAAGGCTGGTGGCAGGAATTTAAAATCGTCTGTACAAAACACTTCCAGGTTAATAGACAGCTATTTCTCCTAAGGAGGTGGCTTGATGTACTTCCTGTGCCTCCTAGATACAATTACATTTCCTCACTAGTACTATTTCTAGAATGCAGGCTAAGAATCGTCTTCCTATTACTCAGTACTGATGCTCATGAAGTCTATGATTGAACTGGGGCCAACCACTGATGGGCAACTGGTTAAGTCAGAATTGACAAGGGGTGCTGAATTCTGTCTTCCTGGAGGTGTGGGGCTGCCCCCTGTTTCCATTGGTGCATGGGTCAGCACAGTGGTGCGCTGCTCAGTGTGCAGTTGATACTTTAGGTTTGCACATTCCTCACCACAAAATGCTGCACCATTCAAGTGTAGGGAGTCATCATATGACAGTGGGGTAGGGAGGTGGGGAGGCAGGAAGCCGGGTGGCATGAGGAGCTGCAGCCACAACGCCAAGCCCCTGGTGCACATTGACTTCTGTACTGTGCTCCAAGGGGAATGCCAGTTGGATAACACTCAAAAAGGTGCTCACCCTCTTCCTGAGCCAGTCTGATGAAAAACAGAGAGGGTGACAGTGACGACAATGACAAAGGTGCCAGTTCCATGGTGGATGCTGGGATGATCGCTGGGAAATTTAGCTGCTGTGGTGTTGAAGGTGATGGGTCCAGCTCCACTGTTGCTGCAGGCAGTGTCAAAGAGGCATCTGGGGGCAGTCACACTGGCTGCAAGATCCTGGTAGGATACAAATCTAGGGACAGAAAATCTGTCGAAGAATCTGGCAAATGACAAGCATGAACTGGTGCAGCAACCTGGCAGGATCTTGAATTAATTCATGCAAGGGCTGAAATTTTGAAGAATAGTTTCTCACTTTCAGTGCCTGGTGTGACCAAAAACTCTGAAAAGAATATAATCATTAGATGCAAAACTATTCTTGCACAGTGTGGGAGGTACCATGTGCTGCAGTGGGTGCAGCAACTGGACCAGGCTCTGGTGGTGCTGCCCATGTAAAAGCTCTGCCAGCAATGAAATGTCACAGGACTGGAAGTGGTATGTTGTGAGTGAGAGCTTCAGTGCTTGCTCCTGAGTGTGCAAGGCGCATAGTTTGTTCATCTGTTGCTTGAATGTATGAAAAAATCTTTCAGCTTCTCCATTTGACAGAGGATGAAATGGAGCATTGGTAAGGTGAGTGATACCACTGGCTGTACAAAAGTGTTCAAAGTCCAGAGCTGTAAACTGTTGTCCATTGTCTGTAACCAACAATTAAGGTGAACCTTCCAAGAAAAAAGTAGATGACAAAGCCTGAATGGTTCTACACACTGTAGTCGAGTTCATGTGCTCTGCAAATGGATATTTACTAAAAGAATACACAACAATAAGCCAACAAATGTTCCAAAAGTGACCAAGAAAGTCAATATGCACTCATTGCCATGGTGATTGAAACTTTGAGCAAGCTGAAAACATTTGCGATGGGGCCAATAGTGTTCTAGCACATATAAAACACTGTGACATTGTCCGTTTAATGTAGGTGTCCATGCCCAGCGAAGTACAGTGCCAACGCACTAACTATCTTGTGCACAAAATTCCCCAGTGTCCTTGGTGGAGCAATCGCAACACATCGTCTTGCAAATACTCTAGGAATAAGCACATGTGATTGTCCAGAATCATTTTGTAATAAAATCACACCATGCTGGATGGAGAGGCTGTCCTGATTAGCAAAATATTAGTGCCCAAAAGACTTCTGAATGTTTTTCACTGAACAAGGCCAATGAACACATTGATGATCTGCTGAAACGTTTGAGTTCAGCTACTTATGCAATAAGGGTCATTGCAAATTTTGGTGATAAACATCTTAGTAAATTAGCTTACTACACCTATTTTCACTCATTGCTTTCATATGGCATCATATTTTGGGGTAATTCATCACTGAGGAATAAAGTATTTATTGCACAAAAGCGTGTAATCAGAATAATAGCTGGAGTCCACCCAAGATCATCCTGCAGACATTTATTTAAGGATCTAGGGATATTCACAGTAGCTTCTCAGTATATATACTCTCTTATGAAATTTGTTATTAACAACCAAACCCAATTCAAAAGTAATAGCAGTGTGCATAACTACAATACTAGGAGAAAGGACGATCTTCACTATTCGAGATTAAATCTAACTTTGGCACAGAAAGGGGTGAATTATACCGGCACTAAAGTCTTTGGTCACTTACCAAATAGTATCAAAAGTCTGACAGATAACCAACAAGTATTTAAGAAGAAATTAAAAGAATTTCTGAATGACAACTCCTTCTACTCCATAGAGGAATTTTTATATATAAATTAAGAAAAAAATAATAAAAATAAAATAAAATAAAATAAAAATAAAAAATAAAGAAAAACAAAAAAACACAAAAAAAATAAAGTTGTTATATTAACTTAAGTATGTTGTTAAATTAACCTAATTATGTCATGTATTGGAAAATTCGACTCGTTCCACATCATTACGAAATATCGTATTCATGATCCATGGAACTAGTATTAATCTAATCTAATCTAGTGCAACATAAGGTTCAAGTTGGGGTCTGCTTCTGTGGCCTGAGCAGTTTTCCTATGGTGCAATGGAAAAGTCTGTGGAAGTTCCTGCACGTTGATCTGACAGCAAGATGTGGCAGCAGCATTGAATTCAGAATCAGGTCCAACAGGAAGGCAAGAAAGGCTGTCAGCATTTGCATGCTTCAGTGTGGGCCAATACAATATTTTGTATTGATACTGTGACAATAACAAAGCCCAACATTGCAGCTTCTGAGCTACATGTGGCGGAACAGGCTTGGATGGATGAAGCAAAGACTGAAGTGGCTTATGATCTGTCACTAGGTAAAACTTCCTATCAAACAGATAATGGCGAAACTTTGTCACACCACAGATAATCGCAGGCAATCCCTTCATGATTTTGGAATAGTGACACTGAGTCTTGGTCAACAATGTGGAAGTGAAAGCAATTGGCCTGTCTTGCGAACCAAAGCTGTGCAAGGACACAGCCCCAATTCTGTACAGAGAAGTGTCCACTGCCAAAACCACAGAGTCAGGGGAAGAGAAATGAACATGGCATCTGTCACTCAACAAGACATTTTTAAGTTTCTGGAATGCATTCTGACACTCTTTGGTCCAAACAAAAGGCACATGCTTTTGGTGCAAATGATCTAATGGAGCCATGATCTGGGCCACATTTGGTATAAACCAGATATAATATATCATCTTCTCAAGAACTGACTGTAATTATGTCATGTTCTATAAGGTATAAAGGTCCCAGATGGCCTTTAAATGTGAATGAATGGGATGGAAACCTTGGCTATTAAGAACATGTCCTGAGTATTGCATTTGTCTGAAAAAAAAGGCATGTCTGTCCAGGCAGTGCTTCAAATCTGCAGTTGAAAGTATCTGAAAAAGCATATGGAGGTTACTGATATTTTCCTCCAGTGTATGTCCTGATACCACAATATCGTCCAAGTAATTTGAACAGAATGGAACTTTTGCAGTAAGCTGTTGTAAGTAGTGCTGGAATATGGAAGGGGCAGAAGTGCTGCCAAAGGGTAAGTGCAAAAATTTGAATGACCCTAAATATGTATTGACCACAAACATTTTCTGAGACACTTTATCTAATGGAATTTGCAGATATGCATTGCATAAGTCAGTTTTTGAAAAACAGTGCCTGTCCATTAATTCCTTAGGGTGAGGCAATTGATAAGTACCAATTATTGTTTGTGGATTCACAGTGGATTTAAAGTCAACACAAAGATTAAGTCTTCCAGAAGGATCTGGCAAAATTACTAAGGGAGAAGCTCACTGACTAGTCTGGATAGGAGCAATAACACTATTGTCTTGTCATTCTTTAAGTTCATTTGCAACTTTGTCACTAAGTGCATGAGGGACAGGACACACCTAAAAGACCCTAGGTTGTACATTGTCTTTCATTGTAACATGTGCCATAATTATTTGGTGTGCCAGGTCCTTGAAAAAATAAATTAGGAAATTCCACAATCAACTGAGTAACACTGTCTTTTGGGTTGCAAGAAGAAACAGGAAGTACGTTGAACTGAATATGAAGGCCAAACAAATCAAATTAATCTAACCCAAAAATATTTTCACAGTCTCATGAACACAAAGTTGTAAATGTCACTGTTCTAGTATGAGACTGGAATGTGGCAAGACTGGAATGTCCTGACGATTATAAGCAGTAAGTTGTGTGCAGTATTTGTCAACTGTGGTGAGCCAAACTGTTCACATGTGTCATGATTAAGCAATGTAAAAGTAGCTCCAGCACCTAAATGGAGTCACACACAGCGTCCGGCAATGACCCCCCCCCCCCCCCCCCTTCTCCCAAAGGTCACAGCTACTTTGTTTGGCTGTTGTTGCGCAGCACTTGGGTGGGGAAAAGGCACATACTGAATTTGGTCAATACTAGTACCAGCAGCCGGTTTAGAAGAAACATTCACTGACTGACTCTACGCTTATGAGAGTGAATGTGGGTGGATTCCTTTTTCTGTTGCAAGCACACAGACAGTACATAACTCGGCTTTCCATAAGCAAGGCAAGTTGCATTCCACAAATGGCAGTTTTGTCTTTTATGCATGGAAAAGCAGCAGGGATGTGATTTCACAGCAGACACACATGTTGTCATTTGTTTACTCTGTCCATGGTGTGGTGGCCTGTTTGTGCATGGTGGACAGTTGCAAGGCTGTACTTGTTGGTCACTACGTGTTACACTTCAGACAGGAGCTACCTCAGTTTTTCATAGCACTATCACACAAATCCTGACATTCAATAATTGGAAAAACTTGTTGCAAAGGGAGAATGCTTGAGAGTTTGTTCATGAATCCTACTGTCTGGCAAATTGTACGTAATTACATCACAAAGCATTGTCAGTGTAGTACTGACCAAAGCTACATTGAAAACGACAGTGTTGCGTCAAACCTTGAAATTCAGTGACCCATTGACAGTATGTCTGTTCTGGTTTTTTCTGCAGTTGAAAGAGCTTGTAATGAACTGCAGCAACCTGGACCTGACTCTTGTAATAGTTAGTGAGGGTGGAAACTAAATATTCAAAAACTAGCAAGTCTGGCCTACTCATTGGGACTAACTTCTGAGTGAGGCAGTAAACTCCCATGCCAACTGTTGACAAGAAATAAGAAAGTTTCACCATATTTTAAACTTGATGCGTAGCACAATGAGCACTGAACTGATTGTACCACTTGTTCCATTACTCTTGTTATTCACTGAATGCTCGGAACAGTGGAATGCACTGAGACGGTGCCGTGGATGTGGCTAGCTGCTGTGGTGGAGTTGATGCAGCAGTTGCTTGTGCATCAATGAGCTGCTGGACTGTCATCATCAGTTGTGACATTTGGTGGTTCTGAAACTGAATAAGCTGTGTTAGATGAAAGCTAGCAACAACTGGAGGTGTAGGTGCAGGTTGTGTAAAACTATTAAGTCAAAATAATGTGGCAGCCCTTCACTGCAGATTGGTTTTAGCAGTTCCACACATTCATAGCTCACTATGGCCATCTGATAAGGCAGCAAGTTTCTTTCTTTGCATGCATACTCCTCATGGTGTCAACATCAACTTTGGCCCCGTGCCCACACTGTGATACACACACCACACGATGACGAGCTTCATAACAAGACATTCTTCCTGAAGTTTTAAGATTGTTCCACACTGTTCCATTTCTGCACCTACTATGCAGCCTTGTGTATTAATCAGTGTTTCATGCTGCAAGACATTCTGACCAGTGAGCATTAGTACCCGTGTGAGTACAGTCCGAGATTCAAAATCCATCATTATTGCAGGTACTCATGTCAAATTGATGCCTTTCATTTGGATCTAACTGTGGCCCTTCCTCCTGTGAGAGATGATTAATTCCATACCTCATGTCAATAACACTGATGTTGTGCTGGTGGATACTCTGAGACGAGGTAGTGACTTTGTTTGATGTTCCACTGTTCTTGCCATGCCCCTCTTTTGTCTAGTGTCACAACATCTGCAAGTGCCTTTCTCCAATAAATGTTAATTTTTAGACCATTTCATGTTTTATCTGTAGTGGTTTAGTTGTTTTAGTAAACAAGCTGTTTTCTTAACAACGTGTGAACATAGGTGTTTGTGCGGTACCTATCATGCCTTATTTCACAATTTTGTAATTATTTTAATAAGTTAGTTAGGAAAACATTACTACAGTACAAAATATTTACTTCTTCGGTCTGTGCATGGATTATTCCTGCTGGAGAAAGTTGTTTTCTTATATCACATTTCAATGTCATAACTAAATCTTCCACTGAGGGAACTACAAATATGTGGACTTTTCGCATTTGTAATTCATTATTAGTGCTGTGGGAATTACAGTTATCCCATGATGTTACTTGAAAGACTGTAAAATCTTGCAGTGATAAATTCAATCACAGCAAGGCTGTGAATGCAAACTTGAATGATTTACTGTTGATCATCTTTGCTATTATCAAGTCTCTAAATGTCCTGTGTCCCTAATTTGACCAGCACTAGTTAACACTTTTCAAAAAAGGAGAAGACATATTGTGTGATTTTTTGCTACACACACATTAAGACTGATCTCTCAGGCCAGAAACCAAATTAAAACTGGCAGAGCAGACTTTCAGAATGTTTACTTTCAACTGGACTTGTTTATGGATGTGTAACTTGCAAGAAATTTAAGCAATGTATGCATGGAGATGTAATGCTTTGATATAATTCAAGCAGTTTTGTAAAAATATACATTTACTAGGATCTGGAATGGCCCTCTCGCATACAAAAAGTATCAAATAATGACAATTTAAACACTCTGTAATCCAACACCTTCATCCTCTCCTTTCCAAGGGCAGCCAAATCTTTTCTGGCCCTTGAGAACTCTCCATTCTCCAGACCCTCAGTATCATAATACACCAGTAGACAAATGCACATTTCGCAGACATGGATAAAACTTGTGGTAAAGTCAGGCCCAAGTTTTAGCAATAGCTCTTGTGGTTGACAACATGCACACATCTCTCTGAACTTTTGTCAAAGCATCTCCAGATACAGACATCTGTGGCTGGCAATGTATTCCAACCTGAAAATAGAGGAAGAGGCCTGTATAATGACAGCTGATTAATGGGAGCTTGTGGAGAAATAAATCCCATAATTTCTTAACAAAATGACAGTATACTTGTAGCAAAAGTTAACTTGTCTTTCATATATGCAATCTAATATTTCAGAATCCTTGTTTTCCAATATGCAAAATCTGCAACATCTCACAAGATATATTTTATTTAATACTGCTTAACTGAATTAGAGTTTGAAAAGATTGCAGATTAATAACTAAAAGCCATAGATCTTTGGGATGTTGGTATCTTACTGTATTATCATCAAACTCACCTTGAAACCTGTGAGACACCAATTAAAAAACATAAATGTTCATTTTGTCTTAATTGTAGCAGTAGGAGAATTTATATCCTTCAGAATATTATCTCTGAAAACCATGCAGTAAACCTGACAGATTAATTGGTCAGATTGTCTCCTCAATCTTTGCATCTTGATGGTGCAGTCAGTGTTGATTTGACTGAGCTTCAAGCAAATTTTATGCCCTTCCCCCGTATTCGCTTTCCACTTATAAAATATGCTCCTGTCATATTATCAGAAACGTCATAACTTGAACAACTATCAGTCACAGAGATTACAAATGCTTGATTTGAGGCAACCAGTCAGTTGTTCAACTGTGGCCCACTGAATGGAAAGTACATGGCTTGCTGCATAGTTTACAGAGGTAATGTAATCTCAGTTCAAGTTTTGTATAAAGGATATTCAATGTGCAAATTTTGTTGACAGATGACATAAATGATATTGTTATGAATCGTGAGAGCTCAATCTGAATTTTAAAGGGTGGTGTGACTTTTAAGGATGGTATTCTAGGTTCTGTGACAGCAGTAGAAACTTGGGTTGCTAGATATATTGCAAGTTTCAGTATGTTTTCTTCTTGCTATAGTCTACTGACAGCTGCACCATAAGTAGAGACATGAAGCCAGATCCACTGCCATCACTAAAAGAGTGGAAAATCAATAAGTCTTTTACTTCATGACATTGATCTGTCAGCTTCCTGGTACAGTCCAATACAAAGTCCAGAGTCTCTTTTCCAATGGCCATGTGCATAATTGTTTCGAGCATCCTCCTTGCCAGTGAAGAGCTACTCAAAGTGAAATTGCTGCTGCTACATACTACATCTGCAAGAAGGTAATTTCCACTTAAGACACTAGAACATGGCTATTTTCAAGAGTACTTTTATCAAAAATAGCTTTTATGACATATTTTGTTCCAAGGTATTGCAGATGACAGTAAAATTCAAATGTGCCTTTTCAATGTGTAATTAAAATTACAGAATGGGTAAGCTCATGTCAAAGGTCTGGATATATAATCATCTTAATGATGTTTCATGTTTGCAGGAACACCAAAAATGATTTAGCAATTCCACATGTTGGCCTTGGTTTACATGCACTGTAAAAAAAAAAGTAAACCTGGAACGATGATGTCGATTTTGATTCCATGATGGCATATGACACCTAGGGGATAGTAGATGTACTCATAATGGCTTCAACATCATCTGACAACAAATAGCATAGTGGCATAGCTACCAGAGTGCCATCTGTGTCTACCCATTAATAGGGAATGCTCACAACCAGAAGGCTCAGTGTGGTACAGCAGGCAACCATGTCATGGAGACGCATTCATGCTTCTTACAGTCAACTGATCAAGTTTGAAAGAGGTCAAGAGTTGGTGGGATGGACCTTTCAGAGAACTGTCACACAGATTGGATCTGCTGCATCATTTGTGCAGTGGTGGTCGTATCAGTGGTCACGTGAATATTCTCACACCCATACATGAGTTTCTGGATGTCCATCCAGCACAGACCCTTGCCAGGACTGTCGTATTGTAAGAGCAGGAGTGACAGATTGTACAGCTACCTCAGCACACGTAAGAGGACTTATGAGCCCACAAGTGTCAACACAAACTGTTGCAAACTGGTTATTAGGAGTGGGACTACAGGCGTGCTCACCTCTGGTCTGCCTTTCACTCATGACACAGTATCAACATGCACAGCTTGACTGGTACTTTTAGATTAGATTAATTATTCATTCCATAGATCCATAAAAGAGGGAATCATCCTGGGTGTGAAACATGTCAGATAAACAAATTACAAAAATGTAATTAGAAAAATTTGAGTTTCATCAATTTTAATGATCTGCAGTCAATAAACAGTAAAATTATGTACATGAATTAAACTTCTAATATTTTCAGGTTTAATACTTACATCTGCTTTCATTAAATCCATCATTCAGATATTTGCTAGTTTCTTGGCTATTACAACCAAGTATTGTCAAATTAAAGTAAATAAATCATTTCAGTAATCCTTTGTTAAGAAGAGTCAGATTATGTACAAGGTTTAAAATTAAACATCCACTATTTACAGACTTAAGACTTACATCTACTTTCCATACATCCATCATTCACACAGTAGGTAGTTACCTGGCTGTTACAACCACGTATTGTCAAAAATTAAAGCATAATAAATTTTCATTAAAATGGTCTACTGCACTTGTTGAGAAACTCGTGGAGTGCCTTGTCTGAAACTAAACTCTTAATGGTTTCTGGTAACTGATTGAAAATATGCGTTGCTGAATACTGATTTTAAATCTTTATGTATATTGTTCTTATTCCTAGTATTGATACTGTGTACTACGCAGTTAGCTGAAAAAGAGTTGTATTATTTACACCAGGCTTAATTAAGGATTAGATATACTGAGAAGCTGTGGTTAATATGCCCAATTCTTTGAATAGGTTTCGACATGATGTTCTTGGATTTACACTACTCATTACTCTTATTATACACTTCTGTATTCTAAAACTTTTTTCTCTGTTTGTGGAGTTACCCCAAAATATGATATCATATGACATAATGGAGTGAAAATAAACAAAATATGCCAGTTTTTTGTATATTTATATCTCCTAGGTCTGACATCATTCGCATTGCAAACACAGACTTGTTAAGGCACTTCAGCAGTTCGTTAGTATGTTGCTCCCAACTGAATTTATTATCAAGTTGTAATCCCAAGAATTTTACACTCTCAACTTCTCCTATTTCCATGTCATCATATTTTATACACACACCAGAAGGAAATCTCTTGGAAGTTCTGAACTGTATATAGTGCGTCTTTTCAAAGTTTAATGACAATGAATTGGCTATGAACCACTTATTAATGCCAGTAAAAATTTGATTAGGTGCCCTTTCTAAATTTACATTTGATTTACTATTTATTGCAATATCATATCATCTGCAAATAAGACAAACTTGCCATCTGGTAATGTAACAGATGGCAGGTCATTAATACACACAAGAAACAGTAGTGGCACTATTATGGAACCTTGGGGAACACCACATGTAAATTCTTCCCAGTCAGATGATGTCTGATTGCCTACTGCTGAAGTGTTACATAATGACACCCTTTGTTTTCTCCAGTGACACCATAATATTTTAATTTACTTAAAAGAATGCTGTGTCACACAGTCAAACGTCTTTGACAAGTCACAGAATATGCCAGTTGCCTCCAATTTGTTGTCCAATGAATAAGGGCATTTTCTGTGTAAGTGTAAATAGCTTTCTCAATATCAGAACCCTTAAGAAACCCAAACTGTGACTTTGACAGTATGTTATTTTCACTAAGGTGCTTAAGTAGATACTTGAACATAACCTTTTCAAAGATTTTTGAAAAAGCTGGCAAAAGTGAAATCGGTCGGTAATTTGACAGCATTTCTTTGTCCCCTTTCTTGTGGAGAGGTATAACTTCAGCATATTTCAGGCAGTCCGGGAATGTTCCTGTGACAAGTGATTGATTACACAAGTAACTTAAGATATGACTAAGCTCACATGAACACTCTTTTATTAAATTTGTTGATATGTTATCATAACCACTAGAATGCTTTGATTTCAAGGATTTTATGATGGATTCTGTGGATGCTGTCAGACTGTAAGAGTGGATGGCATATTGTGGTCTTCAGCAATGAATGCAGATTCTGCCTGCACACGAGTGATGGTCTCCGTGGCATACAACATAGACCCGGTGAGCCCTGCCTCACAAAGTGCATTCATCCAAGACATACTGGTCCCACCCCAGGCCTTATGGTCTGGGATGCAATAAGCTATGACTCTCGTTCACCTTTGGTGTTTCTGGAGGGCATGCTAACCAACGCTTGGTATGTGCAGAATGTTGTTAGACCGGTTCTTGCAACAGAAAGGTGATGTGTATCCCAACAGGGTAATGTTCGCCCACACATGGGCCACGAAACTCAACGTTTTCTGCAAGACATACAGCAACTTCCCTGGCCATTTATGATATAAGTAAACATCATGACAACCAAAGTATTTACTTCTGTAGTCTTACCCATTCACTAGACTGCTACGTTAGGACTTATTGTACTTGTTTTTACATCTCTTTTCGACATTTAAACTGATTTTATTGCTCACAAAGACATATTTAACACACCGTCATCGTGCGCTGGTATACTTCTATCTCCAAGTCCTCGTTAGCTATGAAAGCTTTTAGGAGAGCCGAAGATGGTCAATAATAATGGATACACTTGGAAGTGATTGTTGAGGTGTTGTGGCCATAGACATGCAGTTACGAGATCAAAGGAAGCAGGTTCAAGTTCTGCTACATGCTATATATTATTTTGGTCTTTGTGTTTGTAACAGATTTTGGTTCTTTCTTCTTCATGTAAAGGAAGTATGCTCTGCGGTATTCAACGTTATTTACTTGTAAGAGTGCACTCTCTCAGGAATGATTTTCTTCAGTTTTGTGATCTTAGTCTGACTAAGAAAAGGAAACATGAAGTTCCTGTGAAGGAAACGATCAGCAGTGACATCTGCATTCTCGCTTGTCACAAATATTAGGCAATTTTTTCCCGATATGTCGTGACCTCCGAGTGTTTGGCTAGGCGTATATGTAAGAGTACAGCTTAAATTGCTCCGACTGAAACGAGCAGGAATGATAGTTACGTTCTTGCATGTCAGGAATACTTCGCTACTTATTGCGAAAATGTCGCAATTTCCTAGGGTGTTGTCAGGCTGTCAGGCAGGAATCTATAGTCTGTCCAAAATTACTATAGGAGTGACAGCGAGGACAGAAGCGGTAGGGGGAGGGGGGGTGACCCTCACTGTAGTTTTCCGCCAATACCACGCTACCTGCAGCTGCAGTAAATCGTCGAAATTGCCAAACCTGTACCCCAAACAACATTTCCTGCTTGCAGGGGCTTTGTTACTGTTTGGTATTCTGTGTGATCGTTGCGCCCTGTGACTTCCTGTGTTCGTTTTTATGATTGTAGGAGTTGTTACCATTATTCGTTGACAGCGTTATTCGTTGCTTCCGTTATCCATTATGTGGTACTCAACGATGTCAGCGGGAAGTTCGGCGAAGGTTACAAAAGGAAAAGTTCGACGTCGTTTTCTTAGCCAGGGGATTGCCATACGAGGGCAGTCAAAAGAATCGGTTTGCGCGTTACTTGCCTACTTTGAGAATGAAAAACTTAATGGTGACCCGCTGTTCTCCGTTACCAAAGTGATCGACAGAACTGCTGCAGCTTTGAATATAAACTAAAACACTGTTGTAAAGATTTGGAAGGAAACGTTCGACTGAGAAAAGGAAGCTGACAAACCATTGAAACTTAACACCCCAGAGAAAAAACGTAGTATGGGTAAGCGGATCACCAATATCGATTCGTTTGCAGAGGATACGATTCGTCGTCATGTTCATGATTACTGTCGCAAGAAGTAACATCCGACGCCCAGGAAGTTAGGCCCTACTGGTCACACATAAAGAATCAGGACTTCTTCAAGGCAGTCGCACATCCTTGTCCACAATTTTACACAACCTTGGCTTTCACTGAGGGCATTTCTGTGGCTGTAAGCTGTTGATGGAGAGGGATGATACAGCTGCATGGCAATGCCGTGTTTAAGGGACATCCTTAGCATAAATATCGACGAAGTGGTGTGATGATAATGGTGAGGTTTGGTTTGTGGGGCGATCAACTGCATGGTGATCAGCGCCAGTACAAAGTTCCAATTTTTTCACAGTCCAATTTTTTACACAGTCCAATCTAGTCACTGTCATGAATGAACTAATCTAGTCACTGTCATGGATGATGATGATGATGATGATGATGATGATGATGATGATGATGATGATGAGGACAACACGAACACCCAGTCCTCGGGCAGAGAAGATCCCTAACCCGGCTGGGAATTGAAGCTGGGACCCCGTGATCTACAGACTGAAATGCTAGCCACTAGACCATGAGCTGTGGACACGAAGTGGTGTGGCTTGAGCGTCATAACGTCGATGTAAGTGATGACCTTAAAAAGGTGGAGCTTATGGAAGAAATATCTTTCCTTAAGCCACAGTCCCCCCCTTCCTCCACCTATATGAAATTGAAGAACTGGCAAAAAAGCATGCACATACAGTCGTTAGGCTACCACCTTACTTACCACTTTAATTTGTACTCAACAGAGTTAATATGGGCCCAGATCAAAGGTTACGTTGCCAGGAATAATAATAAATTTACCCTGTCTGCAGCTGAAGCACTCACAAGAGAAGCTGTCAGGAAAGTCAACGCTGAAGACTGGAAGAAAGCCGTCCAACATAAGAGGAACATCATGAAAAGGGCAAGGCAGAATGAGGCTCCTTTGGAAAATTCAGTGGAGGAGATGATAATTTAAATTAAAATGACAACAGCGACACCGACAGTGATAGTGATTGTAACACTTCAAGAATCCGTCATAGAGACGAGAGCGACATCAGTGGAGTTTTTCCGTTATCCCCGCAGGAATAGGGCCCAGGCTACGTGTTTGGCGTGCGTAACTAATTAAGTGCCTGCATAGCAATATCGTCATAAGTTTTGAACTTTTAATAATAGGTCCTTAATGGCAATTAATTTTAAAGGAAGCTCATCTCAGGCATTCAGTACGCATCACACTAAATAATGCTGTTTACAATGTAACTGCTGTAGTACAGGGGCCCTGTTATTTGTATCGCTTTTGTTCTTTCTAAACAATAGAGGTTGGCCTGTTTAAGATACGTTTTCCATTCTTACCGTAGTGTTGACTTCGTTAGAATTCAGTACTCGGGTCGCAAAAATTTATAGCAGCTTCATTACAAACCTACAGCGCTCTGTTTCTCTTGCCGAAATTGTATGGGCTCCCGATGAGTAGTTGACGCGCGGGATATTTAACTCAAATATCTCGCATTAGAGATCTCCGACAGAGATCTGGTTCCAATAAAGTTTCCCGAATGTCGAAAATTCAGTAACGTCGCGAGAAAATGTACTTTCGTAAACTGTCCTAAAATTGTCTTAATAACCTGTTGCCGCAGATAAAACTTAAACCAAAACCTAGTATAACCCTTTCAGAATGGACTGCTGCATGTTCCATATTTATAAAGCGAATAGTATGCCTGTTTGAGATAGTTGAATGAAATGTAAGATTATGCATGTGTTCCGTGCAGGTAGTTCAGAATGTTTACTCTCTGGATGGTATTGTCCATAATCCCACGGTTTGTAGGTAATGTAGAAACACTACATAAAACATTAGTAATACTGTTAAGGCGCGGTGATCCACTGACATCACAGTCACTGACCTATAAATGCTCTGAAGCTTGAAGTAATTGCTTAGGGAGGAGTGGGTGTAGTCACCAATGATCCCAACGGGCTGATACATTTGTAAATGCGTCATTATGTGCGTGTTTCACATCCTCATTATCTCCATTATTCACAGTATCCAACTCCAACAATGTTTGAGTTAGTTTCTCGTTCAGGTAGTTAAATCTTCATTATCTCCATTATTCACAGTATCCAGCTCCAAAATGTTTGAGTTAGTTTCTCATTCAGGTAATTCAATTCTTTATCTTCTTTGGAAGAGCCACTAAAGTTGTTTGACATAATATTTAATTTCTACACAGTTTGTAAGACAGTGCGGGGTTGTGGATTAGCAGATGGAGGATACTTGGCGATGGAAATTGTTTTAATCCTTAATAATCACAGCTCATGCTCAACATTAGCTAGTTCAGTGCATTTGTGATACGAAGCTTTGTATGTTTAATTAGCTAGGAAGTTTCATATCAGCACATATTCCGCTGCAGAGTGAATATTTCATTCTGGAAACCTCCTCCAGGCTGTGGCTATGTCATCCTCCGCAGTATCCCTTCTTGCAGGAGTGTTAGTCTTGCAAGTTTCGCAGGAGAGTTTCTTTGAAGTTTGGAAGATAGGAGATGAGGTAACGGCGGAAGTAAAGTTGTGAGGATGGGTCATGAGTTGTGCTTGGGTAGCTCAGATGGCAGAAACTGCCAACTGGGAACGACCTGTGGGACACTCCACCCTCTGTGATTGAAAGCATCCCAAGTTTTCCCTGTTTCAAACCAAGTCCTAACATGCTAGAATAAAAAGAAAAATAGTCGGTAGAATACTTACCCATGAGAGGTGACAGTCTGGAGTTCGAGTCTCAGTCCAGCACACAGTTTTAATCTGCCAGGAAGTTTCATATCAGTACACACTCAACTGCAGAGTGAAACTCTTTCTGGAATCATTGCGAGAACCAGGCAGTTATGCAGCAAATAGTTGGCAACCTCATTTTGTAAGCCATCAACGTGGTTTACAACAGTGGAAAATTGAGCAATGTATTTGCATGCCATACTTGGTGGGGTGAATTTAGCTCAGACACTCTTTGGAAAATCGAAGTTAAGGTTTACAGTCCATAAAAATCTGAAACTCCTGACCTTCTAGATACTGATGGAAATGCTTCAGTGCTAGATAAATAGCATGCAACTCCCTATAAAAAGCATTCCAACTCATCTGTTGTGGAGAGAGATTCTTGGAAAAGAATGCTAATGGACACCAAGTTGCCATCACGCATTGCTATATTGCTGCAGCACAGCTCCTACTGTAGACTGACTCACACCCACAAATAATACCACTGGAGTTTCTAACAATACCACCACTTGCAAAGTAGATTAGAAATCAGATTAATAATGACATGTGGAATAATGGGGTCTACTGCCGAATGTTTGTGTCGCTCTGGCACAGTATTTCGGCCACGTAACTCGTTGCCTTCTTCAGGTGCTACCTGAGACTGCCGTATTTGAGGATCTTGTCCAGTGTTTATGCCCAGAGGGCGCTGGGTGCTCTCTCTCCCGTCCGCGCCCGCCTGGCGCTGCTTGTAATGTGTTGTCTCTTCCCCGGTGCTCCCTCGGACGTCCGCGCCCGACTTGGTCGCCATCTGTGGCAGCTGTCTGAGGCCGTCCTATGCCGGGTGTTCCGTTCGCGGTCCACGCCCGCCTGGTGCTGCTCCTTAGGTTTTGGCCCTGCCATGGTGGTCCCTCAATGTAACAGAACACACAGTCCGCACCCTAAGCACCTCAATCATGAAACACTCCTATGTCTGGTAACATTTTGAAATCCAAAAGACATCACATTATGTTGAAACAAACCAAATGGGATCGTAATAGCAGTCTTGTCCTCATCCATCTTTGACATGGGTATCTGGACGACTGTTTTGGCACAGTCTATCCACTGAAAAACAGTGGCACCATTCAGGTTACATGTAAAGTCTAAAACATTCAGAAGTAGATATCCATCAGGGATTGTTCTTGCACTTAGACCCCTATAATCTCTGCATAAACGCCAGGATTCGTCCTTTTCCTTAACCATTTGCAACAGAGTGGCCCATGTGCTGTGTGAGTGTGAAACTGTCCCATCCACCAACATATTATCAAATGCAGCTTTAGCATACTTTAACTTGTCTGGAGGCAATCTTTGTAGCTGGTTTACAACAGGTTGACCTGGTGTGGTGTAGATGTGATGAGTCACAGATTTTTTATGTCATCTCTTTGGTACAACAGTTTTCGTTAGTCCCAAGAAGTCCTGTAGAATTGGTTATGCAGAGTTGTCAGTCGCCAGCACAGCCTTGGAGGAGAGGGTAGGAAGAAGGGAAGGGTCCTCTGACAGAGATGTAGCAGCCATCCAGTGGCAATGTGTCTTTGCCCATACGTCATGAAGCTCTTTATCTATAGTCACAATATGCTGCCTGAGAACTCCATTGTGTTTGTCCAAAACAAATGTTTATCCTCATTCCAGGTGGTACAAAATCTCGACTTGCTTAACCTTTTCTCTGACACTGTACGTACTGCGGCTAATGCATGTAGATCTGTAGTTGTGAGAAACAGATGACCATATCTTCTTGCATGAAACAATTAGTGCATTCTGCAACCTACCAAAGGTGGAAATGTGGCAATGTTCCATTTCACAGAAGATGCAGAGGTCACGGACATCTTCGTGCATCCTGTAATGGAGACCTTGAACGCAATGCAGTCCGATATGGTCAAAGCTTAGCTGCATGTGGCATAGTTATCAGTCAACTGTTGTATAAGTCTGGTGTTAGAGAAAAATAAGTCAGAAAATTAGCACCTACAATAGGCCCCGAATCTCTGCCACCAAGAAAGACCATGACAGAGAAAAATATTGTTCCAAATTCAACATCAGCGTCTCCTTGTCGTATGTTTGAATGCAGGAGTTGTGTGCTGCTGTTAATATCAGCAAACCGGTAACCTGAGGCACATCATCAGGATTCGTTGGAATAACACTCACCTCAGATCCTGTACCCACCAAGACCTGATGTCTCGACAGTGACAATAAGTCTTGCTGAACCACTTTTGGCCCGAACTATAGCATTTGTGAAACAAAGTAGGCACTCTGCAACTTTAACATGGGCTTGTGCATCTATACTTGCCCAACAGTGGCGTTTGGGAAACTACAGGGTGTTGTACACTGTGTTGCACTTTGGCCAATATGTCTATGGTAATAACACTATTCATTTTGGCAAGGAGAATGTTCATATTCCTTTCTTATCGTCTCTCTGCTGTTGTTGTCCAGCTTAGCACTGAGTCTAGCCTATTCCTTCTGTCACTAGGTGGCTCTGTCATGCCCACATTAATGCGTGGAATGCATGAGCCCAGGCCACTCTTATGAGGCATGAGCACTGGAGGACTGCCCTCCATAACCTTGTCTAAGGCACCACATCAGTTACTATGACTAGCTCTAGCGACTGCTGTTGCATCCACTTTCTCTGCTAAATCATCAGCTGAAAGTTCAGAGAAAGTAGATAGTATTGCATGCACATCTTGAGATAATTGCTGCAAGCAAAAAAGTTTCACTGATTGCTCTGATAAAAGTTCTACTTGTGCCAAAGCATGAGGCGAATTCAGCACTTGTGAGAGGGAGCCCCCAGCCCCAAAATCACTGTGCACAATTCGACTCAGATGCAGTTCCATTGGTATCAAGAAACGTTATAAAACAGCATCTTTAAAAACAGCAAAAGAATGTGCGAGGTGCCGGGGCTAGCAGTGTTTTTAACACTCAATTCTTAGAGAATTTACATATGTACATGATGCTCTAAGCCCCCCCTATTCTAACTCCAACTTTTCCTGTTGCACAAGGATAAAAAAAATACGCGAACTGACTCTAATCAACCCTGCCAGTGGAGTAGAAGAGAGTTTGGCACCTGCAATAATTTAATTCGATAAATAAGTTAATTAAACGAAGGTTTCATTAACATAGTGAGGAATGATGGGGTTGCTCTACCTATTAACAGAATGAAAGTTCTGTCCAAAATAACAATATGATTTATTAAGACTAAACACAAAATAATAAACAACAACACATGAAACATTAACAATACATCAAATTGGCTCTAATTGGATACTTAAACAAACGCTGTGAAAGTGAAGTTGTCCCTAAAACTAGATTGTGAGGATTATGACGAAGTGATATGTGCAGCCAATTCCTAGCAACTCAATTCTTAGAGAAAACACATAGCCAACCCAACATTAATTGCTGCTACCCAAGACAGAACAAAGTTAGAAAAAGACGAACAGGCGCGCTCTGCTGAGCTCTGATTGTCACCTAGGAAAATCCCTATCTGCCGGTGCTGCGGACATACATTACCAAACCGACTTCTTGACTCCCAGGACACGATCTGCCGTACCGGAGCCGCTGGCTGGTTGCTTCGACGTCCTCGACCGAAAGGCGAGAGCCAACTACTCCCCAGAGCACCCGTACAAAACCGAACACAGAACATTCCCGCCCCCCACGACAGTGGCCGTGGTTAAACGTTCCAATCAGCAACTCGAAAACCGGCGGAAAATTCCACTCCATTGCCGGAACGCTACCATTCCACCAATGGAGATTCTTGGCGCCAATTTCTGCGCCGATCTTGCTACGTCACAGAGCTATGCCCTGAGCAAGCCAATCACAGTTACTATTTTGCAGAAAGCGCGGGAATTTTCCCGCCACAGCTGCCTGGGTACACAAGTCATTCCCACGCCTCGCTGGTAGCCCGCCAGAACGTGTTTTCGCTAAGTTTCTGCGAAGTAACGGAACCTCTAGCACAGCCGCTACTTCTGGCCCTGTGGGTGTGCCTCTTGACAATGTCGGCGTCTGGAAAGCATTCACTCGACCCCCTCACACCTGTCGGCTTATCCTTTCAAAGTCAGACCGAGCCCGCCTGTCACTGGACCACACGGGTGACGAGAGACGCTGCGTGGGAAGTCCGCGTGTGAAGGAATAACAACTTTCCACCGCATGCAATTAGAGAGGAGAATCGTAAGATAGAAATATGAGAGGGGGCTCGTGCCACCTCTCATAGCCCCTACGCCATTTTAGATTGTAATTGGTGAGCGGTTGGCTCACTTAGGAGCAAGGTAGTGAGTCAATCGCCCAAGAACAATCTCGCAAACTGGCTGCACATGCCGCACTCTATAAAGAAAATAACTGCAACTGAAAAATGCAGCTCATAGAGGGAGGATTATTTATGATGTAGCCAACTTCACCTTCTTAATATGGAACACTAACACTCGCATCACACATCCATACCCAGGGAGCCCCTTCCAAACACCGATTCACACAGACATTCACTCTCTAAATATGGCCCGGGCATGTGAGCCAAATATGGAGCAATTCATTCTTTACAATCAGAGTTGGAGTGCTCCGCAATTAAATGCCCAAGATGTTACAACAATTTTAATCATTAAACTAACCTGAACTCACTCACACATGATACTATTTAAGTTAACAATCTCTTTGTGAGCTTTCAGAATCTAATTACAACCTCCGATTCATTCTGTCTCCCTGCAGCAAGAATAACCTTTACAAAATGTTCCCTGAACTGATGGTCCATTCACAATGACAGTGGTGGTATCTGCTTCAGTTTATGGGGACTTCAGGCACACTGTTTCCATACACTCAACAATAAATACAAGATAAAAAAAATGGTGTGGAGAACAATACAGTAATTTGTAATAAGAATTACAGTGTAAAACAAACACATACAAGGTATCACATACATTACAAAAACAACACTAGAGAAAGAAATTTAAAAAAAAACAAGGTTCATGGGACATTAAGTTGTGCGTGCACATTGTACACTGTTCACGACTGTGCTGAGAATGAGGCACTAAATCACATTGTTAGAAATGTTCGAAGCCCTTCACAAATTCATTAGTTTCTCTGAGGGGGTTGGCATGTTGAGTCATATGCATTGATGCACGTGGTTCCATGTCTTGAGCATTGGAGGGGGGCTTTTGGGATGGGGCCACAGTACTGACATCACATAGGGCTAAACGTCGGGTGTTGTTGCTACGTTGTTGCCACAGCAATAGGGAGTGCTGGAGCGTCTGCAGTACGCTGTTGAGATTGTAGTCAGACCCACGCATATGATCACGGCAGTACGGTAGGAAGACACAGTGATAGGCTCTCCTCATGTCGATTAATTGTCTCTGAGGTCTACGTGTTGGGATAAATCACTAGTCTAGGTCTCTTCTCTCGCTGGACAGTACTTTACGTTTCCCAATATTGCAGTTCGACGAGGGATGATGGCACGTGGAGTGACTCCACAAGTGTGTGAGGTCATCCATACAGGATCGAACTAGGAGCGACGATTGCTAAAACTGCTCTCTAATAGAGAGGAGAAGTTAGAAATGAGACCATACATTTGTTAGTGTGGCACGATACTGCTTTGTGCATGCAGATCGGCCAATGCTAGTGAGTTGTAAAAACCCAAACAGGTGAGTATATAGCGTCCCTTTCTGTCCTGAGGCACATGAGACGCCGGTTATGACACCATATGTGATCTTCTTCGTGTACTCACGACAACGTGGTCTGCCGCAGGGAATCCCTCCAAACGGCTGCCGCGTCCGGAGAGCTAGTTGGCTGTCGCGTGTGGGTCGCGTGTCAGTGTCAACGACCAGCCTCACTTTCACTTGTGGCCCGGCGAGGGCTGTCTGCCGCCAAATCCCTCAGGTATAGAGCCCGGTGACTGTCAGCTTGTAGGACCGGATGCTCTCGCCCCCTTCACGTCAGGTGGCGCGCTGACGCTCTCTTCTGCAGGTAGCCGATGACCTCTTGTTTTTGCTCCGGCTGGCCTCTGCATTGCCACGATCCCCGTCATCTGCACAATTCTTACAAAAATCTTATGCCTCACTTTTCCCCATGACCTTCTATGTTATAATAAATTTACATAACGATACATTGATGGTCTGTCATTTCAGACACTCTAATTTTTAATTTTATAGTTATTTATCTGTAGCTATCTTGGTGTATCTAATCTAGACATGGAAATAATTTATCTTGATATTTGTGTAGAGACCGATCTCAGTATTGTACATGGTGTGTGATAACTGATGCTATGTAATGGATGAACAACTAAATGTGCGGGCCCGCACTAATATTACTATTAATTATATAGATCGACAGTAGACATGCTCAAGAATTAACTACCATTTGCCAACGATCTACATTCAATGTCTTTTAATTAAATTATGTTGTTACGCAGGTCTAAGTTTTACTGAGCTATAAAGAACATGCAACTATGCTACTTTCGCTCGCCAATCTTCCCTCCATCTCGGGTGTGTGGTTTGATGACCTGAAAAATAGCATCCCAACAGGCGCGCGCCACACTTGTGGTAGAAAACCGCCACAATATTAAGGATCAAGTTATTGTAAAATCCTAAAGTTTAATTTATCCTAGTATATGGTACTCTCTTATTATTATTATTATTATTATTATTATTATTGTTTGTTTTTTACCTTATACAACACTCTTACATAATTACTGTTACGCTGAGATATCTCGCTGCTCGCCGTTATTGACGACAGTGATGTGCGCGCCGTACGACATGGCCTCCGAGTTCTCACTACGCCTCACTGAAACTCCAGAGACTGGGTTAGCCATGGCTATACAAGACAATAAATTTATAGTTGAACTTAATTTTGTATGTGATGCAGTCTTAGCAATGAAAGCGCACCTTTCCAGAGGCAATGTAATTTGACCCAGCCAAGTCTGGTTCCTGTTGAGGATTCAGTCGCCCACCACACGCCAGCTACACAGTATGTCACGAATACCCTAGTATGAGTCACTGGTTATTCATCTGTGACAGTCGCAAGCAGCATGCTAAATCCCCAACCAGCACATTGGCATGGTAGGCTTTATGCCCGCATTTCTAACGTCTAGGGCACCATTGGAGTCAAACGCTCACAGGTTAACCGCGACTTGTAAGACAACGATGCTGGCGCAGCTCTGCAAAAAAAACTATGCTGCCCATATTCATCCTCGAAATCACGCAATATACCACAATCTTGCAGTGCAATGATGCGTGCCTGCAAGCATTGGTACGAACGTTTTACGAACTGGTTGTGGCCGCCATGGAGCGTAACACGACTTCTCAGAACGCTTCTAAGAGCACGTTCTTGTATGCGCCCGTTTGTGCGACATCTCGTCACTCATCACTATCCCTTAACATGGACACCAGATTGGAAAGGACAAAAACATTGCTCATGGAAAGGTAGTGCCTCTTATCGCATTGACAGTGGAGCTTGCGAACATAAACAGAAAAAAATTAGCAGCAGCAAATTCTTATGCGAGACAACGCAGCGTGTTAATACTTTAACAATCTTAATCTATTAATGCAACGACTATTGTTCCCCGAAGAAAGATTCATATATTTGCCTATTCTACTATGTACACCACTTACACTACTACTATTCCACGAACTTCTTTGTGTGAGAGAAGTGGTGGAGTCCTATGGACTAGCGGCAATCCCTTCTCAGACTCCCCCTCCTCTGACGTGCATTAGGATTTGCAGGTCTAATTTCAATCTCCTGGTTCTCCTGTTGTCCTTGATTTCGCTCTCTCCAGTTACGGTCGCTTTGCCGTTCGTTATTCCTCCTGTCCCAGATTCCTTGTCTAGATTGACCCTGTTCCCTGACGTTCTGGTTTCCGTGTCTCTGGTTTCCATAATCTTGAATTGCGTAACCTTGATTTCCGTAACCCTGGTTTCCTAACTGACGAGCGCGATTATGCGATCTGTTGTCGTCTGCCCTGGCTGGCCCGTGGTATTTGTTATTTTGCGCCTTCTTCCTGTCCTTTGCGTCTTGTTTATCGAAGACTACTTCGAGTTCGCGCAATAGACTCTTGAATGCTTCTACGTCAGATCCGCACTTGCCGACAAGTGTCTGTTGATACCTAACAGGCAATTTGGAAAAACAAAATTTGATGATTTCTCCCTTGCTATATGGACTATCTAAAAATTGATTCTTCTTGAGTAAATCATCAAAAATTTGGTTGCGCTCCTTTGCCCGGACACTTCCAGTTCAGGACAAAATATTATTTCCTCTTTAATCCTGTCTTGCGTTTCCTTTGACCAGTAAATCCCCAGGAACGCATCAACAAATTCCTGATAAGTCTGACACGTCGCTGCCACACCCCGCATCTTTTCCGCGGCTTGGCCTTCGATGTGTCCACACATGAATTCTAATTTTGCCAGGGTTGGCCATGATGACGGTAATGAATTAGAAAACTGCATCACCCAGCTCTTCGGATGCATCGACCCTCCATTATCTCTGAACTTTTGGAATTTTAGTATCGACAGGAAGTGATTGTGATCAAAATCCTGTCCGATCCTCGCACTGGTGTTGTCACTCGTTTCCGATACTTGCACGTCTGCTGAGTGTCCAGGTCTATCTTGCTGATAACTGTGATGTGCTACCTCTGTATCACAGTGGCAGTGGCACTCAGAATTCACTCTCCTAAGTGGGCTACAATTATTGGAGCTATTACTAGGTGTTTCTGCGTGTGCATTGTTAGTTCCGCACTCTGTCACTGGGCTAGAGCACGGCGGGCTTTTCCTCGGAGACACAATTCTGTGTACTCCATCATTGGTATCCGAACGCGCAGTTCTCGTGTGCCTGTTTCGCTCTAGTTTTGCTATCCGACTCTCTACTTCTTTCATTCGTTTCGTGATGTTCGTAACCGCAATATTACCTTGAGTCTTTAAGGCCGCTAGGGATTTTGAGTGGACTTGCGTCGCACGTCGCAAGCGCCCTGCGAGTTGAGAAGTTACTCTTGCGATTTTCATTGCCCCTGTTGCTGCAGTTTTGGCTAGGCCTGCTACTTTTTGTGCTACCATTGACATTTGTTTTGCTTCTCCACATTCTTTCTTTATTGTTAGTAATTCCCCACGAATTTTCCCTATATGCGAAATTATTGCCTCAGTGTCCTTCTTACGCTGTTCGTCAGCTTCTTCCTTCTCCTTCTTACGTTGTTCGTCAGCTTCTTCTTTCATTGATCGTAGGAAGCTCAGTATTGGGTTAATGTCATCATTTTGATCCTCGTCACACATGGGTGATGTAACTCTGGACACCTGGGCGCTAGAGCTCTGACGTGGCCGAGCTGGCCCCTGTCTGCTCTCGTTCGTTTGATTATAAACTTCTGCTACCGTCTCGACCTGTGTGACTGTCTCTGTTTCATCCTCTACCTCACTATCATAATCACGGCCGCAACGCTGCTCTAAGATCGCG
The DNA here is from genome assembly GCF_021461385.2 of Schistocerca piceifrons. Lineage (NCBI taxonomy): Eukaryota > Metazoa > Arthropoda > Insecta > Orthoptera > Acrididae > Schistocerca > Schistocerca piceifrons. The sequence continues at coordinate 91,445,626 of NC_060141.1, forward strand.
TCCAAATCACCTTGCTCATCAATGAACCTGGCGTCCTGTCCTGCTAAAAATGTGCCCATCTCATCTCCGAACCTATTCCCGTCGGTAAACTGCCCCTTATCCATTATGCTATCCTCTTTTGTTTTAGCGTCGCTCGATAATAGTCGTGCCTTACTTCTCGTTATCATTCATGAAAAACAAATTTATCTAAAATGCACAATAAAATTAATCTACTCCATATATTTTTTACACATAGACCTAAAGTTTCAACAACGCCGCTCCAACGCTGTAATTATACGCACGATTTGTTGTGGTACAGAAACCGCACACAAACCCAACAAAGTGTGATGTGATACGGACACACCATCAAAGGAACACAAAAACAATGAACAAAAAATATATATATATATTGAAAACAAAAACTGTAATCATGCGCCGCTACTTAAAACTAAACGCGGAACTACCAGAAAAAAACGAGGGTATCAATCAATAAAAAAATTAAGCAAAAAAAATTCTGAGTGTCCCTACTACTAATAATACTTGCTTATCAGAAGATTCACAGGGAAGATCCGAGGCTAAGGGTCGCCATTTTATGCGAGGTGCCGGGGCTAGCAGTGTTTTTAACACTCAATTCTTAGAGAATTTACATATGTACATGATGCTCTAAGCCCCCCCTATTCTAACTCCAACTTTTCCTGTTGCACAAGGATAAAAAAAATACGCGAACTGACTCTAATCAACCCTGCCAGTGGAGTAGAAGAGAGTTTGGCACCTGCAATAATTTAATTCGATAAATAAGTTAATTAAACGAAGGTTTCATTAACATAGTGAGGAATGATGGGGTTGCTCTACCTATTAACAGAATGAAAGTTCTGTCCAAAATAACAATATGATTTATTAAGACTAAACACAAAATAATAAACAACAACACATGAAACATTAACAATACATCAAATTGGCTCTAATTGGATACTTAAACAAACGCTGTGAAAGTGAAGTTGTCCCTAAAACTAGATTGTGAGGATTATGACGAAGTGATATGTGCAGCCAATTCCTAGCAACTCAATTCTTAGAGAAAACACATAGCCAACCCAACATTAATTGCTGCTACCCAAGACAGAACAAAGTTAGAAAAAGACGAACAGGCGCGCTCTGCTGAGCTCTGATTGTCACCTAGGAAAATCCCTATCTGCCGGTGCTGCGGACATACATTACCAAACCGACTTCTTGACTCCCAGGACACGATCTGCCGTACCGGAGCCGCTGGCTGGTTGCTTCGACGTCCTCGACCGAAAGGCGAGAGCCAACTACTCCCCAGAGCACCCGTACAAAACCGAACACAGAACATTCCCGCCCCCCACGACAGTGGCCGTGGTTAAACGTTCCAATCAGCAACTCGAAAACCGGCGGAAAATTCCACTCCATTGCCGGAACGCTACCATTCCACCAATGGAGATTCTTGGCGCCAATTTCTGCGCCGATCTTGCTACGTCACAGAGCTATGCCCTGAGCAAGCCAATCACAGTTACTATTTTGCAGAAAGCGCGGGAATTTTCCCGCCACAGCTGCCTGGGTACACAAGTCATTCCCACGCCTCGCTGGTAGCCCGCCAGAACGTGTTTTCGCTAAGTTTCTGCGAAGTAACGGAACCTCTAGCACAGCCGCTACTTCTGGCCCTGTGGGTGTGCCTCTTGACAATGTCGGCGTCTGGAAAGCATTCACTCGACCCCCTCACACCTGTCGGCTTATCCTTTCAAAGTCAGACCGAGCCCGCCTGTCACTGGACCACACGGGTGACGAGAGACGCTGCGTGGGAAGTCCGCGTGTGAAGGAATAACAACTTTCCACCGCATGCAATTAGAGAGGAGAATCGTAAGATAGAAATATGAGAGGGGGCTCGTGCCACCTCTCAAATGTTGTGGTAAAGTATCGTCCAACTGTTCAATGAACTACAGCTCCAAGTGGTATGTAAGTACAGCTAATCTGTCGGTGTCTGAGATGATGTTGCGAAGCTGGAAAATTGCCTCCACCTAAGTCAATCACAATTGAGGGCCTGCTGATCAGTCCCGAGACATTGCCCGTCAGAAGTTTTGTTGAGAACTGTGGTGGAAGTTAAGTTGAGGAGCAGAGCTGAATAACAGCAAAACTTGCCGTTCCGGCTTCACGGTGTGTAGTGGATTATCCATGGCACAAGAACGTAAAAATACGCTGATGAGGATAAAAAGAAATTCAGACTCAGATGCACCACTTTGGGGGCAGGATGCAGTTTTAATATAAAACACTTTATTTGCTTATGGAATGACAGGAAACCACACATCTAAGCAACACACACTTGGACAGACGCCTAAGACCATCATTACACCAGAGGTATATCACACAACATTGACTTTCCATTACTACTGTTAATTTATGAAAGACTTTGACATGTTGCACTGACTACACTGTGACGAGACGCTCACAGACAGGTAGAGTTCGACTTTCAGTTTACAAAACGCTCCTTTAGGCCATCAAACTTGTTTGGCAAATTGCTGCTTTCTAAACACTGGTTTGTCAAACAATCTCTCGATGTAACAACATCTGTCAAACTTAACCTCGTCTTTGAAGCTGCTGGCACGCTGTGCATACTGTGTTGTGTAGTATTTTGACACTAATGGGAATAACTACCAATGCAGCAAAGTATTTCCTCCATTGACTTTACCACTGTCTATAAAGAATACCGAGCGAGGTGGCGCAGTGGTTAGCACACTGGACTCGCATTCGGGAGGACGACGGTTCAATCCCGTCTCCAGCCATCCTGATTTAGGTTTTCCGTGATTTCCCTAAATCGTTTCAGGGAAATGCCGGGATGGTTCCTTTGAAAGGGCACGGCCGATTTCCTTCCGCATCCTTCCCTAACCTGAGCTTGCGCTCCGTCTCTAACGACCTCGTCGATGGGACGTTAAACAACACTAACCTAACCTAACCTAAAGAATAAAAAGAAAATCAAGACGCTGGTCCAGGAAATGGTTAAAACTGAGAGAGAAATATACCCACAAAAATGTACTAAAGGAAATATTATACTCAGAACATGATGATTTACAATCACATACTTTTAATAACGTGTTAAAATTTCTTTACCGACATCGAAAATGACACAGTTATGCGAAGATCAATTCTCTTCTGCTTGGTCCTCTAATGAAAGTTCATTAAAATACCGTACATCGTCCATGGAAGAATCAGAGAGCTTCGATCTTTCTTTTTTAAATTTTTATTGTATATTGTGAGCAGAATATAGATTTGCTTCTTAACGTCATCCTGCGTAATACTTGGGTGGGGAAGAAGCAGCACCTCTACCTTATGCGAAAGCCGGTGCTCTTTTGCTTTTATCATTGACATAGTTTCCACAACTGAAAATTCACAATGCAGTGAAATAAATTGTAATGAAACTCTCTCTTGCTAAACATGAGCGGCGAAACATAAACACAACAACGTGCGCCATCTTGCCAAATCAAAATTTTTCTCAAACACGTCAGATACAATAACTACATGTTTGACAAACACCTCAAACAATGTGGTCAACTGCCAAATAGTTTTACAAGCTAATGAAGTTTGACAAATTGTTTGACCATTTACAGCGCCTAATATAAAAATAGCTGGTCCCATGCCAGCAGAAACAAAGAATTCACTATGGAGTGCGAATCGATCTCTCCTTCAAACGTCAAGAGGTGCGACAGGACGAACCGAGCACACATGTGTGTACATAGAGATCGGCGGCAGTAAAGTAACTACGGCAAGGTGAAGGGCGGCATGACTGAGCTAACGGGCCGTAGCTAATGAAGCCGCGTCAAACAACAGCCCGGCAGCGGCCCGCCTGGCAGTCTGGGCCATTAGACGCTCCCGCGCAGTCACGGCCGGCTGCTGACGAGTGACGGAGGGAAACGCCGCCGTAGAAAGTGGTCTGGCGGCGCAGTGGAAGGGCTCGGTGCTGTTGACCTTGGCGGCCGGACGCCACAATCGCTCGCTTTCTCGCGGTCACGGCCGCTCGCCTCCAAAGGACAATGGCCGAGCTGCCTAAGATTCCGCGCCTGCCCTGCCCTTTGCAATTTCAACCACGACCGGTTGAATGGGGCCTGCACACGTTCAGTATTTATTGACAATACTACAGTGCTATCGGAACGACGCTGTGCACTGGACTTCGCACAACCTATGTAGATTACGTTTGAAGTTCAAAACAAAGTTGGCAGAACACAAGTTGGCAGAACTGTTCCTCTATAGATGCGCGATTGTTTATTTCGTTTTACTGTCGCGTAACATGTAACATTTTACTGTTTAGTTCTGTTGATGAAAGCTATTGAAAGCGGCGTGTAGTGTTTAGATGATGACTTTAGTTTTAAATGATGTTGAATTCAACTGAGGAATGTATGTTGCTTCTTGAACATGTGTTTCGATACATACAAGGATTTAGTGCAAAGATGGATTACCTGAAAAATTCCCGGAAACAGTTGTACTTCATCATAATGCGTTTCATCGACTTATTGAGAAATTTCCGGAGACATGCTCGGTGTTAGATGTATGACGAAGTGGAAGGCTACCTAAACTAAACGAAAAGAAGGTCTTGGATATTTCTCGCTCTATGCAGCGGATCCAAGCAAAATCATTGCACAAGTTGGCACAAGAGAAAAATATGGGGCTTGCAACCGCACATAAAACGGTTAGACAAACACTGATACTGTTTCCGAAAAAACTGACAGCAGTGTAAGAATAGAAAGATGCGGATCATGAAATGCGAATCTGTTACTGCAATTGGTTTACGTATTGAGAAGACTACCGTCGATATTCTTCATGTCACTTCCTATACAGGCGAGGCATGATTCCACCTCTCTGGTCATGTGAACACACAAAACACACTATTGTGACCAGTGGAGAATACTCATTGCGTGATGATCAGAAAATTATAATGTGGATTCCAATAACCAGGCAGTGTATTGCTGGACTTCATTTTTCGAAGAAACCGAGGCCGAACGTGTTGATTAATGATCCACGATTTCATTGGCTAGATAAAGCAAGACGAACCAACTGCTCAAGGTTTCTGCAAGAGGGCAATACTGCTCGCATGCCTAATAACACTTCGCGTCTTCCGAGAAAATTTCTTGGGGAACGCGTCATCTCAAAAAAGCCATAAACCCTCGTTCGTCGGACGTTACTTCACCAGTTCTTTTCTGTGGGGAGCAGCAAATTCTGTAGAGCAGCACAATCGCCCACAGACGCTTTGTGGCTTAAAAACTGAAATAACTGCGGACGTGAGAGGTATAGCACAATCAGATCTGCAGGAAACAACGGAAAATAAGAGATGGATCCGAGAATGACTGAAAAAAGGTAGCAACTTGTTTGTTAATTTACTGACTGAAGTCATAACCATGCACTGGAAATATTTCGTAAACCGTTTTCAGATGAGTCCTGCATCTTACCAAAAATTATTTATGTTTATACGATATTAAACAGAGAAGCAAAATACATTAATGAGAGAGGCAGTCGCAGTAATCGAGAGCTGGCAGGTCATACGATGCAGGCTTAGCGTTGTGTTATCAGCAAATGGGATTTGGCTGAGAAAGCTTGGTGTGAAGTTGGAAAAGAAGGTCGTGTGACAGATATGTGGTGTACTCTACATCTGCTGTTTAAAATAAAATTACCAGGACGTCAGTGGGAAAAAAATGAAAACCATAATGGGAGTATTTTTTGCATATCTAGCAGTGGCTGTGCCAGTATGTAAAATTATGTTGTCAGATACAAATGTACAGTGGAAAACGATAGAAAATGATAGAAAAGTCTCAGATCCACGATACTTGTGAACAATGGTGCTCACTTACAAATGATTTAAGGAGCACAAACCAACTGCAGTACTTTCCTGTGTGTCTAAATCTAATGGCACCTGGGTTTTCGGAATAAAAGTAGTCAAATGTTCAAATGTGTGTGAAACCTTATGGGACTTAACTGCTAAGGTCATCAGTCCCTAAGCTTACACACTACTTAACCTAAATTATCCTAAGGACAAACACACACACCCATGCCTGAGGGAGGACTCGAACCTCCACCGGGACCAGCCGCACAGTCCTAAAAGTAGTCGACAACATGTTAAAATGGTGGAGTTATATTGTATTAATTCACATAATTTAACTATAGTAAACATGAAATGAACATTCAAGCGCAGTAGTTCCAGAAGAGATGCACTTGAGAATACAAAGTAATTTGTTAAATAAATTCGTAATACATTTGCCTATTAATTTGCGCAGATTACAACGTTTTGAGCTCCTTATGCGTTTGCAATATGACCGTTTATAATTTGAAATTTTTCTGAAGCCATTCGAAATGCGCAATCAATGGTCATTTCCCTCAGCTTAATATGCAGTTAAACATACTTTTGACATTGGGGAAACACTTTTTGGAGGTCTCATTAAGTAGCGCTCAAAATAAAATAGAAATGGGCTATCACTCTTGTCGCACAATAATCCCTATGGGGATGGGATTCAAATGTCTGCATATGTTGTCTTATGATAACCAGAAGATACTCGGGTCCAACAAACACCACGCTACTCCACGTCCGCACACAGCAGCATCTGCAGTTTCTCATTTGAGTCGCATAGTGTGTGGAACTGCGTTTCCAGCTAGTCGCCAACCGGTTGCCGGTTTAGATCGACTGCCCTTCGCGTTCCTTTTCCGTTGCTCCGTGTGCCAACGACCTTAAGGTGCTGTTTCGCTGGAACTGCTCGCAGCAGTGACTTGCAGTGACTGCCAGCCGTGACGGTAGACCGTTGCTGCCTGCACTTTTCGTTGAAACTGTGGTTACTAGATGATGAACGAAAACACTGCTGACAGCCGATGAAACTTGGTTTTATTTTAATACACTACCGGTTTCGCTCACAGCTGCATCTTCAGGTGCAAAAACACTAGGACGATACTATATAATAATGGAAACTCAATGTTCTTAATCGAGAAATTGCCATTCTGAGACTACTGTGGGTCACAGTAAGTGTTCCCAGGTAGCGGGAAAAGGCAGGGTCCACTTTTGCAAGCTGCTCATTCTGTGTATGGCTTGATATGGACACTTGTAACGTAAGGTTCCATCTACCTTCCAACATTCTTAGAGGTTATTACATGGACCACCTTCTCAATTATTCCTCATTTGTCTAGTTTTTTTTTTAATAATGACATTATTGTCAGAATGTCAATACTTTGACTAATAATGTTAGCAGTAGGGCAAAGAGAGCACCACTCCACTTTGCATTGTTGACAAATTTATTGAAGATGACGGATCCAAGATGGCGGCGATAGATGTGGCAATATCGTAATGACATCATGGTGGGAAGTACAAATTTTGTTGGGAAAATAGGTCAATGGGACTACGTCCACTATCCCAACCCCCTCCCCTTCCCCTCCCCTCCTCTCCCCTCCCCAAGAAAATGGCAGGAAAAAATGACGGGAGAAAAGGTGACTTGGGCTACCTTCACTCACCTATGGAAGTGGTGGGAAAATTTTGGATGGAAAATAGGTCAGTTGGACTACCTCCCATTACCCAAGGTCATCCATCAACCATCTCTTCCTTTCAATTGGCGGTAAAAGACTCAGTCTGTGTTCAACTACTGGAGAGGAAGGAGTGTACTTTATTTATTTTCAGTGGGAAGTTGGAACAGTTTATTTAGGGTAGATTTAACATAGTTTATTTATCATGCTGATGCAAAACACTGGCCCTGGCGTATTTGGCATGACAATAAATAGCCTGCAATCTGCAAACTACTCGCAAATTACCAAAATAAGGCACTACACTGATGTACAGACACGCAAACAACTCGTAAATTATCAAAATAATGCATGTAAAACACTCTGCAAACATGAACACTAATTGTAAACTGTCAAAATAATGCATTGCACAGCCTACCGACGCATTCACAAAATAATGTAGTACACTGATGTACAGACACGTTCACTATGCGTAAAATTGGCAAAATAATGCACCACTCTACATTGAATTGTTGGCAAATTTATTCAAGATGGCGGATCCAAGATGATGGCGATAGATGTGGCAACATTGCAATGACCTCACAGTGGGGAGCACAAATTTTGGCGTGAAAATAGGGCAATTGGACTACATCTACTATCTCAACCCCATCCTCCTCCACTCCCCCCTCCACTCCTCAACCATCCTCAAGAAAATGGCGGCAAAAATGGTGGGAGAAAAGGTGACTTGCGCTACTTCCACTAACCTGTGAAAGTGGTTAAAAAATGGTTCAAATGGCTCTAAGCACTATGGGATTTAACATCTGAGGTCATCAGTCCCCTAGACTTAGAAACTACTTAAACCTGATTAACCTAAGGACATCACACACATCCATGCCTGAGGCAGGATTCGAACCTGCGACCGTAGCAGCAGTGCGGTTCCGGACTGAAGCGCCTAGAACCGCTCGGCCACAAAGTGGTTAAAAGGTTGTCAATGTTGTACTGACATCTCATGTAAATATTAATAATAGCCAAGTCTCCCTCTGGATGCGCTACAGAAATCTTTGGCAGTGCTTTCAGAAACTGTCTGCAAACACGCTCACTAATTGCAAACTGTCAAAATAATGCACTGCACAGCCTACAGATGTATTCACAAAATAATACATTACACTGATGTACAGACACGTTTACACACATAAAATTAGCAAAACAATGCATGTATGACACTCTGAAAGCACACTCACAGCCGAAATAATGCATTGCACAAACAGTCATTGCATGTAAAAACGCTTTCTAACTATCGTTAAGATACTCGACCACAATGTATCAGCAATCTGTTCCCTACAGAGGTCCAAGGCAGAATGATGACGTGTGTGTCGGGCGCACATGCCAGTCCAGCCTGTCTCACATGTGAGACACATGTGGCCGTGCACATGTTTACCTAGCCACAGTGGCTGATGCATCACCTGCGGCTCCAGTGCCGGCCTAATTGCCAGGCGAGATGGTTGCCTAGCAGCGCACCCTCGCATGCTAGAAGGTTGTTAGTGTTATACTGACGTCTCATGTCAATGTAAATAATAGCCAAGTCTCCCTCTGGATGCACTATAGAAATCTTTTGCAATGCTTTCAGAAACTGTTTACAAAAATATCCCAGAATAACACGGGATGCATTATTCTGACTGATCCTAATGAGGTACCCTGTCCATCACATGTTACCCTTCCCAGAAATTATAACATCCTGCTTGCAACATATATCTCAGAAATGGTAAATGTTTGCTCATGTTCTCACCACTAAAAGCCTTCATCATGCCTGTGCATGCTTGCAAAAACACCATTAATCATAAAAGCATTTTTGTTGCTTGGAAAGAGAGCATGGTCTAAGCACAGATGGGGAAATCAGAACAATTATGCAAACAGAATTAGAAGCACTGCCCTACAGAAGAGAAAAATAGCTACAATTTTCAGTGCCCTACAGCTGCTGGTCCTGAAGTGTCCTAATGCTGCAATGGCGGCTGAGGGCCAGGGTTCCACCAGAGATGGATGGTCTGATTCAACTTGTCTTCGAACACTTGAGCAAAGAAGACATCACGTTACTCTCAGAACTTGAGAGATTGCAGAGCACTCTCACTTCTGATTCGGTGTAGGGAATATGATCTACTGCAATTTGACTTTATACATCATGATGAAATGGTGGGCAGTAGTTTATGGAAATGTTTGCATGTTCTAGGGAAGGAAATATGGTAAGCTTTACCTGTGTTCAAAGGAACAGGGTGCCGACTTAAGCGACTGCAGTAGAAGCACGGTGTTGGTGGGCCGACAAAGCGCGTTTTTTTTTCTGGGGAACGACGAGGAGACATTTCTAGACGGCAGCGTGCAGTGGTCACTTTGTACAAAACACATTAGCTTGGCGCTGGACAGGGGGCAGTCGTCCAGTATACAACCTAGCGCCGAAAAGTCGCCGACAGCGCATTGTAGGCTGGGAATAGAGCAGAGGATGGACCCTTGTTAGGAGGCAAGCCGCCAAAAGAAATGTAAACGTTCTGCAAATGTCCGTAGGACAGGAAAACTGGCGCCCAGACGTCCAGACTCTGTTTCAAAACACGTTTTGTCAATACACAAAGCTGTCTGCGTGTTTATGACTGTTCTTTGCAAACTATGAAATGGACGAAACAGGGGAGATAACAAGCTGTTTATGGAGGGCTGTGCTTCCACCCTGTATTGTGTTAGCAAAAGACATGGTAAACGGGTGGGAAAGAGGCCACAAAGCTGAATTTTTTCCGTTTTCTACCAATTAACTTTAAAGTCTCTGATTGGTCAATTCGGTTTGCAATGCAAAGACCATTCTCCGAGCTTAGAATGCCGGGCTCCAGCTCGTGATTGGCTTGTGTGAAAGTTGGGGAAGTCAAAAAAGAGAAATGTGCTTTTGGAACCAAGCTGAGGAGGAAGTAGTGAGGAAGGAAGAAGGACCACTCTGGTACAAGTCTCTTGTACTGGCGCTTCGCTGGTAAAGAACTGCAGGTCTCTACCTGTCCTTTCCTAGTGTGCGACTTAGAGCCTGTGCCAGTCACCTTCTGAACTGTCAGAGGTACTGGATGATTTTAATACGAGGGTCGTCCACAAAGTAAGTTCCGTTTCTATTTCTATACGTGGCAGCACTACGATCGCAGTTCTGAGCAAGTGCGGCAGTTACTCTGACTCAAGGAGAAGACATGTACGCTGTTTTCAGATTGCTGCTGCCGAATTGTGCTTTGTAGTGCTTCTTTATAATGTCAGCCGTAATTGAAGATGCCGCCGCCTGTGAAATCAGATCTGTGATTCGTTTTCTAAATGTAAAGAAAGTTAAACCAAGGGAAATTCATCGCCAAATCTGCGAGGTTTATGGACAAAATGCTATGAGTGAGTCAATGATTAGAAGATGGGTCAGACTGTTCAATGAAGGACGTGATCAAGTGCATGATAAAGAACGAATTGGACGCCCATCTGTGGTTCTGATGAACTGGTTCACACAGTTGAAGAGAAGATTAAGCACAACAAGTCCTAGCGACTTTCATCTTTTATCACACCTAACATCTATCTTTGGTGGTCAACACTTCAACGATGATGACGAGCTGAAAGAACATGTTAGCACATGGTTGAATACACAGGTGACAACCTTCTATGAAGAACGTATACAAAAACTTGTGCCATGCTATGAGAAGTACCTACAAAATTTCGGAAGCTATATAGAAAAGGAGCTTAACAGTTGTAGATTTTTGTACAATAAATGTTTTTTTCTGTATCTGTATCTGTTTTATATAACCTAACGGAACTTACTTTGTGGACATACCTCGTAAAAGACAGTTACAACATAAGGAAACTGGGAGAGTTTTGCGGCGTTGTGAGCGTTTCCAGACTGCTGTCTGAAGGTGACTGACGGCCTCTCGATTTAAACTCATCTGACACAGTGACGGGATAGCTGATGGCTCTGTGTTCTGTTTCAATTGATTCCTCATATTGCAGTCATGTACGAGATCATTGTTTTGGTGCTAGCCATCTGTGGTAGGTGATTTTCATCCACCAGGACTCTTTCTCCATCTCAAACAAGCGATGTCAGTCAATCATTATGTGGTAATCAACAGCATACCAATGGACGGATGGGGTGGAAAAGACACCATCGATGTACTGTAATAATAAGCATCACAGCTGATAGTGCAAACAATTTTAGCAGTTTTATTCTAATTTCAAAACCGACGAGTGACGCAGCAGCATGCTTCCCAGATTCTGTATCATCGCGAAACCATTCCTCCTCTAGTTTGCGTGTGCCATTGCGAATGCAGATATATGAACTGCCCCTCCTCTACTTTGTGAGTACAATTGCGTATGTAGATAGATGACTGTCAGTACGTCCTTTTGTTGTTAATTCTCGAACATGCACATCAAAGTTTACCAGACAGCGATCTAAATATTTCTACTAAATATTTCTAGCACTTCGACAATAGTGCATAATTTACCATCTTTCTCTGTGTGGATGGATGTCACAGGGCATTCTCGGATTCTTAGGATAAAGATGGAGACTGAAAGATCTCCTTGCACTGTCTTTGATCAACCCGCCCAGCAACACTGCCTCCGATTTCATCTGCAACTGACCAGAAGTAGACCGCTACATTCCGCATGTCATGAAGGAATGGAGCGTGTCGAGTCCGTAAGTACTGTTCCGCACGCATCCAAGTGCACAAGATTTTTCCAGATGCGCTCAAGTTGAGGAAGTCAGTACCCCTTATCGGTTTATGGTAGTAGATATGAAAGTGTTGTGATGTAATAGCAGACGTTTAAGAAGAACGAGGAATGGGTGGTTTTTATGCATAATGGAGTTTCAGACGGACGGAGTTCAAAGAATTTTACGTAAATCAACTACGCTATCAATTCTAAAGTATTGTTCTAGTGTCTGGAATCAGTACCAAGAAGGTATTAGTAAGAGAGAACATAAACACATGCACTCCTAAGGATACACCGTTCTGCACTTGAAACAAGCTATATAATGTTAGATCGTTCAAATGGTTCAAATGGCTCTGAGCACTATGGGACTCAACTTCTGAGGTTATCAGTCCCCTAGAACTTCGAACTACTTAAACCTAACTAACCTAAGGACATCACACACATCCATGCCCGATGCAGGATTCGAACCTGCGACCGTAGCGGTCTCGCAGTTCCAAACTGTAGCGCCTAGAACCGCACGGCCACTCCGACCGGCTGTTAGATCGTTTCCGATCTGTTAGTCATGTGGAGTGCAACGCTGTTAATATCCCACTGTAAGAAATATGTTTCCGGCGCATGACATACATTATTCTCGCAGGTTTCTCTACGATAAATTATAGTAACAAACTGTAAAATGAAAAAAACTACTTCCTTAAAACATCGATTCTAAGTGGCACATACACAATATAGCTTTCCAGAGGTGTATTGCGTCCACTGTTCACATCCGATCACGTTCAAAAATTAAACTATGCTCGCATTACTCCTATAAAATGATAGTTAGTAACGGAGAGTACCTCTTACAAGGAAACAGATAAACGCATAGCAACAGCGTTTGACGTATGAAATTACACATCATGCCGCCACTAACTCAGTAAACAGGACCTCTATTAAGCAGATGTTACATGGGGACTGCAGTGCCTCACAGACACCTGTCTCTAACTTAGGATCAGCTTAGCTATGAAGCTGAAGACTCGATTTTATACCCAAGATGCAACAGGGGAATGGAATACGACACATACATCTTCGTTCGCTTAGAGGAATGTATCGAAACAGGATGGTTACATTTCATCACACTTGAGACGGACGTCCTCTGATGACCAAGAAATTTGCTGTTAATGATCGCAAGTAGACAGTGCTCTAAGTCACACGCAGAACACGCGGTTGTATACGAGTCGAACGCAGGCTATGTCTCACATCTGATGCATCCTGACAGAACAACGCGAAACAATGGTCAAATGACCTGCAGCAGCATCTCCCTCTCTCTCTCTAGAATGCATCATCAGTCTGCCATTAAATCGTACCTCGTTACAACTCCATCTCGACCGATCACTCCATCCACTCTCTCTCATCCTTTAACGCAGACGCAAGTTAAGTTTAGAGGCAGATGGTTCTCTGTTTTTCCAGGAAAGCATCAAAGACAACAGTCAACTCGCATGTGTCACTATTACCTCAATAGACATACAGTAGAATGCTGCCTCGACGAAAAAAATGACTGTTTCCCTGGTTCCTGGGGCTTAAATATCAACATTTTCTCGTTTTCCTCTTGCTGTCGTATACTTGCTGTTCTGCGCCAACCAGAAGACACGCAAGTACTTCCTCAATTTCCCCGCATTTGGGTGTATTTTTCCTCAATTTATACATATTTTCCATCATTTTTCGTAATTCTATCGATTTTATGTCACTTCTACCCATGTGATCATGACATCACTTTTCGTTCGGTATTCTAAAACTCCTTGTAAATGTAGTACAGTTGTCAACACCTAGTACAAATGAACTATTTTTCTGGTCAGGTGGCATAGTATGGCACTGTACTCGGGTGCATCCAGTCACCTCCACCCACATATTCTACATTTGCAGTGCATTTGAACCGTTTTCTGTGTGTCTGTGTCTGTGCATGTGTTGCAGATGGCTCCCAGGACCCAGTCTTCCCGCTGGTGGACCCAACTTCCAACATTGAACACATCTTCGGATGTAACGCATGGTTGGTCCATCTTCGAGCCCTACCCATATGTGACATGTGGTGGATCCACCTCTGAATATCGCTCTGCAAATAATGCATGGTAGACCCACACTCGAACGCTAACTCTGATATGGTGTATCGTGGATCTGCATCCCAACGTTGCTCCAGATATAACGCGCACCAGATCCACACTTGAATGCTAACTTGGATCTACTGTGGGCTGGCACACATGCAGTATTTGTTTTTGATTTGTCGGAAGACAGATATGCGGTAAAGATCTTATCGAGCTCTCAATCAGATCATGTTAGCAGAGCTTTTATAGCTCGTAATTTTTCTCTGTTGGATGGTACAGAATAACGATGATAGAATGTTGGGTGATCCACTTGAATGGGCCCTGAGGGACATGGATCTGCTTTGGACTGCAGTACCCATATGATGTTGAGTTTTCCTAATTTTCCCGATAAGGAACCCCACCGTAGCTGTTATACTATCTTTCATTCTTCCTTGTGTTGCAGGAGCGGGCTCTGTTTGTTGCTGATCTTACACAACGTGCACGGTTGGTGGGGCAACAACACGTTCCAATTACGATTGAATGGACAAAATATGGTCCTGTTGCACTAACTCAGCTTAGTCTGTTTCTACACAGGTTGCAAAATGTGTTGGATATAGCTCTCTCCAACTTCTGCTCAGTTCCGACTTATATCGGAATGATCACATGTGCAAAGCTGCATGGATGCAGGGCAGTGTCTGAGGAGCAGTTTCAAGATGCATAGGGACTATCTAAAACACGTTGGAATTTTACTGCAGCAGTTAGTTTCGAAAAAGGTGACTCGTTTCGAGATATGAGAGTGCCACGACTATGATTCACTACTGGCTGTAGTCATTAAAAACTTCTTCATAGGATCCATCGCAGATATGTCGTTGAATGGAAAAACTTGAATCCAATCCGCAGACAGCATTTCTACCGGAAAGCGTAACACTAGAGATTTGAAAAGCCTGTGAACATTTCTTACGACTTCAATTGGCACACCATCTCCTGTATGTGATCGTTCTCCATCAACTATCGCCTATAACCCAGTAGAAATATTGCAGAACCTCTGATGTGGCATCGAGAGAGAACGCATTACAAATGCTGGAGAAATAACTAGTGGCGGCATGAGGGAGTTGCAAATACCGGCGTCATACCACGTTCCTTAGCCGAATCACTTTCTAAATTCGGTGATTTTATTACGAGCATACACCGTCGGCGATGTGTAACCGCACTTTTGGTCTGTTAATACACACTCTGGCGATTACCATCTATATTCAGTGTATCGGTATTTGTGTGTAAAAACTGCTTGATTCAGGGGTAAATCTGTAAGGCTTGTATAGTTTTTAACATGGATGTCGTTAGCGATACTTGTGGGCACCTGTAGAACTAAAACCGATTGTGACTGTAACATAGTCGTTGCGATCATGTTTTTACCATCTGATGGCTTGTAAGACGATTACGTTTCTCTATCTGAGACACAGTGGTACCACTCACAAGAAAAACTTAAGAGATATGTCCACCCATCGTTGATTTTCGCTCAGTGTTGTTTCGTATCGCCAGCATTCAGTTATTGGCGAAGTATTGTGCTTAGAAGTAGGGAATTCGGCATAGATTCGCCTTGAGCATCAGGCTTGAAAAATATGGCGAAATATTGTACTTAGTAACAGGGGATGCTTCATTGACTCACCTTGTACATCAGGTTTACAAAGTATGTGTGTGTTCCGACATTGGCAAAGAAAATGTGTATGTCCTGTCATAAGGGAAGGTATGGATTTGATGTGGAAAACTGCGACAGCCGCAAAGGGAATGAAAGTTATTTCTTTACTTGGAAAATTATGTCAAGCCATAATAATGGTACAGATATTTCTATTTACAGAACCATAGTCGTCAGGAGGGGATATTCCCAATACTTCGTTCATTGTCGAGTGTCGTCCAATTGAGGCTGCAATCGTAATATTTAATTGTAAGTACAGTGATCAAATATATATGCGGCTAGTTTCCTAGGACGATTCTGTCTCGGGTTGCGTGGCGTGCGGTCACGGTGGGCTGTTGCGGGAACGATTCACGTTTCTGGCTTATGCCATGAGCCGTCTGAATGGAAAGGCTGGTTGGGGTACAGGAATATAGCTTAACTAACAATATCGCCCTCTAGACGACTGAATGGCGAATTAATACTCAGTATGTGCTGCACAGCCTTCGTGATCGCCTTTGTTCTCCATGGAAATTTGAGGAGACTCAATGTGGACATGGGCTTGCACTGGAGCAGTTTTGCCTCCCATGTAAATTGTCTTGTTGACTGCTTCTAGCATTTACCATTTTTGTTTGGTTGATAAAACATCGATTACGGTGTGTGTTGTGCGCATCTAGCACGTGACAGACGGGTGGAAGACACATTTGCTGGTTCTCTAGGTATGAGGAACACCTTAGTTGACTTTATAAATTATCAGGATGATTTGGAATATGTTATATCACTGACATCGGTATTCGTGAATGGAATTATCAGTTTCCTCTGTTTTTTCGAGTTTTCCCATAAAGGTTTTCGCAGACGAGATAGGTTTCTCGTTCTCTGTGGTTTACAGCATGTTCCACCTCGCTGAACCTCGCTGAAGTTTCGGGTTTCTAGAGAAATAATTTCCAGTCTATTTCTTCCGAAGTATATTGTGCAAGTGATACTGCTGTGCAAGCGATATTGCTAGGTGCTTGATATCGAGAAGTATTGCGTAAATGGTATGGTATTGTGGTAAACGATGTGAAAATACATATGGTCTTATAATCTCAGTGTCTGGAGATGGGTGATCAAGTAAGCAAGCAGGTTGGGGTCAGAAACAGTGATGGCTTTGTGCCGAGGATAACCGTCCCAGCCTTTGGACAACAGTCCAGAAACTGATGTCCGTCCACTGAGGGTGCTCTGGTCATGTGTTGGGTCAGTGCCCGTGCCGTGGCGGATGCCTTGTGACTGTCGGCTGTGGTGGATGACTGCCCAACCATCACTGGAAATATCTACTGCTGCGACAAGTATACATGGTGCATGTGCTTATGCTATCTGTCTTCGTGGTATATGTATGAGTGTCTGGTGGTTGATAGCTATATGCAGGATGCAGAAGTAATGATTTTGTATGGCGCAGGATACAAATTGTGTGTTAACTACATCGATATGGTGTGGTGATACAGCTGGGCTGGAGATCGGGTGCACACTAAAATATTCGAGGTTTCCTTGACTGTGTCAGTACAAATATACCAATCTGTGAAAAATAGTTTTGCTGCTGAAAGTCTCATCTGCAGAAAATGGCGGTCAGGTGCTCCTACACCAGCAACAATAGTTTGGCAGGTTTCACGCAGAAAAACTCAAGCTTTGCTGAACTACAGCAGAGCAGTGTAATTGAGGAAGCGTCTTTCTGTATTTGAAGATCTGTAGACCACTTTTGCAGGGTATAGATGTCAGTGCAATATGGCGATCTGTACAAAATAGTTTTGCCACTGAAAGTCTCGTCTACAGGAAAAAATGGCGGACAATGCTCCCATACCGGAATCAGCAGCAGTTTGATGGGTAAATTCAGTAAGAGCCAATCAGAATGCTCCATTCATTCACAAGACATCCTTTGTGCTGGGGCATAGGAGCCTCTACATACTGGCTCGAACAAGATGGGGGGCGAGGTATACATGGAAAGTTCTGGGAGTAACGTGATGTATTCTTCGCTTAAGTGTTCAAAGACAAGTTGAACAGACCATCCATCTCTGGCAGAAACCTGTCCCTTATCTGCCATTGTGGCATTAGGACACCTCCAGACTAGCAGCTGTAGGACACCGAAAATTGCAACCATTTTTCTCTTCAGTAGGGCAGTCCTTTGAACTGTTTTAGTGTAATTGTTCCGATTTTCACTTCTGTGCTTAGACAGTGCGCTCTTTCCAAACAACAAGAATACTTTTATGATTAACAGTGTTTTTGCAATCACGCACAGACATGAAGAAGGCTTGTAGTGGTGAGAACATGAGCGAACATTTGCTGTTTCTGAGATGTATTTTGAAAGCAGGACGTTACTATCTCCTGGAAGCTTAGCACATGATGGACAGGGCGCCTCACTAGGATCATCAGGAAGAATGTATCCTGTGTTATTCTGGAGTATTTTCGTAAACATGTCCTGTTATGACAAGAATTTCCATGCAGACAAGCTGAGACATCACGAAAGCTCGTACAATAAAAGCGACTGTTAACTATTTCTGTGGCACTTTACAATTTCCAGGAAGGATTGATATGTAATGCAGGGCTGTCCTGTTAGTATCGCTAGGAAGAATGCATCCTGTGTTATTCTGGGATATTTTCGTAAACAGTTTCTGAAAGCACTGTAAAAGATTTCTATAGCGCCTCCAGAGGTGGACTTAACTGTTATTTACATAGACATGAGACGTCAGTATAAAAACATTGACAAAATTTTAGCTGCACCTGCGTGGGTGAGTTGCTAGGGAAACATCTCGCTTGGCAATTAGGCTGGCGCTGGACCCGCAGGCAATGCGTCAGCAAGGTAAACACATGTGCGGCCAGACACATCTCGCATGTGAGACAGGCTGTACTGGCATGTGTGCCTGACATATCCGGTCATCACTCTGCCTTGGAACTCTGTAAGGAACAGATAGCTGATACGGTGTGGTCGAATTTCTTAATGATAGTTCGAAAGCATTTTTACATGCAATGAGTGTTTGTGTAGTGCCTTATTTCGGCTGTTTAAGCGTTGTGAGCGTGTTTTCAGAGTATTATACATGCATTATTTTGCCAGTTTACGAGTTGTTTGCGTGTCTGTACATCAGTGTACTGCCTTATTTCGGTAATTTACGAGTAGTTTGCATGTCTGTAAGCTATTTATTGTGACTCCAAGCATATTAGGGCTAGTGTTTTATATCAGTGTAATAACACTACGTGAAATCCGTTCCTGAATAAATTATTCCAACTTCCCACTGAAAATAAATAAAGTACACTCCTTCCTCCTCAGTAGCTGGACACAGATTGAGTCTTTTTCCTGCCATTTTTTCTGCAGGCCTCCATCTTGGATTATGTCATGGGTGGGGGAGAGAGAGGGAAGGATGACAGCGTCCTCTGGTGGCAGTACTGTGTATTAAGTTAGTTGGACTCCTGGTCTCATGGTGAACACACTGTATGGAGCTACTGCCTAAGAGAACTCAAATTGTTTAAATAAACAATACATGCAATATGAAGACTTACATCAATCCTATCCAGCAGCCCAGCACAGAGTCCTTTTCTTGTCAATTCCAAGGGAGAGGCGGTGGTTGGATGACTTAGGTTATTGGAGGTAGCCCAATTGACGTATTTTCCCGCCAAAATTTTCTTAATATAACTTTACAGGTTTTAAATTTTCATTCTGATGAAGACATCCTTAGGGGTGTCGAAACCTAGGGCAGTGCATTAGTTATTTGTAATCACTTGACTGTGTTATATTTCCGTTCTCACAATGTAACTTAACGGGTTTTAAATTTTCATTCTGACGAAGAGATCCTTAGAGGTGTCGGAACCTAGGTCAACACATTAAACAAGTATTTGTAACCGGTTGGCTGTGTTATTTCTCTGTTGAAAACAGCAACTATACAGTAGATCACTCTGGCCACTACGAAAGACTGTAAATGTCTCTCAACCGGCAAGCACCCAAAATGGGGATCGGCGAATGAATGTTCCAACTTAAGTACACCCGCCGCTGGATCTCTGAAGTGGGGATGCTTGCATCTCTGTGACAGCAGCGTAATCGTTAGTGGCAGCGCCCTCGTGCCTCGGTGGCGGTTGTAGGAAACGTGGCGGCTAGCGTAGTTCAAAGTGACGTTGACCGCATAGCGGTTGATTCCGCAGAAGCGTTTCAAGTACGAGATACATTCAAAAATTACTTTGCATTGTTACCCAGTGTTGCCAACTCAGCCAATTTTCGGCTGTTTCTGTCAGATTCGTATTCCTTAAAACCAGAAAATATTCTCCTCAGTCGACTGACTCTGGCAGAGTTTCCATATTGCTGTATTTTAATAAATTAAACACAATTAAATAATTTATTTCATTAAATTTAATTATCTTAATTCACATTGTCATCAAAATACTAACGTTGAAACAAGAAATTTCATTGAGTTAATAATGGAACTAATATTTTGGACGGAGTTTTAGACGGATAGCTTTAACACTTCGATTGATAATCAGTATTCCGGTTACTGTTGCGTAGCGTGTCGTCTGACGCAATGACAGATTGCAGGGGGAGGTGGGGGGGGGGGGCTACAGTGGGTTGCTTGAATAAACAATCGCGCTTGCTACAATATAGTTTGCAGTGCCATTACAGCCATTCTTAATAGCAACAACACACTGGCAGCACTCTCTAATCGTTGTCAGCGCATTTGATTTACTCTTATCACTTTTCTTGGATTTGAGTAAGTTTTGATAAAAAATGACGAAGAAACTTTCACATACACAACAATTTAGAGAAGAATGTTTAAGAGATGAAGAGTTAAAACACTGGATTCAAAAGGTTCCGACAGTTAAAGCAAAGTTGATGTCGTTTTCATGAGCATCTTCTCAACTACAAGTATTCGGGAGCCATAGATCATTCTAAATCCAACAAGCATGTAAAAATCGCTAAACCATTTTCTTGTTCTAGACAGTCTACATTGAATTTTCAGCCTAAAGTGCGAACAGTCACAACAGCTGGAGCCGATGCCAGAATGACATTATTTGTGAATATGCACTGTGCTATACAGTGTGTTCATCTCAGCGAGCTGAACAGCGTTTCCAAATAGCAGATTTGAAAATACATTGCACAAAATGCAGTGAAGTGATAAAAAATGTAATGCACGGTCCAGTCACATTAATGTGACCTCCACCTATGTTCCACGTCAATGTGCAATAACTACTGAAAGACAGCAGGTGGTATCACCAACAGTGGAGGGTGTATAAAACTTATCATGGGAATGCGAACAACTGTGGAGTGCTTTAAATGCGAACATTTTAGGTTAGGCTTTACCGTGACTGTTATTGACATTAAATGAAACAACAAGTTTACTATTACCAGTCACTGTTTATTTATCTCCACGACGCGTTTCAAAGGTTTAAACCTCCATCATCAGGTGGATTTACATTTGTCATACTAACAAATGTAAATCCACCTGATGATGGAGGTTTAAACCTTTGAAACGCGTCATGGAGATAAATAAACAGTGACTGGTAACAGTAAACTTGTTGTTTCATTTAACCGTGGAGTGACTTATCTGACATTCAAAATGGCATGGTCATTGGCTTTTGGGCCAAGTGTAGAAGCATTTTCGACTCGGCTAAGTTGGTGAACTTTTCGTGTGACGCCGCGGTTAAAGTATACCGTGCATAGCAAATGGTGAGATCCAATACCGGCGATGAGGCATCTGTAGTGGACCACGAGCCATAGATGACGATGATGAACGGCAGCAGCGAAGATGTGTACGGGCGAACAGACGCGCAGCTGTTGAGAAAGTGACCACGTAGATGAACCATGGGGCTAACAACAGTGTCTCCTCAACGACCGTTCAGCTAACGTTGCTGTGTATGGGCCTCAGCAGGAGGCTCCTTCTTCATGCAACCACGCTGACTGCTGCTCATTGACGACGAAGGGTAGAATTTGCACGACTGAGTGGCGACAGACGCCCTTTTTAGATGAACCTCACTTTATGCTCCATCAGACAGATGGCCGCTGGCTTGTACTGCGTGGAAAGCAAACAATGAAGGTACGTTATGGTCTGGAGAATGTTTTTGTAGTATTCCGTGGGTGATTTCGTCATTCTTGAAGACACAATGGGTCAACACAAGTATGCGTCTATCCTTGGGGACAATGTCCACACCTACATGCTCTTGTTTTTTGTCAGCACGATGGCGTTTACCAGCAGGACAATGCAACGGGTCGCACAGCTCGCAGTGTATGTTCGTGGTTCGAATAAGAGCACCAGGATGAGTTTACGATACTTCCCGGCCACCAGACTCCATGCGTTTAAACGCAATCGAGAATCTATGGGACCACCTCGATCGAGCTGTTGGCGCTGTGGACACTCAACCGAGAAACCTAGCGCAGCTGGAGTTGGTATGGCTCCAGATACCTGGTAGTACCTTCCAGAATCTTATTGACTCTCTTCCTGCACGCCTGGCAGTGGTCCACGATTCAAACGGTGGTTTTCAGGCTTTCGACAGGTGATCACATTAATGTGATTGGACAGTGTATATCCAAACTTCAAAGCTTTTTTTGGAAATGATGCTGGTGGCAGTTGGCATGCGTACCTGTGGACGAGAGCACTGACGTTACTATTACGAAACAACTAGATGTTTGTATTTTGTACTTCTCAGAATACTAAGGGTGTGTAATTTCAGTAGTTTTGAAAAAGTGTTCGAGATTTAGTCAGGTGATGCAAAAACAACTGTTGTAGGTGCGAAAGCTATATTAGAAAATGAGTGCTATAGGTGCAGATAACGCATCTGTTATGATAGGCAAAGACAATGAAGCTTATGCTCTCCTTAAGCGAGAAATTCCACATCTGATCCTCGTACCACGTTCTGGTCACTCCATCCTGTTAGCGCTTTCTCATTCTTGTAAAGAAGAATTCTCAGCTCATTTGGAATTTACTTTTTTAAGAAACACACAATTGATTTCATCGCTCCTCAGTAAGCAAAAGGCCCACATTGATATGTATAATATATTTTACGATGAGGGTCCCATGGAGATACTACCAACCACCGAAAAACGGTGGATCTCAACTGAGCTGGTCTGTGAACGTCTACACAATAAGTGGGAAGCTCTAACAGAGCATTTCAGGGAATCGTCTAGGAATGAAAAGTGCTATATCGCTCAGACACAATATAAAATGTATAAAGATAATTACAACAAATCATGTTTCGTATTTATATGACCAGTTCAGCAAGACTGCAAAGTGGTTAATGAGGCTTTCCAGTTTAGATCTACCGACCTCACGAAGCTACTGCTGGATCTCAATATTTTAATCAGACACTTCTACTTATGGTAGTCCTTTGATGTTTGGTTTGTGGGGCGCTGAACTGCGCGGTCATCAGCGCCAGTACAAAGTCCCAATTTTTAAACAGTCCAATTTTTACACAATCCAAATCTAGCGACTGTCACAAATGATGATGTTGATGATGATGAAATGATGAGGGCAACACAAACACCCAGTCCCCAGGCAGAGAAAACCCCCAACCCGGCCGGGAATCGAATCCAGGACCCCCTTATCCAGAGGCAGCAACGCTAGCCACTAGACCACGATCTGCGGTCATACTGTAATCGTAAAAGGATAACAAGAGGCTATGCTTTTTGTAAATGTTAAGAATTTTCTTCATCCCAAACTACATTTGGGTTCCAATTCTGAAAACAAAGCAGGAATTTTGCATACCAGCGGTAGAGTGACTGTCGATACTGAAGTGGAACGCCTTGACACTGAGCTCCAATCCCGTCTCCTGAAGAATGTTGAAGTGCTACGCAGGGTATCATCTATAGCACGAGAAAACTGTTTCAACATATCAATATCATATCACCAGCTTTGAAGTAGGTACCAGACCAGTCATCCTGTCGGACATACAACTCAAGTCCTCTCTTCTGGATCCTGTATCCTCTGCAGGAAGTTCATCCGACTGTGAGTGGCGTGTCAGTGGTAGGTCTTGGCGTCCTTTGCAGGGCAGGCAGGGACCGGGAAAGACTGAGAGTGCTATACCGATCTTCCTAACCAACAGGTTCGACGTGCTGTCTTTCACTGAATGTGAAATTGTCAGTGGGACTCACTTCACCTGTTGGGAAACCTGCTTTGTCCTCTATCAAGAGAAGTCAAACACAAAGCAATAGAAGTCTATTAATCATTGGCAGTTCAAACGTACGGTGAGCAATGATACCCCTTTGGGAAACGGTAGCAAGAGACAGGAAGGAACACCATTATTTATGCCTGAGGGCCTCATTTTTTCAACACGTTGAAGAGACTATTCCAGCAGACATTGGGGGAACGGGACGCAACCAACTGCAGAATGTGGCGCACGTTGAAAGAAACGAAGCTTGTCGCCATTGCTCCAAGTCCAGCCTTGCGCATGGAGTTTCAATGAAGCTCACAATTTGCCCAGAAGTATTAGAGTAAGTGTTGTGGACTGACAAGACAGCCAGTCCCCAGTGACGAGCAACCGAAAGGCACGCGCCTAAACTCACGCAGGCTGGCGTGAGGTCTGAAACAGGATACGTAATGAATGCTATAAAGAAAAGTACGTAGCTGCTGGAATACTTAACTTTAATCCACAATTGGTGAACATTGGTCTTGTTACTGTGCATGCTTCATTAGATACATAGCAAAGGATAAATGGCGCCTTGCTAGGTCGTAGCAATTGACTTAGCTGAAGCCTATGCTAACTATAGTCTCGGCAATTGAGAGCGTAATTCTCAGTGAACCATGGCTAGCAACGTCGGCTGTACAACTGGGGCGAGTGCTAGCCCGTGTCTCTAGTCCTGCCGTGTGGTGGCGCTCGGTCTGCGATCACTGACAGTGGCGACACGCGGGTCCGTCGTATACTAGCGGACCGCGGCCGATTTAAAAGCTACCACCTAGCAAGTGTGGTGTCTGGCGGTGACACCACATTCCTCCCCCGCAAATCGGCGAACGGTGGTGTTATAAGGCTTCCGCCCGCCGTGGGGAGGACCGCATGTTGACGTATGCGACGAGGTGGGGAGCCTAACAACAGGCGAGGCTGTGCCACCCGCACCCTGCCATTCGGTCCGAGGGGAGCTAGGAAACGCCTAAAAACCTAGTCCAGGGTGCACGCCAACATGCGGTGTATGCGCCCTAAGATAGTCAGGAGGGCCCGAAAGGTCGACCTCCATCGAGCCGGAGCACCCGACTGGCGAAGACGACATCTGGTCCGAAGCGGGCAAGAGTTCCGCGTCGGAGGACAGCTGGTCACGGGAAGCGATCGGCGGCGCGGGACCCAGGGAGGCGCCCGGCGGCTGCAGCGACGCGTCCACTGCGGGCGGCGCCGGCGGTGGCTGCGGCGGCGGCGCGACGCCATGGGGCAAAATGGAAGGCATCGTCGGTAACACCTGGGGATGAGGCGAACCAGTAGATGGGTCCCCAGGGCGCTGACCGGACGGCACCGTCGCTGAAAGCAGACGGGGAGCGGCAGAACCCAGGCGACGACAGAGGCGCAGCTGATTGAGATGCCGACGCACCTCACCAGAGGCCCCCGAAACCAGATACATAGCGCGGCAGAGGCAGCGAAGAATGCGCCCTGCGAGCCAACGCCGTGAACCGCGATATTTGTGATGTATACAACGTCGCCTGGAGCAAACGCAGTTGGCTGTCGCTGCACAGGAACCTGATGTGGCGGATGCAACAAAGACATCAAGGTTCAGTGAGGACGACCATGAAGCAACTCAGCCGGCGAGGGACCATCTCGGGGCTGAGAGTGATACGATGACAAAAAGAGCAACAATGCGTCCTCCCGAGAATGCGACTCTTTCAACTTCAACATCTGTGACTTGAAAGTCCGGACCAATCGTTCAGCGGCACCGTTTGACTGTGGCGAAAACGGCGCGGATGGCAGATGTTGAATACCATTGGCCTTGCAGAATGACTGAAATTCTGCGGACATGAATTGTGGGCCATTGTCGGAAACTAGAGTCTGTGGAAGACCTTCAATGCAAAAGATAGCGGATAACGCTTGGATGATGGCAGATGACGTCGTGGAAGACATCCGGACAACAAAAGGAAAATTATTGAAAGAAGCGACCACAATTAACCATCGAGCATTCCAGAATGGAACAGCAAAATCGATGTGCAAGCGTTGCCAAGGGGAAGTGGCTTTCGGCCATGCAAAGAATTTCCGCAGTGGTGCGGATTGTTGTTCGGCACATGCCATGCAAGAAGAGCACATATTCGTAATCGCAGCATCGATTCCGAACCAAGTACAGTGCTGACGAGCAAATTGTTTTGTTCGCACTATACCCCAATGTCCTTGGTGGAGAAGCCGTAAGACAGAGGACTGTAACGAACGTGGGACCACGACTCTGGACTGATCATTATCAGAACGCAACAGCAAAACACCACGTCGTACAAAAAGTCTCTCCCTGTGAGCAAAAAATCGGCGAACCAACGGATCCTCGATCCGTGACTTTGACAAGGGCCATCGCGTAGCAACAAAACGCAAAACGGTAGCAAGGACAGGGTCAGCAGCTGTGGCTGTAGCCACACGACGAAAATCGATCGGAAACGATTCGACCACGTCATCGGTTTCCGAATCAATGAACATGCAAGCAAGTTCGGAAGAATCGAATGCTCTATCCTCAGCAACAGGCAAACGGGACAACGCATCGGCGTTTCCGTGCTTAGCAGTGGACCGATACAAGATATCGTAGCGGTACTGCGAGAGGAAAATTGACCAGCGAATGAAATTCTGCTCTGTACGTGGAGGTACAGGCTTGTTCGGATGAAAAAGCGATGTCAAAGGTTTGTGGTCTGTGATGATGGTAAAGTGACGACAATACAAGAAATCGTGAAACTTTGTAACACCAAGTACGAGAGCCAAAGCTTCCTTCTCGATCTGTGAATAATTTTTTTGCGCTGACGAGAGCAATTTGGACGCAAAGGCAATAGGGCGATCATGCGAACCATCTTTGTGCGCAAGCACAGCACCGATCCCGAAATCAGATGCATCTACCATCAACAAAAGGGGTTTCTGGGGATCGAATGGCGTAAGGCAAGTACTGGAAAGCAACGCCGATTTCAACTGGCGAAAGGCGCGTTCGCATTCCGTCGTCCAGACGAACGGAACACCTTTACGGCGTAAGCGATGAAGCGGAGCTGAAATGGAAGAGGCATTGCGCACATAGCGATGATAGTAATTTATTTTACCCAGCACACTCTGTAGCTGCTTCAAATTCCGCGGCGAAGGCAAGTCTTGTATGGCACGGAGGTGCTCTGGACTCGGATGTATGCCTTGGGCATTGATTACATGTCCCAAATATGGTAAGTCACGAGCAAAAAACACACATTTGTCCTTCCGCAAGCGAAGACCATTTTGTCGCAAGACCTGAAATAATGTTCGGAGGTTGGCTAAATGTTCTTCTTCTGTCTTTCCGGAGATCACAATATCGTCCAGATAGTTTGCTGCAGTAGGGACCGACGCACAAACAGTTTGTAGATACTGCTGAAACAATGCAGGGGCGGATGCGCACCCGAATGGCAGTCTTTTGAATCGATACAAACCAAGATGCGTGTTAACCACCAATACGCGCTGGGATTCTTCGTCCACCGGTATTTGCAAGTACGCATCTGCTAGGTCCAACTTAGAAAAATATTTACCCGGGCACAGTTTGTCAAAAATATCTTCCGGGCGGGGTAAAGGAAAAGTGGCAACCACTAGTTGTGGATTCACTGTGGCCTTGAAGTCCACGCAAAGACTCAATTTTCCGGAAGGTTTTGGCAAAATTACTAAGGGCGAGGCCCAAAGAGAAGCCTGCACACGTTCAATTACACCTTGTGATTATAAATCGTGTAATGTTCTAGCGACCTCATCACGTAATGCGTGGGGAACATTGCGCGCTCTGAAAAATTTCGGTTGCGCGTTTACTTTCAGTTCCAAATGTGCTTTATAGTTCTTAGCGCAACCAAGGCCCGGTGCAAAAATGTCTGCAAACTCTTCACAGAGACGAGAAACACTGTCTGAAGGCACAGTCTGGTTCACTGATAGGACCTGATTTACTATAGACAAGTTAAACAACTGAAATAAATCTAAACCAAACAAGTTCACAGCAGAAGAAGAACGAAGGACGTAAAAAGACACAAGTTTTGTTTGTCCCCTGTATGTTGCAAGAAGGCTGCACTGTCCTAACACAGGGATATTCTGACCTGAATATGTATTTAACTTAACATTTGCGGCACGCAACGGAGGTGTGCCCAGTTGTTGGTACGTGTCTTTATTGATCAATGAAACTGCAGCTCCGGTATCGAGTTGGAAAGGGATCACGTTGCCATTAATGTCTAAGTCTACAAAAAGTTTATTGTCCTGCTGATGACAAGAGCGACTGTCTCGTGCAACGTGAACAGACATTGGTACAGAATCACTCGCGACTTGACGTGATTTCCGTCGATGTCGACGCACACTTTTTGTGGGACGAACACAGTCACTGTGAGAAGGAGTGGCACTGGGCGGAGTGGAATTAACTACATGAATGTCCATGGGCGAAGGTTCACGAGCCTGAGTATTCTTGGTTCGATTCCGGCGCGAAGCAAAGGGCCTGGAATGGTTTTTAGTGTCCGTTCTGAGCTTTTTCTGGCAAACACTCTGAACATGTCCTTTTTTAGTACAGAAAAAGCAAATAGCTTGGCGTGACGGGCAATTCTCACGTGAATGTCTAGTACGAGATGCATTCAAGTTCTAAGGCCTCCGATATTTTTTCTAATTAACTACTCACCCGAAATCGATGAAACTGGCGTTACTTCTCGACGTAATCGCCCTGCAGACGTACACATTTTTCACAACGCTGACGCCATGATTCCATGGCAGCGGCGAAGGTTTCTTTAGGAGTCTGTTTTGACCACTGGAAAATCGCTGAGGCAATAGCAGCACGGCTGGTGAATGTGCGGCCACGGAGAGCGTCTTTCATTGTTGGAAAAAGCCAAAAGTCACTAAGAGCCAGGTCAGGTGAGTAGGGAGCATGAGGAATCACTTCAAAGTTGTTATCACGAAGAAACTGTTGCGTAACGTTAGTTCGATGTGCATGTGCGTTGTCTTGGTGAAACAGCACACACGCAGCCTTTCCCGGACGTTTTTGTTGCAGTGCAGGAAGGAATTTGTTCTTCAAAACATTTTAGTAGGATGCACCTGTTACCGTAGTGCCCTTTGGAACGCAATGGGTAAGGATTACGCCCTCGCTGTCCCAGAACATGGACACCATCACTTTTTCAGCACTGGTGGTTACCCGAAATTTTTTTGGTGGCGGTGGATCTGTGTGCTTCCATTGAGCTGACTGGCGCTTTGTTTCTGGATTGAAAAATGGTATCCACGTCTCATCCATTGTCACAACCGACGAAAAGAAAGTCCCATTCATGCTGTCGTTGCACGTCAACATTGCGTGGCAACATGCCACACGGGCAGCCATGTGGTCGTCCGTCAGCATTCGTGGCACCCACCTGGATGACACTTTTCGCATTTTCAGGTCGTCATGCAGGATTGTGTGCACAGAACCCACAGAAATGCCAACTCTAGAGGCGATCTGTTCAACAGTCATTCGGCGATCCCCCAAAACAATTCTCTCCACTTTCTCGATCATGTCGTCAGACCGGCTTGTGCGAGACTGAGGTTGTTTCGGTTTGTTGTCACACGATGTTCTGCCTTCATTAAACTGTCGCACCCACGGACGCACTTTCGACACATCCATAATTCCATCACCACATGTCTCCTTCAACTGTCGATGAATTTCATTTGGTTTCACACCACGCAAATTCAGAAAACGAATGATTGCACGCTGTTCAAGTAAGGAAAATGTCGCCATTTTAAGTATTTAAAACAGTTCTCATTCTCGTTGCTGTCGGTAAAATTCCATCTGCCGTAAGATGCTGCCATCTCTGGGACGTATTGACAATGAACGCGGCCTCATTTTAAAACAATGCGCATGTTTCTATCTCTTTCCAGTCCGGAGAAAAAAAATCGGAGGGCTTAGAACTTGAATGCACCTCGTAGCACACCGCGGGCATGATTTTACTGCATTTGCATGCTGGCGCGGGACACGTGTCTGCGCGGACGTGCGCGAGGGCTGTTTACAGTTCCGTGCAGCACGCCTGGTGGGCCGGTTAATGTGACACACAGCTGGCGAAGTTGCAAATGATTCCTGAGCAAAGTCAAGTGTGTCTTGCCTATCCAATAT
Organism: Schistocerca piceifrons; assembly: GCF_021461385.2. Classification (NCBI taxonomy): domain Eukaryota; kingdom Metazoa; phylum Arthropoda; class Insecta; order Orthoptera; family Acrididae; genus Schistocerca; species Schistocerca piceifrons. Next base: position 91,475,702 of record NC_060141.1, read on the forward strand.
GTCTATCACTTGTTGAAGGGAGGGATTGACTAGTTTCAAAATTTGCTCCCGTATACGAACATCAGAAACGTTCTGTGCAATTGCATCACACACCATCGTATCTGAATAAGGGAGTCCACATTCACACTCAAAAGCACAATCCTGAGTAAGGCCTTGCAAAGTTGCAACCCACTCCCTATTAGTCTGACCGGCCGTACATTTTGTACGAAAGAACGTATACCGTTTTGCAACTACATTAACTGATTCCTTGAAATAGGCATCTAAAGCAGACAAAATTTCTTCGTAGGACAGAGTTGCTACGTCGCGTCGGGGAAATAATTTCACTATCATACGGTACGTTTGCACCCCTACACACGCCAATAAATGAGGCTGCCGCTCGTTACCTTGAATTCTGTAGGCGGCGAGATGAAATCCAAATTGGCGTGACCACTCCGTCCATGTTTCCATAGCCGCATCGAAGTGTCGAAACGGTGGTGCAACTGCATGTTGTGGGTGCGGTAGCGGTGGAGCGGCGACGGCAGCATCGTTTCGCATTGCACTTTGACCCTGGACGAGCTGTCCAAGGGCATCCAATAAGGCCTGCGTCTGCTGATTCTGCAAGCGATAAAATTCGGACAGTACATCTGGAGATTGTGGCGAAGCCATGACACAAGTAATCTAAGCAAGTATAAAGAACAAGACCCTGTTTTTACTCGTCGCCAATAATGTTGTGGACTGACAAGACAGCCAGTCCACAGTGACGGGCAACCGAAAGGCACGCGCTTAAACTCACGCAGGCTGGCGTGAGGTCTGAAACAGGATACGTAATGAATGCTATAAAGAAAAGTACGTAGCTGCTGGAATACTTAACTTTAATCCACAATTGGTGAACATTGGTCTTGTTACTGTACATGCTTCATTAGATACATAGCAAAGGATAAATGGCGCCTTGCTAGGTCGTAGCAATTGACTTAGCTGAAGGCTATGCTAACTATAGTCTCGGCAATTGAGAGCGTAATTCTCAGTGAACCATGGCTAGCAACGTCGGCTGTACAACTGGGGCGAGTGCTAGCCCGTGTCTCTAGTCCTGCCGTGTGGTGGCGCTCGGTCTGCGATCACTGACAGTGGCGACACGCTGGTCCGTCGTATACTAGCGGACCGCGGCCGATTTAAAAGCTACCACCTAGCAAGTGTGGTGTCTGGCGGTGACACCACAGTAAGATCGAAAGGAGTACCTCCCACAGGCGCAAGCATGAAAATCCTACTAGTTTACTGTCGAAGTATTCGCAGCAAAGTGGCAGAGTTTGAAGCGCATCTGATAAGCAATGAAGCTCACATAATACTAGGTACAGAAGGCTAGTTAAAACATGAACTTGATGGAAGTGAGACTTTTCGGGAAAATATACGTGTATATTTAAAGAATAGGCTATTGGGAAAAGGATGTGGTGTATTTGTAGACAAAAAACTCAATCACACCGAGGTAGAAACTGAAGCTGCTTGTGAGATTGTCTGGGTGGGACTCAGTGTCAGAGGTGGGCATAAAATTGTAATTGGATGCTTTTATCGATTACCCCACTCATCTCCTGATGTAACCGAAAACTTTAGAACAAAAATCAGCTCGCTTGTTCGTATGTTCCCCAATCACAGTGTAATAATCAGAGGATACTTTAATCATACAAGAATCATCTGGTAAAATTACAGTTTTGTGAGTGGTGGGCGTGACAAGACATTGTGTGAAATATCACAAAATATCTTCTCTGGAAACTATCTAGAACAGATGGTTCGGAAACCCACTCACGATGGAAATATTTTAGATCTAATGGCAACAAACAGACCTGACGTTCTTGAAGAAGTCCAAATCGAAACTGGTATCAGTGACTAAGAAGCGGTTGACGCAAAATGATTACCAAAATACAAAGGGCTATTAAAAGAAATAGAAATATATAGTAAACTAGACAAGTAAGCAGTGGTGTCATGCATCAGTGAGGAACTAGAAACTTTTAGCACACGACAGGAGTACGTAGATGAACTATGCCTCAAATTTAAAAGAATAGTTGACCATGCAGCAGTAGCAGAACAGCCCATAATCGAAGGTATCTCCCACGGTATTCAGTGTAAACGAGCTTCTAAAGACAACTGAATAACAGGTGAAAAGCAAATCATATGGCTACAGATAAAGAGTTGCTGATTAAAACGCGTTTGGTTGTCAAGAGAGCAATACGGAAACCTACACTGACAACCATAGCAGATGGTTTTTCTTAAATTCTTTATTCTTCAATACATGATACATAAGCAACCCTCCAACTAATATATTAGTGGGTCCTACTTGATACTAATACAATTATTACTACTGCAGCTTTCTTCTGAGAAGTTTCTAAGAATGTTAGTTCTATTACACTTCCACTATGGGCACTACTGCTATGTCCTAAGGTTACCAATATTTGCTTATGTCTACTACTTACACTAGTCTGCTCTACCTGCAGCGTAACAGGTGTGCCAGCGTATATAAACCTACATTAGTTGGCCGTGCTCAGCGAGCTAATCCTGGTGAGCATGCCCCTGGCACCGGGCTGGCCCAGATTGGGTAATCACTGCAGTACTACTCTAATGTTGCTATCTTAGCTTATCCTACATATAACTTTACTTAGTACTTTGTCAAGTCCAGTGAGTGTCAGAATCGGGTAAAAGGTGCACCCTCCCCCTAAACCCAGACGTGGCGGATCCCAGCCGTGAAGCGGCTGGCCAAGTCTACACCTCGGCAGAACAGGACAGGTGCACGGAGTCTATTCAGGTGATCAGATATGATCTGTTAGTTATTGTTCCGTAAAAATCCCTTTAAGACTTTGTGTGATATTTCATTAGCTAACTTGTTCAGGATTTGGAAGTGGTCCTCTTGCCAGAGCAGGTGATACGTGTCATAGTTTGGTAACTGTTGTCGGAATTGTGCTGCTACATCGTCGAAGAGGTGGCACTCATACACTACATGTTCTGGGGTGCCTGGTGCGGCCCCACAGTCACACGTTAATGTAGCTAGTTTCCCAAACCGGCATAGGTATGCTGGGTAGCTTGCATGTCCCGTAAGGAAGTGCAGCAGTCCTCTTGATGGCTTGAAGTGCTTTAACTGTAGTCGGTCCCTGATGCTGGGCAGTAATTCATATGTTGTGCGACCTGTGTCTTCATTATCCCACTGTTGTTGCCAAAGCTCCTCTCCCCTACGTCTAATTTCTAGTTTGTTCCCCACGTGAATCTCCATTAATTCAATTATTTTGTCCCTGTTTCCCTTTTTAACCCAATACCACGCCGCTTGTTCCCTGATCTTTATGTTGAGAGAACAAAGCCCCAATAGTACTGTTAGTGCTCTCCTTGGAGTTGTTCTATATGCCCCTACTGATCGCAGGAGCATATTTGGCTGCACTCTTCTTACGGACATGGCAGGCATGACGCTCGTGAGCCTGTGAGCCCAGACTCCTGGCCTGTATCTTACAGTTGACGTCAGAATACTATTGTGATATAGTTTTATTAGTTCTGGTGGCAAGTGGAATCGTTTATGTTCAATCGCTATCTGATTGTTGAGTGTTTCTAAGGATATTTGCATTACGGTGTGAATGTGTGATGTATAACTCTGCCTCCTGTCGACGACTACACCCAAGTATCGTGCCTCATCGCGCCGAAGAACTGGTGAGCCGTCTATTCTTACTGTCGGATTCCTAAATAGTTGTCCCTTCAATACTAAGTATGTGGACATACTTGGTGAGATCTTCATCTTGGCAGTATGGCACCATGTACTCAAGATAGATATGGCCCTTTCAATTTTTATATTAAAAAACTAAAAATCCGCCTCAAGTGCCTACAAAGACCTTTGTGGGTTTTATTGTTGTTCTGAAGAAGGTGTAATTATCTACGCTGAAACCTGGGTTAACATTTAACACTAGGTGCTTTTTTCGCAATCGAGGCGGGTTTTTAGTTTTTTAATATATTAACCAACGATTGCTGACGCACTGCGATGTTGAAGGTTCTTCTTTCAATTTTTGGTTCCAGGTCTTTGCGGCTACGACCGCCAACCAGCAGGAGGAGGTCGTCTGCGTAGGCTATGCCCTCTAGCACATTGTCGCTGTTCTGCAGGTTGTCCAAAAGGGGTTCCATGTTGATATCCCCAAAGAGTGGCCCCAGGACAGATCCCTGTGGGCACCCCTTTTGATCTTTTTACTGATTCTCCCGCTATGGGACGGTAGCCAGACCTCCCTATCCTCACAATAGCTCCTAAGACAGCCATATAGCGACCCTGGGCACTCCTTCTCCCGCAAGTGGGAGAAAAGCGAGGGCCACCACAGATTGTCAAAGGCGCCACTGATATCCAGTGATGCCAACCACATATTTGTGTGGGGCTGACCCATAGACCTCTGTGGCGAGGGCGATGGCGTCAGACGCCGACCTTCCCGACCGTAAACCGAACTGTCTGTCACTCATCCCACACAGTACTCAGTGTGCTGCCAGTCTGTCTGCTAGCAACCTCTCAAAAAGTTTCCCCAGTAGGTCCAATAGACAGATGGGCCTGTACGATTTGGCTTCTTTTGGGTGTTTGTCTGGGCCCTTCTGAATTATCACTACATTGGCTTTTTTTTCCAGATTTGGGGGAATTTCCCGAGACTCAAACACTCGTTGTATAGCTTTGTGAGAGGTGCCACCAGCTGGGAGGCCAGGAATTGTACTACCTCCGCTGTGATGCCATCTGGGCCTGGAGCCTTGCCCTTCTTAAGGGCCTTTATCTGGGCAGCTACTTCCTCTTCATAGAAAGGATATACCATGCTGTTATTCATATATATTCCTCTTGATCTTGTTTCCTGATTTGCTCTTGCGCCTTGGAGTCATCTTCTTCACTATCATCAGGCAGCAGTACCCAGAGGAGGACCTCAGCAGTTTCCTGCCAGGTTTATGTGGTCCGGCCCTGGTCCCTGACAGTAGACAACACCATGGGTGACCTGATTTTCTCCTGTACTAGCTTGTATGGGATGCCCCATAGGTCTGTAGCCAATTGGCTTTGAACATACTTCTCACAGCTCTCTAGCCTGACTGCCCTAAGGTCCTGTTGAAAGTGCTCCTTCGCTTCTATGTGTATTTGCAACCAACGTTGCTTCTCCTCCCAGACGACACTCCACTGGTAATACCTCCTCGCCCTCCTTACAGACTAGCGCATCTGTCCTAGTTCGGTTGACGATGGTGACAGAGAGGCCGCAACGGATCTCCTCCTGGTTGGTACGGCACCTTTCACCACCCTGAGGACTGCCTTCACCAGTTCCTCGGTGTATCCTTCTACAGTCTCGTCACCTTCTGGGAATGTCGGTATCTCACACTCCCTCGACAGGTGGTCCCAGTTGGTCCTGTTGTAGTTTAGTTGTGTCTCCCAATGAAAATGTGATGAGACTGTGGTCGCTAGTTGTTTCTTGGTTCCAGACCATCCAATCCGTTACCCTGGTTGCGAGATTGGGCATAACCAGGGTAACATCAATGTTCGTGCCTGTGCCCCCACCTCCTGTGTAGGTGAGGGGTTCCCTTCTTTGTTGGCTGCTACTAGCTGTAACGCCATGATGGTCTCGTCGGCTTTTTCTCCTCGATCATCACGGGTGCTGCTGAACCATAGGGGGGACATCGCATGTATGTCAGCTGTGATGACACATATACACCCCCGCCGTGGTCACTTGCGTTAGTTTATCTAGGAACTCATCTATTCCCCTGCCATACTGGAAGTACATGTTAATGATGTACGGTACTCGAGCTGGTGAATGTAGTTCCACGACGTTGCAGTAGTCATCAGAGAACTAAGAAAGGACCATGGCTCTTAATGGTTTGTTAGTAATTGTTACTGCAGCTCTGGGCTCTACTCCACTGTGGATAACTTGCCAATTTGCTGCTGCAAATGGGATTCACCAGGCTTGGGAGTATGGCTCCTGCAAACAGAGCACATCCAGACTCCTCTCCTCCACAACTCTCCGGAGTTCCTGCATGACTAACTTACTGTTATGTGAATTAATCTGTCCTAATTTTAAAAGGTTCAAGTGCGAAGTATGTTGTAATGTGTGGTTCTGGTTAGTTTTTTCTCCAGTCGTGCGGTAACCTTCCGTTTGTGATGACAGATTGACTGTAAAGTTCATTTAGATCAAATTTCTCACTTCTTCTTTCAAAAACTTTCTTAACCAGGTCTCGCAGGGCTACAAAGTCGGTGGGGAAATTCATCATCTTTAGCTGTATTCTATCTACAGCCTCCATTACTGAGAAGGTGACGCCATACTGTACTCATGACCAACACGTATATCACATGTCTCAGGGCTGTGGTGAGGACCGAAGGCTCAAAAATGGCTCTGAGCACTATGGGACTTCACTTCTAAGGTCATCAGTCCACCGAAGGCTCCTCCAGGCGCACTAGTTGTAATGCATGTTCTAGGTTGGGGTGTACCTTATTGAGATCTATGCCCAAACCTCTCTGAGTCGATGGATTTGTGAATGAACATGTACTGCTATCAATGTTAACCTGCAGTTTCTGTTTATTAAGCGTGTCATTTTGCTTTGTCATTAGAAGATTTCCTACCGCAGCATGCCCTTTTGATCGTTCTAGATCTTCAGGCGACCTTGGTCCCCGGTTTGAGCGAGAGGGGGCATCTGTCTGACCATAAGGGTCCGTTTGCACACCCGCATCTCTCGTTTCCACACTTTCGGTTTGTATCTTGGAAGATCTTTGCAAAAATTCCATAAATCTGCTGGCCCTTATTCCATCCCTCAACCTTTTACTCGGGGACTTTCTTTTAGGCTTCCTGTAACCTGATATGGACTCAGCCATAATCAGTTTTTGAAATGAGCCTCTGCTCTAATACCTGTAGGTAGGGCAGTTTCTTCCTGTGGCGTTACAACTTCTTTTTCCTCTCCGCGTGCAGGGCATACATATTCCTGTTCTGCCGCACGTCTTCTGCGCCGCACCTGTAGCAAGCTGGCTTTCGCTCGCAGTGTTTGTGAATGTGATCTAGGTCACCATAGTTGTGGCACCGGGGAACTACGAGATAGTCTCTTACGTTAATTTAGCGGAATCCCATGTATACTCTGCCCACAGTGGTGAGCTTGCGCCACATGCTCCCTGAGACCTCGGCAACATGGTGCACAACATCACGCTCTCAGGGTCCAGTTTTGAAGCGCAATTTGAATTCGCTCTTAAAGGTCTCCAAACTCATATCTTCAAAATTCTGTTGGTTTATTGTTTCATAAATGTCATTTTCATTTATTGCAGTGGGAACATCGTATAAGATTTCTAGAGGATTCCGCTTTTGAGGCGGTTCACACTTAACTACCTTATTTAATTTTACATGATTGAGTATTTTATCTCTGTCTTCTTCGGTGGCAACGTCAACTATCACAACATTTTTGGTTGCCTTGCCCTTATTTATTTTTATTTTATCTGATGCTGGGTTCACCATTGTTGTAAAGATCTCCTGCACCTTTTTGATATCCTGACCAGGCAGAGGTCTCAGAAAGACCGCCGTGTCCGGTCTTTGGGACACTTTAGCTATCGTCTCTCTTGTGGTCTGCCTTTTGGTGGCCGCCTGCACAACCACTCGAGCCAACGTTTTGGCTGGCTGTTTTCGCAGTCGTTTGTTCTCCTTCTCCAACTCTTCCAGTCGCCTCTCGAGCTTTGCGCTAGCGATAGCCCAGGCGGCGAGTTCTTTTTTAATCGAGAGAACTGCCGTGTTGCTTATTTTTCCGTTTTTGGTACTGGAATCTAGTAGCTGATTTATTCTCGTATGCCATTCGGTTACATTTTCTACATTCTGCCCCAGGCGCTCTTCTGGGGTGGGTACAGTAAGTGTCGAACCCCTCGAAAGAACACTCAAGTCACTCGCCTCTCGTACTTCGTTGCCTACTAGCCCGTGCTTCCACCTATCGGTCAAGGACCCACTCCTATTCATGTGGTGGGCCGGTCGCCCAGTTGTTCAGCGGTCTGGACCCAGCTAACCTGGCCCAGGCGATGTCACCACCTCCTGGGTTTGGCAGAACACGCCCAATAACCCAGGGGCGTGGCGAAACGTCTTTGCTGACTAGCGCCGAGACCCCATGCCGACAGACGAGGTCGCCGACATCGCAGAGTTTTATCTATCGATCTTTCACAAAACTCAAAGAAATGCTGGTCGTATGTAAAGGCTGTTAGTGGCACTAAAGTTAGTGTCCAGTCACTCGAGGATGAGACGGGAACTTGAACTGAGAGTAGCAAAGCAAAACAGAAATCCTTCACTCTGTTTTCAAACGTTCCTTTACAAGGAAAGCCCAGAAGGTATGCCGCCGTCTCATGCTTGTACCACTGAAAAGATGAGTGAAGTAGATATCAGCGTCAGTGGCGTTGAGGAACTGCTGAAATCGTTGAAACTGAACAAAGCTTCGGGCCAGACGGAATCCCTATCAGATTCTGTCCTGAGTTTGTGGCGGAGTTAGTCCCTCTTCAAAGTACAAACTATCGCAGGTAGATAGAACAAAAGACGTTCCCAGTAGTTGGAAGAAAGCTCAGATCACACTAGTTTAGAAGAAGGGTGGTAGAAGTGATCCACAAATCTACCGTCCGAGATCCTTGACATCGATTTGTTGTAGAATCTTAGAACATATTCTGAGCCCAAACATAACGAGTTTTATGTGTGAATTCCTAAGAGATCAAACTGATGAGGTCATCGGTCCCTAGACTTACACAGGTACTTAAACTAACTTATGCTAAGAACAGCACACACACCCATGCCCGAGGGAGGACACGAACCTCCGGCTGGAGTGGGCGCGCAATGGCGCCTCGAACCTCGCGGCCACTCCGCGTGGTATAACGAGTTTTCTGGAACAGAATAACATTCTGCATGCCAACCAGCGTGGATTCCACAGACAGTCTACTTTTTATATTCTCTCTTCATTGGTCACCTTCTGTTATTTTGCTATCCAAATAGCAATCCTCATTTGAAGTATCTCGTTACCTAATATAATTCTCTCAGCATCACCTGATATAATCTGACTACATTCCATTATCCTTGTTTTGATTTTGTTGATGTTCGCCTTATATCATGCTTTAAAGATAGTGACCGTCCCGTTCAACTGGTTTTTCAAGTCATTTGATGTCTCTGAGAGATTTATAATCTCGTCGAAAAACCTAGAAGATTTCATTTCTTCTACCTCAATTTTAATTTCTTCTCCAAATTTTTCTTTGGTTCCCTTTACTGCTTGATTAATGTACAGATTGAACAGCATCGCCAATATGCTGCAATCCTTTCTCACTCCTTCTCAACCACTCCTTCCCTTTCATGCCCCTCGACTCTTATAACTGCCATCTGGTTTCTGTACAAATTGTAAATAGCCTCTCGCTCCCTGTATTTTACCCTTACTACCTTAAGAATATCAAAGAGTGTATTCCAAAAGGTCGGTATTTTCCACTTTTCCCTTCTTCCGTAAAGAATTCGTGTTAATATTTTGCAATCATACACATTAAAGAGTTTGGTAATATTCAAACCTGTTAGCTTACTTTACAATTGGAATTATTACATTCTTCTTGAAGTCTGAGGGCATTTCGCCAGTATCATACATCTTGCACACCAGATGGAAGAGTTTTGTCATGGCTGGCTTTCCTAAGGTTATCAGCAGTTCAGAGGATATGTCATCCACTTCAGGCTTCGACTTAGGTCGTTCAGTTCTCTGTCAAATTCTTCTCGCAGTATCATATCTCCCATCTCAACTTCATGTACGTCCTCTTCCATTTCTATAATATTGCCTTCAAGTTCATCTTCTTTGTACAGACCTTATATGTACTCCTTCCACCTTTCAGCTTTCCCTTCTTTGCTTGGTATTCTACCTGAGCTCCTGTTGCTTCTCTTTTCTCCAAAGGTCTCTCTAATTTCCCTGTTGCCGGTATCTATCTTTCCCCTAGTGAAATAGGCTTCTAAATCCTCACATGTGTGCTCTAATCATTCCTGCTTAGCTATTTTCCACTTCCTGTCAGTCTCATTTTTAGACGTTTATATTCCCTTTTGCCTGCTTTATTTGCTGCAGTTCTATATTTTCTCCTTTCATCAGTTAAGTTCAATATCTCCTGTGCTATCCAATGATTTCTAATAGGCCTTCTCTTTTTATCAATTTGATGCTCTGCAGCCTTCACTGTTTCATCTCTCAAAGCTATCCATTCGTCTTCTATTATATTATTTTCCCCTGTTCTCATCAATTGTTCCCTAACGCTCCTTCTGAAACTCTCAACAGCCTCCGGTTCTTTCAACTTATCGAGGTCTCAACTCCTTGGTTTCCTACCTTTCTGCAATTTATTTAGTTTTAATATACAATTCATAACCAATAAATTGTGGTCAGAGTCTACATCTGACACTGGAAATGTCTTGCAATTTAAAAATCTGGTCCTGAAAACTCTGTCTTACCATAATATAATCAGTGTGAAGCCTTCCGGTATCTCCAGGTCTCTTCCAAGTATACAACGTTCTGTCGTGATTCTTAAACAATGTGTGATTAAATTATGCTCTGTGCAAAATTCTACCAGGCGGCTTCCTCCTTCAATCGTTTCCCCCAGTCCATATTCACGTACAATTTTTCGTTCTCTTCCTTTTCCTACTATCGACTTTCAGTTCCCCGTCACAATTAAGTTCTTGTCTCTCTTAACTAGCTACATAATTCCTTTTATCTCATCATACATTTCTCCAATCTCTTCATCACCTACGGAGCTACTTGGCATGTAAACTTGCATTACTGTATATATGAAGATAGTAACTGTTCTCGAAAGAACAGATACCATTGATGACCGTGCAGATCAGTGGTATCTGTTCTTTCGAGAACAGTTACTATCTTCATATATATAGTTAAAGGCTAGCCAGCCATTGACCTTCGTCTGTGCGAATGCGCACAGGTTGTCCGAAATCTTACGGGAATCGTCACCTTAGTGTGCGCGAGTAATGAGTGCATGGGCAAATATCTATTAGGTACATTACGGATGTAGATTGTGGACAGTTGGGAATGTGGGTTTCACGGGAAGCGGGCAAGCCGTGGTCGAGAATTCATATGTGTAGAATTTATTCTTTGTATACCGCATTTGAAGTAGTATGATTGGGGACATGATTGAAGAGCTTGTTTGCTTCACTATCATGGAAGAGGACTGCATGGAGCTGCCTGTGAGAAAAGCAACCAACACTAAGGTGCACGCCCACAACACACAGCTTTTGGTCTTTTGCTTTGTTTATGGTCACGGCATAACATAAGCTCACTGGGAATTACACACGTTTAAAAGCAAAATGGTTAACTGTTAGAAATAAGCAGGATTCAGGGTATAAAAACTAGCTCGCCTGCGCCACTTCTAGTCAAAATTTCCGCATCTATGATGTTAAGCTGGAAAGAACTAACTTAAGCTTCTGTGAGTGAAGGGTTCTGAGGAGTGAGATTACGCATAGCGCTCCCCGTCAGAGTTATGTCGCGTCTTGCAAGGAGTTTTCCAAAGAGCGAGTTAAAGCCTGATGTCCTCGAACTATAGCAAGAGTCACAACGGTCTTGATTGATTCTTGAGACCACGTAGTCCTCAATCTTTTAGCTGCTCTGGTATATTCAGAAAGACCAACCGTTTTCGAGACATTTTTATGCGTAAACAAAACGAAAACAAAATGTGATAATTAGGCACCCACATTACAAAGCAAAGTTAATGAATTCGTTTTCCCTAGCAAAGATATAAATAAAACCTATCGAAAGAAGCATAACAACGTTGTTAAGTTTTAATACGCAAAGCGAAATCAGTAAATCCGTATATCCTAGCCAAGTAAATTAAATGTTAGTTTGTTTTCGTAAATATAAGAATGCGACACTTCATTGTCACTGATGTAAACTTAGAACTTGCTTCTGTCACAGTTTGTCAAGATAAGACTGTGGCACTTAATTCTGTCACTGACATAACTTCCGAAAATAAATTTGTCACTGAGTTAAAAAAAAAATCGACAGTGGAATCTCTTGGTTCTTTGCTATACTACTCTGTGATGATTAAACATCCGAAATACTGACAGTAAACTGAGCAAACGATTTTAGATAAAACTTTAAATTACGATGTGTTTCTTTTTCGTGTTCCGATTTCGAGGGAATAAAGCCTACACGTTGTTCCTAATTACTCTCAAGTTACCTGTGAAAACGCTGTGAAAATTTGTCTAGTGACATTGGAGGTTAACGTGTTTAAACAGATGAACAGACAGGCACAACCGCTTTACATATTTATTATTAGTATTGATACAAGTATATTTGTCTACATACCCACATGACGCTATTATGTGTGTGTGATGGTACTTTTAATTCTGCCACACATTCTACAGCTTGTCATCTGCAGACAAACGAAAGGTTTTAATAGTCGTGTTTACCTTTGTGGCTGATATTCTGGTTAGTAGATGTATTAAAACTTACATCTTTTACTTGATGTAGACAAGAAATAGTTGAGGTAGCACAAGGATTTTATAAATAATAATATAAATAGGTATGTACTTACGTTGACAAGGGACACAAACTGTTGGTGTGTGGGTGCATCAGTTGGCTTTTATGAATAATGTCAAACACTTGCAATACAGTTCCATAAGTGACTCAAGGAGTTGTGGATGCAATATATTCACGGTTTATTATTTGACACATATCCACACAGAGTTGAACGTATAGTCCTCTGAAAAACGCAGTGAAAAGTAGTTCGAGAATGTTTACAGCAATTTGTATTTTTAGTTCAAACAGTTCAAATGGCTCTAAGCACTAAGGGACTTAACACCTGAGGTCATCAGTCCCCTAGACTTAGAACTATTTAAACCTAACTAACCTAAGGACATCAGACACATTAATGCCCGAGGCAGGTTCAAATGGCTCTGAGCACTATGGGACTCAACTGCTGAGGTCATTAGTCCCCTAGAACTTAGAACTAGTTAAACCTAACTAACCTAAGGACATCACAAACATCCATGCCCGAGGCAGGATTCGAACCTGCGACCGTAGCGGTCTTGCGGTTCCAGACTGCAGCGCCTTTAACCGCACGGCCACTTCGGCCGGCCCGAGGCAGGATTCGAACCTGCGACCGCAACAGCCGCGTGCTTCCGGACTGAAGCGCCTAGAAACGCTTGGCCACCGCGGCCGGCCGTATTTTTAGTAGGTTTTTATGACGACCTCGGTGAAGCATATTGTAAAATATTCGCATTTGAAATTGAGGGCCTTCATTATCCCCGAAAAGCCGGACTGCAGTTTCGAGGCGTATCAATAATCATCGTCGGTAATTACGTGTTGCTATCTGCGCAACGCGGCGATGGAATTTATCGCCGACTCATGGTGCTTTCAAGAGCCGGACGTACTTTCAGCTGTGAATAGGGGTGCACAAGAAACTCCATCAGGCAGGCGAGTCTGCGGCCTCCTGGAGAAAGGCCAGCTCCAGGACCTTGACCAGCCTATCGTCGGATATCGGCTTCCATCCAGTCCACTGGAACCAGTTTGCTGGGACGTAGCACCGACACTGGGGACAGACGAGTAACCTACATAATGATCACCTATATCGAGCGAGGAGGTGCAGTGGTTAATCCACAGAACTAGCGTTCTGGAAGGGCGGCTGTTCAAATCCTAGTACTGTCCCAGTTACATCTCGTACCGCTGCAACTATGAGTGAGATAGATATTAATGTCAGCGCCGTTGAGCAACAAGTGAAGTTATTGAAACTGAATAAGTCTCCGGGGCACGATGGAACTTTTACTAGACTGTATTAACCATACGTAGATCCTTCGAACAAAGAACTTTCAGTATTAGTTGGGGGTCATACTCCTCTACAAGGAGGATAGCCGAAGTGATCTACAAAATTTCCATCCAATTGTTTGACATCCATCTGTTCTAGCAACTTAGAAGATATCCTGAGCTGAAAGATAATCAGGCGTTTCGAACAAAATGAGCTCCTCCTTGGTAACCAGCATGGATTTCGCAAACATTGCTCGTGTGAAACCGAGTTCACGCTTTTCTTGCCTGTCATTCTGAAAGCCAAGGATCAACGCAGTCAAGCAGATGCAATATTTGACTCAGTAGCACATCAGTGTTTGCTAACGAAAGTACGGACATATGGTGATCAAACTTCAGGTGTGTCCCCGGAAAGTGTATGAGAACCTTTACTGTTCATGTTGTATACCAGTGACCTGGAAGACAGTATTAATTATACATTTTCTGGAGATAAATCTATTTATCTATAGTGAAGGGCTGTTTGGATTTTTGGTGTTGTTGTGGTCTTCAGTACAGAGACTGGTTTGATGCAGCTTTCCACGCTACCCTATGCTGTGCAAGCTTCTTCATCTCGCAGTACCTACTGCAACCTACATTCTTTTCAATCTGCTTAATGTGTTCATCTCTTGGTCTCCCTCTACAATTTTTACCCTCCACACTTCCCTCCAATACTAAATTAGTGATTCCTGGATGCCTTCTTTTAGTTAGGTTGTGTCACAAATTTCTCTTCTCGCCAATTTTATTCAGTAGCTTCTCATTAGTTACGTGATCTACCCATCTAGTCTTCAGCATTCTTCTGTAGCACCACATTTCGAAAGCTTGTATTATTTTCTAGTCTAAACTGCTTGTCGTCCATGTTCCGCTTCTATACATGGCAACACTCCATACAAATACTTTCAGAAAAGACTTCCTGACACTTAAATCTATACTCGATGTTAACAGATGTCTCTTCTTCAGAAACTCTTTCCTTGCCATTGCCAGTTCACATTTTATATCCTCTCTACCTCGACCATCATAAGTTAGTTTGCTCCCCACATAGTAAAACTCATCTACTACTTTAACTGTCTTATTTCCTAATCTAATTTCATCAGCATCACCTGATTTAATTCGACTACATTCCATTATCCTCTTTTTGCTTTTGTTGATGTTCGTCTTATATCCTACTTCCAAGACACTGTCCATTCTTTCATTTGCTGTATCTGACAGAATTACAATGTCATCGGTGAACCTCAAAGTTTTCATTTCTTCCCCATGGATTTAAATCCTACTCTAAATTTTTCTTTTGTTTCCTTTACTGCTCGACATACAGAGTGAATAACATCGGGGATAGGCTACAATCCTGTCTCACTCCCTTTTCAATCACTGCTCCCCTTTCATGCCCCTCGACTCTTATAACTGCCATCTGGTTTCTATACAAATTGTAAATAGCCTTTCGCTCCCTGTATTTTACCCCTGCCACCTTAAGAATTTGAAAGAGAGTATTCCAATTTCCAGTCAACATTGTCAAAAGCTTTCTCTATGTCTACAAATGCTAGAAACGTAGGTTTGCCTTCCTTAATCTGTCTTCTAAGATAAGTCGTAGGGTCAGTATTGCCTGGCGTGTTTCAACATTTCTACGGAATCCAAACGGATCTTCCCCGAGGTCGGCTTCTACCAGTTTTTCCATTCGTCTGTAAAGAATTCGTGTTAGTATTTTGCAGCCATGATTTACTAAATTGATAGTTCGGCAATTTTCACACCTGTGGACACCTGCTTTCTTTGGGATTTGAATTATTATATTCATTTTAAGTCTGAGGGTATTTCGCCTGTCTCATACGTCTTGCTCACCAGATGGTATAGTTTTGTTACGGTTGGCTCTTCCAAGGCTATCAGCAATTCCAATGGAATGTTGTCTACTCCCGGGGCTTTTTTTTTGACATACGTCTTTCAGTACTCTGTCAAATTCTTCACGCAGTATCATATTTCCGATTTCATTTTCATCTACGTCCTCTTCCATTTCATAATATTGTTCTCAAGTTGATCAACCTTGTATAAAACCTCTATATTCTCCTTCCACCTTTCTGCTTTCCCTTCTTTGCTTAGAACTGGGTTTCCATCTGAGCTCTTGGTATTCATGCAAGTGGTTCTCTTTTCTCCAAAGGTCTCTTTAATTTTCCTGTAGGCAGTATCTATCTTACCCCTCGTGAGATAAGCCTCTACATCCTTACATTTGTCCTCTAGCCATCCCTGCTTAGCCATTTTGCACTTCCTGTCGATCTCGTTTTTGTGACGTTTGTATTCCTCTTGGCCTGCTTCATTTACTGAATTTTTATATTTTCTCGTTTCATCAATTAAATTCAATACCTTTTGTGTTACCCAACGATTTCTACTAGCCCTTGTCTTTTACCTGATTGATCCTCTGCTGCCCTCAGAATTTCATCTCTCAAAGCTACCCATTATTCTTCTACTGTATTTCTTACCCCTGTATTTGTCAGTTGTTCCCTAATGCTCTCTTTGAAACTCTCTACGACCTCTGGTTCTTTCAGTTTATCCAGGTGCCATCTCTGTAAATTCCTACCTTTTTGTAGTTTCTTCAGTTTTAGTCTACAGTTCGTAACTAATAAATTGTGGTCAGAGTCCACATCTGCCCTTGGAAACGTCTTTCAATTTAAAACCTGGTTCCTAAATCTCTGTCTTACCACTATATATAACCTATCTGAAATCCTCCAGTGTCTCCAGGTCTCTTCCAAGTATACGGCCTTCTTTCATGATTCTTACACGAAGTGTTAGCGATGATTAAGTTATGCTCTGCGCAAAATTCCTCTTTTATTCCTTACCCCCAGCCTATATTCACCTACTACTTTCCCTTCTCTTCCATTTCCTACTTGTCCACAGCTCGTCGTTTCGCGGTCTCGTTCTCGCTTCCCGGCATGGGTCAGGATTTTCACCTGCCTCGAGATGACTGGACGTTTGTGTTGTGCTCAACATTTCATCATCATTCGTGAAAGTGGCGAGATTGGACTGCGCAAAGTTTGGGCATTTGTACGGGCGCTGATAACCGCGCAGTTGAGCGCCTCACAAACCTATCATCATCATCATCATCATCATCATCATCATCTTTTCCTACTATCGAATTCTAGTCACCCATGACTATTACACTTGCGTCCCACTTCACTATCTGAATAATTTTTTTTATCGCATTATACATTTCTTGAGTCTCTTCATTATCTGCGGAGCTAGTTGGCATATAAACTGGTACAATTGTGGTAGGCGTGGGCTTCGTGTCTGTCTTGACTGCAATAACGCGTTCACTATGCCGTTCGTAGTAGCTTACTCGCGTTTATGTTTTTTATTCATTATTAAACCCACTCCTGCATTACTGTTATTTGATTTTATATTTATAACCCTGCAGTCACTTGACCAGAGGTCTCTTTCCTCCTGCTCCCGAACTTCACTAATTACCACTATATTTAACTTTAACGTATCAGTTTCCATTTTTAAATTTTCTAACATACTTGTCCGATTAAGGGATCTGACATTCCACCCCCAGTCCGCAGAATGCTAGTTTTGTTTCTCCTAATAACGACGTCCTCCTGAGTGTCCCCCGCTCGGAGATCCGAATGGGGGACTATTTTACCTCCGGAATATTTTACCCAAGAGGACGCCATCATCATTTAACCATACAGTAAAGCTGCATGCACTCGGGAAAAATTACGGCTGTAGTTTCCCCTTGCTTTCAACCGTTCGCAGTACCAGCACAGCAAGGCCGTTTTGGTTAGTGTTACAAGGCCAGATCAGTCAATCATCCAGACTGTTGCCCCTGCAACTACTGAAAACGCTGTTGCCCTCTTCAGGAGCCACACGTTTCTCTGGCCTCTCAACAGATACCCCTCCGTTGTGGTTGCACCTACGGTACGGTTATCTGTGTGGCTGAGGCACGCGAGCCTCCCCACCAACGGCAAAGTCCACGGTACATGTTAGGGTGTTTGGCATTGCAAAACATTAATTCAGTCTCTTTATCTTCTGTTATTAGCTGAAATTTATTACAGAACTCAGCTAGACTTTTTCCGCCTTCATTCATACAGCCAAGCCAATATTGTCCCACAACTCTTTCTTCTATTTCTTTTCCTGTAACCGGATTCCAAGCAGCCAAATTTATTTGATTTTCACCTCCCTTTACGTATAAAATTGCTTTTTCAATATCCTCAACTACTGTCTCTGTCTCTTTATCTTCTGTTGGCGACGTCGGCGCATATACCTGGACTAAGCGGAATTAATGGTTGCCGTTATAAAACAACGAATGGCAACAAATACGAAACAGTGGCATGAAATGTTGAAAAAGCGGCACACTAAGTTCTAAAAGAAAAGTCAGCACACAACTAACGAAAGCCCACAAAAAATAACGATATTGGAATCGATAATTAGAATTAATAATTAGAATTAACCTATATAGGTCATCCATTCCAACCTTTCCATGATTCATATGTAAATTATTTTTGCATTGGAACGTAATAGCATTTCTACGTTCGTAAATGCTCTCTAAAACTACTGCAGCGAAATTACAAAAATGGGAATCGGTAACTAGAATTGACCTCTATAGGAGATCAGTTCTAGTCACTGATTCCAACTATTCGACGGTTCATAATTTTGGACGTTTTTGCAGTAAACCTGTGGACTATGTTTTTGTAGGATTTCTAGATTTCTTATTGGACTCAGAACCACGAAAAAATGACAAATATTGTAGGTACAGCTTTCAAATTTTTCTCTTTTTCATAGAAGAGATCAATACCAAACGTAGAAATTCTGTAACACTTCAGTGCACACACTTGTTGTTAAAACGGTGTAAATAACGAACAATGGAATGATCGGTAACTAGAATTAACCGATATACGTTGCAATATTAGTAATTTTTCCGCAGAAGTTCAGAGAGCAATTCCAAATGCGGAAATCCTATTAAATTTCAGTGCACACGCCTGAAGGAAAAACGAGCTAAACTATGTACCATGGAATAGGTGACTAGAACTGACCTACATAGCTCAATTCTAGTTATCGATTCCAAGTATCTGTCCGGATAAACAACATTTAAGCAACTAAGTCAACAAGAACTTTGTTCAGACTTCTTCCTTAAATATCCTAAATGAAACGAACTCTAAGAAAACAGCATTACTGTGTCCTGCTACCGACGATCTCAGATAACTCAGAAGATTTTTTTTAATTTCGTGGAGAATTTTTTCCCTTTTTGGAGGAAACAAGCCTTCCAGTCGAAAGTTGTAGAAGCTTCTTCTTGACGTAATTGACTAATAATGTAAAAAGGAAAGCAAAAAAAAAATCTGTTAAATGAATGTGGACTTACCATAGAGTGAATGACGAGCGGCCCTCAGGTATACAGACTTACCCCAGTAATGTTTTGATACCTATTTTTTGGTCCTTTTAATGCAAGCAGTACATCAAAACTGGTCTTATTCATTAAAAGAACTTATCTGAGTGATCGGTAAAACGTGTCTTTCATCAGAATTTGACGATCGATTTATGTTTCCAGTGAGGATTTTCGCATAGTTTTTCTGCTCTTTTACGGCTAAAAGAGCTACCGAACATTTTATTTCGACGAAAATCATGAGCTCTCTGGCTCTGAGCATTATGGGAGTTAACATCTATGGTCATCAGTCCCCTAGAACTTAAAACTACTTAAACCTAACTAACCTAAG
The DNA here is from genome assembly GCF_021461385.2 of Schistocerca piceifrons. Lineage (NCBI taxonomy): Eukaryota > Metazoa > Arthropoda > Insecta > Orthoptera > Acrididae > Schistocerca > Schistocerca piceifrons. The sequence continues at coordinate 91,495,126 of NC_060141.1, forward strand.
GACTTCACACAACACCCAGTCATCACGAGGCAGAGAAAATCCCTGACCCCGCCGGGAATCGAACCCGGGAACCCGGGCGTGGGAAGCGAGAACGCTACCGCACGACCACGAGCTGCGGACAAAATTATGAGCATTACTGAAACTGCAATATTCTTGTCTCAGGTGTTATCGAGAATGTACATCACGAAGCAGCTACTGAATCCTACTGACTGGAAAACTGCATGTTCGTAGCTAGTCTAATGTCGCCAGAAGAGTGACACTGCGCCGCTGATCAAAATGTGGCGTTGTTTTTGTGTCCACTACCATTATGGTTGGTTTGATGCGGCCCACCGCGATTCTCTATCCCGTGCTAACCTATTCATTTCAGAGTAGCACTTGCACATGGCCTCAGCTCTTCGCCGCATCTCTTTGTTGAGTAATTCACTACCTGACGAAAGAAGGTAAACACTCAGAAGAGGTGATCGGATCTCAATGTAACTCTGTACTCGCAGATTATCGGCGGGTATGCAAATGATTGGAGCTGGAACTCTCTGTGACAGATAAAACGTCTACCATGTATTAGTGTTGTTAGTGTTTAGTGTTGTTAGCAGTCCTGATAGCGTACAAAGAGATCGTGAACAGCGTCAGATGTTGAGTGGTTACTATGAAGGACACGAAGATATCAGGTACACGTGTGAGACAGTGTTGTCAGCACCTGACAGATTTTGAAAGGTATCTCGTTATGGGTCTCAATTTGGTCAACTTGACGCTTCGTGCAATATCGACATTTATGGGCAATTTGGATGGGATAGTGGCCCAGTGTTGGGCTGCATGGGAACTTGAGGGCAGGCATGCCCTTCGTTAAGACTTCGGTCGATTATTTTGACCACCTCAAGGGAGAGTCGCTGTATTGTCCACCAAGAACAGCGTAGCCCTTCAGATCTGCGTCTGACATCCATGAACAAGTAGTGGAACCCCTGCAACATTCTGAGTCATCCCTCACTGTTGGTCGGATCCTTGCAGCAGCCGGCCTAGAGTATTACTGTCCCATGTGTATGCTACCGTTAACACTACAACACAAACAGTGGCGTTTGGTACGGCGCCGTGACCGAGAACACTGGACTGCTGTTGTGTGATCGCATTATGTTCAGGGATGAATCGCGAATCTGCACTAACCAGAGAAGCACGGTCGGCGAGTATGGCGACAATCTGTGGAGACGTCCCATTCTTTTAATGCATGCTTTGGAGAGGTACGAGGGCTGTCCGTAAAATAAGGTTCCCATGACGCTACAGTCCTGAAAAATGGTTCAAATGGCTCTGAGCATTATGGGACTTAACTTCTGAGGTCATCAGTCCCCTAGAACTTAAAACTACTTAAACCTAACTAACCTAAGGACATCACACACATCCATGCCCGAGGCAGGATTCGAACCTGCGACTGTAGCGGCCACGCGGTTCCAGACTGTAGCGCCTTTAACCGCTTGGCCACTTCGAACGGCTACAGTCCTGAAAAGCGCTGTTATGGTGGACCTCGCGATTCTGCTGTTGAGTGGTCGCATTATGTTCAGGGATGAATCGCGAATCTGCACTAACCGGAGAAGCACGGTCGGCGAGTATGGCGACAATCTGTGGAGACGTCCCATTCTTTTAATGCATGCTTTGGAGAGGTACGAGGGCTGTCCGTAAAATAAGGTTCCCATGACGCTACAGTCCTGAAAAATGGTTCAAATGTCTCTGAGCGTTATGGGACTTAACTTCTGAGGTCATCAGTCCCGTAGAACTTAAAACTACTTAAACCTAACTAACCTAAGGACATCACACACATCCATGCCCGAGGCAGGATTCGAACCTGCGACCGTAGCGGTCGTGCGGTTCCAGACTGTAGCGCCTAGAACCGCTCGGCCACCCCGGCCGCCGAACACCGGAAAAGTCGTGCACTTTCCGATATGCTTGTGTCGAGCCTCCACGCCATCACACTCTGCCGTCAGCCGTCTGTCAAACTCACATAGATCGCGCGCCTTCGCTATTCTACACACGGACTGTAGAGCCTAGAACCGCTCGACCACACCGGCTCAGTCTTAGCTTGGTAGCCATACGTGATGGATCTCCTCTTCACTCGCCCGTCAGGTGTGAGCTGCGCACGGTGATCCGTTTCCTGTCTGCAAACAACACTGCGCCGGCGGAAATCCATTCCCAGCTATGCGAAATCTATGGAGACAAGTGTATGAGCGTACAACACGTGCGCAAACGGTGCAGAGAGTTCAAGAACGGGCGTTCTGACGTCCATGATGAGGAGCGTTCTGGACGGCCATCTGATTCTGACGCAACAATCGCTGAAGTGGAGGCAGCGGTGCTCTCAGATCGAAGAGTGACGGTTCGTAAGCTCTCCAAAATGAACCCTGATGTCAGCAAAACCTCTATTGACAAGATTTTGACGGAGCATCTAGGGTATGCTAAGGTTTGCGCGAGGTGGGTGCCAAGAATGTTGACCGAAGACCACAAACATCAACGCGTTGAAGCGGCCCAAGAACATCTTCAAGATCACGGAACTCATGGCGAGGAATACCTCGACTCCATCGTCACTGGAGACGAGACTTGGGTGCACTACAGCACACCCGAAACCAAAGAAAGTCTAAACAATGGAAGCACCCACAGTCACCGAGATCGCAAAATTCAAACAAACGCGAAGTGTCGGCAGAGTGATGGCAGCAGTGTTTTGGGACAGGAAGGGGATATTGTTGTGCGAGTTCTTGCCCACCGGTACAAAATCAACGTTGACGGGCACTGCGAGACACTGCAAAAATTGCACCGTGCAATTCAAAACAAGAGGAGGGGTATGCTGTCCAAGAGGGTGCGTTTGCGTCAGGATAACGCTCGACCGCACACCACCAAAGCCACCAACGAGCTCATCTCAAAATTTGGATGGGGTATTGTCAAACACCCACCCTACAGCCCGGACTTAGCCCCAAGTGACTACCGTCTCTTCCCTGACATGAAGAAACACCTGGGTGGAACGCATTTCGGCGACAGAGAAGGACTGGAAAGAGCGGTTCTCAGGTAACAGCGCCGCTTGGCGGCAGATTTTTTTGACTCTGGCATTCAAAAGCTCATACACCGCTTGCAAAAATGTATTTGCCTCAGTGACGACTATGTAGAAAAATAGGTTAAAGTCTGAACTTCCCAAAAATGTACGCATTCATGAAATAAACATGTTTTACACTACGAAAAGAAATTGGGAACCTTATTTTACGGACACCCCTCGTACATCGGACTTACTCCTGGCGTCAAGGCTGATAGTGATTAAGAAAACTCTGATGGTACGTCACGGGCATCCTGTGCCCTCGAATATTTCCTCTCATGAGGCAATATCGAGGTGCCATTTTTCAACAGGACAATGCTCATCCACAATTGATACGTTTCTCTATGAACTGTATGTGTGATGTTGAGGTAATCCTGTGGCCAGCAAGATCCCAGATGTGTCTCCGATAAAAAGTGTGTTCGACCAGTTCGTATGTCACCTCTGCCCCAGTGCCACCTAGTCAGAACAGTTGCGGATCAGTTTGTCTGAGGAGAGGAAATAAAGGCTTTATGACATTCTTCCCAGTGAATGCAGGCCAGAGATGGTGCAACGTCATACTGATAAGTCGCCTAATACTGTTCAGTTCGATACAAATTTCATTCGATTTTGTAATCACCGCAATAACAACATATACCCGTTGAAAACGCGAAATTTCATTTTCTCCTCCCTTTCTGCATGTTTCACTTCTGTTTCGTTAGGCGATGTATAATTGTTACAACCAGTCACTGTGTCTATCGCTTCGCGTGTGGTGCTACCGAGCAAGGTGGCGAGTGGTTAGTACACAGGACTCACATTCGGGAGGACACCGGTTCAAACCTGCGTCCGATGATCCTGATTTAGGCTATTTGTGATTTCCATAAATCGCTTCAGGCAAATGCTGGGATGGTTCCTTTTAAAGGGCACTGCCTATTTCCTTCCTCATCTTCCCTAAACCGAGCTCGTGCCCTCTCTCTAATGACCTCATTGTCGACGCGACTATAAAAACTAATTCTCTCCTTCTCCTCCTTCTCCTCTTCTTTGCGTGCGAGGCTAATAGTCCTCTGTCTCGATAATGCACATTTTCATAGGACAGTTGACGTGGACAAGCCATGGACTTATAACGTACAAACTAGATGCCAATTTGATCACAGGGTGACAGTTGTTAAGCTGTATGGAATAAAATCGTAATAACTTTTGAAAGGTTTGCGTTAGGACGTCCAAACTGCACGGTTGGCCACGAGGCGTGATGTGAATTAGAATGCCCAGGCGTACGCGCCTTGTTGTTGTCGGCCATTCACACATGAAAATGTCACGATACGTATAGCGTATAGCGCTTGTGAAGGCCTCTGATACGAGGAGTAGCAGCCCAACTCCGGCTCAAAGGAAGTTTAAGACAGAGTTCGAGCTGAAGACAACCGGTCCAAGTGTGCTAACAATCAAGAGTTTGATTCGCAAGTTTGAGACAACGGGTAGTGTTCGTGATGACAGTGTTGGCAATGTCAGTCGTCCAAAAAGGGGGAAAACGCATGAAAACATCGAGAAGACACGCGCTGCGTTTCAAACCAGCCCCAGGAAATCATCAGACGAGATTCACAGCAGGTGGGAATCAATCGGGAGACACTGCGCCAAACTGTTGTTGAAGACCTGCAGCTCTTCCTACACAAAATTCAAACCCGTCGGCCATTAAGCCCCAGGGCTATGGAGCAGCGGTTGTATTCCGCTAATACCACTGGCCTCGGAACTAACGTACAGGACTCTGATGTGAGTATGGTTTCGTTTAGTGACGAAGCACACTTTCATTTGGACGGGTTCGTCAATAAGCAAAACTGGCGCATTTAGAGGACTGAGAATCCCTCATCGGGTGACTGTGTGGTGTGCAATGTCCATTCACGGAATAATCATCGCGATATTCCTTGATATGTGGTTCGTGACGGCGGAGCTCGACCCCATCGAAACAGGAGAATGTTTGATGTCCTGGAGGAACGCTTTTGGGGAACGCATTCTGGCTCTGGGGCACCCGGAGGCCACTGGAATGGGCCTCGATTGGCCGCCATATTCCCAAGATCTGAACACGTGCGACTTCTTTTTGTGGGGCTATATTAAAGACGAAGTATACAGCAATAACCCCAAACCACTGCTGAGCTGAAAACAGCCATCCAGGAGGTCATCGATGGCATCGAGGTTCCGGCACTTCAGCAAGTTATGCAGTATTTCGCTATTCCTCTGCGCCACACCATCTCCAATGATGGCAGGCATCTCGAACACGTCATAACCTAAATTCGGATATCTGTAGTGACGTTTACATGTTGAATCAAGTGTGTGCACGCCGTAGTTTGTCACAAATTTACATTTTTTCATATAGTTCCATAATTGATACCCTGTATATACACAGATGTGTCTAAACATTATGACCACCAGCTAAATAGCTGAATATACCTGCCCGGTATGCACCAGATCAACCCTCGAGAAGAAAGTCGACATAAGCCTTAATGAAGCATGTCGAAAACAACAGAGAATATGAAACACATGCATGTAGCAAAGCTTTACAGAGCTGCTGATCTTGCGAGTTGCCGCTACTCAAGAATATCTCATAAATTCACAGAGAGGCTCAGGCAAACCATCAGTAATCGACTTTCTCTATTTGGAACTGAGCGCGAGCCTGGAGGATTAAGATCCCATAAGTGGTTCTTAAATACGGCCATTGAAGAACCACCACCCGACTATCCACCAGTACAGGTAGTGCCTGAACCGCTCAAAAACAGGCATGGCCCTGGTGAAAACAAACATGATCAGTTATGGTAACGTGGATGATAAGTGCTACTGTGGTGCTATGCAAGACATGGAACAGCTCCTGGCCTGTACAAACTGTCTCAACATATGCTACCTCCACGATTTGTTGATGGACAAGACAGAAGACATGGATTTGACGCAATACTAGGCTGAAAGACTACGATTGGTTTCCTGGAAGGAAACAGAAAAAGTAAGTAAGCCTAGTGATCTATACTTGGAACGCTGTATAGAGACGATTCTGCGTAGCATGGGGTCAAAAATTCCTTGGTGGGTTTCTGGAGGTATGTGGCACCAGATGACTGCGCACAGGTCACGCAATACCGTACATTACTGGCCAGTCGTTTATGGTGGCGGAGTGGTGACCGACACTGTCCCAAATATATTCAACTGGGTTCAGATCAGACGAAGCTGATGGCCAAGACGGTACAGATGGTCCGCAAAAATATTCACGTAGTTCACAGATATCATGGTTCCCTCAGTTACTATCACAGGTCCCAAGGGAGCCAAGCTGAATATCCCCCATAGCATAGTACTGCCCTTACCCACCTGCGTGAAGGACACAATGCATGTTTCGAGCGGCCATTCCTGTGGATGGTGGTGTATCCACTTATGACCATCGACCTTGTGAACAAGGAATATTTCATCCTACCAAGCAGCATGATTCCACTGACCCTCTGTCCGGTCTCCATGATACCGAGCCGAGTGCAATTATAATTCACCACGTCGTTGGATCAACATGAGAAAGCGCAAGAGTCGTTTTGCTGCTCTATCGTCAGATCCCACACCTTGTAACGTACTTGTCGTTACAACGTCCTTCAGCCACTTCTCACAGAACCTCACGACGGCAACACGCACACAGCCAACCGGCTTCACCGTTTCCGAGATGGTCCAAGCCATAACAGTCTCCCATTTATAAATTCGGTTTTACGAAATATACTCTACGTCATTGGCCCCTTACTTAGTCTGCATTTATCGGGAATCTTTCGACCAGCTCAAAGTACCAGGCGACTGGAAAAAAGCGCAGATGACTCTTCTATGTAAGAAGGGCAAAATAACGGATTTGTAGAGGTAAGGACCAATACCCTTAACATGGGTTTGCTGCAGAATTCTAGAGCATATTCCGAGTTCGAATACAAGAAATTTCCTAGAGATCGAAAAGCTCAGGTATACGAATCAGTGCGGCTTCAGAAAACATCGCTCGTGCGAATCCGAGGTTGCTCTTTTCTCACTTGATATACTGCGAATTTTGGATGAAGAGCAACAGGCAGATTCCATATTTCTAGATTTCCGGAAAGCATTGGTTACGGTACCCCACTGCAGTCTTTTAACGAAGGTGCGTGCATAAGGAATAGGACCCCAGATATGTGACTGGCTCGAAGTAATAGAACCCAGTATTTTCTCCTTGACGGCGAGTGTTCGTCGGAGACAGGGGTAACATCAGGAGTGCCCCAGGGAAGTGTGATAAGACCGTTGCTATTTTCTATATACATAAATGATCTGGTGAACAGGATGGACAGCAATCTGCGATTGTTTGCTGATGATGTACAGGTAGGTGTCTAAGATTATTAACTGTAAGTTGATGCAAGATGACCTTGATAAAATTTTTAGTTGGTGTGATGAATGGCAGCTGGCTCTTAATGTAAGTTAAAGCGGATGGGTAGGAAAAACAAACCCATACTGTTCAGATATAGCATTATTAATGTCCCACTTGACACGGTCATGTCATTTAAATATATGGGCGTAACGCTGCAAAGCGATATGAAACGGAAATAGCATGGGAGGATTGTGGTGTGGAAGGCGAATTGTTTTCAGTTTATTGGGAGAACTTGAGGAAATTGTAGTTCATCTGTAAAGGAGGCCACAGATAGGAAGCTAGTGCGACCTACTTTTGAGTAATTCTCGAGTGTTTGGATCCGTCCCAGGTCCGATTGAAAGAAGTCACTGTAGTAGTTAAGAGGCGAACTGCTAGATTTGTTACCGGTAGGTTCGATCAGCATGCAAGTATTCCGGATTTACTTCGGGAGCTCAAGTGGGAACCCCTCGACGGAATATGACATTCATTTCGAAGAACACTACTGAGAAAGTATAGAGAACCGGCGCTTGAAGCTGACTGCAGAATGATCCTACTGCCACCAACATTCATTTCGTGTAGAGACCAGGAAGATAAGATAGGAGAAGTTTAGGCTCATTCGGAGGCATGGTGACTTGCGGAGTATGTATGTAGATGTAGATCTCAGTAACACGACTACATCTGCCTCGTAATTATCACTTTATTTATTTTGCAATCTCAATATTAATTTGCTGAGTATAAATCTATGTACTTTATTATTTTATGGGTGTTGTTGTTGTGGTCTTCAGTCCTGAGACTGGTTCGATGCAGCTCTCCATGCCACTCTATCCTGTGCAAGCTCCTTCATCTCCCAGAACCTACTGCAGCCTACATCCTTCTGAATCTGCTTAGTGTATTCATCTCTTGGTCTCCCTCTACGATTTTTACCCTCCACACTGCCCTCCAATACTAAATTGGTGATCCCTCGATGTCTCAGAACAGGTCCTACCAACCGATCCCTTCTTCTAGTCAAGTGGTGCCACAAGCTCCTCTTCTCCCCAATTCTATTCAATACCTCCTCATTACTTATGTGATCTACCCATCTAATCTTCAGCATTCTTCGGTAGCACCACATTTCGAAAGCTTATATTCTCTTCTTGTCTAAGCTATTTATCGTCCACGTTTCACTTCCATACATGGCTACACTCCATACAAATACTTTCAGAAACGACTTACTGACATTTAAATCTATACTCGATGTTAACAAATTTTTCTTCTTCAGAAACGCTTTCCTTGCCATAGCCAGTCTACATTTTATATCCTCTCTACTTCGACCATCATCAGTTATTTTGCTCCCCAAATAGCAAAACTCTTTTACTACTTTAAATGTCTCATTTCGTAATCTAATTCCCTCAGCATCACCCGACTTAATTCGACTACATTCCATTATCCTCGTTTTGCTTTTGTTGATGTTCATCTTATATCTTCCTTTCAAAACACTGTCCATTCCGTACAAGTGCTCTTCCAAGTCCTTTGCTATCTCTGACAGAATTACAATGTCATCGGCGAACCTTAAAGTTTTTATTTCTTCTCCATGGATTTTAATACCTACTCCGAACTTTTCTTTTGTTTCCTTTATTGCTTGCTCAATGTATAGATTGAATAACATCGGGGATAGGCTACAACCCTGTCTCACTCCATTCCCAACCACTGCTTCCCTTTGATGTCCCTCGACTCTTATACCTGCCATCTGGTTTCTGTACAAATTGTAAATAGCCTTTCGCTCTCTGTATTTTACCCCTGCCACCTTCAGAATTTGAAAGAGAGTATTCCAATCAGCGTTGTCAAACGCTTTCTCTAAGTCTACAAATGCTAGAAACGTAGGTTTGCCTTTCCTTAATCTTTCTTATAAGGTAAGTCGTAGGGTCAGTATTGCCTCACGTGTTCCAACATTTCTACGGAATCCAAACTGATCTTCCCCGAGGTCGGCTTCTATCAGTTTTTCCATTCGTCTGTAAAGAATTCACTTTAGCATTTTGCAGCTGTGACTTATTAAACTGATAGTTCGGTAATTTTCACATCTGTCAACACCTGCTTTCTTTGGGATTGGGATTATTATATTCTTCTTGATGTCTGAGGGTATTTCACCTGTCTCGTACATCTTGCTTACCAGATGGTAGAGTTTTGTCAGGAATGGCTCTCCCAAGGCTGTCAGTAGTTCTAATGGAATGTTGTCTACTCCAGGGGCCTTGTTTCGACTCAGGTCTTTCAGGGCTCTGTCAAACTCTTCACGCAATATCATATTTTATGGGTAGTAATCGTTAACTGAAGAACTGTAATGCATATTTCTTACAAACCATCCGATAACGAAACTGTAAAAAACTGTAGCAGAAACGCTGGCGAAGTCGGGGATCTTCCATTATGTACAATCCAAGACATTGTTAAGTGCAAGGTACTACCATCGCTGAGGCGCGAGCGCGCGCAGATGGGCAGAGAGAGTTACAAGTGAACCAGTGGTCGAACATGGACGTAAATTGGCTGTGCTAGCGTGCGTAATGAAGTGCATTGTCGGAGTAGTATCCCAAGTGTAGCAAAGCGTTGTAAGTATTTAATGAGTGACTATGTAGATCTGGGTCGCAGTGCATGGTTTAATCAAGAACAATTAGCAAACGGAATAACGGAAGAAGAGTACTGTGCGTCCAAAATCAATACAAATTGCTCGTTGGTACAGGCAGTCTATTGCCAATTATTGTTGCCACGCGATGTACTACGCCTCACCACCAGCAAATCACAACAAAGTAAGACAGTGCCCTTTGGCAGTCTAGTTTCGTGGATCCTTCCCTGTAATCTTTACTTTGTAGTGAAACGTTTCGAGTCATTTGCCTTGAAAGAACTTACATGCACTTGCCATTACACCTCATATTTATCTGATTCAAGAAATTATTAGCAGTGATAATTAACTGAAATTCAAGGTTCAATGTCGCACGTTAACTGTATTCCAAACGGATTTGAGAAAGAAATTTAGTGCGTATTAAGATTAACTCGAAATTACTGGCAAAATGTTGTGAATTTCCATATTTAATCAGAAAGTGTTTTTTTTAAATTAATTAATGTTTTTATCTCAAGAAATTTGCAAACAGCTGTATTTTGAGCCAGTGTGCCTTACACTTTGCTCCACCTTCTCGTTTCGTACATGCAGTGTGGACGGTGGTTGCTGCAGCTCACCTGTCGACCCTGGGTTTTGTTGACTTGCTGGTAAGCCTTCTGCTTCTTGCCTCGACGATATGTCGCTTTCGGTCCATTGACTCACTTGTTTTGTTTGGTTACAGGCGCGTCCGTGTTGCCTGGTACAGGATGTTATCCGTCGCCCAACTTTTTATTCACTACTTACACGCTATACGGCCATTGTGGTTTTAACTATGAAAGGTGGGCCTTCTATATTCTGGGCTGTGTTGTTTACCATGTTTTAAAGTTTGTAAATACACTTGTGTTTTTATCTATTCTCATGCTTTAGGATTATGGCTCTGGTATTACTTTAACATGTAGGGGTTCAATCGCTGTCGTTGTTTATTTCTCGTCGTTGATGATGTGGCTATAAGCCACAAGATCATTAGTACCTTATTAAAATTGGTTTAGAGTACAGCTGTCTGCGGAGTTCTTGCTGTAATATGTACTACTACAGCTGCGAATGCCCCGTCCAAAGAGTCGTTTGTGAAAGTGATTATGTTTCATGTATTTCATATATCCATTATGTAATCTTAGATTTCGTAATTTCGGCATTGTTTACAGTGATTCTGTTGTTTGTAAAATCATATTGAGAAAAAACGCTATAAAACAACGCTATGAAAGCTGTTGTTAAATACTGAATAATCGCAGGTATTGCTTCGTAAAACCTAACGACAATTAGCATTATTGTGATTAACGTTGGGCCGGCCGGTGTGGCCGACCGTTTCTTGGCTCTTCAGTCTGGAACCGCGCGACCGCTACGGTCGCAGCCTGTTCGAATGCTGCCTCGGGCATGGATGTGTGTGATGTCCTTAGGTTAGTTAGGTTTGAGTAGTTCTAAGTTCTAGGGGACTGATGACCTCAGATGGTAAGTCCCATAGTGCTCAGAGCCATTTGAACCATTTGATTAACGCTGCTCGCTCCGTACCGGGATACGTATTGCTAATAGCTCATAGGTAGTATTCACCGCTTCTGAAATGTTTGTTACAATAACTATTAAGTTTCAACCATGTTACCACACGTGTCTTTCCCGTGACAGGACGCTATGTAGCAGATAGCGCTCTACGTGGCGTTTCCATTTGAGCTCCCAATTGTGCACTTAATATTGCCGAAAAAACGCATACCAGTAGTTGTTACGTAACATTAATTTCAACAAAACAGATACAAATACATGAATTTTGCTCGACTAGGAGCTGGTGACCGCGAATAATCATTCAGCAATTACATGTGCGGACAAACAAATGATTACGATGGATTATTTACTCAGGAGAAAGAGCTTGACTAACTGAGCAAATCAATAACGCACTGGTCCACCTCTCGCCCTTATGCAAGCAGTTATTAGGCTTAGCACTGATTGACAGAGTTGTTGTATGTCGTCTGGAGGGATACTGTACCAAATTCTGTCGAATTGGCGCGTTGGATTGTCAAAATGCAGATTGTTAGAAGGCCCTACCCATAACACTCCAAACATTCTCAAATTGGGAAGAGATCCGGCTATCTTTATGGCCAAGGTAGGGTGTAGGAAGCACGAAGGCAAGCAGTAGAAACTCAACCGTGTGCGGGCGGGCATTATCTTGCTAAAACATAAGCTCAGAATGGCTTGTCATGAAGGGCTACGAAACGGGGCGTAGAACATCGTCGGTGTAGCGCTGTGCTGTAAGGGTGTCGCGGATGACAACCAAAGGGGTCATGCTACTAAAAGAAAAGGCGTCCCAGACCATCCTTCGCTTCTGCTTGTTGGCCGTATGGCGGGCAACAGTCGGGTTGGTATCCCACCGCTGTCTGCGGGGTCTCCCCGAGACATCTTCGCTGATCATCGGGACTCATTTCGAAAAGGCACTCTTCGCTGATCACAATTCTACTCCTGTTAGTGAGATTCCAGGCCGAAGAGATAAATGAAAACGCTCCAGACAGCGATGGGAAACCAACGTGACTGTCGACCGCAATACAGCCCACGAAGAGGAAGCAATTAGTCTAGGGTGCCATTTCTTTTCATAGCAGGACTGCTCTGGTTGGCATCCTTAGCATCATTTCAGCAAAAGGAGACGACATTATACTCCCCATTTTGTTGCCCTTCATAGTAAGCCATTCAGGGCTTACCTTTTAGCAAGATAATGTCAGCCCGCACACGGCGAGAGTTTTTACTACGTGTCTACGCGCTTGCCGAAGCCTACCTTGGCCAGAAAGGTCACCGGATTTCTATCCAAGTGAGAACGTTTGGAGCATTATGGACAGAGTCCTCCAATCAGGTCGGGATTTTGACGATCTAATGCGCCAGTCGGACAGAATTTACCACGATTTCCCTCAGGAGCAGATCCAAGAACTCTATCAGTTAACACCAAGTCGAATAGCTGCTTTGATAAGGGCCTGAGATGGACCAGCGTTTTATTGACTAGCTCAATTTGGGGAACCTCTCTCTCGAGTAAATCATACCGTCTTTCTGAATTTGTAGTCATTTCCAGAATGAGATTTTCACTCTGCAGCGGAGTGTGCACTGATATGAAACTTCCTGGCAGATTAAAACTGTGTGCTGGACAGAGACTCGAACTTGGAACCTTTGCATTTTGCCGGCAAGTGCTCTACCAACTGAACTACCCAAGCACGACTCATGACCCGTCCTCACAGCTTTACTTCTGCCAATACCTCGTCTCCTAACTTCCAAACCTTACAGAAGCCCTCCTGCGAACCTTGCAGAACTAGCACTCCTGAAAGAAAGGGTATTGCGGAGACATAGCTTAGCCACAGCCTGGGGGAAGTTTCCAGATTCAGACTTTTCACTCTACAGCGGAGTGTGCGCTCATATGAAATTTCCTGGCAGTCTCGGTCCCGCACACAGTTTTAATCTAAAATAATTGAACAGCCACGATCGCTTCAATCGTTTATTAGATGACTGGTATCAGCACTCTGAAGGTGCCATCATCAGATCTGAAGCGTGGATTAACATTTATAAAACCATATGGACATCATGGCATATGAGGCAGACCATCTGATAAAATCATTGTCACAACCAATAAAAATAATAAAAAACTGCTCTCGTGGTCGTTCTTTCCATAAAATATGAAACTGAAGTCACCAGATAAAACTACCACTTCTCGTCTAACACCTAGGATGATGGCGACCGGTGTTAGGCGAGAAGTGGTAGTTTTATCTGGTGACTTCAGTTTCATATTTTATGGAAAGAACGACCACGAGAGCAGTTTTTTATTATTTTTATTGGTTGTGACAATGATTTTATCAGATGGTCTGCCTCATATGCCATGATGTCCACATGGTTTCATAAATGTTAATCCACGTTTCAGATCTGATGATGGCACGTTCAGAGTGCTGATACCAGTCATCTAATAAACGATTGAAGCGATCGCGGCTGTTCAATTATTTTAAAAACAGAGTGATCGCCCCACGACACACCATGTGTTCACTGCAGTTTTAATCTGCCAGGAAGTTTTGTAATCATTTGTTTGTCTGTACATGTATATGACGTTATCCCGATGTCCGTCCCATTCGGATAATTTCTTCTTGCTGCTTTTTTTTTTTCTCCTTAGAGTGTATACTGAAGTGTGCGGGTCGGTTACAAGTGGATTTCCCCATTTGAGGACCATTATCGTCGCTAGAATGACCCCTCGTTTGTCTCTGTTCCACGTCCCATCCTCAATGCTTCACGTGCCCGACTTGCAACCAGGCAGCATTCATTATCACGGTGTGCTGTGGTCAGACTGTTTTGGTTCAGCATATACATCTTATGATGAAACCGAAAGCCCAGAAATAGATATTAGCAAAATAAAATGAAGATAGTTTAACTGTAGTCAGAGGTGAAATGGTTCAAATGGCTCTGAGCACTATTGGACGTAACATCTGAGGTCATCAGTCCCCTAGAACTTAGAACTACTTAAACATAACTAACCTAAGGACATCAGACACATCCATGCCCGAGGCAGGATTCGAACCTGCGACCGCAGCGGTCGCGCGGTTCCAGATTGGAGCGCCGAGAACCGCTCGGCCACTCCAGCCGGCTCAGAGGAAAAGTTTCTTTCCCCTATATAAGTGTGTTTCTCTCAAAAGTCAGAATATGGGCACAAAACTATTCTTCTTTCTGAAGCGACCATACGAAAAGAGGCGAGGGTAGCGCCACACCTCGTCAGTCGTCGTGCGTCCGTAGCAGTACAGCAGGCTGAGAAGGAAGGCCGAGAAGCGACGCAGAGGAGACTGGGGGTCATCAGCCGTGGCAGACGAACGGCTAACAGCGCACGGCTGGCGCTACCAGAGCGGAAGAAGGGCCACGGGCCTGCAAGTAACGGCAGATGCAAACTCCACGACACGTGCATCTGCAGCGCCAAAGGACGGGGGAGCGACGGAATGCTTGAGCAACGGGGCAAGCAAAAGCAGTTGTCGTTCAGTTTACAACGCATTGTGACTTATACCACTAGAGGACCATCAGGCCTATTAATTACGGATGTAAATGAGTGTTAGATGTAGAGGGGCGTGTCCTGAGTTCCTGGCTAGCGGCTTTTGATGTTTATGAGAAAATAGATGTTGAAATTTTATGAGTACCTTCTATAGCTGTAACATTAGATCTGTTTCGAGCGTGCGAGCCTAATACAGCGTCCAAGCTTCACATCTACCATGCGTTGTGGTACCGGTTCAAACCCTGCAATGTACCTTTCTTTCCAAGTTAATCGTACAGAATATCACTAAATAATATAATTTTTTCATAATGTGGGGCCACAGTCATAATATACTTCTTTAAAGTCAGTACCGCCATTAGATTGTTTTTTATTTGCAGTGTTACATTTACACGATCATGATTTCGGCTTCAAAGTGCCATTATCAAGTGTTTCTGAAAGCTTATTGGACAATAACAGTGAAATACGTAACAAGTGATATAACCATAAGAATCCATATTTATAAAGCTTACTTACAATTGTTATACAGTGCCTAAGATGGCATTCTGTCGTATTTAAAATACACTATTAGACACATTGTCTAAGGGTCGGTATTTCTGGTGAAGCATACTGCTTTGTTTTCTCACTGAGTATACCATCTTGACCGAATGACAGTTGGCTAAGTGACAAATTGTCTTGGTCATAGAAATTCCTGTTACAAGCAGGTGACTTTTTCTTTTAATCTTTGGATTCAGTGTCCTGTCGGATAGGAAAAGTTAGGAACATATTATTTTTTTTGGTAGTTGTTACATCTTTGAAGGAGCTGTTTATCTTAGTATACAATAAAGTTGTCTGCTCATAAACAGTAACAAACCTCTCGATAATATTCGCTGCATCCATAAATATTACAGTCCAGCCACTCATTGACGTTGTTTAAAGTACATTTTAGTTGGTAAATACACAGCTTTGTACGTGAAATTAACACATGGCCAACTCCAAGTTGTGTAATTTTTCCTCGATTCAGAATTAATATAATACAGTGCAATTACTTATTCTACTCACTCATTAATTAGCCCGTGAGGTTTGAGGCGATATTTATGATGTACATATCATCAGGCATGTAAATCCTGTTATATGTGGTAGAACATTACTTTGGAATAAGTGCAAATAACACAGGTATGTGAACCATGTCTTGTACTTAAAAGCATTTAAGCACATAAAAGAATCAAACGATTTCATGTTAAACAGCACATTTAAATATAACATAATATAAAGAGTAGCGATATCCTAGTATTTGTTAATGGTTGATAAGATACAATTAGAAACGTGAGTGCACCGTGGTATTGATAAATATGGCCGCAGTCTTGTTGCTATAAATCTTTTTTACATGTTATACTAGTGGCATCTTACTTGTATGATTTAAAGATGGTATAGTAATGTTAACAACTTAATCAGCTACCACATATGAAAGCCCCAAGTGGGTTAATTCCTATTTCTTAGCAACAAAGATAAATGTAACATTATGATCAATACTGATCGTGTAACATTGTGATAATGATAATGTAACATAATAATGATAATGGGTTGGGCGCCATGTCACGAATTGCGCGGTCCCTCCCGCCGGAGGTTCGAGTCCTCCCTCGGGCATGGGTGTGTGTGTTGTTCTTAGCATAAGCTAGTTTAAGTTAGTTTAAAGTAGTGTGTAAGTCTAGGGATCGATGACCTCAGCAGTTTGGTCCCTTAAGAATTGACACAAATTTGAACATTTTTTGTTCTTCACCCGTTCGTTTGATTCCTTGGCCCACTCTGGAGCATAATTAATAATTTAGCAGTATTTCTTCCATTTTTTCCTTATGTTTAGCTCTAATTTCGTTTAACTTAACAAGATTGGCTTCTATTTCTACCTCTCTCTTCCTAATTAAATGAACTAACGCTCTCTGACAGCGTGGAATTTTTTCCGTTATGCCTACATTAACTGCAAAAAAAGACAAAACTTATTTTAAATATAATCAGCAAGATGTTGCAGTGCAGCCGCTGTGTAGACAGGCGCCGACTGCATTTTGTGCGCTGCCGATCGACACCCGCCAAGTGCAAATGCGGCGAACAGTCGCCGGACGCTCTGTTAAAGAACGATGCCACCATCTACGACGATTGTCAATGGCCCGTCCAGAGAGCTTGACAGTTAGTACCGCATGGGATCTGCACCCGACAGATACAACACGAGCTCACAGTACTGCAGCAACAAGTGACGTATGCTCTTTAAATCAGATCTCCAGAATCTACCAGTTTGACCTATACACTGTTTTTGACAATCGTTTCATTTACTCTTGTACACAACTGATGCACTACATTTACAATTTGATTTATTTGGTTCACGTTTCAGCATAAACTAGACAACTTCGCGTGTGCGAAATCCTATTCTTAACCTGGTTTTCCGTAATTGTTGCGCTGTTGGATCTTTCACTCTTCCTCCTTATACAGTTATCATGTGAACACACTTTTGTCCTTGACCTTCGTCACTATGAAATAACCGGACAGCATCTGGAGATCAAAACGAAACTTAACACTCAGTAGGACCAATATAGGGTGTTCCAGAAATGTGCAACAAACTTCGAGTGGTTGTAGAGGGTGTATGGAGAAACAAATCGCGGATAGGAACATGTGTCCAGAAACGCCATCCAACGACGCAACAGAGCATCGAAGTAATAGGTGCCGGCGCCTGCGGTTACGCCACCCGTTTGGCAGCAAACGTGAGTTTTTAAGCTGAAGCAACGTTTTTCGCTATTCAGTGATCACGACTGATATCCACGATCGTCAGTGGAGAAGATGGAGCTAGCTGACATGTGGAAAGCTCTTTTCTCCTATGAATGCAATGCTCTGTTGCCTTCGTGGATGACAATTTAGGATACGGATTTCCATCTGCAATTTATTTTGCTCCTGTATACCGAATTAATGGAGATTTTTGAGGGTTCCAGGACAAAAATAGACTGCACCCGGAAATCAGTGGCGGATACCGTCATCCACTGAAACAACAGATCATCGTATTTACAGGGCAAAGGCCTTTCTTCGCACTGGCGATCGTGGCAATCAGCCACAATCACTGAACAACAAACAACGTTGAGAAATGTTCCGCCTAATGTGCTTTAGCTTAAAAAGTCACGTTAGCTGCCGACGGGTTGACCTTTCTGCAGGTGCTGGCGCCTCTAACGTTGACGATATGTAGCCTCATTGGATGGCGGTTCCGCATGCTATCATCGATTTGTTCCTCAAGAAACCTTCTGCAACACATCGAAATTTGTCGAACGTTTCTGGGTCAGCCCGTAGAGACACATCTTGACATTTTACCACCTGAAAAAAAAAAATACAGATAAAGTACTCAATCTCCAGTGTGGCGTCAAGGATTGCGTGTATTTCAAGAATTTTGATGACTTACTCAGACTGCCCACTCATCAGCAGTTCTCCAACCTTTTACTACGGACCCACTCGGAAGAAGACAACTTTAGCTGCTCGGCGCACTTGCTGGAAACGTGGGTAAGTCGCAGGCAGCGTGGTTGCAAGAGGACTGTGAGAACAATCTGCACAAGCAGTAAACACACCTTAGACGCCCCCGGTGAAAACTGCCTGCACTACATGTTTCAGTTCAATGTTTGATTTTAATTACGAATTTTAACTAGATGGTTTTTAAAAAAATGTTCAAATGTGTGTTAAATCTTATGGGACTTAACTGCTAAGGTCATTAGTCCCTAAGCTTACACACTACTTAACCTAAATTATCCTAAGGACAAACACACACACCCATGCCCGAGGGAGGACTCGAACCTCTGCCGGAACCAGCCGCACAGTCCATGATTGCAGCGCCTTAGACCGCTAGATGTTTTTCATGTCAATGTTAGTTACATATCTAAACTAGTTTTTAGTTTCAAACTAATTGTCTTATTCGTCTAGACAACATCTATGTTGCATTTTAATACCGCATAATGTCAGTCTTTTTCTCTTTCCTCTCACTTTCCTCCTCCCCTCCCCACCAATCATCCATGACTCGTGGGTATGATTATGTGAAGCGTTTTTAATGTAATGCTTGATGCCACAGAACATTCTTGCTAACAGTAGTGCTGTTCCTTTTATGTTACAGCATATGACTATGATTTTTTTAGAAAGAATTATGACTTCTCACAGCTCGTGATCAACCAGGTACAATTTTAAGAACCTCAAATTTAAATTCTGTCAATCTACTTATTCCGTAAAATTTTTAAGAATTTTTGATACTTCGAAAAGTTCTCATGCATGTTATCTACAGAAATAGTTACTTATTAATTTTTTACTTCACTTTATTGTTAGATCTGAAGATGGTCATTAAATATGATCGGAACTACTTATCAAGTGTTAACTGCAGCTGAGACTGTTACAACAAATACTTTGAAAAACGTTGATAACTTGTTGCTTCTCTTGTGACAGTGTGTCATCCATTATTCCAATTCTAGTGGTTATTTTCTACTTCACTCTGCAAAGAAATACAAACATTACTGAAAGTACAGCACAGTTTATTAACTTTATTTTTTAGGGGATACCTTAATTTCTAATTTTTCTTGATTCCCTCTTGATGAGCCGACATTTTTTTTACATCGAGTTCTCATTTATTCGACTATCGCAAGTCTACTGTCCCAGTCACATGATAACCGTGTATACTCAGTAATCGGTTATTTATCAAACCAATTTTTTCTTACAACTGTGTAGTAAAGACTATACGGTGTGAATTGTTGAAGCTGTATGGTGTCTTCCTCTGCTGTCCTTGCTTTCGTGTTTTTATTTCAACTATTATACACTCCTGGAAATGGAAAAAAGAACACATTGACACCAGTGTGCCAGACCCACCATACTTGCTCCGGACACTGCGAGAGGGCTGTACAAGCAATGATCACACGCACGGCACAGCGGACACACCAGGAACCGCGGTGTTGGCCGTCGAATGGCGCTAGCTGCGCAGCATTTGTGCACCGCCGCCGTCAGTGTCAGCCAGTTTGCCGTGCCATACGGAGCTCCATCGCAGTCTTTAACACTGGTAGCATGCCGCGACAGCGTGGACGTGAACCGTATGTGCAGTTGACGGACTTTGAGCGAGGGCGTATAGTGGGCATGCGGGAGGCCGGGTGGACGTACCGCCGAATTGCTCAACACGTGGGGCGTGAGGTCTCCACAGTACATCGATGTTGTCGCCAGTGGTCGGCGGAAGGTGCACGTGCCCGTCGACCTGGGACCGGACCGCAGCGACGCACGGATGCACGCCAAGACCGTAGGATCCTACGCAGTGCCGTAAAGACCGCACCGCCACTTCCCAGCAAATTAGGGACACTGTTGCTCCTGGGGTATCGGCGAGGACTATTCGCAACCGTCTCCATGAAGCTGGGCTACGGTCCCGCACACCGTTAGGCCGTCTTCCGCTCACGCCCCAACATCGTGCAGCCCGCCTCCAGTGGTGTCGCGACAGGCGTGAATGGAGGGACGAATGGAGACGTGTCGTCTTCAGCGATGAGAGTCGCTTCTGCCTTGGTGCCAATGATGGTCGTATGCGTGTTTGGCGCCGTGCAGGTGAGCGCCACAATCAGGACTGCATACGACCGAGGCACACAGGGCCAACACCCGGCATCATGGTGTGGGGAGCGATCTCCTACACTGGCCGTACACCACTGGTGATCGTCGAGGGGACATTGAATAGTGCACGGTACATCCAAACCGTCATCGAACCCATCGTTCTACCATTCCTAGACCGGCAAGGGAACTTGCTGTTCCAACAGGACAATGCACGTCCGCATGTATCCCGTGCCACCCAACGTGCTCTAGAAGGTGTACGTCAACTACCCTGGCCAGCAAGATCTCCGGATCTGTCCCCCATTGAGCATGTTTGGGACTGGATGAAGCGTCGTCTCACGCGGTCTGCACGTCCAGCACGAACGCTGGTCCAACTGAGGCGCCAGGTGGAAATGGCATGGCAAGCCGTTCCACAGGACTACATCCAGCATCTCTACGATCGTCTCCATGGGAGAATAGCAGCCTGCATTGCTGCGAAAGGTGGATATACACTGTACTAGTGCCGACATTGTGCATGCTCTGTTGCCTGTGTCTATGTGCCTATGGTTCTGTCAGTGTGATCATGTGATGTATCTGACCCCAGGAATGTGTCAATAAAGTTTCCCCTTCCTGGGACAATGAATTCACGGTGTTCTTATTTCAATTTCCAGGAGTGTATATTAGGGGAGCAGCGGAGAAACCGCTCTATAATCGTCTAAACTGCTGTGGTAAACCATCTGAAAACGACGTGAGGGTCGTGTGGTATACACACAGTACTTCCAGAGTTGCGGCTCGACGATTAGAGTGTAAAACTAAGTTGCGTATTGTGTACTGTACGGAACGGGGAAGTGACGTGTTGGGAACGCTGTTTCCGTGGAAAACTAGACCCGTCAGATCCCCTTCCAGTTCTAAATACAACATGGTAAATCGGTTTCCCCTGCTAGCAGTCTCGTAAACATCGCTTTCTCCCGTTCTGGTGCCTCGAGATCTTTATCCGTGCTCTTTGTTCGCGGTCGATGACCAACGCGACTTCGCGCAAGAAATACCCGGTGACCTTTTTGCGTTCTTGGCTTGTCCAACGTTGAGGAATCTCTCTTTTGTGTGCAGACGCAACAATCATGGCCTATGTTCTGAGCTCAAAAGACGGGCCTTTCAGACGCTTGCCTCAAATTACACTGCTAAATTATAAGACAACACACTCAAACCGATTCGCCACTTTCAGCTGAGCAATTTAGGTGTTCAGAAAAGGAAGGTTACTCTCCTGTTGACAGGACTCAGACATACGTCAAAACACTTTCCCTACATCTATATCCAGACTTTGCAAACCATTGTGATATGCGTGTCACAGGGTACTTTCCATTTGACCAGGTATGAAAATTTCTTCCCGTTCTATTCATGTACGCACTGCGAGAAGAAATGCTGCTTCAAGGCCGGCAGGTGTGAAGGAGCGGTTCTAGGCGCTCCAGTCTGGAACCGCGCGACCGCTACGGTCGCAGGTTCGAATCCTGCCTCGGGCATGGATGTGGGTGATGTCCTTAGGTTAGTTAGGTTTAAGTAGTTCTAAGTTCTAGGGGACTGATGACCTCAGATGTTAAGTCCCATAGTGCTCAGAGCCATTCTTACTGCTTCAAGATTGTGTGCTCTCTGCAATTAGTCGAATCGTATCTTCGCTGTCCGCATGAGAGCTATACGTATGGGGCTGAAGTATATAATTGATTCCTCAATTACTTGTGGCACTTGAAGCTTCGCAAGCATCAGCGGTAGTTGATGTGTATGTTGAAGCGCCTGCTAATCCAGACGTTTACCAGTTCCGAAACGTTCTCCCTTGAGTCAGACAAACCTTTGGCCATTCGTGCTACCTCTTTTTGTATTCCTGAAATAAATGGTTGCAGCTCCGTCATAAGTTGCATTAGGAAGTATCTTTTTTATTTCTTGATGGTGACTAGTTTCGGACGCCTATGTTCAAACCGTGTGACAATACAGGCGACGGCCTATGTACAAAAACTGCCCCTGCAGTGACGATCAAAGCGGCACTATGGCCGACTCAACAACAGTAAATAGACCACAAAGGACAGACTATGAAGAACTCTTTGTATACG
This sequence comes from Schistocerca piceifrons, assembly GCF_021461385.2. Lineage (NCBI taxonomy): Eukaryota > Metazoa > Arthropoda > Insecta > Orthoptera > Acrididae > Schistocerca > Schistocerca piceifrons. Next base: position 91,517,770 of record NC_060141.1, read on the forward strand.
TTGATTTCCATTATTACTATTTTAGATAACATACCGTGAAAGTTTCGGGTACGTCCGTTCGCTCAAATTATTTACGTTATATTTCTTTGAGTATGGCATCACTGCAAATAGTGTCACCCGCGACTAAAGTAACTAAAGTTCCGCGTCCTAGCCGTAGACGGGCCAATCGGGCCCGTTCGACCACCGTGTCATCCTGTGTCCGGGGCGTCATTGGATGCTATACGGAGGGGCATGTGGTCAACATAAACCGCTCTCCCGATCGTTGCAACCAAAACTGAGGAGACAGGAATACTGTATTGTCAGATTTTATTGCAGCACAGTAATTCTGTTTCTCTTCTGGTTTTGATTTTTTTAATAATAAAGGTCCTCAAGCTATAAGTAACAGTCTTCACGTTCATGTTAAATCATATCTCTAGTATCTTTTTGCTACTCTGTGTGTATGTTTTTCTCTATTAATCTACATTACTTCACATCCTCGGGTAAGCTGTTAAGTTACAAAAAGGCTTCTTTTTCTGATTTGTTTAGCTCGCCCATCAAAGATGGTTAATAAATACTGTGGCAGCTACTGCCCTCAGATAACTGGAAAAGGAAATTTATTTCTGCAGAGTGGTAATTAATTTTTGGTAAATCTCAGGGGAATTAAAAAGAAGCAAAAAAGTTCAGTAATAGGTACGGTCAATTTTTTATATTTTGTTAGTTGCAGAAACTTTTTGCCGCCGAAAATAAAAATTGAGAGCAGAAGATCTCAGTCCATTGGATTTATAATTTTGGGGGCATTTAAAGACATAGTGTATTCGAGACCTATTGCTAATGAAGAAATTTTCCGCAGCCGTCTTCAATAATGATTTCATCTGAAAATATGAAAACAAGTAGACAAAAACGAAGCAAACGTGTAACAAGAAAATAAAAGAAATTGACCATATGTACACATAGATTTATTGCTTCTCTTTAAGTCCTCTATCCATTCCACAGACGCTTTCAACATATTACTTAACACCCTGTATATTTCTTCAGTTGTAGCTACAACTCAAACACAAGCAGTATGTATCCTTACTTGCATAACTAGTAGCCAATAAAACGGCACGCTAATATAAAATTACTGGCCTTCGCCATTGCTACATCCACTTACTCACACCGAGGGAGGTGGAGCACTGGCAAGCCACTAAAGCCGTCCGGTCATCCAGGTTGAGGTTTTCAGTTATTTCTCTAAATCACTCAAGGCAAATGCTGGGACGGGTCTTTTGAAACGGGGAAGGCGACTGACTTCCTCAACGTTCCCCAGACCAAGCATGTGCTTCGTTTCTAATGACAACCACATCCTTAGAACTTTAATACCTTGTAAGGGGGTTCATTATGTAAGAGGTTTACTTTTCACTACCCTGCTGGAGCAAATGTAATTTCGATGTATTGCTCACGCTCTGCCTGCGATATAAAACATCTCTGCTGCAATTGAATCGCAGGTCAGAGCAGTGTCGGCAGCAGTAATAATCGCAAGCTACTACAAAGCAGTCGCAATAGCTTGCTGTTACGGAGAAGTCGTAGTAGCTCACCGCTCCAGTACAGTTGTTAGCCATGTAAGAGCAATATCAGTCGCCGCTGGTGCAGCGCAATTCATTCTGATGTAGTGTAAGGTAAACTTTATTATTCTTCATCGCCATGCGCGTATTTAAATTTGTTTCAATCTCTTTGTGATTTGTCGACACTAATTAAGCCAGACTTGTAATGTTCAGTTTATTTTGTAATGGTTTACAGAAATGTTTTCAGTAATAAGGTTTTTCAGAACATAACTTACTTGAATTTAAATATTTTACAAATTTTCCCAGATCATAGTCATGTGTTGGTTAATGATCAGAGGGCCAGCTATGCAGCTGTGCCAACAACCAAAGTCAGTTTTTTTTCTAATAATGCAAATCTTAGTCAAATGTTGTTCAGTAGTAGTAGATAGGCCAGCATTGCACTAAGCTGTGCCATTTTATAATCATCATCATCAGCCAATTCAATCATTAGATGATGTGGCCTCTTCGAGTCGTGGATTCAGGTAGGCTTTCAGAAGTCTTCTCCAAGTGGAATGGTCTTGGGCAGTTCTCTGCCAGGTGTTACCAGCGAACTTCTTGAAGTCTTTGTCCCGTCTGTCTGGTGGACTTCCTCTAGGCCTCCGGTGCTCTCTCGGACTCCACTCCAGTACTAGCTTCGTCCATCTGTTGTCTTTTCTTCTTGCAACGTGGCCAGCCCACTGCCATTTCAAGGAACCTACTCTCTCTAAGATGTCATTAACCTTTGTCACAGACCGGATGTCATCTGCCCTTTTCCTGTCCTTTCTTGTATAGCCCAGCATTGATCTCTCCATGGCTCTCTGTGCTGTCCTAAGTTTCCCTTTTGTGAATGAGTTCAGTGTCCATGTCTCGCAGCCATACGTCATCACAGGAAGAATGCATTGATCAAATACTGCTTTCTTCAGATTTACTGGCATTTTTGATCTGAATACTTCTGAATTCTTCCCAAATGCTTGCCAGCCAAGCTTGATGCGTCGATAGATTTTTGGCCTTATGTCTCCCTTCATATTTATAATCTGGCCAAGGTAGACATATTCACCGACCTCTTCTAGTAGACTGTCCTTGACTTTCACATCTCCAGCTGGGACCCATTTGTTGGATATTACTTTTGTTTTGGAAAGGTTCATGTTCAAGCCAACCAGCTGACATTCCGATGCAAGATCTGTAACTAAGTTTTGGAGCTCTGCGAAGTCTTTGGCCAGTAAGCCAATATCATCAGCAAATCTCAAGTTGGTAAGCCTTCTTCCATTAATTCTAATTCCCTTACCTTCCCAGCTCAGCTCTGACTTAGCCATTTCCAATACAGCAGAGAACAGTTTCTGGGAGATGGGATCGCCTTGCTTGACACCCCTCATGATGCGGAATTCTTGAGTTGATTCGCCGATGTTAACATAAGCTGAAGAATTCTCGTAGATTTTCCTGAGCACTTCAATGTATGCTGCTCCCACTCCTTGCTCACTCAAAGCTTGGAGGACAGCTACGTGGCTAACGGAGTCAAATGCCTTTTCAAAGTCAACAAAGGCAATGCAGAGAGGCAGTTGGTATTCATTCGCTCTGCTTATCACTTCACTAACGGTCAGAATGTGGTCAATAGTACTAAAATAGTGCTGTGCCATTTAGGAGCAGATATATAGACAACGTTATCCGGCGACACCATGATGAGGTAAGGAATTTTCAGTTTATTCAGGTTGATTTCACAGGGCCATGACGTAGCGCTGCTTAGGTCCAGAATTTATCAGTTTCAATTCACAGTCAATTTTGTACCGCAAATTATTATATACGGGAAGATTACAACCTATCTTCATTTCCTACCGCCACAGTTGCTATATCCTTAACTATCGCACTACAACCAGTTAGAGTAATGTCATTCGCCACAGTGTAAACCCCTGGATATTGAAATCCGCAATCGGTAAAATCCCCACACCGCAAAGGCGGGACAACCAAATCACCTACTCAAAACATCAAACTTACTACAGAAAAATGGAATGGTGTGCTGAATTAATTTACATACAGGTTGCACTTTTCGTTACACATTTGCTTTCCAATTATATCACAATCCAATAATGTAAATGGTAAACAACCTTCACAAAGTCCATTCCCAATGGAAATGGAAATGCCGTATGGCTAGGGCCTCCCGTTGGTTAGACCGTTCGCCTGGTGCAAGTCTTTCCAGTTGACGCCACGTCGGCGACTTGCGTGTCGATGGGGATGAAATGGTGATGGTTAGGGCCACACAACACCCAGTCCCTGAGCGGAGAAAATATCCGACGCAGCCGGGAATCGAACCAGACAGCAGGCCTGTGTGGCCGAGCGGTTCTAGGCGCTCCAGTCTGCAACCGTGCGACCGCTAAGGTCGCAGGTTCGAATCCTGCCTCGGGCATGGATGTGTGTGATGTTCTTAGGTTAGTTAGGTTTAAATAGTTCTAAGTTCTAGGGGACTCATGAAATGGTTCAAATGGCTCTGAGCACTATGGGACTTAACATCTTAGGTCATCAGTCCCCTAGAACTTAGAACTACTTAAACCTAACTAACCTAAGGACATCACACACATCCATGCCCGAGGCAGGATTCGAACCTGCGACCGTAGCAGTCCCGCGGTTCCGGACTGCAGCGCCTAGAAGCGCACGGCCACCGCGGCCGGCCCTAGGGGACTCATGACCTCACATGTTAAGTCCCATAGTGCTCAGAACCATTTGAACATTTTTTTGTTAGGTATGACATTCCGTTGCGCTGGCCATTCAGCTACCAGGGGCGGACTCCCAATCAAGAAACAGTTACCAAAACAACAACCGATTTAAACATAAAACGATTTTGTACGTGTATCACAGTAATTAGTAACTCTCTCAAGTGGCCAGCTGAATACAGTTGTTAGCGACTGTAAGGAATGGAAACGTAAGTATAAAGAATTAAAATCTGGTATACACGAAAATCCTGAAAACAGACAAACGTTGAAATCTGGCTATAGTCAGACGAGAGAGGTTTTAAACACTGAAATTGAGCAACTGGTAACGAATTATCAAGGGAACTTTAAAAGGGATATACCGTTGAATCAACATGAACTATAACAACAGTAGAGCTGTAAGTGTTAGTGGGGTTTCTCCATTAACACACGCAACAGACCTGAGGGATATATTTGCTAAGTATGGGAAGCTAGCACAGGGTCAGAGTAAATTCTAAGAAGTGTAAAGCAGGGTGCTACAGTTATGTTGTAATGGCAACGAGTGAAGATGCTACCAAATGTATTCAACATTTGCACGGAACAGAGTTGCGTAGGAGAATATTATTAACGACGCTGGTTAAATGGTTAGTCTTAGGAAATGGGAACATTTCCTAAATGGGGAACATATGTTAAGCGAATTAGAGGTATTTTTAAGCCATTTAAGAGGTCAACCTGCTGGATGCGGTTTCAAATACCAGGACAAATACACTGATCTTTCACAACATTACGACCACCGATCTACTATCAGTATATACCCGTCCAGGCGATAGCAGCGTCAACTGGAAAGGAATGACTGCTAGTCAGACACAAGCATGGAGCACGTAATTTCAGTCAGAGGCGCGCGATCCTCTGAGTTTGACGGACGGCTGACGGCAGATTGTGATGGCCTGGAGGCTCGGGACGAGCATTTTGGAAACTGCACGACTTTTCCGGTGTTCGAGGAGTGCATGGTGAGTGTCTTCAGCACGTGGCGAAACCAAAGTTAAACCACTTTCAGACGTCGTGGGGTTGGGAGGCTATCCCTCATTACAGATGTCGGACGTCGTAGGCTGGCAGGCTGGTAAAAAAGGACAGGTGGTGAACTGTGCGGAACTAACGTCAGACTTCAAGGCTGGGCAGAGTACAAGTGTGTCTGAACGCAAAGAGCACAGAACACTCCTAACAATGGGTTTCCGCAGCCGACGACCCATGCATGTGCCAATGTTAACACCATGAGCATCATGACATCGGCAACTGCGACACTGGATATTGGCACTTATGTGTGCAGATGTGGTGCCATCTGCCCCCAGCGATCTACCAAGGCCTCACTGCTTCCAGGTCACGACGCTTCGTCGCTGTTATCCGCGCCAACGGTGGACTTGCCGGCTATTAGGCAGGTGGTTATAATGGTCTGGCTGATCAGTGTATGAAACGTTGAATAACTTTCAAGTAAAATCCAAGAAAGAGCTTTTGTGTTCTAGCGAATATAATAGAGTACATTATGCTTGGAACCCTAACTTTGAAAAATACTTAAATTATAGTGAATACTTAGGAGAATATTTAAGCTTTGAATTCAGTGTTGTAAAGGGTTCACCACCCTGCTGAAGCAAATGTAATTTCGATGTATTGCTCACGCGCTGCCTGCGACAGAAAATATCTTTGCTGCTATAGAGTCGCGGGTCAGAGCAGTCTCGGCAGTTGTTGCAATCGCTCGCTGTTACAGGGTAGTTGCAGTCGCTCGCTGCTACAGTGCAGTTGGTACAGCGCAGTTCATAGCCATGTATTGTAAGGTAAATTTTATTATTTTTATTGACATGCGCGTAATTAAGTCACTTGTCTGAGATGTTAATACGAATTTGTTTCAATCTTTTTGTGATTCGTCAGCACCAGTTGACCCTGATTTGTAATATTCAATTTTTCGTATAACGGATTGCAGATCCTTATCAATAATGTAAAAGATTTTCAGAATATAATTTTTACCAGTCAGTAAAGAAAGGAAGGAATAATTTTGCCTTAAGTCATTGCCAATCCCGATACAGTCATTTATTTAAATTTAAATATTTCAGAAATTTTCTCAGATCATAGTCATTTGTTCTTTAGTAATCAGACGACCACCTGTGCAGCTATGTTATCAAGCAAAGTCAGTTTTTCTAATAATTCAGATCTCAGACAAATGTTGTCCAGTATTAATAGATAGGCCAGCATTGCACTAAGCTGTTCCAATTAGAGCGGATATATAGACAGTGTTATCCGGCGACACTATCACGAGGAAAGAGTTTTTCAGTTTATTTCTCACGGGCAAATTCAGATTGATTTCACAGGGCCATGGCGTAGCGCTGCTTACGTCAAAATTTATCAGTTTTCATGAGTTAAGATAGTAACAAAAAAATTATCATTTTTATTTTATACGGGAAGATTACACTCTATGTCAGGGAAGACTGAATACTAACGGAGATACTGATTGTATAGTGGCGTTAAGCATCATTGCAATATGCGTATTAATGTTAATGAATATTTGAGTGGAGTCTTAAGCAATGAATAAGTATTTAAAATTATTATGTCAATTATTATCCGTCGAAAGGGCAAAGTCAAGTCACGAACTTTTTGTGGTCACTGGCATGCAACGTTATGTAGATGCAAAGTATTTACAAGTAAGGAATATATTAATTAATGGAAATGTAGAAAGCATAGACTTGAGATGCAGTTATTGCCCTAAGCCAGGCGATACTATGTTAAGTCATGTTCAGGGCACCATGAACCATAGGAAATGCGGTGTGCCTCACGTTAACCAGTGAGAGAACTGGCAAAATACTTTTTGTTCAGAAAGATTTACCTTATTTACTTACCAGAGGCACAACAGCCTCATTTATTTGTTTGCTTACTTATTTATTATTGAAAAGTAAATAACTAAGTTAAGGAAATTTAAATATTTATGTAATTGTCGTATAACTAACGCTATTAAGCATCCGATCGTTTTCAGCTGCTGAGGCATAAATTCCTGGAGGTATAAAAGGAAGGGAGGTGGCGCTACAGACTTATACTGAACGTTGTTTTGAAGTCAGAGTGGGCACCATTTTAAGTAGCCCATAACATTAGCAGATTACTGTTCACGAGTGCTTCTTTTTCATTGTTGCTGTCGTGTATGCGCAATAACTGCTTTAAATACAAAAATTATAAAGCTTACACGAATAACATTGTGCCAGGAAGGCAGTTTGGAAGGATTTTCTGTTACTGATTATGTATTTACTCTAGTAATACGACACAGTCAGAGGGAGGTCACAGGGCAGTGTCACCGCAGTGAACTATGGGGGTATGAATGCGGCGCACCTAACGTTTTGGGCTATTTAAGATGGCGGACATCGAATTCAAGTTTGTGACGTAATGCCACCTCCCCTCTTTTTTTACCTCCATGCATAAATGCATAGAGTAATTATCTCTGGAGTGAGCATTCACATGCGCAGAACAGATTTTGTGTTGTCAACATACATTGCCGGCTTGGTCACGTGATCTCGGGACGTCGTGTGTTTGTCCGTATAGCGCCCTGTATATTTAGAATGTCACTACATCCCTAGTACAGACGGATTCTTTTCGTACGTGTCGTGGATTATTTATATATGTTGCGCAGACATTTTAACAGTATCCGTTTGATACCGGGAATAAACCAGCTACGTAACTTTTAAGGGCATGTGATATTACATTATGCTTCTTTGCGATAGGTGTCACAGTTCAGATGCACTCGAGTTTTGGTAGTTTTCGGTATAATATGGCACTTTATAGTATTACAGAGCCTGACGTACATTTTTGCAGTGATAGTCCTGCATAACGACTTGACAGTACGCTAGTACTTTTGCAAGTGTCCGAAAAACACCGAATTTGCCACACATTAGCGATTATATCCCTGCTAATTCGTCCTTTTTTCTTGTATTTCTGCGTATTTATTTTCTCGTTTTTGCGACCTAAAGCACAATTTTTCTTACTGGTGGCACTTTGAGGTATTTATTTAACACATTTTAAGTACTTGCTCCCAGTTTATTAAATAAATAGTAGACTGAATAATCTATATACATAATCGACAAGTCACTGATAAATGCATGGACGATAGTATTTACTGAAACCACTAACCATTCCCTTTCCTGTTCCACTAGCAAATTTACGAGAGGAAGCGATTGTTTGTAAGCTTTTGTACAAGCCGTAATATCTGTTATGTAGTCATAAAATTATAAGGCGTCTCGAAATTTTTAAACATATACGGTGTGTCTTACTAATATGATAACTATAATTAGAGCTACATGGTTTGTACCCATGAAAAGTTACTATCCCTCCTTTCACATATTTTTCTTTACATCCGTAGCAACAAAAGTAATTCACCCTCGCTATTACACTATCAACAAACGGTGAAACACAAAAAAGGTCTTGATATTATAAACTTCAAACGCTGCAGAAAGCACACACGCACAGCGAAGTCCCGAAAACACGTGACAATCCTGGTTTAATGTTGACAACATGCGCAGAACGCAATGCTCACTCCAGAGATATTTACTCTATGCATAAATGAAGCTGTTATAATAGAATCTTTGGTTTAGCGCCACAGAGCATATGCGTAAGTTAAACAAAATTCTTTCAGACGCTAGTGTATAGTTACATAGCCGTTTTAGTGAATCTGATGATCAAATGAGTGAATATTTCAGTCAGTATTGTGAAGTTCCTTAGTAAATGATACTTTAAAATGTTTGCTCAGAAAAATAATTAAGTATTAATAGTAAATAAGAGGAATTCTGTACTGGTGCGAAATATAGTCTTTGCATTCGTAAGAATCTGTTGTCTTAAGAATAATGTGTGTATTGGGAATTCAAAAAATCTGAATTAAGTTACATTAGCACATTTAAATACGTGGAGTGAAAGATGTATTCCAAGTACCGACATCTGAAAGGAATAAGGCGATGGCGGACAAATAAATGGTATTATATACGAATAAAGAAGTGAATTCATGTACTCGTAACTGATGATTTATTCCTGTCACTGCCACATGTCATAATGCAAAGTAAAATTATTTACAGAGTAGGTCAGCAGCCTGGACTCGACATAAAGGAAATAGAAGCATCAGTTAGTATTTTAACGTAAAGAAACGATGTGTACTTACTTGTCGTTAATTGTATTCTGCATTGAGATTAAGATGGAATGTTAGGAAGCTGTAGATGGCCAAATAACACCAGGGTACAGAAAATTTATAAAGAAGTCAAATGCATTTATGTTACTTGCGTTTAAGATGAAGAAATAGTTGACGCTATTATACTCGTATCTTAGGGTTTTTGAACGTATGCTTTGTGTGAAGTGAGGGTTAGGCCACTGATGCAGGTTTTTATAAAACATGATCAGTCACTTTATGTATCCGTATGTATGATGCTGATATAATTGAAGGCAGTGACCCACAGATCTGATTCTACTATTGCAATATTAAAAAAAGTTACAATTTAAAAATGTACAAAAGCTACGATTTACAATTCATCCAGCCTGTGACTCGTTCGACCATCTCAACAATTTAGACGGTATTGTTTCGTCGGAGAGGGGATGCATGTAAAGTTTTGCTTATGACGACCGTCAGTAGCCTACGTTAATTTTACTCCTCTTATAAATAACAAAGATAGGAGAATGTACTGAAAACCTTTGCTGAGCGACCGGAGGAAGTCAGAAGTATGGGGTTCATTGTGTGGCAATTTGTGGTATAAAATGTTCTAGAAAGAGTTATTGCCACTCCATTTAGTATCCAGAAGTTCCTGGGGAGATATAGTACCCAGCCAGAACAGTGTGTGTGAAGACGGCAAGTCGACAATACTGGTCCGCCATGGAGCGTCGGGACACCAGTGCTGCAGTTAAAACAATAAAAATAAAAGATGTAAGAGTTAGTCTTTGCTCTGTCTGACTGACTGACGGCCATAATACTTTACGTTGCACCCTTGAGATATTACTTAATATTGCACCAGAAACTTTATTATGTTTAAGTTAATGTTGAAACTGATTTGAATTGAAACATTTAAGGATAGACAGGGAAATATAAAGCGCAAGGCGTATTCGAAAATATATTTTAAAATGTGTTAAAGCGTTCCTCTTCGATCTTGCTTGAAGATGTCTTTGTGAAAGTATTGTAACGCGATAACTGAACTGAAGGTTAACATGCTGAACAGTTTTGTTTCAATGTGGTTGATTAATTACTGGCAGGGCAAAGTATTTATTCTTAGGAAAAGCTGTAATCTCTGAGAGAAAGTTGAGCTTTAGATTCGCGTAAGGAAGAAGTGGTTTAACAATGTAGTGAGATGAGAACCCAGGACCCAAGTATTAACACTTCGGTTTAATAAACCGTTGGCATATTCTGATGATTTAAATATTTGGCCATTGTCACAGGCAGCTTCACCTGAGTGAAAGAATTTAATTATTTTATGAGCGCTCAGGATTGGGAGTCTGTGAGCTGATGGTTTCAAATATATTATTACACACTTCCCGACAGGAGAAACGCCACATGCTGCTGTAGGTAAGAAAATAGTAACATCAGAAAGCTGTACCGAAATCCAGGTAGACGTGATGCGGATAGGCGCTTGTTACAGGGCTAGGAAGTTGACCGTCAGCGCAAAGTGATAAGTTGGGGTATTATGGAATACCCTTTACTTTCGTAGCTGTCTCTTCAAACTGAACGCATTCTTAGATCTCAGACGTTCTTTATAACAAATTTCAACTATCTCGAAATAAATACTTAAAACACTTGTATTTATCTTGATAAAATTAAAAGAATACGCACAAGGAATTAAAGTTTTAAGTTGCACTTGGAGGTCAATATAGAATAGTCGGGAAATCTGAAATACGGTGGTAAAAATGCAAATAATCGTGTAAATTTGGAGAAAAGTATATTTAATGTTCACAAAATATATTTATAGCATTGATCTTAATATAAATTATTGAAACAATTATTTACCAGTAAAGAAAAAAATAATTTTATTCGGTAACAAATATGTTGAGTTTATTAACTTCAAATCGTGGTTCTGAAACAATTATTTGTTTATCTAGTATAAGTGATTCTTTTGCGTTCATCTATTTCCGGATGAACAAATGTAATCTTCCTTCTCAGGACCTGCTCAGTCGAGGTAGGCCCACACTTTACCAAGTATTCTGTACTGCCCGACACCCCATTTTGAATTACACAGCGTAAAAACGCAGCAACTGCACCCATAGCAAAAATCGCGTGACACATAACGACCTACTACTGTTTTACTAAACAAATTGCATAATTTTAATTGTTAGTGTAAATTTTAAGTAATTATCACTTGTTTTTTGAAAACTGAGCTGTAAAAATTTTGTCAACTACGAAAACAAATATTCTGCGCCCTAACTCACACTATGTCTGGAGACTGCGCGGACTCGCTACAGAGCACCTCGGAAACATTTTTATGTAGTTTATGCATCTCCTGCTTATTAAGACCATTCGATGGAGGAAAAATCATGGTATTCCATTTGCCCGACTATTCTATAATACCTGTAGTTCATCTATGTACGACATACTGAGAACAAGTAGATGGAATTATACAAATCGCTGGAAATGGTAACAACAGCAGCGGCGAGTACCGTTTCAGAGCGACCTAAGTTTTGACGATCTTTTAGAAATAGCTGTTGCCAGGTTAATATTCATTGGGAGAATACCAAGGAATTGTAGCTCAACCAGGCAAGAAGTGGCTTGGAGAACAATCGTTAGAAGGAATCTTGATAACTGATCGTGAATATACGGTCCTTAGCGGATAGGTTTAATAAAGAACATACAGGATGGACGAAATTTAAATTTTTTAATATTAAACTAATTTTTATAAAAAATATATCTTACGGTGGTAGAATTTACTGCATTTATTACATTATATACGTCAATGGCTATGGCATAATATCTAACCTTCCCCGTGCGCGTGCTCAGCTAGCATCCCGGTGCGAAATATGGCGATCCGTGATACAAATCCAGAGATGGTGGCGAATTGTGAAGGGACCTCGTACCTCGGTAGATTGAAAGACCGTAAGGAACTGCCACTCAAAGCTAATGGACGCCTATTCTGTATCACATGTTTGGAGAAGCTGTCGACCCTCAGCATCCAGGACGAAGGAAAATGTGCGCATGGTTCAGAAATTGTTCACTCAAGTTCTTAGAAATCATAGAGGCAGGCGCTTCGCAAAGATGGTTTCACCTGACACACGAATCCGAACTGCTCTAAGAAAGAGTTGAATTCCTGTCTACTGTCAGGAATTACCGTCAGAAGACTGTGATCGTCGAGTGGAATATGGGGAGATGATGCTTGCTTGGTATGGAGGTTGGTTCGATATTTTCGGTAATACCCTGTGATCAGATGAAGCAGTGTTTTGGGTTTGGTGGGTCTGTTAACCGACACAATTACTATTGGGCAATAGAGGATGCGAGGGTGGTTGCTGAACAAAGCTGACATCGCCCAACATTCACAGAGTGGTGCGACATTAAATTCACGAAAATTATGGGTCCGTATCTCATTCGAGACGCAATGAATGCAGAACGTGCAGGGTGTTTCAAAAATGACCGGTATATTTGAAACGGCAATAAAAACTAAACGAGGAGCGATAGAAATACACCGTTTGTTGCAATATGCTTGGTACAACAGTACATTTTCAGGCAGACAAACTTTCGAAATTACAGTAGTTACAATTTTCAACAACAGATGGCGCTGCGGTCTGGGAAACTCTATAGTACGATATTTTCCACATATCCACCATGCGTAGCAATAATATGGCGTAGTCTCTGAATGAAATTACCCGAAACCTTTGACAACGTGTCTGGCGGAATGGCTTCACATGCAGATGAGATGTACTGCTTCAGCTGTTCAATTGTTTCTGGATTCTGGCGGCACATCTGGTCTTTCAAGTGTCCCCACAGAAAGAAGTCACAGGGGTTCATGTCTGGCGAATAGGGAGGCCAATCCACGCCGCCTCCTGTATGTTTCGGATAGCCCAAAGTAGTCACACGATCATCGAAATATTCATTCAGGAAATTAAAGACGTCGGCCGTGCGATGTGGCCGGGCACCATCTTGCATAAACCACGAGGTGTTCGCAGTGTCGTCTAAGGCAGTTTGTACCGCCACAAATTCACGAAGAATGTCCAGATAGCGTGATGCAGTAATCGTTTCGGATCTGAAAAATGGGCCAATGATTCCTTTGGAAGAAATGGCGGCCCAGACCCGTACTTTTTGAGGATGCAGGGACGATGGGACTGCAACATGGGGCTTTTCGGTTCCCCATATGCGCCAGTTCTGTTTATTGACGAAGCCGTCCAGGTAAAAATAAGCTTCGTCAGTAAACCAAATGTTGCCCACATGCATATCGCCATCATCAATCCTGTGCACTATATCGTTAGCGAATGTCTCTCGTGCAGCAATGGTAGCGGCGCTGAGGGGTTGCCGCGTTTGAATTTTGTATGGATAGAGGTGTAAACTCTGGCGCATGAGACGATACGTGGACGTTGGCGTCATTTGGACCGCAGCTGCAACGCGGCGAACGGAAACCCGAGGCCGCTGTTGGATCACCTGCTGCACTAGCTGCGCGTTGCCCTCTGTGGTTGCCATACGCGGTCGCCCTACCTTTCCAGCACGTTCATCCGCCACGTTCCCAGTCCGTTGAAATTTTTCAAACAGATCCTTTATTGTATCGCTTTTCGGTCCGTTGGTTGCATTAAACCTCCGTTGAAAACTTCGTCTTGTTGCAACAACACTGTGTTCTAGGCGGTGGAATTCAAACACCAGAAAAATCCTCTGTTCTAAGGAATAAACCATGTTGTGTACAGCACACGTGCACGTTGTGAACAGCACACGCTTACAGCAGAAAGACGACGTACAGAATGGCGCACCCACAGACTGCGTTGTCTTCTATATCTTTCACATCACTTGCAGCGCCATCTGTTGTTGAAAATTGTAACTACTGTAATTTCGAAAGTTTGTCCGCCTGAAAATGTACTGTTGTCCCAAGCATATTGCAACAAACGGTGTATTTCTATCGCTGCTCGTTTAGTTTTTATTGCTGTTTCAAATATACCGGTCATTTTTGAAACACCCTGTATCTTCACGTGGTTGAAAATTATGTTCACGGTATTATAGGCACGTAGAACAATTACAACGAGCTAATCGTTATGCAAGATGGACCCTGGCTGGAACTCTGGACGCTAGTTGGAGTATCGTGGCCCTCTTGAATGACAAGCTGGGAGTGCTGACCTAACGCACTGAGATTTCTTCCTCTGGGAGTGAGCAAAAGAAGAAGTTTATCGCGTAAACCGAAAAACTCTTGACGAACTGGAGGAGCAAATTCGCCAAGTTCCTGGAAACGTACCGCTGGATTATCTGCAGAAGTCTGTTGCAAACATTGACATTCGTTTATAAAAACGTAGATGATGATGGTGCCTATGTTGAAATTTAACAATGCATAAAAATTTTACCGCTGTAAGGACTAAAATGTTTTTTGTTTTATGAAAATTTGTTAGGTACTAAAACAGCTATAACCAATTTTTAATAGGGAGTTAATTCTCGCCCACCCTGTAGAGAAGGTTCATATAAGATCGATACTTTTCATGATAACTTTGTTTAGTATGCGCGAGAGTGTCATGGAGCTGCTCACCGAAGTCCGTTGGCAGACACTGTAAGAGAGGCGTTCATCAGCGCGGAGAAATATAGCGCTGCAATTCCGAGAGCGAACGTTACGATAAGAGTCAGGCAGCTTATTACTTCCTCCGAGGTACGTATCTCGAAACGACCATGACGGGAAAGTAGGTAGCATTTGACATCACGCTGGTGTTTACCGAGATATATTCTTTCCACGAATAAAACAGCGATAACAGGAAATGAGAGTCTGTAATACACCGTAACATGTTTTCTTCAATGTACAGGGTGACGCAAGAAATGTGTCACAACTTTTTTTTAAATGAATACTTCACTGTAAAGACAAACTCAAAAGAACATATACTACCATGGTAAACACTCAGTGGAAAATTGTTCTAACTCATCCCACGTTCAGTATCTCCACCATTTTGATTCCTAACTTCCCTCACACAAACACTAATGGTAGCGATAATTCTTCCACAATTTCACTGCACTATTTTCGACGTTATTTAACGGTTTTTTGCTGAGTAATTGCTCTCTAAACAGCATCCCACACGAGCAAACCGGTTGCCACTTTACCTGACGTTTCTCGTACCATAGGTAATTGGGCTACGCACGGGTCTGCTTAAAAAGAATAGCTCGATGTAGTCATAGGGTTGAGGTGTGCTGATCTGTTTTCATGCCCAGCAGGTAACTAGCTGGAAATGATAATCTGTAGCTGTGATCCTGCTGTCAAATAGTCTGTGCGTTGAATAAAATGTTCTCGGGTTTCCAACTGCGTCAATTGCTTAAAACTACACGAGCTTTCGGCCATGCACTCCTTGGCCATTGTCAAGTGTTATGACTGCCAGTGGGCTGCTGGTGCGACTGTGCCGATTGTGACGTCACTGGTGCCCGTGACTTGCCATATATGGGCATGTTTTGAGTCGGCGTTCGATGTGCCCTCATCAACCGCGCGATCGCTGGATCCCACGCAGCGCTGAGCTGCAAGCCACCGTCTCTATTCAGGGTGTTTGCGGTAATTTTTATTTCAATAGCTTCCTTTATTAAACTGTCCCAGAAGCTCTTAGTGCGAGCCACGACACAGGTATCGTCAAATTTTATGTGGTGACCGTTTTCTAACGCATGCTCAGCTAGCGCAGATGTCTCTGGATAGCGTAGGCGATAATACCTCTCATGTTCTTTCCTGCGTTGTTCCACAGCGCGCACTGTGGAATATCACGTAGCAAGATATTGTACAATGCCGCCGGGATGTGTGAAGTGCTGCGGAGAACGTGACAGCCGTCTGTGCACATGTCCCAAAGACGAGGCACCTACTTGCTGCAACTGTTGCATTGCCCATCCAGCCAACTACAGAGGCTGCAGGGCACATAAGAATGTGTGAAGAATACAGAAGGAGCCTTCCACCTCTTGATGAGGAGTCCAGCCATCACCGACAGCAAGGGCCTCGTACTTATACAGTGAAGACAGTCCAAGTGGAACCGGGGGAGCCATGGAAGCCGCGTCTTCTGGCACGGCGAGCCGCTGAAATACTGTCAGGAGCTCTTATGTCTGACGTCGTTAAGGGCAACGCCTACATCAGCTCGCTAGAAGAATAGGCAGACGATGGAACACCAAAGAGAACTTACAGTTCCACACAGTAAATGGAATGACACCATTAATAAATATAGACTTTTATCAGAAGTCGGTAGCTAAGGTCGAATATTCAGAATTTCTAGGTGCATGCATTGATGAGGGGTTGAACTGGAAAAAACACACTGAAGATCTGCTGAAACGTTTGAGTTCAGCTAGTTATGCTATTAAGGTCATTGCAAATTTTGGCGATATACATCTCAGTAAATTAGCTTACCACGGCTATTTTCATTCTCTGCTTTCGTAAGGCATCATATTCTGGGGTAACTCATCATTGAGTAAAAGAGTGTTCATTGCACAAAAGCTTGTAATCGGAATAATTGCTGGAGCTCATCCAAGATCATCCTGCAGACACTTATTTAAAGAGTTAGAGATCTTCACTCTAGCCTCACAATATAAATAAATAAATAAATAAATAAATATATATATATATATATATATATATATATTTATTCACTTATGAAATTTGTTATTAACAATCCGAACGAATTCAAAAGTAACAGCAGTGTACATGGCTACAACACGAGAAGAAAGGATGATCTTCACTACTCAAGATTAAATCTAACTTTGGCTCAGAAGGGGGTAAATTATGCTGCCACAAAAATCTTTGGTCGCTTACCCAATAGCATCAAAAGTCTGACAGATAGCCATATAGCATTTAAAAGGAAATTAAAAGAATTTCTGAATGGCAACTCCTTCTACTTATTAGATGAATTTTTGGATATAGTAAGTGTGTAATTTCCCCAACACCCACAAAAAAAAATTAAAAATATTAAGTGTCATGTAATATTTTGTGTAATGTAATATCTTGTATAGACACCTTTTATTATACACTCTGGAACCGCGCGACCTCTACGGTCGCAGGTTCGAATTATGCCTCGGGCGTGGATGTTTGTGATGTCCTTAGGTTAGTTAGGTTTAAGTAGTTCTAAGTTCTAGGGGACTGATGACCTCAGAAGTCAAGTCCTATAGTGCTCAGAGCCATTTGACACGTTCCCTATCATTACGAAGTGTCGTATTCATGATCTATGGACCAAGTACTAATCTAATCTAACCACAGCAGCAGTCATCAAAGGCGGAACAAGTCGGTTCCATGTAGCTCATCAGAACACTGAAGTCAGCGTTGGAGGCATTCCAGAAGTCCGTTGCTAACCTTCCGTCCATCATCACTGCCACTGCTGCAGCAGTCGTAAGTAGCATGATGCAACAATCCGGCACACCAGTAGGACCCGCTCACGGCCAGGAATAGAAACACACAAGATAATTCAATCACCAAATTGAACACCAATGCAATTTTCCACCATCTACAGGAATTTCGACAGTTTCTTGAAGAGGAAAGTATTGTCTGCCTGGTATGTGTAACCATCTTGGACCTCAAGCGGATGTTGCCAATTACAGCAGTTACCGCAATGCTCCCACCTAATAGTGGGTGGCGGAACAGCAATATACGTACGCAAGTCGCTGCAACATTGCCAGGCTGCCGCCACTCCGACCTTGCCACACATCGAGGCAACTGCTGTCGCTGTCCGAACCCGTCAAGCCACAGTCACATTCTTTGCAGCATATCACAAACCAAGGGGTCACCTGACGCCGCAAGACGAACGAAATGTGTTGCAGATACATGGCCAGTGTATTAT
This sequence comes from Schistocerca piceifrons, assembly GCF_021461385.2. Lineage (NCBI taxonomy): Eukaryota > Metazoa > Arthropoda > Insecta > Orthoptera > Acrididae > Schistocerca > Schistocerca piceifrons. The sequence continues at coordinate 91,535,930 of NC_060141.1, forward strand.
AGCTGCGGACGTAAATTGCAAACACGCCCTCTAGAACTCGAGGACAACAATCAGAAGCGACCGCACGCACCTTAGGGAAGTGGAAAAGGCGCACGCACAAATGCACGGCCCTGGAGAACGAACAGTCATCCCCACAACAGAGCGCGACGGATATGATAGACATCGGTATTATCAAGGGTATTCGTGCGAAAGGAAGTGGTACATGCCCTCTCTTCTGACCACCTCCCAGTGGTGTTTTCAACGGCAGTACTACCAGTGTCCAATTCAAGATGCCGCAAGACATCGTGAACAAACTGAGAGACATATCACCAACCGATGTTGCGCCAGGAAACGGAAACCTCAATCGACGAAACGGCTGGAGCAGGGATAACGTGTTGATCACAACACTACAGTAATCAGCAACGCCATTAGAACTTCTATATTGCAAAACACGCAGTATGCAGCGGGAAGGAGACAGGAATCTCTATCACCCGGGATACTAAAGATAATCCGAGAGAAGAACTGGGCTGGCCGCGGTGGCCTAGCGGTTCTAGGCGCTTCAATCTGGAACCACGAGACTGCTACGGTCGCAGGTTCGAATCCTGCCTCGGGCATGGATGTGTGTGATGTCCTTAGGTTAGTTAGGTTTAAGTAGTTCTAAGTTCTAGGGGACTGATGACCTCAAATGTTAAGTCCCATTGTGCTCAGAGCTATTTGAGAAGAACTGGCACACAACCAGGCAACGCGAGTACGAGACGTGGGCAAATCGGCTGCAACGACAAATCAGGGCAGCCCTGATGATGCATAGAAACGCCAGGTGGGCAGAGAAGGTGGCATCGCTCGTCTCCAACGTCAGTCAAGAGTTACAGTCAAGTCTCCGAAAGAAGCACTTGAGAATTCACGATATCCAGAAACAGATGACCCCAGTGTGTCAATATCGGTAATTTTTGAGAGGTGCATATGGTACCTGAAGATGGCATATTAATTGGCGAAACTGGCAGCGTAAATAAATTAAAATAACTTCTCAATTTGCATGGCTGTTTGGCGAACTTCTTTGTTAAATATTTGACCAGCCGCTGTCCCGCGTCCACAATGAATCAACAGAGACTTCCATTACGTATTGTTGAAGAGTCCACGACGGCTTTCAAAAACAGGGAATATTGCACACTGTCCTGTTCGACGTATGCGTAGCTCTCGGCAGTGTCTGGCACTGTGCACTCATATGTAAGCTATTCATTCATGAAATGCCAGCACCGTTTGTGAAGTTGTCGGATGACTGCCTTATTAACCGCAGAGTCGGTGTCAGAGAGATACAAGCTGGTGTGACCCAAGGATTACTGATCAGTCCTGTCTTACACAGTGCCTGCACAGCGGATCTTCCAACATCTCTTAGAGTAAGCAGATACGTCTATGCCGATAACTTGGTGCTCATTACCAGGAGTTGATGGCCACAAGCAATACAGCGAAGACTTCAAGACGCCTGCAATGACTTAGAGCAGGGGGCAACAGGCTGTCGCATCGGCTTTAATGCAGCTAGAGTCAGGCGCTACTCCTCACCAAGGGAAGTGCCACATCCATAGCGAACGTTATTTCCCCTTGATACGACAATTCAGTGAACGAACACAACCCGACATCTCAGTATCACAATAAACCACCAGTTGACATCGATGAACCCGTTAACGACATTTGCTATAAGACCTTTGCCGCACCGGAGCACTATACTCATTGCTCCATGAGAAGTCTCGTCTCTCCATCGGATCCTGCAGTTGCTAACGCCCACTAATGGATTACGAGTGCCCAGTTTGCGGAACTGCAGCGAACTTCCACACTGATATAATTCAGTGACAGCAAAACAAGGCACTCAGAAGAGATTACCACGTGCCTTGGAACTTTCCTCCTACTATCTACTCGAGGCAGCGGAAGAGAAACTTGTGCTCAGTAGATACCAAGAGCAAGCCAAGAAACTCTTAGAGAAGGTGAGAAGCTCGGCCAGGATTTTATTTGCAGCCTTGGGCAGAGAAGCGGGGACACTGACCGCTGCAAGCGGCTGATGGTTCTACTAGACAGGTAGCCCCCGCTACTGTGAGGCGACGGCAAAATAAACACGAAGTTCAACAAAGACACCACGCGCATCACAATAGCAGGCAATATCCTTAATAATATGCTGCACCACCTCCATCAGATATGTAACTCTGGAGCGAATACGCTGGGATGCTGCTCATGCCACCAGCACGTTGATTGACTTTCGTCGCATATACTAGGTACGATTTACGATTTGACGACAGTTTACTACTTGCTACTCATCGGACCTATCATATATTTTTCTACGATGTGACTCTGTTTACTGGTTCTCTAACAACGATACGTTGTGTTTCACAAGCTTATCTATTTTACATTAAAACAAGTGTAAAATAGGTAAGATTAAAAAAAAGAAATAAAATGAGTTTGTTAAAACAAACAAACCCATTTTACTTCTGTTTTTTTATGTAATTTACTTTCATATGTACTTTCTGTAGGACACAACCGTCCGATTCTTATTTTGACGTTGGCTTGTCAATGATCTGAGCGTATTTCACTTCTGAAGGTGACATTTTAAAATGTTGAAACCGGTAAAATGAACTAAATAACCGTTTTTTGTGCAGCTGACGACTGACTTTTAATGTTTGTTGATATAATCTGCAGCTGCTGAGCTACAGCTATGAATAGATTCATAAAATTTTAATATCTATGAATATGGATAAGGGGTTCGCGGATACAGTGCAGTCAAGTATACCAGTTTTCTTGTCTGCGCCGATCTGGATGCGGAGCACATCGGTAATGAACAAATGAGCGAATTAGCTAACCGTTCACGGAGATATGTCGTAGACGAAGGACGAATCGAACTCCGCTTCTAATTTTCAGCTATGAAATATGGCAACATCTATTACCGCTAGTCCTTCAAGACTCGAAACTCCCTTGTTTTCGCTTTCCGTTTGGTACTTTCTTCACCCGAGCCCCGGTGTGCCGCGCGGAGTGGTCGCGCAGTCTAAGGCGCCATGCCACGGATTGTGGGGACCCTCCCGCCGGAGGTTCGAGTCCTCCCTTCGGCATGGGTGTATGTGTTGTTCTTAGCATAAGTTAGTTTAAGGTAGTTTAAGTAGGGTGTAAGTCTAGGGACCGACGAACTCAGCAGTTTGGTCCCTTAGGAATTCACACACAGCCCCGGTGTCGTACTTGCCATCCGATTTCAGAAGGAGGACGAACATTAATCACGCCCTCGAGGAATTCCCTACCCGACACTGACTACAGTAAGCCACACATCTATACGGATGGCTATAAAAGTTAGGCGGGTGTGATACGCCCTCTTCAGCCCTTCTAACGATATTTACCAAATGTTTGCACGGACGCCTGAATCGTATATCTACATGGCGGGGTTACTGGCCATCAAGGAGGCTATTTATTGTGACAGACGAACATTCCGGACTCCCAGAGTGTGTTGATAAACAGACTAACAGATACGTCTTGGAGGCCATAATAGACGCGCGTACATTGGACATTGACGTCCGCTCACTTTGGATAAAAGGACATCAAGGCATTCTTCACAGTGACTGTTGAACACCTCGCTAAGTGGAGCATTACGGAAGAGCATTTCCATCTAACACCAGTTTCTTATACAGATATCAACTCGACGGTCAAAAAACCTGCTTATTACGACTGGAATTGTGAACAGCACATATCCTAGCACTGTAAGGACAGCCACCTGGCGGTCGTACAACGGAACGCCTCTTCTCGGCCATAGGTGACCTCGGCGAAGCATAGTAGACATCAAATGACCTCTCTCATCCGCGTGAGGCTGAGACACGGATGATACGCCGCCCACCTACACCGGTTGAAAATGACCGCTTCTGGGCGTTGTGATCAGGACACAACGGCGATGTCGGATCTGAACCACTTCATTTTAGTGTGTGCCAAGTACCCGACCTGCAAGTGTAAGTGCTTTACTTCACCGGTATTACTTACTCGCTAACTGTTTAAAAGACGCCGGAATCCAGCTTAGACCTATACATTGTGTGGACCTTGTCCTCCAACGGAACCAGCCGGTTTGGGAAACTGGGGCGTCTGTTTGTGTTGTTTCTTTACATTGAGAACTTGTCTTTGTAAACGTCGCCGTTTTGTTCAGCTTTCAGTTATAAGTCATTCTCCGCTGAGTCGTAATTTTGTGTTTTTTAGTTTATATAACGACTTAAATTTGTACTTCACACTCTTATCATTGTTGCTCTAATGTTAACTTGGAATTGTTGTAACTAGTGCTGGTTGTTTGGTGTTCATCTTTTGGTGTTTCTTCGACTTCTTCACTTCATGAATTTGGCAAATTGGCTGTTACTGTACAAATCTTCTGCATGGTCTCCCGACATTTCTTCTTCCAGAGCATTTATAATTTAGTACGTTTACTGAGAATCTTTCTCCACCCATACGTTCTACATGTTCCTTCCATTTTCTCCTATTTTCCTTTATTTTTCGTTTGGGTTATATATTCCTAAATGTTTCCTCACACTTTTATTTCTTTTTCGATATCCTCTCGTACACCTTTCCACACTTCTTAGGAATATTATTTCTTGAGCCTGTATTCTACTTTCTTGGTGTTTTGTTGTTGCCCTTGCTCCACTTCTACAAGTCCACATCTATAGTCTGCAAACCACCGTGAGCTGCATGGCAGTCGGTACGTCCCAGTGTACCATTTCTTAGGGTTTCTATTCGTTCCATTCAAGTATGGAGCGCGGGAAGAATGAATGTTTGAATACCATTGTCCGTTGTGTAATTATTCTAATCTTATCCTCGCGATCCCTGCATGAGCGATACTTAGGAGGTTGTAGTGTACTCCTAGAGCCTTCATTTAAAGCCGGTTCTTGAAACTTTGTTAGTAGATTTTCTCGGAGTAGTTTACGTCTATCTTCAAGAGTCTTCCATTTCAGTTCTTTTAGTATCTGTGACGCTCTGCCACGGATCAAACAAACTGGGGACCGTTCTTGCTACCCTTAACTGTTTGCTTTCAATATCTCCTGTTACTCCTACTTGGTACGGGTCCCATACACTTGAGCAATATTCTAGAACCGGTAGCTCAAGTGATTGGTAAGCAATCTCCTTTATAGACTGATTGCAGTTCCTCAGTGTTCTACCAATAAACCGCTTTATCCACGACTTAACCTATGTGATCACTCCAGTTCATATCCCTACAAAGTGTTACGATCCCAAATGTGACTCATTGATATAACAGTGATAGAATATTAGGTTTTTTCCTTTTTGTGTAGTGCACAATTCTACATTTCTGAACATTTAAAGCAAGTTGCCAATCTCTGCACCACTTTGAGATCTTATCAAGATCTGACCTAACACTTAAGTACCTTCTTTCAGACAGTACTTCATCATAGATAACTCCATCATCTGCAGGAAGTCTGAGGTTATTATTAACATCGTCTGTAAGGTCACTGATAAACAACATGAACAACAGGGGTCCCAACACACTTCCCTGGGGACACCTTAAGTTACTATTACATCTGATAATAACTCTCCATCCAAGATAACATGCTGCATTCTCCCTACCAAAAAGTCCTCAGTCCAGTCGCAAATTTCACATGAAACGCCGTATGATCGTACTTTTGGCACTAAACGTAGGTGTGGTACTGAGTTAAATGCTTTTCGGAAATCAAGAAATACAGCATCTATCAGACTGCCTTGATTCAAAGCTATCAGTGTGTCATGTAAGAAAAGTGCGAGCTGGGTTTCATATGATCAATGTTTGCGGAATCCATGCTGGTTGGCATTGAGGAGGTCATTCTGTTCGAGATATCTCATTACGTTCGAACTCAGAATATGTTCTAAGATTCTACAACAAATCGATGTCAAGGATATTGGACAGTAGTTTTGTGGATCACTTCTACTACCCTTCTTGTGGACGGGTGTGACCTTTTTTCCCAAGAACTGGGCACAGTGTTTTGTTCGAGGCACCTACAATAGATTGTAGTTAAAAGAGGGGCTAACTTACTCAAAATTCAGTATAGAAACTGATAGGGATTCCATCGGACCCTGGAACTTTGTTCAATTTTGACGATTTCAGCTATTTCTCAACACCACTGACACCAATATTTATTTCATTCATAGTTTCAGCGCTACAACGATTAAACTGGGGCAGTTATCCTGGGTTTTCCTTTGTAAAAGAACATTTGAAAACAGAGTTAAACAATTCAACTTTACTTTGCTACCCTCAATTTCAGTTTCTGTCTTATTCGCTAGGAGCAGTGTTGTCATCTGTTGCTGGCTACGGGAACTATCAACAGTGATATTGGTCTCACCCTTAAATACCCTAATGTGATATTTAGGGGTGAGACTGATGTCAATTTTGATAGTTCCCGTACCCAACAACAGACGGCATCACTTATCTCTAAGCTTTTACATTTGAGGGTTAGCGCGTTTTTCCGCGCTTGTCTTCATATGGCCAGTATGTCTTCGGATTTTGAGAAATATCATTTGACAATATCCTGCTATGGTAGTCACTGTAGAAATCACGCATTGCTCTCTTTACAGCCAAACGCGTTTCATTTTCTCTATCTATTGCTCTACAATTTGTTTTGCACCTGTTATGCAGTAATCTCTGTTTCCTTAGAAGTTTCTTTACAGTGACTGTATACCACGGAGGGCCCCTCCCATTATGAACTGTTCTACTGGACACATACCTATCCAGTGCAAGGTCAACTATTATTTTAAACTTGAGCCATAGTTCCTCTACATGCTCCTGCCCTGTGCTGAAAGTTTCAAGTTCCCTATTGAAGTATGACACTACCGATTTTTAATCTAATTAGTAAGTATGTGTTGGTACTGCCATTCTTTTACTCTGCAAAATTTGAATGATGGTTCCACATATGGAAGTAAATTTATTCAATTTTTTAGTCCACGTCTTGGTTATATTCGTAACTGATGATGCAGCCTAAATACATAAAATGTTTTACTTGCTCCAAGACTTTATTATTCAAGACTGTTTTAGATCTTCCTGTCTGCCCTGAAAAGTCATTACTTTCGTTTTATGTACCGGCAATGTTAGGCTGTAATTTGAGGCTATCTTCTGCAAAGCATAATGTAGTGTCACGATCTAAAAGAACTCCACTTATGTTCAACATTCTCCATTTACTGATGACTTCATCTACATATGTATTGAAGAGTGTTGGAGAAATAAAATATTTGTTTGTGTTCATCGGCTTTATTGTTAAATTTCCCATATATCTAACAATTCCAATGTTTGTGTATAGGGTCTTAATAGCGTTTATGAGGTGAGGTGGATAACCTCGTTCAGAAATGAAATTCGACAGCACTTCTCTATTTACATTTTCGAAAGTTTTCTTAAAATTCACAAAAGTGAGATGCGTTTCTCTGTTGAACTCTCGTCTACTTTCTATAACTTGTTGCAGTGTAAATACATTATCAACAGTTGACCGCCCTTTTCTAAAACCTGATTGTTCTTGAGACATTAATTTTTCAATGATATTTTTACGTCTTGCATTCAGGATTTTGGCATAAATTTATAGCCTGAATCCAGGAGGCTTGTGCCTCGATAGCTACTAAATTTATTTTTATCCCCCTCTTAAAGATAGATATTACTTTGCCTCTCAGCCAGTCTTTAGGTATCTTCTTATTTCTTCAACACTGATTAAATATGTGACTAAGTCTTAGATACAGGAATAACCCTCCATAATGCCACAGTTCCATATTAATACTATCTAAACCAGTGGCTTTTCTATTTTTGTAGCTTTTAGAGCTTTCGTCAGTTCTCTCATATCAATATCGTCCAGGCCTTTGGTGTTGTTTAGTTTAGGTAATCTCTGAATTAAAGTATCATCCTTCCATGATTTTTTATAATAAGCGAACCATTCGTTCTCTCCCATATTATCAACACGTATACGATCATTTTTCTTGTCTGTTGAGTGATTTCATCACTTTATAAGCGATAGTTTCTCTGCCATGCAAATCATGCTCTATGTTAATAATGAAGCGTTCCCTTGATTCTATGTGTGCTTTCTGAGTTATGCATTTCGCGTTATTTCTCTGCTCTTTGTATTCATTATACTTATTATTAGTGGGATTGTCTACGTAGGTCTTGAAAATTTCTTATTTTTCTTTAATTGCTTTTTCCATCTCCGGCGTTGAAATCGTTACTAATATACGTTTTCTGTATTTCCTTTTCTTCTCCAGAAACTCGTTATGTCTGTTCAATACCGCTGTTTTAAATTTTTCCATTATTTTTCTAAGTGGTTTACCGTTTCTAAATTTGCTACTGTTTTGTCATCCGCTTTTGATAGAGATTGGATATGGAGCAATCTTGTAAAGTATAAACTTTAAGAAGTTTTTATTCCTTTTGATTGATTGTTTTCTTTGGTTTTGCATAGAAGTCAATTACTGACACCAATAAGATGTGATCTGATGCAGTATCCACTTCTCGATAAACTGCGGTATCTCTAACCTGTCCAGGGTATCTCTAATTTGCTACCAGGTAAATTTGTGTATGTCTTTCTTCCTAAAGAAAGTATTGGTAATTTTTAAATGGTTAAAGGTAGCAAAATCTCTGAGTATTTTTCCGTTTTCATAACATACGTTTTCTCCAAATGTCCCTTCTATTTTTGGAATTGGAAATTTCTAATTATAGCATTGAGATCTCCCATAAGTGAAATCTATGTTTTTTGTATCTCTTTAAGATCACATGTAACGGTTTGTAAAAGGCCTTGGCCGCGTCAATTTTTCCTTCTTCTGGGGCATAAATTGCTATTGTTCTTAGGATGCCTCTTGGACCTTTAATTCTAAGTAGTACAATTGGTTCATTTACGTATCCATAGTCCAGTATTTTATCCTCCCACTTTCTACGAATGTAGATGGCACCAGCTTTACTTGCTTTTTGTTCTTGCTTTACTCCACTGTAGATCATAATATACTCGTCAACATTTATAGTTCCAGATGTATTTTCTTTGTTTCTATAACTGCCGCAAAATCTATTTCCTTTCCTTTCAAATGTTTCGCTAATTCGACTTCCTTAAGAGCAGGTGGCAACTTTCCAAGCTCCATTAAACCATTTTCTCTTGTTCCTATTTGTTGCCCATGTCGTATTCAAGTAATTCGTCCTGTTTCCGAGGCTAGACTGAGTACTGAATGTGGTGCGGGTCCTTTGCAGGGTGATGGGACTGCCATTTCTGAGCTTTACCAGCCACAGTTTGTAACTGACCTAAGTAAGTATGGTACAGCATTTTCTGTGTTATAGTTATACCACCAATAGTGTTTATTTTACATTAAGAACATATGTTTGTACATCGACTTCTTTTTGTTGTTCTACTGTGGAAATCGCAATTGTGTTAATATGACCCTTCTGTAACTGCCATTTGAAATATGGTCTTTGCTCCCCAAGAACAAAAATAAGTAAATAAATGAATGATAATAAAAAGAAGCTGGCTAGCCGCACCAGAGACACATGAAATGGAAACTTATAACTTGTTTCTGTAATTCCATCTTCTGTAAATAAAATGCGGCTGGTCGAAGATTTAAAGAAAACTGATACTAACAGCCATAATTTTATTACGCAACCAGTTTCGATGCCTCGTTGGCACCATATTCATCCCGTATACACGTAGCTAGGTGTGTCATCCAAACGTCTGTGCTATTACAGGGACTACAACGTCCAACTGGGTACAGTAGACTTCTCCGTCTAACGATAACTGTCAATTGTCAGAGGTGTAAAAGGTTCCCATCTATGGAGAAGATAATACCACAGACATTTAGATGACTTATCTAGCTACATGTGTAGGGGCCTCAAGATGGTGCCAATGAGGCACCGAAACTGGTAACTAAATAAAATAATTAATAAAATTACGGCTGCTGGTGTCTATTTTCTTCGAGACTTATAACTTGAGCCAAGGTAAAAGGTTAAGACGTACATCACATATTGTCTTCTACATCTACATCTACGTGATTACTCTGCTATTCACAATAAAGTGCCTGGCAGAGGGTTCAATGAACAACCTTCATGCTGTCTCTCTACCGTTCCACTCTCGAACGGCACGTGGGAAACACGAGCACGTAAATTTTTCCGTGCGAGCCCTGATTTCTCTTATTTTATGGTGATGATCATTTCTCCCTATGTAGGTGGGTGCCAACAGAATGTTTTCGCAATCGAAGGAGAAAACTGGTGATTGAAATTTCATGAGAAGATCGCGTCGCAACAAAAAACGCCTTTGTTTTAATGATTGCCACTCCAATTCACGTATCATGTCTGTGGCAGTATCTCCCCTATTTCACGATGGTACAAAACGAACTGCCCTTCTTTGTACTTTTTCGATGTCATCCGTCAGTCCCACCTGATGCGGATCCCACACCGCACAACGGTACTCCAGAATAGGGCGGACAAGCGTAGTGTAAACAGTCTCTTTGGTAGACCTGTTGCACCTTCTAAGTGTTCTGCCAATGAATCGCAGTCTTTGGTTTGCTCTGCCCACAATATTATCTATGTGATCGTTCCAATTTAGGTTATTTGTAATTGTAACCCCTAAGTACTTAGTTGAATTTACAACCCTCAGCTTTGTGTGACTTATCGCGTAATCGAAATTTAGCTGATTTCTTTTAGTACTCATGTGAATAACTTCGCACTTTTCTTTATTCAGGGTCAATTGCCACTTTTCGCACCATGCAGATATCTTATCTAAATCATTTTGCAAGTCGTTTTTATCATCTGATGACTTTACAAGAAGGTAAACGACAGCATCATCTGCAAACAGTCTAAGACGGCTACTCAAATTGTCTCCTATGTCGTTAATATAGATCAGGAACAATAGAGGACCTATAACACTTCCTCGGGGAACGCCGGATATTACTTCTGTTTTACTCGATGACTTTCCGTCCATTACTACGAACTGTGACCTTTCTGACAGGAAATCACGAATCCAGTAACACAACTAAGGCGATACTTCGTAGGCACGCAGTTTGATTAGAAGACGCTTGTGAGGAACTGTGTCGAAAGCCTTCTGGGAATCTAAAAATATGGAATCAATTTGACATCCCCTGTCGATAGCGCTTATTACTTCAGAGTATAAAGAGCTAGTTGTGTTTCCCAAGAACGATATTTTCTGAAACCGTGCTCACTATATGTCAATAAATTGTTTTCTTCGGGGTACTTCATAATGTTCGAATACAGTATATGTTCTAAAACCCTACTGCAAATCGACGTCAGTGATATATGTCAGTAATTCAGCGGATTACTTCTACTTCCCTGCCGGCCGGAGTGGCCGAGCGGTTCTAGGCGCTTCAGTCTGGAACCGTGCCACCGCTGCGGTCGCAGGTTCGAATCCTGCATCGGGCATGGATGTGTGAGATGTCCTTAGGTTAGTTAGGTTTAAGTAGTTCTAAGTTCTAGGGGACTGACGACCTCAGCTGTTAAGCCCCATAGTGCTCAGAGCCATTTGAACCATTTTTTTTCTACTTCCCTTTTTGGGTATTGGTGTGACTTGAGCAATTTTCCAGTCTTTAGGTACGTATCTTTCTGTGAGCGAGTGGTTGTATATAATTGCTAAATATGGAGCTATTTTATCAGCGTACTCTGAGAGGAACCTGACTGGTATACTATCTGGACCGGAGGCCTTGCCTTTATTAAGTGATTTAAGCTGCTTTGTTACACCGAGGATATTTACTTCTATGTTCCTCATCTTGGCAGTTTTTCTTGATTGGAATTCAGGAATATTTACTTCGTCTTCTTTGGTGAAGGAATTAATATAGTAAGTGCTTTCTCATGAAATCGGATGAATGTTTTTGAAAGACCCTGTATTACGCGGTGTTCCTTTCGTACTGCGAGTTGCCTATCGCTGCACTTGTGAATCACCGCCACAAAGTGACCAGACAAGTGGGTAACCCGGTGCTCCGCTAGAAGCATGGCATTGCACAGCGACCGGCAGCCCGCGGACATCCGAGCCGGCGATGGCCACTCTCGCCGCGCGCCGCGCTCCGAAAAACACGCGCTCTCGGCCGTGCTCTCCATTGCTCTCCTCTCGTATTGTTGTCGGGCGGTGAGCGGCCTGCAAAAAGGCGGGCGGCGAGAGGCGCCGGCTGACGCCCCGTGGGGGTGGAGGCGGCGGCGGCGGCGGCGGGGGCGGAGCGGCTATAAAGATGGGGCACGCGCCGGCCTCCGCACACGCCTCGCAGCAGCAACGCAGTACGCACGCCTCACCACAAGACATGCGGCTCGCGACGTTTGTGAGTACCAGTCTCCACGGTCCCGGCAGTTTCTGTTGCCGCAACTAGAGTTGCGTTCTACCGAAACTACGGCTCACCAGTTTTGCTACACTACACAAATGATCTAATAATGTGGTAAATGCAAGGATTACCATTAGTACTGGTAGAAATGGTAGGGAAAGAAACATAAATGAATGTGTAAGACACGAGCTGGGAGCCGACAACTTCTCTTTGTCTTTTTTGTTTGTTTGTTTGTTTTGCACATAATTAGAGCTGCACATAATTCGTTGTTCGTTCATTGTTCATTTTATACTCTTACAGAATATACACTGTATTTCATAAGTAATAAAAATTAGTCGATCGTGTAACTTCTGCGCTTTTAAGTAGCCAAAAACATTTACTTTTTCTGCAAGTACAGTTTACATGCACAAACATAAAAAATATATGATTATTGTTGTTATTTTGTGCTCAATAGAACGTTCTTTATCATGATCAAAGTCAAGATTATCTCGATAATATCCATAGATGCGAAAGCTTTTATATAAATTCGACGAAGTTTTGTAGCGAAGTTTGATATACTTTCGTTTTGCATTTTTGTATATTGTATTTATGTTTAAGTAATTGCGTTTTCTAGCGCCGTATGATAAATCTGTATTGTTTTCAATTATTTTTACTACAACTTTCCTCTGTTTCCGTTAACAATCAAGAGTTTTTCGAATAAAATCTGAATTAAACATCGACAATTTCAGTTTTGCTATAAATACTGTTTACATCTGCATCTACATCTACATGGTTACTCTGCAATTCACACTTAAGTGCCTGGCAGAGGGTTAATCGAACCATTTACATACTACTTCTCTACCATTCCACTCTCGTATGACGCGTGCGAAAAAGGAACACCCAAATCTTTCCGTTCGATATCTGATTTCTCTTATTTTATTATGATGATCATTTCTCCCTACGTTGGCGGGTGTCAGCAAAATATTTTCGCATTCGGAAGAGAAAGTTGGTGACTGAAATTTCGTAAATAGATCTCGCCGCAAAGAAATCCACCTTTGTTCCAGTGACTGCCACCCCAACTCGCGTATCGTATCAGTGACACTTTCTCCCCTATTGCGCAATAACACGATGCGAGCTGCCCTTCTTTGCACTTTTTCGATGTCGTCCGTCAACCCTACCTGGTAACGATCCCGCCGGCCGGAGTGGCCGAGCGGTTAAAGGCGCTACAGTCTGGAACCGCACGACCGCTACGGTCGCAGGTTCGAATCCTGCCTCGAATATGGATGTGTGTGATGTCCTTAGGTTAGTTAGGTTTCAGTAGTTCTAAGTTCTAGGGGACTTATGACCACAGCAGTTGAGTCCCATAGTGCTCAGAGCCATTTGAACCATTTTGGTAACGATCCCATACCGCGCAGCAATATTCCAGCAGAGGACGGACAAGTGTAATGTAGGCTGTCTCTTTAGTGGGTTTGTCGCATCTTCTAAGTGTTCTGCCAACAAAGCGCAGTCTTTGTTTCGCCTTCCTCACAATATTTTCTATGTGGCCTTTCCAATTTAAGTTGCTCGTAATTGTAGTTCCTAGGTATTTATTCGAAAGGGCCTATGACACTACCTTGTGGAACGCCGGATATCACTTCTGTTCTACTCGATTATTTACCGTCTATCGCTACGAACTGTTACCTCTCTCAGAGGAAGTCACGAATCCAGTCACACAACTGAGACGATACTCCATATGTAAGCAATTTGATTAATAGTCGCTTGTGAGGAACGGTATCAAAACGCTTCTGGAAATCTAAAATATGGAATCGATCTGAGATCCCTTGTCGACAGCACTCATTACTTCATGGGAATAAAGAGCTAGCTGTGTTGCACAAGAACGATATTTTATGAATACGTGTTGGTTATGTATCAATAAGTCGTTTTCTTCAAGGTGATTCATAATGTTCGAGTACAGTATATGCTCCAAAATCCTACTGCAAACTGAGGTCAGTGATATTCTTAAGTAAAAGACAGGAGGATAACTACGTAACAGAAAAAAAATGAATCGTTTATATATCCTTATTCAGTTTATAGCCTGTTCATCGCTTTCGGTTCCTAGGGGAATCTAGTAGTACATTGATCGCGTACGTAAAGAAAGCTATCGTTATGAGGTAACACCCTAGGTATGTAACACATCCAACGTACAGGTAAAGTGCATACGACCTTAAGTGATCAAACCTACTAGGAAAACTACCGCAGTCTACACTTACTTATGGTAGTCTACGGTAGTTTTACAACTATAGCTGCAGTTGATGCATTATCATCTTACTTTCCAGACGCTACTAGTACTGTTTCGTTATTTTTTAAACGGTCTCTTGGATAAATTTGCGCATGTATGTCTGATAGAACAGACACTGTTGACGATTCACAACTGTACGAAATACTTCGAAATTAATTCGCTGAATGCGGTATCTTTGGCATCAGCTGTATTAGGTTGCTTTCTATTACCAAATAGTGAACTTTTTTGCCGGACAGGGAGTCGAACCCGAATTTCCTTTGTCTTCAACAGTGCCCGTTCAGTCAGACTAGAAGGGCATGTGATGATAACAGCATTGGTCTCGAGTCCTCGTTGGCTCATTCTCCCTGTTGCGGGAATCCAAGTAATGTTGTGAGAGTTAAATGATGAATTTAATGGACTACGATAAAAGGGCGTAGACGGTGTGACATACGGAAGTTTGCATCGGTCCGAGGAGCCGAAGTGGTTAAGGCGACCGACCGCGGTGAGCCGGAAATGTGGTTTCAATTCCCGGTCCGGCACAAATTTTCGTATGTCACTATTGGGTATTAGAGCTCTGTCCAGTACAGCTGATGCCAAGGAATTCGCGGTAAGCGAATTAAGTCCGAAGTCTAGGATAAATGTTATGCGGATTTATTCGATGATATCCTCTACTTCCCCTTCCTGTTTCACTCGCAGGTGGAGCGAGGGAAAAGCGACTATCAATATACCTGCGTACGAGCCCCGGCTACACGTATTTTCTCTCCGCAGTCTTTAAGTGAAAAGTATGTTGGCGGCAGTAGAATCGTTCTGCAGTCAGCCGCAAAGACACATTCTCTAAATTTTATCAATAGTTTCGGCATCGTAGAGCCTGCAGCGTAATATGGGTCACAGTATGATATTTTAATGAATTGTTAATTCCTGTTAGTTGGTTAGAGTTTATTATTCGTTCGTACTCAATGCTTGTTTCGGCGTTATGCCATTTTCTAGTACAACTTACGGTCATTATACATAGTATACATGTCGTCAAGTAGATGGTAGTTTACATAGAATATGTACAAAGGCGTACTTACGTTAAGTTGTTCATAACGTATGTACATACTGCAGCTCTGTCTCGTCGCTATTTTCTGGCTGTCTTATATTGTGAAAAATTATGTATTTTTTGCAATGTTCGACAGCTGTTTCTATATTGACAACCTTACAGCTTGATCCAGAGATGTATGTTTAAACAGTGTGCACAAACAGCATCTCTGGATCAAGCTGTAAGGCTGTCAATGTAGAAGCAGCTGTCAAATATTACAAAAAATACGTAATCATTCAAAATATAAGACAGCAAGAAAATTAGGAGCGCATAGAAATCCAGTATATAGCTAAATACGTTATAACAACGTAATGTAAGTAAAACTGTACCAAATTAATAAGCTGTCAAAATAGAACCAACTGTCAAATCTTATGAAAAACATAATTGTTTGTAATATCAGACACTAAGAAAACAGCGACCAGTCACAGATGCAGTATATAAATGAAAAACTTAACAGAAGTATACCTTTGTAAACTACCATCTAATTGATGACGTCTGTACTTTGTGTAATTATTGCAGGTTGTCCAAGAAACTGTCAATGACGCGAAATAAGCTTATAATACGATAGAATAATACACTATAAGCAGCTAACAGGAATGAACTATTCATTTCTCAACAGCGTTTCTCGAAAAGAACGTCGGCTTCCCTCCAGAGATTCCCGTTTGAAATAACGACGCATCTCCGCAACACTCGCTTATTGATCGAAGCTAACAGTAACAAATCTAGCAGCACACTTCTGAATTGCTTCGCTGTCTTCCTTTAATCCGATCTGATACGAATTACTCACTCGAACATTACTCAAGAATGGCTCTATTCGTCATCTCCTCCATAGATGAGCTACATTTCCCTAAAGTTCTCGAAATAAACCGAAGTCTACTATTTGCCTCCCCTATTACCGACCTCAACGTGACCATACCAATTCGTAGCTTTGCAACGTTATTTACTCTTCCTGACTGTGACAAGCAGTACACCAACAATTATTCGAACTTTACACGGTTATTTTTCCTATTCAACTGTATTAGCCTACATTTTTTCGCATTTACAGAAAGCTGCCATTCATCACAGCGAATAGGTCGTATGGTACTTTATTTTGTTGGCAGAATTTTTTTTATGGAAACGTTATGAAGTCACGGGTTCTCCATATACTGTCAGAAATTATGTTGATATCTGTACTAGCAATGTTGATTCAATTATTTCTTCGTTATTATATTATTTTATTTCTGTATCCTTCCAGCATGAAATGCTGGGTGCTATCACGTCTAAAGATGTTGCTGAACATTCTGATCTCAACGGTTTCTTTGACGACAGAATCCCTGTAGGTAGATGTATGGGATAAGATTTCTGTTTATCAAAATAATCGTGTGTTTATCAGGCTGTGTTCAGCAACATCAAATTTGTCAACGTCGTTATATTTGATGTGGCATCAACGCTCTGTGCAGATTTCTGAAATCATACGTATGAACTATGTGAGTGCAGTATCATTAACGTTGGTGAGTCATAGTTCCTCAGAAAACATATCTCGATAAACTGCATTAGCCCAGACGCGTGGATGCAGGGTGATAAGTGTAAAGAATGTTAGCTTGAATATTGTGCCGTTTATGAAAGTGTTAGACCTTTCTCTGTCATCAATATTGAAGAATTTCAAAAGCAAGCTGAATGCATACTCTTATCCTCCTATGGAGATAAGAGTACCCAAACAACGCTCTTATTGCGTCTGTCTTAAGAATAAAATGCATTTGTATTAACAACGATAAGTATGAAACTTCCTGGCAGATTAAAACTGTGTGCCCGACCGAGACTCGAACTCGGGACCTTTGCCTTTCGCGGGCAAGTGCTCTACCATCTGGGCTACCGATGCACGACTCACGCCCGGTACTCACAGCTTTACTTCTGCCAGTACCTCGTCTCCTACCTTCCAAACTTTACTTTGGAAACGATAAGTATGTTGGTACTTAAATCAAGGATTGGTGTATAAATACTTAGCATACACAAATACTCTTACATTTTTCCCTGAACTTCATATCTTTACCAGAAATTTCCTCACACGCTTAACTTAGTTGGTTAACTTAATTAGTGACTTAGCTGTAATCAGCGAGTGCGCTATTTCATTAGCACAGAAGATGGCTCAGCCTTCCATATGGGGAGGTATGAGGATTCATTATCAGAGAGCTGGAACGATAGGTTACTTCTAAAGGGAACGCCAAAATAAACGACATGGTTACTGGAATCACCGAGGAAGAATGTAAAGGATGTTGCCAGGAATTGAAATGTTCCCCCAACAAGTGTTAGCGGATCTCGTGACTGTGTTTTCGCGCAGCAGCACTGAGACGATTTTATCGATGCTTAATAGACACTGCGATTACAATGAAATTAATATCTCTGTAATTCTATTATCTGTGTAATTTTAAGGCAACAAAGACCGGCAACATTTTGCTCTCTCTCGTCCTAGTCAGCCATTGTCTGGTACGGTCAACAAATTATTGCTTGTCCAACATTATGTAGAGGTTTTGTTATTTGTGCCTATTTTGCATAATAATAACTGTTTGATATCATTGTATTTGTTATTACGACTAATCATACCTTTTTTCCTCAGCTTTTTTTCATGAATTCGATAGTTAAATGTGGCTTGGTTTGTATGGGGATGTCTGTTAGTGAATGATCACGTTTTAACGGCACCAATCAGTGAAATAAGTTTGGTTTGTCTTCAGAATAGAACCTGCATCTAAAGTTCCACTTTTCACAAAACAAAATCTGATAGTTTTTAGGCGTATATCATGTCCCAAAATTATATGCGCCAACAGACAATCCCGGTAGAGGTGCCTAGCTAAAAAGAAAGATATCAATCATGATGGTGGTATTTAAATTCCAATTTTAATATTTAAAAAAAATGTTATTACATGATTTTTCAAGTACGTAGTTTCTCTTGATTTAATTGAAGATTCAGTTAGCCAAAGCCAGAATAATATAAAATTAAATTATAATTTCAAAACTAAATAATAAAAATAAAAAATAATAATAAATTAAAAACCACCATTAAAATAACGATCGTGACATTATAGAAAGTTTCGAAAAGTCGACCTTTTGACAAACGATGAGGACTTTCATATCGATAAAAAAACGTGCCAATATTAAAAGAAATTCCTTTTGCTGCAAATATCAAATATTCATTTTCCACGTTAGAAAGATGTTTTGCACAAGACCCTGTGCGAAATGAGTTTTACTGGATTATATCTGACAATAAGCGGGAAGTGGCCTTTTTAAAGTCCCTACCTCAATAGGTATTAACGGAACGCATGTAATATCTGTTTGTTGTCCGTTGGTGCGTCCGCCTGCCTGTTAAGACCCCGTTTTCTAGGGAGCGGATAGAAGTGTCAAGCTGAAATTTATGCCGAATACCAAGGTGTAAAAATTAAGCTTCTAGGCCATTGCAGTCAAAGGATACGGCCATTTAGGTTACATATTTTGACATTCGCAAACTCATTCATCAAAACCTTTATGGTACTTCCCTTTGATCTAGAATCATGAAATTTAGCCAGTAGCAAGGTTTCGCTGTGTATATACAAGAAAAAATCCGAAAATTGTTAATCTAAAATTATATCCCATAAAATATATTTTTTGGTGTTTTTTGTCTGTCTATCCACGTGTTAAGACCTTCTTTCCTCGTGAATGGGTAGAGACATCAAGTTGAAATGTATGTCACTTACGTTTAGGGTCCCTTTGCGGTGTAAAAAGTTTAAGTTCCTAGGTCAATGCAATTAGTAGATATGAAAATTTTATGATAGTCGCAAACTCACTCATAATAAACTATAGGGCATTTCCAGTTTTTGTAGAATCATAAAATTTGGCAGTGAGTAAGGTTTCACAATACTAGTAAAGGAAAAAACCAGAAAACTGTTAATTTTGTTATTACATCACACAAAAATATTTTTTACCGTAACAAAAGCACACTGCATTCGTAATCCATCAGAAATCTCGGGAACTACTGTAGTGAATTTGATCTGATTTTTAGTAGCAGGTAGAGTGATTCATAAGCAAGATTTGTATATATATAATTTATAAATATTTCGTTCTAATTCGCTGAGCAGCGATGAACTGAAATCTCCTGCCGCTTTGGGAACGATGCGTTCCCATCTAGCGGTGATAGGCGTAAGGCTGCCAAACTACCGCACCACGCAGACGATAACACCACTGGTCCTTTACACAGTTTTCATTCTGCATTCAGAATTTCCCTGACACTCTATGCCTATGACGTGTACAACACTTACAATATTTCAAAACAAAGTATAGTGGTTGTTGTCGTCGTGTGGCTAGGGCCTCCCGTCGGGTAGACCGTTCGCCGGGTGCAAGTCTTTCGATTTGACGCCACTTGCGCGTCGATGGGAATGAAATTATGATGATTAGGACAACACAACACCCAGTCCCGGAGCGGAGAAAATCTCCGAGCCAGCCGGGAATCTAACCCGGGCCCTTGGAATTGACATTCTGTCGCGCTGACCACTCAGCTACCGGGGCGGACAGTATCGTGGTGACTGATGCAGGACTGCATTTCCATTGTTTGGGATGAGGTTCTGGTATCCCATAAAACATCCGCTGAAGCGTTTCACAGAGCAGAACAGGTCTGTGGCCAGTTGTACCATTTCCTTCTGTGCAGACTGCCGTCAAATCTTACCAGTAATCGCAACAGGAACGAGAGCAGCAAAGGCAAACATTTGTAATTTCCAGTTAGCATAGCACTTAATCGTTCTGTCTTTCTTTCGCTTACGCCATAGTCCCACATTAATCGCAGGGTCGGCGTGGTTACAACGGATTTGGCAATGTTAGTTTTAGGGATGGCCGGATGCCCTTCCTGCCACCACCCCGTAGCCCCCCCCCCCCCCCCCCCAGGATGGAACCAGTGTACCCCAACTGTCTGCGTCTACTGTAAAGCGTGAAATAGTGCGGACATGTTTCAGATGTCTACGACGCGTGTAACTGAGGCGGAACGTGGGGACCAGCCCGGTATTCACCTAGCGGGATGTGGAAAACTACCTAAAAACCACATTCAGGCTGGCTGGGACACCGGCCCACGTCGTTAATCCACCGGGCGGATTCGATCTGGGGCCGGCGCGCCTACCCGAGTCCAGGAAGCAGCGCAGTAGCGCTCTCGGCTACCCTGGCGGGTTAGCATAGCACGTTAATATAACTCCCAAATTGATGACATAAATGGAAAAGTACAACATCAAATGCAAAATGACACAAAAATTTCAACTTAAAATTGGACCATTCTCGAAAGACTTGGGATTCCCGGAAGCGATACCTTCCCAGTATCGATATCAATAACTCACAAAAATCATCGAGATCCTTAATTCCTGGGTGGACGGTCTATTTATATATAGATAATTAAGTTTTTACGGAACCCTCTGAGTGGGAACCCTACTCATCTGTTTTTTTCTATTATTTAAAACAAACACTAACTCACTGAACTGTTATATGGTTCCATTTGTCAACATGTTTTGTATTTCCACACTGACAAACGACAGCTTATAAAAAAAGCGTCTATGATGTCGCCAGATAATAGCCAAGATGGTGTAACTGGCCAACTGTCGATGAAATAAAGTATTTGCTTCAGATAAAACAATATCTCCATGTAGGGAAATGCGTTCTTTCGAGAAAAATAAACTAAATTTTCTACTAGTAATTGATGTAACAGGGAAATTTGCAGAAGGATACATTTGCTGTAATTACGTAAGTCACAAATTCTGTCAGTCAAACGATTTTTGTTCGTATTTTAGTGTATTTCAATCTATAGTGTGTGTGTGAATTCCTAAAGGACCAAACTGCTGAGGTCATCGGTCCTTAGTCTTAATACTTAAAGTAACTTATGCTAAGAGCAACACACACACATGCCCGAAGGGGGACTCGAACCTCCGGCGGGAAAGGCCGGGTAATCGGTGACATGGCGCCTCAAACCGCGCGGCCACTCCGCGCGACCAATCTATAGTGTTATCATTTGTAACAAGAGAATCACATAATGTATTTCGTATACTGCAAAATATTTGTGAAAAATAAACACTCCCTGAACGTCGTTGCGTATGTCGCCCCTGATTAAATACCCACGCCACGGAAGTGCCGGGATAATCTCCTGGTGGAACAGCCTGGTCGTGCTCATTGCTACATAGCTGACCAAGCAGCTTGCGAGCGCGCTTTCTCACTTCTCAGCTCAGCACCAGCATGTTCAGTACGTGATTATTTTCAAGACGGGCGAAAGGAGGAAGGCTGTAAATAGGAGAGAAACGGATGTCACTGCGCGGGGCGTAGTGCGGCTCGCTTGAGAGTTTCTAGGATGCGGTGGTAGGAGACAGCACTTACCGGCGTTTTGCACGTGGTCTGTTGCGTCCAAATGGCTGTGGACCAGGTTCTGTTGTGCCTACTATGCCTTTGTCCCTGTAAGTTGTTGTTTTGGTTTCTTTTCAATGATGTAACGTTAGGGTATCAGCTAACTTAGAAAAGAATCTACTTAGCCTAGCGTGTAGGCAGGGCCAGTTTAAGGTCACATATGTCAGGTAGCACTGACGAATATTGCGGAACACCCTACTAACGAACCACTTTCACCACTCACAGAACAACAGCGAACTTGGAAGAACCACTCCCGGAAGCTGTGGCAACGAACCAGGAACTCGGCCTATCGTCGACAGCTACACGGGCTCGAAAAGCAACTTAGGCGAAGATTATTGGAATGGTGTACGTAAAGGTGGGAAGAGAAGATGTCCACCCTCCTACTCCAGACAAAAGATGAATGGAAATTAGTTAAAACTATAAGAACCGACCGAACTCCAGTAAAACCAATCCAAACCCCGCAGGGACTAACCGCAGACCCACTGACCAAAGCGGAAATATTTGCAACAACCTTCAAACAGCAGGTAATTTTACTGAGGGAACCATTAAACGTAGCCCAGAGACAGTACGAATATACGTCTAACCAGCTTGTGAACTGCAGTATGGCAACAGACGACAGATCGCGTCCAAACTCACTACACCAAGTCAGGCAAGAACGGGAATCAAGAAACTACAGGCGAGTAAGACGCCAGGCATTGACAAAATAAGCGAATTCCACTTGGGGAACTTGCCAAGAAAACCGCTCGTGCTGTTAACCAGAACTTACAACAGTTGCCACCTGAACAAGTTTTTTTTTTCATTTTTTTTTTCATTTTTTTTTTTCATCAGTCCTCTGACTTGTTTGATGCGGCCCGCCACGAATTCCTCTCCTGTGCTAACCCCTTCATCTCAGAGTAGCACTTGCAACCTACGTTCTCAATTATTTTCTGAATTTATTCCAACCTCTGTCTTCCTCTACAGTTTTTGCCTTCTACAGCTCCCTCTGGTACTATGGAAGTCATTCCCTCATGACTTAAAAGATGTCCTATCATCCTGTCCCTTCTCCTTATCAGTGTTTTCCACATGTTTCTTTCCTCTGCGATTTTGCGCATAACCTCCTCATTCCTTACCTTATCAGTCCATCTTATTTTCAACATTCGTCTGCAGCACCACATCTCAAATACTTCGATTCTCTTTGGTTCTGGTTTTCCCACAGTCCATGTTTCACTACCATGCAATGCTGTACTCCAGACGTACATTCTCAGAACTTTCTTCCTCATATTAAGGCCGATATTTGGTATTAGTAGACTTCTCTTGGCCAGGATTGTCCTGTTTGCCATTGCTAGTCTGCTTTTGATGTCCACCTTGGTCCGCCAGTCATTGCTTATTTTACTGCCTAGGTTAAATAATTCCTTACCTTCATCTACTTTGTGACCATCAATCCTGATGTTAAGTTTCTCGCTGTTCCCATTTCTACTACTTCTCATTACCTTCGTCTTTCTTCGATTTACTCTCAATCCATACTCTGTGCACATTAGACTCTTGATTCCGTTCAGTAGATCATGTAATTCTTCTTCACTTTCACTCAAGATAGCAATATCATCATTGATATCCTTTCACCTTGGATTTTAATTCCAGTCCTGAACCTTTCTTTTATTTCCACCATTGCTTCCTCGATGTTCAGATTGAACAGTAGGGGCGAAAGGCTACATCCTTGTCTTACACCCTTTTTGATACCAGCACTTCGTTCTTGGTCGTTCACTCTTGGCTGTTGTACATGTTGTATATGACCCGTCTCTCCCTATGGCTTACCCCCACTTTTTTCAGAATTTCGAACATCTTGCACCATTTTACATTGTCGAACGCTTTTTCCAGCTCGACAAATCCTATGAAAGTGTCTTGATTTTTCTTTAGTCTTGCTTCCATCATTAACCGCAACGTCAGAATTGCCTCTCTGGTGCCTTTACCTTTCCCCAAAATCAAACTGATCATCAAGTAGCACATCCTCAATTTTCTTTTCCATTCTTCGGTATATTATTCTTGCAAGCAACTTGGATGCATGAGCTGTTAAGCTGATTGTGTGATGATTCTTGCACTTCTCAGCTCTTGCCGTCTTCGGAATTGTGTGGATGATGCTTTTCCGAAAGTCGGATGGCATGTCGTCCGACTCATACATTCTACACACCAACGTGAATAGTCGTTTTGCTGCCACTTCCCCCAATGATTTTAGAAATTCTGATGGAATGTTATCTATCCCTTCTGTCTTATTTGATCTCAAGTCCTCCAAAGCTCTTTTAAATCTGATTCCACTACTGGGTCTCCTATCTCTTTTAAATCCACTCCTGTTTCTTCTTCTATCACATCAGACAAATCTTCCCCCCTCACAGAGGCTTTCAATGTACTCTTCCCACCTATCCCCTCTCTCCTCTGCATTTAACAGTGGAATTCCAGTTGATCTCTTAATGTTATCACCCTTGCTTTTAATATCACCGAAGGCATTGGCATAAGAAGTCACCATCATTCTGCCAACGGCCTCGTCAAAGAGGGCGAAGGAGCGGACAGAGGTTCAGGGCACTCTCTTGTCTAAGTGTGGGAAACTGCCCCTAAAGACGGAAGAATCAACGGCATGAGGATGCAAAGGCAATGGAGATCACTGCATTAAAGACACGTAACGTGTATCCACAGGACATATGGGCTGTAATTGAAGAAGTGTCATGATGATCTCTCCATTGTCAAAAGATTCCGGAATAGTCCCTCATCCGGATCTCTAGGAGGAGACTGCCAAGGGGGAGGTGACCACGAGAAAAAGACTGAATAATCAACGAAAGGATAACGTTCTACGAGTCGGGGCGTGCGTGGAATGTCAGAAGCTTCAACGTGGTAGGGAACTAGAAAATCTGAAAAGGAAAATGCAAAGGCTCAATCTAGATGTGGTAGGTGTCAGTGAAGTGAAATGGAAATAAGACAAGGATTTCTGATCAGATTGTCAGATGAGTATAAGGTAATACCAACAGCAGCAGAAAATGGTATAACGGGAGTAGGGCAGAGAGTGTGTTACTGGGAACATTTCAGTGATAGGGTTGTTCTTATCAGAATCGACAGCAAACCAACACCGACAACGATAGTTCAGGTATACATGCCGACGTCGCAAGCTGAAGATGAAGAGATAGAGAAAGTGTATGAGGATATTGAAAGGGTAATACAGCATGTAAAGGGGGATGAAAGTCTAATAGTCATGGGGAACTTGAATGCACTTGTAGGGGAAGGAGTAGAAGAAAAGGTTACAGGAGAATATGGGCTTGGGACAAGGAGTGAGCGAGGAGACAGACTAATTGAGTTCTGTAACACGTTTCAGCTAGTAATAGTGAATACTGTGTTCAGGAATCACAAGAGGAGGAGGTTTACTTGGAAAAGGCCGGGTGATATGGGAAGATTTCAGTTATATTACATCATTGCCAGACAGAGATTCCGAAATCAATACTGGATTGTAAGATGTACCCAGGAGCAGATATAGACTCATATCACAATATAGTAGTGATGAAGTGTAGGCTGAAGTTTAAGACATTAGCCAGAAAGTATCAATATGCAAAGAAGGAAGTACTAAGGAATGACGAGATATGGTTGAAGTTCTCTAAGGCTATAGATACAGCAATAACGAGTAGCTCAGTAGACAGTACAGTTGAAGAGGAATGGACATCTCTAAAAACGGACATTACAGAAGTTGGGAAGGAAATCATAGGTACAGAGAAGGTAACTGCGAAGAAACGATGGGTAACAGAAGAAATACTTCAATTGATCGATGAAAGGAGGAAGTACAAAAATATTCCGGGAAACTCTGGAATAGAGAAATATAAGTCGATGAGGAATGTAATAAATAGGCTTGGTCCCGGCGGAGGTTCGAGTACTCCCTCGGGCATGGGTGTGTGTGTTTGTCCTTGGGATAATTTAGGTTCAGTAGTGTGTCAGTTTAGGGACTGATGACCTTAGCAGTTAAGTCCCATAAGATTTCACACACATTTGAACATTTTTTTGAAAGCATACAGGAAAGTCAAAACTATTTTCCTACATCCTGGAAAATCACTAAAATAGTGCCTATCCCAACGCCATGGGAGGATGCAACGATAGCTACAAATTACAGACCTATTAACCTCCTTAGCGGAATGAGCAAAACCTTCGAAAGTATTAGCTACTTCCGTATCCTTGAACCTCTAGTGGCTGGTGGTACAATTCGGGCAGAACAACGCGATTTTCAACGGAAATTGTCAGCAGAGCTGCAATTTTTACGTCTAGCAGAACACGTTACAAAGAAGCTTGACATAACCAGTGCCACCGCTGCACTTTTTCTTGACGTAGTAAAAGCGTATTACCAGGTTTGGGGAGAACACCTAATCCGGAAACTGGAATAACAAATGCCAATTCCAACTTGTTACATCAAACTAATTGTTAAATACCCGACAGATAGAAAAATGGAAGCAACAATCGAAGGGCAATCATCCGACGCCCATCCGGCAAGAGAGCGGCTGCCCCAAGTATCGATTCTCTCATCCTTATCATTCAATATTTATGTCAACGAAATGCCAACAGTTGTTGGGAGTGCAAATAGCACAGTTTTCTGATGATACGGCCTACTACACCACAGGAAGACACATCCGAACCAGTATCAGACGACTGCAAGAAAACTCGACGCTACAGCGGCATGGTGCAAGATTAACAAATCACGGTTAAACCCAGCTAAGACGATTGCCATTTACTTCAGTAAAAAACGCCCGCAGATGCCTGTTACACTGAGACTGAATGGACAAGACAGTCCATGGAGTAGTAAGGCGACGTACTTAGGGGTTACCCAGGACAGACAATTCTTCCTCCTTAAAAATAAAGAAGACCTTAGAAACAAAGCTATTGGAATGGCTAAGAAACTTTTCTCCTTTTTTAAAAGCTCTGACCCAAGCACCATAGCCAAATTACGAGTGTATAATACCACAGTCCTTTCAGAAATGCTGTCCGGCAACTCGTTAGGAGTATGGCTAGCCAAACACAGATAAATCGCCTCCAAGTAGTACAAAATGTGATACTTCGATGGGTAATTGTTGCCAGCCGTTATACCAGAATAATAAATGAAAAGCCCTAGTTTACTTTTGTTCTGCAGTTCACTCTAGAATAAAAGAACCGACGGAAGATCAAGAACCGATGGAAGATCAAGAACCGACGGAAGATCAAGAACCGACGGAAGATTCAGTTAACACCAGAATGGTTGATCTATATAACAAACTCCATATGGGCACAACAAATGAAATGATTAGAAAGCGGTTGACAAAGTTAGATAATAAAGTAGACAACCTGAAAGACTCAATGTATCATATACGAGAGGTGGGACAATGCCGCTCCCATGGCAGCGTTCAAATGGTTCAAATGGCTCTGAGCACTATGGGACTTAACATCTATGGTCATCAGTCCCCCAGAACTTAGAACTACTTAAACCTAACTACCCTAAGGACATCACACAACACCCAGTCATCACGAGGCAGAGGAAACCCCTGACCCCGCCGGGAATCGAACCCGGGAACCCGGGCGCGGAAGTGAGAACGCTACCGCACGACCACGAGCTGCGGACATGGCAGCGTTATAAATTACCGCAACCATTAGTGCAATGAAAATGTGAACTACTACATTAACTGGAGGTATCTAACAGACCAACACAAAGGCCCTGATAAGTCAGTACCAAAAGTTTAACAAAGAAATAATGTGAACTCACATCTCTGCTTGACACAAGAAGTGTGGATCATCGTTGACGACGGGACGTCATTCTACAGGTTGAAAAAAAAAAAAAAAATGATGGAGCACTGATGAACTGGGGAGGCCTTTGCTCAGAAATATTTAATCATATTTTTTACAAAATATTTTCATTAATTTAAACGCCGATGCTATTCACTTTGAGTTTTGAGGATTTTACTACCACTGTAACAAACATTAGTCAGAACATTAAAACTGCCTCTCGTAGTTGACGTATTAACTCCATGCACAAAAGAAAGATGAAACTACTGTTCGAAACAGCTGATAGTGTTCGTGGTCGTTCCCAATAAGAAAACCGTCGACGCGATGAGATGGAAATGCAATGACGTGTCAAGATGTGTCAGACGGTGGAGAGCAGTATAGTCACTACTAGACTCGAGGTCACTCCAAGCCTCAATTTGTTTTTTGGCAAGCTCGTACATTCATCTAAGTAATGGTGCGCTGTATAAGCGTTTCCGTCTCAGTTCAATTCAAAGAGGAACAATAAAAAATGAAGTCCACAACAAAACAATAGTAAACAGGTGGCAGATGTGTCAAAAAGTAATGATCACTTGTTTAATAGCGTGTTGGTCCATCTTTGGAATCCCAGCGATTCTGCTTGCCATGGATTAGAGTCCTTGGTAGGTTTCCGGAGGTCTGTGTCGCCGGATGTCCAAGCATACGTCACCGATTACTATAGACTACAGGCCGATTATCTATGGGCGCAGGGATGGCGCCTGATATCATCCCAGATGTGTGCAAGCAGTTTCAGATCAGGAATTTGTGATGACCGAGACATCAATGTGAGATCACTAACATGTTCCTCAAACCACTACAGTATGATTCTGGCCTTGTGACACGGACAGTTACCCTGCTGGAAGGTGCCGTCACCATCGAGGAAGACATAAAGCACGAATGGGAACGCAGATGGTGTGTAATAGTATTCGCGTAGTGTACAGTTCTCATGGCGCTTTCGATTACAGCTACAGGCCCACTGAAACCCAGGTGAATGTTCCCCATAGCGTAATACTGCGACCAACAGCCTGTCTTTCTAGCGTAGCGCTCGTTCCGGCCTGTCTCTCCCCTGGACAACAGCATATCGGGACACAGCTATCCACATAGTGTAACAGGTAACGTGGTTCACTCGACCTACCAACACGCTTCCGTTGATCCACGGTCCACTCTCGATGATACCGTATCCACTGCAATCTTACTGGGTCAACTTGTCAACACGTAGGGGTTGTATCCTGCGGAGACCCATCTTCAACAACATGCGCTGAACAGCGTGCTCCTAACACTTTTGTCTGCATCAGCATTGTACTCTGTCGTCGGGTCTCCCATATATCATCGTCTATCGTGCTTTACAGGGGGGGGGGGGGGGGGGGGGGCAAGTTCCCAAGTCACGTGATGAGGCGTGACGTCCAATACCCTGTCGCCTAATCGTGATTTTACTGTTCTTCAACTACTTTCCGTAGATGTTCATGACAGCACCACGCGAGCAGCCGACAAGGTTCACTTTTTCCGAAAGCCCATTCCCAGACGCCGGGTAAGAGCCATCTGGGCTTTGTCGAAGTCCCTTATGTCACCGGATTCCCCCATTTGCGGCCTGTATACTCGCTAAAATGATTCCACATTCGTCTCTGTCTCTGTTCCACTCATATACATTCCTTAATGCGTCACATGACCGCTGTCTCCCGGTGCTTAGTAGTCATAACGACGTCTTTAGGTGTCATTTATTCTGCCGGATATCGGCGTTGTCCATACACAGCATTTCGGCAACGTGACTCGTTTTCTTCAACACGTGCTACCTGAAACTGTGAGATGAGTGGAACTGGTCCAATATTCGTGCCTACTGCCTCTCCTTTCCTTGGTCAGTTCTGGGAGCTGAAGTTCCGCTTTCGTCCGGTGCGCCTCCATGCTCTGTTGTAGGCGTTCCGTCTGTGATCCTTTCCCACTAGGAACTTCCTGAGACGTTCCTCTTTCGAACCGGTGCGCCTAACCGCGACCTGGCGTTCAGTTCTCTGCCCGGTACTCCTGGTGTTCTGTCTGGGACTCGTCCACGACTCCGCATTCTCAGTTCTTCTTTCCAGACTTTGCTAAGTAGCTATCTAGAGTCACGATTCGAGAGGTTTTCCACCACCTTTATTTCTATTGACAGTGTTATAACACTGTTACGGTATCCGAAATCTGTGCCAGACCAACGTTTTCTCGTAATTCGTGGAAGATTAAATTCCAGACAATGATTTAGTTGCCTGTCCCAGCCATTGTGCCTCCGATGTTCTCGACTTCTAAGGTCCACTCTCCTAGTTGTTTGGCCGATGTACGACATGCCTCATTGACAAAGTGTATTATTCACGTTGTCAAAATATTGTGCACGGACGATCCTGATATCTGACAGAACATCCGACACCTCAAGATATCAACAGATACGGGGAAAGCTTGAAGAATTTCAGAGGTCACAATGTTTTGATTCATCAGTGTAGATTTCAGTACTTACACATCCACTAGTAATTTAACCACTGGTCATCCTCTTTTGATAAAACAGGTACAGTAGGGCATTGTAGAAAAAACGCAAAGGACAATGTCAGATTCTGGATCTCTGCTGTTGGGTCAAGCGTCTCAAAGATTTCACAAAGACTTAGTTTCTACCCCAGTGCAATACCAACACAAAACAGTGTTCTAAAAGTACGTGCACTGGCAACTTACTCTGAACGTTATGCCGACTGCCAACCATTATCTTATCGAAAACATGGGGTGCAAAGGAAATATGATGAAACGTTTCCTATCTTCAAATACTTTGTTATCTTTACAGTGATGTGAGATAGTTTCTTGACATTTTTGGACTGCACTGCATTTGTTTTATCCAGGACGAAGTATTCGAAGATAAGCTCCGAGAAAATTTGACGACGCCTTCTCCCGAGTACTCTTTTCAGTAAGTAGGAAAGTAAGGTAATCACTGCTCTAACTTTTCGTTAGTACTCGAATTAACGTCGAACAGAATTAACAGTTGCCCGATGTTGCAGGTGCTGTCTTGTACAGAGAGTGAAGAAATTGATTATACGTTATTACAATTCACATTATAGAGAAAATGGGTCATATTACAAACTTACAGAGGTTACACCGTGGCAGACATCTCTTAAACTATTCATGAAGTATTATATAAATTAATTTGATAATTCCTATGGACACGTACAGTTAACGTCAAAAAGAAGGACAGTATTAAATAAGTGCTAAGGTGCCTGCAAATTTAAATTTAGTTACCAGTTGCCAGTACTTGTGTGTCGAAAATTTGAGTTATTTCAATGTAGTGACACTCATTTGAGTCAGTTTCTCATCCAGAATTTAAATATGAAATTCAAATAAGCTAGATATAAAGCTGGAGTGGTTGTGGCCCTGTCTTTCGCCGTTATATAATCACACAACAAAATACAAAAATCGTATAAAACTGTCTGTTCGAAAATATTGAACACAAAGACTCACAACAACGAAGCCAACTAATTTTGTAAAACTTTTCTTAAAAAAAGTAATTTGAGTATACGTTTTTGTAGCATCGATCCACAACACCGGTTTACTCACAACACGGGAAATGAAATGTAACATTAAGACCAAAAGAACAGAAACGGATTCACTTTTACGTTCGTGACGGCACAATCACACTGTAACCATATGCTCACAGTTATACTACGTTATTCATAGCTAACTGGAACAATATCATCTACGAAGGGCAATCTAGTGGTAATTCAGGTGATTAAATATTAACATAACAATCACTAATTATTCTAATTTTGTACAGACATCAGTACAGAGGAACAGATTTAAGTTTGGGTAAAATGTTTTGCATACACAAAACCACAGCAAAAATTTATTTAAGCACTATATTATTAATTAAGCTGTGTATTAAGTTACTGAGTCTACAAAACTGAGTAGGGTCTAACTGAGGTATAACAGTTCCTTAACACGTTACGTAGAGCGTCTCTAGCTTCACCAATGAACAGTTTCACACTCGCTTAACCATAATGCATTTCGTCGGGCAGTGGTATGGGCATCTTCTCCGCACCTATAATCCTCTTGATATTGCCCGTTTACAAAGCTCAGCACTCTGTCAAACATCCGCTCGAATTCCTCAGTAGCCACATTCCTATTCCATGTGTTAATCATGCAACAAGCATTTTTTCAGACTAGCTGAGAAGCCCGGTATTGTCCGGGTATTTACATATACCTCTTCCCAAGACCTCGTACATGTGAAATTTATTTTTTACTTATAAAGCTTTTGTGTATACAACGTCTGAAGTAGGGCATTATAGCGTTAGGGACATGAGCAAAGAACTTGTTTGCATTGCTAACATGAGAGAGAGGTCCACGCCCGTCACATATGACGCCTGGTTTTGTGCTTTGTTTATGGTCATGGCATAACATAAACTCACCGAAGAATTCTACACGTTCAAAGCGAAACAAGAAACTGGTAGGAATATCGGGATTTTGGATGTACAAATTCGCTCCGCTGCGCCCCAGACCGTTAAAATTTCTGCTTCGACGGTGTTACGTTGGGAAGAAATAACTGGGAATCAAGCTATCTGAGCAGCGAAATAATGCATAGAGCTCTTGATTAGAGTTAAGTCGCAACGTACTTTCGGAAGGAATTTCCAAAGCGCGAGTTAAAGCCTGATGTTCTCAAGCTGCAGAAAGTCTCGCTAGATGATATCCATTGGATTCTTGAGACCACGTAGTCCTCAGTCTCTTACTTTGTCTGGTGTATCCAGAAAGATTCGACCATTTTCTAGGCATTGTTATCATAACGTTGCAGCCACTAATTTTGTCATTGACATAAACTACCGAAAATAAATCTGTCGCTGAGTTAAAAAACCAACATCCCCGTCATTTGGCTCTTTGGTGTACTACGCCGTGATCAGTAAACATCCGAACCACTAACACTAAGCTGAGCAGAGGATTTTAGATAAAACTTTAAAATAAAATATCTTTTTCTTCATCATTAGATTTTAATGAAGTAAACCCTACACGTTGCCCCAAGCTACACTCAAGTTTGATGTGAAGACCCTATGAAATAATCATATTATTATTTATATGGATATAGAAGCGCTATAGTGCTTTACTGACTACTTGCAAAATAAGTTTTTGACAAATATTTTCCAAAATACACGTTTTCATTTTTTTAATACATTTATATGGCAAACGATTTTACATATAAACACTTAAAACAAAATCTGAATACGACAATTCACAAAAACTTAAACTGACATACTAAAAGGTGCTGAGTTACACAAACGGCCAACTAATGGCATTACAGACTTATCAGCTCGCGTTCTCCTGGTCATTGTCAGCTTTCATGTCCGGAGCCGCTGATTTTCGATCAAGTGGTTCCTCAATTGGCCACAGAAGTGCTGAGTGCTCCCTGATTATCAACGACGCTCGCAGACCCAGACGGTCACCCACCAAGCCCAACAGGCTTAACTTCTGTGATATGACAGGAACCGGTGTAACCATTGCAGCAAGGCCGTTGACTTTTTAGTATTATAAGACCTCTGATAAAAGAAACACACTAAAATGTCATGACACACCGTTTGGGAAAACCAAACTTACATTACGAATAGCGGTGGAACCTGGAAACCTAACACTGCGAAATTAGGCTGCAGAGAATGAGCACGCTGGCGTACCTGCGTGGCCTAAACTTTATAGCAAGCAACTAAGTAAACTTTACAGGCATACGGTGAAACATTTTATACAAACACACTGTAAAGGCACAAAGAGGAAGAAACCAAAATTAATGAAAGGAATCTAAAGCAGAACCGCTGAAAAACATGAAGTGAGTTAGATTATTAGTAACATCGTCATATAAAAATGTTAGTTCGTTTTTCACCTGACTGTAATAATCCGTAGGGATATGAATTGGAACGATCATATAGGCTATATGCCTGTGTGACAGTCAATTAAACAGGGGAAAAAGAAACTGCTTCAGACTGCAATTAAAAACTCTTGATTTTATTGTACCACATCGATTTCGAAGGCTTCCAGCTTCTTCATCAGATGTACCTAATACACACAGCGCTGTATGTTCAGCTTTGGAACATGTCTGACCTGATATCCGTTATCCTTCAGTAAGGTGCATCAAGCACGAAGTGATGCTCCCAGCGACCTGCCACATCCGATAGTGGGACTATAAGTCCGGAAATCGATCATAGTATAATAAAATAAGGGCTTTTAACCAGCAGTCTGAGGCATTTTCTTTTTTTCCCTAATTAATTCGCACGACTACCTTCTCAATAGCTCCATTGTTTATAAATGTTTGGATCAATGTTTCTAAGGCAAATTTTTTTATCTTCTCGTCCTTCCTCTTGTCACATTCAGCTTCTAGCACTGACTCAGCTATATTTCCTGCAAAATGTTTCGCATTACGATTCCGTAAAAGGGCGCTGTTGATTCTTCGTCTTCATTCTCCAGAACGGCTGTTGAGCAAACACTGACTTGGCCGATGGTTTTTCCATGTCTACAGGTGAAACTGATTGTGGCGGCGGTCCTGTTCTCCGCTGCTGAGGCGGGATCCAAAGGAGACTACAAACAGTGAGTAGAGTCACCACTATCAACTTCTTTAACCATTACACTACCAATGGGACGTATGTGTTCCACGATAAGGTATTAAGCTTTTTATGAGACGACTGTGTGGAACTGCACGCCTTACAGCAAAGTGCCACATATCAGTGGATAGGTTTTGAGTCGTAGTACACACCATCGTATACGAACACCAAGATGCAGGCGTGTCAGGACATGTACGACAGAAGCCTGAAAAGTAATGCCACAGAATTTTTTATGTGACAAACTTTAAAGCCTTTTAAATAAAACAAACTTTATTAACATTCTACATCTACTTTCTTGAAGCCTAAAGATTTATTTCTCAAAAAAGTCATCTTGGTGACGACACACTTTTCCCCCAATGAGAGACCAGTTTGCTGGTACCGTCACTGTAGCATGTTTGACTTTATTGACGGAGCCACAACATCACCTCTGCTTGCACTGCTTCATCGCTGTCAAAGCGTAGTCCTCGAAGGTGTTATTTAAGTTTTGAAATCAGATGAAAATCGGATGGGTCCAAGTCCGGATTGCATGGAGGATGGTCGATGACAGTGAACCCGAGGCATCGGTTTGTTGCTGATGACGTAGCGCTCGTTGGTGGTCTCGCACGCTGAAGGAGAGGATGCTCTGTGTGTGGACGAACTATTCGGATTCGTGTTTCCAGTTTCTTGAGGCGTTCGCAACACGTTGCAGATTTTATGGTTGTGCTTTTAGCCATGAATTCCAAATTCACCAGAACACTGTTAATATGACTCCACCTGCTGATGGTACGATTTTGAAATTTTTTTGCGTCGGTGATCCTTTGTGGCAAAACTCCGCTGACATTCTCTTGTTTCCGGGATCAAAATGGTGGACCCAGATTTCATCACCAGTCGCAGTGTTGTTAAGGACAACCTCACATTTAAAAAGCAATAGAAACTGTTGAGAGATGGACAATCTCCTCCATTTCACGTCAAGAGTGAGCATTCGAGGCACCGACCGTGCAAACAGTTTTCTGTACCGTAGTTCTGCAGTGAAGGCCCGTACACGCTCTCCTGGTACGTCACACTTACCTGAGAGGTGTGCTGTGTTATCCGTGATTTTCTCTGATGAGTTCGTCAACCCGATTCCGCTGACTCTCGTCGGTCCTCCACTCTGATCCGTGCCACATATGTTAAGGTTAGCACCATCGTGTCCCCCATTACGGGCACAAACAACCCAACGT
Source organism: Schistocerca piceifrons (assembly GCF_021461385.2). Lineage (NCBI taxonomy): Eukaryota > Metazoa > Arthropoda > Insecta > Orthoptera > Acrididae > Schistocerca > Schistocerca piceifrons. Next base: position 91,571,387 of record NC_060141.1, read on the forward strand.
CGTAGACTACTGATTCCAATACAATAATCACCGTACACAGTTTCAATTCTTCTACGTATTCCACTTGGAGACACCTTCTCTGCCGTTAGAAACTCAGTTACAGCGTGCTCTTTCTCACTCATCGACATATTTACGTTGCACACAGCTATCGAAAATGGTTCAAATGGCTCTGAGCACTATGGGACTTAACATCTGTGGTCATTAGTCCCCTAGAACTTAGAACTACTTAAACCAAACTAACCTAAGGACATCACACACATCCATGCCCGAGGCAGGATTCGAACCTGCGACCGTAGCGGTCACGCGGTTCCAGACTGAAGCGCCTAGAACCGCACGGCCACACCGGCCGGCCACACAGCTTTGTTACACGCTACAATTCGGAGACCTCTAGTGGCAGAAAGTTTCAATTTGCAACGAAGCGGGAAAGCTGACTGAGTAACAAGCATGACACGTAACATCTCACCAGATGTTGAGAACAGAGGATTTCATAGGAATTACTTTTCAGGACGCTCTCATAGACATATCAGCTCTGTGTTGTCACGTAGAGTTAGTGGGCGCCTGCAGACAGGCAACTCAGTGAACGGACTTGCAGAGCGGGTTGCTGTCGCACTTTCCCGGATTGTTCGTGTCAATGAGCTGTATGCGAGTATTGACGTTTGCCACGTCACAAAGGGTGCCCCTACTGTGCATCTGTAATGTGAATTAAGAACTTGGAGAGATTCTCTATCCACTGACGTGTGTCTGTTTTCCGTATGCCTTGTAGTTTTTGGACAATCGTCTTCTGATATGCCAGGGATACACTGTATGACCCATCCCTCCCTGTGTTGGGAAATATTGTTTCATATTGTTACCTCTGACTGCCACATTAACTGAAATAACCGTATATTAATCTGTTCCACTGCGAAAAGCTTAGCCAAACATCACTAGACATAATAATCTTTTGGATATTGTATCTCTTCTTACTTCCAATTTTGACTATCAGATGCAAATCTGGAGATGGCAATGCAAGAAAGACGTATAGAAATGTTTTCATATCTAATGGATTAGGAACGGAACGTGGGCAGGAAAGGTCAAACACGTTAGAAAGACCTATTGCAGATTCCTGACGCTTACAAAATTAGTTCAATATGAGCACCGAATCCGTCGAAGAGATGCTGTACAGCGCCAGATTCGCACCTGTTGGCCAAAAATGGAATTTGTTTAAGCGTAAATCGATTCCGCATTAACGCGTTAGCATACGTACCAAGATTCGCTTCCATACCATAATTACAACCCATAGTGGACCTCCATGAGTACCTGCACGGTATTTGCACGGTATTTGTTTACATACCTCACGTTATTATAGTGGCAGCTTTAAGTGTGCCATACATTCTTATGCTTGTCATCTGAAAATGATGAAATGTTTTCTAATTTTTGTCTGTCGTGCGTTTCCGACTGAGAATCACTACCTATCACATTATTTGGCGTTTTACTTACGGTTTTTCTATCTTTTAGTGTTCACTTGTCTGTGTCGTGTTAAAGTAGTTACACTACTGGCCATTAAAATTGCTACACCAAGAAGAAATGCAGATGATAAACGGATATTCATTGGACAAATATATTATACTAGAACTGACATGTGATTACATTTTCACGCAATTTGGGTGCATAGATCCTCAGAAATCAGTACCCAGAACAACCACCTCTGGTCGTAATAACGGCCTTGATACGCCTGAACATTGAGTCAAACAGAGCTTGGATGGCGTGTACAGGTACAGCTGCCCATGCAGCTTCAACTCGATACCACAGTTCATCAGGAGTAGTGACTGGCGTATTGTGACGAGCCAGTTGCTCGGCCACCATTGACCAGACGTTTTCAATTGGTAAGATATCTGGAGAATGTGCTGGCCAGGGCAGCAGTCGAATATTTTCTGTATCCAGAAAGGCCCGTACAGAAGCTGCAACATGCCATTGTGCATTATCCTGCTGAAATGTAGGGTTTCGCAGGGATCGAATGAAGGGTAGAGCCACAGGTGTAACACATCTGAAATGTAACGTCCACTATTCAAAGTGCCGTGAATGCGAACAAGAGGCGACCGAGACGTGTAACCAATGGCACTCCATACCATCACAGCGGGTGATACGCCAGTATGGCGATGACTAATACACGCTTCCTGTGTGCGTTCACTGCGATGTCGCCAAATACGGATGCGACCATCATGATGCTGTAAACAGAACCTGGATTCATCCGAAAAAATGACGTTTTGGCATTCGTGCACCCAGGTTCGTCGTTGAGTACACCATCGCAGGCGCTCCTGTCTGTGATGCAGCGTCGAGGGTAACCGCAGCCATGGTCTCCGAGCTGATAGTCCATGCTGCTGCAAACGTCGTCGAACAGTTCGTGCAGATGGTTGTTGTCTTGCAGACGTCCTCATCTGTTGACTCAGGGATCGAGACGTGGCTGCACGATCCGTTACAGCCATGCGGATAAGATGCCTGTCATCTCGACTGCTAGTGATACGAGGCTGTTGGGATCCAGCACGGCGTTCCGTATTACCCTCCTGAACCCACCGATTCCATATTCTGCTAACAGTCATTGGATCTTGACCAACGCGAGCAGCAATGTCGCGATACGATAAACCGCAATCGCGATAGGCTACAATCCGGCCTTTATCAAAGTCGGAAACGTGATGGTACGCATTTCTCCTCCTTACACGAGGCATCACAACAACGTTTCACCAGGAAACGCCGGTCAACTGCTGTTTGTGTATGAGAAATCGGTTGGAAACTTTCCTCATGTCAGCACGTTGTAGGTGTTGCCACTTGCGCCAACCTTGTGTGAATGCTCTGAAAACCTAATCATCTGCATATCACAGCATCTTCTTCCTGTCGGTTAAGTTTCGCATGTGTTGCACGTCATATTCGTGGTGTATCAATTTTAATGGCCAGTAGTGTATTTCCTCTGCTGTTGTAGTTACTTCCTGTTAACACGCATTTTGTACAATTTGGCAGCCAAACAAAACGTTTCTGATGCCATTTCACATGTTGTTGAAGATATGTGGTTTTTATTTGTTTCGTTTCGTGTTTGTTTAGGTGTGGCGTGCCAGTTAAAGTGGTGTTATCGACTGAGATATTTAGCTTACGTGTGTGTGTGTGTGTGTGTGTGTGTTTGTGTGTGTGTGTGTGTGTGTGCGTGTGTGTGTGTGAGTGAGAAGAGGTAGAGAGAGCGGAAGGGAGAGAGAGAGAGAGAGAGAGAGAGGAGAAGAGTGGTAGGAGGAGAGAGGGAGGGCCGAGAGAGAGATAGGTTGAGGAAGTGATTTATGGGGAGGCAGGGAGAATGAATGGTGTGGTTTATGGGGAAGAGAATGTGATTTTAGAGGTGACCATATGCTGACTCGAGGAGTGTCTCCTCGACGACCATTCAGTGAACATTGCTGCGTATGGACCTCCGCTGCGCGAGCTTGATTCATGCAGCCATGCTGACTGCTGTTCTCGGGCGACGGAGGATGGAATTTGCACGCCAGTAACGCATCTGGATGTTCACTGAGTGGCGACGGGTGGTGTTTTCAGATGAATCTCGTTTTATGCTTCATCGGACAGATGGATGTTGGCGTGTAATGTATGAAATGTCTGAAAGCAAGCGTCTTGTAACAATCTTCAGATGGGTCCAGGCTGGAGGCGGGAGCATTATGGTCTGGGAAATATTGTCGTGGTATTCCCTGGGTAATTCTGGTAGCCACAATGGATCGCAGAAGTATGTATCTATATTTGGGGTTCATGTCCACCCCTATATACAGTTTGTTTTCCTCGGCACGATAGCAGGGCAATGCAACGTGTCACACAGCTCGCCGTGTACGTGCGAAGAGCACCAGGATGCGTTTACCGTAGTCTTCTGGCCACGAAACTCCCCGGATTTAAACCCAGTCGAGGATCTGTTGGATCAGGGGGTCTGTGGGACCACCTCGTTCGAGCCTTTCGTCCCGCGGATCCTCCACTGGGAAACCTAGTGCAGCTGGTCATTGCACTGGAGTAGGCGTGGCTTCACATCTCTGTCAGTACCATGCAGAACCTGACTGACGCCCTTCCTGCACGTCTCGCAACGGACCGCGCTGCTAAAGTCGGTTATTCAAGCTTATCACAGTTAGTCACATTAATGTGACTAAACAGTGTGTATTACGCATCATAAACAGGAAGACCTTGCAACATTTCTTCGGCATTCATCCGGGAGTGACATCTCACAGTTGTGACCAACTAAGTATGGAATGTTAAATATTATCTACTGGGAAGTCCTAAATAAGGTCACAATACCGGTCCGATATTCCGTTAACTCGTATTTTCTTCGCTGAGTGGCCGTGCGGAACTGTATCGAATGACTTCCAGAAGTCAAGGAATTTGAGTGCCATCTACGGAATCACTACCTACCGTCCTTTGGTTTGTTATGGGCGAACAGAGCAGTCCTGTGAGATAAATGTTGGTATTTTTTTGGAGGGGGGGGGGGGAGGCAAGGAGGTGTGGAAGGACAGAAAAGGAGTCCAATAACTAAATGAATAGACCTCAGGAACTGTATGAAATAAAGAAAATGGCTCCAGTGTCGAAAGCTGATGTTAACGGCCTGGAGGATGATGTGCTGCTCACGCACCTGAGACGAATACCCTCGACGTGTGTGGCGGGGAATGGGGAAACAGCCCTTCCCATCACTTTATTGGTCGTCCGAAACATATTGCCTTACTGATAGACTTCTTTTTCTGCCTTATGTTTCGTTGTTCACTGTTTATACTCTGCCATTTCGTTTTATTTTTTACGGACAGCACCTGTGCGAAAGGGTAAAATGGTATCAAACATGCATGTAGACCTCACACATCCATTGCAAGAAAGAAATGGTCAAAAAGGCTCTAGCATTAGTGATGCTTTGAATGAATAAAAGGAAACGTGTTTCGTGATGCAGAAATGTATTTCAATAATAGTTACGTATCCGGTGTCATTATTAGATGGAATATCTGTTGGTACACACAAACGAAGCACTTGAGCGATATTACCCGGGTAGTATCGACATACCTAAGAAGTGAGACCATTTAATATATTTACGTCACCTGAACCTCATCTCGAACATCATGAAAGCAATCAGAATTACAGTGTTGATATAAACACGGTTCATCAAAATGTTTTTTGAAAGTCTCATAATAATCTGTTCTAGATGTCGCAATGGACACGTGACTCGTTGCTTATTTCTGTTGCACATTATTTTCAGCAACCGAAGCAGCGGAATCGGTTGAAAATAAATAAATCGCCAGGTCCTGATGGGGTTCTAATTCGGTTTTACAGAGAGTACTCTACTGCATTGGTTCCTTACTTAGCTTGCATTTATCGCGAATCTCTTGCCCAACGTAAAGTCCCGAGCGACTGGAAAAAAGCGCAGGTGACGCGTGTATATAAGAAGGGTAGAAGTACGGATCCTCAAAATTACAGACCAATATCCTTAACATCGGTTTGTTGCAGGATTCTCGAACATATTCTCAGTTCGAATATAATTAATTTCCTTGAGACAGAGAAGTTGCTGTCCATGCATCAGCACGGCTTTAGAAAGCATCGCTGCTGCGAAGCGCAACTCGCCCTTTTTTCACATGATATCTTGCGAACCATGGATGAAGGGTATCAGACGGATGCTATATTCCTTGACTTCCGGAAAGCGTTTGACTCGGTGCCCCACTGCAGACTCCTAAGTTACGAGCATATGGGACTGGTTCCCAAGTATGTGAGGGGCTCGAAGACTTCTTAAGTAATAGAACCCAGTACGTTGTCCTCGATGGTGAGTGTTCATCGGAGGTGAGGGTTTCATCTGGAGTGCCCCAGGGAAGTGTGGTAGGTCCGCTGTTGTTTTCTATCTACATAAATGATCTTTTGGATAGGGTGGATAGCAATGTGCGGCTGTTTGCCGATGATGCTGTGGTGTACAGGAAGGTGTCGTCGTTGAGTGACTGTAGGAGGATACAAGATGACGTGGACAGGATTTGTGATTGGTGTAAAGAATGGCAGCTAACTCTAAATATAGATAAATGTAAATTAATGCAGATGAATAGGAAAAAGAACCCTGTAATGTTTGAATACCCCATTAGTAGCGTAGCGCTCGACACAGTCACGTCGATTAAATATTTGGGCGTAACACTGCAGAGCGATATGAAGTGGGACAAGCATGTAATGGCAGTTGTTCAGAAGGCGGATAGTCGTCTTCGGTTCATTGGTAGAATTTTGGGAAGACGTGGTTCATCTGTAAAGCAGACCGCTTATAAAACACTAATACGACCTATTCTTGAGTACTGCACGAACGTTTGGGATCCCTATCAGGTCGGATTGAGGGAGGACATAGAAGCAATTCAGAGGCGGGCTGCTAGATTTGTTACTGGTAGGTTTGATCATCACGCGAGTGTTACGGTAATGCTTCAGGAACTCGGGTGGGAGTCTCTAGAGGAAATAAGGCGTTCTTTTCGTGAAGCACTACTGAGTAAATTTAGAGAACCAGCATTTGAGGCTGACTGCAGTACAATTTTACTGCCGCCAACTTACATTTCGCGGAAAGACCACAAAGATAAGAGAGATTAGGGCTCGTACAGAGGCATATAGGCAGTCATTTTTCCCTCGTTCTGTTTGGGAGTGGAACAGGGAGAGTAGATGCTAGTTGTTGTACGAAGTACCCTCCGCCACGCACCGTATGGTGGATTGTGGAGTATGTATGTAGGTGTAGATGTAGATGTGCCTCCAATACTGTCGTCCACTGTACTGAAACTACGATGAAACTAGGCACTCCAATGTGCGGAGTTTAAGATCAGCAAGTAATGGGTGATTTCTGTTTATGAGCTGAGGACATTTTATAAGTATCGCCCTTTCCGCTGCGCAGTGTGCACTTCAAGATCTACGTGCCGAAGTTCATCAAGCACAAGCACCACACGAAGACGGTGCTGATCCACGCGGGAGGCGGCGGCGGCGGCGAGTCTGTGCACATTGAGGGCGGCGGCCACCACGGCGGGGGCGGACACGTGCAGCTGCCGCAGCACGGCTTCAGCTTCGGCGACGGACACGGCTACGTCATGGGTGCCATCCACCACGTGCCTGACTCCGGCCACGGGGGCGGCATCATCGGACACGGATACGGCGGTGCGTATCCCGCCACTGCAGTCAGCTCCTCCTCCTGGTCATACATAATCTTCATCTTACCTCTCCTTTCTTACATTTCACGCCGCTTCCTTTTGCCAGTACTTTCTGCTCCATGACCCTTCTCTTACTTTCTCTAATTCCAATTGTTTCTCGTAAATCTTTGTCCCTCACAAATCACTTCCTTCTCCCTCACCTCTCTGTCTCTTCTTACTTAATCTCTTCGTCTTCTTATTCAAGTTTCCCTTTCATATTTTAACTTTCTCTCCCTCCTCTTCAGACTTTTTTGTTCTTTTTACTTTTCCTCCCGCTCAATGTTCTCTTTAGTTCAGTTCATCATCTCCTGTCGCTTATCTGTTTCACCCTTGCACGTCCCCTTCCACCTCCTCCTTTTCCCTCTCACCTTCTTCCTTCTCATACCTTAGTTTCCATTACATACCTGTTCTTCACAATCATTTCCCTTCCAATTTTCCTCATTATACCTGCTCCTCTTCCTTACATCTCCTGCTTCTTCTGGTGTCTTCTCAGGGGTACTGTCCTGCTATTTCTTGTGTACGACTTCACGCACAACAGTAAGGAGAGCTGGATTACAGTGGTGTGGCAGCTGTCGTCATAGGAAAGCTGGACACGAGCAGAAATGATTAGCGAGCAAGCGAACACAGTAAACAGAAGATTTACTCAATTTGCATATCTCCAAGTGTTCGAAGGCTCATTACAAAAAATGCAGCAGGAAATAGAGTCCAGCACTCCATGTCCACAAGGAAGAGCCTCTCTGTACTAAGTATGAATGATCGAGTGGGAGCCGTGATGACGTGGCGTCAGCCTAGCATCGTAGGAAAGAGGCCCAATGTCTATAAGGAAGAGGCTCTCTGTACTAACAAGGGAACCTCCCCATCGCACCCGCCTCAGATTTAGTTATAAGTTGGCACAATGGATAGGCCTTGAAAAACTGAACACAGATCAATCGAGAAAACAAGAAGAAGTTGTGTGGAACTATGAAAAAAATAAGCAAAATATACAAACGGAGTAGTCCAGGTGCAAGATAGGCAACATCTAGGACAGTCTGAGCTCAGGAGCGCCGTGGTCCCGTGGTCAGCGTGTGGAGCTGTTGAGCGAGAGGTCATTGGTTCAAGTCTTCCCTCGAGTGAGAAGTTTAATTTTTTATATAATCAACTTCGCTCTCCAAAATTCCAGGACATGTTCAGATTTGCTTGGACATATGCAGGATTTGACGGTCTACACCCGGAAAAATTTGAAAACGCTAAAAACATATGTTTTAACAGAACACAGGGAAAACTGTGCGACAGTGAAACTGTTGCATTCATTTGTTGCAGTTTATGTGACAAATTCTTATGTTTTCATCACTTTTTTGGGAGTGATTATCACATCCACAAGAAAACCCAAATCGGGCAAAGTAGAAGAATCTTTTTACCCATTCGCCAAGTGTGCAAGTTAGGTGGGTCGACGACATATTCCTGTCATGTGACGCACATGCCGTCACCAGTGTCGTGTAGAATATATCAGACGTGTTTTCCTGTGGAGGAATCGGTTGACCTATGACCTTACGATCAAATGTTTTCGGTTCCCATTGGAGAGGCAAGTCCTTTCGTCCACTAATCGTACGGCTTTGCGGAGCGGTCGCAAAACACAGACACTAAACTCATCACGGTGAACAGAGACGTCAATGAACGAACGGACAGATCATAACTTTGCGAAAATAAAGAAAGTAAAATTTTCACTCAAGGGAAGATTTGAACCAAGTATCTCCCGTTCCGCACCTGCTCACGATAACCGCAGGACCACGGCGCTCCTGAGCTCACACTCTCCTTGATGTTGCCTGTCTTCCGCATGGACTACTCAGTTTGTATATTTTGCTTATTTTTTCATAGTTCCACACAACTTCTTCCTGTTTTCTCGATTGATCTGTGTTCAGTGTTTCAAGGCCTATCCACTGTGCCAACTTATAACTAATTCTGAGGGGGGTGCGATGGGGAGGTTCCCTTGTAAGTACGAATGATCGAGTCGGAGCCACGACTAGGCAGCTTCTGAGTAGATCGCAGCGAAGAGGCTCCAAGTGCGAGTGGGTGTCTGGCTGCCGCCTGCCGTCCTATATGGCGACGGCAGAGGGCACTCGTGCAGAGCCGCTGGAGGAATGGCTCATCAGGCGCGCTCCATTGGGTCCGCCAGATCTCACGCGACTGCTGTCACTACCTGATAGGAACTTGCAATTCCTATGCAAATTAAAGGCGCTGATAGGATGTGTGATACGACAATATTCGGGGGTATTCTGTTTTTGATGAAATCGCTCCAATTGTCATTAAAACACACACACAGACACACACACAGTCACACACATACACACAAACTCAATGGTTATGCTAAGAACAGCAAAGTCGTGTAAGAAACTGCCTGAATTCGGGAAAGTGTCATTATCAGCTGCAGTAAAACTTGATACTGGGTGGGATTAATAATGAGTATATTAATGGCATCCTTGTAAATATCAGTCAAGGAAAATGTTCACCTCCGCTTGTATTGATACAGAAGGGGAAAAAAATTAGAAAGATGCTTGAAGACGAATTGCTAGGATAGTATGAAGAGGGGACTATGCAAGTAAATCATTGAAGTTCCACGAACTTTTCTGCACGTGACCATCTGTTGCTGACAGCTGCTTTCCGAACCCAAACTAATCACGGAGTATCTTCGAAAGATACGCACTCCTGTCCAACAGCGTAAAACCTTGACCACAGCTGATTTACGATTGGCAGCCTTCTCCGATTACTGATGGTTTCTGCTTCATCAGGTGGATACGGAGAGTATAATACCAGCCTGGACGGACGTCTTTAATTTGTTTCTCGTGAACTGGGAACTTTTTGATGAATGGAAACTAAGCATAGTCCGTTGTGTACCTAAGAATGAAAATCGTCGTTCGCCGGTTTCTACCAACCAATCAGCAGTTTACATATTGCAACCAGAATTTTGGAATGTATTGTTCACAAAAAGAAGTTTATTACTTTGACACATTCAACCTGTGTGACAAATATGAGTCCAATTCTGTAAATACGGCAGCACGAGCACTGTAGTAGTTATCAGATGATCTGAAATATGACAGAGAGCAAACAGTTAATGTTATTAGACCTTAGTAAAGCATTTGAAGCCATCAACCATCAGGTACTTCTCACAAGAATGTGATGGCTTTCAGACAGTATACAGACGTGGTATGAAAGCTATTAGAGAAATAAAGAGAAGGATATCGTGCCCAGGAATGAAAATTCGTCATCGAAGCAAGTTTTGACAGGTATCAGACTTGGGCCCTCTTTTGTTCTCCTTATATGTCAGTGACATCCCGTATGTGTCGTTCTGTAAATATGACCTGCTGCTTTACTTAGAAGGGACCTGAATATACCAGTACTGCCATCCAATCGACTAACATTGACTTGGGTTCGGCCCTCCGTTGGCTGCGTTAAGCTGAGCCTAAAATAAAATGCGAAGAACTCTCAGGTAATTTTGGTTTCACATCAGAAGTTCATTAGAACTGAACCGTGCAAAAACCTGTCCTCTATTCTTTTTCATGGTTTCCTAATATCTCATCTAAAAACGCCGAAGTACTTTGCATGAAGAGCGAAGCTGAACAGAAACCACTGTCGGCACTGTAGGAAGACTTTCTTCCTCCCCATTCAAAAATGTCGGATCATATTTCATCACAGTGAGAGAAAACTGTGTATTCATTCACTCTGCCGAACATGCAGTACTGTTGTATAATGTAACACGATACTTCTAGTGAATACTCTAGACGATTAGAACTAAAGAGGAATTCTTTTGTGAATTACATCCGCAACATTACTTCTCTTTGACCTTTGTCAATGCTTCTTACAAGGATTGTTGCGACTGGACAAGTTAGATAACTATTAAGTGCTATATGTCCTTCATTAGTTTCTGGGCACACGCTAATCCCGCCTAGTAACAGTATCTATTATCTCAACATGTTTAAAACGACTCACTTATCTAGTAATGTGGTTGTAAGAATCCACTTAAAAACAATCTACATTCTCAAGTTCAACTGTCCGTCCCGAACCTAACTATCCTGTACTCTAAGCACAATTTTAATTATTGTTGCAAACAAGAAAAGACTAAACCACTACCTTTTGTCATCATAATTTAATTCCCAAAATTAGCGTAATGTTCATTCACTCACCCGATTTCTTTTTTTTCTTCTACCATCATTGTTCCTACCCCAAACCCGCCCCACCCCCTACTCACACCTCTCTCACCGTTCATGTCTATTGTTGTGACAGTGCAGTCTTGATTCTGTTCCTGTACATTATCTCTGTTCTTCTGCCCTTTTTCTCTTTACGTGCTTACGTAAGCAGTGATTTTTTTCTGCTGAATTTCAAATAAATGCACTTCTTCTTCCAGTTCTTTTTCCTTTTTCTTGTATCTACATTAATTATGCTCTACCTCATTACTCTTTCCCTCTCAACTCTGCTCGTATAACCACTGATTACGGGCCACAGTCTAAATTTGGCTCTAATGTATCTTTTTCACTAACATAAACCGCCTAGGTTTCTACTATAACTATTACTGTTATCGCTGTTTGTGTCACGGCTATTTCTGAATGTTGTGTCCCATGCTACACATAAGCAACCTTATAAAAAACCCATGCTATAATAGATATATTGTAACCTATGAACAACTCCTATTTCGGTGTGACAGAGAGCCTTTTGAGCATAATATTCTCAGGATAAATAAATGAATAACTAATTAAAAAATAACATGTATAAAAAGTGTTTTCACTTACGAAATCATCGCATGGTAAATTACGTCATAATTCGTCATAATTACGACCCTAGCAAGCAATTGCCTTTAACACATTTGCTTCCCTGTGGAACAAGGGGAAAATTAAAGGCTTGTTTTCGTGTGCAGATGGCGGCGGCTTGTCCCACTCCGTGAGTTCGCACGCTGCTCTTCTGAGCCATGGCGTCACGCACTCCATAGGACACCATAACTTCGGCGACTCTGGTAAGTACACACAGTATGAAGCACAGCACTGCGAAGCTCATTTTTAAGAGAGCACCGCCTAGACAGACAGAGAGAGAGAGAGAGAGAGAGAGAGAGAGAGAGAGAGAGAGAGGGGGGGGGAGAATGAGGGAGGAGGGATTTCTATTTTTCGAGCTATAGAGAGGAAGGGAGGGATTTCTAATTCGAGTCATTCAGAGTTATTGTAACTCGTTTATAAATACGATACTTTTACTCCATGAACTGTTGATGCTTAACGCTTCAGACGCGTTTCGCTATTTTACACGTCTTAAGTCGTTCTTGCGCATCACCTGAGAGCATTTTAGGCAAATTCGCGTCGAAATTGTTCGTTTTTAGGGTTCCTTACCTCAATCGGTAAAAACGGATACCTTGTGGGTAGATCACTTTGTTGTACGTCTGTTCGTCTGTCTGTCTGTTAAGAACCCTTCTTCTCAGGAACGGGTAGAGGAATGAAGTTGAAATTTATATCCAACAGTAAGGTGTACGGTTCCGTGGCGGTGTAAAAAATTTAAGCTTGTAAGTCAGTGCTATCAAAAGATACGGCGGTGTGTAGAGGCCTCCTTTTTCTCAGTAGTTGGTAGAGATATAAATTTGGAAATTATATCAAATACTACGGTGGATGGTCCCTAAATGATTTACGATTCTAAGTCAATGCAATCAAAAGATACTCCATGTATGTAACATATTTTGGTACTCCCAGACCCGCTAATCAAAACCTGTAAACGAACTCTCTACCTAGATGTCGGGCCTGGTTGTCTAGTTGTGCCGGCACGGTGGCTCAGCGTTTTCGATCAGAGTGCTGGCTACCTCCTGTATTAAAATAATGCAAAAAATAAATAAATAAAAAAACTGGGTGAAGTATTCAACGATGAATTTGAAGGTGTGTCACATGGCGTCCGCCCAAACCAAATGACGGGAACAATAATGGAAAACGCACTTGTCTGGAAACCGGGAGGTCGTCGGATCGAATCACGGACGGGCCACAAATTTGGCAGTCTTCGTTGGAATCGAGCCGTCACCTCTCAACTCTATGAGGAGTCGTCAAAAACAACACGTGGTTCGGTTTTCACGTTAAACTGTAGGTACCCTGTCTCTAGTTAGATAAATGGGGTATGGGACACGCAAGTTGCTCAAGTGGCTTCCAGTAGATAGACTTGTACCGGGAAATTGAACCACATAAGGTTATTCTTGGTATCTACAAACATAATTAACTTTGTACTGAACCCTCAGACCGAATGTCCTAATCGCACGTTTCCGGAGTTTTTATTTGTTTTTTGTTTTTGTTTTTCTGTCAGACTGTTGCGTGTACTATAAAATAATAAAAAAATAAAAAATGTTCAGATATATGGAAATAATGAGATTAATATTAAGGCGTGTCGTACAAGCACAATAAGCTAAGCTATGCTTGTAAATGGGTAAACAATCTTTATATATTAGTTCCACATAAACGAAATTTTCTTTCTCTTGTTGTATTGTAGATTTTTGCTTACCAATTAATAATACTAGGTCCGATCGCAGTATCCACCTACAAAATCTTGACCGTGTCCATCATTCCTTTCGTAATCGGATCTTCGTAATAACTGCGAAGTACACAGCTGGGCTCTTGTATTTTTATATATTCCAGTGCTACTTGGAATAATAACTCAATTTTTCACTGGTGAAATACTACTATAATATTTCTTCTACACACATCAAAAATACAGACTTTTTACTTATTCTCACAACCAAAATGGCTACCACCGATCTCGCTATAAAATAAAGTACGTCTACCTTCGTTCATTAACAGAGAGCGAGTCCTTCTTCTTACCGAGGAACAGGAAAAACATCCTAGTTTTTTAACGCTTGGAAATCAAAAATACATGACGGTAGGCCCAGGCTCTACGCTGGACTACCGCTTCACCTTTTCTGTTTGCCATTGAAGGAAACGAAAAAATGAAAACAAGAAATGCAAAACGTATTAAAATTGCCCCCCCCCCCCTACTGTATACTGTTGGAAATAAGACTCTTTATTTAGGGAGACAGTATAGTACACCGTGTAGTTTAACAGTTCATTGATGACCTAATCACCAGTTTATACGAAACTTTAGCAGTTATCGTGAAAACCGTTAAAACTGGTTACGAGATCACCAGTAATAATCTCAGTTACACAATGCAAAAAGAACAAAGACTGATAAGACTAGAAAACAAACAATACAAATGTGACTTTGCAGGCAATGGTGGCAAGCGAAGTGAGACTTTCGACTTATGGTCACATGGAGAGAAAAACACGGTATTTGATAGGACATATAAAATTAACGATATGTAAGTTTTGCATTTTGAATTCCACAGTTAAACGTTTTTGAAAAGAATTGTTTATTTTTCATTTTAGCCACAATAATTGTCAGATATGCATTTACTCAACCACTGTTCACCGATTTCGGCTACAAGCCAGTTTTAAGTGACAGCATTCTTTCGTGGCCACTTTCCAACAAACAATTTGTGTTGCTCCTGTCAACACGAAAGCAAATCGAGACACACACAAAGACAGCACTCACTCCCGTCCCTCCCCCTCCCCCCCTCCCTCCCCACACACAATAGTACAAGTTTACATCCAATTTACTTTCGCTGTTGATGGAAAGACAAAAGGAATGTATGATGAGGTAAAAGAAATTATTCACGTAATTAATGTAGCGGACAACACTGATGAGTGACTGGAATTCGGTAATGATAGGAAGAAGAAAACAGAAAATGGTAGAAGAATATGAACTGGGGAAAAGAATTGAAAGAGGAAGTCGCCTTGTAGGATGTTGCACAAAGGATAATTTAATCATAGCTAGCACGATTTAAGAATCGTGGAAGAAGGTTGTACACGTGGAAGAGAATTGGAGACACTGGAAGTATCTCGATAGACCATTTAAAGGTAAGACTGTGATTTCAGGACAACATTTTAAACTGCAAGACATTTCCAGTAACAGATGTGAATTGTGACCATAATTTATTGGTTATGTACTGTAGATTGAAACTGAAGAACTTGTAAAAAAGGTAGCAAATTATGGAGATGGGACTTGGCTAAGTTGAAAGAACCAGAGGTTGCAGAGAATTACAAAAGAAGCATTAGGCAACGATTGATTAAAACATGGAAAAGGAATACAACAGAAGACGAATAGGTAACTTTGAGAGATGAAACAGCGAAGGCACCAGGGGATCAAACAGGTAAAAAGATAACGCCTAGAAGAACACCTTGGATGTAACAGAAGGTACCGAATTTGACTGATGAATCGAGAAAATGTAAAAACGCAGAAAATGAAGAGGTTAAAGGCTATATAACTGTCTAGAAAATTAGACTGACGAAAAGTGCGAAATGGCTAAGCAGAAACGTTTAGAGGGCTAATTTAAGTCTATAGATGCATGTATATTAGGGGACAGGTAGATGCTACCTTCAAAAAAATTAAACAAGCCTTTGGAGAAAATAGAAGTAGTCATATGAATATCAAGAGCTGGACCGAAAAACCAGTACAGAGCAAAGAAGAAAAAGCTGAAGGATGGAAAGAATACATACAGGGGTTATCCAAGAGAAATGAAGGAAATATTATAGGAGAGGAAGAGTAAATAGATGAGATGGCAGATATGATACTCCGAGAAGAATTTGATAGGGCACTGAAAGACCTAAGCCGAAAAAAGGCCCCTGTTGTATATGACCCTCAGTACTACTGATATCCTTGGGGTGAGCCAGCAATGACAAAACTGTTCCACCTGATGTGCAAAATATATGACACAGGGGAAATACCCTAGACTTCAAAAAGAGTGAAATAATTCAAATTCAAAAGACAGCAGGTGCATACAGGTGTGAAAATTACGAAACCATCAGTGTAATAAGTTATCGTGGCAAAATATTGATATGAATTATTTACAGAAGAATGGAAAAACTGCTAGATGCTGAGCTAGGAGAAGATCAGTTTGAGTTCTGGAGAAATATTGGAACAAGTGAGGAAATACTGACCCTATGACTTAGGTTAAAGAAACGCATACTACGTTTATAGCTTTTGATACTGCTGATCGGTGTACACCCTTTGAAATTCTGAAGTTAGCAGGGGTAAAATATGGGCGGTGAAAACCTTTTTGCAATTTGCACAGAAACCAGACGGCAGTTACAAAGACGAAGGGCACAAAAGGGAAGCGGTGATTGAGAAGGGACTGAGACAGCATTGTAAGGACATCACACACATACATGCCCTAGGCAGGATTCGAACCTGCGACCGGAGCGGTCGCTCGGCTCCAGACTGTAGTGCCTAGAACCGCACGGCCACTCCGGCCGGCAAAAGAGAGAGAGAGAGAGAGAGAGAGAGAGAGAGAGATTTAGGAATTACTCAGGGAGATGAAATAAAAGCTTTGAGGTGTGCCGACGAGGATATAACTTAAACATTATCAAAAGAAAAAAAAAGAGTAGTGGAATGTAATCGACTTAAATCAGTTGACGCTGAGAGAATTAGTCTAGGGATTGAGTTACTACAAGTAATAGATAAGTTTTGCAATTTGGGCAGCAAAATAACTGATGTTGGCCATAGAAGAAGGGGTACAAAATGTAGACTGCCATTGGCGAAAAAGCGTTACGACATCTTTTCTGTAGTGTGGCCTTGTACGAATGTGAAACGTGGTCGATTGTCAGACAAGAAGAGAACAGAAGCTTTTGAAATGTGGTCCCGCAGAAGAATGATGAAGATTAGATGGGAAGATCATGTAAGTAATGATTAGGTAATAAAGAGAATTGGGAAAAAGAAATTTTCGGCATATCTTTACTGAAAGATGGAGTCAGTTGATGTGACATGTCGTCAATTTAGTACTGGAGAGAGGTGTAGGGGGAGACCAAGAGATGAGTACAGTAAAGAGTTTCAAATGGATGTAGGTTGCAGCTTACAGATGAAGAGGCTTGCACAGAATGGAGCAACCTGGGGAGCTGCGTCAGACCAACCTTCGGACTGAAGACCACAACAAAAACAGTGAAGTACGACCCTGGACTCGCATTTGGGAGGACCGTTGCCTGTCCGGAGATCGACATTTAGGTTTTCCGTGATTTCATTAAATCGCTTAAGGCAAATGCCGAGATGGTTCCTTTGAAAGGGCACGAAGAATTTTCCTTCCCCATCTTTCGCTTATCCGAGCTTGTGTTCCATCTCCAATGAACCCGCCGTCGACGGGACGCTAAGCACCAATCTCCCGTCAGTACTTCTCGAAACGAGAGAGATATGTAGGGCTGCACTCTGGTATGTATGCTCCACTAATCCAAAAGGCTCTCCAAGCCTCAGGACAGGAGAGTCTCTTTCATTCCCTCTCCTGTGGTGCACCGTCTGTATGGCGAATCTTCCGGCAGTCTCGGAAGTTGGCTCACTTGAACCTTTCGTGCCAGACGTGTGTAACGATGCAATTCTCTCGTGCAGCTGTAATGAATATAGTAAAGATGCTAGGCGTATGGATTCTGTGCATTGTGTTCTCTGTGATGAGCGGAGCGGATGACGCGGATGCCTCGCAGTACCGTTTGCCGGTCAAAAACATTGCGGATTTTCGGAAGGCTAGAACATTGGTGCAGGACCTACAGAGGGTGGCCAGCAAAAACTGCGAGGTAATTACAGTCCCAGTGAATAAAAAACAGAGAAAATTTCAAAATTTAAACATGGCTGAAGCAGCAACTGTTAAAAATCTTCACGAAAAAAAAAAAACAAAAACAAAAAACAACCACAAGGGAACAAACGCTTATAGCTTTAAGCAACCATGAAAATTACCAAATTATTACATGCACAAGAACTTTTAGTCACTTACTAATATCACATCCTGCAGTGGAGATGCATAAAACAATCGTACCAAAGGCGGCACCAGTAGTTAAAATTAAAATATCCCCTCCATCTACACAACATACGAGGTGCGTTCAAGTTCTAAGGCCTCCGATTTTTTTATAATTAACTACTCACCCGAAATCGATGAAACTGGCGTTACTTCCCGACGTAATCGCCCTGCAGACGTACACATTTTTCACAACGCTGACGCCATGATTCCACGGCAGCGGCGAAGGCTTCTTTAGGAGTCTGTTTTGACCACTGGAAAATCGCTGAGGCAATAGCAGCACGGCTGGTGAATGTGCGGCCACGGAGAGTGTCTCTCATTGTTGGAGAAAGCCAAAAGTCACTAGGAGCCAGGTCACGTGAGTAGGGAGCATGAGAAATCACTTCAAAGTTGTTATCACGAAGAAACTGTTGCTTAACGTTAGCTCGATGTGCGGGTGCGTTGTCTTGGTGAAACAGCACACGCGCAGCCCTTCCCGGACGTTTTTGTTGCAGTACAGGAAGGAATTTGTTCTTCAAAACATTTTCGTAGGATGCACCTGTTACCGTAGTGCCCTTTGGAACGCAATGGGTAAGGATTACGCCCTCGCTGTTCCAGAACATGGACACCATCATTTTTTCAGCTCTGGCGGTTACCCGAAATTTTTTTGGTGGCGGTGAATCTGTGTGCTTCCATTGAGCTGACTGGCGCTTTGTTTCTGGATTGAAAAATGGCATCCACGTCTCATCCATTGTCACAACCGACAAAAGAAAGTCCCATTCATGCTGTCGTTGCGCGTCAACATTGCTTGGCAACATGCCACACGGGCAGCCATGTGGTCGTCTGTCAGCATTCGTGGCACCCACCTGGATGACACTTTTCGCATTTTCAGGTCGTCATGCAGGATTGTGTGCACAGAACCCACAGAAATGCTATCTCTGGAGGCGATCTCTTCAACAGTCATTCGGCAATCCCCCAAAACAATTATCTCCACATTCTCGATCATGTCGTCAGACCGGCTTGTGCGAGCCCAAGGTTGTTTCGGTTTGTTGTCACACGATGTTCTGCCTTCATTAAACTGTCGCACCCACGAACGCACTTTCGACACATCCACAACTCCATCACCACATGTCTCCTTCAACTGTCGATGAATTTCAGTTGGTTTCACACCACGCAAATTCAGAAAACGAATGATTGTATGCTGTCAAGTAAGGAAAACGTCGCCATTTTAAGTATTTAAAACAGTTCTCATTCTCGCCGCTGGCGGTAAAATTCCATCTGCCGTACGGTGCTGCCATCTCTGGGACGTATTGACAATGAACACGGCCTCATTTTAAAACAATGCGCATGTTTCTATCTGTTTCCAGTCCGGAGAAAAAAAAATCGGAGGCCTTAGAACTTGAATGCACCTCGTAATTGTAGAGAGATGGTAGATCCGAACACGGCATATTATCAGTACTTAGCCTGTGAACTAGCGTGAAGAGGGTGTGGAGGCACTAGGGCAGACAGTTTCACCGAGAGAGGGCATTTCTGGTATGCGCGAGACACTCGCGCATATTAAAACCCAGGGATACTCATGCGCATCAAAATTTTAAAGGTTGTGCTAATTCAAACCCTCTGTCTTAATAAATAAAACATATCAAAATCATGTAAAACACCTGCAGACAATAGAAAATGTGAACACCAATTTGCCTGTGTCCTAGTGTCAAGCAGGTGGAGCTTGCGCTAAGGAACATATCCAACGAGAGAGGGCACTAGAGTTATGCGCGAGAATCTCGCGCATATTAAAGGCTAGGATACATACTCACGAAAACGAACAAAATGTTGTAGAAAAACGAAACCATCTGTCATCATGAATAAAAACCATAACAGAATCATTTAAACCACAGTACACATCGAAAACCGCGAACAACTATCATCAAACATACGTAAAATCCCAACAAGACAGGAAAGGAGCATCTCACCAGCATTAACAGACAAGAAAACTAGCTTCTAGTCGGCCAGACTATATTACGTTAGAGCAAGAAGAGTTTTGAGACCATCCAAAAAAGTTTTGTTTCTAAGCTGCACTTGTTTGTTAAGAATAAATCCATCTTTTTGAGATAGATATTTAACAATTTCTGATTCCTCTAACAGGTCCAGTTCGTAACCCTTACTCTCTTACAATTCTACGTCATCCAGCTTACGTTGCACATGTCGTAAGAGCAATAGATGTTCAGCAAACGTGGAATTGTACACATTTTCCCCATTTTTACCTAGCATGTGTTTTTTATATCTTACTTTAATGGGACTACCTGTCTGTCCAACGTAGTAGTTGGGGCAGTCGTTACAAGTAATTTTGAAGACTCCGGATTTGACGCCAAGTTCTTCCCGTGCCCCAGTAGTATGAATCACTCTTTGTTTTAAGCTATTGTTTACGGAAAAGGAAACTCTGAAACCGCACTGCTTCAGTAGAAGTCTCCTTGTCTTGTATGATAGTTCCCCAAAAATGGAATAGGAATAAAGTTATTACCCTCACTCTTTATCGCACTGTTATCTCCTAAGGTTAAACATTTTACACCTGTATTTTTGCTTCTAATGAAAATATATTTAGATATACCGAAACCGTGGTCAAGGATGTCAATAAATCTTTATCCTGCAACTATTTGGCTGTTATTGTTTTGCGTGACAGAGAAAATTACTGTAGTACGCTTACAGCTGTAATAAATGAAATTCATGATAAACAAATAGTAGCTTAAGGTCGAGATAAGACTGATACAAGCTACCACTAATATAATATAAGCGAATACTAAAATATAATAGCTGAAACAGGCAGCGTAGGGGAGATAACTGCCCTGTGATTGACGCTTTTTAAAAAGTGCTTTCGTAGTGGAACAAATCCTCTGCCCATGGCACTCTGTCAGTTCCCAGGGAGACGTAAAGTTCATTTTTACAGGGCACTCGGTGGAACACTTCTTGCGGAGATGTGGTGGTATTAATTTCTCGTTTAAGCTTGGTGGATTAAAGATAAGATGTGTGGGTGGAGCAGTTTTAGTAGCGATGTCAGAACTGGTTTTTCACACTATTACGTGAACTGAGTGCGTGGAAACGGTTTCAATTGAGGGAGAAAAATGAAAAAAATGCATTCTCACGATAATAATGAAAACTTTCTTTCAAAATCTAGCTTCATTTGGAATTTATGTGCAAAAACTCGTCTTTTGTGAGTTTTTTACTCGCACCTCTTCTATATTTTAAACTTGTGCGAATCAGGTCGGATTTTATAAGAAGATAGAAAAATACATGTAACTAATGGTTGTTCAGTTTTTTGGGAAAGGTTTATCCTTTGCCACGATATAGTGGTCTAAAGTTGCACATAAAATCTTCAAAAACTGCTATCCCATCTTGTGGAAAAGTTGTTTTCGCACGAAACAAATGCTTATTTCAGCCAATCATACTCATACTTAAATGGTTGTTGCAACATTTCGCGGTATAGTAAAAGTTGGGAACCAGAGTAAAAAATGCTCTTATCACAGCACAAAAAGGCCAATCCGCCCTGGTCTGAGTTAGGGATGTAAAAGAAGGGTACTAGCTTTCCAGCTTATCTGGCGGCTTCAGAGACATTTAAATCAAAACATGTTGACATATTTGCGCTTTTTACGAGTTAACCCTACTTCCCCAGCGCATTGTGCTCTCTTAGCTGCGAGATGTTGGCACACCTGTGCCGAAAATCCAGAAGATTCGCCACCCATAATAAACAATAAACGATGTTATATGGTTGAAGAGCACACATGCAACAGCTAAAAAGATTTTCCTGGGAGGGATAAAATTTCTGGGGGGTAGATTTGTTCCAGGGAAGACGCTAAAATTTTTTTTGATTTGTGCATGGGGGTGGTTGATTTTTTACCCGAGAAGACCATTTCTCCCCTAAACCCACAGCCTTTTATATGGGTAGTGAGGGGTAGAAACAAATATGTATAAATTTATGCCAAGACACAAAGGAATTAAAGACATTAGCTACCAGGGGCAATTATTTATATCAATGGGGCAAGGTGAAAATTTGTGCTGGACCGAGATTCGAATCCAGGTCTCTTGCTTACGAGGCAGATGCGCTGTCCACTACGGCAATGGCCGTCACATCCGCACGGAATACCCTAGCATGCCACCCGTCAGACCCAACTCCTCATCTTATACAACACACTGCTAATGTAGTGCTCCTGCTCATTAGTCTCATGATTTGCGGCATCTCGCCGATTTTCGTAAGAGTTCGAGCTTTGTGTGCATCTGCATTGAAGGAACTTAACCGTCATCACATTAATTATATATATTTGCTTGTAGAGTTTGGGATGCATCAAAAATAGGAAGTATCCGAAAGTGGGGGTGCATCTGTAATAGGAAGTATTCCAGAGCGACTTTAATGACACTTTGTGGCATATTGCACTATATGACAAATTCCCTGTTGGTTACGTGATAGCATTTGTCATGTTTCACGACATGACATCATGTATCATGTTACTGTACTTGACACAATGCCTTATAATAGATGATCATGAGGTACTAATACTATAAAGTAAATGAAGGGAATATACCTGTCAAAATGTTTTGATTTAAAAGTCTTTGAAGCTTCCCGTTAAGTCGAAAAGATAGTTCCCTTCTTTTACATTCCTAACTCTGCCTAGGACGCATTTGCCCTTTTTTGTGCTATGATAGGAGCATTTCTCATAGTGGTAAGCATATGTATTGAGGCGAAGTTTGCTTACCAATGGAACGTATGTCTATACAAGCGTGTCTATAGGCACTGGAATGTCTGGTTTTGGTAGAAATAAATACAAGGTAGGATGTTCTTTCCTACGTGGACGCTTCTCAGAGTTTTTCTCGTTCGGTTGCAGGTTCCTCTGGAATTTCGGAAGGCTACCACTCGGGTGACTCATCTGACTACGGCGGCGGCAGCGGCGCCTCCTCTGTGGAGTACCACGGGGACTCGGGGCTGGGCTCGTCCGGGGGCGGGTTCGGAGGCGGCTACGGGGGCGGCTACGGAGACGGTGCGTCGAGCGGCATCACGACGGAGCTGACGGCGCACGGCATCCGCCACAGCCTGGGGGGCGGGCACGGCGGCGGCTACGCGGCTGGGCTGTCCTCGTTGGTCGACGGCAACCACCTGGGCGGGGGCGGCTACGGGGGCGGAGGCCTACACTTCGCTGGGCACAGGTCGGGCGTGGCCGCGCCCTCGCAGGGGTACAGGTGAGGCGGCCCACATATCATCGCATCTACTACGAACACTTTTCATATATCTTTTACAATGCGATTCTATTTTAATAAAAATACTCTGCAACTAGGGGACACACTTACCACTTCTGGGGGCAGTTTGGAGCTATTTAAATCACGGCACTGACCTTTACTTTTAGTTTTTTTTTTTTGGGTCACCATTCTTCTGACTGGTTTGATGCTGCCAGCCACGGCTTGCTCGCCTGTGCTAGCCTCTTCATTTCAGAGTAGCAATTGCGGTCCACGTCTTCAATTATTTGCTGGATGTATTACAATGTTTGTCTTCCTCTACAGTTTTTACCCTCTATAGCTCCCTCTAGTACCATGGAAGTTATTCTCCGATGTTTTAAGATGTAAGATGTCCTATCATCCTGTTCCCTTCTTCTTGTCAGTGTTTTCGATACATTACTTTCCTCACTGATTCCGCGGAGAACATGTTTCATTCCTTACCTTACCAGGGCTTAATAAGCCACGGCTGCACAATACCAACACGAATTCTTTACAGACAAATGGAAAAACTGGTAGAAGCTGATCTCGGGGATGATCAGTTTGGATTCCGTAGAAATGTTGGAACACGTGAGGCAGTACTGACCCTACGACTTATCTTAGAAAATAAATTACGGAAAGGCAAACCTACGTATCTAGCATTTATAGACTTAGAGAAAGCTTTTGACAATGTTGACTCTTTCAAATTCTGAAGGTGGCAGTAGTAAAATACAGGGACCTAAAGGCTATTTACAATTTGTACAGAAACCAGATGGCAGTTATAAGTGCCGAGGGGTATGGGAAGCAGTGATTGGGAAGGGAGTGAGACAGGGTTGTAGCCTATCCCCGATGTTATTCAATCTGTATATTGAGCAAGCAGCAAAGGAAACAAAAGAAAAATTCAAAGTAGGAATTAAAATCCATGGAGAAGAAATAAAAACTTTAAGGTTCGCCGATGACATTGTAATTCTGTCAGATACAGCAAAGGACTTGGAAGAGCAGCTGAACGGAATGGACAGTGTCTTGAAAGCAGGATATAAGATGAACATCAACAAAAGCAAAACGAGAAAAATGGACTGTAGTCTAATTAAATCGTGTGATGCTGCGGGAATTAGATTAGTAAATGAGACGCTTAAAGTAGTAAAGGAGTTTTGCTATTTGGGGAGCAAAATAACTGATGATGGTCGAAGTAGAGAGGGTATAAAATGTAGACTGGCAATGGCAAGGAAAGCGTTTCTGAAGAAGAAAAATTTGTTAACACCGAGAACAAATTTAAGTGTCGTTTCTGAAAGAATCTGTATGGAGTGTGGCCATGTATGTAAGTGAAACGTGGACGATAAATAGTTTAGACAAGAAGAGAAAAGAAGCTTTCGAAATGTGGTGCTACAGAAGAATGCTGAAGATTAGATGGGTAGATTACATAACTAACGAGGAGGTATTGAACAGAATTGGAGAGAAGAGAAATTTGTGGCACAACTTGACTAGAAGAAGGAATCGGTTGGTACGGCATTTTCTGAGGCATCAAGGGATCACCAATTTAGTATTGGAGGGCAGCGTGGAGGGTAAAAAACGTAGAGGGAGACCAAGAGATGAATACACTAAACAGATAAAGAAGGATGTAGGTTGCAGTAGGTACTGGGAGATGAAGGAGCTTGCACAGGATAGAGTAGCATGGAGAGCTGCATCAAACCAGTCTCTGGACTGAAGACCACAACAACAACAACAACATCAGTCCACCTAATTTTCAGCATTCTTCTGTACCACCAAATCTCGAACGTTTCAATTCTCTACTGTTCCAGTTTACACACAGTCCGTGGTTCACTACTATACAGTTCTGTGCTCTCAACGTATATTCTCAGAAATTTCTGTCGAAAATTAAAGCCTTGTTTGATACTAGTAGACTCCTCTTCGCCAGGAATGCCCTTTTTAGCAGTGCTAGTCTGCTTTTGATGTTCTCCCGGTCACCAATCGTGATGTTAAATTTGTCGCTCTCCACGTTTCTGCTACTTCTCAACATTTCATCTTTCTTCGATTTTCTCTCAATCCATATTCTGTTCTCGTTAGAATATTCATTCCATTTAACAGATAAATTTCACTGACGATAGCAATATCATCAGCGAATCCTATCATTGATATTCTTTCACTTTGAATTTTAATTCATCTCTTGAACCTTTCTTTTATGTCGATCATTACTTTTTCGATGTGTAGGTTGAACAGTAGATGCGAAAGACTACATGCCAGTCTTATTCCCCTTTTAGCCAGAGCACGTCGTTCTTGATGTTCCAGTCTTATTGTTCACTCTTGGTTCTTGTATATATTGTACATTATCCGTCTTTCCCTATTGCTTACCCCTGCTTTTATCAGAATGTCGAACATCTTGTAGCACTTACGCTCTTAGTATTGATACACCTACTCGGGAAGGAACCTTGACCTCTATGAGCCAGAGGTATGGAGCTGTCTATATTTAAATGATGCAATCTATACCACCCAATTAATATCAAAGAGGAAAAAAAGTAAATATTTTTAAAGAACTATTTTAACTATCTACGGAGATTTTTTGATCATTGGATGGCCTGATCTCGTGCCGAAACTGGTAGCCAGTAGGCTACATAAAAACGCTGCTACAGACTAAAGCAAATAATTGTTTCTACTCTCATTTGTCACACTTGCCTTACTACAGTCAGTGGAACTGGAATAAAAGTACCAGTATGCAGTACGCAGGAGAGTCTGTAAGTTCTGAAGCTGATTTTTTGATGCGTTTCCACTAACCTCATCGTTGAATGACTGTTGAACTCCGTGGTTTGAACACTTCACGCCAGACGTGTTGAAACGCATCAGTCTAGCTGTTGTAGAAGTGTGTGAGCATCTGTTGTAACCTGATATTACGCGAGTGTGTACTGGACTCTGGAACTCTGTGCATTTTGTCTTGTAGAAAGTCTTGCAGAACAATCACTGGAAGCACTCACATCCGTTAAATATCTAGTTATGTGCGTATGAAACGATTGAAAGTGGACCGACCACAGAAAGCTAATCGCAAATAAGATTATGCCAGACTCAGTTCCCTTGGGAGAACTGAAAAAGTGCAGTCCATACAGTGTGGGATCCATATCAGATAAGATTGATAAAGAAAGATCCAAAGAAGAGCAGCGCGTTTCGTTACAGTTGCATTTAGTAAGCGCGAATGTGTCGCGGAGATATTCAGCCACCTGCATTGGCAGATGTTACAACGAAGGCATTGTGCATTGTGGTGTGACTTACTGTTAAGATTTCGAGAGTGTACGTTCCTAGAAGAGTCAGTCATTATATCGCTTCTCCTGCGTACGTCTCTCGAAAAGATCATGAAGGTAAAATTAGAGGTTCGAGCCCACACTGAGGTTTACCGTCAATTATTTCCCGCAGACGATTCGCTACTGGAACAGGAATGGGGAGAAGTTACAGTAGTACGCAAAGAACGCTCCGCCACACATCGTAAGGTGCCTTTGGGAGTATATATGTAGATGTCTACAATTCTGTTCCGCGTCTTCATCTAGTAAAGAATATACCTACATACGGGATATCCAGACAGACTTGCGACTAGAACAAGAACTTATTAACATGATTGTTAACACTTCGCTACACTACCAAATTGACCAGTTCTTAACGGCTCAGGATGTGCGCTGTAAATCGGTCTCTTCTTTTAGTCAAGTAGTGCTATAAATTTTTTTTCTCTCCGATTCAGTTCTTTATCTGTTCATTAGTTATCCGAACTGCTCAACAAATTTTCAGGACAACACCTCAAAATCTATTCATGTCCTGTATTTACTCTTTATAGTCCATTTTCAGTTACATATAACAGTACATTCCACATTCCAGTCCAATACTTTCAGAGAAAACTTCCTAACGCTTAAAATTATATTGCACTTAATATTTGTCTTCTTCAGAAACTTCTCTTCTTGTTACTGCAGTACTTCCTGCAACGTCCCCTGTGTAGCCCCCACCCGGAAATCCGAATGTAGGACCGTTTTACACTACAAATTTTTTTTATTCAAGATGATTCCATCATATCTCACTTAAGCCTGAAAATGAGTGCCTGATCATATTGTGGCACTTTATTTTACAGATCCGTCTGGATCACATAAACTTTTACACTCCACTATTACCGGTTTCGGCTACTGCCATCTCCAGATGATAAAATATTCTGATGTAGGTATCAACGTCAAATTATGTATATAGATACGTAGTAAGTGCTTCCATCATCATTAAACCATGCAGTACAGCCGTATGTCCTTCCTCCTGTGATTTCCCCTTGCTTTCATCCATGCGGCAATACCAACATACCAAGGCTTTGTTAAATATTGTTGCAAGGCCAGATCAGTCATCCAGACTTCTGCCCCAGAAACTACTCAAAAGCCTGCTGCCGCTCTTCAGGAATCATAAATCGGCCTGGCCTCTACACTGACACTTCTCCGATGTGTTTGCATCTTCCGTACGGCTATCTATATCGCTGAGGCGTGGAGTCCACCAAATCGTGAAAATTCCATGATTCGCTGTCGCTTTTAAATTTATGATTAGTTTATTACCTTAGTCTGGCAACTTGTACAACAATAATTTTTCATAAACTGACAGTATTAAAAAGTCGCTTAAAGAGTAACAACTAGTCACAGTTTGTGTTTTAATTATTTAAATAAAAATGCACCAAGAACAGGTCGAGCTTAGAAAATGCATCTTTAGACGTCTTTTACACGGCTGACTGTTGAAGACCTTTCCAGGTCTATTACTGTACGATGCCCTGAGATGGTTCTAAAATGCATCATGAATGTGATAAAACCTATATAACTTTGTCATGTACTTATTCGGAACTCTGATTGTGCATCAGTTACATCCAGTACGATTCCAGGATGTGTTAACTTCCTGCGAACGTCTCATTTTTATGTGAAGAACGCTTTATATGCACTGTGTAAGGTCAGGCACCTCCTACTGACGTGAACAAACTATCTTTAAATTACCAGATAGTTAGGGATGTAATCTTAACTTCAATAAGATTATGTGTCTTGTCCTTACAGAAGTCTTCTACTTGCCTCATATTATTATTATTCTCACACTAAATTAAACTATTTAGGTTGCTGAATTAAAAAATTTGCAGCCTGGAACCATGGTTATTGCGATAGCCGTTCAAAGTCATTTTAAATTGTTGCTAGTAGACTCAATATCTTTGTTCAAAATTTTTCTATTTTAACACTGTCATAGTCAATTCGACTGCTGTATCATGAACGCAGAGTGACCTAATGTTTCTGTAACCACGGCTCTGGTTGCCATTAAAACCCTACTTAGTCTCATTACGACACTTGACCTCATGGTCAACATGTGACTGCGCACAGCCAACTCACCAATTCTACAGAGTGCCCCAAAAATGTTACGACAAACTTTGATGGATTGCAGAGGGTGTCTTGAGATACAATTCGAGGGTGATGACCTGTGTCCAGGAACGACATCCAACGACGCTACAGAATGTCGATGTTATAGACACTGGCGCCTGCCAGTAGGCCAGCCTTTGTGCAGCAAACGTGACTCTGTACGCTGGCAGACTGTAGGCGGAATGTCTCGCAATGCCGTTTCTTGGTCAATGATCGCGGCTGGTTGTCACGATCGCCAGTGGAGAAGATAGAGCTGCGTAGACAGGCCTTGTCTCTTATGAACGCGATGCTTTGCTTCCTCGGTGGATGACGGCTTTGGACACGGGTTTCCATATGCAGTTTGTTTTTCTAGTATATACCGAAAAACATTGAGATTTTAAAGGGCTCCTGGAGAAAACAGTGAATGGAAACCCGTGTCCAAAATCGTAATCCACCGAGGCATCGAAGCATCGCATTCATAGGAGACAAGGTCTTTCTACACAGGAGCTAGCTCCATCTTCTCCACTGGCGATGGTGGCGATCAATCGTGATCATTGACCAACAAACAATATTGCAAGACTGCTACGGAGGGTGTGGTCTCGTGGCAGTTGTCGGAACCTATAACTTCGACGCTATGTAGTGTCGTTGGATGACGTTGCCGGATACGGGTTCCTATCTTAGATTTGTTCCTCAAGACACCCTCTACAGCCCCTTTAAGTTAGTCACAATATTTGTGGAACGCGCTGTATAATGCTGTTATGGATATTGACCTCCCCTCGTCTCTTGGACCTGAATTTTCTTCTTAACCCGTTTCTTCAGGAAATACAACTGTATTTAGCGGCATTCATGTGCCTTCAGGTCCCGCATTACTTAATACGCGTACGATCTCTTACACGAACACCACTCGACTTTCTCAGACGCTCTGCTACGTTTTATGAGAACTGCATTGTCAATTCGCTCTCTGTCCACTGTCAGGTGCAATCTTTCAAATTCTTAAGCCAGCACATCGTTCTTTCTGTTTCAGCGTGCACGAGACAAGCAACGAGGGCGGAGGCATCGAGGATGGCGGTTATGGCGTCGCTGGCGGCTATGGGGGAGGATACGGGAGCGGCTATGGCCGCAGTATGCGAGTCCTCAGTCACTACTAAGCACTGCCCCGGCCCATAACTGGAAACAGGTTGCCAGTCTTACGCCAACCATGAAGGCCACCATTAAGAGCTTGGTGCCACTTGGCTTAGGGCATCGCTGTGTTTGTCACCCCCTTGCGACTGAAGAAAATCACGCGCGCCTGCATTCTTTTGCTGAAAGATCTGTCAACAATGGACGTAGAACCTTCTCGAATCAAACCAAAGCCTTATTCTCTAGTTTAGATTCTCGTACGCCGCTTGCAATGCAAAGCATTGCGATACCTCATCACTTAGCATTATGCTCGCAACTTGTAGCTCTCTTTGCCTATTGGGACGCTATTTACAGTCCGAGTGTAGAAGCACGTTGTTAATGCACGTTTTTCATATCAAATAACCCTTAGACTGAACTGTTCCTCGTCTTGTATTTGTAAGTGTTTTGTTGTTAATATTATTTTTCAGTTGTTGTTATTGTTTAATTGTTTCATATTTTATAAGAGTTGTTGTCACTGTGATTATGTTATTGTTATTATTTTACTTAATGAGACAAACACTGCTATATGATGTACATACATAGTCACTAACCCGCTGTTATTACATTTAATGAATTTTTTTATAATTTTATTATTTTTCTAATAAAATATTTTTGAGCATAAATTATTATCATTAAATCAAATAACGTTATGTTAAATGTAATTGCTGTATATGTGTCCTTATTAAATAATCTTCACCCCTTCTCTGAACATCTAGGCAACGCAAAAAAAAGTTAGTTGACTATTTCTTCCGAATGAAAGAAGATAAACTAGAAAGCTAATATGCCTCTATTTCTGGAAAAAGGGAAGAAGTTTTTACTTGTGGGTATTATATTTACGCTTGAAGCCGATAGGAGTCAGCATGAGAAATAGAATTTAACCGTGGTTCCCTACTACACGACGTCGTCCTAAAGTTCGAAAGACTACCTCTGCAGAATAAGTTCAAATGGCTCTGAGCACTATGGGACTTAACTTCTGAGGTCATCAGTCCCCTAGAGCTTAGAACTACTTAAATCTAACTAACCTAAGGACATCACACACATCCATGCCCGAGGCAGTATTCGAACCTGCGACCGTAGTGGTCGCGCGGTTCCAGACTGTAACGCCCAGAACCGCTCGACCACCCCGGCCGGCTGCAGAATAAGTGCTACACTGCATAATGTATTGAATGCAAAGCTATCAGAAGATGCTCTCGTTGGCAGAGCAAATCTACTAAAAAAGAAAGAGAAAAAACAGCATGTGGCGATTTGTTCCTGTATTTATTTATTTATTTATTTATTTATTTATTTATTGTTCCGTGGGACCACATTTAGGAGAAGTCTCCTAACGTTCTCTGCATCTCCAGCAGGAGATGAATTTTAGCGCTAAATAAGTATGTAAATTGAAATCGTTACCTTTATGTAGTAGTGATGACACTTCTACTGTATTTACAGGTCTTATTTTATTTGCAGTCGAGTTCGGTGTTACATGACACCATCTTCAGGCCCGTCTATGTCAGGTCATCACGAGGACGCTGGGTAACCGCCGTTATACATTTCATACAGGGTACACAGGATCGATGTCCGCTATACTGAATTTTTTTCCGGTAATGGTGTGAACAACGACAGCACATCAACAAGATGTACCCTGGTTGAGATGTGTGACGACAGTTACACGGCATTCACATGATCACCTGGCCTGAAGATCATATGCCGTAGCACCGAAATCGACTGCAAACAAAATAGGACCTGTAAATACAGGTAAAGTTATCATCCCTACTATACAAAGATGCAGTAAGACTGTCTTCCGATGATCTACGCTATCTGAAGTTGGATTTACGCAGAAACTGAAATTGCGTTTTCTTGACAAATATGACTCCGTGAAAGAATGTTTGAATTGACAACCTTTCCTAGGAAACCAAAATAAAACTCCCTGTTCTTGCCACAGATGCACTAATTGGCACCGATCGACCGCCGTGTCATCCTCAGCCAATTGCATCATATGGATGCGATATGGAGGGGCTTGGGGGACAACACACTAATTTTTCGGCCGCTGTCTACTTTCTAGACCTTGAAGCCGCTACTTATCGCTCAAGTAGCTCGTCAGTTGGTATCACCAGACTAAGCGCACCCTCTTTCAGTCCTCCTATCGAAGGGAAATCACTCGCATTATCGGGAAGCGAACCACTGTCCTTTGCTTAGCAGCCAAACACGCTGACCTCCGAGCTGCGAAGTGGGAAAGCCTGCAGAGAGCTGGTACAGTGTTTATGTGTCTCTTTCTAATGCGGAGTCCATGTGAGTTTCAGATAACTGAGACTATTTTTTTCTTTTAATGTTTTATTTATGAATATTGTTGATGTTACCGAGCGAGGTGGCGCAGTGGTTAGACACTGGACTCGCATTCGGGAGGACGACGGTTCAATCCCGCGTCCGGCCATCCTGATTTAGGTTTTCCGTGATTTCCCTAAATCGCTCCAGCCAAATGCCGGGATGGTTCCTTTCAAAGGGCACGGCCGACTTCCTTCCCCGTCCTTCCCTAATCCGATGAGACCGATGACCTCGCTGTCTGGTCTCCTTCCCCGAAACAACCAACCAACCATTGTTGATGTTTTTAAATAATGAACAGTTAGCGGCGACAGAATAAATGTATTGAACATCATTCGGGAGACAGTGAATGATTGACTGTTTTGTTTTGACATTTATTATTTTCACTGACGGAGTCACATGAACGCGTTTTTACTAGGCATAGGCATTGGCCACCATTGGCCATCATCTGCACACTTGAAGCAGCATCAGGATGGGCTCCAAGTAATGCTTTCTCAGCGAGGGAGATTTTCTGAGTCTGGAAAGGAAAACTTGCATCCCATCCCGATGCTGCTTCAGTATTGTGACACGTCTTCGGTGTGACAATATGCAGAACAGTACAGTGGTTGCCGCCAAGGAACCTTCCTTTTGGCTGGTGTAGTAGTATCAGTGGCTTGAACTGGTTTTCGATAAATAAGTACGCATTAGAGCACATTTCCGTGGTTCATAATGCCGTCATTTAAATACAGTGAAACTTCTTCAACGAGACGCGTTCACTAAGTAGCGGAATAGACTATTTCTACGAAACGGTTGATTTTATTCAGAATTCCAATGCAGTATATTATTACCCATTCTTTCAACTACAAAACGCTGTTTTTTAAGTAGGCTGCTTAGGTTTTTATGTTGGTAACGCCAAATAGCGCTCTATATGAAAATCACTGACTGTGCTGTGTGAAGTCTGTGGCTGGTTGGCATTGTTGGAATAGTCGCTATTGTAGTGTTGGGCTGTTGGATGTGAAGAGCGCGTAGCGTTGCGCAGTTGGAGGTGAGCCGCCAGCAGTGGTGGATGTGGGGAGTGAGATGGTGGAGTTTTGAGAGCGGATGATCTGGACGTGTGTCCATCAGAGACAGTAAATTTGTAAGACTGGATGTCATGAACTTATATATATATATATAATGACTTTTGAACGCTATTAAGGTAAATTCATTGTTTGTTCTCAATCAAAATCTTTCATTTGCTAAGTATGCCTATCAGTAGTTAGTGCCTTCAGTAGTTAGAACTTTTTATTTATCTGGCAGTATTGGTGTTCGCTGCATTTCAGTAGTTCGAGAAACGAAGATTTTTGTGAGGTAAGTGATTCATGAAAGGTATAGGTTATTGTTAGTCAGGGCCATTCTTTTGTAGGGATTATTGAAAGTCAGATTGCGTTGCGCTAAAAATATTGTGTGTCAGTTTATTGACGACCAGAATAAGTAAAGAGAGAAATGTCTGAGCACGTTCAGTTTTGCTCAGCTGTTTGAGAATCATATAACGTAAGGGGTTTACCAGCACAGTAATTCATAAATTTTTCTAAGGGGGACGTTCCATATGGCAACCCTGATAATCATATAACGTAAGGGGTTTACCAGCACAGTAATTCATAAATTTTTCTAAGGGGACGTTCCAGTTTTTCAACACAATCTCCATCCAACGTGACGGCTTTACGCCACCTTTCTGGCATGATACCACTCTACTGGACAACATTGCAGCCAACGTCGTGCTGCACCAATAGCCACCCCGTCATCCACGCACTGCTTCTCGAGGAGTTCATCCTTCGTTGGACCAAACAGATGGAAGACGGAAAGTCCAAGATCCGGGCTGTAGGGTGGATGAGGAAGAACAGTCAAATGAAGTTTTTTGAGCTCCTCTCTTGTCAAGCCTTTCATTGTTATGCAAAGTAGAAGTTCGTTTGAATTGTTGTGGCGACGAACACGCTGAAGTCGATTCTTAATTTTCCTGAGGGTAGCGCAGTACACTGCAGGGTTGATTGTTGCACCTCGAGGGCGGGCGTCAAGCAGAATAACACCTTCAGAGTCCCAGAAGACCGTTGCCTCGACGTCACCGGCTGAGGGTACGGCTTTCAACTTTTTCTTCGGAAAAGAGGTGGCGTTGTGCCACTCCATGGATTGCCGTTTTGTTTCCATACTGAAGTGATGAACCCATGTTTCATCACGTGTGACGATGTTCGATAAAACATTGCGACATTCAGCCTCGTAACGCGCAAGCAATTCCGCACAGATGGTTTTTCGCTCCTCTTTATGGTTTTCTTTTAGGCGGCTAGCAACCGTGCGGGCACACACCTTTACCCCAACTGGTGGCCGATTGGGTCACCACTACCAACAGTGACGTCCAGTCGGGCGTCGACGTGTTTGCGTGGAATGAGCGTGTCCTCACGTTCCAACAGTGCAGGAGACACATCTGTGATGCTGTGTTGCGATGCTGACAGATGCCTCGACCAACGACTCACCGTGCTTTTTTTCACAGCCAGGTGTCCGTAGACATTCTGCAAGAGCCTGTGAGTGTCTGCGATGCTCTGGTTTCCCGCCAAAAGAAACTCAATGACACCTCTCTGCTTAGACCACGCCTCCGTTACAGACGCTGTGAATGGTATGTATAGCGCCGCCACTTATCGCAACTTTATGAAGCTATAGTTGCTGAAGCAAGAAAATTCCACGATGCTCCATATCAAATTCTGAATGGCCAGAAAAAAAGTGTTGCATTACGTATTGAACGCATTAGAGCAGCTGTTGGTGGTTCGTTATCTTCTTTAAAACATTGAAACCTATTCTATAAAATTATATTATAGTGAAAATTTAACGAGAGAAATAAAATAAAGGAGAAATAGAAAAATGAAGCAAAAAGTTAAGAAGACACTGAGTAGCAATACAGATAATTACGCACAATGATTCAGTGAGAAGTAAAGGGGTGGCTACTGTCGTTTCAAGAGATGACTGTTCTCGAAACGGAGAATGTGTCTAATACTTTTGAGTCGTTAACGCAGGTCTGTGGAATTGCGCGCCACTCGCAGCTACCCGATTGAAATGCCGGTGGTCGGAGAAGTATTCTCTAGAAGTATTTGCCCGCAGCAGGAGGAGAGGTAATAGCGTAAAACTTCTGACCGCCTGGCTTTGCACCAATGTCATTGATTGAAGTCCATTCTCCGCAGTGTCTCAATGGAGTGAGGATACATGTTCCGTTGTTGACTGTGATACGTCCGTCATATGGGGAAGTTGAGCTCGATGTCCCCTTGATACTATGTGGTATGTGTCAACACCGGTCTTCACCCTCCCCCTTCACTCACCATCGTCAGTCTTCTGACACGTTGGTGGGACCCGGCACGGACACCTCCCGCGTGGCCAACCTCTTCATCTCACAATGGCTATTACTCCCAATGTCCTCAGTTATTTGTCGGATATATTCTAACATCTGCTTCCCCTATGATTTTTAATCTCTATCGCTTGCTCTAGTACTAGGGAAGTCATTCCTTGACGTCTTGACACGTGTGCTATCATCTTGTCCCCTCTTCTTGTCAGATATTTCAGATACTGATTTCGTTGCCGGTTCTGCGGAGAACCTCCTCATTTCTTATCGCTCCATCTAAGTTTCAATATCGTTCTATAGCACCACATTTCAAACTATTCGATTTTATTCTCTTCCGTTTTCCCCAGAGTTCATGATTCACTTCTTACAGACGTATATTCCCAGAATTTTCTTCCTCAAATTAAGGTCACTGTTTAATACTAGCGTTCTTCTGGCCAAGAACGCCTTCTTTGTCTCTGACGGTCCATTATTTATGTCTTCTTTATTTAGTCCGTCTTGTGTTATTTTTATTTCAAGGTAGTGGAGTTCAATCACTTCGTCTTCTTCGTGCACCCCAACTTTGATGTAAACTTTATCACTAATCTCATTTCAGCTACTACTCAATTCTTCCGTCATTTTTCTGTCTACTCCCAATCCATATTCTGTGCTCCATGGCATCAGCAACTCATATCGCTGGTTTCTTTCACCCTGCATTTTAATTCCACTCATGAACCTTTTATTTACCGTATTGCTTCATCAACGTACAGGTTGAACAACACTTCGATCTTTCTCTTCCATTCCTTTTATTCCTTTCAGGTTCTTACACATACGTATTGTATTTTACTTGCCTTTTTCTCTAGCTGACAGGTCACGAAAACTAACAACATCCGGGAGAAAGGTGTGCTGACCACATGCCTCTCCTCCACATCCCGTTACGCCTAAGGGCTGAGGGTGACACGGCGTCCGGTCGGTGCCGCTGGGCCTTCAAGGCGTGTTCTGACAGTATTTGTTTTGTTTTTTGTCTAACCTACCCGTCTCTGCTTTTTCTGAGTATGTCGAACATCTTGCTCCATTTTACACTGTCGAACGCTTTTTCAAAGTCCCCAAAACTTTTGAATGTGTCTTAATTTAGCTTAAGTCTTGCTTTTGTTATCAACCGCAGGGTCAGTATTACCTCTCTGGTGCCTTTACCATTCCTAAAGCGAAGTTGGTCGTCACACAAGAGATCCTCAATTTTGTTTTCTATTCTTCTTTATATTACTCTTGTCATGAACTTGGATGCATGAAATGTTAAGCTGACTGTGCAAGAGTTGTCACGCTTATATACCCGTACAACTGTCGGGATTGTGTAGATGATATTTTTCCGAAAGCCTGATGGTATACATGGTACACATTTAGTAGAATAGTGTTTTGGTTTCCATTTCCCCAAATAATGCAAGAAATTCCGAAAGAGTGTTATCTACATCTTTGTCTACCATTAATCAACACCGAAATAACATCACACTTGACACATATTCATTACAGTTATTTTCACTATGAAATGACACAGTCTCATAGGTATTAGTCATCCACCTGAAATATCGTTTAGTGGCCATCTTTCACAAGGGTGTTAGAAATTGCGAATGTATGTTGTTGACGCCTTCTGCTTTGTGTTTTCTTTCTATCGTCGTTGAACACAAAGACTCAGCACTGAACATATATTGATCATAGTTACCTTCATTATATAAAGATATATTTAAGACACGACTGTCACACACGCCGAAAGAACGGGCCATTGTGTCTAGCGAAGAGGCTCGTTTTCTGTTAGGTGGTCGAAACTACCTCTCGTGCTCTCCGAGGCAATAGTACCAGAATAATCTTTCTTTCTCAGTTGTGTCCGTTTTTACCTGTTGCTCCTATTACTTGGAACAATTTTGAACAAAGTACTAAAGTCATTTCTGTGTCATTTGAACAATGTAGGACGTTGTGTTCAGGCAAAAAAGCAGTCATGATATCCTAAAGAAGCAAACTCACCTTTCTCTTAACTGCGCAAGAGAGTGTCGGTTATTCAAATTATTGCCACACTAGCGACCCGACATGACTTCGCAAAGATAGCCGAAGATTTTACGACCGGACTTGCCTGGAGTAATGGTAATAAATTCAATACCTTCCTCGTGAAGGGGCCTATCTATTATTGAAAACCGTTCCAATATCCCTTTAGTAGTTCGTGAAATTAGCATTCACATACAGGCAGAAAAACTCGGCCGGGGAGCATAATTTATAATATGTATAGATGATGCAGCAACAGCTTCCAGTGAAAGCGAGATGCGGCGTTCAGAACGCCTGCTGCGAAGAAATCAGCAGAACCGAGGCTAGCAGAGATTGTGAGCGGCTGGATGCGCCGCTTTCTAGGCGCACAGAGTGTGGACGGGATGCCTGTCTGCGTGGCCTCTCTCCTGGATAAGAAGTGCAGCGTGAGAAAGCGCGGCCTTTGTGGCGACGACCGCAGTCCACTAGGCGCGTGGTGTACACCCTGCCTGTGATTTTTTTACAATTCTTCAACAATCATATGAAATACTGAAAATAAAGTTTTGATGCCCCTAGACGCCGTTAGATGGCCACCCTGAAATGGCGACTGGGTGACCCTGTGACGGTTTCAGACTCTTTTGGGTACAAAATCCTATTTTTCAACATAATGACCACACTATTACGCCCGCTTACTGGGATGGCCTATAGGCCCGCATGCTACCACTCTAATGCTCGACGTCTGACCCAATGTCTCGCTGCATCAGTAACTTCCCCATCATCCACATATTGACTCTCGAGGAGTTCATCCTTCATTGGGCCAAACGGATGGAAGTCGGAAGGTGCGAGATCCTGGCACGCGTGAGATCTGACAAGTGTGCGTGATTCACCGTGCTTTATTCACTGTCAGATCTCCGTATGCATTCTGGAAGCGCCAATGAATATCTGCTATGCTCTGGTTTTCCACCAAAGGAAACTCAGTGACAGCTCACTGCTTGAAACGCACCTCCGTAACAGACGCCTTTTTGAAGGCTGCGTATAGTGCATCACCTTTCAGAACTTAATGAAACTGCCAAGTGTAGAAGTATGAAACCAGAATTTGGCTGCAGTAATTACACGTTTGTTGTCTGAAACTGATGAACAATGTTGTTGTTGTTGTAGTGGTCTTCAGTCCTGAGACTGGTTTGATGCAGC
The DNA here is from genome assembly GCF_021461385.2 of Schistocerca piceifrons. Classification (NCBI taxonomy): domain Eukaryota; kingdom Metazoa; phylum Arthropoda; class Insecta; order Orthoptera; family Acrididae; genus Schistocerca; species Schistocerca piceifrons. Next base: position 91,609,913 of record NC_060141.1, read on the forward strand.
TCTCCATGCTTCTCTATCCTGTGCAAGCTGCTTCATCTCCCAGTACCTGCTGCAACCTACATCCTTCTGAATCTGTTTAGTGTATTCATCTCTTGGTCTCCCTCTACGATTTTTACCCTCCACGCTTCCCTCCAGTACTAAATTGGTGATCCCTTGATGCCTCAGAACATGTTCTACCAACCGATCCCTTCTTCTAGTCAAGTTGTGCCACAAGCTCCTCTTCTCCCCAATCCTATTCAATACCTCCTCATAAGTTATGTGATCTACACATCTAATATTCAGCATTCTTCTGTAGCACCACATTTCGAAAGCTTCATTCTCTTCTTGTGTAAACTATTTATCGTTCACGTTTCACTTCCATCCATGGTTACACTCCATACAAACGACTTCCTGACACTTAAATCAATACTGGATGTTAACAAATTTCTCTTCTTCAGAAACGCTTTCATTGCCATTGCCAGTCTACATCTTATATCCTCTCTACTTCGACCATCATCAGTTACTTTGCTCCCCAAATAGCAAAACTCCTTTACTACTTTAAGTGTCTCATTCCCTCATCTAATTCCCTCAGCGTCACCCGAGCTAACTCGACTGCATTCCATTTCCTCGTTTCGCTTTTGTTGATGTTCATCCTGTATCCTCCTTCCAAGACACTGTATATTCTGTTAAACTCCTCTTCCAAGTCCTTTGCTGTCTCTGACAGAATTACAATGTCATCGGCGAACCTTAAAGTTTTTATTTCTTCTCCATGGATTTTAATTCCTACTCCGAACTTTTCTTTTGTTTCCTTTGCTGCTTGCTCAATATACAGATTGAATAACACCGGGGAGAGGCTACAACCCTGTCTCACTCCCTTCCCAACTACTGCTTCCCTTTCAGTTTTATTCAAAATAATCGCCATTGCTATTGATACATTTCTCCCACCTCTCCGGCCGACTATGAATGGCACGCCAAAAAAACAGTTCTTCTTTTGAAGCGAACTGGTCAGAAAACCATTTTCGTACATTTTCATACGAATTGAATGATGTTAAGCGAGAACGTTTTCCAGTGATGCAAACAGATGATAATCGGACGAAATCAAGTATTTCCCAACTGAACGCCTCTATCGTTTCCCTGACCCGTTTTGCTGTGTTTGATAGGGCGTCATCATGCAGCAATATGTCTTTGTGTTGCCTTTATCCGTATTTCGGTCGTTTTTCACGTAATGTTCGATTTAAATCGATCATTTGCTGTTGGTAACGATCAGTGTTAGCGGTTTCAACAGGTTTTAGCAGCTCATAATAGATGATACCCTTCCCACCAAACACAGAGCATTGTCTTCTTTCCTAAGCGATTTGGTCTTGCAGTGGATGTCGATGGCTTGCTTGGATTCACCCATGATTTATGACGCTTAAAATTCTCAACATATATCCATTTTTCATCAGCTGTCACTATTCGATGAAGAAACGACTTTCTTTTGTATCTGGCGAGCAGTATTTCACAGCATTTCACAAGTGTCTCTCGATTTGCTTGCTGTTTTTCATTCAGCTCATGCGGAACCCGTTTTCCCGCTTTCTGCACCTTTCCGATAGCTTTGAACCAAAAAAGGGCTTTCTGCGTCACATTCAATTGTTCCTCGAATTACTGTTGAGTTTGAGTATGATCTTCATCCAATAAGGCCTGCAATTCGTTGTCTTCGAACTTTTTCGGTTGTTTCCCGCGCTCGTCGTTTCTCACGTCAAGATCACCATTATTGAATTTTTTGAACCACTCGAAACACTTTGTTTTCCCAAGAGCACGTTCGCCGAAAGCTTCGACAAGCATTCGATGCGATTCTGCAGCAGTTTTCTTCAAATGATAACAAAAAAACCAATGCTGTCCGCAAATCGTAGTTCGTAGGCACTAAACTCGACATGTTTATGGGTCTGAAGCAGATACCGATGTATGGAACTTGGGTTACAGTGTGTTGACATTCGTCGTGAGCCATTACAGGAAGCAGATAGCGCTGCAGGCGCGGTCTCACGGGCCATATACTGACGGCTAGCACCATCTATAAGGAAATTCCGGTTTTATACTTCTACACATGGTATAGGCGCCGAGGCGAGATTATTCCATTGTGCTGCACAAAAAAATTTCGCAATTTTTTCAACAGAAACTAGCCAAGAAAAAAAGTATTGCATTTCTTATCGAGCTGTCCTCGTAGATTAGCTTAATCGTAGTGGGTCTCTAATTTTCAAAGTAACACATTTACATCTACAGCAATACTCCGTAAGCCAGCTAACGGTGTGTGGCGGGACGTAATTCTGGTACCCCTTTCCCTGTTCCAATCGCGAATAGCGCGTGGAAAGCATGAGTGACGACAAGCATCCATATTAGCTCCAATTTCTAAAACTTTCCCGTTGTGATCATTTTGTGAGATGTCTGTGGGAGGAAGTAATGTATTGTTCCATTCTTCCCGGAAAGTGATCTCTGGAAATCTCAATAGTAAACCTCTCTGCGAAACGCAACAATCTCTTGTAAGGTCTCCCACTGCAGTTTCTTGAGCATCTTTGCGACGCTCTCGTGTCGAATAAACGATACCGTGAAGAAACGTGCCGCTCTTCGTTAGATCTTCTCTCTCTCTCTTCTATCAGTCCTACCTAGTAAGGCTCCCAGACTGATAAAAAAATACTCAAGAACCGGTGGAACAAGCGCATGGCAGTTTTCCACATCTTCCTAGGTGAATACCGGGCTGATCCCCACGTCCCGCCTCAGTTCCACGACTCGCAGAAATTTGAAACACATTCACACTATTTCACGATTTACACTAGACGCAGACAGCTGGGGTACACTACTACCGTCCCGGGGGGTATGGGGTGGCGGCAAGAAGGGCATCCGGCCACCCCTTGAAGTAACCTTGCCGACCCTGCGCACAATGCGGGATAAAGGCGGTAGCAAAAGAAAGACAGAAAGTAAGAAAAGAACCGGTGGAACAAGCGCATGTTAAGCCACCACCTTCGTAAATTAATTACGTTTTCTTTTAAGATACTTCCTATGAATCTCAGTCTGGTATCTGTTGCTCCTACTACTTGTTTCATGTGGTCTTTCCACTTAAGGTCGCTCTGGATACTTTCTCATGGTTACGGTAGATACTGTTGCCAGCAACTTGTCATCAGTAGTGTAGTTGTACAGTAGTAGATTTCTTTTCCTATATATGCGCGACATTTGTTTACGTTCAGGGTCAACTGTCAGAACTGCACCATTCATCAATTCTCTGCGGGTCATTCTGCAAATCGATACTGTCTTCTGGCGTTTCTACTTTGTTGTAGACAACAGCATCATCTGCGAACAGTCTTAAGGAGCTTCTGACGCATTCTACTCGATCATTCATATACAATTGAGCAGTAACGGTCCTATCGTACTTCCTTGAGGTACTTCGGAAATTACCTTCATCTGTCTATTTTGTTTCGTTAAGAGCGATGCTGTGTTTTACGTTTATTTATTAAGATATTGTGTTTGTGACGGACACATCGGCGATCATCACCTGCGTTATTGTAATCTAGTGGATAACATTTTTAATAGTGAAATTCTGTGGTCGTCGGGTGATGGAGACGACTATTCTAGGTTTGACTACGGAAATCAACTTTAGCTAGTCGCAAAATAACAGCAAGTATTATGCCAGTGTTTTCAATAGCAATTTGTTTTCAGATTGTTATCAATGTGATCTCTGCCGCATCTGCTTATAAGACATCTATTCATGAAGCGAAGAATACTGCTTCATGATTCAAAGAGATTTAAATTAATTTACTATGCTGATCAAAGTGCCTTCATCAACACCATCCAAAGCAGTGGCTCGATTTCGTGCCAGTTCACTTTCCTCAAAAAACCTTCTGACCGATTTTTGTCATTTATTTATTTAGCGCATGGGTTACAGGAATTTGGTGTAATATATAAAAATAATATCTGTAAAACGAAGTGATAAAATTTCACAATGTAGACACAAGGACAATGCAGAACATACTAATAGTATTTATAATTTTAAAGTTTAGACGATGTGGGCAACAATCTGACGAGGTTTCCCGCAGTCGCAATTCGGTGATTCGGCTATTTCCCATTTGTAAAATGAGTCACGACAGATGCCATTTGACGTTCTCATTCAGTTGAGTGTTTTCTATACGTTGTGAGGCAGTTCCATTAGTGTTTTTGGCGAAGTAGTGTCGGTGGTGGATGGAGCTTGAGCTGGCTTCAGAGATTCCCAACTAGTGATGGGCTAAACTGCGATTTTCCGATATCAGTGATTTCTGTGAATGCTACTTTTCAGTATCTGTTATTCTTAACTGTGATTTGTCGCAGTTAAGAGTCGCAGTTAAGGAACCTAAGTCGCGTATCCCTCCGGCAGTGCTATTTCTGCTACTTCCGCGATTCCTGCGACTTCTGCTACTTCTGCGACTTCTGCGATTTCTGCTACTTCTGCGATTTCTGTGACTTCTGCGATTTCTGTGACTCCTGCGATTTCTGCGACGCACCACCGTATGAAAAAGTTACATCTGTCCACACAGAAAATTGCATCGCAACAAACCTGTCATTGGTAAGTATGTTTTACGTTTATTCTTCCGTTGGCTTTAATTTTGTATTAAAGAAACAACTGTGAAAATATTAATAGTGTAATTAATATGTAAGTAGCCGCACAGTACCGTAATAGTTCGTGTTTAGAAAATGAATTCTAACATATTGTTAAGTTCATAGGTACCTGAACTACATTTCAGTCACTCTGTAAAGTGATAATTCAAAATATCATTGTCAACAGATCTGAAGAAATTGCCAGTCTTTAGACCGTTCTCGTCAGACGACAGGTTAGTTTCTAAGCGTTTTGATGGACTTAATTACTTCAGTGAGATCGTTCTTGCGAATGTGATATAGCAAATATTAGCAAATGTGATATAGCAAATATTAGCAATCTACTCTGTCAATTATATTGCTAGTAATTAGTGACAGCAAAAATTGTTTAATAATCCTTGTGTTCTTGCAGACGCAGTTCTGACTGATTACTTGTTGCTGTACATATCTATCCACATCAAGGCTGTTGAGAGAGACTCGTGAAGATTCGAGACAGCTCTTAGAGAATTTGCAGTTTAAAAGTGAAATAATTATGAAATAAGTGTGTGACTGATTAAAGTGTTTTATGGAAGTTGTTGTGCGATTTTAAAGGAATAATAAATGTTAAATACATTGAGTGAATAATAAAAATCTCATTTTCCACATGTTAAGCCGTCCTATACCCGTAATTTTCCGCCACTTATTTATTGGTTGGAGAGTGACATGCCCCCCCCCCCCCCCTTTCTCCACAATCTTGGTGTGACACTGACCTGTAACATATCCCGAAGTCTACAATATGCATTTTGAGGCTGTTGATATGAAAGTGGGAAGTACAGATCTTCCAGTTAAATCAGGAATAGCTTAAGTGCATTACTTGAAAGTGACACAGGAAAAGCTTACTTATGTAGGTGGTAGTAGTGTCGGCAAAAAGTTCTTGTGTGAGAAGTTGCCATGTAGAACACCAGGTGTAAGACTTTTCTCCCGAGTTTTGAACTGTGTCGGAACAAAAGTGAGGCATTCATATGACTGTTTTCATTTCTCTACACTTATACAGATGTCTGATTTCTGCTGTGTTAACATTGCAAAGTCCTGTAGGCGTGTGGAGTATTAACCAAAACTGTCATATTGGAAGCAGAATCAAACACATTTGTTACGTTACTTGATATTTTCAGGAGAAAAACGCAATGTTGCTTCTCATTAGTATAATACATTCAGAGTCACAGCAGTATTTGACCAACCATAACTGATGCTGAATGTGCATGTCGTCATATAATATGAAGGGCTTATTTCAATAGTGGTACAAGTCCATTACCTACACTTTTCTGTCTATAATGTTTCTGAAATTAGCGATCCAAACAAACATAAATAAAGGTTCATCTCTAGCAAGAAGCCATATGCTTGAATATTTCTGGTATCTCAACTGCAGATTTTTCAGCACTCATTTAACTTTACGACTCTATATCTCAAAATTAACAAAAATGGACTTGTACCACTATTGAAATAAGCCCTTCATATGCACACACAGCACATCGATCTCGTGAGGCACAAGGCTCTCATAACGAAGTACATACGTCGGTCAACAGATGACACTACGAAACGTATGTTAACTGCGCTTTTTAGTTGCTACTTGCGACTCTTAGTTGCGATTTGTCACAGAAATCGCAGTTTGACTCGGTAGCGAATAGCGTAGTATGAACTTTGCTCAACAGATGGCAGTGCTAACTGCGCTTTTTAGTTGCTACTTGCGACTCTTAGTTGCGACTTGTCACGGAAATCGCAGTTTGACTCCATAGCGTACCGCAGAGATGGGCGTAGTACGAACTTTGACCCACAGATGGCACTGTTAACCGCGCTTTTTAGTTGCTACTTGCGACTCTTAGTTGCGACTTGTCACTGAAATCGCAGAAAGCAGTGCTAAATTCGACCAATAGATGGCTCACGTCTTTCAATGTGAAATACTACTTGCGACTGCTAACTGTGACTGAAATCGCAGTTAGATTCTGTAAAGTTGCTACTGTGATATCTGTGACTTCTCAGTCACTGTGATTTCTAACAGATACGCGATTTCCTGCCCACCACTATTCCCAACGTTCTCTCCACATGTCGTTAGCTTTGATACTGTCCCTCAGAAGTGGTTCTCCTAACGGTAGTGGCGGAGATCTAAACTTTCGCTTCTGCAGAGCAGTTTTAGCCAGGTCACTGTGCAGTTGAAGGTGCAGACTGGCTACTATTTTGTTGTATTCCGTAACCAATCTCCCCTCTCTTCGAAAATATAAGGAGCAATACGGCACAAGACAGGTAGCCAAGGAAGGTTCAAAATGGCTCTGAGCACTATGGGACTTAACTTCTGAGGTCATCAGTCCCCTAGAACGTAGAACGACTTAAGCCTAACTAACCTAAGGACAACACATACATCCATGCCAGAGGCAGGATTCTAACCTGCGACCGTGGCGGTCGCGCGGTTCCAGACTGTAGCGCCTAGAACCGCAAGGCCATTTCGGCCGGCGACGAGATCAATCAGGTCCCACCGCCCAGACCATCCCCCGAGAAGGCTGACTGACACCTTATGCCAAGGAAGGGGATGCTTTTTAAGCCTCCACTAATTATTCTCATGGTCTCATTCAGTTGGTGGTTCTTTAACCAGACTGGAACGCAGTATTCGGCAACTGAATACACAAGACTAAGTGCTGATGTTCTGAGGGTGGTTGCGTTCGCTCTCCAAGTGATATCTCACAGTTTATGCAGTATCTTGCTCCTGGTGTTGAGTTTTGCTGCGGCGTTTTCTAGATGCTTCTTAGAAGAGAGTGTTCGATCCATTGTTATCCCTAAACATTTTGGGAAATGATTATAGCGGACTGAGTTATTGTTGAAGTCTATTTGGGACTTAAGACGTGCTTGTTTATTATTGAGGAGAAAGCATAATATTACAGTTTTGGTGTTGTTTGGAATTAGTCTCCGGTCAGCTAGATAGCTCCCCAGCTTCCGATGTGATATTGCTGCTTTCCTCGGTAAGGGCAAGGTCGTCGGCATATATAAACATTTTAGATGTCGTATTTGAAACATCCGAAATACATAGATTAAACAAGACCGGAGTGAGTACTGAGCCTTGAGGGAGTCCATTATTTAAATGTCTCATTTTACTCTTTCTGTTACCTATTATTAATTGGAAAGGTCTGCCGGAGAGCATATTATTTATTACAGATGTTATTCGGCCGCATGATACCACATACATACCGTGTCGTATGTTGCAGTCAAGTCATTATACACACTGCGGTTTTCAACCGTTTTCGAAACTCAACTCCAGTATAAGTCATTAGGCTGAGTACCTCTTCGACACAACTGCGATGGGGTCTGAATCCAACCTGGTCTACGGGAATGTGTTCTGATATCAATGGAGCTATTCGCTCTAGAATCATTCTTTCTAGGAATTTGTAACATGAACCCAATAGAGCTATAGTGCGTTAACTTTCAGGTAGGGTTTCTAGTTTGTTAGTTTCCAGCACAGCGATGACTTTCAATCTTTGTGCTCCTTAGGGGTATGTCCTGTTTGTAGGATGTCAGAAAAAAATTTGCTTAGCCATGTTCTTGTACATTTTCCAGAGTTTTTGAGGAATTTGAGGTGGTTTTCATCAAATTCAGGAGCTAGGGCTTTATTTATATAATCGAAAGTACATGTCCTGGAGTATACATGGTGAGCTGCCATTGCTTGACGGCGTTTTTTCAGTTGTGTTGTTTATTACACGGAACTGAAATCTGGTCCGCTGATATCTCTTGAGATTGGCATACGGGTAGGATAGGAACACCTAGTTCCTTAAGGAGGCTCCAAACTTTCCTAACTGATTTTTTAAAGTTCACGTTGCTGGTTGTTTGTTTCTACTTTTTGCGACGTTCTCAACCTGGACGATTGAGGAGTTCGTCAGCTATTTAATTGTCTCTGCTCTTCCGAAGCTCTTGGTAAAGCCTCTCTGTGCCATCATCACATCCCGGAATGAGGTGTATGCCGTTTAGCTATTGTTATAACGAGTTTGACAAATCTGCAGTAGTTGCCGACTTTTAGAAGGATCCTTCGGATGACCGTGTGCAGATGAGTAGAAAATTTGTCCCACTGGGCCTTCCAAAAACGTACCTAGGCCTTGGTGCAGGAGGGATAATAGGAAATTGAATTCCAATTCTTCCAGAATTCTTCTTGAAACTGGAGTCGGACGGTTTTGAGAGTACTCTGAGGCAGCGCAGAGGTCTGGATTCGTGTCTGCGTTCCTTGCGGCTGATCTGAAAGAATTCTTTGGCATCAAAAATTAGATTAAGATTATTGGAATCAATCTGAACCAAATTTGGTACACATATAACTGTCAGGCGGCTATCGCTATGGGGGTAAGAACCACCTACCTATGAAAAGGATGGGGGTGGAAAACAAGCACAGTCAATGTCGCGAGAATTCCCATGCTTTATTCACCCAATATTTGGCAATGAGAGCTCTTATCGACTTACAACAAACTTTACACATAATTTTAAACCTTTTCAAAACTTTTTCTCGCTGACAACCCCTGCAAAATGATGAAGAGAGAAATGTTTATCGCTTACTACTTTCTCGCTGTTCGTGCAATAAAAGCACCACATGAGGCACGATCTTATAACGTATTACTTTTTTACTACTAACTGTATTCACGATACATTTTGCGGACAGTGTACACATATACCACTGAATGTAAGCGCAAAATTATATCATTGTACGACGCTTGGTTCCGCAGGTAAGTTGTCATAGAAAATGAGATGCGTGAAAAACTGCCGCATCATGCATGACGTTTACATTTATTACTTCCTTACTACTAAGACAGTTCGCAGTAAAGATCGCAGACAACAGCTAAATATGCCGCTGAATGTACCTACAATATTGTATAACTGTACGCCTCATAGTTCAGGAGATATGACGTCATAAACGTTAAGGACAAGGGCAGATTCTGCGTGGTACGGGCGTGGACGCAGAGCTGTAAACAAACACCTGGCCAACGCCTGCATACATTCGCAGGGAACCAACGTTTGCGAATGTGTATTAACTGAATTGTGGACCAGGGTTCGTAATTCTGTCTTAAGAGCCATTATTGTCAATTTTAAAGTTCTGACATATATACCGTTTGTGGGCTTCACTAATATACACTCCTGGAAATGGAAAAAAGAACACATTGACACCGGTGTGTCAGACCCACCATACTTGCTCCGGACACTGCGAGAGGGCTGTACAAGCAATGATCATACGCACGGCACAGCGGACACACCAGGAACCGCGGTGTTGGCCGTCGAATGACGCTAGCTGCGCAGCATTTGTGCACCGCCGCCGTCAGTGTCAGCCAGTTTGCCGTGGCATACGGAGCTCCATCGCAGTCTTTAACACTGGTAGCATGCCGCGACAGCGTGGACGTGAACCGTATGTGCAGTTGACGGACTTTGAGCGAGGGCGTATAGTGGGCATGCGGGAGGCCGGGTGGACGTACCGCCGAATTGCTCAACACGTGGGGCGTGAGGTCTCCACAGTACATCGATGTTGTCGCCAGTGGTCGGCGGAAGGTGCACGTGCCCGTCGACCTGGGACCGGACCGCAGCGACGCACGGATGCACGCCAAGACCGTAGGATCCTACGCAGTGCCGTAGGGGACCGCACCGCCACTTCCCAGCAAATTAGGGACACTGTTGCTCCTGGGGTATCGGCGAGGACCATTCGCAACCGTCTCCATGAAGCTGGGCTACGGTCCCGCACACCGTTAGGCCGTCTTCCGCTCACGCCCCAACATCGTGCAGCCCGCCTCCAGTGGTGTCGCGACAGGCGTGAATGGAGGGACGAATGGAGACGTGTCGTATTCAGCGATGAGAGTCGCTTCTGCCTTGGTGCCAATGATGGTCGTATGCGTGTTTGGCGCCGTGCAGGTGAGCGCCACAATCAGGACTGCATACGACCGAGGCACACAGGGCGAACACCCGGCATCATGGTGTGGGGAGCGATCTCCTACACTGGCCGTACACCACTGGTGATCGTCGAGGGGACACTGAATAGTGCACGGTACATCCAAACCGTCATCGAACCCATCGTTCTACCATTCCTAGACCGGCAAGGGAACTTGCTGTTCCAACAGGACAATGCACGTCCGCATGTATCCCGTGCAACCCAACGTGCTCTAGAAGGTGTAAGTCAACTACCCTGGCCAGCAAGATCTCCGGATCTGTCCCCCATTGAGCATGTTTGGGACTGGATGAAGCGTCGTCTCACGCGGTCTGCACGTCCAGCACGAACGCTGGTCCAACTGAGGCGCCAGGTGGAAATGGCATGGCAAGCCGTTCCACAGGACTACATCCAGCATCTCTACGATCGTCTCCATGGGAGAATAGCAGCCTGCATTGCTGCGAAAGGTGGATATACACTGTACTAGTGCCGACATTGTGCATGCTCTGTTGCCTGTGTCTATGTGCCTGTGGTTCTGTCAGTGTGATCATGTGATGTATCTGACCCCAGGAATGTGTCAATAAAGTTTCCCCTTCCTGGGACAATGAATTCACGGTGTTCTTATTTCAATTTCCAGGAGTGTAGTAATGTAACTTTTATATTTTCGCTGTATATGCCACTGTGCGTAGCTCTCTCGGCGTAAGCGCCACCTGCCATTTTGATGTATAACTACATTAATTGTACCAAGACTCCCATACTGTTATAACGGGAGTGTTAAACGCTTTCCTTCTTTTCATTGTTACTTTATCTAAGGACGTTATTAATACCGATAATTTACACGTTACTTTTGTACGCCAATTGGCACATGGTTCGCGCCATGGGCGCCACCTGCCCTGGTCGCAGAGTAACTACGTTGGCCGATTACACTTAGTCGGTTGTGAGCTCTGCAAGATCCATGTACTACTTTATATTTACGTGACAAACCCTATTTCTAGGGCTATATTTTAATTTTGACAAATGGATCTACGCCGACATTTGTAAAAACGGCGATGGTACATTAGTCCTTACTAATGTAAAATTGTAAGTACCAGTCGTCGTTCTCATATTTCTGTAATGCAAGAGCTCTCTAATTTATGTTAAAATCTATTCTTGACTTAAGTTTCACACCTTTCTAATGGAAGCTCTGATGTTCATTGTCCTTGGGCCACCTTCTGAAAAAGACAAATTTAAATTTGTTGAAACCTACGTAAAGAATTCTTTATCCATTGCAACTGGTCGCCTGTTTATAATTTTATTATAAGAGGAATATCTGGTCAGGTAAACAATCTCACCACTAGGTGACGTTAGTAACAGTAGTGGCTGTGAGTTCGGGCATAATCATATGAGTAATGCTTAAAAAACATTTTATTTACATCTACATCTACATACATACTCTGCAATCCACCATACGGTGCGTGGCGGAAGGTACCTCGTACCACAACTAGCATCTTCTCTCCCCGTTCCACTCCCAACCAGAACGAGGGAAAAATGACTGCCTATATGCCTCTGTACGAGCCCTAATCTCTCTTACCTTATCTTTGTGGTCTTTCAGCGAAATGTAAGTTGGCGGCAGTAAAATTGTACTGCAGTCAGCCTCAAATGCTGGTTCTCTAAATTTCCTCAGTAGCGATTCATGAAAAGAACGCCTCCTTTCCTCCAGAGACTCCCACCCGAGTTCCTGAAGCATTTCCGTAACACTCGCGTGATGATAAAACCTACAAGTAACAAATCTAGCAGCCCGCCTCTGAATTGCTTCTATGTCCTCCCTCAATCCGACCTGATAGGGATCCCAAACGCTATTGCAGTACTCAAGAATAGGTCTTGTTAGTGTTTTATAAGCGGTCTCCTTTACAGATGAACCACATCTTCCCAAAATTCTACCAATGAACCGAAGACGACCATCCGCCTTCCCAACTACTGCCATTACATGCTTGTCCCACTTCATATCGCTCTGCAATGTTACGCCCAAACATTTAATCGACGGGACTGTGTCAAGCGCTACACTACTAATGGAGTATTCAAACATTACAGGATTATTTTTCCTATTCATCTGCATTAATTTACATTTATCTATATTTAGAGTTAGCTGCCATTCTTTACACCAATCACAAATCCTGTCCAAGTCATCTTGTATCCTCCTACAGTCACTCAACGACGACACCTTCCGTACACCACAGCATCATCAGCAAACAGCCGCACATTGCTATCCAACCTATCCAAAAAATCATTTGTGTAGATAGAAAACAACAGCGGACCTACCACACTTCACTGGGGCACACCAGATGATACCCTCACCTCCGATGAACACTCACCATCGAGGACAACGTACTGGGTTCTATTACTTAAGAGGTCTTCGAGCTACTCAATACTTGGGAACCAATCCCATATGCTCGTACCTTAGTTAGGAGTCTGCAGTGGGGCACCGAGTCAAACGCTTTTCGGAAGTCAAGGAATATGGCATCCGCCTGATACCCTTCATCCATGGTTCGCAAGATATCATGTGAGTTGCGTTTCGCAGGAGCGATGCTTTCTAAAGCCGTGCTGATGCATGGACAGCAACTTCTCTGTCTCAAGGAAATTCATTATATTCGAACTGAGAATATGTTCGAGAATCCTGCAACAAACCGATGTTAAGTACATTGGTCTGTAATTTTGAGGATCCGTCCTTCTACCCTTCTTATATACAGGCGTCACCTGCGCTTTTTTCCAGTCGCTCGGGACTTTATGTTGGGCAAGAGATTCGCGATAAATGCAAGCTAAGTAAGGAACCAATGCAGTAGAGTACTCTCTGTAAAACCGAATTGGAATCCCATCAGGACCTGGCGATTTATTTATGTTCAACCCATCCAGCTGCTTCACGACCACTAGGTTGTCTATCACTATGTCCTCCATACCATACGGGAATCTATACGAGACTCAAACGGCGGTATGTTTCTACGATTATCCGTATAAAAATTTTTAGTGAAGGGAGTGTATTTGTACTTAACAAGGCTGTCGTAGTTGTTAATGTCGTAGTTGTTAATAAACGGATAGCACTTTAACTAACAAGGCTGGTTCTGCTAAGACAATTGTATGTCGTATGACGATATGCCTGATCTCATAGGCGTTGGTGTTACTATCGCCCATTACTGGCGAGACGGTTTACGTTGTCCAATGTGGAACTGCCTATCTCAGTTGCGCAGTGATGGTGTTGTGGAGTGCGAAGTGACAAGATACTCCGTATTGATTTTGGCAGGTATATCCTCAGCTTTATTACGTTTTGCGATGTTCTCCTTTTACTGTCTTGTCTGCTATGTTGTGTGGCCTTGGTTGACTAGTGGGTAAAGCACTGGACTCTGGACGTCAAGATCCTGGGTTCAACCCTGGATACTGGCGGCGATCTTTCCTCGTTCCAATCCCTGCAGAACAGTTCCAGATCCACTCAGCCTGCTATCAGATAATTACCGGCGATTTTTCCCGGGGATGAAAAGGTGGCTGGGGCGATGGGATTACAACCCTATCCCCCCCCTCCCCCCCCCCCCCCCCCCCCCAGTGGCTCGGCTATTTGCCAAGTCACGGGCTGGCACCACAGATTTACAGATGGCATCATCCCGGAAGCGTCATGAGGGGAGACGCGATCACACGGAGCCCTCAGAAGTCCAAAGGAGGGGCAGGCCAGGAACTTTAACTTTCTCGAAAACGTTGTGGGGTGTTCTGAAACGACGCCTGCACATGGAGCCTTACAAGTTGCAGTTACTGCAAGAACTGGAGTCCTGTGGTGCTCATTACGCTCGGCTGCCGACATTATACAACAGTCCTAAACATTTCTTTTCGTGAGCTAATGTTTTTCACGTTCTTGCTGATCAGTAGCTTATGATTCCTGCCTCAGTTTATTGTGTATTGTTCTCTGTTGTCTTTTTGGCACAGTGGTTAGTTCGGTTTATAGGATCCTGTATTGATCTTGATAGCACATTAAATCACATTTCTTTACAAGTTTATCTGACGATTTATTGCCATAAAGGGCGCTGTGGCCCCTTACCTACAGGACTATAGCGGCTTTGTGCATGTCTTGTAACCGAAAAGTCTGCTTAACTGTTTGATCATAAAATGGTTGTTTTGCCATTGCCTCATATGGCTGTTTAGCCTCATCAAAGCCCAATGCGAATCTAATAATAGCATGAGTCTTTCCTTCGCACACTGCACCGCGGACGTCAGGCCTTCTACTATGGCTGGCGGCCATTTAGTCATGAAGGATGATTCTTCAGGCAGTTTCAAGTAACATGCACTACTGGCCATTAAAATTGCTACACGACGAAGATGACGTGATACAGACGCAAAAATTAACCGACAGGAAGAAGATGCTGTGATATGCAAATGATTAGCTTTTCAGAGCATTCACCCAAGTTTGGCGCCGGTGGCGACACCTACAACGTGCTAACGTGGGGAAAGTTTCCAACCGATTTCTCATACACAAACAGCAGTTGCCCGGTGTTGCCTGGAGAAATGCGTACCATCACGTTTCCGACTTTGATAAAGGTCGGATTGTAGCCTATTGCGATTGCGGTTTATCGTGTCGCGACATTGCTGCTCTCGTTGGTCGAGATACAATGACTGTTAGCAGAATATGGAATCGGTGGGTTCAGGAGGGTAATACGGAACGCCGTGCTGGATCCCAATGGCCTCGTATCACTAGCAGTCGAGATGACAGGCATCTTATCCGCATGGCTGTAACGGATCGTGCAGCCACGTGTCGATCCCTGAGTCACCAGATGGGGACGTTTGCAAGACAACAACCATCTGCACGAATAGTTCGACGGCGTTTGCTGCAACAGGGACTATGAGCTCGGAGACCATGGCTGCGGTTACCCTTGACGCTGCATCACAGACAGGAGCGTCTGCGATGGTGTACTCAGCGACGAACCTGGGTGCAGGAATGACAAAATGTCATTTTTTCGGATGAATCCAGGTTCTGTTTACAGCATCATGATGGTCGTATCCGTGTTTGGTGACATCGCGGTGAACGCGGATTGGAAGCGAATATTCGTCATTACCTTACTGGCGTATCACCCGGCGTGATGGTATGGGATGCCATTGGTTACACGTCTCGCTGACCTCTTGTTCGCAATGACGGCACTTAGAACAGTAGACGTTACATTTAAGATGTGTCACGACCCGTGGCTATACCATTCATTCTATCCCTGCGAAACCCTACATTTCAGCAGGATAACGCACGACCTCACGTTGTAGGTCCTGTACGGGCCTTTCTGAATACAGAAAATGTTTAACTGCTGCCCTGGCACACACATTCTCCAGACCTCTCACCAATTGTGAAAACGTCTGATCAATGGTGACCGAGCAACTGGCTCGTCACAATACGCCAGTCACTACTCTTGATGAACTGTGGTATCGTGTTGAAGCTGCATGGGCAGCTGGATCTGGACACGCCATCCAAGCTCTGTTTGACTCAATGCCCGGGCGAATCAAGGCCGTTATTACGGCCAGAGGTGGTTGTTCTGGGTACTGATTTCTCAGGATCTATGCACCCAAATTGCGTGAAAATGTAATCACATTTGACCAGTGAATACCAGTTTATCATCTGCATTTATTCTTAGTGTAGCCATTTTAATGCCCAGTAGTGTAATTACATCGTTTTTGGATCTATGTACGCACTGTTTGTGCCAGTTGAGCTTACTGCATTGTTTGTGTATTTGGCCTAGGCTGGCTCCGTTTCAAGCAAGTTACTCTTTAGAGGTTGTGAATACTTAATGTACTACAGAGCCTTATCCACTTACATCATCGGAGGCATCTGTAACGGGTTATGATGATATCATAGTTTTTCGGCTTATCTTTCGGTGGTTAATGACTTAGAAATGTTCGGAAGCGTTGGCAAGTTCCTGGATGTTCGATTACGGCAGAGAATTTCTAAGGCAACGAGTGTATGGTTTATAAACTGAAGGACAAATAAATCAGTTACACTTTTCGCACACTGTTTTGGACAAAACCTTGTATAATTAAGTTAACCATGTTCTGCATAATATCCGAAATCTTGTTCAGAAAATAAAGCTTCACCTTTTGACTCCACAAAACAGTAGCTAGTGTCAGACAAAAACTCTGCTATGTTTTGGTAAATGAATACTGTGTTTAAGTACAGTATTTAGGCGGGAAGCATTCAGGTTAAAAAAGTACCAACTCAGTTTACTTTTCCATAAGAAATGTTTACTCATAGAGACTATGAATTGTACAAAAATACGAACAGTATAACAGAAAACAAAGTAACAATGACAACACAACGTTGAAGTGGCAGCTTCTGCTGCCGGGACTAGGAAGTGGCCACAGCGATTCCTTCCTCGCCTTCGGGGCCTTGGTTACGGCTGGTAGCCGTGGTTACTGGCTGATAGCCGTGGTTACTGGCTCGGAGCGGTTCCTGCGAGGACCGCAATTTGGGCGCACAGCCCGGCGCACCCTGAGAGAGAGAATGACTGCAGCGTGACGTCACTGCAGAAAACTGGAGCCTCACTTCTTGTGGTGGCCGTGGTGACCGCCTCCATAACCACCTCCGATGTCTCCTCCGTGGCTGCTGAAGCCGCCACCTCCGCCGTAACCACCGCCGCCTCCGTATCCACCTCCGATGTCGCCTCCGCCGTAACCTCCTCCGATGTCTCCACCGTGGCTGCTGAAACCGCCACCGTCTCCATATCCACCTCCGATGTCGCCTCCGTGGCTGCTGAAGCCGCCGCCACCGCCTCCACCGTATCCACCCCCGATGTCTCCTCCGTGACTGCTGAATCCGCCGCCGCCTCCTCCGTAGCCACCTCCTATGTCGTGGCCGCCTCCGTATCCTCCGCCACCTCCGTATCCTCCGCCACCGTGGCCTCCGCCTATTCCTCCGACGATGGCGATTTTCACGCCACCACCGCCGCCTCCATATCCGCCGCCTCCGTAGCCGCCGCCTCCGCCATGACCGCCCCCTATTCCACCCACTATGGCTATTCCTCCTCCGTGGCCACCTCCGTATCCTCCGCCTCCTCCATATCCTCCACCTCCTCCGTATCCGCCTCCTCCATATCCTCCACCTCCTCCATATCCGCCTCCTCCATATCCTCCACCTCCATGATGACCATCCTCTATAGTGTAACCAACGACGTAGTCGCCGCTGCCTTTCTTGATGTGCTTGTAGACAGTGTTGTATTTATGTATCGTCTTCACTTTGATGGGAACGTGAAGAATGTACTTCTTTCTGAAACAGTAGGAAAGACTGCGGTCAACAAAAGATAATCGTACAATACGACCATACAAAAGCCTAAATACCAAATTAATATCTAAATTTCAGAAATCTATGTCGAGTGTCGACCGAAAAAAGTCGTAGATTTAGTGACCTGCGCTGACCTTATCTTTCATGAAAAAAGAAATTAGTGGAATTATAATAGTACGACAATAAATCATTCATAACTTACTGTAAAGTTGACTCACGGTAAAGAGACTGTTTCCTCACGTAAAAGCTTGGAAATAACTATCAGGATTCTGGCATTCGATGCTGTGTACACAGTGGCAATGTCTGTCGAAATTACTACCCAGATTAAAGAGTAATATACATAAAATTAGTGGACAACACGAAACAGAATTACAGCGAACGAAAAGTAAGATTGCCAATTCGTTAAGGATGTCTTCTCGAAGAGAAGTTCACCGATTATATGAAACTAACAGATTACTATGGCTTGCTATTCAGAGAGAAAAATATGGCTAATGTCGTTTTCTAGACAGCTGTATTTTAACACAAAAAAACCATATCTATGGCATTTACATCTAGACTAAAGACATCGTCTAACGCAGCGGGTCCGCAGCTCGTGGTCGTGCGGTAGCGTTCTCGCTTCCCGCGCTCGGGTTCCCGGCGGGTCAGGGATTTCCTCTGCCTCGTGATGACTGGGTGTTGTGTGATGTCCTTAGGTTAGTTAGGTTTAAGTAGTTCTAAGTTCTAGGGGACTGATGTCCACAGATGTTAAGTCCCATAGTGCTCAGAGCCAATGTTTTTTATTTTTTTATGTTTTTTTTTGACGTAGCGGTTTCTATGGTTGCCTTCCCATTGCTTGTAAAGGCCATACAGCGTTCCGTTCCGTGAAATGAATCCGATTGCTTGCGCCATTAGATTGCGTTCATCCGAGAGCGGTATGTGCTTCGTAGCAAAGTATATCAGGTGTAACAATGCTACTTGGATGTGTAGATTGTGTAAGTAATGAGGAGGTACTGAATCGAATTGAAGAGAAAAGAAATTTACCGCAGAACTTTATTTTTAAAATATGTATCGGTTGATGCGACACGTTATGAGGCATCAACGAATTGTCAGTTGGTGTTGGAAGGACGTGAGGGGTGTGATAATTGTAGCGATAGACCAAAGGATGAATCGAGCATGCAGATTCAAATAGATGTAAGTTGCGGTAGGCATTCGGAAATGAAGGGCGTTGCGCGTGATAGAGTAGTGGTGGAAAGCTGCATCAAACCAATATTTTGACTGAAGGCCACAGCAACAAACAAGGACTCTGCACCGCGCAGCAACAGTGCAGAAGAGCACAGACAAGGGGAGTCTAGGTAGTCTCTTTAGTGCATTTACAGTATCTTATAAGTGTTCTGTCAATAAAACGCAGTGTTTGGTTCGCCTTCGACACAACGTGATCTATGTGATCGTACCAGTTAAAGTGAATAGTAATCATAATCCCTCTAAATTTGTGTAATTTCTCGTATTAATGCAGTTTAACAGGTGGTCTTAATACTCATCTGGAGGAGCTCATAATTTTCCGATGCTCAGGGTTAATTGCCACTTTCGAATCCTGAACGTATCTTATCTAAATTAATTTGCAATTCCTTTCGATCAGCTGATGACTTTACTAGTTGGCAAGCGGCAGTATCATATGCAAACAGTCAACAAGGGAAGCTCAGATTGTCTCCTAAGTCGGTTATACATATATGGAACAGCTGAGAGCCTATAACACTCCCGTCAGGAACCCCAAATATCACTTCTATTTCTCTCAGTGACTCCGCCTCAATTACTAAGAACAGTGACCTTTCTGACAAGAAATCACGAATCAAGTCGTGTAACTGCGACGATACTCCATAGGCACCCAATGTCACTAGAAGCCGCTTGTGAGGAATGAGGTGAAAAGCCTTTTGGAATCTTGGAAAGATGGAGTCAGTTTGAGATCCCTTGTGAATGATTATTAAAGGCATTCTCTGCTGTATTTAGAGGTGAACGTAGAATACTGAATTGATTTTTTGAGATTTTTTCCCCTTATCCCTGTGTTGGTTTTTTGGTGTTACTTACCCGCCCCCTCCTCCTCCGTAGCCGCCGCCGCCATAGCCGCCTCCTCCGCCCCCGCCGAATCCTCCGGCGTCTCCCTCGTGCAGGACTACCGACGCGAGCAGGAGCACCAACTGCGGACCAACACACAGTGTTAGAGGCACTGCAGTCAGGACAACACACAGTCCGAATTGAGGCTAAGCATTGTCACAGGAATACAGTCGGCGCGGAGGTGCCAAGGGAATTTAGTACGAGGTGACTTGGAGAAAGGGGAGCTTTCTAAATGCGTCACGGTGGCCACTTAGAGTTGGCAACATTGCAGAACAGGTATCTTGGCCTAGAGGCATTTTTGTGGCTTTGAAACTTAAGCAGACCCTAACTGTGGATTGCCAGTTTGCCTACTGATTTCCAAAGACGTGAATCATTACAGAACTATGTATAATCTTAATTTATCCATTTTACTGGTTGTTGAGCTCCGTGGCTGTGGATTATATTGCTTTAAGAAATACAGTAATGAGCCACTATTTTATTTTTTTTGATTTACACCAACACGTCTTTTCGGGGTTTCAGCCGTCTTCAGTTAAAGTAATGCGTGTTTCAGTCTTCAATTAGTATAATATTAAAAACACTGAATGCAATTTGGATGCTGCAGCAGCGTACCTATACTGTTTCTTTTTGCTCCTATTGTCGATATTTACAAGTGTGCCAGAAACAATTTTTCTTTTTGTGACGAACGTAGTAAATAACCATACATAGCAATTGTTAAAACCATCAAAAACTGTAAAATAAGCTAAATTGGCTCAGGCTATCGCATAATAAGCAATTTTAGATTTTAATCTTTCAGAAGCTTAAATTAAAAAAAAATTAATATTCACACACAAGTGACTTCCACAGTATTTTCAGAAGCCGTAAGCAAAGTGTAATGTTTGATTGTAGACATTATTTTCGATTGTAAACAAACATGTCAGTAGGCAACATGGCGAACATTGTGCTGTTTTTCTGCATCACGCAAAGAAAAACTGTTTGTGCCTCTCTTACAAAAGCGAAAAATAGGAACAACAGGAAGCGTAATAGAAAGGCAGTTGCAGCATCCAAACTGCAGTCTATGTCTTTAACGATGTACTATTTATATACTGAAATACGTGTTTCGCCAACTCAAGAAGGGCGAAAGCACGAAACACATATCGGTATAAATAAAAACACGTAAGAAAGGGTCTGTTGCCGTATTTGTTGAAATAGCATATACTCATTCAAGCAACATTGTAATTAATCGGTGATGCAGAACCCTAAGCGTTA
The DNA here is from genome assembly GCF_021461385.2 of Schistocerca piceifrons. Taxonomy (NCBI): domain Eukaryota; kingdom Metazoa; phylum Arthropoda; class Insecta; order Orthoptera; family Acrididae; genus Schistocerca; species Schistocerca piceifrons. The sequence continues at coordinate 91,631,002 of NC_060141.1, forward strand.
GTCTTTATAAATGTGTATGTTTGATTTTTTGTTTGTGTGAAAATTAATTATTAATAACAATAGACAATCTGAGAGGCTGTACGGATTTACTTTCTAGTGGCAAATAAACATAGAATTGTTTTATTATGCAGTGAAACGTATACCGCATCATCATACGGAAAGGAAGAAGACGCAGAGAGCATTAAGTATTTCGATATGATCAGTGTTGGGGACATAGGGAAGGCAGAGCCAGACAGAGGCTGCTCACTGAGATAGAAACGAAGGCTGCGTTGGGCAGACTTTAGAGCTGCAAGTGGCCTATGAGTCGGCTGCAACGTACACCAGAGCAGAGCACGCCACTGTATGAAGTTGTTCGGAACGCTCCATACCAGTGCAGTGTTAATGATCTCGGTATGTACTTTGACTTTGTATTAGATTTACCTTTGGACGTTGCTGTAGACTGACTTTGCTGTGTCTACGGACCAGTTTGCTTGCAACTTTTCCCGGGAAGTCGCTCGCCGCCATGTACGGATAGGTACGAACTCAGAACGTAACCTTTACGTTCACCAGCTAATCGATAGGCCTTTAAGTGATCGTGGACTCGAACCCGAGCACCATTTTACGGAACTCAACTTCGGCGTGCGTAATGTACAGTGCTAGTTTTTATCTTTCTGGTTACAAGAACGCGGAACACCGTTGTCTGACCATGAAAACATGTTATAGCGCTGCAGTGCTAGTTTCCCAGTTGGTCAGAAGCAGTTCTCATGTTTTTTTCCAGTTAGAACATAATGATCACAATCCCTCTCCCATCGCGATAAAAATGTTTATAACAGACATTGAGACCATTCTAGCTACTCTGGGTATGGTGAAGAGAAACATAGAGGAGTGTGTAATTGTGACTACCCGACTGCTACCGAGGCTGTGCCTGTTTCTGTGGTGTCACCGCCAGACACCACACTTGCTAGGTGGTAGCCTTTAAATCGGCCGCGGTCCGTTAGTATACGTCGGACCCGCGTGTCGCCACTATCAGTGATTGCAGACCGAGCGCCGCCACACGGCAGGTCTAGAGAGACTTCCTAGCACTCGCCCCAGTTGTACAACCGACTTTGCTAGCGATAGTTCACTGACAATTTACGCTCTCATTTGCCGAGACGATAGTTTAACATAGCCTTCAGCTACGTCATTTGCTACGACCTAGCAAGGCGCCATTATCAGTTACCATTGATATTGTGAATCATGTACCGGCAAGACCGACGTTCTTCATTAACGGATTAAAGTTAAGTATTCCACCAATATTTCTAAATTCTGATTTCCTTGTCCTGTTCCAGACCTCACGCCAGCCTGCGTGAGCTAAAACGCGTGCCTTTCGGCCTCCTCTAGTAACACGGTGTTGGCTCTCCTGCCAACCAAAACAGTTTCAGTCTAACGGGACCCATGGCCGTCATGTAGTGAACAAGCAGCGCTGCCTTTGTTCCCTACTGTGAGTGCTCACATGATTCAACTTGTTGGTTCAAACTTCCCAACGCAAGGGCTGCAGTTCGTGCAGCAATTGATGGAGATCTCTCGTTTCAAACAGCATGTTATCAACAAATGAAGACAACCAACAACCCTACTGCGGAAACTGATTGTAGCGCAAGCAATGGGCGACGCATGAGGTGCGTTTTCACCGCGCAGGTTGGGTCAGCAACCCTAACCGACATTATTTTACAGACAGCAGTGTTAATGCGGATTATGGACGTCGTTTACACCCCTGCAAACTAGCGATATGTTTGTAGTTTCTACACATGGGGTCATCGGAGCTTACTTTCATCGAGAATGGAGAGCAGTCTCTATCTAGACAGGAGAGCTTACTGATCAGAAATGATCGGTAAGCTGATATGCGGAAGTGTTTATGTCCAGATACGTCACAAAACGTTTTATAGCGTTATGGCTTCTACTTTCGAAGCAGTATTGCGAAACTGCACACATTCGGTTGCAGCTGTGCAATAATTGTTTGCCAACCATATCATCAACATTTTGTGACATTCCTCCGCCCCAACAATACCGCGATTAGTTCATTTGAAAAATTTTTCCTCTTGGATTAGCTTCACGATCCTCATCAGAGGATACAATGCTAGCTTTAAAACAAACGAATGTAGCTTTTAGACCTTTTGAATATTAAGAATGGCCGTAGTCGCTCGAAACCGATTAAATTACTTCTAAGACCCGTCAAGTTATGGCTAAACTTAACGTTGTGATGGAGAAATAATGATACCTCATCTTCTCTACGAATGTCTCTCTAACGGCTGGACATTTATCATAAACGAATTTCTGAAAACTTCCATATGAGGCTAGAGATTTATTACAATGATGAAATGGGAATCTCCCTAGAGCTCAAGCTCTCATAGTGTGAACTTTGGAAATTCTTCGCATTAACCAAACGGATTCGAGCAAAGTAAGAGCTAACGAAAGATGGTTCGATTGGTCTTCGGCTTGTACCTGGCAGGAACGATGACTCTGATTCTCTGCTGCGTATTCTGGCTCAGAGGCAGCATCCAACTTCCGTTGGCAAAAATGCTCTTCGAAAAATCTTGAACTTGTAACTTCACGTTGGATTTAACTGGACGTAATAACTTTCTGTTTAATTAGACTTACAGCATCTTGGTCATTCAGCAAGATAGCTAGTGACATGGTAGTGATGTTAATGTCACTTATCGATCATTGTTTGACAATTTCTTTTACCATTACTTTTCCACGTCACCATACAGGCGTTTGAATCTTGCAAGCGCAGAGCACATGCAGAGTAAGGGTGTTTGTAAAATCCACCTGTGTGCCCAAAGAGACATCCGAACCATTGAGAATAGTGTGAGAGAAACAGTATTACGTCATGGGATGTTTACCTGGTCGGATTACAGCAGAATGGACTCGGCGGGTAGCCGATACTGCAGGAGACTGCTTTTTCGTGCTACTGAGGCTACTCCACGCTTCGTCGACATGTCACGGTTTGCGAAGTCTTCTGGCGAGATGGCGATCGTCTATTTAATGGCGTAACCCACAAAGCGGAGGCCGGTAACTTTATTCTAAAGTTGCTGAGGCCTGTGTAACGCTCACCACTTGCCCACTTATCGAAGAGGTCATTGTCTAATGGAGCACAAACTCGGATTAGGCAAGGATTGAGGAGGACGTCAGTCGTGTCCTTCTGAGGGAATTAGCCAGACACGCACCTCAAACGCTTAAGGAAAATAACGGAAAACTGAAATTCTGACCGTCGGATGCGTATTTGAAACTCGCTTCTTCCAAATGCTTGTCCGTTTCGCCGTCACCCTTTAATATTGTGGAATGTCATTCAATTGCTCATGAAATTCATGTGGACGCTGCTCTATTCTGAATGTATTTAGAGACTGAAAACATTCTCCGCACATCTGTATCTTGTATCTATTATTTTGGAAATTCATTATTTGAACAATTAGAAGACTGGGATACAATTTATTCAGTCTGACGGAATCTGTCCTTATGGGTGACGGAATTTGCGTAATTGGTGGACAGATCTTAATAGTATCTGACATGTCCGACGTTATCTTCAGCCCTAACACCATTAAAATTATGTTTATGTCCCTGGACCAAGATGCAGGTGTACAAATTAAACTTCTGTCTTTATGAACGAACTTAAGAATGCACAAAACAAGCAACACATGTTCTTCTGACTGTACAGAAATTCTATGATGACTGAAGCAGACATTTAATAAATTTATTGTGGACGGTATGAAAATTGCGAGTTGATGTAAATTCATGGTGGAGTACGAAAAACGAATCCAGAATTTTTGTATTGTTATTGTGAACTATTGAAAATTTATCGGGGTCTCTGGAGATTAACAGAGAATTCTAATAGGTCTATTACAAGCTGTTGAAAATGTGTTACGAGCTGTAGAAACAATGTCACAAACTACTTAAACAGTGAGACAAAGTATTGAAAAGTTTCAAGAACTGCTGAAAATTTGTTACGTAAAAACTAAATAATAATTAATACAGACAATGAATAATATAATAAAACCATTTAATATGTACGATAAACATTCATAGGCATCTGTTTCGGTAACCATAGGAAGCAGAGTTTATGTTTCTATGAACTTTTTTATTTCACATAGTCATTATTGTCACCTCTCAGAATATTCTCCTTATCACCTGGGAAACCATGTGTAGTTGCTATATTCGCAAGACGAGTACAACCGGCAGCAGTTCAGAGGCTAAAGTTGGACGCCTTTGAAGCTGTTCCTAAGAGTAAATCTTCTCTAATAACTCCTCAGTATTGCTGGAGTTCAGAAATGCTTGTAACTGGTAGCAGCCAAGGTTGGCACCTCCCACTTTAACCTGTAGTCCGTTCCCCAATTGACGGCAGGGGAAAGGCCGTTACTTTCCATGTCGAGTAATGGCAGTCACACCCATCGCTACAGAGTGAGAAAGTGTTTCATTCGCCCGGCCCGGGGGCCCACTAGATGGCCATCGCACTGAACTTTCTCTCTGTTAGTTCTCCATCCGTGGGTCCAAAGAGATTATTATCGGAGGGGAAATTTCCTGTCAGATCCACTCTCTGCGCCTGTTCGAGGTACACGCTTATTTTCTCAGTTATAATTGACGTGAATCGCTAACTTTCTCAACTTCACGAATTGTTATATCGACTCCAGTTATCGATGGAGGGGAGAAAAGGATTAAAGTCTAAGCTCTTTCATACGAAATATACGATAGCGGACATCCATAGGAAGAGATAAACATATGTCACTGCTGGTGATGCTTCTAAACACGTAGGAGCGAGAAAGGTATGGACTGGATGAAAATATTTACATTATGAAATTTCCTGGTGAATTAAAACTATGTTCTCTCTCGAGACTCGAACCTGAAACCCTTCCCTTTAGCGGACAAATGACCAACCGACTGTGCAATCCAAGCACGACTCTGTAGAGCGCTCTCCCTTTTTGTTTGTTTCAAATACGCACACACTCTACTGCCACGTGGAGATTCATTCTATCTACATTCTGCTGTACATAATCTGAGAATTTAAAATAATTTTCTAGTAATGCCTCAGTAATAGAAAGTATAAAACACAGGGAACACAAGGTCATCTACAACTTGTACAAAAACCAAACTTGAGTTAGAGTTGAATGGCATGAAAAGGAAAGCAGTATAGTTGAGAAGGGAATGAGACAGCATTGTAGCCTATTCCCGGTATTTTTCACTCTTTGCATTGAGCAAGTGGTAAAGGTAAGTGAGGATAAATTTTGAAAAGGAATTATATTTTAGGGAGAAGGAATAAAAACTTTGGCGTTTGTCTATGTTATTGTGATTCAGTCAGAGAAGGCAAAGGACTTCGAAGAGCAGTTGAACAGAATAGATAGTGTCTTGAGCAGAGGATGTAACATTAGATATCAACAAAAGTACAACAAATGTAATGAAATATACTCGAACTAAATCAGATGACTAGATTAGAAAATGAGACACTAAAAGAAGTACATGAGTTTTCTACCTGGTCAGAAAAATAACTAATGATGGCCGAACTAGATACAACATAGAATTCAGACTGGCAGTAGCAAGAAAAAAGTTTCTGAGAAAGGGCAATTTGTAAGCATCGCATGTAAATTTCTGTGTCACGAAATCTTTTCTGTAAGTATTTGTCTGGTGTGTACCATTGCACGGAAGCGAAACGTGGGCAATATACAGTTCAGACAAGAGGAGAATATGTTAGTTTGAAATGTCGTGGTACTGAAGAATGCTGAAGACTAGATGGGCGGACCGTACATCGAAAGGTTCATGAGATTCAGTTCCCTTCGTTCGAAAACTGGCTTAGATGAACTGTCGTTTACTGACAATAGCAGCTCCTGTCCGAATCCGACTGTCACTGAAAGGCACTGACTGTTGTGCTATTTTTACGGTCGATGTTCGGTACATCACGTGGCTACGAGTAGTAAATCATTTCTTGTAGACACGTTGGACAATTCTCATTGACAGGCCAAAAACTCGAGGGATTAAACTGAAGATGCGGTCATGCGCACATTCTTACTGCTATTGTGTCACGTTTCCAAGTAGAGCCATCTTAATGCGCTGATTCCATACAATCGACTGGCGCTCACACATACCGTTTCAGTGCCACGACATGCATGAGCAGTGGAGGCTCACGTGACTATGTGGTGCAAGTTATAAACCATCTGCAAGTCACCAAAGCAACCACTGTGTGATTGCATGGGACTGACTAATGTTTTCGCTGGAGAGCTAAACCGTTGGTGCATACTAAGAGCGGTTACTGTTTCCACAACCAGCACGTGGTTCCCGACATATACACTAAGGTAAAGACGCGAATTAGGAACTTTTCGTTAGGAAGACCTGTTTTTGGAACCATTTTGTAAATTTACGGGGACTGAGGAGGTGTAAACGAGAGACAACTTGACAGTTTCATTCCTTCATTTTCGTACATGCCAGTCACAAATGCCTTTCGTAATCTTCCCTGTTCAAACGAGACAACTACTTAAATGACATAGAGTGTAATGTAAATTTTCTAATAGATTAGGGAGAGCACAGGAAGGTCTTCGACAAATAGCACTGTTGATAGAGGCTCCCTTTGTGATGGGTGGTGAAGTAACTTCTTCATCTAGCGAAAAAATGAAGAAAAGATGGTTACACGAAAATTCTTGTTTTTAACGGTACATTATATGACCTTGGGAAATAAATTCGGCGGTATAACATGTGTCAAAATTTGTATTAATATGTTTCACAAACGTAGTCACGAATTACGTGAGTTACGCCTGCCACGAATCAGTAGTTTCGCCTCCCTTGCCACCCACAGGTCCGTCTCGACTTATCCATTTTTCACCACACAGTCGAACGGTTGCATCAAAATGTGACGGAGCTCTGCCGTGTACGTTGACGTTTCTCTAAGGGAACATACTCAAGGATTCTTGGAAGGAGACGCTACAGAAGTCGGAGGTAGTTTTGTTGGACGCAAAAGGTCAGCTGATACAATTTCCTCAGCTGTTTTTGTCTGAGGTCACGTTAAAAGTGTACTGCATTCCCGTGATACTGTTTGATGGAATGAAATAAGTGCTTCTCAGAAATTTCGTAAAGAACTAAATGTACTCAAAAGAATTCAAAGTTCCCTGCGGAGATAAGTACAATATTGAAAACAGCTGCAAAGTCGAGACACTGGACATTTTTAACAGGCAGCAGTCATGAAAATCTCGATGATTAAAAGCAACTTGACTTCTATCATAATATCCAATATCTTTTGTTAATCATTGCTAGATACGTTTCATATATATATATGACGACGTTTACAAAGAAAAGTCAACATTGTCTCATAATAATAAAAACGCGGTTGTTTCGCAAATGATTTGCGTGAAGGGCCATTTTACTGCGGGGATTTTACTTCTAGTATCGCGCATTGTCAACCCCATAATTTTGCACCATAAATTATGGTTTACTGTTTATACTCAAATCCGGCGGTAAATTTGCTGCAAAACCCCTTCACAAATCTTTGAGTATCTTTACATCAAAAAATAAACAGCACACTAAAGCGAGAGGACGAGGAAATGGATAGTAACTAAACAGTTACGATTAACTTTTAATAAACGATTAGATTACACAGTTGGCGATAAATCACTTGGAACAGTAACAAGCATAAAATATCTGAGAATAACAGTCTGGAGCGGTGTAAAGTGAAAACGGCAGACAAAAGTCGTCTTAAAAAAGGAAGATAGTTGACAGATTCATTGTAAGAATCCTTTTGCCACGCACTGTTCGCGACTGGAACAATTAAGCGCGTAAATATAAATGGTACCAAAAGTACCCTCCGCCACAAGGAGTACAGACGTTGGACCACACACAAGCACTAAATGTATGGTGAATGTAAGTACTGTGTTACTGATGTGACGCTCCGAATCTAATTTTCCTCATACTGGTTCATGGTGATTGTTTTGGCCCAAAAAATTTATAAACTGGGTGAAGCTATAAAAAAGGTGTGACACAAAGAGAACCTTTTAATATAATCGTTATGTTATCATAATCTTCTTCTTGGATTTTACATCCTTCAGTTTAGGGACTGTATTTATGGTACGACGAATTCAGATCGGGATGAGAAGATATTAATGTTTGCGGATAAAAATTTATTCGGGATTAAGCAGTTGAAACTACGCCTGCGGAGGAAACGACTCACGTTAAAGTTCAGTGTCCCGTCGACAGCGGTGTCGTTAGAAGTGGAGCACAAGCTCAGCTTGACAAAGTTGGGGAAGGATTAGTGCGTGGCTAAGTCACAGGCCTCATCCCACCATTTGCCTGAAGTGCTTTAGAAAGTCCACAGAAAAAAATGGTTCAAATGGCTCTGAGCACTATGGGACTCAACTGCTGAGGTCATTAGTCCCCTAGAACTTAGAACTAGTTAAACCTAACTAACCTAAGGACATCACACACATCCATTCCCGAGGCAGGATTCGAACCTGCGACCGTAGCGGTCTCGCGGTTCCAGACTGCAGCGCCAGAACCGCGCGGCCACTTCGGCCGGCAAAGTCCACAGAAAATCTGAGTCTGTATGTCCTCATGGTGATATGAACTAGGCTCCTGTAGGACATGAACCCATTACTTTCTCCGTAGTGCTGTCTGTTTCGGTTCAACACCCCCCCTCCCGCCCTCACACACACACACACACACACACACACACACACACACACACATACGTCAATTACCAGTACTTATTGCTATGCGAACTTTCTTGCACTTTGTGTGACGGGAGGAGCAAAAATTGTAAGCAGATATATTTACCGACAAAGCGTGAAACTCTTAAACTCGCTGTTCAGCAGACTCAGCTTTCAGACTTTCAGCATTTCAGTGAGTATTGAGACAGAAAGACAGCGTGGCCTGCGCCTAGCGGAAAAGCGCGTGGTTGCAGTCGACTGCTTTCGTGCCGCAGTGCTGCGAGCGTGACGGCGGTTCGCCCCACTCAGGGAATCGCGCACTGCGATTAGCGGTTGCCTCGCTCCATCCATCCTGTTCTCCACTCCGCAGCGAAGCGAAAAACACCCGCTACAATTCTCGTTCCTCTCCTCTCACTCGCACCTATCAGTTAAGCGTTCCCGGTCAGCTGTGACTGCGAAAACTTACTAAAATTACATATCCTGCCAATGAGGACAGTAGTTAACATCACGGAAAGCTTTATTCTGATTTTTTCGCGGCGGACGTTCCAAAACCCTCAGTGGTTACCTTATTGATAAAATCTGTAATCTCATGGAGAAAATGATACTTTTTTATGTACTGGACACCCTCGCACAGTGGTTAACGCATTCGAAAGCGGACCAAAATTCTCGCCAATTTATCTGTACCCAAACTTTCATGTATTCAAGTGATGGAGCGGTTCAGAAATCGGTTTTCTTACTCTTTGGAGAGTATACTCTGTGGTGATTGCATACTTCCGGCTGCTACTCTGGTAATGTTTGTCCCACGAAAGAGAAACATGCACATTTGAGTCCCTGTTTGGTACCTATAACCCATTTGTAATCCATGATAACTGGCTTGTTTACCTCACAAGACCGTGGTCGACTCTCATCTCGTCCCTTTCCAACTGAATTGAAATTCCCGCAAAAATATTCTCGGCAACATCAACGGAAGGTGAGGTTTTCATTTGAAAATAACCTTCTTCTTATTTTATGCATTAGGCTGTAAGTGTGTTTCGTTTCCACACCTCTTCTTAAGACTTCCTTCGTCTCATCGCCCTGCCGGATTGTAAGCTTTCGCATTTCGCACACTTAAAATTCAAATAATCTTTTACAAGGATTAGTAGATTAATTACTAAAGTGCGTTGTTGCTAATTTCCATTAAGCTCTTGTAATGATTTTCTATTCTGTGTGTAAGGACGGCGGCTCTGTGTACTGTTTCGGCACTGTTCTAGAATTTGAAGCCCCATCGACTTTTAATAGCAGCTTCTTCTGCTTCTCGGTTTAGTGCAACTAAGACTGGAACTACGGGAGACGCAATGGCTGGCGCCTCCAATGTTTTTCCCGAGAAGGTAGCGCTGGGGTCGCTTAAAAACTCTTACTCAAACAACTTCTGCTCTTTTATTTCTCAGTCGGAGTGCTTACTCCAAGAACGAGACGAGTTTCAGGCTCGTTGTTTTTAACTAAGGTTAGTGAAAACAACTTTTTAGTATGTTATCCTAAGGTTAAAATAATTGGTGAGCTACAGTGATGAACAGTTCGGGAAGGACTAAGATCCTCATTACTAAAATGACAAGAAGAATGCTGTGACGTGTCACATATTTGCCGGGTAAACAGCCCAATGAGTTTCGACCTTCAGTCAATCTAGAATTTAAAATGCAAGTTATACATTTCTACATGTGTTTATAGTATACCATATGTTAACTTTTTTGGTAATAGTACGCACCATTCTGTTCATAATGCTGGATAAAAACCTCATAATTTTGAAAAGAAATCTATGCTTCCATTCGAAGCTACACTAAATTCCTGAAACTGCCTAAGATTAAATATCATTCGACGAAATTGTGACTAGATTTCATTATTTTATCTCATAAATAGATCTGTAATCATTCAGCGTGTTCTTCAGCTGGCGTGCGCAAAATAATATATTAATGGTGATGGTATTTCTCTCCATCATCTGCTTCTGTACTTTGCAAGACACTTCAACGTGTGCGCAGAGATATGTACCAGTAGAAATATAATCCACTCCTCTTGAATTCGCGGATAGTGTGTCTAAGTCAAGATTTTTGTTCCTCACTGTAGACACCCGAAATAATCAGATTTTATCCTCGTTGTCATTGGGCAAGATATAAGTTCGAGTAAAATGCTTGATGTATTTGAAAGTGGTATTTAGAAATTTTGAGAGTAAGCTCCTTGGCAATGCACAACACCTTCTTTTATTACAAATTTCCCTCTGGATTTTTCTGACCGTTTCTGTGGTACTGTCACGGTAACAAATCAAATCAGTGTAGAGACAGGATCTTTTTTTAATCTCTTCTCCCTCTTAAGAGATCCAGAACGGCGGACACTTCTACAGAATCGACTGAATGAGGGTTCTGTAACGGTGTTCTACATGGATTGAATATTCTTCTCCTGGGAGTTTGCGTGTTCTTCCAAGGGTCAGAGTTACTGGAATCAGCGAACAGCTGTTACATGACTGTGGTAGAAGAACAGTCGAACGGTTTCTGAAGAAAGCAACTGGAAAGACCTTTCGCTGCTAGAACCACGTGAAAGGTAATAAAGTTGTCCTGGAGTGGTGTCCTGCTGAAGACTCACCAAGAGACAATCTCCCACCCACAATGTACTTCCCTACGCTGCTAGAAACGTCAGAACGGTAACGGTGCTTATGTAAGTCTGCAGGCTTTCGTGGCCGTTGTCACTAAAGTTAAAATCTTCTGGGTTGTTAGGCCGCGTCATATTTCCTTATAAAACAATCGACGTTTCGACCCCCTCTGCTGGGATGTTCTTCAGGATGTTTCAGTGTCCACTATTGCTAGAACATCCTGAAGAAGATCCCAGCAGAGGGGCCGAAACATCGATTATTTTACAAGGAAATATGACGCGACCTAACAACCCAGAAGAGTTTAACTTTAGTAACGGTGTTTGTTTGTAACATCAGTGCTCCTGGAGTGTTGCGCTTTAGGAGACTCATCAAAGGCATCTTATGGACTCTTGCTGTGTTAACAAAGCCTGCTTGTAACAGAAGTGTCCTTGAATGGTACTCTATGGTAGACACACCAGAAGACGCCCTCTATGTGCTGGCTGATATTGGTAGAGTTGTGTGAATAGTGACGGTGACCGTTTGTAATAAAAATGGTCCTAGAGTAGTGCCCTGCGGGAAACCCATTAAAAGACCCTCTATGTTCCATGCCACAGGCAAGTGGCACCCTGCGGTAGATTCACCCAAAGAGCCTCTACATACTTCCCACCTCTGCTAGAAGCACGCGATGGCATCTGTAACAAAAGTGGTCCCAGAGTGGCAACCCGCGGTAGACTCACCCAAACACCCTCTATGTACTTCCCGCCCCTGCCAGAAGCACGCGATGGCGTCTGTAACAAAAGTGGTCCCAGAGTGGAGCCCTGCAGTAGACTCACCAGTGCTCTGAAGGCCATGGCGCAGCGTTGGGTCGCGGCTGGTGAGTGCGCTGCTGGCTGCTGCTGGAGAGGAGACGAGTGCCGTGCAGACGCCGGCCGCTGGCGGCTTATATAGGGAGGAGCAACGCCAGTCCTTCCCGGGTAAAAGTGAGCGGCGTGTGTGAGCTCCGGATCGCGGCTGGGGTGGGGGCTGCGCGCTCCGAGCCGCCACTGCCGCGACCCGCGACCCCGGCAGACCCCGCCAGCTACACTGGCGATCGTCTGCTCGCCTTGCACTCTCTCCAGGCTGCGACCTCTGTACAGATCACCACAGGCTTTTCACACTTGTTCTGTTCACAGAAATCTCCGTCTGTGAGTTTGCAGTCAGTCACTGTACGTTGGAGACAAACTGGTCTTTCAGTTTCTTCTTCGAAGCTCGTAAATTTGAACTGGTTTTGCCCCATAAGAATTTACCGGAAGACGTCACCTCATTATCATTATATCACCAAAGGAATGCACTTGTGAAAACTATTGGACGATTAGTCTGACAGAACACTGTGGCGGTTTTGAGTATCATCAACATGGGCAAATGCAATGAATATGGATGATATGATACTCTATGATATTCTGCGGTTTGAATTCACTCTGTTATTTAGCAGTTGCATTGATTTGATTTTGTGAATGATACTAACAATATTATACGCATGTATAATTCATTATTCGTACTGCAACTTCTCCCGGATAATTATTTTGTTCGAATTGCACAAGAATTCCACCTGACGTAGTGTAATAATGTTGACTGTAAGTTGTGTGCATATCACTAAAATTACAGATCGCACATCAGAGCTTTTATAATTTTTGTCTTCGATGGATTTAATTATTCTTAGCAAATTGATCATGAAAAGGAACCACAGAATACCACCTTCACACAACACTTACTTATGCTACCAGAAATATTTTTCTCCGTGATTCGTGCGTAGTTTAATTTTGGCCTCATATATCAGCAATGAAATTTGTTCAACAATAAATACCATCAGCACTGTTCTTAGAAGATGCAGTCTGATTCGATAAATTTTTTTTTTATGAATAGAGTTCAGTACCACCGGTGCACATTTATTTCTTACACATTGGAAAATTGTTTGCAGTTTCAAGTAATTTAAATTTGCCGCTAAGATAAAAGTTAAGATGGCGGCCAACAAAGGATAGAGGATTTCATTTTTAATTAAGATTTTCCTTTGCTCAATAAACAATTAATCATTTAAATTAATGCCACCAAAAAATTATTAATACTGTTTTGCAAATTAGTTTAACACAACCCTTGATATTTCGACCAGAAGTACAGACGAAGTTGCTATATAATCGCAACTAACAATGGCTGCGCTTGTTGCAGCTATGATAAAACAATTAATACAAAATTATAATTAAAAGAGGAAGAGATTTTTCATTAATTAATCATACATAGTTTTAACGCATTTTGCTCTATCTGTTTTTTACCAGCAAATGAACATACAGTATAAGTACAATAACGTTACGTTAAATATTTTTCATTCAACAGACCTCCTCAAATCTATTCGCGCCTTGCGCCGGCGACGTACATCAGAAGAAGACGACAAAAGGGTACAAAACAAAAGAAATGAATGACATACATTAACAAAGATTGTGAGACAAATATTGTCTCTGTTTTACATAATTATCATCTTTTTAAGAAATAATTACATAATTGAATGAATATTATTGAGTTACGTAATTTTCCACACGTTCATATTCCACTCGTAATAAAAATGGTTCAAATGGCTCTGAGCACTATGCGACTTAACTTCTGAGGTCATCAGTCGCCTAGAACTTAGAACTAATTAAACCTAACTAACCTAAGGACATCACACACATCCATGCCCGAGGCAGGATTCGAACCTGCGACCGTAGCGATCATGCGGTTCCAGACTGAAGCGTCTTTAACCGCACGGCCACACCGGCCGGCTACTCGTAATAAAAAAACCATTATATATATATATATATATATATATATATATATATATATATATATATATATATATACTCCTGGAAATGGAAAAAAGAACACATTGACACCGTTGTGTCAGACCCACCATACTTGCTCCGGACACTGCCAGAGGGCTGTACAAGCAATGATCACACGCACGGCACAGCGGACACACCAGGAACCGCGGTGTTGGCCGTCGAATGGCGCTAGCTGCGCAGCATTTGTGCACCGCCGCCGTCAGTGTCAGCCAGTTTGCCGTGGCATACGGAGCTCCATCGCAGTCTTTAACACTGGTAGCACGCCGCGACAGCGTGGACGTGAACCGTATGTGCAGTTGACGGACTTTGAGCGAGGGCGTATAGTGGGCATGCGGGAGGCCGGGTGGACGTACCGCCGAATTGCTCAACACGTGGGGCGTGAGGTCTCCACAGTACATCGATGTTGTCGCCAGTGGTCGGCGGAAGGTGCACGTGCCCGTCGACCTGGGACCGGACCGCAGCGACGCACGGATGCGCGCCAAGACCGTAGGATCCTACGCAGTGCCGTAGGGGACCTCACCGCCACTTCCCAGCAAATTAGGGACACTGTTGCTCCTGGGGTATCGGCGAGGACCATTCGCAACCGTCTCCATGAAGCTGGGCTACGGTCCCGCACACCGTTAGGCCGTCTTCCGCTCACGCCCCAAAATCGTGCAGCCCGCCTCCAGTGGTGTCGCGACAGGCATGAATGGAGAGACGAATGGAGACGTATCGTCTTCAGCGATGAGAGTTGCTTCTGCCTTGGTGCCAATGATGGTCGTATGCGTGTTTGGCGCCGTGCTGGTGAGCGCCACAATCAGGACTGCATACGACCGAGGCACACAGGGCCAACACCCGGCATCATGGTGTGGGGAGCGATCTCCTACACTGGCCGTACACCACTGGTGATCGTCGAGGGGACACTGAATAGTGCACGGTACATCCAAACCGTCATCGAACCCATCGTTCTACCATTCCTAGACCGGCAAGGGAACTTGCTGTTCCAACAGGACAATGCACGTCTGCATGTATCCCGTGCCACCCAACGTGCTCTAGAAGGTGTAAGTCAACTACCCTGGCCAGCAAGATCTCCGGATCTGTCCCCCATTGAGCATGTTTGGGACTGGATGAAGCGTCGTCTCACGCGGTCTGCACGTCCAGCACGAACGCTGGTCCAACTGAGGCGCCAGGTGGAAATGGCATGGCAAGCCGTTCCACAGGACTACATCCAGCATCTCTACGATCGTCTCCATGGGAGAATAGCAGCCTGCATTGCTGCGAAAGGTGGATATACACTGTACTAGTGCCGACATTGTGCATGCACTGTTGCCTGTGTCTATGTGCCTGTGGTTCTGTCAGTGTGATCATGTGATGTATCTGACCCCAGGAATGTGTCAATAAAGTTTCCCCTTCCTGGGACAATGAATTCACGGTGTTCTTATTTCAATTTCCAGGAGTGTATATATATATATATATATATCGTGGATGTTATAACACGTTTATGGAGTGTTACAACGATATGGGCGGTATCTGGAATAAAAGTGACCCTGGAACGGTATCCTACTGTAGACTCACCAAAAGACTCCCAGACTCCAGAGAGTACTCTACCACGCTGCTACAATCGTGTGAAAGGTGACGGTGCTTTGGTGTAATACTGTAAGAACCATCTGGACAGACAAATATGCATTATTCCATATCAGTTTCGTTTCGCGAAAGAAAAGGATAGCAGAGAAGCAATTTTGACATACCTTTTACAATTCGAAAGTATACTGAAGACAAATCAAGATATCATCCCAGCATTTGTGAACGTAGAGAAAGGCTTCGACAACTTGAAGTGAAATAAGATGTTAACGAGCCTTAAAAGATCGTGGCTAAAGTACAAAGAAAGACAAATTATCTACAACACTTGTTCAATATCCTCAAGACAGAATGCCCACTGCGTCTCACTGTAAAATCAATCAACTCACCGACCTGTCTGTTGATACACAGCCTATCTAAGAAATTGTGTCAGGTAATTAGAAAGATCGATTATGTAGTGAAGGATTCTATACATCTAGTGGAATTGCTCCAGATGATAGCGATTTCTTCAACAGATATATTGGTGAGTTTTCAAAAAAAAGTTAAAACAAAAGAAATTCTTTACCTGCTGGAAAAGTAAGCATCTCAAAAAATGGTTCAAATGGCTCTAAGCACTATGGGACTTAACATCTGAGGTCATCAGTCGCATAGACTTAGAACTACTTAAACCTAACTAACCTAAGGACATCACTCATATCCATGCCCGAGGCAGGATTAGAATCTGCGACCGTAGCCGCCTCGTGGTTCCGGACTGAAGCGCCTAGAACCGCTCGGCCACCGGGGCCGGCGTTATCTCAAAAAATTGCAGAGTTAAACACTACCTGTGGTTCAGCTACGCCAAATGGGGAGAAGAACTTTATTAACAGACGGATCGAATAGCTTTGAGTCCTGTCACCTTTCGCTTCAGATATCTTCACAGAGGCTTTTCAGAAAACTGCTCTCCGAGGAACGTTTACAAAACCGTCACTTTGGCTCCGTTACTTGCATGATACGTTCCTCGAGTGGTCGCATGGGGAGAGGAGGCTGCAAGATGTATACATGTATCTCAACAGCATCAGTGCTAAAATCAGTTTCACTGGGAAAAGGGATCGTATTTGCGATCTGCTGTACCCCGATGTCCTAGTGTACAGAAAATCCGATGGAAAATTAGGACAAGTACCACGACACATTTCTCTGGACGCTGGCAGCAAGTGCGTGTCGTATTAGTGTCGCTGCCAATTTAAAACAGGAATGATGACAGCCATTCCTTGGTGAAAAACGTTTTCTGACTGGACCAATTGTTTCCTAATTATTCCTGACTATTGGAAGGCAGCTCTTCCACTTACTTTCATTCTTAAACGGTAGTGCTGAGGCTCGTTTATATTATATAACTTTTTTATTTTGGCTATTGGTTAAGAACTTATTGGTTTTCGAAACTGTATATTGTGATCGCGCAAACCAGATCGCCATTAGTCGTCTAATGTGGTCTTCTTAAAATGATCAATGTAACCTTTTATTTTCTTCACAGTCTTACTATGTGCAATCTGTTGCACCTTGTTGTTGTTGTTGTTGTTGTTGTTGTTGTGGTCTTCAGTCCTGAGACTGGTTTGATGCAGCTCTCCATGCTTCTCTATCCTGTGCAAGCTTCTTCATCTCCCAGTACCTACTGCAACCTACATCCTTCTGAATCTGCTTAGTGTATTCATCTCTTGGTCTCCCCCTACCATTTTTACCCTCCACGCTGCCCTCCAATACTAAATTGGTGATCCCTTGATGCCTCAGAACATGTCCTACCAACCGATCCCTTCTTCTGGTCAAGTTGTGCCACAAACTTCTCTTCTCCCCAATCCTATTCAATTCTTCCTCATTAGTTATGTGATCTACCCATCTAATCTTCAGCATTCTTCTGTAGCACCACATTTCGAAAGCTTCTATTCTCTTCTTGTCCAAACTATTTACCGTCCATGTTTCACTTCCATACATGGCTACACTCCATGCAAATACTTTCAGAAATGACTTCCTGACACTTAAATCTATACTCGATGTTAACAAATTTCTCTTCTTCAGAAACGCTTTCCTTGCCATTGCCAGTCTACATTTTATATCCTCTCTACTTCGACCATCATCAGTTATATTGCTCCCCAAATAGCAAAACTCCTTTACTACTTTAAGTGTCTCATTTCCTAATCTAATACCCTCAACATCACCCGACTTGATTCGCCTACATTCCATTATCCTCGTTTTGCTTTTGTTGATGTTCATCTTATATCCTCCCTTCAAGTCATCATCCATTCCGTTCAACTGCTCTTCCAAGTCCTTTGCTGTCTCTGACAGAATTACAATGTCATCGGCAAACATCAAAGTTTTTATTTCTTCTCCGTGGATTTTAATACCTACTCCGAATTTTTCTTTTGTTTCCTTTACTGCTTGCTCAATATACAGATTGAATAACATCGGGGAGAGGCTACAACCCTGTCTTACTACTTCCCTTTCATGTCCCTCGACTCTTATAACTGCCATCTGGTTTCTGTACAAATTGTAAATAGCCTTTCGCTCCCTGTATTTTACCCCTGCCACCTTAAGAATTTGAAAGAGAGTATTCCAGTCAACATTGTCAAAAGCTTTCTCTAAGTCTACAAATGCTAGAAACGTAGGTTTGCCTTTCCTTAATCTTTCTTCTAAGATAAGTCGTAAGGTCAGTATTGCCTCACGTGTTCCAGTATTTCTACGGAATCCAAACTGATCTTCCCCGAGATCGGCTTCTACTAGTTTTTCCATTCGTCTGTAAAGAATTCGTGTTAGTATTTTGCAGCTGTGGCTTATTAAACTGATTGTTCGGTAATTTTCACATCTGTCAACACCTGCTTTCTTTGGGATTGGAATTATTATATTCTTCTTGAAGTCTGAGGGTATTTCGCCTGTTTCATACATCTTGCTCACCAGATGGTAGAGTTTTGTCAGAACTGGCTCTCCCAAGGCCGTCAGTAGTTCCAATGGAATGTTGTCTACTCCCGGAGCCTTGTTTCGACTCCTGTCTTTCAGAGCTCTGTCAAACTCTTCACGCAGTAGCGTATCTCCCATTTCATCTTCATCTACATCCTCTTCCATTTTCCTAATATTGTCCTCAAGTACATCGCCCTTGTATAGACCCTCTATATACTCCTTCCACCTTTCTGCTTTCCCTTCTTTGCTTAGAACTGGGTTTCCACTTTATACAAGTGGTTCTCTTATCTCCGAAGGTCTCTTTAATTTTCCTGTAGGCAGTATCTATCTATCTATCTTACCCCTAATGAGATAAGCCTCTACATCCTTACATTTGTCCTCTAGCCATCCCTGCTTAGCCATTTTGAGTAAAGATATTGAAGAAGTGATGGTTTGATAGTGTCTTACTATTGAAGCTTCTTTTTTTTAGCTTTATACGAGGCGAATCGCGGCTAATTCACACAGCTAAGAGAGGAGAAATAAATGCGGCTGTACATCCTTTCAAGGACTAAAACGCTGGGAGAAGTGGGTGGGGTAGTCTTTTCATAAAATCCCACGAAACGACGATTGCTGGAAAGAAAGCTTCCTGGAGCTTCCAACAAAATATCTGTTAGTTATCACTTAATAATTTTTCATGTACTTTTTTGTTTTTGAGTTTTTATACTAGAGGTCCCTCGAAATGTAATATTTTAAAGAAATTACTTCAAAAATTATTTCTTTGAAACTAATACGTGTATTACATATTGCTGTGAAGGATCCATAACAAACTTTAAAAATAACTATTAACAATATTGAACTAAAAAAGAAACTGAAAACTAAATGTGGATTCGAGCATGAATTTTATTTATTTACAATTTTGCCGAACTAGTACAGCAGATTCAGAATGATGTAGGCTGCAGTAGATACTGGGAGATGAAGCTTGCACGGGATAGAGTAGCATGGAGAGCTGCATCAAACCAGTCTCAGGACTGCAGACCACAGCAACAACAACAGTACAGGAAACTGCTCCCAACTTCTCAGGTTTGCTCACTGTCGTCGGAACCGAACCAGTTATAACGAAATAAATCTCGGGTGAACAGCCTGGTATGAGTGTGCATAGGACATACATCAGCGCATCTGATGATGGCAATGTGGTCGGTTGCCGAAATATTGTGTCCTATGCACACTCATACCAGGCTGTTCACCCGAGATTTATTTCGTCATAAAACACGCCTGGAGAAATTGAAGGATCGAACCAGTTATAAACTGACATCTGTATTTTGCTACGATTACTTATAACTGCCGCGTATATTAGAGAATCATTTTCTTTTGTTTCGTAGCGAATACTCAGCATTTTGATGTTGACAACTGGTTTAACGTCTGCTTTACGTCCCATGTTCGCTTCTTCGCATCACATGTACGGTATGTTTAGTAACACATTCAGTGTTTCTTTCCAGTTACGTGTTTTGTTATTGAACCATAGTACGTCTTCAATTTCTATAGTAATTTATATAAACTTTGAAACACTAATTCCTGACCTGCTTATACGCTTTTGTATTTCTCTTTAGTAGGCTACGTCTCTGACTGAGGACACTCCCGATGCATGTCTAATAGAATATCTGCAACTTACGTAAAAGTAATATTTTAATATAAATAATGTATAATTCTGATAATGCTTTTACTGCTTGGGATTTTTTAAAATACCAATTTGTAACAGATTTGGTTCTGTCACCTGTTACCACCTGATGGATACATCGTGTATGTGGTTTTCGAAACACTTGTGCCCTTCTTAGACATCTATCAGTTGTTAGCGTGAATTATGAGACCACTTGATATTTCTCCGTACTACGAGCATCCGCTGGTTGTGTTACTGTGCCTTCGCTAATCTCTGGTTCAAACGACGTGCTATGAGCGGAGATATCTAGGCGTAACTATCCAGAGCGACCTTAAGTGGAATGGCCATATAAAATAGATAGCGGGAAAAGCAGACACCAGACTCAGATTCATCGGAAGAATCTTAAGGAAATGTAACTTATCCACGAAAGAAGTGGCTTATAAGGCACTTGTTCGACCGGTTTTTGAGTATTGTTCATCTATCTGGGATCCCTGTCAGGTAGGACTGATAGAGGAGATAGAGAAGATCCAACGAAGAGCGGCGCGTTTCGTTGCGGGATCGTTTAGCTGGCGAGAGAGCGTTACGGAGATGCTAAACAAACTCCACTGGCAGACGCTACAAGAGAGGCGTCGTACATCACGGAGAGATTTACTACTGAAATTTCGGGACAGCACTTTTCAGGAGGAGTCAGACAACATGTTACTCCCCCTCCCCCCATATATCTCGAGTATTGACCACGAGGAGAAAATTAGAGAAATTAGAGCCAATGCAGAGGCTTACCGAATCATTCTTCCCACGCACCATTCGCGAGTGGAACAGGGTTGGAGGGATCAGATAGTGGTACCGAAAGTACCCTCCGCCACACACCACTAGGTGGCTTGCAGAGTATGACGTAAACGTCGATGCAGATGTACGTATTGGGTGGTAGGCCATAGAGATATGTTTCCAGAATGAGATTTTCACTCTGCTGCAGAGTGTGCGCTGATATGACACTTCCTGGCAGATTAAAACTATGTGCCGGACCGAGAATCGAACTCGGGACCTTTGTCAGGTGACATGTTGTTCGTGATTTCAGTTGTCCACGACCGTCTGGCGAATGGTTTGCTGCGCATGTGGCTCAGTTGTCCGCTGAAACACCTTTGCCGACGGCATCCCTATCTGCAGCAATTTGTTGCCCATGGAAATTAAATGTGGGCGGAGGTTTTCCTCGAAATGCACTCACAGTTATGCAGGGTTATGTGAAAAGCTGATTTCTTGCATATCTTAGTGATTCATGGTTCACCATTAAGGGGGTGGCATATGAAAAGCCCATTGCTTGCACGTTACAGTGGTTTGTTGCCTCATGCGTCAGCATCCATGATGCAACCACAATCAGACCTAGTGGTATCGCTCGCCTTGCCCATCCTGCAGTCGACTGTCACTCCAGCACAAGTACTAGTAATAACAGTAGTTTTACTTATGCTGTGATATTGGACATAAAAGATATAATCAGTAATTTACCTACCTACAAGTCTGATCAGGCAAAGATGGTAAAGGCAGTCGGCCGTGGCCTTATAGTAGCAACTATTCCCGGCATTTGACTGAAGGAATTTAGGGAAACCACGTAAAATATGAATCAGGATGGCCAGATGGGGATAAGAGCCTCCATTTTTTCGAACGAAAGACCACGGCTTGTTGAAAATACCGCAACCACATTCAGTTTAACCCTAGCGTATAATACAGTTTGGTTTACACATTCTTGCAAGTAACTTATTTAATAATGTAAAAAAGTACTGCTACAGTGTGCGTTTATTTCTCAATACCAGTCACTTCACACCTCCCCCCCCCCCCACCCCCCCGCGCCATGTACACCCAGTACCTGACAACATAACTATGGGAACTTTGTTTGTTTTCCATTTTGCATACCACAGCTTTCTACTTACTCACCTGAAAAAACCTCTCCATGCTGTTGAAATTCGATAGGGGGTGATATGTTAACTTTTTTGTGACGGTTTCCAGAAGAAACTCTTGCGATAGTGTCTTCTGAAATAACAAAAGTGTTTCCTAAGTAACTACCTGTTTTAAATTTGTTGCCAAACTCCTACTATTCTGTTTGATTTAATTAATCATCAGTACAATTAACAGTTAGCTATAAATTTCCTTTTTAAATATTTTTGTGATGGTAATATTGTTTAATCCCTGTAGACGTTTTGTTGTATTATCGTATTCCTTGATAGAAAATACCGATTGGAGTTTTATTTTCATACTTTCTTAGTAGAGGTAAGTGTAGCCTAGATCTTATTTTATTGTCATTGGCAGAACTGTTTCTGCACTAGTTATCAAGGTTGTTTCGATGGCCGGCCGGTGTGGCCGTGCGGTTCTAGGCGCTTCAGTCTGGACCCGCGTGACCACTACGGTCGCAGGTTCGAATCCTGCCTGGGGCATGGATGTGTGTGATGTTCTTAGGTTAGTTAGGTTTAAGTAGTTCTAAGTTCTAGGGGACTGATGACCTCAGATGTTAAGTCCCATAGTGCTCAGAGCCATTTGAACCATTTTTTATTTTAGATGTGCATAACTGACTGATAAACACAATCACGTGATGTAGATAGAATCTCGAATTGGAAGGAAAATCAGCATTGGCCGTATTTTGTTGTTTTATTGTCAGCAAAATCGATTTTCGGTCACTTAGTGACCATCCTCAGTGCTGTAATATACAATTAAAATTGATAGGCACTGGTAACAAGCTATAACCACAAGCTTAGAGCGATCACATAAATCGATTTTGCTGACAATAAAACAACAAAAATATACGGCCAATGCTGATTTTTCTTCCAATTCTATCCACTATTTGGTCGTGGTGCACGCAACACTCCATGGAGTCGCCAATCAATAAGAATCTCGAACGTTTCAAACGTATTTTTATAATGAGCCTGGTTATTATTTTCAGTTATTATTATAGTCCTTTCCTTCGCCTTAAAGTCTGTTGATAAATAAGGATTTTTGCAGCGAAGACGCGTGTTGAAATATTATTTCCTCAGTGACCGACTTCGACAGAGTCTATGTCATCTTCGAATTTTCTGGAAATAATGTTACAGCGCGTGAATCGTACAACCACAACGAGAGGACTCCCCATTTATAAAACAAATGCGCCACATTGCGTTGACAAGTCAGTGCGATTCACGCACAATAACATTTCTTCCAGAAGATCCGAAGATGACAGTTGGACTCTGTCGAAACAAGTCACTGAGAAAATAAAAATATTTCAATAGGTGATCCTGGCTGCAAAGTTCTTATTTATCACCAGATATCAGATCACGTCCAATGAAATGTGCAACTTCAAAATTTGTGTCCATAATATATCCATTTTTTCGCCAGAAAAGAATTCCATAGCTAAGAACTGAGCGTCCTTGTGAATAGTACGTAGATGAAAGGTACTGGCTGTTAAAAACCGGTGACAGGGCGCTAAGATCGTAGCATGATGACGTAATTCTATTTTCATATTTCTTTGTATGTTCACACTACTTCAGCTGACATTCAGCAATCATTTCTAGAAATTATGTGTTCGTTACAAGGACTTGCGACAGGTGTATTCTCTTTTTGTTACAGCAGCTATCCATATATTCATGACTGTATGTCAGTACATATTATATCGACTTAAGAATCCCTCATTAGAAACCTCGCTTACGAAACACCACTCAAACTTTAGTCAGTATGATATATTACTGCAATCGATCTGGCAGTGATTTCAGATTAATATTGTTAGCAGCAGCCGATTGAAATTTAATGACGAGGTTGACAATCTAATTTTAAAAATCTTTCTTTAACCTTGTTTTCTAAAGGAATTATTTATGATTCGATGACAATATTACTCTGTTTTCGTACTTTCACTGTCCGTTGCCTTGAGCGAAAATTTTTTTAGATTAATTTTTCTTCAGTAAAGTAATTGACAGAGCATTTTTTGAAAGTGGAAAACCGATACTTGCAGTGCATTCGTGCGATACTTTAGAATGAATCCACAGTAAGATTTGTTTTGTGTTGTACTTTTTATTCTCTATGCAGAGCAGTTTGCTGGAATGATGACTCATCACAGAGTCAAGGACTATTCTACCGAATGTCAGACGAGCTGCCAGTTGGGCAAGAGGAATCCCAATAATGAATATTTCGGAGGCGATATCCAGTACCGGCGTTTGACTCACAATCAAGGAAACCTCAGAATAGCTTTGTCACAACCTTAGGATCCAAACGACTTTGATTTATTCGAAATGTGCAGTGTACTAACCACGTCATAGCTAATGATGATCAGTTGTATATTAACATTGTTGTGTGCAACTGTACAACGACACCTCACATATGGAATACCCTTGCCTAAGGTTCCGAGTGGAATTTGCATAGCGATACAGTAGTATTGAAGAGCTTGCACACAGATATAGCTCACTAAACTAGCCTTCTAAGAAAAAGCAATACAAATTAGGACTATCTCTCACTGCTGGCCCTCTTCTTCAGCCGACGGCTGGGTTAAATAACCTGTTCCTGAGTTCGGGACTCTCATGCTTGTAGGTCGTTATCCCAAAGCTTTCACAGGCAGGCATCTCGGCTACACACAGGTTATAAGACCACTGCAGCACTTTCTGTACTCTCTTGAGCTGGTCATATTCATTTTTGTCCGTCAACTGCTCGAAGCAACCTTATTTCAGTAAAGTGCACTCACAAAGCTTCTCTTTTCGTAAGTGTCAGCCTTACACTACCTTATAAAAACCTTTGTCCATTGTTTTGTAGAAAGTAATCTTCGTTTACTTCCCCGTTTTGTCCATAGATATTTGCTGTTCCAGCCATATAGCTATAACTATAAATCTTTGCATGGGGTTGCTACACTATGTGATCAAAAGCATCCGGACACCGGGCTGAAAATGACTTACAAGTTCGTGGCAACCTCCATCGGTAATGCTGGAATTCAATACGGTATTCGCCCACCCTTAGCCTTGATGACAGCTTCCGTTCTCGCAGGCACACGTTCAGTCAGGTTCTGGAAGGTTTCTTGGGGAATGGCAGCCCATTCTTCACGGAGTACTGCAGTGAGGAGAGGTATCGATGTCGGCCTGTGAGGCCTGGCACGAAGTCGGCGTTCCAAAACATCCCAGGGGTGTTCTATAGGATTCAGGTCATGACTCTGTGCAGGCCAGTCCATTACAGGGATGTTATTGTCGTGTAACCACTCCGCCACAGGCCGTGTATTATGAACAGCTGCTCGATCGTGTTGAAAGAGGCAATCGCCATCCCCGAATTGCTCTTCAACAGTGGGAAGCAAGAAGGTGCTTAAAACATCAATGTAGGCCTGTGCTGTGATAGTGTCACGCAAAACAACAAAGAGTGCAAGCCCCCTCCATGAATAACACGACCACACCATAACACCACCGCCTCCGAAATTTACTGTTGGCACTACACACGCTGGCAGATGAGGTTCGCCGGGCATTGGCCATACCAACACCCTGCCATCGGATCGCCACATTGCGTATCGCGAATCGTCACTCCACACACCGTTTTTCCACTGTTCAATCGTCCAATGTTTACGCTCCTTACACCAAGCGAGGCGTCGTTCGGCCTCTACCGGCGTGATGTGTGGCTTATGAGCAGCCGCTCGACCATGAAATTCAAGTTTTCTAACCTCCTGCCTAACTCTCATAGTACTTGCAGTGGATCCTGATGCAGCTTGGAATTCCTGTGTAATGGTCTGAACAGATGTCTGCCTATTGCACATTACGACCTTATTCAACTGTCGGCAGTCTTTGTCAACCAACAGACGAGGTCAACCTGTACGCTTTTGTGCTAGACGTGTCCCTTCACGTTTCCACGTCACTGTCGCATCGGAAACAGTGGACCGAGGGACGTTCAGGAGTGTGGAAATATCGCGTACAGACGTATGACACAAGTGACACCCAATCACCTGACCGAGGTCGAAGTCCATGAGTTCCGCGTAGCGCCCCATTCTGCTCTCTCACGATGTCTAATGACTACTGAGATTGCTTTTATGGAGTTCCTGGCAATAGGTGGCAGCACAATGCACCCAATAAGAAAAGCGTGTGTTTTTGAGGGTGTCCGGATACTTTTGATCACATAGTGTATCTCTGCTACGACGTATTTTGCTCTTCGATATTGCCAGTCGTTGACGCCTCTGCTACGCCATAATTTGGATACTGATGTTTCCAGTCTGATAATCATTCGAGATTATGATTGTGGAACATAGTTTTCGAGCACCTGGTGATATCAGTACTCGAGTCTTATATTCAGACATTGTTGTTGTTGTTGTGGTCTTCAGTCCTGAGACTGGTTTGATGCAGCTCTCCATGCTACTCTATCCTGTGCAAGCTTCTTCGTCTCCCAGTACCTACTGCAACCTACATCCTTCTGAATCTGCTTAGTGTATTCATCTCTTGGTCTCCCTCTACGATTTTTACCCTCCACGCTGCCCTCCAATACTAAATTTTTGATCCCTTGATGCCTCAGAACATGTCCTACTAACCGATTCCTTCTTCTGGTCAAGCTGTGCCACAAACTTCTCTTCTCCCCAATCCTATTCAATTCTTCCTCATTAGTTATGTGATCTACCCATCTAATCTTCAGCATTCTTCTGTAGCACCACATTTCGAAAGCTTCTATTCTCTTCTTGTCCAAACTATTTATCGTCCATGTTTCACTTCCATACATGGCTACACTCCATACAAATACATTCAGAAATGACTTCCTGACACTTAAATCTATACTCGATGTTAACAAATTTCTCTTCTTCAGAAACGTTTTCCTTGCCATTGCCAGTCTACATTTTATATTCTCTCTACTTCGACCATCATCAGTTATTTTGCTCCCCAAATAGCAAAACTCCTTTACTACTTTAAGTGTCTCATTTTGAAACGTCCCCTTTGAATAATTTATACAAGACTGTGCTTAACCTGACACACAATACTTTTAGCGCAACGCAATCTGACTTTCAAAAATCCCTACAAAAGAATGGCCCTGACTAACATTAACCTATGCATTTCACAAATCGCTTACCTCACAAAAATCTTGGTTATTCGAACTACTGCAATACAGCGAGCACCACTACTGCCAGCTAAATAAAAGGTTCAAACTACGGAAGGCACTAACTACTGATAGGGATAGTTAGCAAATGAAAGATATTAATAGAGAACAAACAATGTATTTACCTTAATAGTCATAATATATATAGCAGTTCATGACAAATTACAATACTCCGCCATCTCTCTCCCCACATCCATCACTGCTGGCGGTTCACCTCCAACTGCGCAACGCTACGTGCTGTTCAGATCCAGCTGCCGCTGCCCAACACTACAATGGCAGGCAACAATGCAAACTAGAAACAGACTTCACACAGCACAGCCAGTGATTTTTATACAGAGGTGGCGTTACCAATAAAAAAACCTAAACAGCCTACTTACATAGCCCCCATGCTCCCCACAAAAAAATTTACAAATTGTTTTGGGCAGTGGCCAATAATGATTTGATAAAATTTTTCATAATTACAATAACAAAGATATCAAATGCACACGCTTATTGATACATTGTTGGTCAAAATCTAAAATTTTCTCACAGTCCATAAAGACAGTCCTGATCATTCATCACAGTAAAACTGCCGTTTCTTTTCTCAATGTCTGAGCAGTAAAAGATTGTCTTGCTAATTGAGAGAAATGCCATATGGCTTGCTTTATGTATATATGTACTCATTTTGTTTAATATCTAGTTTCTAGCTGCACTGCAGCATTGGTTAAAATAAAATTTTATAGATGTACTAATATAAATATTTTCTGTCTACAGATCGAGTAAATAATAATGTTTTCAAAAAAATGAGGGAGCACATAAAGACATTTACCTTCACAGGAACTGCATTCATAATTTTCTATTCAAGTACTTGGTAATTTTTTGTAGAATTAGTTTTTGTGGTGCACCACTTTAATGACGTAGATATTAAGATGTGAATAGACATTTCCCTTTTCTGCATTGTTGACTTTAGTGTAATATTTTTTCTGCTTGAACTTTGCCATGCTTAGGTATTAGTTATAGCATTTGCTGCTGCTGTTTGCCAGGCATAGTGCTACTAAATTTCACTTTACATTACTCTGTTAAGCCAGTTTTACTACTGATTTATTTTTCTTGTTTGCTGCACAGTGCCTTATATTACCTGTAATATTGCAATTGCTTTGCCAATTTGAATTTTTTGTCATTGATGTTTGTGTTAATTGTTTTGTGCTGCTGCATTGCCTCGCCCCTTAGTTTAGCATCTGAGCTCAGTAGATTTAAGTTAGCTTAAGAGGGGGTAGACTATATAAGAAATTAACTATGATGAATTGGAAAAAATGCATTGAGAAGATATAAGAAAATGGTTTGGCCAAAAAAAAAAAAAAAAAAGTAGTAGTGTACAGTGGAGAAAAACTATTTTGAAAGAGGATATGAACAGAATACAGAAAGCAGGCTTAGATAATACTTTTGGGAATAATGATGAACAAAGGGAGATCTCCATGCAAAATACTGCAGTAAAACAAACCCTGTCCTTTCCTTTTGTGTCATCCCTCTATATGTTTGTGTACCCTTGTGTATTTGTGTTTTTCCTGTCTTTATGTGTTTAGCTGATGAGAGCTATGTTGTAGAATTTTTCTAATACTATTTTATTTACTTTGTAAAGATGTTTAGACATTATTTATTCTGTTTTGTTTTAATGCTCATGTGTGAAGTTGATGTTTCGAAAGTTACTCTGATCTTTTATGTATGTACTCATGTCATAATTCCTGTAACACTGATGTATATGTTATTTCGATTCTTTTGTAAAGCCCATATTACTACAAATGTTATCTGTACTATTATGTTCTTTAATGATGTATTTTGTACCTTTGTAATTGTATTTTCATGTTGTAAATTTATAATTGTAATTGACACCAGTTCACCAAATTAAGTAACTTGTAAGTTACATTTCACTGCACACGTTTCTGTTGGTCATAGTATATGGACAATATGTGAGAAGTAGGGACTGCTAGTGTTTGCACGTGTGTTAATAATTCAGCAAGGGACTGGATAACAGCATTGCTGGTTCTAAGGACAATTCCAAACACTTTGTGAGTGTACAAGTGGTGGTTATGGACTTGCTATATTATCTGCAAGACTCTTCAATGGTGATTGTGCACCTGCACAGTCACAACAGATGGCTACTGGCCATCTCTACAAGGACTACAGTGGGTCTACACCTTTGGTGATCCACCAATACCATTATTTCTACAAGGACTACAGCGAGTCTACACCTTTGCTGACTCACCAGTACCATTATTTCTACAAGGACTACAGTGGGTCTGCATCTTTGATGAACCACCAATACCATACTCTCTACCAAGACTATAGTGGGTCTGCTCTGTGATGACCTACCTACCAATATTCTTCAAAACTTCGAATGACTCTGCTGTGGGTTTGCTCTGTTGTGACCCATTACTTGTCTGCATGTCGCGAGTCAGCACTGTCTTTCCATTGGAAGGACAACACTACTTCTTCAAGACAGCATGGAAATCCATTACTTCTGTGTGCATTTTCTTTTACTGCTCAGACTTTGAGAAAAACACTGCTATTTTACTGTGATGAACGATCAGGACTGTCTTTATGGACTGTGAGAAAGTTTAGCTTTTGACCAACATTGTATCAATAAGTGTGTGCATTTGATATCTTTGTTATTGTAATTATGAAAAATTTTATCAAATCATTATTGGCCACTGCCCAAAACAATTTGTAAAATTTTTTGTGGGGAGCATGGGGGCTATGTAAGTAGGCTGTTTAGGTTTTTTATTGGTAACGCCACCTCTGTATAAAAATCACTGGCTGTGCTGTGTGCAGTCTGTGTCTAGTTTGCATTGTTGTCTGCCATTGTAGTGTTGGGCAGCGGCAGCTGGATGTGAACAGCGCGTAGCGTTGCGCAGTTGGAGGTGAGCCGCCAGCAGTGGTGGATGTGGGGAGAGAGATGGCGGAGTTTGGAAATTTCTAAGACTGGATGTCATGATCTGTTATGTATATTATGATTTTTCAACACTATTAAGGTAAATACATTGTTTGTTCTCTATCAAAATCTTTCATTTGCTAACTATGCCTAACAGTAGTTAGTGCCTTCAGTACTTTGAATCTTTTATTTAGCTGGCAGTAGTGGCGCTCGCTGTATTGCAGTAGCTTGAGTAACGAAGATTTTTGGCGAGATAAGTGATTTGTGAAAGGTATAGGTTAATGTTAGTCAGGGCCATTTTTTTGTAGGGATTTTTGAAAGTCAGATTGCGTTGCGCTAAAAATATTGTGTGTCAGGTTAAGCACAGTCAAGTAAAATTGTTCTAAGGGGATGTTCCAATTTCCTAATCTAATTCCCTCAGCATCACCCGATTTAATTCGACTACATTCCATTATCCTCGTTTTGCATTTGTTGATGTTCATCTTATATCCTCCTTTCAAGACGCTATCCATTCCATTCAACTGCTCTTCCAAGTCCTTTGCTGTCTCTGACACAATTACAATGTCATCGGCGAACCTCAAAGTTTTTATTTCTTCTCCATGGATTTTAATACCTACTCCGAATTTTTCTTTTGTTTTCTTTACTGCTTGCTCAATATACAGTTTGAATAACATCGGGGAGAGGCTACAACCCTGTCGTACTCCCTTCCCAACAACTGCTTCCCTTTCATGTCCCTCGACTCTTATGCCATCTGGTTTCTGAACAAATTGTAAATAGCCTTTCGCTCCCTGTATTTTACCCCTGCCACGTTTAGAATTTGAAAGAGAGTATTCCAGTCAACATTGTCAAAAGCTTTCTGTAAGTCTACCAATGCTAGAAATGTAGGTTTGCCTTTCCTTAATCTTCCTTCTAAGATAAGTCGTAAGGTCAGTATTGTCTCACGTGTTCCACTATTTCTACGGAATCCAAACTGATCTTCCCCGAGGTCGGCTTCTACCAGTTTTTCCATTCGTCTGTAAAGAATTCGTGTTAGTATTTTGCAGCTGTGACTTATTAAACTAATTGCTCGGTAATTTTCACATCTGTCAACACCTGCTTTCTTTGGGATTGGAATTATTATATTCTTCTTGAAGTCTGAGGGTATTTCGCCTGTTTCATACATCTTGCTTACCAGATGATAGAGTTTTCCGTCAGGAGTTCCAATGGAATGTTGTCTACTCCGGGGGCCTTGTTTCGACTCAGGTCTTTCAGTGCTCTGTCAAACTCTTCACGCAGTATCGTATCTCCCATTTCATCTTCATCTACATCCTCTTCCATTTCCATAATATTGTCCTCAAGTACATCGACGTTGTATAGACCCTCTGCATACTCCTTCCACCTTTCTGCTTTCCCTTCTTTGCTTAGAACTGGGTTTTCATCTGAGCTCTTGATGTTCATACAAGCGGTTCTCTTATCTCCAAAGGTCTCTTTAATTTTCCTGTAGGCAGTATCTATCTTATCCCTAGTGAGATAAGCCTCTACATCTTTACATTTGTCCTCTAGCCATCCCTGCTTAGCCATTTTGCACTTCCTGTCGATCTCATTTTTGAGACGTTTGTATTCCTTTTTGCCTGCTTCATTTACTGCATTTTTATATTTTCTCCTTTCATCAATTAAATTCAATATTTCTTCTGTTACCCAAGGATTTCTACTAGCCCTCGTCTTTTTACCTACTTGATCCTCTGCTGCCTTCACTACTTCATCCCTCAAAGCTACCCATTCTTCTTCTACTGTATTTCTGTACAACCTCTGATTCTTTCAGTTTAGCCAGGTCCCATCTCCTTAAGTTCCCACCTTTTAGCAGTTTCTTCAGTTTTAATCTACAGGTCATAACCAATAGATTGTGGTCAGAATCCACATCTACCCCTGGAAATGTCTTACAATTTAAAACTTGGTTCCTAAATCTCTGTCTTACCATTATATAATCTATCTGATACCTTTTAGTATTTCTGCCGTATTCAGACATTATCAGCACATAATTTTGGAGGATAAGAAGTAATTTAAGTACTGCTTTTTATAAAACGTTAAGTTCTTTGTGTGACAGTTACGTCACTGGCGTATAAAATAGTATTTAGGACTGCGTCAGAATTTAAAAAGTCCGATTACAACGAGAGGTCTTCCAAACAAAAAACGTTTAGAGATTATAGAATAACCATATACTGTTCTATGTACGTTGTAAATACTTTTGTTAGGTGGTTACTCATTCATTAAACTACGGACATGTTATAGTTCAATTTCTGAGGTAATGTAATTAGGTGACAGAACTACCACCTCTTCTTCATTAGAACATTATCCAAAGCATATTGTAGGCATAAGGGGTGATCAAAAAGTTTTCTTTCAAAGGCCATACAGTAAGAATCGGTACGCCAATCTGGAAAAATCGCAGTGAGCATTGAGGCGATCAACTCCTCGCCGCTCCAGGTAAAAGATATCCTTTAAAAAAAAAAAAAAAAAAAAAAAAGTGCCTGCTGCGTGAAGAAGTCCGTACCTGCCTGCTGCACAGCCTCATCCGACTGGAATCGTCGACCCTTCAAGACCTTTTCCAAGGGACCGAAGGCATGATAATCGCATAGGGAGAGCTCAGAACTATAGGGTGGGTGCTCAAGCGTCTCCCTCTTGGGATGGTGTAACTTCTGTGTTAACGACATTCCCGACTTGCGGACGTGCGTTACGATGAAGCAGAAACACCCCTTTGCGCACCATTCGACAGTTGTGGTTTTCGACAGACATTCTGTCCTACACACGTTCTTCATTCTCCGGTGGGTGTCTACCGGTCTTCGTACCGCGTCAGCCGAGAAAAGAATAACAGCACGATGGTCCTCTTTTTGCCGCATTTGTTAATACCGTATCCATAGTTCACGGTTCCGCGTTTCCCACGGGGATGTCGGAAAGACACGAATGCCACAGCAATCCCTTGTCTTCATGTCAGTGCTTGTATACCAGCATCGGAGTCGCACTACCTTACATGCAGCCTGCAGCAACTCCCTCAAGGCGAAAATTTTTGAGCACCCCTTCTATAAAGAGCCCATAAGCGTCTTCTAGTCATAGTCTGTTGTTTTTCTGTTAGTAGCTTCAAGATAAAACTTCATGTTTGCACGAACTTCGAGTCAAAATCTCAGCCGCTATTGCATCATCAGTCATTATACAGCTTTCAGTCTGGAGACAGAAGGCCGAAGTACTGAATCCGTCTACAGAAATTCTTTCGGTTGTAACACCGAAAATGCAGGATGCATGCCACCTGCTACCGATATATAACTTTTTTTTGAATTTTATGTAAATATTTGTAATTTAAATGCTTTATTTTAATAAGTAAGGACATTGCTTCACTGTATGTTTACATTTAGGTAGATGTCTGTGGACGTTTCATTGTATTTATCTGTGTTTTACTGTGAAACTTATAAGCTCTGGGAAAAAGCCAAGGGAATTGTTATTTGCATCGACTAGCAACGATAATAACAGTGTTTTTTCGTTGTAAAATCTTTGGGTGGGGAGTTGTTGCGCAGAGCGCGCGGAGAGAGCGGGAGACGGGTTCCAGCGCTTGTAGTTTGCGGAAGTGTGATGTTAACGCTGCCGCAATAAAGAGTACCATTTTCGGCGGCATCATGTACGTGCGCCGGCCAGGTGTCTAGAGCAGGAGTACGGACAGTGGACGGGCGGAAGAGGCTGTATTAATTACCATTGCCCGTTCCTATAATTAGCCGTGGCTCCACAATATGCTACCGTCTTCAACAACAACAGCAGTTCCAGCAACACAGTTTCGTCGTCGGCACCGAGTTCCGTCGTATGCACAGCACTGAAGTAAGATTGTTCATTGGTAGAAAGTATTGTTACCAAGCAGGATCCTTGTTCCTTTTTTTCCGAATATGCTAACTGAGTGTTATAAGAAACAAATGTGCTGTTTCAGTTTTTCTGTACAATGTGTACGTACCTGTGTGAGTGCTCCAGTGCATTTTTCCATTTAATTTCAAGGCATCCTTTGCCCTAATGTAGGGGCTAATGTCAATATGGTGAACACGGTTACTGAAGGAAAGATTCAACTATGTTATCATTATTAGAGGAATCAATAAACGCCTTTTATTTGTTTTCTCTCATAAACAAGCCTCGTACTGTGTTGATTAACGCCGGAAAGGAGATACTTATCCGTTGCAAGTCACGGTACATAGAAAATCAACTATCAGCAAAATTTCAGGACACACACCTATCCTGCAAGTAGGCAAAGGGGTCGCAATTGTTTGTGAGAGGAATAAATTTTATAATCATTCTACTTAACTCCACACGCACAGCATCATGAACCTGACCTTAAGGACACCCCGTCCATCGTCTCCAGTCCCTCGGCTGCCCCCATCCGTTCACCACCTCACCCCCTCCTTACCGCAACTTCCGCTCGGTCACTGTCGCTTATTGAACAAAACACTACATTACGAATTACTTACAGAACCAGCTTACTTTGTAGACGGAACTCAGTACTCCGTTCCTAAAGGCACGAAACCTTCAAACAAAAAACAGCCTCGGTAGAGTACTCAAAATCATAAGCGATGCTCCACGATACACACGCATCGCGGACCTTCACCGGGAATACCGACTTGAGACTCTCACGGAGGTAATCCACAAACTCACCACAAGACTATACAGAAACTCCAGACATTCGCAGAACCCGTTTATTCTGAATCTGGGGAACTACGACCACAACCACAGATGGGAACATAAAAGACCAGAAGACATACTTGTAAGGACATAACATCTATGGCCAAGCATACGCAAACATAACGGCACAGGCGAGCCCCTGTTAATCAGATGCCATTACTGGATATCCAGCTGAAATACACTGCCGAATAACTGGCACCACACAGGGAAGCCGTACCGTACACTGCATGCAGACAAGCTCCACACATCCCCCACACAGTGAGATGATCTATGGCCGATCTCCCACTACTGTATAACGATCTTGATTGTTCCAGGAATGTAGCAGCTGCAACAACTGGGACACATCGCCATCGCTTGTCACGGTAATGATGCATGATACCTATACTAACAAATCCAACCTTGTATGAGCTATCGCAGCTAGTAAGCCACTACTGCTCTTACTACCCATCCCACTGTCGCAGAGGTTTTTTTCCCACGGCACGAGCCATGGCACTTTTTTCCCTCTGCTCTTCAAATCGCTACCCTCACTCGCGTTTCGTCCACTATCTATCACCTGATGGACCGTGTTAATGCGTAGTCTTACCCAGACGCACGGACAACATCACAGCCCAGCATCCTGTGATCCACTTACTAGATAACTAACATGTTTACGGAGGTGACAACAGAACTTTTGGTTTGGTCACCACGTTGGTGCTGGCGTGGAGGGGCCCCATCTCTTTTTTAGGGAATTTGTAGGGTCGCTACCATTTACGATGTAAGTAAAGGATCTGACGGACAACGTCACGAGCTCGCGTTTGCTGCTGTTGAACATAGCAACAATACTCCCAGACTCTTTGCTGAGGGAGAGAAGTTGATATTTGTCCCATTTAGGGTTAAAGATTGTAGAGATTCCCGATATTTCGATTTAATGAGCCTACAGTGACCAACTAGTATCGTTTTTGTTCGGAAGAGGTTGAGTTTAACCCTTTTTCCTGTGCGTATTTTGATAGAGCACACATGTCGGTAAGTGGCAATACGAGAAAGCTGTTGAGAAATTCAGGAAGGCTTGCAGTGGATTTTGGGTCCAAAACTGACAGAAGACCCTAAATTTACGTAAACTACCTGATCAAAAGTATCCGTACACTCATTAGTGGACATTAATATAGTGTGAATCCACACTTAGATTTTGTGACAGATTGAACTCTGCTGAGAACACTGCCAATACTGTGTCTGAATGTCTGTGGAGGAATGGTAGCCCATACTTCCTCAAGGGCCGAAAACAGAGTAGGTAGTGATGTTGGATGCTGGAACCTGGAGCGAACTTGATGTTATAATTCATTCCAAAGGTGTTCCGTAGGGTTCAGATCGGGACTCCGCATAGGCCGGTCCATATCAGGAATGTTGTTGTCACTCTTCAAGCTTTCCCGGCGGGTTTGCCGCCGGATCACGTTGTGCAAATTCCACAATATTTCCTCGGAGCAACTGTCCATAAGAACGGGGTGCCTCTCCGTCCCATTGTAAGTAACATAGGAGCACCTACTTATTTTGTTGCCAAATACCTGACATCACTATTGAGACCTCTCGTATGCAAGTGCGACCATCACACTGGAAACTCTGAAGATTTCATAGGTCGCCTGAAAACCCTTAGATTGCAATCATCGGATCTGTTAGTAAGTTTCGATGTTGTATCTTTATTTACAAGCGTGCCCTTGTAGGACTCTTTGGAACTCATTAGCAACAAGTTTGAGGAGGACATAGTAGCATTATTCAGACACATGCTTACTTCAACATACTTCTTATTTCAAAACCAATATTTTGAACAAGCGGACGGTGTCGCCATGGGAAGCCCTCTGTCTCCTGTGGTGCCCAATTATTTTATGGAGGACTTTGAAGAAAAAGCACTACAGTCAGCAACTCTCAAACGGTATGTGGATGATACATTTGTGGTGTGGCCACGTGGACCTGATACTCTACCTACGTTTCTTCAGCATCTGAATTCGCTCCATCCGATTATAAATTTCACAATGGAAGTGGAAAAAGAGCAGGCTGTTTCGAAACTTCCTAAGGATGTTGCCGAAGAGATTAGGCGTGACACATGTCGCATCTTCACTCAAGCTTCATCTATCACTCCATCTGAAGATTTCAGCAAACCTTTCAGCGGTATCCTGGAACTGGGTAGACAGTGCCACTTGGGCACTGGTTGACTGGAGTGAACGACAAGCTAAGGTTCGTCAAATGACTAAATACGATCGACTCGAAGCCCGAACGCAAGAAGACTTGCTAAGAAGACGTACCATGTTGGTACGAAGGAAAGCAGATGGAACCTTGGGACACAGCGTCTACAGCAAGCCAACGCATACAGATCTACATCTGCAGGCCACAAGCTGCCACCATCCTGCACAATACGGTAGTGCATTACATACGTTAGTTCATGGAGCGCATGTGGTATCTGATCCTGAGAGCCTGTCTAGTGAAATACAACACATGAAGACAGTGTCCCGACAAAACGGTTATTCTGAGAGACAGATACGTAATGCATTCAGGCCCAGGCAATTTCAGTCTATGGAGTAGAATGAAGATACGAAGACACCCACCACTTTGGCCTTTTTGCCGTATTTTGGCGCCATATCGTTAAGAATCGGGAGAGTCCTCGAAAGATTTCTTGTCAGTGTGGGGCAGCGTATGTAGGCCAGACATGCCGCACAGTACAAGAACGCTGCGATGAGCATCAGCGTCACACACGACTTCGTCAACCGGAAACATTGGCAATTGCGGAACACTGCCTGAATACAGGACATCGCATGATTTATGAAAAAAAACGGAAGTTTTATCCCCGGCATTATCTTTCTGGGACTGTGTCATTAAGGAAGCAATACATGTCCGTACAGCCGATAATCTCATCAACAAGGATACGGGATTTCAACTGAGCACAGCGTGGAACCCCTGCACTGGCTGTTATTAAATCACAACACGAAAATCAAGATTCTTCGATAACATGCCTGTCATAACACTGGCCGCACCGTTGACAAACCAGCGTACAGCGCACATGCGGGAGAGCCGCTCTGCGACTTTCGGCAGAGGGAGTATGAATTTGGCAAGTCACTGCGCATGCGCGATTTCCGCGGCCTCGCGTATTTTCGCGTGTGTTCTAAAAACGGGTCGTCGGTGTGCGGATAGCGTCAGTCGTACCTAGCCACGAGCGCGGCTGAACCACCTCAAGATGTCGGACAGCTGCTCCGAGGAAATATTGTGGAAGTTGCGCAATGTGATCCGGCGGCAAACCTGTGAAGACTATTTACAATGTTGTTATCTATAACCCGTTCTCTCAAAGATGGCGCTTTATGATAGGTGTGCATTGTCATGTTGATGCAATCATCGTCTTCGAACTGTTCCTCTACTGCTTTAAAATATGTTCATATCCTTCTGCATTAAAGTTCCCTTAAGCGCATTAAAAGGGACCACACTCTAACGCCTGCATACGGTGACGTCCTCTGCACTTCACTGTTGACCCTGCAGATGACATCATCAACAGTCGACACCACGGCAGTTTTAGAAGAGCTGAAATGTCCCTGATGGAGTTGTTACTGCTGATCTCTTTTCTGCTGTTAATGCTTCTCTTCCGACAACATGATACCCCTGCCTCTGCCTCTCGTGACATCTTGTGCTCAGTTCCGCTTCACATAGGCCGGATACTTTTATCAGATAGTGTATTTATGAAAGGTGTAACGCCGGAAAGCGAGTAGGAAGACTTGCGTACAACTGATTCTTGGTGCAGCGAGAGGTAATGTAACCTATTACGTATAAATATCCGGAAAGAGCAGCTATTGTTTCATTATGTGGTGTCACCGCCAGACACCACACTTGCTAGGTGGTAGTTTTAAATCTGCCGCGGTCCATTAGTACATGTCGGACCCGCGTGTCGCCACTTTGTGATAGCAGACCGAGCGCCACCACAAGGCAGGTCTAGAGATACGGACTAGCACTCGCCCCAGTTGTACGGACGACGTAGCTAGCGATGCACACTGACGAAGCCTCGCTCATTTGCACAGCAGATAGTTAGAATAGCCTTCAGCTAAGTCAATGGCTACGACCTAGCAAGGCGCCATTAGTAACATTGCATGTATCTACAGAGTCTCACTTGTATCGCCACAATCTCCAGATGTACCAAAAGGATGGATTAAAGTTAAGTATTCCAGAAGCTACGTACTTTTCTTTATAGCATTCATTACGTATCCTGTTTCAGACCTCACGCCATCCTGCTTAGCTTAGCGCGTGCCTTTCGGCTTCCTCTCATTGTGTCTAGGCTGTCTTGTCTAGACACAACAGATTACATGCTACAACCAGTTCACAGACCAGCTATTGTGTGATTACATTGCCGAAAACAGGCAAAATCTTTAAATGTCATAGTATTTGTCCATATCGGCCTAAAGTAGAACGACCAAATAAAACAAGTTGTAGGAAGAGAAGGTGTCTGACAGAAAGCATCGCTCGTGCGAAACGCAGCTTGCTCTTTTCTCACATGATATACTGCGAACTGTGAATGAAGGGAACAGGCAGATTCAATATTTCTAGCTTTCCGGAAAGCATTCGACACTGTACCCCGCTGGAGACTGTTAACAAAGGCATGTGCATACGAAATAGGCTCCCAGGTGTGTGACTGACTAGAAGACTTCTTAAGTAATAGAATCCAGTGTGTTGTCCTCGACAGCGAGTGTTCATCGGAGACGGGTAACACCAGCAGTGTCCCAGAGAAGTGTGACAGGACCCTGTTGTTCTCTATATACATAAATGATTTGGCGAACGGGATGGGCAGCAATCTGTGGTCGTTCGCTGATGCTGCGGTGGTGTGCAGAAAGGTGTCGAAGATAAGTGACTGTACGTTGATTCAAGATGACCTAGGCAAAATTTCCAGTTGGTTTGATGAATGGCAGCTGGCACTTAATATAGAAGAATGTAAGTTAATGAGGATGAATAGCAAAAACAAACCCGTAATGTTCGGAGACGACATTAGTAGTGCCCTGCTTCACACAGTCACTTAATATGCGGGCGTAACGTTGCGGAGCGATATGAAATGGAACGAGAATGTGAGGATTGTGGTAGGGAAGGCGAATGTTCGACTTCGACTTATTGGGAGGATTTAGGAAAGAGTGGTTTATCTGTAAAGGAGACCGTTTATAGGACGCTAGTGCGGCCTATTCTTGAGTGTTGCTCGAGTGTTTGGGATCCCCACCAGGTCGGACTGAAAGAATGCATCGAAGTAATTCAGACGCGAGCTGCTGCATTTGTTACCGGTAGGTTCGATTAGCATGCAAGTGTTACGGATATGCTTCGGGAACTTAAGTGAGAATCCCTGGGGGGAAGGAGACATTCATAAAAATCCATTGAGACACTTTGACAAAGAGCAGATTATTATTACGCAGAGCCTATGAACGAGTATCTCGAAACGGCGAAATTGGTCGAATGTTCACGAGCTACTGTTGTGAGCATCTACGGATACAGGACAGGGAAACTACCACTAGGAGCTAAATGGTTGGACATCCATGACTCTTCACAGGACGCTGTGTTCGGAGGCTTGTCTGCTCTGTAAAGTAGGAGCACATTGGTGGTGCACGCAAAAATGTTTCGGAGCACACCTTTCATCGTACAATGTTAAACATGGAGACCATCCCTACGTATTCACATGTCGACACCGTCAGTTACGACTGCAGTGGGCACGAGACCATCGAGATTTGACCGTCGATCAATCGTCAGCTTTTCGGATGAATCGAATTTTTGCTACACTAGGTCCATGGCCCTCTCCACACACACCCGTACCTAGGTGAACGGCGGCTTGAAACGTGCAGCGCGCCAAGGACTCAGGCTTGTGGCAGCAGTATTGTGCTATGGGAGGCATTCTCCTTCGGTTGCATGGGACCTGTGGTAGTAACGGAAGACACGCTGACAGCTGTGAACCACCAGCATCTCTTCATACTTGATGTTTTCCCCGACGGCGATGTCATTATTCAGCAGTATTACTGTCTGTGCCTCGGATCCAGAACCGTGCTACAGTCGCTTGATAAGCATTACAGTGAACACCCATTGATGTCTCGGCGACCTAATTCGTCTGATGTAAATCCTATGGAACCCATCTGGGTCGGTATGGGGAGCCACCACCGCGTACGCAACTCAGCGGCCCATTATTTCCACGAGTTACATGACCCGTGATTAGACGTCTAATACCACATACCTTCACAAACCTACCAAAAAACTGTGCGATCCACGATATGCAGAATCTGTGATATATTTGGTTCCAAACATGACAAACAGGCTATTAACCAGGTGGCCATACTGTTTTGGCTCATCAGTGTACATGAGTCTTAGGTCAAGAACTGTTGTTTGTTGTTGTTGTTTTTGGGGGAGGAGACCAGACAGCGAGGTCATCGGTCTCATCGGATTAGGGAAGGACGGGGAAGTAAGTCGGCCGTGCCCTTTCAAAGGAACCATCCCGGTATTTGCCTGGAGTGATTTAGGGAAATCACGGAAAACCTAAATCAGGATGGTCGGACGCGGGATTGAACCGTCGTCCTCCCGAATGCGAGTCCAGTGTGCTAACCACTGCGCCACCTCGCTCGGTTTAGGTCAAGAACTATTCTATGTTCTTAGTGCGTGCGCCCTGTGAAGCTTTTTGGATTTTATTTCTCTGCAACGAGTATTTACCTTTTGTAAAAACGATCGTTTCGTTTAATATTATTTGATTTGAGAACTGATTGCAATTCTTGGTGCTGTTTACTTACGTATGCCCTCTGACATTGTAAATTTAAGAAGCGCACACTTACGCAACTCCCCAGCCAAATACAGTCCCACCAAAATCATGTGCTGTAAGTGTTACTATAAAAATGTTTGTATATAGTGCGCTTTTACCAGCTAAAATTCTTCAGTAGCAGAACTCATAACATCCTCTAAAAATATAAAGTGGTTGCACTTTTCTTTCTAAATACACTCCTGGAAATGGAAAAAAGAACACATTGACACCGGTGTGTCAGACCCACCATACTTGCTCCGGACACTGCGAGAGGGCTGTACAAGCAATGATCACACGCACAGCACAGCGGACACACCAGGAACCGCGGTGTTGGCCGTCGAATGGCGCTAGCTGCGCAGCATTTGTGCACCGCCGCCGTCAGTGTCAGCCAGTCTTTAACACTGGTAGCATGCCGCGACAGCGTGGACGTGCACCGTATGTGCAGTTGACGGACTTTGAGCGAGGGCGTATAGTGGGCATGCGGGAGGCCGGGTGGACGTACCGCCGAATTGCTCAACACGTGGGGCGTGAGGTCTCCACAGTACATTGATGTTCTCGCCAGTGGTCGGCGGAAGGTGCACGTGCCCGTCGACCTGGGACCGGACCGCAGCGACGCACGGATGCACGCCAAGACCGTAGGATCCTACGCAGTGCCGTAGGGGACTGCACCGCCACTTCCCAGCAAATTAGGGACACTGTTGCTCCTGGGGTATCGGCGAGGACCATTCGCAACCGTCTCCATGAAGCTGGGCTACGATCCCGCACACCGTTAGGCCGTCTTCCGCTCACGCCCCAACATCGTGCAGCCCGCCTCCAGTGGTGTCGCGACAGGCGTGAATGGAGGGACGAATGGAGACGTGTCGTCTTCAGCGATGAGAGTCGCTTCTGCCTTGGTGCCAATGATGGTCGTATGCGTGTTTGGCGCCGTGCAGGTGAGCGCCACAATCAGGACTGCATACGACCGAGGCACACAGGGCCAACACCCGGCATCATGGTGTGGGGAGCGATCTCCTACACTGGCCGTACACCACGGGTGATCGTCGAGGGGACACTGAATAGTGCACGGGACATCCAAACCGTCATCGAACCCATCGTTCTACCATTCCTAGACCGGCAAGGGAACTTGCTGTTCCGACAGGACAATGCACGTCCGCATGTATCCCGTACCACCCAACGTGCTCTAGAAGGTGTAAGTCAACTACCCTGGCCAGCAAGATCTCCGGATCTGTCCCCCATTGAGCATGTTTGGGACTGGATGAAGCGTCGTCTCACGCGGTCTGCACGTCCAGAACGAACGCTGGTCCAACTGAGGCGCCAGGTGGAAATGGCATGGCAAGCCGTTCCACAGGACTACATCCAGCATCTCTACGATCGTCTCCATGGGAGAATAGCAGCCTGCATTGCTGCGAAAGGTGGATATACACTGTACTAGTGCCGACATTGTGCATGCTCTGTTGCCTGTGTCTATGTGCCTGTGGTTCTGTCAGTGTGATCATGTGATGTATCTGACCCCAGGAATGTGTCAATAAAGTTTCCCCTTCCTGGGACAATGAATTCACGGTGTTCTTATTTCAATTTCCAGGAGTGTATTACCGATTACTATACAGAATTAATCAACTATTTCGGAAGTCTACACAGTTTGCAGAACCAGTACTGAAAGAGAACACTAAGAATCTCGTATGCATCATTACCGTAGGAATCATGACGATTAGACTTACTACAACGTGCTCAGAGGCATTTAAGCAATTATTTATGCCATGAGCTTCACAGTGGCTTGCAGAATTTAGGTATAGGGAAATATAGATTCTATGAAAATTCCATCAGACGTCCAAATAATCAGACAACCCATCTTGAAGCACCTTCCGACCAGTGTCGCTATAATGTGTGAGCAGCCTCAAACCAGTGAATCCTCGTTTGTGCGCTCGTACCAGTCGTAGTTAATCTTTTGTCATCCCAGAATTAACTGAAAATAAACTTTAAAAAGCATGACCTGGTACTTTAAGATAAATGAATTCTTCTATGAATACTTCATTAATATTATCACATGTTTCAGGTTTTCTTTGCATCTCATTTACAGTTATTGTTCTGTACTTTCCCTCAGTCTCGGTGTAACGAATGGCATCCGTTCCCGTATCGCTACCCGCGATGTCCTTGCTAATCACCACCTGTTGTCTGACAACACCAATATACGTGAAAAATTTTGTCAACACCATATTTGTATCTATCAACCATGATGTTATCGCACGTGGGAATGAGGACGCTTATAGTGTGGTTTAATCGTGATTCTTTATGAAGACATGCTGTACCATTTCATAGTATTTGCAGAACTGTCCTGCAAGCGTTCACAGTATAATGTGTTTTTCCTAATCACCACTGTACTTGTTTACTGTAGCGTCAAAATGGCTCTGAGCACTATGGGACTTAACATCTGAGGTCATCAGTCCCCTAGAACTTAGAACTACTTAAACCTAACGACATCACACACACCCGTGCCCGAGGCAGGATTCGAACCTGCGACCGTAGCGGTCGCGCGGTTCCAGACTGAAGCGCCTAGAACCGCTCGGCCACACCGGCTGGCTTACTGCAGCGTCACCGCATGTTTCCGATAAGGGCCACACGAGGTCAAGTGCAATAATATTGTGCTTGGCTAGTAACACGTCTGACGCTGTATCCTGATGAGAAAATCAATAAAAATTTCTTGTGTAGTGTGGCCAATTCTGTCAATGTTGCCACGTTGGTCAAAGTACATTAACCCAAAATATGACTCTGAAATTCACGCGCAGTATTGGCCTAAAAGACAAAGTCATTCAGTAACAGGGTCAGAAATTATCTTGTTGCTTTCATATTCTTTCATATTCTCTTTATATTGTCACTGACGGGCCAATAGATCCACAATTTTTGTCTGCTATAGGGGAGTCTTGGACCGTGGACATGGACAACCGAATGGAATGACATTGTTTTTACTAATGAATTCCAATTCTGCCTGCACCACCATGATGGTCGGATTAGAGTCTGGAGACACCGTGCTGAGAGACTGTTGAACTATTGCCTTATGCGTCGCCATACTAGTCCTGCACTCACTATTATGGTTTGGTGTGATGTTGGAATCCACTCTCACACTGCATTGCCGGTACACTAACCAGCGTTACATCTCTTAAGTGTTGGAGTCTGTTGTCCTTTCATACCTTCTGAGCTTGCCAATGGTCATATTGCAGCAGGATAATGTGCTATCACACGTGGACGAAATGTTCAATACTTCTTCGTAGCCCATCGGATTGCATTGCTGCCTTTGCTCCTTGTTCTTCGATCTCTCGCCTATCGAAAACGCCTGATCAATGACTGCGAAACGACTGACCCG
The DNA here is from genome assembly GCF_021461385.2 of Schistocerca piceifrons. Classification (NCBI taxonomy): domain Eukaryota; kingdom Metazoa; phylum Arthropoda; class Insecta; order Orthoptera; family Acrididae; genus Schistocerca; species Schistocerca piceifrons. The sequence continues at coordinate 91,675,951 of NC_060141.1, forward strand.
GGATGCACCACCCGCTGCTACACCAGATCAACTTTGGCAATATGTGGAAGCTTCATGGACTGCTATACGTCAAAAACATATCCAGAACTTCTTTCATACCATACTGAGGCGTGTAGCTGCGGTTATGTCCAGGATTGGAGGCAACATTCTTTACTGATTTAATCACTTTCCTCACTTCACCTGAGGCTGTATTTTCACTCATAGATGAGCTCTGTAGAAAATGTTATCTCCCAAATCAATTTGGCTGTGATATGTACGGCTTTTCTTGTTGTTACATTTTGGATGGCCAGCAGTGTATTATTAAATTCGTATGTGATTTCGAATTATACAGTGTACTAAATTTAGTACACAGGGCTGCCACCTCTGGCAGCAACAATACATTTAACATGTTGTGTACAGCGTGTTGAAAAGAGTGATGCTAGTACTCATTGGTACAAAAAAAAGTCATATAAACACAGGTCTGGAAAAGCATACTTTCTGATGTAAGTCCAATGAACGTGGGTCCGGAAATGCATACTTTCTGCTATAAACACTTGTTTACAGGAGGTGGCGTCCACTCAAGATAATGCATCCCTCTGCCCTCCGGCGTAAGAAATGACGCAGCCTTTTGAAGTACATTCGGTTGCTGTTGTACCTGCTGGGACACATTGAAGACACGACCCTGTAGTGTCCCATATCGTTGATTGACGTGGGGTTGACCAATTGCTTCAAGCGTCCCCATAACCAAAAGTCTAGGGGACTTAGGTCTACGGAACGAGAAGGGCATGGGGAACTAGAAGGCGGAGGTGTATACCCCTCATCCCCCCTCACTCCCCCCTCCCCCACCAATTTATTGGTCCTGAAATGTCTGCGTCAGATGTTCGCGCACATTGTGGCGAAAGTATGCTGGGTCGCCATCATACATGAACCAAATTTGTATTCGTTGTTGCAATGGCACAGCCTCCAGCAAGGTAGGCAGTACATTAATGAAAAAGTCTAAGTAATGCTCCCCAGATAATATTCATGATAGCACCTATGGCCCTGTTAATCTATCGCCAAGTAAGCTTGCCCACACGTTGATTTAGAATCGGTACTGATGCCCTATTCGCGGATTTATATCTGCCCGTACATGCTGGTTGTGGAAATTCACAATACCATCTCTTGTGAACCTTGCCCCATCGGTAAATAAAACCTTGTATGAGAACTGTGGATCTGTGGCACACTTCACAGCAATTGACAGTGGCACACTTCTGAACAGCTATTGACAGTACCACCATCTGACGTGGTGATCCTGTGGTCTTAGGGCCTGTGGTATTGGTATGGCAATTGTTCATAAAGTACCCCCCAGATAGCTACTGCTAATGTTCACACACTTGTCCAGGGGTTTCTTCCGCCGAACGTAGCACACGCTCCTCCAAGACAGGCGTGCAGGCTGTGTGGGGCTTCGGTCTTCCGAGGCACGGGAACCTGTGTCCCTCAGAAAGGTATGATTTTCCGCATCAGTCAGATAGCTTTTGCAAAGCTGTTCGAGTTTACGGGGAAGGCTAAGCGGGCTGAGGAGTGAATGGGAAGTTGGATTCAGGAGGGAGGCGTGCTAGGATAGTCCGCGTATTTTGCAAAACCATTGTGCCAGGGTGGTGTAGTGGTTAGCGTAACTCCCTACTGAGGAGGAGACACAGGTCCGAATCATGACCTTGGGACACATTTTCATTTGGAGCTTCAGTTGGGCATGTATACATCATAGATGTTTGAGACCTGAAAAATCTCTGGAACCTTACAGTTTCATTTGATTAATAGCTTTAACCTTGTGTATTGTGTGTGTGTTTTGAACCAGGTATGTAGAAACGGCGGAGAGGCTTCGTCTCGCCGTAGCCTTCAGTAGTTCACAACCCCACTACAGCCTATAGCAGGCCACCCAACACATCGCCGCCCCCCACACAAGTTTACTGAGTGTTTCGCCACCCCTCCCCCCCCACACCCCATGAACATCTCATACCACACAGGTGTACCCTAAATGTTTACATGATAGAGTAATGATGGTGCACACCTATGTGGAGACTGCTTTTGCACAGCAATCGCTGACATGGTGTTTTAACCTTGCTTACTGTCGATTGACATATGACGACGTCATTTCACTCTGCCTCACAACTGTTTCAGAGTTCATTAATATTAGTGGTTAGTAAGTGGTGGCGTGCCGTTTTGCTAGCAACCCAAAACCGTATGATTTCAATGTGCGAGACATTTGGAGAATATGCCTGCCAGGGCAACATTTGAACACTCTGTACATGGATAGGTCACGACAGCACGGGAAACAAGCAGTTTGGCGTTATCTTCTTGAACACATCATGGGAACCTTGAAGACAGACACAGCAACCAGCCTAAACAGTCAGATATGTTATGCCTGCTCCAAATCACCAGGTTTGTGAACCAGAGATGATGGTGTTGTGTACCCATTGGTACCCAATAGCACAACGCCAGGTGCTGGGCTAATTTGATGAAGGTAGATGTAATCTGTAACATACATGCCCTATGCAGTGTCTGGACACAGAAAACTTTGTTATCCTGTACATAGAAACGAAGTTGGTTTTTAAGGACATCATAGTGCTACTCCTGGGGTTGTAGTTGTCAGTGAGCATAGCACTCTCAGCCCACATGTCTCTGCTGCTGTCCCAAGGGAAGCCGCAGAACTTGTCTCCGTCTTGACAGGCCATGAGTATTGGGGCAAAGCTCTATCTGAGCCACTCTGCATTGTAGCCAGATGTATCCACGATGACAGCAATGACATTGTCCAAGATGACAATGTGTAGACTTGGCAACAGTGCATGATATCATCAAAAATAGCTGCTATGACATCATCCAATATGGCGGATTTTGGCAGTAAGTTTGAATTTTGGTGGGAAGAAGGTCAATTGGGCTACCTCCACTAACCTAACCCCCCTTCCCTACCCTCCCCCAAAAACCATGGAAAGTGGTTCATGGTGTGGGTTCCTGTTGTCATGTCCTAGTTCATGGACCACAGGCAATGTATGAGTGGCCAAGTAAGTGGTCCTGACAGTTGGGATACCAGTTACTTTGGAATAAGTCTGGGCATCTCGGACATATTCTGAGTCATGGCCACCTTTATGCTCAGACGGCAAAGACTTCCAAATCCACTGGTTAGTCCCTCAGCCGTTAGGGGTAAAACTCAATGGGACCCGGGGCAAGTAAGGCTAGCAACATGCTTCCCTGGTACTTTAAATATGATGCTGGCAACAATCAGAGCAAAATGCCTCGGACCTTTGGAGGTGATGAAGTCCCACCTCTACCTGACAAACCAGGGACTCCTATGATACGACTTGGCAAATGAATGGTAACGAGATGGGGAGCTATTAATATCAATGGGGGCTACTCTGGCAAGAAGGTAGAGCTGGCAGACGCTGCAAGTAAGATGGGGTTGGACGTTTTAGCTGTTAGTGACATTCGGGTAAGGGGTGAGAAAGAAGAGGAAGTGGGAGAATACAAGGTCTACCCGTCAGGAGTCGAAGCAGGAAAAGCACAATGGGGTGTAGGGCTTTACATCAGGAAAGAAATGGAACCCAGAGTAGTTGCAATAAGTTATGTAAATGAATGACTGATGTGGATCGATTTGACAGTGTCTACCAAGAAAATTAGGATTGTGTCAGTATATTTGCATTGTGAAGGGACAGATCAAGATAAGATGGATAGTTTTCATGACGCATTCAGTGATGTAGTTGTTGGAGCAAAGGACAAGGACAGTGTTCTGCTCATGGATGATTTTAATGCCAGGATTGGAAATCGAACAGAAGGGTATTTAAACAATTATAGGCATGGTAACGAGATGGGGAGCTATTAATATCAATGGGGGCTACTCTGGGAAGAAGGTAGAGCTGGCAGGCGCTGCAAGTAAGATGGGGTTGGACGTTTTAGCTGTTAGTGACATTCGGGTAAGGGGTGAGAAAGAAGAGGATGTGGGAGAATACAAGGTCTACCTGTCAGGAGTCGAAGCAGGAAAAGCACAATGGGGTGTAGGGCTTTACATCAGGAAAGAAATGGAACCCATTGGAGAGTATATGGAGGCCAACAGGAACAGGAAACAACTCTTGGATTTCCATGCCAGTATGGGTTTAGTAATCACAAACTCATTTTTAAACATAAGAACGTTCACTGGTATACTTGGGAAGGCAGGGGAACCAGATCTGTCATTGACTATATAATAACAGATCAGGAATTCAGGAAGGCTGTGAGGGACACACGTGTATTCAGGGGATTCTTTGATGACACTGATCACTACTTAACCTGCAGTGAAATTGGTATTATGAGGCCGAAAGTGCAGGAGGTCAGGTCCATATGTAGGAGGATAAGAGCAGAGAAACTTCAGGGTAAGGAAATCAGGCACAAGTACATAACAGTGATCTTGGAAAGGTACCAGTTAGTTGAATGTAGTCAATCACAGTCATTGGAAAAGGAATGGACAACGTACAGGGACACAGTACTAGAAGTGGCTAAAGAATGTCTTGGAACAGTAGTGTGTAAAGATAGATGAAGCAAACAGCTTGGTGGAATGACACAGTCAAGGCAGCCTGTAAAAGGAAAAAGAAGGCATATCAATAATGGCTACATACTAGAACTCAGGTAGACAGAGAAACTTATGTTGAAGAAAGAAACAAAGCCAAACAGATAATTGCAGCATCCAAGAAGAAATCTTGGGAAGACTTTGGAAACAGGTTGGAGACTTTTGGTCAACCTGCTGGAAAACCATTCTGGAGTGTAATTAGCAGTCTTCGAAAGGGAGGTAAGAAGGAAATGACAAGTATTTTGGACAGGTCAGGAAAACTGCTGGTGAATGCTATTGATGCCTTGGGCAGATGGAGGGAACATTTTGAAGAGTTGCTCAATGTAGGTGAAAATACGATCAGTAGTGTTTCAGATTTCTATGTGCAATGGGATAAGAATGATGATGGAAATAAGATCACATTTGAGAAAGTGGAGAAAATGGTCAATAGATTACAGTGCAATAAAGCGGCTGGGGTGGATGAGTTCCGACTTAATGAATAACACACGCCCATTCACACGGTACGTTAGTAATTGCAAACAGAGGGAAATGACATTTGTGTGAATGGGCGTGTGTCATTCATTAAGTCGGAACTCATCAATTACAGTGGAATGTCAGGTCTTAAATGGCTACACAGGATAATTGAAATAGCGTGGGAGTTGGGACAGGTTCCATCAGACTGGACAAAGCAGTAATCACACCAATCTTTAAACAAGGAAACAGAAAAGATTGTAACAACTGCAGAGGTATCTCTTTAATCAGCGTTGTGGGTAAAATCTTCTCAGATATTGTTGAAAGGAAAGTGCGAGTATTAGTTGAGGACAAATTGGATGAAAATCAGTGTGGGTTTAGGCCTCTTGTCAGGACCAGATCTTTAGCTTACGGCAAATAATGGAGAAGTGTTACAAGTGGAATAGGGAATTGTATCTATGCTTTATAGATCTAGAAAAGGTTCCTAGGAGGAAGTTATTTTCTTTTCTATGAGATTATGGATTAGTAGGCAAATTTTTGCAAGTAATTAAAGGTCTTTACATAGATAGTCAGGCAGCAGTTAGAGTTGACAGTAAATTGAGTTCATGGTTCAGAGTAGTTTCAGGGATAAGACAAGGCTGCAACCTGGCTCCACTGTTGTTCGTATTATTTATGGATGATATGTTGAAAACAATAGACTGGCAGGGTGAGATTAAGATATGTGAACACAAAATAAGCAGTCTCGCATATGCGGATGACTTAGTTGTGATTGCAGATTCGATTGGAAGTTTGCAAAGTAATGTTTCAGAGCTAGATCAGAAATGTAAGGACTATGGTATGAAGATTAGCATCTCCAAAACGAAAGTAATGTCAGTGGAAAAGAGATTTAAACGGATTGAGTGCTAAATACGAGGAACAAAGTTAGAACAGGTGGATGGTTTCAAGTACTTAGAATGCATATTCTCACAGGATGGCAACATAGTGAAAGAATTGGAAGCGAGGTGTAGCAAAACTAATGCAGTGAGCGCTCAGCTACTATCTACCCTCTTCTGCAAGAAGGAAGTCAGTACCAAGACTAAGTTATCTGTGCACCATGCAATCTTTCGACCAACTTTGTTGTATGGGATCGAAAGCTGGGTGGATTCAGGTTACCTTATCAATAAGGTTGACGTTACAGATATGAAAGTTGCTAGGATGATTGCAGGTGCTAGTAGATGGGAACAATGAGGAAATTAACGAAAAACTGGGAATGAACTCTATAGATGTAGCAGTCAGGGCGAACAGGCTTAGATGGTGGGGTCATGTTACACGCATGTGAGAAGCAAGGTTACCAAGAGACTCATGGGTTCAGCAGTAGAGGGCAGGAGGAGTCGGAGTAGACCAAGGAGAAGGTACCTGGATTTGGTTAAGAATGATTTTGAAGTAATAGGCTTAACGTCATAAGAGGCACCAATGTTAGCACTGAATAGGCGATCATGGAGGAATTTTATAAGGGGGACTATGCTCCAGACTGAACACTGAAAGGCATGATCAGTCTTAAATGATGATGATGATGATGATGATGATGGTACTAATTCCAACAGGATAATACATCACACCACAGCTATCTCTACTAATCTAAGAAAATAGTGGGAAGATAGGTCACTTGGGCTACCTCCACTCACCAAACTCACCTGACTGCCACGTCCTCCTATGGATTGGTGGGCATAGTACTAGACATGTGCTGGACATATGTCTTTATTATTTTGCATGCAGCAATCTTTATTTAAACAATTATAGAGAGTACCACCATCCAGCGAGCTCGCCATGAGGTCTGGACTCCAATTGAACTAGTACACAGTGCTACCAGCACAGGGTGCTCTCTTCCATAACGTAATCCAAGATGGCTGCCATGACGTCAGCTGATGATGCAAGTACAGTTATCCAAGACGGTGGGAAACAGCGTGTTCACCACAAGATCTGCACATAGTATACACTAACATCACCAGAGGACACTGTCGTCCATTCCATGACATAATACAAGATCTCTGTCTGGGGTGAGGGAAAATGGCGGCAGACAGTGTCTCCACCAAGAGACCTAGAGTCCAACTGGCCTAGTACACAGTACGGCTACCAGAGGGTGCTGTCACCTCTCCTGTGTAGTTCTGTGACATCAGTGTAACACTGACCGTATACTCGAAAACAGAAACAACTTTGACCTGCAGCGATGTAAGATTTATGGCTCATGCTTGCTTGCAGCCAGCGGCAACTCGCGGCAGCATGGAGGCAGGCTCGCCCCTGGTTCATCTGCACTCTGCAAATAGGTCTTTGCTCCCGTCCAGTCGCATCAGCAATGGTGCCTAGGCGAACACGTATTTCGAGAGGAATTTCTCAGGTAGCAAGTATGAAAGGGATGTCGCCGCCTCATGCTTGCGGGACCTGAATGGGCACCTGTGCATCACTTCACAGGGCTGGCGCTAGCCTCCAGTGCAGTCCAGTGGACAGCAGGCGGTGCTAGCGCTGTCTGTTGCATTATTTTGTAAGCAGGTTTGTAGGCTGCGCTATGCATTATTTGGACAGTTTAGGAGTTGATTTCATGTTTGCACATTTGTGTACTGCATTATTTAGGAGTAGTTTGCATGTCGGTAATTTAAAAGTAGTTTGCATGTCTGCAGAGCGTTATTTAAGTATAGTTTACAGGTCTGCAGGCTGTATGGCGTGACCCCAAACATGTCAGAGCATGTGTTTTGTATTAGTGTGATAAATATACTATCTTTCAAAATCCATCTCTAAATAAATTATCCCAAAATAAATAAAGTACTCTCTGCCTTACTCTCTCCAGTGACCCAGCAAAGGCTGAATCATTTTCATGCCATTTTCCCCCTCCAGACCACCATCATGGATTATGCCACAGGAGAGGTGACAGCACCCTCTGGTGGCAGTACTGTGTGCTGTGTGAGTTGGACTCTGGATCTCATGGTGGAGGCACTGCTTGCAGAATAAAGACAGCACAGGCAGAGTCCTTTTTCCACCATTTCCCCCACCTCAGACTGTCATCTTGGATTACATCACATAATGGAGGACAGGTCCCTGTGGTGGCAGTACTGTGTACTAGGTCAGTTGGACCCTGGACTGTGTGGTGACTGTTCCAAAATAAATAAAGTACACTCCTTCCTTACACTCTCCAGCAGCCCACTGTAGGCTGAGTCATTCTTGTGCTATTTTCCTCCTCCAGACCACCATCTTGGATTACGTCACAGGACAGGTGACACCACCCTCTGGTGGCAGTACTGTGTACTAGGCCAGTTGGACTCTAGATCTCTTGGTGGAGACACTGTCTGCTGCCATTTTTCTCCACCCCAGACCGACATCTTGTATTATGTCACAGAACGGATGACAGTGCCCTCTGGTGGTGTTACTGTGTACTAGGTCCAAACCTCATGGTGAACATGCTGTTTCCCACCATCTTGGATAACTGTACTTGCATCATCAGCTGACATCATAGCAGCCAACTTGAATTACGTTACGGGTGGGAGTACCCTCTGCTGGTGGTACCATGTACTAGGTCAGTTGGAGTCATTACCTCATGGTGAATACACTGGATGGTGGTAGTGCCTATAATTGTTTAAATAAAGATTGCTGCATGCAAAATAATGAAGACTTAAGTCCAGCACAGGTCAAGTCCTATGCCCACCCATCCATAGGAGGAGGTGGCGGTCAGGTGTCTTAGGTTAGTGGAGATAGCCCAACTGCACTTTCTTCCTCGCCATTTTGTTAGGTTTGTGGAGATGGCCCAAGTGCCCTTTCTTTACCACTAAATTTCAAACTTGGCGCCAGTTTCTAGGATGATGTGGTGGTCAGATGCCTTAGGTTAGTGGGGGTAGCCCAAATGACCTAACTTCCCGCGATTTTCTTGGGTTAGTACTCATAACCATTCTGTGATGCATTATCTTGTTGGAATTTGAACTTTCCGCCATTTTTCTGGGGGAGGGGAAGGGCTTTAGGTTACTGGAGGTAGCCCAGTTGACCTTCTTGACACTAAAATTCGAACTTCCCACCATAATCCGCCATCTTGAATGACGTCATGGCCACTATCTTGGATGGTATCTTGCACTGTTGCCAAGTCTACACAGCGCCATCTTGGATGACGTCATCAACGTTAGTTTGGATACATCTGGCAGCAATGCAGAGTGGCTCAGAAGCAGCTTTGCCCCAATACTGCCATGGTGATCCAGACGTCGACCCACCGTCCATGTGGACCGCTGTCTTGCAGCAAACAAGTCCATTTCCATCTCAAGATACGAGACGTGGTTATATGACCCTGCACGGCCAACTGGACAAATGTCTGTACACACGACGGGCTATAGTCACACTGGTCCGCTGAGATCGCGCATGGCGTTAGTCGTTTCACTCCAGTGTTATGTACCTCGAGCTTCATATTCGGAAGACGTCGCAGACGTATCTCGTAATGTAATGAAATGGCGCATTTGAGATTTATGAAGCTGGTTTTGCGACCAGCTGCAGTACATAATACGCGTATCTCCAGCTATGCCTGCACATGTAGCGTCGCTGCGTATCTCGGGTCGCTCATGCGTACTACACTGCACCACAAACCACGTGCTCTGTGGTGAATAGCTCTACTACTGCGTGTTTGTGTATTTATTGTTCAATATGCTTGCATAACTGACAAGTATGAAAGTATCCAGTGTTGCAGACTGATCAAAGTTGGTGTAGAGAGAGACTAACTTCCATTACTCAGCTTGGGAAGAAGTTGTGCAAGTTTTTTGGAAGCCAAGTAAGTATGAAAATTTCTTTTCATCCAGTATTTTAGATGGAGTTAAGATTGCGATATTACGTCCATATTACGGATGAGCAACTTTCTTTTACTTGTTGTGAAAGATTATTTGACGTTTTCGTATTGTCCTGAATTTTAGTAAATAAAACAAGCTAGGAGATAGACCTGAGTAGGTGGGCACTACTTGTTCTTCGCCGGCCACGGTGGCCGTGCGGTTCTGGTGCTGCAGTCTGGAACCGCGGGACTGCTACGGTCGCAGGTTCGAATCCTGCCTCGGGCATGGATGTGTGTGATGTCCTTAGGTTAGTTAGGTTTAAGTAGTTCTACGTTCTAGGGGACTGATGACCTAAGATTTTAAGTCCCATAGTGCTCAGAGCCATTTGAACCATATGAACTTGTTCTTCGCTACTAAAATAAACAATACATACTTCCAGAATGAGATTTTCACTCTGCAGCGGTGTGTGCGCTGGTATGAAACTTCCTGGCAGATTAAAATTGTGTGCCGGACCAAGACTTGAACTCGGGACCTTTGCATTTCGCGGGCAAGTGCTAGAGCACTTATTGTTCGCAGGAGAGCTTCTGTAAAGTTTGGAAGGTAGGAGACGAGGTACTGGCAGAAGTAAAGCTGTCAGGAGGGGGCGTGAGTCGTGCTTGGGTAGCTCAGTTGGTAGAACACTTGCCCGCGAAAGGCAAACTTCCGAGTTCAAGTCTCGGTCGGGCACACAGTTTTAATCTGCCAGGAAGTTTCAATGAATACTTTTTAAGCTACTTCCATTTAATGTTATGAAAAGAATATTACTCCAAATTAATTTCAAATTAATTAAGTAACTTAAAGGTTATATCAGTGTTTAATTTAGATATTTGAAGGACCTTTTAATAATCGGTACGGTACTCTCCTGGCTAAATGAATAAAAGGAAAATGCCGAACACAATTCAGTTAGTATAGAGATTTCTTTTTTAACTCAACACATGCAAACACTTTGTCTACTAAATCAATAGGTGTATGGAAGCTGGCCTTGAAATTGGGTGTCCAATATTTTTTTATTGATTCCCTCTGTTAAATACTAATGGATAGTGAAATAAAAGTAATCCTATTTCATCCGTGATGGACTTCATCAGGAATCACTGACACTTTCTGATGACAGAGACAAACTGAAATACATTTTTCTGTGTCAGTCACGTTTCATTTTCTTCCACAACGTGTTTCGAGGGATTGCACCCTCATCTTCAGTTGTATACTGTTTGTAAAGAGTTTGTATTTGTCAAATAAAAATAAACTAATTATCACACATTATAATTACGTATTCTTCAGCGTTTATTTGCAGAAAGCAGTCACAATAGCCTACTGAAAAATCCTTATATAACCTTTATTGAAACTTGGTCCAGTACTGAACGAATATTATTTGTCATTAATGTATCGTTGGTAGTTATTAGCAGTGTGCCACCACGGCCAAAGCACGCTTCCTTTGGGAGAGTTAAAGAAACAGGCAAAGTGGTTTCTTACTGCAGCGTCCTACTTTAGAACAGCAGCAACAGTTCCCTGTGGAGGTTTTCAGCATTTCCTACAACGTTATACAAACAGGCCACATTTCTGTTTTGTCATTGTGGACAACGAATTCTTATCTTTGACAAGCAGCTAACCATTCTTCAGGAGGTAGCGATTCTCTGTAATTTGTGTCCTGTTTCTTAAAGTCGCTGCCGATGAGGGATAAAACTTTACGGAACTGCATTTCATTAAGCCTAGAATAAGTTGTAAGCTTTTCATCGTCAAGTTATAACTCTTGCATTAGGTAGTGGTATTCGCCATACATTGTTTTAATATTTATCGAATGAACCCAATTCGATTTATCTGCTTCTGAATATAACAACAGTTCATCATCGTTATCGCTACTTGAACTGCACTCCATCCACGACACACTATAATTGAGATCTGGTTCACATCAAGGCGATCTGAACGCCATATCTAGTACCATCTACAAACTACACTCAAGTCAGTAAGTTGCCTCAACAAATGAGCAAATACGAAGATAGGATAGAAAACGTAGTTCACAACACCTAGCTTTCGGTTTGAAGGGTACGTATCTCGAATCAGGATGCATGCTACGTACTGCGACGTCTTCCAAAGACGGAGCTCGACATACGCTGAGTCGGTATGAAAGGACGTTATGCGTTGCATTCTTGAAACTACAGATTACATATTCGCACAGTCGTGAAATACAACGAGAGTAGCGACGTCGCGGCAGGATAAAGCGCAGTCTCAACAGTCCGCCATTATCCCCACGGTCTCGAATTCCAACGCCTGTTCATAGATGTTCCTCCTCCTTATACGAAGCATAGCATGCTCTTCTCAGAAACAAACCGACTTTAAAATCCGATACTTGAATGACGAACCGCTGCGGAATGTTTCGCTACGTTCTGAATGTAGATGGCGTTATTTCTAATTACTTTCTGCGGCTGCACTGAAAAGTTAATCATCTGAGTATCCAAGCAACAAGCGACAAGGTAAAGGCTCCAGAGAGGCAGTTCTGACATTGTGGTTGATGAGGGAAGTAAGACTGAAGAAAAATCAATACACATTCGTAGGATATGTCAACCTGCAAAGCGTCAAATGGTGCAAAATGTTAGAAATTTTGAGAAAAATGTAGCTACGCTATAAGGAAAGCCGGGTAATGTACAATATGCACAGGAACCAAGAGGGAATAATATAGAAGACCAAGAACGAAGTGCTCGAATTTAAAAGGGGTAAGGCAGGAGTATAGTCTTTTTATCCCTACTGTTCAATCTATACACTGAAGAAGAAATGACAAAAATAAAAGAAAGATTAAAGTGCAGGATTTAAGTTCAGTGTGAATGGATATCAATGATAAGAGTCGCTGATAAATTTGCTACCCTCAGTGAAATTGAAGAAGAATAATACGATGTGTTGAATGGAATAAACAGTCTAATGAGTACAGAGTACAACTGAAAGTAAATAAAAGAAATACGGAAGTAAGGAGAAGTAGCAGAAACGAGACTGTGAGAAACTTAACATCAGAACTGGGGGTCACGAAGTAGACGAAGTTAAGGAATTCTGATACCTAGGCAGCAAAGTAACCCATGATGGACGGAGCAAGCAGGACATACAAACGGTCTAGCACGGCACAAATGGGCATTCCTAACAAAGAGAAGTCTACTAGTATCAAACGTAAGCCTTAATATGAAGAATAAATTTGGTGGAATGGACGTTCGGAGAACAGCATTGTACGATGGTGAGACGTGGACCATGGGAAAACCGAAAAAGAAGAGAATCGAAGCGTTTGAGATGTGGTGCTACAGAACAATGTTCAATATTAGGTGGACTGATAAGGTAAGAAATAAGGAGGTTCTGATGAGAATTGGAGAGGAAAGGCATGTATGGAAAACTCTGACAAGACGACTGGTCCGGATGATAGCACATTTATTAAGATATCAGGGAATGAAAACCGTAGTACTAGAGGGAGCTGTAGAGGGTAAAAGCTGTAGAGGAAGACAGTTTCGAGTAAATCCAACAAATAATCGAAGCCATAGGGTGCAAGTGCTACTCTGAGATGAAGAGGTTGGCACAGGAAAGGAATTCGTGGCGGTCCACATCCAACCAGTCAGAGGCCTACACATTTCATGCCAGGTAGACATTTATTGCATGTCGCGTTAATTCTGCTGCAATTTTAATAACTAGTTGCCTTAAAAGGATCATTTCCGTTGCTGGCAGTTCGGATGACGTGTTTGCAACACTAAGATACAAATTATACTGAGAAGACAGGTATTCACTTTCCGTCTAGCATGCAACATATCATGTCATACCTGGTGTTAGCGTGTCTTAAGACCAGCTACTGTCGGCGTCTCCTACGAAGAAAGCTAGCGCCTCAAGACACCCGGTACGTTAGTAATTGCAAACAGAGGGAAATGACATTCGTGTGAATGGGCGTGTGTTATTCATTTTCCAATATTAGAAAACAGCGCTGTCTCTAGGGAGTCGTCGTAAGGAATGAAAATGAAACATCTTTTAAATTTAAAGAGTTAAAGCAGCGTTAAACCTGACGCCCAGCACCTAAAAAGAAGATGACATTGCTTTAACTTCAGAAAATTTGTTGTTGTCTACTGTCTGCGAAAACTGCAACACAATGACGAATAAACAGAAACTAATTTGCTTCAGAGTTACCGACAGCGATATAAAGAAAGCTAATTTAGGTGAGTGCTCCATTATTCACTGTAAGAATTATGTCGACTGACTATTGTACGTGGGGGCTCTTTTATATTTGTTCCCCCTGTTACCCATGCGGTATTGCATCCTGAGGCAACTTTGTGGACTGACTGAGAATACTCCTGTTTCACAAAACGGTGATCATTTCATAACTTTCGCTCAGGCCGTGGTTCAAGTGTCTCTTAATCCTTACATCTGTCAACGGTAGAACATGTCTGTGACCGGCTCGACGTCAAATGTGGCCCAGTGCCAGTTTCTGTGATATCAAGGACCAGTGTGGGACATTCTCAGGAGAGGATGAAACGGTTTAATGACACTGGCAAGTGGGCTCATACTGCGAAGTTCTTTGCAAATTTGACTCGATTTTGTGACGACTGATGTGACATGCACCAGGGGCTCTTCTTGTAATCACGTAACGTCGAGTTCTTTCTTTACGAGCGGTATCTGCATGTCTCCTCATTAAAAGAGAGCTGTCATGTTGTACATCAAGTGAAAAGGCCTTCGAAGTCGTTCTGCATTGACTTAAAAATCGCCCAGTGTCGATGTTTCTTTGCACAGTAAGGCATGACCAGTGCTAATAATTGTGTCTGTTAAATCGTTTGTGTATGTAGGTAGCGCATGTTGGCTTTTTGCGCTTGATTGCAGCTTGACAGATTTAATTTAGTTTCTTTCATGTTGACTACACCAAGTCCATTGTATCGTAACAGCAAGAAATACTTGCAATTAATATATTTCTGTATAAAATCTATACATTTCTTTTTGGCTACCAGTCAATAGCATTCCGGTAGAACGCAACATGTATATGGCAAACGAAGGTTTTTCAAAGCCTACTTTTGATTTTTATAGCACTTCTATACTACATACAAACTCCGTAAACCACGGTATGGTACAAGGTGGAGGCACCTTGTATCACTACTAGTCATTTGCTAACCCGGTCCATTCGCAAGTAGAGCGTGGGGGCGAGGGAAAACGATTATGGTCGTTACATAAAATGTACCTGGCGGCAGTAGAATCGTTCTGCAGTCAGCTTCAAACGCCGGCTCTCTAAATTTTCTCAATCGCGCGTTTCGTGTTCTGTACGTGGTCTTTTTTACAGATGAGCTACACTTGTAACTCAACAACTCCGTGGATTACTAATTTCTTCCTTTCAATTTTGCTGTTAGGCTGTGTTTTTTCTGTGGAACAGAGAGATCGTAAGTAATTGTACTCATATTTTTCTTATGAAATGTTATACTGTTTATCTGTTCTAAAATTAGATGAATATTAAACGTAAGCTAGTTTTACGAAGGCACGCTGACTTAGTCAGGGTTACACGTTGTTAAAGAATATAGTGAATTTGCAATCGCATTATCGCTGGGCGTACAGGCGCTCCAGTAGAACAGTGTTGAGATGTGTACAGTCGAGTCGAGTCGTATACGAGAACGGAGGAGAGTGCAACAACGTGGCATTTGTGTTGAGACTTGGTCGTAAGGCAGCGGTGCTAAAATATGTAATGGCTCGGCGGAAGTATGGTGTGGCCAAGCACGGTATAAAGCGTTAGTGGGCACTGTGCAGTGACTGCAAGAGGAGACCCATTAGCACGAAAAGTACTGTGGGTCAAATTTCGTTTATTGTGGAGATGAATGAAGAACAGCCTGTGCCACTCATTGACAACGAACAATATCTCACATGCATCAACAACGACTCAACAAGAAGTAAGATCTAACCAGTTACTTGATTAGATTTGTACACGACTAGTAGTTAATATTGTGACTGAATAATGGCAAGATACTTCAAAGTATTGATTATCAGTTGCACTCCAGACAGTTTATCAAAATAGGTTCCATTCTATTCATTGTCACTAACCCGATAAAATCCTAATGAATGATAAGCAGCTGCAATGTTTTTCTACTGAAGAATTAAGTCCAATAACTAAGCAGTGAGTAACTTTCTGCTATGCTGAAAGAAGTAACAGTAATTAATGTTGCAATTGTTTTTAAGGTAGTAATTAACATACGTGTCTACGTCTACTAATTCTAAGAGTAATTTCGAAAGCAGTGCTTTAGTAAAATTAAGTAAAAGATATTTTTTGTGAATTTTTCTAGTGGTAAGTTTTCATTTTACGCAGCTGCCATCAGTGAGAAGTGTTATAATGGTAGTGATTTACAAAAGGATTTTCAGTAACTCTCAATGAATAATAGTCAAAGCTGAAGTTATTTGAGATCAACAACTCAGTAAAATCATTTCTCGAACTTTGAGATATTTTTGCAATTGACACTTAGCTTTGCATATTACGCAATTCTGAATTACTGAACATGGCTCTAATCATTATGATGTTTTCCAATTTCAATGCTAGGATTTGTTAAGGATTAAGCATAAATAGGTTTTGCACAAAAATAACGACAGTAAGCATTATCGTGAGTTCCGTAACGATTTTTGCATTTTACGTAACCGTTTGCAGCTAATGAAATTTTGTTGTTCTGTGTTCATTACTAAAATGTTACCATGCTTTACGATTGAACTGAAAATTATTTGACCATTATGACATACCCATTTGAAGCCGTGCTAACGTAATATTTAACAATCAAGTGTAACTTTCGCCTGATAACAAACTAAATATTCTTACGTAAATTCCCCAATAATACAAATACTAATTGCAGAAACAGTAATTGCACTCACGTAGTTATCTACCGACGTTAATTTTTCTTTATTCACTAACATAATTCTAACATTTTTTCCAAATTTTGTAACTATTGATTCCATTTCAATCTTTATTTTCATGTTACTTTAACTGAGACTATTTTTTTTATCGTCATTATTAAAAGCATTGAGTATTGGTTATTCGGTTATATCAGCACTGACATTTATTGTTCAGGGTAGATGCCTTTCTCGCAAAACAAGGAACTTCAGTTACACGGTTAATTTAAATCCTAGTAGTAATATTATCCGCATCCCGCTCCAGCTACTGCCGGGTCTGGGTGCTGACGAGTCCTCTCCATCTGGCTCGCTCCTCCCACCAGGTTTCTTCCTCCACTTGCTGCCAGGTCACACCTCTCCTTTGTACGGATATTCTCACTCCCGTTTTGCACCGTGTTCTTGGGAGCTCTCTAGCTCTTTTTCCATCCATCTTTAGTTCTTCCATAATTTTGGGAAGTCTCTGGCCACGCATTCTCTTAACATGCCTGTTACGTCTGAAACATCACCTTAGAAAAATTTATGAATGATTGTGCTGATAACCTCTTACGTTATTTGATTTTCAAACAGCTGAGCATAACTGAATGTACTCAGACATTACTCTCTTTACTTATTCAGATAAACACTAAACTGACACAATATTTTTAGCGCAACGCAATCTGACTTTCAGTAATCTCTACAAAAGAATGGCCCTGAATAACAATAACGTATACCTTTCATGAATCACTTACCTCACAAAAACCTTCGTTACTCGAACTACTGCAATACAGCAAGCACCAATACTGCCAGCTAAATAAAAGATTCTAACTACTGAAGTCACTAACTACTGATAGGCATAGTTAGCAAATGAAAAATTTTGATAGAGAACAAACGATGTATTTACCATATTAGTGCTCAAAAGTCATAATATATGTATCAGTTCATGGCATCCAGTCTTACAAATTTACTGTCTCTGATGGACACACGTCCAGATCATCCGCTCTCAAAACTCCGTCATCTCTCTCCCCACATCCACCACTGCTGGCGGCTCACCTCCAACTGCCCAACGCTATGCGCTCTTCACATCCAACTGGCCAACACTACAATAGCGAATATTCCAACAATGCCAACCATCCAAAGACTGCACACAGCACAGTCAGTGATTTTCATACAGAGCGCTACGTGGCGTTACCAACATAAAAACCTAAACAGCCTACTTACACATCATAATCTCTTTTTTCCGATTTCTTCTCTCATACTTTCTTGTTTAATATCCTTTCTAATATCTACATTCCTTACTCTGTCCATTCTTGTTTTTCCCTTAACTGCTCTGAGAAATTTCATTTCCCCTGTTTGCGGTCTACTCCAGTCCCTTTCTGTCATTGTCCATGTTTCTCCTCCGTGGGTGACAATAGGGAAGTAATAAATCTTATACATAAGGAGTTTTTCTTTTTCTGGAACTTCCTTATTCCAAATTAGGTGTTTTATTGTTTGGTAGAAATTGCCTCCCCTCCGTAAGCTCTTAATTTCATTGGTTATTCTTCCATCGCTAGATATTTCACTCCCTAAACAAGTGAAATTGTCTGCCACTTTGAGGGGTTCTCCATTCAAAGTAATAATCCCGTTGATCTCTTTGTCTCTTCCAAATACCATTACTTCACTCTTATCTCTATTTATTTTAGATAAGAGTGAAGTAATGGTATTTAGAAGAGACAAAGGGATCAACGGGAATATTACTTTGAATGGAGAATCCAGGAAGTGTAAAGGGGTTCTTAACACTTTCCTAAGATCATCCCAGAAAAGCGATTCGACCATTCTCCTTCCCTACTAACGTAATTAAGTGCTAGTTCCATTTCACATCGCTTTCCAACGTTCCACTGAGAAGTTTAGTCGATGTGAATGAGTCAAGCACAACACTACTAATGTTGTATTTGATGATTATAGTATTGTTTCTCCTAGAAGTCTAGCACCTTGGCTAACCCCTAGTTATTATGTTTATTTTTAATGTTTTAGCACTCTCTGAAATCTGCAGTGAATTGTTTCAGGTCCAAGTAGTTCTGACTTACACGAACCCTAAAAACAGGAAATGGCAGAAAATCATATTCCCAAACACTGCGTTCTACATCTACGTACATACCACGCAAGCCACCATATGCTGCGTGGGGGAAGGTACGCTTTATCGTAACTAGACGTGTCCCGTCGTGTTCCACTAGCGGACAGAGCGAAGGAGAAACGACTATCTATGTGCTTCCGTATGAGCCCTAATTTCTGGCATCTTACGGCACGCATTAGACCGCAGTCTCTGTAACAATGTATGACTGAATGAATGGTCTCTAGCACGGAAACCATGCATTTCCGGATGTAAGTTCATTAGATCTTTTTTGATCAATCCCTAGAGTTTGTACACGGTGGAAAAAAGCACCCTTGTGAGGTAACGGGTGAGTTGTGGCGCCCTGAAAATATTCTAAGTTCGTAGTTGGCGTGGCCGCACGGGACGCTCGGCCAGCCGGGGCTCGTCAGCAATCGCGTGGTGCCGAACATTAGCCGGATCAAGAGGGGCAGCCCCAGCCCGTGGTCCAGGCCAACCGAATGGCTGGGAATCCCATGTTGACACTGTGTTGAGGAAGGTGCTTTGTCTCGATGAAGGAGATTTGTATGCCAGGAATGTACAGGATGGCGGACTTTGTGAAACCATAATGGCAGACATTTCACAGTTCATGTAGAAATTGATAGTAGCCAGAGAAATCATGATACCTCAAAAAGATATGGGTACATTGCCATTATTTCCACGACGATTCTGATGGTGTAATCAGATTTTCAATATCTTTATTAGTTTAAAGTTTAGTATCTGACTGTAAATTATACAAATAACACCCAGCAACGAATTCCAAAATCTAAACGGTTCAACTGATTTTTTTCGATCGACGTGTCTTAAGAATGCTATTAGCGTCAACCTAAATTTTTATGAATTACAGGCATGTAACTTGAATAGCACATGAGTTATTGGAGGTCATAGTGGCCGATTACTATCGATCGCATCAGGCCATAACTACTCCACAGTTACACGAAAAGGCGGTAGCAGCATGCTTGTAAACATATTTATTGGTCTATGTCTTTGTTTGTATCTGATATATACAATGCATGAAGAAATGGGTCAAATATTTACTGTGTATTAGAAAGCACATAGATATTAGGCTACTGGCCTGCTTTTGTTTCTATCCCTTTGATATATAATTATTTGATTTGTTTATGTATTTAATATTGTGTGTTAGAGCGTCCAGCCGTAGGAACATTTATTTAATTTCAAGTTAAATGTAAATCCAGTAAATTAAATGTAAATCCAGTACTTCGTATCTGTTTCAATATGTTTGTGGGTGTGCATTGGCTTGGAGAACTGGCGGGAGCGCTCTAGCCAATCACAGCGCTCGTTACTACGGTAGGCGACTACCGAAGGTAAAGAAGGGGCGGGACTGAACAGGATGGCGCGACGGACGGTCGCACAGGACACCAGGGGGGGGGGGGGGGTCGGAAGGCGCGTTGGATTGTCGCAGGAAATAAGGAAATACTTGGAGAGTGTTGAGCAGTTTTCACGTGGTCGCGGGAGATAGAAATATTTCGTAGTGCCTACTTGTGCATTTATGAGAATTCTGTGACTTCTGCAATGAAGACTTAGTATGCGTTTAGAAGTGAATATCTCGCGAGCTATGTCGTTGCTAATAAGTAATTACGTGAAGTAGGAATCTATTGTTTCCCTGTTATTCAACTTTTATTTAATTGCTGGACCATCGACACCAATAAGTGTTTTGCAGTAATAAACAGCATTCTAAAAGGTGCTTCTGCTATCGTACTCATCATTTAAAGTCGCTAAAAACAGTACCTGCAGATTTTATTTAATTGCAATCGTTTATTTATAAATTTCTGTGTTACATTCAAAATTCGCATTTGCCGAGTGATAGGGACCTCCGACCATTCGATTCATGGGTATATTCATATTGTATACTGCAGACTCAGCAGTATTTGACTTGTAATGCAGCAACTACATATCCCAGCCCCTAGTCAACGAAACCAGCCAAAACTTTTAATATTTCAACTCTGAATCTGAGGGTACGTAGTTGAATGCCATGATTTTTTATTTGAAAGCCCGCACCCTGTATAGACAAAAAGGGTCTATCTTCCATCCAGTCAGCTTGGAATATTTATTACCTCTACAAAGTTGCAGCTGATATAAAATAATACTAAACGCTACAGTAGCGTGGAGGGAGGCGCTGACTCCTGATTGGCTTTCAGAAACACATTTTGTGTGAATTTGTTCAGAGTTCGGAAAACATCGTTCGTTTCTGGGTCGTCATGTGTGGTGGGTGTACAAATAGTGCTAGAGGCAGGGTTGCGTGTAGTGAGACAAAGTTGGCGAGATATTCCATATCCATCACTTTGCTCGTTTGGACTTGTCTCCTTACCTAGGATCAGTTTGTGGCACAGTTATTTTTGTCATAAAGGATTAGCATAAGACATGTGCTTCATGAAGGCAATTCAGTCGAACAGCTACTTTGAAGCAAAACATTAGCGTAGGCTTTAACTTAGGCTCCATGAATGATTAGTACACGATTTTACTTGCACTTCCGTAAAACGATTTTAAAAGGGACACTATTATAGCGAATTGAACTAGTGTCATGTTGACTCTGATTTTTCTGTTTCCATTTTGGGATCCAGAGGCTACCTTGGCGCTCTGATGATCGCCACTGTTTTTGTGCGCCTGCTACGTGCAGAGTGTTGGTGTATCTTTTTTGGATGTGAGGTCCGCCAGTTATGCAAAACACCGTTTTCTCAGTACCCAAACATGTTTCGGCACCACTGTGCCATCATCAGTGGGTTTTCGTTTTTATTTATTCTGCGATGTGAACATTTTTCTTAAATGATTATAAAATTATGTGCATTTTTAGGTCAAACAACAGATCGTTTCTTTTTGTAAATGCCTTTACATCTGGTGAGCATGAATTTTCTGGATCACTTTTGTGTTAATTATTACAGGTAGCTTGTCATCTGCAACCAAACGATGTTGATGAGAAAGTTTTTTTGCTGGGAGTTAACCTATCTCCTAGAATGTAATTTAGTTTTTCGAGATGTTTTCGCGCCTATTTTCGTATTTACTTACGTTTTCGTGTGGCAAGCACTTCCATACTCCGCATCAAGCTGAGATGTGATGCATATGCGACTATGACAAGTATTTTCCACAAGTAACGTAGTAAAACGCTTTTCACTACACCAGAACACAGTGTGATTGTGGTTTGTTACGTGTCCCAGCCCAGTCAGTGTTCATTTGTTCATCAGAGAGTTCGGCGCCAAATTTTAATTTTATTTGCATGTTATCTTTGTGTGTGTGTGTGTGTGTGTGTGTGTGTGTGTGTGTGTGTGTATGTGTGTATGTGTGTGTGTGTGTGTGTGCGTCTCGCGTCTCTGTGTGATTCTTAGCTTTGTGTGTTGTCTTTTATATGGTATTCCTATTTGTATGTAAATGGTACGTCTTTGCAGATTTTAGTGTATCAATTTTTCGTGTGTGTGTGTGTGTGCGCGCGTTCGTGCGTGCGTGTGTGTGTGTGTGTGTAGACTTTATCTGTTTTTATTTGTAAAGTTCCTTTAATGTGTTGGACAGTGTGCCCTAGCAGAGTCTAGTGTATTCGTTTAAGACCTGTTTTCCTTCTGCTATTGCCTTCTGTATATGGAAGTTCTCCTCAATAGCCAACAATCACCGTCCAACCACAATAGAAACAGACTTAAGAATACTAAAACCAAGCCACAGCCTATACAGCAAACTGACCATTTAACAAAAATGTTCGCATTGCAGAATAAATAAAAACGAAAACCCACTGATGATGGTACAGTGGTGCCGAAACACTTTTGGGTACTGAGAAAAACGGTGTCTTGCATAACTAGCGGACCTCACATCAAAAAATTTTAACTGCAAACGTGGCCAATACAAGGAGCTGCAAATAAGAAAAAGGATATGTTGGTGTATCAGTTGCACGACGGGTCACAGAGGCGAAAGTGTGGGTTGGGGACAGTTTTTATAGGGTAGTATGCAGCACATCTCGGTCCACACCATTCACTGTGACGGAATCTTCACGCACAAGCGCACCATTGTCATGGAGTACATTATTCACGAGTGCCACCTACGCCGTATTCTTCCACAGCTCCCAATACTCGCTGGAGTGTTGCAGTGATTGTCAGTATTGAAAACGGGGAGTACTTGATTAAGGTAAAATGAACAGATTGGCTAGGCTAGAGCGTGGACACAAAATTCTTACAGGCTTGTATTACAGGGGCCGCTTTAGAGCGACCCACGTACTAAGCAGCAGAGCTGTACAGACGTTATGGAGAACACAGAACAATGTGTGGCGTCCTGGTGCTACGCATCTGAAGCGACCTCCCTTGCCCTCTGCCGTTATTTCCTTACCTGTTACTCGCTCCGCTCCTTGTGCTTTACGACTTCCTTCTAGGAACTTCGTTCAGCTTTCTCTACTTTTTCTGTCCTTGAAAGACAGCTGTCAAGCCTAGAATGCAGCATTAGTGTTGCGAAGTGGATTCAACTTGAACTTTTAATTTAAAAATCGAAATACAGTCTAGATTTTTTAAACGCTTTCCAAAGCTCTGTCTCCATTAGCAAATAACTTTCGCAAATGACTTCTGGAAGCACTTACTAAGATGTACGAGGGTGAGTCAAATGAAAACCTTAAATATTTTTTAAAATATTATTTATTGTGCAGTAGTGGTACAAAGCTGTATCACTTTTCAACGTAATCTCCCTCACGCTCAATGCAAGTCCTCCATCGCTTACAAAGTGCATAAATTCCTTTAGAAAAAAATTATTTTAGTAGTCCGCGCAACCACTCATGCACCTCGTGGCGTACCTTTTCATCAGAACGGAACTTCTTTCCTCCCATTGCATCTTTGAGTGGTCCAGACATATGGAAATCACTTGGGGCAAGGTCTGGTGAGTATGATGGATGGGGAAGACACTCAAAATGCAGGTCTGTGATTGTTGCAACTGTTGCTGTCAGTGTGGGGCCTTGTATTGTTATGTTGTAAAAGGACACCTGCTGACAGCAGTCCACATCGCTTTGATTTGATTGCAGACCGCAGATGTCTTTCTAGGACATCAGTGTATGATGCACTGGTGCCAGTGGTCCCTCTAGGCATGTAATGCTCCAAAATGACGCCTTTTTCGTCCCAAAAGAGAGTCAGCATAACCTTCCCTGCTGATGGTTCTGTTCGAAACTTCTTTGGTTTTCGTGATGATGAATGGCGCCATTCCTTGCTCGCTCTCTTCGTTTCCGGTTGGTGGAAGCGGACCCAGGTTTCGTCCCCAGTAACGATTCTTCTAAGGAAGGCATCACCTTCTCGTTCAAAGCGCCGAAGAAGTTCTTCACAAGCATCAACACGTCGTTCTCTCGTTTCATGAGTCAGCTGACGTGGCACCCATCTTGCAGACACTTTGTGAAACTGGAGCACATCCTGCACAATGTGGTGTGCTGTCCCGTGACTAATCTGTAAACATGCTGCAATGTCATTCAGTGTCACTCGGCGGTTTTCCTTCTCTATGGCTTCAACTGCTGCAATGTTCTGTGGAGTCTCAACTCGTCGTGCCTGACCTGGGCGAGGAGCATCTTCAACTAAAGTCACACCATTTGCCAACTTTTCCTACTCCATTCCTAGACTTGCTGCTGTGACAAACATGCATCACCGTACTGAACCTTCATTCGTCGATGAATTTCAATAGGTTTCACACCTTCACTTGGCAAAAACCGAATAACAGAACGCTGTTCTTCCCTGGTGCAAGTCGCAAGTGGGGCGGCCATATTTATACTGATACTGCGACGGTATGTGTGCATTTGCACTATGCTGCCACCTACAGGCCATTCTGCACGCTGTTTGTAGCACGCTTACCAACTTACAGGATAACGGCGCGAATTTTCGATTTGTTATTACAAATTTAAGGTTTTCATTTGACTCACCCTCGTATAAGTTACAACAAAAACTTGCAAAGGTTTGCATCTGCAAGTCGCTTGGCCAAGTCAGTTTCAGGAACTTGTTGAAAGTGTTTGTAGAAGTGTTTTCACGAGAGTCGCGTCGTGAGAAAGGCAAGGGAAGTTTAGTGTCGGCCTAGAAAACAGAGGAGCCGCCACCATTGTTCCATTATAATTATTGAAGGAAAATCGTGACGAAAAGCAAAAGTTTAAGAAAAAAGAAATGTATGGGCCAAGAAATGGATACAGAGGCGCACATATTTATCAAGAAACGCTATTGAATGATCTTGAATCACAGGACTTTACAGATATTAAAAACTTCCCGAGAAAGTCGTATGCAATATAACCCTCCTACCTCTCCGGCTAATTAGGCTTTTCTATATGACCGTGTACCTGAAGTCCCTAATTTGTGGGGAAAGGCATCTACCCCGAGAGTAATGCAAAACTGAGAGAAGTAGATGAAGTTATAACCGAATCGCCACAGCTCAGAACTTTAGCAATGACGATTAGAAACAAAGTTCGCTTAACTTTATATATTCTTATTACGTAAACCAGTTTTTAATTAACAGTAGTTAGTGGACAATTTGGAAAACAGGTTTTCAAAGTATGTCCTTAATGAAAATAACTAACGGTCGCCAGTTCCTCACCGAAACAAGAATACACTACTGGCCATTAAAATTACTACACGAGGAAGATGACGTGCTACAGACGCGAAATTTAACCGACAGGAAGAAGATGACGAGATATGCAAATGATTAGCTTTTCAGAGCATTCACACAAAGTTGGCGCTGGTGGCGACACCTACAACGTGCTGACGTGAGGAAAGTTTCCAACCGATTTCTCATACACAAACAGCAGTTGACCGGCGTTCCCTGGTGAAACGTTGTTGTGATGCCTCGTATCAGGAGGAGAAATGCGTACCATCTCGCGATTGCGGTTTATCGTATCGCGACATTGCTGCTACCGTTGGTCGAGATCAAATGACTGTTAGCAGAATATGGAATCGGTGAGTTCGGGAGGGTAATAACGAACGCCGTGCTGGATCCCAACGGCCTCGTATCACTAGCAGTCGAGATGACAGGCATCTGATCCGCATGGCTGTAACGGATCGTGCAGCCACGTATCGATCACCGAGTCAACAGATGGGGACGTTTGCAAGACAACAACCATCTGCACGAACAGTTCGACGACGTTTGAAGCAGCATGGACTATCAGCTCGGAGACCATGGCTGCGGTTACCCTTGACGCTGCATCACAGACAGGAGCGCCTGCGATGGTGTACTTAACGACGAACCTGGGTGCACGAATAGCAAAACGTCATTGTGAACGCACATTGGAAGCGTGTATTCGTCATCGCCATACTGGTGTATTACCCGGCGTGGTGGTATGGGGTGCCATTGGTTACACATCTCAGTCACCTCTTGTTCGCACTGACGGCACTTTGAACAGTGGACGTTACATTTCAGATGTGTTACGACCCGTGGTTCTGCCCTTCATTCGATCCCTGTGAAACCCTACATTTCAGCAGGATAATGCACGACCGCATGTTGCAGGTCCTGTACGGACCTTTCTGGATACAGAAAATGTTCGACTGCTGCCCTGGCCAGCATATTCTCCAGACCTCTCACCAATTGAAAACGTCTGGTCAATGGTGGACGAGCAACTGACTCGTCATAATACGCCAGTGACTACTCTTGATGAACTGTGGTATCGTGTTGAAGCTGCAAGGGCAGTTATACCTGTACACGCCATCCAAGCTCTGTTTGACTCAATGCCTAGGCGTATCAAGGCCAGAGGTGGTTGTTCTGGGTACTGATTTCTCAGGATCCGTAATTGCGTGAAAATGTAATCACATGTCGGTTCTAGTATAATATATTTGTCCAATGAATACCCGTTTATCATCTGCAATTCTTCTTGGCGTAGCAATTTTAATGGCCAGTAGTGTACATTTTTATTACGTAAACTAGTTTTTAATTAACAGAAATTAGTAGAAAATTTGGGAAAAAGGTTTCCGAAGTATGTCATTTATGAAAGTAACCTACGGTCACCAGTTCTTCACCGGAACGAAAATAATTAAATTGAAACTTAAGTTTATACTCGTAACCAACCTTACGTGATAATGGTAATTGCCGTCATGACGTAGGAACGATACCTAACGTACAGTTTGAAGTACTCCACACAAGACGTCGAAGTAGTCAGATAGTAATAAAACAGCAAAGACATACGTCATATTATATTAATTTTCAAAGATCAATTAAAGTAAGTTTGTTTACTGGTTGTGGACAAAAAATTTTTACGTTACTCATCGCAATACTGACTGTCGGAACTGTAGCAAGCAGAAAGACTCTTTGAATTTACTCATGGTGAAGACTGTCATTTACCTAGCAGTTACTCTGATATTTCTTCGTAGTAAAAGTTATAAATTATGCCACAAACTATAAATTAGAACTCTCCTTTGACAGTGAAATTCACTGTACAAGTTATGTGAAGTTTTACTACCAATTTTTTTTATTATGAAAGTTATTCTATTTTTAGCAAACGAATTAATACTGGCTTTTGCATCATTTTGTTTCTGACATTAGTTATACTACAACGAAAGCTTTCATTATTACATAGTTGTCCAAAAGTTGGAAAAGTTACGTTTTGATAATCGAATAAATTAATACCCACTTCATTTTCAGTTCATTTTCTGATTATCTCGATTCGTACAAAGGGATAGGATGGATACTACTTGGATAATGACTTAGGAAAATTATTTACGTGAAAATATGCACGACAACATTGTTATTGCCGGGCGGGCTGGCCGAGGGGTTCCAGGCGCTTCAGTCTGGAACCGCGTGACCGCTAAGGTCGCAGGTTCGAATCCTGCCTCGGGCGTGGATGTGTGTGATGTCCTTAGGTTAGTTAGGTTTAAGTAGTTCTACGTTCTAGGGGACTGATGACCTCAGCTGTTAAGTCCCATAGTGTTCAGAGCGATCTGAACCATTTTTGAACAATGTTATTAAAGCAATAAAATTCCAACTACGCTGGTCAGCCTATTACAATTCTAGTTATAAAATGTCTAGATCTTACTTCACTTTATGATACCGTGGGTTTGTCGAGTGGTTTCATTTAGTGGTAAAATTGGGCACAGGTTGATCTTCTTGTCATATCATAGCCAATAACAAGGGCCCACAGTGCTCTTGATGTTATGTGAACTACTCTTGCTGCATTTGTACTGTCCCCAGTAACGGCAATAGCTTGCCCATATTAAACATCCGCCAAACCAACCATTTCAGTTTTCACTGCTCCGCACTTTGGAAGCAGACTTCTCATCTCCGCTCTTTTGCACAGCCACACCGGTGAATACACACAACCAACGACACCCATCGTCTCCTCGCGACTCCGAACTGCTACTCTTTTGGCGCGCTCGCACACCCATAGAGTAAATATTTCTGGAGTGAGCATTGTGTTCTGAGCATGGTGTCAACATTAGATCAAGACTGTCACGTGTATTCGGGACTTCGCTGTGCGTGTGTGCTTTCTGCAGCGTTTGAAGTTTATAATATCAAGAGTTTTTGTTGTGTTTCGCCGTTTGTTTATACTGTAATAGCGATGGTGAATTACTGTTGTTGCTACGGATGCAAAGAAAAATATGTGAATGGAGGTATAGTAACTTTTCATGTGTACACACCATGTAGCTCTAATTATAGTTATCGTATTAGTAAGACACACTGTATATGTTTAAAAATTTCGAGACGCATTATAATTAAGGCTTGATTCTGTAGACCTATTTTTCTACGATTTTATATACGGCTCGTACGAAAGCTTACAAACAATCGCTTCCTCTCGTAAATTTGCTAGTGGGACAGGAAAGGAAATGGTTAGTTGTTTCAGCAAATACTATCCTCCATGCACTTGTCAGTGACTTGTCGATTATGTATGTAGATTACTCAGTCTTCTATTTGTTTAATAAACTGGGAGCAAGTACGTAAAATGCGTTAAATAAATACTTCGAAGTGTCACCAGTGAGAAGAATTGTGCTTTAGGTCGCAAAAACGAGAAAATAAATACGCAGAGCCGGCCGAAGTGGCCGTGCGGTTAAAGGCGCTGCAGTCTGGAACCGCAAGACCGCTACGCTCGCAGGTTCGAATCCTGCCTCGGGCATGGATGTTTGTGATGTCCTTAGGTTAGTTAGGTTCAACTAGTTCTAAGTTCTAGGGGACTAATGACCTCAGCAGTTGAGTCCCATAGTGCTCAGAGCCATTTTGAAATACGCAGAAATAGCAGAAAAAAGGACGAATTAGCAGGGATACAATCGCTAATGTATGGCAAATTCGGTGTTTTTCGGACACTTGCAAAAGTACTAGCGTACTGTGAAACGTCCCCTTTTTAACAATTATACATGACTGTGCTTAACCTAACACACAATATTTTTAGCGCAACGCAATCTGACTTTCAAAAAATCCCTACGAAAGAATGGGCCCTGACTAACAGTAAACTATACCTTTC
Source organism: Schistocerca piceifrons (assembly GCF_021461385.2). NCBI lineage: Eukaryota > Metazoa > Arthropoda > Insecta > Orthoptera > Acrididae > Schistocerca > Schistocerca piceifrons. Next base: position 91,705,110 of record NC_060141.1, read on the forward strand.
ACAAATCACTTACCTCACAAAAATCTTCGCTACTCAAGCTACTGCAATACAGCGAGCGCCACTACTGCCAGCTAAATAAATGATTCAAACTACTGAAGGCACTAACTACTGATAGAGATAGTTAGCAAATGAAAGATATTAATAGAGAACAAACAATGTATTTACCTTGATATCATCATATATAAATATAGCAGTTCATGACAAATTTCAAAACTCCGCCATCTCTCTCCCCACATCCACCACTGCTGGCGGCTCACCTCCAACTGCGCAACGCTACGCGCTGTTCACATCCAGCTGCCCCTCTACAATGGCAGACAACAATGCAAAGCAGCCGCAGACTGCACACAGCACAGCCAGTGATTTTCATACAGAGGTGGCGTTACCAATAAAAAAACCTAAACAGCCTACTTATAACTGTCAAATCGTTTTGCAAGACTGTCACTGCAAAAATGTACGTCAAGCTCTGTAATACTATAAAGTGCTGTATCATACCGAAAACTACCAAAAATCGAGTGCATCTGAACTGTGACACCTATCGCAAAGAAGCAGAATGTAATATCACTTGCCCTTAAAAGTTTCGTAGCTGGTTTATTCCCGGTATCAAATGGATACTGTTAAAATGTCTGCGCAACATATATAAATAATCCACGACACGTACGAAAAGAATCCGTCTGTATTAGGGATGTAGTGGCATTCTAAATATACAGGGCGCTATACGGACAAACACACGACGTCCCGAAATCACGTGACCAGGCCGGCAATGTATGTTGACAACACAAAATCTGTTCTGCGCATGTGAATGCTCACTCCAGAGATATTTACTCTATGCGCACACCCAGCGATAATGCATCTACAATTTATTTCACTCTTTGACAATATTTTTTCCCTGACTAGGTCAGCGTGTCTACTTAAAATGTTAACATTCCATGCGTACTCTCTTTCTTAAATAACAAACATTTGTAACTTGACAACATGTTTACAAGAATAATATTCAGTACAACTAATAAAACAAACTTCGCAAAACACATAGAAAATGTATGACCATCCACAGAGTTGTGGTGTTATAGCAAGTTTCCAACACCTCTTTTCTATTATGCAATAAAAGGTTCTCAAATATATTATTCACAATGCACAGTTCTAATTTATAGCTTGTGGCATAATTTATAACTTTTATTACAAAGAAATATCAGGCTAAGTGCAAGGTAAATGACAGTCCTTGACAATGAGTAAATTCAAATAATCTTTCGGCTTGCTACAATTACGGCAGTCAGTATATATGGTGATTCACGAAGACAAGCAAATATTTTAATATGTTATTCTACAAGCAAAACTAAAGAAAAAAGTTCATATAAACATAGGTGCGCAAATTTTTAATTACGGAGTTATGGCTACTAAAATATTTTGCCTCAAATTTAGCAACTTCGCTAGTATGAAGTCATCGCAAAACTGTACGTGGTTAAAGTAAAGCACGATTTACATTTATTTTATTGGTCAGGTGAATCTAATAAAACACGTCTCATACGTCTATCTGCAGTAGTTTTCCAGAACATCCAGAGAAGCGAAATGTAATGTGAGGAGGGCTATGCGACAGGCATTCAATGAATTCGAAAGTAAAGTTCTGTGTACTGACTTGGCAGAAAATCCTAAGAAATTTTGGTCTTACGTCAAAGCGGTAGGTGGATCAAAACAAAATGTCCAGACACTCTGTGACCAAAATGGTAATGAAACAGAGGATGACAGACTAAAGGCCGAAATACTAAATGTCTTTTTCCAAAGCTGTTCCATAGAGGAAGACTGCACTGTAGTTCCCTCTCTAGATTGCCTCACAGATGACAAAATGGTAGATATCGAAATAGACGACAGACCTGGATATCCAGTTTTCCCGGAGACGGATAGGTTGTAGAAGTTCGGTTGTGTGGCTACAGCGCTCCTCTTGTTTAAGTCCATTATATTTCTGTCTTTGAGGACATGTGTAGGCAATAGCAACCTAGCATATCTCAGAGGATTTTTTACGTTTGTGCCCGCGTGCTGGTACATCAGGAACGGGTAAAGCGGCTAACAGCTCATCCCGCAACGGGCGGTCAATACACTGAGCCCATACTGCAGCCTTTACGTGTTATCGCCGCCATTTGTCTCGTTCTCTACAAAATATGACTAGACTCCAGAGTAAATAAAGCGATGCCGACATGAAAGAAAACAATTTTTTCTCTGTCTAACTCACTGGGGGTAGGATAGATACCGCCTACAGGAAAATTAAAGAGACCTTTGGAGATAAGAGAACGACTTGTATGAATATCAAGAGCTCAGATGGAAACCCAGTTCTAAGCAAAGAAGGGAAAGCAGAAAGGTGGAGGGAGTATATAGAGGGTCTATACAAGGGCGATGTACTTGAGGACAATATTATGGAAATGGAAGAGGATGTAGATGAAGATGAAATGGGAGATACGATACTGCGTGAAGAGTTTGACAGAGCACTGAAAGACCTGAGTCGAAACAAGGCCCCCGGAGTAGACAATATTCCATTGGAACTACTGACGGCCGTGGGAGAGCCAGTCCTGACAAAACTCTACCATCTGGTGAGCAAGATGTATGAAACAGGCGAAATACCCTCAGACTTCAAGAAGAATATAATAATTCCAATCCCAAAGAAAGCAGGTGTTGACAGATGTGAAAATTACCGAACTATCAGCTTAATAAGTCACAGCTGCAAAATACTAACACGAATTCTTTACAGACGAATGGAAAAACTAGTAGAAGCCAACCTCGGGGAAGATCAGTTTGGATTCCGTAGAAACACTGGAACACGTGAGGCACTACTGACCTTACGACTTATCTTAGAAGAAAGATTAAGGAAAGGCAAACCTACGTTTCTAGCATTTGTAGACTTAGAGAAAGCTTTTGACAATGTTGACTGGAATACTCTCTTTCAAATTCTAAAGGTGGCAGGGGTAAAATACAGGGAGCGAAAGGCTATTTACAATTTGTACAGAAACCAGATGGCAGTTATAAGAGTCGAGGGACATGAAAGGGAACCAGTGGTTGGGAAGGGAGTAAGACAGGGTTGTAGCCTGTCCCCGATGTTGTTCAATCTGTATATTGAGCAAGCAGTAAAGGAAACAAAAGAGAAATTCGGAGTGGGTATTAAAATTCATGGAGAAGAAATAAAAACTTTGAGGTTCGCCGATGACATTGTAATTCTGTCAGAGACAGCAAAGGACTTGGAAGAGCAGTTGAATGGAATGGACAGTGTCTTGAAAGGAGGATATAAGATGAACATCAACAAAAGCAAAACAAGGATAATGAAATGTAGTCTAATTAAGTCGGGTGATGCTGAGGGAATTAGATTAGTAAATGAGACACTTAAAGTAGTAAAGGAGTTTTGCTATTTGGGGAGCAAAATAACTGATGATGGTCGAAGTAGAGAGGATATAAAATGTAGGCTGGCAATGGCGAGGAAAGCGTTTCTGAAGAAGAGAAATTTGTTAACATCCAGTATTGATTTAGGTGTCAGGAAGTCATTTCTGAAAGTATTCGTATGGAGTGTAGCCATGTATGGAAGTGAAACATGGACGATAAATAGTTTGGACAAGAAGAGAATAGAAGCTTTCGAAATGTGGTGCTACAGAAAAATGCTGAAGATTAGATGGTTCAAATGGCTCTGAGCACTATGGGACTCAACTGCTGTGGTCATAAGTCCCCTAGAACTTAGAACTACTTAAACCTAACTAACCTAAGGACAGCACACAACACCCAGCCATCACAAGATTAGATGGGTAGATCACATAACTAATGAGGAAGTATTGAATAGGATTGGGGAGAAGATACGTTTGTGGCACAACTTGACCAGAAGAAGGGATCGGTTGGTAGGACATGTTCTGAGGCATCAAGGGATCACCAATTTAGTATTGGAGGGCAGCGTGGAGGGTAAAAATCGTAGGGGGAGACCAAGAGATGAATACACTAAGCAGATTCAGAAGGATGTAGGTTGCAGTAAGTACTGGGAGATGAAAAAGCTTGCACAGGATAGAGTAGCATGGAGAGCTGCATCAAACCAGTCTCAGGACTGAAGACCACAACAACAACAACAACTCACTGTTTGGCATGCCATTTGACCCCTTCCATCTGAAAATTACAAGTTTCGTTCAAGATGGCTGTTTCTGGAATATCTGCCATATTGGTAAAATAGCCTCACCGGTTTTCTTCATCTCCCATCTCACAGTAATTCACTTAACATATCTGATAATCCATCTATTTTTGTTTTGGAAGGTTGGTTCTGCACAAACGTACCACCCTGTAGAACTTTGGGTGTTTGCTGAGAGCGGGATGTTGTCAGACCTGCACTGGCCATGGGAATAACAATTTATCAAAGCGTTGGCGTGTGTTAGAAGGGAAACTCCATATCCAAGATTGTGAAAGCACTAGGCGTTTCAGGTGGCAGCGTTTTAGTGTGTACCACGAGAACGTAGAGTAGATGAGAGCAACGTTCCATAGTCAACTGTCGCGGGAAGTACGTCTTGATGACATGTGTCGGCGTTGACTATTGCGGATAGGAAGAGCGGAAGTCAACTCTACCTAGGGAACAGCTACTAACGGTTGTTGCGTGAGTTGGGAGTGACAGCAAATACTACAGGGAAACTGGTGCGCAGCATGGACTCACGGTTGTGCTTTAAATCGGTTACTAAATCATTCTCTTCTTTAGTGCTCCATAGTAGCCTCCGAGGCATACACGGTCTTCCGCAGATGAGTTTTAATATTTCGAATGGTATACAAGCATATGTTCCTGGCTTCGCCGTGATGAGGACGAGAACAACGAAGTTCGCATTTTCAGATTACCATCCAATGAAGACATTTGTACAAAGGGTATATGGGCCATGAAGCGGTATCATTCCGTTCCTAGTAAACGTTCTGCCGAAAGCAGTTTCATTTATAACCGTTTACTGATGTCAAATGGTTCAAATGGCTCTGAGCACTATGGGACTCAACTGCTGAGGTTATTAGTCCCCTAGAACTTAGAACTAGTTAAACCTAACTAACCTAAGGACATCACAAACATCCATGCCCGAGGCAGGATTCGAACCTGCGACCGTAGCGGTCTTGCGGTTCCAGACTGCAGCGCCTTTAACCGCACGGCCACTTCGGCCGGCTTACTGATGTCAATAATTTGACGAAAGTATTCGTATTTGTAAGTTTGAATTCGGTTCAAGGAAGTTTCAGGAAACATTTCTTCATTTGTTTTTTGTTTTTTTTTTCGAAATGTATCAAGTAGATCGGAAAATTATTACTTTAAAAGAAAATAATTGAAAAGAGAAAATAAAAAAGCTGTGTGAAATTTTAGTTACTAGACTCTTATCGCTGCCTCTAGATATAGTTTTCCAGCCGGGTCGACGATTTTCTTCACTCGGGGTCTGGATGTTTTTGTTGTCCTAGCCATTTTACCTCATCTTCGTCGGTACGCAAGTCGACGAAGTGTCGTCGAATAGGACTTGTTCCAGGCGACCGAATTTCCCAGGATGGGGTTTCCAGGCCGATACTGACATACGATATTTTTTTTGCTTTTAGTTCGTCACATTTGTGGCTACTTAGCTCACGGCAAACACCTTATACTGTCAGTTTATATGAAGTGGGGATTTTGTGTCCGTACTCATATGACTCATAAGGTTTAGAATAAATGCAATGTATTACTCTTCCTTTAATTTTGTGCTGTTACTACAATGCGTAGTATTCCCACATATATTTTTTGTTTGTGAGTCATGTGTTTGTATTGCTTGTTCGATCAGAGCCAAGCTGACTGTCTTTTATTCACGTGCACGAATGCCAGCATCTGCTGGCTATTCCCAGATAAATCTCTTAGAGTTCTAATAGTCCGATTGGTAGTTATCTGATGTGCATACTTCTACACCAAATTTATGGTAGTTTAAGCTATACAAATACCTAGTATTCTTAGCACATACCTTAGACTGTTGTTTGTTGTTCTTACATGTTGAAGTACAGCTTTACTGTGCTTTCATTTTTTATCGTTCTAGCTTCTGTTCGTAGTATAAAGTCATTGCGTATGTTTAGATGTTAGCTTTCGGTGGTGGCTTGGATGCTAGTACTTCTTGCTTTCCGTTAATACTTCAAACATGTTAGTTAACCTCTTGCTGTACGGTGTTCATGTAGAATTCAAAACAACTTTTTCATTACCATTAAAATTGATGCTCTCTGCTGTTACTGTTTCCTTCTCAGTTGGCTACGTATTCTCGCGTTGCCTTTCAACCACTGAATAGTTTTCTATCAACAGCAAATTTTACTACCACTGGGTGTTAGATAAGTCATTTTTAATGTGACGCATAAGATAAAACGTAGTCTTCGCCTTTTTACTATTATTGTGTTTGCTGGGACATGTTTGCATATTTTCGGGTAGATGATATGAGGCAGCTATTTTCAGGGGAGTGTTTGGTGCGATGAGAATGTTTTGTATACATTTTTCTTGAGATGTTACCGCTTAGGATCTTTTGTTTTTCGTGCTTATTTGATAATGGAGGGACTCTGGTTGGGAAGTTTTCAGTTTTTCGAGGTCTGCAGCTTCTAAATTGAAAAAGCATAACACTGAGAGAGTACTTTGGTTAAAAGCAAGCTATTTATGCATTCACAGTAGATTTTATGAGGCACACATATGTGTTTTAACTTATTTAATAAAACAGTCGTGGTCGCATATAAGTTGTTAATTTTTATTTTTAGATGACAAGTTTTTATCTTCTAAAGAGGCCATTATCATATCTACATTCTTTGATGACCCTGGGAGTCGCTGGGATGGAGCAGGTTCGTGCATGCTGGCGTGATCTCCACGCCGGTACGGATGGGCCCGCTCCACCCCAGCGACTCCCAGGGTCGTCAAAGAATGTAGATATGATAATGGCCTCTTTAGAAGATAAAAACTTGTCATCCAAAAATAAAAATTAACAACTTATATGCGACCACGACTGTGTTTACTAAGTAAATCATAATATTAGTATACGAGTATGTCGCTGTTTTCCTGGAACAGTGTTCCAAAATATTTTATATCTGTGTTCCGTTGTGCTCAGAGCTTTTACGACTGTGGTTTAATGCTATTGGGTCAGTTTCATTATGCCACAGCATCTTCAAAACTGTATACGTGAGTGGCCTTAAATCCAATATTTTGTATATTATTACTGAATCACTTACTTTCATTATTCTCATTTTTACGTGCAACATTTTAAATTATGCTGCTCTTGAAACTTCCTGGCTGATTAAAACTGTGTGCCGGACCGAGACTCGAACTCGGGACCTTTGCCTTTCGCGGGCAAGTGCTCTACCAACTGAGCTACCCAAGCACGACTCACGCCCCGTCCTCACAGCTCCACTTCTGCCTGTACCTCGCCTCCGTCGTGCTTGGGTAGCTCAGTTGGTAGAGCACTTGTCCGCCAAAGGCAAAGGTCCCGAGTTCGAGTCTCGGTCCGGCACACAGTTTTAATCTGCCAGGAAGTTTCATGATAGCGCACACTCCGCTACAGAGTGAAAATCTCATTCTGGAAATATGCTGCTCTTCTTATTCTTCTTTTTCAGACTATCTTAATCGATTGTCGGATATAGCATCCTCCAAGTGTTTATTTTATGTTCGTTTTTGAGTCAGCTTGTACCATCGTGTTCCAGTCACCAGCTTCACGTCAAGTCATCTCTTTAGGGGTCTACAGTGGTTGTATTCTGGTCCCCTGAGCTCCAGTGAAGAGAAGTTTTCCAATTTTCCCACAGTCCATGATAATCTTCCTCACAATGCTGTATTCTACAAATGTATTATCAGAAGCTTCTTTCGCAAATTAATGCCGACATTTGATACTAGTAGACTTCTGGTCAGAACTCTCTCCTACGCTAGTCTGCTTGTTATGTCGTCTTTACTTGGGCATTCATGTGCTGTTTTGCTTTCAAAATAGCAGAACTCCATTACTTCGTCTACTCCCTGGTCTCCAAGTTTGATGTCAAATTCATAGCTAATCCTACATCTGCTGCTCCTCATTACTTTCGTCTTTCTTCGATTTTTTTCTCAGTCCATAGTGTTTGCTCATTAGACTGGTCATTTCACTAAACAGGCACTGAAGGTACAAGACCATTGCCATAGTCCTGTATATGGTCGTAGTTTCAGGCGTAACCTAAAGTGCTTGGCGTCATACCCGAAATGGAAAGCCTTGGTTTCTTGGTGGCTTTGATGGTGCGGCCACAAAACAAATCACGTGGCTCTTCACTACTGAAGAAACCATACGATCCAGAACCACCTCCTCACTGTGGGGCACAGAATCAACCGTTCAACCCGTGTATCCTTGATTACAACGCAACAGATGGCGCAAAGACAAACACCAGCATAGGAATAAATATATCAGAAACAGATGGACCCCACTTCTCAACAAGGTATCATTCCAAAAAATTTTACCGAGCGAGATGGCGCAGTGGTCAGCACACTGGACTCACATACAGGAGGACGACGGTTCAAACCCGCGTTCAGCCATTCTGATCTAAGTTTTCTGTTAGTTCCCTAAATCGCTTCAGGCGCATGCCGGGATGGTTCCTGCGAAAGGGCACGGCCGGTTTCCTTCCCCATGCTTCCCTAATCCTATCGGACCGATAACCTCGCTCTTTGGTCCCTTACCCCAAACCAATCAACCAACCAAAAAATTTAGCCAGGTGGCTGGGCAGCCACGCCATAGGTCGACAAAGTTTTCGGAGTAGCCAATACCACGACTCATTTCAACCATTATATCGCCGAAATTTATTGCTGCTCGTTACCATGAAGGTGTCTGCCACCAGTTGCTCCTAGGAGTAGCTCCACCGCATCGCCTGCCTACCATAAAGCGCGGCCCGGTTTAACAAGTGGAGCTCATCGGAGGCCTCTGTCGAGCGCAGCGCCAGCCTTTGAGTGCCGCCAGAGCGAGCCTAACGAGTTTCGGTGGCAGGGCCAGAGAATGGACTGCGCAAAGCGTGACTGACTGATGACTTCCGTCAAGTGGAGAATGGTGAACTTGGAACTAATGTGCAGGACGCTCTTGTAGCAGATTCAAAGGTAATCACACACATAAGGAAAATTTCAAAACAATCCAAACGTTCTATACTACTACACACTGTGTGTGTTCGAATACAGGAGTTATTTTACCCATGGGGGCTTTATCATCGGTTGCGTTTCCGGTTGGTTCGACAATGAACGGATCCAGTTGTGTATTGAATAAGACCACTATAACAAAATGTACTCTGTACAACGATAAACCAGTCCAAAGTTGCAAATTTCTCTTTTTTCTATAAACTCGATGGGTGCCATTTTCAAATCATCCTAAAGGGCAGAAAAGCAAATTTACCCTCATGCACAATACAGGTACTACCATATTTTAAGTACTTGCCAAAAATACAGAGCATACGTTTCAAGACTTACGTAACATAGTCAAAAATCGTATTTCCGAAAATCCAAAAACCACGTCAGAAACTAGTTAGACTTAGGTCATGTTTCTCACAAATTATGTCTATAAACAAAAAAATCCATTTCATTAAGAAAGTGCTCGTTCACATCACTGAGACACTGAACGTGGTATTTACACCATTCAGCACATAGTTTATTAAGACACGTTTTCTCTCTGTTTGATGCCACAATAATGACGAATTTTTTTGTACTACTTTATACGTACGATAGATCCATATCTGCACTAAGCCATCATCAAGCGAATTCTGCAAAGTGAATAAGGAAACACATGAGTTCCGTAATATAATTTTGCTTATAAAGTGGGACAATAACTTGGATAGCTAACTTCTCCAAAACAGCCGATGATAATACAATATCTTTGTAGATGAGTATACTGAACAAAATTGTATTACAAAATATCTGTTTGTGGCTTAGACAATGACATTCTAGTACTAATATCAAGTATCAATGCTGAGGAGGATGAAAAATCTTCTTAATTTGAGTTCATGAGGGTAGAAAATAAACCAAAAATTGAGTACTTTAGAAACTGTGTAAGGATTAGAATTTGAGATGTGTTTACCGTGCCTACAAAACCAAAGTATAACACCTTTACTTATTAATTATATCCTCCCTTCTTTGAAAATTTCCCTCCAAACTAACCGCCTATACCAAATTATACGAAAAGCCATAGCTATAGAAGGAATTAAGCTGTTAACCTGTAAGACACAAATACAACCTTGCTAGCCCAGATGTTTGTATTGCAGCTCATTACAAGAAACCTTGCTGTTGTTTACTACAAGAAATATTATAGAATGCTGAAGAAAGTAACCCAGATAATGAAGGAAATCTACTATACGAAGCAGATTACCACAAATAAAGACAATTTGGAATATAATGAAAAAGCAGACTGGCAGTACTAGTGATGAAGAGGAATAGATAGGTTTATGAATACTTCAACAGGCGTGTCTAGCATAGCAAAACTCCTCAGCAAACGCTTTATATTTATGACTTACGGGACGTGATTGTCAAGCGCATTAAATGTTGCCCTATAACCCCTCTGACCATTCTTCACAAGTATCTCTAGTAAGGATTTGACCCTCACTTCCCCTGATGTATTAATGACTGTCATAAAACGTTTAAACTTAAAAATTATGTTGGTTATGGTAAAATACCAATAAAGTAAATTAAAAATTGCTACTCCAAGACTGTAACATCTTAATTCATTTTTGAAACCAATTACTTAGCTATGAGACATGAAATATATTATTATTAGTGAAACATATAACAAAATATATAAATTAATTGCATCAAACTTCAGGTCGAATTAATTTTTCCCTGCGTTATCGACAACTTTAGACAGGTTACCGTATAAGCATATAACTACAAATAATGTAATGATAAAGTCAAAAATTAAATTTCTGAAGTGTTTTGATGTTGTGAAAGCTGTTAATGCAGACAGTAGAAATGCAATAATTTAATTAGACACGATAAACAACAGACTGTCAGAAAAAATGAGTGATCTGTCAAAATTATTTCACTGGCTAAATCACTGGTAAATCAAATTATCGAACCGCAGGAAATTCTGCGAAATGGTTCATCTACATTTACATCTACATCTACATGGATACTCTGCAAATCACATTTAACTGCCTGGCAGAGGGTTCATCGAACCACCTTCCAGTCTCGTACAGCGCGCGGAAAGAATAAACACCTATATCTTTCCGTACGAGCTCTGATTTCCCGTATTTTATCGTGGTGATCGTTCCTCCCTATGTAGGTCGGTGTCAACAAAATATTTTCGCATTCGGAGGAGAAAGTTGGTGATTGGAAGTTCGTGAAAAGATTCCGTCGCAACGAAAAACGCCTTTCTTTTAATGACGTCCAGCCCATATCCTGTATCATTTCTGTGACACTCTCTCCCGTACTTCGCGATAATACAAAACGTGCTGCCTTTCTTTGAACTTTTTCGATGTACTCCGTCAGTCCTATCTGGTAAGGATCCCACACCGCGCAGCAGTATTCTAAATGAGGACGGACAGGCGTAGAGTAGGCAGTCTCCTTAGTAGGTCTGTTACATTTTCTAAGTGTCCTGCCAGTAAAACGCAGTCTTTGTTTAGCCTTTTCCACAACATTTTCTATGATTTCCTTCCAATTTAAGTTGTTCGTGATTGTAAAACCTAGCTATTTAGTTGAATTTACGTCTTTTAGATTAGACTGGTTTATGGTGTAACCGACGTTTAACGAGTTCCTTTTAGCACTCATGTGGATGACCTCCCACTTTTCGTTATTTAGGGTCAACTGCCACTTTTCGCACCATTCACATATCTTTTTTAAATCGTTTTGTAGTTTTTTTTATCTTCTGATGACTTTATTAGTCGATAAACGACAGCGTCATCTGCAAACAACCGAAGACGGCTGCTCAGATTGTCTCCCAAATCGTTTATACAGAAGAGGAACAGCAAAGGGCCTATAGCACTACCTTGGGGAACGCTAGAAATCACTTCTGTTTTACTCGATGACTTTCCGTCGACTACTGCGAACTGTGACCTCTCTGACAGGTAATTACAAATCCAGTTACATAACTGAGACAATATTCCATAAGCACGCAATTTCACTACGAGGCGCTTGTGTGTACAGCGTCAAAAGCCTTCCGGAAATCCAGAAATACGGAATCGATCTGAAATCCCTTGCCAGTAGCACTCAACCCTTCATGTGAATAAAGAGCTAGTTGTGTTTCACAGGAACGATGTTTTCTAAACCCATGTTGACTGTGTGTCAATAGACCGTTTTCTTCGAGGTAATTCATAATGTTCGAACACAATGTATGTTCCAAAATCCTACTGCATATCGACGTTAACGATATGGGCCTGTAATTTAGTGGATTACTCCTACAATCTTTCTTGAATATTGGTATGACCTGTGCAACTTTCCAGTCTTTGGGCACGGATCTTTCGTCGAGTGAACGATTGTATATGATTGTTAAGTATGGAGCTAATGCGTCAGCATACTCCGAAAGGAACCTAATTGGTATTCAGTCTGGACCAGAAGACTTGGTTTTATTAAGTGATTTAAATTGCTTCACTACTCCGAGGATATTTACTTCTACGTTACTCATGTTGGCAGCTGTTCTCGATTCGAATTCTGGAATATTTACATCGTCTTCTTTTGTGAAGGCATTTCGGAAGGCTGTGTTTAGTAAGTCTGCTTTGGCAGCACTGTCTTCGATAGTATCTCCATTTCTATAGCACAAAGAAGGCATTGATTCAAATTACATCTAACAGGAAACCAAAGGTCTCAATCAGAAAGGGTCTTGTATTACGCCACTACTCTTCATCAAATGAGAAGTAAGCACAGATGGTGTCTCCGAACGTTTCATTTTAGGAATCCTGCATTTTTCTTGAATGTATTAGAGATGTTTCAACAATAGAATTACCGCATGATAATTTTATTTTGTTTGTGGATGATATGAACATTACAAACTACAGTAGAACAATTATACACTTAGAACGGGCTGTTAACGAAATTTCCTTGGCTGACACATTTTTCATGTTAGTGACGTTTCAGTAGGAATATTAACTGTGTACACTGATCAGCCAGAATATTATGAGCACCAACCTTCGATCTATACAACCCCGTACAGGCGATAGCAGTTCCACCTAGTGAGGAAAGACGGCTAGTCAGAAACACCCACGGTGCGAGCGTGCTGTCCGTGTATATACACTCCTGGAAATTGAAATAAGAACACCGTGAATTCATTGTCCCAGGAAGGGGAAACTTTATTAACACATTCCTGGGGTCAGATACATCACATGATCACACTGACAGAACCACAGGCACATAGACACAGGCAACAGAGCATGCACAATGTCGGCACTAGTACAGTGTATATCCACCTTTCGCAGCAATGCAGGCTGCTATTCTCCCATGGAGACGATCGTAGAGATGCTGGATGTAGTCCTGTGGAACGGCTTGCCATGCCATTTCCACCTGGCGCCTCAGTTGGACCAGCGTTCGTGCTGGACGTGCAGACCGCGTGAGACGACGCTTCATCCAGTCCCAAACATGCTCAATGGGGGACAGATCCGGAGATCTTGCTGGCCAGGGTAGTTGACTTACACCTTCTAGAGCACGTTGGGTGGCACGGGATACATGCGGACGTGCATTGTCCTGTTGGAACAGCAAGTTCCCTGGCCGGTCTAGGAATGGTAGAACGATGGGTTCGATGACGGTTTGGATGTACCGTGCACTATTCAGTGTCCCCTCGACGATCACCAGTGGTGTACGGCCAGTGTAGGAGATCGCTCCCCACACCATGATGCCGGGTGTTGGCCCTGTGTGCCTCGATCGTATGCAGTCCTGATTGTGGTGCTCACCTGCACGGCGCCAAACACGCATACGACCATCATTGGCACCAAGGCAGAAGCGACTCTCATCGCTGAAGACGACACGTCTCCATTCGTCCCTCCATTCACGCCTGTCGCGACACCACTGGAGGCGGGCTGCACGATGTTGGGGCGTGAGCGGAAGACGGCCTAACGGTGTGCGGGACCGTAGCCCAGCTTCATGGAGACGGTTGCGAATGGTCCTCGCCGATACCCCAGGAGCAACAGTGTCCCTAATTTGCTGGGAAGTGGCGGTGCGGTCCCCTACGGCACTGCGTAGGATCCTACGGTCTTGGCGTGCATCCGTGCGTCGCTGCGGTCCGGTCCCAGGTCGACGGGCACGTGCACCTTCCGCCGACCACTGGCGACAACATCGATGTACTGTGGAGACCTCACGCCCCACGTGTTGAGCAATTGGGCGGTACGTCCACCCGGCCTCCCGCATGCCCACTATACGCCCTCGCTCAAAGTCCGTCAACTGCACATACGGTTCACGTCCACGCTGTCGCGGCATGCTACCAGTGTTAAAGACTGCGATGGAGCTCCGTATGCCACGGCAAACTGGCTGACACTGACGGCGGCGGTGCACAAATGCTGCGCAGCTAGCGCCATTCGACGGCCAACACCGCGGTTCCTGGTGTGTCCGCTGTGCCGTGCGTGTGATCATTGCTTGTACAGCCCTCTCGCAGTGTCCGGAGCAAGTATGGTGGATCTGACACACCGGTGTCAATGTGTTCTTTTTTCCATTTCCAGGAGTGTAGAATAGGGAAGGCAAGCAATCTGAGTTTGACTGAGGGCAGATCGTGATGGCCCCTATGCTCGGCACAAGTATTTCGGAATCTGTACGACTTGTTGTGTCTTCTAGGAGTGCTGTGGTGAGTGCCTTCAACACGTGGTGAAATCAAAGTGAAACAATGTCCAGACATCGTGGGACTGGTCGACCACCCCTCATTACAGATGTCATACGTCGTTGGCTGGGCAGACAGGTAAAACAGGACGGGGGGCGAACTGTGGTGGAACTAATATCAGGTATTAATGTGGGGACTCACCGAACACTCCTAACGGTGGGTCTGTGCAGCCGACGACCCACGGATGTGCCAATGTTAACATCACGACATCAGCAACTACGACTGATATTTACACGTGATCATCGGCACTGGACGTTGGCACAATAGTAGAGCGTTGCATGATTTGATGAAGCCATATACCTGTTTCATCATGCCGAAGGGAGAGCAGGAATCCGTCGTATTCCAGAGGAACAGCTGCTTGACATCTGTACTGTGGGACAGAGACAAAGTGGCGGCGGCTCCATTATGCTCTGGGGAACATCCACGTGGGTATCGATTTATCCAATAGAGCTCGTGCAAGGTACCATGACGGCCAAGGACTGTCGTACACTGCTTTCACTCCATGTACACCACTTCACGACGATCTTGTTTCCCGACGGCAGTGGTATTTTTCAGCAAGATAATGTGCAATGTTACAAGGCCAAGAGTATGATGGAGTGATTCGAGGAACACATTGGCGCGTTCAATTTGATGTGCTGGCTCCCCAATTCATCAGAGATGATCCCAATCGAACACATCTGGGATGTGATTTACCCTGGTGTCAGAGCTCATCGCCCCCCTACCAGGAATTTACGAGAATTGGGTAACTTGTGTGTGCAGATGTGATGCCAACTTCTTCCAGCGACCTACGAAGGCCTCACTGCTTCCATGCCTCGACGCTTTGCCGTTGGTATCCGTGTCAAAGGTGGACACACCGGTTATTAGGAAGGTGGTCTTAAAGTCCTAGATGATCAGTGTATATTTCAAAGGATTTTAAGTCTAAAGTTAGAAAGAGCTGTTAACCGCATTGTCATGAGGATCAATAAATCGCTTCTGTCTACTCCACTTCAATCAAATCTTGAAAAACAAAAATGAAAGGTGGCTCTCACTTCATGCGCTTCTGAACCTTAAGGAGATTTCTGTCTAATAAAATCTTAAATGCAAATAGAAGGGGTTGACAGGTTGAAGTAATGAGATTACAGTTTTATACAGGTGGTGTGCTTCTAATATACTTCCATTGTAATAATGTGATGTGTGTAAGTAGGGTTTGTGGACTGTTTGTTTTGACAGTGCTTGGCTGCAATAGCCTAGTAATTATTTTATGGACACTAGCCTACGTCCTAATTAAAATTTATATGGTAAACTGAAACAGTATGGCCAGGGAGAATAAACAAAAGGTTATAATAAGGCTCGATTTTGTCGCCGCTGCTGTTCAATATACACTCCTGGAAATTGAAATAAGAACACCGTAAATTCATTGTCCCAGGAAGGGGAAACTTTATTGACACATTCCTGGGGTCAGATACATCACATGATCACACTGACAGAACCACAGGCACATAGACACAGGCAACAGAGCATGCACAATGTCGGCACTAGTACAGTGTATATCCACCTTTCGCAGCAATGCAGGCTGCTATTCTCCCATGGAGATGCTGGATGTAGTCCTGTGGAACGGCTTGCCATGCCATTTCCACCTGGCGCCTCAGTTGGACCAGCGTTCGTGCTGGACGTGCAGACCGCGTGAGACGACGCTTCATCCAGTCATAAACATGCTCAATGGGGGACAAATCCGGAGATCTTGCTGGCCAGGATAGTTGACTTACACCTTCTAGAGCACGTTGGGTGGCACGGGATACATGCGGACGTGCATTGTCCTGTTGGAACAGCAAGTTCCCTTTCCGGTCTAGGAATGGTAGAACGATGGGTTCGCTGACGGTTTGGATGTACCGTGCACTATTCAGTGTCCCCTCGACGATCACCAGTGGTGTACGGCGAGTGTAGGAGATTGCTCCCCACACCATGATGCCGGGTGTTGGCCCTGTGTGCCTCGGTCGTATGCAGTCCTGATTGTGGCGCTCACCTGCACGGCGCCAGACACGCATACGACCATCATTGGCACCAAGGCAGAAGCGACTCTCATCGCTGAAGACGACACGTCTCCATTCGTCCCTCCATTCACGCCTGTCGCGACACCACTGGAGGCGGGCTGCACGATGTTGGCGAGTGAGCGGAAGACGGCCTAACGGTGTGCGGGACCGTAGCCCAGCTTCATGGAGACGGTTGCGAATGGTCCTCGCCGATACCCCAGGAGCAACAGTGTCCCTAATTTGCTGGGAAGTGGCGGTGCGGTCCCCTACGGCACTGCGTAGGATCCTACGGTCTTGGCGTGCATCCGTGCGTCGCTGCGGTCCGGTCCCAGGTCGACGGGCACGTGCACCTTCCGCCGACCACTGGCGACAACATCGATGTACAGTGGAGACCTCACGCCCCACGTGTTGAGCAATTGGGCGGTACGTCCACCCGGCCTCCCGCATGCCCACTATACGCCCTCGCTCAAAGTCCGTCAACTGCACATACGGTTCACGTCCACGCTGTCGCGGCATGCTACCAGTGTTAAAGACTGCGATGGAGCTCCGTGTGCCACGGCAAACTGGCTGACACTGACGGCGGCGGTGCACAAATGCTGCGCAGCTAGCGCCATTCGACGGCCAACACCGCGGTTCCTGGTGTGTCCGCTGTGCCGTGCGTGTGATCATTGCTTGTACAGCCCTCTCGCAGTGTCCGGAGCAAGTATGGTGGGTCTTACACACCGGTGTCAATGTGTTCCTTTTTCCATTTCCAGGAGTGTATTTACATTAAACCCACATATGATGTTTTGTCCAGGTGTTAAAGTATTGCAGTATGCATCAGATTTATGTTTTTATTGTGATAGGTATAGTTTTACCGGCAATGTGTCATATCGCCTCATAAATCAGCTGTGTGGGTCTATACTAGACATAGGCTTAACAGACTAAGAAACGTATTATAGCCCTTTATATTACCAGTCAAAAAGATGATCAGGAACTTTGGGCGTTACAGCGATCATCATATTAAGCAAGAAATTAAAAAAAATATTGCAGGTGTCACAAATATCTTTCGTGTTGTGACAGGCGTTTGTAGGATAACTGATCCGAGAATCTGCTTTAAAGCACGTTTTACACGAGTAAATTTCTGGTCAAAATCGACTAATCAAAGGGCGTGCACATTTTGTACCTGTGTGTAAATCAGCGGCCAACCACGACAGGTGTCTGACGTCAGTGAACTAACGATTGTGACGAGTGTGGAGTGTGTATCGAGGGGGAGCTCGTCTATCGGATGCGATGCCTCTGACATTCAATAACGCCGTACTCGGTACTATGTAATTGTGCTCATTAATCAATCACCATTCCAAAATTTACCGTTCTTTTGAGTCACCCTGTATTATGAAGTGACACCTGACGATCGCCTATATACCATAAGGGCTAGTCAGGACGCCATAGAACAAAAACTTTCATCGATCTTACAAATTTAAAGGGAGACACTATGTCGCAATAGTACCTGATCTTCCATCTTACAGCAGAAAACTTAGTGACAACGACGCGAATTCGATTTAATCACGAGAGATCTCTGCCGCCTTGTGATGTTCTCACCATCAACTGAATGTGCGGCAGTGAGGGAGATGTTACTCACATTTTCTTCGGCTGCGACAGCAGATATCAGAAGATACTAATGCAGCGTCTGATGCCTCTGGTAATGCATTACCAACGAAGGTTTTAACTCTTTTAGAGTCTGGTAATTGTTACGATACACGGTGGTAAATTACGTTACGCTCGGCTTCAGCTAATGTAACTTACCACCATGTGCTGTAACAAGGCCCACTCCTCCTGAAGAAGATATTTTTTCTAAATGTCGAAACATAGGTCAAGGGCTATATAAAACTTTGGTCTCAAATTGGTTGACTGGTTTTTTCAAGCTCTTCATACAGGAAATGGGATGTTTTACTTTTCTACGTTGTTGTGATCTTCAGTACAGAGTGGTTTGTTGCAGCTCTCCATGCTACTTTATTCTGTGCAAACTTCATCTCCTGGTAACAACTGCAACCTACATCCTTCTGAATCTGCTTAGTGTATTCATCTCTTGGTCTCCCCTGCCATTTTTACCCTCCAAGCTTCCCTCCAGTATTAAACTGGTGATCCCTTGATGCCGCAGAATGTGTCTTCTAGTCAAGTTATGCCACAAATTCCTCTTCTCTCCAGTTCTGTTCAGTACCTCCTCATTAGCTACGTGATCTACCCATCTAATCTTCAGCATTCTTCTGCAGCACCACATTTTGAAAGCTATTCTCTTCTTGCCTAAACTGCTTATCTATCATGCTTCACTTCCATACGTGACTACACTCCACACAAATACTTTCAGGAAACAGTTCCTGACACTTAAATCTATACTCGATGTTAAAAAATTTCTCTTCTTCAGAAAGGCTTTTCTTCCCATAGCCAGTCTATATTTTATATCATCTCTACTTCGACCACCATCAGTTATTTTGCTCCCCAAATAGCAAAACTCATTTACTACTTTAAGTGTCTCATTTCCTAATCTAATTTCCTCAGCATCGCCTGATTTAATTTGGCTGCATTCCATTATCCTGGTTTTGCTTTTGTTGATGTTCGCATTATATTCTCCTTTCAAGAGACTGTCCATTCCGTTCAATTGCTCTTCCAGGTCCTTTGCTCTCTCTGACAGAATTACAATGTCATCGGCAAACCTCAAAGCTTTTATTTCTTCTCAATGAATTTTAATTCCTAATCCAAATTTTTTCCTTTGCTTTCTTTATTGCTTGCTCAACATACAGATTGACTAACATCTGGGACAGGCTACAACCATATCTCACTCCCTTCACAACCACTGCTTCCCTTTCATGCCCCCCCCCCCCCCCCCCCCCTTGACTCTTATAACTGTCATCTGGTTTCTGTACAAATTGCAAATAGCCTTTCGCTTCCTGTATTTTACCCCTGCCACCTTCAGAATTTGAAAGAGAGTATTCCAGTCAACCCTATCAAACGTTGTAAGTCTACAAATGCAAGAAATGTAGGTTTCCCTTTCGTTAGTCTATCTTCTAAGATAAGTCATAGGGTCAGTATCGCCTCGCGTGGTCCAACATTTCTACAGAATCCAAACTGATCTTTCCCGAGGTCAGTTTCTACAATTTTTCCATTCGTCTGTAAAGAATTCGTGTTAGTATTTTGTACAGTGACTTATTAAACTGATGGTTCGGTAATTTTCACATCTGTCAGCGCCTGATTTCTTTGGAATTGGAATTTGACATGGTACCGCAGCCGTTAGCTGGCATAGACACCGGGGAAAACAGACAGCGCCCGAAGGCCAAAATGTTGAATACGTGGAGGTTGTGGGGAGTACGTGCAGGCACCGTTTCTCTAATGAAAGTTTTTTTACCTTTAAAATTTTACAACTTTATTAACTTGATTTTAAAATAGTAAGTGAACATTCGTTATCTTGAACAGCAAGATCAACAATATAGTTTCCTCAAGAAAGTTCCTGAAGAACTATTTTAACAGATCAAAGAACAGCTCTCAAAACCAATTTACAACGCTTAAAACTCTAAATCCCCTTTTAAACAAAGGAAAAAAAAATACAAATTGCATAACGCAAGGTTAAATAAAATATTATAACCCCCACATGGCAACACCCAAAGTTTGCTAGGTATCACCTGTGATCTCTAAAGGCAATAAAATATTGATCACAAAATTTTAGTTAAAACAACAACTTAAAGCAATAAAATCTGGTTACTATAACTTACATTCAAACTCTATAGTCTCTACGATGCGCACAGTATCACAAAATATTTCCCTTCCTTTTAAATACTTTACACCATAAACCTCCCTGCATGTGGTGCATACTACACCCCCCGAATTATGACAATTACGCATAGATGCTATAATCAACCAGGTATGTAAATCTTTTCCTTTCAAAATAAATCGAAAAACACAAATCAATTCCTAAGCTTAGTGGTTACATCCGTTAAAGTATACAAAACATATCTTTTGATTTCGTAGTGGTCATGCGCTGTTGTGCACCGTGCTCTCCTTCAGTATCACATACGGCACGGGAAAGATATTCCACGATGTACAAAACGTTAACAGAGAGCAATCAACTTACAAAAATTGCATACTGGATTATACGTCGATGTGCTTGCGGCTCACAAATCTTAAAACGGGCGAGGGAGTAGATACGGTACTACTGAACACTTCGACTATATCGCACCTCACCAAACAGCAATACGGTGGGGTAGACAAGAGAAGAGACAAAACAACAACTGTTGCAAGGCAACCTCAGCAAGGCAGTAAGAAAGTATTTGGGACTTTAAACTCTTGGAAGGGCCACGCCAAACCACAGAATGACGTCCCAAGCTAAATTATGAAAATACTATCTGTGATTTCGCCACGACAATAGAACCCTAAAATACCATAAGAAGTGAACTGCAACTAACCCGATTCATAAGCGTCCGACTGAAAAGCTCCACAGTCATTCTTTCCCTTACTACAAACATTTAACAGTACCTCCGAAGTTCACTCGTGGACACTACCAGAGTCAGTTACTCGTTATAACTGTATATAACAGTTTAACACGCTGGTAGTCGACTTAGGTTTCTTAATGGTTCAAATGGCTCTGAGCACTATGGGACTCAACTGCTGTGGTCATAAGTCCCCTAGAACTTAGAACTACTTAAACCTAACTAACCTAAGGACAGCACACAACACCCAGCCATCACGAGGTAGAGAAAATCCCTGACCCCGCCGGGAATCGAACCCGGGAACCCGGGCGTGGGAAGCGAGAACGCTACCGCACGACCACGAGATGCGGGCTAGGTTTCTTAATAAGATAAGCAGTGATTCGGTGCCTCACTTGGATCCACCTTCGATGCAAAACAGTCATTTACTTTAAAGCAGCTAAATAGATGACAATGCCGATATCAACACTCTCTTCCCAAGTAGCGCTCTAACTGGAGACTGCAGTACCAAAAAATGGCTCTGAGCACTATGGGACTTAAGTTCTGAGATCATAAGTCCCCTAGAACTTAGAACTACTTAAACCTAACTAACCTAAGGACATCACACACATCCATGCCCGAGGCAGGATTCGAACCTGCGACCGTAGCGGTCGCGCGGTTCCAGACTGTAGCGCCTAGAACCGCCAGGCCACCACGGCCGGCACTGCAGTACCGAAGCAAAGCATACCCAACTCACAAGTCTGATATTTGCACCATCAAAGTGCACCTTTTTAGAATTCTTATGTTCACGTCATACACCAAACTTACTGTAATTCTTCGTTGGAATCCAAGGGCAGAATCATTAAATCACTTCGCCGGGAGCTGTGGCCGAGCGGTTCTACGCGTTTCAGTCCGGAACCGAACGACTGCTACGGTCGCAGGTTCGAATCCTGCCTCGGGCGTGGATGTCCTTAGGTTAGTTAGGTTTAAGTAGTTCTAAGTTCTAGGCGACTGGTGATCTCAGATGTTAAGTCCCATAGTGCCCAGAGCTATTTGAACCATTTTGAATAAATCACTTGTCAGCCCTTTAATGACCACACCCGATCGCCATCGGGACACGGGCCCTCCACACTAGGATCTTCCAGCCCATGGCGTTGCGTCCCCAACCGACTGCTTTCGGCTTTCGCGGAGCCCACGGACCAAGCGGCCTTGCCCTCCGACACCGACGTCGCTCCTCACGCATTGTCCAGAGCTAACTCCTAGCAACCCCCTTCTTCCTCGTTCAGTCGCCTCGCGGCGCGCGGTAAGCCAGCTCGCCGAAGATATGCGGCGACCTGAGACTCCAGTCCGATCTCGATATTGACATCGCGGCGAATACTGACAAGGGAACCTCCCCATTGCACCCCCCTCAGATTTAGTTATAAGTTGACACAGTGGATAGGCCTTGAACAACGGAAGACAGATCAATCGAGAAAACAGGAAGAAGTTGTGTGGAACTATGAAAAAAATAAGCAAAATATACAAACTGAGTAGTCCATGAACAAGATATGCAACATCAAGGAGAGTGTGAGCTCAGGAGCGCCATGGTCCCGTGGTTAGCGCGAGCAGCTGCGTTATGAGAGGTCCTTGGTTCAAGTCCTCCCTCGAGTGAAAAGTTTACTTGCTATATTTTCGCAAAGTTATGATCTGTCCGTTCGTTCATTGACGTCTCTGTTCACCATAATAAGTTTAGTGTCTGTGTTTTGCGACCGCACTGCAAAACCGTGCGATTAGTAGACAAAAGGTCGTGCCTCTCCAATGGGAACCGAAAACATTTGATCGCAATGTCATAGGTCAACCGATTCCTCCACAGGAAAACATCTCTGATATATTCTATACGACACTGGTGACGGCATGTGCGTCACATGACAGGAATATGTTGTCGACCCACCTAACTTGTACACTTGGCGAATGGGATAAAGAGATTCTTCTACCTTGCCCGATTTAGGTTTTCTTGTGGATGTGATAATCACTCCCAGAAAAGTGATCGCATCGGACGGACGGACGGACGGACAGATAATAATTGTCTGAACATAAAAAACTGAACTTTTCAGTCGAGGGAAGACTTGAAGCAAGGACCTCTCGTGCCGCAGCTGCTCGCGGTAACCACGGGACCACGGCGCTCGTGAGCTCACACTGTCCATGATGTTGCATTGCGCATGGACTACTCAGTTCGTATATTTTGCTTATTTTTTTCATAGTTCCACACAACTTCTTCCTGTTTTCTCGATTGATCTGTGTTCAGTTTTTCAAGGCCTATCCACTGTGCCAACTTATAACTAAATCTGAGGGGGGTGCGATGGGGAGGTTCCCTTGTGAGAAGGCGGGTGATTTCAAAAACAAAAAAAAAAAAAAAAAAGAAATGAAATAGTGATCCGTGCCGGCTCAGAATTATTACATTCTTCTTGAAGTCTGAGGGTATTTCGCCTGTCTGAAACATCTTGCTCACCTGATGGCAGAGTTTTGTCACGGCTTGCTCTCCCAAGGCTATCAGTAGTTCTAATGGAATGTTGCCTACTCCCAAGGCCTTGTCTCGACATTTTTTATGTTATAATATATTAACTGGATGATTTGTGCTATCAATCCTCGTTTCAGATTGAGGAATGGATTATAATTTTCTTCGGTCAGGGACTTATTTTCAGGTTACATGAGTGTAACAGATAATTGTTGCTGTTTAACGCTTTCAGGATGTTACTCATTTAGGTGTTAAAAAGTCATTCTGAGGCTCACTGTATACATTTAATAAATTCATAGGAAGGAAAAGCAAAGACGTTAATAAATATTGGCGTCTTTCATATCTAATATTTCCTAAAATTTATATAGTCGTAAAAATTGGTGTGTTTTGGACAATGTATATTCTCTGATACCTCCAGGAACGCCTCTTCTCGGTTTTTAAACAGCATATCTGCTCGCGATGCAAAACGACTTCATCGATAAGAGTCTTACAGCATTTCTGTGGAGTTCTGGCGCTGATTACTCAAAGTAGTATTGAACTGCGCATATTCTTCCTTCATCTGGGGAGATATCATCCGATGCAGACGTTTGTGGATCAAGAGTGCGTGGTATGTACGGCTTTGTACCCTCGTTTCCTTATTCCAGCTACCGAGTCGTGGGGCAGATCTGCTGAGGCTCTGGTTAATGATCCTCATTCTCGGCTACGGGTCGGGAATTCCGGGAGAGCGAACTTCCCGCCGTGTAGCGTTCTCACGGGTGCAACTGACCCTC
Organism: Schistocerca piceifrons; assembly: GCF_021461385.2. NCBI lineage: Eukaryota > Metazoa > Arthropoda > Insecta > Orthoptera > Acrididae > Schistocerca > Schistocerca piceifrons. The sequence continues at coordinate 91,729,548 of NC_060141.1, forward strand.
ATAATCTCCTTTGTTTTCCCATCGCTGAGAATCCTCTTCCCTATCCCAGTCAAACGAAGAATGTGTGTACCTGAGAGAGCGGCATTGTGCTGTGAACTCATTTGAAGGGAAACTTATGCAGTTGTTCATGTGCAAAAGAAAGAAAGAAAGCAATCGAGAACTACATGCGGCATTCCACACACCCTACTGCGCTCCTTTGCAGAAAAGGAATTCTAAAGAATGAGGGACAAGCAGCCGGCCGGTGTGGCCGAGCGCTTCTAGGCGCTACAGTCTGGAACCGCGAGACCGCTACGGTCGTAGGTTCGGATCCTGCCTCGGGCATGGATGTGTGTGATGTCCTTAGGTTAGTTAGGTTTAAGTAGTTCTAAGTTCTAGGGGACTGATGACCTCAGCAGTTAAGTCCCATAGTGCTCAGAGCCATTTGAATCATTTGAAGGGACAAGCAGATCCCTGGCATGTAGCACAAGTTTCAAAAAACATTTCCGCCTTTCCAAATAAACAATTCACTTATAAAAGTATCACTCCCTTATGTAGGACTTTTTTCTTTTTTTTGGGAGGGGGGGGGGGGGGGGAGGGAGGCGGGGTTGCATTACCTTTCTGACTGGTTTGATGCAGCACTTCACAATTTCCTCTCTGTACGAATCTCTTCCTCGCAGAATAAAACGTATAACCAACGTTCTCAACTATCTGTACACGGGGTACCCGAACTCTGTTGACAAAGTATTGGTTTTTCAGGCAATTTTCTGTGCACTTTACCGTAAGGGGCTCTCGATTTCCAGTGGCTTGTTACAGAGCATTAATGAAATTATGATCCATTCGGTATGTTATCTTACTTTCCTTTGTGTTCTGACGGTTCCCACTGGATCCCTTTTTTCTTTACTTTTTTCCTTTCCCTGGACATTTTTATATTGTCTTTTTCGCCGATCTTATGATGCCCACTATTATTTCGCAGTTATCTTTCTTAGAGATGTATTTTGCTCATCTTCTGTGTATCTTTTCTAGAACTGTCTCCGGAACTATCTGTTCCACTAAACGCTATCGCACTGTCTACTGCCTCGGAAAAACTCGAATGAAAATCATTGTGCTTCAGCAGTTCAGTATTTAACTTCCTTGTGCGTTAAGTCTGCCTGACGAGTTTCTTAAGCTCCACCTTTCGCTTTTTTTCATTACTAGGCTATGTTCACAATCTGAATCTACTCTGGGAATCCAATATCTAAGTTACGAGTCTGTGCCTAATTATGATGCACTACAGCTGCCACATAACTGTTCTTCCTGGCCTTTCCCATGAATTCCTCCTCTTCTTGTGATTTTCTAAAAAAATGATTCAAATGGCTCTGAGTACTACGGGATTTAACATCCGAAGTCATCAGTCCCCTAGAACTTAGAACTACGAACCTGAGGTTGTAGCGGTCGCGTGGTTCCGGACTGAAGCGCTTAGAAAATCTCGGCTACAGCGGCCGGCTGATGTTTTAAACGGCGTACTATTACTAACGGCAATTCATGCTGGACTCAAGGACTCTTTTCCTCTCTCACTCACGTCATCGAGCCGTATTCTCCTACGATTCTGCCTTTCTCTATCATAGCGTTTCTGTTTGCCATGATTGAGATTCTCATCTTCATTTACTTAATGAGTAACCCAACAATGCCCTCATATATTCTAACTCTCCATTTTCAGCTTGTGAATTTTGCATAAACTCCAGAATTAATTTTGCTAACTTGATTTGGTTTCGATTCTGACGAGAATGTTATTGCTGTCCAGAGCTACTCAATCTTTATCCTACCTTCCTATTCAAAGTGTATCTTGCTCGCTCAATACAATTTCTTGGTGCTGTTAATGTATCCTTATATTTAATCTCTATTTTCTTTCCAATTACTTCCCTGAAGCATACTTTATCGAGTTCCGAGAGTCGCAATTCCCCTTTCCGCATGTTTTAGGTTTCCTACTACATTTAGACTTATTGACGTTTCTCGCCCCAACTCATAGGAACTTTCCATTTGTTTGTTTTTTCCAATTTTTCTCTCCCAATCTCCGTTGTCAGTACCTTCCTGAAAATCTGAATGAGTGACTAATCTGGAATCTTTTGTCAATGGAGATATCACATGACTTACTTTTCACTTGCAAGCCATATTTCCCATCGAAACACAGTATGTTCTTTAATGCAATGTTTTTATTGCCCTCTGTGTTCCCATACCGTTCATCATTGCTGATGCTCATGTCAGTCTCTGTGGCGCATTGGTTAGCACACTGGACTCGCTTTCTTGAGGACGACGGTACAAATCCGCGTCCGGCCATCCAGATTTAGTTTTCCTGTGATCTCCCTAAATCGCTCCAGGAAAATGCCGATTTCCTTCCCCGTCCTTCTGTAATTCGAGCTTGTGCTCCATCTCTAATGACTGCGCTGTTGACGGGACGTTAACCACTAACATTGTTCCTTCCTTCCTTCCTTCTTTCCTTCCTTCCTTCGCTTCCACTCTCTGCCTTTCCCTACAGCTTTTATCGTCTACAGCTCCCTCTAGTACATCAAGGAAGTTATTCCCTGTTGTCTCACTAGATGTCCTATCATCCTCTCCCTTCTTCTTGCCAGTGTTTTCCATATATTCCTAACTCTCCGATTCTACGGAGAACATCGTCGCTCCTTATCTCAGCAGTCCAAATAATCTTCAGTGTACTTCTATAGCACCACATTTCAAACGTTTCGATACTTCTCTTTTCCAGGTTTCCCAGAGCCTACCACACAATGCTGTACTCCTAACGCACATTCTCAGAAATGTCTTCCCCTAACTAAGGCCAATATTTGATACTAGTAGACTTCATTTTAGCTAGGAATGTCCTCTTTGTCTGTCCTAGTCTGTTTTACGTTTTCCTTACTTCGCCCTTCATGTCCTTTTTTGCTGCATAGGTAACAGAGTTCTTTAATGTGTCTACTTCGTCCTATCCAATTTTGATGTTAAGTTACTCGCTTTTCTCATTTCTGCTACTCCTCATTAATTTCATATTTCTCCAGTTTACTCTCAATTAATGTTCTACAGTCATCAGATGAATGGAGAAAGAGAAAGACAGATAATGTATAATATGTACAAGAATGAAATGGTAACAATAAAAATGGAAGATCAAGAACAGTGTTCGGATTGACAAAGATGTAACACAGGGTTCCAGTCTTTCCCTCCTACTGTTCAGGCTGCATCTCGAAACAGCAATGATGAAAAAAAAAAAGAAAGACTGCAATGTGAGTTTAAAATTCGGGGTGAAAGGATGTCAATGATAAGATCTGCTTATGACATTACTGTCATCAGTGAAAGCAAAGAAGAATTACGGGAATTGTTGCATGGTATGAATTGTCCAATAAAAGGTAGCAACAAATCTTTAACTTGTTTTGTAGGACCGGAAACCACAGCCAAACTTCGACATTTTTCCAAAGAAAATTTCGCACTGGCTCTATCAATGATTTTTTATTAAATCTGCTATCGGTTTCGCACCAATTATCGGTGCATCCTCAAGGAATGTACGCTATTTATAACATGGTGATGTTGAACATTGCCTTGTAGCCACTCCCCACCATTCACGTCCAATATACAGTCATCTGGTAAAAGCGGTAGCTAGAATTTAAAACTCATTTTTTAAAAAATTTTTTAAATGATGGAAGCGGCAAAGACCGTGCAAGCTGAGAAGAGCCGCGCGGCAGCGGACGCGGCCTGCAGTCGGAAAGACACGCAGCATACCTTGTGAGAAACTCCTTGGACTACTTCGAAAATTTTTCGGCTCGCTTCGTATTTTGGTCGTATAAATCGTATAGATACCATCGCGAAATAGCAGCTGGGACAGATGTGTGCATGTGATCATTTTTCCCAAGCTCCGTAAATGGAATGGGATGAAATTTTAATACACGATACAGAAAGTGCCGTCTGCCACGCACTACAGATTATGTGCCTTGCAGTACGGATCGAAAGTCTGGAGTTCGATCCCACGTCAGTCATCTCTTCTTTCACTTCCGTCTCACAATGGTTCTGAATCCATGTAAAACTGTAGGTCATCATGTAAATGGTTGGACCGGTTAGTTCAACATCGGAGGAAGGCAAGTGCATACCACACCAAGCCTAGTAAAGCTAACTTTCTGGTTGATGACAGCTTTATTTCTCAGCTATGAAATACGTGTACTTCTGTTGCCCAATAGATTCTACAATAGTTTAGTTTGTACTGAAACAGAACTGACTGCATACATTAGATTCACTGGGATATCTAGATGTGTAAATACATTTAGTGTGTAACTTTTATCCTTTTTTTTAAAAAAAAAAACAATATTATCAGCTAATTTCCTTTATCCTCACAACTATATGTTCTGTCCGATCGAAATTTAACCAAAATATTACATAAATGTGGGTACAAGCCAAAATATATGCATTACTGTAGAAACCAAGTCTATCATCGAACTTGTAGATACCATCAGCAAATTATGCTTGCAACCCAGGGGATAAGACGAACTCTATCACCTAGTACACTGCTGTGTAAAACTTAACGACCGAAGTAACCTTCACATGATGTATCACTACCGCGTAACGTAGCTCGAAGATACTTGGGCCTATCATAGAAATAACTGCTACAGTGTAGTGCAGAATATAACTGAATGAAATACACAATGAGACGAACAGAAAAGGTACCTTATTCAAAGACAATATTACACGAAAATCACCGCGTTTCGTGACGGTCTCTTGGCACTACAAACGGGGCGACACGATTTTAATAGGGACAACATTACATGGTCTATAAAGTGCTCCCAAGTCTGCTACAAGGTGTGTGGTGAGGTCGTTGGTGCATGTGGAAGTTCTGCTGTACGTCTCCCCAACGCTTTCTACATGTGCTTCCCCACTCCATAACACTTATGCCACCAAACCCTTCATGGTTCAAATGGCTCTGAGCACTATGGGACTTAACAAATGGCTCTGAGCACTATGGGACTCAACTGCTGTGGTCATCAGTCCCCTAGAACTTAGAACTACTTAAACCTGACTAACCTAAGGGCATCACAGACATCCATGCCCGAGGCAGGATTCGAACCTGCGACCGTAGCGGTCGCGCGGTTCCGGACTGAAGCGCCTAGAACCGCTCGTCCACACTGGCCGGCCAAAACCCATCACGTTCAACAATGCCTGACGTACCCTCTTATGACGAGAGGTGAGAACACGTAATTCACCCAGGAGCATTGTCGAATGTGAGCATTTGGCAGTATGGATATTATGGTGTGGGGAGGCATAATGCTGCATATACGTTAAGATTTCCAAACCTTTGAACACGTTATACGCACCGCTCAACGTTACTGTGATACTGTGCTCCACACCGTGTGCATTTTTTTCAGAAGTGCATTCGGTCACCAATTTCCTTCCAGCAGTTGCCAACCGCGCTGGTGGAGTAATGGAACGCCCTTCTGCAAGAAGTGCTTGCCTCCCTTGTGGTCAGTGTCGGAGTACGTTGCATTGCAGGCATCGCCGTCCGTGGTGACCACACATCCCATTAAAACCGTGACCCGAAATTTGTATCGTCCAGGGGACGTTCATAAATCGTGGCGACCCCTGTGGATTGCTGTCATTTGCGTAGATAAGTTGTATCTGTTCGTCTCATTGCGTATTTTTCTGACTTTATTCTGTACTATACTGTAACTATAACTAAAATTCCGACCGAACAGGCCATGAAAGCCTAACGGCACCGACCGGCCGCCGTGTTATCATCAGCCCACAGGCGTTACTGAATGCGGATATGGAGGGGCACGTGGTCAGCACACCGCCCTCCTGGCCGTATGTCGGTTTACGGGACCGGAACCGCTACTTCTCATTCAAGTAACTCTTCAGTTGGCCTCACAAGGGCTGAGTGCACCCCGCTTGTCAACAGTGCTGGGCAGACCGGATGGTCACGCATCCAGCTGCTAGTCCAGACCGACAGCGTTTAACTTTGTTGATCTGGCGGGAACCGGTGTTACCACTGCGGCAAGTCCGTTGGCCGTACAATGCTGAAGCAGTTCTCTCAGTATATTGTTAAGATTTCTGTTACTTCAAGCGATAGTTACCATCGGTCGTAAGATTCGCACAGTGTTTGTGTAAGACTTTAAGCTAGCCACGACTGTCTTAACTCCTCAGTACGAGCTCTTATTTCCCTTATCTTTGAATGATGATCATTGCGCGATTTGAAAGCTGGTGGTAACAATATATGCTCTACATCCTCGGTGAAGATCGGATTTCGGAATTTAGTGAGCAGCCCCTTCCGTTTAGGGCGTCGTCTATCTGCAAGTGTGTCCCATTTCAAACTTTCCATGAGATTTGTAACGCTCTCGCGATGGCTAAATGTACCAGTCACGAACCTTGTCGCTCTTCTTTGGACCTTCTCAATCTCTTGAATCAGACCCAACTGGTAAGGGTCCCATACAGAAGAACAATACTCCAAGACTGGAGGAACTAACGTATTGTAAGCTATTTCCTTTGTTGAAGGACTGCATCGCTTCGGGATTCTACCAATAAACCGCAATCTAGAGTTCGCCTTACCCGTTACTTGTGTAATCTGATCATTCCATTTGAGATCATTTCGAATAGTCACACCCAGATACTTGACGGATGTTACCGCTTCCAAACACTGGGCATTTATTTTGTACTCGTACATTAATGGGTATTTTGGCTTGTTATACGCACTAGGGTACACTTACCAATATTGAGAGATTACTGCCACTCATTACACCACGCATTTATTTTCTGCAAATCCTCATTAATTTGTTCACAACTTTCGTACGATACTACTTTCCTGTAGACTACAGAGGCAAACAGCCCCATATTCAGTCAATATCATCAACTAGATCGTTTATGTAAATCGTAAAAAGCAGAGGACCTATTACGCAGGCCGGCTGGAGTGGCCGAGCGGTTCTAGGCGCTTCGGTCTGGAACGGCGCGACCGCTACGGTCGCAGGTTCGAATCCTGCCTCGGGCATGGATGTGTGTGATGTCCTTCGGTTAGTTAGGATTAAGTAGTTCTAAGTTATAGGGGACTGATGACCTCAGATGTTACGTCCCACAGCGTTCAGGGCCATTTGAACAATTATTACGCTGCCCTGGGGCACACCTGAAGTTACGCTTGTTTCTGTTGAAGTCAACCCGTTCAGGACGACATACTGCTCTCTGTCTGTTAGAAAACTTTCTATCCAACCGCATATGTCATCGGATAGACTGTAATCGCGCACTTTTTGCAGCAAGCGACAGTGCGGAACGGAGTCGAACTCCTTTCGAAAGTCGAGAAATATGCCATCAACCTGGGAGCCGGTACCTAGAGCCTGTTGTATATCATGCAAAAAGAGGGCCAGCTATGTCTCGCATGACCGCTGTTTCCTAAAACCGTGCTGGTTTCTGCAAATGAGCTTCTCAGAGTCTAGAAAGGTAATTATGTCTGAACACAAAATATGTTCCATGATTCAACAACAAATCGATGTCAGTGAAATTGGCCGGTAATTATGTGCATCCGATTTTCTACCCTTTTTATAGATTGCTATAACCTGGGCCTTATTGCAGTCCCGTGGAACTTTCCGCTGTTCCAATGATCTCTGATAGATGATGGATAAGAATGGTGCTATATTTGTAGCATAGTCGACATAAAATCTTACGGGGATACCGTCTGGGCCAGATGCCTTCCTGGCGTCTGAAGATCTTAACTGTTTTACAATCCCAGACACACTAAACACTATGAAGCCATCCCTTCTTTTGTTCGATAATTGAAAGGGGGATTGCTGCGTGCTTAGCTCTCTTTTGCAGGCGTGTACACCAAGGGCTACTGACTCCGGCTGAACTCGGATGACGAAAAATATCATGACTCATGTTGTCTATGGTATTTCGATGGCCGTCTTTAATAGTACAGTAGTGTGTTGTATATCTGATACCGCGTTTCATCTTCCGTCTGCACACCTCGAGAAGCAGTGTGGGTACACATGTGCTGCGTGTTTCGTGTGAGCGAAAGTGAGGCGCAAATGCTGAGTCAGATCGAAAACGAGAGTGTTGTGTCCTGCGCGCAATCTTCTTTCCTTCCTTCCCTTTCCACGTCTCTCCAGGTTCCTTCCTGCCGACTCGTTAATCAGCACCGGCACATAAACATTTACTTTCACCGGGGCCGCATCCCGTCCTGGTCTCCTGGGGTTCCAGCCGGAAGGACAGATAGCTGACGGCTCGCGCTTTCCACTTCTCCCCGGATGGCGTGCCATTACGTTCACAATGCACGTTTGTGAACTCGGAGGTGGAAGTAATGGTTTCCAAAGGCTGGCCCAAACGTACGCCAGGCAAATAAGTGTCTACAGGGTGTTACGAAAAGGTACGGCCAAACTTTCAGGAAACATTCCTCACACACAAAGAAAGAAAATATGTTATGTGTATATGTGTCCGGAAACGCTTACTTTCCATGTTAGAGCTCATTTTATTAATTCTCTTCAAATCACATTTATCATGGAATGGAAACACACAGTAACAGAACGTACCAGCGTGACTTCAAACACTTTGTTATAGGAAATGTTCAAAATGTTCTCCGTTAGCGAGGATACATGCATCCACCCTCCGTCGCATGGAATCCCTGATGCGCTGATGCAGCCCTGGAGAATGGCGTATTGTATCACAGCCGTCCACAATACGAGCACGAAGTCTCTACATTTGGTACCGGGGTTGCGTAGACAAGAGCTTTCAAGTGCCCCCGTAAATGAAAGTCAAGAGGGTTGAGGTCAGGAGAGCGTGGAGGCCATGGAATTGGTCCGCCTCTACCAATCCATCGGTCACCGGAAGTGTTGTTGAGAAGCGTCCGAACACTTCGACTGAAATGTGCATGAGCTCCATCGTGCATGAACCACATGTTGTGTCGTACTTGTAAAGGCACATGTTCTAGCAGCACAGGTAGAGTATCCCGTATGAAATCATGATAACGTGCTCCATTGAACGTAGGTGGAAGAAAATGGGGCCCAATCAAGACATCACCAACAATGCCTGCCCAAACGTTCACAGAAAATCTGTGTTGATGACGTGATTGCACAATTGCGTGCGGATTCTCGTCAGCCCACACATGTTGATTGTGAATATTTACAATTTGATCACGTTGGAATGAACCCTCATCCGTAAAGAGAACATTTGCACTGAACTGAGGATTGACACTTTGTTGGATGAACCATTCGCAGAAAGGTACCCGTGGAGGCCAATCAGCTGCTGATAGTGCCTGCACATGCTGTACATGGTACGGAAACAACTGGTTCTCCCGTAGCACTCTCCATACAGTGACGTGGTCAACGTTACCTTGTACAGCAGCAACTTCTCTGACGCTGACATTAGGGTTGTCGTCAACTGCACGAAGAATTGCCTCGTCCATTGCAGGTGTCGTCGTTCTAGGTCTTCCCCAGTCGCGAGTCATAGGCTGGAATGTTCCGTACTCCCTAAGTCGCCGATCAATTGCTTCGAACGTCTTCCTGTCGGGACACCTTCGTTCTGGAAATCAGTCTCGATACAAACGTACCGCGCCACGGCTATTGCCCCGTGCTAATCCATACATCAAATGGGCATCTGCCAACTCCGCATTTGTAAACATTGCACTGACTGCAAAACCACGTTCGTGATGAACACTAATCTGTTGATGCAACGTACTGATGTGCTTGATGCTAGCACTGTAGAGCAATGAGTCGCATGTCAACACAAGCACCGAAGTCAACATTACCTTCCTTCAATTGGGTCAACTGTCGGTGAATCGAGGAAGTACAGTACATACTGACGAAACTAAAATGATCTCTAACATGGAAATCAAGCGTTTCCGGACGCATGTCCACATAACATCTTTTCTTTATTTGTGTGTGAGGAATGTTTCCTGAAAGTTTGGCCGTACCTTTTTGTAACACCCTGTATATATATACCGACTCGGCAGCGAGCGACACAGAACCACTGTGAGCCGAGAGCAGAGTTTCGTGCTTGTGAGACAAACTGGAGTATTTCGAACCACTCCAGCGGACTCTCTGTGTGTCGTTCTCGTATTTTCGCACTGTAGACATAAGTTTTAGGTGAAGTATGGTTGCAGAATGGCTAAAGGAAGAGAAACTAAAAAATACTCAGATGTGTTGTAGAATCAGCAACAAGCTGAATTTAAGGGAACGATAGGGTGACGGACGAAAATATTGCTCAAATTCAGGTTTTTTTCTCTGTACTGGAATATATAAGACAAATGAGGCTTACTGCAATCAATAAAGCCTACATCTAAGTTTGTATTGGTGTTTTTTATTGACAAATATTAATGTGGCGTCACCGCCAAACACCACACTTGCTAGGTGGTAGCCTTTAAATCGGCCGCGGTCCGTTAGTATACGTCGGACCCGCGTCTCGCCACTATCAGTGATTGCAGACCGAGCGCCGCCACACGGCAGGTCTAGAGAGACTTCCCAGCACTCGCCCCAGTTGTACAGCCGACTTTGCTAGCGATGGTTCACTGACAAATTACGTTCTCATTTGCCGAGACGATAGTTAGCGTAGCCTTCAGCTACGTCATTTGCTACGACCTTGCAAGGCGCCATTATCATTTGCTATTTATCTTGTGATGCATGTACCGTCTGACCGATGTTCACCAATTATGGATTAAAGTTAAGTATTCCAGAAGCTACGTACTTTTTTTACTAGACTCAACTCCTTTAACTGTTCCAGAGCTCACGCCAGCCTGCGTGAGCTTAAACGCGTGCCTTTCGGCTATCTCATAGTGGCTTGGCTGTCTTGCCAAGTCACAACAATTAATATATTCACTGAGTAATTGGGGCTTCCCTAGCGCTGAAAGGAAGTCGATTGACGGTTGTCGCTGTAACTACGGTTGTGTTTATCTGAAACACGAAATTAACCTATAATCCTGATCCTTACAGAACTGATTTTAGTTCATCGTAGCGATTTGTAAAAAAAAAAAAAAAAAAAAAAAAAAAAAAAAGGCGAAAATATAGAGAAAAAAGACCATTTTATGGACCCCTCTTTTTTTGGGCGAAAAAAATACTAAATGACAACATAAAGTCTGCTGCTATGAAGTGAAGAAAATTCAATTTGCTTCAAGGGAGATCAAAAATCATTAAAATTGGATGAAAATTATAGCTTTGGCGATGACAACCATGCTGAAAAATATGGTTTTGTGGAAAACGCGTTTAAAGTCTGATAAGTATAGTAACTATCGTTCCGGCGAGTGGATGGCCGCTTTCTGCTACTTTGACCTGATAAGCCCTCATTTTCGTTCTCAAAGCCCTTTTCGTCGCCGAGGGCACCGTCGCTGGCGCCTCTGTGTTCACAGAATCGGTGCATTTCATCGCTGATTTTGTTTGGAAGTGCATTTGTCACGTACGTTAATGCCGTATGACTTCTATTGAATAGACATGCGACCAAATTTGAAGCAATGTTGGTAATTTTCGTTCGGCTGGATGTTATTTTCGGAGCATATCTTCAAATGAGACTGTTGAAACGTTCGTTCACATTTTGAGCGAAGCCTCTTAAACAGCGCTCCGGCAAATCACGTTTACTCAAATCGGTATAAACTGGGATGATGGGATCGATAACGACTTGTGACAACGGTTTCGCTAGCGCCGACGTGTGCCATGCATGCTCGGCTTCAAACGCTCAAAGGATCTTTACTTTTTGGAGTTCGCGCATAATATTTTGGGGAATAATTCTTCAATGTATACTCATTCGAATTCCGTAATAAAAACGTCGAGCTTTTTCGACCATCGCCCTGTCGTTCCTCCTTAAGAAATTGGACTGCGTATAGATAGGAGTTCGAGACAAAGAAAAGAATGATTCCACTTTTGCTGAGCATGCTGTGAATGAAACATCAATCACAGAATCCAGATATTCGAGACACCCTTAATGATCAAATTGAGTTCCATGATTCGCCCTTGTTGAAGTAACAGTGTGGCTGCAATACTTTTTGTGGTGGCATGGAATGATGAGATTAATTGGAAGTATATTATCAGTGATTAAAGTGGCTACGAGTTTCCTTATTTCCATAACGAAATGGCGATGTAAACCTACCTGCGGTTCTGCTGTTATTCCGACCAAGGCCGGCATCAGGTTCCATCACGTCTAGTTACAGTTTCACTATTCAGTTGGTAATAAAAAGGGACAACAGGGGAGAAAACACAGTCCAAGAAAAAAAAAACTGACAGAGCTGGTAAAATGTTGCATATATTGTCTCAGAAGAACACACTAAATGAGAGGTAGTCTGTTACAAGTGAATATGTCACTACATACAAATTAAGCTAAGAAACTGGAGAGAACTAATCTCGCTGCAGGTCAAGACACAAGAACAACTGAACGGGAGACAATTATGGACATTGTTTTTCCTAGTATAGCCTCTGAATTAAGATAGAGTGCACCGACAGATAACTGAAAGCTAATAGTCACGAGAATTTGGGAGCCCGGCAAGGGGAAGGGGAGACTGAGATTGCTGTTCCAGAATGATGATACAGTTACTGCTCCTACTGTTCGGTACGCACACTATTTCATCACGTCGGAATAATTACCGGTTAGCATGCGAAAACTAATTACTGACCGTACTGTGGCGAGTCGCGTAATGAATGGCCTCTGTCGATGTGACAAGCATGCACGTACGTGCATAGTGGCGGAAACTCGCTGGCGATGCAACTAAGAAATGACTAAGTGGGGCGTTGGTGGCGGCTCTCGTCAGTTTTGTGTATACATCTGCAGGCACTAACAGGAGACCCGTGACCAACCCAACAAGTGCGCCTCTTGAGAATTTGTTGTGGCCCATGAAGGAATGCCTGCGGCCCATGGGTTGGGAGACCTGGGTCTTCTGCAAAAACGGTGGGCGGTGTGTGCCTCTCCGCTGCTGGTGACGAACGGCAAACTAACAGCTACTTTGGCCTTCCCTAAATACGCCATATTAATTAACTAACTAAACCAGGCTTCAGAAAATTATTTTCTCTGAGGTTAGGCAGGCCTACAGATGTCCCTAATTGCCTCAGAAAATTCATTTGAGGTGATTTCAAAAATACACTCCTGGAAATGGAAAAAAGAACACATTGACACCGGTGTGTCAGACCCACCATACTTGCTCCGGACACTGCGAGAGGGCTATAAGTGTCAGCCAGTTTGCCGTGGCATACGGAGCTCCATCGCAGTCTTTAACACTGGTAGCATGCCGCGACAGCGTGGACGTGAACCGTATGTGCAGTTGACGGACTTTGAGCGAGGGCGTATAGTGGGCATGCGAGAGGCCGGGTGGGCGTACCGCCGAATTGCTCAACACGTGGGGCGTGAGGTCTCCACAGTACATCGATGTTGTCGCCAGTGGTCGGCGGAAGGTGCACGTGCCCGTCGACCTGGGACCGGACCGCAGCGGCGCACGGATGCACGCCAAGACCGTAGGATCCTGCGCAGTGCCGTAGGGGACCGCACCGCCGCTTCCCAGCAAATTAGGGACACTGTTGCTCCTGGGATATCGGCGAGGACCATTCGCAACCGTCTCCATGAAGCTGGGCTACGGTCCCGCACACCGTTAGGCCGTCTTCCGCTCACGCCCCAACATCGTGCAGCCCGCCTCCAGTGGTGTCGCGACAGGCGTGAATGGAGGGACGAATGGAGACGTGTCGTCTTCAGCGATGAGAGTCGCTTCTGCCTTGGTGCCAATGATGGTCTTACGCGTGTTTGGCGCCGTGCAGGTGAGCGCCACAATCAGGACTGCATACGACCGAGGCACACAGGGCCAACACCCGGCATCATGGTGTGGGGAGCGGTCTCCTACACTGGCCGTACACCGCTGGTGATCGTCGAGGGGACACTGAATAGTGCACGGTACATCCAAACCGTCATCGAACCCATCGTTCTACCATTCCTTGACCGGCAAGGGAACTTGCTGTTCCAACAGGACAATGCACGTCTGCATGTATCCCGTGCCACCCAACGTGCTCTAGAAGGTGTACGTCAACTACCCTGGCCAGCAAGATCTCCGGATCAGTCCCCCATTGAGCATGTTTGGGACTGGATGAAGCGTCGTCTCACGCGGTCTGCACGTCCAGCACGAACGCTGGTCCAACTGAGGCGCCAGGTGGAAATGGCATGGCAAGCCGTTCCACAGGACTACATCCAGCATCTCTACGATCGTCTCCATGGGAGAATAGCAGCCTGCATTGCTGCGAAAGGTGGATATACACTGTACTAGTGCCGACATTGTGCATGCTCTGTTGCCTGTGTCTATGTGCCTGTGGTTCTGTCAGTGTGATCATGTGATGTATCTGACCCCAGGAATGTGTCAATAAAGTTTCCGCTTCCTGGGACAATGAATTCACGGTGTTCTTATTTCAATTTCCAGGAGTGTAGTTCAATTGACTCTGAGCACTATGGAACTTAACTGCTGTGGTCATCAGTCCCCTAGAACTTAGAACTACTTAAACCTAACTAACCTAATGACATTACACACATCCACGCCCGAGGCAGGATTCGAACCTGTGATCGTAGCAGTCACTCGGTTCCAGACTGAAGCTCCTAGAACCGCTCGGCCACAGCGGGCGGCTTGAGGTGATTTAATTGATATTTAGTTATTCAACTTTTAAACTATTGGGCTGAGTAATCCATGACTTAAATCAATCGATTCATAATTTAATGAAAAATTTGAAATTGTAATCAAAAGTATTAATAAAGTTTCGCGCACTCTCCCTTTTGCAAAGAGCTGGACTACCTGTTCCTGTGCACGCACGTGCTCTGTGGCTAGATAGCACAACATATGAAGGTCTTATTTCAATAGTGGTACAAGTCCATATTTGTTCATATTAAGATACAGAGTCCTAAAGTTAAATGAGTGTTGAAAAATCTGCATTTGAGATACCAGAAATATTCAGGCATGTGGCTTCTTGCTAGAGATGAACCTTTCTTTCTGTTTGTTTGGATCATTCATTTCAGAAGCATTATATGCAGAAAATTAGAGGTAATGGACTTATACCACTATTGAAATAAGCCCTTCATGTCAATGGTACAGCAGCTGCTAATTAGCGGTATTCGCACTCTAAGACGATATGCATGTTGTAAATTATGTAACAGTTCTCACTCATGACATTGTTACCTTCCTTCTCTCGCTACCCGCCTCCTCTTCGCCATCAATACCAATGTTTTCGAGTTCATAACATACACCAACTTGCACGTTTTTGTCGATGTACCACAGTAGTCAAGGATAGTACTCACTTTGCGTAGTGTTTTTCCTTTTACATTATACCTACATGTAATTTTTTAGTACAATGGAATGTAATGTTTATAGGTAATGCCTTCTTGGTATAATTTTTAAATATCAATTTGTGTGTAGTTTAGAGAATTTCTGGAATATCTTTTAATTGGTGTAGTTCATTATATTTAGGTCAGTCAAACACTTGGTTTATGGATTTACACTTATATACTTATAATCTAAGATATTTAATACATTATTACTCAAAATTTCTTGTTGTGTATACACTACAGTTTTGTGTTGTCTTTATAGATACATGATTTTTGGAAGTAACAGTCTTTGTACAACTAAAATCTCTGTCATGATGTGTGGACACTCTGTTCAGTTTTAGGTTGTCTAACGATAGCCTAGAAAGGTTCACAATAAACAAAATTAAAAAAATAAATGTTATTGTGGAACATCAGTACTTTGTATTTCAGTGTTTAACATGTCGTGTTCCTCGAAGTAGCAGCGGAGTATTCCATAGCTCCACCAGCTGCGACATAGTCGCAAATATGATCAGTAATCCAATACTGTCAAATGTTGTTTTATTCAAGTCTTTGATCACAATATCAATTCCTTTGACGATGACCGGTTTCAGTCAAATATCAATTCCTTTGACGATGACCGGTTTCAGTCAATCAGCGAGTACATTAGGATATGGTGTTGAACAGATCTGAAGATGGTCATTACTGACTGAAACCGGCCATCGCCAAAGGAATTGATATTGTGATCAAAGACTGGAATAAAAAACATTTGATATTCCATAGTTGTAAAAAATTGTTACTAAAATAACTAGAGAAATGCGTGGGCACAAAAACAATTTTAACATATACGTTACACTAAAAATTCCTTCAATTTTCCTTATATTTCATATTTCATTAGATGAAGCAGTAATAGAGACTGTACTACACAAGTAATACTGTTGTTATTCAGATTCTTATTGTTCTGTGTATATATCCAGTCAATCCAAAAAGTACTGACAAGGGGAGGCCGCCAATTGTGAAATTCAGATTCGATTCATACTGCGCATAATAACAGCTCATGGCCAGAGGTGTAATGTGGCAAAGCACCAAGATGCACTTCTCAGCCGTTGTCTAGAAAATAGACAGTTAAAAGAAACCGTTCCGGTGAAATACTCTCTACGATTAATAATTTCCTACAACGTCGTGGCGCAGCGGTAAGCGCTCGGGTTCGTAATACGAATCTCGCCGGATCGAATCTCGCGCCATCCAACTTTTTTTTTATTATTTGTTTTTTGTAATACAAATGTATACACACACACACACACACACACACACACACAAAAAGGCTGTCCTGGTAACCCAACACGACATGAACAAGGTGACGCATTCGTGTACGGCACAATATTCAATCACGATGTCTGAACGAGTCTTGCCACTTGTTTTCGTATGCCTCCAAGAGTCCACAGGTACGTTTGGACCCAGAGTACAGGAGACAGTCGACGAGTACGCCAAGAAGTATACCAACGTTGTTATTACATCCTCCAAATCCGGTAAACTAACAACGGGTTTGTTCATGGACTTCTTGCGTAATGCTTTGCAACCATACGTACAAAAGAAAGAATTTCTCCTACTGATCGACTCTTGGGGTGGGCAAACGAACCCGGCGTTATACGATGAGATGTTCCAGGACGATAAGTTACCAACGTGCACTATAAAAGTCATTCCTCCAAAGTGCACTCCTCTCGTCCAACCGTGTGACGTGTATTTTTACCGGCAGGTAAAAAATTTGATCAAGCGCCTTCAAAATTGTGCTTTTTTAATCGAGCGAAACCGTGACATCAACTCCAGAGACGATTGTATAAAAATCCAATCCATCGTCCACCACCAATTGTCTTTTCCGATTTTTGCCGATGTGATACGATACGCGTCGTATGCATCAAACCTGACGAACGATGGAACAATTTTTCAGAATGTCAATCAGGTGTGTTTCCCAACAGATAATTTAAAAAACAATTGTTCTTGTAAAAACGCATCGTTTATCAGATGTGCTCGATGTCGTGCTGTTTTCTGCTTTCCATGTTTCTATGATAACTATCACTCTGGTTCGTGCGATACTCCAGCTACTTATGTGCAAGTGTATACCGAACTTTTCAATAAATTGTATCCACTTGAATATTATTTGTGATATTGTGTTTCATATCAAGTATTATTTTTCCACGACAAACGACTTTCAACAACTTATTATATGCATAATTGTTGCAACTGATTGCCGGGAATTATGTGTGTGTGTGTGTGTGTGTGTGTGTGTGTGTGTGTGTGTACACATTTGAATTACAAAAAAAATAATAAAAAAATTTGCCTGCCGCGAGATTCGATCCGGCGACCTTCGGATTTCAAACCCGAGCGCTTACCGCTGCGCCACGATGCTGTAGGAAATTATTAATCGTAGAGAGTATTTCACCGCAACGGTTTCTTTTATCTTTTAACTGCATGTTTTCTCGACAACGGCTGAGAAGTGCACTTGGTGCTTTGCCACATTACACCTCTGGCCATGAGCTGTTATTATGCGCAGTATGAATCGAATCTGAATTTCACAATTGGCGGCCTCCCCTTGTGAGACAGAGTTAATAAAAAATAGAGAAGCGTTAAGACGCTGATTTTAACGCTTCAGGTGTTCTACCTAGTCTGCGAACCCTCCGACCCCCCCCCTCCCCCCGAACTCCCAACACCACGCTCTCCCTGCCACCAAACTGAGTATAACGCACAGAACGTGTCAGTTAAGTCGTCAAAACGTTGACCTTCCATATAAATTTCTTCTGCACTTTGTCGCTTTGCGGTAGGTTTTTATTGATAACACGAAGTCTCGTCACCTGTGATAATGTTCCGCAGTGCAAAAGTGTCCTTGGTTTGCATTTCAATGAAGTCTCGGTACACATCCACGCTTCGTTGTTTTTCTTCAGGAGTCCATGTGTGCAAGACAACTTTGCTCACTTATTTTTTTTCAAAACATTGTTGAACACTTCATCGATGCACTGTGATTAGTGGAACAACAACATTGACACACTACAACAGCACGTCCCCTACGTCGCACTGCCTGCTCGCGGTTGACTGGTGGAGTATGTGTTGTTTATACTTGTTAGTTCAAGTTGACACCGTAGTTACTGTGCTGACGTCACTTATACGCCGCGATTAAAACCAGCCTAAGAACTTTGTGGTCGGACGGAGTATACGTCGTAATTGCATAGGTGTTATTGTTGAAACTCAAACTGTATATGCTCCACATCGTAATTGTCATTTTTGTGCGGTTTACTCTCAGTCCACATTCCATGCTCAGTAGACTGTTAATTCCATTCAGTATGTCCTTAATTCTTTCTCACTTTTACTGTGGATATCAATCTCACCAGCGAATACTACCACTGATATACTTTGACCCCGAATTTTACTTCCTCTTCTGAAGCATTTCTATTTCCACCATTGCTTGTTCGATGCGCAGCCGAACAGTAAGGGAGTAAGACTACATTCTTGTCTTACACCCTTTATAATCCGAGCAGTTCGTTCTCGGCATTCTGTACCTATTGTTTCTCCGTGGTTGTTGTAGATATTGTGTATTAACCATCTTTCCACGTAGCTCACATCTATCATCCTCAGAATTTCTAATATGGTGCATCATTTTACATTGTCAAACGCCTTTCCTCGGTCCACAAATCCAGTGAACATGTTCTGACTTTTCTTAAGCTTTGTTACTGTTATCATGAGCAACGTGGCTACTCTGGTATTCATTACTGCAGTATCTAAAGCCTTAGAGAACTTCAAATGAACCTCATCATTCGATAGTATTTCAGCACACCACTTCTTTCCGCCTTGGATTATTCCTACTCTACCAAACTATGATGTGAGTTATATCTGTTCCTGAGTAAAGTTCAGTTACTGGCTTCGGAACCTCTGTAAGCGAGCCGGCAGTTTCTCATATTTCCAGGTTTTTTTCAAGTGTGTATTCTCCTCTTGTGATTTTTGGTGTATCCGCTATTATTAGGTGAAGTTTAGTACGGAACGCTACTAGTCTTTCTCCTCTCTCATTCCTAGTACCAATGCCATATCATCGCATAACACCATTGTCAACTTCTTCCCCTAAGGCAACATTCCAGTTCTCCATGTTTATTGCGTTATCATCTCCCTTTACATTCTGACTTACCCGTTCAGTGCCATCACATTATATATATATATATATATATATATATATATATATATATATATATATATATATATATAGGGCTATTACAAATGATTGAAGCGATTTCATCAATTCACTGTAGCTCCATTCATTGACATATGGTCACGACACACTACAGATACGTAGAAAAACTCATAAAGTTTTGTTCGGCTGAAGCCGCACTTCAGGTTTCTGCCGCCAGAGCGCTCGAGAGTGCAGTGAGACAAAATAGCGACAGGAGCCGAGAAAGCGTACTTCGTGCTTGAAATGCACTCACATCAGTCAGTCATAACAGCGCAACGACACTTCAGGACGAAGATCAACAAAGATCCACCAACTGCTAACTCCATTCGGCGATGGTATGCGCAGTTTAAAGCTTCTGGATGCCTCTGTAAGAGGAAATCAACGGGTCGGCCTGCAGTGAGCGAAGAAACGGTTGAACGCGTGCGGGCAAGTTTCACGCGTAGCCCGCGAAAGTCGACGAATAAAGCAAGCAGGGAGCTAAACGTACCACAGCCGACGGTTTGGAAAATCTTACGGAAAAGGCTAAAGCAGAAGCCTTACCGTTTACAATTGCTACAAGCCCTGACACTCGATGACAAAGTCAAACGCTTTGAATTTTCGGCGCGGTTGCAGCAGCTCATGGAAGAGGATGCTTTCAGTGCGAAACTTGTTTTCAGTGATGAAGCAACATCTTTTCTTAATGGTGAAGTGAACAGACACAATGTGCGAATCTGTGCGTTAGAGAATCCTCACGCATTCGTGCAGCAAATTCGCAATTCACCAAAAGTTAACGTGTTTTAGGCAATCTCACGGTTTAAAGTTTACGGCCCCTTTTTCTTCTGCGAAAAAAAACGTTACAGGACACGTGTATCTGGACATGCTGGAAAATTGGCTCATGCCACAACTGGAGATCGACAGCGACGATTTCATCTTTCAACAGGATGGTGCTCCACCGCACTTCCATCATGATGTTCGGCATTTCTTAAACAGGAGATTGGAAAACCGATGGATCGGTCGTGGTGGAGATCATGATCAGCAATTCATGTCATGGCCTTCACGCTCTCCCAACTTAACCCCATGCGATTTATTTCTGTGGGGTTATGTGAAAGATTCAGTGTTTAAACCTCCCCTACCAAGAAACGTGCCAGAACTGCGAGCTCGCATCAACTATGCTTTCGAACTCATTGATGGCGACATGCTGCGCCGAGTGTGGGAGGAACTTTATTATCGGCTTGATGTCTGCTGAATCAGTAAAGGGGTACATATCGAACATTTGTGAATGCCTAAAAAAACTTTTTGAGTTTTTGTATGTGTGTGCAAAGCATTGTGAAAATATCTCAAATAAAGTTATTGTAGAGCTGTGAAATCGCTTCAATCATTTGTAATAACCCTGTATATATATATATATATATATATATATATATATATATATATATATATATATATATATTCCCTCTATCGTTATTTTTTGCTATCAGTGTCGGTATGTATATCTGAATTATTGTTATAATGAGGTGTTACTTTCGTTTTACCTCAGGTTACAGTAGGAAGTAATTATGTTTTCTATATCGAGATATAAGTTTTTCTTTGATTGCTAGCAGCTTCAATACTTCGCTGGGTGAAAGGAATATTTGACGCATTTGTTTATTTATTTTCATCATTTCACAAAGAGGTCACACGCCGTTTATATGTATACTCCTTGTTCCATCCGGTATGAGTGTGCATGGGTATGAATGGAAGTGAAATGTAGCGGGAGCATGGACCAAAGGGAACAGTTTAAGGGAATAGCAGTCATTGCCTACATAACAAGAATAGCGGCAGGTAGGCCAGAGCAGCAAGCAAAGATGAAAACAGGCACGAGGGTAGGTTACAAAGTTGGTGCGGGGGTGAGGTGAGTTTCCCCACCACCGCGTTTGAATAGGAACGTTGGTCAGATTGCATAGTGCGCGTGGAGAGCACTGTGGGGCCAGCCATGAGACGGACCGGACGCGGGAGCACAGCAGCTCGCAGATTTGGTGAGATAAAAGTGAGGTAATATGGCTAAAAATTGTTTTCAGTGACATATTTAACTATTACTGTGCTACTGTGCTTTTACCTAAATATTTTATGAATTTGATGTAGTTTCTTTGATCTCATATGATCGACCACGTGTTTGCGCCCTCAGCGTAGCACATGCTTTGGAGCCCAATAGTCGTTGCTACAGTGATATTTTCAGCATTGGAAGCAAATTAATCAGTTCACCTAACTGCATTCGGTGCTTAAGGCAGAATAAAATTCTAATTCGTACTTACTTTCGCGGTGTTGGAAGGTGAATCCAGTTCATAACCAGTACCGTGCATCTGCCTGCTAATTGCGTTTCTGCTTGCAAGAAATCTTGCTGATACATTTTAAAGGTGATTTTGCCTTAACATGAATTTTTGATTGGAAAGTGAGCGTATTTTTTTAGCATTTTTTACTGTAGTTGATGTTCGACCAGATGGCCAGTAGCAGGCATAGAACAATAGGTACCCTCCCTTGCCATGGTAAAACTAAAGTTACCTGTGTTCATTGCATAGTGCTTACAATTGAAACAGACAGCGGCGCATAAATTATTGTAAAATCTACAAAATTTTTAGTAACATTTTACACAGAATCTTTTCTTTGGCTGAAGTTTTCTACCTTCAGCAATGACTGACCTTAAATTTCTATTGTGTAATTCATGCATGATGAAACGTGAGTTTTAAGGAATGAATGACGATTATCCCGCTAAACACGGTGTGGCCCACTTATGTACGAGGGCAGTTCAATAAGTAATGCAACACATTCTTTTTCTCGGCCAATTTTGGTTGAAAAACCGGAAATTTCTTGTGGAATATTTTCAAACATTCCCGCTTCGTCTCGTATAGTTTCATTGACTTCCGACAGGTGGCAGCGCTGTACGGACCTGTTAAAATGGCGTCTGTAACAGATGTGCGTTGCAAACAATGGGCAGTGATCGAGTTTCTTTTGGCGGAAAACCAGGGCATCTCAGATATTCATAGGCGCTTGCAGAATGTCTACGGTGATCTGGCAGTGGACAAAAGCACGGTGAGTCGTTGGGCAAAGCGTGTGTCATTATCGCCGAAAGGTCAAGCAAGACTGTCTGATCTCCCGCGTGCGGGCCGGCCGTGCACAGCTGTGACTCCTGCAATCACGGAGTGTGCGAACACACTCGTTCGAGATGATCGACGGATCACCATCAAACAACTCAGTGCTCAACTTGACATCTCTGTTGGTAGTGCTGTCACAATTGTTCACCAGTTGGGATATTCAAAGGTTTGTTCCCGCTGGGTCCCTCGTTGTCTAATCGAACACCATAAAGAGCAAAGGAGAACCATCTGTGCGGAATTGCTTGCTCGTCATGTGGCTGAGGGTGACAATTTCTTGTCAAAGATTGTTACAGGCGATGAAAGATGGGTTCATCACTTCGAACCTGAAACAAAACGGCAATCAATGGAGTGGCGCCACACCCACTCCCTTACCAAGAAAAAGTTTAAAGCCATACCTTCAGCTGGTAAAGTCATGGTTACAGTCTTCTGGGACGCTGAAGGGGTTATTCTGTTCGATGTCCTTCCCCATGGTCAAACGATCAACTCTGAAGTGTATTGTGCTACTCTTCAGAAATTGAAGAAACGACTTCAGCGTGTTCATAGGCACAAAAATCTGAGCGAACTTCTTCTTCAAGACAACGCAAGACCTCACACAAGTCTTCGCACCCGAGAGGAGCTCACAAAACTTCAGTGGACTGTTCTTCCTCATGCACCCTACAGCCCCAATCTCGCACCGTCGGATTTCCATATGTTTGGCCCAATGAAGGACGCAATCCGTGGGGGGCACTACGCGGATGATGAAGAAGCTATTGATGCAGTACGACGTTGGCTCCGATATCAACCAGTGGAATGGTACCGTGCAGGCATACAGGCCCTCATTTCAAGGTGGCGTAAGGCCGTAGCATTGAATGGAGATTACGTTGAAAAATAGTGTTGTGTAGCTAAAAGATTGGGGAATAACCTGGTGTATTTCAATGCTGAATAAAACAACCCCTGTTTCAGAAAAAAAAGTGTTGCATTACTTATTGAACTGCCCTCGTATTTTTTGTGTAATGAGACCATGATGGAATTATTCGTGTAGTGTTTTAGTTTTGTCATTATCCTACCCATGAGAGGTTTAACGCTCATTCAAGACATAAGTTTTGTAACTAAAGAAAAATTCTAATGTGTCGTCTTCTAAAATATTTTCATCAGAGTAGAAAATAAATCTATTAAATGAGAGTCAGTATTTCAATTAAGAAATATTCCCCCAGTCACCTGATGCATGAAATGGATAGGATGTATCTTATTCAGTTCAATTAAACCTGGCAAGCCTTTTCAGTTCGATCTTCTAAAGTTAATGAAAGATAGAAATAATCTGCAATTTGAATTTAGATAGGCTACCAGCTGCTATAGTGACGGCTTTGAGTTCAACCACCCCATAATGTGTTATCTTAGAGAAACTCGCACCAGTTTCCGTTGCATATATTTCTAAAATAATTAATTTGTTTACCAAGTTAATCAAATAAGGGTCACAATATAGACACCATTTCTTATGGGCCTGGTATATTAGCAGCCAGGACGCAAAGTCGAGTATAATTCTCTAAGGTGCCGCGAGGAGATGGTCACAAATGTTCAGTATAAATTAAAAATATATAAAGAACCAGCATACAGCCAACGAGCAGGCATATAGCAATAGTGTAACCTCCCCACAAAATTCGTTCTCATTTAGTGTAACCTCAAAACAGAAAAATTCCTAAACTTCTCAACACTAAAAATTATAATTATGTCGTTCACATTGAGTGTAACGTCCCAACAAAAAATAAATTCAGTAACCTGGTAATAATACAATGTAACTAACCTCTCAATTAACTTGCGCTCACTTATAATTTTTCAATAATTGACTGTGAATTTAACCTGGTAAATTTTGGAAGTCAGCAGTGCTGCGTCATGGCCCTGAAAGATCATTCTGAACAAAAAAAAGAAAAATTCTTACCTCAATGAAGTCGCCGGATAACGCATATATATCTGTTCTTACAATAAATTTTTCTGGCACAGCCCTGTGCAATGCTGGCCGATAGATTTGTCATTTATGAAAGGAAACAACTGATTTTTCATTTGCAATAATCTGGATGATCATGGATTCTTTAAATTGAAATGAATGGTTGTTAAAAGTTACTTTTTATGAGAAAGGAGGTTTTTAGAACATTTGCATGGGACTTGAGATAACAATACTACATATGCGCGAGGCTGCTTTTACCTTATACAATAATGCTCAGGCTGCGGCATCGCTGCACCACGACCGGCCCAGCCAACACCATACACCAGACCAGACTACTCGCTAGCAACAACTTACTGCTACAGCTACACAGTTCCTACTGCAGTCAACACTGCTCTCTGGTCTGAGATTCTCTTATACCTTGCATATCGCAGGCAGCCCATGAGCAATACATCGAAATTACATCTGCTCGGACCTCATACAATAGGCTCTGGTTTATTTTTATTCTGTTGAGAATACTCTTATCACTGAATTGTTCGAAGTAACCCAATCTCTGGCCTAATTTTCAATTCCTGCTCCCCTCGTATCATTTTCTGCTACTTGTAAAATATCAGTCGAGTACCTGGTGTTACCCAGATATATATCTATTCCGTTCTTGTATTGGACCTTATCCTTCTTCTCCTCTCTCTTGTCTATCTTCTCCTCCTTCCCCTCTCTCTCTGTCTATCTTCTCGTCCTTCCCTCTCTCTGTGCATCTCCTCCTCCCTCCTTTATTTCCATCTACTTTTCCCTGTCTTTTGGTCCATCTCCTCCCCTCCACCCCCTCTCGCTGTTCATTTCCTCCTCCCTTCTCTGTTTGTCCATTTCCTGTAGTTTTTCTGTCCATCTCCTCCTCTCCTCTCTGTCTGTCCGTCTCCTCCTCTTCCCTTTCTCCCTCCAATTTCCTTCTTCCCTCATTCTGTCCGTCCTCCGTCCCACTAGCCATCCTTCTTCCTCCTCTTTCTGTCTATCTCCTCCTATCCGCTCTCCCTGTCTGCTTCTCACTCCATGTTTCTATCTCCATCTCCTTCTCCACCCTATCTGTGCCCATCTCCTTCCCCCCTCTCTGTCCATATCCCCCTCCCTCCCTTTCTCTTTTAACATTATCACCCTGTCCCAACAGGAGGCTGGTATTTCTTTCTAGATCGTAACTAATATCTGTACCAAATTTGATTGACATTGTACGCGCATGTTCAAACATATTTCACGTATATATTTGAAATGTTTCACGCGAATTTGTAGACATATTTTACCGCTGCCTCTAGAATTTCGCCCGGCAGTTTCATTTTCATGCAGCTCAATGTTTATAACACTGTATCTCCCGAACTATGCATATTACAGGGATATACTTTTGCACCTACATCCCGTGGTATATGTGAATACTGTCTACAAAATGTGTGGCGAATACAATTAGGTGTCAGCAGCAAAGAAGTAATAAATTTAAACATTACGCATGATGCGGCAGTTCTTCACGCTGCTCACTGTTTGTGAAGAGATACCTCCTGAGCTGTGTGTCGTATAGTGTTATAATTTGTCTGGTTCATTCAGTAGTATATGTGAATACTGTCTGAAAAATGAATGGCAAGCATAATTAGGAGTTAGTAGCAAAGAAGCAATAAATTCAAACGTCACGCACGAAGTGGCAGTTTTTACGCATCTCATTGTTTATGATGTCATAGCTCCTGAATTATATGCCGTACAATGACAGTTTTTTTGTGTACGTTGAGTGATATATATGAATATTTTCTGAAAAATATGTCGCGAATACAGTTATCAGTAAAGAAGTAATGAAAGTCATACTTCATGCGGCAGTTTTACTGCATGAACAGCCTAAATGTAGTAAGCGATAAACTTTTTTCCTTTCATCATTTTGTGGGTGTTTTCAGCGGGAAAAGTTTCGTAAAGATTTGAAATTATGTTTAAAATTTGCAAGTTTGACTGAATCCGATCCACTGGTTTAGGAGGAGATGTGGAAGATAAGTACATACACGCGTACATCCATTTTCCTCTGACCAGAAATTCTTTTATCCTTCCCATTTCGATTCACTGACCCCGCTATGCGAGTATCCAGATTGAGCGTTAGCATTTCAGTTTTGAGATTTTATAATCTCTGTACCGCACGGTCGCGCGGAGTAGCCGCGCTGTCTAGGGCGCCTTGCCGTAGTTCCCGCGGTTCCCCCCATCGGAAGTCCGAGGCCTCCCTCGGGCAAGTGTGTGTGTGTGCGTGTGTCGTCCTTAGCATAAGTTAGCTTAAGTTAGATTAAGTTGTGTGTAAGCCTAGGGACCGATGACCTCAACAGTTTGATCCCTTAGGAACTTACCAAAAATTTCCAATTTGTACGGCATTCAAATTTCCCCGATTCGTCTCGTAGAAATTTCGTTACGGCATTGATTGGAGACAACATGGTGTCGAGGAGAGTCTGCCGAAGAAACCTAGCCCACATATACTATTAACAAGGACTGCACAATAAATGCGCCAAGGAATTCTAATACTCTTTTGGCAGTGGTGGGGCCTGTGGATGATGGTAATAAGGCACCGAAACTAGTCGTGTTGAGACAATAAAGACATTCTCAAGGTACAACTGTGGTGGTACTTTTTCACGTACACTACTGGCCATTAAAATTGCTACACCACGAAGATGACGTGCTACAAACGCGAAATTTAACCGACAGGAAGAAGATACTGTGATATGCAAATGATTATCTTTCCAGAGCATTCACATAAGGTTGGCGCCGGTGGCGACACCTACAACGTGCTGACATGAGGAAAGTTTCCAACCGATTTCTCATCCACAAACAGCAGTTGACCGGCGTTGCCTGGTGAAACGTTGTTGTTATGCCTAGTGTAAGGAGGAGAAATGCGTACCATCACGTTTCCGACTTTGATAAAGTTCGGATTGTAGCCTACCGCGATTGCCGTTTATCGTATCACGACATTGCTGCTCGCGTTGGTCGAGAGCCAATGATTGTTAGCAGAGTATGGAATCGGTGGGTTCAGGAGGGTAATACGGAACGCCGTGCTGGATCCCATCGGCCTTGTATCACTAGCAGTCGAGATGACAGGCATTTTATCCGCATGGCTGTAACGGATCGTGCAGCCACGTCTCGATCCCTGAGTCAACAGATGGGGACGTTTCCAACACAACAACCATATGCACGAACAGCTCGTCGACGTTTGCAGCAGCATGGACTATCAGCTCGGAGACCATGGCTGCGGTTACCCTGGACGCTGCCTCACAGACAGGAGCCCCTGCGATGGTGTACTCAACGACGAACCTGGGTGCACAAATGGCAAAACGTCATTTTTTAGAATGAATCCAGGTTCTGTTTACAGCATCATGACGGTCGCATCCGTGTTTGGCGACATCGCGGTGAACGCACATTGGAAGCGGTAATTCGTCATCGCCATAATGGCATATCACCCGGCGTGATGGTATGGGGTGCCATTGGTTACACGTCTCGGTCACCTCTTGTTCGCATTGACGGCACTTTGATCAGTGGACGTTACATTTCAGATGTGTTACGACCCGTGGATCTACCCTTCATTCGATCCCTGCGAAACCCTACATTTCAGCAGGATAATGCACGACCGCATGTTGCAGGTCCTGTACGGGCCTCTCTGGATACAGAAAATGTTCTACTGCTGCCCTGGCCCGCACATTATCCAGATATCTCACCAATTGAAAACGCCTGGTCAATGGTGGCCGAGCAACTGGCTGGTCACAATACGCCAGTCACTATACTCTTGATGAACTGTGGTATTGTGTTGAAACTGCATGGGCAGCTGTACCTGTGTACGCCATCCAAGCTCTGTTTGACTCAATGCGCAGGCGTATGAAGGCCGTTATTACGGCCAGAGGTGGTTGTTCTGGGTACCGATTTCTCAGGATCTGTGCACCCAAATTGCGTGAGAATGTAATCACATGTCAGTTCTAGTATAATATATTTGTCCAATGAATACCCATTCATCATCTGCATTTCTTCTTGGTGTAGCAATTTTAATGGCCAGTAGTGTATTTTTGTTTCCTTTCAAAATTTTCCGGGAGATCTCCAGTGAGTGTTTTTTCTTACGCTACTAGTAAACCAAAACTGCTAAAATCATGAACAATTTGTCAAACAGTAGCTGAACTGTACACTGAACACTTACTGACGTAGTTTAACTGCAACTTAAATGAATCGAGAATACTGACACTTTGATTAAACCCCCGCAATCAACCAGATTTAAAAGCACTCCTCAGTTACAGGTATCATGGCATCAGCATGTGATTTCCTCTTCTTAAACGTGAAATTTAAAACTCCAGCCTTCATTTTGTGTCTTCTACTGGCAAACCAGACTGGCTGGTTGGAAGCCTTAGTCCCGCCTAGCTTTAAAATTTCAGAGGTGATTGACACATTGATGTTAGTTTCAACCTTTCTAAACCGAGCGAGGTGGCGCAGTGGTTAGCACACTGGACTCGCATTCGGGAGGACGACGGTTCATCCCGTCTCCGGCCATCCTAATTTAGGTTTTCCGTGATTTCCCTAAATCGTTTCAGGCAAATGCCGGGATGGTTCCTTTGAAAGGGCACGGCCGATTTCCTTCTCAATCCTTCCCTAACCCGAGCTTGCGCTCCGTCTCTAATGACCTCGTTGTCGACGGGACGTTAAACACTAACCACCACCACCATCAACCTTTCGAAGTTATCGTGACTGAAGACTTTCACATTGTGTGAGTGAGAGCTCTGTTTCGTGATGAACTTTTGCATAACGAAGCATCATCACTGATGAAATTTAACATTAATCATAGGGAGTATCTTGATGTTGGCTCTGCTTTCACAGTAGCTTGTTTAATTGGAATGCTGACTAAACTTATTCGCTATTCACACAATCTTAACTGCACTTAGCTCTCATGTAAATGTGCAAATCCAAGTCAACACACGTTTTGTGTTTCAATGAAATATGTAGAATTCAAATTGCACTTCACCAACGTGCTGCCTACGTTTCTTCATTTGTTTCCATTACGTTACCATTAATTTTCTTTAACTTATATATTCTCTCATTTTTGCAACGTACACTTGTATTTAACGAGGAGCCATGAAGGAATTATTCGAATACTACGGTAATTGATATATGTGTAACAAGTTGAGCAAGCCAATATCGCATTGGTCCACCTCTGGCCCTTGTGTACATCTACATGGGTACGTATTTGGCCAGTCAAAGGCGTAATGGTTTCCTCAATAAAATATCCCTCCAAGAAGAGCCGAAATGTGAGTAAATAAATAAGTAAATAATCTCAGTTTCCTCTCCATTTTCTAAAAACAACTTTGGACTGTCTGTTATGTCCTCCTAACGTCACATCAGTTTCACCAATCTGTGCCCTCCCACGCAGCAGCTAGCCTCGCATCACGGCCCTGCCTGAGGCTAGCTGCCAACTCTTTGATGTCTTCTGAACCTGTAGTACGTCAGAGCTGATTTTCCATATTTTGTTTTTGGAAAGCCAGGAGATGTTCATCAGCTTTTCTTAACGTGGTCCAAACACTTATCACCTACAGGCAGAGTTCCATCATCCGGAATGAATAATTCAGCTCTGCCGTCCTAAGTGGGCATGTGAAATAAACTGCGCAATAGGCCAAGCATCAGTATGACATTAGCTGAGGCGACTTTCCAAAGACAACACAAAGAGAACATCTTACACGTTTCAATCCCCTGCTTGCAGTTCTGCATAGGTCGTCTTACCTCAGTGCACAGCGGGCTGCTTGTGCCGTTCCACTTGTGACTCTTGTGCTGTATCTGCAGCGCTCCTCAGTTCTACTGCTCACCCAGAAATGCAATATACGAGGGCAGTTCAATAAGTAATGCAACACATTCTTTTTCTCGGCCAATTGTGGTTGAAAAAACCGGAAATTTCTTGTGGAATATTTTCAAACATTCCTGCTTCGTCTCGTATAGTTTCATTGACTTCCGACAGGTGGCAGCGCTGTACGGAGCTGTTAAAATGGCGTCTGTAACGGATGTGCATTGCAAACAACGGGCAGTGATCGAGTTTCTTTTGGCGGAAAACCAGGGCATCTCAGATATTCATAGGCGCTTGCAGAATGTCTACGGTGATCTGGCAGTGGACAAAAGCACGGTGAGTCGTTGGGCAAAGCGTGTGTCATCATCGCCGCAAGGTCAAGCAAGACTGTCTGATCTCCCGCGTGCGGGCCGGCCGTGCACAGCTGTGACTCCTGCAATGGCGGAGCGTGCGAACACACTCGTTCGAGATGATCGACGGATCACCATCAAACAATTCAGTGCTCAACTTGACATCTCTGTTGGTAGTGCTGTCACAATTGTTCACCAGTTGGGATATTCAAAGGTTTGTTCCCGCTGGGTCCCTTGTTGTCTAACCGAACACCATAAAGAGCAAAGGAGAACCATCTGTGCGGAATTGCTTGCTCGTCATGTGGCTGAGGGTGGCAATTTCTTGTCAAAGATTGTTACAGGCGATGAAACATGGGTTCATCACTTCGAACCTGAAACAAAACGGCAATCAATGGAGTGGCGCCACACCCACTCCCCTACCAAGAAAAAGTTTAAAGCCATACCCTCAGCCGGTAAAGTCATGGTTACAGTCTTCTGGGACGCTGAAGGGGTTATTCTGTTCGATGTCCTTCCCCATGGTCAAACGATCAACTCTGAAGTGTATTGTGCTACTCTTCAAAAATTGAAGAAATGACTTCAGCGTGTTCGTAGGCACAAAAATCTGAACGAACTTCTCCTTCTTCATGACAACCCAAGACCTCACACAAGTCTTCGCACCCGAGAGGAGCTCACAAAACTTCAGTGGACTGTTCTTCCTCAAGCACCCTACAGCCCCGATCTCGCACCTTCGGATTTCCATATGTTTGGCCCAATGAAGGACGCAATCCGTGGGAGGCACTACGCGGATGATGAAGAAGTTATTGATGCAGTACGACGTTGGCTCCGACATCGACCAGTGGAATGGTACCGTGCAGGCATACAGGCCCTCATTTCAAGGTGGCGTAAGGCCGTAGCATTGAATGGAGATTACGTTGAAAAATGGTGTTGTGTAGCTAAAAGATTGGGGAATAACCTGGTGTATTTCAATGCTGAATAAAACAACCCCTGTTTCAGAAAAAAATGTGTTGCATTACTTATTGAACTGCCCTCGTATATTAAAACAAGGTTGGAAAGGAGGAAATGAAGTCAGTGTATGGAATCAAAGCAATATTATTGATCCATCTAAACTTCCATATTTTCAGAGTATGTCTAACTCAACTCCCGTCCAGTCGAACTATTTATGATAAATAAATGAGAAGATTTGTTGAGAAATCTTCGAAGTAAAGACTCCGAACGCGAATTATAGAATCCAGATATTGATGGCTGAAACTTTACAGTTATCGATACATCTGAATGTCTATACATGGAGTGCATAGGGCCTTGAAGGTGGCTTTAATCAAGTGCTGAAACTGGTTGTCTAAACAAAATAACTCGTCAAAGCATACTGCTGTTTGGCGATTTCCCTTGGTAAAAGAATGATAGGAAATAGGACGGGAATCTTATGCTGACGGTACTCAATAGCGTAAATGAAGAGACACTATGATTTTAGAACCTCTCTGCAAATTATTTACCAGTGTCTGACATCATATTCTGTGTGTATGTGTCATTTGTCATTAATTTTATAAACAACTGTAGTGTTGTGTTGGTAGTTTTGCTAATTGGTAGTAATCGCGAGTCACACCCTTACTGTAGATTTTGTGTAGCATGCAGGTAAGATATTTTGATATAGACAGTGAGCCTATTAGGTTTCAGTTTTATGATTAATTTTAACATGGACACAAATACATGTAGCTTAAACTGACAATACAGCCAACACTGGTCTGGGCAAGGTGAGCACTGCTTCAACAGTAAAGTTACTTTATTAGTATGACAGTAAAAAGTGCTACTGCTCTTCTCGAGTATCGACGCATTAAAGAAATATAGAGAGGTCCTTTTGCCGCATCGTAGTTGAAGAACATGATTCGGAAGTTCGAATTAACTGACGACTTGGGAATTGATGCTGGGAGAGGGCGACCGCTAATTGCGCCGCAAATGTTTGTACAAGCTACTGTTTCCATGGCTGAGAATGCTCGACGCGATGTGAGATCGTCAAGCAGCGGACGATCTGTGTCACAATAGCCGAACGTTGCTTGCTCCACCGTTCGAAAAGTGCTGCCAACAATTGCGAAATGGTATCCCTAGTGCCATTCCAGGCTGCCGTGGATGGAGATGGTCGTCACATTGAACAACGTTTGTAACCGGCAACATAAACGTGGTACGCAATCAACATCAGATACCCTTTATAGAGAAACTGAAATGGGTTTCCTTCAATGGTTTACTCGTTATTTCTCTTCTGCATGTCCTTAGAAAAATTTTTACATAGTTTCAATGTCTTGCAATCACTCATCATCGGGCCCTATCAAGTAGTCAAAGACTAATTATAAACACCAAGCATTTTAATTCCACTTATAGACCTGTTTTCATAAGAAATCCGATTTAAAGAGGTTTCCTTATGGTATTTAAAGATATTCAGCTCTGAAATCCACCACACCTGCTTCAGTCAGCGGAAAGGCGCAATCTTCCTTCCCCAAAAAGCCGATGCATCTTTCTCGAGTTCATGCATGAAAAAAATTACTTGATTTTTATCCAGCCGATATCCGTACAATCTCCGAATTTTAACACACCTTAGAAGCTTTTCTGCACACCTTACTGGAGCAGCACTCCCAGGGGAAAATTTACTATTTACACACGTGGTTGCAGCCTGTTTCAGTAAGGTGACTGTGCGAGAAACATAATCTCATTGACTTGCTGAGAAAAACTGTGTTCACTCGAGACTGCTTTAACAACTTCGTACAGCGCTCTTCATTAAGAACTAAAACCTAATTAACTCTGCTTAGCTCTGCTATTCCCAAAATTGTGGCTGGTTACGGTAATTAGCGTACTCAAGCTGAATCACCTGGCGGACTCATTTCCAGAAGATCTCTCTCCTTTTCGTATCAGCTTTCTCAAACGTTTCCAACAATTAAAATTTGATATAAAGCGATGTTATCCTGTAAGGCCTTTCTCAGGAAAGCACAAGGCGCCTGGAATTGGTTATGAATGCCTGTTTTTGTCATATCTGTGATATTCGACTCTTTTATGACATGTTGCCATCAAGCACACAGCTATCTGGGTGCGTGCAGACAAGCGCAGAGATATCCATACACTCTGTCTTCTGTACCATCTTATCGATGAACACTTTCCCTCACTTCCCTCGATCTTAGCTCTCTTGTCTGAACAGCACTGCAGAAACACCCGGTCCCATCAGAGTAAAATCCTTTCTGTTCCACTCCATAGTTCAGCCACCTTCTCGAAGTCCTTCTCAGTAGCAGGAACCTGGCTCTGGAAAAATCTCTCGCATTATATTACAGAACTAAATAACGTCTCCAGATTCGAAAAACAGGTACTGACATATCTATCAAATAAGCAATAAGGATTACCATTATCCCTGTACGGATTTACCTTTACATCCCTCTTTCCAACCTGATCTTCCTCATTTCTCACAAGGGGAAGGCCTCAGACACGGCCAACCGATTCGGCTCAAATTTGGAAGGTCGCTTGAG
The DNA here is from genome assembly GCF_021461385.2 of Schistocerca piceifrons. NCBI lineage: Eukaryota > Metazoa > Arthropoda > Insecta > Orthoptera > Acrididae > Schistocerca > Schistocerca piceifrons. Next base: position 91,763,649 of record NC_060141.1, read on the forward strand.
TACAACCTAAAGCGAAGGAATCTAAGATATTTTGGGTCAACACCCCCGCAATTTTGAGAAAATCACCCCTAAAAGTTATGACGAGCAATCGACTTAAAATTGGAGGGATCGATAGTAAATAGAGCATTTTTCATCGTCAGGTATGGGGTCCGCAAACGCAAACGTATCCAGAAATCGAGGTAAGAAACTTTTACACTGCCGCTTCTGTACCCACATAGTACACACTTTTCGCCGACAGCGCCCGTAGCGCGGAAAACCCGGGTTCGAATCTCGTAGAAACCTAGCGGGTGTTATTCTTTTCGTTTGTATTTTTCGATATCTCAATTGATAGGGATAGGAGGGTTAATAACGTAAGTAAATCAATAAGGAATGATAATAATAAGGTAGGCAAACTAATTTCCCAAATGCCGTGAGTTAGTAAAGTATTAAACTTTTAAGCCTTGTCATATGAAAACAACTCCGAGTAAGAGTGCTACGAATTCCTCGCGAGGGATTACAGATAGCCAACGACACGGTACAAAATACACGTGGGAGAGTTATTTTGTCCCTGTTGCCTCTTCGTCATATCGTAGTTGTGAACCTGCAAGAGTGAAGGTGTCCAGCACGAGCCTTACAGAAGTCAATCTGAAAGAGTTGTTTTCCGTCATTAGGCTGCCGCCAACCTCTCGGACAGATGTAGTGATTTTTCCATCGCTAATGCGCCGAATGAAATACGTTTTTGAATGAATACAGTGTTCTTCCGTAAGTAACATATGACGAGGGTCAGCCGACGTGCACAGTAAAAGTAATACCGCCGAACTGCACACCTGTGTGCCAGCCGTGTGATGTTTATTTCTATCGCCAGGTTAAAAACTTTATTTCCACGCTTCAGAGTTGCAGTGTGCTTCTGGAAACCCAGCGGGGATGGCACAACCGCACGGATGCAGTAACTATTCACAGCATAATTCATAACCAACTTTCAGCACCATTTTTCAGGCAATAAAATCGCATGCTTGATGCGCATCAAAATTAATTCCCGAAAAAGACATATTTTTAAATGTAAACCAAGTTTGTTTTCCGCCGACTCTTCGGAAGGAACAGTGTAGCTGTCGAAAGATTGCATTCATTGTATGTTCTTGGTGCCGTGAGTATATTTGTGTCGAATGTTTATATGACAAGTACCATCCATCTAGTTGTTCGAAGAAAAGTGAAGACACGTAACAGTGTCTGGAAGAGCCATTGGAAAGTGACCTGGGGTAACATTTTAGTTGTTTACTATCCTAAGAGGTTTGAGAAACTTATTTGCCTACCCTATTATTATCATTCCTTATTGATACTTACCTTATTAACCCTCCTATCCCTACCAATTGAGATATGGAAAAAAACAAACGCAAAGAACATCCGCTAGGTTTCTTAGAGATTCGAACCCGAGTTCTCCAATTCCCAGCCAGGTACACTGGCCTTTTTTTTTTTTAAATCTCATTTTGTTCGTTTTCGTTCGTTGCATCTGCTCGGGGCGGACGTCATAAGACACCCGTTTTACTTCGTTGTTGATCAGTGAACTCAGTTTTTTTATTACAGAGGGCAGCTAACACTCTAACCGAACACGCTGAGCTACCGTGCTGGCTGCTATTAAGCTATCGGTGCCGTCGGTGAACGGGTGTACCATGTGGGTACAGAAGCGGCAGTTGTAAAAGTTTCTTACCTCGATTTCGGGAAAAGTATGCATTTTCGGACCCCATACCTGATGATGAAAAATGCTCTATTTACAATTCTCTATCGATCTCGCCAATTTTGTGTCGATTGCTCGACACAACCTTTAGGGGTGATTTTCTCAAAAACGCGGGGGTGTTGACCCAAAATATCTTAGATTCTTTTGTTTTAGGTTGTACACAAGCGACCTGCCAAATTTGAGCCGAATCGGTTGGCCGTGTCTGAGGCCTTCCCCTTGTCAGTATTCTTAGCAGATGCAGCCTCCTTGTTGTGTACACAGTTCCGTGTAGTCAGCGCGTACACAACTTTCCCACTAGAGCGCGCCCCGCTAAGCACATCAGCGCAGGCGCAGCGCTCGTCCGTCTCCGCACTACGAGACGGCGCTGCCACAGAGACGGACCAAATTCTGCGTCTGCCGATCCGCGTATTAATATGTAACGCAGCCAATGAGATTGCTGCTAACGTGGAACCTTTTCTCCTCCCGGATCACACTCGCGCAGTGATACATGAACGCGCGAGGTATTATAACGTGTGTACAGACCTCCGATTAGTCAGTCTGCATTTGTCTGCAACAGTCTGTACGAGATCTACATTTGTCTGTACCAGTCTATAGTCAAGTTTCAGTCTGCGCCCAATAATATTACCATATTCCTGTACATAACCATGAAGATAAGTGTATAGACACTTTTGTCAAGTATCAGAGATATATGTGAGAATAAGATTAACGTACCAATACCAAAGGAACTTCAGATTGTCAATTATAAATAGCATCCAGAACCAAGTTAAGTAATTTTTATGCTTGTTATTATCTTAATAAACGTGTGTGAATATAATCAAGTTCTGTTTAAAGTTGGTCACCGTCAATCTGCTACTCTAAGCGTGCAAGTAGCATTTCTATCGTATGACCTAACGGCAGAAGATAAACACGCCACAATAAGACCACGAGACATATTGCTGACACTCACCCTCTTCGTTAGAGCGACAAGTGAAATAATCTGATGGTGTGTGTACCGAAGGTCTTACAGTAAGTACACCACACTCCTTAAATTTCTTTTTTCTCAGAACTCACTGTGTCAGCAAACATCTAGCCTGTACACCTATAAATTCGTCTTATATGTGCCACTCCTACTACTGTTATTAAGGTCACAATTATTGTCACTATTATTATTATTATTATCATTAATAGTGGCAGCAGCTGTATTATTACAAGTAATGCCAGTATTAACGTTGCTAGTTAATAGATAGTACAACTTACACTGCCATGTCAGACACTCAAATTACTTCAATACTAGTTGTCATATTGAAATTATTATTTGTAAGGTAACTGTGAACTAATTGCTACTGTACGTGTAGTACGATGTAAGAGAGGACATGATGACCCAGATCAGATTTAACAAATAAATTAATAAAAAATATATCAAACTGCTCTCTCTCTTTGTCCCTCCCTCCCTCTCTCCCTCTCTCCCCCCTCTCTTTCTCTCTCTCTCTCTCTCTAAGTAATCAGTAGTATACAGCTTTCCATCATGCACTTTCTCCTCAATAATATATATGTAAAACGATCTGAGAGATGAATAAGAACTATTGAGGACGTAAAGTATGAGCAACTGTAAATCAACTTTGTTGATGTGACAGTGTGATGTCCTAGCATCCTTCCAAATATTCTGCGTATTACAAAAATGGTACTAATTCAGTTATCCAGTTGATTATATATCGTCGGCCTTAAAAACGTTTGTGCTATGACAGACTGACTGATACCTCCACGGTAGCTATGTAGGCCTACAGTAAAGTACCAAAAAGCAAGAAAATGGTATCGGTATCAGGTTCAATAAAAAAACAGCTTTCATTCGAACGATGAAACCACAATATCCTCTGATAGAGCTGAATCTCTTGTACAGATAATGTAAGAAAGTTAATACTAAATAAAGGAACTTCACTGAGTACGCAAATACATATGCTATTGTGAAGGTCCAGAAGGTACGAAATCGATCAGTTTAAGGTTTTACTTCATGAATCATTTTACTACCATTCTGTTATTAACTGGAGGACATGATTCAAATGATTTTTTTATTTTGTCTCTGTGGGTAACAGTGTACTGCGTTCGGGCATTAGTCATTACATGTTATGCATTTTCCAGGGAAGCCACGTTACAAATTCCAAGCGTCGTTATCTAATCGTAGAGCGAATCGTATAAAAACGAGGCTAACACACTCATTTTATGATTAATATCAAGGCGTTTTCACTTTGTAGCTGGTTTCAAAATAACGCCACTAAGTGGGAAGCAGAGTTAGGGGAGTGATGGGAAATAGGAAATAGCGAGTAAGTCAGGCAGCGACTGAGCTCGCTAGCTGCACCCAGCTGCAATTCGTGGCTCATGTTGGGATGTATGGTTCCTGCCTCGTAGTTTCAGCAGCCGTCATCAGTTGCTAAAGGAGGTTTGCTGCTTTGGTGAAGACAGAGAGTCATGCATGCGGAGTGAAAGCAGAATCAGTGTTTTGGAGCATCGTTCGCAGAACTGAAAGCGGTTCACTTGTCTGGAGCCAACAGTAATGCTTAAACAAGAGAATCAGACAATTCTGTGGCGGTCTTGGATGCGACTTTCACGACGTCCACTACAAGGGAAGAAACGTAGGACATTTATATAGGTCAGGCGTGTACCGCACACCGGAAGTGGACACTAGGGTAGCAGAGTGTGTTTGGTGTACACATGTGTGTTATTTAGGCCACAGATATCCCTCCACAGGCCCGATAACATACGTCATGACTGCAGATAGGGAGGAATGCTATGTCCATAAATTAAAGAGAGCAGCAGTCAGCAAGGCAGGTCGGAGAAAGAAAATGTTAGTATAGTCTGACTTAACTCTAGGACCGTCTATGGAAAGTGTGTTGGCGTAAGCTATCGCCAGCATACCAGTCGGCAAATAGATTGCAAGAGGATCGATAACAGGCGCTGAATCAAGTGCTCCTATCAGGAGAGAGGCCAAAGGCCGACACGCAAGCAACGTGCTACCAACGCTCTCTCGACTGCCACTATTTAGATCGCCTCCGCGGACCGGAGGGCCCAAATGGTTCAAATGGCTCTGATCACTATGGGACTTAACATCTGAGGTCATCAGTCCCCTAGAACTTAGAACTACTGAAACCTAACTAACCTAAGGACATCACACGACACCCAGTCATCACGAGGCAGAGAAAATCCCTGACCCCGCCGGGAATCTACCCGGGAACCGGGGCGCGGGACCGGAGGGCCCAGTTAGTCATTCAGTCAGCCCAGTCAGTCGCAGACACAGCCCAAGCCAGTCGCTGTCAAAGAGTCGTCAGTCACTATTCTAGTAGGCGTCTGTCAATTTACATTACCGGCTACGAGAGCGTAGTGTTTATAGCGGACTTGTCCATCACCAGCAGTGAGGGTAACGTGGACTGTTATGGAAGAGCTTGTACCACAACAACTTGCTTAAAGATAAGTAGCTTCTTGTTCTTATGAATAAAGAACCCTGTTAATACATGTGTGCAGTTGTGTTATAGATAGAGGTTACCAGCCACCAAACAACATCCTCTCCTAGCTTCCCGTGGTAAAAGGCTCGACAGTGGCAACGAGACGACACGGAATAAAGGTCCCAAAGAAAGTCTTTCTTATAATCGGTAACAATTCTAAATTCCATAGCGCTAAAAGGAAGAAAAAAAAGCAAAAATATCTGGCATCGTGTTCGACAATATTGAACATAACCTCGTGTGGCGACAGTTGGGAACTGGTAATGCACCAAGGAACCGTAGTCGACTATAAATATTTTGGTGGTTCAGGAGTTATGGTGAGGTAAGGCTCAATTTTATATGAGCTCGCTGACCTCCAGATCTCCGAACACGGTACATTCACCAGTCAACGTTGTTGTGATGCTGTAATTCTTCCCCATGGGCGTCTTTTCAATGGCGCACTCGACCCTGAGTTCCTATTTATAGATAACAATGCGTGACCACATCTAACAGAGAAGGTGGAGAAGCTCTTGGAACGAGAGAATATCTGGCGTAAGGACTGGCCTACCCACTCTCCCAACATTCATTGCATCGAACGCGTGTGGGCTGCGTTGTGGAGACACATTGCAGCCTGTCCGCATGCAGAGATGACCATCCAGCATTTGTCAACCACACTGGTGGATGAATGGAACGTCCTACCACAATAATTCCTTAACGACCATGTCGCCAACTTGGGAGAAAGCTGCAGAGAATGCATTGCTATGCGATGACACGTTAAGAACCATATCTCGCCAGGAGTCTGTCATAAATCGCGGTTACTTTAGTATAATTAATGTCTTCAAACAGAAGTGTCATTTGTTGGTGTCATTACTTATCCTTTCAGTTATCTTTTGTGCTATATTGGAGCCGTTGTTTCTATGTGTGGTCCACGTTATATCGAGTCGTGTTACTTGGCAGTGACACATTATGCGAAAGTTACTTTCGTCCTTACTGTTACACTACCACCGTATTTGACGTGAACTGCTATCTCATAGTGTATATGTTTCGTAGAGGAACTCTGATACTAGTTCATGTAGGAGATGAGTCCAGTCAGACTATGTAGGAAACGTTGAGCGGCAAATAAACTGCCATGTGGCCGTACAGGAAATGTACAGTTATGAAACCACTACCATAAAATGGCAGTCTGACAAGGACGCAGAAAATTTTACGAGCAAGTAAAGACTTGGGGGTGGTGGTCACCAAACCACCGTTCACGTTAGTGAGTATAATCTGTACAGCGAAGAAGCAACAGGAGTCAAATAATGATTCAAGAGTGGTATTAAAATTCTGAATGACAGGATATGAATAGTAAGATCCGCTGATAACACTGCTGTCCTCAGTGAAGAACAGAATTACAGGACATGTTCTATAAGATGAATAGTGTACTTAACAAGAGTATGGACTGAGTCTACACCAGTCGGCCGGAGTGACCAAGCGGTTCTAGGCGCTACAGTCTGGAACCGCGCTATCGCTACGGTCGAAGGTTCGAATCCTGCCTCGGGCATGGATGTGTGTGATGTCCTCAGGTTTAAGTAGTTCTAAGTTCTAGGGGACTGATGACCTCAGAGCCATTTGAACCATTTCTTTGAGGCTACACCACAGAGAGAAGAAATCAATGGGGAGTAACTGAGATGGATGCGACAGGTCGATGGAATCACACAACTAATTGATTACAACCTAGAAATAATGCGGGAGAAAGTGTGGGACAGAAGAAATTGCCGCTCTTTAGTTCATGCGGTCACGCAGAGACGGAATCGATTAAACGAATAGACAGAGGAGGGAGGGAGGGCGAGAGAGAGAGAGAGAGAGAGAGAGAGAGAGAGAGAGAGAGAGAGAGATAGAGAGAGAGCTGAAATGAGGTTAGTGATAAATCAAGACTACGAATTAGGCGAGGGGAAGAGGTTCTACTATCTTGGTAGCAAACTAAAGGTGGTGGTGGTTAGTGTTTAACGTCCCGTCGACAGCGAGGTCATTAGAGACGGAGCGCAAACTCGGGTTAGGGAAGGATTGGGAAGGAAATCGGCCGTGCCCTTTCAAAGGAACCATCCTGGCATTTGCCTGAAACGATTTAGGGAAATCACGGAAAACCTAAATCAGGATGGTTGGAGACGGGATTGAACCGTCGTCCTCCCGAATGCGAGTCCAGTGTGCTAACCACTGCGCCACCTCGCTCGGTAGCAAACTAAAGCTTGATAGTTGGTTTCTTATTTCCTCCTTCCTTCGTCAAACAGACAAAGAGATCATTTTCTACTAAAAACTGTACTAGTATCAAACACTAATCTTAAGTCACAGAAAAAAATCTTAGGATTTACGTCTGGAGAACAGGATTTTGTAGAAGTTAATCATTGTCTGTGGAAAACCGGATAAGTGAGGAGATCCTCGGCAAAAAGAAATACATGGAGAACAGAGGCCAGAACATCAGGAATAGCTTCCACGGTACTAGACGGAGCAGTACACGTAATAAACAACAGGGGAAGACATGTTGGAATACATCCAACAGATAATCGAGGACGATAAAAGTAATCGGACTGTTTTGGATATGACCAGAAGTACAACTTTATTATACTGTTAACTGCATCTTTGACATTTCGGTGGATATTTTCCTAACGTAAGTCGATCCTTGGCCCAGGGATAGTGTCCTTGACTAGTAATCTAAACTCTCTAGGTATCGGATTCGATAGCGATAACCGCTTAAATATAGAACAAAAATCATCAGCAAAGGCGGCCTAAGACTTCTCGTATAAGAGGGCGTCCACGTTTCAAGGAAACTCCTTGTCTTTGAGGTAGCAATAGTTAACAATCGTCAACGGCACCATGGCATCAATACGTAGAAAGCAACGGAAACTGCCTACATTAATGATGCACCAAGTGTATCCACACGTCAGTTGACCTGTAACTGAAACAGCGTTATGATGGTAAAAGATTTCGGATTACTCCTTAATTCGGGTCTCAAGGACGGAACTGCCAAGAACGAGATAACAATGAGACAAAAGAGTGATTACCCAGTGAAAGTGTAACTTACGAATACTGTGAGTCAAAGTGCTGAATATCAGACGTATGAATGTGTTAGGGAAATTAGAAAATCTAAAAAGGAAAATGCAAAGGCTTAATATAGAAATAATGTGTGTATGTGGGGGATGGCGGAGGGGCAGATGAAGTGAAATGGAGAGGGGATAAGCATGTCAACAGCAGTGAAAATGACAAAATGAGAGTAGGATTCTTTGATAATAGGAGGGTGGGTCAGAGAGTGAGTTACTTTGAAAATTCAGTGAAAGGATGTTTCTCATCTCAGTCGACGAAAAAACAACATCGACAACAATAACTCAGGTAAACATCTTGACATCGCAAGCACAAATAGAGAGAGAGAGAAAGAGAGAGGAAGAGAGAGGAAGGGAGCATATGAAAGCGTTGAACGCGTAACACAGTACGCAAAGGGTGATGACAATATAATAATATAGTTTGGAATGCGGTAGTAAGGGAAGGAACAGAAGGCAGTGTAACAATGGAAAAAATGAGAGTATTGTAATATATTTCAGCTATTAGTAGCCTCTAATGGGTACAGAATATGGAGTGAGAGTAAAGCGAAAAAATACGAAAGTAATGAGAAGTAGCAGAAATCAGAACAGTGAGAAACTCCGGATATCGCATATTGTACTGTAAGGGCAGATATAAGACCAGCCCACGATTTAGTTAAAACTAACGACCTGCCACAGAAGGTAACTACGAAGATGCCTTCATTAACAGAGGAAATACTTCAAGTGATCGAAGAAAGAAGGAAGTAGAAAATTGTTCAGGTATAGTCAGAAATATAGTAATACATATCACTGAAAACGAAATAAATACCAATAAAAGTGAAGCCAAGACGAAATGGCTTCAGGGAAACTGTGAAGAAAGAGAAAAAGGAGATGAAGGTCGGAAGGACAGACTCAACATACAGAGAAGTTAACACAATCTTCGGTGAACTTAAAAGCAATTGTGGCGAAATTAAGAATGCAATGCTAAACGCAGAGGATAGAGAAGGAAGATGGAAAGAGTACACTGAACGGCTCTACAAGGGGGATGGCATCTCTGATGTGACAGAAGAAGTAATGGGAGTCGTTGTCATATACATAGGGGATCCAGTATTAGGGACGGAGTTCAACAGAAGTTTTGAAGACTTACGGTCAAGTAAGGAAGAAGAGATAGATAGCATTTCATCAACATTTGTGAAATCATTGGTGGAAGTGGCAACGAATTAACTACACAAATTATTGGCAACGAATTAACTACACAAATTATCAGCCACACGATCAGGAAAACAGCAATGGCAGATAATACGAGAAATATAGCATAATTAACTTCAAGGTTCATGGATCCAAGTTTCTAACAAGAATAATACACAGAAGAATGGAATAGAAAATTGGGGATCTCCTGAATGACGATCAGTCTATAAAATACCTATACACTCCCGTGTATAAAAGGTTTTTGTGGCACGTGTACCTAATGTTTCGTAATTAAAGGCTACAAGGCATCGAATCCGAAGATCAATGCTTACCAAGAGAACAGAGATAGTTACAACCTGATTGTTATCACACGAGTGTTTACTATGTACAACAACGATAGAAACGTAAAAAAATAATAGTAAGTTGAACATACATTGTAGTTACCCGTAATTTTGTACACCAAAAATTGTTTGAATGAATATAGATTGCGGAATAAAACGGGAGCCAACTGCAAAACGAGCAAAAGTTAAATTTTGGCAAATGACTGGAATAACTTTGAAATTACAGAAACACGAGGCAAGAATGATAATGCAGCAAGTGAACAAAATGCTCTCGCACGAGCTCAGATGTAACAAGTGTAACATGAAAATTTAAGTTGTTAATTTGGAGTGCAGTGATGTTAATTATAATATTACTACCACCAATAACGTTCAGTGACTAGCAACACTTCATGGAAACTGTGCTGTATGACGTAACTCACGGTAACGCTGTCTGTTGGTGTGTTTGCATAACCGTTACCAAATTCATTCCCGTTCTTTATTAATTATTTTTTTTTCAAGCACTGCCGGACAAACGTTCATTCATGGCAGCAACTGTTTCTCAATACTAATGTTACGTAGACCTAGGCACATAAGATCATTTACAGGAAACGCCATGAAATTATAAAATCACTTTTAATGCAAGAGAGCCAGCATTCTTTTGTTATTGAAATATGAATTGCATTTGAATCACTATTAGTTTGAGCTGAATGTCTGCAATAGTAGGGAAACACGATATGTACAACTGTAGTTCCTACTGCATTTTGTTACAACGACTGCTTGTTTGAAAAGCAGTTGTAAATTTGTCTGACTAAATTTTCATTTCCCGGAAGTTATGGTGAGGAGGATAGGACCCTGCTGATAGTTAATTACTTGGCTCAAGAAAGTTTCACTCGCAAAGTTTGTGCTTTAACTAAAGACACTCCTATGTTCCTGCTTATTATGAAATTCATCATTGGGAATAGCCTATTCTTGATTCGCGAGTAGCCTGAAAAAAGTTTTAGTAACGCAGTATTCTTTATTAATTCCAAAAGCTTCTTGCGACCTTGTACTGTGCCCATACACGTGCTGGCGCACATATACATATTGTAACTCCATTTCCGTCACTATCTCCGTTTGGCATTTGCGCGCCAACACAGGCGACTGTACCACACCACAGATGCTTCACAACTCTTCTCTGCGATAAAAAAAGAGGGGAGGTGTCATTACCTCACAAACGTGAAGCCGATGTCCGCCTTTTTAACTAATTCTAAACGTTTAGGTTCGCCGCATTCATATCCCTACAGTTCGCCGCGATGACCCTACCCCATGACGTCACTCAGTCAAGCCCATGCCCAGTTTGGACCGTGTTGGGTGCTTAGATTATGTAGAGACGTTCTTGTTTCGTCAGCAATGCCAGCTTGCGTTGTTTACGGGTGTCATAATCGATACAGTCGTTATCTAAAGTCTAAAGGAACCACATTTCATTCGTAAGTGTAGCAATTCAAGCAATATTTTCTTTTGTATACATGATTATTGTTGCAGTATTTACTTTTATTGTAATGGATTTGTTTCTGTCATTTGACTTTCGACTTGGCTTACTTTACTCAGTGTTCGTTCTTCCTCTTCTTTCCTGTGTTTTACATTGCCTTCCAAGTCGTAAACGCCCCGTCATAAGAGCCTCACACTGTATCAACGGTCTCGTCCCAGCACAACACACGGCTATGTAACAGCCCTGATTGTTGGGGCAGCATCTGATGGCCTAAATTTCTCTCGCCGATAATTATTATTCATTGTTCAGAACAGCCGGAGACAGCAGTGGTCATGTGTGCTTGAGTTTTGTGTGTGTGATTGTATGAACGTGTATGTGTGCTGTGCTTCCTTTCTGTAGACGGCTTTGGCTGAAAAGTTGTGTGCACACTCTTTTCGTCGTACCTGCTGTGAGCTCGGCATCTGAGTTGTAATCTATCCGTTTCACAGTAGAGTTATCCTCTCATGAAGTTTGTTGTAAAATAATCTACTTCACTTCCGACAGGAGCCATGATGTACATAACTACAATACCATAAAGAAAAAAATGACAATTATTACGCCCCATTAAGGTTGTCTGTATCACAAACAGTGGTTCACAACGCTGCAACCAAATGTTTTGATTGCTTACCCATTGATATAAAGTGCCTGACACACAGCAAAGTAAAATTTGAAACCAAACTGAAAATGTATCTCTTTAACACTTAACTCCTATTCAGCAGAAGATTATCTATTACTGTAATGTGTGAATTGTGATGGGTAGGAATTATTGACTAACATCTGTCTGACTTCATTTAAAAAACGTAAAAACTAATAAATGATCTGCATGGACACATATTTACAAAAAAATTGATGACAATCTATAATGACTTGTTCCATATCATTACGATTTATCATGCACATGATAAATGGAACATGAAACTAACTAACTAACTATTGGTATATCACAAAGCGTGGTATAGACTTATTATATACGTTGAAAACCTAAAAATGAAAGTTAAAAGTAGACTCAAGTAGATGATTAAAGTTGATGTACATTCTAATTACGCTATGTTTGGTCATTTCTGAAAAACTGACAGAGTTACAGGCGAGAAATATTCCGGGAAAAGAAGCAGATAGGCTACTGCTGGAAAGGTAGGCCTACATCTTTCTCATATTAGGCTATCATTACTAAAAAGTTGCTCACATACATGTTAAAGCAAAATATCCATTTTAAGGGTCTTAGTGTGGCGGTTTTGCGTATCATCAACATGGACAAATGCAATGAATATGGATAATATATACTCTATGGTATTCTGCGGTTTGAATTCACTCACATATTTAGCAGTTGCATTGATTTGATTTTGTAAATGATACTGACAATATTATAACATGTATAATGCAATATTCATACTACAAGTTTTACCAGATAATTATTTTGTTCAAATTGCACAAGAATTCCACCTGACATAGTGTAACAATGTTGACTGTAAGTTGTGTAATTTTTGTCTTCGATGGATTTAATTATTCTTAGCAAATTGATAATGAAAAGGAACCACAGAATACCAGCAGCACACGACACTGACTTATGCTACCAGAAATATTTTTCTCTGTGATTTTGGCTTCATACATCAATAATGAAATCTTGTTCAACAATAAATACCATCATCACTGTTCTTAGAAGATGCAGTCTGATTCGACAGTTTTTTTTTTTTTATAAATAGAGTTCAGTACCACCGGTGCACATTTATTTCTTACACATCGGAATATTGTTTGCAGTTTCAAGTAATTTAAATTTGCCCCTGAGATAAAAGTTAAGATGGCGGCCAACAAAAGATAGAGGATTTATTTTTTAATTAAGATGTTCCTTTGATCCACAAATAATTAATCATTTAAATTGATGTCACAAAAAAATTATTAATACTGTTTTGCAAATTAGTTTAACACAAACCCTTGATATTTCGACCAGATGTACAGACGAATTTGCTATATAATCGCAACTAACAATGGCTACGCTTCTTGCAGCTATGATAAAACAATTAATACAAAATTATAATTAAAAGAGGAAGTGATTTTTCAGTAATTAATCATAAATAGTTTTAATGCATTTTTCTCTGTTTGTTTTTTACCAGAAAATGAACATAAAACTACAATAATTTTACGTTAAATGTTTTTCATTCAACAGACCTCAAATCGATTCACGTCTTGTGTCGGCGACGTACATCAGAAGAAGTCGACAAAAGGGTACAAAACAAAAGAAAAGAATGACATAGATTAACAAAGAATGTGAGATACATATTGTCTCTGTTTTACATAATTATCATCTTTTTAAGAAATAATTACATAATTGAATGGATATTATTGAGTTACGTAATTTTCCACACGTTCATACTCCACTTGTCACATTATAAGTAAGAATATATATATATCGTGGATGTTATATTAGGCGTTTGAGAGCATTCCCTTAGTCACATTTATACCATTCCACAATGCTGGAAGATGTTTAAAAATTATACCTTTTTTTACGTGTAGGTTGCTATTATTTGCCACGACACATCATAGGTAAGACTTCAAAGTGAGAAGATGGATAAACTACAGTGAGACTAATGTATTGACAACCTAATAAAACAAAACTCTATTCTGCATTGTTTCTAAGTTCCAGTTTCATTTTCTGTCGATACAAATAAAGTAAAAAGGGTATTAAATGGATTACGAAAACATTCTTTTCACATCATTTCCTCCTATTTCTGTTTATCAGAAATATAGTAAAAAGAAACAGGTTACGCTAACGAGGCAAAATGTGTGGTATTACTAGAGAAAATATGCATTAAAAAAAAGTGCAAAACTGCATTCCTGACACTATGTTATTCATGTAAGCTCTTTAATATTTAGCATTTAAAACAGTTGTTGAGCGCACACGACAGAAATAATGAACAAGAAGCATACGTAAAGAGTAGTCTGCTGATATTTTGGGCTACTTAAAATGACGGCTGGCTCCACCCACTTTGGCTTCAAAACAACGTACAAAATGGCTCTGAGCACTATGGGACTTAACATCTGTGGTCATCAGTCCCCTAGAACTTAGAACTACTTAAACCTAACTAACCTAAGGACATCACACACATCCATGCCCGAGGCAGGATTCGAACCTGCGACCGTAGCAGTCGCGCGCTTCCGGATTGAAAACAACGTACAGTGTAAGTATACAGAGCCACCTCCCTTTTTTTTTACCTCCACTTCTACGACTGCGCACTCTCGCACCAACGATGTTATTGTTGCGTGAAAGATATTATTTGTGCACCGCGCAATATAAATTTCCCTGACATTGCCAGCGTCATTATTACAATGATTTGAGATAATTATTTCTTACTTATTCTTTGAGCGTACCTAACACTTTCATAAACACTAATTACTGACAAAATTCACAAGCACATATAGTTACAGGAAATAGTTTTATACACGTGAGGCTTTAGGGAAGATAAAGATACCAGATTGTGTAATAGAAGCAAGAACAAAGAACAATGAATGGCGCCTGTAGACTTGGAAAAACCTTGCAACAATGTAAAATGGTGCAAAGTGTTCTAAATTATGAGAAAAATAGGAATAATATTTGGGGAAAGACGGTTAATGTAGAATACGTGCAAAAACCATGAGAGAATAAGACCGAAATGCTCTGACTGAAAAGGGTACAAGACGAAGCGGTAATCTTTCGCCTTTACTGTTCAATCTATACGTCGAAGAAGCAATGAAGTAATTAAAAGGAAGGTTTAAAATTGTAATTTAAATTGGTGGTGAAAGGATGTTAATGATAAGACTTGCTGATGATATTGCCGCAACCAGTGAAAGTGAATCAGAATTACAGGGTATGTTGATTGGAATGAACAGTCTAATGAATACGGAATACAGACTGAGAGTAAACCAAATTAAGTCACAGGTATTGACAGGCAGTAGAAATGAGATTAGCTGGCGACCATGAAGCAGACGAAGTGAACGAAATCTGCAGTTTGCATTAAAATGATATGAGACGACAAATCCTTCAGGATGCACTTTTAATAGCTTTATTTATGCCATGACCACATTTTTTCATCAACCTTGCACTTATCGACCATCCCTCATTTTCAAAGGCACTGCTATGTCAGTCATATAAAAGCATTAGAGTTTACACTAGAGTCAGCACTTGTCTCGTGCTTGAGAATGTTGACGTGATACAATGTGTCTAAGATTTGTATATGACTGACATAGGAGTGCTTTTGAAAATGACCGGAAGTCGAAACGCGTAAGGTTGATGAAAAAAGTATGGTCAAGACATAAGTAGTCATTAAAAGTGAATAAAATCTGTTGCCTTGGAAGCAAAGTAACACATGACGAACTACGAAAGAAGGACATACGAGTGTTGGAACTTAAATAGTGGCAACTATTTATTCACAACCGATACAAAAGAGTTACATGTTTGCACCTGTTACTGTCCTTCACAGTAGTCACCAACGTTGTATAGAACCCGTTTCCAGCGATTTGGATGACGTAGTATACCGTTAGCAGAGGCTGTTCTGTTGATGGTGCGAATGGAGCGATCTAAAGTTATGGTGATTCTCGTGTACGACTGTGATGGTGTTATCCTAAGGCATTACGTTCCTCCACGGCAGACCGTCAATGCACAGTATTATGTTCGTTTTTGGAGCGTCACCTGCGACGAGCTTTGCGAAAGAAGCGACGACACTTTCCGCGCAACCCACCCATCATTTAGCACGACAATGCGCGGGCGTATACAGCGCTAGCTGTGGCCACTCTGTTCGCTCGATGGGACTGGGAAGTACTGTACCATCCACCATACTCCCCAGACTTAAGTCCTTGTGACTTTGATTTGATTCCGAAGATGAACGAACCACATCGTGGCATCCGCTTCAGAACTGTTCCAGAGATTCGACAGGCAGTAGACCGCTCCATTCACACCATCAACAGAACAGGCTCTGCTAACGGTAGACTACGCCTTCCACATCACTGGCAACGGGTTCTACACAACGCTGGTGACTACTCTAAAGAACAGTAACAGGTGCAAACATGTAACTCTTTTGTATCGGTTGTGATTAAATAGTTGCCACTATTTAAGTTCCAACCCTCATATTAAGATGATTAGTACAAGCAGAGACGGATTCCGACGAAAAAACGTCTAACAGTATCTCACGTAGGCCTCAATTTGAAGAAATTTATTAAAATGTACGCTTCGAGCAGAGAATTGTTTGGTATTGAATCATGAATTTTGAGAAAACCGGAGAAAGAGACTCGATGTGTTTGAGATGTCAGATGCTTTCTAGAAAGTTTAGATAATCCGCAATTGCAGCTGGCTGCAGAAGAATTCTGATGCCGCCAAAGAAAATTTCGCGTAAGGAAAGTAAAGACAAGAGAAATTAGTGGTCCTACGGATGCGTGTAGTGGATCGTTTTCTGTCGCTTTATTTGCGAATGGAACAGGAGAGGGAATGGTTGGTAGCGGTACAAGGTACCCTGCGCCATACATCATACGGTGGCTTGCGGTGTTCGTATGTGATGGTATAGAAAGACGCTAAAAATTAGCTGTATTCATAAAATAAGGAATTTTGTGGTTTTCCGCAATATCAGCGAGACAAGTGTTAAAACATCATGAAATAACTACCATGGTACTAGAGGGAGCTGTAGGGGCAAAAATGTGGAAAAAGACTACTGGAATACCTCTAACAAATAACTGAGGACGTAAGATGTAGTGTAAGTCTGTACACAAGAAAAGATTTCGTAGTGGGCTGCATCAAACCAACCAGATGTCAGAAGACTCAACAAATAAAAAAAGTAATTTAATGGTTAAGCTTTACGTTGTAATCGTCACAGAGGAGTTGCGTTTAATGTAGCCAGCCATGGTTAGGGACTTACAATTAGAAGTTTGTCTTGGTTTGACTGTTAAACTTAATTAGCTACTGGTGATTTATTCGTCTGCATGCTTTAGCATAGGATTATGGAAAGTGAACCACCATGCAGTTCTACGTAAATGGCTTAAACGTGATTCTCTGCCAGGCTATAGTAGTACTTGTCCTACTTTGCTGGTTCTCGGCCATTTTTAGTTCGTTCAATATTTATTGGTACTCCTGCATATTAGCAGTTTGAAATGTGTGTCGATGTATGTGTGAGGATAAACTACAGTACTCTTACCGCCACCAGATGGTGTTGCTGCACACTTGTTCCGGCTAGCGAGTGTCTTAGTGGACATCGACAAGACAACATGATATGACACAAGCATCGGCAACGGTGCACAGTGTGGTTTCTCTGCAGGGAAGGACTGACTACTGCGGACATCCCCAAGAGGTTATAAGGCATATATGGGGGACACAGCACCAAGTCACAGATCCGTGTTTCGTTGGGTACTAGAGTTCATTGACAGCAGGGTCTGTGCTGAGAAACTCAAAAGCACGGGGCGCCCAGCAACCAAACCATAGCCAGCGTGCCAGTGACTTGATAATGGGCCAAAGGCGATGTTAAACTACAGAAGGCAACAAGCTTATCACGGGGAATCCATCACACCATCATCCATTAGGATTCGAGGATGACGGTCGGGACTGTTTGTGCAGAAACAAATGGCGAATGTGCCCTGGGACCAGGAAGAGATATTGCTGTTGGATTGGCTCTCTCCCTCACGGCCTCCCCCCCCCCCCCCCTAATATGATCGTCAACAGTGATCGATACTGCAGTTCACAGCAGCAACTCCGCGTTGCATTCAATAACGCCCCATTGGAAATTGGGGCCGTGGCGTTCTGCTCCAACGCGATAGTGTGCGGTCACATGCCAGTCGCCAGACCACTGCCACAGTGCGTGAACTACGGTTTACTGTGCTGTCACATTCCTCCAAAGTCGCCGTATCTGGCTCCTAGCGACTATGCCCTATTCGACGCAATATATGGTCATGCGGGGTAAGAAGTTCACCACCAATGACGAACTTCATGCATCATCAGTCGTCTGACTGGCTGGATGCGGCCAGCCACGAATTTGTCTCCTGTGCCAGCCTCTTCATCTTCATCTTGCAGCCTATGCCCTCAATTGTTTCCTTGATATATTCCTATCTCTGTCTTCCTCTACAGTTTTTGCTCCCTACCATGGAAGGCATTCCCTGATGTTTTAACAGATGTCCTATCATTCTATCCCTTCTCCTTGTCAGTGTTTTCCTTTCCTCTCCGATTCTGCACAGAACCTCCTCATTCCTTATCTTATCAATCCACGTAATTTAGGCATTCACCAATAGCACCAAATCTCAAATGCTTCGATTCTCTTCTTTACCTGTTTTTCCACAATCCGTGTTTCGCTGTCGTACAATGCTGTGCTGCAGAGGTACGTTCTCAGATATTTCTTCCTCAAATTAAGGCCTATGTTTCATACTAGTTGAATTCTCCTGGCCAGGAAAGCCCTTTTTGACAGTGCTAGTCTTCTTTTGATATCGTCCTTGCTCTGTCCATCAAGGGTTATTTTGTTGCCTAGGTAGCTGATTCGTTAACTTCATCTACTTTGTGACCATCAATATTGATGTTAAGTTCCTCGCTGTTCTTTTTTTTTTTTTTTTGCTTCTTTTCTACTACTTTCGTCTTTCTTCGAATTACTCTCAGTCCGTATTCTATACTCATTAGATTGTTCATTCCATTCAGCAGATCATGTAACTCTTCCTCACTTTCACTCAGGATAGCAATGTGATCAGCGAATCGTATCGTTGATATCCTTTCGCCCTGAATTATAACCCCACTCCAGAACCTTTCTTTAATTTCCATTATTCCTTCTTCGATGTACAGACTGAACAGTAGGGCGAAAGTCCACATCCCTGCCTTACGCCCTTTTTAATCGAAACACTTCGTTCTTGTACATATTGTACGAGGCATATATCGAAAGTGAGGTTCGAGCGGTGCGAAATGGAAACCACAGTGAAAATCAGATAAAGCGTTGCATAGGTCTGTTGGACAGTGCCTCTAGTATGCCCATGGATCACGTCATGTCTGTCTTTTCAATTCTGAGCGCACAGTGAGCACATAAAGATGCCTAGAAAATAGTGTCTCCCGCGAAGTATGAGTGCCCGTGAGAAATTTCCCCTGATTTCATGCAGCCTGCACAATATAACTGACATGCATTTCCTTCTTCATGACAGTTCTCGGCCGCACTCTGCAGGGACAATGAGAATGCCCCTGCCGTCTTTTCCAAGGAAAGTGTTTGATCGCCCTTCATACAACCCGGACTTTGCTCCGTCTGGTTTTCATCTCTGCTGACATGAACCGCTGGCTGTGAAGTCAACGTTTTCAAGCAGACAACGAACTGCAAATGAGCGTAGAGAATCGACGAAAAGTGCAGGCAGCTGTCTTCTATGACGAGGGTATTGGAAAGTTGGTACAACGCTACGACAAATATGAAACTTCCTGGCAGATTAAAACTGTGTGCCCGACCGAGACTCGAACTCGGGACCTTTGCCTTTCGCGGGCAAGTGCTCTACCAACTGAGCTACCGAAGCACGACTCACGCCCGGCACTCACAGCTTTACCTCTGCCAGTACCTCGTCTCCTACCTTCCAAACTTTACAGAAGCTCTCCTGCGAACCTTGCAGAACTAGCACTCCTGAAAGAAAGGATATTGCGGAGACATGGCTTAGCCACAGCCTGGGGGATGTTTCCAGAATGAGATTTTCACTCTGCAGCGGAGTGTGCGCTGATATGAAACTTCCTGGCAGATTAAAACTGTGTGCCCGACCGAGACTCGAACTCGGGACCTTTGCCTTTCGCGGGCAAGTGCTCTACCAGCTCAGTTGGTAGAGCACTTGCCCGCGAAAGGCAAAGGTCCCGAGTTCGAGTCTCGGTCGGGAACACAGTTTTAATCTGCCAGGAAGTTTCATATCAGCGCACACTCCGCTGCAGAGTGAAAATCTCATTCTGGAAACATCCCCCAGGCTGTGGCTAAGCCATGTCTCCGCAATATCCTTTCTTTCAGGAGTGCTAGTTCTGCAAGGTTCGCAGGAGAGCTTCTGTAAAGTTTGGAAGGTAGGAGACGAGGTACTGGCAGAGGTAAAGCTGTGAGTGCCGGGCGTGAATCGTGCTTCGGTAGCTCAGTTGGTAGAGCACTTGCCCGCGAAAGGCAAAGGTCCCGAGTTCGAGTCTCGGTCGGGCACACAGTTTTAATCTGCCAGGAAGTTTCATATCAGCGCACACTCCGCTGCAGAGTGAAAATCTCATTCTACGACAAATATGTCAGGTGGAGCGGCGACTATTCAGAGACGTTGCCGGAAGGTGTGACTAACTACTGCAAATAGATGTCCGCAGCTCGTGGTCGTGCGGTAGCGTTCTCGCTTCCCACACCCGGGTTCCCGGGTTTGATTCCCGGCGCGGTCAGGCATTTTTTCAGCCTCGTGATGACTGGGTGTTGTGTGATGTCCTTAGGTTAGTTAGGTTTAAGTAGTTCTAAGTTCTAGGGGACTGATGACCATAGATGTTAAGTCCCATAGTGCTCAGAGCCATTTGAACCATATTTTTGCTGCTGAATAGGCTGCCTAGCGGCTGACGTTTGCCTCTCTACCTACAGCACTCCGTAGAAGCTTTGGATTGTGATTCCAGGGATGACACGCTACTGTGGATTTGCTTCGTTGACTGATAGTAACAGTTTTTACTTACTATACTTTATCTCCTCCATATATGTCTAACATCACGTTGCAATGAAGACAGCAGGGAATCTCTATCCAAGTTTTGTATTCTCTGCTGTGTACCAAAATTCTTCTTTTTCTGATGATAGACGAAAGTGCCCTAAGGTGGACTCCGAGCGTCACCTCGCCTTCGAAGTGACGGGCGGTTGAGCGGTGTGTTTGACGGCGGCTGGAGAAAACGAAATGAGTTACGGCTTTGGGTATTTGCGTCTATGAATTTCAATTTTTAGCTTTGCAGTTTCGGTTTTACGCAGCGTGAGAAGTAAAAGATAACGGCATACGTAGAGCAGGAACGACGACTGTGATAAACTTCAAATCTGTCTGTCCATCGCATTCCTAATAAATGGCAGCTGAATGGCACGGACTGTTCAAAAGTAATACATCAAATTCTTATCTCTTAAAATTGTCATCAAATGTCTAATTAAGTCACTAACCTCTTGTCGCACGTTCCAGAAACACCTCATTCATCAGATAAAATTAATTTTCGTCTCTTCTATTCAGTTAAATACACTCTAATCCAAAGAAAATATTTCCTCTCCTTTCAATTTTCAAAACAAATGCGTTGATGTGATAAGTTATGTACATAAGATGTTCGCTAGTCTCGTAAAAACTACACTCAACTCAAAACTGTTCAATTCACATTACGTTTCAAAAACTACGATTAAATCTCACGGAAAAACAAGGACAATATGTAATCGTTGCTGTAATGGATGATAGCCTTTGGCGCATTACGTACTGTGACCAGATATGCGACATTGCGACTCATCTTCGAAGATGGCACACATTCTCCCCGTAATCAGTCGCTACATAAAAAGAGAAAAATACAATTTCTGTAGTTCGATAACGAACACATACCTTAAATTGTAATACCACTTGTAAATTATTCATATACTGAGTCGAGGATTACAGGTAACGAGTGCCGCTGTCAATTTCATGGCAGTACACTAATCTGAATTCTTTTCCCAAGATCTATAATCTCTCGAAACTTGTCAGTAGAGTGTTGTTACTTTCCATACAACCAGCGTTCTACCGGTACTTGAGTACTGCTCGTCAACCTGGGGCATTTGCCAACTACGACTGATAGAGGAAACAGACAAAATCCAAAGAAAAGTGAAACGTTTCGTCACAGCTTCGTGTAGTAAGCGCGAGAGCGGCTGAAGGTGCTCATCACACACCAGAAAGATACGCTGCAAGTGAGTGTCGTGCATCATGGTTAGGAGTACGGTTAAAGTTCTGAGAGCAGACGTTGCAAGAAGTGTCAAGTGACATGTTTCTTCGTCCCACCACATCTACAGCTACATCTCCATCCATACTCCGCAAGCCACCTGACGGTGTGTGGCGGAGGGTACTTTGAGTACCTCTATCGGTTCTCCTTTCTGTTCCAGTCTCGTATCGTTCGTGGAAAAATTGTCGGTATGCCTCTGTGTGGACTCTAATCTCTCTGATTTTATCCTCATGGTCTCTTCGCAAGATATACGTAGGAGGGAGTAAGATACTGCTTGACTCCTCGGTGAAGGTATGTTCTCGAAACTTCAACAAAAGCCCGTACCGAGCTACTGAGCGTCTCTCCTGCAGTGTCTTCCACTGGAGTTTATCATCTCCGTAACGCTTTCGCGATTACTAAATGATCCTGTAACGAAGCGCGCTGCTCTCCGTTGGATCTTCTCTATCTCTTCTATCAACCCTATCTGGTACGGATCCCACACTGGTGAGCAGTATTCAAACAGTGGGCGAACACGTGTACTGTAACCTACTTCCTTTGTTTTCGGATTGCATTTCCTTAGCATTCATCCAATGAATCTTAGTCTGGAATCTGCTTTACCGACGATCAACTTTATATGATCATTCCATTTTAAATCACTCCTAATGCGTACTCCCAGATAATTTATGGAATTAGCTGCTTCCAATTGCTGACCTGCTATATTGTAGCTAAATGATAAAGGATCTTTCTTTCTATGTATTCGCAGTACATTACACTTGTCTACATTGAGATTCAGTTTCCATTCCCTGCGCCATGCGTCAGTTAGTTGCAGATCCTCCTGCATTTCAATACAATTTTTCATTGTTACAACCTCTCGATATACTACAGCACCATCCGCAAAAAGCCTCATTGAACTTCCGATGTTATCCATAAGGTCATTTATGTATATCGTGAATAGCAATGGTCCTACGACACTTCCCTGCGGCACACCTGAAATCACTCTTACTTCGGAAGACTTCTCTCCATTGAGAATGACATGCTGCGTTCTGTTATCTAGGAACTCTTCAATCCAATCACACAATTGGTCTGATAGTCCATATGCTCTTACTTTGTTCATTAAACGACTGTGGGGAACTGTATCGAACGCCTTGCGGAAGTCAAGCATGCAAAGTGTACCAGGAAACGACAGTGACAAAGTGTCAGAGAAATCCCAGCTCATAGCGATGCTTAAAGACAATTGTGGTTCTCGAGATCCCTCACGAAAGCAGAGGGTAACGTGGTACAAGTAATCTCTCCGCCGCACACTGTACAAAGTATAGATGCAGATTTTTATTGTTTACGATAGTTTAAATAGTCATGGACAAGCGCTCATGAAATGGTGCATAGTACTCTTACAGTGATTGCTTGAAACGACGGAGTACAATCTAAAGTTCTCTAAGCGTTACTTTCTAAATCCGCTGTTAATATTCCTCTCCGTTTGTCGTTGTTTCTCCTTGCGGCTTTTAATTTTCTGGTCTTTCTCGAGCTGGAGTGGGAATGAATGACAACCCTGTAAAGGGCACGGCTTTCCGCTGGAGAAATTGGCGCATCGCTAAGCTGCCGCCGCGGCCCGGAGTCGTGCAAAGTGCGGCGGGCCCGTCCGCAGCGGCGAGGTGCGAACCTCGCCAGTTCGCCGTCCTGCCTCACATCGTAGTTGTTTGGAAGACATGTTTGTGGCTCCTGTCGTTGGCACAGACGTTTTCACACAGAATAACTTATAGAGTTACCGACCAGAGGTGGACTTCTTTGTAGAAGTAGCTGGTGGACGGTGTAAGTCAGTGACGAGTTGCTATGGCGACTACTTCCAGCGTCGTGGATGCATCTTCATCAGCACCAGTACTCCTAAAGCAACACTACGTTATACATGAAATGCGCAGTATTGTGGATGTTCTACAGTATGAATTTTTTTCGTTTACCGGTTTTGAGTTTGTGATGCCATCATCAGGATTCAACTTGATAATCGTGGTCAAAGAGGGTGCAACACTGAGAAAGATTTTACGTCTCGAGAGTGAGATATAAACGTAGAGTAAATGTTAACTTTGACAGTGCAGTGGTAACTAGATTGAAAATGTTACAGCTCAATAGCAAATAAATACAAAGGGAACAAAAAAACTGTGAGGTGGCGGCCTGTTTCGGGCCTTTCGCCTCACATTTTGTCCGATTTGCATAATGAATTTCCGTACGAGACTCTTTGCTTAATTTACTTTCCGATTCAGTTTGTACTTGTCAACTTTTCACCGGTATTGCGCGCTGATTACATGAGCGTTTATGGGTAGTTTGTAGCGTCGTGGGTTACTCACCTCTTTGTACTTAATCTAACATTGCATTCTGGTACTAGTTTTTTTCCATTAAATGCATCTGGTCTTGATCTGGGTAACGTCTTTTCGCCGTGGCGTAAACAGGAGGTACTTTCGCACCTTCTGGAAGAGTTACCGGGCACTTAGAGTGCAGGACTTCACGCTAGTTAGCCACATGGACAGTCGGACGAGTCTTTGCAGGAATTATCCTCCTGGGTAAGCTTCCGCGAGCAAGTTACTAAACACAGCCTGCCGAAATGCCTTCACAAAAGAAGACGAAAGAAATATTCCAGAATTCGAATCGAAAACAGCTGCCAACATGTGTAAAAAATGACTCTGAGCACTATGCCACTTAACATCTGAGATCATCAGTCCCTTACAACTTAGAACTAGTTAAACCTAACTAACCTAAGGACATCACACACATCCATGCCCGAGGCAGGATTCAAACCTGTAACCGTAGCGGTCGCGCGGTTCCAGACTGTAGCGCCTAGAACCGTTCGGCCACACCGGCCGGCCCAACATCTGTGACGTAGAAATAATATCCGTGGAGAAGTGATGGAACTTAAATCCCTTAATAAAAGCAAGTCTTCTGGTCCAGACTGTGTACCAATTAGGTTCGTTTCGGACTATGCTGATGCATTAGCTAAATACTTAACAATCATTTACAACCGTTTGCTCGATGAAAGATCCGTGCCCAACGACTGGAAAGTTGCACAGGTCACACCAATATTCAAGAAAGGTACTAGGAGTAATCCACTAAATTACAGGCCCATATCGTTAACGTCGATATGCAGCAGGAGTTTGGAACATATATTGTGTTCGATCATCATGAATTACCTCGAAGAAGACGGTCTATGACAAACAGTCAACATGGGTTTAGAAAACATTCTTCCTGTAAAACACAACTAGCTCTTTGTTCAGATGAAGTGTTGAGTGCTATTGACAAGGGACTTCGATTTAGTACTTCTGTATTTCCGGAAGGCTTTTGACACGATACCACACAAGCGGGTCGTAGTGAAATTGCGCGATTATGGAATATCGTCTCAGTTATCTGACTGGATTTGTGATTTCCCGTCAGAGAGGTCACAGTTCGTAATATTTGACGGAAAGTCACCGAGTAAAACAGAAGTGTGTTTTGGCGTTCCCTAAGGTTGTGTTATAGGCCCTCTGCTGTTCCTTATCTATATAAACGATTTGGGAGACAATCTGAGCAGCCGTCTTCGGTTGTTTGCAGATGACGCTGTCGTTTATCGACTAACAAAGTCATCAGAAGATCAAAACAAACTGCAAGACGATTTAGAAAAGATATCTAAATGGTGCGAAAAGTGGCAGTTGACCTTAAATAACGAAAACTGTGAGGACATCCACATGAGTACTAAAAGAAAGTCTAATCTAAAAGCCGCAAATTCAACTAAATACCAAGGTATTACAATTACGAACAACTTAAATTGGAAAGAACACATAGATAATGTTGTGGGGAAGGCTAACCAAAGGCTGCGTTTTATTGGCAGGACACTTAGAAAATGTAACAGACCTCCTAAGGAGACTGCCTACACTGCGCTTGTCCGTCCTCTTTTAGGATACTGCTGCGCCGTGTGGGGTCCTTACCAGATAGGACTGACGGAGTACGTCGAAAAAGTTCAAAGAAAGGCAGCACGTTTTGTATTAACGAGAAATATGGGAGAAAGTGTCACAGAAATGATACAGGATTTGGGCTGGAAATCATTAAAAGAAAGGCGTTTTTCGTTGCAACGGAATCTTCTCACGAAATTCCAATCACCAACTTTCTCCTCCGAATGCGAAAATATTTTGTTGACACCAACCTACATAGCGAAGAACGATCACCACGATAAAATAAGGGAAATCAGAGCTCGCACGGAAATATATAGGTGTTCATTCTTTCAGCGCGCTATACGAGATTGGAACAATAGAGAATTGTGAAGGTGGTTCAATGAACCCTCTGCCAGGCACTTAAATGTGATTTGCAGAGTATCCATATCGATGTAGATTGGATGACAAAAATTTTGGACCGAAAGCAACTGTCTTTCTCTTGCTGGCCAAGTTGTGCCATGTCTTCTTGATCTTTGATGTTCATTCAGAAAAGGCAAAAATGTCATTATTATCTGGAGACAGCAGGGGTGGCACAGCATCTCTTGCCCTCAGCTAGGCCAGGCGCTAGCTCTGCCCACAAAAGCATGAAGCCGGTTGCAGCTTCACTGCAGTGAAAGTTGCCTGTCTCGCTGGGGAGGTTCACCCTCTCCGAATGAGATTCACTGATTGCCTTGGACCCTGAGACCGCACTGATAACATACCTTCCCAACCCGAAAAACGAAAAGCTTTCCTTCCAAACCCACATGTCCAGTACTCTCAGTAAAATAACCACTAAGTAGTGGTAGAAAGGAAACAATGTTACTTAGCAGTGTAATGACAGAGACTGACCTGATGACTTTAAGCAGGGAACCCTGGTGTATCAAGTGTAAATAAGTGGGTCAATTAGTGAAGTTGTATCAGCAGAAGTAATTCGGATGGTTAGAAGGCGAATTTCGTTGTTGCACTGTTAAATGGAAACGGCAATGCAGCGGTCAGTGAGACCATTTCCAGTAAATGTAAGCACAGGAAACCATTGCGCGGAATGAGTGACAGATTACTGTTTGACAGGCTGTATAGGTCACAGAGATCTAGATGTGGCACCTTTAATTAGTAGTCAAATCTCCCTTGTTCTCGCTTTCGATTTCAGACAGTGGTTAAAATCTGGACAAAATCGTCTACAATAACAGCTGAAGCTTTCCTAAATAAGTAGTCACGCCGTTCCCCCAATGGCATTTTCAAGGAGGCTGGTGGCACGGTCAGAGATTTGAGCCATCTTTTGCCCTTGGGATGGAAAACTGCCGCTAAAAGTCCCGACAATCATCAATGATCAATTGGAATAGTATACCAAAGGGAATGGAAACCACTATCTCAAAGAAATAATAAGCCATCCATAGGACAGGTGGCCTGTAGTTGGGCGCAGTAATAGGTATGAAGAGGGAGAAAGATAGAGTTCTGTAATAAATTACACCTAGCCATAGTAATACACTATTCAAGAATCGCAAGTGGACGAAATATACTTGGAAAAAGTTTGTTAACATGGATTTATTCCTGCTGGATTAATTTTTGGTCAGACAGGTGTCACCGGCGACTAATCACTGGAAACAGTAACTAACGTTAAATATCTACGAGTAATCATGCAGGGTGACCTACAGTGGAATGATGATAAAGAACTAGTAGGAAAAGTAGATGTCAGATAGCGATTGACTGGGAGAATCGTAAGGAAATGCAATTCATCCACGAAACAAGTGGACAAGACAGAGATTAAGAAATCAGACACTGGATTGTAAAGTGTACCAAGGACCCGATACAGACTCAAACAACAATTTATGAATGGTGAAAAATGTAGGAAGAAGTCGGATGCAGAAGTACTGACGAATGATGACGATTATTTGAAATTCTTTAAGGCTGTTGATACCATGGTAGTGAATAGCACATTAGGCACTTTAGTTGGAGAGGGATCTCTAAAAAATGTATCCTTGGAAATCTGTCAGAAATATATAGGTACTGGGAAGGTAACTGCAGAGGAACCTTGGGTACCGTAACGAAAAATACTTGAACTGATCGATGAAAGAACAACGTACAACAATGATCAGGGAAGGAAAGGAGAGCAGCACAGTCACTTTTGAATGGAAGAATTAGGAAGTCAATGGAGGGCAAGACGCAACAGAAAAAGAAATACTAGATAGGACTGACTTAGAAAATTAAAAGTCTAAGTAGTAACTTTAAAAGATCAGTAGTAATTTCACAGTTAAACGCAGGGGAAGAGCAGATAGATGGAAAGAGTACACTGAAGTCCCCAATGAGGCGGAGGAACTGAGGCAGTTATAGAAAAAGAAATGTTATTCTGTATGAAAGACATAGGAGATCCATTATTACAGCCGAAGTTTAAGGATGTTTTGCAAGAGTTGCACATATAATATTCCTTCAGAATTTCGTAATTCATTGGTAGAAGCGGCAACCAAACGAATACTGAAGTTGGCTTCTAGAATCTATGAGCCTGCAGGCGTAGGCCTACCATCACATTTTTAGAAAAATATGAGCCACACAGTCCGGAAGACAGCAAGGGCAGACAAGTGCGAGAACTATAGTATAATCAGCTTCATAGCTCTCGAATTCAACCTGCTGACAAGTATAGTATACAAAAAAAATGGATTATAAAACTGGAGAGCTGTTAAATGGCGATCAGTTTGGCTTTAGGAATGGTAAAGGTGAAACGTCCCCTTAGAAAAATTAATGAATTACTGTGCTGATAAACCTCTTACATTATTTGATTTTCAAACAGCTGAGCAGAACTGAATGTTCAAAATGGCTCTGAGCACTATGGGACTTAACTTCTGTGGTCATCAGTCCCCTAGAACTTAGAACTACTTAAACCTAACTAACCTAAGGACATCACACACATCCATGCCCGAAGCAGGATTCGAACCTGCGACCGCAGCGGTCATGCGGTTCCAGACTGAATCCCCTTTAACCGCACGGCCACACCGGCCGGCAGAACTGAATGTACTCAGACATTTCGCTCTTTCCCTATTCTGATCAACACTAAACTGACACACAATATTTTTAGCGCAACGCAAACTGACTTTTAATAATCCCTACAAAAGAATGGCGCTGACTAACAATAACCTATACCTTTCACAAATCACTTACCTCACAAAAATCTTCATTACTCAAACTACTCCAATACAGAGATCGCCACTACTGCCAGCTAAATAAAAGATTCAAACTACTGAAGGCACTACCTACTGATAGGCATAGTTAGCAAATGAAAGATTTTGATAGAGAACAAACAATGTATTTACCTTAATAGTGTTCAAAAGTCATAATATCTATATCAGTCCGTGATATCCAATATTACAAATTTACTTTCTCTGTCCAGATCATCCGCTATCAAAACTCCGCCATCTCACTCCCCACGTCCACCACTGCTGGCGGCTCACCTCCAACTGCGCAACGCTACGCGCTGTTAACAGCCAACTGCCCAACACTACAATAGCAAATTCCAACGATGCCACCCAGCCACAGACTGCACACAGCACAGCCAGTGATTTTCATACAGAACGCTAGGTGGCGGTGGCGTTACCAATATAAGAACCTAAACAGCCTACTTACATAGCCCCCATGCTCCCCACAAAAAATTTTACAAATTGTTTTGGGCACTGGCCAATACATATTTGTTAAAAAAATTTCACAATTACAATAACAAAGGAATCAAATGCACACACTTATTGACACAATGGTGGTCAAAAGCTAAAATTTTCCCACAGTCCATAAAGACAGTCCTGATCGTTCATCACAGTAAAATTGCAGTGTTTTTCTCAAAGTCTGAGCTGTAAAAGAAAATGCACACGGAAGTAGTGGATTTCCATGCAGTCTTGAAGAAGTAGTGTTGTCCTTCCAACGGAAAGACAGTGTTGACTCTTGACATGCAGACAGGTAATGGGCCACAACAGAGCAAACCCACAGCAGAGTCAGTCGAAGTTTTGAAGAATATTGGTAGGTAGGTCATCACAGAGCAGACCCACTGTAGTCCTGGTAGAGATTATGGTATTAGTGGGTCACCAGAGGTGTAGACCCACTGCAGTCCTTGTAGAAATAATGGTACTGGTGAGTCAGCAAAGGTGTAGACCCACTGTAGTCCTTGTAGAAATAATGGCATTGGTGGGTCATCAAAGATGAAGACCCACTGTAGTCCTTGTAGAAATAATGGTACTGGTGAGTCAGCAAAGGTGTAGACCCACTGTAGTCCTTGTAGAAATAATGGTATTGGTGGGCCATCAAAGATGCAGATCCACTGCAGTCCTCGTAGAGATGGCCAGCAGCCATCTGTTGTGACTGTGCGGGTGCACAATCATCATTGAAGAGTCTTGCAGATAATATAGCAAGTCCATAACCACCACTTGTGCACTCACAAAGTTTTTGGAATTGTCCTTAGAACCAGCAATGCTGTTAACGAGTCCCTTGCTGAATTATTAACACACGTGCAAGCACTAACAGTCCCAACTTCTCACATACTGTGCATATATTATGACCAACAGAAATGTGCACACTGAAATGAAACTTAATTTGAAGTACTGGTGTCTATACAATTATAAATTTACAACATAAGAATTCAATTACAAAGGTACAAAACACATCATTAAAGAACATAACAGTTCAGATAACATGTGTAGTAACACAGGCTTTACAAAAGAATAGAAATAAACATATATATCAGTGTTACAGTAATTATAATATAAGTAAATACATAAAAGATCAGAATAGCTGTTGAAACATCAATTTCACACATGAGCATTAAAACAGAACAGAATAAATAATGTCTAAATATCTTTACAAAGAAAATAACATATTATTAGAAAAATTTTACAACGTTACTCGTATCAGCTAAACACATAAAGACAGGAAAATCACAAATATACAAGAGTACACAAACACATGGCAGAATAACAGAAAAGGAAAGGAGAGTGTTTGTTCCACTGTAGTATCTTGTAAACAAAACTTTCTTTACTTCTTGGAGATCTCCCTTCATTCACCATTATTCCCAAAATGTCGTATCTATACCTGCTTTCTGTATTCTATTCATAATTCTTTCAAAATAATTATTTCTCAGTGTACAATACTCATTTTGGCCCAAATATTTTTCATATAACTTCTCAATGCATTCTTTCCCTATTTATCATAGTTAGTTTCTTATATAGTCTACCCCCTCTTAAGCTAACTGAAATCTACTGAGCTGAGATGCTAAACTAAGGGACGAGACAATGCAGCAACACATAACAAATTAACACCAACAGCAATGACAAAAGATGGAAATAGGCAAAGCAAGCAGCAGTATATCTAAATTAGCAAAGTAAATGCAACATTACAACTAATATAAGGCAATGTGCAGCAAATAAGAAAAATAAATCATTAGTAAAACTGACTTAACAGAGTAATACAAAGTGAAATTTAGTAGCGCAATGCCTGGCAAACAGCAGCAGCAAATGCAATAATTAATATCTAAACATGACAAAGCTCAAGCAGAAAAAATAGTACAATAAAGACAACAATGCAGATAAGGGAAATGTCTATTCACATCTTAATGTCTATGTAATTAAATGGTGCACCACAACTTATTCTACAAAATAAATTACCAAGTACTTGAAAAGAAAATTATGTATGCAGTTCGTGTGAAGGGAAATGTCTTTTTGTGCTCCCGCATTGTTTTGGAAGTATATCATAAAATTATTATTTACTGGATCTGTAGACAGAATATTTATATTAGTACATCTATTAAATTTTATTTTAACCAATGCTGTAGTGAAGCTAGAAAATAGATATTAAACGAAATGAGCAAATATATATATATATATATATATATATATATATATATATATATATAAAGCAACATATGAAACGTCATTCACTAGGCAAATGGCGTCTCCAAAGGCAAAAAAAATCTCTCAACTAGAAAGACAATAGATGTAAAATGTTTCTCATCATTTCATTGGGCGTTTTAGTAAATATCATAAATTAAGAGATCCACAGTGTAATCATATGTTTTCAAGTTTGAGCTTGTCGTATCTGCGATGCTTTCTACAAAGAAATGTCAATAGCGAGGATAATGGCCTCCTTTTTTCTCCACCTGTGCCTCTGAAAGGCACACACTAATGATTTTTTTCCAGGTGACTGTCGCTCAGATGGGCCTCCACAGCACATTACATCAAGGTCATCTACCTTTACGGCAGGATTTTCCACTACAGTGACAGTCTCATAAAAAAAAATGAAAAAATTCAAAGGTTAGAAACTTACATTAGAAGTGTGTAGAAACAAAATCTCATAAATAACAGTGTACAAAAAGTTTTGTCAGCATTGTGGTAACTAACATTCACGGATGTACACACATTTCATAACTCTTAAAGTACGATTCTTGGTTTCCAACATCCTTTTCATAAATCAGAGTCCTTAACCACTACTCCTTATTCCTTACTTTATTACACATGTACATATTCATATTCATCAACATGTCTTCAATATTTCATCATAATAAATACATAGCATAATCAGATTCCTCATACAGCATCATCTCATTAATCATAAACATACCTCAAAAGCATAATACACATCGTTGTCGTAATAATAACACCATAACACCTCAGCCAAATCTCAAGAACGTTGTAGCTTTCTGTAATAATTTCAAAACCTAAAAAAAATTCTCTGCTCATTTCAATAGAGTCACCTACCTTAAACGTACTTTAAAAATCATGACCCCCATACCAAATACGACATTCCAAGCTCTCGTAGTACCACAATGGTACGAAAAAAAAAGAACAGTTCACAAAGTACAGACAAAATACAATTTCATAAGTGTGAAGTTATCCAACTGTGTAATTACGTAAACATGTGTCACTGATGTAGTAAAATAAGTGTTTGTCTCGCTAAGTTAAATGATCAGATAGCTGTGTAATTTATGTGTTAGAGAAATATGGTACCGATGTGTAAAGTTGTGTTAGCAAATACCATATTAGCTAGGGCTCCTTGTGCTTGCCAAACACATGGTACACAAAGTAGGCGTGTACCCTCCTGAGGATTATTGTAATTATACCCTCAGGTGTTACAAATTACAGCAATCGAATGAAATGTATCACCAAAAACGTTCTTTGTATCTTTGTGATTAAAAAATCTTTAAAAATAAATGTTTTAAGTACAAAATTAATCACTCAAATGCGTGTTCTGTAGCACTAAATGTGCGTCTTGCTGTAAGATAATTCTGTGGAAGTGTCGTAGTTATCGTCCTCTGTAAGCAAAGTTCTGCTGAAGTCAATGTACTCACCTCATCATAAACAAAAGTGAAATGCTTTGCGTACAGATATCTTAGTTATTACGCTTATTGCCGTGATGAATAAAGTACTGTCCTGTAACGTATTGTTGTGCTATGGAAAAAGCTGTCTCATTGTAGCTATACCACAAAAGGTACTACTAAAACATGTTTTACTTTCCAGAATAATACAGAAAAACTGTGCAGATATAAAACAGATACACCGCAAAAGCAACAATGTAAATTGTGTCACATATTAGTAGCATCGGGATATAATCCTGTAGCTGTCAAAGAAATCAAATGCTAAGTCATCATTAATCTTACAGAATGTACTTCAAATAAAGAATATATTTTCAAGTAAACCAAAATGTTGCATTAAAATCTCATTAGTAGTATATGTTATAAGTATGTAAGCCATATATTCGTTATGTAATAGTGCAACCAACAAGCAAGAATGTACAAATAACAATACTGTGTCGTCTGTTCACTATAACAAGGCACTCGTAAATACTGTCTAAATATGTTCCCTAGGTTCTAGACTGGATAGTTAACTTCAAAACATTGTTGCATGTTAACAGTTTCTCAGTGTGACAAAATGTACTAGTAGCATGAAGTGAAAAATTTTATGACAAAGACTAAGTTAAACAGCAGATTATCTTTCAATAAACGGTTTTGCATTTGAAATATCGTGTAATCCTTTACTCTTCATAGTACTCAGAGATTCAATTTGAACGCAATTATCATGCGGTATATGTCGGTTAAGAATACTGGAATTTTTCTCAAGGTTAGCGTCTATGTTATTTTTCTCTGGGCCATCCGGCGCACATGGCTGCCTGCGGTGCGAGTCATTGTCTGTCTCTTTGTTGGCGCGCGTCGTTATTTGGATTAGGAGACCTAACTTCTACAAATTCACCTTGTCGAGAGGGCCCTGCCCTGTTTGAATCCCGCCAGTTCTGATGGAATTCAGGTCTGGCGTTACGATTATATCGTCTGTCGACATGTCGGTAATTTCTGTAATTAATTTCTTGTCGGTCACGTGGTGGAGAACTGCTCCCTGAGTCGTAACTGCGCGGAGGACCGTTGTGTCTGAAGTTATTCTGTCTCCCTTGATAATAATTATTTTGGTTCCCATATTGTCTGTTTCTCTCATTGTCTCTGTGATAGCCATTACCACGGAGAGGCGATCTTTCCCTGTAATTATTACTACTCTGCCAATGGTTGTCATACGGGTGGTGTCTGTTTTGGTCACGATTTAAGTTGTAAGAATAGCCGTGTCGTGTCCAGTTATTATTTCTGTCATCGCGGAATTGTGATGAATGTGATCTGTAATTGTTGTGCTCCTGTTTTCGCGTTCCGCAATTGTCAGTGTCAATTTCCAATTCCTGTAACAGTCCCTGAAAAGCTTCAATGTCGTCTTTGCAACGTCCTGCCAAAATAATATGCCGTAAATGTTCAGGCAATTTGATTAAGCAAATGCGGATGAGTTCTGAGGGGCTGTATGGGTTTGAAAGATACTGATTCTTATGTAACATGTCTTCGAAATATTTGGCAAGACTAGAAAAATCCGATTGTTCGAAATGTTTCATCATTATGATGCTATGTTTTACTCAGTCTTGTGTAGCTTGAGACCAGTATGCAGAGAGGAAGGCGTGATAAAATCCTCCTTCACTGTGACAATCGTGAGTGACAGATCGCATTCTTTCAGCTGGTTCATTCTCTAAATCGCCACACATAAATTCTAATCTGTGCTCTAATGAAAAGTTGGGAGGAAAACAATGAGAGAATTGATGTAGCCACGCTTGTGGATGAATGTCGTTGCCAGAATTCTTAAATGTTTTGAACTTACGTGTAGTAATAAACAGCTTATAGTCAAAATCATCATGTCGGCGATTCGCACATCGGTCGTTGTTACTTCTTTTCGGCGGTTCCATCTCAAAATTCGGTGTACCTTGCCAATTTCTTTCATAACTTCCGAAGTGCCCTGTGTTATTGTTTTGTGGCTGTTCGGTATTTCTATGTCCCTCTTCCTGTATTGGAGCGCGAGTGTCCTCTGAGATATGTAATTCTTGTATTACCTGTGTCAACTGATCTTGTACTCCCCGGATTTCTCGTTGGTGTTGCGTATTGATTTGATTTTGATTTTGTTTGAATATTCTAATTTGTTCGTACTCTTCTATGTCAGTGAAGGCTACAGGTCTTGTGTCATTCAGATCATCTACCTTTGTCGATAAGTTGGTGAACTGATCCGAAAGTTTGGCTACTTTCTCCGATAGAGAACTTATTTCCTCAGTGTGTTTTCTGAACCAAGTTTCAGAGTGTCTGTTTGTGTTGAAATCGTATCTACTGTGCCCTTTAAGTTTTCCTGAGTTTTTGCAAGTTGCGTAACCGAATCTGGAGATGCAACTGAGTCAATTTTAGCTTGCAAGGTGTTGTGATTTTCATGAACAATAGTTTGCAGTTCTTTTATGGCTGCTTCGTGATTCTGTAATGCATTTTCATGCCGCGAAAAAATATGTTGAAAATGCTCACGAATTTGTGTTTTTGCGTCACTACAGACTTTTCGACATATATATTCGATTTTAAATAACTCTGCAGTTAAATCTTCACGTGTTTGTTCAAGTGTGGTACTTAATTTTTGAAGATTTTGTTCCATTGTGTCTAACTTTTGAAGCTTTTGCTGTGTTTGTCTCTGATTTTGTTCCATTTGTTGCATTAATTGCAATAATAATGTATTAGTGTCTGCAATCTGTTTCTCTATGCTTTTTGGCAGTGCATTTTCACCGGCAACATTCACATTTTGACAAGCAGAAAATGGGTCTTGACTCGTTTGAGAAAACGGTGAGGACCTAAAACCTGAGTCTACAATATTTGCAATATTGTGTTCTTTCATTTCGGATTAGTGAGGCGAGCTGTTGTCGACCGATCGATCGATAATGCTTCCCTGTTCACTACTTGTTTCACTGTCTACACCATTATTTGCCACCCGCTCCATTTCCCTATGCACAATTACCAAATTACTACTTTGAATGTCTGTTAATTCATTACACAGTGGTGCTGATAAGCTACGCTCGTCGTCACTATTATGTCTCAGTTTACTTTGGAGCCTAGTGTTACGTTTTTCACACGCCATTATTGTCACAATATTTCACACGATAACACAGAAAAGCACAGTTTGAAAAGCAAAAATAAGAGAACACATTAACATAGCACTGAAAATAATGTCTAGTTAATTGCAAGCGCAGCTGCGAAATACTTGGTGCAAATCTACATGCATGCCACAACTGTTTTACTGTACAACAGTGAAAGACTGCAACTACAAAGGAGATTCTCTCTACAATTATGCGCTAGCAATAAACAAAAGCTACACTAATTACGCAAACTACAAGAAAAAATCAGAAGATTCCAGTGAGGTATCCTCGGCTAAGGGTCGACGTATGAAACGTCCCCTTTGAAATATTATACATGACTGTGCTTAAACTGACACACAATATTTTTAGCGCAACGCAGTCTGACTTTTAATAATCCCTACAAAAGAATGGCCCTGACTATCAATAACCTATACCTTTCACAAATCACTTACCTCACAAAAATCTTCGTTACTCAAACTACTCCAATACAGCGAGCGCCACTACTGCCAGCTAAATGAAAGATTCAAACTACTGAAGGCACTACCTACTGATAGGCATAGTTAGCAAATGAAAGATTTTGATAGAGAACAAACAATGTATTTACCTTAATAGTGTTCAAAAGTCATAATATCTATATCAGTCCATGATATCCAATATTACAAATTTACTGTCTCTGTCCAGATCATCCGCTATAAAAACTCCGCCATCTCACTCCCCACGTCCACCACTGCTGGCGGCTCACCTCCAACTGCGCAACGCTACGCGCTGTTAACAGCCAACTGCCCAACACTACAATAGCAAATTCCAACAATGCCACCCAGCCACAGACTGTACACAGCACAGTCAGTGATTTTCATACAGAGCGCTAGGTGGCGGTGGCGTTACCAATATAAGAACCTAAACAGCCTACTTACAAAGGCAACACCCACGCAGTTTTGACGTTGCGCTTGGTAACGGAAGAAAGACTTAAAAAGAATCAAGACACTTTCATAGTTTCTGTCTGCCTAGAAAAACTGTTCGACAATATTAATTGGCGCATCTCAGGAAAACAGCTGCAAGCATGGGTAAAGGCAGGCAACATGTACAAGAAATGGAAAAATAAGAATAGAAGATCAAGAACGAAGTGCCTGGATTAAAAAAAAAAAAAAAAAAAAAAGGTGTGAAACATGAAAGCATTCGCTTGCCCTTACTGTTCAATTTCCACATCGAAGAAGCGATGACGGAAGTAAAATTAAGTTTCAGGACTGTCATTAAAATTAAAGGTGAGGCGATATTATGGATAAGGTTTACTGATAATATTGCTATTTTCAGTGATGGCGAAGACGTAGTCCAGGACTGTCGAATAGAAAGTCTGGGCACAAACTACGGACTGAGTGTAAATCAAAGTGAGACACCATTAATGAAGACCGGTAGAAATGAGATTAGTGATGAACTTAATACCGAAATTCGTGGCTATGAAGTAGACGAAGAATGAATTCTGCTACCTTGGAAGCAAAATTACGCATGGCAGCCGAAGTAAGGAGGACATATGAAGCAGAGTAGCACAGACAAATGGGAATTCCTTGCATAAAGAGGTCTACTATTATCAGTAACAGTACGAGAAATAAATTTCTGAGAGTCTATATGCGAGCACAAAATTGTATGGAAGTGAATCATGAACTATGGGAAAACCAGAAAAGAGAAGAATCAAAGCGTTTGAGACATGGTACTATGGTAGGGTTGGTAGGGTGTTGAAAATTTGGTGGACTGATCAGACAAGGAACGAGGGGCTACTCTACAGAACTGGTGACGATACGAACATGAAAACACTGAAAGAAGAAGGGTGAAGTCAATAAAACTTGTGTTAAGACATCAATGAATAACTTCCATGATATTTGAAGCAGCTGTGAAGGGGTAGAGTGAGAGTGCAATGTATCCAGCAAATAACTGAAGATGTTTGGTTAATTTGTATTCTTTGGCGAAGCTGCAATTCCGATAATAGTATTAAGTGGAGGGGGGGCGCAATAAAGCAGTCAGAATACTAATGAGCTAAAAGAGGGGACAGAATGTGCAAGTTTGTTATTTCTATACACGCAGCCTCAGGTATCTGTGACGAGTGAAGAGGTAATGAAGGTTTGGAATTTGGACACAGGCTGATGTGTGTAAGAGGGTGGAAGGCTGCAATGTGTTCATTCGAATCGGTATGCATGAACATCTGACTGGGTGTGAGGGCTTTCATGCTTTTGTTGAAATGCTCCTTCATGTTGGAATAGCTAAGTCACGCATGGACTAGATTTTCCCCTTAAGTGCCACACTTAAGACGATTGAAATGACAGTATTAGAGGTGGATGGTATATAATTCTATTTAGGAGATGCCACTGGAAAAACCGAATTTCTAAAAAGCATGCTTTTAGGCCACTAGGAGCCATCTAAACGTGTGAATAATCCGTCAGAAATGACTCACGGCATAGAATGCTTCAAGGTATAGGGAATCTAGTCTGGATAAAGGCGTAGTCTTCACTATCAGTAATATGTGTATGGTAGAGCATATAATGAGGGACTGGATAAGTGCAAAGTTTGGTTCACCATAGCATTTATATATATATGAGGCGGGGAAGAATTCATTTAATACCCATCACAATAGTGAATTTTGGGTCGGACGAAGTATAGTTGTCATGAATGTGCTGCCAGCCAATGTGAAGATGCTACAGGAAGATAATTTGGATAGTGTTTGGAATGGACGATTATATGTAGGACAGTCTACCAATATAGCTGCAGTGCAGGAGAAAGCGTCACATTTTCAGGAGAAAGACAGGGACAAAATGGGGCAACCACTGATAGAATGTGAACCATTCATTGAATATATGAATTTAATTTACTTGGACCTTTACCAGCACCAGAAAGTCCGGTACAACATTATAGGATTCCTACAGTGAATAAAGCAAGAAACCACACCAAGTTCCACATCACCACATCAACTACATCCTGTAATACAGTAAATTATAAGTCAGCAGCTATGAGATAGGACTATAAAACAAAGAACCAGTCCTTGCTGGTACCTGTGGTTATGATGCCCAAGAAAAACATGGATTAGAGTAAGGTGTATCAGTTTTGTTGTGATTCTCATTATCTAGATCAGCACATACTGAAGAGTTGTATGCATTGGCAAGTGTCATAGAAACGCAGAATAACCTGGAGAAATGTCATTATTTTACAAACATGGATGTACTTAGTGGGTACAAGCAGTACCCTTATGTAGCTCCAGAGGATCAGTTCCATACAGTTCACGTTGCATCCAGGCATTACTAAGACCTGAGAATGACATTTAGATTGAATAAAGTGTTCCAGTATCTGCTAGATGTGGTGATGTGGGGTCTAAAACCGAATTAGTGTATGGTGTACTTGAGTGAGATGATAATCTCCAATGAGATACCCCATGGACGTAGGGAATTGTTCAGTCATCAAAGAGCAGCAAGGCCTGAGCCTAGGAAAATGTCAGTTCATGTTAATGAAAGTTCGTTATTTTGGCTGCATTATTAACCAGGCTGGATTGTGAACTGATCATCAGCTTGTTTGAAATATACAATAATTTCCTACATTTGGGGTGGAAAAGAAGCTACACTCCTTTATAGGTCAGCCCATTGTTGTCAAAATTTTGTTAGTAATTATATAGATTGTGAGACCTTTTAATGAATGGGGTAAAATTCCTCTGGACATCAGAGTCTGAAGACTGGATGATTCAATGACTTACTGATTGCTGTTTCTGTCTTTGCTTTCCCAGACTAGCAAAAACACTTTATAGTAATCTTGAGATGCTAGTATCCACATATAAAAATGTTTTCCAGAGACCAATTCCAGTCACAAATTTTTGTTGGCTTACTTAATTTATTTAATCTTCATTAAAAGATTTCCATAAGTGAAAAAATTTGTTGCATAGCGATCTCTGAAAAACCTTTCCATATTTTTAAAGCAGAAATTGCCGAGGAATCCCAACATAGGGTGTGTGCTGATACAGAAGATGAACTGAGTGGAAAATCTGATAATTACTGCTTTTAGGCAACTAAACAGGGCTGAGAAGAACAACTCCACTACAGGAAAACAGTTGATGAGCCTGATTTATAGAATAACTTTCTTTTGTTGTTATTTGTATGGAAAACATTTTAAGTTAATAATAGATGATGCTATGTCAAAATGGCTTATGAACCTGAAGGATCCAATTAGCCATCTGACTTGATGGAATTGCGACTAAGTAAATACAATTTTGAAGAAACCCACAGCAAAGCAAACAGCATGCATCAGAAAATGTGTGCTTGGTAAGATGTTTACACTTCTGCAGAGAAGTTCTGTACAGAACGGAGCACTGACCCAGATTGTCAGAGCACTGACCCAGATTGTCGGCAATACTTGATGCAACTGCTGTTGACATAGAACCATTGTGGGTGGCACATGCTTGTACCAATAAGTTTATGCATCGAAGTAGGCTCGCAATTCTATCCTGGCTGGTCATGGTGGTCAGAGAATTATGGAACAATGAGTCATCCAGAATTACTGGTGGTGAATGTGGAAGTGGGATATGGAACAATATATAAAGAACTGTGTACTCTCCACGAAAATGTTGGCACTTAGCCATCAGCACCATTGCAGAAATTACTGGATGTCAGTGG
This sequence comes from Schistocerca piceifrons, assembly GCF_021461385.2. NCBI lineage: Eukaryota > Metazoa > Arthropoda > Insecta > Orthoptera > Acrididae > Schistocerca > Schistocerca piceifrons. The sequence goes on from NC_060141.1 coordinate 91,804,735, forward strand.
GTTTTTTCAAATGAATGGTGTCGATATTGTTAGACCCTTTATACACACATAAGTGGGAATTGGTATGTCTTAACTATAGTCAATTACTAATTTTGTATATGGTTAGGATAACCATGCTGAATAATCAAACCTAAATGGTGGCTCAAACATGGTTAATCATTGGATCTCGGGGTTTGGAATAAAGGAAAACTTGCTAAATGATCACAGAACAATTTCATCACAGAGTTAATGAAGCAGCTATGCTGGTTACAGTGAATAGAAAAGTTGCGTACAGGTGGACTGCATCCTAAAGACAATTGATGAATCGAGCGTGTGCACAAGATAGTAAGTAGACTGTTGTGTCATTATATCAATATTATAGTGAATGGGACACTTTGCTTCCTTATATAGTAGCAGCATACAACTTGCAGGGGCATGAAAATACAAGGGTCACGCCTTTTGAAGTTTTTCTATGGGTATAAAAAAATCTACTTTTGAGTTAATTAAATTACCCCTGGGGAGGATGTGAGAGCTGTCCAGGATTCCACAAAAAGATTAAAGTTTTGAAGAAAATGTCTACACCAGTTCCACTACCCTTTTTATTTGAAACCACCAGTTTCAGCCCCCAGGGCGATTATCTACTGGTGTACGTCAGACATCTTGTGCCCTCTAAGGACGCCTGACATATTATTAGATAATGTTCTTAAGGACCAAAAGCGATTTTGGTTTTAAAACTTGTGTGGGCATTTTCTTCAAAGCCTTTAACACAGTAACTGGGGAATCGTCACCAACAAATGGCACCAAGCACTGAAGGCAAATACTAAAGCCCTCAGAAGACAAGAAAATGCCCAAAAAAGGAAGCCAAAACAAAAATTCCTTATAGGACAAGGGTAATACTAACAAGTCCTTAAATTTCAAAAAGTAAAAGTAAGGAATTTATTACGCAGTAATAGGGGCCCTATCTGGAGTTTGAGTTATCAGTGTAATGTTACAGATCATGACATGCACCTCTGTCGTCCGTCCTTTCATTTGTGCTCTAGAAGCTTTGCCTTGTCACTGCCAGCATCTTCAATCGGGAGGAGAGAAGCGGTAGAAAGTAAAGGTAAGATCCAGAGGAATGAGCAGATTTCCTCTGAAGTAACACATAAGCCCTAAACTTCTAAGATATGCCATTGTATTGAATTCAGACTTCCTGATCCCCAACTGCATGAGAGGCACAATCTGGAACCAGCTGTTAAGTACGCCAGGTACCAGCTTTCAGGGAAACCAGACCACCGAACACCAACTGAGGAAAGTTGGGAACACAAGGGGAATCACCATGATCTGGATCCTGTGCTTGCTACAGGTCATGCGCTGTTGTCTGACCATCGACCGACATTAAGGCCAAACTTCAATGCCTTGGCAGAGAGGAACGAAATATGACGACTAGTCGACATCTTTGAGAAATTCCAGCTCATGTTTCGAAGCAAACCAGACACTCTTTCCAGACACTGGAAGAGTACCAGTTCCTGCTGCCCTCCTTCAACAGTCTTTAGGTAAAACTCCAGCAGACTGTACAGCTAGTGCTGCAATACTGGCATAGGCAAAAGAGAGGCTGGATAGATACAGGGGAGGAAATCATGAAAAAAGTGTTTTCTTTTTTTTTTTTTTTTTTTTTTTTTTTTTTTTTTTTTTTTGCAACTGATGTAGAGGATCTGAAAAGGGTAAATGCAACTCTGCAACAAGTGCAAAATGAAGCGCGATTCGAGATTAGGAATAAATTAGACGCTTATTGCAAAAATCATCTTCAGTGAAACAACAAACAAATATGATCTGTTATGATTACACAATAAAAAGAAATTGAATATCATTTGTGGAGTCAGAGCCAAATATATTGCTAATCTGAAGTTAGAATACAACTACGCTCCATTACCATGGAAAGTTAAAATACAGGAATGGGAGATAATTGTGAAATAATAGATCAGCATACCACATCACTGGTAAAACTGACAAAGGATGTATTTAACAACAGATGGAACCTTTGTGCTTTGACTGCAGCGTCTCTGATGGATATCCAATAGACACCAGCTGCAGTCGACGAAGACTTAGACTAGACTTATTGACACATGGTTGATCATTGCAAGGCTACTTCGAACCCTTGCAGATATTTATTACTAATGTCAGCATCATAGGGGCAAGCTTGCAAGGCCCACTCATGCCACTCGCTGGCATCTACCCTGACACAATTGTCACCATGGAGATTTCTCAACGGACTATAGAGAGTTCAAGAGGGGATACCGCCGCCTCTGGAGTTACTGTTAACTCTGGAGGAATTCTACCAAGTAGCTTAAGTCGATGTAACATTAGTTTTAATCTGGCTACAAGTACGGGCACAAATATGTGTGACACGTAAAGAGTGCTGGTTTGCGTACTATGTAAGACAATCTAACCTGGTAGCATGAGGGGCACTAACGGAGTTCATACATTCGCAGGTCCAGGGTATTCGTGCTAGTTATTGCCTCGGAATTGTTGCAGTGCTGAATTGAATAAATCACTATACTTTTCACAAAACTGATCCACACCAGTCGAGGATCTTGAGAGTTCGACAGTTTCACGCGGGACATCCCAAATATGATGTGTCAGTGGAGTCCACTGTTTTCAAAGGAGGGTGCCACGTGACACTTTTTGCTGGCGGAACCAGTGGTCGCGATTCCCTCATACTACAACCAGCGTCACCCAAGTAGAATACACTGCCTAGAACCGTGGGGTCAGGGTTTAATGACGAACAGGACTTGTTGCGTCATACCTGGTACCTGATTTCAGTTACCTGCGACCATTAAAGGAACCACATCCCTGAAAGCTTCTGTTCCCTGCTTTACTTGTCAAACCTTCCTTCTGAGAACCTGCCAAATGAAAACTTAACACATCTAAACAGCACCTTGGAACCACCACTACTCATCTCTCTGGATCCACTAATAGCAGCTCAGAATTATCGTAATGCAATAAGTGCACCCAAGTAGCGGTATGCGTACCCGGCTAGAACGGGTGTGTATGGAAAGAAAAATCCAAACGTAAAGATAATAAAATTTTAGTACTACTGACAATATAGGACTGTTTCCGTGGGAACAGTGGGAGATATAAGCCATATCACAAACAGTATCAGCATCGGTTCTGTACCTGCACATGGGAACATCCACATCAGCCATCTTCTTAGTCTTAAACACAGCAGGCATTGTCTGCTGATACTGCAAATAGAGAATTTTTCAGATCCCAACTCCACCGTCCCTCTGAAATGTGTTAGACGCTTATGGGAAGGATGTATTAAAAAGCTATTGTAAAATTAAATTGTGATTAGTAACTGCACATTTAGTTGAATGTCATGTACTTAAGTATTTACAACAATTACATCTGTTAAGTCTGAGCTCTTCCTGATGATGGCGTGTTTCGTCGTTTCGAAGAGAATACTATTCCGCCAAAGAAACGAGGAAGCCAGTAGGCCTGACGACGACCAAACTTTTCACATTATTGTTCCGTTTCCGGAACAACTCTTCTATGAGAGCAAATGCTCCTTAGGCTAAAGCAGGGTTCGCAGGTCTGACTTGTTGTTTTCGTTTTGTAAAAGCGTTTTATGTGGAACGATGTATCCCGCAGTCAGAGTGAGCTATGGTAAGCAGCCAGCTAACAGTAACTGAGTGAGGGCACGCGTCGAGCACTCGGCAAGATATTAAACATTTTTTACTAACTTTGCTATAATTAATGGAAGAAGGCAATAAGTCATCTCACGTAAATCGTACCTCTGGATACAAGATCTACCCAGGCCAAAGTAGTGTTGCAAGAATTACGCCACCTTACTTCAAGAAAGATTCTCAAAGGTAGAAATTATAGCGTCTTTGGTGTACCTAATTAATAAATGACATGAAGAATCTGCAGAAGTACTTTTGCACCACATTCTCAACTACACTGCTTCTCACAAGGCAACCTACAGATATGTAAAGGAAGCCAGGCTTGCGTTAACAATCTATTATGAAAAGTGCTTTTGGCCTAATATACTGACAGTAAATTCTGACAAGTGTTACGAATTTATTTCAAGTACATATCATTACTTCGCTTAGATCCCATCTTAAAATTACTATGTATTGAGTGGAAAAGAAACAAAAGTTAATGCAATGCTGGAGTGGTTTATTGAGATAACGAAATGGAGATGCACAGTTTTGAGGGATCGCTGCGTAACAGTACTTTCATAGATTTCGTTTGTTTAAATTAATTTACTAAAAGTTTCAAAATTGAAGTAACTTCAGTCTAATGACAAAATACTAACTTCATAGTTGTTTCGCAAAGTTCTTAAAGTAATGTTAAGGGAGCCATTTAATCTGTTTAGTTTCATTCTGGAACAAAATGGAACAATTAACTTTACTAAATTATAAATCCTTTAACTGTTCTAAGTTTCTAACTTTCAAAATTCGTGCTTGTAGGACGTGGCGACCGGTATTAGCAACTACAATTATTGGTTTTCAGGAAGAGACTTCTGAAGGTGAGCTAGTATTTGTTCCTGGCCCAGTGGTAAATGCTGACACTCTTCATCAATGGGAAATATCAATTATCAGAACGATAATTGAACGTAGGAAGTGAATTTTATAGTTCGTTTCAGGATAAGACGAACCTTAGTATGTCCACTAAATTTTCCGGAAGTGCAATGACCTAATTAATATTCAGTCGGGTACAAACGCTGTTCAGTTTAATCAGCGTGTTCAGTTTACTCTATAATACTGGTCAAAGTGTTAATATTATTGCTTTTATTTACCAGTCCGTTACGAAAGGCAGCCTAGGTAGTAGCTAGGCCATGCATCTTAAGAGCACGACCGAATTCTTGTAATAAAAGGCAATAAGAGAATGCTGTACATACGAACAAAGAAGAAGGTGTAGGGTAATTACACCTGCACTTACATCTTTATGCCACTGCCAGAACCTAAAACTCTACGAAACCTGGAGTGAAGTGAGGAATCCAAATGTGAGTCGGTGTTTGCTTCTACCACATTTACGAGTAGCTTTCCATGGAGCATCACTAAACTAAATTAGAGGACCATATTTCTCTGATAAGGGAAAGAATAACGCTGCGATTGTGGATTACCATAATGCAAAGGAATTCCGTTGCAAGGTGATTCACTCATCATCCTCAATGGTACACTGCTGATGATATCCCCGGACTGCTAATCATCCACCATGTTACATCAACATAAAGCAAGTCTCCTGCAACAAATTTCTGTCATGGTATTGTCTTGATCTGGCATGTGTGCCTCTGCTGCCAGACAGCAAAACAGCGCAGGGATGACATATACATAAGTTGAAAAAGTCATAGGATACCTCTTAACATGGTGTCGGACCTCCTTTTGCCCGGCGTAGTGCAGGAAACCGACGTGGCATGGACTCAACAAGTCGTAGGAAGTCACATGTAGAAATTCCGCGCCGTGCTGCCTCCATAGCCGTCCATAACTGCGAAAGTGTTTCCGGTGCAGGATTTTGTGGCCGATCTGAGTTCACGTCTCATGAATGATAGGTGGGATTTGTATCTGGGTGGCCAAATCATTATCTCGAACTGTTCAGAATGTTCTTCAAACCAATCGCGAACAAGTGTGGTTGGGTGACATGGCACATTGTCATCCATAAAAATTCCATCGTTGTTTGGGAACATAAAGTCCATGAATGGGTGCAAAAGGTGTCCAAGTAGCCGAACATAACCATATCAGTCACTCTGCTTTATGCATATAACAGATCTGAAGGGCTTTGGATTTCTACTGAAAACCTTGCAGAAAACAATGCTCAGTATTTTGTCTTTAACAGGGGTATATTGACATCTGTTGATGTATCCTGTGTTATGCAGTAAATAACATCTAAATTAGGTGTTCTACAGCTTTGTGAAAGTGTATGCATATCATATCAGTAATTAGGTATTTGATGTCAAATATTTAATTATGAATATAACATATGTACTGGGTACTATGAAATCACTTGTATTCATGAACAATAACATATACCAACTGTATTAAATTTATCAAATTAATGTACTTAAGCATTCAACACCACCCATCCGCTTTGAGACATGACATAGCGCTGCTATGGAGGGGGATGTCATTCATCAGTTGTCCTAGTAACGAATGAAAACAGTGACCATAATTTACATGAACTTGGAATTATTTAGGAATAATGTTTTTCTTTCGAATATAAAATTCTTGCCTGGCATGCTACTTGCTTTACTACTGTAGATCAAGGTTCATTTTGTTCGTTGTAGTGACGTTAACCTAAGTAATACTTTGTTTTATTTCCACACTGTGCTTCATTGATTGCCACTATGTTTGGTTACGTGTCTTGTTGTCGGATTTTTGATTTTTTGTACTGATATCGCTTTTTTCGGTGCCTATTGATTCGCATTAGTGTTATGTGCATTGCATCTTTGAATGCAACCATTGTTTCTTGTTTCTCTTCTTGCGTCGTTTTATGCATTTTGCTATCATCGTGAATTTTCGGTTATAATTTTATTCTGCCCCTCTCAAGACTTCCAGTTTCACGCTGTTGTCCCACTAGCTTCATTATTTATTATGAACGATTCTATATTTGATGTTTATATTTAGGCGCCTTAAGAACAGGTAATATGTTGGTCAATATTTTGCATGGTAGCGGAGGCTCTGGTTTGTTCCATTCGGCATGTCTCCATTAGCAGGTCATTAACAACTACGCAGAGCATTCGTCCAACTATGCTTGGTATGGACTTAAGAGCACAGTTTGACGTGATTCTCTGGACTGATATTAGTGATCTGCTGATGGAGATATTCAACAACGAATAAAGTCAAAGTGTAGCAAAGTTTGTTGGCGATCAAGTGAAATGATCTAGGTGTTTTAATTAACTTTGTGACCAGTCATAGAGTCCTAAAGGAGTATTACATTCACGATTATCAACTTAACAAGTAACGTCGGCAACTCCATAAAGCTGTTCGCAGCGATGCTGATGGATATACAGGGCGATCCATTGATCGTGACCGGAACAAATATCTCACGAAATAGGCGTCAAACGAAAAAACTACAAAGAACGAAACTTGTCTAGCTTGATGGGGGAAACCAGATGGCGCTATGGTTGGCCCGCTAGATGGCGCTGCCATAGGTCAAACGGATATCAACTGCGTTTTTTTAAATAGGAATCCTATTTTTTATCACATATTCGTGTAGTACGTAAAGAAATATGAATGTGTAAGCAGGCTGTTTAGGTTTTTTATTGGTAACGCCACCTCTGTATGAAAATCACTGGCTGTGCTGTGTGCAGTCTGTGGCTGCTTTGCATTGTTGTAATACTCGCCATTGTAGTGTTAGGCAGCTGGCTGTGAACAGCGCATAGCGTTGCGCAGTTGGAGGTGAGCCGCCAGCAGTGGTGGATGTGGGGAGAGAGATGGCGGAGTTTTGTAATTTGTCATGAACTGCTGTATATATTATGACTATTAAGGTAAATACATTGTTTGTTCTCTATTAATATCTTTCATTTGCTACCTATCCCTATCAGTAGTTAGTGCCTTCCGTAGTTTGAATCTTTTATTTAGCTGGCAGTAGTGGCGCTCGCTGTACTGCAGTAGTTCGAGTAACCAAGATTTTTGTGAGGTAAGTGATTTGTGAAACGTATAGGTTAATGTTAGTCAGGGCCATTCTTTTGTAGGGATTATTGAAAGTCAGATTGCGTTGCGCTAACAAAATATTGTGTGTCAGTTTAAGCACAGTCTTGTATAATTGTTCAAAAGGGGACGTTTCAAAACGTAACACTAGGCTCCAAAGTAAACTGAGAAATAATAGTGACGACGAGTGTAGCTTACTAGCACCGCTGTGTAATGAATTAACAGACATCCAAAGTAGTAATTTGGTAACTGTGCATAGGGAAATGGAGCGGGCGTCAAATAATGGTGTAGACAGTGAAACAGGTAGTGAACAGGGAAGCATTATCGATCGATCGGTCGGCAACAGCTCGCCTCAGGAATCGGGAATGACCGAACACAATATTGCAAATACTGTAGACTCAGGTTTTGGGTTGTCACCGTTTTCTCAAAGGAGTCAAGAAACATTTTCTGCTTGTCAAAATGTGAATGTTGCCGGTGCAACTTCCCTGCCGAAAAGCACTGAGAAACATGTTTCAGACACCAGTGCATTGTTATTACAGTTAATGCAACAAATGGGACAAAAGCTTCAAAAGTTAGACACAATGGAACAAAACCAGAGACAAACACAGCAAAAGTTAGACACAATGGAACAAAATCTTCAACAGTTAGACACGATGGAACAAAATCTTAAAAAATTAGACGCAATGGAACAAAATCTTCACACCACGCTTGAACGTGAAGATTTGACTACTGAATTACATAAAATCGAATCGAAATGTCAAAAAGTCTGTAACGACGTAAAAACACAAATTTGTGAGCATTTTCAACCTATTTTTTCGCGGCATGAAAATGCATTACAGAATCACGAAGCAGCTATAAAAGAACTGCAAATTATTGTTCATGAAAATCATGAGACCTTGCAAGTTAAAACTGACTCAGTTGCATCTACCGATTCGGTTACGCAACTTGCAAAAACTCAGGAAAACTTAAAGGACACAGTAGAAAGACACATGGAGGAAATTAGTACATTATCAGAGAAAGTAGTTGAACTTCGGATCAGGTCACTAACTTATCTACAAAGGTAGATGGTGATCTGAATGGCACAAGACCTGTAGCCTTCACTGACACAGAAGAGTATGAACAAATTAGAAAATTCAAACAAAATCAGAATCAAATTAATACGCAACACCAAAGAGAAATCCGGGAAGTACAAGATCAGCTGACACAGGTAATACAAGAATTACGTATTTCAGAGGACACTCGCGCCCCAATACAGGAAGAGGGACATAGAAATACAGAACAGCCACAAAATAATAACACAGCGCATTTCGGAAATTATGAAAGAAATTGGCAGGGTGCACCGAATTTTGAAATGGAACCGCCGAAACGACGTAACAATGACCGATATGCGACTCGCCGACATGATGACTTTGACTATAAGCTGTTCATTACTACACGTAAATTCAAAACATTTAAGAATTCCGGCAATGACATTCATCCACAAGCGTGGCTCCATCAATTCTCTCATTGTTTTCCTCCCAACTGGTCATTGGAGCACAGGTTAGAATTTATGTGTGGCTATTTAGAGAATGAACCAGCTGTAAGAATGCGATCGGTCATTCACGATTGTCACAGTGAAGGAGAATTTTACCATGCCTTCCTCTCAGCATATTGGTCTCAAGCCACACAAGACCGAGTAAAACATGGCATCATAATGATGAAACATTTCGAACAATCTGAATTTTCCAGTCTTGTGAAATATTTTGAAGACATGTTGCACAAGAATCAGTACCTGTCAAACCCATACAGCCCCTCAGAACTCATCCGCATTTGCTTAATCAAATTACCTGAACATTTACGGCATATTATTTTAGCAGGACGTTGCAAAGAAGACATTGAGGCTTTTCAGGGACTGTTACAAGAACTGGAAATTGACACTGACAATCGGGGAACGCGGAAACAGGAGCACAACAATTACAGGTCACATCTGTCACAATTCCGCGATGAAAGAAATAATAACTGGACACGAAAAGGCTATTCTCACAACACATATCGTGACCAAACCAGACACCACCCGTATGACAACCGTTGGCAGAGTTGTAATAATTACAGGGAAAGATCACCTCTCCGCGGTAGTGACTATCACAGAGACAATCAGAGAGACAGACAGTTTGGAAACCAAAATAATTATTATCAAGGGAGACAGAATAACTTTAGACGCAACGGTCCAGCGTGCAGTTACGATTCAGGGAGAAATTCTCCACCACGTGACCGACAAGAAAGAAACTACAGGAACTACCGACATGATGACAGACGATATAATCATAGCGACAGACCTGAATTTCATCAGAACTGGCGGGATTCTAACACGGCTGGGCCCTCTCGGCAAGGCGAATTTGTAGAAGTTAGGTCTCCAAATCCCAATAACGGTGCGCGCCAACAGACAGACAATGACTCGCACAGCAGGCAGCCGCGTGCGCCCGCTGGCTCCGAGAAAAATAACATAAGACGCTAGCCTTGAGAAAAATTTTAGCATTCTTTACCGATGTATACAACATGATAATTGCTTTTCAGTTGAAACTCTGCGTACTAGGAAGAGTAAAGGTTTACACCACATTTCACATGTAAAACCGTTTATTGAAAGATAATCTGCTTTTTAACTTTGTCTTTGCCATATAACTTTTCACTTTACATTACTAGTATGCTTTGTCAGACTTAGAATCTGTTAATATGCAACAATGTTTGAAGTTAAATATCCAGTCAAGAACCAAGAGAACTTATTTAAACAGAAATTATGAATGCATTGTTATAGTGAACTGATGACACAGCGTTATTGTGTGTGTACATTCTTGCTTGTTAGTGGCACGATTACGTAACGACCATAAGGCTCACATACTTAAAACATATACTGGTACTGCTAATGAGATTTTAATGCAACATTTTGGTTTACTTGCAAATACATTATGGATTCAAGGTGCTTTCTGAGAGATACCAGGTGACACAGTGGTTAGTTTATTTGACAGCTACACGACTATATCACGATGCTACTAATGTGTGACACAATTTACCTTGTTGCTTTTGCGGTGTATCTGTTTTATATCTGCACAGTTTTTCTGAATTCTTCTGGAAAGTAAAACATGTTTTAGTAGTAACTTTTGTGGTATAGCAACAATGAGACAGCCTTTTTCGTGGCACAACAATACGTTATTGTACAGTACTTTCTTCATCACGCCAATAAACATAATAACTGCGATATCTATTCGCAAAGCATTTCACTTTCATTTATGATGAGGTAAGTACATTGACTTCAGCAGAACTTTGCTTACAGAGGACGATAACTACGACACATCCACAGAATTATCTTACAGCAAGACGCACATTTAGCACTACAGGACACGCATTTGAGTGATCAATTTTGTACTTAAACCATTTATTTTTCAGGATTTTTGAATTACAAAGAAAGTTTTCCGTGATACATTTCATTCCATTGCTGTAATCTGTAACACTTGAGGATATAATTACATTTATCCTCAGGGGGGTACACGCTTACTTTGTGTACCATGTGTGTGGCAACCACAAGGAACCCTAGCTAATATGGTATTTGCTTATACAACTTTACACATCGGTACCATATTTCTCTAACACACAAATTACACAGCTATCTGATCATGTAACTGAGAGATAAACTTTTTTTTATTACATCAGTGACAGATGTTTACGCAATTACACAGTTGGATAACTTCACACTTATGAAATTGTATTTTGTCTGTACTTTGTGAAATGCTCATATTTTTTCGGAACCATTGTGATACTATGAGAGCTTTGAATGATATATTTGGTAAGGGAGCATGATTTTAAAGTACGTTTGAGGTAGATGACACTATTGAAATGAGCAGAGAATTTTTTTTAGGTTTTGAAATTATTGGAGGAAGCTACGACGATTTTGAGAATTGACTGAGATGTTATGATATTATTACGACGACGATGTGTACTATGCTGTTGAGATATGTTTATGATCAATAAGATGATGCTACCGTATATGAGGAATAAGAAGTATGTTGGAAACCAAGAAGCATACTTTAAGAGTTATGAAATGTGCGTAAATGCGTGACTGTATCACAATGCTGACGAATATTTTATTTGGACACTTATATTTATAGGGTTTTGTTTCTACACATTTGCAACGCAAATTCTCGACCCGTGAAATTTTGTATATGAGACTGTCACAGTAGCGGAAACTGCTGTCGTAAATATTTCCGTAAGAAAGTTAAGTGACCACCTGCACGTAATGCGTCGTGGGCACGCAGCTGTGTAAGACGCCGGGAGAACAAGTCATTAGTGAGTGCCTCATCAGAAGCACAGGTAGAATAAAAGAAAGGGGAGGCCCTGTGGAGCTCGTAATTTATGATATTTACTAAAATGCCTAATGAAATGATTAGAAACATTTTACATCTATTGTCTTTGTAGTTAAGAGATTGCTCATTTTGTTTAATATCTGGTGTCCAGCTGTGTTGCAGCATTGGTTTTATAAAATAAACTTAAATGCATCTGCTAATGTGAACACTTTCTGTCAACAGATTTATTAAATAAGTATTTTCTGATCCACATTCTTCGAAAAAGGAGCTCTTGGAATGGAGAGAAAAATAAGAAGGGACTAATAACAGTAACTGCATCTATAATTTTCTTTTCAAGTACTTGGTAATTTCTTTTGTAGAATAATTTGTGGTGCACCACTTTAATTACATAGACATTAAGATGTGATTATACATTACCTTTGTCTGCATTGTTATCTTTAGTGTACTATTTTTTCTGCTTGAGCTTTGTCATGCTTAGGTATACATTATAGCATTTACTGCTGCTGTTTGCCAGGCATAGTGCTACTGAATTTTAGTTTGTGTTACTCTGCTAAGCCAGTTTTACTACACATTTATTTTTCTTGTTTGCTGCTCATTGCCTTATATTAGTTGTAATTTATGCTGCTTGCTTTGCCTTTTGTATTTTTTATCATTGCTGTTTGTGTTAATTGTTTTATGCTGCTGCATTGCCTCGTCCCTTAGTTTAGCATCTGAGCTCAGTAGATTTAAGTTAGCTTAAGAGGGGTAGACTATATAAGAAACTGACTATGGAGAATAGGTAAAGAATGCGTTGCGAAGTTATATGAAAAAGATTTGGGCCAAAATGAGTATTGTACACTGAGAAATAATTATATTGAAAGAAATATTAATAGAATACAGAAAGCAGGTATAGATAGGACTTTTTGGGAATAATGATGAATGAAGGGAGATCTCCAAGAAGTAAAGAAAGTTTTGTTTGCAAAATACTGCAGTACAACAAACCCTGTCCTTTCCTTTTGTATTATCCCACTATATGTTTGTGTACCCTTGTGTATTTGTTTTCTTCCTGTCTCTGTGTAGTTTCATAAAATTTTTTTTTCTTCTAATACTAAGCTACATTCACTATGATGAGGAATACTGTTATCCTCCAATATAATTGGCATTAATAATATGTTATTTACCTTGTAAATATGCTTAGACATTATTTATTCTGGTTTGTTGCTCACATGTGAAGGTGATGTTTCAAAAGTTCTTGTGATCTTTACGTATTTACTTATGTCATAATTCCTGTAACACTGATGTATATGTCTATTTCTATTCTTTTGTAAAGCCTGTTTTACTACAAATGTTATCTGTATTTTGTACCTTTGTAATTGTATTCTTATGTTATAAAATTGTAATTAACGCCAGGTCATCAAATTAAGTAACTTGTCAGTTCCATTTCACTGCACACGTTTCGGTTGGTCATAGTATACGGACAATACATGAGAAGTAGGGACTGATAGTGTTTGCACGTGTGCTAATAATTCTGCAAGGGACTGGATAACAGCATTGCTGGTTCTAAGGACATTTAAAAAAAAAAATTTTGTGAGTGCACAAGTGGTGGTTTGTGGACTTGCTACATTATCCGCAAGACTCTTCAATGGTGATTGTGCACCTGCACAGTCACAACAAATGGCTGCTGGCCGTCTCTACATGGACTACAGTGGGTCTGCATCTTTGATGGCCCACCAATACCATTAATTTTACAAGGACTGCAGTGAGTCTGCACCCCTGGTGGCCCACAAATACTGTAATCTTTACCAGGACTACAATGGGTCTGCTCTGTGATGACCTACCCACCAATATTCTTCAAAACTTCGACTGACACTGCTGTGGGTTTGCTCTGTTGTGGCGCATTATCTGTCAGCATGTCAAGAGTCAGCACTGTCTTTCCGTTGGAAGGACAACGCTACTTCTTCAAGACTACATGGAAATCCACTACTTCCATGTGCATTTTCTTCTACTGCTCAGACTTTGAGGAAAACACTACTATTTTACCTTGATGAACGATCAGGACTGTCTTTATGGACTGTGAGAAAATTTGAGCTTCTGACCAACATTGTATCAATAAGTGTGTGCATTTGATTTCTTTGTTATTGTAATTATGAAAATTTTTTCAAATCTGTATTGGCCACTGCCCAAACCAATTTGTAAAATTTTTTGTGGGGAGCATGGGGGCTATGTAAGTAGGCTGTTTAGGTTTTTTATTGGTAACGCCACCTCTGTATGAAAATCACTGGCTGTGCTGTGTGCAGTCTGTGGCTGCTTTGCATTGTTGTAATACTCGCTGTGAACAGCGCGTAGCGTTGCGCAGTTGGAGGTGAGCCGCCAGCAGTGGTGGATGTGGGGAGAGAGATGGCGGAGTTTTGTAATTTGTCATGAACTGCTATATATATTATGACTGTTAAGGTAAATACATTGTTTGTTCTCTATTAATATCTTTCATTTGCTAACTATCCCTATCAGTAGTTAGTGCCTTCCGTAGTTTGAATCTTTTATTTAGCTGGCAGTAGTGGCGCTCGCTGTACTGCAGTAGTTCGAGTAACCAAGATTTTTGTGAGGTAAGTGATTTGTGAAACGTATAGGTTAATGTTAGTCAGGGCCATTCTTTGTAGGGATTATTGAAAGTCAGATTGCGTTGCGCTAACAAAATATTGTGTGTCAGTTTAAGCACAGTCTTGTATAATTGTTCAAAAGGGGACGTTTCAAATGTTTTAGTTGGACCACTTTTTTCGCTTTGTGATAGATGGCGCTGTAATAGTCACAAACATATGACTCACAATTTTAGACGAACAGTTGGTAACAGGTAGGTTTTTTAAATTAAAATACAGAACATAGGTACGTTTGAACATTGTATTTCGGTTGTTCCAATGTGATACGTGTACGTTTGTGAACTTATCATTTCTGAGAACACATGCTGTTACAGCGTTATTACCTGTAAATACCACATTAATGCAATAAATGCTCAAAATGATGTCCGTCAACCTCCATGCATTTGCCAATACGTGTAACGACATTCCTCTCAACAGCCATTAGTTCGCCTTCCGTAATGTTCGCACATGCATTGACAATACGCTGACACATGTTGTCAGGCGTTGTCGGTGGATCACCATAGCAAATATCCTTCAACTTTCCCCACAGAAAAAAATCCGGGGACGTCAGATCCGGTGAACGTGCGGGCCATGGTATGGTGCTTCGACGACCAATCCACCTGCCATGAAATACTCTATTCAGTACCGCTTCAACCGCACGCGAGCTATGTCCCTGACATCCATCATGTTGGAAGTACATAGCCATTCTGTCATGCAGTGAAACATCTTGTAGTAACATCGGTAGAACATTACGTAGGAAATCAGCATACATTGCACCATTTAGATTGCCATCGATAAAATGGGGGCCAATTATCCTTCCTCCCATAATGCCGCACCATACATTAACCCTCCAAGGTCGCTGATGTTCCACTTGTCGTAGCAATCGTGGATTTTCCGTTGCCCAGTAGTGCATATTATGCCGGTTTACGCTACCGCTGTTGGTGAATGACGCTTCGTTGCTAAATAGAACGCGTGCAAAGAGTCTGCCATCGTCTCGTAATTTCTCTTGTGCCCAGTGGCAGAACTGTACACGACGTTCAAAGTCGTCACCATGCAATTCCTGGTGCATAGAAGTATGGTACGGGTGCAATCGATGTTGATGTAGCATTCTCAACACCGACGTTTTTGAGATTCCCGATTCTCGCTCAATTTGTCTGCTACTGATGTGAGGATTAGCCGCGACAGCAGCTAAAACACCTACTTGGGCATCATCATTTGTTGCAGGTCGTGGTTGACGTTTCACATGTGGCTGAACACTTAAATAACGTAGCTATCCGGCGAACGGTCCGAACACTTGGATGGTGTCGTCCAGGATACCGAGCAGCTTACATAGCACACGCCCGTTGGGTATTTTGATCACAATAGCCATACATGAACACGATATCGACCTTTTTCTGCAATTGGTAAACGGTCCATTTTAAGACAGGTAATGTATCACGAAGCAAATTCTGTCCGCACTGGCAGAATGTTACGTGATACCACGTACTTATACGTTTGCGACTGTTACAGCGCCATCTATCACAAAGCGAAAAAAGTGGTCCAACTAAAACATTGGTATTTCTTTATTTCTACACGAATATGTGATAAAAAATGGGGGTTCCTAATTTAAAAAACGCAGTTGATATCCGTTTGACCTATGACAGCGCCGGCCGGAGTGGCCGAGCGGTTCTAGGCGCTACAGTCTGGAACCGCGCGACCGCTACGGTCGCAGGTTCGAATCCTGTCTCAGGCATGGATGTGTGTGGTGTCCTTAGGTTAGTTAGGTTTAAGTAGTTCTAAGTTGTAGGGGACTGAAGACCTCAGAAGTTAATTCCCATAGTGCTCAGAGCCATTTGAACCATTTTTGCACCTATGGCAGCGCCATCTAGCGGGCCAACCATAGCGCCATCTGGTTTCCCCCTTCAAGCTAGAGCAGTTTCCTTCTTTGTAGTTTATTAGTTTGATGCTTATTTCGTGAGATATTTGGCCTGGTCAGTATCAATGGACCACCCTGTATAGAGAAGTCCCAAAACCACTAAATAGCAGGGAAAGACCTCTTGCAGTAAGTGTGATTCAGCAATGTTCCTTACGTACTGACACTAGTGGCTTGTGTTGACGTGACATGAGTTGCTGTATCCGTATCCGCAGCGCCTATCCCCTGCGAAACGAACGTTTGGGTTACAATGTCTGAGTATTCTACGCGCTAAACCAGTCCTGCGAGCTGCTAATGACAGTGCAGTGCAACGCTATTAAGGCGGCCGGACGGAAGAGACCGCTTGGAGCCGCCGCTCGGCGGTGTTTACAGAGGCGCGCCGAGAGAGAAAGGGAAAAGCGAAGCGGCGGCGTGTCGGCTCCACTCAAGGCCGGCAGGTGAAGGGGAAGGGCGGCAGCGGTGAAAAGCGCAGCTAACCGCAGGCGCCGCCGCCGCAGCTCCTCGTGCTCCACGGAAGATGCGACAGAGTAGCAGGTAGGCGGGCGAGCGCCTCTGTCACGGCCGGCTCTCGACACGCTGCAAACCGTCTGCACGCTACCAGCAGCGCTGCACCGTAACCTCACGCGCCGCTTCCACAAGACTGAAATGAAAAGTCCACTTTCTCCTACCAGCCCTTTTTCCCGTGTAATTGAAATAATACAGCTGGGTTCTGAGGCCTATTTTTATTAAATTTTTCCCGTTAATATTGAACACTCTTCACGAGCTGAATTCGTGATTTCTGTTACACTACTGGCCATTAAAATTGCTACACCAACAAGAAATGCTGATGATAAACGGGTATTCATTGGACAAATACAGGGTGTTTCAAAAATGACCGGTATATTTGAAACGGCAATAAAAACTAAACGAGCAGCGATAGAAATACACCGTTTGTTGCAATATGCTTGGGACAACAGTACATTTTCAGGCGGACAAACTTTCGAAATTACAGTAGTTACTATTTTCAACAACAGATGGCGCTGCAAGTGATGTGAAAGATATAGAAGACAACGCAGTCTGTGGGTGCGCCATTCTGTACGTCGTCTTTCTGCTGTAAGCGTGTGCTGTTCACAACGTACAAGTGTGCTGTAGACAACATGGTTTATTCCTTAGAACAGAGGATTTTTCTGGTGTTGGAATTCCACTGCCTAGAACACAGTGTTGTTGCAACAAGACGAAGTTTTCAACGGACGTTTAATGTAACCAAAGGACCGAAAAGCGATACAATAAAGGATCTGTTTGAAAAATTTCAACAGACTGGGAACGTGACGGATGAACGTGCTGGAAAGGTAGGGCGACCGCATACGGCAACCACAGAGGGCAACGCGCAGCTAGTGCAGCAGGTGATCCAACAGCGGCCTCGGGTTTCCGTTCGCCGTGTTGCAGCTGCGGTCCAAATGACGCCAACGTCCACGTATTGTCTCATGCGCCAGAGTTTACACCTCTATCCATACAAAATTCAAACGCGGCAACCCCTCAGCGCCGCTACCATTGCTGCACGAGAGACATTCGCTAACGATATAGCGCACAGGATTGATGACGGCGATATGCATGTGGGCAGCATTTGGTTTACTGACGAAGCTTATTTTTACCTGGACGGCTTCGTCAATAAACAGAACTGGCGCATATGGGGAACCGAAAAGCCCCATGTTGCAGTCCCATCGTCCCTGCATCCTCAAAAAGTACTGGTCTGGGCCGCCATTTCTTCCAAAGGAATCATTGGCCCATTTTTCAGATCCGAAACGATTACTGCATCACGCTATCTGGACATTCTTCGTGAATTTGTGGCGGTACAAACTGCCTTAGACGACACTGCGAACACCTCGTGGTTTATGCAAGATGGTGCCCGGCCACATCGCACGGCCGACGTCTTTAATTTCCTGAATGAATATTTCGATGATCGTGTGATTGCTTTGGGCTATCCGAAACATACAGGAGGCGGCGTGGATTGGCCTCCCTATTCGCCAGACATGAACCCCTGTGACTTCTTTCTGTGGGGACACTTGAAAGACCAGTTGTACCGCCAGAATCCAGAAACAATTGAACAGCTGAAGCAGTACATCTCATCTGCATGTGAAGCCATTCCGCCAGACACGTTGTCAAAGGTTTCGGGTAATTTCATTCAGAGACTACGCCATATTATTGCTACGCATGGTGGATATGTGGAAAATATCGTACTATAGAGTTTCCCAGACCGCAGCGCCATCTGTTGTTGAAAATTGTAACTACTGTAATTTCGAAAGTTTGTCTGCCTGAAAATGTACTGTTGTCCCAAGCATATTGCAACAAACGGTGTATTTCTATCGCTGCTCGTTTAGTTTTTATTGCCGTTTCAAATATACCGGTCATTTTTGAAACACCCTGTATATTATACTAGAACTGACATGTGATTATATTTCCACGCAATTTGGGTGCATAGATCCTGAGAAATCAGTACCCAGAACAATCACCTTGATACGCCTGGGCATTGAGTCAAACAGAGCTTGGGTGGCGTGTACATGTACAGCTGCCCATGCAGCTTCAACACGATACCACAGTTCATCAAGAGTAGCGACAGGCGTACTGTGACGAGTCAGTTGCTCGGCCACCATTGACCACACGTTTTCAGTTGGTGAGAGATCTGGAAAAATGTGCTGGCCAGGACAACAGTCGAACATTTTCTGTATCCAGAAAGGCCCGTACAGGTCCTGCTGAAATCTAGGGTTTCGCAGGGATCGAATGAAGGGTAGAGCCACGGGTCGTAACACATCTGAAATGTAACGTCCACTGTTCAAAGTGCCGTCAATGCGAACAAGACGTGACGAAGACGTGTAACCAATGGCACCACATACCATCACGCCGGGTGATACGCCAGTATGGCGATGACGAATACACGTTTCCAATGTGCGTTGACCGCGATGTCGCCATACACGGATGGGACCATCACGATGCTGTAAACACAACATGGATTCATCCGCAAAAATGTTTTGCCATTCGTGCACCCAGGTTCGTCGTTGGGTACACCATCGCAGGTGCTCCTGTCTGTGATGCAGCGTCAAGGGTAACCGCAACCATGGTCTCCGAGCTGATAGTCCATGCTGCTGCAAACGTCGTCGAACTGTTCGTGCAGATGGTTGTTGTCTTGCAAACGTCCCCATCTGTTGACTCAGGGATCGAGACGTGGCTGCACGATCCTTTACAGCTATGCGGATAAGATGCCTGTCATCTCGACTGCTAGTGATACGAGGCCGTTGGGATCCAGCACGGCTTCCCGTATTATCCTCCTGAACCCACCGATTCAATATTCTGGTAACAGTCATTGGATCTCGACCAATACGAGCAGCAGTGCTGTAGCAATTTTAATGGCCAGTAGTCTACTATCCCTACATTTAGTTATTAGTTTGCTACATCAAAATTACGAGTACACTGCCGACTAATCGTGTGGATATTCTCTTTTAATATTTTCTCCTTCAGCACATTCTCCCGGGTGACATCACCGTTTGAAACAGCACAGAAAAATATGATAACGTAATGAATGGACAACAATATGGAAATACTAATACTATCAAAATGAAAAATAGAAAGAATCAGTAAAATGAAAATATGTGCTTTAATTGTATAATAATTAGTAACAATGCTAATGTCACACCCTCTGGTTGTAGGACAGCTGGAAACAGATGGAATGCATATCTTTCACCTTCACTTGGCTATCAATAGAGACTGATATTTTCAACTAGAAGCCTATTCTACTATAATTTCAGCATTCGCACTACTAACATCATATTCAAGCTTATTTCTGTTGCTATTCACGATAATAGATCTGGAACTGTTTTAAAGTGTGTGTAGCATTACTTGTATTTAACTAATGTTAGTCGCTCTACATTTAGAAACAAAAAGGTATAACACGTTACTTACGATGGATGTCTGGAGAGCGGGATGGCCAGGGTGTTGGACCGTTCCTTCCAATCTACCGATCCGGACATTACTACCCTCTCCAGACATTACGTCCCTTGACTTTTTTTTCTGGAGATATGTCAAGGACAGGGTCTTCATTGTCACATAAATTGCTGACGTCGACGAACTGAAGGCTAGGATACAAGCTGCTGTGGGTACTGTGACAGAAAACATGTTATGAAACACCTGGCGGCAACTGGAATACCGCCTGGACATTCTCCGAGCTACCAAGGGAGCACACGACGAGGTTTACTAATGTAAGTGGTCTTTAAAAAAACTAGTAACACTAACCTATGTAACAGCATCAAATGTAATTTATTATATCAAACAATAAATTGTTATAATCAGGGCAAGACTTTGTGCTCACTTTGTATTACTGAATGGGATGAGGAAAACTGACTTTTTATTGCAGTACTCACTAAACATGTAAACTGGTCGTCTCAAACAAGTATTACTGACACCAAAATGTTTGAGAAGTTCACAGTACAAATTATTTCTTTAAACAGTGTACACACAATCATACATTAAAATATTCAAGATATAGCAGTGTTGAAACAAAATAAAAACTAGAAAAACCGTATTTGACAGTTGCCCCATGAATAAAATATTAACATACAGATTACCGCCACCTACCAATCCACTGGTTATGTGAGTGTCCTAGAAAACATCTAATGTCTGTTTATATGCTGCCAAGAGTTAATGGCAGTGACTACGTCTATTGTATGTATGAATGATGTTCACCAAATCTATATAATTTCTATGTGGTTTTTATATCAGTATAGATGATAAATAGCATACTGCCTACACTACATGCACTTTACAAACATAAGTAAGAAAAAGGCATTACAACACATTAAAAATCCTGCACTGCAGTTCTCTGGTTTGCACTTACGTGAAAGTTCAGATGATATCTGCTGTGCTCCTTTTGACTACTAACATCTTAGTGGACCATGATAGTGGGCCTAGGAGATGGCCACGGTGATGTTGGTGAGGTACATGTAGGCAAAGGTGACACCACAGTATTGTGTTGCAATGTCCTGCATTGCTGCAAGAAGCACGTAACTAGTCACACCTTGAAGGCTGAACACAAATTGGTACATCTACAGTACAAGTGAAGTGGCATGACATTATGATTTTACAGAAACTGTTTGGTAAAGAAGCTGATATTTACGTTACTTGTAGCTTGATACGTAGCTTCATGATGAAACAGTCATCACCTCTCTAATGGTCTTACTTATTATGATATTCGCATTTAGGTAAGACACTAAGTGAAATTCCAAAAGTTTGCAATGAAAAATAGAGGCCAGAATGATTTTGCGTTTGGTATATATCACACCTTATGTTGCTGCTTATGAAATTTAGCTAACATATTGAATTTTTCTTTAGATTTGAGAATGAGTTTCTATCTGTCTCCAGTTTCTAAAAAATGGATTTTATGTAATTCATTCACTTCTGATCACATGTGCACGACCCTGAAATATTCGTAACTTCCCTCATATCTCCTAAACCGGTCGAGATATCAAAACGAGATTTAGGCAAATGATGGTACGCAAGCAGCAGAATACTTTTGTTAAATGGTTAACACAAAGAACTTTCGGATCTATGGCGATACAGCAGAAGCTGCAGTTTTATTTTTTTTCAATCCATTACTGTAATTTTTAAGAATCATCGACAGCTGGTGAAAAGAGAATTTCCTCGTACGAAAATAATTATCAAAGTTTTCCCTCATGTTACTGCAAACTGACACAGTGAGGTTTTCTGTAGGCTATTGATCTCTCTGGCTGCCGATTGTTTGTTTAGTGAGACATTATGTTGCAGAACTCTGTTTCAAAAGGGTGATTTTTGTGCAAATTATACTTTGTTTTGGCAAAAGAATCACACTTAAACCTGTCGACAAGAGAAATGTAACCATTAGTCATAAATAACGAGGCTTCGAGAAAAGGTTAACAATTCACAGAAAAGCAGATCACCAATTCTGTTGAAAGTTTGGCGGAATCCCCGAAACCTATCGTATTTTTAATAGTGAGCGACTGGAATGGAATCTTACCAAAGGATTTTCTTCCTGGTATTAATCTGAGAAATATGAAAGTAATTACGAAAGTGTCCCTCGGGCGGAGTAATGCGCACATGCTAGATGCTGGTTATTCATCTACGGCTTGCCAGACTGACAAAGTGTGATTCACGAATAAACGAGCTATTACTAAGAAAAATAAACTGTTGATTCCGTGTACAACACGATGGTCGGTATACTGTCAGCAGTTGAGAATCATGCGTACGACAGGATTGCGGAAGTTAGCCTGTATGTCTTGTGAGGGGAAGAGTTGACGTTGTTCGAGAAACGTTTCCATGAATGAAGGCCTGCCCTTTCCAGAAATACATTTGAGTAAATCAAATATATCGAATCACCACGCTCTTTCATCATATTGATACTTTCGGTATAATGCCGACCACAGTTTTTATTTGTGTTGCCTGTTGTATAATTAATTTATTGCTGCTGATAGAGTGATGCAACCACCAAACTCTAAAATGCTTTTTCTCGTCACTACGAGCCAATTGAATCATTGTCATTTATGGGGGTCACACGATCATTCATGGGGGCTTGCACGACTGTTTCTTGTTTACAGTGACAATGTGATATACGTAAGTATGCATAATGTATCACATTACACCCATATCCAATTAATCACAGTGAAACTTATATACTTCAAACGTTGCACGCTTTTTACCAGGAGCACAGAGGGGATACACTTGTGGAAATACCCACTTTTCGAATTTTTGTGACAGATACGCTAGCATCATAGCAGGCAGCAAGTAGACAATGTTGTTTCACTGTATAATACACCATGAAGGAATTACCTGAATGGAATGGAAATCAGTAGATGATATGTACATGTCTAGACAAACAAATGATGGCAATTTCAGAAAAATGGGGATTTATTCAAGAGAAGGAGCTTCACAAATTGAACAAGTGAATAACGCATTTGTCCACTTCTGGCGCTAATGCAAACAGTTATCCGGCTTGGCACTGATTGACAAAATTGCTAGATGTCCTTCTGAAGGATACCGTGCCGCATTATGTCCAACCGACGCGTTAGATAGTCAAAATCCCGTACTGGTTGGAGGGCTCTGCCCATTATGCTCCGAACGTTGTGAGTTAGGGAGAGATCCAGCGACGCAGCTGGCCAAGTTAGGGTTTGGCAAACATGAGGTCAAGCAGTAGAAACTCTCGTCGTGTTTCGGCAGTTATTATTTTGTAATTCTTCAGGCTTTCCCGGCGACATGTTGACATGTTGAATAATCGGGTCTTCTGCCGGCTTTTCGCGTTATTCTCGCACGATATTTCGACGGCGTGACTCGTTTCCTTCTTCAGGAGTTCGAAATGACTCTAAGCACTATGGGACTGAGGTCATCAGTCCCCTGGACTTAGAACTATTTAAACCTAACTAACCTATGGACACCACACACATCCATGCCCGAGGCAGGATTCGAACCTGCGACCGTAGCAATAGCGCGGTTCCGGACTGAAGCTCCTAGAACCGCTCGGCCACAGCGGCAGGTTCTTCAGGTGTTCCCTGAGTCACATTTGATTTCATGGTAGGACCCCATTTCTTGTCATCTGTGGCACTCTTGCAGCACAGCGGTACGTCGACGATATTCCACGCTTCGTTTTGTTGCTCTTCATGGCAAGCCATCCTGGGCTTACATTTCAGTAAGTTAATGCCCGCCCACGCACGGCGAGATATCTACTGCCTGTCTTCATGCTAGCCAGACCCTGCCTTGACCAGCAACATCTCTCCCAAATTCGGAATTTTTGGAGCATTATGGGCAGGGCTTTCCAACCGCCTCGGGATTTTGACTATTTTAAGCGCCAATTGGACATAATATACTGCGATATCCTCAGGAGGACTCAAACAACTCTGTCGATATATGCGAAGCCGAATACCTGCCTGCATAAGGACCAGAGGTGGAGCTACATGTTATTGACCTGCTCAGTTTCGTGAAGTTCTTTCTCTTGAACAAATCGTCCAATTTTTCTGAAATTGTAATCATTTGCTTGTCTGAACATCTAACGGCATCTGTCCCATTCGAATAATTCCCTCGTGGTGCGTCGTTTTCCATTTTTTAGAGTGTATTTAAAATTTTTGCCTTGCTGCTTGATCACTTGATCTTATAATATTCCTTACTATGCAACTACCCTCACAATGAAGGGCGCGTCCCATCTGGCGATCTGAAGACATCGTTTAGGCAGAAGATATTAGCCCTGTGGCAAATGTCTCACCAGTCACTGACTTGTGCATTGTTCGTGACGAAAAGAAAACAATGAAGGAAACGAAAGAGCAGAACTATAAAGATACAAATAACTGAAAAAATATAATGTACCAATGAAAAAAAAAAAGAAACGCGATCTTGAGCGGCGAAAAAAGTAGTAAGACAGCATTTTTTGTACGGCGAGCACTACCACTGCCCATACGCTCGGTTTCGAAGGGGGTCGATAGCAGGACTGCTTTTCCTCGCTCCCCGCCTCAACCCTCCCACCGTACTAGCGCTGTGCGTGGCTCGAAAAACTGTGCCACAACCGCAACGCCACGCGACCAGGCGCAGGAGTGAGTCGCGCCACCATCGCGTCGCGTTCCAATTTGCGTGGTCCCACTTGAGCCCACTAACAAGGGAACCTCCCCATCGCACCCCCCTCAGATTTAGTTGTAAGTTGGCGCAGTGGATAGGCCCTGAAAAACTAAACACAGATCAATCGAGAAAACAGGAAGAAGTTGTGTGGAACTATGAAAAAAATAAGCAAAATATACAAACTGAGTAGTCCATGCCCAAGATAGGCAACATCAAGGAAAGCCTGGGCCCAGGAACGCCGTGGGCCCGTGGTTAGCGTGAGAAGCTGCCGAATGAGAGGTCCTTGGTTCAAGTCTTCCCTCGTGTGAAAAGTTTACGTTTTTTATTTTCGCAAAGTTATGACCGGTCCGTTCGTTCATTGACGTCTCTGTTCACTGTAATAAGTTTAGTGTGTCTGTTTTGCGACCACACCGCAAAACCGTGCGATTAGTAGACGAAAGGACGTGCCTTTCTAATGGGAACCGAAAACATTTGATCGCAAGGTCATAGGTCAACTGATTCCTTCACAGGAAAACGCGTCTGATATATTCTATACGACACTGGTGACGGCATATGCGTCACATGACAGGAATATGTTGTCGACCCACCTAACTTGTACACTTGGCGAATGGGTAAAAAGATTCTTCTACCTTACGCGATTTAGGTTTTCTTGTGGATGTGATAATCACTCTCAAAAAGCGATGAAAACATAAGAGTTTGTCAGATAATAACCGACAGAAAATAAAAAATTAAGATTTTCGCTCGAGGGAAGACTTGAACCAAGGACCTCCAGTACCACAGTTGCTCACGCAAACCACGAGATCACGGCGCTCCTGAGCTCAGTTTATCAATGATGTTTCCTATCTTGCGCATGGACTACTCAGTTTGTATATTTTCTTTTTTTTTTTTTCATAGTTCCACACAACTTCTTCCTGTTTCTTCGATTGATCTGTGTTTAGTTTTTCAAGGCCTATCCACTGTGCCAATTTATAACTAAATCTGAGGGGGGTGCGATGGGGAGGTTCCCTTGGAAGTACAAAGATGTGCGCTGCCCATCGCCGCTCCACACGCATTACGCGCGTTGCCGTTTGCGCCTAGCGTAACAGCGTTACTCACTTTCGCTTTCGCTGTCGTCTATATTGAGTGTGTTGCGTGCTCGGAGACTGTTTTGTAGCTCTTATTGATGCAACGCTGCTGAAAACTTCTCAGAGCTTTGAGTCTTTAACTATTACATACAATCGATATTCTTGCACCATCCTTGGTCCATATGACTGTATAACGAAGAGTGGAATGGATTGATTTGTGGATACGTGTGATGTCAGCAACTACCGCCCAATCTCTCTTCTGACTGCCTTATCCAAAATCCTTGTCACATAGTATGCAAAAAACTGGTGATTTCTCAAACTGAGGAACAATCAAAAATGGGGTGCCGCAAGGTTCGGTCTTGGGTCCTCTGCTACTCTTAATATATATTAATGTCTTGCCATTCTATATTTGCTAAGATGCAAAGCTGGTACTTTTTGCCGATGATACAAGTACAGCTATCACACCCAACAGACAAGAATTAACTGATGAAATTGTAAACGACGTTTTTCAGAAAATCATTAAGTGGTTCTCTGCAAATGGGCTCTCATTAAACTTTGACAAAACAAAGTATATACAGTTCCACGCAGTAAATGGAATCACACCATTAATAAATATAGATTTCGATCAGAAATCGGTACCTAATGTAGAATATTCAAAATTTCTAGGTGTATGCATTGATGAGTGGTTGAACTGGTAAAAACACACTGAAGATCTGCTGAAACGTTTGAGTTCAGCTACTTATGCTGTTAGGGTCATTGCAAATTTTGGCGATACGCATCTCAGTAAATTAGCTTACCACGCCTATTTTCATTTACTGCTTTCGTATGGCATCATATTCTGGGGTAACTCATCATTGAGTAAAATAATGTTCATTGCACAATAGCGTGTAATCAGAATAATTGCTGGAGCTCATCCAACTTCATCCTGCAGACACTTATTTAAAGAGCTAGGGATCTTCACTATAGCCTCACAATATGTACAGGGTGTTACAAAAAGGTTCGGCCAAACTTTCAGGAAACATTCCTCACACACAAAGAAGGAAAATATGTTATGTGGACATGTGTCCGGAAACGCTTGCTTTCCATGTTAGAGCTCATTTTATTACTTCTCTTCAAATCACATTAATCATGGAATGGAAACACACAGCAACACAACGTACCAGCGTGACTTCAAACACTTTGTTACAGCAAATGTTCAAAATGTCCTCCGTTAGCGAGGATACATGCATCCACCCTCCGTCGCATGGAATCCCTGATGCGCTGATGCAGCCCTGGAGAATGGCGTATTGTATCACAGCCGTCCACAATACAAGCACGAAGAGTCTCTATATTTGGTACCGGGGTTGCGTAGATAAGAGGTTTCAAATGCCCCCATAAATGAAAGTCAAGAGGGTTGAGGTCAGGAGAGCGTGGAGGCCATGGAATTGGTCCGCCTTTACCAATCCATCGGTCCCCAAATATGTTGTTGAGAAGCGTACGAAAACTTCGACTGAAATGTGCAGGAGCTCCATCGTGCACGAACCACATGTTGTGTCGTACTTGTAAAGGCACATGTTCTAGCAGCACAGGTAGAGTATCCCGTATGAAATCATGATAACGTGCTCCATTGAGCGTAGGTGGAAGAAAATGGGGCCCAATCAAGACATCACCAACAATGCCTGCTCAAACGTTCACAGAAAATCTGTGTTGATGACGTGATTGCACAATTGCGTGCGGATTCTCGTCAGCCCACACATGTTGATTGTAAAAATTTACAATTTGATCCCGTTGAAATGAAGCGTCATCCGTAAAGAGAACATTTGCACTGAAATGAGGATTGACACATTGTTGTATGAATCATTCTCAGAAGTGTACTCGTGGAGGCCAATCAGCTGCTGATAGTGCCTGCACACGCTGTACATGGTACGGAAACAACTGGATCTCCCGTAGTACTCTCCATTCAGTGACGTGGTCAACGTTACCTTGTACAGCAGCAACTTCTCTGACGCTGACATTAGGGTTATCGTCAACTGCACGAAGAATTGCCTCGTCCACTGCAGGTGTCCTCGTCGTTCTAGGTCTTCCTCAGTCGCGAGTCATAGGCTGGAATGTTTCGTGCTCCCTAAGACGCCGATCAATTGCTTCGAACGTCTTCCTGTCGGGACACCTTCGTTCTGGAATTCTGTCTCGATACAAACGTACCGCGCCACGGCTATTGCCCCGTGCTAATCCATACATCAAATGGGCATCTGCCAACTCCGCATTTGTAAACATTGCACTGACTGCAAAACCGCTTTCGTGATGAACACTAACCTGTTGTTGCTACGTATTTATGTGCTTGATGCTAGTACTGTAGAGCAATGAGTCGCATGACAACACAAGCACCGAAGTCAACATTACCTTCCTTCAATTGGGCCAACTGGCGGTGAATCGAGGAAGTACAGTACGTACTGAGGAAACTAAAATGAGCTCTAACATGGAAATTAAGCGTTTCCGGACACATGTCCACATAACATCTTTTCTTTATTTGTGTGTGATGTTTCCAGAAAGCTTGGCCGTACCTTTTTGTAACACCCTGTGTATTCACTTATGAAATTTGTTACTAACAATCCGAACGAATTCAAAATTAATAGCAGTGATCATGGCTACAACACTAGGAGGAAGGATGATCGTCACTACTCAAGGTTAAATCTAATTTTGGCTCAGAAGGGGGTAAATTATGCTGCCGCAAAAGTCTTTGGTCACTTGCCTAATAGCATAAAAAGTCTGACAGATAGCCATAGAGCATTTAAAAGGGAATTAAAAGAATTTCTGGATGGCAACTCCTTCTACTCATTAGATGAATTTTTGGATATAGTAAGTGGGTAATTTCCGCAACCCCACCAAAAAAAAAAAAAAAAAAAAAAAAAAAAAAAAATTAATATATTAGTTGTCATGTAATATTTTGTGTAATGTAATATCTTGTATAGACACCTTTTATTAACCTGGCACGTTCCACATCATTACGAAGTGTCGTATTCATGATCTATGGAACAAGTACTAATCAAATCTCTAATCTCTCTAACCAAATCTCACATTCTCCTCCGCGTCAGTGTTTCATGCTTGAAAGGTGCTTTTGATAAACGTGCATCATCAGCTTGTAGATTCTGTTTCAAATCCGTATAACATGTAGTTTTAGTGTTTCCTGAGTGTTTGGGAAGATTTATTAGGTCTGCCGATCCTTAGTACGAGTATTTGCGACCCTTTGCTTTGCTAAGCATCCATTCAATAAGCATTTTCTGGACAGTACTGCCAATTCCTTTAGTGGTTAACATTTTGACATGGTCCAGCACGTCTGTTCGAGATGGATTGAAACAGAAAGATACCGGGCGTTAATATCTACTTTGGCGATACAACAAGTCGAAGGACACATAACGGATGCTAAAATACTGTGTACAAATGGTGCCAAAAATGCAAATGGCACCGGATGTGCATTCGTAGATGGAATAAACCAAGCTTGTGGACGTTCTGTATTACCTGAGAAAAATGTCTTTTATGACGACAGAGCAAGTAGCCGTTTTAGAAGCACTTAAGTACGTAGGAAACTGCACTGAGAGCAAAATTATTATTTTAAGCGATTCCCGAGATGCAGTCATGATCTTGGAAAATCATTTTACACAGCGATACAAGAACCTAGTCGTTTATGAAGTTATCCAGAAACTCAGTAGGTTACAAAGTCACTAAAAGAAGTAGCATTAATCCGAGTCGAAGGCCACAGTAGCATCCGCGCCAATGAACAGTCCGCCCAACTGCCTAAGCACGGCGCAGCTTCAGCCACACAATGTCGTCAAAACTAACGCACACACGCTTCATACAACGAGTTAAAAGGACGATGTGAATGAGATGCGATGAGGAATGGAGCGGGTAAACCAACGACACAGGGAAACAGTATAAAGCGATACATCCTATGATCCCATCAACGCACTTATATATACCTTAGCGTGCATGCAGTGTCAAAAGGTTTTAATTGCACGAATGAAATTGAATCATGGCCCCTTTAAATACATTTGCATCGCCTGGGGCTGATCCACAGCCCTTCCTATACTTACGGAGGAGAACAGAATATGAACAGTATAATAATACCATGTCACGAAAGGACATACAAGGTAGATGGCACACTAAATCAACCACGTGATGTAGGATACAAAGACACTTACTGCGTTGCCACTCTTTTGGTAACAACAGACTTTAGGTCGTACACTTTCATTTACACAGCTCTCGTGGAATTAGGAGTGCCCATAAAAGCAGCCACGTCAAAATTCAGACTTTTGAGTAGGGCAAGTGTAGTATCATTGCCACAGATACTACTACAACGCCGCGCCAACACAAGGTTGGTAGCCCGTCGTCTGGCGAGCACAGCGCACTCTAGCGGGCTGTGCAGCTCGACGGAACTGGAGTGTGCCTCGTTCACTTCTTAGGTAGATTTCAAGCTAGGCAGACGCACTTTTATTATCGGCCCTCAGCCAGTTCTGTTTGCATTGATACTCTGAGGAGGGCCTATCAGGCTAAGTCCCTGAGAATATGTTGTATTAGTTCATGGTATTCCATGTTTCGAGATTTAGTTCGGAGCCGCAGTTGCAGTCCTACAAACTACTGAAGATAAGTAATTTTCATTGTACTATATGTTTCTTGAATAATAATCCTTCTCTCAAACAGTGTGCCGTACGGCATTTTATTGCAACCTGGACTCCTTCAGCTCCTATCAACTCGGCCTCCTATTTATTTGCATTTAGTAACGAGCTGATAACACCCACGCGTTTTGTGCCTCTAAACAGACAGACACAATAGCAGGGAGGAGGAGCAGACCGAAAACACAAGACAGTGCAGATGTCAAGAACAATGTCTGGGGGACGGACCCCAGTTACCCAACACATCAGAAGCAAATAGGACAGATAAAGTGAAGTGTATTTGCTGAAAATTATTTAGTTTAAGAGAATACATCTTTCGTTGTAATTGACTTTAAATTAAATTTTGCACATAGGTAATCGTAGTTATACGTACCTATTTTATAAAAATCCTATTTCTTTAGCTACAACTGCACTGAAATTTTTATATGGATAATAATCGAAATTGCCAGTTGTTACTGACGTGTTTAAACTATAGTTGATCGTATCGCCACGAAAAGTCTACTAATATCAAAAATAGGACTTAATTTTAGGAAGAAATTTCTGGGAATTTACTTTTGGAGCATAGCAATGTATGGTAGTGAAACATGAGTTATGGGAAAACCGCAATGGAAAAGAATCAAAGCATTCGAGACATGGTACTATAGTGGAATGTTGAAAATTAGGTGCACTGATAAGATGACGAATGAGGAGGTTCTCTGAAGAATCGGCGAAGGGCGAAGAAAGGAGTGTATGGAAATCACTGACGAAAAGGACAGAATGCTAGGCCATCTTTTAAGACGTCACAGAATAGCACCCATGGTGATAGAGCGGGCTGTAGAGGGTAAAAACTGTTGAGAAAAACAGAGAATAGAATATATACAATAAACAGCTGAGAACTTTAGTTGCAGGTGTTACTCTGAGAAGGCCATGTTAGCACAGGAGAGGAATTCGTGAGGGGGTGCATCAGACCAATCCGTAGACTGATGACTCAAAAATAAATGATCATGAAATCAAAAGACAAAAATAAATCACCAACAGGGAGCCTCTACAGTGTTATTTCGAAACATCCTGGAGAGATGACGGGGCAGACGAGGATCGTTACAAGTTGTAGCGGACACAGCTAACTCTGTATGCTTCTACTGCATGCCAGCAGTAGAGATTAATTTGCAGCAATGTAAAAACTTCTTGAGGTATTGCTAGTATCGTGCACGGAAGTGTCACGTATGGCAACGTCACAAACATCAACACATATCTTATTCACAGTAGGACTAAGAAGGGACCCACGAATTAAAATAAATCGAGTGTCAGTTAGAAGGCATGACGTCAACACGCACTGGGGTGTGTACTAGGAAAAAAACTTGAATTTCCAAAGCAACATGTAAAAGTAGGAAGAAAAAATAACTATAGCAAAATTAAAATAAAAAATTTGGATAGGGTGTTCCGACAGCCGCTTAATGTAAGTGGGTTTGTAAACTTTCTCCTCTCTACTCGGCTAAGCAAAAACTGACTGTGAACCTTAAGTCTAATAGCAGCAAAAAAATGTAAGGCAATCGTTTCCGGAGTAAATAACTGATTACTGGGAAAAAGTGTACAACTAGTTATTTTTATAAATAATAAGTTGTTTCACTCTTTTCTTATACTAAATTTTGAATAGATACTATAAACTCGTGTAAATCCCACACCATGAAGATAACGGTAAGGTACCTCGAAGTTTTCTAATAATCCAAAGCAAATCAATAAAATTATTTGTTAACACAGGCGCCAGTCCAGTTGGAAAAACTGTGGTCGTTAACCGCTTGGGTACCAGAAAAGTGATTATCACGTGTTTTGTTTGAACACACGTGCGCTAACTCAATATTTACCACACATAACCATCAGAAATTTACGATAAAGTTAAGAGGAATGTTACTTATTGTTTGAATTTATTAAAGAAAAACAGACGTAGTTATTTGGGAAGTTGTGCAAACAGTCACTAGCGAAATCGTTATAGGATAAAATCTCCCGATTATAGTAAAAACGCGTTACGTCACAGTATCGTTTAACTACAAAGACTAATTTCATTAACATTACAAATAAAACATACAGATTTGAAAATATTTGCATTAATAGAACAACTGAGATTCAACACAACTGCAACGGCTGACTATGAATGGGCGCCACGTGCCCCTCCATATCCGCATCCAGTGACGCCTGAGGGCTGAGATTGACACGGCGGCCGGTCCGTACCGTAGGGCCTTCATGGCCTGTTCGGGCGGAGTTTAGTTTTTATTCTGAGACGAAAAGCTCATTGTTCTTCTTATCACCAAGGTCGCAGGTTAATGTCCTCCAAGGTCTATGCCCACCGTTGTGGGGCAGTTGTGTCACATATCTCAAAGGTCGTTCCCGTTATTTCCCTCCACAACTCCGATCCTCCCCTCCTCCCCCTCCCCCAACTTCCGTCTCCTCCCCCTCCCGACCCCAATCTAGGTCAACAGTGCGTCACTTGTGTTTTGTACACGGTAGTGAGAGAATCATGAAGTGTCAACAGCAACCGATCTGAGACAGTTGTGAGACTTAAAAACAGGAAATTGAAAAAAAAAAAAAAAAATGCTGACGTCTCACTTCGGCAACTTGTAACACGCCCGGGAATACAAATGGGTGGGGTACTTTAAACTGACTTCTCGTTCCTTGGCCGTTCGCCCTGTCCACACCACGTACCTGATATCCCGCGGCGGTCGTATTGTCCTTCTCCACACTGGTGTTGGCTTGCCAGAAATTATCTATCGAAATACGCAAGCGGGTTTAGGGGAGCCACTCAACGTTAAAACACAACACTGTCCTATGTCTTGTATGAACATCTATATTCTGAGACGATATGGAAACCATAGGTTGCACTGTTTACACTATATGTCGTAAATTTTTATCCCAACTGACAGTCTTGATGATTAACAGTCCTAAATATCATTCAGACGAGCGTATGCGTAACGGACACGACGCGGGTGATTGTTGATGATGCGAAAGTCGAATGATCGAACGGAAGTTCTTACGCTCGTCACACATACAGATATCTGGCAATAGTCCTCCTTGTCACTAGTAATGATATAACACAGTTCGTAAAGTTAATTTTTCAGTTCTCAGTTCTCACTTGTACGAGCGTGCGCGTAACAGTTGCGGCGCGGCTGATGTTGATTATGCGGAAACGCGATGATCGAACGCACGTCCTCACGGTCGCTACAAGACACTGGCACTTGACTGCACTCTTTTATGGTAACTAATTTCTACTGATTCACATCAGTTCATTCTGGGAGACCGAACACGGCGCGGATGATTGATACTGTGCGACACGCAACGAGAGGATGCACAAATACGTTATCGGCGGCACTGCTCAATTTTAATTACATCTTGACGCACTTTCCTCTGAATTACTTCCAATTTAATCACTTTACTGTAATAGCACTTGTAGCAACACTTCAACCTGAATAATAAAGCCGGCCGGGGTGGCCGAGCGGTTCTAGGCGCTACAGTCTGGTACCGCGCGATCGCTGCGGTCGCAGGTTCGAATCCTGCCTCGGGCATGGATGTGTGTGATGTCCTTAGGTTAGGTAGGTTTAAGTAGTTCTAAGTTCTAGGGGACTGATGACCTCAGCAGTTAAGTCCCATAGTGCTCAGAGCCATTTTTTTGAATAATAACAATGCTTCTACATGCAGAGCTACACACTACACAACATAACAGTTTCGTGTCCCGTGCTCCACTCACTACAGATGCGGCTGCCCGCAAAGATACTCCACAACTAAGCCAGCGATATGACAATATGCTTACAAATTGCGTGACTTAAAAATCATGACCATTCACTTTTATTAATGACCTGTCGTGTTACTTCTATCATCTATGGCCGGCTGTCCACATACGTTTTTGTTTTATTTATTTTTTTGAGCCATCAGTCTTCTGACTGATTTGTGCAGCCCACCATGAATTCCTCTCCTGTGTCAACCTCCACAATTATTTCTAGGAGGTATTCCGATCTCTGTCTTCCTCTACAGTTTTTACCTTTTACAGCTCTCTCTTCGCCGATTCTGCGGAGAACATCCTCATTCCTTACCTTATCAGTCCACCTAATTTTCAGCATTCTTCATTCTTCTTTTGATACTCTTTCGTTCCGATTTTCCCACAGTCCGTGACTGCCTGCTATTTAATACTGTACTCAAATCGTATGATCCCAGAAATTTCTTCCTCACGTTAAGGGCTATTTTTGGATACTAATAGACTTCTTCTGTCTAGGAACACCCTCTTTACGTCGTCCGTCATAGGTTACTATTCCTTATTTTCCTGTACTTCATGATTACCAATTGTGATTTGAAGCTCCTCGCTATTCTCATTTCTGCTGCTTCTCAAAACTTTCATATTTCAACGGTTTAATGTCAATCAGCATTCTGTACTCGTTAGCCTATTCATTCCACTCAACAGATCCTGTAATCCTTCTTTAGTTGCACTGAGAATAGCAATGTCATCCACGAATGTCGTCGTCTCACCTGGAATTTTAGTCCCACTTTTGAATCTTTCTGTTGTATCTGTCTTTGGTTCTTCTGTATATAGATTGAACAGTGCCGGTCAAAGACTGTACCCCTGTATTAGACCCGTTTTAATCCGAGCACTTCGTTCTTGGTCTTGTCGCCTCTTGTATTTAACCCAACATTCCTTATAGCTTACCCGTATTTTTCTCAAAATTTCGAACACCTTGCTCCATTTCACATTGTCAAACGATTTTTCCAGGTAGACAAATCCTATGAACGTGTTTTGATTTTTCCTCAGTCGTGGTTCCATCCCCAAACGCAATGAACGGACGGCACGGCCTCTCTGTGCCTTTACCGTTTCTAAAGCCAAAGTGATCGTCATCTAACAGATGCTCAGTTCGGTTTTCCATTCTCCTGTATGTTATTCCTCTCAGAAACGTGGATGCATGAGCACTTAAGCTGAATGTGTGGGTAGTTCTCGCACTTATCTGTACTTACTATCTTCGGAATTGAATGGAAGATATTTTTCCGAATGTCTGATGGAAGGTTGCCTGTCTCACAGGGTCTACATACCGACTTCATTAGTCAAAAATGGCTCTGAGCACTATGGGACTCAACTGCTGTGGTCATCAGTCCCCAAGAACTTAGAACTACTTAAACCTAACGAACCTAAGGACATCACACACATCCATGCCCGAGGCAGGATTCGAACCTGCGACCGTAGCAGTCGCACGGTTCCGGACTGCGCGCCTAGAACCGCGAGACCACCGCGGCCGGCTTGATTAGTCGTTCGGTTGCTACTTCCCCCATTGATTTCAGAAGTTGTTATGGAACATTGCCTTATTTGATCTGAAGTCTTCCGTAGCTCTTTTAAAGTATGACTCTAACACTAGATCCCCAATCTCTTCCACATCAGTTCACTTTCTTCTTCTATGACACTGACAGTCAATTCCTCCCCCTTACAGAGGCCTTCAAAGTACATTTATTAACTACTAGACCTCTCCTCTGCATTTAACAGTGGAATTCTCATTGGCGGTGGTCTAGCGGTTCTAGGCGCTCAGTCCGTAACCGCGCGACTGCCACGGTCGCAGGTTCGAATCCTGCCTCGGGCATGGATGTGTGTGATGTCCTTAGGTTAGTTAGGTTTAAGTAGTTCTAAGTTCTAGGGGACTGATGACCACAGATGTTAAGTCCCATAGTGCTCAGAGCCATTTGAACCTTTTATTTCCAGTTCACTGACCCCTGTTCAAAGGTCGTACTGACCATAATCAGTATGCTAGTCAGGCAAAATCATCTTGAGCATTGAACCAGTCAATCCACCGACGCACCAAGTTGAAGATATCCGTTTGGTAAAACACTGTGCCCTTCGGCGTGAAGAAGTCCATAGTTGCTTGCTTCACATCCCCGTCCGACAGGAATCGTAGACACTTTAAGGCCATTGTTAAGAGACCGATGGCGCGATAACAGCATGGGGAGAGTGCGGGACTGTAGGGCGGGGTTCGAGTGTCTCCCAATAGAGTTGCCGTAACTTCTGCGTTACAACGTTTGCGATATGGGGACGTACGTTATCATGAAGCAGCAACATCCCTTGGCGGCCCATTCCACAGCTGTGGTTTTCGTCAGTCATGCTATCCCGTACATATTCTTCATCCTCCGATGGATGACTACCGGTGTTTGTCCTTCGGGTGCCAAGAAGAGATAGTCGCCATAGTTCAGACTCTCACATTTACCGTTCGCATGTTAGAAAGACACTAATTCCACACTAATCGTTGCTTGTATACACGTAACGATGTCGTGGTATGTACACTGCAGCAACTCCCGCAAAAGGAAACTTTCTGATCGCTCCTTATATATCTAGATTCAGCCATTGATTTTCCCAAGTCAGATTTACAAGCTTCCCTACTACATCCGAACTTTTTGTATTCCACTCTCCGACCGTTAGTGTTATTCCTTCTTTGGCTATTCCATCTTTTTCTTGTCTTCACCTTTCCTTTGGCAGTCTTCTCCCGGTCTTCACGCAGGAGAATCGTACAAACATACCGCCGTTTGAGTCTCGTACAGATTCCCGTATGGAGACATAGTGATAGACATCCCTGGGGTTGTGAAGCAGCTCAATGGGTTGAAAATAAATAAATCGCCAGGTCCTGATGGGGTTCCAATTCGGTTTTACAGAGAGTACTCTCCTGCATTGGCTCCTTACTTAGCTTGCATTTATCGCGAATCTCTTGCCCAACGTAAAGTCCCGGGCGAATGGAAAAAAGCGCAGGTGACGCCTGTATATAAGAAGGG
Source organism: Schistocerca piceifrons (assembly GCF_021461385.2). Lineage (NCBI taxonomy): Eukaryota > Metazoa > Arthropoda > Insecta > Orthoptera > Acrididae > Schistocerca > Schistocerca piceifrons. Next base: position 91,842,270 of record NC_060141.1, read on the forward strand.
TAGAAGGACGGTTCCTCAAAATTACAGACCAATATCCTTAACATCGGTTTGTTGCAGGATTCTCGAACATATTCTTAGTTCGAATATAATGAATTTCCTTGAGACAGAGAAGTTGTTGTCCATGCATCAGCACGGCTTTAGAAAGCATCGCTCCTGCGAAACGCAACTCGCCCTTTTTTCACACGATATCAAATATGTGAGTGGCTTGAAGACTTCTTAAGTAATAGAACCAGTACGTTGTCCTCGATGGTGAGTGTTCATCGGAGGTGAGGGTATCATCTGGAGTGCCCCAGGGAAGTGTGGTAGGTCCGCTGTTGTTTTCTATCTGCATAAATGATCTTTTGGATAGGGTGGATAGCAATGTGCGGCTGTTTGCTGATGATGCTGTGGTGTACGGGAAGGTGTCGTCGTTGAGTAACTGTAGGAAGATACAAGGTGACTTGGACAGGACTTGCGATTGGTGTAAAGAATGTCAGTTAACTCTAAACATAGATAAATGTAAATTAATGCAGATGAGTAGGAAAAAGAATCCCGTTATGTCTGAATACTCCATTAGTAGTGTAGCGCTTGACACAGTCACGTCGATTAAATATTTGGGCGTAACATTGCAGAGCGATATGAAGTGGGACAAGCATGTAATGGCAGTTACGGGGAAGGCGGATTGTCGTCTTGGGTTCATTGGCAGAATTTTGGGAAGATGTGGTTCATCTGTGAAGGAGAGCGCTTATAAAACACTAATACGACCCATTCTTGAGTACTGCTCGAGCGTTTGGGATCCCAATCAGGTCGGATTGAGGGAGGACATAGAAGCAATTCAGAGGCGGGCTGCAAGATTTGTTACTGGTAGGCTTGATCATCACGCGAGCGTTACGGAAATGCTTCAGGAACTCAGGTGGAAAGGAGGCGTTCTTTTCGTGAATCGCTACTGAGGAAATTTAGAGAACCAGCATTTGAGGCTGACTGCAGTACAATTTTACTGCTGCCAACTTATATTTCGCGGAAAGACCACAAAGATAAGATAAGAGAGATTAGGGCTCGTACAGAGGCATATAGGCAGTCATTTTTCCCTCGTTCTGTTTGGGAGTCGAACAGGGAGAGAAGATGCTAGTTGTGGTACGAGGTACCCTCCGCCACGCACCGTATGGTGGATTGCGGAGTATGTATGTGGATGTAGATGTAGACCTGAATGTGGTGGACTAACCAGGAATGGTTTCCCAGCCGAGGGATTATTATGAGATCATCATCGATAATTATGAGATTCTCACCTCCCTTTACATAGTGAATTTCATGTTGAATATCGTCTTATTCTTACTCTATCTCTGCATCATCTGCTTGTGACATTGGCATCTACAGCTGAAATATTATTTTTCGTGTTGGTTTATGATGAGAATAAACCTGTCACTAAACTGTTCACATTAACTTAGTCTTTGCCCTTCCTTCCTGTTTCCGTCACACCTTTTCAAATAATGGTTCAAATGGCTCTGAGCACTATGGGACTTAACTTCTGAGGTCATCAGTCCCCTAGAGCGTAGAAATACTTAAACCTAACCAACCTAAGGACATCACACACATCCATGCCCGAGGCAGGATTCGATCCTGCGACCGTAGCGTTCGCGCGGTTCCTGACTGTAGCGTCACACCTTTTTCCACTGCACCCTCCATTCGCCTGACCAGAATTACTTTTCTTTCCGTTCAATTTTACTGACTCCCACAGTATCTGAACTGCGCCTCTGAATTTCCTTTTTCAGATTTAGGAGTTCCCCTACCACACTGAAACTATTGACATTTCACTCTCCGACGTTTAGAGTGTTACCCTTCCGTTGGTGAGTCCATCTTCTTATGATCACCGCCTACTTAGCAGTCTCCTGGCAGAGATCCAAATGGGGGATTAATCTGGTATGTTTAGCCAATGGAGAGATCATCGTGACACTTTTTCAATGGCGGGCCACATCTCTTTTAGATACACCTTACGTGTCTTCAATCTAGTGGTTTCCTTTGCCTTGTCCATCCTCTTTTCGTTGATAACTGCTGATTCTTCTAATTGTCAGGAGCAGTTTCACGCCCAAAGAGCAAGATAGTGCCCTGAACCACTGTCGGCAAATCTGCCTTCTGACCTTTGCTGGAAATCTTCGGCCACCACTGCTGCTGACTTTTATTTATGTTTACCTACGTTCGAACTCCGTACCCAAAACGTCTGTGACAAACGAGTCTTACTATTTCGGACACACATACGTAGTTTCACTTTATTTACATCAAATAAATAGATCCACTCTTTCATTCTCTGTCACCTGAGCGAACAGTGTGAGTACAGGGGTCTCAACGTTGTTCTCACAAATGATGCATTTGTCGCCATACTGTGGTAGTCTGTACCACGCTACCCCACGGTCAAGTGCTTGTAAGTGCACCACCGAACAAGCAGTCATATACTGACCACCATTGAGCTCACGTGATGCATACCCTTCGCCCGCATCTGGGTGGCATCTCATTCTGTACGGTATCCCACCTGGAAGGCGGCACGTCGGTCTGCTCCTCCTATCTGTAACATAAGCCGAATGAAGGAAGCGAGTAGGAGCAAGTGAGGTAAAGCAACTCGGTACTGCCAATACAGTTAAAGCACCTTTACCAGTGTATGAACATATGCAAACATATTACATATCTTAGGTGATGAGCACGTAGGTGCGACGTCGTAGACCCGTAGTAACTGGTACACAGTCTCAATAGCAAACTAAGCTAAAGTGAAGTTTCTCGGCCATCTGCTCTTGATGAAGTGGGCGAAAGTGGAGCGGTGCTCCTAGAGCTGCACAGCGTCGACTATAGGGCGCTGTCGTCGGCGAAGAACGTCCGCTCTCGTAGTGCCAACCTACAAGCTTGCACCTACGCTGTGGCATCGTAGCCCGCGATACCACAGTATGGTTACGTTTTTGAACTGGGGTATACAAACACATTCACTTCGTCTTTCATTAGCACGATACCATTATTGTTAGCAGCTATGCTTCAAGTATTAATGGCCGCATATACGGGCATGTAGAATTTGTCGCAGTGGGACCCTATCGTTTCATATGGATTGCAACAGTTCACCCAATAGATGAAACTGTGCGTATCCATATATACTGAGTTGACAAATATCATGGGATACCTCCTAATATCGTGTCGGATCTCCTTCTGCCCCTCAAAGGTCTGCAACTCGACATGGCATGGATTGAAAAAGTCGTTGGAAGTCGTTGGAAGTCGCCTGCAGAAATACTGAGCAATGGTGCCTCTGTAGCTGTCAATGATTGCGAAATGGTTGATGGTGCAGGATTTTGTGCACGAACTGGCCTCTTGGTTATGTTCCATAAATGTTCGATGTGATTGAGTCTCATAGTGCTCAGAGCCATTTGAACCATTTTTTTTTATTTGGCGTGACATGAATAACGCCAAATAAAAAAAAAAATTGTTCAAATGGCTCTGAGCACTATGAGACTCAATTTCTGATGTCATCAGTCCCCTAGAACTTAGAACTACGTAAACCTAAGTAACCTAAGGACTAAGGACATCACACACATCCATGCCCGAGGCAGGATTCGAACCTGCGACGGTAGCGGTCACGCACTTCCAGACTGTAATGCCTAGAACTGCTCGGCCACTTCGGCCAGCTCAGGCCAAATCATTGGCTCGAATTGTCCAGAATGTTCTTCAAACCAATCGCCAACAGCTATGTCCTGGTAAATGTTCGGGAAATGAAGGCCATGAATGGCTGGAAGTGGTCTCCAAGTAGCTGAACTTAACCATTTCCAGTCAATGATCGTGTCAGCTTGACCAAAGGACACAATCCATTCCATATAAATACAGCCCACACCATTATGGAGCCACTGCCAGCTTGCACAGTGCCTTGTTAACAAACTAGGTTCATGGCTTCGTGGGATCTGCACCACACTCGAACCATACTATCAACTCTTATCAACTACAACAGGGACGAATCTACCAGGCCACAGTTTTCCAGTCGTCAGAGGTCCAACCGATATGGTCAAGAGCCCAGGAGAGACGCTGCAGGCGATGTCGTGCTGTTAGCAAAGGAAATCGCGTCGGTCGTGTGCTGCCGTAGCCCATAACGACGAAGATCGCCACACTGTTCTAAAGGATACGTTCAACGTACGTCCCACATCGCTTTCAGCGGTTGTTTCACACAATGTTGCTTTTGTGTTAGCACTGACAACTCTACGAAAGCGCCGCTGCTCTTGGTCGTTAAGTGACGGACGTCGGCCATTGTGTCGCTCGTGGTGAGAGGTAATGCCTGAAATTTGATATTTTTGGCACACCCTTGACACTATGGATCTCGAAATATTGAATTCCCTAAGGATTTCCGAAAAGGAATGTCCCATGAGTCAAGCTCCAACTACCTTTCTGCGTTTAAAGTCTGTTAGTCCCCGTCGTGTGGCCATAATCATGTTGGAAACTTTTTCACATCAGACACCTGAGTAAAACTGACAGCATAGCCCTTCAATCCTTTGTGGACCGATACCATCACCGTATCTATAGGTGCATAACGCTATCTCATGATTTTTCCATTTAAGTGTAAGGTAACTATGGTTCTGCCAAGTGAGTTCTGAAACTGGAACAAGGGGAACTTGTATAGGTCCAGTATACACACAATAACATAGGAAAGTTTCGTGAACACTATATTTCCAGAGTGACACATTCTTCATTGAAGTCCGTGGCCAATTTAAAATTTGGCCTGGCGATGTAATCTCTTGTGCCATAACGCCTCTTCCAGTGATAAACTATATGAAGTCGCGATGGTTTCTCAAATTCTCCTTTGCCTTGTCGAGAACTGCATCGTTCATTAGTTTACAAACATCTTTTTCAGAATCAAATGTGGCGAAAGCTCTTTTGTCAGAGTTAACATCAATATACTCCATCAACCAGCATGACTGTTTGAAGAAGATAATTTGGGTATCTTACCACTTTCATTTCCGAAATGAGACATCGATGGAGATTTCTATAGTGCCTTACGTATCTCTGTTTACCCCCTAGCGTCGTCAACAGCTTTTGGGAAGAAGTCGTGTCACCCATCTAGGCGCTCTGGACGTAGAAGCAAATCACTGTGTGCGTCCTGAAAACTACAAGGATACGTAATTTCTGCCTCCACGTCTGTTTTACACCAAAATTAGCACCTGAATCCGACAATTTAACTAATCCGATGGTTTCTTCGTTGTACAGCCAGAGAAATCCCCAATCGGAATGAACTGTTACGTGGTATGCCCATGTAAGTTGTTTACATCGAGGAGTAGGATGTAATTCAGATCGGTTAGAAACGTTGAACTCCCTACGCATTCACAGGTTATTTGCCTCAGGATGCCTGTGCACGCACCTGAAAAGTTCTCTGTGAATACCACGTTTTACAAAGAGCAGTAAGTCGACGTCTGTCAATAGTTGGATGTTGACATGGCGTCCCAATAAAGCCCTGGAATGGTCAAACAGAAGGCAGGATCCAGCGCTTATGTGGTCATTTGTTCACTCTGGAATTTCTAGGAAATACACGCAACCAAGTGTGCATTGATATCTATATAAATTTGCGCATAATGGACTATATTATAGGTGTTGAATTCCTTCTAAACATTCACTGCATGCCCATATTCCACATCAGTTATGGCATTATATTTAGGATTTCTGGTGAGTGTGTACATGTCGACCTATGTGGAGTTGTGAAGCCTCTGTGTAGAGTCCAAATATTCATCTGGGAGACCCCTTCCTTTATCATGAATTGGTTCTTTGAATCGTCGGGATGTTCATCTCTGGGGAGTTGCATATCCACCCTCACGGATTGCCTCAGCAAAATCAGTGCTCTCAGGCAGGACACTAATCTTTTACCATTTCTCAAACCGACATCAGTACTCAACCAAGAAGTTAGCATCTTTTTTGTGTTTTTTTCTAGTCACCAGTCTTCTGATGAGTCTGATGCACCCTGCCACAAATACTCTCCTGTGGCGGTTGTGTTAGCATAAGCTGTCGCCAGAACACCGATCGGCTCAGTGTAGCGCTAAGATCGATAGTAGGCGCTCGATCAAGCGCGCCTGTCACGAGAGAGGCCAGAGACAGACTCGGAAGCAACGCGCCGCCAACGCCCTCCCGACCGCAAGTACACTCCTGGAAATTGAAATAAGAACACCGTGAATCCATTGTCCCAGGAAGGGGAAACTTTATTGACACATTCCTGGGGTCAGATACATCACATGATCACACTGACAGAACCACAGGCACATAGACACAGGCAACAGAGCATGCACAATGTCGGCACTAGTACAGTGTATATCCACCTTTCGCAGCAATGCAGGCTGCTATTCTCCCATGGAGACGATCGTAGATATGCTGGATGTAGTCCTGTGGAACGGCTTGCCATGCCATTTCCACCTGGCGCCTCAGTTGGACCAGCGTTCGTGCTGGACGTGCAGACCGCTTGAGACGACGCTTCATCCAGTCCCAAACATGCTCAATGGGGGACAGATCCGGAGATCTTGCTGGCCAGGATAGTTGACTTACACCTTCTAGAGCACGTTGGGTGGCACGGGATACATGCGGACGTGCATTGTCCTGTTGAAACAGCAAGTTCCCTTGCCGGTCTAGGAATGGTAGAACGATGGGTTCGATGACGGTTTGGATGTACCGCGCACTATTCAGTGTCCCCTCGACGATCACCAGTGGTGTACGGCAAGTGTAGGAGATCGCTCCCCACACCATGATGCCGGGTGTTGGCCCTGTGTGCCTCGGTCGAATGCAGTCCTGACTGTGGCGCTCACCTGCACGGCGCCAAACACGCATACGACCATCATTGGCACCAAGGCAGAAGCGACTCTCATCGCTGAAGACGACACGTCTCCATTCGTCCCTCCATTCACGCCTGTCGCGACACCACTGGACGCGGGCTGCACGATGTTGGGGCGTGAGCGGAAGACGGCCTAACGGTGTGCGGGACCGTAGCCCAGCTTCATGGAGACGGTTGCGAATGGTCCTCGCCGATACCCCAGGAGCAACAGTGTCCCTAATTTGCTGGGAAGTGGCGGTGCGGTCCCCTACGGCACTGCGTAGGATCCTACGGTCTTGGCGTGCATCCGTACGTCGCTGCGGTCCGGTCCCAGGTCGACGGACGCGTGCACCTTCCGCCGACCACTGGCGACAACATCGATGTACTGTGGAGACCTCACGCCCCACGTGTTGAGCAATTCGGCGGTACGTCCACCCGGCCTCCCGCATGCCCACTATACGCCCTCGCTCAAAGTCCGTCAACTGCACATACAGTTCACGTCCACGCTGTCGCGGCATGCTACCAGTGTTAAAGACTGCGATGGAGCCCCGTATGCCACGGCAAACTGGCTGACACTGACGGCGGCGGTGCACAAATGCTGCGCAGCTAGCGCCATTCGACGGCCAACACCGCGGTTCCTGGTGTGTCCGCTGTGCCGTGCGTGTGATCATTGCTTGTACACCCCTCTCGTAGTGTCCGGAACAAGTATGGTGGGTCTGACACACCGGTGTCAATGTGTTCTTTTTTCCATTTCCAGGAGTGTATTTAGGCCGTTGCTGCTGACCGGAGGCTCTCAGTCCCTCAGTCACTAGCTCAGGCACTAGCTCAGTCACTTTCACTGACTCATGCTAGTTGTCTGCAGATCATGGTCTAGTGGCTAGCGTTGTTGCCTCTAGATCACAGGGTCCTGTGTTCGATTCCCGGCCAGGTTGGGGATTTTGTCTGCATGGGGACTGGGTGTTTGTGTAGTCCTCAACATTTCATCATCATCATTCGTGACAGTGACTAGATTGGATTGTGTAAAATAGGGGCTCTGTATGGGCGCTGATGACCACGCAGTTGAGCACCCACAAACCAAACATCATTCTAGTTTGGCATCTGCCATTCATTCACAAAGCGGGACTTGTGCTTCACCAGCAGTGAGGCTAACGTGCAATGTTATTTAAAAGCTTGTACCACAACACATGGACTCTGTTAAAGTTAAGTAGCAGCTATCTATTAATGTCAATAAAGATCTCTCTTAATCCATGTGTGCAGTTGCGTTTTAGAAAGAGGACACTGGCCACAAAACAACATCCTCTCCCTTGATTCCTATGGTATAAGTCTCTGCAGTGGCAACGAGGACACTACAGCGGCGACTAGGAGAGTTCAGTGGCGATCGAAGTTAATCAGCTTGGCTGAAGATTTTGATTGCTTTTCTTGTGTTTTAGCTTGCAGGAGTGATCGTGTTCAAGTGTTTACTGATTTCTTGTTGTGTTCTTGCATGTATTCTAGGAGGGGAGCCGCAGAACTAATCAGATTTCTCTTTTCAGAGGCTTTGATTGCTTTTTGCTATAACGTATTTGTGCAGACCATGAATTACCAGCCACGTCTGCCCCCCTCCCCCCCTGCCAACGCGCCTCAGTCGCAGACGGTCAATGCGATGGATGTAACGCAGTTTTTCAGTTTCAGAACCAACAAACTGCAACGTTACTGACGACGGTACAACAACTACCGGCTGCACACACTGCGTCGGCCGCACAACCGACCAACCAAACGGCTTAACAAGTGCCGCCGATAAGCATACCACCTTTCCCGCAGTTTAAGGAATCAGAAGAAGAATGGCTCGAATACCTGACTCAGTTCCAAGCACATTGCCAAGTTCATCGTGTTCAAGGTACTGTAAAATTACAGTACTTCCTTTTTATTGTGAGGTCTCCAGTGTTCACGTTAATATAAAAACTATTCCGTCGCCCGACGAACTCATCTATGACCAAGCAATCGCTGCATGAACTCAATATTATGACCAGCAAGTCCAAGTAGCTGCACTTAGATATCAGTTCTTTCCCTTGCAGAAAAATCCGGAACAGACGTACCGTCAGTGGAACACAGAATTGATGGGCATGACTAGGAAGTGTAAATTTAAGTGTAGTCGTGGCAACTTTTACATTGTTATCTGATCCTATGGAAATAAAATGACCTTTTGGCGTCATTGGCCAGGAGGGCCCTTACGGGGTAGGTCCAGACGCCTTGAAGGCGACCTGCGCGCCGGATGGAGATGAAATGATGATGAAGACAACACAACACCCACTCCGTGAGCGGAGAAAATCCCCGGCCAGGCTGGGAATCGGACCTGGGCCCCTGAGGACGGCAGTCTGTCATACTGACCATTCAGCTGTCGGGGTGGACATCTAATCCTATAACATTCAATGTCCCAGGTTGTAGAACACGGGGACAGATCATAAAGTACTCTGATCCATCACTCCCTTGTTGTTGTTGCATAGATGTGTTGGACAGTGTCTCTAGTATGGCCGTTGATCGCTTCACGTCTGTATTTTCAGTTTTGAGTGCATAGTGAGGTCGTAAAGATGGCTACAAAACAGTGCCTCCCACCAAGTACGAGTGCCCCTGAGAGACTCCGCCTGATTTGACGCAGTACCCACAACATGTTGTTGTTGTTGTGGTCTTCAGTCCTGAGACTGGTTTGATGCAGCTCTCCCTGCTACTCTATCCTGTGCAAGCTGCTTCATCTCCCAGTACGTACTGCAGCCTACATCCCTCTGAATCTGCTTAATGTATTCATCTCTTGTTCTCCCTCTACGATTTTTACACTCCATGCTGCCCTCCCATACTAAATTGGTGATCCCTTGATGCCTCAGAATATGTACTACCAACCGATCCCTTCTTCTAGTCAAGTTGTGCCACGAATTTCTCTTCTCCCCAGTTCTGTTCAATACCTCCTCATTAGTTATGTGATCTACCCATCTATCTTCAGCATTCTTCTGTAGCATCACATTTCGAAAGCTTCTATTCTCTTCTTCTCTAAACTATTTATTGTCCACGTTTCACTTCCATACATGGCTACACGCCACACAAATATTTTCAGAAACGACTTCCTGACACTTAAATCTATACTCGATGTTAGCAAATTTCTCTTCTTAAGAAACGCTTTCCTTGCCATTGCCAGTCTACATTTTACATCCCCTCTACTTCGACCATCGTCAGTTATTTTGCTCCCCAAATAGCAAAACTCCTTTACTACTTTAAGTTTCTCATTTCCTAATCTAATTCCCTCAGCATCACCCGACTTAATTCGACTACATTCCATTATCCTTGTTTTGCTTTTGTTGATGTTCATATTATACCCTCCTTTCAAGACACTGTCCATTCCGTTCAGCTGCTCTTCCAAGTCCTTTGCTGTCTCTGACAGAATTACAATGTCATCGGCGAACCTCAAAGTTTTTATTTCTTCTCCATGGATTTTAATACCTACTCCAAATTTTTCTTTTGTTTCCTTTACTGCTTGCTCGATATACAGATTGAATAACATTGGGTCCGCAGCTCGTGGTCGTGCAGTAGCGTTCTCGCTTCCCACGCCCGGGTTCCCGGATTCGTTTCCCGCGGGGTCAGGGATTTTCTCTGCCTCGTGATGACTGGGTGTTGTGTGCTGTCCTTAGGTTAGTTAGGTTTAAGTAGTTCTAAGTTCTAGGGGACTGAAGACCGTAGATGTAAAGTCCTATAGTGCTCAGAGCCATTTGAATAACATTGGGGAGCGGCTACAACCCTGTTTCATTCCATTCCCAACCACTGCTTCCTTTTAGTGCCCCTCGACTCTTATAACTACCATCTCGTTACTGAACAAATTGTAAATAGCCTTTCGCTCCCTGTATTTTACCCCTGCCACCTTCATAATTCGAAAGAGATTATTCCAGTCAACATTGTCAAAAGCTTTCTCTAAGTCTACAAATGCTATAAACGTAGGTTTGCCTTTTCTTAATCTAGCTTCTAAGATAAGTCGTAGGGTCAGTATTGCCTCACGTGGTCCAATATTTCTAAGAAATCTAAACTGATCTTCTCCGAGGTCGGCTTCTACTAGTTTTTCCATTCGTCTGTAAAGAATTCGCGTTAATATTTTGCAGCCGTGAGTTATTAAACTGATAGTTCGGTAATTTTCACATCTGTCAACACCAGATTTTTTGGGATTGGAATTGTTATATTCTTCTTGAAGTCTGAGCGTATTTGGCCTGTCTCAAACACTTTGCTCACCAGATGGAAGAGTTTTGTCAGGACTGGCTCTCCCAAGGCCGTCAGTAGTTCTAATGGAATGTTGTCTACACCCAGGGGCTTGTTTCGACTTAGGTCTTTCAGTACTCTGTCAAACCCTTCACGCAGTATCATATCTCCCATTTCATCTTCATCTGTATCCTCTTCCATTTCCATAATATTGCCCTGAAGTACATCGCCCTTGTATAGACGCTCTATATACTCCTTCCACCATTCTGGTTTCCCTTCTTTCCTTAGAACTGGGTTTCCATCTGAGCTCTTGATAGTCCTGCAAGTGGTTCTTTAATTTTCCAGTAGGCAGTATCTATCTTACCTCTAGTGAGATAAGACTCTACATCCTTACATTTGTCCTCTAGCCCTGCCTGCTTAGCCATTTTGCACTTCGGTCGATCTCATTTTTGAGACGTTTGTATTCCTTTGAGCCTGTTTCATTTACTGAATTTTTGTATTTTCTTCTTTCATCAATTAAATTCAATATTTCTTCTGTTACCCAAGGATATCTACTATCCCTCGTTTCTTTACCTACTTGATCCTCTGCTGTCTTCACTACTTCATCCCTCAAAGCTACCGATTCTTCTTCTACTGTATTTCTTTCCCCCATTCTTGTCAATCGTTCCCTTATGCTCTTCCTGAAACTCTGTACAACCTCTGGTTTACTCAGTTTATCCAGGTCCCATCTCCTTAAATTACCACTTTTTTGCAGTTTCTTCTGTTTTAATCTACAGTTCATAACCGATAGATTGTGGTCAGAGTCGACATCTGCCCCTGGAAATGTGTTACAATTTAAAACCTGGTTCCTAAATCTCTGTCTTACCATTATATAATCTATCTGAAACCTTCTAGTATCTCCAGGGTTCTTCCATGTGTACAACCTTCTTTCATGATTCTTGAACCAAGTGTTAGCTAAGATTAAGTTGAGCTCTGTGCAAAATTCTACCAGGCGGCTTCCTCTTTCTTTTCTTCCCCCCCCCCCCCCCCCCACCCACCCATATTCACCTACTACGTTTCCATCTCTTCCTTTTCCTACTATCGAATTCCAGTCACCCATGACTATTAAATTTTCGTCTCCCTTCACTATCTGAATAATTTCTTTTATCTCATCATACATTTCTGCATAGCTAGTTGGCATAGAAACTTGTACAAGCAACTAGGCTCACCATGCCTGTTCAAACAGCTAGGCTCACCATGCCAGTCCAAATCTAGCAAGCACCTAACTGCTTACAACGAACAGGAAATGCAAGTGCTTGAACAGTGTAGTTTACTTGCCACTTACAAATTTTACATCAGGACAGTGAATTTTACTGTGTCGAAATCAAGAGACAGTGAGAAAAAAATCCGGTTTATATGCCTTTGATTTGTTTGGACTTAGCATCCAGGACAATGTACTTTCAGTCTCGTCTTTTGACCCAAACGACAATGTAGCTAGCCTGCTTAAGAAATTTTCTGAACTATTTTCAGAAGGAATGGGAAAAGCTAATAACTTTGTATCGCATGTTACATTGAAAGACAATGTACAGCTTAAGTTTTTCCGGGCCCACCCCGTTACAATTGCTTTAAGAGCCAAAGTAGCCAGTGAATTAAAAGAACTGAAAGAAAATTAAGTAACTGCTCCCACTCAAGCTAGTCTATGGGCAAGTCCTCTCGTTTTGTTGCCTAAGCATTTTGGTCGCATTTGCGTATGTGTTGACTTCAAGTCTACAGCCAACCCACAGACAACAGTTGACACTTGTTCGTTACCTCGCTCTGAGGAACTATGGATAGGCTTGGTACCGGACGTTACTTTTCTAAGATAGATTTGTGTGATGCCTACTTGCAAATTCCATTGGATGAAGACTCGCACTTAGGACATCTCAACTTTACTTGGAACGGCTGACTGCAGAAGTGCATTTTGTTCAAATTACCTTGACGATATTGTCTCTCAGATCGTACACCAGAGGAACACATTGCCAATGTGTGTACTCTTTTTCGAGTGTTGTCAGAAGGAGGACTCAAGTTCAAATGATTCAAATGGCTCTGAGCGCTATGGAACTTAACGTCTGAGGTCATCAGTCCCCTAGAACTTAAAACTACATAAACCTATCTAACCTAAGGACATCAGACACATCCATGCCCGAGGCAGGATTCGAACCTGCTACCCTAGCGGTCGCGCGGTTCCAGACTGTAGCGCCTAGAACCGCTCGGCCACTCCGTCCGGCAGGACTCAAGTGTTGGCTCGAAAAGTGTGACTTTTTTCAAACTGAACTACAGTACTTAGGTTATGTGATAAACAGTCAGGATGTACATCGCTTCAGATCTCATTTGCTTGCAATTTGTGACCTGCCTGTTCCTCACAACGTGTCTGAACTGCAGTCAGTACTAGGCGAGACGGAATACTACATTCGGTTCATGCCGAATGCCGCTGAGATCCCGGCTCCATTGCATCGCTTGCGACGCAAAAATATGCCTTTTCGTGAACTGAAGACTGTCAAGACGCATTTCAGAAACTCAAAAATGCCTTGCTAGTGACAGATGTTTAGTATATTTTGACCCTGGCAAGCCATTACTTTTACAAGTCGACGCTTCTTTCTACGGAATCGCCGCTGTGCTTTCTCACAGAATTGGTGTGCAAGACAGACCTATTGCTTTGCCTCAAAGTTGTTAACGCTAGCTCAGTGCGATTATTCACAAATTGAAAAAGAACCTCTCGCTCTTGAGGATGGTGTGACAAAATTCCATCACTATTTGTTTGGTCGCAAATTCTATTTAGTAACAGATCAAAGCCCTTTGCAGCCCTTGTTTCATACGTCAAAGCCGATCCTACACGCACTGTTCAAAAATTGGAACGCTGGGCTTTGTTGCTTTCGCGGTATCAGTATGAAATTGTGTACAGACCTACGGCAAAGTATGGCAATGCAGACACCCTATCTTGCCTTGCGATTGGCCCAGACTCTGATATTGACGCATCTGCCGCATCTTGTTGCCAGATCGATGCGCAAGACTCTGAATTGCTGGAATCTTTTCCCTTGCACTACAGAAAAATTGCACAGGCCACGGAAGCAGACCCAGGTCTCAAGATTTTGTTGCAATACATTCGCACGTCTTGGCCTCGTTCATTGAACAGTGTCCAAAACTCAGTTGTGCGCCAATATTTTGCACGTCGGCATAACCTTTCAGTTCGACAAGGTGTGATTCTAATTCAAAATGACAGTGGAGAATCGTGTGTGCTTATTCCCAAAGTATTGCAAAAGCATGTGTTGCGATTGCTCCACCAAGGCCATAGGGGAATTGTTTGCACTAAACAGTCAGCGCGACAGCACTGTACATGGCAGGGCATGGACGTCGACATTGAACAGAAGACGTTACAGTGTTGTGCATGCGCGGAAAACCAATCAGCTCCGCCACAAACATTCTCAGTTTGGCCTAAGACTCAATCGCCATGGAAATCGCCATGGGAACACTGACTTACTCGTTGCCTCATAGTGATAGACCCTTTTAGCACGTTCCCATTTGCGGTGCCTATGGCTTCTACCACACCATGTAACACCACTGAAGCATTGTCCTCCATATTTTGTGTCGGACAATGGTCCACAGTTCACTTCACGTGATTTTGAACACTTTTGTGAACGAAATGGCATTCGTCATCTAACAAGTGCTCCATTTCACCTGCAGTCTAACGGAGGAACAGAACACTTGGCACACACGTTTAAACAACAGATGGCCAAGCTTCGCATACAGGAACAGGCGCTCCAACTCTTCCTCGGTTCCTGTAGCTCCTACCCAGGAGTCAGACCATCACCAGCGTAACTTCTGCATGGCCGCCGCCATCGGACGCTGCTACACTTGCTACACCCACCGCAGCATTTGGCGCCGCCAGTGGTCCGCAAATATCGATTTGCACTGTGCCACCTTGTTCTTTTCAGGGTTTATGGCAGCCTTGGGCGTTGGGGAAGAGGCGTGATCCAGGCATGCATTGGCTCTTTTACAAGCTTGATTCATGGTCCTGATGGTTTGCAGCGCCGCCACCAGAACCAAATTCGTGCGTGTCATTTGCCCCGTGATTCTGCTGCTTTTCTTCCCCATATTCACAGCATCACGGTACTGTGCAGCCGCGCTTGTGCCACCAGGGCACCACCAGGAGGAGCTGATGGACGATGCGTCCTCGCCCTTGCCGTCCACACTCGCTCATGGCAATAGTTCGTCACTATTTGTTTGGTCTCAAGTTCTATGTAGTGACAGATCACAAGCCTTTGCAGTCCAAGTTTCATCCGTCAAACATCGCCGTCTCCGTGGCCGTCATCGCCCGAGGACACGCCCTCAGGCCTGGACATGTGCACTGACAGCAGTTTTCCGAAGGATGTTCCTGTTGCCGTGTAAGTCAGATAGCGGGTTATGGTCGGGAATACGACGTCCTCCACAGTCACGGCTCCCGGCTCATCTCTATGTCCAGCATCCTGCCGCCCTTCCCGTGTCGTTCTCATTTTCCCTACATGACAATGGTTCGATACTTTTTTTTTTTGGGGGGGGGGAGGATATGAGGAATATGCTGGTGAAAGCTGTCGCCAGCACAGGCACACGACTCGGTAGAGTGTAGCGCGAAGATCGATAGTAGGCGCTCGATCAAGCGCGCATATCACGAGAGAGGCCAGAGACAGACTTGCAAGCAACACACTGCCAAGGCCCTCTCGACCGCAAGTATTTACGCCGCTGCCGCTGACCGGAGGCTCTCAGTCTCTCACTCACTGGCTCAGTCACTAGCTCAGGCACTAGTTCAGTCGTTTTCACAGACTCATTCTAGTTTGGCATCTGTCATTCGTCCATGAAGCGGGACTTCTACTTCACCAGCAGTGAGAAAACATGGGCTTTTATTGAAGA
Organism: Schistocerca piceifrons; assembly: GCF_021461385.2. Classification (NCBI taxonomy): domain Eukaryota; kingdom Metazoa; phylum Arthropoda; class Insecta; order Orthoptera; family Acrididae; genus Schistocerca; species Schistocerca piceifrons. Next base: position 91,858,165 of record NC_060141.1, read on the forward strand.
GATTGTACTCTGTTAAAGTTAAGTAGCAGCTATCTGTTCAAGAAAATACGATGGCAGTTCAATAAGTAATGCAACACATTTTTTTTCTCGGCCAATTTTGGTTGAAAAAACCGGAAATTTCTTGTGGAATATTTTCAAACATTCCCGCTTCGTCTCGTATAGTTTCATTGACTTCCGACAGGTGGCAGCGCTGTTCGGAGCTGTTAAAATGGCGTCTGTAACGGATGTGCGTTGCAAACAATGGGCAGTGATCGAGTTTCTTTTGGCGGATAACCAGGGCATCTCAGATATTCATAGGCGCTTGCAGAATGTCTACGGTGATCTGGCAGTGGACAAAAGCACGGTGAGTCGTTGGGCAAAGCGTGTGCCATCATCGCCGCAAGGTCAAGCAAGACTGTCTGATCTCCCGCGTGCGGGCCGGCCGTGCACAGCTGTGACTCCTGCAATGGCGGAGCGTGCGAACACACTCGTTCGAGATGATCGATGGATCACCATCAAACAACTCAGTGCTCAACTTGACATCTCTGTTGGTAGTGCTGTCACAATTGTTCACCAGTTGGGATATTCAAAGGTTTGTTCCCGCTGGGTCCCTCGTTGTCTAACCGAACAACATAAAGGGCAAAGGAGAACCATCTGTGCGGAATTGCTTGCTCGTCATGTGGCTGAGGGTGACAATTTCTTGTCGAAGATTGTTACAGACGATGAAACATGGGTTCATCACTTCGAACCTGAAACAAAACGGCAATCAATGGAGTGGCGCCACACCCACTCCCCTACCAAGAAAAAGTTTAAAGCCATACCCTCAGCCGGTAAAGTCATGGTTACAGTCTTCTGGGACGCTGAAGGGGTTATTCTGTTCGATGTCCTTCCCCATGGTCAAACGATCAACTCTGAAGTGTATTGTGCTACTCTTCAGAAATTGAAGAAACGACTTCAGCGTGTTCGTAGGCACAAAAATCTGAACGAACTTCTCCTTCTTCATGACAACGCAAGACCTCACACAAGTCTTCGCACCCGAGAGGAGCTCACAAAACTTCAGTGGACTTTTCTTCCTCACGCACCCTACAGCCTCGATCTCGCACCGTCGGATTTCCATATGTTTGGCCCAATGAAGGACGCAATCCGTGGGAGGCACTACGCGGATGATGAAGAAGTTATTGATGCAGTACGACGTTGGCTCCGACACCGGCCAGTGGAATGGTACCGTGCAGGCATACAGGCCCTCATTTCAAGGTGGCGTAAGGCCGTAGCATTGAATGGAGATTACGTTGAAAAATAGTGTTGTGTAGCTAAAAGATTGGGGAATAACCTGGTGTATTTCAACGCTGAATAAAACAACCCCTGTTTCAGAAAAAAAATGTGTTGCATTACTTATTGAACTGCCCTCGTAAATAACTCTGTTGATCCACGTGTGCAGTTGTGTTGTCGAAAGTGGATACCGGCCACTAAACAACGTCCTCTCCCTTGATTCCTATGATACAAGACTCTGCACTGGCAACGAGGACACTACAACGGTCTCGTCATCTCAGAGTAGCGCTTGCAACCTATATCTTCAATTATTTGCTGTGTGTACTCCAACCTTTGTTTTCCTCTACAGTTTTTACTCCCTCTAGTAAGCCTACCATCGAAGTTATTTCTCGACGTCTTAACAGAGGTCCTATCAGACTGTACCTTTTCCCTTTTCATGTATTCCTTTCCTTGTCGATTCTGCGCAGAACCTCCTCATTTCTTACCTTATCAGTCGACCTAATTTGTAACACTCTTCTGTAGCACCACATCGTAGATGCTTCGAGTCTCTTATTTTCTGGTTTTCCCGCAGTCCTGTTTCACAGCCATACAATACTGTACTCCAAACGTACATTCTCAGAAATTTCTTCCTCAGATTAAGTCCTATGTTTGATGCTAGTAGAGTTCTCTTGGCCAAGAATACTCTTCTGCTAGTGCTAGTCTGCTTTTTACGTCCTCCTTCCATCGTCCATCGTGGGTTATTTTGCTGCCTAGGACGCAGAATTCCTTAACTTCAACTGCTTCGTGATAAAAAATCCAGCTATTGTTTCTCGCCGTTCTCATTTCTGCTACTTTTCATTACTTTCGTCTCTCTTCAATATACTCTCGACCCTCATTCTATATTCATTAGACCATTTATTCAGAAGGTCCTGTTATTCTACTTCACTTTCACTCAGGATAGCAATGTCATCAGCGAAACTTATCACTGATTTGCTTTCACCTAGATTTTAATTCCACTCTTATTTTCGTCATTGCTTCTTCGATATACAGTCTGAACGTTAGGGGTGACAGACTACATCCATTTTTAATGCGAGCACTTTGTTCTTGGTCTTCTATTCTTATTTTTCATTCTTGGGTTTAGTACATATTAGACGTCTCTACCAATAGCTTACCCCTATTTTTCTCAGAATTTCGAACAGTTGCACCATTTGACACAGTCGAATGCTTCTTTCAGGACGTAAAATCTATGAATGTGCCTTGAGTTTTCGTTAATCTGGCTTCCATCACCATCCGCACCATCAGAACTGCCTTTCTTGTGCCTTCACCTTTCCTAAGGCCTAACTGATCATCAGCTCATACATCCTCAATTTTCTTTTCCATTCTTCTGTATATTATTCTTGTCGGCAGCTTCGATGCACGAGGTGTTAAACTGATTGTGCGATAATTCTCGCACTTGTCGGCTCTTGCAATCTTCGGAATTGCGTGGATGATGTTTCTCCGAATGTCAAATAGTATATCGCCAGAGTCATACATTATACACACCTACATGAATAGTCGTTTTGTAGCTTATTCCCCCAATAATTTCAGAAATTCTGATGGAATGTTATCTATCACTTCTGTCTTATTCTGCCTTAGGTCTTCCAAAGCACTTTTAAATTCTGTTTCTAGTACTGGATCCCCTGCCTCTTTTATATCGATACCTTTTCTTCTTCTGTCCCTTATCAGACAAGTCTTCCCTCATAGATGACTTCAATGTACTCTTTCCTCCTATCCCCTCTTTCCTCTGCTTTTAACAGTGAAATCGCCGTTGCACCCTTAATGTTACCACGTTTTCTTTTAATTTCCCCGAAGGCTGTTTTGACTTTATTACATGCTGAGTCAGTCCTCCCAACAACGATTCTGGTTTAGATTTCTTCACTTTTATCACTCCGCCGTTTTGCCTTAACTTCCTTCCGCTTCCTATTTACTCCATTCCTAAGTGACTTGTATTCCTATATTCCTGACTTTCGCTGAGCATTGTTGTACTTCTTTCTTTCATCGATAAACTGAAGTATTTCTTCTGTTACCTATGGTTTTTCCGAACTTACCTTCTTCGTACCACTTTCTTTTCTTTCCAACTTTTGTGATTGCCCTTTTTAGAGGCGTCCATTATTCTTCAACTCAATCACCTACTGTGTTATTCCTTACCACAGTATCTATAGCTACAGAAAACTTGAAGCGTGTTTCTTCATTCCTTAGTGCTTCCGTATCCCACTTCTTTGTGTATTGATTCTTCCTGATTAGTCTCTTACACTTTAGCCTACTCTTCGTCACTACTACATTGTGACCTGAGTCTATATCTGATCCAGCGTACACCTTACAATCCAAAATCTGATTTCGGAATCTCTGCCTGACCATGATGTAATCTAACTGAAATGTTCCCGTATCTCCCGGCCTTTTCCAAGTATACCTCCTCCTCTTGTGATTCCTGAACTGGTTATTCGTTACCATTAGGTGAAATTTATTCTGAACGCAATTAGTCTTTCTCCTCTCTCGGTCCTAATACCAATCTCATATTCTGCCGTAAACCATTCTTTTACTCTTTCTCCTACAATCGCATTCCATTCCCCAATCAGTCAATGAGTGTCAGATTTTCTTCACCCTTTACTTACTGAATTAACCGTTCAACAACTTCATATACTTCCTCTATCTCTCCCTCCTCGGGTTGCGACGTCGGCATATAAAAAAAAGTTTTGCATCGCCTCGGTTCTTAGAGTTTCGGAACCTGTACAGAAACCTGGAATAGGGATCAACATAAACATCATTTCCGCCCTTTATATTGCTCTCCAAAATCACACATTGCATGTTGTACCACCACATAGCGAGACCTTCAGAGGTGGTGGTCCAGATTGCTGTACACATCGGTACCTCTAATACTCAATACCACGTCTTCTTGCATTTATGCGTGCCTGTATTCGTCGTAGCATACTATCCACAAGTTCATCAAGGCACTGTTGGTCCTGATTGTCGCACACCTCAACGGCTATTCGCCGTAGATCCCTCAGAGTGGTTGGTCGGTCACGTCTTCCATAAACATCCCTTTTCAATCTATCCCAGGCATGTTCGATGTGGTACATGTCTGGAGAACATGCTGGCCACTCTAGTCAAGCGATGTCGTTATCCTGAAGGAAGTCATTCGCAAGATGTGCACGATGGGAGCGCGAATTGTCATCCATGAAGACGAATGCCTCGCCAATATGCTGCCGATATGGTTGCACGCTCGGTCGGATGATGGTATTCACGTATCGGACAGCCGTTACGGCGCCTTCCATGACCACCAGCGGCGTACGTCGGCCCCACATAATGCCATCCGAAAACAGCAGGGAACCTCCACCTTGCTGCACTCGATGGACATTGTGTCTAAGGCGTTCAGCCTGACCCGGTTGCCTCCAAACACGTCTCCGACGATTGTCTTGTTGAAGGCATAAGCGACACTCATCGCTGAAGAGAACGTGATGCCAATCCTGAGCGGTCCATTCGGCATGTTGTTGGCCCCATCTGTACCGCTCTACATGGTGTTGTGGTTGCAAAGGTGGATCTCGCCATGGATGTCAGGAGTGAAGTTGCGCATCATGCAACCTTTTGCGCACAGTTTGAGTCGTACCACGACGTCCTGTGGCAGCACGAAAAGCATTATTTAACATGGTGGCGTTGCTGTCAGGGCTCCTCCGAGCCATAATCCATAGGTAGCGGTCATCCACTGCAGTAGTAGTCCTTGGGCGGCCTGAGAGAGTCATGTCATCGACATTTCCTGTCTCTCTGTATCTCCTACATGTCCAAACGACACCGCTTTGGTTCATTCCGAGACGCCTGGACACTTCCCTTGCTGAGAGCCCTTCCTGGCACGAAGTAACAATGCGAACGCGATCGAACCGCGGTATTGACCGTCTAGGCCCGGCTGAACTACAGACAACACGAGCAGTGTACCTCCTTCCTGGTGGGGTGACTGAAACTGATCGGCTGTCGGCCCCTTTCCGTCTAATAGGCGCTGCCAGACCAGTGGGATTGCAACCTGAGTGTCTCTTAGATGGCGATGATATCGCCCCACATACGGCTCGACAACCAGGAGTGATGGTTGGGGGGGGGGGGGGGGGTCATTTCTTTTCGTAGTAGGACCCCTATGATTGTCATCCGCGGCACCTTTACAGCAAGCGATATGTCATCGATACTCTACGCCCCGTTTGGTTGTCCTTCATGGCGAACTATACATGGTCTACATTTCAGCAAGATAACGCCCGTCCGCACAAGGTGAGAGATTCTACTACTTTTCTTCAGGCTTATCAAACTTACCTTGGCCAGCAAGGTCACCAGATCTCAGCTTAATTGAGTACCGTTTGGAACATTAGGGGCTGGGCCCTATAGCCAGTTGGAGATTGGATGATCTAATACGCCAGTTGGACAGAATTTGGCACGACAACCCTCAGCAGGACATTCAACAACTCTATCAGTCAGTGGCGCAAGATGGGCAGAGGCGGTCGGGTGTCAGACGGTGAGTAGCAAACGCCAGTGGCTAGCCCAGCACGATAACATCGGTTCATAAAGTGCGAAATGCTTTGCCCCATCATTAAGGGAGAACTCTGCAGTCTGTCGACAATTGCTGGTGCTACTGTTTAGGAACAGTCCACATAGACTTATAACACAGAAACCAAGTCGTGTTCTGTTTAGTTCGTGCAATCGGAGTGTAGAAACATATTTTGCCATTCGTTGGAACTCGCGTTGTTCTGAAGCAGTGGTCTTTTACCAATTGCTTATCATAATAAAAATGACTCCATTGGCTAACAAAAATTCTGCATTAATGGTAGAAATGTTAGAGATGTAAACTCTCACTGGCTGAGGCTGAGGCAATCGTTCAGATTGGCTTGCAGGTAACGTTGGCGGCAACGCGAGAGGTTGTGCGCACGTTTTACACTCACCCACGATTCACTCACTTTTCTAGATTCAGATTTGTCATTTGGGTTAGAGTTTCAGGCCTGGAGATTGCTATGGCTTTCGGCATTCTGGAAATGTACGACTGCCTTCTGCAGTCCACGACCTGCTGCAACGCCAGCTCGCCATAGAGCCACACATTAAGCGTAGGCTCACGCAGCAATGAGGCGAGTCAATAGCACTGAAATGGGAATAGGCGCCTTTCTATGCTTCATATAACTAGGGACTAAGGTCAGTCACAGATAGTGAATTGATTCATGCCTTGGCTAGGGTTTTCCTACTTGGCCTTCATGCATGCTTAAGCGCTTCACTTATCGGAATCGAAGCAATCATCATGACCAATGCTACATCGCATTTGATATTCAATTGGGTGTATCGCGAGTCTATTACCAGAGCTTCTTCCATTTCTCCCTGAGTTATTCTTTCTGATCCAGTATCATAGGGGAACATATGGGAAACACTGACAAGAAGAAGGGACAGCATAATAACATATTAAAATATAAGGGAATAATTATGTTGCACCAGAGGGAGCCGTAGAGGGTAAAAACTGTTAGAGAGAAACAGAAACTGGAATACATCCAACAAATAATTGAGGATGTAGGATGTAACAGCTAATCTGAGATGAAGAGGTAAGCACAGGTGTGTAATTCGTGGTGGTCTACATCAAACCAACCAGAGGACTAAAAATAAAATCATAAAGAATTAGTTTGTATGCTTTCTTGTTTTACATACAGTCAAATTTTACAGATTTTCACCTTGCTGGAATGCTGTAGGGTCAGCAACTTGTGATGCTACTTCAATATAAAAAACAGGCAAAGTCGCAAAAAGTTTTTTTTTATTACTTGATGATGTCTAGCTACCCCACCCACCCGCCACCCCCCCACCCCCCACCCCTGAACCATGGACCTTGCTGTTGGTGGGGAGGCTTGCATGCCACGGAGGGGTATCTGTTGGAGAGGCCAGACAAACGTGTGGTTCCTGAAGAGGGGCAGCAGCCTTTTCAGTAGTTGCAAGGGCAACAGTCTGGATGATTGACTGATCTGGCCTTGTAACACTAACCAAAACGGCCTTGCTGTGCTGGTACTGTGAACGACTCAAAGCAAGGGGAAACTACAGCCGTAATTTTTCCCGAGGGCATGCAGCTTTACTGTATGATTAAAAGATGATGGCGTCCTTTTGTGTAAAATATTCCGGAGGTAAAATAATCCCCCATTCGCATCTCCGGGCGGGGACTACTCAGGAGGATGTCGTTATCAGGAGAAAGAAAACTGGCGTTCTACAGATCGGAGCGTGGAATGTCAGATCCCTTAATCGATCAGGTAGGTTACAAAATTTAAAAAGGTAATGGATAGGTTAAAGTTAGATATAGTGGGAATTAGTGAAGTTCGGTGGCAGGAGGAACAAGACTTCTGGTCAGGTGAATACAGGGTTATAAACAGAAAATCAAACAGGGGTAATGCAGGAGTAGGTTTAATAATGAATAGGAAAATAGGAGAGCGGGTAAGCTACTACAAACAGCATAGTGAACGCATTATTGTGGCCAAAATAGATACGAAGCCCACGCCTACTACAGTAGTACAAGTTCATATGCCAACTAGCTCTGCAGATGACGAAGAAATTGAAGAAATGTATGATGAAATAAAAGAAATTATTCAGATAGTGAAGGGAGACGAAAATTTAATAGTCATGGGTGACTGAAATTCGGCAGTAGCAAAAGGCAGAGAAGGAAACGTAGTAGGTGAATAAGGATTGGGGGTAAGAATTGAAAGAGGAAGCCGCCTGGTAGAATTTTGCACAGAGCACAACTTAGTCATAGCTAATACTTGGTTCAAGAATCATGAAAGAAGGTTGTATACATGGAAGAAGCCTGGAGATACTGACAGGTTTCAGATAGATTATATAATGGTAAGACAGAGATTTAGGAACCAGGTTTTAAATTGTAAGAGGGGCAGATGTGGATTCGGACCACAATCTATTGGTTATGACCCGTAGATAAAAACTGAAGAAACTGCAAAAAGGTGGGAATTTAAGGAGATGGGACCTGGATAAGTTGACTAAACCAGAGGTTGTACAGAGTTTCAGGGTGAGCATAAGGGAACAATTGACAGGAATGGGGGAAAGAAATACAGTAGAAGAAGAATGGGTAGCTTTGAGGGATGAAGTAGTGAAGGCAGCAGAGGATCAAGTAGGGAAAAAGACGAAGGCTAGTAGCAATCCTTGGGTGACAGAAGAAATACTGAATTTAATTGATGAAAGGAGAAAATACAAAAATGCAGTAAATGAAACAGGCTAAAAGGAATACAAACGTCTCAAAAATGAGATCGACAGGAAGTGCAAAATGGCTAAGCAGGCATGGCTAGAGGACGAATGTAAGGATGTAGAAGCTTATCTCACTAGGGGTAAGATAGATACAGAATACAGGAAAATTAAAGAGACCTTCAGAGAAAAGAGAACCACTTGTATGAATATCAAAAGCTCAGATGGAAACCCAGTTCTAAGCAACGAAGGGAAAGCAGAAAGGTGGAAGGAATATATAGAGGGTCTATACAAGGGCGATGTACTTGAGGACATTATTATGGAAATAGAAGAGGATGTAGATGAAGATGAAATGGGAGATATAATACTGCGTGAAGAGTTTGACAGAGCACTGAAAGACCTGAGTCGAAACAAGGCCCCGGGAGTAGACAACATTCCATTAGAACTACTGATGGCCTTGGGAGAGCCAGTCCTGACAAAACTCTACCATCTGGTGAGCAAAATGTATGAGACAGGTGAAGTGCCGTCAGACTTCAAGAACAATATAATAATTCCAATCCCAAAGAAAGCAGATGTTGACAGATGTGAAAATTACCGAACTATCAGTTTAATAAGTCACGGCTGCAAAATACTAACGCGGATTCTTTACAGACGAATGGAAAAACTGGTAGAAGCCGACCTCGGGGAAGATCAGTTTGGATTCCGTAGAAATGTTGAAACACGTGAGGCAATACTGACCCTACGACTTATCTTAGAAGCTAGATTAAGAAAAGGCAAACCTACGTTTCTAGCATTTGTAGACTTGGAGAAAGCTTTTGACAATGTTGACTGGAATACTCTCTTTCAAATTCTGAAGGTGGCAGGGGTAAAATACAGGGAGCGAAAGGCTATTTACAATTTGTACAGAAAGCAGATGCCAGTTATAAGAGTCGAGGGGTATGAAAGGGAAGCAGTGGTTGGGAAGGGAGTGAGACAGGGTTGTTGCCTCTCCCCGATGTTATTCAATCTGTATATTGAGAAAGCAGTAAAGGAAACAAAAGAAAAATTCGAAGTAGGTATTAAAGTCCATGAAGAAGGAATAAAAACGTTGAGGTTCGCCGATGACATTGTAATTCTGTCAGAGACAGCAAAGGACTTGGAAGAGCAGTTGAATGGAGTGGATAGTGTCCTGAAAGGAGGGTATAAGATGAACATCAACAAAAGCAAAACGATAATAATGGAATGTAGTCGAATTAAGTCGGGTGATACTTAGGGAATTAGATTAGGAAATGAGACACTTAAAGTAGTAAAGGAATTTTGCTATTTGGGGAGCAAAATAACTGATGATGGTCGAAGTAGAGAGGATATAAAATGTAGACTGGCAATGGCAAGGAAAGCGTTTCTGAAGAAGAGAAATTTGTTAACATCGAGTATAGATTTAAGTGTCAGGAAGTCATTTCTGAAAGTATTTGTATGGAAGTGAAACATGGACGATAAATAGTTTGGACAAGAAGAGAATAGAAGTTTTTGAAATGTGGTGCTACAGAAGAATGCTGAAGATTAGATGGGTAGATCACATAACTAATGAGGAAGTATTGAAGAGGATTGGGGAAAAGAGAATTTTGTGGCACAACTTGACTAGAAGAAGGGATCGGTTGGTAGGGCATGTGTTGAGGCATCAAGGGATCGCCAATTTAGTATTGGAGGGCACCGTGGAGGGTAAAAATCGTAGAGGGAGACCAAGAGATGCATACATTAAGCAGATCAGAAGGATGTAGGTTGCAGTAGGTACTGGGAGATGAAGAAGCTTGCACAGGATAGAGTAGCATGGAGAGCTGCATCAAACCAGTCTCAGGACTGAAGACCACAACAAGAACAACAGCCGCGCGTGATTAGCCGAGCGGTCTCAGGCGCTGCAGTCATGGACTGTGCGGCTGGTACCGGCGGGGGTTCGAGTCCTCCCTCGGGCATGGTTGTGTGTGTTTGTCCTTAGGATAATTTAGGTCAAGTGGTGTGTAAGCTTAGGGACTGATGACGTTAGCAGTTAAGTCCCATAAAATTTCACACACATATATATGATGATGTCTAGTTTCAGATTTTTGTTCATAAACTATTCTGAAATCATCCATCCAATTAGATTAAGTATTACTCCACATACAAAAAGATCACGGCTGTAGTTATCCGAAGGAGTACAATGCAGGTGATCATTAAGCTGTTTGTATCCGGTTATATGATCAGTTACATTGTACTCCTTTAGACAATGATTTTCATCATCGAACGATGTTTCTTTCACAGCTGGGTGAACTATTTATCGGTCTCTGTAAATATACATTGAGGTGAAAGGAGTCATGGGATAGTGTTATCCGCATACACAGATGGCGGTAGTATCGTGTACACAATGTATAAAAGGGCAGTGCATTGGCGTAGCTGTCATTTGCACTTTTGTGATGAAGGTGGAAAAGTTTCCGACTTCGTTATGGACGCACGACTGCAATTAACAGACTTTAAACGCAGAATGGTAGTCGTAGCTAGTCGCTTGGGACATTCCATTTGGAAATCGTTAGGAAACTCAACAGTCTAAGATCGACAGTACGAAGAGCGTGCAAAGAATACAAGATATCAGGCAATACCTCTCATCACGGACAACGCCGTGGCCGATGGCCTTCACTTAACGACCGAGAACAGCGGCGTTTGTGCAGGATTGTCAGTGCTAACAGACAAGCTACACAGCGTGAAATAACCGCAGAGATCAATGTGGAACGCAGGGCAAACATGTCTGTTAGGACAGTGCACTGAAGTCTGGCGTTAATGGGCCATGGAAACAGACGACCGATACGAGAGCCTTTGCTAACACCACGACATCACCCACAGCGCTTGTCCAGGGCTCGTGACCATACGGGTTGGATGTTAGACGACAGGAAAACCGTGGCATGGTCAGATGAACCTCCATTTCAGCTGGTTCATTTATGGCTCAGATGCTACGAAGCCATGGACTCGGATTGCCGACAAGGCCAACTGATGGTAGCTCCATAACAGTGTGGGCTGTGTTTACATGGAATTTACGTTTATGTCCGGCTACTAGGACACCGTTTGCAACAATTCATAGACATCATGTTGAGAGGGAGCAGCTTGTTCCATCTCTTTATGATTAGTTTTTTCGTTGCATTATTTGGAGTACTTTCACTTTTTTTTAAATTTAGGAAATGTTATAACTCGAGTGAAGAAATGGACTACCTGTGTACTTAATTCATAATTGCATGAATGCACTTCCTTTCCTTAATCCCTCTACGTGCTTCGAATCCTGCCTCGGGCATCGATATGTGTGACGTCCTTAGGTTAGTTAGGTTTAAGTAGTTCTTTGTTCTAGGGGACTGATGACCTCAGATGCTAAGCCCCATAGTGCTCAGAGCCATTTTTGAACCTCTACGTGTCTTGGGTTAATTAACTTTCGGGTTTTTATCAAGAGTTGGTAGTGCCAAGGCAGAGATGTGGTCGCTCTGTAGGTCGGTTCGCGCTAACATGAACTTGGAGTAAAGGCAGCGATGATGCACCTATTTGCCAGGGGTAGTTCGGGGCTGGTAACAGGATTCCCTCCCCTCCATGTAAGAGAACGGCCCTTGAGAGCCGCCATGATAGCCACTCTGTCGGTAGCTGTTGTACTGCGCGGACGGAATCGAGGGTGATCTCCGTCTTTGCAGCCAATTTCACTGTGGGATGAGGTATTATGTGTTGCGCTGTTATTAATCCGCTATTTTTCAAGATGGAATTAGTTAGCGTGTCGTTGCGGCCGTTCATTTTTGAGAAATTTTTCCTATACAATTAAAGTTTTCAGTTTGGGTTTCTTATCCAGAGGTGAGCGTGTGGACTCACGTTATCCTATTGTGGGGCTGCAATCAGTTGGTGCCTTCAGCACACGAGAGCAGCAATAGGACAAAAAATCGTATAGTTCCACTTTTAGCAGCAGCGTTTTGCAATTTTAAAGTAACCTGGGGCCTCACCCCGCCTAGTTAGCTTAACACGTGGTCGTAACGGCTGACGAGTAATTTAGACGACGATTCCGTGTCAAACCTGCTAGGACATGCGTGTGTTTTGTGTGTGTTACTTAAGGTTCTAAGCGAGTGACGTAATTTTTAGGCCTTATCATAAATTTTACTCACGGATCTTTTGATTCATGATAAGCCCCATTTGCAAGCAGCACGTCCTAACTACTTTGCTAAATAATAGGTTGTGTGTGTGAATTATTGTGTGGAATGGAAAAGAAGAATGAACAGAGGGATGAGTACAAAGAAATTTGCCGTTGGTATCGATCACCTACGTGGTGTCGAATTGCACTGCCAGCGAGCTACCAGTTCGTTCTTGAAAATTAGCTAAGGTGAAGATGCTTGCGTGTGACGTTAATTGTTAATTTGTGTGTGCCAAATTTCACAGGATGTTTTATTTTTAATGAATTTTTTTTGTGTATACGGGAGATGCTTGTGTCTGCTTTGTTTCCCGTTTTCCCGCCAAGAATCTTTGTTATAATTGTGGCTATTCGGTCCAAGTAGCAACTTGGGGTGAGAATTTCGATCACGGACCAAGCAGACGGACTACTGAGGCAGCAACGTAGATCCCTCCCCTTTCCCAGCGCATAATTACAAACGAGATGCCTGATAGTTTAAGCACCTTCAGTGCGAGAGGGTATTGAATGGGTTCCTGCTAATACGGGCGCCTTCAGTGCTAGACAGAAGTAGAATTTAATTCGACTTGGCTTTGTTCAAATGGTTCTAATGGCTCTGAGCACTATGCGACTTAATTTCTGAGTTCATCAGTCGCCTAGAACTTAGAACTAATTAAACCTAACTAACCTAAGGACATCACACACATCCATACCCGAGGCAGGATTCGAACCTGCGACCGTAGCGATCGCTCGGTTCCCGACTGTAGCGCCTTGAACCACACGGCCACTCCGGCCGGCCTTGGCTTTGTTAACTGCAATTATAACGTTAGATAATAAATGTGTCATATAAATTTGATTTCATGGATTCAGTGATCATAACACCGCCATTCTGTGTAGAGAGTAATGTGAGTACTAAATTGGAGTCATGATAATCTGGCGGGAAGGAAAATTAACAAGGTTAGAGAATATAGATCATGTTAGAGCGTGGTAGGTTGTTACTTGCCCACTTGGTTGCTTGTGCCCTCCCCCGCGTTATCCGTTGCAAAATTTTAATATAATAATCATCAAATCATTCGACTACTGACTTCGGGCCGGCCCCCTTAAATGAATCCTTTCGAGCATTGAACCAAGCGGGTAAGCAGCGTGTATATGAGGTGCCTTAGCACACACACCCATCCGGCACGCTCCGACATAGATTGAACGAAAGAGAGGAAGAGAAATATAACAACGGAAAATGGTGGTAACCGTTCAATGTTCTCAAAAATGTCACCAGGCCATGACTCTTGGCGATTGGTTTGAAGGACATTCAGGACAATTAGAGCGAATGATTTGGCCACTCACATAGTCCGAGACAGAATCCCATGGAACTCTTTTATTGCATACAATCAAGAAGTCAGTTCGCGGACAAAATCGTGCAACACTTTCGCAGTTATAGACAGCTGCAGAGGCAGCATTGCTCAATATTTCTGCAGGCGACTTCCAAATACTTATTGAGTCCATGCCATGTCGGACTGCTGCACTACGCCGTGCAAAAGTAAGTCCGACACCATACTAGGAGGTATCCATGACTTTTGTCGTCTCATTGTGTACTGGGGGTTCCAGAAATGTTGCGAGAATCTTAGAGAGGTTAAAGAGGGTGTCTTGAGGAACAAATCGACGGTAGGAATCCGTGTCCGTAAACGTCATCCAATGACGCTACAGTGTCGAAGTTACACGCAGCGCGCCTGCCACTGAGCCATCACTTCTGCAGTAAACGTGACGATAAGCTGACGGACCGTAGGTAGAACGTCTCGCTATGTTGTTTGTTACTCAGTGATCGCGACTGATTGCCACGATCGCCAGCGGAGAAGATGGAGCCAGCTGCTGTGCAGACAAGCCTTGTTTCCCGCGAATGCGATGATCTGTTGCCTCGGTGGATGACGGTTTCCGGCACTGGGGTTTCCATCTCCAGTTTATTTTTTCTCCTGCAGACAAACACTGGAGACCTTAGAAGTTCCCAGGAGAAAACTTGTATTCCACCGCACCTTCTCTCGTGCTGCCGCCAATATAACATGCAAGCCAATCTGACCGATTGCCTCAACCTCAGCCAACGAAGGTCTACATCTCTAACATTTCTCTCCGTTATGCAGAATTTTTGTTAAAGCTCTAGCCAATGGTATCACTTTCATAATGCCAAGCAACTGGTAGGATACCAGTGCTTCAGAATGTTGCGAGTTCCAACGAACGGCAAAATTTGTTTCTACATTTTCAGTACACCAACCAAACAGAACGTGACCTAGTTTCAGTGTCATAGCTCAACTTGGACTGTTTCTAAATAGCACCGTTAGCAAAGTGACGACAGACTGCGGGTGGAAACTCTGTCCGAAATAGTCATCCACTGCGGCAACAGACAATGGCGTTCATAGAGGATAAGGCATTTTTACCGTACTAACCACACATTTGAATGGCATTTACAGCAGAACAATTGAGATTTACGTTAGTTAAGTCCGATTGTTTAGTCTGATAGTGACTTGAAGACGTGTCCTTTGAATTTCACTTTGTTTGGTATATTGCAAACAGACTTAACTCCAGTGTGAGCAATTTTTAATTGTGCCATTCATTACGTAAACTACTATTTATGACATAATGTGCATAAATAAATCATTACTTATATGACAGGCCATACTTGTGAGTTAAGCAGGCTGTGTCGAATAGTATAATTTACAGTAATTATTTTTCTCAAGCTGAACAGCAGCTAAGGCCTATCAGTATAGACCACCATTAAAAGTTGTGGAAGTCTTGCAACAATAACGGGCAGCATCTGGGATAGTCTTTGCACATTTCAACAGTGTCCGCCCCTAGTAGCTAAGTGGTCAGCGCGAAGGAATGTCATGCCTAACGCCCCGGGTTCGATTCCATGCTGGGTTGGAGATTTTCTCCTCTCAGGGACTGGGTGTTGTGTTGTCCTTATCATCATCATTTCATCCCCGTCGACCCGCAAGTCGCCGAAGTGGCGTCAAATCGAAAGACTTCCACCAGGCGAGCGGTCTACCCGACGGGAGGCCCTAGCCGCACCATACGGTGACACGTTCACCATACAGAGGAACTTCAAGCACTGTGTGTTCACCTCACTCATCAAAGAGAAATGAGCATTGTTTGTCCATAGAATGGTCCAGGGCCAACCCTCATCAACTTCAATCCTTGTGAGAAGTGGAGAGCGAAATCAAGACGTCATTATGCGTCATATGGTGCAAGCTTCTGTACGATAGGGATCTTATACGGATACAATTTGAGAATGGTTCGAAGCACCTGCCGTTCAGTGGACCATGGGATGTTCAACTGTCGTGACACAGCACGCTCACTGCTTGACGATCGGGAATTGCGGGCAGCGTCTTCTGCCATAGTAACACCAATTTTATCAACCACCTGTAGTGCAACGGGTCGTCGGTCTCTTACCGGAGCGACGTCGAGTTCTCCATTTGATTCGAACTTCTTCGTCATACTCCGCACAGCTGGTGGAGAAAGAGGGCTCTTCCGTAATCCTTTCAGCCGGTGGTATTCTCGAACTGCAGCTGCAGATTGGCTGTTGTTATTCAATAGAGCTTCACCAATAATGCCCTGCTCCTTTTGTCCAAGCTCATCCTGGCAATTCAACGAGTGCACAGCGACTGATCAGGTGTGTAAGACTATGAATCAAGATGACGCATCACAGCAATTGATGGCTATAGTTGGAACTGGACGGTGGCGATGTGACGCATGGAAATCATGCACCCCCACACTCTGAACATTAATGCTACCAAGTTTGGTACTCGTACCGTAATTAATTTCGGTGCTGTCACATGTTAAATAGGGAAAGTTTAATTATACCCACCCGCTATATGGAAGCAAGTGAACGTGTTCAGGAGCTAACTTGAAGGCTTCATTAAGCCTTTACAATAGTCTACTTGCTTTTTTACTGATTTTGGACATGCTGAATTCTTCAAGGGTCGTTATCAAAAATTTTTGCTTATCTATCAGTGACAAGGCTTCTTTACAACATCTCCTCACCTAAGCTAAAATGGGAAAGTATATTCATATAACAAAACACTAGTTTGCATTCAGGACCATAATTTATTAGAAATCCTCAGTGGGATTGGTGAAAGGGGGGACGGAGGGATTACAGGGATGCATAGTAATGGGGGACCCGGACACCCTTCTGTGTCGCCCATAAGGAGGTGACAGACTACTACGGAAGATTTTAAATTATCAAAAACTTTGTGAGAAATCTTTTTATATGATGTTGTTGTTGTGGGCTGTACCCGGAATATCTAACCAAACAAATTTTAAACAATAACTAGACCATTGTTATTAACTAAGAAGTAAATCAGTGAAAACAGTTGTGATCTATATTAACTACCATAAGATGGTACCATAATTTGGTAGTTGGTACTGCTGTGTGTGCTATGCAAAAGTGTTGTTACCATTCACAAATTGTTGAGGAAGTTTGAGTAATAAGATGGTTGACAACGGGTGCTGTTTATGAATTGTAGTAGGCTGACATAATAATTCTACAGCATTTGGACAGTCTCCGCAAATTTCATCAATGCCTGAGTATCCATACCTTTCACATATTTTGAATAACATAAATGTTGCTTGGAGGGTGGCGCTGTGTATAAATGCCACGTCAGGATACCTTTTTAAAATAATTCTCCTTGGTTAAGGAATTGTTGTAACTGAGCCATCCGTTACAGTGAGAGTTACTTTCTTATTTACATGTAACGTAGCAGTCTCTTCTAACCATTAATCCTCGATAATTCTCATATGAATAGTCTGAGAACCTAGAGCCTAAACCAAAAATTATGATAGCTATGACGAGGAGAGTCTTCAAGTTAATTTTCTTTGGTCTTAATTTATGGAGTTTCGGTTGGTTTAAAAATGTTTGCTTACAGATATCGAATACAAGCTTCTTCTATTTCTACCGCGTCTTTCAAGGGCAAGCCTTAGTCTTGGTTTGACAGCCCACTGAAGAATCACATTGGCCCTGGAATCCTAGGACTTGGAAATATCGTAGAGAATATGTCTGGTAACTTCGTGATAATAAAGTTACTTTCTGGTGTGACACCGTATTATTCTGCTAAATTCACTTGATATTTTCTCAGGATGTCAATTGAATATTCTGAAAGATTTCTCGTATGATGTGTCATATAACTATCAAACGTTTGTTTTTAGTCCAGGAAGGTTATTCCACGCAGAAACTGTAACTAATTCCGTCTTTTTATTGCCAATTATCAGTCTTAGACACCACTAAGACAATGAGAGAGCACAGGATGCCGCAGCTGCTCGCTAGGTTTGTGTTAACGTCAACGTGCACTAAAGCCAACGCTGTTTTGGTTCCAAGTTCCAATCTCATGGGACACCACCATTTTATGTCTTACATGACAGAGCTTCAGCCGTTGAAGTTTCTCAATATGGCATATAATTCATATCACAAGGAACCTTTATGAAGCGAGAAAACTGTTTCTGATGTGATTACTTTGATACACACTCTCACCTCATACACAGTACACTTCCTTCACTCTTCTATTAATTTCAAAGAGAAAAAAAAGTAACAAATGTTGAACTTTTTTGTACTTAACAGTTCGTTTTCTGATCCATATACAGCGCTACTTACACTACTGGCCATTAAATTGTTATACCACGAAGATGACGTGCTACGGACGTGAAATTTAACCGACAGGAAGAAGATGCTGTGATATTCAAATGATTAGGTTTTCAGAGCATTCGCACAAGGTTGGCGCCGGTGGCGACACCTACAACGTGCTGACATGAGGAAAGTTTCCAACCGATTTCTCATACACAAACAGCAGTTGACCGGCGTTGCCTGGTAAAACGTTGTTGTGATGCCTCGTGTAAGGAGGAGAAATGCGTACAATCACGTTTCCGACTTTGATAAAGGTCGGATTGTAGCCTATCGCGATTGCGGTTTATCGTATCGTGACATTGCTGCTCGCGTTGGTCGAGATCCAATGACTGTTAGCAGAATATGGAATCGGTGGGTTCAGGAAGGTAATACGGAACGCCGTGCTGGATCCCCACGGCCTCGTATCACTAGCAGTCGAGATGACAGGCATCTTATCCGCATGGCTGTAACGGATCGTGCAGCCACGTCTCGATCCCTGAGTCAACAGATGCGGACATTTCTAAGACAACAACCATCTGCACGAACACTTCAACGACGTTTGCAGCAGCATGGACTATCAGCTCTGACACCGTGGCTGCGGTTACCCTTGACGCTGCATCCAACACAGGAGCGCCTGCGATGGTGCACTCAACGACGAACCTGGCTACACGAACGGCAAAACGTCATTTTTCCGGATGAATCCAGGTTCTGTTTACAGAATCATGATGGTCGCATCCGTGTTTGGCGACATCGTGGTGAACGCACATTGGAAGCGTGTATTCGTCATCGCCATACTGGCGTATCACCCGGCGTGATGGTATGGGGTGCCATTGGTTACACGTCTCGGTCACCTCTTGTTCGCATTGACGGCACTTTGAACAGTGGACGTTACATTTCAGATGTGTTACGACCCGTGGCTCTACCCTTCACTCGATCCCTGTGAAACCCTACATTTCAGCAGGATAATGCACAACCGCACGTTGCAGGTCCTGTTCGGGCCTTTCTGGGTACAGAAAATGTTCGACTGCTGCCCTGGCCAGCACGTTCTCCAGATCTCTCACCAAATGATAACGTCTGGTCAATGGTGGCCGATCAACTGGCTCGTCACAATACGCCAGTTACTACTCTTGATGAACTGTGTTATCGTGTTGAAGCTGCATGGGCAGCTGTACCCGTACACGCCATCCAAGCTCTGTTTGACTCAATGCCCAGGCGTATCAAGGCCGTTATTACGGCCAGAGGTGGGTGTTCTGGGCACTGATTTCTCGGGATCTGTCCACCCAAATTGCTTGAAAATGTAATAATATATTTGTCCCATGGATACCCGTTTATCATCTGCATTCCTTCTTGGTGTAGCAATTTTAATGGCCAGTACTGTATATTCTTGAAATACACGTCATTCAACATGTCATCACAAGAACAGTACTAGAACCTGAAGTAAAAAAAAAGTAGCGAAAGATTAATACACTTATAGGAACCTGTGTACCAACACCTCAGATAAAATCGCCACGAATTTATGTACCAACTTCCGTTTTCCGGGTAAATATTATCTGTTGCATTGTGTACACTCAGTTTATCCAAAATATATCTCCCTGAAAACCAAACAATAATATTAAACAATCCTGTGTTTACCAATGTAAGAGCAAAAGAGTCCACTGTCGATTATAGGCTCAAGACACAATGCGTCGCAATCAGCAGGTCTGATGCTGGTCAGTCTTAGGCGGCTGTAGCCCAGCCGAGCAGAAATTGTTCCGATCAAAAGAGGCAGGCACAAGCTCTTTCACGGAAACGTTTCCGCAAGGTATTGCTATTATGGCGGATTAGAGAATGAAGTAAATCATCTCTGAGCTTCCAACAGATGGATACTGTTTCGCATTCTACAGAGTTGGCAATTTGTGTAGTTGGTCGTTATGTGATTTTATTTCAGTGATTGCAAAATAAAATCGAACGTACACAATAGGTAGCCAAAGCAGATGGTTGATGGCGATCAATCAAACAAGTAAATGAATGAATTGAACAGGCTGGAATCTACTCCAAAGAGTCTGGAAGAATTCTGATCCAGTGTGGAACACCTAATTTAGGACAAAATCGTGACCCAACCACAAGTGGAGTTTGGTGGTCTGGTACATTGATGCTTCGATAGTATACCTAATGTCTATGTTTGATTACCACTTTAGGTACCGATTTTTAAGCGGCACAAACAAATCCTATTTACCTGTGACTCTAGAATGTGAAGATCGTACGACTGTACCGCGAGTCCAGATTCAAATTAAACGTGGGTCCTCATTGCTACCATGCAGCGGTTAGGTTGGCCACCGGCAGCGGTGAAGTGACGGGTACAGAAAGTCTGTAATAAGTAGCCTTCTTTACAGTATTAATGAGCCGTGGTAAAATTTGCTGTTTCGAAGAGCGCGCCGCGGCACGTAGTGTGAACAGTCGCCCTCCGTTTCTGGCGGTGGCGCCGCTGTGGCAATCGCAGCTTTGGTGTCTTCCTCTGGTGGGAAAGGGAAAAGATTGCCTGATCACGTGCATTTAAGGGGCGCTATGAGCTCGGCGGTTGGTCAGTCCGGGTGGGTCTTTTCACTTGGTCAGCCGGGTCAGTGTGGGGCAGTCAGTGTCTGTCTGCCGTCCGGAGTGCTAGTATGTGTTAGGCCGCCAGTCTGCTCGAGTTTGTTCAGGCAATGATCATTGGCTGTTGGATCGATCGGTTAGTCGGTCGCGCTCTGGGACACAAGATGACTTGTCCGTCCTGAGCGTCGGCGCATGTGAGGTCGCCACGTCAGTTTAGTGAGCCGCGCTGTATAGCGAGGGGTAGTGGCTTCGCGGCCGACACGAGAGCAACAGGAGTCAACCCACGACATCGGTCTGGCCGGCGCGAGCTGCGACGCCGTGAGACGGGAGATCGGCGCGCCTTCCTGCGTCCGTTGAAGCGGCTGGCAGCGGACGAATCGGGAGAGCGTTTTGGTGTTGCTGCGCCAGGTCTTCGCCAGATATCGCAGTTTATTAGAAGCTAAGTGATTCGTGATATGTTGTTTCATTTACTTGTTAAATTCTACTTGTTTTCTTGGTCAGTCTCTCGTCCCCAGCTTGCTCGTCTGTCTCCCATCCGTATTTGTTAGGCAACTAGTGTCTGTCTGTCTGTCGGTCTGCCGTACGTTAATAGCTGCCTCTGCCAAGTCTGTCGGATTCGGTGTTAACGAATTTTTTTGCTTAAGGTGTAAAGACGGAATTCCTGCAGTATGTTTTTATCTTGCCTATCATCTTGAGAGGCGGTATATGCGTAATGTAGAGCATGTTCGTACATTTTATTAAGACTGCATGTGATGGGTTTTTATTTAAATGGTCCTTTTAGTATATAAAGTTGCCACCCTTCTACCGTAAGAGTTTTCTTTAAAAGCAAGTTGCACTTTTGTGGGCAAGTAATTTTTTTAATGTGTGTGTCTTGTACCATTTCCATCCCTCTTAAAGGGTGCATAGTTTATGTGTTTGTGCGAGTTGTTAAAATTTTTTAGTTTAAGATAATTTGGTGTGTTGCAGATTTGCACCAGTGTAGTCTTTCAGAGGTTGTGGTGAGCGGTCGTGGCTACGGCCGTGTTAAAAGGGAGCGGCAAGCTTCTCAGCCCGAAAGCTCATACTATATAAAAAAAATATTTATTTCTGCCTCTGAATAAATTGTAACTTGATATTTAGAGGGTGCTTTCTGATTATAATTTTTAAATCTGTTTTTTTTTTTTTTTTTTTTTTTTTTTTTTTAAGATAGGGTTTTTAGGAACAAAATTTCCATTTGATGAAAGAAATTTGTTTTCATCAATTACCCACTGGCAACTACTTCCGCGCTCACATAGTGTGATTAAATGTGTTAATGTTCTTGATGAATCGCTAGTAAATAAAATAAATTCCTTAAGAAAAGATTTTGAAAGTAAATTCGCGGATCAATTAATTTTTAGTTGATGAACCAATCGCCACATGAGATCACAGGACACTTACTTCATCTTTCATTTGAACTTCTAATGTTGAATATATTGGTTCTGGATTGGGATTCGAACTCGGATCTTTCCATTTGCGGGATTTCATCCCTTCGTTACTATACTGTCCCATCAATTCGTCGTTTGTTCAAGATTCCAAACTCCACAAGGACTCCACATAAGGCATGTGTTTCGGTTCGAATCTTCGTCCGCCACAAAATTTCACCACGTGTTTTCAAGTTCTAACATGAGCATACCTAACTGCTGGTGGAAAAAATTTTCGTTTTTGGCTTTTCTCCATTCGTTGAAGACAACTGTGACGGTTTCGACTGCTAGTGATGGACAAATTTTCGTCACATCATTTCAAGTTCAAATATGCCACTCCTAGCTAATGGTGAAAAAGTATTCGCTAATTAACGTCTGTTCGTGTTTAGTCAATGACGATATGTGAGGAGTTCGATTCGCAGTCACCACTGAAATCTTCATCATGTTATTTCTAGTTCAAACATGTGCACATCTCGATCCTGGTGAAACGAACTTACATTTAATGTTCATTTCTGTGCTGGGCTCGAATCCTCGGAAGGCAGAGGTAATTAATTTGTCTCGTCATTTCAGTTTCGGATATCTCAATGCTGGAGAGAAAAATCAATATCTGACAGTTGATTCCTCTTAGTTAACTACCCGATTCGATACTGGGTTCGAAACACTGTCCAACACAAAACTGTATTTCACATCGTTGCAAGCTAGTTACTTGTGAACCAATCCCTATTGAACATATTTCGTGGTTGTTTACATGGGACAATAGCTGCTGGATACGAGTCCTAGTCCAGTAAAAAATTTAGTCATAACTGCTAACTGATACTTGCTAAAAATGAGGTGTATCACATCTCCTTAATCCTAATAAGCAATGAAAATCAGTTCTCTGTTTGACTCTCAATTAGACAAGAAAACTTTCATTAGTTAACATTGCCTATGAGTACTGGATTTTGATCTAGAACAGAAAATTCATCAATTCCTTTAACGTTCAGACACATGCACAACTAACGTCTCAGGAATAATGTAGAACTGTAATGTCACTTTGCGTTATTCAACGAGGGGGACAGGTGAATTTGAAACTGCAAACAGATACAGTGAAATTACTTCACATACATTGCTGATGGTAATGATAGATCGCTTGACGCTGTTGATCATAGTATTTCTAACTGGTTAGTTCATTAAACAGTTGTACAAAACCACTCATCAAGAAAATAGCAGTTAACACGTGTTTGGATAATCTTTTGAAGAGCAAGAATACTTCAAACTAACAATGAATTTTTATTAAGATATTCTTGAAAAATCTCTTTTTCGCAAATGAATGCAGTTTTGAGCAACTATTACAGAACAACGTATTTGGTAGAGTTATGGGAAATAGTTTCTCAAATACTAATGATAATGGTAACATTTTAGAAAAATCACTTATTGTAATAAAATTTGAGTTTACCACTGTTAAGTCTGTCACATCTCTAATAAGACATTTCCTAATATCGTGGTATTTGTTTACATCAGGAGCTATTGCCATACAGAGCATTGTTGTCTAGTGCTTACTTTTGGTAACCATTTTTATACTCAAATAACCTAACTGTCATGCTGGTTCTCTAACCACATTTGTGATTAGAGAACCAGCAGAACAGTTAGGCTATGCGGGTTACAAAGAAATCAGGCGGAACGCAGCACAGATCCTCAGGTCCTTCGGGTATTTTTGAATGTGATAGTACCTGTACAGTTGTTTTCTCAGTGAGAAAACTATGTCGTTTCAGAAACGAACTGCTGGAAAATCGGCGCTGTTCACCAGTTTTTATTTTTTCCCTATATGGCCAAAGAAATCTTAATTTGGTTCATGACAAGTGGCAACTAACACGATATCTGGCAACTAAACGGTTGCTGAATCGCACGGACGGAAAATTAAAGCCTTATATACGATGAAGGCTCTTCTCCACAGACGCCAGAATATACCACCAATTCTAAACGGGAGAGATGATATGAGCGAGCTATGTGCCAAGACTACGCTCTCTCAGACGTCTTCGGCATAAATTTCGCTCACACCGACCAGCTAGTCGAAGACCTACTGACAGCGAGAGGTGGGACATTCACTTCACTGCCTTAATAAGAGGAAAATACCAGGACCTGGCCGCCTGATCTACAGCAGCTGTCTCTGATGAGCCTCAAGCAGAGGTAGGTGTAGACAGGACACAACAAACTTTCAATAGGAAATTGAAAAAGAATGTAGGAAAGTCATCGAAAAGGAAGAAAGTTTTGTTGTTAGGCAGTTCTCATGCCAGAGGTGTAGGCCAACTTCTGCAAGAGCAATAAGGACCAGAATACCAGGTCACAAATTTTTTAAACCAAGTGCTAGTCTGGATCAGGTGACAGAGGATTTAGGTTCACTCTGTAAAGGATTTACCAGGGAAGACACCGTGGTTATTGTGGGAGGGGCAGGGAAGAGTATCGACAGAGATCTTGGGTACAGTATAGAGTGTGACCCGGTAAAGATTTCGTCGGCATGGAGGCACACCAATGTCCTGAGACGCCATGACCGGCCTCATTTGAACTCTTCTGTTGGGAGAGTTAATTTGGAGTTGGAACGGCTGCTTGGGTCGGGTGCAGGGGCTCATATTGGTGTGGTTCCTTTTGATTCTCTCAGTAGGTGGGACTATACCAGGCACGGCCTACATCTCAACAGGAAAGTGAAGGGTAAACTGGCTGAGGTAATAGCAGAAAATTTAAGGGGGGGAGACACTGCCATGAATGGTAAAATACCAGTGGTTACAGCTGTTGGAGCAGCACCTTTTTTTGGATAGGTAAGACAGAAAGTCAGGATTGAAACAAATCTTCAGTTTAGGAAAGAAATTAAACAGCACAATTCTAGCACATTGGATCACCAATCGCAGCTGTCAATTATAAATTTTCACCAATCACCAGAAATTTCATCTCCACCAAGTTGTATCTCAGTCCTAGGTAATTACATTGATGAATTAAAGTTACCCAACCCAGTTGACATAATCTGCCTCTCTGAACACCATGTGACCACTGGTATAGGAACTGGGCCTAAGCACAATGAGAAACTCAGACAGGAGAGTACTGCAAATGTTAGAATAAGGAAAGAGTCTCATAAAAGTATAATTAAAAATAATGTAAGCATATTTATCAAAATATTGGGAGTTTAAAGAATAAAATAGATGAGCTTATGGTTTGTTTAGAAGATTTAGAAGCTGAGGATGAAATAGATATACTATGCCTGTCTGAGCATCACATTGTTACTGATATGGATAAGGTAAATGTTAGTGGATATAAGCTCTCTGCACATGTAATTAGAGAAAATATGGAGAAAAGAGGAGTTGCCATATATGTCAAAAGTTATCATTGTGCAAAAAGTATAGAAACAAAAAAGTTTTGTGTAGAGAAACATATAGAAGCATGTGCCTGTAAGCTTCAATTAAATAAAGGCACATTTATAATTGTAACTGTATATAGGTCCCCATCAGGAAATTTTCATCTATTTCTGAAAAATTTCGACTCCTTGTTGTGCTATCTGTCAGACAGGGGGAAGCAAATTATTATTTGTGGGGACTTCAATGTCGATTCTCTGAAAGAGGGTAATAGGAAAAATGACCTTGAAGTATTACTCGGTTCTTTCAATTCGACACCCGTTATTGATTTTCCTACTCGGGTGGTAAAGGATAGCAGCTCACTGATAGATAACTTCTTTATAGACCAAGATAAGTTTAACCAGATAAATTCTCAGCCTGTTGAGAATGGTCTTTCTGATCATGTTGCACAGCTAGTTACAATATATGACATAGCTCCATTCACCAGTACTAAACAATCCTCCAAAGTAGTACGTTCAGTCAACAATTTAACAATTGCAAATTTCAGGGAAAGCCTACAGCAGTTAGACTGGGATGAGGTGTACCGTGAACCTGACGCCAATTTAAAATATAATTTATTACATGACACTTTTGTAAATGCATTTGAAAACTGCTTCCCCAAGAAAATAGTTAAATATACTCGTAAGAAGCCATGTAACAAACCATGGCTTACTAAGGGTATAAAAATATCTTGTAACCAGAAAAGGGAAATGTATCTGACAGCAAGAAAGAGCACTGACCCAGTAAATATCAAACATTATAAAAACTACTGTGCTATATTAAGAAAAGTTATTTAAAAATCCAGAAGTATGTGTATCATGTCTGAAATCAGCAACTCTGGTAATAAAATTAAAACAATTTGGAATATTATTAAAAGAGAAACAGATCAACCAAGAGCACAGGAAGACAGAATTGCCATCAAATTAAATGAAAACTTTATGAACAAAAAGTCAGAAGTTGAAAATATTTTTAATAATCATTTTCTAAATGTTGTGGATATAGTAGGATCCAGGTGTTCATTAGAAGATGCTAGGCTGTTAATGGAAGAGGCCATACCTATGCAATTTGATACAATTGAAATCTCACCCACTTCTTCCTCTGAAATTTGGAAAATAATAAACTTGCTTAAAAGCAAAACTCACGTGGAATTAATGGCATTTCCAGCAAAATACTAAAAGCTTGTTCTCAACAGATAAGTAAGATTCTCAGCCACCTGTGTAATAGCTCTCTGGAACAGGGCATTTTCCCTGACAGTCTGAAATATGTTATTGTTATACCTTTGCATAAAAAAAGGGGATGGATCTGATGTCAACAATTACCATCCAATCTCCCTTCTAACAGCTTTATCGAAACTTTTTGAGAAAGTAATGGATTCAAGAGTAGCTTCACATATTTGTAAAAATGAAGTACTAACAAAATGTCAGTTTGGTTTCCAGAAAGCTTTTTCAACAGAAAATGCCATATATGCTTTCACCAATCAAATTTTTGAATGATCTGAATAACCGAACACCACCCATTGGGAGTTTTTGTGATCTCTCAAAGGTTTTTTATTGCGTAAATCATGAAATTCTGCTAGATAAACTCAAGTATTGTGACGTGAGTGGGACAGTGCACAAATGGTTTAATTTGTACCTAACTGGAAGAGTGCAGAAAGTTGAAATAAGCAGTTCTCATAATATGCAAAGATCAGCACATTCCTCAAACTGGGGAACTATCAAGAATGGGGTTCCACAAGGGTCGGTCTTGGGTCCTTTGTTGTTCTTAATATATACTAATGACTTGCCATTCTATATTCATGAAGAAGCAAAGTTAGTTCTCTTTGCTGATGATACAGGTATAGTAATCACACTTGACAAACAAGAATTAACTGATGAAATTGTCAATAATGTCTTTCAGAAAATTACTAAGTGGTTCCTTGTAAACGGACTCTCACTGAATTTTGATAAGACACAGTACATACAGTTACGTACAGTAAATGGTTGTTTCTTGTTGTTGTTGTGGTCTTCAGTCCTGAGACTGGTTTGATGCAGCTCTCCATGCTACCCTATCCTGTGCAAGCTTCTTCATCTCCCAGTACCTTCTGCAACCTACATCCTTCTGAATCTGCTTAGTGTATTCATCTCTTGGTCTCCCTCTGCGATTTTTACCCTCCACGCTGCCCTCCAATGCTAAATTTGTGATCCCTTGATGCCTCAAAACATGTCCTACCAACTGATCCCTTCTTCTAGTCAAGTTGTGCCACAAACTTCTCTTCTCCCCAATCCTATTCAATACCTCCTCATTAGTTACGTGATCTACCCACCTTATCTTCAGCATTCTTCTGTAGCACCTCATTTCGAAAGCTTCTATTCTCTTCTTGTCCAAATTAGTTATCGTCCATGTCTCACTTCCATACATGGCTACACTCCATACAAATACTTTCAGAAACGACTTCCTGACACCTAAATCTATACTCGATGTTAACAATTTCTCTTGTTGAGAAACGCTTTCCTTGCCATTGCCAGTCTACATTTTATATCCTCTCTACTTCGACAATCATCAGTTATTTTACTCCCTAAATAGCAAAACTCCTTTACTACTTTAAGTGTCTCATTTCCTAATCTAATTCCCTCAGCATCACCTGACTCAATTTGACTACATTCCATTATCCTCGTTTTGCTTTTGTTGATGTTCATCTTATATCCTCCTTTCAAGACACTGTCCATTCCATTCAACTGCTCTTCCAAGTCCTTTTGCTGTCTCTGACAGAATTACAATGTCATCGGCGAACCTCAAAGCTTTTACTTCTTCTCCATGAATTTTAATACCTATTCCGAATTTTTCTTTTGTTTCCTTTACTGCTTGCTCAATATACAGATTGAATAACATTGGGGAGAGGCTACAACCCTGTCTCACTCCTTTCCCAACCACTGCTTCCCTTTCATGCCCCTCAACTCTTATAACTGCCATCTGGTTTCTGTACAAATTGTAAATAGCCTTTCTCTCCCTGTATTTTACCCCTGCCACCTTCAGAATTTGAACGAGAGTATTCCAGTCAACATTGTCAAAAGTTTTCTCTAAGTCTACAAATGCTAGAAACGTAGGTTTGACTTTTCTTAATCTTTCTTCTAAGATAAGTCGTAAGGTCAGTATTGCCTCACGTGTTCCAACATTTCTACGGAATCCAAACTGATCTTCCCCGAGGTCGGCTTCTACCAGTTTTTCCATTCGTCTGTAAAGAATTCGCGTTAGTATTTTGCAGCTGCGACTTATTAAACTGATAGTTCGGTAATTTTCACATCTGTCAACACCTGCTTTCTTTGGGATTGGAATTATTATATTATTCTTGAAGTCTGAGGGTATTTCGCCTGTCTCAAACATCGTGCTCACCAGATGGTAGAGTTTTGTCATGACTGGCTCTCCCGAGGCTATCAGTAGTTCTAATGGAATGTTGTCTACTCCCGGGGCCTTGTTTCGACTCAGGTCTTTCAGTGCTCTGTCAAACTCTT
The DNA here is from genome assembly GCF_021461385.2 of Schistocerca piceifrons. Taxonomy (NCBI): domain Eukaryota; kingdom Metazoa; phylum Arthropoda; class Insecta; order Orthoptera; family Acrididae; genus Schistocerca; species Schistocerca piceifrons. The sequence goes on from NC_060141.1 coordinate 91,887,243, forward strand.
CACGCAGTATCTTATCTCCCATTTCGTCTTCACCTACATCCTCTTCCATTTCCATAATATTGTCCTCAAGTACATCGCCCTTGTATAAACCCTCTATATACTCCTTCCACCTTTCTGCCTTCCCTTCTTTGCTTAGAACTGGGTTGCCATCTGAGCTCTTGATATTCGTACAAGTGGTTCTCTTCTCTCCAAAGGTCTCTTTAATTTTCCTGTAGGCAGTATCTATCTTACCCCTAGTGAGACAAGCCTCAACATCCTTACATTTGTCCTCTAGGCTTCACTGCCTCCACTACTTCATCCCTCAGAGCTACCCATTCTTCTTCTACTGTATTTCTTTCCCCCATTCCTGTCAATTGTTCCCTTATGCTCTCCCTGAAACTCTCTACAACCTCTGGTTCTTTCAGTTTATCCAGGTCCCATCTCCTAAAATTCCCACCTTTTTGCAGTTTCTTCAGTTTCAATCTGCAGTTCATAACCAATAGATTGTGGTCAGAATCCACATCTGCCCCAGGAAATGGTATGACGCCATTAATAAATATAGACCTTAATCAGAAGCATATAGCTAAGGTAGAATATTAAAAAATTTTAGGTTTGTCCATTGCTGAGAGATTAAATTGGAAGAAACACATTGATGATCTGCTGAAACGTTTGAGTTCAGCTACTTATGCAATAAGGGTCATTGCAAATTTTGGTGATAAACATCTTAGTAAATTAGTTTACTACGCCTATTTTCACTCATTGCTTGCATATGGCATCATATTTTGGGGTAATTCATCACTGAGGAATAAAGTATTTATTGCACAAAAGCGTGTAATCAGAATAATAGCTGTAGTCCACTCAAGATCATCCTGCAGACATTTATTTAAGGATCTATGGATATTCACATTAGCTTCTCAGTATATATACTCTCTTACGAAATTTGTTATTAACATCCAAACCCAATTCAAAAGTGATAGCACTGTGCATAACTACAATACTAGGAGAAAGGATGACCTTCACTATTAAAGATTAAATCTAACTTTGGCACAGAAAGGGTTGAATTATACTGCCACTAAAGTCTTTGGTCACTTACCAAATACTGTAGTATCAAAAGTCAGACAGATAACCAACAAGTATTTAATAACCAACAAGTATTTAAGAAGAAATTAAAAGAGTTTCTGAATGACAGTTCCTCCTACTCCATAGAGGAATTTTTAGATATAAATTAAGAAAAAAAGAAAAAAACGAACAAAAAATTATAAAAAAATTTAAAAAAACAAAAAATAAAAAATTTGTTATATTAACTTAATTATGTTGTTAAATTAACTTAATTATGTAATGTATTGGAAAATTTGACTCGTTCCACATCATTACGAAATATCGTATTCATGATCCATGGAACTAGTATTAATCTAATCTAATCTAGGTCCGCTACACAGCAGCTGCCTTCAGTGCCTATTCCATCTCGGTTATTATCCAGAAGAACGGAAACATACCGATAATGGCCACAGCAAAGGTGGATTAAGAACTGGTCGTTCCCAACAGCTACTGACCAATAAGGCTATTAGTGGTGATCTCAAAGCTGTTTCAGAGGCTGTATTTCTAGACACCGTTGCAGCGCGTGAAAGGTAACATTATCCCCGAGGAACGCTTCGAGTTTCGGCACAGGCACTCCACGATCCATCAGATGCTGCGGCTAGTGAAGCCCTAGAATTTTCCAGAGCCGTCTTCCTGGACGTCCTTGCAGAGCTCGTGGAATGGCGACCACGTCTTTAAACCTTCAAGTTAGCGGTCCGAGTTGTGACGTTTCCAATGTTTGGGATCGATAAAAATTAAAGTATGAGCCCCCTATTCAATGATGGCACAAATCAGACTTGTGGAATTCATCAGTGGCTTGTGAGTGGCATGTGGTTATGTGAAATTTAAAATTTTCCCGGCGAACTGAATAATCAAAAAGATTTCGGGCTTGCAGCCGGTCGTCGTAACTGCCAGCCATCCTCAGGTGAGCCATCGAAGACTGACGAAGACGCCCTCCGTTCCGTAACATACAGCGTGCAGCGATTATTCCGCGCATGCGTCAAAATCATATAGAGAGACGAACCACATCGCCCGCCAGCAGCGCCCTCGCTGGTGGAACTGCAGAACTCACCTGTCTTCGGCGTTGTCAATTGCCGCGGCCATCGGAGTACTGTGACGTCTTCGTCTGGAGCAGATCTTAGAGATGACGGGGTTCCACGCATTATCTAGCTGGTAGCCATTGTCACGGTTGATAAGATTGCTGTCATGCGAATTTCCACTGATTCTTTTATGACGGAGTCCCAAAAGGATGTTGCTGTGGCCAAAAATTGTTGTCTTGTCATACTCCATTGAGTGTCCAGTGGAAATGCAGTGCTCAGCAATTGCAGACTTTCTAGGTTGCAAAAGGCGAGTACAGCGCTGATGTTCAGTGCAACGTTCTTCTACTGTTCGCAATGTTTGTCCTATATATGACATGCCACACTGACAACGTATTTTATGAATTCCCGCCTTCCGCAATATCAGATCGTCTTTCACTGATTCCAGTAGGTCGGAAATCTTCGAAGGTGGACGGAAAATTACTTTCACTCCGAAACCGTGGAGTATTCTTGCAATTTTGAAGGCAATGTTGCCAACAAAGGGAAGAAAAGCTAAAGATTTAGTAGACGTGCTCTCTTCCTTCTCCACTCCCTGTTTCTTTGGCTTAATTGCAAGTGCCTTGCTAATTTTCCGGGTAGAATATCCATTCTCTTTGAACACCCTCTTCAGATGGGCAAGCTCTTCAGGCAAACTATCTGCATCTGACACTACATGAGCTCGATGTACAAGTGTTTTAAGTACACTCATTGTTTGCGATGGGTGATGGCAGCTGGACAAATTTAAATACAAATCAGTATGTGTGGGCTTACGATAAACCGAATGCCCCAAAGAGCCATCACTCTTCCGTCTAACTAGCACATCCAAGAAAGGTAGGCAACCATTCTTCTCTAATTCCATGGTAAACTGAATGTTCTCATGAATGGAGTTGAGGTGATCTGAAAACTCCATTAATTTTTCTTCTCCATGAGGCCACACTACGAAAGTGTCATCCACGTACCTCCAAAAAACAATTGGTTTGAGGGCTGCTGACTCAAGTGCTCTCTCCTCAAAATCCTCCATAAAAAGGTCGGCCACCAAGGGAGACAAGGGGCTACCCATGGCGACGCCGTCAATCTGTTCGAAATATTCTTGGTTGAACATAAAATATGTCGAGGAGAGAGCGTGGCGAAACAAAGCAGTGATTCCCACCTGAAACTTAGTGCCAATCAGTGCCAAGGAGTCTGCAAGAGGTACCTTTGTAAAAAGAGACACCACGTCAAAACTAACTAAAAGATCAGAAATACTTAGGTGGAGAGCCCCCAGTCTGTTGATAAAATCGGCCGAGTTACGTATGTGATGTGGACATTTGCCGACAAATGACCTCAATAAGGATGCAAGATGTTTGGCTAAATCGTAAGTGGGGGCCCCAATATTACTTACTATTGGCCGTAAGGGTAGTCCGTCTTTATGTACCTTGTCAGTGTGGCATGTCATATATAGGACAAACACTGCGAACAGTAGAAGAACGTTGCACTGAACATCAGCGCTGTACTCGCCTTTTGCAACCTAGCAAGTCTGCAATTGCTGAGCACTGCATTTCCACTGGACACTCAATGGAGTATGACAAGACAACAATTTTGGCCACAGCAACGTCCTTTTAGGACTCCGTCATAAAAGAATCAGTGGAAATTCGCATGACAGACAATCTTATGAACCGTGACAATGGCTACCAGCTAGATAATACGTGGAACCTCGTCATCTCCAAGATCTGCTCCAGACGAGGACGTCAGAGTACTCCGATGGCCGTGTCAATTGACAACGCCGAAGACAGGTGAGTTCTGCAGTTCCACCAGCGAGGGCGCTGCTGGCGGGCGGTGTGGTTCGTCTCTCTATATGATTTTGACGCATGCACGGAATACTCGCTGCACGCTATATATTACGGAACGGAGGGCGTCTTCGTCAGTCTTCGATGGCTCACCTGAGGATGGCTGGCAGTTGTCCAGTCGAAATATCGTGGATGGAAGCTAACGACGACCGGCTGCAAGCCCGAAATCTTTTTGATTGGCATGTGATTAATTAAACTAGGTGTCATCAGTTCCATGTTTCTGATATCAGAGTTCACTTGTGATATCAGGTTTTCATATGTGCTATGTAAGTACTGGTAAGAAGAAACATATTTTCATTGCACAGTGTTTATTACGTAAAACAACACAGAAATAAATTTCACCGTAAAAAGAGATAACGGACGTGTTTTCGCGCTGTTGACAACGTACATTTGGATGGAATTGACAGAAATTCAAAGTGCTGCAGATCTACACGACATATCGCAACATCAGTTCTCTCTGGATTGCTTGTTGTTGTTGGTTGTTTTTGGGGAAGGAGAGCAGACAGCGAGGTCATCGGTCTCATCGGATTAGGGAAGGACGGGTAAGGAAGTCGGCCGTGCCCTTTGAAAGGAACCATCCCGGCATTTGCCTGGAGCGATTTAGGGAAATCACGGAAAACCTAAATCAGGATGGCCGGACGCGGGATTGAACCGTCGTCCTCCCGAATGCGAGTCCAATGTCTAACCACTGCGCCACCTCGCTCGGTCTGGATTGCTCTCTGGTGTCTCTCTGTAAGACGTATTTCTAGACGTCGCATTCCCCAAAAATGACTTGAGGTCACGAAAATGAATTACAAATATCAGCTTAAAAATAGAATTAAGATGCCTGAAGACTAGCGCACTTTTAATTTATTACTATTAGCTTAGGATACGTTTCTTTTGCAAATTATATTTGTCTGAATGAATGTTAATGTGGTAGCAACCATTCTTGAGTCCACCATTATTTCCACAGCCGTGTCTGGCACCTTAACAAAATAAAATGAATGTATTAATTATGAAATCCAAAACAACTGAGGATTGACTTGTAAAGTACCTCGTCTTAAAGGCATTTTTGTATTAAATTTAGATTGGGATCAAAAAGTTTGTTCTTAGGTGTAGCGATCGACTCTGCTTCGGTAACCGATACATTATTGTAGAATGTGTCACATCTCGCACAGTTGCCTCCTCCTTGTATACCACCAATGAAGAAAAATCCTGCACGGGAACTCTAGACATAGTAACATCAATGACAGGGTGTCGCAAGGGTTTTTACACCTTTTCACAACTGAAGTACGAATCGAAAAATTAATACAGCTCGCACTGTGTGCAGTAACAGTGCGTTCGGTGGATGAAGTATGAATGCCTGGAAGTTGGTCTACGCCTCCAACAATCGGTTGACTGCATAACAACCTGACTCCTAAAGTGACACTGGAATTGCAACCAGTTCCAGCTCATGCAGACTTTTATCAATGTGCTATAATGTGGTGGCTAATAGCCTTTTGACTTACAAGGATAGTAATCTTAACTAAATTGAATATATTTATTTCATATATACAGATTCAACTGCTTAAACACACTGATCAGGCAGAACATAATGACTACCGACCTGCTATTGATATAAACCCGCCCAGGTTATAGCAGGCATCAGCTGGCGAGGAATGACTGCTTCTCAGTCACAAGCACGGGGCATGTAGTATCAGTGAGCTTGCTGTTCGTGTGTAGAATGGGGAAGGCGCGCGATCTGTCTGAATTTGACCGAGGGTAAATTATGGTGGCCTGGAGGCTTGGCACGAGCATTTCAGAAACTGAACAACTTGTCCGGTGTTCGAGGAGTGCTGTGGTGAATGTCTTCAAAACGTGGTGAAATCGCGTCCAGATGTGGCGCGGTTGGGCGGCCAACCCTCATTACAGATGTTGGACGTCGAAAGTTGGGCAGGCTGGTAAAACAGGACAGGTAGTGAACTGTGGCGGAGCTATCTCAGACTTTAATGCCGGGCAGAGTACAAGTATGAGACAGAGTAGTTGCATGCATCAGCACAGTTTTAGAAAGCATCGCTCCTGCGAAACGCAATTCGCCCTTTTTTCACATGATATCTTGCGAACCATGGATGAAGGGTATCTGACTGATGCCATATTCCTTGACTTCCGGAAAGCGTTTGACTCGGTGCTCCACTGCAGACTCCTAACTAAGGTACGAGCATATTGAATTGGTTCCCAAACATGTGAGTGGCTCGAAGACTTCTTAAATAATAGAACCCAGTACGTTGTCCTCGATGGTGAGTGTTCATCGGAGGTGAGGGTATCATCTTGAGTGCCCCAGGGAAGTGTGGTAGGTCCGCTGTTGTTTTCTATCTACATAAATGATCTTTTGGATTGGGTGGATAGCAATGTGCGGCTGTTTGCTGATGATGCTGTGGTGTACGGGAAGGTGTCGTCATTGAGTGACTGTAGGAGGATACAAGATGACTTGGACAGGATTTGTGATTGGTGTAAAGAATGGCAGCTAACTCTACGTATAGATAAATGTAAATTAATGCAGATGAATAGGAAAAAGAATCCCGTAATGTTTGAATACTCCATTAGTAGTGTAGAGCTTGACACAGTCACATCGATTAAACATTTGGGCGTAACATTGCAGAACGATATGAAGTGGGATAAGCATGTAATGGCAGTTGTGGGGAAGGCGGATAGTCGTCTTCGGTTCATTGGTAGTATTTTGGGAAGATGTGGTTCATCTGTAAAGGAGACCGCTCATAAAACACTAATACGACCCAGTCTTGAGTACTGCTCGAGCGTTTGGGATCCTTATTAGGTCGGATTGAGGGAGGACATAGAAGCAATTCAGAGGCGGGCTGCTAGATTTGTTACTGAAATGCTTCAGGAACTCGGGTGGGAGTCTCTGGAGGAAAGGAGGCGTTCTTTTCGTGGATCGTTACTGGGGAAATGTAGAGAACCAGCATTTGAGGCTGATTGCAGTACAATTTTACTGCCGCCAACTTATATTTCGCGGAAAGACCACAAAGATAATATAAGAGAGATTAGGGCTGGTACAGAGGAATATAGGCAGTAATTTTTCCCTCGTTCTGTTTGGGAGTGGAACAGGGAGAGAAGATGCTAGTTGTGGTACGAGGCACCCTCCGCCACGCACTGTATGGTGGATTGCGGAGTATGTATGTAGATGTAGATGAAGTATGCCTGGACACACGGTGCACCGAAAACTCCTAACGATGAACCTCTACAGCCGACGACGACTCATGCATCTGCCAATGTTAACACCACAACATCGCAAATACGACTGAAATGGGCACGTGACCATCGGCACTGGACGTCGATGCGTAGCACACTCTGATGAATCCCGACACCTTCTTCATCGAGCCAATGGGAGGGTGCGAATCCGTCATCTTCCAGGGCAACAGCTTCTTGACACCTGTACTGCGGGACGGAGAACCACACCACACTCCTGGTCTTGTGACAAGGAGCATTATCTTGTTGAAAAAAAAAACACTGCCGTCGGGAAACATGATCGTCATGAAAGGGTGTACGCGGCCTGCAACCAGTGCACGATACTCCTTGGAAGTCGGGGTGTCTTCCACGAGCTCCACTGGACCCATGGAGTCCCACGTCAGTGTTCTCCAGAGCATAATGTAGCTGCGAAGACCTACTGGGAAAGGGCTTCTTTAGCAGGTCACCTACAGAAAACACTTTCATACTAAATTTCCTCGTATAATCTCTTTCTTTTGTTTTGCAATTGTAGTAATCATAACTACACTGAATATATTCGTTTCAACATGTAAACTGAACTGTTGAAATATATTTAAATTTTACAATTCATCGTTTAACATTAAAATTGTTAGTATCAGCAATCGAATCCAAGCCAACAAATTCCCAGTCAATGTGCTTCAGCATTGGCCCACTCCTCCAAAATCCTTCATGCTCTACGTTTGCACAATACATTATGCACAATCTCGAAGATACTGACCTCGTGCTGTAAGCAACATATAACACACAGTGCCGGAACAGGTGAGTCACATCAGAGCATGTGCACTCGAAAACAGACTGCTGCGTCCCTTTTCTGAGTTGATCATAGAGCAACTGATAATCATTTCAACATTCACTATTGGTTTATAGTTATCGTGGAGAGAACGCTATAAAACATTTTTTCGGACATTTTATCTGCATACCAGCAAGCATTAGAAGAGAAATGGCACAATTTTAGTGCGATATTTACAATGTGCTGTAGCACATTAACACATGATAACTGGCTGACATTGGTTGCTACACAGACAAAAGTCAAGCTATTACCATCAGGTGTTAGAATATTGTGGGCAATGTACAACCAATCCCCATTCGTGGAATCTCAGTGGGATGAAAGAGAACTCTGCGTTACCTTGGCGTCGCGTTGGACAATAAGTTAACAGGGCACCACCACATAAAGGAATTGCTGGGCAAGACACTGGGTTACCTGAAACGTCTCTACCCTCTAACTCATCATCAATGTTAATCACATTTGTTTGTACTAACACTGAAACATTATGGGCTTACATTATTCCAAAACAGAAAAGAACAGAGCATAATGTCCGTCTGAAACAGTAGCAATGCATTACAAAAGCGGCTCGATGTGGCGATCACCAAACGTTATTACAAACATTGTACCTACAAAGCATGTTCTGGCATACACTCTCCATCCCAAATGGTCTCTCTTCAGTTTCTAGTGCAGCGGCTAGGACTTGTGCCAGCAGATCTTCCTCTACCCCAGAGGAAGTAGTGCAAAGGGGTTAAATCTGGTGATCGGATCACCACATCATCTGCTGAGATATCCCAGAATAGCAAGTGAGAAATGAGGTGGATTAGTATAACAAACATTCAGTGACACACCTTCCAAGAGCGGGTCCAATACGTTTTGTAGGAAGCAGATCAAGTATGCAGGACTAGTTAGCTTGAGTGAAAGGAGGTATGGTCGATTCACGTGACCGTCCATAATAACAGCCCACACATTAATACAAAACTGGTGCTGAAATTCCTGAATATATATGGTATGAGGGTTTTTTCTGCCCAGACACGGGGGTTTCGATAATTCAGAACACAATCTCCAGAGAACTCTGTAACGTTACGCGTAAGTAGGCGAGCGATCTGGCGGTCTGGTGGTGGTATGAGGATTGATGAAGTTGTTCTATGATTGAACGTAGCGGGCTCAAGATTCAGGTCCTGCTAGCTGACCGGTACGGGTGAATCTAGGTACAGCGACGAGCAGTGTCACTGGAGAAGGGTGAATCCCAAAGTTGGGAATTGGGACGGCTGTTAATCGCTTAATATTTGTGCAGGACATGCACATGGCGGAGTCTCAGAAAAATTTAATGTGGCTTTTAGAGGTCTTTGAGAATATATAATAATTCACAGTCAAGCAATAACGCAAATTTTAACATATCGGCGACCTCAGATAAATGAGGCGCATTCACTGCCACAACAATATTTTCAATATCTTTAAAACTACAGTGAATAAACATTTTCACAATGAACCTCTCAATTAATAATTTTAAACGCTTCAAGCAATTGAAACACACGATATGTCAGATGATAGAATTGCACTATACCTATCACACCTGTATTTATTTTATTTATTGATTTGTTACGTTTCTTATACCTTTTCATTATGAAAATATTTGTAACAATATTGTATCCTCCACAGTTACACAGGAAATGAATACGGCATTAATACATCACATTTTGTCATACTTGTGTTTTTGTTTAGTGAACAATTTACTACACTGCCAATTACAATTGATAATACAAAATCACGGTAATTTCAGAAATGGTCAATCGCATGTGTTACTGACACAAAGTTTGTGCAAAAAGACGCTTCTGACAAACAAACCTAAATGACAGTTAAAACAATATTTAACGACAACCTCTTGGCTTTTATCATGAGCAGACTTTCGGAAGGATATTTTCTTATTTATTTATGGACAAATATTTATTTATATTTGTTGTGAATGGTCTGAGCATGACAGAATGGTTCTAACATTTCTTTATTTAAATACTGTTGCAATATATTAGTTTAGTCTTTGAAATGGTCATGTTTAGTCAAATGGTGTATGTGAAACTAAGAAAGATGTTTTAAGTAGAGAAGCTTATGAACTACCGGTGGATATTGATAGAGTTAACTGTGGTAGAGTTCATAGTAATTTGGCGGAAATAAATGAGCATTTTTGTAAGAGAGAAAGTTTTAAGTTGCTTGGTTAGTTGTGAGAATGTTGCAGCTAATGCTATCGCTAATTCGAAGGAAACGAACGGTATACTTGATGCTTACAAAGATGATGAAACGACACCTTTGAGGGTGATTTAAATCGTATAGATGAGTTGGAGGTAGATCGGGAAAACATACAAATAGATAATAGGGAAAATATTTGTATAGGAGATTATGTTAGTACTGAATGGTACTGCAAGGAAGAAGGCGACTATCTATTAATGATTGGAAATTGTATGGAAAAATGTAGGTCATATGAAGGAGGAAGGAATACTGAAAATGATCTTTTGAGGGCACAGTCTTTAGAGAGAGGTGAAATTTAAAATGTTCAGCCTGTACGTGAAGTGATCGACGTTAAAGAAAGACAGTGTGCATCTCTCGAAACTAAAACGATGTTCCAGCAGTAGTAACAAATTCCTTCACTAAAAGTATGAGTCCGCTGGTAAACGAGGAAAGAGGCCTCGAATTTGAGCAATTAAAAAAAAGTAAAAAAGTGATATTCAAGTTGTACATTGGCGGGTTAAATGTAAGTGACAATGGTGGAATGCATCTTGTGAATTAAGAACTTGAAGTAAAAAAAAAAAAAAAAAAAAAATATGCGTTTAAATTATAGTGTGTAATTTATAAGAATTTCGGAGTACTTCCGTTGCGTGAGCGGTAATTCGGTAAATTTATTAAGTGATAGGTATAGAGGTACTGTAACAACAACGACTCTGTACTATTGTACATATAAGTAATTCTTTTCATGTGATTTTACGATAAACTTGTGTAGTTGATGTTCTGATTTCATTTCTTTTTGTTTCATGCCATTATGTTAATATTAATGTTTATATCAAAAATGGTTCAAATGGCTCTGAGCACTATGGGACTCAACTGCTGAGGTCATTAGTCCCCTAGAACTTAGAACTAGTTAAAACTAACTAACCTAAGGACATCACAAACATCCATGCCCGAGGCAGGATTCGAACCTGCGACCGTAGCGGTCTTGCGGTTCCAGACTGCAGCGCCTTTAACCGCACGGCCACTTCGGCCGGCATGTTTATATCAAATGTCAAGTAATACTGTAAAATAATTGAAATGTAACAAATGTTGAAGCTGTTGTAAGATGTTTAAAATTGTAACTGTGCGTCTGGTCCATGCGTAGGCAATGTGTTAGGATATGTAGAACGCGAAACCTCGGGTGAATACCCGGTCTGTCAGGGAGCGGTAAAAGGTGGATGGCAGGCGAGCGCGGGAAAATGCACGCGGGCACTGCACGGTACAACGGACACAGTTCTAGTTGGAGTTTGGCACTGGTTTGAGCGACACTTTCTGGAGCGAGGAGGCTCTCCTGGAAGACATAGCTTCTCTGAGCCTCGGGTATGCCGTTCCAACGCCCGCACAGCATGGAAAAATTCCATAGGCACTAAATGGAAAAGTATTGCGACGCTAAGAAGAATTTAAGTGCCGATACGTCAAGAGCCATAGATGTGGTTGTATGTGTGCTCTGTGCCTCGCCATCTTGCCGTCCGACAACCGCCGCATCGATATTAGCAGGTTGAAACTTTTAGTACTGTATTCGTATGGATCAGAGAGTGAACTGTGTTTGTTTGGTGCAATAATAACCTAAATTTTACCAGAACTTTTCCATCATTTAATTATCCTCACAACTAACCTAGACATGGTCCTTTCCAAACGTTGTGCAATCCGAGTGTCCCGAAATGAAAAATAAAAATTGTGTTAATAATATTTGCAGAACTAGCTATATTAGAATGGTGTTTAAAGAAATGTTTTGTTGATGAACCAGTAAATGAATAGCGAAGGTCTAACGAAGTCGAAAGATAACTTTAGTATTGATATAGTAATGAAGTTTATTACTTCGAGACAGATTTAAAGGCATTTAAATGAACAGTAAATAAGATGAAAAGAGTAGTAACTTATATACTGGAAATTTTGAATGAATAATAAATTCAGAAATCTTTTTTTTATATATATATATATACAGCGATCATAACAGTTTCAGGGTTCCCGTTTCATTCAGTTGAATTCTGAAGTGTTCGAAATTAGTTTGACCAGCAAAAGTTAAAGTCAATATAAAAGTCAAACTTTATCAGTGTTTTATCTTTATCAAAACTGACATTTTGTGTGTGGCATCAAAGTACAATTTCTAGGGTAACGTATGCCAGATTTTAATCGGATTAACAGACAGTATAAAGTGTTGTAGTAAACAGTATAGTGTAGTGTTATGTATTCATGGTTTTCCATATCAGTACAGAACGTGAAACTATCAGTTCAATAGATTTTCTGGTTCTAAAATTCTACTATATTACGCAGTGTTACAACCTGTTGTTTTGCATGAATATATACCAACATGTACAGGGAAGAAACTCAGTTAATGCCAAATTAGGCTGGCGACCGTATTATTGTCACAGTGGTAGCATCTTCTGGTTTGCTTTTGATCTATCCTGACATGTGGTTGCATTTCGAACTTACTTGACGTATCATTGTTACTACAGAGTGGATGTAAGTCTGATTTGCCACCATTCAGGTACACGTGGTCGATATCTAGGCGAAAATCATTTCTCATAAGGTAAATCCCGCTCACTTACCATAGCACAGGCTTTAACGAGTACTGTGTCAGGGATTACAGTATAACTTAGTGAAAGGAGAGTGTCGACTTGGGCCACAGGAGATCTGGGACGCAGAGGTCACCAGAATATAATTAAATTCTTTATTTGGAAAAAGAGGAATAAATTTTACTGCACGTAAGATTTTGAAAGAAATTTCAAGGAATTACTTAAATGTGTTACTTGTACTATTTCGGATGGATGTCTCTTCTAATAGTGCAGTTTATTTGTAATTATTGCTCACACAAACTTTGATGCGTGGAGGCCATCAGACCTTATTCAATTTTTAATTGCTTGTGGGAGTAAAACATATAGTTACGTGCAAAGTATGAGGTAAGTCTTTGGGGGTATATTACGTGGGTTAATATCATGATGTACGTTATCCTGGAAGGGTTTTTAATAGATTTGTACAAGTAAATATCGGGGATGACTTCGCATTACGTTTAGAAAATAGTTCTAGACCTAATTGTTTCATTATGCAAATGGGATATTGATCAATTTAGAATGCAATTTTCTGTTGAGTTGGGAGGAAAGTGAAATGGTCGATTTCTGTACAAGGTAATGTTAGTTTTGAAGTTTCCAATTACACGCGATAAAACTGTACACAAATGGTAGAATGTTAATTGATTGATGGTATTGAACAAATTTCATAGCACGAAAAACGAGTTTTCTAGTGGGAATATGGACAGGTTGCTTGAAGTTTCGAGATAAATCAAATGTGTTTTGCGCATGCTATAAATCGGTTTTTGCATGAAATCCATTTTATGAACGTATCGATTCCACTGGGAAGGGCATTTAGTGGGGGTTCTGGAAGTCATATGGTTACAGGTAACTAAACCACTGTCATATTTAGACAGCTATCGTCCATCAGCACTGAAGGTGACTGCGAATCCATGCATGTTCAGCGCAGTATGTGGCCAAGTGGATCATGAAGTTCTGCATAGACAGCTGGAGTGGAAACGATCTAACTTTGAAGCCAAAGCACTGTTATGTGTTGTATCTGTATTAATGAAGTGTTACGAAGAAGTGTTCAAAGCAAATGTGAATTCAAATTAGCAAAAGTCGAGTTACCTCAGAATTTTCCACAAATTTATATGATTTTTATTTATTTTGGCATTTAATTACTATGCCGTAATTTTTATGATTTGTGTTAATTTAGTAAATTTCTTCAGATGACGTGTTATGATATATCGTAGGAGGTACATGCTGTTTCATATACCACCACGAAGATATTTAAACTATTCTTCCGGCACGCACGTAGGATGTTCTGTTTATTGTTATGTATGTATTTATTATGCTATGTAAGTATGCAAAGATTGGTGCGAATTATTATGCCAAATTAGCGAGCTAGTGTGCCACATTAAATAGAGGTGTGTAACTTTACGCGTATGTAGGCGAGCGATTTGGACGCCTGGAGGTGTTATGAGAGGGGGTGAAGTTGTGCAGGGTTCAGGGCGCGCCGTGACAGATCTGGCTAGGTGACCGGTCTCGGCGAGTGCATGTGCTAAGCGAACAGCATCGCCGGAATGGGTAAATCCCAAAGCTGGTCGTTTTTAAGGCTGTTACTCGATTGAATTTGTGCAGAACGCGCAGCAACAACGGCGGTGTGTCAGAAAGGTTGAAAAATGGCTTCTTATAGGTCTTTGAGAATCTATAATAATTTCCGGCGAAGTAATAATGAAAATCTGAAGACATCGGCGACGGCAGATAAATGAGATACGTCCAACGCCACAACAATGTTTTCGATATCTTTAAAACTACAGACGTTAATATTTAGCAGAGAATAAACATTTTCACAATGAACCTCTGAATTAATAACTTATAAACGCTTCATGGGATTTCACTGTATGATATGTTAGATGATAGCATTGCACTATAGCAATCAACTGTGGTAGCTACGTATCTGTATTTATTTTATTTTTTTATTTATTACGTTATGTAAATGTTTGTGAGAAGAATGTATCCTGCACAATTACAATACAATGAATACAGCATGAATACCTCACATTTTTTCACACTAGTGTTTCTATATAATCAACAGTTTACTATTCTGGCAATAATTTTATTTAAATATTAATTGCAACTGCTAATACAATATCGTGATGATTTCAGAAATGATCAGTCGCATGTGCCAGCTGACACCACCTTTCTCCCAAAAGACCTTCTGACAAGCAGGACTAAATAAGTGTTTAAGTAATATTTACCAACAACCTCTTGTCATTTATCGTGTGCAGATTTGCACAAGGATACTGTCTTATTTATTTATCGACAAACCTTCATTTATATTTATTGTGAATGGTCTGAGCATGACAGAATGTTTGTAGCATTTCTTTATTTAAATATTCTTATAATATATTAGCTTAGTCCGGGGAGTGGCCAAGTTTAGTCAATTGGTATCTGTAGTACTAAGAACGAAGTATTTTTGCGAGCAACGTCCTTCAGCTAATGGAACAGCAGGCAGTAGTGGAACACTGTGAGATTCAAGTGGAGACAGGGACATTTTCTAGCGAAGAGCTTGAAGGAACGGTTCTGGACACTTTTTCACGAGTTCTACATGAAGGTAGACCAGTCTGCTATAATGACTGGGATTCGATCGTGGAGGTGTTTGATTGTGGGTGGTGAACAGGCGTTTTATATTTTTGTGGTCCAGAGTAGGACTAATTGTTGCCACTTGCAATACGGGCCTGAGGAGAGACAGAGTTTGAATTATTATTCTTTGTTTAATTTATAAATCAGCATATTGAACACTGAACTGTTTTGAGCTGGTGCATATTTCGTGTTTTGTGATTGCGAAGTGGACTTCGGTTTCATGTGCGATGACTATTTTGTTTGAAGATTTTGTTACTATATTCGTAACGCTCTCAACGTAACTTTACTGCATTTGTTAAGGGTATTTTCCGTCTGCATTTTGACTGAAATTCGTAGGACCACTTCCCGTTTATTTGAGATATCCTTTCTTGAATAAACATTATTCAACACACTTCCCGTTTGTTTGAGATATCCTTTCTTGAATAAACATTATTCAACACAATTCTCTGTCGTCTACATCAATGACTGAGTTAAGGATAGAACTCTTGTTATTAAATTATTCATTTAACTTTTATTTCGGATTTCTGTGTATTTTATTAACTCGCAATTCTAGCTAATGCATAGTTACAAGTTATTTGTAGCGAGTTAGCTGTAAGGTAATAATAACTCGACCCTATGACCACAACGGTGTATTCATTTTAACCCTTTAGGTCACGAATTATTTTTTTGCTTGAAAAAATAAATCATAGCTTTGCTATCCAGTTCTTCGAATTAATTTATGAATTTTCAGATGTATAAAATATTCCGAGGTGTCCCCCAAAGGCGCATACAATGTGTCCCAAAGTGAGGACATTGTGTTCAAGTGGGTGCAGTAGAAGTCGAAAACTCAAAGTATTTTATTTGATTTTATTTCACCAAAATACACAAATTACACAAAGCGTACTTAATGATATATACGTAAATTATGGTTTTACACTTGTGATGAATAATAACCTAAGAAAAAACTTTTTCCATCCATACATAAGTGAATGTTACATTTTACACAATAAAATTTAGTTTTGGCTTTGCAACCCGGTTTCTTGCAACTGTCAAATGATTTTTTGTCACTGACCACTTCAAGATGCCCAACGTTGTCCAAACGAGCATCGGCTTCGGGACGAACTCCCACATTGACTCTTTTTGATATTCTCGGAGATGGCATTGGACTCTCACTAATGGGATAACCCCTTTTCCTGGCAGCTGGCTTATCTATTTTTGTAAGTACTTTGACCACATTTGCCCCAAATTGAAGCAAATCAAGTGTCTTATTTTTAGTAACACGTAATTCTGATGCATTTTCCTTGTACTCATTCCATGCATTTACACATGCAACATCAGCTGCATGAACAAACATAGCTGTCGAAAATCGTGTTCGGCTTCAAAAGCAGATGTTGTCTGTGGCCCTGCCATGTCCGGACGCAAAGCACATGAACAGACACCAGACTTACCAATCTTGACATTCAAAGCTACATTTCGTTCTGTTACGATTAGAAAGGGTATTTTTATTATTCAGTTTTAGGTTGGCTGCGCTGTAACAAATTCGTACGCAACAATAACATTCTCGCTGCCAATGCATTGTCGTTTGGATGGAACGAGTGTTTCATGATTATCTCAGTGTCACTTATCATGTAGTTAGCGGGCTTTGCCTCTAGGCTACTCAGCTCACAATATACCGTATGATGTAAAACGCCTAACATTATATCCATCATTGTCCTCTTGTTCAAAATTATCTCCAGGATGATCGGATAGATCGTCAATTTCATATGAATTAATGAACTCTATAACTTCTTCTTCTGTAAGTGGCCTACGTCTATCTTAGACTCGGGGCATTGTGAAATCACCGTAAGATGGCTAAAAAGACAGCGAAATAATGTCCTAAATTTCTATCCTATTACAACCTTCCAAACACAATGTCCTCATTTGGAGACATGTATAAAGTCATAAATATGTCACTTACCTTTCGTTCTGAAATACACCTTTAGTTTTAACCTTCAAGAATGTACCTTTCTACGCACAAATATTTTTTTTTACCTAAACTCTGAAGGTATTAACCGGTTGATGGAATGTACAAAGATTACTGGGAAGTGTCCATGTGACAGTGCGCATTCAGTTTTGTTTTGTGGTACCACAGATTGACAGGAGATGTCGACACTGTTCTCAAATAAACACTCTGCTTGTGACAATAGGAGGACAACAATCACAAATGGTAAAATTTAACGAATTTTAATATACTAAGCATTTATTTAGTGAGTCCTTATATGAGGACGCCATGACCGAAAGGGTTAAACAGAGCTGTGCATAGCCCAGGTACCTAAAGTACGAGTAACCTCAGGTAAAGACGCAAGTGGTTAGCTCGTATGGGATGCTGTTTGGAAGAGAATACACTAGCAGTATCCGCTAGGTACCGCCGCAACTTACATTCGTCTGTCAGCAGGACTCGACGTGGAAACAGGGACGGGTCGATGCAGTGGTGCAGGAACCACGAGCAGTAGGCAACGCGTTGTGGAAAATCTACTGGGCCTATTGCGTGTTTCCTTTGTAAGCGTTAAAGATGGTACGGATGTATTGCTGCTCAGACAGAAAATCCCAGACGATAATTTGACTAGCATCCATCGCATACACAATTGCTCGAGTAACTCGTTGACCTGTTCTCTTCAAAGCGATGCAGTATGTCTTCTTCAGATTAGAGCATTCGGCGTTGCCGTGACACACCACAGTTCTGTTTCCTCACGGTGAAGGTACCTTTTTGCGTACCGTGGGCAAAAAGTTTGTGCAGTGGCGTGTTACGTTGCGGAAAACGTTCGCGATACAGCCGACTAGCAGGTCTTACGTTACATGGTGCTTCGCCATACACACGGAGCAGTTCTATTTATTCCCAAAACGTGAACCGAACCATGTTTACTATATCGTAGACGCACAGTCATTGTATAGGTCTCGCAGCAAGTGAGCCGTAAAGTGACATCATGGACCGACTGACGTAGTACACATCATCCTGTCTACCCTATTGTATACCAGAACAAGAAATTCTATGGATTTTCTCTCTCCCTCAGCAGACATGCATGTGTTACCTGTCCTGACTGAAACCGTCAAGTAACGGAAACGGTATCTTTGCGGACATGGTCTCCTATTCAAAGTATTACGTAATGACTCCCCTCTGCCAGTCCTAGAAGCTGTTAACGGGGATTTCCGAATACCCTTAATAAAACACGCATTAGTTAAATCATTAAAGCAATAAATGAGAGTTGTAAAAAAAGTTTACCAACCATGTAACATTTATATTAAAATTATTAAAATCCCAAAATGTTTGCTTAAAAGAGGAAGAAATTGAAGTGACCATCATGGCACCGAGGTACGTACAGCAGCAGAAGCCTTACCTAACATTGTTGGTCCCAGTGGTAAGTTCAAAATGGCTCTAAGCTCTATGGGACTTAAGATTTGACGTCATCAGTCCTCTAGACATAGAACTACATAAACCTAATTAACCCAAGGACATCACACACATCCATGCCCGAGGCAGGATTCGAACCTGCGACTGTAGCAGCAGTGCGGTTCCGGACTGAAGCGCCTAGAATCGCTCGGCCACAACGGCCGGCCCAGTGGTAAGTGATAGTGAATGGAACTCATGATTTCTTTATTATAAGAGTGTAAAGAGAACGCTGCGGCAGTCTCACAGTTAAAGGGTCAATTATTACTAAAAGTTGGAACCAACAATGCAAAATGACTCAATTATATATCCGAGTGATGCTAAATGTTATTATTTTTATATAAAGAAAAGTATTATCTTCTCAGTAACCTTCAAACCGTGAGCTACACCCTTAATATTTATATATGAGAGGGCCGCTGTGGCCGAGCGGTTCTAGGCACTTCAGTGTGGGACCGAGCGACCACAACGGTCGCACTTTCGAACCCTGCCTCGGGCGTGGATGTGTGTGATGTCCTTAGGTTAGTTACGTTTAAGTAGTTCTAAGTTCTGGGGGACGGATGACCTCAGATGTTAAGTCCGATAGTGCTCAGAGTCATTTGAACCATTTATATATGAAATTAGTGAAATTATTCATGGCACTTGTGTTCAGAACTCAAATTAATAACCAAATTAACTAATTTAATAAGATTGAACCTTGAATTGCTGGTGTACCCATGTAACACCACAATAAAATAAAATCCGTGAATAGCTGAGGGAGTATGAATGAGAACAGTGGCGTGTTTAAGTTTATAAAATGATGACCAGATTTTTATTATTCCTTTTGTAACGACAATGAGCTGATAATCCTTACAAAAGGAATGACAAACAAAAATCGGAGAAGGGATGGTGCTTGATTGCCAAAGCATTCCTTTGGGGTGGAAGTTATACGAATTCTCCCCTGAATTAATCCCTTTTACAACGCAATCTGACTACTTTTACATGAATCCTCTGTGAGGTCCAGTTCTGTTCAAATGGAATCAACTACGGCCGCCGGCCGGTGTGGCCGTGCGGTTAAAGGCGCTTCAGTCTGGAACTGCGTGACCGCTACGGTCGCAGGTTCGAATCCTGCATCGGGCATGAATGTGTGTGATGTCCTTAGGTTAGATTTAAGTAGTTCTAAGTTCTAGGGGACTGATGAACACAGCAGTTAAGTCCCATAGTGCTAAGAGCCAGCCAACTATGGCCAAATATACCACAAACTATGATTCACTGGAGAACAGGGAGTTGGTAGAGCACTTGCCCGCGAAAGGCAAATGTCCCGAGTTCGAGTCTCGGTCCAGCACACAGTTATAATCTGCCAGGAAGGTTCATATCAGCGCACATTCCGCTGCAGGGTGAAAATCTCATTCTGGAAACATCCTCCAGGCTGCTGCTAAGCCATCTCTCCGCAATATCCTTTCTTTCAGGAGTGCTAGTTCTGTAAGGTCTGCAGGAGTGAAGTTTGGAAGGTAGGAGACGAGGTACTGGCAGAAGTAAAGCTGTGAGGACGGGGCGTGAGTCGTGCTTGGGTAGCTCAACTGGTAGAGCATTTGCCCGGGAAAGGCAAATGTCCCGTATCCCTCACTCACTGAATCTCCCCTGTTGGCCTGTTGGCCTGGCAGCCAATCCAGACACAGCACCGGGGTTCCCACGCTGTGGTAGCAAGCCTCTGCTTTGCGTATCCTGACAGGAGCCGATCACCGACTCGTAATCTATCTTGTCTGGAAAAAGAAGATTTTAGACTAGGGAGGCGTCGTTCTCACACTAAGCATGGCCAGGCTTCAGCAAAAATGTCTACCTAGATGGGACCACAGTCCCTCATTTACAGACTGATCTAATCTTTCCAGGCCAATAAATTCCAGTTTCTGAAAGAAATCTATTAAGCTTCTGAGTCAGTCGTGCCTATGAAATATACACTACTGCCCATTAAAAGTGCTACACCAAGAAGAAATACAGATGATAAATGGGTATTCATTGGACAAATATATTGTACTAGAACTAACATGTGATTACATTTTCACGCAATTTGGGTGCATAGATCCTGAGAAATCAGTACCCAGAACAACCAACTCTGGCCGTAATAACGGCCTTGATACGCCTGGGCATTGAGTCAAAGAGAGCTTGGATGGCGTGTACAGGTACAGCTGCCCATGCAGTTTCAACACCATACCACAGTTCATCAAGAGTAGTGAATGGCGTATTGTGACGAGCCAGTTACTCGGCCACCATTGACCAGACGTTTTCAATTGGTGAGAGATCTGGAGAATGTGCTAGTCAGGGCAGCAGTCGAACATTTTCTGTATCCAGAAAGGCCCTTACAGGACCTGCAACATGCGGTCGTGCATTATCCCGCTGAAATGTAGGGTTTCGCAAGGCGTCGAATGAAGGGTGGAGCCACGGGTCGTGACACATCTGAAATGTAACGTCCACTGTTCAAAGTGCCGTCAATGTGAACAAGAGGTGACCGAGACCTGTAACCAATGGCACCGCATACCATCACGCCGGGTGATAAGCCAGTACGGCGATGACGAATACACGCTTCCAATGTGCATTCACCGCGATGTCGCCAAACACGAATGCGACCATCAAGAATCTGTAAACAGAAGCTGGATTCATCCGAAAAAATGACGTTTTGCTATTCGTGCACCCAGGTTCGTCGTTGAGTACACCATCGCAGGTACTCCTGTCTGTGATGCAGTGACAAGGGTAATCGCAGCCATGGTCTGCGAGCTGATAGTCCATGCTGCTGCAAACGTCGTCGAACTGTTCGTGCAGATGGTTATTGTTTTGCAAACGTCCCTCATCTGTTGACTCAGGGATCGAACGTGGCTACACGATCCGTTACAGCCATGGGGATAAGATGCCTGTCATCTCGACTGCTATTGATACGAGGCCGTTGGGATCCAGTACAGCGTTCCGTATTACCCTCCTGAAGCCACCGATTCCATGTTCTGCTAACAGTCATTGGATCTCGACCAACGCGAGCAGCAATGTCGCAATACGATAAACCGCAATCAGGATAGGCTACAATCCGACCTTTAACGAAGACGGAAACGTGATGGTACGCATTTCTCCTCCTTACACGAGGCATCACAACAACGTTTCACCAGGCAACGCCGGTCAGCTGCTGTTTGTGTATGTGAAATCGATTGGAAACTTTCCTCATGTCAGCGCGTTGTAGGTGTCGCCACCGGCGCCAACCTTGTGTGAATGCTCTGAAAAGCTAATCATTTGCGTATCACAGCATCTTCGTCCTGCCTGTTAAATTTCCCGTCTGTAGCACGTCATCTTCGTGGTGTAGCAATTTTAATGGGCAGTAGTGTATGTTTTTGCTGCTCGCTAAATGAACCTGACAACTTCCTGGCGTCAGGGTTGTTAAAATCTTGCCTCCACTAAAAACATGCACTAGCCGCTCTGTAAGTATCGTCCAAGCTTCTAATATGAAAATGCTCAGAGTTTTATGGTTCAAAATGGTTCAAATGGCTCTGAGCACTATGGGACTCAACTGGTGAGGTCATTAGTCCCCTAGAACTTAGAACTAGTTAAACCTAACTAACCTAAGGACATCACAAACATCCATGCCCGAGGCAGGATTCGAACCTGCGACCGTAGTGGTCTTGCGGTTCCAGACTGCAGCGCCTTTAACCGCACGGCCACTTCGGCCGGCTCGGAGTTTTATGATCTGCCCACCGTTTGCACAAAAGCTCCGATTACAGCCGTCTCTCTTAAATAGTATCCTCCGCCCACTTTCCACTAACCGGAAACCTATATGAAGGACTGTCACTTGGCTCATGTAAAATGTTTTTCAATCTGGCGCCCTCCTGCTCCGACCCTAAATGGAAATAGGGCAGTGCCATGGCCCAGAGTCCCTCTGCAGGTACAATCCATAAAGCGCTACATCCCAGAATCACTCACACAGCCAGGCCGCTGGACTCAGCATTATAGCCTGCAGTCTACCATTCCCTCTGTTCTCGATCGCCTCCATTACGGCTCCTTGGGACCAAGTTCTCAGAAATGCTGTGTCCCATCGCTCCTGCGCCGACTATAACGCAACATTCAAACTCACTTAAATCGTGATAACCTGCCATTTTAGTAGCAGTAACCGATCTAATAACTGCACCAGATATTTGTTGCCTTATATAGGCGTTGCCGACAGCAGCGCCATATTCTGCCTGTTTACATATCTCTGTATTTGAATACGCATGCCTATACCAGATTCTTTGGCGCTTCAGCGTACTTTAGTTAAGTTAGCTGAGATACTGGATAGTTTGTGTGCACAAAAGTATCAACTGGTTTAGTAAAATATTGTTTTGGAGAGCGTCGTGACCCACATGGGCCCAATGATTCATCCCCCACCCCCTCCCTTCTCCTTCGGATCTGACGTCCGTGACTGTGAAGCTTCGAATCAGGCCTGGAGTCTCCCTCACTTACTGTAACAGGTAATGCAGATGCTCGCGGAAATTAAGGGTGCAGCCCGATATAGCACAAATGTTTTACAGTGGAGAAACAGCTGTTATAAGATTAATACTAGCAAAACTAAAACAAGAGTAATGGGATACAGGCAAAGGAAGCAGAGATGCCGAGCGAATTAGATTATGAAATGAGAGTCTAAAAATAGTGGGTGAGTTTTGCTGTTTGGGTGCAAACCAACGATCGTCGAAGGAGTGAAAATATAGAATGCAGAATGGTTGCAGCCAGGAAAGCATTTCTGAAAAACAGGAATCTGTAAAAATCTAACGCAGATTTTAATATTAGGAAGTATTTTGTGGAAGATCAGTGTTTAAAGATTCCTCGACTTGCGCCATAGGGTGGTGGGGTTTCGGGTTCCGCTGGATAGGTCAGGAGTCCACTACACCCAGCAGGCGGCTACACGGGTAGCAGGGGTTGTGTGGCGTGTACTGGGCGTTTTTTTTTTTTAGGTTAGATGACCTCGGGAAAGTACAGAAAGGGCAACAGCTTCCAAGGGTGCGGGGCAAAGTCAGGACATGCGGGGACCAAGCAGAAATCGATATTGTAATTGTAAACTGTCGAAGCTGCGTCGGTAAAGTACCGGAACTTCAAGCACTGATAGAAAGCACCAAAGCTGAAATCGTTATAGGTACGGTAAGCTGGCTGAAGCCAGAGATAAATTCTGCCGAAATTTTTACAAAGGCACAGACGGTGTTTAGAAACGATGGATTGCATGCAACCTGTAGTGGCGTGTTTGTCGCTCTTAGTAGTAGTTTATCCTCTAGTGAAATAGAAGTGGATAGTTCCTGTTAATTATTATGGGTGGAGGCTATACTCAACAACCGAGCTAGGTTAATAATTGGCTCCTTTTACCGACTTCCCGACTCACCAGCCTTAGTGACAGAACAACTGAGAGAAAATCTGGAATACATTTCACATAAATTTCCTCAGCATGTTATAGTCTTAGGTGGAGATTTCAGTTTACCAGATATAGACTGGGACGCTCAGATGTTTAGGACGGGTGGTAGGGACAGAGCATCGAGTGACATTATACTGAGGGCACTATCCAAAAATTACCTCGAGCAATTAAAGAGAACCGATTCGTGGAGATAACATCTTGGACGTACTGATAACAAACAGACCCGAAGTTTTTGACTCTGTAAGCGCAGAACAGGGAATGAATAATCTTAAGGCCGTCGCTGCATCCCTGAATATGGAAGTAAATAGGAATATAAAAAAATGGAGGAAGATTTATCTGTTTACCAAGAGTAATAGGAGGCAGATTTCAGACTACCTAACAGATCAAAACGAATATTTCTGTTCCGACACTGACAACGTTGAGTGTTTATGGAAAAAGTTCAGGGCAAACGTAAAATGCGTTGTAGACAGGTACGTGCCGAGTAAAACTGTGAGGGACGGGAAAAAGCCACCGTGGTTCAACAACAAAGTTAGGAAACTACTGCGAAAGCAGAGAGAGATTCACTGCAAGTTTAAACGCAGCCAAAACCTCTCAGACAAACAGAAGCTAAACGATGTGAAAGTTAGCGTAAGAAGTGCTATGCGTGAAGCGTTCAGTGAATTCGAAAGTAAAATTCTATGTACCGACTTGACAGAAAATCCTAGAAGTTCTGGTCTTACGTTAAATCAGTAAGTGGATTGAAACAGCGTATCCAGACGCTCTGGGATGATGATGGCATTGAAACAGAGGATGACACGCGTAAAGCTGAAATACTAAACACCTTTCTCCAAAGCTGTTCCACAGAGGAGGACCGCACTGCAGTTCCTTCTCTAAACCCTCGCACGAACGAAAAAATGGCTGTCATCGAAATAAGTGTCCAAGGAATAGAAAAGCAACTGAAATCACTCAACAGAGGAAACTGGCCCTGACGGGATACCAATTCGATTCTACACAGAGTACGCGAAAGAACTTGCCACCCTTCTAACAGCCGTGTACCGCAAGTATCTAGAGGAACGGAAGGTTCCAAATGATTGGAAAAGAGCACAGGTAGTCCAAGTTTTCAAGAAGGGTCGTCGAGCATATGTGCAAAACTATAGGCCCATATCTCTGACATCGATCTGTTGTAGAATTTTAGAACATGTTTTTTGCTCGCTTATCATACCATTTCTGGAAACCCAGAATCTACTCTGTAAGAATCAACATGGATTCCGGAAACAGCGATCGTGTGAGACCCAACTCGCTTTATTTGTTCGTGAGGCCCAGAAAATACTAGATATAGGCTCCTGGGTAGATGCCATTTTCCTTGACTTCCGGAAGGCGTTCGATACAGTTCCGCACTGTTGCCTGATAGACAAAGTAAGAGCCTAGGGAATATCAGACCAGCTGTGTGGCTGGATTGGAGAGTTTTTAGCAAACAGAACACAGCATGTTGTTCTCAATGGAGAGACGTCTACAGACGTTAAAGTAACCTCTGGCGTGCCACAGGGGAGTGTTATGGGACCACTGCTTTTCACAATATATGTAAATGACTTAGTAGATAGTGTCGGAAGTTCCATGCGGCTTTTCGTGGATGATGCTGTAGAATACAGAGAAGTTGCAGCTTTAGAAAATTGCAGCGAATTGCAGGAAGATCTGCAGCGGATAGGGACTTGGTGCAGGGAGTGGCAACTGATCCTTAACATAGACAAGTGTAATGTATTGCGAGTACATAGAAAGAAGGATCCTTTATTGTATGATTATATGATAGCGGAACAAACACTGGTAGCAGTTACTTCTGCAAAATATCTTGGAGTATGCGTACGGAACGATTTGAGGCGGAATGATCATATAAAATTAATTGTTGGTAAGGCGGGTGCCAGGTTGAGATTCATTGGGAGAGTCCTTAGAAAATGCAGTCCACCAACAAAGCAGGTGGCTTACAAAACATTCGTTCGACCTATACTTGAGTATTGCTCATCAGTGTGAGATCCGTACCAGGTCGGGTTGACAGAGGAGATAGAGAAGATCCAAAGAAGAGCGGCGCGTTTCGTCACAGGGTTATTTGGAAAGCGTGATAGCGTTACGGAGTGTTTAGCAAACTCAAGTGGCAGACTCTGCAAGAGAGGCGCTCTGCATCGCGGTGTAGCTTGCTGTCCAGGTTTCGAGAGGGGCCGGTCGGTGTGGCCGTGCGGTTCTAAGCGCGTCAGTTTGGAACCGCGTGACCGCTACGGTCGCAGGTTCAAATCCTGCCTCGGGCATGGATGTGTGTGATGTCCTTAGTTAGGTTTAGGTAGTTCTAAGTTCTAGGGGACTGATGACCTCAGTAGTTAAATCCCATAGTGCTCAGAGCCATTTGAACCATTTGGAGAGGGTGCGTTTCTGGATGAGGTATCGAATATATTGCTTCCCCATACTTATACCTCCCGAGGAGATCACGAATGTAAAATTAGAGAGATTCGAGCGCGCACGGAGGCTTTCCGGCAGTCGTTCTTCCGGCGAACCACACGCGACTGGAATAGGAAAGGGAGGTAATGACAGTGACACGTAAAGTGCCC
Organism: Schistocerca piceifrons; assembly: GCF_021461385.2. Lineage (NCBI taxonomy): Eukaryota > Metazoa > Arthropoda > Insecta > Orthoptera > Acrididae > Schistocerca > Schistocerca piceifrons. The sequence goes on from NC_060141.1 coordinate 91,913,981, forward strand.
TCCGCCACACAACCGTTGGGTGGCTTGCGGAGTGTAAATGTAGATGTAGTTGTAGAAAGTCCCGTCGGCAGTGTGCTCATTAGTGATTTAGCACAATCTCATATTAAGGAAGGAGGGGGAAGGAAATAGTCCGTGTCCTTTAAATGGAATCAGCCCAGCATTTGCCATGACGGATTTAGGTAAGCCACAGACAACTTAAATGAAGATGGCCGGATGGAAATTTTAGCTCTCATCCTACCAAATACGAGTCTATTGCGCTAACCATTGCTCCATTTCGTGTTACGTTTCTTTTTGTCTGGAGTATAGCCTTGTATGGAAGTGATACGTGGACGATTGGCACTTCACACAAGAAGAAAATAAAAGCTTTTGCAGTGTGGTTCTATAGAAGAATGCTGAAGAATAGATGGGTAGATCGAATAAAGAATCAGGAATATTGAATCAGATTGGCGAAAAGAGAAATTTATGGCACACTTTGACTAAAATAATGGATCAGCTGGCATTGGTAATGCAAGGAAGCGTGTGTGTGTGGGGATTGGGGGGGGAGGGGGGGTACTGCAAGCAAAGAAGAATTGAATTGATTGTTGGTGTTAGTAACGATCATCCTCCTTTACCTCCTCTGCATTACTGCAGATGACGTGTCACTGGGCACATTTGTTCCGTGAATGCAGTATACGTGAGGCACCTAGTTGTTTCCACTGCACTGTGTGGAATACGAAGGTTCTGTTATAGTTCACTAACCTGCTGTTTTCAATTTGATGTCCCCAGCGCAGAAAACAGCACGCAGGACGTAGGTTCTGTATCTTGAGGCTGAAACTGACTTTTAGCGAGGTTCTGTTCTGAAATAATGTATCACTTCTTTGGGATGCCACTCTCGTATTTTAATACAGCCACACGAGAAGAATACAATATCTTAATACAACACCTTCTGATACAGCAAAGTACATGAACAAACACAATGTTTACGAAAATGTATCTTCACCATATTTGTGGCACGTGTCTGTGCCTCATGACTACCGGAGTGAATGTTTTAATACTGAATACTGGTAAACACATCCTGCCACAGACAACATGACTGTACATCTCGACTGCCTAATCCAGAGTGACGAACAGGAACTTAAATAAAAATTGGAAACACATTCTGCGACAGACATGTCTGTTCTTCTCGACTGCCTAATCCAGAGTGACGAACAGCCCGAAACACTTCGCGCGCCATACCAGAAAAGGCGTGACCCGAGCGCTTCCGAAGTTGCTTCGTCTGCAATTTCGTCAGTCTTTTGTTTTTGATTTAAATTGTTTTTAATAATTCTAAAATGTCTGATTGATAGTCAGCTGTTGAGAGATATTTATATTAAAAAGTGATGTCATTTCAATGAGTAGTTTAACTAATAATAATAATTATACTCTTTAACGTTTTGGCGCCCTTGCTCCGAACACAGCAGCCAATAACAGAGCAGTGGCATTATGCAGGCGGTCTTTCTCACGGGAATGATACCGAGTCTAACATCTGTCACGGGTACCTCACACCACATTTCGTCATCTATATACTTCTTGGATCTCCACTGCTCTGGGAACAGCTTCTTGCAGCCTAATATGATGGCTGACTCAGCCAGAAATATTACAGGGGGGATGGGGACTAGGTAAAAATTGTAGAGGGAGAGCAAGGTCTGGAAGCAGTAAGCAGATTCAAAAGGATACTTATTCATTCACATATGAAGAAGCGTCCATATGATAGACTGGCATGGAGAACTGAATCAAAACGGTTTTCGGACTGAAGACCACAGCAACAGGTGCAGACGTAAGAAGTGACGCTCCTTCATAGATGACACGTTAATGTCTTATTGTAGGACGCACAGAGAGCGAAGTTGAAAAGAACCAGCCGGTGGTTTCTGGAGGCATGAGACGAGTGCCCAGTGGAGGAGTGGGGCGGAATGCCCGTGGGCAAGTTCAAGGGCGGCGGCGGCGGTGAAAGGAGTGCGCCACTCTCGCCGAGTTTCTCCGGTTTCTCCCGGCCTGTTACGGCAGTCTCTGGACGGTTGCGCGGTTACCGAACCCTGGCCGCGGGCAGCGGGCGCCTAATTGCAGGGCGGAACAAAGAGAGCCGAGCTGCCGAGGGCAGTGGGAGGGGGAGGGGGAGCACGCTTGGCGCGCCGCGGAGAAAACATCGCCAGCGCTGTCCAGCACAGCGTACCAACCCACGTGCCAATGAAGCACTTCTGGGTTCCCAGCGGCATCATCTTATCACCCTCTGCATTAGTTACTGTACCAAGGACCACGTGAATTACCGATTGTGTGAATTCCAGCTTGCTCTGTATGTATACTTTGTCAAGAAAAAACACTGCAGTGTGAGCCCGAGGTTACCTCTTGTAACACTGCCACTTTGTTCTTTCAGCCACGAATGGTGAATGGCGACGACGCCGTGGCCGAGTGCTCTAGTACCACGGCACATTATCGCAGCGTGTTTGGTCAGAGGGCTGCCTGTCCTCTGGAACAAAAATAATGAGTGAAGTATTTAACGATGATCTTGAAAGGGGGTCATGTGACATCAACCCAAACGAAATGCTGAGAACAATGATGAAGAAACAAAAAGAAAAAACAAAGAGAACGGACTGGCAGTTCATTGGCTCGGGTCATATTCCCGCTGCTACCAATCATTTTTGAGGTTTACTACTGGAATTTCGAGAGGACATTTTCCGGGAAGAGTCGCCCAACACATTACTTCCCCCATCATACATATTGTGAAATGACTACGACGAAAAAATTCGAGAAGTTATACCTAATATAGGGGGTTACCAACGGTCATTCTGTGCACGCCCAGTTTACGAGTGGAACATGGAGGGGAGGATCACTTAGTGTTACCAGAAGTATCTTCCACCAAATACCGTTAGGTGACTTGTGGAGTATGAAGTTGTTACAGATGAATGCTATTTTAGAATGGTATTCAGAGATTGTCAGCTAAAACTGACCACCCCAATAATACATAGAACGATTAAATTTATTGAGGTTCGGCTTTGGGTAAGCTACTTCTGATTTTCAGTAAGCTATAATCGACATTGTGGCAAAATTTCTCAGGTGTAAAAATAGACTTTAACATTCACCAATTATGACAGTTCCTCTGTTATGATGTTATGTTTTCTTTTTACAGAACTGTACACTTTTTCTGTGGCATTAGACGGTGCCTTCGAAGAGAATTTGAATCGCATGAGTGTTTAAGACTTATGTCTTTTATAGATTATGTTACTTTTAAGTAACTGCTGTATTTCCTATGGATATTGTAATGCATGCGCTATATAATTATGTATTTTTGACTTGACGTATATGGAAATAATTTTTCTTATTCCTGTGACTTAATGTAAGTTGAACTGATTTTTTAATGGCTTTCTTAAAATTAAGTTGTATCATAGTACAAAAGTATTAGATTCTTATACACAGGACATCCCACCTAAATCTGCCACCTGATATACTTCCAAAATGCAATTGTCCAGGATGCATCCATGTCAGGGTTTCATACAATGGATAGAAATGCATAATCAATTAGGGTCAACTACATCACTTTCAGCACACGTGTGGAGTCGATGAAGAGGTGAATGTTGAACAGACTGACGTTATTTCCACAGATATTGCCGCACATGTGGCTGTAATACTTTGTTGCATAATCTCTGGTGTCATTGGGGACTGGTGGTACACACACTCTTTCACTGCACCCCAGAGAAAGAAGTCTAGTGACGTTACATTGGGAGACTGGGCTGGCCAGCTCACAGGGCCTCCCTGTCCTATCCACCTATTTGGAAGTATTGCATCCACATCTTCCCTGCAAACACATGGTTGATGTGAGGGGCATCCATCACGCTGGAACCACATCGATGTATACGTTTCCATTCTCACATCCTCCATGAGAAGGGTAGAGTGTCTTGCAGAAATGATGCATATCACCATCTGGTTAATATTCCATGATAAAAATGGGCACCTACAAAAGGAGTAACAATGATGCTTCACTAAACATTGACATCCCACTATCATTGACAAGCAGTCACACAAAGCCAATGGGGATTTTGCACAGACCAGTGGTGCATGTTCTATAGATTCACTTGACAATGATCTGTTAACAAAACTTCAGCCACAAACAATATAAAACAGGGATTCAGAACGACCTTGAAACTTCTGAAGTGCAAGGAGCAGAATTCAGTGTGGGTAATAAGAGTCATTCTTGGACAGTTCTTGGTGGAGTGAGACATGCTACAGATGAAACGCATGCCTACACAAAATTCTCCACATACTACTATGGCTTATTCCAGAACCATGTGCAATCTCCCATTCACTCACCTCAGGATTGTGCAATAATAGTAATTGTCAATAATACTGGCTGGTTATATTCATGCAGCACACCTTTTATTCTGGGCAGTCAACACATCAAGGGCTGGAACACCATTCTGTTCCCCTGGTATGTAAGCTGCCCTATACAGCAGGTCAGTAAAGCAGGTCGATACCATTCCATATAAAGCAGACCTGTTTTGTACTACAGCCTGTACTGCATGGGCTTAAAAACATTCATGTCTGTATCTCTGCAAAGATTAGAGGTAAGAGCATTGTAAATCCCCCTGTGTTGGTCCTCTCAAGGCAAAGAGTTTGTGTGTCAAATATGGATCATTTCAGAGTTGCCAAGTCGAATGTAATGATAAGTGTAGTGAATAAGTGTCTCATTTGCCATGGCATGGCGAACTCTTCAGGATCATGCATGGCATACTCCCAATGCTGGCCTGCCTCCAGTAATCCCAAAGTACAACTAGCACCCCTGAATGTGGCACATACCACTCCACTGACAGCGCAGATGTCTTTATAGTTAAGCAGACCAAGGACAATGTGTAGGAAGTAACTTTCTGACTGGTTAGGGTACTGTGTACGCTCTTTCAAACACATCACTTCTCATTGCATTAGTATCTGGGACATGCCTACCAATGTTCCACTGCTGGAATATTTTCTGCTCAGAATCCCAGATGTAATCCATTGAAACCTACTTGTAAACGATGGTTCACACAAATGGATCTGCATCACACAAGCTGAAGAACACCATTAATGTTGTTGGGTATGATTAGGCAGCCACAACCTAGGTAGCAGGTCTGGAGACATATACAGACTGGCTATTCCCTAAGGGGTCGCTTATATGTGTCACAGAGGGGTTAACGCTCATGTTTTGGAAGCCCAGCATTAGCCATATTTTCTTATTACTGATTTACATCTGCCGATCTCATACTGCATGGTCTCATTTTCCTGTCAGACATCACATATATCTTAAGATGGTCTTGTTACTATCCTTATTCATATACTTGAATATTTTATGGCTTTGTTGCTACTGCACAATTTCACATTGATATGTGTGTGGTACACCGATAACAGTAAAGGTGATTGTGGAATGATCCATTTAATGTCTGTTTCAATGGCGCCAGATGTATGTATACACTATGTGGTAGGGAAACCACCATTTCTGAGACTATGGCACCTGTAAAGAGGGTAACCATCATGTCTGGCTGCAGTATCTGTGAGCAGTGGTCATCGATATTTCTTAGTATAGTTTGTTTATCACATGCAGGGTGGATTTATATAGCTGCATGGTCCATCAATCATATGTAGTGTGACTAGTTCATCTAGTGATGGATTGTGTGTAGCGTCCAGTATTTCGTCGAAAATGATGTCATCAGAATGGATGGATGGATTCTGTTTACTAACCACAGTAAGTTATGGGGGCGTGGTAGTCAATATTTCTGCCACTCAGTGGTGTGCATCCAACTGTGCATTGGGCCTAATATATTGCATCTTGTTATAACGTAATTCATTTTGAACTGCTATTGATGGAATAACTGTGCTAAAACGTCGTGGCCATTACTGAAAGCCCTGCCACTCTTAAGGAATTGCCGGATCTTGGAACACTTGGGGGGGGGGGGGGGGGGAGGGGTTGCATGTAAATGTAATAAATAGGTTTAGGTGGCCATATTGCTTGGTCTACATCAAGGCTACTACCCATGTGTGTTTGTACATATGGTGTGGGCTACCAGTGAATGTACCCTGCAGAATTACTGCTGCATCAACACTGTCAGCGTTTCAATCCTTTGCAAGTTCATTCTTAAAATGTACATAGTTCTCAATACACAAACAACACTATTGCTGACATATGTACTGGACATGCCCACTTTCTGTTTTTTGATACATATCCACTAGAAATTGTTGCAGTAATTGGCATACCATAAGGTGATATGCATAGAATTCCATTGCAGTCATTTTGTTTGACCTGATCTCACTGGACAATGGGTCAACATATGGAAGACCAGATTGGTAACCATCATCTCTGTAGGGGGAAAAGAGGGGATACTGTAGACTATCACATAATCGGTGCAAATCTGATATGGATGTGACCCCTGCGCTGCGCCAGTGTAGATTGAAGCTCCAGACGTTAGTGCCGTATTTCGAAATGAACACTGCAAGCTTGGATGATTGAGGTAGATTGAAACAGCGTTTGTGCTGCCCTGGAGGTCGTTTATTGAATCATTTAAGTAATTTGTACCCATCCTTCGGCTTAGATTCTAAGGCAGTTTTGAATTGTGCAATTAGTCTTTCGTGTGTGTGCAGCATTTTTTGAAATGTAATCACGATCTCACAATGTATTCCAGTGCTGCATTTGCATCATCTGTCTGCCTCAAGGACATCACTACGTAGGAAATTCAGTTGTAGGTATTAGGCTGCATTGCAACATGGAATGTACCCAGTGATATACCTGTCCCTGGAACTTGAATCTGATGCCCACTGCAGTGTATGTGCATGGTGGTGTTCAACTGAACGACATCATATTGAATGCTGCGTTGTAGTCTCTAAGACAAAACAAACGACACATCATTAAGGAATTATCCGGTTGGTGCTTAAATCGGTATAAGAGATGTAATGTACAGACAAAAAAAATGATTACAGTTGGCAAAGAGACACTACGATACTATGCTACTGACCAACATGCATTCTCCATTAAACTTAAAGGAATGCCAACGAACGTAGAATGTGAGCACACGATGCTAGTTTGGCAGGAACTTAATATAACTAGCTTACGGACTTATGCAAGGCTTTACACGGACATACATGGACATTTCCTTAAAAATGTATTCAAACAGTTCCGAAATGTACATCTGGCAACAGGAAGTCTCGATCCTGCCAACTATTACGTTGCACCTTAATTATCATGGGATGCAATGCTCAAAATCACACACATCGAGCTCAAGTATGTAGTCGGTGACGACGTGTTGGTGTTCTTTGAGCCAAGAATGATAGTTTTTCAGCAAGACTATTGATTCAAATTATATCTTATAATTGGATGTTAATAATTAATACAGGCTCGCCACACAACAATTTCTACCTACTGGAGGTTTCAGACGCCTGACTTGTACTGAAATCCGTGGCATGGGGTTTTCAACTGTGGCAGATGAGTCTGGTGGAGGAAATATCTTGGAGGCAGACTAAGCATATACTAACAGCTCCCACGATAAAGCAAAGAGATTTGCCACTGTGCCCTGAACATCGATTTACGCTACATGGTTTCCTCTCCAAGCTGATGGTAATGCATAGTACAAAAAAGACACGTATTATCCATTATAAAAACCTTCAGCATGTCTCACTTTGGACTTGAAATTGATTAAGACTCACCCAGCTTGTCTATTCCACCACAGCCATTAGTTGAAGGATTATGTAGGATTAACCACCTGTGGTCTAGGGGTAGCGTCTTTTACTAGTAATCAAAAGTCATGGGTTCTAACTTCTCCATTGCTTATTTTGAATGCAAATCATCAGCAATGGCGGCCAAGGCTACCACCTTAAAAAGCCACCTTCGTTCTGCAAACGACCTTGTGAAAGAGGGAGGAGAAGCGGACAGAAGTTTAGGGCACTCTCCTGGACTTGGTATGGGAAGCTGCTCGCAGAAAGCGGAAGACACAGCCATAATCAACGGCGTGAGGGCGCTGAAGGTAATGGAAACCTCTGCACTAAAGACGCATAATGTGTGTCCACAGGGCATGTGAACTGTACTCGAAAAACTGTCATGATGATGATCTCTCCCTTGTGAAAACTTTTTAGTCTAATCACCCATTCGGAGCTTCGGGAGGGAACTGCCAAGGAGGAGGTGAACATGAGAAAAAGAGTGAATAACCACGAATCGGGACGTGGAATGCCAGAAGTCTGAACGTTACAGTAAAACTAGAAAATCTGAAAAGGGAAATGCAAAGGCTCAGTTTAGACATATTGGGGATCAGTGAAGTTGAAAGGAAAGAAGACAATGATTTCTGATTCGACAAGTATAGTGTAATATCGACATCAGCAGTAAATGATTTGGCGGGAGTAGAATTCGTTACGGATAGGAAGGTACGGCACAAAGTTAGTTACTGTGAACAGTTCAGTGATAGGTTTTTTCTCATCAGAATTGACAGAAAACCAATACCGACAACAATTGTTCATGTATGGAGGTGGAGGTATACTTGGAAAAGGCCAGGAGATATGAGAAGATTTCAGTTAAATTACATCACGATGAGAGATAGAATTCGAAATCAGGTACTGAATTGTAAGACGTTGACAGGAGCATTTACAGACATAGATCGCATTTTAATACTGAAGAACAGTGGGCTGAAGTTTAAGAGACTACTCAGACAGAATCAATGCGCAAGGAAGTGATATACCGAAGTACTAAGGAATGCAGACAAACGCTTGAAGTTTTCTGAGGCAAAGAAATTGCAATAATGAATAGCTCAGTAGGCAGTTCAATTGAAGAGAAATGGACATCTTTAGAGAGGGCAATCACAGATGGTGGAAAGAAAAACATAGATACAAAGAAGGTAATTGCTAACAAGCAGTGGGTAACAGAAGAAATTCTTCAGTTGATCGATGAAAGAAGGAAATACAAAAATGTTCAGGGAAATCCAGGAAAACAGAAATACAAGTCAAACAGGAATGAAATAAACACAAAGTTCTTGAAAGCTAAGGTGGAATGGCTGCATAAAAATGTGAAGAAATCTAAAAAGAAATGATGGTCAGGAGGACTGGCTCAGCATATAGAAAAGTCAAAATAACCTTCACCGGAATTGAAAGCAAAGGCGGTAATATTAAGAGTATTATGGGAATTTCACTGTTAAATGCTGAGCAGAGAGAGGATTTGTGGAAAGATTGCATTGAGGGCCCCCATGAGATGGGAGACTTGTCTGGTGACGCCGTAGGAAAAGAAACAGGAGGCGATATAGAAAAGAAAGGGGATCAAGTGTTAGAATGAGGATTTAAAAGACCTTTGGAAGACGTAAGATCGAATAAGGCAGAAGGGACAGATAACATTCTACCACAATTTCTAAAATTATTGGGAGAAGTGGCGACAAAACGAGTGTTCACGTTGCTATGTAGAATATGAGTATGACTTTCAGAAAAACATGATCCACACAATTTCCAAGATTGCAAGAGCCGACAAGTGCGAGAATTATCGCACAAACAGTTAATGGCTCATGCATCCAAGTTGATGACAAGAATAATATACAGAAGAACGGAAAATAAAACTGAGGATCTGTAACATGACGACCAGTTTCACTTTGGGAAAGGCAAAGGCACGAGAGAGGAGGTTCTGGCGTTGCGGTTGAGGATGGAAGTAATACTAAGGAAAACTCAGAATACGTTCATAGTAGTTGTCGAAGCGGAAAAAGCATTAGACGATTTCAAATGATTGCAAGATGCGCGAAATCCTGAAAAAAATATGGGTAATTTATAGTGAAAGGTTGGTAATACACTCCTGGAAATAGAAATAAGAACACCGTGAATTCACTGTCCCAGGAAGGGGAAACTTTATTGACACATTCCTGGGGTCAGATACATCACATGATCACACTGACAGAACCACAGGCACATACACACAGGCAACAGAGCATACACAATGTCGGCACTAGTACAGTGTATATCCACCTTTCGCAGCAATGCAGGCTGCTATTCTCCCATGGAGACGACCGTAGAGATGCTGGATGTAGTCCTGGGGAACGGCTTGCCATGCCATTTCCACCTGGCGCTTCAGTTGGACCAGCGTTCGTGCTGGACGTGCAGACCGCGTGGGACGACGCTTCATCCAGTCCCAAACATGCTCAATGGGGGACAGATCCGGAGATCTTGCTGGCCAGGGTAGTTGACTTACACCTTCTAGAGCACGTTGGGTGGCATGGGATACATGCGGACGTGCATTGTCCTGTTGGAACAGCAAGTTCCCTTGCCGGTCTAGGAATGGTAGAACGATGGGTTCGATGACGGTTTGGATGTACCGTGCACTATTCAGTGTCCCCTCGACGATCACCAGTGGTGTACTGCCAGTGTAGGAGATCGCTCCCCACACCATGATGCCGGGTGTTGGCCCTGTGTGCCTCGGTCGTATGCAGTCCTGATTGTGGCGCTCACCTGCACAGCGCCAAACACGCATACGACCATCATTGGCACCAAGGCAGAAGCGACTCTCATCGCTGAAGACGACACGTCTCCATTCGTCCCTCCATTCACGCCTGTCGCGACACCACTGGAGGCGGGCTGCACGATGTTGGGGCGTGAGCGGAAGACGGCCTAACGGTGTGCGGGACCGTAGCCCAGCTTCATGGAGACGGTTGCGAATGGTCCTCGCCGATACCCCAGGAGCAACAGTGTCCCTAATTTGCTGTGTAGTGGCGGTGCGGTCCCCCACGGCACTGCGTAGGATCCTACGGTCTTGGCGTGCATCCGTGCGTCGCTGCGGTCCGGTCCCAGGTCGACGGGCACGTGCACCTTCCGCCGACCACTGGCGACAACATCGATGTACTGTGGAGACCTCACGCCCCACGTGTTGAGCAATTCGGCGGTACGTCCACCCGGCCTCCCGCATGCCCACTATACGCCCTCGCTCAAAGTCCGTCAACTGCACATACGGTTCACGTCCACGCTGTCGCGGCATGCTACCAGTGTTAAAGACTGCGATGGAGCTCCGTATGCCACGGCAAACTGGCTGACACTGACGGCGGCGGTGCACAAATGCTGCGCAGCTAGCGCCATTCGACGGCCAACACCGCGGTTCCTGGTGTGTCCGCTGTGCCGTGCGTGTGATCATTGCTTGTACAGCCCTCTCGCAGTGTCCGGAGCAAGTATGGTGGGTCTGACACACCGGTGTCAATGTGTTCTTTTTTCCATTTCCAGGAGTGTATATGACACCTACAAGAACCAAGAGGGAACAATAAGAGTGAAAGACTAAGAACGAAGTGCTCTGATTAAAAGGGGAGTAAGACAGGGACGTAGTCTTTGGTTTCTTCTGTCCAGTTTACACATCGAAGAATCAGTGACGGAAATGAATGAAAGGTTCAAGAGTGGAATTAAAAGTCAGGGTGAAAAGATATCAAAGAGATACGCTGAAGACATTGCTGCCCTGTGAAAGACGTACTACAGGATCTGCTGCATGAAATGAGCAGTCTAATGAGTACAGAATATGAATTGAGAGTAAATCTAAGAAAGATGTAAGTAATGAGGAGTATGAAAAATGAGAACAGAGAGCAACTTAACCTAAGCATTGATGGTCATGAAGTAGATGAAATTAAGGAATTCTTCTACCGAGGCAGTAAAATAACCAATGTCGGACGGAGGAAGGAGGACATCAGAAGCAGACTAGCACTGGGGAAAAGGGTATGCTTGGCCAAGAGAGGTCCACTACTGTTAAACATAGGCCTTAATTTGAGGAAGAGATTCCTAAGAACGTACGATCGGAGTACAGCATTGTACGGTAGTCAAACATGGACCGTGGGAATTTCGTCCCCTTTGAACAATTATACACGACTGTGCTTAAACTGACACACAATATTTTGTTAGCGCAACGCAATCTGACTTTCAAAATTCCCTACAAAAGAATGGCCCTGACTAACATTAAACTATACCTTTCACAAATCACTTACCTCACAAAAATCTTCGCTGCTCAAGCTACTGCAATACAGCGAGCGCCACTACTGCCAGCTAAATAAAAGATTCAAACTATGGAAGGCACTAACTACTGATAGGGATAGTTAGCAAATGAAAGATATTAATAGAGAACAAACAATATATTTACCTTGATATCATCATATATAAATATAGCAGTTCATGACAAATTTCAAAACTCCGCCATCTCTCTCCCCACATCCACCACTGCTGGCGGCTCACCTCCAACTGCGCAATGCTATGCGCTGTTCACAGCCAGCTGCCTAACACTACAATGGCGAGTATTACAACAATGCAAAGCAGCCACAGACTGCACACAGCACAACCAGTGATTTTCATACAGAGGTGGCGTTACCAATAAAAAAACCTAAACAGCCTACTTACATAGCCCCCATGCTCCCCACAAAAAATTTTACAAAATATTTTTGGGCAGTGGCCAATAATGATTTGAAAAAATTTTTCATAATTACAATAACAAAGATATTAAATGCACACACTTATTTATACAATGCTGGTCAAAAGCTAAGATTTTTTTCACAGTCCATAAAGACAGTCCACATTGTTCATCACAGTAAAAATGCAGAGTTTTTCTCAAAGTCTGAGCAGTAAAAGAAAATGCACATAGAAGTAGTGGATTTCCATGCAGTCTTGAAGAAGTAGTGTTGTCCTTCCAACGGAAAGACAGTGCTGACTCTTGACATGCAGACAGGTAATGCTCCACAACAGAGCAAACCCACAGCAGAGTCATTCGACGTTTTGAAGAATATTGGTAGGTAGGTCATCACAGAACAGACCCACTGTAGTCCTGGTAGAGATTACGGTATTGGTAGGCCACCAGAGGTGCAGACCCACTGCAGGCCTTGTAGAAATAATGGTACTGGTGAGTCAGCAAAGGTGTAGACCCACTGTAGTCCTTGTAGAAATGGCCAGCAGCCATCTGTTGCGACTGTGCAGGTGCACAATCACCATCGAAGAGTCTTGCAGAGAATATAGTAAGTCCATAAACCACCACTTGTGCACTCACAACGTTTTTGGAATTGTCCTTAGAACCAGCAATGCTGTTATCCAGTCCCTTGCAGAATTATTAACACACGTGCAAACACGAACAGTCCCTACTTCTCACATATTGTCCATATACTATGACCAACAGAAACGTGTGCAGTGAAATGTAACTTAATTTGAAGAACTGGTGTCTATACAATTATAAATTTACAACACGAAAATACAATTACAAAGGTACAAAATACATCATTAAAGAACATAACAATACAGATAACATTTGTAGTAACACAGGCTTTACAAAAGAATAGAAATAAACACATACATCAGTGGAATTATGACATGAGAACATACATAAAGGATCACAATAACTTTTGAAACATCAACTTCACACATGAGCATTGAACAGAACAGAATTAATAATGTCTAACATCTTTACAAAGTAAATAACATATTATTAATGCCAATTATATTCGAGGATAACAGTATTCCTCATCATAGTGAATGTAGCTTAATATTAAAAGAAGAAAAAATTCTATGAAACTACACAGAGACAGGAAGAAAACAAATACTCAAGGGTACACAAACACATAGTGGGATAACACCAATAGGAAAGGACAGGGTTCGTTTTCAGTGTAACATTTGGTACTGCAGTCCAACCCAAAACTTCATATATCTTTCCTCTTATTTCATCCTTTGTTTCCACCAAAAAAATTCTATCTAAGCATGCTTTCTGTATTTATATGTTCACACATTTCTTACCTCAACATTTATTTCGAAGAAAATCCTACCTAAACCTGTTTTCTCAATGCATTTCTTCCAATTCATCGCAACTCATTCTCTTAGAGGCTACCCCCTCTTAAGCTAACTTAAATCTACTGAGCTCAGATGCTAAACTAAGGAACGAGGCAGTGCAGCAGCACATAAAACAATTAATATAAACAGCAATAAAAAAAATGGAAAATCGCAAAGCAAGCTACAGTAAATCTAAATTACCAAGCAATTCAACATTACAACTAATATGAGCCAATGTGCAGCAACAATAAAAATAAATGAGTAGTAAAATTGGCTTAGCAGAGTAACACAAAGTCAAATTCAGTAACACTATGCCTGGCAAACAGCAGTAACTTATACCTAAACATGACATAGCTCAAGCAGAAAAAATAGTACACTAAAGATAACAATGCAGATAAGGGAAATGTATAATCACATCTTAATGTCTAACTAATTAAAGTGGTGCACCACAACAACTGATTGTAAAAAGAAATATTACCATGTACTTGAAAAGAAAATTATGTGTTACTGTTACTAGTTCCTTCTTATTGTTCTTTCCTTTCCAAGTGCTCCTTTTTTAAAGAATGTGGATCATAAAATAATTATTTAATAGATCTGTTGACAGAAAGTGTTCACATTAGCAAATGCATTTCATTTTATAAAAGCAATGCTGCAACACAGCTGGAAACCAGATATCAAATGAAATAAGCAATTACGCAAACCAAAGCATAAAAACATCATTCAATAGCTATGTGGCATTTCGTAAGTCAGTAGCTCTCAATTCTCGTAGAAAGACACTTGTCATTATCAGGTTTGCAGATGTAAGAATATTTCCAAGGATAATGGCCTCCCCTTTTTTTTTGTTCTACCTGTGCCGCTGAAAAGGGCTCGCAATAATGGCTTTTTCTCCAGGCGTCTGACACAGCTGGGTGCCCGCGACGCATTACGTGCAGGTGGTCACTTAACTTTCGTACGGAAATATTTACGACAGCAGTTTCTGCTACCGTGGCAGTCTCATATAAAAATATTTCACAGGTCAAGAATTAGCGTTGCAAATCTGTAGAAACAAAATCCTATAAATATAAGTGTCCAAAAAAAATATTCGTCAGCATTGTGATACAGTCACACATTTCATAACTCTTAAAGTACGTTTCTTGGTTTCCAACATCCTTTTCATAAATCAGAGTCCCTAAACACTACTCATTATTCCTTACCTCATTATACATATACATATTCGTCGACACTTCTTCAATATTTCATCGTGAGAAATACGTAGCATAATAAACATTCCTCAACAACATAATACACATCGTCGTCGTAATAATAACATCATAAAACTTCAGTCAAATCTCAAAATCGTCGTAACTTCCTCCAATAATTTTTAAGCCTAAAAAGAATTCTCTGCTCATTTAAATAGTGTCATCTACCTCAAACGTACTTTAAAAATCATGATCTCATACCAAATATATCATTCAAAGCTCTCATAGTATCACAATGGTTCCGAAAAAATATGAGCATTTCACAAAGTACAGACAAAATACAATTTCATAAGTGTGAAGTTATCCAACTGTGTAATTGCGTAAACATCTGTCACTGATGTAATAAAAAAAGTTTATCTCTCAGTTACATGATCAGATAGCTGTGTAATTTGTGTGTTAGAGAAATATGGTACCGATGTGTAAAGTTGTATAAGCAAATACCATATTAGCTAGGGTTCCTTGTGGTTGCCAAACACATGGTACACAAAGTAGGCGTATACCCCCCTGAGGATTATTGTAATTACACCCTCAGGTGTTAGAGATTACAGCAATGGAATGAAATGTATCATAGAAAACTTTCTTTGTAATTCAAAAATCTTTAAAAATAAATGTTTTAAGTATAAAATTGATCACTGAAATGCGTGTCCTGTAGCGCTAAATGTGCGTCTTGTTGTAAGATAATCTCTGTGGAAGTGTCGTAGTTATTGTCCTCTGAAAGCTAAGTTCTGCAGAAGCCAATGTACTTACCTCATGATAAACAAAAGTGAAATGCTTTGCGCAGAGACATCTTAGTTATTACGCTTATTGTTGTGATGATGAAAGTACTGTGCTGTAACGTAATGTTGTGCCACGAAAAGGCTGTCTCCTTGTGGCTATACCACAAAAGTTACTAATAAAACATGTTTTGATTTCCAGAAGAATTCAGAAAAACTGTGCAGATATAAAACAGATACACCGCAAAAGCAACATTGTAAATTGTCACTCATTAGTAGCGTCGTGATAAAACCGTGTAGTTGTCACTTAAACTAACCACTGTGTCGTCTGGTATCTCACAGAAAGTACTTTAAATCCAGAATGTATTTTCAAGTAAACCAAAATGTTGCATTAAAATCTCATTAGCAGTACCAGTATGTGTCTTAAGTATGTGAGCCTTATGGTCGTTACGTAATCGTGCCACTAACAAACAAGAATGTACACACACAATAACGATGTGTCGTCAGTTCACTATAACAATGCATTCTTAATTTCTGTTTAAATAAGTTCTCTTGGTTCTTGACTGGATATTTAACTTCAAACATTGTTGCATATTAACAGATTCTAAGTCTGACAAAGCATACTAGTAATGTAAAGCGAAAAGTTATATGGCAAAGACAAAGTTAAAGAGCAGATTATCTTTCAATAAACGGTTTTACATGTGAAATGTGGTGTAAACCTTTACTCTTCCTAGTACGCAGAGTTTCAACTTCAACGCAATTATCATGTGGTATGCGTCGGATTCTGTAAGGTCCATTGTAAACTAGAAAGAATTTGTGACTCAAGTGTTTCTTCTTATGTGACAATGAATGAGCTTTAATGAGAACTTTCTGACCAATATACAACTTGTTTGCATTTGCTTTACCGTGTAGTTTTCTCCTTTTGTCTGCTGCAGATTTTATATTTTTAAGAGCCAAATCAATTATGTCTTTGTGTCGAAGTTTACGTGTATTCGGGAAAGGTACAAGCTCTCTGATTCTGTTCGGTGGTTCTTCATTCTTCAGTACAAGAGTAGGTGGTAAAGCAGTGGAGTCGTGAGGCATTTCATTCAGCATGTTTTGAAATAAGTGTAAATATCTGTCCCAATGCTGATGCTTTCTGTGACAATAAAGTCTGCAAAGCTTATTGATTTCTTTCATAATCCGTTCAGACGGGTTGCAATGTGGTGAGTACAATGAAATAAAAACAGGTTTGATTTTATGGTTGCGAAGCATGCGTGACCAAACAGCAGATCTGAATTGCAGTCCGTTATCTGAAATGACTTTACTAACGTGTCCAACTTCACGTAAGAAATTTTTAACAAAGGCGTTGGATACAGACCGTCCAGTGGCTTTACGTAACGGAGTGAAAGAAACAAATTTTGAAGTAAGTTCAACAGCGACTAGAACGTACGAAAATCCATTAGATGTTCTGACAAGCGGTCCCAAGAGATCAACAGCAGCAAATTCTTTTAATTTAGAAGGAATGATAGGAAACAACGGAGCACGATGTGAGACAGTAGATGGTTTCGCCTTTTGACAAAGTTTACAAATAGACAAGACTCTTCGAATTCTCTTTTCCACATTGTTAAAATAACAAGTCGTTCGAAGAATATGATAACATTTTCGTGGGCCAAAATGTGCGTAGCTGAAATGAATGTACCAAATGAGCTTATTAACAAAATCGTCTGGAATGCAAAGTACCCATAGCTTGTCATCAACAGTGCAGCGTTTGAAGAGTATGTTGTTTCTAACCAGGTAATAATGCCGAATCTGTGTGTGTGTCTTTTCATGCCATTTGCTCTTGATGTCTTTCAAAATCGGATCTTTATCTTGTTCATGAGCAATGTCCTTTAAAGATGTGGTGATGAAGTTTTCAAAGGCGACTTTCTGAATGTAAAGAATACTGAAATTTTTCTCGAGGTTGCCTTCTGTGGTACTTTTCTCAAGCCCAGCCGGTGCGCGTGACAGTGCGTCCGCAACAATGTTCTCCTTGCCGGGAATGTAGACTATTGTGAAGCGGAATTCTTGCAGAAACAATGCCCAACGTTTTAACCTGTCATGATTTAATTTTGAAGACATAAGAAATTGTAATGCACGATGATCACTGTATACTTTTACGTGCTTACCAGAAAGAAAGAAACGGAATTTGTTAAATGCCCAAACGATAGCTAAAGCTTCTAATTCAGTAACGGAATAATTTTTTTCAGATTTTGTTAGCACTCGGCTAGCAAAAGCAATGGTTTTCTGAATGGTAGTGTCATTTTCTATGGCTTCTTGAAATAAATGGGCACCAAGACCGACTTTAGAAGAATCCGTGCTAAGGCAGAAATCTTGTGATAGATCTGGATGAGCTAATATTGGCGCATGAAGTAACGCTTCTTTTAAAGAATCGAATTCCAACTGTGCTTGTTCGTCCCAGTTCCAAATAGTATTTTTTCCAGTGAGAGAACAAAGTTTTGGTGTAACAAGAATTTGCATATTCAGAAAACGACGGTAAAAATTTACGAGACCTAGAAAACTGCGGACTTGTCTTTTTGTGGATGGAACTGGAATGGCTCTGATTGCTTCTAACTTTTCAGGATCTGGCTGAATGCCTTTAGAAGAAATAATAAGTCCCAAAAACTTCACCTTTGTCCGACCGAATTCAGACTTTTCCAAGTTAACTGTAATTCCAGATTCTGCAAAAATACGTAACAAACTGTTGAGGATGCGATTATGTAGTTCCCATGAAGCTTCTGCTATTAGAATATCGTCCACATATAAGGTGATGTGACGTTTTAAGAACTCAGGTAACATGGAATTTAGCCCGCGAATGAATGCTGCTGAAGAAATGTTCAAACCAAAGGGAAGTTTCCGAAACTGATAACAAACGCCGAAACAAAGGAAAGCTGTGTATTTTCTACATTCTGGATGAAGTTCGATCTGATAAAAGCTGGATCTGAGATCAATGGAAGACAACACTTTTACACCATTAAAATTTTGAAGAAGTTCTTCCAACGTTTGCGGCCTGTCTGTTTCAGGAATAATGATAGTATTGATTTGTCTCGAATCTAAGACAAGTCTGATCGATCCATTTTTCTTCTCAACAACATGTAATGCATTGTTGTATGAGCTTACTGCAGGCTCAATAATGCCCTCATCGAGCATAGATTGTATTTCTGTTCTAACACGGTCCCTATAATGTGCTGGAATTACATATGGTCTAACACAAAATTTAGTATGCTCACGAACACGAAATTGGTATTGAAATCCCTTGATTGTTCCTGTCTTATGAGTAAAAGCTGTGGAATGTGCTTGTAAAATCTCAAAGAGGTCCTGCCTATCAGTGTCATTACAATTCTCAATTGTTTGAATTTTATTCTGAATTAACTTATTAGTTTCAAATATGCCGTCGACATCATCCCTGTCAGTACTTGCAGAGTGATTGTTAGTGTCAAGTTCCGTTGAAAATTCCGAACTGTTGTCTAACAGGAGGTAAAGCCGATTAATTTCTTCGTCATGGTTTGAGAGCCAATCTTCAAATTTCAAAGCTACTGACTTACCTTCTTTTTCTAAACTTATTTCAGCATCGTGAAAGCTTAAGATTGCTTTGTATTCATTCAAAAAGTCTACTCCCAGTATAATTTCCGTCGACAATAATGGAACAATAAGAAAGCTCATAGAGAAGCTGTGGCTTTGACAATAGAATTCTAAGTTGGTTTGTTGGCGTACATCTACACTTTTTCCAAAGATTGCATCTTGTAATTTAATCTTACGTAACGGAAGTGTGGGACAATCGTTCGATTTGTTGCATTTGCTAAAGGCTGTTTCACTAATTACTGAAATGGGACTGCCAGAGTCAACTACTGCCGTAAATTTTACATCATTTACTGTAATGTGAATCACAGGATATGCAATATTGTTATGTTTTATGTCGTGTTCCTGGAGTAAGATGTCCCTAATGTCTTCCATTTTTACGTAATTACTAGCTACGGCAGCTGCGTCGTTAGTGTCATAAGAACGTTTTGTGGCTGCCAGCGGTGTGAGTCATTGCCTATTGTCTCTTTGTTGGCGCGCGTCGTTATTGGGGTTTGGAGACCTAACTTCTACAAATTCACCGTGACGAGAGGGCCCTGCTCTGTTTGAATCCCGCCAGTTCTGATGCAATTCAGGTCTGTCGTTACGATCACATCGTCTGTCGTCATGTCGGTAGTTCCTGTAGTTTCTTTCTTGTCGGTCAAGTGGTGGAGAATTTCTCCTTGAATCGTAACTGCGCGCTGGACCGTTGCGTCTAGAGTTATTCTGTCTCCCTTGATAATAATTATTTTGGTTCCCAAATTGTCTGTTTCTCAGATTGTCTCTGTGATAGTCACTACCGCAGAGAGGTGATCTTTCTCTGTAACTATTATTACTCTGCCAACGGTTGTCATACGGGTGGTGTCTGTTTTGGTCACGATTTGTGTTGTGAGAATAGCCTTGTCGTGTCCAGTTATTACTTCTTTCATCGCGGATTTGCGACGGATGTGACCTGTAATTGTTGTGTTCCTGGTTTCGCGTTCCGCGATTGTCAGTGTCAATTTCTAATTCTTGTAAGAGTCCCTGAAATGCTTCAATGTCGTCTTTGCAACGTCCTGCCAAAATGATATGTCGTAAATGTTCAGGCAGTTTGATTAAGCAAATGCGGATGAGTTCTGAGGGGCTGTATGGGTTTGAAAGATACTGATTCTTATGTAACATGTCTTCAAAATATTTGACAAGACTGGAAAATTCAGATTGTTCAAAGTGTTTCATCATCATGATGCTATGTTTTACACGGTCTTGTGTGGCTTGAGACCAATATGCTGAGAGGAAGGCATGGTAAAACTCTCCTTCACTGTGGCAATCGTGAATGACCGACCGCATTCTTACAGCTGGTTCATTCTCTAAGTAGCCACACATAAATTCTAATCTGTGCTCTAATGACCAGTTGGGAGGAAAACAATGAGAGAATTGATGGAGCCATGCTTGTGGATGAATGTCGTTGCCAGAATTCTTAAATGTTTTGAATTTACGTGTAGTAATGAACAGCTTATAGTCAAAATCATCATGTCGGCGAGTCGCATGTCGGTCATTGTTACGTCGTGTCGGCTGTTCAATCTCAAAATTCGGTGCACATTGCCAATTTCTTTCATAATTTCCGAAATGCGCTGTGTTATTATTTTGTGGTTGTTCTGTATTTCTATGTCCCTCTTCCCGTATTGGGGCGCGAGTGTCCTCTGAAATACGTAATTCTTGTACTACCTGCGTCAACTGATCTTGTACTTCCCGGATTTCTCTTTTGTACTGTGTATTGATTTAATTTTGATTTTGTTTGAATTTTCTTATTTGTTCATACTCTTCTGTGTCAGTGAAGGCTACGGGTCTTGTGTCATTCAGATTATCATCTACCTTCGTAGATAAGTTAGTGAACTGATCCGAAAGTTCGGCTACTTTCTCCGATAGTGAACACATTTCCTCAATGTGTTTTTCTGAACCAAGTTTCAGAGTGTCCATTTGTGTTGAAATCGAATCTACTGTGTTCTTTAAGTTTTCCTGAGTTTTTGCAAGTTGCGTAACCGAATCGGTAGATGCAACTGAGTCAAATTTAGCTTGCAAGGTCTCATGATTTTCATGAACAATAATTTGCAGTTCTTTTATGGCTGCTTCGTGATTCTGTAATGCCTTTTCATGCCGCGAAAAAATAGGTTGAAAATGCTCACAAATTTGAGTTTTTACGTCATTACAGACTTTTTGACATTTCGATTCAATGTTATGTAACTCAGTAGTTAAATCTTCACGCGTTTGTTCAAGAGTTTGTTCCAATGAGTCTAACTTTTGAAGCTGTTGCTGTGTTTGTCTCTGATTTTGTTCCATTGTGTCTAACTGTTGCTGTGTTTGTCTCTGGTGTTGTTCCATTGTGTCTAACTTCTTGAGATTTTGTTCCACTGTGTCTAACTTTTCAAGCTTTTGTCCCATTTGTTGCATTAATTGTAATAACAATGCACTGGTGTCTGAAACATGTTCCTCAGTGCTTTTCGGCAGTGAAGTTGCACCGGCAACATTCACATTTTGACAAGCGGAAAATGTGTCTTGACTCATTTGAGAAAACGGTGAGAACCCAAAACCTGAGTCTGCAGTATTTGCAATATTGTGTTCTGTCATTCCCGATTCCTGAGGCGAGCTGTTGCCGACCAATCGATCGATAATGCTTCCCTGTTCACTACCTGTTTCACTGTCTACACCATTGTTTGCCGCCCGCTCCATTTCCCTATGCGCAATTACCAAATTAGTACTTTGAACATTAGTTAATTCATTACTCTGCGGCGCTAACACACTGCCTTCGTCTTCACTGTCATTTCTCAGTTTACTTTGGAGCCTAGTATTACGTTTTTCACACGCCATAATTGTCACAATATTTCACACGATAACACAGAAAAGCACAATTTGAAGAGCAAAATAAAATAACATAGCAATGGAAATAATGTCTACTTAATTGCCAGCGCAGCTGCGAAATACTTGGTGCAAATCTACATGCATGCCACAACTGTTTTACTGTACAACAATGAAAAACTACAACTACAAAGGAAATTCTCTCTATGATTACGCGCTATCAATAAACAAAATCTACACTAATTACACAAACTACAAGAAAAAAAATCAGAAGATTCCAGTGAGGTATCCTCGGCTAAGGGTCGACATATGAAACGTCCCCTTTGAACAATTCTACAAGACTGTCCTTAAACTGACACACAATATTTTGTTAGCGCAACGCAATCTGACTTTCAAAATTCCCTACAAAAGAATGGCCCTGACTAACATTAAACTATACCTTTCACAAATCACTTACCTCACAAAAATCTTCGCTGCTCAAGCTACTGCAATACAGCGAGCGCCACTACTGCCAGCTAAATAAAAGATTCAAACTATGGAAGGCACTAACTACTGATAGGGATAGTTAGCAAATGAAAGATATTAATAGAGAACAAACAATATATTTACCTTGATATCATCATATATAAATATAGCAGTTCATGACAAATTTCAAAACTCCGCCATCTCTCTCCCCACATCCACCACTGCTGGCGGCTCACCTCCAACTGCGCAATGCTATGCGCTGTTCACAGCCAGCTGCCTAACACTACAATGGCGAGTATTACAACAATGCAAAGCAGCCACAGACTGCACACAGCACAGCCAGTGATTTTCATACAGAGGTGGCGTTACCAATAAAAAAACCTAAACAGCCTACTTACAATGTGATCTATTGGAGTACAGCATTGTATGGTAGTGAAACATGGACTGTGGGAATTTCGGAAAAGACGACATTGAAGAATTTGTGATGTGGTGCTACAGAAGGAAGTAGAAAATTAGGTGTTCTGATGAGGTAAGGAATGAGGAGGATCTCCGGATAATCGTCAAGGGAAAGGAATAGAAGAAGGGACAGGATGGTAGGGAATCTGTTAAGATATTACGGATTAACTTCCTTGTTAATAGAGGGAGGTGTAGAGGTTAAAAACTGAAGAGGAAAACAGACAGTAATACATCCAGCAAATAATTGAGGACGTAGGTTGCAAGTGCTTCTCTGAGGTGATGGGCCGCATCAAACCAGTCAGAAGACTGATGACTCAAAAAAAAACAACCTAATATTTAGCATCACATTTGTGTTCCTGGCCATCGATCAGCTCATGCCATAGCAAGTCAGGCACTGGAATCTCACCAGAGGTCGTGTATGGTACTGAGTGGGCAGCACCACTCAGAGCTTTCCTGAGGGATGGGGGGTATGACAAAGCAGTTGGGAGAGTTGGGAGTCAGCAGAATGGAGCAGCAATAGCAACATCGACTTGAGGCAGTGCCGTAACCAGTAACAAGTCGTGAGGTGGTGTCGTGGCGTTGTACGCACCTGATTTGCATCAGCAAAGCTAGCCCAAAGAGCCCACTTGGGACGGTGTTGAAAATATGAAGCTGAATCTACCACATCATCTGGATGCCAATGCTGGGACCATAGTGTGAAAGCAGCTGACAATTACGTGGTGCTTCACCGAGGGCCACCCACTGTTGCTGTGGCCGAGCGAGGTTATCTGGAATAGGTGGCCTGGTCCAGGGTGTACAGTGGTCGAGACAGTGGACAGTACTGACTGGAAGCGTTGACATCAGCTTGAGATAGTGCGGCGAACAGTTCGTGGGGTGACACTGAGGTCTCGAATGCCCACTGGCCGCACTTGTTTTACTTCGGTGTAGCTGGTCCATGGACTGGGGATGGGATACAGTTCGGTGACAGGAAGGGGCAGAGCGGGCTGGTAGCTCATTGGAGGACACCAAGTAAATAGGTCCTTGGGAAACAGAGTTCTATGGAGCCAAGAGCAGTGTGAATGTAGCTTAAGTGGACGACGGTGGTTAGTGCGGGACAAGGCATGCTGAACGAAGACTTTAAATTGTGGTATTAGACAGTGTATTGTTTCCAGCATACAGAAAAGGAAGGCAGTTTGTAGACAGGAAGGCAAGGTAGTGACGTCGTTCAGTTACGGCAATACAGTGATGGACATGAAGTGATAAGTAAATTTATGTATGCCATAACTGCAGGTAGTGGGCATCGGTTGTTGCCAGAGTTTAGATCAACCAAAATACAGTGTGATGGTGTGCACTGAGGTTGGTAAAGTCGGTCTAATATTGTTTGTTGTTGTGAAGAACCAAGACGAGGTGGTGAGGAATTTCATTGTGCAATAACTAAACTTTTTACAGCATGGTTGGTGCTTTCTGAATGAACCGATACTGTTCTGAATTTTAAAACACGTCGAGGCCGTTGCGAGATCATTCTGTATTAGTGATAAGTCATTGCACTTTTTGCTTGTTATGCACTACCTTTTTAGATTCTATACTAGGCTGTATATCTTGGTAGATTTGTTCTCCTGTTTGTTGTCTGTCTGAGATATAGTGGAGATTGAAATTTCCACTCTGCAACGGAGTGTGCGCTGATATGAAACTTCCTGGCAGATTAAAACTGTGTGCCGGACCGAGACTCCAACTTCACAGAAGTTCTCCTGCGAACCGTGCAGAACTTTCCCACGAAAGTCAAAGGTCCCGAGTTCGAGTCTCGGTCCGGCACACAGTTTTAATCTGCCAGGAAGTTTCATATCACTGCACACTCCGCTGAAGAGTGAAAATTTCGTTCTGGAAACACCCACCAGTCTGTGGCAGAGCCATGTCTCCACAGTATCCTTTCTTCCACGAGTGGTAGTTCTGCAAGGTTCGCAGGTGAGCTTCTGTGAAGTTTGGAAGGTAGCAGACGAGGTACTGGTGGGTTAAGGCTGTGAGGATGGATTGCGAGTCGTGCTTGAGTAGCTCAGTTGGTAGAGCACTTGTCTGCTACAGGCAACGGTCCCGAGTCTCGGTCCAGCACACAGTTTTAATCTCCCAGGTAGTTTCATTTAGTGGAGATGTTGGTAGTAGTGGACTGTAGATCATCCTAGAGTCATTCCGCTTGTTGCTGTTTTATGTTGGCGCTCTCTTGTAAAGTTATTTGCGAGCAGAAGCAATATTGTTTCATCTAAACAATGTACGCCTGTAACTTAGGATACATTTTTACTGCATGTTATCGTTCCCCACTTTACGTAGGATATTCTTTTACTGCTGTGGGGCAAATAATTAATTTGGTATGTTATTTTGTATCTGGCGTTAATTATTGTAAGAGGCTGAGTACAATGGTTTGCTTTATTCGTGTGTGCTCTGCAAGTATAATTGTTTTTTAGTAAAATAAAGATGGTGAAAAGCTCAAGTTTGTCCAAAACCCAACCAAAATCCACTTCCACCCAATCATGCTAGCCAAATAATGTTGGTATGTGTGTACTGGGCTTATCATATGTCCACCTTTACTGTTTTCGTGATGAGTTTTCGAAAACTCATGTTGAAGATCGGAAGTTGCATTCTTTGGATCGACACAGTTTTATTTACTGTGTGAAGAGCTGCAACCCACCTGAGGTAATTTGGTGGCGCTCCGAATGCATTCGACACTTCCGGGTGTAAAACTGATAACCCGTGTGGTAGAGATCCATTCAACAATAAGGTTGTTGGGTTGGTGAAAGACAAGCAAATGGGTTGCAGTTGTGAAGCTTTAGCTTCAGTCCTAAATGTATGCACAACACATAGCACTGGGTTTCACTTCACGACGGGCTAAGAGTGTGTGACGTGACACCGCACAGGCTCTTACAGTTGATGATAACCTGGCTTACTGTGAATAGGTGTAGATGATGCTCCACACATGGTGCACATTTTTAATACTATATTTTAAAATTATGAAAGACTTTGAAAGTAAAATAATCTACTTTTACAAGCTGTGATATCATTTTGTAGAAATCCCACCTCAGCCATGCTTGGAGGAAGTTCCATTTGAAACCCACTTGGGCCATTCTAGATTACCTACCACTGTATCTGCACCGAATGTTAAGCATCTTGGCTACTCCTAATGCCATACCAGAGCATGTCCAGGACAGTAGCAATTCTTTCCTCTTCTGAACTGGAAATACCTGAGTCCCATTTCAACACAGAAACGTCCTGGCTTGCATTGTTTCTAAAGGAATTGCTACAGAAGTTTTTTTAAGCCGGCCGGGGTGCAAGCACGTGGCATAAAATTCAAAGTCTTACCAATGAGAGAACGAATATAACTATGTGCTCTCCGCTACTTCAGAACAGATAAGCAATAATACAATAAAAGAAATGAGCTTCAACCAAGGACAGCCGTATGTCAAGTTCTTCAGAAGACAAAACTGTAGAGTAAAGAAACTAAACTGGGTATGATGAAAATCTAGTAAAGACACACACACACACACACACACACACACACACACACACACCTCTACACATATGCACACAGGCTAGCATGTGTACAAACACACACGCACAGACACGTGCTATTTTCAGGGAATTAGTGATGACTACGTTACAGTAGGCAGCAAATATATGCAACACTAAGCTGTGCAACATCATTGACAACTTGCTCATATTGTCCTACATCGTTCCATATACAGGGTGCTCCGAGACAAAATGTACGCTAACACTTCCCATCGCCACTAGGTGTCTTTTGAGACTGGTTATGCCCCTAAGAGGCGGCAATGTGTACGCACCCTGTGTCGTTCGTATGCAGTCTGTGTTGTCTATCATCCAGGCATCTACTCCACTTGAAAGGCGACAGGCACACAAAACTGAAGTTCCTCAGTAATTTGTGAAACATCTTTCTCCACGTAGAGACACTCATTCTTACGGTTTTCTTGTCGAAAATCAAGTTCCTCGGGTAGGTAGCATGCTGCACATCTGGTTATTAGAAATTGTTAGTCGGTGAACTCTCGTCGTCTCAGGACCATCGAATACTAGAGGATGCCAAGCGTCACTGGAAGCGTCTGAGAACATTTGGCCGCGAACGAAAGTTTTTCCCCATGATTCGACCTATCACCCATAGAAATTCGTTGCAAAGCCTTTTAAGCATCCTGTACCTGTAGTTTATTTCAAGGTCTTCGCATACAATATGAATAAAAAATTGTTTGCGTGGCTCACAAGTCAATTTCTTTTGTTAAATCCCTAATTTGTCTGCATTGCCAGCATACGACAGTGTTTACATTCCACATTTCCCGGATGGGCGCTAATGACCGTTGAAGTTGTGCGCCCTAAAACCACAAAAAAGAAAAACATTTCCTGGCTATGCCGTGGGATTTCTGTGTGCCTTCTCATAAGTAACCCAAGTGCACCCCTACAAGGACACCCATTACAGACGCTTATTCTGAACATATACACATACGACACCACATTCACACCTCACGAAGGGAAGATGTGACGTATAAGAGGAAAGAAAGGCTATCCTACTAGGGTGCGGTTGGTATGAGAAGCATTGTTCCGCAACGTCTAACGACGACAACCTGTAGCCATGCACCATTTATGACCAAGTCATCGGCTACTCGAAGGAACGAAAGCTGTAGAGCTACGCTTGGGAGGACCGCTGGCTACTTGATGGTGAAAGTGTCGGCTCTGGAAAGGCTACGACACCAGCGGAATCTTCCCACAACCTGCCCTTGTAGGTCCTAACAAGATCATGTGAAGCCGCTTCAGGAACCGCCACCTGTCTCGCAGTAGATTCCTACTAGGCGCGAAGAGTTGCACAACGAAGCACACAGAAGACATGGTCGAATTTCAGTATAACTTCGTAAACGTACACAACATCCGTGAATGCGTAAATGATTAGAGTTGCAATTCTCTGTGGCAAGTACAACAGCCATTAGGAGCATTAATGTTACCAGGCCTGGTAGGGTATATAAGGAGGTTGAAGACTTTCAAGAAGTTGAGTGACCACTGTGAAGGGCCAGGAGGTGCCGCTTACTCATGGGAGACAGTGTTATCAATATCTGACAGTCTTGAAAAGGAATTTCATTTTGAACCTCTATTTGTTAGCTGGTTGAATTATCCTATATTCCGATTTACTGGACAGTCGCATGGGACAGTAGGCCACTGTTGGATTCCTTGGTAACGTGAGGGCAGCATACTAGTTAAATTTTGATTAAAAATCATCAAGAATGGCAGGCCAAGTCTTCTGGCATAAGCAGAAGATGGTATAACTTGAGGAGGGTTCCTTATGAACAGCAAGATCAGGCAGAAAGTGAGCCTTGTCAAGAAGGGCGGAGGAAGGACAGAAGTTCAAGGCACTCTCTGCAAACAGGCGAAAGAATTAGCATACGATCATAGTCATGAGGATGGAGAAGTCAGTGGGAACCACTACATTAGAGACACGTGCCGTGTAGCCACGGGACATGATGATCTCTCCATCGGCAAAAGGTTAATCCTGTTATTCGGATCTCCCGGACGGGAATGCCAAGAAGGAGGGAGGGGCTTGTGGAAAAGATGGAATTATCAACTAAGGGATAACATTCTATGAGTCGGAGCATGGAATGTCAGAAATTTGAACATAGGAAGAAAGCTTGAACGCCTAAAAAGAGAAATGCAAAGACTGAAGCTAGATATAAAGAGATCAATGAAGTGAAATGGAGAGAAAAAGTTTTCAGGTACGTCAAAAATAGGAATGCACAGCAGCAGAAGATGGTATAACTTGAGCAGGGTTCCTTATGAACAGCAAGATCAGGCAGAAAGTGAGTTACAAAGAAGAGTTTTGTGATAGGGCTTTACCCATCAGAATCGACGGCAAACCAACACCGACAACAATAGTTCACGTATACATGCCGATGTCACAAGTAAAATTTGAAGAGATAGAGAAATTATATGAGGATATTGAAAGGGTAATTCAGTATGTAAAGGGAGGTGAATCAAAT
This sequence comes from Schistocerca piceifrons, assembly GCF_021461385.2. Lineage (NCBI taxonomy): Eukaryota > Metazoa > Arthropoda > Insecta > Orthoptera > Acrididae > Schistocerca > Schistocerca piceifrons. The sequence continues at coordinate 91,943,018 of NC_060141.1, forward strand.
AATCGTGCGAGATAAGAACGCGATAATAGTGGAGGAATAGAGGAAAGGATTACTGGAAAATATCTTCTAGGTAGTTGAAACGAGAGAGGAGAAAGAGTAAGTGAGCTCTGCAATAAATTTCAGATGGCAATAACGAATACCCTGTTTAAGAACCAAAAGATGAGGAGGTATACTTGTAAAAGACACGTAGATACGGGAAGATTCCGGCTGGATTCCAACGTTGTCAGAGATCCAGAAATCAGGTAACGGATTGTTAGAGGTACCCGGGAGCAGACACAGACTCAGATCACTATTTAGTAATAATTAAGAATAGCCTGATGTTTAAGAGAAACGTACGGAAGAATCAGCAAGGCAGGAAGCGGGATATTGAGGTACAGAGGAATGACGAGACGTGTTTGAAGTTTGCTAATGATGTCGATGCTACGACAAGGAATTTCACAATAGGCAGTTTAGTTGAAGAGGAGTGGAAATCACTAAAAATGGCCATCACAGATGTTGGACAGTCATGCATAGGCAGAAGGGTGGTAACTCCGAAGAAACCTTGGTTAACAGAAGACATATTTCAATTGATCGACGAAAAGAGGAAGCACAAAAATGTTCAGGAAAAGACAGGAATACAACAACGTAAATCACTTAAGAATGAAATAAATTGGAAGTGCAAGGAAACCAAGAAGAAATGGCGGCAGGAAAATGTAAAGAAATCGAAAAGAAATGATCGTCGGAAGGCCAGACTCAGCGTACAAGAAAGTCAAAACAGATATCGGTGAAATTAAAACCAAGAGCGCTGAAAAGAATTCTTTGAAGGCCTCTATGAGCCATTCTATCAGACATCTATGCCTGATGACGTGATAGAAAAGAAACGAATGTCGACTTGATAAATATAGGGTATCCAATATTACAGTAAGAATTTAAATGAACAATGGAAGACTAGAGATGAAATAAAGCAGAAGGGACAGATAACATTGAATAAGAATTTATAAACTCACTGAGAGAAATGACAGTCAAACGGCTATTCATACTGGTGTGTAGAATCTATTAGATTCGTGACGTACCATCAGACTTTCGGAAAAATATCATACAGACAATTCCGAAGACAGCAAGGACCGATAGGTGCAAAAAATATCGGACAGTCAACTTAAATCTCAGGCATTCAAGATGCTGACAAGAATAATATACAGAAGAATGGAAAAGAATGTAAGGACCTGTTAGATTGGATCAGTCTGGGTTTAGGAAAGGTAAACGCACCATTGAGGTGTGTCTGACTGCGCCTGATAATAGAAACAAGATTGAAGCAAAAGCAAGTTATGCGTATAGTATTTGTCGATCTACAGAAAGCGTTCAGTAATGTGAAATGGTCCAAGACGTTCGAAATCCTAAGAAAGATTGGAATACTAAGAACGAAGTACTCGGATAAAAAAAGGGTGTTAGGCAGGGATGCAATGTTTCGACATCGAAGAAGTAACGACGAATGTCATAGAATTAGTGGAATTAAAATTCAGCGTGAAAGAATGTCATTGATATAGTAAAAGTGAAGAAGAATTACAGAAAGTGTTGAATAGAATGAACAGTCTAATGAGTACAGAATATGAACTGAGAGTAAATCGCAGCCGGCCGCAGTGGCCGAGCGGTTCTAGGCGCTTCAGTCTGGAGCCGCGCGGCAGCTACAGTCCCAGGTTCGAATCCTGCCTCGGGCATGGATGTGTGTGATGGCCTTAGGTTAGTTAGGTTTAAGTAATTCTAAGTTCTAGGTGACTAATGACCTCATAAGTTAAGTCCCATAGTGCTCAGAGCCATTTGAACCATTTAGTAAATCGCAAAAAGTCGAAAATAATGAAAAGTAGCAGATACGAGAAACATAAAAATTGGAGGTAACGAGATACACGAATTTACGTGTTTCTGCTGGCTAGAAAGCAAAAGAACACATTAAGGCAGATGCAAGGAGGACATAAGAAGCAGACTAGCATAGGCAAAAATGACGGTATTCCCGGCCAAGAGAAAGCTGCTGATCAAACATGGGCCCTAACTTGAGAAAGAAATTTCTGAGAATGTAGGTCTGGAGGACAGCATCTTGGGGCAGTGAATCATGCAGTGTACGAAAACCGGGACAAAAGAGAATCGAAGCATTTGAGACGTGGTGGAGGTTCTCCGTAGAAACGGCGAAGGAAGGAACGTGTGGAAAACACTGACAAGAAGAATGGAGAGGATGATAGGATACCTGTTAAGCATCCCGAAATAGAGGGAACTGTAGTGGGTAAATGTAGGGGAAGACAGAGACAGTAATACATCGAGCAGATAACTGCAGTCACAGGATGCAAGTACTACTCTGAGAACAAGCGGTTGACACAGGGCAGTAATTCGTAGCGGGCCGTATCAAACCCGTCGGAAGACTGACGTCGTTCTATTGTTCATAATAAGTAAATTATGTTGCGAGTGTATATCTGCTGCTGCGTACACCTTACAATCCATCTGATTTCGAAATCTCTGCATGACAATGATGTAATCCAGCTGGAATCTTCCCATGTCACTGGGCTTTTTCCAACTCCTGTGACTCTTGATCGAAGTATTCGCTATTATCATGTGACATTTATTTCAGCACTAGTTAGTCTTTCTCCTCTCTCGTTCCTACTACCAAGCCCATATTCTCCAGTAACGCCTTCTTCTACTCCTTCCCCTGCAACAGCATTGCAGTTCCACATGATTATTAGATTCCAACGTCTCTTCACGTACTGAATAACCCGTTCAGTATCCTCATATACGTCCACTATCTCCTCGTCTTCTGCTTGCGACGACTGCATGCATACCTGAACTATCTTCATCTGCGTTGAAATCTGTCCCTGAACCGTTCATAGCTACCCACTTCTGCACTACTCTTCTATTCATAACGAAAACTACTCCCATTATACCATTTTCTGCTGCTGTTGATATTACGCTGTACTCGAATGACCAGAAATACCTGTCTCCTTTCCATTTCACTTCATTGACCCCTGCTGCATTTAGACTGACCCTTAGATTACCCTATTCAGTATTTCTAGCTTCCTTACTAAGCTCAGACTTCTGACATTCCACGCATTGACTCGCAGAATATTACCTTTCTGTTTGTTATTCAGTCTTTTTCTCAAGCTCACCTCCCCTTGGTAATCTCCTCACAGAGATGCGCACCTGGTACTAATCCGGAGTCATTTGCCAACGGACTGACACTTTTTTCAGTTACAGGCCACATGTCCTGTGGATTCAGATTACCCCAAACCTCTGTCGGCTTCTCCGTCCTCTTTGTCAAGTCCGTTAATAGAACAAGGGTGGTGGCGTATGGTTCAAATGACTCTGAGCACTATGGGACTTAACATTTGGGGTCATCAGTCCCCTAGACTTAGAACTACTTAAACCTAACTAACCTAAGGACATCACACACATCCATGCCCGAGGCAGGATTCGAACCAGCGACCGTAGCAGGAGCGCGATTCCAGACTGGAGCGCCTAGAACCGCTCGGCCACAGCGGCCGGCGGTGATGTCTTATGCCGGAAGATTCCGCCTGCCATTATGATGATTTTTATTCAAAATTTAAGCAATTAGTGTGTTTGAACAGAGGACTCACGATTTATTAATTCCTAGCAAAAACCGCTGCCCCTAGGCCATAGGAACATACGCAGCAAACAGTTGCGGACATTGGCTGTAACCGCTGCTGCAAGATGAACAGATTGGCACCTGGGAGAAAGACATGGCGGGTCACATCAAACTAGCGAGAAAAGCTGTGACCAATAATAGTTACATATTTCACATAAGCTAATGCGTAGGGTTTCGAATCGGAGCTCTGCGGCAGGGTCTGGTTCTCTACACAGAGCACGTCAGTGTTCTACATCTACATCTACATGATTACTCTGCAATTCACATTTAAGTGCTTGGCAGAGGGTTCATCGAACCACAATCATACTATCTCCCTACCATTCCACTCCCGAACAGCACGCGGGAAAAACGAACACCTAAACCTTTCTGTTCGAGCTCTGATTTCTCTTATTTTATTTTGATGATCATTCCTATCTGTGTAGGCTGGGCTCAACAAAATATTTCCGCATTCGGAAGAGAAAGTTGGTGACTGAAATTTCGTAAATAGATCTCGCCGCGACGAAAAACTTCTTTGTTTAATGACTTCCATCCCAACTCGCGTATCATATCTGCCACACTCTCTCCCCTATTACGTGATAATACAAAACGAGCTGCGCTTTTTTGCACCCTTTCGATGTCCTCCGTCAATCCCACCTGATAAGGATCCCACACCGCGCAGCAATATTCTAACAGAGGACGAACGAGTGTAGTGTAAGCTGTCTCTTTAGTGGACTTGTTGCATCTTCTAAGTGTCCTCCCAATGAAACGCCACCTTTGGCTCGCCTTCCCCACAATATTATCTATGTGGTCTTTCCAACTGAAGTTGTTCGTAATTTTAACACCCAGGTACTTAGTTGAATTGACAGCCTTGAGAATTGTACTATTTATCGAGTAATCGAATTCCAACGGATTTCTTTTGGAACTCATGTGGATCACCTCACACTTTTCGTTATTTAGCGTCAACTGCTACCTGCCACACCATACAGCAATCTTTTCTAAATCGCTTTGCAACTGATACTGGTCTTCGGATGACCTTACTAGACGGTAAATTACAGCATCTTCTGCGAACAACCTAAGAGAACTGCTCAGATTGTCACCCAGGTCATTTATATAGATCAGGAACAACAGAGGTCCCAGGACGCTTCCCTGGGGAACACCTGATATCGCTTCAGTTTTACTCGATGATTTGCCTTCTATTACTACGAACTGCGACCTTCCTGACAGGAAATCACGAATCCAGTCGCACAACTGAGACGATACCCCATAGGCCCGCAGCTTGATTAGAAGTCGCTTGTGAGGAACGGTGTCAAAAACTTTCCGGAAATCTAGAAATACGGTATCAACTTGAGATCCCCTGTCAATAGCGGCCATTACTTCGTGCGAATAAAGAGCTAGCTGTGTTGCACAAGAACGATGTTTTCTGAAACCATGCTGATTACGTATCAATAGATCGTTACCTTAGAGGTGATTCATTGTGTTTGAATACAGTATATGCTCCAAAATCCTACTACAAACCGACGTCAATGATATAAGTCTGTAGTTCGATGGATTACTGCTACTACCCTTCTTAAACACTGGTGCGACCTGCGCAATTTTCCAATCTGTAGGTACAGATCTATCGGTGAGCGAGCGGTTGTATATGATTGCTAAGTAGGGAGCTATTGTATCAGCGTAATCTGAAAGGAACCTAATCGGTATACAATCTGGACCTGAAGACTTGCCCGTATCAAGCGATCTGAGTTGCTCCCCAACCCCTAAGGTATCTACTTCTAAGAAACTCATGCTAGCAGCTGTTCGTGTTTCAAATTCTGGAATATTCCATTCGTTATTCCTCCGCCGGACGAGCATGTTTGACGCTACGGTTTTGCCACCCACCAAGAGACCATCTCAGCTCAGCGAGATTTCACTCTCAGTATGGGCCCCGCGGCAGGTTACATCAGCTACCTCCACCACACGCAGCTTGCCCCGTACGTCAGCGGGCCTTTAAAGCTTCCGAAAATGTTCATTAGTCAGCCCTGACTTTCCCCGCAGAGGCAATTTCGCTTCCAGGAAGAGTGGACCGGAATGACGCTGCAACCGTGCCGTAATTTGTACGTCAACGACCGAGATTCTAACAACAGTTTCTTTCTCCTATTTCGTACTGAGTTCTAAAAGATTAACAGGTACAAGTAAGAGTTAAATAAATGTCTCACGTAATCTCCATCAACGACAGAATGCCGTTTTCTCCCAAAACAGGTATTCGTATGGGTACGAAGAATCTAAGTAATAATATTTTTATGTGTTGCAGTCAGTATCATTAAAAAAGTAGGAACTAACATTAGAATGGGCCAGAAACATGCACACACACTCACATATACAGGGTGAGTCACTAACTATTGCCATCAAGAATAACTCCGAAAGTATGATAGGAATTGGAAAGTTTGTGGGACAAAAGTTGTATGGGATCACGGGGGCCATAATATGACGTTGGTTTTTTGTTGATAGGTGGGGTCGCTTCAGAGATATGAAGGTCAACTTTGTTTTTTTAAATGGGATGTTATAGTTTGGTACTGATTTTGTGATAGCAGCTACCGAGACGAATCCAATGATGTGTAACAGTAGGGTCTTTGAAGGTCTACGAAGGTCACAAAAGTGGCATGAACTTCCATTTACAGAAGGTGTTCGAAGTGATGAGCATTGGTACCAACGTATTCGTCCGGAATTAAACATGCAGTTTCGCCAAAATACCGAGGGTAAATTAAAGACACCACCAAATGTTATCGTATGAGTCGGGTACGTGTTTGAAATCAAACTCAAGTTTTCTTGGAACCTTTCAGCAACTGTATCATCTGAACTGGGAGGTCGGTAAAAGGATCCAATTATTATTTTATTCCGGTTGCCGACAATGACCTCTGCCCATACTAACTCACAGGAAGTATCTACTTCAATTTCGCGACAAGTTAAACTACTTCTAACAGCAACAAACACGTCACCGCCAACCGTGTTTAGGCTATCTTTTCGGAACACCGTTAGTCGGCCAAAAAAAGCCCCTCGAAGTGGTATCGGTATGTGGATGATACCTTTGTAATATGGAATCATGAGGAAGAAGACTTGAATGATTTTCTGGTACACTTAAATAGCATCAACCCAAAGATTAAATTTACTATGGAGAAGGAGAAGAATGGACAACTTAACTTCTTGGATGTATCAGTTATCAAACGGGCGGATGGGACCTTAGGCCATAAGGTCTACAGAAAAGGTACACATACCGATCGCTACCTCCATAAGAACTCAAACCACCACCCTAGGCAAAAGAGGGGGGTCATAAAAACACTAGTGGATAGGGCCAATAATATTTGTGAACCAGGCTACTTACAAGAAGAACTAAACCATTTACGAATGGCCTTTGCGAAAAATGGTTATACAAAAAACGAGATTAATCGAGCACTTCACCCAAATAGAAAAATGCCTAAAAATAGGAGACAGCAGCAACCATCAGCTGGAAAAGTATTTCTTCCGTTCATCCATAATATCACGGATCGCATTGGAAAAGTACTAGCCAAGTTTCAGGTAGAGACCATTTTTAGACCTACTAAGAAAATTAGTGAATGCCTAAGATCAACAAAAGATGCTCGTCACCCCCTAGCCACCCCAGGGGTATATAAAATTCCGTGTAGTTGCGGCAGGGTTTACATAGGAACTACAAAAAGAAGCATCAATACACGGTTGACGGAGCACAAAAGAAACTGTCGCTTGGGACATATCGACAAATCGGCAGTAGCGGAACATGTTTTTAAGGATGGAGATCACGACATAAAATTTGGTGAAACAAGCGTGCTAGCAAGGACGTCGCACTATTATACACGTATGTATAGAGAGGCAATTGAAATCCACAAACATCAATACAATTTTAATCGTAAAGAAGAAGGATTAAAATTGGATAAGATATGGCGGTCGACGTTGCATCAATCACGTGACAATCGATTGCCTGCAATCGAGAGAACAGACGATAGCCAGAGATAGCTGCACATCGACGCCATGTGACGTGTGGTGGCGCCCCCTACGATCTCTATATAAGCGGCGGCCCCAGCTCCTAGCAGCCAGTCGTCGACTCACCTCGGAAGATGTTCTCCGTATTTGAGAACGAAACGTCAGGGAGAAGAAATTCTACAGATCGACCACGGCAACTTAGCCCGGAAGAGTTTACTGATAAAGACGCCGGCCGTGAAAGCCTACATGGAATGATTCGACGCCTCTACGGGGAGGAAATGTCAACTAGGGTACGACGACTGGAGAACCTACGCAAGAAGAAAGGTCAACAACTTTGCTCACTCACTTTTCTGCTACGCTGTCGTGATACCGGTATAGTTCCCAAGTTTTTAAAAGTGAGAAGAATGTTTCATTCGGCACAAGCTAACCGTATTTATTCTCGTATGGAACTGGCATTACTACGTGAGCGGATACATCAGACACGACGAGGACTGGCGGTATGTGATGGCCAACTGCTAAATCTTCATTTACTTATTAGCAATACTATGCAGTTTTGTCATTGGAACAAAGTGGACAGTTTAACATTTAGATCTATGGAGATTAGTGCAGAAGTGTCTTCCAATAGGCAGAAGGACAAGTTTGATCGTCTACAAGAGGGTCGACAGGAAACACCGATTCCAAACAATTCCCAAACGGTTATTAATTTATCGAAAAAAGAATTGTCTAAGGAAGAACTTTCTGTTCTGTCTAAAGGAGGGAATTTTGCAATAACTCCATCCAAGATTCCTGTGGAGGACATTATTGCTAATATAGAGGCAGGAATTCGTCAGTTACCATCATATTCTGCTGATGAAATTAGAATGGAATCCTCCAGGATATTACGCAAAGCTAAGCCACCCAGCAGCAATCTATCTCAAGGGGAAAGGAAGGCATTGCGGGAGATCAATGCAGACAAGAATGTTATTATAGTTGCCGCTGACAAGGGAAATGTTACTGTTTTAATGAATACTGAGGATTATCACAAGAAGATCAGTGATCTCCTGGAACCCAGCACATACAAGAAGTTGAAAAAGGATCCCACAACGAATGTGCTGAATGCCACCAAGCGTCTGATAAAACAGTCTTCAATTCCTACAGAAGTTAAAAAGTATCTTTGTGAAACGGAGGCTTATCCTCCGAGATTATATGGATTACCAAAGATACATAAACCTGATGTTCCTTTGAGACCAATAGTCAGCGCAATTGGAGCTCCTACCCAAGAACTAGCCAGACACCTTGCCTCTTTGTTACAACCTCACATAGGCAAAACTGAGAGTCATATTAAAAACTCTCTACACTTCATTGAGAAATTGAGGGAAATTACTGTCGGTCCTAATGACATACTTGTCAGTTTTGATATAGTGTCTTTGTTCACGATGGTTCCAGTTGATGAAGCTCTCTCCCATATAGCCAATATGTTCCCTACTGATATAGTAGCCTTGTTCCAACACTGTCTATCCTCAACCTATTTTAAGTACAATGGTGAATTTTATGAGCAGATCGATGGGGTAGCCATGGGAAGCCCCCTAAGTCCCGCAATTGCGAATTTATTTATGGAATATTTTGAACATCAAGCATTGCAGTCGGCCAAAAAAAAGCCCCTCGAAGTGGTATCGGTATGTGGATGATACCTTTGTAATATGGAATCATGAGGAAGAAGACTTGAATGATTTTCTGGTACACTTAAATAGCATCAACCCAAAGATTAAATTTACTATGGAGAAGGAGAAGAATGGACAACTTAACTTCTTGGATGTATCAGTTATCAAACGGGCGGATGGGACCTTAGGCCATAAGGTCTACAGAAAAGGTACACATACCGATCGCTACCTCCATAAGAACTCAAACCACCACCCTAGGCAAAAGAGGGGGGTCATAAAAACACTAGTGGATAGGGCCAATAATATTTGTGAACCAGGCTACTTACAAGAAGAACTAAACCATTTACGAATGGCCTTTGCGAAAAATGGTTATACAAAAAACGAGATTAATCGAGCACTTCACCCAAATAGAAAAATGCCTAAAAATAGGAGACAGCAGCAACCATCAGCTGGAAAAGTATTTCTTCCGTTCATCCATAATATCACGGATCGCATTGGAAAAGTACTAGCCAAGTTTCAGGTAGAGACCATTTTTAGACCTACTAAGAAAATTAGTGAATGCCTAAGATCAACAAAAGATGCTCGTCACCCCCTAGCCACCCCAGGGGTATATAAAATTCCGTGTAGTTGCGGCAGGGTTTACATAGGAACTACAAAAAGAAGCATCAATACACGGTTGACGGAGCACAAAAGAAACTGTCGCTTGGGACATATCGACAAATCGGCAGTAGCGGAACATGTTTTTAAGGATGGAGATCACGACATAAAATTTGGTGAAACAAGCGTGCTAGCAAGGACGTCGCACTATTATACACGTATGTATAGAGAGGCAATTGAAATCCACAAACATCAATACAATTTTAATCGTAAAGAAGAAGGATTAAAATTGGATAAGATATGGCGGTCGACGTTGCATCAATCACGTGACAATCGATTGCCTGCAATCGAGAGAACAGACGATAGCCAGAAATAGCTGCACATCGACGCCATGTGACGTGTGGTGGCGCCCCCTACGATCTCTATATAAGCGGCGGCCCCAGCTCCTAGCAGCCAGTCGTCGATTCACCTCGGAAGATGTTCTCCGTATTTGAGAACGAAACGTCAGGGAGAAGAAATTCTACAGATCGACCACGGCAACTTAGCCCGGAAGAGTTTACTGATAAAGACGCCGGCCGTGAAAGCCTACATGGAATGAACCGTTAGGTTCTTCGCTATCTGTATCGCTGAGGCACGCAAGCCTCCACACCAACAGCAAGGTCCATAGTTCATGGGGGGATAGTGCCTTACAGGATAGATAGTTCATAGTGGATGTCAGTTACAATGGGCAATGATTCTAACACAAACATTTTTAAGAATAGTTAGTAAGAGACGACCAGGGATGAAATCTGTAATGAAGCAAATGCTGACATAATATTTAATTAATTTCATGACATATCATTATTTGAAAATAGCTGACCATTGAAACTAATCAGAAAGGACGTTAAACGGCATTGTAAAGAAAGTACCTTGTAAAAGGAAATCGTATCTTTTGCCAAGAACAAGTAAAGATCCTAATGTAGTTTCACACTACAAAAACTACTCAGAATTAATAAGAAAACTTGTTAAAATTTATATGAACATGCACAGTATGTGAGAAATGAGTAATTCTGGCAACAGACTTGATGCTATATGGAATGTAGTGAAGCAAGAGACAGGACAACCGGCCAAAGAACCGGATAACACCACTATTGACTTAAATGGAAGAGATAAGTGGTTAGTCACAGATAGCAAATAAAGTTAATAATTATTTCTCACACGTTAAAGGAAATATTGGGGCAAACAGTTCACGAAAAAAATTAGAAGAATGTGTTGAACAACCAACTTACATAACATTCAGTCACGTCTATGTCTCACTCACTTATCCCTCTAAAATGTAGAAAATTACATAGTCTCTTAAAAATAAAGGCTCGTCTGGATTTGATGGGGTATCCAACAAAGTATAAGGCCCTTTTGCCAATTAACAAGCACTCTCTATTCTTAACTGCGGATATTTTTCTGCAGAGGCTGAAATACACCATTGTTAAACCCTTCTACAAGAAAGGTGGTAGGGGAGATATCAATTACTACCGACCCGTTTCACTACGGATACCATAATCCACAATTTTTGAGAAGGTCATGTATTTTAGAATAGTATCCCTCCTGAGAGACAGTAGCATCCTCTGAAAATCACAGTTTGGGTTTCAGGAGAGGTTCTCTATTGCGGTCATTCACATGTTCACTCACTAAATTTCACAACTATCAAATAATAAAATTGCGCGAGTTGGTATATTCTGCGATCTCTCTAGTGGATTTGATGGTATGAATCACAGGTTAACTGAACTTTTACGGGAGTGATAGTATAGCCTATCACTGAATAATATCTTACTAAAGTAACGCAGTAGGTTATACGTAAAACTGCAACTAAGGTAGGCAGGGGAGATTCTTCTGACTGTGGAGACATCACTTACAACGTTCCAAAATGATATTAGACCTATTATTGTTTCTCATATACACTATGTGATCAAAAGTATCCGTACACCTCCAAAAACATACGTTTTCCATATTAGGTGCATTGTGCTGCCACCTACTGCCAGGTACTCCGTATCAGAGACCTCAGTAGTTTTTAGACGTCGTGAGAGAGCAGAATGGGTCGCTCTGCTGAACTCACGGACTTCGCCGAACATGGTCAGGTGATTGGGTGTCACTTTTGTCACACGTCTTACTCGAGATTTCCTCACTCCTAAACATCCCTAGGTCCACTGTTTCTGATGTGATAGTGAAGTGGGAACGTGAAGGGACACGTACAGCACAAAAGCGTACAGGCCGACCTCGTCTGTTGACTGACTGAGACCGTCTGCATTTGAAGAGGATCGTAATATGTAATAGGCAAACATCTATCCAGATCATCACACAAGAATGCCAAACTGCATCAGGATCCACTGCAAGTACTATGGCAGTTAGGAGGGAGGTGAGAAAACTTGGATTTCATGGTCGAGCGGCTGCTCATAAGCAACACATCACGCCGGTAAATGCCAAACAAAGCCTCGCTTGGTGTAAGGAGCGTAAGCATTGAACGATTGAACAGTGGAAAAACGTTGTGTGGAGTGACGAATCACGGCACACAATGTGGCGATCCGATGGCAGGATGTGGGTATGGCGAATGCTCGGTGAACGTCATTGTCCAGCGTGTGTAGTGCCAACAGTAAAATTCGGAGGCGGTGGTGTTATGGTGTGGTCGTATTTTTCATGGAGAGGGCTTGAACCCCTTTTTGTTTAGCGTGGCACTATCACAACACAGGCTTACGTTGATGTTTTATGCACTTTATGGCAAACATCTATCCAGATCATCACACAAGAATGCCAAACTGCATCAGGATCCACTGCAAGTACTATGGCAGTTAGGAGGGAGGTGAGAAAACTTGGATTTCATGGTCGAGCGGCTGCTCATAAGCAACACATCACGCCGGTAAATGCCAAACAAAGCCTCGCTTGGTGTAAGGAGCGTAAGCATTGAACGATTGAACAGTGGAAAAACGTTGTGTGGAGTGACGAATCACGGCACACAATGTGGCGATCCGATGGCAGGATGTGGGTATGGCGAATGCCCGGTGAACGTCATTGTCCAGCGTGTGTAGTGCCAACAGTAAAATTCGGAGGCGGTGGTGTTATGGTGTGGTCGTGTTTTTCATGGAGAGGGCTTGAACCCCTTTTTGTTTAGCGTGGCACTATCACAACACAGGCTTACGTTGATGTTTTATGCACTTTATTGCTTCCCATTGTTGAAGAGCAATTCGGGGATGGCGAATGCGTCTTTCAACACGATCGAACACCTGTTGATAATGCACGGCCTGTGGCGGAGTGGTTAAACGACAATAACGTCCCTGTAATGGACTGGCCTGCACAGAGTCCTGACCTGAATCCTATAGAACACCTTTCGGATGTTTTGGAATGCTGCTTCGAGGCAGGCTTCACCGACCGACATCGATACCTCTCCTCAGTGCAGCACTCCGTGAAGACTGGGCTGCCATTCCCCAAGAAACCTTCCAGCATCTGATTGAACGTATGCCTGCGAGAGTGGAAGCTGTGGTCAACGCTAAGGGTGGGCCAACACCATATTGAATGCCAGCATTACCGATTGAGGGTGCCACGAACTTGTAAGGCATTTTCGGCCGGGTGCCCGGATTCTTTTGATCACATGCTGTATATATACGGCCTTCCGTGTAAAATATGACAAGCAGAATTAATTTTTTTGTGCCGATTACGCCAGTATTATTATGAATCCAAATTTACATACAGCAACTAAAGAAATACTAAAAAACGCTCTTAAATGTGTTATTGATTGGTCTTCTGAGAATGGTCGCACTCTCAATAATTTTGAAAAGACACAACATATCAGTTCTACGTATATATATATATATATATATATGTATGTATGTATGTACTACTCCCAAGATGAATGTAACACGTGATGAGGATATGATAAGTAGCGTGGAGACGTAGAAATTTTTAGGTATGCTTGTTGATGAGAAATTAAAGTGAAAAAGAAAACGTATTCCGGAACTCCTAAAACAACTTAGTTTAGCAAGATTTGCACTTTGAATCGTCGAAAATCTTGGTGAGAGACAAATCAGTAATTTGATATGTTTTTCGTTTTTTCATTCAATAATGTTATATTGTATAATGTTTTGATTGATTCAGCTTTAAGAAACAGTTTAATTAGTCAAAAATGTACTCTACAAATAACACGTGCCGGTCATCCACGGTCATTGTGTAGACATCTATTTAAGGAATTAGGCATCTCGACTACTGCCTCACAGTACACTCCGTAATTATTTTTTGTTGTTTGGGTTAGTTGTGTATGTAAACTGGTTTTCTATTCAAACACTTTCGTCTTTGTCTGTGTTGTAATGTGAACCTCGACAACGCAAATGGTGTACTTACGTAAACGTTTTCTGATAAAGAGTGTCGCCTAATCCACCGGAAACTGTGTAGCTGTATTGCAATTAACTTTTACAAAAATAACTTGGAAACGTAAAACTGTACACTAAACAAGTTAACCCGTGAAATTCTGTATTTTGCAGTCTAGTGAACACAACTACAGCGCATGCCGTCACAATGTCTGTCTTAAGGTTCCAACACACAAAACTAACAGATTAAAAGTTCTGCATAACATTACAAATCGAACTTTAAAATAATAACTAACCAAAATGCTTCTATTAGAATGGCCTGTAAATTTTACGTAAGCTAAGTGACTAAATAAATTTCCGAACACTAAATGACTTACACGCAAACAGGTAACACTGCACTGTAAGAAAAATAATGTCTGACAAAGAAATGAAATCTGAACTCAACTTTACCTAAACTGAACTTGACAATAATTTTGTAATGCAGTGCATAACTGAATGATTTTACTGCTTCAAATGGCTCTGAGCACTATGGGACTTAACATGTGTGGTCATCAGTCCCCTCGAACTTAGAACTACTTAAACCTAACTAACCTAAAGACATCACACACATCCATGTCCGTGGCAGGATTCGAACCTGCGACCGTAACAGTCGCGCGGTTCCGGACTGAGCGCCTAGAACCGCTAGACCACCGCGGCCAGCTGATTTTACTGCGTCCTGACCGTGACGAAGCCAACGCATCCCACAGTAGAACAAGTTTATATGCCAACTAGCTCCGCAGATGATGAAGAGATTGAAGAAATCTATGATACGATAAACTTTTGTGACTTACTTTGCACCAATGGAAGCTTGGTTCCGTTCAAAAGTGACAAATCTTAACATGCGGCGCAGCTGCTACTAGCTAAAGAAAATAAACCTTGCCCAAGTGTAATACAAGAAAATGAGACTATACTAAGCATATATTTGCTTTTAATGACGGTGTTCCGCTAAGTGCAATGTGCCGACACACGATTACAAAACAAATTTTCGTGAGAAGACGGTGAAAGTAATCTAACTTGCTGAATGATGTAGAGGAGACTATTATTCGAAAACTGCATTGTGAAACTCCGATTACTTAAGGATACAGGGTACATTTCCGGCTCACTATTATATAAAAATCAACACCTATTTCTTTCAGGCACTGTTTATAATGTATATGTTTTACAGTTTTTTGTTGGTATCAGGTAATGCAGCACACTTTCTAAACAAATCAGAAGTATTTTAAAAATTGTAGTACCTGCTTAGGTTTATTAAAAAAATTACAAAGAAATTGATGAAATTTTTTCCCAAAAATTTAATCCAGTGCCATACACTGAAGGAGACCAAATTTTTACCAGATATGCATGACATGATGGCTGACGTACTAGACCTATTTAATTACACCTATTATGTATATTACAAGGATAAAAAATATCACAACTTACATTTTAATTTTTATAATTTTTTCTTATTAAAAATGTCATCTTTCTATAATTTAGTTGATTCTGCAATAAAGCTTTGGTCTACTACATAAGTATGGACTATTGCAAGTTAAAGAAAAAATCAGAGCAATACTTTAGGAAGTCTAGGAAATATTTGTACCTGAGTTCTGAAAAATGCCACTTGCGGGAAAATGCGAATGAAGATATGAATTGTGCCTCAAAACATTTCTGAAGCGTAGTCTTCATCCTGCAGCATTTCTTCATCTTCAAGCTTCCTCTTGGCATTTCTTTTATCACTTCTTGCTTCATTGGTAACATGAAGAGCGAATCTTTCAGCTTCATGCACCCATTGTCTGCCACACGCAAGCAATTGATCTTCTATATTATAATCACATTTATGCCTAAATTTCTCAGACCTTCCAACCTTCCTATCACTCCATCAATGAAACATTTCACTGCATCTAGTACACCAACTTTTAATGTATTTAGTCCTACAAAAACATTCTTGAGTAATCTACCAATATGCAATGGTTGAAACTTTCATTTGAATTCTGAGTGCCCCCATAAAGACATTTAGTAAGCAAAACAGGGTCACTCAGGTTTCTAAAAATTGGTTTTATTTCATTCATAACAGGCTCAGAGAGAGAATTATTACGATCGTATATTTGACCACTTTCTTTTGCTTTTTGGTAACCACACCAACAATCTGCTCCTTTAGGGCAAAGTCCGTGAACAGGGTGGTCATCTGTGGACAACTTATGAAAGTAGGTGGCCCATACAGCTTTTCTCATTGCTGTAACATCATTCAGAGGTGCAGTCTATAATAACTCTGAAGAAGGTGTATTTCAGTTTCTGTCAATTTGCCTCGTCCAGACAGAGATTTTCATTTCTCTTCGTAGCTTCTTCAGTCTAGCACCCATCCTCTTTTGCACATGTCCACAATACTCCAGTTTTTTTTACCAAGATATCACCATAAACATTGAACTCATTAATTTTATTGAAAGCTTTAGAGTCTCCATCACCTAGGTACATCGTATATCTAACGTTATAAACGGGAACCGATCTCTGAAATATTTTTAGAGCTCCATCACACTCCAAACCTTCTCTGCCACCATCATAATTATTAGAACACTGAAGTTCAATATGTCCTTCAGTGTTACCATGGCAGGTGTGGCAGTACTTGGATAAGCACTCAACATCAATAACTTTCCATTCTCCAGTCTCCAGTCAAGAAACGATGTCCTCGACGTTTCCATGTCCCATCAAGTGCAACAGCAATGTCCCTAGTTCCACTAATATTTACAGTTTCTTCTACTGCACGTTTCATAGATGCTTTAGACACAACCGTCAAGGGACCTAAAAGTATTTTTATGTACTTGCTAAACCTACTGAGAGGAGGAGGAAGGTCCATCAAACCACAAAACGTTTAAGCAGCCTTTTTCTCCTTTTCCTATTGCACGCACTGCATACACTAACTTCACATTCACATCATATGAATTATGCACAATGTTCGAAGTCATTTGCGAGGTAGATTTATTGCAGGATATACACAGAACAACTAATTTTGATGCTATGCCCCTAAAGCTACTTTGGTGTTCAGTTATTTCCAGGCAGACTGCACCATCACATTGTTTACATTTCGCCTCTTCCTTTATCAAACAACAAAAAATCCACTATAAACATCGTCATTGTTAAGACAAAAATTTGAATCACCGGGAGGCCTGCCATGTGGGAGTTTCTTCCCTGAAGAACTGATACATAGGCTACTTTCAACAGTGTGGCTTGCTTTGTTTGTGAACTGCTTACCACAGAACTTCCTTTTATTGAATTTCTTGATGGGTGGCGTAGTTCGTATTTAGTGCACACTAAAGGATATGTACTTCCACAAATATATGCAGCATTTGGGCAACAAACATCCAGTAACACGTGAACGAACTGCTTCAGCGAAAAAAAAGTAAATAATAGCAAATTTAATCATTTACAGACACTAAAAACCTGCACTGTTTCCAACATATACAATGTATCATACGTATAATCGCTGGAAACAGAAAGTTCACAGTTCTTTTCAAAATTATACTGGTTTCTGTAACAGAAATAAAGGGGCAGTGGAGGGACACATGACTCAAACTTTAAAATTTGGTATATACAGTATATAGGTCATTTTTAATTTGAAACCCTATAATGTATATATCAACATAATCAATAAAGACTAGATTTTAATGAAGTCATAAAAATTTCGATTTTTCCACCATTTATAAGTACCCTGTACCCTTAACAATTACAACAGCCTTCACAAAATTCATTTCTTGTAACAAGAATACAATTTTGCCATGTAAGTAGTTGTAGAAATGGTAGAAGGGCGAATCTATGACACTGAGTGCAAAGTTTGTGGGCAAATAATTTTGCTTAAACACGTCTCCACAATCAAACGAACTGACCCAAACCAATAAAGAAAAATTGTGGTAGAGTTTTCCCCTTTCATACACAATAAATTAGGCGTGATAAATTAATATAGCGAGGACATGAACAGAATATCTTCGCACTTCTTAAATCAGTCTTCACAGAATCATATTTACAAAAAGTAACATCCTCTGTGTTTGCATCTCTGTGTTCTGCTAGCAGTGTGCCCAACAACCATCTCTCTCACTTACTTCACCCTGAAAGGTACACTGGCACGGACAATGCTACTGACAACCTAAGATCACACTGCTTCTATTCAGATCATCTGTGGTTTAACATATCAACTATTGAAGACTTCCGTTTGGCAAATATCCAGTGCAGAAATATGAAGTATAACACATCGAACAAAAAGAGTGCTCACATCGTTTTCATTGAATATCAAATTAAGCTAGAAACCTGACTACTTCCTCGGGAAGTCTGTTGTAAATAATTCAGAAAGAACAATGATGTCCATTATTACAATACCAGGCTAAAATTGGAATTCATTATTCAAAAATCAGGTTGTCTTTAACACAAAAAGGGGTGCACAGTACTGCCACCAAAACTTTTGGTCATTGACAGACTTCAAATTTAAAATTGAAAACAAAATGAGAAAGTTTCTCCTTGTCTCCTTCTATTTCTTAGAAGAGTTTCTAACTCCGTAATGTGTAAAAGGTCATGGATAGGAATTACAAAGTCACAAACGTACTAAAAAAGTAAAAATCAATGTTTGTTTTAAGAGATACAGCAACCACCCATTTCTTTACGTATATTTATTTGCGCCAATACACATTTCGTGCTTCAACCCGTCTCTGATTGACGTAAAACATATTTGAATCTTCAGTAAGTACATCGTTAAAATATCGACAGCAAAATGGATGCTGCAGGTCCCCTGTACAAAATAATAATTTTGTTTAGCAGCTACACTTCGTGAGTTGTATTCTTACGATATATTGAGGTTAGTGTACTTACTTTCTACTTTTCTTGTTGTTATCCCCATTTTCGCGTTTATAAATGTAGAACGAACACTTTCCAACTTTTATCCTGCTCAAAAATAGCTCATTACATCTGAAAATTATATCTATTGTCAAAGTTATGTTTTGCTCACAGTTTCTGAAAGTACTAATTCTAGTTTAACCTTATGTACGAGGGCAGTTCAATAAGTAATGCAACACTTTTTTTTCTGAAACAGGGTTTGTTTTATTCAGCATTGAAATACACCAGGTTATTCCCCAATCTTTTAGCTACACAACACTATTTTTCAACGTAATCTCCATTCAATGCTACGGCCTTACGCCACCTTGAAATGAGGTCCTGTATGCCTGCACGGTACCATTCCACCGGTCGATGTCGGAGCCAACGTCGTACTGCATCAATAACTTCTTCATCATCCGCGTAGTGCCTCCCACGGATTGCGTCCTTCATTGGGCCAAACATATGGAAATCCGACGGTGCGAGATCGGGGCTGTAAGGTGCATGAGGAAGAACAGTCCACTGAAGTTTTGTGAGCTCCTCTCGGGTGCGAAGACTTGTGTGAGGCCTTGCGCTCGCTATCATGAAGAAGGAGAAGTTCGTTCAGATTTTTGTGCCTACGAACACGCTGAAGTCGTTTCTTCAATTTCTGAAAAGTAGCACAATACACTTCAGAGTTGATCGTTTGACAATGGGGAAGGACATCGAACAGAATAACCTCTTCAGCGTCCCAGAAGACTGTAACCATGACTTTACCGGCTGAGGGTATGGCTTTAAACTTTTTCTTGGTAGAGGAGTGGGTGTGGCGCCACTCCATTGATTGCAGTTTTGTTTCAGGTTCGAAGTGATGAACCCATGTTTCATCGCCTGTAACAATCTTTGACAAGAAATTGTCACCCTCAGCCACATGACGAGCAAGCAATTCCGCACAGATGGTTCTCCTTTGCTCTTTATGGTGTTCGGTTAGACAACGAGGGACCCAGCGGGAACAAACCTTTGAATATCCCAACTGGTGAACAATTGTGACAGCACTACCAACAGAGATGTCAAGTTGAGCACTGAGTTGTTTGATGGTGATCCGTCGATCATCTCGAACGAGTGTGTTCGCACGCTCCGCCATTGCAGGAGTCACAGCTGTGCATGGCCGGCTCGCACGCGGGAGATCAGACAGTCTTGCTTGACCTTGCAGCGATGATGACACACGCTTTGCCCAACGACTCACCGTGCTTTTGTCCACTGCGAGATCACCGTAGACATTCTGCAAGCGCCTATGAATATCTGAGATGCCCTGGTTTTCCGCCAAAAGAAACTCGATCACTGCCCGTTGTTTGCAACGCACATCCGTTACAGACGCCATTTTAACAGCTCCGTTCAGCGCTGCCACTTGTCGGAAGTCAATGAAACTATACGAGACGAAGCGGGAATGTTTGAAAATATTCCACAAGAAATTTCCGGTTTTTTCAACCAAAATTGGCCGAGAAAAAAAATGTGTTGCATTACATATTGAATTGCCCTCGTATGACTAAAATGAACTGAAATTGCTTACTATGAAGGTGCTGAGTACTTGGAATATTTATTAAATACATGTTTTAGTGACTGTGTAAGTAGACTAGATGGATTATTACAAGAATAATATATTACATTTTATGCAAAAGAATTACGTGTTTCACTCACAGCTGGACTTACATTTACAAACAATAGAAACAGAACAATAGATTTACATGCTGTAGATGTACTATACCCCTTGTTGTTGTTGTTGTGGTCTTCAGTCCTGAGACTGGTTTGATGCAGCTCTCCATGCTACTCTATCCTTTTTCATCTCCCAGTACCTACTGCAACCTACATCCTTCTGAATCTGCTTAGTGTATTCATCTCTTGGTCTCCCCCTACGATTTTTACCCTCCACGCTGCCCTCCAATACTAAATTGGTGATCCCTTGATGCCTCAGAACATGTCCTACCAACAGATCCCTTCTTCTGGTCAAGTTGTGCCACAAATTTCTCTTCTCCCCAATTCTATTCAATACTTCCTCATTACTTATGTGATCTACCCATCTAATCTTCAGCATTCTTCTGTAGCACCACATTTCGAAAGCTTCTATTCTCTTCTTGTCCAAACTATTTATCGTCCATGTTTCACTTCCATACATGGCTACACTCCATATGAATACTTTCAGAAATGACTTCCTGACACTTAAATCAATACTGGATGTTAACAAATTTCTCTTCTTCAGAAACGCTTTCCTTGCCATTGCCAGCCTACATTTTATATCCTCTCTACTTCGACCATCATCAGTTATTTTACTCCCCAAATAGCAAAACTCCTTTACTACTTTAAGTGCCTCATTTCCTAATCTAATTCCCTCAGCATCACCCGACTTAATTAGACTACATTCCATTATCCTTGTTTTGCTTTTGTTGATGTTCATCTTATATCCTCCTTTCAAGACACTGTCCATTCCATTCAACTGCTCTTCCAAGTCCTTTGCTGTCTCTGACAGAATTACAATGTCATCGGCGAACCTCAAAGTTTTTATTTCTTCTCCATGAATTTTAATACCTACTACGAATTTTTCTTTTGTTTCCTTTACTGCTTGCTCAATATACAGATTGAACAACATCGGGGAGAGGCTACAACCCTGTCTTACTCCCTTCCCAACCACTGCTTCCCTTTCATGTCCCTCGACTCTTATAACTGCCATCTGGTTTCTGTACAAATTGTAAATAGCCTTTCGCTCCCTGTATTTTACCCCTGCCACCTTTAGAATTTGAAAGAGAGTATTCCAGTCAACATTGTCAAAAGCTTTCTCTAAGTCTACAAATGCTAGAAACGTAGGTTTGCCTTTCCTTAATCTTTCTTCTAAGATAAGTCGTAAGGTCAGTATTGCCTCACGTGTTCCAGTGTTTCTACGGAATCCAAACTGATCTTCCCCGAGGTTGGCTTCTACTAGTTTTTCCATTCGTCTGTAAAGAATTCGTGTTAGTATTTTGAAGCTGTGGCTTATTAAACTGATTGTTCGGTAATTTTCACATCTGTCAACACCTGCTTTCTTTGGGATTGGAATTATTATATTCTTCTTGAAGTCTGAGGGTATTTCACCTGTTTCATACACCTTGCTCACCAGATGGTAGAGTTTTGTCAGGACTGGCTCTCCCAAGGCCGTCAGTAGTTCCAATGGAATATTGTCTACTCCGGGGGCCTTGTTTCGACTCAGGTCTTTCAGTGCTCTGTCAAACCCTTCACGCAGTATCGTATCTCCCATTTCATCTTCATCTACATCCTCTTCCATTTCCATAATATTGTCCTCAAGTACATCGCCCTTGTACAGACCCTCTATATACTCCTTCCACCTTTCTGCTTTCCCTTCTTTGCTTAGAACTGGGTTTCCATCTGAGCTCTTGATATTCATACAAGTCGTTCTCTTTTCTCCAAAGGTCTCTTTAATTTTCCTGTAGGCGGTAGCTATCTTACCCCTAGTGAGATAGGCCTCTACATCCTTACATTTGTCCTCTAGCCATCCCTGCTTAGCCATTTTGCACTTCCTGTCGATCTCATTTTTGAGACGTTTGTATTCCTTTTTGCCTGTTTCGCTTACTGCATTTTTATATTTTCTCCTTTCATCAATTAAATTCAATATTTCTTCTGTTACCCAAGGATTTCTACTAGCCCTCGTCTTTTTACCTACTTGATCCTCTGCTGCCTTCACTACTTCATCCCTCAAAGCTACCCATTCTTCTTCTACTGTATTTATTTCCCCCATTCCTGTCAATTGCTCCCTTATGCTCTCCCTGAATCTCTGTACAACCTCTGGTTCTTTTAGTTTATCCAGGTCCCATCTCCTTAAATTCCCACCTTTTTGCAGTTTCTTCAGTTTTAATCTACAGGTCATAACCAATAGATTGTGGTCAGAGTCCACATCTGCCCCTGGAAATGTCTTACAATTTAAAACCTGGTTCCTAAATCTCTGTCTTACCATTATATAATCTATCTGATACCTTTTAGTATCTCCAGGGTTCTTCCATGTATACAACCTTCTTTCATGATTCTTAAACCAAGTGTTAGTTATGATTATGTTGTGCTCTGTGCAAAATTCTACCAGGCGGCTTCCTCTTTCATTTCTGTCCCCCAATCCATATTCATCCACTATGTTTTCTTCTCTCCCTTTTCCTACACTCGAATTCCAGTCACCCATGACTATTAAATTTTCGTCTCCCTTCACAATCTGAATAATTTCTTTTATTTCATCATACATTTCTTCAATTTCTTCGTCATCTGCAGAGCTAGTTGGCATATAAACTTGTACTACTGTAGTGGGTGTGGGCTTCGTATCTATCTTTGCCACAATAATGCGTTCACTATGCTGTTTGTAGTAGCTTACCCGCATTCCTATTTTCCTATTCATTATTAAACCTACTCCTGCATTACCCCTATTTGATTTTGTGTTTATAACCCTGTAGTCACCTGACCAGAAGTCTTGTTCCTCCTGCCACCGAACTTCACTAATTCCCACTATATCTAACTTCAACCTATCCATTTCCCTTTTTAAATTTTCTAACCTACCTGCCCGATTAAGGGATCTGACATTCCACGCTCCGATCCGTAGAACGCCAGTTTTCTTTCTCCTGATAACGACATCCTCTTGAGTAGTCCCCGCCCGGAGATCCGAATGGGGGACTATTTTACCTCCGGAATATTTTACCCAAGAGGACGCCATCATCATGTAATCATACAGTAAAGCTGCATGCCCTCGGGAAAAATTACGGCTGTAGTTTCCCCTTGCTTTCAGCCATTCGCAGTACCAGCACAGCAAGGCCGTTTTGGTTATTGTTACAAGGCCAGATCAGTCAATCATCCAGACTGTTGCCCTTGCAACTACTGAAAAGGCTGCTGCCCCTCTTCAGGAACCACACGTTTGTCTGGCCTCTCAACAGATACCCCTCCGTTGTGGTTGCACCTACGGTACGGCTATCTGTATCGCTGAGGCACGCAAGCCTCCCCACCAACGGCAAGGTCCATGGTTCATGGATAGGCTGAAATCGAATTTCATTTTTTCATGGCTGTATCTAGTGTGTAGTTGTATGTGCAAATTATGTAAATTCCTTAGAAAAATTTTCTTGCATAACTCTGTTTGCTCATTAAGGATGTAATCTGGGGATGCACATTTAAGAGAATTAATTTTAATTTCTTCAAGCGAGTTCATTCTTTTTTTCTTTTTGGCCACAAGGGTATTTATAAGTTGTGAGTTAAAGACAATCTACGTTCTAAGTTATTGACGAAATTATCAGTAAATACACTGGCAAGGCAGTTGCCCATAGTTATGCCATCTTTCTGCTCGTGTATTTTATTATTAAAAGAGATGTAGTTAGAACTCATATATTTCTGGTGAAGTTCTAGGCCTGTAATGAGCTATTTGCAATTATTTCTGTTCTTTCTTTGACAGATATATTGATGCAGAGGTACGTGATGTCAAATGATGAGAACTTAGCTGCCTCAGAAATATGATAGTTTTAAATGTAGGAATGTTATTTTAGGAAAACTGTCATATAAAGTAGGAAATCTTTTCCGACAAAAAAATCTCAGATTCAATTTTTACACAAATAACGACGAATATATCAGGTGGCAATATGGTAGGTTTATTATTTATTTGTCCTCTGACAGATAGTACCCATTTAGCCAGCTAAATGTTAAATAAGAAACATGTAGTTAAACCCATACATTTATGACGTTACAGTGATACGGGCATAACAATATTAACGATTAACATTGTTGTAATGCACAAAAATCCTGATAACTGGGTAGCTTAGACTCTTGACTCCCCAAACCAACCAACCAACCAACCAACAAAAACCCTAAAGATACACGTATACAAGGAACGAAGGTGTTGAACATGTTGTATATCAATCTTAAGTGGCACCACAAGTTAATACGTCAAACGAAAAAATAGCAGCACTAGAACTACAACTGTTCAGAGCCTACATTGAAATACCTCACCAAAACAAGTTTTGGATCATCTCGGTTCCGAGAGTCCCGGAACCTGTACGGAAAATTGAAATAGAGATCAACATAAACATCCTTTCCGCCCTTTTTACTGCTCATGAAAACCACACGTTGCATGTTGTAGCACCACACAGCGAGACCTTCAGAGGTGGTGGTTCAGATTTCTGTACACACCGGTACCTCTGATACCCAGTAGCACGTCTTCTTGCATTGATGCCTGCCTGTATTCGTCGTAGCATACTATCTACAAGTTCATCAAGGCACTGTTGGTCCAGATTGTACCACTCTTCAACGGAGATTCGGCGTAGATACCTCAGAGAGGTTGGCAGGTCACTTCTCCCATAAACATCCCTTTTCAATGTATCCCAGCCTAATTCGACAGGGTTCATGTCTGGAGAACATGCTGGCCACTCTGGTCGAGCGATGTCGTTATCCTGAAGGAAGTCATTCACAAGATGTGCACGATGGGGGTGCGAATTGTCGTCCATGAAGACGAACGCCTCGCCAATATGCTGCTGATATATTTGCACTATCGGTCGGAGGATAGCATTCGCGTATCGTTACCGCGCCTTCCTTGACCACCAGCAGCTTACATCGGCCCCATATAATGCCACCCCAAAACAGCAGGAACCTCCACCTTCCTGCACTCGATCGACAGTGTATCTAGAGCGTTCACCATGACCGGGTCCCCTACAAACATGTCTCCGACGATTGTCTGGGTGAAGGCATATGCGGCACTCATCGGTGAAGAGATCGTGATGCAAGTCTTGAGCGGTCCATTCGGCATGTTGTTGGGCCCATCTGTACCGCGCCGCATAGTGTCGTGGTTGCAAAGATGGACCTCGGGAATCGGACGTCGGGAGTGAAGTTGCGCATCGTGCAACCTATTGCACACAGTTTGAGTCATGACACGATGTCCTGTGGCTGCACGAAATGCTTTATTCAATATGGTGGCGTTGCTGTCAGGGTTCCTCCGAGCCATAATCTGTAGTCAGCGGTCATCCACTGCAGTAGTAGACCTTGGGAGGCATGAACTAGGCATGTCATCGACAGTTCCTGTCTCTCTGTTTATTTATTTATTTGTTGTTCCGTGGGACCAAATTAAGGAGAAGTCTCCATGGCCATGGAACGAGTCAATGCATGAAATTATAATTCGATAGTAGAAACAGATAAAATGAAATACAAGGAACGTATTCAGGCGACAATTCGTGAATTTAAATAAAGAAAACCAACAATGAAATTGCTTAATTTTTCAGCTCCTCCAGGAGCTCCTCGACAGAATAGAAGGAGTGAGCCATGAGGAAACTCTTCAGTTTAGACTTAACAGCGTTTGGGCTACTGCTTAGAGTTTTGAGTTCTTGAGGTAGCTTATTGAAAATGGATGCAGCAGAATAGTGCACTCCTTTCTGCACAAGAGTCAAGAAAGTGCATTCCACATGCAGAGTTGATTTCTGCCTAGTATTAATTGAGTGAAAGCTGCCAACTCTTGGGAATAAGCTAATATTGCTAACAACAAACGACATTAAAGAAAATACATACTGTGAGGGCAATGTCAGAATTCCCAGACTATTGAAAAGGGGTTGACAAGAGGTTCTCGAACTTACACCACATACAGTTCGAACAGCCCGTTTTTGAGCCAAAAATACCCTGTTTGAATCAGAAGAATTACCCCAAAAAATAATACCATACGACATAAGCGTATGAAAATATGCGAAGTAGCCTACTTTTCGTGTTGAACTGTCACTTATTTCAGATACTTTTCTAATGGTAAATAAAGCAGCATTTAGTTTCTGAAAAAGATCCTGAACATGGGCCTTCCACAACAGCTTACTATCTATCCGAACGCCTAGGAACTTGAACTGTTCCGTCTCACTTATAATATGCCTATTCTGTCTGATCAAAATATCAGTTCTTGTTGAATTGTGAGTTAGAAACTGTAAAAACTGAGTCTCACTGTGATTTAGCATCAAATTATTTTCCATAAGCCACAAACTTATTTCATGAACTACATTATTTGATAATGTTTCAATATTATACACAAGATCCTTCACTACCAAGCTGGTGTCATCAGCAAACAGAAATATTTTTGAATCACCTGTAATACTAGAAGGCATATCATTTACATAAATAAGAAACAGCAGCGGCCCCAGCACCGAGCCTTGGGGAACACCCCACTTAATAGTGCCCCATTGCGACCGAACATCACTACCACTATCAATATTGCGGAGAATTACCTTCTGCTTTCTGTTCTTAAAGTAAGAGGCGAACCAATTGTAAGCTACTCTCCTTACTCCATAGTGGTCCAACTTCTGCAGTAATATTTTGAGGTCAACACAGTCAAAAGCCTTCGTTAAATCAAAGAAAACACCTAGCGTTCGCAACCTTTTGTTTAATCCGTCCAAAACCTCACAGAGAAAAGAGAATATAGCATTTTTAGTTGTTAAACCATTTCTAAAACCAAACTGTGCATTTGACAGCAAATTATGTGAATTTAAATGCTTAAGTCAATCTCCCTCTTGTCAGTATCATGGAGGAGCATTTCAGGTAACAGTCACGGAACACTTTTTCTATGGGCGCTATATGATTCCCTGTTGGGACTAGGTTTCTATGTAGTTCACCTGCTATATTCAGAACGTGATTATTAAATACTGTACATATATGTGACTTACCAGTAACACGGAAATTCCCACTACGCACTGATTCTATGTCCTCGACCTGTCTCTGCAAACCAGCCACTTCCTTTACGACTGACCACATGGTTTTAATTTTATCCTGAGACTTGGCTATTCTATCTGCATACCACAAACTTTTTGCCTTCCTAATAACTTTTTTAAGCACCTTACAATACTGTTTGTAATGGGCTGCTGAATTTAGATTTTGACTGTTTCTAACGTTTTGATATAATTGCCACTTTGTTCTACAGGATATTCCTATCCCTCTAGTCAGCCTCCCAGGCTGCCTGTTTGTGCTAGTATCCTGTTTTGAACGTTCTAACGGAAAGCAACTTTCAAAGAGCACGAGAAAAGTCTTGAGGAAAGCATTTTATTTATCGTCTACTGTATCAGCACTATAAACACCTTGCCACTCTTGTTCCTTGATAAGGTTTACAAAGGTCTCTACGGCAACTGGTTCAGCTTTCCTAAAAAGTTGATAACTATATTTAACATGTGTTGCAGCACAAAAATCTTTTAGAGTTAAAACTTGTGCATCATGATCTGATAGGCCATTCAATTTTTTGCTAACAGAATGCCCTTCTAGAAATGAGGAATGAACAAAAATGTTGTCTATTGTTGTTCTACTGTTCCCTTGACTCTCGTTGGAAAGAATACGGTTTGCATAAGATTATATGAATTAAGGAGGTCTACCAGCATCCGTTTCCTTGCACAATCACTTATACAATTAATATTGAAGTCACCACATAAAACTAACTTTTTGTATTTCCTATAAAGTGAACCAAGAACCTCCTGTAGCTTTAGCAAAAATGTTGTGAAATCGGAATCTGGGGATCTATAAACAACAACAGTTAGAAGTTTAACTCCACTAAATTTAACCACACCTGCACAACATTCAAACACCTTCTCAGTGCAATACTTTGAATTATCAATTGACTCAAATGGGACACCGTTTTTCACATACATGGCTACGCCCCCACACCGCAAAGAGCTCCTCCAAAAGCTGCCAGCCAACCTGTATCCTGGTAAAGGAAGCCTCTGAATTATTTCCTTATTTAAGAAGTGTTCAGATATACCAATAATATCAGAGTCAACATCTATAAGCAGTTCACTAACTTTATCTCTAATACCTTGTGTATTTTGATGAAATATACTAATTCCCTCATTACTCGGATACCTAAGCTTTGTCGAAAGTGGTTTCTTTGTTAGAGACACATCCCTAAAGCAGGAATACCTATCAGCTGACTTCAATCTAAAAAAGGTGCAGCTCTAACACCCACTAGTACAGGAATTTTCCCATGAGTGATCCCACCACCCCCACCTATGCTGTCACCTATAAGCTTTGCCAACCTCCCATTTCCATACCTGTTGAGGTGCAGGCAATGTCTAGTGAAATCCGTCCTGGTGATAGACTCCACCGACACCACTGAAATGTGACTCATGCCTTCTGTCATCAGCGCACCCCCAAGTCTCATGTTATTACGCTTGACGGTTAAATTAAGATGAGGCCGATCGTGACGCTGAAACAGTTCCACGAAATGCACATTCGTGTTGCCAGTCTGAGTGGCTATCTTTTCCACGTCACCACCTGTGTCATACTCCCCCACCCCTATCAATACTATTACCAGCCCCGCCCACAATCACTACCTGATCCTCTTTAGTAAAATCCCTACATAACCCCCCTATGTTAACAGTCACCTGAGCCAATCCTGCATTAGGCTTCACAATGCTGTTGACCTGGTGCTCACTCCCCAACACTTCCTCCATGTCTGCTGAACAATATCGCTTTGGTTCACTCCTAGATGCCTGGACACTTCCCTTGTTGAGAGCCCTTCCTGGCACAAAGTATCAATGTGGACGCGATCGAACCTCGGTATTGACCGTCTAGGCATGGTTGAACTATAGAGTATACGAGCAGTGTACTTCCTTCCTCGTGGGATGACTGGAACTGATCGGCTGTCGGCCTCTCTCCGTCTAATAAGCGCTGCTCATGAATGGTTGTTTACATCTTTGGGCAGGTTTAGTGACATCTCTGAACAACCAAAGGGACTTTGTCAGTGATATCTTCAGGAGTCTGGGAACCGGGTTGATGCAAAACTTTTTTTTGATGTGTGTATAACATTCATATTATCACAACGGTTAATATACAGGGTGATTCAAAAAGAATACCACAACTTTAGGAATTTAAAACTCTGCAACGACAAAAGGCAGAGCTAAGCACTATCTGTCGGCTAATTAAGGGAGCTATAAAGTTTCATTTAGTTGTACATTTGTTCGCTTGAGGCGCTGTTGACTAGGCGTCAGCGTCAGTTGATGCTAAGATGGCGACCGCTCAACAGAAAGCTTTTTGTGTTATTGAGTACGGCAGAAGTGAATCGACGACGGTTGTTCAGCGTGCATTTCGAACGAAGTATGGTGTTAAACCTCCTGATAGGTGGTGTATTAAACGTTGGTATAAACAGTTTACAGAGGATGGGTGTTTGTGCAAAGGGAAAAGTTCTGGACGGCCGAGAACGAGTGATGAAAATGTAGCACGCATCCAGCAAGCATTTGTTCGCAGCCCAGGAAAATCGACTCGCAGAGCTAGCAGAGAGCTGCAAATTCCACAATCAACTGTATGGAGAGTCCTACGAAAAAGGTTAGTTATGAAACCTTATCGTCTGAAATTGGTTCAAGCACTGTCTGCAGCTGATAAGATTAAAAGAATCTATTTCTGTGATTTTATCCTTGCTCAAATGGAAACAGATGAATCTTTCGTTTCAAAGATTGTGTTTAGTGATGAAGCAACTTTCCACACTAACGGGAAAGTCAACCGTCACAATGTCTGCTGCCGCCAGGCAGCCCGCGACAGAGCACTTCATCACTGGCCTCCAAGAAGCCCTGATCTTACCCCCTGCGATGTTTTCTTATGGGGATATGTTAAGGATATGGTGTTTCGGCCACCTCTCCCAGCCACCATTGATGATTTGAAACGAGTAATAACAGCAGCTATCCAAACTGTTACGCCTGATATGCTACAGAGAGTGTGGAACGAGTTGGAGTATCGGGTTGTATTGCTCGAGTGTCTGGAGGAGGCCATATTGAACATCTCTGAACTTGTTTTTGAGTGAAAAAAAAAACCTTTTTAAATACTCTTTGTAATGATGTATAACAGAAGGTTATATTATGTTTCTTTCATTAAATACACATTTTTAAAGTTGTGGTATTCTTTTTGAATCACCCTGTAGTTTCCAGTGCTTGGTTATTAGTGCAAAGATCATCGCAACTTGTAAAAATCTGAAAAGCTGTTCGGTATATGCAGCTTTATTTAAAGAACGTAGAATAGTGGCACTCATCGGAAACTTTATTTTCAGACCGTGTAATTGTTGCAAAAGACATGTCTATACGTCTCCCATTTTGCACATGCAACGAGGATGTGACTGATGTCACCTTCTGTAGTGTTACTACACTCACAGTGCAGAGTTGGAGCAATTTCAGTGAGGCGGAGGAGCATCGGAAAACTTCTACTGTTGAATCTCATACGGAAGATGGTAGACATCAGCCATCAGTGTAAGCGAACATCGCGAAACCAGGGTCTATGTGGGATAACAGGCTGGATGCGGGCATGGTGTCTTCCCCTGAATAACTGAGAAACGCTCCAGCCCTCTTGGCATTGTTGAAAGGCTTTCTGTGTGGCCAGACAATACCATTCAGTGAGAGAAAGTCTGAGGTCGATGAAAGTTCCGGAGATTGTGGCTTCTTTAGCAAGAATATAGACTTCTTCGTTATGAATTATCCCGCAGTGAGATTTAATCCACAGGAATTCTATCGTCTGCCTTTCTATGCATTGCCAAATGATTGCCATGATCAGATTTCTGGTTTTAGGGTTCCACTTCTTATTCTTTTGAGACTGTAAAACAGTCGTAGAATCGGACGAAATGAAAACCTTACAGGCATGGAGGGGGCTGACATATCTTACGGTGTCTAGTACGACCACAGTTTCCGCAGAATAATCGCAGTTTTCTTCGGCAGTTGAAACAGTTTTGAGACAGGTATTTGTGGACAGAGAAAGGCACATTTCATGTTTTGTACCTCTCTTAATTTGGAGCCATCATAATGTATGCACAAAAAGTCGGCCATTTCTGGCATACTCACTCTGTAACGCCGGAAATGCATATACTCCTTTTCCATCTATTGTACTATTATTTTTTTTCCTTGTTTTGTTACCTCAAGATATGACATTTCTGTCTCTTTATATATTGTAGTTGTTTTACTGTTTGTATATATATATTTATGCACTCATGTCGATGTATAATTGGTTTGTTTCGTAAATATTATTTGTATTTTTACGCTGGGTCTTGCCTAGGGAAAACTGCTATCGAACGATTACGTCGATAGGTCGTGTGACGAATCAAAGTGTGTAGGATCTTTGGTAGTGTTAACTCTGCCGCGTGGAGCGCGGGCAGAGCAGTGTGAGTCTGGCGGGAGTAGCGAGTGGAGCAGGTGTCGTGTGACGCTCCCGCGAGTTGCCGCGCTTTCGGGGTTTGGCAGCAAGTAATTGCGCTCGACTCGCGATGATAGTTTCTGACATGGTGTCGCGGACGGGAAGCATTAGCTGGCGCACATCAAGAGCCCGTTTCGCCTGGTGACCGTGTCGAGAAGAAGGCGCGCCAACATCCAGCTTCTGCAACAGCGACGGCCGACAATGAGTGACTGTCGCCACCTCCTCGATCGACGGCTTCAAACCTTCAATCAACCAACAAGGAAGACTAAAAGCACGTAAAGTTTCAGAACTGTATGGCAGACCTCAGCTTTTCAAATTGTTCCATTTGCCTCGCAAAATTACAGCAACTTAGCATGAACCTTTGTTGCTCATTGTCCCAATTGCATTGCCAAGCAGGGTCCCTTCCTTTTCCGAAATGAACCCGAGTGTCGTTGAAATTCAAACGCCAGCATTAAAATAATATGATTAGATTTCACTGCTTTAATTTCAAAGTTCAGTAGCTGGCTACAATATTTAGGTTACACGAGCACAAATTTAGAGTGCGAGTTTTGTTAGCATATTTTAGCTTACCTGTGACTGCAGCTCAGCTTGGTACGTACTAAATTTTACTATTGTTAATAGTTCAGAATCATTTAATTCAAGTTCAAAGTTAAATATCTTGTTTCTAAATTGCGTAGAGTCAAGTTGCTTTTGAAATGATTGTTGAGGTAGTCCAAGACTAACCGTATTTTACTGGATTTCGATGTGCTTCAGAAAGAAAGCTCACTATTAACTTCAGTCACTAAATTAATTTTCGATTTTCCGGTTTTATTAATTCTTTTGCTAAATTTAGTCAGAGTGTAGCGAAATTTATTACTTCTGACAAACTTTCAGTTTTCACACTACGCGTGTCAACCTTCAGTTGCCACGCTTCTAGTGCTAATTATATGTGTAATAACCTTTCTTTTTCAGTTACTATAGTAATTGTCCTTAGAACTGGCGACCGTGATTTCCCCCAAATCTCAAATATCTAATTACCGCTAGTTAATTGTTAACGTAACGGCCGCACATTTACTTTCTTTATTAACTTTACCCCTTTTCAAAATTGATTTCCACCAGTTTCATTTGCATTTTTCCTTTCATTTAGATGTAACCCTTTCCTCCCTCTTTACCGATAGATTAACTTCGGTGACGATTGCTTTTCCCAAATTTCCATCAGGTACACGTGGTTTAATTTCTCACTGTCATTAAGGTCGATAAGTGAGGGGGGAGGTTACACGTGGCGACCTCGTGACAGGACAATCTTCAAATTTGAGGTTGTTCTGGACACGAATTTTGCATTGTACAAATCTCGTAACAAAGTACTGGTTACGAAATGGTCGATACGTCAGCGAGAATATTAGTGTGAGGAATCCTAATTAGATTTGAGATTTGGCATTTATATTGAAAATTATTAAAATGAGTGAAGGCAACAATTACCAAAATTTGGTTGACTTGGATACGGAACAATCGGTCGAACAGTGGGAAACGCGCACCGTGGTACCCATTGTTCAGGGGCAGGCGGATAGCATGAAAGACGCGACCGCCGAAACGCAACAAAGAGCAGAAATGGAATTTCACACTTTAGAAAATGTTTCGGAGTCGGAAGTGAAAATCAAATCTGAATCCCTTGATGACGAATACGGGGGGACAATTAAAGAGGAAGCCGCTACGGAAGTAAAACCGGTAGTTTCCGGGAATTTAACTGATTTATTGAACGTTTTGATTAACGAAATCAAGAGTCAATCGGTCAAGCAAGAAGCTCAGTCTGAAAAATTTGAACGGATGCTAGACAATCAGAACAAAGCTATTAATGTTGTTAACAACAATGTTGGAGTTGTTAACACAAAAGTTGATAAAATCAAAGAAGATATTGTTGTGATTAATAGCGAAATCGGTAATCTTAAACAGGAAATGATAGGCGTTCAGGCGGAAATTGCGAGCATAAATACTCGTTTTTATTCCGAAATTAGCAGAATCGAGAAAAGTGTAGGAGAATCAGTTGCTCCGATCATCGAGAATAAGGTGACGGAACAAATTCAATTAGTGAAAAAAGTGGATCAAAAGAAGGTGGAAACTTTAAAGGCTTTAGTATCCGAAGTAGATACCAAAGTGACGAAGCAGGCTAACACCTGCGAAGAGAAAAAGAGGGAAGTGGAAACGCTTGCGACAACCACTTGCCAAGTGATTACGAGGGTGTCGGAATTAGAAAGGAAACTTGACGAAAAACAGAGCTATGTGCCAATCTGTGCACATAGTTCGGAGTTGTTGACGAAAGAGGAGCGGTTCGACCCCTTGAAAAAAGGCGGTATACACCCGACGGATTTCATTAAAAATTGTGAAAGAGTTTTACCCAGATCATGGACTGATGAGAGAAAAATTAATGCGATTATTGATGTGTTGGCTGGTGATGCCAAGCGTTGGGGCTTAAACCTCAACATTACGAACCTGACTTTTGACGAATTTAAAAATTTGTTTCTGGCTGAATACTGGTCAGAGCAAAAACAGCAAAGTGTCTGGCGCGAATTTGTCGTATCGAGGCCTTTCGATGCGAATTCGCGCGGTTCGATGAAGGAGTTTTGTGAGGGCTGGATCCGCAAGTTGGAATACTTGCGTGATCGCCGCACGGAATCCGAAATAGTCTGGGAACTCTACAAAAAGCTTCCAGATGATACAAAACGCTACGTAGGGAGCAATCACAGGACAATCAATGATTTCCTGGGAAGAGTTGAGGACGAGGACTATTGGCGCAATAATCGCGACAGTGGTAGAGGCCGTGGTAACAACAACGGGTACCACAGCAACGATAACCATGGGAATAATGCATACCGCAACCATGGCAGCAATAACAATAATGGTTCGGATCGTAATAACAATCGGTACAATGCAAATAATAACAGGAATGACGGAAACCAGTATCATACTAACGTGATACGGGCTTCACAGAATAGTAATAACGCCAGAGGGTGTGATCAGCCGCCTCAGCAGCATCCGGGGACCGTATCTGCTGGGACGAGACAGGGAAACCATTAGCCGCGCCGGTGAGGGGCCGACCGGGCGTGGAGAAATTTTGGCGGCCCAATAGCAGGAGAAAACCCAGGTGTCGTCGGTATGAAAATTCCGTGTGGAATAATCAACGGCGGGAGAGTGTGCCAGTGTTAAGAGAAAGGAGTGCGCCCACAAGTAGTAGATCAGCTGTATACACGGCAGTAGAAGGTACATTCACTGTCAGTGAGAACAATTTAAGTAGTGTTCCGGAAATCGATTATAAGGTGCCAGCTGTAATACCCACAGCGGAACTGGAGATTGAGTTTAAGAATGATTCGCAATTGTTGAGAGAAGATCAGATGTCGGATAAAACGTCCGTCATCGAGCGAGGGGATGCAGAGGGGGATGAGGTCTGGTTAAGGCAGTTCGGTCGCTTATACGACGAACTAAGAGATTATAGGGGCCTGTACGGGAGAAGTATTTATGGAGAGCGCGGGCAGAATTTGCCGCGTCTCGTCCCACAGGAAGATAGTATTTGTAAAGTGTTGGAAAGTTCTGGCCCTAACCGGCAGACTTTACCAGAAATAGTTGATGTTAATGGGGAGCACGAGCAAGATTCGTCGTGTTTCGTCCCGCAGGAGTTGAATGTTGAAGTAGTAACGGAAAGTTCTGGCCCTAACCTGCAGACTTTACCGAAAGTTGTAATGGTAGAAGTAGCCGACCCATCCGACGCGAACATCCAGTTTAAACATTGCGAGAGTATTAAGGAGAAAGATGACGAAAATTTTAGTGATAGCCGGACACGATTGGTAGAAAACCACGTAGATTACAGTGTGTATGAGGTTAGAGCTGACGTTATACTGTCAGACGATAGCAGTGTGGGTTGCGCAGATCCAGAGGAAGTAATTGCAGATACTACTGGGCACATGTCTCCAGGTAGATTGGCAGATGAGATCAATCTGATTAAAGAGGAATCAACGAAGGTGACAATTAGTGAATTGATAGCAAAGCAACACTCACTAGTTGACGAGTTACAGGAAAAGGTTTCGGTATTGGAGGCGACGCTACAGACTAAGCCTCAGGACAAACGTGTTGAAATTAAAACTGTATGTGAACAGAGGCTGAAAAAGCCGCCAGATAAACCGGATTTAGGATCAAAGCCGGATGGTTTTTTCTGGAATGACCTGGATATAGACGAGGATTTACTGTGGGAAAATAAAGAAACAGTCGAGGACAAGTGTAGACAGATAGTAGTGTCTGTTAATATGCACGACCTACAACTAAACGTGTTGATTGACACCGGTGCAGAATTGAGTGCTGTATCTGGGAAAATATTTGAGTTACTGAAAGACAGACCTGGCATCGTAGTTATGCCAGTAACAGGAGTGAAAATTATCGGTGCTACTGGGAGGGCCAGTAAACCGGTCACAAAACAGATTTTTGTCAACTTCGAGATATGTGGGGCACGATTTGAACAAGAGTTTGTCGTCGTGCCAGACTTAACTACGGAAGTAATTATCGGGTTAGATTGGCTGTTAAAGTACCGTGCAGTGATTAATTGCGAAAGCAAAACTTTGACATGTACGTCACAAGATAAAACAATAGTAGTTGGTTTTGACGAGGCAGGAGACGGTGTGCATAGGCAATACCAGCCTATACACATTGTTAACTGGCCGGATGACATTGACGTAGGAATGAGTTTGAACTGCCGTAACATGAGGAATTTCGGCATTGACAAAATTGTAGAAAGTGAATTGGAAGAGATAATCAAATTCCCTCCACGGATTGACATTAGTATTGGTGTGAAAAAAGATCGTTTGCGAGAAGTAATGAAGCTTAAAGCCGATGCTCGCATACGTCGTCATGACGCTAAAGCGCGTTTTGCTAAGTTTGCAATCGGAGACTTAGTACTTGTAAAAGCTCATGAGAAATCGAGCGAGATAGACCATGAAATCTCTAAATTTAAGTTTGTTTATAATGGACCATATAAAGTCATTGGTATACCTCACACAAATGCTTACGGAATATTGTAGACTTGAAATTGTACCAACCTAGGATCGATTAATACCACACAATGGGTAATTTATACAGTATGTAAAATAGAGTGTAAGATTTAACGATTTGCTAGATTGCCATGCTTTTGACTGACCAAGGTCATTAAAGAAGTTGTAATTAATAAGTAATTAATTTTGATTAATCAATTTAATTTTAATCAATTTAATCATGATCTAATCAACTGAAAAATCCAAGCTGCTAGTTTAAGTTTTCAGCTGAGTCACAGTAGATTAAGAAATGTAAATATGATTTTGTAAATAGCTGTAAGATTCCATAAATATGTGTTTTACTAGTCATTGCCGATGTACTTAGACGCTGTTTTAAGTTTCAGGCTAGTACATGCGTGTGATGATGGACAGTGTTGAGTTATCCACTGTGATAGTATTAAGGGACTACTTGAGATTACTCGGGAGTGAGTTTTTCCTAAAGAATTCAGTGAAACGGACGTTCTGGAAACGCCGTCACAAGGGCGAGTGAGATCAAGCGTGCCGCACACGCGGGCGCAACAATACTGGCGAGGCGAGCCGCTGTCGGCTCTTGTGCCGCTGTTGGCTCTTGTGCCGCTGTCGGCATTCTTTGTACTTGCGAGTACGAAAGGCGGAATAGTTTTTCTTCCCGGACAGCTGATGTGAAAGAATTCTGCTGTCAATATTTATGTTTTTTTCGATCTACTGAATATTATTTTCTTGTTTAGCGTTAAGTGGAATCTCATGACGAGATATTAATTATGAAAAGGTTATGTAAAAATGTGTATTCTATGTAATTAATTATTAATTTGCGTATTTTGATCTACCTGTTTTTATGACCATGTACTCTGATTAATTTTGCAAATAGTATTCCATTTCTCATAGTGTTACGAATTTTAATGATTTTGGAATAGCTAAACCATTTTCTATATCTTCTATGAATTTTAATATGTTGTCAACCTGTTTTATTTTGTGCAAGATGACAGAGTGGAATAAGATTAGGAGTGTCCCCACTCAATTATTATGGTCTAAAAATTGATTTATGATTAATTAGACGAATGCTAAATTTTGTTGATGTTTTGAGCATATGCATTTCCGCTGTTTCTTTTTTGGGACATTTTCTGAGTCTGTTTACGTTACACGAACATCCTCAGACAATGTGGGGCACGTGTAACGCCGGAAATGCATATACTCCTTTTCCATCTATTGTACTATTATTTTTTTTTCCTTGTTTTGTTACCTCAAGATATGACATTTCTGTCTCTTTATATATTGTAGTTGTTTTACTGTTTGTATATATATATTTATGCACTCATGTCGATGTATAATTGGTTTGTTTCGTAAATATTATTTGTATTTTTACGCTGGGTCTTGCCTAGGGAAAACTGCTATCGAACGATTACGTCGATAGGTCGTGTGACGAATCAAAGTGTGTAGGATCTTTGGTAGTGTTAACTCTGCCGCGTGGAGCGCGGGCAGAGCAGTGTGAGTCTGGCGGGAGTAGCGAGTGGAGCAGGTGTCGTGTGACGCTCCCGCGAGTTGCCGCGCTTTCGGGGTTTGGCAGCAAGTAATTGCGCTCGACTCGCGATGATAGTTTCTGACATGGTGTCGCGGACGGGAAGCATTAGCTGGCGCACATCAAGAGCCCGTTTCGCCTGGTGACCGTGTCGAGAAGAAGGCGCGCCAACATCCAGCTTCTGCAACAGCGACGGCCGACAATGAGTGACTGTCGCCACCTCCTCGATCGACGGCTTCAAACCTTCAATCAACCAACAAGGAAGACTAAAAGCACGTAAAGTTTCAGAACTGTATGGCAGACCTCAGCTTTTCAAATTGTTCCATTTGCCTCGCAAAATTACAGCAACTTAGCATGAACCTTTGTTGCTCATTGTCCCAATTGCATTGCCAAGCAGGGTCCCTTCCTTTTCCGAAATGAACCCGAGTGTCGTTGAAATTCAAACGCCAGCATTAAAATAATATGATTAGATTTCACTGCTTTAATTTCAAAGTTCAGTAGCTGGCTACAATATTTAGGTTACACGAGCACAAATTTAGAGTGCGAGTTTTGTTAGCATATTTTAGCTTACCTGTGACTGCAGCTCAGCTTGGTACGTACTAAATTTTACTATTGTTAATAGTTCAGAATCATTTAATTCAAGTTCAAAGTTAAATATCTTGTTTCTAAATTGCGTAGAGTCAAGTTGCTTTTGAAATGATTGTTGAGGTAGTCCAAGACTAACCGTATTTTACTGGATTTCGATGTGCTTCAGAAAGAAAGCTCACTATTAACTTCAGTCACTAAATTAATTTTCGATTTTCCGGTTTTATTAATTCTTTTGCTAAATTAAGTCAGAGTGTAGCGAAATTTATTACTTCTGACAAACTTTCAGTTTTCACACTACGCGTGTCAACCTTCAGTTGCCACGCTTCTAGTGCTAATTATATGTGTAATAACCTTTCTTTTTCAGTTACTATAGTAATTGTCCTTAGGACTGGCGACCGTGATTTCCCCCAAATCTCAAATATCTAATTACCGCTAGTTAATTGTTAACGTAACGGCCGCACATTTACTTTCTTTATTAACTTTACCCCTTTTCAAAATTGATTTCCACCAGTTTCATTTGCATTTTTCCTTTCATTTAGATGTAACCCTTTCCTCCCTCTTTACCGATAGATTAACTTCGGTGACGATTGCTTTTCCCAAATTTCCATTAGGTACACGCGGTTTAATTTCTCACTGTCATTAAGGTCGATAAGTGAGGGGGGAGGTTACAACTCCTTAGCCGTTCTACTCACTGCTGAGTGTCGTGACCCCATTTCTGGCATACAAGGCACATTATATCACGATAGATGAGTAGATTTTCTATTAGTGGCATGTCGTTTAAATGTACACGCATTTGATAGGAGAGAATTGAATAATTGTGCACATAGACAGGGAGCGACTTGCGCTGGGGATATCTGTTGTACTGCTAACCTCTAGGCCAGGGAGAAAGGTGTTATTCCGGTAAATGAAACCGACGGCCTCCAGTATGGAATGCAAAGGATAATTTAAAAAGCACATCCTATTGAGTAGAAGTTTGTCTGTTCCGTAATTGCCTTCTGATATGTGAGGATCTTCCCCCATGAACCATGGACCTTGCCGTTGGTGGGGAGGCTTGCGTGCCTCAGCGATACAGATGGCCGTACTGTAGGTGCAACCACAACGGAGGGGTATCTGTTGAGAGGCCAGACAAACATGTGGTTCCTGAAGAGGGGCAGCAGCCTTTTCAGTAGTTGCAGGGGCAACAGTCTGGATGATTGACTGATCTGGCCTTGTAACATTAACCAAAACGGCCTTGCTGTGCTGGTACTGCGAACGGCTGAAAGCAAGGGGAAACTACAGCCGTAATTTTTCCCGAGGACATGCAGCTTTTCTGTATGATTAAATGACGATGGCGTCCTCTTGGGTAAAATATTCCGGAGGTAAAATAGTCCCCCATTCGGATCTCCGGGCGGGGACTACTCAAGTGGACGTCGTTATCAGGAGAAAGAAAACTGGCATTCTACGGATTGGAGCGTGGAATGTCAGATCCCTTAATCGGGCAGGTAGGTTAGAAAATTTAAAAAGGGAAATGGATAGGTTAAAGTTAGATATAGTGGGAATTAGTGAAGTTCGGTGGCAGGAGGAGCAAGACTTTTGGTCAGGTGGTTACAGGGTTATAAATACAAAATCAAATAGGGGTAATGCAGGAGTAGGTTTAATAATGAATAAAAAAATAGGAGTGCGGGTTAGCTACTACAGGCAGCATAGTGTACGCATTATTGTGGCCAAGATAGACACAAAGCCCATGCCTACTACAGTAGTACAAGTTTATATGCCAACTAGCTCTGCAGATGATGAAGAAATTGATGAAATGTATGACGAGATAAAAGAAATTATTCAGGTAGTGAAGGGAGACGAAAATTTAAGAGTCATGGGTGACTGGAATTCGTCAGTAGGAAAAGGGAGAGAAGGAAACATAGTAGGTGAATATGGATTGGGGGGAAGAAATGAAAGAGGAAGCCGTCTTGTAGAATTTTGCACAGAGCATAACTTAATCATAGCTAACACTTGGTTCAAGAATCATAAAAGAAGGTTGTATACCTGGAAGAATCCTGGAGATACTAATAGGTATCAGATAGATTATATAATGGTAAGACAGAGATTTAGGAACCAGGTTTTAAATTGTAAGACATTTCCAGGGGCAGATTCTGGCCACAATCTATTGGTTATGAACTGCAGATTGAA
This sequence comes from Schistocerca piceifrons, assembly GCF_021461385.2. NCBI lineage: Eukaryota > Metazoa > Arthropoda > Insecta > Orthoptera > Acrididae > Schistocerca > Schistocerca piceifrons. The sequence goes on from NC_060141.1 coordinate 91,984,468, forward strand.
ACTGAAGAAACTGCAAAAAGGTGGGAATTTAAGGAGGTGGGACCTGGATAAACTGAAAGAACCAGAGGTTATAGAGAGTTTCAGGGAGAGCATAAGGGAACAATTGACAGGAATGGGGGAAAGAAATACAGTAGAAGAAGAATGGGTAGCTCTGAGGGATGAAGTAGTGAAGGCAGCAGAGGATCAAGTAGGTAAAAAGACGAGGGCTAATAGAAATCCTTGGGTAACAGAAGAAATATTGAATTTAATTGATGAAAGGAGAAAATATAAAAATGCAGTAAATGAAGCAGGCAAAAGGGAATACAAACGTCTCAAAAATGAGATCGACAGAAAGTGCAAAATGGCTAAGCAGGGATGGCTAGAGGACAAATGTAAGGATGTAGAGGCTTGTCTCACTAGGGGTAAGATAGATACTGCCTACAGGAAAATTAAAGAGACCTTTGGAGAGAAGAGAACCACTTGTATGACTATCAAGAGCTCAGATGGCAACCCAGTTCTAAGCAAAGAAGGGAAGGCAGAAGGGTGGAAGGAGTATATAGAGGGTTTATACAAGGGCGATGTACTTGAGGACAGTATTATGGAAATGAAAGAGGATGTAGATGAAGATGAAATGGGAGATAAGATACTGCGTGAAGAGTTTGACAGAGCACTGAAAGACCTGAGTCGAAACAAGGCCCCGGGAGTAGACAACATTCCATTAGAACTACTGATGGCCTTGGGAGAGCCAGTCATGACAAAACTCTACCATCTGGTGAGCAAGATGTATGAGACAGGCGAAATACCCACAGACTTCAAGAAGAATATAATAATTCCAATACCAAAGAAATCAGGTGTTGACAGATGTGAAAAATACCGAACTATCAGTTTAATAAGTCACAGCTGCAAAATACTAACGCGAATTCTTTACAGACGAATGGAAAAACTGGTAGAAGCGGACCTCGGGGAAGATCAGTTTGGATTCCGTAGAAATGTTGGAACACGTGAGGCAATACTAACCTTACGACTTATCTTAGAAGAAAAATTAAGAAAAGGCAAACCTACGTTTCTAGCATTTGTAGACTTAGAGAAAGCTTTTGACAACGTTAACTGGAATACTCTCTTTCAAATTCTGAAGGTGGCAGGGGTAAAATACAGGGAGCGAAAGGCTATTTACAATTTGTACAGAAACCAGATGGCAGTTATAAGAGTCGAGGGGCATGAAAGGGAAGCAGTGGTTGGGAAGGGAGTGAGACAGGGTTGTAGCCTCTCCCCGATGTTATTAAATCTGTATATTGAGCAAGCAGTAAAGGAAACAAAAGAAAAATTCGGAGTAGGTATTAAAATTCATGGAGAAGAAGTAAAAACTTTGAGGTTCGCCGATGACATTGTAATTCTGTCAGAGACAGCAAAGGACTTGGAAGAGCAGTTGAACGGAATGGACAGTGTCTTGAAAGGAGGATATAAGATGAACATCAACAAAAGCAAAACGAGGATAATGGAATGTAGTCAAATTAAATCGGATGATGCTGAGGGGATTAGATTAGGAAATGAGACACTTAAAGTAGTAAAGGAGTATTGCTATTTAGGGAGTAAAATAACTGATGATGGTCGAAGTAGAGAGGATATAAAATGTAGACTGGCAATGGCAAGGAAATAGTTTCTGAAGAAGAGAAATTTGTTAACATCGAGCATAGATTTAAGTATCAGGAAGTCGTTTCTGAAAGTATTTGTATGGAGTGTAGCCATGTATGGAAGTGAAACATGGACGATATCCAGTTTGGACAAGAAGAGAATAGAAGCTTTCGAAATGTGGTGCTACAGAAGAATGCTGAAGATAAGGTGGGTAGATCACGTAACTAATGAGGAGGTATTGAACAGGATTGGGGAGAAGAGAAGTTTGTGGCACAACTTGACTAGAAGAAGGGATCGGTTGGTAGGACATGTTTTGAGGCATCAGGGGATCACAAATTTAGCATTGGAGGGCAGTGTGGAGGGTAAAAATCGTACAGGGAGACCAAGAGATCAGTGCACTAAGCAGATTCAGAAGGATGTAGGTTGCAGTAGGTACTGGGAGATGAAGAAGCTTGCACAGGATAGAGTAGCATGGAGAGCTGCATCAAACCAGTCTCAGGACTGAAGACAACAACAACAACAACATGTGAGGTTATTTCATGGGCTTCGATTAAGAGGGCTTTCATAGGGGTAGAGCCCATACCGCCGAAGTACTGTCAACTACATGTAAACTGAAATTTGTATAATTTCCTCAGGATGTCCTTTAGCATAGTATGGAACACCATACTAACGTAGTCAAGTCTTGATCCAATTAAGGCTTTGTACAAAGTCAATAAATAGTATGAGAGCCCCCTCCGACTCAGGAGACTGATGCTTTTTCACATGGTTAGTGTGAGGGACCCACGACAATCGAGAATCAAAGACGACGGCCAGACCCGAGCCTGCAGTGACACTGGGTAACATTCAGAATCTACGACTACTCTGTTGGTACCGCGTGGAGAGGAGCGCTTGGAAAATAGGTCGAAGTGTGACGTATTAGCCTAAGCATCCACGCTGTGTAATCGGAATCAATTTCCACGCGGGACATGGCAGAGGAAAATGCGGCTTCACATTCAGAAAAAGAAGTGGAGTGAGCATACAAAGAAACGCTGGCGAGCGTACTGAAGTACACGTGGGAATAGCTGTTTTCAGGTTCGTGGTGTACACAGCACATAAGCTAGCGTCGAAAATTTAAGCAAGAAACCGCTACTTCCCCGTCCTGTACCTAATCCACGATATAATCACACTAACCGTTAATCAGATGTCCGTAAGGTCGTGTTCTGCACGGAAGATGGCATCCCGGTCAACGGATAACCACCAACTATGACGTCAGGGCACCTGTGAAATGAGGCAGTGTTTGCCGGGTAGCCCCACATTCACAATCGCTGTGTACACAGTAGCAGACGGTGCAATATGGAACAGGGAAGATGCTTACCAAGCCCTCTGTGGTGAAGGGCCTTAGTAAGCAAGGAAGCAGGACAGTGGCAAACTGATTTGCCCCGATGGCTTAATGTGAATCGTTCTGTTGTTACTGGGATGTGGCGACTGTTTATAGAGGCTGGAACCGTATCTTAGAGACCAAGGCAAGACGACCACGTGTGACTTCAGAAGACAGGACCGTTATTTGGCTGTAAGGACACGACATTTCCGCCATAGTACTGCATGGCAACTGGCAGGTGAGCTCGCAGCACCCACTGGACGTGTTGTATGGAGGCAAACGGCGTGCAGAAGGCTTCAGCAGAGTGGCCTTTATTGTCGGAGACATTCTGTATGTGTACCTCTGACGCATCTTCACAGAAGGACGTCTAGAGTGGAGTCATCATCATGCCACCTGGACTGTCGAACAGTGGGCCAATGACGTTTTCACATATACACTACTGGAAATGAAAAAAGGAACACATTGACACCGGTGTGTCAGACCCACCATACTTGCTCCGGACACTGCGAGAGGGCTGTACAAGCAATGATCACACGCACGGCACAGCGGACACACCAGGAACCGCGGTGTTGGCCGTCGAATGGCGCTAGCTGCGCAGCATTTGTGCACCGCCGCCGTCAGTGTCAGCCAGTTTGCCGTGGCATACGGAGCTCCATCGCAGTCTTTAACACTGGTAGCATGCCGCGACAGCGTGGACGTGAACCGTATGTGCAGTTGACGGACTTTGAGCGAGGGCGTATAGTGGGCATGCGGGAGGCCGGGTGGACGTACCGCCGAATTGCTCAACACGTGGGGCGTGAGGTCTCCACAGTACATCGATGTTGTCGCCAGTGGTCGGCGGAAGGTGCACGTGCCCGTCGACATGGGACCGGACCGCAGCGACGCACGGATGCACGCCAAGACCGTAGGATCCTACGCAGTGCCGTAGGGGACCGCACCGCCACTTCCCAGCAAATTAGGGACACTGTTGCTCCTGGGGTATCGGCGAGGGCCATTCGCAACCGTCTCCATGAAGCTGGGCTACGGTCCCGCACACCGTTAGGCCGTCTTCCGCTCACGCCCCAACATCGTGCAGCCCGCCTCCAGTGGTGTCGCGACAGGCGTGAATGGAGGGACGAATGGAGACGTGTCGTCTTCAGCGATGAGAGTCGCTTCTGCCTTGGTGCCAATGATGGTCGTATGCGTGTTTGGCGCCGTGCAGGTGAGCGCCACAATCAGGACTGCATACGACTGAGGCACACAGGGCCAACACCCGGCATCATGGTGTGGGGAGCGATCTCCTACACTGGCCGTACACCACTGGTGATCGTCGAGGGGACACTGAATAGTGCACGGTACATCCAAACCGTCATCGAACCCATCGTTCTACCATTCCTAGACCGGCAAGGGAACTTGCTGTTCCAACAGGACAATGCACGTCCGCATGTATCCCGTGCCACCCAACGTGCTCTAGAAGGTGTAAGTCAACTACCCCGGCCAGCAAGATCTCCGGATCTGTCCCCCATTGAGCATGTTTGGGACTGGATGAAGCGTCGTCTCACGCGGTCTGCACGTCCAGCACGAACGCTGGTCCAACTGAGGCGCCAGGTGGAAATGGCATGGCAAGCCGTTCCGCAGGACTACATCCAGCATCTCTACGATCGTCTCCATGGGAGAATAGCAGCCTGCATTGCTGCGAAAGGTGGATATACACTGTACTAGTGCCGACATTGTGCATGCTCTGTTGCCTGTGTCTATGTGCCTGTGGTTCCGTCAGTGTGATCATGTGATGTATCTGACCCCAGGAAAGTGTCAATAAAGTTTCCCCTTCCTGGGACAATGAATTCACGGTGTTCTTATTTCAATTTCCAGGAGTGTAAGTCCTGGTTTAGTCTGGAGAGCGATTCTCAATGGATTCGCATCTGGAAAAAACTTGGAACGCGATTTCGGGACCCAACCATTATGTAAAGAGACCGAGGTCGGGGAGGATCCCTGATGGTGTGGGCAGGAATTACGTTTACCACACAAACCCCTCTTCATGAAATTGTACAGGTGAATCGGCAAGATTTAACTGATGTCAGGTATCGTGACGAGATCTTGGGACCTCATATGCGGTTGTTGCGAGGTGCCGTGGGTCCAGACGTCGTATTGATGGACGATAATGCTCGATTTCATAGAGCACAGGTGGTTGATGTTTTCTTGGAAACGGAAGATATTGCACGTATGGCCAGGCCTGCTCCCTCTCCCGATTTGTGGAAGGCCATTTGAGACAATGGGGAACCCATCAGTTTACCGTGGAACTTGATGAAAATCTTCCTTTCCGAAATCATGCGTACCAGTCTGTGAACCATTTTTTCCAGGATACCTAGAGCTTTCTGTTTGTGGGGCAAAATACTAATGTTTACGTTGGCTTATGGTCCTTTCATATCGAGGAACGTATCTGTGGTCCTTTCGGTGTCCGAAAAGCCTGTCAAGATATCTGTTAACAAAAGAGTAACATTGTCAACTGCGCCTTTTCCTCCTTATAAATTCAAACTGAGACGTAGATGAAAGGTTGTATGATTCTAGCCACCCCTTCAATCGTTGTTTAACTATTCGTAATAGCGTTTTCCCAGTGCAGGCGGAAAGAGCATGGATCGATACGAAGTTGACTGAGAACTATCTTTGCCTCTTTTTAATACTGGGAGAATTATGTGTGTTTCCAGTCTTCGACGAGGTCTTCGGACCCTGAAGCTGATTTTATGTACGCAAGAGGAGTAGTAGTCCATTGCGCATCATGTTCCGTGTCGTATCATAGCGAATATTATCTATGCCTGGAGAGCTCTGTGTGGCTGAGTGAAATGCCCTCTTTATTTCTACAGATGTTAAAGGAGAAACAAGGCAGCCATCGCCGTGGTGGCTGCCTGGTAGCCCTGTGGGTAGTCGACTACGTACCGAAGGAGAATAGATTCAATCAGCGAATTCCATCATCGGACTGTAGTCAAATGACTTGTACCTGAATTTATTGATTTTGTGCCATAATTCTGCGACACTCCATTTTTCAGTTAACGACAAGGAAAAAATTATCCAGCTTAGTTTTTTGCCCGCTTTAGGATTCTCTTAACCTGTGTGTTTATTTTCTTATATTTCAGGAAATTATCGGGAGTTTGTTAAATACGATAATCACGGCGTTGTGCCACTGGGTGAGAGCAGATAGGGTTCCACAAAGCGGGAGAGAAATTTATGACAATACACTCCTTCTTCCGAGGAACGGAAACACGTACTGGGTCGTTAACGGCATCAAGTAACATCTTTTAGGCTGTCTGGGGGGGGGGGGGGGGGTAATGAGCAGCTGATGTGCTAGACTGAGTCCTCTACGAGTAAAGAGGCCTGGATGTTTGTCCAGTGTTCCACGGGCAGGAATGGAAAAGCATGCGAGTGCAGTTTACCATGACTTGTGATCCTTCACTCAATCCGGAAGTGATCGGGCCCAAGCGAATCCGTTTTGGCGCACCATTTGTCGAAAAAACTGAAGTCACGAGAACAAAACGTAATATCAACGGAAGATCTGTTTCAGTGTGGTGCTGATATTGTTGGGGATTCATCATACAGAATAACTAAGCTATTATCGTCTAGCCGGCCGTGGTGGCCGAGCGGTTCTAGGCGCTCAGTCCGGAGCCGCGCGACTGCTACGGTCGCAGGTTCGAATCCTGCCTCGGGCATGGATGTGGGTGATGTCTTTAGGTTAGTTAGGTTTAAGTAGTTCTAAGTTCTAGGGGACTGATAACCACAGATGTTAAGTCCCATAGTGCTCAGAGCCATTTTATTATCGTCTACGGCCTGCAACAAATCTGCACCACTCGCATTCGCAGCGATACATCCCCAAACTTATTGGTGATCGTTAAAATCACCACAGACTATATGTGGAGATGTCGATTTAAGTTGTTCCTAGTACTACTTTGGACTCTGTAACAGGGAGGCTTGTACACTGAAACAGTTCAGAGATCAGAAGTAGTAACCACCATTCCCTGGAAGTCTCACGAAAGTACGTTTATGGGGGCTCACTGGAAAGGAATCGTAGAGCTTATTAAATAGCGACACCATCTTTACGTCTTATCCATCCAGTCGTACTACTGCGCTATTTTTGCGCAAGACGCATGTGGGAAAGTAAGTTTGGAAGGTAGGAGACCAAGTACTGGTGGAAGTAAAGCCGTGAGGACGAGTTGTCAGTCGTGCTCGGGTGGCTCAGTTGGTAGAGCACTTTCCCGGGAAAGATAAAGGTCCCGCGATCGAGTGTCGGTCCGGCACGCGGTTTTAATCTGCCAGGAAGTTTCAAATGGGAAAGTGTCTGTGCCACATGTATAAAAGCGAAAATGGGAACAACAGCAAGCAGCGTAGAGGTACTTCTAACCAGCAATGTATAGTTCACGAAATATAGTAACTGAAGAAACCTGTTATTTTGCACTAGGGCAGCTACAGCATTCGCCGCGCGGGATTAGCCGAGCGGTCTCAGGCGCTGCAGTCATGGACTGTGCGGCTGGTCCCGGCGGGGGTTCGAGTCCTCCCTCGGGCATTGATGTGTGTGTTTGTCCTTAGGATAATTTAGGTTAAGTAGTATGTAAGCTTAGGGACTGATGACCTTAGCAGTTAAGTCCCATAAGATTTCACACACATTTGAACATTTTTGAAGCTACAACATTCAGCTTGCTATTGACATTTTAGCGACGCAATTACAGAAGGTTCAAATATGTATGAAGATGAGTAAGAGCCCGAAATGAGTCTGAGATAAATAAAAATACATAATAAACTGATGGTTACTGTATTTTTTAAAATAAAGTAAATGATAGCCACGAAGGTCAACAACCAATAAAATGGAGAAACAAAATTGCAGATAATCAGCATGTAGCTACATTTACAAGGTGTACAACTTTGCTTCCGCCATTTTTTCCCCATCATTTGAGGCTTGAATGAAACAAATTGGTTACACATGTATCATTCAAAGTATTTTCCGTCGCTGGCCACTACTTTCTCCCATCTTTCGGATAGTGTACGAATCCCGCGTCGAAAAGATTGTTCATCTTTTGAAGCGATCCACGAATCAATCCAATTAGCGACTTCTTCATGAGATCGCAAGTGTTGTTCAGCCAGGCCACACGTCATTGACCTAAACAGGTGATAGTCAGAGGGAGCAATGTCTGGAGAATACGACGGATGGGATAGGACTTCCCATTTTAACGTTTCCAAGTACGTTTTGACCTCTTTTGCAACGTGGGGTCGAGCGTTGTCGTGCTGCAAAATCACTTTATCGTGCCTCTCGCTGTATTGCGGCCGTTTGTCTGCTCAAACGCATTATCTGCGTTCGATAAAGAGCACCTGTGATTGTTTCACTTGGTATTAACACTTCATAGTACACGACGCCGAGCTTGTCCCACCAATTGCAGACCATGATCCTGGAAGCGTGAATATCCAGTTTGGCCGTCGACGTGGAAGCATGGCCGGGATATCCCCATGATACTTTGGCGTTTAGGGTTATCATAATGAACCAATTTTTCTTCCCCGGTCACAATGCGATGCAGAAATCCTTTCCGTATTTGCCTCTGAAGAAACTATTCACATACGCACAAACGCCGTTCAACGTCTCTTGGTTTCACTCACACGGGACCCAAGTTCCTTCTTTCAGAATCATGCCCATAGCCTTGAGACGTTTTGAAATGGCTTGCTGTGTCACTCCCACTAATCGTGCCAATTCTTCTGGAGTTTGACGCTAGCCTTCACTCAGCATTGTCTCCAATTCTGCGTCTTCGAAAACATTCTCTCTTCCACCAGTATGCCAGTCTACGACGTTAAAATCACCGTTCTTGAAGCTTTGAAACCACTCACGACACGTTGTTTCACTAATAGCGTCCTTACCATACGTACTTGAGAGCATTCGATGAGACTCAGCCGCTGTTTTCCTCATACCGAAACAAAACAGTAACACCTCCAGTACATGACGAGAATTAGGCTCGTAAACTGACATTTTCAATCAAGAGCAGTTTGATGCCAACACAAATCGACTAATGTTTGAATCCGGTTACGTTGACCGAGGTCCAAGCTAACTGTCTGACGTCTGCGATCTGTTTCTTTCGACCGCTACTTACCGTTGTCACCACCCACCGGCAAACGGCGGAAACAAAGTTGTACACCTTGTATATATGAACGTAATGTGTCACGTGAGTGTCAAACGACTCGTTCCACATCATTACGATTAATCGTGTGAATGGTCCGTGGAATATGCACTAACTAAGAACTAGATTAGTGGCACAACGTATGAGCGAGGTTAAGCCACTTAGCACGCTTCTTTTACGCATGGCTGTAACTTCTTTCTAAAAGTTTATGGCGCTCTATCTTCTCCGTTGGGAAGGTAAAACAGCCATTACGAGTGAAAGTAAGGCCACTTAGAGATCCTGTCACTGTAACAGCGTTACGTCGAAGCCAGAATTAAGTCAGTTGCTTGAAGAGTCGTAATTGTGGTCGCAAGACATCGTCTGTACTCCTAGTAACCAATGTTGAAGCCGATCAGATATGATGAGTAGCACGTAATAAACACATTTCACTCTGTCTACCAGTTTGATATTTTTCCGATATTTATTCATTGGTTAACAAACATTTTTACAAAAACGGGCCAAGCAGGGTATAACAGGAACCTCAGAATTTACGAATAATATGCGGTTACGCAGTAAAAGTAGTCCGGAAACGACTTCTAGATATGAATATAAAGCACTGTATTATCCACAAGGATGTAGCGATGGAGGGATGGAAATCGTAGTATTCTATGCAACGTGATCGGAGACTCGAATAATGGCTTAATAAATGATAACCCTACCAAAACGTTGCTACAGTCTTCCACACTGAAGGCTAGAAACGTATTTTTGTGCATGAGCCCATTTTGCGTGAAAAACTCGTTAACGATGGCATATCGTCGTAAAATTTTGAGGCCTTTTTGATAATAAGTCACCAGTATCCCTATGTGGGAATGTGGTGGGTACTGACAATATTTTAGTATTAATGTCAAAATAGAAAAAAAGTATCAAAATAAAATCACATCAGAAGATGAAAATTAAAGCCTCCTGGACATAATCATGTAGAGAATGCAGATTAACCTCCATTTCCTGGAGTGGCATTGAGTAAATGAGCTTCTCCATACATTTGGATCCTTCTTGTAATATGTGTGGGAGCGGCTGTTGTTGAACCCCGAGTACTTCGGCGCGTGGGAATTTCGGAGTTTGTTGTTCTAGACTCGAAACCTACAGTGATATATTTAATTGCAGTAGTTACTATATATAAGTGGGAGCTTTCATTAGAGATAGAATTCGTAACAGGGTTGATTATTGCAACATTGGTGAGGTTTTCGTGGTCACTTATTAGCCAGTTTCCTGACGGCCTCAGTCTCGGGTTCTTCGGGCGACGTTTGTTTGGTGATTTTTCTGACTTTTCGGCAGCAGAAGTTGATGGCATTCTCAAACTTTCACACTCCACTGACCGCCACCAGCAAGAGTTTATTATAGTTGACTTCGTTAATAAGGACTTGGTTAATATTTCAACCTAGAGTGATTACACCGTAGGTCATTCCACCTATATATCATAAACCTCTAACATGAGTTCCGTACATTCATACAAGTGCTGGATTCCAACATACGAACTGCTGAAAAATAACAATTTGAGGTTTAATGTAGTTCGTCCCCTCAGTTAACAGAAAACGAGCATTTTTCCATTGTTATAATTTAATAGCTTCTGTTACAAATGTGGATGAGATTACAATATCTACCTACGAGACGACCCTAAATATAAAGTCACACAATAATTCTAAGAGCCAAAATGGTTCAAATGGCTCTGAGCACTATGGGACTTAACATCTTAGGTCATCAGTCCCCTAGAACTTAGAACTACTTAAACCTAACTAACCTAAGGACATCACACACATCCATGCCCGAGGCAGGATTCCAAACTGCGACCTTAGCAGTCGCGCGGTTCCGGACTGAGCGCCTAGAACCGCTAGACCACCGCGGCCGGCAATCTAAGAGTCCTCGTGAGGATTTTCTTATTTATAGCATATATACCAAACACGTCGACACTACATGTCGTGAATTTATGCCCCCTCTACATAAATAACTGCAATTCAAACCACGCAATTAGACAAAGAGATCGGATATAACTTGATATGAATGAACGCTATCGTCGTATGTAAGAGTAAGTTCAGAAGCACCCTAAGAGAAAGTTATAGGTATGTTATTGTTTATAGAGTACATAAACTTGGAGCCCGCCCGGTTGGCCGTGGGGTCGAGCGCGCGGCTTTCCGGGCGGGAAGGAGCGCCGGTCGCCGGCAAGAATCCGCCAGGCGGATTTGTGTCGAGGTTCGGCGAGCCGGCCAGTCTGTGGATGGTTTTTAGACGGTTTTCCATGTGCCTCGGCGAATGCGGGCTGGTTCCCCTTATTCCGCCTCAGCTACACTATGTCGGCGATTGTTGCGCAAACAAGTTCTCCACGTACGCGTGCACCACCATTACTCTACCACGCAAACATAGGGGTTACACCCGTCTGGTGTGAGACGTTCCCTGGGGGGTCCACCCGGGGCCGAACCGCACAATAACCCTGGGTTCGGTGTGGGGCAGCGGAGGGGTGAAGTGGACTGCGGTAGACGTCGTGGGGTTGCGGACCACTGCGACTGCGGCGAGGAAGGAGCCTCTCCGTCGTTTCTAGGTCTCCGGTTGACGTAACATAACATAACATAAACTTGGACCTGTACATAACATCAGACACCCTATGAGACCAATGGTGTTGTCTAGAGGAAAGTTACAAAAGACTAACGAAATGCAGGGAGACCTGTAGAAGATCAACGCCTGATATTTGCAGTTCACCCTGAATGTTAATCAAAGAAAGGTACTGCGAATGAATAGGTGATGGAATCCAGTACTGTTCGATTACATGATTGTCGATAAGCATTGAAAGTAACAGCAAGCGTAAAGTACCTACATCTACATCTACATAAACACTCCGCAAGCCACCGTACGCTGATGGCGATGGGTACCCTGTACCACTACTAGTCATTTCCTTTCCTGTTCCACTCACAAGTAGAGGGCGGGAAAAACTACTATCTATATGCTTCCGCATGAGCCCTAATTTCCATCTTCGTGGTCCTTACGCACAACGTATGTTTGCGGCAGCAGAATCGTTCGGCATTCAGCATCAAATGCCAGTTCTCTAAAGTGTCTCAACAGCATTTCTCCAAAAGAACGTCGCCTTCCCTCCAGGGATTCCCATTTGAGTTCCCGAAGGATCTCCGAAACTTACGTGTTGTTCGAACCTACCGGTAACAAATGTAGCAACACGTCTCTGAATTGCTTCGATGTCTCCCTTCAATCCGACCTGGTACGGATCCCAAACACTCGAGCAGTACTCAAGAATACGTCGCACCAGCGTCCTATATGCGGTCTCCTTCACAGGTGAACCACTATTTTCTAAAATTCTCCCAATAAACCTGACTCGACCAATCGCCTTCCCTACAACAGTTCGCATATTCTCATTCCATCTCATATCGCTTTGCAACGTTACGCCCAGATATTTAAACGACTTGACTGTGTCAAATAGGACACTAGTAATACTGTATCCGAACATTACAGATTTGGTCGTCCTACTCATCTACGTTAAATTACGTTTCTCTACATTCAGAGCTAGCTGTCATTTATCAGATTAACTAGAAGTTTTGTATAGGTAATCCTTTATCCTCCCACAGTCACTCAACGATGGGAGCTTCCCGTAAACCGTAGCATTACCAGCAAACATCCGCAGAATGCTGCTCATCCTGTCCGCCAGATCGTTTGTGTATATAGAGCTTAACAGAAGCCCTATCATATTTCTCTGAGGCACTGCTGACGATAGCCTTGTCTCTGACGAACACTAGTCGTCGAGATTCTATTACTTAAAAACTTTTCGGGCCAATGATATATATGGGAACTTACTTTGTATGCTCATACCTTCGCCAGTAACTTGCAGTGGGGCACCGTGTCAAACGCTTTTCAGAAATTTATGAATATAGAATCAGCCTGTTGCTCTTCATCCATGGTGACATCGAGTGAGAGTAGTTCATATGGTTCAAATGGCTCTGAGCACTATGGGACTTAACATCTGAGGTTATCAGTCCCTAACTAACCTAAGGACATCACATACATCAATGCCCGAGGCAGGATTCAAACCTGCGACCGTAGCGGTCGATCTGCTCCAGACTGAAGCGCCTACAACCGCTCGGCCACACTGGCCGGCGAGAAAAAGTCAATCCAAATTTGGCACTTGTGTTCCTTACACATCATGCTTCCCATGGTACCTTGATAACCTAGAGTGCACGATGAAGTACGCAGTTTTGTGTGTCTCTGCGGTTGGACTCTAGCCATTGTCAAATTTCTTACACTTTTCCTGATGAAACTTGCATCTAAACCCGTTTATCGGCAACTCATTGAGATAATACGCGGATGTGGGCGTAAGAATTCTCCTGGAAAATAAGGAGGTTGGAAGAGCCTTATGCATAGAGAAGATCTGTTTACTCGTGCGAAATAAAGGAGGCTACAAAATTCTGCTACATTTGTCACCTTTTTTGCTATCTCCTTTGGTTAAGTTTACTTAAGAGACAACTACTTTTACGACTTCCTGCGGGGCCTGATAGGTCAAGAAGAGGCTTTTCAGTGATACTGCATGATCCATGAAACTACCATACCATACCAGCGATTAGTAAGTGGGTGACTCGACTACATCTGATACTGACAGAGGGACCAATAAAAATTACTTTAGAAGCTATCGTATGAAGCCGGAAGATTGATAATAGTGGCATTATTGTAAATGAAGAATAAATTTCTTGTATTTACATCTATGACCACAAAAAGTTTTTATCGTTAGACTGCCGGTTTCGGTCAGTGGTCATAATTTTCACATCCCTTTTAAAACATGTTCTAAATAAGTGAGACTTGCGTGTGGGAGATAAATAATTCTTCGGAGAGTCTAACAAGCATATAAAGATATCCTAACATGCAAACGAAATCTGATCAAGGAAATGGGTGTATCCTGGCACGAGATTGTGCAGCGTGTAACGATTTTGTGAGTTAACAACGTGTGAAGGTGCTGGATGTAATATAGTTCTTCATTTTCCGCTAGTGACGAACAGAGCAAGTTCGGTGGTTTGTTCAGGTGCCTTCTATTAGTAGCTCTGATTTTCCTGTACATATGCTGTTAAATTGACTTATTGGAAAGGATCTGCAGAATTATTTCAGTCAGGACTGGGTAATTAAACGATTTCTATATGGATAACAGCAGTGCGCTCTTTTCTGCAGGCTCCATTGCTGTGCCCACGGAGGAAATTAAACCAGTGTAAAAGCAGGTCTTTGAAATGTGGACAAGGCAATCTCTGAAGAAATCCATGTAGAAGCAGTAAGAGCGTTACCTCGTGCGAAGCCGGTTGGTACAAAACGCCTGAATGAGGACGATAGTGTTATATTAGTGAGTTCTGATATGTCGTCGCTTGTTGAACTGTTGGAACATCTGATCGGATTTTTCCTGTTTATATTGTAGGACTCTTTAGTAGATGCAATAATCACAATCAAAACAGTTGGATGACAATGATACTGAAGATATGAATACTCTGACTAATATTCTGACTTTATAGACGTAGAATTTCACACCTACATAACCCTAGAGCAAGATCTAGAAAATGGAGGCAGAAAAATGTCTAGAAGAACACAAGAGCAACTGTAGAAAGGGAGAAACAGACAGAGCAGCTGTTGCGGAGCATGATTTGCAGCCGGAAGACCACCAGATATGACTTAATAAGACTCAGTTACTGGGAAGCACAAACGAATACTATAAAAAAGGCTGTACAGAGACGCCGTAGATATTATGAAACATCCCAAAAATTTCATCGGAAGAAGGGGGTGTGAAACGAATGGTGTGTGGATTCCAGCGTTGAAGAAGATTTGTACCAGTCTTCCACAAGAAAATCATCTGGTCACGGAATTACATACCAGAATATTTCAAAACTTGATTTTTCCGACCGTGAATGATTACAATTTGCAAACGCTATGATGAATATCATGACGTATATTGCATCGGGGTTACGGGTTGTTTTATGGGCAGTTATTAGGACAGAAAGTTTAACTATATTACACACTCTACTATAGTGCGAAAAATTTATCCTGGAAACAACGGGTTAGCCTACGACTAAGTCATTTCATGTGTCGGTTTCACGCAGCTGCACTGATCTAGCAAACTACTTGGAAAGGATTCCGTGGAGTGAGGGACAGCGAGTGAGATCAAACTAGCAGAATTAAGTGGGGAATCCAGTCTTACCACGTGCTCGGATAGCTCAAAAGTTGTGAGCGTTGCCTGAGAAAGCAAGTGTTTGTTTTCCAGCACTTCTCCAGTTGGGCACACCATTTTTGATTCTAGTTTTTACATATATCGATTTGAAGAGTCTCAGATGAGTCTCTCTCGTGGGCGTGATAACAATTAGGAATTCGGATCATTCTGAACATGTAACCACTTTCATTGATAAACAAAAGACGTAGATTGTTTGTACGTATAATACAATGATGTGACAAAAGTCAAGAGAAACCTCCTAATATCGTGATGTCGGACTTCCTTTTGCCCGGTATAGTGTAGCAACCTAACGTGGTGTGGCCTCCAAAAGTCCTCTGCAGAAATATTGAGCCAAGCTGCCTCTATAGCCGCCCATAATTGCGAAAGTGTTGCCGGTGCAGGACTTTTTGTACGAACGGACCTCACGATTACGTCCCATGTCGGGCGATCTGCATGGCCAGACCATTCGCTACAATTATAAAGAATGTTCTTCAAACCAATCGCCAACAATTGAGACCATCTGAGAGGGCTCATTGTCATCCATAAAAATTCAATCGTTATTTGGGAACATGAAGTCCATGCATGGCTGCAAATGGTCTCCAAGTATCCGAACACAACCATTTATAATCAATTATCGGTCCATTTGGACCAGACCGAGCGGTTCTAGGCTCTTCAGTCTGGAACCGCGCGACCACTACGGTTGCAGGTTCGAATCCTGCCTCGGGCCTGGATGTGTGTGATGTCCTTAGGTTAGTTAGGTTTAAGTAGTTCTAAGTTCTAGGGATTTCTACTAACCCTCGTCTTTTTACCTACTTGATCCTCTGCTGCCTTCACTACTTCATCCCTCAAAGCTACCCATTCTTCTTCTACTGTATTTCTTTCCCCCATTCCTGTCAATTGCTCCCTTATGATCTCCCTGAAACTCTGTACAACCTCTGGTTCTTTCAGTTTTTCCAGGTCCCATAAGAGAACGACTTGTATGAATGTCAAGAGCTCAGATGGAAACCCAGTTCTAAGCAAAGAAGGGAAAGCAGAAAGGTGGAAGGAGTATATAGAGGGTCTATACAAGGGCGATGTGCTTGAGGACAATATTATGGAAATGGAAGAGGATGTAGATGAAGATGAAATGGGAGATACTATACTGCGTGAAGAGTTTGATAGAGCACTGAAAGACCTGAGTCGAAACAAGGCCCCCGGAGTAGACAACATTCCATTGGAACTACTGACGGCCTTGGGAGAGCCAGTCCTGACAAAACTCTACCATCTGGTGAGCAAGATGTATGAAACAGGCGAAATACCCTCATACTTCAAGAAGAATATAATAATTCCAATCCCAAAGAATGCAGGTGTTGACAGATGTGAAAATTACCGAACTATCAGTTTAATAAGTCACAGCTGCAAAATACTAACACGAATTCTTTACAGACGAATGGAAAAACTAGTAGAAGCCGACCTCGGGGAAGATCAGTTTGGATTCCATAGAAACACTGGAACACGTGAGGCAATACTGACCTTACGACTTATCTTAGAAGAAAGATTAAGGAAAGGCAAACCTACGTTTCTAGCATTTGTAGACTTAGAGAAAGCTTTTGACAATGTTGACTGGAATACTCTCTTTCAAATTCTAAAGGAGGCAGGGGTAAAATACAGGGAGCGAAAGGCTATTTACAATTTGTACAGAAACCAGACGGCAGTTATAAGAGTCGAGGGGTATGAAAGGGAAGCAGTGGTTGGGAAGGGAGTAAGACAGGGTTGTAGCCTCTCCCCGATGTTGTTCAATCTGTATATTGAGCAAGCAGTAAAGGAAACAAAAGAAAAATTCGGAGTAGGTATTAAAATCCATGGAGAAGAAATAAAAACTTTGAGGTTCGCTGATGTCATTGTAATTCTGTCAGAGACAGCAAAGGACTTGGAAGAGCAGTTGAATGGAATGGACAGTGTCTTGAAAGGAGGATATAAGATGAACATCAACAAAAGCAAAACGAAGATAATGGAATGTAGTCGAATTAAGTCGGGTGATGCTGAGGGAATTAGATTAGGAAATGAGACACTTAAAGTAGTAAAGGAGTTTTGCTATTTGGGGAGCAAAATAACTGATGATGGTCGAAGTAGAGAAGATATAAAATGTAGACTGGCAATGGCAAGGAAAGCTTTTCTGAAGAAGAAAAATTTGTTAACATCGAGTATAGATTTAAGTGTCAGGAAGTCATTTCTGAAAGCATTTGTATGGAGTGTAGCCATGTATGGAAGTGAAACATGGACGATAAATAGTTTGGACAAGAAGAGAATAGAAGCATTCGAAATGTGGTGCTACAGAAGAATGCTGAAGATTAGATGGGTAGATCACATAACTAATGAGGAAGTATTGAATAGGATTGGGGAGAAGAGAAGTTTGTGGCACAACTTGACCAGAAGACGGCATCGGTTGGTAGGACATGTTCTGAGGCATCAAGGGATCACCAATTTAGTATTGGAGGGCAGCGTGGAGGGTAAAAATCGTAGAGGGAGACCAAGAGATGAATACACTAAGCAGATTCAGAAGGATGTAGGTTGCAGTAGGTACTGGGAGATTAAGAAACTTGCACAGGATAGAGTAGCATGGAGAGCTGCATCAAACCAGTCTCAGGACTGAAGACTACAACAACAACAACAAGTTCTAGGGGACTGATGGCCTCAGATGTTAGGTCTCATAGTGCTCAGAGCCAGAGCCATTTGGTCCAGAGAACCAGTCAACTCCACGAAAATACATCCCACACCACAATGGGGCCACCACCTGTGTGCACAGTGCCTTGTTGACAACTTGGGTCCATGGTTTCATGGGGTCTGTGCCACACTCGAACCCTACAACCGGCTCTTATCACAGACGTAGGGACTCACCAGACCAGGTCACGGTTTTCCAGTCGTCTAGGGTCACGAGCTCAGGGGCGCTAAGGCGATGTCATACTGTTAGCAAAGGCTCTCATGTTGGTCGTCTGCTGCCAGAGATAATTAACGCCACGTGTCGTCGCACTGTCGTATCGGATACGTTTGTCGTACGTCCCATATTCATTTCTGCGGGTATTTCACACAGTGTTGCTTGTCTGTTAGTACTGACAACTCTTCGCAAAGACGGCTGGTCTCAGTCGTTAAGTGACCTCCGTCTGCGACCGTGTTGTCCTTGGTTAGAAGTAATCCATGAAATCTGGTATTCTCGCACAATCTTAACACTGTGGATCTCGGAATATGCAGTTATTTAGGGATTTCCAAAATACAGAGACCATGCGTGTAGCTCCAACAACCATTTCGCGTTCAAAGTCTGTTAATTCCCGACGTGGGCCACTGCACTTTTGTACTTTGTGTACGCGATACTACCGCTATCTGTATCTGTGGATATCGCTTTTGCCATCTCAGTGTACATTCGTGACCAACCGAATGTACTCGTTTTTCAGTTTTCAGCTATGATCTGAGCACGCAATTATGACGACTGTGGCGTATCGCCAAGTGTTCTCAATTCTGACATAGTGATTGCACCACTTTTTTACGGAATCGATAATTCCATTAGTCGGTGGTTTGTCCATGAAGTTTCAGCATGCTGGATGTCATATTATGGTTTTTATTCCTGGATACGCTGTATGTATTATACAATTGGTTTTAAACGTTATGGTTGTGCAGTTCTCTTGTACGAATTTGATGCAAAAGTACTAAACGATGACACACACTGAAAAACGTATGCTAGTCAGGTGGGGGTTTATAGTCGCACCGTAGGCTATAGATTCTCCTGCACCGATCAAACTGTAAGGTATAGTACTGAGAAGGAAATTAGAATTTGATTTCAGACCTGATCTAATAATACTGTCGTAATGGTAAGGGGGAAACAGGAAATTGCCTTGTGCACTATCAGCATCTGGTAAGACGATCGGTACTTGAGCTAGCTTCTGAGTTAGACAAGTCTCATTATAAGATGGTGGCTGTTTACAGATATTGTTTACAGAAACTAAGCAATGTTTTACAGACGATGTGAAGACAAGGATTATTATTTACACGATTTTATACACTACTGGCCATTAAAATTGCTACACCAAGAAGAAATGCAGATGATAAACGGGAATACATTGGACAAATATACTATTATACAAGAACTGACATGTGATTACATTTTCACGCAATTTGGGTGCATAGATCCTGAGAAATCAGGACCCAGAACAACCACCTCTGGCCGTAACAACGGCCTTGATACGCCTGGGCATTGAGTCAAACAGAGCTTGGATGGCGTGCACAGGTACAGCTACCCAAGCAGCTTCAACAAGATACCACAGTTCATCGAGAATAGTGACTGGCGTGCTGTAACGACTCAGTTGCTCGGCCACCATTGACCAGACGTTTTCAGTTGGTGAGAGATCTGTATAATGTGCTCGCCAGGGCAGCAGTTGAACGTTTTCTGTATCCAGAAAGGCCCGTACAGGACCTGCAACATGCGGTTGTGCATTATCCTGCTGAAATGTAGCGTTTCGCAGAGTTCGAATGAATGGTAGAGCCACGGGTCGTAACACATCTGTAATGTAACGTCCACTGTTCAAAGTGCCGTGAATGCGAACAAGAGGTGACCGAGACGTGTAACCAATGGCACCTCATACCATCACGCCGGGTGATACGCCAGTGTGGCGATGACGAATACATGCTTCCAATGTGCGTTCACCGCGATGTCGCCAAACACGGATGCGGCCATCATGATGCTGTGAACAGAGCGTGGATTCATCCGAAAAAATGACGTTTTGCCATTCGTACACTCAGGTTCGTCGTTGAGTACACCATCGCAGGCGCTCCTGTCTGTGATGCAGTGTCAAGGGTAACCGCAGCCATGGTCTCCGAGCTGATAGTCCATGCTGCTGCAAACGTCGTCGAACTGTTCGTGCAGATAGTTGTTGTCTTGCAAACGTCCCCATCTGTTGGCTCAGGGATCGAGACGTGGCTGCACGATACGTTACAGCCATGCGGATAAGATGCCTGTCATCTCGACCGCTAGTGATACGAGGCGCTTGGGATCCAGCACGGCGTTTCGTAATACCCTCCTGAACCGACCGATTCCATATTCTGCTAACAGTCATTGGATCTCGACCAACACAAGCAGCAATGTCGCGATACGATAAACCGCAATCGCGACAGGCTGCAATCCGACCTCTATGAAAGTCGGAAACGTGATGGTACGTATTTCTCCTCTTTTCACGAGGCATCACAACAACGTTTCATCAGACAACGCCGGTCAACTGCTGTTCGTGTATGAGAGAAATCGGTTGGAAACTTTAATCATGTCAGCACGTTGTAGGTGTCGCCACCGGCGCGGACCTTGTGTGAATGCTCTGAAAAGCTAATCATTTGCATATCACAGCATCTTCTTCCTGTCGGTAAATTTCGAGTCTGTGGTACGTCATCTTCGTGGTGTAGCAATTTTAATGGCCAGTAGTGTAGACTGAAGGAGCTTATTTGAAATACGGTACCCCAAAAGCTTTTTGTCCCAACATTACTACAGCATGTAAAATAGACTTAGGTTATTCACGGCGGAGGTGTGTTGTTTAGCTGCGACGTCGCCTTGCAGCTGGCGACAGCAGAAAGCGTGTGGAGGTAACCCTCGGATGGCCATGTCGGTCGCCCCGCGCTATTATAAAAGGAATCGTGTCCTGACACACTGCTTACATCCTGCCGTGTTCTGCACTGTGCCTCAGCTGTCGTGGAGAACACTTCGTGGACGCCGCGCTTCAACTTTTCTCTATGGTGCCAAAAGTCTTCAAGGTTAGTCCTAGTCTTACCTACTCTCTTCTCAGGTCATCCAGTTGATATCGCAGGCGACCTCTTTTTACAAGTGTAATCTTAAATAAAACTATGCCACTCTTCAGTTTTACAGACTAGTTGTAACGGGACGTTATTGCATACCGAGTACGGAAGGAAAACTATGAACGGATACGGGAAGGAACTTAGCCGTAGATACAAAATGCAGTGTTGCGGAAATGCAGCAATAAAAAGTTATCCCATTAGCGACGACTGAGCAGAAGTGCTCATTTTCTTATTAAATCAATTCGTGTTCTTGGCTTAAGCTCAGCAGTCAAAGCTGGGCAAACTGTAAATTGTTCGTGAAGGCTGGTTACGTCAAAGGAGAATGTGCTGTTTACTCCGCAAAACTTGAATATTAAATTAGATACGCTACTTGTACGGTACCATAATTAATATCTTGCAGTAACTAGTTCCATTACAGAAATAACACTCCAACGTGCTATTCCATGCAAAGCACGTTGAGGTGCATTCTTGTTTACAGTGAAACCTAAAGGTCATTTCTTTTCACTACTGTGACGATAAAAAGAATGAACTTTCATTCTAACAAATCGATCAATAACTGAGTGTAACAGAAATAAAAAGAGAACACAAAATAAACTTGATATGCTCCTGCTCATACGGAACGAGGCGCCGATGAGATAAGAAAGTAGACTGTAATTCCGAAACAATGAAATAAAATATTTACGATTTTCTAAATCGCTTAAACTGAAGTGGGTACCAAACTGGCTGCTTTAAAAAAGAAAGGATCTATTTCCTTCACCATCTTTGAATTATCCAAGGTTATACTCCGTTTCTAATGACACCATCGTCGATGATATAAAATCCTTACCTTCTTTTTGCTTTCGAAAATTACTTTCATTTCAGAAAGTGTTAAAAATTTCAGCCCGTAACAACGCTACTAATTGTTCGCCGTAGAATATTCCTGACGCTACTTTTTACACCACCTGTTTTCCGCTTTCCAGAGAATATTGCACTCGTTGCCTATTGCAGTTTTATGACGGTAGCTACACTGGACTCGCATTCGGGAGGACGACGGTTCAATCCCGTCTCCGGCCATCCTGATTTAGGTTTTCCGTGGTTTCCCTAAATCGTTTCAGGCAAATGCCGGGATGGTTCCTTTGAAAGGGCACGGCCGATTTCCTTCCCAATCCTTCCCTAACCAGAGCTTGCGCTCCGTCTCTAATGACCTCGTTGTCGACGGGACGTTAAACACTAACCACCACCACCACTATGACGGTAGCTCCAAAATTTTGAACTTCCTAGCTAAAGAGACGTAACACATGAATTCGATTCCGATACCTTCTGCCCTAATCAGGTTTTAAAATCAAGTTATTACTGATTTTCTAAGTTCAAATGGTTCAAATGGCTCTGAGCACTATGGGACTCAACTGCTGAGGTCATAAGTCCCCTAGAACTTAGAACTACTTAAACCTAACTAACCTAAGGACAACACACGCATCCATGCCCGAGGCAGGATTCGAACCAGCGACCGTAGCGGTCGCGCGGTTCCAGACTGTAGCGCCAGAACCGCTCGGCCACCAGCGGCCGGCGATTTTTTAAGTCTCTTCCCTGTGTTACACACCAAGTTTTGATAAGTTTGATAGTATTTTTCAGTCACTTATTCAAGCAGTTAAAATTACGCCATTTAGAAGCTAAGAGAGTCATGAGATTAATGGACAATACACGCATTAGGAGTATTACAGAAGAATGAAAGAATGGAGGAACCTGTCCGTAGTCGGCATGAGGTGAGCTGTGGTTCGGAGAAATGTAGGAACACGTGAGGTAATACTGATTCTACAACTTATCAAAGAAGACAGACCGAAGAAAGGCAAACCTATGTTTCGTATATTTAGTAAAGTCTTTTGAGAGAATTGATTGGGATACCCTCTTTGAAATTCTGAACATAAAACGAATAAAATACAAGAATCGGAAGGTTATCTACACCTTATACAGAAAACAGACTGCAAGAGTCGTAGGGCTTCAATAAGAGGCAGTGGTTCAGAAGGATGTGAGATATGGCTGTAGCCTTTTCCACGTGTTATTCAATGTTTATAGTGAGCAAACAATAATGTAAACAGAGCGAAAATGAAAAGGAGAAATACTTCAGGGAGAAGAAATAAAACTTTGAGGGTTGCCGATGATTGTGTAATTCTGTCAAGAATGGCAAAGGACCTGGAAGATCAGTTGAACAGAATGGCTAGTGTCTTAAAAACAGATTGATTATATGATGAACGTCAAGTAAAGTACAACAACGGTCATGTATTGCAGAATCTTAAGTCAGGTGATGTTGAGAGAATTTGATTGGAAAATCAGATTCTGAAATTAGTAGATGAGTCTTTTTATTTGGACAAAAAAATAACGCGATGGACCAAGAAGAGAGGATGTAAAATGCAGACTAGAGATTGCAAGAAAGACGTTGTGAAAAAAGAGAAACTACTTTTTACTTTAAATATGAATTTAAGTGATAAGAAGTCTTTTGTAAATACACTTGTCTGGAGTGTAGCTTTATATGAAAGTGAAACGTGCGCTATAAACACTTCGGCAAAAAGAGAATAGAAGCATTAGAAATGTGGTGCTGCGGAATAATGTTGAATATCACATTGATGGATCGGATAACTACTGAAATAAATAGGGAGAAAAGAAAGTTATGGCACAACTTGAGTAAAAGAAGGGATTTATTGATAGGACTCACCTTGAGGCATGAAGTAGGAGGTCTTGGGGCTGAGAAATACCATAGAACAAGGAGTGTCGACATAGTGCTCACGCACAGCCTAATTATTCGTCCGTAACAGCAGTGTTTTCCGTCGATGTGCAGTGCATCTCCTACAAATTGTTCGCGTTGTCTGTCGAATATGAGATACGCCATTATCGGAGATAATCTGTAACCCTTCTATTAACAAAATCAAGAGGAGTTGTTTCATTGCTGTTATCATTTCCAGCACTTTCCGAGAAGGTAATGTATTTTGTAATTATATCCTTCCTTGATAATAATACACAGAGCACCTAGAAAATATGTCTTATTTGTAGTTTAGACCTGAGCCGCGTACCTGCTTCAGGAGTGGGAATCTAGCTTATTAGAGACGTTAAGTTTAACTTTGAGTTGCTGTAATCTTCAAAAGAATGGATACACCAATCACATGTGACGTATTCGCCCTTCAATGTGAAACATCTTTCGCAGTGATGGATGACTTGACGAAGATTTGTAGAAGTATGGACTTAGGATGTTTAGGAAACGTTCTACCTGCAGCATCATCTAATCGTTCTGGAAATGCCTGCCACACAGTGATTTCTACAACGGTGGAAAGAGGAATAAGTCTCTGGGTGCGTTTTCAGGAAATTACGGGGAGGGGAACAGGCCTGTGTTCTATGCAGAACGAGCTGTGGGTCTCTTCCACAGACAGCTTCCCGCGACGCTTAGTGCTAACAACCTTCTGTAACGTGGTCAGGAACTTAGATAGTATCCTCTAGTCAAAGGGCGCCCTTACGAGTAAAACCTGATAGCGATACATGATGGCAGTCCCAAAAAAACTAATTTAATGATCTTGTCTGCACAAAGCAGCAGAAACACCAGTTCCCATAGAGCAAAATCCTTTCTATCACACTCCATCGTACAGCCACCACATCGAAGTCCTTCGCAGTAGTAGAAATCCGTCTCTGCTACAACCTTCCGCATCATATTAGAGAACTAAATAACATCTCCAGCTTCAGAAGGCAGGTAAAGACGTATCTACTACAGAAACAATAGGATTACCATTATCCCTGGGCCGGCCGGAGTGGCCGAGCGGTTCTAGGGGCTACAGTCTGGAACCGCGCGACCGCTACGGACCTTAGGTTAGTTAGGTTTTAGTAGTTCTTAGTTCTAGGGGACTGATGGCCTCAGAAGTTAAGTCCCATAGTGCTCGGAGCCATTTGAACCATTGTCCCTGAACACACTCGTTTCCCTTACACTTCCCTATTCTGAACGTGGTCTTCCTGATTTCCCAGTATTCTTAGCGGATGTAGTCTCTTTAAATTTCGTTTTCCCACAACACACTAACCAGAGAACATCTATTTTGTCGATCTTCTTATATCTGCCACTATCATTATTGTTATTAATGTCACAAGTATTGTCATTATTGTTATTATTATAATTATTATTATTAATATATCGGTGGATACAGCTGAACTAGTACAGGTAATGCCAGTATTCATACTGCCGTTCCAGACCCTCAGATCATTTTTATACCAGTTCTCATATCAAAATTGTTATGTCTATGGTAACTACGATGTAATTACCCTATGTGTGAAACCCTGGTTCGTTGTGAGACTGGACCAGTTGGTCTTAATAACATTATGTTAAATTAAGACATAAATAAACAGAATCGCCTTAATCAATGACCTCTTCAACTTTAATGGCCGTAGCGACTTATGACGTTTCCACTCTTTGCTGTGCCAATCTGTCTCGGGTTCACAGCGATACGCCCAGCACCCCGTAGTAATTTGGTGGCTGAAAAGGCCATCTGGATCGGTCTGACATAGCTGCAATATTTTCGCTGCTGAGTCCGTTCGGAGAGCTAATTATGAAAGGTTCGGAGCAATCGCGGAATCACGTGGGCGGCGACAAATCATCGTGTTTAGAATGACTTGAAAGATGTTGAAAATTGATCCATCACTGATTTTAGTTTCTGTACTATTGCCTTAATTATGATTTGCCGGTCATCGAACACCGTGGATTCCACCTTCCTTGCGTTTCCCACTTCTTCAAGAAAAACTGGTCTGGTAGTCCCATTCTTCGTCATTCAGAATCGTTTGGACACACTGGAAGTGTGTGTGCCACTATGTCATTTCATAGAGAATTGTTGGCCTACACTTACAACAATTCATCAGGGATTGGTGCAACGTTCACCCCTTCAAATACGAAAGAAAAGCGAATTACCACGTGATATTTCACTTTATCAAGGGGCTGGGTCATTTGGTTTTGATTCCTCTAGTGGTGTGCTGCGATTCTGTGTAGAGGATAATTTAGTGTGTATCAAGGGAGTAGGCATATACTTGCTAACAAACAGAAAATTTATTGCGTAACTATTTTTTAACGGGGTGATAGCTAAAATTTCATGACTGCACTCGATCTCTTACCGTGCATGAGTGCAAGGTACCTGTCACCCACTAACTAATGTTAGTAGTTATATCTGTGAACCATGTGACGAACAGATTATGAGAGCATCAGCGGTGTGATCATTCAGCGAAAGCCGAAATAGTGTTCATAACGAGAGGTACAGTCGACGGCCGTACATGGTGAAAGACGAAATGGTCCATACTGTGGAAGGAAAATTAAGAATAATAGACGTCAGAACATCTTCACAAATTTCACAGTCACTGCTGACTGATACATTACTGGATAGGCTGAACCTCTGCAGACTGTGTCAGCACATAATTCACCATGCAAATGTGATGTGCAGTTCTGATTCAGCCGGCCGGTGTGGCCGAGCGGTTCTAGGCGCTACAGTCTGGAACCGCGCGACCGCTACGGTCGCAGGTTCGAATCCTGCCTCGGGCATGGATGTGTGTGTTGTCCTTAGGTTAGTTAGGTTTAAGTAGTTCTAGGTTCTAGGGGACTGATGACCTTAGAAGTTAAGTCCCATAGTGCTCAGAGCCATTTGAACCAGTTCTGATTCAGACACGATGCTGCGGGTATAGGGATGAGTTTTCGTACTCATCGAAACCATGGATGGGGAAAGTGTGGAAACAGACGTTTTAATGTTTTGAGGAAGAGAAGGTGTTTTTAAGTAGGCAAGATATTTTGCTGTTTCAGTTTTTGGACTGTTGTGTAGCCGTCACTGCCAAAAAATACACACTGTTATTGAATGCGAAACAAACGACGTGGCGTATTTAGGTACGGTATGGTCTTTATCAATGTCATTACTCGTCCCATTAGGTCACTGGAACGAAACAAATTGTTAGAGACAAAGTTCTAAGCATTTTATGAAACCCCCTCCCCCCCAAACTCCAATCTACGGCCCTCCCTACTAGTACGATTGTGGCTACTGGTAAGCCACATACAGTTCGTGTGGTTCAGGCTGATGCAGATGGGCCTTTTGTTGTTATTGCCAAATGGTGTTCTAGTGGTGTTTCTGGACGGAGAGCATCTACAGCACTTTATGATGATAAGTTGACAGCGAAAGAAAAGGCTGGTAAGTTACATAGTTGTCAAGGTATAAGGCCTATCCTAACTGTGGAAAAGTGGAAGTCCAGAACTAACAGCATGAGGTATGGGGATTAAATACCTACAGATGATTTTTGATGAAGCTGTGTTGCTATGATCCATGGCTAATTATGGAGACGAGAACTAGTGTGATGTCACAGCAGACAGCAAATGTTGTCACACTGAAGACGCTACTGGCGATGACAGCTTGTCGACAACATCGCGATTAGTGATGACTGGAAATGGCAAAGACCTGCCAACTCAGGAGATCATGATTGGTAATGGTGGCTGACAGCTGCGATGACTAGCAACCGCAGATAAATTTTCTGATGACAACAGACAATGGCAATGCCTCGCAATGGGGATGAAGAGCAACTGCAGACAAATGTGAATGTGATGACAGAGAATGGCATACTGTGTAATGATAGTGTAAATGGCGCTGGGGGCACAGACTATGGTAATGATCAACGATGGCGGTGACTGAGGGTTGGGGAGGGTAGTGTCGATGGTGACAGTGATGCTGGTACGGGCAGTGACAGGTGCAGGTACAGCTACAGGTGATGGATATGATGGCAGTGACGGCATGGTGATGCCTGTCATCAGCAATGATTGACAGTGGTGATAGCTGGTGACAGGTGGGACAGGTGGTAGCGGTGAGTGTTTAGATGGCGACAAACTAATATAGATGGAAATCCCTGGTTTGGGGTTGTTTGGAGGAAGAAACCAAACAGCGAGGTCATCGGTCTCATCGGATCAGAGAATGACGGGGAAGGAAGTCGTCCGTGCCCTTTCACAGGAACCATCGCGGCATTTGCCTGGAGCGATTTCGGGAAATCACGGAAAACCTAAATCGCGATGGCTGGACGTGGGTTTGAACCGTCGTCCTCCCGAATGCGAGTCCAGTGTGCTAACCACTGCGCCACCTCACTCGGTGCGATGCCTGGCAACAGAAATTTCTGTTGACACGAGGCACAAGACATGATGTTGGCCGCTGATGGCTATTAGGTGCTATGACAGGCACAGACGTTGGGAATTACTACCCAACTTGGTGACTGGTTTTTCCAGCATGGGCAGTGGCAATGATAATGGCTGGAATCGCAGTAAATAGTGACAAGAGACACAAGTGAGTGCACTGAATCACGACAGTAGTAATGGGATTTGGCATACACATGTGATGGTGACGACATGAATGACAAACCACGGAATAAATTATAATGTAGAGTTTAAAATAAAGGATGAAGATCGAACATGAAAACAGTCCAGGTTAGCAGTTTAAGGGATCCTTTTATCTGGGAGGTACATTTTGATGTAATGTGTGGTTCTAAGAGGCCTTTATGCTCTCTCCTCATTGTTGCAACTGTGAGGTTTTGAGCCGCATTCCAAGTTCATGGAATCAGTTACTGTTCCTTCAAGCCAGTAAGGCCTTCTACGTTCTGGTAATGGCTGTCATCCATGAGGAAAGGCTGATCGTTAGCCGTGATGTTGAGATTCCAACCGCTAATTGCGTCTTGGACCTTGCATTTCTGACACGCTAAAGACTGCCTTTTTTTTTTAATACTGCATATGCAAGGTGACGAAAGTTAATTGGTCAAGGCAGTTCCGTCCATGTTCTGTTTTGGCTTCAGTGTTGTTCAGGATCTGTAAGGGCCAACTAAAGGGTCTACTGGAAGAGTCCATTGTAGGTAAACTGTATACGGCAAATGAGACTTTTTTCACGATTTTCGTCTTTTGCTGAAGATGCAAATAGGCTGGGCGTGTGACGGAATACGGTAGCAGGACATGATTAGGCTACTTTTATGTTTTGAGCAGGATCGCCTAGATACATGGATCCTTGAATGGAAGGAAATGATTCCAAAACTTTGCTATCGCAACCCCAAGAAAGACATAGTTTGAATCAGTTGGTATCCTGAACAGATTGTAATAATACGTATTTTTACAAAAAAAAAGAAAACAAAAATTCTTATAACATGAACAATTTATGTCTAGGAAACAACATTTTTAAATAACAATAATAGTTTCAAAAATACAGTTAGCGGAACTGGGTACATGACTCAAACTAGGCACTGTACTTCTTACATCAGCGAGCTTTAAATAGCGCTTAGAATGACCGTTACATCTGCGGTGGTATACTGTGCGTAGTAAATTAAATTTAACAGTGAAAAGTTTTCCGCTTAAACATAATATCGAGCACTACATCAGATGGGTAGGCTAACTGTACCGACCTACATAGTTCAGCAACACACAGGCAGTTTTTAAGCATAACCAATAAACAATGAAATGTCAGACCGAACAATCAGCAAAGATACAAATTGGTATTCGAGCTAAGAGCACTTATCCCACTAAAGTAAACAATTGAACGTCAGTTAAGAGCGCTTGCTCGCATGAATTAACAAATTCAAATGCAACTTTTAAAGGGCAACATTTAACCGAGATAAGAGCGCACGTAGGCCTTAACCACTACTTAGAGTAATCTGACAGGCAACTCTTATCCCGTTCTGTGGTAGCAAGATTTTTAAACAGTTACTCAGACCAAGGGCTCTAGTCTACTAAAATAAACAAATTGAAATAATCTTTATTTTTAATAAACTAACTAATAAAATTAGTTAGTAACGGACTCAGTTCTGGACAACTAATTTCTAGCAAATAAACAGTGCCATAAACGTGATAGTCGCGTGCCGAGGATTCTCAGATAGGATGTATCGTCTTATTACAAGAAGCACACACGACTTAACAGTTTAGTGCACTATCAGCCACTCTAAGGGGTGGAAATGATGAACGGCCGTTAGATAAACATTCTGCAATCGGCAGAGCAATGAGCGGCCTAAGCGCGTCTTCAGTAAGATTGTGATACAGGCGCTAGTAGGCAAGCATACTGATGTTACTCAGCACCTTGACCCACAAGTTTCTGCTACGAAATAAAACAAGTTCATCAGTTCACAGAAGTAAAACAAGGTCCAATCGTTCGTAAAACAGGCTCCGATCAAGGTAATTGACAGTCAACCAAATCAACTGGCGAGCACCAGTTCGCACACAAGGAGATGAAATGGTATTACCCTCAGCACGAAACTGTTACTTGTAACGGGCTAGAGTTGCCTGTCACATTACTCTAACGAGGGAACCTCCCCATCGCACCCCCCTCAGATTTAGTTATAAGTTGGCACAGTGGATAGGGCTTGAAAAACTGAACACAGATCAATCGAGAAAACAGGAAGAAGTTGTGTGGAACTATGGAAAAATAAGCAAAATATACAAACTGAGTAGTCCATCTGCAAGATAAGCAACATCAAGGACAGTATAAGTAGAGCAGTGCCGTGGTCCCGTGGTTAGCGAGAGCAGTTGCGGAACAAGAGGTCCTTGGTTCAAGTATTCCCGTGAGCGAAAAATTTATTTTATTTGTTTTCGCAAAGTTGTGATCTGTCCGTTCGTTCACTGACGTCTCTGTTCACTGTAATAAGTTTAGTGCCTGTGTTTTGCGACCGCACCGCAAAACCGCGCGATTAGTAGACGAAAGGACGTGCCTCTCCAATGGGAACCGAAAACAGTTGATCGCAAGGCCATAGTCAACCGATTCCTCCAGAGGAAAACACGTCTGATATATTCTATACGACACTGGTGACGGCATGTGCGTCACATGACAGGAATATGCTGTCGACTCACCTAACTTGTACACTTGGCGGATGGGTAAAAATATTCTTCTGCCTTGCCCTGGTTAGGTTTCCTTGTGGATGTGATAATCACTCCCAAAAAAGTGATGAACACATAAGAGTTTGTGACATAAATTGAAAATAAAAAATTAAATTTTTCAATCGAGGGAAGGCTTGAACCAAGGACTTTTCGCTCTGCAGTTGCTCACGCTAACCACGGGACCACGGCACTGCGAAGTACAAACTGTCCTTGATGTTGCCTGTCTTCAACATGGACTACTCAGTTTGTATATTTTGCTTATTTTTTCATAGTTCCACACAATTTCTTCCTGTTTTCTCGATTCATCTGTGTTCAGTTTTTTAAGGCCTATCCACTGTGCCAACTTATAACTAAATCTGAGGGGGGTGCGATGGGGAGGTTCCCTTGTAAGTAGTGGTTAAGGCCTCCGTACACTCTTACCTTGGTTGGATGTTACTCTTTAAAAGTTGCTTTTAGAATTTTTTAATTCATGGGAGCTCCTCATGGTTATTTCCCACACTGGCTCCGGCTGCTTATATCCAAACGCCCGACTTCATGCCATCCCTAGCCCTGGTGCAGTGCAGACAGGATGAAGTACAAAGGGACGTGTACACAGCACGTGATTCGATTAGA
Organism: Schistocerca piceifrons; assembly: GCF_021461385.2. Taxonomy (NCBI): domain Eukaryota; kingdom Metazoa; phylum Arthropoda; class Insecta; order Orthoptera; family Acrididae; genus Schistocerca; species Schistocerca piceifrons. The sequence goes on from NC_060141.1 coordinate 92,016,054, forward strand.
GCACTGCCTATGGAATCCACCTCTCGATTTCACGACCTTACACCAACTGCCTGCCAACTCGCAGCGCCTAAAATCTTTCTCCTCACATGGCGCGCACTCCATATAGGTCCCGTCCGACAATTCACTCTCTCTGCTAATCAGACGACGGGTCGGAGTCATACACACGTATCATTAGCATCGAATGGGTTACTCACCATTTGATCTAACCAGTCCATTCACACTGTATTCTTGCTCTTTAAAGCATAGGATGATTCCCATACATGAACTCAGACATATCAGCTAAGGAGCGGCACGAAGTCCCTACATGTTTTAACGATGAAACATCAGCGTGCATAGGAAGACGTAGGGTTGGTTTGAAGTTTCAGCACATTAATTTTGGGAGACAAGCTACTTTCCGGGCACTGTGCTCAACATGACGAGTAAGTCGTGGAAAAATTTAAGAATGGAATCGTCTACGAGCTGATCACGAGGCAATAGACTGACGTAGTATTTATGCTACACTGCTGCCGATAGTCTACTGTAGTAGTACTGTTTAGGCTGTACTGCAGCCGTTCGTGTAAATTATCCTTGCGTTACCTGGTTTTGTGTGTGTTGCAGTTGTTGGCCGTTGCACTGCTGCTTTCAACGGTCCATGCAGGCTACAAACGCATCAGGTAAGCCTCAACTGCCTAAAACGTTTTGATATATACCTACTTACATGTGTCGTGCTTACGTACCAAGAAGTGAAGTTGCGCCCATCATTGTATTGGTATTTTGCGATGCAGAAACTAAAGCAATGTCTAGAATCTCAGGCTTTTTTTAATTTGTTCTAAACCTTCCAAGGTCGTCCTGCTCACTGCGACGGAGAGGTAAATAATAAAGAAGTGCGGTTGAAGCGTTCTCACGAATGTGCATATACAAAATGTTCGTTAAAAAATGATGATTTCCACACTTGGTGCATTAGTATACTGTTCCACACCCGCGTATTAGTTATAGTTTTTGAATTAATATTCATGAGTACAGTTTATGCTAGGGAACAAAATTAGGCGATTATTATAGCAAAATCAGTTTTTCACGACACAGTTCAACTACTATTTATTGGCGTTGTCCTTTTCTTTCACACTGTGAAATTAGCACTGGTGAGACGGTTTACAGTTTTACTCTAATAATAATTTAACTCCGAGCCCCCAGCAGCAGTAATGTAGGCTGCTATAAACGAAAATTACTCAATCAATTCGAACAGAGCCACAAGTCCCACTGTCCTCTTTGTTCTAACAGTTTTGGCGCGAAATCACAGTTCGCCACATGTTCACTTTCGTACTCACACAAATAATCGTAGCACTTCCAGTTCACCAAATATATGCTTGCACACATTCACTATTAAACAATATTCTTTGTCGAAATAAATCGGCGCGAAAAAGAATTCTCAAACGACCACATGGGCCACCTTCAGGTGGGGCGTGCTCGCTCGCCACCCACCCTCCAAAACGACTGACAAACTACTGATCCTTGGCCAAGATGGCCGCTCGCTTATATAGGCTCGGACGTCAACCCCCCTAGGCATTTAAATACCAATCTCACCAGTTAAGGTTACAAATTTTGATACATACAGACCTCTACAGAAATAAGTACACCATCGGAACCGCGCTAAAAAGTACATCTTATTTACTATGTTACATTAATTTCTAGGATTATTCTATCGCCCGTAAATCAAGTTTTAGTTTCTGCAAAATTTCGCCATTTAGCGTAAATTTGTTTGTTGACATCTTTGCTGCAAAGTTTTAACATAGAACTGCATATAGCACCGTTTTTAGACGTAATCTATAGCGATCTACACATTGCACTGCTCAAAATCTTCATATCTATAATAATTAATTAATTATGGGCGATAAATGGTAATAATAATTTGCAAACAATGAAAACTATTGCAAGTTAAGTGTATAGTATAACTTAACTAGTTTAAAATACGTATGATGCCACCCAAAATAATATGTAGTGCCGTTCTTTACGTCATAAATTTTCTATTGAATTTTATAAACAATTTTCCCTCAAACTTTGTTTATTGCTCTTTACGGGCTTAATTATTTATGTATGTTAACATTTGACTACGGCACTCGATCCGCTATGACGAAACGTTTTTAATGAGTGCTCGCTCATCCCTGTAAGTTGTAATTTATATTTTTATTAATCTGTCAGTATTCGTGATATTAACCGATTTCGAGGTTACTATAACTGTTGCGTCTCGTGACTTGAAATAAAGATCGATCTTTCAGAAGGTGCATACTGCTGACTACAATCCACTGCCGCATCGCTCTTTACCGTAAGTTACATAGTTTTCACGTAATGTGCGAAAAACCAAACAACGCCCCAAGCTGTGGGCCACGTGGCCGCCATCCCACCGACCGTTGCAAATCTCGCGCGGACGCGCCACGCGCTTCCGCGAATCACGCACAATGTAGGGCACTCGCTCTCCACAAAGAAATCCTTGCATACTAGAAATATTCATATAGTAAAGGGGGTTTTGTACCGTCACAACACCAAGGGCCAAATACACTGATCAGTCACAACGCTGTAACCACTGACCTACGAGGTGCATTCAAGTTCTAAGGCCTCCTATTTTTTTTCTCCGGACTGGAAAGAGAAGAAACATGCGCATTGTTTTAAATTGGGGCCGCGTTCATTGTCAACACGTCCCAGAGATGGCAGCACCGTACGGCAGATGGAAATTTACCGCCAGCGGCGAGAATGAGAACTGTTTTTAATACTTAAAATGGCGACGTTTTCCTTACTTGAACAGCGTACAATCATTCGTTTTCTGAATTTGCATGGTGTGAAACCAATTTAAATTCGACAGTTGAAGGAGACACGTGGTGATGGAGTTATGGATGTGTCGAAAGTGCGTTCGTGGGTGCGACAGTTTAATGAAGGCAGAACATCGTGTGACAACAAACCGAAACAACCTCGGGCTCGCACAAGCCGGTCGGACGACATGATCGAGAAAGTGGAGAGAATTGTTTTGGGGGATCGCCGAATGACTGTTGAACAAATCGCCTCCAGAGTTGGCATTTCTGTGGGTTCTGTGCACACAATCCTGCATGACGACCTGAAAATGCGAAAAGTGTCATCCAGGTGGGTGCCACGAATGCTGTCGGACGGCTACACGGCTGCCCGTGTGGCATGTTGCCAAGCAATGTTGACGCGCAACGACAGCATGAATGGGACTTTCTTTTCGTCGGTTGTGACAATGGATGAGCCGTGGATGCCATTTTTCAATCCAGAAACAAAGCGCCAGTCAGCTCAATGGAAGCACACAGATTCACAGCCACCAAAAAAATTTCGGGTAACCGCCAGTGCTGAAAAAATGATGGTGTCCATGTTCTGGGACAGCGAGGGCGTAATCCTTACCCATTGCGTTCCAAAGGGCACTACGAAAATGTTTTGAAGAACAAATTCCTTTCTGCACTGCAACAAACACGTCCGGGAAGGGCTGTGCGTGTGCTGTTTCACCAAGACAACGCACCCGCACATCGAGCTAACGTTACGCAACAGTTTCTCCGTGATAACAAGTTTGAAGTGATTCCTCATGCTCCCTACTCACCTGACCTGGCTCCTAGTGACTTTTGGCTTTTTCCAACTATGAAAGACACTCTCCATGGCCGCACATTCACCAGCCATGCTGCTATTGCCTCAGCGATTTTCGAGTGGTCAAAACAGACTCCTAAAGAAGCCTTCGCCGCTGCCATGGAATCATGGCGTCAGCGTTGTGAAAAATGTGTACGTCTGCAGGGCGATTACGTGGAGAAGTAACGCCAGTTTCATCGATTTCGGGAGAGTAGTTAGTTAGAAAAAAAATCGGAGGCCTTAGTTCTTGAATGCACCTCGTACTATAGCAGCGTTAACTGGCTAGGAATGATTCTAGCGAGACACACGCACGGTGCATGTAGTATCAGTGAGCGTGCTGTCCATGTATAGAAAATGGAAGGAGTGCGATCTAACTGAGTTTCACCGAGGACAGATTGTGATGGCCCGGACGTTCTGCAAGAGCGATGAGGAAACTGCACGACCTGTTGGGTATTTGAGGAGTGGTGTGGGGCGTGCCTTCAACATGTGACGAAACAAAGGTGAAATCACTTCCAGACTTCGTGAGGTTGTTCGGCCACCCCTCATTACAGATGTCGACGCCGCAGGCTGGGCAGAGTGCTAAAACAGGACAGGCGTCAACTGTGGAGGAAATAACATCAGACTTTAATGCTGGGCAGAGTACGTCTGAAGACACAGTGCACTGAACACTTCTAACGATGAGCCTCCGCAGCCGACAATCTGTGCATGTGCAAATATAAACACCACGACATCGGCGGCTGCAACTGAAATGGTCTGATGAATCCCCGATACCTTTATCATCAGGCCGATGGGAGGGTGCGAATCCGTCATTTTCCAGGGAAAAATCTCCTTGATCACTGTACGAGGTGCATTCAAGTTCTAAGGCCTCCGATTTTTTTTCTAATTAACTACTCACCCGAAATCGATGAAACTGGCGTTACTTCTCCACGTAATCGCCCTGCAGACGTACACATTTTTCACAACGCTGACGCCATGATTCCATGGCAGCGGCGAAGGCTTCTTTAGGAGCCGGCCGCGGTGGTCTCGCGGTTAAGGCGCTCAGTCCGGAACCGCGCGACTGCTACGGTCGCAGGTTCGAATCCTGCCTCGGGCATGGATGTGTGTGATGTCCTTAGGTTAGTTAGGTTTAAGTAGTTCTAAGTTCTAGGGGACTGATGACCACAGATGTTAAGTCCCATAGTGCTCAGAGCCATTTGAAGCTTCTTTAGGAGTCTGTTTTGACCACTGGAAAATCGCTCAGGCAATAGCAGCACGGCTGGTGAATGTGCGGCCACAGAGAGTGTCTTTCATTGTTGGAAAAAGCCAAAAGTCACTAGGAGCCATGTCAGGTGAGTAGGGAGCATGAGGAATCACTTCAAAGTTGTTATCACGAAGAAACTGTTGCGTAACGTTAGCTCGATGTGCGGGTGCGTTGTCTTGGTGAAACAGCACACGCGCAACCCTTCCCGGACGTTTTTGTTGCAGTGCAGGAAGGAATTTGTTCTTCAAAACATTTTTGTAGTGCCCTTTGGAACGCAATGGGTAAGGATTACGCCCTCGCTGTCCCAGAACATGGCGGTTACTCGAAATTTTTTTGGTGGCGGTGAATCTGTGTGCTTCCATTGAGCTGACTGGCGCTTTGTTTCTGGATTGAAAAATGGCATCCACGTCTCATCCATTGTCACAACCGACGAAAAGAAAGTCCCATTCATGCTGTTGTTGTGCGTCAACATTGCTTGGCAACATGCCACACGGGCAGACATGTGGTCGTCCGTCAGCGTTCGTGGCACCCACCAGGATGACACTTTTCGCATTTTCAGGTCGTCATGCAGGATTGTGTGCACAGAACCCACAGAAATGCCAACTCTGGAGGCGATCTGTACAACAGTCATTCGGCGATCCCCCAAAACAATTCTCTCCACTTTTTCGATCATGTCGTCAGACCAGCTTGAGCGAGCTCGAGGTTGTTTCGGTTTGTTGTCACACAATGTTCTGCCTTCATTAAACTGTCGCACCCACGAACGCACTTTCGACACATCCATAACTCCATCACCACATGTCTCCTTCAACTGTCGATGAATTTCAGTTGGTTTCACACCACAGAAATTCAGAAAACGAATGATTACACGCTGTTCAAGTATGGAAACCGTCGCCACTTTAAGTATTTAAAACAGTTCTCATTCTCGCCACTGGCGGTAAAATTCCATCTTCCGTACGGTGCTGCCATCTCTGGGACGTATTGACAATGAACGCGGCCTCATTTTAAAACTATGCTCATGTTTCTATCTCTTTCCAGTCCGGAGAAAAAAAATCGGAGGCCTTAGAACGTGAATGCACCTCGTACTGTGAGACGGAGACAAGCTGGCGGCGGCTCCATTATACTCTGGGGAGCATTCATATGGGCATTCATGGGTCCAGCGGAGCTCTTGAAAGGCACCATGAAGGCCAAAGGGTGTCGTACATTAGTTGCAGAGCATGTACACTACTTCACGACGATCATGTTTCCCGACAGCAGTGGCGCTTTCCAACACGATGATGCAACCTGTCACAAGACCAGGATTATGACTGACTGATTCAAGGTACACAGTGGCGAGTTCCAATTGATGTGCTGGTCCCCTCAACTTGCCAGATCTGATCCCGATCGAACACATGTGGGATATGACTGAACGTGGCGGCAGAGCTCATTGCTCCGCTCCTCGGAATTTACGGGAATTAGGTGACTCGTGTGTGCAGATGTGCTGCTAGCTTCCTCCAGTGACCTACCAAGGCCTCATTACTTCCATGCCACGAAGCATCGCCGCTATTATCCCTGACTAAGGATATTAGGCATGTGCTCATAATGTTCTGGCTGATCATTGTATATGCACAGTCATAAACAATCGTGGATTAAATTTTAAAACTGTGAACGTGTGGTTATCACTATGCATATTTTTTAAAGTTTTGCCAGATGATGATCTAAAGATTCCAAAAAATTCGCAGAATCAAATAAATATTTTTCTAACTGCTTTTGGTTTTTTTTATTATTCAGTACGTCAGTCGGTAGAAATGGAACCATTATCTTTGTTATCCATCTGTCTGCCTGTCAGTCCGTTGTTAAGATCCATCGTTTTCAGGAACGGGTTAAAGTATAAAATGGAAGTGAAATGCTAAGGAGCCGGCCGCGGTTGCCGAGCGGGTCTAGGCCCTTCAGTCCGCAACCGCGCGACTGCTACGGTCACAGGTTCGAATCCTGCCTCGGGCATGGATGTGTGTGATGTCCTTAAGTTAATTAGGTTTAAGTAGTTCTAAGTTCTAGGGGACTGATGACCTCATCTGTTAAGTGCCATAGTGCTCAGAGCCATTTAAACCATTTTTTAAATGCTAAGGCCTACTGTCCGTTAGCTGCGTAAAAAATTTAAGCCTCTAAGTCAACTCAGGCGAGAGATACGGCCATTTACGTAACATACTTTGATAACCGCAAAATCATTTACCAAAACCCATAGATGAACTGTCTAAGTATATAACTAAATTTGTATGGAACACTCAAAGCGCGAGTCCTGTTCTTACCTACTCGCCATTGTACGGTTTTTTATTTACAACAAAATATGTTTCATGAAAGATGTGGAGCACGATTTTCGGAAGATTTTATCAAATTTTAACGTTTCCAGCGCTCGTAATTTCTACTTGGCTATCTACGCAAAAACTATCTTAACTAAAATTTAATGAAAATTTTTCTTCATTTCCAGGAAGAAGATAATCATATACGTACCAGAAGTAACTAAAGTGATCCATTATAAACACGTGGCGAAGGTCGTGGTTCCACAAATAATTTACAAAGACTTCAAACCTAGCAAGGACTACGGGGTGGGATTGCATGGTGACTACGCCCCGTATGCCTTCGAGCACGTTGGGAAAGGCTACGGAGGCTACCAACATGATGGGGCAGGCTTGAGTCCTATTGACTACAGCGGGAAAGGTTACGCCGGCTTCTCGCACGAGAAGGGAGACTTCTACGGGTCCGCGGCCGGCCACAGCGACGTCCACAGTGCCAGTTACGGGGCTGGTCCCCACGGCAGCGCTTGGAAGGGCGACGTGGGAGCGAGCGCCTACAGTGCCCACCACCCGCAGTACACCCGCGCTCCAGCCGCGCAGCAGGCGCGACACAGAGAGGTTGTCGTGAGGTACGGTCAGCCGCCCAAACAACCGCCGGCGCACACTGGATGGAGCAGCGCCGCCTCCGCCACAGGTAGGAACAAGCGTAACGTCGCACTTACTTAACCACAGAACAACACCTACATGCTCTAGGCAAAGACAAGTTGCAACAGAGAATAACAAGAATGAAAGCCCAAAAAAGAAGTGCTCGGTTAAAAAGTGCGTAAGGCAGGGGGTTCAGGCCTATTCCTTCCCATATTACAACGAATAATCATAACGTTTTAATTACTGTCTTGAAAAAATTAATTTAAAGGCAAGTTTTATCGTGAGATAACGTAATTACGTTATTCAAGTTGACATGTCTTCAACAAGCTTCCTTCTTCGTAAGTCTATAAATCCTTTGACTAAAAAGTAGAAAGCAATAGTGAGAGATCCCAGAATGAGATTTTCACTCTGCAGCGCAGTGTGCACTGATATGAAACTTCCTGGCAGATTAAAACTGTGTGCCGGGCCGAGACTCGAACTTTGGACCTTTGCCTTTCGCGGGCAAGTTGGTAGAGGACTTGCCGCGAAAGGCAAAGGTACCGAGTTCGAGACTCGGTCCGCCACACAGTTTTAATCTGCCAGGAAGTTTCAATAGTGAGAGAATCTGTGTCCCTACATTAAATGCTGGCATTAGTATTGCGCACTGTCGCGGCTGGAAGAAGTTCTGGAGACTTGAAATACGCATCGTATTAGGATTGTGTTATTTTAACATCTCACCCGTTCTAGACCTGTCCTTACAACCACTTTACAGCTCCTTTTTTCGTATTTCCTTTCTCACGTGTAACTAGTCCTCAGCGAATTTATTTACTGATATAGATCTATGCTGCAGGCGCAACTGCTAGTGTCTTTTGGATTCGCCAGTTTTCTGACGTTCGCTGTGGTTTCCTCTCCTGTCTTCATCTCTTACTCTCACCTCAGCATTTATGCCCCCCTTTTTAAATTCTTAGTTGCTTAACTGTAATCATGTCGTATCATTTTTACCCTCCACAGCTTACACTACGGCTATGGAAGTTATTCTCAGCATTTAGAATCGCATACGCTTGGATGCGTGAGCTATTGAACTGATTATGTGGTAGTTGTGAAAATTGTCTACCCTTACTATCGGGAATGTGTGGATGATATTTTTCCCAAAGTCTGGTAATATGTCTCCAGACACTAACTTGAGTAATTTCTTGAGTGCCAATTATCCCAATGATTTCAGGAATTCAAAATAAATGTTGTGTGCTCCACTTCATATTTATTTGATTCATAAGTGACTTATATCTCTGTATCCTCAATTTTTCTTAACATTTTTAAGCTTCTTTCTATTGTAGATTAATTGAAGTGTTTCTTGTGTTATCCAGTTTCTTGTAGCTATGCTCATTGAGTTTTTACAGACTGACGAGATTGAAAATATCCGTATAATGCTGTGGCTTTTGTTTATTATAAACAAGATCGGTTCCGGGAAAACTACATTCCCATCTTCAGGTATGCAAATTTAGTAGTACACCTGAAGATGGGAATATAATTTTCCTAAAAGCAGTCGTGTTTATAATAAAATAAATTCACATCTGAAGCGGATATTTCAGTCTCACCATGCATCCCAGTTGCGCATTTTCTGTTAACAAACTCCTATGCTCCTCACTGACGCCAGTTCCTTCTTAACTGTACTGTCTGCTGTTGTAGTCATCATGGGAGTATCTATAGCCTCTCCAAACGCGTCTCATCATTTCTCAGTACTTCAGTATCCTGCTTCTTTCCCTATTGATTCTTCAGGACGAGTCTCTTAAATTTCATTGTACTCGACATCATAAGTAAATTATGATCCGAATCTATATCTGAGTGAGCATCATATTCCAATATCTAAATTCGAAATGTCTGATCATGATATAATCCAGTTGGAATCTTCTTGTATCTCCAGTTTCTCCAAGTATACCTCCTCCGATTTTGTATTTTCGACAGCGTATTTGCTATTTCTAAATAGGTGGAAAGAATACATTGAAAGCCTCTATGAGGGTGAAGATTTGTCTGATGTGATAGAAGAAGAAACAGGAGTCGATTTAGAAGGGATAGGGGATCCAGTATTAGAATCGGAATTTAAAAGAGCTTTGGAGAAATTACGGTCAAATAAGGCAGAAGGGATAGATAACATTCCATCAGAATTTCTAAAATCATTGGGGGAAGTGGCAACAAAACGACTATTCACGTTGGTGTGTAGAATATATGAGTCTGGCGATATACCATCTGACTTTCGGAAAAGCATCATCCACACAATTCCAAAGGCGGCAAGAGCTGACAAATGCGAGAATTATCGCAAAATCAGCTTAACAGCTCATGCATCGAAGCTGCTTACAAGAATAATATACAGAAGAATGGAAAAGAAAATTGAGAATGCGCTAGGTGACGATCAGTTTGGCTTTAGGAAAAGTAAAGGGAAGAGAGAGGCAATTCTGACGTTACTGCTAATAATGGAAGCAAGGCTAAAGAAAAATCAAGACACTTTCATAGGATTTGTCGAGCTGGAAAAAGCGTTCGACAATATAAAATGGTGCAAGCTGTTCGAGATTCTGAAAAAAGTAGGGGTAAGCTATAGGGAGAGACGGGTCATATACAATATGTACAACAACCAAGAGGGAATAATAAGAGTGGACGATCAAGAACGAAGTGCTCGTATTAAGAAGGGTGTAAGACAAGGCTGTAGCCTTTCGCCCCTACTTTTCAATCTGTACATCGAGGAAGCAATGATGGAAATAAAAGTAAGGTTCAGGAGTGAAATTAAAATACAAGGTGAAAGGATATCAATGATACGATTCGCTGATGACATTGCTATCCTGAGTGAAAGTGAAGAAGAATTGAATGATCTGCCGAACGGAATGAACAGTCTAATGAGTACACAGTATGGTTTGAGAGTAAATAGGAGAAAGACGAAGGTAATGAGAAGTAGTAGAAATGAGAACAGCGAGAAACTTAACATCAGGATTGAAGGTCACGAAGTCAATGAAGTTAAGGAATTCTGCTACCTAGGCAGTAAAATAACCAATGACGGACGGAGCAAGGAGGACATCAAAAGCAGACTCGCTATGGCAAAAAAGGCATTTCTGGCCAATAGAAATCTACTAATATCAAATACCGGCCTTAATTTGAGGAAGAAATTTCTGAGGATGTACGTCTGGGGTACAGCATTGCATGGTAGTGAAACATGGACTGTGGGAAAACCGGAACAGAAGAGAATCGAAGCATTTGAGATCGGGTGCTATAGACGAATGTTGAAAATTAGGTGGACTGATAAGGTAAGGAATGAGGGGGTTCTACGCAGAATGGGAGAAGAAAGGAATATGTAGAAAACACTGATAAGGAGAAGGGACAGGATGATAGGTCATCTGCTAAGACATGAGGGAATGACTTCCATGGTACTAGAGGGAACTGTAGAGGGCAAAAACTGTAGAGGAAGACGGAGATTGGAATACGTCAAGCAAATAATTGAGGACGTAGATCGCAAGTGCTACTCTGAGATGAAGGAAGAGGTTAGCACAGGATAGGAATTCGTGGTGGGCCGCATCAAACCAGTCAGTAGACTGATGAAAAAAAAAAAATTGTATTTATTGTAGCACTCAGTTAGTCATTCTCCTCTCTCATTCCTACTGTCACGCCGTATTCTCTTGTAAGTCTTTCTTCTGTTCCTTCCCCTGCTACCGTCTTCCAGTCCATCGTTACTGTCGGATTATTATCTCCCTTTACATACTCCGAATCATAGGGTGTTACACTTTTGTTAGTTATTCAACCTTTTTTTTCATTTTTACCTCCCCTTTGGTAGTCCTGTTGCAGAGAACTCATTGGGAGACCAGTCCATAATCTTTTACCAATGGAGAGATCATTATGAGACTTTCCAATTTACTGGCCACATGTGCTGTGGGTACCAATTGTTATGAAGTCGGAGGCTACCATTGTCTTCTACTGATACGTCCCCTTAGAAAAAATATAAATGACTGTGCTGATAAACCTCTTGCGTTGTCTGATTTTCAAATAGATGAGCAGAACTGAACGTACTCAGACATTTCTCTCTTTACTTATTCTGATCATCAGTAAACTGACACACAGTATTTTTTATCGCAACGCAATCTGACTTTCAATAATCCCTACAAAAGAATGGCCCTGACTAACAATAATCTATACCTTTCACGAATCACTTACCTCACAAAAACCTTCGTTACTCGAACTACTGCAATACAGCAAGCGCCAATACTGCCAGCTAAATAAAAGATTCTAACTACTAAAGTCACTAACTACTGATAGGCATAGTTAGCAAGTGAAAGATATTGGTAGAGAAAAAACAATGTATTTACCTTAACAATGTTGAAAAGTCATCATATATCTGTTCACGACATCCAGTCTTACAAATTTCCTTTTTCTGACGGACACCCGTCCAGATCGTCCGCTATCAAAACTCTGTCATCTCTCCCCCACATTCAACCCTGCTGGCGGCTCACCTCCAACTGCCCAACGCTACACAAGCGAATATGAATATTCCAACAATGAGTTCAACCAGCCACAGACTGCACACAGTACAGTCAGTGATTTTCATACAGAGCGCTACGTGGCGTTACCAACATAAAAACCTAAACAGCCCACTTAGACTAAATTTTCATCCCGTTAACGATTGCCCGCCTTTTAGAGGCAGTTTTCCGTCCCTAATGTACGAAAGTGTCCAGAACCTGTTTCTGCTCTTCCGACGTCTTTGACAAGACTGTAGGCAGAACGAGTCTGACTCTTACACCGGAAGTGTTCGGTCGCCACTGTTGATAGTTTTTATTGGAATTTTAAGCAGCGCCTGGGACATTTCACAGTTCAATGACCATGGCTGAGCTATTGGCATAACATCCGATTTTGGCCAACAGTTAAAATAAACATTAATTGTTGTCGAGGGCAGAAATGTTGACATTTTTCAAAATTTAGGCGACTGTAGGTACTGCTAAATTTGAAGTGTTTTCATAATCAAGAGAATATTATCTGAGAAATGATGCTTCTCTGAAATCCGTTATTAAATAAAATTATATAATAATGCTTACAATAAAAAAACAAAATTGCTGTCTGCTGTGTTTACATGTGTACGAGTAATATGAGATAGAATAAATAAATAAATATGTGTCCACAGCTGGGGCGGCCGTGAGGCAACATGTGCCCCGGACCGCGGCCTCCGCTGCAGGTGGCGTGGGCGGCGCGGGCGGCGGCTGGGTGTCCGTGGGCGACGTAGAAGTTGCGCGTGGCCGTGACGTCCTACTCGGCGCCTGACGTGAGCTCAGCAGGTAGAGTCGCACACGCTCCGTTTCTCCACGCGTCTGCGCACTTTTCTCTTAGTCTGATTGCTAGAAATACCGTAACAACTGCACTTTCCGGGGTAATTGTTTATATGGAAAGTGATATCGATGTGCGGTTTTCACAGAATGTATTGGTATTCAGTGGCTCATATTGTTAGCCAATCAACATATTGTGCCAACATACACTTTTTAAATGGAACAATGTGTTGTGGATTGGCAAGACAGCCAACCCACTATGAGGAAGCCGAAAGGCGCGAATTTAAGCTCACCCAGGCTGGCGTGAGGTCTGGAACAGGACAAGGAAATGAGACTAGCAAAAAGCGTACGTAGCTGCTGGAATACTTAACTTTAATCCATAATTGGTGAACATCGCTCTTAACGGTACATGTTTTACAGCATCAGTAGTAACTGGTAATGGCTCCTTGCTAGGTCGTAGCAAATGACGTAGCTGAAGGCTATGCTAACTATCGTCTCGGCAAATGAGAGCGTATTTTGTCAGTGAACCATCGTTAGCAAAGTCGGCTGTACAACTGGGGCGAGTGCTAGGAAGACTCTCTAGACTTGCCGTGTGGCGGCGCTCGGTCTGCAATCACTGATAGTGGCGACACGCGGGTCCGACGTATACTAACGGACCGCGGCCGATTTAAAGGCTACCACCTAGCAAGTGTGGTGTCCGGCGGTGACACCACACAATGCTTATTGACATTAACACACTAAAAGAGGGTAAATTACAATATGAGTGGTACTTGTTGCTGGATTCTAGTTCCCACACTGACACTTGTACAATAGCTGTGGTAGCACACAGTAAAGAAAAACACAAGTGCAGACACTAGTTATGTGGATTATGATCAGTAACAAGACAATTGAACGTCACAGGTTGCGTTCAAAACAATAACCGGCGGCGGCAATACACGCTTCCAGTCTGGTATGGAACGACTGCTGCACACGTGCTAGAATTGCGGCGGAGATGTCCGAGCAAGCTACAGAAATACGTCGTTGCATATCATGGGGTATATCTGGTATGTCCCTGTAGACAGTGTGCCAGGGTAACCCGTGTACGTGTCTGAACCGCTGTGCCAAGATGACATAGTGGCTAACGCACCTGCCTAGCCAGCAAGATTTCGTGGCTTGGAACAAATTTACACTCGCCGCTTCGGCCTATATACGCTTTTGTTCAGAAAAAACAAAACACTTTGAACGGCTACACACAAGACTTTCATATTCACAGTACGTGTATATTAGTATGTTCTACACAAATGATCACCATTTGAACCATGTTGGCCCGCGGGCTCAAGGCCAGTATCGACATCGTGGTGCAACATCACCTACTGGTAAAATGTGCCTGTGGCTCTCGTTGTCGCTATAAACCGAAGGTAATGGGTTATTGTGACTTAGCACACGTGCAGGCTGCCTGGCAGACGTATGCGCGCGTGGTACCGCCAAATCAGTGAGTCTGAAAGAGGGCGCATTATTGGCATGAGAGAATGTGATGCATACATCCGGGAAATTGCTGCTCGTGTGGGACGAAGTGTTTCAGAAGTGCAACGGGTGTGTGCAGAATGGTTTACGGAAGACTGAAGAACACGACGAGATGGGTCAGGTCAGGTCGCACCCCCCCCCCCCCCCCAGCCCCCCGAGAAGATCGACACCTCATGCGAATGCAATTGCAGGATCCGCGTCCTCCTCGGCTCTGGCGCAAAACATCACATTGAACACTATCAGGGGTGACAGTCCGTCGCCGTTTATTACGGTATGGGTTATGTGCACGTCGTCCACCTCTCCGTCTACCTTTGACGAATATGAAGAGATACGCTAGACGGCAATGGTGTGTGGTTGGTTGGTGTGGGGAAGGAGACCAGACAGCGTGGTCATCGGTCTCATCGGATTAGGGAAGGATTGGGAAGGAAGTCGGCCATGCCCTTTCAGAGGAACCATCCCGGCATTTGCCTGGAGCGATTTAGGGAAATCACGGAAAACCTAAATCAGGATGGCCGGACGCGGGATTGAACCGTCGTCCTCCCGAATGCGAGTCCAGTGTCTAACCACTGCGCCACCCCGCTCGGTAATGGTGTGTGGAAGGACGCCACTGCGGCAAGAATGCCATCAGACAGTGGTGCCGGAGTAATGCAGGTTCTGTTTGTTTGAAAATGATGGCCGCATATTGTTTCATCTCAGACAGGGGGTGCCGTTCACAGTGACTGCATTCACAAGACATACAGCGCCAACTCAAGGCCTGAACAGCCGCGCGGGATTAGCCGAGCGGTCTCAGGCGCTGCAGTCATGGACTGTGCGGCTGGTCCCGGCGGAGGTTAGAGTCCTCCCTCGGGCATGGATGTGTGTTAGTCTTTAGGATAATTTAGCTTAAGTAGTCTGTAAGCTTAGGGACTGATGGCCTTAGCAGTTAAGTCACATAAGATTTCACACACATTTGAACATTCTGAACAAGGCCTAAACCAAGGCGACTGAAATACTAATCATTTCTGCAGAACATACTAATGAACATGTCCAGTAAATATGAACCTCGTATCTCTAGTCGTTCAAGGTTTTCGGTTTTTTCTGAAAATGAGTGTACATAAATTCATATATGAGACCAGTAAAGTCTCAAACTGTGTCATTTCATTTGATGTTTTTGGTCAACTGCAACGGTTTTTTTTTCTCAGTTTTTATGCTGCAACTGCAGTTGACTTGGAAGCTGTCATTTTATATAACGATGAGACCACATCGTCTGTAACATGGAGGAAAACAATTCAGCTGCTGCTACTGTAGCTACTGGCGAAGTTTGACCTCGTGATATCTTTTAACATATTCTGTGTGATCCTGGGAGTTACTTCACTTGTACAGAGTGATGTAATCTCGTTATGATCCGCACAATCCCTGCAGCTATCACCTACTTCTTGCTTCTTCGGGATAACCATCCGGTAGCTAAGTATACAGGTTAACCAGTTGTCCGTCTCTTAAAATTCGGGCCAGCAGCTGTGGCCGAGCGGTTCTAGGCGCTTCAGTCCGGAACCGCGCTGCTGCTACGGTCGCAGGTTCGAATCCTGCCTCTGGCATGGATGTGTGTGTTGTCCTTAGGTTAGTTCGGTTTAAGTAGTTCTAAGTCTAGGGGACTGCTGACCTCAGATGTTAAGTCCCATAGTGCTTAGAGCCATTTGAACATCGCGGTCTTAAATTCGATTTCTTCCTCGCTCAAGTGGTTCGTTGTTTTTTTCTTTTTTGTGCGGTTGTTTCCTAATCCAGGTTTTCAACTTCGTGTCAAATATTTCGGTCTTAGAGAGTGAGACTATTCCAGATGTTTCTTCCCCATTAAGCGATGTTTAAGTAAAGTCTGCACGTATCATTGCTTTGTAGTGTGACTGACTGCTGTTTTGAAGAAACTGTTCGTGATCCCAAAACTGCTTTTCATTCATGCCCATCTCATTTTCATGTTTTATTTTCTTTCATCGCTTCAAGTACATATTTCGAAATATTCAGTGCTACCTGTCACTGACATATATTTCAAATAGAGCAAATAAATTGAATATGAATTGTTCCGACTACGTAACCACAAACCGGCTTTTCGGTTATGTGGCTAAAAGGAAGGAAGGAAGGAAGTAAGGAAGGAATGGAAGACTCACAGCAGACCGTCGATGTTCCGGTATATCTCTTGTGAAGAAGGTCACAACACGGACGAAAATGTGTACTGAGAGATGGTGACGGGTGGCCTTTGAAGCGAATTGCGACGGAAAATAAGTGGACGACAGCATCAGCAGCCACTGCAGAACTCACTCTCGTACTCGCGAACCCTGTCTGCATCAAAACAACACGAAAGAAATTCCTAAACTTGAAAACTGCAGGGCTAGCTGGAATTCCAAAACCACTCATCAACATTTGTTTTGTAAATAAAACTGCCTTTTCCTGCTGCTGGTTGACATTATTTATACCATACGCGTTTCGCCTTCTCCTGCTCCAAGGCATCATCAGTGGGATCTATAACTATACAGTTCTACTAGTTACAGATTATCAAACAGTTCACTTGTCGATTTTTTGTAAAAAGAAGTAATTACTTATGATTTTCTGATTTCCTCACATCTGGTCTGGAAGTCACACTACCACTTTTATCACTGCCATATAATCACGTCTTTGTGTTCTCGCCTTCCACACACTGTTCACCATGTTTCTCACTCTTTTTTGTGGTGGACCATTGTTCTTTTGTCACTCGATACAACTATTTCGTCGTACACTGCTTTTCACAGCGTAAATATTGCGACTCAATTAAGTGTTTCATCTTCTTTCGTATGTTTACCTATGTGTTGTCAACCTAACGAAGTATATGTTCGATACTAATATCTATTTATGATGTTTGTACCGTATGTGTGTGTGTGTGTGTGTGTGTGTGTGTGTGTGTGTGTGTGTGAGTGAGTGAGAGAGAGAGAGAGAGGGGGGGATAGAGCCGGGTTTTTTTTTTTTTTTTTTTTTCTTTTTTTGAGGCCGGGGGGTGTACTTGCTGTTAGCGAGTGGCTCAAAACTTTGGTGACAGACGTTTTGACTATTCGTTTCAATATTCTGTGGAGGCGTTCATGGACGAGTGAGTATTAAGATGTTGGGTTGTATTATTATTACATTGGACAGTATTATTATATTAATACTTCTTGCGAACGTTATTCTGTTATCTTATCTATCAGTGTAAATAATGAATTACTTGGCATGTGTACTTGGTCATTCAGAAGGATTTTCCATGCAAGAAAATTACCTGATACATAAAACCAAAGCAGAAGGGAAAATCCCCTTGAATGACCAAGTACACATGCCAAGTAATTCATTATTTACACTAATAGATAAAATAATAGAATAACGTTCGCAAGAAGTATTAATACAATATTACTGCCCAGCGTAATAATAATAGAACCCAACATCTTTACACTCACTCATCCATGAACTTCTCTACAGAATATTGAAACGAATAGTCAAAACAGCTGTCACCAAAGTTTTCAGCCACTCGCTATCAGCTAGTCAGCTAGTACACCCGCCAACCCCCCCCCCCCCCTCCCCAAACTGGTCGATACCCCTCTCTCTCTCACTCATACACACACACACACACACACGGTATAAACATCATAAATAGAAGTTAATATCGAAAATATACTTCGTTAGGTTGACAACAAATAGGTAAACATACGAAAGAAGATGAAACACTTAATTGAGTCGCAATATTTACACTGTGAAAAGCAGTGTATGACGAAATAGTTGTATCGAGTGACAAAAGAACAATGGTCCACCACAAAAAAGAGTGAGAAACATGGTGAACAGTGTGTGGAAGGCGAGAACACAAAGATGTGATTATATGGCAGTGATAAAAGTGGTAGTGTGACTTCCAAACCAGATGTGAGGAAATGCAAATCAGCAAATCGTAAGTAATTACTTTTTTCTACAAAAAATCGACAAGTGAACTGTTTGATAATCTGTAACTAACAGAACTGTATCGTTATAGATCCCACTGATGATGCCTTAGAGCAGGAGAAGGAGAAACGCGTATGGGATAAATAAAGCAACTAGCAGCAGGAGAAGGCGTTTTTATTTACAAAACAAATATTTATATGCTTTCTGCGGAGGATGGCCACACACACACACTTGCGACTCATCAATGTTGCAAATATCCATAACAGGAAAATGTAGTGCCGTAGCCATAAAATATAGACTATGGTGTAACAGGAGAAAATTATTTGACCAGGTGAGTCTTTTATCACAGTTTCGGCCGAGTTTACATCCCAAGAGGCGAAATTTCGGTGATGATTTGGGCAGCCATATTGTGGTATTCCATGGGGCCCCATGGTTACTCTGCAAGATCTCTTTACTGCCGAGGATAATGTAACCATTTTGGTTGATCGGGTCCATCCTATGATAGAATGTTTGTTTCCGAAGGCTTCGTTCAGGACTGGTTTTGTAATTAACTGTGGTATCTCCGCTGGCAACCATACACTACACCTCTATATTATTGAGCCTTTGTGGCCTCATTTGGAGAGGAAAGTGCGTGACAGCTACCCACCGCCAGCATCGTTACCTAACTTGCCACTGTTTTGCAGATTTCCTTGGAAACCACGCATAATCTGTTTTTATCCATTCCGAGACGGCTGGAAGCTGTTTTGAATGCCAAAAAGTTCGGTAGCCGCGTTAGGCATCACAATGTGTTGAATTTTTCATGTTTCCCTATTTTTCTCCAACCCCTGTGTGTTCCGCCACGCACCTTAAGGTAGCTCGCGGAGTACAAATATAGTTGTAGGTCTGTTAAAGATTTTTCCATGATCTAAGCAGCTCCGTTACAATTAAGGTTTCACATTACTGACGTTCTGTTTTAAAACTTGAGGAGTACTTTCAGTATGATATAGATCCGACATGCTTCAACATTGCCCCGTTGTTCAACATTGTTCCAGTATAGGCTGCGTGAGTATTTTATAGATCGATGATTTATTTCTTGCACTGACTAGTTGGCTTGCAAGTCAGTGACGAGAGAAACGACTCTTTAGTAATCACTGATCCCAGTCCCTTCTTCGGCATGTACAGGACTGGTGCGAGTTCGTTGCAGTTTCATCCACATTCAGGGAGGATTTAATATACGAGTTTTCGCAACATTTATCTACGAACAGTGCTTTCAGCGTTGTGTGTCGAAGAAAAGTTTAGATGTCTACTCCTGCCCCGCCCTTCCATTCGCAGTCACGAACTCAATTCATTCAGTCTATAAGAACCCGTGTATTACAGTCGCTTTATTCTGTGGGCCAACTGTCTTTACTAGTTAGCATCTGACAAATTAATTTATTGTTGTGGACGATGCTTGACAGAATACCGAAAATTTCTTTTGTCTCTAGATTAATTAATTAATTAATAGATAGACAGTAGAAATTTTCGGCATTCTGTCAAGCATCGTCCACAACAAATAAATTAATTAATAATTGATAGACAAAAGAAATTTTCGGTGTTCTAAAAATTTTGGATAACATTATCAGCGATCTATTAAAATTAAAATTTAAAGATTAAAACAGTCTTGATCGCAACTTTTTATTTTTATTGGAGTGACCGGTTTCGATTCTATTTAAGAACCATCTTCAGACTCCAGAACGGTGAGTGGACTCCGTGGAGCAAGTTCCGCCGACCCTCTACGCTGGAATAACAGTTATTGCAGCGTCGAGGTTCGGCGCAACTTGCTCCACGGAGTCCACCCACCGTTCTGGAGTCTGAGGATGGTTCTTAAATAGAATCGAAACCGATCACTCCAATAAAAATAAAAAGCTGCGATCAATACTGTTTCAATCTTTAAATTTCGGTATCCTGTCAAGCATCGTCCGGAACGAACCAAAGTATTCAACGTTACAAAGAGATTCATTAGATTTTACAAGACTGTCTTCTATGTGAACATAAGTGGGAACTAGGGGTACATTTCCGCTAATGCGTCCGAACTATATGTTTAGACTGACGCCAGTTATAAGTCGATGGTACATTTGTTTGTCGATAGGGGTCGCCAGAGTGCAGCTAGCTTGTTCGCTCTCTCCTTCAATTACCGAATATGCTTCGGGGTACAAATTTCTACAACTAGGCAACAAAATGTGTTTTACGTTCTCCGTTCTAACAAGTGCAATACATTCACAACTGTCCAAGGCTTTTTCCGTCGAATAATATTGTATTGCAAGTTCTATAACGTAAAGGGCATCCGCATCTCGCACTGCACAACTGTCCCTCAAATCCCCTAATCTCACAATATGTGATTTTTTTAAGGGTTTGTGACATACTCTAGGTGATTGTTCGTCTTTGTATTTATAAGCGAGTGCGCTTCCATTTACCTCCCCTTCCAACAACTCTGCGTGAACTGTGACGCCGGTTCAAAATTGGTTCAAATGGCCCTGAGCACTATGGGACTTAACATCTGTGATCATCAGTCCCCTAGAACTTAGAACTACTTAAACCGAACTAACCTAAGGACACCACACAACACCCAGTCAACACGAGGCAGAGAAAATCCCTGACGCCGCTGGAAATCGAACCCGGGAACCCGGGCGCGGTAAGCGCGAACGCTACCGCATGTGACGCCGGGTACCAACAGCAGTGAATTCAACCGCTCCAGACATGCTCGGAGAAGTTTAGGAAGAGTTTGACTATCGTCTTGTTATTTTTCGTGGGTCTAGTGTTAGATACAGTGAACAAATGTGATCGGAAAATAAAAGCCTTTATTCTCAACGTAATTGTAAGATGTACCTCAACATTATCCGTGCATGCATGTAAACGATACACCCTTGCGCAATATGATGCTTCTTCTGAAAAGAAAAACCTTGTAGTCCAATGAGTAACTTAAAATCCACCCCATGTTTCTGTTGTTGTTGTTGTGGTCTTCAGTCCTGAGACTGGTTTCATGCAGCTCTCCATGCTACTCTATCCTGTGCAAGCTTCTTCATCTCCCAGTACCTACTGCAACCTACATCCTTCTGAATCTGCTTAGTGTATTCATCTCTTGGTCTCCCCCTACGATTTTTACCCTCCACGCTGCCCTCCAGTACTAAATTGATGATCCCTTGATGCCTCAGAACATGTCCTACCAACCGATCCCTTCTACTGGTCAAGTTGTGCCACAAGCTTCTCTTCTCCCCAATCCTATTCAATACTTCCTCATTAGTTATGTGATCTACCCATCTAATCTTCAGCATTCTTCTGTAGCACCACATTTCGAAAGCTTCTATTCTCTTCTTGTCCAAACTATTTACCGTCCATGTTTCACTTCCATACATGGCTACACTCCATACAAATACTTTCAGAAATGACTTCCTGACGCTTAAAACTATACTCGAAGTTAACAAATTTCTCTTCTTCAGAAACGCTTTCCTTGCCATTGCCAGTCTACATTTTATATCCTCTCTACTTCAACCATCATCAGTTATTTTGCTCCCCAAATAGCAAACCTCCTTTACTATTTTAAGTGTCTCATTTCCTAATCTAATACCCTCAACATCACCCGACTTAATTAGACTACATTCCATTATCCTCGTATTGCTTTTGTTGATGTTCATCTTATATCCTCCCTTCAAGACACTGTCCATTCCGTTCAACTGCTCTTCCAAGTCCTTTGCTGTCTCTGACAGAATTACAATGTCATCGGCGAACTTCAAACTTTTTATTTCTTCTCCATGGATTTTAATACCTACTCCGAATTTTTCTTTTGTTTCCTTTACTGCTTGCTCAATATACAGATTAAATAACACCGGGGAGAGGCTACAACCCTGTCTTACTCCCTTCCCAACCACTGCTTCCCTTTCATGTCCCTCGACTCTTATAACTGCCATCTGGTTTCTGTACAAATTGTAAATAGCCTTTCGCTCCCTGTATTTTACCCCTGCCACCTTTAGAATTTGAAAGGGAGTATTCCAATCATCATTGTCAAAAGCTTTCTCTAAGTCTACAAATGCTAGAAACGTAGGTTTGCCTTTCCTTAATCTTTCTTCTAAGATAAGTCGTAAGGTCAGTATTGCCTCACGTGTTCCAGTATTTCTACGGAATCCAAACTGATCTTCCCCGAGGTCGGCTTCTACTAGTTTTTCCATTCGTCTGTAAAGAATTCGTGTTAGTATTTTGCAGCTGTGGCTTATTAAACTGATTGTTCGGTAATTTTCACATCTGTCAACACCTGCTTTCTTTGGGATTGGAATTATTATATTCTTCTCGAAGTCTGTGGGTATTTCGCCTGTTTCATACATCTTGCTCACCAGATGGTAGAGTTTTGTCAGGACTGGCTCTCCCAAGATTGTCAGTAGTTCTAATGGAATGTTATTTACTCCCGGGGCCTTGTTTCGACTCAGGTCTTTCAGTGCTCTGTCAAACTCTTCACGCAGTATCGTATCTCCCATTTCATCTTCATCTACATCCTCTTCCATTTCCATAATATTGTCCTCAAGTACATCGCCCTTGTATAGACGCTCTATATACTCCTTCCACCTTTCTGCTTTCCCTTCTTTGCTTAGAACTGGGTTTCCATCTGAACTCTTGATGTTCATACAAGTGGTTCTCTTATCTCCAAAGGTCTCTTTAATTTTCCTGTAGACCGTATCTATCTTACCCCTAGTGAGATAAGCCTCTACATCCTTACATTTGTCCTCTAGACATCCCATGTTTCTATCTTCATTAAATTTGAAAATATAGTCTTGTGAAATCAGATCAATCCTCAAGAATGTACCTATGCGTGCCCTACCTACAGGTTTGCGGGGTGAAAAAATGGTTCAAATGGCTCTGAGCACTATGGGACTTAACATCGTAGGTCATTAGTCCCCTAGAACTTAGAACTACTTAAATCTAACTAACCTAAGGACACCACACACATCCATGCACGAGGCAGGATTCGAACGTGCGACCGTAGCAGTCCCGCGGTTCCGGACTGTAGCGCCTAGAACCTCACGACCACCGCTTCCGGCTTGCGGGGTGAGACGTGATACGTAGTCCGCACGGGAATGAGGAATGTCCCGTTCATTGTGTGGTCCAGCCAGCGTCGCGCAGACGCAGCCACACTCGCCTCAGAGCAATTGGCGGGTTCGGCGGTCCGTGACGGCCAGCCGATAGCCATCGGAGCCGCAGCCGCAGCCGCGTGACTCGGCCAGAGCTTTCTCCCGCCTTGGGACCGGACACGAGGCTCCTTCCCTCGACAGCCCGTCGTACACGTTCAAACACCCTGCGGCCAGAGACTCTCCACCTCCAGCTAAACTCCACCACGGTCTTTCTAAGCGATGCATTGTTTAGGCATTCCCATGCCTTCTAAACACTGTAACTTGGTTGTTTACTATCATATTTTTTCTCATGCGATGGCTAGGGCTCGCTGGCCGATGTGGCCGAGAGGTTCTAGGCGCTACATTCTGGAACCGCGCGATCGCTACGGTCGCAGGTTCGAATCCTGCCTCGTTGGCAGAACACTTCGAAGGTGCAACAGGTCTACGAAAGAGACTGCTTACTCTACGCTTGTCCGCCCTATTCTGGAGAATTGCTGTGCAGTGTGGGATCCGCATCAGGTGGGACTGACGGATGACATGGAAAAAGTACAAAGAAGGGCAGCTTGTTTTGTATTATCGCGAAATATGGGAGATAGTGTCACAGACACGATACGTGAATTGGAGTGGCAATCATTAAAACAAAGCCTTTTTTCGTTGCGACGGGATCATCTCATGAAATTTCAATCACCAGTTTTCTCCTCCGATTGTGAAAACATTCTGTTGGCACCCGCCTACATAGGGAGAAATGATCATCACGATAAAATAAGAGAAATCAGGACTCGCACAGAAAAATTTAAGTGCTCGTTTTTCCCGCGTGCCGTTCGAGAGTGGAACGGTAGAGAGACAGCTTGAAGGTGGTTCATTGAACCCTCTACCAGGCACTTTATCGTGAATAGCAGAGTAATCACGCAGATGTAGATGTAGAATATTGTTTCAGTGCGATAGGTTTAAACAATGTTTAAAAAAGGCAATTTAGATGAAATTATGTTTTAATTAATTGAAGTCAAAATGTTAAAAGGGGTAAATGAGAAACAGCACTTAACATAATCTGTTATTCAGCTTTGCTGAATTAACACATTTTAGCAGTTGGCGTCAAGAAATAAGGGGCGAACTAACGTCCTTCTATCTCAGTGCCTCCGTGGCGACTTTCGTTAAATAATCCATAGAGGTAGACATCTCCCTCCGACGTCTCAATATATTTCCACCGCACATACATTGTTACATATTTTCCTCCGAAAATCACAAGCGTACACGGCTGTGTTCAGAAACTCATTGTTTCTCTCAGTGTGAGCCACTGACCTTTACAGCTCGACTCTTTTAACAACACACAACGTCTTTAGCCTAGTCAATGCTGTTCGCTTTGAAACGCCAACAAAACTATTTACATTTATTTTTTATTTTATACTACACACAATAACATTTGGACAGTATGTAAGCTTTTGAACGAAATGTATCATAATAAGAAATGGAATGACAACTTTACACAGTCAAAATGAAGAAATTCACGCAAACAGTTCCCACCCCACTAATAGACAGCACCACTTGCTCTGCGCAAAGAGCATTGGCATATGCTGTAGAGACTATTAAGACAGTTCAAACTCAATTATTTAAAAACTTACAAAAAAATATATTGTATATTAAGTTTTGAATTTTAATCTGTCTTGAATGTTTTACTGCCTTGATATTATAGATTTGTCACTGATTAACTATTACGCGCACACACACACACACACACACACACACACACACACACACGCACACATATGGAGACTTAACTTTGCAAATAGAGGAATAACTTCAGATTTAACTGTACACGCAATTTTGGAATTCACTAGAACATTCTATGCGACTCACATGGATAGCTGGCGTGCATTAGCACGCCGCTTTCCCGATTCTGGGTGGCTCTCCAGCGCTGGATAAAATCTCCTGGTGGATTAATGACGAGCGCCATTACGCCGGCCAGCCTTGTTGTTGTTTTCTCATCGTTTCCCACATTCCACTAGAGTAATAGAAGGCAGATTTCAGACTACCTAACAGATCAAAACGAAAATTTCTGTTCCGACACTGACAATGTTGAGTGTTTATGGAAAAAGTTCAAGGCAATCGTAAAATGCGTTTTAGACAGGTACGTGCCGAGTAAAACTGTGAGGGACGGGAAAAACCCACCGTGGTACAACAACAAAGTTAGGAAACTACTGCGAAAGCAAAGAGAGCTCCACTCCAAGTTTAAACGCAGCCAAAACCTCTCAGACAAACAGAAGCTAAACGATGTCAAAGTTAGCGTAAGGAGGGCTATGCGTGAAGCGTTCATTGAATTCGAAAGTAAAATTCTATGTACCGACTTGACAGAAAATCCTAGGAAGTTCTGGTCTTACGTTAAATCAGTAAGTGGCTCGAAACAGCATATCCAGACACTACGGGATGATGATGGCATTGAAACAGAGGATGACACGCGTAAAGCTGAAATACTAAACACCTTTTTCCAAAGCTGTTTCACAGAGGAAGACCGCACTGCAGTTCCTTCTCTAAATCCTCGCACAAACGAAAAAATGGCTGACATCGAAATAAGTGTCCAAGGAATAGAAAAGCAACTGGAATCACTCAATAGAGGAAAGTCCACTGGACCTGACGGGATACCAATTCGATTCTACACAGAGTACGCGAAAGAACTTGCCCCCCTTCTAACAGCCGTGTACCGCAAGTCTCTAGAGGAACGGAGGGTTCCAAATGATTGGAAAAGAGCACAGATAGTTCCAGTCTTCAAGAAGGGTCGTCGAGCAGATGCGCAAAACTATAGACCTATATCTCTTACGTCGATCTCTTGTAGAATTTTAGAACATGTTTTTTGCTCGCGTATCATGTCATTTCTGGAAACCCAGAATCTACTATGTAGGAATCAACATGGATTCCGGAAACAGCGATCGTGTGAGACCCAACTCGCCTTATTCGTTCATGAGACCCAGAAAATATTAGATACAGGCTCCCAGGTAGATGCTATTTTTCTTGACTTCCGGAAGGCGTTCGATACAGTTCCGCACTGTCGCCTGATAAACAAAGTAAGAGCCTACGGAATATCAGACCAGCTGTGTGGCTGGATTGAAGAGTTTTTAGCAAACAGAACACAGCATGTTGTTATCAATGGAGAGACGTCTACAGACGTTAAAGTAACCTCTGGCGTGCCACAGGGGAGTGTTATGGGACCTTTGCTTTTCACAATATATATAAATGACTTAGTAGATAGTGTCGGAAGTTCCATGCGGCTTTTCGCGGATGATGCTGTAGTATACAGAGAAGTTGCTGCTTTAGAAAATTGTAGCGAAATACAGGAAGATCTGCAGCGGATAGGCACTTGGTGCAGGGAGTGGCAACTGACCCTTAACATAGACAAATGTAATGTATTGCGAATACATAGAAAGAAGGATCCCTTATTGTATGATTATATGATAGCGGAACAAACACTGGTAGCAGTTACTTCTGTAAAATATCTGGGAGTATGCGTACGGAACGATTTGAAGTGGAATGATCATATAAAACTAATTGTTGGTAGGGCGGGTACCAGGTTGAGATTCATTGGGAGAGTGCTTAGAAAATGTAGTCCATCAACAAAGGAGGTGGCTTACAAAACACTCGTTCGACCTATACTTGAGTATTGCTCATCAGTGTGGGATCCGTACCAGGTCGGGTTGACGGAGGAGATAGAGAAGATCCAAAGAAGAGCGGCGCGTTTCGTCACTGGGTTATTTGGTAACCGTGATAGCGTTACGGAGATGTTTAATAAACTCAAGTGGCAGACTCTGCAAGAGAGGCGCTCTGCATCGCGGTGTAGCTTGCTCGCCAGGTTTCGAGAGGGTGCGTTTCTGGATGAGGTATCGAATGTATTGCTTCCCCCTACTTATACTTCCCGAGGAGATCACGAATGTAAAATTAGAGAGATTAGAGCGCGCACGGAGGCTTTCAGACAGTCGTTCTTCCCGCGAACCATACGTGACTGGAACAGGAAAGGGAGGTAATGACAGTGGCACGTAAAGTGCCCTCCGCCACACACCGTTGGGTGGCTTGCGGAGTATCGATGTAGATGTAGATGTAGAATACTGCGCTAATTCCTACATACCGCCTCAGTGACATGATATGCAAACATTTTGAAAGCATTCTCACACCTTCAGATGGGACAACGTTAGACAGTGGCAGACACAAATTGTATCTTAGGGGGGAAGAGTTGGTGACAGCATGGGCATCTGGCTACCCTTTTCCATTATCATCTCTAAATCCAGACTAACATGCCGACGCCGTGAAGACTCTGGTATAAAGCCAAGAAAAAAAAGAAAAATAGTGTATTCTATGTAAGTATAAGCAGGAACAATGTCTGATGGGGACATTTCGTTTCTGGCTCTACTTTTTTGTGACACTGGGTATCTCAGACATCACTCTAATATGGAAGCCAAGTAAATTTCTCCTATTTTTTGGGTTGTCAATGTACCAATGCATGCAAAAGCATTAGAGAGTGAGATGCATGTCAAGGATCCAACAATTTCAGCAGACACTGGCCAGGATCTGCGAAATGGCTAAAGGGATCGACGATGTCTCTAAATAAAACAGTTGATGATGAGTCTACATCAAACAGATAAAACACCCGCTGTGAAGTGCATGGCAGAAGGTATTTTCCCGGTAGGCTTTTTATTCATCATTGCCTTAAATTTTCTAGTAGCATTAGTTACTAATGATAATAGCTGGTTCTGTTTAATATATCAGACACTATCAGCAACGCATAAAATTACTTAAATTACTTGAAATTATACACCGATTTTAAATCTTATTTGTCTTTATTTTGTTCACTCTCATGGAGTTCATGGCGATAATTAATGTTTTAGCACACGCAACAGTTCATTAAGTTACATACAAGACAATAAGTTCAAAGTACATTAGTTGGCGTAACTCAGCTATGCGTAACACAGTTTGGTTTTAACCGTGTCAATTGCAGTCCATTCGCGTAAGTGTTGTCACTGCGGTTTATAGTACTCAATGAAGTTCACAGTATTCACAGTCTAACACTTTGCTACATAACATTTATGTCGAAATTTAGTTTTTATCGTGACCGAAAAATAAGAATATGGTCATAAACTATAGTGTGCTTCTGTCTAGTACGATTGAACAACACCTGCAGATACGCCACGACGCTGCACACTCACTGATAGTCGGCGTTTGCCTGCAAGCTATCGACATCGCTCACGCATCACAGTACATACAACAGTGCTGCTCATTATAATTGTGCGCATCTCACAACAGCATTAGAAAGAACATCATACATACACTGACAGTTTTGCATATTCAGTGAAAAAGGATGCATGTCGCAATATTAATAAAGCAAAAAATAATTACACTTCATACTATAGACCAAAACAACAAGTATTCTCAACCATCAAAGATGGGACAGAAGAAAGGAAAGAAGGAAAAGAAAAAAATTATCTCTCATAATTAGCAGTATCTTCCCACTGTCCATTTCCTCCTGCCCCCCTCCCTGTCTATCTCCTCCTGCCCCTCTCTCTGTCTCTTTGCTCCCCCTCCCTCTGACTATTGCTTCTAACCCACCTTCTGTCCATCTGCTTATACTCCTCTGTTCCTCTGTCCAACTCTTTTCCTCCCCCTCTGTCCATCTCCTCCTCGCAACTCTGTCCATATCCTCCTCCTCATTCTTTTCTGCTTCTCCTTCTCTCATCTCTTTGTCTATCTCCTACTCTCCTTTCTCTCTGCCCATTTCCTCCTCTTTCCTTTCTCTATCCATCTCCTCATCTACACTCTCTGTCTCCATCTCCTCCTCTATCTCTCTCTGTCCATCACCTCCTCACCCCTCTCTCTGCTTATCTCTTCCTCCCCCTGTCTCTGTTAATTTACTCCTCTTTCCTTTCTCTGTCCATCTCCTTCATCTCTGCCTATCTTCTCCTCCGTGTCTATCCATCTCCTCCTCCCTCTCTGACCATCTCCTCCTCCGCAGCCTTTTCTCCATCTCCTCCTTCACTCTATCTGTCCATCTCCTACTCCCATTTCACTATGTCCATCTCTTCTGTTTTCCTTTTACTGTCCATTTCTCCTTCCCTACTCTCTCCATCTCCTCCTCCCCACTCTTTTCTCCATCTCCTTCTCTCATGTCTTTGTCCATCTCCTACTCTGTCCATTTCCTCCTCTTTCCTTTCTCTGTCCATCTCCCCATCTCCTCTCTCTGTCTCCGACTCCTCCTCCATCTCTCTCTCTCTGCTTATCTCTTCCTTCTCCTGTCTCTGTTAATTTACTCCTCTTTCCTTTCTCTGTCCATCTCCTTCATCTCTGCCTATCTCCTCCTCCGTGTCTGTCCATCTCCTCCTCCCTCTCTGACCATCTCCTCCTCCCCAGCCTTTTCTCCATCTCCTCCTTCACTCTATCTGTCCATCTCCTACTCCCATTTCACTATGTTCATCTCTTCTGTTTTCCTTTTACCGTCCATTTCTCCTTCCCTACCCTCTCCATCTCCTCCTATCCCTGTATTGTCCATCTCCTCCTTTGCCCCCTATGTCTGGCCATCTCGTCCCCCCCCCCCCCCCCATTCTATCTCCAAGTTTTCACCGACACCCCAATAGGAGGTTGCTGGTCCTTACCGCCACAGTATTTCTTTCTTTACAGACAGTAAGTAATAGGTGAAGCAAATTTCGTTGAAATCCTTCCATGGGTTTGGGAGAAGGTTTTCATCCGTAGCCTTGTCCACATACACGTCACATTTAACATAAACCACATTTATTTGTACATATATTTCATCTGTACCTGTAGCTGTTTCTCCCTGGATTTCCATTTTCACACTACTCAATTTTCATAATGTTATATCTTCTGGACTATGTGTAGCACAATAATATAATTCTGCACTTGCATCCAGTGGTCTATATAACTACTGTCTCCAAAACATGTTGCAAGTAGAGTTAGTAGCAAAAAACTTAAAGTGACTTGCATGATATGGCAGTTTTCCGCACATATCAGTATTTCAAGTGACACCTCCTGATGTACGTGTCGTACAATGATACAATTATGGAGATACATTGAGAGACATTTGTGGATAATACCTGCGAAGTGTGTTGCGAATAGAGTTAGCATCAAAGAAATAATAAATTAAAAATATCATGGATGATGTGGCAGCTTCACTGCATGAATAGCGAAATTGGAGTAACCGATAAACTTTCTCCTTTCATACTTTTTTTGTGGTGTCTACAAGAAAAAGTTTTGTAATTGTTTAAAACTATGCGTAAAGTTTATTGCATGTCACTAAGTGTTCTCCTTCGCATATATTGGATGACTAAAGTACGGATATTCGCGCTTACTGGGTTGCATTGCTTTTTCACCCACCCCTTTGATATATAGATGGTTCTTACCCTCATAGCGTTTCTTTCCAGACAGTAAGTGATATGTATACGAAATTTGGTTGAAATTGGAACAGTTATTTAGGACGAAATGTGGAATATACATACAAACACACATACATAATTTTTATAATTGGGTAACTGAAGGTAATAGCGCCATGCATTCAGTTAATTGTTTCTAAAGTTGTATAAAAATCTGCAAAATGTCTAATTTGTAATGATTTATGCCATAATACGCCCCTTATGCCCTCCTCTGAAAATAATTGGCCTATATTTAGCATTTTTAGATATTATTTTGTATATAGGAAAGGGAAAACTAGTGTTTGTGAGTAGTAGTGATGGTAATAACGCCACCTAGAAAGTCTCTCACATTTGAGACAAACAACATTAGTAAAAAATGAAAAAATGCATTATTATAACAAACAACAGAAACGATACATTCGATGTTATGGAAACGAAGCAAAATTTAAACATACAATGAACTTCTAATTTAGACACCTTGATGTTCAGCTCAGACATCTTCGCACAACGTACACAGCCCTGATTTTTGTTGACTGATTATCGCATGTTTCATGATACCGTGTTTTACATTGCGTGCACTGCATCCAATCCTCTTGCTCCTTTTGTAGTAGAAATCACCACCTCAGTCGCCGCAGTACAGATCCTTATTACAGAATTTGGGGTGTGGTTCAAATGGCTCTGAGCACTATGGGACTTAACATTTATGGTCATCAGTCCACTAGAACTTAGAACTACTTTAACCTAACAAACCTAAGGACAGCACACAACACCCAGTCATCACGAGGCAGAGAAAATCCCTGACCCCGCCGGGAATCGAACCCGGGAACCCGGGAACCCGGGCGTGGGGAGCGAGAACGCTACCGCACGACCTTTGGAGTGTACTTTGTTTGAGGTTTTCTTGACAAAATTTGCAAAATTTCCAATTTGCGTCTTCTCTTGACGCTTGTTCAGCCAGCCTCAAAGAGTTCTTCTTGGAATGTTAAATGTCTTTGAAGCCTTTGAAACTGTAATTCCAGATTTAACTGCTTCAAGGGCCTTCCGCAAATCCTCAGTAGTCCACTTTGCACGAAGATTTTGACAGGGCGTACCCATTTCGTCACCTAGAGGAGAAAAATAGAGAAATTGCGATATTACATGCAGGTGTCTTATTAATGTTTTTTATCAACCGTACTGAAAAATATTTAAATATCTTGAAATTTATTTATATGCTTTAATACACTAAATAAAGTGTTTTAATCACACAGTAATCTGAAAATGAAGTGAGAACGACGTTAGACATTTATACGTGCCTGCTTTAATTCACAGTAAATATTCAGCGTCAATAGAAAGGAAACTCTTACCACTCGAACTCACTCCGGCGGGTGTCCTACTCACACTGAGTTTGCTGTTGCTGCAAATACGCTAGAGGCATACAGTGGAAACTTCCCCTTTGTTTTTCGTTACTTGCACGGTGCTGTGGTAGCATATCGGAATACTTCCAAACCAGCCGATAAACTGCGAATGACTTTAAAACCAGCACGGCGCAGTTACCTTCAGTTATCATATGTATGGATTCGGTAATCCACTTCATCTCCTCGAAATCTGTTCAAAGAAGTATGGAACTTTAGGCCCCATCTATACACGTAAACAGTACATTAATGAAAACGTAACGTGAAATTGACATTGATTCTCCTGTACTAGCATTCGGTACAGGTTTCGCGGGTAACATAACTCATCCACTTGCTGCACCTGTCACTAAACGAATGAAAAAACACTATAATGCAATCATTGCTGTGCTAACTTACATTCTCCATAGATGAGTAGCATTTGTAAGTACTCTTCATCGATGTACATTGCATTCCACACAAAGCTTCAACTGAAGACGATTGACTGGATGACCGATGCGCTTTTTCCTTGTGGTCCCCTTTGTTTCCTGTCAATTCCAGCAAGTAGATGAGTTATGTTGCGCCGGGTCTCATCACTGTGTGCTAATTTAGGAGACTCAATGTCAATTTCATGTTACTTTTACAGTAACATCCCGTTCACTTTAACGGTACGTATCGATATGTTTCTCTACAGCTCTTGAGGAGAGGAAGTTGATTACCGATTAAAAATTATTGGGTGCTATTAAAAGAAAAGTATTGGTGTTCATATCTTTGTAAAGAACAAAATTACAAGAAAGGGAATCATGCCAGTTAATGTCCCTCTTGTAGCTAAACGACGTTCACTGGATACATTATTTATTTTTTCCCTGAAAAATGGTATTTGGGATTGTGAAGATAAATGATACACATTCTATTTAATTTTTGCTATAGACTTTGTTGTGTCTAGACAAGACAGCCTAGACACAATGAGAGGAAGCCGAAAGACACGCGCTTAAACTCACGCAGGCTGGCGTGAGGTCTGAAACAGGATACGTAATGAATGCTATAAAGAAAAGTACGTA
This sequence comes from Schistocerca piceifrons, assembly GCF_021461385.2. Classification (NCBI taxonomy): domain Eukaryota; kingdom Metazoa; phylum Arthropoda; class Insecta; order Orthoptera; family Acrididae; genus Schistocerca; species Schistocerca piceifrons. The sequence goes on from NC_060141.1 coordinate 92,049,418, forward strand.
GCTTCTGGAATACTTAACTTTAATCCATAATTGTATAACATCGCTCTTGATGATACATGCTTCATATAATAAATATCAATTGAATACGGCGCCTTGCTAGGTCGTAGCAATTGACTTAGCTGAAGGCTATGCTATCTTCTCGGCAAATGAGAGAGTCTTCGTCAGTGTAGCATCGCTAGCAAAGTCGGCTGTACAACTGGGGCGAGTGCCAGTACGTCTCTCTAGACCTGCCGTGTGGTGGCGCTCGGTCTGCTATCACTGACAGTGGCGACACGCGGGTCCGACGTATACTAATGGACCGCGGCTGATTTAAAGGCTACCACCTAGCAAGTGTGGTGTCTGGCGGTGACACCACAGACTTTTTGTAATAATTTTCGTTTTTGTTTGTTTTTAGCCCTGCTGCCAATGTAAATCCTGTTCAATCAAGACAAAGTGCGTAATGTTCCAAGGGCAGTGTCTATTTGAATAAAATTCTTTTGTACACTGGACCATCCCATTTTAAAACCACCACACTATTAAAATCGATGTTACACTCTGAAGAAGACCATTGCAAAGACGGGCGGAACGTCGATTTTAATAGTAGTTTTACTGTCATAAAAAAGTGGCCTAATGCACAAAAAGTATTTTATTCAAGTACTGTAAATATAGGCTGCATGCGAAGGGAACGAGCGGTCTGTTAGGTTCCTCGAAATCTATTTCGTACTACTGAACCATGCTGAAGATTATCCTTAAGTGTCATTTGAAAGTGTACACTTTATTAATTCTGATGTACTGCTTGCTTGATGGTATAAGAATGACGTTACAAGCCGCCATAATAAATAAGCTGCCCCAGCCGTATGTGGGCAGTTTTCTGCTAGTTTCGGATGTTGCTCGCACAGACGTGGAAACAACACGTGATGGTTTGGTTTGACACATTGTATAGTCATCTCTGAGTAAAATTATCATGTCAGAAATTATTGAAGCGAATTACTGAAGTTATTAAAGTGGACCAACCACATGTTTTTACACTCATGTTCAGAAAAAAAAAAACAGAACATCTTCAACGACTGGAGACAAGACGTTCATGTCCACAAGACATGTACGTTAGCATTTTCTGCAGAAATTATTAGCAATTGAACATGTCATCCCATGGGTTCAAGGTCAACATCTATATAGCGGTGCAACAGCACCTACTGATTATCACTGTTAGCATTCAACCGCGATTCTTATAAATATATTTTAACAACGCGTTTCAAGAGACAGTGCTCTCATCATCAGGTTGTAAAGTCTATGTCATGAAATTAAACGCACTAAAAAGACAAAATACCATCACAAACAGTTGGGAAGTCCATAGAGTAAAACAGAATTAAAAGTATAGGCCATCGACTTGTGTCATCAACTTCAATGTAAGACGAGGACCCACAGTCCAATATACTTTTAATTCTATTTTACTCTATGGACTTCCCAACTGTTTGTGATGGTATTTTGTCTTTTTAGTCCGTTTAATTTCATGACATAGACTTTACAACCTGATGATGAGAGCATTGTCTCTTGAAACGCGTTGTTAAAATATATGTATAAGAATCGCGGTTGAATGCTAACAGTGATATCCAGTATAATGACAACTGCTACCTCGACTCCATAATGGATTATATTAAACCACCTACTGATAAAATGTGCCTGCGGTTCCCGTTGTCGCTATAAACCGAAGGTAATGGATCAGTGTGACTTGAGCAGACCTTCAGGATGCTTTGTAGACGTATGCGCGAACCGCACCGTCACATCAGTGAGTTTGAAAGAGGGTGCATTATCGCCGTGAGAGAACGTGATGCATCCATCCGGGAAACTGCTTCTCGTGTGAGACGAAGTGTTTCGGCAGTGCAATGGGTGTGTGCAGAATGGTTCACGGAAGGCCGTAGAACACGAGGAGATGGGTCAGGTCGCACCAGCGAGACCACCCCCCTGAGAAGATCGACACCTCATCCGAATGGCATTCCAGGACGGATCTGCGTCCTCCTGCGTCCACATCGTACACTATCAGGGGTGACATTCGTAGCCGTTTATTACGGCATCGATTACGCGGGTGCCGTCCACTTCTCCGACTACCTTTGACGAATGTGTAGAAAAATTCTAGACGGCCATGGTGATGGAAGGAGGTCACTAGGGAAAGGAATGGCACCAGATGGTGTTTAAGGAAGTAGCCGCACTTCAGTTCGCCTCAGACAGGGGGAGTGGCATTGCACAAGACGTACAGCACCACCTCAAGGCCTTATAGTGTGAGGTCCTATGGGCACAATCACAAATCACAGTTGGTGCGTGTCCAGGGCACTGACCAGTGCGCCCTACGTGAATGACATCCTGTGACCCGTAGCCATACCCTTTCTGCACAACACCCTAAACCCCATTTTTCAGCAAGACAATGCACGACCATATGTTGCTGCATGAACACGTGCCTTCTTGGAGTCACAGGATGTCAGCCTTTTGGCTTGCCCGCCAGGTCACCTGACTTACCGCCAATCGGAAATGTATAGGATTTCGTGAAACTACGGGTGCAGCTCTAAGACCGAATGGCAACCACCAGAGATGGACTTTGGAACCAGGTGAATGCAGCATGGATGGTTATACCACAAGACGCCATTCATACCTTATACGCGTCGCATGGAACAAGTTATCGGAGCCCATGGCGGACCCCATGCCTGCTAGGTAACAGGACAGCTGCTAAACCGAGTTGACTGAAATGCTAATCACTTCTGCAGAACGTACTAATGTCCATGTTCGGTGAATATGAACGTCCTATCTCTAGTTGTTAAAGATGTTCTGTTTTTTTCTGAACATGAGTGTATTTTGTGCTGGAGAATGATAATAACAATAATAATAGTACATAAATTAATATTCTGTAAAGTTTTTCTTTATTACTCAACCATTTATCACAAAATACGAAGCAGTGGACCTACAAACCTGGACAGAACGACCCTAATAAGCTATATATATCTGTGGGAATTATGGATTTGAGAAACACTCATGTAGACTCGATTCATAGGCCAAACACTAAATATCTGCGTATTTAAACACACACACACACACACACACACACACACACACACACACACACACACACACACCAACTGATACCATGACGTCATTGTTATTTATTACTGGTTTGTATACCTTGGTTTTTGGTGTGTTCATTGTACACTGTTTTAGACATTACAATTTATGTTAACGTCTAGCGCCTTCAGCAAATCGGATGTGACTCAAACTCGTTCCTAATTTAGGAACGTGAAAACTTATTTACACTGGGGCTAACGAGAACAGTATTTTTTCTACGATTTCCTCTCCTGACTCGTCTTTCTAAATTTATTTTCTATCATCTTATGAAGCCTAATGGAACCTGTAGTACTGATTTATATATTCTTGCGTATATTAAAACAGGTTCCATTCGTGAAATGTTTTATCAGTAAAGAATAGTACAGATACTACTGAAATTCACTCAAGAGTTTTAAATATTTGGACGACAGTGGAACTGAAGTGTGTCGTCATATGAATGAGCTAGAAAAAATTCTAACTTAATTGTAATGGAAAGCTGTAATGCATTCGTTGCTGAACGTGGGAACCAAGGAAAATGGAAAATTTCAGGCTTGACAAGCGCTATGAGAGGATGGAAATGGTAACAGAATGAAGTGCTGGGCAATTATGATAATAGTCGTGATTTCACTTTTCCAAGGCCACTGAGTAAGTATGCCGGGAAGATACCAGAAGATCACAAAAGATACCAGATTTTACTGAAACGGGGATTCTGTAATCAATTTAAATTATGTATTAGCTAATTAGGTGCTGAAATTTGCTACCATAACTTAGGGGTACTATATTGTCAAGTGAACTTCAAGAATTTGAACTGAAAGAGGGTGCAGTATTGCGAGGTAGACGAGCCGAAGGAATTTGACGAAGTATGTAACGACTCTGTAAGGACGTTACGGATGTGGAAAATCGATTGAATATACTTAACATTGGCGTAGTTGGAGAATAGTACTAGGATGGGAAAGGCAGAAACGAAGTGGCCTTGGATAATGTATTAGCTACTACGATAGATAAATAAACGACGATAATTTTGAACGTTGAATATGAAGGGTAAAGTGTAGGTCACTCAGAGATGAAATTATTTGCAAATGTAGAAAGGTATAGAAAAATGGATGAATGTTGAATGTGATGAGGTAGATGGAAAAGTGAAACAGGATAACGTAGATGCTGCACACAGCCTAATTAACATTTAGTTTAGCAATCACAGAACACGAAATACAATCAGCGCTTGTTACTGGTATAGCTTTATAGCAATAATATGTGAACTTCTAATGCAAATACCCTTTAACGATCAAGAGCTGCCCAGCAAACAGTGGACAGAATAATGGATTATTACTCCCCAGGCACCGGAATGAAAAAGAAGTAATTAGGGAAGCGGGTATCAAGGAGTATTTGGATAAGTATAGCAGAAGACTGTAATATATGCAACAGTCTTCCATAGTACAGTGAAGATCATGAAAGTGTATATTTATGCTCAAGGAGAAAATGAGTACGCTCTTAAGGCCACTACAAGTCTGACTCTCACTCCTGACGCCTTCTGCCTGTTTCAGGACCGCGCTGGGCTCCTTCACCTGGTAGCCGTCTGCTGAAACACGCTCTGGTGCTGTGAATCTCCATTGTGCCAGTAGGACTATGTCGTGGAGACCTGGCAGTCCACTCTTGTTATTGCTTTTTCTACATATATTGTAAATGTTGTTATTTTTTCAAAATAAATATTATTATAACTCGTTAATAACTTCTATCTTATCGAAATTTTTTTCCACGAGACTCGTGTGTCATAATGTTTCATTTTTCAAGAAACTGGTTTTGGTAAATAGAGAAAACCAAGTCACATTCCCCGTATCACTACATGGCCAAATGATAATTTCAACAATTGCGATTGGTTGCGTGCTCAAACAGTCCAGTCTTTTCACTATAGGAGACGAATAATTGAAGAAATTGTACTGGTATATCTTGACGGAGGACTGAGAAAAAAAATGTTTCTTTACTTGTAGAAAGATATTGGCGGACTTCGGAAGCAGACATACACTTCACAATTTACCGACACAATTTGTAAAAAATTGTCTAACTTTCATGTTTCAGTAAATAAATATGTATTAAAAATTGAAGAGTTTAGAAATGATGAAAAATAACGATAGTTTTCGTCAAAAGTTAGTGCCCTGCGTTTCATTACATTCAGAATAAGTAAGTAACGTGGATCCTGATACATGCAGGAAAATAGGAAAACAATATTTTAGTTGAAACTTCCTGAGAGATTAAAACTGTGTGCCGGACCGAGATTCGAACTCGAGACGTTTGCCTTTCGCGGGCAAGTGCTCTACCAACTCAGCTACCTAAGCACGACTCACAACCCGTCCTCATAGCTTCAGTTCTGCCAGTACCTCGTCTCCTGTGGTGTGAGGACGGGTCGTGAGTCGTGCTTGGGTAGCTCAGTTGGTACAGCACTTGCCCGCGAAAGGCAAATGTCCCGAGTTCGAGTCTCAGTCCGGCACACAGTTTTAATCTGTCAGGAAGTTTCATATCACCGCACACTCCGCTGCAGAGTGAAAATCTCTTTCTGGAATATTTTAGTTCTTCCTATTCTGATTTTATAACAAACTGACAAAAAACTACTAAAACAACGAAAAAGAAAGTAGACTGCCCGCATCAGCAAGAAGTTATTTATTTCCATACTGGTAGAGGATGATGGGTACATCAGGTATTAAGTAGGAACTGTTTTCCATTGCTTATTAGTATACTGCTTCAGCTGTGTCGTTACATTGTGACAAGTTTTTGTTGAAGTCGGTCAACTCGGCGTTAGAGGACGCGTAGTTTACCACATATACCAAAATGCCATCTTCATCCTAGGGAAGTATCCAATGTACACCGTGCGCTAGACTTGTAAACTCATGTGCTGTGTTTTCACATTGTACCCCAGGGAGGTGTCAGAGGGCCGCTGCTGTTCGCTTAGCTGGGTGTCCACGCTACATGATTTACAGGACGTTCCCACCTCTGGCCGCAGTGAAGGTGAATTTTGTGGGAGCGAAATAACACAATAACGCATTTTTAGCTAACGCTAACAGTTTTAAAACAAATTAACCCGTTAATCGAAATTGAGATATTTCGGTGTTGGCTAATAGTTTTAAAACAAATTAACCGGTTAATCGGAGTTGAGATATTTCGGTGTTGCATTATATTGAGGTGACGGAAGTCATGGGATTCCGATATGGACATATACAGATGACGGTAGTATGGCGTAAACTAGGTATGAAAGGGGAGCGCACTGGTGGAGCTGTCATTTGTACTCAGACGATTCATGTGAAAAGGTTTCCAACGTGGTTATGGTCGTACGAATGGAATTAACAGACTTTGAATGCGGAATGGTAGTTGGAGCTACAAGCATGGGACACTGTAATACGGAAATTGTTACACGATTCAGTCTTCTGCAATCCCCAGTGTCAAGAGTGTGCCGAGAATAGCAAATTTCAGGCATCGCTTCTCACCACGCACAACGGGACGGCCGATGGCCTTCACTTAATGACCGAGAGTAGTGGCGTTTCCGAAGAGTTAGTACTAACAGACAAGCAACACTGAGTGAAATAATCGCAGAAATCAATGTGGGATGTACGACGAACATATCCATTAGCGAAGTGCGACGAAATCTGCTATTAATAGGCTCTGGCGGCAGACGACCGACGCAAGTGCCTTTGCCAACAGCGTGACATCACCTGTGGCGGCTCCCCTGGAATTGTGACCATATCGGTTAGACCGGTAGACGACTAGAAAACTGTGGTTTGGTCAGATAAGTCTCGATTTAAGCTGATAAGAGCTGGTGGTAGGGTTCGAGTGTGGCGCAGACGCCACGAAGCCATGGATCCAAGTTATCTACAGAGTACTGTGGAAGCTGGTGGTGGCTCCACAATGGTGTGGGCTGTGTTTACATGGAATGAATTGGGTCGTGGTTATGTTAGGCTACTTACAGACCATTGACAGCCATTTGTGGACTTCATGATCCCAAATAACGATGTCATGTCACCGGGCCACAATTGTTCGCAATTGGTTTTAAGAACATTTTGGACAATTCGAGCGAATGATTTGGACACCCAGATAGCCCGATATGACTCCCATCGTACATTTATGGGGGATAATCGAGAGGTCAGTACCTGTACAAAATCCTGCGCCGATTATACCTTCGCAATTACGGACGCTTATAGAGGCGGCATAGTTCAATTTTGCTGCGTGGGACTTCGACCGACCTGCTGTGTCCACGCTATGTCCTGTTGCCGCACTATGCCGGGATAAGGAAAGTCCGGCACGATATTAGGAAGTATCCAATGACTTGTCACCTCAGTATAATTATAAAAAGAGAGTCTGTCAAATTACATAGCAAGTAAGTAGGAGAAAGGTAAGCATACATCCAATGAGTCATCTATATTGTTCATCTTTCAACGATTGTAACAGACATTCCAATGTAAAAATAATGCAGTACGCATGGACCACTAGAACGAAACGTGTTTCTTCTAAAGGTTGGTAAATATTTCCACACTCAAAAGCCTCAAAATAATCTTCGGACAGAAACCGAAAATCATGAACGACGATCAGGAGAGGGATAAGAATTGCGGAATAAAAGATGTACTCAGTATTGCCACATGGAATGTTCAGGGTCACGGTAAAATGAGATCGAGTTTAAAAAAATAGTGAATATTATTATATTAACATAGCAGTGATTACAAAAAGCAAAATGAAGTTAAAAAGTGGTTAACAGCTAGAAGATTACCTTATACAGTGGAGTAGCACCTGAAAAGTGATTAACATCTAGAAGATTACCTTATACAGTGGAGTAGAACCTGAGCACTTGGTGAAATAGCAGTTTTGATAGAAAGAAAATGGGAAGATAACATACGGCAGTATGCGTTAGTACACAAAAGGATCATCACAGTGAGACTGAAATTCGATAAAGGTCATATAGTTGTTACAGGAACCTACGTACCAAAGGAAAGAAGGGACAAACAGATCTGTACTACAAAAAGATACAGAAACACCTGAATAAAATAAACAGCACTGACATTGTCATCTTGGCAGGGGACGTAAATATAGGAATAGGTGAAGAGCCCATCTACCACTTGATGGGCAACAACAGATAAGATATTATTAATAACAACGGAATAAACCTGATACAGATGGTCGCCTGAAAGCACCCAATTTTTCAAGAGAAGAAATACACATGGTCTGCAAGAGACCACAGATCTCTTATTGACTAGCCGAAATAGTAAAAAAGATGGTGTAATTTCAAGGGTGATTGGCACCAAATATACGAGTACAAGAGGAGAGTTCAGCTATAGGAAAGACGGAAAAAACAGAACAAAAAGAAAAATGAAAGAATTCCGAACATTATTTTTATGGTACATCTGTTCCAAGAAGAGGTTTTAAGGGATCCACATCAACTCCGTCAAGTGAAGATATAACTAAGGTATGGACAAACATTAAAAATGTCGTAATGCAGGTCGCTAGATATGTACTAGAGTAAAAACCCAAAATGAATCAAAAAGGGGACTTAAAATTTTGAACGTAGAGATAGAAAAAGCTATAGAAAAGAAAAGAAAATCATATAGAGTGTTCTTGCAGAAACATGCAGAGGAAGCTAAAGAAGAGAGTAAGACAGGCACATTTGATATACACCTCTACGCAGAGTTGAGCATGACATTCACGGTAGACAGAAAATAGCACATATACTGACTACACAGATAAAAAGAAAATACAAAGATACTGCAAATGTAAATATATAAAATTAGTCATAAAGCTGCACAAATCGTTATAAGAAAGTATGGTGTAGCCCAAACGGAGAAAAACCAGCGGAAGAAAAGCAGAGGAAGTGATAGATCTAATATATTTGACAGAATTAAAACAGGCATACAAGAAAAGATAAACCAGAAAATTTTCAGGATCGGTTGGAACAGATGTGGCGTAACATTTCCAGAATTCAGAATTCTCTGTCTCTGTAACATTTGTTGGCTTTCAGGCGAAATAGAAGATGAATGCAAGTGTGCTTAAGTTATTTCACTGTTTACAAGAGAAGACACAAGTAACAAAACTATTTGCAGAGGAGTCAGTGTTCTGAATGCTTCTAATAAAATCAACAGCAAATTTATTAACGAGAAGCTTCGAAATATCTTTGATTAAATTTCATTACAACAAGAAGATCATGTGCCGACTTTTTAACAAAGTATACAAAAACGCAATTTGCCACCGCACGTAGCCTTTATCGTTATTTCACCACTACCACAGAAAAAAGCTATGGCCAATAATTGAGAAAAGAGGTTTCCCCAGGCAGCTGAACAGTCCACCACGGTAAAATAAATAAATAAATTAGAAGAGATACTGCCAAAGAGCTGACACCAGAACTAGAGATAAATCAAGGAGTATGCCAAGCCAAAGTTATAGTACGTTTCCAGAAAAATTCAGCATCTACGTCGACGACCTAGTCATTCAAAGGATGATTATAGCGGTGAAGTCATGACACATAATAAGTCATCACACATAATTCTTCGTCAAATTAGTAGGCTGACAGCATTGAGGAGTGGTATCTGTAACGAAATACAGTGCCTAGCTGCACTAAGTACATTTTTAGAATGCCACTTTGTCAGGCGTGCCTCTGATTTTTCATCATGAGAACAGAAATCTCACCTTATTAACATCTAAATCGAAAAGCCGCTCTCGTAAGGTGTTTGACGAACTCGCCAGACTTTGAACAACAATTTTTAGAAAACGCTTGAAAATCCTAACATAATAGAGCAGTGTTTTTTGCATGTACAGTACACATGTTGTACAATCATAAGAAAGATGAACAAAAGAAGTGACAAGTGAACAAAAGAGGTGACGCGTTGAGTGTATGCTTCCGTTGTAAGCTCTAAAGTTACTAGTTACCTAAAACTATTTACACTAGATTGCATTAAATTCAATGAAGCGATAAGAAGCTTACTGTAAATTAGAGATGCATGTTAAGGAGCTTTGTTAATGTAGAGGCTCTGTCAGAAGAGATGGTCGTGGATGGCGTACCTCAGGGTAGTGTGACAGGGGAACAGTGTGTCCCATTTATCCTGACCAACCTAAATAACTTTGTCCTGATGCAAATTACAAAATGTTTCAAGCGAATACTCTTTAGCAGTCAGGGGGACATCAATCAACATGATTGCCTTCGTTGCAGCTTTGTTTTTTACAAATGAACAGCAGTAAGTTGTCTTACTCACTCAGCTTATCTCACAGGACGAAGCATACTATGGTGCAACGGGCCAGTAGTACACGAAATATAGTCAGACACACACCATAAAGCGCACGAAGGATATATGTAGATGTATATAGATGTAAATAATAGAAATATACACTGAACAGAGAAAGGAACTGATACACCTGTTCAATATCGTGTAGGGCGTCCGCGAGCACGCAGAAGTGTTGCAACACGACGTGGCATGGACTCGACTAATGTCTCAAGTACTGCTGGAGGGAACTGACACCGTGAATCCTGCAGGGCTGTCCATAAATCCGTAAGAGTACGAGGGGTGGAGATTTATTCTGAACAGCACATTGCAACGTTTCCCAGATATGCTCAATAATGTTCGTGTCTGGGGAGTTTGGTGGTCAGCGGAAGTGTTTAAACTCAGAAGGGTGTTCCTGGAGCCACTCTGTAGCAATTCTGGACGTGTGGGGTGTCGCATTGTCCTGCTGGAATTGCCCAAGTGCGGCGGAATACAAAATGGATATGAATAGATACAGGTGATCAGACAGGATGCTTAAGTATGTCAGAGTCGTATCTAGACGTATCAGGGGTCCTGTATGACTCCAACTGCACACGCCCCACACCATTATACAGCCTCCACCAGCCTGAACAGTCTACTGTCGACGCGCAGGGTCCATGGATTCATGAGGCTGTCTCCATACCCATATACGTGCATCAGCTCGGTACAATTTGAAACAAGACTCGTCCAACCAGGCAACATATTTCCAGTCATCAACAGTCCAATGTCGGTATTGACGAGCCCAGCAGAGGCGCAAAGTCTCGTATCATGCAGTCATGAAGGGCACACGAGTGGGCCTTCGGCTCTGAAAGCCCGTATCGATAATGTTTAGTTGAATGGTTCGCACGGTGATACTTGTTGATGGCCCGGCATTGAATTATGCAGCAATTTGCCTTGTGTCACGTTGAACGATTCTCTTCAGTCATTGTTGGTTCCATTCCTGCAGGATCTTTGTCCGGCCGTAATGCTGTTGGAGATTTGATGTTTTACGGGATTCCTGATATTCACAGTACACTCGTGAAATGGTCGTACGGGAAAAGCCCCACTTCATCGCTACCTCGGAGATGCTATGTCCCATCGCTCGTGCGAAGACTTTAACACCACAGTCAAACCCACTTAAGTCTTGATAACCTGCCATTATAGCAACAGAAACCGATCTAACAACTGCGCCAGACACTTGTTCTCTTATATAGGCGTTGCCGACCGCAGTGCCGTATTCTGCCTGTTTACATTTCTCTGTATTTGAATATGCATACCTATACCAGTTTCTTTGGCGCCTCAGTGTATAACGAACTTCAGAAATATCCGTCAAAAATATACTTGATCGAACAGTCTTCGGGTGTAGTACCGGTTCGAAATGTCCAAAGGTCATAATATTTCGGCGATCAGATATGGTATAAGTTCTCTGTCCGGTCTCGTCGCCAGATTGTTTTGTTCGCTGAGAGCCTTCTTAACGAAACTCAGTGCTGGTTCGCAAGCCTTTCTAAGATTATAAACGGAATTTCAGATGATGAGGTAATCACTGGTGCGAGTTTCTACAGTCGCTCTAACGACGTTGTCCCAGTATTTGAAAGACTGTGTCAAGATTCTGGTTCGTTCGTATTCCATCGCGTGATTCTCTGACGAACAGTGCTCTATGATCACCGGCTAGCTGGGATACATCAGCCGAATGTGCCTCTGGTGTTCTCGGCAATAATCTTCAACGGTACGCACAGTCTGTCCAATATATTGTCTTCCCACATCGATATGCAATCTGGTATACGCCGGTCCTCCGTGAACCAAGATCTTCTTTGCCGCTTCCCAGTAATGCTCATGTTTTATTGGGCGAGAAAAAGACAGTTTTTACTCGGTGCTTCTACAATATGCGTCAAGTGTACGGTATAAAGGCAATGGTTGCATCTTCCTCCGTGACTTCTTCAATCTCCACAGGCTGTACTGTTGTGGTAGGGCGGAAAGCGCGCCTACTCTGCCATTCTGGCTACCCGTTTTTTTCGGAATAGATTTCTGAGATGTTTCAGCTCCTGGGACAGCCTCCCGGGAAAAATCGGACGCATGTTGAAGCACCGAATGAAAACTGCACGTAAACAAAAAACACAGAAAACCGACAAATATCAGTGCATAGAGCATCTTCCAGAGTTTTTAACTCACATTACAGATTCTCTGCATGGGCACCGTATGTGACCCCGCATACATTAATATATGTACGTGCTTGAAATTTGTCACTATGGAGAGTCGCAAGGTAATCCGCTTCGGAAATTTTCATTGAGTGGCCTGTCTACACACGGGAACCAACTCGATTCGAAGCCATGGAGCGGATGACTTGTCTATATGTTCTGATACATCCTCTCCACTAGTGGTGTACTCCACCCCTACGTCACTTCACATACTACGAATCGAAATTTTAACAGATGCAGTATCACCCGAAATGTGTAATTCTTTTGTATGTCTTGTAGTTATCACGCAGTCGTCTTCTGAAACCCCAGCGATACGAATAACTCCGTAATTCAACAACTAGTTTCTAGCCGACATATCCTCGTCAGATCAGCCTTTTACTCGTATTTGTAATTAGATAATAAATTTTGGGGCATAGTTTCCATGAGCTAATTCCAAGAAACCCGATATGAAAGCTTTGCGTCACTTAGTCTAAGATACTTTTTAGAAACAGTTCATTGAAGTAATTGAACTATCTCAGCCGAAACTGGACAACAAAAATACCTCTATATTTAGGCAGTCAGATTCACACATAAATGACATTATCTGTAATGTGAGGTAATTAAATGATAAACGAACACATCGCTTGCTCATAAAACACGTTGCCTAAATAAAATCTGATTACAGATTCATATTTTACATACCAATGCTATAGTTCGATAAGCACGTAGCTAACTTTCACGTGTATAATTAGATGGTTCAAATGGCTCTGAGCACTATGGGACTTAACAGCTATGGTCATCAGTCCCATAGAACTTAGAACTACTTAAACCTAACTAACCTAAGGACATCACACAACACCCAGTCATCACGAGGCAGAGAAAATCCCTGACCCCGCCGGGAATCGAACTCGGGAACCCGGGCGCGGGAAGCGAGAACGCTACCGCACGACCACGGGCTGCGGACTATAATTAGATGTCTAAGTGTGTGTGTGTGGTTTCATTTTTACATATTTCTAACTCTACAATCCTGATGTCAACGTGGGATATGCATGCTCACAGACACCTTCATATTGTTAATAGTACATCATAACCAGTACTTCTGCCTAGATTAATTTGAACAAACGATGAACTAAATAAAAATCATTGCATCGTTACCATATATAGCTCAACTTACATTGTAGCAATGACGTTACGAGCCACTGGTTAAAAAGAAGGCTCCTCAGCTAAAGTATGTGTATGTGTATGTGTGTGTGTGTGTGTGTGTGTGTGTGTGTGTGTGTGGCAAGTAAGGATTGAGACATGACAAACGCCTTTTCGAAGTGTAACTGTCAGTGTGTTATTTTGAACAATTATATGGTTCTGAAATCATGCTTGACCTCTTTGCAACAAATATTCCAAATAACCCTGAGCAAATAGGCAGCATCGTGACAGATACAGAAATTAGTGACCACAAGACTGTTGTAGCGAGACTCAATATTGTAACATCCAAACCAACCAAAAAACGCAAAGTACACCTATTTAGGAAAAGCAGATAAAAATCTACTTGATGCCTTCATAAAAGACAATCTCTATACCTTCCAGTCTGACTAAGTAAACATAGACCGGATGTGGTTTCAGTTCAGAGAAATTGTATCGACGGCAGTTGAGAGATATATACCAAATAAACTAATAAGGGATGACACTGATCACCCGTGATACACATAACATTTCGGGAAACTGTCGAAGAAGGAACGAAACAAACATGCCAATTTTCAAAGAACGGAAAACCCCCAATATTGGCAAAGTTGTACAGAAGCTCGAAATTTATAACGAACTTCAATGCGAGATGCTTTTAACAGTTTCCACAACGAAACTCTGTCTCGGAACCTGGCAAAAATACAAAGAGATTCTGGTCGTATGTCAAGTACAGCAGAGGTAAGACACAATCAATAATACCCTCACTGCGCGATAACAATGGTGGTGTAACAGATGGCATCGCCACTAAAGCAAAGTTACTGCACATAGTTTTCCGACATTCCTTCTCCAAAGGAGAGGAAGTAAATATTCCAGAATTTGAATCAAGAACAGCTGCCAGCATGAGTAACTTAGACGTAGATATCCTCGGTGTAGCAAAGCAGTTGAAATCACTTAATAAAGGCAAGTCTTCCGGTCCAGACTGTGTACCAATCAGGTTCCTTTCAGAGTATGCTGATACCGAAGCTTCTTATTTAGCAGTCATGTAGGCTACAACCGCTCGTTCACTGAAAGATCTTTACCTAAAGACCGGAAAGTTGCACAAGTCACGCCATTGACCCAAGAAAGGAGATAGGAGTAATCCACTGAATTAACCACCCACAACGCTAACGTCGGTTTGTATTAGGATTTTGGAATATATACTGTGATCGAATATTTTGAGTTACCTCGAAGAAAACGATTTATTGACAAACAGCCAACACGAATTCTGGAAATATCGTTCTTTTGAAACACAACTAGCTCTTTACTCTCAAGAAGTAATGAGTGCTGTCGATCGGATGTGTCAAACTGATACCATATTTTAATATTTTCAAAAGGCTTTTGACACCGTTCCTCACAAGCGATTTCTAATCAAATTGCTGGCCATGAAGTATCGTTTCAGTTGTGCTACTTGATTCATGATTTTTCTCTCAGGAAGGCCACAGTTCGAGGTAACTGACGGAAAGTCGTCGAGTAAAACAGAAGTACTCGTAATACCTGGGCGATTTTATCTCAAATTATAAGGGTCAAGAGTGGATGTGTCACATCACTGTTTCAAAGTTTGCTGAAAAAATGTGTGTTGAAGTTCCACATGACATCCCTCCGAAACTACAATATTTTGATTTTCTAATGGTTTGTTAAAATCTACAGACCTCTCTAAATGACAGTATTTGTGAAAATGTCTTAACGAAAGGAATGTTGAAAAATTGTAATAAAGAAACCAAAAGTGACTGAGAGCTGAATTTATTTTCAATAAATACTTTGTTCCTAATACTATCAGACATGAATAATACACACACACTTACGAGCTTCTTTAATATCTTTTTTGGAAATATAAACAATGAAAATTTGTAAGTTTTTGAGAATTTAAGAATTATGTTTTGAAAATATGAAAGGCCACAGGATGTTAACTCTCTTGAGAAATGATAAAGTGGAAGGACTGCTAACTGTCAGCTATGACATTAATGCTTGAAATTCTTAAACTGTCAAAATATTTGTATCTAAAGATGTAAAAATCTGAAATTTTGTGGTTACTTAGAAATTATTTTCTCCAGAAGGCTCATCCTAAATGTTCTAATAATTTCATGGTACGTTTAGTTGGTAACTGTAATTAGAGACTGTACAGTCAGAGTGGGCAATACTTGTGTGTACAGAATGTGATAACTTTTTAGATAGTTCTAGCGCTACTCTCAAGGTCAAAAAATCATGGACACTTATATATTTAAATTTATCGCTGATTTTAAGTAAATGTCATGCAAAACTGGTATTCCGGAATCAATTACTTTACAACGTTATAAATGAGTGGGAAAACAATTCATAATTTTGTTCGAAAGCGTTTTATAACAAAAATGAGATACAGAATATTTATACCCGTTTTTATTTTTATGATATTATTCACAAATTATTACCGTATTCTGTCGAGATTTTACTTCTTCATGACTTTCCATAAATTAAAATTGCCTACAATGTAACAATCAACACTGCACTGTTGAAAAGAGTTCATTTGTCGTTTCATCTGGTTCTCATCGAACTTGTACAGCCGAGCTGAATTTGCACACGGACAATGATGATCCAACAAGAGAAGTAATGGGAAATAGGAAGTTACACACTGATCTTTAGATGATGGCCATTTGAAAACATTAGCAGGACCACGAGGTGTCGTAAAGGAGTCGGTTATATGTTGCAGCTCGTGAGAGACACTTATTGCCTTACTCACCCACCCTTGATTGTCATATACCCAAGAAATGAGGTGATTTACTACAAAGTCTTCTAATATACACTGCGGTCTCTGCATTTCACACATATTAACAGGCTCCACTTCGTAGGGAACCGTACTTGCGATGTATGTGCCACTCCGGGATGCAGCCCAGTAGTGGCTTGATTGAATTCCTACCACAACCTTCAGAGCAGACCACTCTTCTCTCTTTTTTAAACGGAATTCCCTTAATGTAGTTTCATTTAGAACTATGAATTTCATGTTTGGTACTAATGTTGAATGGTGTGTACAAATCCATTAGCATGTCCTATAGCATCAGTAGCTTCATGCTGGAGATTAAATCTTGTTCCAAGATTTTTAGAGAGACCTTCTACCTACCACATGCACTTTTTCCGTGACCTCTTGCTGAAAACACCCACTTTTTGTCTTGATTCCTGTACTTCAGTGTTGATGAAGCTCAAAAGCTGAAAGCGGCTTTCAAAATGAGATGCTGCACAATCAGTCACATATACATGTTTAGGAAATGCATGGCCTCTAAATGCAATGTCATCAGTTATCATGCTGACATGCTTGCATGTTCACTGTTGTGAATGAGATCATCAGTAACAACAGCAAAACAGTGTGATGTTCCTAGGAAGTGAGTAACACATATGAATATTGTATCTGTGATGTGTGCCAGTGGTAATTTCGAATTTCGTTTTGCAAAGCAAGAGACCAGTTCTCAGCTACGAGTAAGACGAAATGAAGAACTAAAGTATCAGTATTTTGGGATGTGGCTGATTTTGCTTCTGCTATCGACTGTCTCTGAATGCTCCAGATATGATGGTGAGCTATTCCTTTCATGACCCAATGCCTATCCACTGTAACAAACTCTTCTCCCCCTCCCCCCCCCCCCCTCCACAATGCAAAGGTTACATCAATGTCAGTATTCTGAATGTGTAAAGCTTCAACAGTCATCACTTCAGCACCAGGACACATTACACACTCCTGCAACCGACATTAATCTTGCGGCTCTTGACATATACACAAAAACATCAGACTCATCTTTGTGTACTTCTTTCCTGTGACACTGCTTATGGTGAAACGAACAAGTATCAAATTAGTGCATACTTCCTTCACTGGCCGGCATTTTACCGGTTTGGTTGCAAGGAATAGAATTTTGTGATAGCAGTTTTTAAATTCTGGTTCTCCTTTTTCTTCTCGTCTCTTCTCTTTTCTTCTCTTATTGATCTTGTCATATATGTATTTAGCTTTTTAACTTAACACCATTTTCACTAACAGAAACAACATCAGCCTGGTGAGGACTTTGCCTGCTGCTATCTTTGTCATCACTTAGGTAATATTCCAGAACGTTAATCAGTATATCATCTTGCAACGGATGCCCACAGTAAGAATCTGGGCATGCCCAAATAGTTTCTCATTCTTTATTTTACGAACTTTTGAAATCAAATAATTTGAGTAAATGGATATGTATTTCTGTACCTGCTGTTTAGAATAGGTGCCTGGTATCAGTGTCAGTAACTGTACCTTCTCATTAAACATGGCTGCCGAGATAGAAGTATTTAGAAGCCACACACCACATTTCGTGTATGTATCATTATCTTCAGGTTCTGCACCAAGTGCGTCTATATTATACACTTCACAAACTTTTGAAAATGTTGCTTGTGTAAAACTTGTTTCAGTTTCTACCACTTTTCTTTTTAGGTACTGTTTTCTCCTTGTGCTTCTTACTTTTTGTGGACGTTTAAGGTGTGATTTAGTAGGGGCTACAGCAGGAAAGCTAACATTCAATGCATCAACAACTTCACACCTAGGAATTTGCACTGTCTTCTTCAGTTTCAAATTCGGGTGATGGTGATCGTTCAGGTGGGTTGTCACTAAATTTCTTCTTATAGTGAGTGTAGCAATTCCTGCACAATGTAGTGATCCTAGTACCGTTACTTGAGGACCAAGATATTTCTGCAACATCTCTGATAGGTTTCCAGCAACTGTTAAGTGTTTTTCACTTTTCTTAAACACCAGCTTCTTGTGTATTTTTTCATAGTCGAGACACCTCACTTTTTGACTACTATATTTCCTCACTGAAATTGTGTTTGTTGTGGCTTATCGACAAGCGCCAGCGCGAAGATGAAGAACACAAGAGCAGAGAAAGCTGTGAGACGACCTCAGCTAATAGTCCGCTGACTAGGACCGCACCGCGACAGGAGCGGCGTCTACAAGAAGAGAATATTAGCGCCGCTCCTGCTAGCCTCGGCCGAACAGCACTAGACAGACACTAGGAGAACACACGATAGCAGTTGTTAGTGATCCAAATCCATTGCTTGTACGGACATTGTATATAGTGAAAGACACTGAATGTTTGCTGTCGCTCATCGCTTGCAACACGTTCTTGTAAATCCCAAGTTAAGTATTGTTAATCTTCTTTATTGTAATAAAAACTATTAATGTGATTTGCTTGAACTGTTGTATAGCATTCCGAGAACGCTGCCTCCTTTAGGCACCCTATACGAGACGAGTGGGCAGGAGCCCACAGTATCTAACCAAAATTTGAAGCCAAACACAAAACTCGATGCAGAATGGTGTATTCGCGAGTTCTCACTTGTTTGTTATAAAAAGAAGAGAGCTAGAAACAGTGTTGTCAACATGCATATTTTACACTAGAAATTCAGTGATGCTAAATACGCAGAATTTGAAAATTTTTTAACACTTTACGCAGAAAAATACTGTCCACTGTATTTGCATTCACACAAGGTTGGCACCGGTGGTGACACCAACGTGCTGACATAACCAAACAGTATTCTGTGTAGTTCTCGTAAGTTTTCCGTTGAGGATTTTCGAGTAAATAATTCCTAAAAACTCGTAAAAATGCAATTCTTTACATTTTTAGTAATAAATCACAAAAAATTAAGTAAAAAATTAACATAAATTTCGCATTTTCGTTTTAAATTTCTAAGTTAAAGGAAACCCATAATTGTGCGGGTGTCAACTATATTTCAACATATTAAGAGGGAGATTTAACGCAAAACGTCTGCCAGGTCTCAGTACTTCTGGTTTATTAGTTATATATATATATATATATATATATATATATATATATATATATATATATATATATATATATACTACTGACCATTAAAATTGCTACACCACGAAGATGACGTGCTACAGTCGCGAAATTTAACCGACAGGCAGAAGATGCTGAGATATGCAAATCATTAGCTTTTCAGAGCATTCACACAAGGTTGGTGCCGGTGGCGACACCTACAATGTGCTGACATGAGGAAAGTTTCCAACCGATTTCTCATACACAAACAGCAGTTGACCGGCGTTGCCTGGTGAAACGTTGTTGTGATGCCCGTGTAAGGAGAAGAAATGCATACCATCACGTTTCCGACTTTGATAAAGGTCGGATTGTAGCCTATCGCGATTGCGGTTTATCGTATCGCGACGTTGCTGCTCGCGTTGGTCCAGATCCAATGACTGTTAGCAGAAGATGGAATCGTTGGGTTCAGGAGGGTAATACGGAACGCCATGCTGGATCCCAACGGCCTCGTATAACTAGCAGTCGAGATGACAGACATCTTATCCGCATGGCTGTAACGGATCGAGCAGCCACGTCTCGGTCCTTGAGTCAACAGATGGGGACGTTTGCAAGACAACAACCACCTGCACGATCAGGTCGACGACGTTTGCAGCAGCATGGACTCTCAGCTTGGAGACAATGGCTGCGGTTACCCTTGACGCAGCATCACAGACAGGAGCGCCTGCGGTGGTGTACTCAACGACGAACCTGGCTGCACGAACGGCGAAACGTCGTTCTTTCGGATGAAACCAGGTTCTGCTTACAGCATCATGATTGTCCCATACGTGTTTGGCGACATCGCGGTGAACGCAGATTGGAAGCATGTATTCGTCATCGCCATACTAGCGTATCACCCGGCGTGATGGTATGGGGTGCCATTGGTTACACGTCTCGGTCATCTCTTGTAAGCATTGACGGTACTTTGAACAGTGGACGTTACATATCAGATGTGTTACGACCCGTGGCTCTCCCCTTATTTCGATTCAGCAGGATAATGCACGACCGCATGTTGCAGGTCCTGTACGGGCCTCTCTGGATACAGAAAATGTTCTACTGCTGCCCTGGCCAGCGCATTCTCCAGATCTCTCACCGATTGAAAACGTCTGGTCAATGGTGGACGAACAACTGGCTCGTCAACATACGCCAGTGACTACTCTTGATGAACAGTGGTGTCGTGTTGAAGCTGCATGTGCAGCTGTACCTGTACGCACCATCCAACCTGTGTTTGACTCAATGCCCTGGCGTATCAAGGCCGTTATTACGGCCAGAGGTTGTTGTTCTGGGTCCTGATTTCTCAGGATCTATGCACCCAAATTGCGTGAAAATGTAATCACATGTCAGTTCTAGTATAATATATTTGTCCGATGAATACCCTTTATCATCTGCATTTCTTCTTGGTGTAGCAATTTTAATGGCCTGTAGTGTATATTCTCTATTGTTTTGAGGGTTATATTTTTCAATGAGCCATACCATTAACAAAAACTAAGATAAATGGAAAATACTTTATTTATTAACACTTATGATTTGGAGAGCTGCTATATATTTTTTATATTTTTTCCAGAGAAGTTCATGGCCATGAGTTGACATGACCTGTATGATTTGAGATGAAATCACTCACCTGGCTTTTCATAAGGAAGTTTTACACCAAAGATTTAGGAGACAATTTGAGCAACCCAGATATATTGTTTTGCAGTTGCTGCAAATACCTACGAATAACTTAAATTGGAAAAATCATATAGATAACGTTGTGGGAAAAGCAAACTAATGATTGTGATTTATTGGCAGAACACTTAGAAAATGCAACAGGTCTGCTAAAGAGTCTGTTAACACTATGCTTGTCTGCCCTTTTCTGGAGTATTGCTGTGTTATGGTGTGGTAACTTGCATCAGATAGGATTGACAGAGGACATCGGAAAGTATAAAAAAAAGGACGCTCGTTTGGTAGTATTGCGAAATCGCGGGGAGAGTGCTACGCGCGTACTGGGGTGGCATTCTGCAAAACAAAGACGTTTTTCGTTGCGGCAAGATCCTCTTGTGAAATTTCGATCAATAATTTTCTCCTTAGAGTGTGAAAATATTTTTTTGGCGCCCATATACGAAGGAAAAAATGATCATCACAATAAAATCAGAGAAATGAGAACTCGCACAGGAAGATTTAAGTGTTCGTTTCTTCCCCCGCACTGTTCGAAAGTGGAACGGTTAAGAAATAGCTTGAAGGTGGTTCGATGGACCCCCTACCAGACGCTTAATTGTGAATTGCAGGGTAATCATGCAGATGTGGATATATTTATATTCTTGCAGGCTCGAAATACTGTCTAATAAGTATTAGACAGTTGTCTAGGTGTCGCGTCCAAAACATCAGCAGTCATCCCGCCTAACTTTGCTTTCTCCTAAAACTTCCTTTCATTTTGAAGCTGTTTCCCCCCGAAATATTGTGCTTTTGGTGAGGGAAACTCTTCCTCACTCATAAAAATCGAACTTTGCAGCCTCTAGGCTGAGGACTCAGTTGCTACTTTATAGTTGTTCCGCAATTCAGTCGACAGAAGTGTGAAGTGTGATTCTTTTTGCCGAGGATTGTAACGCCACATTTGTCTTCCCGTAACAACAACGTCAGCGGCAGATGTTGTCTCGAGTTCAAGGCTGAGCCGGGAGATTTATGAGTGGGCGGGTCACCATAGAAAGTGAAGCCCTACCGCCGGCTGACCCCTCAGTCGAGGGCCTGCTTACCCTTTCACTGGGCGCTGTACGCGGCTTTCTCCGGAAGATTCCCCGCCGGGCCGGTCATGTGTGGTCGTCGATGTCAGTTCCTTTCTGACGGTTTTCCCTTTCAAGTCCTGTCGCGATTCTTCACAAGCCGCATCGCACGCTATCGCAATCTCGACGACATTCATTTCCCTTTCCTCGCTGTTGAGCTAACGCTAGTTTTATTTACAGTAAATATATCTGTTCCCAGTGACGGCGTACATGTTGTATCTGTGCAGATTTACAGGATTTTCCTCGCAGTACATTCCGTGTAAATCACTTTTGAGACATGGATACGTTCAGGCAATAGTCTATGTCTACATTGCCACTAATTGCTGAAAATATTCACTACACCGGTTTCGTTATATTAACTGGCGTCTTCAGGTGTGCCAATAATGCTCAAATTGTTTTGTCGTAATATAAAAACACTAGTTACGTGGACAAAAATACCGTACAGATTGGGACAAACTATGACAATTAAATATCCATATAATACTCATGTACCATTTCCTAGCAGCAAGCGTAAAAATATTTGTGAAATGTTTTTAGTTTGTTTCGTGGGCTGTGACAGCGTGGGACGAGATGAGCGTGGGACACCTTCTCCCATTTGTTTCGCGTCGTCGCTCAGTTTTCTCGCTGTTCCCTTCCACGCTTTCTGACATTAGTTGCTAATTACCCGGCCGACAAAGGTTAGTCACTGCGGAAACATTAAGACCATTCTCCTGAAAAAGAAGGGCACAGTTTGTAACTACTCCCTTTATTTAGCCGGAAACGACAGTATAGAGAATGCCAGAAGGAGATTTTCACTGTGCAGCGCAGTGTGCGCTGATATGAAACTTCCTGGCAGATTAAAACTGTGTGCTGGACCGAGACTCGAACTCGGGACCTTTGCCTTTCGCGGGCAAGTGCTCTACCAACTGAGTTACCCAAGCGCGACACACGACCTGTCCTCACAGCTTCAATTCTGCCAGAACCTCGTCTCCTACCTTACCCGCGAAAGGCAAAGGTCCCGAGTTCGAGTCTCGGTCCGGCACATAGTTTTAATCTGCCACGAAGTTTTAGTATAGAGAATTACTGTTTTGGGATATAACTTATCCCTAGCTGTTTTGGGAGTATCTGACCGCTTTTTAAACTTTATATACCAACTTACGCGCGGCCTCCGAGACAGTTCTTTGTCATTATGGAATGTTGTCCGACATCACAATTTGGACGGCAACAAAATACACTTGAAAAGAGAAATCATCGTTCCATTCACTTTCTCCTTGCAAGCTTTCTGTAAGACAGTAAAGTCAGGCGGAAAGCCATGTTGAACATTTCGCTGTAACAGTTACATTATGAAATACACTCCTGGAAATGGAAAAAAGAACACATTGACACCGGTGTGTCAGACCCACCATACTTGCTCCAGACACTGCGAGAGGGCTGTACTAGGAATGATCACACGCACGGCACAGCGGACACACCAGGAACCGCGGTGTTGGCCGTCGAATGGCGCTAGCTGCGCAGCATTTGTGCACCGCCGCCGTCAGTGTCAGCCAGTTTGCCGTGGCATACGGAGCTCCATCGCAGTCTTTAACACTGGTAGCATGCCGCGACAACGTGGACGTGAACCGTATGTGCAGTTGACGGACTTTGAGCGAGGGTGTATAGTGGGCATGCGGGAGGCCGGGTGGACGTACCGCCGAATTGCTCAACACGTGGGGCGTGAGGTCTCCACAGTACATCGATATTGTCGCCAGTGGTCGGCGGAAGGTGCACGTGCCCGTCGACCTGGGACCGGACCGCAGCGACGCACGGATGCACGCCAAGACCGTAGGATCCTACGCAGTGCCGTAGGGGACCGCACCGCCACTTCCCAGCAAATTAGGGACACTGTTGCTCCTGGGGTATCGGCGAGGACCATTCGCAACCGTCTCCATGAAGCTGGGCTACGGTCCCGCATACCGTTAGGCCGTCTTCCGCTCACGCCCCAACATCGTGCAGCCCGCCTCCAGTGGTGTCGCGACAGGCGTGAATGGAGGGACGAATGGAGACGTGTCGTCTTCAGCGATGAGAGTCGCTTCTGCCTTGGTGCCAATGATGGTCGTATGCATGTTTGGCGCCGTGCAGGTGAGCGCCACAATCAGGACTGCATACGACCGAGGCACACAGGGCCAACACCCGGCATCATGGTGTGGGGAGCGATCTCCTACACTGGCCGTACACCACTGGTGATCGTCGAGGGGACACTGAATAGTGCACGGTACATCCAAACCGTCATCGAACCCATCGTTCTACCATTCCTAGACCGGCAAGGGAACTTGCTGTTCCAACAGGACAATGCACGTCCGCATGTATCCCGTGCCACCCAACGTGCTCTAGAAGGTGTAAGTCAACTACCCTGGCCAGCATGATCTCCGGATCTGTCCCCCATTGAGCATGTTTGGGACTGGATGAAGCGTCGTCTCACGCGGTCTGCACGTCCAGCACGAACGCTGGTCCAACTGAGGCGCCAGGTGGAAATGGCATGGCAAGCCGTTCCACAGGACTACATCCAGCATCTCTACGATCGTCTCCATGGGAGAATAGCAGCCTGCATTGCTGCGAAAGGTGGATATACACTGTACTAGTGCCGACATTGTGCATGCTCTGTTGCCTGTGTCTATGTGCCTGTGGTTCTGTCAGTGTGATCATGTGATGTATCTGACCCCAGGAATGTGTCAATAAAGTTTCCCCTTCCTGGGACAATGAATTCACGGTGTTCTTATTTCAATTTCCAGGAGTGTATTTTGCTGCGCTCTACATAATGCATATAGTTTATTTACTCAATTTATTAACGATTTTTCGAGTCCTGTTGAAAGAAAATAAGTGAATCAACAAACCCCGTGTTTCTTTCATTCCACTGTTACTTTTGTTATTTAGTCTTTTCGTCTCGTCTAGAGGTGTTCCGACTTATATGCCCAACGAAGTATTAAAATATTACGATGCGTGATACTATAGATATGTCACTTCATAACAATAGCAGGCGGTTACACTGACTTTGTCTGATCATTACAATCTGGCTGAAATGAGTGTTACCAACTTCTCTACTACATACACACAACACAGACAGCTTCACGAGTAATATGCCTCATTCATTTATCTAAAGATGAAACTGCCCAACTTTAGCGTAAAAGAATTGTTATATAGCTTTGGATCATTGTTAGAAGGCCAAGCAATAATTAAATCAGAATGACGACATGCTCTTTAAGTCAAATAGTTCTTCATATGTTAATGAAGGTTGATGGAAAACTCTCTGTTATTCAGTATTTCGTAACATGACAGCAAGTCCCTAACTGTTGATTTTTTATTGACGCAAATCGTTTTCATAATACATTCATTGAACTGGGTTCACATGAAGACAGTAGTCGCAGAAACATTAGAAGATATTACCTTGTTACTATCAGAGCACTAATTAAGCGAAAAGTCATCACCATGCATATCAAATGGTAGTATTAAAACTGAAGAGTATAATTCTGTTTTCTCTAGATAGTGCATATGAAAAGTAGTCAGTGCCTCGTGTCGATGTTTGATTCTAGTTAATTAACAACTTATTACAGTGTCGAGAACTAGCTGTCCAAATCGAGTTATTTTCATCCCCTGCTTTAATTCACATAGGTCAAGTTACTAAAAAAATGTTTCTAAAAAGCAACGAACTGTATGGTACCGTGCTTTCGTATCAGATTTGGGAATGTCGGTTGAATGGTAGGAGCCTCTTACTAGGAACGAGAGGTGGTTATTAACGCTAGTCCTTTTAAATATAATTTCTAAATAGGGCTGCGAGAGAGAAAACTTCACTCGTGTGTTGATGTTTTATGTATTAAACATGTTAAAATGTTTGGTTACTAAAAGAAACAGGAAATTTCAAGGAACGTCTCGTGTAGCCGAAGGTTCAAAAATGGTTCAAATGGCTCTGAGCACTATGGGACTTAACATCTGTGGTCATCAGTCCCCTATAACTTAGAACTACTTAAACCTAACTAACCTAAGGACAACACACACATCCATGCCCGAGGCAGGATTCGAACCTGCGACCGTAGCGGTCACGCGGTTCCAGACTGAAGCGCCTAGAACCGCACGGCCAAACCGGCCGGCTGACGGTTTCTTCAATACTAGCCGTACGTTGGAAGTTTTACATCATGAGACGCATTAGAGAATAATCTTATTGAAAAGAGGGAGCGTTTAGTCTGAAGGAATCTGCCAGTTGTTCATCGCTTGCTTGCTTGAATATAGAGAGCAGTGGATTTATGTAAAAAAATCTAGGCGACCATTTTTAGCCTTATCACCGTAGTCAAACACACAGTCGAGAGACTCATTGTTGAGAAAGATATGTTTGGTGTGACAGCTGGAGCAATACTAGCGCTCCAAGCGGTAAGAAAGCAGTCCGTTTCTTAACGCATAGGCACATGGTACAGGAAATTATTATTTTTTCCTTTGCCAGTCCAGGTCTGTTTATACATATTGTTCTCATTCGTTTGCTTCAGATTTACGTTATACCGAGAAAACTACAGCCGAAACTTTTCTGCAAGATGATATCGACTTTGTTTTTTTTTGTCCTAGTGGACGATATCCACCCACCGCTTTGACTGGAGTGATCGACCCACTGGTCCTCGATAACGTACCTGCACACAAACTCGATGACGTTCCTTTTCAGACACTATAGTCTTACACAAATATGTCACGCACCTTACAGGCAGCTACTGTGACTGTAAAATAATAAATAAATACACTACTGGACATTAAAATTGCAACACGAAGAAGAAATGCAAATGATAAACGGGTATTCATTGGACAAATATATTATACTAGAACCGACATGTGATTACATTTTCACGCAATTTGGGTGCATAATCCTGAGAAATCAGTAACCAGAACAACCACCTCTGACCGTAATAACGGCCTTGATACGCCTGGGCATTGAGTCAAACAGAGCTTGGATGGCGTGTACTGGAACAGCTGCCCATGCAGTTTCAACACGATACCACAGTTCATCAAGATTAGGGACTGGCGTATTGCCGCGCGGGATTAGCCGAGTGGTCCAGGGCGCTGTAGTCATGGACTGTGCGGCTGGTGCCGGCGGAGGTTCGAGTCCTCCCTCGGGCATGCGTGTGTGTGTTTGTCCTTAGGATA
This sequence comes from Schistocerca piceifrons, assembly GCF_021461385.2. Classification (NCBI taxonomy): domain Eukaryota; kingdom Metazoa; phylum Arthropoda; class Insecta; order Orthoptera; family Acrididae; genus Schistocerca; species Schistocerca piceifrons. The sequence goes on from NC_060141.1 coordinate 92,076,798, forward strand.
ATTTAGGTGAAGTAGTGTGTAAGCTTAGGGACTGATGACCTTAGCAGTTAAGTCCCATAATATTTCACACACATTTGAACACATTTTACTGGCGTATTGTGACGAGCCAGTTGCTCGGCCACCATTGACCAGACGTTTTTAATTGGTGAGAGATCTGGAGAATGTGCTGGCCAGGGTAGAAGTCGATTATTTTCTGTATCCAGTAAGACCCGTACAGGACCTGCAACATGCGGTCGTGCATTATCCTGCTGAAATGTAGGGTTTCGCAGGGATCGAATGAAGGGTGGAGCCACGGGTCGTAACACATCTAAAATGTAACGTCCACTGTTCAAAGTGTCGTCAATGCGAACAAGAGGTGACCTAGACGTGTAACCAATGGTGCCCCATACCATCACGCCCGGTGATAAGCCAGTATGGCGATGACGAATACACGCTTCCAATGTGCGTTCACCGCGATGTCGCCAAACACGGACGCGACCATCATGATGCCGTAAACAGAACCTGGATTCATCCGACAAAATGACGTTTTGCCATTCGTGCACCCAGGTTCGTCGTTGAGTACACCACCGCAGGCGATCCTGTCTGTGATGCAGCATCAAGGGTAACCGCAGCCACGGTCTCCGAGCTGATAGTCCATGCTGCTGCAAACGTCGTCCAACTGTTGGTGTAGATGGTTGTTGTCTTGCAAACGTCTCCATCTGTTGACTCAGGGATCGAGACATAGCTGCATGATCCATTACAGCCATGCGGATAAGATGCCTGTCATTTCGACTGCTAGTGATTCGAGGCCGTTGGGATCCAGCACGGCGTTCTGTATTACCCTCCTGAACCAACCGATTCCATGTTCTGCTAACAGTCATTGGATCTCGACCAACGCGAGCAGCAATGTCGCGATACGATAAACCGCAATCGCGATAGGCTACAATCCGACCTTTATCAAAGTCGGAAACGTGATGGTACGTATTTCTCCTCCTTACACCAGGCATCACAACAACGTTTCGCCAGGCAACGCCGGTCAACTGCTGTTTGTTTATGAGAAATCGGTTGGAAACTTTCCTCATGTCAGCACGCTGTAGGTGTCGCCAAACTTGTTTGAATGCTCTGAAAAGCTAATCATTTGCATATCTCAGCATCTTCTTCCTGTCGGTTAAATTTCGCGTCTGTAACACGTCATCTTCGTGGTGTAGCAATTTTAATGGCCAGTAGTGTAAATGGCACTCTGCAACTAGTTAAAGCTCAGTGAACGCTAACGAAAAGTTGAAATGAAATGAAACGATCGCATGGCATTTATTGGGCGGGATATCCCCTTCGGGGTTCCGCTGCCAATTGAATTACAGTACTTGAAATGAATTTGTGAAATACATTTTCACATTAATTTTTGGTCGTTGTTCAACAAAAGAAGCTTTATCATTTTTGAATCCTTGCATAAATACTACCGTACCGTTCTTAAAGTGTCTGTGACTGCACCTGTTTCATATACACTCGATCGGTGTTTGTCAAACACAACATTTCCCTGTCCTTGAAGTTTTCATCTGTGACTGCAGTTTCGGGATGTTATTCATGTAAATAATCATCAACACACGTATGGCCACGCACTAACTTGATAATGAAGGCATTGATTCTTCATAAATCTTGTATTGCATTAATGGTTTCCCAAGTGAGAATGTACAAATGAATTGGATCGCCTTAAGCATCGCACTAGCCGAGAGTGAGTTACGTGCGACAACTAATCGGTTACGTGCCAGAGTTGGAAATTAGTATCATGCATGATGTAATTAGATCTCATAATCACTGAGATATATATCCCGCAGACGCATCTGTTGGGGATAAACAATTAACAGAAGAACTTGGTTCACTGATGTTAGATAAATTAGATAATAATACTCTTTCGTAGACAACATAGCTGCTAACCTGTTATACGGAAATTATTACGTAGCATGTAAGCCTAGGTGCTGTCGACCGTTCCAAAATAGACACTTACACAAACAGAACAGATAAAAATTCATAAGTTATCACTTCAATAAATCCAGCTGAGAAGGTAATAATTAAGCGGTGGCAGTACGCATTGCTGTGCGGCCAAGCGCAAAACCTGTTCTTTTAACTCTGTTCATTACCGCCCGTTTGCTCATACTGTAATACCTGTGAATAAATAATGCATAAAACATTTACATTAATGTACAGACTGCTGACTGACGCAAAACCGTTAGAATAATTATATGGTTAGCTTATTATTTGATCCAAGACACGTAAAAACAACAGTTACTGTGTCCGAGCACATAGGGTCTTCTGATTACGTTGTTCAATCGTGAAGTTGTAGTTTTCATTTTTAACTTAATTAGGAAGGAATATTTGGAAAACATGATAAGAAACACTGACTCATTTAGAATAATCTACACATGAACGTTAGAACCATTTATTAGTAATACCTTTACTGTTCGTTAAACTGTCGCTTAAATGGACGATTTAAAAAACACTGCCTCGGACATGGAAAGACGATTTAAAAGCGAAATCAGGCGAGTAATTCCTCTTCACAGCGCAGCCGTGATACATTCTAATGAGAAGTACTAAAATTACCCGTAGTTCCTTTACAATCGTGACTGTTGTCTCACAATTTCACTATTCCAATTTTGAGAAGACGCTGAACTGTGGGCACGCCGCGTTCCACAAGAAGACCATCTCGTCTTGCTCTCTCTCTTTGAGCATGTTCTCACAAATATGTAACTGACTGCCTTACACAAATTCTCCAGTGCCAGTTCACCAGCGATTGATTTCACAGTACCGAGGGTCACAAACTAACAACGAAATGCCTCCTTCGCTGCTATTTTGTTTTCAAGCCGCACTAACAATTAAAATAGTTTTTGACCAAATTATTCTTCACACGCTTCTTACCTACCTACCTAAGCTCCACATTATGTGTACCTCACCAATTAATTTTTTAGGCACATTAATGGCGTGTGAATTGCGGTATTTCATGCAAAGAGATGCCGCTATCTCTTGGTCCCATACTCCGCACTACAAATTCACACACTTATTCACCCACATAAACACACTGACCAACCGAACAGTGATATGTACTTAAAGGAACAATTCACATATATCATACGGTTGTCGTAGAGCATCAGTGAGTTTAATAAATTTGATTATAGAAGTTAATAGTCAATGCTCACATAAATTGTTACCTGGCTAAATCTGTTTTGACATCTGTAGTATGCCATTGTCAATAGTCCATTTTCCTCCTTAGCTGATGTCTGAGTGGTTCCTCTAGTGGAAAGTGGAAGATGCAGGCTTCTACTACATAATGGCCCAGCCATCGGCTAAGCACAAATGTGGGCTCTTTAGAATGACGTAAATGTCGAAACAGATCCAGGAAACTGACAGTGTTTTACCATTAACTGTCAAGCTCTGTAGTCATACCCGTAACTGTGTCCCATATCACTCAGAGACTGTAAATTATCATAACTGTATACTATGGGTAGTACTGGGTCGTTTGTTCGAGGCTAAAGGTGTCGCCCCACGAATTCTTGGCTGTGGTGATAGGAAGATCTGTAGACTAAGTTAAGGTCTACATTCGTACCATATTTAACGCACCTTCCATTGAAAGTAACTAAGAAGCAAAGTAAATTCGGAAAAATTCTCTTACGTAACAGACACATCTCCAACGAGTATTTTGGAACAAATTACGCACATTCATGATGAACCCGAACCCTCACGGTTAAATAGGACTAGTTATAGGGTAGTTAATGAATGCTTCGATACCACTAAAAGTTTAGCAGATTGTATATTACACGATCCACTATATTGGACAAAAGTTAGAAAGCATGGTTTTTCTTAATTTTTGTCAGCAAATTAAACTGTATGGTTCACTTATATACCAAATCTACACCATTAACATTATTTCAGATCATTTAATTGTATTAACAGAAAACTTGATGTTGTAAATTAACATAATGTAAATTTCAGCAAAATTTGTAATTTCATTCTCGTGATTACATTATTACATTCCCACAGAAATGTCATGATCTACGCTGTATTTAAACCAATACTGAATAATCAAACTTCGTAAATTTCAACTTACCTAAAAAGAGAGTTTTGGAACATTTATCAGTCATATGATATATTTAACATGACTTGCGCACCTTATGTATCATGTCAATAACGAAACGAAAACAATTACATCAGCTGCAATTAACTTTTTCATTAACGATTCTGGAACATTCTGATGTAAACACTGTTGATTTTCAGCCACTGTGATAGTGCGAAATTATCATACAGAAATTTTACCTGAAATTTCATTTCGCTTTTTTGTACTGTGCTTCAGTAAATGTTAGGAATGAAATGAAATCAAGATGTAGTTAATGATTTTACAATAGGTATTGTTCATAACCCAATTTCCACAAAAAAGCTGAAAGAACAACATTTAGAATGAATCATCGTTTATTGTCTTTAAAATCGTACTAACAGTTTGTTATAAATCATTAACTTTTCATTAAAAATTAGTAATTGTAAATGTTTCTGACAATAGGACGAAGAACATATATTGTTAAGATAAGGTATATATTGAGTGATGCAAAGCAGTTGAAGTCAATCGCAGTTTGGCCAGTGTAATGACACAAAGTCTGTAACAGTTGCTGTTTTGTCAGTCACGTTGGTAGAAGACAGTTTATGTGTGAACATCTTTGAAAATGATAACGGAAAATACATCTGGTGTTAAAATTTTTAACATTCAGGTTTTCATCATGTCCAATATCTAGGCAAATTTGCAATATACATCCGCAAATGAACTTTATTGGTGGAGGAGATTCGACGGTTCAAAACTAAGTATTCCACTGCAAAAGCTGCCTCACTCTTATACTAGGATGAATCTTTCGCCATGAGAAGTGTTGTAGCCAGAACTGCAGTTGGAGTAACTTTAGAACCTCCAATATATTCTGAGTATTTTGTTGTAAGAGCCCCGTGGTCTCCGGTGGTTCGTTTCAGAGTAATAATGTACTTGTCATTTATTCGGCTTATTTCCACAATCACCTTTGTTTCTGTGAAAGTACTTTCACAACAGTGTAAAAGCTTGGACTATTCAGTGACTAAAACGTACAACAGAAAACACAGACAAACATTTCGGTATAAACAAACCGGAAATGGATTCGAGCACTACTGCCGAAGACTAAAGATGGCGTTATCGTTTTCGGTAGCAAGTGCCGTGAGTGAGCGGAATAAGTTTGCTTTCGAAACTGCTACAGAGGATCTGATGAGCGGAAGGTACCAGGCCATGGAAAACTTTAGCAACAAAAAATTTCACTAATCTTTATTTCAATTTTTAATTTAGCAAACTTCACAAGTAAGTGCACTTCTACAAGTTGAATCAACACGACCAAGCTGTCTTGAAACTTGAAATAAATAACCATAATTGGAAAGACGTTAATCTGAATTATTGTACAATGCTTAATTTAAAAATTATAAAAGACTTTCAGCATAGCACTTCAGTCAGTGTCTCCGCTCATTGGCACAACTGTTCAAATTGTTAGATACAGTTCGATAAAACAACTAGACGAGAGAGAAGTTTACACTGCAAATTAGACAAGAGATATAACTTCTTACTGCAAGCGAACGTGGATCAAAATCAGTTCTGCCTCTAAATTAACCTGTTAAAAACAGAGTGATTATCCAAGCAGAAAAATGATTTCATTTTAATGTATCTCCTCTAATTAGAGTGTGACTAACCGTAAGCCTCTAAACAGATGGTGTAAATCATTGACGTATTAAAAGCATTCTACTTCTGTAGCAGAAATGTTAAATCCATTTATAATAAGAATAGTAAAACCTTAACTGATGAGCTAATGCACATGGTTGAGCATACAGAAGTGTTTTTCTAAATCTTTTATTGTTTTCTTAGCACAACAGGAAGGGCAACGTGTAGCGTTAAAGGCAAATGACATGCAATACACTGTTTGGATAAAATAGTTATTTCTTGTAACTATTATCAAAATAAACTGTGGTAAGAAGACTGGTGATTTAAAAAAATAACCATTTGTTAAAAAAAAAGAAATTAGAACAATTGTATCTACGAGGGTTACCCAGAAAGTAATGCACAGCAATTTTTACTCAGACGAAAACAATGCTGCGAATGCGAAACGTTACGTAAGTATTATTTTAAGTCTCCTGAGTGAGCACGTCAAGTTTCCGTCACCTCCGACAAAAGGCGTAGCTGCAGAACTGTTTCAAAACTGCGTCTGTAGGTGATGTACGTCACAAGCAACGTACCGTCATTGAATTACTCACTTCAGAGAAAGAAACTGCGCGGAATATTCACAAACGCTTGTGTAAAGTGTATGGAGCATCTACTGTCGACAGGAGTTCAGTTAGTCGCTAGGAACGGAGGGTGAGGTCATCAGAAGGCGGTTCGGCGGAGCTGCATGATTTGCAGCGGTCGGGGAAACCACCCACATCTGTCACACCTGACATGTTGAGCGAACTGATTCTGTCACTAGCGAGGACAGACGCATTGCGACTCGGCAGTTGACGCTGCATCTGTCAATCATCAAAGAAAGTGTGGTTGCAATTATCGGCACTCCTGGATATTCAAGGGTGTGTAAGATAGGTCCCGCGGTGTCTAACGACGGATCACAAATCGCAGAGAAAAAACATTTATCATGATTTGTTGCAACGTTTTGAAGTTGAAGGAGAGGTCTTATTGTCCCGGATTGTGACAGATGATAAAACCTGGGTTCACCATTCTGAGCCTGAGACACAATGACAGTCGATGGAATGGCGCATTCCCACTCCCCACAGAAGAAAAAATCCAAAGCAACTGCTTCTGCCTGTAAGGTCATGATCACCGGGCTCTCGTTGATGTGATGTCAAGAGGCGGTACCATTAATTCAGAAGCGTATGTCGACACATTAACAAAACTCAAGACGCTTCCGGTGACTTCGGCGCCACAGCAACCCAGGAGATGTTTTTCTGCAACACGAAAACGCTAGGTCCCACATAAGTCTGAGGACTGCTTAACACATCGCAAAACAGGGTTGGACAGTGTTACCCTATCCATCCTACAGACCTGACCTAGCCCCCGCGGACTTCCACTTCTTTGGGACATTAAAGGATGCCATTCGTGGAAGACACTTTGAGGACGATGAGGAGGCGATGTACACTGTGAAGTACTGGCTCCGCCACCAGGACAAGGATTGATACCGACAGGGCATACACGGCCTTGTTTCGCGCTGGAGGAAGGCCATAGAACGGGATGGAGATTACGTGGAAAAATAGGGAATGTAAATAAAACACCATTCCTTCGTGTGTGTAATTCTCGTTATGGTCAATAAAGAATTGTTGAAGAAAGAAATGCGATGCATTACTTTCTGGGCAACTCGTAGAAGAATCTAGCTCAGGTAAGGAAAATACCTTTAGTTATATCATTAATACACCGAGTATCGAACACGTGCGATGCTCCCCTTTAAGAGCGTATCCGAGTGACTTCTCCAATATCACTTCCAAAACTATAGCCAATCATCGACCGCCGACATGCTACAGATAGTAAATGGCGTCAAACCGTGGCATATAGTTCCGGGTACACTCTGCGTTGACCAGAACTTGCTTCGCTTCACCACACCTCATTCATAACACGTAAATCGTCAAATGATGCTGGCTACGTGGATCTAAACTGTAGTCAGAAAAGACCAACCGTCTGAAGGTAGAAGTTTGCAGAACTTGACCACCATATCTTACAGGCTTATGGCGATTCAAATCAAAACATATACTGGACAACTTACAGACAAGCGATTTCACTGCACCACCGCTAACCAAATGCTGGCACTCAGAATATCAGTGTTAAGTCGCTGGGGCTTAGGTGCTGTATCTGACTGACTGCTGGCCGAGATTAGCACAGACCCCTAGACGGCGGCGATACGAAATCTTTCTATCTCCTTAGCGCCATTGGCACTCCACCTAGGCGAGCGCTGTAAAGCATGTTCGCCCATGATAACTTGCAGAGATGATCCCAGCAGGTCTACGAGCGTCTTCAATAAGTAATGCACCAAATTTTTTTCTCGAGACATATTTATTGTTAAGAGTCATAATTTGGTGACAATATACCTCAACATGTCTTGTCCATGTCCTACTTTTCTGCGTAGTCTCCAACACGTAGTATGGCCGTACGCCAACGTTGCGCAAGAGCATGTATTCCCTGCTGGTAACAGCACTTGTCCTATAGGCATAGCCATGTTTCCACTGCATGTTGACACTCTCGTCATCTTCAAAGTGTGTTCCCCGTAGAGAATCTTTAAGCAGTCCAACGATATGTCAGGTCTGGACTGTAGGGTGGATGAAACAATGATGTCCAACCCAATTGGACGTGTGTACCTGGGTTCTCAGGCTTGTGTGTGGGCGTGTATTATCGTGTTGGAGCAAGATTTCTGCTGAATTCTTGTCCGATTGAACACGCCGGAAACGGTTCTCGAGTTTACTCAGTCTTCACGTATGCCTCTGAATCGGTGGTTGACCCTCTTCGCATCATAGCCACGAGAATGACGCCATCAAAATCCCAGAAGACTGTCACTGTGACTTTTCTGTCAAGGGGGGAGGGGGGGGGGCTGTTTTTATTTTCTTTTTTTTGTGTTGAATGAGGATGATGTCACTTTTGTTTCCGGTGCAAAGTGGTCCACACAGATTTCGTCCACCGCAACGCTCCGTGACAGAAAGGCCTCTCCGTCGGTCTCAAAACGCTCCAACAATTCAGATGAAATGGGCTTTCTTCGAATCTTGTGGTTCACTGTGAGCATTTGTTGAACCCATCATGAGCACCTCTTTGAATATCCAAGAATCTCGATCACTGCAGACGCATTTACAATTCTGACCGACAGCTGTAGAGCCAATTATCGAATTTGGATGCGCCGGTCGGCACGAATAATGCCATCCGTACGATTCAGCATGTCTGGAGCAGTGGCTGTCCCGAGCGTGGCTGAGCATCGAGCTCTGTTTCTGCATTTCCTGAGGCTGTAACTTTCTTTACCCATCGCCCAACTGTACACCTATTAACTGCAGCATCGCCGTACATTGCACGCAAACGTTTATGGACGTTCACTACGGTTTCTTTATCCGCACACAAGAATTCAATAACAGCACACTGCCTGAAACGTGTAACGTTATTCTGACGCTGTACTGCGGCTCTGCCATCTGCCAGAACGGTTCGAAACGTCACCGGCGCACAGAACAAACATCAAATGTGAAACGCCAACATGTACATTAATGGCATTTTTTTTAATGTGGGGCATTACTTATTGAACGACTCTCGTATTGTGCTCGAGACCTTATCAAACTGGCTCAGTTTCCAAACAAGAGGCGTAGCGCAAACAGTCGACTTTGGCACTACGGTGCGCACATTTTCAGTGCTGCAGCTACAAGGATAAATGGGGTTCAAATGGTTCAAATGGCTCTGAGCACTATGGGACTTAACATCCGTGGTCATCAGTCCCCTAGAACTTAGAACTACTTAAACCTAACTAACCTAAGGACATCACACACATCCATGCCCGAGGCAGGATTCGAACCTGCGACCGTAGCAGTCGCTCGGTTCCGGACTGAGTGCCTAGAACCGCGAGACCACCGCGGCCGGCTGATAAATAGGGGTAAGAAATCGTACGGAATGCAAGATTTCCCCGTCTCCGTGTGATGAGCCACGGGAGACGACAGATCCTTTATACTGAAATGCTCACTAAATATGTCTGAACAACCACTGAAATTTGGTCTGTTTTCGAGGAACAAATTTAATGTTCCAATGCGTCAAAGACACATAGAGAGTGTTAAAAGAAATAGTGTCCTTTATTCCTATTAGAGCTAGAAGAAAAGTTCGTACAATGATATCTCCGGGAAGCAATACCTGCAGGGAGATGGGTGTCCTCTCATTCCCACCTGTTTGTATCGTACAATGAGACACAACACGTGGTGCTGCACATGGTAACTTTGCATTCTGAAACGTCCTTTACCCCTTCTTGTCGGTAAATCATGCAATCTTTCAGCTACACACTGTTCCATTCGAATTGCGTCGCATGTATGAGTACACGCTCCTGTGACACCTGCGCATTGTCGATGGGTTGAGTGTACACCAATGCGTTTAAATGTGCCCACAGCTAGAGACCTAACAGCTTGGGTCCGGTGAACGGAGAGGTCATTCTACCGGACTTCTCGACAAGTCTATCGGTCATGAAACGTTGCGGTGAGGTAATGTCGCACGATACGCAGAAAACAGTGAGGTGCCCTGTCGTGCATAAACCACACTCTTTGCTTTTCTGAGTGGGTAGCGTTCTCCAACAGTGCTGGTAAATCATTGCGCAACGAGCTGCAACAGAAAGACGGCTAACGCCACCGTATACCAAACATTAAACGGTTCATATATCAGGCGGTATTGGATTTGAGACATATAATTATAGGACTTTTTCTTCTAATTTTGACAAATGCTGCTTCCTGCAGGAATATGAGACACTTTTTTAAACATACTGTGTTAATTGTTACGTGGTGTTTTCTTATAATGCAGTAACTGAACAAGAGCTACTTGACTCGTGTGCCAGAACACCTTCGATGGTAGAGTAGATAAATAAAAAGAGATAGTTGCTTTGAGATATACAGAATGTTTCAGATGAGATGTGTGCCCCTGTGGTCAATGGCCTTACCACAGTGGATACACCGGTTCCTGTCATATCCCCCAAGTTAAGCGCTGTCGAGCGTGGCCGGCACTTGGATGGGTGACCATCCGGGCTACCATGCACTGTTGCCATTTTTCGGGGTGCACTTAGCCTCGTGATGCCAATTGAGGAGCTACTCGACCGAACAGTAGCGGCTCCTGTCAAAGAAAACCATCATAACGGCCAGGAGAGCGGTGTGCTGACCACACGCCCTGACCTATCCGCATCCTCATCTGAGGATGGCATGGCGGTCGGATTGTCCCGATGGGCCACTTGTGGCCCTTGTAATTTATAAAATAGTAGGTGACAGGAATATTTATTGAGATAGGTCCACATAAGAAACATTACACTTCCTGCAGGGTTGTGAACACAATTTATCGACACACGTTTCTCTTCACGGGACATCCACAACTGTTATTCATTGTCAATGATAAAATCCACTTCAATTGTACAAATTTTTTCTAAAAAGGTAAGCATAACCCAGTTTCAGGACATTGTCCTATCTTCCAAGTACATATCAACACGCGAGTCCACAATAATGCATAACTAAAGTTAAAACAGGTTTCAAGCGTGAGTTGTGTGTCATATTGTGTGTCATACTGGTCTGATGGGTGTCTATGAAACACTCTGTTCAAAAGACCGCCCACCTGACGTCAAGCAAATCCCTGTGTAGCCCGGCCCCTCGGCCTGGACCGTTGTCATCTCCTGCGAGAGACTTTCTGGCAGACCAAAGACTGAAGAGGATATTCTCTTGCTTGTCATGTACCGTGGAAGCACTATTTCAACATATTTTTAATTATTTTTACCTTAGTTATGCATCCTTGTGATCTCGCATTTTAACATGCACCTGAAGATGGGACATATAACCTGAAACCGAGTAGTGCTTTCCTTTTTAGAAATAAATAATTGTTACAACTGTAACGCATTTTATCATTGACAGTTTACTGATTTATTTTCTAGAGAATTACAGCAACAAGACACAACTTTTAAATAGAGCATTAATTTTTTCTATCATGTAGTTGATGTATTTGAACCAGTTAAACACAAATCAATTTAAATCACATTTATAACACGTTTAGAAATCTTCAAATCGTTAAGAGGATGCAACATGATGTACATAATACTTGACTTTATGTAGATGGATGTTCTAATGGCTAAATATGGATTCATGTGGGGTGTTCAAATGTGTGTCCATGTTTCTGAATGCAAAACCCGATGCGGCTTCTAAACGACGTGTCATTGTCACAGAGCGATAAGCTTCTTTGATCCACCGTCTCAAGTCATCTGGCGTTGAGGATTCAGCGACATCAATACAATTCTTTAGATATCCCCACTGGTGTTAAATCTGGCCGCCGTGTGGGCCATTCTTGAGGACCAGGCGCCTCTGCCATTTTCCACGGAATCTGGTGTTTCTGTTCTTGCTCATCATCGCACGCAGAATGGGCTGGGCGACCACCGTGCTGCATCCACATACAGACTTTAAATTTTCGGGGAACAAACCTAAGCTGTATACAATAAAAGCTCGATACATCTCACCTAAGATTGTACATGATTTCATTCCCAAGGATTCCACATCGCACGTTAATGGGCCACCTTTCTTGATGATCGACAGGACATACCCACCTACGATTTCCTGTGGCCCAACAATGTGTATTATGAAGGTTCACTGCACCATAATTTGTGAATGTGGGTTCGTCAGAGAACATGACACTCCTATGGCGTCCAGAGGAAATTATGCACAGACTATTTGCAGAAAGCAACTCAATGATCGAAATCGTTCCAATGTAGTTCTGTGTCAGTGACAAGTGCCACAGGTGAAGTCTGCGGCCATGTACTGGACACCATATAGATATAAGGCTCATACCAGTGGCTGCAGCAACGTCTCGGAAGCTGACATGAGGTTCGTGGTGTACTGCAGATAATACAAACACCTCCATCTCCTCACTTCTTGCTGGTCTTCGTCTGTTACTGCCGCGCCTTTCAAATTACTTGTTGGCCGAAGTCGTTGTTCAGCATGTAAGGACGTAATGGCTGCCGGAGCTCTTAGACCAGGATATCTCACGGTATACGCCGTGGCTGATTCATTGACATCGATTCGATATTCGTCGAGCCTAAGCAACATGTCAACGTAGGTACTCGCTGGATATGTATGCCTTGTTTATTTGACATCATTATCCACACCAAACTGAACCCGTTCGTTTGTGCAGTCCGACCTGCAGCGTATACGGCGGTGTTTAGCGACGGCCGGCAGTCTAACCGAACATGATATCTGACAGCACATCGAGGAAACTTCTCGCTCCGTGACATCGGCAACGTTACATCCTGTCTGCGTTAAGCATTCAAGAACACAAGCAAGCATTTGAACACCTCACTTACATCAACATTCCGCCACCAGAACATCCACCTGCACACTGTCAAGTTTTATGTACAGCATGATGCATCCACACTTAACACTTTGAAGGTTTCTGGTTCCAAAACTAAACATGTCGGAAATGTAATTTAAACTGGTTTGTACACAGCTGGTTTAAACACATCTGCTACATGATAGAAAAACTAATATTCCATTTAAAAACTGTATCTCGTTGCTGTAACTCTCTAGAAAATAACTCAGTAAACTATTTTCATTACCTTGCAGAAAGTGTAATGTTTTTTATGTGGACCTATCTCAATAAATATTCTTGTCACCTATTATTTTGTAAGTTAGAGAGGAATACACTTTATCTGAAACATCCTGCGTAGTTTGTAGAAAATGTGCCTGGTAAAATTACGAGGGCTACTCGGAAAGTAAGATCCGATCCGGCGCGGAATGGAAACCACAGTGAAAATTCGATAAAACTCAGCGCAGAAGTGTTGGGCAGTGTCTCTAGTACGTCTGTCGATCGCGTCACGCCGCTCTTTTCAGTTCTGGCCGCACAGTGAGCACATAAAGATGTCTAGAAAATAGTGACTCCTGCCAAGAATGCCCGCTGAGAGATTTCGCCGGATTTCATGCAGCCCACGTAACACAACTGTCATGCGGTTCCTTCTTCGTGACAATTCTCGGCCGCCCACTCTGCAAGGGCAATATAGATGCGTTTTCGATGGGAAGTGTTTGATCACCCACAGTACAGCGCATTAGTGGATGCCCTGAGTTTCATCTCTGCTCACATGAACCGCTGGCTTTAAAGAAAACTTTTTAGCACAGTCAACGAGCTGTGGACAAGCGTAGAGAATTGGCAGAAAGCGCAGGCGACTGCCTTTTATGATGCGGGTAGTCAAAAGATGGTACAACGCTCGGACAAATTTATAAGTCGGTGCAGCGACTATGTTGAGAAATAGCTGGAAGGTGTACGTAATGAAACTTCTTAATTTATGAATTTTTACTTAAACTCCTGAGAGAATTGAATGCAAGTGAACCTGCTTAAACTGCTGAGTGAAACAGAATGTACTGACACTTTGCTTGTCCCTATCATTTCATTTCTGACCTAAAAAATTACACTAATGGCCATTAAAATTGCTACACCACGAAGATGACGTGTTACAGACGCAAAATTTAACCGACAGGAAGAACATGCTGTGATATGCAAATGATTAGCTTTTCAGAGCATTCACACGAGGTTGGCCCCGATGGCGACATGGGGAAAGTTTCCAACCGATTTCTTATACACAAACAGCAGTTGACCGGCGTTACCTGGTGAAACGTTGTTGTTATGCCTCGTGTAAGGAGGAGAAATGCGTACCATCACGATTCTGACTTTGATAAAGGTCGGATTGTAGCCTATCGCGATTGCAGTTTATCTTATCGCGACATTGCTGCTCGCGTTGGTCGAGATCCAATGACTGTTAGCAGAACATGGAATCGTTGGGTTCAGGAGGGTAATACGGAACGCCGTGCTGGATCCCAACGGCCTCGTATCACTAGCAGTCGAGATGACAGGCATCTTATCCGCATGGCTGTGACGGATCGTGCAGCCACGTCTCGATCCGCGAGTCAACAGATGGGGACGTTTGCAAGACAACAACCATCTACACGAACAGTTCGACGACGTTTGCAGCAGCATAGAATATCAGCTCGGAGACCATGGCTGCGGTTACCCTTGACGCTGCTTCACAGACAGGAGAGCCTGCGATGGTGTACTCAACGACGAACCTGGGTGCACGAATGGCAAAACGTCATTTTGTCGGATGAATCCAGGTTCTGTTTACAGCATCATGATGGCCGCATCCGTGTTTGGCGACAACGCTGTGAACGCACATTGGAAGCGTATATTCGTCATTGCCATACTGGCGTATCACCTGGAGAGATGGTATGGGGTGCCATTGGTTACACGTCTCGGTCACCTCTTGTTCGCATTGACGGCACTTTGAACAGTGGACGTTACATTTCAGATGTATTACTACCCTTTGCTCTACCCTTCCTTTGATCCCTCCGAAACCCTACATTTCAGCAGGATAATGCACGACCGCATGTTGCAGGTCCTGTACGGGCCTTTCTGGATACAGAAAGTGTTCGACTGCTGCCCTGGGAACCACACTCTCCAGATCTCTCACCAATTGAAAACGTCTGTTCGATGTTGGCCGAGCAACTGGCTGGTCACAATACGCCAGTCACTGCTCTTGATGAACTGTGATATCGTGTTGAAGCTGGATGGGCAGCTGTACCTGTACACGCCATCCAAGCTCTGTTTGAGTCAATGGTTCAAATGGTTCAAATGGCTCTGAGCACTATGGGACTCAACTGCTGAGGTCATTAGTCCCCTAGAACTTAGAACTAGTTAAACCTAACTAACCTAAGGACTTCACAAACATCCATGCCCGAGGCAGGATTCGAACCTGCGACCGTAGCGGTCTTGCGGTTCCAGACTGCAGCGCCTTTAACCGCACGGCCACTTCGGCCGGCGTTTGAGTCAATGCCCAGGAGTATCAAGGCCGTTATTAAGGTCAGGGGTGGTTGTTCTGGGTACTGATTTCTCAGGATCTATGCACCCAAACTGCGTGAAAATGTAATCACATGTCAGTTCTAGTATAATATATTTGTCCAATGAATACTCGTTTATCATCTGCATTTCTTCTTGGTGTATCAATTTTAATGGCCAGTAGTGTATTCCTGACAAATACAGCTAAAACTTATTCATTTATTACCCGAAATATACAAGGATAACGCGGTCTCACTGCTTTAAAACTAACTCAAAAGAATGGCCCTAAATTAGAAGAAATCCTAACAATAACCCATACGTTCCGCAAGTAACTTACCTCACAGAAAATCATCATTACACGAACTACAGCTATACAGCAAGCACAAATAGAGCCAGCTAAATAAAATGATTCTAACTACTGTACGCTCTAACTACTAACGTGCATGTGGTTAGCGAAGGAAAATTTTGTTGCAGAGCAAACAATCTATTTAGCAGATTTTACCTTAATCATGTGAAGACCAGTACAAAAAATTATGTAATCGTCCGTGACATCCAGTTCCAATTATATAATGGTGAACAATATTAAATATCCATGACGCACACGTCCAGACCGTCCACTCGCGCTAACACTTCAGACCTCTGATCTCCATCACTGCCAACTATAAACTTCTAACCTCCATCACTGCTGGCTACTCACCTCCAAACTTCCATCACAGCTGAGTATTCACGTCTAACTGCGAGTCCGACCAGCCACACAGAGTCTCTTACAGAGGACGCACAGCGCTGACTGGTATTAACGCAGACTAAAGAGCTGCCAACATACAAACACATAAACAGGCTACTTACAGTAACTGTAGCAAATAAGACATTTTTGATTCTCGTAGTGGTTTCCATTTCGCGACCGATAGGACCTTAGTTTCGGAACGGTTCTCGTACATGCTTGACAACGATAGTGAAATTCTACAATCAAACTGCCACTCACTTTTGGAATGTATAAG
This sequence comes from Schistocerca piceifrons, assembly GCF_021461385.2. NCBI lineage: Eukaryota > Metazoa > Arthropoda > Insecta > Orthoptera > Acrididae > Schistocerca > Schistocerca piceifrons. Next base: position 92,093,361 of record NC_060141.1, read on the forward strand.
TCTGTGAACGGGAGTGGACAACATTCCATTAGAACTACTGATGGCCTTGGGAGAGCCAGTCATGACAAAACTCTACCATCTGGTGAGCAAGATGTATGAGACAGGCGAAATACCCTCAGACTTCAAGAAGAATATAATAATTCCAATCCCAAAGAAAGCAGGTGTTGACAGATGTCAAAATTACAGAACTATCAGTTTAATAAGTCACAGCTGCAAAATACTAACGTGAGGCAATACTAACCTTACGACTTATCTTAGAAGAAAGATTAAGGAAAGGCAAACCTACGTTTCTAGCATTTGTAGACTTAGAGAAAGCTTTTGACAATGTTAACTGGAATACTCTCTTTCAAATTCTGAAGGTGTCAGGGATAAAATACAGGGAGCGAAAGGCTATTTACAATTTGTACAGAAACCAGATGGCAGTTATAAGAGTCGAGGGGCATGAAAGGGAAGCAGTGGTTGGGAAAGGAGTGAGACAGGGTTGTAGCCTCTCCTCGATGTTATTCAATCTGTATATTGAGCAAGCAGTAAAGGAAACAAAAGAAAAATTCGGAGTAGGTATTAAAATTCATGGAGAAGAAATAAAAACTTTGAGGTTCACCGATGACATTGTAATTCTGTCAAAGACAGCAAAGGACCTGGAAGAGCTGTTGAACGGAATGGACAGTGTCTTGAAAGGAAGATATAAGATGAACATCAACAAAAGCAAAACGAGGATAATGGAATGTAGTCGAATTAAATCGGGTGATGCTGAGGGAATTATATTAGGAAATGAGACACTTAAAGTAGTAAAGGAGTTTTGCTATTTGGGGAGTAAAATAACTGATGATGGTCGAAGTAGAGAGGATATAAAATGTAGACTGGCAATGGCAAGGAAATCGTTTTTGAAGAAGAGAAATTTGTTAACATCGGGTATAGATTTAAGTGTCAGGAAGTCGTTTCTGAAAGTATTTGTATGGAGTGTAGCCATGTATGGAAGTGAAACATGGACGATAACTAGTTTGGACAAGAAGAGAATAGAAGCTTTCGAAATGTGGTGCTACAGAAGAATGCTGAAGATAAGGTGGGTAGATCACGTAACTAATAAGGAGGTATTGAATAGGATTGGGGAGAAGAGAAGTTTGTGGCACAACTTGACTAGAAGAAGGGATCGGTTGGTAGGACATGTTCTGAGGCATCAAGGAATCACAAATTTAGCATTGGAGGGCAGTGTGGAGGGTAAAAATCGTAGAGGGAGACCAAGAGATGAATACACTAAGCAGATTCAGAAGGATGTAGGTTGCAGTAAGTACTGGGAGATGAAGAAGCTTGCACAGGATAGAGTAGCATGGAGAGCTGCATCAAACCAGTCTCAGGACTGAAAACCACAACAACAACAAGTCTGTGAAAGAGAATGGAATGTTCCATCCCGTCGTCAGAAAAAGTTTTGACACTGTCGCTGAAGCGTAAACACGTAGGCTGTTATTAGAAAGCGCGACCAGCACGTTGCAGGTGGGGCAATTAAAGGAGGCAGCATGCGTGGTAGAGGGCGGCTGTCCGCATTCCAGAGAGAGAGAGAGAGAGAGAGAGAGAGAGAGAGAGAGACAGAGAGAGAGAGAGAGAGAGAGAGAGGAGGTTATAGCGGCCTTGGCAGTGAAAACGACTTTGTAGCAAATGTCAGTTCTGATTTTATGGACGACGTTCCTCTACACTGGCATTCATGTGGACGAGATAACTAACACTTCCGTGGGTGGTGAATACATTACAAAGAATGGAAGCACGTTGCCGTGACGCTGCCTACTCAGAAGTGTTGCGCGTGGATGGACTATAGCTGTTGCAACCTCGAGGTTTACAAGACATGGTCCTTTAAGAGATACCTTGCCCTCAAGTTTGAACTGATACGAGAAGACGACCTAGACTTTAACGTGAATTCCGACCAATAGGGAAGCTTATAGCCGGCCGCTGTGGCCGAGCGGTTCTAGGCGCTTCAGCCCGGAACCTCGCTGATGCTACGGTCGCAGGTTCGAATCCTGCCTCGGGCATGGATGTGTGTGATGTCCTTAGGTTAGTTAGGTTCAAGTAGTTGTAAATCTAGGGGACTAATGACCTCAGATGTTAAGTCTCATAGTGCTTAGAACCATTTGAACCACTAAGCCCCATAGTGCTTAGAGCCATTTGAACTATTTTGAAAGTTTATAACTTTCCACATCAACAGGTCATACCCAATTGTGAAACAATCGCTACAGTACGACTGAACCCAGGAGCTTAACCACAACGATGCTGGCCCACGAAAACACAGTTCGACAAACAGAATATAGACTGACGGGCAAAAACTGCAGTACCAAAAAATAATTAACGTAGACTGATTAAATTTCGGTAATACATTAGTGTATGTAACATATTTAAGTGATTAACGTTGCAAGGTCACAGGTTAACGTGAGCTCGAGATACTCCACTACAAATGTGAAATGCTGGTACATTAATAACCGTGTTTAGCGCCAGGATGCTGAATGCAAGTATGCAAACGTGTATGCATTATGTTTGTATAGGCGCCGGGTGTCGGTTTGTAGAATGGAGTTCCATGACCGTTGCATTTGGTAGGTCGGGGACAGTTAATGCTGATTGTGGATGACGCTGGAGTTTTCGTCGAATGATGTCCCATATTTTCTCGGTTGGAGACAGACCTGATGAGAGATCATATCAAGGCAACATGTCAACGCTCTGTAGAGCGTGTTGGCTTATGACAGCGGTATGTGACGAGCATTAAGCTGCTGGCAAACGTCCCTTGGAATGCTATTCATGAATGGAACACAATAGGTTGAATCAGCAGACTGGCGTATAGATTTGCAGTCAGGGTGCGTGGGGTAACCATGAGTGTGCTCCTGCTGTCATACGAAATCGTAACACAGACCATAACCCTAGGTCCAGTGTGTCTAGCACGGAGACAGATTAGCTGCAAGTAATGAACTGGTCTTATTATGGCCAACACACATGGCCATGAGTGGCACCGAGGCAGAACAAGCTTTAACCAGAAAACACAACAGACTCCACCCTGAATTCCAATGGGCTCTCGCTTGACACCACTGAAATCGCAAAAGGAGATGATCTAGGGTAAGTAGAATGCACGCTACAGGGCGTCTGGCTTGGAGCTATCCTAGAACCTATTGCTAACAGTTCGTTGTGTCACTGCGGTGTCAACTGCTGCCCAAATAATGTAGCACCGTGCGCCAGAGCCATAGGACGAACACGGTGGTCTTCTCTCTCGGTAGCATTACATGACCATCCGAAGACCGGTCTCCTTGTGACCGTATATTGCCGTGATCACCGCTGCCAGCAGTCATGTTCAGTGGCTACGTTCCTGCCAAGTCTTTTTGCAGTATTCAGCTTCGCGTAGCTCTGTTACATGACGTCATTCAAACGCAGTAAGGTGTTGATAGTAGCATCCCTGTCGCTTTAAATGCTTTCTTGACTAACATCGACTGACCGCACCCAATCTCAAAACTAACTAACCTTCTCGACCGTTACAGCGTGTATTCAAAGCAAACCTCATTTGCATCCTCATAGTGGCTCTGCTAGCGCTACTTATGTCACTCACGTGAAATTTCAATAGACATCATCTTTCGGATGTAGAAACACGCCTACCAACTTTCGTTTATGTCGCACAATTAGCCGGTCGCTGTGGCCGAGCGGTTCTACGCGCCAAGATCGATAATTTGCGTAATTCTAAAATTTTAGGGAAAAAACTTTATAATCATAGGAGGTGTCAGGCATAGCGCCTTATATCGCTCCTGTCTAGAGTCTGTGAATCGAGAGAATGACTCATGAGTGCACAGTGACAGATGGTCTGAAGCGGGTTCAGTCAAGCACGTAGTTCTAATTTTTATCTACTAGAGGACAGTAGCGAACAGAGACATTCAAGAAATAGGTCAAGAGAATGTTTTTGTGAATTGATCTGTTTATTTCTTGAAGACTTTTTTTATTTATGTTTGTACAGTTTTGTATATATTTTTAGTAGTGTGAATGGAGTGAATGTGGTCTAAAGTAAATATGTAGACCATTGTTCTACTGATAAACGCTTACGAACTAGCGTGAGAAAATTTCAAGACAGTGTAAATGCAGACGATGGGGTATTTTCTATCATAATATGTTAATTTAGTTTGTGGTAAAAGGATTGCTAATTCGAGTGCAAATGAAAATAGTTAATAACGTAAAGTATAAGGAAAAGATAAAAGTGTTAAATATTTATTTCGGGAAAATGTACTGTTCGAAAGTGTCTTATTAGTTGATTGGTTAGTCACGAAAAGCGCGGACTAACGCGAGAGAATAATGCTTTTCTATTGGCCTAAATAAAACTGACCAATCAGAACGTAGTATTCTTCGTGAGTCTTTTCTCTTGGAGATACAGAATGCTTACAGCAGTCTAGAGTAGTCGAAGCCCAGCCTTTCAATGGTACGGTCGTTTGTAGTATGAGCTCCGAAGGAAGCTATAATTTGCCGGTTTTAGTTGTGCTACATGCCTCAAAAGTGCTTTAAAGTGAAGACATATTTATTCCGGTGTGGTTTTTGGAAAGTAGGGATTTTGTAAGTAAATTTGTGTATGAGAAAAGACAAAATTCCGAGTGGCATATTGAGCAAATCGGTGACTAGAAACTTGAGTGCATTAGACACCGATAAACTTAATAGTGTGGCGAGCATTTTCATTTAAGGACAATCCGTTCAAAATGTCTCTGAGCACTATGGGACTTAACATCTATGGTCATCAGTCCCCTAGAACTTAGAACTACTTAAACCTAACTAACCTAAGGACAGCACACAACACCCAGCCATCACGAGGCAGAGAAAATCCCTGACCCCGCCGGGAATCGAACCCGGGCGTGGGAAGCGAGAACGCTACCGCACGACCACGAGATGCGGGCAATCCGTGCTTAATAGCTGTTCATATTTCGGGAAATACGTTACCATAGTTTTGCTAACGTGAATGAAAGGGCTTGTGCAGGAGTGTGTTAGAATTAGCACGGGATTGGCAGTGAATGTGTAATTATCGACTTCAGAATATACCAAAGTTTTCATCCATCATTCAAGCTTAAGACCTTTTCCCGATTCTTAGAATAGTTACGTTGTGCGAGTTGCAGTAAGGTAGGTTTCTGTTCGGGTTTACTTCCGGCGGTCTGCTGCAACGAGTTCACAGGTAGGTGCAGGTAAAAGGACGAAAGGAACCGCGCTGCCGCAAGGCGTTATGTGAGAGTTCATGATGGAAGATAAGACACCATTGTAGCTCACGGAGATCACATGGTGCTACTTCACATATCGATCGATGATCTCACGAGTGCTGAATATTACTGATGCCTTGGTACCTGCGGATTGTGGGGGGACAGGGGGGGGGGGGGGGGCGGGAGAAGTGGGGGCACACAAGATATCTGACGTAAGTATACAGTTTCACCTCGACGCGGTTAAATAGTGTGAAGTCGTGCACTGTCTGGACTGCAGCGTGGTGTAGGCAGAAAAAAAAGGCTGCACGTGACCCGACAGTAGATTCCTGTGCCATTCACTCTCTAGAACATACCTCATCGAATTACCTATACGGACGAGCCCCACTGACGAAGTAGTATAGTTTCCGATCTACTAGTTACCGTAGCACCTGTGTGACACCTATGCATATCGTAACCCATTGTACTCTTTAAGGTCCCTACAGAAATACTCGTACGTCCGCGATAATGTCTAGGCCCTATTGGCAACGTTTGTCGTCTAGCTTCAGTTGCCCTCTGCAACGAAGTTATATAGCTACTCACCAATGATTGGTGTCTAGCACTGATTCGCCAAGTGTTGCAATGACGTGTGATGAGCCCAGTGCCTGCACTTTCTCAGAGTGTGTCATTACATTATTACTCACGTCCTGACTTCACACGCAAACATCACCACACAGTGATGTGATACGTCGGTATAGTACACTAAAAATAACCAGCTTGTTAGATCTGTGAGGTAGCTTCAAAGAGCCATTTAGTGAGAATTATTAAAATGTGTGATGTACGAGCGCGTCTAGTAAGTAGCTCACAAGCGTTAGGAGACGTCGGAATAGGCCCTATAATTGACGCGGGAACGGCGTACGGCGCATTAGTATTCCAGAAGAAAGAGGCCACCGAAAGTCGATGCATCCAGAGCTCGGATCGCGGTCGCCCCATTCCGGTCAGCGGAAAGATACGCCGGAGCCGCTGAGCGTGGGTCAGCCGAGGCGGGCGTCGGCCGGGGCTGACACGCTGTGACGTCAGTATGCTCGCGGACGCACAGTGGCTACCAGTTAAGGTCTGCCTATGTATACCGTTTTGGTGTAAAATCAAGCTTGTATTAGTAGACGCTCAAATTCACAACGCCTGTGGTTATATTGTCGGTGTTGATTTGTCCAAGTGCTAAGACCACGATTTCATGAAATGTTTATGGTGATTTTCAAATTTATACGTAAAAAATCTTTGAGTGATGTTTTTTATTCACTAAAAAAATATTCTTCACTTCAATATGTCACCGTCACTGTTGCCACCATAATATTTATAAGAATGGAATAAATGCTATTCCCATCACTCTACTAGTTGACTAACCATGCCTCACTCAAACGACTATGAGACCAGTTTTAAGAACGATTCATTAAATCAAAATAAAATTCAAGGATCCTCAAAGACTGATGTTCGCCGGTTCTGTTCGCATACAAATCAAGTTTTGAATACATTTACTGAACTGGGTTGAAAAGGGGGTAAAACGACTAAAATATAAAAAGAGGAAAATCCCAAGAAAAAGGTTATATGAAAATCAAGCAGAATGCACTTGATAAACAATTATATCAAAAGACTGGAGTTGATTTATACAGCAGACCACAAATCTGCACCCAAATTTTACCAAGGCAATTTGTAGTTTCTCAACGCATTTGTGACGATGTTTTAATGTATTAATGTTAAATAAAACGTATCTCTTTAATGAAATAAATTGCTTATTCCGCACATTTAATCTCGTTGTTAAGAGACAGTTTTTCAAGAAAGCAATCAGCCACATATCTTCAGACTGCTACTTCTTCCAAGTACAGAAATGTATTCGTGACCTGCGTGTCGTCTGCTCCTTCACTGCACAAGAATATTTGCGTATTTAGTGCTACTTTATAATTTTTAGATTAAATTTGACATCTAATCAATACAGATACATCAGCACGTACTTACTATCCACTATCCATTTGATATCTAATCACGTACAGGCACATTAGCAGGTCTTTATTATCCACACAACGTATAAAGTGGAGCTAAATAATGAAATATTCTTGTGCAGTGAAGGGGCAGACGACATACAGCTGGCGAACACATTACTGTAGCTGAAAAACTGAGCACGGCAGTTCGAAGCCGGTACTGAAAACCGGCTTTTTCAAAGCGAAAGATTTGAGACAATCAGCCAACCAGTTGCAGGTATGAAGGTTTATTAACAACTCTCAGCCGCGCGGGATTAGCAGAGCGGTCTAGGTCGCTGCAGTCATGGACTGTGCGGCTGATCCCGGCGAAGGTTCGAGTCCTCCCTCGGGCATGGGTGTGTGTGTTTGTCCTTAGATACTTTAGGTTAAGTAGTGTGTAAGCTTAGGGACTGATGACCTTAGCAGTTAAGTCCCATAAGATTTCACACTCATTTGAACATTTTTGAACAACTCTTGACCACGGTTTCAACAATTGTAAAATTGTTATCTACAGAAGTACGTGGTCCTATTGACGATTTTTTTTACATAATAGATAAAAAGAATTATCAAATTGTGAAAATGTACAACCACACTGGGTAAAATGGGTAAAATATAGTAAACAAAAAATTACTTACACGTAAAATCACATACTGTCGACGACAAATTTTGGAACAAATAAAGCTCATGTCAAATAACATGGTATGTGTGACCATCAGTAAAATCAAACAAAATCCGTAAAAAAACATTGCCATTGGAGCTGGACTAAGCGAGAAATTCTTCACATTAAAATGCAAACTACATTGAAAGTTAACGCGGCGACTGACAAAATTGTCGCAGAACACGAAATAGGAAACACCGGTAGGTGGAGTATCTGAGCGAGAAAGTATACGCATATAACACACAGATAACGTGCAAACTATAAATCACCAAGTCATATGCGACTGAGAAAAATTTTAAGTAACAAAATGGGCGAAGATAGGAGGTAGGGAAGAGGAGGGGAAATTGTAAAAATAAGTTATAACAATAAAAACGGGGCTAAACAAAAAGCAAGAAAATATTTAAAAAAAGATCAATTTAATGAAAATGAATGAGAAGTGGAGGCCACCAGCATACTGTAACTGCATTGACAGGAAGGCTTAAAGGCTTCAAGAAATTGTCGACTCGCAAGTTGCAGCTGATGATTTAATATCCAATCATCCCTACTGTGTGGTGTTTAAAAATTTCCACTTATACACATAATTCTAATTTCCACATTTGAAACCCCCTTTTACAAAATCATGACTTTTTCCAGATCTTTAGGGGAATAATTAACAATGAGTAAACGTTCAACAAACGTGGAGTGGTGCACATTGCCAGCCTTCTTTTCTAGTAAATGTGCTTTCAACCTTACTTCGATCGCCCTGCCAGTATGACCTATATGGTGAAGGGGAATTATTGCAAATCATTTTGTAAATAACTGAAATAGGAAGGGGTAATTGAAATTGTTACCTGTCTGCACGAGGTTTTTCAGTGAGCAGTTGTCAGCGGAGAATATTAGATTACATTTGTGTTTCTAATAGGCGTTTTTCCTTTAGAATACATTTCGTAGGAAAGGAAATATTGAGCAGGTTTTTTGGAGGTTTTCTTATTGACGATGTGATCAATTAAATTTTGATCATATTCGTTGTTAACGGCAGTGAATTTTATAACATCAATTTCTTTACGTAAATTAATCGGGGAAAGAGGCGATGATAGGGCAAGGTGAATAGCAGAATGAAAGAATGAAACGCTGTGTGCATGTGGATGGGTGGAATCAGCTAAACTAATGTTATCCGAATAGGTAGGCTTATCTACGCCCTGCTACTGAAACTGTGCGGTCATGAAAATTAAGCTCTTCATTTTTGAAGTTAAAATCTTCTGGGTTATTAGGCCGCGTCATGTTTCTTCTTCGACGTTTCGACCCCTCTGCTGGGATCTTCCTCAGGATCTTTTAGTGTCCACTACTGCTAGAGCACCAAAAGATCCTGAGGAAGATCCCAGCAGAGGGGTCGAAACGTCGAACAGTCTAGAAGAAACATGACGCGGCCTAATAACCCAGAAGATTTTAACTTCAGTGACAACGGCCACGAAAGCCTGCAGAGTCTCCATTTTTGTTTTGTACTTTTTTTGTGAAACAAATTTTATCATGTTACATGTTGAATGTTGTGTAGTTGTGGTGACACAAGATGACTGCCACATGTTTTCGTAAGATAACCTTTTCTTCATTAATATAATCTGTAATCCAGTAGGTTGCCCAAAGTAAGTCTGGCACTATGACATTACAGTGGACATATACCCTACTTTAAAAAAGATAGGACATTAAAGAAAGAATCCAAGTGAGACAGCATGGCCTATTTTTGTAGCTATGTTCCTCCAGACATGTATGGACTACTATAATATTAAAAAATACGCGGCAGACTTCGCCACTACTGTGATAAATCTAAAATGGTGTGAAAGGCAAGACAGAAATGGTTCAAATGGCTCTGAGCACTATGGGACTCAACATCTTAGGTCATAAGTCCCCTAGAACTTAGAACTACTTAAACCTAACTAACCTAAGGACATCACACACACCCATGCCCGAGGCAGGATTCGAACCTGCGACCGTAGCAGTCCCGCGTTTCCTGACTGCAGCGCCAGAACCGCTAGACCACCGCGGCCGGCGGCAAGGTAGTTTCCTAGTTAAAAAATTACTGGCGTGGTAAACATTTTTCGTATTGTTAAACATGAAACAGAAACATATTCTTAAAAAAAGAAGCAATTGTAAGTAGCCTGTGCTTGACCAGACAACCTTATTAGAACTAGTGTGTTATGTTTAACAATTAACTGCTTAGGTCAACGTAAACTACTGCATGAAAGGCCCGCTGTCTTGAATGGCGCAGCCTGCCGCCCCACGTTTTTCGTAGGTGGCAGTGTATGTCTAACATACATTCAGCAAACTGCAGACTGTGAATTCATTGCTCCACAAGCTAATACTTCCCTCAGCACAGTCATCCACTTCCAACACGTAATCTGATCGCAGGGGTGGAGGTCTTTGCCCCATCCACCAGGTTGCCGACTCATCACGCGTTTATGCTGAAGGCGTGTAGCTGTGCTTGTAGTCACTTACCTATCCATCCTATTATACATCACACTCGCTATTAGAGGCTGGATGCAGCTCTTATCTTATTTTAAATAGAATGCCCAGATATTTGCTTCGGTATGTCAAGAGACAATAAACCCCTGATACACCAGCTGCAACCGACCTAGAGACGAAGTAAGAACCGCCACCTCCCCCACCCCACCCCAGAGTCTGATTTTTCCATAAACAGATGGGCCCTTTCACAAGTGCGCTGCAGCTCCTTCACACGGCAGAATCAACGGGTTTTGTAATGTTTCCATCTGTATAACCTCTCTATCTCATTCTACAACTCAATGGACCCTCACACATGCCGTGGCAGAAACGTTGAATAGCAGACTTTGTTTGCTTCAGTAGACATTGGTGCCCTCTCACAGGTCCTGACACGGATACTGAATAATAGATGCCAGACGTCAGTAAATGTGAAGTGTCAACTAAACATCCTGTAGGCAAGGAATTCCGTGTATGTACCCTATAATTTGTCCATCTAACTTCCAGACGTTGTATTCTATGTGTTCAGGGACGCTCACATAGGTGAGGTGCTCCTGAAAAAATAGACTATAATCTGTGACTAACTTACCTACAGAGAGTGGATGCATTCGATATCTTACGAGCCTGCAAGATATGTGGATCACCATCGTCCATCATCCCTCCCGATCTCTTCTCCAAATAGCTTCAAACGTCACAGGATGTTGTCCTGTTGGCTGGATGGACAGGATTTGGTACCTACTAACGCGCAAAGTAGACTCGTGCACATTCCGCCTTCCCCTTCCAGTCGACCCATCTGTTGATTATATACGGGCTGATTCAACAGCCCCTACAGCTGTCGTTATACACGATTCGCAATGTTATATCTGGCCTCCAAAAACCACGAGCCAGATATTCATATGCTCTCGACCGCTAAGTGCAAACTGTCAGTCCTACAGAAAAAATGAACAGGACTATTTTGTAGGTACTGTAATGCCGTTAAATTATGTACTGGGATATGTTTCCGCTAGATGTCGTAGTTATCGTGTTATTCAAGGAAAGAGAAAAAGTGTCCATCAAACGCATCCACACTCCCGCACTTGGCCCCCACTGGACAGTAGTTCCAGAATATTGTTCATGTCATTCTCTCCTACTAATTCTGAAAAATTAACGACTGCACGAATTGTTCCTCACATTCGATTGTTTCGGCTTTACGATACCGCCTTAGTCGAGCAGTTACAAATTCTAAAGCTGACGTTTGTGTAAATTTTACCTAACAATTTTCTGAATTTTAATAGCATTAAATAAACATTTACATGGTATTCCTCATGCCTTCTGACTACGAAAGCATTGTGCTTGTAAGGATCAAGTTGGGATCGACTTGTTAACGTAATTAGTTCTAGCGTAATTTTACCAACCTCATTTTTCATGCATTACCCTTATGGGAATGTTTAAATTGGTAATTTTAACAAAATAGCCGACAAAACTGATGGCGTAGTATCCCAATTAACATATATCAAAGCAGGTCGAATATCGGGATAGTTCGTGACTCTGACTCTGAGCACTATGGGACTTAACATCTATGGTCATCAGTCCCCTAGAACTTAGAACTACTTAAACCTAACTAACCTAAGGACATCACACAACACCCAGTCATCACGAGGCAGAGAAAATCCCTGACCCCGCCGGGAATCGAACCCGGGAACCCGGGCGCGGGAAGCGAGAACGCTACCGCACGACCACGAGCTGCGGACGATAGTTCGTGGAGTCGGAAATTTTTGTACAGTGTAGGCAGGAGTTCAAATGGTTCAAATGGCTCTAAGCACTGTGGGACTTAACATCGGAGGTCATCAGTCCCCTAGACTTAGAACTACTTAAACGTAACTAACCTAAGGACATTACACACATCGATGCCCGAGGCAGGATTTGAACCTGCGACCGTAGCGGTCGCGCGGTTCCAGACTGAAGCGCCTAGAACCGCTCGGCCACACCGGCCGGCGTAGGAAGGAGTGCTACAATCAACGTACTAGATATCATGACCAGTTGTGGATGAGTGTGGGTGTTGAGCCGCGTTGAGGGTCACTTTTCTACGTTTTTCTGGAATAACACAAAACCGTGGCCTCCAGCGAAAACGTATCCCATTACAACATTTAAATACATTAAATTTCCTATGAAAAAGGTGCTGTTCTTTTTTTCTGTAGGGCAAACAGTTGCGCGTAACGAGTGAGAGAGTATGGAAATGTCACAAGTGGTTGTTAATGCCAGATATAAAATGACGACTTGCATAAAATGACAGCGGTAGGCGCAGCTTAATCACCCAGTACAAATGGTTCAAATGGCTCTGAGTACTATGGGACTTAACATCTGAGGTCATCAGTCCCCTAGAACTTAGAACTACTTGAACCTAACTGGCCTAACGACACCACACACATCCATGCCTGAGGCACGATTCGAACCTACGACCGTAGCGGTCGCGCGGCTCCAGACTGTAGCGCCTAGAACCACACGGCCACCCCGGTCGGCTCACACAGTACAGAACGCACTGCACAGCTCGAATTCACTTCGGTAATACTCTGAGCTATTTGTTATTTTTGACAGAATCACTTTTTTAATATACAATCATAACTGGTTCGGCCTTCAAAGGCCGTGTTCACACGCTATAAGCAGCACTGAAGGCTGGACTCAAATTTTATACCACCATAAAAATGTGAACTGTGTCAAAAATAAAAAATAATACCTTACAATACGTCAGTCACCATCTCCACAAACGGAATGTCGGTTTCTCCAGTATTACTGATTGCCAGCCACTATGAAAGCTTCCTGGAGAGGATGGTGAGGGCTGTGGAGGTCCTCATCTGGATGACGACATTGCAAGTATGTATTTAAAACATTTTGTGTGCCTGTGTTTGTTCATGTACGGGTGCAAGCTAGCACCGAGTTGACTGGTGGTGGTGTGCCTGAAGAGAGACTGGGGCGGTCGGCCACGTGAGCTGGTTGTGCTGCAACAGTACGCTATCGGCGCACGGTACGTAGGGCACAAGGTGAGTCATGTGGCGCCAGTATAGGCTCAACTCAACAGGAGGATGGCAGCAGACCGGCGGCTGCCTATGGAAGACTAACGCTCTAACCAGTTGTTGTGGCCTCGGCGACATGAGGGTGCAGGCACCAGGCAGCAGCTGCAGAGAACATGGTGGCAGCCCAGTCAAGACATGAAAGTGCCAGAGAAATGCCTTGGGAGGTCGACAGAAGCCTCGTCACTAGCTTTAGGAGGACCCCAAAGCATTGGGACACGCAAGGAATAAAGGCTGACAAAAACTATGGGTGTTTGGCAGAAGGTGCAGCTGTTGAGGATAGCTGCCAAGCAGACGGGGAGGCCGACGAGGCAAGGACTAGACATGGAAAAACAGGACACATGCAGGGCCATCATGGATACAGGAGAACCAAGATCACGCTGGCTATGTGATGAAACTTTCAAGACAGGATATCAGAAGGTGCAGGGAAGTCTATGAGCGCCATGACATGAATGCGATGAAAGACGTCAAGGCAGGCTGAATGCGCACCACGGAGGTGCCTGTCTGAAAAGAAGGCGAGAACATGAGATGGGCCAGTATCACGTAGAGAAGAAAGGGCGCCCAGAAAGAGAAGAAGAGTGCTGGGGACAGCTCTGGATCATCGACTACAGGCAGAAAAAATGGTGTCACGATGGGAGAGAGTGGTTTCCAGCTGGTGAGAGAGTGGCAGTCCGCTAGTGGCCAGACACATCGATCGACGACGTGGGACAGAGTTAAAGGAGCGGGGAAAGATGCCTCCATACCTGTCAGCCACTCTCATTTCGACTCTTTCCTCTGTCGATGTCAGAGACGTCAGCTCTGTGTACTTAATATGGCACCCCGTACACCTGAAAATCACCTACATTTTTAATCATGTTTTCATCCTACTGTACGGTATCCGCATAAAAACAACAATTTTTTGTTTGGTATCCTTCCTATTGGTTCAGTTATATGGTTCAGTCTGTAGAATAAGCACAAATATTCCAACAACCGGCTAGCAAAAATAAACGCTACCGTAGGAATAGTACATGTAAATTACCCACACTAGCCGAAGATTCTAAATATCGGCTTTATATTCCAAGGTCTTCATCTCCAGTAGCTTTGGTGGTTAATGTTCTGTTCCACTCTTTGTTCTTTTTCCCCTCCTGAAATAATTAAAGTTAATAACCTGCAGAGGTTTATACAAAATATCACGTTAATATCATAGCCCCAACTGGCTAAACCGAGCGAGGTGGCGCACTGGTTAGCACACTGGACTCGCATTCTGGAGGACGACGGTTCAATCCTGTGCCCGGCCATCCTGATTTAGGTTTTCCGTGATTTCCCTAAATCGCTTCAGGCAAATGCCGGGATGGTTCCTTTGAAAGGGCACGGCCGACTTCCTTCCCCGTCCTTCCCTAACCCAGTGAGACCGATGACCTCGCTGTTTGGTCTCTTCCCCCAAAATAACCCAACCCAACTGGCTAAGCTGTAATGACTGTGCATTTCTGTAACGATTTTATGAAACAAAAACATATAATGCATTCAAAAATATTATTTTGTTTGTTCCTTTTTTACATCTCTCACAGCTAAATTTAATACGAAGATGTTCATAAATTTGCGATTCTCCGTCCAGATCAAAATGTTTATATCAATAACCATACTTATTTATAAGTGCATCATTGTGAAACACTTGAGGTAATTTGTAAAATCTGCTTAGAATTTTAGTCAAAAACAGCATCAGTTATGAGACTATCATTCTGCAGCGGAGAGTGCGCTGATATGAAACTTCCTGACAGATTAAAACTGTGTGCCGCACCGAGATTCTAACTCCGGACCTTTGCCTTTTGCGGGCAAGTGTTCTACCAAGTGAGCTATCCAAGCACGCCGACTCACGACTCCCCCCCCCCCCCTCCCCCCCCCCCCCCCCACACACACACACAACTTTAATTCGGCCAGTACCTCGTCTCCTACCTTCCAAACTTCACAGAAGCTCTTCTGCGAATCTTGCAAAACTAGCACCAATCCTGGAAGAAAGGATATTGCGGAGACATGGCATATCAGCGCACACTCCACTGCAGAGTGAAAATCTCATTCTGGAAACATCCCCCAGGCTGTAGGTAAGCCATGTCTCCGCAATAGCCTTTCTTCCAGGAGTGCTAGTTCTGCAAGGTTCGTAGAAGAAGTTTGGAAGGTAGGTGACGAAGTACTGGCGGAATTAAAGTTGTGAGGGCGGGTCGTAAGCTGTCCTTGGGTAATTCAGTTGGTATAGCACTTTGCCGAGTACGAGTCTCGGTCCGGCACACAGTTTTAATCTGCCAGGAAGTTTCTTAACAGCATCAGTTGTTTAGGAAACAAATAATAGTCAACGGCGTTCAAAATCATGACATACCTTCTATAAGGTTTTTATAAATTTCAGGAAGCAGCTTACACATACTGTTAGATATAAGCAACTTCAACAAGTAATAAGCAGCAAGACTCTCTCTCTCTCTCTCTCTCTCTCCCCTCAAATCTACAAATTTGTAGTCACCGTATCGTGACATATTTTGGAAAAATTTGTTCCAGAATACACTCTAAGAGAGAGAGAGAGAGAGAGAGAGAGAGAGAGAGAAAGAAAGAAGGAAAGAGAGATTCTATGAAGGAATTATCCGAATGGGACGGAAATCGATAGATGTGATATATACTTGCAGATAAATTACAATTTCTGAAAAACTGAATGATCCATTCAAGATAGAGAACTTCACAAACTGAGCAAGTCTGTTCCGAATTAGCCCAACGCTGACCCTTATCTACATCTGCATAGATACTCTGCAAACCACGATACGGTGCGTGACGGAGGGTATCATGTACCACTACTATTCATTTCCTTTTCTGTCCCACTCGCAAACAGAGCGAGAGAAAAGCGAGTGTCTTTATGCCTCTGTATGAGACAGCCCAATGTTGTATCTTCGTAATCCTTACGCTCAATATATGTTGGCGGCAGTAGACTCGCTCGGCAGTCAGCTACAAATGCCGTTTCTCTACATTTTCTCAACAGTGTTTCTCGATTTCAGTAAGAAAATATAGATCAATCTGGTGGAGTTAGAGCGCAAAACTCTGCAACGAAGAAATCATCACTCTACTTTACAGCATATGCAATGCATCAATATGGATAAATATGTTCGAACCAGCCATGCCACATGTATGCACAGAATTACGTTCTTATTTAAGCACATCCATATATCTGCAAGCAGGTTTTCGCTTGTCACTGATTGATACACTTGTTGTATGTCCTCCTTAGATATATCATGTCAAATTCTGTCCAATTTTGGCGTTACATTGTGAAAATGCTGAGCTGGTTGAGGGCCCTGCCCATAATGCTATAAGCGTTCTCAGTTGGGGAGAGACCGGGCGACCTTGCTGGTCAGGGTAGGGTTTGGCAAGCATGAAAACAGTAGAAACTTTCGCCTTGTATAGACCAGCATTATCTTGCTGAAATGTAAACCCAGTATGGTTTACCATGAAGGTCAAAAAACAGGGTATAGAACATCGTCGGCGCTCCGGTGTGCTGTAAGGGTGCCGTAGATGACAACCAAACGGGTCTTGCTATGAAAATAAAAGGCCTCTCAGACCATCAGTCCTGGTTCTCTGGTCTTACGGCGGGCGCGGTCAGGTTGGTATCCCACCGCGACTCCAGACACGTCTTCGGCCGGAATCTCATTGACTGGAATAGAATTGTCTTCAGTGATGAGTCCCGCTTCGATCTGGAGCCCTGGACAGTCGTGGGGTACCGACCTGACTGTTACCCAGCATACGGCCCAACAACCAAGACACCTTTTTCGATTCAGCGGCCGTTTGACTAATCGTTCGAAGAGTTTAATGACGTTATCCGTATTTGGTCATATAAATGTATCAACTTTTGGAAATTTGTGTCAGACCAGAACCCGAATCCGGATCTCCTGCTTTTGCTGTGATCATCTTAAGCCTCTCAGACACCTGAGCACGCTCCCTCACTGATCCAAATTTCCACTCTGTTACCCTCTCTACTGATGTAATGATACCCACCCACAACCGCTTACTTACATGATTCCCATAAGATATCAGACATGGTGCGAATCCACACTGAAAGAAAGAATCGCTGGTATTCGTCGCCGTATTGTACTGATTTCAGTGAGAAAATACTGGTCAACCTGGTCGAATTATCGACTCAAACTTTGCAACGAAAAAATCATCCTCTAGTTCACCGCATATGCTATGCATCAAGGTGGGTAAATATGTACTAACCAGCCATGCAAAATATATGCAGAGAACTACATTCTTATTTAAGCACGTTTGTATATCAAAATACATGAAAGAGTTTGTAATTGAAAAAAAGTTTAAAAGCCACATATATCTTGTTTTTTCTCTATATAAAATCCCTTGTATGCTGAAGCAGACATATAGTCATCACCATAGCTGAGTGAACGAGACAGCCTTGACAGAAGAACGTCATAGTCCTCACTGTTCCTGCAATTCTAATGAAACCGCGATGAAGAAGAATGAAACACTCGTTCCCAATAATATATGAGTCATGATAGTAGGTCCATCAGACCGAATCGAGACGAATACTATTTTGTCATTACTAATACATCCTGATGGGATTCGCGCAGAGAATCTGTTCGTATTTTCTATAACATTATTTGAGCCCAAATACCAGCTGTACACCAGATATTGTCTGCCACTGATGGTGTAACACGTGACATTCAATGCAATCAGTGATACTCCACTATCAGAAGGGGTGCAGCTGAACTTTGTGTTTATATATGACGATGTTACTGTGGCAATCCAGAAATATGGATATATTTCTGTTTTGGCCATCAAATGGTAGATAACATTTTCTACGATTCTAATGCTCTTGCTGAGGGATAATAAAAACCTTATTATCAGTTTCAAACAAGATAATATAATTTTTAAAACACATTTATCAATCACTTGAAGGACTGATGCGATATTCAGTGAATTTATAACCGTATACGTAGAATGTTGGAATCACGTGCAGTATGGGTTTCTGGTTGTAGGTAAAACAAGAAAATGGAATGATGAGCGGTGTAGACGAAATTTCCAGGTGTTTCTGTTTAAAAGATGGTTTACGAACCCGTGTAAGACGTGTATATTTCTATTGTCTATTGTCAAACCACAATTTATGAAAGATGTTTATATTTTATTAATAGGATTAAGTAGGAATAATTAGTATTTGTCATGTTGGAAATAACTGTGGTAGCAGGGAATGTCTGCACCAAAGTATTGTTGGCAAGAGAGACCGCACTTCGATATAATTTTAAAAAGGGAGGGAGAGACCGCGTATGGATACATTTTAAGAAAAGAGCGGGAAAGACCGCGTATTGATACATTTTGTAATGGTAGCAGGGATTGTCTGCACCAGAAAGCATTGTTGGCAGGAGAGACCGCACTTTAGCGTTCGTAGGAAGTCAGTAGTAAGCGAGAAGTGAAGCGAGTTGGTAGCAGCTCTGAAGCGAGAGGCTGAGAGGAGTAGTGTGCCTGCCAGCCACCAGCTATGATTTACAAGAGATTATAAACGGATGTACAGAGACATCAACTAACTATTATCATAAGAGGAACTAATATTATTGAATTATTTTCTTTGCGAAACTCAAGACTACTGAAGGTATGTTTGCGCAATGCTAGTTGTAAGATTATTGTAAAAAGTAAGTCCCATTTGAACGTTTGTGAAATCATTTCATTACCAAAGGTAAATATTTGAAGCGTTTTCAGAATATAATTAATTTTTGCCAGCAATGTTGCATTACTGATTATAATCCATCCCACAAAACCATCAACGTAAAACTTTGCAAAAATTTTATTGTTGTCAAGAAAAAGTGTATCTATGAATTACGTAACTTCAGTCAAATTAATTAAAGAATAACGTCAGCTTTGCTATTAAAGAATCACGTCAACTTTGCTAATAAATACAGCCACTTATTATGAAAGCCAACCACCAGTTAATAGAGTATAGTAAACCAGAGTAAGTATATTCATGTCGCAGTTCGATGTACCAGTCAGGTGGCGATCCAGTAACAGTAAAAAAGGTAAGGAACAGTTTTGGGTTATTGCAGGTAACGACTGAGGGCCACGAGGACGACACATTCTATGTTTCGTCGAAATAAACAGAAAATCACTTTTAATAATCAGCAATTAAATTTGTATGCGAAGATTGAGAAAGAGAATAAATTTCAAAGGGAAGATTTCATTTGTTATTATTAAGCAAGAGATAGAAATCCTAAGGAAAGGTTTCATAGGTTACTGTAGAAGGGAAGGTTGCGTAAAAAAAAGACATATAGAGGAGACGGGGAGGTTTCACCTTTTTTTTTTTTCGAGCAGAACGGTCTAACTATAAACCTCCTTATATCTGAATTTGGAGAAGCCTCAATAAAATTTCTAGGTCATATGATTCCACAAACAGGTATTGCACCAGACTCCGACAAATTGCAATCATTGAAAGATATCGACGTGCCAACAAATAAGAAGGAACTTCGGAGCTTTCTAGGCCTTATTAATTATTTTAGAAATTCATTCATTATAAAGCATTAGACACACCCTTGCTATACCAGCTCACAAGCAAAAACACAATTTGGTCATGGAATGAAGACGTTGAAGCTGAATTCGAGAATTTGAAAGAAGCGTTACTAAGAGCACCTTTGTTATCGCATCCTGACCCAACACAACACTTTTCTATTTCAACAGATAGTTCAACTACAACACTAGTAGAACATATTTTCCAGGAAGTAGAGGAGGACGGTAAGACAATCGTTAAACATATTGCGTTTGCAAGCAGGATACTTTCTCCAGCAGAGCGCAATTACTCTGTAACAGAATTGGAGACGCTATGCGTAGTATGGGCATTTAAGAGATTCCGTCATTATCTGTATGAAAGACACACCACAGTATATACCGATCACCGGGCAATCCAGTTTTTATTATCAGAAAAACTTACGCATGATAGATTAAGCCGTTGGAAATTATATCTTCAAGAGTTCGACTTAACTATTGTACACATTCCAGGCACGCAGAATATTGTTGCCGACACACTATCGAGATCTATTCACCATAAACGACTAGAGAAAGAAAATACTTTCTGCCATAACAACCATAGTATTATGTATATCAAACAAGTAGCTTTCGAAAACTTTATATCACCAGCATTACAGGACATAGAGAGAGAACAGCAGAATGATGAAAGACTAAAAGAGATTGTAACGCTTTGGCGAAACAAGAGCAACGCAAAAATCAGACATAATTACACTATACATCAAAATATTCTGTTTATTCACTCATACCCAGACGGCAACAATTGGCTTTTATGCATTCCAGAAGGGATCAGAAACAAATTGATATGATATACGCACCTAAGCTATGCACATTACGGAGCTACGAAATGCTTTCTAATTCTTCGACAAAATTATCACTTCAACAATATGGAAAAACACATTCGCAAAGTTATAGCATCGTGCAAGATACGTCAGAAAGCTAAATCATCAACAGTATCACATATTCCACCACTGTATCCCGTCATACCGGTTAAGTTAAGACACATGGCAGCAGTAGATCTTTTCGGTCAAATCCCCAGAACAAGTAAAGGTTATAGTTATATTCTAGTAGCCGTAGAACTGACATCCAAATTTGTAACATTTTCTCCACCAAGGAAAGCAACAGCTAGATCTGTATCAAGAGCATTTGTAAGAGATTTTCTATCAATAGTAGGACATGTACAGAAGGTTATTTCAGTTAACGGACCACAGTTTAGGTCAGACATATGGAAACAAATGTTAGAGAGTAAGAACAGAACACCAATTTACATATCAAGATATCACAGTTCTTCTAACCCGTCAGCAAGAATAATGAAAGAGATCGGGAAACTTTGTAGAATTTATTGCCAGAGAAAGCATACAACGTGGGACGAATACATTTCACAGTTTCTGGAAGTAATAAATGCAATACCTAATGAGTCAACGATGCTCTCACCAACTGTAATACTGACGAATAAAGACCCACCGAATAAACTCACTGAAATGATTACTTTTCCAATGAAGCGTAGACTTCGTCATTGTGAGATAATAGACATGGCACTAGCGAACATTAAACGAGCTGCAGATCGTCGGAAGAGACAGCAGAAGCAGGTAAGTAGATTACGCAAGTACGAGAATGGCGATAAGGTACTAGTCCGTATTCATTATCTATCACATAAAGGGAAGAACCGATGCTAAAAATTTGAACTTCTATACGCAGTACCGTACAGAATTCGAAATATCCCGCACGCTAATGTAGTATACATTGAGACACTCAGAACAAAAAAATCGAGAGGAAACCATCATATGTCAAACATAAAGAAGTGCTTAAAATAGAAAAATCTTCTTACAGGGATACATATAGACAGAGTATAACAATAAGCTTTTTGACACATTCCAGCAAGCACGAATACAGTGAGCTACTAATGGGTTATTTACGTGCACAACAGGTCACCTCGCTTCGACCGCAGATAAATACACTGAACATCAATAGCAGTCTTAGAAGCGTTCTCGTAGGACATTTATTTCACATTATGTAAGGTACGTCAAGCAATTAACAGGACTACTTTAAATGTAAATGTATAACACGTACAAATGATTTTCATACAGTAGTAGCAATTAGATGTAGTCTTTAAACCGTGCAAGCAGCATTGTTGTCATAGTTCACCAAAATAAACGTAGTTTTTATTATGATATAAGTATTGAATATGGAGAAATGTGGATAAATGCTTTACAGGTCATGCCGAGAGCTGACGCGATTTTCTAGATGCAGAGAGATGTTGAAGTCATGTCGTGCGCTGACGATTATTATCCATGAATATTTTGTTATAGGTAATATAGAGAGATATTGAAGTCATGCCGTGCGCTGATGATTATTAACAATGAATATTTTATTATAGGCTATGCAGAGAGATGACACGAGATACATAGGAGAGAGGAGAATGAAGATGTTAGTATGTAAGGAATATAATTTAGTAATGGTTTATTTTGATAACAGGTTACACAGTGAAGCGCAGCACTACGGATGGAGAAACCACATTAAACTGCTTACTATATGTACTTTGTTATTCGAAAATTTTTTTCTGCATTGAACATGATATCTTTTACATCAGATACATACATAAGAAAAACAGATCACACCAAATGTCAGCATACCGATTCGCACTCTACGTAAAATAAAAATGTTTTCTCTTAAATAACAATAACGATGTGTGCTACACAACTCAAACATAATGTATAGTTGACTGAAAATATGACCAGTAACTGACGACCACATTACCGAACATACTGAAGTCACAGAAAGTGACATAGTTTGTCAAAATGTACTTTCATATTTCAAAACCTGTGAATTCACAACCTGTGAAGTAATATAATAGTGTCTTTACGTAATTATTTATATGAGCACCACATTATGATTTATTTAGAGTCACAGAAAGTGACTTGTCTATTTTATTTAAAATGATGATGCCTAAATGTACTAGTAAATTCCACTTACAGAAATATTTGTTTATGTTATTGACTGTCACGTAATGTAATATGTATTGTAGGCTGAATTCACTACAGATGGAAAATGTGTTTTTTACGTAATTGTTTAAAACTATAAACTTTTTATACAGTCACACATGGTGACATATTTTGTCCTTTTAAATGTAAAATAAGAATACGGTAAAGATAATTTTTATGAGCACAGAGGAAAGAGATGATGTAAAATTTGGTAATAACGGTATCAACCACATCCGTGAACCTTTTGACAAAATGATTATACCTGTACCTTAATTCCTGTGCATCCCCATGGTTATGGAGCACAAACAAAGTGATTAGCGACCAATGTTTTCTGTGAGGTGTCGGCATACCAAGAAGCACATCACAGTCATGATGTACGTCAATAGGTGCTTGCATACCAAGATGCACACCATCACTATTAATGGACAATTGGAGTTGGAACTTGTACCTGATGTAGCTGCGGCAACTCAGGCAATTCGACGGTTAACTTAGTGTTTGGTTACACTAAAACTATGGATCAAAGAGACGACGGAATCACATGGCGAAACCTGGTGTTGTGCTATATGAGGGAAAGAAACGGACTTTTGAGTCATTCACAGACAGTTGCCAGTGGTTTGACCATGCTATACAATTCCTTTTTTTCCCTTCCTTGAATATGGTACTAATAGATGCCAATTTTACCAGAAAAAAAGTTATAATGAAACATGAACTATGTTCTAATTTTTGCCATCCATTTCTATTAGAAATATTAATAACTTTTACTATCTGATGTACACTTCCAACTTACTGACTCATATTATTTGTATATTTTGATGTATACTAATTTGAATATTCTCTTTGTTAGACTTACGAAAACTAATTCTTATGGCAGTATATGTATGTGTTTTGTTGAAAGAGATATTCGATCATTAACTTACTTATTACTACACATATTTCTATAATCAAATTTTCTCCTTACGTCAAGTCCAAATGACTTAACGGCGTAGGAAAATTTTAAGGAAACTCAGTGGAGGTTTATGTAAGACGTGTATATTTTTATTGTCTATTGTCAAGCCACAATTTATGAAAGATGTTTATATTTTGTTAATAGGATTAAGTAGGAATAATTAGTATTTGTCATGTTGGAAATAACTGTGGTAGCAGGGAATGTCTGCACCAAAGTATTGTTGGCAAGAGAGACCGCACTTCGATATAATTTTAAAAAGGGAGGGAGAGACCGCGTATGGATACATTTTAAGAAAAGAGCGGGAAAGACCGCGTATTGATACATTTTGTAATGGTAGCAGGGATTGTCTGCACCAGAAAGCATTGTTGGCAGGAGAGACCGCACTTTAGCGTTCGTAGGAAGTCAGTAGTAAGCGAGAAGTGAAGCGAGTTGGTAGCAGCTCTGAAGCGAGAGGCTGAGAGGAGTAGTGTGCCTGCCAGCCACCAGCTATGATTTACAAGAGATTATAAACGGATGTACAGAGACATCAACTAACTATTATCATAAGAGGAACTAATATTATTGAATTATTTTCTTTGCGAAACTCAAGACTACTGAAGGTATGTTTGCGCAATGCTAGTTGTAAGATTATTGTAAAAAGTAAGTCCCATTTGAACGTTTGTGAAATCATTTCATTACCAAAGGTAAATATTTGAAGCGTTTTCAGAATATCTATTTCTTTATTTGCACGAATTTAAAGTGAGTGTACGGTAATTACGGGAAAGGATGGCCCATTTTAGATGTGCCGGGTATGAGGGCCTAATCTAGTGACTATATGTGGCGTATGGCATAAATTTAGATACGAAACCTGAGCAATGTCTTCCAGGCAGCTGCGTGTCAACAAGAGAGTACGTCGCGATTTGACAGGCTTTAGAAGGGTAGCGATAATCATTACAAGGGGTAATGGTCACAGCATATTGCAAATTACATAAGAATTCGGGTTTTCTAGGTCAGTAGTGTCTAGGGTGGATTTTCCGTATTGTAGAAACAACGTTTCCACGCGAATAACGCTCCGCACAAAACGTCTGACGTCAAGTCACCTCCGCACAGCTACACTATCTGAAAAAGTGACCGGGCGTTCCTATGAAATGTGAAATTGGCCACTAGATGTGGTGAGATCCGAATCCACCAGTATAAAAGGAAATGAGGCGCATTGTCAGCAGAGAAGCGTCAACAACCGATCAGGAGAGTTCAGTGACTTCCAACGTAGACCAGTCATTGGATGTCACCTGTGTAACAAAGCCATAAGAAAGATTTCGAACTTTCTGCAGTTGTCCAAGTCGACTGTTGGCGATGTTACAACCCCATGCATTGCGTTGGGTTGCTTTAAAAAATCGTATGAAATCAGTGGAAGGAATCACTTGTTAGGTCCAAAGTGCTCCCAGCTGTCCAGATAGCACGATAATTGCAAGTATAGAGTTAAAAATTAGGGGTCACAATGGTCGAGCAGCTTCTTATAAGCCAAACATTCCTGTAGTGAATACTAAGCGACGCACGAGGCAGTGTGAAAACCGACGCTACTCTAAAGAAGATGACTGAAATCAAGTGATCTGGTGTGATTAACCACGCTTTACCCAGTGGCAGTCCGAAGATAGGCTTTGGGTTCGTCGAGCATCTGGAGAACATTACCAGCCATTATATATAGTAACAACAGAGAAGTGCAGAGAAGATGGTGTTATGATGTAGGGGTGTTATTCGTTGTAAGGATGCGGTCACCTTAATGTGCTTAAGAAAACGCTAAATTCGGATGGATACCATCAGCATTGTGCACTGTCTACAATATAGAAACATTTTGGGAACGATGAGTGCATCGTCTTGACAATGTACCGTGTCATAAACGAGCATCTGTGAAGCAATTGTTTGTAGACAATTACATTCCTGAAATGGACTAGAATGCCAACATGAAACGCAGTGGAACACCTTTGGCATGAGTTTTGACGTAGACTTCGCTCTAGACAACAGGGTCCAAAACATCACTAGCTCCTCTGCTTTCGGCTTTTGAGGAAGAATTGGTCCTTACAAATGTCCAGAGACAGGAGGCCGGATACTTTTGATCAGACAGTGTATACGGTGAAGTCGCCCTCGGTGAAGAGTTGTCTCTGTGCAGAGTTGGGTTGTGGCGGTGAGTCGCGGCGGTGGTCCAGGTCGTTGGTAGCTCAGGAAAACAATATCAAAATGTCAAACATTTTGCAGTGAGTCGTGCTATTGCACTCGTAGCCCTGTGGTTCACTGCGTTAGACTGTCACCGATTTGGCTGTATGCCATAACATTGCGACCGATTTGACTGAGTGCCATTAGGGGCCCATTTTTACCAGGACTGTACCCAGTCAAACGCACTTTAGACTTCAGCAGCCGACATCCGACGTATACTGGCTTTCCATGATTTTTGGGCAGGTGGTGTGGTCTCCTTGCTTCGGCCACCACGTATAACATCATTCCGGCTAACCTGTGTACTCTTACACCTCAGACAGGAGAAATCTATTACGTTTTGCACTACACTCATGTTCAGAAAAAAACAGAACACCTTGAACGACTAGAGATAGAGGGTTGATAGTCACAGGACGTGTACATTAGTATGTTCTGCAAAAGTGATTAACAATTCAGTCACCTCGTTTCAGCCAATGTCCTGTTGCCTAGTGGCTACAGAGTTCGCCATGCTCCCAGATAAATTGAAGGGCTTATTTCAATAGTGGTACAAGTCCATTACCTCCACTTTTCTGCCTATAATGCTTCTGAAATTAATGATCCAAACAAACAGAAAGAAAGGTTCATCTCTAGCAAGAAGCCATACGCTTGAATATTTCTGGTGTCTCAACAGCAGATTTTTCAGCGCTCATTTACCGTTAGGACTCTGTATCTCACAATGAACAAAAATGGACTTGTACCACTATTGAAATAAGCCCTTCAATTGTTCCATGCATGATGAGATCGACGCGTGTAAGGCGCGAATGGCGTCCGGTGGTATAGCCATCAATGCTGCATTCAGCCATTTCCAAAGTTCATATGTGGTGGTCGGCACTGGGCCACAGCGCTGCACCTGTTGTTTCATCATATTCCACACGTTTTCGACTGGTGACGTTTCTGGTTATCTGGCGGGCCAGTGCAAAGGGCTGACATCCTGTGACAACAAGAAGGTACGTGATCGTGCAGCTACATGTGGTCGTGCATTGTCTTGCTGAAAAATGGCGTATGGGGTGTTGTGCAGAAAGACTATGGCTACGGGTCACAAGATATCTTTCACGTAGGTCACACTGGTCACAGTGACCTGGACACGCGCCCAACTGTGATTTGTGATTGTACCCAAAAGCACCCCACACCATAAGATTCTGAGCTGGCGCTGTGTGTCTTGTGCGAATGCCGTCACCGTAATGCCGCTCCCTCTGTCTGCGGCCGGCCGGTGTGGGCAAGCGGTTCTAGGCGCTTCACTCTGGAACCGCGCGACCGCTACGGTCACAGGTTCGAGTCCTGCCTCGGGCATGGATGTGTGTGATGTCCTTAGGTTAGTTAGGTTTAAGTAGTTCTAAGTTCTAGGGGACTGCTGACCTCAGATGTTAAATCCCATAGTGCTCAGAGCCATTTGAACCATTTTTGAACCCTGTCTGCGGCGGACCAAAATGCGGCCGTAATTTTCGAACAAACAGAACCCGCATTCGTCCGAAAACACTATCTGGTGCCAGTCCTGTCCCCAGTGACGTCGTTCCACACACACCATTGCCATCTAGCATGTCTCTGCACATTCGTCAAATGTAGGCGGAGAAGTGGACAAGGAGCATGCCGTAATAAACGGCGACATATTGTCACCCCTGATAGTGTACTATGAGTTACTCTGTTCCACGTTGCACCAGAGCCGAGGAGGGTGCAGATCTGTCCTAGAATTCTATTCAGATGACGTGTCAGCCACCTCGGGGGATGGTCTGGGCGGTGGGACCTGACTCATCATCAGCACACACCTGTCGCACTACCGAAACACGAACAGTAATTTCCCGGGTGGATGCATTATATTCCCTCATGGCGATAATGAACCACTTTTCAGACTCACTGATTTGACGGTACGGTTCGCGCCTACGTCTTTTAGGCATCGCGCACGCCTTCTGAAATCACACTAATCCGCTACTTTCGGTTTATGGTGACAACGAGAGCCACAGGCACATTTACCGGGAAGGTGGTGTTGCGCCATGATATCGATGTTCACCGTGATCCCGAGGGCCGACATGGTTTCAATGCTAATCGTTTTTGCAGAACATACTAACGAACATGTCCTGTGAATATGAACGTTCTACGTCTAGTCGTTCAAGGTGTTCTGTTTTTTCCTGAAGATGAGTGTGAGTCATTTTAGACACCTTCGGTTTCCTTTCTTTGTAATCCTTCCGCCATATTCCTTGCTAATTATACTATCAATTTCTATAGGTCTTCTAAACCATCCTTACATCCAGTGATTGAATTACATGCTGGTAGATGAGTAACTGTCTTAAGTGGGAAAAGAATTCGCCGAAAACTATCTCCAGCGAAGAGCTGGGCGTTTCGTGAAGGAAACGTTTGTCAGCGCGAGAGTGTTTGGGAGATGCTCAACAAACGCCAGTGGCAGAACTTACAAGAGAAGCGTTGTGTGTGACAGAGAAGTTTACTGTTGAAATTTCGATAACGTACCTTACAAGAACCTCACGCGCCCTGTGAAATGATCACGACGAGAAGATCGGTGAACTTAGAGCTCATACAGAGATTTATCGAATATCGCTCTTCACGCACGCCATTCGCGGCTGGGACAGAGTGTAACGTCAGAAATGCATATCCTCCTATTTCCATCTATTGTACTATAAATTTTTTCCTTATTTTGTTACCTGAAGATATGACATTTCTGTGTCTTTATATATTGTAATTATTTTACAATTTGGATATATATATTTATGCATTTATGTCGATGTATAATTGGTTTGTTTCGTAAATATTATTTGTATTTTTACGCTGGGTCTTGCCTAGGTAAAACTATGCTATCGAACGATTACATCGATAGGTCGTGTGGAGAACCAAAATGTTTAGCATCTTGGGTAGTGTTAACTCTGCCGCGTGGAGCTCGGGCAGAGCAGAGTCTGGCTGGAGTAGGGCGGTGGAGCAGGCGTGTTGAGTGACGCGCTTTCGGGGATTGGCAGCATGTAATTGCGCTCGACTTGCTATGATAGTTTCTGGCACGGTGCCGCGGACGGGAAACATTAGCTGGCACACATTAAGAGCCCGTTTCGCCTGGTGACCGTGTCGAGAAGAAGGTGCGCCAACATCCAGCTTCTGCAACAGCTACGGCCGACAATGAGTGATTTTCGCCACCTCCTCGATCGACGACTTCAAACCTTCAATCAACCAACAAGGAAGACTGAAAGCACGTAAAGTTTTAGAACCGTATGGTAGACCTCAGCTTTTCAAACTGTTCCATTTGCATCACTAAAATACAGCAACTTAGCATGAAACTTTGTTGCTCATTGTCCCAATTGCATTACCAAGCAGGGTCCCTTCCTTTTCCGAAATGAACCCGAGTGTCGTTGAAATTCAAACGCCAGCATTAAAGTAATATCATTCCATTTCACTGCTTTAATTTCAAAGTTCAGTTAAAGTATTCATAGCTGGCTACAATTACCAAACAGAACTATATTTAGATTACACAAGCACAAATTAAGAGTGCGAATTTTGTTACCATATTTTAGCTTACCTGTGACTGCAGCCCAGCTTGGTACATACTAAATTTTACTATTGTTAAATGTTCAAAATCATTTAATTAAAGTTCAAAGTTAAATCTCTTATTTCTAAATTGCGTAGATTCAAGACTAACCTTATTTTATTTAATTTCGTAGTGCTTCAGAAACAAAGTTCACTATTAATTTCAGTCTCTAAATTAACTTTCATTTTTCTGGCTTTATTGATTCTTTTGCTAAATTAAGTCACAGTGTAGCGAAATTTATTACTTCTGACAAACATTCAGTTTTCACACAGCACGTATCAACCTTCAGTTGCCACGATTTTGGTGCTAATTAAATGTGCATTAACCTTTGTTTTTCAGTTATTCTAGTAGTTGTCCAAAGGACTGACGACCGTAATTTTCCCCAAATCTCAAATATCTAACTAACGCCAGTTAATTGTTAACGTAACGACCGCACATTTATTTTCTTTATTAACTTTACCCTTTTTCAAAATTAATTTCCACCAATTTCATTAGCGTTTCTCCTTTCATTTAGATGTAACCCTTCCTCCCTCTTTACCGACCGATTGACTTCGGTGACGATTGCTTTTCTCAAATTTCCATTAGGTACACGCGGTTTAATTTTTCACTGTCATTAAGGTCGATAAGTGAGGGGGAGGTTACAAGAGAGGGAGCTGGGGTGTAATAGTGGTACCAGAATCACAGTCGCCATACATCGCAGAAGGGCTTGCAGGGAATGGATGCAGATGGAGAGGTAGAACACCCTCGTTTCGGAGAGACAGTGAAGTGACGTTTTGAGCCTTTCTTTCCGTGATCGGCACGCCCTAAGTAGCCGTAACGACGCACGAGCTGTCGAAGGCATCCCTCCAGTGAAACCTTGACCGTATAATCCGGAGCCGCCTAGGCAGGTCTGGGAAAAGTCCGTTAATAGTTCCAGTCGCCTAGCGCAGAATGTCGGTCAAGCAAGCACGGGCAAGGGAGCAGCGGGGCGTTTGCGCCGGGTTTACACGGATCGAGTGGGAAAGCAGCGGCGCGGGTCGGTCGTCGTTACGGGGGGGAAAGTCGGTGAAACATGCGGCGTCTGGGCGCCTCCCCGTCTGGCTGAAGGTGAAAACGGCCCCGGCGCGTCCAGATGGGCAGACCGCCGGGCAGCGGGCGCGCCGGCGCTGGACACACGGTGACGTTGGACGTCAAAGTTGGGGGCCCCAGAAGTCAAGGCACGGTGTTGCTGTGGCCACCAGTCGTAAGACTGATCTGATACAGCTCTCCAAGATTCTCTATCATATGAAAGTCTCACCATCTCTGAATAACTATTGCAGCCCACACTGAGGCGACAGAGGTCACGGGATAGCGATATGCACGTATATACAGGGTGGTCCACTGATCGCGACCGGGCCAAATATCTCACGAAATAAGCGTCAAACGAAAAAACTACAAAGAATCTAGATGGCCAACCATAGCGCCATCTGGTTTCCCCCTTCAAGCTAGACGAGTTTCGTTCTTTGTAGGTTTGTCGTTTGATGCTTATTTCGTAAGATATTTGGCCCGGTCACTATCAATGGAGCACCCTGTAGATGGCGGTAATATCGTGCACACAAGGTATAAAAGGGCAGCGCATCGGCAAAGATGTCATTTGTACTGAGATAATTCGTGTGGAAAAGTGCCCGCTATGATTATAGCCACACGACGGGAATTAAAAGACTTTGAAGGCGGAATAGTAGTTAGAGCTAGTCGATGGGGACATCCCATTTCAGAACTAGTTAGAGAATTCAATATTCTGAGAGCTACAGTGTCGAGAGTGTGCCGAAAAAATCACATTTGAGGCATTACCTCTCATCTCGGATAACGCAGTGGCCTGCGGCCTTCACTTAATGACGAAGAGCAGTGGCGTTTGCTTAAGGTTGTCAGTGCTAACAGACAAGCACCACTGCGTGAAATAATCGCAGAAATTAATGCGAGACCATCGTCTCTATTGGAAAGAACGGGGATATTTTGTGCTAATGGGCTATGGCAGCAGACGACCGAGGTTAGTGCCTTTGCCAACAGCACTATATCTCCTGCTGTGCCTCTCTTCGACTCGTAGCCGTATCGGTTGGACCCTACACGACTTTCACCGAGGCTTAGTGGAATGATTCCCGATTTCAGCTGGTTAGAGTTGATGGTAGGGTTCGATTGTGGCGCAGACACCGTAAAGCCATGGATCGAAGTTATCAACAAAGCACTATGCAAGTTGTTGTTGGCTCCATAATGGTATCGGCTGGGTTTACATGGTATGGACTGGATCTTTTGGATGTTCGGCTACTTTGAGCAGCCATTCAGAGACATCATGTTCCAAAACAACAATGGAAGTTTTATGGACAACAAAGCGCCACGTCATCGGGACACAACTGTTAGCGATTGGTTTGAAGGACATCCTGGGCAGTTGGAGCAAATGGTTTGGCTACTCAGATTGCCCGACACGAATCACACAGAACATTTATGGGATACAAGCGAGAGTTCATTTCGTGCTCAAAACCCTGCACTGGTTTGATGCGGTCCGCCACGAATTCCTCTCCTGTGCCAAATTCTTCATCTTAGAGTTGCACCTGCAACCTGCGTCCTCAGTTATTTACTGGATGTATTGCAATCTCTGTTTCCCTCTACGGGTTTTACCCTCTACAGCTCCCCACAGCACCATGGAAGCTATTCCCTGATGTCTTAACAGACGTTCTACAATCCTGTACCTCCTTCCCTTCAGTGTTTTCCATATATTCCCTTCTTTTCCAATGCTGCGGAGAACTTCCTAATTCCTTACCTTATCAGTTCATATATTTTCAACATTCGTCTGTAGCACCACATTTGAAATGCTTCGATTCTCTTTTGTTCTGGATTTGCAACAACACATGATTCACTACCATACAGTGCTGTGCTCCAGAGGTGCATTCTTCGAAATTTCTTAAATTAAGCTCTATGTTTGATAGTAGTACACTTCTCTTTGCCAGGAATGTCTACGCCAGCGCTAGGCTGCTTTTTACGTCCACCTTGCTCTCTCCATCATGGGATATTTTGGCGCCTAGTTATCAGAATTCATTAACTTCATTTACTTCGTGATCGCTAATCCTAATGCTGAGTTTCTCGCTGTTCTCATTTCTGCTTCTTCTCATTACTTTCGTCTTTCTACGATTTACTCGCAATCCAGATTATGTACTCATTAGACGGTTCATTCCATTTAGCAGGTCGTGTAATTCTGCTTCACTTTTACTCACGATAGCAATGTCAGTGACTCGTATCATTGCTATCCTTTCACCTTAAATTTTAATCCCACTCTTGAATCTTTCTTTTATTTCCGTCATTACTTGTTCTATGTAGAGATTGAACAGTAGGGGCGAAAAACTACATCCCTATCTTACACCTTTTTTATTCCAAGCACTTCTTTCTTGGTCGTCCACTCTTTATTATTCCCTGATGGATCTTGTACATATTGCGTACTACCCGTCTTTCCCTATAGCTTAGCTCTTTTTTTCTCAGAATTTCAAACATCCTGAAACATTTTACATTGTCTAACGCCTTTTCCATGGCGACAAATCCTGTGAATGTGTCTTGATTTTCCTATAATCTTGATTCTATTATCAACCGCATAAGAATTGCCTCTCTGCCTTTCCAACAGCTAAACTGATCATCTAATACATCCTCCATTCTGTTTCCCATTCTTCCGTATATTATTCTTGTCAGCAACTTCGATGCATGAGCTGTTAACTGATTGTGCAATAATTCTCACACTTGTTGGCTGTTGCAATCTTGGGAATTGTGTGGGTGATGTTTTTCTAACAGCATGATGGTATATCGTCAGACTCATACGTTCTACGCACCAACGTCAGTAGTCGTTATGTTGCCACCTTCCCCAATAATTTTAGAAACTCTGATGGAATGTCATGTATCCTTGCAGCGTTATTCGATCTTAAGTCTCCAAAGCTCTACTAAATTCTGATTCTAATACTGAATTCCCTATCTCATCTATACCGATTCCTGTTTCTTCTTCGTCATCAGACAAATCTTCACCCTCAAAGAGGCCCTTAATGAGCTCTTTTAGTCTATCCACTCTCTCCTCTGCTTGTGACAGTGGAATTCCCATTGCACTCTTACTGTTGTCACCCATGCTTCTAATTTCACCGGAGGTTTTCTTTATTTTCAATATGCTGAGCCAGTCCTTCCAACCATAATTTCTTTTTCGGTTTCTTCACATTTTTATGCAGGCATTTCGCCTTAGCTTCCCTGCACTTCCTTTCTTTCGTCCCCAAGTGACTTGTATTTCTGTAATTCTGGATTTCCCCACCCATTTTTGGACTTCCTTCTTCCATTGATCAACTGAAGTTTTTCTTCTGTTACCCTTGGTTTCTTCACAGATACCTTGTTTTTACCCATGTTTTTCTTTCCACCTTCTGTGATTGCTCTTTTCAGAGATGTTCTACTCTCTTCAACTGAAATGCCTACTGAGCTGGTCCTTAACGCAGTATCTGTAGCCTCAGAGAACTTCAAGCGTCTCTCTTCATTCTTTAGTACTTCCGTATCCCACTCCTTTGTGCATTGATTCTTCCTGAATAGTCTCTTCATCACAAAGAGTTCTTCTTATAGGGTACATCTAGCTCACACTCCGCAAGCCACCTGATGGTGTGTGGTGGAAACTACTTTTTGTACCCCTAACTGAGCCCTCCAAAGTTGTTCCACTCGCGAACAGCGCGAGGGAGGAATGATTGTCGGGTAAGTTTCTATATTGGTTCTAATGTCTAGAATTTTCTGCTGATGGTCATTACGCGATACTATGTGAGGGAAGTAATATGTTGTCCATCCCTTCCCGGAAAGCGTTCTCTCGAAATTTCTATAGCGAATCTCTCTGTGATGCACAACAACTCTCTAGTAACGTCTGCCAAAGGAGTCTGTTGAGTATCTCCGTAACGCTCTCACGCCGGCTAAACGATCCGCGCCGCTCTTCGTTGGATCTTCTCTATCTCTTCTATCAGTCCTACCTGGTAGGTATCCCAGATAGATCAACAATACTCAAGAATCGATCGAACAAGCGCCTTATAAGCCACTTCCTTCGTAGATGAGTTACATTTCCTTAAGATTCTTCCCACGAATCTGAGTCTGCCACCTGCTTTTCCCACTGTTTCTTTTATGTGGTCACTCCACTTAAGGTCGCTCTGGATTGTTAGTCCTAGATATTTTCCAGCCTCCAGCTGTCTGTCATCAGTAGTGTAGCTGTACAGTAATGGATTTCCTTTCCTATGCATGCGCAATGTGTTACGTTTATTTACGTTCATGGTTAGCTGCCACAACCCTCACCATTCATTCATTCTCTGCAGGTCGTTCTGCAAATCGTTACTATCTTCTGGCGTTGCTACTTTGTTAGAGACAACCGCATCATTTGCGAACGCCCTTAGAGGACGTCCGAACTTTCTACTACACTCTTGCACATAAATTAAGTATAATGCTGATAAATGATGAAACAACGCTCTGGTGGGCGGTATACGGGTTTAAATCACCTAGGGGTTTGACCATGCGGTGCATTTGACCTGCGGTCGTCGCACGGTGGCGCTGGCAGCAGTCCACATACGCAGAGGTGTTGGTGCATGTCAGAGTACGGTGCAGCGAGTAAGTATGCAGACGTTTTCAGACGTGCTAATGGTGACTGTGTGTTGAAAATGGCTCAAAGAACACATATGGATGACTTTATGAGGGGTAGAATACTAGGGCGACTGGAGGCTGGATAAGCACAGCAGGTCGTAGCACGGGCCCTCCGTGTGCCACAAAGTGTGATCTCACGATTGTGGCAACGATTCCAGCAGACAAGAAACGTGTCCACGCGCTACAGTACGGGACGCCCACAGTGTACAACACCACAAAAGACCGATATCTCACCATGAGTGCCCGCAGACGGCCATGGAGTACTGCAGGTAGCCTTGCTTGGGACCTTACCACAGCTACTGGAACAGTTGTCTCAGACACACAGTCTACAGACGGTGAACAGACATGGTTTACTCGCCCAGAGACCTGCAAGGTGCATTCCACTGAGCTCTGGTCACAGGAGCGCCAGTAAAGCCTGGTGTCGAGAACACAGATCATGGTCATTGGAACAGTGGTCCCAAGTTATGTTCACGGACAAGTCCAGGTATAGTCCGGACAGTGATTCTCGCCGGGTTTTCATCTGGCGTGAACCAGGAACCAGATACCAAATCCTTAATGTCCTTGGAAGGGAGGTCGTGGTTTAATGGTGTGGGGTGGGGTAATGACTGGTGCACGTACACCCTCTCATGTCTTTGACAGAGGAACTGTAACAGGTTAGGTGTATCAGGACGTCATTTTGCACCAGTATGTTCGCCTTTTCAGAGGTGCAGTGGGTGCTACCTGCCTCCTGATGGGTGATAACGCACGGCCCCACCGACCTGCCATCGTGGAGGAGTACCTTGAAACAGAAGATATCAGGCGAATGGAGTGGCCTGACTGTTCTCCAGACCTAAACCCCATCGAGCACGTCTCGGATACTCTCTGTCGATGTATCGCTGCACATCTTCAAACCCCTACGACACTTCAGGAGCTCCGAGAGGCACTGGTGCAAGAATGGGACGCTATACCCCAGCAGCTGCTCGACCACCTGTTCCAGAGTATGCCAACCCGTTGTGCGGCCTGTGTACGTGTGCATGGTGATCATATCCCACATTGATGTTGGGGTACAGGCGCAGGAAACAGTGGCGTTTTGTAGTACACGTGTTTCGGGACGGTTTTCTCAACTTATCACCAATACCGTGGACTTACAGATCTGTGTCGTGTGTGTTCCCTATGTGCCTATGCTATTAGCGCCAGTTTTGCGTAGTGCCACGTCGTGTGGCACCACATTCTGCAATTATCCTTAATTTATGAGCATGAGTGTAGATCGTTTACATATACTGTAAACAGCAACGCTCCATCACACTTCCCTGAGATACTTCGGAAATTACCTTCACTTCTATAGATTTTGTACCATTAAGAGCGACATGTTGAGTTCTGTGAAGGAAGTCTTGAATCCAGTCGCAAACGCTCTCAGATACTCGATAAGCTCGTATTTTTTCACTAGACCGGAGTGCGGAACGGTGTCGAATGCCTTCCTC
The DNA here is from genome assembly GCF_021461385.2 of Schistocerca piceifrons. Taxonomy (NCBI): domain Eukaryota; kingdom Metazoa; phylum Arthropoda; class Insecta; order Orthoptera; family Acrididae; genus Schistocerca; species Schistocerca piceifrons. Next base: position 92,130,010 of record NC_060141.1, read on the forward strand.
AAGTCAAGGAACACGACGTCAATCTGAGCGTCGTTGTCTGCGGCGCTCTGGATGTTATGGAGGAACAGAGCAAGCTGAATTTCGCAGGATCTCTGTTTACGGAATCGATATTGATTTTTATGAGGGAGATTTTCATTCTCCGAAAGCGTCATAGTTCTTGTGCATAAAACATCTTCCATAATCCTGAAACAGACTGATATCAACGATATAGGTCTATAACCTCTCCACTACTAAGCGGTTGTAGTTGTTTTTCTATTTCGCGATCGGTTATCTCAATATCTGCCATTTCGACGTTCGTATGACGATTGAAAGGAGGGACCGAATTACGATTTTCCATGGTGAAACGATTTCGGAGCACTGAATCCAGTACTTCGGCCTTCTCTTTGTTATCTTCCGTTTCGGTGCCGACGCTGTACAAGTCCATTTTGAAAAATAAATCAAACAGCAGGACAGTTGCTTAATCCACAGTCCTTTATTAGGTTCCATCATCTGGGGATAAACTGCAATAGTAAAAATACTCTGTTACACGTGAAAGGGAGAGGATCTTCAAGTCTGAAATATTAAATGAGGAACTAAGCGGCTAAAGTTTCTAAATCAAAACAAATTAAAAGAGAGAGAACAGGACGATACTTACAAATCACTTAATCATCCGAGGTCATGCTCACTCCAATGTTGCCATGGAACATAAGATTCCGAGTCAAAAAAGTAAAAGGTACCTAAAATAATCCGAAAAAAAACAGACATCACGACGGGGCACCAAAAATTACCAAAATAATGAAACGTGTAAAATGCAATAAAAATGATTGGGAGGGGGGGTGGGTGGAATCACATATTACGTAATGACATAACTTCAGTTCGCTCGTGGATGGTACGTGATACGTGGTTGTTGAAAACGGCCGGCCGTGGTGGCAAAGCGGTTCTAGGCGCTTCAGTCCGGAACCGCGCGACTGCTATGGTCGCAGGTTCGAATCCTGCCTCGCGCATGGATGTGTGTTACGTCCTTAGGTTAGTTAGGTTTAAGTAGTTCTAAGTTCTAGGGGACTGATGACCTCAGATGTTAAGTCCAATAGTGCTCAGAGCCATTTGAACCATTTTTTGTTGAAAACGTTATGTTGCCATTTTTGCACTTAATGAAGGCAGCAAGGAAGAATGTGATAATTTGCATAACAAACTTAGTGCATTCCACGGAAAAATTGTTTTCTGTGTTCAGCATCAGATTAACGAGACCATGCCATACTTAGACTTAAAGATCACCTTCAATGGCGGCAAGTCAGAGTTTGATGTCTATAGAAAAGAGCCTACTATTGATTTAGTTCTGAATGTAGCATCGAATCACCTGTTTAAACATAAAATTGCTGCCGTCCGATCTCTCCTAAACAGACTAATAATAACGTTCCCCTCATATCAGAGGCATATGATGGAGAGCTCGGTATAATCAAGAACATCGCTGTGCGTATGGTTATCATGTATCAATGACCGAGAAACTGAATAAGAAAATACTATCGAAGCGGGATGAGCATGGAAGGGAATCACTCTCAAGGCTGCAGACAAAAAGAAAAGAACAAGTTTTATAAGATTCCATTTCATGGATACCTGCTAGAGAGAACTGGAAAGAAACTGATGTTAGCCAACATAGTTCCGGCATTTTTATTACGAAAAAATTTGGGCACTAGCTCAAGGGAACGTGAAATCTTCAAAAAGGATTCTTTCTTCTATCCGGGAGTGTATAGTATTGAGCGCGATAAAAGTTAATCGTCCTAGAGCAGACACATTGGCCAGAACGGCTGGAATTTTTATACGAGATATAAAGAGCAGTTCCAGGTCAGCTCTGGCAATGAATTTGATTCAAGTCATCGGTTGCAGCAGGTTAGTGACATTTTAACTTTCTTACACACTGCTGAGGAAGGTCGGATACTGAGTGTTCTGGAAGAAATTGAAATTTTGAGAAGACTTCACGTTCATCCTCTCGATACAATTACGAAACGAACAGATGTGTATCACAAAAATATTTTAGATAATTAAGACATTTCCAGGCAGATTAAGGTATCCATATAATGTAATATTTTTACTAGTTTTTTCATATTTGTATGTCTTCTTCTCTCTTAACATTGTGGTGCTTTCGTCTCCTTCCTGCTGTTACTTCCCGCTATTCCACATTAAACAGTTCACCAATCTCATGTCTGTTTCGTACCGCATCTGCACTTGGATCGTGTGCGGCTTCAGTACTCACAGCTAATTCTCACAATCACAAAGTTTTGCTGTTTGTGTTCCTGGCTGCGCACCACGATGGAATGGAATTGATGTAAGTAATCCCACGTAATATGTGATTTCACCCTCCCAGCGCCATTTTTGTTACTTTTACATGTTTCATTATTTTGGTAATTTTTGGTGTCCGGTCGTGATGTCTGTTTTTTTCTAATCGTTTTTGGTCCCTTTTACTTTTTTAACACGGAATCATTGGTTCCATGACACCATTGGGGGTGAGGGTGACTTCTAACGATTAAGTGATTTTACTTGTAAGTAACGTCCTGTTCTCTCTCTTTCAGTTTGTTTTAACTTAGAAACTTTAGCTGCACAGTTTCTTGTCAGATATTTCAGACTCGAGGATCCCCTCCCTTTCGCGTGTATCAGAATATTTTTACTATTGCAGTTTGCACCACTGTTCCGTAATCGGTCGCGTACCCAAAAAATTGTGGCTTAAGCAACTTTCCTGCGGTTTTCTACTCTTCATCTGTATCTGCTCCTGGGTACGTCTTACAATTTGATTTCGGAATCTCTGCCTGACCATGAAGTAACCTAACTGAAATCGTCCCGCATCTCCAATCCTTTTACGAGTATACCTCCTCCCCTTATGATTCTCGACCAAATTATTCGCTATTACTAGCTGAAATTTCTTGCAGATCTCAGTTACACTTTCTTCTCTCCCATTCCCAGTTCCAAGCCCATATTCTCTCGTAAGCTTTTCTTCTGCTCCGTCCCCTATAACCACGTTCCAGTCCCCTATGAGTATTAGATTTTAATCTCCCTTTACGAACTGAATTCCCCGTTCAATATCCTCATATATTTCTTTATTTCTTCTACTTGCGCTTGCAACGTCAGCATGTATGTCTATGGGTGCTGGTTTGCTGTCGAGACTGATAAGAACAGTTCACAGTAACTCACTCTCTGCCCTACCTCACTATTCCTAAGGAGTTCTATCCCCTACTATATTTGCACTGAGACTTTGTATTTCCCTTTTCACATTTTCTAGCTTCCCTACGACGTTCAAACTTCCGACGTTGCACGCCCCGACTCGTAGAACGTTATCCTTTCGTTGATTATTCAGTCTTTTTCTGATGGTGACCTTCCCCTTGGCAGTCCCCTTCCGGAGATCCGAATGGGCGACTACTCCGGAATCTTTTGTCAGTGGAGCGATCACCCCGTCACTTTTCAGTTACAGGTCAAATGTCCTGTGGATATACGTGTTCTGTCTTTAATGCAGTGGTTTCCATTGGCTTCTCCATCCTCAAGCCGTTGATCATCGCTGATTCTTCCACCTTCAGGGGCAGTTTACGATACCAGGGGCAAGGGAGTGCCCTGAACCTCTGAACGCTCATCCACCCTTTTTTACAAGGTCGTTGGCTGTATCAGGGCTGACTTCTTATACCGGAAGTTTCGGCCGCCTTTGATGATGATTTTTTTTTTCTGCGATACCTGCTCTTCTTAGGACAAAAAGGACGTGCCTTTACAACCAGACATAAAGAACATCGTTCAAGAAAAAATGGCACTAGCCCCCAAAATTCGTCTTTTGCCGACCATCTTCTGATTACAGGTCACGCGCCTAAAGCTATTTGCGATATCAACATTTTGCACACCGAGAAGAAAGGACGTAAATTAGACATTCTGGAAGAATTAGAGGTTTTTAAACATCTTTCTCGAAATGATTGTCTCGTTCTGAATGAACAGTTGCAGTTGCGCAATAAAAATTCCTTCAACGGTATAAAGCCGTTACTTGGAATTTAATTTCGGCTCTCCTTGTGCAGTTTACCGAAATGTTTTTTGACATCTAAGTTAACTCATAATTTTTCCATTTATTAAATGGTTTATTAGCTGTATTTCATGTTATATCGCTTTCTACAAGCTGTGTCACTTAGCCCTTACTGTATTTTCTGTAATGATGTTTTTATGCTTCAAACTGATGCAGACAAAATGTTACTTTATCTATCGCTGTTAAACAAAATATTGCTTTTTACATTATAGACTGAACAATATTCATTATAATTTTCATCTGTCTACACTTGAATGTTAAGTAGCCAAGTTGTACCCGCGGCTACTAGATGGTACTCTCGATGCAACGTCGTGTTCCCCTGCTCGCACTTTTAACGCAGACGCCTCAGTCTGTTGCAACCTGTGGCTGTACAGGTACGAGCAGCCCATAGTGGCTCGCCTTCACGCATTCCGTTTTATATATTTTGTGACTAAAGCCCTTCTGGCCTGTTAATTATTTCATATGTGACGTGTAAGTACTGCCTCTGTCTTTTCTTGTTAGTCAGTACTTACACTTTTTGTATAAAAATGTCTTTTCCTATAAATTTGTAACTATATTATAGGCCATTTTAATTGTTTTATTCTGATGAAGGCACTCTTAGAAGTGTTGAAAACTGATCAATAAGACTAAAAATATTAGTGACCGAGGGCTCATTTGTTTCAATTTTTGTGATGATTTTGAATCAAAATTTAAGAAGTGGTGGATTTCGAACCCGAGGCCGAGGACCTTTTAATTACTAATCAAAGATGCTACTCTGGACCACGGGATCCCGCTATGAAAAGAAATGGCACCCCAGATCATCACTCCATGTTGTCAGGCCGGATGGCAGCCAACTGTCAAGTTGATATTCCACCGCTGTCCGCCGCGTCTCTAGACACGTCTTCGCTCATCATCGGGTCTCAGTCCAAAGGGGGTCTCATCACTGAAGGCAGTTCTACTCCACTGAATGAGATTAGAGGCCCGATACGTGTCTGAAGATCCCCCAAACAGTGGTGTGATGCCAACCTCACTGTCGCCCACCATACAGCGTAACAACCAGGAGTGATGGTCTGAGATGCCATCCTCTTCATAGCAGGACCCTTTGGTTGTCATCCACGGCACCCTTACAACACATCCGTACGTCGATGATATTCTATGATCCGTTTCGTTGCCCTCACGACAAGCCATACTGGGCATACATTTCAGCATGATAATGCCCGTCCGCACATGGTGAGAACAAACGGTGAACACATTTGGCGACACCTTCTCTGATGCGCCGTACGAATTTGCGTGCCTAATGGCCTCACTGGATAACTTCAATACTAACTGGCTTGGAAACGGGGCAGTGTATGGAATTCTTTTCTTAACAGTTATTTCTCAGCACGACCTAACCTGTAGACCCTTACAAGCTTTCCAGACTGTTTCGACCAACCTGTGTGCATTCAGGATGTCTCTTCTAAGAATCATCAGCCGTATTTCCTGTATTGTTTCAGCATATATTCGTAACCTCGTTTTTGCAATATGTAGATGGAATCGAGGCAAGCAAATATTACTCATAGTATATTTCAGCAAAACAAATTTTCAGCTTAACAAGCTGATTTGTTTCCCGACACAAAAAATTTTTAAAGTGTAAATTTACGTGCCTATACGACAGAGTGGTCCCAAATTAGACTAACTTGATTTTGCAAAATTTATTAACAGACAAAGTATAACATGAGAATAACCAGTCCGTCAGCAGCGACTGTGTAGCACTGCTGCATGGCGATAGGCAGTGAGGCACGTGAGACAGGGCAGGTTGGGCAAGGAATGCTGTTGGAGTTCTCACATTTTACAGGCGTTATTGATAAATATCGATAAAGCGAATATGGCCGTAGACTAATTTCATTGGGTTTGTCGAATGAGCACATAAAATTCCACTTTAAAAATCATTTTGTTGGTAATAGGAAGCAAACCATCGCTTTTGTTGACACTGGGCGTCACATGAAAGATGTGATCAATATTTGTTTGGGATCACTGCAGCTGCACATGACAAAACTGAAACTGCAGGTATCTGCCTAAACATCAGAAGACCTGATCCTGACGACAGTTATTAAGAAAGCACACCGAGATGTACTCATCTGCGACATGAGTAATCTCTTCTACATGTTTATGTATGGGATGTGTGTACCAAAATAGGCAGGTGTGATTTCAGGGTTCGGTTCTAGGGTTCAGAATCACAGATATACACACATCAAAAAAAGTTTTTCATCACCCCCGTTCCCAGAACTCCTGAAGATAGACATTGACTGTGGATACTGTATCACAGACACAGTCCCTTTGACTGTTCAGAGATGTCATTAACGAAGATCAGAGAGATTGAAAAGCAAGAAAGAAAAATTCTTAGGAAAATATATGGACCAGTGTTTCGGGAAGGAATTTAGATGAAGAGGCCAACTAGAGAGACTTACAAAGACATAGAAACAATAACAGACACCATTAGGAATAGAAGGATGAAATTTTATGGACATATCAGCAGGATGGATAAAAGCAGGCTTGCAAGACAAATCTTTGAGATAGTAAACAAGAGCAAAAATAAGACAAAGTGGATCACTATAGCCGAACAAGACATTAAAGAACTGGGGGTCACACAAGACAACATAAAGAATAGAGAACAGTTTAGAAACATCATACAGAAACACACATTTAAACAAGAACATACGGAGAACAGAACGGGAAAAAGATGGTCGGAAGAATGCATGAGAGAACACAGTGAACGTATGAAGAGAATGTGGAAAGAATGAAGAAAGAAGAATACTCAATTTCAATCGCTCTCTCAAAAGGGAAAATCGAAAGTGATACATATCAAAAAAAATTTTGACTCATCCCGGTGAACCAGAACTCCTTGCGATAGACGTTACCGTTGACTGTGGACATTGTATCACAGACACAGTCCCTTTGACTGTTCCGAGATGTCATTAAATCCGCCCAAAGATGTAAACAACCATGAATGAGCAGCGCCTATTAGACGGAGGGGGTCCGACAGACAATCAGTTCCATTCATTCCACCAGGAAGGAGGCACACGGCTCGTGTTGTCTGTAGTTCAACCATCGATGTTGTTCGGACATGGAGGAGATACAGAGAGACAGGAACTGTCGATGGCATGCCTCGCTCAGGCCGCCCAAGGACTACTACTGTAGTGGAGGACGGCTACCTACGGATTATGGCTCGGAGAAACCCTGACAGCAACGCCACCATGTTGAATATGCTTTTCGTGCTGCCACAGGACGTCGTGTTACGACTCAAACTGTGGGAAATATGCTGCATGATGCGCAACTTCACCCCCGACGCCATGGTGAGGTCCATATTTGCAATCACGACACCATGCACCGCAGTGCAGATGGGCCCAACAACATGCCCAATGGACCGGCATCACGTTCTCTTCACCGATGAGTGCCGCTTATGCCTTCAACCAGACAGTCGTCGGACACATGTTTGGTGGCAACTCGGTCTGGCTGAACGCCTTTATGTCCAACCAGTGCAGCAAGGTGGAGGTTCCCTGCTGTTTTGGGGTGGCATTACGTGGGGCCGACGTACGTCTCTGGTGGTCATAGAAGGCGCCGTAACGACTGTACGGTACGTGAATGCCATCCTCCGGCCGATAGTGCAGCCATATCGGCAGCATATTGACGAGGCACTCGTCTTCATGAACGACAATTCGCGCCCCCATCGTCCATATCTTGTGGGTGACTTCCTTCAAGATAACGACATCGCTCGACTAGAGTGCCCAGCATGTTCTCCAGACATGAACTCTATCGCACATGCCTGGGATGGATTGAAAAGGGCTGTTTATGGACGACATGTCCCACCAATCACTCTGAGGGATCTACGCCGAATCTCCGTTGAAGAGTGGGACAATCCGGACCAACAGTGCCTTGATGAATTTGTGGATAGTATGCCACGAAAAATACAGGCATCCATCAATGCAAGAGGACGTGTTACTGGGTATTAGAGGTACCGGTGTGTACAGAAATCTGGACCAGGACCTCTGAAGGTCTCGCTGTATGGTGGCACAACGTGCAATGTGTTGTTTTCATGACCAATAAAAAGGGCAGAAATGGCGTTTATGTTGATCTCTAATCCAATTTTCTGTACAGGTTCCGCAACTCTCAGAACCGAGGTGACGCAAATTTTTTTATATGTGTAGATGCTTTTCATCCTTCTTCTTGTTGTGTATAGTGTTTAATAATTGTGAAGCTTTCGATTGGGTAAAAAATACAAGCTTTTATTAGAATTCCCCAGCATAGTTAGTAATTCACTAGGGGCGTTCAGTAACTAATTCAGCACATTTTTTTCTGAAAGCAATTCGGTTTTATCATAATTCCAAATCACTGTACTATTCCGCATTGATTTGGCTACAAAATCCTATTTTTCGACATGATCTCCGTTCAATGCGACAGCCTTACGTCACCCTACTGCGAGAGCCTGTATACCCGCATGCTACCACCCTAGTGGTCGGCGTGAGAGCCAACGTCTTGCTGCATCAATAATCTCCACGTCATCCAAGTCTGCTTCCTGCGCAGTGCATCTTTCATTGGGCCAGACATATGAAAGCCAGAAGGCGCGAGATCTGGCCTGTAGGGTGATACATCATGCGAGAGCTACTTTCGTTTTTCAGTTTTGCACATCATTGTGTGTTCAAAGAACTTTGATACTCACTGATCGGTGGCGGTAACAAGTGTGTCTTAAAAAGCTGCCAGCGGTCGCCCGCTGCGGAGCGGGACCTGTAATTTAGCATTGTGGTTGTGGTTTCCGTTGCTGGACCTAGCCAACTGTATGTGCTAAAAAAGCAAAGAAGCTCTGAACTGACAACAAGCCACAGAGCTAGATATCTATGGGAAGTTCTAGTCAGGCTGGCACTGCCTTACACCGAAGAAGCAAAACATCTCTAACAATTACGAGTGTACTCAGTTTAACTCACACAGGCGCACACACTTTACAATAATTACTCAAGGAAACGTGAGAAACGTCTCAAAAATGAGATCGACGGAAAGTCCAAAATGGCTAAGCAAGGATGGCTAGAGGACAAAGTAAGGATGCAGAGGCATATCTCACTAGAGGCAAGATAGATACTGCCAACAGGAAAATTAAAGAGACTTTTGGAGAAAAGAGAACCACTTCTAGGAATATCGAGAGCTCAGATGGAAGCCCAGTTCTAAGCAAAGAAGATAAAGCAAAAAGGTTGAAGGAGTAGATAGAGGGGCTGTACAAGGGTGATGTACTTGAGGACAATATTATAGGAATGGAAGAGGATGTAGATGAAGATGAAATGGGAGATATGATACTGCGTGAAGAGTTTGACAGAGCACTGAAAGACCTACTCTACCATCTGGTGAGTAAGATGTATGAGACAAGCGAAATATCCCTAGACTTCAAGAAGAATATAGTAACTCCAATCCCAAAGAAAGCAGGTGTTGACAGATGTGAGAATTACCGAACTATTAGTTTAATAAGCCACGGCTGCAAAATACTAACGCGAATTCTTTACAGACGAATGGAAAAACTGCTAAAAGCCGACCTCAGGAAGATCAGTTTGGATTCCGTAGAAATTCGGGAACACGTTAGGCAATACTGACCCTACGACTTATCTCAGAAAACAGATTAAGGAAAGGCAAACCTACGTTTCTAGCATTTGTAGACTTTGAGAAACCTTTGACAATGTTGCCTGGTATACTCTCTTTCAAATTCTGAAGATGGCAGGGGTAAAATACAGAGAGCGAAAGGCTATTTACAATTTGTACAGAAACCAGATGGCAGTTATAAGAGTCGTGGGACATGGAAGGGAAGGAGTGGTTGGGAAGGGAGTGAGACAGGGTTGTAGCCTCTTCCCGATGTTATTCAAACTGTATATTGAGCAAGCAGTACAGGAAACAAAAGAAACATTCGGAGTAACAATTAAAATCAATGGAGAAGACATAAAAACTTCCAGGTTCACCGATGACATTGTAATTCTGTCAAAGACAGCAAAGGACCTGGAAGAGCGGCTGAACGGAATGGACAGTGTCTTGAAAGGACGATATAAGATGAACATCAACAAAAGCAAAACGGGGATAATGGAATGTAGTCGAATTAAATTGGGTGATGCTGAGGGTATTAGATTAGGAAATGAGACGTTTAAAGTAGTAAAGGAGTTTTGCTATTTGGGGAGCAAAATAAGTGATGATGGTCGAAGTAGAGGGGATATAAAATGTAGACTGTCAATGGCAAGGAAAGCGTTTCTAAAGAAGAGAAATTTGTTAACATCGAGTATAGATTTAAGTGTCGGGAAGTCGTTTCTGAAAGTATTTGTATGGAGTGTAGCCATGTATGGAAGTGAAACGTGTACGATAAATAGTTTGGACATGAAGAGAATAGAAGCATTCGAAATGTGGTGCTACAGAAGAATGCTGAAAATTAGATGGGTAGATCACATAACTAATGAGGAGGTATTGAAAAAGAGTTAGGGAGAAGAGAAGTTTGTGGCACAACTTGACCAGAAGAAGGGATCGGTTGGTAGGACATGTTCTGAGGCATCAAGGGATTACAAATTTAGCATTGGAGGGCAGCGTGGAGGGTAAAAATTGAAGAGGGAGACCAAGAGATGAATACATTAAGCAGATTCAAAAGGATGTAGGTTGCAGTAGGTACTGGGAGATGAAGAAGCTTGCTCAGGATAGGGTAGCATGGAGAGCTGCATCAAATCAGTCCATGGACTGAAGACCACAACAACAACGTGAGGAAGGAGAGAGACTGCTGACATATGGATGAAATAAAACGGTATCTCCAATGTTTTTCTTTCCTGTGTACTTAATCATTAGACAGACATTGCCTGTGAGACATTTTAATAAGATAGCAAGACATGATAATAGGAAGAATTGTGAAAATGAGCTCCTGTAACAGACAGATGTTACATGACAGACGCTGTCTATCGCGGAGAGTTTTACTGTTGAAATTCAGAGAGCATATCTTCCAAAGATAGTCGGGCAAAATAATACTTTCTCTCACATTCGTATCACGAAATGACCACGGTGAGAATTTCAGAGAAAAGCCGTTATTCCCTCGTACCTTAGACTAATAGAACAGGGAATGGAGGAACGTACCTTCCACCACACGCAGTAAGGTAGTTTGTGGAATATAGGTGTCCCTGGAATACCTTTAATGTAGAGGGTAAACAGTAGGGACAACATGCGCCTACCTTGAGAGTCCTGTTCGTGAAGTATGAGTGTAGGGGAATAGCCTTTCGGAGGAGCCTGCGGCGCTCACTTTACGGATGAGACCGATGTGTCGGCGATAACCAGTGGCTTTTCAATGTTTAGGAACAGTACATCTGTTATCTTGTCTATACTGTATAGTTTATATTTGTATCGATAAAAACAATTTTGGTTCTACCGAATTTCTTTCTCCCACTCCTCTTCCCATTCTATGTGGGGCGTTCGATAAGTAATGCAGCCAAAATTTTTTCTCGGCCAATTTCGGTTGAAAAAACGCTAAATAGATTGTTGGAAACCGCGAAATATTCCCGCTTCAGCCCCTGTTGTTTCATGGAGTTCCGATAGGTAGCAGCGCAATAAGTAGCCTTCAACATGGCGTCTGTAACGGAGTTGCGTTCCAAGCAGGCGGCTGTCGTTGAGATTCTCTTGTCAGAAAACCAGAGCATCGCACATATTCATTGGCACTTTTGGTACGTCGACGAAAACCTGGGAGTGAACAAAAGCACGATGAGTCGTTGAGCGAGGCGTCTGTCGTTACTATAACGAGGTCGCACAAACCTGTACGATCTGTAGCATGCCGGTCGGCCGCGCGACACTGTGACTCTTGGATGTTGGAACGTGCGGACCCTCTCATTCGACGTGATCGACAGATGACAATCCAGTACCTCGCTGCACAACTGGACGTCTCCGTTGACAGTGCTGACACACTCTCCACCAGATGGGGTACTCAAGTGTGTGTACTCACTGGGTTCTTCAGCGTCTAACAGAAGACTGTAGAGAGCAGAGGAGGACCGTCTGCGCGGAAATGCTTGCGCGTCACGAGGCTGATGGTTATTACAATTTCTTTTTGTCGAACATCGTCACGGATGACGAAACGTGGTTTCATCCTTTCGAACTGAAAAAAAAAACGGCAATCCGTCGAGAGGTGCTGTAACATCGCGAGTCAATACGCAGTAGCATTTATTGCACTACTTTCCAGTATGGCTCGTAGCTTTCGAACCGTTGGCGGTGATAGAAACAGCCGCTTCTATCTTAGCCTGACTCATTCACACCTGTCACAAGCCTAGCGGTAGGAAGCGGTACCTGTGTCAATTCGAGCGACAGAATATTCAAGCCCCTAAGAATCTAAATAAACTATATTAAATATTATTCAATTTAGTTAAAAGTCCCCACCCCCATTGAACCATGGACATCGCCATTGGTGGGGAGGCTTGCGTGCCTCAACGATACAGATAGCCGTACCGTAGGTGTAACCACAACGGAGGGGTATCTGTTGAGAGGCCAGACAAACGTGTGGTTCCTGAAGAGGGTCAGCAGCCTTTTCAGTAGTTGCAGGGGCAACAGTCTGGATGATCGACTGATCTGGCCCTGTAACACTAACCAAAACGGCCTAGCTGTTTTGGTACTGCGAACGGCTGAAAGCAAGGGGAAACTACAGCCATAATTTTTCCCGAGGGCATGCAGCTTTACTGTATGATTAAATGACAATGGCGTCCTCTTGGGTAAAATATTCCGGAGGTAAAATAGTCCCCCATTCGGATCTCCGGGTGGGGACTACTCAAGAGGACGTCGTTATCAGGAGAAAGAAAACTGGCATTCTACGGATCGGAGCGTGGAGTGTCAGATCCCTTAATCGGGCAGGTAGGTTAGAAAATTTAAAAAGGGAAATGGATAGGTTAAAGTTAGATATAGTGGAAATTTGTGAAGTTCGGTGGCAGGAGGAACAAGACTTTTGGTCAGGTTTAATACAGGGTTATAAATACAAAATCAAATGGGGGTAATGCAGGAGTAGGTTTAATAATGAATAAAAAAATAGGAGTGCGGTAAGCTACTACAAACAGCATAGTGAACGCATTATTGTGGCCAAGATAGACACGAAGCCCACGCCTACTACAGTAGTACAAGTTTATATGCCAACTAGCTCTGCAGATAATGAAGAAGTTGATGAAATGTGTGATGAGATAAAAGAAATTATTCAGGTAGTGAAGGGAGATGAAAATTTAATGGTCATGGGTGACTGGAATTCGACAGTAGGAAAAGGAAGAGAAGGAAACGTAGTAGGTGAATATGGCCTGGGGTTAAAAAATGAAAGAGGAAGCCGCCTGGTAGAATTTTGCACAGAGCAGAACTTAATCATAGCTAACACTTGGTTCAAGAATCATGAAAGAAGGTTGTATACATGGAAGAATCCTTGGAGATACTAAAAGATTTCAGATAGATTATAAATGGTAAGACAGAGATTTAGGAGCCAGATTTTAAATTGTAAGACATTTCCAGGGGCAGATGTGGACTCTGACCACAATCTATTTGTTATGAACTGTAGATTAAACTGAAGAAACTGCAAAAATGTGGAAATTTAAGGAGATGGAACCTGGGTAAACTGAAAGAACCAGAGGTTGTAGAGCGTTTCAGAGAGAGCATAAGGGAACAATTGACAGGAATGAGGGAAAGAAATACAGTAGAAGAAGAATGGGTAGCTTTGAGGAATGAAACAGTGAAGTCAGCAGAGGACGAAGTAGGCAAAAAGACGAGGGCTAGTAGAAATCCTTGGATAACAGAAGAGATAGTGAATTTAATTGATGAAAGGAGAAAATACAAAAATGTAGCAAATGAAGCAGGCAAAAAGGAATAAAAACCTCTCAAAAATGAGATCGACAGGAAGTGCAAAATGGCTAAGCAGGGATGGCTAGAGGACAAATGTAAGGATGTAGAGGTTTATCTCATGAGGGGTAAGATAGATACTGCCTACAGGAAAATTAAAGAGACCTTTGGAGAAAAGAGAACCACTTGCATGAATATCAAAAGCTGAGATGGAAACCCAGTTCTAAGCAAAGAAGGGAAAGCAGAAAGGTGGAACGAGTATATAGAGGGGCTGTACAAGGGTGGTGTACTTGAGGACAATATTATAGGAATGGAGGAGGATGTAGATGAAGATGAAATGGGAGATATGGTACTGCGTGAAGAGTTTGACAGAGCACTGAAAGACCTGAGTCGAAACAAGGTCCCCGGAGTAGACAACATTCCATTAGAACTACTGACAGCCTTGGGAGAGCCAGTCCAGACAAAACTCTACCATCTGATGAGCAAGATGTATGAGACAGGCAAATTTCATCAGACTTCCAGAAGAATATAATAATTCCAATCCCAAAGAAAGCAGGTGTTGACAGATGTGAAAATTACCGAACTATCAGTTTAGTAAGTTACAGCTGCAAAATACTAACGCGAATTCTTTACAGACGAATGGAAAAACTGGTAGAAACCGACCTCGGGGAAGATCAGTTTGGATTCCGTAGAAATGTTGGAACACGTGAGGCAATACTGACCCTACGACTTATCTTAGAAGAAAGATTAAGGAAAGGCAAACGTACATTTCTAGCATTTGCAGAGATAGCTTTTGACAATGTTGACTGGAATACTCTCTTTCAAATTCTGAAGGTGGCTGGGGTAAAATACAGGGAGCGAAAGGCTATTTACAATTTGTAGAGAAACCAGATGGCAGTTATAAGAGTCGAGGGACATGAAAGGGAAGCAGTGGTTGGGAAGGGAGTGAGACAGGGTTGTACCCTCTCCACAATGTTATTCAATCTGTATATTGAGCAAGCACTAAAGGAAACGAAAGAAAAGTTCGGAGTAGGTATTAAAATCCATGGAGAAGAAATAAAAACTTTGAGGTTCGCCGATGACATTGTAATTCTGTCAGAGACAGCAAAGAACTTAGAAGAGCAGTTGAACGGAATTGACAATGTCTTGAAAGGAGGGTATAAGATGAACATCAACAAAAGCAAAACGAGGATAATGGAATGGAGTCGAATTAAGTCGGGTGATGCTGCGGGAATTGGATTAGGAAATGAGACACTTAAAGTGGGAAAGGTGTTTTGCTATTAGGGGAGAAAAATAACTGATGATGGTCGAAGTGGAGAGGATATAAAATGTAGACTGGCAATGGCAAGGAAATCGTTTCTGGAAAAGAGAAATTTGTTAACATCGAGTATAGTTTTAAATGTCAGGAAGTCGTTTCTGAAAGTATTTGTATGGAGTGTAGCCATGTGTGGAAGTGAAACATGGACGATAAATAGTTTGGACAAGAAGAGAATAGAAGCTTTCGAAATGTGGTGCTACAGAAGAATGCTGAAGATTAGATGGGTAGATCACATAACTAATGAGGAAGTATTGAATAGGAGTGGGGAGAAGAGGAGTTTGTGGCACAACTTGACTAGAAGAAGGGACCGGTTGGTAGGACATGTTCTGAAGCATCAAGGAATCACCAATTTAGTACTGGAGGGCAGCGTGGAGGGTAAAAATCTTAGAGGGAGACCAAGAGGTGAATACACTAAGCAGATTCAGAAGGATGTAGGCTGCAGTAGGTACTGGGAGATGAAGAGGCTTGCACAGGATAGAGTAGCATGGAGAGCTGCATCACACCAGTCTCAGGACTGAAGACCACAACAACAACAGCAACAGTTAAAAGTCAATATACTGCCTTTCGTTATTAAAAAGAAGATTGTGTAAAAATCTCAGCTTTCTAGTTGGTACATTTTCAGAGTTAGAGAAAATTACCTAAATCACCCCAAACCGACACTTGTAAGATTAAATTCAGTTAGGATTCATAACAGTTTGTCTTTTAGTATCATGTGGAATCATTACTGAAGCTCACAGTAAGTTAGGTCAATTTGTTTAGAGTTTCATAATTAAATTCGTTAACTATTTTTCATTTTCGTAATACAAATTTCAGAAAAGATTCATGTAATGTGTTGTTGTGTGAGTAAATGAGAATGAGTGAGAGTGTGTTTGTGGGACATACGAAAAAATTAAATATTATCTCATGTTTAACATTATGTAACTATGTCATGGGAAAGTGTTAAGCAAGCAAGTTGTAATGAAAAATGTAATTTCCCCACCGTGCTGATGACGTATGTCCAAGGATACTTGCTTTTGTAAGAAGGCAGCCAGAAGAGCCATTTGCAGGGTAATGTTTTCCTAAAGTTATTTCAAGATTAGTTTTCTTTTCGTTTATTTTTGTTAAACATTTTATTAATATTTGGAAGATGAAGTGACATACATGCATCTTTGAATGTTGATTGTCGTAAGACAGTTTTAGCGCGAAAAAGAACTCGAAGGATTGTTTTGACTGGCTGGTCATTTTGAACAACCAATCAGAGTTAAGCATTTCTCGCGCATTGCAACTAATTATAGACCCTGTAGGAACGGCAGCGAGTCATTCGCTAGTGAGCTATCGGACATGCAGTTCATGTTGGACGTGTCTGTCTACATTATGAGTAAAATGAAGAGGTTACTGGTTTCTAGCGTTCGGATTGTATTGCTGTGAAAACAGTTGCCTTTAAAGACAGATTGTGTAAATTTGAGCTTGGTGAAGTGTTATGTTAGAGAGATAAACGCATGTGAACTTTCGGCCTTTGTAAAATTCCGCGTGGCATGTTTCATATTCGTCTATGGAATATTTGGTGAGCAATTTCTTTATTACACTACTGGCCATTAAAATTGCTACACCAAGAAGAAATGCAGATGATAAACGGGTATTCATTGGACAAGTATATTATACTGGAACTGACATGTGATTACATTTTCACGCAATTTGGGTGCATAGATCCTGAGAAATCAGCACCCAGAACAACCGGCTCTGGCCGTAATAACGGCCTTGATACGCCTGGGCATTGAGTCAAACAGAGCTTAGATGGCGTGTACAGGTACAGCTGCCCATGCAGCTTCAACACGATACCACAGTTCATCATGAGTAGTGACTGGCTTATTGTGACGAGCCAGTTGCTCGGCCACCATTTCTAATGGCTCTGAGCACTATGGGACTCAACTTCTGAGGTCATCAGTTCCTTAGAACTTAGAACTACTTAAACCTAACTAACCTAAGGACATCACACACATCCATGCCCGAGGTAAGATTCGAACCTGCGACCGTAGCGGTCGCGCGGTTCCAGACTGAAGCTCCTAGAACCGCTCGGCCACAGCAGCATGCGATACATGATGTCCCGCCCCCTAAATACCGAAGTTCGTAAGAAGAAAGACAACACACCTCTTTTAAGATGTTGGATATGCAATAGAACTCTTTCAATGTCTGTATTAGAGGTGGTGTTTATATTTTGATTGTGCCATAGGCCCTGCTTTTTTTTGTCATAACGTTTGGATTATTTCGTTCTATGCATGTATCTTGTACACTGAAAGGAAGAATTCCTGTACGTGCAAACTGAGACACGCGAAATGAGTAAATGTGTTTCTGCGATAAAAATAAAAGTTTTATTTATCCCTTGCATGTATTTCTGTTGAGTTCTCAGGTAACAAATTCTGTATTTTTTTAATTTTTTATTTATTTATTTATTTATTGTTACGTGGGACCAAATTAAGGATAAGTCTCCATGGTCATGGAACAAGTCAATACATGAAATTATAACACTGGAATTTGCTTAATTTTTTAGATGTTCCAGGAGCTCCTCGACAGAATAGAAGGAGTGAGCCATGAGGAAACTCTTCAGTTTAGACTTAAAAGAGTTTGGGCTACTGCTAAGATTTTTGAGTTCTTGTGGTAGCTTATTGAAAATGGATGCAGCAGAATACTGCACTCCTTTCTGCACAAGAGTCAAGGAAGTGCATTCCACATGCAGATTGGATTTCTGCCTAGTATTAACTGAGTGAAAGCTGCTAACTCTTGGGAATAGGCTAATATTGCAAACAACAAACGACATTAAAGAAAATATATACTGTGAGGGCAATGTCAGAATTCCCAGACTATTGAATAGGGGTCGACAAGACGTTCTCGAACTTACACCACATATAGCTCGAACAGCCCGTTTTTGAGCCAAAAATACCCTTTATGAATCAGAAGAATTACCCCAAAAAATAATACCATACGACATAAGCATATGAAAATATGCGGAGTAGACTACTTTTCGTGTTGAAGTGTCACTTATTTCAGATACTGTTCTAATGGTAAATAAAGCAGCATTTAGTTTCTGAACAAGATCCTGGACATGGGCTTTCCACAACAGCTTACTATCTATCCGAACGCCTAGGAACTTGAACTGTTCCGCCTCGCTTATAATATGCCCATTCTGTCTGATGAAAATATCGGTTCTTGTTGAATTGTGAGTTAGAAACTGTAAAAACTGAGTCTTACTGTGATTTAACATCTAATTATTTTCCACAAGCCATGAACTTATTTCATGAACTACATTATTTGATACTGTTTCAATATTTCACACAAGATCCTTCACTACCAAGCTGGTGTCATCAGCAAACAGAAATATTTTTGAATCACCTGTAATACTAGAAGGCATATCATTTATATAAATAAGAAACAGCAGTGGCCCCAGCACTGACCCTTGGGGAACACCCCACTTAACAGTGCCCCATTGGGACTGAACATCACTACCACTCTCAATATTGCGGAGAATTACCTTCTGCTTTCTGTTCTTAAAGTAAGAGGCGAACCAATTGTAAGCTACTCCCTTTACTCCATAATGGTCCAACTTCTGCAGTAATATTTTGTGGTCAACACAGTCAAAAGCCTTCATTAAATCAAAGAAAACTCCTAGCGTTCGCAACCTTTTAGTTAATCCGTCCAAAACCTCACAGAGAAAAGAGAATATCGCATTTTCAGTTGTTAAACCATTTCTAAAACCAAACTGAACATTTGACAGCAAATTATGTGAATTTAAATGCTCCAGTAACCTTGTATATACAACTTTCTCGATAACTTTAGCAAACACCGATGGCATAGAAATAGGTCTATAATTGTCAATATTATCCCTGTCTCCCTTTTCATAAAGTGGCTTCACTACCGAGTACTTTAATCGGTCAGGAAACCGACCACTACTAAAGGAAAAGTTACAGATATGGCTAAGTACTGGGCTAACATACATAGAACAATACTTCAGTATTCTGCTAGATTCCCCGTCATATCCATGAGAGTTCTTGGTCTTTAGTGATTTAATTATTAACTCAATTTCCCTCTTGTCAGTATCATGGAGGAGCATTTCAGATAACAGTCTCGGAACACTTTTTTCTAAGAGCGCTATATGATTCCCTGTTGGGACTAGGTTTTTATTTAGTTCACCTGCTATATTCAGAAAGTGAACTGTACATATATGCGACTTATCAGTAACACGGACGTTCCCACTACGCACTGATTCTATATCCTCGACCTGTCTCTGCAGATCAGCCACTTCCTTTACGACTGACCATATGGTTTTAATTTTATCCTGAGACTTAGCTATTCTATCTGCATACCACATACTTTTTGCCTTCCTAATAACTTTTTTAAGCACCTTACAATACTGTTTGTAATGGGCTGCTGCATTTAGATTTTGACTGTTTCTAACGTTTTGATATAACTGCCACTTTGTTCTACAGGATATTCTTATTCCTCTAGTCAGCCACCCAGGCTGCCTGTTTGTGCTAGTATCCTGTTCTGAACGTTCTAACGGAAAGCAACTTTCAAAGAGCACGAGAAAACTCTTTAGGAAAGCATTTTATTTATCGTCTACTGTATCAGCACTATAAACACCTTGCCACTCTTGTTCCTTGATAAGGTTTACAAAGGTCTCTACAGCAACTGGTTCAGCTTTCTTAAAAAGTTGATAACTATATTTAACATGTGTTGCAGCACAAAAATCTTTTAGAGTTAAAACTTGTGCATTATGATCTGAAAGGCCATTCACCTTTTTGCTAACAGAATGCCCTCCTAGTAATGAGGAATGAACAAAAATGTTGTCTATGGTTGTGCTACTGTTCCCTTGCGCTCTCGTTGGAAATAATACGGTTTGCATAAGATTATATGAATTAAGGAGGTCTACCACCATCCTTTTCCTTGCACAGTCACTTATACAAGTAATATTGAAGTCACCACATATAACTAACTTTTTGTATTTCCTATAAAGTGAACCAAGTACCTCCTCTAACTTTAGCAAAAATGTTGTGAAATCAGAGTCTGGGGATCTATAAATAACAACAGTTAGAAGTTTAGCTCCATTAAATTTAACCACACCTGCACAACATTCAAACACCTTTTCAGCGCAGTTCTTTGTAACATGAATTGACTCAAATGGGATTACGTTTTTCACATACATGACTACTCCCCCACACCGCAAAGAGCTCCTCGAAAAGCTGCCAGCTAACCTGTATCCTGGTAAAGGAAGCCTCTGAATTATCTCCTTATTTACGAAGTGTTCAGATACACAAATTCTGTATTTAGCACATGAACAAATTTCGGGTAGTACAGTTCTTTTCTGTGATATACATATTACAGTCTGCCAGGAAATTTCACACAGTCTCAATAGCCACGTGAAACTATTGTTTTCTGCACTTTGACATCATTTCCAATCTGGGATGAAAATATGAGCAACAGCGTTTCGCTTGACCTCGTCATGATTGATAGTTCTACCAGGTCTGTTTAAAGTTATCCTTTCGTCCCTTACACATAAATTTATGTTCCGCTGCGTAGGTTAAATGACAAATTTGACCATAGGGCACTGGTTCCAAACCTTCCTCAGACCATTTGAAACGTCCCCTTTGAACAATTTATACACGACTGTGCTTAACCTGACACACAATATTTTTAGCGCAACGCAATCTGACTTTCAAAATTCCCTACAAAACAATGGCCCTGACTAACATTTAACTATACCTTTCACAAATCACTTACCTCACAAAAATCTTCGCTGCTCAAGCTACTGCAATACAGCGAGCGCCACTACTGCCAGCTAAATAAAAGATTCAAACTATGGAAGGCACTAACTACTGATAGGGATAGTTAGCAAATGAAAGATATTAATAGAGAACGAACAATGTATTTACCTTGATATCATCACAAGTCATAATATATATATCAGTTCATGACAAATTACAAACCTCCGCCATCTCTCTCCCCACATCCACCACTGCTGGCGGCTCACCTCCAACTGCGCAACGCTACGCGCTGTTCACAGCCAGCTGCCTAACACTACAATGGCGAGTATTACAACAATGCAAAGCAGACACAGACTGCCCACAGCACAGCCAGTGATTGTCATACAGAGGTGGCGTTACCAATAAAAAACCTAAACAGCCTACTTACATAGAGAAAACATAAACAGCCTACTTACATAGCCCCCATGCTCCCCACAAAAATTTTTACAAATGGTGTTGGGCACTGGCCAATACAGATTTGACAAAAATTTTTCACAATTACAGTAACAAAGATATAAAATGCACACACTTATTAATATTATGTTGGTCAAAAGATCAAAATTTCTCACAGTCCATAAAGACAGTCCACATTGTTCATCACAGTAAAAATGCAGAGTTTTTCTCAAAGTCCAAGCAGTAAAAGAAAATGCACATAGAAGTAGTGGATTTCCATGCAGTCTTGAAGAAGTAGTGTTGACCTTCCAACGGAAAGACAGTGCTGACTCTCGACATGCAGACAGGTAATGGGCCACAACAGAGCAAACCCACAGCAGAGTCATTCGAAGTTTGGAAGAATATTGGTAGGTAGGTCATCACAGAGCAGACCCACTGGAGTCCTGGTAGAGATTGTGGTATTGGTGGGCCACCAGAGGTGCAGACCCACTGCAGTCCTTGTAGAGATAATGGTATTGGTGGGCCACCAGAGGTGCAGACCCACTGCAGTCCTTGTAGAAATAATGGCGTTGGTAGGTCATCATAGATGCAGACCCACTGTAGTCCTTGTAGAGATAATGGTATTGGTGGGCCACCAGAGGTGCAGACCCACTGTAGTCCTGGTAGAGACGGCCAGCAGCCATCCGTTGCGACTGTGCAGGTGCACAATCACCATCGAAGATTCTTGCAGAGAATATAGCAAGTCCATAAACCACCACTTGTGCACTCAGAAAGTTTTTCTTTTAATTGTCCTTAGAACCAGCAATGCTGTTATCCAGTCCCTTGCTGAATTACCAACACACGTGCAAACACTATCAGTCCCTACTTCTCACATATTGTCCATATACTATGACCAACAGAAACGTGTGCAGTGAAATGGAACTTACAAGTTAATAATATCATGAACTGGTGACAATTACAATTTTATAACAGAAGAATACAATAACAAAGGTACAAAATACATCATTAAAGAACATAACAATACAGATAACATTTGTAGTAAAACAGGCGTTACAAAAGAATAGAAATAGACATATACGTCAGTGTTACAGGAATTATGACATGAGTACATACATAAAAGATCACAATAACTTTTGAAACATCAACTTCACACATTAGCATTAACACAAAACAGAGTAAATAATGTCTAAACATCTTTACAAAGTAAATAACATATTATTAATGCCAATTATATTCGAGGATAACAGTATTCCTCATCATAGTGAATGTAGCTTAATATTAAAAGAAGAAAAAATTCTATGAAACTACACAGAGACAGGAAGAAAACAAATACTCAAGGGTACACAAACACATAGTGGGATAACACAAAAGGAAAGGACAGGGTTCGTTTTCAGTGTAACATTTGGTACTGCAGTCCATCCCAAAACTTCATTCTATAGATCTTTCGTCTTATTTCAACCTTTGCTTCCACCAAAAAAATCTTATACAAGCATGCTTTCTGTATTCTGTTCATATTTCTTTCAAAATAATTATTTCTGATTGTACAATACTCATTTGGGCCCAAATCCTTTTTTATATAACTTCGCAATGCATTCTTTACCTATTCTCCATAGTCAGTTTCTCATATAGTCTACCCCCTCTTAAGCTAACTTAAATCTACTGAGCTCAGATGCTAAACTAAGGGACGAGGCAATGCAGCAGCACAAAACAATTAACACAAACATCAATGACAAAAATACAAATGCCAAAGCAATTGCAATATTACAACTCATATAGGGCACTGTGCAGCAAAAAAAAAAAAAAAATCTGGCTTATCAGAGTAACACAAATTAAAGTTCAGTAGCACTATGCCTGACAAACAGCAGCTTATATCGAAACATGACATAGCTCAAGTAGAAAAAATAGTACACTAAAGATAACAATGCAGATAAGGCAAATGTATAATCACATCTTAATGTCTAAGTAATTAAAGTGGTGCACCACAAGAAGTTATTCTACCAAAAAGTTACCAATTACTTGAAAAGAAAATTATGAATGCAGTTACTAGTTCCTTCTTATTGTTCTTTCCTTTCCAAGTGCTCCTTTTTTAAAGAATGTGGATCATAAAATAATTATTTAATAGATCTGTTGACAGAAAGTGTTCACATTAGCAAATGCATTTTATTTTATAAAAGCAATGCTGCAACACAGCTGGAAAACAGATGTCAAATGAAATAAGCAATTACGCAAACCAAAGCATAAAAACATCATTCAATAGTCATGTGGCATTTCGTAAGTCAGTAGCTCTCAACTCTCATAGAAAGACACTTGTCATTATCAGGTTTGCAGATGTACGAATATTTCCCATCAATTCATAAGCATTTCAGTAATTAGCACAAAGTGCGAGTAATCATATGTTTTCAAGTAACGAGGGTGTCGCATGAGCGATGAAAGGCACACCCTAATGGCTTGTTCTCCAGGTGTTTTCCTGTGCTCTGAAAGGCACGCGCTAATGGCTT
Source organism: Schistocerca piceifrons (assembly GCF_021461385.2). Classification (NCBI taxonomy): domain Eukaryota; kingdom Metazoa; phylum Arthropoda; class Insecta; order Orthoptera; family Acrididae; genus Schistocerca; species Schistocerca piceifrons. The sequence goes on from NC_060141.1 coordinate 92,153,827, forward strand.
TTTCTCCAGGCGTCTGACACAGCTAGGTGCCCACGACGCATTATGTGTAGGTGGTCCGTTAACTTTCTTACGGAAATATTTACGACAGCCGTTTCCGCTACAGAGACAGTCGCATATAAAGATATTTCACAGGTCAAGAATTTGCGTTACAAATCTGTAGAAACAAAATGCTATTGATATAACAGTGTCCAAAAAAATTTTCGTCTGCATTGTAATACATTCACGCATTTCATAACTCTTAAAGTACGTTTCTTGGTTTCCAACATCCTTTTCATAAATCAGAGTCCCTAAACACTACTCATTATTCCTTACCTCATTATACATATACATATTCGTCGACACTTCTTCAATATTTCATCGTGAGAAATACGTAGCATAATAAACATTCCTCAACAACATAATACACATCGTCGTCGTAATAATAACATCATAACACTTCAGTCAAATCTCAAAATCGTCGTAACTTCCTCCAATAATTTCTAAGCCTAAAATAATTCTCTGCTCATGTCAAAAGTGTCAGCTGCCTCAAACGTACTTTAAAAATCATGATCTCATACCAAATACATCATTCAAAGCTCTCATAGTATCACAATGATTCCAAAAAAAATATGAACAGTTTTCAAAGTACAGACAAAATACAGTTTCATAAGTGTGAAGTTATCCAACTGTATAATTGCGTAAACATGTGTCACTGATGTAGTAAAATAAATGTTTGTCTCTCTCAGTTAAATAATGAGATAGCTGTGTAATTTGTGTGTTAGAGAAATATGGTACCGAAGTGTAAAGTTGTATAAGCAAATACCATATTAGCTAGGGCTCCTTGTGCTTGCCAAACACATGGTACACAAAGTGAGCGTGTACCCCCCTGAGGATAAATGTAATTATACCCTCAGGTGTTACAGATTACAGCAATGAAATGAAATGTATCACTGAAAACCTTTGTATCATTGTACTTCAAATATCTTTAAAAATAAATGTTTTAAGTACAAAATTAATCACTCAAATGCGTGTCCTGTAGCGCTAAATGTGCGTCTTGTTGCAACATAATCCCTGTGGAAGTGTCGTAGTTATCGTCCTCCGAAAGCTAAGTTCTGCAGAAGTCAATGTACTTACCTCATAATACACAAAAGTGAAATACTTTGCATATAAATGTCTTAGTTATTACGCTTATTGCCGTGATGAAGAAAGTATTGTGCTGTAACGTATTGTTGTGCTACGGAAAAGGCAGTCTCATTGTAGCTATACCACAAAAGTTACTACTAAAACTTGTTTTACTTTCCAGAAGAATTCAGAAAAACTGTGCAGATATAAAACAGATACACCGCAAAAGCAACATTGTAAATTGTCACTCATTAGTAGCGTCGTGATAAAATCGTGTAGCTGTCACATTAACTAACCGCTGTGTCATCTGTTCGCAATAACAATGGATTCGTAATTTCTGTTTGAATAAGTTGTCTTGGTTCTTGACTGGATATTTAACTTTAAACATTGTTGCATGGTAACAGTTTCTAAAGCATACTAGTAACGTGAAGTGAAACGTTTTATGGCAAAGACAAAGTTAAAAAGCAGATTATCTTTCAATAAACGGTTTTACATGTGAAATATGGTGTAAACCTTTACTCTTCCTAGTACGCAGAATTTCAACTTGAATGCAATTATCATGCGGTATTCGTCCGTAAAGAATACTGGAATCTTGCTCAAGGTTAGCGTCAATGTTATTTTTCTCTGAGCCAGCCGGCGCACGCGGCTGCCTGCGCTGTGAGTCATTGTCTGTTTCTTTGTTGGCGCGCGTCTTTACTGGGATTAGGAGACCTAACTTCTACAAATTCGCCTTGCCGAGAGGGCCCTGCCCTGTTTAAATCCCGCCAGTTCTGATGGAATTCAGGTCTGTCGTTTTGTCGGTAGTTTCTGTAGAGTCTTTCTTGTCGGTTAAGTGGTGGAGAATTTCTCCCTGAATCGTAACTGCGCGCTGAACTGTTGCGTCTGAAGTTATTCTGCCTCCCTTGATAATAATTGTTTTGGTTCCCATATTGTCTGTTTCTCTGATTGTCTCTGTGATAGTCATTACTACGGAAATGCGATCTTTCTCTGTAACTATTATTACTCTGCCAACGGTTGTCGTACGGGTGGTGTCTATTTTGGTCACGATTTGCGTTGTAAGAATAGCCTTGTCGCGTCCAGTTATTATTTCTTTCATCGCGGAATTGCGACTGATGTGATCTGTAATTGTTGTGTTCCTGCGTTCTGCGATTGTCAGTGTCACTTTCCAGTTCTTGTAACAGTCCCTGAAAAGCTTCAATGTCGTCTTTGCAACGTCCTGCCAAAATAATATGTCGTAAATGTTCAGGCAGTTTGATTAAGCAAATGCGGATGAGTTCTGAGGGGCTGTATGGGTTTGAAAGATACTGATTCTTATGCAACATGTCTTCAAAATATTTGACAAGACTGGAAAATTCAGATTGTTCGAAATGTTTCATCATTATGATGCCATGTTTTACACGGTCTTGTGTGGCTTGAGACCAATATGCTGAGAGGAAGGCATGGTAAAACTCTCCTTCACTGTGGCAATCGTGAATGACCGATCGCATTCTTACAGCTGGTTCATTCTCTAAATAGCCACACATAAATTCTAATCTGTGTTCTAACGACCAGTTGGGAGGAAAACAATGAGAGAATTGATGGAGCCATGCTTGTGGATGAATGTCGTTGCCAGAATTCTTAAATGTTTTGAATTTACGTGTAGTAATGAACAGCTTATAGTCAAAATCGTCATGTCGGCGAGTTGCATGTCGGTCATTGTTACTTCGTTTCGGCGGTTCCATCTCAAAATCCAATGCGCCTTGCCAATTTCTTTCACAATTTCCGAAGTGCCCTGTGTTGTTATTTTGTGTCTGTTCCGTATTTGTATGTCCCTCTTCCCGTATTGGGGCGCGAGTGTCCTCTAAAATACGTAATTCTTGTACTACTTGTGCCAACTGATCTTGCACTTCCCGGATTTCTCTTTTGTACTGTGTATTGATTTGATTTTGATTTTGTTTGAATTTTCTAATTTGTTCATACTCTTCTGTGTCAGTGAAGGCTACAGGTGTTGTGTCATTCAGATCATCATCTACCTTTGTAGATAAGTTAGTGAACTGATCTGAAAGTTCGGCTACTTTATCCGATAGTGAAACCATTTCCTCTGTATGTTTTTCTGAACCAAGTTTCAGAGTGTCCATTTGTGTTGCAATCGTCTCTACTGTGACCTTTAAGTTTTCCTGAGTTTTTGCAAGTTGCGTAACCGAATCGGTAGATGCAACTGAGTCAATTTTAGCTTGCAAGGTGTTGTGATTTTCATGAAAAATAGTTTGCAGTTCTTTTATGGCTGCTTCATGATTCTGTAATGCATTTTCATCCCGCGAAAAAATAGGTTGGAAATGCTCACAAATTTGTGATTTTACGTCATTACAGACTTTTTGACATTTCGATTCAATGTTATGTAACTCACTAGTTAAATCTTCACGTGTTTGTTCAAGTGTGGTGTCTAACTTTTGGAGATTTTGTTCCATTGTGTCTAACTTTTTGAGATTTTGTTCCACTGTGTCTAACTGTTGCTGTGTTTGTCTCTGATTTTGTTCCATTTGTTGCATTAATTGCAATAATAATGTATTAGTGTCTGGAATCTGTTTCTCTACGCTTTTCGGCAGTGCATTTGCACCGACAACATTCACATTTTGACAAGCAGAAAATGTGTCTTGACTTATTTGAGAAAACGGTGATGACCCAAAACCTGAATCTACAGTATTTGCGAAATTGTGTCCTGTCATTTCGGATTCCTGAGGCGAGCTGTTGCCGACCGATCGATCGATAATGCTTCCCTCTTCACTAATTGTTTCACTGTCCACGCCATTGTTTGCCGCCCGCTCCATTTCCCTATGCACAATTACCAAATTACTACTTTGAACATCAGTTAATTCATAACTCGGTGGCGCTAACACACTGCTCTCATTTTCACTGTCATTTCTCAGTTTACTTTGGAGCCTAGTATTACGTTTTTCACACGCCATTATTGTCACAGTATTTCACACGACAACACAGAAAAACACAATTTGAAGAGGAAAAATAAGAGAACACATTAACATAACACTGAAAATAATATCTTGTTAATTACAGCTGCGAAATACTTGGTGCAAATCTATATGCATGCCACAACTGTTTTACTGTACAACAATGAAAGGCTACAACTACAAAGGAGATTCTCTCTACAATTACGCGCTAGCAATAAACAAAAGCTACACTAAATACACAAACTACAAGAAAAATCAGAAGATTCCAGTGAGGTATCCTAGGCTAAGGGTCGACATATGAAACGTCCCCTTTGAACAATTTATACACGACTGTGCTTAACCTGACACACAATATTTTTAGCGCAACGCAATCTGACTTTCAAAATTCCCTACAAAACAATGGCCCTGACTAACATTTAACTATACCTTTCACAAATCACTTACCTCACAAAAATCTTCGCTGCTCAAGCTACTGCAATACAGCGAGCGCCACTACTGCCAGCTAAATAAAAGATTCAAACTATGGAAGGCACTAACTACTGATAGGGATAGTTAGCAAATGAAAGATATTAATAGAGAACGAACAATGTATTTACCTTGATATCATCACAAGTCATAATATATATATCAGTTCATGACAAATTACAAACCTCCGCCATCTCTCTCCCCACATCCACCACTGCTGGCGGCTCACCTCCAACTGCGCAACGCTACGCGCTGTTCACAGCCAGCTGCCTAACACTACAATGGCGAGTATTACAACAATGCAAAGCAGACACAGACTGCCCACAGCACAGCCAGTGATTGTCATACAGAGGTGGCGTTACCAATAAAAAACCTAAACAGCCTACTTACATAGAGAAAACATAAACAGCCTACTTACACATTTCCCCTGCCGTCTGTTGCTACCCCCTCCCCCACATTATCACTAATTTCAGCATCCAGTTAAACTGTAGAATGAAAGACTTTTCTGGGAACACTTTTATTTTTAAAATTATGAAAGACGAATGATGTTTAGTCAGAAAGCTTCTGCTCCTTCAATTGCAATTAAGACTTTAATAAAATAGTTAAGATAATGTCAATGAGAACACTGGGAGGAACTGAGGTCTAAATAACAATAGATTTATTCATTTATAAAATCACATGACAAAAAAAAATGATAAGAAACGCCACATAAACATTTCTATCTGACAAATGCTTTCAATGATATGCGGTCTATGGCGAACAAAGTGATCAGCTGAGGATCAACACACCACACTAACCGAAACTAATCACGTTATATGACTACATAAATGGGAATGCGTGGTATGGCCCAAAAACTACACTACTATCAAGCATCTATACTATTCCATAAAGAAAGATATGGTTGCAAAGAACAGGGCGCTGAGAAGCAGCCGGCCGGTGTGGCCGTGCGGTTAAAGGCGCTTCAGTCTGGAACCGCGTGACCGCTACGGTCGCAGGTTCGAATCCTGCCTCGGGCATGGATGTGTGTGATGTCCTTAGGTTAGTTAGGTTTAAGTAAACTTCCTGGCAGATAAAAACTGTGTGCCCGACCGAGACTCGAACTCGGGACCTTTGCCTTTCGCGGGCAAGTGCTCTACCATCTGAGCTACCGAAGCACGACTCACGCCCGGTACTCACAGCTTTACTTCTGCCAGTACCTCAGCTCAGTTGGTAGAGCACTTGCCCGCGAAAGGCAAAGGTCCCGAGTTCGAGTCTCGGTCGGGCACACAGTTTTAATCTGCCAGGTAGTTTCATATCAGCGCACACTCCGCTGCAGAGTGAAAATCTCATTCTAGGTTTAAGTAGTTCTAAGTTCTAGGGGACTGATGACCACAGATGTTAAGTCCCATAGTGCTCAGAGCCATATTTGCTGAGAAGCACATATTGGAGCCCTACGCCGTAGCGTCGAATGCATTACCCTTCTGTAGGTGAAGGCGGCACACAGCACGACGCAGTGGCTGACTGGAGTCATGGACAGCGACAATCTGTTATTAGTGCCAAACGCATGGAAATATGCAAATACGCGGTCTCGCGTTCAGGTGATTCGGAATGCAGGAAATTCCCTATGAGCCTCTGAAATCCCGGTGGATTCCAGTGTGCAGGTAGACCCGTTTGCTGGTCTGCCAAACCAACTTGACTCCGTGACACGACTATGCGTGATGGAATATGTCAAACTTTTAGACTGCCTGCTAAAAACAAATAAGTACACCCACGCATCACTCATTGTGAGTGTGATGCAAGAAGCAGTACCTCAGATGGCACAGATGGTGACTGGTACAGGCTCTAAGTGGCACCCTAGCAAAGGACACAAGTCTCACCATGTAGGTAAAGACCTGCCGTTCCTTTCTTGAGAAGTGCCAGTGCAAGAGTGAGTGCTGTTTCTCTACAGCTTTCCTCTCCAGCTCAGTAGCATAGCACATATACATGCTTAGACTACTCCAACTTAAGCACAATCCAATCACGACCTGGAGCTCGGCATTCGAACCAGGGAGACCGCCCCCATGTTCTGCATACACAGATTTGAGCGACCAGCGACTTAAAAAATTAATTGGAAGAAAAGGAAAAATATTCAGCTTCGCAGCCTCTTTCCCACGCTCTTTGCTAAAAGCATGACTTCGATGGAACCACAGACGTCCATAAAAAGATCGTTATCTCTCCTGTTGTGTCCATTTCTAACTTCCAAAGAATGGTCATAAACTCGCTAAAAGCCTCGTGCCTTCACAAATATGTTTTGTAGCAGAGTCTGGACGCCTTAGCGCCACTGCCCTGTCCCACGGAAATTCGCAGAAACTCACAGCCATCTCATCTGCTCTCTACCTAACAAGGGCCCATACTCTGCTTTATTGCTGGTCATCAATGCTCTGCTCATAGCTGCAGCAACTCTTCGGCGCTAGTCAGAATACCTGGATGGGGCCGCTGACCGACCAGCGCCACCCAAAGTGGCTGCAGAATGAGACCGAGGGACTTGGATGTCCGCAAACATTTTCACCAGGTTATGCAGAAACAAAAAGCTCTCCTCGGCCCTCAGACACCGTATGCTTTTACTGCAGTCAATTAACTCGGCACCCTCCTCCTCTGAACGCAGGTAAAGCTTACCTCTATGCCCTCACTAGAGCACACAAGCATGAGCGTTAGCTACTGCCAACCATTTCATCTTATGAATGAAATCAGATTGTAACAAATATAGCAACCAGGGAATAAAGATCATATTCCCTAAGAACATTAAGCAGCATGACACCGTATCAAAAGTGAGAGTGCCCTGTAATCTCTCAAGTGTGTGTGTGGTGGTGGTAGAAGTGGGAGGGAGGTGTGAGAATGAGTGACGAAGCAATTCATGGTGCATCGCAAGTGCTACCCACAACTGCTTCTCTGATAAGAAAGATAACTGTTCACAATGAGGGTAGACACTTGTTACAAAAAGTAATTCCCTTGAAACTTCGTGGCAGGTTAAAACTGTCAGTCAGACCGAGACTCGAACTCGCGAGCTTTGCCTTTCGCGGGCAAGTGAAACAGAATCCAATCGTTAGTTTTTATCCCTCAGAAAATTTGATTTTTCTCCTCAGCGGACCACTGCCACAGGGTAATGGTCATAATTTTATTTTCTTGTTAATTACTAAATCCACTAACTCACCGTATCGCACGCAGTAGAACTTCAGTATTAAGTTTTAAGAGCTTTGAAACTGTTCAGTTATCTTTCCCGCAATCACTGAAATTTTGAATTATTTATGAAATGTTGTTCGTCCAGTGGGTTATTACTTTACACAACATTCGATCAGTTAAACGTGACTAAAATTAGACCAATAGTCAGCAAGTGGTTTTTAGTACATGCAATGGCAGAGTTAACTGAGCAAAGTGTTTCTATTGAACAGCACCCTTCGATACGAATGAACAGGATATTAAGATATTAAGTATACGGGATGCCGGGGAATATCAGGTTTCATTATCCCTGCAGCCTTCCACGAATATATATATATATATATATATATATATATATATATATATATATATATATACAAAATGGTACGGCCAAATGTCCACATAACATATTTTCTTTCTTTGTGTGTGAGGAATGTTTCCTGAAAGTTTGGCCGTACCTTTTTGTAACACCCTGTATAGAGAGAATATATATATATATATATATATATATATATATATATATATATATATATATGGTGGTCCATTGATAGTCACCGGGCCAAATATCTCACGAAATAAGCGTTAAACGATAAAACTACAAAGTACGAAACTTGTCTAGCTTGAAGGGGGAAACCAGATGGCGCTATGGTTGGCCCGCTAGATGGCGCTGCCATAGGTCAAACGGATATCAACTGCGTTTTTTTTAAATAGGAACCCCCATTTTTATAACATATTCGTGTAGTACGTAAAGATATACGAATGATTTAATTGGACCACTTTTTTCGCTTTGTGATAGATGGCGCTGTAATAGTCACAAACGTATAAGTTCGTGGTATCACGTAACATTCCGCCAGTGCGGACGGTATTTGCTTCGTGATACATTACCCGTGTTAAAATGGACCGTTTACCAATTGCGGAAAAGGTCGATATCGTGTTGATGTATGGCTATTGTGATCAAAATGCCCAACGGACGTGTGCTATGTATGCTGCTCGGTATTCTGGACGACATCATCCAAGTGTCCGGACCGTTCGCCGAGTAGTTACGTTATTTAAGGAAACAGGAAGTGTTCAGCAACATGTGAAACGTCAACCACGACCTGCAACAAATTATGATGCCCAAGTAGGTGTTCTAGCCGCTGTCGCAGTATAATCCGCACATCAGTAGCAGACAAATTGCGCAAGAATCAGGAATCTCAAAAGCGTTGGTGTTGAGAATGCTACATCAACATCGATTGCACCCGCACCATATTTCTACGTAGCAGGAATTGCATGGCGACGACTCTGAACGTCGTATGCAGTTATGCCACTGGGCACAAGAGAAATTACGGGACGATGACAGATTTTTTGCACGCGTTCTATTTAGCGACGAAGCGTCATTCACCAACAGCGGTAACGTAAACTGGCAATGGGCAACGGAAAATCCACGATGGCTGCGACAAGTGGAACATCAGCGACCTTAGCGGGTTGATATATGATGGTGCGGCATTGTGGGAGGAAGGATAATTGCCCCCTTTTTATCGATGGCAATCTAAATGGTGCAATGTATGTTGATTTCCTACTTAATGTTCTACCTATGTTACTAAAAGATGTATCACTGCATGACAGAATGGCGATGTTCTTCCAACACGATGGATGTCCGGCACATAGCTCGCGTGCGGTTGAAGCGGCCTTGAATAGCATATTTGATGACAGGTGGATTGGTCGTCGAAGCACCATACCACGGCACGCACGTTCACCGGATCTGACGTTCCCGGATTTCTTTCTGTGGAGAAAGTTGAAGGATATTTGCTATCGTGATCCACTGACAACGCCTGACAACATGCGTCAGTGCATTGTCAACGCATGTGCGAACATTACGGAAGGCGAACTACTCGCTGTCGAGAGGAATGTCGTTACACGTATTGCCAAATGCATTGAGGTTGACGAACATCATTTTGAGCATTTATTGCATTAACGTGGTATTTACAGGTAATCACGCTGTAACGGCATGCGTTCTCAGAAATGATAAGTTCACAAAGGTCCGTGTATCACATTGAAACAACCGAAATAAAATGTTGAAACGTACCTACGTTCTGTATTTTAATTTAAAAAAACCTACCTATTACCAACTGTTCGTCTAAAATTGTGATCCATATGTTTGTGACTACTACAGCGCCATCTATCAAAAAGCGAAAAAAGTGGCCCAACTAAAACATTCATATTTCTTTACGTAATACATGAATATGTAATAAAAAATGGTGGTTCCTATTTTAAAAAACGCAGTTGATATCCGTTTGACCTATGGCAGCGCCACCTAGCGGGCCAACCGTAGCGCCATCTGGTTTCCCCCTTCAAGCTAGACAAGTTTCGTTCTTTGTAGTTTTATCGTTTAACGCTTATTTCGTGAGATATTTGGCCCGGTCACGATCAATGGACCACCCTGTATAAATGAATCATAGCAGAGGTGTGGAAATTAAATGACAATAATCTCACACAAGCAACCCACAGAATTACATCAAATATTTGGAAACTGAACAAATACCTGCAGAGTGGAAATATGCATTAATTAACCCTCTCCACAAAAAAGGTGCAAAAACCGATCCAAATAATTATAGGGGAATTTCACTGCTCCCTGCAATATACAAAATTCTTTCAAAGGCCCTGTGAAACAGGCTAGAGGAACATGGGGACCAGTTAATAGGGGAGTATCAGGCAGGGTTTCGCAAAGGTCGGTCTTGCATCGAACAGATATGGGAACTTAAAAACAATTTCTCAAATGAGAAGATGTAGAAACACTGTGGTAACTTTTGCCGATTTTAAAAAGGCTTACGATTCAATACATAGACAAACATTATTTCACACTTTAGAGGAGTTCAGCATTGACAGGAAAACAAGGTCAATTATTCAACAGGCATTAACATATACAACCTCCAAAGTTAAATTCATGGGAGAAACATCAGAAGCATACCATATCCATACTGGTGTTCGCCAAGGAGATGGAATGTCCCCCCTTCTGTTTAACATGGTTCTGGAAAAAATTGTGAGGACATGGGAAAAAGAAATAAAAGGAATTCAGCTTGGGATTAAAAAAGAGCAGAGAATTAGGGTGAAGTGTCTGTCTTTCGTGGACGATCTTGCCATTCTAACGAACAATAGAGAGCAAGCCAAACTGGCATTGGAAAAAGTACACGAAATCTCACAGAAATCTGGGCTACAAATCTTTTACGAGAAAACACAATATATGGAAAACAAACCTGTAGATTATCTCCCCATTACTACTCAACACGGGAAAGCGGCACAAGTTGCCCACTTCAGATATCTGGGAGAGATAATCCAACCATCAGGACTGAACTAAATAGCCAATAAAGATAGAATCTCCAGATTACAAAAAGCATATAAGCTCACTTAGAATCACTATAATAAGAAATCAATTTCTGGCAATGAGAAACTAAGGCATTACAATACAGTAGTCCTACCAGAAGCACTTTATGCTGCAGAAACTGCAGTAATTCATGGTCATACGAAGATCAGAGAGATTGAAAAGCAGGAAAGAAAAATTCTGAGGAAAATGTATGGACCAGTGTTTCGGGAAGGAATTTGGATGAAGAGGCCAACTAGAGAGATTTACAAAGACATAAAAACAATAACAGACACCATTAGCAAGAGAAGGATGAAATTTTATGGACATATCAGCAGGATGAATAAAAGCAAGCTCACAAGACATACCTTTGAGGTAGTAAACAAGAGCAAAAACAATACAAAGTGGATCACTGAAGTCGAACAAGACTTTAAAGAACTGGGGATCACACAAGACAACATAAAGAATAGAGAACAGTTTAGAAACATCATACAGAAACACACACTTAAATAAGAACATACAGAGAACGGAACGGGAAAAAGATGGTCGGAAGAACGCATGAGAGAACACAGTGAGTGTATGATGAGAATTTGGAATGAATGAAGAAAGAAGAAGAAATCATGACTACTCAAGTTCAATCACTCTATCAAGGGAAAAAAGAAAACAATATATTTCAAAAATGTTTTGCATTACCCCGGTTACCAGAACTCCTGACGATAGACGGTAACGATGACTGTGGATATTGTATCACAGACACAGTCACTTTGACTGTTCAGAGATGTCCCAAAGATGTAAACAATCATGCATGAGCAGCGCCTATTAGACGGAGGGGGTTCGCCAGACGATCAGTTCCAGTCATTCCACCAGGAAGGAGGTGCACGGCTCGTGTTGTCTGTAGTTCAACCATGCCTAGACGGTTAATACCGTGGTTCGATGACGTCGGCATTGTTACTTTGTGCCAGGAAGGGCTCTCAACAAGGGAAGTGTCCTGGCCTCTCGGAGTGAACCAAAGTGATGTTTTTCAGACATGGAGGAGACCCAGGGAGACAGGAACTGTCGACGACATGCCTCGCTCATGCCGCCCGAGGGCTACTACTGCAGTGGATGACCGCTACCTACGGAATATGGCTCTGAAGAACCCTGACAGAAACGCCACCTTGTTGAATAATGCTTTTCGAGCAGCCACAGGACGTCGTGTTACGACTCAAACCGTGCACAATAGGCTTCATGATGCGCAAACTTCACTTCCGACGTCCAGGGCGAGATCCATCTTTACAAACACGACACCATGCAGCGCGGTATCAATAACATGCCTAATGGATCTCTCAGGACTGGTATCATCTTCTCTTCACCGACGATTGTCGCATATTCCATCAACCAGAAAATCGTCGGAGACGTGTTCGTCGGAGACGTGTTTGGACGCAACTCAGTCAGGCTGAACGCTTTAGGCACACCGTCCAGCGAGTGCTGCAAGGTGGAGGTTTCCTGCTGTTTGGGGTGGCATTATGTGGGGCCGACGTACGCCGCTGGTGGTCATGGAAGGCGCCGTAACGATTGTACGATATGTGAATGCCATCGTCCGACAGACAGTGCAACCATATCGGCAGCATATTGGCGAGGCATTTCTCTTCATGGACGACAATTCGCGCCCCCAACATGCACATCTTGTGAGTGACTTCCTTCAGGATAACGACATCGGTCGACTAGAGTGGCCAGCATGTTCTCCTGACATGAACCCTATCGAATATGTCTGGGATAGATTGAAAAGGGCAGTTTACGGACGACGTTACCCACCAACCACTCTACGCCGAACCACCGTTGAGGAGTGGGAGAATCTGGACCAACAGCGCCTTGATGAACTTGTGGATAGTATGGCACGACGAATACAGGCTTGCATCAATGCAAGAGGACGTGCTACTGGGTATTAGAGGTACAGGTGTCTACAGAAATCTGGACCACCACCTATGAAGGTCTCGCTTTATGGTGCTACAACATGCAATGTTGGTTTTCATTAGCAATAAAAAGGACGGAAATGATGTTAATGTTGAACTTTATTCCAAATTTCTGTACAGGCTCCGGAACTCTCGGAACCGAGGTGATGGAAAACTCTTTTAGAGAGAGAGAGTAATGGATATAAGCAGATATTTTTACATTTGATACATTTGTACACTTATTTCTACACACACCAGTGTATTGGTTGTTTTTTCTCTGCATTGAAGAGTCTTTTCATAAACACGTCACAAACTTTACAACCTGTTGTTCTCTGCATGGCCATACTTGGGCCGCGCAGTGAACGAAGCGGGACAGTACAGACATTCCGTTTTGTTTCCCCGCGTCCAGTCTTCAACACCTGACCTACTGCCCAGGAGAAAACAGACATTAACGACTTGCTTGTGCAATCCGCATGTGAAGATACTACCCAATCTAAAAACATACGACTTTTAATAGCTGCAATTACTAAACTGCAAACGACATAAATTCTCATGTTATGCTGTTCAATACATCGTTGTCAGTCAATATATTTGCACCTACAGCCGTTATGTCCTATATATTTCTAACTTTGTCAACTAACATAGTAAAAGGTAAAGGCGAAGTTGAGCGTTCTGGCCCTAGGCGGGCCACTCAGGGCCACACCGACCGCAGTCTCACCCTCTGCCAGTGACGTCACTGGGTGCGGTATGGAGGGGCACGTGGTTAGTAGACCGCTCTCCCGGCCGCTGTCGGGTCTCTTGACCCTGGAACCACTGCGCATCAGTCGAACAGCTCCTCAGTTGGCTTCTCGAAGCTGAGTGCTCCTCGTACCACCAAGGAAAAATCCCTGAAAATACCGGGAATCGAACCCGGGTACCATGCATAGCATCAGCCGCTTTGAAAACTCAGCTACGGCGGTGAACTCGGATTGTAATGTAGCCTGGGAACTAAGAGTCTCGGAATGACACAAGCTACATTTAACAAAGATACAGTCCCAATGCCGGCGTAAGCCCCAGGCCACATGACTGAGATTACGGCCTGAACCTCTGCAGAGGACATTCCAACCAGGTTTAGGCGAATATTCATAGTAGCTGCTGTCTACAGCAAATGTGGCACGCTTCGTGGGCCCTCACGTAGAACTAACAAACCACAGGAAGTTGTGAGTGGCTAGAGAGAAAGGAAAAGAAAAAAATGCAGAGAGACTGTATTTCCCGAAAACAGTAAGAAACGACCGCAAGCAATAGTACACCCATGTCTCCGATTAAAACGATGAAACAGTAATGCATCCATTATATTGATGAATGTCTGTCAGGGTTTCTAGTAGAGACAAACGGATCACTGACAGGTGAATTGTGTTGGAAGTGCTTAACTGCATGTCGTTGTCAGGTGATGTTGATCTGCCTAAGGTGTAGGAGAACTCAAGTACCATGCTGGTGTCCACAGTTAGCAGTGCTTACGGAAGCTGTGCCAGCTGTTGCGCCTGGGATCCAGGATGGAGTTGACCTCTCGCGTTATCTGCGAGCTTCCAAATCATTACACAGTCACTGAAGTCTCTACCCTCTTATACAGGGTGAAAAGTATTTAAACCGACAAACTCTGGGAGGTTGCCGAAGGTTGTATGGGATATCAAAACAAATATTTTCCCCTAATCCTATGAGGATTATTTAAACCGGTAGCGGCCGTATTACGCTCTTCAGTTGTTAGAGGCCGTATTACGCTCTTCAGTTGTAGGCATCTGCTGTCCACCAGTGTATTAGTGCATTGTCTCTGTTTACTAATGGAGCGATACACCTGGAGTGAGTACAGTGATATGGTTGGTGCGTACAACGTAGCGCACCACAACGGACGAGCTGCAGAGCGGTTTTATCAACAACAATATCCTAATCGCCGTATCCCGCATCATACGACCTTTGCTGCTGTGTACCAACGTCTACATGAGACCGGGTCATTTTGCAGATTTCCTGGACAGGGACGCCGTCGCACGGTAAGAACGCTGCAATTTGAGGAAGCTGTCTTGCAGCATGTGGAGCGGGATCCTTCAATCAGCACTCGTGCAACTGCACGTAATGTAAGAACTGTCTTTCGATAGAAATTTTTACATCCATTTCACATACAGCGTGTCCACAACCTGGAACCAGTTGATTATCCACCCAGAGCACAGTTTTCGCAGTGGTACCTGGAACAGTGTGAAATGCATCCTACATTTCCATCCTCTGTGTTGTTTACCGGTGAAGCAACGTTCGGGCTTGATGCAGTCTTCAACATGCACAATTCGCATGTTTGGAGTGAGGATAACCCACATGGCACAGTTACTACCGCTCATCAAGTGCGGTTCTTCGTCAATGTGTGGGTCGGTGTTGTTGGGGACTGTTTAATTGGGCCGTATCTGCTACCTAGGCCATCAAATGGCAGGAACTATTACAATTTTCTCGCCAGAGCATTGCCAGAATTACTGGAAGACGTCCCGCTCCCTACAAGACAACGCATGTGGTTCCAACATGACGGGGCGCCGGCACATTTCAGTCGTCGTGTGCGTCGATTCCTGGACCGACGGTTCCCATAAACGTGGATTGGCAGAGGTGGTCCTGTACCATGGCCTGTTCGATCCCCAGACATGTCCCCTCTGGACTTTTTGTGTGGGGAGAGATGCGCAACCCTGTTTACGCGACTCCTGTTGCATCAGAAGAGGATCTGGTTGCCTGGATAGTAATAGCAGCAGCAGCAGGAACAAATCAGGATACTCCTGGGGTTTTGGCTCGTGTCAGACAGAACATGATCCGACGGTGTAACCTTTGTTTACGTGTCAATGGAGGCATTTTTGAAAATCTACTGTAATTGAAATTGGGTTGTGTTAAATGTGATATCTCTTGGTCATAAAAAATGGAAAAGTGTTTGTTGGTTTAATTAATTTGCCGCCAAAGAAATATTCCTCTACCGGTTTAAATACTGCTCATAGGGAAAAATGACATTAGGGAAAAATATTTGTTTTGTTGTCCTCTACAACCTCCCAGAGTTTGTCGGTTTAAATACTTTTCACCCTGTATAGCAGTCAACAGCCATTACAGGACAGTCTCTCCCCATCCTTTGAGATAAAATTTCTATGGACGTCTGCACGCATCTAAATGGCTACCTGATGTTTTTTCCTTCCGCGAATCGATTTATTTAACAGTAACTTCCATAACTGTTGCTCAGCAGGGCCGTTCCGAGGGCATGGCGACATTGATCCCAGGCAAAGGCACAGACGAAGAGTGGATGCAAAACTGACCGGAAAAAAATCTGAGGTAAAAGGACGGCTTAAGAATTAACTGGAGTGTTTCACCTGTATCTCTCGTATTCCTATCTTATGCCTACGATAAGAACCCCTACCGTCGTCCCACGACTGTAAACGCAAGCTCTTGTCACATTGGCATTACTACAGTGTTATTTCTTCCAAGTGGTGTCATAAAGAAATGCTTAGTACCGTATAGATATCTCTCGCTGACATGGTAACAACAGTAACAACAGTGCGGTTAGTTCAAACAAATGTCGCCTACAGATCTAGTTCATTTTCGACGGTGGATTTCTTGCTGTTACGGTATACTAGGTTTTCAAAGTGCGGTGCGCGTGTGCTGAAGCATATATGCTATTTCTCCGAATGCTTCCGATATTTCCCGATCTTTGTTGACTGGTGACTAGAGCGAGACGTGGCGGTGGAGGAAGCAAATAGAAAAGGTGGTAAGGGGGGAGGGGTCGGACGGTATTTTATAATTTACCAGTCACTCCAGCCAATACTTTTTCTATGAAACTTGAGCTTCCTCCGTATCTAATTGTCAAATAATTCACAGATATATAGCTGGGTAAAGTCCTCAACAAATGCCAATATTTGAGCAGGCCAACACCCAGTCATTCTCAAGAACAACTGGAACGAGAGGTCCCTGTGCATGGCATCTGTTAACAGCAACATTTTTCAGTAATGCTTAACTTCATTAAATGTATTTACGAAATGACGAACTTCGATATATCTGTAGGAAAAAACTACCGAAATTTCTTTTTTCTTTTTTCTTTTGGGAGGGGAGAAGTTAGGGTGGGGCAGGGAGCAGCTTTGGTAGATATGTCAATGGTGCAGGTTCAC
The DNA here is from genome assembly GCF_021461385.2 of Schistocerca piceifrons. Classification (NCBI taxonomy): domain Eukaryota; kingdom Metazoa; phylum Arthropoda; class Insecta; order Orthoptera; family Acrididae; genus Schistocerca; species Schistocerca piceifrons. The sequence goes on from NC_060141.1 coordinate 92,170,931, forward strand.
CTTGGTACGGCTCTGTTGCTTACTGCCCTCTTTTCCCAAGCTAAAGGGCACACACATTTGCCAAATATTTTTTCTCTGAAGCAGTTTCTCCGAAACTGCGTTTCCTCCGTTATTGCGAACTGCGAATTCCAATACCTGGCCAAAGAAGAACCTAAAAGGTATTTGAAGACCTGTTGTATGAGCGATCAGTTTGGGTTTACAAATGGTAAGGATGCCATAGTGGCGTTTCTCACTCTGCGGTTGATACTGGACGCTAGACTTAACAAAAACCACTAGACACATTCGTAAGATCTGTGGACCTAGAAAAAGAGTTCCACATTGTGAAATGGAGCAAAAGGATCGAAATTCCCTGAAAAATAGGTATGAGCTTTGTGGGAAAAGGATAATACAGGGCTGGTAAAAGGAAGCTGGCCCGACACATATGTACAGTCATGCTCAAAAGAATCCGAACGACCTGAATTGCATTTCGCCTGATTCGCATGCAACCGGCATAACACGGCTGTCTAGCGGGTCCTCTAATCGCCCCTGGGTACAGTAGTTTGATTATTGAAAATGGTTCCAACATGTCACCACTAGAAGACACTGCTCTGTCTCGCAATAACTCATGATGTAAAGTAATACCACGATACTGCAAATATCAGGGAACACCTTATCACAGATAAGACTGTCCTTAAGACTGGTAAGCTAACATTTATTACAGTAAATGACATACCTGAAATGTTACCACTCTCATTATTACGTCAGATTGGTAATGCACGTGATACGTTCGTCGTATCCATGATTTCCTCTGCAAAGTAACATACCGTACATATTATTTAACACAAAATGAAATTAAAAATTTAAGTTATTCACGTGCTGCTAGTTGAGAATACGTATGAACTTCAAATGACACGACGAACGGTCTCGTTCTGCATATGGATTCAAACCTAGGTCATGCAGACTAAGCAAAGATTTCGTGACTGACGCAAACTAACAGTCATTCCTGATTAGGCATACAGAGAGTGATATACCTCGATTTTAGACAGTATCAGTTAGCAAATAACAACTTTAAATTACATAACACAAACATTTTTAACGGACGCGAATTCCTCCACAGCATCTCTTGTCCCTGTTAACGAACTACGAGAGATGTTAAATATTGCTTTTTCACAAGTAACTTACTTGAAATGCCGTGAGGTAAAGCTTCGTGTTGGACAGGGATTCAAGCCCGGAACCTAATCGGATTGATATCGAAACACAACCAACTGTGACATATCGGATTCCTTGCCAGTAGCTAGATGTTTTAACTGAAATGACGAGAAGAAACATTAATTTTTTCCTTCCCAGGACTCCAACCCGAGGACATATCGGTGTTATATTCTAGAGAAAACGAACGTTAAATATGGGTTTGTTGCACCAACTGCCGCATGTGAGCATGTTTGAACTAGAAATTGTGGTTGGGCGGAGAGCACGTTGAATCTGCCACTCTGAGTACCCATTTATTCCGGAAAGTCTTCCGGAAGACTACGCACACTGATCTGTATTTGCACGCAGACAGCTGCCACCACGCTTCACAGAGGAATGGAGTACTTAAAACTCTAGTACGCTCCTGGAAATTGAAATAAGAACACCGTGAATTCATTGTCCCAGGAAGGGGAAACTTTATTGACACATTCCTGGGGTCAGATACATCACATGATCACACTGACAGAACCACAGGCACATAGACACAGGCAACAGAGCATGCACAATGTCGGCACTAGTACAGTGTATATCCACCTTTCGCAGCAATGCAGGCTGCTATTCTCCCATGGAGACGATCGTAGAGATGCTGGATGTAGTCCTGTGGAACGGCTTGCCATGCCATTTCCACCTGGCGCCTCAGTTGGACCAGCGTTCGTGCTGGACGTGCAGACCGCGTGAGACGACGCTTCATCCAGTCCCAAACATGCTCAATGGGGGACAGATCCGGAGATCTTGCTGGCCAGGGTAGTTGACTTACACCTTCTAGAGCACGTTGGGTGGCACGGGATACATGCGGACGTGCATTGTCCTGTTGGAACAGCAAGTTCCCTTGCTGGTCTAGGAATGGTAGAACGATGGGTTCGATGACGGTTTGGATGTACCGTGCACTATTCAGTGTCCCCTCGACGATCACCAGTGGTGTACGGCCAGTGTAGGAGATCGCTCCGCACACCATGATGCCGGGTGTTGGCCCTGTGTGCCTCGGTCGTATGCAGTCCTGATTGTGGCGCTCACCTGCACGGCGCCAAACACGCATACGACCATCATTGGCACCAAGGCAGAAGCGACTCTCATCGCTGAAGACGACACGTCTCCATTCGTCCCTCCATTCACGTCTGTCGCGACACCACTGGAGGCGGACTGCACGATGTTGGGGCGTGAGCGGAAGACGGCCTAACGGTGTGCGGGACCGTAGCCCAGCTTCATGGAGACGGTTGCGAATGGTCCTCGCCGATACCCCAGGAGCAACAGTGTCCCTAATTTGCTGGGAAGTGGCGGTGCGGTCCCCTACGGCACTGCGTAGGATCCTACGGTCTTGGCGTGCATCCGTGCGTCGCTGCGGTCCGGTCCCAGGTCGACGGGCACGTGCACCTTCCGCCGACCACTGGCGACAACATCGATGTACTGTGGAGACCTCACGTCCCACGTGTTGAGCAATTCGGTGGTACGTCCACCCGGCCTCCCGCATGCCCACTATACGCCCTCGCTCGAAGTCCGTCAACTGCACATGCGGTTCACGTCCACGCTGTCGCGGCATGCTACCAGTGTTAAATACTGCGATGGAGCTCCGTATGCCACGGCAAACTGGCTGACACTGACGGCGGCGGTGCACAAATGCTGCGCAGCTAGCGCCATTCGACGGCCAACACCGCGGTTCCTGGTGTGTCCGCTGTGCCGTGCGTGTGATCATTGCTTGTACAGCCCTCTCGCAGTGTCCGGAGCAAGTATGGTGGGTATGACACACCGGTGTCAATATGTTCTTTTTTCCATTTCCAGGAGTGTACATAGGGCGCGCACTATCTCTGACGCAGAGAGTCTACCCCAGGAATTGGAACATCTGAGAACTGTATTTCGAAAAAATGGGTACTCAGAGTGGCAGATTCAAAGTGCTTCCGCCCAACCACTGCAGCACAACCTGTTGAGATGGATGAAGTCACGAGGGAGGAGGTAGGCACTGCATTTATTCCATACACAGGCGCATTCTCGGGGAAAATCGCCCGCATTCTGAAGAAACACCGGGTCGGAACTGTGTTTTGCCCTCCAAATAAAACTCGTGCACTGGTGGGGAGCGCCAAAGATGACCTCGGTATGAGGAAGGCCGGCGTGTACCAGATGCCGTGTCAATGTGGCAAGTCGTATATTGGTCAGACGATGCGTACCGTCGAGGATCGATGCCGTGAACACCAGAGGCACACTCGACTGATGTATCCGAGCAAGTCGGCGGTCGCTGAACATTGTTTGTCGGAAAATCACGCCATGGAGTATGACCGCACGAGGATTCTGGTACAGACGTCGAGATACTGGGACAGTGTTGTTAGAGAGGCCATCGAAATTCGCACCAATGACGACCTCATAAACCGTGACTATGGCTATAATCTTAGCAGGGCTTGGGAACCAGCGATCGGGTTAATCAAGAGTAAATCGAGCAAACGTATTGTTGTGACGACCACGGCGGATAGAGCCATCACACCGACGTCATCTCAGACGCCGTCGCAATCTGTTCCACCGCGCGACCGTGGCGCGGGGCGCGGACGGCGGAGGGTGCGCGCCGCGGGCGGAGGGTATTTAAATCGGCCGCCGCCGCGACCGAACCCAGTTCCCTCTGAGCAGCCATAGCGTACGGATCTCCGTGCCGGCACGTTCACAGGAGCTCAGTCCGTCAGTTCACCTGATGATGGCGACATATATGATCGCCGAAATATTGTGCCCGTTGGACACTATAGACCGGCAGCATACCCGTGGATATTTTGAGTATAAGTAATGTTACTGGTGATAGAGTTTCTACATGTCGCCACTCCTGACTTTATTGTGGTTCAACCTAACATCTACTTGGCAGAGAAGGAATATCATCTTTAATGTGAATTTCAGACAACATTGCCGTTATATCTTCTTCACTTGATGCTTAGTTTGCAGTCAATTCTGAGTATTTTTACTAACTATGCTCCAGTCCCTAAACCTAGTTACAGAAATGCGAATCAGTCGCATTACGTATTCCAGGCCGTAGCAGCTGCGACTTGGAGACACCAGCTATGGTCACTTCCCAGCATGTTGTAAATGTAGAATCACATCGTTTCCTCTTCTTCCTGCTGGTACTGTAACTGAGATTTCGCAACAAGGCAACGTATGTCTGGCAACTCTGTGATCGACGAGTTACTTCCTTGTGTGCACGGAATTTCCATTGAATAATCTCAGTTATTATCGCTTGAGGTGGAGCAAAAGATTGTAAACTTACGGTTTTCAGCCCAGGAAAGTCGTAGCATGTGGAAATCGCAACTAATCTCGTCCTTTAAATAGCGGTTTATGAGCTCTAGCCACTATTGGCCTCGTAAGAGAAAGCTCACACACATACCTGTTCGCCAGCTCTGTGCTAAGTGCTAACCTGTGAAAAAGCGCTTGTTATGGTTCGCAGTTCCAGTCTCACTGACTACAACGTTTTTAGCCCTTCTGTGAAAGAGCTACAGGCTGTCAGATCAAACATCAATAAGGAAATCGCAAGAAAATACTTTCGGCTCCTAGTCCAATGGTGAAAAACTTACAATGCTGCACAACAGGTAACGCCTCTTTCCGCTGCTGACAATCAAATTTTGGGTTTCTAGAAATACATAACTATATTTATTAAATGCCACATTTGCATACCTCTCAGTGAGTAGTATTTTACTAATTCGCGTCGATAGAGGCATGCTTGTGTACAGATACTCAGTTTCATTAAAACAGACTTTCGTCGTAAGGTTGTCGTGGGTAGTTTTATCTCATTTCTTATAATACAGTGCACAGTTTTCGTAAGGTTTCCTTTACTGTTGTTGAAACATGAGAGCGAAATTAATCATCAACGATATATGCGAATTCTCTGATGTTATCTATAACAGTCTGATGCTGCACATGCAATTTATTGATTACATGCATGTAGAAAACTTATTCTGAGTTAAAGCTGTCAAACAATGTTTGAAGAGGAATAAAATGCCACTATCACACGGCAGCTAATGTAGGAAATACTTTTCTGACGTATTTTGGCACGATGCGCTCTCCCCGTACATAATACAAAAGCTTCGAGCTGCATCTGCTGCCTGGCTGTCTATTAAACCTGCAAAGAACAAAATGTCACAGAAGTTAGCACTTTTTCCACATGCGACTATTTTGGATTGAGAAGTGAAGGGAATTATGTTCAAAATTCCGTTAGATTGCTAACGTCAGCAGACAGCAGAATTGCGTTTTAAAAAAATTTAGTAGTAAATGTATTCGAATTCGCGACATCTTATCTATGGTGCACGACACTTACCATTACGCTACTAGCTGACACATAGCTCGAACAGCTCCAGAGCTGAACAACAGTTGCTCCAGAACTTCTGCATACCACAGCGCAGCGAGATAATGCAAATGGCCGGGTCTAGACTTCTGACAATGAGAAAAACAGTTACAGCTTTTCTTTTGCGCTGCACGACGTTTTTTACAAACAGATAGCGCAATAGAATAGCTCAAGTAGAAAGGAACACTTCCTATTTAAGTTTCTGCATCCTACACTGTTGACAGTTCTGTGCAGGTGGCAGTTACGTGATTTTATTTCGGTGACTACAAAATGGAGACGAATGTATGCACCGGGTAGCCGTGGCAGCTAGTTCATGGCGATTCGGTCAACCAAGTAAATGAATTTACTGAACATGCTGCAATTTACTACAGGTAGCCTGTGTGTCAGAATTCTCATCCAGTGTGGCGCAACGGCGTTGCAATAGAAAAAAGAGTCACAGAAAAGAGGGTTAGGTGGTCTGTTGGACAGATGGTAGGTTCTTATACCTATGGGCTGGGTTCGATTCCCACTTCTGTTAATGATTTTAGATAGGGAGAGAAAGAGTCCATTCTCTTCTGACTACATCAAGTGAAGAAGATATAACGGCAATGTGGTCTGAAATTCACATTAAAGATGATATTCCTTCTCTGCCAAGTAGATGTTAGGTTGAACCACAATAAAGTCAGGAGTGGCGACATGTAGAAACTCTATCACCAGTAACATTTCTTATACTAGTTACTTATTTCTAGTGACGAAACAAAAGCTATGTAGAGTCACCGGACACTATTTCTATCTTTTATCTGAGCTTCTGTATGTCGATAAAATTGGTTCAGAACTGAGAATGCAACTCAGACCGCCCTTAACGTGGAATTTGATCCCTCCGTGGCAATAGAGCTCGGCTACAATTTGTTGTTTGTTCAAAACTGCAGATTCCTCAACATCTCCACATATTACGTGTGAATGGGTTCGAATCCTGGCCCGGCACCGAAGATTTCATTATATATTATCAAGCTCTAGCATGAGAACACCTATCTGCTGGTGGATAATAATTTTGATTTTTAATGTTTTTTCATTCGTTGTCAACGCTAACGACATCTGAGGTTTTTGACTCCCAGTGCGACACACAACTATTTGCGAGATCACTGTAAGTTCAAGATGTTATTCCGAGCTGCTGGTGGAGAAAAATTCGGTAGTTGACGTCTCTTTGTGTGTAGTCAACAACGATGTGTGTGGGGCTCTATTCCCAGTGAGCACTGAACTCTTCGTCATATTATTTCTAGTTCAAACATGCTCACATGCGGCAGCTGGTGCAACAAACCCATATTTAACGTTCGTTTTCTCTGGAATATAACACCGATATGTCCCCGGGCTGGAGTCCTGGGAAGGAAAAAATTAATGTTTCTTCTCGTCATTTCAGTTAAAACATCTAGCTACTGGCAAGGAATCCGATATGTCACAGTTGGTTGTGTTTCGATATCAATCCGATTAGGTTCTGGGCTTGAATCCCTGTCCAACACAAAGCTTTACCTCACGGCATTTCAAGTAAGTTACTTGTGAAAAAGCAAAGTTTAACATCTCTCGTAGTTCGTTAACAGGGACAAGAGATGCTGTGGAGGAATTCGCGTCCGTTAAAAATGTTTGTGTTATGTAATTTAAAGTTGATATTTGCTAACTGATACTGTCTAAAATCGAGGTATATCACTCTCTGTATGCCTAATCAGGAGTGCCTGTTAGTTTGCGTCAGTCACTAAATCCTTGCTTAGTTTGCATGACCTAGGTTTGATTCCAAATGCAGAACGAGACGGTTCGTCGTGTCATTTGAAGTTCATACATATTCTCAACTAGCAGCTCGTGAATAACTTAAATTTTTAATATTATTTTGTGTTAAATAATAAGTACTGTATGTTACTTTGAAGATGGAATCATGAATACGACGAACTTACTACTTGCATTACCTATCTGACGTAATAACGAGAGTGGTAGCATTTCAGGTATGTCATTTATTGTAATTAATGTGAGTTTACAAGCCTTAACGACAGTCTTATGTGTGGAAAGGTGTTCCCTGATATTTGTAGCATCGTGGTATTACTTTACATCACGAGTTACTGCGATACAGAGCAGTGTTTTCTGGTGGTGATTTGTTGGAACCATTTTCAATAGTCAAACGACTGTGCCAAGGAGCCATTAGAGGACCTGCTAGACAGCCGCGTTATGCCGGTTGCTTGTGAATCAGGCGAAATGCAATTCAGGTCGTTCGGATACTTTTGAGTATGACTGTTCACCATCGAAAAAGGTTTCCAGATTTAATATTTCAGTATAGTATTCAGTATTTAATCACCTTAACACCTCATGAATGCAAGCAGCTAGCAAGAATAATATACAGAAGACTGGAAAAGAAAACTGAGGATCTGTTAGATGATCAGTTTGGCTTTAGGAAGGGTAAAGGCACTAGAGAAGCAATTGAGGCGTTGTCCCTTGCATCAGAAGCAAGACTGAAGAAAAATCAAGACACACTCATGGGATTTGTCGATTTAGATAAAACGTCCGATAATGTAAAATAGTTCTGAGAAAAATAGAGGTAAGTTACAGGGAAAGAGGGGTAACATACAACATGTACAAGAAAGAAGATTAAAAGACCAAGGACGAAGTGCTCCGATTAAAAAGGGTATGAGACAGTGATGCAGTCTTTAGCCGCTGCTGCCCAGTCTACAGGTCGGAGAAGCAAAGACGGAAATAAAAGAAGGTTCAAGAGTGGCATTAAAATGCAGGGTGGAAGTCTATCGATGATAAGATTCGCTGATAACATTGTTATCCTCAGTGACAGGAAAGAAGAATTACATTATTCATGATTTGGAATGAACAGTCTAATCGCCACAGAATATGGACTGAGGGGAAAAGCGGAAAAAGATGGAAGTAATAGAAATGAGAATAGCGAGAAACTTAGCATCAGAACTGGTGATCACTAGGTACACGAGGTTAAGGAATTCTGCCGTTTTGGTAGCGAACTAAACCATGACGCACGAAGCAAGGAGGACATACAAAGGAGATTAGCACAGGTAAAGAGGGTATTCACAGCCAAGAGAACCCTTCTGATACCAAACGTAGGCGTTGATTTGGGGAAGAAGTTTCTCAGAATGTACTTTTGGAGGACAACATTGTACGACAGTGGATAATGGACAGTGGGAAAACCGGGACAGAAAGAGACTAAGCATTTGAGATGCGATACTACAGTTGAAATGTTGAAAAAGAGTTTGCGTGATAGGAGAAGGAATGTAGAAGTTCTCCGCAGAACTAGCGAAGAAAGGAACATACGGAAAACACTGACAACAAATAGGGACAGGATGATAAAAGATCTGTAGAGACATCATCAAATAACGTCTATGCTACTAGAGGGAGCTGTAGAGCGAAAAACTGCAGGGGAAGACAAAGACTTGAATATGAGCAACAAATAATCGAGGATGCACGATACAAGTGCCTGTAAAAGTTAGTAGAGGAGAATTTGTGGCTGTCTGCGTCAAACCAGTCACAAAAAATGACGACTCAAAAACAATGTTTATTGAGAACTAAGCTATACGATCGCTTACACAACATTCGAACGGTTCTCTCTCTCTCTCTTTTTATTTAATTTTTTTTAAGGCAAAGTGAGGTTAAAAGTAATATAATACACCGAAGTGTCCATGATAAGATTAAAGATTGGAATTTGAATGTCAAAGAGACGTTAAGTGAAGGAGAAAGTGTAGTCGTTGAGCGACTATTGTGTGGATTCACTGTGCCCTAGAAGGAATTTATATTTCATCGTATGAATGTCAGACTGCTATAAATGTGGACAAATTTAAATTAGTGCAAATGGGGATGTACCGATACAATATTAATGCTCTGTTGCTTGACTATGCCACATCGATTAAGTTTCTAGGCGAAACAAGCACGTCTGTTGTGTTGCAGACTTGACGAAAGGGCGACTGCAGTTTACTAGGAGAGTTACAGTTCCCCACAGTAGTTTAATAAACAAAGTAAGAGCATATGGACCATCAGACCAATTGTGTGATTGGATTGAAGAGTTCCTAGATAACATAACGAAGCATGTCATTCTCAATGGAGAGAAGTCTTCCGAAGTAAGAGTGATTTCAGGTGTACCACAGGGGTGTGTCGTAAGACCGTTGCTATTCACAATATACATAAATAACCTTGTGGATAGCATCGGAAGTTCACTGAGGCTTTTTCGGATGATGCTGTGGTATATCTAAAGGTTGTAACAATGGAAAATTGTATTGAAATGCAGGAGGATCGGCAACGAATTGACGCATGATGCAGGGAATGACAATTGAATCTCAATGTAGACAAGTGTAATGTGCTGCGAATACAGAGAAAGAAAGATCCTTTATCATTTAGCTACAATATAGCTGGTCAGCAACTGGAAGCAGTTAATTCCATAAATTATCTGGGAGTACGCATTAGGAGTGATTTAAAATGGAATGATCATATAAAGTTGATCGTCGGTAAAGCAGATGCCAGACTGAGATTCGTTGGAAGAATTCTAAGGAAGTGCAATCCGTAAACAAAGGAAGTAGGTTACAGCACACTTGTTCGCCCACTGCTTGAATACTGCTCACCAGCGTGGGATCCATACCAGATAGGGTTGATAGAAGAGATAGAGAAGATCCAACGGAGAGCAGCGCGCTTCGTTAAAGGATCATTTAGTAATCACGAAAGAGTTACGGAGATGATAGATAAACTCCAGTGGAAGACTCTGCAGGAGAGACGCTCAGCAGCTCGGTACGGCCTTTTGTTGAAGTTTCGAGAACATACCTTCACCGAGGAGTCAAGCAGTATATTGCTCTCTCCTACGTATATCTCGCGAAGAGACCAAACAGAGGCATACCGAAAATCTTTCTTTCGACGAACAATACGAGACTGGAATAGAAGGGAGAACCGATTGCTACGGTCGCAGGTTCGAATCCTGCCTCGGGCATGGATGTGTGTGATGTCATTAGGTTAGTTAGGTTTAAGTAGTTCTAAGTTCTAGGGGACTGATGGCCACAGATGTTAAGTCCCATAGTGCTCAGAGCCATTTTTGGAGAACCGATAGAGGTACTCAAGTAACCTCCGCACACACTGTGAAGTGGCTTGTGGAGTATGGATGTAGATGTAGATGTTAACAGAAAGTGTAGCGCATCTACAAAGGAGACCATATACAGAACGCTTCTCGGATTCAAAAAGACCATCGAAGCAATTCAGATGCGTGTTGCTAAACTTGTTACCGTTTGATTAAGTCACTATTTAAATGTTAAGAAAATGCTCATCGAGCACGCAGTCTACAGTGCTACGACAGCCCACTTCATACACAGTAGCGCGTACTGCATCGGGATCCTACTTCACATCCGTCCAACAAGGAATACCTGCGTCACAGGGCGTATATTCACCAGGAAAACCTGCGTCGTCTGTGTTGTCAACACTAATATTTACCGGCGCCAAAACCAACGGCCGCCAGGGACCGCTACTCGTTCGCAGAGCTAAAGGAACGACGTACGCGATCGACGGGTATACTAGAGACACTGCCCAACACACCTGTGCAAAACTTCATCGAATTTTCACTGTGGTTTCCATTTCGCGACCGATAGTTCCTTACTTTCCGAATAAGCCTCGTGTTATTATTTGTCATCTTATATTTGTACGATCCGCAGTTGGGATCGATTCTGTTGTTCTTTTGGAGATTGTATTATTTTTTCGTTTCGGTGAGTAGAATAAATTGTTTTCCGCATTTAGATACTGCTAACGCAGATACTTCATACAGGATAATAGAATTCTTGTAATTTTTTATACTTATGATCCGTGAGGTTCAGGACATAAATATAAATCATCCAAAACAATCTGATGCAACTGTGAAATATTCTCGAGAAAATCGACTTTGATGTTTTGTGACCATCTTTAATTCGCTAACCCTAGGAAGATTTTTCGATGGGCCAGTGTGTCGTCCACATTCGATTCGCGGTTGAAGCAAATTTTTGAACAAACGTGTATGTTCTATGAGCATTTCCGCGAAGCTTAAAATGAATAAAGTTGGTAAACATCAGTAACGCTGGAGACTGATAATCACTGGTCCGAGTGCTGTTTCCTGTTTATTTAGAATTACTATGTCCTTTAGATATAAAATTCCTCAAATACGTGAAAATTAACACACATATAATTTAATTTTTTTTTGAGAAATGCACGTCTTCTGTTTCTAATAAAATATGAGCAAAAAAATCCAGTTTTCACTGAAAATATGAATTATTAATTACTTATCTTTTATAAAAGCTGTCAGTCAAAATTATTTAACCTTTAAAAAACACTGCAAATGAAATTTTACATCTTTTTGCATTTTACACTTAATGGAAATAACGTAGAACTTTGATTACAAATCTGCATCAGCTGCCAATCGAACATGGGCCACCAGATATCAAGCGAACATTCTGTCGCAGAGTCACATGACCCATAGAAAAATCGACCAAAAGTTTTAGCTAGTTAAAGATTCTTGGAAAAATTTAAAATCGACTTTCTCGAGAATTTTTGAGTTGCATCCTTCTGCATAGACGGATTGGTAAGTGAGTCCTAAACATCCACACCATAACAATAAAAACTTACAGGTTTCCAATGGTTGTGTGGCGTTCTTGTTAGATGGGAATCAATGGGGAAAACAATGAGTCCTACTCTTCACTTACCATAGACATAAAAATTTACAAATTTACGATGGCCATGTGGTCTCCTTATTAGTTGGGAATCACTGGAAAAGGAAAAATACACTTTTCTTGAAATGCTTATGAGGAAGTTTAAAGAACCAACTTTTGCGACAGACTGCGAAGAGAGCCAGTATTGCTCGATTACACTATTTCCCACAAATCAATGGAAACAGTAGTAAGTGTAAAGTACAGAGCAGTATGCGTTCGGAGTGAGCAAATGTGGAATGACCCCGTAAAGCATCTGTAGTTATAGCAGAATATAGGTTAAGATTCATGGGAAGAATCGTAAGCAAATGTAATTCTTTCACAGAAGAGACGGCTTACAAAACGCTTGCTCAACAGACGTTTATCGATCTGAAACTCTTACTAAGTTGGATTAACAGGAGATATGGACTAGACGATCCGACGAAGAGCAGGTCTCCCCAAGAAATTGTTTAGATGCTCAGACGTTACAAGCGAGGCGTTGTGCACCACGGAGATATTTTACTATTGACATTCCGAGAGCGTACACTCCACGAAGAGATGGAGAACATATTTACATTCTCTCATGTACGACTCGCGAAATAACCACGACGAGAAAATCTGTGGAATTAGAGCTGGTACGGAGGTTTATGAACTGTCGTTCTTCATAAGTACCATCAGCAAATGAAATAAGGAAGGGAAATGATGATGGGGAACGACCCTGGTATCCCAAGTTCTCTCCACTGTAAACCGGAAAGTGGCTTGATTGAGTACAGACGTAAACGTAGCGTCGAAAGCAGTTGCCCTTTGGCGGGCGTGACTCAGACACTTTGAAGGACAGCGAAAATTTGTGCCACGAAACTGTGAAATATGGAAATTTCGTCGTTAGAGCTTCTTTTTCACAGTAACCAAGAGGTCAGAGTACGAAATCTGGCACAGATTTACGTTAGTGAGGATACAGTAATCACAGCAAGTTTTGCTTTTGTGATTAGATTTCAGTGACACATTTCATGTCATTACAATCCAGTGATTTCATCTACTTTCATTTGATGTCAGTGGAACTAATTCAAACGGCGAATGAATGTGAGATTTAGAGCAGGAAAATTAGATTGAACTAGATGGAGATTGACGGTATCGCATGAAGTAAAGAAGAGCTATTCACAGTCTTTGAAGATGTACTTTTGGGTGATACACACGGTGGCTAATACAGGGCTATTCAAGAAGAAAGAACAATTTCAAACATTTATTGCCTTCAAACTAAAAAAGATAGACAAAAAATTTCAACGTTCGTGGAAAGAGAAAGGTTCAAATGTTTATGAATTTAATGTGAGCACCATGTGTTGCACGACATATATCCAAAAGGTGGCTCATGTCCTGAAACACACGAATCAGCTGGTCTCTCGTTATTGAATTCACAGCTTGAGCAATGCGATGTTGCAGAATGTCAAGAATGTCAGGCATAGAAGGGATAAAAACGCGGTCTTTTACCTCATCCCACAGATTTAACTCGTTAAACTTCGGTTACACGATAGATAAGTCTAATCTAAAAGCCGTAAATTAAGCTAAATAACTAGGTACTACAATTACGAAGAACCTAAATTGGAAAGAACACGTAGACAATGTTGTGGGGAAGGCTAACCAAAGGCTGCGTTTTATTGGCAGGACACTTAGAAAATGTAACAGACCTACTAAGGAGACTGCCTACACTACGCTTGTACGTCCTCTTTTAGAATACTGCTACTCGGTGTGGGATCCTTACCAGATAGGACTGACGGAGTACATCGAAAAAGTTCAAAGAAAGGCAGCACGTTTTGTATTATCGCGAAATATGGGACAGAGTCTCACAGAAATGATACAGGATTTGGGCTGGAAATTATTAAAAGAAAGGCGTTTTTCGTTGCGACGGAATCTTCTCACGAAATTACAATCACCAACTTTCTCCTCCGAATGCGAAAATATTTTCTTGACACCGACCTACATAGGGCGGAACGATCACCACGATGAAATAAGGGAAATCAGAGCTCGTTCGGAAAGATATAGGTGTTCATTCTTTGCGCGCGCTATACGGGTTTGGAATAATAGAGGATTGTGAAGGTAGTTGAATGAACCCTCTGCCAGGCACTTAAATGTGATTTGCAGAGTATCCATGTAGAAAATGTAACATTTAGAAATGTAACAGATAAGTCACAAAGCGTGAGGTCTGGAGACCTGGGAGGCCACTGGCGATGAAGTTTACTTTCTGCTGCTCCTCTTACAATCCAACGTCCAGCCTTGTGACTTATCTGTGGGGTTACGTAAAAGACCGTGTTTTCATCAGCCCTATGCCTGACACACTTGAAAAGTCTGCGACATCGCATTAGTATAATGGAAAATATTTCAAACAGTTAAGGGGGGTAGGACGTCAAACGGGTCGACTTGGGGCAGGAGAGGCACCAGGACATTTTAATTTCAACTGCCTGTACTTTTGCTAATAAATTCACAAAACTTTGTCAGCATGACCAAGAAAAATTCAGGATTCACACTCATAGCAGTGGCAGTTCAAAAGCATAATAAAATAATTTCTTTCACGTGTTAAATTTCATCGTTTTTTCACTTACTATTGGATGCTTTGTTGCTGTAGGTACAGTTTTCTTCATGAGTAAGAGAGATTCTTCGATGAATTTTGCACTGCTTTCAAATCACACATAAAGGTGTATGAAACTCTACAACTTATGGAAAAATGAATGAGCTGTTACATTTTAAATTTCATGTTTGGAAAAAAACTCATATTTTATAGTTAATTGTCCCAATTTTTTACACAGTTTTTAATAGATTTGGAAAATGCTAGCGTTTAATACACCTGTAAGTATGGTTTGTATGCTGAGCAAAATTCATCGAAAAATATCTCTTGCTTATGAACAAAAGTGTACCTATAGCTACAAATAATGGCAATAAATGAAAAATGATGAAGTTTCACGTGTAAAAAATTTATTTTGTTATGTTTTTGAACTTGAATCCTTCCTAGTCATGCAGACAAGTTTTGTGAAGTTATCTGTAAAAGTATAGACAGTGGAAATTAAAATGTTCTGTGGTGCCTCTCCTGCTCCAAGACGGCCCGTTTGATGTCCTACTCCCCCCCCCCCCCCCCTTCCATTAAAGTTATGCAACAAAACATACGTCACTGGCCCCTCATTATCTTAAAGTACGTGAAATACTTTTGGAGCCAGTTTTGTTTCGCCACCCTGTAGTTCTTTGTGCCCAATCAAGGTCACGGAGGCATGATTTCCACTGAATGTTGAGGAATGGAGATACGTAGGTGCACGAAGTTTTCCTTTGATGCGGTAGCGTGTAGACGTCAGGACTTGAGGATGCGCCAAAGCACAAGAAAGGAATAGAAAGGTAAACGCTGCC
Source organism: Schistocerca piceifrons (assembly GCF_021461385.2). Taxonomy (NCBI): domain Eukaryota; kingdom Metazoa; phylum Arthropoda; class Insecta; order Orthoptera; family Acrididae; genus Schistocerca; species Schistocerca piceifrons. Next base: position 92,186,504 of record NC_060141.1, read on the forward strand.
TAGAGCAATTTTTATTTCTTTATTTTTGCATAACCGCTTTACACCAGTTTTTAGTTCATTTTCAGATCCGTTACTGCAAAGCGTAAGTATTTAAACGTCAAAGAATCAGTTAACTGAGTTATTGATTTTTAACGGGATAGTTGCCAACTGATCTGTGCTTTGCAGTACCTCTGAAGATGACCTAGAAAAGCTCGAACACTAGTTGTCCAATAAAGTAAAGAAGTGAACTAGAATGTTATTCTCTTTCAGTACACCGGAAGTCGTCACGATTCTCTGCGGATATTATGTATTCTGTTGTATGACAAGAAAGGGAACTTCAAAAATTCCAAGCTTTAGTTATACAGCGAGTGATGTGACGCAGACGTTAAGACACGGACATTCATTCGGGAAGCATGCTGACCAACTAAAGCCTTTAATAAGGAGCAACGCATCTAAAACGTCTCGTGACCGAGTAGTGAAACTTACCGACACGTTCAGAGCTACTTAAATGTACCACAGGTTTCAAGCACACACACTATTTCCCCGTTTTTCTGACGCATTTCCGTTTATCTCTAAATACTTTTTAAGGAAATGATGGTTCAAATGACTCTAAGCCCTATGGAACTTACCAACTGTGGTCATCAGTCCCCTAGACTTAGAAACTACTTAAACCTAGCTAACCTAAGGACATCACACACATCCATGCCCGAGGCAGGATTCGATCCTGCGACCGTAGCAGTCGCGCGGTTCCGGACTGAAACGCCTAGAACCACTCGGCCACAAGACCGGTTAACGAAATGAAACAAGCATTTTGAAACCGTCTAAAAAATTTCTCCTCGTAGTTTATCCAGGTTGTTAATAAAATCTCCCAAATTTTCAGTTTATTCGAACCTGTGAGAAGGAAACCAGTTCCTGAAATCTAAGACGAGCTGGATGCGACACCAGAACGGGATGGTGGGTGTGATCGTAATTTGATTCCCGCCTAAATTTTCGGCTGAATTCTCTCGATTATGCGGCTTCCGTGTCCAACGAGAGGAGGGAGATAAAAAATGATAGCTAATTTCTTCACTCTTTGTCTTTTTAATGGAAAAGCGATCAAATTTTCGTAAATATTGCCCAAATTATGTACTGTATTGTTATTGTTCGAAGCTTCAGCAAGACCAGTTTCTTAACAAAAAGCGTTTTATGAACTGGTCACTGAAACAGGGTTATACATTATTCGAATCTGTAGAACTCTCTGAGATTAATGGAAAAGTGCATCTGGGATGCATTACCAAAGTAAAACCTCTACTTCGACTGCTGATATTTACATAAAATGGAAACAGGGTGCATGACAGCTGCACTAATGTCAGGCACGACATCCATGGGTATGGGTTCGAGTTCCTCGACGACTCTACAGGTTTTTTTTCCTTAACTGTTCTTTTCGCGTCTAGTATTATCTTGCGTAAGTGAAAGAAAAAAGAACATTATACTGCACGCTTGTTGTGATTCTGCACGGTTGAGCTAATCTTGTCTTTAAGGGAGCTCCGTTAGGTAGAGAGCTGCATATAACTTCCTGTTGTTTTGTACAAACTAGTTATCTCTGAACAGTAAAATTCGAATCCTTCTTTGTTGATAATGTGTTTCTTTAGCTGGATGCTGTGGATACTGATGGACGTCTGAAACGAGGCGAATGCAAACAGAGGTTTAGCGAAACTCAGTTTGCTCCAATCGTCAGTGACATACAGACCGGCGAAGGAAAGACGTTCCAGTTGATGCCGTATTTGTTGATTTCCAGACGGAATTCGACACAATTCCGCACATTTGTTTAGAGAATAAAATAAGGATGTTTCCGAGTATCGGACTAGATTTTTAATTTCATAAGGACGTCTTCGCAGTTAGAAGTCAACACGTTGTTTTTAACGGAACAAAGCCGACAAACTTTAAGGTGTATTAGGGTGTACCTCAAGGAAGTATTATTGTATCACCGCGTTCTAGTCCTGATGAGGCAATCGGGACCGTCCGACCACTGTGTCATCTTCTGCCAATGACGTTCTGAGGCTGTGATTTGAGGTGGTGCGGGGTTGCCACACCGTAGTCCCGCTCGTTGTCGGCTTTCTTGACCCTGCAGTCGCTACTTCTCACTCGAGTAGCTCTCAGTCGACATCACGAGGCTGAAGGCAACCTGGTCCTGACTTTCCACTTAGAAAGAATACCTGGCAGTAGCGAGAATCGAACTCTGGTCCTCCGCTTAGGAGCCAGTCACGCTGACTACTGAGGTACAGTGGAGGACGCGTGTTGTGGGGCCGTTTCTGTTTACAGTTCATCATGATGAACTGGTGGATTAAGCTGCAGGCTCCATGAGACTATTCCAGTTGATGCTGTTTTCTACAGGGATGCTGCAATTCCAGAAGTCTGTAGCTAAAAACTCTTGCAGGCGATCGACGATAGGTGCAGAGATTTGCAGTTGACCCGAAGCGTATTGAGACGTAGCATGGAGCTTGTAGGTAGCTGAAGAGATCCACTACTGTTAGATTACGCTAACTTTCGTAGAAAACGTAGGAGTAACCACTCGGAACGATCTAAGCTCGAACGACCATATACAACAAATAATATAAAAAGTAGGTACCAGGCTGACATTAATTGGGAGAATCTTAAGGAACTGTACCTCATTCACAAAAGAAGGGGTTTACAGAATAATCGTTCGGCTGATTCTTGAATACTGTTGATCAATCTGGGAGTTTTGCCAAGGAGGACTAACAGAAGATGAGGAGATCCAACAAAGAGTAACGTGTTTCGTCACGGGATCGGCGGAAGAGTGTTACAACAGACGCTCAACATATGTTCCCGTGGCAGGCGTTACAAGAGAGTCGTCGCAACACCGACTCAAAGGAAGGCCTCGGCGCTTGTTTGTGACGTCACGTCAGATAGGCACGGCGAACGCCAGGTCTGTTGCAGGCATACTCATAATGGTGGTGTCTCCCTCCCTGACACATGAAGATGTGAAACTATTGGCGATAGTTGACCAACACACATTGTCCTGAGAAATTTCTGCAGTCAATTAATTGTGCAATTCATTACCCTTCTTAACAATTAGTGTTCTCCTGAACTTAAATTTCCACCTGTTTTAAGGATTGATATACAAAAACAACTTCATGGTCCAGCAGCAACAGAATTCGTGCTTCTTTACCTTATTTGTAAATCTGAGGAAGTTACGATTGTATTGGGTTGCTTTTACAAGAAACTGTGAACTTATTCGTGCTCTTCTTTAGGTATCTTGATTGACTATGGGGTGAGGAGCAGTGAATGTTAATGAAATATCTTGCGATTGTACACGTTGGGGGGAGGGGTGGGGGGACAGAAGAAGAGGCAAAAGAGAGATACTTGTTTTATCAAATAAAATTTTTTTATCTTATAAAGTTCCTCCTTTCAGTTGCAAGAGGGGAATATTTATCTTTCCTAATGTGCGTGTTTAAAAAAGTTTAAGCTCAGCAGTATTTTCGATGTATGAAGCTATTTTGTTTCCTGTTTAGAATTCCTTTGGTTGAAAACAACTGTAGTCTAATGACTGGCAACAGTTCGACATTTACACATGTAAATTAGTTCACATTTCCAGTGACGATGTCAAACGAAAATAAATAAATAAATAAAAGAAACGAGTTCATTGTAAGGGGGTTGGGGTAAGTTTCGATAACAAAATGGATCAAGTAAATATAGTTACTTGAACGTAAAATTTCCGAAGCTTGCAATGGGGCAAAGCATCTTCTCATATTCATCTACGTTTGTTTCGACAGGATTCAGTAATACAGAACTATGATCTTCATTTGTAGCTTTACGATAGTGAGAAAATCTTTCATCTAAATAAAACTGCAGAATCCAAAACAATACCAAATATTCTGTCCAAAAATAAGAGATTTATAGTGATAAGCACGCCCAGGCGTTTCTGCCTGCAACAGACCTGGCGTTCGCCGTGCCTAGCTGACGAGACGTCACCAACAAGCGCCGAGGCCTTCCTTTGAGTCGGTGTTGGTCGTCGTGCGTCATTGCGAGATTTTTTGTTTGAATTTCGAAAGCGTACCTTCAAAGAAGAGCCGGACAACACGTTACTTTCTCCCACATAGATCTCGCGAAATGACCACGACGACAAAATTAGGTGTCACACGGATTTCCACCGACAGTCGTTCTTCACATGCACCTTTCGTCAGTGGAATAGGGAGGGGGGAGGGGAGGGAGAGAGAGAGAGAGAGAGAGAGAGAGAGAGAGAGAGAGAGAGAGAGAAAGAGAGATACTGGTAGCAGAATTATGCTTCTTCACACGCCGTAGTGTGGCCTGCGGGGTATACACGTAGAGATAGACCGGTAAACAAACTTTCGTGTTATTCAAACCATTCGTGTTACTGGAAATCACAAAACCGGCACAATATCCTTATAAACTGATGAGGTTGATTAAAATTCAAGAGTAATCGTCGATAATATGACTGTCGTATTCTATTCGAAACAGCGTTTGGAGCTCCTTGTCTCACAGGGGAATTTTGCTCTCTGTTCTGTCCCTGCAACAGATTCTGGAAATTAAAACACTGAACATACAATAGTGGTTCACAACATTGAGCTATTGTGTCACCTTGGTACTGCAGACAGTAGCTGGCGAATGACTGTATTTCAACATGTCGCAGCGTGTGTTCTTTTTTCGCTGTCGTAAGTAAATGCAAGAAAACCCAATCTAAGCCAAATGAACACTGTCTTGTTTTTCCAAGCGCTCCGATTAATTGGTTTAGGAGGGCTGAATACGTTTTACCACACCATCTACACCGAAAATACACTCTAATACGGTCACAATATGAACAGAGGTGTTCCTAAGTTTTGTTTCAGTGAGAATCGTATACATACCAAATATTTGTTTTGCTAAACGAGAACGCTTGCTGTGCTCAGCACATTAAGAAATGGAATGAAAACATTTTGATTTTCAGTATCTCGTCAGCAGTAAAAGCCGGCCTGTCAGAGATTACCCTTTTATAAGCTCTGAACAACTGAATACTACGAAATGTTACTGCTACCAAAACTACTCTCTGACCCACACTGTAGGGTGGCATGCTCGATAGAGACGCAGGTGCAGAGGTAGACCGATAAATACAGTACTGGCCATTAAAATTGCTACACCAAGAAGAAATGCAGATGATAAACGGGTATTCATTGGACAAACATATTATACCAGAACTGACATGTGATTACATTTTCACGAAATTTGGGTGTATAGATCCCGAGAAATCAGTACCCAGAACAACCACCTCTGGCCGTACTAACGGCCTTCATACGTCTGGGCATTGAGTCAAACAGAGCTTGGATGGCGTGTACAGGTACAGCTGCCCATGCAGCTTCAACACGATACCACAGTTAATCAAGAGTAGTGACTGGCGTATTGTGACGAGCCAGTTGCTCGGCCACCGTTGACCAGAGGTTTTCAGTCGGTGAGAGATCTGGAGAATGTGCTGGCCAGGGCAGCAGTCGACCTTTTTCTGTATCCAGAAGGGCCCGAACAGGGTCTGCAAAATGCGGTCGTGCATTATCCTACTGAAATGAAGAGAAATGGTTCAAATGGCTCTGAGCACTATGGGACTCAACTGCTGAGGTCATTAGTCCCCTAGAACTTAGAACTAGTTAAACCTAACTAACCTAAGGACATCACAAACATCCATGCCCGAGGCAGGATTCGAACCTGCGACCGTAGCGGTCTTGCGGTTCCAGACTGCAGCGCCTTTAACCGCACGGCTGAAATGTAGAGTTTCACAGGTATAGAATGAAGGGTAGAGCCACGGGTCGTAACCCCTCTGAAATGTAACGTCCACTGTTCAAAGTGCCGTCAATGCGAACAAAAGGTGACCGAGACGTGTAACCAATGGCACCCCATACCATCACGCCGGGTGATACGCCGGTATGGTGATGACGAATACACGCTTCCAATGTGCGTTCACTGCGATGTCGCCAAACACGGATGCGACCATCATGATTCTGTAAACAGAACCTGGATTCATCCGAAAAAAGTGACGTTTTCATTCGTGCATCCGGGTTCGTCGTTGAGTACACCATCGCAGGCGCCTGTCTGTGATGCAGCGTCAAGGGTAACCGCAGCCATGGTCTCCGAGCTGATAGTCCATGCTGCTGCAAACGTCGTCGACTGTTCGTATAGATGGTTGTTGTCTTGCAGACGTTCCCATCTGTTGCCTCAGAGATCGAGACGATGCTGCACGATCCGTTACAGCCATGCGGATAAGATGCCTGTCATCTCGACTGCTAGTGATTCGAGGCCGTTGGGATCCATCAAGGCGTTCCGTTTTACCTCCCTGAACCCACCGATTCCATAATCTGCTAACAGTCATTGGATCTCGACCAACGCGAGCAACAATGTCGCGATACGATAAACAGCAATCGCGACAGGCTCCAATCTGACGTTTATCAAAGTTGGAAACGTGATGGTACGCATTTCTCCTCCTTACACGAGGTATCACAACAACGTTTCACCAGGCAACGCCGGTCAACTGCTGTCTGTGTATGAGAAATCGGTTAGAAACAGTCCTCATGTCAGCACGTGTAGGTGTCGCCACCGGCGCCTACGTTGTGTGAATGCTCTGAAAAGCTAATCATTTGCATATCACAGCATCTTTTTCCTGTCGGTTAAATTTCGCGTCTGTAGCACATCTTCGTGGTGTAGCAATTTTAATGGCCAGTAGTGTAAATCTGGCCGTGCGGTCTAAGGGCGTCTTGTCACGGTCTGCGCGGCTCTTCCCGTCGGAGGTTCGAGTCCTACGTCGGGCATGGGTGGGTGTGTGGGTGTGTGTGATGTCGTTAGCGTAAGTTAAAGTAGTGCGTAAGCTTAGATACCTATGAACTCCGCAGTTTGGTCCCATAAGAACTTACCACAAATTACCTAATATCCAAATAAACATGTAGTATCAATTGTATGTGATAGGGACCGCAAACCAGTACAATACAGTCGACAACACGGCGCTCTTATCCGATTCTATATGCAGATTATTTCCTTACCTGGCAGGGCAAATAAACACGGCGCTCTTATCCGATTCTATATGCAGTTTATTTCCTTACCTGGCAGGGCAAATATTCTGTAATTGAACACTAAAGTAGTTTCTCACGACAGTGAGCTCTTTTGCTCACCTTGGTATTGCACACAAGTAGCTGGCCACTCATTGTGTTTCACATGTCGCAGTGTGTGTTCTTTTGCTCCTCTGTCGTAAGTAAACGTAAGACGCTTGCATAACAGAGTACCATACTCAGAAAATGGACGTAGAGCGCAGACGAAGGAATCCTGTGTCGCCGTCCTGGACCAGCTTCTGGAGGCGGTGGTTCGCCAGCGCCTTCCTTCGACGTGTTATGAAGTATCGTCCGGATGTCTGTGCTGAGTGCTTGTACAGAGTTGGGGGTTTGTTTTGTTATGGACGAACTGAAGGGAGAGTGTGAAGCCTGTTGTGGACATATAGCTTGCTCCTATCGAATAGCGCCAGGGGGGGGGGGGGGGGCGTTCGAGCTAGACGGCCACATATGGCGGATGGACCTCGATGAACAATGTCGCATGCCCCCATTTCATGACAGACTGGGAAGAGCTTTGAAATTCAGGGACTTTGCTGCAAAGGATAGCGATCAGGAACTACACAATGTCATCTCTCTTCTCCTGTCCGGGTAAATACTGGCAGTGTAAATTTTCCACCATCAGGATTCGAAGCCGTGCCTCCCCGAATCGAGAGCCGTCGCAGAAGCGTGCCTTAGCGACCTCTACTACAATGGCAGGGCAGCGTCGGAAAACGCTATAGCCGACCGGAGTGACCGTGCGGTTGTAGGCACTACAGTCTGGAGCCGGGCGACCGCTACGGTCGCAGGTTCGAATCCTGCATCGGGCATGGATGTGTCATGTCCTTAGGTTAGTTGGGTTTAATTAGTTCTAAGTTCTAGGCGACTGATGACCACAGAAGTTAAGTTGCATAGTGGTCAGAGCCCGCTAAGCTTTGTGATGTATGAATACGGTTTAGCACATCAGCTCTACCGAAAACAGTTTATGACGGTCACAATGTAAACACAGTTGTACGTCCCGTTTGGTTTTTACTGTAGCGTGTGCATTAAAAACCAAACTTTTTTCCGGGTGCACGAAAGACGGAATGCCAGAGATTGCTGCAGTCCAGAGGCAACATTCGAAGCTTCGACGAACTCCAGCTGAATATCAAGGAAAGGTTTCTCTGAAAAATCTAAGAAAACGATTTCAGGCAGCGTTGTATCTCTTTCTTTCTTTCTCTCTGTAATCAGACAGCGTTGTGTGTGTGTGTGTGTGTGTGTGTGTGTGTGTGTGTGTGTGTGTGTGTATGTATATATATATCCCGTCTGCCCCTCTCTCCCCCTCTCTCTCTCTCTCTCTCTCTCTCTCTCTCTCTCTCTCTCTCTCTCACTGTGTGTGTGTGTGTGTGTGTGTGTGTGTGTGTGTGTGTGTGTGTGTGTAAATGGGATTGTCACTTATTACTCAATTCATTTATATTAAATAAAAGACAAGAAATGTAAGATTCTAGCATTTATTTTCCGCTGTCTTCTTTACATGAGTTATCTCTGTATCGATGGGAGGAGGTAGACAGTTCCGGCATTCGCCTTACAACCAAGGAAAACCTCCCGAAAACCTTGGTCGGAACTGAGGGGCCGGCTGCCCGTAGACACCTCAACGAACTGCAGGGGGACCAGGACGCTTGGTACTGGTCACGTAGAGTCGTCGGCCACCGGTGAGTGTCAGACGCGAGGAGATGGTAGAGTCTCTCAGCTGTCGCGTTGAGCGGCCGACACGTAGCAGACTATCGAAGACCGGCAGGATGTGTCGCGCCGCCCATAAATTCAATCCAATACAGTCCAGTTCAGTCCAGCAGAAGAGGGCAACACGGGGTGACGGCAGCTTTACACATCTGAGATTCACACGCGTGCACGCCTTCCTGTTGGAATCTTAACGCCTCTGGTTCAACACATCTGACTGGGACTACTCTTCTGCGACTGGATCGGCACATCGGAGACACACACACACACTACAGTTTTTGCCTACCGGGTTGGGAATCATGTATTTAGGACTACACGTCTAGCCCTCCCACGTATCTGTACTCTACACCTCTGCGTCTCAATTCGTCGGGGACCGTTACGGTGTGCGTCAGAGAATCTTCGCTGTGAGTCCGCGTTCTGAGAGTCTGGGCTATGCATCACGAGGCTAAGTATCTGCTACCCTCCAAATCCACGAATCTACGCTATGCTGTCTACACTACACATTCACGAGACTACGCTGTCTTGTCCACTCACCGACGGTCAGCCCCGACAGTCTGAAGCACTAACCGTAAAGACCCTCCTGCGAGAGACCGACGAACGGTCCAGCAAGGCGACGCATGACCTAGAAGTTCCAGCGTAAGGTCTTCTGGGTGTTACACGTGGTAGCAACAGGACTGGCATCGCGCTATAAAGCGTTTGCCATTGCCCTTGCAGTGTTCTTCTCCTGACCGAAGCATCACGTAAGCTCGTGGACACACAGTGCAGGCTCGTGAACGGTTAGTGTAGACAATTGGATGCATAGCATATACTCACAGATGCGTAATGTAAGAGTAGCAGATGCGTAGACTCGTGGGTAAATAGCACAGACTAGCAGACGGCGGACTGCTGACAGATTCTCAGACGCGCAGCTTGGAGTCCCGAACGACTTAATTCACAGACATGTAGAATATAGAAGCAGACTGCTTAGATATGGAGTCCTAAATGCGTCCAAGTCACAGCGCTGTAACTCAAATGGTAGAATCCTAGACGCAGCACTGCCCTAGTAAACAGGAGTCACAGAAGAGCAGTCCCAGATAGATGTGTTGAACCACAGACGCGTGAAGTGACCAACGTGTAGTCGTGCAGGTGTGTCAGTCGTAGATGTGAAGAGCCGCAGATGTGATGAACCGCGGACTCTTATCCGCCGACGAACCTGTCGAGACACAGTCGAAGCTGCGCCCACGTGAAAACTCGCAGTTGCCGTCACCCCATGTTGCCCTCACCTGCTTCTGAACTGGACTGAATTTCAGGGGTAGCGTGTCTCCTTATATAGCCATCGCGCCTTTGTTGAGCGGCCGTTTCCGCGGTAACCGGGTGCGATATTGTTGCTTAACCGCCCTGGTACTAATATTACAATAATCAGTAATATGTTTCACATGTATCCTTCTTATAACGCCTGTACGCCACCGCTGATCCAAACATTTCAGAGGACGTAAACTTTCAGCTGTTCCGATCTATTTAACTGCTGATAGCGATTTGCAACCTGTAAGCAACTGCAGAAACATATTCTCTAATCTTGATCCTCATAATAATATTGCAACATCTGCTCGCATTTTCACGTCGAAAGCAGCAGACATTCCTCTGCGCTTCTAAAGTCCTTGTCGTCTGTATGATCTGGATGAAAAAGAAATACGCCATTAGATTCGTAATCTGTGTAGAATGAAATACCTTATCGTTCATAAGAAAATTCGCACCTGCTTTCATTTCATAACATCCATAAAATGGAGATTACTTCTGTAGACACTGAGAAGTTGATACTACGTTACATTGAGAACACATAACCAACATAAACACGGATTTTTGTTTAATCTTTCGATACGTTTGTAGAAATTTCGGTGCGTGAAATGATGTGTAATGAGTCAGAACACGAAGTCCAGCGCTGTACCTCTCAAACAAATTCGTGTAGATAATACACAGGCAATATCACCTAATACAATGAGAATATAACAACACTGGAGGTGCAGACCAGTCATTAGCCATACTACCTGAACAGAGAAAGAAGAAATTTGTTGTTTTTCGTTACATCTGTCAGTCAGGTCTTCCTGATTCACGAACTCTAAAAGAGTATCACAAAAATTGTGAGGAGTGCCAAATATTGTAAGCCGTTTCCTGTAGTGTCTTACGAAAGTCGCAGTCAGGCTCTGAAATAGTTAACTTGGAAAAATGTTAGATGTCCACAACCCATCGCCGAAAATAGATGTCATAGTTGTGATCCTTGCATGAAGCAGACTGCGTAGCAACACGAGGCAGAACTGACAGAGAATTATAGTGATCGAGACAGCAAAAGCGATTTGGAATAGTGAATACGTTATATCACGTAACTGGCCGAGTCAGAATTCCAAGTCTTCCACGAGGATACCTATTCGATAAACGTATCATGGGGCAGGCGCAGATGGCTATAGTATTACCGTGTGGGAACGTTGAAATCTGATACGTTCAGAAGGCAGTAATATTACCTCTAACGTACTGAATCCCTCAATCAATTATGTCGTTGCTACAGGGTGCTACATTTTTCAACCACTGTAATCAGTGTTCTGGCATCCGGGTCTGATGAGTTTCTGCGCTACCCAAACGTATAGAATGGCATAAAACGCCATCACCACAGAAATCACAAACCATCACTTCGTAATCTATGCGAAATGACCGTTCTGTTTGTACGTTTATGGCGCCATGTATCTCCTAATACATTCTGGAGCATTCCATACCAGACAGCTTGCTGTTATTTTGAACTCCCGACGCTGGGCAACATGCTCATAATATTGTGGCATAACACTATGCAGAGTTTATCTGTTTACAGCAAGTAGGGCGAAGTTAGATCAGCATTCCGTTATTAGTCCACAGTGGCGGAATAACCTTAATCTTATTCTGAACAGTTCTGAAAATTAGTGGAGAAAATTGGCAGAAATGAAGTTGTGGGGCTTGTTGTGAAAGGTGCCTAGTTGCCTAATTCGGGAAGAACATAGCCCGTCAAAACCAAGATTCCGGTTCGAGTCGCGGGAGTTTCATAGCAGTGTGCTGAATTGTAGAGATGTTTTCTCAGGTTCCAAGACAGGTTTCACGGTAAGTAACAGGTAACAAAGGGTGGTAAATTACAGTGTACACCTGAGATTTCAGTAGTTGAATATATAGCCCCAGCAGCTACTGATGATATGTACAGTCATGCTCAAAAGTATCCGAACGACCTGAATTGCGTTTCGCCTGATTCACATGCAACCCACATAACGCAGCTGTCTAGCAGGTCCTCTAGTCGCTCCTTGGTACAGTCGTTTGACTATTGAAAATGGCACCAACAAGTCACCACTAGAAAACTCTGCTCTGTATCGCAATAACTCAAGATGTAAAGTAATACCACGATACTACAAGTATCAGGGAACACGTTATCACAGAGAAGACTTCCTTAAGGCTTGTAACCTCACATTTATTGCAATAAATGACATACCTGAAATGTTACCACTCTCATTATTTCGTCAGATAGGTGATGGGCGTAGTAAGTTCGTTGTATTCATAATTTCCTCTTCAAAGTAAAATACCGTACTTGTTATTCAACACAAAATGACATTAAAAATTTAACTTATTCTCGAGCAGCTAGTTGAGAATATGTATGAACTTCAAATGACACGACGAATCGTCTCGTTCTGCATATGGATTCAAACCCAGGTCATGCAGACTAAGATTTCGTGACTGACGGAAACTAACAGTCATTCCTGATTAGGCATACAGAGAGAGATATTCCTCGATTTTAAACAGTATCAGTTAGTAAATATCAACGTTAAATTACATAACGTAAACATTTTTAACGAACGCGAATTCCTACCCACCATTTATTGTCCCTGTTAACGAACTCTGAGAGATGTTACATATTGCTTCTTCACAAGTAACTTACTTGAAAAGCCGAAATGCCATCAGGTAAAGCTTTGTGTTGGACAGGGATTAAAGCCCAGAACCTGATCGGATTGCTGTCGAAGCACAATCAACTGTGACATATCGGATATTCTCGGCAGTACCTAGATGTTTTAACTGAAACGACGAGACGAAACATTAATTTTTTCCTTCCCAGGACTCCAACTCGGAACCTATCACTGTTATATTCTAGAGAAAACGAACGTTAAATATCGATTTGTTACATCAGCAGCGACATGTGAGCATGTTTGAACTAGAAATAATATGACGAAGAGTTCAGTGCTGACTGGGAATCAAACCCCACACATATCGTTGTTGACTACACACAAAGAGACGTCAGGTACCGAATTTTTCTCCACCATCAGCTCGGAATAACATCCTTGAACTTACAGTGACCTCTCATATACTTATGTGTCTCACTGGGAGCCAAAAACGTCACATATCTTTAGTGTTGACAACGAATGAGAAACATTAAAAATCAAAAATATTATCCACCAGCAGATAGGTGTTCTCATGCTGGAGCTTGATAATACATACTGAAACCTTTGGTGCCGGGCCAGCATTCGAACCCACTCAAGTGCAATATGTGGATATGTTGAGGAATCTGCAGTTTTGAACAAACAACAAATTGCAGTCTAGCTGTATTGTCACGAAGGGATCAAATTCCGCATTAAGCGCTGTCAGAGTTGCATTCCAAGTTCAGAACCAGTTTTATCAACATACAGAAGCTCAAATAAAAGATGGAATAAATGTCCTGTGACCCTAGATACCGTTTGTTTCGTCAGTAGAAATAAATAACTAGTATAAGAAAGGTTATTGGTGATAGAGTCCCCACATTTCGCCACTCCTGACTTTACTGTGGTTCAGCCTAACGTCTACTTGGTAGAGAAAGAATATCATGTTTAATGTGAATTTCAGACCACAATGCCATTATACCTTCTTCACCAGGCGTAGCCAGAAGAGAATAGAATCTGTCTCTCACTATTAAAAGTCATCGCCAGAAGTTGGAATCGAATCCAGAGCATCATCACAGGAACCTATCATCAATCCAACAGACCACCAAATCCTCTTCTGTTTGAATCATTTTTCTATCATAACACCGTTTCGGCACGCTCGATGAGAATTCCGACACACAGGCTCCTTGTAGTGGTTTGCTGCATGTTCAGGACATTCATTTACTTGTTTGACCGAATCGCCATGAACTAGCTGCCTCGGCTACAAAGTGCATACATTCGACTCTATTTTGTAATCACCGAAATAAAATCACGTAACTGCCACCTACACAGAACTGCCAACAGCGTAGGATGCAGAAATTTAAATAGGAAGTGTTTCTTTCCACTTGAGCTACGCTATTGCGCTATCTGTTTGTTGAAAACGTCCTGCAGTGCAAAAAAAAAGCTGTAACTGTCTATCTCTCAGAAGTCTAGATCCGGCCGTATGCATTATCTCACAGCACTGTGGAACGCAGAAATTCTGGAGGAACTGTTGTTGACTTCTGGATGTGCTGCAGCTGGATGACAGGTAGTAGCGCCACGGAAATTGTCGCGCATCGTAGATAAGACGTCGCCTGTTCTATTACATTTACTGCTACTTTTCTAACAAAGCATTTCTGCTGTCTGCTGAAGTACAAATTTAATGGAACTTTAAACATAATTCCATCCACTTCTCAACCCAAAATAGCCGCATGTGGAAAAAGCGCTAATTTCTGCGACATTTACTTCTTTTCCGGTTTATCAGACGGCCAGGCAGCAGATGCATCTCGAAGCTTTTGTATTATGTATGGGGAGAGCGCATCGTGCCAAAGTAGTCAGAAAAGTATTTTCTACATTATCTGCCGTCTGGTAGTGGCATTTTATTCTTCTTCGTACCTTGTTTAGGAGATTTATCTCAGAACAAGTTTTCTACATGCATGTAATCATTAAACTGCATGTGCATTGTCAGGCTGTTATAGATAACGTCAGAGAATTCGCATATATCGTTGATGTTCTCTCATGTTTAGTATTGTTTTAACAACACAAAAAGAAACCTTACAACAATTGTGCACTGTATTATAAGAAATGAAGTAAAACTATCCACGATAACCTTACGACGAAAGAATGTTTTGATGAAACTGAGTATCTGTACACGAGCGTGCCTCTATCGGTACGAATTAGTAAAATACTACTCACTTAGCTTTCGATTGGGTCTGTGTTTACTTGGTATGCTGCGTCATACTCAACAGGTGTGCAAATGTGACAATTCATTAATAAAGTTACGTATTCCTAGAAACCCAAAATTTGCTTGTCAGCAGCGGAAAGAGGCGTTGCCTGTTGTGCAGCATTGTAAGTTTTTCGCCATTGCACTATGAGCTAAAAGTATTTCCTGGCGATTTCCTATCGATGTTTGATCTGACTGCTTGTAGCTCTTTCACAGAAGGGATAAAAGAGTTACATTCAGGGAGACTGGAACCGCGAACCATAACAGACGCTTTTTCACAGGTAAGTGCGTCACCACAGAGCTAGCGAAGAGGTATGTGATGTGCTTTCCTCTTACAAGGCAAATACTAAGGAGAACTCGTAAACCGCTATTTAAAGGACGAGGTTAATTTTCGATTTCCACATGCTACGACTTTCCTGGGCTGAAAACCGTAAATTTACAATCTTTTGTTACACCTCAAGCGATAATAACACTATGCAGAGGTAAAATCAAGTGAACTTTGAGGCTTAATTTCGTGCACACGAGGAAGTAATCGTCGATCACAGAGTTGGCAAATATACCTTCCCTTGTTGACAAATCTCAGTTACAGTACTAGCAGGAAGAAGAAGAACCGATGTGATCCTACAGCGGGCTGGGAAGTGACCATAGCTGGCCTCTCAAAGACGCGGCTGCTACGGTCTGAAATACGTAACGAGTCTGATTGGCATTTCTGTAACTAGGTTTAGGGACTGGAGCGTAGTTACTATTAATACTCAGAACTGACTGTAAACTTAGCATCATAAATCAGTAACTCTGATAGTTGTTTTTATATTTCTTTCATAACTGTAGTCAAAACTAAGAAATTCAATCACGGACGTTTTCGTGCCTCGCTGATAGTCGAACACATCAAACAAATAAAAAATAATAATAATGTGTGTGTGTGTGTATGTGTGCGTGTGTGTGTGTGTGTGTGTGTGTGTGTGTGTGTGTGTGTGTGTGTGTGTGTGAGAGAGAGAGAGAGAGAGAGAGAGAGAGAGAGAGATAAAGATATAAAAGAATGAGAGAGAGGGTAGAAAATTATTGTAAAGAAATTGAATGCTGGGAGGAAAGAAATCATTCATAAAAATCACACGTTCCACATCATTACGAAAAGTCGTATTCATGATCTATGGAACAATTATTAATGTAATCTGATCATATCATATTGCTGATTAGCCGTGAAGAGTCATGAATTACCGAAAAAATTACTTGAAAATAAAAGACGACAGTTTTTGTAATAAGCCGGAACTCTTATCAAGACCCTTTCATCCCTGTTAACTAACCACGAAAGATGTCTGATATACCTCCATTCAGAAGTAACAAAGTGTGTACGCATTTAAAGATGAAGTGCATGATGTGAAGTTCTGTGACGGAGGTACGAACCCAACGCATAATCGGATTGTTAACTAAGTAAAATCAAATGTCACGTATCGGTTTTTCATATTATGAATATTTCTGTTCTGTTCTTTGGGGGAGACCTAGAGAAGATTGCAGTCTTGGAAAAAGGAACGAAGTGATTGAACTATACTGTTCCGAGGGATTCAGATCCTCGAAAGAGGAGATACGAATTCGAATCACAGTCCAGCACCAAATTTTTTAACGTCTCTAGTTCAATCAAGTACAAGTATAATAAGAGCCCTGTACCTTTAAATGTAATGGAAGTAAGTTTACTGGCTCAGTATTTCTGTATAAAATGACCTCCGCCTATGTCATTTCCCAAAGCAAACCGGCTCTGTCCAGTTGGGCATGAAGGAACGTGATGTTTAATGCGGATTCTGGACTATGACGTCTCTCTCTTGAGGTTACCAGAAGTAAGGCAAATCTGTTTGTGCCTCTTAAAAGTAAATGCCTGAACCGACGCATT
Organism: Schistocerca piceifrons; assembly: GCF_021461385.2. Classification (NCBI taxonomy): domain Eukaryota; kingdom Metazoa; phylum Arthropoda; class Insecta; order Orthoptera; family Acrididae; genus Schistocerca; species Schistocerca piceifrons. Next base: position 92,203,271 of record NC_060141.1, read on the forward strand.
GCACCTGTGATAGTTCGTTCCACCAGACCATTGTGGCCACATTTCCCAGCCTCAGGAGTGTGCTGTAACGGATTGTGTGCTTAGCTTACAAAATTAGTCACGGTGGAAAAGATACGGGTCTATTAAATGGTTAAGTGGAAGCAAGCATCTGACGCGGAGATTGTGCTATTCTCACGTCAGCAGGATGTAAAGACTCTTCTAGGCATCATAGCCTCGATGTGAAGCCATTTTGAAATTTTCACTAATTCAGGAAATTTCTTAGTTCGAGAAAATCCACTGTGAACTGTGAAGTTACCATATAATTCGATTATTGCCGTCCTTATTACTATCATTTTCTTCATACCGCTGCTGGAACACACGTGCTTGAAGATCATTTAATGCCTTTTGGTCATTATGGAAGTAGTTGCCCAAGAACAGGTTCTTTCCCTGTCTACGGAATCCTTTTCATGTTAATATCAAACATCAGCAATTACTCGTAGATTACATTAAAACTAAAGTAACTGATGAAGACGTTACTTGATAACGAAAACGCGCTTCCTTTCTTCATTTACTTGCGCCTAGAAATAGCTGTTGAATACTGCCAAATCAAAAGCCGAGGGATCTTCCTGCCTTGCGATATACGTCGCTGTCAGATCTTCCATATGATTTGGCCGACGCGACCTGTTTCAAGTTGTGTATGACAGAGAATGTTTTAGAAAAATCAGTTGTTTTCCTCTACAATAAACAGAAAGATTTTCATTCTAAGCTATCCAAGTTCAAAATTTTCGCAATATTTGTTCAAATTTAATATTCGCTTCTATAAGGAAGCATAAACGTTCACAGATATCTCAAATAGGAAAAGCTTTTTATCCAGCTACGAAGGTTGTAAAACATTCTTCCCATTGTATGCGTCAAGTTGATCTTTTCGTCTGATTGCACTGCGTAAGTATTTTGTCTAAGGGGTATCACAAGTAGTGTTCCTGTAGCTGTGGGAATCAGTGGTTGAAAACGAGTTTAACACCAGTGGGTACAGCACTGCTATATATTCAAAATGATTAGCAACCTGAGTTCATCCACAAACTGAGGCGTATTTATAGTATTGAAGCTAGACTGTGTATCCTTGTCTTCCTTGAGTGGGCATTGGAAGGCGTTGACACACACATATACAATACAATGAATACTTCGAACGCTATCGTTAACGTTGTTGTCATAATCTAATTTTGTTTTGTTAATTCATCTGGTTCTTATGCGTGCAATATGTGTTGTAGATACAGTCTTAGAGAAAAACTGACCGCCAAGTGGTTCACGTCAGATGGACGATACATTCGTGGTCCCCTCTGAATTCTATGTTCGGCAATATTCTCGACCTGGCAACATTGTAGACTGCTACACTTCCCGTAGGAACTCTCGACTGCAGTCAGAGTACATCACTCTTGTCTACGACCGTTGTCTTGATGTAAAACACGAGACTAGCTAATGCGACGTCTGGTAACCAAAAGCACACGTCGACAAAATTTTTATCGCCCCTTTCCTCTTGGTGCTGCAGCTATGAGTATAATTCAACCGCCGGTCGGTGTGACCGTGCAGTTCTAGGCGCTTCAGTCAGGAACCGCGTGACCGCTACGGTCGCAGGTTCGCATCCTGCCTCGGGCATGGATGTGTGTGATGTCCTTAGGTTAGTTAGGTTTATGTAGTTCTAAGTTCTAGGGGACTGATGACCACAGATGTTAAGTCCCATAGTGCTCAGAGCCATTTGAACCATTTTTATAATTCAAGCGAATCATTCAAATGGAAAGGGAATATCAAGTAAATTTAGCGCGTCAATTCAGTACCATACGCGGAAGTGACTGCACTGTCACAGTGTTGCCAAATGTTTGTGACGATGTTGCCAATTCTCAGCTGTGCTCGGAACGGCTCCGTAGCGTTATGGGAGGAGAATCCCGTGCTCGTGTCATAGGAGGATACAGAGAGGAGGAGAGGGGTTTGGTTATTATGCAGAATTTTCTCCTAGCAGTTGTGTCAAACATTCAGGTGTGTAATCTTCCATCATGATTACATTTTCCCACAAAATAGATACGAATAAAACACTTACCTTGTTACTTTGTGTCAAATCATTATTTCAGTACAATAAAATGTCTTTGCAAATCAACTTTGGCCACCTGTCACGAAAAGTAAGATAACAAACACTTGGCACCTCGATATCTATTTCATCTATGTGCAGTCTTGTGATCATACAAGTAGAATTTTATGAACGTAGAAAAATGTTGGTGCGAATGGAATCTGTAAGAAACGCGGTTAACTAATTATTCTATACCACGTAATAATCAATTCATTTGAAAATTCAGAAGAGAGTAACTAAAAGTTATGCCCATTAAGACAGAAACTAAAGTGCAGATTCGGACACTGTGCAGATCTGCACGTTTTCATCTTCAAATTTATACAAATAATGTATACTAACCAGGGTATTCATTGCTTTCGTAATGTTTCCCTCTTGTTTAGTCTTCTGATGGTGAACTGGATCCACACCCATGAGTCTGATTGTTTCTTTGTATCCTTCCATCCCCTATCTTTGTGTGTTATTGTTCGGTGTTCAAAAAGCAAAATATTATGCCTGCTCCCACGAGGTATTAAAACAAGGTCGCAAGAAGGCTAACGAATTATAATCAAAATACAGTGAGACGCCAATTTGTCTGTCGTCATGGTGTTAGGTCAACCGGCATCCCGTTGTCGTCTTCTCTTATTGAGATTTTCATATTACCCTGACCACAAGACGCCGAGATAAATGTGTATATTCTCCGTGACGAAACATCCCATATTCCATTCATCGTGATCCATTCGTTACATGCATAGGCAGCAATGAGTGACAGGGAAGCTGTTGTGAGGTGACAAATAACAATAAAAATGCTAGTAATAACGAATCAGTAATCAAGGATGTTATTGCATTACAGGTGATTAACAAAAAAAAAAAAAAAACAAGAAAAGCTGAGTGTTTAATTGGCCAACTGCATAGGTGTCCTTACCACTTTGTTACTGAATTCTGTTCTGGTTGTTTGCAGAGAGAAAGGAAAAAACCCTGTAGCCACACATATCACTACTACAACGAGATATTACCTATCAATTATACTTGCTTTACATCACGAGACGAACGTGGCGTCACCGAGCTGATATTTGAAATACATTTCTGTTTTCACTCTCTGTCTCTCTTTTTTATTTTTGTTTTTATTTTTTGAGGAAAGCATCGAGAAGCGCGAATAATACGCAAGTAGGCATATAAGCTGTTTACTGGTATTTCCATTCGGATACATAATGTAAAAATACAACTTTTAAGTGTATTATTGCGTAATTCTGATATCAGTTTGGATGCGTACCGAGTGTATAAAAGTATATCTTGAAATACGCAGAAAGTCACATAGAGGCATTAAACTGAAACATAGCGATGACCAAGACTGTAACTGCGGTCGACAGCATCGTCGTCTACCACCTTGACAACTCGAACGGTGACAGTGCCCGGCCGGTTACTTTCGTTTACTGGTATCAAGGCTACAGCATGAAAGCACGAAAATGTTAATAACCCGAAGATCATTAACTTTGGAACCCATAGAAAGTAAAGCAGTCATCAGTCGGAAGAGTGATTTGAACACCACAGTGCTTTAATAGGCACGGTCTTGTTGGAGGTGGTATGCCGTTGCTTTCCTCGGACCTTAGAGTTGACTTACCTAGCCAGTTAATAGGGGAACCCACAGTTTTAACGTGACTTCCGGACCACAGTGCAACTCAGCATTTTTCACATCGACAAACATTGGCGGGAAATAAGTATAAAATGGCACATAAAAACCATGGGCCTAACGAGGGATTGAACCTGAGACCTTCGTATCGATCCTCTTGCTCTTTATCACTTTGCCACCATGCAACTACTACTGTGGTTTCCAATTAGCATTGAAATTAAGGATCTCTCGTTTGTGCCTGCGTTGGCACATGCATGTCCCCTAGGAGACCTTACTTTTGGGGTTACCCTCGTATACGTGTGTGTAAACGCCTTCCGATGCCCACTCAAGGAAGACAAGGATACACTGGCTAGCTTCAATATTATAAACACGCCTCGTCTTAACGGCACTAAATCGTGGTTTGTGAATCGTTTACCGGCCATACTCTGCCGCATTTCGCTGGTTGGAAGGCAAAAACCTTACTGACAAATTTCACAGATGGAAAAGGGGAACGAAATGTCTCCCACTGGAAGGTCATGTTGTTTTATTTAAATGATTACAAAATCATGTAAAACGGACAATGAGGTTGTCAGTATAAGCACATTACTATTGTCAGTATGATGTTGCACCGCCCAGGGCCTGTAATGATAAAGGGCCCGTTTAGGTCTGGCATATTGTATACAGAAGTGGAAGAGAGAGCACCACCAAATTCTACAATCAGTATGCATTGCGTACACACAGAAATTACTGTTACAGTGTATTGCATATTTTCCGGTGAGAAAGAGCACTGGGAAACAGTCTCCGCTACACTAGGTTACTTAAACTGGTGTCACTCTGAGCTAGAATTTTGGTCAGCGACTAAGTGTAAGGACAGTGAGTCGGATTGCGGGTTTTTGCAACTGTGAAATACTTTTCCTTCATTATAGAAGCGAATATTATATTTGAACTAATATTGCGAAAATTTTGAACTTGGATTGCTTAGAATGAAAATCTTTCTGTTTATTGTAGAGTAAAACAACTGATTTTTCTAAACATTCTCTGTTATACACAACCTGAAACAGGTCGCGTCGGCCAAATCATATGGAAGAACTGACAGCGACGTATATCGCAAGGCAGGAAGATCCCTCGACTTTTGGTTTGGCTGTATTCGACAGCCATTTCTAGGCTCAAGTAAATGAAGAAAGGAAGCGCGTTTTAGTTTTCAAGTAACGTCTTCATCAATTACTTTAGTTTTAATGTAATCTACGAGTAATTGCTGATGTTTGATATTAACATGAAAAGGATTCCGTAGACAGGGAAAGAACCTGTTCTTGGGCAACTACTTCCATAATGACCAAAAGGCATTAAATGATCTTCAAGCACGTGTGTTCCAGCAGCGGTATGAAGAAAATGATATTAATAAGGACGGCAATAATCGAATTATATGGTAACTTCACAGTTCACAGTGGATTTTCTCGAACTAAGAAATTTCCTGAATTAGTGAAAATTTCAAAATGGCTTCACATCGAGGCTATGATGCCTAGAAGAGTCTTTACAGCCTGCTGACGTGAGAATAGCACAATCTCCGCGTCAGATGCTTGCTTCCACTTAACCATTTAATAGACCCGTATCTTTTCCACCGTGACTAATTTTGTAAGCTAAGCACACAATCCGTTACAGCACACTCCTGAGGCTGGGAAATGTGGCCACAATGGTCTGGTGGAACGAACTATCACAGGTGCAATGCGTCAGTTCAGGCATTTACTTTTAAGAGGCACAAACAGATTTGCCTTACTTCTGGTAACCTCAAGAGAAAGACGTCATAGTCCAGAATCCGCATTAAACATCACGTTCCTTCATGCCCAACTGGACAGAGCCGGTTTGCTTTGGGAAATGACATAGGCGGAGGTCATTGTAAACAGAAATTCTGTCGCCAGTAAACTCACTTACATTACATTTAAAGGAACAGGCCTCTTATTTTACTTGTACTTGATTGAACTAGAGACGTTGAAAAATTTGGTGCTGGACTGTGACTCGAATTCCTATCTCCTCTTTCGAGGATCTGAATCCCTTGGAACAGTATAGTTCAATCATTTCGTTCCTTTTTCCAAGACTGCAATTTTCTCTAGGTCTCCCCCAAAGGTAAGTATGTGGGTCCGATTCCTGATCCAGTACAAAAGTATTCATAATTTCATTTCAAGCCCTATCACGAGCACAGCAGCCTGCTAGTGAAAAATAACGTGTATTTTTAATGTCTGTTCATGTGTTGCCAACCATTTCTGGTCATACACGCACACATGTTACTGTCCGTGAATAAGCAATTGACACTTAAGCTACATTCGTGAACGTTAAAGAAGGACGATAGGAGAGCGGTTCGATTGTCGCTCAGGCACAAAAATTTGTATCCTTATTTTAGATTCAAACACCTAGCAGCTGGTATGAAAAACCGATACGTGACATTTGATTTTACTTAGTTAACAATCCGATTATGTGTTGGGTTCGTACCTCCGTCACAGAACTTTACATCATGCACTTCATCTTTAAATGCATACATACTTTGTTACTTCTGAATGGAGGTAAATCAGACATCTTTCGTGGTTAGTTAACAGGGATGAAAGCGTGTTGATAGGAGTCCCTGTTTATTATAAAAACTGTCGTCTTTTATTTTCAAGTTTAGATTTGGTCACTGATATTGGCGAAAATTTCGGTAATTCATGACTCTTCACGGCTAATCAGCAATATGATATGATTAGATTAGATTAATAATTGTTCCATAGATCATGAATACGACTTTTCGTAATTATGTGGAACGTGTCATTCTTTCCTCCCAGCATTTAATTTCTTTACAATAATTTTCTACCGTCTGTCTCATTCTTTTATATCTTTATCTCTCTCTCTCTCTCTCTCTCTCTCTCTCTCTCACACACACACACACACACACACACACACACACACACACACACACACATTTTTTTTTTATTTGTTTGGTGTGCTCGACTATCAGCGAGGCACGAAAACGTCCGTGACTGAATTTCTTAGTTTTGACTACAGTTATGGAAGCAATATAAAAACAACTATGAGAGTTACTGATTTATGATGCTAAGTTTACAGTGAGTTCTGAGTATTATTACTAACTACGCTCCAGTCCCTAAACCTAGTTACAGAAATGCGAATCAGACTCATTACGTATTTCAGACCGTAGCAGCCGCGTCTTTGAGAGGCCAGCTATGGTCACTTCCCAGCCCGCTGTAGGATCACATCGGTTCTTCTTCCTGCTAGTACTGTAACTGAGATTTGACAACAAGGCAAGGTATATTTGGCAACTCTGTGATCGACGATTACTTCCTGGTGTGCACGGAATTAGGCCTCAAAGTTCGCTTGATTTTTCCTGTCATTTCAATTGAATAATCTGAGTTATTATCGCTTGAGGTGTAACAAAAGATTGTAAATTTACGGTTTTCAGCCCAGGAAAGCCGTAGCATGTGGAAATCGAAAATTAACCTCGTCCTTTAAATAGCGGTTTACGAGTTCTAGCCACTATTAGCCTCGTAAGAGGAAAGCACGTCACATACCTCTTCGCTAGCTCTGTGGTGACGCGCTTACCTGTGAAAAAGCGTCTGTTATGGTTCGCGGTTCCAGTCTCCCTGAATGTAACTCTTTTATCCCTTCTGTGAAAGAGCTACAAGCAGTCAGATCAGACATCGATAGGAAATCGCCAGGAAATACTTTGAGCTCATAGTGCAATGGTGAAAAACTTACAATGCTGCACAACAGGCAACGCCTCTTTCCGCTGCTGACAAGCAAATTTTGGGTTTCTAGGGATACATAACTTTATTAATGAATTGTCACATTTGCATACCTGTTGAGTATGACACAGCATACCAATTAAACACAGACCCAATCGAAAGCTAAGTGAGTAGTATTTTACTAATTCGTACCGATAGAGGCACGCTCGTGTACAGATACTCAGTTTCATCAAAACAGACTTTCGTCGTAAGGTTATCGTGGATAGTTTTACTTCATTTCTTATAATACAGTGCACAATTTTCGTAAGATATCTTTTAGTGTTGTTAAAACAATACTAAACATGAGAGAACATCAACGATATATGCGAATTCTCTGACTTTATCTATAACAGTCTGACAATGCACATGCAGTTTAATGATTACATGCATGTAGAAAACTTGTTCTGAGTTAAATCTCTTAAACAGGTGTGGGATGTCGGGTGTCGATAGGGGAGCAGGAACCTGTTTGATGTCTACCTGACTGCTTAAAGTCACATGTTAGACGTCTTATACGTGTCGATGGTACTCTTCTTAATTACCACTATTTATTGACTGATAATTCTACGATTGTATCAGAATTAAACAAGCATACTAAATATGGCCGTTGACCAACGTTTACAAAATGATACACCACTCTAAAAATCAGCACAGACGAACTCTCAAAACACTCGTAAAAATCCTCCAAAGGATTCGAAGGTCAGAGATGGGCAAATCTGTCCCTTGGTATGCAGACAAAGAATCCCAGATCGATACACAGATCGATCAAAGCGTCCATCCAGTTATACTGCAACATTATAAAACTCATCTATATCAAGGTCACTAGATACACAACACTAGATCATCATTAAGAAAAAGTCTTTTTCCCATGGTCCCCTCACGTAAGTCCGAACAGGTGACTAATCTGGAATCTTTTGCCAATAGATAGTTTATCATGACTCTATCTTTTAATTAAAGTCCACATGTCCTCTTGATGCAATTTATGTGTCTTCTACAGCTTCACATCCTTGATCATTGCTCATGCTTCAGCGTTTTAAGGGCAGAATCCCAGCCCAAAAGTAAGAGGGTACTCTGAACATTTGTCCATCACTCCGTCCTCTTTGAAAAGCCTGTTGGTAGAAAGAGGATGACTCCCTATAGAGGAAGTTTCGACCGTCATTGCTGATGAATTTAATCAGGATGTAAAGAGTGGCCGCGGTGTTCTGAGTACTAGTCAAAGGCATTACCTCAATACCGCGGTGATTGTAATAAAGTACAGGAAGTAACCGATTTGACTTTCTGAAACAGCATTCAAGTGAAGGGATTTGGATACCACGTTACGGTTTGAATCTCACTTCCCCTCGAGTCAAGTGTTTTAACCACAGCCTAATGTAGTGCCAAAGGGGCATAATCCGTAAAATGATCGAGAAAGGTCACTAACTGACATTATGAGCGAGGATGTGGGTAAATTCTGTAATTACGAACACAGACGTAGCTTGTAGTAGGCAATCGGACACCGAAATTCTTTCTACTCGCTTGCACTAGCCGCCACACAGGAATGTGAAATCTGTACTCTCGCAAAACAAAAAGTGCGCACCAAAACAGGTTTAAGTTGTCTGGGGCCAGTGACGGTGAAACGGCGTTGGTTCAGACCTTAGATGTCCTGGATGATATAGCTAAGTAAAGCAGCAAGCAGAATTGAGCTTAGAGTGGTAAGGAGCTGAACTAAGCAGACACAGAAGCAAGAAAAATTTTGTGTAGCATTTATTCACCATTCAAACAATATAGACATAATGAACACTTAAATAAATTTCCTTCACTTCACGAATCTGGTCACAAATTTTTTGTCATCAGAAAACCCGTTTCGGTCTCTAATGACCATCTTCAGATCTGTTTTATAAAAACATGCAGTTTGTTTTGAACAGTAGTGCTGCTAACAAGATGACTCTTGTATACACTATTATTTGTATGTATTTGACGATGCTGGCGCTGATTTTCCGTTTAGCATTTCACGATGCCACTGTGGCTTCGGTATATTAGGACATGTTTTTATAACACAGATCTGAAGGTGATCATTACAGGCTGAAACCGGTACTCTGATGACAAAAAGTTTGTAATCATAGACGTGAAGTAAAGGAAATTTATTCTGTATTCGGGTCACTGTTCAATTCACGACCATGTCGCAGCTCATGAGAACAGCTAAATTCCGTTAAATTCCAGGGAAAGACAAAATTTCAATTAACACAAAATTATTTTTCCTTCTTCGACAACGGGCCTTATAAGAGCCACCACAAACTCATTAATGAATCACACAGTAAGTCGCTTCACTTTAAAAAATTTGAAGTATGTATATTATAAAATTTTACACATGTGAATTTTAAATCCCATCAACACTGAGAAATCAGTATTTACAAGTTTGACAACAGTTTTCTTTTATTCAATAGATGAGTTAAAAAGTGCCGCCGGGCGGGGTAGCCGCGTGGTCAAAGGCGCCTTGCCACGGTTCACGTGGCTGTACCCGTTGGAGGTTCGAGTCCTCCCTCGGGCATGGGTGTGTGTGTTGCCCTTAGAGTAAGTTCGATTAACGTAGATTAAGTACTGTATAAGCCTAGGGACCGATGACCTCAGCAGTTTGGTACCATAGGAACTTACCACAAATTTCCGAATAGAGTGCCCAATTTAAACATCAGGAATAAAGGCATTAAGAATATCAACTCACAACTCAAGGAACTGAAAGCAGATACATTTGCTTAGCAACACAGACATCGGTCGGTCCCTTCAATCAGCTCAGATTAGGTACTCTGAAACACGCAGGGTAAAAATTAAAACTACGTAGTCACAAGGTGACACCAACTAAAATGAATTACAGATCACAAGCTGAAAGATCTTGTAAGGATCTTTCAAGCCTTAACTATGAACAACATATTTCGGCTTAGTAATCTTGAACTGAAACAAATTTGTGGCAATTTAACATATGAATTTTTAAAATGGAACAATCAATTAAAAAGATTAATCTTTCATGGTGGTTTTAACGCATATGTCTTTAAAATGGAAACACACGATTTAAAACTAATTATTATTGTGAACATTGAATACTTGTAAATATATGTCTAAGTAGGCTGTTCAGGTTTTTAATCACTAACTGTGCTGTGTGCAGTATGTGGATGGTTGGCATTGTTGGAATGTTCTCTATTGCAGCGCTGGACAGTTGGATGTGCACAGCGCGTAGCGTTGGGCAGTTGGAGGTGAGCCGCCAGCAGTGGCGAATGCGGGGGGAGAGATGGCAGAGATTTGAGAGCGGACGATCTGGACGTGTGTCCGCCAGAAAAAGGAAATTTGTAAGACTGGATGTCATGAAATGATATATATATGATGACTTCTGAACACTATTAAGGTAAATACATTGCTTGTTCTCTATCAAAATCTTTCATTTGCTAACTATGCCTATCAGTAGTTAGTGCCTTCAGTAGTTAGAATCCTTTATTTAGCTGGCAGTATTGGCGCACGCTGTATTGCAGTAGTTCGAGTAACGAAGATTTTTGTAAGGTAAGTGATTCATGAAAGGTATAGGTTATTGTTAGTCAGGGCCATTCTTTTGTAGGGATTATTGAAAGTCAGATTGCGTTGCGCTAAAGATATTGTGTGTCAGTTTAGTGATGATCAGAATAAGTAAAGAGAGAAATGTCTGAGTACGTTCAGTTTTGCTCAGCTGTTTGAAAATCAAATAACGTAAGAGGTTCAAAATGGTTCAAATGGCTCTGAGCACTATGGGACTTAACATCTGTGGTCATCAGTCCCCTAGAACGTAGAACTACTTAAACCTAACTAACCTAAGGACATAACACACATCCATGCCCGAGGCAGGATTCGAACCTGCGACCGTAGCAGTCGCGCGGTTGCGGACTCCGCGCCTAGAATCGCTAGACCACCGCGGCCGGCAACGTAAGAGGTTTTATCAGCACAGTCATTAATAATTTTCCAAAGATGACGTTTCATATATGGTGTTGCCCGGAAACATTTTTTCCTTCTGTGGGCAGTATTGACAATATAATTGAAAGTTCTTGCGTGCTACACAAACCAAGGACATTTGTTTGGGTTTGTTGTATGGGAAATGAGCTCAAAACGAAGTGGAAGAGCTTTATTATTAGAATGCATCGAACTGCATAAATCACTGCCGGCATTGTGGGACGTCTGAGTAGATGAGCGCAAAAACAGAAGTGTTAAGAATGCTGAATCGTATAATCTGTTGTTCAGAAAAAATAGCGAACAGACACGAAGGGCGATGTCTTATTTTTAATGCAAAATTATGAATAAGAATAATATAGATACTTATGTCTGTGTATACATTGCTTCGTCGAATATAACCCTCGCGTGTTATTGCATGACACGTTTTCATAACTATGTCTCAAATACTGGAGGGCAAAACTGCACACGTAAATTTCAAATCTTCTAAGGAATTATCAGTAGCAGGGTACCGAACAGTAATACATTAGCACTGATTTGGTTAAATTGCAAACTGCGTTTCTCATTCTATTATTTTGTTTTTGATGATGGAGATATGCGTATCCGCAGAAACTTATTCGAGTGGTGGACGGTAGTGGGAGTGGTATAGGCGGTGGCGAGCAACTGCCTATATATGGGGACGCCAGTGCATGGGGAGAAACATTACCAGAAATGTATCAAATGTTGGACCATCTAGGTACGAAACCTTTTGATAGTCCTACTTTTTCGTTCATCCTCAATTTTCTGGGCAAGGTGAGTGATCTTTGACGCTACTTGGACCAATTTTACAGCCACCTTTCCTTCTTGATGCAGCAAAGTTGAGCAATTATACAGCAGCAGCGTCTTTATCGTACAACGTTCTGAACCACAGTTTTATTACACAATATTATTGACAATATAATTGTCAATATTAGTTAGCTGTCTAGGGAGAACGTCAATAATATTCCACAATATTATTGACCATCGCTTAATTATCTGTATGAAGTGGTGACGTCCATCACATTGCTGCCGTTTGTTTCCAGTGAAGTATCTTCCAATAAGAGCAGCACGATATCTGTTGTGGACTGTATCTACATCTACATCTACATCCATACTCCGCAAGCCACCTGACGGTGTGTGTCGGAGGGTACCTTGAGTACCTCTATCGGTTCTCCCTTCTATTCCAGGCTCTTATTGTTCTTGGAAAGAAGGATTGTCGGTATGCCTCCGTGTGGTCTCTAATCTCTCCGATTTTATCCTCATGGTCTCTTCGCGAGATATACGTAGGACGGAGCAATATACTGCTGGACTCTTCGGTGAAGGTGTGTTCTCTAAACTATAACAAAAGCCCGTACCGACCTACTGAGCGTCTCTCCTGCAGAGTCTTCCACCGGAGTTTATCTATCATCTCCGTAACGCTTTCGCGATTACTAAATGATCCTGTAACGAAGCGCGCTGCTCTCCGTTGGATCTTCTCTATCTCTTCTATCAACCCTATCTGGTACGGATCCCACACAGCTAAGCAGTATTCAAGCAGTGGGCGAACAAGCGTACTGTATCCTACTTCCTTTGTTTTCGGATTGCATTTCCTTAGGATTCTTCCAATGAATCTCAGTCTGACATCTGCTTTACCGACGATTAACATTATATGATCATTCCATTTTAAATCACTCCTAATGCGTACTCCCAGATAATTTATGGAATTAACTGCTTCCAGTTGCTGACCTGCTATATTGTAGCTAAATGATAGGGGATCTTTCTTTCTATGTAATCGGAGCACATTACACTTGTCTACATTGAGATTCAGTTGCCATTCCCTGCACTATGCGTCAATTCGCTGCAGATGCTCCTGCATTTCAGTACAATTTTCCATTGTTACAACCTCTAAATATATCACAGCATCATCCGAAAACAGCTTCAGTGAACTTCCGATGTCATCCACAAGGTCATTTATGTATATTGTGAATAGCAACCGTCCTACGACACTCCCCTGCGGTACACCTGAAATCACTCTTACTTCGGAAGACTTCTCTCCATTGAGAATGACATGCTGCGTTCTGTTATCTAGGAACTCTTCAATCCAATCACACAACTGTTCTGATTGTCCATATGCTCTTACTTTGTTCATTAAACGACTGTGGGGAACTGTATCGAACGCCTTGCGGAAGTCAAGAAACACGGCATCTACCTGGGAACCCGTGTCTGTGGCCCTCTGAGTCTCCTGGACGAATAGCGCGAGCTGGGTTTCACACGATCGTCTTTTAAGAAACCCATGCTAATTCCTACAGAGTAGATACTTAGATTCCTATCAATAAAACACGGGACCAACGCTGCTGTTCTTGAATAGCCTGGACCACACGTTGAGGGCCCAAGGTCGTTATTTACCCACTTGTCTTAGCCAGCAAGGATTTTTATGTGCCCAGTAGTACATACTGCGAAAACTGATTCGCCCATGCTTTGTAAACGATGCTTCATCAGTTAGTAAAATTAAACAGAGAATCTGAGCATCGCTTTGCGGTTTTCGTGGACCCCTTTCGAAGATTTGTAGACGATTTAGAAGAGTAATTGACACGGAACTTCGATGTTGCAAAATATGGGAAGGATGATAGATATGCTTGGACTGATCACACTCATCGTACATTTAGTCTGCCTGGTAATGACGCGTGGAGTTTGTAGGACAACTGGTAAAACGTTAGTTGCATTTCTGTCATCGGTTGTAAGTAGGCTTTTTAGGTTTTTTTATTGGTAATGCCACGTAGCACTCTATATGAAGATCACTGACTGCTGTGTGCAGTCTGAGGCTGGTCGGTATTGTTGCAATAGTCGCTATTGTAGTGTTGGGCAGTTGGACGTGAACAGCGCGTAGCGTTGCGCAGTGGGAGGTGAGCCGCCAGCAGTGGTGGATGTGGGGAGAGAGATTGCGGAGTTTTGAGAGCAGATGATCTGGACAGAGACAGTAAATTTGTAAGTCTGGATGTCATGAACTGATATACAATATGACTTTTGAACAATATTAAGGTAAATACATTGTTTTTTCTCAATCAATATCTTTCATTTGCTAACTATGCCTATCAGTAGTTAGTGCCTTCAGTAGTTAGAATCTTTTATTTAGCTGGCAGTAGTGGCGCACGCTGTATTGCAGTAGCTTGAGTACCGAAGATTTTTGTGAGGTAAGTGATTTGTGAAAGGTATAGTTTAATTTTAGTCAGGGCCGTTCTTTGTAGGGATTATTGAAAGTCAGATTGCGTTGCGCTAAAAATATTGTGTGTCATTTTAGTGTTGATCAGAATAGGTAAAGAGCAAAATGCGAAATGTCTGAGTACGTTCAGTTCTGCTCAGCTGTTTGAAAATCAAATAACGTAGGGGCTTACCAGCACAGTAATTCATTAATTTTTTTAAGGGGACGTTACACGGTTACTGTTCTTTTTCGTTTGCTCATTTTATTCTCCTTGGATTGCTTCATAACGTTTGAAATGAAAGACTGTGATAGCTTGGCCCGATCAGGATACCTTTCAGCAAACAGCTGTAGAGTATCAACATCCACCGCAACCAAAAACCGTATCCACTTCATTCGACTGTCTTATAAATTGTCAAATTCTGAACAACTTCGAGAGCAAGTTCTCTGACCGCTAACGGCAGAGCCCAGATTTACAGGTTACAAGCGCTCAGGTCAACACAAGAACCTAATATGAGTTGCGTGCTTGCGTTAAAGTTCTTTGCGAAGGCTCTTCCCAATTCCACAGAAAAATACACTGATCCATTTTAAAATTCGAAACCGCTAGTATATTTCTTCAACTCTAAACGTTAAAAAATGGTTCAAATGGCTCTGAGCACTATGCGACTTAACTTCTGAGGTCATCAGTCGCCTAGAACTTAGAACTAATTAAACCTAACTAACCTAAGGAAATCACACACATCCATGCTCGAGGCAGGATTCGAACCTGCGGCCGTAGCGGTCGCTCGGCTCTTGACTGTAGCGCCTAGAACCTCACGGCCACTCCGGCCGGCTAAACGTTAAAAGTTACTTGCATCCGTCACCAATTCGCCACATTTTCTGCTATTACTCATCAAATGTTTATAGTAACGGATCCCTTATGGGAAACAACTACGTTCGTTGACAGCTCCTGAGGAAGACCACGTTCGACAATGCTGGAACTGCCCTCATATATGTCGAGATATGGGAACACGTAATGCACCAAGGAACATTGTCGAACATGATCGCTTTTGCGGTGTAAGTATTATAGTTTCGGGACGTAGAATGTTGCACGGACGTAGTGACTTCTGAACCTTTGAACGTAATTTATTCGCTGGTCACTATTATTGTGACACTGTACTCATTCCGCATGTGCGTCTTTTCATGGGCATATTCAGCCCTGGCTTCGTTTTTGTGGATGATAGCTCGCGAGCGCAACGAACTTCACAAGGGGAGGAGCTCCTATAACAAGAAGACATTCGGCGAACGGACTTGACTGCCCGTTAACACGACTTACATTCCGTCGAGCGACCAACAGGAGTCAACCGCGCAGGTGGAGGGTTGGAACTTCCTACCACAAGAACTCCTTGCCAATACTGCCATCAGCATGGAAGCACGTTACAAACCACGCGTTGCCGCCCGTGTTGATCAGACACCCTATTCAGAATCATGTCCCGCCATTTGTAATTTTCAGGGGCCATCATAAATGGCCCCGACTTCGGTACAATTATTGCCTTTGAATAAAAGTGTCATTTTTTGTTCGCCTCACCCTGAATTTCTTTCAGTTACGTTCTGTGTTATATTGTAGCAGTTCATTCTAGGTATCGGGCAAGTTTCATCGAACTATGGTACTTGGCAGTGACACATCATGTGAAAAGTACTTTCTTCCTGCACACCGATATGTTTACAAACATGGTTATCACAGAAGAGTTTCTGTGAAGTTTGGACGGTAGGAGACGAGATACTGGCAGAATTGAAGCTGTGAGGACGTGTCGTGAATCGTGCTTGCGTAGTCAGTGGTAGAGCACTTGCCCGTGAATGGCCAAGGTCCTGAGTTTGAGTCTCTGTCCAACACACAGTTTTGATCTGCCAGGAAGTTTCATGGTTATCATATATTTTTGAAGGATAATTCGCAGCAAATAGCAGTTTCCAAGATGATGTTTTGGTTGTGGTCTCATAGTATACCTAAACCTAGGGTGTACAGTACGCTCCATACCGTGCTCTATATAATTAAAACCACACTGGAGAGAAAATTAGCCACCCTCGGAATACATCACACTAATATCGTGTAAGAGTATCTCTAGCCTTATTATGGTTACCATTTCGGCGAGGATGAGTGTTCACAAGTTACTTCAGGTATGTCGTTTCCAGCTGAGGCCATTCATAGGTGATTAGAGCCTCTAGACCTACCATATTACGAGGATGCTGACTTGCTACATTCCAGCCGCTGTTGCAAATAGTCCCGAAAATTTCCTCTGGATTAACATGGGGTGATTCAGCTGACCTGTACGATGCGACAGGATGACTGGTTGGTCAAATCAGGAATGCATACCTGCAGCCCTGTAAACACGGGTGTTGTCATCACAGAAGACGCAAGTCAGATTAGCTGTAGAGGAATGGCAAAGAATTGGTCACTCAGAATGTTGAAATAAACGTTTGGTTCATGTTCGCGGTGACTGGAATAGCTGTGTCCAAGTTCTGCTGTAGAAAACACCTCCGAAACATTATAGAATCATCTCCAGCCCGACTATATTGTTCGTCGGTGCAGTCTGGCTCTATATGGAGAAAAATGTAAGTTACGATCCAGAATCAGCAGTGTCCTTCCTGTCACGTCGTTTAAATATCTGGGCATAAAGCTGAAGAGAAATGTGAAATGGAACGAGCAAATGAGTACTGTGGTAGGGCAGGCGAATGGTCGACTTCCGATTATTGGGAGAATTTCGGGAAAGTGTGGTTCATCTGTAAGGGAGACTGTTGTGTTGGCAGAAGAGCCAACACCGTGTTACTAGTGGAGGCCGAAATGCACGCGTTTTAGCTCACGCAGGCTGGCGTGAGGAGGGAAGAACTATACTGACGTAGGTCTGGAACATGACAAGGAATTAGAATTCAGAAAGCGTACGTAATTAGTTTGATACTTAACTTTAATCCATTAATGAGGAACTTCGCTCTTGACGGTATATGATTCGCAATATTATCTGTTCAGAAAACATATATTAACTGAAGAAGGCGCCTTGCTAGGGCGTAGCAAATGACGTAGCTGAAGGCTATGCTAAACTGTCGTCTCTGCAAATGAGAGCGTATGTAGTAAGTGAACCAACACTAGCAAAGTCGGCTGTACAACTGGGGCGAGTGCTAGGGAGTCTCTGTAGACTAGACCTGCCGTGTGGCGGCGCTCGGTCTGCAATCACTGATAGTGGCGACACGCGGGTCCCACGTATTCTAACAGACCGCGGCCGATTTAAAGGCTACCATCTAGCAAGTGTGGTGTCTGGCGGTGACACCACAGAGACCGCATATACGACGCTGTTTTTGAGTTCCACTCGAGTGTTTGGAACCGCACGAGGTCATATTAAAGGAAGACATCGAAGCAGTCAGAAGCATGGTCACCTAGTCACGGCTGTACACCATTTACAGCGCTCCAAAGCGACCCGTGTGCTGTTTCTATGGTGTGACTAATACTTTGTTTAGTAATCCTACTTTGTCCGTGTCATATCGTACCAACTTTTCGTTTACACTGAAGAGCCAAGATTGACGAAAAGGCAATGGGGCACGACGTGATGCATTTGTCTCACTACAGTTGTGGTAGAATAAGGTTTCTGACGCCCCACATTCAAATTGAGTCCCTAAATTCAAACCGACAGCGACCACATTTGCTGTAGACCCTCTGTAGCCTCTTATAGATCTGTAGAGGCGACGTGACGTCGATTAGTCACACACTTGTAGTCGTTCCCTGCAGCTGTTTATGCATGTCGAAACACTGTTTTTGAGATCTTCCCTAACATGGGATCTTGTTTAACCTGCAATGTTCTATAACCCATGCACCTTGCACCAACTATCATCTCACGATGACAGTTAACACGCGACGTATTTTAGAATTCACTGCACACCTGCCTGAACAGACTACTCAGATGTTGCGTCTACACTAGCGCACTATGCCTGTAGTCACAACAGCCGAGCGTCATGCGCGACAATCTTCGAAAGGGACAACCATTCCCGTTACTTTTGGTCACCCACTTTATGACTCTACTTTAATTTCGTTCTATCGTACAGATGACATCTCGACAATGTTTATGCGACACAGTTCTCTCAATGCTTTTGCTACCTTGTTAAATCAGCCAGTATCACTCAATGCGAACTCATATCCCATACTTCCCACATTTTTCTTTAAAAATTCGGTGTGGCAGATTTTATTATTTTAAATACAGGGTGATTGTAATTAAGGTGCAGCTTGGAACAAACCTCTTCCTTGCTGCATAAGCTTTATCTGTTCATCTCGGTAACTGCGCTGGTCCAAAAACCTACTGAATATCTATAGCAATATTGTGGTCGACACAAGAGGTAGATTTAAAACACTTCCATTACATTCTCGGTATAAACTGTTCATCGATGTAGCGAGTTTCGGGTGTCACACATAGTTCAGATTAGAGGGAAGCATATTGTTACCTACTCACTAATTCACAGATTGTTAAAACTTCCTCATGCAGGAATCACACAGCACAGTCCATTGATTCAAAACGATTCATATGTGGCAAAAATTTAATGTGTCGGTTCACCATATCACGTCCTGATACACGTTTAAGGAACTAGAAATAATTACGATAGTGCACAAAATAATCAGTAAGTTCGTCAACACTGTCCTGCAAACCAGTCATTGTTTATGGGACTCTAGTAAGTTCTCACTCGGAATTAATTAGTAATTTCTATCACAGATGTCACGAATTAAAACCTCGAGTGAAGAAAATAAACTGTACGCAAAATAAGTAAATACTTCAGAATATTAGTTATCGGACTACGGCACACTGCTCACAAGACACAGGCGTTACTCCCTTTACTCTCAGCCGCAGACTGCCTGACTTCAAATGTGCCATGTCCATGCATAATTTCGTCTATGAAAAATATGTTTTATACTATTCATTATTAACGGCAGCCATGTTAGATAAAATATTTTATGACCCTCAAAATATTGAACTTTCTGCTTGGCGAGTTAATAAAAAATTATGCACATGAAACAGAAAGTAAAATATTTATCAAAAAAACTATAACTCCAGAGTTCAGAAGCTAACAGTACTTTTCACATAATTTGTAACTGACGTTAGCAATGGTCTAAAACTCCAATGTTAATTAATTCGGAAGATAATTAGTTTCAGACAATTTTAGAAACTTTACAGAAAAGTTGGAGATATGTACTTTCAAATGATAGGTGTTAATAAGCCGAAATAAGTTTCCTACCGCTCACTAAATATGTAAGGTTGTACTATATGAATATTTTCAATTAACAATACTTCATAATTAGCAAAGTTTCTGAGTTAACTAATTAGATCACTGCAACCATAATAACAACTAGTACGTAATGAATGATATTCAGTGGGACTGAACTTATTTATGAAACTAAAATTACTTTGTTCTCACTGGGTACGAGGTACACTATGATACTGTCACTATCATAGTTTACAAAAAAAAAAACGGAAAACTTGGGAGGCCGGAAAACATATTAGATGCGATTGGATACTGAACTTGCTTCGTCTCAGTCTACTCACGGAAGTCCACTGGGGGCTGTAATCATCGAATGACAGCGAAACTTGGTAGATACGCTAATGCGTTAATAGCGAACCGTTTTACTCTGGAAAAAATAGTTCCCATTTGGTCACCAGGTGCAAAACTGGCGCTGTACAGCTCTCTCCGGTGCCCATATTGAACAAACTGTCTAAATGGCGTTAATAAGAAAATCAACATTACGGCTTTCTCTTTTTTTTTTTGGATCGTTTCTGCCTCAGTCTCTTTCCTAATCAATTACCGGTACACATGGAAACAATTCTATATGTCTTCCTTGCATTCACAACGCCAGATTTGCACCTCCTGGCCAAAATTGAAATTATTTTTTTCAGCGTAAATCGGTTCCAGATTAACGCAAATAGAATATGTACCAAGTTTTGCTGCCACACTATAATTACAGCCAATACCGGACCTCTGTGAGTAGCTGCACTTTAATCATAAGCACCTGGTACTACACTACTGGCCGTTAAAATTGCTACACCAAGAAGAAATTCAGATGATAAACGACTATTCATTGGACAAATATATTATACTAGAACTGACATGTGACTGCATTTTCACGCAATTTGGGTGCTTACATCCTGAGAAAGCAGTATCCAGAACAACCATCTCTGGCCGTAATAACGGCCTTGATACGCCTAGGCATTGAGCCAAACAGAGCTTGGATAGCGTGTACATGTACAGCTGCCCATGCCGCTTCAACACGATACCACACACAGTTCATCAAGTATAGTGACTAGCGTTTTGTGACGAGCCAGTTGCTCGGCCACCATTGACCAGACGTTTTCAATTGGTGAAATATCTGGAGAACGTGCTGGCCAGGGCAGCAGTCGAACATTTTCTGTATCCAGAAAGGCCCGTACAGGACTTGCAACATGCGGTCGTGCATTACCCTTCTGAAATGTAGCGTTTCGCAGGGATCGAATGAAGGGTAGAGCCACGGTTCGTAACACATCTGAAATGTAACGTCCACTGTTCAAAGTGCCGTCAATGCAAACAAGAGGTGACCGAGACTTGTAACCAATGGCACCCTTTATTATCACCCCTGGATGATACGCCAGTATGGCGATAACGAATACACGCTTCCTATGTGCGTTCACCGTGATGTCGACCAACATGAATGCGACCATCATGATGCTGTAAACAGAACCTGGATTCATCCGAAAAAATGTCGTTTTACCATTCGTGTACCCAGGTTCGACGTTCAGTACACCATCGCAGGGGCTCCTGTCTGTGATGCAGCGTCTAGGGTAAATGCAGCCATGGTCTCCTAGCTGATAGTCCATGCTGCTGCAAACGTCGTCGAACTGTTCGTGCAGATAGTAGTTGTCTTGTAAACGCCCCCATGTGTTGACTCAGGGATCGAGACGTGGCTGCACGATCCATTACAGCCATGCGGATAAGATGCCTGTCATCTCGACTGCTAGTGATACGAGGCCGTTGGGATCCAGCACGATGTTCCGTATCACCCTCCTGAACTCACCGATT
Source organism: Schistocerca piceifrons (assembly GCF_021461385.2). Classification (NCBI taxonomy): domain Eukaryota; kingdom Metazoa; phylum Arthropoda; class Insecta; order Orthoptera; family Acrididae; genus Schistocerca; species Schistocerca piceifrons. The sequence continues at coordinate 92,224,909 of NC_060141.1, forward strand.
CCATATTCTGCTAACAGTCATTGGATCTCGACCAACGCGAGTGGCAATGTCGCGATACCTTAAACCGCAATCGCGATAGGCTACAATCCGACCTTTATCAAAGTCGGAAACGTGATGGTACGCATTTCTCCTCCTTACACGAGACATCTTAACAACGTTTCACCAGGCAACGCCGGTCAACTGCTGTTTGTGTATGAGAAATCGGTTGGAAACTTTCCTCATGTCAGCACGTTGTAGGTGTCGCCACCGAAACCAAACTTGTGTGAATGCTCTGAAAAGCTAATCATTTGTATATCACAGCTTTTCCTTCCTGTCGGTTACATTTCTCGTCTGTTGCACGTCATCTTCGTAGTGCAGTTATTTTAATGGCCAGTAGTGTAGATATAATTATTTCGCATCTACCGTTTAGTGTCATATCTATGTATTTGATTTTGTCTAAGCCTTATGATCACTCTCGGACTTGTGTTTAGTTATTATTTATATTTTAAATTTGAATTATTGCAAGTCATCTATTCCAAAGTGGAAGTTCCACTACCGCAAGCGTACGTTTAAGCCACTTTTCGACGGTCCGTTAGGCTGCCGTCTGCTGACTTTCCGTCGCCTACCAAAACCCGCCCGCTGGAGCGTGGATGGCGCTCGTCCCGTAGAGAGTGTCTGTCGGCTGCAGTGTGCCGGTTGCCTGCTGGGAGCCGGTTTCCCAGGCAACTGCAGACGCTGCGTGGCGGGACAAGGTCATTGCCACGGCGCGGCGTGGTTGCGGCGCTGCGGGTTGCGTCTGTCCCCTTACAGCTTCTGCGTCAGGGACTGAGAAATGAGGAAAGGAAATTTAGGGGCTGACGTCGCGTCTTATATATATATATATATATATATATATGTGTGTGTGTGTGTGTGTGTATGTGTGTGTGTCTGTGTGTGTGTGTGTGTGTGTGTGTGTGTGTGTGTGTGTGTATGAACTCATTCATAATAACCGATAATACGTAACTGAATAACAGCAAGTGAATGATATGTAGAATGTGAAAACGATTAGGTTGGCTTTGAGGAAGGTAAAAAGCACAGTAGAGGCAGTTTTGAAGTTGCGCTTGACAATGGAGGCAAGGTTTAACACAAATCAAGACGCTTGCATAGAATTTGTCAAGAGAGACAGTACTTTCGACAAATGGCGAAGTATGTTTGAAATTCTCGGAAAAATAGGTAAAAACGACAGCGAAACAGAGGTAAACGCGATAAGTATGAGAGCCAAGAGAGAAAAAAGAATAGAAGATCAAGAAAAAAGAGTGCGGATTGAAAAGGGCCTACGGCAGATATAAAGTCGATCTCCCTTATTGTTTAACTTGTATATCAAGGAACGGATGGTGGAAAAAAAGAAGAAAGTTTCAATAGTGGGATTAATATTCAGGATAAAAGAATATCAACTGAAGAAATAAAGTCAGTAAATGAGTCCACGGTCATGTTTTCCCGCTTTATTTATAAAGGTCCGTCTCGATCGCATAAATTGTTTAATTCGCAATTAATGATTTCATCCGCTGTCATCTTCAGACTTGTTACAAATAGGAAAATAGTGGTGCAGCATTCTAAGTTGAATTTGGTGTAGCAATTTCTACAACAAGTCTAGTTACAGATAGTAAAAACAGAAATACTAACATGATTAACAACCACGCATACCAGCCATATATACCATAAAAATATTCTGATGTCAGTATCAACGTCATGATCTATATATCTAGGTACATAGTAAGTGTTGGTAATGGTCTGGGCGCGTCCTGTGTTTATACAAATAACTGAGGCTAATAGTGGGCACGAATGTTAGGGTACATGAATAACCAGTGTCGTGAATTCAATAGATAAAATGCAATATGCGTAATAATAAATTAAAATTATTTCGCATGGCAGAAAGAGCCTTTGACAATGAAACACGATCTGAAATACAATATGTGGAAATAAAATTCATACTTAAAACCACATGAAACGTGTAGAGAGTAATAATAGGAAGCTACTATCCTGGCAAAGTAAATAACACATAATCGCTGCTGTAAAAAAATAGGTAACAGGAACGAGACAACAGATTCAGTGGGTGAGAGGTTTGTTGCTACGTCGTACAATGGTGCATTTCCCGACAGAATTGCACAAGCGTTTGGAAAAAAGGAAGTAAATATGTAGGATCTGGTGTCTACATCACCGACAACCAAAACTATATATATATATATATATATATATATATATCCAACATAAGATCACATTCTGTAAACTTTTGGATAAAGAAAAGCATATGGTAGGATATACAGGAATACTGCGGAAGTGTTGCAGAAGGAACCAAAGAAGAATTATTGAACCTATTGGAAGAAATGGAACATTATGTACATACAAAATGACAAACAGGGTTATAGCTGAATGAAAAGAAGAGTTTAACTTGAACGCTTAATCTGATGTATCCAGAAACCTACTAGTTTTAGCATTGTGGCGGGCCGCAGTAGTTTGGCGTGCGGTCGTGTGCGCCGGCCACCAGTGGCGAAGAGGGTGGGCCTTCTTCCGCAAGCTTCGCCTCAGAACTCCAGAAACTTCTTACAGAGAAGCCACGAGGCAGTGCCACTGAGATTCCACTCCGAATGTGCCATGGGCTACCGATATTTTAATTAATGGTCAGTATCCTGTCAATTATCTTACACTTACGGCTATGTTTGATTGTTTTGTCATGCTAAAATGTTTCGATCATAATTGTGTCGTCATTTTCAAAGTTTTTAGTCTGACTTTTATACAGTCACATGTTATTTACTATTTTTATGGTACGTATGGCTGGTATGCATGGCTATTAACCATGTTACTGTTATTATTTTTCTTATGTATTACAAGGCATGTTGTAGAAATTGCTTCTAGTAGTTGAACTTACGTTGTTACAATAGTGCTTTTCTGTTTGTAAGCTGAGGTGGCAATGGACGGAGCCGGTAATTGCAAACTGCACAATTTAAGTCATCAAGACGGACCTTTGGAAATGAAGAGATATCAGTCATAAAATTCGCTGACGGTATTGTTATCCTTTGTCAAAGCGAGAAGGAATTACGGATCGTACTGAATGGGATGAGGAAGACGGGATATGGACTGAGAGTAAAGCAAAGAAAGACGAAGATAATGGTGAGTTGCAGAACTGATATTAGCGACAAACTTTGTATGAAAATTGTCGATCACGTAGTGGAAGAACTGAAGAAATGCTGCCACCCTGGAAGCGAAATTCCGCATGACGAACGAACCAAAGAGCATATACGAAGAATACCTGCACAGGAAAAAAAGGAATGCCTTGCTAAAAAAAAAGCCCACTAATATCACACATAGGCCGTAATCTCAGGTAGAAAATTTCTGAGAAAGCTCGTATTGTGCGGATGAGAGCCGTGGGCCGTGGGAAGACTGAAATATAGAGAAGTGTAGTGTTTAACATGTGGTTCTATAGGAGATTGATGGGTAAGAAATGTGGAGATCGCTGCAGAATCCTTGAAGAAAAAATATGTGAGAAAAACTGATTATATGCACGGATAGCTAAAAGGACGTTAGGGAATAACTTCCGTCGTAGTAGATGGAGCTGCAGACAGCACAGATTCTTGAGAAAGACAAAGATTAAAATACATATCCAGTAAATAGTTCAGGACTTGGGATGAAAGTGCTCCTCCGAGATAAAGCGGCTGAGGCATGAGAGGAAGTCGTGGCAGGCTGCATCAAAGCAGTCAGAAGTCTGAACAAAGAAAAAAAAAATTTAATGTTATGTGTGTACTATGTAGAACGTTGAGTCATTTTAGATGCCTATAAGAGTTTTCGCTCAGATGTCAGCGATGGAGGATAGTATCAAATTGGCCTAAGACAGAGAAGGAAACCGGCAGTGTACGAGTATATGTCAAAGGAAGCACCCCTTACCTCGGATTAAATGTCTTAAAGAACCCATAGAAAACCTAATTGAGTATAGCCAACGTAGATTTCGGTCTTGCTCCATCTCGCTCCGTCAGAATGTAACTTAAGTATCCCGCTCAATTCGAATGTACCTCCAGTATGGTAACCAAGGCGCCCCTCGCACAACTGCTGCTGTAACGTCAGCCTCACTGGCAGGTTAACAAGCTGTGTCTGTTTCCATATACTGCACACGTGTAACATGAAAAGCTTCCGTGACACCGCGTGAAACTAGCCGACGGCGCAGTCTAGCGTTTCCCGACAAGGAAAAACTGTACTAGAAACACCAACAATAGAAACAAACAACATTAGACGTTTTTCTGTATAGTCTATCACCAAAAAGCTGTTATAAAACTCTGTTTTGTTGCAGCTGGTGCCGACTAGTTGATCATCTTCTAGCAGACCTGTGCATAATACATGATAAGAGTACGCTACTGAAAACATTATTTAGTTCCTTTAAAAATAAGCGAGGTCATTGTCATATTCCAGCAGCTATTAATGTAACCCAGAAAATTTCCCACATTTTCGGCTGCTACTTTGAGAAAACAATACCCCGATTTTTATTGGTTCTGGATGTATAGAATTGAAGATTATGGTGTTTTATCGAAATTGGTCACATCATAATAACAAATGCGCAACTGAGACTGCAAAATAAACGATAAATCTGAAATATCAACACAATTGCTGGATCTCTAGCGACGAATATGTCGACAATAATATAATATACAGGCGGTCCCCCAAAAGGAGTTTACAAGTTTGAATTTTAATAACTGGGGAGCTATTAATGATAACCCGATCCTGTGGTGATTCTATGGTGCTCTTATGACTGTGTGTGTAGCCATTCATTTGCTTTTCTTTTGTTATTATTTTCAGTTGCCGGTAACTAGGCAAAAATCTCAAGATGGCTGTAAACTTCTCGTTGGAACGGAGAAAATTGATTTTAAAGTGTTGTTGAAATGTAAAAACATGAAAGGAGTGCAAAGGCGATGGCGGGCAGAGTTTGGTATTGGACCACTGTCACATGTAACAATAACGAAATTACGTGACAGATTTGAGAGGAAAGGAAGAGTGCGTGATTTGAAGATGGGGTGGTGTGGCAGGAAGAAATCAGTAGCGAATGATAGAGGGATGAACACAGTGGTACAAACTCTGACAAGATCCCCAAAGAAAAGCATACAGCAAGCTGCACTTCAATCACGTGTAAGCAAATCAAGTATTCACCGTATTTTAAAGTAAGCAACTTGAAAACCCACACATTACCATCGTGGCTTGCGGTAATTACTGGATGAATGAGATGGATAGGCCGACAAGAAAATGTTGAGTTTTCAGCTATATCTCCCGATTAAACACCTTTAGACTTCATCTGTGGGGAACTCTGAAGAACACCGTCTACGCTGGATGAGGCAATTGTGACGACCTGTGAATCCATTCCAACTGTAACCGTAACACATGTGTGTCGATGTGTTTCTCAGCGTTGCAGACACTGTACCCTCACAGAGTACATGCTCAGCAAATGAAGAGTAATGATTCTGCAATCTTCAGCCGCGTTCATGCTCTACCAATCTACTAGCTGCCTGATTGACCAATATAAATTTATCACAATCAAAAAAAATGGTTCAAATGGCTCTGAGCACTATGGGACTTAACATCTATGGTCATCAGTCCCCTAGAACTTAGAACTACTTAAACCTAACTAACCTAAGGACATCACACAACACCCAGTCATCACGAGGCAGAGAAAATCCCTGACCCCGCCGGGAATCGAACCCGGGAACCCGGGCGTGGGAAGCGAGAACGCTACCGCACGACCACGATTATCACAATCAACACAAGTAATTTTGGTAACCCACTTTTGGTTAGTAATTGCTTCTGATCTTTTCAATTGAAAATACACTGCGCTGTGATATTCTTCACATAGCAGGAAATCCTATAATTGCAGGATTTCGGAACCTTTGGCCGTAAAATACCATTAGAGTGCTTCATCCTGTAACGATGTAATATATTCGCTACTGATGAAGTATTGCCATTATTAATCATTTCTTCACGAAACTAGCTTTACTTCGAATTTAGTCTTCAACTGTATGCTTCTGAAAGGCATATGTGCTAGCTATTAAACTTGCAACACCATTTGCATAAAGAATACTACCTTATTGGAAAGCAAATCATCAGCATTTCAGCGCAACCATACAGTATAGTTTGGAGTAAAGCCAGCTACATTCTATAGATGAAAAGAGATTACACAGCGAGTTTCTGATCAATATTTCAATGTTGTTTATTTGTAAGAAGATCGTGATTTTTCTTGCGTGTGTAGGAGAAACTTCTACGATCGCGAGTCGGAATTTGGCATCGACAGGATCGAGGCCTATCTACACTTTGGTTTGTCACATCCAAGACATAACTGCTCAGGGTAGTCTGAATCCAGCGACTTTCATGTTAATGTGGAAACTATGAGTTCAGGAAGTTTGCACTCAGTGCCATTCAGAACCCCAGCGGCCACATGCAACTACTGACCGAGAGGAAACATATTCCAGAATGAGATTTTCACTCTGCAGCGGAGTGTACGCTGATGTGAAACTTCCTGGCAGATTAAAACTGCGTGCCCGACCGAGACTCGAACTCAGGACCTTTGCCTTTCGCAGGCAAGTGCTCTACCATCTGAGCTACCGAAGCACGACTCACGCGCGGTCCTCACAGCTTTACTTCTGCCAGTATCTCGTCTCCTACCTTCCAAACTTTACAGGATCGCAGGAGAGCTTCTGTAAAGTTTGGAAGGTAGGAGACGAGATACTGGCAGAAGTAAAGCTGTGAGGACCGCGCGTGAGTCGTGCTTCGGTAGCTCAGATGGTAGAGCACTTGCCCGCGAACGGCAAAGGTCCCGAGTTCGAGTCTCGGTCGGGAACACAGTTTTAATCTGCCAGGAAGTTTCATATCAGCTACACTCCGCTGCAGAGTGAAAATCTCATTCTGGAAACATACCCCAGGCTGTGGCTAAGCCATGTCTCCGCAATATCCTTTCTTTCAGGAGTGCTAGTTCTGCAAGGTTCGCAGGAGAGCTTCTGTAAAGTTTGGAAGGTAGGAGACGAGATACTGGCAGAAGTAAAGCTGTGAGGACCGGGCGTGAGTCGTGCTTCGGTAGCTCAGATGGTAGATCACTTGCCCGCGAAAGGCAAAGGTCCGGAGTTCGAGTCTCGGTCGGGCACACAGTTTTAATCTGCCAGGAAGTTTCAGGAAACATATTGTTCACTCAGCCGTGCAGGCTCTTACAGCCCCGTCATATACCTTGAGAGGGAGAATGAAGCTGCTTGTAGCAAGACAAGAACGTGAAACGCGACTGTGTGACGGCATCTAGAGCAACACAGACAGCACAACGACCATTGCTATGGCTTCTTTGACGGGGCACCAGTGAGGCGCACAAACAACAGTGCACTCAGAGGCACTACTGGACACTGGAAGGGCATCACATCAGTTTTTCAAACAGGCTGCATTTCTGCGAGCAGCATTACATTAGGTCTGATCGTATGTGATGGCGTCGAGGAGAATGAATAAAGCCAGATTACATTCATTACTGTCACATGGATACAGCAACCAGTGTGGTGGTACTGAATGCCACTGGCTACACAACATCGTCACCTTGGTTTCTATTGTTGGTGATTTGGGTAGCAAGCCTTATATTTCTCATTTGTTAAGCCCAGTCGCTGTACCCTCTCTTCGAGATCTCCGTGACAGTTTTCAACAATATAACGCAATAACGCATTTCCAACAAGATAATGCAACAAACGCAGTTTTCAAGATAACGCAAGAATGAATTTTACCATAGCTGTTCAGACTTACCTCAGCACAGAGGGTGCTCGACTAATATCCTGACCGGCATGCTCTCTAGACGTCTCACCTACTGAAAACATCTGGTCATGACCACTCACTAGACAATAAGATCGATCAGCTCTGACACAGAGTTGAAGCATCATGGAATGACATACCTGTGTCTGTTATCCAAGATCGGTTCAATTCCATGCCCAGCCAGTTTAAGGCCTTTTTTGCTGCTTTGTGTACTAAATTTTTCACCCTGCGTTGCTACAAACTTCATAGAAATTTAATAGTGCTTTCTTGCTACCACAACATAGATTCACAAGAACTAAAATTTCGTTATTTCCTATTGTTCCTGGTGTTCCAATTTTTATCACCAGACTGTGTACTTGGAAATATACTTAACAGTCACCTACCCTTTGCTTCTGGTCTCGCTGTCAGACTGCCATTAACCCAAATCTCCTGATTCAGAGCGTCCCTCCAATGGTGTCATGTTACTTTTTTTTACTCCCTTACAAATTAAAATAAATTTTCTTCGTTTATTCAGCTAAAATCAATAAAAGTGCTTCGCTCACTTTCTACACAAGGAGGAATTATAGTTTAACCACGAGTAAAGTTTTAGTTTCATATAGGTCAAGAAGTATTACATTGACATGATTAATTTTTTAGTGAATCGATTCCGAAAACTGTTTTATTTCTTGCAAACATGTTCGTGAGAAAAAATATGTTGGTCACACACTGATCTGTATGAAGCTGCTCTCTAACGTATCTAATGGATATATTCCAGAGATTGAGACCAGATCCTAGACAGTGGTATCATCCAAAGATCACAGTGCCATATCACAGGCGGCAACGCACATTCATACCACAGCTATTAGCGAAGTTTCGCTGCAATCCGCGACGACGAATTGGAGACGCTAATGAAGATAAGCCGTCTCTCTCTCTCAGCACAGCAGCGTCCTCACACAGAGGTCCATACAGACCCGAGGTTGGCCGGCCGGTGTGGCCGTGCGGTTAAAGGCGCGTCAGTTTGGAACCGCGTGACGCCTACGGTCGCAGGTTCGAATCCTGCCTCGGGCATGGATGTGTGTGATGTCCTTAGGTTAATTAGGTTTAATTAGTTCTAAGTTCTAGGCGACTGCTGACCTCAGAAGTTAAGTCGCATAGTGCTCAGAGTCAGACCCGAGGTTGGAAGCGCCCTGACCACTTAGTGACGTCAGCTGAAGCAGTCAGCCTCATCGAGCAGAACGAAAGAGTATTCAAGTCTCAGATAGAAATGTACTTTTGTAAATGTTGAATATTGTACTTTAAGAGAAGAGTTTGTTAATTAGCGCATTAAGTGTTGCTTTAACACTCAATGACGTCTGTAAATTATCAGAAATTCCTGAGGCAAAGGACTGTATAAAGTCAAGTATATCTTTTTATTTATTCAAGTAACAAAGTGAACTAATGTTTCGTATGTTGTAGATCCAATGATCCACAGTTATGGCCAGGAGATTGTACTTATTTCTAATAAAACACAGACAAGCGTTGAGTGAAATGCAAAGAAAAACCTGAGGAGCTCGTCTAGATGTATTCATCACTGAATTCTGCTGCAGAGGCAAAGTCGATACGGCTAAATGCAGGCACTAAACCTGTGTATATCGTTGAAGGCGACTTCCTGACATTTCCAATACTTTATAGTCATCAGAGAGGTAATTTTAACTATCAATTTGACTACCTGTTGAAAAACAGATTTTGAGTGTTCCATGAAGGTCCTCTTTTCATCCACAATGGCGATATCTACAAATAAAATTATGAACTATGGGGATTTTTGAAGGATTTCTCTTGACAGAAAACCCGTGCTTCAGCAATATTTACATTGTTTCGTGAATAACCAAATGAGTTTGTTGTCTCTGAGCTACCACTACGTTATCACGAGTATATTACTCGTCTTTTCTTCAAGTTTCGAGTCCGCAGATATTTCTGCTAAAAAGTATTGATATACACACCTACTCTTTCAATAGCGTGACCGGTCTAAGAAAGTTTCTAGGTGAGGTAGGTATATCCCTTTCTTTACCAGTGGTCTCTGTGCGAAACCTTAATTTTTAGGTCGACTATCTTACTAGTGATGTGATGACGTTTGCAGGTACTTACTGAACACTAGCGGCCATCTGAAATACTCGAGTTTGAATAGTACACATATCCCATCTTTACTAGCTCCCGTATTATGGTCAAGGAACCCGTTATCTTTAAGCTGGTTCATGCTTAAGTCCAAAATACGTCAGTTTTTATTGATGTTAAGTGCTAATGCGTATAATTATCTTTTATGTGCAGCAGGTTATAATTACGAGTCATATTTCGTATTCAATAAGATGACCATGTTTGATTTCAATCTGAAAACGCTGCCAGTATTCAATAAGATGTTCATGTTTGATTTTAATCTGAAAACACCGTCAAGTAAGCGTCGAATCATCTCCCCTTTTTAGCAGCGAAATCGTGGAACCTCTGGTCGTAACCAGTGACACACTATATCGCCTACCGGATGAATCGTCAAATGATCATCAGCCAGTAATCTCCAACACTGCAACGGTAGCACCACACAGCGTGGCATTTCTTGGTGTATTTTTAATCAGTACCAGAACAATCATCAACAAAACTGAAGCAAGAGGTAGAATGTGCTTGACGGATCGCAGAGTTGCTGACACATCATGGATTCTGGGAGCTAACAACTTGTTCGCCAGCAATAAGAGTAAACGAAGCACTATGCAGAATACGTTACGCACCACATGTTCTACAAGCTAAACGTTTAAATGAAGTGGATGCACATAGTGAAGAAAACATCAAGAAGTTGTGCATTGTGTAGCACAGTGAGACGACTACATCGTACCGAACACCTGTGCCAAACATGTGAGATAGCATACCATCTGAGTAGTAGTGAGTGCAGAATGGCACGATCCCTGCTTTACCGGTCAAACCACAGAGAATAAAATCAACTGTAAAAAATTTTTAGCGAAATACGAGGGCAGTTCAATAAGTAATGCAACACATTTTTTTCTGAAACAGAGGTTGTTTTATTCAGCATTGAAATACACCAGGTTATTCCCCAATCTTTTAGCTACACAACACTATTTTTCAACGTAATCTCCATTCAATGCTACGGCCTTACGCCACCTTGAAATGAGGGCCTGTATGCCTGCACGGTACCATTCCACTGGTCGATGTCGGAGCCAACGTCGTACTGCATCAATAACTTCTTCATCATCCGCGTAGTGCCTCCCACGGATTGCGTCCTTCATTGGGCCAAACATATGGAAATCCGACAGTGCGAGATCGGGGCTGTAGGGTGCAAGAGGAAGAACAGTCCACTGAAGTTTTGTGGGCTCCTCTCTGGTGCGAAGACTTGTGTGAGGTCTTGCGTTGTCATGAAGAAGGAGAAATTCGTTCAGATTTTTGTGCCTACGAACACGCTGAAGTCGTTTCTTCAATTTCTGAAGAGTAGCACAATACACTTCAGAGTTGATCGTTTGACCATGGGGAAGGACATCGAACAGAATAACCCCTTCAGCGTTTCAGAAGACTGTAACCATGACTTTACCGGCTGAGGGTATGGCTTTAAACTTTTTCTTGGTAGGGGAGTGGGTGTGGCGCCACTCCATTGATTGCCGTTTTGTTTCAGGTTCGAAGTGATGAACCCATGTTTCATCGCCGGTAACAATCTTTGACAAGAAATTGTCACCCTCAGCCACATGACGAGCAAGCAGTTCCGCACAGATGGTTCTCCTTTGCTCTTTATGGTGTTCGGTTAGACAACGAGGGACCCAGCGGGAACAAACCTTTGAATATCCCAACTGGTGAGCAATTGTGACAGCACTACCAACAGAGATGTCAAGTTGAGCACTGAGTTATTTGATGGTGATCCGTCGATCATCTCGAACGAGTGTGTTCGCACGCTCCGCCATTGCAGGAGTCACAGCTGTGCACGGCCGGCCCGCACGCGGGAGATCAGACAGTCTTGCTTGACCTTGCGGGGATGATGACACACGCTTTGCCCAACGACTCACCGTGCTTTTGTCCACTGCCAGATCACCGTAGACATTCTGCAAGCGCCTATGAATATCTGAGATGCCCTGGTTTTCCGCCAAAAGAAACTCGATCACTGCCCGTTGTTTGCAACGCACATCCGTTACAGACGCCATTTTAACAGCTCCGTGCAGCGCTGCCACCTGTCGGAAGTCAATTAAACTATACGAGACGAAGCGGGAATGTTTGAAAATATTCCACAGGAAATTTCCGGTTTTTTCAACCAAAATTGGCCGAGAAAAAAAATGTGTTGCATTACTTATTGAACTGCCCTCGTACTTATGTTACTTTGACGTATACTTGATTGTACCAATATTAATCACACAATAAGTTTAACAAATATTTTATTACTGATGAAGAAAGGGATGTAATTCAGTAGCTTCAAGGTCGGTATCAGCTCCCTGGCTATCTGAACTCACGGCATTAATGTTTCTCACATTTATTTCCAAACCAACTGCTGAAGAGGCGACGTACAGTCTTTTAATCGTAGTTGTACTGCCAGGTCTTCACATATGAGCACGCTGTCGTCAACAGATCGATTGTTTGGAGAACGACATGAAATCTGATCCCTGCGCTATCCTAATCCAATCACGAGCGTACGAGGGCAGTCCAATAAGTAATGCAACACATTTTTTTCCTCGGCCAATTTTGGTTGAAAAAACCGGAAATTTCCTGTGGAATATTTTCAAACATTCCCGCTTCGTCTCGTATAGTTTAATTGACTTCCGACAGGTGGCAGCGCTGCACGGAGCTGTTAAAATGGCGTCTGTAACGGATGTGCGTTGCAAACAACGGGCAGTGATCGAGTTTCTTTTTGCGGAAAACCAGGGCATCTCAGATATTCATAGGCGCTTGCAGAATGTCTACGGTGATCTGGCAGTGGACAAAAGCACGGTGAGTCGTTGGGCAAAGCGTGTGTCATCATCGCCGCAAGGTCAAGCAAGACTGTCTGATCTCCCGCGTGCGGGCCGGCCGTGCACAGCAATGGCGGAGCGTGCGAACACACTCGTTCGAGATGATCGACGGATCACCATCAAACAACTCAGTGCTCAACTTGACATTTCTGTTGGTACTGCTGTCACAATTGCTCACCAGTTGGGATATTCAAAGGTTTGTTCCCGCTGGGTCTCTCGTTGTCTAACCGAACACCATAAAGAGCAAAGGAGAACCATCTGTGCGGAATTGCTTGCTCGTCATGTGGCTGAGGGTGACAATTTCTTGTCAAAGATTGTTACAGGCGATGAAACATGGGTTCATCACTTCGAACCTGAAACAAAACGGCAATCAATGGAGTGGCGCCACACCCACTCCCCTACCAAGAAAAAGTTTAAAGCCATACCCTCAGCCGGTAAAGTCATGGTTACAGTCTTCTGGGACGCTGAAGGGGTTATTCTGTTCGATGTCCTTCCCCATGGTCGAACGATCAACTCTGAAGTGTATTGTGCTACTCTTCAGAAATTGAAGAAACGACTTCAGCGTGTTCGTAGGCACAAAAATCTCAACGAACTTCTCCTTCTTCATGACAACGCAAGACCTCACACAAGTCTTCGCACCAGAGAGGAGCTCACAAAACTTCAGTGGACTGTTCTTCCTCTTGCACCCTACAGCCCCGATCTCGCACTGTCGGATTTCCATATGTTTGGCCCAATGAAGGACGCAATCCGTGGGAGGCACTACGCGGATGATGAAGAAGTTATTGATGCAGTACGACGTTGGCTCCGACATCGACCAGTGGAATGGTACCGTGCAGGCATACAGGCCCGCATTTCAAGGTGGCGTAAGGCTGTAGCATTGAATGGAGATTACGTTGAAAAATAGTGTTGTGTAGCTAAAAGATTGGGGAATAACCTGGTGTACTTCAATGCTGAATAAAACAACCCCTGTTTCAGAAAAAAAATGTATTGCATTACTTATTGAACTGCCCTCGTAATTTCAAATTTCGAAGTAAGCTCACCGGACATAAAAACATTCACCACCAGGAGACATCGTACTAACAGCATGTAACACCGCCTTTAGCCTTGGCTGGCTTCTATTCAGCGAAGAACAAAGTTCCTTCAAATATTGCACATCTTGCTGAATTTATATCTACATCTACATAGATACTCCGTAAGCCACCGTGCGGTGCGTGGTGGAAGGTACCTTGTACCGCTACTAGTCACTTCCTTTCCTGTCCCACTGTCAAATAGAGTGAGGGGAAAAAGAGTGTTTATATGTTTCCGTATGAGCCCTAATTTCTTGTATCTTATCTTCGTGGTCCTTATGCTCAGTGTGTGTTGGCGGCAGTAGAATCGTGTGGCAGACAGCTTCAAATGCCGTCTTATCTATAGCGTTGCTCGAAAAGAACTTCGCCTTTCCTTCAGGTATTTCAATTTGAGTTCCATAAGAATCATCATAACACGTATTTTTAGAACCTATCGGTAACAAATGTAACAGCTCGCATCTGAAATGCCTCGATGTCTTCCTTCAATCCGACGTGGTGTGAATCCCAAACACCCGAGCAGTACTCAAGAATAGGTCGCACCAGCGTCCTGTATGCCGTCTCCTTTTCCCAAAATTCTCCCAATAAACCGAAGTCGACCATTCGCCTTCCCTGCCACAGTTCTCGCATGCTCGCTCCACTTCATATCGCTTCGCAACATTACGCCCACAGATATGTAAACGACTTGTCTGTCTCATTAAGGACACTAGTAATACTGTATCCGAACATTACAGATTTGCTTTTCCCGTTCATCCACATTAACTTAATTTTTTCCACATTTAGAGCTAACTGCCATTCATCACATCAACTAGAAATTTTGCATAACTGGTCTTGTATCTTCCTGCAGTCACTCAACTTAGCACCTTACCGTACACCACAGCATAATCAGCAAACAATCGCAGATTACTACCCATGCTGCCCGCCAAATCATTTATGTATATAGATAACAACAGACGTCCTATCACACTTTCACCCGGGGACTGAGTGTCTGTGTTGTCCTCATCATCATTCAGGAGTTGGCGAGTCTGGACAGTACAGAGATTGGAAATTTGTACCGGTGCTGATAACCATGACTTTTGAGTGCAGTGCCCCACAAACAAACAAAAGTTATCACATTCCCCTGGCACACTCCTGACACGACACCGTTGTCTCCGAAGAACACTCGCCATCGAGGACAACGTACTCGGTTCTATTACTTAAGAACTCTTCGAGCCACTCACATATCTGTGAACTTATTCCATACGCTCGTACTTTCGTTACCAAACTGCAATTGGGCACCGCGACAAATGGTTTTCGGAAATCTAGAAATAAGGGAGTCTGCCTGTTGGCCTTCATCTCAAGTTCGCGGTATATCGCGTGAGAAAAGGGCCAGCTGACTTTCGCACGAGCGATATTTCCTAAATCCGTAGGATACGTGGACATAAATTTCTCAGTCTCAACAAAGTTTAATATATTCCAACTGAGAATATATTCAAGTATGCTACAGCAAACTGAAGTTAGGGAAATTGTTCTGTAATTCTGCAGGTCCATTCTTTTACCCTTCCTATATAATGGAGTCACCTGCGCTTTTTTCCAGTTACGTGGGATTTGGTGCTGAGCGTGAGATTCACGGCAATTGCAAGCTAGGAAAGGGGCCAATGTCGTAGACTAGGCTACGTAAAACCGAATTGCTGATTATATGCCATAGAGCTATTACGAGTATACTGCGGCGATGATGTTCCAAATAGTCCTAGACATTTGTTGTGGGATGATCGGGTGATTTAGGCTTCCAGGTGATAAGCAATGGATGTCTGAGTGCTCATCAAATCAGGAACGTACAGGTATTCGTGAAGCTATGTGAAAATGGGTGTTGTCATCTTGGAGGATGGGAGAGTCCACAGCAAACTCATCGTCCAGATGTAGAACAAAGAGGAAACCTTGGTCACATAGAATATAAGAGTAACTATCCTGGTTCCTGAGTAAAGTGAAGTCAGTGTAAGAAAAACACCTCCAAAACACCACATAACCGCCTCCGATCTGAAATCCACCCTTCATACACTGCTGTTTAAACGTCTCATTGAGTCACCGATGCAATCGACGCCTTACATCATTTGAAAGTATTCAACTTCGAGAGTCTACATACTACGCTGCCTCCAGTCAGCTATCGGGCTCTTTCTGCTCTTCTCGGTCAACTGAAGGCTTGAAGCTCTACGTGCCGCTTTGTGAGCAATTACCTTCTGTGAGGTACCCGACTCCAATCACACAGTTTCCCTCATAATGCCCGATCAAAAAATGGTTGAAATTGACCAGAATTCACAGATAGGAGCAAATCCTAACTGGTCTGAAACCGGTTGTCATTGAAAAGGCGTGACACCCCTCTATGGGCCCTATCAGTTGGGACATTCTTAAGACCACTGTTCTTACGCTGTGTTACATGGCTGCGAGCCGTACAACATTCCCTGTAGACACACTGGACAGCCCATGAGTATGCGGCAAGTTATTACGGGATGACATTCGTTGCAGTAAGGCACACAGCCGTCTAGTAAGGTGGCTGCAGGATGGCTGTGTTTCATTTCGCTTTGCTCACAGCACAGCTCATGCAAACTGCCTTGAGAACTGCATAGCGTAACATTCAGTAGACACAAAAGAGTCATACCCTCTAAGAATCTAAACAATTCATATTACTTATTGTCCGATTTTATTCAAATTTCGTACACAGTCTTTTTTTATTAATGGAATGGTGCTGTCAAAATTTCAGATATGATTTTTATTTATTATAGCTCTAAACTACTAAACTACAAAGACCTACGCTTGTTTTTTAAAACCAAGTTAGGAACAATAACAGATTGACTTTCATTATGATTTGAAGCCATTCCAAAGTTATCAGTGCATAAGACATATGTTAAAATTTGATATTTCATTTTACGTAAAACCTTGTGCAAACGAACCGTGGGAAAGTATGTTGCAACCGCTATTTAGGTAACGTATGTCGGTGTGTGCTTGGTTTTGTATAAAAGCAGCTAGAACGGAAGTTAGAGGCAGAATAAATTTATTTATCCATTTGATGAATATTTTGCACTTCGTTTATTTTGATTTAACAAATTACAAGAATTTGAAGTTTAGCTGACATCAATTACGATCAACTTAGTGATTGGATAAGGCAAGATTTCCGCGAGAATGATCAGGATGGAACGTTCTGATTGGTCGTTTAGATCAACAGCCAATCAAAAATAAGTAGGAGTGGGTAAACAGGAGGGTACCTCGGGAAGAGTCGCTTGCTTACTGGTCTACGAATAACACGATGTCAGATCGCTCCTTAAAAATACCCTGTAAGATGAGGAAATCGTGAGCTAATTTCTGTTCGAACATATCGTGACTGAAGCGACTGGAGTTACGAACATTCTAATGAAAGTTTGGTGTTCCTAGTTCAAGAGAAATGTGAGTGTGAACTTTCTGGTCGTAGTAACAACTCCGGGTGGCGTGTTTCGTTCTCTGTACGGAATATTTTGGCGAGCACTTCTTACGAAGAACACCACTGAAACAACCAAATGTTTAACTCGCGAATTGTTCTGGGTCTGTGAATGGTACAACGTGAAAATTAGTCGGGTCGGACTTACTAAAATTCTGGCTGCTTTTCGAGTGAATATTTGTTATACAGACAGTGAACTTCAAATGATAACGTTTTACCATATAGACCACGGAGTTGATAGCCATTTCATGTGTTTCAATATGAATAAAAAGCATAGTTAGTCTAATTTTAAACGCTTTTCTGCAAGTAGACTGAAGATCCTGAAAACCAGATTTTTTTAACCACGAACGTTCAGGAACTGACTTTCAGCTACAGTTGCGCGCCCTCTGTGTGGTAGGTATTAGGTGGTGGTTTCATCAATGCTGCTGTTCACTGCCTAGCACGTATCTGCTACCACAGAGAGAAGGGGTATCGGCAAGAATCCTATCGAGGTAGGTGGACTGAACGACAGTGTTAACTAAAACGCGTACCTCCGACCCCGCCCCGCCGCACATGGTGATACAACTACAAATCGGGCAACTTCATTCACGTTGTTGTAATCGGCAACTCCAAGCAAGATATCTCCTCTCTGCCATTTTGTCGCGGCCCCTTTTCGGCTCGTCTTTCTGCACTAATTCCTATAATAGTCTTGCGCATGTGCATCGCTTCATTGTCGCTGCGTATGTCAGCGGTGGAGAGTTTTACGATATCTTGTATGTCGATCCTTCTGAGTGAAGGTTTGTGGGACTTCCGCCGTTCACTTGTGTAATAAAATGACACAAACACCTGCAGGCGTTCCTTCAGTGTTATTTAGCATACAGTAACTAGTGACTCAGTACACCAAATGGTTCAAATGGCTCTAAGCACTATGGGACTTAACATCTGAGATCATCAGTCCCCTAGACTTAGAACTACTTAAACCTAACTAACCTAAGGGCATCACACACTTCCATGCCCGAGGCAGGATTCGAACTTGCGACCGTAGCAGCAGCGCGGATACGAACTGAAGGGCCTAGAACCGCTCGGTCACAATGGCCGGCTCTCAGTACACCATCTTCAGGGCTTAACTGACGCTGAGGGGCTGAACTCCAGTCGTATACACGATCCCTTCAATGGCTAACATCAATGAAGTCGTGTATACGATTGGAGATCATCCCCTCAGTGTCAGTTAAGGCCTGAAGATGGTGTATTGAGTCATCGAAACTGGTTGCAGTATAATAAATAACACTGAAAGTACAGCTGCAGATGTTTCATAATATTACAGTCACACCATTGTCTGGTACGAGTTCCACAACATCTAACGTACCCCAAAGCGACCATCCTGCTGTTTTTATGTGGTGACTAATACTTTGCCCGCTAAAGTTAAACATTCTCTGTGGACCCCTATGAAACTAATGTGCATTAGTAACGGTTTGAGCTCAGAAACAGAAACTAGCAATCGCTACCTACTCGTCACATCAATAAACAGCTTTTCATGTTATGCGACTTTCGATTACTAATTTGGCCACTGCGCACAAGGGAAACACCATCAGATTGAAGCAACGCCTTAGCGCACTCCTAATTACATTTGTTAAATCATGGGAGAAGTTGCAGGAGTTAGGCTTCATAAATGGAACAGACATCACAATTTGGAGGATTCATTTATATTCAGAATCAACATGAAATCTTTTTTGAATGCGACTCTTGGAAACAAAAACACAGAAAACTAACGTGAAATACTGAAGTTTGTCATGTGAGACTTTGTTCGACATCCTTAGAACTCTAAGAAAAAGAAAGTCACAGTTCCCCATTTGCAGAAGTCGCATTTTTAAATTAGCATGAGAAATAACCCAACAAACTCTGCATCCAAGATGCACAAACAACCAGATAAATGTGAGTTGCTCAGAGTACTGTCTCTGAAATATAAAACTAACACCTAAAGCTAAAGCAAAAAGCGGCAGACTTCAAATTTCACAGTCAGCGAGGGACGCTAGCTTGGAAGCGAATGATGGGACGTGAATACTTCCTGGAAATTAGCAAATAGATTGCCAGATTCTGTATACTCAATCTCAGTTTCGAGAGGCGGCGACAAGCTTGCAGCTAAAGTAAATGAGCCTCGTAGGATGAAAACAGAGAAGAACACTGCACAAGCTTCCCTGATACGACGTACAAATGTTCATAGGCAACTTGTAAGGTTGGTACTGAGTCTGAATGGTCTTTTACTACAGCTGAAGTACCACGGGTAGTGTCTAGAATGGGAGGCAGTACACAGGATCGCGCTTGGCCGAACAGAAATAGTGTTGAAATGGAGCTAGACATCTCTAGTGTCATGGAACGAATAGACAGGATTTATTTTGATGTCCATGCTGAAAGGATACTTTCTACATCTGAAGTAGGCACTTGGGGTCTAAGGGACCACTGCGGCCTCGCATCAGTGATTAACTCTCGGAAACCGCAACTTCAGAATGCACCGAGCAGGCTCTGGGAACCACCCCAGAATGCCATCCGGCCTAAGCAAAGCCGTCGTGCTGCAATTCTACAGTAGAAACGGGATGTCCCGGAATCCGCAACTTTGCGTGAGAACCTTTCGGCCACCGCCCAACAGTTATTACTGCCCTACTCTGTAAATGAAATACATTGAAGCGCCAAAGAAACTGATATAGGCATACTTATTCAAATACAGAGATGTGTAAATAGCCAGAATACGGCGCTGCGGTCGACAACGCCCATATAAGACAGCAAGTGTCTGACGCAGTTGTTAGACCGGTTACTGCTGCTACAAAGATAGATTATCAAGATTTAAGTGAGTTTGAACGTGGTGTTATAGTAGGCGTACGGCCGATGGGACACAGCATCTCCGAGGAACGATGAAGTGGGGATTTTGCCGAACGACCATTTCGGGAGTGTACCGTGAATATCAGAAATCCGGTAAAACATCAAATCTGCAACATCGCTGCGGCCGTAGAAAGATCCTGCACGAACGGGATCAACGACTACTAAAGAGAATCATTCAACATGACTGAAGTGCAATCCCTCCGCAAATTGCTGCACATTTCAGTGCTGAGCCATCAAGTGTCAGCGTGCGAACCATTGAACGCAATATCATCTATATGGGCTTTCGGAGCCTAAGACCCACTCGTGTATCCCTGTTGACTGTACGACACAAAGATTTACGCCTCTCCTGGGCCCAACACCGATAATGGACCGTTGATGAGTGGAAACATGTTGCCTGGTCGGACGAGTCTCGTTTCAAATTGTACGTGTACGGGTATGGAGACAACCTCATGAATCCATGGACCCAGCGAGTCAGCAGGGGACTGTTCAAGCTGGTGAAGAATCTGAAATGGTAGGAGGCGTGTGCAGTTGGAGTGACATGGGACGCCTGAAACGTCTAGATACGACTCTGACAGCTGACACGTACGTAAGCACCCTGTCTGATCACCTGCATTCTTTCATCTCCATTGCGCATTCCAAAGGACGTGAGCAATTGCATCAGGACAGTGCGACACCCCGCACGTCCAGAATTGCTACAGAGTGGCTCGAGGAACACTCTTCTGAGTTTAAACGCTTCAGCTGGGCACCAAACTCCCCAGACATAAACATTATTGAGTATAGCTGGGACGCCTTTCAACGTTCTGTTCAGAAGAGATCTACACCGCTTCGTACTCTTACGTATTTACGAACAACCCTGAAGGATTCATGATGTAATTACCTCCAGCACTACTTCAGACATTAGTCTAGTCCATGCCACGTCGTGTTCGAGCCCTACACGATATTAGGCAGGTGTACCAGTTTCTTTGGCTCTTCATTGTAATATGTACAGGATCGTCTGGCAGTCTGTACCAGTCATGTTCCACCTATTTGTATTAACCACATAAAATATATGTCACGCGGTTCTGAAGCCTTATTGTCTATACCTCAGAAATTCGAGCAGCACCGTTCCTCTTTTTGTGGGATCTCCTACGTTGCGCCTCCCTTCTGGTGCGACCTGTTCCATAGAAAGCGAACGTGCGCAGGCGCGGCGACCGGCGCGTGTGAGTGCATGCCTCTGGAGAAGCAGCAGAGACTTCACCTTTTTTTTTTTTGCTCCTGTGAGGCGGCGGCAGAGGGCTCGGCCGGTCGGAGTCTGTGGGAAAACTCGGCGGGTCCGGACAGAGCGAGCCGCGGCGAGAGTGAACCCGGCCGGTACGGCTCTCTCTGGCGCAGCACCCCCCGCCACGCACCTGGCCGCCGGCGTATATATGCGGCGAGGCGGCAGGGGCCTGGCACAGCCGCCGCAGACGGTCCTGTCCACACGGCATCAGCGCGCAGCGGAGCCACCTCCGCTACTCCGGCGACATGGCTCGTGCTCTCTGCCTCGTGAGTAGCCTGCCTGCAGCACCCAGCTGTCCGCCTAACTCTTACTGTGCCTGGTCCAAATCCTCACTCAATACACGTCACTATCGTCGTGTATTTGAGAGTAATTCTGTGTCACTTCCCATCTTCACCATCACCATCATCACTCCAGCAGTCTTGGTGTTTTGCTACATGTGCCCCCTCCATTTGGAACTATCAATTTAAATTTTATTTTCATTACATTGTTCACAGTTCACAATGATCCGTCTCTTTCCAAATTCTTTCAGAAACAGAACGATATGGCATCGTGGCTGGACTCGTACACCTGGGGATGGCATATCATCTGTGGTTTCCATAAACCGCTTAAGGCGAATGACCGGGTGATTCTTTTGAAAATGCTACGGCCTATTCCCATACCCATCTTTCGCCTGTCCGAATTTGTGCTCCGTCTCTAATGATCTACTAGTTGGCAGGACAACGCATCCTGATCATCCTTTCTTCCCTGCGTTTTATTTCAGAATTTATCTTTCGTAGGCCTCTAGATCTTTGCCCTGTCACAGTTCTTCCAAATACTTTCTTTAAATTCCACATGAAGCCATTCTTTTCATCTACCTACATCATTTAGGTCTTTTAAGTTACTAAAAAAATTATGTCGTGTGACTAGGACCTCCCGTCGGGTAGACCGTTCGCCGGCTGCAAGTCTTTCGATTTGACGCCCCTTCGGTGACTTGCGCGTCGATGGGGATGAAATGATGATGATTAAGACAACACCACACCCAGTCCCTGAGAGGAGAAAATCTCCGACCCAGCCGGGAATCGAACCCGGTCCCTTAGGATGGACATACTGTCGCGCTGACCACTCAGCTACCGGGGTCGGACTTTTAAGTTACTGTGCGTCCTTCAATCAAGTTTTAAAGTGACTAATGGTCGTATAATCTCAGTTTTTGTGACTGAGGTTTTCTGAAAGCTAAATCGGAAAAACGTCATTTCATTTCCCTGGAAATGATAGCTCGGCGCTTTTTATACGTACATCAATATTGGCAGAAGCCATGATTCACTAGAGTCGATTGTGTAGGCAAAATTTAAGCTGAGAAGTACAGTCCTCCAGCATCTGATATATCGGCAAAATGTATTTCTTCCTTTGACAGTTTCCGAATCTATGGTATTATCTGGTGTGGCTCGATGGCTAAGACTCATACTACATATCCGAAAGCCTAGGGTATAAACCGCGGTAGTACCAAGATCTGCTAAAATAATCATGATTCAATGAGTGACTTATTAGCGTGCCTAAATTTCGGTATATTTTTAAAATACTGTTTTATACATACACCTTATTTGAGTGGGAAAGAACTTCCCAAGCTGTTTAGCTATAAAATGTTATTCGTGACATCCTGACACACAGTTTGAAAAGTTATTTTTAAATTTTTTTTTAATTTTTATTTGGGGGTAAAATTTAGTGGATTGCCAATAAGCTGGAATGTCTTCTCGGTAGGGTGAAATACGAAGCAGATCACAACGCCCTCCTCATATCATTTGCACCTTGATCAGATTTCTTCGTCTTCTCATTATTATAATTAGCGTAATAGTGGTAAGTCCATTCAACACTTCGCGATAATATACCTATCCTCTCTTAATATTGTTCTCATTATCGTCATATTGTATTTGTTCTAATTGCATACTCATCTCGCAAAATAGGTTTGCGATTTGTAATTTAGTCACTCACTAAACCAGATATATATTAAATTTAAATAACTTCTTCTTATTGTGTAGTATGACATGGTGGATAAAACGACGTTGAAAACATTGAAATATGATCATAAACTTATAGTAAGTTCCACTCAAAATGACGAGCGAACATGTTATTAATAAAGGAAATAAATTTCCTGTATGAGACGAAAATATTTTGAATATTTTGTGAATGAAATTGTCTAGCCCTTCAAAATTGGGATCTATTCACATCTCTTTTTCACTCATTTTGTGCAGGCTGCTGTCCGCCGCATGGACGTCTCGTTAACTGTCATTCTGATCTCATACGTTACATAAAAAGCTTGCGGGTTTACCCGAGATTGTGTTCAGGCGAATGGGAGTGTCTTTCTGCACTACACTTGGTTTCAGTGACATTGATAAATATTCGTATTTACCTATGACACTTGGCACTGTTCTCTAAGACGTCCCAATCTACCACATATGATATTTTAAGCAAGGTGCTGTGTATGAGGATGTAACGAATTTCCTAGTTCAGTACACTATAGCACGTCAAACTGCTTATCACACGTATTGTGGTCGAATGAGAAATCCTTTTCCTAAGGTGCTTCTAGGCGACGACTTTCTGAAATAAATATGTGGAAATAACTTATTATACAGTGCGTTGTAGCACACTCAAGTCACTGTGTTCACAAAGTGCAGCATTTTAATTTGTTTTTATTCTGTCATGGCTTAGAAACAAAGATCTGTGGCTATAGGTGTCAAAGAATTAACTAAGAAGACTGCTGCCTTCCGTGAAAACACCGTAGGAAGTTACGACCGTCACGCTAGGCCCTCTGGATTCCTGACGCAGTTTCCGGGCGTTCATGGACCGCGTGAATGGGCCCGCGTCACGGCCGAGGTGAGCTACAGAACGGGTTCTGTGGCCGACAAACGGACTCCACTCTCACTCCGACCTTGGAGAACGTTCTCGCGCTTAAACAGCTTTCTGCTTCGGCCGTTAATCGCGCCAACAGCGACCGCTTTCAAACCACCTGCACTCAGCAGCGTTGCAAATGCCGTATTTCTGACTGGGACCTACAATTCCCACGTCTCCTTCACACTACTTGATTCAATTGTCATTATTCAGGTCCCTGCTAGTGCCAGAGGATTCCTATGATAATTACAATAGTTCCCTGTAGGTCAACAACCTGGTGCGAGTAATTTAACTGGGCGCCGCTTCGATGACCTGCGTTTCCCTAACCTACCTCAATTACTCTACCACGTATATTGGGATCTATAGTTTAACGTAGAGTCAGAACTACTTGTCGAAACCAGCCAGTATTCATATCAATTAAAAGTGAAGGCTAGCTTAATGGCAGACACATATTTTTGGTTCAAGCGGGCTTCGATCCCGAGACTATCCGCTTCCAGGGACGCGCTTTTCCACAAGACCACCAGGCCTCGGGGGCCTACGGTGTGAAAACATCATTGATTTCGCTACAAACTCGTCTCCGAGTCTGAGCGGTAAATGACTATGACTGCAGAACAACAGTTCCGTGCTCGACCCCATGGTCAGGAAAATTTTGTGGGTGGATTGGAGGAGGTTGGACACGGCCTCCACTGAGGAACTATTTGAAGAAGAAATTTCGATTCCATTTTAAGAAACCATCATTAACGATCCGCCTTTCCATTTGTTCTTCCTGTCACCTCTTCCAGTGATAGGCAGAAAAGCATACATGGTTAGTTTGCTTCTGAACTCTGTCTTTCGGTAGATACGTTGTTGTGGAGACGAGAAAGCTATGACACGTAATTATACCAGCCTTTGCAACGTGAAATGACGAGAAAATTCGCCACCTGTCCGTACAAATCATTTTAATTCCTCAAAAAATGTTAAAGAAAACATTCTTCCAGATTTTTCAAATGTTCGCACCTTTTCACCACCAGGTGTAATTAATTCGTAGAAAACAGGTCTCCATATCCACTGAAACAACAACTCATGCTGTCCATGTCAGCCGGCCGGAGTGACCGACCGGTTCTAGGCGCTACAGTCTGGCATGGACGTGTGTGATGTCCTTAGGTTAGTTAGGTTTAAGTATTTCTAAGTTCTAGGGGACTGATGCTCTCAGAAGCTAAGTCTCATAGTGCTCAGAGCCATTTGAACCATTTGTCCATGTCAAAATCCTCATACCCACGAATAGAACAGAAAGAGATGTTAGAGTCTAAGCTCCCACTGACATCTGTCTCACTAGAGACAAGTCATGAAGTCTGCTGCTCTGTTGGAGGAGTGCGAAGAACTGAAATGCCTCTAATATTGAAAATAGGGCTAACCAGCTTTGTTTTCAGATCGGTAGGAATCGGGGTGTCTTAATACAATGCGAATTTGCACACCTCCAGTGCTGTTGGTCCTAATATCAGTGTTTGGAGGAGATCGAAAAATGTCATGATCTGGTGAACCGAGTATATGAACCACAACACTAGACAAGTGATAGAGTAACGGTGTGCATTATGCAGGAGAAGAATCTTTCATTCAGCAAAGTGAGCTGTACACTACAGTTTACTGACAACTGAGTGTGATTGTTATGATATTCTGGCGTTTCCAAGCACATAGAGAGCCCGTCGGGCGACTGTAAGGAATTGCTGAAAGACTTGGCCATAATTTTGGCCTGATGTCATGAACGACTGCTCTCTTTAACTGTGAATAAACTCAGTTACTATAACAAAGAAAGAACTCCACAGTACCCGATTCAAACATCAGTGGCGTCCATCATTAGCACGCTATATCGTTTAATTATTTAGGGGTAATACCAAGAAGTACTATTACCTTCTCGTAAAGTATAAAGCGCAGTGATATAGCTTGCAAAGATAGGGTTGTGAGCCAAGCTCAGATCGGACCCAAGCGGCGGGTTAATGATAGTAGTGTGGTACACCTTCCAGGTTGAATGATGTTTTAGGTGGTTTCCCACGCTTGTTTAGGTAAATCCTGGACTGTTCCCCATATTTCGGCCCAGAGAATATGATACACAAACAGAAGACGGACAACAAAAGTTTACACAGTTCACAGTCAGATGGTACACTCTTCGATGACTGTACCTTCGAAGGGCCTCCGTCCACAAAATTAGGGCATCGGAAAGTTAAATAAAAAAATTTTTGCCGAATCCTGAAAAGGGGACCCGTACTAGGCGGGATAAACGCTATGGAGAAGAAAGTGACCAAGGAATGATCTTAGTTACATGGGCACGTATCTAAGATTACTAGGGGTGGCTGTATTGTATGGATACTAAGATGCGATATCAAAAATCACGAATAAATCAAATCAGTTTTAGATAAATAACAGAGTTGGGGTTTTAGGTAAGTCCCGCGCACCTCTAAAGTAAATAGCGTATAAGAAGATACCTGGGCGAGTAGCTTTTGGAGACATTATCAAGTAGCCCCGACAGCAGCTATCGCATTCATAAAAAGCAGTAGTCCATACGAATGTGTAAGAGATACACTCAGGAAAATAATGAGGAAAGGGGGAGGGTAGGGAAGTCAAATGGAAACGAGAGACGAGACCGTCAATGGCTTCATGGGCAAATGTTTTAGGTTGGTTAGGACTTTAACCAGACGTGCACTTCTCCGTCGGAAGCAAATCGACGGCCACAGTGTCTTTCTCCTGGGGCCCAAAAGTATGCTAAATGCACGGGTAGAGATCGGTCTGTACGGAGGATGTGATAGGGCTTCCCAGCGAAACTTCTATAGCATACTTGAAACAACCTTGGCAACACGCGGGCGGGTAAATATTAAAATGCGCATTCGAACAATTATTAGACAGTGCTGAATATATTTCGTACTTAATGGAATACTTTATCGGAAGTGGTAGCTGGAAAACTTTTCTAATGACGTGGCGGTCCAGAATGAGATTTTCACTCTGCAGCGGAGTGTGCGCTGATATGAAACTTCCTGGAAGATTAAAACAGTGTGCCGGACCGAGACTAGAACTCGGGACCTTTGCCTTTCGCGAGGTAGTGCTCTACCAACTGAGCTACCAAAGTACGTCTCACGGCCCGTCCTCACAGCTTTACTTCTGCCAGTACCTTGTCTCCTACCATCCAAACTTTACAGAAGCTCTCCTGCGAACATCGTGGTCATCCGAAACTCAGAGATAGGAAACAATGTCGCGTCAGAAGGACTTCCAGTGGACTGGATAAGCACGGATCTAATGGTAAAAATACAGTGTGTAGTTTAAATTAATGATTATAATTTGTTTTTCTTTAATAGTTTAGATTCTGATGGCCTTAGTACTAGTTATTTCAGGTCTACCATGTCATAAACCGTGTGCAAAATAACACATACCTCCAAAGTGGCATAATCCTAACGTTTAGGCCTGAGGGCTCTGGCGGTGAATTGTGAGGTACGTAGGCAGTCGTTGTTCCCTCGCTTATCAACCGCCAGAGACTGAACAGTGGTTTGCGGATGTACAATATGTAGGTCTAGCCTTCGCCAGCAAGAGCAGAATACGAAAGAACGGCGAATCGTGTGGTAGAAACCTCTCTTATGCCACAAGACAAGGCATGACAATGACTTTACAAGCGACGGCCAAGACAGTCGTATGGCAAGGAGTCATCTTCATAACAGCACAGTGTCATCCGAAGATGTCATTTGGGATGGACGTGAGCGGTATGAAATTGTTAGAGTCGAATCACGTGCCACAATGCATGACACGCTGGACTGGTACTGTGGTTGAAGAAGGTTGACATATCCGCCTGTCCACTGTGCGATTTTCATGCCTCCCCAACTCGTGTTAGGTGATTTCTGGAATGGTTCCCGTAAATAGACGAAGCCATTTCCCTTTTCTACGACTTGCCCGGCTTCTGTCTGATGATCACGATGCCGACGGGACGGTTAGCATTTTCCTCCACGGACGCACAGTGCCGTGATGCAGGCTTGTGGTCGGCAAGCTCAGCTGTAATCGCATCCGCTGTGCTTCACGGTCCAGTCGCCACGTTTGGTAACGGCCACGACCGCCAGTCACCGCTCACTGTGTCCTTGGCCGTCACGTCTGCCGCCTGCAGAGTCCACGTTACGTCACTGGGGACAGTCGCCTACTACAGCTCGCCCCATTCATTGAGAACGCTGGATGACTAGAGTGTTACTGAGAGGAATTCCGTTTTCAGCTGACTGCATACTCACTAAAAGTTTGCCATCCCTTCTTCTTTTTCCTGCCCCTTTATCCCGCATCGGTGCAGGGTCGGCATGGTTATCAACGAATTTGACACGATTAGTTTAAAGGTGGCCGGTGCCCTTTCTGTCGCCATCCTATTAGCTCCTGGGACTGTGTATCCCAACTATCGGCGTGCAACGAAAGTGAGTGTTTTTTTTTAATGTTTGCAGATCATGTAACTGAGCTGGGACTTGGGATTTGGGATGTGGAAAACCACCTAAAACCACATCCGGATTTACCGGTACACCGACCCTCGTCGTCAATCCCCCGGGCAGATTCGATCTGGTTCCGGCGCATCTCCTCGTCGCGAAAGCGGCGCTTTAATACGCACTGTTATCCGCGCGGGTAACAGTTTATCATGACTATATCTCAGAAAGCCTCAGCGGTGTTTCCCGCATAGTATTAGGACAAGGTACACTGAGTGACTAAAATGTGATGGGAGGGCGCCGTGTCCGTACAGTGCTGGTAGAAGTAGGTACCTGACAAGTCGGTGGCAGTCTTCACTCTCAGCGACGCCTAGGCCAACAAGGCTCTACGAATGCGACGTGACGTCCGTTTGTCATACACTTATACACTTGTGATAGCACTGCGGAGTTTTCTCCAGTGTGGAAACATTGTTTCTGTGATATTAATGATCTTCCCTAAACACATTTGCCCTCGGAAACCCGAAATCTCTGATATGCCATGACCCATGAGTTTTGCCCCGATTGCGCCTTTTGCCTCGATTATCATCAAATGTTCAAATTCAGTTAATTTGGGACGTGCTGCCATGTTCAAATGGTTCAAATGGCTCTGAGCACTATGGGACTTACCTTCTGAGGTCATCAGTCCCCTAGTACTTAGAACTACTTAAACCTAGCTAACCTAAGGACATCACACACATCCATGCCCGTGGCAGGATTCGAACCTGCGACCGTAGCGGTCGCGCGGTTCCCGACTGTAGTGCTGTCATGTTCAACACCAAACTGTAACAGCCTTATAAGGTCTTGTGTCTACACTCGCGCCGTGCGCCAAACGTACTCACAACATTCGGGCGTCATGCACAGTACGTCTTTATCGGATAACCACTTCTGTGACTTTTGGCCACTCTTTTAAAAGGCTTTTTGGCCAAGCCTGCCATTAAAAAATTGTGTTTCTGGTCAAATCTACACTTATTTTTCGAAAGAACTGTTACATCAATTCACCTGTTCGACATTGTCTTTCCAGACAGCTGATTGTATTCGAAATGTAATTCGGGAAAATCTGGATAAAACTCATTTCATCACTGGACTCAAAACTTTTCCTACATCTAGCCCACCCTAAGCTAACCTGACCAAAACCAGTTTAACTTCTTCTTCTCCTGATTCTTCCATTTCGATGAGTTGGAGTCTGCCCTTTCCGAAATCAAAGGAATTTAACAATTGTTGTCTTCATTTCTCGTCCTTTGTCGCGTTTTCCAATTTAGTTGAAATGTAATGCTTTCCTTGGTAAGCGCTCAGGTGGAATCCTTTGGATGCGGTCATAGCATTTTTTTATTTTTATTTTGTGATGTCAGGTCTCTTCCGTCATTGTTGTTCATACGTCTAGTTGGTGTTTTAGACCTTCATTTCGCACTCTGCCTCTTAGCGTTAGTTCAGGAAGTAACCTCAGAAACCTCATTTCTGCTGATTCGATTCTTAGTTCATCTCCTTTTGTTGAGATCAAGTTTACACTACCAAACATAATAACAGGCTTAGTTGCCACGTTGCGTAGTCTTTCCTCATAGTCCTCCAAGATACCTCCTTATACAACCATTTATAGCATTATATTTCTGTATATTTTGAACCACATCTGAATTAGCTTTGTATATAGATATCTCTGCCCCGAGGTGTTTGAACGAACTTACCTATTATTTTATGGCTTATCACAATTTTTCCCATTCTTATATGCCTTCCCTCAGTTACCAATACTTTTGTTTTATTTACGGATACAACCATTCCAGAAGTTTGTAAAACGTTATTAAAAATTTTTCAATTGAAAATTTATTTCGATGTTAGAACAGGTGGAACCCAAAGACTCCGCGTTTCTCTTTTCCCCTTGCGAATTCCTTTCTGGGAAGTACACTTTCTTGAGAAATGAGGATTTTTTCCCATTGTAATCGAATCGTCTTCTTAGCTATTTTTTCATCCAGCAGGTTCATAATAACCGCACACTATTCGCTGTTTAACGTTCTGTCTTTGGAAAGCAATTAATAAGAAAAATCCCATTCCCAGCACATAAAACTTTGGCTATAAACTTTGTAGTAGACTATATATCCTTCACTGTTTCTGGCGCAGAACCATTAGCTTCCACTACTTTAATTTCTGTTCGTATCCGGTGTGACATGGTACACCTGCATTTCATCAACAGTAATAAATGGGCGCTCATCGTCAGTTGCATTCCTTCTGGAGCAGTTTTAACACTGGTAAAACGTTTTTCTGTTTCAACCAGTGTACAACAAATACAGCACCGATTATGAAAAAAAGTTTGCCAATTACTTTTTCACCTGAAGTGCACTGTACTGCTTCTTCTGATACCGTGGTGACATAACTAATTTCAGAAACCTTTGACAGCGGTCGCTCAATACCATATTCGGCACTTCTGCAGTATTTTCATCTGTTGTCGAGGCCCTGATCGTGGTTATTCTTCAAGAGACGTATGTCCACGCTGTTGAAAATGAAGGAGTTACGTAAATCTTCACTACTTCTTATGAATTTTTGCTTGCAGTGAAGTTTCGAATATACTTTTAAGAAGCCACGCTACACCATTTTATTTATTCAACAAGATACACTCAAGATGACTGGCTACAAATTCCATAGTAACAGAAGTATACCATAGTTAATATTGACAATTTCTGTTATGTTACTGAAAAAGATGTACATATGTAACATAAAATTTCATTCATTTGAGATAGAACGGGAAACGTCTTCCTTGCATCCCTGCGTACCGTTCCTTGCATCCAATTTTGCATGGAAGTTCTCCTCTCTTCTTTCAAAAGGTGAATCCTTGTCTTTGCAGCTGCAACTTCCTTCTCTTCAGCGGTCCTCTTCATCTCCATGTTTGAAGGGAAATTAATCCCACTGACGGTACTTTTTAGATAACATGTTCTCCGTCGTCCCCTCGTTTTCTTTTCTACGATCGTGCCTTCGGAAATGTTTTGTGAAAGAATATAATTTGTTGTTAAGTGTCCAGTGAGTAATGCTTTGCGTTGACCCATAACTTTCAGCAGTCCTTTCTTCTCTCCTATTTCTTGTGGAGCTATCTCATTCGTTTTGCTACCAGCCCATCTAGATCTTTCAGTTCTCCTCCAACACCACATTTCCTTAAGCTTCGAGTGAGCTTTCTCCTGCTCTGCTGACGCCCAGATTTCCCACCCGTCCGTTACGACACCCCATACAAAGGTTGTTATAAACATTTTCTTAGTGTGGAAGCTGACGGACTTCTTCAGCAGAAAGTGCTTCGTATTTGGGAACCTCGTCAACCAGAACTACGGTTTCTGCAACCGCCTGAGAAAAAACTTGTGAGACTACAGACGAAGCAGTCGTGTAGGACAGCCGACTAAAAACCTAATTGTTCTAAAATATCGTAGAGAATCGTTACATTCATATGTGTAATTGTTATGTCTTCACAGGCTGCAGTCCGTAATCCAGCTGTCCAACTTCTTGTCTGGCCATCCAAATTTAGGTCTTCCATGATCTACCTAAATCGCTTGAGGCAAATGGTTCCTTTGAAGAGGACCAGGCCGATATCCTTCCCCATCCTTCTGCAATCCGAGCTTTTTATCCGGTTCTCCTCGTTGTCGATGGAATGTTAAACTTTAATATTCCTTTAATTTTTTTTTCATAGGAAGCAAGTTCTGTATATTTGCTTTCGATATTGCCCCGCCATTCGATTTCACACATCATTTATGAGATATACTACAATTAGCTGACGATTCTGTTCCTAAGCGTTCTTGGCCCCCTCGCTGTACACTATATGCTACCTTACTGACTGTGTGAGCCTATGTAAATGCAGATCCCTGCAATTACGAGACTAACACAGAGTTCTCTTCTGTGTTTCAGGTGGTTTGCGTTCTGCTGGCAATCATCGCTACAGTCGGCGCCGGCTTTGGTGGGAATGAACAGTGAGTACATTACATACTTCTCTACGACACGCCTCTTCCCTGTGGTTTACTATACACCTTTGTGTTTTAATGGAACGGACTTATAGTAATGGTTCTCAGTAATTCACAAAATAATAAGTAAAAACTCTGCTAACGTTTACTTTCAGCGTTGTCAAGCATGGTATCGCCAACTACAATACTAATTCAAAACTTTTCAATAACAAACTTTAATGCTCTTTCCACTTTATTTCTATCATTTATTGAGCGCTTATTATTTTGGCAAATTATGAACTTCTTCCTATTTCAGTATCAATTAACTCACGAATAAACAAGCTGTTGCTAGTTAATGTTGTTAAAATGCTCACAGGTAGCTGCAGGTAGAAGTTATTGTTATATTTGTATGAAGTGGTAAGACTATTATTTTTATTTTTAAGTCATGAGAAATTCGCTCGGATTTATGCTTCCAGCACCAACTCAGCTGTCCATTGATGTCACAGCAGGTATCCCATTCACCTGCTAAGGTCATACACAATTTATTTTCCTTAACCATTCCTTTTAGCGCTTCTTCATTTCGTACTTTACCTGCCTAATTTTAAACTTTTTTCTATACCATTAGACTTCAAACACTTCCACTTTGTTTTCGCTTGATAATATTCTGCGCATTGACTGTCGGTACTAATAATAAAATACTCTTTTACCTTAAATTATTGACTACTCTACACTTTTTGCTGTGCAGTCATTTTCAACCGACTGAAATTTACTATGTGATCAAAAGTATCCGAGCACACCGCCGAAGTAGTTTCGAACTGGCCAACAGGTGTCACGAAAGGCGGACCCGGCACTGTAATGGGTGCCGGGGACTACTGTACTGTCAGTAAAGGACAGTAACAGCACAATGGGTCGTTCAAGACAGCCCTGTGGACTGGATGCTTGATTTCGCCTGAGTAACAAATCCAAAGGGACATTTCAACCCTTCTAAAGCCGCCCAAGTCGACTATTGGAGATGTGATTTTGAAGTGGATACGCGAAAGGGACAACCACAACTCTACCGAGAGCAGCCAGACCCCACGTGCAGACGAACATTGCGGAGGCTGCTTGTAAAAAAATTGCATGAAATCAGCAGAAGAAATCACGCGTGAGTTACAGAGCGCTACCAGTGGTCCAGCTAGCATAATGACTGTGCGTAAGGATTTAAAAAGACGGGGTGCTCCTCAAGAGCCACACATTCCTATTGTCAATGGTAAGCGACGATTGAGCTGGTGTAATGGACGATGTCAGTGGAGAGTGGATGACTAGAAAAGAATGATGTGGCGTTATGAAGCACGCTTTAGTCTGAGGCAGTTCGATGGAAGTGTTTTAGTTTGGCGGATGCTCTCAGAACGATACCTGCCAACAGTGGAGTACGGATGAATTGTGTTACTGTATGCAGGTGTTTTTCTGGTTATGATGTAGTCCTCTTGTTGCGCTTAAGCAAACGTTAAATGTGAGCGGATACTAACACATTGCACAGAACTGTGTAGTTTTTACTGTAAAGGAACATTTCGGAGATTGTGATTATTTGCATCAGCATGACAATGCGCTATATCATAAAGCTGCATAAAGCTGGACGACTACGTTCCTGAAATGGACTGGCCTGTCCAGAGTCCTGGCCTGAACACAATAGAAGCCCGTTGCGAATAGAACGTCGACTTCGCTACACGTCTCAGCGTCGAAATTCATTACTTTCTCTGATTTCGGCTCGTGAGAAAGAACGAGCTTTCAAAGACATTAAGACATCTCACTGAAGAGTCTGCAGCACACTCCAAGGCCTCATAATAGCGAAGGGTT
Source organism: Schistocerca piceifrons (assembly GCF_021461385.2). Taxonomy (NCBI): domain Eukaryota; kingdom Metazoa; phylum Arthropoda; class Insecta; order Orthoptera; family Acrididae; genus Schistocerca; species Schistocerca piceifrons. Next base: position 92,259,293 of record NC_060141.1, read on the forward strand.
GACACATCTCACGTGTCCGAGCACTTTTGATAAGATAGTTTAAATAGCAGGTATAGTATCTTTAGAGCACAAACATAAGAAAACAGTTGTTTAGTCGCAGAACAAAAGCGAAAATTAAGTTAAAGACAACTTGCATGCTATAGGTTGTGAAGCGGACATGTCTGGGCTACAGTCAAAACTTAGTGCTGGTCATGTATAGTTAAAAAACAGTGCAGTGCTGTGGCCTGGTACGCAACGAAATACAGCTCCACTGCTCTCCCGGTCGTTGCCAGTTTCCGAGGCAATTGAGCCGCTACTTCTCACTCAAGTATGTCCTCAAACGAGGCAACCAGATTGAGTGCACTCCATTGCATTCCTCTGACTAGGAAAAATCCCTGGCAGTACCAGAAACTGAACCAAGGTCCAGCATGTAAGAGTCAGACACGCTTAGTACTTAGCTACAGAGTTGGAAAAGAAATAAAATAAAAGGTTTTGCATCACTGGATTTTAAAATAAATGTGACATCAAGTTCTTCACGAATGCTTCCTCTTTCATGTTCTTCCGATATGTAATGACCCTTAACATAGACAAATGTAATGTACTGCGAATACATGGAAAGAAGGATCCTTTATTGTATGATTATATGATAGCGGAACAAACACAGGTAGCAGTTACTTCTGTAAAATACCTGGAAGTATGCGTACGTAACGATTTGATGTGGAATGATCATATAAAATTAATTGTTGGTAAGGCGGGTGCCAGTGCGAGATTAATTGGGAGAGTCCTTAGAAAATGTAGTCCATCAACAAAGGAGGTGGCTTACAAAACATTCGTTCGACCTATAGTTGAGTATTGCTCACCAGTGTGGGATCCGTACCAGGTCGGCTTGACGGAGGAGCTAGAGAAGATCCAAAGAAGAGCGGCGCGTTTCGTCACGGGGTTATTTGGTAAGCGTGATAGCGTTACGGAGATGTTTAGCAAACTCAAGTGGCAGACTCTGCAAGAGAGGCGCTCTGCATCGCGGTGTAGCTTGTTGTCCAGGTTTCGAGAGCGTGCGTTTCTGGATGAGGTATCGAATATATTGCTTCCCCCAACTTATACCTCCCGAGGAGATCACGAATGTAAAATTAGAGAGATTCGAGCGCGCACGGAGGCTTTCCGGTAGTCGTTCTTCCAGCGAACCATACGCGACTGGAACAGGAAATGGAGGTAATGACAGTGGCACGTAAAGTGCCCTCCGCCACACACCGTTGGGTGGCTTGCGGAGTATAAATGTAGACGTAGATGTAGATGTAGATGTACTTCAACCCTATGCTATGTTCCAGCCGTGTAATGTTACGATATTTGCTCCTCGCATCCAGTTCTGTGTCTAGTGTCAATAGAACCTCTTTTATTGAAGACAGCTTTCTCGCCTTTGTCTACTTCTGATCTATTCCTTGCTTCGACCTTATTGTGGCAGTGACTCGCAATAAAATGTGGAGAAAATTGAGGTATTTTGTCAGATGAATGAATGCCAGGCGTTGACCTTAGTGCTACGGTTTGTTTCAGCGTCCACATACGTGTGCACGTCCCACACCTGATCAACGAGGTGCACCATCAGAAGAAGATCATCTACCAGGAGCACCACCCCAGCTACGGCGGCGAATTCTCCAGTCACGGTGGTGGAGGCGGCTTTTCCAGCAGCGGGGGCGGCGGCGGCTACGGCCACAGCAGCAGCGGTGGCGGCTACGGGTTCTCCAGCAGCGGGGGCGGCGGGGGCGGCTACGGCTACTCCAGCAGTGGGGGCGGGGGCGGTTACGGCCACCACCACTAGCCGCCTCCTTCCTTCTCAGTCACCTGCTGAGGCGGCTCACTGAGTACGGCGTGCCGCTACGTCACCAGGTCCGGCAGAGTGGTCGCCTAAAGCGACGAGAGGGGACCTAGAGGGCAGCTTAGGTAACGTGGAAAGGCGTTAGGGTCGCTGAAGGCCCCCCCCCCCCCCAACCCACACTCTTCGTCACCCCGTCCCAAAGACAACCCGTATTTATTCCGTCACGTTTCTAATACCCTATTCACTCCCGCTGTGTTAAGTTCAACTTCTCTCTCCTGGAAATCATGGACACTTTTCGACGTGAGACAGATTCATGGTGCTAACATTTCCAAGAAGTGTTAATTCGACTGATTTATGTGACTTTTGTTATACAGACTAGAATTCGTTGTTACAACTTTGTACATATCTTGTTATTTGTTACAATGTTTGTACTTTATTCTGTAATAGTTCATGCCTTGCGCATGAATAACGTTGTTTTTCTGCCTGTCATTTGTAAATAATTTCGCTGAACAAATAAACCATTATTTTCACTGTTTATTTCACTCAGAATCATTTCCGACTGTTGCCAATGGCAATTCTGAACACAGATCAAGTTGAATGAAACACCAACAGTGAGATGGCATGCAGCGAGAAAATGGCTCTGAGCACTATGGGACTTAACATCTGTGGTCATCAGGCCCCTAGAACATAGAACTACTTAAACCTAACTAACCTAAGGCCATCACACACATCCATGCCCGAGGCAGGATCCGAACCTGCGACCGGAGCGGTCACGCGGTTCCAGACTGAAGCGCCTTTAACCACACGGCAACACCGGCCGGCTGCAGCGAGAAGTAATCACATACGTAGCCAGCATAATACTGATAACAGTTCTAATACACGTCTTGAAACATCCAGACAGATTAAAAAAAGAGTTCAAATGGCTCTGAGCACCATGGGACTTAACATCTGAGGTCATCAGTCCCATAGAATTTAGAACTACTTAAACCTAAATAACCTAAGGACATCACACACATCCATGTCCGAGGCAGGATTTGAACCTGCGACCGTAGCGGTCGCGCGGTTCCAGACTGAAGAATCTAGAACCGCTCGGCCACACCGGCCGGCAAGACAGATTGAAACTGTGAGCTGAACTGCATCTCTGACCTGGAATCTGGTTGCCTTTCCTGGTTGCCTATCGTACCGACTGTGCTATCTAGCTGCAGTGGGTAAAGTATCTCCTGCGAAAGGCAAAGTTGTTTCAACCTCCATGCGCTACAGTGTTTCAACGAACAATATTTCTAACAGCTCATATGTCTGCAGTGTAAAAGATTCGTTCTGGAAGCGTAAATGATCTTAAAAATCGTTTCCCTTATCTAAATGACTCCTATAGAACTATAATATCATCGTCCTTCTGCACCTATGTTTCGTCAACGACACATTTCGCGTACAGATAGCTTTTTATCAAAGGGAGAGAAATTGTACCTTTTACTATACATGCAGTTAACGAAACAGTAAACGGTGACATTTTCCTAAACAAGCTATTTAGTTATGACAGTAGGAACCTACGAATCAGACAAATTCGTCTGCTGCCAAAGAAGAGGGAAAAAAATTAACCAAACGCACAACGCTGTAAAGACATAAATAATTCAAAACATTTGTCAGAAGAGTATTTAAACATCTATGACTTTCCTCAGGATCGGTATTAGCGGGTTCCTCTTCCTCATCCGGGCCCGGAACTTGAATGTCGATTCACGTAAAACATAAAAAATAAATATATTTAACATCTAGTGAACTGTGTTACAAGTCAGCTCAGTAAATTGGGAACAAAAGGTCAGCTCATTGTAAACGATGTTATTAGTTACTCTGCACAATTACCGAAATAAATTTCTCTATTATCCAAATCTCACGTAAACTACAAACGTATTAAAAATAAAACTGCAGCAAAGTTCCATGGTATTCTGATACAAGGTAATTTAAAATACGTCAAACGTGTTGAGTGTATCAACTGAGTATCCCTTATTGGAATGCCCTGCTTAACCCGCACGACAGGACAGATAGAATAAATTGTGGAAAGGGCCCAAAATAAGGGGCTGTCAGTTGCACTCGAACATACAACTTTATTATTTGATCAAACATTACAAGAGCCCAAAAAATTTCTTAAACACACAGCTTTAATCTTTGGGACTTAATTACCGGCTGAAAGCCACTTTAATTTAAAAACGGCTGAAGGCCAATAACTTAAAACGCAAGCATAATCATAAATTTAAAAGACAAGCCTTATCTTACTACAGTTCTTTAGCTAGGCTGAAGTAAACAAGTTAAATTCAAATCGGCTGAAGTCCGAACACTTAAAACTCCAAAACATTAATTTTGTTAAATACCAAAGTCCTTGCGTGAAACAGTTCTTTAATTTAGGCTCAAGTCCTTAAGAACAAACAACTGAAACTCAAACTGGCTGAAAGCCGAACACTTGAAAATTAAAAAATTTTTTAAAATGCCAAAAGGCTTACCTACAGGGTGTTTCAAAAATGACCGGTATATTTGAAACGGCAATAAAAACTAAACGAGCAGCGATAGAAATACACCATTTGTTGCAATATGCTTGGGACAACAGTACATTTTCAGGCAGACAAACTTTCGAAATTACAGTAGTTACAATTTTCAACAACAGATGGCGCTGCGGTCTGGGAAACTCTATAGTTCGATATTTTCCACATATCCACCATGCGTAGCAATAATATGGCGTAGTCTCTGAATGAAATTACCCGAAACCTTTGACAACGTGTCTGGCGGAATGGCTTCACATGCAGATGAGATGTACTGCTTCAGCTGTTCAATTGTTTCTGGATTCTGGCGGTACACCTGATCTTTCAAGTGTCCCCACAGAAAGAAGTCACAGGGGTTCATGTCTGGCGAATAGGGAGGCCAATCCACGCCGCCTCCTGTATGTTTCGGATAGCCCAAAGCAATCACACGATCATCGAAATATTCATTCAGGAAATAAAAGACGTCGGCCGTGCGATGTGGCCGGGCACCATCTTGCATAAACCACGAGGTGTTCGCAGTGTCGTCTAAGGCAGTTTGTACCGCCACAAATTCACGAGGAATGTCCAAATAGCGTGATGCAGTAATCGTTTCGGATCTGAAAAATGGGCCAATGATTCCTTTGGAAGAAATAGCGGCCCAGACCAGTACTTTTTGAGGATGCAGGGACGATGGGACTGCAACATGGGGCTTTTCGGTTCCCCATATGCGCCAGTTCTGTTTATTGACGAAGCCGTCCAGGTAAAAATAAGCTTCGTCAATAAACCAAATGCTGCCCACATGCATATCGCCGTCATCAATCCTGTGCACTATATCGTTAGCGAATGTCTCTCGTGCAGCAATGGTAGCGGCGCTGAGGGGTTGCCGCGTTTGAATTTTGTATGGATAGAGCTGTAAACTCTGGCGCATGAGACGATACGTGGACGTTGGCGTCATTTGGACCGCAGCTGCAACACGGCGAACGGAAACCCGAGGCCGCTGTTGGATCACCTGCTGCACTAGCTGCACGTTGCCCTCTGTGGTTGCCGTACGCGGTCGCCCTACCTTTCCAGCACGTTCATCCGTCACGTTCCCAGTCCGTTGAAATTTTTCAAACAGATCCTTTATTGTATCGCTTTTCGGTCCTTTGGTTACATTAAACCTCCGTTGAAAACTTCGGTGGAATTCCAACACCAGAAAAATCCTCTGTTCTAAGGAATAAACCATGTTGTCTACAGCACACTTGCACGTTGTGAACAGCACACGCTTACAGCAGAAAGACGACGTACAGAATGGCGCACCCACAGACTGCGTTGTCTTCTATATCTTTCACATCACTTGCAGCGCCATCTGTTGTTGAAAATTGTAACTACTGTAATTTCGAAAGTTTGTCCGCCTGAAAATGTACTGTTGTCCCAAGCATATTGCGACAAACGGTGTATTTCTATCGTTGCTCGTTTAGTTTTTATTGCCGTTTCAAATATACCGGTCATTTTTGAAACACCCTGTAAGACAGTACCTTAAACTAGGTTGAAGGCCTTAAGAGTAAAACAACTCTAATTTAAAACACAAACCGGCTACAAGCCATACAAGTGCCAACAACAAGAACAAATTTTAAAAAAATAAGGCAGTTCACACAAGGGCGCCCAGACGTTCGAGGGTCGGCCTGTAATTCAAACACTAACGCTCGCTTACGTGAGACAGGCGTCGGGCCAACCATTCACGATCCGGCGACAACCCAATAGACCGACAGTCAGCGGACCCACCGACAAAATAACTTCCACTTCACCCGACCAGGGCACAACAGGGAGCTCAACAGAACAACGTAGAAGATATTGGCGCTCACAACCAATCATACACGGAGCTGTCAAACTACACACCACGCTGGACAGCAACAACACGATGAGGAAACTACACTGCCTGAAATTTACGTCAACGCCCAGGGCAGGTAACTGGAACGTTAACGGCCACAAGGCAGATGATTCCGCTGGTGCACTTCAATTCAAATTACCAAATACAATGAAAGTCCACTGGAGGGTGGCTAGAATTTCCCAACTTGAAAACCATCTTCTTGCTCGCGGGAACATCCCAGCAGCCGACAACGAACTCCAAACGACACAATGTGAACAGTCTTGACTTGCTCGTAGGTTAAATCAAAACTCAACTTTCGTGTCCAGGGTCGGTGAGCCACGGACCTCGTAGCAATGGGAACGACGCCACATTCTCCAACACCACGTAGAGACCCCCAGCGGGCCCCGGCCAAACTACGCCCCGCCGAGAATTCCTCATTGCTCCACGCCAACTGTTCGACTCCTCGCACACCGCCCAGCCGGAAACTATAAACGACAGGTCAAAGATAGTCCAAGGTGCGAATATCGATACACACCGCTGCTGCCACTCGCGGAAGGAGAGGATAACAGCATAACCGCGATAACTGCGAGAGAATAAAGACAAAATCGCAATGAAGGTTTAATCCAGCCCATAGCATGAGCCAACCACGGCTCACTTATTATCTTTTACCGGTTATATACAGATTGTTAAATGAATATCCACTAATTAGAGCTTTATCTGATTATAAGAGTGTGTCAGATCATGCGAGTCAAAGCCACTTAGTCACTGATACTCGCAGATTCAATATATACTTTACTGAATGTTGCTTAGAAAATTTAGGAACAAAAGAAAGAATTAATAAAACACGAAAAAAATCATTGTAAGATTGTGTACAAATAACACATTACAGAAAGAAGTTCTGAATTATTGCTAGGAACTCCTACACGGAACAGGAGTAGTATGTCATATGGAAACCTTTCAATTAAGATTTGAATCCTTCTGTTTACTACTCTTCTTTTCAGTTCTGCTAGAAGCCTATTGAAACTGAAACTTTCTGAAGACTGCACACTTTTCTGTACAGTGTCTAAGGAAGTATTATCCAAGTGAATACCGTTTTCACGCCTAGTCTTCACTGAATGGGTGTTGCAGTTTCTTTTGAAAGAGTCAAGTTATATGAAGCCAGACAGTTTTAAATCTTTTCCCTTTTTGTTGAGACCGCTTCCTAGTTTACAAATATAACGTGACCTATTACTGACCTATTCCATAGTTTACACAATCAAATATTTTCGTTAAAGCTCAAAAAATAAGGCCAATTGTCCTCGATCTATGCTTACTACGCACTTACATATCTTCGTATATATCTGAATATGGCCTCATACTCTCGGAACATTCACCAGCTGCTTAGGGGAACTTCAGATTCCAAAGAATAGCCGTTGGTACAATTGCAGGCGCACAACAAGACAGCCATGTGAACTATTGTTTAAAATACTCAAATTACTACCATTGCTGTGCATCAGTATTATGGGTACCTAACCCATATTAAGAATATGTAATAGTGGATGTTGGTGGTATTGAAGAAAATTGTAATACATACAGTGTCAACACGAGATTGAGAGGAGACCTGTATATACAAGTTTATGCCTAAAATGTATTTTGTATATCGGAACAAAACGGTTTAACCAATTACAACGAAGTATGGAATGTGGAGAAAATAATATTCTATTCGAAAGACTCACCGGAAAATATATACGATAACACTGCTTCTATTAAATAGGTGAATATATGAATTTCTTGTATATGTGCTCACGAATACAATAAGGTGACAAGTCATGGGATACCTCCTAAAATCGTGTCGGACCTCCTTTTGCCCAGAGTAGTGCAGCAGCTCATCAAGTCGTTTGAAGCCAAAAATGGTTCAAATGGCTCTAAACACTATGGGACTTAACATCTGAGCCATCAGTTCCCTAGATTTAGAACTACTTAAACCTAACTAACCAAAGGACATCACACACATCCATGCCTGAGGCAGGATTCGAACCTGCGACCGTAGCAGCAATGTGGTTCCGGACTGATGCGCCTAGAACCGCTCGGTCACTGCGGCCGGCCGTTGGAAGTCTCTGCAGAAGTATTCAGCCATGCTGCCTCTATAGGCGCCCATAACTGTGAAAGTGTTGCCTGGCAGGATTTTGTGCATGGACTGACCTCTCGATTATGTCCCGTAAATGTTGGTTAGGATTCACGTCGGGTGATCTGGGTGGCCAAATCATTCGCTCGAATTGTGCAGAATGTTCTTCAAACCAATAGAGATCAACTGTGGCCCGGTAACATGGCACATTGTCAACCATAAAAATTCCATCTTTGTTAACGAACATGAAGCCCATTAACAGCCATTTCCCGTCAATGATCGGTTCAGATCGATCAGAGGACCCAGTCCATCCCATGCAAACACAGCCTTCTCAATTATGGAGCCTCCACCTGCTTGCACAGTGCCTTGTTGACTACTTGGGCCCCTGGTCTCGTGGAGTATGTGCCACTGTGCCACACGAAAACCCTACCGTCAGTTCTTACCATCTGAAATCGGGATTCATCTCATCACGCCATGTTTTTTCAGTCATTTAGTGTGCAACCGATATGGTCACGAGTCCAGGAGAGGCGCTAAGACAATGTCGTGCTGTTTGCAAAGGCCCTCATGTGGGTCGTCTTCTGCCACAGCTCATTTAGGCCAAATTTCTAAAGGATACATTCGTCTGTTCCACATCGATTCGTGCGTTTATTTCAAGCAGTGTTGACTATCAGGTAGCTCTTACAAAAATGGTTCAAATGGCTCTGAAAACTATGGGAGTTAACTTCTGAGGTCATCAGTCCCCTAGATCTTAGAACTACTTAAACCTAACTAACCTAAGGACATCACACACATCCATGCCCGAGGCAGGATTCGAACCTGCGACCGTAGCGGTCGCGCGGTTCCAGACTGAAAAAAGCATCTAGAACCGCTCGGCCATCTCAGCCGGCTAGCAGTTACAACTCTACGCAAACGCTGCTGCTCTCGGTCGTTAAGAGAAGATCATCAGCCACTGCGTTGTCTGTCGTGAGAGGTAACGTCTGAAACTTGGTATTCTCAGCACTCTGTTGACACTGTGGATCTCGGAATATTGAATTCCCTAATGATTTCTCGAACTGAATGTCCCACGTGTCCACCTACCGTTCCGCGTTTGAGTCTGTTAACTCCCGTCATGTGGCCATAGTAAACCGTTTCACGTAAATCACTGGAGTACAAATGACAGCTCCAGCAATACATTGCCCTTTTATACCTTGTGTAAGTGATACTACCACCACCTGATTGGTGATGATGCTATTTTAATTTCTATTGCCTGAATATTGAATATTGGTGGGTGGAATTATATTTATTATTATGATTTTATTTCTAATTCTTTTGAAATAAAGCTTATTACTATATTAATTGTTTTGGCAGCTATAACTAAAAGAGCTCAAATTCCTTTTTCTTCTTGACTTCCTGCTGCTATGGCTGCTCCTACTCCTGCTTCTGCTTCAGTTCATTCTTATATTCTTGTTACGGATGGAGTTTATTTATTGATTCGTTTTAGACCAATACTAGATACTTATAATTGTGGTTGATTTTTACTTTTAATTGGTTGCATGACTATATTTATGGCCGGATTGGGTGCTAATTTTGAATTTGATTTAAAGAAAATTACTGCTCTTTCTACTTTAAGACAACTTGGTTTAATAATAAGAATTTTGGCTATAGGTCATCCAAAGCTTGCATTCTTTCATTTATTGGCTCATGCTTTGTTTAAGGCATTATTATTTATTTGTGCACGTTCAATAATTCATAATTTAAAGGATTCTCGGGATATTCGTTTTATGGGCTCAATTGTAAATTTTATGCCTTTAACTTCTGTTTGTTTTAATGTTTTTAGTTTGTCTTTGTGTGGTATACCTTTTTTGGCCGGATTTTATTCAAAGGACTTGATTCTTGAAATGGTTTGTTTAAGAGGAATTCATTGTTTAATTTTGTTTCTTTATTTTTTTTCTACAGGTTTAACTGCTTCTTATTCTTTTCGTTTATTTTATTATTCAATATCTAGGGATAATAATTTTTATTCTGGATTTTCTTTTGATATGTGAATATCGATATCCCACGATTTTACCACCTCAATATATCTACCATGCACACAGAAAATATTTAGATCAAATCGCGATATCATCAAGTACATTGCACTGCATATAATCTAGTATAATAAATAAACACACATGATTTTCATATTAAAATGGGCTAGAGAATGTTACCATACATTAAACAGCGGAAGGAGACTGGTACGTAGCCAAACAGATAATAAGGAAATGGACCACTCTTAAGTGAGAGCTGTCTGAGGTACGCTACCTTAACCTGACCTGCAGCTGCTACAAAAGTGAAGCTTCCAGAAGGGAAGGAGGAAACTAAATGCATATTCAAACGAGTAGAGAGGTTGTGTGATGATTTTTTCAGTGATTACAAAGTCGAGTCGGATTTACTGAGAATCGACAGTATAAACCAATTTATCGGTATGACGTTGCACCCAATCTGGACTGTGTGCAATAAACTGATTCGGTTCGCAAGGGCGTCAAAAAGCCATTGCATCGACTCCTGAGGCGAACTGTTCCACAACTGTTGTAACTCGTCTTGATATCCTGGATGTAGGCATTGGGACAGAGTTTACGCCAGAAGTAGTCCCACACGCTTTCTGTCGGAGACACATCTGAAAGTCTTTCTGAGAAGGAAAGTATCTCGACATCACGCAGGTAGTTCATAGAGACACGTGCCATCAGTTGACAAGAGTTATCCTGTTGAATAATGGCACCACGATACTGTCGCCTGAGAGGTATCACATGAGGACACAAGATGTCCTAGATGTACCTTCGTACCATCAGAATCCACACATTAACTACTAGCCGTGGCTTCATACATAATGGCTCCCCACACAATAATACCAGGTGAAACGTCGCTGTGCCTTTAGCAAAAATTGGGAGAATGGCACCGGTGCCCAGGTCCTCACCATATTCGTCGACGGTGGTCACTGGGGTAGTGCATAACAGGCACTCATCGCTGAAAAATTGACTCCATTAGGCAGCAGTCCACCCTTCCTGGTCACCGCACCACTCCAAAGGCAGCCATTTGTTTTGGGTTAACGATAGACTACACATTGGACAGTAGTTCTCTAGTTCGGCCTCTGCTTGTCTCTCACCAATGGTACTGGATGACACAGAATGTTGCACGGAGTCCACTACTTGTTCCGAGATGAGAGGTGCAGATGTGATTAGATGGACTTAGTGCACTGTGCGGTGAGCATCTTTTGTGCTGATCGGACGTGGATGTCGTGGCACAGCGTGTGTCGACCAAATAGAAGAACTCCTTTACTACTTTCTGTGTCTCACTTACTAATCTAATACTTTCAGCATCACCTGATTTAATTCGACTACATTCCATTATTCTCGTTTTGCTTTTGTTGATGTTCATCTTATATCCTCCTTTAAGACACTCTCCATTCTGTTCAGCTGCTCTTCTAGGTCCTTTGCTGCCTCTGACAGAATTACAATGTCGTTGGCAAATCTCTAACTTTTTATTTCTTCTCCTTGGATTTTAATTCCTATTCCAAATTTTTCTTTTGTTTCCTTTACTGCTTGAACAGTACACAGATTGAATAGTCGCGCGGTTTGAGGAAGCTTGTCACGGATTGCGCGGCCCCTCCCGCCAGAAGTTCGAGTCCTCCCTCGGGCATGGGTGTGCGTGTTGTTATTAGCATAAGTTAGTTGAAAGTATTGTGTACGTCTAGGGACCGATGACCTTAGTAGTTTGGTCCCATAGCAATTCACACATTTGAGCAGATTGAATAACATCGGGGATAGGCTACAACCCTGTCTCACTCCCTTCTCAATCATTGCTTCTCTTTCGTGCCCCTCGACTCTTATAGCTGCCATTTGGTTTCTGTACAAATCGTAAATAGCTTTTCGCTCCCTGTATTTTACCCCTGCAAACGTAGGTTTGTTTTTCCATAACCTATCTTCTAAGATAAGTTGTAGGGTCAGTATTGCCTCGCGTGTTCCAACTTTTCTATGGAATCCAAACTGATCTTCCCCGAGGTCAGCTTCTACCAGTTTTACCACCCGTAGTGGTACATGCTTGTACGTCCTTACATTTGTCCTCTTGCCATCCCTGGTTAGCCATTTTGCACTTCCTGTCAATCTCATTTCTGAGACGTTTCTATTCCTTTTCTCCCACTTCATTTACTGCTTTTAATATCATCTCCTTTTATCAATTAAATTTAATATCTCTTCTGTTAACTATGGATTTCTACTATCCGTCTTCTGTTTACCTACTTGATCCTCTGCTGCCTTCACTATTTCATCTCTCAAAGCTACCCATTCTTCTTATAACGTGTCTCTTTTCCCTGCTCTTGGCAATCGTTGCCTTGTCCTCTCTCTGAAACTCTCTGGTACTTTCAGTTTATCTAGGTCCCATCTCCCTAAATTCCTACGCTTTTGCAGTTTCTTCAGTTTCAGACTACAGTAAATTGTGATCAGAGTGCACCTCTGCCTCTGGAAATGTCTTACAATTTTAAACCTGGTTTCTAAATCTCTGTCTTACCATTATATAATCTATCTGAAACTTTCAAGTATCTCCATGCCTCTTCTACGTATACAACCCTCCGTCAAGTTTCTTAAATCAAGTATTAGCTATGATTAAGCTACGCTCTGTGCAAAATTCTTCCTAGGCGGCTCCCTCTTTCATTCCTTATCCCGAGACCACATTAAAAAATAGTGCAAATGGCTCTGAGCACTATGGGACTCAACTGCTGTGGTCATAAGTCCCCTAGAACTTAGAACTACTTAAACGTAACTAACCTAAGGACATCACAAACATCCATGCCCGAGGCAGGAGTCGAACCTGCGACCGTAGCGGTCGTGCGGTTCCAGACTGTAGCGCCTTTAACCGCTCGGCCACTCCGGCCGGCAGACCACATTCGCCCACTACTTTTCCTTCTCCTTCTTTTTCTACTATCGAATTGCAGTGCCCCATGAGTATTAAATTTTCGTCTCCCTTAACTATCTGGGTAATTTCTTTGATCGCGTCATGCATTTCTTCAATCACTTCAGCATTTGCGCAGCTAATTGGCATATAAACTTGTACTACTCTGGTAGGCGTGGGCTTCGTGCCTATCGTGGTTACAATAATGCATTCACTATAGTGTTCGTAGTAGCTTATCCGCGTCCCTATTTTTTTATTCGTTATTAAACCTTCTCCTGCATTAGCCTTATTTGATTTTGTATTTATAACCTTGTATTCACCTGACCAGAAATCTTGTTCTTCCTGCCATTCTTCCTGCCACCGAACTTCACTAACACCCACTATATTTGAATTTAACCTATCCATTCCCCTTTTTAAATTTTCTAACGTACGCGCCAAATTAAGCAATCTGACATTCCACGCTCCGATCCGTTGAACGTCAGTTTTGTTTCTGCTAGTAACGGCGTCCTCCTGAGTAGTCCGCGCCCAAAGATCCGAATGGGGAAATATTTTACCCAAGAGGACGTCATCATTATTTAACCATACAGTGAAGCTGCATGTCATCGGGAAACATTACGGCTGTAGTTTACCGTTGCTCTCAGCTGTTCGCAGTACCAGCACAGCAACGCCGTTTTGGTTGATGCTACAAGCTCGATCAGTCAATCATTCAAACTATTGCCTCTGACACTACACAAAAGGCTGCTACCCCTCTTCAGGAACCACACGTTTATCTGGCCTCTCAACGGATACCCCTCCATTGTGGTTGCACCTACGGTACGGCTATCTGTATCGCTGAGGCATGCAAGCCTCCCCACCAACGGCAAGGTCCATGGTTCACGGGGAAGACCATTACATTAATGCACTACAAAGCAGTTATGTACGCATACTTTGGTAACGATAATCAGATTGAGTGTGGCGAAGATTAAATATGTTTTCTGAGAACAACAATACCAAATACACACATAGAAACAGTAAAACAACAGAACAACTCCGAACCTCGAGTAGCACAAATCTGTTAGTATATGTTGTCAGATGTAGCGCGTGTGAACTCTCTCTCTCTCTCTCTCTCTCTTACCGTCCTCCTTTCGGTGTCTGACGTCCCACATAAACTTTGTTTATCACTGCTCTGTAGCGTTACTTTGAATCATCAGTTGAAACACATTTTGGTAACACATCGTGTTACTGATATAATGCGGATTAGTTTCCACGGCCAAATGAAGCCTCAGCCCATATTTAAGGATTTATGATTCTGTGAGTGTACAGCTAAAAGCAGAATAACGAATTTAGACTCAGAATCATTTTTGAGCGAAGTTAAAACTTAAAATTTTCTAGATAGTGCAGTGAGATCACTACATTTACATCTACGCCCATAGTATTCAAACACTTTCAAGTGGACGGCACAGAGTGCTTTCCGTTCTGCTGCTTGTCATGGAGTTTCCTCCCTTTCCATTCTCATTCGGAGTGTGGAAACGATGTCTCTGTGCGGTCTGTCATTAGGCTAATTTTGTCTTTAGGGTCTCTATAGGAGAGATGCAACGGGAGTTACGGTGTATTCCTTGACTTCCCACTTAATATGGTTTTCGGTGCATTGTCAGTAAGCTTTCGCGTTACAGTTCACGTCTTCAGGCGTCTGTTATTTCAAATTTTGCAAAATTTCCATGACCTTCTGCCCTGTATCAAATGCCATTTGCGAGGCTTTTCATTTTATACGCACAGTTTCCTGTATTAGTGCTATTTTACTTCAGCAGTATTCACAGATGGGTCGACCGTGCGTTTTGTAAGCAATATCTTTTGTAGCCTGACTGCGTTTTCCCAATGTTCTACCAACGAACTGAAGTTTACCGCTTGTTTAATGTACGACTGAGCCTATGTAAGCATTCCATATCATTCCATTCCATTAAAAATTGTTACAGCCTATGTAGTGGGACGCGAAATTGAAGCGTCACCCATCCACCAGTGTCAGCCCAGTTTGCAGGTGAATATAAATTTAATTTAGTGTTTTGTTTATGTATTTTTGTAATCTTTGTAATTGTTGTGAATTATCTAAAGTTTTGTATTTATTTTTTATGTTTCATGTACGGAGAGGGCGGCGCAACGAACGGAGACAGCATCTTCACCGCCGGGAACAGAGAGAAAATTGCTGGCCACTATACGTCGCGGGTCGACAGCCAAAGAGCAACGGAAGATCCTGAAACCGAGTTGTTGCGTCGTGCTTCTAAAAACTGGAAAAATAAGAATTTGTAATGTTTCGACAACAATGATGTCATAGAAAGTTTAATCATGTTGTAAATGTTCAGTCCTATCTTGTCAAGGCTCAAGTTCACGTCTATATGTAGGAAGATAAAAAACTAGTGGATACTGCTAAAGTTCAAATACGTGTTCCGAGAATTTATTTATGAAGAATTATGCGAATGAATTGATTATTAATTTTGACAACGTTCATCGCGAGTTTGAATCTGGAAAGTTTATTCAATGTGGTTCTAATATTTGTTAAATCAGATAACTTGCATTAATATAATTTCTGAGAAGAAACAAAACGACATCTAAATTGAAAAAAAGTTTGCACAAACAAATTGGACTGAGTGACGTAATTCTGCGTATACGACTCAAATGATGATACTTTACAGTTTCGTTCCAGAACCATTCAGAGACAATTTAAAAAGAATTTAAATAATTTTGAAGTGTGTTGTAACTGACGTAGGTGACGAAGTCTGCACATGGTCATATGTCAAAAGAAAATCATTTATACAAACTTACGTCGTTACATTACACCAAGTATCTGCATCACTTGACTGAATACAGTTGTGACTCTTTGATATTGTCGTCATACGAAATTACGTTTCGTGTTTCTTTGATATTGTCGTCATACGAAATTACGTTTCGTGTTTTATTAAGTCCACACTTTTACGTTTCTGGACGATTAAATGGAGTTCTGAACCACTTTGAAATCCTATCAAGAACTGATTATTTGTGCACCTTTCTTAGATAGTACTTTATTGTGAATGATTGCATTGTGTACTAGAAGCCTAAGATTAATATTAATATTACCTGACAGGACATTAGTTTACAACATTGGCAGTGAAGGTACCAACACAATTCCCTTACCGAGAGAGGTGGCACAGACGCTAGCACAATAAACTCGTATTAGGGAGTACGACGGTTCAAACCCACGTCCTGCCATCCCGTTTTAGGTTTTCCGTGATTTCCCTAAATGGCTTCAGACAAATGCCGCGATGGTTCGTTTGAAAGAGCACGGCCGACTTCCTTCCGCATCCTTCCCTAACCTGCTGGATCCAATGACCTCGCTGTTTAGTGCCCTCCGCCAAATCAACCAACCAACCGCACTTCCCTGGGCCATGCCGGAAGTTAATTCTGTCGATGACTCTCCATTGAAGACAACACAATGCACCCTCCCTACAAAGAAATTCTCATTTCAGTCACAGTTTTCTTTTTTTACTTTTTGATACCCTCATATTACAGTACCTTTGTTACTAAACAATCGTGTAGAACGATATCAAAAGCTATTCGGAAAAAAGACTGTACCCCCCCCTCCACCCCCCCCCCCCCACCCCCCGGTTTCATTGACACGTAGCTTCCACGTCATGTATGAATTAAACTGGGTGGCATTTTTGTGAATCACTTCTGCTACTCTTCTTACAAACCAACTACTGACACCAGTGCCTTGTTCCAACTACGGGGCAGTCTCTTGCACAAGGGATCTACGGTACGTTAGTCTTCAAAGAAGAGGCTCATTCTACAGCAAATTGGTATACAATCTGATGTGAAATCTATTGAGTTTTAGGGCCTTGTTCAATTTTAGCGACAACAGCTTTCTTCAACGCTGTCAGCAACCCTATCTCTATGACTCATCTTTACAGCGGTGCGAGAAAGTGACAGGAGTATTATAACTGGGTAAGTAGCCTGTTTATATATTTGTATGTTGGCAGCGCGATCGACTGCATTAATAACTATGACAGCACTGTGCGCCCTCTCTAAGAGACTCTTTGTGGCTGGTCGGACTAGCAGTTGGAAGGGAATAGCCAGCAGTAACGGAGGTTAGAAGTGTTAGCATTGATGGAGATTAGATGTCTGAAGTGTTAGCGCTAGCGGACGATCTGGACGTGTGTCCATCACGGAGATTTGATATTGTTGACGATTATATCATTTTTCGAACTGGATGTCACGGTCGATTGTATAGTTTTTGAACTGGACGTCACATGATTAAGGTAAAATCTGGAACTTTCTGGCAGATTAAAACTGTGTGCCGGACCGAGACTTGAACTCGGAACCTTTGCCTTTCGCGGGCAAGTGCTCTACCACTTTTTTTTTTATTTTTGTAATCTCATTTTCGTTCGTTTTCGTTCGTTGAATCTGCTCGGGGCAGACGTCGCAATACACCCGTTTCAGTTCGTCATTGCTCCATTAACTCAGTTTTTTTATTGCAGAGGGCAGCTAACCCTCTGACCGAACACGCTTAGTTACCGTGCCGGCGTCATTATATTCGGTATTGTTCGTTGCTTTTGGTCTGGGCGGTCATCACATGACACCCGTCCAAGTTCATCGCTGTTTCCTTTACTCAGTTTTATTTATTGCAGATAGCAGCGCCTCTGTAACCGAACACGCTGAGCTACCGTGCGGCAGGAAACCAATGAGCTACCCAAGCACGACTCACGCTCCGCCCTCACAGCTTCACTTCTGCCAGTACCTCGTCTCCTACCTTCCAAACTTTACAGAAGCTCTCCTGCGAACCTTGCAGAACTAGCACTCCTGAAAGAAAGGATTTTGCGGAGACATGGCTTAGCCACAGCCTGGGGGATGTTTCCACAATGAGATTTTCACTCTACAGCGGAGTGTTCGCTGATATGAAACTTTCAGGCAGATTAAAACTGTGTGCCGGACCAAGACTAGAACTCGGAACCTTTGCCTTTTCGCCGACAAGTGCTCTACCAACTGGGCTACCCAAGCATGACTAACGTTCCGTCCTCACAGCTTTACTTCTGCCAGTACCTGGTCTCCTGCCTCACAGGAGAACTTCTGTAAAGTTTGGAAGGCAGGAGACGAGGTACTGGCGGAAGTAAAGCTGTGAGGACGGACGCGAGTCGTGCTTGGATAGCTCAGTTGGTAGAGCACTTGTCCGCAAAAGTTCGAGTCTCGGTCCGGCACACAGGTTTAATCTGCCAGAAAGTTTCATATCAGCGCATACTCCGCTGCAGAGTGAAAATCTGTTAAGGTAAAATCAGCTAAATACATTGTTTGCTCTTCAACAAAAACCTTTCTTGTGCCAATGACATGCCCCCTAGTACTTAGAGCCTATATTAGTTATAATCTTTTTATTTAGCTGACTGAAGCTGCTGCTTGCTGTGTTTTTGTTGTAGTTCGAGTAATGAAGATTGTCTGTGAGGTAAGTGAGTTATGAAAATGTGTAGGTTATTGTTAGGATTTCTTCTAATTCAGGGCCATTCTTTTGAGTTAATTTTAAAGCAGTCAGATCGCGTTATCCTTGATTATTGTGAGTAATTAATGAATAGGATAAGTTTGAGTTGTGTTTGTCAGGGCAAATTCTGTAGGTCTGTGTCGAAACTATAAAGACAAGCAAAGTGACAGAATGTCAGTTTCATTCAGCAATTTCAGAATTAAATAAGAAGTTTCACCTTCTCAGTTATTCCAGTGCAAGCGAAAATATATTGAGAAGTTTCAACTGTACCCTTTAAATTTAATAATAATCATCCACCTGGTCTGATGCGATGTGTCTTCCCCTGTGCAGACCTGCTCGTCACAGAGCACTTACTCCCCACGTCCTCAATTATTTGTTGTATGAGGACGTGCTGAAAAGTAATGGCTCCGAAAAATTTATGTGACAGCTTTCCAAACAAAACAACTGCTATTAACATTCTACGTCTTTATTCTTCGTCCGTATATCTTTGCAGCTCTGTGCCGCTAGAAGATTCCAAATGGTATCGTGTAACGTGGCGGTCTGTAACGTAATTACGTAGGTGTATGACAAACAGTGTGTTGTACTCGAGTTTCGAATTCGAAGAGTTCGTTCACACTTGGAGCACCCTCTCCTTCATCATGACAATGCCAAACCAATAGGAGCGCTGCGATATCTCCAACAATTCGATGACGATCTTCCTCGATACAGTGCCGACGTGGTCCCTTCTGATTTTCAAATATTTTCAGAACATAAAGACCACAAGGACTTCCGTATGATAGTAATGAAGCGGTGCAAGGAGAAGTGAGTTTGTAGCTCTCTCAACAAAGTCAAACATTCTACAGTGGCAGCATCAAGAAAGTAGATTCTTATACGAATGAAATGAAACAATTTCAGAGGCTTTACTGATCTCACACAGATAGAATTTTATGTAAACAGACTCAAGTGGCGAGTGAAAACATATACCAAGACCGGAAATCGAACACGAGCCTCCTGCTTACCAGGCAAGTGTGTTAGCCACTAAGCCACCCTGGCCCAGCGGTTCACACAACTCCTCGGATTAGCCTGGCATGCCACTTACCTCGATCCAAATTCTCACTGCCGCCCCAGTTTACTGTAAATTCCCACTTACATACGAACAGAATTGCCGGGGCTCTGCATGTTCCGGAATAGCACCTCAGCAATTGAGTGATCCACGTTGAAACCTAGATGCAATAACTTACACATATGAAACGCACAATTTTCAGTCCATATACATAAAAGCTGGTTCTCGTTGAGAGAAATGTGTTTGTTGCCAGGATGACTATGCTGAGAAATAAATGACATGACGAATAAGGATGTAGAATGTTAACAGCGTTTGTTTAACCTACAAAATTCCGGAATTTTCACATAAATTCGGAGACATTACTTTCGAGTACGCCCTCGTATATATTCCAATCTCTGTATGCCAGTGGGGTAAAATACTTAACAAGTCAAATGAGGAGCTTGTTCTCATTCAAAATTTAGGGAAGATCTATTTATTTGCGTCAAGTAAATCAGATTTTACTTAGAATCTCTATGCCATTTCCCCCTTGTTTTTACGATCTCTTTTTTGCTAAGCTAAGTTCGGCGCCGACAAGTGGAACAAGTAATAATACATCTCTTCCAGCTTTCTAGTGACGTAGATCAATCCCTTGACGTAGATCTATTACTTTGCAGTGTTCTAGGCTTAAGGAAAGTCCTAGTATAAAAACGCTAGTCACCCCTTAAGTCTGCAGTTTCACTTCACTTTTCTCCTCTTTTCATGATCTTCTCCATTATTTCAGGTGAATTTGCTTTTTAGGTCAATACCTTATAAAACTTTTGTGGGAATAGTAGTTCAATAGCTACACGTTATTATTTTTAGTTAATTTACTTATATTCCTTCCTTTGCGTCTAGTTTCATCTTTATGTTAGTAGTGAGCTTTTATACAAAAAAAGCCACTTCAAGTGCAATATGTAAACTCAGTTTAGCTCAACACATCAGTTCTGCTCATTTCACATTACGTTTGTTGGCTTCGCCAACTTACAGTCATGTTACTTCTCAGCCTAACCAAAACCTCAAGCTATACTACAGTTCACTCTGTCACTGCAATATTCATTCCACAAAACAGTGTACACAATAATGAGTAATCACTGATAAATTGCTGTTCTCGTGCATGGGATGAGTTCATTGATGTTTCTATGCAGCTGGAATTGTCGGGACTGTCAAGTGAGCGGAAGCTGCTTTGATGTTCTGTAAACTGGCACAGATGGTGGTGGTGGTGGTGGTTAGTGTTTAACGTCCCGTCGACAACGAGGTCATTAGAGACGGAGCGCAAGCTCGGGTTAGGGAAGGATTGGGAAGGAAATCGGCCGTGCCCTTTCAAAGGAACCATCCCGGCATTTGCCTGAAAGGATTTAGGGAAATCACGGAAAACCTAAATCAGGTTGGCTGCGTAAACTGGCACAGAGCTTCCAGAGGTATCACAAATTCTGTTCTCTCCTGTAGGTATTGCCTCCCCTCCAAGAAATAATGCATCCTTCACTATTCGTTGGCTTGACTGGATGGCTAGCCTATCATACGTTCAGCCACCTGTATTCAGGAGGAAGGTATTAGGGACATCTCAGGGTGTTACACCCACACCCGTTATCATTGAGTTTGAGTTGCTGGCTTCCACTGAATTTAGCTACTGTTACAAATTTTACCTGTAAGAAGCCTGATGTGTCAGGAGGAAGCATATGAAAATGGTAGAACTCTGTTAATTGTTGGCAGTCTGAAAGCACTGTGAATAATGCTACCCTTTAGGGAAATGACAATGTGCGATGTGAAGGCATCCATTTTGTATGCCTTTGGGCCTCCTTCATCAGGGTGAAGGGGCTGTTCCAAAGGCATTGACGGAACAGGGTGCAGCCGATTGCAGATTATAGCTCTTGCAACATGGGGTTCCTGTCTCTCTAGGCTCCGACCTTATACTTGGATCATCCCAACAACTGTAAAAGAAGATGAAGACGAACAGGCTTCTTCCTGGAGTTTCAGTGGAGCTCATAATGTGCAAGACTGTCCTCTGAAGCGGTCATGCATCCTTGGTTCTTAATTGAGTAGAAAGCTTAACCCAAAACCTTTGAAGATTCTGTCACAAGCTAGGCACTGGCCTTGTGGACTCAAGCCATATGTTGAGAACTGGCCGGGCGTGCACGACACAACAAATGCCACTACCCGGGTGGGTGGCTGTATGTGGAATGCGCACAAGGATATTTTCTGGTGATACCTAGAGGAGAACCTAAATTATTAGAGTGAGACCCAAAGTTTTGCCCCCCCCCCCCTCCCCCCAGATGAAACGATTAAAATACTAGCAATGATCTGCCTAAGCATCTGCAACAAAGTCCTAGAGTTTGAAGCGGTAGGAAAAAGTAATGGCACTCACAATAATATAAGATACAAAAAGTGGCTGCAGTTCAAAATTGACAGCGGTGAGACTCCTGAGACAAGTGTGAGTGTATACCCAGGGGAAACGAAGATGATGTATTCGTCGCTGCAGACAAGAAATTAAATCCATTGAGACAGAAACCGAAAGTTCACGCGAGATTGTTAGGGCAAGACTAACTACAAAGTGTGTTTATAACTGAATCTTTCTGTCGATCACCAGACTCACTCCCAGATGTAACCGGAAATTTCAGAGACAAACTCAGCTAGCTTCTAGATATGTTCCCTAATCATGCTGTCATCATCGACAGAGGCAAATAATCCAAAATTTATTGGGATAATTCACTTTTATTACTGGTCATTGGCAACATTCCCAAACGATCTTGATGAAATCTGGCGAGTGTATAGAGGGGACAGGAGCACTGTCGGAAGAATTTGAGATCAAGACTGGTGTTAAACAGGGAGATGGATTGTCACCATTGTTGTTCAATATAGCACTGGACGAAGTGATCAGGCAGTGAAGAGCAATAAACGAGGAAATGGGAATACCAAAGACCCATGTGGGGGACAAAAAGGACAACAGGGCTCAAGTGGACTGCCTAGCCTCTGCAGACGACATAGCAATAGTAAGTCAGACGGAAGAAGACGCAAAGACACAACTCGACAACTTATGAAAGGTAGCCAGAGAGGTGGGACTGAGGATCGCCTATAACAAGACAAAGACATTAAACACCACTGCAGGCTGGGAAACAACGGAAGGCACTGTGCAAATGGTGGACAAATTTAAATATCTGGGACAATTTATAACAGGAAGGAACAGGAGCAAGGAGGGAATAACAGAGAGGATAAAGAAGATAAGGTCAGCCTTCTGCATGATGAGAGACATATATGTTGTTGTTGTGGTCTTCAGTCCTCAGACTGGTTTGATGCAGCTCTCCATGCTACTCTATCCTGTGCAAGCTTCTTCATCTCCCAGTACTTACTGCAACCTACGTCCTTCTGAATCTGCTTAGTGTATTCATCTCTTGGTCTCCCTCTATGATTTTTACCTTCCACACTGCCCTCCAATGCTAAATTTGTGATCCCTTGATGCCTCAGAACATGTCCTACCAACCGGTCCCTTCTTCTTGTCAAGTTGTGCCACAAACTCCTCTTCTCCCCAATTCTATTCAATACCTCCTCATTAGTTACGTGATCTACCCATATAAGCTTCAGCATTCTTCTGTAGCACCACATTTCGAAAGCTCCTATTCTCTTCTTGTCTAAACTATTTATCGTCCATACATGGCTACACTCCACACAAATACTTTCAGAAACGACCTCCTGACACTTAGATCTATACTCGATGTTAACAAATTTCTCTTCTTCAGAAACTCTTTTCTTGACATTACCAGTCTACATTTTATATCCTCTCTACTTCGACCATCATCAGTTACTTTACTCCCCTAATAGCAAAACTCCTATACTACTTTAAGTGTCTCATTTTCTAATCTAATTCCCTCAGCATCACCAGACTTAATTCGACGACATTCCATTATCCTAGTTTTGCTTTTGTAGATGTTCATCTTATATCCTCCCTTTCAAGACACTCTCCATTCCATTCAACTGCACTTCCAAGTCCTTTGCTGTCTCTGACAGAATTACAATGTCATCGGCGAACCTCAAAGATTTTATTTCTTCTCCATGGATTTTAATACCTACTCCGAATGTTTCTCTTGTTTCCTTTACTCGTTGCTCAATATACAGATTGAATAACATCGGGGAGAGGCTACAACCCTGTCTCACTCCCTTCCCAACCACTGCTTCCCTTTCATGTCCCTCGACTCTTATAACTGCCATCTGCTTTCTGCACAAATTGTAAATAGCCTTTCGCTCCCTGTATTTTACCCCTGCCACCTTTAGAATTTGAAAGAGAGTATCCCAGTCAACATTGTCAAAAGCTTTCTCTAAGTCTACAAATGCTATAAACGTAGGTTTGCCTTTCCTTAATCTTTCTTCTAAGATAAGTCGTAGAGTCAGTATTGCCTCACGTGTTCCAATATTTCTACGGAATCCAAACTGATCTTCCCCAAGGTTGGCTTGTACTAGTTTTTCCATTCGTCTGTAAAGAATTCGCGTTAGTATTTTGCAGCTGTGGCTTATTAAACTGATTGTTCGATAATTTTCACATCTGTCAACACCTGCTTTCTTTGGGATTGGAATTATTATATTCTTCTTGAAGTCTGAGGGTATTTCGCCTGTCTCATACATCTTGCTCACCAGATGGTAGAGTTTTGTCAGGACTGGCTCTCCCAAGGCCGTCAGTAGTTCTAATGGAATGTTGTCTACTCCCGGGGCCTTATTTCGACTCAGGTCTTTCAGTGCTCTGTCAAACTCTTCACGCAGTATTGTATATCCCATTTCGTCTTCATCTACATTCTCTTCCATTTCCAGAATATTGTCCTCAAGTACGTCGCCCTTGTATAGACCCTCTATATACTCCATCTTTCTGCTTTCCCTTCTTTGCTTAGAACTGGGTTTCCATCTGAGCTGTTGATATTCATACAAGGTGTTCTCTTTTCTCCAAAGGCCTCTTTAATTTTCCTGTAGGCGGTATCTATCTTACCCCTAGTGAGATAAGCCTCTACATCCTTACATTTGTCCTCTAGCCATCCCTGCTTAGCCATTTTGCACTTCCTGTCGATCTCATTTTTGAGACGTTTGTATTCCTTTTTGCCTGCTTCATTTAGTGCATTTTTATATTTTCTCCTTTCCTCAATTAAATTCAATATTTCTTCTGTTATCCAAGAATTTCTACTAGCCCTCGTCTTTTTAGCTACTTGATCCTCTGCTGCCTTTACTACTTCATCCCTCAGAGCTACCCATTCTTCTTCTACTGTATTTCTTTCCCCCATTCCTGTCAGGTGTTCCCTTATGCTCTCCCTGAAACTCTGTACAACCTCTGGTTTAATCAGTTTGTCCAGATCCCATCTCCTTAAATTCTCACCAGAGACATATACAATGTAAAGAATATATCCACGGAGGCAAAGCTATGCCACTACAAGGCAACGGTGAGGAATGCAGTATTATATGCTGCTGAGACGATGGCACTAGGAAGAAATGGGGCAGAACAACTAGAGAAAGGAGAGAGAAAACTACTGAGAAAAATACTAGGTCCCAAAAGAGGTGGATAGAGTTTGATGCGAAAACCTAGGGAAGAACTGTACCTGAACATGAGAACAATATCCGGGGAAATAAGACTCAAAAGGGCAATGTTTGCTGGACATGTAGTTAGGATGAGTATGGTCAGAATGACGAAGAGAGTGTGGGAAACTACACGGAGGACAAGGGGAAAGACAGGAACCAAGTGGATTGTTGAACTTCGGAAGGACTGGTTGGAATTGGGGATCAAGGTCGAAGGAAAGGAAAATGGAGGAACAAATATACACCGACCAATACGCCGGAGATCAATGACAGAGAAGAATACAGGAAAAGATTAGAGTGTCACCAGTGGAGCCGACAGGAGAAACGGAAACTGAAGATCACGGAAGAAGAGCGGGAGAGGAGAAGAGAAAGAATGAAGAGGTTCTGGGAGAGGAAAATGCAGTCCACAAAGGGGCTACCCGTGGTCCTACAGAGGCAGTAACGCAAGAAGAAGAAGAAGAAGATGGGGACAGAATAATGCGAAACGTATTTTTTTGTTCCCGGTTTCACTTTTAAGGGGTAAAAGACACCCCGAAAGGGAACTTGGCATTTTAGATTTAGAGGGCATATCTTCGAAACGATGATACATAAAAAAATGTTGTCATAAAAAATCTGATGTGTAATTAATGTTCCTGAAAACTGTGTAATCAACTTTGGCAATAATTTAAAATTTTGCAATGCCCCCCATCACCATTAATTAATTCTGAAAAACTTCTGTCGCAACATAAATTAAAAAAGCTTTCAGGACATAATCACACCTGTGCAATATAGCTAGTTTCTGAAAGACCATTTTTGGAAAACGACCTACACACCATGTGCTGTCGGAGTATATTCTTCTCGTAATATACAAGACAAACAAGACAATATAAGAAAAAATTCAGCAGGATTTCAAACTGTGACTGGCGGTCCACTAAATATCCTGATTTGTATGAGACATATTTCAGTACATTGGTAAGCCTTGACGAAGAGAATTGATTGTGCAATAGTGACTGTAGCTTTATTCTGTTGTCTCTCAAGTGGAGATTGATATCACAATCATTCAACAGAACTAGGTATGAAAATCTTTTCGCAAAGTTCTATCAACATCGAAAGCGATATGCATTCCACTGCTGTAACTGTGCCATCGAGCCCTTTGGGATCACCAGACATTTCTTGTCCTCAGGTATGAAGTTTAAAACTTTTTTTTTTGACTGCCCACCCGAGTTTTTATAGTTTTGAAAGAAACTAACGGTGAGTTTGGATCGAAAATTCGAGAATCTCTCGTCGAAGCCCCAAATGTCCTCGTGGCAGCACTGAAATCTCGTAAACAAACATCTAACAAAATCAAAAGATATTTGAAAGGTTTCTTTCCCAGTCAGAGGGAAATATTTGTACAATTGTTAGGTTCTTACGGTGGTCAGAGTAAAAGAAACGATTACAGCATCATACCTAAGGACGAGGAACTTTTTCACCAGGTGATCCCAAAGACCTCGAAGGCACAGGTACAGCCATGGGACGTAAACAGCTTTCGATGCTGGAAGAACTTTGTAATAAGACTTTCAGATCTAGTTCTCTTGAGTGATTATGACTTCTCCACTTGAGAAACAGTATAACCAAGCTGCAGTCATTAGTACATAAGCAATTCCCTTCGCTAAAGCTTACCAATGTACTGGAATATGCCAGATACAAATCAAGGTATTCAGAGGATCACCCGTGACAGTTTGAAATCCTGGTGAATTTTGTTTTATGTTGTCTTCTCCGACGTGAAAAATTTCGTTCATTTTATGTGTACGGTGTAGAAAAACGTAATTCTTCAAGCATTTCTTTACATTTTATCGTTCCTGTGCTTATTTTCTGTCTTAATAATGATTTATTTATTATTTTAAATTAAAAAAATACTCGTATGTGAAATGGTAAACCAAAATCAAAAAATCCATGAATGTAATACGTAAAATAACAGTTTAAAACATAAAATAAATGCAACTAAAATAAATAATTAGAATAGTAATGTATGCTGAAAATACTCCGACAGCACATTGTGTACAGTTTTATTTTCCAAAAATCGTATTTCACAAACCAGCTTTATTATGTTGTAAGTATCTTGAAAGCTTCATTAATTTATGATGTACCAGAAGTTTTCATTTTTCAAAATTAGTTAATGGCAATGAGGAATTTTTGAAAAATTTCAAATTGTTACAAAAATTGATTATACAATCTCTAAGAACATTAATAACATATCATCTTTAATACTGCAAGCATTTTTCATATATCATCGTTTATAAGATATTCCCTCTAAACCTAAACCGCCATAATACTTTTCGGGACGTATTTTACCTCTTAAAATGAAAGTGGACACAAAAAAAATGTATTCCACTATTTTTCCCCCTCTACAGACCTGTCACAGTCCATCAAGATCATTTGACACTTGGGAATGTTCCCTTGTAAGGGCCCTCTCTGAAAACTGCCTTCAGCCCCTCCACTTCCAAAGAAACGGTGACTATTCACTTTTCACCCATTGATTCATTTATTCACACAATGTGTTACTATCAAGTGCAGCACTTCAAAAATTGGAATTTGTGCTTTCACACCACACATTTTGCAATTAATCCTTTTCACACATATATTTTCCTCATATGTTTAGGCTATAGGAAGACGGTTAAAGAAGAAAATAAGAGAAAGAATAAGAGAATTACGTGATACTGTTTTTTTTTCTTTTTACTTTATTTTATTAGAGTAAACACAGAAGCGGGAATTGGAATCATAAAGAACTATTGGTGTGATTAATCAAATTAAATTTTATGTGTGAAAGTAGAATGTAGTTTCCTGTCGGATGAGGATAGAGATCGAAACGTATTGGCAATAAAAGAGGCTATGAACTGCACCGGCTCCTACCACAGTGTCAGTAAGTATTAAGTAAGTGTATGTAATATGTAGTCAATGAGGCAGGTAAACTCTAAGAAACTTGAGTAGCAAAATGCGTTTCATAATAGATGCTTCGGATATGCTGCATGGTGACTAAGATATATTTGATCTCCTATAGGAAATTGGCCGTTTATTTTCTCCTGAAGAAAGGAAGAGCAATAATTTTTAGGCGGGCAGACTGTCCTTTATTTTTTAAAAAAAAGGAAAAAGAAAAGAAAAGAAAAGCAGACCTAAACCATACAAGCGAGTTTAGAAAGACCCTTGTGGTATTCTGGAAAACTGCAGGAGGAAAAGTAGTATGAAAAGATGTTGAATTCAGTATTATAGCTGAGGAAAGTGAGCCATATGTTGTGGTAAGGTTAGAATCCCGGTTGAGAGGGGTTAGAGAAATTTCTCCTCGAGTGTATTACATATACAGAAGGAACAGAGGGGCCAGGGATAGAAGGGGGGGAGGGTCATTTTATTTTATGAAGTATTTGCATGCTAGCAGATTTATTCTGACAGCATAAACAAAATTCTGGGAACACAGTTCAGCACCTCCAGTGGGAAAAAGGTAAATATTCTAGCTGTGTACAGACTAAGAATACTGGACAGGGCTCACGGTTTAGCTGAAAGATTTTGGAACAATGAGAAGCACCCTCTAGCATGCGATTCGCTGTGATTTGCAGGGTATGGCTGTAGACACAGATTGACAGAAAGACATCTTGGCTAATTACACGAATGAACACTTGAGAATGAGGCTGCGCAGGGCCGATTCGAGAATACTTTTTCGATCTTGCCCTTTCCCCTCGTACACTTGCACCCGTGTCACGTTTCACTACGAATTGTGTTACACGCTGTATACAGATCTTGCAGGTGGGTGTCCAAGGCGCAGCTCTCAGCCTGAGACCGAGCGATCGCTACTCATTGTGACACACCCCGTTTAGAAACCTTATAGTTGTGGCGCATTGGGCATCCCTTCCTGCTTGGCTCCCCAAACGGAAGCATGTGACGCTCGGGCCTTAAACCAACCCTGGGGCTGCGATCTCGAAACTAGGTGCAAAGAAAGAAATGCAAATAACTAAAGTGTAGCTGTATTTTATCTTCTCTCTATGCACACGGTGTCAACCAGAAGAACGAGCGACAACTGCTGACAATACTGCCATCTCGCATGTTGTTGGAACGCGGGATTCAGATTCCCAACAGGTATTTCTAATATTTTCCGTCAACTTCTGTAAATGAGCTGTTAGCTTAACTTGGAACGCAATAGCTTGCAAGACAGAGAAGTGAACCAAAACGGATCGATTCCACGCGTGCTTAATCTGGTTCATAGGCCAGCCAATGAGCAGTTTTTAGCGTGTTCCACGCTTTTTAGGCGAATGCTGGGCTGATCCATAATCTCCGTCTCAAAAAATACGGTATGCAAACAGTTAAAATGCGATAACACACAGAAAAAGTTTACACGAATCGCAGACAG
Organism: Schistocerca piceifrons; assembly: GCF_021461385.2. Classification (NCBI taxonomy): domain Eukaryota; kingdom Metazoa; phylum Arthropoda; class Insecta; order Orthoptera; family Acrididae; genus Schistocerca; species Schistocerca piceifrons. Next base: position 92,288,878 of record NC_060141.1, read on the forward strand.
ATGTCGCACTCACCCCTTTCCTCCTATAGCTCTGAATAAAGAAATTAGCGAAAACCTTTTACATGCGGGGTGCCAACAACTGAACGCTGCGAAAGGGCAGTTGAACATCGCGTGGTACAAGTCAGTCATTTTGGACTCAAGTAGTACATGGAAGAAAATGGGAGAATAGTTCTATTTAGAGATTATCATCGTGTACAAGGGCGTGTGAAACGTACAGACTCGTTTTATATTCGGTTAAAAGCCTAACAAAACGTGTCAACTTTTCTGTTGCGAAGTCTGCCGCAGTGTTGTGCAGTGAAGTGCTATTCGACGGCATAGGGCAGTAAAAGATTTTTTTCGAATTCCATAAGGCAAAATGAATGCGGAAAGGTGCAATGTAAGGCTACATCGAATTCGAAAGAAAGATGTATTTCTATACGAATTTGCTGGACGATATGCAATAAATAAACATTTCTCTCATTGTAGATTTCTTAACAATGAACTTACACATCCCATTATTTAGCATCTTCATTACATCATCGGGTAGGGTAATTGGTAACGTACTAGACTTCAAATACAATGTTCGCAAGAAGAAGCCTCATTGCAACCAATTTTTTCCTTCCTGTTATTTTGTCTTGAAACTACTGTGTTCTTAAATTTAATTCACTTGAAGTACAGCTATTTAAGAGCTTTAAATTCCACCTTATATTATGTTTTAATATCTACTTTCATTTATTAGCTTCATTTTACACCTGATAAATTTAACATGAATCACAAGAATGGTGTTCAGAAACTGTATTTCATGCCTGATTGTAGCTCCTATTCTGAACAGTCTGAGAAACCTTTTAACAATTTCCGACCTTTATTTTTCCCAAAAAAGTCGGTGAAGACAATAATTTCCCTTTCCAATTGTCTCGATTAAGCCTATTGTAAAGTTGTATGATTTTGACAAGGGAAAAAAATTGGACATTGCTTTAACCTACGAGAAAATGTAAAAAGACCAGGGCACTCAGATAAATTGGAACATGGTACTGATTAAGCACTTTGAAATTGTAGTGTTTCAGCAGCAGTTAAGTACGCAGTAGAACAACAGATAGTTTATGGTTATGCAGCGTCAATTGCATATTTTTCTGGCGGTTTAAATTAATGACCTGGAGGAACATTTAAAGCAGTCGAAGGCAAACACGATGTTCCTCTATAGTTCCCCGTGAGTGTTATTACGCTGTTCGAAAATTTGAAAAAGAGGTGCCTGGAAAAGAGTAGTAAGTTCTAGCAACAACCACAGCAGCTAACAATAAGAATAAACTTCTGAATGAAAAATGTTTCCACTGTGTCTCAATGTGCAGGCTTTTACAAGATGGTCTTCAATAACTTTTGAGCATAGTTCGAGTAAACAAACCCAATTCCAGATTGCTTCAGCTTTAAGGTAGTTCTGCAGCTTATTGCTGTGTCAATATTTTCGATCCGGTCGCATGGCAGTTATCAGACAGAAAATGCTTAACTCCTCATCAACTTCCTAGAACACAGGCGTACCTGTCATAAGTAACAAAGCAACAACGATGCAGCCATGGCTCTAAATCCAAATTTAGACTTAAGCTACGTAGATAAGATTTCACACGCTGGAGAACCGTTTTTGAATTATCTAGCTCGGAGAAACGTAAAAAAAGTTAAGCATAAATACTTGTTGTGATGTGTACTGTGTCCCACTTTCAGCAAATTAATAGCATGAATGAGAAAAATTTCGTAGGTGTACCGAACTCAAAATTACACTACCAACGACCGCTTGGAATGTGTACCGAAAGCAGCTTAAAACGTTATTCAAATGGCAGAAAAAGTTTTTCCTGTTTTTGGAATCGAAGTTGTCGCTTCAATTACTGGAGAGAGATGCATGTAAAGCAGCCAGAAAACTCCCTGTATTATTCCTCCTTGAAACACTGTCACAGAGATAATTCTACATATCCTTTTGACAAAAGGGCGAATATACTTTTGAGGAAATGTAACAGCCAGACAGAAATGGACGCCACTGTAAAATGTGAAAATGTGGCAGTAAAAGCGTAGGCAAGAAAAACGTGGTTAGGCTATTTTAAGACGCAGGCACCAGGCAGATAATTTATTTCCTTTTTTTTTTTTAAGATAGTAATGTTGTGTTTATGAGTTATAATTTGCAAGACAAATAGAAACATTCACATTTAAAGAGAAGTACGGATTTGTCTTTCAGTATGGTCTCCAATTCAAAAATATCACCCTCGAACAAACTGGATGGGCATCATATATAATGCTATTACATCTAGAGAGTAGGCATTACTTATCACTGAAGTAAACGCGAGGAAATTTACCCGTGTTATGAGAGAAAAAATGCCATTATTTCAGGACGGAATGACGAAAGTAGTGATTTTATTCACTTTATATTTGCGGTAGATACTAGGTAACAATTAAAAACTGTAGTTCATTGTTTACTTTACGCCGCACGGAGTGGCCACGCGGTTAGAGGCGCCATGTCACGGATTGCGCGGCCGCTTCCGCCGGAGGTTCGAGTCCTCCCTCGGGCATGGGTGTGTGTGTGTCAGTTTAAGTAATGTGTACGTGTAGGAACCGATTACCTAAGCAGTTTTCCCCTTAGGAATTCACACACATTTAAACATTTTTTTGTTTGCTTTACGCGCAAGGATATCAGATGTACGTATTATCCCTTTCACTTCCTCATAAATGAGAATTTAACAGTTCTGTCTATACATCTTCTGTAGGAGTTTGGTCCAAAATGGCAGCCGCCGTCGAGTTGGCAGTACTTCCTTCGTTCAGGGCTTTGTTTCCTCCCTCATGTTAACTGAGGACTGCGGCGACAAAAAGTGCATACGGCCACAAAGATAAATCAAAAATAAATTTGCCAAATCATGGAAAACAGAGGACACCATGTGACGGCATTTTACGGCAACATTGCAGTTTACGCCGCAAACGGCTTAAGGACTCTACGGATCCTCGGTTTTCCTGCCCACTTCTCTGATTTGTCGTCCATAGAGCATGTCTGGTACGCGACGGTAAGAATTACACCTTCGTGTCAGCCTCCAACCAACAGTATTCATGGACTGACACAGCACGTGTTTCAGGCACGGCAAGGAAGTCCGCAAGAACACATTAGGAGGCTTTCTGCTTCCATACTACAACGAATATAAGATTGTATTCCTGCCTGTGCGAGTCACATCTTATACAAATGTTGATGATGGATCTCAATTCCACATGGAGTGAAAGTTTAATCATTTAATATTCGTTAGGTGATGATCATTCCGACGAACTTTCATAAATATCTGACTGGTGTTTCGTTACGTGACAATTCAATTTCCACGAGTGTATGACGGAGAAAAACTAACCAAATGGTAGTCGGCTTAGAGTAATGTCTGCTTATTTCTTCTCTTTAAGCCTGCCAGTTAGTTTCTGTACCGAAATATAATTAAAGAAACATACTTTGCCAATCTAATTTCTACTTCAGCATGTTAGCCTTGTAAACAACTTGATCATTCACTTCAAATTAACAACTCTGTGCACAAGAATTAGAGGGTAATTGCTTTGAAACTTGTCATTTTCCCCACTGTGACGCAGAAGTTTCAAATTTGACTCAAAGGTGCAAAACCGCGGCGCGCTGCGGCGTCACCTTCGGGCTCGGAGACGCTTCAGACAGCAATGTGTCCACACATACGAGATAAATGCCATAGCTCAGAAGTTCACGTGAGTTGTAAGGTGGGTTAATGATGTCACACGGGCACCATATTTCTTCGCAATTCTGCCCAATGCCACCGCGGACGTATCACGCGTACCCTTCCCCCTTCACAATATCTCACGCCTTCTCTTGACGCCTCCGCAGTGGAGGTTATAACTGTGAAGCCCAGCAATGAAATCGAGTGATTTTCTTGTGGGTGGCTCAGCAAAACTTTACGGACACATTATCGCACGGAATCGAAAAGGCTTCAGGAGGTGGCGTAAAGGGCGTTAATGAAACCACTCCTTTCGTTGTGGCGTTATTTATACACATTACTGGGTCGAGAAAGTTTTAAGTGCGATGTGCAGCAGAACGACGTTCTTGACAATCTTTTAACAATGCCGGTACGCTGCCCCCATCCCTCCCCCCACGCCACCACTCGAACGATTCAACTTCCTCGAAGCAACTGAGTGGCGCTGCGCTGCAGCTCCAGCGCCTGCTTGTGGGCATGCGGAAGCTGAGGGGTGTCGAAGCGGCTGCCTGCCTGTAGGCGCCTAGGAATCAGTCGATATTTGTCTCTGTACAGTTACATTTTAAAGTGTTCAGCAAAGACGCAGAGGGAGTTGCCGAACTGGAGGGTCTTAGAGGAAACATTTGCTGTTTCACACATGCACGTGTCAATGAATGTTGCACTTTCTTCATACCCCCCCCCCCCCCCCTTCAAGGTGAGGCCACAGGAAGTTGCAAAACAGTTGGTCTGAAAAAGCATAAACATACGTTGCTGCTTTAGAACACGTTCAAAGTTAAATTTCGTAGGATGATTTTGAATATTCCTCAGTATTTTCACCCCTAATACCAAAGGAAAGGCTATGGTCGCCCTACACTCCGAAGGTATCATATCACATTCAATGAGGAGGCAGCCCCAAGGTGTCCTTCGAGAGTTGAATCGAACGAGGGGCGTCAACAGTGTCGAAGGTTGTCAAGTTATCAAGAACGTCGTTCTCACGCACATCGCACTGCAAACTGCTGTTTTCGAATATGAAATCTACGTCTAAAACGATTTTTACGTCTACATCCATACCCTGCAAACCACCATGAGATGCATGGCAGATGGTACCTCCCATAGTATCAGTTATTAGGGTTTCTTCCTGTTCCATTCACATATGAAGCACGGGGAGAATGACTGGGGAGAATAATTGGAAATTTATGGTAAGGTCTTACAAGACCAAACTGCTGAGGTCGTCAGTCCCTAGGCCTACACACTACGTAATCTCACATACGCTATAGGCAACACACACACATCCATGCCCGAGGGCGGACTCGAACCTCCGACGGGGGGAGCCGCACGGACCGTGACAAGGCGCCCCCTAGATCGCGCGGCTACCCCGCGCGCGGCGAGAACGATCGTTTGAATGCCTCTGTGCGTACAGTAATTATTCTAATCTTATCCTCATGATACCTATGTGAGCGATACGTAGGGGGTTGTAGTACATGCCCAGAGTAATCATCTAAAGCCGGTTCCTGAAACTTTGTTAACAGACTTTCTCGGGGTAGTTTACGTCTATCTTGAAGAGTCTTACAGTTTAGTTCCTTCAGTATCTCTGTGACACTCTCCCAAGGATTAAAAAATCCCGTGACCATTCGTGTTGTCCTTCTCTGTATACTTCCAGTATCCCCTGTGAGTTTAGTTAGTAAGAAATTATCAGAATGTGAATGGAAGTATGGAAAACAGTGCACGAAACAAGCTGGCTTGCCTGTCTACTTGTCAGGATATGAAATCGTTGCTTAATGAAGGGTGAGGCAAAACGCAATTTACATCTTTGGCATGATATAGAAATTTAGTAAGACAAGTTGCAGAAATGGTACATGTATCATTTTGTAGTAAAAAACCTCAAGCTCCACATAAAAATGTCGAGTGTTATTCTCGTTCGATGTGACTACCATTTGTGATACGGCAAACATCCCACCGGTAGTCAACTTCTTTCAACACTCGCTGCAGGAAATTGGGCGTAACTTCTGTAGCGGCAGCGTAGATTCGATTTTTCAGGTCATCTAAATTCTTTGGTACAGGAGAAACATACACACTGTGTTTAATTAAACCCCAGAGAAATAAATCCAGTGGTGTCCAGGAAGCGAGGTAGCCATGCGATTAGCCCTTCACGTCAAGTCCACCGAACTGCGAAGCGATTATCGAGGAAACCTCAACTTTCGTGAGGAAATGAGGTGGTGCACCATCTTGCTGGTAGTCCCATCTCAGTCATCTTCATTGATCTACGGAATTAAAAAGTTTTCAAGCATTGCTAGATAGACAATAGCAATGACATTTTTCTCCATGAAGAAGAAAGAAGTACACTTTCAATTTGCTAACGACACAAAACACACCAACTCTCAGTCTGTCATGAGTCCCAGGGTTGCATTTGGATTTTCGCTGCCCTGTATTGTGCAGTTGTGGGTGTTCACCATGCCACAGACATGAAATTACGACTTATCCATGGAGATTATTGCGTTCAGGAATGCCTCGTCATCCTTTATCCGATGTAACATTTCTGCACGGAATTCCCCAGGAGAAACCTTATCTGCCTCATTGATGTGCTGTACCATTGTGAACCTGTATGCTTTCATGCATAAACGTCTAGTCATTACTCACCAAACAGTCTTATGTGGAATTCCAGTCTTGCGAGACGCATGTCATGTTGATTTTTGTGGACTGTGGGCAAAGCTCTCTCTTACCAGTTCAACATAATCAACACGTGGGCGACCTGCTGTTTTAGAACGTGCAGTGAACAATTCGTGTCAACAAAGTTCCTGTGCTAAGAGTAAATTGTAGGCCAGCTTGGAGGTTCTTTAGCGTATTCAGTGCGAAATTTACCCCGAAAAGTTTTTGCAGACTTCATTTCATGAAACCAAAACACACAACGAGAGCGCTCCGCACCAGTGAAAGTAGCCATTTTAAATGCGGACTAGGCTGGCGCTGTTGGTGGTGGAATGGAGTATTGATGCACTACGTGAATCACACTTCGGGTTGCTTCCTACAAAATGATAGATCCACAGATTCTGCATGTTACCTCAATAAATTCTTGTATCATCCCAGAGTTGTGAGATCCTTTTTAAATCACCCTAAATTTATAAATTGATGCTCAACACTTAATGTACTGAATAACATTTTTCATTTCCTTAACGATCAATTTCACTTTTAACTTCGATATACACTGAAAAGCGTGAGACCTAACGTTAGTTGGTACGTTGGTGAGATATTTAAAGTTCCTAAGCTTAGTAACACGTGAATGTAAGAGTGCTTGGTGAAGAACTTGAGTCAACAGGTAGTACAATCTTAGTTAGATGAAGTAGATCGAGCTAAAATTTGTGAGCCAAATTGGTTTGATACACTGGCAAGCGGAGTGTAAAGTTTTTAAAATGTTTCGTCCGTAGATTGCAAGTGCTACTCCGAGGTGAAGAAGTTGGCACAGGAGAGAAATTCGTGGCGGACCGCATCCAAACAGAAGACTGACGACAAATAAATAAATAAAAAGTAAGAAATAAATAGAAAGAAATAAAGATACTTCGAATTATCGAAAGCAGTGTCTACCTCTTTCTTCCCTGCAACCCACAACACGGAGCGGGTATGCGAGCAGCAGAAGCAGCAGGCGCTCATCGAGGAATGAAAGCATTTGTTCGCCATGCTCTCTCCAGTGTCACGGGGAAGGGAAGATGATGAGGGTTTAACGTCCCATACTTGACTAGGTCCCAAGTTTCAGCGACGTTGAAGTTACAGTAAACATTAAATTCCATCTCTGCCACTGTAACAAAATTTTAAGCATAGGATAAACGGTTACAGTACTTCACAGGGTTATTTATAAATACCTCTAGGATTTCAGAAGTCAATGAGCGGAAACTATAAGAAACACAGAAAACAGACATATATCATTGGATACAACACATGTCCAGGTGCTCAACTCACACTACAGTTGCTCAGGGTGGACACCGGAGAAAGCGCGACGACTGCCTGCTTGAGAAATCTGTTCATTGGATTTCCTATCTGCATGTGCGAACTAATTCAGTGAAACATTGAAAAGCGAGTTATTTGTGTTCATATTCTGACACGCCTGTCCCCTAGCGGTGGGCACTGCAACTACGCCACGGTGTATTTGACGAACTGAAACTTGAAACTTGGAGAGATGCTCTACCCACGAATAGGTGTCATTTTTCTGTTTGTCGTATAGTTTTCACGCATTTGTCATCTGAAACCCCAGAGATATAAATAACCTTACACAGTAAACAATTTCATTGTTTGAGGTGTGAAGTAAGGGGACGTAAAAATGAAATCGAAAACCAGTTTTAACTGAGTAAGTTTTAACTGCCTTGATTTGAGATGGTGGTCACGTCTTTCGGAAGCGTGGAACAGGGAAATAGTGATGAGAGGCAAGTAGAAATATTATTCAAATGTTCCTCGTTTGAAAATATGTAGCGAATTGATTCGTGAACTGTTGTCACTACAAAGTGTCTGGCACCGTGCAATAATGGATCGGCCCTGTGAAGGAACCCCTAGAATACCGCTCAGAGAAGACAGAAGTCTTCACGTGCCCCGATCATGCTCCATTACGAGACGTGAGCACCTTTACTCATCAGCACATCAAAATCCAGCATTCGAATGACGTAACTAGAAACGATGAACCTGAAATGATTTTAATAATTGGAAGAGCACGTATTGATAGGAACACTGAAAGTTACCACTTCGGTGAAACTTCCTTTAGGCACAAAATAAGTCGCTCAGGAAAATACCAAATTTCGTCAGGTGATGAAGCGAGACCTAGTGTCCGACCGGAAGACGCCACAGGATTCGTGGACGACGCCGTTTCCGAGAGCTGACACAGCGAAAATCACGGAGTCTGTTTTAAGGGGGGCGACTCATTTGCGAAAGCCAAAGGAAGCCGCTGTTGGAATGAATAGCGAAGACCGCTCTTGTTCCTGTTGCCGTCAGCCCAGCCCTTAGCTCAGTGACCGATAAGGTGGTATCATGGTCGCAAGTGACTTTGCGGATAGTTTTGCATTTTGCATGTGACAAGAGTAGACAAGTAGCCAGAAAGCCATCATGATACATATGTTTTTAAGTAGCTCTTTATTAGGGATCTCTATGATGAAAAGTGCCAGTAGTTTTGTTAACTTTGCCACAGAGATTTCTATACCTGAAGTCATGGGTGGAATAAATGTATTTGGTATATATATATATATATATATATATATATATATATGTGTGTGTGTGTGTGTGTGTGTGCGTGTGTGTGGGTGTGTGGGTGGGTGGGTGGGTGGGTGGGTGGGAGGGTGGGTTGGTTAAGGGCACTCAAAGTCGATATTCCATTTGCTTCTCGCCAGCTTAGCTACTCTTTAGTACTGTTGGCCATTATAATTTTGGAGATTGATTTTCTGGAAGCTGTCTCTCCACGTAGGTGCATGCTGATTGAGGTAACATGCACCAATGCATTCTCATATGGTGCATTCGCAAATGCAACGTCCAGTCACATTAATGTGACCACTGCCTATGATCGACGTCAACGTCCAATAACCACTCACAGACGGCAGCTTGCAACACTAGCAGTGGAGGGTATATAAAGCGTATTGGTGGGGGGAGGGGGGGGGGGTAACAGTGCTGTCGTTGTAGAAATGCGGAAACGGAGCGATTTATTTTACGTCCAAAGGAGCATGACCGTTGACTTTCGGCTAAGTTTGTAAGCTGCTCCCATGCGCGATGGTTTCAGTAGACTGTACGTGGCCAAATGGCGCTTTGCAAAACCGGCGTCGAAACAACAGTGGTGCACCACGGGCATAGACGAAAAGGATGAACGACGGCTGTGAGGATGTGAACGCCGAACAGACATGCAACTTTTGAACAAGTGACCGCCCAGATGAACCAAGGAGCTACGAACAGTGTCTCATCACCGACCGTTCTGCGAATGTTACTGCATGTGGACCTTCGTTGCAGGTGCCTGGCTCATGCACCCATACTGATTGCTATTCATTTGAGACGGCGGATGGGATTTTCACGTCAATACGTCCGCTGAGTGGCGACAGGTGGCCTTTTCAGGTGAGGCACTTTTTGTGATTTGTCGGATAGATGGCCGTTGGATCGTCGGAAGGGTCCAAGCCGCAGGAGGGAGCGTTACAGTCTGGGGAATGTTTTGTGGCATTTTGTGGATGGTTTCGTCATTCTGGAAGGCACATTGGATCAATATAAGTATTCATCTATCCTTGGATTCAAGAATGGTTCAAATGGCTCTGAGCACTAGGGGACTTAACGTCTTAGGTCATCAGTCCCCTAGAACTTAGAACTACTTAAACCTAACTAACCTAAGGACATCACACACATCCATGCCCGAATCAGGATTCGAACCTGCGACCGTACCGGTCGCGTGGTTCCCGACTGAAGCGCCTAGAACCGCTCGGCCACTTCGGCCGGCCATCTATCCTTGGGGACTATGTCCACTCCAACATGCAGTTTGTTTTTCTTCGGCAAGATGGCATCTCCCAGCAACTCATGACAATGCAATGTGTCATTCAGTTTGTAGTGCATGTGTCTGGTTCAGAGAACACCAGGATGAGTTTCGAGTACTCCACTGGCCACAAAACTCCCCGTATTTAAACTCGATCGGGCTGTTCACGCCATGGATCCTCAACCGAGAACCCTAGGGCAGTGGAGTCTACATGGTTCAGCATCCCTGCGGTACCTCGCAGAACCTCACTGACTGTCTTCCTGCGCGTTTCAAAGCGGTCTGCGCTACAAAAGGTGGTTATTCAGCCTTTTCACACGTGGTCACATTAATATGACTGTACAATGTATTTAATGACATGCTTAGATAGTATCATTCATTTCACGAGTTATAATGTAGAGACTCGTTTCATGAGTACCAAACGCTTGACAGGGCGGTTACTTCACGTTTGCCATGCATGCATGTGTTTAGGAAACCGTTACATCGCTATTCACACTTTTAAGTGCACTTAGTGTAGAGATAAATTTTTGACCAAATTGTTTAACGCATCAATACACTTTTCTGCTTCATACTTGTATCTATGTGATTGTACGCGACTATGTGTAAAAGAGCCAAGCAGTTTCCATTCACATGTAATCGAGATTCCTTAACTGTGTTTATTGAGCTACAATATAACTTAAAATTAGACAGAAACTCCGTCCGAACAGGCCTTGGAAGGCCCAACGGTACCTATCGGCCGCCGTGTCATCCTCAGCCACAGGCGTCACTGGATGCTGATATGGAGGGGCATGTGGTCAGCACACTGCCCTCCCGGCCGTATGTCAGTTTACGAGACCGGAGCCGCTACTTCTCAATCAAGCTCCTCAGTTTGCCTCACAAAGGCTCAGTGCACCCCGCTTGCCAACAGCACTCGGCAGAACGTGCCCTTAGCGCTAGGATTTCACCCGGAACAAGTTCCGCCCATTCACCTCCCCCCCCCCCCCCCCCCCCTCCGTGCCTATCCGTAGTGTTAAGGCCCTCTCCTAAACAGCCGCCAGTTCGCAAACTGGAAGCTACAGCAAAGTTGTTATCGTCACAGTCCAACACATGTTAGACTGTGATGAAATTCAGTAACGATAAGAAATTTAAGTTTTTCTGGATAGTAATGTAATATGAATCTGCATTATTAAAGAAATAAAAATATTTATAGAGAATTGAAAGCATCGCCAGCAATAGAAAACAAAAAATAACGTGATGTTATTTAAGGGCAATAAGGACAAATTTTCATTAACTAATTCACTTATTATAATACGTTTATTTGAGGGAAACAGCAGAGCAAACATACAATGCGAAAACAATCGTCTTGAATCTGTCATGTCGGTAGTAAAGCCACGGATGCAGTCGAATAACTCTGTTGTCTAAAATCAACGTTATATAGAAATAAGTGAAGGTTGTTTTGTTTGTGTAAGCCCTCACAGTAGCTCACGAAAATTAAAGAATATAAGAATGTCATAAAGTAGAAATGTCTAATGAAAGCAGTAAGATATTTGCTTGTATGACATATATCGTTAGTATTTGCATGGGTAATCGGTGAATTTTAACTTGCAAATTCTTCCAATGCCATACCTGCGCATTATAAACGAGGTTACAAAGAATTGTGGCTGTTTGTGTGATTAGTGACCTATATGCTGTTGCAAACGTCTCAGAAAAATAATGTGTCGTTACTCTTTGCCCTGTCTGTTTTCAACCAAAAGATTTATTAATTTCGTAAATGTCATTCAAACGATTTTTTAAAAATAATAATGTGATGTGTGTGTTTGTCACAGAGCAGTCATGGAGGAAATACATGCTGCGGTGTTTCACGGCTGTAAAACGTCCTTTATGCTATGCTAGTTCTTCTTTCACCCCTAAAACTTTTCAGCAAAACTATTCAGTGAATAGCACGCAAAAACGGCTTGGACCGATCTAGCAAGAACAAAGTAATTTTGATGCCCTCGGGAAGTATAGTGAACATTGGTGCTTGTTTCACATATACTGTCTGAGTTCTGAAACTTCAGTGTCAAGTATACTGTGGTTCCTCTTTCTCCAAGCAAATTATTCTTTGAGGGTAGGTTTATCCTGTTTTAGCTTTGGGTGCTTTTCCGGGCATAGAAGTGTGTTTCTTCATAGGCTATTCATCTGAATACTGAGTTCTCGTATTTAAAGAATTCAGTGCTAAATTGTTTTCTCTTATGTTTGCTGTGGAAGAACCTGACACAGCTGAGGCCAATTGCGCACGTTTTTTTGTAACGTGTCTTGTAACTACCTGGCAAAATTTAAGACCTAGCAAGATATTAATTTAACATACACTCCAAGTGCAGCCGAACGCGGTAAACTACATGGGTCAACTGAAACGATGCGCAGGCGCAGAACAAAGACCGGGAAAACCGGGGGTGAGTGGGCGGGACTTGTTCCGGGTGAAATCCTAGCGCTAACGATTCCTCTCGGCAGACAGGTTGGTCACCCAGCCAAGTGCTAGCCCAGCTCGACATCGCTTAACTTCGGTGATCTGATGGGAACCAGTATTACCACTGCCGCAAGGCCGTTGGCAAAATTGAGACAGAGCATGATTAATTTTATCCGGAACCAATAAATTGACGGTTGACGATTAGAAACTCACTGAACGTGAACTTCCTAAATACGCATTGAACCGTTGCGTGATTAATTTCTTAAATCTTTATGTCTTGCACTCAGCGTGATTTATTTAATAGCCATTGCTCGACGACGCGTTACGAAGAAAATGGTGCCTGATTTACGCGGTCAGCAAGTAGCAGAGTGATCCATTACAACTATGCAGAGCTGAGGATATCGTTCTGCAGATGAGGATTAATATCAGGGCCATGGCAAATGCTTAAGGAAAAACAGTTATCTGTTTCTATCTAATTTCAAAGCATCATAAGTAACTGCAAGTGGTTGTTTCATACTCGTCAGTACCCTCCCCTGGGATAGGACATCTTCTTCTTCAGGTGCCACACCAAGCTCATCCATGTTCCCGAATTGCATTATCTGCTTCTTTAAACCATTTAATGACATTGGACCTATCCTCAAACATTTCAGTTGACGATACTGTCTATGTAGCACTGTGATTGCTGGCATTCACATAAAACAGTTTTACTGACAGCGCATGGTCCCTCTTCTCGATAGCCATTCTGTTCACTTACATTATGGCTTGACAAATGACAGCGTGGATATCAGCGCCAGATTTTGCATCTGGTGACCACAACTGGAACTAATTTGTGTTCCGACGATAATCGGTTCCCCATTAACGATTTACCATATCTACCAAGTTTCGCTGCCGTACGACAATTACAGCCCACATTGGACCTCCGTGAGTAACTACATTTTAACTATAACCACCCGGTGAATGAGATGAAACCGTTATTCGAGGTTACTCCGGATGTACCTGGAAAGTACATAGTATCTGAATATCCGTTAGAATGACAAGGTACCAATCATCTTTAAAAGTTCGATCGCAAACGTCATATCTTTTCTGTGCTATACAAAACTGAAACAAGAGTACAGGGAAGACTAGACTATGGTTACACGTCAATTAAGTTTCCAAATGAAACAACAGGATTAGATTGCTAAATGCAGCTGGTGTCAGTATTCTACCAGATGGCTAGCCCCTGATAAAGCGTTACACGATCTCCACGGCGGTCCCGAAAAACTATTGTGTGTTTAGTATTAGTTCGCTAATTGAAGAGTGGAAATGTCAAACGTTCCAAGCGCCATTATTCTTTGCAAAAAGCGTTTTCAGTGCTGTTGTGTTAACGTTACTCTGTTGCCTAGGCCAAGACTTGTTCCAAGTACCAAATCATGAAGAGTATCCAGAATGAGATTTTCACTCTGCAGCGGAGTGTGCGCTGATATGAATCTTCCTGGCAGATTAAAACTGTGTACCATACCGAGACTCGAACTCGGGACCTTTGCCTTTCGTGGGCAATTGCTCTGTCAACTCAGCTACCCAGGCACAACTCACGCCCCGTCCTCACAGCTTCACACTGTGGAGCTCTTGCCCGTGAAAGGCAAAGGTCCCAAGTTCGAGTCTCGGTCCAGCACACAGTTTTAATCTACCAGGAAGTTTCATATCAGCGCACACTCCGCTGCAGAGTGAAAATCTCATTTTGGAAACATCCCCCAGCCTGTGGCTAAGCCATGTCTCCGCAGTATCCTTTCTTTCAGGAGTGCTAGTTCTGCAAGGTTCGCAGGAGAGCTTCTGTAAAGTTTGGAAGGTAGGAGACGAGTTACTGGCTGAAGTGAAGCTGTGAGGACGGGGCGTGAGTCGTGCTTGGGTAGCTCAGTTGGTAGAGCCCTTGCCCGCGAAAGGCAAAGGTCCCGAGCTCGAGTCTCGGTCAGGCACACAGTTTTAATCTGCCAGGAAGTTCCATTCATTACTAGATGGTGCACGATCCTTGTTTCAAGATTGCATAGAATTGAATACTTCGGTTTTAAAAATGCCACTGAAGGATCGTCGAAATACAGTATGATCAAAGTATCTCATACTCATCCATCTCGAATCGCTATTAAAAATTCTTCTCCTGAAACGGAAGAATGTATAAATGGCCATGTATTCAAAAGAGGAAAGACCATGGCCATGCCGTACTTCGTCTGAAAAACTTACCATGTTTATCAGCTGCAAAACAGAACGACAGCCTTTCGACGACGTTACCATTTCTTCCTCAAGAGTACAGGGAGTTTTAGAGTAAGCTAGGCAAAATCTGATCCCAAGAATGGGTTTGCGTAAGAAACAGAAGTCAATGGTGAGAGATTCTCTCTAGGTATCCTGCCAAATCCTTGCATTACGCCGGCCGGTGTGGCCGTGCGGTTAAAGGCGCTTCAGTCTGGAACTGCGTGACCGCTACGGTCGCAGGTTCGAATCCTGCCTCGGGCATGGATGTGTGTGATGTCCTTAGGTTAGTTAGGTTTAATTAGTTCTAAGTTCTAGGCGACTGATGACCTCAGAAGTTAAGTCGCATAGTGCTCAGAGCCAGCCTTGCATTACACAAACAATCAAACAACTCATATTAATGAATTTTATTACAAACTGACAAGATACAATTACTATACTTAACTTTCGTTCATGTGTCGCAAGCAAAGGGCGACATTTAAAATAATCAGTCTTCTTCAGAATAGAGAAACACAAGGCTCTGCTACATAGAGATTCCTAATGCAAGTGGCTATCATTGATGCTGCTATTGAAGTGGCTAATCTTGAAGCTACTATACCAGTGGATCGTCACCAGTCGGACGCGGCGCTTATGTCCTCTCCATGTAGGGCCCGCTGCTGTTGCGTTGTCGTCCTGGAAAAGAGGTTGGTCAGTGTGTGATTGGCTGACTTCTCACAGCCTTCTCTTCCCTGTTGTTCCTGTATGGTGTGCCGGTGCTGACTTATACTGTAACAGATTCTTTTCTTAAATTTAATTTTCTTTTTCTCTTGTAAAAAGTTTTGAAATGTATGAGAATCTCTTGTACTACATTTCTACTGGTTAAGACATTACTGCTGTATTTCTGTACCAGTATAATCACAATTAAGAAGTAACATGGCAGTATTAACAGCACTTGAAACAAAAACTTACTTATTGGCCCTAAGATCATGGGTATTAATAAATTATTTTCTCCTAATTTGTCTGATCATTTTTTGTAATGATGAGGTGGACAGCATAATTTTGTGGTATCAGAATACCTTAGCAATTAGAAGACGAAAAGGTCTTCTAAAAAAAGAAATACATTGTTTTTTATTATTTTGACAAAAGTGAATTTGGCACTTAGAATGTTTAACATTTCTTCCTTCAATTAGCCTCTAAATATTGAGTAATGTATTCTTGACCTCAGTCTTGGTCTGCACTCCTAATTATAACATTAACAATAACAGTCAAAATTCTAAGTTAGTCCATAGGCAGCTATAGGTACAGTTATTGGTACACTCTCACTGCCTCATAGTGAATTCCATCAAAGTGGTGGCCCCGCTGTTGAACAGACTATCGAAAACACCACTGCATATGATCTACAGTTGATACGACTCTCATGACCGACGCCTCTTTGTGGATGGTCTGTATCGTCAAACCACTTCACCACTTGCAACTAATGCTGATACCACATGAAACAGAACCACTGGAGAGACGTTTAGCCCTTGTCCATAGGTTATTTATGCTTTTAGAGTGCAGGCACCATATCAGCCAACAAGCCACAGCATTACCACAGTACTCTACGAATCGGCAATCCGCCACACGCACTGGACAGCGAGTTCCATCGACAGTGATGTTACCACCACCACACGGTGGCAGGCTGCACATGGCACCAACCCCACACCGGACAACACAGCAACGACCACGGCGGCCATTTCGACATTACTAGCCTGCTCGTACCACATCATGTAAGGCGACATTTCGCACAAATGCTGCAACCCATGTGATTTTCCAAACTGCATAGAAGAGCCGTTGTAGGCCCATGAGCTTGCACAACTACATCACGTTGCCACCATACACTATATGTATAACACTGACACCCTCACATGCTCATCAAGAAGGCAGGTTATACATTATTGATTTCAACTCTGGTGAATACTTCCTCGTCAGCACTGTATCTGACACAAGCTCCATTGCACAAATTGCACACTGACATGCAGCCACATGCACTTGCTCCAATTGCATTGACCCAACAGCTCAACAGCTGGAATGTATGAATCCATGACATGCAATATATACCTCTCAAGTCAATGCAACTCACATAGACATACGTCATCACTGATGGCTCTGAGCACTATGGGACTTAACATCTGAGGTCATCAGTCCCCTAGAACTTGGAACTCCTTAAACCTAACTAACCCAGGGACATCACACACATCCGTGCCCCAGGCAGGATTCGAACCTGCGACCGTAGCGGTCACGCGGTTCCAGACTGAAGCGCCTAAAACCTCACGGCCACCCCGGCCGGCTATCACTGATATCACTGAACTTGCATTGGGCAGCATCGATTTTCTTCATCATTTATGATTCTCGCCAGACATCACAACTGCTTTCCTTGTACAACATACGATAGTGGCGAATGCATCCCAGGATTTTTGCCATTACCACAGCTCCATACCATGATCGAGCGCACTGCCCTACCTGGCAATACAACACAAATCTGCAGGAACTTCATGAGCCCATCAATATTACAATAACTACTGCACCGATACTGACACACTTCATGCAAAAAATTCTTCCCTAGTCCACTTTATCAACAACACACCGACCGCTTTCGCACTAGCCCGTGAACAGCTACAGCACACTTCGCTCACCCATAGCATAGACCATCAAGCAGATACACCCATCCACATGCCCACGCAACCCGAGCATATCTACCTGGTGCAGCGACACAGAACAAAGGTTTGTACTGCACCATCTGCTTCACTTTGTGCCACCTCACACACTGCCTTTCCTCAATTCTTCAAACTCCATGTTAGCAAAGCTAGGGCATGTGCAGTCAGTGATGGCACTGCGCGCCAAATCTTAAATATCACATGCCCTAATGGCAAAAAGCACGCTGACTGGCACCGACTAACTTATGTGCTGCTAGAGAAGAGATTGATGAGATGTTACAGGCTGGCGTCGTTTGTTCATCTGATTCCCAGAGAATCAAATTAGCAAAAAAAAAAACAAAAAAAAAAGACGGCACTCTATGTCTCCATTGTGAAAAGCCAATTTGCAGATCGATGTACACGCCAACGATACTGCGAAAACGCCAATTATCATGTACTTACATAAATACCTTTTCATGCCACACGGGTTGGAAAATGCTTCATAAAGGGGGCAGATATTCATTGACAAGATCTTCTTCCACCTCAGTCATTGTTAGGCATACCTTATTTTTCCACCACTTTGGAAGAACATGACATATACGTTGAACAAGCTCTCAGTAACCTACAACAGAATGGTGTGTTGTCCAATCATGACAAATCTCCACTACAACAAAAGGGAGTCACTTTCCTCGGACACTAAGTCAGTATCACAGGCATCGGACCTACACCAGACAGAACAGATGCCATACGACAGATCCAACTACCACAAACGTACCACAAAATCGAGCATTTCCTCGGAATTTTGAATTTCTATCAATCGCCACAAGCTGCTGCCTTACAAGTGCCATTCACAGATACATTATCAGGTCACAACAAGCGTGGAAAAAGGAAGGTCAAAAGAACCAAAGGCATGTTAAACACTTCCTATTGGGCGAAAGACTGTCTTACTAATGCAGTCACACTCACGCTTATCGTCTCAGATGCTCAACTGATTGTTACCACAAATGCAACCGACACTGCCATAGTGCTGTGCTACAGCAACTGGTAGAAAGTGATGCTCAACCTCTGCAGTTCTTTCTCTCATAAACTGACAGCTTCCCAGTCCAAATGGTTGGCATTCAACAGGGAACTCCTCGCATTTTAGGAGACATTTAAGTCTTTTCATGAAGAAATCGAAGGTCAGAACATCATACTAGTCACAGACCACAAGACACTTGTTGATGCTGTAAACTACCTGTCAAAGGATGTTGTCATCCCACAACATTATCGATATCTGGATTTTATCTCACAGTGCTCAACAGGCATAACTAGCCTTCATGGTACAGGCGTATTATTTTTGCTTACCTATCGAGGGTTAATACAATCTCCGCCCGACTATGAACAGTTAGCTGTCCCCCAGCACAGTGATACTTGTATTGCCAAACTACTATGTAGCAATGACACCAACCTCAAAATTGAAACACTCTCCACTCCACGCAGAGGAACATCGATCCTTTACGTTGTCTCCCTCCACAAAATTGACCGCTTTTATGACAAACAATATGATGTAAAATCTTCAACCAGTTGCATGGCCTACCACACCCCAGCATCTGCCCCAAGGTCAGACAACTCACTGAACATTTCATGTGACCAGCTGCTGATCCTTGGCAGAGACATGTGAATCTTGTCAATGTAACAAGTTAGGACGACACACTCAACCACAGCTCTGTCAAATTGAGACACGTAAAGCTCGCTTCCACCACTTCTACACTGATCTCGTGTATCCTGTTACCGAGTCATGAGGTTACAAGCTCCTTTCCTCTGCCATAGACAGGTTTCATAATATGTCAAAACAACATCAATAAAAGACTTTTCAATTGAAACAACAGAATGCGCTTTTGTCAACAATTGGATATCATGCTTTGGCACACCAGAAACCATTACTGCAGACCAGGGTGCTAATTTGAATAGGCGCTCTACATGGCACTCTGCAATCTGTGTGGTATTAAATGTACCCACGCGACCACTACTTGCCATGGCAATTCTTGGTCTGAGGCTCTACCTTAGAGCGTTCTTGGCGTGTCTACAAAGGAAATCTCCATGAATCGTTGGCCAAAATCTAATACAATGAATCTTTGGTCATCATGACTCACTACCAACACAGAACAACAAACGTTCAGCCCCACCAATACCTGTACAACGTGTCAAAGAATGCATATGATGCTCTCATATATCACCGCCCACTCCTCACGCCACACCTTTACAACAAAATCCTTTCAGACTATAAACATGTTATGTTTCATGGTAATATAGACCCGTACCAAGCCATCAAACGAAACACATACACTTTCAACATTATTATCAATGATACAGCCATTACTGTCACCATCAATAGACTGAAACCAGCGTGTATACTTCAAGAGAGCAACAACTCAGATGATACGAATAGCTTCAGGTGCCACCACCTCTAACATCTGTGAAGATCGCCACACCCAATTCTAAAGCATCTGTCACCATCGAACTCAGTGTTGCTTCCTTCAACCCAAATGATCTTTCCAGCAAGCTCTTGGACCACAGCTCAATTATAACCACACTTAACAACAACTCTCCTATGAATGATGCTGCATTAAATCGATGATTGGATCACACTTATTTCCTTACATACAACATTAAGCTACCATTTTGTCTGATGTGTCTGATAACGCCGTCCTCATTGTTACATGCACGAGGACTAATCATTCATAAACAACCCACTCACTCACACTGCATAACACATCAGATGCAGCTGCAGCGATGACCACATCCTCAGCACCACATCTGCTTCACGTATTTGGCAACATCTAGGTACCATTGTCCCATCATTGGCATGCATACCATCTATGTAGCATAAACATTGCACCAAACTGCACAACACCTACCACTGAGAGTCCGACCATGCCTAGTACCACCACCTGCCACAGCATTGGCGATCACAGAAATTTACGCCAGCTATCACTGAGAAATGGTCTGACCATGACTCGCACCGTGTACTAGCCATGGTATAGTCAGTCACATGCATCTATGCCACCAAACCACATTCTCCAGCCATCTCTGCACCATCTCATCAGTTGATGTCCCCATAGACATCCTCCCATCAATGCAATGGATTATTGGGGGAGGGGGGGGGGGGGGCGGGTGTGGGAAGTCCTATGTGAGGAATATTGATAACTATGAACATCACTGGCAAGCAAGGACTGTTTCGTCTTTGTATGGGACAAAAATGCAAGTGCATTTTGAGATGTATTTATGAGTGGATGTGTTTCATGTAATGTGTTTGTCCACTAAAGTGTGTATCGGCATCACTGCTTGTGTCTTGTTGTTGATATATTCCTACCATCTTGTAGCGAATTCCAACAAATGTGTACAGTTTCTCCAACCTGTTCTAATGCATCAAGTGACAACCAGCATCTATTGCATAGCTGTGGTGACATTGTTTTGTGGAGTATTGTGATTATTTTCGTATGGACGACAATGGAATTAATGGAAGGGAGAGGGTGAAACATGATACTGTGACATAGTTTCCAAACTTGGAATGATGTGTGAAGTGGCAGGCCACTAGCTACAATTGTGTATGTTAATATTTACTGTCTTAGCCGTGACACAAATATTTTTCCTCAATGAGAACACAGTTGTGAACATTCAGTCTTTTCATCACGTGCAAGTGCTATCATCTGTCGAGCATCACTATAAAAACAATCAAAAAGGGGATGTAGCAGTCCACAGCAGCTTGTGACTGCCAGAATAGAAAGAAGTGGTTGGTTAATTGTAATCCTCAGTACAACTGGAATTTGTTATTGTTTATTTTGCATGGTAATTATTTAATTAACATTTTCTTTATTGGAACAGCGAATATTTCAGAATTCATTAGTTTTGTCCATAGAATAAAGTCCAGTGTACAAAGTATATTTACAATGGATGTGTATATTTACATAAATCTTATTTCTTAACTCCTTTAAAAATGACCCATGTGTGTCAGGGGGTAAATAAAAATTTTCCTTCCTCCATAAAAAATTCAGATCTGAAAGGATTAAAATTTTAGTATGGCTTCTACTCACAGCATTTGTGCCAGTTACTTCCAGGTGTAGTGTATGTTAATGGTACTTGTTACAGAAGTTGAATATGAATTATAATGGTAAAATAAATAGTGTGGAGTATGTAATTAATGTGGTCAAAACGGTGGTGCACATGAAACAGAAATACAAGGATCCCAATGAAAACTAAAAGAATAATACCATTAAATTAACATAAATTTTATTTGAAAAATTGGCAATACTGGTTAGTGGAGAAAAATCAAAACAGAAACAAAAGCTTAGTTCCGGTCCAATCACCAAAAGGTACATGTAAAAGTAAACTGTAAGAAAACCTCGTCCTGACACGATGACACCCTCAGTTAAGGAAATATTCGGAAATTAAAAATCAAAGGCCTCCACTAAGTTACATAATTTCTCTGTAGATGATTGAATTCTTTTCCTATCTGTGTAGGCCATTGAGTGGTATAGGGTGTGTGCAATTTAAATCACGAAAAGCTTTTAGCGCGAATCTTCAACTGGAGTATTTGTGTTGGCTGCATTAGATTTTACGATTTCACAAAATAGTAATTATTATCGTAAAATATATTCGCCATTACTTGGACTGTGTTATTTCCAGGTAGAGAAAGTTACTTGAAGATTCCAAATTCTTTCTTTCCGGTATTTCTTCTCTACATCTAGGTAACTATGGTGACTCTTTGGCAATGAAGCACTGTTCTTTCTAAAAAGAAAAAGGAAAAATATTCAGTGCTCATTTCCTTTAAAATGAGTTTTTGTACCATGTACAATTACGGAAATCTCTGTATCTTTCAAATAATGGAGACAGTGAATCTTCAGAAAACTTATGTAACAATTGTACACTCACAGTTAACAGTTACCGGTAGGCACCTCCAACAATATTAATAACGTATGAAATAAATTTCGCCGCCATGACCTAAAATCAAAGTTATCGAATCGCAAATCCTGGCAGATGCTCTAAACATCCCTGACTGTTGGGTGCTGCCATCCAGCGGGCAACGCGTGGACTACTTCCAACCACTTGCTCTTCCTCGCGGCTGCCAGATCGCGCGGTGTGTTTCCCTTTACAGCCGTGTCCACAATTGACTGCCCCGCGCACCGCCACACCGTCACAATCGCGCGGCACTCACTTGTCAGTTGCATGTAAAGCCTAGTCCACGCGGTGACACTGAGTTGCATGCAACTGCGCTACCAGCCACTGGGCGCGTTTGGGCAACTCGTTGGAGAAACTGAACATTTTCGGCTTGCTATAACTTTAGCGATAATAGTTACATGAGTATTAAGATTAGGTATGTCGGTAGAGAGTAAACAAACTGAAATATTAGATGGGGAACGGAGGAAATGGTTCGATTTTTGGGTATCAATGCTACGCATTGGTATATTAAGGATTTTAATGACGTTGACTACCAAGCCAAACAGGACTTGCTGTTGCATTTGAGACTGTCAAACGCGATCTGAACGTGGATTCGTAGACAATATCTGAGGTGTAGAGCAAAGTCCATTTAATTAAAATTATAGGAATACATTGACAAAGGAATTAAGAAAAATACAGGCAAGTAAAACGTGTAACTGCGGAACAGTCCACGTCTATAATGCTAAAATCCCATGGTTCGAGTTGGCCGATACTTTTTCAAGGAAAGTAGTTGACAGGAGAAAAGGCTACAGAAATCTGGAAAGTTGAACTCTTCTCTTAATATTAATGGATTTAAAACGTCACAGCACTGCTTCCCACTCACAAACTGTAGTACAGATGATTAAAACCAAAGACTGCAATTCATTGGCAGAACACATACAAAGTGCAACAGGTCTACTAAAGAGACTGCTTACACCACACCTACCCGCTCTATTGTGGAGTATTGCTGTGCGGTGTGGGATCCGCATCTGGAGGGACTGACGGATGACATCGAAAAAGTACAAAGAAGGGCATCTAGTTTTGTATTATCGCGAAATAGGGGAGATAGTGTCACAGACATGATACGTGAATTGGAGTTGTTGTTGTTGTTGTTGTTGTTGTTGCTGTTGTGGTCTTCAGTCCTGAGACTGGTTTGATGCAGCTCTCCATGCTACTCTATCCTGTGCAAGCTTCTTTATCTCCCAGTACCCACTGCAACCTACATCCTTCTGAATTTGCTTAGTGTATTCATCTCTTGGTCTCCCTCTACGATTTTTACCCTCCACGCTGCCCTCCAATACTAAATTGGTGATCCCTTGATGCCTCAGAACATGTCCTACCAACCGATCCCTTCTTCTGGTCAAGTTGTGCCACAAACTTCTCTTCTCCCCAATCCTATTCAGTACTTCCTCGTTAGTTATGTGATCTACCCATCTAATCTTCAGCATTCTTCTGTAGCACCACATTTAGAAAGCTTCTATTCTCTTCTTGTCCAAACTATTTATCGTCCGTGTTTCACTTCCATACATCGCTACACTCTATACAAATACTTTCATAAATGACTTCCTGACACTTAAATCTATACTCGATGTTAACAAATTTCTCTTCTTCAGAAACACTTTCCTTGCCATTGCCAGTCTACATTTTATATCCTCTCTACTTCGACCATCATCAGTTATTTTGCTCCCCAAATAGCAAAACTCCTTTACTACTTCAAGTGTCTCATTTCCTAATCTAATTGCCTCAGCATCACCCGACTTAATTCGACTACATTCCATTATCCTCGTTTTGCTTTTGTTGATGTTCATCTTACATCCTCCTTTCAAGACGCAATCCATTCCATTCAACTGCTCTTCCAAGTCCTTTGCTGTCTCTGACAGAATTACAATGTCATCGGCGAACCTCAAAGTTTTTATTTCTTCTCTATGGATTTTAATATCTACTCCGAATGTTTCTTTTGTTTCCTTTACTGCTTGCTCAATATACAGATTGAATGACATCGGGGAGAGGCTACAACCCTCTCAATCATTAAAACAAAGGCGTTTTTCGTTGCGACGGGATCTTCTTATGAAATTTCGATCATCGGTTTTCTCCTCCGATTGCGAAAACATTCAGTTGGCACCCACCTACATAGGGAGAAATGATCATCACGATAAAATAAGAGAAACCGGGGCATGGAAAAATTTAAGTGCTCGTCTTTCCCGCGTGCCGTTCGAGAGTGCAACGGTAGAGAGACAGCTTGAAGGTGGTTCATTGAACCCTCTGTTAGGCACTTCATTTGGTTCTTTATTTTTTATTTTTTATTTCTTGGAAAATGGGGGAGGCTTATTTCTCGCAACCGGGAATTTACAATTTGCCGAGGCGCGCGCTACACACATACACACGTCCGTCCGTTCGCCACTCCTAGACGGAACTGCCAAAACTTTCATTTTACACGCCACTACGGCACTCAGAATCGACGAAACCGACGTGCACAGTGGTGGCGCGTGTCTACTACTACGCTTAATGCAGAATGGAGTGAGCAGTTATGTCCGTAAGTGTGCAGCAACGTTGCAGCTAGCACCCGCGCTCTCCCGCGTCAGCAAAAGTGGAAAACGAGGAATGCCGTCTGAACAGAGCACGCACGAACGAAACATTTCCTTTGACGTGCCGCCACTGCGCTGAACTTGTTCGTTGTTGCGCAAAGCAGCGCGGCTTGGCGTTCATACAGGCTGCGCCCCGCTGAGCCAAACCAATTTTCCTTGGATTTCAGCTGCACATCTCGGCGCGGCCGGTGTGAACGCGGCTTAACATGGTGGTGTAAATGTGGAAGCGTTAATTAATGCATCGGTGCTAGACTTCAAGAAAACTCGACAAAACACCACACATTTCGGATTTTATTCTCATTTTTTCGTAAAAATATTGGCTGTCATACACCTTTAAAGCATTTTTTCGTAAATAGGAAAGCTTCGATGATAATTCTCAGTAGAGAAGGCTATTTTAAATTAAAGTATTTTCACCTGCAGAACAAAGCTCCGCAATTATTCCACATCTACATCTGCATTCATACTCCGCAAGCCACCCAACGGTGTGTGGCGGAGGGCACTTAACGTGCCACTGTCATTGCCTCCCTTTCCTGTTCCAGTCGCGTGTGGTTCGCGGGAAGAACGACTGCCGGAAAGCCTCCGTGCGCGCTCGAATCTCTCTAATTTTACATTTGTGATCTCCTCGGGAGGTATAAGTAGAGGGAAGCAATACAGGGTGTTACAAAAAGGTACGGCCAAACTTTCAGGAAATATTCCTCACACACAAATAAAGAAAAGATGTTATGCGGACATGTGTCCGGAAACGCTTAATTTCCATGTTAGAGCTCATTTTAGTTTCGTCAGTATGTACTGTACTTCCTCGATTCACCGCCAGTTGGCCCAATTGCAGGAAGGTAATGTTGACTTCGGTGCTTGTGTTGACATGCGACTCATTGCTCTACAGTACTAGCATCAAGCACATCAGTACGTAGCATCAACAGGTTAGTGTTCTCACGAACGTCGTTTTGCAGTCAGTGCAATGTTTACAAATGCGGAGTTGGCAGATACCCATTTGATGTATGGATTAGCACGGGGCAATAGCCGTGGCGCGGTACGTTTGTATCGAGACAGATTTCCAGAACGAAGGTGTCCCGACAGGAAGACGTTCAAAGCAATTGATCGGCGTCTTAGGGAGCACGGAACATTCCAGCCTATGACTCGCGACTGGGGAAGACCTAGAACGACGAGGACACCTGCAATGGACGAGGCAATTCTTCGTGCAGTTGACGATAACCCTAATGTCAGCGTCAGAGAAGTTGCTGCTGTACAAGGTAACGTTGACCGCGTCACTGTATGGAGAGTGCTACGGGAGAACCAGTTGTTTCCGTACCATGTACAACGTGTGCAGGCACTATCAGCAGCTGATTAGCCTCCACGGGTACACATCTGCGAATGGTTCATCCAATAATGTGTCAGTCCTCATTTCAGTGCAAATGTTCTCTTTACGGAAGAGGCTTCATTCCAAGATGATCAAATTGTAAATTTTCACGATCAACATGTGTGGGCTGACGAGAATCCGCACGCAATTATGCAATCACGTCATCAACACAGATTTTCTGTGAACGTTTGGGCAGGCATTGTTGGTGATGTCTTGATTGGGCCCCATGTTCTTCCACCTACGCTCAATGGAGCACGTTATCATGATTTCATACGGGATACTCTACCTGTGCTGCTAGAACATGTGCCTTTACAAGTACGACACAACATGTGGTTCATGCACGATGGAGCTCCTGCACATTTCAGTCGAAGTGTTCGTACGCTTCTCAGCAAAAGATTCGGTGACCGATGGATTGGTAGAGGCCGACCAATTCCATGGCCTCCACGCTCTCCTGACCTCAACCCTCTTGACTTTCATTTATGGGGGCATTTGAAAGCTCTTGTCTACGCAATCCCGGTACCAAATGTAGAGACCCTTCGTGCTCGTATTGTGGACGGCTGTGATACAATACGCCATTGTCCAGGGCTGCATCAGCGCATCAGGGATTCCATGCGACGGAGGGTGGATGCATGTATCCTCGCTAACGGAGGACATTTTGAACATTTCCTGTAACAAAGTGTTTGAAGTCACGCTGGTACGTTCTGTTGCTGTGTGTTTCCATTCCATGACTAATGTGATTTGAAGAGAAGTAATAAAATGAACTCTAACATGGAAAGTAAGCGTTTCCGGACACATGTCCACATAACATAGTTTCTTTCTTTGTGTGTGAGGAATGTTTCCTGAAAGTTTGGCCGTACCTTTTTTGTAACACCCTATATATTCTATACCTCATTCAGAAACGTACCCTCTCGAAACCTGGACAGCAAGCTACACCGCGATGCAAAGCGCCTCTCTTGCAGAGTCTGCCACTTGAGTTTGCTAAACATCTCCGTGGCGCTATCACGGTTACCAAATAACCCTGTGACGAAACGCGCCGCTCTTCTTTAGATCTTCTCTAGCTCCTCCGTGAACCCGACCTGGTACGGATCCCATACTGATGAGCATTACTCAAGTATAGGTCGAACGAGTGTTTTGTAAGCCACCTCCTTTATTGATGGACTACATTTTGTAAGGACTCTTCCAATGAATCTGAGCCTGGCACCCGCCTTACTGACAATTAATTTTATATGATCATTCCAGTTCAAATCGTTCCGTACACATACTCACAGATATTTTAC
This sequence comes from Schistocerca piceifrons, assembly GCF_021461385.2. Classification (NCBI taxonomy): domain Eukaryota; kingdom Metazoa; phylum Arthropoda; class Insecta; order Orthoptera; family Acrididae; genus Schistocerca; species Schistocerca piceifrons. The sequence continues at coordinate 92,316,501 of NC_060141.1, forward strand.
AGAAGTAATTGCTACCAGTGTTTTTTCCGCTATCATATAGTCATACAATAAAGGATCCTTCTTTCTATTTATTCGCAATACATTACATTTGTCTATGCTAAGGGTCAGTTGCCACTCCCTGTACCAAGTGCCCATCCGCTGCAGGTCTTCCTGCATATCGCTGCAATTTTCTATTGCTGCTACTTCTCTGTATACTACAGCATCATCCGCGAAAAGCCGCATTATTAAGAATTATTAAGCCAGATACAACTACCGTTCAATGATGATGTGCTGGAAGCTGGCGGTATGTGTGAATCATATTTGCATTCAATGTATCTAAGTAAGTCTACTTATTTTAGGTTAGGGATTTAAACTATTCATTGCTACTGAAATCAAAGAATTCCTTTATATTTATTTTGTAATAGATCTTCTCACATTGCTGTTTATTGAGTGTGGGTTACAGTGTTAATTTCTTTCCTGGCTGTATACAATACAAATATTATCAATTTAAAAGAACCGCGACCACCGTCTATCAACCCTTAGCACTCCGTCTTCAGGCCATACGATGCAAATGTCCTAACCATCACAGGCGACGTTGCTTGAGAGTGGCAGTGCTACTCTGTTGCTTTGCAGTTTTCAGAACCGTATCATTTGTCGCATGATCCTTCCATGATATTCGCAAGATGCTCAGTAAGCACCGCAGGTGAAAGGCGTTGAGCTTTCGCTCCTGTTTGACATACGACGTACAAGTCTCACCCCCATAAAGGAGAGACTCAGCACACATGATTGATACACAAGTATTCTTGTCGACAATGTAAGATGTTTGTTGTCCCATGCTCGTGTGCGGAACTTTCTGAAAGTGCTGGCATCCTTTCCTATTCGTGCATTTATCTCGTCATCCAGGGAGAGCTCTTCTGTCATTATTGAACCAAAATAGCATAATTTATCGACTACCTTCAACAAGGACTCGTCCAGTTTGATGACAGGCGAATCTGTGTATCCTTGTGCCTTGACAACCGTTTTCTTTACGTTTATAGACATGGTGAAGAGCTTCCATACAGTAGAGAATTTATCCACAAAACGTTGCAAATCGTCTCGAGTATGGGCTACAAATGCAGCATCGTCAGCAAATAAAAGGCTATTTACAAGCAAGTCTTCTCGGAAGTGCTTGGATCTGAGTACAGAAATGTTGTGGAGCTTCCCATCAGCTCTGGTATACAGATGGATGCCGAGGTTAGTTCCACCAAAACCAACTTATAGCAGTGCTGATAAAAAAATATTGGAGTGGGAGCCAATACGCAGCCTTGACGAACCCCTCTTTTCGCAGCAAACGGGTCAGATGTAATTCCGTCGAAGACCACAGCACCTACCATATCTTCGTGAACAGCCTTGATCATCTTTAAGAGCTTTGGAGGACACACTCTCTTCAGAAGTACTAAATACAGTCCTTCTCTGCTGACTGTGTCGAAAGCCTTGTTTAGGTCGATAAAGTCAATGAACAGAGGGGTTTTCTGCTCGCGGTACTTTTCCTGAATTTGCCGGAGTGTTAAGGGTATATCAACTGTAGATTGTTGAGGACAAAAAAAGGTTCAAATGGCTCTGAGCACTATGCGACTTAACTTCTGAGGTCATCAGTCGCCTAGAACTTAGAACTTATTAAACCAAACTAACCTAAGGACATCACACACATCCATGCCCGAGGCAGGATTCGAACCTGCGACCGCAGCGTCGCTCGGCTCCAGACTGTAGCGCCTAGAACCGCACGGCCACCGCGGCGGCCTGTTGGGGACAAAACCCACATTGTTCCTCTGGGTACATGCACCGTGCAAGCTTCTGAAGTCTGCCCAACACCACATTGGCAAATGTTTTTCCAGGTATACTCAGAAGTGGGATTCCACGGTGACAGTTGCAATCGCCGCGATTACCTTCACCTTTGTATAAAGAAACAATATTGGCAACGCGCATGTCTTGAGGCACAGTACCCTCAGCCCCACATTTCAGTAAGACGTTGAAAAGCAGCGGAAAAACTGGCTTAAGTTTTATAATTTCTGTGGAGATATTGTCTTTGCCAGCGCACTTCCCACATTTGAGTGTCCAAGTGCTCTTTGAAGCTCCTTCATAGTAGGCGTGACATTCAACTCATGGTAAGGTATCTTCTTCTTCTGTAGTGGTCAATCCAAGGATTGGTTTGCAACAGCTACAATGGCAGCTTGTCTCCATTCTGTGCGTCTTTCAGCTTTTATCTTCATTTCTTTATAGGTGTCACATCCCACATCTTTCACGATTTGATCCATGTACCTCAGTCGTGGTCTTCCTCTTGGTCTTGTTCCCTCGACATATCCCTCTATGATTGTGTTCAGGAGTCCTTTATGTCTTAATAGATGGCCTGTAAATTGCACTCTTCTTTTAACAATGAAACTCCAGAAGCTTCTCTTCTCACCTGCTCTTTCCAGAACCACTTCGTTTGTGACCTTGTCGATCCATTTTATTTTGGGCATGCGTCTATAGCACCACATTTCAAAAGAATTTAGCTTCTGCTGTTCCTCTGTCCCGAGAGTCCATGTTTCACACCCATAGCATGCCACACTCCACACACATGATTTCAAAAATCTTTTCCTGGTTTCAAGGCTGATGCTCTTAGATGTTCATATGTTTTTCTTCTTGTTAAAAGCAGCCTTTGCTTGAGCTATTCTACTTCTCACTTCTGCCTTGCTCCTTCCATCCCTGATAATATTACTGCCCAGATAAGTAAGGTATCATCTGAGGAATTTCATCCTTTGCGTTTGGACTAATGTTGATGGGATGTGAATAGAGGCTGGGGTTATGTTCTACCCAACGGTGCAATTGACGATTTCGATCTGTGATGACATTTACATCTATTTCCTTGAGTGGTACGCTCTTCTTTGGAATGGGTCCAATGACCCGTTTGATGCCCAAATTTTTTTTTTTTTGGTGATCAGTCTACTGACTGGTTTGATGCGGCCCGCCACGAATTCCTTTCCTGTGCTAACCTCTTCATCTCAGAGTAGCACTTGCAACCTACGTCCTCAATTATTTGCTTGACGTATTCCAATCTCTGTCTTCCCTTACAGGTTTTGCCCTCTACAGCTCCCTCTAGTACCATGGAAGTCATTCCCTCATGTCTTAGCAGATGTCCTATCATCCTGTCCCTTCTCCTTATCAGTGTTTCCACATATTCCTTTCCTCTCCGATTCTGCGTAGAACCTCCTCATTCCTTACCTTATCAGTCCACCTAATTTTCAACATTTGTCTATAGCACCACATCTCAAATGCTTCGATTCTCTTCTGTTCCGGTTTTCCCAAAGTCTATGTTTCACTACCATACAATGCTGTACTCCAGACGTACATCCTCAGAAATTTCTTCCTCAAATTAAGGCCGGTATTTGATATTAGGAGACTTCTCTTGGCCAGAAATGCCTTTTTTGCCATAGCTAGTCTGTTTTTGATGTCCTCCTTGCTCCGTCCGTCATTGGTTATTTTACTGCCTAGGTAGCAGAATTCCTTAACTTCATTGACTTCGTGACCATCAATCCTGATGTTAAGTTTCTCGCTGTTCTCATTTCTACTACTTCTCATTACCTTCGTCTTTCTCCGATTTACTCTCAAACCACACTGTGTACTCATTAGACTGTTCATTCCGTTCAGCAGATCATTTAATTCTTCTTCACTTTCACTCAGGATAGCAATGTCATCAGCGAATCGTATCATTGATATCCTTTCACCTTGTATTTTAATTCCACTCCTGAACTTTTCTTTTATTTCCATCATTGCTTCCTCGATGTACAGATTGAAGAGTAGGGGTGAAAGGCTACAGCCTTGTCTACACCTTTCTTAATACGAGCACTTCGTTCTTGATCGTCCACTCTTATTATTCCCTCTTGGTTGTTGTACATATTGTATATGACCAGTCTCTCCCTATAGCTTACCCCTACTTTTTTCAGAATCTCGAAGAGCTTGCACCATTTTATATTGTCGAACGCTTTTTCCAGGTCGACAAATCCTATGAAAGTGTCTTGATTTTTCTTTAGCCTTGCTTCCATTATTAGCCGTAACGTCAGAATTGCCTCTCTCGTCCCTTTACTTTTCCTAAAGCCAAACTGATCGTCACCTAGCGCATTCTCAATTTTCTTTTCCATTCTTCTGTATATTATTCTTGTAAGCAGCTTCGATGCATGAGCTGTTAAGCTGATTGTGCGATAATTCTCGCACTTGTCAGCTCTTGCCGTCTTCGGAATTGTGTGGATGATGCTTTTCCGAAAGTCAGATCGTATATCGCCAGACTCATATATTCTACACACGAACGTGAATAGTCGTTTTGTTGCCACTTCCCCCAATGATTTTAGAAATTCTGATGGAATGTTATCTATCCCTTCTGCCTTACTTGACTGTAAGTCCTCCAAAGCTCTTTTAAATTCCGACTCTAATACTGGATCCCCCATCTCTTCTAAAGTACACACCACCAACGTCGCCAGCATTGAAACACCCCTGTATGCCAGGGCAATGTTGCTTCCAATAGGACAGTGCGTTGAACAGCTGCCTTTGCTTTGCTTAGCTCCCTGCATGTAGAATTGCATGGATTTTCATGCCAGATGACAGTGGCCTGACGCTTAGCCTCAAGGAGAAATTTCAGGACATCTACGTTCTCGATGAACCAATCCTGAGATTTCGTTTCCAGAATACCGAACACATTTCCAGCCGTAAGAGTAAGCACCGATTTTATCTCCTGCCAGTCTTCAGAAGTAGGAGCGGCTGGGTCCCAGGGATCCATCTCTTTGCGTATCTCGTCACTAAATACTTCTAGTGTAGCAGCGTTTCTTGTTCGGCAAAGATTAATTTTTGTTTTACAAGGTGTTATGGCAGAGTGAAACTTTTTAGTCTCGAAGCGCACTCTTGTCGCTACTAGAGCATGATCCGTGTCACAGTCTGCACTGAGGAAAGAACGTGTATGAAGGAAGTAACACAGACCTTTCCTTTTAGATAGAATAAAATGTAATTGGTGCCAATGTTTTGAGCGGGGATGGATCCAAGATTATAGTGCAAGGAATAAATTAAAAAACTATAAAAGAAATAGCTAAAGAAGCCACAATGAAAGAAAACATCCTGCCGCCAGATGGCCTCTCGTACCCTGCGGCACGCCGTTGCAAGGAAAGAATGATAAAACTTCCTACCAGTACATGAACAAGATTATCTAGTTAATGCCTTATATTATATAAACAGAGAAGGAACAAGAAAATACTAGAGTTATGCACACAACGTAGGAAAACGAAGTAAATATGTAAGGCACACTATACTAGGTGAAACTATCAACAAACTACGAGGGTTATTCCAAAAGTAAGGTCCGATTGATTGCCAAATTGAAACCACAGTGAACATCAGAAATGTTTTACTTGTAACAATTAGCTACACCTTTCAGCTACTTCTCTACGTAGTCGCCGTTCTGACTTAGACTTTTGTCATAGCGTTGTACCAACTTTTCAATAGCCTCATCATAGAAGGCAGCCGCCAGTGCTTTCCGCCAATTCTCCACGCTGGCCTACACCTCGTTGTCTGTGTCAAAATGTTGTCTTCAAAGACAGCGGTTCATGTGACCAGAGATGAAACTCAGGGGGAGACAATTGCGGACTGTATTGTGGGTAATCTAACATTTCCATTTGAAAACGATGCAGGAGCATCTTCATTGCCCCTGCAGAATGCGGCTGAGAATTGTCGTGAAGACGAAACAGCACGACAGTTTTGTAATGTTGGCTGCATAGCTTCAGGCGAAATTTCTCACCAGGCCCTCGTACTTGGCGGCAGACACTATTTTCTAGACATCTTTACGCACTCACTGCGAGCTCAGAAATGAGAAGAGCGACGTGATGCTAACTGGGGTTATACTAGAGACACTACCCAACACATCTGTGCAAAGCTTTATCGGATTTTCATAGTCGTTTCCATTTCACGACCGATCGGACCTTACTTTTGGAATAACCCTCGTATATGCAACAGCGGCATTCAGTGATTAAAGTAAAACGGTGTCAAACGAAGCAAAGTAGGCATGGGTCACGAAATCGCTTCTCCCTTTTGTGCTTTATAAATTCCAAGCTCCTCTAACAAATTCTCCTCTAACACAATTCTCAACGCTCCCTAAACAATGACCAGTTTCAGATAAATGCTGTCCCAGAACAGTTTTGTTCCATGGCAGTGAATGTTCTATAAACCTTAAGTTAAAAGAGCGGCCCGTTTGACCGATATAATATTTGTCACAGTTACTGCGATTAATCATGTATACTCCACAGCCATCAAATTTGTCATATGTCCTATTGAGTTTTATTCGCAGTTTTAGGGTGTTGTTAACCTGAAAGCCACATCTGACATCAGATTTCCTAAAACATTTTTCTATTTGCAGGGACATTTTGCTGTTAAATTTCATAGGAATCGTTTTCGTTCTTTCTTTACTGGTTCTATTTTGTGTGTGAGTGTGTGTGTACCTGCTGTTTGTTATACGTTTCTTTAGCCTACTTAGGGGCGCGTGACGTCATTTACAGAAAAGCCGTTAGCTACCGCAATCTGCTTTAAAATGCTGAGTTCTTTACGCATTTCGCTTTCGTCTAAAGGTAGACGAAGGAGCCGATGACCCATGAAGTCTGTACAAGCAGGTTTTCTAAAAATCTAAAACTTATCTTTGTCGTTAACTTTCCTAATAGTAAGGTCAAGGTAGTTTATGGAGCCCTCTTCCTCAGCTTCAGTAGTAAAGGTTATTTTTGGGTGCATGCTACCTATTGCTTGGGCAAATGCGTTGACCTCGCGGGTGTCGTCTTCTATCAGTATCTTCATTACGTTGTATGCTTTTATTTTCGTGGTACACAGAAAAGTTACGCGAGGTCCTGGTATTTTTTCCTACTTGTGTTCTCCTAGAAGACAGACGAAATATCTGAAAGCAACAGGTATTTACTTTTACAGAGAAAACATTCACCATGTATAAATAAGAACGTAAATAGATAAACATATTTTAATGAAAATTATTTCAAAAATGAAAATTATTGGATGAAAAAATAATTCTCATGGTTATTTGGAACTCAGCAAGAAAACAAGATACAAAGGATAAAGCGAAAAGATGCTATTTACTACGTTCTACATATTGTGTGATGTGCTTGCATGTATATATTTTCTCGAGCAAACAAATGTATATGTTCAAAAATGTCTGGATGACACTGTCTCTATTCTTTCAGTTCTCGGGAGTGTGAACAGTTTACCATACGACATTTGACAAGAACTTTCACTATGAATTCTGCTTAAACTCTATTGTCATTGCTTATTCCTACTTCTGTTAGTATATTTCGATTTTTCCGTAAAAATGGTAGTCCCTCAGAACCTCTCAGATATCCAAACTGCACAGCAGATAGCTCTTACAACACCGGAAATTTTAGCGCTGACATGTAAACGAAAACGACCACTGAAAACAGACGAGACCCAGTATGGGAAAACAACGCCAGGGGCGCTGCGGTAGACGCACTTGTCTCCTGTGGGCAATAGAGAAAGAAAGTAGACCCTGTAAAAGGGGCTTAACTTGTCAGCTGTCCGCCAAAAATTGTGGGTTACTAAAGCACACTCTTAATGCCCCGTATATTATACCAGTAACAAAACCACTTCTCCATACCTGGTTGTCCGTCTTCTCTGGCCACGGGATAAAGACACGCCCGCTCTCCAGGCAGGTGCTGTCCACGACAGCTTGTTCACGTCCGGCATTGACCGATGACTCCACGGGCTGCCCGGAAGCTCGGCACACTACGTTCCAACTGAACTTCCGTAAGGCTGCTGACCACCAACGATGTGGCTGAGCGGTTCTAGGTGCTTCAGTCTGGAACTGAGCGGTCGCAGGTTCGAATCCTGCCTCGGGCATGGATGTGTGTGATGTGCTTAGGTTGGTTAGGTTTAAGTAGTTCTAAGTTCTAGGGGACTAATGACCTCAGAAATTAAGTCCCATAGTGCTCAGAGCCATTTGAACCATTTTTTGAACTTCTCTCCAGTCTCCTACTTCCCCAGAGAACGATCCCAGAGGCGCTAGCGACAGACTCTGCGATAAAGCGAGACCTGTGACGGAGCGAGCCATACAAAATTTGCCCATCTCTCGGCCTTGGCAGTGGGACCGCCAAAATTTCAGTTTCGCACAGCACTATTAATATGTTTATGCATGCTAGCTTTCTGAATTGTCTGAAATTACGTGTTCATATTATAAAAGTCAGCATGTTAGAACAAAAGATTTTTATTATGACGTTTCATTTTCTGTGGCTATTTCGCAGTTATGAAGTGAGTTGGAGCAGTGTTCCTGAGAAAGCAGCCCTGCGCCCATCATGGTGGATGATTTTCTGACGGAAACATCCTTACATCCTCTGTTGTCGGCTCTGAATCCCACTAACTCGAGCGGGGCCCGCTTTGGGGAGAATAGCCAATCTACAGAATCCAGGCGATGGTCCAATATGTGGTATCGATAGTTCCGATGCCATAGCGTAGGCCCACTACGAGAACGGACTAACTACTGGACCACAGCGCCCTCTAGCCGACGCTGTGGAGCTCAACGAGCGCCGCTCAGCTTTCGGCCCATTTCATCAAGAGCAGACGGCCTGGATACATTGCATCTACTATCAGAGTTGGCTTGCTATTGAGACTTTGTACTACTTAAGACGGGAATGCGTTCCACACCTACGTGCTCATAATCGTAAAGTTATGTAACCATTTATTAACTTGTGCTGGCCGGTCTGGCCGAGCGGTTCTAGGCGCTACAGTCTGGAGCCGCGCGACCGCTACGGTCGCAGGTTCGAATCCTGCCTCGGGCATGGATGTGTGTGATGTCCTTAGGTTAGTTAGGTTTACTTAGTTCTAAGGGGACTGATGACCTCAGATGTTAAGTCGCATAGTGCGCAGAGCCATTTGAACCATTTTATTAACTTGTTTTTGCCTATGTCAAATATCTTTAATTTTACACCCAGCACCGAAGTGCTTTAAGTCTCCTGCGCCTACTCGCTTCCTTCATTTGGCCTATTTTGCAGATCACAGTAGCAGACCCACGCGGGATACAAAACAATATGTGGGTATTGAAAGCCAAGCTGGCGCCTGTGCTCCCTAACCTCCCCCCTGAGGTAGTGTATGCATGCCACAGCCGCCATACAGCCCCACTGAATAACTATCAGCAGCATTCACTCTCTTCTGCGTGGTATCAAACGGCAGACTCCGCAGCAGCATTTCGCCAACAGGGAGAAATGCCTCCACCTTCGTAACTCAACAGTTGGCATCATTGGTATGAGGATTTCTGTATGGTGCAAAAAGTTGCAATTGGCACTAAACGAAGAAAAGTCCGAGGTCATCCACATGGGTACTAATAGAAATCCGATAAATTCTGGGTATACGATAAATCGCACAAATCTAAGGGCTGTCAGCTCGACTAAATACCCAGGAAGTACAATTACGAGCAACTTAAATCGGAAAGACCACATAGATAATATTGTGGGGAAGGCGAAACAAAGACTGCACTTTGTTGGCAGAAAGAAGATGCGACAAACCCGCTAAAGAGACAGCCTACATTACACTTGTCCGTCCTCTGCTGGAATACTGCTGCGCGGTGTGGGATCCTTACCAGGTAGAATTGACGGAGGACATCGAAAAAGTGCAAAAAAAGGCAGTTCGTTTCGTGTTATCGCGCAATAGGGGTGTGAGTGTCACTGATATGATACGCGAGTTGGGGTGGCAGTCACTGAAAGGCGTTTTTCTTGGCGGCGAGATCTATTTACGAAATTTCAATCACCAACTTTCTCTTCCGAATGTGAAAATATTTTATTGACAGCCACCTATGTAGGGAGACATGATCATTATAATAAAATAAAACAAACCAGAGCTCGAACGGAAAGCTTTAGGTGTTCCTTTTTCCCACGCGCCATTCGCGAGTGGAACGGTAGAGAAATAGTATGAAAATGGTTCGATGAACCCTCCGCCAGGCACTTAAGTGTGAATTGCAGAGTAACCATGTAGATGTAGATGTAGATGTAGATCTACTGGATTGTTCCGTAGCCTCTTCTCTACAGCTCCAGTTGGCGGGAAGCCTTTGCATTGAACGGTTGTGTTGTTACAGTGTAAAGTATGAAACCCTGCGCAGACTGTCTGTCAATGCGATTTAAGCAACGTGCAGTCATTCATTTCTTGACAGCAGCAGGTGTCACCCCGAAAGAGATTCATCAGAGAATGCAAGCAGTTGTTCAAAATGGCTCTGAGCACTATGGGACTCAACTGCTGAGGTCATTAGTCCCCCAGAACTTAGAACCAGTTAAACCTAACTAACTTAAGGACATCACAAACATCCATGCCCGAGGCAGGGTTCGAACCTGCGACCGTAGCGGTCTTGCGGTTCCAGACTGCAGCGCCTTTAACCGCACGGCCACTTCGGCCGGCTATGGTGATTGTGTTGTTGTGAGTACTTTGCGTCGTTGGGCGAGTAAGTTTAAAGATGTTGAGGCGGGAACATCTGACTTGCGTGACAAACAAGAAGTTGGATGTTCTGTGACAGCAACCACCGAGTTTCACAAGCAAAACGTCGACAGATTGATTCAAGACGACCGTCGTATCACTCAGAGAGAAACTGCAAGCACAATCGGCGTTTCACATCATTACGCTTCTGATGAAGACGATGAGAGTACTGTGAGACCATGGTTGCGGAAACAGAATGTCGACTTCTTCCGTGACGGCTTCATAAAACTTGTTCTTCGTTGGCAGAAATGTATCCAATTGGCTGATGATTATGTGGAAAAGTGAATATTGTTAATTAAAGATCACATTCTAAGGATTACTTCTGCATTTGATTTATTAAAATATTCCCATCCAAACCCAATTAATGGAGGTGGAGGCATTACTTTTCAATCAACCCTCGTATATTGCATTATTTTTACTTCTCTATGTACGTGCCAAGTTTTATCACGATTATGGGAATTGAGCCGTGGCGGCTGGCGCTAGGGTGTTGGACTTGTATCGCTGATATCGATATTCGACTGTCCTGCTATCTTTGACTGCTCCCCCGGTGGGTGTTCCGGGTGAATGTGTGACGAGTGAGTCTCCGGTCGGCGTTCAACGAGCCAACTTGTGTTGAAAACAAGCCCGCGTCCCTAAGCGTGGAGCATGGGCCTCGCCGTGCTCGCCCCCCTTGTCATATGGCGCATGCCGGATGTACGGTGCCGATCACTGGGCGACTTGAGGTGTAAAATTGTGGTGGGTTCGTCGTCTCACGCTGAACAGCTTCCCAGCACGTAATTTGCAAGCTCCAAGTTCCGTATGACTTTTAGTCTGTGTTTAACTAAGAAGATTGTTGAAACTTATTGTGGCATGGGCAGCTGCCGGAGATGGTTCTGAACTTGGTTTCACAGTGGCTGTTTTAAGGAGGCTGATGTTCCTCATTCCGTTTCTCATCATCTGTTGAGTGTGTGTTTTAAGTGGTTTTCATGCGAATTTTAACTTGTTTTAGGACATATTGTCTGCTCTGGGGCTAGCTGCGGTTGTGTATGTGCCCGGCAGCCGTAGAGTTAATGTTTTAATCATTTGTCACGGCAGCATTTCTTATGTTTATTTAGTGTTGAAAGTGCCTTAAGGCAACTGGAAGTGATCTCTAAGTTTCCTGCTAATTTACTGATAGACAGGTAATGTTAGAGTATTGTTCCTTAAGAATTTGGGGGCGTGCTTATTATACATTTCAGTGTGGCTGTGATTTGACCTTGTTGTTTTCATTGCACTCTATTTGTGCTGCAGGCCATTTGTTAAGACTGCTCGTTCCCTGACGTCGGCGCGGTTGCGGATTCTTGTTAGGAACGCTCATTGTGGGGCTAGTCAGATTATATATGAATATATACCGCCTGCTATGTGAACCTTTGAACAAGCCGTGGGGAGTGGACGCTCGTATTGCCTGCCGGCCGTAGCGTCATTGCTTCCAAACACTGCGATGGACCATAACGCTGTTCTCTAAGTGCAATTTGGGAATCATTCTGAGTTTTACGTCCGTTAGTTAAGTGAGGCCACCTTGTTAATATTGGCGTTTCTGTAAGTCATTTTATTGGTTGAGTTATTACTAGCCCTTCTTATTTAACACTTATGTTAAGGATTTGTGTATCTTTAACGAACATGCAACTTGTTATTATTCCCGTGTGCAAGTTTTGCGACCTTGGTTGACCCACATTCTATTTTTAGTACAAGCATGTTTCAAATGGCTCTGAGCACTATGGGACTTAACATCTATGGTCATCAGTCCCCTAGAACTTAGAACTACTTAAACCTAACTAACCTAAGGACAGCACACAACACCCAGCCATCACGAGGCAGAGAAAATCCCTGACCCCGCCGGGAATCGAACCCGGGAACCCGGGCGTGGGAAGCGAGAACGCTACCGCACGTCCACGTGATGCGGGCAGCATGTTTCACTGTAGACTTTTATGTGGGCAGTTCAGTTTTATTAAGCTTTAAGAACTTTTTGTTCTTTACGAAGTTGTGGTATTATGTGGCTGTGTAACTTTGGCTGGAAGTACATAGTGTTATTAGTCTCTTGAGATATGGTTAAACAAGAGATTATTCACCTTGCCTACTATGAATAATGTTGGTTGCGGACGCAAAATGATATAATTCTTATTCGTATTTATGTAATTCAATCAAAGTGAAGATTTGTATAGTGCATCAGTGAGAGGGCAAATGTACGAATTGAAGTTTATTATAAAGTATGTTTTTAGTCAAATTAGAATTGTAAAACAATCACAAGCTTGTCCATCACCAGTGATCCCGGGCTTCCCATTTCCTTAAAGGAACTGTGATGAGATTGTAATTTTGATTTTCTAAAGAACTGGGTAGTACCACGGTTCGGGAATGTTTCCTTGTGAGTTCAGTTGGTTATGGCAGACTTGAAGAAACTTCTGGACTCTCTTCCTGGCAGAGCCGAGGTAGCTACCAACGGTGATGGGAGTGCTACATGGTGTTAGCGTGACGTCTCGTGCAGATTTATTATTTTTTTTTTGCATTCAGCTTGATTGAAGTGTTATGCAGGCCCATGTGGACAGTATAGCTTCTTCCTTCTTTCCCATGCTGTTTGATGTTTTTTTTATGTTGGTTTTCTCACACACATGCAGTTTATCAGTCTGATGAGCTTTCCAGATTCTGCCTTAAGTAACAATGTCCACATATTTGTTTGTGAGAACTATTGGCCATGTCCACGTTCGTTGGACACCAGTCCTCCATTATTATTTGTGTCTGTGGGAACGGTCATACGCAAAAAGCTTGCAGGGGGGCGGGGGGGGGGGGGTGACCCCCTTGCTGTCGCCACAGCTGGAAGATGACCCCACCGTGCCTCAGCATGGCGTGTGTGGGAGCTATGGGACTGTATCTTCCAGCACTGTGGAGAGTGCGGAGCAAAGAGTGCTTATTCAACAGTGACGTTCTTCATTAATCGTTGCTTCCGTACAGGTCGACGACAGTAGCCAGGAACCAGTAGAGGTTTAGAAGGCGGCAAACGTGTACGCCGAGACAGAGGAATGCTGCGACAGCCGTTAACTGAGGCTGGCGGCGTGACGTCTTGCTGGTGCAAGACGGGAGACAGCTCTGCAGCTAGCAGGCTCACCGCTAGATCCGCGTGTACTGCTCACGGCCCAGTTATGTCGCAGAGGCGTCCAGGCGTCCCACGCTGAACCCAAGGCCCTCAGAGACTGGCCAGTGCGTCAGGCGGCCTCGCCACGTAGGTACCAGTTCGAAGCCAGGAACTAATAAGACTAGCTGGCGACTTGCAGACAAGCAGCTTCGCCTAGCTGATGGCGCTGCTGCCGATGCCTGATTGGAGAGCATGTATACTTGCTCCAGTCAGGTGTTTACTGACAGGAGTTCGCTCCCCGTTATGTTCCAGCTGCGGAGATGCAGCATTGTGTACGCAGGGCTGCCAACAGCATATTTCGGCTCTAGCCTCATTGTTCGTAAACATTCACTGTACTGCGCACAGTGAAGCCGCCAGCGGCCACCAAAACACCAACCTTGCCGATGGGCAGCGGGCCTGCTGCGGCAGAGAGCGCTGTAGGTGGGGGACTACTCCCACACGATCGCGGCGCTAAGCGAGTATCCATCCGATCCGAGCATGACTACTTAGCTGGCGCCAGACCATCCTGGGGCAGTTACAGTCAGTTCCACAAGAAAGTGTACGCCATAATTTTAAATGTAAAGTCCGCAGCGACATCTCTAGTAGTGGTCTCAAATCTTGTAATCAGTGCGCTTTTGCACATTGTATTGATAAACAGTGTGAGAGTTGAACGTTTTGTTTTATCGGCTGCACTTTAAAATGAGTGCAATATATCTGAAGCGTCACGAAGCAGTGTTCCTTGTAAATCATCCGAAGGGACCAAAGCTTTCATATGGAGGTGCTGCTGAAATTCTTAGAAACTCAAAGACATTCCTTATGAAGTGAGTCAAACGATATTTAGAGTTTGGAAATGTGAATGATTTACCAGAGAGGGCTAACGTGCGCGACGTGGCTATTTGCTGTTATTTACAGCCGATTTAAACATTGGAAAAATGTCCAATATTGATCAGAAATACGATCTGAGATCCGTTAAGAAACTATTTGGTTCGAACGAGGCAAACTGTTTGCTTCAAGAGGATAATGATCCGAAACATCGCAGCCGTTTCTGTACAGCGTGGAAATAAGACAATAGAGTGTCCACGATGGATTGGTCTACAATGTCTCCGGATGCAAATCCGATGGCAAATGTTTGGTATGTATTAAGATGAAGCTCAAAGGAAGGTCAATACTTACTCTGAAGGAGCTTGCGGCGTTGCTCGGTTAAAATTCGCGTGACTGTTTACTGCTTCTTTCGTCGTACTGTCAACCACAGAAGTTCCACCTACCTGAGTGCGGCGTCTGGTCACCAACCCGCTTCTCTGCAACGCAAATACTGTTCTGACGATGTTAAACGCACCGTTGAAGAAAAACATCGTCAATATTTACGTTAGCACAGTCGGCATTAACTCTGTAGCTAAATGTCATGTAAATATCTTATAACAATTTTCGGGTGGAGGGCGATTGTTTCATCTCTTAGAAAAATGTCAAAGTTCGGCAAATAGTTCTTTATTTGCCTTAGATGCCAAATCAGATAGGTGCCATCAGCCCGCATTTAAAACTAACAGTTAATATCACTGTCCTCATCTCACAGCTCGTACCATCTAGTACACACGCAAGACAGCCAGAAATGTACCAAAGTTCAACCCGAATTGTTACGCGATTTTCGCAGCTTATATTCAGCTACAACATAAGTTGTACATTCGCTCCTTTTCAGTGGATTTCTTTAAAAGAAGTTGCTCGCCAACTATTCCGTAAACGATTATGAAATAATGAATAAAAAGCACCAGTTTCCTTATGTTCTACAATATTACTTTTATTTTTAACCGGTTTTCGGCTTACAAGGCGCTGTAAGCCGAAAACCGGTTAACAATAATAGCAATATTGTAGAACAAAAGCAAACTGGTGCTTTTCATTTATTATAATGTTGTTCTACCAAGAACCTATGGAAGATTCAGTTAACATGATTACGAAGTGTGCCACGCAGAATTCTTCACAAAGGCCGAGAGTTCACACGCGTTTATCTCTCCAACTAATTCCTTCACAAAGCTCAAATTTTCACAATCTGTCCGTAAATGCATCTGCTTTCCCGGCGATATAAACCAAACGCGAAATAACAGTACCTTCTTCATTTTACACACAACTTTTTCGGACACATTCAGCATGACCTGTGCGTCCGACAGCGACCCTACGACTGCCTCAATGCCGTTGCTCTCAGCGCATATACTACTTGATTGAGCGCGGGAAAGACTTCACTCTGATTGGTTGATCAAATGAACAGCCAATCTGAACCAATCTCTCAAGATCTTATTCACGTCTAAACTGTTTTACTCCAATCAACATTCACAGATGCATTTACGTCATTTTATGCCGAAAATATTAATAAAATGTTCCATCAAACCAAACCAAACGATAACTAATCTGGAAATAACTTTAGAGAAACGTTACTCTACAAACAACTATTCTGGCTGCCTTCCTACAAAAAAAAGCACACTAGGACATACGTCATCAGCAGGTAAGGGGAATTACAGCTTTAGTTGCAACAGCTTGTGTGGTGTCACCGCCAGACACCACACTTTCTAGGTGGTAGCTTAAATCGGCCGCGGTCCATTTAGTACATGTCGGACCCGCGTGTCGCCACTGTGTGATCGCAGACCGAGGGCCACCACAAGGCAGGTCTCGAGATACGGACGAGCACTCGCCCCAGTTGTACGGACGACATTGCTAGCGACTATACGGACGAAGCCTTTCCTCTCATTTGCCGAGAGACAGTTAGAATAGCCTTCTGCTAAGTCCATGGCTACGACCTAGCAAGGCGCCAATTGTAACAGTGCATGTATCTTACGAGTCTCATTTGTATAGTCAAGAGAGATGTATCACGCCTGAAAACCTAGTCCAGGGTGCACGTCAACATGCGGTGTATGCGCCCGTAAAGAGACAGGAGGGGCCGAAGGGTCGACCTCCATTGCGTCGGGGTACCCGACGCGCGAAGACGCCATGTGGTCCGGAGTGGGCAAGAGTTCCATGGCGGAGGACGGCTGGTCACGGGAAGCGATCGTCGGCGCGTGACCCAGGGAGGCGCTTGGCGGCTGCAGCGAAGCGTCCACTGCGGGCGGCGCCGGCGGGAGAACAGGCGGCGGCGGCGGCGGCGGCTGCGGCGGCGCGTCGCCATTGGGCAAAATGGAAGGCAGCGTCGGTAACACCTGGGGATGAGGCGAGCCAGTAGATGGGTCCCCAGGGCGCTGACCGGACGGCACCGTCGCTGAAAGCAGACGGGGAGCGGCAGAACCCAGGCGACGACAGAGGCGCAGCTGATTGAGATGCCGACGCACCTCACCAGAGGCCCCCAAAACCAAATACATCGCGCGGCCGAGGCAGCGAAGAATGCGCCCTGCGAGCCAACGCCGTGAACCTCGATAGTTGCGATAGAATACAACGTCGCCTGGAGCAAAAGCAGAAGTCTGCCGCTGCACTGGAACCTGATGCGGCGGATGCAGCAAAGACATCAAGGTTCGATGAGGACGACCGTGGAGCAACTCAGCCGGCGAGCGACCATCTCGGGGCGGAGAGCGATACGAAGACAAAAAGAGCAACAAGGCGTCCTCCCGAGAATGCGACTCTTTCAACTTCAACATCTGTGACTTGAAAGTCCGGACCAATCGTTCAGCAGCACCGTTTGACTGAGGCGAAAACGGCGCAGATGCCAGATGTTGAATACCATTGGCCTGGCAGAATGACTGAAATTCTGCGGACAGGAATTGTGGGCCATTGTCGGAAACAATAGTCTGCGGAAGACCTTCAATGCAAAAGATAGCAGACAACGCTTGGATGGTGGCGGAGGACGTCGTGGAAGACATCCGGACAACAAAAGGAAAATTACTGAAGGCATCTACGAGAACCAACCATCGAGCATTCCAGAATGGGCCAGCAAAATCAATGTGCAAGCGTTGCCAAGGGGAAGTGGCTTTTGGCCATGCAAAGACTTTCCGCGGCGGTGCGGATTGTTGTTCGGCACACGCCACGCAAGAAGAACACATATTCGTAATTGCAGCATCGATTCCGAACCAAGTACAGTGCTGACGAGCAAGTTGTTTCGGTCGCACTATACCCCAATGTCCTTGGTGAAGAAGCCGTAAAACAGAGGACTGTAACGAACGTGGGACCACGACTCGGGACTGATCATTATCAGAACGCAACAACAAAACACCACGTCGAACAAAAAGTCTCTCCTTGTGAGCAAAAAATCGGCGAACCAACGGATCCTCGATCCGAGACTTTGACAAAGGCCATTGCGTAGCAACAAAACGCAAAACGGTAGCAAGGACAGGGTCAGCAGCTGTGGCTGTAGCTACACGACGAAAATCAATCGGAAACGATTCGACCACTTCATCGGTTTCCGAATCAATGAACAGGCAAGCAAGTTCGGAAGAATCGAATGCTTTATCCTCAGCAACAGGCAATCGGGACAACGCGTCGGCGTTTCCGTGCTTAGCAGTGGACCGATACAAAATATCGTAGCGGTACTGCGAGAGGAAACTAGACCAGCGAATGAATTTCTGCGCTGTACGCGGAGGTACAGGCTTGTTCGGATGAAAAAGCGATGTCAAAGGTTTGTGGTCTGTGATGATGGTAAAGTGACGACCATACAAGAAATCATGGAACTTAGTAACACCAAACACGAGAGCCAAAGCTTCTTTCTCTATCTGTGAATAATTTCTTTGCGCAGACGAGAGCAATTTGGACGCAAAGGCAATAGGGCGATCATGGGAGCCAACTTTGTGCGCAAACACAGCACCGATCCCGAAATCCGACGCATCAACCATCAACAAAAGGGGTTTCTGGGGATCGAATGGCGTAAGGCAAGTATTAGAAAGCAACGCCGATTTCAACTGGCGAAAGGCGCGTTCGCATTCCGTCGTCCAGACGAACGGAACACCTGTACGGCGTAAGCGATGAAGCGGAGCTGAAAGGGAAGAGGCATTGCGCACATTCACTCACACCTTGTGATTCTAAATCGTTTAATGTACTTGCAACCTCATCACGCAATGCGTGAGTAACATTGCGCGCTCTGAAAAATTTCGGATGCGCGTTTACTTTCAGTTCCAAATGTGCGTCATAGTTTGTAGCGCAACCTAAGCCAGGTGCAAAAATGTCTGCAAATTCTTCACATAAGCGAGAAACACAGTTTGATTCACTGATAGGACCTGATTTACAATAGACATGTTAAACAACTGAAATAAATCTAAACCAAACAAGTTCACTGCAGTAGAAGAACGAAGAACGTAAAATGACACAAGTTTTGTTTGTCCTTTATATGTTGCAAGAAGACTGCACTGTCCTAACACAGGTATATTCTGTCCTGAATAACTACGTAACTTAACATTTGCGGCACGCAACGGAGGTGCGCCCAGTTGTTTGTACGTGTCGTGATTGAGCAATGAAACTGCAGCTCCGGTATCGAGCTGGAATGGTATGACCTTGCCATTAAAGTCCAAATCTACAAAAAGTTTATTGTCCTGCTGACGACAAGAGCGACTGTTTTGTGCAATTAGAACAGACACTTGTACAGAATCACTTGCTAATTGACGTGATTTCCGGCGACGTCGACGCACACTTTTTGTGGGACGAACACAGGCACTGTGAGAGAAAGTGGCACTGGACGGGGTGGAAGTAACGACATGAATGTCCATGGGCGAAGGTCCACGAGCCTGAGTGTCCTTGGTTCGATTCCGGCGCGAAGCAAAGGGCCTGGAATGGTTGTGATTGTCTGATCTGAGCTTTTTCTGGCAAACACTTTGAACATGTCCTTTCCTATTGCAGAAAAAGCAAATAGCTTGACGTGACGGGCAATTGTCACGCGAATGTCTAGTTGCACACCGCGGGCATGATTTCACTGCATTTGTGTGCTGGCACGGCACACCTGGTTTAGAGCGCAGCAGTAGCTGCGTCGAAGTGCGCGAGGGCAGGTTACCGGGCCGCGCAGCGCGTCCAGCTGCCGGTTAATGTTACACACGGCTGGCGAAGTTTCAAAAGATTCCTGAGCACAGTCAAGTGTGTCTTATCTATCCAATATGTCTATCACTTGTTGAAGGGAGGGATTAACTAGTTTCAAAATTTGCTCCCGTATGCGAACATCAGAAACGTTCTGTGCAATTGCATCACGTACCATTGTATCTGAATAAGAAAGGCCACAGTCACAGTCAAAGGCACAGTCCCTAGTAAGTCCTTGCAATGTTGCTACCCACTCCCTATTAGTTTGACCGGCCGTATGTTTCGTACGAAAAAACGTATACCGTTTTGCAACTACATTGACTGTTTCTTTGAAATAGGCATCTAAAGCAGACAAAATTTCTTCGTAGGACAGAGTTGCTACGTCGCGTCGGGGAAACAATTTCACTATCACACGGTAGGTGGACACACCGACACAAGAAAGCAAAAACGGCTGCCGCTCATTACCTTGAATTCTGTAGGCGGCTAGATGAAAGCCAAACTGTCGGGACCATTCTGGCCACGATTCCTGCGCTGGATCGTAGTGCTTAAAAGGCGGTGCAACTGCGAGTTGTGGCTGCGGTAGCGGTGAAGCGGCGGCTGCCGCATCGGTTTGAATGGCATGTTGACCCTGGACGAGCTGTCCAAGGGCATCCAATAACGCCTGCGTCTGCTGATTCTGCAAGCGATAAAATTCGGACAGCACATCTGGCGAAGCCATGACACAAGTAAATGTAAGCAATCAGAAAGAACACTTCTCTCGTCGCCAATCTGTTGTGGCGTAACAAGCTAGCTACGCCACACTGAGAAGGGAGCCGAAAGGCACGCGTACACACACGCCGACTGGTGTCAAGTCTGGAACAGGATACGTTATGACTGCTATAAAGAAAATACGTAGCTTTGGAATATACTTAACTTTTAATCACTCCTTGTGATACATCTCTCTTGACTATACAAATGAGACTCGTAAGATACATGCACTGTTACAATTGGCGCCTTGCTAGGTCGTAGCCATGGACTTAGCAGAAGGCTATTCTAACTGTCTCTCGGCAAATGAGAGGAAAGGCTTCGTCCGTATAGTCGCTAGCAATGTCGTCCGTACAACTGGGGCGAGTGCTCGTCCGTATCTCGAGACCTGCCTTGTGGTGGTGCTCGGTCTGCGATCACACAGTGGCGACACGCGGGTCCGACATGTACTAAATGGACCGCGGCCGATTTAAGCTACCACCTAGCAAGTGTGGTGTCTGGCGGTGACACCACAGCTTGTTGCACACTTTCCCACGACCAAGTTATATAATGTTTTAACAGGAGATAATACTGAATCTTTACATATGTCCCGCATACACACTCTCATTTATTTACACAACAAAACAAGTAGTTATTAAATGAATGTTAATTATTACTGAATTATCTATTACGAAAACGAAAAATAGTGAACGCTATTTGAGTATAAAATTTCAGTCATACTGACCTAACATTTTGTAAACTTAAGTAATGATTCCAACTGATAGCAAAGGACAAACTGTTACGCATCCGAACTGACTTAAATCTAACTTTTTTTTTAGTGTCGGATTTTGGTATTTTTGTTAATTTTCTCTAACTTTGAAAGTATCCCAGCCAGAAAGCTGATATTTTGCAACCATCTTCTTTTTTTATAACAAAAGGCTAAATATATTTTTTTTTTCGAAACTGAATAAGATGTAGAATAGTTTATTTAGATTCTTAAGGGTTTTAATATTCTGTCGCTGTAACTGACACAAGTAGCGCCTCCCACGGTCGTGCCAGCAACAGGCGCGAGTGAATCACGCCGAGATACAAGCGGCTGTCACCGCCTCCGACTCCAAAGCTACGAGCCCGTACTTCAAGGTAGCTTACTGCAATAAAATGCTATTGCAGTTTGACTCGCGACATTACAAACTGTTATACAGGGTGTTACAAAAAGGTACGGCCAAACTTTCAGGAAACATTCCTCACACACAAAGAAAGAAAATATGTTATGTGGACATGTGTCCGGAAACGCTTACTTTCCATGTTAGAGTTCATTTCATTACTTCTCTTCAAATCACATTAATCATGGAATGGAAACACACAGCAACAGAACGTACCAGCGTTACTTCAAACACTTTGTTACAGGAAATGTTCAAAATGTCCTCCGTTAGCGAGGATACATGCATCCACCCTCCGTCGCATGGAATCCCTGATGCGCTGATGCAGCCCTGGAAAATGGCGTATTGTATTACAGCCGTCCACAATACGAGCACGAAGAGTCTCTACATTTGGTACCGGGGTTGCGTAGACAAGAGCTTTCAAATGCCCCCATAAATGAAAGTCAAGAGGGTTGAGGTCAGGAGAGCGTGGAGGCCATGGAATTGGTCCGCCTCAACCAATGCATCGGTCACCGAATCTGTTGTTGAGAAGCGTACGAACACTTCGACTGAAATGTGCAGGAGCTCCATCGTGCATCAACCACATGTTGTGTCGTAGTTGTAAAGGCACATGTTCTAGCAGCACAGGTAGAGTATCCCGTATGAAATCATGATAACGTGCTCCACTGAATGAAGTACAGTACATACTGACGAAACTAAAATGAGCTCTAACATGGAAATTAAGCGCTTCCGGACACATGTCCACATAACATCTTTTCTTTATTTGTGTGTGAGGAATGTTTCCTGAAAGTTTGGCCGTACCTTTTTGTAACACCCTGTATAAAATCAGGACGATATGGAGATCGTTACCGAGAGAATACGCAGGAAATCTCGTGAGAAGCATGCCAAAAAAGGTGCCAAGCTATGATCGATAGTGGCGGCGATTGGTTTAACTATCAGGTAATTATGCAGTTAATAGTAACATCTGTTTTATGTAAACGTATATTTATAATAGTGTCTTTTATTTCATACAGATAACGGCGTACACTTTCTTGTGGTACTGACTGTACGTCCCAGTGCTTCCCGCCGGCCGTACCAGTTGCTCACCACACTCGCCTTCAGCATGTGTGGCAGACGCAACTCGGAACCGCCGTCTGGCGTTCCCAGGCGCCACGCCACGCAGCACGTCTCACACCAGCAGCTGTCGTTGTCCGAGCCATCGCCTCCGACATGTGCGAAAGCTCGACGTCCCAGAAGTACCGTCGTCTCAAGGGCATCCTACCAAGTAGCGGGCTGGATCACAACGCCAGTCATCCTAGTGCTCCACCGCCTACCACGACTCGTGGGGTTAACCGTGTAGGCACATCTCAGGCCATGTTCTCCCCGGCAGCTAAGTGGTCAGAGTGACGGATTGCCTTCCTACGGGCCCACGCCTGGGTCGGAGATTTTCTCCGCTCAGGGACTGGGTATTGTGTTGTCTTCATCATCATTTCATCCCCATCCGGCGCGCAAGTCGCCCGATGTGGCGTCGAATGTAATAAGACCTGCATCAAGGCGACCGCACCTGCCCCGCAAGGGGCCTCCCGGCCAATGGACGCCAAACCCTCATTTTCATCTCAGGCAATGGCCAGGAGAGACAGTAGTACTTCAGGTGTGAGCACATTCAGCCACGAACATTGCATTTGAATTCTGTTATAAGTAGTTCTTATTGTAAGATGTCCTCGGTCACTCCTGATTTCGAGCATACTTCACATTGTGGTGCAGCATGTAGAAGTCCTCCACCGCTACGTTAGACAGCTGTGTCTCAGAATGCTACGCCCAGCTGCAGAATTATGTAGGTGGCTGGCTTTGTTGGAGGTCAGTGCTGCAACATAATCAAAAATGTCGCTCGTAGAATTTAATAACTCGA
Source organism: Schistocerca piceifrons (assembly GCF_021461385.2). Lineage (NCBI taxonomy): Eukaryota > Metazoa > Arthropoda > Insecta > Orthoptera > Acrididae > Schistocerca > Schistocerca piceifrons. Next base: position 92,339,860 of record NC_060141.1, read on the forward strand.
GTACAATATTCGACCCTTCCCGTCTGTCACTCCTAAGATTGCAGCTACTTTCCTATTTGCAACACATTACGTTGAATCGACTTATATCTTAAATTTTAGCTACTAAGGTATTGCAGCAGAATGAGTTGCAGATCAGGACTATAGACACTTTCCTTTGTGCAAATTATTGTTGATAATCATGTTAATTCACTTCAGGGCTGTTTTCAGTCAGATGGCTTATTAATGTAAATTAGTTATGGGCTTCACCCACTCATAGCAGTAGTGTCTATATTAAGTAATACACGTAGTGACATTGCTAATTTGCAGTAAGAAAAAAAATTATAGCACCACACAAATTACGACATTTGTGACATATTCCCAGCCTCGTGATTTCCTCAACGTCGCTGTCAATTTGCTCTGCGGGTTTAACGTTTATGTCTGAAGTAAGGTGTGATGTTTATGTCTAACAAAGAACAGCTATATCAAGTGGTGTACTGACTCCGTATCTGATTATGTGTATCTGTATATTTATCTAAACCTGTTTCACGCAATCTGTCTACTAGTAAGAAAGCTATACCAGTAAACCCAAACTAATTAAAACCTGTGCGCGATAATGACCAATTAGAGATAACTACACTTAGATCTACTCGATCTTACTACGGCCCTGTGCATCTGAATAAGTACAAAAGCAGTCCCTGTGAGAAAATCTATAAATTGTGTGAAATAAATTTCTTACCTCGTATTGGCGTCACCTTCGATAACGCGTTGTTCTGCTCTCAGCACTACTAAACTAACTACAGCTGCAAAAGCCAAAATACAAGATATTTGACTGAGACACATTTAGAATTTGTTTAAATAAAAACGACTTGGATTGGGAGGTGTAATATGACAGAGGAGAGTGACTGTAATACCTTACTTGGAAACCTTACTACATTGTGAAACTGTTTTGCAACTGTTAAGCCATGCCATAAATACTACATTTACGCAAACAGATGATCTTTGCAAAAATATACTATAAAAAGTTTGGATTACATACAAAGCTGTTTTCGTTGAAATTCCCTCTACAGCAAAAGCGTATAAATACATGAATACTGATTATCTTAATGTAGATCTATGTAACAATATTCTTCAACAAAATTTCATAATAATATTTATAGCATTTTCTTAACTTTACTTCAGATCTTATTTCTTCCATAAATCATTAATAAACAACACTGAAATTATTACACCGTATTTATATAATACTGGGGCATCGCAAACAGACACTGCCAGCCTCTGGCTCGCTACACCTGCTACTCCCGAGCAACAACTGTCCACTACTGCCCGACCTAACATAAGCTCTTTGTTACACATACTCTTCGTCAGTGATAGCTGCCTCGCAGCGTCCTTTCACATGTACATCTTTGTAATAGACAAATCGCTTATGCTGTTGGATAATACGTTAAAATTTACAACTTTCATTATTTGTACCTATTTCACAACCCTATGGCCACCATGACAAGAATTTGGGTGGGGTGTTATGGCTTGCCGGCTGGAGTGGCCGTGCGGTTCTAGGCGCTACAGTCTGGAGCCGAGCGACCGCTACGGTCGCAGGTTCGAATCCTGCCTCGGGCATGGATGTGTGTGATGTCCTTAGGTTAGTTAGGTTTAATTAGTTCTAAGTTCTAGGCGACTGATGACCTCAGAAGTTAAGTCGCATAGTGCTCAGAGCCATTTGAACCATTTTTGTTATGGCTTGTACCCAAAACAAACCTACAAATTCTTAATATGCAATGGAAAAAGTGTTACTGAAGTGAAATAGAAGACAAAATTATTTGTCTACGTATACAGTTATTCTAATCATCAGAGTGAGTATAAAAATTTACAGAGAACTGACTGTGATGCTCAGTTGCTGTAGAAAATTCAAAATATCATCTAAAATTTACAAAAAATTGTTACTGATAAATTATACATAGAAGATATAAAAAATCAGACAATATTTACTTTATTCATTGCAAGTAGTGCTCATATGCACTATAATTCTTGAAACATATTGCACAGTGACAAATAGCCTGGCATATGGCTCATAAACGGCATATGGACATGACCCTACTTAGAAATGTTTATATATACGCCAACTAGGCACGGCACCTTAAGGGGGCAGCATTTTTTGCTCTGTACTCATTTTAACCTTTTACGTTTTAAAATGACTGCGCTTACAGACGATAAACATTTTTAATATTGTTAAACAACTTGCTGGTTTAAAAAATCCTTAAGAAAGAAATTCGACAATGCAAGCTTGGAAATATACATAGTTTACTTGATGACTGAATGGAAATGTAACATTGGGTTTCTGTCTGTTATCATCTTCAGGGCTGTTCAGAATATTTTGAAGTAAGCTGTCAGGACAGCAATCTACAATACAATGTTTGAAACGCTATTATTCTGAGAATGTTATCGGCTTCTACTTAACCTTATCTTTCGAGGTGAAAATACTGGGACCCTTGAAAATCTGTGATAAACTAATCAGCAGTTTGTTAAATGCTGTAACATGTGTGGGCCTCAGTATGTAAAACCCGACTCTACTTAAATTTCTTGTAGAAATTACGGGTAAGCATTAAGTTAACCCTCCATTACTATAATTAATGTGAAAGCTCTGTGGTTTTCAATATTTGTGCTTTGATTTAATGAGACCTGTTTAACAAAACATGTTGATACTGGGAATGTTTTACATTTTTAAACACATGTTTATACGAAAAGGACATAAGCAGAATATCTAATAATGTATAAAATACACTTCACAACAATTTAAAAATTTTATTTATTTACTTAGTTACTTTTCTTGGCGAAAAAAGAAGAAGAAACCAACTTTCTTTTATCTCATTTATTGTGCTGCAGCCTGCACGATATCAAAGTTCCCATCTGTGTAATCAAATAGTACGTGGCATTGCAAATTTTATATTATACTTCTTAACTAAGCTTTTTTTCTTCGAGGAAAGGTTATTTTTATTTTATGTTGGAACAAAAGGTGCATTTGCGTGTAGACATAACAGCATTGTTCGCACAAATAACAGCACACCACGTCAACTGCCAACAAGACTACTTAGATTTTCTAATCTGTCTTCTCTCCCCACAGAAACCGCTAAAATGTTATAAGGATAAGTGGGATAAGAGCCGATCCAGCACACATCACTGCAAGAAATTACAAAAATTATTTGCTTTTTAAACTCGAAAGACAGTGTCAAGAATATTCAGATCATTTTTGCGTCCCAGCTAAAATTCTGGTGATGCGGGTAACAGAGGCCAAAACACATTCCCATTTTCTTTACGAGACGAATTCCAGCCGGCAGGTGTGCGTCTACTATTCACTGACAACAGAGAAACAGGTGACAATGAAATTAAGTTATTCTGCATTGTCGTTCTTTCATAGCACAGTTACATCGAGTAATCCGAGTTGATCATTTCATCGCTCAGTGTTTAAGGGAAAAATCTTTGTGCTCGTGTGCCGTGTTTAAAGTAAAATGCTCTGCGCTCATGTGAGGTGTAGTACGATTAGAACTGGTTACAATCTTTCTTTCCGTTCACAATTTTTTTTTCTTTTGTTTTGACTGTTGGTAGGCAATTTTACAAGTGCCTTAACACGAAAAACAGTGAAAAAAAGCAAACATGCAAAGTTAAGTGGGGCGGAATTTCGGAAAAAAATTTACTGCCATGGAAACTGATATTGATAACACTTAATTGCCCTTTGTGGAGCGTGCAGTAGACAATGAACGCACATCATTTGCGCCTAATGAACAGACTTTCTCAAATATGACATTGCCCAGTAATGCGATCATTCCGCTGAATCGGAAGCCGTTCAAACACACACTTTAAGTGTGCAAAACCTAGATTCTGAAGAAATACACATAGGTAGTGTCAATTGTAATACCAATGAAACTGCAACAGAGGTGCCTACAGATGACACAGTTGCGCACACAACACAAGATACGAGTTTAAGTACAGTAGAATTCGCACACATTACATCGGATTCTAATCCAAAATTAAGTAGTGATATTTCTATGTCTATGAATGAATCATCTCTCGTGCGACAAACTATTCATAGTACATCACACACTGAAGTTCAGACAGGAGAAGATCCCTCTTGCCACAAAAAACATACAATGAGACAAACACATTCCAACGTTTCAAGATATCATCAATTCCATTCCTCATGAATCAACAATGTTATCGACGTATCTCATTTTGAAAAATGTAGAGCCACCGAACAAAATTAGAGAAATAGTATTCGCACAAGTGGTTTTTCAAAGGTATTACTGGCAATACGTGTGAGGGCATTGATAACGACCTCCCAGTTTTCATGTGGACTTACACATGCTTCCTCTCTTGCTGACCAACGTGTTTTTGATAAACTTTTTACCGTTTTGCTTCCTGGTTTCATGGAAGAAAGAAGTTTATCCCAGCGCTGTGTAGAAGCAGAGAAAAAGTTATAACGGTTTTGCACTACAGTGAAAAATGAACATGCTTCCCGACAACAGCTTTCAGAACTAATGCCGACTAAATTCAAAGAATGTGCTGCACAAGGCACATAATGCGCTTTCGGATTTCGTTCTTTAATGCGTTCCTGCAAACCAGTGTAGGTTCCTGACATATTGCTTGCGTTGTCATATGACTGGCCAGAAGTCAGTAATATCAATGGAATTCGTAGACAGGGCTTTTAGTAAGGCCTCAACTAAGTTTCCGGACTTGTATCAAAATGACTGAGCACTATGGGACTTAAAATCTGTCATCTGTCCCCTTAGAACTTAGAGCTACTTAAACCTAACTAACCTAAGGACATCACACACACATCCATGCCCAAGGCAGGATTCGAACCTGCCACGGCAGCGGTCGCGAGGTTCCAGACTGAAGCGCATAGAACCGCTCGGCCACAACGGCCGGCGACTTGTATCCCGTGTTTGGTAAAAATAGAAGGAAACGTTCAACAGGTTCAACTTTCTCGTTCACATTTCTTAATATGAAAGGTAACTGATCAATATGTAAAATTTCCACAGAAGGATCTACTATTACAGAGAAATATTTGGCCTGCTTTATTTCACTTATGATAATTCTTTTTATTCGTTCAGAAAGAAGAATCATTTCATCACAGATTGTTGAAGAAAGATAACTTGTATGTCCCTGCCCTGGATTTCCATATCATTCAATGTGCTCTGCGAGAAAAGGATCAAATTTGTCTATTAGTTCAAGAGACGACATAAATTGACCATTACATAATGAATGGAACCTTTCACCATGCCCACGTAGGGGAAGTCCACGACTTGTTAGCTTCTTCACTACTGCAAACGCCCTTTTCAACACAATGCGCCTGTACATCTTTTCCGTCTCAGCATATGACTCGAAAACATTATCTATTGTTACAAGTGACTTTTTCCATGTTAAGAGTGATAACTCAGAATTTTTGTGTTTAAGTGAATTCTCATGAGAACAAATATTAGAAATATTTTTCCAATCTGCAATACCATTACTAACAATCGCGGCCTTACCTCCGAACAACTTACATGATGCACAAAAACAGCACTGGTGCTACAGGAGCATATTAGAAAATCACGCAAAGTTGATTCACCAGTTAAAAGTGTACACTAAAATACATTTTTATTCAAATATCTGATTTTATCGCCTATTGACCTTCTTGAATTAGAAAAATCACCGTTACAATTTTAATTAATGCCACGTTGTAAAAGAATGTCGATTGTTGATTCATTGACACACCATTGTGCAGGATCATCACTAACGAGGTTGTTTCTTTTTGTAATGTCTGACTCGACACTTAGTTTCTAGTGAAACTCGAAATAAGGAACAATTTGCTTTTCTTAATTTTTAACTCTTGTTTCTTCTGTATTTACTTCTTTTACGGCAGCTGCAGTGTCAGAAATATTATACGTACCTCTTGAACTCGAAGTCGAACCAGCAACGTATTTTGCGAAAAATGAGTCTACTCTGCTAAGCATTTTTAGAACATTGGCTTTTCGTTCTCGCCTTCGACATATTATTAGTTTTTATTACATTAGGATGCGAGCGATGTTGATAGTTTTGGGCGGCATGCTCCGTTAACAAAGTCAATGGACAAACAATCACCAAGACAAAGAGAATGAATAATAGTACAATAGAGCAAAAAATTTGCCATTGACCTGTTGAAAACAAAAAAATTAGTACGAATTACTAATTGCGTAGCGCCAAAATTTGTAATTACATTTATTAGTATGCAAGTCAGAGCTGAATTTAAGTCTGACTATGTTATAACCAAAAGATTCTCAAACAGTTACGATCCTGACCATGTTATCGTAAAGTCCATCCTTTATGTCTTCAGTAAAGTGTGATGTTCATGTCTAACGAAGAACAGTTATATCAAGTGGTGTGCTCACTGCTTATATGATTACGTGTATCTGTATATTTTGAACAATCCCTCTACTAGGTACAAAGCAATACCAATAAACTCCTACTAATTAGAACCTGTGCGCGATAATGACAAATTAGAGGTAAGTACATTCAAATCTACTCGATCTTACAAAGCAAAACCCAAAATGCAAGATATGTGACTGAGACACATTTAAAATTTATTTAAATAAAAATGACTTGGAACTGGGAGGCGGAATGTGCTCTTTATTACCCATACTCTGCCTCAGTGATAGCTGGCTCGCAGCATTCTTTCACTCGTACATCTGTGTAGTCGATGTATTGCTTATGCTCCTGGATAATACGTTAATATTTACAATTTTCATTATATGTACCTACTTCAAGGCATAGCGTCCAGTACAGCTCTTTTCTGTTCACGACAAAGTATGATACAGTTAAAAAGAAATGACCCAATTTTCCTTGCATGTTGCTTCGCGATGTAGGCCTCTTAGATTGTGGTTGTACTGTTCACCGTGAAGAGTAGGCCACACCTCATCTACATCTACATCCATATGATTACTCTGGAATTCAAACCTTAGTGCCTGGCAGAGGGTTCCACAATCCACCTTCAGACTATTTCTCTACCGCTTCACTTTCGAACAGGCGCAAGAAAAACAAACACATAAGTCTTAACGTGTGATATTTCTCATATTTTATTGCAATTATCATTTCTCCCTCTGCTCGCTGGCGTCAACATGATATTTTTGCATTCAGAGGCGTAAGTTTGTGATTGAAACATCGTGAAAAGCTCTCTCCGCAACAAAAAATGATTTCATTTTAATGAACCCCACCCCAAGTCACACACCTCTCACCCATGTCACGATAATACAAAACGAACTGTACTTCAACTTTTCGATTTCTTCCGCCAATTCTATCTGGTATGAATACTATACCACACAACAATATTCCAGAGGCGGACAGACAACCGTGGTGTAAGCAATCTCTTTAGCAGACCTTTGCATCTTTTACGTTCAACGAATACCTGGAGAACGTTAACTATCACCATGTATAGAGCCAGTATTGGAATTGTGGAAGAGGTTGTGTATGTTATGGAGTTGTTTCTCGTGATTACGGTACGGTCCCTTATTGCGCAAAAGAAAATGCTAGATAGACAAGGATGAGGACGTTTATTACAGCACTGTGCCCTGCGTACAGTAGTGGAACAGTTGGGAGGCGATGATTGTTGCCACCAGCATAACAATTCACCCTTTGATAAAGCAGCATCCGGGAAGCGATCGTTTGCAGACAATGGGGTTCCTGATGTCGACTGGCTTGTTCGGAGTCCCGAACAGAAGCCAATGGAACGCTTTTGGGATGAGTTGGAACGTTGACTTTGCTCCAGACTCCAACGCCCAACATCACTATTTTCTCTGGTTTCGGTTCTGGTTTTGTCATTTCTCCACAGGCTATCAGACACCTCATCCAATGCGTCCCAAGCAGAGCTGAAGCCGTCATAAAGGCGAAAGGTGGACACAGGCCGTATTAATATCGACTAATATGTGATCGGTGCTTTTGATCAGCTGGTGTATTAATAAAAGGGAAGAAAAACTGTTTCAATAGACTGGTCTATAGCAGAGAGATGTGCAGGTAGATACAGCGTTTTACGGAGATGTGAAGGTAGTGAGAGCCCTTTCTCTGCAGACAGGTGTAAGGGGAGATTGCTGTTGGGATACGAGGTGTACCCTTAACTGTGTTCCGAAGCTGGAAAAGTATGCAGTTTCTACGCGATTTTGTGGAAGATCGTTCCAGACGCGCGTTCGCGATGCAGAGAAAGATTCTGAGAAAGTAGCCGTGTTATGGAGCGGTACAAAGTGGGATTTTCTTTGTTGACAACGAGTTTTTGATGCAGAAATGTTAGAGTCCGAAATGCGTAAAAAGCGATGGAGAGATTTTGAAGACGGCGGGGCAAATAGTGTAATAGTTCCTACGTTCATCCGGACGAAGTAACATCATAACGGTGTAAATACTTTATCTTCAATAAGTTCGAGTACATACTTAAATAATTTCAAGTACATAATATAACAATGCAGTGCAGTTTCGCAGAGTTTTTTCTATTGTATTTAGTATGCTTTGAAGCAGTCCTGTGATTGATAGTGATCGTGGCATAAGATTCGTACACCTTTCTGACATGCATGATTTGTTGTTGAAACTACAATTGCCCTCCAGCAACTTATCGCTATGCCAGTCTTTTTAAAATATGAGGGGTGTTCAAAAAATAGGTACAAAACATGACGTCTTTCTTCAAAATGAATCACCAGAGGCCTTAGCACAACTATCGCACTGTTTCACGAGCCGAAGGATTCCCTGTTCCCAGATTTCCTGTGGCTGTGACAGGAGCTAGTCCTCCTTAATGAAATTTGTCATTAAAAATATATCACTTTTCCAAACCAACAGCTCATTTCACGGAATCAGTACTAGAAATAAGAATAATCTTCACAAGGATTTATAGTCACTTACTCTTGTGCAAAAAGATGCGCATTATTCAGGAACACACATTTTCAACAACTTGCCAGCAGCCATAAAAAGCTTAACAACTAGTGAAATTCAGTTTAAGAGAAGCCTAAAGGATTTATTGGTGGCCAACTCCTTCTACTCCATTGAAGAATTTCTCACTAGAATCAACTGATTTTCTATATTTATAAATATTGAATGTTGTAAAATGATCCTTTCATATAGTGTTCATTAAAAAAAATGACGACCATTCCACTTGGGACCTGCGGAAGGTACATTAGCTTATTTGTTTTAGTTGTAAATATTTGTCATGTATTATTGTTTTTCTGACATGTTTTTCATCCTGGAGGACCTCCTTACTGCCGGCCGCGGTGGTCTAGCGGTTCTGGCGCTGCAGTCCGGAACCGCGGGACTGCTACGGTCGCAGGTTCGAATCCTGCCTCGGGCATGGGTGTGTGTGATGTCCTTAGGTTAGTTAGGTTTAAGTAGTTCTAAGTTCTAGGGGACTTATGACCTAAGATGTTGAGTCCCATAGTGCTCAGAGCCATTTGAACCATTTGAACCAACCTCCTTACTACGGATCAATTGGAAAGAAAGTAAATCTAATCTAATCTCTGATCTCTAATCTACGTTCTTCAGTTTATCGTCCGAGTTGAACCGCTTACCGCTTTCCTTTGAGATGTTTTTTTAGGGGACCAAACACATGGAAGTCGCAGCGCGACATGTTTAGTCATTAGGGCGGATGCTCAGTCTGTTCCCACTTGAACGTTGCCATTGCACTTCCTGTAATCTTGTAGACGCGTGGTCGCGCGTTATCGTGGAGCAGAATCACTCCCTCCATGAGCAGCCCTCGCCATTTCCTCTTGATGGACCTGCAAAGGCTACGGAGTGTCTCGCAGTACATGTCATTGTTAATGGAATTCGATGAGTATCGTACCTAAGACGTGGGATAAGGCGGTGAACATCACCTAACCTGTTGAGGACACAGCTTTGAATTGGACACAGCTTTGAATTTATTAGGGGGAGGTGACGGCGCATGCCGAGATTGTCTAGATGTCTCACAACGTTATCACAAAGCGACATATGCAAATTTCGACAGGTTTGGTTATTACAGTGTTTCGTACCTCTTCATTCGAACAGTCCTCATACAATGAAGAGCCAAAGAAACTGATACACCTGCCTAATATTGTCTGGGGCCCCCGCCAGCACGCAAAAGTGGCGCAATATGACGTGGCATGGACTCGACTAATGTCTGAAATAGTGATAGAGGGGACTGACTTCACGAATCCTGCAGGGCTCTCCAGAAATCCGTAAGAGTATTTGGGGATGCAGATCTCCTCCAAACAGCACGTTGCAACGCTTCCCAGATGTGCTCAATAATATTCATGTCTGGGTAGTTTGGTGACCAGTGAAAGTATTTAAACTCAGAAAAGTGTCCCTGGAGCTACTCTGTAGCAATTCTGGACGTGTAGGGCGTCGCATGTGGCTCTGTACGACATGAACGTTTATTCGGATAGATGCGTATGGGACCTGAAGATGACATAATGAAATGCTGAAAGTGGTAGCCTTCACAATAAAATATATCTTAAGTTATACGGCTGTTGGTGAGCTTTATTGACATTGACTGTTTATAAGCCAACCGATTCCCCTGTCCATGACGCACCAACAGAGATTGAATGGATGCAGGTGATCAGACAGGATGCTTACATACGTCTAACCTGTCAGAGTCGTATCACTCCAACAGCACGCGCCACACACCATTACAGAGCCGCCTCCATCTTGAACAGTCCCATGCTGACATGCGGGGTCCATGGATTCACGAGGTTGTCCCCATACCCATACACGTCCATCCATTCGATACAATATGAAACGAGACTCGCCCGACCACGCAACATGCTTCTAGTCAACAGTGTAATGTCGGTGTTGGTGGGCCCAGGCGAGGCGTAAAGTTTTGTCTCGTGAGGTCATCAGGGGCACACGAGTGATGCTGGTGGTGGCTCTGAGCACTATGGGACTTAACTACTGTGGTCATCAGTCCCCTAGAACTTAGAACTACTTAAACCTAACTAACCTAAGGACATCACACACTTCCATGCCCGAGGCAGGATTCGAACCTGCGACCGTAGCAGTCGCGCGGTTCCGGACTGCGCGCCTAGAACCGCTAGACCACCGCGGCCGGCCACACGAGTGAACCTTCGGCTCCGAAAGCCCTTACCGATGAAGTTTCGTTGAATGGTTCGCACGCTGACACTTGTTGATGGCCCAGCAATGAAATCGGCAGAAGTTTGCAGACGGATTGCAATTTGTCACGTTGAACGAGTCTCTTCAGTCGTCTTTGGCCCCGTTCTTGCACGATCTTTTGCGGCCGCGGCGATCTAGGAGATTTGAAGTTTTACCAGATTCCTGATATTCACGGTGCACTCGTGAAATAATCGTACGGGAAAATCCCCTCTTCATCGCTACCTCGGAGATGCTGTGTCTCTTCGCTCATGCGCTGACTATAACACCACATACAGACTCACTTAACTCTTGATAAGCTGCCGTTGTAACAGCAGTAACCGGTCTAACAACTGTACCAGAAACCTGTTGTCTTATATAGGCTTTGCTGACTGCAGCGCCATATTCTGCCTGTTTACGTATTTCTGTATTTTAATACGCATGCTAATACGAGTTTTTTTGGCGCTTCAGTGTAAATGTAGCGTATGAAATAATGCAACACAAGGTGGTCGAAATAAGGAAATAGGATGGTGAATGTGAGGTAAAATGTCTGCAACAAAGAACAGACCTTTGCCTGAAACACAAATTAAACTTACGGAAAAAAATTTTAAAATTTTAAAACTGCGGAGTGCCCCAAACAGGTACAATTACATGATAGGACAACCGAGAGTATTAAAAAATGCGATGCTGCAGCAGGATATTGAAAACTAAATGGACAGACAAAACACAAAATTATAAGATGTTCTATACAGCGTCATCTGAGAATTGTTACCAGTAAAACAGGTTTATTTGACAAAACGTATGGTATTGTTTCAAGGTTTGGTGAGTTTGTGAGTTTTAGTGATTCAGAGAGCAATAAAAGATTACAATTCCAGGGCAGGACATAATATTTGTGAGAAATTCTCGGACATGCTGTATGAAGCGTGGTACTACTCAATTATTTAGAAAATCAAAAATTACAATTTCACCACAGTTATATAAAGAGGAAGCCCAGGATCACTGGTGATGGACTAGCTCGTGATTGTTTTACGATTTTAATTTGACTCAAAACGGACTTTATTATAAACTTCAATTCGGTCATTTTCCCTCTTACTGATGCAATATACAAATCTTCACCTTAACTGAATTACATAAACACGAAGAAGAATGTATTCCGACTAACACATGAGCAATTCTCAAAAGTAAAATTTATCTGTGTGACGTACTAAGAGTAGTTACTTATCATTCTACCAATAGGAATGTTCATTCGTTGAATCTAGATAAATATTTCCAAGACGCAATGGATTATGAGGATTAATTTTACCTTTGTTTCGAAACTGCAAAGTGTCTCCATTACGTGCCGTATGTGTCGAGCGAGAAAATGTAACCAGAGCACAAGTTCGTCTTAAAGACCATAATTACAGAAGATAGAAACGACGCGTCACACAAGTTGGTACTTCTTTCGCGCAAGTTAAAACACTGACACTTTGCAAGTAAGTACCTAAAAATAAATCCCTTAAGCAAAAGTTTTCTAACTTCAAGCTACCTAATTCAATCGAGATTTAATAACAATAACCTCGTTTGTGCTCTTTTGAGCGCAGTAATGTTGTCGTCATCCTGCTGCGAGTTGATGGCGTTTCGGTTCAACGAATCGACACTAGCTCCTTGTGGCTAGGGAAAGGATAGGAAAAAATGTATTTTAAATGCACTTTTTAACATTTATTTTACACCTGTGCTTATAAAATTATTTAATGAAAGACCTCCACAAAAGTTGTAAAAATTGAGTTCGTATTCGCGTAATCATCATTTCGTCGGATGATGATAGATTATTGAACAAATAGGTGAGTTAAAAAAAGTATGGAAAGGTTCTGCAAACTGCATTTACCCAGCCCATGCGACACACACAAATAAAAAAAGACAGACGACTAAACTTGAGATAAAGTACAACAGGGGCGTACGATTATTTTAGAAGACGAATCTGTACATTGTATATACATGTAAATAGGCGTTAAAATATCATTACCTCTGGGAGCTACAAGTAACGGTCGAAATATAATTTTCGCAATGTGTATTAAATTATGTGGTAGCTGAGTTAACGATTTATATCCGGTCTTAATTGGCAGAGATGACGATACTTATGTACCACACTGGTGGTCAGCATTCCATATTAGACACCGAATGTGTCAATAAGAAACGTGAGTGAAAAATTTAAGCGAAAGATAGCGCATATAAATAAACAAATTGTAACGGTGTCTTAAATTAAAGCAAAAATTAGTTCTGAATACGACTGCCGGGCCCGTACCTATCAATGTCCGGTTCATGGCATCACATTAGTGACAAACAATTTACTTAGTTCTTCAATAAACCGATAACAGAACAATGAAAGTGTTAACCTCCAAGAAGGAACAGGAAGAGATGTAACTTCCATACTTCACGTAAATCAAGACGGCCCAATGATGAGGTTGTTGAGCAGGTTCCGGAATTTGATAGCCAGGAAGAGCGCCATGTGATTCCACGAAAGTGTAACCGGTTCCACAGTCTCGGCGTATAAATTTCCTGTACAGAGAGCGAGAACTGAACATCCCACTGAGACACTCAGTTCCACTGACACACGCAGTCAAATCAAATTATGAGTCATCTCAAATTAATAACTAAGAAAAGTGAGTGCAGCATGTTTGCAGTTTATGATTACTTTTGTTTTGTTACATCTAGCAAAATTACAAAACGCGTATAGTTGCAGAACTTTTGAGTGCAGGTTTTATTAACTGCAAAGCCACCACATGACGGGCGAGATTCTGAAACCAATAATTCATTGTTGTCTCAAGAAAATTGTATATTTCAAGATGACAGAGGAGACAGCGTCTAAGCACGAGTTATATATTTAGATATACAGAGTGTTGCATAAGACTTCCTATTACAGCCTCTGTAGTGGGTTGGAGAGGGGACTTAGTTGATAAAATATTAGTTATAAACCCGTGTCTGGAAATTTGTATTTTAAAGAGTCCTCTCTGCAACCGGTAGAAGCCTTTATTAGGAACTGTGAAACGCCCTGTATATTTTGACTGTCAATAAAGATAATAATCGCACTTTTGTTGACAGCTGACGCGTTTGTAACAGTGAAGTGATCATAACAAAATTTGTCACGCAGTCACTTGTACACGACTGACAAGGAAACAAGGGAAGATCTCTGTACAGTCAGTGAAATTTTTTTATTATGTGCAGCTGAATGGTAGCTTTCTGAACATAAAAAATTTCAAGCACAAATAACTTTGAGGACATACATTTTCGCATGTGTTGGCAGGCTTAGTGATATTTATGTTGCAGATTTTGCTTTCTCCATTTCTTCGTTCAAAACTTTGAACGTATTCGAATGTGGTCGCGGACTCGACATACATTACATTACACTTATATGACATTAAAATGCTTGTTCCATAGATCATGAATATGACATTTCGTATTGACATGAAACGTGTCAGATTAACATAAGTTTTCTTTACACAATATAATAATTTTTCTTTTAAAGTTACTACATCCTGCCTAAAAATTCATCTGTTGAGTAGAATGAGTTGTCATTCAGAAATTCTTTTAAATTGTTTTTAAACGTTAGTTAGCTATCTGTCAGACTTTTGATGCTGTTTGGCAAATGACTAAAGATTTTTGTGGCAGCGTAATTCACCCCTTTCTGTGCCAAAGTCTGATTTAACATAGAATAGTGAAGATCATCCTTTCTTCTAGTGTTGTAGCTATGCACTTCGTTATTATTTTTTAATTGGGATGGATTATTAATAAAAAATTTCATAAGTGAATGTATGTATTGGGAAGATACTGTGCCGGCCGAAGTGGCCGAGCGGTTCTAGGCGCTACAGTCTGGAACCGCGCGACCGCTACGGTCGCAGGTTCGAATCCTGCCTCGGGCATGGATGTGTGTGATGTCCTTAGGTTAGTTAGGTTTAACTAGTTCTAAGTTCTAGGGGACTGATGACAACAGCAGTTAAGTCCCATAGTGCTCAGAGCCATTTGAATCTTTTTTTTTTTTTTTTTTTTTTGAGATACTGTGAATATACCGAGTTCCTTCAACGAATGTCTGCAAGGTGAAGTTGGGTGAGCTCCAGCTATTATTCTGAACTACACGCTTTTGTGCCATGAATACTTTTTCTCTTAATGTGAATTACCCCAAAATAGGATGCCATATAAAAGGAGTGAATCAAAATAGGCATAGAAGGCTAACTTACTAATATGTTTATCACCAAAATTTGCAATAACCATAATGGATTAAGTAGCTGAACCTAACCGTTTCAGCAGATCAATGGGTTTCTTCCAGTTCAATTTCTCATCAGTGCACACACCCAGCAATTTTGAATATTCTGCCTTAGCAACAGACTTCCGCTCAAAGTCTGTGTTTATCGAAGTTGTTATGCCACTTACTGTGCAGAAGTGTATATACTGTTTCTCAAAATTTAGTGAGAACACATTTGCAGAGAACTACTTACTAATTTTCTGAAAGACATTATTTATAATTTCCTCAACTGATTCTTGTTTGTTGGGTGTGATTACTGTACTTGTATTACAGCAAAAGGAACTGCCACAAAAGAATGCAGCACATTCAAGGAATGTGTTCAGTAGCAATAGGTTTAATACGTACATATTGTGGGGTTGCAGGGTTAACGATTCATTTATCGCAGCCAACGGCGAACACATGGTGCTCAGGAGGACTCGCTGTTCTTAATCTGCAGACAGTAACTGTGCTGAGTTTAAGGGTGAACAATGTTTGCAGCACTCATTCTACGGTACAACCATCCCCCCCCCCCCCCCCCCGCCCCCGACGAGTACGTACCCTTGTTGAACAGCTTCAGTCATTTGAACGAGTTCACATTGTCCACCTGCAGGGGGCAGGACTGACGTATCAACTGACAGCTGCACATGTTGGGCACAATGTTCCGGCGGTTTCAGTGGTTGATCTGTGGAACTTCCCCATACCTGTAGATAGGATGCAGGTCCCATGTGTGTGTGCGGGGGGGGGGGCATGAATTGCTACTCGTGGTCTCATTTGGTGTTTCTGCAGGGTAGACCAAGAGCCCGTTACATTGCAGGGGGCTGTTATACCCGAGTTGCTACATTTCTCCGTTAGGCATGTGATGCGCTTTTTCAACGGGACAATGCAACTCCACACAGAGCTGCTGAGACGCAACGGGCTCTTCGTGGTGTAAAAAAAGCACCCCGGCTTGCAAAATCACAAGGCCTCTCGCCAGCTGAATGAGTGTGGTACATGATAAAGGGAGAACTTATTCCAGAGCCTGCGAAAACCATTTCAGATATGCCTGGGGTAATCCATCGCAGGACCCTGTTCGGCACCTTTATGATCAATTTTTGTGATAACACGAGGGTAATCCCAAAACTAAAGTCTCCTATTTTTTTTATAAGTACAGAACTCTGTTTGTGTGGCAGTTGGTCACACTTATGTAGAGTGCCTCACGCGCTGTGAGTAAACATGAGCACGCCGCGCTGAGGCGCTCAGTCTTGGCTTGGCAGCCGTTGAGAATGGAGCTCCCGTTGGATGTTACCGCCAAATGCCAATTGCATGCAGTTATTAAGTTTCTTAACGCAAACAGCACTGCGCCGATTGAAATCCAACGCCAATTGACGGAAGTGTATGGTGATTCGTGCACGGATGTAAAAAATGTTCGTAAGTGGTGTAGAGAGTTTGCAGCTGGTCGGACCGAAATTCACGACGAACAAAGGAGCGGGAGACCGTCAATTTCTGAGGAGACATTGTTGAAGGTTGAGCAAAGTATACGTGGAGATCGGCGGATCACCCTGGATGTTCTCTGCACGTTGGTTCCTGAGGTTTCCCGAAGCACCGCTCACAGAATTTTAACGGAAACATTGAACTACCGGAAGGAGTGCGCAAGATGGGTGCCACGTATGCTGACTGAGGACCACATGCGGCAACGAGTTGATGCTTCCCGCGCATTTCTTCACCGCCTTGCATCCGAACAGGACAACGTTCTGGACTCAATTGTCACAGATGACGAAACCTGGTCATACCACTTTACACCTGAGACCAAGCAACAATCACGCCAGTGGCGGCATCCTTCTTCGCCAAAGCCGGGAAATTCAAACAAACAGTGTCTGCTGGTAAAGTCTTGACAACCGTTTTGTTGTTTGACTTTATGCCCAATGGGACCACAATTAACGCTGCCAGGCACTGTGAGACTTAACGGGCAATTCAGAACCGTAGAAGAAGAATGTTCAGCAAGGGCGTACACATTCTCCATGACAACGCTAGCCCACACATCGCTCGGCAAACCGTTGCTCTCCTGCAACAGTTTCAGTGAAACATAATCACCCACCCACCCCATAGTCCTGACTTGGCGCCCAGTGACTATCACCTGTTCCCTAAATTAAAAGAACGTTTGGCCGGAAAGCGATTCAACTCCAACGACGAGGTGAAAGAAGAGGTTCATAACTTTCTGAACAGCATGGCGGCGAGCTGGTATGACATGGGTAAACGAAAACTGCCACAGCGTCTACAAAAGTGCATCGACAGAAATGGTGATTAAGTCGAAAAATAGCAAAATGTTCAAGCTGTAAACTGATGTAAGCCATTGTAGAAATAAACACGTCTATGTACTTATAAAAAAATAGGAGACCTTGCTTTTGGGATTACCCTCGTACACGCTCGCATTGCCGCCAGAGGCGGGTGCACTGTGTATTAATGCGACTGTTTGGACGCCCTTTACTGCCTCATGTGGGTTTCATTTGGTCTAGATTTGAAGAAAGGTGATATTCCAGAGGGTGTTTTTAAATACGTCAATCAAGAGTGATCAGAACTTCAATTTGCTTTACAAAATAAACATCTTGCACTTGAGCGCTGAACTGTTTATACCTAGAAAAAACGGTGAGTCTGTTATCACAGTACCAAATCTTGCACGTATGTGAAGGAAACTATTGTATTTAGTGAATTATAACCACTCTGTGACTGTGCCAGCAACTTAATCAACAAAAAGTAATTAACAAAATATAATAGGCAACGAAGTTGTATGGACTTCTCCTTGACACGAGTGATACCATCGAACATAAAGCAGGCGGAACACTTCTACCTAACCCAGGTAGGTAGTGAAGTGGATGGGCGGTACGGTTGCATGATTTAGTTTTAACAAGTGAACAAATTCCACTTCTCTCTATCCCTGATCTGTTTCAAAGAGTAAATTTAGACTTTCCTTTATTATCTGTTGTCATAATATGGTAAACACTGATAATTTAATTGAACAGTGATAGAGACTAAGGTCAGGAGTGTTGCTACAAATGTTTACGATCTCGCTTGTTCTTTTACTCTTTGTGACGAAGCATTGCAATTTAGTGGCCGAATAGTTCAGAAATCACCTCCATAACCAGGTCTTTCGTAGTTGAACTTACATCATTAGACAAAAGACTTGTTTATCGTCGTAATGTTTTTGTAACGACGTAATTAAAATTGTCAGCAGAAGGAAAATTGTTTCAAAACCTAACTTTTTGTGAGTACAGCACAAGTAAGCGCAGGGGCCTACTCCAAATTCTCTAGTAATAAACAATTGGATATGAACTCTAAAAATCACAAACTCGTTTTTCGCCCAACAAACGACGTCTTATTATTACAGAAAATAAAACAAATGATCACAGTTAACTGAGCAGTAAATATTCTCCTAATCTCCCAATGTAATCATTCTGAGAAAATATAGCTAAATGAAGCCCAGCGAGCCTAACTGGTGCCACCGTAACGACGGAAAAAAATAGTTTCACAAGTAATTGTTAACCTAGCAAGCATCCGTTTGAGTATGAAATTCTATTTCAGGTTTTATGACAAAAAAGATTCTGTTTCAGTGAAAAGGTACTAGCGGCGCTACCTCATTACTAAGCATGGCACGTTTCGATGGTTCAGTACAGCTTGTCGGTGATTCTCCGAGCTCGTTAAAGTCACTTAAGCGGACATCTCCAGAATCAAATACTTGAAACGTAATTTCATTTTCGCACATCTTACTTTTAAGGACAATGGCGACTATTGTTTACGGCGGCTAGTTGTCCTTACTTTGTTATCGTTCTCCTTGTTTCCAGTGCATACAGATCTGGTTCCCCAGACAACTATCAGAGGACCAGTTACTTGCTTTCTCAGTTTTTACCGGATGTCTCGAAACTTTTGCGTCAAACCTACAAAATACAGCTCTTAAACGGAATGTTTTTACGGAAGAAACCAATGGTTGGCAAGGAATACTTCAGGAGATACGGAGTCTGCGATGATCAGTGCGTGTGAAGGACATATTTGTAAACTTATTATCTTTAACGACAAAAAATGTCCTGCATCGAAGTAGGTTACATTGTTTTGAAAAGGAATGCGTGATCGTTTATGAGTGCCAGGAAAATGTGTTAACCAAGAATTGCATTATATTTTACAGACACTTAATCATACAAAGTAGCGCAGCAATGTTTACCGTTCGGAAATGCAAACAAATATTCTTATAAAAGTTTCAAACCGACGTCGTCCTAATTGGAATAAATTAATCACCCTAAATAAAACTGGGTATTTCAAACTGCAGGGAGCTAACCAATATCTTCTAGAAAGAATTGTTCATATACTGAAATTAGTAACCTCAATTAACTTTAGAAGAATGGAAACTGATAGAAACCAATCTCAGGAAAGATCAAGAGGGTTAGAAAGCCGTTTGCGGGACGGAGAGATGCACAGGCCCCGGATCAAATCCGCCCGGCGGATTAACGAGGATTGGTGAGCCGGCCAGCCTGGATGTGGTTTTCAGGAGGTTTCCCACATCCCACCAGATGAATAAGGCGCTGGTACCCAACCCGCCTCAAATACACGATTCGCAAACATTTAGAATACTTTCGCTCACTTTCGCATGAATAATACTACATGCAGACATTTTGGGTACTCGTATTCAGTCCTGAGGTGTAATGAAGTGGCGATAGCAAGGGTATTCCGGCACCCGTCAAACTAACCATGCCAAATCTGTTAATAACTATGCTGATCCTGCGCTGGCACAAGAAAAAGAAGGAAATCGATCTCAGGGTAGATCAGATTGAGTGCATCTCTCCGTCCCGCAAACGGCGTTCTAACACTATTGTCTTCCCTGAGATTGGTTTCTATCAGTTTCCAGTCTTCTAAAGTACTTCTAAGTTCTAGGGGACTGATGACCTCAGATGTTAAGTCCCATAGTGCTCAGAGTCGTTTGACTGTTCGTGTGACTTGTGCAATTTTCCAGTCGTTAGGTACGGATCTTTCTATAAGCGAGCGGTTGTATATAATTGCTACATATGGATGTATTGTATTAACATACACTGAAAGGAACCTGACTGGTGCACAATCTTGACCGGAGGCCTTGCCTTTATTAAGTGATTTAAGCTGCTTTGCGACACCGAGGGTATCTACTTCTATGCTTCTCATCTTGACCGTTTTTCTTGATTGGAATTCAGGAATATTTACGTCGTCTTCTTTGGTGAAGGAGTTTCGGAAAACCGTGTTTAATAACTCTGCTTTAGTGGCACTGTCATCAGTGACTTCACCGTTGTTATCGCGCAGTGAAAATATTGATTGCGTCTTGCCACTGGTGTGCTTTATGTATGACCTGGATCTCTTTTTCATCCATCCTCAGTTATTTTGTTACACAAATAGCAAAACATTGTACTACTTTTGATTCCTCATTCACTAATCTAATTCCCCGTGCATCGCCTGATTTAATTTGCCTACATTCCATTAAGTTCGCTTTACTTTTGTTGGTATTCATCTTACAACCTCTTTTGAAGACACTGATCATTCTGTTGAACTACTCTACTAACTCTTTTGCATTAGCCGATAGAATCACAGTGTCGTCGGCGAACTTCAGAGATTTAACTTCTTTTCCCTGAACTTTAATTCAATTACCAAATTTTTCCTTGGTTACCTTCACATCTTGCACAATATACAGATTCAATAACACCTAATATAGGCTACAAGCTTGTCTCATTCTTTTCTCAGTTCCTTCTTCCCTTTCATGTCCTTCGACACTTGCCCGCATCTCCTGGTCGTGCGGTAACGTCCTCGCTTCCCACGCCCGGGTTCCCGGGTTCGATTCCCGGCGGGGTCAGGGATTTTCTCTGCCTCGTGATGGCTGGGTGTTGTGTGCTGTCCTTAGGTTAGTTAGGTTTAAGTAGTTCTAAGTTCTAGGGGACTGATGACCATAGATGTTAAGTCCCATAGTGCTCAGAGCCATTTGAACCATTTGAACCTTCGACACTTGTAATTGTAGTCTGATTTCTGTACAAGCGGTAAATAACCTTTCGCTCCTGTTACCCTCAGAATATCAAAGAGTATATTCCAGTCGACACAACGAAAAGCGTTCTCTGAATGTGTAAATACCAAGGACGTAGCTTTGCTTTTCTTCAGCGTATTTTCAAAGATAGTTGGTAGGGTCAGTTCTATTTCACATGTTCCTATATTTCTCTGGAAGCTAACTAACCTAAGGACATCACACACATCCATGCCCGAGGCAGGATTCGAACCTGCGACCGTAGCAGTCGCGCTGTTCCGGACTGGAGCGCCTAGAACCGCTTGGCCACAGCGGCCGGCACCTAAAAGGGAAACAGGATTAATCCGCTGAATTACAGGCCCATGTCACTAACGTCAATTTGCAGTAGGGTTTTGGAACATATACTGTGTTCGAACATTGTGAATTACCTCGAAGAAAACGATTTATTGACAGGTAGTCAGCATGGGTTCCGAAATATCGTTCTTGTGAAACACAACTAGCTCTTAATACTCATGAAGTAATGAGTGGCATCGACAGAGGATGTCAAAGAGTTTCCATATTTTTAGGTTTCCAGAAAGTAATCGAGACCGTACCTTACAAGCGTCTTCTAACGAAACTGCGTGCCCATGGAATATCGCCTCTGTTGTGCGACTGGATTCGTGATTTCCTGTCAGAAAGGTCACAATTCGTAGTAATAGACGGAAAGTCATCTAGTAAAACAGAAGTAGTATAGGCCCTCTATTGTTCCTGATCTATATTTGCAACATAGGAGACAATCTGAGTAGCCCTATTAGATTGTTTGCAGATGATGCTGACATTTACTTTCTTGTAAAGTCATCAGATAACCAAAACGAATTGCAAATGATTTAGATAAGATATTTGATTGGTGTGAAAAGTGGCAATTAACCCTGAATAAAGAAAAGTGTGAAGTTATTCACATGAGTACTAAAAGAAATCCGCTAAATTTCGATTACGCGATAAGCCACACAAATCTGAAGGCTAACTAAATACTTAGAGATTACAATTACAAATAACCTAAATTGGAACGATCTCATAGATAATATTGTGGGTAGAGCAAACCAAAGACTGCGATTCATTCGCAGAAAACTTAGAAGGTGCAACAGGTCTACCAAAGAGACTGCTTACACTACGCTTGTCCGCCCTATTCTGGAGTATTGCTGTGCGGTGTGGGATCCGCATCAGGTGGGACTGACGGATGACATCGAAAAAGTACAAAGAAGGGCAGCTCGTTCTGTATTATCGCGAAATAGGGGAGATAGTGTCACAGACATGATACGTGAATTGGAGTGGCAATCATTAAAACAAAGGCTTTTTCGTTGCGAAGGGATCTTCTCATGAATTTTCAATCACCAGTTTTCTCCTCTGATTGCGAAAACATTCAGTTGGCACCCAGCTACTTAGGGAGAACTGATCATTACGATAAAATAAGAGAAAGCAGGGCTCGCACAGAAAAATTTAAGTGCTTGCATGAGAGACAACCACGCTGTAAGCAGACATCTTGAATAATAACCACTAACGTGATCATTTTACTTCTACGCTACGAAACCTGACGTTAAATAAATTATTTGCAAGAGCGGTCAAGCAGTTATTATTCAAAATACTAACGACAAACATAAATGTGACAAAGTATTTGCTAAAAATATACACTTCTACTGTAGCCTTTCATGGAAGGCAAATGTTAACTATCAACGGTATAGATAAGAAGCATTTGCAGTGTGGTGCCGGAGAAGAATGCCTAAGATTATATTTATGGATCAGATAGCTAATCAAGATGTACTGTGTCAAACTGAGGGGGAAGTGTTTTATGGCACAGCCTGAGTAAAAGAAGGAATCAGATGGCAGCACACAAGTTCATAGAATCTTCAGTTTAGTAATGCAAGGACTACAAGGGTTAAATATTGTCGAGGGAGACCAACTCAAAGTTACAGCAAGCAGTTTCAAAAAGATTCGGGTTTCAGTAATTATGCAGCGATGAAGAGACACACAGGATAGACCGGCTTGGTGATTTGCATCGAATCTGTCTTCGGAATGAAGACCGCAACGCCATCAGCAAAATTTGAGGGAATTGTAAGGGAAAACGTTCATCATTAAGCACTCGTCTACTTGGCCGCAAAATGCGTACTACAAAGCAGACAGTATAAAAATACTAGTTGGCCCGTCTGCTCGCACAGAAGATTACTAAAATTTGGTTTTAAGCAGAAACTGAAATTAATTACTGCAAAGAAAACCGTTAAAACTAACTGGAGCAATCGGCCATTGTTGCTGGTGGATGAATTTTTGTTAGTGGCCAAACAGACTTCAGGAAAAACGCTGTAAAACTTGGAGGAGCTTACATCTTTTAATACCACATATTTTAAGACCACCATCGTTTTTGCGGGCGGCGCCGGTAGCTATTATTTACGGACGAAACGGAATCGTAGCCTTGGGACTGTGGCCAGACCATTTAAGGTTCCGCGCTTGCATTTAAGTTAGCTAAACGCTTCGTGATGATCTGCACTTAATCTCAGGGACGCTGTAGCAAGTTGCAAATGAATAAATGGCAGAATACTAATGGTATTCGGCCATTGCGTCTCCGCGCCACGATCCGTTAAGCTCGTATTGGTCGTTGACTGTAACAATAAACCATTACAACATTTCATGTATCGTATATCTATTAGGAGAATTACTGAAATGAGAACTCATGAAATTTAACTAATTAACATTTATTTAATTACAAATGGTTTTCAAGGTAGACTTACGTCAGGTTCGTCTATACAGAACAAAGATTAGTCACTGATACGCAAGGAACGCAGCTACAGTGCATCCTATCAGTACAAAAGCTAACAGACAAGAAAACGCGATACGAGCTGGAATGGTCTTTACTTACTTTCTAAAATAGAAAATAAATAAAAAACGTATTGTAATCGATCGCAATCAGCCAAAGGCTGACTGCCGCTCTATCTTTGAAACGTTTTATGAAAATAAAATTACGTTTCACAAAGTTAATGTACATACGTTATTTAGATATGGAATTATTTACACTAAAAAAATAGATTAGTGCGCATTTTTGCGCTTTCCGTCGTTTTTGCGACATGACATTTACATAAAATTACGTGGGTCTGTCCATGTAATGCTTCATAGTGTAGCAAGAATTACACCTATTTTGCAAACAACGTATTTAAGCAGTGGGATTAAATAAAATGTGTACCCACAGTTTTTATCTGTGGATTATGCGGCGCAGTTCCGCAGTGCCGATCTTCCTACAGTTTGTTCATTGTCGAGGCTCTTACCAATGCGATCGTGTTTTCAACGGCAGCAGTGCCCTCTCTGAATTGATGGAAAGCCATATTTGATAAACTTACTATTGTAAGGTGAGGGGGACCCAGCGATTTGTATTATTTATTACAAATTTCAGCCGTCTTGATGGCAACAGTCCAGTTGAAAGTGGAGAACCGGTTTCGGTTGACCAATAACCATCTTCAGAATTTTCACTGTGAAAGGCATCTGCTCTTACCCAAAACACCTTTCATGTTGCGTATTCGGGATAGCGACTATAGGCATTTGTGTGCCTCAAAGAATTGTAGTCACCCATCTGTCTGGTGAATTCGTATATCGCTAGGTCTAAACTGCAAGTTCTGCTTTGCAGGTCGTGCGAGCATTGATGCCAGCTAACCTATATGGATGCTAGGTGGCAGAATTCGTTTTGACGGGGCCTTGTGACCGGCACACAAGTAAATTCTCTCCTTCCTGCTGTCGTGATGACTACGAGCGGATCTGACCAGAAGTATAGAAGCTTTGTCTTCTGATAGTGAAGTGGGCGGATTCAACCGACTTCATTTGTGTTACAGTGTGAGTGCTGCGTTTGTATGACTGTACATTACATCGTTTTTCAAATCACGAAGACTTAGATTTCTTTCCGCTATACATTTTGCAGTCGTGTTTAACGTTGGAAACTTTAATTTTTGTTTGCACTTCAACAAACTTGGATCACGTGGGGATCAATATCCAATTTTTATTCTGTCATGCAAGGTTCACTCATAAGAAATTAACACTAAAATGTAGTGATGGTCATTTATGTGCTGGATTCGATGGTAATTTAAAGACACATACTCCACTGAATTGAATTTGCACATGAAATACGTTATCTTGCACTCAGATACTGGATATTACATTACGTTGAGCATAACTGGGATTTTCAAAGGTTAATTATTTTATCACCACTTTCCATGGCCTTTGTTGAAGTTAACTTTCCACATGTTGCATACGTCCCCATGAGTTGACTCAAGAACTATGTTCTCGAAATGCACCGTATTCGGTCTTATTGTATTTAAAGTTATGAAGTGATATTCTGCGCTAAGCAGACATTGCAGTTTTATTAAATAAAATTTTCAGCTATGCATATAAGTTTGTGATGCTGTTGTACTTCGAGACACTAGACAGCTGTGGTGGAGACATCGAGATAATTTCTGCCACCATTCTAGCAGAGAATTTTCATATTATTAGACCGAAGTCACGGATTTAAAGAGCATCTGTATTCCTGAATTGTATCTGTAAGATGCAGTTCCTCTACATGAGCTGTTAATAACTGCAATTAAATCTATAGTGAGGGCTGTAATTTCAATTTTGTCTTGGTTAATTCTGGTTACGTCCTCATTTTTTATCATTCCTTTGCGCTTTACGAAAGTACTTGCCACTCAGTAAATAAATTCAAACATATTGCGCTTATTCACATATGGATCTAATTTAATATAAAGGAATACATTTTAGGGCATAAAAACGGCAATCATGGTCTCTTATGAGCCTCAAATTAAATTATAAGTAGGAGGGTAGACTTTCAACTCTACCTGAGACACTATACAGTGGTAGATGACAGTTTATAATTCTCAGGAACCAATTAAAGTGAATGTATGGGGTGAAGATGGTTGTTGATTGGCTGTAAACTGTTACTAAATATAGTCAAAAAAATGGTTCAAATGGCTCTGAGCACTATGGGACTCAACTGCTGAGGTCATTAGTCCCCTAGAACTTAGAACTAGTTAAACCTAACTAACCTAAGGACATCACAAACATCCATGCCCGAGGCAGGATTCGAACCTGCGACCGTAGCGGTCTTGCGGTTTCAGACTGCAGCGCCTTTAACCGCACAGCCACTTCGGCCGGCCTAAATATAGTCACTACTGGATTGTACTGCTGTTAATACTATCAAAAACTGTAACACAAAATCCATATGTCTCTGATCAATAGACCGATTGTCTGTCAAGTTATGGGTTGTAATTATACAAATCAATTAATAGTTTTTTATTCGCTCCCGTCGTTACCTGGTCTTCACCTGAGATGTTACATGAGATGTTATACGACACCACGCACTCGTATAATTGATTCACCTAGAAGAGGAATGGAGTCATCTCCTTCATTGCGCATGCACAAGTACGAGGTGCATTCAAGTTCTAAGGCCTCCGATTTTTTTTCTAATTAACTACTCACCCAAAATCGATGAAACTGGCGTTACTTCTCGACGTAATCGCCCTGCAGACGTACACATTTTTCACAACGCTGACGCCATGATTCCATGGCAGCGGTGAAGGCTTCTTTAGGAGTCTGTTTTGACCACTGGAAAATCGCTGAGGCAATAGCAGCACGGCTGGTGAATGTGCGGCCACGGAGAGTGTCTTTCATTGTTGGAAAAAGCCAAAAGTCACTAGGAGCCAGGTCAGGTGAGTAGGGAACATGAGGAATCACTTCAAAGTTGTTATCACGAAGAAACTGTTGTGTAACGTTAGCTCGATGTGCGGGTGCGTTGTCTTGGTGAAACAGCACACATGTAGCCCTTCCCGGACGTTTTTGTTGCAGTGCAGGAGGGAATTTGTTCTTCAAAACATTTTCGTAGGATGCACCTGTTACCGTAGTGCCCTTTGGAACGCAATGGGTAAGGATTACGCCCTCGCTGTCCCAGAACATGGACACCATCATTTTTTCAGCACTGGCGGTTACCCGAAATTTTTTTGGTGGCGGTGAATCTGTGTGCTTCCATTGAGCTGACTGGCGCTTTGTTTCTGGATTGAAAAATGGCATCCACGTCTCATCCATTGTCACAACCGACGAAAAGAAAGTCCCATTCATGCTGTCGTTGCGCGTCAACATTGCTTGGTAACATGCCACACGGGCAGCCATGTGGTAGTCCGTCAGCATTCGTGGCACCCACCTGGATGACACTTTTCGCATTTTCGGGTCGTCATGCAGGATTGTAGGCACAGAACCCACAGAAATGCCAACTCTGGAGCCGATCTGTTCAACAGTCATTCGGCGATCCCCCAAAACAATTCTCTCCACTTTCTCGATCATGTCGTCAGACCGGCTTGTGCGAGCCCGAGGTTGTTTCGGTTTGTTGTCACATGATGTTCTGCCTTCATTAAACTGTCGCACCCACGAACGCACTTTAGACACATCCATAACTCCATCAGCACATGTCTCCTTCAACTGTCGATGAATTTTAATTTGTTTCACACAACGCAAATTCAGAAAACGAATGATTGCACGCTGTTCAAGTAAGGAAAACGTCGCCATTTTAAGTATTTAAAACAGTTCTCATTCTCGCCGCTGGCGGTAAAATTCCATCTGCCATACGGTGCTGCCATCTCTGGGACGTATTGACAACGAACACGGCCTCATTTTAAAACAATGCGCATGTTTCTATCTCTTTCCAGTCCGGAGAAAAAAAATCGGAGGCCTTAGAACTTGAATGCACCTCGTACATCCGACTTACTGCGGGAATCTCAGGGTAGCGAGCGTGGAGGAATTGGACAGGAACTGTGGAGAGGACTTGGAGGGACTTGGAGGGACTGTAGGCTGGCCTGCTTAGTAAGCAGGAGATCTTGGCTTCGAATTCCGGTGTGGTACACATGTTCACTCATCGCTGCTGATGTCCCAATCCAAATGACATCAGTAATTGCGTCCCTTTCCTTTCTCTGACCCTCCACCTTCAATTGACTTATAATGTATCACAGCTGCGGATCCCGCGTGGTGTCTGTTCCTTCGGTCATGTCCTAAACAACAGATACCACGCATTCACACACTTTAAGTCCGCTGAATCAGTTGTTTTAGAGCGTGTCTGTTGTTGTCCGGAAGAGCATCTCGTTCAACACGACGGTGTATCACCCAACTTCGGCATTAATATCTGAGCACATTCTTATCGTTGGATTGGAACGAGAGATCTTGGTCTATAGCCAACACGACTATCTGTCCTATGAATTTTCTCCTACACTACTGGCCATTAAAATTGCTACACCAAGAAGAAATGCAGATGATAAACGGATATTCATTGGACAAATATATTATACTAGAACTGACAAATGATTACATTTTCACGCAATTTGGGTGCATAGATCCTGAGAAATCAGTACCCAGAACAACCACCTCTGGCCGTAATAACGGTCTTGATAAGGCTGGGCATTGAGTCAGAGCTTGGATGGCGTGTACAGCTACAGCTGCCCATGCAGCTTCAACACGATTCCACAGTTCATCAAGAGTAGTGACTGGCGTATTGTGATGAGCCACCATTGATCCGACGTTTTCAGTGGGTGAGAGATCTGGAGAATGTGCTGGCCAGGGCAGCAGTCGAACATTTTCTGTATCCAGAAACGCCAGTACAGGACCTGCAACGTGCGGTAGTGCATTATCCTGCTGAAATGTAGGGTTTCACAGGGATCGAATGAAAGGTAGAGCCACGGGTCGTAACACATCTGAAATGTAACGTCCACTGTTCAAAGTGCCGTCAATGCGAACAAGAGGTGATTGAGACGTGTAACCAATGGCACCCCATGCCATCACGCCGGGTGATACACCAGTATGGCGATGACGAATACATGCTTCCAATGTGCGTTCACCGCGATGTCGCCAAACACGGATGCGACCATTATGACGCTGTAAACAGAACCTGGATTCATCCGAAAAAATGATTTTTGCCATTCGTGCAACCAGGTTCGTCGTTGAGTACACAATCGCAGGCGCTCCTGTCTGTGATGCAGCGTGAAGGGTAACCGCAGCCATGGTCTCCGAGCTGATAGTCCATGCTGCTGCAAACGTCGTCTAACTGTTCGTGCAGATGGTTGTTGTCTTGCAAACGTCCCCATCTGTTGACTCAGGGATCGAGACGTGGCTGCACGATCTGTTACAGCCATGCGGATAAGATGCCTGCCATCTCGACTGCTAGTGAAGCGATGCCATTGGGATCCAGCACGGCGTATCGTATTACCCTCTTGAACCCACCGATTCCATATTCTGCTAACAGTCATTTGATCTCGACAAACGCGAGCAGCAATGTCGCGATACGATAAACCGCAATCGCGATAGGCTACGATCTGACCTTTAACAAAATCGGAAACGTGATGGTACGCATTTCTCCTCCTTACACGAGGCATCACAACAACGTTTCACCAGGCAACACCGGTCAACTGCTGTTTGTGTATGAGAAATCGGTTGGATACTTTCCTCATGTCAGCTCGTTGTAGGTGTCGCCACCGGCGCCAACCTTGTGTGAACGCTCTGAAAAGCTAATCATTTGCATATCATAGCATCTTCTTCCTATCGGTTAAATTTCTCGTCTGTAGCACGTCATCTTCGTGGTGTAGCAATTTTAATGACCAGTAGTGTACATTCTTACGTAAAATCTTTGGTGTATGAAATCTCCGTGGTACTAGCTGTTTTGATCCTAGCTGGCTGACAGAATGGAAGAGGCGACTTCAGAAAGTACGTTGTACGTTGTTATGGCAGGCCTAGTAACTTTTTTGAGGCGTGCTTTACGGTTATGGGTGACACAGATACATTATAAACCTACCACTACTATTGTAATTTAGTATGCTTTTACCTAGATAACAGAAAAGCCTTTCTCTATGTTTTCACGTATATTATACCCCAACAGTACAAATAGTCCTGTTACGGGGAAAGCCACGTATAACCCTCTTACTAAAATTTAGTTTAGTTTCCAAATAAAGCACAGTCTGAGAGGATAGGCCTGGTAATAGGAAAAGCTAATCAATAGAGTTACCTTTTTTACAGGAGCTGACAGCGTGATGCGTCTAATGGATAAGTGAATCAGACTATTCAATTCCTTTCCTAAGATTTTCCCAGCAGTTAAACAGAAACGCAGTGTAAATAATATTATACTGAAGCTAGGACAACTCGGTTCCAATTTCATTTAGTAGTTTAAAACATGTACTATTGGTCGCCAGCCTATCCAGGCAATGAAACAGAGAAGTATTGGAAAAGCAGAACTATGAATTTTGTACTACTTTCTTCCTACTGTTTAATTTGGTTCTTTTAATTAATATTACTCCACGTAAACAATGTTAGTGGAGACACCGGAATTTGCTTTTGACTACTACACCCTTATACATTACGTTTTAAAAAGAGAAAAAGCCCAGCAGAGAACTTCAGGGACGCTACAGTAAAACAATTTGGTGAGGGAGGACACATAGAAAAGCAATTTCTATAATATACAAACTTACATACTAAAATACTTGAATTTTAAACCACGCACTTTTATATTTAACAATTCACTTCAAGCAAACCTCTTTCTCACTAGAATTTATTTTTTTAAAAAGCTACTATTCTTTGAACTAGCTCTGTATAGTCGTTTACCTCATTCTAGTAACTTGGCTACACTCTGAATTTTACACAAGAAAACTTATGTTATAACACTTTGAAACTGTTAAGAAAACACGAAAACAATTTAAATGGTGCCTCTATATATTAACTCGGCACTTTATAAGTCTGTAAAACAGGATATTCGGATTCGTCAGACACTAGAAAGGAAACCCATATAGGTGTATGGTTAGGATGAAATAACAGGGTGAACCACATTCCGTAAAGTTCAAGAATGATTATTAAAACACAGTTTAAATTAATGGTTCACTCTGTACAAAAGTAAATTTACTATAAAAGTCTTATCTGGTACCTGTAGGCTTTGGTGTGGCGAACAATTATGGCGACTACACTACCCACAGTACGACCTGCAAATCTCTTGCTGTATGGGCTCAATTTCTCTTACTGGCGTCGGTCAGTTCCACATACAGTAGCCCAACAACTCGCAGCTGTGGTGAAAGCCGTTTGCAGTTTCCATTCCAGGCATTTTGTGCGAATCTGCCGGCAAAGCTTCTCCTGCTCCACAAGGGTGTTGCCTCAATCATTGCTGCTTACAGACCGTGTGACTTACTTCCCGCGCTTGCTCTAGGTAGCACGCCAGTTCGCCCTTGCTACCTTTTTCACTCCCCAGTGACACTTTCGTTTTTAACAAAACCACACTGGCTTTTACGTAACACCTATTTCTTATATAGTTGCTAAGCGTGACCAATTTTTAAATTGCCAAATTTACATTAACATGAACAATTTATACACACATATTTTAAATACGAAAGGTCACCAGAAAATTATTTAACATAATAAAGAATTTACTTAGTATTTCACACACATTGCTCACATACATTACAAAGAACTTCAATGTTCAGTATAGTACACTTTACTTTACACACACAGAAAATATATTACCAATGTTCGAAAATTTTAAAACAAAAAAAAGTTATAAAAAATTTAAATGAACCGTAAATTTTGTTATAACATGACACTATTTTTCAATATAGTCGCCAAATGTCTAACGACGATTGGAATTTTGTACTAACCGTTCAATTACCCAGAGAGAGATATCTGCTCCTTGATCAGGGAGAAATTCGCAAACTACTTTGTGAACGTCCACATCATTAAAAAGTGTCTCCCCACATGTTCTTTCAGCACGTTCATGGTGCAAAATCTGGACACCCCGATCAGCATCAGCATCTGTGCGGCCTTTGTCAAACTGATGGAGCATTCCGCCATAATTTCACGGTGAATCTCTCTACACTTTAGACGTTTTGCCCACAAGAAGCGACTCTCTCGATACTTCAGCTTTGGAAAACGTTTCCAATTGCCACGACATTTCATTCACGCTCTTTGATGTCTCTGTTACTCAGCAGAAGAGTGTCTGGAAGAAGCACGGAACACTTACTCTCTTCTGATAATGCGCCACTCTTATTGCCCAGTAGGCAACGGCCATGCCGCAGTGGATACACCGGTTTCCGTGAGATCATCGAAGTTAAGCGCTGTCGGGCCAGGTCGGCACTTGGATGGGTAACCATCTAGGCCGCCATGCACTGTTACCATTTTTCGGGGTGCACTCAGCCTCGTGATGCCAATTGAGGAGCTACTCAACCGAATAGTAGCGGCTTCGGTCAAGAATACCATCATCACGACCGGGAGAGCGGTGTGCTGACCCCACGCCCCTCCTATCCGCATCCTCCTCTGAGGACGACACGGCGGTCGGATGGTCCCGGTAGGCCACTCGTGGCCTGAAGACGAAGTGCCTATTGCCAAGTGGTCTTAGAGTGGGACGATATGTGTAGCCTACGTACAACAGCAATGTTTTAAAGAGTGTAGCTGAATTTTAGGTGTCATTGTAATGCATGTATTCAGAGAGGAGGCCGCTACTCTGAACAGCCTCTACAAACCTAAGTTGCATCTATAAGGTGTAAATTGTTTGTCTACCATACAATAATTATCCATTTCTGACAGTTAGTTCTTTGCCTCAAAATAAGTGATTCAGGATCTTCACTGTGTGCAAACTTTCGCTCTTAAAGGTTGAAGTACACTCTAGATGAAACAGTTTACACCATGAATTATTTTGTGAATTAATTATACATGAAGAACACCAATGAAGCGTCGTAAATTATAATAATACATTTATTATTTGTTGGTACAAAGAATTGTGCAAATGCTTGCTACACAAGACATTTGCCCATTTGCAGCTGCATAAGTACCGCAATCTCACAATCCTCTTTTACAATAACTGTGTTTCTCACATTGTGGGATGATGGGGTATGCAGTGCAACTTTTCTCTGTTAGACTATCATAAGAACAGATAATTTGGTTCGGATTTTGTGAAACGTTTGAAATTGTTCAGTAATTTATAATCCAAATACGTATTACAGTTTACCAGGAAAATCAAATATGTAGTGTGAATCAATTATAAAGTTTGAAACACTCAAAGAAGTGACTAACAATGGAAACAAGTTGATCTGCTATTGAGACAAAAATTAGGTCGACGGATACAAATTAGAGGAAAACTGAGAAATAGCGGAAGTGAAAGACTGTATGTCAATTAATTGATCTCTTAAGTTAGTAAAAATTGCAAATCCTAGAGAGACTAGTAGGTGAAGAAAGAAGAAAATGTGGAACAGCTTATTCACGTAAGAGAAATATGCTTAAAATAGATTCATAGCTTCGGGGCGTCTAATAGGTAAATAACACGTGTAAATATGGATCAGAAAATATTATATCCAAAATGGAGTAAATAACATTATGTCCTCCTATTGATAATATTTCGTTGCAATGTTTGACCAACATTTTACACCATGTGCTTCGACGAGAATACTGCTGATATATAGCCGAGAGAGAAAGGCACATCAGTCGCAATTAATGCGTTGCGAGCTGTGGATGCTAACACTAGAACGTAAAAAAAGCAAAGCCATTAGGACGTCTACTTTCCCCTGACCCTGAGATGCCCGCATAGTCATGGCTGGCTAGTGCGTCTCTCTGGTCGTATTTGACCAGACTTGGTCGCGCCGGTAACTAGTTTACGTGTCCTCCTGCTTCATTTCTATCATTAGTCCCACTGATCAGAGAAAGCTTGTAGTTTCATAATAAGACGTGCCGGGAACAAACATGTCAACAGCGTACAGAAAGTCTTTTACAAATTGTGTCGGCCG
Source organism: Schistocerca piceifrons (assembly GCF_021461385.2). NCBI lineage: Eukaryota > Metazoa > Arthropoda > Insecta > Orthoptera > Acrididae > Schistocerca > Schistocerca piceifrons. Next base: position 92,373,980 of record NC_060141.1, read on the forward strand.
TGGAAAGGGCCTTTTTTGTAGCTAGGACGTTGTTTACTTAAAGCAGGTGCTCGAACTGGCGACTATCTGACGCGACACAAGCCTGGTAACGTCGATTGGTGTTTTGCCGATCTCTTTCAAAGATTCCTGCATTGTCATGATATGACTGGCGGCATGTTGAATGCTATCCATTAATCCCTCTTCGTTTCTAGGTGGTTCGCGTCTGGGTGAGTGAATTAGAACCTTGAAGAATCCCCGCAGGAAAAAGTCCGGTGGCGTGAGTCTGGTGATCGTGGGGGCCATGTCGTACGAGCACCTCTGCCAATTACCCAGCCGTCGAAGAGTTCATTTCAATATCCGCGCACAGCACGTCTGTTATATGCGGGCGCCCCCTCATGCTGAAACCATATGCGTAGCCGTATGTCCAGGGGAACATCTTTCAGCAGGTCGGGTAGAGTTTCTTGCAAAACGTGAAGGTAATTTGTGCCGGTAAGTCGAGGAGGTAGACTGACCGGCCCAATCAGATGGTCACCCACAATGCCTGCCCAATTGTTCAGCGAAAATCGTTCCTGTATGTGTGTGTGTGTGTGTGTGTGTGTGTTGGGGTTTATGGGCGCTCAACATCGAGGCCATCAGCGCCCTGACACACATTAAAAGGAACGAATGAAAATCGTTCCTGGTGCCCGCGGACGTACGTGACGTGAGGATTTCCCCTTGCCCGGTAATGAACGTTTCGAGTGTTATGAAGGCCATACCGATGGAAGGTGCACTCGTCGGTAAACAACACAATGGAGGGGAAGTAGGGATCTCGTGTAACACAACGCAGAAACCACCGGCAAAACCCTAGCCCGTGTTCATTGCCCGCCACAGGATTTAGGTCTTGGACAGGGTGGAAACTAAATGGATCCCTAAAAATCTCCCAGACTGACCGATAAGTGACCCCTATGTCGTGTCCAACCTCTCGAGTACTTGTCGTAGGTGCTTCCTCGAAGTGTTCGAGAACAGTCTCTTCAAATGCAGCATCACCGTGATATCCCGCTAAAGAGCCTGTTTCGCCAAGTCGCCGGTGAATTGTTGTAGACGTTTGCGGGTGTGGGTAGCGTCTTGCTGTATAAAAGTTATTTAAAGTTTGTTCCGTATTTGCAGTTGCTTACTACAATTTCTAAGCTGTTCGTTTATTTTGCTTTAAAAGAAATATTTACTTTTAATTTTTTTATTATTTTCAAAATACTACTCAAGGTTTTACTCTCACTTTGTGTGCATGAAACACAGTTAGGGAAACTATCATTTTCACCAGAGAAGAGTTTCTGGCTTCGTTAATTTTTTATGCTGTTCAACAAAATAATACAACGCTATTTGCAATAAGCAAATGTTTTCACTTCCCCTTCAGTTTTTCAGGCACTTCACTCCAGCATCTTTATTTAAAAACATTGTTGACCACCTAGCTGTCCTCTGAGAATTTTGGCAGTCCCTTTGAAACACGCTTTCCTGCTCTATTCAATTTTGCTGCCCATTTTGCATATTGGTAGTCCATTATATCAAACTGCAGGTCATAATGCAGTACAGCCCTTTATCACTGTCATTTCAAGTTTTTGGAATGTCCATTTCATTCTATACACAGTTACGTTGTTACGAATCTGAAACTTAGTAACACAGCATGTGTTAGAAAAACTGATGACCTCAGATGTTGATTCCCATAGTGCTCAGAGCCATTTGAACTAATTCTTCACAGCATTATAACATCTGTAACAAAGCACATTTTTGTAAAAAAAATAAATGTATTATAACAGAGTACATATTATTCATGACATGTTTTCAAACAGTGCTCCTTATTATTCTTTTCTGTGAACATAAGGGTTCAAGTCCATTTTATTACGAACGCCCAAGGGCTTCTTTGATTTGAGGAGCACCAGATAGTATGTGATAGTGAGGGGAGTTTCATGCACTTGAAGAGGGCCATTGTAAATATATTTAAATTAGAAAATTTCGTGATTCAGTTCACTAGATTTCTCATGAGTTTAGACGAGAACAGAATCTCCATTTTTGAACTTGGTAACTGAGTTTTTTATCATGCCTCTTAGATCTGGCTACCGCTTTTCCCTCATTCTTTCCCTCACTAATTCTCTTTTCCTCTCCAGACACTTTTAGTATATTCTTCTGGTATAAGCCTGGGTATACATGATGTAGAGCATTCATGACAACTTCAAATTCCGACACAAATATGCCCCACGCCCTATGGTTATGGTGGCAATAAATTCTGCATAATCTGCCTAGTTCAGGTATATATCGTACAACAGGGCTACTTCCTGGATGGTAGGCTGAAATATATTTTACTTGGATATTGTACTGGCCCGTATCCTCTTTCCAAATCTCTGAAATAAACTGTGGTCCATTATCTGATAACACTGATTTAGGTTTTCCTATGGTACTGAAGTATTCTGCCATCCTGTTCAATATCTGTTTAGCTGTTGACTTTTTGATAGTGAAAGGTTATATGAATTCCGAAAATGTTTGTAATACTACCAAAATATATGTACAATTTCCAGAAGTTTTCGGAACGAGGCCGTACAAATCCACGGACGGTAGGTCCAGTGTATCTTCCAGCATGTTGTTTTACAAAGGACATTGATTAGTTCGATTCGCACCTTCGCTTCTTGGCAAATGTTACACGATATTATACCGTCAGTTACCTTCTGATCACATTCCTGATATTTGCTATTACACATGAAAGCTTTTCCACACATTTTTCGGGGCCCACAGCGTCCTAATGCAAGGTGAAAATAGTCTCTCGCCCCAGTCTCGTATTGAGACGTCTAACATACTTTCCAATCCCCTCCCCCTCCCCCCCCCCCCCCCAATCCAGATTTTTTCATTTATATCAAACGCCTTCAAAGATCTTGTAATATTTAGCAATTTGGGAAATATTTACAAAATCAAAATTGACTGTTACTTATTTCCTAACTTTATCTTCATTTTGGTAAGGTCTCACGTTTTACAAATCTGCTCAATTTTCCTTCCCCAGTCAATTCTTTTATGAACCTCATTTGGAAAGTGCATTTTCATTACTTTCTTGTGGCACGCAATTTAGGACTTCTGATAATCTAGATAAGACATCTGCTACACAATTGTCAGTCCCTTTGACACAGCAAATTTCGTAGTCGCACAATTGAAGGTAAAGTGCCCACTGGGTTAATCTGCCGGTTAATAGGTGGCAGTCTTTCAGAAATGTCAGGGATTTATGGTCTGTATGGAAGCACAGTTCTTTCTAAGTAGGTTGTTTAAATGGGGACTGTTAAATGCTTTAAGTAGCTTTTTGTTCTTGGGTAGAGGGCATTTTTCAATAGCATTTAATTTTTCCAGGTCCTTGCCAATCCCATAACTGGTAATGATATGTATCAGGAACTACATACATTGTCGTCTAGCACTTCCCGTCCTACAATTCAGTCCAAAACCCTGATAAATACGGAAACAGATGTAAGGGGTCCAAAAGGGACAACTTTATACTGGTAAAACTTTCCAGCAAACAAAATTGCGGTATATTTGCAAGATTCTGCATTCAGCGCCATCTGCCAGTACCCAACATTCAAATGAAGACTTACGTACCACACATTATGAAATTTTTGCAGCACCTCATCTAAATTTTCTGGTCGGTTTACTTCTCTTTTGATAATCTTATTTAAAGTTCGTGCACCAGTCACCACTCGCACGCCCCATCTTTAATATTTACAATAAGGAGAGGACTATTACATTCGCTGTTTCTTCATTCAATCACCCCACATTCAACCATTTTATCTATTTTTGCCCCTATAGCTTGTTTCTCAGACAAGGGAACCGAATAAGATCTCACGAAAAATTTTCGTGTGCTAGAGTTTCAATACAGTACTCAAAGTTCTTGACCGAACCAGGTTTATCTGTAAATACATCCTGTTTTTTTTCTAATATGCTAAACAGTTCAGATTTTTGTTCTAGTTTAAGGTACTATAAGTTATCAATGACTTCTTTAAAATCATTGGCTCTCTGTCATCAATTAAGCTCTTAACGTGGTACATTTAAAAAATAATAGACAGTCCTTCATTTTCAGAGTCAGTTTCTAATTGAAATGATTCGAATTTAGGTTCTTGTGATATTTCAGTTTCTTCAAACCCTACTTCAAAATTATCGCAACTTTGGCAACTCGTAATTTTGACAACTTAGTTATTGGAGTCAATAACTACTTTTTTGTACACACCAATCGATCCCCAAATCATTTCGGGTTTCAGATCCTGAACGAGCAGGAAATCATGATCAAAGTTTTGTCCTTTAGTTCTGCATTATGCCCATATTTGAGTTTTAATTGGCTTACTGGTTTTTCCCGTAACACCTACGACTTAGACACCATTTACGGACATCACTAACCCTGGTTTGTCTTAAATGTGCTCAAAAATGGCTGTGATAATGTCACTGACTTCCGACCCAGTGTCTGAAAGGACTTGTAGCCTAATATCATAACATTCGACAGGAATGATGGATTGTTTAATTGTTCTACTGTCGGAGCTATTTTGTTCCTCCCACAACAAATCTTTGTTGACCGTAAGATCATTCCAAGACATGAAGTTCATCGGTTTTCGGATTTCAAAGTCTTTGAATTCGCTGTTGACTTGGTATCATATAGTCCGGAGGTTCTTTCTTTCTTGGTTCTGTATTTACTTCCAATTCTTGTTTTGAGGTTGCTTCGTCTGGAGGTACAAAGCAACATTTTTTCACGCCGTTCTCGCTTTATGTCACTGCAATATATTCTTCATATGAACTATGCTCTACATCTGTTCATTGTAAGTCATTGCTCGGTTCAAACAAAAAAGTCTTCCTTAGACACGTGTTAATTTCATTATACGACCTTTTGTCGATTCTTAAATACTCGGTGCACGTTTTTGTCCTAATGTTATTAGTTCTTTTTCTTTCACAGCAGCCTCTCAGTTTGAATAGTCATTTACATCGACTACTTCGTATCTTGTGCAGTCTTCGTGGACTTCAGTAATTCGTAAACAATCGTCTGTATTTACTTCTTCCGACCTGCTGGTGGTTCATTAGTCAGGAATGCTTCGTCACCAACGCTGAGGATTTCACCTTCCTCAATTCTCCTCATTACTACCATATTTCTTTTCTTACTATCAATGTCGGTATTATTGGCAGCTCGCGTACGTTATGCGGTGCTCTTTTCCTCCTTGTCATCGGGTCACACCCTATTCCCGACGTCCAATTTTCACCTTTTACTATTACCTAACCTTTGGCGTCACAAATTCTTTTGAAATACTCCCACTCGCACTGCTTTACCCATTGGTACAGATAATCGATCTGTTCACACCAACTAGTAATCACTGACAACCAATTATCGAAAATTTCATCGTTATTCAAACTGTCGTAGGCGTTTTCTTCATCGCCTGCGAACAAGTCGGCGTTTTCTCTTGGCACGGTGTCGTTATCTGCCGAATCAGGTTCATCCGATTCTGCTGTGACGCTTTTATTCTCTTGTACTGCCGTAACAACAGCTTCCACACGAACGCTGATCTGTCTTATGTATTCTACGCTAAGAAGCTCTATGTCCTCACCCTAGTACACGTTTCATCGTCTGCCTGCCATGACTCATTCCTGAGCACACCTGTGGCTTTGCTTAGCAGCCGCTCTCCCGAGTATTGCTTCTTACGTATGGGCCATGAAAATCTGTCCTCGTTTGTTTGGCGCACAGTATACGAGCTCTTCAGTTTTCCGCCTAGTTGCTGTCGTGGTAATGTCACTGTGCAAATAATATTGTTCAAATGTGTGTCAAATCTTATGCGACTTAACTGCTAAGATCATCAGTCCCTAAGCTTACACACTACTTAACCTAAATTATCCTAAGGACAAACACACACACCCATGCCCGAGGGAGGACTCGAACCTCCGCCGGAAGTAATATTCCGCGAACGGCTGAAGTGCCTCGACCTTTGCCCCTACCTCGATGAACAATATAACGCGACACCTAACGCTGTCATTTTGTTCAATGTCATTGTGATTAACCCTATTGTTATTTTTACGGCGACAATCACGAGTATTTCGCCAATGAACTTCATACTCTATTATTTCTAAAAACGGGGAAAAGCTTTTATGATTGCTTCCTACGTATATGTTCGAATCCTCTGGCAGATTTTTCTGCAGACCCAAATAGTCTCGGATTCCGACTGTCTACTTCTTAAGCGCGTCAATTTTCGAAACTAGGATTCACAGAAATCTTTCACAGAGTTTCTGCACCTGTTGTAGTATAATCTAGCCATTATTAATTCTCGCCATAAACAATCTTGTTTCTGTTCTGGCCGGTATTCCTCGGTAACCTTTAGTTTGTACTCATCAAACATCATCTGATCAATGTTCAAATTTAGTCCCAATCGCTTATCATCACCTGATAATGCACTGATAATTACGCTAATCTTCTCCTGATCTGTCAAATATTCAGGAAAAATCGTTTCGTAATTTTTCACGAGATGCGTTGGGTGCCAGCAAGGATCTCTTGGCAGGATCAAAGTGTTCTTCACTCTCTAATAATTTGTCATGAGATATCCTGTCACTGACACAACTGAACATGTCTCTTATTTTCTTTTCAAGGTCGCAAATTTTGCCTTGAATTTGTGAAGTATTTTGGATATACTTTCGTTCTCAAATATTTACCTGTTTGCTTGTTTCTTTCCCAGAATCACCACCGTCTTGCTCAAATGTGGGAGTTCATTTGGTTCAAATGGCTCTGAGCACTATGGAACTTAACATCTGTCGTCATCAGTCCCCTAGAACTTAGAACTACTTAAACTAACTAACCTAAGGACATCACACACATCCATGCCCGAGGCAGGATTCCAACCTGCGACCGTAACGGTCACGCGGTTCCAGACTGAAGCGCCTAGAACCGCACGGCCACACCGGCCAGCGAGAGTTCATTTCTACATTCGTTAACCGAAGACTTTTTCGTCCACTTTGGTTACTACTAAAGGTTCTACCGTTTCTTGGATCTTTATGATTTTAAATCGATCCTTTCGTTGATTTCATCGATCTGCCCCTGCGTAGTGGCCGCATTGGTATTTATTTCAAGTTTCGTGTCTTTGATAGCAGCACTCAAAACGCCTACTTTGTCGTCTACTTTTTCGATCTGTTTACTGATCTTTACACCCTTTGTTTTCTTTTCATTCTCAAGGTTATTATTTTGTGGTTTCAGCTGATTATTAAGGTTACCAGCTTGTGTTTTGACTTGATTATCAAGACCATTAACTTGTGCCTTAATTTGACTGTTAGTCCTACTAATTTGTACTTTACTCCGATCTTTAATTTGTGTAAACAGAACTTTGAATAGCTCGTTCAGGATTAATGATTATGCACTATCCTGCTCTAATGTATCCTCACGCTCTGATCCTACGTCACATGATTCTATCGGTTCTTTATCTGTTTAAGAAGTACTAAACATATCAATCGATTCATTTACGTAATCATTATCTTCCTCGTAAGCTTCCTCGTCCGCTCGTCTTTTGATTCATGGTTTATTTGTGATGGCCTCATCATCTGAATCTGATCATTTACGTACGGGTGGTATTCCACGTAAGCCAGTTGTCATGTGGCGCTACATGCATATTCATTACGGTAACAGCTATCGCGTACGCCCTGTACTGTCTCTTTCTGTTCGCTCTGATCTACTACTATTTTTGTATCCATTTAATACTGAATATGAATTACAGTTTACTTTGAAAGCTCCCTAATATTTGCTATTGTTTGTTTTACTGAACTTACTGCAAGTTTATGCCGCTGTGCACGAAGCTAACGGATGCCCTGTCACGCAAGCCGTGCATCATCTCAAGACACCATATATTAATTTCCGTTATTTTTTAAATGTTTTTTATTCCAGTATTTGATCACAATGTCATTTCTTTTGAAGATGACCGGTTTGAGTCAGTAATGATCATCCTCAGATCTTTTGTACACCATGTCCTGAAGTGACAAGGCCGTAATGGCATCGTCAAAACATATAAATATACTCAGCACAGCATCGTCACATAGATCTAAAATAAGGTGTAGAATAGGCCACATCGTCCGTTATTTTTGGTGCCAGAATTTCTTCTCTCCTACATTGTCAGTCACTTAGCTGGTTTAGCGTCGTCTTCTTCTATAGCCTTCAGCTTATTTATTTTGCGCTATTTCATGTATGTTTTATCAAAGCAGCCGTCGTCTTGCTTTGATATTCCTAAAGTATTTTCAAACACAAAGGTTTGTTTATCGTTGTTACAAATATTTAAAAACTATTCTGCTACATACTTTACGTTTTTTGTTATGTGCATTAATATGTTGCTGGTGTCTTATCGTAAATGTAGACTGTGTTCTCTTTCTGGTGTATCTCTAATCCTATACATCGTATATTCTGGCCTCTCCACATACATTCCGTCAAATGTTTGTTTTTCACCCGTGATATGCAGATGTTTATCGTGCTGGGTTACTTTTTTTGTATCATACCTTGTTTTTTTGTTGCCATAGTCAGAGTAAGAAAATTTGCTCATCATAACCTTGATAGTGAAGAATGTTAAAGACAGATAAAGTTCTGAATGAAAGAAGGGGAACAACTAACAGCAGGAAAAGAAAATTAAGTATGTTGTCAGGTAGCTTAGGCACTTGGTAATCGTCAGTTACCTTGCAATAGAAAGTACTTTATAGCCTCCTCAGCTTAGTATTCACAACATTTTCTCATGCTGCTGACGTTTCAGCTAATAATTGTTGTGGCGGTATTTCCGTGGAAGAATGAGGCACTTCATTCGCAACTTCCTGAAATTCAGCCAAGTAATCTACCAACATTTGTTGCTTCTTATAACTGAACTGACAACTTTGCCTCCCACAAAAGAATGTAGTATATCTTTGTCCATTTTGTGCTAGCGGCTGGCTGTCAAGTCCATGTTTACTGATATCTTGACGTCACTGAACTTCGGTACAGGACCTTCGAATACCTCACTGTTACCATTTGTGGTATAATGGCACTTTCATCGCCAAACCTTCCGTTCACTACTGCTTCATCTCTCCCTCTGGTTTGTGTGCTGCAAGACCAGTACTGATTCAAGAACACTTGTACAAGTTCTTTATATGAATTACGTGTGTTATTGACCTCTGTTCCCCATAATTTTGCTTATCCTTCTAACCTACTGGTTACAAATTTGAGTTTTTGTTATTCTGCCATGTTTTCAGGAATTATTTCATCAAACTGTTCAACGAAGGCTACTGGTCGTATAGTTCCATAACTAGAGAAATGATGGAATTTCTACGCATTAGCTTAATTTGCTACGTCACTTACATGAACTACACCTTTCTTTCTTGTTCGCGCCAAATTTCTAGTTTTTCTTTAAGTCATTTTCTATTTTTTCTTGCACCTCAGTAAGTACCTTTCTCTCTCTCTCTCTCTCTCTCTCTCTCTCTCTCTCAATTTGCCCAGAATCGCTTGTGTTGCCTTTACAAGAGGATTCTACATGTGAAATATTACAACTAAGTATTTCATGGTCATTTCTGATAGATGCTCCGGGAGTTTTGGGTTACTCTTGTCTTACATTACTAAATACATTGATTGTTGTTTATATTACTCCACTCTGATCCTTAAAATCCCTATTTAAATTTTTTGGTTTCGTGGTCAATCTTTTGATTCATTTCTGTCTTACAAACTTCTAATTTTTTACCCCATTCTTTGGTTTCATAATCTATTTCCTTGCAACATCCTAAGATTTAGCTTCGAGAATTGTAACATTTTGTTCCAAAGCATCGAACATGGCGATAATCTGAGCTATTCCTACCTTAGCTTCTTTAAACCACTTATCTATTTTATTTAGAGTTTCACTTAATACCACCTTATTTTCTTTCAGTATCTTCTCACGTTCTTTTCTTGTTATTCTTTGTTCTTCCAAAATTAATTTTTGCATAGATCTTATATGCTGATCATCTGGAGTTGGCAAAGTGTCGGTTGATGCTGTACCATGACTTACTTTCTTTATCACAGACATTCTACTAATACTGATGTTCCAATCAAAAATCTTAGAGTGCTATATGCAAGTGCGACAGATACATTACTTTTCTTCCTCGATGTGCTGTCGCTGATTCTCGTAGCTGCGGGCTGCACCGCTGGATGCAACTCCGCTATAGCGGTGTGCTGAAACTGGCACTTCCAACGCACCGTGTACTGTTAACTGCACCGGCCGCTGCCTACTGCTGCTGCATCTGTTATCTGCGTCTGCCTCACGGTGCTCTGCACGCTACGCTGTCTCGTAGCATGAAGAGTCTTCAAGTGATGATTTATAACGTAATCCCACGGACCGCGCACATAACCTCAATTTTTATTCTCGGAGCAATTCAGCACTTCCTGTTCCTCAATTACCGATACTACTTTCATTGTAAAGGAAAATTTTATTTTACTTCATCAGATATTACAGTTCAATTGAAGTTCAAAAACAGTTCAAATATACAGGGTGGCGCACGAAGTGTGTTACCATTTTGTTTTTGAATATAAACTTTATTGTCAATACAATCTGAAAGGAACATATACTACAATGAAGAGCCGTCCATGGAGATTTGTTCTAACTCAGCACATGATCAATATGTCCACCATTTCGTTTCCTAACTTCCTTCAAACGATCACTGAAGTTAGTGATTATCCTACGGCACATTTCTTCCGTAATTTCACTGCAAGTTTGAAGAACAAGTCTTCTGAGCTCCATTAAATTCCACAGCTTCTTGCTACTGCCTTGACCTTCAACGCGCAGTAGTTCATGCAAGATGGAGCATGGCCACATACTGCAAACACTGTGTTGGAGTTTTTACACGAGCATTTCGACATGCGGATCATTTCACTCAGGTTTCAAGGTCGCTTCAATAACGGACAAAATTGGCCCCCAATAGTCCAGACCTCAATCCATGTGACTATTTTCTTTGGGGGCACCTAAAGGAAAAAATTTTCCCGAAACGTCCACGTGATTTAATGGAGCTCAGAAGACTTATTCTTCAAGCTTGCAGTAAAATTATAAGGAAGACATGTGCCGTAAGGTAATCACTAACTTCAGTGTTCGTTTGAAGGAAGTTGGGAAACGAAATGGACATATTGAGCATGTGCTGAGTTAGAACAAATCTCCATGTACGGCTCTTCATTGTAGTATATGTTCCTTTCAGATTGTATTGACAAATTTTATATTCAAAAACAAAATGGTAACATTTCGTGCGCCACCCTATAGTTCAAAGCCTACTTATCACAGCTCTCATGCACTTCTCTGGTCATTTACAGTTCACACGAATCGCAGTCCTTACACAGTTGTCTGTCTGGTTACGGTTCACAGTTCTCGGTAATAAAATCTAGCTTTATCATTCCAAAGCACTTCGATTTCAAAGATTTTCCCCACCAGGGATGCCGTGTACGGCAAACTGTTGACGAGAGAGGAGAGAGGAGAGAGAGAGAGGGAAAGTGATATATGCGTGCGGATTATAAAACCTTTCTCTCGAAAATTTCTCTCCTTCGTACACACATCTTATTCACTCCATTCTTTAGTGCTTCGCGCTAGGACATTAAGCTGCTGTAGTGGCGCAAAGCGAGTTACAAACTTCTAGAGCGTCTAAAAGCGATACTTTCCGAAGGTCATAACCGCGTACTGTCGGAATTATGACCCAAATTTTGGAGCGGGATCGGTTGCTGGAGCTGATACCGTGCTACTGCGCTTTTTTCTCGTCAAAATACATGGTCAACATGATGATATTTCCTTGTAAAACACATTTCATTTGTCTACATACGAAACAAACAAAAGACATAAACATGTAATCATATTGCCCAAAAAAATTATTACGGTGGGTCTGTAACTCAGGTTGTGCGATATTTCTATCGTGACAACGCTTAGGCCACTTGGCTTGTCACATCATCCCGATCACGTCAAATGGTTTTAGCAATTAGGAGTTATCTTAAGAAGCGGTACGAAGTGGGATAATCGCGTCAAATCAGTAATATTAATGCTGAAGGGAAGACTTAGATTATTGGAAGAATGCACTGCATATGCAAGGTCCAGCCACATTAACGCTACCACCACCATGTTCGACGTCAACATGTAATAAGCACTCACAGACGACAGGTAGCAGCACAAGTAGTGGAGGATATAAAAGGTGTGCCGGGGGCGGGCGAGGTGAGTGTGATGCAGAAAACACTGTAGTCGTCGTAATGCGGAAACGTAGCAATTTCTCTGACGCCCAAAGAGCATGACCGTTGTCATTTGGACCAAGAGTGGAAGCATTTCCGAAACGGCTTAAGTACGTAAACAGTTCGCGTGCCATTGTGCTTAGAATACACTGCACTAGGCAAAATGACGCCAAAGAAAACTGGCACTCAGGCAATAGTGGTGCACCAGTGGCCGCAGATAAAAGGGGCGATGCGTACGGCCAATTACGGGTGCAACTGATGCCCAACTCATGGCCCAGATGAACCAAGAGGCTACCAAGAGTGTCCCTGTAACATCCGTTCAGCGAACGTTGCTCTTTATGGGCACCCGCAACAGGCGGATGTTTCATGCAGCCGTGCTGACTGCCGTTTATCGACACCGAATCGAAGTGGATGTCCACTGAGTATCGACAGGTTATCCTTTCTGATTCACTTTCTATATGCTATCGGACAGATGGTAATTAGCATGAATGGCGAGAAATGTCTGAAAGCAAATACATTGCAACAATTATGGTCTTGGGAAAGTTTTCGTGCCACTCTCTGGTGATCTCGTCATTCTGGAAGTCAAAATGGATCAAGCCAAGTGGGCATCTACCGAGAGGATGTCACTGCTACATGCAGTTAATTTTTCCTCAGTACGATGGCATCTATAAGGAGGACAGTGCAACATGTCACAGCTGTTAATGTACGTGAGTGCTTTGAAGAACACCAGGATGAGTTGACCGTACTCTCTTGGCCACAAAACTCAGAGCTAAGCCCAGTCGAGAATCCGTGGGAACGACTCGACTGGGCTCTTCGCATCATGTATCCTCACCATAAAAACATAGCGCAGCTGGCCATGACGCTGGAGTTGGCACAGTGCCACATTCCTGTTGGTATCTTCCAGAACCTAATTGACTCTTCTTGGGCATCTCGAAGCGGACCGCGCTGCTAAATGTGTTTACTCAGGCTTTTGACAGGTGGTCACATCAGTGTGACTGGACAGATTACAAAGCAAATGCAGAGAAGACGCTATTGTGAACACTTATAGAGCATTGTGCAGTATTTGGAGTTGAAGGAACCAGAGGTGTGCTGCTAGGATTGTAAAAGGTCTGTATAGCCCACACAAAAGTGTCACTGGAAGGCAAAACGGATCAACCCATATATACGAGATGCAGTTGGAAAGTTTTAAGAATAGATCCGCTACTGCTTACTGGTTTGGCGGGCAGGTACAGGAAGGGTGGGGAGTGAGTCATTGCCATATCCTTGAATGCCCTCTGACAGGAAACTGCGTTTCCTCTATTCAGTTCGTTGTGGCAGTTGGTTGAGTGCGGGTCTGTTAGGGCTTGTTGCTGGATTCTGTCTGCGTAAAAATAGACGTAAAACGGAGCAACGAGTGAAATTTTGTTTTAAAACCGGGATATCAGCTTCTCAGACTGACGAACTATTAAAAACAGATTTTGGACATAATTGTACGAACTAGTCAAATGTTTTTGTCTGGTTCAACAGATTTAAAAATGGCCGCGAATCATTTGAAGATTAACCACGGTCCTGCCGTCCTTCCACCTCAGATACGAATGAAAATGTTGTTAAAGTTCGTGACTTAGTGCGCTCTAATCATAGACTTACAATTTGGAAGATGGCTGATGAACTTAATTTAAGTTTCGATGCAGTTCAGCCAATTTTAACTGAAGATCTGAACATGCCTCGAGTATCCGCAAAATTCATTCCAAAACTGTTAAGTGACAGAGACAATACCGACTTGAAGTGTGCCAAGAACTGATTAATCGGACAAAAAATTACCCAAATCTGTTAAATAGGGTAATTACAGGTGACGAATCGTGGGTATATGGATATTATCCTGAAGCCAAAGTGTAGTCTTCGCAGTGGAAGACTCCAGATTCACCACGACCGAAAAAAGCACAGCAAAGTCGGTCGAAGGTGAAGACAATGTTGGTGAATTTTTTTCGTTTCTACCGCTATTGTGAATCATGAATTTACCCTTGGAGGACAGACAATTAACCAGGAATACTACAAATGTGCCTTGAGCGTTTGCGTGAAAAGGTGCGGAAGAAAAGGCCTGCATTTTGGAAAGAGAGGAGTTGCGTGCTACGCCATGACAATGCTCCGGTTCATTGTGCCTTCTCCATCGTTGAATTTTGGACCAAATTCAAAATTCCTGTGCTTCCACAACCACCATATTCCCCTGATTTAGCCCATGCGGATTTCTGCCTGTCTCCTAAACTGAAATTTTCGCTGAAAGGGAAGCGATTTGACTCGATTGAAGACATCCAGGCAAATACAGAGAGTGTCCTTAACACACTTCAGGAAGAAAATTTCCAGGAATGTTTCCAAAAGTGGAAACACCGTTGGAGGTGGTGTATTCAGTCAAAAGGGGACTATTTTGAAGGAGATGCATCGCAGTAGCATGTAAGTACTGCCATTCTACAATTACAAGCCCATTCTTAAAACTTTCCAATCACACCTCGTATGTCTATCCTTGAGGACCATGTCCACCCTTACATGCAGTTTTTTTTTACTAAGGATGATGGCATCTATCAACAGGACAATGGCCACACGAGAGTGTAACTGCTCCAGAAACTGAAATGAGTACCTTGGAAAGAAAGAGGACGTGGTTCTCGCGAAATTCTGTAGGATAAATTTAGAGAGCCTATATTCGTAGAAGACTGTGCGACCGTTGATGGTGCCATCATCCTGCATCTTGCCTATGAAACATGAGAATATAGTAACAGAAATGAAGTAATCGTATAACATTGATAGCCAGGAGGCCACATCCAGGGAAGTTCGGCCGCCAGGTTGCAAGTTTTATTTCAGGTGACGCCACACTGGGCGGCTTGCCTGTCGGTGATGACGAGGACAACACAACACCCAGTCCACGAGCGGAGAAAATTTTCAACCTGCCCGCGAATCGAACCCGGGCTGTATGGTAGGTAAACACATTGCCACTCAGCTAAGCAGGTGGACTATGGTAACGGAGATAATTGCACTTACAAAGGCATATAGAAAGTCCTCTTATTTGTCTCGCTAAATATGCGAATGGAACAGAACAAAAAAAAACCTTCACGTTGGTATGAAATGACCTTCATCATGCAATACTCAATGGCTTGCGAAATATACAGGGTGGTCCATTGATAGCGACCGGGCCAAATATCTCACGAAATAAGCGTCAAACGAAAAAACTAAAAATAATGAAACTCGTCTACCTTGAAGGGGGAAACCAGATGGCGCTATGGTTGGCCCGCTAGATGGCGCTGCCATAGGTCAAATGGATATCAACTGCGTTTCCTTAAATAGAAACCCCCATTTTTTTATTACATGTTCGTGTTGTACGTAAAGTAGTTGGACCACTTTTTCGCTTTGTGATAAATGGTCCTGTAATAGTCACAGTGCGGACGGTATTTGCTCCGTGATACATTACCCGTGTTAAAATGGACTGTTTACCAATTGCGGAAAAGGTCGATACCGTGTTGATGTATGGCTATTCAAAATGCCCAACGAGCGTGTGCTATGTATGCTGCTCGGTATCCTGGACGACATCATCCATCCAAGTGTCCGGAGCGTTCGCCGGATAGTTACGTTATTTAAGGAAACAGGAAGTGTTCAGCCACATGTGAAACATCAACCACGACCTGCAACAAATGATGCCCAAGTAGGTGTTTTAGCTGCTGTCGCGGCTAATCCGCACATCAGTAGCAGACAAATTGCGCGAGGTTCGGGAATCTCAAAAACGTCGGTGTTGAGAATGCTACATTAACATCGATTGCACCCGTGCCTTATTTCTAAGCACCAGGAATTGCATGGCGACGACTTTGAACGTCGTGTACAGTTCTGCCACTGGGCACAAGAGAAATAACGGGACGATGACAGATTTTTTGGACGCTTTCTATTTAGCGACGAAACGTCATTCACCAACAGCGGCAACGTAAACCGGCATAATATGCACTATTGGGCAACGGAAAATCCACGATGGCTACGAGAAGTGGAACATCAGCGACCTTGGCGGGTTAATGAATGGTGCGGCATTGTGGTAGGAAGGATAATTGGCCCCCATTTTATCGATGGCAATCTAAATAATGCAATGAATGCTGATTTCCTACGTAATGGTCTACCGATGTTACTACAAGATGTTTCACTGCATGACAGAATGGCGATGTACTTCCAACATGATGGATGTCCGGCACATAGTTCGCGTGCAGTTGAAGCGGTATTGAATAGCATATTTCATGACAGATGGATTGGTCGTCGAAGCACCATACCATGGCCCGCACGGGCACCGGATCTGACGTCCCCGGATTTCTTTCTGTGGGGAAAGTTGAAGGATATTTGCTATCGTGATCCACCGACAACGCCTGACAACAGGCGTCAGCTCATTGTCAATGCATGTGCGATCATTGCGGAAGGCGAACTATTCGATGTTGAGAGGAATGTCGCTACACGTATTGCCAAATGCATTGAGGTCGACGGACATCATTTTGACCATTTATTGCATTAATGTGGTATTTACAGGTAATCACGCTGTAACAGCATGCGTTCTCAGAAATGATAAGTTCACAAAGGTACATGTATCACTTTGGAACAACCCAAATAAAATCTTCAAACGTACCTGTGTTCTGTATTTTAATTTAAAAAACCTACCTGTTACCAACTGTTCGTGTAAATTTGTGAGCCCTATGTTTGTGACTATTACAGCGCCATCTATCACAAAGCGAAAAAAGTGGTCCAACTAAAACATTTATATTTCTTTACGCACTACAGGGATATGTAATTAATATGGGGGTTCCTATTTAAGAAAACGCAGTTGATATCCGTTTGAGCTATGGCTGCGCCATTTAGCGGGCCAGCCGTAGCGCCATCTGGTTTCCCCCTTCAAGCCAGACAAGTTTCGTTCTTTGTAGTTTTTTCGTTTGACGCTTATTTCGTGAGATATTTGGCCCGGTCACGATCATTGAACCACCCTGTATAAGTAGATGCTAAGATGGTGAGTGTGGGCCTTTTCAAGACGACGTGTGGTAACGGCCTGCGACGAAAGGCATTTGGCGTGCGCGCTGTGACGGAAGTTCCGGTTCTCGCGGAATTGCCGGCCATTTGCCAGAGACCCGTCGCTGCTGGCCAGCTTTTTATTCCGGGTATTGCGTACAGCTGGGCCGTCACGCGAGCGGCCGCTCCGCCTCCCTGTTAGCTGGGGTTCCACGGAGGCAGAGGCTATGACAGCGCCGGAAGGCTTTCGGGAGAGCAACACCACATATGCAGAGTCACCACCGCGAATCAACCTGAGACCAACATCCGGAAGCGACTTACAAGGCTTTACTTAAAACTTTGTACACTTTTTAGTAGATAGGACAACATTACGAGCAATAGTAAGGCATACTACTCGTACGATTTCAAGAAAATCCCAAGTTTTATGCGTAACTGGTGTACTGATGCGTTGCAGCCAGGAACACTATATGGTAGCGGCCATATGGTTAGCTTTCAAGCGTTCAACACTAGTTGTATTATTTCACACATACCGCATTTGAAAGGTTAAGTTACATCTTGAGTTTGGACTGTTCATTGTTTCTATTTTTCTTCTATTTTTCACAGTTCACTAGACCTTCTTCATATTTTCTAGCTTTATCTGTGTTCAGTCTTTCATGGGCTATCCACTGGGCCGTCTTACCACTAAATCTGATGGGCGTGGGACGGGGAGTTTTCCCTCTACGGAAAAACAAAATTCGTTAAAATTTTGAAAAAATTCTCATACTTCTGACACTTTGGACGCATACTAGGCGTAATGCAACATTTCCGTAAATATCGATCCCGGAAATTTCCGATGTACAATTGAATGTATTTCAACAGCATCTTCACGAGAGCCAATTTCTCATTCGTTGTAAATAAAATATCAAGAAGTTTCAAAGCGCTTGGTAAAGTTTTCAACCTGCCTTTAGAAACAAAAGTTGTATTGTTATAATAGAAACTGCAGAATAACGTTGGAAATTCTACAAAAGTTTGTGCAAATACATGTGTCTTTTCATTATATTACCTTTCGCATGTAATACGTACGAAATAATATTATTAGTGTTGAAAAAATATAAATAAAGAAGAAAAGAGCGGGACCAGATCTAGTGATGCAGCGATTACGGAGAAAGAACGCTAACGGTTGCAATGCAACAGTACATCAACGACGCTTAAAAATTTCTTTGCGATTTTCACAAACTCGCCTAAGTAGTATGTCTTACTGCTTCCACGTTAGTCGTCCCGTGTGACCGAGCGGTTCTAGGAGCTTCAGTCTGGAACCGCGCGATCGCTACGGTCTCAGGTTCGGATCCTGCCTCGGGCATGGATGTGTGTGATGTCCTTAGGTTAGTCAGGTTTAAATAGTTCTAAGTTCTAGTCGACTGATGACCTCAGCTATTAAGTCCCATAGTGCTCAGAGCCATTTGCACCATTTCGAGCTTCCACGTTATGTTGTTCTAATGGACTATTAGAAGTGTATTAGGTCTGAAGTAAATCCGTGATCTGAATATCGTGGCCTTTCCTTGTTAGTCGACAACACCAAAGTTCGCCAACTCTGTTCGCGTGAGATATTGTTGTTAACCGACAAGTGATGCTACGAACAAGTGTGAAATCAGAAGAAGTTACAGAAAATCAATACTTGATGCAGTGATGAAAACTGTTGCTACAGACAGAAAAATGAAATTTTTGTATAGATACGTATATTATGAATTGCATAGGAATTAGTCCAAAGCCTTGCGGACACAAACACCACCTCATGAGCTCAGTTCAACTACATGTCACATAGTGGTTTATTCAAAATGGTTAGCTTTAGTTTTTGCATCACGTAATCATACTAAATTTTGAATAGATGCACTTACCACAGTCCACGTTGTTATGGTGGTCTTCAGCTCGAAGATCGCTTTCCTCCAGCCGTTCATGCTAGTTAACGCTTTGTAAACCTCTCCATCTCTGCACAACTACTGCAACCCACATCCATTTTTCTGCTTCTTGTACTCGAGCCTTGCTCTCCCTCCACAATTCTTAAACCCCTATACATCCATCTGTCACCAAATTCACGATTCCTTGATGCCTCATGTTCTGTCCACTGATCCTTCAGTAAATCAGGTTAGACGAAAATCTATTCGACACCTCGTCTGTAGTTAGTCCGTCTACCCATCTAATATTCAGCGTTCTTTTGTGGCACCACATTTGAAAACATCCTATTCTCTTTTTGTCTGAATTGTGTATCGTCCACGTTTCGCTTCCGCTCAGGTTTATACTTCAGACTTCCTAATACAAAAATGTATCTTCGAAAATAATAAATTTCTTTTCTTTTCAGAAATGACTTTGTTGCTGTTTCTATTCAGCATTTTATTCAGCCGTCATTAATTACTTTGCTCCCCGTATAGCACAACTCATCTACTACTTTTAGTTTCTCCTTTTCTGATACTGTATAATTCTGTCGACTACATTTCATTAGCCTTGTTTTCTTGGGTGTACTTTCAAGACACTGTCCATTCCGTTCAACTACTCTTAATAGTCATTTGCCGTTTTTGGCAGAATTACGTCATTGGCAAACCTCAAAGTGATTCAAAGTCATTGTTACTATTCCGTAAACTTTAATTCTCTTTCTAAAATTCTCCTTCGTTTCCTGTACTGCACGCTCAGTGCACAGACTGAATAACATCGGGGATAGGCTGCAAACCTGTCCCATTCCCTTCTCAGATACTGCTTCCTTTTCATGTCCTTTGACTCCTATAATTGCTCTCTCCCTTCTCTAAAAGTTGTAGATAACACTTCGCTGCTTGTATTTTACAAGTGCTACATCCATGAATGAAGGTTGTATACATGGAAGAACCCTGGAGATACTAAAAGGTATCAGATAGATTATATAAAGGTAAGACAGAGATTTAGGAACCAGGTTTTAAATTGTAAGACATTTCCAGGGGCAGATGTGGACTCTGACCACAATCTATTGGTTATGACCTGTAGATTAAAACTGAAGAAACTGCAAAAAGATGGGAATTTAAGGAGATGGGATCTGGACGAACTGATTAAACCAGAGGTTGTACAGAGTTTCAGGGAGAGCATAAGGGAACAATTGACAGGAATGGGGGAAAGAAATACAGTAGAAGAAGAATGGGTAGCTTTGAGGGATGAAGTAGGGAAGGCAGCAGAGGATCAAGTAGGTAAAAAGACGAGGGCTAGTAGAAATCCTTGGGTAACAGAAGAAATATTGAATTTAACTGATGAAAGGAGAAAATATAAAAATGCAGTAAATGAAGCAGGCAAAAAGGAATACAAACGTCTCAAAAATGAGATCGACAGGAACTGCAAAATGGCTAAGCAGGGATGGCTAGAGGACAAATGTAAGGATGTAGAGGCCTAT
The DNA here is from genome assembly GCF_021461385.2 of Schistocerca piceifrons. Lineage (NCBI taxonomy): Eukaryota > Metazoa > Arthropoda > Insecta > Orthoptera > Acrididae > Schistocerca > Schistocerca piceifrons. The sequence continues at coordinate 92,394,529 of NC_060141.1, forward strand.
CTCACTAGGGGTAAGATAGATACGGCCTATGGGAAAATTAAAGAGACCTTTGGAGACAAGAGAAAAACTTGTATGAATATGAAGAGCTCAGATGGAAACCCAGTTCTAAGCAAAGAAGGGAAAGCAGAAAGGTGGAAGGAGTATATAGTGGGTCTATACAAGGGCGATGTACTTGAGGACAATATTATGGAAATGGAAGAGGATGTAGATGAAGATGAAATGGGAGATATGATACTGCGTGAAGAGTTTGACAGAGCACTGAAAGACCTGAGTCGAAACAAGGCCCCCGGAGTAGACAACATTCCATTGGAACTACTGACGGCCTTGGGAGAGCCAGTCCTGACAAAACTCTACCATCCGGTGAGCAAGATGTATGAAACAGGCGAAATACCCTCAGACTTCAAGAAGAATATAATAATTCCAATTCCAAAGAAAGCAGGTGCTGACAGATGTGAAAATTACCGAACTATAAGTTTAATAAGTCACAGCTGCAAAATACTAACACGAATTCTTTACAGACGAATGGAAAAACTAGTAGAAGCCAACCTCGGGGAAGATCAGTTTGGATTCCGTAGAAACACTGGAACACGTGAGGCAATACTGACCTTACGACTTATCTTAGAAGAAAGATTAAGGAAAGGCAAACCTACGTTTCTAGCATTTGTAGACTTAGAGAAAGCTTTTGACAATGTTGACTGGAACACTCTCTTTCAAATTCTAAAGGGTGGCAGGGCTAAAATACAGGGAGCGAAAGGCTATTTACAATTTGTACAGAAATCAGATGGCAGTTATAAGAGTCGAGGGACATGAAAGGGAAGCAGTGGTTGGGAAGGGAGTAAGACAGGGTTGTAGCCTCTCCCCGATGTTGTGCAATCTGTATATTGAGCAACCAGTAAAGGAAACAAAAGAAAAATTCGGAGCAGGTATTAAAAGTCATGGAGAAGAAATAAAAACTTTGAGGTTCGCCGATGACATTGTAATTCTGTCAGAGACAGCAAAGGACTTGGAAGAGCAGTTGAATGGAATGGACAGTGTCTTGAAAGGAGGATATAAGATGAACATCAACAAAAGCAAAACGAGGATAATGGAATGTAGTCGTATTAAGTCGGGTGATGCTGAGGGAATTAGGTTAGGAAATGAGGCACTTAAAGTAGTAAAGGAGTTTTGCTATTTGGGGAGCAAAATAACTGATGATGGTCGAAGTAGAGAGGATATAAAATGTAGACTGGCAATGGCAAGGAAAGCGTTTCTGAAGAAGAGAAATTTGTTAACATCGAGTATAGATTTGAGAGTCAGGAAGCCATTTCTGAAAGTATTTGAATGGAGTGTAGCAATGTATGGAAGTGAAACATGGACGATAAATAGTTTGGACAAGAAGAGAATAGAAGCGTTCGAAATGTGGTGCTACAGAAGAATGCTGAAGATTAGATGGGTAGATCACATAACTAACGAGGAAGTATTGAATAGGATTGGGGAGAAGAGAAGTTTGTGGCACAACTTGACCAGAAGAAGGGATCGGTTGGTAGGACATGTTCTGAGGCATCAAGGGATCACCAATTTAGTATTGGAGGGCAGCGTGGAGGGTAAAAATCGTAGAGGGAGACCAAGAGATGAATACACTAAGCAGATTCAGAAGGATGTAGGTTGCAGTAGGTACTGGGAGATGAAAAAGCTTGCACAGGATAGAGTAGCATGGAGAGCTGCATCAAACCAGTCTCAGGACTGAAGACCACAACAACAACAACATCCAGAATTTTTAAATTAATTAAATTTATCAAATAAATATCCCCCAACCACGTCCACCCCCACCCCGAATGACATGTTTTCATCACTCGGCAAGTGGGCCCCACCTCCCCCCACTCCTCCCCCTCCCCACCTACTCTATTGGCGGGAATTTCGAATTTCTTTGTCCCAGGGCTGTGCTGATGTCCCACCCCGCCCTCTCCCACAGTAATTGACGGGAAATTCAAAATAGCGGTTCTCTTTCCGGTCCATCTGGAAGCAAAGCCCATGCTCACCCCCCCAAACAATTACACCGCCAGAGACGTTTCAAATTGCCTGTAGCCAATAGGAACGTAACATCCGATCACATCAGAGATATAAGGCGGGCCCCGCAGCTCTGCAGCCTCAGTTGCAATCAGTCAGTCAGTCAATCAGTCAGCGTGAAACCCCACTGAGATCGTCTAGCTCCGCACAGTTGCAGCAGAAACAGAGTAGGAAGAAACTGCGGGTAATTAAATTCCACCTGCTTAATGTCTGTGTTTACTGTTGTGCTTCTGTCATCGCTTGTAACCATCTTTCTTCTTTGTTCATCAGTGGACGCGACGTCCTCCAGCCTGTCGGGGTCTGCAACAGCGAAGTCTCCCAACCCGTCTGGACCCACAGCAGTGGCTGTATCCTGTGATCCTATCGCGCACCTAGTCGCTTGATAGAGCAGGACAATCAGCTGTTATTGTCGGTTTAAGACACCCAGCCTGTCCCTAACTCGCTGAAGTGCACTGGGGGGTCCTGATGAGCATGACGCAGGTCGGTACCGCATCATACGCGCCATCACAGAATACTCCAGTGAGGTCGTAGTGGATAAGAAGATACCTCTTAAGGCCTGTGCACCACTACTGTTCACTTCGGCGTATAACTTAACCCCCAGTGATTCAAAAGGGTTTGCATATTGGTACTGAAGCAACCGCAGACAGACCAGCATGTTGTGGTAGTGATCGAGAATGCAGCTCAAAGTGTTAAAGTGCGGTTTACGGAGGGGGAATGGAATGTTCTGTGTCATACAAAAACCTACATCAAGCAGCAGTTGAGGGCCGGGTATCACCCCAGCCGTCCTCCTCTGGACATTTACTGTGCTGCTCTAACTCTAGCCTTTACAACAGTGTACAATGACTCTGCACTCCGTGTGAACATTGGTGACACATCCATTTGCCTACAGCACTCCAACGTTACAAAATTATTCGATCTACAAATGGTGCTATCCGTTAGAAAGACTAAACAGATGGCTGCCTTCTGTTAAAGCTGTGAATAGGGGCATTACGGAGTATCCAAGTACGAACAGTAGACGAGTTTGAACAGTGGGTCAATATGGTGGCTACGATAACTAACGTACTGCCAATAAGTTTGAGAGAAATACATGCTGAATTCTGTGCTTACAAGAAGGGTTTATTTTCTGTATTCTGTACTGGTGTTAAAGAACCTGTTGACGATGGGTAGATCACATAACTAATGAGGAGGCATTGAATAGAATTGGGGAGGAGTTTGTGGCACAACTTGACTAGAAGAAGGGATCGGTTGGTAGGACATGTTTTGAGGCATCAAGTGATCACCTATTTAGTATTGGAGGGCAGCGCGGAGGGTAAAAGTCGTAGAGGGAGACCAAGAGATGAATACACTAAGCAGATTCAGAAGGGTGCAGGCTGCAGTGCGTACTGGGAGATGAAGCAGCCTGCACAGGATAGAATAGCATGGAGTGCTGCATCAAACCAGACTCAGCACTGAAGACCACAACAACTGTTGGCATAGTGCATCCTGTGTATGATTACTGAATAAAATGCTTATAACCATGTATATACTGGACGTTCTAAAGCTATTTCCACCAGTATTTTCACCGCAAACATACAACAGCAGATAACTGTGTCATTTAACGAAATTCTCTGCAAAAGCACATGGCATGCCAGCACCTGGCATAGCCGGTATCATCCCAGAGCATGATGTTCACTATTTTCTGTAAAAACCCATTGCACACCAGTACCTGAGATAGTGGGTATCATGGCAGGGTGGGTGAAGCATCAAGACTTTGTTGTAAGCGACTGGAACTGTGACAGTGTGCAAGAGACCGGAGGAAAAATGGCGTACTCCTTCCTGACAACATACGAACAATAACTGTAGGTCCATCCAGCTATAGCAAGACATATGTTCTCATGTCGGTGCTAACACATCCGGGTGGAGTCCGCTTTGAGCTTGTATATGTATTTCCAAAAACATTGTTTCAGCACAAATACCAACTGCTACCGGAGATACTGGAGGGTGTAGATGGTGTCACATACACGACTTTTAGTGAGAGAAGTGATATTCCTCTAGAAAAAGTAAAGCCAAACACTATGTTCATATTTGACTATGTTGCTGTGGAAAACCAATATCAAATTCGACGATCCATATGGCTGTTGCTGTATTTCATCTGAGTTAGACATATTCCAGAATCCCAAAAGAGCTGGTGAGGTATAATGCAAACCTAATTATAGCATTCAAACAGGATAATATGAATTTAAAACACATTTACCAGGCTCATGTAGGAACCGAGATGTCGTTCAACGATTTTGTAAACGTATGTGCAGATTGCTGGAATCATTCGCAGTGTGGGTTTCTCGTTATTGATGAAACAAGAAAACTTCCTTGAATTTCCGTGGACTGAGAAGGCATCCTTCCTCTTCAACATCTTCATAGTGAGAAGCACGGAACATTGCATACCTATCAAATGTTAGACTGCATACATTCAGAACCCACAGTAGCAGTAAATCGTCATAGGGAAAGAATTTTGAAGTAGACTCTGGCACTGGTTAAAGTGCTGTGGTCAAATGCGGTGGAATCAATTGCTAAATTCCTCCTATTGATTTGAAATGCCAGTATGTCGAATCTCGGTGTTTCCTGCAGCATGGAGGTTTTAATAGCCCATGTTTGTCTGCCCGCTGTCGGTTGTACTGGGTACTCAAAAATCTCCCATGGCAGATACGTAGCAGTATTCAGAACTTTTAAAAGCTTCAAACGCTCCTCGTCTGTCACAGTGATGTGTGGCATTTTCCGTGCAATATTACTGATGATGATTTGATTCTCCTCTTGGGTTCCTTTAATGTGTGAGTTCCTATCCGTTGCACTCCGTTCCAGAATAAGCTCCTGGTTTAGAATTCGTAATAATCCTCTGCATGTCCTCAAAGTACCCCATAAGCATTTTTAGAAGCATGCATGCACTAAATCGGCAGTATTCTTCTGCTGTTCTGATCAGAGGCATGTCTATGACCTATCCTGTATTTTCTCAACCGTTCAAATCCGAGGGTGATGAGACATACGTTTTAAGGGTTGCTGCTATGCCAATATTACGTGTACAATCAATCTCTACCCCATTAAGTTCATATCGTATTTCCTGGAACAAGAATGCGAAGCATTATGTGTAAGCTTTAATCCCATTGTATGACTACCAACCTCCTTAAACGATCAAGCGAAATATATGGAACTCTTGCATGGAAGAGTTAAAGCGTCTTGGTGCTGGATGACAATCTTGATTTCATCGTTCTTGTTAAATGTCGTTGAAGCATAAGGTTTACTCATGAAGTACTCCTGGCGTATGATTCGCGCATCATATTCCACTGGTCACACTAACGAGCCTTTAAAAAAAACTGGCAGTTGTGTATCTTCTCGTTACCTGTGGTTTTCAGGTGCCCACTGATATCATGTTGGCATTGCAAACATTGTGTAAGAAAGCACAAGGAGCATTTGTACTGGTTTATTTCAGAGATGTTGCAGTTCGATATTTTGGTCTTCGTATCGTCTAAGTTTATACATCCGCTTTTCATCAACTCCGCTGCCGCTTAGTCTGGCAGTACCGACCATCTATAATTTATTTCTCTCAACAGTGAAAACATCCAGATTGATGTTTCCAGTGTTCGACCACCCCGAATCCAGAAGATTCAGTATTTCTTCTTCTTCTTCTTCTTCTTCTTCTTCTTCTTCTCCTCCTCCACCTATTGCTGTTGCATCTTCTTGTTATAATTACTATTATCATTGTTATTTTTATGAGTTTCTACAGAGAGAGATAAGAGCAAAAATCCTAGTACATATGGAATCAAAATAATGCAGCATCCAGCTACATTTATGTGGCGATTCAATTTGGAATTCTTTTGCTATGGCAACTAGTTCGCTTATTGCAACTTTAGCTGATACCATTGATACCAGTACAGCCACGGTGTCTGTTCATCAGTAAGTAGTTCCGTTAATGTAGTGGGTTGGTAGATAAGTTCGTAGCGTTTTCCCGTAAATTCAATAAACACAACAGATACACATAAAAGCGATTTTATTCGTCAACAACGTATTCTACTTCAATATTTACAACAGTCTGCCAACGATGGGGTAACTTTTCACTTCCCCAATTGTAGAAACCACGTAGTTTCGAGGCGAAGGGCACCTCGAGTCATGTTCCGAGAGCATTTCCACCCTTAAGAGAAGTTCCTCGAAGGTTTTTCGTTAGAAAGCGGAAAAGGTGAAAATCTGAGAGCGAAGATCATCTACATCTACATTTATACTCTGCAAGCCACCCAACGTTGTGTGGCGGAGGGCACTTTACGTGCCACTGTCGTTACCTCCCTTTCCTGTTCCAGTCGCGTATGGTTCACGGGAGGAACGACTGCCGGGAAGCCTCCGTACGCTCTCGAATCTCTCTAATTTTACAGTCGTGATCTCCTCGGGAGGTATAAGTAGGGGGAAGCAATATATTCGATACCTCATTCAGAAACGAACCCTCGAAATCTGGACAGCAAGCTACAGCGCGATGCAGAGCGCCTCTCTTGCAGAGTCTGCCACTTGAGTTTGCTAAACATCTCCGTAACGCTATCACGCTTACCAAATAACCCTGTGACGAAACGCGCCGCTCTTCTTTGGATCTTCTCTATCTCCTCCGTCAACCCGACCTGGTACGGATCCCACACTGATGAGCAATACTCAAGTATAGGTCGAACGAGTGTTTTGTAAGCCACCTCCTTTGTTGATGGACTACATTTTCTAAGAACTCTCCCGATGAATCTCAACCTGGCACCTGCCTTACCAACGATTAATTTTATATGATCATTCCACTTCAAATCATTCCTTACGCACACTCCCAGATATTTTACAGAAACAACTCCTACCAGTGTTTTTTCCGGTATCATATAATCATACAATAAAGGATCCTTTCTATGTATTCGCAATACATTACATTTGTCTATGTTAAGGGACAGTTGCCACTCCCTGCACCAAGTGCCTATCCGCTGCAGATCTTCCTGCAATTCGCTGCAATTTTCTAATGCTGCAACTTCTCTGTATACTACAGCATCATCCGCGGAATGCCGCATGGAACTTCCGACGCTATCTACTAGGTCATTTATATATATTGCGAAAAACAATGGTCCCGTAACACTCCGCTGTGGCACGCCAGAGGTTACTTTAACGTCTGTAGACGTCTCTCCATTGAGAACAACATGCTGTGTTCCGTTTGCTAAAAACTCTTCAATCCAGCAACACAGCTGGTCTGATATTCCGTAGGCTCTTACTTTGTTTATTAGGCGACAGTGTGGAACTGTATCGAACGCCTTCCGGAAGTCAAGGAAAATGGCGAATAAGATGGGTGCAGAATAACTTCCCAACCCAAATCCTGTATAGTGGTTTTTGTCAGTCAAGCAGATTACGGGCGGACGTTATCGTAGAGTAGCATCGCTTCACTCAGTCTTGGTGGTCGTTTTTCGTGGACTACGTCTGCCAAGACGTCTCAGTTGTTGACAATAAATGTCAGGAGTGATCAGCTCGAGCAAGAAATTCTCATTACACCACACTGCCACTGTTCCACCAGATGTATCCTTTTGTGGAGCCGCGCGATCTTTGCACGGGGAGTTGCTGCTTAATTCTGGCTCAACCACACCTGGCTTTTCCTTACGTTAGCATGAAGACACCATTTATCGTCACCAGTCACGATACAGGACGGGAATGGTCGGTGTTGTCCACGAGCAAATTGATGTCCATATGGCCACTCGCTGATTTGTGGTTTTGGCTTAGAGCAAGCCAATTTTTAACCTTCTCCATTGCTTGCAAATATCACACAGTGGTGGAATGATCGGAGTTCATCACGTCTGCTAGTTCTGGCGCACAATGACGTGGATTAATGCGTCTGAACGATCTTCATCAAACCCCGAAAGGCTTGCTAAACGTGGCGTCACTAATGTCAAAACAGTCCTCCTTAGAACGAGACAATCGTTTTCCTGCCGTGTTCTTTCAATGGCATTATCCCCATATATGGCGGAAATGTTTCTAGCTGCCTCCACTGATGTCATCCCTCAACTAAACTCAAAGAAAAGAATGTGTCGGAAATGTTCCGTTTTCTCCAATTGGCGCTCCGTTTTCTAGCGTCCACAGCTCCACTCACTATCTCCAAATGACAAAATGTCAATTACACTCAATAACTAAACCCATAACAATCGGAATACCGACATGTGACACAAAAAGTGCTACGAACGCGTGCCTCAACCTAATACCACAATTGGTGTAAGGCAATGTGGACCTTCAGATTAGATGTTCACACACACACACACACACACACACACACACACACACACACACACACACGCACGCACGCACGCACAGTTTAATTACCTTCAAAAGTATCCGAAAGCTTTTAGTTTTTATCAAAAACACGTAACCTTCACTTAACTTGTAAATACTGATGTCCAGCTCAATGTAGACGAACGCCTGTATTATTTATCAAAATATGTGAAAGATGTGATTTAGAGTATTTGTGTCAAAATCAACTCAAAAAAGTATGCGAGAAATATGTCAGCAACGCATTGTTTGTCAACTGTCACAAAGTTATTTTGATGTCTAAAATATCTGTCAAAATACGTTAAGGTTATAACTTACAGTATTTCTACACCTAAGTTGGTCTATAACTGTACAAGGCATATGTGCTCTGCTAAAATATCATGCTAAATAGGCAGTTGACTTATCATCCTAGGCTTAGAAGAGACTGTAGACTAAAACAAACTTGACAAAGCATCGTTTTAGGGTGAAAAAATATAACAAGACACACAGTATTTATGTCAAGTATCACTAACTCACAGTATTTCCATATCTTAGACGTTTTTCGAACGATGCATGCAAACTTTGCACGTGTTACAATGCTACCTCCACGTCTAAAATATCGACAAAATACGTATGGGTGTTGGCTATTCGATCGTAGGCTTACTTGAGTCACTATCATCAATTATATTTTCATATCGTAGAACATTAGGCATTAGTTTCTTCCCCTTAAAATATTGCTTGGTAAGATGTAGCATTACTGGAAAAGTTCATACACTATGTGATCAATAGTATTCTAACACCCCCAGAAACATACGTTTTTCATATTAGGTGCATTGTGCTGCGCCCTACTGCAAGGTAGTCCATGTCAGCGACCTCAGTGGTCATTAGACATCGTGAGAGAGCAGAATGGGGCGCTCCGCGCAACTCACGGACTTCGAACGTGGTCAGGTGATTGGGTGCCACTTGCGTCATACGTCTGCACAAGAAATTTCCAAACCCCTAAACATGCCTAGGTCAACTGTTTCCGATGTGATAGTACAGTGGAAACGTGAGGCGTCACGCACAGCACAAAAGCGTACAGGCCGACCTCGTCTGTTGACTGAAAGAGAAATGGCTGTGAGCACTATGGGACTTAACTTCTGAGGTCATCAGTCCCCTAGAACTTAGAACTACTTAAACCTAACTAACCTAAGGACATCACACACATCCATGCCCGAGGCAGGATTCGAACCTGCGACCGTAGCGGTCTCGCGGTTCCAGACTGTAGCGCCTAGAACCGCTCGGCCACTCCGGCCGGCGACTGAAAGAGACCGCCAACAACTGAAGAGGGTCGTAATGTGTAATAGGCAGACATCTATCCAGACCATCACACAGGAATTCTAAACTGCATCAAGATCCACTGCAAGTACTATGAGAGTTAGGCGGGAGGTGAGAAAACTGGGATTTCACGGTCGAGCGGCTGTTCATAAGTCACACATCACGTCGATAAATGCCAAACTGCGCCTCGTTTGGTGTAAGGAGCGTAAACATTGGACGATTGAACAGTGGAGAAACATTCTTTGGAGTGACGAATCACGGTACACAATGTGGCGATCCGATGGCAAGGTTTGGGTATGGCGAATGCCTGGTGAACGTTATCTAAAAAATGGTTCAAATGGCTCTGAGCACTATGGGACCTAACTTCTAAGGTCATCAGTCCCCTAGAACTTAGAACTACTTAAACCTAACTAACCTAAACACATCACACACATCCATGCCCGAGGCTGGATTCGAACCTGCGGCCGTAGCGGTCACGCGGTTCCAGACTGTAGCGCCTAGAACCGCACGGCCACCCTGGCCGGCGAACGTTATCTGCCAGCGTGTGTAGTGACAACAGTAAAATTCGGAGGCGGTGGTGTTATGGTGTGGTCGTGTTTTTCATGGAGGGGGCTTGCATCTCTTTTTGTTTTGCGTGGCACTATCACTGCGCAGGCATACATTGATGTTTTAAGCACCTTCTTGCTTCCCACTGTTGAACACCAATTTGGGAATGGCGATTGTATCTTTCAACACGATCTAGCACCTGTTTATAACGCACGGCCTGTGGCGGAGAGGTTACACGACAACAACATCGCTGTAATGGACATTAATGGCGGTCGAAGACTTCAAGGAAAAGAAATCACCTTCATTCTGTCAGCTGCCTTGTCAAAGAGAGCGGAGGAGCGAACAGAGGTTCAGGGCATTTTCCTGCCCTTCGGCTGCGAAGCTGCCCCTAAAGGCGGAATAATCAGCAATCAACGGCATGAGGATGAACAACGCAATGGAAGCCAGTGCATTAAAGACATACAATGTGTATCCACAGGACATGTGGCCTGTAATTGGAAAAGTGTCATGATAATGAATCCATTGGCAGAAGATTCCGGAACAGCCCCCATTGGGATCCCCTGAGGCGACTGCCGAGGGGGAGATGACCGTAAGAAAAGTATTGAACAAGCAACGAAAGGGTAACGTTCTAGAAACCGGAGCGTGGAATGTCAGGAGTTTGAACGCGGTAGGGAAGCTAGAAAATCTGAAAACGGAAAAGGTGAGGCTCAATCTAGACATAGTAGGGGGTCAGTAAGGTGAAAAGAAAAAAGACTAGCGAGTGTAGGCTAATATCAACAGCAGTAGAAAATGGTATAACGGGAGTACGATTCGTTATCAATTCGAAGGTTAGGGCAGAGAGCGTGTTATTATGAACAGTTCAGTGCTAAAGTTATCATCAGAATCGATATCAAACCAACAACGGCAACGATAATCCAGGTGTACACGCCGACGTCGCAAGCCGAAGATGAAGAGACAGAATGTATATGACGGTACTGGTAGGGCAATTCAGTAGGTAAAGGGAGATGGAAATCTAACAGTCAATGGGCATTGGAATGCGGTTGTAGGGGAAGGAGTAGAGGAAACTGTTACTGGTGAATGTAACCTGGGTAGTAGGAATGAGAGAAGAGAGACTAATTGAGTTCTGCAATAAATTTCAGTTCGTAATAGCGAAACTCAGTTCAAGAATCACAAGAAGAGAAGGTATACTTGGAAAAGGCCGGCATATACGGGAAGATTTCATTAGATTACATCATGGTCAGGCGGAGATTACGAAATCAAATACTGGATTAAGGTGTACTTAGGAGCAGAATGTTGAAAATTAGGTGGAAAAATAAGGTCAGGAATCAGGAGGTTCTCCGGAGAATCGGCGAGGAAAGGAGTGTATGAAAAACACATACAAGAAGAAAGGACAGCGTGATAGTACAGGGAGGCACGAAGCTTGACATGCTTGTCTGTTGAAAAGAATGATAGGACTTCCGTTAAGACATCAAGGAGTAACTTCACTGCTACCAAAGGGAGCTGCAGAGGATAAAAACTGTACAGGAAAAAAGAGATTGGAATGCCTCCAGCAAATGATTGAGGACGTAGTTTGCAAGTGCTACTCTGAGATGAAGATGTTGGAACAGGAGAGGAATTCGAGGCGGGCCGCATCAAATCAGTCAGAAGAGTGATGACTTAAAACAAATGTAAATGATCTAATGGATAACGTGGGAAGTTCTCTCAGGCTGTTCGCGGATGACACTGTTGGTACAGAGTAGTCGCAGTCCTAGAAAACTGAAGCGCAGGAAGACATGCTAATGATCGACGTTTGATGCACGGGCTGACAGTGTACCTTCAGCATAAACAAGTATAATGTACTGTGCGAAAAAGGGGAAAAGATGCACTATCGTATGAGTACACGATTACAGAACAAACACTGGAAACAGTCATGTAGTCTACAATTACGGGTAATTGGATGTAAGGCGAGAGGTTCGGGCCCATGTACCATCATATGTCATTTCTTGTTACTACCTTCTTGGCATAAAAACCACTTAAACAGATAGGCCTTTGGCAATCACAATTTCAATTAATTAAAACACAGATTCAATAAGATATCAGATCTCAATAGGGCAATAAAACAGGTAGGCCTAGATTAATAAGTGTTTCAGCTAACCCAGATTGTGAAATAGCTCTTAATTTAATAAAAAGGGAACAGGCAGGCCTTCAATAATAACAGCTTCAGTTAAGTAAAATTTGCATATAAGAAACAGGCAGGCCTTCAATGATACCGGCTTCACTTAAGTAAAATTACCAAACAGAAAACAGCCATGACTTGAATAATAACAGCTTTAGTTAAACAAAATTACCAAACAGAAAACAGCCAGGCCTTCTTTAGTAACAGCTTCAGTTACTAATATTACCAAATAGAAAACAGACAGGCCTTCTGTAATAACAGCTCCAGTTAAGTAAGAAACTAGATAGGCGTTGTTGAGTAACTGCGTTCTTGAATAACTGCTTCAGTTAGGTAACGAATAGTTTGAATTGCCTCCTCGCAAGGGGTGCACCAGAAGGTTTATAAGGAAGGAGAACAAGACTACACTAATTAGTAAGGCCTTCCAAGGCCCTTTTTGTTGGTACAGACTGGCAAAGAAATATTAACACAGCAAGGTTAATTACGTGAAAGGAACAACAGTAATTAGCTAAACAGTATACCCGTGTCACTGGAAGATACCGTCTCTACAACGACGGCGAAAGGCCCGAGAGAAAACTAGGCTGCCAAACCCAATAATATACCCTGAGCAATTGCAAATTTTGAGACCCAGGCACCTCCTAAGCCAATGTAATTAACTTACAGCGTCGCATACTGCTACGTAAGCTACTGGAGCCAGGGCGCAAACATCACCTGCAGTAGCCGTCAGCTCGCCACCGCCATTTTCAACAGGTGCTGTGAGGGGGCAAGGCCGCCACTTTCACTGAGATGCTACCAGTGTAGTCAAATTATTGCTAATAAAATATTTTTGTCAATGAATGACATAAAATCATTGTATGACTCAGCAATCATTGTCAATAGCCAATGTAATTGTCCAGCTTGATCACTATATTTAAAAAATAAATGCTCCTTGATGCTATCATCAGACTCACATTTAAAAAAACTCAGTACACTAATTCTTCAGGCCATCCCGTGGAGGCGTTGTCTCACCACAAAGAGATTCGCCACCACCGATGAGAAAGGCTGCCCATACTGTTTGCTCGTCATTTGCGCTGTCAGATCCTGTTAATTTGGCGATGGAGACAGAACAGCCACAGTTTGTGTTCTACAAGAATGGTTACTCTTCTCGAGATGAAGGCACTGCGCCCAGTTTCCCCGCCAGAGGTTCCTGAAGAGATACAAGAAGAAACGCAGAAGGTTGCATATTTGCCATATGTCGGCCCGATATCTGCGAAAATCAGCAGAATTCTCCTCAAACATAAGAGCGTTCCATCCACCCACAAAGATCAAGGCTATGCTAGGGAGTGTGAAGGATGACCTGCGCCTACAGAAACTGGGCATTTACCACGTACCATGTGAATGTAGTATGGCATACATCGGCCAGACGAACAGGACCGTTGATATCACGTGCAATTGGTACCAAAGGCACACCAGACTGATACAAACAACCAAGTCAGCGATTGCGGGGTATTGGCTTGGTTCAAATGGCTCTGAGCACTATAGGACTTAACATCTGAGTTCATCAGTCCCCTAGACTTAGAACTACTTAAACGTAACTAACCTAAGGACATTACACATATCCATGCCCGAGGCAGGATTCGAACCTGCGACCGTAGCAGTCACGCGGTTCCATACTGAAGCGCATAGAACCGCTCGGCCACACCGGCCGGCTGCAGGGTATTGTTTAGAGCTCAATCATTCTGTGAAGTACAACGATGCCAAGATTTTTACACGAGCATCGAGATACTGGACAGCGTCATCAAAGAATCTATTGAGATGAAAGTCGCGGAGAATCTTATTAGCCGTGACACCGGTTTCCAGCTGCGCTCGACTTGAAATCCGGCACTTGCTCTTCTGAAGACACAACGGAGTCAACATCAAGACCGTAAGGGACAAGTATGAAGATGGAGCTGAAATTAACAAGCAAGTACATGTAACAAAGGACGCTCGTGAAATGGTACCTCAGACAACAGGCACAATACCGAGGAAGTTTTTCCGAATTTCGAGCGGAAATTTGAGCACCATCGGCCTGAAAATAACACTGCAGCCGCTCCTGGCGGACAAAGACTTCGGACGGAACGCCTAATACGCCATACCGCGGTAACAGAACGTCCTAGATCGCAGGAGGACGGCTTGGACGTCGTTCAGAACTTAATACTGCAAGACTGACAACGGACAATAATCAGAAAGTACGCGCACAGCGTGCTGAGCAGCCGTGGCTAGAAGAAGACGCCGCAGTCGGTGCTGTGGGTCTGGGGATACCACGGACAGAGTGCCTGACGCGGCGCAGACCGCAGACGGAGCGCCTATCGCAGCAGAAGCATAAATACCGGACTCGTTCCACACTCACCCTACACTGTGCATCCAAAGTATGACCTATCGGACACAAAAATATGATAAACCCGACTGTTGCTGGTTGCTGACTCTGATCGAGAGTTTAACACTGGCACCCAGCGGCAGCCGCCGTGCAATAGCACCGGATGACGTCAAACGTATCGACACGCAAGATACCCACTACTAACAAAGCCTACCCTTGAACGACCTATCGCAGGCAGCAAGACATCCGCTACTGCTCTTACCACCTGAGCTAACTATCGCAGAGGTTTTTTTCCCTTGACTCTTGCCTTGGCACATTTTTTGCTCTGTGCTTCAAACCGCTACCTTCCGCTCGACTTCGACCCAGTCTATCTCCAGATGAGCGTGTATTAATGGTTAACCTTAACCAGACGTACGCAAACATCGCAGTACCCACATCCTGCGACACCTCACTTTAGTGAAAACTAACCCTTATGCAGAGATGGCAGTAGACTTCTGAGTTGGCCATCATGCCGGTGTGGGCGTGGAAGGACTCCACCTCTTTAAAAATATAAAAAAAAATAAAATAAAAACCACTGGAATCAGTATCAGACAGCACCTGAAGAAGACTGCGAGTTACGCAGCTCAAATATCGTGCACGAAAGACGCAAATAACCGGCAGGAACCCGATTATTCAATAATCTCTACTTGTTAGTTACATGTACATATAAAGGTACAATAGAGATCAAGACTGACAGTTACACTGAATACAATATTTTCCATTTTATGATGTTTCACTGTCCTACCAACGGCCCATACCCTCGACCTCACCACACCGTCACGAACCAACCCAGAATAGAAGTGGTTCCATCCTTCCAGACCACTTCAGATGGTAATGTAGATTAGTGGAATGGTTTGATTCTTTCCAATGGATGTCGTAATTCCCTACATCTTTATCTACATGGTTACTCTGCAATTCACACTTAGGTAACTGGCAGAAGGTTCATCGAACCATTTTCATACTACTTCTCTACCATTCCACACTCTAATGTCGCTTGGGAAAAAGGAACACCTACATCTTTCCGTTCGAGCTCTGATTTCTCTTATTTTATTATCATGATCATTTCTCCCTACGTAGGAGGGTGTCAACAAAATATTTTGGCATTCGGAAGAGAAATTGTGAGATCGAAATTTCGTAAATAGATCTCGCCGCAAAGAAAACCGCTTTTGTTTCAGTGACTGCCACCCCAACACGCGTATCATATCAGTGATACTCTCACCCCTATTGCGCGATAACACGAAACGAGCTGCCCTTCTTTTCACTTTTTCAATGTCCTCCGTCAATCTCACCTGGTAAGGATCCCATACCGAGCAGCAGTATTCCAGCACAGGACGGACAAGTGTAACGTAGGCTGTCTCTTTAGTGGGTTTGTCGCATCTTATAAGTGTTCTGCCAACAAAGCGCGTATTTTCGATGGATACAATTTTATTAATCACATTTGTACCTTTATAGCCTTCCTCCTTACATAATGTGTAAAAGAACGACGTTCGTCGAGGAATACCTCCAGATACCTCGTTATTGCGGTTCTTCTAGTCAATACATCGTTTAGTTTTAGGATTTCTTGCTAGGTTCCCATTCAGCAGGAATTACGTAGTTGAATGAGGTTCTAGTGACAATATGACACTGACATCATCATTCAAGTTGATGGAGCGCTGTATTACACTCTATAATTCTTCGGGAGTCACCTCTTGCTACGAGCAAGAAGTCGTCTGCAAACGCTACCAGTCCACTTACATTACCGCTGTCACGTAATTTCTGTAGTATGGGCTGTAATGCTGCATCCCGAAACTTTGGACCACACACTGACCCCTGTGGACAGCCTTTTGATATGACCTTCGTCATTTGCTTTGGCGGACAATTTAAGATGGATGCCTGCAGCGACAACAGTCTCTCAGCCAGTTAAACAGCGCCCCTGGATTCTCCATCTATCTAAGGCGATTAAAGAAAGACGGCCAATAAGGTTATTGAAAGTGTCATTAATTGGATTAATAGATGAAACAGAGAATATCCCAAGACGAAAACGAGGTTTCTTACAGGTTCATACAGTAAGCGCGAAAGCGTCACGGAGATGATCAGGGAACTCCGGTGGTACACGCTGCAATAGTGGTGTTCTGCATCATTGTGTGGCTCACCTTTAAAGTTCACAGACTACATGTTCCTATAACAGTCACCAATATATTGCTTCCTCCAATGTATACCTTGTGAAAAGACAATGTGGGTGAAATTATAGAGATTCGAACTCACACTGCAGTACACAAAGTACCCTCCGCCACAGAACTTAAGGTGCAACGTCGATAACTGATTCCTGGAGACAGGAAATTTTTTGGCTCACAGTCTAAATTTACGTAGTGCTGTGGCGAAATTTAGGTAGCGCGCTACGTATTATTCTGACAATCCACTAGTTTTGCTTGTAATTCTCTTACTTGACTGACGCCAGTCGCACTAAATACAGGGTGGTCATAATTAAATTTCGTTACTTGAGAGGACCCCCATGAAAAACGAGTGATCGCAGGGCAATAAAACCATGTGTAAACATTTTTAAGGACACGTGGAAGGGAAATAAGGTATGAACGACTGAAAGAAACACATTTTAATTTCCACGTTACATGGTAACATTTGTTAATTGCATAACATTTTTACGTTCCAGGATACAAACGGTGCTCAATGTAACAATTGTCTGCGTCTGAGATCCCCTCCTATACCTGCAGGACATGACAGATAGTTTAATTTGTATAAAGGGGCCAAAGTGAGTGGCTTTCAGTTCCACTCGAACATACTACTTTATTCATTTGACAAACATTAAAAGAGTAAAGAAAACATTAATAACAGAGCAAGCCAAATATTTATTTGGAACTTAACTCCCGGATAAATGTGCCATTCAATCTCGCGCCTCAAGGACAAAACAACTTTAATTTAAAACCGGCTGAAGGCCAATAACTTAAGGCTCGAAAGAGGAATTTGAATTTTAAAGGCAGAAGGCCTTATCCTAAAAGTTCTTTAAATTAGGCTGAAGGCCCAAACAATCTCACGCCTTAAGGTCGAAACACCTTTAATTTAAAATCGGCTAGAAGCCATACATAAACAGACAACAAGGACGGATAAGAAACGGCAGCACATCAAACGGCTCTCAGAAGTTTCCTAGGGTCGGCCTGGAATTCAAACACTAACGCTCGCTTAGGTGAGACAGGCAGTCGGCCCAATAATTCTGAATCCGACGGCAACCCGACCGACAGACAGTCAACGGACCAAGAGACAGGATAGCTTCCGCTCCACTCGACCAGTACACAACAGGGAGTTCAATGGAACAACGCAAAAGGTATGGCACCCACAACAAATTACACATTCAGCTGTCAATCTACACGCCATGCTGGACAGCCACAACACGACGATGAAAATACACTCCCTGAGTTTACGTTAACGGCCACAAGGCAGGAGGTTCAGCTGGTGCATTTCAATTCAAAAATAATCAAGTTAAGTTAAACTCCACAGGATGGAGGCTAGAATTTCACCAACTTGAAAACACACGTTGTTGCTCACGGGAATGCCCCAAAAGCCCACAACGAAATTCAAAACCGCAGTGTGAACAGTTGGGGCTGGCTGGTAGATTAAGTAAAGACTCAGCTTCCGTGTGCGGGATCGGTGAGCCACGGACCTCGTAGCAATGGGAACAGCCCCTCACACTCCGACCGCGCGTGGACGCCGCCAGCGGCCCCGGCCGGACAAGCGCCATGGAGACTTGCTCGCTGCTCCAACGCCAACCGACCAACTGCCTGCTCACGCCACAACCAGAAACTACAAGCGCGAGGCCAAAGTTAGTACAAGGGTGCGAATATCGATACACACTGCTGCTGCGAATCGCGGAGAGGGAGGATAACAGCACAATCGCGATAACCACGGGAGACTAATCACAGAATAGCAACCAAGGTTTAATGCAAAGCATAACACGAGCCAGCCGCGGCTCAGCATCCACGACAGCCTGTAACCACACTAGAAATACCGTTTCACAATTGTTCGCAGGTGGACCATGGAATGCTCAGCTGTTGCTGACACTGCTCGTGTGCTGCTTGAAGATTCCACATTGCCTTCAACATTCTCGGCGATGGCAACAGTAACGTCTTCAATAGTTGTGGCTTAATTGATGCTCTTGAAGAGTAGCAACACTATTGCTGTTGTTTTGATAAAACAGCTTAACGATTAAAGCCCTGCGAACCTTGTCCAGACCCATGCTGACTGTCTGCAACGGTAATGCATGCTGACACCTGTGTTTCAACCCTACGCCGCCGTACCAGTACCGGCGCCTAACGCAAATCATGACACCCTACAAACAACGCAGATCCTCCAGTGCACAGTCTGAACATCATTCCTATAAAGTAGGATGCCCATAAAGTAAATAGTTTTTCGCATACACTGACTCAAGTAGCAAAAGTTTGATTACAACCAACCTGTACGTCTACCCATGGTTTCTGTACGGTAAGCCTTAAACCAAAGCTCTGCCATGGATGATACTACACTCATGCTCATAAATTAAGGAAAATTGCAGAATGTGGTGCCACACAACATGGCACTACACAAAACTGGCGCTAATAGCATAGGCACATAGGGAACACACACGGCAAAGATCTGTAAGTCCGCGGTATTGGTGATAAGTTGAGAAAGCCGTCCCAAAACACATGTGCTACAAAACGCCACTGTTTCCAGCGCATGTACCCCGACATCAATATGGGATGTGATCACCATGCACACGTACACAGGCCGCACAACGGGTTGGCATACTCTGGATCAGGTGGTCGAGCGGGTGCTGGGAGTATAGCCTCCCATTCTTGCACCAGTGCCTGTCGGAGCTCCTGAAGCGATACGTCGACCGAGAGCATCCCAGACGTGCTCGATGGGGTTTAGGTCTGGACAACAGGCAGGCCACTCCAGTCGCCTGATATCTTCTGTTTCAAGGTACTCCTCCACAATGGCACCTCGGAGAGGCCGTGCGTTATCATCAGGAGGAAGGTGGGACCCACTGCGCCCCTGAAAAGGCAGACGTACTGGTGCAAAATGATGTCCCGATACACCTGATCTATTACAGTTCCTCTGTCAAAGACATGCAGGGGTGTACGTGCACCAATCATAAGCCCACCCCACACCATCAAATCACAACCTCCATACAGGTCCCTTTCAAGGAGATTAAGGGGTTGGTATCTGGTTCCTGGTTCACGCCAATGAAAACCCGGCGAGAATCACTGCTCAGAATATGCCTGGACTCGTCCGCGAACATAACTGGGGACCACTGTTCCAGTGATCATGTACTGTGTTCTTGACACCAGGCTTTACGCACTCTCCTGTGACCAGTGGTCAGTGGAATGCACCTTGCAGGTCTCCAGGCGAATAAACCACGTCTGTTCAGTTGCCTCTAGACTGTGTGTCTGGAGGCAACTGTCCCAGTGGCTGCGGTAAGGTCCCGAGCAAGGCTACCTGCACAACTCCGTGGCCGTCTGCGGGCACTGATGGTGTGGTATTGATCTTCTTGTGGTGTCGTACACTGTGGACGTCACGTACTGTAGCGCCTGGACACGTTTCCTGTCTGCTGGAATCGTTGCCATAATCTTGAGATCACACTTTGTGGCACACGGAAGGCCTGTGCTATGACCTGCTGTGTTTGACCAGCCTCCAGTCGCCCTAGTATTCTACCCCTCATAACGTCAACAATATGTGTTCTTTGAGCCATTTTCAACACACAGTCACCATTCTCACGTCTGAAAACATCTGCTCACTTACTCGCTGCACTGCGCTCTGACGCACCAACACACTTCTGCGTATGTGGACTGCTGCCAGCGCCACCGTGCGACGATCGCAGGTCAAATGCACCGTATGGTCATATCCCGAGGTGATTTAAACCCGCAAATCGCCCACAAAAGCGTTGTTTCACTATGTATCAGCATTATCCTTAATTTATGAGTATGAGTGTTGTTCAATAAGGAGGGATGCTAACGCAAGATATCAAGAAAAACAAAATTCTTCATATATATATATATATATATATATATATATATATATATATATATGTGTGTGTGTGTGTGTGTGTGTGTGTGTGTGTGTCGCGTGATTGGTACTGAAAAACAGATAAACAGTGTAGCACTAACCTTTTACACTATGAACTAGTGTGTGTATAGTGTATGTAGCATGTGCGACGACTCGGGATGATAAATGAATGACCAGTGAAGTTTCTGTCATATGCAATAACTTCTATGAAAGAATATATAAACAGAAGAGAATCCTATATTGGGGATAAACCGAATTATGTTATACTGTTTTAAACATGTTGGCCTTGTCTTCAGGAGGGTGGGGCCTTTATTCTTCATTCAGCCATCCGATTTAGGTTTTCCGTGTTTTCACTAAATTACTTGAGTCAAATGCTGGGATGATTCCGAAATTAACGCCACGGCGGACTATTTATCTCATCCTTCTCCAACTATAATTGTAAACCTGTAAGTCCTCGATTGTAATTATGTTTTTTTGTTCTTAGTCTGTAATACCACAAATTGTCCGTAATCATGTTAGTTATCAACGGATAGAAAACAACTACTACTGCATGTCTCATTACACACGTCGTCCACGCTTACTTACATTTCTTGGAGACCTGAGTGCTTCGTGATAATATAATAGGTTTTGGAAGGGACTGCTTCGTCAAGCTGATCCATCACACATGGTACCTAATGATACGTGTACGTTGTATTAAATAATTTTGACTGTACTACATATCAGAATTATTCTGCTATTGCAGATGAGATAGGGCGTCAGATTCTTATTTTATTTTATTTCTTTTATTTTTCTAATATTTATGTTTAAGAAAAGTGACCTACGCTATTTTAAAGTTGAGCATTCTGGCATTCCTGTAAAGTATTTTAAATCACCTAAAATTTATTGTCTTCTGAAATAACATTCTTCCCTAACTGTACTATTTATCCTGTCCCTGGAAAAGTCAAATATAAGACTACTGGTTCTTACTATCAGGTCGGTGCATAGTCGCGCGGGATTAGCCGAGAGGACTAAGGCGCTGCAGTCATGGACTGTGCGTCTGGTCCCGGCGAAGGTTCGAGTCCTCTCTTGGGCATGGGTGTGTGTGTTTGTCCTTGAGATAATTTAGGTTAAGGTAAGCTTAGGGACAGATGACCTTAGCAGCTAAGCCCCGTAAGATTTCACACACATTTGAACATTTTTTGGTTGGTGCATAAGTTCGTAGTGTTTTTATTTTGCATGTTGGTATTCCGGTTCCTATGGGTTTATTCATCGATTGTCAATTTTTATTTGTAGTTCACTGTTTCTACTTGAGTTTACATATTGTCATTATGTCATTTGGAGATTGTGGGTGGAGCTGTGGACGCCAGAAAATGGAGTACCACTCGGAGAAATCGGAACATTTCCGACACGCTCGTCTGTTTGAGTTCTCTAGAGGAGTGACAGCAGCGGTGGCAACTAGAAACATTAACGCCATATATGGGGATAATACCATTGGACAGAGCACGGCAGGAAAATGGTTTTCTCGTTTTGGGAAGGATCTATTTGACATTAGTGACTCTCCAAGTTCAGAAAGACCTTCAGGGCTTGATGAAGATCGTTTAAATGCATTAAGCCACAATCTTCCACGTCATTGTACTCCAGAAATGCAATTGTGACGAACAGCGTGCAATCCACCTTCGTGCGACAATTGCATGCAGTGGGCTAAGTTCAAAAATCAGGTTTATGCGTACCACATGCTCTAAGCCAAAACAAAAATCAACAGGTGGCCATATGTGCATCTCTGCTTTCTCGTCAACAATTGACTCGTGAACAAAACCTATCCCGTATCGTTACTGGAGACGAGAAATGGTTTCTTTAGGCTAGCTTAAGGAAAAGAAAGGAACAGTTGAGACCAAACAAAGCAGCAAATACCCGTACAAAGACCTGTGCACATCCACAAAAGATAATGTTATGGACCTGGTGAAAAAAAGGCGGTGTGGCGTAGGGAGGCCTACTGCGAATTGCTTCCCTAAGTTGTAACCATCACTGCTGACATTTACTGTCAACAACTGAGACGTCTTGCAGATGCAGTTTCAAGAACAACGACCAGGAAGACTGCGACAAGTGAAGCTACTCTACTACAACTGAACTAACAAAAAGCACTATACAAGGGCTTGGGAAGTACCTTATTCACATGATCTTGCGCCTTCAGATTTTCTCCTTTTACTCTCTCTAGGAAACATCCTTCAAGGAGTTTCCTTTACGGATGAAAATGTGCTCCCAACACGATTAGACGAGTTCATTGCCTCAAATCCACGAGATTTCTGCACTCATGGAATGGAAAAGTTATCAGGGCGATGGCAGACTCTTGCAAATATTGAAAGAGAATATTATTGATAACTAAACACTCTGTTATGTGTATATGTAGCGTTTATTAAACTTATAGAAAAACGCAACGAACTTATGCACCAAACAGATAAATTAGTAACTCGCTGGGAATGCTACTCTTGTGAAAGAATTTTTATTTGACCGTGACTATGTAATGGTTAAGGTATCACACTAATCTCGTTTCTCGAAATACTACAACTGAAAGGAAGCAACAGCCGAATAAATGGAAATCGATCCAAGGTTATATTAGTAATAAAGTAAAATGCAAATACACATAAGGAAACGGTAGTCAGTTTAATTAGGCAAAATGTACAAAGTACTGTCACAGTGCATAAATAAAGTTATTTATTGTTATTTACAACTGATACTAAAATACTATTTTTGCTTATAAACACTAGACAGTAGTACATTATCTGTCATGAATAACATAGAAGGAGTATTAAAACCTTTTTGGCAACAATTAGCTCTCAGTAATTCTACTTGTATATTAAATAAGAAAGCTAGTGGTCTTTACAGGTAAATGATTATTAATGGTGGAGCACAACTATCTTAGACATGAGGATCTTTTATGAGTTTAGTTATTGGAAAATACGGTCACTGAAATAGAATTCAGATCTTTATGTCACTTTTTGAGATTACTAATTGCTTTATCAGGAAGCATTTATTTTTGTATACTAAACAGGGCAAACACAAGATGTGTGCTCTCTGAATTTGTAGTAGCTTGAATAGTGGAAGTAAGATACTTATTATAGCACATAAATGTTACAAAATTGGTAGTTGCACTTCATTAGTACAGTAATTGTAATTTGGAAAGCAAAACTAATTCAACAGTTTGTGAGGTATCAGAAACCAATCTATTAGTGTCTATGATCAAGGCTGACTACTTTTGTTGCAATACAGTAGGAAAAATATTATTAACTGCAAACACATGAAACACACATTATTACAAACTTGTGCATGATTTATTCTGTGAGCTGAACTCTCAGTTCTACTCGACACTAACTATTCAGACTGATCACAGTTTTATGCAGGTAACTTTGACACTGCAGTGATATTTCAAACAGAACGACATTCAAGCGAAGCACTTTCGATTTATCCTTGGCAGTTATACTTTAGTATAACATTAACTATTATTTTATGAAAAAAAGCTTGGATAGATTCTGAAATAAGGCTCACTGAATAATTATGACATTTACTGTTCCACAACTTTATTAAATATAGTCAAAGAAAGCAATTACTTTTCAATTCAATAAAATAGGAAACATTGCAGCACTAGGAAAAGGTCCCTGGCTAGCTAAATGACGAGAGATTAAATGTGAGTCTTCGACACAAAGTTTAAACAAAGCAGCTTTATTATTTTGATAGGAAACCAAATAACAGGCCCATGCAATTATACAGTACATTACTCAACTGATTAACTGAGACAAAGGTTGTGGCTGTGGAGACATCCTGTGGACACTCAAAACAGTGGCAAAAGTTTCCATACCTCCTTCTGTATAAAAAAGCACTCCGTCTTCAGGCCACAATTGGCCAATCCTCAGCTGAGGATGCGGATACGAGAGGCGTGTGGTCAGCACACCGCTCTCCTGGTCGTTATGATGGTTTTCTTTGACCGGAGCCGCTACTATTCGGTCGAGTAGCTACTCAATTGGCATCACGAGGCTGAGTGCACCCCGAAAAACGGCAACAGCGTATGGCGGCCCTATGATTACAAACCTAAGTAGCCTACGCATGAACCGGTATTCGAGTAAAGTTTTAACATTTCCATTATTTTGTAGAACATTAGTTACAAAATTACTCCTTAGACTAATTACAGTTCATAAATGAAAATGAATAAAAAAGTTGCATAGACAGTACTTCAATTATCATGGTGATAAAGAAGTCACTTTAAACATAAGCAGGCAAAGAAGTCCTACCAGAAAAGTACAAGTAATCTAGATTTTAGTGTTACAGACATTTCCTATCTCATATTTCGTCAAAACCAGTGTGAGATTCCGGACTTTGACTACATTTGTTACCTTAATTTTTCTGTAGAGTGTGACATACAGCGATAACCGCTTAACTTACTAATTAATAATTCCATGCAGTTCAGTTTAAGGTGTAGTTTGCGCCTATTTATGCAAATGGAGGGAATCACAATGCAGAAGAAAAATAGTGTCGATGTATTCTTATAGTTTTGTGAGCAGGAGCATTTTATGTAATCCAAAGTTCTGCCGTTCGTTGTACTCCAGCGAAGCAATAAATTCCAATGTACCTGATGTTTCAAAGCATCGTGTACTTTCCAAAATAACAGTCTGTTCTTATTTCAATCTGTACATAGTTGGACGACACTCAAAATAGTCAATCCACAGTTTGAAAGTGAACAGTTAACATTTATCTCGGTAGCGCTCTCACTGCTGGACTCAAGCCAAAATTATATGTATTCTGTATAAGAGAATGCGCACTTCGTTCATCTCGATACTCAATAATTTTAATGTGTAAAAAACATTCAACTAATTACAGTATCTCTAATTAACGAACATTGTGAATGAACTGTGACATGATGAAGAACTTCTGTGAACTATGTTGTCATCGGATTGAACCATTGTTATAAACAGTGATTTGAATTCTGGACTTTCTTAAATGAAACAACGAAATTTAATTGTCTTTAACAAATTACTGAAGGACTGTGATAAATTTGAACTATGTCGTTTTTCGATAAATGCGAATACTGCTAATGTTCTGCCACAAATGAAGAAAGTTACTTCCCACAAACTAATCCTGCTGGCCTGTATAGCTGCACTAACATTTGTGTGCAATGTAAAAACTGGTCACCGCAATTAACAAGTATACTTCGCATGGAATAATGTGGGTTAATGCCAACTAAAATGTGGGGTAGAGTACGTTGCTGAACGAAGGCCAGTCCACACCTCCATCAATTTTCAGCATCGAGATGATCAAGAGAAAATGCTACCGAAAACGATGCTATGAATTAAGGATAAATTCAATCACATGTCGTTGTTATTGGACACAAATCTTGACAATTAAAGAACTCAAGATAAAAGAAATGTTTCACTGAAGAAATCGATAGAGAGGCGTATGAACCGTGCTGCGGCTCGCGTTGGTGCTGTTTGTAGGTTTCCGTGGTCATACCGTATACTTTAGTTGACATGGTTGCTTTTGTTTGTCTTCTTCTCGATTTTACTGGCGCTACTCGTTTCGCAAGCGTTGCCTGTCCGCTAGTGGCAGCAGCAGCGGTTATCGATATGTAGTAACTGTTGCCCCATCTTCGAGCGACGTCGTTGTTTTTCCGTGTTGTATGAGTGGGCAGTTCAGTTGGAGACTCAGGAGTAGCCAGGTCCGCACAGTGCGTAAACATGCTGGGACTTCTTCGGGCTCCGAATACACGAAGCACGGATCTGTTCAACAACATCTTCATAAGTTCACGGTCTACCTGGTGATTTCGCTTACAAAACACCATCGGTTTCCTTGAAAGACTTTAGCCAATGACGGATAGTATTTGCTGTAGGTGGTTCACTAATATACTGACGTCTAAAATTACGTTGCACTATTGTAACTGACTCAGTTTTCACAAGCCAAATAACACACTGCGCTTTCCTGAGTTAATATCGAGCATCAAAATCGATTCAAGGATTAGTGAACACAGGGTTGTAGTAGCGATTGAATGTTGTAATCGACAAATCCTCGAAAAATAAGCGAAAAATATACCTATTCAAAAAAGCAGATAAAAATTCACATGACGTCTTCCTGAGAGACAATCTCCACTCATTCCAAATTAATAATATAAGTGTAGACCAGATGTGGCTTAAATTCAAAGAAATAGTATCGGCAGCAATTGAGAGATCTATACCAAATAAATTAACAAACGACGGAGCTGATTCTCCTTGGTACACAAAACGGGTTAGAACACTTTTGCAGAAACAAATATCCCAAATTTAAACAGACGCAAAATCCCCAAGATTGGCGATCTTTTACAGAAGCTCTTTACTCACATGAAGTGTTGAGTGCTATTGACAAGGGATTTCAGATCGATTCCGTATTTCTGGATTTTCGGAAGGCTTCTGACACGGTACCACAAAGCGACTCGTAGTGAAACTGCGTGCTTATGGAATATCGTCTCAGTTACGTGACTACTCGTAGTCAAATTGCGTGCTTATGAAATATCGTCACAGTTACGTGACTGGATTTGTGATTTCCTGTCAGAGAGATGACAGTTCGTAGTAATTGACGAAAGTAATCGAGTAAAACAGAAATGATTTCTGGCTTACCCAAAGTAGTGTTATAGGCCCTTTGTTGTTCCTTATCTATATAAACGATTCTGGACAGTCTGAGCAGCCGTCTTCGGTTGCTTGGAGATGACGCTGTCGTTTATCGACAAAGGTCAAAACAAACTGCAAAAAGATTTAGAAAAAATATCTGAATAGTGCGAAAAGTGGCAGTTGACCCTGAATGGCAGTTGACCCTGAATAACGAAAAGTGTGGGGTCATCCACATGAGTGCTAAAAGGAACTCGTTAAACTTTGGTTACACGATAATTCAGTCTAATCTAAAAGCCTTAAATTCAACTAAATACCTAGGTATTACAATTACGAAGAACTTAAATTGGAAGGAACACATAGAAAATGTTCTGGGGAAGGATTACCAAAGACTGCATTTTGTTGGCAGGACACTTATAAAATGGAACTGACCTGCTAAGGAGACGGCCTACACTGTGCTTGTCCGTCCTCTTTTAGAATACTGCTGCGCGGTGTGGGATCCTTACCAGATAGGACTGACGGAGTACATCGAAAAAGTTCAAAGAAAGGCAGCACGTTCTGTATTATCTCGAAATATGGGAGAGAGGGTCACAGAAATGATACAGGATTTGGGCTAGACATCATTAAAAGAAAGTCGTTTTTCGTTGCGACGGAATCTTCTCACGAAATTCCAATCACCAACTTTCTCCTCAGACTGCGAAAATATTTTGTTGACACCGACCTACATAGGGAGGAACGATCACCACGATAAAACACGGGAAATCAGAGCTCGTACGGAAAGATATAGGTGTTCATTCTTTCCGTGCTTTATACGAGATTGGAATAGTAGAGAACTGTGAACGTTGTTCAAAGAATCCTCTGCCAGTCATTTAAATGTGATTTGCAGAGTATCCATGTAGATGTAAATGTAGATGTAGATGTACAGGGTGCCGTCTCAAGGTCAAGCAGACCTGCCAACTGCAGCGGAGCCAAACTTGGAGAGTTGATGAATCAAACACCATTAACTAGGATGGTGTATGTCACTTTGTATAGATTCTAGGACACATTAAAACTAAGGAGTTTTTATTTTTTCAAAGACACTTTATATCACCAAGAAATCGCAAATTAATTACTCTTCGATTTTTGCAAACAGTATTCAGAACTTTTTAAAAAAATATAATGCATTTATGTTTACACCAATATTAATGAAATAAATTGAAATTAAAAGATGTCTGTGCTGCTGGTCTACTTCCCCTTCTGGTGAAACAATCGGTAAATTCGTTTCACACTTCCTTGCCTATCAGTGGCCAGTTATACAATGAAGTGCAGAAGTCTTGGGATAGTACATACATATACTACAATCCGACAATTATGGACGGCTGTAGAGGCAGCAAAACATGGTAAATTCGGCCACTAACCTGTGGAAGCCACTTCTGGAAGTTGACGGAGCTTGAGACTTGAGGCAAGTTAAGGTGGGGGGGGGGATGGGGGGGGAAAGGGGGGAGGGGGGGAGGGTTCCACGACAAAGAACTTACAGAAGCAGCTCCTGCAAGCGACTTGAAAGTAATTGGTAAATTCATTTCACACTTCCTCGGCTGTCGATGGCCGATTATACACTACTGGCCATTAAAATTACTACACCACGAAGATGACGTGCTACAGACGCGAAATTTAACCGACAGGAAGAAGATGCTGTGATATGCAAATGATTAGCTTTTCAGAGAATTCACACAAGGTTGGCGCCGGAGGTGACACCTTTAACGTGCTGACATGAGGAAAATTTCCAACCGATTTCTCATACGCAAACAGCAGTTGACCGGCGTTGCCTGGTGAAACGTTGTTGTGATGCCTCGTGTAAGGAGGAGAAATGCGTACCATCACGTTTCCGACTTTGATAAAGGACGCGATTGCGGTTTATTGTATCGCGACATTGCTGCTCGCGGTGGTCGAGATCCAGTGACTGTCAGCAGAATATGGAATCGGTGGGTTCAGGAGGGTAATACGGAACGCCGTGCTGGATCCCAACGGCCTCGAATCACTAGCAGTCGAGATGACAGGCATCTTATCCGCATGGCTGTAACGGATCGTGCAGCCACGTCTCGATACCTGAGTCAAGAGATGGGGACGTCTGCAAGAAACAACCATCTGCACGAACAGTTAGACGACGTTTGCAGCAGCATGGACTACCAGCTCTGAGACCATGGCTGCGGTTACCCTTGACGCTGAATCACAGACAGGAGCGCCTGCGATGTTGTACTCAACGACGAGCCTGGGTGCACGAATGGCAAAACGTCATTTTTTCGGATGAATCCAGGTTCTTTTTGCAGCATCATGATGGTCGCATCCGTGTTTGGCGACATCGCGGTGAACGCACATTGGAAGCGTGTATTCGTCATCGCCGTACTGGCGTATCACCCGGCGTGATGGTATGGAGTGCCATTGGTTACACGTCTCGGTCACCTCTTGTTCTCATTGACTGCACTTTGAACAGTGGACGTTACATTTCGGATGTGTTAGGACCCTTGGCTCTACCCTTCATTGGATACCTGCGAAACCCTACATTTCAGCAGGATAATGCACGACCGCATATTGCAGGTCCTGTACGGGCCTTTCTGGAGACAGAAAATGTTCGACTGCTGCCCTGGCCAGCACATTCTCCAGATCTCTTACCAATTGAAAACGTCTGGTCAATGGTGATCTATCGTGTAGCTGAAGTTTAACAAGTTCCTTTTAGCTCTCATGTGGTTGACCTCACACCTGTACCGCTTTATCAGTATAAAAGTGAAGGCCTCGTAGTTGTACTTTAAGTTTTGTAAGCAGATGAAAATCGGATGGGGTTACGTCGGGACTGTGTGGATGGCGATCGATGACAGTGAAATCAAGTCGTCGGATTGTTGCAGATGTCGCAGCGCCCTTTGTGGTCTGGTATTGTCATGCTGAAGGAAAGGGTGTTCCATGTGAGGACGAACTCTTCGAATTCGGAACTAGATTACAACTCTCCGTTTCTCACGCACCGTAATAGTTACGTTACACAACATCATGTTACACGCTACAATTCGGAGCCCTCCGCCGGCAGACGGCTGCAAATGTGTCGACACGAAAAATGAAGACGTAGAAAATGACGTCTGTTTTATTTAAAAAGCTTTAACAGTTTCCACATACAAAATTGGAAGGCATTACCTTTCCGCACGCTCTCGTATTGTAGATTTAGGTTTGAGAAGTGCGGTTCTAGGCGCTTCAGTCCGGGACCACGCGGCTGCTACGGTCACAGGTTGGAATCCTGCCTCGGGCATGGATGTTTGTGATGTCCTTAGGTTAGTTAGGTTTAAGTAGTTCTAGGAGACTGATGACCTCAGATGTTAAGACCCATAGTGCTTAGAGCCATTTGAACCATTTCGTTTGAGAAGTGAAAGCTGATTTATTCCGTACCGGCTGTCCACTGAAATATCTAGCCGAACAAGCAGATACAAAATAATTGGGTCAGCGTCTTTTACCAGGGCCCCGCACCATAGTATTAGAAGAAACACTTCTTTAATTTTAAAATTCTGTGGTGCGGGTTCCTTTGTGGTGCGGGCAACTACAGGGTGGCGCACGAAATGTGTTACCATTTTGTTTTTGAATATAAACTGTATTGTCAATACAATCTGGAAGGAACATATACTACAAGGAAGAGCCGTCCATGGAGATTTGTTATAACTCAGCACATGCTCAATATGTCCACCGTTTCGTTTCCTAACTTTCTTCAAACGAACACTGAAGTTAGTGATTACCCTATGGCACATGCCTTCCGTAATTTAACTGCAACCTTAAAGAATAAGTCTTCTGAGATCCATTAAATCACGTGGACGTTTCGGGAAAAAATTTTCCTTTAGGTACCCCCAAAGAAAGAAGTCACATGGATTGAGGTCTGGATTATTGTGGGGCCAATTTTGTCCGTCATTGAAGCGACCTAGAAACCTGAGTGAAATGATCCGCATGTCGAAATGGTCACGTAAAAACTCCAACACAGTGTTTACAGTATGTGGCCTTGCTCCATCTTGCATGAACCACTGCGTGTTGAAGTGCAAGGCAGTAGCAAGAAGCTGTGGAACGAAGCTATCGCGAAGCATGCTCAAATAACTCTCGCTGTTCACAGTTTCTTCAAAGAAAAAGGGTCCAATAAGTCCGTTACTGGAAATTGCTGCCCACGCTGTAATCCTCGGAGCATAATGTTGTCGTCCATGAAGCACTTGTGGGTTTTCAGTGGCCCAAAAGCGTACGTTTTATTTCTTAACCACACCGTCTAAATGAAAATGCGCCTCGTCTGAAAAGCAATCGTTGTTCAGAGTTTCTTCCCTATCCTCTGCCCACTGAGCAAACAGTAGTCTCTGCTGCTTGTGTTCTTCAGTGAGCTTCTGTGCACAGGTCATCTTGTACGGGTACATATGGAGGTCACTTTTAAGAATGCGTTGAACGGAGCGTCTGGATATTCCCAGTTGCACTGCTGCCTTTCTACACGATTTTCTGGGACTTCTCTGTACAGCAACTCGTACCGCTTCAATATTCTCCGGCGAACAAACAGACTTAGGCCGAGGTCGCTTCGCTTCCAATACTGTTCCTTCCTGTACAAATTTATCGTACTACCTGTGGATGGTCTTCTTGCAAGGGACCCATCGTGTGTTAAACTGTTGTTGAAAACGCCCCTGAGTCACAACAAGGCTTTTCGTTTCATGAAAAAGTAACACAATTGCCGATCGTTGCTGTGTCGTCAGTCTTCCATTGTCAGCCATTCCTGCTTATTAGTCTCCTAGCGGCAGTATCGTGAATTACACGTCATTTCGTAACTCATTTGTTTTTCCAAGCTCTGCTGGTACTGCTGTAGAGATCCCAGCGGGATATCTAATGTGCGTCGTAAATTGTGAAAGAAACACATTTCGTGCGCCACCCTGTACGTTTCGGTCTAGGTAGACCGTGCTTCTGATGCCAGACCACTTTGGGTTTGACTGAGATAAAGTATGCCGGCCAGCCGTATTCCAGGGTAGGGCGTGAGAACACTTGGTGTGGACGCCGCCGAAGAGCAGGCGCAGCTAGGTAGCTACTAGCTAGTTAGCCAACACCGAAGCTGTGCGGCGCCGCCTGCGACTACGACCCCGAGCGGCGAGAGAAAGCACGGAGGGCGCTCTGCTCCAGGGCGCCGCGCCGCTATAAGGAGGGGCGGACGTCGCGCCGGCCGCACTCTCAAGGTGCGTCGCTTCGCTCACGACCACACGCTGCGCCGGCGTCGCCCCGACCACGACCACACGTCACCCACACACAGGCAGTGCAGCGCCCTCCTCCCGTCGCCTACCACACTACACCGCCGAGGACATGAAGCCAACACGGCAGGTAGGACAGCCGCTGCATTCATCTCCCTCACAAAATTACGCGCCTGTTTCTTTCCCACCGAAAGGGCAGGAAGGGTACGGTTGTTTTTCGATTACTCCTTAACAATTCTGAGTTAACGGAATCGGATTTGTTGGTCCGACTTCTGCATCTACGTCTTCTAACAACCATACCACAACAAAGGTCAAAATTTAATAATGATTGTGGTGTTGCTCACGCTGCTAAATACTGCATTTTCTGGCAACAACAAAGTTATTATGTCGCAGGTGTCATTAGAGCACAGTTAATAAAGTCATTTCATGTAATAATGAATAAACTAGGAACTCATCTTTTCGTGTTTCCCACGCTGGTCTCGTTGTAAAATCATGGCTCAATCGTCCAAGCTCGGATGCAAAGAGGCCTAGCTTTTATTCTGCTATATTCAAAAGTTTTTTAGATGGGCTTCACAAACCATTCATGAAGATTACACTTTTGCAGGACAATGGTGATGTAAAGATGTAATCAGCACTCCGAATTTAAGTTACACTTCTTTTTTATTACTTTTGCTGCAATATCACGTAACACACAAAACATCACTTCACAATACAAAACATACTTGAAAACATCTTCCTCACTGTTAAAGTTCACATTTTATAAACTGGCTACAATATGCGTCTTTCCAACATGACGTCCAAGACTTGACTTTCTCAAGGTCCGACTACCTAACTAACTAACTAACTAATAATCGCTTACGCGCCCAAAAATCAGAGTTACAAGTACGTCAAAGATCATAGTGAATACACATAAGAATAATATCATTGCAACATAAACATATCGATGTATCAGAGTATCTCTACATTAATGAAATCAAATCTAAACGTTGGCTCAGAAATATGTTAACTACTTTACAGTAATACAGTAGAATATTGCTGGTATCGAGAGGTTCAGGTGATATACGGTATTCTAAAAACACACTTGTGTGCTACCTGTTTAAGTAATATTCAGAAGCAGTTTGGCTGACGAAAAATACATTTTTAAAATATACATATTAAGTGTTTGTAAAACATTAGGACCAAAGCCTTAATCTTCACGTACCATTCACCTTTGATGCGTGCGAAGAATGGCTTTAAATGCCTCTTTGTGCACTGTAATTAGCCTATTCTTGTGCTTGCGATCACTATGGGAGGTATATATTGGGTGTCGTTTTGTATTCCTAGATTCAACTTTAAAGCTGGGTCTTGCAACTTTGTGAATAGATTTACTCCGGATAGTTTGCTTGTCTAAGGTGTTCTTTCGAAGGCCGCACAGTCCAGAATCGGCATGCCATTCAGACAAAATCACCGTGAGCACTGAGGCAATCATCCCCCAACGCACCAGGCTGAACACACCTGTTTGGTAAAACACGGTGTCCTGCTGCGCGAAGAGGTCCGTAAGTGCCTGCTGTACATCCTCTTCCGACAGGTCCTTTTTAAGGGGCCGAAAGCGTATAATAGCATGGGGAGAGATCAGGACTGCAGGGCTGGTGTTCGAGTGTCTCCCACTTGACCTAACTTCTGTGTTACGATATTTACGATATTCTACATCTACGTGATTGCTCTGCTATTCGCAATAAAGTGCCTAGCAGATGGTTCAATGAACCACCTTCAAGCTGTCTCTCTATCGTTCCACTCTCGAACGGTACGCTGGAAAGACGATCACTTAAATTTTTCTGTGTGAGCCCTGATTTCTCTTATTTTATAATGATGATCATTTCTCCCTATGTAGGTGGGTGCCAACAGAATGTTTTCGCAATAGGAGGAGAAAACTGGTGATTGAAATTTCATGGCAAGATCCCGTCGCAACGAAAAACGCCTTTGTTTTAATGATTGCCACTCCAATTCACGTATCATATATCTGACACTATCTCTCCTATTTCGCGATAATACAAAACAAGCTGCCCTTCTTTGTACTTTTTCGATGTCACCCGTCAGTCCCACCTGATGTGGATCCCACACCGCAGAGCAATACTCCAGAATAGGACGGACAAGCGCGGTGTAAGCAGTCTCTTCAGTAGACCTGTCGCACCTTCTAAGTGTTCTGCCAATGAATCGCAGGCTTTGGTTTGCTCTACCCACAATATTATCTATGTGATCGTTCCAATTTAGGTTATTTGTAATTGTAATCCCTAAGTATTTAGCTGAATTTACAGCCTTCAGATTAATGTGACTTATCGCGTAATCGAAATTTAGCTGATTCCTTTTGGTACGCATGTGAATAACTTACACTTTTCCTTATTCAGGGTCAATTGCCACTTTTCGCACATTACAGATATCTTATCTAAATCGTTTTGCAAGTCGTTTTGATCATCTGATGACTTTACAAACGGTAAATGACAGCATCATCTGTAAACAATCTAAGACGGCTACTAAGATTGTATCCTATGTCGTTAATGTAGATCAAGAACAATAGAGGGCCTATAACACTTCCTTGGGGAACGCCGAATATTACGTTTTACTCGATGACTTTCCGTCTACTACTATGAACTTTGACTTTACTGACAGGAAATCATGAATACAGTCACACAACCGAGGCGATACTCCGTAGGCACGCAGTTTGGTTAGAAGACAGTTGTGAGGAACGGTATCGAAAGCCTTCAAATCCAAAAATATGGAATCAATTTGACATCACCTGTTACTTCATGAGTATAAAGAGCTAGTTGTGTTTCTCAAGAACGTGCGTCATCATGGAGCGGCGGCACCCCTTGTCGAAGTTGGTTTTCGACAGATATGCTGCCCCATATACATTCCGCATTCTCCGCTGGATGTCTACAGGTGTTTGTCCTTCGGCAGCCAAGAAAAGAATAACAGCACGTTAGTCTTGTTTGGATGAATTTGGTAACGATGTCGTCTTAGTTCACGTTTCCGCATTTGCCGCAGGCACGTCGGAAAGGCTAATCTCTTACCGGCACGTCGGTGCTTATATAGCCGCAACGGAGTCGCTCTTCCTTGTACATAGGCTGCAGCGGAAACATTTTGATCGGCCCTTATATGTTCAGATGTCTGATGGTTCACTGGGGGCCTAGAAACGACGCAGAGGCTCCGTCCCTGCCGCAGCCGCAGTGGTCCACAACCCCACGACGATTACCACAGTCCACTTCACCCCTCCACCGCCCCATACCGAACCACTCTTTCAGGGTTATTGTGCGGTTCGGCCCCCGGTGGACCCCCCAAGGGAACGTCTCACACCAGACAAGTATAACCCCTATGTTGGCGTGGTAGAGTAATGGTGGTGTACGCGTACGTGGAGAACTTGTTTGCGCAGCAATCGCCGACGTAGTGTCGCCATGGCGGAATAAGGGGAACTAGCCCGCATTCGCCGAGACAGATGGGAAACCGCCTAAAAACCATACACAGACTGGGCGGCTCAGCGGACCTCGACACAAGTCCGCCGGTCGGATTCGTGCCAGGGACCAGGCGCTCCTTTCCAATCCGGAAAGCCGTGCGTTAGACCGCACATCTAACCGGGCGGGCATCTCCATTGTAGTCTGCCATGGATCAAACAAACCTGTGGCCATTCTTGCTGCCCTTCTCTCTATACGTTCAGCATCCTCTGATAGTCCTATTTGGTTCAAATGGTTCAAATGGCTCTGAGCACTATGGGGCTTAACTTCTGAGGTCATCAGTCCCCTAGAACTTAGAACTACTTAAACCTAACTAACCTAAGGACATCACACGCATTCATGCCTGAGGCAGGATTCGAACCTGCGACCGTAGCGGTCGCGCGATTCCAGACTATAGCGCCTAGAACCGCTCGGCCACTCCGGCCGGTTCCTATTTGGTATGGGTCCCACACACATGAGCAATATTCTGGGACGAATCGTACGAGTGTTTGGTAAGCACTCGCTTTTGTAGACATACTGCATTTCCCTAGTGGTCCGCCACTGAACCGAAAGCTGCTACCTGCCTTACCTACGACATAGACTATGTGATCGTCATGTGTACAAACCGAACAGCCAAGTATTTCTACGAGTTCATCGATTTCAGTTTCGACTCGTTTATACTGTAATTATAGGATACTACGTTTTCTTCGTGTTTTGAAGTATAATTTAAAGAGAGAGAGAGCTGCCAATTCTCTTCTTTTCTTTAGTATATATGACCGTGAAACTGACGTTGCCTCTGTGAGAGAGATCACTGTGTAACTACGGATATGGTATGTCATACAAATTTTGTTGTTGTAAAGTAATGAGAGATATTTTAGATTTATAATAATTAAAATTCATGATTAGGTCCTTAATTGTCGTTTGTTTTTATAGATTTTTAACAAATGTGAAGATGGGTAACACTGTCTCCTTCTTTCTTCTTGTTCCTTGTCTTCATCCCGTATCTTCACGGCGTTGGAAGTTTAATTCCTTGATTTGACAATCTTAATGATAGAGGGTGGCTGATTTCCGTTCTGTCACAACCCCTTACCCCCCCCCCCCCCTTGACGGAAACTGTGCACCTCATCTCTTTGCGAGTAGTGTTATCACTTGGAAGTGTGCGGACATTTTTCGTAAAGTCTCCGAATCGTGTAACTAAGGCGGAACGTGGGCCCGGAACGTGGGTCCGGGGCGTGGGTACCAGCCCGGTATTCGTACAGTCTCGTGTGGGAAACAGCCTAAAGACCATATTTAGACTGACGGTACACCGGCCTTCGTCGTTAATACGCCGAAAGAATTCGATGCGGCGCCGGTGCGCCTCCCCGAGTGCCGGAGGCTATCCGTGAGGATACGGGTGACAGTGTCTGAAACCGGTTTTCTTGAAATAACAAACCGCGAACGACAGATTTAAAATAGTGTGTTCCTCACTTTTCTAGAAATAAGGGTCACGGACCACTTGCTACTGACAAATGTGTCTAGTTTCGAAGCGGAAAAAAAACTAAAAGAAAATTAGCTGACTGTCGAAAAGTGACAAAATCACAAAGGTGATGTAGCAGTGCCCACTAAGTCGAAGGATTACGTTGGTACCAACTATGATGCGTCATCCACTTCGTTCTCTTTTCCTTCACTATATGCAATATCAGGAGTATTTCTGTGCAGTCTTTCGGTACCAGTCGCCGTCTCCATAAATTGCTGTGTGTGAATCCTGCGCCTCTGTTAACATTGTTGGCATACAATCCAATTTCCACAACCTGTTTGATGATTAAGTCCCAGCAGGCTGAATCCTAGGTTAGAATCCATGTCTGCTCAAAACAGACCCTGTGCTTCCTTGTTAGGTTATGACAGCCAACAGCACATTTTTCTAGGTTCCTGTACTCATGTACCTCTAATTTTCGTTATAGTGCTGGGAAACGGTTCGAATAGACTGACCCACGTACATACTACAACTCTCACATGGAGTAACATAAACACCTTAGACTCCGAGACCATGACTATCCCTGACAGGGGTTACAGCTCTTTGATTTTGTTAAGAGGCTGAAAGACCATTTCAGTGCCACGTTTATTTAAGATACGTCCATCTGTACTTCATCTTCCATGGAAAGGAAGAAACTTCGTGTGCTGATCCCGTTGTATTGCTTAACTAGACTTTCCGGGGAAATTTGACTCGATTTCATATGCTCTGAGGCCATGTTGTCTAAATACAGAGGTTAGATGCCTTATGGCGTCGCCGTAATTGTTCTCGTGCGTTGTGCTTTTAATTCCATATATCAGAGTGTTCAGCCCAATTTCTTTCAGAATGGAAAGTGAGGCTATGCCGTTGTGATCGTGGTCTCTGTGGATCGTTTTATGATACACCTAGTGGCTAAGCCGACAGTCCAACCCTTGTTTTTTTCCTTACCTGTTTGATGTGTCCTGCCACCAATTCCGCTCTTCTGCCATACTCTTCATCTTACGTCCTGCTTTACTAGTACCATGGAAGTTATTCAGTAACGTCCTACAACGAATACTACCATCCTGTCCCTTCTTCTTGTCAGTGTTTTCCACAATTTCTCTCCTTGCCGATTGTGCGGAGATCCTCCTCACTTCTTAACTTTTTAGACCAGTTAATTTTCAATATTCTACAATAGCACCAAATCTCACACCGATTCTCTTCTTTTACGATTTTCCTACTGTCCATGATTTGCTTCCACTCAATGCTGTGCTCCAGACTTTCATTCTCAGAAATTTCTTCCTTAAATTAAAGCTGATGTTTGATTCTACCAGTCTCCTTCTTTCCCTATGCTAGTCTGCTTTCTACACCCATGAGCCAAAATATTATGAACCACCTGTTTAATAGCTTGTTTGTCCGTCTTTGGAACGAAGTAATTCTCTGATTCTGTGTATCACGGATCCGACAGTTTGTTGGTAGGTTTGTGGAGATATGTGGCGTTTGACGTCTATCCACCACTCATATAATTCGCCGCTGATTTACGTACACGGTGATAGCGCTCGATTGCGACCCAAGGATTTACATCAGGCGAATTTGGACGCCGAGGCATCAAAGTAAGTTCGCTATCATGCTCATCAAACCACTGTAGCAAGGTTCTGGCTCCAAGACACGGGCAGATATACCGCTGAAAGATGACATCGCAGACGGGGAAGACATCAAGCACGAAGAAATACAGTTGGGTTGGAACTGGCAGGGTTGCTTCGATTATTACTACAGGTTCCATGCGCAGGAGAATGCCTTCCACAAAATAACACTGCTCCCACCAGCCTACGTCCTCGGGGTGCTGCACGCTTCGAGCCCCCATGTACCTTAATGACGTCGTTTGCGGAGGCGACCATCGACGTAGTGTAGCAAAAATGTGATTCACTCGAAAAGCCATTGATCGACGGTCGATTCCCGATGGTCCCGTGCCCACTGCAATCGTAACTGTCAATGATGAAACATGTAGGGGGTTGTCTGCTGCGGAGCCCCATGTTCAACAATGTGCGCTGAATGGTGTGCCCCGAAACCAGTTCACAAGCATTGTGCTCTTTCGGCAGAGATGCCTCCGATCGCCAGCTATCTTAGTTAAAGAGCAGACAAGCGTCCAAATCCCACGTTCTGTGAATAGTAGTGGACGTCCAGCCATTTAGCCTACCTAGAGGAAGTTTCACTGTCCTTCTACCTCTTTCCGTAGATGCTCACAACAGTAGAACGTGAACATTCGACAACCTTCGCCGTTTTCGAGATACTCCTCCACAGGATTTGCCTAATAATAATCTTCCCTTTGACAATGTCTCTTATCTCAATGGAGTATCCTATTTTTAGCCCATTTCTTCGCTAGAGTGATCCCCATCCGTCTCTGCTGCGCTTACATACTTTTCGTAGCGCCTCATGTGTCCACAGCGCCCCCACGTGGCATCCAACCTCGCGGTGGCCGGTGGCCATAATGTTTTGGCTTATCAGTGTATACACACCTTTCCTTCTTGCCATAGTTTATTTTACTTCCAACTTGGCCGAATTCCTTCACTTCGTCTACTTCAAGGTCCTCAATTTTTATGGTAAGATTCTCACTACGCTGAAGTAGAACGTCTAAGATGGGTAGCTTTCCTTCCTTCTACATTTTCGCAGCACGCCTTATGTTGGGCTGTATACTGTTCATGTGATCACTGAATTTCTGCAATGATTCTTTGCCATTAGGTCAAAGAAAAAGTTAACATCAACATAATGTCAGTAACAGGACGGCCGACGAGGAGCGGTACTTAAGTCACAGTCTCCAACTTTGCACGTGGGAAGAAAATCTACCTCGTGATAAAGGGGTCACATGACCATACCGTCGGTCATTTCATAATATTTGCCATTATACAAAAACCAAGCGCTGGTCAATCTGTGTCGCAGTAATTTGAAGTCTAGTCTCAACGTATCTTTAACAGGTTCTTTAGTAATTAGAGATACCGCTTAAAAACGGCGCTTTTATTCGTTTGGTGATGTCGGCAAACGTCCAGGAGTTCGTAATGTCGTGTTTACAGCTGCCAACAATAGGTGCCATTAATTCTGTTAAATACTGGGCCAGTCTGTATGTTGGAGAGTCACTGGCGCTATCAGCGGGTCTCAGCAGTTCATCTCCTTTGTGTATTTGAGGAAGGCTGTAAACTTCACGGCCTCGGAGCCAGTGGTCGTGATTTTCGTGTAACAACGGCAGAAAACCCTGGCTTCTTCACTATTGTGCGTGTTCCAAAAGCCGGTATGCACTTTCCTCCAACAATGCACGGACTTTCTCTTCATACTGTGTGGCATTAAGAAGTCCTCATGGGTTTCGAAAAATATGTTGTCTTTCCACGCTACTAATATTGGGAATTCTAAAACACAGCTAAGAAACAGTGCCTTTTACTGAAATTTACTTCGGACCTTAAATCTACGGGGCGAACCAGAACTCCGCCAACAAAATTTAGGACGCTGTTCATGTGGCTCGTTGCAGAGTAATAATGTAATTACGATTTATTAGATTTGTTACGTTTGTTTCTGTTAAAACAATATCACAACAGTATGGTAACCTGTAATATGAGATCTCCAAAATGCAAAGCGTGAAACAAAAAACAAAATGTAGCGTAATTTAGTTGCGGCAAAAGCAGAGCACAGTTTCGTTGTGCTGCTCTGCCACTGAGCTCAGTGAACCCATTCTCGACGTTTCTAGTGGCCAATTTTCCATCAGGAAACGTATCCATACTGCTGTGTATCACTATGAACGTATAATTAACATTGTCGGGAAAACAAACAAAATGAGATATAATGGAATGAAAGCTTTAGAGAGAAGAGTAAAGTGGGCCTTACTGTTGTTAACAGCGGATACCGTGAGTGAATGGAACAAGTTTGTTTCCAGACAAGATATGCAGCACATACCGTCGACGTTTATAGACGTTATGCAGAAATTTTCAGTGCAATACATTTGAAAAGATAAATGGGGATAAGAAATGAAACGAAATGAAATTGTTCTATAACGAGCCACCGGAGGCGATTCCTTTTACAAAAATATGAAGCCAATATGCCTGAACAGCCTACGAAAGTGCCATTCGTGTTCAGTTCGTATATTACGAAAGTGTAAATTTGCGACTGTGATGTGACAGTTTGGTGATCTATAACAGATCAATATACGTGTTGCTTTTGGCCGTGATTTTCAAGAAAAAAATTGCGTTTAGGAGAATAGCTTAAGTGTACAATGGAAAAGTAAAGTCGAGTCGTGTGGTATGTGATTGTCATTAAAAACACATATTGGAAGCAGACAGTTCACAGCAGTGCTGATCTCGATGCTGCAGTCCACTAGCACAGCTGCACCAAACCTCTGATGTGCAGTTCGTAGTCCAGTGCCTTCCTATGTAGGTGAAACAGCAGATGACCCTCAGTTGCACGGTTTCACATTTATGGATCAAAAAATGCGCTTCTTTGCCAGTAATATTCTTAATTTATTTCACTACAGGTTTCAAAGCTTAGAGATTCATCTTCAAGGGCCACCAAATAATTGTGGGAACATAAATATGTGGCGGTCGGGCCAGTCAGTCATCGGGATCACAGCCACGTCAAACAAAGGTATGGGACTGTAGGACGAGCGACCACAGTGCCTAACTGGACAGCACTACCTGATTTCCATCTCATGTTGCCCAGATGGACGTTGTGGTTACAATGAAATTAATACCCCTAGCTGCATACAGGCGTTGATATAAGTCAACGGGGACAGTTGGAAATGTGTGCCCCGACCGGGACTCGAACCCGGGATCTCCTGCTTACATGGCAGACGCTCTGTCCACCTGAGCCACCGAGGACACAGAGGATAGTGCGACTGCAGGAACCTATCTCTGGCACGTCTCCCGTGAGACCCGCACTATATTCATAGTGCCCCTGCCCATTATACTCGTTACTCGCGGCTTTACTGCCGATTCCCGTAAGAGTTCGGGCACTGTTTGTGCATCCGCACAGAAGAAGATGGTCACATGGCCGGTGAGCCCTAACTATATATGTATATGAAGACATGTCCGAAAGAACAGATACCATCTTCATATATATAGGGCATTGTGGTCGCTGGTCCTATGCTCTACATCTACATCTACATTGATATTCCGCAAGCCACCCAACGGTGTGTGGCGGAGGGCACTTTACGTGCCACTGTCATTACCTCCCTTTCCTGTTCCAGTCGCGTATGGTTCGCGGGAAAAACGACTGTCTGAAAGCCTCCGTGCGCGCTCTAATCTCTCTAATTTTACATTCGTGATCTCCTCGGGAGGTATAAGTAGGGGGAAGCAATATATTCGATACCTCATCCAGAAACGCACCCTTTCGAAACCTGGCGAGCAAGCTACACCGCGATGCAGAGCGCCTCTCTTGCAGAGTCTGCCACTTGAGTTTATTAAACATCTCCGTAACGCTATCACGGTTACCAAATAACCCTGTGACGAAACGCGCCGCTCTTCTTTGGATCTTCTCTATCTCCTCCGTCAGACCGATCTGGTATGGATCCCATGCCTTTGTTTGACATGGGAGTGATCCCCATAACTGACTGCCCCGACCACCACATATTTATCTTCCCATAATTATTTGGAGGCACCTGAAGATGAAGCTTTAAGTTTCGAAACCGGTAGTGGAATAAATTAAGAAAATTACTGCCAGCTGAAGCGGATTTATGTTCTATACGTTCTTCAGTTGCGGATGTTCAC
Source organism: Schistocerca piceifrons (assembly GCF_021461385.2). Lineage (NCBI taxonomy): Eukaryota > Metazoa > Arthropoda > Insecta > Orthoptera > Acrididae > Schistocerca > Schistocerca piceifrons. The sequence goes on from NC_060141.1 coordinate 92,437,752, forward strand.
CTGATCAAATACTTTGTGTAGTTCCAGTTTGCGGCGGCGCGTGCATGAACGCGATCAGAATCGTGGCGCTCAGACAGGTGGAGAAAAGTAAAGATACATGTTTTCACTATTCACGTGCCGGCTCTAGCGTGCGACTACACGCCAGTTCCTGGACATAAATGGTGAAAACTGCGCGCAAGTATGCGTGACTACGTCGCGTGACAAGTTCCATCACCTCTAATTATGCGCGGCGTGCCAGCTAAATACAACCACGCCAAAACAAATTTACACGTATTATTATCGCTACCGCAACTGTAAGTATTGCAGTTATTAACATGAACACATGCACCACCTTTGAAGATTATCCGCGAGGTGGCTTACAGGCGTCGCTGGATCTCTGTGTGTACGTGTAAGAAGTTACATCGACATCTGCATCTACATATCTACATTTACATATATACTCCGCTAGCCACCAAGCGGTGTGTGGCGGAGGGCACAATTCGCGCCAAAGTCATAATTCCCCCCTCTGCTCCACTCGCGGGTCGCGCGAGGGAAAAACGACTGTCTGAACGCCTCAGTACGAGCTCTTATTTCCCTTATCTTTGAATGATGATCATTGCGTGATTTGAAAGTTGGTAGTAATAATATATGCTCTACATCCTCGGTGAAGATTCGATTTCGGAATTTAGTGGCCAGCCCCTTCTGTTTAGCGCGTCGTCTATCAGCAAGTGTGTCCCACTACAAACTTTCTATGAGATTTGTAACGCTCTCGCGATGGCTAAATGTACCAGTCACGGATATTGCCGCTCTTCTTTGGACCTTCTCAATCTCTTGAATCAGACTCAGCTGGTAAGGGTCCCACACAGACGAACAGTACTCTAAGACTGAACGAACTAACGTATTGTACGCTATTTCCTTTGTTGAAGGGTTGCATCGCTTCAGGGTTCTACCAATAAACCGCAATCTAGAGTTCGCCTTACCCGTTACTTGTGTAATCTGATCATTCCATTTGAGATCGTTTCGAACAGTCACACCCAGATACTTGACTGATGTTACCGCTTCCAAACACTGATCATTTATTTTGTACTCATACATTAAAGGGGATTTTCGCTTTGTTATACGCAGTAGGTTACACTTACTAATATTGAGAGATAACTGCCAGTCATTACATCACGTTTTTATTTTCTGCAAATCCTCATTGATTTTTTCACAACTTGCGTGTGATTCTACTATCCTGTAGACTACAGCATCGCCGGCAAACAGTGTAAGGCCATTGTCAATACCATCAACCAGATCGTTTATGCAAATCGTAAAAAGCAGAGGACCTATTACGCTGCCCTGGGGCACACCTGAAGTTACTCTTGTTTCTGTTGAAGTTACCCCCTTCAGGACGACATACTGCTCCCTGTCTGTTAGAAAACTTTCTATCCAACCGCATACGTCATCAGATAGACCGTAAGCGCGCACTTTTTGTAGCAAGCGACAGTGCGGAACTGAGTCGAACACCTTTCGAAAGTCGAGAAATAGGGCATCAACCTGGGAGCCGGTATCTAGAGCCTGTTGTATATCATGCACATCAGACCACGTCGTCTGGGTGCTCCACATTTTATTTCATGTGGCGGTGTATTTTAGCTGATAGTGTATCATATTCTATGCAGCATAATAAGGAGACCAGTTAATCATGTCTCAAAGCGTCTAAAAACCGCACTCAATCGTGCCTGTGCTCCAGGGACCACCGTAAATGCTCCGCGAGCATTCGATGCTGATCTGACTCGCATTCCTGTACCGAAAGTGGTAGAGCAGTGGTCGGCACGCTGGTCTCGCGCCAGGGTGGATGACGGTTCAGAGCACCCATCTGGGCACACAGATTTAGGTTTTCCCTGATTTCCCTAAGTCAAATGTTGCAATGCTTCCTGTGAAATTGCACTGCTGGTTTCCTTCTTCATCCTTAATCTGAGCTTGTCTACATCTACATCTACATCCACACTCCACAAGGCACCTGACGGTGTGTGGCGGAGGGTACTTTGAGTACCTCTATCGGTTGTCCCTGCTATTCCAGTCTCGTATTGTTCGTGGAAAGAAAGGTTGTCGATATGCCTCTGTGTGGGCCCTAATGTCTTTGATTTTATCTTCATGGTCTCTTCGCGAGATATACGTAGGAGGGAGCAATATACTGCTTGACTCTTCGGTGAAGGTATGTTCTCGAAACTTTAACAAAAGCTCGTACCGAGCTACTGAGCGTCTCTCCGGCACAGTCTTCCACTGGAGTTTATCTATCATCTCCGTAACGCTTTCGCGATTACTAAATGATCCTGTAACGAAGCGCGCTGCTCTCCGTTGGATCTTCTCTATCTCTTCTATCAACCCTATCTGGTACGGATCCCACGCTACTGAGCAGTATTCAAGCAGTGGGCGAACAAGCGTACTGTAACCTACTTCCTTTGTTTTCGGATTGCGATTCCTTATGATTCTTCTAATGACTCTCAGTCTGGCATCTGCTTTATCGACGATCAACTTTACATGATCATTCCATTTTAAATCACTCCTAATGCCTACTCCCAGATAATTTATGGAATTAACTGCTTCCAGTTGCTGACCTGCTATATTGTAGCTAAATGATAAAGGATCTTTCTTTCTATGTATTCGCAGCACATTACGCTTGTCTACATTGAGATTCAATTGCCATTCCCTGCACCATGCGTCAATTCGTTGCAGATCCTCCTGTATTTCAGTACAATTTTCCATTGTTACAACCTCTCGATATACTACAGCGTCATCCGCAAAAAGCCTCAGTGAACTTCCGTTCTTATCCACAAGGTCATTTATGTATATTGTGAATAGAAACGGTCCTACGACACTCCCTTGCGGCACACCTGAAATCACTTTTGCTTCGGAAGACTTCTCTCAATTGAGAATGATATGCTGCGTTCTGTTATCTAAGAACTCTTCAATCCAATCACACAATTGGTCTGATAGTGCATATGCTCTTACTTTGTTCATTTAACGACTGTGGGGAACTGTATCGAACGCCTTGCGGAAGTCAAGAAACACGGCATCTACCAGGGAACCCGTGTCTACTGCCCTTTGAGTCTCGTGGACGAACAGCGCGAGCTGGGATTCCCACGATCGTCTTTTTCGAAACCCATCCTGATTCCTACAGAGTAGATTTCTAGTCTCCAGAAAAGTCATTATACTCCTCGGTCTGTCGACTGGGCGTTAAATACTAACTTTCCATCCACCCTTCATCCACCTGTCTTGCGAACTACACTGAGGCGACAGAAGTCATGCGAGATCTCCTACTATCGTGACGGACCCCTTTTTGCTCGGCGTAGTGCGGCAGCTCGATGTGGCATGTACCCAACAAGTCGTTAGAAGTCCACGCAGAAATATTGAGCCATGCTGCCTCTATGGCCGCCCATAATTGGGAAAATGTTGTCGACGCGGGATTTTGTGCACGAACTGACCTCTCGATATGGGTGGCTGTATCATTCGCTCGAACTGTCCAGAATTTTCCTCAAATCAATCGCGAACAATTGTGTCCGGGTGACATGGCGCACTGCCATCCACAAAAATTGCATCGTTTTTTGGGAACATGAAGGCCATGAATGGTTCCAAACGGTCCCAAAGTAGCCGAACATTACGATTTCCAGTCAATGATCGGTTGAACCAGGTCCATTTCAAGCAAATACAGTCCACACTATTCTGGGTCCACCTCCAGCTTTCACAGTGGCTTGTTGACAACCTGATTCCATGGCTTTATGGGGTCTGCGCCACACTCGGATCCAGTCACCAACTCTTCCCGACTGAAATCGGGACTCATCTGACCAGGCCACGGTTTTGCAGTCGTTTAGAGTCCAATCTCCACTCATGCTCATAAATTAAGGATAATGCCGATACATAGTGAAACAACGCTCTGGTGAGTGGTTTGCGGGTTTAAATCACCTCGGGGTATGACCATGCATTGCATTTGACCTGCGATCGTTGCACGGTGGTGCTGGCAGTAGTCCGCATATGCAGAGGTGTGTACGGTGCAGCGAGTAAGTGTGCAGACGTTTACAGACGTGCTAATGATGACTCTGTGTTGAAAATGGCACAAAGAACACATGTTGATGACGTTATGAGGGGTAGAATACTAGGGCGACTGGAGGCTGGTCAAACACAGATGGTCGTACCACGGGCCCTCCGTGTGCCACAAAGTGTGATCTCAAGATTATGGCAACGATTCCAGCAGACAGGGAACGTGTCCAGGCGCTAGAGTACGGCAGATCAACAGTGTACAACACCACAAGAAGACCGATATATCACCTTCAGTGCCCTCAGACGGCCACGGAGTACTGCAGGTGGCCTTGCTCGGGACCTTACCGCAGCCACTAGAACAGTTGTCTCCAGACACACAGTCCACAGACAGCTGAACAGACATGGTTTATTCTCCCCGAGACCTGCAAGGTGCATTCTACTGACCCCTGGTCACAAGAGAGCCCGTAAAGCCTGGTGTCAAGAACATAGTACATGGTCATTTTAACAGTGGTCTCAGGTTATATTCACGGACGAGTTCAGGTATAGTCTGAACAGTGATTTTCGACGGCTTTTCATCTGGCGTGAACCAGGAACCTGATACCAACCCCTTAATGTCCTTGAAATGGACCTTTATGGAGGTCATGGTTTGATGGTGGGGGTGGGATTATAATTGGTGCACGTACACCCCTGCATGTCTTTGACAGAGGAACTGTAACAGGTCAGGTTTATCGGGACATCATTTTGCACCAGTATGTCTGCCTTTTCAGGGGTGCGGTGGGTCCCACCTTCTTCCTGATGGATGATAACGCACAGCCCCACTAAGCTGCCATCGTGGAGGAGTACCTTGAAACAGAATATATCAGGCAAATGGAGTGGCCTCCCTGTTCTCCAGACCTAAACTCAGTCGAGCACGTATGGAATGCTCCTGTCAACGTATCGCTGCACGTCTTCAAACCCCTACGAGACTTCAGGAGCTCCGACGGGCACTGGTGCAAGAATGGGAGGCTATACCCAGCAGCTGCTCGACCACGTGATCCAGAATATGCCAACCCGTTGTGCGGCCTGTGTACGTGTGCATGGTGATCATATCCCATATTGAGGCCGGGGTACATGCACAGGAAACAGTGGCGTTTTGTAGCACATGAGTTTCGGGACAGATTTCTCAACTTATCACCAATACTGTGGACTTACAGACCTGTGTCTTGTGTGTTCCCTATGTGCCTATGCTATTAGTGCCAGTTTTGTGTTGCACCACATTCTGCAATTATCCTTAATTTATGAGCATGAGTGTACGTCGTCGCAAGCTCAGGAGAGGCGCTGCATGCTATGTCCTGCTATTAGTAAGGACACCAACGTCGGTCGTCTGCTGCCATACCCCATTAACGCCATACTCCGCGGCACTGTCAGAATGGACACGTTCGTCGTACGTTCAACATTAATTTCTGCGATTATTTCACACAGTGATGATGGTCGATTGGCAATGACACCGCAACGCAAACGGGGCTGCCCTCGGTCGTTAAGTGAAGGCTGTCGGCCACTGGGCTGTCCGTGGTGAGAGGTAATGCCTGCAATTTAGTATTCTCTGTACACTCATGACAATGTAGATCTCGGAATATCGAGATCCCTAACGATTTGCGAAATGGAATATCCCAAGCGTCTAGCTCCAACCATTCCGCGTTCAAAGTCTGTTAATCCCAGTCGTGCGGCGAGAATCACGACGGATAGGAGCAGTCACAGGCCATTCATGTCCACTGCACCGTCACGGCCATTGTTAAGAGAATCTGTAAGTGATAACTATCCGTATCATGGTTTGAGGATGCAGATGTCATGAACACCGATTCCAGAAACAAGGTACCAAAAATAGTAACAGATGTAATTTACCTCAGAAAAGAGCAATGCTACTACTATAGCATCAGTGATAAAATATTTTTTAGGTTTCGTGAATCCATTGTGTTGATGTTTTCTTCTTTTCAATACATTTGCGTTTAAGAAACTTCCTGGCAGATTAAAACTGTGTGCCCGACCGAGACTCGAACTCGGGACCTTTGCCCTTCGCGGGCAAGTGCTCTACCATCTGAGCTACCGAAGCACGACTCACGCCCGGTACTCACAGCTTTACTTCTGCCAGTACCTTGTCTCCTACATTCCAAACTTTACAGATGGTAGAGCACTTGCACGCGAAAGGCAAAGGTCCCGAGATCGAGTCTCGGTCGGGCACACAGTTTTAATCTGCCAGGAAGTTTCATATCAGCGCACACTCCGCTGCAGAGTGAAAATCTCATTCTGGAAACATCCCCCAGGCTGTGGCTAAGCCATGTCTCCGCAGTATCCTTTCTTTCAGGAGTGCTAGTTCTGCAAGGTTCGCAGGAGAGCTTCTGTAAAGTTTGGAAGGTAGGAGACGAGGTACTGGCAAAAGTAAAGCTGTGAGTACCGGGCCTGAGTTGTGCTTCGGTAGCTCAGATGGTAGAGCACTTGCCCGCGAAAGGCAAAGGTCCCGAGTTCGAGTCTCGGTAGGGCACACAGTTTTAATCTGCCAGGAAGTTTCGTATCAGCGCACACTCCGCTGCAGAGTGAAAATCTCATTCTGGATTTGCGTTTAAGTTGAAAATTAGTTCCGACATTCAGCTCAGTCTATAAAATCGCCAATTACTAGCGATATAAATACATAGAATGTTTCAAAAACATTCATCTAACTTAATAGGATTCCATCATCATGAATGAAGATAGAACTTTCGTGTTAATTCTAACTTACCCGTGGTACTACAATGAATTTATTTTCTAAGAACCACTTCATTTTATAAGGCTACCTCTTTTACGAGGGTTAGAATTTTAAAAGTGGCAACTATTTATTTACAGCTCATAAAAAATAAATATGTGTTTCAAAGTTTTACTGACCAGCATTGTGTATAACGGGCGGGAAGGAGCGTCTGGTCCCCGGCACGAATGCGCCCGACGGATTTGTGTCGAGGTCCGGTGAACCGGCCAGTCAGTGGATAGTTTTTAGGCGGTTTTCCATCTGCCTTGGCGAATGCGGGCTGGTTCCCCTTATTCCGCCTCAGTTACACTATGTCGGCGATTGCTGCGGCGCAAACAAGTTCTCCACGTACGCGTACACCACTATTACTCTGCCACACAAACATAGGGGTTACACTCGCCTAGTGTGAGACGTTCCCTGGGGGATCCACTGGGGGCCGAACCGCACAATAACCCTGGGTTCGGTGTGGGGCGACGGAGGGGTGAAGTGGACTGCAGTAGTCGTCGTGGGGTTGTGGACCACTGCGGCTGCGGCGGGGACGGAGCCTCTCCGTCGTTTCTAGGTCCCCGGTTGAAATAAAATACAATACGATACAATTGTGTGTAACTCGTAGCCAGCGATGTGGAAGTTGTAGGATACTCTTAGCAGTGCCACTTGTGTTGACAGTTCGACCGGCGCGGTCTATTGCCCGACGAATTCGGAGCAGTTCTGAAGGGAATGCCGTGAAGTGTTTCCTTCAGTTTAGAAATCGAGTTCAACTGACGAGGGCTTAAGTCAGGGGAGTGCAATAGGTAGTATAGCACTTAGCAGCCTCATCGATCAACCAAGTCAGTAACAGCTTGCACTGTACTTGCTTGAGCATTGTCCTGCAAAATGATGGTCAGGTCCAGCAGAAAGTGTCATCACTTCTGTCTCCAAGATGGTCTTAGGCTGTATTCCAAAAATTAACAGCATAGAGAGAGAAGTGATAACGCTTTCTGCAGGACCTGACCATCATTTTGCAGGACAATGCTCAAGCACGTACAGTGCAAGCTGTCACTGGTTTGGTTGACCGATAGCTAAGTGCTATTCTACCTACTGCACTCCCCTGACTTAAGCCCTCGTCAGTTGAACTCAATTTCTAAACTGAAGGAAACACTTCACGTCATTCGCTTGAGAACTGCTACAAATCCGTCGGGCAATAGACCGTGCCGCTCGATCTGTCAACACAACTGGCACTGCTAAGAGTGTCCTACGACTTCCACGTCGCTGGCAACGGGTTATATACGATGCTGGTGAATACTTTGAAGGTCAGTAAAACTTTGTAACACGTATCTATTTCGTACGAGCTGCAAATAAATAGTTGCCACTATTAAAGTTCCAACCGTCGTACATGTATGCTCATACAACATATAGATACCTTGCACAGTTATGTTTAGCGTCAAAGTTTTCGTTTACCTTTCACACTTTTGCAATGTGACCTTCACAACCAGACGAGAGTAGAACTCGTCCCGCACTCATGTTGGGAATGTTGCAGTTCTTCTTATTTCCGTGGTTGGGGTCCTCCCCAGTAGTCCCATATTTTTGACTGCGTATCTCGAGTTACTGCGTTCAAGGCAACTACTATGCGACGTCATAGTTCAAGTATAATTGTTGGCAGGGGAGGCGCACAGACAGAGTTTTTCACAAAACCCCACAAAAAGGTCATACTCCGTGAGCTTGGGTGACCTCGGAGACCATTGTTGCAGTGCGAGTTCCTTAGACCCCTTACGGTCTATCGATCGCTGAGGCAGTACTTTCGACGAGAATCACGCCACATAGTTGTATCTGAAACGGGAAACACAAAAAGCCTTTTGGTGCTGTGTTACGGTTGTCTAGACTCGATGTACGTGAGGTGAAGAACGAGCAAGTGAGGGAGCTAAGTACTCCCAAAGGAAGCGCCTACCGTTGTAAGGTGACCACTTCGTCGAAAACCTTAGTTGCCACCTCACATCTTCATTAATTGACAAAGAATTAATACTTTCGTATTGGTAAACGAATATTTAAATTCGTTCTTAATTCAGTCCCATTTCCGTGTATCAGTTTGATCATAGTAAGCACCAGTGAGAACAGGGAATTGCTTGGAAGAGTATTACAATCACCGGAAAATCACTTGAAACAACGTGTTGCAGTCAGTGAAAGGACAGCGTTCGACGCAGGGACGCTAAACCGCTAGAGGCGACACCAAGACAGCGACACAACACAAACTGAATGCAGCAGAGGACGTCGTGGATGTAAGAATAAATAATGTCTAATGACACGGGCATGCCGTAGAAATATTGAGCGTAATAACGCTTTTGAAACAGTACCGGGTGGATCACACAGGTGTGACTACTGAATAAGAATACTATCAAACAAAAAAAATGAAATGGCTCTAAGCACTATGGGACTTAACATCTGAGGTCATCAGTCCCTTAGAGCTATTTAAACCTAACTAACCTAAAGACATGACGTCCATGCCCGAGGTAAGATTCGAACCTGCGACCGTAGCAGCACCGCGGTTCCGGACTGAAGCGCCTAGAACCGCTCGGCCAAAACGGTCGGCTTCTGTTTTTAACAAAGTGTTGAACATAATGGAAAATGTGGTACAATCAATGGTAATATTGTATGGTAACAAATGGTGCCATAAAACAAAGTGGAAATAATAAGCTATAACTCAATAGGAACAATTTTAGGGCACTTCATCTACCCATTTACCTACGAATCACCGTCATGGAAAGATCGATACGTTAAAGATGAGCTCACCATCATCTTGAAGGTAACGCAGGGCATGTTATACGTATGTGTAGCAGACACGTCACAACTGTGTTTCAAGGTGAAGACTTTGGAAATTCAGTGACTAGCATTTCGCAGCAGGCATATGAACAGACAAAAGTTAGTTCAGCAAATTAAACAGTAAAAATTAACGCTTAGAAGTTCAAGAAGATGGGACTTTATACTGAAACTCACACTAACCAGCAACTTACAACTGCAGGCAAGGTAATCCTTTAATTTGAATGGCTAAGTTGAAATTCACCTCAGGCTTATATCTTCCTTCATGTAGAAAACACAGTCCTGTGAAATTGGATGAATGTTTTGGAGGCCTCCTGTAATATATTGATTATTCCTTGCTACTGTAGTGTTATCTTGAAGCTGTGAGAAAGGAGGACAGGCGTTCCAAGGCGCGGAAGCAGAGACGATGCTGAGGCAGATGAAACTAGGAGAGATATTGTTACATGAAGTAAACCGTAAGGGGAGAGCCTTGCGAAAATGCAGACGTCCCCAGACGCGGTCCCAGGGCGTTAGTTACTCTTCAAGGAATTAGCATGTAACTTCATATGTTGTCTAGACGCTGCAGTAGGTTGTCACCATAGAACTTTGTAACCAACAGGCACGTACTAAAGCCAGTTTGATACCAGCCCTGAGAACAGCAACGTCAGTAGACTCACAAGGGTTAGAAAGAGAGCGAAAATGCCAAAAACTGTTGACCTAGCAGTCCCTACTCCGGGGAGCCCGAGGGGCGGGGCTAAATGACGTATAAAAATAATGTTGCAGGCCTTATTTGGCAGAGCAGCTACGTTTAGCTTTCAGCTGAACAATGTTGATACCAAATACGGAATTAGTTAGTGCAACTGCATTAACATCCCCGCCTTAGGAGCAGTAGAGTGAACCTAACTAAATCATGATTGGCAGACACCTGCAAGAGACCTACGGGATTGGCTGGGTGGCTTAAAGTGGGAAAAACAGTGCCCCCACGCGACTCTTTAAAAACCCTAGATTCCGCATTTTGGCAGAGTTCGCAGTCAGACGATCTGGGCGCCGAATCCGCGTTCTTAGACTCCAGCCACGGTCCAGCACCGTGTAAGTCTGCTCTCTCACTTGGAGTGCCTCAGTGAACAGTGTCACTTTCAGTATGTTTTGTTTTGCAACTAAGTTGTTGCCTTAAGATGCTGCTTGTGTTTTACAGTAGTTAGCATCCACTCCTCGGACTTCTGCACTGGATTCTGCTGTATCAGTATTATTCATGCTTTTTCTAACCCTAGAACTAGCCTCCAGTGTATTAGTTAGTCCTGTCTGGAATAAACAACTATTTAAAAACCCTTTTTGTCTAAGAGTCTCCACAACGAGTTCCCTACCGAGTCTCACCACCTGCATTTCCAGCAAATGCCTGTACCAGTGTTGGCTCAGATAGAAGAAAACAATCAAATCCCTTCACTGTGAATTGTCCTGCTGCCTTTTGCTCCGTACCGCTCGGGAGCGCAGACTGACCAGCAACCCCTTTTTCCCTCTCCCACCTATGTCAGGACACCACACTCCTGCGTATTTTTGTTAGTTGATGAGAGCATATGCATTGGACATCTACCAATATACAGGGTGTTACAAAAAGGTATGGCCAAACTTTCAGGAGACATTCCTCACACACAAATAAAGAAAAGATGTTATGTGGACCTGTGTCCGGAAACGCTTAATTTCCATGTTAGAGTTCATTTTAGTTTCGTCCACCTACGCTCAATGGAACACGTTATCATGATTTCATACGGGATACTCTACCTGTGCTGCTAGAACATGTGCCTTTACAAGTACGACACAACATGTGGTTCATGCACGATGGAGCTCCTGCACATTTCAGTCGAAGTGTTCGTACGCTTCTCAACAACAGATTCGGTGACCGATGGATTGGTGGAGGCGGACCAATTCCATGGCCTCCACGCTCTCCTGACCTCAACCCTCTTGACTTTCATTTATGGGGGCATTTGAAAGCTCTTGTCTACGCAACCCCGGTACCAAATGTAGAGACTCTTCGTGCTCGTATTGTGGACGGCAGTGATACAATACGCCATTCTCCAGGGCTGCATCAGCGCATCAGGGATTCCATGCGACGGAGGTATCCTCGCTAACGGAGAACATTTTGAACATTTCCTGTAACAAAGTGTTTGAAGTCACGCTGGTACGTTCTGTTGCTGTGTGTTTCCATTCCATGATTAATGTGATTTGAAGAGAAGTAATAAAATGAGCTCTAACATGGAAAGTAAGCGTTTCCGGACACATGTCCACATAACATATTTTTCTTTCTTTGTGTGTGAGGAATGTTTCCTGAATGTTTGGCCGTACCTTTTTTTAACACCCTGTATACGGGAATGGAGGCATTGTCGGCGCACTTTATTGATCGCATTCTTCTCTGTTTATCAGCCGAGTCATAGCAGCGTGTTGTCGCGACGTTTCGGCGAGTTTCCTTCTCCAACTTCGCCTGAAGATGGCAAGTAGGAAACTCGCTGAAACGTCGTGACAACACGCCGCTACTCCTCGGCTGATAAACAGAGAACAAGTTCATCAGTCTACCAGTACAGTTTCATTAGTCGCGCTCGTTGCTACGAAGGCAGACTTTCCACAAACGGTCGCCCAGGGAACGGGTCGTTGGGTCCGTAGTGCGCGCGGCTCTGCTTCAGAGGGCCTCGACCGACGCGGGGCGATGCCTTCGCCTTGATACGCTGGGAGCAGAGAAAGTGCAGGGCTGGCTAGCGAGCTGTCCCACCAGCGGACTGACGGCTGTCGCTACTACACCCACTTCCGTTTCAAGTACAACTGACAGCTGACGTGTTAGTGTTCTGCTACTCTTCACTACCTTTTAAAAGACAAACTACACGCCCCTTGTTATGGTTATATTATTTTACTGTTAATTAGTTCGAAGCTGAAGGTTGAGACACATTTTCAAGACTGTTCGTGCGATACATCGAAACAGCTTTCCCCGGAATAGCGTGTCATGAAAGTTCCTGTATCATGTGAGCGTCTGCGGTGACGGCTTGTGCAGTGTAGTGTCGTGTGTCGTGCCTTTTTGAATAATTAATTTCAATGAGGTTGTACAGAGTTTCAGGAAGAGCATAAGGGAACAATTGACAGGAATGGGGGAAAGAAATACAGTAGAAGAAGACTGTCTAGCTTTGAGGGAAGAAATAGTGAAGGCAGCAGAGGATCAAGTAGGTAAAAAGACGAGGGCTAGTAGAAATCCTTGGGTAACAGAAGAAATATTGAATTTAATTGATGAAAGGAGAAAATATGAAAATGCAGTAAATGAAGCAGGCAAAAAGGAATACAAACGTCTCAAAAATGAGGTCGACAGGAAGTGCATAATGGCTAAGCAGGGATGGCTAGAGGACAAAGGTAAGGATGTAGAGGCACATATCACTAGGGGTAAGATAGATACTGCCTACAGGAAAATTAAAGAGACCTTTGGAGAAAAGAGAACCAATAGTGTGAATATCGAGAGCTCAGATGGAAACCCAGTTCTAAGCAAAGAAGGGAAAGCAGAAAGGTGGAAGGAGTATATAGAGGGTCTATACATGGGCGATGTATTTGAGGACAATATTATGGAAATGGAAGAGGATTTAGATGAAGATGAAATGGGAGATATGATACTGCGTGAAGAGTTTGACAGAGCACTGAAAGACCTAAGTTGACACAAGGCCCCGGGAGTAGACAACATTCCATTAGAACTACTGACAGCCTTAGGAGGGCCAGTTCTGACAAAACTCTACCATCTGGTGAGCAAGATTTATGAGACAGGCGAAATACCCTCAGACTTCAAGAAGAATATAATAATTCCAATCCCAAAGAAAGCAGATGTTGACAGATATGAAAATTACCGAACTATCAGCTTAATAAGTCACGGCTGCAAAATACTAACGCGAATTCTTTACAGACAAATAGAAAAACTGGTAGAAGCCGACCTCGGGGAAGATCAATTTGGATTCCGTAGAAATATTGGAACACGTGAGGCAATACTGACCCTACGACTTATCTTAGAAGATAGATAAAGGAAAGGCAAACCTACGGCTCTAGAATTTGTAGACTTAGAGAAAGCTTTTGACAATGTTGATTGGAATACTATCAAATTCTGGAGGTGGCAGGGGTAAAATACAGGGAGCGAAAGGCCATTTACAATTTGTACAGAAACAAGATGGCAGTTATAAGAGTCGAGGGGCATGAGAGGGAAGGAGTGGTTGGAAAGGAGTGAGACAGGGTTTTAGCCTATCCCCGACGATATTCAATCTGCATATTGAGCAAGCAGTAAAGGAAACAAAAGAAAAATTTGGAGTAGGTATTAAAACCCATGGAGAAGAAATAAAAGCTTTGAGGTTCGCCGATGACATGGTAATTCTGTCAGAGACAACAAAGAACTTGGAAGAGCAGCTCAACGGAATGGACAGAGTCTTGAAAGGAGGATATAAGATGAACATCAACAAAAGCAAAACAAGGATAATGGAATGTAGTCGAATTAAGTCGGGTGATGCTGAGGGAATTAGATTAGGAAATGAGACACTTAAAGTAGTGGAAGAGTTTTGCTATTTGAGGAGCAAAATAATTGTCGAAGTAGAGAGGGTATAAAACGTAGACTGAAATGGCAAGGAAAGCGTTTCTGAGAAAGAGAAATTTGTTAACATCGAGTATAGATTTAAGTGTAAGGGAGTCGTTTCTGAAAGTATTTGTATGGAGTGTAGCCATATATGGAAATTAAACATGGACGATAAATAGTTTGGACAAGAAGAGAATAGAAACTTTCGAAATGTGGTGCTACAGAAGAATGCTGAAGATTAGATGGGTATATGACATAACTGATGAGGAGGTATTGAATAGAATTGTGGAGAAGTGAAGCTTGTGGCACAGCTTGACTAGAAGAAGGGGTTGGTTGGTTGGACATGTTCTGAGGCATCAAGGGATCACCAATTTATTATTGGAGGGCAGCGTGGAGGGTAAAAATCGTAGAGGGAGACCAAGGGATGAATACACTAAGCAGATTCAGAAGGTTGTAGGTTGCAGTAGGTACTGGGAGATGAAGAAGCTTGCACAAGATAGAGTAGCATGGAGAACTGCATCAAACCAGTCTCAGGACTGAAGACCACAACAACAATAACAAGAACAACTTCAATGACAAAGATCATACTGCTGTTTCTCGATTCTAATGACAGACACCGAAATAAGTGACCACATGATAGAAAACCAACCGAAATCGCTCAACAGGAGAAAGGCAACTGGTCCAGGCGCCGATACAGGTTACGGTTCTGGGAGGGAGTTCAATTTCCCTTCTGCCCTTCCTACCTTCTCCTCATCGATTGTAATCGCCCTTCACTCCCACTTTGCGTCTATATCTACATTTACACAGATACGCCGCAAGCTACCGAACGGTGCGTGGTTGACGGTATCATGTAAGACTACTAGTCATTTCGTTTCCTCTTTCAGTCTCAAATACAGCGAGGGAAAACCGACTGCCTACATGCCTCTGTATGAGCCCTAATTTCTCGCATCTTATCTTCGTCGCCCTTACGCTCACTGTATGTTGGCGGCAGTAGTTTGGCAATCAGCTTGAAACGTCGGTTCTCCAAATTTTCTCAACATTGTTTCTCGAAAAGAAGGTCGCCTCTCCTCAGGGATTCCCATTTGAGTTCTCGAAACATCTCTGTAACACTTACGAGTTGTTCGAACCCATCAGTAACAAACCTAACAGCCCGCCTCTGACCTGCTTCGTGTCTTCCTTCAAGCTGACCTGGTACAGATCCTAAACACATGAGCAATAGTCAAGAATAGGTTGCACCAGTGACCTACATGCGGACTCCTTCACAGGTGAACCACTCCTTCCCAAAATTCTCTCAAAAAACCGAAGTTGACTATTCGCCTCCCCGTCAGCAGTTCTCAAATACTCTTTCAAAATATGGTCCAAATGGCTCTGAACACTATGGGACTTAACATCTGAGGTCATCAGTCCCCTAGACTTAGAACTATTTAAACCTAACCGACATAAGAACATCACACACATCCATGCCCGAGGCAGGATTCGCACCTGCTACCGTAGGAGCTGCCTGGTTGTGGACTGAAGCGCCTAGAACTGCTCAGCCACATCGGCCGGCAATACTCGTTCCATTTCATATCGCTTTGCAGCATTACGTCCAGATAATTAAACGATTTCACTGTGTCAAGATGGATACTAGTAATACTGTAGTCAAACATTACAGGTTTCTTCTTCTTACTCACCCGCATTAACTTACATTTTCCTACATTTAGAGTTAGC
The DNA here is from genome assembly GCF_021461385.2 of Schistocerca piceifrons. Lineage (NCBI taxonomy): Eukaryota > Metazoa > Arthropoda > Insecta > Orthoptera > Acrididae > Schistocerca > Schistocerca piceifrons. The sequence continues at coordinate 92,453,561 of NC_060141.1, forward strand.
TGTCGTTCATCACACCAACTAGAAATTTTGTCTACGTTACCATTTATCTTCCTCCAGTCCCTCAACTTCGACAAGTCACCGTACACCTCAGCATCATCAGGAAACAACCACAGATTGCTGAATACCCTGTCTGCCAAATCATTTATGTAGATAACAACAGCGGTCCTATCACACTTTCCTGGGGCACTCCAGACGATACCCTTGTCTCCAATGAACACTCACCGTCGAGGACAACATACTTTGTATAACTTCAGAAGTCTTCGGCCCACTCACATATCTGTCAACCTATTCCAAAAGCTCGCACCTTCTTTAACAGCCTGCAATGGGGCAAAGTTTCAAATGCTTTCAGGAAATCTAGAAATATGGACACTGCCTGTTGCCTTTCATCCAATGTTCGCAGTAAATAATCTGAGAAAAGGGCAAGCTGACTTTCTCACGAGCGATACTTTCTAAGACCATGCTGATTCGTGGACATAAGCTTCTCAGTCTGAAGAAAGTTTAATGTATTCGAACTGATAAAATATTCAAGGATTCTGTAGCAAACCAAAGTTAGGGATATTGGTCTGTAATTTTGCGGGTCCGTTCTTTTACCCTTCTTATACTCTGAGTCACCTGTACTGTTTTCCAGTGACTTGGGACTTTGACGGAGAGTTTCACGATAAATGCAGGCTACGTAAGGGGCTAATGCCGTACAGTACTCTCTGTAAAACCGAACTAGGATGTCATCCGGACCTGCTGATCTATTTGCTTTCTAAACTTCCAGTTGTTTCTCTACACCAGGAATGCTTATTACTGTGTCGTTCATACGGGAGCCTGTCTGATGGTCAGATGACGGTACGTTTATACGATTCTACTGTGTGAACGATTTGTTGAAAGTGACATTTAAAACTTCGGCATTCGTTCTGCTGTCTTCAACTGCCACACCAGACTGGTCAACAAGTGACTGGTTGGAAGTGGCAAGGTGTGACGGTGGTAGCTGTTATATATATGGTGCATACATCTTTTCAAAGACGCACGAATCTCTACTAACCGCCGGCCGCTGTGGCCGAGCGGTTCTAGGCGCTTCAGTCCGTAACCGAGCTGCTGCTACGGTCGCAGGTTCGAATTCTGCCTCGGGCATGGATGTGTGTGACGTCCTTAGGTTAGTTGGGTTTAAGTAGTCCTAAGTCTAGGGCACTGATGACCTCAGATGTTAAGTCCCGTAGTGCTTAGAGCCATATGAACCATGTTTTTCTACTAACCTCCGCTTGTAGACATTTATGCGTTCCCTTTCGAACCGAGAGTGCAACAGCCTCTGCTTCCTCAGCATCTTCCGAATTTCATTATTAAACCACTGTGGATCTTCTCCCTTCTTTATCCACTTACAAGGAACATAACTCTCCAGACCACAATTTACAATGTGCTTAAACTTCGCTCGTAATTCAGGTCAACTTTGAACTCTACAGAGACAATATTTTTGTTAACTAAAATGAACTCTCCCCCTCCTATGGCCTCTAATCTATCTTTCTGATATACATTCCACTACTCGCTAAATATCTCGGAGCTTTCCACTTCTGGTTTCAGCCAGCTCTCGGTCCCAATAATGATTTGAGCGCGAGAACTTTCCTGGAGGGCAGTAAATTCGTGAACTTTATTACGAGTAGTTCTAAGTTTACTGGTAAATTTTGACGAAGTGTCTTTACTCTAAACGCGGTCTGACTTCCCTTGCTGCGTATCGACTGCCGAGTGTTCATCAGAGCACTTCAAACCATCGCCTAGCCTTAAAAAACCCTCATGTGCATTCCACAAGTATTCTGTTACCCGAGTAGGTGATTCCTTTGTATAGCACACCCCTGCCATATGAATGGGAGTCCTACAAATCCCCTATCACTCCAGGGACAAAGCGCCAATCAATGGAATGGCATCATTCGCAATCCACAACGAAACCAAAAAAAGCAAAACAAATTTTGAGCACCAGAAGTATTATGGCAACGGTGTTTCCGGATCGTAAGGGTGTCCTGCTCATCGATTACATGCCTAGAGGTGAGACCATTTATGTAGCATCCTACCGTCGGACGCTTCAACGACTTCACCGCGCCATTAGAAACAAGTGGCGAGGAATGCTAACCAGTGGAGTCATCTTCTTTCACGATAACGCACGTGCGCATTCATCCGGAGTGGCAGAGGACATGCCTCAACGGTTTCAGTGGGAAATGATTCAACATCCGCCATACATTCCGGACTTAGCACCAAGTGATTATCACTTATTGTCGTAATTGAAAGATTCTCGTAATTGATGAACTTAAGGAAGCCGTTAATCATTGGTTCAAAAACTCGGCGGCAACTGAGTATGTAGAAGGCTTAGAAAAGCTGGGAAAACGGTACGACAAGTGCCTAAATTTGAACAGTGACTACGTAGAAAAGTAGCTTGTGTATCAAATTTTAAGTAAAATACAGTTTCATTTAATCATAACAAATAAAAATTTCTGTAGAAAGAAACGTTCTTTACTTGCCGAATGACCCTCGTATATAAAATATTGTAATGTAATAATAATTAAGTATGGATATCAGTACATTGTTTTTTCGTAACGTCCAAAAAATTTGCAGTTCATAAAAAATATAGCCTCTGAGAAGCATACAACCGACAGTTTGAGGAGTAAATCAGTCATGCGATTCATTTAAGAACTATAACAGCAACAAACCTCTCGCAACTTTCATATCAAAATTTACATAATACAGAATCAAATTGTATGGTTACAATTACCAGTACTTCGCTAAGCGCTACGATTATGAACATTAGGAACACTGGCCCTCGAATTATTGCTATGCGAAATGTAAAACGAGTTAATACTGCTTTAGACGTTTTCTGTTACCTGCGGGGAATTAGTTTTCCTTTTCTATTCCTTACACGAGGGTGTTTCCGTTTCTGTCTTCTCCTACCCAGCTTCCCTTGACTTCCAAGTTCTACCTGTATTCACAAACCATCCTGAATCTCTTATAGATAGCACATACGGCCACCCTGTGAATGTGGGCGATCTCCTGGCTGAAGTGTTACCGGTCAGGGCTCAAGCGCATCCACGTGGGCAGACCCTCACACAAGCCACTGAAACGTATCTTGTGTTACAGCTTGTAAATTATGAATTCCTTGCCACATTCGACACTCTTAATTTTCGTGCCGCTTTATTCTCAGAGAGTAAGGCGCGAAATTTGGAAATAGATGTACAGGGGTTGGATAAAAATATGGAAAAACCGAGCGAAATGTATGCTCGAACGTAAATGTAGGTGCAGGACAAGTCTGCAGATTTGAGGAGGAACGGCACCTGCGCAGTGTCCCCAATACGTTGCAAGTGTCAGTAATGGTCATAATATTGTTCTATGTAGCCTAGTAGTGAATGCATTACGTCACTATTGGCCATTAAAATTGCTACACCACGAAGATGACGTGCTACAGACGCGAAATTTAACCGACAGGAAGAAGATGCTGTGATATGCAAATGGTTAGCTTTTCAGAGCATTCACACAAGGTTGGCGCCGATGGCGACACCTACAACGTGCTGACATGAGGAAAGTTTTCAACCGATTTCTCATACACAAACAGCAGTTGACCGGCATTGCCTGGTGAAACGTAGTTCTGATGCCTCGTGTAAAGAGGAGAAATGCGTACCATCACGTTTCCGACTTTGATAAAGGTCGGATTGTAGCCTATTGCGATTGCGGTTTGTCGTATCTCAATATTGCTGCTCGCGTTGGTCGAGATCCAATGACCGTCAGCAGAATATGGAATCTGTGGGTTCAGGAGGGTAATACGGAACGCTGCGCTGGACTCAACGGCCTTGTATCACTATCAGTCGAGATGACAGGCATCTTATCCGCATGGCTGTAACGGATCGTGCAGCCACGTCTCGATTCCTGAGTCAGCAGATGGGGACGTTTGCAAGACAACAACCTACCGCACGAACAGTTCGACGACGTTTGCAGCAGCATGGACTATCAGCTCGGAGACCATGGCTGCGGTTACCCTTGACGCTGCATCACAGGCAGGAGCGCCTGCGATGGTGTACTCAACGAAGATCCTGGGCGCACGAATGGAAAAACGTCATTTTTTCGGATGAATCCAGGTTCTGTTTACCGCATCATGATGGTCGCATCCGTGTCTGGCGACATCGCGGTGTACGCACATTGGAAGCGTGTATTCGTCATCGCCATACTGGCGTATCACCCGGCGTGATAGTGTGGGGTGCCATTGGTCACCTCTTGTTCGCATTGACGGCACTTTGAACAGTGGGCGTTACATTTCAGATGTGTTACGACCCGTGGGTCTACCCTTCATTAGATCCTTACGAAACCTTACATTTCAGCAGGATAATGCATGACCGCATGTTTTAATGGCCAGTAGTGTAATTGAACTCGAACGTTCTCGTATGGTGGGTGCTTACGTAACCAAGGTAGCCGAAGTATTTGGTGTTTCAAAAAGCATTTATACAGCGTACAGGGAACACAGGAAAAAAACATCATCCGCTATGTCGCGAAGCGGACGAAAGTGTGTATTGAGTTATTGTGACAAGCGGTCACTTCAACGAAAAATAACAGGACGACAGCTGCAACAGCCAATGCAGAACTGGCTGCCGCACCCGCGAACCCTGTCAGCACAAAAAAAGAAAAAAAAATCCCAAAGAGTTCCATAAGCGGGGATCTGTAGGGCGAGACGGAATTCCAAAATCGCGAATCAGAGACTCCAAGACTGCAGGACTCCCGTTCACACAGCTCGTATAGTTCAGGACGGTTTTTTGAGGACGAGGATGAACTGTCGCATCTCCCCTGGCCACCACAGTCGCCAGATGTCAGTATCACTGAGGCTTTGTGGTCTGCTTTGGACAGAAACGTGCGTGGTTGCTATCCACCTCCACCATCGTCACCTGAACTTGTCACAGTTTTGCAGGAATAATGGAAGAAGATTGCCTTGAAAACGATATAGCACCTGTATTTACCCCATCCGAGACGACTGATTGCCAACGACGTTCTTACGCCGTATTTTGTGTTTGTAGTATTTCCTTATTTTTGTCTACCCCCTGTATTTAAAACTGTAAACCCTGCTACTGGATGACACACATTAGCTCCCACCCTCTCCTGCCCCTGCCCTGCGACTGAACATATACAGGGTGAAAAGTATTTAAACCGACAAACTCTGGGAGGTTGTAGGGGACACCAAAACAAATATTTTCCCTTATGTCAATTTTTCCTATGAGGATTATTTAAACCGATGGAATCCGTATTACACTCTTCAGATGTAGGCAGCTGCTGCCCACCAGTGTAGTAGTGCATTGTCTGTGTTTACTAATGGAGCGATACACCTGGAGTGAGTACAGTGATATGCTTGGTGCTTACTATGTAGCGCGCCACAACGGACGAGCTGTACAGCGCGTTTATCAACAACAATATCCTAATCGCTGTATCCCGCATCATATGACCTTCGCTGTTGTGCACCAACGTCTGCGTGAGACCGGGTCATTTAGCAGATTACCTGGACAGGGACGCCGTCGCACGGTAAGAACGCTGCAATTTGAGGAAGCTGTCTTGCAGCATGTGGAGCGGGATCCTTCAATCAACAATCGTGCAATTGCATGTAACATGAAGACGAATCAGACGAACGTAAGAACAGTCCTTCGAGAGCAATTGTTACGTCCATTTAACTTACAGCGTGTTCACAACCTGGAACCAGAGCACAGTTTTCGCAGTAGTAACTGGAACAGTGCGAAATGCATCCTACATTTCCATCCTCTGTGTTGTTTACTAATGAAGCAACGTTCGGGCGTGATGGAGTTTTGAACATGCACAATTCGCATGTTTAGAGTGAGGACAACCCACATGCCACAGTTACTAGCGCTCATCAAGTGCGGTTCTTCGTTGATGTGTGGGTCGGTGTTGATGGGGACTGTTTAATAATTGTGCCGCATCTGCTACCTAGGCCATTAAATGGCAGGCACTATTACAATCTTCTCGCCAGAGCATTGCCATAATTGCTAGAAGACGTCCCGCTCCCTACAAGGCAACGCATGTGGTTCCAGCATGGCGGGGCGCCGGCACATTTCAGTCGTCGTGTGCGTCGATTCCAGGACCGACGGTTCCCAGAAACGTGGGATGGCAGAGGTGGTCCTGTACCATGGCGTGCTAGGTACTCAGATATGTCCCCTTTGGACTTATTTCGTGGGGAGAGATGCGCAACCGTGTTTACACAACTCCTGTTGCATCAGAAGAAGATCTGGTTGCCCGGATAGTAGTAGCAGCAGCAGGAACAATTCAGGATATTCCTGGGGTCTTTGCCCGTGTCAGACAGAACATGATCCGACGGTGTAACCTTTGTTTACGTGTCAATGGAGGCATTTTTCAAAATCTACTGTAACTGAAACTGGGTTGTGTTAATGTGTTGTCTCTTGGTCATAAAAAAATGGAACAGTGTTTGTTGGTTTAATTAATTTGCCGCGCGAGAAATCTTCCTCGGTTTAAATACTCCTCATAGTAAAAAATGAAATTAGGGAAAAATATTTGTTTTAATGTCCCCTACAACCTCTCAGAGCTTGTCGGCTTAAATACTTTTCACCCTGTATTCGATCCCACTTAGAGTTTGCAGAGAAGGTTTCGTCTCCTCCAGCAGCAATCTACCGGAGGTTCGTTGGAGGAACGAAGCGGTCCAAGGGACTGGAAAAATCCATACGTCATTCCCATTAAAAAGAAAAAAAGCCATCGAATAGAAGCACACAATTATAGCACTATATCGATCTCGCCGGTCTGTCGCCGAATTTCAGATCACGTTTTATATTAACGCATTACGAGATTTCTACACATCGAAAATCAAAATGAATTTCACAGTCAACGACTGTGTGAAATCCAGATCGTTTTGTCTGTCCACGAAACCCACAAGGCAGTAGGTACCGCAGGTTGATGCCGTGTTCCTTGACTTCCGGAAGAGGTTTAACAAAGTTCCACGTTGTCGCCTAATGCATAAAATACGACAGTAGTGAATATCAGACCGCCTTTCCTAGCAAACTGATAGAAAACCTCATATTTAAAAGGAAGTACTATACGATCATTACTGTTCAAAATATGTTTAAATGACCTAGAGGGTATCATCGGAAGCTCGATGAAGCTGTTCGCAGAAGATGCTGTTATACAGGGTGTAGCATAATTAATGATGTATGTATACAGTTAACAGTATACGATACCAGAAGCAAAACGTCTCAGTAAACATATGTCCGCAAACGAACCGTTTCCGTGATAATTGGGACTTAGTGGTTAAGGTTTTGCTACTGTCAACCACCACTGACATTATTCGGTTTAAATGCCATCCTAGTTAGGAAAAGATACAATATGTACAAAATTAAGAACAGTAATCAGAGACACTTTGGAAGAGGTACAAGTGTTCTAAATGAACACAACAAAAGTTACATGATTGTACTCATAGTTAAAGTGGATGTTGAAGTCACGTTCTTGTACCCGGCTGGCCTGTACCAGTCGCCGCAATGAGTTTCGGACACTACTGCTGGATCATTTCGAAATTCTTGACAACCTCTGACAAGTATCTGCACCAGTACTTCGACCTTGTTAACCGGAGAGGCGTACACTGTAGCTTTAAGGTGGTACTAAACACAGAAATCCGTGGGATTCGGATGAGGTGAACTTGGAGACCAAACCATCTTCGGCCATATCGATGCGTTAGGTGTCGTCTCAACGTAGCAGCCAAATGTTCCGGTGTTCGATCATACATGTACCACATCCTCTGGCGTTGCTCTAACGGAACATCCTCACGCATTCCTCCAATATGATGCTACAGAAACCGAAAGTAATTCCGTCCACCTAGTTTGTCTGGTGACTTGTATGGCCCAATAAGACAGTTACCAGCTACCATTAATCACACATTCAGTGCGAAACTTTGCTGATGTGGAGACTAATACCCAGCAGCCTGGATGACTGCGAACATGAGCCTTGCGATCATTGCACACACCATCGTGAGTAAACGCTGTTTCATTTGTAAATAAAATGTTGTTGTCAAACGTAGGGTTGCCACAGCTTGTTCTTCCATCCACTGACAGAACATTGGTCTCGAACCAAAATCCGCCTCACTAAGACACTGAACTTGTTGGAAGTGGTAAGGGTACATCGCAACGCGATGCATTATTCTCCAAACACAACTGTGGCTCATTTCAGCAATTTGAGTGTTCGATCATTTCCAGCACAACATCTTCAAGCACAGGTGAAATCGAAGCAGACCCATCCACTCCAGCAGCGTATGCAAAGTTCCCAGATTCTCGGAGGTGTTGATTCATCCTTGTAAACATTCGCCTCGCAGGGCGTCTTTGGGCAGGGTGTGCTTCGTGGTACAGATGTGCAGCCTCCCGTGCAAATTCGTTAACCCTACCATACATACGCATTCCCGCACACTTCTCGTTACTGTAATGTTCCATATTACACCCACACCCCTACAACACACCTGACGCTCCCCAAACAACTGACTCTGCGTACTGTAACATCCTGTTTATCAATCGAAAATGTAAACAGAAACCACACTACGGTGCGGCATGCGGTATTTACACACAGTCACGTCGGTAGCAGTGGCGGATACATATGGGGGTTGGGGGCGCGAGGGGCGCGCCCCCCTCCCCCCTTTATGGGGCCACCCGCATTGCCACCCTTTCCGCCCCCGCCAGTCAGCCCGCACTCTATTCGTTCGTTTCTTTCGTCAGTCGACTCGACTGAATCGAGTTATCGAGTAGTTGTACTTTCCTATGTAGTACTCGCGTCCGCGTCATCGTATATTTTACGTTTCTGTGTGACACACAGATAGCTAAGACGTACCTACGACAAAAGTCGCGGCCGTTCTAGTATATCGATACGTTATTATGTCTGGATTTTGTTCGAGAAAAGTAGCGAATATTCTACTGTTTTCTTGTACGGAGAACCTATGATACGTAGCGTTATAAATACCGACTATCGCCGAATATGAACCTAGTTTACTTTCAGAAGCAGAAACATTAAGACTGACGAATGAAAAAGTAAAGAGTCCTAGTTGTAGCAACTTCAAGTGGGAAGATTAGCCAATGTAAGTGATCAGTTGATTGTGAAGTATTAATAATACTAATTCAATGTTTTGTATGTGTTATAACCAGTTTAAATCAACGGTCTACCCGACGGGAGGCCCTAGCCACACGACATTTCCATATACCAGTTTAAATAAAATTTTCTTAAACTTTGCATGTGACTTGATAACTTTTTATTACGGTAACAGTAAAGGTAGCTCAAGATATCTTTAGCGCCCCCTCTTTGAGGTTTTTCTGTATCCGCCACTGGCCAGTAGTGGCTAGTAAGCACGAAGTTGTAATTGTCTCGCGAGCGGTTCGTTAACGGACCTACGTTTACTGAAATTTCTTTGTTTCTAATATCGTATATTTTCAGCTGCGTACATACGCCATTAATTACGATACATCTGCATATAGGCAAGTCGTAAATCTTTAACGTTGTAGGGAAATGCAAGAAGACTTAAAGAGATTCGCCGCTTGGTGCAGGCTCTGAGCACTATGGGACTTAACATCTGAGGTCATCAGTCCCCTAGAACTTAGAACTACTTAAACCTAACTAACCTAAGGACATCACACACACCCATGCCCGAGGCAGGATTCGAACCTGCGATCGTAGCGGTCGGGCAGTTCCAGACTGGAGCGCCTAGAACCGCTCAGCCACACCGGCCGGCGCTTGGTGCAGGGACTGGCGGTTTGACTTCTACTTAAATATACGTACTGCGGATAAATAGCTGGAAAGACCCGTTACGGTGAGATTACACGATCGTTAAGTCACAGGACGCACTCATGTCCTTTAAATGGAGTGTACGTGCGGAGCGATTTAGAGGTGAACGATCACATAAAACCAACAGCAGTAAAGGCCGTTCGACCATTACTTGAGTATTGTTTCTATCCAAGATCCTTACCGGGAAATAAAAAATTCAAAGGAGAGAAGTTCATTTTGTACAGGTCCTTGCAGCACACGCGCAAGTGTCACGGAAATGTTCATCCAACTCATCTGGCAGACGCTGTAAGCGAGGCGCAGTGCATCACGATATGGATTGCTGTTAAAATTCACAGAGCGTGCTTTCCTAGCAGCGTCAACCAGTATACGAGCATTGCTTTCTGCTACAAATTATTTCACGAAAAGACCTGACGGTAAAATTTCAGAGAGTGGAGCTCACATCGAGGGTTAACAATAATCTTTCTTCTTGCGCACCGTTTGCAACAGTGGTACACAGTGTACTCTATACACGACAACGTGGCTTGCGGACTTTATATGTAGACGTAGAAAGATTGTAGGAATGAAAATAAGGAATCAGATAATTCAGTGCCAACAGGTAATGCATTGTAAACCTTCAAGTTTTCCCGGCGTTGTGGTTCATCATCGTTTCGTCCAGTTCGTCATCAGTTGGTGATCTACGCTTAGCCGTGGATGCAGCTTTAAGCTAAGAAACCTTTCGTTACAAATAAGATCAGTAAACTGCGGTTGCGCTTCTTCAGTTATCAAGACGTTCTTCCTGTGCATCCGTTGCTCTCCTCAGACCAGATTGTTCTAGGCTTGCGGTTTGGTTTTTTCCCTTGGTCAACTTGCAAAATGCAAATTTTGGACCTGAGTATTTCGCTGTTTTGGACATTTTTCTGGTGCAATTTCTGACAATTTCAGATAAGTTTAGATATGGTCAGTCCCTTTCACAGTGTTCATTTCGGCTTTACTCCTGTTGTCAAAGAATTCGACTGTTTATTTTGTTAGTCGGTCTGGGTTCACTATTTTAATATCACTAGCATTTTCATCTGCGTTTCTTAATGTCGTCATGGATATTTATCTAGTATTTGGTTTCCAGTTTGCCCCTGAATCGGTATTGTTCGTCTATAAGTTTTGGACCTCTGATTTTCTTACGATTTTGTGTTCCTTCTTCTCAGTGTCTTAGAGATGTAATGTCGAGAGCTAAGATAGCTAACTAGTCTGCTTATGCTAAGAATGTGTGGTTAGTGTAAGAGAAAGCCCGGAGCTCCTTATCTTTACAGGTGGACTTAACGGATAAATACATTAACGTTACTGGAATACCTGTGCGTGATGCTGTATAAGTGTCTAAGGGATCGGTCCTCGACTAAGCCGTTGTGGGGTGGGGGGAAGGCTACAATTAACATATGCAGGTAGCAGAGATGGCACATGAACAGCGAAACTGTAGGAACTCAAGGGCGATTATCAAGCTCCGTCTTCTGTCATCACCATCTATCCACTACGATCATTTTAGAAGACTTCGTGATCCTTTCACGAGAAAACGTGGCTCTCGCATAAACGTCATATATAAATATTCGGACCCAAAACCTATTACAGTGCCACTAATACAAGCTACGCATATCTGCTCGATGATAAGATCATAACGAAAGACACTAAAATGTTTTGCACAAATCACGGAGTAATTTAGATCGACGAAAGAAGTTTGGGATCCGCTCGCCGTGTCGAGGATATATTGGTTACAGTGTACGTGTTGAAAGGTCCATGTTGGAATGATAGAGCGATCCATCACTATCAGAATCATCGAACATAAAAGCACTGCATGTTGGAACGGATGGAGAAATCGGCCGTGGTTGGGCGCGCACTGCGGAAGGCCGACCACGTAATGAAATTCGCCGACACGTATGTTCTCGCTGTGGAGAAAAACTGCCGGGCTGTTCGTTCAGGGAAGCCATCAAAATTTACAAGCACGACAGTTGTTTCAAGAAGAAAGAAGAAAGTCTCAAAGAAACACAAAGTCTATGGATTCCGCACTGCAGCGAACTACCGTTGCAGGTAACAAGGGGAGAAAACTGCAGAAGTAATGGCCAGAGAAAGGTTCTCAGCCGGGCGCTGTGGCAGAGCGGTTCTACGCGCTTCAGTCCGGAACCGCGCTACTGCTGCGTCGAAGGTTCGAATCCTGCCTCGGGCATGGACGTGTGTAAGTTCCTTAGGTTAGTTAGGTTTAAGTAGTTCTAAGTCTAGGGGACTGATGACCTCAGATGTTAAGTCTCATTGTGCTTGAAGGCATTTGAAACATTCTCAGAAGTACACATAACCTCCTCCCGTAAACACGATTCCAGTCCGCCACTAGCAATGGATGGCGAATCTTTGACATTGCCGGGCAGTAGTGGTATCGACAAATCAGAAAAACCAATAAACGACCTGAGGGAAGATCCCGAAAAGGGTGCATCACAGGCAATACCTTGCATAATAGTTGAGTGAGGTTAGTGGCGAATAAAGCAGCTCGTAACAGCGTATGAATATTTGGAAATAATACCTACATGTTATATGCAGTGGAACGACCACAAAAAATCTGTAGTAGAGAATTATGTATGATCTGACAATCAGCACCTGTATGAAATGTTATTCCGGATTATTCGGTGAATGCGAATCGGTAGAGATGTACTGCCTAAATGTGACATATGAAAATTTGTTCCGGACAGGAATTCGGACGCGGATTTCCTACTTATCGCGCGCGAGAAGTCCGCGTTCGAACGCCGGTCTGGCACAAATTTTCGAATGTCACAATTAAGTATGGTATTACAACCGAAATGTTCAGAGTCAGGTGTCAAATACAGCATTAGGTATATGTCAACCATTCACTTTTTGATAGTAACGAAACCCTAGCGTAACATATTGCAGAGCCTTGATAAATGTCCGCGGGGTACTACGCAAACATTGTCTTTGCGGGTGGTAAGTGGCTGTGATTTATTCCTGTAGACTCTGTCCTTGAGAAGATCCCAAAGAAAAGATGAGGGGCCTGGAGATTCGGAGATCTCGGTGGCCAGCTGATGTTTCCATTACGTGATACGATCCGATCAGATAGGAAACATCACTTGAAGAAGTGCCATGATCTGCTGAGCGACATGGCAAGTTGCACCATCCTGCTGAAACCAACGTTTGTTGGTTTCCTTAGCCAATAATTGTCTAATGAAAGTGTTTACTATGTCGTGATAAAGTTCACCATTCACAGTGACAGCGATCCGTTCTGCATTTGAAAGGAGCGAACTCCCACACCACATTTGACACGTTACTAGAAGAGAAGACTATCGTGGATAACTTCTGGTTCTTCTGTGACACGAATGCTACAATTCTGTTTATTAAAGCATTCACTAAGACGGAGGTCAAGACGAGTTTCATCGCTCTTCAAAAATTTGTTAGCGAAACTGGGTTGTTATGCCAGTAAGAGAACTTCATTTGCAAACTGCAGTCTTTATGGCAAGTCAGTGGGCAATCTCTTATGGGAAATCTGAGTTTTATAGGGATATGTGCATAAGTTAGGTGTTAAAATTCCATGTAACAAAGCTTTGTGTATGCAAATTCTTGAGACTGACGAGGAAGTGATTTTAGGGGACTGCTTACCACTGAAGAGCGAGCGTAGTCAGTATTCGCTGAGATGCACGAGGACTTTGGAGTCTATCGGCAACATTGCTAGTGTCTTGGAACTGATTCAAGCATCTTCTTATGATGCGTTTTGATGGAGCAGGATGAACATCCTATTTTCTTCTGTACGACCGCAGGGCTTGCAGGACACTTTGTCCTTTGTTAAGTACAGTTCAAGTACAGCATCAGTTTCTTTACTACTCCACTTTTCAGGATTAATATTCAAGGTCATAGCAACAATCTGCAACAAACTAAAACCTTATAATTAATATATGAAACCTTTTATACGCATTTCAAATGGGTACTCTACTTTTAGTAAATCTTAGATTTGTTGGTTGTGCCTTGGAAAGTGCCGTCTGCAGAGGTAATCGCAGACAAGACGCAAGTGCGACCAATTCTGCGGGACTGAAACGTTTGGAGTCCTTATCTAGCAGTTACGGGAGAAGACAGCAGCGAATTCGATACCATGCTAATTTAGAGAAATGAAACTCCAGAAAAACTGTCCGACAAGACAATTTTGCTGCCTCCATAGCATATTTCTCGTAATGATCGTGCGAGTAAAACGAGAGAGGTTAAGGCGTGTAGAGGAGTACATAGAAAGAAGTTTTCTATCTCTCGCTACGAGTGTGGAGTAGGACAGAAAATAGTTGATACTGATATGAAGTAGCCTCTACTACGCTCTGTAGAGTTCTCAGTACAAAAGATAGTGTGACATATTTCGACAGGAGCCAGTGTTGGTCAAAACTAGGAGAAAAATTCCTAGAGTGTCATATCCGGAAACCAATATCTGTTGACATGTGGATAAAGCTGTCTTTTCATTCCCGTTTGTGTGTTACATCGAAGCAGACATTGTAGGCAGTGCCGCTTAGGATTACTACGCATACTGACAAAAATGGTTCAAATGTCAATGAGCACTATAGGACTTAACACCTGAGGTCATCATTCCCCTACAACTTAGAACTACTTAAACCTAACTAACCTAAGGACATCACACACATCCATGCCCGAGGCAGGATTCGAACCTGCGACCGTAGCGGTCGCGCGGTTCCAGACTGAAGCGCCTAGAACCGCTTGACCACACCGGCCGGCGCATAATGACACATGCTTCAAGCCTACTTTGCCGAATCACGCACTCTTTCAAATACACCTGCCTTCATTCGGAAGGGGTCACATACCATCGTCACACGCTCCTGTAATACCTGCACGTTACTGTGGGATGGGAATACATAAGTCCCTTTAAATGTCTCCATAGCCATAAAATTAACAGATTCAGATCTAGTGAACGGGTAGGCCGTGTTACCGGATCTTCTCGAGCAGTCTATCGCCCATGAAATGCTGCGGTCCAGTAATGTCACACGGTCCAAGAAAACAGGGTGGAGCCCCGTCGAGCATAAACCAGTGTCGGTGTCTTTCTGCAAGTGTAACGTCCTCCAATACCAATGGTAATTCATCGCACAGAAATAGGTGATACGCAACACCCGATATTCTGTTTGATAAAGTGTGTTACTACGAGTATGTCACCGACAATTCGTCCTCCTACCTTAAGGTCTCCATGGTTGTTCGACGTTTCGCATCTGAGCACACTTGCGTTATGTTGAAACTTAATGCGTCGTCTCTTGAGAATCCCGCTTCATGTGTGAATAAGATGCAGCTTATGAATAGTGGATTTACAACGCCTATGTATCAATGGGTATTGGTCTCTGCACATATCATCATTGGAATTTTTCTTCTAGTTTTGGCGAATACTACCTCCTGTATGAATATGTGACACTTTTTTTAAACACCCCAAGGACAAGGACATTTTACTGACAAGTGATGTTACAGGTAATTCGCTATTGTCTGTGGTAACAGATTCACACAACGTGAAACACGCATTTCACAGTGAAGAGTGCCCAAAAAGTCGAATCAATGCAGAGTGCACCCCTCTGGCGGCAACGCTGGCGTGTATTCTCGCATTCAAACGATCGTAAAGGTACCGAACAGCATTCTGCGATAAATTTTCCCAAGCACCTTTCACCTGTTGTTGCATTTCGACAATGGTTCTTGCAGACTCTGAAGAAAGAGTAAATTCCCGCTTCGCCGCGTCCCAAACGCATTCAGAAGGCGAGAGATCAAGTGATCTCGCTGGCACGGGCAGTTGTTGAAGATCACGCTGCGTCGCAGCAGCCGTAGGTGGACGTACATTGTCCTGCTGGAAAACCACTGCACTTTAGTGTCGACGAATTGTTATCAACACGGAGGTAACAACCTGTGCAGTATAGCGGACACAGTTAACTTTACTTTGCAGAAACACTAAATGTGACCGCAAGTTGTGATTACCCTCCCCTCGCTGCCCCCGCCCCCGCCTCCGCCCCCCCCCCTCCCGAAACCATGAAGCCTGGAGTCGGACCTGTGTCGTGGGCGAATACTCTCTGGAATAGTCCGCTCATCACGTCTATTCTTACAGTTTTGTACTTGGCTGTCTTTCAGCAACCGTATATAAGTTAGTAGAGAAGTAACACAGCCAAGCGGTTGCAAATAATTGTTTAATACATTGACCTATGTTTCGACAACTCTAAGGCTGTCTTCATCAAAATGAAAATCTAAAAGCCGTAAAATTAGATTGCGAGAAGGCAATAGTCAAAGATAAGAGAAGACATGCTCAAATTAAAAATTAAAAACGTTCCAGTCTTTGGTACGTATATCTCGCATTTTTACGGCTTTTAAATTTTAATTCTGACGAAGACATCCTTAGAGGTGTCGAAAACTAGGTCAGAGTACTAAACAATTATTTGTAACCTGGTGGCTGTGTAATTTCTCTATTGAGAGCCTGTTGTCATCACTCTCCAGTCGACTTTTTCATGACACCAGAGCAGCCGCGCCTGGCGGTGTCGTGATAGCCTAGCCAAAGGCACACGCAATGTTAATCCTGTTGCAAGTAGTGGGTTCACAGTAGTCCTCGGTGACACATCGGGTGCAACGAGTTAACTTTCTTCGCCGGATGTTCTGTCGGCCACCAGCTTTCACAATGAGTCGAACTTGACGTGCGTCTCTTATACCTGGAGATCCAGAACCCGGTCTAGAGGTGTTGTTATGTTCCACAGACCACTGCTGAAAGCAGCGCCACAGCACCGACACATTGTTGTGCCCGACATGTGCAGCAACCCATCTACACACCTGAAGTTGTTCAACAGGAGTACGTACTCGTTGGCGGGACATGGTTGCACCCTATAAGTATGTTGCACACAGTGTTCACCTCTAACTTCAGCGCAGACAGAGGGTTCACAGAGAGACCTCCAGAGCGTCATCTGATCGCCGGTGACCGTGACAAATGAATCACTAACACTACAATCCCTCACTGTGCACATATTATACCCTGGTGCCATTAAACACCAGTTGAGGATGTTGCATTTTTCCGGCAGTGTGTATAAAGTTGTACTCCATACTTTCCTTTAGAATGGTTCAGGTAAATGACAGTCCAAAAACGCATCCAAAAATTGAAAATCTACGCCATATGGTTTTGAGCAATAGGTGATTACAGGTGTATGAAATATTAGACACCGTAGTCGTATCAGAAGACAGTGGGACAACGTGTAACATGAATATTTAACTGCAATAAAGAATTGTGTAACGTGGGTGCCACGCTACCGAATGCTGACCAAAATAAAATGAGAAAACGAAATTCTCAAGATTATTTTTAAAAATTTTTAGAAAAATGTGGTTTTAGCTTCTTTTGATGTCACAAATTTGCATTTCAGCATCCCGATTGGTAAGACCCTCAGCATTATCAGAAGTAATATCTTACGTAATGCCGGCATGAAAAGGATGCATTTTAGTTTATCTTACAATTACTTTAGCTGCGACGGCTATGTATATCAGCAGCCAAATGGTCTGGCTATGGGTAACTATCGCTCGGGATCGCAAGCAAATATTCAGTTGAATGATTTAAAGAACAGAGTCTTCGGTTTGAAATTAGAGCCTCTAAGACATAGTCTTCTACAAAAAGTTCATTGATGACGTTTTTATTATTGTTAAAGGCAACCAAGACAGGTTAACGGATATTTTCAATATTTTCAACCAGCAGCATCCAAAAACCAGATATACATTACAGCTATAAAAGGATAGTAAGGTCAGTTTCCTGGGTTTGCTTGTTACTAGTAGAGACAAAAGCTTTGGTTTTCCTATTTTCCGAAAGCCTACGATGTCAAACGCAACCATGTGCAATGATTAGAACCATCAAATTAGGCCCAAAATTTACTTACTTTCAGCCAACGAGTAAGCGCTTATTGAAATTGCCATTGGATGAAGAGGAAATTAATAGAGAGTTTAATATTCTGAAGCAAGTAGCTATAGCCACTTGCTACAAAGAATCCCTGATCACTTGGCTTTACAATAAATATAGGCGGGGAAGGCTGCCACGTGCTAACGGAGCTGTAAAATATCTGTTAATGCAGTAAATGGGACGTATGTCAGCTTCATTGGTCAATGCTTTCATAAAAAGACATAAGGTTGCATTTTGTACAAGCAACCAACTTAAATTCAAATTAAGACACGGGTTTGATGACCAGGGCAGGGATTCTGATGCCAAAAAACTTGGTTCCTCGGGATATATAAGCTACGCTGTGGTTCTTTCGTGTCCTTCTATACAGGCCAAAGAAGCCGAATTTTTTTATCACCCATTATAAAGAGCATGTTAATCTGACAATAAGACAGCTTTCAGTCAGCATATTCGAAGGGAGCACCATTATCTGGGTAATATAGGTAGTACTTAGGAGTCCACCATAATACAACGAAGGGGTTGCAGAAGGACATCTTGGAAGAACTGGAGATTCTTAAGAACGAAATAAAACAACCTAATAAAATTGTAAATGAACTGGTAGATTTTCAGTTTAACAAATTCTTTACTCTCTTCAGGAATGTGTTGAAAACCATATTTCTGCAATTATTTAGAATGTTTGTGTCTCGCGCCTCCCTCCTTCCCTCATCATCCTAGTGCTCCCATTTTCCCTTTCCACTCCATTCCAAAACTTTTCCTTCTTATTACCACCCTTCCCTTAATTGCAACTTCAATTTTCCCACCCTTCAATTTCTCCTTCCCCACTTCCTTTCTTTAACCTCGTCCCTGTCCTTTCTCCCCATCCTCACTCCCCACCTCCACTACGCCCGTCGCCTTCCCCTCATTCCCTTTTTTTAACTCTCACCTTCCTCACTTCCTCCAAGTCCCTCGTTGGCTTTGATATATTAATTTTTTCTATTACCTGATAACTATCTGCAGAAACTGCCTGTTGAATTGGTTTTCGGTGAGAAGTCTTTGTCTCCGAAATAAATTGGCAGTATTTGAGATGATCTGAAACCGGTTTTTCCAAGCGTCATGATTTTTTAACCTTGAAATTGGCTCATCCATGTTAGATTGTATAGTTACTATAGCGTGCTGTTTTATTCACTTTGATGTATTCATTATATTCAGGTTGTAATTTACGCTCATTTGTTACCTATATATTTTAAATTCTTATCGTACCCGCATTGGCTACGATCTTTATCCTAGATGTCTCTACAATTTAGCTTCCCTCCTCTCTCTCTCTCCCATGTGTACAATTTTCCTATTTACTTTAATCATTAATTGCATAGCTGTTGGTGTCTCTTGCTACGTTTCTGATAAGACTACACCTTCTCTAAAAGATCTGTGTGCTTACTCACACAACATTGTGGCCATTCGCAATATGGTCTGAAACGTTTTTCCTACGTGTCTTGTGAGCAGCCTATGCTTGACAAAGTTAAATCCCAGGCATTATGTTTCGTCATTCTATTTTATGGTACACAGTTTCTCCAAAAATAATTTTATGTATAATCATGGAAAATATTTATTGTATGCTCATCATTTGCTCGCACTTTTGTAAATGAGCATTAGAGCTTACTCCGACATTCCTCAATCTAGACTCCGCCTTGCCACTTATGCTCTCACCCCTACCCCGCTCCCCTCTTTTCCTGTGTTCTTCTCGAACCATTTCATTCCACCTATCTCATCCACTTTCTTTCCTTGCTGTTTTTCTTTTTCCCCTCCCCCATTCCCTTACACCCCATTCCTCTCTCCACTTACCCTTTTCTGATAATTGTATTGAATGCTCAAGTGCTATTGTTAACATAACTACAATTTATTTTTCGTAGTTACTTCTGCGTATGATCCTACTACCGTATCTCTCTTTATGCACAACGTAGACTAGTAAACATTCATTTCAAAAACGTTAAAATGACTAGGCTTGTGGATATCTTTTGATGGCACATTTTTATACTTTTTTAACTTTTGTTTGCCGTTTATGTTCATGTTTGGCGTCCTTGCCACAGTTGTGCTACGAAACGGCAACACTATGTAGACTACAATGTAGCTATACTCCGTTGTAATTCTATGATGATGTACTGACATTTTCATTAATTGTCTCGCAGCATGGCACCTCTACAGTTTGCAATCATCAGTCAATTATATAAATACAGAAAACTGCAACGAGTCATTTTTTAAATAGTTATTTATTCCATTAACATGTTTTCGAACTATTTAATGGAATAAATAACTATTTAAAAAAAATGACACGTCGCAGTTTTCTGTATTTACTCTGAAGAGCCAAAGAAAAAGGTACGCCTGCTTAATATCGTGTAGGGCCTCCGCGAGCACGCCGAAGTGCCGCAACACGACTTGGCATGGGCTCGACTAATGTCTGAAGTAGTGCTGGAGTGAACTGATAAAAGCCGGTGGAGCTCTCGTCTGAACAGCACGTTGCACGGCATCCCAGATATGCTCAGTGATGTTTGTGTCCGTGGAGTTTGATGACCAGCGGAAGTGTTTAAACTCAGAAAAGTGGTCATGGAGCCACTCTGTAGCAATACTGGACGTGTGAAGTGTCGCATTGTCCTGCTGGAATGGCCCAGGTCCGTCGGAATGCACAATGGACATGAACGGATGCAGCTGAGCAGACAAGATGTTTACGTACGTGTCAGCTGTCAGAGTCGAATCTAGACGCAACAGGGGTCCCATATCACTCAAACTGCACACGCCCCACACCGTTACAGAGCCTCCACCATCTTGAACAGTCCCCTGCTCACATGCAGGGTCCATGGATTCATGAGGTTGTCTCCATACCCGTACACGTCCATCCGTTCGATACAGTTTGGAACTGGACTCGTCCGACCAGGCAACATGTTTCCAGTCATAAAAAGCCCAATGTCGGTGTTGACGTGTTCTGGCGAGGCGTAAAGCTCTATGTCGTGCAGTCATCAACGGCACACCAGTAGGCCTTCGGTTCCGAAAGCCCATATCGATGATGTTTCGTTGAATGGTTCGCACGCTGACACTTGTTAATGGCCCAGCATTGAAATCTGCAGCAATTTGGGGAAGGGTTGCACTTCTGTCACGTTGAACGGTTCTCTTCATTCGTCGTTGGCGCCATTCCTTGCAGGACTTTTTTCCGTCCTCAGCTGTGTCGGAAATTTGATATTTTGCCGGATTCCTGATATTCACGGTACACTCGTGAAGTGGTCTTGCAGGAAAATCCTCACTTCATCGCTACCTCGGAGATGCTGTGTCCCATCGCTCGTGCGCCGAACAACATCACGTTCAAACTCACTTAAATCTTGATAACCCGCCATTGCAGTAGCAGTAGTCGATCTAAAAAGTGCGCCAGACACTTTTCTTAAGTAAACGTTGCCGACCGCAGTGCCGTATGCTGCCTGTTTACATATCTCTGTATTTGAAAACACATGCCTATACCAGTTTCTTTGGCGCTTCAGTGTATATCGAATAAAGAGTTACGGGTTCCTAAACATACGAAATGGATAAGCTTAATCAATTATCATCTGAAAACTGTTCACCTCGAAGAACTTGTGAACGGTCTTCCTCGTCGAACTGAATACCTCTCCCCTCTCCGCGGTATAAGTGATGTATCCGAAGACGGGGGGGCGGGGGGGGGGGGGCGGGGGGGGAGGGGGTTAGAGGGGGTAACCGGCTTGACTAATAGTGAATATCCTTGTTCTCACTGCGAATTAATTCGTCCATAAAACTACGGAAATCAGGCATAAACATACTTTACTGCTGATATATCGGCTGTAAACCATTCGGTTATCTTCGGAGCGAGTCGTAAAGATTTTACGGGTTGTTCCGAAGAACGCGGAACGGTTTACAACCGAAACATTAGCTGAAGTCCAAGTGCGATTACGGCTAAATTTCTGCAGTTTTACGGGTGACTAATTGTTCTGTCCTGTGGCTTCATGGCCCGTTTCTGCTCACATGTATTCATTATGTCCGCTTCTCCTATTTTCCGTGTGTATTTCCTGCATCTGAGCCAAATTCTTGGCAAGTAATTCAAGAGTCATGGAAGCGTGTAATCCTGCCCTACAATAAGGTTTTTTTCTTTGTTGAAACCACTGCTGAAACATGTCTTGTGTGAGATTTCAGTTTTAATCGTGATACCCGTACGGAAGTGCTTACGCATTACGTTAACTGTTGAGTTGCCTAAGGAAAGTCGGCGAGTTGTGAGTTTTCTTCCTCGAAACTGTTTGTACGCTCATGAAGAGACGTTGGTTTCCCCATCACGGACTCCAAATAAATTAATCACAGCTCTGTCACTGTGAAACTAATGAGGCTCCAGTCGTATCGGTGTCTCGCTTAACCTCCATTGTCATGTGAGCTACAGACAGCTATCAATAAACCCCTGTTCACCCGCTGCAGCAAAATAAGAAAAATAAAAGATGAACAGCTAACCATAAACATCAGACTGCTTGGAGTACTGATTACCAAGGACACAGGAGTCGTATTTCAACGTGAGAGAAGGAACTTAATGATTAACGTGTCATAAATTCCATTCTGTCATAGCAGACTGTTCTGAGTACTACAATAATGAGACCTGGTAGTCAAGGGAGGCAGGATTCGATTACGATTGTGGACGGAGCCGTAATCAGTAACTAATGGTTCCCTTTTGCAATTACACACATTTATTTTAAAACGGTAATTCCAGACTGAGCAATAAATAAAGATATCACACGTTATTAATGAAATAATAAACAACTGTGTAACTAATAGTGTTTTCAGCGCGTTACAATTTACCAAATGATCATAAAATACAGACACAACTTAACAGCTCATGCTCCAAGTTTCTGAGAAGAATAATATGCTGAAAAACGGAAAAGAAAACTGATAATGTATTAGATGACAATCAGTTTGGCTTTAAGGAAGATAAAGGGACCAGAGAGGCAATTCTGACGTTGAGGTTTATAATGGAAATAAGCCTAAAAAAGAATCAAGACATGTTCACATAATTTATTGACTTGGGAAAAGCGTTCAACAATCTCTAATAGTGCATGATTTTCGAAATTCTGAGGAAAATATGAGTAAGCTACAGTGGAAGACGGGTAATATATATTCTTCACTTGTGTGACAATATTGTCCGTAGTTACTTTACAATTCCAGAGAATATTTTTGTTCCGTAATTACAACTACAAGAAAATGCGTATTTTCCTTAACAGACGCATTTCGCTTTATTGAAGTAAAGTGGGATCAGCGGTCTGTAATTATTTGTTTTTAAGATCGAAAACAGCTTGTAATTCATTTGTTGGTTTTTACTTACCCTTGTTTCTGCTTGGTTTTTCGCCTACATCAGGAATTGCCGTGTGCTAGGAAGTCTTTGGTTTCTTTCTTCATTAGACACTGATACCTGCGGTCAAATGTTTCGCTGATTTGCAGTACTATAATTCTTTACGTTTTCCACAGCACACTTTCTCGTATGCCACTGTTCGCTGTTTATTTGTCGTTGTGTTCAAAATGTTCAAATGTGTGTGAATTCTTAAGAGACCAAACTACTGAGGTCATCAGTCCCTACACTTACACACTACTTAAACTAACTGACACTAACTTATGCTAAGAACAACACACACACCCATGCCCGAGGGAGGACTCGAACCTCCGGCGGGAGGGGCCGCGCAGCCCGTGACATGGCGCCTCAAACCGCGCGGCCATTCCGCGGGGCTATCGTTGTGTTTTGTAGTGTTGCAAAGGTTGTGATTAGTTTGTCTTTGATTCATAATCTTTTTCTTTGTCTCTGTAGTTAATTATATGTGTGTTATTCTATCTCATTATATTGTTGTGTATTTAGATACTCTGTAAGAGCATTGAAAAAATAGTGATTGGGGTTTTTTGTGAATAGTGGAAGGGGGAGGAGAAGCAAAGATCAGTAGATACAGGTGCGTAGCAATGTGATGGAGAGTGAGTTGGAGGAAAAGGTGTGGAGCAAGAAGTGAAATGAAACTGGGAGGGGGCGGGTTGAGTGGGATAGACTGAAGGATAGAAAGGCCGTTTTATTTTTCATGTGCTTCCTTCAATTATTTTATATAGTGTTTGGTTTCCGATACTTATTTGGTCATTGAGCAACTGTTGATTTCGTGTGAATGCTCAATGTAAGTGGAAATTTTCTTGGTACATTAGCCAACATTTTCATGAATCAGGGAAATATTAATATTTGAAAACACAATGGCAAAGAAAAGCTACATCATCATCTACTTGTACAGGTATATGGATGATATAATATGCATGGTAGATAAACCTAAAAATAAAATAGAGCTACTACGCAGACATAAATACTGCTCACAAGAACATAAAGTTCACAATAGCACAAGAACAAGAAAATACACTCAAATTGCTAGATATAACCATAAGAAAAGACATCACAAACACAGATTTGACATATACAGAACTACTATAACAAGTGACACTATCTTAAATGCTGCCTCAAATCACCAGCAGAATAAGAAACACGCCACAATCATATACATGTTAAACAGACTGAACAGGATTGCTCTAAACACGTCTGATTACCAGAAAGAGCTGGCCATTATAAAGCAAATAACATTAAAAACGGACACAAGGAAACGCTAGTAGACACACTAAACAGAAAAATAAAGATAGAAATGATAAAATAAACTAACCAAACTACGCATCAATACATACAGCCTGCACTACCGCAAAAAAGGTATACAATGACGTACCATAACAAATTCTTAAGTAAAATAGGTAACGTATTCTAAAAACAAGGCATAAACGTTGTTTACAAAACCAAGAACTCAATACTAAAGCACATCCTGAAATTGAAATCAAAACGAGAGAGATATCAACAACCCGGTATCTGTCAGCTCATTTGCGGATTCTGTGAAAAAGTGTACGTTAGAGTGACTGGCAGAATATTTGACACAAGATACAAAGAAAACATCGAGCACTGAAATACGGTACAAATCATTCAACATTTGCAGATCATCTAAAGCAGGAATACTACAGACCAAGTACTATCCACGTACTATTGAAAAAGATATGAACATCACACGAGTCAGTAAAGACGGCTTTCCAAGAAAATTTCTACATGCACAAAGCATTAACACAAAATAAGTAGTTGCTCAATGACCAAATAAATACTGGAGATCAGGCACTACATAAAATAAATGAATAAATCACACAAAAAATACAAGAGACTTTTTTCATCTTTCATCTTCTCCCTCAATTTCATTTCACTCCTTGTGCCTCACGTTTTCCTCCAACTCAATCTCAATCACACTACTATGCAACTATATCCACTTATCTTTGCTTCTCCCTCCACCATTTATTCACAAAAGAACCTTCATCGCTATTCCTTCAGTGCTTTACACAGTACATAAATACGCAACAACATAATTCGATAGAACAACACACATATAATTAACTACAGACCCAAAGAAAAAATACTGGGTCAAGACAAACTAGTGGTGATGTTGGCAACACTACAAAACACAACGACACAGAAACAGGGAACAGTGGCGTACGAGAAAGTGTGCTGTGTAAAAAGTAAAAAAAAAATGCATAGTTCCGCAAAGCCGCGAAAACTTAGAGCGCAAGTATCAGTGTCTAATGAAGAAAGAAACCAAAGACATGCTAGCAATAGGCATTTACTGATGCAGGCGAAAAACCAAGCGGAAATTACCGTAAGTAAAATCCAACAAATGGTTAATGAACTGTTTTTCGATCTTAAAAACAAATAATATTTTAAATATCTTTAATTACAGACCACTGATGGTACTTTTCTTCAATAAAGTGAAACGCCTCGGGGAACAAGATCACGCATTTTCCTATGGTTGTAACAACGGAGCAAAAGTATCCTCAGGAAGGATAATACACAATATTTACAGGAGACAAGAGGGAACAATAAGAACGAAGTGTTCGGATTAATGAGGGAGTAAGACAGGTATGTAGTCTTTTGACTTCAATCTGTACATCGAAGAGGCAATGACGGAAATAAAAGAAAGCTTCAAAGTGAAATTAAAATTCAAAGTGAAAGAATATCAATGATAAGATTCGCCGAAAACACTGTTATCCTGAGTGAAGGTAACAAGAATTACAGGATCTGTTGAATCGAATGTACCGCCTAATGATACAGATTATGGATTGAGAGTAGTTTAAGAAAGACGAAAGTAACGGGAAGTAGCAGAAATGAGAACTGCAAGGAACTTAACATCAGAAATGGTGATCACAAAGTAGATGAATTTAAGAAATTCTGCTGTCTAGGCAGTAATACTACACGACGGACGGAGCACGATGGACACAAAAAGCAGACTATCACTGGCAGAATGGGCATTCCTGGCCAAGACACGTCTACTAGTATCAAACAGAAGCCTTAATTTGAGGAGGAAGTTTCCGAGAACATAGTTTGAAGCACAGCATTGTTTGGTAGTGAAACATGGACTGTGGTAAACCCGCAAAAGAAGAGAATCAAAGTATGTGAGACGCGGTGGTACAGGCGAATGTTGAAAATTAGGACTGTTAAGGTAAGGAATGAGGTTTTCCGCAGAATCGGTGAGGAAAGGAATATGTGGAAAACACTGACAAGAAGAGACAGGATGCTAGGACATCTGTTAAGACATTAGGGATTAACTTCCACGGCTCTAGATGGTAAAAAATGTACAGGAAACAAAGCTTGGAACACATCCAGCAAATAATTGAGGACATAGGTCGCAAGTGTCTGTCTTCTCTGGCACAACAGTTGAAAGCTACGTTTTAACATAAACGACGAGGCACTATGCAGAAGATGTCGATATTTTAGTCACTGTGAAGTTCGTAAAGTTTGTCAGCTATGGACTATCGTATGTAAAAGACATGTGAACTGTAACCCAAGTTCATTAAATCTCCTAGCCGTAGTTCATAGCGCGTCACTTACAGGAAGTCGTAAAGTGTCCCTCAAGACGTACACGTTAATTACACGCTTTGTTATTTGCAGGAAAGCTTTTGAGTCCACTCTCATACATCCCGTTTTTTTCGCTCAGTATTGCTGTAGTGACAATAACAATGATTGAATATACTGCTGTTTTATCGCAGGAGAAATCGCATTCTCTCGTTGTTCCGTCAACAGCCTTTCGAAAAGTGTGTTACACCCTTTCGTTATTTCTTATTGTTTCATACCTCCTCACCTGTATCTAGCTATTATAACTATTCCAGTGTTTGCCGAATCTCCAAATGACATTTTATTATTGTTAATTTTGTTGTTTCATGCATCTCTCCATGTTAGTCTATCCCGTGCAAACCACATCATCTGTGGATAACTATTACAACTTACACGCGTTTGAAACTGCATACTGTAGTCTACATTTGCTCCCTCCCCCTCTCCGTTATTACCTCCCCCCCCCTCACACAGACACATACACAAACACACACTTTCCTCCATAATGATGAATCAAGGAATATCCTACGCATCGATTCTTTGTCCTTGTCAAGTTGCACCTAATCGTCATGTATTCTATCTCCCCATATAATCTTCAGCACTGTTTATAGTATTACATTTGAAGGGCTTCTATTCCATTCTTCTACATTCAGTGTCTCATTTAGAAGCTAATTGTCACAGCGGCACCTGATTTAATTCGGCTACACTGTTCTTGTTTCATCTTTTAAACACTACCCATTCCGTGATGTGACCTTCCAACTCAAAGCCAAA
This sequence comes from Schistocerca piceifrons, assembly GCF_021461385.2. NCBI lineage: Eukaryota > Metazoa > Arthropoda > Insecta > Orthoptera > Acrididae > Schistocerca > Schistocerca piceifrons. The sequence goes on from NC_060141.1 coordinate 92,480,944, forward strand.
ACATAAATATGTTACAACTTCTCCGTCAACTTCAATTTCCTTCGCAAATTTCTCCTTCGTTTCCGTAACTGCTTACTGAGAGTGCGGACTGAATACCATGGCAGGTAGCCTTCAACCCAATGTTACTCCCTTCTCAACTACTGCCTCCCTTTATGTTCTTCGATTCTAATAACTGCAGTCTAGTTTGTGTGCAAGTTGCACGTAACATTTTTCCCTTTATCTCATTCAGCTTCCTTCAAAATTTAAAAGATTTTATTCCAGTCAGCATTGTCAAAATTTTGCTCTAGATCTGTAATTACTATGAACATAGTTTTGCGTTTCTTGTCTGTTTTCTATGATAAGTCTCAGCGTTGGTATTGCCTCGCGTACTTCCATATGTAGACCTCGGATGTAAACAGAGGTAAGGTACATGTTTGCTGTTTTGAAAAACTGTTCAGTAAAGTTTCAATAAAACCTCATAAATAAGATATTTCGAGTACATCCACTGCTATGTTTTTACCCAGACAAGTCATTGTTTTCAAGTATTCGTAGAGTAACGATGTATTTCTATAATCGTAAATTTTATCCAAAATTTTATTTTTCAATATTCGTCAATGAATACTTAACGATGTTTACTTACAAACTAATTGCACTTAACATATGCTACAATTTATGTACTTCTGTTTAATCGCTGGCAAGATAACGAAACATTACTGAAAAAACTATCATTGTTTCAGTTTGTGATAGTAAGAATTTAGCTATAATAAATTATAGCAACAATAGCAAACCTCAAAAATTAAACCATAATTCAACACAACGTAAAATTAATTTTATTGTCGCCTTGCTACAGCGCATAAACAGTGTTAAGGATGACTCTTAACATTTCTGCCATAACACTGTCATTTAAATTCACGTAAACCGCGGTAAAGGACACAGCTTAACATTGTTTAATTGCTCGAGTAGCAACAACTTTTGAAGCGCATTTGCGTTCAGCAAAATATTCAGGATGTTTATCTGAGTAGTAGTTATCCACGTCAACCTCGGATTAGAACAAATCGTCCCTGTAAAACATTTTCCTGGCGTCAATGCCACATAGCTTACTGCTGCTGGCAGCCATGTTTTTGTCACTTACCACTGTTTTCATGAATTCGGCGTGACAGATTTGCCATTATTGATAATCTGAAGTTAGATATAGAGTTGCAGTTTCTTGGTGTATCGTGAAACTGTCAACTAATATGACCAAAGCACATCACGTACCATGTTTCACATTCCGTAACACTGTTTCTCATCTTCATATGTTTCCGGAACCCAAACAGGCTGAGGTCAATTTTTACCAGTCTTTCTATTCTCCGGTACATAATTAGTGTTTTATTTTGTAACTATTACTTATTAAACATATGGTTCGGTAATATTCACACCTCACAGCAGCTGCCGTTTTGGAATTGTGATTTTACATTCTTATTGAGGCATTTGTCTTACATCTTCAATTCCAAGTGGAATAGCTTTGGCGAGGTTGGTCCTCACAAGGACTTCAGTGGCACGGAGGGAATGCTGCCTACACCATGTGACTTCATATAACTTGACTGTCACTGCTCTGTTCAGTTACTCTCGCCCTACCATCACATTTTCATTTACTTTCTCTTCCCTTTCCATAACACTGCCTTCAGATCTATTTCTTCTGTATAGCCTTCACGTACATGGGTTCGACAGAAACAGGGAAAAACTGCGAGAAATGCACGCATCAACAAACGCAAATGCTAGTCAAGCCTGCACGTTTTTCTGTTGTATTTGACCGCGGTCGGCACCTGTGCAATGTCTTCGATGTCAGGACAGAGTTCTGTATGGTTGTTATTTTATCGGATCCAACTCAATTTGAACGTGGTCAAACTGTTGGTTCTCGTAAGGTAGGTTGCTTCCGTAACCAACTGAGCCGAAGCGTTTGGTGGTTTCCGCAGGCGCCTTATCGAAGATTTATACCACATACAGCGAAAGCGAAAATACACCATCAGCTCACAACTGAGACGAAAGTGTGTGTTGAGTGATCGTGACAGACATTTCGTGGTATTCCACAGACACTATGGTTACTGTGGAAGGCCACATTACTGCAAAGTATTGTGTGACCATTTTGGCTAATCATGTCCATCTCATGGTACAATGCTTGTTCCCGAGTGGTAATGCTCATTTCCTTCTCACGCAGCTCACATGATTAGTACTTAATCCGAGCACGGGGATGAATCGTCGGGTTTCATCAGTGTTATTGAACACACATGCCAATACATTCAGAAAGAAGCTTTCATTCTGCAGTGGAAAGTGTACTGCTTTGAAAGGTCTGCGGGACTGAGCCCCGCTTCACTAGTAATCTGTCAGAACTCTTCACAACAACGCACATCCTACTGCTGAGTGAAAGAGTCACACAGGAAACATTGTGGGTAACCCATCTCCGCAATATCCTTTCTTCCAGGAGCTTCAAGGTATGCAGAAGAGTTTCAGTTACTTGGTTGGCTGGTTGTTATGGGGGAGGCGATCAAACATCATCGGTCCTATCGAGTAGGAACGAGTGGGGAAGGAAATCGGCCGTGCCCATTCAAAGGAACCGTCCCGACATTTGCCTGAAGCGATTTAGGGAAATCACGGAAAACCTAAATCAGGACGCTGGACGCGGGTTTGAACCGTCGTCCACCCGAATGGGAGCCCAGTGTGCTAACTACTGCGCCACCTCGCTCGGTAGAGCTCCTGTGAAGCATGGAATGCAGGAGAGAGCTACTGGCAGAATCGAATGTATGAGGGCGTTCTAGGTCAGTAGGTAGGGGCATTAACTAGAGATGGGCAAACTCGTTCATCCTTGGGAACTAGTTCACTGGCGATCGCTCTTTTTTGGGAACCGTTCTTTTTTACTCGTTCACCATTCATTTGCGTTTGGTATATGGTTCTTATCTAAAATTGAAAATTTGTAATATAGGTAACTGATGATGGAAGGCGCCAAGAGGGGGCACATGCCTCCCCCTTGGAGTACATAGTTTTTATTAATAACAGAATTCTCACACACTTGTAATTTTCGTGATTCTGTAAAACCTTTCGTTTAGCCAGCTGTAGCGTTATGTGGCTGACTGCAGTGAAATATTAAGGTGGCACACGAATAACCAGCCCCGAGTACAGACTGCTCGCCAGTTACGCACGATTTCTTGACCGCTACAAGCAGAATAGATAAACATGTAATAATTAGGCAATAAAGAAATAACAAATAAGCTAATGCAAACAACAACTTCATAACAATAGATGACGATTGGTGGGCGACAATGAGCAGTCTAGGGCTCAGGGCCGATTTTTCGTGCGTCACCCTGTACAACTGAAATAATATTGTAGAGGTTGTTAGTGATGGGGAGCTCGTGAATGAGTCGTTCAAATGAACGCTTCACTCAATTGAAGTGCGAACTAACCACTCAATTTCAATGAACTGGTACTTCAAACTCTTCACTGATAGTACACTCCGCACTTTTTTCTAGTTCACTCACTCTCTTCCCCTCTCCTTCTCCCACAACATCGGCGCTACGTCACTCATCCTTCCTTCACTTCAGTCCTCCCTCTACTGCCTGTCGACGAATCGCGCGGTGTTTGTGGGGAACGATAGATTCACGAGTTGTTGGTTAGGTGAGGGGCGAGGGGAATGCAGCGTCAGCTGCTTCCTGCAGTGCTGACATCATTACCAGTGACTATTTGTGCAGTTAAACTTCGCGTCTACGGGTAGCCTACCGTTGGAAGCGCTTGCAGACAAATGAATATTAAATATATAAACGAAGAGGCTGGTTTTGTGAGCACGCACAGCAAACATGAAAATAAAAGGTTTGTTAATATCACTGAAAGAGGGATTTTACCTCAAATCGTACCAATGACTATAGGTGACAGTTTACGTTTTGAATCTGGAGTGTTATTATTCTCAACAAAAATAAAATCTACAGGAAAACTTCTGAATAATTACTTAATGTAGGTATATAGACTTTGTGACAGTGGTAAACATACTCATTCTATTTTGGATTAAATTCTAAAAGGAACATAAAATTGGACTGCATTTCGTTGGTAGCCCTAGTTTTCAGTCCATGAATACAACAAATAATGTTTCATTTGGCAGATAAAGACTTTTTTGGGCGCTTCATGAGAAAATGACGAGTAAGATTAAATGTAAAACCTTCTTTATATGTGACAGGCTTCTCTGTTTATCTTTCCTCTGTGCCCTTCGACCATGCTCTATTGAAGTTAGACGCTGTAAGAGCGTAAAACGTTACTGCATAGTTCGGCCATCTGTTGGTAAAATTTTGAAGTATTACGAAGCTTCATTGCACGAGCGAGGCGAACTGGGCAAACTTCGCCAGGCTTTCGTACTTCATGAATGAACTACTTCATTTGAACGCTTCACGGCAAAGAGTGAAATGAATGAAGTAGTTCACGGGAATGAACGCGTTCGACCCATCTCTAGAGGTTATCACATTCTCTTTAAAAAATGTGACAGCAGACACTCGATTATGGAGCACGGGCTTCATTCGGTTGTAAGTCGGTCTGCCTTCCAAAACAATGAACATGCTTTTTTACAGTGGATAAAAATAAAGGAAAATGGCTACTCATGTGTGCCGTGCCGACCTCCTTTGCATGTGTAGTAACAAAAAAATCTTGCCTTTTTACAAGTGTTTCTTTTGCTGTTTATCGAAATAGTGAAGTAAGCTGATATGCCTTTTTGTTACCTGAAAAGATGTATGTATTACACACCACGTAATAATTTTTATGTAATTTACGTAATTATAAAACACATTTTAATTACCGGTCGTGTACGCTGAATAGAATACGAAAAGAACCAGAAGTTCAGAGTTCAAGAAAGGTTTGAAACATATCAAGAGTTGGCGTGGGCAGCGAACGAAAAGGACAACTCGGTACTGAACTAACTATGAGCAGACGGCAGTGGAACTGCGACGAGTGGCCACACGGAGGGGGACGAGTCCGGCCGAGTGAGACCGAGACCGAGACAGACGGGAACGGAACCGAGGCTGGAAAGAGACCGGCCGACGTGCCGTTGCGGGAACAAGACCGAGCGTTTCCCTTTCCCAGGAACTATAAGTAGAAAGCCGCGACCGAAGTGAACTATGAAAGGCCGTTCCTTAGAATTCGTTCCCCCCTCGTTCCGTTCATCTTGATGAACAGTTCCTTTGGATCCGTTAGTTCGCGAAAGACCCACCTGTAGCATTAACAGCAAGAAACATGGTTCTCGGTTCATGCTTCAGTCGGTCGATAAGGATATTAACCGCCAGAAACATAGTCCCGGTCCGGTCAACAGTTTTAATCTATCAGGAAGTTTGGATCATATTTAGCCGTCCGTGCAGCCGCAAGCCTTCGCAATTAGGAGGGCTAGCGACTCTTTGGCTTCCTCGCTTATCCTGGGCTCGGATCTCGAGGCGCTGGCTTCGAAATCAGTTGAGAGCTGTTCTTGTCCTCTTTGACTGTCTTCTCACTGTATTTTAATTCGCTGACATAGAAAGCAACAAGAAGACTTCTTGGGTTATATCTCAAGAAGCATTACAAGCAATAGCTTTCGGATATGTGCTCGCAGAATCATTGTCTATATTTAAATGTACATCTACATATTTACTATTAAAACTACTGTAAAGTCTTGGTGTAGGGTATGTACACTACTGACCATTAAAATTGCTACATCAAGAAGAAAAGCAGATGATAAACAGGTATTCATTGGACAAATATATTATACTAGAATTGACATGTCATTACATTTTCAGGCAATTTGGGTGCATAGATCCTGAGAAATCAGTACCCAGAACAGCCTCCTCTGGCCGTAATAACGGCCTTGATACGCTTGGGAATTGAGCCGAACAGAGCTTGGCTAGCGTGTGCAGGTACAGCCGCCCATGCAGCTTCAACACGATACCACAGTTCATCATGAGTAGTGACTGGCGTATTGTGACGAGCCAGCTGCTCGGCCACCATTGACTAGACATTTTCAGTTGGTGAAAGATCTGGAGAATGTGCTGGCCAGGGCAGCAGTCGAACATTTTCTGTATCGAGAAAGGCCCGTACAGGACCTGCAACATGCAGTCTTGCATTATCCTGCTGAAATGTAGGGTTTCGCAGGGATCTAATGAAGGGTAGAGCCACGGGTCGTAACACATCTGAAATGTAACGTCCACTGTTCAGGCCGGCCGGTGTGGCCGTGCGGTTCTAGGCGCTTCAGACTGGAACCGCGTGACCGCTACGGTCGCAGGTTTGAATCCTGCCTCGGGCATGGATGTGTGTGATGTCCTTAGGTTGGTTAGGTTTAAGTAGTTCTAAGTTCTAGGGGACTGATGACCTAAGATGTTAAGTCCCATAGTGCTAAGAGCCATTTGAACCATTCCACTGTTCAAAGTGCCGTCAATGCAAACAAGAGGCGACAGAGTTGTGTAACCAATGGCACCCCATACCATCACGCCGGGTAATACGCCAGTATGGTGATGACGAATACACGCTTCCAATGTGCGTTCACCGCGATGTCACCAAACACGGATGCGACCATCATGATTCTGTACACAGAACCTGGATTCATCCGAAAAAATGACGTTTACCCATTCGTACACCCAGGTTCGTCGTTGAGTACAACAACGCAGGCGCTCCTGTCTGTGATGCAGCGTCAAGGGTAACCGCATCCATGGTCTCCGAGCTGATAGTCCATGCTGCTGCAAACGTCGTCGAGCTGTTCGTGCAGATGGTTGTTGTCTTGCAAACGTCCCCATCTGTTGACTCAAGGATCGAGACGTGGCTGCACGATCCGTTACAGCCATGCGTATAAGATGCCTGTCATCTCGACTGCTAGTAATACGACGCCGTTGGGATCCAGCACGGCGTTCCGTACTACCCTCCTGGACCCACCTATTCCGTATTCTGCTAACAGTCATTGGATCTCGACCAACGAGAGCAGCAATGTTGCGATACGATAAACCGCAATCGCAATAGGCTACAATCCGACCTTTATCAAAGTCGGAAACGTAATGGAACGCATTTCTCCTCCTTACACGAGGCACCACAACAATGTTTCACCAGGCAATGCCGGTCAACTGCTGTTTGTGTACGAGAAATCAGTTGGAAACTTCCCTCATGTCAGCTTGTTGTAGGTGTGGCCACCGGCGCCACCCTTGTGTGAATGCTCTGAAAAGCTAATCATTTGCATATCACAGCATCTTCTTCCTGTCGGTTAAATTTCGCGTTTTTAGCACGTCATCTTCGAGGTGTAGCAATTTTAATGGCCAGTAATGTAGCATAGTACTACGAATTAAAGCCTTTTTTTACCATTACAATGGCCTGTGGTGTGCGGGAAGAACAATTTGCCTTCGCGCACTCTGCAGCAGCGGTATCTACGGGACTGAAAAATGTTTCTGAAAACTTGATACGGATCGCGCAATAATTGGCTTCTATGTTCTAAAGTCTGCTGGTTCATGTTTCTCAACATTTCGTGGCGCTATCTCGTGACTCAAACAAACCGGCGACAATTCGAGCAGCCATTCTTTGTGTACGTTCAGTATTCCCTGTTTGTCCTGTTTAATATGAGTCCTCCACACTTGAACAATAGTCTAAGATGGGACACACCCATGATTTGTACGCGATCTCCCTCGTAGATTAACCATTTTCGCAGTATCCTGCTTAAGAGATAGGGTATTGTTTTGTGAATTAATTTACATGGACAGTTGTAATGGTTTGCTCGTGCATCACATTTTATTTTGAGATAACGGAGAGACTCATATAAAATATGGACTTGAGTTGAACGTTGTGCAAATACTTTTTCTTTTGTCTCTCTACCTTCTCTTCTTACTTCCTTATCTGTTATCTTCCTAGCCTCTATCTGTACAGACGTATTAAAAGTGTAAATTGTTTATGATAATAACAGTTATCATCAAACAGACATATCGCATTATACTTCTCGTTTTTCCTTACGCTAATGCCATTTATGTATTTTCAGCAGCCGGTTTCAGGATCATAATTAGTCGGCATGGACGTTATCTGTTTAGCCGCTATTATGGCTGTCTCATTTAGAAACTACTCATTGTAGTAATTGTATAGGGCCTGCTTTCTATATTACGTACGACGTCCAATTCGCCAGTGCGAAAAAAATTAGCGCTGTAGAGGTATTTAATTCTCATGGTTGCAGAATAATTGACCAAGCCATCTATTTCTAAAGCGCCGGCCGCGGTGGTTTCGCGGTTCTAGGCGCGCAGTCCGGAACCGTGCGACTGCTACGGTCGCAGGTTCGAATCCTGCCTCGGGCATGGATGTGTGTGATGTCCTTAGGTTAGTTAGGTTTAAGTAGTTCTAAGTTCTAGGGGACTGATGACCTCAGATGTTAAGTCCCATAGTGCTCAGAGCCATTTGAACCATATTTCTAAAGCGTAATATTTCATGTTCTCAGTATTTGGTTTGAACCGACTGTGTGACACGTATCCTAAAAAAACGCGATACGCTGCCGATTAACCTTACTTTGTCATCTGTCTTACTTACGACTGAGCTATGTGATCATTCCCTTTCATATCCCTGCAGATGTAATACTCAAGCATATTCATGACTACAACTTAATTGTAACGCATTGGTATTGCAGTCATACGACATTAATTTGCTGTTTCCTTTTTTGGGAACAGTTTATTTCTCATTTAAAACAAATTTCCAATTTATGCACCAATATGACATGTTATCGAGATCTGACTGGACATACACTATGTTATCAAAAGTATCCGGACACCTGGCTGAAAATGAATTACAAGTTCAAGGCGCCCTCCATCAGTAATGCTGGAATTCAGTCTGGTGTTGGCCCACCCCTAGCCTTGATGACAACTTCCACTCCCGCAGGCATAAGTTCAATTAGGTGCTGGAAGGTTTCTTGGGGAATGGCAGCCCATTCTTCACAGAGTGCTGCACTGAGGAGAGGTATCGATGTCGGTCGATGAGGCCTGGCACGAAGTCGGCGTTCCAAAACATCCCAAAGGTGTTCTATATGATTCAAGTCAGGACTCTGTGCAGGCCAATCCATTACAGGGATGTTATTGTCGTGTAACCACTCCGCCACAGGCTGTGCATTATGAACAGGTGCTCGATCGTGTTGAAAGATGCAGTCACCATCCCCGAACTGCTCTTCATCAGTGGGAAGCAAGAAAGTGCTTAAAACATCAGTTTAGGCCTGTGCTGTGATAGTGCCACGCAAAACAACAAGGGCTGCAAGCCCCCTCCATGAAAAACAAGACCACACCATAACACCACTGCCACTGAATTTTACTGTTGGCACTACACACGCTGAAAGATGACGTTCACCGGGCATTCGCCCACACCGTGCCATCGGATCGCCACATTGTGTACCACGATTCGTCACTCCACACAATGTTTTCCACCATTCAATCGTCCAATGTTTACGCTCCCTACACCAAGTGAGGCGTCGTTTGGCATTTACCGGCGTGATGTATGGCTTATGAGCAGCCGCTCGACCATGAAGATTTTTCTCCTACCGCCTAACTGTCATAGTACTTGCAGTGGATCCTGATGCAGTTTGGAATTCCTGTGTGGTCTTGGCAGACGTCTGCCTATTACACATTGCTACCCTCTTCAACTGTCGACGGTCTCTTTTTAGGCAACAGACGAGATCGGCCTGTACGCCTTTGTGCTGTACGTGTCCCTTCACGTTTCCACTTCACTATCACATCGGAAACAGTGGACCCAGGGATGTTTAGGAGTGTGAAAATCTCGCGTACAGACGTGTGACACAAGTGACACCCAATTACCTGACCACGTTTGAAGTCCGTGAGTTCCGCGGAGCGGCCTTTTCTGCTCTCTCACGATGTCTAATGACTACTGAGGTCGCGGATATGGATTACCTGGCAGTAGATGGCAGTACAATGCACCTAATATGAAAAACGTATGTTTTTGGGGGTGTCCGGATACTATTGATCACATAGCGTATGTACGTCTTTTCTAATAACTGCAACAGTAGTAATTCTTAGGTTGCAATCAATATTGTCTTTTAGATCATTAATATACATCGTGAACAACAAACTTGCCTGAGCAAGACTGAAGTTAGTTCTATTTCTGTTGATGACACTTCATACAAGACAACATGCTGCGTCCTCCCTACCAGAAATCCTCAGTCCAGTCAAAAAATTCGTTTGATAACTCAGTATAATTATATTTTTATTAATAAATGTTGGTGTTACCTGCTCTAATGGTTTTAAACTTCTAGAAACATTACGTGCACCTGGTGCCCTGATCAGCGATTTTCAGGATGTCGAGTGATAAAACCACAGCTTCGGATTCGTAAGAGCAATGTTTTCTAAATCAATGCTGATTGGCATGGGGGAGTTAGTTAGTCGGCCCATTCGAAATGGAAATATTTTAAATCTTGTAACTACAAATACCGTGGTCTAGAGGCAGAATCCTTGACTACAAATCAAGACGTCCTGTCCGCAGCTCGTGCTCGTGCGGTAGCGTTCTCGCTTCCCGCGCCCGGGTTCCCGGGTTCGATTCCCGGCGGGGTCAGGGATTTTCTCTGCCTAGTGATGACTGGGTGTTGTGTGATGTCCTTAGGTTAGTTAGGTTTAAGTAGTTCTAAATTCTAGGGGACTGATAACCATAGATGTTAAGTCCCATAGTGCTCAGAGCCTTTTGAACCAAGACGTCCTGCATCCCGAGTTTGAACCTCGCCACTTCTTAAATTTTGAACAAAAATCATTTGCAACGGTTTCCGAAAACTTCCGGTATAAGAAGTCTTGTTCTGCCAATGGACAGAAGAGCGGACAGAGGTTTGGTGCACTCTCTTGCCCATGGGGTGGGAAACTGCTCCTAAAAGGTGGAAGAATCAGCAATGTTCAACGGCAGGAACATGCAGAAGGCAATGGAAACCACAGCATTAAACACACAAACACTGACGTGTGAGGGGATAGTGATGCCCCCATATTCAGATGGGCGCAGTATCGCGTGCAAAAGGCATAAAAGGGTGGTGCTTTGGCGAAGCTGACATTTATACGCAGGTCATTCATACATGATTATGGCTGCAAGACGGGATTAACAAACTCTGAACGCGGAATGGTAGTTGTAGCTAGACGCATGACGAATTCCGTTTCGGAAATCGTTAGGGAATTCAATATTCCGAGATCCGCAGTGACAAGAGTGTGCCGAGAATACCAAATTTCAGGCGTTACCTCTCACCATAGATAACGCAGTGCCGACGGCCTTTACTTAAAGACCAAGAACAGCGGCGTTTGCGTAGTGTTTTCAGTGGCAACAGGTAAGCAGTACTGCTTCATATAACAGTGAAAATCAACGTCGGACGTACGACGAACACAGCCGTTAGGACAGTGCAGCTAAATCTGATCTTAATGGGCTACGGCAGCAGACGACAGATGCGAGTGCCTTTGCTAACAGCACGACATCGCCTGCAGCGCCTTTCCTGGCCCCTTAGCCATATCTATTGGACCCTAGACGAATGGAAAACCGTGATCTGGCTAGATGAGTCTCGATTTCTTGGTAAGGGATAATGGTAGGGTTCGAGAGTGGCGCAGATCTCAAGACACTATGGACCGAAGTTGTCAACAAGGCACTGTGCAAGCATCAGCTTGCATAGCTGTGTGGAACTGTGTTTGCATGCTGTGGACTGGGTCATCTGATCCAACTGAACCGATCGTTGCCTGGATATAGTTACATTCGGCCACTTGGAGACCCTCTGCAGCCATTTATGGGCTTCATTTTTACGGATGACAATGCACTCAGAATATTCTGGACAAATCGAGAGAATGATTTGGCCACCCAGATCGCCCGACATGAATCCAGTAGAAAATTCACGAGACATAGTCGAGAGATCAGTTCGTGCACAAAATCCTGCACCAGTAATATTTTCACATTTATGGACGGCTATAGAGGTAGCATGGCTCAATATTCCTGTAGGGGACTTCCAGCGACTTGTTGAATCCATATGACGCAGAGTTGCTGCCCTACGCTGGTGAAAAGGAGCCCGACACGATGTTAGGAGGTACCTGATGATTTCTGCCACCTCAGTGTAACTTGTATCCACAGGACATGTAATCTCTCCATTGGCAAAAGATTCCGAACTAATACCTCCTTCGGACCTCTGGGAGGAGACGGCCACGAGTGAGGTGACCATAAGAAAAAGTTGAATAACCAAGGAAAGAGTAACGTTCTATGAATTGGAGCGTGGAATGTCAGAAGTTCTTACGTGGTATTGGTGTTATAAAACTACCATAGGTTACTGTAGACTATCATAAGTAAGCATTGAGTACAGTTGTTTTCCTAGCACTAACGGCGTTACTTGTGCGTTATGTGTGTTGCATATCTATTAGGCGTTACCTCTTTTCGTTGGCTTTGGTTCCATATGTGATCAGTGTCTTACTAGATACCTTAGAAACCGAAAGAAGTGAACTGCCGGAAACTGAGTGAGGATATGTAAAGGATCGCGTAACCCATGGAACATTTTTGTTCTACATAATTATCCTCCTATGTGTCACTTAAAAATAAACAGTATTTATAGCGAAATTGAAATTTTCATTGTTTCATTCAGATTTTATTCGAAAATGGTAGATTTGTAACGTGAAACAAGGATAGTGTACTAAAAATTAAAAAATACAGATTTATCATACAGCCATAGAAAACGGAATATCCTCAAAAAAAGGTAAAATTTAAAAAAACGCACAAAAACACATCAAACACCTCTTCAAACCTTCGTCGAGCTTATATAAAACACATTCCTGTTAGTCATAAATAATTTTCGCTCTTATCAATAATAACAGGAGGCTCTTGCCTTCGATCATATTGAAGAACGTTATATTGAGTATAAAATAACAACGATAATTATAGAGATACTCTGTCTTTGTGCATGTTACCTAAGAGCGCCGACGTCACGCGGTCAATTACTTTTTATTACTTCTAAAATTGAATTTACATTTTGTATGGATACTGCACACTGGACTAAAACTGAACGATTGCGGTTCTAATTATGTGCAAAACACAAACAAAAAACCAAAAATGTTCTCACACATTCATTTATATTTCTTTTCCTACCAAAGATACCAGTACTACCGGTAATCCTACCATTTACTATGTCATGTATGTACTGCACCAGAACTACCAAACTACAGACATAATAGTGTGGTGTGCACCTGTTTATTGGTTAGCAGTTTCGAATAACAGCTGTGCTGTAGGGTCCAGATTTAAAAGTCGCCAATATATTTAGGCGCTTCAGAGATGTTCTCTTTTACTAATGACAGATCTCGCCTATATGAACAGATATGCTTTTTCGACAAGGACTTCACACCAGCGGCAGTATCATTAAAAAAAAGTCAGGTAGAAGATAAAGTATATCAGGATAGTGAACGCGTAATTCAGTACGTGAAGGGAGATGAAAATCTAATAGTTATGGGAGATTGGATGCGGCTGTAGAGGAAGCACTAGAAGAAGGAGTTACGGGAGAGTATGAGCTTGGTAGTAGGGATGATACAGGAGAAAGACTAATTGAGTTCGGCGATAAATTTCAGCTAGTAATACCAAATCCTCTGCTCAGCAATCACAAGAGGACGAGGCATACTCGAGAAAAACCAGGTAGATAAGGGAAGATTTCAGTTACAGGTCAGGCAGAGATTCCGAAATCAGATACGAATTGTACCCAGGAGCATGTATAGACTCAGATCACAGTGTAGTAGCGATGAAGAGTAGGCTGAAGATAAAGAGACTCAGCAGGAAGAGTCAATGCGCAAAGAAGTGGATACGGAAATACTAAGGAGTAAAGGGACACTCTTGAAGTTCTCTGATGCTATAGATACTGTGATGGTGGATACCTCAATAGACAGTTCAGTTGAAGAGGAACTGCACATCACCGAAACTGTAAAGAAAAACATAGGTATAAGGAAAGTAACTTCGAAAAAGTTTTCTGCGGCTAGAGATACTGCGATAATGAATACCTCAATAGGCTGTTCATTTGAAGAGGAATTGGACATCAAAGAAGTTGGAAAGGAAAACTTAGATACAAGGAAGGTAGCTGCGAATTAACCACGGGTAACAGAAGAAATAATTCAGTCGATCGACGAAAGAAGTAAGTACAAATATATTCAGGGAAATTCAGGAATACAGAAATACAAGTCGTCGAGGAATGAAATAAATATGAAGTGTAAGGAAGCTAAGGCAAAATAGCTGCATGTGAAAAAAGAAATCATTGTCGGCAGGACTGACACAGGATATATAAAAGTCAAAGCAACGGCGGTATCGTTAAAAGTGCAATGGGAATCCGCCTGTTAAAAGGAAAAGATAGTGCGAATAAGTGTAAGAGTACACTGTAGACCTCTTTGAAGGGAAGCACTTGTCTGATAACGCGGTAGAAGAAGAAACCGGTTCAAATGACTCTGAGCATTATGGGACTTAACATCTGAGGTCATCAGTCCCCAAGACTTAGACCTACTTAAATCTAACTAACCTAACGACATCACACACATCCATGCCCGAGGCAGGATTCGAACCTGCGACCATAGCAGCAGCGCGGTTCCGGACTGAAGCGCCTAGAAGTGCTCGGCCACTTCTGCCGGCTAAGAAGAAACCTGAGTCCACAGGAAAGAGATAGGAGATCCAGTATTAGGGAGAGAATTTAAAAGAGCTTTGGACGACTTAAGATCGAATAAGGCAGAATTTCTAAAATCACCGGGGGAAGTGGCAACAAAACGATTATTCACGTTGATGTCGTACGAGACCAGTGATATACCTTCAGACTTCCGGAAAAGTATCATCCACATCATTTGTAAAATTGCAAGAGCCTAGAAGTGCTCGGCCACTTCTGCCGGCTAAGAAGAAACCTGAGTCCACAGGAAAGAGATAGGAGATCCAGTATTAGGGAGAGAATTTAAAAGAGCTTTGGACGACTTAAGATCGAATAAGGCAGAATTTCTAAAATCACCGGGGGAAGTGGCAACAAAACGATTATTCACGTTGATGTCGTACGAGACCAGTGATATACCTTCAGACTTCCGGAAAAGTATCATCCACATCATTTGTAAAATTGCAAGAGCCGATAAGTGAGGGAATTATTACACAATCAGCTTAATAGATCACGCATCCAAGTTGCTGACAAGAATAATGTACAGAAGAATGGAAAGGAAAATTGAGGATCTGTTAGATGACGATCAGAAGAAGAACGACAGGATGTGTTGAATGTAACGAACAATCTAATGCCAACAGAACACGGTCTGAGAGTAAACCGAAGAAAAACGAAAGCAATGAGAAGTATCATAAATGAAAACAGTGAGAAACGTAGTATCACAATGTGATCACGAATTAATGAAGTTGAAGAATTCTGGTACCTAGACAGAAAAATAACCTATGATGGACGGAGGAAGGACATAAAAACCAGACTAGCATTGGCAAAAAGGGCATTCCTGGCCGTCAGAAGTCTACTAGTATCATTAAACACAAGGTAAGAAATCAGAATGTTACCCGAGGAGAGGAATAAATGGAAAGCATTGGCAAGAAGAACGGACACGATGATAAGACATGTGTTGAGACATCAGGAAATAATCTCCATGGTAGTAGGAGCTATAGAGGGTAAAAACCATAGGGGAGGATTGAGATTGGAATGCATCCAGCAAGTAAGTGAGAACGTAAGTTGAAGTTCTACTCTGATATGAAAAGTTTGGCACAGGAGAGGAATTCGTTGCGGGTCGCATCAAACCAATGAGAAGACTGATGACTGGAGAAAAAATAAGAAGATTGTCAGTTGGAAGGCATCCTCCTCTTCGTTGTCTACATTGTCAGTATAGATACAGAATTAATGATAATGATGTCAACATAGCGACGATGGTTACTACAGCCATCAAGAAGGCAGGGGGAATATTTATACTGGAAAGCGAGGATAAGCAGTTTTTAGCACCCTACTTAGACAGTGACTGGGTACCACTTAGTTCCAATATGATGTACGTAGTGATGTTATGGCCAAAGTTTAAACTGATTATAAATCACAGTCTCGGGGAGTATGTGCTGCGTGAGTAGATTAACCACGGAAAATACCCATCCTGGTTTAATAACACAGTTCGTAAAACGCTGAGGAAGAAGGGATTGTGAAAATGTCGACAGGCAAAAGCTGGTAGAAATTTGTGGGTCTATAAAAAGATCGATGCTCGCAGAGTACAACTTCCACGTGTTTCCGTAGCGAAGTATCTTGCCGAGACCCCTACCTAAAATCACTAAGCGGGTAGAAGGTTTCTATCCAGTCACTCATTGACAAGTCTAGTGTGGCAATAGAAGACTGCAAACGAAAGGCTAAACCTTTAAATTTCGCATTTGAAAAATCATTCACGCTGGAGGATCGTGCTGACGTACCATCGTTTGACTGTCGAACAGACTCCCGTATGGAGGATATGGAAACCGGCATCGCTGGCGTTGAGAAGCAGTTGAAAGAGTTGAAAAGAAATAAGTCGCCGTGTCCGGACGGAACGCCAGTTCGGCTATGCAGAGAATACTCTCTGGCACTTACTTAGTCTGCATTTATAGCGATTCTCCACCAGCGCAAAGTCCCAAGCGACTGGAAAAAAAGCGCTTGGGATTCCTGTATATAGGAAAGGTAAAAGAACGGACCCGCAATATTACAGACCCATTTCCTTAGCATTGGTATGTTGCAGAATTGTTGAACACATTCTCAGTTCAAATACTCGTATATTAAATTTCCTTGAGACATAAAAGCTTTCGTCCACGAATCAGAACGGATTTAGAAAACACCGCTCGTGCGACATTCAGCTTGAAGGACAACAGACAGGTTCGATATTTTTTTGATTCCCGGAAAGTGGTTTATAGGGTGCCCCAATCCAGACTATTAAAGAAGTTCCGAGCGTACGTAACAGGTTCCCTCATATGTGAGTGGCTCGAAGCCTTGTTAAGTAACAGCAGCCAGAACGTTGTCCTTGACGGTGAGAGTTCATTAGAAATGCCCAAGGCAAGTGTGACACAACCGCTCTTGATTTCTACCTACATAAATAGACTGACGGATAAGGGAACCAGCGATCTGCAACTGTTTGGTTATGACGGTGTAGTATTCTGGAACGTATGTCCTTGACTGACTAGGATACAGGATGGCTTAGACAGAATTTCTGTTTGATGTGAAGAGTGGCAGCTTGCTGTAAATGTAGAAAATGTTAGTTAACGCAGATGAGTAGGAAAAACAATCGTGTGTTGTTTAAATATAGCGTTAGCGGTCTGCTGCTTGTCATAAGTTACGTCAACTAAATATCGAGGTGTAACGTTGCAAAGCGATATGAAATCGAATCCTAGATTTGTTACCGGTAGCTTCGATCACCACGCTTCCTGAAATCAAATGGGAATCCCTGGAGGGAGGACGAATCTCTTTTCGCAAAATACTGTTGAGAAAATTTAGAGAATATACATTTCCAGCTGACTGCAGAACGATACTACCGCCGCCACAGTATATTTCACGTAAGAATTGCTAAGATAAATAAGAGAAATTAGGGCTCTTACGTAGCATATAGTCAGCCGCCTATCCCTCGTTTGGCAACGGCCTTGCCGCAGTGGACACACTGGTTCCCGTGAGATCACCGAAGTTAAGCGCTGTCGGGCGTGGCCGGCACTTGGATGGGTCACCATCCTGGCTGCCATGCGCTGTTGGCATTTTTCGGGGTGCACTCAGCGTCGGGATGCCAATTGAGGAGCTACTAGACCGAATAGTAGCGGCTTCGGTCAAGAATACCATCATAACGACCGGGAGAGCGGTGTGCTGACCCCACGCCCCTCCTATCCGCATCCTCCACTGAGCATGACACGGCGGTCAGATGGTCCCGGTAGGCCACTCGTGGCCAGAAGACGGAGTGCTATCCCTCGTTCCATTTGCTAGTGTAACCGGAAAAGAAACTTTTGTATCCCGCCTGGAAGGCGGCACGTGGGTCTGCTGCTGAGATCTGCAAAATAAGCCGAATGAAGAAAGCGAGTAGGAGCAAGTGAGGCAAAGCACTTCGGTACTGCAAGTACAGTTAAAGCACCTTTACTGGTGTATAAACAAACACATTACTTAGCTTTTGCCGGACGCGGTGGCCGTGCGGTTCTAGGCGCTGCAGTCTGGAACCGCGGGACTGCTACGGTCGCAGGTTCGAATCCTGCCTCGGGCATGGATGTATGTGATGTCGTTAGGTTAGTTAGGTTTAAGTAGTTCTAAGTTCTAGGGGACTGATGACCTAAGATGTTAAGTCCCATAGTGCTCAGAGCCATTTGAACCATTTTGAACTTAGCTTTTACTACAGATGAGCACGTAGGTGTGAAGCCGTTCATGTACCAAAGCTAACAGTTACTAGAAGTTACAAAGGGAAAGTCTATAAAGGCTAGCCCCCCTACAAGTAGAAGTTAAGTTGCTAGGTCGTCTGCTCTTGATCATCTGGGCTGAAAGTAGAGCGGCGCTCGTTGAGCTCCACAGCGTCGGCTAGAGGGCGCTGTGGTCGGCGTAGTTCGCTCTCCTAGTGCCAACCTACGAGGATGCACCTACGCTGTGGTATCGGAACTATCGATACCACAGAAACGACTTGTAATAGTACAGGACACCCTCCACCATACCAGGCTTTGCGGAGTATATCTGTAGATGTCGATAGTCAAAATAAACCCTTAATGCGGTGACACGACTGTACGACCCTCAATAAGGGTATGTCATGCATCTAGAAACCACTATTTGATCCGAATCAAAGGTTTCAATTGGTCCATCAAACTGATTCTGCGTTCGACTGTCAAGCCGACGACAATACAATGGCTGACAGCCGAATCACGTGACACCTAAAGTTATGTCGCTGTCGAATATTTAACAGTGCCGAAGCCTAGGTTTTAGGAGGGCCCTCACGAGGTGGATGCAGGTGTTTTACCGCCAGGAGAAACAACGCCTGTGCTTAGAGTCGCCTGTGACACGCACATATGGAGCGTGTGTGGCGCCGGACGGGAGACGGGAGAAAGCACTCTCGGCTAACCACCGCTTGCAGCCGGAGGGACACGCAGCTTAACCGCAGCCTACGGTATACCTTACCAGGCCTCAGCTCCTGCTAGTCTCCACGCCGCGAAGAGGCTTCTTTGGAGTGTCAAGTGTGTTGCTCCCAGAAGCAGGACCCAGCGAGGTGACGCAGTGGTTACCACACTGAACTCGCGTTCTGGTGGAGACAGTTCAAATCCCCTTCCGGCCATCTCCGTTTAGGTTTTCAATGATTTCCCTAAATACGAGATGGTTCCTTTGTAAAGGGCGTGGCCGATTTCGTTTCGTATCCTTCCTCACCCGTAGCTTCATGCTCCGTCTCTAAATGACCTCGCTGTCGATTGGACGTTCGACTCTAAATCTTTCTTCATTCCCAGAAGCAGATCTGCATTCTTTCAAGACAGGTGGTAAGTCTACCGAAAAGCAATTGCTCTAGTTGAGGATGCTCATAATTTCCATTAGTTTAGATGTGTTTATTTTGTCGAATGCGTTGTTACAAGTCGATAAATGCAATGTGGGTTGTAAACTTGAATTCTCAGCTCTATTGTTATATTTGTTTTAGAGTGAGATTATCTGTGTAACAACGACTTTTGCGAAATCGTGTTTGATCTTCTTCTAACATCACACCTGGTCGTAGGTTGTGTTCCAAAAATAAGCAGCATAGAGACAAAAATGATGACACTTTCTGCAGGATTTGACCATCATTTTGCAGGACAAAGCTCAAGCATGTATAGTGCAAGCACTTACTGATGTGTTTGACTGGTGGGGCTGCTAAGTGCTATACCACCTACTGCACTCCCCTGACTTAAGCCCTCGTGAGATCAACTCGATTTCTAAAACAAATGGCTGTGAGCACTATAGAGCTTAACTGCTGAGGTCATCAGTGCCCTAGAACTACTTAAACCTAACTAACCTAAGGACATCACACACATCCATGCCCGAGGCAGAATTCGAACCTGCGACCGTTGCAGTCGCGCGGCTGCAGACTGTAGCGCCTAGAACCGCTCGGCCACACCGGCCGGCCAACTCAATTTCTAAACTGTAGGAAACACTTCACGGCATTCGCTTCACAACTGCTACAAATTCGTCGAGCAATAGACCGCGCCGCCAGAAACGTGAACACAAATGGCACTACTAAGAGTATCCTACGACTTCCACATCGCTGGTAACGGATTATACACAATGCTGGTGACTGCTTTGAACGTCAGTCAAAACCTTTGAAAAACGTATCTATTTTGTATGAGCTGTAAATAAATAATTGCCCTCGTATATTCAAAGCATTCCGAAGGTGAGGTTACAGTACATCCCACACTGCTGTGATCTCGTTTTCTGTTCCGCCTTTGATTAGTCTGGTTGGATGCTAAATTACAATGTGGCCTTATCTTTGCAGAAATCGTTACAAAATTAGTAAATTACTTTTGCAGTAGATTACGAGTCTTCGTAACCTGCAACATAGACTTGCATGAGAATGCAAATCAATAAATGTAAAATTTTGTGCGTAGCACAGGACTGAAGTGTTATAAACTCTCAAATCAATTAACTACACGTTAATAACCAAGCAAAAAGCAATAAAAAACACACACAGACATTAAGTTCCACACAATCATTATTATTCACTGTTGTTTTCTGGAACAACCACAGTTACATGACAAACGAAAAGTAAATAATGTCTCCATATTCAGTTAACCGATAGCCACTGAATTTTTTTGTATGCTGGTGACATGCGCCTATATTAACATTAATTCTTCTGAGACAAAACTTGTTCTTTCAGCTTTGTACGATAACTTTTTACCAGTGTGTCATTTTCTCTTACCGCCATCACCATTATTATCTTTAACCTTCCAAAACCAGCAGTAAAATAAATAAAAAACAGTAAATTTAATTAGTGAGTTTACATAGGGTGTTAAGGGTAAGGTGCAGATTTTTCTATAGGTGACTGTTTAAGCGTACTGAAAAACATTACATCAGTGTTTGTTTGCCGAATAGCATGCTTTTAGGTTGGTTAGAAACTCTGCCTACACATGTCACAAGCAAGTCAGTAATGGTATTTTCCCTGGGCAGCAGGTCAGGTACTGAAGCGCCGACACGTGGACGCAAAACAAATTGTCCATACTGAAAGATGCAGAGAAAAAACAACTGGCGGAATGAAGTGGGTAGATATTAAGGCACCAATTATCACAATATCTGTCCCCTTACTCCTAACATCCTGCATTTTGACGACCCAAAAAACAGATGGAGGTACAGTGTGTTTCTTTACAGTGTGAATGTAAAGGTGGCTGCTTGGTGCCCCCCAAACCCTCCCTATCCCGCTTTTCCCTCGTAAACTTCCACCAGTGTCAGTTTTATAAAGTAACTGTAATACCTCCTGTGTACAAATCATGTACTTGGGGGCCACTGGCGTCCCTTTCAGGTGGCAACCAAAGCGGCAGCTGCTAATTGCGGTATGCCCTGCACAGATATCTTACAACTGATGCTTATGTGGCCCCAAGCGGAGGCTTCAGTCACTTGGAACTTAAACCGACCCTTACAGCCATCTGACGTACAAGGTTGGGCAAAAATATGGAAACACCAAAAATATAATACATTTCGATGCCGAATCCGGTGTAGGAAACCTGCTGACATTCAAGACAGCTGCCAGTCGTCTCGGAATGGATAAACGGAGGTTCTGTATAGTTTTCAGAGGATCCTTGCACCATTATTCCTGTAAAATAATACCAAGTTCAATTAACGACGATGGAGGTGGATAGCTATAGCACACCCTCCTCTCCAAAGTAGACCACAGAAGCTCAGCAACACTGAGATCTGGTGACTGCGGTTTCTAGGGTAAAGCGAAGTTCAATCTGTACCAATTGCGTCATTGGTTGCGGTATGCTTTCTGCCCTACCTTCCTATTCATAACGACTCCTACTCCTGTTATACCATTTTCTGCTGTTGTTGATACCCTATACTCATCTCACCAGAAATCCTTGTTGTCTTCTTTCCTTTTCATTTCACTGACCCCCACTATATCTAGATTGAGCCTTAGCACTTCACTCTTCAAATTTTCTAGTTTCACTACCACGTTCAAATTTCCGACATTCCACAGCCCGACTCGTAGAGCATTATGCTTTCGTTAGTTATTCAGTTTTTTTCTCATGGTCATCTCCAACTCAGCAGTCCCGTCCCGGAGACCCGAACGGGGGCCTAGTGTGCAAATCTTTTGGCAATGGTGAGATCAGCACGACACTTTTCAGTTACCAGCCACATGTCCTGCGGATGTACAGGGTGAGCACAAAGTCTTGCCCTGATTATAACAATTTATTACAGAATAACCGTTTGACATAATAATTTACATTTGATGCAGTTACATAGGTTAGTGTTACTAGTTTTTTTTAAGACTACTTACGTTAGTAAACTTCAACGTGTACTCCGAGGCAGTATTCCAGTTCCCGCCAGGTATTTCGGAACATGTGTTCTGTCACAGTACCCACAGCAGCTTGTATCCTAGCCTTAAGTTCGTCGACGTCAGCAACTGGTGTGACGAAGACTCCGTCCTTGATATAGCCCCAGAAAAAAAAGTGAGTGGTCGTAATGTCTGGAGAGCGGGGTGGCCAGGGTGTTGGATCGTTCCTTCCAATCCACCGATCCGGAAATGTTTCATCCAGGAAACCACGCACTATCAAAGCCCAGTGGGAGGGGTGGAGGGGGGGGGGGGGGTCTGCTCCATCTTGCTGGAAAATTATCCATGGTTGATATTCTTCTAACTGTGGGCAATGAACTGTTGCAAAACGTCTAACTAAATGTTAGCGGTAATGGATCTTACCGCGAAGAAACACGGTCCAAAAACCTTGTTATGCGTGAGGCTGCACCAAACATTCACTTTTTCGCTGTCCCCCTGTAACTGTACAGTAGCATGTGAAGACTCTGAACCCCACAAACGGACATTATGCCTGTTTATCATTCCATTGAGATGAAAGGTGTATTCATCGGTAAAGCACATGCGATTTAAGTAATCGTTAGCGCTATCAATCCTGTTGAGAATCTCAGTTGCAAATTCAGCACGTGTCAGCAAGTCATTCGGTTGCAAGGCCTGCACGATTTGCACTTTGTAAGCATGCAACCTAAGCCTTTCATGGAGAATCTTCACCACACTTGCTTGCAGTATTTGAAGTTCATGTGATGCTTGACAAGTTGATTTAGACGGACTCCACTGAAACGATTGCCGAACACGATCGACAGTTGCATCAGTCACACGAGGCCTGCCACTTCGAGAACAATCTTCAACGCTGCTTGTTTCGTTAAACTTTGTATACCATTGCTTTATTGATTTAACGTCAGGAGGGCTGCGTCCATAAGAAGCCCGAAATTTACGCACTAGCGCTATCTATTTGTCACAACAACTAGTAACACTAACCTCTGTAACGGCATCGAATGTAAATTATTATGTCAAACGGTTATTCCGTTATACACTTTTATAATCAGAGCAAGACTTTGTGCTCACGCTGTAAATTATGTGTCTTTAATACTGTGGTTCCCACTGCATTGTGCATACCCATGCTGTTGATAATTGCTCATCAGCCACGATATGGCTGCTTAAATGGTTGAAATGGCTCTGAGCACTATGGGAGTTCACATCTGTGGTGATCAGTCCCCTAAAACTTAGAACTACTTAAACCTAACTAACCTAAGGACATCACACACATCCATCCCCGAGGCAGGATTCGAACCTGCGACCGCAGCGGTCGCCCGTTTCCAGACTGAAGCGCCTAGAACCGCCCGGCCACAGCGGCCGATTATGGCTGCTCAGATCGTCGCTAAACTTCCATCATGTTTCACTTATGGGACTTTCTCATTGCTGGGTGATTGGTTTTTGATTTCCAACTCCTCTTGAACTTATCAGTTTACCGAGCTCTCTTTGTATTGTTTTGGTGCTGACAGGGCACGCGTGTAGGACGTTCAGTGCTCCGGTGAATTTTGTGCCTGTTGTCCTCTCATTATTCGTCATCATCCACTTCAATGACGGTCCGTCACGATCACTCAACATGCACTTTCGTCCGCGTCGTGATTAAGTGGGTGATGTTTCTCCGCTTTCCCTGTGTGTAGTAAAATCTTGAAACACCACTCAGTTACCTTTTTGAACGAAAGCACCCACCATATGAGCACCAACGACTTGGTCCGCAGCTCCTGGTTTAGTGGCTAGCGTTGCTGCCTCTGGATCACGGGGTCCCGGGTTCGATTCCCGGCCGGGTTGGGGATTTTCTCTGCCGGGGGCTGGGTGTTTGTGTTGTCCTCATCATTTCATTCTCGTCATCATCATTCGCGACAGTGGCTTCACTGAATTGTGTACAAATTGGACTGTATAAGAATTGGGACTTTGTACGGGTGCTGATGACCGCGCAGTTGAGCGCTCCACAAACCAAACATCATCATCATCATCATCATCATCATCACCAAGATCTTCCCACGATAGAATTCTCTTAGCTCCGACATAATGCACTCACAACTACATACAACACTTTTCTGATCACAACAGGCACTTGCAACGTACAGAGAACATTGCACAAATGTCGTTCGTGGTCAGATACAACAGCGCAACTGCAGGCTTAGCTAGTATCTGCATTTATGTTCTTTCTCGCGGTGTTCCCTTATCTTTGTTCACCCTCTCTTCCTTTGATCACGAAATGGACTTGCTTGTAGCAAGACAAGTGTCCAGACAGAAAGTGCGACGACATCTCTACCACCGTGACGACGTTTGTGGCTTTCCTAGACGCAGCTACAGACAGACACGCGCCGAGAGTGGCACGCACAACAAATACACTGGACACAGGAGGGGCACCTTGTCGTCTTTTCAGAGTGAGTCCCTTTTCTGCGTACAGCATCACGATGGACGTGTATCCGTATGTGGAGGCTACGAGGAGATTGTATTCACCATCGTCATACGTACACAACACTATCACCTCTGGTTCGCATAGCTGGTAATATGGACAGCAACCATTACATTCCTCTTTCGTTAAGACAGGTGGCTGGGCCCATCTCTGAGGTCTCTGTCATTTTCTCCTTCAGCGAGATAACGCAAGACCAAATGTTGTCTGTCTTGTTCTGACCTGCCTCGATATGGAGGGTTCACGAATGTTGTCGAAGCCAGATCGTACTCCATATCTCTCAGCCACTGAAAATGTATGGTTTTGGATTATAGAGAGTCTGGCACACCATCATTCGTGGGACACTGCGACTAATTATCTTAGGCAGAAAGTCGAAGCAGCATGGAATAACGTACTCTTACCAATGCCGAGTGGTCTCGTCAGTGAAGTAACGAACTAAACATATATCGCCGAACATAAAAAGCTGCTGTGTGATGACAAACAATGGAAAACTTGGAACTGGCAGAAGATGTGTCGATGACGACGACCTACCGCTCCCCTCCGGACCTGGTCGGCCAAAGGAATAATGTTTTCATTCCCTTTCTGGTGCAGATCCCTCGCATCCTGAAGACGCCCAGCCAGACCAACTTGTCAAAACTCTAAGAAGGTCTACGAAAGAGATCGTCTACACAACGCTTTGTCCATCCTGTTCTAGATTACTGCTAACAAAGTATGAGATACTTACAAGACAGGACTGAAGGAGGACATCGACAAAGTCCAATGGCCGGCCGGAGTGGCCGTGCGGTTCTAGGCGCTGCAGTCTGGAGCCGAGCGACCGCTACGGTCGCAGGTTCGAATCCTGCCTCGGGCATGGATGTGTGTGAAGTCATTAGGTTAGTTAGGTTTAATTAGTTCTAAGTTCTAGGCGACTAATAACCTCAGAAGTTAAGTCGCATAGTGCTCAGAGCCGTTTGAACCAAATTCCAATGAATGACAGATTTTGTACTGTTGCGAAATAGGCGAGAAAGTGTCACAGGTATGACAAGCGAGTTGGGATGGGAATCTTTATAACTAAGGCGTTTTTCATTGCGGCGAGATTTTTTTCACGAAATTTCAGTGACCAACTTTCTCCTCTCACTGTGAAAATATCTTATTGTCGTCAGCCTGCACAGGGAGAAATTATCATCGTAATAAAATAAGAGAAATCAGGGCTCTTACGGAGAGTGGAACGGTAGAGAAAGAGTAGTTCGGAGAATCCTCCGATAGGCGCTCGGGTGTTGAACTGCAGGATAGTACTGTGGATGTAGAGAACTTGTTAGGTAGCACAGTAGTTAAATACACTTTTAAACCCACTTTTAGCTCATTTCTCATCGATGTTTTACAAGTTCAGATAATATGTGGTCATTCATTGTAAGGGAGGTACATACAGTAAATTTCCGTTGGGTAAAATAGGTAACTAAACGCATTGTAGTAGCCTCTTCACCGGACGATGGTATTCTCACACTCACTCCCTAATTGCAGCAAGAGTGAATTTTAGATGAATTGCAATACTGTAAACCAGGATGATAGAAGAAATAATCTCCATATAAACTACGCGTCCCTATCTTGAGTTTAGAATGAAATGTTATGTTCTGTTCTGTTGCAAATCCCTTTAACGAGCTGCCGGTTCATAACAGGTAGGAGAGTATAAATCCTCTGTCGTTCAAAAGCAAAGTAAAAGTGTACTTATTTGCTGCTACATCCACAACTTATCAGAATATTTCAACTCAAAGATGGTAAGGTGCGGTTTGTGGAAGAAAAATCTGCGCTTGTAGGAAGCGTACGAAATGTGGAAAAAGTGTTGATAGCGGTGTCATATTTTGAAAAAAAAATACATTTATTTACTCGTGTAAGATAGCATCTCATTTTATGACTTCAGTCCTATGACATTTCTGACAAATTATAATCTACTTCCCTGACGCAAAGAGTTTGCTTTAGAAGCAAATAAGATCCTGAAAAACTGATTGGAGCATCATAAAGCTCTTGTAAACAAAGGAAAGTGGCGCTAGTTTCACCTGCTATATGTCCAGTGACTTGGGGGAGTCGCCAGTACAGGTAACCCAGAGCACATTAGGCAGCCGTGCGTGACGTGGTTTTCTAAGGCTCGACTTTCCCGTCAGGCTTACGGCCCCGTTGGGTGGGGGCGGTGGAGGGGTGGGGGAGGGGGAGGTAAGGGAAGTAATAGCGTCCGGTGACGACCGCCTGTCACTGGGGAGACGCTGATTTGCGTGCGCCTACTCCAAGTATGAACACGTCACCTCAACTCTCTCCAGGACGAAAATTGCGCACACGTCACATCCGCGCTGTCGGCTCGCAGTAATATGACCAGCTGCAGGCATCATGTGTGGGTGTCACTTGCAGCACCTACAGTACGCGGATGAACTGAAAATGGTCACACAGTATTGAAATGGGTTGAGCTCTGAAGAATTTGGGATGACAGAAGAACAGTCTCGATCGGCTGTTTTCTGATGCTTTCAGCAGTGCGGTAAAGCGCATTATCTTACTGAAAATTCCTCTACTCCCCAGTGACAACAGTCGTGTTGCCAGTGAACATGACGTATCAGGATGGCTTCGCAAGCACATCGGTCTTGCATGTCTTCTAAGCCGGTAAATGGCGCGAGAAGATGGCTGCGACGCTGCTTTGTGTTCTTCACACAATAACTGTAGAGTATCTCTTGTTTATCAACGAACGCCCCGCTGTCCATAAGTCCTATTGCAGTAAAACAGCAATGCAAGAAAAAAATGGTACTCAATCTTTACCTGTACAACTTACAATGCTGGTCCATTGATCGTGACTCGCCCAAATATCTCGCGAAATAAGCGTCAAACGAAAAAATTACTAAGTTCGAAACTTGTCTAGCTTGAAGGGGGAAACCAGATGGCGCTATGGTTGGCCCGCTAGATGGCGCTGCCATAGGTCAAACGGATATCAACTGCGTTGTTTTTTTAATAGGAACTCCCATTTTTTATTACATATTCGTGTAGTACGTAAAGAAATATGAATATTTAAGTTGGACCACTTTTTTCGCTTTATGATATATGGCGCTGTAATAGTCACAAAGATACGGCTCACAATTTTAGACGAACAGTTGGTAACAAGTAGGTTTTTTTAAATTAAAATACAGTACTAGGTACGTCTGAACCTTTTATTTCGGTTGTTCCAATGTGATACATGTACCTTTGTGAACTTACCATTTCTGAGAACGCGTTCTGTTACACCTTGATTACCTGTAAGTACCACATTAATGCAATAAATGCTCAAAATAATGAAACTTCCTGGCAGATTAAAACTGTGTGCCGGACCGAGACTCGAACTCGGGACCTTTGCCTTTCGCGGGCAAGTGCTCTACCAACTGAACTACCCAAGCACGACTCACGCTCCGTCCTCACAGCTTTACTTCTGCCAGTACTTCGTCTCCTACGTTCCAAACTTTACAGAAGCTCTCCTGCGAACCTTGCAGAACTAGCACTCCTAAAAGAAAGGATATTGCGGAGACATGGCTTATCCACAGCCTGGGGGTTGTTTCTAGAATGAAATTTTCACTCTACAGCGGATTGTGCGCTGATATGAAACTTCCTGGCAGATTAAAACTGTTTGGAAGGTAGGAGACGAGGTATTAGCAGAACTAAAGCTGTGAGGACGGAGCGTGAGTCGTGCTGGGTAGCTCAGTTGGTAGAGCACTTGCCCGCGAAAGGCAGAGGTCCCGAGTTCGAGTCTCGGTCCGGCACACAGTTTTAATCTGCCGGGAAGTTTCATATCAGCGCACACTCCGCTGTAGAGTGAAAATTTCATTCTAGCTCAAAATGATGTCCGTCAATCTCAATGCATTTGGCAATACGTGTAACGACATTCCTCTCAACAGCGAGTAGTTCGCCTTCCGTAATGTTCGCACACGCATTGACAATGCGCTGACGCATGTTGTCAGACGTTGTCGGTGGATCACGATAGCAAATATCCTTCAACTTTCCCCACAAAAAGAAATCCGGGGACGTCAGATCCGGTGAACGTGCGGGCCATGCTTCGACGACCAATCCACATGTCATGAATTATGCTATTCAGTACCGCTTCAATTGCACGCGAGCTATGTGCCGGACATCCATCATGTTGGATGAACATCGCCATTCTGTCATGCAGTGAAACATCTTGTAGTAACATCGGTAGAATATTACGTAGGAAATCAGCATACATTGCACCATTTAGATTGCCATCGATAAAATGGGGGCCAATTATCCTTCCTCCCATAATGCCGCACCATACATTAACCCGTCAATGTCGCTGATGTTCCAGTTGTCGTAGCCATCGTGTATTTTCTGTTGCCCAATAGTGCACATTATGCCGGTTTACGTTACCGCTGTTGGTAGATGACGCTTCGTCGCTAAATAGAACGAGTGCAAAAAATCTGTCATCGTCCCGTAATTTCTCTTGTGCCCAGTGGCAGAACGATACACGACGTTCAAAGTCGTCGCCAGGCAGTCCCTGGTGCATAGAAATATGGTACGGGTGCAATCGATGTTGATGTAGCATTCTCAACACCGACGTTTTTGGAATTTCCGATTCTCGCGCAATTTGTCTGCTACTGATGTGCGGATTAGCCGCGACAGCAGCTAAAACACCCACTTGGGCATCATCATTTGTGGCAGGTCGTGGTTGACGTTTCAGATGTGGCTGAACACTTCCTGTTTCCTTAAATAACGTAACTATCCGGTGAACGGTCCGGACACTTGGATGATGTCGTTCAGGATACCGAGCAGCATACATGGCACACGCCCGTTAGGCATTTTGATCACAATAGCCATACATCAACACGATATCGAACTTTTCCGCAAATGGTAAACGGTCCATTTTAACACGGGTAATGTATCACGAAGAAAATACCGTGCGCACTGGCGGAATGTTACGTGATACCACGTACTTATACGTTTGTGACTATTACAGCACCATCTATCACAAAGCGAAAAAGTGGTCCAACTAAAACATTCATATGTCTTTACGTACAACACGAATATATAATAAAAAATGGGGTTCCTATTAAAAAAACCGCAGTTGATATCCGTTTGACCTATGGCAGTGCCATCTAGTGGGCCAACCATAGCGCCATCTGGTTTCCCCCTTCAAGCTAGACAAGTTTCGTTGTTTTTAGTTTTTTCGTTTGATGCTTATTTCGTGAGATATTTGGCCCGGTCACTATCAATGACCACCCCGTATATGTGAAGGCTAAACTCAGGAACTACTGTAGCGATTTTGATACAGTTTTCAGTAACAGACTGATTCACAAGGAAAGAGTGTGCAGATAAACTATTATCGCTATGCCAACCAAGTCTTCTGGCCGTAGGCACATACTAATACCCGCATGAAGCCGTGGCGTTTCACTAGTTGCTATACGAGGGCTCTTCGGAAAGTAAAGTCCGATCGGTCGCGAAATGAAAACCACGGTGAAAATCAAAACTGTTTCATTTGCAACAGTTTGCTATACTTCCCACCTCCTTCTCTACCTAGTCGCCACTCCGACTTAGACAAATGTCTCAACATTGTACAAACTTTCTAATACTCTCGTCATAGAAGGCGGCCGCCTGTGCTTTCCGCCACTTCTTTACGCTTGTGTGCAGTTCGTTGTCTGTGCCCAAAACGTTGTTTACATATCCAGAGATTCATGTGAGCACAAATGAACATCAGAGAGAGCCATGTACGTGCCGTATGGTGGGTGGTGTAAGTGGGTAGGCTTTACTTGTATGTTTGTTATCGTAAATACAAATCTGGGAACGTGAACTGACAATGTAAACGGGCTATTGAGCTCAGAGCCACAGCACTTACAAGAAACAAAAGAATCCTATGCGTGTGAAAGCCAATCTCATTCATAAGCAAATAAATAAGGAAACCAATAATTTCAAGCTCAGTAGACTTGGTCAGTGCGAATTGTTCGAAAAGAACGTAACTGGATATAAAAAAACTGTAATGTCGACCTGTATGAGGCTGTAACCTGAAACACACGAAAATTTCTGCACTGATATATGACTGATATATGGCCCTGGTAAAATAAAGAAGCTGACAGAACTTACATTGCGCAAAGGAAACGAAACAATCACGTTTTAGGGACCTCACCTGCAAAATAAAGTACCGATAGAAACAGCAACACAGCAGGACTCCGGAACAGCTAAGGAAACTGCAAAAAACTAACTACAGTTGGTCCAGGGAAACTGGGTTCATATCATACTCTTCACACAGAATGTCGATGAAACACGTGACTCAACCTTTAAGTTCTGAAATTTCAGTTTGGAAGGAACATGTAAAAAAATTTAGACTCTAATATTAAATTTCATTTAATCTAATAACTTGCATGGTACAGTAATTTAACTCAGCAAATCAATCCATAGAATAACTATCAAAAATTCGACTGTGACGAGGGTGAAGTGGAACAACAAAACAAAAATAAAAATAAACTTTTTACCTCATCAAATAATTCCTTGTTCTTCATTTCAGAACCATTTTCTATGTCCGTGTGCTGTCCAGGCATTGTTCTGAGTCATCACTGCTCCTCGCAGTTTTCTGCAACTCACATAGTTCCAAAAGTGCGTCCATGCATGCTTTACACCGTACACTCAACGAACCCCGCCTGCTGCACACCGCAGCAGTCAACTACTGACTGACAAAGATTCTACGACTCCACAGTGCTGCCATCGCACACACAGATACTGTTGCCTAACAACTGACCACAGTTCTTCAAATGTATCATTTTCCTTTGCAAATAGTAACACATCCAATGACATCATAAAGAAACAGCCATCTTACAGTGGTCAAAAATTTCCCATCGTAAACGCTACAGGGGCGTCCTCATTGCCTCTGCAATGTGCGGCCGAACGTGTAAAAAAAAAAAGTTCAAATGTGTGTGAAATCTTATGGGACATAACTGCTAAGCTCATCAGTCCCTAAGCTTACACACTATTTAACCTAAATTATCATAAGGACAAACACACACACACACCCATGCCCGAGACAGGACTCGAACCTCCGCCGGGACCAGCCGCACAGTCCATGACAGCAGCGCCTGAGACCGCTAGGCTAATCCCGCGCCAGAACGTTGTCATGAAGAAGGAAATGCATGACGGGTACATCATGCGGGATTACATGAAATGAGCCAAAAACTCGCAGCTGGCTCCATTCTTGGCCAGAGACACTATTATTCTAGGCATCTTTTCGTGCTCGCCGTGTACTCAGAACAGGAAAGAGCGACGTGACGCGATGGACAGGCATACTAGAGACGGTGCCCAACACACCTGTGCAAAGTTCCATCGGATTTTGACTGCCGTTTCCATTTCGCGACGTATCGAAACTTACTTTCCGAACAGCCCTCTTATATACACTGCGTAGGGAATTACATTTTAATATTATTATCCTCTGCAGTCAAGTGCATGGGCTGTAAACGAAGATTTCTGATAAACGGAAATTCGAATCTAGATCTCTTACATATCGCAAGTAGTCTCCGTAAGGAATTAGGCCATCTGAGCACGTCTCCAGGGTCGTGCCAAACATTCTCCGTCCATTACGTTTTCCTCAAACAATCGGAGGAGTTCCGTCCACGGATGGCTGACTGTCCTTTTCCATGCGTAAGGGATACACACCAATTGAAGTACATTTGCTGAAATGAAATTAATAAGAATGAAATAAATTAAATCCCATAAAAGGGTTCAAGTGAAAACCGTTTAAATGTGCTTGACTGAATTGCTTCAAAACCTTTTGGATGATCATTATATAATCTTTTAAATACAGGGTGTTACAAAAAGGTACGGCCAAACTTTCAGGAAACATTCCAGGTGACGCTATGGTTGGCCCGCTAGATGGCGCTGCCATAGGCCAAATGGATATCAACTGCGTTTTTTTAAATAGGAACCCCTATTTTTATTACATCTTCGTGTAATACGTAAAGAAATATAAATGTTTTATTTGGACGACTTTTTTCGCTTTGTGATAGATAGTGCTGTAATAGTCACAAACGTATAAGTACGTGGTATCACGTAACATTCCACCAGTGCGGACGGTATTTGCTTCGTGATACATTACCCGTGTTAAAATGGACCGTTTACCAATTGCGGAAAAGGTCGATATCGTGTTGATGTATGGCTATTGTGATCAAAATGCCCAACGGGCGTGTACTATGTATGGTACTCGGTGTCCTGGACGACATCATCCAAGTGCCCGGACCGTTCGCCGGGTAGTTACGTTATTTAAGGAAACAGGAAGTGTTCAACCACATGTGAAACGTCAACCACGATCTGCAACAAATGATGATGCCCAAGTAGGTGTTTTAGCTGCTGTCGCGGCTAATCCGCACATCAGTAGCAGACAAATTGCGCGAGAATCGGGAATCTCAAAAACGTCGGTGTTGAGAATGCTACATCAACAGCGATTGCACCCGTACCATATTTCTATGCACCAGGAATTGCATGGCGACGACTTTTAACGTCGTGTACAGTTCTGACACTGGGCATAAGAGAAATTACGGGACGTTGACAGAGTTTTTCCACGTGTTCTATTTAGTGCCGAAGAGTCATTCACCAACAGTGGTAACGTAAACCGGCATAATATGGACTATTGGGCAATGTAAAATCTACGATGGCTGCGACAAGT
This sequence comes from Schistocerca piceifrons, assembly GCF_021461385.2. Classification (NCBI taxonomy): domain Eukaryota; kingdom Metazoa; phylum Arthropoda; class Insecta; order Orthoptera; family Acrididae; genus Schistocerca; species Schistocerca piceifrons. The sequence continues at coordinate 92,514,431 of NC_060141.1, forward strand.
AGAACATCAGCGACCTTGGCGGGTTAATGTATGGTGCGGCATTGTGGGTGGAAGAATAATTGGCCCCCATTTTATCGATGGCAATCTAAATGGTGCAATGTATGCTGATTTCCTACGTAATGTTCTACCGCTGTTACTACAAGATGTTTCCCTGCATGACAGAATGGCGATGTACTTCCAACATGATGGATGTCTGGCACAAGGCTCGTGTGCGGTTGAAGCGGTATTGAATAGCATAATTCATGACAGGTGGATTGGTCGTTCACCGGATCTGGCGCCCCGGATTTCTTTCTGTGGGGACAGTTGAAGGCCATTTGCTGTCGTGATCCACCGACAACGCCTGACAACATGCGTCAGCGCATTGTCAATGCATGTGCGAACATTACGGAAGGCGAACTACTCGCTGTTGAGAGGAATGTCGTTACACGTATTGCCAAATGCATTGAGGTTGACGGGCATCACTTTGAGCATTTATTGCATTAATGTGGTATTTACAGGTAATCACGCTGTAACAGCATGCGTTCTCAGAAATGATAAGTTCACAAAGGTACATGTATCACATTGGAACAACCAAAATAAATGTTCAAACGTACGTACGTTCTGTATTTTAATTTTAAAAACCTACCTTTACAAGCTGTTCGCCTAAAACTTTGAGCCATATATTGGTACTATTACAGCGCCATCCATCACAAAGCGAAAAAAGTGGTCCTACTAGAAAACATCCATATTTCTTTACGTACTACACGAATATGTAATAAAAAACGGGGGTCCCCATTAAAAAAAAAAAAAAAAACTGCAGTTGATATCCGTTTAACCAATGGCAGCGCCATCTAGCGGGCCAACCATAGCGTCACCTGGTTTCCCCCTTCAAGCAAGACGAGTTTCGTTATTTGTAGTTTTTTCGTTTGACTCTTATTTCGTGAGATATTTGGCCCGGTCACGATCAATGGACCCCCTTAGACGGCCTGTTACATCACGAAGCACCAGTACAATATTTATCACACTTAATGGAAGTGTTCATCTTATAACGGGTAGTAAATTCGTAAACTTTCATTCAATTTGGAGCTGATCATCACCATCAGTGTGAGATGTGTTCACCACGGCAGTGAATACATATTCGCCCTGGCATGGAGCTAAACTGCCTCCCAGTATCAGGCTAAGGAATTTCTTTCCATTCTTGAAACACACGGTGTCAGTACAGGGAAATTGTTGACTGGAGCATGGTACGAAAGTGTGCGTCTTCGCACCGCATCCCAGGAAAGTGCTGTCGGTGACAAATCAGGGAGTCGTTCGTACCAATCAGCGATACGTACGTTCTTCAAAGCGTCTGTCGTGTGGACTGCAGTGTGCGGTCTTGCATTATCCATCTGGAATACTCCTTTAAAATCCTGGTCGTGAAACGTATGAGACCAGGGTTTATCATTCTTCCCACGTACTAGCGAGCATCCAGCCTCCATTCATCAGTACTACCAAACAGTCCTGTCGTCGTATCCAAACCCCCCCCCCCCCCCCAAGCCATGATTTCAACAGTTGGAGACGAAGGGTCTCGAGAGTCCCTGCGTCCTGTGACCTTTCACTAACTCTTGTACGGATACGTTGCCGTAGACCTGACAGCCACACGTAGAAGGGAAACATCGCTGCCGCCACAGAATTCCACTCAATGCATCAGTTAACCCGAGCTATATGCCATGCAATCCTATTTTCTGTAGTACTGCGTAAGCGGCGAACGACACTTGACAATTCGAGATCTCATAGTCGTTTCAGGTAATCTGCTCCTGACACTTTGAGGTGACACTCTTCCTGAAACCTCTGCCATGATTTTAGATTTTGTTATCCATCTATTCTTCGGAGCTGTCCCAACAATCCTCCAAGTTTCTAGCGCTATAGACCTGATATTACTCGTTCCCACCCTTCTTAACCCACTGTTATCCATCTCGTCACGTATCTTTCTACAGTCATTGCTTTATACCCAAACTGTCTTTGCGATTTGTTGTAATAATTGACTGATGCCTCCACCCGATGGTTTGATCTTTCTGAAAGTTCGGAAGATGGCAAAAAATTGCATGTGCTCGTCCTCTACGCATAGTGTGTTGAGTTCTCCACACCGTAATAAATTATTGTTTTCTGATGAAGTAACATGCAGAGAGAGACGTACATAGTTGATCTCGACGTTTCAGAGTCAGATTTCTTTCGTTAGCCTTTTATAACAAAAGGTCCTTAGAGTACTACTTACTACACAGTGTGTCTTCTGTCTACATGCATGTAAGAGCCCCGTGTTTGTAGCTTTAGGTTATTTATGGGTAGTTATCTTGCTATTGAATTAAAATGACTTACTATTTATTGAATATATACCTTATGTATCACTATGTATCACTAAGCTATTACATGTTTCAGAAGCTTATACCGTTGGAAAGCGAAAGTTTGATGTGTGATGGTTACCCGACATCGGTGTGCCATCAGAAGCATATTTGCATCATTTATCTTAGAATCTACAGTCTAAATTTTTGACCTTGCACTGTGACACATATCATCGCATTGTACTGTATTTTAACCCCTTTAACCATCACCCAACTCATTGCTCTCTTACAGTGGTCTCTGTGTCTGGTTTCATCATAACGGGAAAAATAATGGCAACAATGTGCAGAATAAGATTCAGCTAGCAGTTTGTTAAAATCATATTTCAACACCAAACTGAACATTATCATTTTCACACCCGCTGCAACCTTTGTGATTTATCCCACCTCAGAACTATTAGTATTATGAAGCACAATGCAATATACATCATTCGATCTTTATTTTGATATTTACGCGACAAAAAAAAAAAAATATCACAACACCCAATAGGCACCAACTCCCAACTGTAGAAACGGATTTTTTTATTGAAAATACCGGAAATAAGCTCGCATAAGTATAAAATTTCAATAAACATATATCACAGGCTTGCAAATAGTGTAGCATCAGTTTGGTAGCGTGTTTTGGATTAGCCCTTTTCGATTCTCCCACAAAGCACATTTTGCTTCCATTAGAGCCCTCTACTTCAAACTTAACTATCAGATACTTATTCCGCAGTGGTACACAAATGTTCAGTGCTGAAAAACTATTATCATTAAGACAGCTCTCTTTGCCTGTGTCTTTCTTACTTCATCTTTTGTCATGTTTATCATTCTGTAGCTCGATCAAGGACAAGTCATAATATGTCTGCGTAAGCAGAAGAAACTAACGATCAAAGTCCGAAAACAATTTATTGAACTGTTCAATTAACCAAAACAAATTCTCCAAGTTTAACACCAGCATAAAACAGTGATCAGTCTTCTAATCACAACTACATACAAGAATAATATAGAAAACAACTGAAATAATTTCCTACTAGTCTCCGCCAGAGACCTCTCCGATATGCCAAGCCTAATCCAAAGATCAGCGAGAAGATCCAAGCCGGGCTGCTGGGGTGGCAGCTATCCACGTCTGCTGGCGGTCGATGAACTGCCGATGTGCGGCCGAGCGCCGGCCTTTATACCGCTTCGGCGGATGAGTACCTCGGAACTATTTTCCATCACGTGGTTTGACGTGTGAAAATAGTTCCGGGATCTGCAGCGACCTCTTCCTTATGTTCATGTGGGCCGGTAGTGGCCCCTGGTGGCCGCTGGTGTCTTTGCTGTGGTGTTGTTGTTGTTGTGGCTCTTCATCAATATTGCCTGTCGTTTGTGTAGTGCTTCGGTGTGCCTGCGAAGCGGGCAACCCGCGGCTGCAGGCTGTCAGTTTGGTTGCTGATACTCTAGGCGCCGTGATGTCTGGTGGAGAAGGCCACAGCAAATTATAATCTGATAATTGAAATATTTTTGCGGATACGGCCAATAAGTTGTAACGCACGTGCTGCATCGGTGAAACCGAATTCCACCGACAAAATTTCAGAGATTGATCGGGAATATTTACAGTATTTTTATGTAAGGTACTCGTGGTCTTCAGTAGTTCATAACTGTGATAACGCAATTATGATACATTCAGTTTGTTATCATAATTATCTTCGTTTCTGTAGAAATACATACACAACAGTCAAAAAAATCTTTAATATGTAATCATCAAAACATATAACATAAAGGCAAAAGTAATATGCTGTCGCTGTGAGCGCACCCTAGTTTTTAAATCATGTTAGATATGGTGCAGTTTCTTGCGTCTCGTTTTTATTTAAAATTATAATTGAGCACAATACTCCTTTGTTGTATGTTTGGAAACATAAGCCCTAATGGGTAAAAGAAAGATATGCAGCTGTGCTTCTCACATCCATGAGTCCTCACGCCCATCATTCCGTCTCTCTCTCTCTCTCTCTCTATACACAGATGGCCGTAGTATCGCCTACACAAGAGGGCAGTGCATTGGCGGAGCTGATGTTTGTACTTGAGTGATTCATATCAATAGGTTTCCGGTGTAATAATGGCTGCACGACGGGAATTACAGTAACAGACTTTGAATGTGGAATGGTAGTTGGAGCTAGACGCATGGGACATTCCATTTCGGGATTCAATATTCCGCGATCCACAGTGTCAAGAGTGTGCCGAGAACGCCAAATTTTAGGAGTTACCTCTCACCACGGACAACTCAGTTACCGACGGGCTTGACTTAACGAGCGACAGCAACGAGTTTCCTTAGAGTTGTCAGTGCCAACAGAAAAGCAGCACTGCATGGAATAACCGCAGAAACCAATGTGGGACGCACGACGAACGTATCCTTTAGGACAGTGCGGCAAAATTTGGCGTTAATGTGCTACGGCAGCAGACGACCGACGCGAGTGCCTTTGCTGGCAGCGCGAAATCGCCTGCACCACTTCTCCTGGGCTCGTGACCATAGCGACCGGACCTGTGGCCTGGTCAAATGAATCCCGATTTCGGTTGGTAAAAGCCGAAGGTAGGGTTAGAATCTGGCGCAGACTCCACGAAGCCATGGACCCATGTTGTCATTAAGACACTGTTCCTGGTGGCTCCATAATGGTGTGGTCTGCGTTTGCACGGACCATGACTGGAAATGGTTATTTTCGGTTACTTGGTGACCATTAAGAGCCATTCATGGACTACATGTTCCCACAAAATGATAATTGTTATGGATGACAAAGCACCATATCACCGGCAGTATTTGTTCGTGCTTGGTTTGAATGATATTCTGGACAATTCGAGCGAATGATTTGACCACCCAAATCGCCCGACATAAATCCCATGGAACATGTACAGGACATAATCGAGAGGTCAGTTCGTGCACAAAATCCTGCACCGGCAACAGATCCGCAATTATGGACGACTATAGAGCCAGCATGGCTCTGCAGAGGATTTCTAACGACTTGTTAAGTCCATACCACGTCGAGCTGGTGCACTACACCGTGCAAAAGGAGGTCCGGCTCGATATTAGGAGGTGACCCTTGACTGGTCACGTAATGTATTTGCTCCTGTAGTAAATTTAGGAAGTCGATGGCTTTTCTCAAACATTTCCGATCGTCTGCAGTTGTCAATTCAAAGCTTCTATCGCGTAAGCAAATTGTTTAAATATTACATCGTTGTTACATCCTTCGTCTATTCATTGAATTAAACTTTCCCTTTGTGTGAGCGTCAAACCACACGGGTTTGCTTGTTATATCGCTAGTGGATTTCTCTTGACTCCCTGTCACATTTAAAGGATCTTCTATTATGAGAAACGCACACATTTTGAACTGCCATATTCTGTGTTTTGTATTACGCAATATTTTTATCTCCACGGTAAGTTCTGGTACCGCAATCTCTAACTGAATGTAATTCCGTCGGCAGTCACGAATTCAGATTAGTCCTCTATGAAATTTCGTCGATAATTGTGAAGGTTTAAAAATGCATGTCGTTGGATACCTAGATTCAGATGTGCTGACTGCAAAGACATTTGCACTGCACGAGTCTTCATCCATAGGGTGGCACATATTACACGGAGTAGTCATTAGCATTGCAGAATTACATGTAAGATTATTTAATCAATCTCCTTTAGAAACACATCTGTCAAACCTACGTTGCGGTTGCGAAAGTTTAACCATTAGTCGCTAAATATAGCGACTAATGGTCGCTAAATATAGCAGATAGCGGTACCACAGGTTTCTGCCTGAAAAACTGCCATAAATATTTTTTAAAATTTGTTTCAGTGTTTCTGTTTGACATTTTAAGTGAAGTTACAAGAGAACTGTTAGCTTTGAAAGAGAAGTGGGGGCAAGAAATCAAACACGCACGTATTATGTAACGAGCCACCGAAGACCGCGGGTCCATTATAGCAAAAGATTCTGGGAGTATCCGTGAACAACTTTCGAAATTTGTCGATGGAATTCCAGCTCTCCCTATATAGATGGACGCGTCCGTACAGCCTTACCACTCCCGCAAGAAATTTATTCTGCACACTCCAACGCACGTAACTCACCCACGACACTGTTGGCCACTTCCAGAATGCCCTAAATGAAATGAGCACCCATCTTCACTACGTACTATCTCTAATGTCCGGAGAACCAAAGTTAGAGACACTACACTCTTACAGTATGCCACAGACATATCTTCATGCGTACTCAGTCTTACTGCTGTAGCCTGTATCCTTCTCTATGTATAAATGTTGTCGGTATTGCTCCATCAACGGCAAACACTCCAGCCAGAAGGCTTTATCCGCTGGCATCGCAAAGCAATCTGTTCTGTCACCGACTTTACTCAGTGTGTACGTCAGTGACCGATCCTTAGAGACCGCTGTGAACCTCGCTTAATGCGTGGACGATATCGCGATTTTTGTGGCTGGTAGGAAACACTTTGCCAGTGTTGCCCGTCTGCAAAAACAAAGGACACGTGTAACCAAGTAGTGCAGAGCCAAAGAGATGATCCGCAACGGCACCAAAACAACAGCTGTCTACTACTCGAAGGAACGACCCAGACTAGATCAGTTAATAGGGCCACAGGATTCCATGGTCCGCCCAAGCTAGACGCCTTGCGGGCGCTTTAGATGTCGGCTAATTTCTTTTCAAGATAAGCGTCAGAAATTCTCCAGATGGCGAAAGCTGTCGCCACATTCTTCATTAGACACGACTTGGAACAAAAGACAACAATCCACCTCTATAAAAAAGCAGTCTTCCCGGACCTCCTCTACAATAGTATCGCTTGGGGAGTCGCCTCTGGCATCCACCTCCATAAACTTCAAGTAATACTGTTCTGTATCTTCAGTGTACCCCGCAGGGAGCGGGTGGTGCGGTGGGTGGGGGGGTGGGGGGTGGGGGGGGGGTTTCATGCGGGACATACGAGGGGCGACAATAAAGTAATGAGAGTGATTTTCTCTGCAAGATGTGGCAACCCTGCAGGCTTGCGTAGGCACAATATCTTTGACTGTGGTCTATAAGTTGCTTCTAGTCCAAGCGGCACATCGATGCAACTGCTCAGTCGTGAGTTGTGCTGTAATAAATTAACACATGTTTACGTCTCTCATCACGGAAATGGAATCACATAATATTGCGCAACGGTATGCCATTTCTTTTTGCGTGAAATTGGGTAACAACGCGACGACAACTTACCGTAAGCTTCAGAAGGCTTTTGGAGAGGAGTTTATGTCAAGATCTCACGTTTTTCGCTGGCATAAAATGTTTATTGAAGGCAGAACGAATGTTGAAGATGAAGACCGCAGTGGACGACCATCAACCTCATGGATGGATGTCAGCTTGGCCAGGGTGCGTGAACCCGTACGATCTGATCGAAGATTATCCGTGAAAATGATTGCAGAAGAACTGAACATCAATCGAAAAACGGTTCGTCTAACAATAACTGAAGATCTTGGTATGAGAAAGATTTATGCAAAAATGCTCCCCAAAAACCTCACACCACAACAGTGAGAAACACGGAAAAATGTGGCAGCCGATCTGTTAAAGCAAACGGAAATCAATCCAGAATTGTTGAGCCGTATTATCAGTGGTGATGAAAGTTGGTTTTTTCAGTAAGATACAGAGACAAAACGCCAAAGTTCGCAATGGTGCTCAAAGGGATCACACGGACCAAAAAAAGCTCACATGCCAAAGTCAGAAGTGAAATGTATGCTTGTGTGCTTCTTTGATTCCAAGGGAATTGTTCATAAAGAGTGGATACCTCCTGGACAAACAGTTAACCAATACTACTACAAAGAAATTTTAGAAAGACTTCGTAAAAGAATTCTTCGTGTCCATGCCAACATTGCTGATAATTGGATTCTGCATCACGATAATGCGCCATCCCATACTGCTCTGTCAGTACAGCAATTTTTAACCTCAAAACAAATTTCAGTACTGCCACAGCCACCTTATTCACCAGATATCGCTCCGTGCGACTTTTTTCTATTTCCAAGAGTAAAAACGGTGGTCAAGGGACACCATTTTCAAACAAGATGTCCAAAAACCTGTGACGAGGATCTTGCAGGATATTACAGAAGATGAGTTCCAGAAATGTTACCATCAATGGCAGAAGCGCTGGAAAAAGTGTGTGCAATGAGAAGGGAACTACTTTGAAGGAGACAACACTAAACGTGACTAAAACGGTAAGCAACATTTTTTTTTCACATCAGTCTCATTGCTTTATTGTCGCACCTCGTATATAAATCCGCCCACCTCATGCGATTGTATAAGACATACGAAAAGAAACAGCCTACCTCTCTTGTAAAAAAAACTAACAATCTGTGACACACGTTACCGCAGCTCCAGGAAACATCCCTCGCATACCCGCAACCAGGCCAGCGTCACAAGGTACCCCTCTGTCCAACTACCAAAAACACCTAATAACAGATTCTAGATTCCTTAACCAAGGGAAGACCATCAAGGACGCATCATCAATGAATATCGTCTCATGACACCTGAGGCGCCACACAGTCTGTTCCTTCACAGAAAATATAAAACTTAAAATCTTTAGCCACACCCAATACAATAGTGCATGGAATGACGCAAGGGCGATAAGCCTGTTAACGGCGAGACTTTTTTTTTTTTAAATCATAGTTGTAGCTCACTCCGGTGATCATGGTATTGGTATTGCAGGTGGTGCTCGCGCTACTGGTGCTGATCTTCCTGGCCGTCCTCTGCACCTGCGACACGCTGCCACACTCCAGGACCAAAAGGTGAGAAACTTTTACCACCTCGTGTTTCAGCTTCCCCAACAGAGTTACACTTTTGGTCGACTGTTTTAGTTTCCAGTCGTATCAGATTTCCTATAATCGCCTCCAGTCAGCTGCATCCTGATAAAACTTTCTTATCAACTCCACACATGGACGATGGATCGCAGCAATATATCACCAGGTCGTCTGAGCTGCCCGTCGATCGCACATGTTTGTGTTTATTTGTGTGTGTGTGTGTGGGCGTGTGAGGTGTAAATCACAACGACAGACCAATGATTCAGTCATGGACTGTGCGGCTGGTCCCGGCGGAGGTTCGAGTCCTCCCTCGGGCATGGGTGTGTGTGTTTGTCCTTAGGATAATTTACGTTACGTAGTGTGTAAGCTTAGGGACTGATGACCTTAGCAGTTAAGTCCCATAAGATTTCACACACATCTGACATTTTTAGACCGATGATTGCTCGTAACTGCCAAGCAAAATGATCGGTAGCAGGCGACGAACCGCCAAAGTGTGGCGATATAGCTTGCCGGCTACGTATCGTTTGTCTAGATACTAAGTAGCAGTCAAATTGCTGCTTGCGAGAATCTGGGGACGTTCGTCGAGTGCTGAACACAGGTGGAACGACGCGCACGCCATATCTAAGCATTTATTATTATTTTTTTTTTTTTTAGGTTGGGGGTTGAGAGTTTGGAGTCTTATCTACAGAATTAACACGATTTATATTCATATGCCTATAATGCACACACATAATAATTTTTTGCAATTGTGACATACTCGTATATTCTCTTAAAATAAGAGTAAAAGCAATAATTTGCTGCTGGAGTTGTTTTCTGTTAATTTTGAAGCACTGAAAACCTCAAATTGTTACCTTGCGTTACTTACAAGATACTTTTGTTCGTTTCCGAACACAATTTTTCTCACGTATCTGGCATGTCGTGTACTTTTCTCATTGATGTAGGTACTGTTATCTCTCCTTCCTTCGATTTCTCCTGCATCCGTGATATTCATATTTGTTTAGGTGTTCACCAGACTGTTCCATGCGTGTTTGTTGTTCTGTCATACAGCCAGAAAAATATGATCTGGAGTTGTTACCATCTGTCTTCGAACAAACTATGGCCATCATCCAAATATGCTTCGAGTAATGAGGTAACTGTATTTCCAGCTACTCCAGTGCTATTATTGCATGTTTCTGCACAAAAAAATCTAGTACATAATTTATTTCCAGCAATCTTTGAATGTTATCAGTGATTTGTATATTTACAGGTTTCAAAGGCATAGAAACTTTCCTTGAAAACCTCTCGAAAATGTGATTAATAAGACAGATTTTGAGAAAATAATCCCCGTTTTAGGTGTCATTAAAGTGCAGCACACTCAGCAACAGAATATCTTTGGAAAAAAAATTGGGATTTTACAACAAACCATCTGTTGATCAATATTCACTCGAATTTAACTTTTTTACTTATGCCACAAGAAAAGAAGACGCAATACAAACTATTTCAGAGGCATTTGTGTCAATCCACTTGTTACTCTCGAATTGTCTTTGTTTCGGTATTGGGTAATGGATACGTATAATAACTGTTTGCTGGCAAATATATCCAACTATTTTTGAATTTGCAAAAAGTAGAGAGACACAGATAACTTTCATTTGCATTCACCTGAGCTTTCAGACCTGATCAGAATCTGACAAATGGCTACTGCTTTGGATTTATATTTGCACGCTTTCATTTCATTTGTGTTTTGCATGTTGGCTGTGTTGCTTCTTCATCCCAGGATGATGAGTTCGTTTGACTGTACATCGCGGCGTTTGCCTTCTTAATGTCGTTAGTAATTACAGATCGTGAAGACTGAAAATAAACACATGTGGATATAAAACAGTTCGCAAAAGAATCTGCTTCCGAAATCTTCTCTGTTGATGAAGACAGCGAGTCTTCAGTATCACTTTCCATCAATATCTCAGCTATCGCGTAGGAGGTCAGGAGCTTTTTATGCGTCATGACGATTTGAAAGTAGTGCTGCAATCGTATTCCACTAGCGATAAGCGATAAATGACCGCTTGTCTTAAAACTTCTACAGCAGTCGAAAGCACCATGAACACGTCAGCGCTGGACTAGTGTGACAGTTAACGGCAGTCAAACGGTTAATCTTGAATGCGTAGTTTCGTTTCGTTTTGCTATGCCCACCTGCAGTACATACATCACATTAGGATTTATGAGTATTCAGAGACCACAAATCGCTCTGAAAAGTGAAGCTGAAAGTATGGTTTCAATTTATGTAAAATAGGTATACAAATATAAAAACATTGATACTCCTAGATTTTGGGGAATACAATTCCAAGCTTCTGCTGTTCAAGTACAAGTCCATGGGAAGCTATTAGTAATAATCACAATTTACTCGGCTTCAACTGGTGAACGGAGATTTTCATGATGTAATTTGATGCACCACTAAACTTCTTAACTACTAAACAGAAATAATTTAATTTTCATTGCTAACTATTCTGGACCTATACTTAAGTCTCTTGCATTTTATACAATGTAACCCTTCCTGTACATCTACGTCCATACTCGGCATGCCACCTTATGGTACAAGGAGGAGCGTACTTTATGTAACACTGTCGTTTTCTTCCTTTCCTGTTCCAAGACCAAATGGTCCGCAGGAAGCCTCTTTGTGAGTTCAGAACGTTCAAGTTTTAGCTTCAGGGTCTTTTTGCGATAGATACACAGGAGGAATCAACATATTGGTTCACTCTTCTAGGGACGGACGCTCTCGGACAGGCGCGGCTCGTAATTAAAGGCTCTGAGGCGGAGCCGCCCCAAAAATATGTTAAAGTAAATTTCGCAAGAACGTATTACATAATTTAAATTATCAAAACGATGGTCAACGTTTTTGGAACTGTTTGTATCGACAGATGTTTTCCGAACGGTTAGTAGTGTTTAGGCTGCGCCTTGGAACGTCCGTAAGCTGCATGTAGTAGCGGTTTCGGGGCGTGGCTTCTACATACGAGTAGTACTGCTCTTTATGGGCGACCCGAAGGCTCAGAGCTTGCAGCCTAAGGGTGTCATATCAACCACCACACGTTTTTCACGTTCCACTATCTATGTAATAAAGAAATGTAGAGTGGCCGAAACTTCGCTATCCAATCTCTGTCTGCACATCTCAACTACGCTTCGATGCGTCATTAATCGACGTTTAGTATTATTGTTTTGATAATGTTTTACATAGTTGTTTTGTTTCTGCCACTGGCTATTTTATCCACGTTTAGAATAAGTTTGCAAATATCCCGCCAGAGTGCACTAGACTACAGTAACATAACAGTACTGCCATCTAGCGAGAATTTCATAAGTGACTAGAGGACAAAGCGCGCGAAATTTGTCCCATTACTTTTCTTGCTTGCTGATGCTGACTGCTTTTGTTGATATCGTGTGATATTAGCAAGTTTTTTTTTCGGAGTGTATTTTGCAAGATTTTAATGAGTTTTACTTGCACAAGACCTGTGACGTCACCAAAACATCACAGTATCGTCATGCGAACTCGTAAACTTCGAGCTTTGGAGGTAAACCACAATAAACGCCTTCAGTTTAGAACTGAAAACACCTAAAATATTAAGCAGTCGCAAAGTTAACATTCATCGCATTAAAGATCTCTCCGAAACGCATCTTTTCATGTGATTTGCTGCAAAGTGTCAGAAAATGTAATGATGACGTTTAAAAACACTAACCAAAGATTTTAACTCGAAGTTAGCTTCTAATGATATTTAATACCTGATTATAGAAGATACAGTGCATAAAATTATGGGTAGAGAGTGATACGCCCACCCCCCTCCCCCTGAATTCTTAGTTGTTTATGTCAGACTAATCAGTGGCGTAACTCGAGGTCTATGTTGGCTCCGATCGATAAATACCGCAGTCTTCCCCAGTATAGAAACCACGAGCCGCGCCTGCTCTCGGAGCTTTAACAGTAAACCACTCATGCTGCATAACGCACCTATTTCAGTGCCTGCCACTCTATTTGGCCTAGCATCTCCCTGACGCTTTCTCGCTTACAAAATTAACTGGTGACGAAACGTATTGGTATTATGTTGATCTTATTTATTTCCTTTATCAATCCTACCCTGTACGAATCCCATACTAAGGAGCTATATACAAGTATTGGTCGGACAAGGATTGTATAACATATCTCCTTTGTGGATCGACTACATTTTCTAGGGATTCTTACAATGAAACTGCCTCGCATCTGCCTTACCTACAGTTGGCTTTATGTGGTTGATCCGCTTTAAATCACTTCGTTCTTACACTATGTGATCAAAAGTATTCGGACACCTGGCTGAAAATGACTTACAAGTTCGTGGCGCCCTCCATCGGTAATGCTGGAATTTAGTATGGTGGTGGGCTACCCTTACCCTTGATGACAGCTTCCACTCTCACAGTCATATGTTCAATCAGGTGCTGGAAGGTTTCTTGGGGAATGGCAGCCCATTCTTCACGGAGTGCTGCACTGAGGAGAGGTATCGATGTCCGTTGGTGAGACCCGGCAAGAAGTCGGCGTTCCAAAAGAGCCCAAATGTGTTCTATAGGATTCAGGTCAGGCCCCTGTGCAGGCAACTCTATTACAGGGATGTTATTGTTTTGTAACCACTCCGCCACAGACCGTGCATTATGAACAGATGTTCGATCTTGTTGAAAGATGCAATCGCCATCCCCGAATTGCTCTTCAACAGTGGGAAGCAAGAAGGTGCTTAAAACATCAATGTAGGCCTGTGTTGTGATAGTGCCACGCAAAACAACAAGGGGTGCAAGCCCCCTCCACGAAAAACGAGACCACGCCATAACAACACCGCCTCCGAATTTTACTGTTGATACTAAACACGCTGGTAGATGACGTTCACCGGTTATTCGCCATACCCACACCCTGCCATCGGATCACCACATTGTGTGCCGTGATTCGTCACCCCACACAACGTTTTTCCAGTGTCAAACCGTCCAATGTTTAGCTCCTTACACCAAGCGAGGCTTCGTTTGGCATTTACCGGCATGATGTGTGGCTTATGGGCAGCCTCTCGACCATGAAATCCAAGTGTTCTCACCTGCCGGCTATCTGTCATAATACTTGCAGTACGTGGAGTGGCCGCGCGGTCTGGCGCCATATCACGGATTGCGTGGCCCCTCCCACCGGAGGTTCGAGTCCTCCCTCGGGCATGGGTGTATGTGTTGTTCTTAGCATTTGTTAGTTTAAATAGGTGTATGTCTAGGGACCGAAGACCTCAGCAGATTGGTCCCTTAGGAATTCACACACATTTGAACATTTTTGGAACCACATTTTCGCTATGAAAGACACCCCATACCTAATATCCTCTTCTCCGTACTTCACTGTTGGCACCACATATGATAGCAGGTAATGTTCCACAAGAACTCGCCAAACCCAAGCCCTTCCATCGGATTCCCGAAGGGTATACCGTGATTCGTCGCTCCAGTTCACTCGTTTCCAGTCAGCCACTTTCAAGTGGCGTCGATCTTAACACCATCTACCACAGCACTGACTACATAAATGTGTGGCTTATGAGGACCATTATACCCCAAATTTTTCAACTCCTTATGCACTGCTGCGCTAGTGTTAGTCCTAGTTGAGGGAAAGGGAAATTTTATCAAAGTTCAATGAAGGTGCGGTTGGGAGATGAAATCTGGGGCCGCTGCCAAAGTGTGGTAACAGTCGACAGCCAGCAGGCCAGGCAAGGTAAACATGGCACTCGTGGGGACGGAGCTGCGACTGCACTTAAGAAAACATTGTATGTGGAAGGATTTGAACAAATTTTACACCATTATGCACTGCATACAGTACATAATTTTCTCTGGTTTCGACTCTTGAGGAAAAATGTTCTGCCATTCGTCCGCATACATTCAGACGCCACAATGAAAATGTTCCTATCAAACTCCCAGGCGTCATACGGACTAAATTTGGAGAAAAGCCATAGTAATGTCCGCTGATAGGTGAACGGATACTTTCGATCAGATAGCATTTATTACACCAGAACCAATCTTTTCTATATGAAAATTCTAGCTTTTATTCAGAGAAGTCGGTAAGATTGCCCAGAAAATAATGCACCGCACTTTTCTTTTCTCACCCGAAAACAATGCTACGAATGCGAAACGATACATATGTATTGTTTGAAGTCACCTGAGTGCGCGCCAAGTTTCCATCACTTCCGACAGATAGCGGAGCTGCAGGACACTTTCAGAATGGCGTCCACAGATGACTCACGTTACAAGTAACGTGTCGTCAAATGGCTCTGAGCACTATGAGACTTAACATCTATGGTCATCAGTCCCCTAGAACTTAGAACTACTTAAACCGAACTAACCTAAGGACAGCACACAACACCCAGCCATCACGCGGCAGAGAAAATCCCTGACCCCGCCGGGAATCGAACCCGGGAACCCGGGCGTGGGAAGCGAGAACGCTACCGCACGACCACGAGATGCGGGCATCAACGTGCCGTCATTGAATTTCTTAATGCAGAGAGATAAACTGTGGGGAATATTGACAAACTCTTGTTCAAAGTCTATGGAGCATCTGCTGTCGACAGAAGTACAGCTAGTTGCTGGGCATGAAGGGCGAGGTCATCAGAAGGCGGTCCGGTGGATCTCTCGACTTGCAACGGTCGGGGAGACCATCCACAGCTGTCACACCTGACGTGTTGCAGCAAACTGACGTCATTCGCAAGCACAGACGCATTACGACTCGGCAGTTGGCGTTGCATCTGTGAATGAAGAGGTGATTCACACAGTGATGCACTGGCTCCGCCACCAGGACAAGGAGTGGTTCAGGCAGGGGATACACGCCCTTGTATGGCACTGGAGGAAGGCCGTAGAACAGGATAGAGATTACTTGGAAAAATAGGGTGTGTAGATAAAAGATCATTCTTTTGTGTGTATAATTCTCATTATGTTCAATAAAGAATTGTTGAAGAAAAAATTCGGTGCTTTACTTTCTAAGCAACCCTCGTAAAACCTGGACTGTGGAGCTTTCGTTTTACTTTATTTTATTTGTAGTCATTCACAGAGATCTGTCACCTAGATGCTAAGACAGGTCGTCCTTCTAGAATATCAACTTTTACTTATATAGAACAGGCGAATTCTTCTTATTTTGGCTAAGTGTAACGATGTTGCAAATTTAAATAATTTTAAACTTAAAACCAATTGCGGAATGGAAATACTTAAACCTAAAAATTTATGTAACAAAACGGAAACATAAAAAGGATAGGGAAAAATTTAGATTCAATGGATGATAGGTTAGAGTAGAAGGGAGAGGTTAGTCCCATCATCTTAGGCGTTCAGTGGTGAAGGTCTCGGTATGTTCGTAGAGCCGTTGACTTCCGAACACCGTTAATTAGCTGAGTTGGTGTAGCCCCCATTTTTAATCCTAAACTTAGTTTATATGCGTTATGCAGCGTGTCTGGTGATGTTACTGTAACGTGATTTTTTGTAACTATTGTAATTCTGCATACCTAAGTACAAGTTTAGAGTGGCTCTCTGCGGAACAGTCAATCTAATTCTACTACATACGTTTTATAGGGTACTAATAGGTTTATTTTCGGGTCACTTTATGTGTCTAAGCTTACTTAATGTTTAGGTTACATCTACATATTTGCTTATGTGGGTTTTGTGCCATGTGCATACTGATTCTTGGTTTTTTTCGTCTATCATCCGTATTCGTATTCTTGGTGCTGCGTATTATGTTGTCTGTGGTTTACTCGTCTATTCCGGTACACAGTGCACAGTGCCGTAGAGGTTGTATTGGCAAGTATGTTGAATGTATTCACGTGTCTTCGTTACGCACTATGTTGTGTACCCTGTTATATGTTAATGTATTTCTGTGTTGTCCTGTTTTCCCTATAATGTTTAATAGTCTACAGATAAGGACGGTGCTTTCTGGGGTTCCAGTTTCCCCACATGTACAGTTTCAGTCGTTGCTGACTGTCATGCGGTGTAGGTGCGTGGAATACGGGCCGTGTTCGGTCAGAAAGTGAACCATGCCACGGCTGGAGTTGGCGCAGCTCATCTTCAGCCGCTCGTGAATAGCGGGGAGTATATTGCGTACACAGCGCCCCGTATCACACTAACCTACCATTCTTGTTGCCGGGTCTCCATCTGCGAGAGTTTAAGTTGGCGCTTGTTCTTAATTTGCACTGGGGTGATATGCTGAATCCTGGCCGGCCACTGTGGCCGAGCGGTTCTAGGCGCTTCAGTCTGGAACCGTGCGACCGTTACGGTCGCAGGTTCGAATCCTGCCTCGGTCATGGATGTGTGTGATGTCCTTAGGTTAGTTAGGTTTAAGTAGTTCTAAGTCCAGGGGACTGATGACCTCAGATGTTAAGTCCCATAGTGCTTAGAACCATTTGAACCATTGAATCCTCTCAGGTCTGCCTCTGTTTAACCAATATGATGCTGCACGATATCTGATCGTAATATCGACTGGGTATATTAATAGTACCACACATAGAGCTTCTGTTGATGTGGTGGCAAATGCCCCAGATAGTCTGATTAGTACACTTCTCTGCCCCCGCCTGCCAGCTGACTCGTTCGCAGCGAGTTTTAGTCGGTGTGCCCGTGCACTCGCAGCAAAGCACAATACTGAATCGAAGAGCGCACAGTGTTCGTATCATTGTGGTTGGTAGTCTGTGATTGGATGACATTATGCTTGCTAGTTCGAGTAGTATTTTTTCTGCTTTGTCTGTCGTCATTTTTCAGTGATCCCTTCATCAGAATGTTTGCGACTGTTAGTTTGTTGGTGTTGCATCATTCTATACTTGTATAAAAATATTCCACTTGCTTTCTCTTCTAGGTGGTCTCTGTTGTCAGCTGATGTGACAACTAATCATCCGCATATGCAATTACTCCATATGTCTGTTTCAGTAGATGAAGGAGGGGTTCAGTGGAGATATCCCAGAAAATGGACCCACAGGTCCTTGCGGGCAACCTTTGGTTTTTTCTTAATAACGCACGAGCGCCATTCTACGCCCCTGTCCCTACATTAGTCTAGTAAGCTGTGTGCACGGTGTCAGGTACCTGCAGTTCTTTAAGCCTCGCGAACATTGCAGGCCACCAGAGATCGTCAGTGGTACTTCCAATGTCCATGGTTACTGCAATTGCTTACTTTCGTGTGGTTGCTGAAACTGGTGTGAGTGTTATGTTTATAGCATCATCGACTGATTTATCTTACCAGAAACCAAACTGATGTGCACTTGGGCCACTAAGGGAACTGTGCGCCGGAAGTCGGTTACAGAGGAGCCTCTCCTGGATCTTTCATATGTTCAGACGTGTGTTGAGTTCCTAAGGGACCAAGCTGCTAGGGTCATCGGTCCTTAGACTTACACACCACTTAACTTAAACTAACTTATGCTAAGAACAACACACACACCCACGCCCGACGGAGGACTCGAACTTCCGGAGGGAGGGACCGCGTAATCCGTGACATGGCGCCTCAAACCGCGCGACCACTCCGCCCGTCCCTGGATCTTTGCTAGTGTGTTTATTAGACAGACTGGTCTATAATATTTTGGATCTGGAGAGTCCATTACGCGAATTTTTTGATCATTATTGAACTGGCTGATTTCCAAACGATTGGTACTCTGTCTTAAGGCATCGTCTAGTATGCCTGTTAACACTGGGACGAACTGTAGTGGATTCCATCTGGATCAGGTGCCTTTTTCTTTTTCAGTCTTGCAATCGCTAACCCAACCTCGTCTTGTACAAGTGGACAGATGACAATTGTTGCGTGGTACAGTCCCTCAGGCTGTTATCGTAGTGTGGTGTGTTTTTCCTGATCTGTGGTCATGGCATCGTCGGAGAGGAGTTTATCCAGCAAATAGTGTGTTGTTTGCCTGTATCATGGAACCGTCTCCCTGCCCCCATACATCGTATTACATATTTTTAATTGGTTTGTAATTTTCGGGAGTTTCGCAGAAACCATGGTGCTGTGCTCAGAATTAAGCCGTAAAACACTCAAGAGAGTTTCACGTATACGTAGCATCTTGAACCTCTTGTGAAAGGTCGAAATGAACTCTCCCATGAATCCTAAAGTGATACTTACATATTTTATCTAGGTCAAAGTGTTCGGATTTTCTCATGCAAACTTGGTGCGTTAAATTTTGTAGCGTTTCTGCAGCAATTGGCAGATTTTTCCGTCCGTAGAACGATTCTGTTTGTTCGTTTCGCTGTCTGAAAACGCAGAGAATCACTACGGATCAATGGAAGAAAGTCTTTTGGTGGAATGAGTCGTGCTGCATACTGTTTCCAACTATCGGTCGAGTTTACTTCATAAGAGTGGAACATCGTTGGTGTTAGGTGATGATTTGGGGAACTACGTCGTGCCGTTCCATGAGCCTCACAGGTATCCTGCGAGAACGCATTGCAGCCAAGGATTATGTGACCATTTTGGCTGATCAGGTCCATCCCTTGGTGCAAAGTTTGTTCCTCAGAGGTGATGCTGAATTCCAAGATGCTCGGACCTTGTTCACACACCATAACTTTAATTGAGTACGAGGATGGAGTTTCGCTGTTCCCTGGACACTCCATTCATCAAATCTCAGTATTATTGAGGTTTTGTGGTTCACTTTGGAGAGAAGGGTGCGTGATCGCTCTCCGTCTCGATCATTGTTATCTGAATTTGTTATTATTTTGCAGTACGAATGGTATAAGATTCCCTTGAAACCCATGTAGGCCCCGTATTTATCCATTTCGGAACGGCTTAAAGCTGTTTTGAATGCCAACGGTTTTCCTACCCCCTATGAGGCATGATAATGTGATGTATTTTTGATGTGTCCATATTTTTGTCCATATCATTTATGCGGTACACAGTAATGTTCGACTTATGACCACAGCAGTTGAGTCCCATAGTGCTCAGAGCCATTTGAACCACAGTAATGTTCACATAGTTCATAGCTGTCATGGCGCCTTCGATTACGACCTCAGGTCCCATGGGAGTCGTGGTGAATGTTCCCCATAGTATAATACTGTACCAGCCATCCTGAATTCACGGAGCGATGTATGCTCAAGCAGTCGTCCGCCTGCAGGACCTCGTATCCTGGTGTAACAAGAAACGCGATTCACTCCACCAGCCGGCACGTTTACATTGATTCACGGTCAAATCTCGATAATTCCATGACCACTGCAATCTTAACTGACGGTGTAGTTGGGCTATGACACGAAAAGGTAATGGTCTTCTGCTACAGAGCCCCATTTTCAACAATGTGTGCTCAATAGTTTGCTCCGAAAAGCTTCAGCCTGCACCAGTTTTTTACTCTGTCACCAAATGTGCTACAAATCTTTGCCTATCCTGCTTTACGGAGTAGGGAAGCCTCTGATATCCACGTTCTGTGATGAACCGTAGACATCCAACAGCTTCTCGCCTATTCTGGTTTCACTGTCCTGAACAACTTCCGGTACATGTGAACGATAGTAGCACCAGAACAGCCAACCAGCTTCTCCATTTCCCGGCAATAACAATCTGTCAAAGTCGCTCCCAGTTTGCGTTCCTTATCGACAGTAGAATGATTTGCCTATCGTCTATGCTCTTCTCATCCACTTTCTTCACTGAGTCACATTACTGCAACGACACCAGTCAGCCTAGGGTCTCGCAGTGAGGACATGTGTGTGTGTGTGTGTGTGTGTGTGTGTGTGTGTGTGTGTGTGTGAGTGAGTGAGTGAGTGAGTGGGTGGGTGGGAGGGTGGGAGGGTGGGTGGATGTGTGGGTGGAGGTGCATGGACCGGTGGGTGGGTGTGTTTCTATCAACGATATACACTGCCCAAAAAACTGATCATTTTTTCGGTACCCTGTAATTGTCTCCCGATGAGATGCATAAGTTTGAAATTGGGCTCAAAGATGCCTGTAATCTTCCTCTGCAATGGTTGAAAAGTGCCGCGCCCTGCAACGTCAGTTTCAGACATGGCAACGCTTCAAACAGCAAGGTGTTGACTTGCTTTACTTTTACTTTACATGTGGCAAGGGCCTTATCGACCATACGCCTGCTCTATGAGCCTCTTCCACTTCTGCCTGTCCAATGCGCTGTTTATCCAGTTGCTGTTGCTGTTCATCCTAGTTGTGTCCTCCCGAATGTTATCCCGCCATCTGATTCTGGGTCTCCCTCTTCCTCTCGTTCCATCTATTGTTCTGCTGAATGTCATTCTGGGTAGCCTATTCTCTGTCATTCTTGCTATATTGCCTGCCCAATTCAACCTTCTCCTCTTGAGCACTTCGACGATGTTACGGTGTTTGTACAGCCCTCTTAATTCTTCATTTCTTCTTATTCTCCATTCTATGTTATTTTCGTCGTATACAGGTCCAAAAATTTTTCTGAGTACTTTTCTTTCGAAATATTAGTTTTTCACATCCATATAACATTACAGGTATAATGGTCGATTGATATAAGCGGATTTTGAAGTTACTTCTAAGTGATCTTTCTCTTAGAATTTTGATGAAACTAAAAAGTGTCCTGTTTGCTATTGATAAACGGGCATCTATTTCTATATCTGTTCTGTTGTTATTACTAAAAAGACTTCCTAGGTACTTGTAGTGGTCAACAGTCTTGAAACTGAATCCATCTACAGTCAGAGGTGTATCTTTTCTGGTTTTCTTACTTATGAGCAGTATTCTGTCTTTTCTTCATTAAGATGTAATCCTGTTTTCTCAGCGATTTTGCATCATTCTGATTAATTCTCTTTTGGAACTACTTATTAGTGCTACATCATCTGCGTAGGCAAGTCTTGTAACGTTCACATCCTGTAGCTGGATCCCTTGTGGACTGGTTTTAGAAAATTCTCTGTCGATCTTCTCTAGGATAAGATTAAATAAAATAGGTAAAATGGCGTCCCCTTGTCTCAGTCCAGTGTACACCTTAAAATCTTGTTTCTCTTACCGGTGTCTTTATGCGACATAAAGTTTCATCTATACACATGTTAACACATAAGAAAAAATGGCCAGAGCTCAGACGTTCATGTGAGCTACAAGGTGGATTAATTATGACACACTGGCACTAAATTGGTGTCGAAGAGGTTGCCTGCCCTCAGGCGTTAGAGCAGCCGTGAGGCACCACTCAGGTGAATGGGCGTCGATATCTCTGAGGGATACAGTTTGACCGTGCTCGACAAAGGTGTGTGGGTGACACTGAGGGCGTTGCCGAACTTTGGAATCTTAGAAGGACCCTTTTCCGTTTTATTCAATGACATGTCAATGTTGCACCCTTCTGTGATACCGCCACAGGAGGGCACGAAATCGGAAGCCTGGAAAAGCATAAACACCCTTTGCTGCTTGGATCAAGTTCAAATTTCGTCAATTTGTTTTGCATGGTTCCTAGTGGTTCCACCTTGTATACCAGAGCAAAAAATTGCAGTCGTACCACACTCAAAAGGGGTCAGCTCATGTCCACGGGTTTGTAGCACCACAGTGCCCTTAATGTAGGATTGAACAGCCCAGTGGGAGGGGGGTGTCAGCAGTGTTGAATGTTGTCAAGAACGTCTCACTGTTACTCATCGCATTGGTGTTTTTTCCGATCACAATATATGGGGGATTCAACGCCCCAACGGAAGAGAGGGTGTCATTGACACTCTTTATGTATCCTCCTGAGAGCTTTTAGTTTCAGTTCTAAGCAGCGGTGTGTCTGAAATGTTTTCCTTGGCCGCCCATAAGAAAACAGCGTGATTTCATCGCTGAGTGTCGCGATCCTGATTCCATCGCAGAGGCGTCAGAGAAGGGGTAAAAAGGGGGTACGACGGCGTGTGATGACATTCCCATCGACTAACACATTCACCATGCCGTTGGACAGAATTGTGGCGAAATTTGGTACCAGACATTATTAACCCAGCTTACATCTCACATGAACTTCTGAGATTTGGCCTTTTTATCCGCGTTATTCATCGACAGTCCTTAACGGCTGTGGAGTTCAACAAGATACAGCATGAAGATATCTCACGAAATAAGCGTCAAACGAAAAAATTGCAAAGAACGAAACTTGTCTAGCTTGAAGGGAGAAACCAGATGGCGCTATGGTTGGTCCGCTAGATGGTGCTGCCATAGGTCAAATGGATATCAACTGCGTTTCTTTAAATAGGAATCCCCATTTTTTATACGTATTCATGTAGTACATAAAGAAATATGAATGTTTTAGTTGGACTTTTTTCGCTTTGTGATAGATGGCGCTGTAATAGTCACAAACATGTGGCTCACAATTTTAGATGAACAGTTGGTAACAGGTACGTTTCTTAAATTAAAATACAGAACGTAGGTACGTTTGAACATTTTATTTTGGTTGTTCCAATGTGATACATGTACCTTTGTGAACTTATCATTTCTGTAAATACAACATTAATGAAATAAATGCTCAAAATGATGTCCGTCAACCTCAATGAATTTGACATTACGTGTAACGACATTCCTCTCAACAGCGAGTAGTTCGCCTTCCGTAATGTTCGCACATGCATTGACAATGCGCTGACGCATGTTGTCAGGCGTTGTCGGTGGATCACGATAGCAAATATCCTTCAACTTTCCCCACAGAAAGAAATCCTGGGACGTCAGATCCGGTGAACGTGCAGGCCACGGTATGGTGCTTCGACCACCAATCCACCTGTCATGAAATATGCTATTCAATACCGCTTCAACCGCACACGAGCTATCTGCCGCACATCGCTATTCTCTCATGTAGAGAAACATCTTGTAGCAACATCTTTAGAACATTACGTAGGAAATTAGCATACAATGCACCATTTAGATTGCCATCGATAAATTGGGGGCCAATTATCCTTCCTCCAATAATGCCGTCCCATACTTTAACCCGCCAAGGTCGCTGATGTTCCACTTGCAGCCATCGTGGATTTTCCGTTGCTCAATAGTGCATATTATGCCAGTTTACGTTACCACTGTTGGTGAATGACGCTTCGTCGCTAAAAAGAACGCGTGCAAAAAATCTGTCATCGTCCCGTAATTTCTCTTGTGCCCAGTGGCAGAACTGTACACGACGTTCAAAGTCGTCGCCATGCAATTCCTGGTGCATAGAAATATGGTACGGGTGCAATCGATGTTGATGTAGCCGACGATTTTGAGATTCCCGATTCTCGCGCAATTTGTCTGCTACTGATGTGCGGATTAGCCGCGACAGCAGCTAAAACACCTACTTCGGCATCATCATTCGTTGCAGGTCGTGGTTGACGTTTCATATATGGCTGAACACTTCCTGTTTCCTTAAATAACGTAACTATCCGGCGAACGGTCTGGACACTTGGATGATGTCGTCCAGGATACCGAGTAACATACATAGGACACGCCCGTTGGGCATTTTGATAACAATAGCCATACATCAACACGATCTCGATCTTTTCCGCAATTGGTAAACGGTCCATTTTAACACGGGGAATGTATCACGAAGCAAATACCGTCCGCACTGGCGGAATGTTACGCGATACCACGTACTTATACGTTTATGACTATTACAGCGCCATCTATCACAAAGCGAAAAAAATGGTCCAATTAAAACATTCATATTTCTTTATGTACTACACGAATACGTAATAAAAATGGGGTCCCTACTTAAAGAAACGTAGCTGATATCCATTTGACCTATGGCAGCGCCATCTAGCGGGCCAACCATAGCGCCATCTGGTTTCCCCCTTCAAGCTAGACGAGTTTCGATTTTTGTAATTTTTTCGTTTGATGCTTATTTCGTAAGATATTTGGCCCGGACACTATCAATGGACCACTCTGTATATATATATATATATATACTGTGTTCAGTCGTTTATATATATATATATATATATATATATATATATATATATATATATATATATATTCGTCAGATATTCAACCGGGTGACGACTCTTAGCGCCTTCTGGACAACGCCACTCGACTGAATATTCGAGAAATACGCAAAATTTTCCTTCGCCCAGAAAACCTAAAATCACACCACATACATTTATTTGGAGATTACGGGAGTTTACTTATTTTTGTTACTTGTTGAAAAGAACGTACGTATTACGACGGAGCTACATAGTTCGTCATCTACTGCAAAAGAAATATGAGGGCTGTTCGGAAAGTAAGGTCCGACCGGTCATGGTATGATAACCACAGTGAAAATAAGAAAAAATTCATTCGAAACAGTATGCCACACTTCCAACTACCTCTCTAAATAGTCACCGCTCCTACATAGACATGTGTCGTGGCGTTGTACAAACTTTCCAGTACCCTCGTCACAGAAAGCAGCCTCCTGTGCTTCCTGCCAATTCTCTATACTGGTCTGCCTTTCGTTGTTTGTGGTAAAATGTTGTCTTCGTAGCCAGCGGTCAGATATTAACAACGGAGGGAGCCAATTTACGAGTGTATTGTAGGTGATCAAACACTTCCCACCGAAAACGTTCCAAGAGCGTCTTCATTCCCCCTGCAGAATGCGGCTGAAAACTGTGTTGAAGAAAGAGACGCATGAAATTTACTTTATGTGGGCTGCATAGCTTCAGGCAAAATCTCTCACCAGATCCACATACTTGGCGGGAGAAATGTTGTTTTAGGCATTTACATGTAATCACTTTGGGCTCTGAACTGAAAACAGCGACGGGAAGCGATCGACAGACACACTAAAGACACTGCCTAACAGATCTGTGCAAAGTTCCATCGAATTTTCACAGTGGTTTCCGTTCCGCGGCTAATCGGACCATACTTTCCGAATACGCCTCGTAAGTCACGAAGCTTGCACACAGACAAAATAAGTAGCGAAGAGATTTGCTCTCCAACAGCCCGTATACTCCGTAAATTAAGTATAAGGAATCTCGTAATGAAAACGAAGCTTCCTTCTGCCTGTATTATTGACAATGCAACAAACGACTGAGCACAGTATCCGAGGCAGACATTTCCTCCGTTCACCTCCACTCGTGGCCTACCGCCTGGAATGTTTCGATTCCACTACGTGTGTCAACTCTATTTGGCCTATTAACAACTGATTTTCTCTCTTAATGCTTAATATAATGTGCCATAAATTAATTACTTTTCAGCAGATTGCATTGTGTATAAAATATATTTTGTAAGTTAATGTTGTAAAAAGACGTAGGGTCACATAAATGAACAGATGCAATAAGAGATTCCCCGTCTGGGACATACGCTCTCCGTTCCTCCCGCTATCTGGCACGAGCAAAAAAAAAAAAAAACGGACGGGATGCACTGTTATACTTTCGCCGTTAGACCTTCGCCGTTTCACTCTATGGCCTCGAATAGTTAGCTTTGTTTTATTGCGCTAGCTGTGCTCTCGCTTGCGAGTAAATTACTAGGTTTCACTGCGAGCTGTAACTGTCGTCCTACACCCCGGCGTCGTGACATGCATATGCTAATACCATGATGGTGCATATTTTCGGATAAGCCACTACTCAAAAGAGACAAACTAATGAACCAGTACTAATTACTTAGGTATTTATGATGTACATAGGTAACGTTCCAACAGCAGACATGTTTGCGGGACAAATTGCAAGCTTGTGTACCATCTTTGTTTTTTGGGAAACATTAATTCAGCTTTCTCAAGGTTTTTTTGCCAAACACCTTTCAGTACATTTTTCCCGTCGTCAGTAAGTTCTTATTTCATTGAAGCCTGATATATTATGAGAACATTTGTATATGAAAATCATCCCTAAAAACTTTTTGGATCTGTTGCGATATTTTAACTTAATTACATGTTATTAGGATTTTTAGGACTCTTTAACATGCTGGAGAGCTTGTCAACTGCAACAATATACACTCCTGGAAATGGAAAAAAGAACACATTGACACCGGTGTGTCAGACCCACCATACTTGCTCCGGACACTGCGAGAGGGCTGTACAAGCAATGATCACACGCACGGCACAGCGGACACACCAGGAACCGCGGTGTTGGCCGTCGAATGGCGCTAGCTGCGCAGCATTTGTGCACCGCCGCCGTCAGTGTCAGCCAGTTTGCCGTGGCATACGGAGCTCCATCGCAGTCTTTAACACTGGTAGCATGCCGCGACAGCGTGGACGTGAACCGTATGTGCAGTTGACGGACTTTGAGCGAGGGCGTATAGTGGGCAAGCGGGAGGCCGGGTGGACGTACCGCCGAATTGCTCAACACGTGGGGCGTGAGGTCTCCACAGTACATCGATGTTGTCGCCAGTGGTCGGCGGAAGGTGCACGTGCCCGTCGACCTGGGACCGGACCGCAGCGACGCACGGATGCACGCCAAGACCGTAGGATCCTACGCAGTGCCGTAGGGGAACGCACCGCCACTTCCCAGCAAATTAGGGACACTGTTGCTCCTGGGGTATCGGCGAGGACCATTCGCAACCGTCTCCACGAAGCTGGGCTACGGTCCCGCACACCGTTAGGCCGTCTTCCGCTCACGCCCGAACATCGTGCAGCCCGCCTCCAGTGGTGTCGCGACAGGCGTGAATGGAGGGACGAATGGAGACGTGTCGTCTTCAGCGATGAGAGTCGCTTCTGCCTTGGTGCCAATGATGGTCGTATGCGTGTTTGGCGCCGTGCATGTGAGCGCCACAATCAGGACTGCATACGACCGAGGCACACAGGGCCAACACCCGGCATCATGGTGTGGGGAGCGATCTCCTACACTGGCCGTTCACCACTGGTGATCGTCGAGGGGACACTGAATAGTGCACGGTACATCCAAACCGTCATCGAACCCATCGTTCTACCATTCCTAGACCGGCAAGGGAACTTGCTGTTCCAACAGGACAATGCACGTCCGCATGTATCCCGTGCCACCCAACGTGCTCTAGAAGGTGTAAGTCAACTACCCTGGCCAGCAAGATCTCCGGATCTGTCCCCCATTGAGCATGTTTGGGACTGGATGAAGCGTCGTCTCACGCGGTAGTGCACGTCCAGCACGAACGCTGGTCCAACTGAGGCGCCAGGTGGAAATGGCATGGCAAGCCGTTCCACAGGACTACATCCAGCATCTCTACGATCGTCTCCATGGGAGAATAGCAGCCTGAATTGCTGCGAAAGGTGGATATACACTGTACCAGTGCCAACATTGTGCATGCTCTGTTGCCTATGTCTATGTGCCTATGGTTCTGTCAGTGTGATCGTGTGATGTACGAGATCTGACCCCAGGAATGTGTCAATAAAGTTTCCCCTTCCTGGGACAATGAATTCACGGTGTTCTTATTTCAATTTCCAGGAGTGTATTTCTGCGCGATGATCGTACTAAACCTAACGAGCTACTAATTAAGGTAAAAGACGTAGAAGAGACAAGATAACGACACCGTTCGCTTATTTTATTGCTAACATATACAGTTTCTTGAAATGATTTTGTAATTTTTGCAAAGCTGTCTTCAAATTGTTCAAATGGCTCTGAGCACTATGGGACTCAACTGCTGAGGTCATAAGTCCCCTAGAACTTAGAACTACATAAACCTAACTAATCTAAGAACAACACACACATCCATGCCCGAGGCAGGATTCGAACCTGCGACCGTAGCGGTCGCGCGGTTCCAGACTGTAGCGCCAGAACCGCTCGGCCACCAGCGGCCGGCAGCTGTCTTCAAGGTCTGAAAAATTCCTCATATAACGATTATAATTTTTTCAAGTTTTAGTACAGTTAGCACATATTGACATCGGTAAAGACCAAACGAAACATGTTTGGGAAAGAAAGCTAACATAGTCACCAATTGCGTTTCGCAAATATCAGCTGGAAACAAGTACCGAAAGATTAAGCGAGCAAGTAAAACCCAAAGGCAAAGATTATGGACGAGATATCGTTAAACTTAAGGTATCGATAGGAAATTTATTTTCTGAAAAATACCCAACTGAAGCTGAAGCCAAACTGAAATTCGTTCAGGAAACGCTAACACTTCTTTACTGAACTAGAGAAACTGAAGGTAAACACTCGGTATAATATGAAGAGTCTAGTAGAATTGCTGTTGTTGTCTTCAGTCCAGAGACTGGTCCTGTACAGCTCTCCACGCCACTCTATACTGTGCAAACCCCTTCATCTCCGAATAACTACTGCAACCTACATCTTTCCGAATCTGCTAAGTGTATTCATCCCTCAATCTCCCTCTATGATTTATACCCTCCACGCTCCCCTCCAGTACTAAACTGGTGATCCCTTGATGCCTCAGAACATGTCCTACCAAGCGATCCCTTCTTCTAGCCAAGTTGTGCCACAAATTCCTTTGCTCCCCAATTCTATTCAGTACCTCCCCATTAGTTACGTGATCTATCAATCTGATTTTCAGCATTCTTCTATAGCACCACATTTCGAAAGCTTCTATTATCTACTTGTCTAAACTATTTATCTTCCATGTTTCACGTCCATACATGGCTACACTCCGTACAAATACCTTAAGAAAAGATTTCCTAACACTTAAATCTATACTCGATGTTAACAGATTTCTCTTCTTCAGAAAAGCTTTTCTTTCCATTGCAAAAATGTCCTCTCTACTTCGACCATCACCAGTTATTTTGCTCCCCAAATAGCAAAACTCATCTACTATTTTAAATGTATCATTTCCTAGTCTAATTTCTTCAGCATCACCTGATTTAATTCGACTACACTCCATTATCCTCGTTTTGCTTTTGTTGATGTTCATCTTAAAGCCTCCTTTCAAGACACTGTCCATTCCGTTCAACTGCTCTGCCAGGTCCTTTGCTGTCTCTGACAGAATTACAATATCAACGGCAAACCTCGAAGTTTTTATTTCTTCACCATCTATTTTAATTTCTACTCCAAATTTTTCTTTTGTTTCCTTTACTGCTTGATCAATATACAGATTGAATAACATCGGGTATAGGTATGTGTACAAATTGTAAATAGCCTTTTGCTCCGTGTATTTGATCCCTGCCATCTTCAGAATTTGAAGGAGAGTACTCCAGTCAACATTGTCAAAAGCTTTCTCTAAGTCTACAAAAGCTAGAAACGTAGGTTTGCCTTTCCTTAATCTATATTCTAACAAGGGAACCTCCCCATCGCAGCCCCCTCAGATTTAGTTATAAGTTGGCGCAGTGGATAGGCCTTGAAAAACTAAACACATATCAATCGAGAAAACAGGAAGAAGTTGTGTGAAAGTATGAAAAAAAATAAGCAAAATATACTAAGTAGTCCATGCTCAAGATATCCAATATCAAGGGTAACGTTAATGCAGGAGCGCCGTGGTCTTGTGGTTAACGTCAGTAGCTGCGGTAGGGAGGTCCTTGGTTCAAGTCCTTCCTCAAATGAAAATTTTAATTTTTTTATTTTCGCATAGTTATGATCCGTCCGTTCGTTCATTGACGTCTCTGTTCGTTGTAATTGGTTTACTGTTCACTGTAATAAGTTTAGTGTCTGTGTTTTGCAACCGCACCGCAAAACCGTGCGATTAGTAGACGTGCCTCTCCAATGGGAACCGAAAACACTTGATCGCAGGGTCATAGGTCAATCGATACCTCCACAGGAAAACACGTCTGATATAATCTATACGACACTGGTGACGGCATGTGCGTCACATGACAGGAATATGTTGTCGACCCACCTAACTTATACACTTGGCGGATGGGTAAAAAGATTCTTCTACCTTTCCCGATTTAGGTTTTCTTGTGGATATGATGATCACTCCCAAAACAGTGATGAAAATGTAAGAGTTTGTCACATAAACTGAAAATAAAAAAATTAAACTTTTCACTCGAAGGAAGACTTGAACCAAGTACCTCTCATTCCGTAGCTGCTCACGCTAACCACGAGACCACTGCGACCCTGAGCTCGCCCACTCCTTGATGTTACATATCTTTTGCATGGACTACTCAGTTTGTATATTTCGCTTATTTTTTCATAGTTCCACACAACTTCTTCCTGTTTTCTCGATTTATCTGTGTTCAGTTTTACAAGGCCTATCCACTGAGCCAACTTATAACTAAATCTGAGGGGGGTGCGATGGGGAGGTTCCCTTGTAAGATATGTCGTAGGGTCAGTACTGCCTCGCGTGTTCCAATATTTTTACGGAATCCAAACTGATCTTCCCCGAGGTCGGCTTCTACCAGTTTTCCCATTCGTCTGTAAAGAATTGGTGTTAGTATTTTTCAGCCGTGGCTTATTAAACTGATAGTTCGGTAATTTTCACATCTGTTAACACCTGCTTTCTTTGGTATTGGAATTATTATATACTTCTTGAAGTCTGAGGGCATTTCACTTGTCTCATACATCTTGCTCACCAGACGGTAAAGTTTTGTCATGGCTAGCTCTCCCAAGGGTATCAGTAGTTTTAATGGAATGTTGTCTACAACCGGAGCCTTGTTTCGCCTTAGTTCTTTCAGCGCTCTATCAGATTATCCACATAGCATCATATCTTTCATTTCATCTTCATCGCCGGCCGGTGTGGCCGTGCGGTTCTAGGCGCTTCAGTCTGGAACCGTGTGACCGCCACGGTCGCAGGTTCGAATCCTGCCTCGGGCATGGATGTGTGTGATGTCCTTAGGTTAGTTAGGTTAAGTAGTTCTAAGTTCTAGGGGACTGATGACCACAGATGTTAAGTCCCATAGTGCTCAGAGCCATCTTCATCTACGTCCTCTTCCATTTCCATAATAGTGCTCTCAAGTACATCGGTCTTGTATAGCCCTCTATCTACTCCTTCCACCTTTCTGCTAGTAATTGCTACAAGTATGAAAAATAGAGTAACTTCAAGTATTAGTTTTATCGTCAAATGAGACGATATATCTGAACGTTCAACGCACTAGGGAAGTAGAACTTTGCTGTCCTTTTGTGCTTCCGAATCAGCTGCTGAGAAGAAATGGCATGATGTCGTACACTGTGTAGGATAAGGCAGCTAAGTGAGAGCACCCCAAATACATCCGGAACGCGTGAATATGTTGAGTTGCAGTTTTCACTAAGTTCACAGTGAACAATTTTCTGCAGTACATAAGTGATTTCTGATACAGTCTAAGCCAAAACAAAAGAAACGACGCACTACGACGGAATTATCCGAATGGGGCTGGAATTGGTAGATGTGACGTACACAGACAAACAAATTATTACAGTTTCAAAAAATTGGATGATTAGCAAGTCGATAACGTTTTGATCCACCTCTGACCCGTATGCAAGCAGTTATTCGGCTTGCCATTCATTGGTAGAGTTGTTGGATGTCCTCCTGAGGAATATCGTCCCAAAGTCTGTCCAACTGGCACGCCATATCGTCAAAATCCCGATCTGGTTGGAGAGCCCTAGCCATTATGCTCCAAAAGTTCTCAGTTGGGGAGGGACCCGGCGATCTTGCTGGCCTATGCAGTGTTTGGTAAGTACAAAGAAAAGCAGTAGAAACTCTCGCCGTGTTGGCGGGCATTATCTTGCTGAAATGTAAGCCCAGGATGGGCAACAAAACAGGGCTTAGAACATCGTCGACTGACGCTGGGCTGTAAAGGCGGCGCAGATGGCAACCAAGGGAGTACTGCTATGAAATGGAATACCGACTCAGGCCATACTCCAGGGTCGGGCCATATGGCAGGACACTGTCAGGTTGCAGTTCGTCGTCCTAAATGCGCAACTCTCTTCCTAAGCGAAGAAAAGCTTTATATTCGATAGAGCACTTCGTACATAATTGAAACATTAAAGAACAGTACGCAACATTCTTGGTGCCATTACGGATTTGGCCTTCTGTCAACAGTTTCATTTTTTGTGCATATTACTTAGCCATCGGCAAGGTGTGTATTATATTTTTGTAAGTGTACATGGTTTTGCTTGGTGGGAGGAGAGGGCTCAATTGATTCGACTTTGAGGAAACAGTGCTGTGGTTTTTGCTCACAGGTGGCACTGTTGGTTGCCACCGAAATCCCGTTAATTTGTCCTGTTTGCACTTGTCTGGTGTCTGTAGTGCAGATACTATTTACAGCCATTGTTGGAAACACATATAGCAACAAAAAAGCTACTTTCGTCTGTATCCATGCGGTTAAATTTTTACTACGAAACCGGTAGTGATTCGGGATGTTCTAGGCGCTTCAGTCCGGAATCGCGCTGCTGCTACGGTCTCAGGTTCTAATCCTGCCTCGGGCATGGATGTGAGTGATGTCGTTAGGTTTAACTAGTTCTAAGTCTAGGGGACTGATGACCTCAGATGTTGAGTCGAATGGTTGGAGGCATTTGAACCATTTGATTCAGGAGGCTCTCAAATTTGATCATCATTCAGGGCTCTAGAATTTGCTTACAGTGTCAGACTCAAACGTGTATTACAGTCTATTAAAAATCCGAATCAGGACAGTAAAAAGAACATCCAAATAGCGAAAATTGTTCGGGATTTACTGAAAAATAGCCAATAGGTGTGAAATTTCCTGTTGGCCCCAGGACATACTGGACTGGTTTTGATACTAAGGTCGACCAACTTATGAAGGAAGGCAGTATCTCTCGTCCCATAATGAACGTCACTCTACCAACCTTCAGTTTCAACACATACATAGGGAAACTGGTCGAAGAAGGCTGGGAAGAAGGCTGACACCTATCTGCAATAAAGTTCAATATTCCTATCCAACCACCTATTAGGGTCACTTCTTGGTTTCAAAAATTCCAGGCGAACAAAAATCTAGTAATAAACCTAGTACGACTGCATGACAAGCATAGTTCAACTCTTCTCCAGATATCGAGTAGGCATCTTCTGTGGGTTGTAAACCACTTGCCATTGACTTGCAGAGTCTTAGAAGCACAACAAAATAGCTCACTGGAAAACTTAAAGTAGTTTTCCCTTCCAACAAGGGCTCCAGTTTTACAATCTCTTAAAATACTCAAATATCCAAACTCTTTTTGATTTTACATGAGATAGTGCTTGTGAAACATGAAGTAGTATCAGTGATTAAATTGACACTTTTATCTTCAGATGCATGCTCATCAGTTTCTGCCGAGTTGTTTTTTCAAATTCTATTTTGCCTACAGTTATTATCATATCAATATTCTTTACCTATAAATATAGTGGATATGTCTGTACTGTAAAATAATGCTAAATAATAGTTCAGACTCCATATATTGCGATTTTTCTGAATAAATGTTTTTATATTTGTACCAAGTAGCTCGCAGTATAGTGCAACAAAACAAAGCCAAATAAATAACAAAGAAACTGTTTAACAATTTTGTTAGCTATTTCACAGAAATTATCAGTTTCATCGAACAACCCTCGTCGTCAGGCAACACAATTTCTTATTAGGAGTGAACGTTGAGGCTGGAAGTCGAAGATTCACGACAGTGTTTCGTACAAAATTAATAGGCTCGATTTTCTGCTGTTAGTATACAGGGTG
Source organism: Schistocerca piceifrons (assembly GCF_021461385.2). NCBI lineage: Eukaryota > Metazoa > Arthropoda > Insecta > Orthoptera > Acrididae > Schistocerca > Schistocerca piceifrons. The sequence continues at coordinate 92,548,774 of NC_060141.1, forward strand.
TTGCAAAAAGGTACGGCCAAACTTTCAGGAAACATTCCTCACACACAAAGAAAGAAAATATGTTATGTGGACATGTGTCCGGAAACGCTTACTTTCCATGTTAGAGCTCATTTTATTACTTCTCTTCAAATCACATTAATCATGGAATGGAAACACACAGCAACAGAACGTACCAGCGTGACTTCAAACATTTTGTTACAGGAAATGTTCAAAATGTCCTCCGTTAGCGAGGATACATGCATCCACCCTCCGTCGCACGGAATCCCTGATGCGCTGATGCAGCCCTGGAGAATGGCGTATTGTATCACAGCCGTCCATAATACAAGCACGAAGAGCCTCTACATTTGGTACCGGGGTTGCGAGGACAAGAGCTTTCAAATGCTCCCATAAATGAAAGTCAAGAGGGTTGAGGTCAGGAGAGCGGGAAGGCCATGGAATTGGTCCGCCTCTACCAGTCCATCGGTCACCGAATCTGTTGTTGAGAAGCGTACGAACACTTCGACTGAAATGTGCAGGAGCTCCATCGTGCATGAACCACATGTTGTGTCGTACTTGTAAAGGCACATGTTCTAGCAGCACAGGTAGAGTATCCCGTATGAAATCATGATACCGTGCTCCATTGAGCGTAGGTGGAAGAACATGAGGCCCAATCAAGACATCACCAACAATGCCTGCCCAAACGTTCACAGAAAATCTGTGTTGATGACGTGATTGCACAATTGCGTGCGGATTCTCGGCAGCCCACACATGTTGATTGTGAAAATTTACAATTTGATCACTTTGGAATGAAGCCTCATCCGTAAAGAGAACATTTGCACTGAAATGATGATTGACACATTGTTGGATGAACCATTCGCAGAAGTGTACCCGTGGAGGCCAATCAGTTGCTGATAGTGCCTGCACACGCTGTACATGGTACGGAAGCAACTGGTTCTCCCGTAGCACTCTCCATACAGTGACGTGGTCAACGTTACCTTGTACAGCAGCAACTTCTCTGACGCTGACATTAGGGTTATCGTCAACTGCACGAAGAATTGCCTCGTCCATTGCAGGTGTCCTCATCGTTCTAGGTCTTCCCCAGTCGCGAGTCATAGGCTGGAATGTTCCGTGCTCCCTAAGACCCCGATCAATTGCTTCGAACGTCTTCCTGTCGGGACACCTTCGTTCTGGAAATCTGTCTCGATACAAACATACCGCGCCACGGCTATTGCCCCGTGCTAATCCATACATCAAATGGGCATCTGCCAACTGCGCATTTGTAAACCTTTCACTGACTGCAAAACCAAGTTGGTGATGAACACTAACCTGTTGATGCTACGTACTGATGTGCTTGATGCTAGTACTGTAGAGCAATGAGTCACATGTCAACACAAGCACCGAAGTCAACATTACCTTCCTTCAATTGGGCCAACTGGTATTGAATCGAGGAAGTACAGTACATACTGACGAAACTAAAATGAGCTCTAACATGGAAATTAAGCGTTTCTGGACACATGTCCACATAACATCTTTTCTTTATTAGTGTGTGAGGAATGTTTCCTGAAAGTTTGGCCGTACCTTTTTGTAACACCCTGTACCAGCCAGAACCCCGTCGCCCGATTCTTTAAAGAATCGAGCTCCCATGTGAAAAACAGATTTAAACGTCTGATTACTGTACAAATGACTTAATATGTATTTTACAATTTAAGTCATTTCTTCTCGAGAAGAGTTGAACCATGCTTGTCATGCATCCGTACTAGGGTTGTTAGTACTTTCTGTTCGCCTGAAATTTTTGAAACCTTGGGACGTCTCAAAAATGTGGATGGATAGCAATACTGACCTTTTTAGCAGATAGGTGTCGATCCTCTGCCCAGTCTTCCCTGACCAGTTTCGCTACCCACGTCTTGAAATTGGGGGATAGCAGAGTGACGTTCATTATAGGACGAGAGATACTGGCTTGCTTTATGAGCTGGTCGACCATAGTATTCAAAACTAGTCCAGAAAGTCCCGTGGCCAACAGGAGATTTCACACCTACTGGTTATATTTAAGTAATTCCCGAATAGTTTGCGGTACTTCGGTCATTTTACTGTCCTGCTTCGGGTTTTTAATACACTGCAATATTCTTCGGAGTCTGACACTGTAAGAACCCTGAATGACGATCAAATTTGAGACCTCCCTAATCGCTACCGGTTCCGTAGTAAAAATTTAACAATAAGAGTACAAAACTTCCTGGCAGATTAAAACTGTGTTCGGACAGAAACTCGAACTCGGGACCTTTGCCTTTCGCGGGCAAGTGCTCCACCATCTGAGCTACCCAAGTACGACTCACGAACCGTCCTCACACCTTTAACTCCGCCAGTACCTCATCTCCTACATTCCAAAGTTCACAGAAGCTCTCCTGTAGAACTAGCACTCTTGGAAGAAAGGATATTGTGGAGACACGGCTTTGCCACAACCTGGGGGATGTTTTCAGAATGAAATTTTCACTCTGCAGCCGAGTGTGCGCTAATATGAAACTTCCTGGCAGATTAAAACTGTGTGCGGACCGAGACTCGAACTCTGGACCTCTTCATTTAGGAAATATGAGTACAGACGAAATTAGCTTCTTTGCTGCTAGATGCGATTCTTAGAATGGTGGTAAATAGTATCTACGACAAAACGAAACGACTCACCACGAAGGAATTATCCGAATGGGACTGAAATAGGTAGAAGTGATGCACTTATACAGACAAACAAATGACTTAAATTTCAGAAAAGTTGGATGATTTGTTCAAGAGAAAGAGCTTTACAAATTGAGCAAGTCAGAAACGCGTTGGTCCTCCTCTATCTCTTACGCAAGCGGTTATCCCGCTTGGCATTAACTGACAGAGTTATTGGATGTCCTACTGAGGGATATTGTGCCAAATTCTTTTAAACTGGCGTGTTATTGTTCAAATGGCTCTGAGCACTATGGTACTTAACATCTGAGGTCACCAGTCCCCTAGAACTTAGAACTACTTAAACCTAACTAACCTAAGGACATCACACACATCCATGCCCGGGGCAGGATTCGAACCTGCGACCGCAGCGGACGCGCGCTTCCAGACTGAAGCGCCTAGAACCGCTCGGCCACAGCGGCCGGCCTGGCGTGTTAGATCGACATAATCCCGAGTCTATTGGGGGGCCCTGCCCATAATGCTCCAAACGTTATGAACTGGAGAGAGATCCGGCGACCTTGCTGGTCAAGGTTAAGATTTGGAAGCATGAATACAAGCGGTAGAAACCCTCGCCGTGTGCGAGTGGGCATTATTTTGCTAAAACGCATGCCCAGAATGGCTTGCCATGAAGGGCAACGAAATGGGGCGTAGAATATCCTAGACGTACCGCTGCGCTGTTAAGTGTGTCGCGGATGACAACAGAAATGGCAGCCAAGACCATCACCTCTGGTTGTCGGACCTTACGGTGGGCGACAGTCAGATTGGCAACCCACCGCTCTCTGGGGGATTTCCAGACACTTCTTCAGCCTGCAATCTAATTTGCTGGAGTGGAATCGTCTTCAAAGGTGAATCCCATTACGAACTGAACCGCGACGACCAGCGAAGACGTGTGTGGGGACGCTCGAGGGAGCGGTGGGCTGTCAATCTGGCTGTTGCCCGCCATATGAGCCGCAACCAGAGATGATGGTGTGGGGCGTCATTTCATTTCATAGTAGGGCCTCTTTGGATGTCATCTGCAGCGCCCTTACATCAGAGCGATACATTGTATGTCCCGTTTTGTCGCCCTCTACCTTGGCCAGCGAGGTCACCGGATGTCTCCACAACTGAGAACGTTTGCAGTATTATGGTTAGAGCCCTCCTATCAGCTGGTGGTTTTGATGGCGTAATCTGGACACGGCATCCCTCAGATGGACCTCCAACAACTCTGTCAATCGATGCCAAGGCGAATAACTGCTTGCATAAGGGCCAGAGGTGGACCAACACATTACTGACTTGCTCGGGTTGTGAAGCTCTTTCTTTCGACTAAATCATCCACATTTCTGAAATTGTAGTCTTTTGGTTGGCCGCTGTGGCCGAGCCGTTCTAGGCGCTTCAGTCCGGAACTGTGCGACTGCTACGGTCGCAGGTTCGAATCCTGCCTCGGGCATAGATGTGTGTGGTGTCTTTAGGTTAGTTAGGTTTAAGTAGTTCTAAGTGTAGGGGATTGGTGACCTCAGATGTTTAGTCCCATAATGCTTACAGCGATTTGAACCATTTTTGTAATCTTTTGTTTGTCTGTACATCTACATTAGATCTACCACTTTCCGTACCTTTCGGATAATTCCATCGTTGTCCTTATTTATTTATGTTGTGTCTTAGGGTGTGTTTCACGTTAAGCGAGCAAAAGCTTTGCAGTTGAAGACTCAGAACACTAATAAGGTTTTTTGAGTTTCGTATTATTCACCTGTATACTAACGAAAAAATTTACAAATGGTTTAAAAGTATGTTTGAAGTTTGATGGATATCGCTATGCGCTCTCATAATCAAACGCTGGATGAATATGATCTGGCCAATTTGCGCTCCTTTTAACAAACGCTACTTTTTCACGCATCTTAATGTTTATTCTTTCATATCTCCTGAACTGTGTGTTGTATAACGATATACTTCTGCAGTTACACTAAGTGTTGGATACTTCCGAAAAATGTGTTACGAATACACTAGTAAAGAAGTAATAAATGAAAACGTTGTGCCTGATGCTGCAGTTTTACTACGTGAACAGCGAAAATGTAGTAAGGAACAAACTTTATTCTGTTTGGTAAGGGGTGGCTCCGCCCGGTTGGCCGTGCGGTCTAACGCACTGCTTTCCGGGCGGGAAGGAGCGCCTGGTCCCCAGCACGTATCCGCCCGGCGGATTTGTGTCGAGATCCGGTGAACCGGCCAGTTGTGGATGGTTTTTAGGCGGTTTTCCATCTGCCTCGGTGAATGCAAACTGGTTCCCCTTATTCCGCCTCAGTTACACTGTCGGCGATTGCTGCGCGAACAAGTTCTCCACGTACGCGTACACCACCATTACTCTACCACACATATATAGGGGTTACACTCGTCTGATGTGAGACGTTTCCTGGGGGGTCCACCGGGGGCGAACTGCACAATATCCCTGGGTTCGGTGTCGGCCGGCGGAGGGGTGAGTGGACTGCGGTAGTCGTCGTGGGGTTGTGGACCACTGCGGCTGCAGCGGGGACGGAGCCTCTCCGTCTTTTCTAGGCCCCCGGTTAACTTACAGCACAATACATACAAGGGGTGGCTCGGGGGTGAAAAGTTACGAAAAGATTTGAAGTTATAGTTAAAGTTGTTTGGAAGTCGCTAAGTATTCTCATTCTCAAATACTGGATAAATATAGTCTGGGTACTTTGTGCGCCGTGAGTTACACTGCCTTAAGACATACTAACATTTTCTAACTTTAATAGCTTTCTTAGTGTGTTAAACCTTTAACGTAACATTATACCTCTTAATGAGTAGATTACGACAGCATTCTAAGTTAGAAATTAGGTTGGTAACTTTACCACATACTGAAAATCAAAGTTACGTTGCCTCTGCAGCCTGGTCCTTTTAGATAGTAGTATAGATTCTGGCTAAACATAAACAGTCATCATTATTTGCACTGCTGGCCATTAAAATTGCTACACCAAGAAGAAATGCAGGTAATAAATGGGTATTCATTCGACAAATATATTATACTAGAACTGACATGTGATTACATTTTCACGCGATTTGGGTGCACAGATCCTGCGAAATCAGTGCCGAGAACAACCACATCTGGCCGTAATAACGGCCTTGATACGCCTAGGCATTGAGTCAAACAGAGCTTGTATGGCGTGGTACAGGTACAGCTGCCCATGCAGCTTCAACACGATACCACAGTTCATCAAGAGTAGTGACTGGAGCATTATGACGAGCCAGTTGCTCTGCCACCATTGACCAGACGGTTTCAATTGGTGAGAGATCTGGAGAATGTGCTGGCCAGGGCAGCAGCAAAACATTTTCTGTACCCAGAAAGGCCCGTACAGGACCCGCAACATGCGGTCGTGCATTATCCTGCTGAAATGTAGGGTTTCGCATCGATCGAATGAAGGGTGGAGACACGGGTCGTAACACATCTGAAATGTAACGTCCAATGTTCAAAGTGCGTCAATGCGAACAAGAGGTGACCGAGACGTGTAACCAATGGCACCCCATACCATCACGACGGGTGATACGCCAGTAAGGCGGGGACGAATGCACGGTTCCAATGTGCGTTCACCGCGATGTCGCCAAACACGGATGCGACCATCATGATGCTGTAAACAGAACCTCGATTCATCCGAAAAAATGACGTTTTGCCATTCGTGCACCCAGGTTCGTCGTTGAGTACACCATCGCAGGTGCTCCTGTCTGTGATGCAGCTTCAAGGGTAACCGCAGCCATGGTCTCCGAGCTGATAGTCCATGCTGCTGCAAACGTCGTCGACCTGTTCGTGCAGATGGTTGTTGTCTTGCAAACGTCCCCATCTGTTGACTCAAGGATCGAGACGTGGCTGCACGATCCGTTACAGCCATGCGGATAAGATGCCTGTCATCTCGACTGCTACTGATACGAGGCCGTTGGGATCCAGCTCGGCGTTCCGTATTACCCTCCTGAACCCATCGATTCCATATTCTGCTAACAGTCATTGGATCTCGACCAACGCGAGCAGCAATGTCGCGATACGATAAACGGCAATCGCGATAGGCTACAATCCGACCTTTATCAAAGTCGGAAACGTGATGGTGCGCATTTCTCCTCCTTACAGGCGGCATCACAGCAACGTTTCGCCAGGCAACGCCGGTCAACTGCTGTTTGTGTATGAGAAATCGGTTGCAAACTTTCCTCATGTCAGCACGTTGTAGGTGTCGCCACCGGCGCCAACCTCGTGTGAATGCTCTGAAAAGCTAATCATTTGCATATCACAGCATCTTCTTCCTGTCTGTTAAATTTCGCGTCTGTAGCACGTCATGTTCGTGGTGTAGCAATGTTAATGACGAGTAGTGTAATAGTCTGTCAGGTAACATTTGGGTTCATTACTCCGACAGTACAGTGTTTTGAAGCCTGGCGTAGCTGTTAACATAGCTGTGACGATGGCTGTAAAATACAAAATAACAAAAGTGTCTTCTTTTTTGCCACAGGTTCTTCGATTGGTTCAAAAAGGAGAAGAAAGAAAAGAAGAAGGAGCCGCCGAAGCGCACGGAGGTCCACCACTACCACCACCACTACTACTACTATTACTACATTCCCAAGTACAAGCCCACGGAGACTTACCACCACCCCAAGCACGAGGAGCACCCTCCCACCGACCACGAGGAGTCGCCTTCTTCGTGGGGCTACAGTTAGGCTGCGGTGGGACTCCATCAGGGCTACACTAAATTACGTCGTATGGACGCTTGTAATCTGTGGCAGCCCCAGAGTCGAAGCAAAGTAGTCGCTGTATCGTGACGACGGAAGTTGACTTTTTAGTGACCTGTCTGTGTTCGTTCTCTGCAATCATGCGCAAAACTCGTTACCTGTAATTCAAAGACAAAATAACCAGTCTGTATAAAATAGGTGCTAAGCAATTTCTTTATTGACAGGTAGACTTCTTGTTAATTAAGAGAAAAACACCGCTACCTTCCCGTCATTTTCCTTGCTGTGACATACAAATCACTGAGTCGTATCATGAACACTTGCCAAACACATGAGAGTCGTGAAAAAACTCGGTAGTCTCTACCGCCTGGCGTGGAAAGAAGATCTCTCAGATTAATTCTGGAAAGTCGCTTCCCTAGCAGCTGCATTCTACCTGAATTTAAATACGCTCTCTCGCGACCTCCCAACTACATTCTTGCAACATATCAGAAAAATGAAATCTCGTAACAGTCTAAAAGAATGAGATTCAGGCACACCGAATGATCGTCTACATCTATACCCCGCACCTGTTATATGGTGCTTGGCGGGGGAGGGGGGCGGGGCATTTTTGGTTCCACTATCATTTCCCCCCCCCTTCCCCCTTCCCCACCCTATTCCATTCGCAAATGTGACGTGGGAGAACGACTGTCGATAAACCTGAGTATGAGTCCTAATTTCTTTCACTCTCTGGTCGTCATCATTTTACGAGCCAGTTGAAGGGCTTATTTCAATAGTGGTACAAGTCCATTACCTCCACTTTTCTGTCTATAATGCTCCTGAAATTAGTGAGCCAAACCGACAGAAAAAAGATTCATCTTTAACAAGAATCCATACTCTTGAGTATTTCTGATATCTCAACTGCAGATTTTTCAGTGCTCATTTAACTTTAGGACTCTGTATCTCAATATGAACAAAAATGGACTTGTACCACTATTGAAATAAGCCCTTCATTTATGGTAGGCAGTAATATGTTTTCCTACTCTTCTTCGAATTTACACCCTCTGAATTTCAACAATAAACGTCTCCGTTAAAGACAAAGACTTTCTTCTACCGTCTGCCACTGGAGTTCGCTTAGTATCTCCATAAAGCTCTCGCACCTACTGAACAATCCCTTGACGAAATGTGCAGCTCTCCGTTGGATTTTCTCTATCTCTTCTATTGATCCGGTTTGGTAAAGGCCTCAGACTGATGAATACTCACTCAAGAATCGGTCTTTCAAGTGTTTTGTAAGCCATTTCTATCGTGAATCAATTACATTTCCTTGAGATTCTTCCAACGAACATCACGCTGGCATCTGCTTTTCCTACAGTTTGTTTTATATGTTCACTACTCTTAATGTTGATCCAGACGGTTACTCCTAGGTATTTTGTGGTGGTTATTGTATCCAGTGGCTTCTCCGTAAAAAAAAATTCTCCATTTTAAGGAACCGACCCAGGACCGTTCCACGGGATAACATCTTGCAACTGACCCTACGAACCGTACGCCCGGAATGACTTCTTTTCGTCGAAGTTCGCTATTGGCTGCCCCCAAGTTATGCTCTTTTCTGTTAGTGCCTTCCGTTAAAATTATTTACGTCGTTTTCATTTATGTCGTGGAAAACGCACTTGACTTTTCGTCTGCGTTCTCTTCAGGACACCAACCAAATACGGCACTAAAGGAGATGCTTGTGCTCTAAACTTTCTCTCGTTAGCAACATCCAGACTGCCTGCAGCTTTGTGAATTGTGAAACTTACGCCGCAACTGAAGCCAACTCTCTAGTCAGCCTTAGTATATATAAAGCAGATTTCAAACATTGACCCAATTATTTACTTCTACTAGAGCTCATTCCCTATGCTCGGAAATCATATGGAACAATCTGCGCAAAAGCAATCTGTTTCCAGATGGTTTACGAACAGTACACCGACGAACGCTTTTGACATTTCATAATTCTCTGCAGCCCTTTTCAAACTATAGCTACTGCGAGACAGTGTTTAAATACTTGTTAGTGTGTTCTACAGAAACTGGAAAATAAATCATAAGATTCTGCTGCTTCTTTGCTGGCACATATTTGACAACTGGGCATGAGTGCGGTATGGTAACAGTGAACAATGTGGACGGACACCATAGCGTTTCCGGTTGAATCGGATTAATGCGTTAAATTTTTGATTGACTGCTTAACATAGTCGTGTGGAGTGACTGAAGATACTCCCACCACAGTAAGTTCCTACTTCAGGGAGACAGGGACTATATGACGAGGCATTCATAAGTTATAATTATTATAAATATAGTTATTATTATTATTATTATTATTGTCTTATTTTGGCGGCTTAGTGGAAAGTGTTTCCTCGTCTTGGCGGTAAAGCAATTACGAAGTTTTTTTATTCCTAAATGCAACTAGACTGTAAAATTGTTTACAATGGAGTGTATCACAGCGGAAGTTAAGTGTGATTTCTGGAGACAATAATTTCTTTCTTTAACATCCAGTCTCAGTTTAAGTAAGCATTTTAAATACAATACACTGTTCATTTTTCGCATTGTAAAAATGCTCGTCGACATTTACACTTCCTACAGTTAATTCTTAAACATGTACCATCTGTATTTATATCTGTAAAGAAAGTAAAATATCTGTTGTTACTCAGATATGTTGAAATAATAAAATTATATCAAGACAATATTATTTTATAAAAATCGTCCACCAAGATGGGCCTTATCCTTTACTGAATCTAATACGTAAATGAAAATAAGCACAGCTTTCATGTGTTGTGTATTCCAATTCCAAGTAACACAGCAGGGTTTGGATTAAGGTAAGTGCTGGCGAATGACAAACAAACAAAAAAAGTCCACGATAACGAAATGCCGAATTATTGTTTGATGAAGTAGTATACCTGGCTGCACATTTAGTAACTCAAAGAAAATTCTCTAGTATAAAAGTATGTGCGACGTATCGGAACAGTTAAATGCACTGACTGTCGTTGTAGGAATCGTTCACACGGAAACTGAAATGAGAAGTACTTACAGCCAAACTTTTAAAGTAGTTTTGGACAGTGCATTCATCGTTTAGATCCAATGTGTAAACAAAGAATCCAAAATTCTATGGTTCAATGATCATATGATGCCTGTCTATATCGAGGAAAAAAAACTCAGGAAGAAGGCTTCTTCCCATGTCAAACTGGATGAAGATATGTTCAGGTAACAGTGAGTTGGTCCTGATACTCAGTGCCTCTGAGTTATTGTCCTAATACATCACTCGTTAAAACAAGTGAGTTTCAAAACAAAGTTAAAACATTTTGCTTCCAAGAAACATCGTAGTTCACGATTCTTTGTTGTCCTCAGACGACAAGCATAGACCGCGATGTATCGAGTCATTACCAAGTCTACAGCTCTTTCCTTCCTCGTGTAGTCAATGAAATGCTCGTCGACTGCGAAACGGTTGTACACGAAGTTCTACTAGGAGTCGGAGTCAGCCACCTGAAAGATTTCACAATTTTCAGGGGAAGTATTTTTGAGAGATAATAAATATCCTACGTCAGGATAGGTAGACTGTCGATGATTGAATCTAACCAGTCCCGAAACAAAGCCTATACGAAGCTGACAAATATATATATATATATATATATATGAACATGAAAGGTCAGGTGAGCGAGGCGGCCAGGAAATATCACCAGAACTGGAAATTACTCTACCGGGAAACGTCTGTCGCAAGAAATCTACATTCTGGTTGTATATGAATATTCTGAATTGTTGAAACACACTGTCACACCCTGTTTTCACTGTGTGTGTGTATATATATATTAATCTGGACTTGGTTGTGTGACGTCATGCTGACGACATTTGTGCCAATTACGACGATGAGAAGATACGAACAACACAACACCCAGTTCCCGAGCGAAAACAATCTCCGAGAGGACGGGGAATCCAGTCCGGGCCCCTTCGGTTTGCAATCTACCCACTGACCTCGCAGATATCGAGGAGGATGGCGAGAAAGAATGTCAAAAAGGAGAACGGGGCTAGCTGCATATCAGATACAAGAAAGAATTGGGAAAGAATTGCCACAGGGATTTTGTTATCTAGGAAGCAAGACTTCATTAAAAAGGCGCAGTTATCGACAGCTATCTTCAACGAAAAAAGGTCCACTGATATACAGGGTGCGGCAGCGTTCATAGTAGAATATTAAAAACACACCATCAGGCAGTAACTGTAATTTACTTATTACTTCGTATGTCAATTAATAGTTAAAGGTATGCCATTTACTAACGTGTAAGTCATTGTCCATTGCGTGGATTACTTTTTGAATATGACTCCTGTCAAATGATGCCCCCTCTGCACAACACATTCATCTAGGCGGCGTCGGAAGCTTTCCATAACTTGGCGTAACATATTCCCTGGGACATTGCCGACGGCAGTTCTGATGCGATCCTTCAACTCAGGAATGGTGGCACAACGTGTTCGGAACACGTCTTGCTTCAGGTTGCCCCAAAGGAAAAAGTCTGCACATGAAAGGCCAGGTGAGCGAGGCGGCCAGGAAATGTCACCAAAACTGGAAATTATTCTACCGCGAAACGTCTGTCGCAAGAAATCCATGCAAATTCTGGTTGCATGCGAGGTCGCTCAGTCGTTTTGAAACCATAATTGTTCCACATCCACATCAACCATACCTAATTGGGGAAGAACGAAGGCCGGCCGGTGTGGCCAAGCGGTTCTAGGCGCTTCAGTCTTGAACCACGCGACCGCTACGGTCGCAGGTTCGAATCCTGCCTCGGGCATGGATGTGTGTGTTGTCCTTAGGTTAGTTAAGTTTAAGTAGTTCTAAGTTATAGGGGACTGATGACCTGAGGTGTTACGTCCCATAGTGCTCAGAGCCACTTGAACCCATTTTTTGAAGAACGAAGTCTTGCAGCATTTCAGGTAGCGTTCACTGGTGTATAGTAAAGCTCGTAGGTTGGACTCACATAAATTGCAATTAGATAAGAAAGAATTTCAGTTTCTGCTGAATAATGGTATTATACGTCGATACCTGATGACCTGAGGTGTTACGTCCCATAGTGCTCAGAGCCACTTGAACCCATTTTTTGAAGAACGAAGTCTTGCAGCATTTCAGGTAGCGTTCACTGGTGTATAGTAAAGCTCGTAGGTTGGACTCACATAAATTGCAATTAGATAAGAAAGAATTTCAGTTTCTGCTGAATAATGGTATTATACGTCGATCACAATCACAATGGGCTAGTCCACTTTACCTTGTTATGAAGTACAATGGTCATTGGCAAGTTTGTGGAGATTATCGTCGCCTTAATGACAGGACTCTCCCAGACCGGTATCCAGTCCCTCGAGTAGATGACGTAAATTTGATGCTGAAGAATAAGAAGATATTCTCCAAGATTGACCTACTAAAAGCATATTATCAAATTCCTTTAGCCGAAGAAGACAAACCAAAGTCAGCAGTTATTACTCCTTTTGGTCTGTATGAATTTAATTATATGCCCTTCGGACTTCGAAATGCACCTAACACATTTCAGAGGTTTATACACGAAGTTATGAGAGAGCTGGATTTCTGCTTTCCCTATCTGGATGATATTTTAATAGCATCAGAATCTCCCGAACAACATGCTGAGCATCTAAATTTACTCTTTAAACAATTGAATCAGTATGGTCTAGTAATAAATGTTGCAAAATCCGTATTTGGAGTGCAAGAACTGACATTCTTGGGACAATTAACCACACCCTGAGAAACTAAGCCGGATCCAGAAAAAGTGTCTGTGCTAATGAATTACAAGGGACCTGAAACTGTTCTCGAACTTCGAAAATTTTTAGGTATCATCAATTTTTATCGTAGATATTTAGAGCATGCTGCAGAAAACCAGCTACGGTCGCACGTTCGAATCCTGCCTCGGGCATGGATGTGTGTGATGTCCTTAGGTTAGTTAGGTTTAAGTAGTTCTAAGTTCTAGGGGACTGATGACCAGAGATGTTAAGTCCCGTAGCGCTCAGAGCCATTTGAACCATTTGCAGAAAACCAAGCCTTGTTGAATGATTACCTAAAAGGAACAACTAAAAACGACAGAAGACATATTGACTGGACAGAAGAGGCAATTGCTCGGTTCCAAAAATGTAAAGAAGATCTAGCAAATGCAATACTTTTAACATTTCCGGGTTTGCGCAGCCAACTCGCGTTATTTGTGGATGCATTCGATTTTGCAGCTGGCGCTGTGTTGCAACAGTGGCAAAATGAACAACGGAACCTACTGGATTCTTTTCAAAAAAGTTCACGAATGCACAGAAAAAGTATTCCAAATATGACAGAGAACTACTTTGTATATATATGGCTGTCAAATATTTCAAATATCTGTTAGAAGGTAGATACTTTGTTATTTATACTGGTCATGACCCTCTAACATATGCATTCAAGCAGAAGAATAAGAAAGCAACGCCGATCCAATTACGTTATCTCCAATATATTTCACAGTTTGGAACAGATTTGCGACAAATTTCTGGTAAAGCAAATTTTGTGGCCGATAGAGTTTCAAGGCTTGAAGAATTGGTTCCAATTAACTATGAAGAGACAGCCCAAACACAAGAAAAGGACGAAGAGCTTCATCAACTGCAATCTGGCAATAATACGGTTGAATTAAAATACTATTTGACTCAGACAGGAAAGCAATTGTGGTGTGATATCTCGACACAAAGTATTCGACCTTATACTCCTGAACATTTCCGTTATGATATTTTTCAACATTATCATAATTTTGCTCATCCAGGTATCAAGACAACTGTAAAAATGATTACATCAAGATGTGTCTGGATGAATATGAAAAAGTACACTGCAAATTGGTCACGAGCATGTAATGCTTGTCAAAAATACCAGGTATCACGACATGTGCATTCACCAATAGGACACTTTCCCGTCACTGATGAACGTTTTGAAGTAATTCATCAGGATTTGGTAGGGCCAATGCCTCCTTCTGATGAATATACATATTGCTTAACGTGCATCCATAGATTTACGAACTGGACAGAAGTAATACCACTTCGGAATGTACAAGCAGAAGCTGTAGCTCAAGTTTTCTTCAATTGTTGTATTACTAAATTTGCCACACCTTATCAAATAGTAACCGATCGCGGAAGACAATTTAATTCTGAGCTATTTCAAGCACTATCAAAAATATGTGGTTGTAATCAAACTCAAACTACTGCATATCATCTTCAATCCAACGGAAAAATAGAAAGATTTCATAGCACACTTAAAGCAGCAATCCGCTCACATTCAACTACAAAATGGACTCAGACAATACCTGTTATCCTTCTTAGTCTTCGTTGCTCAATCAGAGAAAACACGAACGCTACGATGACAGAAATTGTTTATGGCTCTAAGCACAATGGGAATTAACATCTGAGGTCATCAGTCCCCTAGACTTAGAAACTGCTTAAACCTAACTGCCTAAGGACATCTCACACATCCATGCCCGAGGCAGGATTCGAACCTGCGACCGTAGCAGCAGCGCGGTTCCGGGCTGAAGCGCCTAGAACCGCTCGGCTACAAAATGGTTTATGGTTCACCAATCAGCGTACCTGGTGATTTTTTTCAAGAAGTCGGAACAAAAAGGGATTCAGACTTAAAGCAATTTGTTTCACATCTAAAAGAATATATGAACCTGCTGAAAGCAGTGCAAATAGCTCACAAAGTAAGAGAGACACCATTTGTATACAAGGACCTCAGCACTTCAACACACGTATTTGTAAGGGTTGACAGAGTTAAAAAGTCGTTAGAATCTCCATGTGAAGACCCATACGAAGTCGTGGAAAGAACACCAAAATTTTTTGGACTCGAAATTAAAGACCAAGTAAAAAGATTTCCATCGACCAATTGAAACCTGCATATTTGCCGAACGAAGACATTAGATTGCCGTAAGATACTCCAGTTTCACCACCACCCCAGGACAAACAACCTGAAGATAAAAAACCACGAACATCAATATCATGTCTGGTAATTCGATTTCCCGCAAGACTGGAGGACGTGGTACAGTGAATTGTGACCGTCTTACTGAGAAGAGGGTGATGTGCGAGCAGGCTGCTCTTCCATATAGTGTTTTTGTGTTAGTGCTTCAGAGCTATATGTTATGTAATATCACAAGAGACAAAAGAAGATTGTATTGTTTTTGAGATTTGCAAAATGTATCGTTGCCTAATCAACACGCCGATTCACGTCTTATAAAATGTTATAATAAAGAAGTTTTAAGTTCTTATTTGTATGTGTGTTTACCTGTGTTAGACACCACCGACAAGCACATATAAGATCTCCTTCAGGTGGATAAAACCATTGCTCATGTCGATCATCAATAAAACTGCGCTAAAACAGTGGTGAAGGAGCTATGAAAGTATAAAGCTCCTTTTATATTGGCGGGTCACCTCGTGATATCTAGTGGTTAATTCCACGTTACAGAGATGTGTCTGAATACTCATGACCGGACAGAATATTTAGGGAGGGACCAAGGCTGCGAAAAAAGTCTTGTCAAAGTAAGCGACAGGTTTGTAGCGTCAGATAGTGTATAATGGCAACACACGGACGTAATTTTTGTGTAGGATTACTCGGCGCCGGCTTCTGTGGTCGAGCGGTTCTAGGCGGTTCAGTCCGGAACCGCACGACCGCTACGGTCGCAGGATTGAATCCTGCCTCGGGCATGGATGTGTGTGATGTCCATAGGTTAGTTAGCTTTAAGTAGTTCTAAGTCTATGGGACTGATGACCTCAGATGTTAAGTCCCATGGTGTTTAGAGCAATTTGAACCATCTGAACCATTTGATTACTCGGCTGAATTTTTCAATGGACAATTGATACCAATTAAGTCAATATTTACCTTTCAAAGTTTGAGCACATTCGCATCAAATTCTCTGTAGCACTCGCTCAAACGAATATCACTTCAGTTGGAGAAACTGCTTAGATTTTAAGAGAGTCGTTCACGGACTCTTGGCAGTTTGAAATGAGTTGGATTTCTTGGAAAGTCGGCCTCCTCCACATCTTATTTCATTCAAACATGAACCCATAAAAGCCTAAGACTGTTTTCCTAATCGTTCACTTACGATCTCAAACAACGATGGAAAAATATAATTTTCAGAACTAAAGTTCCTCAGGCACAGGTTTCTGATCTGCATATTAGAATCTGGGCTAACATTTTGGCTTGCCTCAGTAATGAAGAGACGAGTAAGCTATGAAGATGTTGTAAGTACTTGAGAGAAGATGAACTTCTTAACCAAGTTCGCTTGTGAACAACCTTTATTGTCGATTACAAGTTTCGGTCCGCCTGGTTACCATCTTCAGATCCCGACAAAAGGTTACTGCATAATCTTTTATCGATATCTGAAGATGGTTTACAAGCGATGTTGATTAAAAAGTTCACCTTCTCTCAAGTGATTATTAGAGATCATCATGAGCAAAGTAATATCGCAAGTGTTGTTGATAATTCTTCCGGGTTATATGGCCGTGGTCCATGGAATTCTTCAATTCCTAACGTTTCGTCCAATACTACGTTGGACATCTTCAGAGGTATGGCTGGTCCTGCTGAGTCCTGCCGGCAGAACCCAGCAGGACCAGCCATACCTCTGAAGATGTCCAACGTAGTATTGGACGAAACGTTAGGAATTGAAGAATTCCATGGACCACGGCCATATAACCCGGAAGAATTATCAACAACAGTACTATCCGGTCGTGAAAGCCTTCATTGCATGAATATCGCAAGTATTTTCATTCGTATGAAGTGCAGGTGGAAACCAGTAAGCGAATAAGATTATTTAAAACTTTCTTTTTAAGGCTGATTCATTGGAAAAATATAGAGGACTGTTTTGTTTCCGGATAAATTTGTGTTGAGATGTGTCTTGAACATCTACAGATGATTTAGCGTTACCCGGCGTGCACCTTCTGGTTGAACCAATAGAAAATACGTATAATGGGTAACAGAGATTATTTTGTAATTAGGGCAACCGCAGCTTAGACTGTACATTGTTACTGTAAAGAAATTTCCAAAAATTCCTCAAAGTAATTTTAAAAATACTTCAAAAGTTTTTTTCAAATAAATGGAAATTCTTCAAGGCCGCATTATCTATGTACCGAGTCTTTTAATTGGTAATACGACCGGATTCACACCATTACAGGTGTGCCTTCAGGTGATAATAACTTCTCACTTCATATCGCTAGAAAGAATGTACGATGTCCCAATGTTCAACTTATAAACCGATTAATTGCATAATCTCTTAAAAAGATCGGTCAGCAGTCCTCAGTCCTTTCGAACGTGAACTAGTCATTTGATATCACCTGAGTAATGTTCGCCTGCTTAGCGGGTCCGGGTTCGATTCCTGGCCGGGTTGGAGATTTTCTCCGCTGGTGGAATGGGTGTTGTGTTGTCCTCGTCATCATTTCATCCTCATCATCGGCGCGCAAATCGCCCAATGTGGCGTCAAATGAAATAAGACCTGACTTGGCAGCCGAACTTCCCCGAATGGGGGCTCCCGGCCAACGATGGCATACGCTCATTACCATTTTTTTTACCTGAGTAAAAAATCGGTCAAAGGGTTCCAAAGCTGTCAAAGTCGAGTGCTTTTGAAGTCATTGCGACGTGGAAACGCGAAGGAACTACCATAGCTAAACCAAAAACAAGTAGACTTCATTCGCTGACCGGCAAAGGCCGTGGAGTATTACGGAGACAGTTGTAAAAAACCAAATGAAATCAGCGGAAGGATTCACTCTTGAGTTCCAAAAGCACTACCAGCAATCAGTCAGCACAGTGGCTGTACACAGGGAGCTGAATGGTATACAGTGGTCGAGCATCTCCTCAAACGCCTCACGTTTCTATAGTCGCTTCCAAGCGACGTTTGAGATGGTGTAAAGAGCCACACCACCGGACGGTGAATGAATGGAAACGAGTGGTTTAAGGTGATGAATCATGTAATGTGGGAATCCGAAGGAAGGACTTGGATTATGCGAATGCCTGGAGAAGGTGGCGTGTCATTGTGTTTAGTGACAACTGCGAAGTAGTGAAGAGGCGGTGTTTCGGCGTGGAGGTATTTTCATGCTTGAGAAGACGATAAATGCAGAAGTATACGACTACGTTTCACAGCGTTGTGCACTACTTGCAGCAGAGGAACGGCTCGGAGACATTGATTGCATCCATGACACTGCACTTTGTTATAAATCAGCAGGTGTAGGGTAATGGTACATGGACAATGACATTAAAGTGTACTGACCTGCCCAAGGTCGCAACTTGAACAAAATGGTTTGGGATGAATTAGAAAGCTGACTTCCCTCCAGACCCCAGCGTCCATCATCACTACCTTCTCTGGTTTCGCCTCTTGAGAAACAGTCGACTGTCGTTCCGCTACAGATATTCAGACACCTCAATGAAAGTGTTCCCAGCAGAGTTCAAGCAGTCATAAAGACACAGGGTGGACACATGCCCTATTATTGTCCACTAATATGCGTACAGATTCTTTCGATCAGATAGTCTATGATGCCTGCACTATAGTTTTTAAATAAAGACGCTTCTTAAATTTTGTGGCTCGAACCCATACGCTGCAGCCTAGACAGCCCGCCCATAACGCGGCCTTGGCTTTTCCTGTTGTCTTCATAAATGCTGCCCATGAAGAACGGCTCCCTGTAAACCTCTGTACGAACTCTACTTTCCCTAATTTTGCCGTCATGATCATTTCACTAGACGTACCGGTACGCCACTTCTAGAAAGTGCGGTCTCTGAACTTCTACAGTACACCTCTCCATAATGCACAACACTTCTCTTGTAGCATTAGCCACTGCAGTCTGCTAACCGTCTCCACAATGCGTTCGCACTCGCCAAACGAACCCGTGACGAAAGCCGCTCTTCTTTGGATCCTCTCTGTCTCCTCAGTTAATCTTAACTCTTGAGGGTTACAAATTATCGTAATGATATAATTGAGTACTCCCAAATGATGGTAGCCCATTGACAATCGGCAAACTCACTCTTAAAAGAGTATACATATTTAAATATTTGGGAAGCACTTTCAGTGAACAGAATGCAACAGAAACTGAGACTTAGGCAAGGATCGCAACGGCAAATAGAGCATATTTTGGCTTTCTTGGCGTGCTGTGCAGTAGAACAGTTTCGAGATGTACCAGAGTGTTATTCTTTCCGTACCTCTATATTGGCCTCAGACATTTACATTAAGGGAAAAAAATGAACGAAAACTGCTAGTCTTCGAGAGAAAGACAGGATAGCCAGTCGCGGGAATGGATGGTATTAAAAACCCATTAACTGGCAAACCTACACTCACTACCTGATATTGGCCGAGGAATGAAGAAAACAAGAATGATGAGGGCAGGACACCTAATTACGATGGAAAGGAAGGACTACGGCGAACAGCATTCCGTGGAGGGCAGTAGGCGCCGTGGAAAGCCACGCACTACATGGAACTGTAATATCAACAGGGGTACAGAGGTGAAGGGCCTGAGAAAACGAGACTGGACCACGAAAGCCAGGAACAGAAATGATTGGTGGAAGATTGTGAAGAACTCATATGGTCTCTCAGGGCACTGCGACAATTAAGAAGAATACGATATTGCAGTGTCTGTGTTATTCTGAATTACGATGCGAAGTTCCTTTGGACATGTATGGAGAAGCATGGTTGACGACATATGAAGGGCTTATTTCAATAGTGGTACAAGTCCGTTTTTGTTCATTCTGAGTTACAGAGTCCTAAAGTTAAATGAGCTATGAGAAACTGCAGTTGAGATACCAGAAATATTCAAGTATATGTACCTGAATATTTCCGTTATCTCAACTGTAGATTTTCCAGCACTCATTTAACTTCAGGACTCTGTATCTCAGAATGAACAAAAATAGACTTGTACCACCATTGAAATAAGCCCTTCATATGGAAGTTTGGCCATGGCTCTTGTGCGGATAGCCAAATGGTAATGCGACCGCACACGATGAGCGGGAAATTCGGGTTCGAATTACAGTCCAGCACTAATTTTCATCGTCATCACTCAATTCTACAGCTATTGGTTGTCCTTATTCGCAATTACGATTACGTTTAATGTGTAATTAAGAAGAACTCTCTGTTGGTAGACCGCCGGCCGCGGTGGCGGAGCGGTTCTAGGCGCTTCGGTCCGGAACCGCGCGACTGTCACGGTCGCAGGTTCGAATCCTGCCTCGGGCATGGATGTGTGTGATGTCCTTAGGTTAGTTAGGTGTAAGTAGTTCTAAGTTCTAGGGGACTGATGACCTCAGATGTTAAGTCCCATAGTGCTCAGAGCCATTTGAACCATTTGTTGGTAGATCCGAACATAAACAGACAATAATATTTTCTTCTTGTTTTTCAAAACGCCAAAGTTCTGCAATAATGCCGTCAGACGAACGTTTATGATGTAGGACTATGGCTTACACTGCAACAAAGATATGTATCAGCTGTAGTACATTCAATGAAATCTGATGAATGGATTCATCGGGTTGAAATTAAGTAAATCCCACCTCTGCCGTAACAAAAATTTTCGTTCGAAACAGTATGTTCATTACATTCCACAGTCAGCATTTTGAGAGATTTTCAGCTATATCATTTGATATTATTGCACCTTCGTTGATCTCATATGCATGGAATGCATTCATCTCGTTTAACGGTACGTAATTCAACTTCGAAAGTCCTCTTATGAACCACGGATCTTGCCAAGATGACGTGGCTTTCTTGAAGACGGGCAGCAGTCTTTCCAGAAGTTGCAGCGGCAACAGGCTGGATGATTGATCTGGAGTTGTAATATCAGCCACCATAACCTTGCTAAGCTAGTACTGCGAGCGGCTGAAAGCAGAGGGCAAACTACAGCCGTTACTTTTCCCGAGGGCATAGGGCCCCACAGTATGGCATGGAGAGGTGCATCGGATCAGTCTTCGTACCACAACAACAACAACATATCAAAGCCGCTCACAATAATCGTTACGTCTCTTCAGGCCCCGTGACCAATGAAGTAAAACAGTTTCGCACAGTAGTGTACTTCGTCTTACTGGCAAAGTTCAAACCTTTAGAAAAGGGCCGCCTATGACGAGAAGTACCCTGTAGTCACTACAAGTATTTTCAAGTTTATAACTATTTTCATTGCATTACTTAGCCTCAAATAAATTTACAAAAATATTGAAATTAATAATTTTTCGTGCTAATATAAATTTTCTCGGGAAGTTGTGGATGATGTTTCTAAAAGTAGCACTACCTGAACAAAATACTTACTGCCCGTTAGGAGCCACGCGGGGTAGTCGCGCGGTTGGGGGCACCTTGCCACGGATCCGCGCGGCTCCCCCCCGTCGGAGGTTCGAGTCCTACCTCGGACATGGGTGTGTGTGTTGTCCTTAGCGTAAGTTAGTCTAAGTTAGATTAAGTAGTGTGTAAGTCTAGGAACGATAACCTACCATTTACCATTAACCATTGCCCATCAGGATCAATAGTTGAGATTCTGACGTTCAGATTTTCGACACGTTTGTCTTTCTTGTCAATCTTCAACGCATTTTTTAACACGATACAGGTGTGTACCTTTTCCTTAACCATTTTCTGGTCTACTCGTTTCTTTGGGACTGTACTTGAATGGTTCTTCACAAATTCACTACTTTTGTCTACGTATGTTCCGGCACTGACATCGGTTCCCGTATTGACCGGTTTTGAATAACATAATTCGAAGTATTCGATATAATGTTTCCCGACGTTGATAATAAATTTTCCTTTGCAAATTCGTTCAGGACCTGTCCACAACTCTCAGTTTCCAAAATGTGGCCTAAGACTCTGGCATAGGTTCACGCCGTTTTCTCTTTTCTTAGTTTGTTAGAATGCTACTTTATTTGTGCTGACGAAGGTTATTATCGTCCGATAGTGATGTATCACTAAGCACAACAAACACACACGCTCGTAGTCAGCTTGAGCGTTGCTTCTGCTACGATGTTGCTAAGACAGAGGCTAGACACAGAATGAAACTTGAACAAGACAAGACACAAAGTCTCTTCTAAGCATAAACGTAACAGAAAAACTGACTTGTGAACGGAGGTGGAACTGAATGAAAGCAACAGCACTCACCGAGCGAGATGGCGCAGTGGTTAGCACACTGGACTCGCATTCGGGAGGATGACGGTTGAAACCAGCGACCGGCCATCCTGATTTAGGTTTTCCGTGATTTCCCTAAATCGCTTTCGGCAGATATAGGTAAGAGTCCTTTGAAAGGGCACTGCCGACTTCTTTCCCTAATGAGATAGGATCGATGATCTCCCTGTCTGGTCCCCTTCCCAAAATCAACCAAGCAAACAGCATTCCACTCATTTACACGCTCATGTAAACATAGTCTACAGACATTTGTTCTCTCTACCGTAGTTCTAAGAAGTACGGACAATGGTGTGTGCACAGTGTGACTTAGTAAAGGATGGGAGTGGTTAGTGGCTGCGGATTGTGGCGTCTTCAACACACTCAGGTTTAAAACACTGCCGCCAAAGTATAGTTACTAAACACAATCTTTCTAAATATCTTCACCAAAGAAGACAAAATAAATATTCCAGATTCGAATCACGAACGGCAGCTAATTTGGGTAACTAAGAAGTAGATATCCTCGGAGTAGTCAAGCAACTTAAAATCACCCAATAAAAGCAAGTCTTCCGGTCAAGACTGTATACCAATTAGGCTCCTTTAAGAGTATGCTGATGCAATAGCTCCTTACTTATCAATTATATACAACCGTTCGCTAGAACGAAAGATCCGCACCCAAAGACTGGAAAGTGTACAAGTCACACCAATAATCAAGAAAGGTAATAGGAATAAACCACTAAATTACAGACCCATTCATTAATATGGATATGTAGCAGGATTCTGGAACATATATTGTGTTCGAACATTATGAATTACCCCGAAGAAATCGGTCTATTGCACACAGTCGACAAGTACGAGTATTTAGAAAACATGGTAATTTTGAAACACAACCTGCTCTTTACTCTCACCAAGTGTTGAATGCTATTGACGAGGGATTTCTAATTGATTCTGTATTCCTATACTTGCGGAAGGCTTTTGATACTGTACCTCACAAGCGGTTGGAGTGCGATTGCGTGTTTGTGGATCATCGTCTCAATTATGTGACTGGATCCGTGATTTCCTATCAGGGAGATCACAGTTCGTAGCAATTGACGGAAAGTCATTGAGTAAAACCGAACTGATTTCTGGTTTACCCAATGTAGTGATATAGGCCCGATGCTGTTCCTTATCTATGTAAACAATTTAGGAGACAATCTGAGCAGCCGTCTTAGGCTTTTTGCCTATGATGCCGTCGTTTATCGTCTAGTAAAGTCATCAGAAGATAAAAACAAATTGCAAAACGATTTAGATATCTGTATTATGCGAAAACTGACAATTGATCCTAAATAATGAAAAGTGTGAGGTCATCTACATGACTGCTAAAAGGAATCCATTAAACTCAGGTTACACGATAAACCAAACAAATCTGAAGGCCGTAAATTCAACTAAATACCTAGACATTACAATCACGAACAACTTAAACTGGAAAGAAAACATAGAAAATGTTGTGGGGTAGACAAACAAAAGACTGCCTTTTGTTGGCAGAACACTTAGAAAATGTAACAGATCTGCTAAGGAGACTGCCTACACTACGCTTGTGCGTCCTCTTTTGGTGTACAGCTGCGCGATCTGGGATCCTTATCAG
The DNA here is from genome assembly GCF_021461385.2 of Schistocerca piceifrons. Lineage (NCBI taxonomy): Eukaryota > Metazoa > Arthropoda > Insecta > Orthoptera > Acrididae > Schistocerca > Schistocerca piceifrons. The sequence continues at coordinate 92,572,831 of NC_060141.1, forward strand.
ATGCGATTAACGGAGTATATCGAGAGAGTTCAAACAAGAGCACCACGTTTTGTATTACCGCAAAATAGGGGACAGAGTGTTACTGACACGATACAGGATTTGGGCTGGACATTATTAAAAGAAAGGAGTTTTTCGTTGCGGCGCAATCTTCTCACGAAATTACAATCACCATCTTTCTCCTCCGAATGCGAAGATATTTTGTTGATGCCGACCTACATAGGTAGAAATGATCATCAAAAGGGAAATCAGAGCTCGCACCGAAAGATATAGGTATTCGTTTTTCCGCACGCTTTTCGAGATTGGAATAATAGAGAATTATTGTGAATGTAGTTGGAGGAAATGGAAAACACTCTTGCTACACGGTACAACATGAAAATTAATAAGTCAAAAACAAAAATCTTAGTTGCAAGCAAACAAAATAATCAAGCAATTACGAATATAAGGCTGACTGGAGAGAAGCTGAAAGAAATACAAGACTTTGTCTACTTGGGAAGCAGATTAACATCAGATGGTCGTAGTAGGAAAGATGTAATAAGTAGAATAAATCAGGCAAAGATTGCATTCTATAAAAGGAAAGGACTCCTCACATTAAATATGATAAGTCTGTCGTTAAGGAAGCGGTTACTAAAAACCTTTGTTGGGAGTGTGCTTCTCTACGGCAGCGAAACCTGGACACTTGGAGAGGACGAAAGAAGAAGGATTGAAGGATTCGAAATGTGGTGTATGCGAAGGATGTTAAAAATTCCATGGACGGCCAGGATGACAAATGAAGAAGTCCTGCAGAGAGCGGAGGAAGTTCCAGTTCTTTGGTAGACGGTCAAGAAGAGGAGAGATATATGGATGGGACACATTCTGAGACATGAAAGTCTTCTCCACACTATAACGGAAGGCCTTGTGGAGGGCAAAAGGGCAAGAGGCAGACCTAGAAGAAAGTACATAAGCCAGATAATGCAGGACCTAGGATGCGGAAGTTTCACGGAATTGAAGAGGCTGGCCGACAATCGCACTGAATGGAGAGCTGCTGCAAATCAATCTTAGGATTGGCAACTTAAGAAGAAGATTGTGAATGTGGTTCAATGAACCCTCTCCCAGACACTTAAGTGTGATTTGCAGAGCATCCATGTAGATGTAGATGCAGATTAACAACACAGTCTTGCAAATCAGAACGCATGGGCGTGTTAAAAATGTAAGGAAATAGAACTTACACTCATGTCCAAGAAATAGTCATGAACATAATATCTAACACAAAAAGGTCAACTCGGCCAAATTCTTGGTCCTTAAAATAAATGAAAGTTTACAAGACCGGTAGCGTATAAGGCTAATGAACAAGTCTACAAAGAATTAACCGTATCAACTGGAAGTGACCAAGCTCATCGCACAAAAATCAGTCACCCCAGTGCGCACGCACAGATGAATCGTTAAGCCCTCACAGTTGGCGCAGTGATCGAATCACATGCTCAACCGCACGCGCATTGCCTGTGTATAGGCATAAGGCAGTAGCGATCAGTGAGACAGTCACATTTCAAGCGGACATTGCACGCAAATGTGGGTAAATGTAAAGACGTGACGGAGTGGCAGAACGGAGCAATCGTATTCGGCCGTGCCCATGGTCATACGGTGTGTGAAGTTGCTGAATTTGTTGGTCTTTGACGGCGATGTGTTCAACGTGCTTACAAGGACTGGTTTAACTCACGTGGCCACAAAACTCTTTAGAATTGTGGCTCGAAAAACATCCTGACTGAAAGGGACCGCATAAGCGTTTCACGCCTTGGGAGTCAAAATGGCTTCCAAACCCGACGGTAATTGCTGCAGGCAGTGGATGAAGGTCTATCTCTAAGCTTCGGCTGGAAAACATTGCGAGGGGAACTGCATGTAATGAGAATTTCTTTATTGAAAAAAATGGTTGTAATTTCATAGTAGGTTGCATTTTTCTTTTCAAGCTGTTGTAACTTGTTCAAATGGTTCAAATGGCTCTGAGCACTATGGGACTTAACATCTGTGGTCATCAGTCCCCTAGAACTTAGAACTAATTAAACCTAACTAACCTAAGGACATCACACACATCCATGCCCCAGGCAGGATTCGAACCTGCGACCGTAGCAGTCACGCGGTTCCGGACTGCGCGCCTAGAACCGCTAGACCACCGCGGCCGGCTGTTGTAACTTGTCTATTGCGTATTAAACTATCTGCATTGTGTAACACCCCAAGAAACCCGAAAACCCAAATAAGAATGTCATGATAATTTAAAGTAGCGAACACTGTTATCATGACAGGTACGACAACTTTGACAATAATATAGCACCTTAAAGTTTTGATGAACACCAATTTCAATAATTACTGAGTATGTCATGATATAAACGTAGGAAGAAAGGAAGGTTATTTTTAATTTGCTATCAAACATCTCCGTAATAACTGCGAATCAGTACGACGAAAGTTAAGTCCAAAGTAATATGTCGGCCAGAGATAACATTTATTGTGAAAGAGAGTTGTAAACGCCGCGAAAAGGAAATTCAATGCGTCTACAATGCTCGATCATGGAAATGTTAGTCGCTTGCTAGCTTGCTTGCTATCGAGTTGTGAGAGAGCACCGCTTATTATAGTACTACAAACGGAACACTACGAGATTGTTTCTATCCAGAAAAAGTACTATTGCGTGATAGAGATGCGCGGCCTTTGTTCTCAGTTATTCTGACTTGAGAACTTATACTGAAGTGATCTGTGATAGTGTACGAAGAGTTAATGAACTTTAATAACTTTAATTATTGGAGATATTATTGTTGGACTCAACCTTCATCAAAGTGAACACTTACAACGAAGAATGTACATAGTATCGAATACTGCAATACCTGATTAGCATTGAGTAAGGAACATTAATACGACCACACGAAGATAATACGTATTCGCCGAGTGTAAAAGTTGTCGTAATTGTTACGATCACCGAACTGAAGAGAATCGTAATTGATCTGATCCATCGGTGTGCGTATGGAGTGATGATTATAAACTAACTGCTACGAAGGAACAATAAAAATTGTTTGTCAGTAATGGAAATCTCTAGCGTTGGCTCCACCATTAATTGAACTGTGTGATAGTTGATGATCAAAATTAATTAACTGTGAACATTTTAATTGAAAGAGTGACTTGATGAACATTGAGCATTGAAAGGAGTGTTTTGCCGAAATAATATTACGACGCACAAAAGCAAGATAGCATTATAGATTATCTTTGGATTGGCGTCGTGCCGTAGTGCAAAATTCTGCCTAGCAACGTAACAACAGCTACTCATACTGAACCGCAAATGAATTTTTCTTCGCTTCAGTGGTGTGAAACGACGCCGGTGATGAATGATTCACTCAATACTGCAATAACTAACTAACTGGGCATAGCAGATCATCATAAAACCATATCAGACAATTAAAATCAGCATTCGCATCGCTGTGAAGACTGTGCGGACTCGCATACGGACTTTCATACATTACGCGAGGAACAATTTTCTTTAGAGATTTTCAGGTGCTGTTCCACGTTATCCGACGGGGACAACCATCACTGGGCGTCGCGTCTCCATTCCACCGACCGAGCTGTAGCAATAGCGGCTCAACATCAACAGCGACAGCAAAAGGGGAGAGGCGACGTCACAATTGCCATTTGGATTTTCTGTGTGGATGCTCCAAACATGCATAGTTGACCGTATTTTAATAACTTACGCAATTACTTACGGATACGGATACGGATACGGATACGAAACTAATCACCACCAATAAACAAAGGATACTTCTTAATGCAGCTTGCGATGAAATTCCAACCATTTATCACAATTTTTTTAAGTTAAACCAAATCGCTCAAAATTATATTTTCAAAATACACTGCCGCGTAAATATGCACCACCTTCAGGGGAAAAAGAATTTTATTGACAAGTAAGGTGACACGTCATTCATCAGTGCAGGAGTATACAATAACAAATTCAGACCAAATTAAGCACAGATTTAACAGCAAAGGGTGCCCAAACAGTCTCGTTAACACACAGTGTACCCCACCCGCCGGTAATACGGGCTTGTATTCTCACAAGCAAACGATCACTGATTTTCCTAATGGCATCTTGCGATAGATTGTGCCAAGTATCTTGCGCCTTTTCTTGCAGTTCGGCAAATGTTCTTGCAGTCCTTGGAGAACAACTAAGTTTCCGCTTCATCGTGTCCCATGCGTGTTCAGCTGGCGAGAGATCTGGTGATCTTGCTGACCACGGTAGTTGTTGTACACCATGAAGCGCATATTGCACCACGGCAGCCGTATGTGGACGTGCGTTGTCCTGTTGGAAAAAAAATCTTGTCGAAGAAATGGCAGTAGCACGGGGATAACAGCTCTTGCAATATAACGGGTACTGTTTACTTTACCCTGCAGAAACACCAAATGTGACCGTGAGTTGTATCTGATGGTCCCCCATATCATGAAATCTGTGATAGGACCTGTGGGCGCGTGTGCTCTATAACAGGCAGCTCACCCCATCCTATACACGAGTACGCCCATCATTCGCATATGGACAGAACCTTCTCTTATCATTGGAGACAACACAGTACTGTTTCACTCTCCAGTTTTCCACGCCACCAGAGAAGCCATGCTTGGCACTGTCATGGTTTCAGTGGCAGCTTGGCCAGAGGCGAACGTGCATCTTAATCCTGCGGCAAACATATGGTTCCCAATGATCCCTCAGATCACAGCAGGTGCAACACGTGCTCGGATTCCGTCACCGCATGATGTTTGAGTGGCCGCCGCTGCTCACACAATTCGTCAATCTTGACGTGCGTCTCTATTACGTGGAGGTCCAGAACATGGTCTAGAGGTGTGGTAATGATCCACAGGCCACTGGGAAAGCAGCGGCACTCCACCGATACGTCGTGCCCAACATGTGCAGCAATCCGTCAACACGTCTGTCCAGCTTCTCATATACCCCGTTCAAACTGCTGATGGTGTTCAGCAGGAGTACGTACTCGTCTGTGAAAAATGGTTGTACCGTAAAATGAATGTTGAGAACACTGTTCACCACGAATCTCTGCACAGTAACCGCCTAACTGCCTGCAGAATCAAAACAGAGGGTGTTCAGACACGCCTCCTGAGCAGCCTCTGATCGCCTACGATGGTAACAAACGAATCACGAACACTAAAACTTTTCAGTATGCGCATATTATGCCCTGGTGACGTTGAAAGCTGTGCATTTTTTTCCGGTACAATATCTACAGAAAAGACAAAAATAATGGTATTCCGAAGAAAACAGCAGCAACGATCAAAAACAGAAACAGAAAACAAAATAATCGATCCAGTAAGACATTTTAACTGTATGGGCTGCGACATTGATTTTGATTATGATAGAGGTAGAAAGAATAAAGCAGTAAAGTTTCAGGGCAACTGTGTAACAATAAAGAATGTTAAACGAAAAGTAAACCCAAGAAAGGTAACTGAAATTCTATAAAACAACAGTTGTTCCATTGCTGTTTACGAATCTGAGTCGTCGACAGCAAACAAGAAAGACGTAAATCGAATAGTGACGTCAGAAACGAAATTCCTCAAGATGTATCAGAGGAGAAATTAAGAAATTATATTAGAAGTGAGATTAAAATATTTGTAATAACGGATAAAATGTCACATATAATTAGAAACGCAAGGAAAATGTAAACAGGGCACAACGAAGCAAATATTCTCAAGGAGCTCGGCAATAAGTTCCCAAAGGTTTAGGAGAGTAGGTCGGCCCAGCAGACAATGGCGCTAAGATGCTGATGCCGGAACAAGTTCCTCGAACCTAACCAACGAGTGATGATGTTGATGATAATGAAGATGATGATTCATTATTATTATTATTATTATTATTATTATTATATTTCATGAGCACATGTTGCACATTAAAAGTAAAGATGACGGTAATGTAGAATTTTTTGAGGGTACTGTAACGAAATTTGACAGCCCCCGCCCCTTAAAAAGAACATGCGTGGGTCAGCGCGTGTTTAGTCTGAGAGAAAATTCAACATTCTAGCTATGATTTTGGCCGCTCTTAATATTTCTAAGACTGCTAACTGTCACGTAAAATAGATATTCATTGTTAATAAATTCTAGTGAATTTACATTAGCAGTAATCTCTGTGTGATAGAAAGTTTAACTTTTTGATAATTACTTGTTCAAAATAATGTTATTTTTTGGAGTTGTGGATATTACTAAGCCTATTGATTCAACGACATGGGAGGCTTGGCCGTGAGAGGATCAGACAGCGGTCTACCCTCAGTTCAGCAGGACAATGTTGTTGTCCAGAATGACGAGCAGTTATGAAAATACTGAAGCAGCAGTACTAATCGAAATTACTTACGGTGTGCAGTTCGCTTTTAAATTCAATAAAACTTTTCACTCGCAGACCGCTACGATTTTTCAATGAATCACAGCGATGTTAGAGCACCCTGAATACTACAGTCATGTAATGAATTAATCAAGATGTGCACATAAGCCTGTTTACAACGATGAAAAAATAAAATTGGTGATTAAGGTAAACAAGATGCAGCATATGGAAAGACACACTTACATCAGAGAATTCCTTTTAGTTTTTGGCATGTATCACAGACATTAGCGAGGGCTCGCTGCAGTCTGCACCAACCAATGGGAGGGACTCCAGAAGACCACACCACCCTCTCAGCAGCAGCAGTGCCCTCATACTGAGGTCAACATAGTGTTGAGCATGCGAGAGCTCAGCCCATTTCGAGACCTCAGCTAAAGCAGTCAACGTCGTCACGTACGACAGTGGCTGTTAAAGTTTCTGCTGAAATGTGCTTTATAAATGAAGCATTCTGTACTGTTAGACAACAGTTTGTTAATCAGTGCATCATGTGATGCTTTCATAGTCGATGGCAGTTGTAAATGATCAAGCAATCCTGTGGCAAAGAACTGTGTCAAAGTTAAGTAAATCTTTTATTCATTGATTTAATAAAGTGAAGTAATATTTCATAAGTTTATATGCCACCTCATAATCAACTTAATTTCGTCAGGTCACAGCTGAATGGGCTGCCAGTCCTCGACATACATCAAACACCTCACTGAAAGTGTTCCCAGCAGAGTTAGAGCCATCATAAAGGCGAAAGCTGGACACACCCCGCATTAATGTCCACTGATAGGTGTTTGACTACTTTTGATCGGATAATGTAGTAAGTAGGCTAGTGCGGAGAACTACACCGAAGCGCCAAAGAAATACTGAGACATGTAAATACGGCGCTGCAGTCGGCAACGCCTATATAAGTCAACAAGTGTCTGGCGCAGTTGTTAGATAGGTTACTGCTGCTATAATGGCCGGATATCAAGAGTTTGAAAGTGGTGTTACAGTCGGCGCACGAGCAAAGGGACACAGCATCTCCGAGATAGCGATGAAGGGGGCATTTTCACGTCCGACCAATTCACGAGTATACCGTGAATATACTAATGAGGAGGTATTGAATAGAATTGGGGAGGAGTTTGTGGCACAACTTGACAAGAAAAAGGGACCGGTTGGTAGGACATGTTCTGAGGCATCAAGGGATCACAAATTTAGCATTGGAGGGCAGCGTGGAGGGTAAAAATCGTAGAGGGAGACCAAGAGATGAATATACTAAGCAGATTCAGAAGGATGTAGGTTGCAGTAAGTACTGGGAGATGAAGAAGCTTGCACAGGATAGAGTAGCATGGAGATCTGCATCAAACCAGTCTCAGGGCTGAAGACAATAACAACAACGACCGTGACTATCAGGAATCCGGTAAAACGTCAAATCTACGACACTGCTGCGGCCGGAAAATTATCCTGCAAGAAAGGAACCAACGACCACTTGTAACTTGCCCTTTTTATATTGATTGATTGTTAATGAATGAAGCTCAGGCTCCGGCTAGCTCGTGGTAGAAGGTTTGCGAGGGAAGACACAAAAAAGAACTGTCTTGCTGCACTGTATTTACGCCGAGTGGGTGTCAGTTGTACCGGCTTACTCAGATGAATATTTGCTCCCCGAAGTGTACGAGCCTAGCTACACGTAAATGCATACAAAGTGAGATTATTGCCCTAATCATGATTACAGTCTATATACATCCAGAGTTTATCTATGAAAGTTTATAATTCGCGTGAGCTACATAGTCTGAATCAGTACAATAACTTTCTAGAGCGCCAACGAATATCTGTGAATGCTGCGCTCTGTTGATAATCTATGTTGTCGCACAGATAGATGTTTCATGAGCACGTAATATTAAGTGGGTTGAAAAAATGTCAAACACTATATATTTACTTTATGTTGGTTTATTCTAGTCTATGCACATCCTATCATTTTCTTCAAGAAGTAACTTTTCTTTCAAATGGGTGGAATTAGTTACGTAAATTCAGCCAAAGAGTTTACAGCAAGATCCAGATTACGTTATTTACTTTAGCGAAGTTTAGGTATATTCCTCACAGTTTACACTGTTCATCACTTCCTATCAGTTGAACTATTAATTGTCTATCGCATTGGGTCTAAGTTCAGTCTTTCCTTGATAATGATAAAATTAAGACAATATATTCAGTTATTTTCCTAGCTTGAATTCCTTCAAAGATATTTTCAAATTTGCTGCTTTACCTCTTTCAGTTTTTAATCATTTCTAGCTGATCGCGAATATTCAAAATGTAACAAACCATCTCGTATAGCCTACCAATATTACGTACGAGCGCACAAGTTCAGTCACGACACGACAAGGCAAGCGCCAGAAGCACATTAACAATGTACAACTTCTGTATTTGGCAGTGTCCTCAAAGAGTACTCACAAGGGGTATTCTTTGGGGTCACTTGTTATACTCCGTGGCCTACAAGTCTACTACTTTGCGATCTACTATTATTTTAGCTTGAAACTAATAGTTCTATTTCTTTTTTATTCTTTTTTTCAAAACATTAAGTTACTTTGCTACCAAGATTCCTTTCTATTTCTTTTTGTATCACTTCCTTTTCAGTCTACTTGCTACTAGTCATGCACTGTTAGAACAGATGGACTCTGTTTTATGAAATTTGGACCTTGGGCTTGGGGCTTGTATTGGGGTATGAGGACTAGATTCATATTTTTCGTTTTTGCGTCCAAAGGGTGGCGGCGTTACACACTGAACAGAATCGTTCAACGAGACGGAAGTGCAACCCTTCCGCAAATTGCTGCAGATTTCAATGCTGGGTCATCAACAGCGTGCGAACCATTCAATGGAACATCATCGATATGGGCTTTCGGAGCTCGTATACCCTTGATGACTGCACGACACGAAGCTTTACGCCTCGCCTCGTTCCGTCAACACCGACATTGGACTGTTGATGAATGGAAACACGTTGCCTGGTCTCGCTTCAAATTGAATCGAGTGGATGTACGTGTACGGGTATGGAATCCGTGGACCCTGCATGTTAGTAGGGGACTGTTCTAGCTTGAGGAGGCTCTGTAATGGCGTGAGGCGTGTTCAGTTAGAGTGATATGGACCCATGATACATCTAGATACTACTCTGACGTAACCATCCTGTCTGATCACCTGCACCTGTGCACTCCGACGGACTTCGGCAGTTCCAGCAGGACAATGCGACACCCCACACGTCCAGAATTGCTACAGAGTGGCTGCAGGAACACTCTTGTGAGTTTAAACACTTCCGGTGACCACCAAACTCCCCACACATGAACATTATTGAGTATATCTGGGATGCCTTGCTACGTGCTGTTCAGAAGAGATCTCAGCCCCCTCGCAATCTTACGGATTTATGGACAGCTCTGTAGGATTCATCGTGTCAGTACCCTCAAGCACAGCTTCAGACATTAGTCGAGTCCACGCCACGTCGTGTGGCGGCACTTTTGTGTGTTGGCAGGAGCCACACACGATATTACACTACTGGCCATTAAGATGACGTGCTGCAGACGCGGAATTTAACCGACAAGAAGAAGATGCAGTGATATGCAAATGATTAGCTTTTTCAGAGCATTCGCACAAGGTTGGCGCCGGTGGCGACACCTAAAACGTGCTGAAACGAGGAAAGTTTCCAACCGATTTCTCATACAAAAAAAGCAGTTGACCGACGTTGCCTGGTGAAACGTTGTTCTGATGCCTCGTGTAAGGAGGAGAAATGCCTACCATCACGTTTCCGACTTTGATAAAGGTTTGATTGTAGCCTATCGCCATTGCGGTTTATCGTATCGCGACACTGCTGCTCGCGTTGGTCGAGATCCAATGACTGTTAGCATAATATGGAATCGGTGGGTTCAGGAGGGAAATACGGAACGCCGTGCTGGATCCCAACGGCCTCGTATCACTAGCAGTCGAGATGATAGGCATCTTATCCGCGTGGCTGTAACGGATCGTGCAGCCACGTCTCGATCCCTGAGTCAACAGCTGGGGACGTTTGCAAGACAACAACCATCTGCACGAACAGTTCGACGACGTTTGCAGCAGCATCGACTATCAGCTCGGAGACCATGGCTGCGGTTACCCTAGACGCTGCATCACAGACAGGAGCGCCTGCGTTGGTGTACTCTACGGCGAACCTGGGTGCACGAATGGCAGAACTTCATTTTTTCGGATGAATCCAGGTTCTGTTTACAGCATCATGATGGTCTCATCCGTGTTTGGCGACATCGCGGTAAACACACATTGGAAGCGTGTATTCGTCATCGTCATACTGGCGTATCACCCAGTGAGATGGTATGGGGTGCCATTGGTTACAAGTCTCGGTCACCTCTTATTCACATTGACAGCACTTTGAACAGTGGACGTTACATTTCAGATGTGTTATGACCCGTGGCTCTACCCTCCATTCGATCCCTGCGAAACCCTACATTTCAGCAGGATAATGCACGACCGCATGTTGCAGGTCCTGTACTGGCCTTTCTGGATACAGAAAATGTTTAACTGCTGCCCTGGCCAGCACATTCTCCAGATCTCTCACCAATTGCAAACGTCTGGTCAATGGTGGCGGAGCAACTGGCTCGTCACAATACGCCAGTCATTACTCTTGATGCACTGTGGTATGGTGTTGAAGCTGCATGGGCAGTTGTACCTGTACACGTCATCCAAGCTCTGTTTGACTCAATGCCCAAGCGTATCAGGGCCGTTATTACGGCCAGAGATGGTTGTTATGGGTGCTGATTTCTCAGGATCTATGCACCCAAATTGCGTGAGAATGTAATCACATGTCAGTTCTAGTATAATATATTTGTCCAATGAATACTCGTTTATCATCTGCATTTCTTCTTGGTGTAGCAATTTCAATGGCCAGTAGTGTAGTTGTGTGTACCAGTTTCTTTGGGGTGTACCAGTTCCTTTGGCTCATCAGTGTACATCAAACCAATTTTCGGACTGGAGTCCACACCAACAATGACATCTGACAACTTTTCTGGGTAGTCGAGACCTCAGATGATTGCCGCGTTGCTGGGATGTTTTTATAGTAACAGGTGTCACATTGCAACCGACGTGTTACAGAATGAACTCTAGCATTGGTGAACGCGGCGTTACGACAGCATATCGCCCCTCGCCCTGAGAGCGGCGATTCCATCAAGCGGCTGAAACGTACGGTGGCCACCGCCCGCCCTTGTTAGCGCTGACGGCCGGGCGTGGTCGCAGGTTCGCTTCCCGCCCTTTGACCGCAGAAGCCGCGCGTTTATTGGTCACCGGGTTGGCCCACCTCTCGGCCCTTGACCAGCAGTCGCGATTCAGCGTCGCCGTGGCCCACACGCCGAGCCCTGCTTTCGCTCTCTAGCTGACGAGGTGAGTGCGCCCGCGACAAACTCATTCTCGAGGTCCGGCTGCCTAGCAAATTCTCCCATGCCTGGTAGTGACTGTATCGGAGATGGCGTAATAAAACTTTCACTCTGCTCTGAATTATTCGGGTGCCTCTTCATTATGTTGTCGTCCAATAACACATTAAATGTTTGACAGTTACGGATTAAGACTTGGCTGCGCAAGATCTACATCCACATATATACTCTGCAAACCGCCTCGAGGTACATGGCAGAGGGTACGCTCCATTGTACCAGTTATTAGGGTTTCTTCCGGTTTCATTCACATACGAACGCGAGAAGTATGTTTCAGTGCCTCTGTGCATAAAATAATTGTACTTATCCTCACTCAGTCCTATGTGAGCGATACTTCGGGGATTGTAGTATATCCTGAGAATCATCATTTAAAGGCGGTTCTTGAAACATTGTTAATAACAGACTTTCTCGGGATAGTTTAGTGTGTCTGTCTTTAAGAGTCTGCCAGTTTAGTTCCTTCAGTATCTTTGTGACACTGTTCCACGAATTAAACAAACCTGTTATCATTCATGCTGCCCTTCTCTGTATACTCAAGATTCCCTGTTAGTCCTATTTGGTATGGGTCCCATACACTTGAGCAGTATTCTAGAATGGGTCGCATGAGTGATTTGTAAGCAGCCTCCTTTATAGACTGATTGCGCTTCCCCAGTATTCTACCTTTAAACCAAAGTTTACCACCTCCTTTACATTCGACTGAGCCTATATGATCTTTCCATTTCATATCCCTGCAAAGTGTTACACCCAGGTATCTGTATGAGATGGCCGAATCCGACAATCACTCACCAATAATATAGTCATAGGGTAGTATGTTTTTTCGTTTTGTGAAGTGCACAATTTTACATTTCTGAACATTTAAGCAAGTTACCAAACTTTGCACCACTTTGAAATCTCATCAAGACCTGACTGAATATTTCATGCAGGTGGTTCCAGATAGTATGAGTACTTCATTATGGATAACTCCAACATCTACAAAAAACCTCATGTTACTGTTAATATTGTCTGCAATGTCATTAATATACAACTTGAACAGCGCGGGTCCCAACTCACTTTCTTAGAGTACACCCGAAGTTACTTCTACATCCAATGATGACTCTCCATCCTAGATAATATGCTGTACCCTCCCTACCAAATGTCCTAAATCGAGTCACAAATTGCGCTTGATACCCTATATGATCGAACTTTTGACAATAAGCGTAGATGTGATACTGAGTCAAATGCTTTTCGGAAATTAGGAAATATTCATCTACCTAATTGCCTTGATCCAAAGCCACCACTACGTCGAGTGAGAAAAGTGTAAGCTAGGTTTCACGTGATCAAGGTTTTCGGAATCCACGCTGTTTGACACTGAGAAGGTCACTCTGGTCAAGATACTTCATTACGTTTGAGCTCAGAATTTGTTTTAAGATTCTACCACAAATCGATGTCAAAGATATCGACGGTAGTTTTGTGGATCGCTTCTACTACAGTTCTTGTAGACAAGTGTGACCTGAGCTTTTTTCCAAGAATGATTTTCCAAGAGTGATTAAATAGGTATTACGAAAGCAAGTAGCTTCTAATCGCGTCGAGCTTTCGACTAAGAGCCAATAGTACAGGACAAGACCTGGTATCAGGACACGCAAAGGAACACCAGAAACGACCAATAACTCTACTTACTAGCACTTACTCTACTTACTAGCACTCTCTCCTGATCAGTCACCAATAGTTAATGAAGGAACGGATGAAAAAGTGAATGCAAATACTTGTTACTAAAATGTATTATGCTTTGAATAGTAATAACAAATATTGATCTCATTGTAAATAATCTATATCATTATATACAATAAATATAACTGTAAAACGTATAAAAAGCAGATGTAAGAAGTCATTATGTGATCGTTTACTTTTTGGCTGTATGTGTGTTTAGCACAAACATAAATGTCACTGAATGTGCGAACTCGTGAAAAAGTCACTTATACCTGTCCATACGAAAAAATAGGTTCTTGGAAAGGCAACCCTGCCCTTTGAACCGTTTTACCTTATGCTTCATTAAAGGTAATAGCGAAGGCTATTTTTATTGAGAACTGTTGTCTTATCGTTTGTAGAGGCCTGGTTACATCGGAAGGTGTGAGGTTAATGTGGGATATGAGCACAGTTTTATCAGAGTCAATGAATTTAGCAGTGATGATGTTCTCGACTAAGTCAGTTACCACTAATCTTACACCATTAATTAATGTCGGATTAACGTTAAGATTTGAAATTAACGTAATAATACATTTTTCTATAAAAACAATTGATAAGTTGGTAAATCGTGTGGGTTGTAAGAGTTCAAGAATCCTCGGGTTGCGATTCAAGTTGGACAGAACAGGAACTGAGGTAAACTTATGTCTCTCCAGGTAACAAATTGCAAATTACATACTCATTAATCGATGCACAGTCATCCTTTTTGGGAGACAGACTCGCGGTTAATGGAGTTGCGAAACATTTGTTTACTGATTTCGTGGAATGGAATATTATGGTAATAAAACTATCGCAATTGCAATAACAATGATTAGGAATTCTGATCGCTTCACTGAAGCAAGTATTTCAACGAAAACAATAATTTTAAATTATTTGTGCATTTTTCGTCTTTTATGGTGAACGAAATCCCAAAAATGTCTCAATCATTAATTTAATATGGGAGATATAACTTACCGACAAAAAAATAACGCTGAGAAATAATGTATACGAGTCTACATAGAGGATGTGTCATAATTAACAGCGGAAACTTACCCAGATGCAAGTATTACAATAGTAGAAGTAGGTGTGTGGTAACGAGTCACAAAAACTTCAGTACGAAATATTGTCCTAGTTGCTTCAGGTGTCCTTGAAATGTAAACGTTCCGATTAATCCCTAGGCTCGAATTTCATACATGGTTTAACTTAACTTCAGCGCGCAACATATTGCAATTTACGCCCCATTCGTACCTGTCAGACAAGGCGTTCCACGTGTTGTCGTCACATTTGGATGCAGTACTCCACCTGCCCTCGCAGTGAGTTACGAACTCCTTAAAACATTCGCGGATAATCTCGTAAAACTCGACAAGACTATATAATTCACAACTCCGGTTCTTCAACAGTATCAGTGGTTTACCCATACACTTCACTACTGAGATGATTCAGAGGATTGACGACACGTGACATTGGTGTCCAAGGTAAAAGTTCCTCTTGACCTATCCAATTAGGACTATATTGATGCTATTAGATGTGATCTTGTATCACAAGTAAAATGTTCCGGTATCCCATCATGCGCATAGCACATTCCCCAGTGTCAAACAAGCGGCATAGTGAAATATGGGACCAATCAGATAGGATTCTTGGAATTTTTACAATTCGAACACATTTGTAGTAACGCTTATAATATTACATTCTACAGTCAAGTGGGTCTCGCTACACAATTGTAATGATATAGCAAAGGACTTTGTTGTGCCCCGTATTTACTGAAACATTTTTGGTTCTATTACCTACATTTTCATCCTAGTCAATATTTGCTGTTAATTATTATGTATTCCCACATGTTCGTCTGCAAATAGTGTAGAACGGAGTTTGAGCTGCCGACCAACACGCTTAGATGAACTGTAAGTTACATACAGAAACCGTTTTTTGCTAAGGAATGTATTCCTTTTATGTCCTCGTTTATGAGTTTCATGCGACAATGAGACACATTTGTCGTGGTGCACAACATGGCCTAATCTACCACAGTTGATGTTCAGCTTTTTAAGTGTTCAACATACTTTACCAGTTGTTTACACGTGGGGATCTGAATTCACCTTGGAACACGAACTGTATGAACTTACCATCATGTTTAAATGCCACAGTGACGCAGAGCGGAATGCAGTAAATGCTCGCCATAGGAAACGTAGTAGTTTTTTTAACAGGCGACTTTTACGGCATAGCACTTTTGCTATACATATTTTTATATCTTTGAAGAATTAGGGTATCCTTTGTCCTCAGTCCGTTGGCCGTGTAAGACGTAAATTGAGGACACTGATTTTGTAAAATGCGATGATAGGCTTAGATACGCACCTTCAATGATTTTCAGGGAATGCATATGTTACGGTACGTACTGTGGACTCAAGTCACACAGCGATTTTAGAGACTGTTGCAGGAAAACAACCTACAAGATCACAACTTTCAGAAGGTGCAAGGCACTAGGTCCGCACGGTTTCACAACTTCTAAGGAATAAGAGAAGTTGTTTCTTCATCAAAATGCCAATCCCTTCCTCCCCCCCTTTCCTTTACACACACACACACACACACACACACACACACACATACGCTCGTGCATCTTTGTTATTCAGAGGCGTGCTCTGCATATGATCTATGAGAACCCAGCATGCAGTTGCTGTGAGACCAGGCGAACAAGGATTTTCTGTGTTCATCGGTTGGTAATCATATTCAAGGACATGTACTTCTCCCAACACACACATACCTAGAGAAACTTACTACCAGTTCCTCGATAGACTTGCCACTATTGCTCACTGTACGGAACAACCGCCGGTTCCCGCATGATAGAGCCTCAGTTCATTTCAGCGTTGACTTTTTGTATGACTTTTTCTATATACGCGCGAATTCAGATACGCAGAGCAGAATAATTGTCGCCATCACACATTGCATTCAAAAGTTACGTAACAACGGGGCTGTGTTAAGTTTGTCCATAAGCGCTCTGCTTACTCTGAGTGTCATTAATCGGATGAACAGACAGATAACGGTTGAAAGTACTGTGGATTTTGTACAAGCGTGTTACACGTATCTTAAAATGCTGCATTCAGTATGGATGAACTTGGTTTAAAGTCTTGAAGGGGTAAATGCGAAGGCATTTCACTTGTTTGCGTATTTGTCACTGTTCAGATTTAGCTTTTTTTGTTACAGAGAAAGAAGAGATAGCTCTGCTATTCTTAAGTTTTTTACTGCGCTTGAGCGTATTGTGAAGTCGCTCTTTTAGTAAATTAAGATACTGTGGCATTGCTTAGTAACTTAAGGAGAGACCCGGGCCCCTATCTCGCCCGTGTTAATTCACCAATGTTAATGACCCGTTATCTCAGAGACAGTTGTAGATACGGATTTGAAATTTCTGCATTATATTAACTACCGTCTCTTTATTCTACTGATCTACAGTGGAAGGTTTTGCATCAAAACAAAAGGTTTTACAAATTTGCTACTCAATGCCTGTATTTCTGCAAAAATTTTGTTAACATAAATATACATAAAAATAGCTGAGCTGAACGCATGTTCTTGGTTGTAGATCCATGGCTTACTGGATAGTTGTGCAGGACACTGTAAAAGTTTCAGTGCAATAGGATGAATAGTTTATGAGAAAACGGGGAATTTGTAGTGAAAAATGTATAAACTGTGAAAAGGACGTTTAAAGTTTTCATATGAAAATCCTTACCTCTATTGTTAGATGATGTTATTAACACCCTGCTAGATATTCTAGGTCATCTTTACCACCAGCTCTATCAAGTAACAGCTGCCCTTTCCTTTTTCTTGCCCCTTTGGTCACTTTTTGCTGAAACCTCAGCTTTTTTCACTCTTCTGATGTCCACTTTGTGAAGACCTTCCACTGTATGCTTCCCCAAAATCACTCTCAGCTTCTCAAGTACTCTCAGTCTGCCACTACATCCATTATTATATGTGATTACAGTGTCATACGTTCCTAACTGCAGGGTCTTCATCCCAACAAATACGCTTTTTGGTATGCGAGTCCAGAGAAGATTATTGAAAGATTCGTTAACGTTTTGTGTTTTCCCATGCAAACACTTTTCAACAGATCTGGATGGGCCAGATCTCTAAATATAGGCTTCAGAGACTCAATTGCTGCTTGAGACACATTGTTTCTATGCTTAAAATCTGCCAGAGATCCTTCAGCTTCAGATTTTCTATATTTGCACCATGTTTCAGGAGGAGGAGGACACAAACAATGTTCGAGGTTGTTAGCAGTTGAAATTTTATGGTAGTAGATAGCCCACACAGCTCTCACCATCTTGTGCAAATCATTGGTGTTGTCCCTGATAGCTTTGCCGTTATAATCTTGAAACTGATCTATCACCTTAACAGTCAGTCTGCCAGGACCTTCTATTGTTTCACCATCTGATAGCTTACGTAAATGACAAACAATTCCTTTCCTATCTGATTCACCTTCACACAGTTTTACTGCACCACTACAAAGAGAACAACTCACTGCTTCACTTAGAACACGAGCCAAAATAACGAACTTCAAAATTATATTCGTATCCATGACTTTTTCTACACTGAGCTCTTCATAAACTCTAAAGTCAACTTCCCTTTTTGAAGTACTGGGGGGGGGGGGGGGGGAGGGGAAGGGTGTAGGCACTGCACTTCTTTCGGAAACATGACCGTTCAAACGAGTCAATGTAAGTCGCGAGGAGGAAAACTGACAATGCAGATATACAGTAAAGGACATAATAGCAACAAGATAATATTTCCACCAAATAAATAATATACCAGAATGTTCAGAAGATTCCGTAGATTTTAATGAAACAAAAAATAAAAAACCAACTTTTTTCCATTTTTTGCCCCGGGTCTCCCCTTAATAGTAAGTTAAAGAGAAAGTGTCTCCAAAACATTTATTTTGGATCAACGATTTTTGCATGTCCATTATGTTTGAGTGATTTTCAATTTTTTATTTTTCTCTTTATAATAGTCAAAGTCCTAAAAATATTTTAATTTTTACCTTATTTATTTGGTGCATTATTACGGAATAAATGTTACGTGAACAAAATTGAAACTAAACTTTATCATCACTTAATATTTATTAATTTGTTTATTTTTAGTTAATTAGCACCATTTAAGCAGTTGTATGCTTACAGTCCACCCCCCCATGAACCATGGACCTTGCCGTTGGTGGAGAGGCTTGCGTGCCTCAGCGATACAGATATCCGTACCGTAGGTGCAACCACAACGGAGGGGTATCTGTTGAGAGGCCAGACAAACGTGTGGTTCCTGAAGAGGGGCAGCAGCATTTTCAGTAGTTGCAGGGGCAACAGTCTGGATGATTGGCTGATCTGGCCTTGTAACACTAACCAAAACGGCCTTGCTGTACTGGTACTGCGATCGGCTGAAAGCAAGGGGAAACTACAGCCGTAATTTTTCCCGAGGGCATGAAGCCTTACTGTATGGTTAAATGATGATAGCGTCCTCTCGGGTAAAATATTCCAGAGGTAAAATAGTCCCCCATTCGGATCTCCGGCGGGGACTACTCAAGATGACGTCGTTATCAGGAGAAAGAAAACTGACGTCCTACGGATCGGAGGGTGGAATGTCAGACCCCTTAATCGGGCAGGTAGGTTAGAAAATTTAAAATGGAAATGGATAGGTCAAAGTTAGATATAGTCGGAATTAGTGAAGTTCGGTGGCAGGAAAAACAAGACTTTTGGTCAGGCGAATATAGGGTTATAAATACAAAATCAAATAGGGTAATGCAGGAGTAGGTTTAATAATGGATAAAAAAAATAGGAGTGCAGGTAAGCTACTACAGACAGCACAGTGAACGCATTATTGTACCCAAGATAGACACGAAGCCGACGCCTACTACAGTAATACAAGTTTATATGCCAACTAGCTCTGCAGATAACGAAGAAGTTGAAGAACTGTATGATGAAATAAAAAAAATTATTCAGATAGTGAAGGGAGACGAGAATTTAATAGTCATGGGTGACTGGAATTCGGTAGTAGGAAAAGCGAGAGAAGGAAACATAGTAGGTGAATATGGATTGGGGGAAAGTAATGAAAGAGGAAGCCACGTGGTGGAATTTTACGCAGAGCACAACTTAATCATAGCTAACACTTGGTCCAAGAATCATAAAAGAAGGTTGTATACATGGAAGAAGACTGGAGATACTGACAGGTTTCAGATAGATTATATAATGGTAAGACAGATATTTAGGAACCAGGTTTTAAATTGTAAGACATTTCCAGGGGCAGATGTGGACTCTGACCACAATCTATTGGTTAGCAACCGTAGCCTAAAACTGAAGAACTTATCTCACCAAGGTTAAGATAGATACTGCCTACAGGAAAATTAAAGAGACCTTTGGAGAAAAGAGAACCACTGGTATGAATATCAAGAGCTCAGATGGAAACTCAGTTCTAAGCAAAGAAGGGAAAGCAGAAAGGTGGAAGGAGAAATACCCTCAGACTTCAAGAAGAATATAATAATTCCAATCGCAAAGAAAGCAGGTGTTGACAGATGCGAAAATTACCGAACTATCAGTTTAATAAGTCACGGCTGCAAAATACTAACGCAAATTCTTTACAGACGAATGGAAAAGCTAGTAGAAACCAACCTCGGCAAAGATCAGTTTGGATTCCGTAGAAATATTGGAACACGTGAGGCAATACTGACCCTACGACTTATCTTAGAAGCTAGATTAAGGAAAGGCAGACCTACGTTTCTAGCATTTGTAGACTTGGAGAAAGCTTTTGACAATGTTGACTGGAATATTCTCTTTCAAATTCTGAAGGTGGCAGGGGTAAAATACAGGGAGCGAAAAGCTATTTACAATTGGTACAGAAACCAGATGGCAGTTACAAAAGTCGAGGGACACGAAAGGGAAGCAGTGATTGGGAAGGGAGTGAGACAGTGTTGTAGCCTCTCCCCGATGCTATTCAATCTGTATATTGAGCAAGCAGTGAAGGAAACAAAAGAAAAATTCGGTGAAGGTATTAAAATCCATGGAGAAGAAATAAAAACTTTGAGATTCGCCGATGACATTGTAATTCTGTCAGAGACAGCAAACTTTTTGGAAGAGCAGTTGAACGGAATGGACAGTGTCTTGAAAGGAGGATATAAGATGAACATCAACAAAAGCAAAACGAGGATAATGGAATGTAGTCGAATGAAGTCGCGTGATGCTGAGGGAATTAGATTAGGAAATGAGACACTTAAAGTAGTAAAGGAGTTTTGCTATTTGGGGAGCAAAATAACTGATGATGGTCGAAGTAGAGGGGACATAAAATGTAGACTGGCAATGGCAAGCAAAGAGTTTCTGAAGAAGAGAAATTTGTTAACATCGAGTATAGATATAAGTGTCAGGAAGTCGTTTCTGAAAGTATTTGTATGGAAGTGAAACATGGACGATAAATAGTTTGTACAAGAAGAGAATAGAAGCTTTTGAAATGTGGTGCTACAGAAGAATGCTGAAGGTTAGATGAGTAGATGACATAACTAATGAGGAGGTATTGAATAGGATTGGGGAGAAGAGAAGTTTGTGGCACAACTTGCCTAGAAAAAGGGATTGGTTGGTAGGACATGTTCTGAGGCATCAAGTGATCACTAATTTAGTATTGGAGGGCAGCGTGGCGGGTAAAAATCGTAGAGGGAGACCAAGAGATGAATACACTAAACATATTCAGAAGGATGTAGGTTGCAGTAGTTACTGGGAGATGAAGAAGCTTGCATAGGATACAGTAGCATGGAGAGCTGCATCAAACCAGTCTCAGTACTGAAGACGACAACAACAACATGCTTACAGTGATGACTGACATGTTAAAAGACATTCTCCTTATCAGTGATACCAGAAGAATAGCTTCGTATTACCATTTCCTTTAAATCAACGCAGTGTTTGGAGATAGGTGTAATTTGGAGGTCATGACTCAGACTGTCACATATAAATCTTATCTGGAAGTTAAAATTGCTTAAAGGTGTATACATTGAACAGGGTGACTGGTAGCACAATCGCACGCTGACGGAAGGAAGGAAGATTCGTGCTTTAAGCCCCGTCGACAACGAGGTCATTAGAGACGGAGGACAGAGACTAATTGCGGAAGGATGAAGAAGGAAATCGGACACGTCATTTCAAAGGAACCATCATGGCATTTGCCTGATGCAGTTTAGGGAAATCGCAGAAAGCCTAAATCTGGATGACCAAACTGGGATATGGACCGTCGTCCACCCGAATGAGAGTCCACTCTGCTAAGCGCTGTTCCATCCCGCTCGGTCACACGCTACCGAATTTGTGATTGCCTCCTAAATATATGTCAGTACTTTCGCATACATTGCTCCTGTAGCATTCGCTCTTTTACCCCCTTGAATAATTTCGATTTGTTACTGCAGCAGTAACAATTATTCGCCACTGCTCTTAATAATGAAAAAATGTGTAAAAACAGGGAAAGTGCGTAATATTAAAATTATGTTTTCCTCTTTGGATTCATAGTAATGAAATAGTTCAATTTACCAATTAAAGCAAATGTTACGTATTTCAGTCACAAAACATTACGTTACCTTTAACTTTACTATGCTGCACCCATTAACAAATATACTACTGTATAGCAAACACATCAATATTCTCTTAAGCAGGACAGCGTAATCACCAGACAGGAAAAATGTAAAATAGTATTAGAGGACAATATCAAAGGCATTTAGCCGGCCGAAGTGGCCGTGCGGTTAAAGGCGCTGCAGTCTGGAACCGCAAGACCGCTACGGTCGCAGGTTCGAATCCTGCCTCGGGCATGGATGTTTGTGATGTCCTTAGGTTAGTTAGGTTTAACTAGTTCTAAGTTCTAGGGGACTAATGACCTCAGCAGTTGAGTCCCATAGTGCTCAGAGCCATTTGAACCATCAAAGGCATTACGATAACATAAACACACACGCACACACCACACACACACACACAAACACACGAACACATACACACACACACACACACACACACACACACGCACATTCTACATAAACATACACTACTGGCCGTTAAAATTGCTACACCACGAAGATGACGTGCTACAGACGCGAATTTAACCGACGGGAAGAACATACTGTGATATGCAAATGATTAGCTTTTCAGACCATTCACACAACGTTGGCACCGGTGGCGACACCTACAATGTGCTGAAATGAGGAAAGCGTCCAACCGATTTCTCATACACAAACAGCAGTTGACCGGCATTGCCTGGTGAAACGTAGTTCCGATGCCTCGTGTAAGGAGGAGAAATGCGTACCATCACGTTTCAGACTTTGATAAAGGTCGGATTGTAACCTATCGCGATTGCGGTTTATCGTATCGCGACATTGCTGTTCGCGTTGGGCGAGATCTAATGACTGTTAGCAGAATATGGAATCGGTGGGTTCAGGAGGGTAATGCGGAACGCCGTGCTGGATCCCAACCGTCTCGTATCACTAGCAGTCGAGATGAAAGGCATCTTATCCGCATGGCTGCAACGGATCGTGCAGCCACGTCTCGATCCCTGAGTCAACAGATGGGGACGTTTGCAAGACAACAACCATCTGCACGAACAGTTGACGACGTTTGCAGCAGCATGGACTATCAGTTCGGAGACCATGGCTGCGGTTACCCTTGACGCTGCATCACATACAGGAGCGCCTGCGATGGTGTACTCAACGACGAACCTGGGTGCCCGAATGGCAAAACGTCATTTTTTCGGATGAATTGAGGTTCTGTTTACAGCATCATGATGTTCGCATCCGTGTTTGGCGACATCACGCTGAACGCACATTCGAATCGTGTAACCCGTCAGCGCCATACTGGCGTATCACCCGGCTTGATGGTATGGGGTGCCATTGGTTACACGTCTCGGTCACCTCTTGTTCGCATTGACGGCACTTTGAACAGTGGACGTTACATTTCAGATTTGTTACGACCCGTGGCTCTATCCTTCATTCGATCCCTGCGAAACCCCAAATTTCAGCAGGATAATGCACGGACGCATATTGCAGGTCCTGTACGGGCCTTTCTGGATACAGAAAATGTTCGACTGCTGCCCTGGCCAGCACATTCTCCCGATCTCTCACCAATTGAAAACGTCTGGTCAATGGTGGTCGAGCAACTGGCTCGTCACAATACGCCAGTCACTACTCTTGATGAACTGTGGTATCGTGTTGAAGTTGCATGGGCAGCTGTACCTGTACACGCCATCCAAGCTCTGACTCAATGCTCAGGAGTATCAAGGCCGTTATTACGGCCGGAGGTGGTTGTTCTGGGTACTGATTTCTCAGGATCTATGCACCCAAATTGCATAGTATAATATATTTGTCCAATGAATGCCCGTTTATCACCTGCATTTCTTCTTGGTGTAGCAATTTTAATGGCCAGTAGTGTATAAATCGCCATTTTAGACATGAAAAATAAATGTGATTTTTCCCTTACAGAATTAACTAGATGATAGAGTTGATGAATAGTAAGCAGCTTCCAGTCAGCGATTTGCAGCAACTTCCAGTAATGCAATAAATGCCACGCCCAAGCTCAGCGCGAATACTCTGTGGTTCAAAAATACGGATTTCCCCGGATTATTTCGGACTTTCCACATCGTAGTCGCGGAACGAGCATTTGTGTGACGAGCTAGCCTTAATGTCGACCTACTCGAGCCATTATATACTAAAGCGCCAAAGAATCTGGTATAGACATGCGTATTCAAATACAGAGACACACTATGCGAACAAAAGTACCAGGACACCTGGCTGAAAATTATTTACAAGTTCGTGGCGACCTCCATCGGTAATGTTGGAAATCAATATGGTGTTGGCCCACCCTTAGCCTTGGTGACAGCTTCCTTTCTTGCAGGCATACGTTCAATCAGGTGCTGGAAGGTTTCTTGGGGAATGGCAGCCCATTCTTCACGGGGTGCTACTCCGAGGAGAGGTATCGATGTTGTTCGGTGAGGCCTGGCACGAAGTCGGCGTTCCAAAACATCCCAAAGGTGTTCTGTAAGATTCAGGTCAGGACTCTGTGCGGGCCAGTCCATTACAGGGATGTTATTGTCGTGTAACCACTCCGCCACAGGCAGTGCATTGTGAACAGGTGCTCGACATTGTTAGAAGATGCAATCGCCATCCCCGAATTGCTCTTCAACAGTGGGAAGCAATAAGGTGCTTAAAACATCAGTGTAGGCCTGTACTGTCATAGTGCCACGCAAAACAACAAGAGGTGCAAGCCCCCTCCATAAAAAACAACAGTTTTACTGTTGTCACTACACACGCTGGCATATGACTTCACCGGGCATTCGCCATACCTACGCCCTGCCATCGGAGTCTGTAATTCTTCACCCCACACAAAGTTTTTCCACTGTTCAATCGTCCAGTGTTTACCCTCCTTACACCAAGCGAGGCGTCGTGTGGCATTTGACGGCGTGATGTGTGGCTTATGAGCAGCCGCTAGACCATGAAATCCAAGTGTTCTCCCATTCCGCCTAACTGTCATAGTACTTGCAGTGGATCCTGAAGCAATTTGGAATTTCTGTTTGGTGGTCTGGATAGATGTCTGCCTATTACAGATTACGACCCTCTTCAACTGTCGTCGGTCTCTGTCAGTCAACAGACGAGGTTGGCCAGTACGGTTTTGTGCTGTACGTGCCCTTCACGTTTCCACTTCACTATCCCATCTGAAACAGTGGACCTAGGGATATTTAGGAGTGTGGAAATCTCGTGTACAGATGTATGACCAAGTTCCAAGTCCGAGAGTTCCGCGGAGCGCCCCATTCTGCTCACACACGATGTTTGTCTACTGAGGCCGCTGATATCGAGTGCCTGGCAGTAGGTGGCAGCGCAATGGACCTAGCATGAAAAACGTATGTTTTTGGGGGGGGTGTCCGGATACTTTTTATCACATAGTGCATGTACACAGGCAGAATATAGCAATGCGGTCGGCAACGCCTATCTACGACAATAGTGTCTGGCGCATTTGTTAGATCGGTTACTGCTGTTACAATTGCTGGTTATCAATATTTATGTGAGTTTGAACATGGTGTTATAGAAGGCGCAGTAACGCTGGGACACAGCATCTCCGAGGTAGCGATGAAGTGGGGATTTTCCCGTACAACCATTTCAAGAGTGTACCCTGAATATCAGGAATCCGATAAAACATCGAATCTCCGACATCGCAGCGGCCGGAAAAAGATTCTACAAGAACGAGACCAATGACGACTGAATAGAATCGGTCAACGTGACAGAAGTGCAACCTTTCCGCAAAGTGCTGCAGATATCAATGCTGGGCCATCAACACGTGTCAGCGTGCGAACCATTCAACGAAACACCAACGATATGGGCTTTCGGAGCCGAAGGCCCACTCGTGTACCCTAGATGACTGCACGTCACAAAGGTTTACGCCTCACCTGGGCCGGTCAACACCGACGTGAGACTCTTGATGACTGGAAACTTGTTGCCTGCCGTTTCATATTGGACCTGTACGGGTAGACAACCTCATGAATCCATGAATCCAGCATGTCAGTGGGTACTGTTTAAGCTGCTGTAGGCTCTGTAATGGTGTGGGGCGTGTGCAGTTGAGGTGATATTGGACCTCTGATACGTGTAGATACGAATCTGACGGGTGACACGTACGTAAGCATACTGTCTGATTGTCTGTATCCAGTCATGTCCATTGTGCATTCCGACAGACTTAATCAATTCCAACAGGACAATGCGACACACCACACGCTCAGAATTGCTGCAGAGTGGCTCCAGGAACAGTCTTCTGATTTTAAACTCTTCCGCTGGCCACCAAACTCCTCAGACATGAACATTTTTGAGCATAGCTGGGATGCCTTGGAACGTGCTGTTCAAAAGACATCTCCATCCCTTCCCCCCTACTATTACGAATTTGTGGACATCCCTGTCAGATTTATAGTGTCAGTTCCCTCCAGAACTACTTCAGACATTAGTCGAGTCCATTCCACGTCATGTTATGGAACTTCTGTGTGCTCGTGGGGACCTTACACGATATTAGAGAGGTATATCAGTTTCTTCGGCTCTTCAGTGTATGAGCCGCAGATCCAAAACAGCTTTCACCACATTCAGTTGAATCTGACATTTATGGCTGCCTGAAGCCTAGCTGCTGCTTCCACGCTGCATGACATGCTACACTGTATACTCACCCTATATCTTAGTGCAATACTTACTCTTACTCTTCTAGCTCCATAAACCACAGTTGTTTCTGGCCTCATCAAGCTGCCTCGTCCACAGCGTTCTGTCCTTGGCACCTTCTTTCCTAGCTCTAAGTATCTGAAGATCCTTGGCCACCTACTTTCTCCATCCTATTATCGGTCTTCCTAAGGGTCTTCGCCCTTCGTGTTTCTTCCCCGGCACTGGTCTGGATCTTGACCCCATATCTCTTCTATAGACGTGCCCGATCTATCTCAGCCTGTCTTGGCTTCCACAACAATTTCCCCGAGTTTCCTATTTTTTGCGTCGCCGGTGCCCTCTGTCAAAAATTGGTCCAGATATCTTCCGCAGGAATCTATTTTTCTAAAACGTTACCTTTCTCTCTGTATAATTATCTGTTCTCCGTGTTTGTGACCTGTGTATTAATTCTGGTCATATTAGCTATAGATATCTTCTTGATAAAATTTTGTATGACAATAATTTGAAACTTCCTGGCAGATTAAAACTGTGTGCCCGACCGAGACTCGAACTCGGGACCTTTGCCTTTCGCGGGCAAGTGCTCTACCATCTGAGCTACCGAAGCACGACTCACACCCGGTCCTCACAGCTTTACTTCTGCCAGTATCTCGTCCCCTACCTTCCAAACTTTACAGAAGCTCTCCTGCGAACCTTGCAGAACTAGCACTCCTGAAAGAAAGGATACTGCGGAGACATGGCTTAGCCACAGCCTGGGGGATGTTTCCAGAATGAGATTTTCACTCTGCAGCGGAGTGTGCGCTGATATGAAACTTCCTGGCAGATTAAAACTGTGTGCCCGACCGAGACTCGAACTCGGGACCTTTGCCTTTTGGAAGGTAGGAGACGAGATACTGGCAGAAGTAAAGCTGTGAGGACCGGGCGTGAGTCGTGCTTCGGTAGCTCAGATGGTAGAGCACTTGCCCGCGAAAGGCAAAGGTTCCGAGTTCGAGTCTCGGTCGGGCACATAGTTTTAATCTGCCAGGAAGTTTCATATCAGCGCACACTCCGCTGCAGAGTGAAAATCTCATTCTGGTGACAATAATTTGTTGAGCGAATATGACGGTTTGGATGCCGCTTTTATCCTCGCTTCTATTTTTTCCCATTTCTCATCATTTCTGTTATTTACTCCAACCCACAGATGTAAAACAGGTCCAGGATAAAGGCGGTCCCATGTCAGTAACACAAATTTAAGATTTAAAATCAGAAATTTCAGATTTAAAATCAGAAATTACTTTTAATAGTTGTAAGAATTACAAATTCAGAAATTATATTTTGAAAATGGTCGCCGCTGTACCACAAAACATATTTCTGCACGTGAATCCACATTGAAACTCACTTTGCGCAGATGTGTAGCATGGAGTGTACCAATACTCCAACGTATGTTTTTCTTCAGTTAACGTACTACGTCGTACAATTTTGTCTGTAAATATCCCCACGGATGAAAATCATTAGCAGTTCGACGAAGGAGTTGGCAACAAACGCTGATCATTTTGCGTTCTTCTTTGAATGTTTCATGATTACGTGGCAGAGATTGACGAGAAACGTGACACGAGGTTCCATCTTCTTACAGAAAAGTGAAAGAGGGGTGTGTGATTAATCTTATTATTATTGTTCGTCATTTAACTCATTTCCGCTCACTGAGCAACCTAGTGAAAAGGGGATGTATATCCAGTGTGGTGTCACCGCCAGACACCACACCTGCTAGGTGGTAGCCTTTAAATCGGCCGCGGTCCGTTAGTATACGTCGGACCCGCGTGTCGCCACTGTCAGTGATAGCAGACCGAGCGCCACCACACGGCAGGTCTAGAGAGACTTACTAGCACTCGCCCCAGTTGTACAGCCGACTTTGCTAGCGAAGCTACACTGACAAATACGCTCTCATTTGCCGAGACGATAGTTAGCATAGCCTTCAGCTACGTCATTTGCTACGACCTAGCAAGGCGCCATTACCAGTTATATTGTGTAGCATGTATAGTCAAGAGCGATGTACACCAATTATAGATTAAAGTTAAGTATTCCAAGAACTACGTTCTTTTCTTTATAGGATAATTACTTTACCTTGTTACAGACCTCACGCCAGACTGCGTGAGCTTTAAAAGCGTGCATTTCGGCCTCCTCTAGCAACACGGTGTTGGCTCTTCTGCCAACACTACATCCAGGGTGATTATTATTGAACTATATGAAATAAAATGTCATAACTTCTGATTGGTTTCCGTTAGGACGTTCATATTGTACGGTTGGCCGCGGGATATGGTGGGAATTAGTATGCCCATACATGGTTTGGTTTAGCGACGAAGTCCACTTTACTTTGGATGGATTCGTCAATAAACATTTCAAGATCGAGAAGTCTCTTCACCCTCAACGAGTTACTGTATGGTGTGCAATGTTCAGTCACGAATTAATAGATTCAGTATTCCTTAATGACGTGGTGACGGTACGTGAAGATTTTTGAAGATGATTTTATCCCCATTATCCAAAGTGACCCTGGTTTCGACAAGATGTGGTTCATGCAAAACGGAGCTCGACCCAGTCGAAGCAGGAGAGTGTTTGATCTCCTGGAAGAGCACTTTGGGGAGCGCGTTCTGGCTCTGTGGTACCCAGAGGCCACTGGCATGGGTCTCGATTGAGCGCCATATTCTCCGGATCTGAACATGTGGGACTCCTTTTTGTGGGGCTGTATTAAAAACAAGGCGTACAGCAATAACCTCAAAACCATTGCTGAGCCAGGATGCCATCGACAACATCGATGTTCCGACACTTCAGCCGGCTATGCAGAATTTCGCTATCCGTCTGCGCCACATCATCGCCAATGATTCCAGGCGTATCGAACACGTCATAACCTAAATACGAATGTCTGTAGTGACGTTTTCATGTTGAATAAAGTGTGTACACACCGTAGTTTGTAACTAATTTGCGTTTCTTTTTTCTCTAGTTCAGTATTTGTCAGGCTGTAATTTTACTCCTGTTCGATGTAAACTTACTCATGCTCGCTTAGCAAATACACTGCCAGATATACCCAACGGATAATGCTAGCGCATTTCACGAACCCTATAGGCGTGTCCTCTGTTAAACCACCAGTGCTTACTAATATTCAATGTACTTAACCTTATGGATGGGCAGTTGCGAATGAAAGAAATGCTAAAAAAAAACTTCAATCCAAGCATATATTCTATAAATACACTAATACACAATGCCTAATGAAGCAGTTGCGTTATTGCTTTGTGGAGAGGGGGACAGGAATGGAGGAGGCATGGGAACAACATACTAGAGTCTAGAGAGTCTACGCAACACGAGAACGCGCCTGAACTTGAGGAAATTTGAAACATTAATTCTCACGTAAGAATGGAAAGAGAGCCTTGCTTTTAAGGTCAATATTCGCAGACGTGTGAATATTTACTTTCAGGCTCCATTGTCCCTTACACCAAGTGCAGGTCTAAAAATTAAAACTCATTTCATTCTTCCTGGAGCCGACAGTAATTCAGGCTGCATTCCTGTTTGCGTGCTTGCCTGCTTGGAATAGCATTGTAGCCAACACGTGTTAGTGCAGTTATAGGCTTTGGAATGGTTCGTTTTGGTACATCACCTGATTTAGGGATAAAAATAGGATGTTAACATGCTGCTTAGGTTTATAGCCACATTTGTTTTGTAACAGTTTAGATGCAGAAATAGCACTGAGCAATTTGAGAGTCCAGAGTCATGTTATAGACATCAGTTTTGACGGATATGTGTGTGTGAAAATAACATTGTGACGCTTGACATAAACTTTGCAGTTTTGTGTTGCTGACATATTTTTGCAGATATTTCATGTATTTGACCAGCGCCGCATAACAATTTAATTGTGGAAATATTTGATTTGAGAGTCTATTGTGCCTTACACCAAATATGGCACTTTGATAGAATTACTGACATCCACAAGTGGTGCTTAATTTGTAAGTTTATGGCATAAGCATTGTGTGTGTGTGTGTGTGTGTGTGTGTGTGTGTGTGTGTGTGTGTGTGTGTGTTGCTGGCCAATTTTAGATGTGGAGCTTCTGCAAGTTATACGCTTTGCGTAATATTTTGGATAAATACTTGTGAACATGGCGCAAAATATTCAGATCGTTGGGATACTTTGGAGCACAACCAAGATGAATGCTACATTGTGATTGGCGGTTTATTTTAATAGCCGCTAAAATATTGGGTATTTTGTTTTACTGGTAGGAAAAATATAGGTTCTGATTGAAGGAGAGAGGAGGGGACGGGCATGACTTGTGACATGATGATGATGATGATGATGATGATGATGATGATGATGATGATGGCATCACAGATAAGGGGGAGTGACATGTCACGTGATAGATAAGGTGGGCTGTACTGACATGGGTGTTCAGGCGACGATCACGTATTGACCTTCAACAGACAGTTTAAGGTCAAAGTGAGATAAAGGCATCATTTATATACAACTACGCTGTGCATGTCGAAGTTTCTGTGAAGATATCAAGCATTAGGTTCAGGTCATACTGTTTGAAAACATAGTGTAAATATATTCTAATATTCTCTTGATAAATAATTAAATCTACCAAGAGTTTTTCTTATTTTAAGAACATTTACAAAATATCCCCATGAATCATTCATCTACCACAATCCAAAGTTTACTAGCGAACATCTGAACCACCCTATGCACTGACTGTGTACTGATCCATTTATCCGCGTCCATATTTGTATTATCGTTGTCGACAATCTTAATTCTTAATTCGCTGTGGCCGGAAAAAGATCTTGCAAGAACGGGACCAACGGCGACTAAAGAGAAACGTTCAACGTGACAGACGTGCTGCAGATTTCGATGCTGGGCCATCAACAAGTGTCAGCATGCGAACTATTCAACGAAACATCATCGATATTTGATTTCGGGGCCGAAGGCCCACTTGTGTACGCCTCTCCTGGGCCCATCAACACCGACATTGGACTGCTGATAACTGGAAACATATTGTCTGGTCGGACGAGTCTCGTTTCAAATTGTATCGAGCGGACGGACGTGTAAGGATATGGAGACAACCTCATGAATCCATGGACCCTGCATCTCAGCAGGGGACTGTTCAAACTGATGGAAGCTCTGTAATGATGTGGGGCATGTGCAGTTGGAGTGATATTGGACCTCTGATACGTGTATTTACGACTCTGACAGGTGACACGTACGTAAACATCCTGTCTGATCACTTGCATCCCTTCATGTTCGTTGTGCATTCCGACGGACTTGGCCAATTCCAGCAGGACAATGCGACACCCCACACGTCCATAATTGCTACAGAATGGCTCCAGGAACACTCTTCTGAGTTTAAATACTTCCACTGGCCACCAAACTCCTCAGACATGAAAATTATTGAGCATATCTGGGCTGTCTTGCAACGTGTTGTTCAGAAGAGATCTCCATCGCCTCGTACTGCTACGGATCTATGGACAGCCCTGCAGGATTCATGGTGTCAGTTCCCTCCAGCACTACTTTAGACATTCCACGTCGTGTTGCGGCACTTCTGCGTGCTCGCGGGGATCCTGAACGATATTAGGCAGGCGTACCAGTTTCTTTGGCTCTTCAGTGTAGTTTTCCAAGGTGCTCTGCATTTGTACTGCCACCGTCGCAGCAGAAATGCCTATGACCACGAACATCCTGTACAAAGCGTCGAAGTACTTTCAGCCGCAGATAGAAACAAGGAAATTTACCATTTACACGGATCATGAGCCACTGACTTACGGATTCATGCGAATCGTCTCCCAGTAACAGCTCCACAGTCACAGCCGCAGGTGCCACAACCACCCAACGCAGGACCGCAAAACGATGCGCACGGCTCAATCCGGACGTCGTCTGCGCTCTCCTGCACACGCCCTTGACGACGCTTTCCTTCCACCGATGGGCCCATATAGTGTCAGATCACCGTCACCTGCTACGTGTGTTGTGTTTTGTTGTCGCGATTGTCAGATTTAATCAC
The DNA here is from genome assembly GCF_021461385.2 of Schistocerca piceifrons. NCBI lineage: Eukaryota > Metazoa > Arthropoda > Insecta > Orthoptera > Acrididae > Schistocerca > Schistocerca piceifrons. Next base: position 92,605,461 of record NC_060141.1, read on the forward strand.
GCGGTAGCCAGTGGCGCAGTATGCAGCAGTGACAGTTCATTCTTCGACTTTTTGCTTTTCGTGCTTCTTGCGTTGTAATGTGTGTATAGTTAACAGTTTTCCCGTTACGAGTTAGTGCTTAACATTCAGGGACGATTCTACTTTCACGTATAACGTCCCGTAATCTGTTCATTGCTCGGAGCTGTTAAATATTTCAGTGTGTTTATTCTGATAAATAAAGTTTTTTCATTTCACGGATCACGAGAGTGATATTTCAAGCCTACCAATTGGCTTAACAAATACACTTTTACCAAAAGTCGTACAACCCTAATTCTAGCTTCTTGCGACAAGATATCGATACAAACTGGTATTCTAGGATTCCTAACGTATCATTGGCTTGATTACATTACATACATTACAATGCACATGCAATCTATACGAGTCTCCTATATAAGTAAGCCACTCTTTCGCAGAACTCCTCCAACAAAGTCCAATCGGGCAATGACATTCTCTTCAATTGACGTTAAGCGTTCGTTCGATTTCATATCATTCCACAATGTTACCAAGTAAAATAGTACACCACTAATATAGCGTCAGAACAGGTATATTTCACCTACTCATCCTCAAGCAGTGACAGCTGTCCACATTTAAAGCGAGCTGCAATTCAGAGTACCAGACAGAAATTCTGTTCACAATCATCTTGAATCCCATTGCAGTCATTCAGCAACGACACTTTCCCATGCACAAGAGCAGTCTTTGATTGCTGCCCCTCTGTATACCCAAATTGTTTATAAAGAACAGTAGCGACTTCCCTGGGTTCTCCTGAGGTTACCTTTGTCTCTGATATTAAGTAAACAAAATACGCTTGACTGCACTCTGCACTGCTGCCAGACCTCTTCCAACTAACCTCTCCCTCCCCACTCCCCTCTCTTCCAGGCCAATTTGGTGAGATATACAGCCCGCATCTCGTCGTCGTGCGGTAGCGTTCTCGCTTCCCACGCCCGGGTTCCCGGGTTCGATTCCCGGCAGGGTCAGGGATTTTCTCTGCCTCGTGATGGCTGGGTGTTGTGTGATGTCCTTAGGTTAGTTAGGTTTAAGTAGTTCTAAGTTCTAGGGGACTGATGACCATAGATGTTAAGTCCCATAGTGCTCAGAGCCATTTGAACCATTTTTGCCGGCCGAAGTGGCCGTGCGGTTAAAGGCGCTGCAGTCTGGAACCGCAAGACCGCTACGGTCGCAGGTTCGAATCCTGCCTCGGGCTGGGATGTTTGTGATGTCCTTAGGTTAGTTAGGTTTAACTAGTTCTAAGTTCTAGGGGACTAATGACCTCAGCAGTTGAGTCCCATAGTGCTCAGAGCCATTTGAACCATTTTTTAAAGATATAAATGGCGGGAAATTAGGAAATGGAGGACGGGGTGTTAACCTATTGCCTGGGGGTACTGGCGCAACCTGAATGATTTCCAGGTTTCCCATATCATCCAGTTAGCTTATCGCTATAATTTATGATAATATTTATGTCAGTCTTACATTTATCGCCATAATTTATGACACAGAAGCCCTGCCACAATCGAAACAGGGCTGCCACTAGTTTTGTATCACTATGATTAATGACCCAATATGGCCGACACTATATGTTTATGTCAGCATTACCTTTATCGCTACAATTTATGACTGAAGATGGCTTAATTAGTGTCATGTAGGACCCAGTATGGCTGACTCACTATGTCACTGTCAGGCTGCCTAAGATACACTACCGGTCAACGATCCTGTGACGAAACATAGCGTTCTTCAGCTACTCTTTCTCTTTTATTAATTTTATTAATCCAGCCTGGTAACGGTCCGAGACTGACGAGCAATACACCAAAAGAATCGATCTTATAACTTTTTTGAAAGTCACTTATTACGTTGGTGGATTGCAATTCCTTAAGATTCTTCCAATCATCCTCAGCATGGTATCTACTTTTCCTGTTACCTGGTTTATATGGTCAAACTACTTTACATCCATCTGGAGAGTTATTCCTAGGTATTATTGTATCCTGTGGCGTTTGCCTATATCGTAATCGTATAGTACTGCATTTATTCATCTATTTATGTGCAATCGTTATATTTATTTACGCTCCAGTCCAACCCCTCGTCCCTGTACCAGTTGTCGATACTCTGCAGGTCTTCCTGCAAATCCCTACAGAATACTTGTACCGCTAGACAACGGCATCATCTACGAACAGCCTACGTCTGCATCTAAACACCTACATCACCAGCCACTGCTCAACATATCGTGGAGGGTACATTGTAACAGTATTATCGATTTTCTCTCCTGTTCCATACATGCACTGACAGAGTTAAAAATGATTGTCTGTATGATTATATACAGGGTGTTACAAAAAGGTACGGCCAAACTTTCAGGAAACATTCCTCACACACAAATAAAGAAAAGATGTTACGTGGACATGTGTACGGAAACGCTTAATTTCCATGTTAGAGCTCATTTAATTTCGTCAGTATGTTCTTCCACCTACGCTCAATGGAGCACGTTATCATGATTTCATACGGGAAACTCTACCTGTGCTGCTAGAACATGTTCCTTTACAAGTACGACACAACGTGTGGTTCATGCACGATGGAGCTCCTGCACATTTCAGTCGAAGTGTTCGTACGCTTCTCAACAACAGATTCGGTGACCGATGGACTGGCAGAGGCGGGCCAATTCCATGGCCTCCACGCTCTCCTGACCTCAACCCTCTTGACTTTCATTTATGGGGGCATTTGAAAGTTCTTGTCTACGCAACCCCGGTACCAAATGTAGAGGCTCTTCGTGCTCGTATTGTGGACGGCTGTGGTACAATACGCCATTCTCCAGGCCTGCATCAGCGCATCAGGGATTCCATGCGACGGAGGGTGGATGCATGTATCCTCGCTAACGGAGGACATTTTGAACATTTCCTGTAACAAAGTGTTTGAAGTCACGCTGGTACGTTCTGTTGCTGTGTGTTTCCATTCCATGATTAATGTGATTTGAAGAGAAGTAATAAAATGAGCTCTAACATGGAAAGTAATCGTTTCCGGACACATGTCCACATAACATATTTTCTTTCTTTGTGTGTGAGGAATGTTTCCTGAAAGTTTGGACGTACCTTTTTGTAACACCCTGTATATGTCCTAATCTCTTTTATCTTATGATCGCAACACCACATGTAAGATGGTGGTGGCATAATGGTCTCACAGTTCCCGTAACATTTCGTGAGAAACAAATTGCCTTTTCTCCAATGAGTTGTAACAACTCACCATACTGCTTTGCAGCTTGTAGATGCTTATTGTGATACTGTTACAACCGCAGAACACACGTTGCAAAACACAGCACTAAATACTACTTGTTGGTATGGCAAAAGCCTAGCACCACCGTGGAGATAGAAATCAAAACTCTTTAGCTAGGGAAGACGTGTGTCACGGTATTGTATAAGAGCAGTAAGATGTTTATCTAATTGAAAACCTCTACGCAACATATACTCTCTTTCCATTGATATTTACGGTAAGTGTTGATACCTTGTTTTCCCCAGTCATATTTAGATGTTTACATAAACTGTGCTTAAAGCAATATATAAGCGTTGTTTGCACACCTGACTTCTTCTTTTTCCCATTAGAGTTTAGATTCCTCGTTTGTGGCAATATTTATACTAAACTTTCCGTTTTTTGATTTCGACTACTTCTATTTCCAGTTCTCTTCTTAATACACATAACCTATTAACTGTACATAAGTGAGTAATTTCTCTAACACAGAAGGGTTAAAATCTGTTTGATAAGTTCGTTCTTATTTTTAAGACCTATGGAGTAACATTTTCCGTGGCAGCCAATCATAATTTATGAGTATCTATTTATGATCGTATTGTATAGAACACTGCGGGAAAAATACGTTTTTCCCTCTTTAATATACACTGAAGCCCCAAATAAACTGGTATACTCATGCGCATTCAAATACAGAGATAGGTAAACACTCAGAATACGGCGCTGCGGTCGGCAACGTCTATATAAGACAACAAATGTCTGGCACAGTTGTTAGCTCTGTTACTGTTCTTACAATGGTAGGTTATCAATATTAACTTGAGTTTGAACTTGGTGTTATAGTCGACGCACGAAAGATGGGACACAGCACCTCCGAAGCAGCGATGAAGTGGGGATTTTCCCGTAAGACCACTTCACGAGTGTACCGTGAATACCAGAAATCCGACAAAACATCGAATCTCTGACATCTCTGCGGCCGGAAAAATATGCTGCAAGAACAAAACCAACGACGAATGAAGGGAAGCGTTCAGCGTCACAGAAGTGCAACCCTTCGGCAAATTGCTGCAGTTTCAGTGCTGGTCAAAAAATCGGAAAATGATTTAGAGGCGCCAGCATGTAGTGTTCAGCGTTACTCACATGATTACTCAACCGCTTTTGTCAGAAAAATCCTCAAGTCGCGCTGCAAAAACTCTACAAATACAAAAATACGGCGATTCTGCAAAAACCTCTCAAGTCTTGTCTGTTGCCAGGAAGAACACCACTAGGTTGTACTCCTGCTCACCCAAGATTCTGCGTTAATATAGACACAAATTGTCCAGAGTGACCGCCCGGGAATCCCATTACTCACTCAGAGATAACCCCAATAGGAGGTATGCCAGAAGACCTCATTGCCAAGAATGTGCATGACGTTTTCTGTAACGCCTACGGAATAAATGTGGCCTAGAAACTTACCTTTTACAAAACCTTCAACAGCCATTTAGGGTGTCCAGATCTGACACTTGTAAAGAATACGATTCGCTTCAGGAAAAAAGTAAACGCGGACGGAGAGAAAAGCCAGAAAGGTGTTTACCTCAGAAAAGTGGAGGCTTCCTCGTACGAAAAAAGATCATTTATTATGAAAGCCAGACAGAGATAAGTTAACTGCATCTCGATTGATTTTATGCACTTTTTACCTCTTTCCCATTTATCAAAAAGTGATGTATACTATATGCGTCAATTGTGGTATTATGTCTTTGAGATACACGATTTGGGGACAGGAAACGTCAAAATATACAAATATTTGGAAAATGAGGTAAAGAATGGATCACCATGAGGCTATCTTGATACTGCTACAGCCGCGCGGGATTACCCGAGCGGTCTAGGACGCTGCAGTCATGGACTGTGCGGCTGGTCCCGGCGGAGGTTCGCGTCCTCCCTCGGGCATGGGTGTGTGTGTTCGTCCTTAGGATAATTTAGGTTATGTTGTGTGTAAGCTTAGGGACTGATGACCTTAGCAGTTATGTCCCATAAGATTTCACACACATTTGAACATTTTTGATGCTGCTACGCCGGCCGGTTGTGGCCGAGCGGTTCTAGCCGCTTCAGTCTGGAACCGCGCGACCCCTACGGTCGCAGGTTCGAATCCTGCCTCGGGCATGGATGTGTGTGATGTCCTTAGGTTAGTTGGGTATAAGTAGTTCTAAGTTCTATGGGACTGATGACCTCAAAAGTTGAGTCTCATAGTCCTCAGAGCCATTTGAACCATTTTTTGATACTGCCACATTTCATAAACAGCATCCGACACTCAGAGTTAACGGAGGAGCTAGTTTTAAAAGCGACAGCTGCCTTCGCCGAAACAAAAATAAAGCAATGGTTTACTACCTCATCTGTACGGTGTAAATTCTCAAATTTTTTTTTAAAGAGTTACATACCTTTTCCATATTCGTAGTCGTAGCTACCTACCAAACAACTAGGATTTTTCACTTATTTCTGCTCAACGTAGGAAGGCTTCCACCGCCAATCTTCCTGAAACCTCAGGTGAAAGGATTTTGAAGGACCGAACAGATCCATCTCCATTTTTTTGGAAATATATACCCACCATGATTGCAAGGATTTTAAAATAGCAACTGCCAGTTAATTTTGAAAAACCCCAAAGACAACATTCAGGCTTTAGGGTGTTCGATCTATGCATTCTGACTTTAAAGACGAAGCTGTTGTACATTTGCGAAATGCGCACTTGAAGCCGTCACATCATCACAGTTCTGAAGTTCAAAGCTCCCGACACAATGAACTAAACAGGAGCTTACATATTCGCTTCTGGTGTGATGCCCAGCGAAGGCTGAAGACGTATTAAAACTTGCGGCATGCCTCGAAAATCGTGCAAGCAAAGAGATCTACTCAAGACTGCTTGGCACAACTGCATCAGCGGATTCACCTACAACCAGTTGTGACAATGAAAGAGGTGATGATGGTGATGGAAGTGAAGATTACTAGTTTGAGATGAAATTATATGCTGTATATCGCATTTTTTGCCTTTCATCTTTAACAAATAATTATTTGGCTAGTACAAGCCGTAAGATTTTACTTCAATATGACAACCTACATGATGTGTAACTATAATACAATTATGCATTATATTAGTGGCGTTTTTATTGAATTCTGCAAAAACTCCACTAGTCCAATCCATTTTCCTTCTCCACACATAGAGAATAAGATTCAGTATCACTCTTTTAGTTCTGATAACATTCCTGATGCCTACAGAATATTTAGAGAAAAGAAAAACAAGTTAGCTACTTATGGGACAGAGACACACGGACTTTTTCGTTTTCCCAACATTCTGATTTTCTGAGTGATGAGATTTTTGCCGGCAACCCCTCATATGCTATAAGCATAACTAGAATATGAATTCGCTAAATAACATACACAAAAATGAACTCAGATAACTATATCCATTGCTACTGCATTATACGTATGGCCTCTAATAGTTTACACACTGTTGGTGGATCTTCTTCTGGTTTAGATAAGGACACAGCATCATACCTCTGACTCAGGATACACCAGCAGATAACTGCCAGGGTTACGTATTCTGACTGCCACATGAGGTCCAGAATATAATAATTGTCATTTTTTGTCCATTTTCTCAGCCGAGAAGACTTGGAATGACATTTTATTAGAACTTTGTCTCCCAGCTGATAAGTACCCTTCTGTTCTAGCTTACTGTAATAGTACTGCTTACATTGTCTAGCTTTGTCGATAAGCATAATGGCATCTTGTGTAGTCTTTTCGTCTCCCACTGATTCATCAAATGGTATCTTAAGACTGGAAGAGCATCATTCATTGTTCTCTGGCAGGTCAACCATCAATCCCATAGGATTGCAGCTTGTGGACTGTGTATTAGATCAATGATTATCTCTTCAAACGTGCATACATATTGTTAACATTAATTGTAATTTTCGTGACAATACATCCTAACGAACTCTTACTGCCGGATTTGTCTCCAGATGGTATTTACAGATTAGGAGACGCCTAATGCCCCTCAATTGAACAAAATCCATTTGTCGCTGGTGAAGATACTACTTCAGGCAGGCCACACCTAGGGATGTAATCATTCCGTATTTTCTTGACAATCTAGTCGCTCTTGGCAGTACATGTCACATATAACTGCATGTACTTGGAAAAGACATTGTACAATAGGAACACAAATCTTACACCTGTTCTGCTCCTGGATGATGGGTGACAGGCGTCAAGGACGCCTGCAAAGGTTTTGTAGGTGCAATAGGATGCAATTCACCCTTCCGGCAAATACTAGAAGGTTTTGCCTTCTAGCTAAGCAGGTAAGTTTTCAATACTTGAAACTTCCTGGCAGATTAAAACTGGGTGCCCGACCGAGACTCGAACTCGGGACCTTTTCCTTTCGCGGGCAAGTGCTCTACCATCTGAGCTACCGAAACATGACTCACGCCCGATCCTCACAGCTTCACTTCTGCCAGTATCTCGTCTCCTACATCCAAACTTTACAGAAGCTCTCCTGCGAACCTTGCAGAACTAGCACTCCTGAAAGAAAGGATACTGCGGAGACATGGCTTAGCCACAGCCTGGGGGATGTTTCCAGAATGAGAATTTCACTCTGCAGCGGAGTGTGCTCTGATATGAAACTTCCTGGCAGATTAAAACTGTGTGCCCGACCGCGACTCGAACTCGGGACCTTTGCCTTTCGCGGGCAAGTGCTTTTCAATACTTGCTGCACTTTCTTCCTTAAGCTATTAAAATAACAATATTCATCTATTTTCCTGGCACATTTTATAACTGCGAGATAGTCCCGAGCATGGTGACTATACCATATCAGTCTATTTGCTGCCTCTGCAGTTATACACGCACACCAGGAATCAGATTCAGAATGTCTCCTGTAAAATAGTACCTTATTGTGTTACTTGTAGTGAGCACTTAGTTTCGCAGGTGGACTTTTTGCAATAGCTATATATCTTGTAACCAGTTCAGGTCAGTATCCTGCGTCTTGCCATGTTCCCACATAGGCTCAAGAAATATCCTAGTTAGTCTCATCCTTTATTAAGTATACAGTAATGTCAGACTACTGATCATTAACAATTGATATATCGTCTAACCCTTGAGGCAGCCTTGACAGGGCATTGGTCTCAACATTATCTTAGCTCTTGACATATATAATTTCAAATCTATATTCCTACCTAACGATCATCTCGCTAGACAGACATGTAATTGTTGGTACGTCAGTAGGAGTGCTTGATGGTTTCAGTATATATTAGTATGGTCACCATACACATACTAATGAAACCTTTGAAGGGTCCACATTGCAAAAAATGGTTCAAATGGCTCTGAGCACTATGGGACTTAACTGCTGTGGTCATCAGTCCCCTAGAACTTAGAACTACTTAAACCTAACTAACCTAAGGACATCACAAACATCCATGCCCGAGGCAGGATTCGAACCTGCGACCGTAGTGGTCGCGCGGTTCCAGACTGTAGCGCCTAGAACCTCTCGGCCACACCGGCCGGCTCCACATTACAACCAGAGCCTCTAATTCTATAGTGAAATAGGATCTCTCAAAGAAGGTGAGAATCCTGCTTGCAAATGCAGTGGTACAAATGATTGGTCTGCCATTTATAGAACATATCTGAAATAGACCAGTCGGGACTGATGACCTTAGCTGTTTAATCCCCCTTAAACATCCCAACATCCCCCCCCCCCAAATAGACCAGTTCCTAGACCAACATTCAATACATCCTTTAACAGGCAGAATGATTTCAAGATGGTACAGAACCTGGCACTGAAAAGCGCTAATGCGATCTCTTCCAGCCGATACATTCTTCTGTTGTTAATTCTCAAATGACAACACAGCACTCTCCAGCTCCCTCTATACTAAAGGGTCCGTCACGTGTGACATCCAGTGGCCAATTAGCATCACATTTGGTGTCTGGACAGTTTTGATGAAATTGTGTACTACATCCAGTTAACTCTGAACTTGGTTGTTTTCGCTGATGTGCTTGCTATTCAGTTTGCTATTTCTTCCCCCTTACCCATTATTGGCTGACAATAATATTCTTCATGACTGAAAATATGACTGGTGGACTGAGGTGTAATAGCTCTGAATAATGAAAAGAGATGCAATGAACTGTATTTATTTGACGCAGCCAAATGTACTGTCCTCCCAAAACCGAACAACTCGGACAACCTCTCATTACATGACCTGCGCATACATCACTTCAATGGTTTGTATTTCACAAAATCACTTGCTATGAGATTTTATTCCAAAGTCTTTATCCTGTGTCTGAGATACTGACCAATTCGAAAAAATCGAAGTACAATCACAGTTTTGTCACAAGTGACATATAATATTTCCCAGACCAAACTGCAGCTAAGAGTTATTACTCAAGTTGCGCTCTACCAAAACTACGATACAGTATATCAATGACGCAGTAAATGGTCGGATTACCAGTAGTATTGGTAGCATTGTTAGCGAAAAACATAGATGAATGTGTGATAGAAAAAGCAGGAGCCTACGACGTCTCTTTGAATTTTGTTTCTTGCAGATAATTAGAATCGCACATTGTTCAGTGTTAGTCCATTGTGTATTCTACAGCCTTACAAAACATAAACTGCATTTTACAGGTAATAAAAATTAGGAAATCACGTAACTTCCGCCCTTATTCTTCACATGCAAGTACAGTTTACATGCACAATCATAAAAAAATCTGTACTATCATTGTTGTTTTTATACTCAACAGAAACTCCTTCATCATCATCAAAGGCAAAGGGTTCCTGTTATTATTGATAAGTGTGGAAGTTATTTATGAAAAACAAAAATGTGTTTTATATAAGCTTGACGAAGTATTGAAGCGATGTTTAATATGTTTTTGTTCTCCAGTTTTTTTTTTTTATTTTGCCTTTTTTTAAAGGAAAAAAGGAGTTTTGTAGCGCTATATGATAAAACTGTATTGTTTTTGTATTGTTAGTACAAAATTCCTCGGTTTCCGTTAAAAATCCACAGTGTTAGAATAAAACCTGAATTAAACATTGGAAATTTCAATTTTGCTATAAATACTGTTTATTTTTAAGTAACAGACAGGAGGATAACTATGTAAAACATATATTTCCCATTAGTTATGTGGCCCTTCGTATATCCTCATTGAGGTTATAGATGGTTCACCACTTCCAGTTTTTAGGGGAATCTAGTAAGACGTTGATAGCATACGCAAACAAAGTGATCAAAATGAGGTAACTCCTGATAGATATGCAACACACCTAATGCACAGGCTAAGTGGTTACGATCTTAGCTGACCAAAGCACTACGACAGCTACTGTAGTTTACACTTACTTGTGAAAGTCCTTGGAAGTGTACGGCAGTCTTTCAACTCTAGTTACTGCCCACTGCGCTCAATTTCAGTACTACAATTCCGAAAATCTTCGTGCTACCTTCAGCTGTTTCCAGTTCGACACCTCGCCTTCAATTATTATATCAGCGCCGGCCGGAGTGGCCGAGCGATTCTAGTCGCTACAGTCTGGAACCGTGCGACCGCTACGCTCGCAGGTTAGAATCCTGCCTCGGGCATGGATGTGTGTGATGTCCTTAGGTTAGTTAGGTTTAAGTAGTTCTAAGTTCTAGGGGACTGATGACCACAGCAGTTAAGTCCCATAGTGCTGAGAGCCATTTGAACCATTATATCAGCTCCTCAACTATCAAAATGGCTCTGAGCACTATGGGACTTAACTTCTGAGGTCATCAGTCCCCTAGAACTTTATTGAACTACTTAAAGCTAACTAACCTAAGGACATCACACACATCCCTGCCCGAGGCAGGATTCGAACCTGCGGTCGTAGCGGTCGCGCGGTTCCAGACTGTAGCGCCTAGACCCGCTCGGCCACCTCGGCAGGCCCTCAATTATCAGTCAATGGAAACCGGAATAAATATATCAGATTCACATCTCTTGGTTTTGCCTACTTTGTTTACTATTTGTTATTACATTACTCCACTCTAGAACTCAAACAGCAAGCGTTACCGAACTTCAGCTGACCTTTCCACAAGAACCATCATACTCAACTATATTGTGCTCTGCTTTGTACCATCTGTTGCGAGAGATGGCTCTGCTGCGTGACCACCTGAGGGGACGTTCGCTTACTGCCTCCCAGCTGCAGTTCTATACTCCGTCAGACTTTATGAACTACATCTACATCTACATGATTACTCTGAAATTCACATTTAAGTGCTTGGCAGAGGGTTCATCGAACCACAATCATACTATCTCTCCACCATTCCACTCCCGAACAGCGCACGGGAAAAACCAACAGCTAAACCTTTCTGTTCGAGCTCTGATTTCTCTTATTTTATTTTGATGATCATTCCTACCTATGTAGGTTGGGCTCAACAAAATATTTTCGCATTCGGAAGAGAAAGTTGGTGACTGAAATTTCGTAAATAGATCTCGCCGCGACGAAAACGTCTTTGCTTTAATGACTTCCATCCCAACTCGCATATCATATCTGCCACACTCTCTCCCCTATTACGTGATAATACAAAACGAGCTGCCCTTCTTTGCACCCTTTCGATATCCTCCGTCAATCCCACCTGGTAAGGATCCCACACCGCGCAGCAATATTCTAACAGAGGACGAACGAGTGTAGTGTAAGCTGTTTCTTTAGTGGACTTGTTGCATCTTCTAAGTGTCCTGCCAATGAATCGCAACCTTTGGCTCGCCTTCCCCACAATGTTATCTATGTGCTCTTTCCAACTGAAGTTGTTCGTAATTTTTACACCCAGGTACATAGTTGAATTGACAGCCTTGAGAATTGTACTATTTATCGAGTAATCGAATTCCAACGGATTTCTTTTGGAACTCATGTGGATCACCTGACATTTTTCGTTATTTAGCGTCAACTGCCACCTGCCACACCATACAGCAATCTTTTCTAAATCGCTTTGCAACTGATACTGATGTTCGGATGACCTTACTAGACGGTAAATTACAGCATCATTTGCGAACAACCTAAGAGAACTGCTCAGATTGTCACCCAGATCATTTATGTAGATCAGGAACAGCAGAGGTCCCAGGACGCTTCCCTGGGGAACACCTGATATCACTTCAGTTTTACTCGATGATGTGTATGTGGGGACAACAAAAGGATTAAAATTCACAAAGTGTGTATTACTCTTAGAAGTATCATGGTACTAGTCATGGGCTGTGGTGTGTTTGCAACCTCTAAGTGATACATTGTTTATGTCGGCTTACCGTGTGATTCGTCGCTCAGGCTGAGATGAGTCTGGCGTGGTTGGCGCTGGTGGCGCTGGTGGGGGCGGTGACCACGGTGCGGGGGCAGCGCTGCGTGCCGCTGTCGCAGCCCTACCTGCGCTGGTGGCGTTGCCAGTGCGCCACGCAAGACGGCAGCGCCATCTTCACGACCACGCACGCGCTCAACGATCTGCGCGCCTGGTCCACCAAGGTGAGCTACTCCACGGTGATGTATGGTGAGGAGGAAAGGAGAGGGTGAAACTCGATGCTGGCACGTAGCCTACCCCCTTCAAATGTTTCCAAGGTGGATGCTGAGCTTAAGGTGTGCATACGAGAGAAAGAGAGCTATCAACAGTGGCATATACCTTCACTCCATGAGACACTATTCAGTGGTCTGAAATTTAATTTTGGACATTGGTGCAAAATATGAAGAGCAGCAACTTCCCATCACCTCATCTCCTCCCCTTGTCGGCGAAATACTACGCTGTAAATTTCCCCCCTAACCCCCCCCCCACCCAACCCCCACGAGATTCGAGCCAAATACTTCCGTATCGATAAACACAACGAAGGTGTGCGTCAGCTGCACCTTTGGAGGCGGGTACTTGGGCCCTGTACCGAAGGAAGTTCAGCCTTCCTCTGACGAGGTATTTGTTTACATTCTGTATCCTCAGAAATGGTGATGAACTTGGTGGTTGATGAATATGGTTGGTAAGCATAAGCGACCGTAAACTGGGGGGAGGGGAGTGAGAGACGCACTCGCGCTCGCACCCCCCATTCCCCTCCTCTACCCCCCCCCCCCCCCCCATGCACACACACACACTATTTGGAATCTAGATTTATGGACTTCTCACTTGTTTCTAGCAGTGACTGTCCGTGATTGTACTAACCCACAGACATAGCATTTTGAAACGCTTTGTGATATACTGTCACTGTGTAACGTGTTTGTTTCTCCGTTCACGGGAAATTGCACTTTTCTTTGTGCGGCGGTGAGTTTGGCGCTGCACTGGATTCCACTTTTAGGAGTATTAACGTGGTATTTTTTGCAGATTATTATTGTTCCTAGCCGACACTATTTTCTCCATGACTTTATTTGAGTATTATATTTTTAATTTTCTGAGTTAACCTAAAGTTATTGTTATATGAATAAAAATATTTCTCTGAATAGCTCATTGGAGTCCCTGTACTTTATCGTAAAAAGTATGTAAGTCTGGATCGTTGAGTCAATAATATGTCATTCTTATTCACATCAACAAAATAAAACGTTGTTCTTTGTACATCATAATGAAATATGCTTATACTTTAGGTAAGAAACCGATCTTTAAACCTTAGAAACATTGTGTGGATACTGATCGTGTAATTCCTGTGAACTTTCGACCAAATTTAGTTCTTGAGGCACGATATTTGCTCAATATCGCCCAGTCGGCTTAAATTACCAAAGCACAATGACCTCAAGAAATTGTTATATAAAATCCACAACTTTTGCAGACGTCAATGAATTACACATTTTTCTCGTACACATTTTGTGTTCATTTGGTTGTACAGAAAACGTGTAAAATGTGAATACCATTTTCAGAAACAGCCTGTGAACACTGAGTGGTATTTATATTATTGCTTAGATGTACAATGGAAAGCATCCACATAACTTGGAAGTCATGTGCTAAAACAGTTTGTTTTTTGTCTTCTACTGACATACAGGGTTACAAATTGCCGAGAAAAACTGTATGTACAATGAAACTTCCTGGCAGATTAAAACTGTGTTCCCGACCGAGACTCGAACTCGGGACCTTTGCCTTTCGCGGGCAAGTGCTCTACCATCTGAGCTACCGAAGCACGACTCAGGCCCGCTACTCACAGCTTTACTTCTGCCAGTATCTCGTCTCCTACAAAACAATGTTTTGTTAATGTATATAAATCCACCTGATGATGAAGGTACAATCCTCCGAGACGCGCAGAGAACAGTTTAATGAAAGTGACAGGCTACAATTGTTTGTGTATTTCAATTGATATTCATGACTCGTCACGGATGGACCTACCTAACATGTTAGCAATTGCAATCATTGCATTCAGCTCAGGCCAGACCATATTTAACTACAGTGAATTAAACAATAGGTTCTCTGCGTATTTACGTCGAGTTGCCAATGGCGTTATGACCGAAATTAATCAGCAATAAACATTTTATTAATTTGTTTTACCCGTGCTAAGCATACACAAAAATACACTTTCGCTTGACTGGTAAAGCATCATTATTTATCGTTTTTAAAACATCTTTGGCACATAATCTTGTTGAATTTCTTAAATAATAGTAATTCTGTTTGGTTCAACGGGATAGATCAAGTCTTTCAGTCGAACGTCACTTCGGCGACTTGTATGTTGCAAACTGCCTCTGCAGCCCTAACAAGGGAGGGTGAACTACAGCTTAACGTGGAATCCGAAGCAGGTGGCGAATCCTCTTCTCATGAGTTAGTATTGAAGGCTATGTTAAAGGTAGACTAAATACTCTGTGGTCCGAGCGGGATTCGCTCCCGCGATCTTCCAGTATCTATGCATGTGCTTTACCAGCAGACCATCGCGGCCGACATACTTCGCAAATAAACATTTTTGGAGTCATTATATTAATTCGAATCACCTTCGTGAAACAGTATGATGTGTGCCCCTGTCAACGAATGCGAATTTTCTTGCTGATCCTCCTGGATCTTTTAAGATCGCAATATTCAATTCGAGGTTTTCTGCAAGATCGTCTAGACTGGTGGCAATTACCATGTAGGAATGTTTATGAAAGATGGACGACAGATAAAATGCAGGTCTGGGAAGGGGTATAATCTACCATCACATTCGTAGTCACGCCTTAAACAATCGATCGGTGGTATGACTTTTGATTGTACTGGCTCTTTTAATAGCAAGTGCCATTGAACATTCACAACAATTAGAACTCGGCTATAAGGTAATGGATGGACTGAAGGATTTCGGAAAGACTCTGAAATTTGAAAGTAGATGATTACTGGACGGTGTGAACAGAAGATGCATCAAACGTGCCGTTAAGTGTGTGTCTGAAAGACTTAGGATACCTGACTTTTCCATGTTACAATGTGTTTTAAAAGTGAGAATTTAACTCCGTAACATTTAGTACATTTTGCTTAGTGTTGATAGACTTCCCCTCGATTCCTACAGTCAATACCATATCATAGCATTTACGTTTTCAGGCTTCCTAGACTACTGGTAAGAAACAGGAACAACCACAGTCTTTTGTAATATATTTGTTTGATAATTCCAACGGGAAAAATAACGAAAATTGACCAAGAATATTAATCAAGCAGCAAAACCTCGCCCATTTACATTCCATCAATCGTTGGACACTTTATCTCGAACCGTTGGTGAGATGTTAACGTTGTTTCATCACATGCGTATGTGCGTATTTGTGTTAGTATGTCTGTGTGATGATTTTGTCTTCCCTACCTAAGGAAACGTGCGCACCTCAATTTGATTCATTGGGAGATGAAACCATTCTGCGTGTTTCAGGTGGAGGTTGCCCCTGGCGTGTGCAGCATCAGGGAGGCCCTGATGCTGTGGGACACTGTGAATGGTCGCTACCGATCACCGCCGTTCTACGCACCGCTTCCCCGGCGTTAGTATCCGTCAACTACTGGTAGCTTGTAAAGTCTGAAGACAATGTAGATCTGACTTACATCTCTGTAATACGAAAAGTAGCACTGTTACTTAGGATTAAGTGCGCTAACTAATCTTTTATGAATTACTAAAAATAACTTCGTGTGACCTCTTTCTCTTTCTGGTTCTCTGCATTAATAGAATGTATGAAACCTCCGTATGTCTTTGGGTGTATTTACACTTCCCTTTGCAATATATGTGATGGCAGCCCGTTAAATTGTATTAGCTTTGGGGAGTTAACACTGGTTCATAATAATCAGTGGCTGATTTGAAAGATCATACGAAATAAAAGCTAAGTATTGGGGCTGCCCGTCTTCTTGAAAACAACAGGGTTAACAGAGCTGAAATCACCTCAGGCAGAAAGGCACATGCTGATTTCGGACAAGAATTTGGATAGCTGGTCACAAGGGGTAGCAATAATTATAGATATGGTGGTGTATAATTCAACAAACCGAACGTTGTATCACATGTGCACTTATAAGCTATGTTTGTAAAATTGAACAAACGCTATGGGTATTAAGCTTAATAGTGTTTGACGAGGCTTGTAAAATAATAATAATGTATCTATGACATCTTTCTTCAAGTTTAAATTAAAACGAAATCCGAACGTTCTGGAGTTTGAGCATCTCCATGGCTTTCTCGCACTTACTTTTCACCTCATAAGGAAATTGGCCGGTCATTCGATTTTTCTCTGTCTTACCCATTAACCGTGCTTGGTAAGGCTACCGGGCTGACGGGCAGCACTAAGGAACCCTTAAAGTGAGGATTTTGTAAGTTGCCGCTAGCGTGTATGAAACACATTTCCTTGGTGTTGTAACTGCGACCAGGACGGTCGCGGGGTAGCAATGACGGAAGGCGCGGCGGGACCCGTGGAGAGGCCTGCGAACAACAACACAACGGAAGAGGACGGACACGACCAACGTAGGACGGAACGAATACGACAAGACCGAACAACAGAGTCACAAGGAAACAAACTCGTACACGAACCAGGAAGTAAGGAGTCTAGCGCAAAGCGAGGTGTAAACCGACGTAAGCGAAATCAGACTGACTGGCTGAGCTTTTTTTTTTTTCTTTATTGTTAAACACCTGAACAATCAGGTAGGCTGGCAGCGGCATGCTACGCCGCTCTTCAGCCGTAGGGGTGACAATAACAGTACAATAATGGAGAATTAAAATGAACGTAGTGACGGGCAAAAAATAGTGGTCACAGATACACAAAAAACACGGAGCCGTTCACACTCGACGATAATGACACTGAAAACACGTTGACACGGCGCACATAACACTGATGAATCCGACGGCACAAGTGAACGTAGAAGCGTGACGGTGGACACTAAAAACACAAAACGACGTCACACACACGAGACACTGATGGCGATGATCTCCGGCGCGCGAAAGTCCACGTAGCGTGTGCGAGTCCTGGGACCTGCCAAGAGGGGAAGAAGGGTGAGGGGGGGTGGAGAGGGTGGAGAGGGGAGAACAAAGATGCCAATGGCTGAGGAGATGGGAGGAGGAGTAGAGGGAATGGGGAGGGGAGGCCCGGGGAGGAGTGGGGAGAAGGGGAGGAGGGACGGAGGGTGCCCAAAGGAACAGACACAGGAAGGGAGGGAGGATCAAAGTTGGTAGGAGGGGTAGATGGAGGGGAGGAGGACATCATCAGGGAGGGGGAGCTGGCGGAAGCCACCTTGGGAGAGGGTAAGGAGGGTGGAGAGATGGAGACCGGGTGGGACATGGGAATACAGGCGCGGCAGCGGGCGGGGGTGGGAGAGGGTGGGTGAGACAAGCGGATGAGGAGGATCGAGTTTGCGGGAGGTGTACAGGATCCGTATCCTTTCAAGGAAAAGGAGGAGGTGGGGGAAGGGGATGATATCATACAGGATCCGCGTGGGGGAGGGGAGACGGATGCGATAGGCGAGGTAAAGAGCAGGGCGTTCAAGGATTTGTAGTGATTTATAAAAGGTAGGGGGGCAGAGATCCAGGCTGGATGGGCGTAACAAAGGATAGGGCGGATGAGGGATTTATAGGTGTAGAGGATGGTGGAGGGGTCCAGACCCCACGTACGGCCGGAAAGGAGCTTGAGGAGACGGAGTCGGGAGCATGCCTTGGCTTGGATTGTCCGGAGATGGGGTGTCCAGGAGAGGCGACGGTCGAGGGTGACGCCAAGGTACTTAAGGGTGGGAGTGAGGGCGATAGAACGGCCATAGATGGTGAGATAGAAATCAAGGAGGCGGAAGGAAGGGGTGGTTTTGCCTACAATGATCGCCTGGGTTTTGAAGGCATTGACCTTGAGCAACCACTGGTTGCACCAAGTGGTGAACCGGTCAAGATGGGATTGGAGAAGGTGTTGGGAGCGCTGCAGGGTGGGGGCAAGGGCAAGGAAGACGGTGTCATAGGCAAATTGGAGGAGGTGGACGGGGGTGACGACAGTGGAATGTCTGCTGTGTACAAAAGGCACAGAAGGGGGGAGAGGACGGAGCCTTGGGGCACACCGGCGGAGGGGAAAAAGGTGTAGGAATCCGTGTTATGGATGGTGATGTAGGAAGGACGGTGGGAGAGAAAGGAACCGATCAGACGGACGTAGTTAATATAAGCACGTTCGAGGTCCAGGGAGAGGAAGATTGCAGAGCGACGGGAATTAAGCTGTTTGGAAAGGAAATGAGTGAGGTGAAGGAGAAGGTCGTCGGAAAAGAAGGACGGCCAAAAGCCACACTGGGTAATGGGAAGGAGGCGGTGCTGGCGGAGATGCTGGTGGATGCGTCAGGTGAGGATAGATTCCAGGAGCTTGCTGAAGACCGAGGTAAGGCTAATGGGACGGTAGGAGGAGACAGCTGACGGCGGTTTGCCAGGTTTAAGGAACATCAGGATACGGGAGGTCTTCCACAGGTTGGGGTAGTAACCGGTGGACAGGACTACATTGTAGAGCCTGGCCAGAGTGGAGAGGAAAGCGACAGGAGCTTCACGAAGGTGAGGGTAGGTGACACGATCGTGAGCAGGAGTGGTGTTGCGTTTTCTGCAGAGGGTAGTAATTAGATCCTGTGTAGTGATAGGGGCATTGAGTTCCGTGTGTGCAATGTTGTCCAAGTACTGGAAACCAGGTGCGAGGGGAGGGACAGAGGTGTCAGTTCGATCGCGGACATCCGGGATGAGGGAGTAATCGAACTGGGGATCATCGGGGATGGAAAACACATCGGAGAGGTAGGAGGCAAAGTGATTGGCCTTACTAAGGGAGTCAGGGAAGGGGTGAACATCATGGAGAATAGTAGGGGGAGGGTTGAGTTCCGGTAAGTCAACGGAAGGCTGACCAGAACTTGGACGAGTTGATAGGTAGGGTAGCATTTAAACGGGTGCATGTCTGTCGCCAGCCCCGGCGTTTCTTAGCCGCGAGCAAATTACGAATGCCGGTGGCATCATAGTGAGTCCGGGTCATGCGTGCGGAGGAAGGCACGGTAGAGACGGCGGGATTCACGAAGGAGGAGGATGGCCTGTGGGGGTAAGGTAGGACGGTAGGGGTGGATGGCGACAGTAGGGACATGGGCCTCCACGGCCTCAGACAAGGCCTGCTGGAGAAAGGAGGCGGCATGGGTTACATCGTCAGGGTGGTGGTAAGTGAAGGGGTGGCTATTGACCTGGGTGGAAAGGGTATCCCGGTAGGCATTCCAGTTGGCACGGGAATAGTTATGGATGTACTTAGGGGGAGGGGCAGTGCGAGGGTCGGGGCGGGGGCGACGACCGTCTGAAACAGTGAGGAGGACAGGGAGATGGTCGCTACCAATAGGTTCCAGGACATCCACCGTTATGCGGCCAAGGAGGTTGGGGGAGGAAAGGATAACATCGGGAGTGGAGTTGGATTCGGGACGGGTGTGCTGGGGGATGGGGATGAGGTCGCCTTGAAGGGAGGAGAGGAACCGATGCCACCGCCATAACTGGGCAGCGGAATGACTATGGAAGTTGAGGTCAGCAGCGATCACGTAGGAGGAGAAGGTACGGTCAATGTGGGAGAGGAAGTCGAAAGCAATAGGGGCGTTAGGGTGGACATAGATGGTGGCGCAGGAAATGGTAAGGCCGGGGAAGAAGAGACTAAGGATCAGATGTTCAGTGGGGTCGGGAAGGAGAGGTTGGAGCTGAATGGGGATCTGGTGGTGGTGACCAATGGCAACTCCGCCACGCGCAATTGGGAAGGGATTATCGCAGCGGTGGAGGAGATAGGGCAAAGTGTGAACGGTGTGGTGGTGTTGGAGGAAGGTTTCATTGAGGAGGAAGGCATCCACGCGGTGGGTGGTAAGGGTGTGCAGGAAGAGGTTCTTGTTGGCGGGAAGGGAGCGGATATTGTTGAAAAGGATACGGTGCTGTTGTGCCATGTCAGGGATTTAGACAAGGGTGTCAAGACGGGAGAAGGTGAAATGGGCCTGGTTGTTGGAGTAGGTGGCGTACATTTTGAGTTGGAAAATGGAACGGGTGGCGAGGGATATCTGTTAGAGAGTGTGAGGGCGCTGAAAAGGATGAACATCCTGAAGGATGATGGTGAGGAATCTGATGATGTCCTCAGCGGTAGGGGGTGGGCGAAGGGAATTGCCGGGAGGGGTGGGGGCGTCCAGAGGACAGACAGGGACGGTGAGTTCAGGAGTGGTCAGAGGGGGTCGGGCCTTACACTTTTGGGAGTAGGTGGGATGGGGGAGATTGCAGGTATTGCAGGAGGGAGGGGATTGAAGGTTAGGGCACTGCCGGAGGAAGTGCGCTTGCCTACAATGCGGGCAGGTGGGGCCTCGCAGCACTTGGCTGTTGGGTGTACGTTATAGTGCAGACACCTCTGGCAGCACAGTGATTGAGGAGGGGAACGGGAGGGGTCGACCTTGTAGCGCTGGTTGAAGAGGAGGGCACCCTCCTTCAGGAGATGGTCAATGGAGGGGGCGTCCTCGGAGAAAACCCACAGATGGCGGGTGTGGCCAGCCGAGTTGAAAATGCGGTGGACTGCCCGCACCTCCAGCATGGGATGCGCCTTGAGCTCCACCAAAACCTCCTCCTCCGTGATTGTTGGGCTAAGCCAAGTGATCACGGCAGTGAGGGTCGGCGGGCGATGCGGGGGTTGGGGTTGGTGGGTAGGAGACGGAGAAGGAGCAGGGGTGAGGGAGGCATTGGGGCCAAAACGGGTGATGGGGAGGTGGGAGAGGATGTCAGTATGGAGGGTTGGGCTGGGGGAGGAGATGAGAACGGAATCCCGTCTGGGAGTGAGGAGAGAGATGAGGGCACCAGGGAAGTGTTGGCGGAGGAGGAGGGAGAGATTCCGGGCCTCGAGAAGGGAAGGATCGGGACGGGAGAGGAGGTATTTGCGTAATGAGGGGGGGGGGAGGAGGAGGAGGAGGAGGAGGCGGAGGGAGTGGGGCCAGGTGGGGAGACATCCATGGCATTCTGGGGGGGGGGGGGAGGAGGACGAGGCGGGGCCTTTTTGGGAGTGGAGGAGGTGGTGGTGCCACTAGGGCGTTTAACGGCGGCAGAAGGGTGGGTTATGATATGAGGGACGGGAGCTATAAGGAGGTGACGGGAAGGGGCAAGTCCCGGCATGGACGCAGCAGTTGGCGCTGGAGATGGTGATGGTGAAGGCGACGGTGGTGGCGGTGACGGCGAAGGCGATGGGAGAGTTGGGCATGGGCAGTGGCCCGACGGGCCACCTCCCTAGCTGAAGTGGGGGGGAAAGGATCAGAGGGAGAGGAGCGGGAGGAAGAAGGTGAAGAGGGGGCGACAAAGAGCGAGGGCGAAGGGAGAGTGAGAAGAGGTGGGATGGAAAGAGGGGGGGTGGGACTGGGCACACCATGTGATGGTGGTGGTGGCGGCGGAGGGGGAAGTATAAACGATGGCTGTGGTGGTAGTGGTGGTGGGGGCTGGCATGACGACAGGGAAAAACAAAAACGCACAGGACGAAAAAGAAAGGACAAAAACTGGGGACAGACGAAGACGAAGACGCAGACGGAGAGGGAGACGGAGGAAGACGAAGACGGACGAAGACCAGAGTCCCACGCTGCTGGCGCTGACGGGACGGCGACGGCGACGGCGACGGCGACGGCGGGTGGCAGGAACGCCGCAGCTGCTGCTGCTGCCGCGGACGGGGCCGGGGCTGCTGCTGCTGCTGCTGCTGCTGCCGGGCTGGATGGCTGGCTGGCTGGTTGGCTGGCTGGCTGGAACGCTGCTGCTGCTGCTGCTGCAGGAGGACTGGCTGGCTGCTGCCGGCTGGACCGCTGCTGCTGGCCGGGACCACTGCTGCTGGCCGGGACCGGGACCGGGACCGCTGCCGCTGTTGCTGCTGCTGCTGCTCAGATGGACCGCTGCTGCTCGGCTGGCTGGCTGGCTGGCTGGCTGGCTGGCACCTGAAAAACCTAGCACTTCGATTAGTGCTGGAATGGCACAATCGAAGGGCGGTAACCTTGCGGAGTACCGCCGGAGATCGCTGGCTGAGCGAGTGGCCGGCGTTTAAGTACGCTCTCGGGGGCACCGCTATTGGCCGCTGGGACCACGTCTTCCACTGTGGCGCCCTCACACTAAAAGCGGACCAGCGGACAGCTTAAGGCGCGATGGTGCAGAGACCTCTATGGGTCTTCGACGTCCATGGCGTCTAGCGCGGATTCAAATTCCGCGGCGCGCGGTACCAGACTTGGTGTTATTCTTCTGGTTCAGCCTGACACCTGCTTGTTTTTTTACAACCAGCTTTAAGCGTCCGTTTCAATTCTGGTGGCTCTACACGTGTACCTCTACATATTTTGGATTTATGACTGTTTTCGTGTAATCCAACAATACTGGGTCTTCCCGCCAATTTATGCGTAATATTTTATATCTGGATATATTAGTCAGTTAACAATATCTGCACAAAGCGTCGATGCTGTGCGTATCTTCTTCCATTTTGCTATCGCATATTTCTGGCGTTGCAATTTTTTTTATTTTTTCATATACGAGTACATCAGCACTTAGGAATAGTTTCAGGTAGCTGCCGAAGCTATCTACCACACACTGATCAGCCAGAACAATATGACCACCTACCTAATAGCCGGTATGTCCACTTTTGGGTAACAGCGTCGACGCGACATGGCGTGGAGGCAGTGAGGCCTTGGTAGGTCGCTGGAGGGAGCTGGCACCACATCTGCACAGACGTCACCTGATTCTCGTAAATTCCGGGGAGGGGGGCGCTGAGCTCTGACGCCACGTTCAATTACATCCCAGATGTGTTCTATTGAGTTCAGATCTGATGAGTTGGGGGGCAGCACATCAATTGGATCACGCCACTGTGTTCGTCGAACAACTCCATGCTACTCTTGGCTTTACGAAATGGCGCGTTATCTTGCTGAAAAATACCACTGCCGTCGGAAAATATGATCGTCATGAAGGGGTGTACGTGGTCTGTAAACAGAGTACGATACTCCCTGGCCGCCATGGTGCCTTGCTCCACTGGACGCGTAGATGTCCACGTGAACGTACCCTAGAGCATAATGGAGCCGTCGCCAGCTTGCTAGCATCCCACAGTACAGGTGTCAAGAAAATGTTCCCCTGGAAGATTACAGATTCGCGTCCTTCTATCAGCATGATGAAGATGGTATCGGGATTCATCCGACCACACAACGCTCTGCCACTGCGCCTAATTCCAGTGCCGAAAATCACGGGGCCATTCCAGTGGTAGTTGAAGCTGTCGTAGAGTTAACAGTGGCACATGCATGGGTCATCGGCTGCGGAGGCCCATCGTTAGGAGTGTTTGGCGCACTTTGTGTTCAGACACAATTGCACTCCACCAAGCGTTAAAGTGTGATAGTTCCGCCTCAGTACGCCGCCTGTCGTGTTTTACCAGTCTGCTCAGGCCACGACGTCCAACATCTGTAATGATGTCTGGACGTGGTTTCACTTTCGTTTAGCCACGTGTTGAAGACACTCGCCACAGTACTCTTCGAGCACCAGACAAGTAGTTCAGTTTCCGAAATGCTCGTGCCGAGCCCCCGGACGATAACAATCTGCCCTTTCCCAAACACAGATGGATCGCGCGCCTTCCCCACTGTACACATTTACAGCGCGCTCACTAATACTGTATGCACCGCTCGTGTGTCTGACGAACCGTCATTCCTCGCCAGGTGACGCTGCCATAGCCTGGGCGCACTTATGACGATAGTAGGCCGATCAATGTCCACTTTTCGATAGTACCTTTACATTTATGAGGGTAGGAGTCTATTTGCGTTCGTCCATATACAGAAGTTTCGAAGACAAGCATACACTATAGGCAACGACTTACGAGTTGCAGCCTTCTTAAGGCGTTATCGTCTTTGGCCTGAGGTGGTAAGCCTGAGCGTGGATTAAGTTTTTCGAATCGGTGATATTTATGATGGTGAAGGTCAGAAAGAAATATTCGTCTACATTCGAAAAATCACTATAAAGTGCGTGACAAAGATACTGTTTACTGTTGATTTTATGGGTTGGGTTATTTGGGGGAAGAGACCAAACAGCAAGGTCATCGGTCTCATCGGATTAGGGGAGGACGGGGAAAGAAGTCGGCCGTGCCCTTTCAAAGGAACCATCCTGGCATTTGCCTGAAGCGATTTAGGGAAATCAAGGAAAACCTAAATCAGGATGGCCGGACGAGGAATTGAACCGTCGTCCTTCCGAATGCGAGTCCAGTGTGCTAACCACTGCGCCATCTCGCTCGGTGTTGATTTTATGAAGGTTGATTTTCATTGGTAGACGCCGTGTAGGAAAAATAGCTGCTGATATAGCTCTATGCCACTCTCTTCTCTATCTCGACAGTGTCTGGGGGAGGGCGATGAGTAGGGAGCTGAAGCATATTCCTAGACTTCATGCTGAAAGCCAGTTCTAAGAAGTTTGTATGCAGGCTTTTGCGACGTACATGGCGTATAACCGGTGCGTCCATTCCCTCCTCCTCTCCCCCCAATCGCTGTAAAGAATCATCAGGCTCATTTCGAATTCCCACTTGGCGCACAACCACTGCACTGCCATCGTCGTGTCGCGGAGAACTCTTGTGTCGCTGAGACAACTCAGCCATCAGGACAGCACGAGACGGCGTGTCTATAATTGGTGAAAACTCGGTGAGCAACCACTGACAGCGGAAGTGTAACACCAGGACGAGCGCGACGGCTGACCAAATGGGCAGGAAGTAACCGTCTAAAACTGCTGAATTTGTGGCTTATCTGTCTCTCCTTTACATACAGGGTGGTCATAATTAAACTTCCCTACTTTAGAGGGGCCCCATTAACAACAAGTGACCGTAGTGAAAGATACATACACAGGGCAAAATTTTGTAAGAAAATTTTATATTTAACCAGAGATGGTCAAATTTAGTACCGATCGTGTAGTAGCGTCGCTGCTCAACAACGATCGCTGGTTCAAGGTGTTATGGGTAACGTGTTAGAGTAACTTTATATAAAGTGATGCATGGCGGACTCTCAAGTGTAAAGACGTGTTGTATCTGATGTGCGCTGGATATATACCTACTCGCTACGGGCAGTAATGATTTTATTTGCAAGACACCATACCGGAAATAAGTAAGGTAAAGAAAGCTGTTTGTTTACCAATGCAATGCGCCCATTCATAAGCGATGATTGAGACCATCTACAGCACTAACATCCAATGATTTTGTAAAGGTAATTGTTAATATATAATTAGTTTATTGTGTGTTAATTGTGAGCATTAATAATTTTAAAGAGTCAGAATACAAATTTTAAAGTTAGTGCCCTATTGTTACTTATCGCAAGTCAATCGAGTCAACAATTGTTCCCAGATCCATGTCGTTTCGGATTAGCTGTTTTTCTCAAGAAATTATTGTCTCAGTCATATTCGATTTAATTAAAATATATGCTAAGCAACAGCCTTGCACAATAGTTGTATGCTAACTATACAATTTAAAGTACTGACAGAGACCAGCGCGAAGAGCATTAACATTGCGCAGATAAAGGTAAGAAATTTTATTATTTCAGGGATAGCAATCACTAAGCACAGGAACCATTATTTTCAAATAGATCAAGTTTTGTTTTATTACCAGGACCAATTTCAAATCAATAGTGTCGCATCAGATTTAGTTTTTGTGTTACGTAAATTCATGCAGTCTTTGTTTGATTTAAAGTTCTTGGCAGTTTACATTCTCGCAGTCAGAAAAGTTCAGTGCAGGGGAAAGCGCATAAGCGACAAGATAAATGTTCGCATGCCATTCCCATTCTGTGTTGCAGGCTACTGTCAATTACGTCACTGCAAACGTACGTCTTTCAGTAGGAAAATGAAACTTTGTGGAAACATTTGTAAGGACACGTGGAAGAGAAATAACGAATAAAATATTGAAAGAAACACATTTTAATTTCCACATCAGAGGGTTGAAAATTACTGATCTTGGTGGTTACGCAGTTTGGAACGATCGGTCAAGGATTCTGTTTTCTCCAAATGTGTTATGGAGTAACCGTTTGACCTCACTAGTAATCTGAGGCGGAAATCATTAAATCAGTTGGGTCCAAAGCACCTCTCTCCCGAAGAGCAGAAACCACATGCTGGTGATGCAGATCACAATAACGAGTCCGGTTCACGTTGCATATCCTCAGTCCTTGGAGTCCGAGTTCCTCAAAGAAAATTGCATCAGTAACGAACTGTGCCGTTAAGCCACGCTGTCACATTCACTGTGCAGGCGACCTTCATGAATGTTCGATGGTGGTCACAAT
Source organism: Schistocerca piceifrons (assembly GCF_021461385.2). Taxonomy (NCBI): domain Eukaryota; kingdom Metazoa; phylum Arthropoda; class Insecta; order Orthoptera; family Acrididae; genus Schistocerca; species Schistocerca piceifrons. The sequence continues at coordinate 92,632,304 of NC_060141.1, forward strand.
CCCCAAGTGCGACAATTGTGAGTGTTGACTGCCCCAATGAGCGTACAGTGTGCTTCATTATTCCACAAAACGTTCCAAGGCCACAAGTGATCAGCTTCAACTCTTGCAAGAAACGTAAGAGCAAACTCCACGCGAAGGTCTGCATCAGTGGCAAATGACAACGAGTAATGTGAAGTTTCTACAATGTCACAATTGTTAGCAGCACTCTGCGAACAGTGGACTCTGTCGCGACAGAGCTTGTGCACTGCTTGCAGCTCGCATACTGCGTCCAACGTTCTCAGCCATGGCAACAGTAACTTCTTGAACATTTGTGGTGCAGTTGGCCCTCGGCACCCCTCAGCAGCAAGTCGAATCATTGGCCGATCGTTCCAAACTGCGTAACCACGAAGATGACTAGATTTCAACCCTCTCATATGGAAATCGTAATGTGTTTCTTCCAATGATTTATTCGTTATTTCTCGTCCACATGTTTCCACAGAGTTTCACTGACCTAAGATCACTTGTTTATGATAGGGATACTTTCAAGTAGCGTATTGTATTGTATTGTATGTGAACCGAGGACCTAGGAACGACGGAGAGGCTCCGTTCCCGCCGCAGTCGCAGTGGTCCACAACCCCACGACGACTACCGCAGTCCACTTCGCCCCTCCACCGCCCCACACCAAACCCAGGGTTATTGTGCGGTTCGGCCCCCGGTGGACCCGCCCGGGAACGTCTCACACCAGACAAGTGTAGCCCTATGTTTGCGTGATAGAGTAATGGTGGTGTACGCGTACGTGGAGGACTTGTTTGCGCAGCAATTTCCGACGTAGTGTAGCTGAGGTGGAATAAGGGGAACCAGCCGCCATTCGCCGAGGCAGATCGAAAACCGCCTATAAACCATCCACAGACCGGCCCGCTCACCGGACCTCGACACAAGTCCGCCGGGAGGATTCGTACCGGGGACCAGGCGTGCCTTCCCGCTCTGGAAAGCCATGCGTTAGACCGCTCGGCTAACCGGGCGGGCCCTTCAAGCAGCGTAAGTTTAATTCTGAGGGGTGTTCAGTAACTAAAGCAACATATTTTTTACCTGAAATCAGGTTGGTTTTGTTCATGATTTCAATACACCGTATTATTACCCACTCTTTTGGGTACAAAACATTATTTTTCAACATATACTCGATTCAGTGACGGCCTTACTCCACCTTACTGGGAAGGCAAGGAACCACTCTACTGGTCGAAGTCGGAGCCAACAAAATAAAAGTGGTATACCTTTTGAAATATAAAATTTATTTGACAGATTAACGACATTCGGTTCTATTACAGAAGGAAAGATGAAGGATCCTAGTCTGTGAACAGGGACTGAGATTAATGACAAAGTTGGGAAATGAGAATTTTACATGACTAACATTATTATTCAGTTATCACGGAAAATCAGTGGGTAAGCTCTACAAAAGTTCTGAGCCAGTTTGATGTGAACCGCCTTACAGGTTGTCGATACTGTAGAGACGATGGTGTCAGCATCTGCGAATATACTCCGTTAGTTCCAGTCAGTGTGAGAATACTCTGGTTAAATGCAGTCGATTTTGGGGCAAGATCTTGATGTTATTTGTAGCTTAAATCATCTGCCCCCATACTTCGCTCCCATTATGTCTCACAGACTTCACATTGACCAACTTATCGACCTGCGTGAGATACACACACAAGCACTCCCTCTCTCTCTCTCTCTCTCTCTCTCTCTCTCTCCTTATCCACGGCTGATATTGAAGTGCCCAATGCTCGACACTCTCTCATGTAACAAGGCAACACCGAGAAGCGTTGCTACCATCACACTCTCTGACGAATATGAAACACGTACCTGTTCCTAAAGTTTCCCTACTTACAATGACCCAGTATAATAATAAACTACAAAAGAATTCAAAGATTGTTAAAAAGTGTTTACAAAAGTATATCAAATATAAAAAATCATATGTTAATTTCATTCACAGGTGAAATTTAGAGGTTACAAAAAATCATTATATTTACTAGCACAAAATTAGATAATATCTATGGAAAATATGTGGCAAAATATTCCATCTGTGTTATAGTGTTACACAGTTTTCCTCCAAGGGGTGTTAACAACAGCAGGCGTCAGCAACCGACCACGGTCAGTTTCACACGAGTTTTGAAGACGTGACGTCACGCCTCTGTGCAGGAGCAAGCGAATACGAAATTTTGTTTCAGTCAGTAACGCGTCAGGGAGTGAATCGGACCTTCATAAAAGCTACAACCTGTAATGAAGATGTCCTCAGCAGATAGGGGTGAAACTTTGGATTACTTCAGTAAATTTGGAAGTGGGACCGAACTGCCGAGGTCTTCGGTCCCTGGGCTTACACACTACTGAACCTAACTTACGCTAAGGACAACACACACACCCATGCCCGAGGGAGGACTCGAACCTCCGACGGGGGAAGCCGCGCGAACCGTAGCAAGGCGCCTCAGAGCACGATTACTTCAACACATGTGATGTAGATGTGCCATCTTATTTTCACCTTGTTACAGTTTTTATTGATATTGGCAATTATGCTTTCTAGTGGTAATTTATGTCAGAGGACGAAAATGGCTCTGAGCACTATGGGACTCAACTGCTAAGGTCATTAGACCCCTAGAACTTAGAACTAGTTAAACCTAACTAACCTAAGGACATCACAAACATCCATGCCCGAGGCAGGATTCGAACCTGCGACCGTAGCGGTCTTGCGGTTCCAGACTGCAGCGCCTTTAACCGCACGGCCACTTCGGCCGGCCTCAGAGGACGTATGACAGTGATACAGGTGTGATAATTTTTCTGCTGTTGATGATGGTTTAGAACCGAAACCGGAAGAAGGCTAAATAACAGTATCACAGACAGCACAGTGTTACGCATTTTGTAAATGCTTGTGTTTGTGCTTGTCTAACCCTTCCTTGGCCAGTAAGGTCGCCGGATCTCTCCCCAATTGAGAACGTTTGGATCATTATGGGCAGGGCTCTCCAACCAGCTCGGGATTTTTGCGATTTGGGACGATATTCCTCAGGAGGACATCCAGCAACTCTACGAATGAATGTTAAGCCGAGTAACTGCTTGCATAAGGGTCAGAGGTGGTCCAACGCGCTATTGACTTGCCAATCACCCAATTTTTCTGAAACTGTAATCTACATTACATCTACATGGATACTCTGCAAATCACATTTAAGTGCCTGGCAGAGAGTTCATGGAACCACTTTCACAATTCTCTATTATTTCAATCTCGTATAGCGCGCTGAAAGAACGAACACCTATATCTTTCGGTACGACCTCTGATTTCCCTTATTTTATCGTGGTGATCGTTTCTCTCTATGTAGGTCGGTGTCAACAAAATATTTTCGCATTCACAGGAGAAAGTTGGTGATTGGCATTTCGTGAGAAGATATCGTCGCAACGAAAAACGCCTTTCTTTTAATGATGTCCACCCCAAATCTTGGGAGTGGCCGAGCGGTTCTAGGCGCTACAGTCTGAAACCGCGCGACCGCTACGGTCGCAGGTTCGAATCCTGCCTCGGGCATGGATGTGTGTGATGTCCTTAGGTTAGTTAGGTTTAAGTAGTTCTAAGTTCTAGGGCACTGATGACCTCAGAAGTTAAGTCCCATAGTGCTCAGAGCCATTTGAACCCAAGTCCTGTATCATTTCTGTGACACTCTCTTCCATATTTCGTCATAGAACAAAATGTGCTGCCTTTCTTTGAACTTTTTCAATGTACTCCGTCAGTCCTATCTGGTAAGGATCCCACACCGTGCAGCAGTATTCTAAAAGAGGACGGACAAGTGTAGTGTAGGAAGTCTTCTTAGTAGATCTGTTACATTTTCTAAGTGTCCTGTCATTAAAACGCAGTCTTCGGTTAGCCTTCCCCACAACGTTTTTTTTTATGTGTTCCTTCCAATTTAAGTTGTTCGCAATTGTAATACCTAGGTATTTAGTTCAATTTACGGCTTTTAGATTTGACTGATTTATCGTGTAACTGAAGTTTAACGAATTCCTTTTAGCACTCATGTGGATGACCTCACATTTTTCGTTATTTCGGGTCAACTGCCAATTTTCGCATCATTCAGATATCTTTTCTAAATCGTTTTTTAATCTGTTTTGATCTTCTGATGACTTTATTAGTCGATAAACGATAGCGTCATTTGCAAACAACCTAAGACTGCTGCTCAGATTGTCTCCCAAATCGTTTTTATATATAAGGAACAGCAGAGAGCGCATAACATTACCTTGGGGACTGCCAGAAATCACTTCTGTTTTACTCGATGTCTTTCCGTCAGTTACTACGAACTGTGACATCTCTGACAGGAAATCACAAATCTAGTCACATAACTGAGACGATATTCTATAAGCACGCAATTTCACTACGAGACGCTTGTGTGGTACAGTGTCAAAAGCCTTCCGAAAATCCAGAAATACGGTATCGATCTGAAATCCCTTGACAGTAGCACTCAACACGTCATGTGAATAAAGAGCTAGCTGTGTTTCACAGGAACGATGTTTTCTAAACCCATGTTGACTGTGTATCAGTAGACAGTTTTCTTCGAGGTAATTCATAAGGTTCGAACACAATATATGTTACAAAATCCTGCTGCATATCGACGTTAACTATATGGGCCTGTAATTTAGTGGATTACTCCTGCTACCTTTCTTGAATATTGGTTTGTCTGCATATGTACGTCGCATCTATCGTTTCCAGCCCCATTTGGATAATTCCTTCGTAGTGCATTGTTTTTTTTTTTATTTTTTTATTTTAATTTTATATTCCTACTTCTAAACTGTGTCACTTACTTTCATAAAGTTACAACAGTTAGGTGCGGTGTCTTTCCCGATGCTTTACATTGTATTAGGTATCAGGACATACGTCACCAGTTGACTGGTTTAAGCCCTTGGAACTGGTCCACAGGCCCTGCGGCGAGTACAGCCGTGGAGTCGCACGCGCTGCGCATGGGCTACGCGCGCTTCGGCGCCAGCCTGTACAAGCTGCACTCGGAGGCTCTGGACTGGGAGGGGGCGCGCAGGGCGTGCGCCAGCGAGGGCGCCCACCTGGCCGTCGTCCACTCCAGCTACGAGGCCTCCGTTCTCCAGCGGCTGTTCGGGGCGCGCCTGCTCTACAAGGACTCGCCGCGCGCCGACTTCGCCTTCATCGGATTCCACGACCAGTTTAACGAGGGCCAGTACCTCACAATTTACGGTTTGTTCACTTTTTCATGCACATTCTTCACTATTATTTCTCGCTCGCTTTGGCATGATCTTTATCACAGAAACTGGAAAATGCCACTCCCTACACTCGATTATTGCAACCAAGCATTTTAACCGAAAGGTAGCAAGATTTCATAATGAATCTTCTTCTCAATGAGTATACATTACTTTTGGTGTTCCACAGGGTTCAGTATTGGCACCATTCCTGTTTTTGCAACCAAGCGTTTTAAGTTAAGGTAGCAAGATTTCATAATGAATCTTCTTCTCAATGAGTATACATTACTTTTGGTGTTCCACAGGGTTCAGTATTGACACCATTCCGGCTTTTGTTATACAGAGCCTCCCATTTATTTTGACCACCCGAAATCACTTTTCGTAAAGAAGCAGAAAAATAGCAGTACTAAACAAATATAGTTTAGCTACCAGGAGGACATCAACCAACATCTTTCTTCCATCTACGAGGGTTCGAACTTGCATAGTGGCAACTACACTACTGGCCATTAAAATTGCTACACCGAAAAGATGACTTCCACATTCAGGGATGCTGCAACGGCCTTATGATCACTGATTCCCTGTTCTGCACATACAGAGTCGAAAAGTTCGGGTCTGTTTGTTATCAGTAGGTCCAAGATGTTATCTCCACGAGTCGGTTCTCTGTTTAATTGCTCGAGGTAATTTTCGGATAGTGCACTCAGTATAATGTCACTCAATGCTCTGTCCCTACCACCCGTCCTGAAGATCTGAGTGTCCCAGTCTATATCTGGTAAATTGAAATCTCCACCTAAGACTAGAACATGCTGAGAAAATTTATGTGAAATGTATTCCAAATTTTCTCTCAGTTGTTCTGCCACTAATGCTGCTGAGTCAGGAGGTCAGTAGAATCGTTCTGCAGTCAACCGCAAACGCCGGTTGTCTAAATTTTCACAAGAGCATATCGCGAAAAGAATGTCGTCTTCCCACCATGGATTGTCATTTGAATGATGAAATCTGTTACAGGTGTAAAATTTATTTACTTCTAAAAAGAAAAGTGCAACGTGGTCTCAGAACTTGTATCCCATCTTCAGGTGCATATTAAAATGTTAACCCATAAGGAATGCATTTTAAACTGAGTTACGCATCCTTTGGGGACTCACATTTTAATATGCACCTGAAGTTGGAATAAATGTTCTGAAACCGGTTTGTATATTCCTTTTTAGAAATAAATAACTCCTGCAGTCATTGATGATGAGCAACAGTTGTGGACGTCGCGTCAAGAGAAACAAGATTCCCATGAGAATTCACGAAGGAGCTCCAGAAAACTCCTCTGCTGATAGAACCTCCGAGTAACAAATCTAGCATCACACCTCTAAATTGCTTCGATGTCTTCCTTTAATTCGACCCGATAGAGTTCCCAAATGTTCGAGTAGTACTAATGAATGGATCGAACTAGTGTTCAGTGCACACTCCATTTCCTATGGTTTTGCAACGGACAGCGTAGATATTTAACTGACGTGTCTATGTCAAGCAGTACACCACTAATGCTGTATTGTACTGTATTTGTTTTTCCTACTCATCTGCATTAACTTACACTGCTATACATTTAGAGGAAGCTGTCATACATCATACCAAATATAAATTCTGTTTAAGTCATCTCGTACCCTCCTACATTCACTAAGCTTTCCTGTACTCTGTAGCCGCATCAGCTAACAGTCGCAGACTGCTTCTCTCCCTATCGGCCAGATCTTATGTTTATTCGTACACCGGGTGTTTCCGTAAAAGCGTGCAAAAATTTAGCAGGATATAGAGGATGCTCCACTGAACAATTTGAGGTAGGGTACCTGGGGTCGGAGAAACCAGCTTAAGGAGATAATAGGAATAAAATCACATTACTGTATACTTTTTTATTTACTTTAGTTACAGTGAACTACGAATACCATCACTAATACAATGAGTGTACTGTTTGTACTTTGTCTTGCAAAATGTGCTGAAACTGATGGCCATCGACCTCAAAGCAAAAATGACATCGGCGAACAAGAGTCTGACGCACCCTGACCATATCCCTGGTGTGTTTCAAATCACATCACAGGCAGCTACAATTCTGGCAACTAATTCCAACTCCGTATCCACTGCAGTCTCATACACAAGTGACTTCAGATATCCCCATACGAAATAATTAAGGGGATTCAGGTCAGGTGACCTCGCAGGCCATGGAATAGGACCTCCCCTTCCAACAGTAAATGTCACCAATGGGAATTTTTTGTGACTTGTCCAAAGCATTTGATTGTGTGAACCATGGCATTCTGTTACAGAAATTACAATTCCATGGTATAAATGGCATAGCATGTGAGTGGTTTAAGTCTTACCTACAGAACAGGAAGCAAAGAGTTTCCTTATATGGATCAAGTGACTTAAATGAGTTTGCCACTTCATCTAACTGGGATGAAATTACATTAGGTGTTCCACAGGGTTCAAACATGGGTCCCCTTCTGTTCTTGATGACTTCCACTAAATTCTCTATAACTGAAACTGTTCATGTATCTCAGAGTTTGGGCACGTTGAAAGTATCATTATTTGTATGAACGTTGGTCATAAAGTTTTAAGTACCATATCGAAACTAAAACGTACGTAATAAATTTTTTGTATATGTGTGGGTTCATGTGCGCATTCTCGGTACACATTAAAATCCCCACGTCAGAGTACTGTGGTACGCCGCTAGAGGTTTCAAGACGAAACGGAGCAACCAACATCCATTTTATCAGTTAAAACCTTGCGACTAGCCCCCTTGCACACTCCGCTTTACCAGTGGGCTGTATCACTTCATTTAGGCTCCTCTATCGGAGTGCTAAGGTATTGCAGCACGAGACCTATAATGCTTACCGGGACTGCAGATATGTACCAACAAACAAGGGAAATATTAATTATCTAAGTTATACAGGGTGGGTCAGGAGGTAAGGTACATTCTGTGAGAGGTAATAGTATTAGCGATTCTGAACGAAAAATTTTGTATGGACATATGCTCTGTTCCGAATGGTTTCCGATATCGAACACATTCAGCATCATATTTGCACGTTTTCCATATATAACTCGTAAACCTCAACTTCCAGCGAAAACGTGTCGCAGTACAGAGTTAAACTAAGTTAAATTTACTAAAAAGAAAGTTCCTATTAATTTTTTCTCTGTGACTTGTAGACGCGCATGCGCTTTGGTAGTTTTTGAAGCTGAATTTTCGGCAGTTCCCCGCCTTGATAGACCACAAGTGTCATGCATCAAACTGTTCGCCTTGCCTTCCTCTAAACTATTGCGGAACGTTGTAAACAATGACAATGTTTGAATAACGTAGAAAATAAATAAAAATAGGCTACATTAAATATACTCTACCTAGGAAACCATTCGGAATATGGCACGTGTCCATATGAAGTGTTTTGTCCAGAATCATTTATACTGTTGCCCCTCAAAGAATGTACCTTTCCTCCTCACTCATACTGTATTTTTTCGAGATAATAATCAAAACTTTACGACTATCCTAGTAGCGCAGAAGAGTTAGCAGGCTGAATATGTTCCTCAGAGATATACAGCGTTCAAAGTATCAGACCGAACGGAATACCTTAGTTGTTTTCGCCTGTTTGTACAACTTAGAATAAAGTTCGTGCAATGTGAATTACATCCTGTCCTATGTCTCTCTGCAACTCTAGGAGAACCTCTGTACACGCTGGATTACTCTCGCTGGTGGTCGAAGGGTCCGGACAACGTGGGCCAGAATTTCATGGGAAATCCAGGGGAAGACTGTGGGGCCATTCACAGGGACGGCGGACTCAATGATCTCCCGTGTGGCCAGAAAAATGCATTCTTCTGTGAAGTGGAAACCAGGTACTGCCTACATTTTGTCAATGAATCATAAAAATAAGATTTTTACTGTCTTCAGAATTTGTATTAGTCAGGTTTTGGTTATACTAGCCTCTGCCTCTTGGCGTCATTATGACATACTGAATGACTAAGTATGGTACTTCTGCCTGCAGTACTAACAACGTGCTAGACGAATTACACGTACTTTTCTATCTGGTTTCTAAAGAGTGTTGTCGATTTCAGTGACATGTTCTATAATATGTCAAATGAGTAATTATTTCTAGGAATTCGACTGTTTAGTTTCCCTTGTGGCTTGCATACCTGAAAAAAGTTTTACATACACTGGAAGGAGATTTCAAACACCAAAACGTCGATATAAAAATTCATACGAAATTCCTATGTTTTGATTTATTGATGACACAAAACCACGCTTCCTTGTATTCACAGGGTCATATCTTTTGATGAATCTGAATAAGCATTGTAAATAAAGTACTTACGCACAACACCTGCAAGAGGTTTTAGGATAACTGTCTAGATCTACCAGACAGACGCCTAAAATTCTGTAACTATTGTTGGTGTCCAGGTTGAATCGTACCGCGACGCCTTTTGTCAGCTCGCAAATAATGGTTGTAATAATCCTGCTATTCCATTTGTTCTAATCGTTAACTCGTCTATAAAAAAAAAAAGACCGAAGATATTTTCGTTAGTGAGAACCGAAAGACTTTCTGATGCATATTAAATGGAGTTTCTACTTGTTTTGGTGTGACTATTATAGATCCAAATTTTGAAAAAAGTATTCATCATATATCATGTACTTTAGATCCCGTAAATTACAAGAAAAGAACGAAGACTATACTAGTTCGTAAGAACTTTCTAAAATGGAAAAATGAATTCTCTGACTAAACTGAAGTAGGATCTTCGCGATATGTTTGCAAAAAGTTATATATATTAGTTCAACTTTATGTTATTGAACCAGGATTGTTTTCCAACATTTCCTGCTATCCAGACGGGACATTTAGAGAAATGTGCCGCGCCTACGGTTACTTGGTGAAGCGGTAAATCAAGTTACACTTATATAAAAAATCTATCTTTTCATGGTGATACGTCCAAGCGCTATAGTTTTTTGCAAATGCTTGCTTTTGACGACTCAGTTGCTGCTCAACAACTGATGGGCTGGCTGTACTGAAAATGAGTCCCAAGATCTTTGCTAAAAGGGTGTACTTAGGAGGTAAATTGGACATAATTTTTTTCTGTAATTTAACAGTAAGATCTAACGTTGCTAAAATATGAGTTTTTTTACGATACCCTGTGTAAATAAGACATAGGAGCGTCAATTATATCCAAAGCGAGTAGCAGCTGCATAAAATTACGATAACTGGATATACTGAATTACAATAAGAAGATGAACAGGACATTTTTTCAATCAGTCATTGCTACAAAAATAAAGTGCAGTTCATCGCTGTGCATAGCTGATGCCATCCCTAGAAAATTCTTATATTATTTCGTTCGAAAGATAAAGAGCTCGCGTTTTTTCGTCAGCTCAGTGTGTAGTTTGAGCGGGAGGTTCATTAGCCGTATTCGTATGTTATAGTTATGCCTTAACTGCGTGACAGAGAGCAGAGGATATCAGTTCTATGTTGATCAGATGGCAATAGGCATTCCGTATCTATAGCAGACATGTTAAACCAGAGGGTTCTATTTTGAGTCTTTTGCTTTTCTTCTGAACTACATAGATTATTTTAGTTTCAACGGGATCCACAGCCGAGAGAAATTGTGTGAATGGCAGTAGCCTGCAGCGTTGGTTGTCGTTACTTGGATTAAAATATCCCCTTATTTTAAATTATTATATCTTATTTTTTAGACAGTATTGCCTGTTACCTGCTTTATTTTTGTTTTTCTTCTTTCATCAGTTTAACTCAATGATTCGTTTGTTATCCAATTATTATTTTTGTGGCTTGTCTTTTTCATCGGTTTTTTCGTCTGTTGCCACCACTATTTCGTCTGTCAGAGCTGCCCACTCATCTTCTGTTGTATTCCTTTTCCCTTTCAGTCATTATTTGACTAATATTCATTTTCAAACTTCCAACTATATCTTGTTCTTTCAGATTATTCAGATCCCTTCTCTTTTGTGCAGTTTCTTCAGCTTTAGTCTGTATTTGATCACCAGTAAATTATGGTCCGAGTCGGCATCTGCTCCTGGGAACGTTTTACAGTTTAGAACTTGGTTTATGGATACCTGTCCGACTAGTATACAATCTATCTGAAACCTTTTTGTGTCTCTGGGTCGCTTCTATATATATAGTCTTCTTTTGTGCACAAGTCAATGAAAATGTATTACACTACCGTGGTACCTGCTTTTTAGCACCTGTTTGGCCGTCTCTGCATGAACATGGTAATGGTCCTGTCCATAAGAAAACAAACATTGCATCGCGGTTCGAAGAAAATCTGGGAAAGTTGCTGGCTTGTCTAAAAAAAAATAAAAACCCACGACGCGACAATTATTTAACATAACTGAGTAAGACTGGAAACAAAATATTGTTTCGGGAAATCATAGCTTCGTGAAAATGTGCCCCAAATATTAAACACCGCAAGAGCAGCAAAAACTGGCTAACCGCGTTATTAGTGAGAAGTCTGGAGTCTGGAACAAAAACCACTGCGCGTGTGCTGGTATTTGACCACATAATGAATGTATTATTCAGGATGGAGTAAGCCACTTGTTTTTACACTGAGAATCTGTAAGCTACTTGTTTTTACAGCAACTGTAAGGCACTTGTTTTTACAGCGAGTATCTATCACCTGCTGGCATCGACTACAGCGCTGGAGCATACATTGGGTTCGAGGCCGTACCGAAACCACTTCCTGGACGAGGTCAGTTCTTGGCATCTGTTTCCAAAGTATCTGCAATATTTGTACCATAGTAATGCACCTCAGTTTTGTTAGTCTCGTGTTAAGTGTGTATTCGTTTTTGTGTCTACAGTTCAACGAAAAAGACCTGGACCGGGTTACGAGTTGTTCCCAGGAGTGGGTTTCTACAAGTTCCATACTACAACAGATACGTGGGAAAATGCACGCCGCAAGTGCGAAGCAGAAGGCGGCCACTTAGCCATTATCAATTCTGAAATGGAAGCTTCAACGCTGCAGACCATATTCAAGAGGCATCCTGTCATACATGACACAGTATGGAATGACTTCGCACTGGTTGGATTCCACGATCAGTTTAATGAGGGGCAGTATGTCACTATATACGGTTAGTATGAAACATCTTTCAAAATATTAGTATTACACATTGTTGAGTATTTCTCGAGTCCAGGAAGCCGTGCAGCAAGTCCCCAATGTGGGTTCAGAAGATACCGCTCCCTACTTGACAAACTCACATTGTTGGATGCTGCAGTACAGGACTCCCTCATGGGTAAACAGCGGTTTATGGCAGTCTCCTTCTCTATATGAACCAATTTATTTTAGTATCCGAGAGCGATTCGGATTCCCCGCCTAACCTAAGTATCGATATGGATGACGTCTACAGCTACATCTACATAGATACTCCGTAAGCCAACGTATGGTGCATGGTGGACAGTACCCTTTACCACAACCAGACGATTCCTTTCCGGTTCCAGTCGCAGATAGAGTGACGGAAAAACGACTGTCTATATGCCTCCGTAAGAGCCCTAATTTCTTGTATCTTATCTTCGTGGCCCCTACGCAAAACATATGTTGGCAGCAGGAGGATCGTTCTGCAGTCAGCTTCAAATGTCGGCTCTCTAAACCTTCTCGGTAGTGTTCTTCGAAGTGATCGTTCTCTTCCCTCTGGGGATTCCCACTTGAACTCCTGTAGCATATCCGTAAGACTTGCATGCTGATCGAACCTACCAGTAACACATCTAGAAACTTGCTTCTGAATTGCTTCGATATCTTCCTTCAATCCGACCTGGTGCAGATCCCAAACACTCGAGTGGTACTCAAGAATAGGTCGCACTAGTGTCCTATATGCTGTCTCTTTTGTACATGAACCACACTTTCCTAAAATTCTCCCTATAAACGAAACTCGACCATTCACCTTTCCTACCACAATCCTCACATGCTTGTTGCATTTCATACCGCTTCGCAACGTTACGCCCGCTGGCGCGCCGCCACGATTGCGTCAGCCGGCCGCGGCTGCGTGACGTCATCAAGGTCAAGTGATAAGTGTATAAAAAAACAAAACTGTTGCCTCCTTGAGCCCCCGGTTCGTGATGACCCATGTCCGGTTAATGGCTGACGCTACAGATTGGTTTGCATAACGATCAATTTACTTATGAAAATACAAAGTACAGTCACCAACAAACTTTACATATTCACATACTCCTTTGCCTTTAACCCAAATGAATACAGACTCATTTACAGATATTTTTCTCTTATTACGAGTATACAAAGACAATGCTGAAGGCGACGTGTAAGCAGGTTTACCAAAGTCTTTACTAGCAAGTTCTGCCATATGGTAGGTACGATAGGCAATAATGTCTCTATCAACAAAACTTTAAGTCCAGGTACATTAGAAACTCCCGTACCACCACGTACTATGGCTACAGTGAGACAACCATTACCATGAGAGAATGTATCATTAATGTCAATAGTGAAATTAAGTCTACAACCACGACGTGACTGTGTCAAGCAGGACACTACTAATGCTGTATCCGAACATTACGCATTTGTTTCTCCTATTCATCCGCATTAACTAACGTTTCTGTACATTAAGAGCCAGCTGCCATTCATCACATGAACTACAAATATTGTCTAGATCATCTTGTATCAACATATAGTCACTAATTTCGACGCCTTCCTGTACACCACAGCATTATTAGCAAGCCGCGTGGGTTAGCCGCTCGGTCTTGGGCGCCCTGTCACGGTTCGCGCGGCTTCCCTCTCTGGAGGTTTGAGTCCTCCCTCAGGCATGGGTGTGTGTTGTCCTTAGCGTAAGTTAGTTTAAGTTAGATTAAGCAGTGTGTAAGCCTAGGGACTGATGACCTCAGCAGTTTGGTCCCATAGGAACTTACCACAAATTTCCGAAAAATTTTCATCATCAGTGAACAACCGCAGGTTGCTGCCCACCCTGTGTGCCAGATCATTTATGTCTACAGAAAAAACCAACAGTCCTATCACACTTCCCTGGGGCACTCCTAATGTTACGCCTGCCTCCGATGAACAAACGTCATCGAGGATAACATAGTGGATTCTGTTGCACTTCTCCTATAGTTCGAGGTATGTGAGAAAATAGCAAGCTGGCTTGCACACGAGCAACGCCTTCTAAAGCCGTGCCGATTCGTAGATGAGAGAATGTCCATACCCAGACCTCCTGCACGACGTGAAAGTAGTGCGTTGGCATGCAGGTGGGAGGGTGAGATGCCTCGGGAACCAGGACAGATAAGGGGGAGCAGAATGTTTGACCGTTAAGTATCTCTGCTGGACTTTTACCAGCATGGGGGATGGCGCAGTACGTAGTCAAGAAAAGAAGCACAGCCTCCTCCAGCGGGAGATGGCTCAGCAGCTTATCCAGCTGGGTCTTGAATGTCCACACAAAACGTCCCACCCGGCCATTTGATGTAGGGTGAAATGGGGCAGTATGGACGAGGGAAATTCCATTGGCAGTACAGAATTGCTTCATCTTCGTCAAAGTAAACTGTGGACCATTATCCAAACAGTCTTTTGGGGAGTCCCTTGACAGCAAAGAGGCACTGGAGAATTTTAATGGTCTCAGTTGAAGTGGTGTTCATCATACGGGAGACATGAACGTATCCCGACCTGGAGTCGATCAGTATGAGCCAATGGGAACCATGAAATGGCGCTGCGAAATCAAAATGGAGACATTCCCATGAAGCAGCAGCATCCGGCCATGAAAAATACTGGTGCAGGGGTGCTGCCTGACATGTTTGGCATGTGGTGCAGGCTGACACGAGGGAGGCAATGTCTTTATCCATACGGCGCCAATGAAGGTGTTGGTGGGCCAGATTTTTGGTGAGGACGATACCTCAATGGTCAGCGTGGAGAAGGTCGAGGAAATGGCGGCGCAACGCATGCAGGTGACCACCTGGGGAACATTGGAATCTCTATGCAAAAGGATAACGCCACTGCAGAAACAGAGACTGTGCCAATGATCCCAAAAGTCCTGGACCTCTGCATTGTGGGCGCTATGATGGTTGGTCAGCCAACCCGCAGTGATTTGGTGGCAGAGAGCTTGCAGTGTCTGATCCTGAGCATGGCCCTCTGGACCACATCGGCATCCAATGGAAACGCATTTGGAGCTGTATCCATGTCTGGGTCCACATGGAAACAATCCAGGGGGAAGTGTCAAACTCACGGTCTGACCTGGCAGGCAGCCGGAACAGAAAATCTGCGTTTGTGTGCTGTTCAGAGGTGCAGTAGGCAATATCATAGTCGAACGTCGCCAGCAAGAGTGCCCAACACTGGAGGCGGTGTGCCGTCCGGGTGGGCACTGCAGCACTCGGGTGAAACAAAGAAACCAAAGGTTTGTGATTGGTCTGCAGTGTGAAATGATGACCATACATGAAATCGTAGAACTTTGTCAGGGCAAAAACCAGCGCCAAAGCTTTGACACCGCTTGTACCATATCCTGCACTGATAACACCAGATGACCAAAAATGTCCACACCCAGAAGATTAGTATCTCCAGGGGATCTGTCCACCAAAAACTGAGTGATGAAGGAATGACCGTTGTAAGAGATGTGTGTGGAAAAAATGCCATCAATGGATATAGAGTGATTACTGAACTGCACACCATGTGGGTGTATGGGTATAAAGCCGGTGAGCCCAACCATTGGTAAGTGGCACCATCCACAAGAGAGACGGATGATGCCGGGTCAATTTGGAAGACCACCGGAATATGTGTGACCTCCAAGGCAATGAGAAAACGGGCACCCGACTGAGGAATGATGGAGAATATTTGGTCATCAATGGAATGTGAGGCTTTCAAGTCCTGAGGTGACGATTTGTGATGAGCCTCTGCATTTGCAGGAAGCGTGGCATAGATGTGATGTTTCTGTGCAGCCTTACACACCACGGCGATATGGCCCGCTCAGCTGCAAGCCACGCAACTTGCTCACCGTTAGTGAATCCAGAAAAAGTCTGGACAGGATGGAAGCCGGGTGAAAGACTCCCTGTTATGAAGTGGGCCAAAGGATTGACGAGGCTCCCTCTCGGCACTAGACGACTGGCGAGCCACAAAAACAGCTGGATCAAGACGCAGTGGTTGTAGCCAGTGAGACTGTTCAAATGCATGAATGATCAGCAGACAGGTGCCGAGGGACAGGTCCTGTAACTTCAAAATATCAGCCCGAAGGCCCTCGTCTGGTGCATGAAACACCACCATATCACGAATCAACGAAGAGGCATAAGAATATTTGCAGGCGACGTTGGCCCACCAGAATTTACAATTGTGGGAGAGACCCTGGAGAATCGTAATCCATTCCCAATAAGTCTGACCTGGAGACTTTTGACAATAAAAGAAAGTCTGACGGGCGGAGGTGACGTGTATTTGAGCGTCAAAGTACTCAAAAAGGCAGTCCTTAATGTGAGTAAAATAGAGATCTCTTGGGGACTGTTCAGGGTTCAATTGTTGAATTACGCGATACACTTGTGGACCGAATGTCGCTAAAAAAAATTCCCAACTTCGATTTTCGTCGTGGATCCCATGTGCCAGTAAATGTTGTTCCTACTGTTAGACATAATTTGACCATGGTTCAACAGACCTATCGAAAGCTGGAAATGTCAGTGGAGCCACGAGCAACGAGTTCAATTTACCTGCGATGGAATCGACCCTATGGGCTACTTCTTGCAACGCTGGCGAGTGGGAGCGAATTTCTGAACGAGTGAACGTTGCCTGAATCTGCTGTGGAGTTTCCACCAAGGACAGAAGAAGTTCCTCAGCGGAGGCCATTCTGTTCGAAATTGAAAATCCCATTCTCATTATCAATAACTGTAGTGTCTTGCGGTCGGCAGGAAAGAACTAACAGTCAATTTGAACACACTTTATTACAATTAAAGAAAGAAAAACGCCTTCTTGGCATACACTAAGTTTTAAACGCCGAACAAACAAAAGAAACCCCACAACTATGTGATAGCAAAACAGATAAGGAAACAAGACAATGGAAGAAAATACTGACAAAAACTAGTCTACAAAATACAATGTGCTACTAAGACTATGGCGAGTGAATACAAGGCTAGGGCCAGCATAAGTACTGGCCGGAGCTGCTCCTAGCAGTTGGTAACCACTGCCTGACAGTCTAGGCGTGCTTATAAGTCAGGTCGGCGGAGCGCTACAGCAGTCATATGAGTTACGATTGGTGGAACACTGTCACATGTTGTCTGGCAAAGTAGATCAGTGTTTATTTGGAAAGTCTGTTACTGTTTCTGTCCATTGGCGATGTTTCTCTCCGCGCTGCTGAAATGGGATTAGCAACAGTCTTGCGTGTTCTGCAGGGCCATTTATTACTTTATTACTGTATCTTCGTCGTTTACCAGCCATGGCTGGACAGACTGCGTCACAAATACAATGTTTATCAACTAACATTTATGCAACACCCTATACAAAATTTATATTAGAAATAAAAGAAAATATTTATGCAGAGCACATAGAACATAAAGAAAATGAAATATAACCAAACAGGAAAGTAAAACTTCATAGCAGCAAATGAAAATACCATAAAGCAAAATGTTTACAAAACCATGTAGATTACACACATAAAGTTTCGTTTCGGCAAAATATGAACTTTAAGTAAAACACAAAATTAAATGTGCAGTTAACGGAGAACATAAAAAGAAGATTAAATTTAGGCAAAAGTATATATAAAACATAACAATATTTATTATTTTGTCCATACATTAGAACCACTGTTGAAAAACTCTTCCAAGGAATATAGTGGATGTTGTTTCAAGTCCTGAGCAATTTTTTTCCGAAATAATTCAGGTGGTAGGGATTCCAATTCTGGAGGCAGTTGATTGTACATTTTTAGGGTGACTGTTGGAAAGCTGTCTTGTGTACTTGATAGGCGACACCTTGGCACTTCAATGTTCCTCTTACAGCGAGTGTCATGATTATGTATTTCTTATCTTATGCTAAAATTCCTTTGATTTTCTTCTATATAAATGCGGCAGAAAAACACATACTGGCTAAAAACAGTCATTATGCCTAGCCTGGTGAAAATAGGCTTACAGTGGTCCAGTCTTTTGTTACAGGATACGATCCTGATGGCTTTTTTTTTTTTTTTTTTTTTTTTTTTTTTTTTTTTTTTTTTTTTTTTGTAATAGCAACACATCTTTGCAGCCTGAGGAGTGTCCCCACAACAACAGTCCATAGCTAATGTGGCTGTGGAAGAGTGCATGGTAGGCTATTGTGAGAAACTGGTCAGTTATTACCCTCTTCAGCTTCCTCAGGAGGTATATCACATGAGAAAGTTTGATGCATACAAATGCAGTGTGATCATTCATTGAGAGTTTGCTGTCAATCTTGAAGCCCAGTAGTCTGACAGTCTTCATGTTTTCTTGCTCTTCAATGTTGGTTAGACTGCGTATCAAATGTTGGGTTTTTTCTTCGTTGATCTTCATTTTATTTATGATGAACCATTCTTTTATTTCTTCAAACATCAAGTTTGATACACCAACAGCTTCTGGGGCTGTATGTCCTTTGGCAATAAGGGTAGTGTCATCTGCAAACTGCAACATTTGACTATTACAGCTCGTATCATTGACATATATGAGGAATAGGAGAGGTCCTAAGACTGATTCTTGGGGCGCTCCATGTTTCAGTTTTTGTTCAAGAGAAGTTGCTCCATGCACTGATACTACCTGCTTTCGGTTTTCCAAATAAGATTGGAGTGTTGATAGAACAACACCTCCAACACCATAGCAGCTTAACTTGGCTGTTAGTGTTGTGTGCGAGATGCAGTCAAAGGCTTTGCTGAGGTCACAGAGTGTCAGTGTCACACTCTCTCTCTCTCTCTCTTCAAAACTCTGTCGAATCTTTTTAATAAGTCCTGTGTGGCTGTCACTGTTGATCTCCCTTTGCGGAATCCGTGCTGTGTGTTTTGGAATAAGTTGTCTTCCACAAAGTAATTCAGTACCAGGCAGTGCATCACAAACTCAGTAACTTTGGCAAGTACTGGTACCACTGAGATTGGTCTAAAGCTGGACACCTCGCATGGATCCCCCTTCTTATCTATTGCTACTGTGCGCGCCAGTTTAAGGAAGTCTGGGAAAACACCAGAAGATAGACATTTGTTTATTGCTATGGCTAGTGGCTGAGCTAATTCTGCAATAATTTTCTTTAGCGGTGTGCAGGACATGCCATAGACGTCTACACTTTCTGAGTGTTTGTAGGAGTTCACAATTTTTATCATGTCTTCAGGGTGTACTTCCTTCCAGTTTTGAATACTGCAAGTGTCTGCATTTCTTATATTTGCAGTCGGATCTAGGTCAGAGTGTGGAATTTCACTCACTGTCTTTTCCACTATTCTGACAAAATATTCATTGAAGTCATCAGGGCTACATGAATTTAAGCAGGAGGTAGTCTTCTTTCTGTTCTCATTTAAAAGATTCCACGCAGCTTTACAAGGATTTTGGGCCTCTTTAATGTATGTATCATTATATTTCTTTTTTGCTTCCTCTACTGCCTTCCTATAAGCTTTTTTGGCTTTTAGGTAGTTGTGGTGATGTAATTCTTTAGCTGGAATGTCTGAAGCTGATTTCATTCGGTCCTTGCACATTGTTACAATACACTTCAATTTATTGAGCTCGGGTGTGTACCATTGTTTCACATTGATAACTTTCTGCCTGCCTTGTGATTTGTCCACAGGATTCTTCACTGGTCTTACCGGAAACATGTCATCAAATATTGCTTTTTAGTCTCTCTTCTTTAGCAAATCTTCTTTTGAATGCGTAGTCTGAATGCCATGTACTTATCTGCAGTTTGCTCCTCATACTGGTTTCCATTACTAGCGCACAGTGATCTGCTATCATAGGTTCAACTACACTGAGTTTATAATCCCAGATGTTCAGGACATACCATGTGTCAGTCAGTCTCACTATATAGAGCGCGCAAAATGCCGTTGCCATTGCCAGTGCCGTTGCTATTATCATGGTGGGCAATTGCCCATGTATTATTTGAAGGGCCTTTGGGCTTTCCCATTATGCTTTCTGTCTGAGCTAGGTGGTTTTGAAGTGATGTTGCTAATGCATGTGTTATATTTGTGTATGATATGTATTTGTTGTTGTGTGCATGTGGTTATAATCTGAAGTTGCGAGTTAGCGAAAATGCCGTCACCGCCAGATGCACAGTCGGCTGGGGAATCGCGGGGAGAGCGGCAGCGGTGGGGCGTCGCTCAGAGTGCCGTTCTAAGCTGAAGCCTATGCTCACATTTTTTTTTAAATATTAAGTGGGGCCCCTCCATGCCCACACTTGCATGATGACCATTCAAAAAGATCTACTGTCACCTCTCCTTTCATTAGTATCTAAAAAGAATTCCGCCGAAAACGCTGCGATTTATTTTCGCCTGGCTTGTTAACCTTTGCAACTTTCGAAGAAGTGTTATGAGTGGCGAATTTTGAGTAAAACCTACACATTTTTCTGGTTGCCATATCAAAACTTGCCTCTTTTGCCAAAACAGAGCGGAGTTTACATTGTCCTAGCTCACTAACATGTTGTGCAGACACAGCTGCATGAGAATTCTGAAACAGTGGTTTCTTAAGTGAGAAACTGTGGAAAACTTTAGTACAAAAAAACGTGTAATGTCTTCACATACGTTAGTGCAAAAGGAATAGCACTTCTCGTTTCACCAGGTGTTAATGGCCCTTAAAAATTACATTCTTTCACCGAAAAAGTCTGTAGTTATTCAAATAAAACGGTGGATAATGAAGTTTTACGTAATAACGATACGGTAAAATACTCTCCTCTTTGCGTGCTAACATTTGCCAAAATCTCATTTCGATATCCGTAACCGTTTATGAAATATGAGGAATTGTGTGGATATTTCACCCTGGCTTTATCGCTGGCACGGTCGCAAATGATTGTGCTACATCAGGTCAATTTTTCATCAGATGATTTTTAAAATGGAATTTTATGTGTCCATTCGACAGAACGATCCGACATTAGTCTAGTGCGATATTCGTTTTATCGGTGTGTGTTAATAGGGACAGTATAATACGAAGAACTGCCAGTATCCCAGCAGCAACTGAGCAGCCCTCTTCTGCATGGCTGTAGTAGTCAGCACAGAGCAGATTAGTGTAACACTCTCACTTTAATGTGGTCGGTTGAGTTGTAACGGTTGCATCAAAGAGGAATGGAAGGAGTGCTCACTTAACAATACAACAGTACTTCCTGCGTCCTGTCTGCAACACTCAAGCTTGTTTGAACCGGCAGACCTGTAACAGCAGTTTCAAGGCCTTCCTAGAAAGACCGACACAGAACGCTCCATTTCCTGTCGTCACACACAAGTGAGTACTCTGAGGAATTCCTCAGCTTGTCCTATTGTTCTTGGGAGGATGGTGACCACCTGCACACCTGAAAGATACACACAAAAGCACGAAGTGGTTCCTGCAAGGACAGTGTTTCCTCTCCCCCCCCCCCCCCCCCCCACACACACACACACGCACACACACACGTGAGCGCGCGCGCATGCTTCAAACTCGTCCAGAAAAGTTATGTGGCACACATCAAGATGCTGACCTCCGCTTTGATGTAGCCAACAACAAGTTCTCCAGAGAGGACTGGTGAACACTGACAAAGAAATTCCTCAAAGAAGAAGAAATGGTTGATGCATCACCTGCGTTCTGTGGCACAGCAACACCTAGTGTGTTCCTATTGGTACCCATCAAATTAGCCGGCAGAGCTCGAGTCTACATAAGCCCTAACTCCTCCACACTCATCTCCATTCTGCTATAGTCTGTGGCTACATTCAGTTGGCACTGTCACTAGTGCATCCATCCAACTCCTTTGTCGAGTTGCCTATAGTATGTCTAACACCAAGAAGCGATCAGCAGCAGCAAACAGCAGCAATGACAGTGGCAGCACCAGCAGCAGCAAATGTCTGAGGCACTCAGAGGAGGAATTTCCATGTAAGTACATATTTTCATTATTTCGTAGTATGTTTTCGTATGTTCGAATTTCGTAGTATATTTTCGTTAAAACGAATTACATTGTATATGTTTGCTAGAAAAATTTTCCAATTATTGTAGCTATATTTAATTGAGAAATGCTGACTGAGCTTGGCTAGCATCTGGATGCTGATAGAGAGCTAGCCAGCGAGCATGGGGGTGGTCCTGTACAACCCCGAGAGCATCCTCCAGTCGCAGTTCCACTTGTCATAGTGTTGTATTTTCCGTGTGTGTATACGTTTTTAAATCGATATATTCTTGCTGTTGTAGGTGATTTCAAGAGGTTAAGAGGTGCAATGCACTACCCCCAATAAACCTATCACAGATGTCATGTAAGTACATATTCCTTTCATTAAATTGTTTTTATAATGTAATTTGTTTTCTAAATCAATATGTTGTTGTTGTTGTAACCAATATTGACGAGCAGGACTGGTGCATCCATGCCACAGTGGGAACTGCTGCTTTGAGAATTTGAGCCAGAGATGTCTGAATGTGTGGACGCTGCCGCTACTGATCTTAGGGGTGTGGTGTCATTGTGGAGTCAGGGTGACGTCACCCCTGCTTCAGGTAATTTATGCATGCATCTTTCTTTTTTGTAGGACATATAATCAACGTTCTTTCTTTCTTTACAGCAGCCGACGGCAGGTTTTTAACATGTGTAGCCATTTTTTGTTATTCTTTCTCTGCATCTGATGAGCCGACACTGCTGGGGGTGTGATTCACTCTGTCATGCACACAGTATGCTGTGGCACAGGTTCTGGGGCACAGGAAGATGGCATTGCCAAAATGCGAACCTGTGTGGCATGCTTTGCCCACCAGAATGACGCTTGCAGCCGCATGAGCAGTCGCCCTCTCAGCCACCACCATCCCTGAATTGTCACCATTGTCACTGCCACCCATCCCCATCTGCTCACACCACCGTGACATCCCTCTGGCGGCCATGGATTTCTTCCTCTCTGGCCACTATGTCACCGCTATTGCTGGCAACCAGATCAGGACTGTGGGTTGCAGGCAGCTCACAGTAGCCATCACAGCAACCCAGGTGCTCCTCCTGGCACGATGCAGCATCTGTTCCTCCTCATCTGAATTGGTGCCCTCATAGGGATGTGCCACCACACTACATACCTGTTGCTCCACCCCACAGCCAGCTGCACTCATAGGATGGCTGCAGTCCTTGGCTGCTAGTCATAGTGGTAGTAATAGTGATTAGCCACAGTTCTGTCTCCGATCCTATTATACGAGGGTTGGAACTTTAATAGTGGCAACTATTTATTTCCATCTCATACAAAATAGATACATGTTTCAAAGTTTTACTGACCTTCAAAGTAGTCACCAGCATTGTGTATAGCCCGTTGGCAGCGATGTGGAAGTTGTAGGATACTCTTAGCAGTACCAGTTGTGTTGACAATTTGAGCAGTGCGGTCTAGTGCATGATGAATTGGTAGCAGTTCTGAAGCGAATGCTGTGAAGTGTTTCCTTTAGTTCAGAAATCGAGTTGAATTCCTGAGAGCTTAAGTCAGGGGAGTGCAGTAGGTGGTATAGCACTTATCGGCCCCATCATTCAAACAAATCAGTAACAGCTTGCACTGTATGTACTTGAGCATTGTCCTGCAAAATGATGGTCAGGTCCTGCAGAAAGTGTCATCACTTCTGTCTCTAAGCTGGTCATAGGTTGTGTTCCAAAAATGAACAGCATAGAGACAGAAATAATGACACTTTCTGCAGGACCTGACCATCATTTTGCAGGACAATGCTCAAGCACGTACGGTGCGAGCTGTTACTGATTTGTTTGACTGGTGGGGCTGCTAAGTGCTACACCACCTACTGCACTACCCTGACCTAAGCCCTCGTGAGTTCAACTCGATTTCTAAACTGAACGAAACACTTCACGTCATTCACTTCAGAACTGCTTCAAATTCGTCGGGCAATAGACTGCACTGCTCGAACTGTCAACACAACTGCCACTGCTATGGGTATCCTACGACTTCCACATCACTGGCAATGGGTTATACACAATGCTGGGGACATCTCTGAAGGTCAGTAAATCTTTGAAACAGGTATATATTTTGTATGAGCTGTAAATAAATAGTTGTCACTATTAAAGTTCCAACACTTGTAGATGGACACCAGATTAATAATGAGATGCCACAGCTACACTACAAAGTGACTGAGGATGAATTTGAGTACTGCATCTCATTTTCTCGTATAGAGAATGCAGCAGGAGAGCACAGAGAGCTGATCAGTTTTCTGAAAGTATACCTTCCTGTTCTGGAAACAGAGCTCCTCAAAATCACTAATGATCCACACTACTCCATCATTAAGTGCAGTGCTGTGAACTCACTCATTCTCCCAAACAGGACGCCAGTGTTGAGGAGACAAACAGTGTCTACATTTGGGAAAAATGTGGCATGGTATCATGGAGCACTTCATTTGCTAAGTGGTTCCATGATTCCACCTTGAGTGCTACACAGGCCAAGCTTTCCAAGATGGAATTTTGAGGCTCATATAAAGCACTCAGCCAAGTACTATACCTCAGCATCCATACACATCTTTAGTCTGATAAATGAGGGGTCCAGCTATATTAAGCTGCCTAAAGATACAGCTGATAAGAAGTCATATTATGTCCAAAATATTAAAGACAACTATTTTTGTGCATGGTCAATCCTGGCTTGTGAGGAAAATTACAATTTCAAGGATCATCCACATCGTCCATCTCAATATGGCAGAGATACTGACACTTGTGGATTTTATAACTTTGACAGTATTGAGTTCCCTGAATTTGCCGATCAGTGTAAACTGCATGTGAACATGCTGCTATTTTGCATTGGGGCTAGTAAAAATCATTACATGTGAGTCAGAAATATGTCTTGATTCCTTTCATTCAAACTGAGTAAGCATTATGGTAAATAGAATATTTGCCTTCAGTGCCACAATGCATTTTCCACAAGCGACTCATTAGCAAAGCATATTGTGGATTGCTCTACCAGGAAAATGGCATGTGTTGCCATGCCTACTGAGGAAAACAAAATCTTAAGGTTTAAGTACGTCCACCACCAGAAGTGTTGCCCTTTTGTAGAGTATGCTGACTTTGAGTGCCTCCTCACTCCTGTCACAAGCTGTGATGGCAACCCTACAGTCTCATATATCACCTTCACAGAAAAACACATACTATATGTGGCTGCGTACCAAGCTGTATGTTCGCATGATTGAAGTCTTAGCCATCATAAATCATTTGTTGGGGATAATCTTGCAGTTTAGCTGTTCAATAAACTTTTAAAACTTTCATAGGAGGTTGATAAGTTTTACAGCACCAATGTTCCCATTATCCGATCAAAGGAGAATGATGATTTGTGCAAGAAGGCGATTGATTGTCATATTTCTTTTTAGCAGTCATTTGATATGAAATCAGAAACACCTCATAGGACCATGGGTCATCTAACAGGGAAGTTCTATGGTGCCACCCATAACGCAGGCAACGTGAAGGACAAATTACCATGACACACATCCATCTTCTTCCACAATTTGAGTGGATATGATGCTTACTTTCTTGTTGAGCACTTCGCTGAGTTTGGTATGAAGAAGGACTGGGTCAGTGTCCTGCCTGAGAACATTGAGAAATAAATATCATTCTCCAATTCAATGATGTCGAGAATCATGCTCTACTTCCGGAACTTATTATGTTTTACCCAGGCACCATTCCAGAAACTTCCTGTAACTCTGCCTCAGGTACTCGAGGTACATATTCCAATTACACAAAGTTGCACCTTGTGATGAGGTAGGGGGTTTTCCCACATGAATAACTGAATTTTATGGGAAAACTCAATGAAGTCACGCTACCCAACATAAATGCATTCACCGGTAACCTTACAGGTTAAGCTACATCAGATGCAGAGTATGAGCATGCTATGAGTTTTTAACACCTCCACTTTAGAAGAGTATGCAAAACTTTAGACATAGGTGGATGAACATTTGCTTGAGGATGTTTCTGAGAAATTCCAGAGTGTGCATGACCACATGTGCTCTGGATCTTACTTTTTTTCATACAGCACTTGGGCTGTCTTGGGACCCCATGCTCAAGATAATGAAAGTCAACATTGAATTAATGAACAGTGTTGACATGCTTCTCTTCTTGACGTGAGGGATCCATAGGGGACTTTGCCAATGTGTCCATAGGCACGTCAAGGTAAATAACCCATGAATGGATGAGAGGTTCAATGCATCCCACGATTCAAGCGATGTTATGTACTTGAATATGAATAACTTGTATGGGCATGTTGTGCAACAATCCTTGCCAACTGGAAAGTTTTGATGGCTGTATGAAGACAAATGCATCAGTTTGGGTGCAAATATGGCGTGGTGGCTGATCCTGTGTAGGGTATGTTGTGGAAAAATATCTCAAATACCCTATTAGTTTGCATGATGAGGCTCCATCCCCAAATTGATGACAACAGTGGGGAACAAGTGGAGATACATCATGCAGTATAGAAACACTATCTCCTTCAAGCAGTCACATTGGATGAAGGAGTGTATTGATGTAAATATTGAATGAGGGCTTGTGTGAAGAATGATTTTGAAAGAGAAATTTTTAAATTAATAAATAATGCAGTTTTCGCCAAGACATTGGAAAATTTGAGAAAGCACAATGGGATGTGCATCATGGCATAATGAAATGTACCACCAGACCAAATTTTTATTGGGTCACCATTTTCAGTAAGAACTTTGTTGTTGTGGAGGTGGCAAAGACTGCAGTAGAGTTCATGAAACCTGTCTATGTGGGGATGTGCACATTAGACCTGTCCAAACTCCACATGTACTGATTCCATTATAAGTTTTCAAAAATTCATTTTGCTGATCCAAAGTTATTTTATATGAATACAGTTAGTTTCATCTATTGGATGAAGGGTTGTAATCCATAAGAAGCAAAAAGGTGCCACAGCAATGCATTCAACATGTCTTCCTATGTGACTGATAGTCCTTACGTTATTGTTCCACGGAACAAGAAGGTTATCGGCCTTATGAAAGATTAGATGAAGGGATAGTCCACTGTGGAGTTTGTGGGTCTTAGATCCAAAATGTATATGTATTGCACACTGGGAGGTGCCATCTAGAGGCAGGCAATGGATGTGCATCATGAGGCACCAAAATCCCTCACTGCTGAAAATTACTTGTAGTGCACACAAAGCGGTGCTTGTGGTGCTCCACCACAGCAGCGACATATGGTACTGAAAACTAGTATTCATTTGCAAGGGTATGAGGTGCACACTGTGCTGTAATATAAGATCAGTCTGTCACCTCATGACAATAAGCAGGTCATTTGTGAGCACAGGATTGAAACTCACTCATTCTCACACTATTCAATTGATGAGAGTGGTGTGAATGGGAAGGAACGAGAGTGCATGTGAATAGTGGTTGTATGTGGAATGGTGTTATGTGTTTATCATAATGCAAATACTTCTTTAGTGTAAATATTTATGCATACCATTTGTGCTGACATAGTTGGCACTATGTGCATTTGTAAACATATGCACAACATATGAGCAGTTATATTGTAAACTGATCAAAAATTGTGTGAAATATATGTTCACCATGTGTGCCGACAGAATGCATGCTTCTAAATAGCCCTTTTGGTTAAAAAAACGTGTACACTTGTAGACAGTCCCTGTACATGAGGTAAATAGAATGCCTTTTAAGTTTCACCTGCCACTAGCCATCCATGTCCGGTTAGTTTGTAGTGCAGATATATTAAACACCCAATCCATCGAAGATGTTATGAATATTTTCAAGCAGTGCTACCCATTGAAAAAAGTTTGCATATTTTTGGCCAATGCTTGCGTGCCCCAGAAACTGTGTGGAATTTTTCAAGTTGTAATTATTAGTATTAATAATAGTGCTTAAATAAAAAAATAGTATCTCTGCATTAAAGAAGCAAATTGTATCAGTGTTGTGAAAAAGAACAAAATGATGTCTGAACAACCAAATTATGTCAGTCTTGTGAAGGAAAAAAAAGGAATTTGTTTCTCAAGAACCAAACTGTACCTATATATCTGTGATAACAGAATAAATGAATTTCGTTACCATATGTCTTTGTTGTTGTTATTTACAGAAAACCTGTCCCCCATTACATTGTATGTATAAAGGATGTGCAAGATACACATATGACATTAGTGTTCAACATGAGTGCTATTAAGGTGGTGAAGTTCAAGATGGAGAATAATGAAATATATGTGTTGGCTGCATGGGATTTTGCCTATTGTGCTGCATGTATTGAGTTATGGGAGCAGTGTGGGTGTCCACTTCCATAGGCATATAGCAGACACATCTAAAATTATATCACCTGTGCATGAGGAGAACCAGAAATGTCATATCCGGATGAAGTTGCTTACTATATAACTATCAAAGTGTGAGCAGGGTGAAATCAGTAAAAAAAGTACACAGAATGTAAGGAAAAAAAAAATCATTTATTTCTCATCCAACTTACAAGTACTTTTACATTTTCATAAGCAGACACAATACTATTTTGAAACATTTTCTTCTTTTTGAATTGATGGAGAGCATGCCACTGTAGAATTCCAAGTCTTGGATAGCTGGATACTTCAAGATTCAATAGGTCCTTGTGATGTTCTCTTTCCCTTTGATGTAGATGATGGTATCCATGTAGTCAAATAATTGAAGTGATGTCACCATATCAGTGTAGGGTATACCACGATTGTCCCAGTAAATTCCATGGACAAAACATGTCAACCACTTTGCACTCCTCCATGTTTTAGCACACTTCACATCCTTAAAACACGTCAGTGATGCAACGCTTTCTGAGAATGTATCTATTACACCAGCATCATCTGTGTATGCTCTGAATGCAATATCTTTAAATATGAATCATCTGTGTTCATTATCATAGAAACCCTGAATGTCTGCAATGATGTTCACACTTTGAGTTGCCAACAACATCTGTTCATTCATATAGCTCGCTGCACACCACCAGTGAGTGGACAACAGTTAATCACATGGTCATGTAGAACTAGAGCATATGTGCAGTGCATTGTGAGTAATTTTCTGAAGATTCAAATTCAATTCATACATTTATTGGTCCTGATTTAACTATCTTGTTCTGTTATGAGTAATCTATTATCATGATTGATTGCTCGTTACAGTAGTAAATTGTCATACGCATAGAATTCCCAATTCAAGTACACTCTGACATTAGTTTACTTGCGGTTGTCATACATGATATAATAATTTGCTATATTCCCCCTTTTGTCGTTGTTGTTGTGGTCTTCAGTCCTGAGACTGGTTTGATGCAGCTCTCTATGCTACTCTATCCTGTGCAAGCTGCTTCATCTCCCAGTATGTACTGCAGCCTACATTCTTCTGAATCTGCTTAGTGTAGTCATCTCTTGGTCTCCCTCTATGGTTTTTACTCTCCATGCTGCCTCCAAAACTAAATTGGTGGTCCCTTGATGCCTCAGAACATGTCCTACCAACCGATCCCTTCTTCTAGTCAAGTTGTGCCACAAACTCCTCTTCTCCCCAATTCTATTCAATAGCTCCTCATTAGTTATGTGATCTACCCATCTAACCTTCAGCATTCTTCTGTAGCACCACATTTCAAAAGCTTCTATTCTCTTCTTGTCCAAACTATTTATCATCCATGTTTCACTTCCATACATGGCTACACTCCATACAAATACTTTCAGAAACGACTTCCTGACATTTAAATCTATACTTGATGTTAACAAATTTCTCTTCCTCAGAAACGCTTTCCTTGCCATTGCCAGTCTACATTTCATATCCTCTCTACTTCGACCATCGTCAGTTATTTTTCTCCCCAAATAGCAAAACTCCTTTACTACGTTAAGTGTCTCATTTCCTAATCTAATTCCCTCATCATCACCTGACTTAATTCACCTACATTCCATTATCCTCATTTTGCTTTTGTTGATGTTCATCTAATATCCTCCTTTCAAGACACTGTCCATTCCGTTCAACTGCTCTTCCAAGTCCTTTGCTGTCTCTGACAGAATTACAATGTCATCGGCGAACCTCTAAGTCTTTATTTCTTTTCCATGGAGTTTAATTCCTATTCTGAATTTTTCTTTTGTTTCCTTTACTGCCTGCTCAATACACAGATCGAATAACATCGGGGAGAGGCTACAACCCTGTCTCACTCCCTTCCCAACCACTGCTTCCCTTTCATGCCCCTCGACTCTTGTAACTGCCATCTGGTTTTTGTACAAATTGTAAATAGCCTTTCGGTCCCTGTATTTTACCCCTGCCACCTTTAGAATTTGAAAGAGAGTATTCCAGTCAACATTGTCAAAAGCTTTCTCTAAGTCTACAAATGCTAGAAACGCAGTTTACTATTACCACATTAATATTTTTATTTCATGTTGCGTTTTGCCTACTGCTACCTTGTCATGTCACAGGAGGCATCTTGTCGGGCCTAGGGAGGGAATTCTCTAACCTAAAAAACCCTCATGTGCACTCCTCATGTACTCCACTACCCTTGTAGCCGCTTCCTGCATGTAGTGCACGCCTTACCTATTCAGGGGGACCCTACATTTCTCCACCTGATAGCGGAGGTCAAGAAATTTGCACCCCAGTTCTCCGCAGAATCTCACGATAACATCATATAGGTGTTACAGAATTTACAAAGCATCACCCGAGTTAAGTCGACTACATTCCATTATCCTCGTTTTGCTTTTGTTGATGTTCATCTTATATCCTCCTTTCAAGGCACTGTCCATTCTGTTCAACTCCGTTCCCCCTTCTATCGGTGTGAAATGCAAGTACGATGAATCTGTGTGTGTCCAATTGAACAGAGGTTTTAATAGCCCATGTTTTTTCTATTTGCTGTCAGTAGCACTGGGTATTCAAAAAGCTCACATGAACAGAAACTTAATGGCAGATATGCACCAGCACTCAAAACCCCTTAAATTTCTGTGGTCTGAGTAGATATGCTTCCTTTTCAACACTCTCATAGTAAGAAGCACATAACTTCATTCATGTTAAGTGCTAGACTGTATACATTTTTCACCCCACTGCAGCAGTATATCGTCATACTGATAGAATTCCAAATTCAAGTAGACTCTGGCATTAGTTCACTTGCAGTTTTCAAATGTGGTGGAACCGTTTGCTATATTCCCATTTCTATCAGTCTGAAATGCATGTATGATTAATCTGTGCGCGTTCAATTGAGCAGAGGTTTTAATAGCCCACATTTGTCTGGTTGCCATCGATAGCACTTGGTATTCAAAAAGTTTCCATGAATAGAAACTTAATGGCAGATATACACCAGCATTCAGAACTCTTAAAAACTTCGAACACTCCTTGTCTGCTTCAGTGATGTTAAGCATTTTCCATATTATTTTATTGATGATGATGTCATTCTCCTCTTGGGGTCCTTAAATGTATGAGGTGTTATCTGTCGCATTCCATATCAGAATAAGTTCCTGTTTAGCATTTGTAATAATTTGCCGCATGTCCTCAAAGTACCCCGTATGCAGTTTTAGAGATGGGCAGGCAGTAAATCTCTTGTACTCTTCCACTGTTCTACCCAATGGCTTGTCTATGAACCATCCTGCATTTTTTAAACTTCCCAAAGCCAAGGGTGAGGTACAGACATATGTTTTATGGGTTAATGCCATACATACATTATATGTACGGTCAATCTCAAACCTGTTAAGTTCATATTGCATCCCTGAAACAGGAATGCTAAAGGATTACATGTAAGCTTTGAACTCACTGTGGGAGAACCATCTTTTTTCCCCAATACCCCTTCCAAATATATGAAACTCTTACATGGGAGTGTTAGAGCACCTTGGTGCTGGATGACAATGCTAATTTCATCATTATTGTTAAATGTGGCTGAACCATAAAGTTTCTGTAAGAAATATTCCCGGTGTATAACTCGCTCATCATATTCTACTGGAAACGTTTTACTGAGCGACGTCACTGCAGGGTTTCAGAACTACTGATTTAAGAAACACTTAGTTTGCACACATTGTCACATTGTGGTTCTGCTGTGAAATGCTGTGTTATGGGTTCTTTGCACTGGTTTTATATCTTACATCCATTGTTCAAATTGCTCTGAGCACTATGGGACTTAACATCTGAGGTCATCAGTCCCCTAGAACTTAGAACTACTTAAACCTAACCAACCTAAGGACATCACACACATCCATGCCTGAGGTAGGATTTGAACCTGTGACTGTAGCGGTCGCGTGGTTTCAGACTGAAGCACCTAGAACCACTTGGCCACTCCGGCCAGCTACATACATTGTGTCTTAGAAGTAGTCACACAATGATTTCCTCACCATGGAAGTTACCAGGCTAATTATTCTGGTTAACAATGCCCAGTTCCAACAGTCCAACATCTGAACTGTCACTAAGAGGTACACTATGTGATCAAAGGTATCCAGACACCTGGCTGAAAATGACTTACAAGTTTGCTTTTGTTCTACAATATTACTTTTATTGCTAACTGGTTTTTGGCTAACAAGGCCATCTTCAGACATTTACTGCGTATTATCACCAAAGAAGTTAAATGTTAGCAGACAACATTGGAAGACGAATAACACATCTAGAGTGAAGTAGAAACATACAGTAAGTAACATCTTTGCAATGAAATAGTAAAAACTGAACAGTACATAAATAACAATGGAGTTGACAGGAAAACCTTTAGCACAAAATAGGAATCGCATGACTACATAACAGTTTCTATTAATAAACAAAACTAATAAAATAAGATAAAATTAGTACTAGACAAGGCTGCATCAAGAGGTATGAAACATGGAGAGTGATAAACAACCAACTTTAAAAAATAATAATAATAAAGAGACAGTTGTCAATGTAAATACAGTTCCTTATGTATTCTGTATTTACATTGACAACTGTCTCTTCTTTTTTTTTAAGTTGGTTGTGTATCACTCTCCATGTTTCATACCCCTTGATGCAGCCTTGTCTAGTACTAATTTTATCTTATTTTATTAGTTTTGTTTATTAATAGAAACTGTTATGTAGGCATGCTATTCCTATTTTGTGCTAAAGTTTTTCCTGTCAACTCCATTGTTGTTTATGTACTGTTCAGTTTTTACTATTTCATTGCAAAGATGTTACTTACTGTATGTTTCTATTTCATTCTAGATGTGTCATTCCTCTTCCAGTGTTGTCTGTTAACATTTAACTTCTTCGGTGATAATACTCAGTAAATGTCTGAAGATGGCCTTGTAAACCGAAAACCTGTTAGCAATAAAAGTAATATTGTAGAACAAAAACAAACTGGTGATTTTCATTTATTATTATAATGTTGTTCTACCAAGAACTGACGGAAGATTCTGTTAATATGACTTACAAGTTCTTGACACCCTCCATCGGTAATGCTGGAATTCAGTAGGATGTTGGCCCACCCTTAGCCTTGATGACAGCTTCCACTCTCACAGGCATAGTCCAAAACATCCCAAAGGTGTTTTACAGGATTCAGGTCAGGACTCTGTGCAGGCCAGTCCATTACATGGATGTTATTGCCGTGTAACCACTCTGCCTCATGCTGTGCATTATGAATAGGTGCTCAGTCATGTTGAAAGGTGCAATCGCCATCACCGAATTGCTCTCCAACAGTAGGAAGCAAGAATGTTT
This sequence comes from Schistocerca piceifrons, assembly GCF_021461385.2. Lineage (NCBI taxonomy): Eukaryota > Metazoa > Arthropoda > Insecta > Orthoptera > Acrididae > Schistocerca > Schistocerca piceifrons. The sequence goes on from NC_060141.1 coordinate 92,666,110, forward strand.
TTGGGGGTGTCTGGATACTTTTGATCACATAGTGTATATAGCAACGGTGGGGGTCTCAAAAATCTTATATACTCTTATACAAATGACTGGAAGAATCTGTAAATTGTATGAACCAATCTATCACTGAGATACGAGCTCATTGCAATGTTACACTCAACACAGATTGTACTGGTGGGGAGTATATCCACAGTCTGATTGGATATATAAAATTTATTAGAATCCTTCTCCAAAACCCATCCTTTTGTGAAACCCAGTAGTCATCCTACTGAATCTTTCTGCTTAAAGTTAATCATTGCATTCATCGACGTATTTCAGATTTAAGATTATTGATGTTTGCCTGTAGCTCAACCCCTGTTCCAGGCTGTTTTAAAACTTCATTTAAATCATCAGTATCATATGCACCAGGTTGTGTTTCCACAGTTTCTTTTCTACCATTCATTTCCAGATACAGTTTATCATTAGCCTCTATGATATTTGGGATGATGTTGTATGTCTCCAGCTCAATCAGTGTAATACTCTCTTCTCCAATGGTTAAGTCAGTTGGTGGTGAATAATTTGCATGTAATACTAATGACTGTTCTTCTAAAGTTGGAATATATGCCACTGCATCTGAACCTCAACTGCTGAATGGATGTTTAATGCACCTCCTTTTATAATCTCCTTCATAAACACCAGGAGGTACTTGATGCATGGATGACCACACAGGTAATCATTAAAGTCTTGGTAACATTGAAGATTGTAGAACACTTGTCTTCTGCTGGCAAAGCATAGTTGTAAACCTTCTGGGGGTTTCAATTCGTGAAATAAGTCAAAATAGTAAACATTATTTGTAATTTTTTTTTGAGACACCATCCAGTGGGTGCCAGGTCCTCCGGAAACATATAAATTCATGGTTCCACATAGTCTTCAGTAACATATCCAGCATGAACATACTGCGGAGTCTTGGAATGTTGAATTTTTCTCTAACATACTTAAGCAGATTTGTATTTGTAAGTTTTCGATACCAGTAGGGTGGCTAAGGGGCTCTTTCTTTATCTATGAAGAGACCTAGTCCTTTCTTGTATGGTTTCAGGTACAGTCCTTTCCCAGTGGCTGCTGCTTCCTTCATGCAGTTATGTTTCTTGCTTCCCCTAGTTGCTCCTGGGAGTTCCCTGCAACAGCTGCAGCACCACCAGACAGAGAACTCACTGCTGAGAAACCTGTGAGAGCCAGAGTGTGGAAGGGAATAATTCCACCTGAAATATTGGGCATTGGCAGAACCCTGGGCGCTTTAATCAGTCTTCTCACTCCTTTATGCTTCAGAGTGCTTTCAGCTGCATACATCACTATCAGGATACCGTTTTTTAAACAACCCTGCTCTGTCGTCATCATCATCATCATCATCTTCTTCTTCTTCTTCAAAGTGTAACATGCTGCTTTCATAACTTGCTTGAAATTCATCCCCAAACCCAACTTAATTTTACCTTGCATGGCTTTTTCAACTGCAAATGCCACAATGGATTGACTACACCAGTATCCCTGTTCACACATATTGCCTTGGCTTTATCACTAAAATTTGATCAGCAGCATGATATCCTGGGAGGTCTTGATTTGCTGCATTTGCAATGTCATGTTCCATATGCATCTCATCAAGCAGATTAAACCCCTTATCACTCAATGACTTAGTCAACATCTTATTGTATACTAAGCAGAGCTCTGCGAGGGGTACACCTTATATACATTGTTTTTATAGTTAAGTTGTATTCTTTCTTTTCAATTACATTAACTGTAACATTTAATGTATTGATCAATCTCATAAGGTACGATAGCACATCAGTAGTTCTCTGCATACATTCCCACCTTATGGTTGACAGCCTGAATTTTCCTTCCTGTACAAGTGACTCTCCTGTCTATGTTTACTCATCCTCTCACATTGAGTATTCGACATTTGTGTGAACTTGTCCTTGGTGTGATCTCTACTGAAGTAGTCATCTCTTTTCATAGCTATAAACATAATTACTGTTGAAAGTTTCTTCTATACCTACCATAACTGAGTTTTCTTGTTTTATCAATAACAAGAAACCCATACTGCATGTGATTCCAGCAATCTCCACATATCTTTACAAATACATTGAATGACATATCAGTTTCTACACATGCTTGGTACGTGTACTTTAAATTCCAATTGTCTTATTTGAAGTCTGCAATTAGGTTTGCATTAGCCCTCACCAACTGTTTTGGGATTCTGGAATATGTCTGATTCAAATAAAATATATCAACACCCACATGGCAACCAAAACAGAAATATCTTCGAATTTGATCCTGGTTTTTCACAGCAATGTCGACAAATATGAACACAGTGTTTCACAGGGACATCACTGCTTTCACTGAATGGTGTGAATGTCACATCATCGACACATTGCAACATCTACAGTACTAGTTTGAACTTGGGTTTAGACAGTGTTTTTGAGAACACACATATATGCTCAAATGACACCATCTGGGTGTGTTAGCAGTGACATGAGAGCATTTATCTTCCTGCAGCTGGATGGAACTACAGTTATCACTTACACGTTACTGGGAAGTAGTATCCCATTCTTCTTCTTCTTCTTCTTCCTCTTCTTCTTTTGGTCTTCTGCACTATCACAGTACCCGTTGCTTACAACAAAGCCCCTCTAAGAAGGACACTTCACCCACCCTCCCATGATACTGAGTACATCAAGTGTTATCATGCAATGGGATTTTATAGAAAAAACACTTGTAATAATAATAATAATAATAATAATAATAATTTATTATATGCAGCCACTATAGTTCCATTACCTTACTGACAGCTACAATGCCTATATTATAATGAGATGTTTATGAAGTAAGAAATAACACAAAATTTGCAGTAATATAAACATTTTATTTACCCTTCAGAAATGGTATGTATAATGCATTACATTAACAAAAAATCCAGCAGTTTATTCTTCACAGCATTTCCCAAATAACTGTTTCTTGTATGCACTAAATTCAGCATGTATTTCCCTCAAACTGATGGGGGCAATACACAACTCAAGTATTCCATCTGTCCATTTAGCATGGAAGGACTCAACAGCTATCAGAGTCGAGAAATAGTCCATAGTGGTCTTGTACACAGCTTGAATACCCAGTAGCTGTCACTTCAATCTCTCCAACACAAGAGATATCACCAACCTTAATCCAAATAAGTTCTCTATTGGGGAGGGGGGAGGGGGGAGAGGGTTCTGTAAATAAATGGATTGGTCTGCAGATTTCATTCTGAGCATTACTTCATCATACATTGATGTGATAGATAGCATCAGGCAAGCAGAGTAAATGACCAGGGAGACAGAGATGGATTATACTTACAGTCATCTGAACACTGACACAGGGTATTGCACAACATAGTTCTTTTCATTCAAGTTCAGTAAACCACACTTTAACACTCCTCATTGCATTTTTTATCTCCATTACCACATGCCAGTCTCTGTGTGCTGATTCTATGCCTATATTGAGATGTTAAGATCCACTAACAGTTAAATTATACATGGAACTGAATAGTAGTAGTGCACAGGGGGCAACTGGCATTTTCTCATCCACCACATCCACTCTCTGTCCTTCCGGTATCAGTGGAATGTTGCATGGTTCAGTCCATGGTGCATTTGTGGAGTCCAGTACTGAACTGCACCATGCTGTTTGAATACCCCAGTGCACTTCTGCAAATCGGAAACAGGTTAGGTGTCTTCGTCGATGAGTGGCACAGACAATAGCAGCTCCTTGTCCTGCTCCAATATGCCAGCCAGGTGTGCTACAAGATCCCCCATGCTGTCTGTTGCTGCAGGTACCGACAAGCCAGAGGTTGCCTCTGTAGATCCTAACAAGCTGGAGATCACCTCAGCTGTTTAACAAAGAAGAAGAAGAAGAAGAAGAAGAAGAAGAAGAAGAAGAACTGTTACATGTGGAACAAAGATATGGAGCTGGACTAAAAAGAAGCAACAACAGCAAAGACATGTAATACATATTTACTTTTGCTTCTTCCTATTCTGCTGGGAGTCACTGGAGGACCTGGCTGCTGCTGCTGCTTCTGTTGATGGCTCATGATCCTTCCACTGGCAGTCAGGCAGGCATGCTAGCACACTCGCCTTGCATCCATAATACCACAATCACATGACGAGATGCTGCGTTGCCATTGGTAACAGCCAATTTTTCACCCATGATGTCACAATTTTGAGCACACTGTGCTGACAGTATTGTGAACTAAGTCAATTGGTTGGGGCTGTTGAAGAACATACATTTATCACTTAGCCATATTGACCAGCAATTTCGAAAAAAGGTAGACAGTTCCAGCACAAGCAATCATCTGCACGAGTTGTGAATTGCATCTTCAAACCCTCCCATGGCATCACCATTATTTTCTGAAAAGTATTATTCTTCTAATTATGCTCCTCCATTGTCTTTCCTTTCCAATCCTCACATAGGGCACTATGGACATAGTCCTTGGCTGCATACTTACAGATGATACAGTTATTAAACCGCTCTCTGTCTGACACCAACACCTCATCAACACTTTTCCCACCAATTTCCAACAGGATAACACCCAAAATAAAGAAAATAAACTATCCTATGTCCTCACAAACCAACAGCTCAGCACAGACTGAGCGTTTCCTGCCATTTTCCCGGTGAGGGAGGGGGAAGTGGTGGAGGTGGGAAGTGAGAGGGAGAGGAGGGGGATGGGAGGGTAGAGGGGTGAAAAACCCACGATTGTCATCAGTGCGTTGTTGTCAATTCTACATCAGGGAAAGGGGTGGGGAGGGGGGAAGGTCCTGCGATCTTGAGTAAATTAACAGTTGCATAGAATTCTCCTTGTCCCACTACTGATGATAGCCCATACCATGACGTCAGGAGCAACACCATCAAACTTTTCCAAAACATTGGAAGAGTGTGACCTTCCCTAAGTCACCACTGTTTTGCTGATAATATTCATCTGGGATAGCACAATGGTGTAAGATGAAACATAATGTTGCAGGGAGTTCCTCACTTGTTCTCAGATGGTAAGTGCAGGTGTGAAGTGGTTACAATGTGCTTGGTACACAATACGGCAATCTTTCCTTTTGATGGTCAGACATCATCTATCTATCTATCTATATGTGGATCCCGCTCCAGATACTGCCGGGTCTGGGTGCTGATGAGTCCTCTCCATTTGGCTTGGTCCTCCCACCACTTTTCTTCCTCCACTTGCTGCCAGGTCACACCTCTCCTTTGCACAGATATTCTCACTCCCATTTTCCACCGTGTTCTTGGGCATCCTCTAGGTCTTTTTCCGTCCATCTTTAGTTCTTCCATAATTTTGGGGAGAGTCTGTCCATGCCCGCTCTGCCTGTACCATCTTAATCTCTTTTCTTCAATTTCTTCTCTCATACTTTCTTGTTTAAGGTCCTTTCTAATATCTACATTCCTTACTCTGTCCATTCTTGTTTTTCCCTTAACTGCTCTGAGAAATTTCATTTCGCCTGCTTGCAGTCTGCTCCAGTCCCTTTCTGTCATTGTCCATGTTTCTCCTCCATAGGTGACAATAGGGAAGTAATAACTCCTATACATAAGGAGTTTTGCTTTTTCTGAAACCTCCTTATCCTAAGTCAGGTGTTTGGTAGAATTTCCTCCATTCTGTAACCTGTTGATTTCATTGGTTATTCTTCCACCACTAGACATTTCACTCCCTAAATAAGTCAAACTGTTTACTACTTTGAGGGGTTCTCCATTCAAAGTAATATTTCCGTTGATCCCTTTGTCTCTTCGAAATACCATTACTTCATTCTTATCTTTATTTATTTTTAATCCATACCTTTTCATTATTTTCCTTCCACGCATCAAGCTGTAACTGTACATCTACCTCTTTATCACCCCATATTACCATATCATCTGCAAAAAATCATCTTTTTGTCTTTTTCTTTTACTATATCTTTAACTGCCCTGTTCATTCCCTCCATCACAACATTAAAAAGTGCAGGAGATAGAATACTTCCTTGTTTAAGTCCATGTCTTATTTCGAAGTATTCAGAGTTCCCCAATGGTGTTCTAATTCTACAATTGTGTCCTCTGTACATTGTCTTTATTACATTAATGTATCCATCTTCTATATCTATCTTCTTCATTTCTTCCACCAGTCTTTCCCTGTTAAATGAGTCATACGCCTTTTCTATGTCTATAAAAACCATTATCACCCTTTTGTTACACTCCCAACTTTTTCCATCAGTTGACGGATAGAAAATTTCATCTCGATCATGCTTCTTCCTTTCCTAAACCCATGCTGTTCTTCACTCAGCTCCTTTTCTATCTTTTCACTCATTTGATTTAGTAAAATTCTTTCAAAAATCTTGGCTGTATGACTCGTAAGGGTTATTCCTCTGTAGTTTTTACAAAGTCTTTTATTGCCTTTTTTTAAAATGGGCACAATGTCTCCTCTTCTCCAATTGCCAGGTATTGTACTACTTCTCCACACACTTTATAGTATGCTATACAGCCACTGAATTCCCACTGGACCTGCTGCTCTTATCATGTCCACTGATACTTCATCAGGTCCTGGGGGCTTTCCCTCCATTCGTCTTCTTCACAGCTATTTCCATGTCTTCCCATGTAATTTGTCCTAATTCTGCTTCACAACTGCTCTCAATTTCTCCATTATTTGTTTTTTCCTCATGTACCTGCTCCTCAGCAATTGACAGATTCTTAAAATGTTATTTCCAGAGATCTTTTATACTCCCTAGATCTTCAATCACAGTACCATCCTCTGTTTCCATCTTTACTGGTACTTCAGAAGCCTTCCTTTTATTTTTCATTATTTTATAGAACATTTTCTTATTGCTCTTCACATCTGTTGTGTTGGCAGAAGAGCCAACACCGTGTTATGAAAGGAGGGCGAAATGCACACGTCTTAGCTCACGCAGGCTGGCGTGAGGAGGGAAGAACTATACTGACGTGAGGTCTGGAACATGACAAGGAATGAGTATTCAGAAAGTGAACGTAATTGGTTTGATACTTAACTTTAATCCATTAATGATGAAAGTGGCTCTTGACGGTACATGAGTCACAATATTATCTGTTCAGAATACATTCTTCAAGATATGACTTCTAGTAACTGAATATGGCGCCTTGCTAGGTCGTAGCAAATGATGTAGCTGAAGGCTATGCTAAACTGTCATCTCTGCAAATGAGAGTGTATGTAGACAGTGAACCATCGCTAGCAAAGTCGGCTGTACAACTGGGGCGAGTGCTAGGGAGTCTCTCTAGACTAGACCTGCCATGTGGCGACGCTTGGTCTGCAATCACTGATAGTGGCGACATGCGGGTCCGACATATACTAATGGACCACGGCCGATTTAAAGGCTACCACCTAGCAGGTGTGGTGTCTGGCGGTGACACCACATCATCATCTTCAAGCTTTTTTTGTAAACTCTTCCCATGCCTCTTTTTTTCCACTTCTTCTTTTCCTCTATGTATCTTTCATGGTCCTCATCATTTTTAGTATTCCACTACTTTCCCCATGCTCAATTTTTTCTTCTAACTGCTTGGATTGTGGTATCATCCTACCAACTTGTCTGTCTTACTTTTTCCTTTCCAGTTGTTCTACCACATACTTTTTGTGCTGCTTCGACTAAAGTGTCTGAATAAACTCCATTCTTTTTCTACATTGCAGAAAACTTGTTTTGGAAATTTTTGTGGGATTAATTCTCCATACTTCTCAACACTTTCACTCTCCTTCAGTTTCCAATCCCATATCCTCATCACTTTCTTCTGTTTTCTATTTTTCACACACTGATTCATTTACCATTGTCCCACCAGTAATCTATGGTCTCCATCTGCACTCGCACTTGGAATTACCTTTAGATTTGTTACTTTCTCTCCCCATTCCCTATCTACTAGAATATAATCAATTACACTCTTGGTTCTTCCATGCCAACTGTATCTGGTGATAACATGACTTTCTCTTTTCATAAACCAGCTGTTTGCTATTTTTATCCCATTCCTCTGGCACAAATCCAGGAGTCTTTCCCCTTCTTCATTTGTGCCTCCATATCCAAACATCCCAACACTTGCTCAAATCCATTTCTGTCTTTACTTACCTGTGCATTAAAATTTCCCATCACTATATTAGCACTCTCTACACGGTTCTCTAACTCATTTTTAAAGCCCATCTTCTCTTCTTCACTACATCCCACTTGAGGTGCATAAATCTGGATAACTTTTAGTGTTTCTTTTTGAAATCTCAGGTTTAAGATTATGATCCTATCTGATATATATCTCACACTTTCAATACAGCTATGTACATTCTTATTCACCATCACTGCCACGCCATTTCTTCCAAACCTGTTATTCCCACTCCAGTACAGTTTTCCTCTTCCTCTCAAATTCTTCTCACCTTTTCCCTTCCACTTCATTTTGCTTAATCTCAAAATATCTAACTTTCTCTCTGTAAGTACACCTGTCATTTCTTCCATTTTTCCATTGAGGGTTAATGTATTAAGGGTGCCAATATTTAGGTTATTTTTTAGGCCATTTGGTTTCATCTTCTTCTACTGATGAATATCATCAGGTCTCCCATCATTCACACCAGTACTTAAAGGAGCAGTGGAGTCAAATCCTGAGTGGTTTGTTCCAAGGCTCATCTGTGTTCTTAAAGCAATACATGAAGACTTTCCTACTGGCTTGTTAGGCCTAATGCAATAAAGGATTTTCTGTAGGGCTTGTCTCCCTTAGCCTTTGGAGATTCTTCTCCACCACAAGGCAGTGGTTCCCTTCTCATTTAATCCCCAGAAAGGAGGGTTGCCTCATCTGCCAGATACACTATTCCAAAGTCTTTCTTCTCCGCCGTTGCTATCATTAAGGTCTTCACTGGTAACCCTGGGCATGGCTTGCGTATTATACGCCATGGGATTGGGTCACTGCCTGAACTCAGCCATCCTATCACTCCAGCCTACTGAGGTGTAGGATGCCCACCTCCGCGACGTGGACACACCAGACAGGAATCAGGAATTACCCAAGTGGAGGAATAGGGAAGGGGATGCTACCTCCCTGGAGCCAAGTTAATGATTGTGTATGATGCCACAATCAATGGCAGACACCATTTACAGGAACCTTAATAGCAAGAATGCCTGCCCTCACATTGCCATGCAGTCCAACATCAGGCCACTGTCTCATTTGAACACCTCACAAATCTAGATAACATATGATTTGACCAGTCGACCAAATGGAGACCCACAATGAGGCCACTTTGAACTGTCAGGTGCTGATAACATTGTCTCACATAAGTATGTGGTATCACAGTGTCATTGATTATGATCACCTCAACACCTGGCACTATTCACACCTTTTGTATATCCTACCACGCCTGGTAGTAACACTGAGAATGAACAACATTAATGCACTCTGGTGGTCATTCTAGCTGTCATGGAGAATTGTACTTGAGTATTTACATACCCACTGAAGGTGTGTTGGTGTATGAAGTGGCACTGGTATCCAACCACGTCTTACCATGCAGTAGCTTTTCTGAATACCACTGACAAATTGTGGGCCTACTTACATTGCCAAAAATGGTAACTGATTGTAACAGTATAATCTGAATGATGTTTTTAACACAAGGATACTCAGCCTTTCCACATCAAAAGGTGTGTCAGAGAATTATATTTGAGAAAAGAGTGACAACTTGCTTAATTTTCCAGCAGTGCACAGTATTGGATATTGATCAATGCCATCAAGCATTGTTGGTGGCCTTAAAATCACCACATAATTAGCATTGGTCTTTGCTTGATGTGACTGGAGTAATTACTCCTAGCTCCTGTAAATTGTCAAGTGATTTTACTGCTTCTATCACAGCAAGTGCAACCAGACGAGCTCCTCAGAAATGTGGACTAGCTGATTTCTTACGTGAAAATTTCCTATGGCAGGCAGTTTCACTACCTAGTTCTGATTAAAATAACTGGCTGCTGTTGTAGCATAGCTGTTTAGTTAGATGCCAGGTTAATATTGTCTTGGATCATGAATCTGTAACCAGTGAGGTGTCCAGAACATAAATGTTATTAGCCACCATTAATCTGTTACTAAAAATATTAGAGCATGAGCTACATCTGTAAACTTTGATTGATGCATCCTCTTATAGCATTATGACTTCTTTACTATAAGCAAGCTGGAACTCTGAGCGAACTTTAACATGTCACATGGATATTTGCAGTGGCAGCACCCCTATATGCCAGTAAGTGTCCTTGTTTATCAGTGATAGTGTGATCTCATTGTTGAGTTTTAACAGCTCACACATACCATGAGTAGTGAGGTAGAGCAGAAGCTTAGTTGGTGACATTCCTGCTGGCATGAACCCTTCGTGATATGTTGTGGACCAGTGTATTGCCAGATAATGATGTGGTGCAGTGGGTGACTTGGCTTGCTGTATTTGTAGCATAGTGTGTCCTTACTTCAGGTGTGCTGTAGGTAGCAATTAGCACATGACTTATTTCATTTAAAACTACCAGTCTTTGATGACAATGACGAGGAAGTGTGACTCCAATTCAGTGAAGCCTCACTGAAATGGTAGCGACCTTGTTCTACCCATTGCTTAACTGGAGCCGCTGCCAATGATGTAGGGTTTTGCCTACAAACTACTGATCTATGTAACAATGTAAGTCAGAGAGGAGTGACTGTCTGCAGGTGGTTGTGGATTGTGACTGCAACTAGCTTTGCACAACCTCTTTATCGAATGCCTGATGTGCTAATGGACACAACTTTAAATGATGTAGCAATTGTAGTGATGTCGTCCAGGCCAGTGTTAGAAGTGTGTAAGGATTTAGTGTGGATTTCCTGATCCAGAGCTAGCAGCACCAGAACACCTCAAATCATCAAATTCACAAGTGAAACCTTACAGTTAGAACAGAATAATGTCATTTCCACTGGGGCCCTGCAGATCAGTGATACAGGCTGTACAAAACTGATAAGGGCACTTCTGGCACTGATTGAACAGTATTTGGTTATTGCAAAGTGTTTTTGCTGTCCATAGTAGCTGGGTAACAAATCGCAAATGGCAGAGAAATTGAGCTCTGCAGGTTCTCTAGCATCTAGTGGGTGAGATTTTGCACTGCTTCATAAATAGCACTTCTTGAAGAAGGCAGTAACACTTGATTTGCTGGCTCAACAAGGTTTTCTGCTTGATATTACAGCAGAAAATGATGCAGATACACTTACCCCTGCTCATATGTCCTGACAAAACTAGTCAAAGATGATGTCGGAGTCAGGTGATCAGCAACAGCCCTTGCTCCTTCAGTTCCACAAGTAGCTCATTTTCCTGCTGGTGCTGGTGCTGGTGCTGCTGCTGCAACTGAGCACAGAGCTGCTACAGCTCTTCCCAGTGCTGCTGGTATCTTTGTTGTAACAACTACTGCTTCCATAATTCCATAAATTCTTTCATTGTGGAATTAACTTGTCGCTATTATTGTATCCCACAGGATACAAACACAAATTTGGAACTGGTGCAGAAACAGTACAAGTTGAGAGATGCTGACATGTGATCTCACCCAGAAATTTGCAAGCCAATAAATTCCAGAAAGGATGCCAAGTCTGTCATAAGTAATAAACAAACAGTGTCAGTTATATCCAAAATGAAATACAACTCAGCAATGCCTGGTGTCTCTGCTGTCACATGGCAGAATGTCCATGTTATGCCTTCTGTTGAGATGATCAGTCAGTTCCACCTCTGTATCACTACTCACTGGTGGGAAATCCTCGTTGTTACTTTGCAGAGATACAATTGGCACTGTCGTGGAGTAAACCACTCTCTCGGACAGTTTTCCATGACACTATATCTTGACAGCCTTTGTTAACCGCATCAGGAAGTTCAGCAGTATGCTCCTGTGGTGGTTCATGCCATATAAGCATAATCTATTAACAAAACATAACAGATGACCCAAAGATCAGTCATCACTACTATGTTCAATGATGGTTGACAGTGGTGAATACACATTTCCACAACTTGCTTGTTCTTTTGTCTTAGGGTTGTATTGATACACTCAGCACTAGTCCTTAATGATGGGCCGGCTTACAAAGTCATTTAGGTGCAACGTTTATGATGCTGCCAATCCAGTTTGCCAGTCTTTCTGAATGGGTTTGAGCAGTCACAGAACCCAGTGGTTGGTGAATTTTGTCGCGTTCAAAATTCCATGCAAGATGCTGAGACCAGATCCGTGACTGATTTTCACCTTTTTCACTAGTCCTCTTGTGATACCCATTTCTTCAACGAGAGATGGTTTACCACTTCATTTGTCACCATTCAGACTTATTTAACCACAATGGAAACATCAGTACGAGAAATTGTTGCAGTACTGTTCTTGTTCATTTGCAGAGTTATCACATAATACTACACATTACCAATGGGCTGTGCTGTTTTGTTTTGGATCCTCTAGTGGCATGCTAGAGTATTATGGTCCAAGTATTTCCTAGGATATTAGGACTGCAGGCATATATCGCAAACAAAAACATATTAATTACATAACTTTCTTATTTTTATAGTAGTAATTAAAACTACGGCCACACCCTCATGACAAAGCTCACCTGCTGTATTTCTTTGTTGATTGTGCTTAGTGTTGACATATTGGTTAAAAAAATTGGGGCTGGATGTGCAACTACTGTCTACTGTAAATGATGTAGCCGACAGATGCACAATTGCGTTTCACAGTCTTTATTGAACACTGTCATTGCTTTAACACATGGCCTATTGGTGTAACACGTATTTCACTGTTAATTTGATGCATTGTTGTCATTCTAACCAACACAGGTTCCTCATCTGTTACTCGGCCGTGGACTGACTGTCTCAGAACCAAGAATTGGGCCCTTATATATCCTCAAAATAATAGATACTGAAACTTCACATTGTTCGATGTTCAATTTACAGAAATTACAATTAAAACTTAACTCATTCGATTAACTGTATACATCGAAAAATTTGTTCTTTTTAACAGTTTCTTCTATTGCAAGAGTTAGGCTGAATTATTTGTTTACATCATGAAATAAACAAATATCGTTACACAAACAAGACTTGGACAAAACTGATACTTACTTTGGAATTAATTAAGAGCCAGCCTTACTAACATGTTTTCGAATAGAGCCAAAATGTTACCAAATGTTTACAATTATTACAGAATTTATATTTGTTTTTAAGTCAACAATAGAATTTAAGTTATGAAACAATTACTGATTTTGCCCTATAATGAAAGGTACTAACTAGTAATAGTCAAAATAAGTTAGGAAATCAATAACATACATAAAAATAAGCACAAAATTAGATATGGTGTTATATTCTTTAAAACTGAGGGCCAACCTTTCTCTTTTATGAAAATGCAGATTATACTCATGTATGTTAATGGTAATTAGTTCAAGGTGAGAAAATGAATTTTTAAGGAAGCAGATGGCAAAACAAGAGGAGAAGTAAAAATTATCCCAGCTTGTTTTGTCACATCACCCCCTCATTGGATTGACAAGATAGATATTGCAAATAGTTAACTGGGTAATTCAATGACCACAAGTCACCCCAGAAATTGGGTTTAAGATATACACACGAAAAATATTACATAAGAAATCTTATCAAAACTACACTACACTACATGTTGTTTTTTTTCAAATTTATACTTATATGAACTTGCCATATGAAAATCCCCATCTAAAATATTTACGTACAGTGTACTGTACATTTGCACAAAATATCCACAGGTTATACCTTTACCAAAAATTAGGCACCTTCATCATAAGTGATGTCCTTTTTGGGTAAGTGAAGATTACATTTAAAGATTCATATCATTTGATACTAGTGCTGTCTTGCTTCAAATAATAAATCCTCATGGGTTGCAATAGACAGAAAATTTCACTTGCTCAATGGTTAGTATTTTTCACAAGCACTTTCATACTTTTAATGAGCTTTTTCACATTTTCTCACCAAACTCTCCATGCCTTCAACAGGTCCAAGTGGCAGTTAGTAAGGAAATGCACTGCTATCAGTTCCCTTGGAGGTGGTTCTCCTCCATTGCAGAACATGAGAAAATGAGGCAAAATACCCTAATTTAGTACACTTACTTTTACTTCTAACTTAAGTCTAAGACAAAGTGTTTCACACTAAAATTGATAGCCATTACTTCATAAATAGGTACATTACATAGTCCTCATAACGTTACAATAATTAGCATTAAAATTGACTATAGCATGAAAGGTGGTGACTAGCAAAAATTTAAAATCAAGTACACATTGCAATACACAACATTACCCTAGGTCATAACTCTATCTGAAAGTGGTTAAAAATGAAAGATTTTTTTCCTTTCCCATTTGCAAAATAGCAAAAACTCAAGATGTGCAGTAGCATAGATTTACTAATCAGTTACTATTCAAATCAAAATTAAGGGGATGGAAGTTGTACCAAATCATTGCCCCCCTTCTCTACTCAACTGAGCACTACTCTCATTCAGACAGAATATTGAGTCCTCACAAAACCACAAAATGTTACCAAATAGTTGACCTATCAGAATATCACATCAGTCTAGCACCATTGTTATCAGTTAATCAGCAAAATAATTGTTCTTCATTCCAGTATTACCACTTTAAGCTCATAATTCCTCAAAACACAAACAGAAGTTTTCAGATAACCTATAGATCTGGTGATGCAGCATTATATGACTTGTACCTCACTAAAATATCACTCTTTCTGTTAATATCTCATTCCTTGCTGTAGTGTCATGAATTGCACAATATAAACAGTACCCGATGTTGCCTAGTTCAAAAATCAGATCATCAATACAATTTCCTCACATTCGTTTTTATACAGTTATCTTTTGCATTAATCATGTCTGTCAGCACCATTATTTCACTTACATTTCTTACCTTGTTAACTAGTGAAGTGCATTCTCAAAAAATATCCCTATTGCAGTGACAGGCTCCCTAACCATTAAGACCCTATCATTATTCACTGTTTTATTATTTCATTATTGCTTCACTATCTGATAAATAAACACCTGCTCTGCTTATCTAATGCAAAATTGACTCCACAGAAAAGCACTCCACAGTAACAGATTTTTGTGTTAAGGCAAACTTAACTCTCGTTACTGATGAGACAAAATTATCACTTAGAAAGACTATTATTTGCTTGACATTCTAGCCGGAAGGGTGATATACACACAAACCTTGCTTATTCTTTCCACATATTACTCCAGGCAACTATGTTTAAAGCTGTAATTCCTTAATGTTAGAAAAGGCTGTACTGTGACACACTTCTATAAGTAGATAGTTATCTCCATACACTGATTGCACTGAACTCAAACACTTCTATTATACCACAATAAATATTAATATCTCATATTTAAGCTGATTTTTACTCCATATTGCCTCTGCGGCTACACCAATGAGCTGATTACTTCAGATGGTAATGTTTTCAGATAATGTACCTTCTCCTCCACATATGCTGACACCTTTCATTTCACGTTTACCTTACCTCTTTGTTTGACAGGAATTCTTTGATCATGGTACCGATTTACTTTCTTCCATCCTCTTATGACTGCATTTCTTATAACTAACACAACATACTAGAGAGACACACACACACACACACACACACACACACACACACACACACACACACACACACAAACACAAGAAATCTTTTCTACAATATATATATGCTAAAGAACTCTACTAAACCAAATCACATGACAGTCAAAGAAAGAATGTTACTGATTCACTTATGAACTACAGATAGGATACGAGGAGAGTTTGACTGCGTCAGGAAACATGAAAACTGAGACAGACAGCTGGGGTAAGCATTATCACCACAAAATGAATCCAACACAGATTGTTGAACCCCCTACACAAGAAATTAGTACCAAATATTACATCAATGCTGAGATTTTGAACTACCAAGAAATTGCACTCCAACAGCTGTCCTGCAAATTTCACAGTTAATAGTACCTCTCGTTTCACACTCTGTGATAGCTTACCAGTGGCACCAATAATTTTTATTCCAGAAACCTGCATCACTGCTGTACCCTCAGTGTTCTTCATAGATTCAAAAAATGCCTGTGAAATGCCAGTCAAGTCACTACCATTGTCTAGTAAACACTTAATACATATCCCTTGTACCCTTGCTGTTATAAGTTGCCACTCTTCCTTTTTACTTACCATATGATCTTCTTCATACAACAAATCCTCATTAATCCTTTCTCTCAAAAAACTATCATCCTGCTTGTCTATATGATTACACTGGGCAACAAAAAAAGGTTTTTTTTAAAAAAGTCTAGGGTTTTCCCGCTGAATTAGACTAATTTTGATGCCCTGAGTCCGAAAATGACCTTGGTTTTGTTCTATCAGGTCAGGATTTTTTGCTACAGAAATTTTTAAAAATCGATTTTTCGTAAAAAAAAAAAAATTTCTTTGTATCATCTGCTGAGAAACCCCGGAAGATTTTTTCCGTTTTCCTCAAGAAATAAACGTCAATGTATGTAAATTCATTAAGTTTTTATTTACTCCATCAAATTAAATAAGCATATTTATCATAATATTAGTATAACAACGAGCGTTACGTGACAGAAAAGTTCAGAGTTCACGGCATGAATCGGCATTTCTTCGATTCCCGTTTGTGAGCAGCTGCTGGGTTGTCTCTCTTCAGCATCCAGCAGTAGTCCGCCATCATGACTGCATCCCACCTCCCCTGGTACCTATCCTCCATTTGGTGCATGTCCTGATGAAACCTTTCTCCCTGCTCGTCGCTCATCGCCCCAAGGTTTTCAGGAAACTTCTCCATGTGTGAGTACAGGAAGTGCATCTTTATACTCATCAAACACCTGAGCTTTTGAAAGGCCTCTATCATGCTGCTGATGAGTCTGGCGTGGTTTGCTGCCTTCGTGTTCCCCAGGAAGTTGTTCACCACCTGCACAAACGATTTCCACGCAGCGCACTCTAACGTGTTCATGGAGTTTTCAAACTCTGTGTCCTTTATGAGCTGCCGTATCTGTGGCCCATCGAAAATGCTGGCCTTCAGCTTCTCAATGGTCAGTCGCGGAAAGGCTCAGCACAGGTAGTGGAAGCACCTCCCATCCTTGTCCAGAGCACGCATGAACTGTTTCATTAACCCAAGCTTCATGTGTAGCGGTGGGATCAATATCTTCTCCCGGTCAACAAGAGGTTCGTTTATGATGTTTCTCGCACCAGGTACTAACTGCTCTCGTGGCGGCCACACTTTCTTTACATAGTGCTGGGCTCTGTCTCGACTGTCCCACATACATATAAAGCATGGGTATTTCGTGAACCCGGACTGCTGACCAAGTAGAAAGTTCACCATCTTGAAGTCGACGCAGATGATCCATTGGTGCTGCTCATATTGGATTTTGTCGAGCACGTACTTCACTGCTTCATATTTCTCTACGAGAGTTGTGGAGTGAGCAAGAGGGATTGAGGCGAACTCGTTCCCGTTGTGGAGGAGCACACACTTCAAAGAGCGCTTGCAGCTGTCAATAAAGAGTCGCCAATCTCTCGGATCGTATGTAGGAGCCCCGAGTTTAACAAGAAGACCGGCGACATCTCGGCAATACACTAGGTCTTCCTCCTGGCAGAAGTAGCCCATGTAGTCCTCATGCCTTCTACGAAAGAAAGTGATACGCGCATCCTCGCCAAGTAGATTTTTCTCTTTGAGTCTGGAGGCCAACAGCTCAGATGAAGTCTTCGACAAGCTGAGATCCCGAACAAGATCATTAAGCTCACATTGTGAAAAGAGCTGCCGACCATCTTGTGCTTCATACTCCTCGTCTGCTATATATCCTCCCTCGTCTGCAGTGGTGGCCTCGTCGTCGATGTTAGGAAGCTCTGTGAACGCTGGTACAGGAATTTCTTCGCAGTGAGCAACTGGACAGCGGGCAGATGGAAGGTCGGGGTACTGGAGGCTGTGCCGATTCTTCCGGTTGATGCCAGTAGTATTGATGGCGCAGAAGTAACAATCCGATGCATGGACAAAGGGCTCCCTCCAAACCATCGGAATCCCAAACTTCAGTTAAGTTTTCGTGCCCTTCGTCCACTGCCGGAGGTATTCCACGCACTTCTTGCAGACCGTGTGCGGTGCCCAGGGCTTATCTTGGTCACCCAGCTTGACTCAAAAGTAAGCCTGGTAGGCGTTCTTCACAAATCCCGTGATGTTCTTCCTGTCCACTGAAAGCGTGTATTCTCCGCAGATGTAGCAGAAAACGTCTGGATTATTCTTGCATGAACGTCGCGCAGAAGCCATATCAATCTGAAATAGTAATAGAAATATGCAGTTGACTGTCAGACAATACAAATTAGAATAAATTTTATACTATAGTAAGAAAAAAAGGCATCTATTGGAATGATTAACTGTTATAATCTTAAAGGCTTCTTTTGTTTTCATATGTCCTGAATAATCCCCTTAAAACCCCTAATATTAGCATATTGAAGCCTATAAAAAGGCTTACATTTCAGGGAAAAATGGTCATGTAGGCCTATGGCTGTATCTCAAAAAGTTGACCTGATAGAGCAAAATCAATGTGATATTCGGACTCCGAACACCAAAATTAGTCTAAATCAGCTGAGAAACCCATGACATTTTTTTGGTTGTTGCCCAGTGTTATCAGACACAGTCAAATGACAGATAGCATGGTCCTCGTCCTCATTACCACTCTCACACTATAGCTTTACATTAGGCCCAATATTATCCTCCTTTATCCCTTCTTTACTTACCACATGCCCATCATTATAAATTATAAATTCAAATATCTCATCCTCATCACTAATGGATTTGTCACTGCTATCATCATTGCCACTACTGTCAGAATCATACCCACTGTCACTTTCACTGTCTTCAAATATTTGGCTAATTAGTTGATCCTTGTTTCCAGTATTAGACCACAAAGGAAAACACCTGAATTCCTTATGTTCTCTTAAAAATTTAACATCCGCTTTGACACTTTGGACATCCTGAGTAACATCAGCACACACTGTTTTATCACTTAATTTTATTATAATACGTTCCTCCTCTCCTTCTATGGGATAAACATTGCTACCCACACCATCATTCAACATCTCATTAGAATTAGAAATTAAACTCATCTTACTACTATCATTTACATTACCCTTACCTGTGTTTACAGCACATTTATATTCAAGTGGCTCGTCATCACTACCTGCTTGAGTCTGAGTCAAAACTGGAGCATTATCTTGTTTACATGATTTGATCCAAAATTAAAGTCATCTCCTCCATTTCTTTTACTTTAATTTTTTCTACCATTTCTGTGGCCATTCTAGTGATCCTCCACCCAACCATCCCTTGAATTTCTACTGTAATTAGTCCTGTTCATCCTATTTACCTGAAATTCTCTCCCTGACTGATTATTGTCATCCAAATTCCTCTTGTGATCTTCCACTGAGGGCTTCACCCTCTCCACTTTATCAACATAATTCAAGAAATCACTAATATTAGCCCTAGGAGCAGGTACAAGCAAATCTCTAACTTTATGAGGCAACTTAGTTTCTAAACCCAGAATTATTGATTGACTACCCAGCTCTTTGTCCAAATATTTCAGTTTGTTTATCAAATATTTCAGTTTGTTTATCCAAAGCTGACAGAAACCTTTCACAGACTCCTTCCTAGAGTCAAATCTCTCTCCTCTCCAAAATTCACTCAAAATTCTGTGCTGATTCTCTTTGGACCAATATTCATCTAAAAATGCTTTCTCAAAGCTTTGTCATGAAGTACAACTGACAGCTACCTGAGCTGCCCATCCATAAGCATCACCTTTCTAAAAGCCTCTCAGAAATAACATCTTCTCTTTGTCATTCCACGTTTCAGGCAAATCATTACATTCCCTAATGAAATCCAGCGGATGCACTTCCCCATATGGTTCAAAATTATTGAGTTTCTTACAACTAACAAATGAAGGACTGTTTGGGACATACATACTCTATGCTTTGGATTTTGTACCTCTTCCATCTATTTCTCTATTTCAGCCAATTTTGAATTTACATTTTTATTTACTTTTACCAGTTTTTCCTCTATCACTACTGCACATTTGGTTTCTACCTCTGTTTTTAAATCATTTTTAATCTGATCAATTTGATTCTCAAGTTTAACCTTGTTTTCAGCACAAAATTTCCTGACAGCTTTGACTTCATCTTTAGACTGTTTTTTGGAAGCCTCCACTCTCCTACTATAGTCATCACAAAGTTCCTTTCTCTCTTCTACACATTTACTACTCATTAATATTAATTTCTCATTAGTATTTTGCTCTACTTTCTTATTCTTTTCATCACATCTCAGCCTTCTTATTTAATTCTGAATTATTAGAGCTGACTATCTGAATGTCCTTTTTAATTTCTTTCTTCAGTTCATCCTTTAAGCTAACCATGTCAGTTTTAATGCTATCAGTTTTCTTTTCCACCCTATTAATGTCTTTTTTCCACCCTACTAATGTCTTCTTTTGTACTCATATTACTCTAACAACTCCAACTACTCATAAATTGCCTTAACATCGCTTCCAAATTTCCGTCTGCCATAAACTGTTGCCCTTGTTGAGTTTCACTACTAGGTTCCACCTCCTTAACCCTAACAATTTCACCCACTTCATTACTGTTT
This sequence comes from Schistocerca piceifrons, assembly GCF_021461385.2. NCBI lineage: Eukaryota > Metazoa > Arthropoda > Insecta > Orthoptera > Acrididae > Schistocerca > Schistocerca piceifrons. The sequence continues at coordinate 92,686,739 of NC_060141.1, forward strand.
TCGTCCATTTTGCTCACATCAGCACACAATGTAGATGATGCTTTAATCATTTCATCTACATTAGGCCTTTCGTCCCCATCATTCAGAGTTGCATTCATGTCTGATTTATAATCTCTATCATCTACAGAACTAGTCTCCTGTTTTCCTTTCACACTGTCTCATTTGTTAAAGCCACTCATTATATATCAATGGATTTTGCTGTGAAATACCTTATTTTTCAATCACTCATCTGCTGCTGCTCTGCTGTGGTTCTTGCAGTTGTCATCTGGATCTGCATGGCTACGGTGAGTTGCAATTCTCTCAGCAAGGCGTCTTGTTTATCTTCGATCAGCTGTGTCCACATGGGTGCTGATTGGTTGCTCCTGTACTCAATGGCTGTTTCCATAGAACCTTCGTGCTGATTGGCTGCTGCACTTTCTTCATTATGAAACCCCAGCACTGATCAGCTGTATCATCTCTTCCATTTAAAACTGTACCGTAAACCACTTGAGTTCACAATTTACTGTGAAATTTCATTAGTTCTAGTTTATTGCGCCCACGTACAATAGTCCTCATGTCAGGGCACCACATGTGATGACGCTCACCTGCTTTATTTCTTCGTTGATTGTCCTCAGTGTCGACATACTGGCTGAAAAAATTGGGGTTGGATGTGCAACTACTGTCAACTGTAAATGATGTAACTGACAGATGCACAGATGCGTTTCACAGTCTTTTACTTTCACTGTTCACAACCCCACAATATTACACAGTTATATGGCCAGTGCACTATTGTTTTAACTTTCCATAAGCCTCATTAATAGTTTGCAGGCGAACATCAAGATACTACCACAATAGTTTACTGTTGAACATTTACGAGCAGTAAAAGACTAACAGTTCACAGTCTTTCAAATAAATTGAATAGACACTATCTTTGCTTTAACACACGGACTATCAGTGTAACACGTATTTCACTGTTAAGTTGATGCATTGTTGTTGTTCTAACCAACAAAGGTTCCTCATCTGAAACTCAGCCATGGACTGACTGTCTCAGGACCAAAAATCAGGCCCTTATACATCCTCACAATAATAGATACTGAAACTTCACATTGTTTAATATTTAATTTACAGAAATTACAATCAAAACTTAACTCATTTGATTAACTGAATACATCGAAATATTTGTTCTTTTTAACAGTTTCCTCTACTGCAAGAGTTGGGCCGAATTATTTGTTTACATCATGAAATTAACAAATATCATTACACAAACAATATTTGGACAAAACTGTTAATTACTTTGGAATTAATTAAAAGCCAGCCTTGCTAACATGTTTTCGAATAGAGCCAAATATATACTTTAAGATTACTAGTATTTCATCTTCCAAATGTTTACAATTGTTACAGCATTTATATTTGTTTTTAAGTCAACAATAGAATTTAAGTTATGAAACAATTACTGATGTTGCCCTATAATGAAAGGTACTAACTAGTAATAGTCAAAATAAATTAGGAAATCAATTACATACATAAAACTAAGCACAAAAAAATTAGATATGGTGTTATATTTTTTTAAACTGAGGGCCAACCTTTCTCTTTTATGAAAATGCAGATTATACTCATGTATGTTAATGGTAATTAGTTCAAGATGAGAAAACGAATTTTTAATAAAGCAGATGGCAAAACAAGAGGGGAAGTAAAAATTATCCCAGCTTGCTTCATCACACCCTGTACAAAGAAGGGTGGCACAAATGGTAAATGTGATCCACAGTAGAATATTTCTTAAGTGTGAGGGAGCCAGGAGAAAGTCAGATAACAAGGGTAATGATCACCACAAAGAAGGGAATCACGAATGACCACAGTCTCCAGTCCCCCCCAGGGCAGAACATCACACAAATGCTGAAAAAATGGAACTGGCAGACAAAAAAGGTTCAAATGGCTCTGAGCACTATGCGACTTAACTTCTGAGGTCATCAGTCACCTGGAACTTAGAACTAATTAAACCTAACTAACCTAAGGACATCACACACATCCATGCCCGAGGCAGGATTCGAACCTGTGACCGTAGCGGTCACGTGGTTCCAGACTGAAGCACCTAGAACCGCACGGCCACACCGGCCGGCAATTGGCAGACACCTGAAGATTCAGACAACTGTCCCGTGAAAGCCTATTAACAAAATGTCAAGAATAAATATTAAGTGAGGAATCAGTGGATTACTTAGAACTTCCTTTTCTGGATGTAGCCTTTTGTACAGCTTTATCTTCATTTAAAAGATGTTCCTGCAAGATGAACACTGAGGGTCATTATAAATACACATTAGCATCACTGAATAACACAAACACAAAACAAAACTAAGAATAGTTCACTGATTGTACAGGATTTTGTATACCTGTATGATCTCCGAATTGTTTCTATTTACATTTTGTGTTTGTGTGCTATTCAGTGAAATCTAGTTGGATTTGAGTTCCTTGTCTTCTGCAACAAATACACCAATTACATTTCCTGTTAGACTATCCTTTTGAAATACACTTAGATTCAAAGTCAGTTCAAGAACACTCTTCCACACAAGCGACAAACCCTCCATCCATCCCTCTCCCCTCGCAGACGTCACTTTCCTTTCCTCTGACTTTTGGTAAGACATTTAAAAACAAATATACATCTAGGGATTACACAAATGGTTTGCATTTTCTTTTAAAATAAGTCTACAAGGACATCCCGCTGTGACAGAAGCAAATTTCTGAATTTTATTCCAGTGCTAAAAATTGAAAGAAACAATCACATCCATTTAAGATCATTTCTGATGTGTTTAAAAGCTTGTAGTGAAAGCAGAACAGACTAAGCCTGTTGTATTGTAAAAAACGTACCACCTATTAAACTAAGTGGAAAGAATGGAAACAAAATTTCTGTTACTCTTTTACTTTAATAACAGAACTTTTTCATTCTGCAGTTTACAAATTATTTCACTTTCCAACAAAAAAATTTGGATTAAAAAACGGTATCTAATTTTATATTTATATGTTAAAGATGTGATACTGTTTACTGTGTAACCAGAATGTTACATGTACAGAAAACTCACCAATAAGATATTAAATTTTAGATTTGTTGTACATAAAAGTAGTAAGTAAACATTATTATGCATGCAACTGAAAAAGAAAGATATAAAATAAGAAAAGGCAACCACTCACCTACAGAGGACTGGTGTAACGAGTATAGAAACACATAAAAGGAAACAGTCTTCACACTAGTTTTTGAGCTCTTGCAAGAGAAGAAAGCTAGGGTGAATACTGTTCTCTGTTACATGTTTCTATACTCCACACACCAGTCCTTGATAGGTGAGTGGTTGCCCTTTCCTTATTTTACATGTTGTCCCATTCAAGAATTTCCATTATTGGTATGAAAAAGAAAATGTAAATTTGCGTAGAATACAAAAAAGAAATATTCTATTACTGATAATAATATTATTTCCATTTTTCCATCTGAAATTGCCACAGTTGTTCAGTACATGCACTGAATGTTTTTCCTATGGATAAAAACATTGTACTGTGACTTTTCTAGATTTTCACTTACAAAAATCTTTCAAATTCATATCTAAATCTATTGATTTTGAGGTATTGCTTCCAGTGGCTAAAGTTGACAGTCCACGCAATCTTCTTGAGAACATTTTGTCCTAAGATGTGTATATCAACCGGAGTTTTGGTAACTCCTTTCAGCACTTGCAACAGATGTGGGCTAAAACTGGAGGATTTATGAACTTACAAAACTATTGGGAAAAAATGTCAGTAAACTTGCTTTTGGTAATATAATTTAATGAATATCATGCAGGACTTAACAGCTGGAAGAAAAGGGCTCTAACATCAAAACTTCATTATTTAGTTCTTTTCGACTGATGTTACATTCATCACTATCACTTGACAGCCTCAGAGCTATGTGTGTGTGTCTTTTATGTATCCACCATCCCACTTCTGCAAATCATGAATATCATATTGAAAGTTTGAAGCTCTTACTATGACTGACTGCAAACGCACATCTATCTTTTAGTGGGCAGATAGTCATATCAACAGTAAGACAGTAAAACTTAGTTTAAAGAAACATTGTGTTTCCTCTTCACCATAGGTTCATTATTAGTCCCACAGGTAAATCTTTTCTTCACTCTCTTGGGATGAGATTTCTATCCTTTTTTCAAGTTTATCAGCAAGCAATTTTGCACTATTAAAGTCCTCTTCTTACATCATCACCATCATCAAAAACTGCCGACACTTTCAACTAGATCCAAAGCACTCAGTAAGTTTACAGCAACTCTTTAGAGAACTCTGTTGGCGTGGTTGATTCCAACATTATTTCATATCAACAATGAAATCAGAATTTTTGTACCTCTCTTGCAATACTAGTGGTACTGTTCCCTCCAAAAGTATCTACTTTAGACTCTTCGCTAGCTTCTTAAACAGCATCGCACACTTATTGAGTGTAGTAGCTTAAGAGGCTCCTAGGCATTTATTCAGCTTCCCCAATAGGTACCACCAATAAGTCATACAATATTATTAGATAAATGCTTCTTCAGAATGCTCCATTGATAGGTAGATACAGAAAAGAAATTGAAAACTCCTTAAAATGTATTGAGAAAGTTGACAGCAACAGGACGTAATAGCACAGTATCATTCATGACAAGGTGTAACAAATGTCCTTCATATGGAACAGAAATGCTCAGGGGTTAGAGTCTTCAAGTCTTTTTTGAACTTCTACCCTTTCCCTGTCATACCTGAACCATTGTTCTATCCCTAGTCTCGCTTAGTTTTTCAAAGGAATTATCCATTTTATAATCTTGTTCAAGAGAACATTGGTCAGACATTTGTCAGTAGTATCTGCACCTGGAATAAAGCCAAGGAAGTGTTCATTGATGATTATTTCTTTGGCATGCTCTGTCTAACAAACAAATGACCATTAAAATTTCTTCTGTGTGTTTCACATTAGGAATAAAGTATAAAATGATTGATTAGTTAAGTTCTTTTGAAGTGTAATCTAGAATACATGTTGATAACAGAGTGATAAATGCTATTTTGTCCAATAATGAGATGTTTGAAGATTTGTACACACTATATACACATTTTGCACTCACAAGCAGCCACTTGAGCTTTAAACCTGCCCTGCTTAGATTTATATTTATAATCTTACTGCTGACAATTTCAGAGTTTAGCCAGCTTTCTGTACTTGGTATTCTGTGACTTCAATTATTATGAGTTCTGTACTGATGTTGATTAACAGACTCCTAGTCTTTTGCATTTATTTCCTCTTGACATGGGTCACAGCAGGCTCCTCAACATGTGATGTGTGCCACACGGGATCAGTTTCAGTATCAATGGAAGATGCAACTACAAACTTGTTGGTATGGAGTAAGTGTAGTATCTTGAATTCTCCCAAGTCCATGCCTCCCCTGTACAGGATCGCTACAGCCCCTAAAGCTACCTGGAAGTTTGTATGTACAACTTTAGTTTTGTATAGGTATGCTCACTGAAGGACGTGTAAAGAAAGTAATTGGAACACAGTATCACAGACTATACACTAACACAACATCATGCTACAGCAGTTGACTTTGTATGAGTTATGTCTCTATCACAATTGTAAACTGTCAAACTTTTCTAAGAACAAACTGGTTGATGACCGGGGAAAAAGTGTAATTGTAGCACTAACCATATGTACTGCAATTAAGAGGAAACTATTTTCTGAACAAGACATTGCTGCCCATGTTTGTGGAGTACAGTATACACTGTAGTTCACAGTTATCAATTTACTATGAAATATGACAATCACACATCAGTAGGTATATATTGAAACTGGGGAGAAAGGCTGTCTGAATGAGGTTGTTACTGCTGGCAATTGGAGATAGTCCCAATTTAGTTTTCAGCTGATGGTTTAGTTTTAATTTTCTGCGTCACCTGTGGACATTTAAAAAAGGCTCAAATGACAGACACAAATTTTAAATTAATATGTGAAAGATAATGGGAGAATGTCACAAAGACAATACAACCTGGAATTTTGGCACAAATTTATATAACGCACAGGGTTCTAATCATTCACATACGAGAACCATGAAGTCAGCTTAAATGTCTGCAACGTGCATGAAGTTTCCACTAACCTAGACAATTTAGTGACAACTTCTACACAAGCATACCAAAGGAGAACACTTCATGTTTGAGTTCTGTTTATAGCGCCAAATATCAGGTGGAATTTATTTAATATATTTCTCTACATTACCTTCGATTTGTTATGGTAAAATGAAAGTCTCTAGCTCTATGTGGTACACAGAAATCTGTTAGTTCAGAGAATCCTTAATTCATGTTGTTTTCAGAAAACTATTTTATATCTTTCAAGATGATAGAGAGCAGCTATCAGACATCATTTCCATTCTAGCTTCATTAAAGCAAATCCAGATTTCGCATAGTAGGCTGTATAGAAGGGACTGCTTGGTAGGGAAGTCTAGCCACCCACGGTCGTCGCATCTGCAGTAATGAGCAGTCCCTCTCAAAATATATCGAGGGTCTCACTGAAGCCTTCACTGACCGTAATTATCCTCCCAACCTTGTACAAAAACAAATCTCCCGTGCCTTATCTTTCCAGTCTCCCACCACCTCCCAAAGTCCAGCCACAGAGGAACATTCCCCTCGTAACTCAGTACCATTCGGGACTGGAGCAACTGAATTACATTCTCTGCCAGGGTTTGGATTACCTCTCATCATGTCCTGAAATGAGAAATGTCCTGCCCACTATCCTTCCCATCCCTCCTACCGTGGTATTCCACCGTCCACCCAACCCACACAATATACTCGTCCATCCTTACACAACACCCCAATCCCCTACCTCATGGCTCATACCCCTGTAATAGACCTAGACGCAAGACCTGTCTCATACATCCTCCTACCACCACCTACTCAAGTCCGGTCACTAACGTCACCTATCCCATCAAAGGCAAGGCTACCTGTGAAACCAGTCATGTGATTTACAAGCTAAGCTTCAACCTCTGTGCTGAATTCTATGTAGGCATGGCAACCAACAAGCTGTCTGTCGGCATGAACGGCCACCGACAAACTGTGGCCAAGAAACAAGTGGACTACCCGGTTGGTGAACACGCTGCCAAACATGATATCCCTCATCTTAATGACTGCTTCACAGCCTGTGCCATATGGATCCTTCCCACCAACACCAGCTTTTCGGAATTGCGCAGGTGGGAACTTTCCCTGCAATACATCCTACGTTCCCGTAACCCTCCTGGCCTCAACCTTCGTTAAGTCACTGTCCACACCCATCCAGCCCCCTCCCTGTTCCCATTCCAGCACTACACAGCCGTCATTTCACCGTGACACCCAGTCTTTTAATTTCTTTTATTTCTCTCCTTTCTGCTACTTACCCCCTCCCCCCTCCGTACCTTCTCTCCTTCCCTCCGTCTAAACGGCAACACTTGACTGTCCACCACTCCAAACATACTATCCCTCCCCCTCCCCGCCCCAGCCTCCCCCTTACCCCCACCCAGTCGCCACTCCCAACATGTACTGGTGCTGCTGTTCGCAGTGTGGTCTCAGCTCTCTGAGACTGCAGATGTGTGTGCAAGTTGCATTTATATATGTGTGTGTGTGTGTGTGTGTGTGTGTGTGTGTGTGTGTGTGTGTGTGTGTGTGTGTGTGTGTGTCTTCTGCTGACAAAGACCTTAATGGCCGAAATGCTATAAAATGGTATATATGTTTCATTAACACCACTGATGTTATTTTATTTCAATAAAGTGAAACCCATTTGGTGACAAAAATACGCATTTCATTCGATCACAAGAATGTTTTAAAACACCTTCACTGCTTTCAGAAATAACCTCAGAAAAAAGTACGCCTCTTGAAAGAAATGTATAAGGTGGGGAAGAGTTGTGTAAACTGACACTATAGGTGACCACCAATAAAATGTTGGTTCTACTATGTTCGTTACTGTCAGTTATTACCCACTTTGTTATGTCTATTATTCTACAGGTATTGTACGATTTTTCTTTCCAGAAATACATGAGTATAAACTACCAGCAACTGCCACAATTTTCTTCTTCTTATCGTCCACACTTTCTAATACATAAACTACTTTCGAAGTGCCAAAAAGTAATGGAATAAATAAAATTTCTATAAAACACTGCACTGTACAATGTACTTGTGGTGACACAGTTGCAATTCCTGAAATCCATTGCCTTTGGTCTGCGGCCTGCTGAGGAGCACCACAGTCCTGGGTCCATGGATAAACCATGAAAATCTGCCACATTGTACCACACACAGACAGACCCTGCCTGTGGGCAGATCAGTGAGATTAGATCCAACAGGCAAGGCTGGCACATTAGTGGGAAACTACAGGCTTCAGATTGGCAGGCCCGATCCGTTAGATGCCCACAGAAATGGCCTGCAGTTTTGGCATGTCATGGTAGTCCATTCGTGTGGCCAGCTATTCACATGTCACAGACACCATATTGATGAAATGAGACTGCGGTGATCACCCAGACAACAGATAACTTGCACAAATACTCTGAGAATCAACACCAATGAAGATAAGTAGCAACTCATGGCAAAGAGGGTTGCTCAGACACAGACAGGCACATATAAAAGACTATCACACACTCACAATTTCTGGCCATAGCCTTTGTCAGAAAACAAAAGCGCACACACATTCGCACAATCACTGGACGCAACTCATGCACACACAACTGCTGTAACTGGCCACTTCATCAACAATCTCTGGACACCTCCCTGTCTCTCATCGGCAGCTGCTAGGCTAGCAGCAAGTAGTAGTGGCAGCTCTGACTGCAAGCTAAGGGGAGGGGTGGGAAGGAGAGAAGCAGTAAGAATGAGAGTGTAGGGAAGAGGCGCACTTACTCAGCTATGCCCAGCCAGTGACAAAGCATGGAAACTCAGTAAACAAACAGTTTCGTGCTACTGAGACAAAAAATGAGATTTTTTCCAGTGTTTCTTTTTTTTCAAATTTCCCTGATACATTTGAAATTCCCTGATTTCCAAAACTTGTGGTGACTCTGGTTATTATATACCAGATATATCTCCCACAACTTGCCAGGGAAATTTTAACTAGTGTTTCAGCATGTATTTGCAATTTTGCTTTGTTGCAATGTGTTGCTGGATCCAGCCCAAACAAATACTGATTATCAAGTCTTTCATGCAACAGCCACTGTTGACATAAAGCACTGGTTTGTCTTCGTTGCAAACAAAAAGATTTTTCAATCAAAATTTTACAGGCTGATTTGATAGAGCATCTCAAATTAGTCTAGTGTGATTTTCTTTTTATCAATATGTATTAATGGGGTAAGTAAAACATAAAGAATAACCAGTACTCTAGCAGCGATACCGCCACCCCGGCTCATGCTGACTGCTAACATAATGCTGTATAGCTGCTCTGTCACTGAGGTTATTCTTCACATTTTACTGTCCCTGTTAATACATATCGGCAAAATGAATATTACACTAGACTAATTTGGTACCGCTCTATCAAATGAGCTCGTAAAATTTTGCTTTAAAGATAATTCTGTTTGTACTGGGAAACAAACTGTCACTTTCTGTAGATGCTAGGTGTCACATGAAAGACGTGATGGGCCGTATTTGTTTGGGCTGACTCCAGCAACACACTGCAAAAACAAAATCACAGATATCTACCAAAACACCAAATAAAACGCGCCTGATGACTTAGGGCAGACATACTTTGAATATCTGTATGTGTGTATTATTCGTATGTGTGTAGATATATGCAGAAGTGTGTATTTGTACATACAATTATCAACCTGAACATTATGACCACCTACCTAATAGCCAGTACCTCCACCTTTGGCATGGATAACAGAAGCAACACATCATGGCTTGGAAGCAATGAGGCCTTCGTGGGTCGCTGGAGGGAGTTGGCACTATTTCTGCACACACAAGTCACCTAATTCTTGTAAATTCCGGGGAGGGAGGGTAATGAGCTTTGACACCAAGTTTAGTAACATCCCAGATGTGTTCAATTGGGTTCAGATCTGGTGAGTTGTGGGGTCAGAACATCAACTGGAACTCGCCACTGTGTTCCTTGAACCACTCCATCACACTCCCGGGATTGTGAAATGGCCGATTACACTGCTGAAAAATGCCACTGCCATCAGGAAACATGATCACCGTGAAGTGGTGTTTGTGGTCTGCAACCCGTGTATGATACTCCTTGGCCCTCATGATGCCTTGCGCAAGCTCCACTGGACTCATGGATGCTCATGTTAATTTTCGCCAGAGCATAATGGAGTCACCACCACCTAGCCTTTGTCCTGTAGTGCAGGTGTCAAGGAGCTGCTCCCCTGGAAGACAATGGGTGTGTGACCTCCTATCAGCGTGATGAAGAAATTATCAGGATTCATCAGACCATGACAATGGTCACGGGTCCATTCCAGTTGTAGTTGCCAAAGTCGTTATGTTAACACTGGCACATTCATGGGTCGTTAGCTGTGGAAGCCCATTGTTAGGAGTGTTCAGTGCACTGTGTGTTTAGACACAGTTGTATTCTACCCAGCATTAAAGTCTGATGTTAGTTCTGCCACAGAGCACTGCCTGTTCTGTTTTACCAGTCTGCCCAGCCTATGACGTCTGACGCCCATAATGAGGGGTGGCCACCCAACCCCATGAAGTCTGGATATGGTTTCACCATGTGTTAAATACACTCACCTCAGCAATTCTTTAATACCAGACAAGTCATGCAGTTTCCAAAAACACTTGCGCCAAAACTCCAGGCCATCACAAGTTTCCCTCGGTCAAACTCAGAAGGATCACGTGACTTCCCCATTCTAAACACAGATGGCATGGTTACTGATACTACATGCACCATGTGTGTGTCTTGACTAGCAGTCATTCCTTGCCAGGTGATGCTGCTGTTGCCTGGATGTGTTTATATCGGTAGTAGGTCAGTGGTCATAAAGTCCTGCTGTAAATTTATTTCAATATTTAATCTCTATTCACAGAATGTCTAACAATTATGGTCATACACACACTTTTCACACATTACTGTGTGTCTGGTGAAAGTACAAGAAAACAGGACATGAGGACAAAGTGTGATTAATTATTATTATTAAATTAAATTATTATTAAATAAATTTGCAGCAGTCTTTGAAAACGTTACAGAAATGGCTCATTACCTACACAGCTCACTATTAGCCCATAAACAGAAATTGCTTTGACCAAAAAAATATACAAATAGTGCTCTTTTTGTTCAGACATTACTCTTCCTCTTATGGAGCACATTTGCAGTTGTATACATAGCATCACTTACTTTTTGTGATACACCCTTCACAGTCCCTGAAAACACAGCTTTGTTAGAGGCCATCAGATCCCAACAATTGATCATTTTTGTCCTGTCAATGCTACTTCACAACAGCAAGACTGAGCACTCATATTTCCTGCTAAGTCACAGCGAGCCTTACACTCTTGCACACTTTTGTAAGAGAGAACAGATCAACAAGTAGAAAGCAATCTCTGTCTCTTCATATACCTACATATACATCGAAATCTACATCTATACTCTGAAGCTACTGTGAAGTGCATGGTTGAGGATATCTCCCTTGCACTAGTTATTAGGATTTCCTCCCATACCATTCACATACTCAGCATGGGAAGAACGACTATTTAAATGCTTCTGTGTGTACTGTAATTAATCTTGTCCTCACAATCCCTAAGTGAGCATTGAGTATGGGATTGTATTACATTCCAAGAATAACTTTGTAAGTAGGCTTTCTCAGGAGAGCATATGTCTGACTTCAAGAGTCTGCCAGTTCAGTTTCTTCAGCGTCACTGTGGCACTCACACACACATCAAACAAACCTGTGACCATGTGTGTTGCACTTCTCTGTATACATTCAGTATCCCCTACTATTCCTACTTGGTATGGGCTCTACACACCTGAGCCATATTCCAGAACAGGTTGCATGAATGATTTGTAAACAATCACCTTTGTAGACAAATTGAATTTCCCCAGTATTCTACCAATGAAATGAAGTCTACCACCTGCTTTTGCCACAACTGAGCATATGCGATCATTCAATCATTCAATTTTGTCACCCTACAAAGTATTACACCCAGGTATTTGTGGAAGTTGGACAATTCTGGCTGTGACTCATTGATATTATAGTCATACGACACTACATTTTTTAATTTTGTTAAGTGCCCCATTTTATATTTCTAAATATTTGAAACAACTTGTAAATCCTTGGACCACTTTGAAATCTTTTCAAGATCAGACTGAATACACACACAGCTTCTTTGGGACAATATTTCACAACAGATAACTGTCATTTGCAAAAACTCTGAGGTTACTCTTAATATTATCCTCAAGATCATTAATAAAGAATATGAACACTAAGGGTACCAACACACCTCTCTGGGCCACATCCGAAGCTGTTTCTACATCTGAAGACAATTCTCCATCCACGACAACATACTGCACCCTCCCTACCTTAAGATCCTCAATCCAGTCATAAATTTTGTTTGATACCTCATGATCATACTTTTGTCAATAAGTGTAGATGTGGTACTGAGTCAAAAAATTTTCAGAAATCAGGAAGTACTGCATCTACCTGACTGTCTTCTTCAGAAACTTTTGTGTCATGTGAGAAAACTGTGAATTGGGTTTTACATGATCAATGCTTTTGGAATTCATGCTGGTTGACATGGAGGATGTCTTTCTGCTTGACATACCTTATTATGTTTGAGTTGAGAATATGTCCTAAGATTCTACAATAAATTGATGTCAAGGATATTGGGCAGTAGTTTTGTGGATCCCTTCTGCTAGCAAACTGGTGTCACCTGTGCTTTCTTTGAACTACTGGGCATAATTTTTTCTTTGTGGGATCTGCAATAGATTACAGTTAGAAGAGGGGTAACTCACATCATAAATTCAGTATAGAATCTGATTGGGATTCCATTGGGCCCCAGAGCTTTGTTACATTTTAATAATTTCAGCTGTTTCTCAAGACCACTGACATTAACACTTATTTCACTCATCTTTTCAGTGGTATGAGGATTAAGTTGGGGCAGTTTCTAGGGTTTTCTTTTGTAAAGGAACATTTGAAAATGGAATTAAGCACTTCCGCTTTTGCTTTGCTAACCTCGATTTCAATTTTCAATCATGAACAACTGGTCACTCACTTTGATGTCACTAAGAAGCCTTTACATACAACCAGAATTTCTTTGGGATCTGTGAAAGATCATTTGGCAATATTCTGTTATGGTAGTCATTGAAGTCATCACACATTGCTCTATTGACAGCCAAAACCATTTAATTCAGCCTCTTTTATCTACTATAGCATTATGCTTTGTTTTGCACCTATTATGCAGTAGACTCTGTTTCTTTAGAAGTTTCTTTATGGTGACTGTACACTATCCAGTGCGTGGCCAGCTATCATTTTAAACTTGGGCCATAGTTCCCCTACATGCTCCTGCACTTCGTTGAAAGTTTTAAGTACCTCATTGAGATATGACATACTCACAGAACTCTAGTGGTAGAAAGGAAGCCAATATACCTCTGACATAAAAGCAGTGCCTTTATTTCTAATGTAAGCAAACCTCAACAGTAGACTCATATTTGCTCTATCTCTGATGGCTATGGATCATACAATAACAAAGTTGATTGAAATTTACATGCTATTCTTCAGCAAAATAATGATTCTAGTTGAACAATTATTAACAATGACTTACAGTCTAGATGTAAACAGTTAACATTTACATGTCATTTTGGACAGAGTAATTCTTGTCACATTTAAAGACGTTGACACTGAAACATATGATGGATTTTAAACAAAAACATGTGTCAGACATGACTCCAAGACCAAGTATTTGTCTGGTTATATTCAAACCAATACTGTCATGCAAGACGTATCATTTTTTTGTTTACAGTTTTATTTAATATACAGGAAATGAGAATCAGGATGGCCGTAATAGGATTTGACTCCTACAGTTGCCTAATGTGTTCTCAGAGCATTTAACGCACCACATCATTCATTTCATTTATATTACTGAATTGTATTTTGAACTTTGAAGTCACTGGAGAATAATCCCATGCAGCCAAAGTACAAAAATACAAAGCAGCCAATGTGCACCCATCATTATCTCAAACATAAGTGATCTGCAGAATTCATTTCTTCTATGGTTCAATGATATAACAAGTATTGCCAAATAACTTCACGACATTCTCCAAATAAATAAATTCACAGTTTATACAAATATGTGGCATAGCATACAGCCATTGTTATAAAATAGACATTTTATACATTTTTTTATTATACATCTTAAAATACATTTTGATAACTATTACTACTAATTTTCATAATTCACTTATCTCTAACTGCTAAGCAAAAGAGGTCACCATCATGTCAAAGTATTTTACTGTCATTTATATCTAGGTTCTCTATAAGATAACTTTTAAATGACATTTTAAATTTTCTATGTGCTAATAAATTAACAGGTGAGCCATTATCAACTACAGGCTACCATCGTTGGTGGTCTGTGAGCAGTCCTGACAACCTGGGCTATAGCAGCATAAGTGCAGGTGAAGACTGTGGTTCTGTTCATCGCAATGGTGGCTTGAATGACATTTCGTGCTACATGAAACATGCTTTTTTCTGTGAGCAGGAGTTGCTGGAATAAGTTTTCACGGTTAATTTATGTAAAAAAGAGAGCTATCTCACGTTTTCACTGGTGTTGGACTATTTCTATGAACACAAAGAAATGATTTATTTTCTTTTTTAAAAAATTCTGATCAGCAGAGCAATCAGAACGCTTTATTCATGTTTTGCAGTTCAAATTTTCAAATTGCAAACTGTGAGCTGAAGCATCGTATCTACTGATGGGAATCATTATCACAACAGCTCACTTCAAAGCAATTTAACCAATAAAACTTAATTCTGCCAATTTAAAAAGAATGCTGTATGGTCTGATAAGAAAGTAGACAAGCCACATCTCACAGCTTTTGGGGGCAATGAAGGTGGAATTTAGTTGCGTAGACAAGTGTTCTAAGTGTCTGCAGCACCACTGTGGTTGCGAATGTACAAAATTCAGACAGACATTTTTCGTGGAACCAATATGGAACGGTAGGAAAAAGCACCAATTTATTTCTACATATAAGTAAGTCTTGAAAGTAAAATGTCAGAAAGGGCAATGGAGAGAGAAAGGAAATAGTCAACAAGGAGTTTCTGACAGTGAAATTAATTTGTAATAGTCACTCACAGAACAAGTAAACAGCTGAATTTGACTTTCAGTAACAAAAGTGATGATCAGTGCACTGAAATACTGGGAGACTTGGTTGTGACTAAGCACAAATCCCACAAATGTTATTCACTGACATATACACCACAAAGTAGTTATCAGAATAAGAAACAAAAGTTATTCTTAATGATCCTTCTACCTCTCATCATTAACATTGCTTGTGAAATGAATTTTCTATTGTGATATTTATCTTTCAAAAAACAAATAATAATATTTCTGTCACTTAGACATATGTGGGTAATTTTCTGCCATCTTATGTAAATGCTTCCTTATTTACTTCTAATATAATATATTTGCTACAGATTATTTTTTATACTGAATTAAAAAATGTAGAGGCAGATCTAAGTTGTTATGACTGGTAACTGCATTAATAGTTAACCATTTATGAACCTTATGTTGATAGTTTTTAGGTCTACACTATTGTGTTTTATAAATGTAGAGCTTTGTAGAGAATGCTTAACAAGTGTTGTAACTATTATTTGTGTTTTACAAATCCAAGGTATACAATCCCTAATGATAATATAGCCTGTTTTCTATATCTATGTAATGGCTGAAATATTTTACATGTTTATTACAACCACTTTAATTGTGTAATTATTATGTACTGCTGTACAGTCAACAGATAAACATGTAACCAGGCCATCTGCTGTGCTTACCAAATTGGTCTCAGTCAGCAGAAGAATAGAATTGTATTTGGTACTAGTCACATATTTACAAGAGCAAAGTCTACTTTTAAATATTACATAATATGTTTTAAAGATGTGAATTAATGCTTACCTCACATCAAAGTCAGAAGCAACTAACAGAGGACTTGGATCTGAAAAGACATTCTTGTTTTGTTGGTTCTTTTATGAAAATGAGTAATCATCAGGATTAGCATATCTATTAACTGGTCATTACAAAATTTACATATGCCCACACTCCATTCTACTGCCCCTCCAGCATTTGAAGAAGGGATCTTAAAAAAAACTGCCAACTTTCTTCACTGGCCCCTATTCATCACTTGTTACAAATCCAATTCATCATTCTAATGCTGCTCACTTAACAGCAAAAGTATGAAAGTTTCTCCTCTTTAACAGAGTGAGAAACAATGTGAAATCTTGTTGTACACATCTTCCTGTTCCTATGGAGGGAAAAAACACCCTCAAACACTGGACACAAAAGTAAGTTAAATATTCTATCTAGGCAGGCAATTCTTAAAACAGATGATTCTGGAAAATGAATGTCACTAGCAGTTCCCTTGTTTTCTTTTTCCCCATTATTTCTTCTGAAAACTTTATTTTATTCCTCTTTTTCACATAAATGATCCTTTCTTTTTGTGCATTTAAATTTTTATAAAGTTAATTTCCTGTGGTCTGGTAGCAAGTACTGTGGACAGATTTACAGTTGCATGTTTCTGGTTTTCACAGCTGCAGTCAGATTCCACAAAATTATCCTCTCTTGTGGAACACGTCATATCATAAAGTACCAAACCAAGATTGTGGACACTACTGTAAATGGCTTAAATGGTTCAAAATTTTGCAGCATGATGCATTTTACAACCCAAAAGAATTTCGTACAAAGGTTTAAAGTTTTTCACTGGTTGTATTCCCCCCCCCCCCCCCCCCTCCCACACACACACACACACACACACACACACACACAAGTTTCCACCATTTAGTCTTCACATATTCCAAAAGGAATACTGCCATATGGACAGAACTGAATCTGACTTTTGGAGGATGCTGGTGACTTTCAAATCTAGATAAATTGTGGAAGCAGTTTTCATCCATCTGATTTTATTTCCACTGATAACTGGTTTCAGATACAATGATAACTGTAAAGCTGAAACCAGATATCTCTGCAAATAAAATAAAATATGACAAATACATGTAGCTTGTTTGCAAACACCACAAATTAAACATGCACAGCATATTTAGTATGATGATCAATCTCAATGCAAGGGCCCATTTTAAATTAGGCAAAACAAATGACTATTTATATTGTCTTGCTCTATACTGAAAAGAGAAGTAGAATGAGAGGTCTTTTGACTTCATATTTGGACACCATAAGTTTGCCTTCACCACCAGTCTGCATCTTAAACACAATCTGGTAAACTAAAATGAGTGAGCAATCATTTTGTGCTTCAATGGCATAGTCTTCCATGATTTTGAACTTTCCAAATTTGTGTTTAAATTGTTGCACCAATTTTATCTTTCATACCCCATATCTTGAAGTGGAATGTATTTCCGCCATAGGACACACTTGATTTTCTATCCCATTTCCTTCTCTCTGTTTCAGTTTTGTACGCACTGAATTCTGAAAGTCTCCCGCACTTTTTACTATCAGCTACAGCATAACTTCCAAACCTGTAGTAATTTAGATGGTTTTTTTTCCTTTCCATCTATTTTATGGGTTTTAAAAAAGTGGATTTTGAGCCCCGTATAAAGATTTTTAGTATGTGCATGCATAATTAAATGAAATTCCACAATGTTTCAGACTTTTTTACTGCTTCAGAATACAATACATCTGCTTTTGCAGCAGTCTGTTTCGATTGTCATCATTAAAATATCTTTTTGAGTACAATACTTTAAGATTTGTAACAACAGGTTTTACAACAGTGTTTTTCCCTTTTAGGGAATGCATGAATATAATACGATTATTTGATGATTACAACAGTTTTTGAGAAAGACAAAGAACTACTACATAAAAATTGTTTAAATGGTAATATAATACTTATTCTGAACACACAACAAGAATGTCAATACAAAATTTTATTTATATGAGTCAAAATTATATACCACTTCATCTCTAAAATTTAAGTATATGTGTATGTTACAGAGGCATTAACTTTTTGGCATTATATCTGAAAGCTTTAAAATAATTTAACCAGTCACCTTTTGAACATTTAGCCAAATTTGGTTATGATGCAAAAAAGAAAAGGTACACCACTTATGCACAATACTCAGTCTACATTAAGTATGAAAAATGTTGTCAACTGTGCCACTGTTGTAAAGTTAGTCCATAAAAAGGAAGAACCTATGGGTGTAAACTCTTTGAATGCATGAAGTGTGAAAATTATGTTACAAACACTTGCATCATAATTTATGAGTGCAAAGTTAATTTCAAAGAAATATAACTATGAATAACACAACTAATGTCCTCAGTGTATGCTATGAAATGCTCAAAAATAACTGCACTACAATTTGGTTTCTGCTTCTTCCTTCGACTACTTACTTTCAGACATAACATTTATGGAAGCATTCCGTATACAACACCACCATGGAAAGTGTTCACGTTCATGCTGAGTAATATCCATGATTCTAGTTTGATCACCTGATCTTTACTGAAGTTGTGTGATCTGCTACTTTCACATTGTAGTGTGTAGAAAGTGACAGGTTAAAAGGTATAATTAAATGAAGACCCAGGAAATGAATAATATCTATCTAAAAGGCAGAAAACCACAATTAATAACCAAGTCCAGGCAGTCATATAAGCACATAAAATAAAACTTCTTTTGAAAAACACATACAGTTGAAGCATTATGCACCAGTTCTCATGAATCTGGTTAGTTACTGAAATACCATCCGAAAGCAGGACAAACAGTACCGTGACACTTTTTATCTTCTGCTTCCTACAGCTTAATTTACATTCATGCATTGCAAACCCACTCCAAAGTGTTGTGCTAAAATTACCTACGGGTTCTCTCTTTTGAGATACCCAACTTCTTATCCATGTTGTTTTCAACTTTAATTCCTTTTCTCTTCTAATATTATCAATTTGATTTGATTAACATATTCTGTGAGCAAGAGGAAAATGGGTAATGAAAAGATGAAAGGCAGTTAAGTAAAATAGGAAAAAGACTGGCACATGCCTTGGAGGATAAATAAAAGCAAGGACAACAAAAAATATGAGAGCTAAAAAACAATACATGAGAGTACTAGCAGCAGAAACAAAGAATATTGTTATCAGTAACAATAACACAGATCTAGGCCTCCAAATCACCAGAGATGTGATGTAAGAAGAAACTGAAAAATTTTTTCTCCTCTTACATTTTGCTGTGGATGAGATGATTTTTATAGTTATAAATACCAAATCTCACTACAGTTTGTTGAAATTGCAGTAGGTAATTCCTGAGGTAGCATCCACTGTATAAGATTCTTGCTAACCTCTTTACTTGTCCAAGTCCCCATTCCCCATCCCTCCTCCCCAAACCATTTCTTTATCCTTTGCTGATAAATTCAGTTCCTTGTCATTACTCGCCACTTTTAAAACAGAGATGCCTATCTGACTATAGAAGTTGCAGAACAAAGATAGTGAATTACATACATTACAATGCTTTGATACAGTGTACTCCATCATTCAACACTATCTTACAAGGAGATATTTTTGTTTGTACTAGACAATATTTTAAACCTTAGAACACACAATATGAATTTCATTCATAAAAATGTGTCTAGTGGTAGGATATAATTTGTTTATGTGCTTTTACTATCCAACATGATAGATTTCAGATGTGACTGTATACAACCAATCCCTCCCCATTTCTTTTCTAAAAGTAACTATGATGCTGTCACAGACAACCACTCAGATGCTTCATACATTGTATTTTAACTAAAAATAAATACAATAAATATTATTAAATATCCCACCAGTATCATAAAACAAACCTGGTCACCAGCACCTTAGGAATGTTTTCATTTTAAAACATTTAGTTATTAGGTACAATACATTAAAATAAGTTGTTCACCAAATGTATCACATGAGGCACTATCTAAAATAACATTTATATGTACACTGTACTTTTAACTACATTCTACACTGTACATAACAGGCAAAGTGCATCTATGGGCATCATATAATCTTTGGTTATAGTTAATAGCTACAAATACCTGTAAGTAACAAAAAACTTGAGATTTTCTTTAAATTTATGAAAGTTCTTAGGTTTCATAACACCGAGGCTACTGCATGTGAATTAACATCTCAATATTAAACCACATAACAATATATATACAACTTTAAATTTAGAAGTTGGTATGTACACCGTACGTCATAATAGAGATTCCATACCAGTTCATCTAAATGGTTGAAACAAGAAAGATTTAGCAATAAATAATAAGACAAAATAAGTGCACTGTACATGTTATATTCTTCTCCCTAGAAGTAAAAGCTATGTGTAATTGCACATTCCACTTGTTGGTTAATAAACACAAGTTTTATTTACTAAGATTTATGACTCCTCAATAAGTATCACATCAGAACAGATTATCTTTTAAATAACATTTATTCTTTTGTTCACCGGTACATTTATATTTAGTATTGTTGTTGTACATAGAAATAATCTTTGTTGCAATGGTAACAGTTTAACAACATGACTTCTTTACCTGTTGTGGAGAATGTCTCAGCTATATGATTATCACAGAGAATGCTTAATGCTTCAATAAAGTGTTTAAGTAGTTGGACTGCCTCCAGCAAGGCACTTAGACTGTAACACACTGATGGTCTTCCCAAATTGTCTCCCATATTAGTTACACATGAATGCACAACTAGCACACTGGTAATAAAAGACAAAGTTATTCATGACATAAATCAAAATATATTCAAGACAAACACTGCAGTACCATCTCCAACAATCATGTTGGTACCAGAATGTTAAATATTAAATGTATCATTTTTGTAATTCTCTACCTGCACCTAGAGTAAATGATTAAAAAGAAATTAACCTGATACCTTTCATAATGTTAAATATTAAATGTATCATTTTTGTAATTCTCTACCTGCACCTAGAGTAAATGATTAAAAAGAAATTAACCTGATACCTTTCATAATTTACAATGTAACAGTGACTAACATATGTCAGTGCAATATATAAAATGGAGACAGCTGTCACTTCAAAATGAAATACAAGTGACTGCATTTGGATTTAAAAATCTCGTCTATCGATTACTGTTGTACATATCAGGAATTCCTTTTCAATGACAGTTAACTTCGCTTTGATCCAGAAGTCAATCATTGCAGCACAATACCTGATGCCATTTACAATATATTCTGTGTATCTTAATTCTGCCATGATAATCCCACCAGTAGCAAACAATACAAAAATTGTGAAACTAAAAAGTCTAGTCTGCTTCAGTAGCTGTGCAGTCAGCATAACAGATTGCAAACCGAGGCCGCCTGGGTTTGATTCCAGGCCGGGTCAGAGATCTTCTCCACTTGAGGACTGGGTGTTGTATTGTCTTCATGTTCCTATCATTACAACTGACACAAAAAATCACTGAAACGAGTAAAAGAGTAATGTAAAGCAGGAATAAGAGCGAGAGGAGAACGCATACCATGTTTAAGACTGAGTTACACAACAATTCATTAGGCTGAAAGTGGGGAGGCTGTATGGGAAGCAAAGTGAAACCTGTAGAAAATTTGCATTGTAAAAAATACTAAAATGATTTGTGAAAGAAAGAGAGAATGAATTTCTGAACATGTAAACTGGAAAAGTCATTGTAAAATAAGTGAAAGAGTTCTGCCATTTAAGAAGTATGATTACACAATATGAGCACACCAAAGAATAAATCATTTTTATTTTATAATTATGTGAGTGAAATCTATTAAAATTCACCCATTCTCTAAATAAAAATAAGGTTTCATCAAATTGTACATTTGGGGCATAGAACTGCCTAGTCTTTAAACAGCACAACAATGGAAAATCTAAGAAGAAACTGTAAGCATCTGAAATGTGGTGCAAGAAGACATAAATATAATCTTTCACTTAAAGTATGAAACAGTGTGGTATTAGAAACAAGCAGAAAGGGAAAAATGGATTGAAAAATGCTGACACTCCAAACAGGATAAGTAAATGTTGATTTGAAGCTGTAAAAAGGATGGAAGATTTAAACAATGGGAACCCCAGTAGGAACATCAACCATGTACGGTAAGACAGATAGCTACTTACTGTAAAGATGACACGTGAAGCTGCAGGCACAATTAAAAGACACTTACATAAAGCTTTGGCCACAGCCTTCATCAGTAAGAGAGAGACAGCGTGCATGAGGTGTGCTTGCTTGTGTGTATGAATCGTACGTATCTCTCTCTTACTGACGAAGGCTGTGGTCGAAAGCTGTCTTTTCCTACATTATGGAAGATTTAAACATTGACATCCTGTCAGCAGTGAGATCATTAGAGACAGAGCACAAGTTGGGACTACGAAAGGATGAGGCAGGAAATCAGCTTTGTTCTCTTCAAAGGAAACATCCTAGCATTTTCCTGGAGTGATTTAGGTAAATCACGAAAAACCTAAGCCTAGATGGCAGGATGTGGGTCTGAACCATCGCCCTCCTGAATGTGATTTTACAACTGTAGATCAGATGGAGGATCACACATAGCTTGGTAAAATAGCAGTCATTAGAGCAACTGATAGTTACCAATCACAATTATGTTATGTCCTACAGGCAGTGAGATTATCACAGTTAAAGAAGGAAGCATTGGGTCTTGGACTGAAATTTACTTGTACGTTAGGACTGTTAGTACACTGAAAGATTGTGAGTATGAAGAAGATCAAGGTATGTGATCGATTTCAGCAAATATAGAAACAACCACAAGCAGGACGAGCTTAACTTCAATACTGAGGACATCACTCAAACTGTTAATGCTACTGTCCTCATTACAGGCGGGCCTCTCTCATCCTGATGTGTGAGTGACCTGTCCTCCCTCTTCACCCTTCTCCAATCTACCCATCTCTCCACCCATGGGAAGGAACTAATAGTTCCAAAAGCTAGGGTAACGTCATCACTTTTGCTTTCATAGGTATCTACTGGGAGGAGTACTTGTCTCACAGAATTTAACCAGAATTTTAATTTCACACAAGCTGTTCACTCACTGTGTTAAACATCAAAACAAATATTTTACTTCAGCTGTAAGCCCTATTGTCAGAATACTTCTGCTTGCAGAGGTATGACATAAAGCAGTGTTTCAGTACTGGCACTGGTCGCCATGCACCATTCTGTACAGTTCAGTAGTTACATGTAGAAAGTATACCTCAGATCTAAAAACTGCAAATGGTACAAGATTAAAATGACACTGAAGTCTCTCATCAAGACAGCATTACAGTGATTCAGTACTTCAAATCTTGCCTCTCATACCAGAGTGGAAATTGTGCTATCAAGGTAAGATTTGGAGGGAACAAAAAAAAAAAAAAAAAAAAAAAAAAAAAAAAAAAAAAAAAAAAAAAAAAAAAAAATTGCTTTTAGAGCATTTCAAATCTGTAGCATTATCAGCTGAATAATACAAATAACAAAAAAAGTAAAAATAAATATTAATATAAAAATGAAAAACATATATTTACACAAAAATAATAATTCAGTAACAACCATTACAATAATCAATAAACTTCAACATCTTTACAAAAAAAATCTATCACCTTCATTTCCAGATCAACAAAAAATTGTGATTCCAGTATAGTGTTACCATTAATACTGATTTTCTTATATTGTTACATTTTGTGCAGAATAAGTAGCAAATAAAAGATAAATATGTGTTTAGAATTTGAAGTATTACATAATACTTTTGCTATGTACAGTAATCACCCAGTGTAAAATTTGTACTGTCTAGGTAAGGTGAATATTTTCTTAGTGCACACAGATTTCTGTCAACAATGTACTTATTAAAGCTGCCTGCTAAAGGCAGGAACAGACATCACTTGGCTGTATATATTTTGCAGATTTCATTTGTTTATTGTTTTCTGAAGCTGAACAGCTTATGAAGCTACTTTATGCAGATTCAGTAAATGTATCAGATGCTGAGTAATCTTTTACAAAGCATCACTGTATCATCAATAAGCTCTTAGAGCAAACACACGCCACACAAATTTTAATGAATTTTGGGACATTTAAGAATCAGGTAACTGCAGCTCACTAACACTTCTTGTAATTTTCTGGTTGAAGTTTATGAGAACCAAAGAGCACCAACAACACTATATAGGAACTTGACTGGAAGACACAACAGTCATATCACGTTTGTGCAGATCCATAAGTACCAGCAGGTGGCCTGTACTCCTTAGGCAGAGTGAGCAATTGAAGGCTATTGAAAGCATATTTGCGAACACCTGTGTTCTTGTTAGTATTCTCTCTACGGCTACCTTCACTAAAACACAACAAAACCATTTCTGTTAATATTGGTACTTCAAACATTTTTAGACATTAAAATTATAAAGCCTTGCTTTGAATAATAATAATAATGATAAAGTTGCAAATTTTTTTAGGATTAAAAGATACCACTCACCAAAAAGTCTGATTTGTCGATAAGCACACACAAAAGGGGGAAAACTTACCAGCTTTTACAGTTATCCTTTGATGTGCTGGAGTACACAAATTCTCTCTCTCTCTCTCTCTCTCTCTCTCTCTCTCTCTCACACACACACACACACACACACACACACACAGTGCAGCACCATGTATTGGTATAATAGGTGTGTGTGTGTGTGTGTGTGTGTGCGTGTACCCCAACTTGTCAAATGATAGCAAAATTTTTCTTCTTTTGTGTGTGCCTACTGACAGCCTGCCAATGGCCTTGCTGCAGGGGTAACACTGGTTCCTGTCAGATCACCGAAGTTAAGCGCTGGGGTGGGCTAGCACAGACCATCCGGTCTGCCGAGCGCTGTTGGCAAGCGGGGCGCACTCAGCCCTTGTGAGGCAAACTGAGGAGTTACTTGATTGAGAAGTTGTGGCTCCCATCTCAGAAAGTGACATATGGCCGGGAGAGCCGTGTGCTGACCACATGACCCTCCATATCCTCATCCAGTGGCGCCTGTGGGCTGAGGATGACACGGTGGCTGGTCAGTACCTTTGGGCCTTCGTGGCCTGTTCGGGAGGAAAGTTTATTGACAGCCCAATGTTTCTGCTTTTTGGTGAGTGGTCTCCTTTAATGATGAAGTAATTACATTCTACAAGAACTTTCCTACACCATTAACCCTAGAATACCAATGCATTTTCCATAACACATAATACCATTGAGAGAGAGCAGTGTACTTTTGTGCCCACAAAAAATCATTAAATGTCTTTAAATTTTATTAACAACATACATTTTAAATAGGTTCTGATATATAAGTGGGGTAAAGAACCTGAAATTATCTTTTAGCACAATCTTATCAACATCAATGCATTTTCAGTAATGTTTACAGCAAGTGGAGGGATACTTTATAAACACTGAAAAAATTTTTTTAAAAATACAAATTTCATTAACTGTCAATGATTTTCATTCAGAACACACTTTTTAAAATTATATGGATGTGTAAGAAGGGTCCTGAACCTGAAATTATGAATACGAAATTTGTTGCGAAAAGTCATATTCACAAAGTTTTTGTAAACAGCCACGAGTCACTGTTACAATTTTTTATTTACCAATTACACTCTTTAAATGAATAAGAGCATCATCAGAATATACGCTGTAAAAGATACAAATTGAGATAAAATGGAAAACTTACACTTACGTTGCGTAAAGTACATATTCATTTCCAGTATGGTGACTTATTTTTAAAGTTAGCTGACAGCACTAAAGATTAAACTGGCTGCACTATAGTAATTACATGATGACACTGACAGCGACACAGATTAAATTGACTGTAGAACAGTATTTGTAATGTCCATGGTATAGTGTATCCAAATATAATTTACATTTTAATTACCTCTTTTACAGATGTGTGTATAGACATCTCATATCTGTACATATTGCTGATCTTTCAAAAAATACATCTGTAAAAGTTAAAGTATATATAAAAAACAAAGATGATGTGACTTACCAAATGAAAGTGCTGGCAGGTCGACAGACACACAAACGAACACAAACATACACACAAAATTCAAGCTTTCGCAACAAACTGTTGCCTCATCAGGAAAGAGGGAAGGAGAGGGAAAGACGAAAGGATGTGGGTTTTAAGGGAGAGGGTAAGGAGTCATTCCAATCCCGGGAGCGGAAAGACTTACCTTAGGGGGGAAAAAGGACGGGTATACACTCACACAAACACACACACATATCCATCCACACATATACAGACACAAGCAGACCTGTCTGTATATGTCTGTATATGTGTGGATGGATATGTGTGTGTGTGTGCGAGTGTATACCCGTCCTTTTTCCCCCCTAAGGTAAGTCTTTCCGCTTCCGGGATTGGAATGACTCCTTACCCTCTCCCTTAAAACCCACATCCTTTCGTCTTTCCCTCTCCTTCCCTCTTTCCTGATGAGGCAACAGTTTGTTGCGAAAGCTTGAATTTTGTGTGTATGTTTGTGTTTGTTTGTGTGTCTGTCGACCTGCCAGCACTTTCATTTGGTAAGTCACATCATATAAAACAAAGATGGTGTGACTTACCAAACCAAAGTGCTGGCAGGTCGATAGAAACACAAACAGACACATACATATACACAAAATTCAAGCTTTTGCAACAAACTGTTGCCTCATCAGGAAAGAGGGAAGGAGAGGGAAAGACGAAAGGAAGTGGGTTTTAAGGGAGAGGGTAAGGAGTCATTCCAATCCCGGGAGCGGAAAGACTTACCTTAGGGGGAAAAAAGGACGGGTATACACTCGCACACACACACATATCCATCCACCCATATACAGACACAAGCAGACATATTTAAAGACAAAGAGTTTGGGCAGAGATGTCAGTCGAGGCGGAAATGCAGAGGCAAAGATGATGTTAAATGACAGGTGAGGTATGAGTGGCGGTAACTTGAAATTAGCGGAGATTGAGGCCTGGTGGGTAACGAGAAGAGAGGATATATTGAAGAGCAAGTTCCCATCTCCGGAGTTCGGATAGGTTGGTGCTGGTGGGAAGTATCCAGATAACCCGGACGGTGTAACACTGTGCCAAGATGTGCTGGCCGTGCACCAAGGCATGTTTAGCCACAGGGTGATCCTCATTACCAACAAACACTGTCTGCCTGTGTCCATTCATGCGAATGGAGAGTTTGTTGCTGGTCATTCCCACATAGAATGCATCACAGTGTAGGCAGGTCAGTTGGTAAATCACATGGGTGCTTTCACATGTGGCTCTGCCTTTGATCGTGTACACCTTCTGGGTTACAGGACTGGAGTAGGTGGTGGTGGGAGGGTGCATGGGACAGGTTTTACACCGGGGGCGGTTACAAGGATAGGAGCCAGAGGGTAGGGAAGGTGGTTTGGGGATTTCATAGGGATGAACTAACAGGTTACGAAGGTTAGGTGGACAGCGGAAAGACACTCTTGGTGGGGTGGGGAGGATTTCATGAAGGATGGATCTCATTTCAGGGCAGGATTTGAGGAAGTCATATCCCTGCTGGAGAGCCACATTCAGAGTCTGGTCCAGTCCCGGAAAGTATCCTGTCGCAAGTGGGGCACTTTTGTGGTTCTTCTGTGGGGGATTCTGGGTTTGAGGGGATGAGGAAGTGGCTCTGGTTATTTGCTTCTGTACTAGGTCGGTAGGGTAGTTGCGGGATGCGAAAGCTGTTGTCAGGTTGTTGGTGTAGTGGTTCAGGGATTCCGGACTGGAGCAGATTCGTTTGCCACGAAGACCTAGGCTGTAGGGAAGGATATCACCATATCACTTTGCCACAAAGAAAAATGATCCTAATCCTACTCCTAATGATCCAACTCCCCAAGACACCATCCAAATTGAACCCTGCCTGGAACAGTTCCGTCCTCCGTCGCAGCGGGACCCACCTCCTCTTCCTCAAAATCACCCTCTCCAAACCTTCCAGGAATTTCTGACTTCCAGCCTTGCATCTCAATCCTTCTTAAAAAACCTTAATCCTACTCCCAACATCACCACTGCTGAAGCCCAGGCTATCCGTGATCTGAAGGCTGACCGATCCATCGTCATTCTTCCGGCGGACAAGGGTTCCACGACCGTGGTACTTGATCGTCGGGAGTATGTGGCTGAGGGACTGTGTCAGCTTTCAGACAACACCACATACAAAGTTTGCCAAGGTAACCCTATTCCTCTATTTTATTTATAGAGGGAAACATTCCACGTGGGAAAAATATATCTAAAAACAAAGATGACTTACCGAACGAAAGCGCTGGCAGGTCGATAGACACACAAACAAACACAAACACACACACAAAATTCAAGCTTTCGCAACAAACTGTTGCCTCATCAGGAAAGAGGGAAGGAGAGGGAAAGACGAAAGGATATGGGTTTTAAGGGAGAGGGTAAGGAGTCATTCCAATCCCGGGAGTGGAAAGACTTACCTAAGGGGGAAAAAAGGACGGGTATACACTCTCGCGCGCGCGCGCCCACACACACACACACACACACACACACACACACACACACATACACAGACTCCGCACATACACAGACACAAGCAGACTAGGCAGAAATCAAATCTGTATGTGGAATGCACTTCCTTGACTCTTGTGCAGAAAGGAGTGCAGTATTCTGCTGCATCCATTTTCAATAAGCTACCACAAGAACTCAAAAATCTTAGCAGTAGCCTAAACGCTTTTAAGTCTAAACTGAAGAGTTGCCTCATGGCTCACTCCTTCTATTCTGTCGAGGAGCTCCTAGAAGAGCTAAAAAATTAAGCAAATTCCAGTGTTACATTCTTGATTTTCTTTATTTAAACTAACGACGTGTCGTCTGAATATGTTTCTTATATTTCATTTTATCTGTTTCTACAATCTACAACTGAATATGTTTCTTATATTTCATTTTATCTGTTTCTACAATCATGTTATAATTTCATGTATTGACTCGTTCCATGACCATGGAGACTTCTCCTTAATGTGGTCCCACGGAACAATAAATAAATAAATAAATAAATAAAAAATATACATGCTTAAAATGTCTTTACAAATATGTGTCCAAAATTATCGTTTATAAAAATATCACTGTTAGGATAATATGGCAGGCATTATATTTTGGTTGCTTATCTACAGCACTTTGTCAAATAACCCATGTAACTTAAATTAGTTTTGTTCGTTTAATAAATTTTGTGGACTTTTCTAGTTTTCAACAAAAATTTCCAACTCTTTCAAAACATTTAAGGGAGGGCCTTTATCCACAGTGTGGATAATTTTTATGCTATCTTAAATCTCACCTAATGTATGTTTATTTGTTCTCAA
Organism: Schistocerca piceifrons; assembly: GCF_021461385.2. Lineage (NCBI taxonomy): Eukaryota > Metazoa > Arthropoda > Insecta > Orthoptera > Acrididae > Schistocerca > Schistocerca piceifrons. The sequence continues at coordinate 92,716,073 of NC_060141.1, forward strand.
CTGTTCATCCAATGCTGTGCGATTTGAATTTAAACTGCAATGTTCCTTGTAACATATTTTAAACGCTCTCCCAATTTGGTCAGTGTACGTGTTTTGACAATTTTGGAAATTCATTTTATATACTTCTGCATTACTGTACTTGTACTTACATGCACTTACTTTGTGTATTAGTCCACTTATAGCTAGTTCAAAACACATATTTAACTTTCTGTCTTGGGAAACGTCCTGCAATATGGTCTGTTATAGGGCCTTTCTATATGAGTGTAACATGCCATACCGGAAATAGAATATGTACTTTACATCACGCCAATATAAGTTTTCCGTATTATATCCATCCGAATTAGCACTCTCTCTCTCTCTCTTTCTCTCTCTCTCTCTCTCACACACACACACACACACACACACACACACACACACACACACACACACACACACACACACACAACACTTATTGTTTGACAGTGCTTTTGTTGTTCCTATCTGCGACTCCACATATCCGCTATATGGTGAGTAGCAATCTATCCTTTTCATAATACTGTCATTATTCCATCCTGGGTTGTTTGTTCCCAAAAACTTTGTTTTAAGAGTCGCTCCCCCAGCAGACAATTCCTGCTCTTGTTAAAGTCACATTCACCACTAAGACTTAAATTGTAGCATTAAGTTTTACTGAGAAATTTAAAACAGTTGAAGAATCTGATATAAGAAGTAATTAAAAACAAAAAAATTTTTCAAAATTTTAAAACATAAAGTACCAGAGCAGATTACAATACTTCGAAAATGTGTGCACAAATTTCCCTTCACCCATCCCCCTCTTCCTCATTATTGTGTGAGTTAATGATTAAGTTGGTTCTACAAATCCAGGAAACCCACAAATATTCTTGGGCCATATACTATCAACATGTAAACAACTGATTTTGGTAGGTCATATCCTGTATGTTGTCAGGGGCAGAAAGATTTCAGCAAACACATTTATAAAATCACACATAAACTAAGTGCATTGTGTTACTATATGAATTATGGTGCCTAACATATAACACCAATGGCTGCCTTAAAAAGGGCACAGAAAAATAGATTACCTTTCAGAAGACTTCCATAAGGAAAAGTCATTTATTACAAACTATAGCTATGAGATATAGTGTATTGAAAGTGCTTGAAAAACACTTTGTTAGGATTTCAAAAGATGTATGCTAATAATTTGTTCTGTGACTTATACGTATACTTATGTACTAATAATCATTTTTATTTGTAAGCACCTTCATTGTACAAGCTGTTTTGATATAATAGAAAACGCTTTTTTAAGCTTCTGCATGGAATTCTTTTGCCTTTGTGTCAAAAATTAACAACAGAAACCTCAAAATGATAAGTAACTAATCTGATGAGATGTAAGAGAAGATGATAAAATGAAGTGTGAGATCAGGCATTCAAGAAATACGCAGCTGAAGTTGGGCAATGTTCACAATAATGCACAGATATTAATTACAGTGGCACAAGGCAAGTCAATAACTCAGCATGTTGTATTATTTGCACTGGATAGTACATTTCAAAAGTGAGAGCTGATACACTTCTGAAGTTACTAGCTCCATGAAACCCATCATAAACATATTTTTGGCTGAAAACACAGTTGCCACGATATTCCGTGTTGATTGTGATAGGTTGAAATTTTCTTGTTTTTAAACCTGAATGAGGCCACTGCATGGATTAGCACTTGGATGCATTAATAGTGCACGAAACTGAACATAATCACAAATCATCATTTGAGAAAATAATTCCTTTCAATACTCCAAGTGCCTATATAATAATCAAATCTACAGATATTATTCTTCAGATATTGTGAGTAGCTGTGAATAACTGAAAAATGGAAATTTCCCAGCTGACTTCTATCCACGTGCTACAAATAGTCTCTTTGCCTGAATGCTAGGCCTGTTATTTCTCTTCTTGTTTTGCACATTCATACAGTTTCAATATATGTACAGCACAACTGTATTACTTTTCCTTACATAAAAATCTTGATATTTTCGAAGTACTATCTATGGTACGAATTTTCATCGTAAAATGACATAATGTGACTGAAATTCACATGAACTGTATGAATTTGTGGTAATCAAACAGTGTCAATTAGCACAGATTCATACTACCATCTTTACTAAGTCACTTCTTATTACTTTCTTTTGAATCATTACTGCAATTACAGGCAACACTATATATGCATACATACTGACCTCCTCATGCAGTCCAAAGCTCTGCGGAATTCATGTTCTGCCAAATCATACTCCGTGACAAGAATCTGGCATTGTTCTAAAGTTACAGACATTCCAGTGCGATCTTTGGCACTCTTGCAGCTCGTGAAGCGTAAACCTGTGTTTAACAACACAGTAATATTCAGTAAGTAACATGAAAGAAAAATCTAAAAATATCATGAATACAGAAGTATTAACAATTTTGTACATTATCATACAGCATGCAAGCGTAACACGAGCTTACATGAAATGCCTCAGTTATAATCAGGTCATATTTAGGACTCCTGATGCTCTTGGGGAAAAAAAGAAAATATCTCTGCTGCTGCTCCCCCCCCCCCCCACCCCCCACTCCCACTTCCCCTGACTTGAAGAACAAATATTTATTTAAGTTTGCATAATGTGTGGGTACATGAACTGCAAACCTAAAATCATGCTTTTATAAAAATTACAAATATAACAGATATGGTACTCCATTTTCACTTTCATGTGAAGGAAGGGTCTTTCCTTAAAATGAACATAAAGTCTTGAACACAAGAAACCTTAATTTTTGTGGTTACTGGTTTCAGTCAGTTACCGACCATCTTCAGACATCATATTGAAATATGAACATGCAAAGAATTAAGAGGGATGTGTACAAACAGTAGTAACAAATAAAACAGATCTTATATAATAAATAATAAAAAGAGTAAATTATACCCATGGTGGTGGGCAGTGGCAGTGAATGGATCAGATGTTATGAATTCCACGAATGTCAACTGTTAAGGTGAACAATGCAGCTGTTATTTAAATACATGATGCTCCACCCGCTCTACACTGAATTACATCATTGATAGCCAATCAGGCATACAGGATGTAAAACAGTTGTTACAATAAGGTATATACAGAATGATTACATAAAAAACTAATAACAAGTGAAGAAATAGGTGTCTTATATTAGAAGAAATAGGTTCCTTATATTATAAAATGGTTCAAATGGCTCTGAGCACTATGGGACATCTGAGGTCACCAGTGCCCTAGAACTTAAAACTTCTTAAACCTAACTAACCTAAGGACATCACACACAGCCTTGCCCAAAGCAGGATTTGAAACTGCGACCATTGCAGTCGTGTGGTTCCAGACTGAAGGGCCTAGAACTGCTCGGCCACACCGGCTGGCCCCCTTATATTATATAAAGTAACTACTATAAACAGTATTTCATCAGTCTGTGATAAAAATATGTGTAAAAAAGAGGGAACCAATCATAATCAGTTGTGAGAACACCGACAGCCATCTGTGGGGATTTACTGCACACTTATACATTGTATAGCAGCAAAAATTGTGGTTAAGCAATGATACTGGCCTCCATGGAGATGGCATGGCCATATTGATGTGCACCTTCCAGCAGAAGTGGATTTCAGAGCTGTGACCACAGCTGGATGTCAAAAACATAATGTATGCAGATCGACATGTAGAAATGCATGCCAGGTAATGCATATTCCTCCTAGATCATAGTGGCAGTGGAAATACAGCTTGACTGACACCGTTGCTTATCATCAACACACGGAATTCACGTTTCACAGATGCAGATTGCAAAGTTGCAACAGTGACTTGTTTTTACAAAATATTGTTGTGCAAGTATGATTAGTGTCGTGCTATGTGTCAGATCCTCTAAATGACTTTCACCAAGTAAACAACATGGTAACAAGTAAAGTAGGATACATGATACCTAAAGCATGAAAAAATACACACATCAAAAAAAGTTTTGCTTTACCTCAGTTCCAAGAGTTCCCGAACCTGTACAGGAAATATATTGCTCATTTAAACCACACACTGCATGTTGCACGACCATACAGCAAGACCTTCAGAGGTGGTGGTCCAGATTGCTATACACACTGGTACCTCTAATACCCAATAGCACATCTTCTTGCATTGATGCATGCCTGTATTCGTTGTGGCATATTATCCACCAGTTCATCAAAGCACTGTGGGTCCAGATTGTTCCACTCCTCAATGGTGATTCGGCTTAGAACCCTCAGAATATTTTGTGGGTAATGTCATCCATAAAAAGCTCTTTTCAATCTATCCCATGCATTTTCAATAGGTTTCATGTCTGGAGAACACGCTGGCCACTCTAGACGAGCGAAGTCATTATCCTAGAGGACGTCATTCACTAGATGTGCACGATGGGGGCACAAATTGTCATCCATGAAGACAAATGCCTCGTCAATATGCTGCCGATATGGTTTAACTATCGGTCAGAGAATGGCATTCACAAATCATACAGCCGTTATGGTGCCTACCTTGACCACCAGCGGCGTACGTCAGCCCCACATAATGCCACCCCAAAACAGCAGGGAATCTCCACCTAGCTGCACTCGCTGTACAGTGTGTCTAAGGCATTCAGACTGACCGGGTTGCCTCCAAACATGTCTGCGATGATTGTCTGGTTGAAGGGATATGCGACACTCATCAGTGAAGAGAAAATGATGCCAATCCTGAGCAGTCCATTCGGCATGCTGCTTGGCCCATCTGTACCGCACTGCATGGTGTCGTTGTTTCGAAGATGGACCTCGCAATGGACGTCGGGAGTGAAGTTGCGCATCATGCAGCCCATTCCGCAGTTTGAGTTGTAACATGACATCCTGTGGCAGCATGAAAGGATTATGCAAAATGGTGGCAGTGCTGTCAGGGTTCCTCCGAGCCATAATCCATAGGTAGCAGTCATCCACTTCAGTAGTAGCCCTTGGGTGGCCTGAGTGAGGCATGTTATCGACATCACTTTGGTTCACTCTGAGACACTTGGACACTACCCTTGTTGAGACCCCTTTCTGGCACAAAGTAACAATGCAGATGCAACCAAACCGCGGTGTTCACCGTCTAGGCATGGTTGAACTACAGACAACACGAGCCATGTACATCCTTCCTAGTGGAATGACTGGAACTGATCAGCTATCGGACCCCCTCCATCAAATAGGCGCTGCTCATGCATGGTTGTTTACATCTTTGGGTGGATTTAGTGGCATCTCTGAACAGTCAAAGGGACTGCATCTGTGATATAATATCCACAGTCAATGTCTATCTTCAGGCGTTCTGGGAAACAGGGTGATGCAAAACTTTTTTTGATGTGTTTATTAGTTACATCAAAAGAACAACGGCACAAAATCTCACCAACGCATCGAGGCAATCACACACATAAAACAATGAGCATAAGAAAACTGAAGTTTAAACCAAGACTGAACATGTCTGTTTACAATTACTCCACGAAATAGGCATGCAAAATGTTGGAAGTATAGAAACACAAGTTATTGTCATTGTGATACAATACACTAAGGACCCATCTAAGCACTCATAAATGTAAAACAAATACATAATCAGTCAAAAGTTAAAAGATACTGTGACTGCAGTTGTCAATACTCACAAAAGTCCGTAAAATAGCAGTGATCACGATGTAACAATTGTTACTTAGAGAAATAAAAGTGGAATAAATATGAACAGAAGTAAAATAGGGTTCTTTAGTTAGCATACAGTAAAATCATCATGCAGCATGAAGGATGGCACTTAAGACAAACTGGGCCTATTAAGAGCCAGGAATTTTTTTTTTTTTTAAAAAAAGGAAATTAAAATTAATTGCACACAGTTTATTACAAACATGAAACGATGCCATAAAAAATAAAAGAAAGAATAAAAGAGGAACACAAGGGCAGAACCATTCTGTTGTTGTTGTTGTGGTCTTCAGTCCTGAGACTGGTTTGATGCAGCTCTCCATGCTACTCTATCCTGTGCAAGCTTTTTCATCTCCCAGTACCTACTGCAACCTACATCTTTCTGAATCTGCAGAACCATTCTATATTATGGAAATATTTTTCTCTGAAGTCTAGCTGCTCATTGAGTATGCATGAGGGTTTATTTTTGTAGTGAGTATAAATTTTTATCTCTTCTAATGTGTTAAGCAACAATTCTTTAACTTTTAAACTATTTGTTATACATCCTCCTGAGTGATTGTGATGCATTAGGTATTGGCCCAATACTGGCTTATTACGAGACGTACCTAAAGTGTGTTCCTTATAATGAGTAGTGAAGTTTCTACCTATCTGGCCAATGTACTGGTTGTCGCAATCTTTACATAATATTTAAACACAAACACCAGAATTTAGATAGGTATTATTGCAGTTTCGAATTATATGCTTCAGCCGATTCTGCAAAAGGTAACTGGTAGTAACGGCTATTGTCAAATCAGTGTTCTTGAACAAGTTATTAATTTTGCCAGAAATTAAGCTCATGTATGTAATTCTGGTAAATTTGCTATTGGGAGTTGTATGACTGTTATCAGATTTTTGCAATTTATGAAGCAAATAATCAACTTCACTGGGGTTACAACAGCTAACTTCGGCAAACTGCTTTACAGTATTTAGTTTGTTTTGGATAGCATCTGGTTCCAGACATAATTTAACTATTCTGTAGCTTATTGATCTTATAAAGGCTTTTCTGTGTTTAGCTGTATGACATGAATTTGCTTTAATAATTACATCAGTGGCACTCGGCTTCCTCTAAATGGTAAAACAAAAGTTATACTGCAATGTGAAACAGTTAGACCTAACAAGTTAATGGTTTTGTTGTTTTCATGTTCTATTGTACAAGCCATATCAGACTGAACATTATTTAAAATGTCAGTGAGTCCAGCCCCTCTGTGGAACTTTTACATAGCAATGGAGTATCATCAATGTATCTCTTATAATGTAAAATTTTATTCATGGTCTGTGGATTATCTTTGAAAAATTGCAATTCTGCATGATTAACACAGATGTCAACTATGGTACCTGCTAGTGAATTGCCCACTGCTAATCCATCTTTCTGGTAATAGATTTTGCCATTGAATGACACACAGTTGAAAGCAACAGCACATTCAAGTAACTCAATGACCTCTGTTATTTCTTCTGTACTAATAATCTTATTTTGAAGTAAATTATTTTTAATAATGGCTATTGTTTCAGTGACTGGAACATGAACTGGAAAATTTATATTTTGGATCTCCTGAAGTGACTAGGTTCAGCAACTTTTGCAATCAGAATAATTGTGAATTTTGAGGATATAGAAATTAGCAAGCAAACATACTTTGCATACTTTCTCTCTCTGATGTCATACGGAATAATATTTTGGGGTAATTCTTAGAACAGCCCCACAGTACATTTACTCAATAATGAAATTTGTTCTCAACAACAAGGACCAGTTTAAAAACAACAGTGACATTCATGATTATAATACCAGAAGAAAGGAAGACTTACACTTTCCTCTACTTAACCCATCTTTGGCAAAGAAAGGGGTAAAATACGTAGCTGTAAAACTTTTCCATAAATTACCAAATGATGTAAAACATCTGACAGATAGCAGTAACAGTTTTAAAAATAAACTGAAATCATACCTCTTGACAACTCCTTCTATACCACAGACAAATTCTTGAACAGGAATAAATAAATCTATAGGTATAATATATGCATTTTGTGCCATTTAAGGAAATGGGGTAGGTAATAAAAATTTTACGACTTTAAAAAAAAGAACAAAAGAATAAAAAAGCCTTCATTCATGTGTGCATTTCTTATGCACTTGACACGTTCCACATCATAAAGGTTTGCATGAGATTAATCAATGGAACACGAACTAACTGACTAGCTGGTATGTTAGTTTACAGGTTCGTACTGCCTAATGAGACAAATCATGCATTGTCAGGAATTTCAACGTGATTTACTGTGCCAATTCATAGCTGTTCTTTATTATAAAATTCTCTTTAAAAACCTAAAAAGCTTTCAAAATATCATTCAGTTTTTTCTTTAGGTTGTTCAATGGACAGTTCATATTGCTAACAATTGGACAAATTGACATATTAGGCTTATGTAGCTTTAATTGGGATCTTAATTTAGGTAATTGCTGATTCATTGTCTTCAATGAAGATTTTTCTATCGGTAAAACAAGGAGACTATTATCATCAATCAGTCTTTTAACTGTATTTTGAAATTTTGGAGTTGGATCTTTGTTAATTTCGGAAGAGCCATTTCCACTGAAAAACATTAAAGCCTTTGATATATAATCACTTTCATTAACAAGGACCAACATATTACATTTATCTGGCATTGTTACAATTGCTTTATTAATTGTAAGCTTGACATTAACATTTTTTTTAACTATTTGGGATTCATTATCTCTTTTACTTTTACTTTTGTGTTTCTAAGCCAATTTTGCGAACAACTGATATTCAAATGGGAACATTTCATTGCAATTTCAACATCGACTATTATGCATTTGATGTTTACAACATTTAGAGTAAGCTTTAAATTACATTTTAGGCCTTTGATTAAAAGGGCTGTTTCAGCAGGAGTAAACCAGAAGTAATTAAAAATACCTAGGCAGTCCTTATGTTAGCGGGCAGTCATGAGGAGAATGTCAGAACCAATACATAACTCCATTGGTAGTGATACAAAGCAAATGGCATTTTTAACCTGTAATTTAAGCTCCCTGGGGAAATATCTTGATAAAGATCGTGCAGTGATTATTGGGGAGGAGAGGGTGACTGTAAACTCAACATTACAACTGAGAATGGCATCATAGGGCACATCACTGAGAAATTCCTCAAAACAAATGTGAAGATGTGTCACTCTTTGAGTAATAAAGACATGCTCTGGGTGAAGCATTGTTGATGCTCCTTTGCTTTTCAGAGCTTGCACTGGTATTCCTTGAAATTCAAATTCTCTCCGAGTTTTCCAACTCTGGCGGATGTGATGGCAGGTGAGATTTTAATAAACTGAGTGTTGAACCACAAGCATTATTTAAACTGAAACTGCCAGCCCTGTTTATTACATTTTCTGAGATCTTTATTTTGCTGCACACCTTAATTATGCAGTCCCAGAAACTTGGCATTTGCATCATGGTACTGGTCTCAACATATTTCATTTCATGATTATATTCAAGGCAGTGCTTTGCAACAGCTGATTTGCTTCATTGTTTTAGTGAGGTACGACATCGATGTTCCTAGCATTTCTCCTTGACTATTCTGATAGGCTGCCATATGTCAAACATGCCACATTCATGTGGAATGTGGTGCACACCTAACTTTCAGAGACCTAGATTTTCTTTAACATTACATGAAAGGGTGTAATGGGCATCAAGGATTGAACGCTGTTATAAATAGTGGTCTGTGAGCAGCAATAGCTCACAGTCTGGTTGGAGCCCAGGCAGCAAGTACTCATAACAGCAAAACTCGCACCACCTGAAGAAGATAGCTCGATCAGTCATCAAAACATTATGCCTAAAATGTAAACAACAACTTGGCAGAACACCCAGAAGCACACTATTAATCAATTGCACTGAGAAAACCTGGGAGATCATGTAAAAGACTCAAGTTCCCATTGTGTACAGGCCTGAATGAGAAGTTTTTTGAACCTCAAATGCAATTATAGGAAGTGCTCTCAAGTACTGAAGAGCATTGCACAGGACAGACTAGCATGGACTTAAGACCACAACAACACCAACACTGGAAGATTTTGCATGTGGTGACTCCAGCTCAGATAACAGTGATTTGGGACACACAGGCATACTGATGTACCACCCTGTTTTGTTCCCCCAATAATATTCCCAACAAGAGTAACAAGAACACAGTAAGAAAAAGCACGTGTTCAACTGCTCAGTACAGTTCTCTCTGTAGAAAGCAATATATGGTTCTACTCTGTTTTGGTAGAACTAAACAAGAAAAGTTATCCTGTTGGCAGTTTCGGTGACCTTGCTAATGCCTTTGAATGTGGTAATAGCTGAATTCTATCAGAGAAATCAAAATATTATGGTGTTAAAGGCATGTGAGCATCTTCACAATGGAGAATAGCCAGCCACATTAACAAACAACTCCACAGAAATGAAACTAAATTGAAAGCAGTGAATAGTAAATAGTGTCCCTTAAGGTTTGGAACTTTTGGTACTATTGAAATAGTGGCCTGTGGTACAGAAAAAGACATTAAGAAGAAGTAATATCAGCTTACTTTTATTTTTAAAATTCCCCAGGTAAGACATGAACAAGACAAGAGTATTACAGAAGACACAAATATATTTTGATATTCATGTTCAAAGGCCAGATATCTATAAGAATGTCTTCAGCTGCCTACAAGATGTTATTACACGGAAGCAACCACGAATTTTAAGGAAACATCCCTGCTCATTAGTCAGTAACCACTGAAAATGATTTAAAATTGTTTTATCAACACTTTTACTTAAGTTTAAGATTCAACATACTATCAACTTCTACTGGCTCTTATGGCTAAAAACAAGACAGAAAGGACAACATTTAGAGAACTGATCCACAATGTGAGGCAACAGATGAAGGCAATTTCTCACATAGGGTTACAGAAATTTTTAGAATAATGTTAGCACACTTGCTGCCATGCCTGTAGGAAGACTTGCAGATGGGACACAGGGTGGGAGTTACGTGGCATAGGGGTATAAGAACCCTCGAACCACAAGGTGGTCAGTTCATCAGCCACCTGATGTAATAAGTGTAATTTTGCCACCACCTGCCTATTTACATTGTTCAGTGAATATAGGTATTAAACACTCTCTGTAAAGTGATTTAGACATGAATATAATTTAGTTTAATGCCGACAACAAATTAAATACGTGCATTAGTGTATCGTTTAGTCTTGCCATTAAAGGTTTGACTTTTCTTTGCGTATTTTTTTAGAAAACACGAAAAGATCGTAACTTCGTGAAGTTGCGCTTAGGCTTAAATTTTGTAAACGTGTTTGTTTCTTGTTTCATGGTAATTTAACTAATTTCTCGGTAACAAATAAGTAAACTACCGTAAATAGCGTATAACTTCATTGTTTTAATACAGATTTCAGAAAAACAGCGTAACTTTATATCAGAAATTTGCTTATATACATTTGTTTATAGGCCTAATTCTCGTAACGTTTTTGGAGAATCAAACTTAAAGTACCTCGTTTAATTGTCCTTTTCTCATTCCATCAAGTGAAATATATAATAAATAGCGTATTCCTTCATTGTTTTAATACAGACCTCAGAAAAACAGAGGAGTTTTAAATCAGAAACTTGCTTATATACATTTGTGAATAGGCTTAATTCTTGTAACGTCTTTTTTTGATTTTCGGTAATTTAATTGATTTATTCTAGCTAAAGTATTATTTTTGCCATGAGTGAGAAGTGCCTGACTTGCCGTAGAATTGTTAGTTCTGGGGTTTGGTGTGATGGATGCAGTAGTTTTTTTCGCTGGGGGGACTGCAGTGGCGTGAGTGTCGGGAAAGTGGATCAGGCTCATCAGTGGTTATGTATGATTTGCAGCAGAGATAGGAAGATAGTGGAACAGGAGGGGAAAATTGCTGCCCTTCAGGCTGAGCTAGATCAGGCTAGGGAAGATCTGGACAGGTTAAGGAGGGAGAACGGCAAAGAGAGGTGGGAAGTGGCAACAGGTAACAGAAGGAACAGGCCTAGAACTAAGTCTGACAGTTTTGTGGTGAATGTCAAAAATAAGTTTGACCTGCTGCTTCAGTTAGAAACTGATGAGCCTCAAGCAGAGGTAGGTGTAGACAGGACACAACAAACTTTTAATAGGAAATTGAAAAAGAATGTAGGAAAGTCATCGAAAAGGAAGAAAGTTTTGTTGTTAGGCAGTTCTCATGCCAGAGGTGTAGGCCAACTTCTGCAGAAGGAATTAGGACCAGAATACCAGGTCACAATTTTTTTCAAACCAAGTGCTAGTCTGGATCAGGTGACAGAGGATTTACCAGGGAAGACACCGTGGTTATTGTGGGAGGGCCAGGGAACAGCATCGACAGAGATCCTGGGTACAGTGTAGAGTGTGACCTGGTAAAGATTACGTCGGCATCGAGACACACCAATGTTGAATTTGTATCTGTCCTGAGACGCCATGACCGGCCTCATTTGAAATCTTCTGTTGGGAGAGTTAATTTGGAGTTGGAACGGCTGCTTGGGTCAGGTGCGGGGGCTCATATTGGTGTGGTTCCTGTTGATTCTCTCAGTAGGTGGGACTATACCAGGCACGGCCTACATCTCAACAGGGAAGGGAAGGGGAAACTGGCTGGGGTAATAGCAGGAAATTTAAAGGGGGGAGGCACTGCCATTAATGGTAAAATACCAGTGGTTACAGGTGCTGGAGCAGCACCTTTTTTAGGATAGGTAAGACAGAAAGATGCCAAGTTCTACGAGAGGTCAGGATTGAATCAAATCTTCAGTTTAGGAAAGAAATTAAACAGCACAATTCTAGCACATTGGATCACCAATCACAGCTGTCAATTATAAATTTTCACCAATCACCAGAAATTTTATCTCCACCAAGTTGTATCTCAGTCCTGGGTAATTGCATTGATGAATTAAAGTCACCCAACCCAGCTGACATAATCTGCCTCTCTGAACACCATGTGACCACTGGTATAGGAACTAGGCCTAAGCACAATGAGAAACTCAGACAGGAGAGTACTGCAAATGTTAGAATAAGGAAAGGTTCTCATAAAAGTATAATTAAAAATAATGTAAGTATATTTCATCAAAATATTGGGAGTTTAAAAAATAAAATAGATGAGCTTCTGGTTTGTTTAGAAGATTTAGAAGCTGAGGATGAAATAGATATACTATGCCTGTCTGAGCATCACATTGTTACTGATATGGATAAGGTAAATGTAAGTGGATATAAGCTCTCTGCACATGTAATGAGAGAAAATATGGAGAAAGAAGGAGTTGCCATATATGTCAAAAGTTATCATTGTGCAAAAAGTATAGAAACAAAAAAGTTTTGTGTAGAGAAACATATAGAAGCATGTGCCTGTGAGCTTAAATTAAATAAAGGCACATTTATAATTTTAACTGTATATAGGTCCCCATCAGGAAATTTTCATCTATTTCTGAAAAATTTGGACTCCTTGTTGTGCTATCTGTCAGACAGGGGGAAGAAAATTATTATTTGTGGGGACTTCAATGTAGATTCTCTGAAAGAGGGTGATAGGAAAAATGACCTTGAAGTATTACTCGGTTCTTTCAATTTGACACCCGTTATTGATTTTCCTACTCGGGTGGTAAAGGATAGCAGCTCACTGATAGATAACTTCTTTATAGACCAAGATAAGTTTAACCAGATAAATGCTCAGCCTGTTGAGAATGGTCTTTCTGATCATGGTGCACAGCTAGTTACAATATATGACATAGCTCCATTCAGCAATACTAAACAGTCCTCCAAAGTAGTACGTTCAGTCAACGATTTAACAATTGCAAATTTCAGGGAAAGCCTACAGCAGTTAGACTGGGATGAGGTGTACCGTGAACCTGATGCCAATTTAAAATATAATTTATTTCATGACATTTTTGTAAATGCATTTGAAAACTGCTTCCCCAAGAAAATAGTTAAATATACTCTTAAGGAACCTTGTAACAAACCATGGCTTACTAAGGGTATAAAAATATCTTGTAACCGGAAAAGGGAAACGTATCTGACAGCAAGAAAGAGTAGTGACCCAGAAACTATCAAACATTATAAAAACTACTGTGTTATATTAAGAAAAGTTATTAAAAAATCCAGAAGTATGTGTATCATGTCTGAAATCAGCAACTCTGATAATAAAATTAAAACAATTTGGAATATTATTAAAAGAGAAACAGGTCAACCAAGAGCACAGGAAGAAAGTATTACCATCAAATTGAATGAAAACTTTACGAACAAAAAGTCAGAAGTTGAAAATATTTTCAATAATCATTTTCTAAATGTTGTGGATATAGAAGGATCCAGGCGTTCATTAGAAGATGCTAGGCTGTTAATGGAAGAGGCCATACCTATGCAGTTTGATACAATTGAAATCTCACCCACTTCTCCCTCTGAAATTAGGAAAATAATAAACTTGCTTAAAAGTAAAAACTCACGTGGAATTGATGGCATTTCCAGCAAAATACTAAAAGCTTGTTCTCAACAGATAAGTAAGATTCTCAGCCACCTGTGTAATAGCTCTCTGGAACAGGGCATTTACCCTAATAGACTGAAATATGCTATTGTTATACCTTTGCATAAAAAGGGGGATAGATCTGATGTCAACAATTACCGTCCAATTTCCCTTCTAACAGCTTTATCCAAAATTTTTGAGAAAGTAATGTATTCAAGAGTAGCTTCACATATCTGTAAAAATGAAGTACTAACAAAATGTCAGTTTGGTTTCCAGAAAGGTTTTTCAACAGAAAATGCCATATATGCCTTCACCAATCAAATTTTGAATGATCTGAATAACCGAACACCACCCATTGGGATTTTTTGTGATCTCTCAAAGGCTTTTGATTGTGTAAATCATGAAATTCTGCTAGGCAAGCTCAAATATTGTGGCATAAGTGGGACAGTGCACAAATGGTTCAATTCGTACCTAACTGGACGAGTGCAGAAAGTTGAAATAAGCAATTCTCATAATATGCAAAGATCAGCACATTCCTCAAACTGGGGAACTATCAAGAATGAGGTTCCACAAGTGTCAGTCTTGGGTCCTTTGTTGTTCTTAATATATATTAATGACTTGCCATTCTATATTCATGAAGAGGCGAAGTTAGTTCTCTTTGCTGATGATACAAGTACAGTAATCACACCTGACAAACAAGAATTAACTGATGAAATTGCCAATACTGTCTTTCAGAAAATTACTAAGTTGTTCCTTGTAAATGGACTCTCACTGAATTTTGATAAGACACAGTACATACAGTTCCGTACAGTGAATGGTATGACGCCATTAATAAATATAGACCTTAATCAGAAGCATATAGCTAAGGTAGAATATTCCAAATTTTGTGTGTCCATTGATGAGAGATTAAATTGGAAGAAACACATTGACGATCTGCTGAAACGTTTGAGTTCAGCTACTTATGCAATAAGGGTCATTGCAAATTTTGGTGATAAACATCTTAGTAAATTAGCTTACTACGCCTATTTTCACTCATTGCTTTCATATGGCATCATATTTTGGGGTAATTCATCACTGAGGAATAAAGTATTTATTGCACAAAAGCGTGTAATCAGAATAATAGCTGGAGTCCACCCAAGATCATCCTGCAGACATTTATTTAAGGATCTAGGGATATTCACAGTAGCGTCTCAGTATATATACTCTCTTATGAAATCTGTTATTAACAACCAAACCCAATTCAAAAGTAATAGCAGTGTGCATAACTACAATACTAGGAGAAACGATGATCTTCACTATTCAAGATTAAATCTAACTTTGGAACAGAAAGGGGTGAATTATACTGCCACTAAAGTCTTTGATCACTTACCAAATAGTATCAAAAGTCTGACAGATAACCAACAAGTATTTAAGAAGAAATTAAAAGAATTTCTGAATGACGACTCCTTCTACTCCATAGAGGAATTTTTAGATATAAATTAAGAAAAAATATATATATAAAAAAATAAAAAATAAAATAAAAAACATAAAAAATAAAGAAGTTGTTATATTAACTTAAGTATGTTGTTAAATTAACTTAATTATGTCATGTCTTGGAAAATTTGACTCGTTCCACATCATTACAAAATATCGTATTTATGATCCATGGAACTAGTATTAATCTAATCTAATCTAATTTGACTGCTGTAGTATCCGGAATTCTGCATGCAGCCTGCTCACTATGACATGCATTGCCCGGTGGCAGCAGAAGCTCGGCTTGTTCAAAGAGTCAGTTCCCACGTTTGTTGAAAATTTTTTGTTACTGGTCCCAATTAAAAGAGGAGCATGGTTTCAAGCTTTACTGAAGTTCTAACCAATGTCATTGTTGATAAGTTAGTCCCTGGTTCAAATTTCAATAGATTCCTTAACAATGCAGTTCAAGTAATGAGATGTGGAAGCCAGGACTGATGCATTCATAACCCACATCATGTATTTTGGAAGGGCAATGTTCTGAGACAAGTGAACCACTGCCCTGTATCATATGATGACACCACTGATGATCTTGGTGGTGATCTTTCATAGTACACATGATCTATCCAATGTATGATTTGGCACACTGGATAGCATTTCATATACTCTAGTTTTGTGAAATGGGAGATTGTCCATGACACTCTGTTGTACTGCTCATGCCTTAGTGGGTGGACAGAACATAGTCTTAATATTTTGTTTCTGGACAAGGCATCCTGCTTCACTCGATAATGCCCAGTGTATGGCACAAATATAGTGGCATCACTTAGTTCCTGTTCCTCCACAGTCTTTGACAATAGTGAAGTAGGTGTGATATGTAGTGACCACTGAATTTGCCTTCCAATGTAGCCACTTTCTTGTAGGCTGTCTTCAAGTGTTCTAATTTTTAGTCGAGATTTTTTTTGGTACACAGAATGTACTATGTTTTTAAGTACACCAGTTCTCTGTGCCAGCTGATCGCAGCTCTGAACATACAGGTACAATCTGTGAGAGTCTTATTGCAATACACACACATCAAAAAAAGTTTTGCATCACCTCAGTTCTGAGAGTTCCGCGACCTGTACAAAAATTTGGTATAGAGATCAACATAAACATCATTTCTGCCTTTTTTACTGCTCATGAAAACCACACACTGCATGTTGTACCACCATAGAGTGAGCCCTTCAGAGGTGGTGATCGAAACTGCTGTACACACCGGTACCGCTAATACCTAGTAGCATGTCCCCTTGCATTAATGCATGCCTGTATTTGTCATGGCATAGTATCCACTAGTTCGTCAAGACACTGTTGGTCCAGATTGTCCCACTCCTCAACGGCAATTCGGCGTAGATCCCTCAGAGTGGTTGGTGGGTCAAATCGTCCTTAAAAAGCCCTTTCAATCTATCCCAGGAATGTTCAATAGAGTTCATGTCTGGAGAACACACTGGCCACTCTAGTTGAGCGATGTCACTATCCTGGAGGAAGCCATTCACAAGACATGCACAATGGGGGTGTGAATTGTCACCCATGAAGATGAATGCCTCATCAATATGCTGCTGATATGGTTGCACTATCTGTCAGAGGATGGCATTCACGTATCGCACAGCCGTTATGGCGTCTTCCATGACCACCAGTGGTATACATCAGCCCCACATAATGCCACCCAAAAACAGCAAGGAACCTCCATCTTGCTACAATTGCTGGACTATGTGTCTAAGGTGTTCAGCCTGACCGGGTTGCCCCCGAACACGTCTCTGACGACTGTCTGGTTGAAGGCATATGCGACACTCATCGGTGAAGAGAATGTGATGCCAATCCTGAGCGGTCCATTCGGCATGTTGTTGAGCCCATCTGTACGGTGCAACATGGTGTCATGGTTGCAAAAATGGACCTCGCAATGGATGTTAGGAGTGAAGTAGTGCATTATGCAGCCCATTCCGCACAGTTTGAATCGTAACACAACATCCTGTGGCTGCACGAAAAGCATTATTCAACATGGTGGCATTGCTGTCAGGGTTCCTCCGAGTCATAATCCGTAGGCAGTGGTCATCCACTTCAGTAGTAGCCCTTGAGTGGCCTGAGCGAGGCATGTCATCGACTGTTCCTGTCTCTCTATATCTCCTCCATGTCCGAACAACATCGCTTTGGTTCACTCCGAGACGCCTGAACATTTCCCTTGTCGAGAGCCCTTCCTGCCACAAAGTAACAAAGCGGATGTGATCGAACTGTGGATTGACCGTCTAGGCATGGTTGAACTACAGACAACAAGAGCCGTGTACCTCCTTCCTGGTGTAATGACTGGAACTGATCAGCTGTCGGATCCCCTCCATCTAACAGGCAATACTCATGCAAGGTTGTTTACATCTTTGGGTGGGTTTAGTGACATCTCTGAACAGTCAAATGAACTGTGTCTGTGATACAATATCCATAGTCAACATCTATCTTCAGGAGTTCTGGGAGCCGGGGTGATGCAAAACTTTTTTTGATGTATTTATATTGTGACCCAAAGGTCCATCTGCCTTCCTCTTCACCAATACATTCAGATCACCATCCAATTGCATCTCTATCATCAATCTGACATTCAGGTGAATGGAGCTGAGATTCACAAGGAATCTGTGCAGCTCTTCTGTTCCATGTAACCTATTATGAATGTGTTGAATGTGTTGTTGACATACTCCGAAGCAGCAAGTTGAGGCCGCCCGTTGCAATCCCTACTAACAGCTTGTACAATGTCCCCTCAAAGAAAACTTTTCTCTCGATTTAATTAGGACCACGAGCAAAATTTTCAACAAACACAGGGAACTGAACCCTAGGATTAATGAAGCCATTGCTGCCACCACAGTGACTCTTGTCATGGAGTGGGGATGGTCTCCAAATCCCGGATACTGTGTCAGTTGACTCATCGATGTGCCTCTGTGGGAATGGATGGGATCAATTGTTGTAATATTGTGCTATTTGTATATTAATAATTGGCAGTACACCTGTGGATTATTTACTTATGAAATACACAAAGAGAAACTGAAAAATCACTATGCTGAATTTAAGGAGCATTACAATGAATTCTAACTGATGTAGTACCAATGACTTCAAACCCATATCAAATATCGAAAGTGCAAGGTCATGAACATAGTAACCATCTGGTTATAATCTACAGAAATTATATTATTTTTGTGTGGTCATTTTGCAGCATCTATTTTTGACTGCACACCACAACTTTTAGGATTTATATCATAATGACTTGCAGCTGTTTTTCATGCCAAAGGTGTACCAACATGGCATTTTGTGTATAGTCATCATTTTTTGGATGATCAGTGGCTATCTGTATAGTGGTTGATGAGTTTGTTTTTGCTTTAGTTATCATATGAGAATAAATTTGATTGTGTTGCAAGCAATCAACCATGGCCCTACTATCCTACGGATAATACTGGCACACCTATTCCAGGTACCATTGATAGGATGAAAGGCCTGAAGTGGATGTTTTTGGATGTTCATCTTGTGTCTTGTGTCAAATGTATAGCTTGCTGCAGGTTCCAAACATCATGGTCATAAGGTTGTCATTATTTGATCACTGAGGTGTAAATAGAATGAAATGTTTTGTATGTTGCTTAAAGACTTCCCTAAAATGAGTTTGACAATGTTACCTGCCCATCATCATTATTGCATTTTTCTCGAATGATGTAATCTAATGAAATATTACTCATCAAATGTCTGAGAATACACAAATATCTTTCATGGTGCAATAATAAGCAGAGAACAATGGCACTACCAGATAAAACACTGAAAAATGAATATGATTGTGAAATTTTAAAAGTAACTGCTCTGGCTGTTCCCACGTATTCTGTGTAACTCTCCTAGGATGCCCCCAACTCAACTTGTATTACAAGGTGAAATATCAACAGAGATAAAAAGTACTTTTACTTACCAAGTGTTGGCAGACACATGCTTTAAGAAAAGTCACACATTTAACTTCATTCAGCATAAATGATGTTTTCGCAAAGCCCGTAAGTGTGTCATTCATGATTTAAATAATGAAAAATAGCACCAGTTACTGATTTTTTCATGCTCAGCACAATACATTTGAAGTATTTATTCTCATTTTCAAGAGCATAGCACATTTCTTCACATTAATATTTTTTGTGACATTTGGATATAGGATTTTCTGCCTATCTTTCACTGTCTTTTTGAGGTCATAATGGAATTGGAATCAGACAAATTAAATCTTGTAATTTTTTTGTTTGATATGCTGATGTCTACTTACAAGGATTGTGCCTCCTCCATTACACAGAATATCACACACATGCCTATCATCACTCATACTGTTTGTTTTTATAATCAATGTTCTAAAGAGATATTAAGACAGTATGATTTCACAGAGAGTTTGTATGCAGTTGAAGTGTTACATTTCTTTGGATTACATTGACATAAAGCTGTTAGTTATAAAAGAGACGTCGATCTGCAGAGGGGTATGACAAAAAAACAGCTAAACATTTGAACTTTTTGCCAAAAGGCCTTCTTCAAATGGGGAAAACACACACACACACACACACACACACACACACACACACACACACACACACACACACACACACAACTCATGGACCTGACCACTGTCTCTCACTGCTGAGGTCTGACTGTGAACAGCAACTGCGCCTGATGGGAGTAAGGAGAAGGCTGGGTTGGGGGAGGGGATAATAGCACAGCGATGGGGGAAGGTGTAGTGATGCTTATGGAATGCAGGGAAGTGGTGGGGTCAGGGTACAGCTGCTGGGTGCACTCGAGGCAGGGGAGGGGAAGAAGTAGAGGAAGAGAAAAAGACCAGCAGGTGCATTGGTAGAAGAGAAGGCTGTGTGGTGATGGAATGGGAGTGGGGAAAGGGATAGGTGGGTGAAAGGCAGAGACTAACAAAGGTTGACACCAAAGGAGTTATGGGAATATATGATATACTGTGGGGAGAGTTCCCACCTGCTCAATTCAGAAAAGGTGGTGTTGGCAGAAAGGATCCAGATGGTGCAGGATGTGAAGCAGTCACTGACGTGAAGCAAATTTTGTTGTTTACATGTTCAGCAACTGGGTGGTCCAGCTGTCTCTTGCCCACAGTTTGTCAGTAGCCATTCATGTGGATACAGGACGTCATGCCCATGCAGAAGGCAGTGCAGTGGTTGTAGATTAGTTTTTAGACCACATGACTGCTTTCACAGGTAGCTCTACCTTTGATGGGACAGGTGATGCCTCTGAGCAGACTAGAGTAGGTGGTGGTGGGAGGATGTATGGGACAGGTATTACATCTAGATCTATTGCTGGGATATGAGCCACGAGGCATGGGATTACGAGCAGGATTGAAGTACTGATGGACAAGGATATTGCATAGGTTTGGTGGGCACCAGAATACCATTGTGAGAGGGGCGGCAAGCATACAGGGTAGGATATTCCTCATTTCAGTGCACAATGAGTGGTAGTCGAAACCCTGGTGGAGAACGTGACTCAGTTGCTCCAGTCCAGGGGGTACTGAGTCACAAGTGGAGTACTCCTTTGTGTCTGGATGGTAAATGTGGGAGGTGATGACTGGAGAGACAAGGCACTGGCGATCTGCTTCTGTACAAGGTCTGGAGGGTAATTTTGATCTGTGAATGCCTCAATGAGACCCTTGTTATATTTGGGGAGGGACTGTTTGTACTACAAATGCAATGGCTATGGATGGCTATAGGAAGGGACTTCATGGTATGGAATGTCTGGCAGCTGTCAAAGTGGAGGTAGGTTTGATATGGATGGAGGTACTGATTTGGCCATGTCTGAGGTGAAGGATAACAGAGAGAAAGGTGGTTTGATGGGTTGAGGACAAGGTGAAGCAAATTTGGGAGGGGGTTTGAGGTTCTCGAGGAATGTGGATAGGTGTCCTCACCCTCAATTTGGTTCATGAAGATGCCTTCACTAACTGAAACAGATGATGGGTTTGGGACTCTGGGTGGTTAGGAAGGATTCCTCAAGATGACTTATGGATAAGTTGGCATATGATGGTTACCACAGATTTGTTTGTACATCATGCCTGCAAATGCAAAGTAATTGTGAGTGAGGATATATTTGGTCATGATGACCAGAAAGGAGCTTGTAAGTTTGAAGAGTGTCAGGCATTGGGAAAGTTGGTGCTCAATAATGGCATGATCATGGGCATTACGGATGTTGGTGTAGTGACAAGCAAGATGTTGTGTGGTAAAAGAATAGAAACTCCAGAGAGTCGGAGGAAGAAATGGTTTCTGTCTTTTATATAGGAGGATAATAGGCTGAAGGTGTTGGTCAGAGCAGAGATTCTCTCAAATGGGGAGGGTAATAGGCTGAAGGTGTGGGTCAGAGCAGAGATTCTCTAAGTGGGGTCACAGCAGCCAGCTACAATGGGGCATTGTAATCGATTGGGTTTAAGAACTAGGAAGCATGCAGAAGGTAGGAGTGTAGCGAGTGGTAGGAGTGAGGGGAGGGGCTGGAGAGGGAGAGGTACAGGAAAGAGGGAGAGGGGAGAGGGAAGAGAGAAGAGGGGAGGGGGACGGAGAGGGGGAGGGGGAGGGGGAGGGGGAGGGGAGAGTGAAGAGGGAAGAGGGGAGAGGTAGAGGTGGAGGTAGAGGTAAGTGTTAATAGGTAAGAGGGAGAGGGACTCAGGGGACACATTCTGGAATGGCCTATTAAGGAGACACTGGAGATCCTGTTGGCTTTCTGAAATGGGGTCACTGTAGCTAGTTGTAGGTGGACGAATCTGACAGCTGGCGAGCCCCTCCATCAGGTAATATCTGCAGTTTAAAACAACAGCGGTGGAGCCTTTGTCAGCAGGTAGGATTATGAAGTTGGGATCAGTTTTAAGATGGTGGATAGAGGTTCTTTCAGTGGATGAAAGGTTAGTTTGGATGTTAAGGGATATGTGAAATGGTGGTGAGGCAAGGTTTGAGGTTAAGAAATTCTGGAAAGTTAACAGGGAGTGATTTGGATGGCGGTGGGGGTGATCACAGCTGGATGGAGGAGTGAACAGAGTAGGTCATGGATCAATATTGGCTCTAGGTTGAGTTTAATTGGTAGGGGTGGTGGCAAAAAGTTTTCCATTGCAGGAACCGGCTGATGAAGAGGTCTTTAACAGGTTCAGAATGATTGAATTTGTAAGTGGGGAAAAAAGGTAAGGGCCTTTGGTAAGGTCTGATACTCCAGTCAGTCTAAGGCTTTTGGAGGAAGATTTATTACTGTTTTTGGGTCTGTTTATGGTTTGGGTTCTGTATGGTGGTGAGTAGGAGGTTCTAATGGTGTGGTATAATAGTAGGTCAGTGAGGTTGGGTTTGTTGCTATCAGGGGATGCTGGAGACATTTGGAGGTTGTTGTAGAGGTCACAGATAGTGGTAGTCCAAGGTGGTGAACCGGTTGGAGTTTTTTGAGGTAGCACTGTGCTTGCTGCTCTAGCTCCTGGAGGGCAAGAGTTTCAGTATGAGAGATGGGATGCAGGAATTACGGATTGCACAGCAGGAGATTTTACAGGTGGAGACAACGTACTGCTAGGAGGTTTGGGCCTGATTTACATGGTTTTGGAGGACTTGGTAGCTGAGGGCTATGGACTGGCAGAATTTGAACAGACAGAGAACACTGTGGAAGGAGGAGTTGCTTCTGGTGATGAGTAATTTTATGGTACGGCCATTTGTGGGGATTCCATGAGCTAGGCAACAATGTAAGAACAGTACTGGGTTCTGGATAGGGATAAGGAAACTTTTCTGTTTTGGTTCAGATTCACAATACTGTCATTATTACATCCTAAATTTTCCACTGTTGTCAATTATAAAATTACTTTACCGTTATTGACTGTTGGAAGATATTAAGATATTCCACCACTTCCACAAATCACTTACAATGGATTTAATGAAGAGTTGGAAATTTTGCACACCCCATAAGGCAAGGAAGAAAAATTGTCCTGACAAACTAGATAACAAATCATTTAATTTTTTTAAATGTTTCTCCTGCTAGCAGTGTCATTGGTCACAAAATGTTTTCTTTCTGAAGATACAGAAATCACCAGGTCCCATGCCTTATCCAGTTGAAAGCCATCGTCATGATTAATAAGATCTTGCCATAAATGGATTTTCACCAATTCCTTATTAATTGAATCCCAGAAGGATCTCTTTGAGGCCAAAACCTCCATGGCAGAATAATCCAGAGAATGTAAAGATAAAATGCTTAGTTATGGCTGACTTACTTGGCTGCGAAAGGCAAGTGTGACAATCATGTTCAACACATCAATCATGCACTGTGCACACTGTCTGACCAATATAGGCTTTGCTGCACTGGCAAGGTATACTGTAGATTCCAGCCCTCCGCAATCCCAGATCATTCTTTGCCAAACCAAGAAGAGCACTGGTATCTGTAGTTGGGTGGAAGACTACTCTGACATGACATTTCCTTCATGTTCTGCCTAATTTTGATGAAATATTGCCAATGTAAGGGAGGAATGCCCTGGATCTGAAGCGGCCCTTCTCCTCTTGGTCTTGTGGGTGATCATGTTTCTTCTTGCTTAAAGCTGTGCTAATCTAATGTGGAGAATATCCACTATATTTTCACATTGACTATAGGTGTTCCAGCTTCTTTCTTCTGCCTCAATCAGACACAGCATGTGTCTGGTGCACTAATGTTTGAAGGATGCCCATAATTTGGGATGGGTGGTGACAGCTAAATGCCTGCAAATACAGATCAATATGTTTAGGCATATGGTGAAGGGAATGCCCTAATGATCCATCCATTTTTGGACTGACCAAAACATCCAAAAATTATAAACAGCTGCCCTTCTCCACTTCCATTGTAAACTTGATATTCTCGTCGATAGACTTCTGACGCTGCAAAAAGTATGATGCTGTGGGGCCCCACTACAAACATATCATCCACCACCAGAACACTTTTGGTTTAAGTTTTATCAAATCAAGTGCCCTCTCCTCAGTCTTAAAATAATTTGCTACTGGAGAGGAGAGAGGACTACCCATGCCTACCTCATCAATTTGCTCAAAATGTTAAATGTTGAATAAAAAGTAGGTTGAGGAAAGGGTATATGGAGTAGTGCTGTTATACCAGTTTTGAACTTACTACTGATAGTGACGGTGAATCCACATGAGGAATCCTAGTGAAGAGTGAGACAACATCAATGGGACCATTAAGTGTGACTCACTGAGTCAAAATGACTTTGGTCTATTAACAAAGTCACTGGAGGTACAAACATGATGTGAGCACAAAAGATCTCAGTAAAGATGCAAGATGTCCAGCTAAGTCATAAGTTGGAGCATTGATATTGTTCGCAATAGGATGTAATAGAAGACCTCCTTTGTGTATCTTTGGAAGACCACATTACTGTGGTGGAACAGAGCTGTGGGGTTGTAAGCCTTTCGCAACTTCTTGCAGAAGGGAAGAAGAATTCAGCAACACCGTCATTTTTCTTTCTACTCACCCTGTAGGGTCTTTATCAGTCTTCCAGTACACTGGTTCACTTAACAAGTTATGAAGCTTCTGGTCAGATATCTCAAGTGGCAACAGCACAATGACGTTTCTCTTATCTGCAGGAAGGACTATCAAGTGAGAATCATCTCACAGTTTGCATGGTGTAACCCTTTCCATGGAGCAGATATTACTCTTCTAGGAAACATTACGGTTCTAAGGTGGGCTATTTGTAAGGGCAAGACATATTTCACATCTTATTTCTTCTGCAGCATCACTGGAAGAGGTCTAAAGGCTTCTTCCACCACACTAATGAAATCAGTTAAAGGCAAGGTTGTAGGTGTAGGTGCAAGTTCCTGCCTTTCCTGTGCACTGATAGCAACATATTGTCCAAAACCTTATCTATTAAATTAACAATGGAGCATCGAAAAGCATCTTCTCGCAATAATTCCTGACATGCAGTCTTACTCTGAAGATTGTCTGGTCTTGATAAAATGTGTCACTCTGGCAAACTTCGGAGTGAGGCCATTGTTCCAGCATTTCAGTAAAAAATAGAATGAAACTAACAATCTCACTCACTTACTACATAACTTATCTGATTTCTGAATGTGTGACGCCAATTCAACAGAGGTCATTCATGAGCAGCTGCCTTTGCACATGTGTCTGTGCCAATTTCTGGGATAAAATTAGTGAGGTGAACTAGCAATCTGCAGTGCAAAAAACTCACCTTAAGCTGGCTGAATGTTTGTCAGCTGAAATGTTATGGCAAAAAGTCGACCATATCTCGCTGCAGTCCCAGACCTTTATGAAAAACTCTTTACACCGGGAAAATTTCAAAAATCACAAAATACTACCCCTAACATTACAGTATAGAAAATACTCCAAGATTTATTTTGTCTGATTTTCTGATTGCAGTATAACCTAAAAAAGACACAGTGCAAGAGAAGCAGATAGTCTCCATGCAAACGTAACATAAAATATATATATAAACAAACGCAATTAAAAATGAGAATAAATTCTCAAATACATTGTGCTAAGCATGAAAAAATAAGTAACTGGCCCACTTTTCATTATTTAAACCATAAAATCTTTCTAAATAGATTGTCCTGCATATCACAAAGAGAGGACAGGATGGAGGAATAAGGCAATTCCAGGATAACGAAGCAAAGTAATCCCAAATTTGAATCAAGTGAATCATGATAAGAGTAGACCTAACAATAAGCAAGTTTGAAAGCTACAGAAATGGAAAACAGGACAGTCTACAAGGCAGATGAAAAAGATAAAGAATAGAAGGAAAAAAGAAGCAAATCCTGGAAAAGACATGATAAAATGAAGAACAGACACAACGAGAATTTAAACTGTCTCTTGCACTTTCCTGCTGCATTTTCCACAACCGAGGTTAACGGTTGACTTTCCTAATTTATTATCAAGCAGTTCTGTTTCCTCCAAACCTTTCCTCTCTTCTGTTGTGTGATGAAAAAAACCACCTCTTCTGAAAGCTATCATTTAAGTGACATTTTGTTTCTGGTTTGTATTGCTGTCTGCTTAGAGTATCTGAACATACAATATGAGGCAACCAACCCTATGATCTCTTACATGGCCATTACCTTTCATCCTTCGGCAGATGTGAGATGATAAATGCAGGACTTGAACATTCTTGCTCTGTCTCGTATGAACAGCTTGACGAAGTTTCTCTACCAGATCTCCAAGACTCATTTGTAATGGAGCACAAGACTGGCCTGAAAACGAATAATGAATAAGATCGGCTTCAAATGTTGTGAGTAAATACATTAAATCATTATTTTCATTTATAACAACATTATGAAAAGGAAAAATCATTACCACATAGAGGCTGTTGATTCGTTAACACACACAATGAAGAAGACTGCCACACATTTCAGCTTTCAGACTAAAAAGTCTCACATAGAAAACACATACACACAAGCACATGACTGCTGTCTCTAGGCACTGGTCCTCAGTCCCCTGATGAGTGAGTGAGTTGTGTTTGTATGAGTATTTTCCATTTTGGAAGAAAGATTTTTGTCTGACATCTTAAGTGTTTAGCAGTCTTTTTCACTTTGCCTGTCTGCAACTCAACACCTAGGTGTACTCTTTCATATTATTCTTATTCCATCCTCGAATTTCCAACACTCATGAAATAAACAAAATTCTAATAACTGTATCCTTCTATGTGTCAGACAACTATTTTTGCAGAATATTATCCTTATTGTTACTAGCCCAAGGAAGAGAGAAAGAGAGTTATTACGTTTTCATGTCTAATCAGCAACTGGGACATTAGACAGGAAGTTTACTGTTTTGTATAGCCAGCCAACAATACAATGAACATACGTAGTTTACTAAACTAATTTGGTTTTGAATAAGTGAATAACAGAATTATAGCTAGCATGCATTCCTCATACTAATCTTACCTCTATGACCTGCCATGTCGGATGGTATATTTAACTTGCGGAAACGATGGTAATACTCATTTAAACGGTCAAAATTATCAACATTGCTCTTCTCCTGTGGCCGAGTGCTGCCCAGGCTTTCAGCCAAAGTTGCCATCTCATTAATTCCAATGTTGAAATAAACCGGTGTGATGTTAAATGAAACAGTGTCAGCCCCTGGGTGTGACAGTGGTAGCATGGAATAGACGGCATCGGGGACAGGAAGTAGCACAGTCAGAGCAGTCCGGGAACCTGTCACACGGGGAGCTGGCAGCTGTGGCTGTCCTGCTTCTTGCTGCTGGCTACCTGATCTGAACACAGTAATAATCCTTCCTTCATTGTGACATGGTCTCACATATGTTACTTTACTTATCCACAACAAGAAACCTTAAAAATTCTGTCGTGTCAAGCAGTATACTTATATGACAAATTGTTTAATAAGTACCCACACCTCCAAAAAATAACTATATTATTTTAAGTGATCACTTATTTTATAAAAGTAAGCATAACTTTCTAGCTTAGTTTAAACTGAATGATATGGTGAACATAAAAAACAATGAAAGTTATCGTACAATGCAGGCTTTCCTGTGTGGTACTTCTGTCAATGGTTTTTGTTTTATGGACATTAGGCAGGGAAATATGCTAGCCTAATTCCTGTAAGACAAAAGTACCACTGACAGAATAAAATTATTACAAATACAAATATGTAACTAAGATAAAAGTTCCAACACATTTTAAAATTTGTGGCCTGTTGGGGTTGTTTGGTAATACATTTCAAAGATCAAATCCCTAATGCCCAGCATAATGCCATGTATAATTAAAATTTATATCCTGCTGCACGTTGAGCATAAGGTGACAGGTAAGTGAAGAAAACAGGGTATTATTACTCTCGCACCTCCCATTTTATGAGTACAACTGAATATCAAATCATATTTCAGTTAGCATCTCTGCCTGGTTACTGCTGTAACAAACAATAGATTTATGATGATCTACAATACTGCTGAAAAGGGACAGAATGAATTTCAACTTTCATGAAGTATCAGTAAAAGAGACATCACAAAGTTTATTTATCAAAGTAACTCCATGATCAGGGTCCAAGAAGCATGTGATTCTGCCCAGCCACCACTTCATCCACTACATTACAGCATTGGTTTGGATGAAATATGGAGGTCCATGGGGTTATCAAATTGCTCTCCCAGCCATTGTTGGTTATCCAAACCTCAGACCCACTGCTTCTCAACTGGTCACACTAGACTGAGCATACCCCCTTCCCAGTCCTCTCACCCCTTGGTAGTACTGTGAAAGGACCCCAGATCCACATAGCAGTCAGGGGGCACTGACCACTAAACTACAGAAGTGGATAATGGGGTTAGCGGATATTTAATTACTGAGGAAAGGAAATAACAGAAAGATAGCAGTGAAAAAAGAGAAAAGTACCGGCCAGCAATTCTGACTCATAATTTTATGGTTTTCTAAACAGAATTTTCCTTTTGATACAAAGACAACTTTTACTCTGTGGTCTCTCAGTTTTTCTCAGTGCAATTGACTAACAGTGAGCTTCCAGGTGTTCTGCCAAGTTACTGTTTCCATTTACTGACCTAGCCGGGAGGAGGGAGGGGGGGGGGACTAACCCCTGGAAGTATGGAGTATTTTCAATATTTTGGTGGACACACAGTGATTTGTAAGTGCCATAAAAAATTTACAGTTCAGACTCTGTTATAATCTGCACAATACTGACTTTTAGATCATTTTCTTGAAAGAAAACCACCTAGCTATACTATTTTTTCCCCTTTCCCTAAGAGCTGGGCCAGCCGAGTATGGGTGCCTCAATTCCAAGGGCCCATGATTACTCTGCAAGGTTGCATTACTGTCAAGCATGTTCTGACCTTATGGCTGATCACGTTCATCCCTTGGTACCATTTTTCCCCCAATGGTGATGCTGTGTTCCAGGACAACAGCGCTCCTGTTCACACTCATCACATTGTCCAGGAGCATGAGGATAGAGTGTTCCATCTCCAATGACCACCACAATCATCAGATCTCAATATTATTAAGCCTTTGTGGTCTACTTTGGAGGGAAGGATAAGTGATCACTCTCTACCTTGATCATAGTTAACTTAACTTGCCATTATTTTGCAGGAATGATGGTTTAACATCCCCTTGAAAACCACACAGCATCTGTATTTATCCACTTCGAAATGACAGGAAGCTGTTTTGAATGCCAATAGTTTTTGTACACCATATTAGGCATGGTAATGCATTGCATTTTTGGTGTTTCCATACTTCTGTCATCCCCCCCCCCCCCCCCCCCCAATAGTTTCTGCAGTTGTAACAAAATCCAGATTCGTTGGCTTCTGAAAATCATACATGATGTAAATGTATAGATAAAACAAAACAAAAAAAAAAAAAATCTATCCACCATGGGGTTGTATGAGGAAACATAGAGAGTGGCCCTAAACGGTCTGAAATGCTTGTCAGGGTGTTTGTGGCGTGAGAGGTTGTGTTGATAAACTGTTATGAAAAAAATTCAATAAATTGTGCCGTTTTTGGGTTATTTAGCACTGAAGTTATCTGATCCTGTCACTGCACACTCAAATTCAAGCGCTTGCACAAGCTAAAATGCAGAAATGCACGAACAGCTGTGGGTCAGGGTATTACCATTTGTTCAAATGGTCATTACTTAAGTCCACGTCATGTAGGATGGCGATCCAATTTTCAGCCGTTCTGCGCATCCCCCTCCACTAGCTACTGGTAGCCAATAATGTGCATTCTCTTTCCGAGTGGCTAGCAGCGAGTTACACTAGACAACGAGAATCTCGCTCCTACATGCTGCACTATTGCCATACTTCATGGCAGCTGAGTTATTTATTCAACTTTCAGTTTGTTTTTGTTTCCTTTTTTTCCTTGTAGCAGTATAGCAGTGAATGTGTATCTATAAACGTTTCAAGTGTGATTAAAAAAAAAAAAAAAGGTCAGGTGATGGCATTAAGGTGAAATATTTACCACATTAATAACTTTTTTAAACATGAATTTGAAAGTGGGCCTCCTACTGTTGACATTTGAAGACACAAGAACTGTAAAGAGAATTGTAAATGAAAGAGTCAGAGCTGTAGACACAAGAGAAAAAGATGGTTTTGTGTCGCCTGGAAAGCATTGAACTCGCAACAAACTTGTAACACAAATGGATGGTTGTAACAATGATGTTTTAAAGTGCTCCATGTGAATGACGGATGCCCGACATCCACACAAATGTGTTACAGTTATGCAAGAGAAAATTGGCTTCAATGATAAGCACTTCGTCAATGTAAAGAATTTTGAAAGATGTTGGTTCCAGATATGTTAAGAAGAGAGTTTTCAGTTCAAAGAAGTGACATAGATGCAGCAGGAACTAATCCCATATAAAGATTCATGATATAAGAGGAGGTAGTTCAATAGTGTATTACTTTTATGAAACATGAGCCAATTAGAATCATTCCAGGAAGATCTGCTGGAAAATGAGTGATGGTACTGGCTGTTTTAAAATTCTCATAGGAATAGGTTCTTGGATAAGTATTCTGCAGTGCTGACTCTTCTTCTGGTTTTGTTTCTGAGAATAAACTTGTATTTACATGTAAGAAAAACAGCAGTGACTACCACTCGCAAATGAACACTGTCAGTTTCGTGACATGATCGACAAATTTTGTCATGCCTTGTTTCGAAGTTGGTCATTGCCAATTATAATGCAACTGTTACAGAGAAAACAACAAGTACAAACACCAGAAAAGTGGATATTTATATCTGGCTTACACATGAAACTATTAAGCACAGTATAAACCAGACTTGTGTCGATTTCCTATAGCTCATTAATTTATACTAGTCACATGACAGAATGTACAAACTTGACTTCCTTGAATGTGAATGGGGTCACACAGTTTTGTGATTAGCCACGTGTCACTGTCAGTGTAGCCCCACGGAATTAATTTGGGCAAAAGGTTAACGCTACGTGGAAGAAAAAACAAAACATTCAAGATGACATATAGCGAATCATTTGTGCATGAGGCAATAGACAACATCCCACCTGTAGCACGGGCACAGTCTGTGTTTCATGCTGAAAAGCTACAGAAAGAGGAATTTAACAGGGAACTGATGATGGATACAAGCCTTGAAGCTATCACTGTGAATTTACAATCAGATTGTTCAGAAACACACTCAAATAGAAATGACGATGGTATTATGATGTAGACTTTGGAACAAAGTGATAATATTTCTTAGTTGTAAAGACCTGTAGTTTAAAAAATGTGTTTGTCAACATATCAGTTGCATACATAATAATGAGAACTTCCTAGCCTTTTTGATTAGGACTTCGTATCATTTGAATAATGCAGACTATGATGTTCAACATATTACCCAAGGAGAAATTAAGCTTCTGTCACTACGTTGTCGCTCTAATAACATGCGAGAAGGCAGCTGGATAAATTTATCAAAAGTCCGATATTTCCATGTGTAAACCCCTGTCATTTTCAAGGCATGAACTGCATAAGGCCCTAAAATGACATTATAAATGAAGTTGACAAATCGGTGGTTTCCAATGTTATCGGTCAGCATTCCCTGGAATTATTCATAGGTGATGGTTAATTGTTTGCTTGTTCAATGGATTTTAAACTTCTCTCACTGTAATTTTGAATGAGTTAGTTTACACTCACAGGGCCCGTTAACAGCGAACAATACGACAACTTACTGACTTTTACATTAGTCTTTTCTTCTACTAATACTTTTTTACGCGCAGTGACACTGACTACAGCCACACACACACACACACACACACACACACACACACACACACACACAAGACATACACGTTATACATATTTTTAAACATTCTATTGAGTAGAAGCACTTGTCAAGCAAATATAATTATTTCAGTTTGTGCTTGAAGTTAAATTTTGTTGTGTATTGAATTTTTACTTATAATACACTTCAGATCGCAATAATTATTGCAAGCAGTTCCAATGATCTTTTCATTAGACAACTGTCATTTTAAGAAAAATTGTACTTCATATCTTCACAAAGCTGTGTCAGCTACTCTCGCCTGTTGACTTCGCACAGAGTAAATCTGTGGAGTAATCGACGCAACATCACCAAGATGTGAATTAATATTTCTCCCATGACGACTGATTGAAATTGTCTTTAATATTTACAATTCCCCTCATGCATTTGAATGTATAACACGATGTACCATACGCAAATGAGCCTGACTGTTGTCTGCAGCAATGCAGTTCGGAAATGTGGACTTTATTTGCCTGCTCTCTGCTGCTGCACATGCGTAGTTCTCATCCCCCCACGCTTTCTTACCACTTTGCCTCTATGCACGGAAGCGCCATCCTATGTGACACGGGCTATAGTTAAAATGTGGCTTTTTTTCAGAAGTGATAAATTTAAGCTAGATGAGCAAAAGCTATGTTGGTTCAGTTTGAGGAAACCGAACAAAGAACAAATTTGGTGATACTGTCTCCGGCAGTGCTGCTTGAATTTGCACACACAAAGACCTGACTGGCTAACTTCAATGCTAAACAACTCGGAAGTGGCACAATGAGTCAAATTTTTTTCTTAGCAATCATTTCTCAGCACAACCTCGCCTGCAACACCTTTATATGCTTTTCAGACTTTTTCTGACACCCTACATAAAGGTTAAAGAAATGTGCAGCCCTTCTTCTGGCAGAAAGGTTGCTGGGGAAGGAAGAGGGATTAAGTAAAAGACTGGTGAGGTTTAGGATATATGGAGGGTTCACAAAAGTCAACCAGAATCCCAGGTCAGAGGAGACTTGGTGAATGGGTTGAAAGGGAAAGAATGATTGTTGGGGGCTGCACTGTATAAGATTTGAAACCCTGGAGCTTAAAGGTGGAAGATAAGGTAATAAACGTTACAGAGATCACAAAACATCATGTAAGAGTTAATAACTGTGGAAAGCTAAGTGCATTAAGTGTGGTAGAGGTGGGGGGAAAACAGATAGGTCATAAAATAAAAGACATAGAGAACTAGGAATAGTTACTGAGAAGAAATGTTGAGACCAAGGAAATTAGAGAAAATAATTAACATAAATTATGGTGAAATGGATGGTGAGAACCAAGGAAATGTTGTAATCCCAGTTCTCATCTGCAGAGTTCTGAGAAACTGGCATCTGGAAGACGAAACCAGATGGCACTTGTTGCGAAACAAGCACCAACATCACGACTGAAGGATATTGTGTGCTGCCAGTATATACCCTCTGTCTTTGCCCAATCATCCTAACTATTAACTTTGTGGTAGTCATACCTATACAAAGGCTGAACAGTGTTCATGTAACAGCTGGTACATGACGTTGTCATTTCACAGGTGGCTCTCCGTTTGATAGTTTATTTTGTCAGTTATAGGGGTGATATAGGTGGTGTAGGAGGGCGCATAGGGCACGACTTATAGCCATATGGTAGGAAAATGGGTTGTTTGTTAGTACATTTAATGTGAACAGAAGTGTGTAGCTGACTTTCAATGAGGATGAGATCAGCATCAATGAAAGTGGCTTGGAATTCAGATAGGACCATGTGGAGAAGAGGTTCAAAAATTTTAACAGGTCAGCCTCACCAAGAGTCCATATGACAAAGATGTCATAATGGTATCTAAGTCAAACCAAGGGCTGAAGGCTTACAGATCCCAGGACAGTCTCCTCTCAGCGACCCATGCAACCCTGTAAATGGGGGATGTCGGTACAGAGGGAGGTGGCGTCAATTGTAACACTCAAGGTGTGCGATTGGGAGTGGGACAGGCACAGATTTTAAAGGAGCAGAAATGGTTGTGTCCCACACACACACACACACACACACACACACACACCCACACACACACACACACACAAGTGTGTTTGGGGAAAACAATTGAATGAGAATAAAGTAATTACTAACCGACAGTTATTGGGAGAACGTGTCAGTGTAAATTTCACAGTCACAAGGTCTTCCACAGCCACTGTCATGTCACCCCACATGTCTATTCATCACCATAGTAGCTGAGCAGGCCTTCAAATGATACCAACGGCCCGAGTGTAGTGAGAACTAGAAGAAATGTTGGATCAGGCTTCTGGCACCATAATTTTGCCATCAGTCCCAGTAACGAGTGACGTGAGCTGTAACAATAAATCAGACACAATATAAATAAAATCTCTCTCTCTCTCTCTCTCTCACACACACACGACACACACACACACACACACATGCATTCATAAACACACATTCTAAAGCACAGTAGTATATTATAACAATGATCTCGAGGGATAAGTTAATTTAGCTACCTCTTTAGAATATTTCAATCAATGGAAAGTACAGCAGACAGACTGTTACACATTAAGCTTTCAGCCAAAGCCTTCGTCAGGGAAAAGAAAACCACCCACCACCCACCACCCACCCACCCACACACACTCACTCACACACACACACACACACACACAAAACTGCTATCTCTGCTCTGGCCTGTGTATGTGTGAATGCATGTGGTTTTCTTTTCTGATGAAGGCTGTGACTGAAAGCTTAATGTGTAACACAGTCTTTTCATTGTGCCCATCTTAAGTGCCACACTGAAATGCTTCAAGATACATTGAAAATCTACTTCTGTGCAGAACAAAATATGCAATAACTCATTTCAAACATCTTGTTATTTAGAAAATGTATGGGGGGGGGGGGGGGGGGGGGGGGAGGCGCGCCAGAAATGAAGCTGCAACCTCTTACCATCACACCTGACCACCTGCCACCTACTGTCTCTCTCCACTAGCTAAAAGTGCTGGCAGTCTACTAGGGAATCCCTGGGTATTGCCACGAAGCTCTACCGTCCAGAACTTTTTCGAATATCAGTAATATCACAACTGCTGCAAGTGAGCTTCTAGGTCTGTTACAATATTTTTGGTGATATCAACTCCACCACAAATGTTTTGATTATGCAGTTTCTATTATAAAATTCATTTCAACTACATCTTTCTACACACACGCTAACCTCAGGAGTCACTTTTACGACAGAGTTTTCTTGTCAGATGCCTTTTTGTCTTTATCAGTTGATTTAGTGCTTCTTCCACTGTTGTATTTACAATGAATTTCCCCCTCAAAAATGAGAAAAAGCTATGTACCCCTTATAAATTAGCAACTGCTGTCACATATTAAGTTGGCACTCACATTTGTGCTTTTTGGATGCCTACCAGGTCAGAAATGACAGTAAATCAGCTTTAAATCACAACACTAGAAGATACAGTAAAGGCTCAGAACATATTCAGAAACCAAGCTCTGAAAATGGGATGGTCTTCATTATCACGATCAGTTGGTCCACATCCATATTAGATAAATTCCTTTTCTCGTATTATCCAAACATTAGGCTCCAGCCATGTTTCTCTTGCATGCTTTCTAATGTCACATATCATTACACCACTATCTTTTTCTTTTTCTGTCCCCTGGAATCAAGCGAAGAACTTCCTACATTTATCTACCATTTACTCGCCTGGCTACATGTCCTACCCAATGTTATTTAATTTTCATTACAATAATTATTATGTCTCTCACAATAGTCTGTTCCTTGATCATTTTGTTGTTCTTTGATAATTTTGTTTGTT
The DNA here is from genome assembly GCF_021461385.2 of Schistocerca piceifrons. Classification (NCBI taxonomy): domain Eukaryota; kingdom Metazoa; phylum Arthropoda; class Insecta; order Orthoptera; family Acrididae; genus Schistocerca; species Schistocerca piceifrons. The sequence continues at coordinate 92,752,195 of NC_060141.1, forward strand.
TTCTGTCTCTAATGGTAATTTCTACGCTGTATCTCTCAGTTTTTTAATGGTTTCTACACGGATTTAAATGATTATTTTACACTACAACAGTCAAACCATCGTCACAGTATAATAATTTTTTTTTTTTAAAAAAAAAGAGGGGTACATTACCGGTTTCAGTGAACTATACCATCATTTTCAAATGTAAAACATCAGTTAGAGAATGTATAATGGGGATTATGACCATACATCTGACAACAATTATAAGACGTAATGAGACCAGACAACCGAGCAATGGTGGCACAACCAAGACACTACAAGTTATGCCATACTTGCCCAACCATTCATTCCATGTCCTAATGTAGAATAGATCATATGGCTTATGAATCTGTATCAGCCATACGACTGTTGTGTCATAGTAGGACACATTGCAAGAATCCTTGGCAATTTTTACCCTGGTTGGTTTTTATCTATTCCACATTAGGAAATGGAATGAACAGTTGGGCAAGCATGGGCATAACTTGTAGTGACTTGGTTGTGCCACCATTGCCTCGGTGGGGGTCTCATTATTTCTTGTATTTGTTGTCAGATGTATGGTCGTAAATCCCATAATATATTCTCCAACTGATGTTTTACATTTGAAAATGACGAAGTAGTTCGTTGAAATCGGTAATGTAACCCCTCTTTTTTAAGGAAAAAAAATTATGTACTCTGACTAAGGTTTCACTGTTGTAGTGTCAAATAAACATTAACTTGTATTTAGTCACACTCCTTACAACAATTATGTCTGAATATAGTTTCTATACTGAAGCACCAAAGAAACTGGCACAGGCATGCATATTCAAATGCAGAGATGTGTAAACAGGCAGAATACGGCACTGTGGTTGGCAATGCCTTTATACGACAAGTATCTGGTGCAGTTGTTAGATCAGCTACAGCTACTACAATGGTAGGTTATCACGATTTAAATGAGTTTGAACGTGATGTTATAGTCAGCACACGAGCAATCGGACACAGCATCTCTGAGGTAGCAATGAAGTGGGGCTTTTCCTGTACGACCATTTCAAGAGCGTACCGTGAATATCAGGAATACAGTAAAACATCAAATCTCTGACATTGCTGTGGCCGGAGAAAGAGGGACCAATGACAGCTGAAGAGAATAGTTCAACATGACAGAAGTGCAACCCTTCTGCATAATGCTGCACATTTCAATCCTAGGCCATCAACAAGTGTCAGCATGTGAAACATTCAATGTAACATTATCAATATGGGCTTTCGGAGACAAAGGTCCACTGATGTACCCTTGATGACCGCATGACACAAAACTTTACTCCCACCTAGGCCCATCAACACCAACATTAGACTATTGATGACTGTAAACATGTTGCCTGGTCAGATGAGTCTGGTTTAAATTGTATTGAACTGATGGACGTGTACAGGTATGGAGACAACCTCATGAATCTGTGGACCCTGCATGTCAGCAGGGGACTGTTCAAGCTGGTGAAGGCTATGTAATGGTGCGCAGTTGGTGTGATATGGGACCCCTGATATGTCTAGATATGACTCTGACAGGTGACAGATATGTAAGCATCCTGTCTGATCACCTGCATCCATTCAAGTCCATTCCGATGGACTTGGGCAATTCCAGCAGGACATGTGACATCCCCCCATCCAGAATTGCTACAGAGTAGTTTCAGGAACACTCTTCTGAGTTTAAACACTTCTGCTGGCCACCAAACTCTCCAGGCATGAACATCTTTGAGCATATCTGTGATGCCTTGCAACGTGCTTTTCACAAGAGATCTCCACTCCCTCATACTATATATGGACAGCGTGCAGATTTCATGGTGTCAGTTCCCTCCAGTACTACCTCAGATATTAGTCAAGTCCATTCCACGTCGTGTTATGGCACTTCTGCATGCTCACAGGGGCTCTACAAGATATTAGGCAGATGTACCAGTTTCTCCGGCTCTTCAGTGTAATTGAAAGTCCATTTCTCATGCCATAAGTAAAAGCAGGGAATTCTTGCTTGTTGCAAAATTGACAGTCATATACACTTTGGAAACTTGGTTTGAAATTTTTTTTTTTTTTTTTTGCAACCTGTCATTGTCTTCAACTAACTTGATAGAAAAACTCATCAACAGGTCCTATGACATCGTTGTTAATTCATTCATTTTTTTTTTCAATATCATTGTTATACATTAAATTCCTCTTATTACCAGTAAACCCATAATTCTTTAAAGAATTAAACTCCTGTATATAAGACAGATTTAAACATCTGATTACTTTATAAATGATTTAATGTACTAAATATTTGCCCTCAAGAGTGTAAGCACAAAAAAGTTTAGGAAAGGCTTGAAAATATGCTTCAAGTGCTCTTATGAAACACTGGATGAATATAAACTGGTTTATTTATGCTCAATTTTAAGCAAATGATAATTTTTAACTCTTCTAAATGTTTACAACATCACCATTTCCTGAACTGTGTGTCATACAACACCTACGGGTATAGATAAAGAAACCCATAAGTATAGGCTGTGTGGTAAGGATGATGAAACTGCATCACACCTAATCCTCCAACGTGAAGTGCTGGAGATGAAAAGAATCAGAATTTTTATATTCAGGTCATCAAGTCTTGAACAAACTGTGTCTAGTAAAGAACTAGAGAAGGGTCTTCTACGATTCTTTATGGGTATTGGTTGGTGTTGCTAGAATCACAGAGAGTGAAGCTACATAATAAACCTTGTTTCAGTGTGGGCAATTGTGGGCTGGAACTGTTGTTTTACTCTCCCTGTTCAAATCTAATGCGAGCAATGTGTCATACAATGATATTATTTTGCAGGTACCTTCAGTGATGTATGTAGATACTGTCAACAAAGTGTGTTACAAATAGAGTTAATAATAAAGAAGTAGTAAATTAACATGTCATGTCTGATGTTGAAGTTTGACTGCATAAAAAGCGAAAATGTAGTAAGTGCAATGGGGAGGGGGTGTTGAAATTATGTGTAAATTTTGTTAGAAGCTGCTAAGTGCTCTCATTCTCAAATACTGGGTGAATGAAGCCTGTACATTTGCACGTTGTCAGTTACATTAATTCAACACAAACACACAGTTTCTAACTGTAACGATTGTCTTATTGTGTTGAAGTGTAAACATCAGATTATACCTCTTAATCAATAAATTATGGCAGCATATTAATTTTTTTAAATTCAGTCAATAATCACACGAGATACTGAAAATCAAATTTTTGTTGCTCCTACACTGCAACTGTTTCCTGGTTCTGGGGCAGCGTTTTAATAATGTAGATAATTGATTTTCAGGCCTGCTTTCACTTTTACTTGATCAAGTCCTTGCATTAGATGTTGACAACTTCCTGCACTAGAGGTTAACTTTACAATGTCATCAGGACAACTTCCTGCACTAGAGGTTAACTTTACAATGTCATCAGGGCAACTTCCTGCACTAGAGGTTAACTTGACAATGTCATCAGTAATATGGAGGAGGTTAACATACGTTCCTTCAACACATCTTGATTTTTCTCCCCCAGTTTATGAGCACGAAAACTTCTAGTTTTATATCATGATGTTTCTATTGTTTTGTTCAGTTTCTGTAGAGGGTAATCGAGACAACTACACTTTTACTATTACTCTAAGACACAGTATTTAAAGGTTGAATATTACTCAACTAAATACTACATATAATGATGTGTTAAAAGTAATCTGAGCACAAAACTCCGAATGACACAAATAAATGTAGAATAATAGAATTAAAATTAACTTACAGACTGTGAAAAACACACATCCCTGCGGTAACGAACGTTACACGCACGTTGTGCAATCCTACTATCTTCTTGCACACGAAAAACACTATGAGTAAGACGAGCAGTCTTTAGAAGTCCATCCATTGCTTGCCTTAGTTTTCTCATACTAGGCCTCAGTTCACATGTCCAGTCTACAATGGAAGCAAAATCCAGACCTTCAGTGAACTTATTTCGAACGGTGGCACCGTTTCTGTTTGTAGCCCCATTGACAGCCTTCTGAACTGTGTCCACAGTTTTGTTTAGAACATCGTCACTGCTCATACTGGCATTAAAGCCTAAAGAGTCTTCTGAGTTTACTTTGTCACTTTCACTTTTTGCTTTGGAAGAAGAACAGATGCTCTCAGTTTGGCTATTACCATCTTTCCCGTTGCTCAGAGGTGTATTGCTTGTTGGCTGGACCGTGACGACAGACTCAGTTTTGGTAGTTTCACTGTCTTTGGCTTCTTTTGTTGAAAGCCCACTTCTGAAGCTCCTAGATCTTCCAACACCACGTTGCGAAGATCTCAGACGTACAGCTGGGCTTCCACAACGGCCACAGAGAAATTTCACTTTACTGACAAGGCACATAACACTGGCTTCAATGTTAAGTTGTGTGAGATCCCATGGCTCAGGTTCATCAGTTGGTTTATAGTAATTTGCAGATGGAGAACTGCACATCACTTGTGTATCCAGGAATCTTCGCCCAATATCTGAATCATACCCATTTGGAAGAATCATTTGTTTAGTTTCGTCTGTGCCTGAAGCTTCATTACTATGAATGTTCTCTTCATTTTCTACACCACTGTCGTCATTTTCTTTCTCCTTCAGTTCATTAGCTTCCCTATCAATGTCCTCTTCTGCATCGGGAAAAATAATGAATTGAGAATCCCTATTGCTCTGTGATGTTCCACCTTCTTTGTCAGCGGAATTTGTAGAGCACATTTTAGCAGAACTATTACTAGTAGGGATATTCCAGAAAGTTCTTGTACACTGTGGAGTATCAGGTGTCACAAGATCATCTATATCCGGTGATTTCAGATCAAAATTTAGTTGTTGAGTAATTCGTCGGTATGGCGATAATGTCTGCTGTTGCTGCTGGTGAAGCTCTAAACTACAGAGACCATCTTCGCCTTCTGCAGATTCATTTACAATAGGCTGGGCCACTTTATGTTCCTCTATAAATGACAGAGCTTCTTCAACCAGACCTGGATCCCACAAGCTCAGGAGAATTCGGGTCTGAAAAAGAATAGTTACGTATTAGAATTGCATATTATAATGAACTGCAAAGTCACTGGACATCTAAATACTTTATAAATTGCTGAAAACAGTGTTGCAGCACTTATATTATCAACAAACACATTATTCACCAATATGTCAACATCTGCAACAATTGTCTTCAGTTATTACTGAAACACACTTAAACTGATTTTAATATGATTAATTAAAATTTGACTTCAAACTGTGAGTGAAATTCTTCGTGTTACTGATAAACAGCTTACAATGATTGCAACATCAACATATTTACTGTAATGCATTTTTCTCTTTATCATGTCAAACTCTGTAATTAAAAAATTAAAATAGTCTGTCAAAAACCGGTAGGACCTTTACAAAAAAAAAAAAAAAGTGTCTACATGTAATATAAAACAGTGAAACGCCATGAAGAACTTGATATAGCTGTTAACACTCAAACACCAGAATGAAGATATAATGCAGTCATACGTACGCAAATTTCATTTGATAACTTCTGAACTACAAAGGCATTTACAAACACATCTTCAAAGTTATTCAAAATCTTACTGCCTCAGTTACAAATGATATCTCATATCAATGCCATATTGTTAAGTAAAATCTATAATTCCAGAGTGGTAGAGGATTATCATCACATGTTCACACAGATGTTTCATACCTTTGTGATCATATCTTCACATATAGGAAGCATACCAGCAGTCTGTTTCTCTTTTGCCAGTTTCATTAAAGCTCGCATCCCATCAACAACCTCTCTTCTCAGTTGCTTAATCGCCTATGTTATGGCAAAGAGTGAAGTTAATTTTAACATGTGAATCTTTTGCATAAACACACAAAATTCAATGTATAAAGTGGTGGAACATGATGCGAAAAGAGAAGAAATACTGTACCTGAATAGCATCATGTGCCATGGAAATTTTAGTGGGGCCTTGTAAATTACTATTCTGTTTTGAAGGTGACTCCTTAAGTTGCTGTAACAACCTAAAGGAGAAAATCACATCAATCTCAATACATTAAATTAACTACACATTAAAAAAAAAATAAAGACATAATTACAATACATACTTAATGAGACCTCCATTTTTTGATTTGTGAGAATGTGCAGTGAAAGCGCCAACTGTGATGATGTCATAGAAACCACTTTTCCGAAGTGTGTCATTCTGTACCCACATGCGTTGCAAGTGTAGATTGACTGGTGCAAATTCCAGGGTCCTATCATTTTTACGTGAACTTGGCTTGAAGAAACTTCCTGTAAAACAAAGAAGAACTGTAGTTGGAAGCTGCCAACAATAACGAAGTAAAGCACTAGCTACATCTGCTTATATGTTCTGCAAAAATCTGGGCAGATTGACTGTTTAGCTTAAATGCCACTATGTGCACTGTAATTAGTCTACTACTCTCTTCGTGGTCCCTACAGGAGTGTGGTTAAAAAGGTGACGTATATTTCAAGATTCTTTACTTAATACTGTTTGCTGAAACTTGGGTGGTATGCTGTTGTGAGGTAGTTTGCAGTGCCGTCCAGTGTCTGCCAATTCAGGTTTGACAGTATTTTGGTGACACTCTCCAGTGAGTCAAACACACCTGTGGCCATTCATAATGCTTTACTTTGAAAATGTTCAAAATTCCCTGTTAGTCTGATATGGTATACGCCTACAACACTTAAACAATATTTAAAGATATGACACAAAAACGTTTTGTAAACAATTTCCTTTGCAGATTAACTGCATTTTCTCAACATTATGGCAATTAACCAAAGTTTGCTACCTGTTTTACCCAAGTCTAAGACTATGTGATCATTTCATTTCAGATCTGTACAAACTGTTACACCCAGATACTTGAAGGATTTGATGGATTCTGACCCTGGCTCACTGATACTGTGATTGTTTCTAGGAAATCTTTGTAGTCATAGGATATTAATTTACTGCAGTTTGTGATGCACATAATTTTACATTTCTGTACATCTGGAGCAACTTGCCAATAATTGCACCATTCTGAAATCTTCTCAAAAGCAACCAGGATGCCCATGCAGATTTTTTTCTGGTGTTACTTCACTATAGATAACTGCACTTCATCTGTGAAAAATCTAGGGTTACTGTTAATGTCACATACCAGGTTATGAGTATTAGGTGCACCCAGAAAATAGTTCTGTGTGAATTTCTTTTTGTTCAGCTCATGCACAATAGTTGCTCTGAGTCAAGGAGAAGAAGATGCCACCACTTAAGTTCCCTTTTTGTTGTTTATTCTGCTTGTTTACAATGAAACAACTGATTGGAAATCCCGGTGCTTGTGAGATCAGATCTGCAATCTGTTTTGTGAATAAAAAGAACACTAAACCAGCCGACATTCACCAAAAGATTTGTAAGATTTATGAAGAAAATACAATGAGTGACTGATTCACTGGTTAAGGAGATGGGTCTGACACCTCAATGAAGGATGTGATCAAATGAAGAATTGGTTTGTATAGCTGAAGAACTCATAAAGGAAAACTGTTAATTTACAATACTGGATCTTTCTACGTACTTTCTACAAATTTTAAGATCACCTCTTCATGAAATAGTTATGGCAGTGCAGATCCTCTAAGCAAGACACTAACTGCAGATGTGACTTGGGTCACTTATGAAACCCCTTCAATTGAAGTTACTAGCAATGAAATGGATGATGAATGGTTTGTGGGGTGCTCAACTGTGCGGTTATTAGCACCAGTACAAATTCCCAATCTTTACACAGTCCAGTCTCAACACTTTCACGAATGATGATGAAATCATGAGGTCAACACAAACACCCAGTACCCGGGTGGAGAAAACCCCCAACCTGGCCACGAATCGAACCTGGGACACCGTGATCCAGAGACAGCAACGCTAGCCACTAGACCACAAGCTGCAGACCCAATAGAATGGAGGCATGCTGCATCATTAGTAAAAGCTAAAGCCAAGCAAATTGTGACACCTCAAAAATTTGTGTGTACAATCTTTTGAGATAAAAATGGCATTCTACAATACCTGACATCACACTGTGAACAAAGCACAACAACTCTTAAAGGAGTTTGGCTAGAGCCAGTTTGACCACCCTCCTTACAGCCCTGATCGTACCCTACTTCCACCTCTTTTAGCAACTGAAACCATTCCCTGGCGACAGTGACATGCTCAAAGAACTTTTACTCACATAGTTGAGAACACACATAACACTGTATGAGGAAGGTGCATAAATACTTGTGGCACACTATTGCAAGTGCCTTGATGAAGAATTAAGTCAAGCATAATGCAGCTCCTTGTGATCAACTTGGTTGCTGCTTCTTTCTCAGAAACATTAGTTCAGAATCCTTAACACTGAATGTAATTTTGCCAATATATTGCAGTGACTACTATTCTTGCAAAGAGAATCAAAGTTTTTGGCCAAGATTTACTGATATATAACATGAATTTTTTTCCAAGATGCAGAATAAATGTTTCTGTGAAACAAAAGACAAGAGTTTTTACATATGTTGCTCACTTTATGAAAGAGTTGCTATGGTCTGATGATAATATTAAGTTTGGGTGCAGCAAAACATCATAACACTTCTATCATTGCATTTTGGACGGTAAAATAATGGAATTCTTTATATCCCTTGATTTCTGGATCAGTTTGAGTGCTGCTGTTTTTTGTTTGTATATCACATATCCTGTTGACAGGTAACTGTTGTGTCATGAAATGTAACATGTTCTATGTTGTTGTTGTTGTTGTTGTTGTTGTGGTCTTCAGTCCTGAGACTGGTTTGATGCAGCTCTCCATGCTACTCTATCCTGTGCAAGCTTCTTCATCTCCCAGTACCTACTGCAACCTACATCCTTCTGAATCTGCTTAGTGTATTCATCTCTTGGTCTCCCTCTACGATTTTTACCCTCCACGCTGCCCCCCAATACTAAATTGGTGATCCCTTGGTGCCTCAAAACATGTCCTACCAACCGATCCCTTCTTCTAGTCAAGTTGTGCCACAAACTTCTCTTCTCCCCAATCCTATTCTATACCTCCTCATTAGTTACGTGATTTACCCACCTTATCTTCAGCATTCTTCTGTAGCACCACATTTCGAAAGCTTCTATTCTCTTCTTGTCCAAACTAGTTATCGTCCATGTTTCACTTCCATACATGGCTACACTCCATACAAATACTTTCAGAAACGACTTCCTGACACTTAAATCTATACTCTATGTTAACAAATTTCTCTTCTTCAGAAACGATTTCCTTGTCATTGCCAGTCTACATTTCATATCCTCTCTACTTCGACCATCATCAGTTATTTTACTCCCTAAATAGCAAAACTCCTTTACTACTTTAAGTGTCTCATTTCCTAATCTAATTCCCTCAGCATCACCCGATTTAATTTAACTACATTCCATAATCCTCGTTTTGCTTTTGTTGATGTTCATCTTATATCCTCCTTTCAAGACACTGTCCATTCTGTTCAACTGTTCTTCCAAGTTCTTTGCTGTCTCTGACAGAATTACAATGTCATCGGCGAACCTCAAAGTTTTTATTTCTTCTCCATGAATTTTAATACCTACTCTGAAATTTTCTTTTGCTTCCTTTACTGCTTGCTCAATATACAGATTGAATAACATCGGGGAGAGGCTACAACCCTGTCTCACTCCCTTCCCAACCACTGTTTCCCTTTCATGCCCCTCGACTCTTATAACTGCCATCTGGTTTCTGTACAAATTGTAAATAGCCTTTCGCTGCCTGTATTTTACCCCTGCCACCTTCAGAATTTGAAAGAGAGTATTCCAGTTAACATTGTCAAAAGCTTTCTCTAAGTCTACAAATGCTAGAGACGTAGGTTTGCCTTTTCTTAATCTTTCTTCTAAGATAAGTCGTAAGGTTAGTATTGCCTCACGTGTTCCAACATTTCTACGGAATCCAAACTGATCTTCCCCGAGGTCCAGTTTTTCCATTCGTCTGTAAAGAATTCGCGTTAGTATTTTGCAGCTGTGACTTATTAAACAGATAGTTCGGTAATTTTCACATCTGTCAACGCCTGCTTTCTTTGAGATTGGAATTATTATATTCTTCTTGAAGTCTGAGGGTATTTTGCCTGTCTCATACATCTTGCTCACCAGATGGTAGAGTTTTGTCATGACTGGCTCTCCCAAGGCCACCAGTAGTTCTAATGGAATGTTGTCTCCTCCCGGGGCCTTGTTTCGACTCAGGTCTTTCAGTGCTCTGTCAAACTCTTCACGCAGTATCATATCTCCCATTTCATCTTCATCTACATCCTCTTCCATTTCCATAATATTGTCCTCAAGTACATCGCCCTTGTATAAACCCTCTATATACTCCTTCCACCTTTCTGCCTTCCCTTCTTTGCTTAGAACTGGGTTGTCATCTGAGCTCTTGATATTCATACAAGTGGTTCTCTTCTCTCCAAAGGTCTCTTTAATTTTCCTGTAGGCAGTATCTATCTTACCCCTAGTGAGACAAGCCTCTACATCCTTACATTTGTCCTCTAGCCATCCCTGCTTAGCCATTTTGCACTTCCTGTCGATCTCATTTTTGAGACGTTTGTATTCCTTTTTGCCTGCTTCATTCACTGCATTTTTATATTTTCTCCTTTCATCAATTAAATTCAATATTTCTTCTGTTACCCAAGGATTTCTATTAGCCCTCGTCTTTTTACCTACTTGATCGTCTGCTGCCTTCACTACTTCATCCCTCAGAGCTACCCATTCTTCTTCTACTGTATTTCTTTCCCCCCTTTCCTGTCAATTGTTCCCTTATGCTCTCCATGAAACTCTACAACCTCTGGTTCTTTCAGTTTATCCAGGTCCCATCTCCTTAAATTCCCACCTTTTTTCAGTTTCTTCAGTTTCAATCTGCAGTTCATAACCAATAGACTGTGGTCAGAATCCACATCTGCCCCTGGAAATGTCTTACAATTTAAAACCTGGTTCCTAAATCTCTGTCTTACCATTATATAATCTATCTGATACCTTTTAGTATCTCCAGGATTCTTCTAGGTATACAACCTTCTTTTATGATTCTTGAACCAAGTGTTAGCTATGATTAAGTTATGCTCTGTGCAAAATTCTGCAAGGCGGCTTCCTCTTTCATTTCTTCCCCCCAATCCATATTCACCTACTATGTTTCCTTCTCTCCCTTTTCCTACCGACGAATTCCAGTCACCCATGACTATTAAATTTTCGTCTCCCTTCACTACCTGAATAATTTCTTTTATCTCATCATACATTTCATCAATTTCCTCATCATCTGCAGACTGTTTTATCAATGTGGCAACAGTACCGTCTATGTATAATAATAATAATAATAGTAGTAGTAGTAGTAATAGTAGTAGTAGTAGTAATACTCTGAGTAATTTTTGTGGCTTTATCTCTAACCATGTGCACTACATTGTTTACAGATTTAAAAACAGTTTTGGATATTATTCTTAAATATAATGAAATGGCAAGAAAGATCTGTCGATGAGGTTCCCACTTTGCATTAACAGTATTAACAGAAATTTCTTATTTTTTCCACTATCACCACTAAAGCTGCTGGTAATATCCAAGAATGTTCCACACATTGTTACACTCATTTCTGAACTATGTTAACTGTAACTGGTGGCAACAACAACTTCTCATTGGCGGATAAAAGAGTAACAACTTAGTTGTAGACTTGTAACATGGGGAATCTACTTCCAAAGCAAATAGAGCAAATTACTAAGAAGCCGAAGTGGAAGTTACTTCAGATGTAATGACCACTGACAGCTATAAATGGAGTTTCAAATGAAACACTCAAATTTCATTTTGTTTTTATGAAGCACACAATAAACAAATTGTCAGTTTATTCAGAGATGCATAGTGCAACACAATGAGTCTGTAACAACTGACAGCAAAAAAGAAATAATCACTTTGTGTGAAAAGAAGGTTAGATGTCAAAGTTGCAACAGAATAAGCACTAACTTATTGGCGAATGATAGGGCAGTGCACAGCGGTTGTGCTTTGTGGTAGGACTGCCACTATAGTACATTCAGTCAATCTGGGCCTAAATTCACAGCAACACTTTTGTTACATAAATTCTGTCCCTAATGAAACATGAAAATAAATAAAATGCTGCAATTTTAGCACAATATTGGGGCTAAACTGTCAAGCAGCTTCTCCTTTGCTTGGTAGTTGTGTGATAGAGTTGGTAGGTGGCATTAGTGTTCGTTGAGGTTCAGAAGGTGACCAACAGGTGCCAGAGTAATGCTACAATGCAGAGAAGGCAGTTGCATCCACAAGAAGAAGGCCGTCCTGCCGTCAACATGCACCATGACTGAGCAGCGATCTGTGATGCATTTTTTGTGTAGTGAAGGTGTCAAACCAATCAAAATTCATCGCAGAATGACAGTGTGGTACAGTGATTAATGTTTGTCATTTCAGCAAGCATACAAGTGAGGTAGGGAGTTTAAAAGCGGTCTCATGTCTGTGGAGGATGCCCCAAGACCAGGACAGGCTCACAGCATAGTGTCGGACGTGAACATTGCATTAGTGGAGAAGCTTGTAGAGAAGAACAAAGACATAACTCTGAACAAAATGGGCACAAATGTGAAGATTAGTATTGGTTCAGCATAGAATATTGTTCGCAAGGTACTGCAATTCAATAAGGTGTCTGCGAGACGGGTGCCACGACACTTGACTGCTGAATTGGAAGAACATCGCATCAACGCCTGTGAAGAACTTGTGCATTATTTTCACATTGAAGATGATGCATTTCCGGGAAAAAGTGTTACAGGCAATGAGACTTGGGTCCACTATCACCAACTAGAAACTAAAATGTCAAGCAAAGAAAGGCACCACAACTCATTGATGAAATCAAAAAAATATCACACTCAACCATCTGCTGGAGAAGTCATGCTCATTCTCTGCTGGCATGCAAATGAAGTAATTTAGGAGTGTTGCATTGACGTTTCTTATTCAGAGATGCTGAAAAATCAACTTTCCCCTGCAACCAGGAGAAAACAATGAGGAATTCTGACTTCAAGAGTATTGCTACAGCATGAAAACACCAACCCCACATAGCCAGTAAGACAGTTGAGATACATGCCTTTAATGTCAGGGAGACTCGTCAAAAAGTGACATGTAAGTTGCTTGTTCATTGTTACAATTAAAAATATTTAGCATTTTTAAGGTTTTCATTTGAATCACCCTCGTGCATTAACATTTGCCTGGAGGAATTTATGAAAATCATTGTGTCTACATCAATATCTACATGACTACTTTCCAATTCATATTTATATGCCTGGCAGAGGGCTCATCGAACTACCTTCAGATTACTACTCCATTGTTCCACTCCCAAACAGCGTGCAGGGAAAATGAACACTTAAATTTTTCGTTGCAAGTTCCGATTTCTCTTATTTTTGCCTGACGATCATTTTTCCCTATGTAAGTGCATGTCAACAAAACATTTTCTAATTTGGAACATTGAAGATCAAAATTTTGTGAAAAGATCTCACCATAATCAAAAATATCTTTGGTTTAATGACTGCCATGGCAGCTCATGTGTCTTACCCGTGATACTCTGTTACCTATTTCACAATAATACAAAACGAGCTGTCTTTCTTTCAACTTTTTCAATATACACATAAACTTAAATGGTTTAACAAGTATTCAAGTCCAACTCCTCACATCATAACAGCTACTGTTTTTCTCATGGCACTTAGCACATCTCAAAAAATCATTAGGCCTATGAATGTTTATTGCACCAAATAAGTGAAACGACTGTACTGGTAAACATGATGTTTATCAAAGCTGTGAGGATGGGTTGTGAGTAGTGCTTGGGTAGCTCGGTCAGTAGAGTACTTGCCCATGGAAGGCAAAGGTCCTGAGTTTGAGTCTCGGTCCGGTACACAGTTTTAATCTGCCAGGAAGCTCCATGATGTTTACTGTCTGTAATGCACCATTCAGTGCATGGTAAAAGAGTAATGTATACCATTGTTTGGTACTAATTTTGTTAATATACCTCCAAATATGGTCAGGTATAAATGATTGTGTGACAGTCCACCCTCTCCATGTGGTTCTCACCTGAAGGAAAAGAAGTTAAGGTTCCCATTATTCACCTGAAATTATTTAGTGAAAGCATGGAAAACCTGAATCGAGATAAGCAGATAGTTCAAATCCTGTAGAACAGTAAATAAACAATCATTTAGAATACTTCAGTAAGTAATACTTCACTGTATGAAAATTTCAGTTATGTATAATAAAGAAGAGTACGAAATGGCGTCACATCATAATGTACATGATGGGACTTTACCTATGAATCATAAGATGGCTGAATATAAATTAGGGCAGAATTACACTTTAGCAGCTAGTTCCGGTCTGCTTCAAAAAGTATGAGAAATAGAGAACATGTCATTAACAGTAACTATACATAGTGCAAGTGGCTTAGAGAATCCGTTGAGCGAATCTACCCCAATTTGAAATGTGGAGCAGGATACAATTCTGGTACAAATTACAAGTGAACCGAAGCTGACAGTGGAGGTGGTAAAATAACATAATTCGAATCCATGTGCAGTATTTTTCATAAATTATCATATTTCATGAGAGAAATTTCTTATACCCAATAATATGCTTTTATCGTGTGAAGCCATGACTCTTAGGAAGTGACATTATGCAACACATTTAAATGATACACGGTATGCAACAATTGTTAGTAGTTTTAAATTGTTTATTAATTGTCATTTTATAAAAGAAAGATACTATCTCAGGCTTAATAGTTTACAGTCAATAGTGTACAACAGATGCAGTTATAACGGGGATCCGTTTTGGGTTTTCCTTTCAGCAAACAAGCCGTCCTTGCATGGCCAAGCCATGTACAAAGTGAAGGAAAAGAAAGTTGCTGACAGATGGGTACAAAATGTGGGTGCAAATTAATTTTCCATATTTTCAGTGATGTTGAAAATCATGAATCAGTGCATATATTGCTAATATTCTGAAGTGGCAGTAGCAGATGTTGGGAAAAGTCATCTCCATAATTGAAGAATGCAAGAGTTTCTGAACTAATATTAATGGCAACATTGGATGCAGCTACAGAGGGTAAAATGACGGCAAACCAAAATTTAAACAAGTTCTCAAAGATTACCTGACAGAGAAATCTTATTATACTGTGGATGAATATCTGAAAGAAAATGTATACCATCAATAAACTTATTGTGTCTAGAAGTAGTTCAATTGATTTTATTATGCATTTGGGCATTAGCACCCTTTTTGTAAATACAGATTGGCTGTACGTGTATTTACTCTTGTAGGCCTAATATCTGATTTAACTTTGTGCTCTTATCTTTAACCTTTATTTGAAACTCCTTTTTCTGTTAAATGGTTGTTATGTTATCTCGCTGGCATTGTATCTATTACTGTATTTATAGTATGTCTTACTTAAACTATGTACAATTTGCCATTGAATTGCCCTTGTATTTATTGTAAGTTTAAATTGAAACCTGTACAATTTCTCACGTTCCATATCCTTGTGATTGATTCACTAACTGGATCTACGGAACAAGAAATAAATAAATAAACAAACAATGGCTTCTTGCAATAATGGGTACCCATTCTGAGACGTGAAAATATCATTCATCTGCCACCTCATCTCAACAGCAACAACTCACTGTCTACAAATTCAATAAGCAAGGAATATCTTCCATTTCTTCACACTATCAGAAGTGCAAAGAGCTCATTCAGTGTCGTCAAATACATGATCCAGAATTGAACACTAGAGTAATCCAAACTAATGGTTTCAAATATATTTCTTAAACAAGTTCCTGCTTCCACTATTCTACTAACTACAAGTAATGATCTGACTGTATAAATGTGCTTTTAAGAAGTTTACAATCATGACAAATTCTTCTCATCATAAACATCCTAAGAATATGACACTGAACTGTCCCTAAGAGCTAGAGAACAACGAACAAATTCATTGGTTGCCTTTCTTGTTTAAATTTGCTGAGGATGTGTTTCAGTTACAGTAAATTTTCCTGGCGGACAGTTTTGAAGAGTTTATTTACATGATAACTTTTTTGGCCACTGAACATTAGAAACTTTGCATTGGTTGCCAGTGTGCTACAATTAAATTTAAGTCAGCTTATCCATCTTGTGTCTCAGTCTGTAGAAAGTTAACATAAAAGTATGCAAACATTTCACTAAAAGTAAAGTTATTTTCTTTAAGACAAAGAATTAAAAAAAAGTTCAAGTTCAAAATGTAATTACATTCACATTTTATTCAAAAACTTTGAATACCATTTGATCCATCAGAGCTGGCAACCAATCTTCACAGTTATAGTTGGATTTTCAGTGGCTTTAGTGACCATCTATATCTACATCTACATCCATACTCCGCAAGCCACCTGACGGTGTGTGGCGGAGGGTACTTTGACCATAACTCTTGCTGAGTCTCACAGAGGACATCTGTTGTTGCAGAAGCTGATTGGAACCACAAAGCAATGAAGAAGTGCATCAGGTAGGCAGTGACTTATTTCATGTAATCATTAAAGCTTTGTTGTATCATAGACTGAACTGTCCAATCAGCTCTGCATTTTGGTGAAGAGGATTGATAGTATCCAAATTAAGAAAATACATTAGGAACACTGTTCAAAAGTTGAACAAATGCTTTTTAGTGGAAAACGTGAGAAAGATTCTGTTTTGCTAAGTGTAGAAATACGTATAGGCTCAACTGGGCAAATAAAGGTGGAAGATATAGGCCAGGCAGCTATTTTTTTGTGGCATTTGAATGACCAGTCATAGTGAAGAAAGATAGACGGATGCATCGACCAAGTTGGCCATGGCAGTAGAGTCTGTCAATTTCCTCGAAGGCAGGGATGAATTTTTCACTTATTACAATCCTATCAATGAATGTGGAAATAAGTGCACAGGTGTGTAAGCTATAATATTTCATAGTTAGAATCAGCAACCGTACAAGGAAAATTCCCTCTTCCATGAATGCAAAATTTTAACCTTTCACACATTAGTTCACAAAGTGATTTGTAGGAAAAAAATTGGAAATTTATGGTAAGGTCTTATGGGACCAAACTGCTGAGGTCATTGGTCCCTAAGCTTACACACTACTTAATCTAACTTGAATTAACATACACTAAGGACAACATACACACATCCATGCCCGAGGGAGAACTCGAATCTCCGACAGGGGGAGCCGCGTGGACTGGATTTGTAAGTACAGATAGGCCTAAAGAAATGATGAATAGTTCAATCACAAGCCACACTTAATACTTAAGAATGCACAGAAGAGGTAGAAGAGATTCCCATACATTCAGAAAACTTAGACAGCTCTAAAAAGATAGACATCCTGTGCTAATGTGAGAACTGTATAACCACATGGTTAGAAAAATTAAATATAAAATAGCACACTCTAGCATCTTAATCATGTAGAATTAATACGGAAAAGGAGGACATAACAAAAGTTCAAAAATTTTGAGATAAGTAGATTTTGTAATGAGCAGCACATAGAAGTGTGTGTGTGTGTGTGTGTGAATTAATAACGAAAAATAGTTAACTTTTAATTGTAAGTGTAAATAGATCTCCACTGGGAAATTTCATAATGTTTATGAAGAATAATAAGGAGGCTCCAGTGTGCTATAAAGTTATAATTCAAGCTGACAAAAGACCACTTGGAGAACACGAACATCGATATGATGCTCCTCAGATAGATGAAGTCACCATCATAGTTGTGGACAATGAAAACACATGCCGTTACATAATTGTACAACAAAGAAGAGAAGGGCTACAACACATTAAAGAGACACACTGTTCATATGATGCCCTCCAATATCCATTAATATTTGTGCACAGAGAGGTCAGATATCATTTTAATGCGAAACAAATCCAACCCAAAACAGGCACATGAACAAACAAAAAAGTCACTTCCAAGTAGTTCTATGCTTACCACTTAATGATTAGAGACAATGAAACATACAATCACATTCTCAACACTCACCGTTTATTCCAACAATTCCTGGTAGATATGTATGCAAAAACAGAAGTGGAATGGGTGCCTTACATAAGACTGAATCAGAAAAAACTACACACGGAAGACTACATCCACCTTAGGGACACAATCATAAATGACGGAACCACAGACGACATTGAAACACTGGTAACCTTACTGTCAACACACATAGAAAGTCCGAGACACATGTACGAATACACTGAAGATGCCATAACCTACGTAAGCACATATGGATGACCTGGCCTCTTCATAACGTTTACATGCAACTCATCATGGCCAGAAATTGAAGAACTACAAAGTTACAGACAAGCCTCCACGCATCGACACAGCATAACAGCCCAAGTTTTCCGACAAAAATAAATGACATTTATTGAAGTCATCACAAAATACTGCTCTTTGACACAATTCGATGCTGGATGTACACAATCAAATGGCAAAAATGAGAACTGCCTCACTCACAAAATTTCCTACAGCTACACGACAGAATTCATCCCACGGATATCAACAAAATCATCCAAGCTGAATTTCCCAATCCACAATAAGACCGAAACTGTAAGATGTAGTAGTGAAAAAACATGATTCATTGACAATGCAGGTCATTAAACTCCAATTCACTATGAATGAGTGACAGAAACTGTACAAAAAATACCCAACACCATGCTCAGATGATACACAAATTGTAGTTGATGGCTATCCCAATTACAGGAGGCAATCACCCAAAAACGGTGGCTTCGCATCAAAAATACGAATACAAGACAGTGCCAAATTGGAAATAGATAATCAGTGGGTAATACCATATAACACACTACTTTCCAAAATGTTCCAAGCACACATGAATGCAGAATACTGTAATTCAGCGAAATCCATCAAATATGTCTGTAACCATGTGGAGAAAGGCAGTGACACGGCAATATTTCAAATAGCCACAGACAGCGAATAACAAAACACAAATGACGATATCCTCATGTACCAAATGGGAAGAAACCTCAATGGTAATGAAGCTGCAAAGTGAATTTTTGGTTTTCCTGAACTCAAATGCGAACCAACTGTGCAACATCTAGCAGTACATCTGGAGAATGGATAGGGAGTTCACTTCACAAAAAACACCACCAGAAAAATTGAAAGTGAACCACCTAACAACACAACATTAACAGCTTTCTACAAACTGTGCCAAAAGGATCCACTTGTGAAAATATTAGTGTATGTCGATGTCTCGACATATTATACGTGGAACACAACAAGAAAAATCTTTCAATGACAAAAACAAGGAATTCTAATAAAAGATCACCAAGGAATCATGGAAATTGGTGCACAAGGCTGAGTATACTCTGCACATCCAAACAATGCCAAATGTTTCTCTCCCCAGATGTTGCTACATGAAATATGAGGACCAACAAGTTTCACAGATCTCAAGACTATTGACTGTTACCTATGTCAGACAAACAGAGAAGCATGCCAATGCTTAGGACTACTGGAAAATGACAACCACTGGGAATTAACACTACAAGAAGCCTCATTCACAGCCTCAGCTGGGAACAAATGAGAGACTTATTCACCATAATTCTAACAACAATTAACCCATTGAATCTGAAACAGCTATGCAACTCCTTCAAAGAGAGGATGAGTGATGACATACTGTAAATCCAACAAGCTGATCCTCAACTGACCATCAAATTCAACAATGAAATCTTCAATGAAACACTGATTGGTCTAGAAGATAAATGTTTAGCGATCAACAACCATACCTTTGTACAACTTGGGATTCAAGAACCTTGAAAAGATGCTACCAGTGTGATAAACTGGTAAATTACAAAGGAGAAAAGCTACATCAATGAACTACTTCAATACACTGCTGCTCACAATAAAACCATTCCTCAATGACAATCAAAAGGAAATTCACAACATTATCATGGACCAGATCGACAACAACAATGGTGGGATTACTTACTTGGATGCACCAGCTGGTACTGGGAAAATGGTTCTCATATATCTATTGCTTGCAGAAATACATGCTAAACTACACATCGCACTTACACCAGCATCATCCGGCATTGCAGCCACACTTATGGAACGATGGCAAACTGCTCATTCTGCCCTACAAAAATCACATCTCTGCTCACACATACAAATGCTGCGACTAACAAAATATATGAAAGTTGAACTATCGAAAGATGGAATAACAGTACATTTTGCTCAACAACTTTTACAAATACATGAAGGTACATATCCTACTGACCAGAATGACCAACCTCTTTAAATTCAACAGTGATTTCTACAACATAGCCACTGCTGAAAATGAATTCATCAACCAAATACATCAAACATTGTTCACAATCACACCAATCTGGACTGGCTATTTGAAAGGAAACTTTGGTAACTAAAAATAATAATGCCAATGATATCACCGGCGAAGAGAGAATATAGAAGTCGATTGACATTATGGTAAATGTTGAAGAATTTCTAAACTTTTTGCATGTACCAGGAATGCCCTTACACTGCCTTCAACTTAAAATTGGATCTTCAATAATACTATTCAAAAATGTCAACTCACCAAAACTATGTGATGGAACAAGGATGATCGACAAACAGCTATCGAATAACATCATCGAGGCCGAACTTATGACTGGAAAGTACAAAGGACATACTCCATATATCCTAAGAATACCACTGATCTCTACTGAATTGTCATTCCAGTTTAGAAGACTGCAATTTCCAAACATATTAGCCTACAGTTTTACCATTAACATAGCGCAAGGACAAACTTTAAAATATTGTGGCACCATCCTCTAAGACTGCCGCTCCTCACACGGTCAACTATATGTACCTTGCTCTAAGTAGGAAATTGGACAAATTTGTACAATATACCCCAGATAACAAAATGAACAATGTTATTTATGAACAAGTGTTGTAAATAGTTAGAATATGTTTTCAATAATTTTTTTTTTTTTTTTTTCGTTTTATAAAATTTCAACTCTCATATAATTTCAAAGGAGCACCCTGAGCAAAGCCGGGTACCCCAGCTAGTGCTTTATAAATATTTAATCCACACTTCAAGAAGTTATTACGTGCTGCATATTTGAACCAAAATAATTTTTAAATATTACTTATTATCTACAATATAAAAGTATATTTTTCTTGGTAACATAAACTAACAAGCTATTGTCATGGAAATACACAAGAATACTAATATGCCACTATACATTATCAAATGACTTGTGGCAACAAACAAGAATTGTAAATAATATTTAAAATATAAGACCACAATTTTACATTTTTCTCAAGAAGATTTTATTCATACATTACACGTGACAAGGAAATACAAAAGATTTACATGCATTAAAAGTTCTTCGGACACGAGCTGAATGTGGAGTAAGCTTAGTTCAAAGAAGAAACGGAACAGTACACAGTAGTGTAACTAAGACTGGCAGCCTGCAACCCACAATACACAATTTTCACATGGCACAGTCAGGCAACACACAACAGCTAAATTATGAGCAATGAGCCAACAAACAGCAATGGGAACCAGGGGCGAGTCAGCAACACAGACGACATGCAGCAGCTTCCACCAGGGGTGCGAGGCATCAGCAGTGGACAGTACACAGCTGCCGATTATGATGTATCAATTCAGAGTTCATCATCATCATCATCATCATCATCATCGTCATCATCACCATCGTCATCACCACCATCATCATCAACATCTTCTGAGTATTCTACATCTGGTACTGCTTCCCACTTTCTGTTTTCCACTTCTTCCAATCCTGACACTCTCCTTCTTGTAGTCCTCTGGCACCCAATGTGTCCCTGACCTCTCAACTCCAGCTCCTCTTGGTTGCCCAAGCTTTCTTCTTTCTGCTGAGGTCCAGTGCTACACTCTCTCTGGCCATCGGCTACCATCATCCTTTCCAGATGTCCATACCATTTTAAATGTTTCTGTTGTGTCCTTGCCAATGGACACAACTGAAGCTGGCACACTGAGACAGTTTCTGACTGGCACCCTGGATGGCACTTTGAAGGTCCCCGCCAACCGTAAGTGTGGCGCAATCCGCAATCTACGCACCGCTGCCAGTGAGATAGACTTCTGTGCTGTGATAAGCGGCGGCCACTGACAGCAATGGGCTTCATGCTCTTGACAGGTCACTACTTAGTTGTATCTGCCCGAAGGACATCCAGTGAGTTGCTGTTGAACTTACGTTAAATATCGCAGTGCAATGAGGTGTATATTTGTATGTCACTAATTTGTTTGCACTTTGCCCCCATGAACCATGGACCTTGCCGTTGGTGGGGAGGCTTGCGTGCCTCAGCGATACAGATGGCTGTACCGTAGGTGCAACCACAACGGAAGGGTATCTGTTGAGAGGCCAGACAAACGTGTGGTTCCTGAAGAGGGGCAGCAGCCTTTTCAGTAGTTGCAGGGGCAACAGTCTGGATGATTGACTGATCTGGCCTTGCACCACTAACCAAAACGGCCTTGATGTGTGGGTACTGCGAACGGCTGAAAGCAAGGGGAAACTACAGCCGTAATTTTTAACGAGGGCATGCAGCTTTACTGTATGGTTAAATGATGATGGCATCCTCTTGGGTAAAATATTCTGGAGGTAAAATAGTCCCCCATTCGGATCTCAGGGCGGGGACTACTCAAGAGGATGTCGTTATCAGGAGAAAGAAAACTGGCGTTCTACAGATCGGAGCGTGGAATGTCAGATCCCTTAATCGGGCAGGTAGGTTAGAAAATTTAAAAAGGGAAATGGATAGGTTGGAGTTAGATATAGTGGTAATTAGTGAAGTTCAGTGGCAGGAGGAACAAGACTTTTGGTCAGGTGAATACAGGGTTATAAATACAAAATCAAATAGTGGTAATGTAGGAGTAGGTTTAATAATGAATAAAAAAATAGGAGTGCGGGTAAGCTACTACCAACAGCATAGTGAACGCATTATTGTGGCCAAGATAGACACGTAGCCCATGCCTACTACAGTAGTACAAGTTTATATGCCAACTAGCTCTGCAGATGATGAAGAAATTGATGAAATGTATGATGAGATAAAAGAAATTATTCAGGTAGTGACGGGAGACGAAAATTTAATAGTCATGGGGGACTGGAATTCGAGAGTAAGAAAAGGGAGAGAAGGAAACACAGTGGGTGAATATGGATTCGGGGAGAGAAATGAAAGAGGAAGCCGTCTCGTAGAATTTTGCACAGACCATAACTTAATCATAGCTAACACTTGGTTCAAGAATCATAAAAGAAGGTTGTATACATGGAAGAATCCTGGAGATACTAGAAGGTATCAGATAGATTATATAATGGTAAGACAGAGATTTAGGAACCAGAGTCTAAATTGTAAGACATTTCCAGGGGCAGATGTGGACTCTGACCACAGCCTATTGGTTATGAACTGTAGATTAAAACTGAAGAAACTGCAAAAAGGTGGGAATTTAAGAAGATGGGACCTGGATAAACTGAAAGAACCAGAGGTTGCACAGAGTTTCAGGGAGAGCATAAGGGAACAATTGACAGGAATGGGGGAAAGAAATAAAGTAGAAGAAGAATGGGTAGCTTTGAGGGATGAAGTAGTGAAGGCCGCAGAGGATCAAGTAGGTAAAAAGACGAGGGCTAGTAGAAATCCTTGGGTAACAGAAGAGATACTGAATTTAATTGATGAAAGGAGAAAATACAAAAATGCAGTAATCGAAGCAGGCAAAAAGGAATACAAACGTCTCAGAAATGAGATCGACAGGAAGTGCAAAATGGCTAAGCAGGGATGGCTAGAGGACAAATGTAAGGATGTAGAGGCTTATCTCACGAGGGGTAAGATAGATACTGCGCACAGGGAAATTAAAGAGACCTTTGGAGAAAAGAGAACCACTTGCATGAATATCAAGAGCTCAGATGGAAACCCAGTTCTAAGCAAAGAAGGGAAAGCAGAAAGGTGGAAGGAGAATATAGAAGGTCTATACAGGGGCGATGTTCTTGAGGACAATATCATGGAAATGGAAGAGGATGTAGATGAAGATGAAATGGGAGATATGATACTGCGTGAAGAGTTTGAAAGAGCACTGAAAGATCTAAGTTGACACAAGGCCCCGGGAATAGACAACATTCCATTAGAACTACTGACAGCCTTGGGAGAGCCAGTCCTGACAGAACTCTACCGTCTGGTGAGCAGGATGTATGAGACAGGCGAAATACCCTCAGACTTCAAGAAGAATATAATAATTCCAATCCCAAAGAAAGCAGATGTTGACAGATGTGAAAATTACCAAACTATCAGTTTAATAAGTCACAGCTGCAAAATACTAATGCGATTTCTTTACAGATGAATGGACAAACTGGTAGAAGCCGACGTCAGCAAAGATCAGTTTGGATTCCGTAGAAATGTTGGAACACATGAGGCAATACTGACCCTACGACTTATCTTAGAAAATAGATTAAGGAAAGGCAAACCTACATTTCTAGCATTTGTAGACTTAGAGAAAACTTTTGGCAATGTTGACTGGAATAATCTTTTTCAAATTCTGAAGGTGGCAGGGGTAAAATACAGAGAGCGAAAGTCTATTTACAATTTGTACAGAAACCAGATGGCAGTTATAAGAGTCGAGGGCCATGAAAGGGAAGCAGTGATTGGGAAGGGAGTGAGACAGGTTTGTAGCCTTTCCCCGATGTTATTCAATCTGTATATTGAGCAAGCAATAAAGGAAACAAAAGAAAAATTCAGAGTAGGTATTAAAGTCCATGTAGAAGAAATAAAAACGTTGAGGTTCGCCGATGACATTGTAATTCTGTCAGAGACAGCAAAGGACTTGGAAGAACAGTTGAACGGAATGGACAGTGTCTTGAAAGGAGGATATAAGATGAACATCAACAAAAGCAAAACGAGGATAATGGAATGTAGTCGAATTAAGTCGGGTGATGCTGAGGGAATTAGATTACGAAATGAGACACTTAAAGTAGTTTTGCTATTTGGGGAGCAAAATAACTGATGAGGGTCGAAGTAGAGAGGATATAAAATGTAGACTCGCAATGGCAAGGAAAGCGTTTCTGAACAAGAGATATTTGTTAACTTCGAGTACAGATTTAAGTGTCAGGAAATCGTTTCTGAAAGTATTTGAATGGAGCGTAGCCATGTATGGAAGTGAAACATGGACGTTAAATAGTTTGGACAAGAAGAGAGTAGAAGCTTTCAAAATGTGGTTCTACAGAAGAATGCTGAAGCAGGGTGTATACGTGGACAAGGAAAAAAAATTCTCGGATTTTTCCCGGATTTCCCGGTTAAAAATACACTTTTTCCCGGGTGACAGTATATTTTCCCTTATCAATCCTTTGCATGGGGTTTTATACACGGGCGTACAATTTGCTTTAGAAAATGAAACTCAGGGAAAAAGGCACGTTTTGGAAATATCTTTGATGTGCAGCAACATATACGCTGCGTATTTTCGTATTACGAAAGCATACATTGGAATTCCACCAAACACCGCATGTTACTTTCCGAATCATTGAAATCGAGATTTCGATGCGCTTTTGTAAGCCGTTCGTAGCTCATGTCACGTGACCTCACCAGTCAATGACAGCGGATATTCAGAGTATAGGGCACGTGATGTAGTCAGCCAACGGCAACGTCACTGTTAAGTAGCACGAACACACAAACAGGGAAAGTTAATGGTTTAAATTGATATACATAGTGTTGCTACAAGAAAAGCAAAGCTTTCACATATAATATTGGTCCCAAGCTGCAAGAGAAGCTAAGCTTTCACATATATGTTGATCTTTTTTTGCGCGTGTTACACTTTAAGTTATATCACACAAATGTGCCAGTAAAATTTTTAATGATGATATAAATGTCTGATCTTCAGGGTTCTAAATTCTTCTAAATGGCTCGTCATCAAAGAGTTGATTTTTAATTGAGAGTCAAACGCTCTGTGATTTAATAAATTCATGGTACATTCTTGTACATAACTTTTGTAAAAGGATATTTAGTTTGAAAGTAACGCTTTTCAAACCACTATTTGCAATATTTTCCCACAAAATGTTAGAAATAGGTTCGTTTCAGCAGTTGCCAGAGACCGCAGGTAACAGGCGACACTGCGGGCTTGTGCAGCTACCATGACGTAGGAAGCCCGTATGTACGTACTTGTAAGACATTGAAAGACCATACATTATGTCATAAAAGAAACAACACATCAGAGGATACTGCAAGAGCATCGGAACTTCGTGAACCATATTAAAATGTGCACGTTTAAAGTGCATACTTAAAGGGCACATTCGTATGTCCAGATTCCCAACGAAGTAGACCTCGACCTGATATTAAGCTTTTCAGTGTGGTTATTGGGATGCAAATTTTCTTGGAGCACCAGTACTGTATCATATCATGTTTGGTTTTTTATTATGGCATAATGCCATACGTGCTAGAAGATGAAAACGTGCACTTGAAATGCAGCGAACAGTTGAAACTAACCAGTACTGTGGAATTAAACATTTCGTTTCAAATACGTTGACTGCCTCTATGGATAAGATTAACGAAAGTCAAATTTCGTTAGCAAACAGACAAAAATAGCTTCATTGTTCCGCAAGGCTATTAATGCTTGACTGTCAGAAAGGTGGAAATAAAATAAGATCTGAAACTTATGATATATTTCAGCCTTCCATAATTATGTGATGTGTTTTAATTCACTTGATAGCTCCCAGCCACAGATATCCGTTTTGTTTTCATTTGACGTGAGAGTAAACGAAGGAGAAACAGCAAAATCACTAAATGTAAACATGGGTCACGTGGAGACTACCCACTATAACTCAGACTGCTCTGCGCATCAGCCCCA
This sequence comes from Schistocerca piceifrons, assembly GCF_021461385.2. Lineage (NCBI taxonomy): Eukaryota > Metazoa > Arthropoda > Insecta > Orthoptera > Acrididae > Schistocerca > Schistocerca piceifrons. The sequence continues at coordinate 92,778,996 of NC_060141.1, forward strand.
GATCTATGACGTTTGCGAACCGGGTCAATACCAAAAAACATCGAATTTTCAAAATATGTTTATCTTGTAGCGCACATCTTTCTGAAAAGTCTGAAACATAAAACATATATATTCGAGGAAATGTAAGACATATTATTTGGTCTTAAGTATGCCAAAGTGTAGCACCACGCCTCTTCATAAAGCGTTTTTCTACCCCACGTCCAAACTATATTCAGGAGAGTGGAAATTGAAATGTCGTGTGGTGCCTCTCCTGATTCATGCTGAAATCAAAATATGTTCAAAAACCAACAGGGAAGCGTTTCAAAATCATATGAATAATCGATAGGCAAATGTGCGCTGGATGCTAGGTGCTTTGTGAAACAAGTTTTTTTCCTCAAGAACATGAATTCCCGGTAGCATCTAGCTGCTTGCTGTGACTGCTTGCACAGCCAACAGCCACATTCCTGTTGCCAGAAGCGGGAGAATCTACTACTCAAACATGACTCAACTGTGAATGCGCATGAGCCCGCGCGTAACTGCTAAAACAAATCGAATGTAAACAGTTGCGGCTTCACGCTCATTGGAGGCAATTTGTTGTTATCAAGCACTGAATAGTCTTCCTAAAGGCTTTGACACATTTTCAACTGGCAGACGCTTGCATGAGCAATGTGTGTCGTCGTTGTATATGGCGCGTTTCCTTTGCAATTTAAGTTATTTTCGTTTTTTTCTCTCGTTAAAGTATTATTCTGCAGTAGCGGGATGCAGTAATATCCAGTCAAAATTACAAAAATTTAACTGAAAACGAAAACAATGAAAAATTCCCAGAATTCTAAAAATATCCCGGGTTTTTCTCGGTTTTCTCCCGGATGAAAAAATTGCCGGGTTTTTCCCGGATCTCCCGGTTGTCCCGGGTCGTATACACCCTGTGAAGATTAGATGGGTAGATCACATAACTAATGAGGAGATATTGAATAGAATAGGGGAGAAGAGGGGTTTGTGGCACAACCTGACAAGAAGAAGGGACCGGTTGGTAGGCATGTTCTGAGGCATCAAGGGATCACAAATTTAGCATTGGAGGGCAGTGTGGAGGGTAAAAATTGTAGAGATGAATACACTAAGCAGATTCAGAAGGATGTAGGTTGCAGTAAGTACTGGGAGATGAAGAAGCTTGCACAGGATAGAGTAGGATGAAGAGCTGCATCAAACCAGTCTCAGGACTGAAGATAACAACAACAACAACAACAACAACAACAACAACGTCATAGTTTCTCCATCCACCTCGGGGCATCTAAACCTAATATGACAGGTGCAAGCCACTCTACCCAGACAACCTTTACACACCAGTTTCACCTCTATAGTGTCCATCACTGATTTGCCGACACTCATGGCATCTCTTTTGTTGATGTTTGGTACTTGGTCCAGCTTGGAGATGTCACAAATTTGTCTCCTAAAGTTCATCTCTAGTGCAAGCAACTCGTTTCTCTGTCACTTTTTTTATTACAGCTGTTTTTGCCAAAAACAGTCTATCATATTAAAATCCGGTGGGTTCTGATCTATTAGAACAAAATATACTGTGAATTCATTTTTTCAATTTCAATCAATTTTGTCGCTGGATCAAGTGAAATAGTTAAGTGACTATTTAGATAGGAAGTCAACTTGCCAGCAACTGTTCAACTTGGGAAGAAAACTAGTTGAGGGAATACAGCTGATTAACAAAAGATGCAAAACAAAACAAAACTGAACACTTATAGTTAAGTTAGTTTACTATACCAATTTTTTGTGACTTTGCAAATTAATATTCATTAGGAGATTGTCACATGGTTCTCACACAAGGAAGTGAAGCATCTGAATCAATTTTGCAAGGCTTCGCACCAACAAATTGTAGATTTTCTCAAAAGGAAGGAAACATTCAATTATTGCTCAAATAGATGACAAACTTCCTCAAATAGATAATAGATTTTCTAAGATGGAAGTCTGCGGGTACTTCGCCTTTTTAGTATTTTTCATCTATTGGTCTATTCAATAAAATCAAGGAACACATTGTTTACTAAGATGTCTACCCTGATAATGTTGTACAAAATAATGTAAAAAAACAGGACAGTATAACATGAACCCTCACTTATGGTGTAGGCACTCTTTGACTCTTTGGCATCAAATAGAACCTGAATTTTTCTAAGGACCAAAACACATATATCCTGAATGTTGGTTAATGAGATTTTATACCATTCCTCACAAGGAACTGTTGAAATTTAATAACATATTTTGCAGGATTCTCATCGAGGGATTGTGGAGGTCAGGGAATAAGGTCAGGCAAAACCTATTAGATCAGAACGCAGCATGTCATTCTCAATGGAGATAAGTCTTCCGAACTAAGAGTGATTTCAGGTGTGCCGCAGGGAAGTATTGTAGGACCGATGCTATTCACAATACATATAAATGACCTTGTGGATAACATCGGAAGTTCACTGAGGCTTTTTGCGGATGATGCTGTAGTATATCGAGAGGTTGTAACAATGGAAAATTGTACTGAAATGCAGGAGGATCTGCAACGAATTGACGCATGGTGCAGGGAATCGCAATTGAATCTCAATGTAGACAAGTGTAATGTGCTGCGAATACACAGAAATAAAGATCATTTATCATTTAGCTACAATATAGCAGGTCAGCAACTGGAAGCAGTTAATTCCATAAATTATCTGGGAGTAGGCATTAGGAGTGATTTAAAATGGAATGACCATATAAAATTAATCATTGGTAAAGCAGATGCCAGACTGAGATTCATTGGAAGAATCCTAAGGAAATGTAGTCCGAAAACAAAGGAAGTAGATTACAGTACACTTGTTCGCCCACTGCTTGAATACTGCTCACCAGTGTGGTATCTGTACCAGATAGGGTTGATAGAAGAGTTAGAGAAGATCCAATGGAGAGCAGCGCACTTCGTTACAGGATCATTTAGTAATCGCGAAAGCATTACAGAGATGACACACAAACTCCAGTGGAAGACTCTGCAAGAGAGACGCTCAGTAGCTTGGTACGGGCTTTTGTTGAAGTTTCCAGAACATACCTTCACCGAGGAGTCAAAATGGTTCAAATGGCTCTGAGCACTACGCGACTTAACTTCTGAGGTCATCAGTCGCCTAGAACTTAGAACTAATTAAACCTAACTAACCTAAGGACATCACACACATCCATGCCCGAGGCAGGATTCGAACCTGCGACCGTAGCGGTCGCTCGGCTCCAGACTGGAGTGCCTATAACCACACGGCCACTCCGGCCGGCACCGAGGAGTCAAGCAGTATATTGCTCCTTCCTACGTATATCTCGCGAAGAGACCATGAGGATAAAATCAGAGAGATTAGAGCCCACACAGAGGCATACCGACTAACTTTCTTTCCACGAACAATACGAGACTGGAATAGAAGGGAAAACCGATAGAGGTACTCAAGGTAACCTCCGCCACACACCGTCAGGTGGCTTGCGGAGTATGGATATGGATGTGGATGTGGATGTGGATGTAGATGTAGATGTAGATCAGTATAATGCTCATCAAACCAATCTTGGACATTTACAATATTTTGACAAGGGGAATTATGTTTGAAGACACAATTACAAGTTGAAATAAATGCCTGTGCGTCTGAGCAACAGTCCATTCCACAGGGTGGTGCAAAAGACTCTGGACAGTTGGTTAAAAGAAAACAGTGCACAGTGCCCAGTGGCCATCCTGTATAGCGTAATAAACTTTACCAGTTACTTTTCCTTACACTGTTACATAGGATTCACTGAAACTCATGGTATGACCACCTAAAACTAATATAGAACATTCTTGCTCTATAGTTGGAAGAAAACAGTCTCATCTGTATGCTCCCCTAGACATTCTCCATACTTTACTATGTGAAGCAGCAATGGACTCAGTAAGACCACATTACTTGTTAGCCAGTAATCCATGTTCTGTGCTTCTTGGACCACTGAAGCATCTTCTTTGTATTTGATTGGTTTACAAGAGATTTATCAATAGTAGTTCTACCAATAATTTTTCATTTATCTAGATAAACTGCACTTCTTTCACTGGCACTGTGCTTTAAGCACAACACTCACTTTCATGTTAGTAGTTTCTTGTTAGAAAAAGCTATCCTCATTAATATCACCTGATTTTAACAGTAAGTGTACAATTTCTTTCACTATTGTATTTAGTAGACAAATTTTCTTCATGAAGACTGAATGATATCATGACACTGCACATAGCTAACTGGTAGATTCGTGCCAAAGCGTATACTGACAATTAGCTCTCATAGAAAGTCTACAAAATATTATAAAAGAGTAGAACAACATGACATTACAATGATCACAAACTTACTCATGACTCAAAACAATGTCAGCTATATTACAATACAAAGGGAAAACAAAATATGATACCACAGTGTTAAGGCAGCTCAGATAAAAAGTGGAATCATGGCTTGTATCAGGATGATTATGGTGTTTTGTTTATACCTTTTAAAAAGTTACAGAACATAGCTAAACATAAATGAACTAACAGTAGCTGCATAAAAGGTAGTTCCATATACACACAATAAAACAAGAGTTTCCTGTCACACTCGGTTAATGCACAATCAATTACAGAATGGTCTTTAATAACTGTCAGAATCTAGGTACTATTTACATTGATCATGAAAACAAATACACAGAAAAAAAAGATAAATACCACGATGGACTGCCAGATTCTCCTTCGCTTGAGAGTAAAGGTGCAACAGCTGTAGATGCCTGTCAAGCAGTTCAACTTGTCGTGAGTGCCAAGGTTCACGTAACTCTCCCATGCCCGCTACCTCCTGGAGCAGTTCTTTTTCTTCCTGGATCCAAAGTGCTCTGCAAAAATAAAAATATTATTTCTAATTTACTAAGAGTAAATCAGCACAGGTATTACAGGGAACCATTTATTTCAATTTTATCATCAGCTCTTCTCAACAAACTGAATCTGAGAAAAAAAGAAAAAAAAGTAAATTAACATCTATCTTCTCAATTTCTCAAAGCATACAGTTCACCAAAAACATACTGAGTATTTACGGTTTTAAATGCAACCTGTTCCCAAAGACAACTCAACCACTGAATTGCAGATACTTATTTCTTGTTATTATTTTATTTCATTTAGATACATATTCTGTTGATGAGAGTGCATGTGCATGTGCATGTGCATGTGCATTGCAATCCAGATCTGCTCATTGCAATCCAGATCCGCTGAACTTCTTGTTTTATAATCATGGCACACTTCGTTAACTTCATAGTCCATAGCCACGAACCTCGTGGCAAACGCCAATAACCCCATAGTAAAATCTCATGAAACACGGCAGCTGGAAATGGTCAAAGCAAGCACTTATGTCTCCAATATTTGAGATCTGCTAACTGCTAACAGTAAATGAGGCTCAGGATAACATCTACACACACACACACACACACACACACACACACACACACACACACACACACACTGAAGAGCCAAAGAAACTGGTACATCTGACTAATATCCTATAGGGCCCCTACGAGCATGCAGAAGTGTTGCAACATGATGTGGCATGGATTTGACTAATGTCTGAAGTAGTGCTGGAGGGAACTGACACCATGAATCCTGCAGGACTGTCCATAAATCCTTAAGTGCATGAGGGGGTGGAGATCACTTGTGAACAGCACATTACAAGGCATCCCAGATATGCTCAATAATGTTCATGTCTGGGTAGTTTGGTGGCCAGTGGAAGTGTTCAAACTCAGAAGAGTATTTCTGGAACCTCTCTGTAGCAATTCTGGATGTGTGAGGTGTCGCACTGTCCTGCTGGAATTGCCCAAGTCTGTCGGAATGCACAACGGGCATGAGTGGATGCAGGTGATCAGACAGGATGCTTACATATGTGTCACCTGTCAGAGTCGTATCTAGATGTGTCAGGGGTCCCACATCACTCCAACTGCACACAGACCATGCCATTACAGAGCCTCCACCAGCTTGAACAGTCCCCTGCTGACATGCATTCATGAAGTTGTCTCCATATCTGCACACGTCCATCTACTCGATATAATTTGAAATGAGACTCGTTCAACCAGGCAACAAGTTTCCAGTCATCAACAGTCCAATGTCAGTGTTGACGGGCCCAGACTAGGTGTAAGGCTTTGTGACATGCAGCCATCAAGGATACATGAGTGGGCCTTCGGCTCCGAAAGCTCATACTGATGATGTTTCATTGATTGGTTTGCACACTGACACTTGTTGATGACCCAGCATTGAAATCTGCGTCAATGTGCGGAAGGGTTGCATTTCTGTCATGCTGAACGATTCTCTTCAGTGTTTGTTGTCCTGTTCTTGCAGGATCTTTTTCTGGCCGCAGTGATGTTGAAGATTTGATGTTTTACCGGATTCCTGATATTCACGGTACACTCGTGAAATCATCATACGGGAAAATACCCACTTCATTGCTAACTCAGCGATGCTGTGTCCCATCACTCGTGTGCCAACTATAATATCACGTTCAAACTCATTATGAATTGAGACACAAAGGAGTTGCAAACGTTGGCTGGCTGCAAGTGGGGCATCAATTGAAATCAATGGGGAAAGTTGAAAATTTGTGCTGGACTAGGATTTGAACCTGGGTCTCCTGCTCATTAGGCAGATGCTCTGACCACTAAGCCATCTGGACACAGTGGTCATTGCAACTGCACTGACTAACCTATATGCCACCCATCCAACCCTCATTCTTAACTTATCCACATACTACTAATGTAGTGGCTCTTGCCAATTACACTCATTAATCGCAGCATACCACCGATTCCTGTAAGAGTTCAAGCCTAGTCTGCACCTACACTGAAAAGATTATTGGCTGTCTCACCTTAATTATATACACTAATCAGCCGGGACATTATGCCCACCGAACTACTATCTATATAAACCAATCCAGGTGACAGCAGCATCACCTGGCAAGGAATGACTGCCAGTTAGACAAATGTATGGTGCATGTAGTATCACTGAGTGTGCTGTCTTTGTGTAGAATGGGGAAAGTGCATTAAATATCTGACTTTGACTGAGAAGAGATTGTAATGGCTCGAAGGCTCACCACGAGCCTTTTGGAAACTGCAAGACCTGTCATGTGTTTAAGGAGTGCTCTGGTGAGCATCTTCACCACATGGCGAAACCAAGGTGAAACCATGTCCAGACATCATGGAGTTGGGTGGCCACCCCTCATTACAGATGTCGGATGTTATAGGTTGAGCAGCCATGTAGAACAGGATAGGCAGCAAACTGTGGCAGAACTAAAATCTGACTTTAATGCTGGGAGGAAGACAAGTGTGCTTGAACCCAGCGTACTGAACACTATAGGCTTCTGCAAACGACAACCCATGCATGTGCCAATGTTAACATCACGACATTGGTGATTACGACTGAAATGGGAACGTCACCAGCAGCAATGGATGTTGGCACAGTGGCAGATTATTGCACAGTCCGATGAAACTCAATACCTTCTTCGGCATACCGATGGGAGGGCACGAATCCATTGTCTTTACAGGAGAACAGCTCCTTGACACCTGTACTGTGGGATGGAGGGAAGCTGGTGGCGGCTCCATTACACTTCAGGGAACATTCATGTGGGCATCCCTGGTCCAGTGGAGCTCGTGCAAGGCAACATGATGGCAAAGGAGTACTGTAAATTGGTTGCAGACCATGTACATGCCTTCATGACTATCATATTTCTTGATGGCAGTGGTATTTTTCAGCGAGATAATGCACCATATCACAAGGTCAGGAGTGTGATGGAGTAGTTCAAGGAACACAGTGGCGAGTTCCAATTGATGTGCTGCCCCCCTACAACTTGCCAGATCTGAACCTGATCGAACACATCTGGGATGTGATTGAGTTTATCACTCTCCCTCCATAAATAGGTGACTTGAGTGTGCAGATGTGGTGCCCACTCCCTCCAGTGACCTACAAAGGCTTTGTTGCTTAATTGCAATGACATCACCACTGTTATCCATGCCAAAGGTGGACATACTGGCTATTAGATTGGTGGTCATATAATGTTCTGGTTGTTCAGTGTATATATGCAGTGTCTGTTCTTTTGGGCGTAACATATTTACCCGACTCTAAGATGAGGTTTTTCCCAAATCTGGCAATCGGAAAATATTGGATTGTCTTGTATTCACAGATTAAACTACTGCTGCTGAGGTAAACATTTTTACAGTATTTAATAAATTAATTGGGGGTTCTCTTACATTTACAGATGAAACTTTGGCTATTGAGGTTAAACAATACAGGGAGAGCACAAAGTCTTGCCTGATTATAACAATTTATTACAGACTAACTGTTTGACATAATAATTTACGTTTGATGCAGTTACATAGGTTAGTGTTACTAGTTTTTTTTTTTTTAAGACCACTTACGTTAGTAAACCTCAACATGTGCTCCCTTGGTAGCTCGGAGAATGTTGAGGCGGTATTCCAGTTCCCGCCAGGTGTTTTGTAACATGTGTTCTGTCACAGTACCCACAGCAGCTTGTATCCTAGCCTTCAGTTCGTCGACGTCAGCAACTGGTGTGACGAACACTCTGTCCTTGATATAGCCCCAGAAAAAGGGGTCATGGGGTGTAATGTCTGGAAAGCAGGGTGTCCAGGGTTTAGGGTGTTGGACCATTCATTCCAATCCACTGATCCGGAAATGTTTCATCTAGGAAATCATGCACTCTCAAAGCCCAGAGGGGAGGGGGGGGTGCTCCATCATGCTGGAAAATTATCCATGGTCGATATTCTTCTAACTGTGGGGCAATGAACTACTGCAAAACGTCTAAGTAAATGTTAGCGGAAATGGATTTTTTCCGTGAAGAAAAACGGTACAAAAACCGTGTTATGCATGAGGTCGCATCAAACATTCACTTTTTCGCTGTCTCCCTGTAACTGTACAGTAGCATGTGGAGACTCTGAACCTCATATATGGACATTATGTCTATTTACCATTCCACTGACATGAAAGGTGGATTCATCAGTAAAGCATATGCGATTTAAGTACTCATTAGTGCCATCAATCCTGTTGGGAATCTCAGTTGCAAATTCAGCACGTGTCAGCAAATCATTCGGTTGCAAGGCCTGCACGATTTGCACTTTGTAAGCATGCAACCTACGCCTTTCATGGAGAATCTTCACCACACTTGCTTGCAGTATTTGAAGTTTTATGTTATGCTTGACAAGTTAATTTAGACGGACTCCATTGAAACAATTGCTGAACACGATCAACAGTTGCATCACTCACACGAGGCCTGCCACTTTGAGGACAATCTTCAACGCTGCCTGTTTTGTTAAACTTTGCATACAATTGCTTTTATTGATTTAACGTCAGGAGGGCTGCGTCCATAAGAGGCCCAAAATTTACACTGAACACTGATGGGCAATTTCGTTTCGTGAAAGCAAAGCACACATTGCGCATTCTCCTGCTTCGACACCATTTCGGCAGCAACTAACGTGACCTAACAGAGCGCATTGGTGTCGTGGAGCACTAGTGCCATCTATTGGTCACAACCACTAGTAACACTAACCTATGTAACAGCATCACATGTAACTTATTATGTCAAACGGTTCCTCTGTTACAAATTTTTATAATCAGGGCAAGACTTTGTGCTCACCCTCTACTTTCTTTCAACCAGGCTTGAGATTTGCTGATACGCATAAGCTCTCTATACAGTATTGATCACGGTCTTACATTTTAGACAGTGATATCGATCTTCCACAAACAATCACATTACAATTGAATTGCGATGCTAGTGCAATAGATGGATACACGAGAAACTATGAACTAGGCACTACAGCAATCTCATACTCTTCATAAAAAATTGACAATTTTGTGAAACACAGGAGAAAATAGCATTAAATTCAATCAACTCACAAACTTTTGTTGTCTTTGAGTAGGTTTGCAATAGAAGTTCTCATACATGTATGGATACCATATACATACATGTATGGATATTGTATAAATATATTAATATATGGATATTGTACACATTCAAAGGCGAAAATCTTGTCCTTCAAAAACCATCACATGATTGTGTACCCAAGTCAGTAATTTATTTGGTATACAGTATTGATCACAGTCTTACATGTTAAGACTGTGGTATCGGTCTTCCTCAAACAATCACATTACATTTGAATCACAATGCTAGTGCAATAGACGGATACACGAGAAACCGTGAACAAGGCACTACAGCAATCTAATGCTCTTCATAAAAAAATGACAATTTTGTGAAAAACGGGAGAAAATAGCATCAAATTCAATCAACTCACAAACTTTTGTTGTCTTTGAGTAGGTTTGCAATAGAAGTTCTCATACATGTATGGATACCATATACATACATGTATGGATATTGTATACATATATTAATATATGGATATTGTACACATTCAAAGGCGAAAATCTTGTCCTTCTAAAACCATCACATTATTGTGAACCCAAGTCAGTATTTTATTTGATTATGATAAACTAATAATTTACGAAGTGTCTTGAAAATGTAAGTTTGGTAGCTGCCAGCTTTCAGTCAGCTTTAGAAGAAGGAGGTGACATTCAGATGAAATGCGGAAGGAAATTCATCCAAATTTAAATGCATAACAAATGAAACAGATCACATTAAACTGACTGCAATCGTTATTGAAAGAAAGAATTATAGCAGAAAGACCCACCGTGGAGGTAGTACCAACAAAAGACGCTAGATCATGGCATGAGCGGAAGTTCAAGAATTGGACTGGATTGTGATCTTTTATTTATATATTAGCTGCTCTTCTTACACATGACCTGCACACTAGAAGATATAGCTGTCCCTGTTTCACTTTTGACAAGCACAGCACTAAAGAAGGCTTGGAAGGGGAACAGCGGTACAAGCTTAGCTGAGAACTATAAAAAGTGTGGGTAGGGGAGTGGTGAGCAGGCAGTAAATTTCAACTTGCTGCTAACAATGGTAATATATGTTGCATACTTTGGCTTTTTATAAACATATACCAGTACAAACTACAGTTTGTACAAATCATTTTGTACAAGGGATCAAATTGACTTTAAAATTGGACAAATATTCAACAATAGTATACATTTCTGCAAGAGATGATAAAAGTCTAGACTGGGGACACTTTGGTGTTTCATGCAGCATTGTTGTCATGTTCACCGTGAGGTACAACACAAACAATACGGGGTGTGTCAACTGCTGGAATCACACAATCAATGAGAGAGTGATGGGCAGATGATATGTTTTTGTAGTAAAAGACATTGCAACATTCTCATGACAGTACAGAAGCAAAATCTGCTGTGTGTTCAAAATATCGCTATATATTCGACAGAAACAGCCAAATATTTGTGACAATATGTTTCACTGGTGCTCTGTTAGGATTATGACGATGATGATTAAAACCAGTGGTACCACAGACACAAGCTAAACAACAGAGGTAGCGAAGATAAAAATTAATGTAAACACTTTCATTTTGTTTATTTTATTTTTCCTTGTATTATCAAAACATAGACAACCAATAAAGGGCCTAAGTTAAGGATTGGCGTAATGGTAACATTTTAGGCACATGCCTTACATCAATAGGGACCGATGACCGCAGCAGTCTGGTTCCTTTAATCCCACAAACCAACCAACCAACCTTACATCAATAGAAGTTTATAATTTTGATTAATCAGAATATGTTAAAAATAAATTTTTCTCAAGAAGTCTCTTAAAAAAGGAGGGGATCATCTTATACTTCCCCCCCCCCCCCCGGTGCACGTGCGTGTGCGTGTGTGTGTGTGTGTGTGTGTGTGTGTGTGTGTGTGTGTGTGTGTGTGTGTGCAGTTGCACAAGGCTCAAACTCTTATCGGAATTGGCAAAATGCCATAAGTAATAAGGATAACAGGGGCACTACATTAATAGTCTGTGGATAAATTGGGAATTTGGGTCAGACAGAAGGTGTGCTTGGGTAGTCCATGCAGTTGCAGTGACCATTGTGTCTGGATGACTTAGTGGTCAGAGCATCTGCCTAGTAAGCAGGAGACCTGGATTCGAATCCCGATCTGGCACAAACTTTCAACTTTCCTCATTGATTTCATTCAATGTCCACTCACAGCCAATGTCTATGATTCCTTTGCATCTTAACCTATTTAAAGCCTAGAGGATGCCACATTCCCAGGCAAAACTATTATTTATTTGAAAGCCTATGAACTTTGTTACACACTTTTGTTTGTCTGATTACTACATTGTATAATAGGGATCTTCTGTGGTATTCAATGATCAACATGGAACTGGATAATTTAGATTTTACAAATAGGATTTTAGCCAGGTTACCACTGTTGCTGTGATTCTTTAGTGATACACTTTGTCAAGCAGTATTTTGTTTAACACAGTTGAAATCTCCATGCTAGATCACAAAATATGCCAACTGACACCATCTCTCTGTCTAAGGAGTCTATTGTGTATCAGTTGTAAATGAGAATATAGCTTTAATTGTGGACATACCTTTTTGAAATCCATACCATCTGCAGTTGGTGGTGTCAAAGTTGTCAAGTTACTTCACAATTAATCACTGTAGATACCACTTCTCTATACACAAACACCTCTCAAGCCCATGGCACGTAAAGTGCCCTCCGCCATACACCGTTGGGTGGCTTGCGGAGTATAAATGTAGATGTAGATGTAGAACACTACCTCTCCCGAAGTCCTTCCAATTCCAATACCACTACTTCATTCCTCATACACATTACCAATTATATCCTTGCACACAACTACTTCTCCTTTAAGAAGAAGGTATATAAACAAATCTGCAGCACAGCCATGGGAACATGCATCACACCCTCCTAAGCCAACCTTTTTATGGACCATCTAAACGAAACATTCCTAGATTTTCAAAACTGTTCACTGTTTACAACTCAGGGCCAAGACATTACATTCTTATTCCTCCATGACCTCAACATCTTTTCTTCCGTCCACTTCCCCAATTCAATGTGCCACCTCCCTCTATGCTGATCTCAACGTTTCTGATGGCTCCATCCACACCTCTTTCCATGTTAAATCAACTAATCACTGACGGTACATGCACTTTGACAGCAGTCACCCCTTCCACACCAAAATACCACTCCCACAGAGCAAAGACCCTGGAGACAGTGTATCTGCAGTGACAAGAACTCCTTTGCTCAGTATCCTGAAGGTCTCACTAAGGTCTTCACAGAAACACACTCCCCCCTCCCCAAAACTAGTCTGTGCCATATCCTCACACACAAATAATCCCCCAAACATATCCCACTATCATTCTGGACTGGAGGAACAAAACTATATCCTTCACCAAAGCTTTGATTATATATCATCATGCCCAGAAACACGGAACATTTTACCCAAGATCCTTCCCCACCCCTCCTAATGTCAGTTGACATTCATGGAGTCACTACACTCACTCCATTCACCAATACCTCCTACCATCATGGTATGAATCTGAGAGTGGTCAAATACTGACCGAAACTGGTTACCACTGAAATAAATGTTTTTGTGGCCGAGACTGCTGTAATCTATTTTTAAAGTACTTTTAGCCAGACTGCTGTTTCTTTGCAAGAAATGTTCTCAAATATTACTACATTCTTCACTCCCATAAAGCTCAACACAATAGTTTCTCCTTCCTTTGTCCTGTCACCCCCTACCAATCCACACTTTCACATCATATTTATTGTGTGCCGCACCTCACCGGCTCTAGTACACATGTATATCATGCTTAGCCTGTGCACCTGTTAACCTCTCCCTTCAATGTTCCTAACCTGCAGCCTCCCTCCGAGCCACTACCTATTCACCTTAACCCCTCTTTCTGCCACCAGCCTCTCCCCCCCTTCTTCCCAAACCACCTGCACAACCCCCATGCCACCCTAGTGCACTTGTTGAAATGCAATCCGGCATTTCCCACACACCAGCACTTTCACTTTGTGTGTGTGTGTGTGTGTGTGTGCGCGCGCCTATTGATGACTCACTGTTTCTGTTATTTAGTGAATCGCTGCCATTACTCCTAAATTATTTACATTCTTGCCACAATAAAATGATTAAATTGTACTCTGTGCAAAATTCTACCAGGCAGCTTCCCCTTTTATTTTTCTGGTCCACTACTTTGTTTGCCTACTATTTTCCGTCTCTTAATTTTCCTATTATTGAATTCCAGTGCCACGTAACAATTAAATTTTCATCTCCCTTAATGAATTGAATAATGTTTTATCTACAGAACTACTAGGCTTATATACTACTTCTACTATGGTGGCTTTTGGTATTGTGATAATGTGTTGACAAACTAGTTTGCTAGACTTTACTATTTTCTTATTCATTATCACTTTCACTCCTGCATTATCCTTACTTGACTTTTTGTTAATGATAACTCTCTACTCAATTGATCAGCCACCTCACTTCAGATCTATCAGGTAGTCACTGTGACCCATCATGGCAGTGATGATAAGGTCAAGATCTGGCTTGAGGTTATGATTGGCTGTCCTTTATTCTGTTGAGAAGTTAGTTTTTCTTAGGAAGGGACCTGGGTATGGGTGGTGAGGCCAAGCTGGAGGTAAGGAATTCCTGGAGCATGGCCAGGGGTTGGCATGGTAGGATGGGGAGAACACGTTATGTTTAGATGACGATATGAGCTGTGAGAGACAAGATTCAATGTTGGGATTAGATTGGCTTTTGTTTAAGGGAATGGTAGTGAAGAAGTGTTTCACTGTAGGGATTGGGAGCAGGAAAGTAAGTCTTTGATAAGTCCAAAACGGTTAAACTTAGGTGTACAGCTGAAGGTGAGACCTTTGGATATAAATGAAACTTCTGTGGGATTGAGGTGTTTTATGGAAGCTTAACAATGGTGTTTCTGGTTTTGTTTGCGTTCTGGATTTCATGGTATTCTGGAAGATGTGGCAAATTGAAAAGGTCAGCTAGACGGGGTCAGGGTGCTATGAGTGGTTGACGGGAGGGTGGAGGGGTGGGGATAGGGGTAGGGGGTTCACCGTGAGTACGATAGCTGTTAATGGGTAGCGGAGCTACAAGGTGGGAGTAGCATACCAAAAGGTTGGATAATTTATGGAGGTGATGTCTGGAATTCTCTTCCAGGTGTTTGAGAACGAAGAGGTTTGATTTTTGGAGACATGGTGTGTATAGTTTGGGCTACACAGTAACAATATCTTGTGGAGGAAGCAGGGATGGTTCTGGGCTGCCTGTGCCTTGGAGATGGGTTTCTGCAGCACAAGGTTTTCAGGGTTAGGAACTGGAGGAATCTGAAAAGGTGAAGGTTGTTACTAAATGAGAGATAGGATCCAGAAAAAGGAATTTTTGTTGTTCAGCTGCTGGGGGAGATTCCATGGCTTTGGCAGCATTCAAGGAACAGATATAGGACTCGGTTTTAGCTACGGACAGGGATACTTTTCCGAACTAATGCAGACAAATGAAGCATGGGTCCATTTGGGCTGGGGTGGTGCTAAGAAGATGTGAAATGTCACAGGAGAAGGAAGAATGTAAAAATTAAATGGTTGAACTGGATAACAAAGTTTGAGTTTGTGGGGTGAAACAATTGGAAGAAATTGTGCTGAGGGCAATATCATAGTTCTGTGTCATGAAGATATTTAATTGTGCATAAGTTATCATCACTCATGGGAAAGAAAGAGGGAAAGACAAAAAATTCTGATGGGAGCAATGTGTGAGGAGGAGTACATTGATATGAACATGAACTGTAGTGGTTTGTTGCTATGATAGTGTTTTAACTGTGATTCGGTTGAGAGGTGGTTTGTAGAACAGCATGTGATGTAGTGTATCTGTTCTCTAGCTTGTCAAAGTATTTATTCTGAAAGCTAGCAAGTTTTCTTCTTCCTCTGTGTGTGGCTTTCAAACATTCAGAATTACTTTTATTTGTTGAATGGTCCCCTTTACTCCTAAATTATTTACATTCTTACCATGATGTGATGATTAAACCGTACTCTGTGCAAAATTCTACCAGCCATCTTTTCCTTTTATTTCTTTGCTCCATTTCTTCGTTCTCCTAGTATTTTTTTGTCTCTTTTATTTTTCTACAATTGAAGTCCAGTCCTCTTTAACAATTAAATTTTTGTCTCCCTTAATAAACAGAATAATTTATCTGTTGAGCTGTTACACATATACATTTCAAATACAGTGGGTTTTGGCTTTTTGTCTATCTTGACTATGATAATGTGTTCGCTACACTGCTCAAAGTATTCTCCTGTTTTTTAATAGTGCCATTCTTGCATTATCCTTACTTTACTTTTGTTGCTGATAACACTGTACTCACCCAGCCAGCCACCTCACTTCACTAATTTCCACTGTTTTAAATTCAGCCTAAACCCTCAAACCTGCCTATCAAGTTAAGTGATGTAACAGTCCACACTTGGCTTGTAGAAAGCCAGCTTTGTTTCCTCTGATGACGCCATCAAATTATGCTGTTGTCCAAGTTTTCGCAGGCAACTCTAGTGCTGCATATATTGAGTAGCGTACATCCAAACTCATAGAAGCCATCAGGTGTCATGAAAGCAGTCTTTTCCCATTCAGTTTGTCAACCTTGATCTGCCAGTAACCTGCTCCATATCCATAGTGCTGAAATACTTTCACTCACTCGAGACACGTCAAGGTGTCATCAATTCACAGGAATGGGTATAAATCCATTTTTGGTAGTTTTTTCAACCGCCTATAACTGATGAAGAAATACCAGATGCCATCTTTCTTCTCCACAAGGTCTAACATTTCTCTGACAGTCTAATGATGTCTCATAGAATCTTCTCCAGGTCTTCCTGAATTATCTGTCATTTAGCTGCATTAATGCGGCCACAAACCGACACAGAAAGGCCAACATTGTTCCTCGGTGAATCTGTGGCCTGCTGGTGGCTGGATAGTAGATTCCTCCGCTGTGTAATCAGTAATGGTAGTGCAACTTGGTTCTCTATTGATGGCACAGAGGTGACCTTCCTGGACTGCTCTGGTTGTCCATATGCACATTTCCTTAAGATGAGTTGCTGTTGACAACTGGTGAATTAAATCTCTGATTGTCCATTTCTGATGGATTATATGATCATTGCTGACACATAGATTCTTTGGTAAAACTGAGTACTATTTTTCATTCGACCACAGCTTCACTGTTTAACTGAGTTTCCAGACTACTGATTGTAAGCTGCTTTTCAAAAAGACATGAGTTGAGGGTTGCAAAACAAAAATCGCTGAAAAGGTCATACTGTTGTTGTCTGGGGAAGGATGTGCAGTCCCTGTAAGAGTGCTGAGGTCCTAAACTCACTGCTAGAGACATAAGAGCACACACCCACATGACAAAAGAGCGAATGTGTACACATGTTGACTGTTTACTATATTTGGTTGTGATGGAAATAGTAAAACAGACATTTCTAAAGCAGAGCAAAGGGGTGTAGTGTATTTTTTGACAGCAAAAAAGAGTGGAAGGAATGGAAATACATAGAAGGATGGCACTAGCATACAGAGAGCACTTCATGTCTGTTGCAAGGGTCAAGCCATGCACAAGAGATTCATAGGACAGACAGATGTTGTTGACTGATGATGCATGGTCTGGAGTGCCACACGACACTACCAGTGCCCTTGTCCAGCAGGTGGATATCCTCATTATCCAAGACCAGCAAGTTTCAGTAGCAACCATTGCCACAGAGGTTGCATTATACATCAGAAGTATTCACACCATCATTAAGCAGAAAGGAAAGATTGAAATTCCACACAAAGGTTTCTTGTAGTCTTCAAACAGCACAGGAAGCTTGTCTAATGGGACTCTATCTTTTCACATCTGCAGTGCCATGCCAAGGAAAGGAATGAGGTCCTGGCATGAGAGATCGCAAAAGATGAGACAATAATTCATCACTTTAAAGTTGAGTCAACACAAAGTCTCCAGTGGAAGCATGCAGGGTCACATTATCCATGACATTCACACAAGTGCATGAAAGGTTATGCTCACCTTCTTCTTTGATGAAAAGGGATCCCTTATACTGACATCCCCCGTGGGGTCATTCTGATCCACAAAAATGCAAAGCCTCATACAGTAAAAGCAGTCAAGAAGTTCTAGCACACATTCAAATGGAAGATCCTCAATTATGCTTCATACGGTCCAGAGCTGTCTCCCTTGGATTACGCCATTTTTGGTGAGCTAAAGAAGGATCTGAGAAGTAAACAGTTCACCTTGGACAAGAAAATCAAGCCATATGGAAAGAGTTTACAATACAGCAACAGGAAGTTTTCAAGGTAGTCATTCACCACCTGGTTTCACAGTGGGACAAGATGCGTCAATGATGCTGGGAAATACTTTTGAAATAAAGGCACAAGTTTACAGGTCTCTGTCTCTCTCTCTCTCTCTCTCTCTCTCTCTCTCTCTCACACACACACACACACACACACACACACACACACACACACATACTCTTTCACTTTTTTATGCCCCTCAAAGAACCTGTCTCACAAGTGTGTCTTCGCTGGTAAACAAATATACAACTACCCAGAAAAATTGTTGCACCATCCTGTTGTGGTAGCTTTGGCAATCTGTACCTACAATCCGTTTGTGCCACCTGTAACGACGTCCATCCAAGAATAACACTATAACGGCATTCTGGTAAAACAACATATGTGAATGGCTTCGGCAGTCATTCTTGCAAAAGAAAATACTGTAGGCTCGAAATATTTTCCATTTGCAGCATTAAGCACATTGGCCTTAAAATCTCTTAGCATAATCTTCTTTAGTTCTCGGTTATAAGCATCTGATATAACTGAACGTTGACTAATGCCTGGAGATGTTGCTTGTAGGTGATGATGTCGACAGCTTTTCTAGTAAATTGGCAACTGTCATCCATTGAGGATTTTTGTCTGCGCAGCTGAATGGGCAGATGGTACCTCTGTATGATGACAAGGAATGACTGTGGAACATTGGAGAGTGACCTCAACCAGGATACTGCAGGGGGCTTTGTCACTCAGTGTGACGAAGCAGCTGGGATACTTTTACTTCCCATCTCGTTTTGCCCTCTTCCTCTTTAAAACTCTTTTTTTTCCATTTTTGAATTAATCACCATTAACATAAGTGAGCATAATCTGCACTTTCGTAAAAGAGAAACGTTGGCCCTAAGTTTTAAAGAATATAACACCAGATCTAATTTTGTGCTTAATTTTATGTATGTAATTGATTTTCTAATTTATTTCGCCTATTCCTATTTAGTATCTTTTATTATAGGGTGAAATCAGTAATTGTTTCGTAACTTAAATTCTAATGCTGACATATAAACAAATATAGATTCTATAATAATTATAAACATTTGGAGGAACAACTAATAATATTTTAAAAGATTTATTTGGCTCTATTCGAAAACATGTTAGCAAAGCCAGCCCTTAATTAACTCCAGATTAATTAACAGTTTCATCAAAAGTATTGTTTGTGTAACTATATATGTTAATTTAAAAACACAGATGATGTGACTTACCGAACGAAAGTGCTGGCAGGTCGATAGACACACAAACAAACACAAACATACACATGAAATTCAAGCTTTCGCAACAAACTGTTGCCTCATCAGGAAAGAGGGAAGGAGAGGGAAAGACCAAAGGATGTGGGTTTTAAGGGAGAGGGTAAGGAGTCATTCCAATTCCGGGAGCGGAAAGACTTACCTTAGGGGGAAAAAAGGGGTATACACTCGCACACACACACATATTCATCCGCACATACACAGACACGATGGTGTCTGTGTATGTGCGGATGAATATGTGTGTGTTTGTGTGTGTGTGTGTGTGTGTGTGTGTGTGTGTGTGTGTGTGCGCGCGCGCGAGTGTATACCCCTTTTTCCCCCTAAGGTAAGTCTTTCCGCTCCCGGGATTGGAATGACTCCTTACCCTCTCCCTTAAAACCCACGTCCCTTCGTCTTTCCCTCTCCTTCCCTCTTTCCTGATGAGGCAACAGTTTGTTGCGAAAGCTTGAATTTCATGTGTATGTTTGTGTTTGTTTGCGTGTCTATTGACCTGCCAGCACTTTCGTTCGGTAAGTCACATGTTCTGTGTTTTTAGATATATTTTTCCCACGTGGAATGTTTCCCTCTATTATATATATATGTTAATTTCATGATTTAAACAAATAATTCGGCCTAACTCTTGTAGTAAAGGAAACTGTTAAAAAGAATCAATTTTTCGATGTATACGGTTGATCGAATGAGTTATGTTTTAATTGTAATTTCTGTAAATTAAACATCAAACAATGTGTAGTTTCAGTACCTATTATTGTGAGGATGTATAAGGCACTAATTTTTGGTCTGGAGACAGTGGGTCCATGGCCAACTTTCAGATGGAGAACCCGTACTGGTCAGATCAACAACAATGCATCCACTTAACTGTGAAGTAAGTGTTACACCAATAGGCTGTGTGTTAAAACAATGATAGCATCTGTTCCATATGTACCTTATTATTCTACAAGAACAGTGAACTGTGCAGTTAGGCTTTTACTGCTCGTAGATGTTCAACAGTAAACTACTGTAGCAGTATGAGGATGTTTGCCTGCAACTTATTAATGAGGTTTATCGAAAGTTAAACAATAGAGCACTGGCCATATATAACTGTGTATTATTGGGGGGAGAGGGGGGGGGGGGGGGGGGGTTGTAAACAGTGAAAGTAAAGAAATGTGAAACGCAACTGGGCACCTGTCAGCTACTTTATTTACAGTAGTCAGTGTCGAAATTACACCATTTTTCAGCCAGTGTAGCAACACAGTACGTCGACACCGAGGACAATCAATGAAGGAAAAAGTAGGCGAACGTCATAACAGACCAGCTGTAGTCATTTTCAAAGCTTTGGCATGCATGGCACTCTTTCAATGTCTTGTGGCATAATAGTTTAACATGTCCAGCATATCCACAGGGGAAATATACCTATGTGTCATTATACATTCTCTTTATTTTTGATCTGTTCTCCCCCCACTCTCGTGTTGTTAATGAAGCACGTGGTTGTATCTATGTCATCAGGAAACAAGTATGTCGTCTTATGGTTGGTCTGCAACTGGCTGTATCTCTGTCATCAAGAAAATTGTATCTTATCCTATACTTGCTTCACTCCTTCTAGTTGGTATGCCTTGTACAGACTGGCACCAATGATTAGTGAACATCATCTTGAATTGATGATATTACCTCCTCTTGACTGGATTAAACATTCAATGCTCCTACCCCTGGCTGTCCGAGTTTAACATCAACAGATGTCATAAACCCTCATACTTATTCTCTCACTGCTTCCCATATTTCTGATGCAAGGTCCTGATGGTCATCATTATAACATTTACCAGTCTGTCAGAAGTGTTTCGACATACTGTTTTCATGGTGCACTGCTTCAGTGTGTTGGCACCAACTGATAACTCCTCTTATGTGGTTACACCCTCCAAAATGAGCACCTGACATAAGTCCTCTGGCACACCCTTCATTAGATGTGTCAGGTTACATCATATTTGGGTTCACTGTGTGGTGCGTAACACAGCTCCAAATCACTCTGCATGTACAAATATGTCATCTCCCCCATGCATTGGTTTTCATTTTCCAGTTATCTGGCTATGAGGGCATGTTCTGGTTGTCGCCAAAGGTGTTCTTAATTTCCACCTGAAATTTGTGCCACCTGTTGGTTATTTCCTTATTTGTTTTTCATCCCACAACTTGGCTGTACCATCCAAGTAAAAGTATACACTGGAAATACATGCCATTCACTTGTTATATTTCGCGATACGATCAAATTCCTTTAGCCACTATGTCAGATGCTGGCTAGTGCCTCCCAAAAATACCGTTGGATGCCTGACTTACATCTAACAAAAGCTTTTGTATCCATTTATACCTTGACAATGTGTGCCGTCAGTGGAATGTACTGTTTGTATTCCGGTTTCTGCCTATGAAGGTAATGGCTTTTGTGGAACCTCATTGGAGCCATGGTGTTACCAATATCCAAAGCACCCAGTGCCCTCCAGTAGACTATGTCACACAGAATGTAGAATCTGGAGTCATTTACAAGACTGGGTCATCAACAAAACTAACACTACACAATGAAAGCAGATTCACTGAATACACTTGGATCTGGACTGGCTGTATCAGCAGAGAATGCTTCTATTCGTACATAAAATTTACAGAAAATTACAATGGTTTATAAAAACATAAGTCTTAGAATTTACCAGAAATGCAAAACATTAAAAAATAAATGACTGCAGGAGGCAGGAATGAAACCAATGCCTGCATGTCACCAGCAGTGAGTACAATTGCTATACCAGGCAAATGAAGGCCAGCATATGAATATATAAATAGCTGTAGCTTCACCTCACTTTCAGCCTTGCTGCAGTACCAGCATAGCAAGGCTGTGTTGGGTAATGTTACAATGCCAGATCAGTCAATCATCCAAATTGTTGTCTCTTCAACTACTGAAAAGGCTGCTGCCCATTTTCAGGAACCAGATATTAGTCTAGCCTCTCCACAGATAGACCTTCGATGTGTTTGTACTTATGGTGCAGCTACCTATATGGCTGAGGCATACAAATCACATCACTGTGACAAGATTCATTATTTATTTACTTATTAGAAAAATCATTGCTGCAACAGAGCAAATGGAGACAGGAATGAAGAGATCAAGGAGCAGCCAACAAAGTTCCATGCTTGTTTGGTGGGTGACATGTCACTCAAATATGCAAGCCATGCTAGTGGTACATGTCAATTTCAGGTGAACACTTGCACATTCCTATGAATATGTGGCCTGTCCCTGTCCTGATAAAATACGGCACATGGAGTTGTCTGAAGAAGAGCTCTAAAATGTTATTGATGAAGCAAGTGAGACCCTTGGATAATACGGATAATTTAGGAGGGAAGAAAGGCTTAGATGAGAGTTTGAGAATACTATGCTGCTGTGACTAGTTCTTGCAACCATGAGCTATTATTGCACTGAGAGGCAGCAGTGAAGCCTAGGGGATTTTAAGAAGGTTGGCATAAACAGAGGGAGTATACTGGCAACACAGAACACCCTGTTGCAGGGAATGCTCTACAACACTAGTCGTGACCTCAGTGCCTGTTTCACCGCATGTGCCATCTCGATTCATCTCCCAGACACCAGTTTCTCAGAACTCTGCAGGTGGGAACTAGCACTACGACATGTCCTTGGTTCTCACCACCCATCTGGCCTTAATTTATGATACTGTCTTCCACAGCATTTCTTCATAGTAACTACTCCTTTCTTCACTCTGTTTTAGTTTTCTATATCTTTCATTCTCTGATCTTTCTATTTTTCACCATCCCTCTTAGCTTTTCACTCTTATTACCTCATGCATGATGCTTTACCAGTAATCTATATCTTGCATATTACCCTGCGTTCCATGTTTAAGATCTCAAGTTTACAAATCTTGTCTGGTGCAGCACCCAACAATCAGTCTTTCCTTCTCATCCTGTTCGGTAAGTATCCCCTGACCTGGGGTTCTGGATGACTTTTCCAAACTCTACCACTTTTTCCTAAACCTCTCCAGTCTGTTTCCCTTCACCCCTCTTCCTTCCCCCTCAACCGTTCTGCCAGAAGAAGGAGCCCCTGGCTCTGAAAGCTTCCATAAACTAAACCTTTTTTATGTGTATATTCTCCTGCTACCACTTGGTGAGTAGATTTTTATCTATTCAATTACACTGTATTGTCAAAAATTGATTATTTTCCATAAAATGATGCACTGAGCTCTTAAACTTTACTGTTGATGGATATGATGTTCAACAACAAAGTCTTCCAGACCTTTATCATTACAGAAGGATCAAACATGTATGCAGCCATCACTGTAGAACAGCTTGTAGCAAGACTCATCAAAACCATTATTTTTGCAACTCAGCTTGCCAAAGATGGTGTTTACCTGACCATTGTGTCTAGAGGCTTTTTTTTATGTTTTCTGGACAATGAACGTCAATACAATGGCATGAATGGCAACAGATCAGCACACAGCAGACAATATTTAACCAATGACACAGACAGGTTCACATCTGGGGGCTTCACCATTGAGTCGAGATTGTAGATGAAGCTCACAGAGCTGCTAAGACAAGATAGAGGTCATGCCATGCTATGAGCATATTGCATAAGTCCTCTACCCACTCACGACTTTCACACACCAAATAAGAAAAGTGAATGTTTGTGCATGTATATACCATAAAACCATTCACAGTATATAATTTATTAGAATATTTTTCATTTAAATACTTATTTTACTTTTTTTGTTTCCTGTATCTAGCTGACCATTTCATCTGTCAAACTGATGTTGAATAACACATACCTTTTTAAAAAAAATCACACTGCAGACCAGAAATCACATAATACCATTTACAAAATTGACAAAATTGCAGAAGAGTCTGTCACAGAGTACCTTTGCAATTGCATTGCAATAGAACTAGTGTGGGCTCAGGTGAAATCATATGTTGCACACATGAATAATTAAAAGACATTGTGTTTTTAGAGTGTGGGGCTCAAGCAGTATTACTCTCATAAAATAGAAAAATAGTCACACACACACAAGGCATGTCTTTTACAAAAGGCATGGCAATGAGGAAGTGCACTGGAACACAGAGTGGAAGAGTTGATGACAAGATTAGGGGATGATAGCAGCAGTTGCCAAGACAGTGATAGTGATGTAGGAGATGTGGCTAATGATGACACAAACTGAATACTGTGGCATCTACCCTCTTCCATAAGATATGGGTAAGAAATGCATCTAAGTATTAAAATACGTATTGAAATACTGAAACATGATGACCTTTACTTTATTTCAACATATACACTCCTGGAAATGGAAAAAAGAACACATTGACACCGGTGTGTCAGACCCACCATACTTGCTCCGGACACTGCGAGAGGGCTGTACAAGCAATGATCACACGCACGGCACAGCGGACACACCAGGAACCATGGTGTTGGCCGTCGAATGGCGCTAGCTGCGCAGCATTTGTGCACCGCCGCCGTCAGTGTCAGCCAGTTTGCCGTGGCATACGGAGCTCCATCGCAGTCTTTAACACTGGTAGCATGCCGCGACAGCGTGGACGTGAACCGTATGTGCAGTTGACGGACTTTGAGCGAGGGCATATAGTGGGCATGCGGGAGGCCGGGTGGACGTACCGCCGAATTGCTCAACACGTGGGGCGTGAGGTCTCCACAGTACATCGATGTTGTCGCCAGTGGTCGGCGGAAGGTGCACGTGCCCGTCGACCTGGGACCGGACCGCAGCGATGCACGGATGCACGCCAAGACCGTAGGATCCTACGCAGTGCCGTAGGGGACCGCACCGCCACTTCCCAGCAAATTAGGGACACTGTTGCTCCTGGGGTATCCATGAAGCTGGGCTACGGTCCCGCACACCGTTAGGCCGTCTTCCGCTCACGCCCCAACATCGTGCAGCCCGCCTTCAGTGGTGTCGCGACAGGCGTGAATGGAGGGACGAATGGAGACGTGTCGTCTTCAGCGATGAGAGTCGCTTCTGCCTTGGTGCCAGTGATGGTCGTACGCGTGTTTGGCGCCGTGCAGGTGAACGCCACAATCAGGACTGCATACGACCGAGGCACACAGGGCCAACACCCGGCATCATGGTGTGGGGAGCGATCTCCTACACTGGCCGTACACCACTGGTGATCGTCGAGGGGACACTGAATAGTGCACGGTACATCCAAACCGTCATCGAACCCATCGTTCTACCATTCCTAGACCGGCAAGGGAACTTGCTGTTCCAACAGGACAATGCACGTCCGCATGTATCCCGTGCCACCCAACGAGCTCTAGAAGGTGTAAGTCAACTACCCTGGCCAGCAAGATCTCCGGATCTGTCCCCCATTGAGCATGTTTGGGACTGGATGAAGCGTCGTCTCACGCGGTCTGCACGTCCAGCACGAACGCTGGTCCAACTGAGGCGCCAGGTGGAAATGGCATGGCAAGCCGTTCCACAGGACTACATCCAGCATCTCTACGATCGTCTCCATGGGAGAACAGCAGCCTGCATTGCTGCGAAAGGTGGATATACACTGTACTAGTGCCGGCATTGTGCATGCTCTGTTGCCTGTGTCTATGTGCCTGTGGTTCTGTCAGTGTGATCATGTGATGTATCTGACCCCAGGAATGTGTCAATAAAGTTTCCCCTTCCTGGGACAATGAATTCACGGTGTTCTTATTTCAATTTCCAGGAGTGTATTTCCAAACCTTTTCTTTTTACTGGGTTAAAACAACAGTCAACAGTGCAATAATATTTTATTAATGACCAGTTTCGACTTCATGTAGAAGTCATCTTCAGGAAAAGAGCACCATCTGGCTGCTGCTGGTGGCTCCATGGAGGCTCACACAGCAACACGATAGTAAACTTTTCTTTTTCATTATGAAGAGAGTATGTTTTGATCTCCTGAGGTTATTAGTTTTATTCACACTTCAACACTATGGCACTGTAATGGCTCTACAACTTTCTGGTGTGATATTCGTAGTCAGGCGGCCAGGACAGTTTCTATCCATTGATTTCACGCCCTTATCACAGATGCATAGCAGCATTGCCAACTGCCACAGACATTCTTTCAGCAGCACAACTACAATCTTTCTGCCTAATTTGACACATGCTGATATTGCAACCTCTGACATTAACGTGAGATGATGGTACTGGCTTTTCAACTTCATTTGACAGTTCTTCAAAGGTCTTTACAATCACACAAGTGAAGGTGCTGCCCAGCCTAAGTGTATGATACCTCTCTACAATCTACAACTGCTTATTATTGGTGCACTGTTTACACATCTCCCAAGTTTTCATTTATTTAGGCCACTCTTCCTGGGTGTTGCAAATATCCCAAATTTAAGTATAGGTTTTATAGTATGTATAGGAATACAGTAATATAAAACTGTCAAAATGATTACACACATAATACAAAATTGTCAAAATGATTACACATGTAATATATGTATATTACCCAGCACAAAGTAAAACAAAACTATTTGTAAGGCTGATGCAGTTTTGTTCAGGCCTAATTAATTCAAAGATCTAATATCATGACCTTCAATCACTAGAAGAGTCACTGGCCTAGAATGTCAATCAATACAAGTACTCTATATTTCAAACTGCGAGCAGTCTCTTCTTCCTCAATGTAAATATAAGCTGGTGGCCATTTGCCCAGAGCCAATTAACTGTAACTGGTAGTCTAGTCCACATCTACATCTACATACATACTCCGCAATCCACCATACGGTGTGTGGCAGAGGGTACCTCGTACCACAACTAGCATCTTCTCTCCCTGTTCCACTCCCAAACAGAACGAAGGAAAAATGACTGCCTATATGCCTCTGTACGAGCCCTAATCTCTCTTATCTTATCTTTGTGTTCTTTCCGCGAAATGTAAGTTGGCAGCAGTAAAATTGTACTGCAGTCAGCCTCTAAATTTCCTCAGTAGCGATTCACGAAAAGAACGCCTCCTTTCCTCTAGAGACTCCCACCCAAGTTCCTGAAGCATTTCCGTAACACTCGCGTGATGATCAAACCTACCAGTAACAAATCTAGCAGCCCGCCTCTGAATTGCTTCTATGTCCTGCATGCTATGTGCTGCATGCTAATAAGATTGTTCATGAACTTACTCTGTTGTGTTGTTTTGCAGGATCTTTTAGCACTGACTAAATTCCACTGAGCCCCAGGCTGATACTACACTCCTGGAAATTGAAATAAGAACACCGTGAATTCATTGTCCCAGGAAGGGGAAACTTTATTGACACATTCCTGGGGTCAGATACATCACATGATCACACTGACAGAACCACAGGCACATAGACACAGGCAACAGAGCATGCACAATGTCGGCACTAGTACAGTGTATATCCACCTTTCGCAGCAATGCAGGCTGCTATTCTCCCATGGAGACGATCGTAGAGATGCTGGATGTAGTCCTGTGGAACGGCTTGCCATGCCATTTCCACCTGGCGCCTCAGTTGGACCAGCGTTCGTGCTGGACGTGCAGACCGCGTGAGACGACGCTTCATCCAGTCCCAAACATGCTCAATGGGGGACAGATCCGGAGATCTTGCTGGCCAGGGTAGTTGACTTACACCTTCTAGAGCACGTTGGGTGGCACGGGATACATGCGGACGTGCATTGTCCTGTTGGAACAGCAAGTTCCCTTGCCGGTCTAGGAATGGTAGAACGATGGGTTCGATGACGGTTTGGATGTACCGTGCACTATTCAGTGTCCCCTCGACGATCACCAGTGGTGTACGGCCAGTGTAGGAGATCGCTCCCCACACCATGATGCCGGGTGTTGGCCCTGTGTGCCTCGGTCGTATGCAGTCCTGATTGTGGCGCTCACCTGCACGGCGCCAAACACGCATACGACCATCACTGGCACCAAGGCAGAAGCGACTCTCATCGCTGAAGACGACACGTCTCCATTCGTCCCTCCATTCACGCCTGTCGCGACACCACTGGAGGCGGGCTGCACGATGTTGGGGCGTGAGCGGAAGACGGCCTAACGGTGTGCGGGACCGTAGCCCAGCTTCATGGAGACGGTTGCGAATGGTCCTCGCCGATACCCCAGGAGCAACAGTGTCCCTAATTTGCTGGGAAGTGGCGGTGCGGTCCCCTACGGCACTGCGTAGGATCCTACGGTCTTGGCGTGCATCCGTGCGTCGCTGCGGTCCGGTCCCAGGTCGACGGGCACGTGCACCTTCCGCCGACCACTGGCGACAACATCGATGTACTGTGGAGACCTCACGCCCCACGTGTTGAGCAATTCGGCGGTACGTCCACCCGGCCTCCCGCATGCCCACTATACGCCCTCGCTCAAAGTCCGTCAACTGCACATACGGTTCACGTCCACGCTGTCGCGGCATGCTACCAGTGTTAAAGACTGCGATGGAGCTCCGTATGCCACGGCAAACTGGCTGACACTGACGGCGGCGGTGCACAAATGCTGCGCAGCTAGCGCCATTCGACGGTCAACACCGCTGTTCCTGGTGTGTCCGCTGTGCCGTGCGTGTGATCATTGCTTGTACAGCCCTCTCGCAGTGTCCGGAGCAAGTATGGTGGGTCTGACACACCAGTGTCAATGTGTTCTTTTTTCCATTTCCAGGAGTGTATTTTTTTTAACTGTATAGCTGAAACCTGTTTTATTCACTATGTTATTTATATAACTATGTTATTTATATAACTTGTAACACGTAATGTGTCTTGAACTTTTGTGTATGGTCAGTTTTTGAGAGGGGAAAAAATGGTGATAAGGATTTTGGAATGACATAGTATTATTATTTCTATCCTAATGGATGTAGAAGAATTCCAGTTTTCTTATGAAAGAGGACGCTTTGAAACTCATACAGCATCAACTTTAAAAATTACAGCAGCAACAGAAGCAACTGGTGTAGCAACTGCAGAACTGATTACTATATTTGATCTCAACACCCTTCGTTACATTCCCAGCATTTGATAGTGTCTGTGAAGACAGGAAAGACTTTGTGAGAGATTGATGTTACCATCCTGGGGTAACTCATTTCACAGACCAAGCATTAAGGTAATTACTGCCTGACCTGGTGCAATCCATAAATATTTTGACTGTTATGAAAGTTTCTTATCTGAATGGAACATTCCTCACAGGACCTTGTAGACCATACAGAGGTATGTACCTTTAACACATGATACATGTAGTATCGAAGTGCTTGGATTTATTAAATTGCAAGAAACAACCTGGATAATCTGATATGCAATCAGTCTGTGAATTACAAGGCATAAATTATTGTTGCCATTTCAACTGATTCAATTTGGGGTGTAGCTACTCATATGCACACAGCCTCATATGAAATTGTGTAATGCAGAATATATGGCTTTTACAATCATGTGTTAAAGCCCTCAACTTGAATACTTCATCAGTTAAGGACATCTTTGAAGTTTCCTGATTGTTCATAATGGCTTGTGAAAATGTCATACAAAGGACAGTGCACTTACCACAGCACCTATTTACCAAACTATACACACTTATCTGCATCCCCAATATTACCATGCTCTGCTATATTTCCCAGAATGCATCAAGGAATAGAATACCCATTTTGCCATGCCTTTATTAACACTGTGTTGAGCACATACCAACATTCTGTAACAGAATGAATAATGTCATGTGTTTGGCTGAATGGAATACGCACACACAAGGTGCATCCACCAGTTATACCCACAGACAGAAAGTTACGTCACAGCCGCACCACTGCCGGACATTAATTACATTTTTGGCTGGACACCAGAGCAACGACAACATTCCTTGTAGCCTCAACCGACCAGCATGTGAGATGCACTGCTTTCAAAATGCAGCGTAACATATGCCACACACTGGTAGTCACTCCCCCCCCCCTCCCCCCCCCCCCCCCCCCCCATGAACCATGGACCTTGCCGTTGGTGGGGAGGCTTGCGTGCCTCAGCGATACAGATAGCCGTACCGTAGGTGCAACCACAACGGAGGGGTATCTGTTGAGAGGCCAGACAAACGTGTGGTTCCTGAAGAGGGGCAGCAGCCTTTTCAGTAGTTGCAAGGGCAACAGTCTGGATGATTGACTGATCTGGCCTTGTAACAATAACCAAAACGGCCTTGCTGTGCTGGTACTGCGAACGGCTGAAAGCAAGGGGAAACTACAGCCGTAATTTTTCCCGAGGGCATGCAGCTTTACTGTATGATTACATGATGATGGCGTCCTCTTGGGTAAAATATTCCGGAGGTAAAATAGTCCCCCATTCGGATCTCCGGGCGGGGACTACTCAAGAGGATGTCGTTATCAGGAGAAAGAAAACTGGCATTCTACGGATCGGAGCGTGAAATGTCAGATCCCTTAATCGGGCAGGTAGGTTAGAAAATTTAAAAAGGGAAATGGATAGGTTGAAGTTAGATATAGTGGGAATTAGTGAAGTTCGGTGGCAGGAGGAACAAGACTTCTGGTCAGGTGACTACAGGGTTATAAACACAAAATCAAATAGGGGTAATGCAGGAGTAGGTTTAATAATGAATAGGAAAATAGGAATGCGGGTAAGCTACTGCAAACAGCATAGTGAACGCATTATTGTGGCCAAGATAGATACGAAGCCCACACCTACTACAGTAGTACAAGTTTATATGCCAACTAGCTCTGCAGATGACAAAGAAATTGAAGAAATGTATGATGAAATAAAAGAAATTATTCAGATTGTGAAGGGAGACGAAAATTTAATAGTCATGGTTGACTGGAATTCGAGTGTAGGAAAAGGGAGAGAAGGAAACATAGTAGGTGAATATGGATTGGGAGACAGAAATGAAACAGTAAGCCGCCTGGTCGAATTTTGCACAGAGCACAACATAATCATAACCAACACTTGGAGGAATGGGGGAAATAAATACAGTAGAAGAAGAATGGGTAGCTTTGAGGGATGAAGTAGTGAAGGCAGCAGAGGACCAAGTAGGTAAAAAGACGAGGGCTAGTAGAAATCCTTGGGTAACAGAAGAAATATTGAATTTAATTGATGAAAGGAGAAAATATAAAAATGCAGTAAGTGAAACAGGCAAAAAGGAATACAAACGTCTCAAAAATGAGATCGACAGGAAGTGCAAAATGGCTAAGCAGGGATGGCTAGAGGACAAATGTAAGGATGTAGAGGCCTATCTCACTAGGGGTAAGATAGATACCGCCTACAGGAAAATTAAAGAGACCTTTGGAGATAAGAGAACGACTTGTATGAATATCAAGAGCTCAGATGGAAACCCAGTTCTAAGCAAAGAAGGGAAAGCAGAAAGGTGGAAGGAGTATATAGAGGGTCTATACAAGGGCGATGTACTTGAGGACAATATTATGGAAATGGAAGAGGATGTAGATGAAGATGAAATGGGAGATATGATACTGCGTGAAGAGTTTGACAGAGCACTGAAAGACCTGAGTCGAAACAAGGCCCCCGGAGTAGACAATATTCCATTGGAACTACTGACGGCCGTGGGAGAGCCAGTCCTGACAAAACTCTACCATCTGGTGAGGATGATGTATGAGACAGGCGAAATACCCTCAGACTTCAAGAAGAATATAATAATTCCAATCCCAAAGAAAGCAGGTGTTGACAGATGTGAAACTTACCGAACTATCAGCTTAATAAGTCACAGCTGCAAAATACTAACACGAATTCTTTACAGACGAATGGAAAAACTAGTAGAAGCCAACCTCGGGGAAGATCAGTTTGGATTCCGTAGAAACACTGGAACACGTGAGGCAATGCTGACCTTACGACTTATCTTAGAAGAAAGATTAAGGAAAGGCAAACCTACGTTTCTAGCATTTGTAGACTTAGAGAAAGCTTTTGACAATGTTGACTGGAATACTCTCTTTCAAATTCTAAAGGTGGCAGGGGTAAAATACAGGGAGCGAAAGGCTATTTACAATTTGTACAGAAAACAGATGGCAGTTATAAGAGTCGAGGGACATGAAAGGGAAGCAGTGGTTGGGAAGGGAGTAAGACAGGGTTGTAGCCTCTCCCCGATGTTGTTCAATCTGTATATTGAGCAAGCAGTAAAGGAAACAAAAGAAAAATTCAGCGTAGGTATTAAAATTCATGGAGAAGAAATAAAAACTTGGAGGTTCGCCGATGACATTGTAATTCTGTCAGAGACAGCAAAGGACTTGGAAGAGCAGTTGAATGGAATGGACAGTGTCTTGAAAGGAGGATATAAGATGAACATCAACCAAAGCAAAACAAGGATAATGGAATGTAGTCTAATTAAGTCGGGTGATGCTGAGGGAATTAGATTAGGAAATGAGGCACTTAAAGTAGTAAAGGAGTTTTGCTATTTGGGGAGCAAAATAACTGATGATGGTCGAAGTAGAGAGGATATAAAATGTAGGCTGGCAATGGCAAGGAAAGCGTTTCTGAAGAAGAGAAATTTGTTAACATCTAGTATTGATTTAAGTGTCAGGAAGTCATTTCTGAAAGTATTCGTATGGAGTGTAGCCATGTATGGAAGTGAAACATGGACGATAAATAGTTTGGACAAGAAGAGAATAGAAGCTTTCGAAATGTGGTGCTACAGAAGAATGCTGAAGATTAGATGGGTAGATCACATAACTAATGAGGAAGTATTGAATAGGATTGGGGAGAAGAGAAGTTTGTGGCACAACTTGACCAGAAGAAGGGATCGGTTGGTAGGACATGTTCTGAGGCATCAAGGGATCACCAATTTAGTATTGGAGGGCAGCGTGGAGGGTAAAAATTGTAGAGGGAGACCAAGAGATGAATACACTAAGCAGATTCAGAAGGATGTAGGTTGCAGTAGGTACTGGGAGATGAAAAAGCTTGCACAGGATAGAGTAGCATGGAGAGCTGCATCAAACCAGTCTCAGGACTGAAGACCACAACAACAACAACGGTAGTCACTAGAGCTGACTTTGGGCACCTGATAGGTGTACATCAGTCATGTGTCTGCTGAAGTTCATGAAGATAACTCAGAATGAGTCATGAATATATATGGACTGAATTTCTTTAATGCTTTTGGATTTTAATTAACTGATTTGTCTGAGGTCCATAGTCATACATCACTGATCCAACAAGAATTTCGAAGGCCACATCCCTCTTCATGCTGACAGCACCCTTCAGTTTTCACAGGCACAGCTTGCACTATGTACTGTCACAAATGATGTGCTAGGAGTTCCACTGAAAGGCCTGAACAGCAGTTCTCCACCACATTTCATCTAACACTTCTGACATCCCCACATTACTGTCCTCACATCTGATGGGTCCCTGCAAATTTCCAGAAACTAAAAGACAGTGAGCAATGCAAAATCAATCATTAATATGTTATTTACCTGCTGAGATTCCTGGAGGAGTTATTTTCCTGGCAAGCAGCTGGTCATTTTCCTCAAATATTCAACTCATGGAAGAATAATTTTAGCTACCACTCAATGGGATCACACACATTCAGAATGATCTATACTCTTTCTGGCTTGTACCAATATTTGTACAATGATTTTTGGTATCACTAACATACTAGCTAATATTCACAGTTTATAGAAGAACAGCTTTCACGTTCTACACCAATTTGTGTACACCTCAATAAGGTCATAATCATGGGAAGAAACCAAATCAACAACATGCACAACTGGTGACAGATATTCTTGATAATAAGGTAGGTGAGTCTGCAGTGAAACCCAGGAAAGTGCTAGTTCTTCCAGCATGATGATGAGTACTT
This sequence comes from Schistocerca piceifrons, assembly GCF_021461385.2. Classification (NCBI taxonomy): domain Eukaryota; kingdom Metazoa; phylum Arthropoda; class Insecta; order Orthoptera; family Acrididae; genus Schistocerca; species Schistocerca piceifrons. Next base: position 92,813,161 of record NC_060141.1, read on the forward strand.
GTGACATATTCTCAGAAAGGATGGGGTACGGCCTGTGTTGTTCTCTAAAATACACCATTAATTCCCACCACAAAGCCACAGTGACAAATTAAAATCTGTGCTTCATCCTCGACAGTCACAATTTTAGTAGTACTGAATGAATTCTATAAAACCAACTTCATTTACCTGGATCCCACAATGCAAACAGACCATCAAACAATTGAAACCCCGGGACTGTGCCTCGTACACCTCACACCAGGCCACTGACTCACTTTGATAACATATGCTTCGGTATATAGCCTCACTGCTTGCTGGAGGAATCATAACATCCTATCACATGTGATTCAAAGAGATGAAAAGAACTATTTACAAAAAGAGAAAGAGGTATAGCCTTTCTTTTATAATTCAGACAATGCACAACTAACACCAAGTCTGCTGATAACTTGCCCTGGCTTTGTCTTCTTTACTTTCCACAATTTTTGCATGTCCTCTTTTTTCCATATCAATTACAGCGCTGAATGCTGTCTAGTCACCACTAAACAGTAAGTATCTAAGGTCAGATGACCTGTTTGGCGCAGCAGCAAATTTGTTTATGGGCCATTACATTGAGTTACCCATAAAATGCCAAGAACAATGTTTGGTATTTAAAATATCAGTGTCATATAACTGAAATGATTTAAATAGTGCACGCCATGAAATTACCTAGGAGGCATGAATGTTACCTGTGTCTGGAATGATGCCTCGTGGCAACGATGAGAGCACGTCATGAGTTAATTAATATGTTTACAACCAATGTACATATTCTATACAAATCATGGATGCATCTTTGTGTGTGATTAGGTATGTCTTTGAACTTGTAGCATATCATGCACTGAAGGCTGGCTGACTGCATCATGACTGAAGGCCACAATTAGAGGGAAATGAAACAGAAAGAAACATTCCTGATCTAGATGTATAACCTGTGTTTCTCTTGTACACCTTAGTACACATTGATTTATTGTTCATACTCATTGCTACAATTCTTTGTGGCAGACTTATATGCCCTGCCATGCAAGGAATCACGTCCACATCTGGTTTTGATTCAAGGGAAGCGGAAAACTTAAATTTGAGTCGTCTGCTTCACTGCTGAAAAAACTTAGATGTAAATGACTCACAGGTGCATCCCTTGCTGAAGTAGTTTTTCGGAAAATGTTTTATTTTCTGCATAAAAAAATTAAAAACTATAGGTTTTGGATTCACATGATTTTGTGCTATGCAACTGTTCTAAAATCACTGCTTACAATACTTCGAAGATAAGTAACTCACTGCCCATAGTTCAATGAATTTACAGTGAATTGTATGAATTACGATGGCAAATGGAAGGGAGGCAGAAATTTTCATCTTTTTTTGAAGTGCATCTCCCAGACATGTATGGAAGCACCCAAAAATTTAGTTATTCATTCCTGAATGTTTTTCAGTTCTCCAGTTCAAAGGTGTCAAGAAGACTGTGCCCCTGTCAGCTTCCTCCTTTTAGAAACTTACAAACCCATCAATGGTTATGAGCAATGCTGCTACTCTTCACTTGGTAGACTTTAGGTTATACGATGATGTGCACAAAATGTAGCTTAATTTCAAGATGTACACACAAATATCTGAATATGTTAAGCTGCGTCCACACTGACCACATAACACAAAACACTTCCTGTTGCTGGTACATCAAACAAAGCAGAGGGTTTATGTGCACTCAGTTTGGCTGTGGCTTTATTGTGTTGTGCAAAACTGTAGATCCAAGGAGTTCTGTCATTCACTGATAGATGGCAATGGCACCATTTTCATGGTCGTGTTTGACAAATTCATCACAGTTCAGTCAACTGGCTTGAAATATTTATAAATTATATACACAAACCTTCCTCATAAGTCAGTCTACCTATTAGTAAAAACCCTATCAAAATCCCTAAAGCAGCTCCTGAGATTAACCCAAATATGCAGAAAGAAGTGCAGAGGACTTGAATTTATCTATTAGAAACGTTTATCATTTTACTTGTCTCATCCAACTTCCACAATTTTAGAACGTCCTCTTTTTTTTCTAGGTTAACTGCAGCGTTTGATGCCACCAACTCACTACCAGTCGCTCATTTTCCAACCACCTAGACATCGGGCTATGCTACAGAACAATCTGTCACCACAACCTCCATTCCAAAAAATAGTATAGATGCAAAAAGAGATATTGCCAGTTTGTTGTTCTGTTCCTTTTCTGTTTGTATATGTATGTTGCCATACATGACATCATCATTATGTTACAGGGCACAGGTAATATCTGGTACTGATAGCTTTAGTTGGCCTTTTTTCCCTACGTAACTCTGTACAACTATTTTTATCAACTTATTGCTAAGTGTTTGAGTTCCAATCTAATTGCTGTTTTCTGTATTTCTATTAGTGATCCTTTTTTCTGCCTGCTATACAACTGGTTATGGGTTGCTTGCTACATTATGATCTGTCATCTGTAATATCAGACATTTTGGAGTTTCACTACAGCTAAAAAACATCATTTGTTATAAAGTATAAAAATACCCCAAGAACAAAAATTCTTGTATTAAAATAATTTGTAACTTACAGCAGTTGCTGAGGGAACTGGAAGCACAAACGACTCTCAGCCATTAATTCATGTACACAAATGTCACCACCAAGTCCAGAATGGAATCGGTATGTCTGAACATATGGTGAAGCAAAGAGTTGAGGAAGGTGACCCTGATTGGGCAGCTTCATTCTGGTGCCAAGGCGAGGAGGCAGTGACTGTGACCGTCTATGTGAGTACACCTGCTAAATAAATGAAACAACAATAAATTTTCCTGGTACCATTAAGACATCTTCAACAGCAATGGAGTATCACCTAATGCTTCTTAAAGAGTAATTACTATCATGGTTTGTCAGAAAGTGCTGACAAAAATTATTGAGGTTGTCTTGATTAACAAATGATGTTTCTAGAGTGACACTGTCTGAATTTGGAAAGTAGATTATAAATGACTGCCGATATAACTGAAATGAATGATACAATGAAATCTCACAGCTTCTGTCAATCATATGATGTAAAATTCAAAAGTTGTATTTTCTATTTGAGTACACTGAGATGCACCATGCAATCAAATAAAAGATGAAAAATTGAAACAGATATAATGTTCAAACTTTAATTTTGGCTTGAAAATGGAGTTTATCTTTCAAATATCCCAGACAACATACGAGCAATAAATATATTGTAGCAACTGGACATTTTTTTATGAAATCATTTGGCTTAGGCTGTTAAAACATTATTTATTGTGATTGCAATGCAGAAGGTTTATTACTAATTAATATATTAATCAAATAATCTTTGTTGAATATGAAATTCCTTTCCACATGCCCAAGTTTCCAATACATCTGTAGTGTTTGCAAGGAAACTTATTATGTGTTACATCAACAATCAGTGGTGACTGAAGGGCAACAAAAGTAGCATGAACACAATAATAATAGCTTCTGCATGCAGTACATGAGAAAATTAGTATTTTATATTTTTATCTACACACCAAATAAGAAAAGTAAGTGTTGTGCATGCACATGAGATAAAACCATTCATAGTACATAATTTATTGAAACAGTTTTTAAAAAAGGAACTTCTTATTCAACATCTGTTTGCCAAATTAAATGCTCTGCTAGATAAAGGAAACAAAAAGGAAATAAAGTAGCATAATTATTAAAATGAAAACTTCCTCTGACACAAGTACAGCATTGTGGAGTTATTACTTCTTTTTTAATGTCATATCTGTGCCTTAATATTTTTCATTTATAGTATATCAGAGCACTTTTTTTCTCATCACAAAATTATCAGTTTCATGGATGGAACGCTTTTTAAGTATGTGCACAATACAAATAAGGTATTGTGGTTACCATACATTCATAAGTGGACTCAAAACATGTCAGCTAGAATGGTGTGGTGGTGGTGGTGGTGGTGGTGGTGGTGGTGGTGGTGAAAGGGGTTTCCAAAGGACACTACACCACAGATCAACTGAAGTATGACAAAAATAAATGTGGTTACTAGTACAATATTATTAAAAATATTAACAGATTTCACACTGAATAACTGACTCTGCATTTGTGAAAGCTTAAGGAACTGTTATGATAATGTGACCACACATCCCCAGCTATGAATATCCTCTACATAAAAGCTATGAATATCCTGAACATAAAAGTATGAAGAGAAAAAGTTAGTGAGGTCTCCTAGCACAGTAACTTTCAACACCAACTACACTTTGCCTCAGGCTGGTAATATTTGTTTACATTACTTTCTCCTTCACTGGTAGGCAGAACCTGAAATGGAGCTGATAAGATAAGAGGCAGGATGCTCTCTACCACAATCTGCTGCATGTGTGATACTTCCCTAATTTTGTCTTGCCTTTTCTTCTTATATCACACAAAACAGGTCACAAAATGAAACATAGCTCCACCTATTAATCAAAACCCATCACTAACAACTAATTGATGCTACACAGTGATTTACAATGTCTATATTAATCATATTAAATCACTGGGTATCACCTTCCAGCATAGCATCGAATGACGTATTCTGTTGCTTGGAGGTAACAATTAACTGTGAGTAGTCTTACAAAACACATGATGATGTAACACGAGTGAATTTTAAGTTAATATGTCTAATTCAGTATCTGATTATTATATCAAATTACATAATCATTTCTCACTTTTTAATGTTTTAAGTACATGGAACTAAAAGTACACACAGAATGACACAACTTAGTAGTTTTCTACAGATAAAGTTTTCACACATACATCTACAAAAATTCCTTAATGCTACCTCCACTACTCATTGAAAAAATATGCAACAATCGTTCAGAAAAATTGTTACACATGCAATATTGGGGCTCATTGCTCATTAACCACAGCAGATAGATACATGTTCTTAAGTTTCTAAGATCAGTCACAAGTGCAATGTGTGTACTGTTTATAGTCTTAATAATTTATTAATGAAATGAAAATATGAGTGTGGATTTCTTATCACAACTCAAATTTTCAAAGGGGAAAAATCCAGCGTAATTCAATTTGCAGATCTATAACAATGTGATTCAAAGAATAATTAAGTATGCTGTTTCTTGTTGTATACAGACAGAAAACAAGGACAATCCATTAAAAGAAGCAGCCGTACGTTATGAAAATCAGATTCAGGTGACACATAACATGACACATCAAATAAATGATAGGTATCCCCCAGTTACTTACACCCCATGATGCATTTTGGGGTAGATGTACAACTAAAATCATATATGAGATGGCTGTTCATTTGGTACATCAGTATGTGACGACAACTTTTCCTTCTCCGTTACTTATAAAGACGATAAGATTCTTCTCAAAGCAATCCTCACTATGTGGTGGGTATCACTTTCAGTATCTCTCAACCATTCTACAAACTGGTACTGCAACCGCCTGAGAAAGAATTGTGATTGTTCCTTATTGTGTCAATTCAGTGAATATATAGTTGGTAAACTCTATATAAATATTTATAAAAGGCTTAAGTTAGAAGTGTTATCAACTCATAGAAGAAAAAAAATCAAAAGTACTAAGATACAAACAGTTTGGAAATTGAAGCTTATCACAGCAAGAAAAAAATATGAAGCAAACTGAACATTTGTGACATATTAAAACTGCATATTGCACCAAGACACAAACCCTGACACCTGCCTTTCTGGACAGTGTGCTATCAATTGCACTACCTGCAAGAGCCAGTTATCTGTGTTAGAGTCAAAAACTTGCACACTGTTTCAACCTGTCACAAACATTCAGTGCTGTGTATACTCCTCCTAAAAGAGTAAATGTCAGAATGTAAATTGTTAAAAAACAGGAAATGTTTTTCAATGTCCTTGCTTAGCATGGTAACTGACCAAATTACGATAATTTGTTTTACACCTCTGAGTGTATATACTTAATAATCCTTCAATATTTTTCTCTATTATTATTATTATTATTATTATTATTATTATTATTGTGAAGCCTCAAATGTTTCTCTCCAGTCAGAGATGTTTTGTAAATTACGTTGACAGTAGAACAAATGTACTGAAGTTAAATGTGGGATGATGCAAGTGAAGGATCACCCTGAACTTAAAATTGGTTAGTCTTCTAAAAACTTGGTACTGAAATTACTGCTCTTACCTCCTTCACTTTGACTTTTCTCCAGCTACTATCTTAACATATGACTATCAATTGTGTGTCCTTAAACGTCTTAAACACACAATAATACAAGGACTAGATACACAACAAACACCACAGGCCATGGAACTTTAACATGGCACGGCCATAAATGGGCACAATGTCCAAACACGTAACAGGTAATACTGTTTATACAATTGCTCATAGTCTAATCACATATAGTTCTCACAGGTGTGTTAAGGCTGAGGTGCACAAAACAAAGAAATCAACCAGAAATGTGAGACATTTTCCCAAAATTGTTTATTATATTGTCATCACATGAATTTACTGAATGCTCACTGAGAGAGAGGCAGAAAGACACACACCATTCTTCACGTGCTGAATAATACTAAGTCATTTCTTGCTACTCTTCCATTTTGTCTACCTAAGCACAATTGTTTACTATCTACATTTACATTCATGAGTAGTGATCTTCCAATGATACATCACTGCTGTCTTCTGCATGTTAGCTTTTTCCTGTTTCACTTTATATGAGGCTTAATATAGTTTTAAAAAGTAATTTAAGATTCAAACGATGTGCAGCTGAAATAATTATTAATTATCTTGATGATGTATTCACACATTAGTTGACTAGAAGTGTACTACATTATCAAGGAACATCCAGAAATTAATTAAATTTTATTGACACAGGACCAATAACAACAGAAACAACGAAATTACATATTCAATGCAGGTGCCATGTACTACAATAACAGCATCTATATTTTTATTTCAATCATGTAATTTTTCACAGATTACTTAATATATAAGTGATGCTAGATTGTAAAATGAGTGAAGAGGTAAATTAAATTTTAAAAAAAAAAAGTGTAATAAAATTTTTTATTTCAGACATCTCAATGGAACGGCAGATTTAAAGCAGTAAAAGCTCTTGGAAGGAGTAATGAAAAAGAAGAACATACAAAGAAAAAATTCTTTGCTATTATGTATATCAATATGTCACAACGATGAATCCAGCGTATTCGAATAGATGCATGCAGTATTTCATTCTATTCAGTTTTCATCCAAGTTCAGATGTCAACACTCTGGTTACTGAAAGATTATCATGGGCTAGTAAATGACTAGGGACACCTCACACATTCATTCAATTAGCAACAGGTTAGATGGATGAGCAGAATAGAAAAGAAACAGTGTCTGTTTTACATATAAGTGTTAAACATTCCTTGCACTATATGGATGAATACTGTGTTTATGAAATACAACTCCATGTATGTACAGAAGAAATGACACCAAACCAATCTCTACAGCTTTGCCAAATCAGTAGTAATCCCTGTAGGAAACAGTCACAATTTGGAGTGCATTACCAAAATTTTACATCATCACATTGGGCATTCATGTGATATGATGTTTGATAATGGTTGATGCATTCAGATCTACTGTCCCAATTATACTTGAGAAATGTTCCAGCAGATTACACCAAAATAAGACAGATGTGGGGAAAAATAAAAATTAAAAGCCACAATGCCATACTCCATATTGACTAGCCTATAGGAAGTACACACACACACACACACACACACACACACACACACACACACACACACAGTCTATGTTGAAGTAGGAGTAAATTCTAACAAAACAATGGGATTAGCACAGCTGTAGCAGTGTTCCAATGTTCCAGGGTTTACAATCTGTCATTGTCATGTCAACTACACTTCAGTCATTTCATGCTGACATTCAAACTGTGAAGTCCAGTTCTGACATTATGTTGCTTCTTGTGCATGCAAGTGTTCATGTGCTACAATTGTGTATTTAAATGACATGAATAATTTGAATGAATTTCATGTTGAGAATGTAATGATGTCAAGCTCTATCAAATGTCAGTTTTCCTGTTCCACAATACTCCAAGAGAACATTTTAAATGAATGGAATAGGAACAGAAACCAAGGTGTGTGCCTGTTGAGCATAATTAGATGACTTAGCTGGTGGAACACAGCTTGTGGAAAGCTGGTAACTAGGTTTGGTTCATTTAGTTTTAACCTGTCCCACATTAGTAATTCAGTGTATGCTCCACTAAAAAACACAAGAATTTGATCTTTCATACCTTGTTCATGAAAATGAAACTTTCACACACAGTAATTTATGAGATTTAAAATAACAGAACAGTGAGAAATTAAGAAGAATTGGATGATTTCAGTGCAGTAGGAAAAACATTTTATTCAAATGATATAAAAAAACTAGCAGATAAAATAAATACTAGACAGACAGCTTTTAAAAAGGTTTTGCACTCCACTCCTGACCACAGACTAGGAATAGCTATTGGGTAAGCCACTCCGATGTGCAGTACTGAATTTTTGTCACCAACACACAATGCCTCTAAAAGTCACATGACTTAATGATGCTTACCTGTGAAAATAAACTGTTTCTCCTGTCACATATTTCAATTCGTATCCTTAGCAGCAACAGTTTTTCACTGGTTCTTTTACTAATAAATAATTATGTAAAAACAGTTAAAGTATGAATAATAATAATAAAGTTTCACTCTTTACGTAAAATGTAAAAAAGCATTGCTATCCCATAAGCCATGTGATATGTACTATTTAATGTTGAAAAAATGTTAAATAGTCTATGCACATTGCTTAAAGGAAATCATTACACATTGTGATGCGTTAATGGAGGTAAATGTACACCTGTATTCCCAGTACAGTTCGACAGAGCACACTGTGTATCCAGTTGTGAACAAGACAAAAAGGATTATGTACACTCAGTCTGTCAACATACCTTGAAGGATCATATCAAGTTTATACTGTGCAGGTGTAGTCGGTTTACAGCAAGAGGGGGTTGTCCGCATAGAAAGTTGTCCACAAAACTGGCATTCACCACGGTAACATCATACAAAATTTAATATCGTGTGAAATTAAACACCAAAGATCTGCCTTGTAGTTTCGATCCATAGTCAACAATACCACCTGATGACTGCCACCTACAAGTTACAGCTCTTGGGTATCCTGAAGAAACTGCAACGGAACTGTGGACTGTTTATTTAAAGGCAACAGGGGGGGGGGGGGGGGGGGGGGGGGGATATGTAGACGCAGGCAGTATACGATCAGCCTGCCCTCTATGTATTCATGAAGATTATCAGAACATCACCCCTCCCCAACAACTTCAGAAAACAAGACATTCTGAAAATAGCCCACAAAGTTTTTGATATCATCATTTTAAATGTGGCTGGAGCCAGAAAATGACTTAACTTCTCATTCCACAACCTAGACCTGAGGCTACATTGCAGAACAGTCTGTCATCACAGCCAATTTCTTCTCCATTCACATTCATTAGCTTTGTAAATTCAGAACCAAACTGTTAACATTCCTACCTAATCTTGACAATGGCCTACACTACAGATCAGTCCATCAGCACAACCACTTTTCTTCGATGTTAATTCACACATTTACCAACAGAGGCACTACGTCTGTGAGTCTGTGGCACCTGTTTGTACAGACTTTGCAATACTCCCTATTACAGGCCCCAGTTAGTGTAACTGACTTTCCTTCAATGCAGACTAACACTTAAGTTTAGACAAAATACCATGATTCATTAACAAACAAAACAAACACACATTACATCATACACTCTTTTGAAATGAACAAGAATACAACAAAATGAAGCAGCAACTTCAGTCAACTTCATATGTGCTTGACACTCGTGATACTATAAAAATTTGGCCATGAAGCCATATAGCAGCAAAAATTTCATTGTACTGGCCATATCTTCATTCACAGCAACAGTCAATTAACAGCTACTGAATTTCTTTGCCATATCCATAGCAATTAACAATTCTGACCACAAAACAAAGAACTCACCAATACCTTCAATTGCAACCAGTCACTAATACCATGACGAGTAAGTTTCAGAACACTGAAATTCAACACTTGACAGAGCCACCACATATTACATAAGTTCCCCTTCATTGTTGTTGTTGTTTTTGTGGTGGTGATGGTCTTCAGTCCAGAGACTGGTTTGATGCAGCTCTATCCTGTGCAAGCTTCTTCATCTCCCAGTACCTACTGCAACCTACATCCTTCTGAATCTGTTTAGTGTATTCATCTCTTGGTCTCCCTCTACGGTTTTTACCCTCCACACTGCCCTCCAATACTAAATTGGTGATCCCTTGATCTCTCAGAATATGCTCCACCAACTGATCCCTTCTTCTAGTCAAGTTCTGCTACAAATTTCTCTTCTCTCCAATTCTATTCAATACCTCCTCATTAGTTATGTATGTGATCTACCCATCTAATTTTCAGCATTCTTCTGTAGCACCACATTTGGAAAGCTTCTATTCTCTTTTTGTCTAAACTATTTATCGTCCAAGTTTCACTTCCATACATGGCTACACTCCATACAAATACTTTCAGAAACGACTTCCTGATACTTAAATCTATACTCGATGTTAACAAATTCCTCTTCTTCAGAAACGCTTTCCTTGCCATTGCCAGTCTACATTTTATATCCTCTCTACTTCGACCATCATCAGTTATTTTGCTCCCCAAATAGCAAGACTCATTTACTACTTTAAGCGTCTCATTTCCTAATCTAATTCCCGCAGCATCACCCAATTTAATTTGACTACATTCCATTATCCTTGTTTTGCTTTTGTTGATGTTCATCTTATATCCTCCTTTCAAGACACTGTCCATTCCATTCAGCTGCACTTCCAGGTTCTTTGCTGTCTCTGACAGAATTACAATGTCATCGGCGAACCTCAACGTTTTTATTTCTTTTCCATGGAGTTTAATTCCTATTCCGAATTTTTCTTTTGTTTCCTTTACTGCCTGCTCAATACACAGATCGAATAACATCGGGGAGAGGCTACAACCCTGTTTCACTCCCTTCCCAACCACTGCTTCCCTTTCATGCCCCTCGACTCTTATAACTGCAGTCTGGTTTCTGTACAAATTGTAAATAGCCTTTCGCTCCCTGTATTTTACTCCTGCACCTTCAGAATTTGAAAGAGAGTATTCCAGTCAACATTGTCAAAAGCTTTCTCTAAGTCTACAAATGCTAGAAACGTAGGTATGCCTTTTCTTAATCTAGCTTCTAAAATAAGTCGTAGGGCAGTATTGCCTCACATGTTCTAACATTTCTATGGAATCCAAACTGATCTTCCCCGAGGTCGGCTTCTACCAGTTTTTCCATTCATCTGTAAAGAATTCGTGTTAGTATTTTGCAGCTGTGGCTTATTAAACTGATAGTTCGGTAATTTTCATATCTGTCAACACCAGCTTTCTTTGGGATTGGAATTATTGTATTCTTCTTGAAGTGTGAGGGTATTTCGCCTGTCTCATACATCTTGCTCACTAGATGGTAGAGTTTTGTTAGGCCTGGCTCTCCCAAGGCTGTCAGTAGTTCTAATGGAATGTTGTCTACTCCCGGGGTCTTGTTTCAACTTAGGTCTTTCAGTCCCCTTCAAACATGCCATATTTCAAATACGGCACCCAGGCATGATGTAAAATAACTCAACATCGTGGTATGAGTAGATAAGTAGTTGTTAGCATCCTACTTAGACAATAAATGGGCATCATTTGGTTTCAATATGATGGACATAAGGAATTAAGCCCCCCCCCCCCCCCCCCCCCCATGAACCATGGACCTTGCCGTTGGTGGGGAGGCTTGCGTGCCTCAGCGATACAGATAGCCGTACCGTAGGTGCAACCACAACGGAGGGGTATCTGTTGAGAGGCCAGACAAACGTGTGGTTCCTGAAGAGGGGCAGCAGCCTTTTCAGTAGTTGCAAGGGCAACAGTCTGGATGATTGACTGATCTAGCCTTGTAACAATAACCAAAACGGCCTTGCTGTGCTGGTACTGCGAACGGCTGAAAGCAAGGGGAAACTACAGCCGTAATTTTTCCCGAGGGCATGCAGCTTTACTGTATGATTACATGATGATGGCGTCCTCTTGGGTAAAATATTCCGGAGGTAAAATAGTCCCCCATTCGGATCTCCGGGCGGGGACTACTCAAGAGGATGTCGTTATCAGGAGAAAGAAAACTGGCGTTCTACGGATCGGAGCGTGGAATGTCAGATCCCTTAATCGGGCAGGTAGGTTAGAAAATTTAAAAAGGGAAATGGATAGGTTGAAGTTAGATATAGTGGGAGGAACAAGACTTCTGGTCAGGTGACTACAGCGTTATAAACACAAAATCAAATAGGGGTAATGCAGGAGTAGGTTTAATAATGAATAGGAAAATAGGAATGCGGGTAAGCTACTGCAAACAGCATAGTGAACGCATTATTGTGGCCAAGATAGATACGAAGCCCACACCTACTACAGTAGTACAAGTTTATATGCCAACTAGCTCTGCAGATGACAAAGAAATTGAAGAAATGTATGATGAAATAAAAGAAATTATTCAGATTGTGAAGGGAGACGAAAATTTAATAGTCATGGGTGACTGGAATTCGAGTGTAGGAAAAGGGAGAGAAGGAAACATAGTAGGCGAATATGGATTGGGGGACAGAAATGAAAGAGGAAGCCGCCTGGTAGAATTTTGCACAGAGCACAACATAATCATAACTAACACTTGGTTTAAGAATCATGAAAGAAGGTTGTATACATGCAAGAACCCTGGAGACACTAAAAGGTATCAGATAGATTATATAATGGTAAGACAGAGATTTAGGAACCAGGTTTTAAATTGTAAGACATTTCCAGGGGCAGATGTGGACTCTGACCACAATCTATTGGTTATGACCTGTAGATTAAAACTGAAGAAACTGCAAAAAGGTGGGAATTTAAGGAGATGGGACCTGGATAAACTAAAAGAACCAGAGGTTGTACAGAGATTCAGGGAGAGCATAAGGGAGCAATTGACAGGAATGGGGGAAATAAATACAGTAGAAGAAGAATGGGTAGCTTTGAGGGATGAAGTAGTGAAGGCAGCAGAGGATCAAGTAGGTAAAAAGACGAGGGCTAGTAGAAATCCTTGGGTAACAGAAGAAATATTGAATTTAATTGATGAAAGGAGAAAATATAAAAATGCAGTAAGTGAAACAGGCAAAAAGGAATACAAACGTCTCAAAAATGAGATCGACAGGAAGTGCAAAATGGCTAAGCAGGGATGGCTAGAGGACAAATGTAAGGATGTAGAGGCCTATCTCACTAGGGGTAAGATAGATACCGCCTACAGGAAAATTAAAGAGACCTTCGGAGATAAGAGAACGACTTGTATGAATATCAAGAGCTCAGATGGAAACCCAGTTCTAAGCAAAGAAGGGAAAGCAGAAAGGTGGAAGGAGTATATAGAGGGTCTATACAAGGGCGATGTACTTGAGGACAATATTATGGAAATGGAAGAGGATGTAGATGAAGATGAAATGGGAGATACGATACTGCGTGAAGAGTTTGACAGAGCACTGAAAGACCTGAGTCGAAACAAGGCCCCCGGAGTAGACAATATTCCATTGGAACTACTGACGGCCGTGGGAGAGCCAGTCCTGACAAAACTCTACCATCTGGTGAGCAAGATGTATGAAACAGGCGAAATACCCTCAGACTTCAAGAAGAATATAATAATTCCAATCCCAAAGAAAGCAGGTGTTGACAGATGCGAAAAATTACCGAACTATCAGCTCAATAAGTCACAGCTGCAAAATACTAACACGAATTCTTTACAGACGAATGGAAAAACTAGTAGAAGCCAACCTCGGGGAAGATCAGTTTGGATTCCGTAGAAACACTGGAACACGTGAGGCAATACTGACCTTACGACTTATCTTAGAAGAAAGATTAAGGAAAGGCAAACCTACGTTTCTAGATTTGTAGACTTAGAGAAAGCTTTTGACAATGTTGACTGGAATACTCTCTTTCAAATTCTAAAGGTGGCAGGGGTAAAATACAGGGAGCGAAAGGCTATTTACAATTTGTACAGAAACCAGATGGCAGTTATAAGAGTCGAGGGACATGAAAGGGAAGCAGTGGTTGGGAAGGGAGTAAGACAGGGTTGTAGCCTCTCCCCGGTGATGTTCAATCTGTATATTGAGCAAGCAGTAAAGGAAACAAAAGAAAAATTCGGAGTAGGTATTAAAATTCATGGAGAAGAAATAAAAACTTTGAGGTTCGCCGATGACATTGTAATTCTGTCAGAGACAGCAAAGGACTTGGAAGAGCAGTTGAATGAAATGGACAGTGTCTTGAAAGGAGGATATAAGATGAACATCAACAAAAGCAAAACAAGGATAATGGAATGTAGTCTAATTAAGTCGGGTGATGCTGAGGGAATTAGATTAGGAAATGAGGCACTTAAAGTAGTAAAGGAGTTTTGCTATTTGGGGAGCAAAATAACTGATGATGGTCGAAGTAGAGAGGATATAAAATGTAGGCTGGCAATGGCAAGGAAAGCGTTTCTGAAGAAGAGAAATTTGTTAACATCCAGTATTGATTTAAGTGTCAGGAAGTCATTTCTGAAAGTATTCGTATGGAGTGTAGCCATGTATGGAAGTGAAACATGGACGATAAATAGTTTGGACAAGAAGAGAATAGAAGCTTTCGAAATGTGGTGCTACAGAAGAATGCTGAAGATTAGATGGGTAGATCACATAACTAATGAGGAAGTATTGAATAGGATTGGGGAGAAGCGAAGTTTGTGGCACAACTTGACCAGAAGAAGAGATCGGTTGGTAGGACATGTTCTGAGGCATCAAGGGATCACCAATTTAGTATTGGAGGGCAGCGTGGAGGGTAAAAATCGTAGGGGGAGACCAAGAGGTGAATACACTAAGCAGATTCAGAAGGATGTAGGCTGCAGTAGGTACTGGGAGATGAAGAAGCTTGCACAGGATAGAGTAGCATGGAGAGCTGCATCAAACCAGTCTCAGGACTGAAGACCACAACAACAACAAGGAATTAAGAGGGAAGTTTAAACTGACTGTAAACCATGCTCTGGGGAAGAATGTGCTGAGTAACTGGACGAAGTGTGGAAAAGATCTACAGCATTTTAATAACAAAATTCAGAAAATGCTGATGTCAGAGATTACTGCACCCTTGGTTCAGAAAAGAACACAGAAATGTAAACAGGCAAAAGCCAGTAGAGATTTATGTGTCCATAAAAAGACTGATGTGCAATGCAAACAACTACCTCCACTGTCATATGTTAGCAAAAGATCTTGTCGAGAACCCAAGAAAATTCTGGTCCTATATAAAATCACTACGTTTGTTGAAGACTTCTATTCAGTCACTCATAAATCAGTCTGGAGGCGTCGTAGAAGACAGCATAAGGAAAGCTGTAGTTTTAAATTTTGCGTTTAAAAATACTTAACACAGGAGGAGTGTACAGACATACCATTGTTTAACTGTTACAAAGATTGCTGTATGGAGGACACAGAAATAGGCATTTCTGTGTTGAGAAGCAACTGAAAGTGTTGCTAACCAATAAGTCACCAGATCTGGATGGAATCCCAATTCGCCTTTACAGAGACTACTTATTAGCACTGGTTCATTACTTAGCTTGTAATTATTGCAAATCTCTCTCCCAGCACAAAGCCCCACGCAGCTGGGGAAAAAAAAGAAAGTGTAAGTGACCCCTATACATAAGAAGGGTAAAACAAAGGACCTGCAAAATACAAACCACTATCCTTAACACTGGTTTTCTGCAAAATTTGTGGGCATATTCTGGGTAAAACAAAGGACCTGCAAAATAGAAACCACTATCCTTAACATTGGTTTTCTGCAAAATTTGTGGGCATATTCTAAGTTCAAACATAATTAATTTCCTTGAGACAGAAAAGCTTCTGTCCATGAACCAGCACAGATTTAGAAAGCATTACTCATGTGAAACTCACTTTGCCACTTTCTCTTAGAATATCCTGCAAATCCTGAATGAAGGCCATCAGGCAGATTCAACATGCCTAGATTTCCGGAAAGTGTTTGCCACAGTGCCCCACTGTAGAGAGGTAACAAAGGTTTGAGCATACAGCATAGGTCCTCAAATAAGCGAGTGCCTCTAAGACTTCTTAAATAAAAGCACACAGTATATTATCCTGGATGGTGGGCGTTCATGAGACACAGGGGTATCACGAGCAGTGCTCGCGAGAAGTGTGACAGGACCACTCTTGTTCTCTATCTACATAAACTACCAGACAGATAACATTAGTCGCAATCTTCGCTGTTTGCTGACAGTGCTGTAGTGTACTGGAAAGTGTTGTTGAGTGACTGTAGGAAAATACAGGATGGCTTAAGGAAAAATTTTTATTTGGTGCAACAAATGGCAGCTTGCTCTAAATGTAGAAAAATGTAAGTTCCTGTAGCTGAATAAAAATACGTCCCTGAAATGTTTGAATACAATATTATTGATACACTGCTTGACACAGTCACACTGTTAAATATCTAGGCATAAAGTTACATGAGAGACACAAGGGGCATCACAATGCAAAGTCAACCTCAGGAAATGAGGCCTCAACAGTGATGATCAAGTTTGACAATGTGGTGACCTACAGGATCAACAAAATCTGCTAGTCTGTGGGATTCTGCTGGATACATGCACTACTAGCGATCTTGCTACAACTAACAAAATGGCAGTTAACATCGCTGAACACCGGGACCTTGTTTGTTAATTTTTTTATCATCCTTGCTGTATTTTGCAAATTCTTGTTGTACATATTAATCCCTGTATTTTTTTGTTATTACTCTTTTGTGCCTGTATTTCATTGGAATTCCTCTGTAACTGATTCACTGTATGTTGTTAATCTCTGTATGTTTGGTATTAATGATATACCAGCATTGTAATAATTTCATTTCCTGGACATGTAAAATAAATAAATAAATGTTACACAGAAATATGAAATGGAACACGCATATGAGGTCAGTAGTAGGGAAGAAAAATGGTTGTCTTTGGTTTATTGGGAGAATTCTACATAAGTGTAGCACATCTATAAAAGAATCTGGTTATAGAGCACTGGTGTGACTCATTTTTAAGTACAGCTCAAGTGTTTGGGATCTCCACCTGGTCGGATTAAAGGAAGACATTGAATCAATTCAAAGGCACAATGCTAGATTTGTTATTGGTAGGCTTGATCAACACGTATTATGGAAATGCTCTGCGAACTCAATTGGGAATTCCTGGAGGAAAGATGATGTACTTTCCACAGAACACTATTAAGAAAATTTGGACAATCAGCATCTACAGCTCATTGTAGAACAATTCTACCACCATCAATGTACATTTTGTGTAAGGATCACAAAACAAGATAAGACAAATTAGGGATTGTATGGATGTATACAGACAGCTGCTCCGTTGGTGAGTGGAACAGGAAAGGGAACAACTCATAATGGTACAAGGTATCCTCTACCATGCACCATATACTGGCTTGAGGAGTATGTGTGTACATGTACATCATTACAACACAAGTCAAGGCTGAGACTCAGTACCGTATGTTTTGGTTGACCTGATTTCTTTGCCTGTTGGAGGTTAGTGTGCCTTGAAGTTTACAATAAACCTAATGTTAACTATAAATTCAACATATTTCTTAATGTGTTTGTATCAATTTTTGAAAGTAGTTTTCCTAAAAGGATAATTAAATGTAGTAATGGTAAGTCATTAAAAGAACCTTGGATCATTACAGGTATCAGAGTATCTTCACAACAAAAAAACACTTTTGCAAAGTAACTAAAACAAGTAATGACCCAGAAATACTTTCGTATTATGAACAGTACTTTACCACATTAAGAAAATTTGTACAAAATCCAACAGTACACATATTTTGTCTGATATTGACAGATCAGATAATAAAATAAAATTGGTGGTGAACTACTGTTAAAAGAGAGAGAAAATTTTCTAGCTTTTGGAATAAATCCTCTGTGCAGCCAGAGGGTTATTTAATGCTGGTTTAGTTCTTAGTTCAGAAACTGAATGTAGAAAGTTACCCTAGACCCTTCCATGGATAGAATTTACAATGGGAGTCCTACAGGGTTTGCCACTGGCTCACTACTGTTCTTGTTTTACGTTAACAATCAGCCATTCTATCTGAATAAGGAAGAAGAATTAGTCCTGTTTGCAGATGATGCAAGCAGTTCTGTGAAGTTCAGCAAAGAAGCATCAACAGAAAAAACAATAAATGATGTTTTTATCAAATTTACTGAAGAGTTTTGCACAAACTGACTAACTTTAAACTTTGAAAAAGTGCAGTTGATCCAGTTTTGTGCTTTCAAAAATATACCACCTCAAACTAACCGAGTATACCAACAACAAATAATAAACAAGGTAGAAAATTGTAAGTTCTTATGAGTGCATATTGATGAAAACAAACTGGAAAAAACATATAGTAGAACTACTACACTGTTTAAATTCAGCTACTTCCAGCATAAGGATAATTGTCAACTTTATGGGTATAGAATTCAATAAGTTTCCGTATTTTGCATATTTTCATTCACTGATGTCCTATGGGATAATATTCTTGGGTAACTCCTTGCTTGGGCAAAAAGCACAGTATTCGTACTACAGAAGAAAGTAACTGGAATAATAAGTTAACGAGGGGAGTTCACACATGTACATCTTGCAAGTATCTTTTTAAGCATCTGGAAATATTAACGACAACCTCACAGACCTCAGCAATCCAACTAAGTTTGTGAGTAACAGAGATATTCACAAGTACAACACCAAAAGGAAAAATGATCTGCATTAACCACTGATGAATCTTAACTTTGGCACAGAAAGGGATGAAACACGCAGCTACAAAACTCTTTGAAATTTACACACAGAAATAAAACGTCTCACAGATGGCAGTTTTAAATATAAATTCAACATGTTTCTTCATCACAATTCCTTCTACAATGCAGAGCAACTCATGAATAAAGGTAATTAGACATTAAAAATAAAACCTGTAAATGATCAGCATGTAGATATATTATTATAATTATTTTCCTTTTTTAGAGCCATAAGTTGTGTGTATAAGCTTCTGATGTTTGTTCTGCTAACATCTTCTACATCATAAGGTTTATTGTGATTTTGAGCCATGGAACTTGGTGAATGGTTTACCCAACAAATACTTTTAACATTTGCATGGTATGTTGTATGTACCAGATTTCTAAGTCCTAGCTCATTTTCGCCGGCCGGAGTGGCCGAGCGGTTCTAGGCGCTTCAGTCTGGAACCGCAAGACCGCTACGGTCGCAGGTTCGAATCCTGCCTTGGGCATGGATGTGTGTGATGTCCTTAGGTTAGTTAGGTTTAAGTAGTTCTAAGTTCTAGGGGACTGATGACCTCAGATGTTAAGTCCCATAGTGCTCAGAGTCATTTTGAACCCAGCTCATTTTTACCAACCCAAGAAGGGATTACACCTTGGCCAGCAGACTGTACATGCATCTGTTACTGTATCAGAGTACAATCCTGCCAATTTTTCCTGACATCTTGCTTTCATAAAGGTGCGATTCTAGAAGTCTGTCAAGGCGGGGCAGGGGCTAATGGGGATGGGTTTGGAGGAACGGAATATCGCTCAACAAAGGGAGTGTTGGGGTCCTCCACTGACGAATTGGTAAAATTTGGTTTAGCTTAAAGTAGTTTTTGGTAACTGTTTTGGAGTTCAGGGTAAAAAATGTACATTAATAAATAATAAGGCGCCCATTTTAAGTTAAATGATATTTATTTGTTTAGATAGTAAGCTATTTGCTGCTCTTATTCTTTTGTTAAAATGTGTTCGAAATACATTGCAGCCTATACTGCTACATATTATTATTATTATTCACGTTTGGGCCCTACTGGACCACGCAAAGTACAATCACGGGGCATTCAGTTATTTTCTTTTAGACTTTCTCTCTGCCCAAATTGTTTTCATTCTCTCGGAATGAGCTCTTTTCCTTTCATCAGACCATGTGGTTCCCGCTTTCTTTGGTTTTTCAGCTTGACCAATTACCCAGTCATGAATTTTTTGCCTAAATAATTTTCTGTCTTGAATTTCATCTTGTTTTATATCTGCCTCTTTCATGTCCTCTTTTATAGCAGCAATCCATTTTATTGTCTCAAATTTAGCTTTACTTCGATTTTCGTAGAATTCCACTACTTGTTTAGTTAGTCTGGTAGCATCCATTCTTTTAATATGCCCATAAAATTTTAATCTGCGTTTTTTCATATCCGAATATATGCTGGTGTATTGTTGAATTTCACTATTTGCTCTTAGCCTGTATGTTCCTTCTTCAGTATATTTTGGACCTAGAATTTTTCTGATTACTTTTCTTTCTCTTTTTTGGATTTCTTGAATGTCCTTTTTTCTGTTTAAAATTAGCGTTTCAGCCCCATAAAGGCACTCTGGTTTTATGACCGTGTTGTAATGTCTCAATTTAGAGTACCTCGAGAGACATTTTTTGTTGTAGATGTCTTTTGTAAGTCTAAAAGCTGTCTCCATCTTTTGACAACGAATTTCATTTCCAATTTTTTCTAGACCAGCCTCTGAGATTGTTTCACCTAAATATTTGAATTGCGAAACTCTTTTGATTTTTCCATACTTAGTTTCCAAAAGTTTGGGTGCC
Source organism: Schistocerca piceifrons (assembly GCF_021461385.2). Lineage (NCBI taxonomy): Eukaryota > Metazoa > Arthropoda > Insecta > Orthoptera > Acrididae > Schistocerca > Schistocerca piceifrons. The sequence continues at coordinate 92,833,816 of NC_060141.1, forward strand.
AGTTTGTTGCTAGTCATATATTGTGTTTTTTCAAATGAGATTTGGAGACCTACTCTTTCTGCTGTTTCTTTAAGAATTTCTATTTGTTTCTGAGCAATTTGGATGTCCTGCGTTAGAATAACCAAGTCGTCTGCAAAGGCCAAACAGTCTATTCGAATATTTGTTCATCCTAATTTCACTGGTTGGTCAATTTTGAACTCCAATTTTCGTTCGCGCCACTCTTGTATTACTTTTTCTAGAACGCAGTTAAATAGCAACGGAGAGAGTCCATCACCTTGCCTCACGCCTGTTTTTATTTCAAAGGATTCTGAAATTTCTCCTCTGAACTTTACTTTTGATTTTGTACCAGTTAGCGTGTCTCTGATAATTGCCGTGGTTTTAGGATCCAGGCCTTGTTCTTTCACAAATTGGAAAAGAGATTCACGATCCACTGAGTCATAAGCCTTTCTAAAATCTACAAAGGTACAAACTAGTTTTTTGTTGTAAATTTTTTGATGTCTGAGAATTAGTTTGAGGACTAAAATCTGTTCTGGGCAAGATCTATTTGGCCTGAAACCTGCTTGATATTCGCCAATTTTCCATTCAAGTTGTTGTTGTGCTCGGTTCAGAAGACATTGAGAGAGGATTTTGTATGTGACTGGAAGAAGAGAAATTCCTCTGTAATTATTAACATCAGTTTTGTCTCCCTTCTTATGAAGTGGGTGAATCAAGGCGGTTTTCCATTCATCAGGAATTTTTTCAGTTTGCCAAATGTTTTGCATGATTGACGTAATTTCTTTAACGGTTTTTGGACCAGCTGCCTTTAAAAGTTCTGCAACAATTCCATCTTCACCAGATGCTTTGTTGTTTTTCAACCTATGAATTTCTTTAATGATTTCCTCTTCATTTGGTGCAAGTGAAACTGGATTGCATTGTTGGGGAATTTTTGGTGGAAATCTTTCTGTGGGCTCGGGGCAATTTAGAAGATTCTTAAAATATTTAGAAAGTTCTTTGCAATTTTCTTGGTTGTTAAGAGCCAACTGTCCATTTTCCTTCTTGAAGCAAAGATTCTGGGGTTGGTACCCCTTTATTTTGGTTTTAAAAGTTTTATAAAAATTTCTGGTATTGTATTTCTGAAAATCTTCTTCAATTTCTAAGAGTTGACTATTCTCATATTGTCTTTTTGTTTGTCTAATTAGTTTTGAAGTGTCTTTTCTATTTGTCAGGAATGTATCATATGTGTCTTCTGTCTTGTTGCTATTCCATGCTTTAAATGTCTCTTGTCTGGCTTTGATTGTATGATCACAGTTTTCATTCCACCAAGCATGTTTCTTGTGTTTTCGTAAAGGAATTTGATCTTGAGCTGTTTTGATAATCTTGTGTTTGAGTTGTTCCCAATTTTGTGCACTTGTTTTGTCAAATTCGTCTGCTAATAATGATGGTTGGATTTTACTGGTGTCAAATTTGGGGATTAATGGTGTCCTTTTGTTGAAATTTTGGGGTTTTAGCTTTAGTTTCACACGGGTTAAGTAATGATCTGAGTCAATATTGGCGCCTTTACGAACTTGAACATTTAAAATTTCTTTGCGACATGGATACGAGATTGCAATATGGTCAATTTGGAATTCACCTATGTCCTTGTTAGGTGATCGCCATGTCTTTTGTTTTGAAGGTTTTTTCTTAAAATGACTTGACATAATTTTGAGATTGAAATTTCTGCAAAATTCTACCAGCCTCTTTCCATTTTGATTGGTCCATTTATGTGCAGGGAATTCACCGACCGTTTTTCTAAATTTTCTCTCTTTCCCTAACTGTGCATTAAAAATCACCCATTAAAATCTTTACATAATTTTGAGGAATTTTGGAGACTGTATTCTCTAACACTTCCCATGACTTATTTACTTTTTCTGGATTTGTTTTATTCTCCTGGTTGATAGGCATGTGTGCGTTAATTAAACAGTACATTTTATTTGCACATTTCATGGAAATTGTCATTAGTCTGTTGTTTACTGGATTTACTTCGATTACGGAGCCAAGAATGTCTTGCGAAATTGCGAATGCAACACCCAGATGCGGAGTGTTTTTAAGAATTCTTTTGTCTGTTTTACTTTTAAACAATCGGTAGTTTCCAAAATCCATGGTATTCTCATCAGGCAACCTTGTTTCTTGCAGGGCTAAAATTTTGATATTTTGTTCTTTTAGTGTGTCTCCTAATTTATAGAGTTTTCCTGGTGTCAAGAGAGAGTTAATATTGATAGTTCCAAAAAATGTTTCGACCTTGGGCATGAGTCGGTCAAAAGACTTCGATTTCCTCTGGTTTGGGATATAGCGTTTCAGCCTAGTCTCCCCAGAATCCGATAGACTAGTTGCGCCACTGATGGCGGAGGATTTGTTACCACCTGGGGTAATTTTGTAATTACTAAAACGCTCCATAATAGTACTTAGAATCAAAGGGTTGAGCTCAGAAAAGCTCAGTGGTTAAGACTGGAGCGGTTAGTTCCAGAATTTGTATTACGGCCGCACCTCTGGTGAACAGACGCCGACCACAGTGCCGCTTGTTACAAGTCAGACGCAAGGTGGATTTATTGTATTATGTGCCTCTTCCGCTAGTTCCACCGTACCGAGATTCGTTCTCTCCGCCTTCACTACCGTTGAGGTCTACTACATAATTATAAAAAAAATGATTGAATCTGTCGGAGTAATATATTCGCTGATTTATGAAGTCATTCTATCCAGTGTAATATAATACTCCATTGGCCGGGGGGGGGGGGGGGCTAGCTACTGCCCCTGCAGGCATATGGGATGAAGGTATGAAGGTTATCACTGTAGGCTTATCCTCACTGGGCGTCAGTTGCAGTGTGGCCTTTTGTCTGAAGGCACATGGACACACTGAAGGCTGCCAGATCAGCCGCAATGATTCTCAGCATTCTACCTACATATAATAAGAAGGCTAGGTCGGCCGCACTGTAACATCAGTTCTGACATAGGTGATTGACAGTAATGTTATAATATATTTTCAGTGCTAAGAGTGAATCAGTGCTACGGAGCCACTGAATTATGATTGGTGACACACAGACAATAGAGTGAAGATGAAAATTAAAGTAATAGCACCTTCTAAGAAATGACTGGTGGCTGTGGAAGCACCTGTGCCTCAAGCTAAGAATACTGTGGAGCAGAGTCCAGCATCAGCAACAGCTGAATGGTCTCCATTTGCCAACAGCAACAGTTGTTTCATTGGCTTGGACTGCAGCATCCTGGTCACTGGCAGTGCCTGGCCGAGACCGGAAATGAGCTCCATATACTCGCTTTAAATCCGCCAGCAAGTCCTGTGACATCATCTCTGTACATGCTTCTTCATGTGCCCATGGACTCCACTCATGAGCCTCAGTCACAGCCCACTGGTCACTGAGTCTGTTGTTGGGTACAAGTGCATTCTGCTCTCTCCGAAAGGAGAGTGAACACCTGAGTTCGCAACCATAACCATTGAGTCCCGGCATTCCTGCTACATAAGGAATTATTCTGAAAGAAATTTCTGCCATTAAACCATAAACTACACCACTATTCATTTATTTCACAGAATCACGATTTCAGCTTTATAGCCATTCTCGAGTGCAAGTTGAAACGTCTCAAAATGTCTGACCTGCCTAAAGGACAGAAGCAAGTTATATACCAGTATAATAGCAGTGAATATCGTTCTGTTTATACATGCATTTATATAAACAAAATCTTTCCGAATACTGTTGTAAAATTATTTTAATATTTAATATCTATTCAGAGAATGTCTAACAATTATGTTGCAGTATTATGAAAAGGAAAGTTGCTACTCACCATATAGTGGAGATGCTTAGCCGCAGATAGGCACAACAAAATAACTGAGTGTGGTTTCAGTTGCCCGAGACTGCGGTTTTTTTTGTGTGTGTGTGTGTGTGTGTGTGTGTGTGTGTGTGTGTGTGTGTGTGTGTGTGTGTGTGTGTGTGTGTCTAGGTCTACTGTTGATGAAGGCCTTCATGGCTAAAAGCATTATTTTGTGACAGTCTTTTTGTTGTGCCTATCTGCGACTCACCATCTCCGCTATATGGTGAGTAGCAACTTTCCTTTTCATAGTACTGTTACATTCCATCCTGGGTTTTCCATTGTTTAACAATTATGTTGATGTATTCACACAATTTTAAGATCTTACCATTTCTGTAATGATGGTAATGGAAAACACGACATGAGGTTGAAGTGCAATCTCTAAATGGTGACTAATTATTAAAATGAATTACAGAAATGAATGATTAGCTTCACAACTCAATAACAGCCCATAAAAGAAAATTTGCATAACTGAATGAATATCGAAACAGCACACCTTTTCATCACAGAAGTATAACAGTGACATTGTCTATCCTCCGTTTACATTTGACATGGTACACATATTTTCTTAAAATGGAGGTATAATTAACAAGGATACAACCACTGTGGTTGCACTGGACAAAATTTGTATGTTTCTTATCTGAAGTGTGGGCTGTAGAGTGAAACTTACTCTACATATCACTCCTCCTCTATTGGAACACAATTCCAGTTACGTACTTGTGTATCAATTAATTTTCATCTAACACCTTACATAATCTCACAAAAAACAGCTTCGTTAAAGGCCATCTGATCTCAACAATCATCCATTTTGCCTTGCCAGTGCTGCTTTACAGCAGCAAGATCATGTACTCTCTTCCATACTAACAGTAAGTCAATACTAGCCTTACACTCCTGCACACTTCATAAGAGAGAATGAGTTGACGAGTATGAAGTGCCCTCAGCACCAAAGATTTCAGACTCATCATACTCGTGGAACTACAGTGGGAATGAAGGAAGCCTGTTAGCACTGATGTAACAGAGGCACTTCGATTTGTGAAGTATGCAACCTGAACATCACACTCGAACTCGTTCTGCTTCAGGCCTCTAGTGCTTGACCCTGCTGATGTGACCTGTGACTTGCTTTGTACTGTTTCCGACGAATCTGCAAAGTCACTATTCTGAGATTTCTATCTGGAAACATGGTGGAAGAGTAAGACAGAGTTAACATACCAAGTGTAGTAGAAAAAATTTAGAAAATAACTAACTTTGTTGGTACGGAATTTTCTGGACCTAAGAAGACAGCCGAGGCAGCACAAATGAGGAATAAGTTGCACTGGACAATTCAAGAAACTGTGATAATAAGGAGAATGAAACAACTTGAAAGGGAGGATAAGAGCCTGAAAGGGAAACAAAGAAATATGAGGACACTTCCTTGAGTAAGTGTAATGGCTAGTCATATTAATTCATTGGGGAAATAAACAAATGGAGCCAAAACAATTAATACAGCAATTGAAAAACAAAGTGAAATTATTTTTACCTGGTCTCATACAAATTAGGAATGCAGAAGTAATACAATAGATATTAACTGTTACTGTCAGTACTATAAATGAGAAAATCTGCACAAGGCACAACATGTGTAAAACGAAAAACACAGTTATTGTGGAAACAGCTTCAGAAGATGACACTGCAAAATTAATGAATAATACTAACCTGCAGCAAAACTTTGACACTGCAAAATTAATGAATAATACTAACCTGCAGCAGAACTTCCCTTACAAACTAATGTGAAAGTGGAAACAGCTCATAATGTACAAGGTCACATCTGACATGATGGTACATCATTTTAAAGAGATTGTGTTTGAGGAAGATACTAAAGAGGAAAATGAAAAGGAACATTCTGACTTAAGAGATTATTCTGCAGTTTAACACTCAACTGAAATAAAGAAAAACAGTTAATCATATTGTGACAGAAGGACCTGCCATGAGGAAAAGCTTCTCAATCATTTCATTGGCTTCAAAGCTATAGTAATGAAAGTTTACCACGTAGGAACCTGTGACCATAAATGTCAGGATTATGGCAGTGTGGCAAAAAATCAAAGTCAAAATTATTTTTGCATGCTACAACAAAGTTGGCATAAAAAGACAGATTGTGGACAGAGGAAAATGAGCTTAATGTGTGTACCAAGTTCAAGAAGAGGAAAGTCGTCGTCGTCATCATCATCATCATCATCATCATCATCATCATCATTTAAGACTGATTATGCCTTTCAGCGTTAAGTCTGGAGCATAGTCTCCATTATAAAATTCCTCTACGATCCCCTATTCAGTGCTAACATTGGTGCCTCTTCTGATGTTAACCCTATTACTTCAAAATTATTCTTAAGCGAATCCAGGTACCTTCTCCTTGGTCTACCCCAACTCCTACCCTCTACTGCTGAACCCATGAATCTCTTGGGTAACCTTGCTTCTCCCATGTGTGTAACATGACCCCACCATCTAAGCCTGTTCACACTGACTGCTACATCTATAGAGTTCATTGCCAGTTTTTCTTAGATTTCCTCATTTGGACACCCTCCTGCCACTGTTCCCATCTACTAGTACCTGCAATCATCCTAGCTATTTTCATATCCGTAACCTCAACCTTATTGATAAGGTAACCTGAATCCACCCAGCTTTCGCTCCCATACAACAAAGTTGGTCGAAAGATTGAATAGTGCACAGATAACTTAGTCTTGGTACTGACTTCCTTCTTGCAGAAGAGAGTAGATCGTAGCTGAGTGCTCACTGCATTAGCTTTGCTACACCTCGCTTCCAGTTCTTTCACTATGTTGCCATCCTGTGAGAATATGCATCCTAAGTACTTGAAACTGTCCACCTATTCTAACTTTGTTCCTCCTATTTGGCACTCAATCCGTTTGTATCCCTTGCCCACTGACATTACTTTCATTTTGGAGATGCTAATCTTCAAACCATAGTCCTTACATTTCTGATCTAGCTCTGAAATATTACTTTGCAAACTTTTGATTGAATCTGCCATCACAACTAAGTCATCCACATATGCGAGACTGCTTATTTTGTGTTCACATATCTTAATCTCACCCAGCCAGTCTATTGTTTTCAACATATGATCTGTAAATAATATGAACAACAGTGGAGACAGGTTGCAGCCTTGTCTTACCCCTGAAACTACTCTGAACCATGAACTCAATTTACTGTCAACTCTAACTGCTGCCAGACTATCTATGTAAAGACCTTTAATTGCTTGCAAAAGTTTGCCTCCTATTCCATAATCTCGTAGAACAGACAATAACTTCCTCCTAGGAACCCGGTCATATGCCTTTTCTAGATCTATAAAGCATAGATACAATTCCCTGTTCCACTCGTAACACTTCATTATTTGCTGTAAGCTAAAGATTTGGTCCCGACAACCTCTAAGAGGCCTAAACCCACACTGATTTTCATCCAATTTGTCCTCAACTAATACTCGCACTTTCCTTTCAACAATACCTGAGAAGATTTTACCCACAACGCTGATTAAAGAGATACCCCTGTAGTTGTTACAATGTTTTCTGTTTCCATGTTTAAAGATTGGTGTGATTACTGCTTTCGTCCAGTCTGATGGAACCTGTCCCGACTCCCATGCCATTTCAATTATCCTGTGTAGCCATTTAAGACCTGACATTCCACTGTATTTGATGAGTTCCGACTTAATTTCATCCACCCCAGCCACTTTATTGCACTGAAATCTATTGACCATTTTCTCCACTTCCTCAAATGTGATCCTAACTCCATCATCATTCCTATCCCACTGTACATCGAAATCTGAAACATTACTGATTGTATTTTCACCTACATTGAGCAACTCTTCAAAATATTCCCTCCATTTGCCCAAGGCATCAACAGGATTCACCGGCAGTTTTCCTGACCTGTCCAAAATACTTGTCATTTCCTTCTTACCTCAAGAGGAAAGTCATGTAATGCAAATTGAAATGACTGATTAACACATCAGATACTTCTGGGGAGACTAATCCAATACATCATTTAGGGTAAAAGACTGATAATACCTGATGACAAAGCACAGGGGTAGAAGCAACTTACTGAATGTGTAGCCAGCATAAAGCTTCACTGTGGAGAAACTGAAGCGTGGATGAGGTATGGCATTTGTTGCTGAAAAATGGGTATCAAATAAAGGAGAGTCAGTAACAACTGAACCATAAACAGGACTGAAGTCTGTATAACTTCTACCTAACCCTGACGCGTGCATTGCACGTTATAATGAGGAACAATAACATTGAGCCAAATTAGGTATCGACATTTGGTAATGAGTCATGGAGAACGAGTGAAGGTGGAGAACATCACATAGCACAGTCCCAATGTAGCCGTATACTGGGAAAGGAAAGGAGTCACCCACAAACTGAAATACAAGTCAGTACAGTTAAGACTTTGTATATAAGCTTACAGACAGGACAAACAGCACTGCACAACTTTAACAGAGAGTGAAATGGACAGTGAAGGGACAGATGCAAAACTATTAAGTAACAGCTGAGAAACTTACCTACAATGCAGCAAAAACTTGCAGTAACTCTATAAATGGTGTGAAGATGCCCTCGGACAAGGAACTCCAAATTACTAAACCATGAGGGTCACATGTCAAGTTTCGAATCTCAGTGGGAGGCCAGTAATACATTTTGGGCTTGCCAAAAGTTGTGATTCCACCCATCTGCTTTGACCCATGACATTATCAAGATGGTGGATACCCATATTTTAAATGATAATTAATTGAAACCGTCAGCTGCTGACAGGTGTTGTTGACATACCTTGATGGGGACAGCTGAAAACGTGTGCCCCGACCGGGACTCGAACCCGGGACCTCCGGACTCGAGTCCCAGCCGGGGCACACATTTTCAGCTGTCCCCATCAAGGTATGTCAACAACACCTGTCAGCAGCTGAGGATTTCAATTAATTATCATTTATTCTAAAGAAGCTGCGCGGACATCAATGGTATCTGTTCTTTCGAGAACAGTTACTATCTTCATACGCGTATTTTAATCGTATACAATATGGTGAGCATGATGTCACTCATTACACCAATGAACAAACATAAATAACAATCTACATTATTTAACTCCAGCAACAGAATAAAATTAATGGGGTATCCACAAGAAGTAGGGGATTTTGGATGGGTAAAATTAAATATACAACAATAAGAATAACGACACCATTAGAAAACAAAATATTAAGCTAAAAAAAAACAAGCACATTAAATTCTTCTCGTTCAACATAACCAGAAAACGCAAAAATGAAAAGTTGTGGTACTGCATATTTTGACTGACCAATATAGTTCAAACAAAGCCCTCAAAACAAGGAATCCTCACATGACTGAAAAACTTGGTATCACGAATCTCCATTGACCCACACAGCTCAAATGAGCCTTCGATGCCATGAAACCGTAACCAACTTGAAAACCCTACATCATACATTTTACTTGTCCTATACGGTAGCTAAAATGAAGCCAACAGTACCAAAAGCCAACATACTCAAGTCATCAAATCCATAATCCAAATCTTCACTTACCCTCTCTATCAAAAAAATGTCCACAGTACGACCCGAAGCTCATCACCTAACTAATACTGAAAAAGTAACCTAACCAACAACCGTAAACCAACATCCATGATAGCCAATAACCACAATCCAACACAGTTACCAAACACCAACAAGAGAAAAAAAAACCAAGATTCATGAAAACTTGCATCGTTGCCAATTTTGCTACAGATCAACAAATAAACATAAACACGCATACCTTACATACACAATTATAAATAAATAAAACCACCAAAAAAATTACCAACCAAAGCAAACGTCACATAAATCTAGGTTCGCAAACCACACACATTAACACATACATATCCACACACAATATACTCCACAGTCCCTCCAGATACTGAAAGAACGTGATCGTAGAAACAACCGATGACCAGGATTACCGAAGCTGTGATTCCAACAATCTATTTCAACTTGCGACATCATCAAGATGGCAGACACACCTATATCAAATGTACACAATATGGTGACCATGATACCCCTATTTACATTCAAGGAAAAACCATAAATAACATCTGAAATGTTTAACCCCAACAAATACTACAACACACCATCAACAAACATAAAATAACTCAAAAACATCACACCACCATGGTATCATACAACACAGTTAAATCTAGAGTAAAAACAGATGGGTGGAATCATAAAGAAGGAAACTGTAACAAAAATTATTGTTGTTTAACCCAACACAGGAACTACTTTTTAGTAAACTTAGGGAGAGATACGAAATTTGTATTTCGAATTCAAAATTCGCTCAAATTGTGGCTCCAACTTCGTCTGTTGTGTAAGTCAACTATCTTGTAAATGTTTGTTCATACCTACGGGTAGTGCCAAATAAAGACAACAAAATTCATGCCAAGTCTTTCATCTTGGAGCAGCTTTCTTCTGGAAGAAACCTGTAAAACAGAACAAGGCTTTCTTCCTTATGGGGAGGTTCTGGTTGAGGGACTCAAAAAATAAGTGAAGTTTAGAACATTTTTTCATACAGGCATTGCTTTTATTAAATGAGCAATTTACTACTTTACACTGAGGCAACAAAAGTCTTGGGGTACCTCCTCATATCATGCTGGACCTCCTTTTGCAGCAACTCCATGTGGTATGGACTTGGTAAGTCATTAGAAGTCCCCTGCATAAATACTGAGCCATGCTGCCACTATAACCATCCATAATTGTGAAAGTGTTGCCACTGCAGGATTTTGCGCAAGAACCAATCTCACGATTATATCCCATAAATGTTCGATGGGATTCGTGTCGGATGATCAGGGTGGCCAAACTAATCATTTGAACTGTCCAGAATGTCCTTCAAAGCAAGTGCAAACAGCTGTGAGCCAGTGACATGGCGCACTGTCATCCATAAAAATTTCATTGTTGTTTAGGAACATGAGGTCCTTGAATGGCCGCAAACAGTCTTCAAGAAATTGAACATAACCATCTCCAATTAATGAGCTGTTCATTTAGACCAGAAGAACCAGTCCATTCCGTGTAAACACAGCCCACACCATTACGGAGCCGCCACCAGTTTGCACAGTGCCCTGTTGACAACTTGGGTCAATGGTTTCATGAAGTCTGCACCACCTACGAACCCTACTTTCACCTCTTACCAACTGAAATCATGACTCATCTTATCAGGCCTCAGTTTTCCAATCATCTAGTGTTCAACCGATGTGGTCATCAGTTGAGGACAGGTGCTGCAGGAGATGTCATGCTGTTAGCAAAGGCACTCATGTCAGTTGTCTGCTGCCATAGCCATTAATACCAAATTTTGCCACCCAGTCCTAACAGATACATTTGTCATACGTCCCAAATGGATACATTTGTCATACGTCCCACATCGATTTCTATGGTTATTTCACACAGCGTTGTTTGTTAGCACTGACAACTCTATGCAAACACCCCTGTTCTCAGTTATTAACTGAAGGCTGTTGGCTACAGCAGTATCAGTGGTGAGCGCTAATGCCTGAAATTTGGTATTCTCGGTCACCCTCCACAGAGTGGATCTTAGAATAATGAATTACCTAATGATTTCCAAAATGGAATGTCCCATGTGTCTAGCACCAACTAGAATTCTCGGTTCAAAGTCTGTTAATTTCCACTGCATGGCCATAATTTCATTGGACACCTTGTCATATGAATCATCTGAATACAAATTACAGCTCCGCCAATGCATTGCCCTTCTATACTTTGTGTGCGCAATACTACTGCCATCTGTATATGTACATATCACTATTCCATGACTTTTGTCGTCTCATATATTTAATGTATGAAAGAAAAAGGAAACACCCATAACAAATTAAAAACAGCAGTTGCGGCTCTTTCCCAAAGTATGCACCATCCGGCGTGTCCAGGTTTGCAAGAAGCATTTTACAGACTCGTGGCTATCACTGAAACCCATAAAAATAGAAAATTCTTAAATCTGAATGAATTCTGGGGGAGTGTCACAATGAGGTTTTGAAAACTACCTCAAAAGGAAAAAGGGGGAGTGGGCAGCTATTTGAAAAACATGTCAATTTCTTGCCATGTTTTCCTAGGTTCAAATGATGAAAATAATAATAATAATAATAATAATAATAATAATAATAATAATAATAATAATTCAAATTTTAAAAAACTTCTCATCACTAAGGGCATCTAAATTTAATTATCTTTCATTTAAAAAAATGTCAATTGAATCAATTAATTTGTCAAGGCTATAGAGCACTTCACACTCTGAAAAATCTGTTTTTAAGTTTGGAAAAAAAAAAGGAGAAAAAGAGAGACGAGTTAATCTCCAATCCCAGAACCACTGAGTCATCATTCTTCCTTCTCAAACATGACCTGGTTCTGAATTTGGTGCTGTATTCCTGGGTTCAGTTAACAATCTGAGAGATTCCTTGACATGCGGCAAACATGCATTTCCTGCCAGACAACTCTGCAAAATTTTTTCTGTGTATCTCCATGACAATCTCTAACACATTCACAGTCTTCAGAATAGATGAATAACCTTCACTGAATATACCATTATTTCAGCAGTTTTTGCCCCACAATGAAGATGTTTCGGTACCAGTTACCCAACACACACATTGAAGTTCTCATTATCATTCCGTGCAATGGCAACAGTGCATTTCCAAAGCAAATCTTCATCGTACAGGAATTTATATACCGGTTGAATATTTTTTTGGACTAACTCATCGAGTGCCTACTACCACCACCACCTATATTTCGGCTGGTGCAAAGTTCCATTCAACATGCTATAAATTCTAAAATACTTTCAAAATCATAAAATTCTTTTGCAAGCATAATCTATATACTTCAGGAATATGAATTATGTAAAAAAAAAAAAAAAAAAAAATCCATTTTCTCGTTGGTCTTGACCCAGAACCTCACATTAAATTAGTCCTTTATGGTGCTGTAAGCTTGTAGATCAATGTTTTCCATTTGTAGTGTTGCCTGATCATCTTCCACTTCACATCAAAACGAGTTCTGGAAAATCTAGATTTCCTCAGAATGAGCATCTCAATCTGAGAATTTGGAAGAGAACTCTTTCTTTGCATCACCACATAATCCCATGGCAAAAGACATTGGAAAACCTGAACCGTATTCACCCTTCAATGACTGGCAATTGGCAAAGTGTGAGAAAATTTCCTGTCTGACATTTTGTTCAGAGAGTATCGGTTTCTGTCCGAAAGCTTTAACGTGTGTGTAAAAGTCACAGATAATATTGTCCTCCTCTTGAAGTTTTTCATTCATTTCATTCAAATGGAGTGCAATATATACGTAAGTTATGAAAGCTAGTTTCCATAGCCATTCTTTGTGTGAATCATTTCCAAAGGATAGTTTTTCTTTTCTCTGATCGGAAAGAAAAGAAGCTTGACAAAATTCTGCCACAGGTTAACCATCTTACTGCTATGTGGGATGGGAGGTAACTTGACATTCTGCTAGACAAGCTCAAGTATTGTGGCATGAGTGGGGCAGTGCACAAATGGTTTAATTCGTACCTAACTGGAAGAGTGCAGAAAGTTGAAATAAGTAGTTCTCGTAACATGCAAAGATCAGCACATTCCTCAAACTGGGGAACTATCAAGAATGGGGTTCCACAAGAGTCAGTCTTGGGTCCTTTGTTGTTCTTAATATATATAAATGACTTGCCATTCTTTATTCGTGAAGAGGCAAAGTTAGTTCTCTTTACTGATGATACAAGTATAGTAATCACACCTGACAAACAAGAATTAACTGATGAAATTGTCAATACTGTCTTTCAGAAAATTACTAAGTGGTTCCTTGTAAACGGACTCTCACTGAATTTTGATAAGACACAGTACATACAGTTCCGTACAGGGAATGGTATGATGCCAATAATAAATATAGACCTTAATCAGAAGCATATTGCTAAGGTAGAAAATTCCAAATTTTTAGGTGTGTCCATTGATGAGAGATTAAATTGGAAGAAACACATTGATAATCTGCTGAAACGTTTGAGTTCAGCTACTTATGCAATAAGGGTCATTGCAAATTTTGGTGATAAACATCTTAGTAAATTAGCTTACTACGCCTATTTTCACTCATTGCTTTCATATGGCATCATATTTTGGGGGAATTCATCACTGAGGAATAGAGTATTTATTGCACAAAAGCGTGTAATCAGAATAATAGCTGGAGTCCACCCAAGATCATCCTGCAGACATTTATTTAAGGATCTAGGGATGTTCACAGTAGCTTCTCAGTATATATACTCTCTTATGAAATTTGTTATTAACAACCAAACCCAATTCAAAAGTAATAGCAGTGTGCATAACTACAATACTAGGAGAAAGGATGATCTTCACTATTCAAGATTAAATCTAACTTTGGCACAGAAAGGGGTGAATTATACTGGCACTAAAGTCTTTGGTCACTTACCAAATAGTATCAAAAGTCTGACAGATAACCAACAAGTATTTAAGAAGAAATTAAAAGAATTTCTGAATGACAACTCCTTCTACTCCATAGAGGAATTTTTAGATATAAATTAAGAAAAAAAAGAAAAAAAATATTTAAAAAATAAAAAAAATAAAAATAAAAAATAAAGAAAATCAAAAAACACAAAAAAATAAAGTAGTTATATTAACTTAAGTATGTTGTTAAATTAACCTAATTATGTCATGTATTAGAAAATTCGACTCGTTCCACATCATTACGAAATATCGTATTCATGATCCATGGAACTAGTATTAATCTAATCTAATCTCCATGTCTTCTAGGCTAGACTTGGGTTGGTGATGTTTGGACCTATGACTTCAAATAAAATTGACAATGGAAATTACAAGTTCCATCATACAAGACATATCAACTGACTTTGCACAAACGTTTCCTGATGAAGAATGCAGTGTATTTTCACAAGTTCTGTTGTAATACATTTCAGCAAAAAAAAAAAAAAAAAAAAGTAAGACATTAAAAGCATCGAAGATGTCTGTAGATTAGTCCAGGGATAATAAGTACCAAGGTAACTTTGATGCCTTTTCTTGCAATTGATTTGATAAATTAGAATCTTCATCTTCAACTTGATGCACCACTGTGTTTGCTAAAAGAGGAACCACTTTACATTGTTTGGTTTTGTCACAAAACAGTTCTTCAGGCAATCACCGTCAACGAACATCCTCACGTGTTTGGTGATTTCTTATGCTATTTATACACTTACTTTCATAATGGCTTCACTTTCCTGAAAATACTTACTAAAAATGTTCTGTTGACAACAATGTCTACGTTTCAATGTTTTGAATTCATTTTCAATTCACTTTCACGTATCTTGTCCATGATTCTCTCTCTCTCTCTCTCTCTCTCTCTCTCTCTCTCTCTCTCTCTCTTTCCTTTTTAGTGGCAATTTCCCAGTCCATATTTCATTGAAGATACAACACTCACTATCAATTTTTCTCTTTTTAGCTTCCATTTTTCTCTTTTTAGCTTCAATGGACATACCGCTCATGATTCCAAACAAAAACTTGAAATAACAGACTACTAACACATAAAACAGGGTGAAAAAAAACCAGTGATCTGAGCAAATCACAGCCAGGAACAAGAAGTCACAGTCATCTGCAGGCAGAGCACTCCTGAGGTTGATTTTGACATGCTTTGAGAGCTGGAAGGCTCCTAGAGGTCTCTATTAGAGTTAAAAAAAGTGGGAAGAATCAGGTGTTACTTTCAAAAACTTTCACTCACGTGTGAGCTGGATTAAATGCCTTCGCAAGACAGGTGCAGCCCACAGGCTGCATTTTGGAGACTCCTGCCTCAGCCCATGAAAATCCATGGAATGCTGTCACACTGCAAGTTATCACACAGGTTTGA
The DNA here is from genome assembly GCF_021461385.2 of Schistocerca piceifrons. Classification (NCBI taxonomy): domain Eukaryota; kingdom Metazoa; phylum Arthropoda; class Insecta; order Orthoptera; family Acrididae; genus Schistocerca; species Schistocerca piceifrons. The sequence continues at coordinate 92,849,525 of NC_060141.1, forward strand.
AAACCAATGACAGTGATAGTCATCTCTACACACATAAATTCAAATTCCCTACTCGCCTCTTTCTGTATATTCCGGCTATTTTCAGGAACTATCATAGGGATTTTGATATGGTTTTTACTAATATGTCGGCCAATTGAGGAGAAAGGTTATAAATACACTGCTGGAAAAAAATACAAGACCTTTTTAGAAGTTTCCAATTTACTCCAGTTTTATTGTTGCCACAGTGTATATGGAGCACGTGAAATGATTACATTTACAGATCAATAGTACAAGCGGTATCAACCCGTGCTGCAATACCAATATTAGTATATGGTGTGGCCTCTATGGCTGACAATGCTGGCACTAACTCTGGATTCCAATCAATTATATGAGTGGCAAATTCTGTCCTGAGATACATTGTGCCACGTCTGCTCAACCTGTTCACATAGTTCTGTAAGAGTTATTGCTCGACGAGTTGCATGGGCCACTTCTTGTCTCATCATATCCCAAACATGCAAGATTCGAGACAAATCCATAGATAATGCTCGCCAAGGAAGTTGCTGCACATCTTGCAGAGCATGTTGAGTTTCACTGGCAGTGTGTGGGCGAGCATTATTGTGTTGGAACAAACCATCACCTTCCTGTTGCAAGAACGAGAAAATGGGTCTAACAACATTCTGCAGATACTGGGGCACCGGTTAGCATGCCCTCCATAAACACCGCAAGTGTACATGACCTGCAGCTTATTGCACCCCTGGCCATGAGGCCTAGGGTAGGGCCAGCTTGTCTTGGACAAATGCAGTCTACAAGACAGCACTCACCAGATCTACGTCGTGCACGCAAACAACCATCACTTATGTGCAGGCAAAATCTGCTTCCATTACTGAAGTCTGTGGTGCACCGTTCCATCTTCCAAGTGATCCTCTGATGGGACCAGTCTAGCAGTGCACGTTGATGCTGTGGTGTGACTGGAAGATGGGCTAGAGCTATGCATACCCATAGTTCACTGCTAATAACCCTCTTGTAACAGTTTGTGTTGACATGTTTGGGCTCACAAGCCCTCTTATATGTGCTGCAGTAGCTGTACGATCTACCACTGCTGCCCTTAAAATATGATGGTCTGGCAGCCACCTGTGTGGGTGGACATCCAGAGCCTCACCTACGAGTCTGATAATATTATGTGGTAACCGATAACAGCACCACTGCACAATTTACGTAGAACATCCAACTTGTGTGGCAGTTCTCCAAGGGGACCATCCTGCCACTCGGAAGGCCACAATTTGACCCTTTTCAAACTCACTCAGTTGGTTGCAGGACACATGAGTGCATCTCCACGGCATGCTTGCCTGCTCGCTTCACATGTTGGCACCATACTAAACCTTGTGGCTCTGAACATTAAAGGGTAGATACAGATGGTGCTTGGTAGCTATGCCACTATGTTATCTATTGGCAGACTATGTTGAAACCATCATCAGTACATCTACTATCCTCCAGATGGCATAACCCATCACTGAATCAAAATCGATACCATCTTTCCAAGTGTACTAATCGTTTTCTTTTACGGAAAAGCATTTCAAGTTAATTGGCTGAACTATGATGAATTTATCAACTGCCAGTGTGAAAACAATGCTACTGTTTCCTTGTGATCAATGGCAGAACTTCTTCAATTGACAGCTCTGTGCAGCACAATGCAGATATGGCCAAACTGAGTGTATGAAAATGATCTGCTTCATTTGATGTACCAACAATAGACATAACGTGTTAAGCACGGCACAGTAAATGTGGCTGTGACTTAACATATTCAGTTATTACTTGTTTGGACACTTTGAAATCAAAATATATTTCATGTGCGTCACTTTATAACCTAAAGTGTACCAACCTATAACCTACAGTGTACCAACCAGTTTTTGAGCTTCTTAAAGAAAGAAACAGACATGGACATAATCTTCTTGTCACCTTAAAGACAGATGATTGAATGGCATTCAAAAACTCCCAGTGGATGACTGTACAAAATTTTGAAGCATTTCTACAGATGGTTAGATGACACATTTTGAAAAAAGATGACAATTTCAGTCTGTCAGTTTCTGCTTACCTCACATTTTCAATTGCAATTCGCCCAATTCACTGTAAATTCCTCAAACAACGGGCAGCAGTTACTTAACTTTGAAGTATCATAAACTACCATTTGAGAAAAATTGCCCAACAAAAACACATGTGAATAAAAAATCATTGACTTTTAATTTTATTGCAAAAAGTAAAACACTTTCTGAAGAACTACATCAGCAAGGGCTGCACCTCTGATTCGTTTACATAAAGAAAGTTTTATCAAGAGTGAAGATGACTCAGCATTTGGCATTCTGCTTCCCTTGAATCAAACCTAGACCCAGACATGGTACTTTACATGGTAGGGCAAATACATCTGCCACAAAGAACTGCGGCAATGGATCTCAGTAATGAATCACTGTGCACAAAGGTTTGTCATGGACAAAACACCTAGATCAGGCGTGTTTCTTTCTGTTTCATTTTATTTTATTTGTGGCCTTTGGACAAGATTCACTCATCCAGACTCCACTACATTATGCTACAAATTCAAAGACATATCCATTCACACACACACACACACACACACACACACACACACACACACACACAAAAAAATGACTGTCTCCGGCCACTGAGGCCGGACTCGTTGTTCTCAGCACTTTATAGATAACTCTGAGCAGTGGCTTATAAACAAATTTACTGGTATGGCAGCCTAGTTGTCCAACCGTATATACTTAGTACTACCCATGTGAAGCTGGGGCAGTTTGCAGTATTCAACAAAAACATCCTAACTCACAATATCGTAGATAATGCTATACACTGCTATGCAGAGTAATTTAAAGATGTAAGTTATCTTAGTCAAAGAGAGCCATTATTCTACCACCATGGGTGCAAATGTCATGTTACTACTGTATTACAGTTTAGTTCAGTGCAGCATGGAAGAGGCACAGTACTATACGACACAATAATGGAATTAAACAGAGAGGCACCAAACAGAAGCGGAAATCCTTGCAACCAAAGTTGTATGGGCAAATTTTCCTTCTCGATACCTTAGGGGAAACAGCTAGAGTAGCTAGTAAATTTCCTACACTATGAGCTCATTAGTGGGAATTCAATGGAACACACCTTAAATTACGCAATAAAACCAGAGAAAATTGCTACTTATAACTATGTTGCTGCCGTGATCACCAGGCATTCAGTAACCTATGGTGGCCATCAATTTATGCCATTCTGAGGTGACTTCAACTGCCTACGATTATTATACAATCGTTTTAGGAGCTTTTGCCAAAAATAGAAGTGATGCTTTCATGTCTAGAGACATTATAAAAAATTCAGAAAACTGCTCACAGGGATTCATAAGTGGCCCTGTCTCTTGGTATCTGATATTAGAAAAGCTTCAAGACAACAAAACTTTCACAGTCAATGACATGATGATTCTTATGAAAAGAAACTCTGACATGTTACTTGGATAAAGGATGTAATACAGTTGCTCAATAATTACCATACATAAGTGGTTTGTTGTGCCTGAAAAAAGAACATATAAGTTATTAAAAGAAAATGTTTTAAGAGACTTGATCATGAAACTGAGCAACAGGTCCATAAAGAGAAAGTTCAGAACCAAAAACGTAGGCATCTTTTCAGATCAGTGAAAAAAGTTTTAAAGCTTGTATAGAAGAAAAGACCAACAAAGGTACCCTTGCAAGTTATGATTATAAACTGCCATTGCAAAAAAAAAAACAATATATATCATAACCCAACCCTAACTGTGATCATGGTATACTGTGAAGGTACTTGGTCACACAGACTTCTGCCCACAGTATCACTACATTCAGTTAACCAGGTGCAATGCAGAACACTTTTTTCAGTTGACAAGAGCACTTGGTGCTAAGTTGAGGCATAGTAGGTAATACGTGGGATATGTGCATTAGCTCACAAGAAAAAAGAGTAAGTTCATAATGAGATTCTCATCCTGTTGCAGAAATTATGGGACAATGCCCACACAGTGTGATGCACCTATGGTTTCCCTCCAAACATAAAAGAGATCCTGGGAATGAGATGGGGTACCTATGTACATTGCAGATCATGAACAACACTCCCACTGCCATCTCATGAAAGGCTTTAGTAGAATGACACCTCAACTATCAACTGCATCTGCTGCACTAAGGACAGCTGTCACAGAAGGCACTCCCTCAAAGACCGAAAAGTCAACAGCTGCAGCAAACAGACAAGCAACAGCACACACGCAATTAACATAACTGCAAAATCAGAGCAGAAGTGCAATCATGGGCCCAGCTTTCATCATTCAAGGAACTGGGACCAAAGAGATGTGGGTTGGCATGTGCAACATTACTCACTACTGCTAACAACAATGCCCCCCCCCCCTCTGATCATGGAAGTAGCCTGCTACAACAATTGAGCCAAGAGACAAAAACAGAGGCAGAGTCCATCACAAAAGCCAATAAGTGCCCAATGAACCAGCAGCGTTGCCTTACTGACAGGGAAGCGACTGAATGCCTTACAGGCAAAAACTGGTGATCTACATCTACATATACATGACTACTCTGCAGTTCACACTTAATGTGCCTGGAAGAGGGTTCACTGAACCACTTTTACATTATTTCTCTGTCGTTCCACTTTCTAGCAGTGCACGGGAAAAATGAACACTTAAATCCTTCCATGCAAGCTCTGATTTCTCTAATTTTGTTACAATGATCACTTCGCCCTATGTAGGTGTACCACCTACACAGGGAAAAGTGATAGGTGTACCACCATAGGGAAAAGTGATCATTGTAATAAAATTAGAGAAGTCAGAGCTTCCATGGAAGGTTTGAAGAGTTCATTTTTCCCGTGCACTGCTAGAAAGTGAAACGATAGAGAAATAATGTAAAAGTGGTTCAGTGAACCCTCTGCCAGGCATGTTAAGTGTGAACTGCAGAGCAGTCATGTAAATATTTTCATGTTCAAAGGAGAACAATGGAGATTGAAATTTTGCAAAAACTCTTGCCTCAACAAAATACACCTTTGTTTTAATTACTGTCACTCCTGCTAGCGTATCACATCAAGTGACACACTCTCTCGTGCTTAATGATGAGCTGTCTACTTTTGAGCGTTTTCAATGTCCTCAATCAATTGTATTTGGTAATGATCCAATACTGCACAGCAGTACTCTGGCGGAGGATGGACAAGCATAGTGTAGGTAGTCTCTTTAGTAGACCAGTTGCATCTCTGAAGTGTTTTGCGAATAAAACACAGTCTTTGTTTTGCCTTTCCCACAACATTACTAATGTGTTTGTTCCAATTTAAATTGTTTGTAATTGTAATTCCTATGTGGTTAGTCAAATTGACAGCCTGCAGAATTGTGTGATTTATCATGTAACCAAAGTTTAATAGATTCCTTTTAGAACCCATGTGGATGATCTCACACTTCTCATTATTTAGGATCAATTACCACTTTTTACACCATACAGATACCTTGTCTAAATCATTTTGCAATTGATTTTGATCTTTTGGTGATTTTACTAGTTGATAAATGACAGCTTCATCTGCAAATATACCGAGCGAGGTGGCGCAGTGGTTAGACACTGGACTCGCATTCGGGGAGGACGACGGTTCAATCCCGCGTCCGGCCATCCTGATTTAGGTTTTCCGTGATTTCCCTAAATCACTCCAGGCAAATGCCAGGATGGTTCCTCTGAAAGGGCACGGCCGACATCCTTCCCCATCCTTCCCTAATCCGATGAGACCGATGACCACGATGTCTGGTCTCCTTCCCCAAACCAACCAAACCATCTGCAAATAATCCAGGGTGGCAGCTCAGATTGTTTCCTAAAAGCTACACATAGATTAGGGACAGCAGAGTGCCGATAACACTTCCTTGTGGAACGCCAGATCTCACTTCCATTTTACTTGATGACTTTCCATCAATTACTACAAACTGTGATCTTCCTGACAGGAAATCACAAATCCAGTAGTATAACTGAGAAGATACTCCATGGACACACAATTTCAATAGAAGTCACTTGTGAGGAACTGTGTCAAAAGCCTTCTGGACATCTAGCAATACGGAATCAATTTAAGATCCCCTGTCGATAGCACTCATTACTTTGCGAGAATAAAGAGCAAGTTGTGTTTCACAGGAACAACGTTTTTTGAGTACATGCTGACTGTGTGTCAAGAGATCATTTCCCTCGAGGTGATTCATAACACTTGGACACATTGTACGTTAAAAATCATACTACAATACTACCATTCATAAAGTAGTTCAAATAGATATAGTGAATAGATGTGACAGAGAAAGGAAAAATGTTTGTAGTGCAATATATGAGTGGTAGATATAGTCAGGTATGGTAGGTAGATGGTCTTCATTGATTGTAGAAATATTTATGGTGATGGTAAATGAACTTATGTTAATTGTAAGAGTAAAAGCACTTCCATTAGCTGCCAATGTATAGGAAACAATATTAACTGTTGATAGTATAATTTGAGTGAGAATGAACACAAACTGTGTTTAAATTGCAGGAAACTGGCAACAATGTAGCAAATAAACAAATATTGTAACAACACATCATAACAAAGTTTTAAATGCCCTGAGTGCAGCTTCAGTCATTATGCCCAGTTCACAGTGTCTCTGTAAGGTGAATCAACAGATCATCTAGAACGTACTTGAATCTCATACAAATTAGTGAACAGAGAAAGCAGAGAGCTGAATATCTCACTATCAATCCATTTGGAGGACCTTGGCACTCTCAATTAAATACTGCTACAAGTTTTGATGCCTAAGGAAAAAACAAATTGCCTTGAGTTTGTATCCAACATTATACACAAGAATACAATAACCATAAGGACCTTGTGTGTAGTGGGAAAGATACAGCTCTTTTTCTGAATGGTCTCTATGTGGGAAACTGGCATGAAGAAAACGTGCACTATCATGCAGTATCTTCTGGACTTGAGGAAAGTGAATATGTTCTGTGACATCTTACAATTTATGGCCACTTTTGCTTAATCGAACAGACTATTACGGGGCACATTTATCTAGACATGCAGCAAAACTGGATCGTGTTGCTGTCAGAGACAGACAGGATGGGCTTCACTTACCAACAAAATGGTGTTCAATCTGGCTTCGAACTTTACGTTAATAAATTCTTAAACACAGTACTGCGAAACATCAAAGACTTTTATATATGTATGAAAAGCTTAACAACAGTATGTCAAAAAATACAGCTGTACATCAGCAAAAGAATTTCAATCACTTTTAATAAACCGGTGTTGCACACTAGTATGATCTCAAGTTGAAGGAGATAGTTAAATGCAACACAATAGTGACTGATACGGAAAGGAATAACATGGCTCACTGAGTAATGCTATGCACTACAGCTCTTCATCCACCATTCAACTCCTGCAGATGCAAGAAGATTTTGGTGTCGAGCATGTTATAAAATGATATAACGTATATTACTCCTTGGATGTAACATCTACTAATCAATCCTTCCAAATTCCTGCTCCAGTGAGCAGCAGAAGGACATTAAATTTTGCTGCCTCTGTAAAATGAAATAGGCATCCTGAACATTTTAGATTACTTTTCTAGGAGACAGTGTTGTCATATTTGGAGGGGGCAGGAGAGGAGGAGGAGGAGGAGGAGGAGGAGGAGGAGGAGGAGGAAGGGAGAGAGGTAGTAGTAGGGAAGGGAGGGGGAGGGGGAGGGGGAGGGAGGGGCGAGAGGGAGGGAGGGGGAGGGGGAGAGGGAGGGAGGGGCGAGGGGGAGGGAGGGGGAGGGGGAGAGGGAGGGGCAAGAGGGAGGGAGGGGGGAGAGAGAGGGGGGAGAGGGGGGAGAGAGAGAGGGGGGGGGGGAGAGAGAGAGAGAGAGAGAGAGAGAGAGAGAGAGAGAGAGAGAGAGAGAGAGAGAGAGAAACTTGAAAGTGGAAGGGCAGTATAAACAAAAGACAGTACAAAAGAAGAGAAATCACACAGCAGACGAACAGTCATAAATCATTATTGGTTCTCAACACTCCCTTTTCTTTTTTGGGAGCTTTAGAAATTCTCTCTTTGGATACTCTAGTTGTAAAAAGTAGTGAGTCTGAAAAATTTTTCTTAGATTTCTGCTACATGCTATTTCTGTAAACATTAATTTCAACTTGCATTTCACTTGCAATTTTTTAATTAAATAAAGCAATATGAGATGCTTTACCGCAGAAACCTCATGCTCTGGCACACTACGGCATGGTGTAGACTCCGTGCTCCCACCCTTATCTTCAGGTTCGAGGTTCCACACACTGATTGACAGGAAACCGACAGTAGTACCAGATGCTGATTGTAGGGGTATACGTAGACGATCTGCTTCTTGTATTTTCCCTAGAGTGACGATTGCTGAACCAATGGGAATTGCTGTTTGAGACACATGTTCACGAACATCAAAAGCAGTCAAACGGACTCTCGTGTCTGTACCCAAGCCGTCACTAGCACGGAAGCTGATGGTGTTAAGGAAGCATGGATTACTGCTCCTCTCAACCACTTCTGTTTTCCCATATTTCATCCAGACTCTTTCTGATGGTATGAAAACATGCACAGCAAGCACAGGGTTAGGTGAGCGCCCATGACCATCACAAAGCAAATTATCACAGGCCAATGATATCTCGCAAAGTGGCAATTCTGAAGGATCTGCAAACAAAAGAAAACAAATGTTAGCAGGATAAGTCTGCATGTCAAGTAAAATGGTGCAAATGTACAGGCACATTTATAAGATCAAAGTACTTATATAACAGAAAAAGCTCTACACCAGCACCTAGATTTATGGCAGCGACATTTCTTGACAAAATATCAGTCCAATAATTATTCTACTAAGTTGTAATTTTCTTACATGAGTCTCAATTGTGTGAGAATGCAGAGCAATGTTGCTCTGCAGATATAATTAACCGGCAAGCAACTCACTCACTCACTCCAAATGGAAGGAGCAAAGATAAACATACAGTTGAGGAAATGAGTAATGGTCAGGCACATAAACCATACTGACACTGTCAGTCAGATCTAGGTGCCTGTTGCCCACTCAATTCCTCAACCACATAGCAAGTTGTTACCTCTGCTCCTTCCAATTTAAAGTTTCTTTTTAGTGCTTTTTATCCCCATGTTCTGATTAGTGGCCAACATTGACTTCCGAAATTCCATTACACATTTGTCTAAATTAGTCTAAATTTTGGCAGAGAACATGCTTGCTTACGCATTTGAAGACATTACTAAATTTTGGTAATCAAACTCTCATATTTCTCAGAGTGAAATCACGAGTATATTTTCTGTATTTAGTAAGTTTTTCTGATCCTTGTTTCATGTAACCAGATACACAATGTAGGTAGTTCATTACTCCAGCACAGATTTAAAATTCAGTTGTCTGATTTTTAATTGGAATGTATGTGTGAACTTTCCTCGTATGTATGTGTTTCATTTCTTCTACTTTTCATTTCATTTCAGTTTTATGATTATGTAGCTTTGTTCAAGCAATGTGGTAGTAATTTCACCATGTGTTAATTCAGGACAAACTTGGATACGTTTTATTCTTAATGGCGCATGATACTTTATTGCTATTTGTGTCTATGATGTGTATGTTTGTCTTCTTTTAACTTTCATGAATCTTTGTAATTTTGCTTTGTTCATGAATATTCAACAGTATTTGCAGGTGTTTCACATCTCTGTAGCTTATTCTCATGTGCGAGGTGATGCAGATAAATTTCTGTTTGGAAAGTGTTCCATAGTAAGCATATTCACAATAATAACATCACAGCGATGTGGATGAACCTCTGAGCCTTTGACTTACTGCGATGGGTAAAATGCGTGTGTGAATATAATAGGTTTGTCTGAATTTTTCCCATCAGCACCTAAGATTTCCTTTACTTTTATCACCACAATGCACCTCAGCCAATGACAGATCAGAGTTTAGAATTAATTTGTATATTTTTAATATGATGTTTTATTTTAATAAACTATGTTAAACTGTGATGACAGTTTCCCAGACAAACCTGTCCCCTTTTGTAAGATTATTTTTAATATATCCCACCTGGCATTCCTGAAGCACAAAAGGCAGACCTTCTATTTGTAGATTTTTATCTGCTCATCTTACTCTTTTTGACAAGGCTTAAGCTCCTGTTTGCTCTGAATTATTTGATTTATCATTTGTACTTAACCTGTTTCCAGATATTCACTAGGATCTTTTTTAACATTAACATGTTAGTTATGCTTACCAATTCAGTGACTGATTCAGTTCTTGTATCAAATTTTCCCAATTTTAATTAAATTGGGTGGTGACCTAGAAAAATATTGTGGCACACGAATCTTACAGTAGACTGCAGAGTTCCATGTTGGCTAATTTCCCCCAGTTTCTGTTTGGAAATCATTTTCCAGATAACCATTCACTCATTACTAACCATTTATATGGCAACCCTGTATGCAACAATGACTGAAGCTGTAGAGAAAGAGTCGGAAGGTAGGATGTATTAATTGCAACTTACGCATTGTTCCAAGACTATTTCTTCTCATGATTTTACAGCGTTGTTCTTGACTCAGAGCTGCACTGTTCTGTATCGTTTATGTATGTATTTTGTAAGTTTTGGGACTCTTTTGTTTAATTGTGTGTGGGTACATATTGCATGTGTCAATTCTATGTGTCAGATTGTGTGTGATACTTGTATTTAGACTGTGTGTGAAACTTATATTCTGACTGCTTGTTTAGGAAATTAGACATCCATAATTTTTTTTTATTTCTGTGGCTGCAGATTTTTTATAGCGACATTTTGCAGAAGTGGGCTTTACTTATGGCGTCTCGTACCTGGTCCAAAAGCAATAACAATAGCAAAAATGTTGACACGATGGAACGCAGTAATTGTTCAGCTGCAGAGGTCGAGCAAACCCAGAAGTATAGTAGCAGGGACTCCGTACCTCTCTGATGTAGTGCAGGGTAATGAACAGTTTTCGACTGGAAACGTTAGCAATAATACCACACATGTAAGTTTTGAAAACAAACAGAAAACACCCACTTTCATGTCGGAAAGTGCAGGGAAGACCTTAAGTAATAGCAGTAAAAGTACAGCTCAATCCCTGATCAACCCTGTAGTAAACTATCAATTTGATATGAGAGAGCTAGTAAGAATTTATCTGAAGAGAATCATAGGCATTAGAAGAAAGTAATAAAAAATTATCTGAAGACAATCATAGGCATTAGAAGAAAGTAATAAAAAATTATCTGAGGAGAATCATAAGGTGATAGAAGAAAGAAATATAAAATTATCTGAGGAGAATCATAAGGCGTCAGAAGAAAGTAATAAAAAATTATCTGAGGAGAATCATAAGGCGTCAGAAGAAAGTAATAAAAGTTGTCTGAGGAGAATCATAAGGTGTAGAAGAAAGTCATAAAAATTATCTAAGGAAGTGGACCAGGAGCTGGCAGGTTTTGCAGTAAAGATGAAAAATGATATAGTTGCAGGAATTTAAGGAGCAGATTCAAATTCTGAAACAGCATGTTTGCAATTTGGAAGAGGGGCAGCTGCACACTAGTAAACAACTTAAGCTGCAGGAAGAGAGTCTTACGGGGGATTTCTGTGTCAGCTGAGTCATGTAAGCACGAACGTGTGGAGCTGCATACACTTGTGGAAAGTCCAGCGGCACAGGTACTGGAAAGCTTTAGTGACTGAGTGGATGCTAATAGCAAAGCGATCCACATATTGGAAGCCGAGGTTGCAAGCAAGGCCGGAAGGTTAGGGGATTTGTTCATTAGCAACATTTGTGACACGAATGCACCGATCAGCTTAGTTGAAAGGGTAGGGAGGAGATCACCACTGAAAGCTCAACGTGGTCAGTGGGAAGCAAACATACAACATAGGGACATTGCGACAGAATTTTGTGAGAGTGTAGCACACTTAGAGAACCTTAGGTACAATGCATAGGCCGGTGAATGTGTCTGTAAACACAGGTGGGAGAGTACAGATCAGGCACAGTACTTATTTGGACGAGGCTAGGGGAGAATAAAGCGAAATGGGAGCACTCGCGAGAGATCTCCATGAGAGGAAATGCACAGATTTGATTTTAAATATTTCCCCTTGGTGAGAAAGTTAGAAGTGCTTTGGAATGCTCCAGATGGGACTCATCCCAGGCCTTGGTTATAACATTTCCAATTTTCCCTTCCTCCAATCCTGCTGAACTCACACAAGATTGAATAGATGTGTGGATGCCTCGGAAGTGAGCCACCTGTATGGATGAGGGGGGCAGCAGGCCACTGCAACTCAGTCAGGCAACTGCAACTCACTCAGTCAGGCAACTGCAACTCAGTTAAGGAGTTCCAACAGATTTTTCTATCAGTTGACTGGTCTGAGGCAGCCCAGGACTGCATTAAACATGGGATAATTATGATGCCGAAGTTGCATCATGCAGGCTTTTCAAGCCCAGCTCAGTTATTCAAAGATATGCTATACAAAAATCAGTTCTTTTACGATCCTTAAAGACCAGCAGAACTGAATCACATTTTCAATATGAATTTACCAATGAACTTGCACCACACTATTATCGCAAAGATGAAACAGAGGGATTTAGAACCATGCTACAGGAACTTCACTACAATGCAGGTGATGGCGCACAGCAAGGTGGATCATATTCGGATAGACAGATGGGCTGTGACCATAGTCGTGGCCGCAGTGAAAACAGGAGACAGGACCACACATGGAGGTGAGACCGATATGAGGATGAAATACATCAGCCATATCAGAACTGGCTTAATAATATGTAATAATAATAATAATAATAATAATAATAATAATCGCAAGCAATGAGGAAGGAGAAGGCGGAGGAGTCACACCTCATAAAAAAACCAGGGTCCATCTGCCTCCAGATGGTAGCACCCTGTGAGGGCCTCTGCCTAGAGTTACAGTTGAAGCCCGGTCAACAGTCTCAAAGGCGGAAGAGGAATCCTAACTTCCAATGGCAAAGAGAGCAGAAAAACCTAATGGAGAAAATCATGAAAAATAATCATTTTGGGCTAACAATCCGATGTTACCTTAGAATTTATTTCCTACCATGTACAATGTACAATTTAAATTGCAGAATGGAAGGTCCACTAAAAGAAAGCAATACCCCAGGTGGTAACTCGAAAGAGGAATCCACTGTTGCTTTATGCAATGCATCGGGACCTAGGGTTCTGGGGAGACCCAACGTCTGCCTTAAGGAGGAGTCGGAGCATCCTTGGTATCCTTCCAAACTCAAGTTCAAAAGGAAATTCTTTGCAGTCACCTTGAACGTAAACTCATTACTAAAAATTGGTACACAAAAAGAACTTGAAATTCTCTTAGATAAGCATGAAACACAAATTTTAGCAGTTCAAGGAACAAGGTTTTTGGATGAAAATGTTACAGAAATCAAAAACCATAGAATTTTTTAGGGTAAACCAACAACAAAAATCACGAAAGGCACGAATACTTGGTAGCACTTTCGATGTTCATAAAAATTTAGTAGATAACATTACAGAATTCAAATCCAGTTCTGAAAGACTATCCCTTCGCACAGTTAAATGCAAGAATAAACAGCATACCTTTGTTAATTGTCATGCCCCAATCAATGATGGCAATAAGAAAAATCCAAGTAAAGTAGAAGCATTCTGGGAACTTCTAGAGGAAGAAATATCAAAAATTCCAAAATCAAATGTTGTTATACTAATGGGGGATTTTAATGCACAAATAGGGAGGGAAAAATCATTTCAAAAAATAGTATGATATTATCCAACCCATAAAAGAACAAACAAAAATGGCACAAGACTAAGCAGTCTTTGTAGAACATTTCAGCTGAAAGTAATGTCAACCTTTTTTTTTTTTAAATTAAAAAAACATGGATCTTTCCGAAACCAATGCTAGGGGAGTTCCAGTTAGATCATGTGGCCATTTCGAAATACAATTTTAAAGAAATCACGAATGAATCACAAATGTAAAAGTAGCAAGAAACAGGGAATTTGATTCTGATCATTACCTGACTAAAATTAAAATGAAACTTCTCCCTAATAAAAACCAAAAGAGACAGCAAAAAATAATTAAATGAATTAATTAAATATAATACAGACAGGCTCAAAATCATCAGAGAGACAATAAAAAATTTTCAGGAAGAAGTTAAAGTAACTAAATAAGGGAAATGGGAAGAAATATCGAAAGAAATCAACAAGGCAGCAAAACATGTATTTGAAACAACAAAAATGAAGAAGAAAGTCTGGTGGAATGAAATCTATGAAGAAGCAGTAACAGAAAGAACAAAAGAGTGGAAGAAATGGAAATGTTCTGGGAAATCTGAACACCATGATGAATTTAGATTGCAAAGGAAAGAAACAGCAAGAATAATAAAGAGTGCTAACGAATTGTTGCAGTGTTACCATGGTGTAAAAGTTTTGTCATCAATCAATATCTGCACCAGCTTCTGGCACATTGCTTTGGAGCCTTCATGTAGACAGTACACCGGCCTACTCTGTTATGGTAATTGCTACCAATTCCGGCACCTTCCGTTCAGGCTGAACATATCTTCAGCAGCATTTATTAGAGGGCTAAACAGCATTTTGCTGGACAATTTACAGGCATAGCTAACACTTTATTAAGTCTATGATATTCTTATCACAGAAAAGTCGTGAGAACAACATAATGAAATGTTACGTAGACTGTTGGAGGTTTTAGAAAATGCAAGTGTTACTATGAATTTAGAAAAGTCTCAATTTGGACAGAAAGAAATAAAGTTCCTAGGGTATACAGTATTGGCCAGTCAAATATGACTGGTTCATAGGGTATACAGTATTGGCCGATGGAATACGACTGGATGCTGAGAAAATTGCAGCAATAGCGGAGTGTGCACCACTGACAAATAAGAAGCAGTTGAGAGCATATTTATGCCTCTGCAACTTCTATATGTGGTTTGTAAACACGAGTGTACTTTCCACACCTCACCTTTGCACCTTGACAGGCAAAAACAACTTGTGGGATTGGGACCAGGAGGCACACAAGGAATTTAACAAGATGAAGAATGCACTAACCAATGCATCCCTTCTGTCACATCCTGATCTGATGAAGGAGTTTTGTCTCACAACAGGCAGTTCTTTGTCTGGCTTAGGTGCAGTTCTCTTTCAAGCAGATGGTGAGGATGACCCATTTTCTTGGAAGACAATTTCCTGTGTCAGTAGAGTGCTCTTGCATTCAAAGAAAAACCATTCTGTCATGGAACTTAAGGCACTTGCAATCATCTGGGCATGCAAGAAATTCCGGAGTTTTTTGTTTGGTCAAATGACTAGCGTGTTCAGGGACCACTGCACTCTGCAGTTTTTAATGAGCACAAAACTGGGGTATGGAAGATTGTCCCGCAGGTTTTTATTTCTCCTAGAAATTTACTATCAAATACATTCCTAGAGAAAAGAATGGGATCACAGATGTACTGTTGCACACACCATTAAGATTAGACCATGCGGGAGAGGAGAAGTTTGGAGAAAACAACTCCAGTGTTTTTTCCTTAAAAAATGTTGCTTTGGAAAACTTCACATTCACATCCTTAAGTAACATCAGACAGGAGCAGGATAAGGACAATGTACTGAAAAACTTAAAGGAGAAATGGCACAACGAAGATAATGTGGCAATTCATCTGCTTTATTTAGTTCGGAACGGGATCTTGTTCAAACGACAAGCCCCAGTGGCTGCTAGTAATCCCAGAGGAACTCGTGAAAAAACTGGTTTGGTATGTGCATTTAAGCTACGGGCACTTTGGTGCATGTAAATGTTTCCTATGGCTGTGGAAACCTGCTACTTTAACAATATGCTTTGTCGTATTTAGAAAGTAATTAAGCGCATGCAAGCACTGCCAGCAAGAGCAATCGGCCATGGAGTCATATGGTGCATCACTGCATCCCATTATTCTGAGCTGAAGTAGATATTTTTGGTCTTCTAGTATGCTCTACGACAGGTTTTAAATGTGTCTTTGTCGCAGAGGAGCTCAAATCAAAATGTGTGTGCCTGATGCTACTAGGGCAAAGCCATGGGGGAAGGCAGTTGCAAGTGCATTCTCCAATTCAGTGGGTTCAGTGAAGAAAGTCATCTCTGCTAATGGACCACTATTTAGGTTGAAGTTCTGGGAGCGTATGCTATCTAGCAGAAAAATTAAACCAGTGTATATCTCACTATACCATGCTTCCTCTAACCCTAGTGAACGCTGGATGAAGAAAATTGGGAAACTCTTTTATATATACTGCAATCGTGACCACCGGTAGTGAGACACACATATAAACCAATTTCAGGACATACTGAATGAGTTGCTGAATGGGACGACTACGCTTCATCCTGTTTTGGTACTCAAAAACAAAGAGGGCCAAGTAAAGTAAAGGGCATGGTTCCTTGGCTTGCTGACTCGGGATTTAGGCATACTGAAATTGTGGACTTTGCAATGTGAAACATGAAAAGTGCAGCTGAGACAAGAATCAAAGCTCACAAAAAGAACATTTGAAAGATTCAGTTTCATATTGGTCAAAAGGTTTGGATCCAGAACCATAAACTGTCCAACAAACAATTTGCCCTGTGCAAGAAATTTTTGAATTTGTACAGTGGTCCATATTGCATGAAACACATTCCACAAGGAAATGCACTGGAAAAGGAGATGCTCCAGACACAAAAGTCGCAAGGCCTTCATCACATTTCAAATATTAAACCATTTAAACCAGCAGATGTGGACACCATAGAGGAACAGTCAAACAAATCATGGTCGCATTGTTATTAGGTATGAAAATAAATCTTTGTTTGCACGTGGGTATTATAGTAGTTACATCTGTTTGTAGTAGATTGTCCCAACTCTGTAGATCTTTGTGTATGGGAATAAAGTTAGTGGTAAATAACACTCAGTCTCTGTAGGTAGAAGTAACACGGAATCCACTCCATTTCCTTACCATACCTTGTACAAGACATATCCTGACCAAATTCTCAATATAAATAATATGCTTTATCTTTACTATGTAAGACTTAAGTTTACTGTCTAAATTTTAAGTCTCATTCCAATAATGTTAAAAGAGCTTACGTGTGAATCTTGGTAACATTTTGCTCATACAAGTAACCTCGTGAGAAGTAAATTCATTTCTTTTTCACGTTTAAAAATTTTTGAAATCTTTATAATTTATTCATATAAGTTTTCTTGTTTCTTTCATTTCATTTTATTAAGGTTCACACTGTAAAACAATTTTTGGGGCAGTTTCTCATGTATTAGTTTTAAGTCAGCAGCAGAAATTTCCTTTGTAAATTCTGTAACACCTATATGATGTTATCGTGAGATGTTTCTCCGTGCAATTTGAGATTAACTTTGTGAACCGGCAGTATCTGCTAGAGACTCTGTGGTTAAAAGCATGCCATCTGCGCCTAATGACGGCTTTCCCAGGTGTGCTAGTAACAGGTCAGCTCCGTCCAGTAGCGACAAAAGCAGATCTGCAAGAAGGGGCCGCTCAACCCAACCCCCTGCTTCACAGTATCAAATGAAGGTGGCAGACAAAAGGGTTGTGTCTACCTGACAAGCCAAGGCCTAAGGCTAAGCCTTTGTCCGCAGGAGGCGATGTCAACTGTCAGACACGCCCATCCAAATTCAATGTGCTCTGTGCCAAGGGGGTGTGCCGCTCAACAGCGACTTGTCATCAGGTGATGGCATCTTGATAGGTGTCCCTGCTGCTGAGGATGACACACAGGGGAGCCAGTTCATGTCTCCCTTGTGAAGAGATACCATAAATGATCGAAGGCAGATTACAATTCGATGTCACTGATGACGTGTGAAGGCGGTACACCATGTGACCGCGAGTTGCACGATTGATGCAACTTAGTGTATACTTCACAAACTGCCAGAACAATGCAATCCTCTTGCTTCGGACTTCAGCAAGTGCGATGACTGTGTGTGAAAACAGTGCATATGTATTGCATTTCTGTGTGACTTAAACAAAACCTATGTACAAATTTTCATTAAAAGTGATGATCACAGAAATCACACTTAATGAATCACTGAAATAATTATGTTTTCCATCTTTGTCGATTTATTGACACTTTGGGTATGGCCAAGATATGATTCATGCTACAATCATCTCTCATGTATAATGTATTACCTATGTGAAATATGGAAGTGTGCACAATGGTGCCACAAACAAATTTCTCTCTCATTCATATTTTTATAATACTCTCAATAATCTTTGAACTTGTCAAATTTTTTTGTAATTTATTGATATCTTTTATAACCAATCTGTGTATGTGTTTGCTTAGCCTAAACTTTTACTCTGATATATTCTGATGTGTGGCATTCTGTAATGTACTATAATCGCCATTCATGTTATATCTAAGCTCAATTTTTTTTCAGTGATTCTTTCACATTCACTTTCACATTGTGTTCCCAAGTTGCACATATAAAATAGTTCTATTTCAGTTTGGCTCTTGGATTGGGCATGACATGAGAGTCACATCCACCTTTCCCGATTTTAAAATCGTCAACTGAACATTATGTTAATCTAGGTGACCAAATGAAGTACCTGTTTAAATCAGTATATTGCAGTGTCACAGAGTAGATTCATTTTACACATATATATTTATAGTTTGTTATGGTTATAATAGAGGGAAACATTCCACGTAGGAAAAATATATCTAAAAACAAAGATGATGTGACTTACCAAATGAAAGTGCTGGCAGGTCGACAGACACACAAACAAACACAAACATACACACAAAATTCAAGCTTTCGCAACAAACTGTTGCCTCATCAGGAAAGAGGGAAGGAGAGGGAAAGACGAAAGGATGTGGGTTTTAAGGGAGAGGGTAAGGAGACATTCCAATCCCGGGAGCGGAAAGACTTACCTTAGGGGGAAAAAAGGACGGGTATACACTCGCGCGCGCACACACACACACACACACACATATCCATTCACACATATACAGATACCAGCCTTATTTAGTAATTCTGCGGGTGTTTCATGGCACTGTAGCTGTTTCATGTGCAAGGTGATGCAGATAAATTATTTGTCCAAAGTGCCCCATAGTATTCATATTCACAATAATTCCATCACAGTGATAGGGATGAACATCTGAGCCTTTGACTTACAGTAATGGGAAAAATTCTTTTTATAGCTATTCTTGAGTGTGTGAATATGGTAGGTTTGTTTGAATTTTTCCCATCTGCGCCTAAGATTTCCTTTACATTTATCACCACAATGTACATCAGTTCTCAATATAATAGTAAGTGAGTTAGTTACATAAAAGGCAATGACAGATCGAAGTTTAGAATTAATTTATGTATTTTTAACATGTTGTTTTATTTTAATAAACTATGTTAAATTGTGATGGCTGTTTCTCAGACAAACCTGTCCCTCTTTTTCAGATTATTTTTAATACATCCCAACTGGTGTTTCTAAAGCACAAAAAGGCAGGCATTATATTTGTTGACTTTTGTCTGATCATCTAATACTTTTTGTTAATGTTTTAAGGTCCTGCTTGTTCTGAATTATTTGATTTATTGTTTGTACCTAAATTGTTTCCAGATATTCGCTTTGATTTTTTTTTAAATTAACATTAGCACATTACTTATGCTTACCAGTTCAGTGATTAATTCAGTTCCTGTATTAAATTTTCCCAATTTTAATTAAATTGGGAGGCAACACAGAAAAATTTTGTGGCGCACAAAACTTACAGTAGACTGCAGAGTTCCACGTTGGCTAACATCCCCCAGTTTCTGTTTGTAAATCACTTTCCAGATAACCATTCACCCATTAATAACCATTTAGTGTGTGTGTGGGGGGGGGGATTGTTTTTTTTTTCCCCAATTTCGTGAGTCACATTGCTTTATAGCACTCTGAGCACATAAATTAACTTGGCACTTTCTGAATTTAAGGCTGATATGTGAGAGAGTTCGATTTTAGATTTTTTGCAGTAAAACCCTAGATAGCTTGGTTCAGCGAGACATTTTGAATTTCATGGTTGTTCACATGAATTACTGACTCTTCTGTATTTTCATTTTGTTGGGCCTGAAACTGTGAAGTTACAGTTTTTGTTGGTTTAAAATGAGCCTGTTTCTGTAGAGCCATTAGGAAACTATTCATCTGCAATGAACCTACAGGAGCAGTAAGATGACCTCGTTTGGTTTTTTTAAGCAGACTGGTATCATCTGCAAATAGTACTGCTTCTGTATTCTTTATGTATGAGGGCAGGTCATTAACGTACACTAAAAAAAAAAAAAAAAAAAAAAAAAAAAAAAAAAAAAAAAAAAAAAAAGTATATTTTGATTAAGAGAACTGAATTATCTGTAACATCAAACGTCTTTGTCAGATCTAAGAAAATATCTCAAATTTTGAAATGTTTGTTGACTGAATTTAAGATGTGGTTGATAACATTAAAAGCAGCAATCTCACTGGAATACTTTGAAACCATGCTGACAGAGTGATATACAGGGTGGTCCATTGATCGTGACCGGGCCAAATATCTCACAAAATAAGCGTCAAACGAAAAAACTACAAAGAACGAAACTTGTCTAGCTTGAAGGGGTAAACCAGATGGCGCTCTGGTTGGCCTGCTAGATGACGCTGCCATAGGTCAACGGATATCAGCTGCATTTTTTTTAAATAGGAACCCCCATTTTTTATTACATATTCGTGTCATACGTAAAGAAATATGAATGTTTTAGTTAGACCACTTTTTTCACTTTGTGATAGATGACGCTGTAATAGTCACAAACATATGGCTCACAATTTTAGATGAACAGTTGGTAACAGGTAGGTTTTTTAAATTAAAGTACAGAATGTAGGTACGTTTGAACATTTTATTTTGGTTGTTCCAATGTGATACATGTACCTTTGTGAACTTACCATTTCTGAGAACGCATGCTGTTACAGTGTGATTACCAGTAAATACCACATTAATGCAATAAATGCTAAAAATGATGTCCGTCAACCTCAATGCATTTGGCAATACGTGGAACAACATTCCTCTCAATAGTGAGCAGTTTGTCTTCCGTAATGTTCACACGTGCATTGGCAATGCGCTGACGCATTTTGTCAGGCATTGCCGGTGGATCACGATAGCAAATATCCTTCAACTTTCCCCACAGAAAGAAATCCGGGTATGTCAGATCCGGTGAACATGCGGGCCATGGTATGGTGCTTCGACGACCAATCCACCTTTCATGAAATATGCTATTCAATACCGCTTCAACCTCACGCGAGCTATGTGCCGGACATCCATCATGTTGGAAGTACATCGCAATTCTGTCATGCAGTGAAACATCTTGTAGTAACATCAGTAGAACATTATGTAGGAAATCAGCATACAATACACCATTTAGATTGCCATCAATAAAATGGGGGCCAATTATCCTTCCTCCCATAATGCCACACCATACATTAACTTGCCATGGTCGCTGATGTTCCACTTGTCGCAGCCATCGTGGATTTTCTGTTGCCCAATAGTGCATATTATGCCAGTTTACATTGGTGAATGATGCATCATTGCTACATAAGCGCCAAACAACCTGTCATCGACCCGTAATTTCTCTTGTGCCCAGTGGCAGAACTGTACACGACGTTCAAAGTCGTCGCCATGCAATTCCTGGTGCATAGAAATATGGTATAGGTGCAATCAATGTTAATGTAGCATTCTCAACAGCAACTTTTTTAGATTCCCGATTCTCGTGCAGTTTGTCTGCTACTGATGTGTGGATTAGCCACGATAGCAGCTAAAACACTTACTTGGGCATCATCATTTGTTGCAGGTTGTGGTTGAGTTTTAGATGTGGCTGAACACTTCCTGTTTCCTTAAATAACTTAACTATCCGGCAAACGGTCCGGACACTTGGATGATGATGTCCACGATACCGAGCAGCATACATAGCACACGCCCGTTAGGCATTTTGATCACAATAGCCGTACATCAACACGATATCGACTTTTTCCGCAATTGGTAAACAGTCCATTTTAACACAGGTAATGTATCACGAAGCAAATACCATCCGCACTGGCGGAATGTTACGTGATGCCACATACTTATATGTTTGTGACTATTACAGCGCCATCTATCACAAAGTGAAGAAAGTGGTCCAACTGAAACATTCGTATTTCTTTATGTACTACACGAATATGTAATAAAAAAAATGGGGGTTCCTATTTTAAAAAATGCAGTTGATATCCGTTTGACTATGGCAGTGCCATCTAGCGGGCAAACCACAGCGCCATCTGGTTTCCCCCTTCAAGCTAGACAAGTTTAGTTCTTTATAGTTTTTTCGTTTGACACTTATTTCGTGAGATATTTGGCCCGGTCACGATCAATGGACCACCCTATATATTCTGACTGAAAAATTTTGTTAGCCAAGCTAGAAAGAGATGTTCAATATTTTTTTAAAAGCCAGATTAATACTGCTTCAAGTATACAACTTCACATTTCCTGAGAGTCTCCTTTCTTATCTAGACTTATTACTTTAACAGTTTCCAGAAGATCAGGGAAAATGCTTTCTGAGTGTGAAGAATTGCATATTTCTAATAAGGGTGTGAGACTAAAGCATTATCCAAGAGGTACAAAATCTGAACCCAAAAACAGAGAAAAATTGGCACACGGCAAAGAAGAATGGAATTTGGAGGAAGAAGCAGCTTAAAAAGAAAAGGAATGGGAGAGAATGGATGGAATGAAATTCTTCACAGCAACTAATAGTGTGAAATGAGATTCACAATTATGCAAGAAGCTAGAAGAGCAGAAACTATTTTACAAAGAAAATCAGCAGAGGAATATAATACAATGGTATCCAAACATAAGAAAAGGCAAGGCTGCAAAAATAGAGGATGTCAGTCATGAGGGATGATGAAAAATATGGAGAAAGGCACAGGAAATTAGAACTGTCTCAATGCTGCTGAGGGTAAATTAAAGAAATAAAAGTTGGAGGAAGGAATATTAGGTTTCCACATCACATCCATGAGATAACTGCAAATGAAGCACATGCTCAGACACTATAAGAATAGGAAAAGAAATTAGTTATGTCACTGTTGAAGGATTCATCTCATGGTTGATCTTGATTGAATTAGGCAAAACAAAGAAACCTAAATTTGTATGACAAGAAAAATATTTGCAGTCTGATCCTACCAAACACAAATTCAGTGTATTACCCATTTTGTCACCTTAGTCAGTAACAAACACAGGAACGGAGAGAATTGACGAACTTGCAGAAATGGGTTCTGGAAGAACTGACTCTGTTGCCAGTAAAACTGTGGGCACAATTGGCTGACCACAGCAATGACCAAAAACATTAATAAAAAAGAAGATAAAATCAGTTTTGTATTGAAGCATTGGAGTGGTAAAGCAATAAATTGGAATGTGCAAGCATAAAATGAAATGAATAATCACCAGCAGTTCAAGCAAGCATTTCCAGCGACGACAAAAATCAAAACACATTTTCAATTACTTGAATGTATCTAAGTATCTTGGGAATGACACGACAATAAAAATTATTATAAAAATTTAATGTTCCATGAATGGTTACTTATATTGGCCACTAAGAAAAGAAATTTCATTGTCAGTTGCTGTACAACAATTGGCAAAAGTAATACTGGAGAGTCTTGCAGGATGGGTAATAAACAAACTGGAAATGTATTGAGAAGTCTTGGATGTAATGGATTATACAGGTCGAGAATGAAAAACTGTCAAAGGAGCTGCTAAGATGAGTTTTGCAACCAATGCAGTAAAGAGAAATTTGAAAAAATCCCCAATCATGGCGATAAAAAGAGGTGAATCCGGATCTTGAGGTGAATGTGGTCCAGCAATGCAGGCAAACCCTGAACTATCTGGCTCTGATATTAAGAACACGAGTAAAGAACGACACTTGGTCAGAATGGAGGTCAAAATGAAAAAGTGCTACTGTACAAGAGACAGAACTGAATGAAGAAACTAGATAATAAAGAACAGTACCATATAAAGGCCAATCTGAAATTGTATTTGTGAGAACCATTTCAATATGCAGTTACAAGACAAAGGTTCGACAGCCTGCTCAACCCCAGTTTTACTGCAATGAAATAATGTGTGCACCTATTTGTGAGTCTAGACAAATAAGCAATGCAGCAATGAGGGTGTGATTCAGAGACCTTTTGTAAATGTATGTCAAAGCTACATCACGAGCCTGCTTGACATATGGTCCAGATGCAGTATCAATAACCACTGCAGTCTTGATGTACTAACAGATGCTGTCCTGAATTGGTGCAAAACTATGTGAGCAGCACTGTACTGTCCCATCAGCCACAACAATCTGGGCATGCCAACATACATCACCTTAAGTCAGGATGTGTGGAGTGTACTTTGTATTCGTTAACATTATGCCTACATCGCCAGATGATAAATATGAGCATGCATGATGGGAGATTAGAGTACTTGCACTGCAATGAGTCAATAATCAAATGCCAAATGTACTCTGAAGTGACATGGTGAAATGTAAAGTAATGAAGTGTGAGAAAACAAAAATCATCATCATTTGATTTTGGGATATCACAAATCATTATGTTGTACAAAGGGCATGCAGGAAAGTAATGCCTCCAAATTTTTTATGTGAAAACTCTTAAGGCTTTTAAAATAAAACAAACTTTATTAACATTCCACATCTTTATTCTTCATGTCTACATATTTATTTCTCGCCACAGTTACCTGGTGGCGAAGAAATTTCTCCCAATGAGTGTCTGTCTGTTGATCATCACTGTAGAAAGTTTGACTTTGCTGACAGAGCCACAACCTCACCTCTGCTTGCACCACTTTAACACAACCAAAGTGAAGTCCTTGAAGGTGTTCTTTAATTTTTGGAAATTGATGAAAATCAGAAGGGGCCAAGTCAGAACTGTATGGAAGATGATCAATGACAGTGAACCCCAGGGGTCTGATTGTTGCAGATGTCACACTGCTCATGTGCTGTCTGGCATTGTCATGCTGAAGGAAAGGATGCTCCATGTGTGGACAAACTCTTCAAATTCATGCTTTCAGTCTTCCAAGGGTCTTGCACTACCTTGTATTTCTGGTGGTGCCTTTAGGCATTAATTCTAAATGCACCACATCTTGAACCAGAACACTGAGCGTAACATAGCCTAATGATGACATGATCTTTAATTTTTTTGGCATCAATGATCCTTTGTAACAAAACTCCACTGATGCCCTCTTGTTCTTGGGCTCAAAATGGCGAAACTAGCTTTCATCACATGTCACATTGTTGCTAAGGAGTCCATCACCCTCACACTCAAAACACAAAAGAAATTCTTGACAGATGTCCAATCTGCTCCGTTTCAAGTCAGGAGTGAGCATTCGACACACTCACCGTACAGACAGTTTTCTGTGCCACAGCTCTGTAATGATGGCTTGTACACACTCTCGAGATATGCTAAGCTTGCATGAGAGCTGTGTCTGTGTTTTTCGACTATTTTCTCTGATGAGTGCATCAACATGATACCGCTGAGCCTTGTCGATTGCTGTATGTGGTTGTCCACTCCAAGCTCTGTCACACATATTGATGTTAGAAGAGTAGTTTTCTTCCTTATGAGCAATAACAACACAATGTATCACATTACTGATGTCAATACAATCATCACCGTAGACAGCTTTCATTCTTCTGTGGATTTTAATTGGAGGCAAGATTTCTGTGATTAAAAACCTGATAACAGCATGCCGTTTCTCACACACCCACAGTCACATTACCCACTACAATTCTGAACCTTCTAGTGGCAGAGGGTTGCAACTTGGGAATCAGTGAAGTGGAAAAGTCGACTGAGTAATATGAATAATTTATAATACCTCAACTGACACACAGAACAGAATAAAAAATTATGAGGCATAACTTTTTTGCACACTCTTGTATTTATGTCTGTACCTACTAAATTACATGAATTATATGCCACAAAATCTTCTCCATATCATTTTTTGTATAATGTTTACTTTTTCGAAGATTAATGTAATTTTTGTTGGTTAATAATAAACAACATGTATCATTACATTATTTATTTTACACACATTTTTAGTATACTATCTGATATAATAATTTTTATGACGTAACTATGCAATCCAAACATTTTCTTAATATATTGGCATACATAATTAACCTTCAGACATGTATGTACATTCACATTTAGAATATTTATTGTGTCACAACATACTTTTTGTTAGGTTAATGTACATATAATTTTCATGGGCTACAGACATATTCCTCAGATACAGATGTTTTCTAAAGTTCATAAATTTACATGATAATAACTTTTCAGTTACTGATGCATAGTTACTACGTGACTGACACCTATTCTTCTGTACAGCAAATACTGTACATCTGTTTATTTACATGACAAAAGCATTAAGAATATTTTAAGTTCATAATATTCTGTCATATGAGTGTTTTGTGAGTAATCAACATGAAAATTAATTTGAAATAACGTGATTTCTTACCTGTTCTCCCATTAATAAATTGCTTAATTTCATACTTACTTAACTGTCTTCAGTAATACACTAGTGAAATAATAACCTGCTTTTCTGAAAAGTGACACAGCTAAGGACCTTTAAATATTCTCTTGGTACATAATCATGTAAATGGTCAACAGTTGCTATACTTTCTGTCAACAAGGTGTACTACAATTTTAAGAGTGACTCATTCCATATCACAGTATGATGTCACAATTGTGATCCATGTAATAAGTACATCTGTTTATTTACATGACAAAAGCATTAAGAATATTTTAAGTTCATAATATTCTGTCATATGAGTGTTTTGTGAGTAATCAACATGAAAATTAATTTGAAATAACGTGATTTCTTACCTGTTCTCCCATTAATAAATTGCTTAATTTCATACTTACTTAACTGTCTTCAGTAATACACTAGTGAAATAATAACCTGCTTTTCTGAAAAGTGACACAGCTAAGGACCTTTAAATATTCTCTTGGTACATAATCATGTAAATGGTCAACAGTTGCTATACTTTCTGTCAACAAGGTGTACTACAATTTTAAGAGTGACTCATTCCATATCACAGTATGATGTCACAATTGTGATCCATGTAATAAGCAAATAACAAACTAATCCAAGTTATTTTCCATGTAAATTTACTATGATGATTTCACTTAGTATTGGTGTGTTGTTATTGAATAGTTGCAAGGTTTTACTGCAAGTTTATAAAAGAATTTTTTATTTTCTGGGTATTCATTTTTTTCTTTCAATAAATATTTTTTGTGTAACTTTTAATTTGTGATCATGTATGGTGTGGAACAATGCCTTGCATGTACCCACATACTTCTTCACACATTTCAGTTGATTATTTTACTATTTTGTTGTTTAGTTTTAAGCCCCCCTGCCTTTTCCTTCTCAGTTTCACAATGAAATTTTAGGTTCCTCTAAATGTCCAGTCTGAAATTTTGTTGTTGTTGTCCTAGTATGTTGTCAATTTTAATATTTTTATTTATTTACTGTTTTATATGGCTGAACATTAAGATGTAAAATATTATAGTCACCATGCAACAGATGCTTAAATTATTCTGGTAGTCCATGGAACCAAAAAAGCGAGCCCTTGTCTGACAACAATGCTTTGTGAAACTACACGGCTGTTTGGACAGTGTGAACATTGTATGTTATACTGTGAATGTGACGTGTTG
Source organism: Schistocerca piceifrons (assembly GCF_021461385.2). NCBI lineage: Eukaryota > Metazoa > Arthropoda > Insecta > Orthoptera > Acrididae > Schistocerca > Schistocerca piceifrons. The sequence continues at coordinate 92,877,177 of NC_060141.1, forward strand.
GTTGTGAGTTATCATACAGTGTTGTTGGAGCTGTTGTGCACCATGTTAAATCATCAAAGTCATTATTAATTCTGACAGAACACAAAAGATTAAACTTATACTCTGCCTTAAGTTTTTTGGTGATCTAAAATGTCTGTGTGAAAGTATTTAATGAATACTGTGGAACACAGGCATTTTCCAGAATAATGTGCATCCTTTGACTATTGGTGTTTGTGTAATAAATGAAAAAATAAATTTTGTTAACCATAATTAGTGTTACACAGCAACTAAGAGTTCTGAGCCACAGTCTGGACATAGGCACGCTTGGATGGGAACTGGGAATGAGAAGAGGAGTAATGTGACTTTTTCATTCCATCGAGGATGTTTTACTACGTTGACATATGTGAAAGCAAAACAGAAGGAAGATGATATCTAGATAAAAATAAATTTAGAAGAAGATAGGCAGAATAATCACATTCCGAAAGCAGTGTGATATGTTTCTGCTGCCAGTCATGATCAGATAAATGGTGTTCAGAAGAATTATTTTAATTTTTCTGAAAATAAGCACATACAAAACAGTGCCTGTAAATATTTACAGAACAAAATAAACAAAATATAATGTAACATTACGCTATGAATACAAACGGCAACTAACCCAAGATGAAATCACAGGATTCAAAATGCATTATTCATATAAAAGAACTGACCGAAGACTGAGTTTATTTCGCACTGAATCAGTAGCACAGTCAGAGCTTTACCAAAATGGTTATGATGAAGGAATGGTTGAAAAAAAAATTAAAGGGTCATCCAGCAATATGTCCACCTCCACTTCAACCAGGCATAGTTCTACTTAAATTACACGTCTTATGAATTTGTTTGTGATTATGTGAAAGATGTGTTGGACTTATTCTGTGTATTAGCTTTCTTTTTTTCACATAGGTTATTTGGTAGCATCATATCACTTTATCTGGTATTTAGAGATATAATTTTTCACTAACAGCCGCAGTCACAGATTTTCGAATTAACTTCAGTCAATGGTGTTTACTGGAAAATCGTAGCAAATGAAGCTGCAAATACTGGAAAGTGCCTCTAGCATGTAATTCACATGTAAAAGCCAATCTTTGCTGCAGAACAGGTGTGCGCCTGAACGACTCAGCAGTGCAGCTGGGTTACACATTTTGATCCAGGATTATGGGAGTTCTTTCCATAAAATTGATACAAAGCCTTTCACTTACAGGATACACCACTTGTCACTGAAAATAGCCCAACACATTAGGAACAGAGGGGCATTCTTGTAGGCAGAGATACCATTCTTCTACAATGATTCAAGCAGGGAGACAAAAACAACCGTGTTCTTCGCCCACTATTGCCTGCACCGAAACTTGAGTTTATAGTGCGGACATATGCTTTTACATACTGAGGCAACACTATCATACTGAAACTGAGAATCATCACGACAGAACATATTTTGAAGTTCTCTGTGTGCTCACTTCCTACTACATTATACTTCAGTCAACCCAACAGTTTCCCATCTCTGCAGAAAAAAAACACCTTAGTAAAACCTTACTTACACATCATTTATTAAAACAACAGCAGCAGCAGCTGCAGCAACAACAACTACTACTACTAATTAAAAAAAAAAAACTCCTTGCTGTACACCATGAGCTCTATGTAAAGATATTTAAACTGTTTTCCTTCCAATCCCGTCTAGTAAATCTCCCCTGACCCACGGTTCTAAGCGAGTTTTTTGAACTTTAACGATTTTCCTAAACCTCACCAGTCTACCTTCACCCCTCTTCCCTCCTCTCCAAGCCTTCTGCCAGAAGAAGGAGCCACTGGTTCCGAAATCCTGCAAATTGTTATACCTTTTACATGTGTGCTCACCTGCCATCACTTGGTGAACAGGTTTTTTTACCTATCCAATTACATTATGTTGTGAAAAATTGATATATTAGAATGGTATTTGGACATATAGCTGAACAGTGGCTTATATTGTGTATGACTACATCAAATAAGGTTGTATCGAGTATGAAATCTTTAAGCCCGAATACCAATCTAGCAATTAAATATTTTAAGTGCAACTCACAATGTACAGCAAGATGTCTTTTAATTAATAAGGTGTCCCCTCACTCCCCCTTCGTGCCACACACACACACACACACACACACACACACACACACACACACACACACATTAAATTAGATGAAAGACAGATGACATCAGTTTTAAATCCTCTGTATTAGTCAAAAGCTGAAATACTAAAAAGTGAAGTACTGTAGTGAAATTAAACCATTTAAATTTTTTTTAAATGCTTGTTGCTGACTGCAATAAAAATCCTATGTTGTTAAAATCTATACACGTGCTTTTTCATAAAATCCTTGTTATGCTCCTCCAGTCATCCTCTATAACAGACAGCTGGTTCATGGGCAATAGAGGCATCCTCTGGAACAACATTTTAACTGAAATCCAAATCAGTCAGTGATTCTTACTTATTGCACTAGCACATCATACATTCTGAAACCAGAATATTTCATTATATCTGACTGAAATTTAGTCCACGTACAAAAGTTTGAAATTAATAAAAACTATTTATAACATTTGATGCTCTGTGTCCTGATCTTAATATATTTCAGTTAAGTCATCGTTCCAGAGAAAGCCTCAACTGTAGGGCTCCTTTCTTGTCAGCAAATAAACTATGATCTATGAAAACAGAACATACTAATAATAGAATGAAAATGGTAGTTGCTACTCACCATATAGTGGGGATGCTGAGTTAAAGGCACAACAAAAAGACTCTTGGAAAGTTAGCTTTCAGCCAGCAAGGCCTTTGTCAACAATAGACAACACACACATGCACGCACGCACGCACGCAGGCACACGCACATGGGCGCACACGCACATGTGCAGCTACAGTCTCTTGCAGCTGGACACAAAATGCGAGCAGCAGTGTATTATGGGAGAGGCAACCAGGCTGGGGCAGGGAGGGAGGGGGGGGGGGGGGGGTAGCAAGATATGGGGGGGGGGGGTGCCCAGAAGAATATCAACTCCTTCTCTGGGTTTTGTAAGTGAAGGAATATGTTCTCGAATGCTGGAGTGCTTCCTCTGCAGAGTACATGCAGTAGATACCTTGCAGTATCCTTATGGAGTCAGAGGCTGAGTACATCTCATCTGCTCTTGTACCTCTACATCATACACAGTAAATAATTTGGTTAGTGTGCCTTGAGAACATGATCAGGGCAACCACAGTGCTGCCCATATTTTCTCCCTGGTTAGACCCCTAGTGTAGCTGTGCACATTTGCAAGATTGCTATAAAATATTATTAAGGAGGGTTTTAAAAATGTAATTTGGAGAAGCCCTCCACTGTAGTTTTAAAATAATACTGGGGATTAACAACAGTCAGGACCAATGACAAGGGGAAGGAATGATATTTCATACACATTTAGTGTGATGAGCACTGCTGTCTCACATATTATATATGTCTTTGTTGTTGGATCCAGTTCCCACGTGGATAAGGGGCAGTTGTAAAGTTCCTCAATGTTAGATCAAAAGAGCCACCTACTCCTCTCAACAATGGTTCTATCCTGAAAGACTGTACACTGGCTGGAGGTAAACAAAATGTCCTTTTACTTTCCTTAAAAATTCGACACTTCATCATTGTAGCCCAGGGGTATTACCTCTGATTAGTCATCAAAATGTCCTGGATCCCGAGTTCAACCCCAACCAATGCTTAAATTTTGAATAAAAATCATCAGCAATGGCAGTCATAGGCTTCTGGTATCAGAAATCGCATTTACTCTGTCAACAGTTTGTCAAAGAGGGCAGGAGATCACAAAGAGGTTTGGGGGGGCGCCCTATGCTCTTGACATAAGAAACAGCCAGTTACTGGAAAACCATCGCATTAAAGGCAAATCATGTGTATCCACAAGACAGGTAGACTATAACAGAAAAATGTATCACAATGATTTCTCCATTGGAAGAAGATTCTGGATTAGTTCTCCAATCAGAGCTCTGGGAGAGAATTGGCAAGGAAGAGGTGACCATGAGAAAAAAGACTGAATAACCAATGAAATGGTAACATTCTACGAGTTGGAGCATGACATATCAGAATTCTCAACTGGTATGGAAAATAGAAAATCTGAGAAGGGAAGCACAAAGTCTCAGTCTAGATGTAGTGGGCAGCAGTGAACTGAAATAGGAAAAGTTCATAGGGATTTCTCATCAAACCAATATAGCTGAAGTTCAACAGCAGCAGAAATTGATATTACGGGAATGGGATTCATCACAAACAGGAAGGCAGGACAGATAATGATTTACTGTCAACAGTTCAGTGACAGAGTCATTTTCATCAGAATCAGCAGCTACTCAATGTGAACAGCAATAGTTCAGTTTTGCATGCCGATGTCACACACGCAAGGTGGACAGAGAGAGAAAGTACATGTGTGGACGAATGTGTACTTCAGTAGGTAACAGGAGGTGAAAATCTAACAATTATGAGTGATTGGAATGTTTTAGTAGAGGAAAGAATAACAGAAGACAGTTATGGTAGAAAATGGGATCGGTAGTGGAAATGAAAGAGGAGAAATACTAACCAAGTTCTGCAACAAATTTCAGCTGATGCTAGTGAATACACTGTTCAAAAATAACAAGAGAAGAAAGTATAGTTGGAAAAGGAGACACTGGAAGATTTCAGACGTGTTATAGCATTGTCAGACGGAAATCTGAAATCTGATATAGACTCGGATCATAATTTAGTAATGATGGAGAGTAGACAGAAGTTTAATAGAGTCATCCCAAGGAATCAGTGTGGGAAGGACACTGAATTACTAAGGAATGTTGATGTGTGTTTTAAGTTCTCTAAGGTTGCACCTTGGGCAAAAGAAGAAAGTGATCATTTGAAGGATTGATTCAGACATATGGAAAAATCAAAACAGTTTTTGGTGAAATTAAAAGCAAGGGAAGCAATACCATAAATCATTGGGAATTCCAATGTTAAATGCAAAGGAGAGGGTGGATAGGTGGAAAGAGTACACTAAAGGCCTCTACGAGGGGGAGGGCTTGTCTGATGACGTGACAGAAGAAGAAATAGGAGTTCATATGGAAGAGACATCAGATTCAATATTAAGTCAAACAGATCTCTGAAAGACTGTTGTTGTTGTTGTTGTTGTTGTTGTTGTGGTCTTCAGTCCTGAGACTGGTTTGATGCAGCTCTCCATGCTACTCTATCCTGTGCAAGCTTCTTCATCTCCCAGTACCTACTGCAGCCTACATCCTTCTGAATTTGTTTAGTGTACTCATCTCTTGGTCTCCCTCTACGATTTTTACTCTCCACACTGTCCTCCAGTACTAAATTGGTGATCCCTTGGTGCCTCAGAACATGTCCTACCAACCGGTCCCTTCTTCTTGTCAAGTTGTGCCACAAACTCCTCTTCTCCCCAATTCAGAAACGACTTCCTGACACTAAAATCTATACTTGATGTTAATAAATTTCTCTTCTTCAGAAACACTTTTGTTTCCATTGCCAGTCTACATTTTATATCCTCTCTACTTCGACCATCATCAGTTATTTTGCTCCCGCAAATAGCAAAACTCGTTTACTACTTTAAGTGTCTTATTTCCTAATCTAATTCCCTCAGCATCACCCGACTTAATTCGACTACATTCCATTATCCTTGTTTTGCTTTTGTTGATGTTCATCTTATACCCTCCTTTCAAGACACTATTCATTCCGTTCAACTGCTCTTCCAAGTCCTTTGCTGTTTCTGACAGAATTACAATGTCATTGGTGAACATCAAAGTTTTTATTTCTTCTCCATGGATTTTAATACCTAATCCAAACACTTCTTTTGTTTCCTTTACTGCTTGCTCAATATACAGATTGAATAGCATTGGGGAGAGGCTACAACCCTGTCTCACTCCCTTCCCAACCACTGCTTCCCTTTCATGTCCCTCGACTCTTATAACTGCCATCTGGTTTCTGTACAAATTGTAAATAGCCTTTTGCTCCCTGTATTCTACCCCTGTAACCTTCAGAATTTGAAAGAGAGTATTCCAGTCAACATTGTCAAAAGCTTTCTCTAAGTCTACAAATGCTAGAAAAGTAGGTTTACCTTTCCTTAATCTTTCTTCTAAGATAAGTCGTAGGGTCAGTATTGCCTCACGTGTTCCAACATTTCTACAGAATCCAAACTGATCTTCCCCAAGGTCGGCTTCTACTAGTTTTTCCATTCGTCTGTAAAGAATTCACATTAGTATTTTGCAGCTGTGACTTATTAAACTGATAGTTCGGTAATTTTCACATCTGTCAACACCTGCTTTCTTTGGGACTGGAATTATTATATTCTTCTTGAAGTCTGAGAGAATTTCGCCTGTGTCATACATCTTGCTCACCAGACAGTAGAGTTCTGTAAGGACTGGGTCTCCCAAGGCTGTCAGTAGTTCTAATGGAATGTTGTCTATTCCCGGGGCCTTGTGTCAACTTAGGTCTTTCAGTGCTCTGTCAAACTCCTCACACAGTATCAAATCTCCCATTTCATCTTCATCTACATCCTCTTCCATCTCCATGATATTGTCCACAAGAACATCGCCCCTGTATAGATCCTCTATATTCTCCTTCCACCTTTCTGCTTTCCCTTCTTTGCTTAGAACTGGGTTTCCATCTGAGCTCTTGATATTCATGCAAGTGGTTCTCTTTTCTCCAAAGGTCTCTTTAATTTTCCTGTACGCAGTATCTATCTTGCCCCTCGTGAGATAAGCCTCTACATCCTTACATTTGTCCTCTAGCCATCCCTGCTTAGCCATTTTGCACTTCCTGTCGATCTCATTTCTGAGACGTTTGAATTCCTTTTTGCCTTCTTCATTTACTGCATTTTTATATTTTCTCCTTTAATCAATTAAATTCAATATATCTTCTGTTACCCAAGGATTTCTACTAGCCCTGGTTTTTTTACCTACTTGATCCTCTGCGGCCTTCACTACTTCATCCCTCAAAGCCACCCATTCTTCTTCTACTTTATATCCTTCCCCCATTCCTGTCAATTGTTCCCTTATGCTCTCCCTGAAACTCTGTACAACCTCTGGTTCTTTCAGTTTATCCAAGTCCCATCTCCTTAAATTCCCACCTTTTTGCAGTTTCTTCAGTTTTAATCTACAGTTCATAACCAATAGATTGTGGTCAGAGTCCACATCTGCCCCTGGAAATGCCTTACAATTTAAAACCTGGTTCCTAAATCTCTGTCTTACCATAATATAATCTATCTGATACCTTCTAGTATCTCCAGGATAATATACAGAAGAAATGAAAAAATGAGTAATTGGTAGGTGATGATTAGTTTGGTTTTAGGAAAGATAAAGGCACCAGAGGGGCAGTTCTGATGTTGCACTTTATAATGGAAGCAAGTCACAATCATAAGATTTGGCAATCTAGAAACTGCATTGAACAATACAAAAAGTGCAACATATTCGAGACTGTTCGCGCTCAGATTAAAAAAAAGTATAAGATACAGATGCAGTTTTTTGCCCCTACTTTTCACAATCCATACATCAAATAAGCAATCTACATTTACAACTATAATCTGCAAACCACCATGAGGTGCATGACAGAGGGTATGCCCCATTGTACCTGTTATTAGGTTTTCTTCCTGTTCCATTCACGTATGGAACATGGGAAGAATGTTTGTTTGAATGCCTATGTGTGTGTGCAGTAATTAAGTTTATCTTAATGACCATTAGAGGATTGTAGTATAATCCTAGAATAATCATTTAAAGCCAGCTCTTGAAACTTATTAATAGACTTTCTTGTGATAGTTTACGTCTGTCTTCAAGAGTCTTCCAGTTCAGTTCCTTCAGTACCTCTGTGACACACTCCCAGGGATTAAACAAACCTGTGACCATTCGTGGTGCCCTTCTCTGTATACATTCAATATTCCCATCTGTCCTATCTAGTTGAGCAATATTCTAGAACTGGTCGCATGAGTGATTTGTAAGTAATCTCCTTTTTAGACTGATTGCACTTTGTAAAGGGTCAACTGTCCCTTATGTATTGAGAACACTATACCTTTGCCTCATGCAGGTCGCAGTAGGTACTATTGATAGTTGAGCACACATTGCACCACAGAGTAGTCAGTGTTGAAACACCGAGCAAGTAATTTGTTGGCTGCCAAGCGAGCAGCGCAGATTTCGGCGTGCCACACAAAGCCATGGGACTGACCTCCAGCAAATTCGTAAATGGCGTTAACTGAGTGATTTGTTTGATGTGTTTACATGTTCCTTTGTGCACTGTGATTATGCGAGAACATGCTGGACACCCACAATTTGGATTCAGTGAGGATTGTGTATTCAGTGCCACACAAAGAATATTGGCGTGTAACGACATTAACAGGTGACCTGTGATGAGTTAACCATTATTACTTTGTCAGACGAAGAGAGTAACTGCCTCATTCGTGCTGTTTAGACAAAAAATATGGAACATTAAGAACAAAGTATGTACCGATTATTGCTACCTGACATCCTAATTAGCTTTGTTGGATACTATACGAAACAATTCCCGTGCACATATTAACCGATGAACCTGTATCAGTTGCACACGGTTAAACTATTTTAAACTGTTAGGCTATAATCCACTAGTCAATGACGGTGGATTTAATAGGGAGAGTTTCAACTTCCTCAATATTCTGCCAATAAATCAAAGTCTACCATCTGCTTTACCCCCAACTGAACCTAAGTGATTGTTCCATTTCATATCCCCACAAAGTGTTACACCCAGGTATTTGTATGAGTTGGCCGAACTCAACAGTGACTCAATGATATTATGGTCATTGGATATTATGTTTTTTTCATTTTGCGAGGTACAAAATTTTACATTTCTGAACATTTAAAGCAAGTTGCCAATCTCTGCACCACTTTGGAATCTTATAAAGATCTGACAATATTTATGCAGCTTCTTTCAGATAGTATTTCATTATGGATAACTGCGTCATCAGCAAAAAGCCTGAGTTTACTATTAATATTGTAGGCAAGGTTTTTCATACACAACATGAACAGCAACGGTCCCAACACACTTCCCTGGGGCATACCTCAAGTTACTTCTACATCTGACAATGACTCTCCTCCCTACCAAAAAGTCCCCAGTCCAGTCACAAAAAGTCCCCAGTCCAGTCACAAAAAGTCCCCAGTCCAGTCACAAAAAGTCCCCAGTCCAGTCACAAAAAGTCCCCAGTCCAGTCACAAAAAGTCCCCAGTCCAGTCACAAAAAGTCCCCAGTCCAGTCACAAAAAGTCCCCAGTCCAGTCACAAAAAGTCCCCAGTCCAGTCACAAAAAGTCCCCAGTCCAGTCACAAAAAGTCCCCAGTCCAGTCACAAAAAGTCCCCAGTCCAGTCACAAAAAGTCCCCAGTCCAGTCACAAAAAGTCCCCAGTCCAGTCACAAAAAGTCCCCAGTCCAGTCACAAAAAGTCCCCAGTCCAGTCACAAAAAGTCCCCAGTCCAGTCACAAAAAGTCCCCAGTCCAGTCACAAAAAGTCCCCAGTCCAGTCACAAAAAGTCCTCAGTCCAGTCACAAATTTCACTTGATACCCATACAAAGATTTTGACAACAAGGATAGGTGTCGTACTGAGTCAAATGCTTTTCAGAACTCAAGAAATACTGCATCTACCTGACTGCCTTGATCCAAAGCTTTCAGTACATCATGTGAGAAAAGTGCAAGTTGGGTTACACGATTAATGTTTTCGGAATCCATGCTGTTGGCACTGAGGAGGTCATTCTGTTGAAGATACCTAATTATGTTTGAGCTCAGGAAATGTTCTAAAATTCTACAACAAATCAATGTCAAGGACACTGCACAGTAGTTAGTGGCTCATATCTACTGCCCTTCTTGTAGACGGGCGTGACCTTTGCCTTTTTCGAAGAACTGGGCAAGGTTTTTTGTTCGAAGGATCTACAAAAGATTATAGCTAGAAGAGGGGCTAACTCAGTCACAAATTCAGCATAGAATCTGACAGGAATGCATTGGGCCCTGGAGCTTTGTACAATTTTAACAATTTCGGCTGTTTCTCAACACCACTGACATTAATACTTATTTCACTCATCTTTTCAGAGGTACGACAATTAAATTGGGGCAATTCTCCTGAGTTCTCCTTTGTAAAGGAACATTTGAAAATGGAGTTAAGCATTTCAGCTTTTGCTGTACTACCCTGAATTCCAGTTCCTGTCTCCTTCACTAACAGCCTTTACATTAGGCAATAATTCCTCGGATTCTGTGAAACATCACTTGACAATATTCTGCTATGTTAGTCTTTGAAGGCATTATGCACTGCTCTCTAGACAGCCAAATGTTTCATTCTGTATCTCTCTATCTATAGCCCTATGCTTTGTTTTAAACCTATTATGCAGTAATCTCTGTTCCTTTAGACGTTTTCTTACAGTGCCTGTATACCATGGAGGTTCCCTCCCATTATGAGCTGTTCTACAGGGTACATATGTAGCAACTGCATAGTCAACTATTCTTTTAAACTGAGCCAGAGTTCCTCTACAAGTTCCTGCCCTGTGATGAAAGTTTCAAGTTCCTCATAGAGATATGATGCTACCAATTTTTTTATCTATTTACTGAACAAATATATCTTTATGTTTGTTTTAGTTGTCCTTTGTACTTTGGCAGTCACTGTTGCCACAGCCACGTCATGGCTGATACAAGTTTTGATGTGGACATCCTCAATGAGGTCAGGTCTATTCATTGCCATTAGATCGAATTTATTTCTATCATGAGTGGGGTTCCTAACTATATGTTCTAGGTAGTTCTCAGAGAAGGAATTTACTACAGTTTCACAGGATGTCTTATTGTACCCACCACTAATAAAACTGTAATTTTCCCATTAATTGTTGGGTGATTAAAGTCTCCAGCAATGATTACAGTATGAATGGGGAACTTACATACAAATGAACCGACATTTTCTCTAAAGTTTTAGGTTACATCAGGAGATGGGGCTGGTGGGCAATACAAGGATCCAATTATCATTTTATGCCCACTCCTGACAGTGAGTGTTGCCCAAACAATCTCACATGTAGCTTCAATTTATACCTTTGTGGATTTGAGTTTCTTGTCTACTGCAACAAATACACAACCTCCATTTCCCATTTGCCTATCCTTTCAATATACACTTAAATTTTCCCCAAAAATCTCACTGATACCAATTTCAGCTTTCAGCCAGCTATCTGTACCTGGTATTATGCGAGCTTCACTGCTTTGTATGAGCACTTCAAACTCTGGCACTTTGTTGTGAATACTTCAGCAGTTTACATTAGGATTTTAATGCTCTCACTTGTGGGAGATATATCTTTCAATCTTACACTGATACTTTTGGGTTTCCTACAGCTGTCATTGTCTGGACTGACTCGAGAGTCACCTAATCTAAAAAAAAAAAAAAACACCTTGTGCGCACCCCACACACAGTCAGCTACCTGAGTAGCAGTCTGGATGTGTAGTGCACGCCCGACGCATTTACAGGGTCCTTACGATTCTCAACCCTATGACGCAAATCCAGGAAGTCACAGCCTAGCTTGTCACAGCAGTTTCGAAGTCTCTGGTTCAGCCCTTCCACTCAACTCGAAACCAAAGGGCCATGATCAGTTCTGGGAGAATGATGAAAATAAAAGGAATGTTAAAAAGTGTGATTACAATTCAGGGTGAAAGGACATCACTGATAAGGTTCACTGATGATATAGCTAACCTCAGCAAAAATGAACAGAATGAACTGTCTCAGAAGTGCAGAATGTATATTGAGCATAAACTGAAGAAAAACATTAGTGATGAGGATAGCAGAAACAAAATTATCGATAAACTTAACATCAGAAACGAGGACCATGAAGTAGGTGAAGTTAAGGAATTCCACTACCTTGAAACGAAATAATGCTGATGGATGAAACAAGGAGGATATGAAGAAAAGAAGGTAGAATACCTCAGGAAAAAGAGGGTATTTCTGGCCAAAAGAAGTTGAACAGTGTCAAAGGTCGGCCTTAATTTGAGGAAGTGATTTCTGAGAATGTCCTTTTGGAGCATAGCAAGTGAATCATTGGCTATGGAAAACTGGATAAGAAGAGAATCTAAGAGTTGAGATCTGTTCCTTAGAGTTTTTCGCAGCGGCATGCTTCAGCTTCAACAAAATCTTCTCTGTTCGCAATCCACATCATTTCAAATAAAATTCTAGCTTTTGACAGCAGTCTCCGCCATCATCATGAGGAGTTGAAATCACTGACAGCCGGGGCTGGCATGATGTTAGGCTTAAATGGCAGTGTCTGCAACCTTCCAGAGAGGCCTGGAATCACACATGCACAGAAGGCAAGCTGGGTAGCTCCTATCAACTCTACCAACCGCAGAACAGAGTGGCTAGGAGCTGCCCAACCTGCCTTCCACGCATGCTCAACTCCAGGCCTCTCTGGAAGATTGCAGACACTGCCCTTCCATCTATATAAGCAGAACAGCACGCCATCCCTGGCAGCCAGTGATTTCAACTCCTGATGCCAATGGCTGAGACAGCTGCCAAAAGCTCGAGTGTTTTATTCGAAACGACGTGGCTTGTAAACCAAGATTTTGTTGAAGTCTAAGATGTGGTGCTGTTGTAGGATGGTGAAAATTAAGTGGAATGATAAGATTAGTAATGAGATGGTTTTTCAGAGAATCTGTGAGGACACAAACACGTGGCAAACATTGCCACAAATAAGAGGCAGGAATGATATGGTATGTGTTAATGCATCATTCAATAACTTCCATGATACTTGTGGGAGCTGCAGAGGGTAAAAACTGAAGGGTACGACAGAGACTGGAACATATCAAACATTTAAATGAGGATGTTGGGTGCAAGTACTAGCCTAAAATGACAGGTTGTCACAAAGGAGACAAATTCATGCCATGTCAATATCATTTTCTGTTACTGTTGATATTATGATATATTCGGCCCATCTGATGGTTAATCACCTTAGCACTTTTTCTACAGGGGGGACCAGAAAAATGTAGACACTCTTAATAGTTAATATCTTTGGAACAAAGTGACAAATAGTTGCAATTTTGTGCTGTAGAGTATTCCACTATTTTCTTAACAGATCTTGGTGCACATTTTCCAGCAGATGACATTGCAGCAATGAATGAAATAAGATTGTCTTTTCAGCAAAGCAAGGTCATATTGAAGACATACTGGAAGTACGAGAATATGATGGAGGGACAACAGCAAAGGTGTAGTGTGTATGGAAATCAGCCACCAACATGTACAACAATTTATTGTATTCGGGATAAATTTGAAGCCGACGGTACTGCTCAGTATGTGCATAAGAAAAGGTCTGGCCAACCAAAAACATCAACAAATCCAGCTTCCAGCACAGCTGTGCTCCAACATTTTACTACTACCTTCAAGTGGCATATGTTGTCATCGGATTAAAATCAACGTCTTTACAGATGTACTATCCCCCCCTCCCCCTCCCCCCCCTGTATGATGTTAACATGCAGGGATGTTGACATTTTAATGAGAAGGGTTCCATTCCTTTTACATACTTAAGGTCTTTCAACAATGGCTCAAATGCTTTCTAAATGTAAAATAAGGACAGTTTCTCAAATTTCTTTTCTATTTTTATTACTAAGTACATATTTTGATGCAAAAAGGGTTAGTTTGTTCTTTGGGTGTGAGTGCTCAACATTGGTCCAGTCAATCCATGGGAGTTGTGTTCTATTTCTTAATTTTGTAATTGATTCCATTGCCATTACACAAGCAGCTAGGAGAAGTGCCACAGTGGTAGTGTACTAATGACCATTTCACCTCAACAACATGCTCCCCATTGGCACATAGCACACCTCAAGGTTTAGTCTTTCTATATAAATGTCTGCACCAACCCCACAATCCAGGCTCACTGTGATACACAAAATTTCACTGTCTCACAGTGTTATAGTTGCTGAAGCCTGTAAAGAGGTTACAGTTACAAAGGAATGGAAGCTAATGAATAGCGAGCGGTTTAAGGTGCTCTGCAGTCAATCTTTCGACCATTTTCAGAGAGAGGTCTCACTATATGACTACTCCTTTTCTGACTGAGGGATGTTTTTTACAGAAATATGATAATCTCCATGTTTGCTGGCCTGTAGTACCTTGGTTACACAGCAACACCATTGTTGTCACAGTCTTCAGTCCCAAGACAGTTTTGTTGCAAGTCTCCATGCTAGTCACTCCTGTGCAAGCCTCTTCATATGTTTGTAATTCTGGCACCTACATCCATTACACCTCCTTACTGTAGCAAAGCCTTGGTCTACCTCTACAATATTCCTCTGTCATTCCCTTCCCCCAGTCCACCATGTTATACTATTTTTCTTTCACTTCCTGTTCCTAAGATCAAATTCTAGTCAGCCTTTACCAGTTTTCATCTGCCTTAACTATCCAAATCATCTAATCATACATTATACATTCCTTTAATATCTTTATAATCTTCAGAACTAATTGGCATATAATCTTGTCATACCATGATGGATGTTTGCTTCGTGCCTAGCTTGGCTATGATAATGCATTCAACTACATTGTTCATTATAGCTTACCCACAGTACTATTTTCTTATTCATTATTGGGCCTACTCCTGCATGAGCCCTATTTGATTTTGTTTTGATTTCCATGTACTGACCTGACGTGAGCTAAAGTCCTGTTCTTCCTCCCAATGCACTTCATTAATTCCCATGATATCTAACTTCAATCTATCCATTTCCCTCTTTAAATCTTCTAACCTACCGACCTGATTAAGGGATAACATTCACATCACAATCCACAAATTACCAGTTTTCCTTTCCTCATGACAACCTCATCTAGAGTAGTCCCCTCCGGAATATTTTACCCGAGAGTTTGCCATCACCACCTTAAGCCGCACAGTAGAGATGCATGCTTTGGGATGTGGAGTGGAGGAGGGGAGGAGGATTATTACATGGCTGTAGTTTTTCTTTGCTTTCAGCCATTCACAGAACCAGCACAGCAAGTTCATGTTCACTAATGTTACAAGACCACATCAGTCATTCATCCTGATTGTTGGCTATGGAGGAACAATGGGTTAGTCTGTGCTCTTCACAGATACCCCTCCACTGTGGATGGAACTACTGTACGGCAATATGAGTTGTTGAAGCATGCCGGCATGCAAGCCACCCCACCTTGACAAGGTCCATGGTTCATGGAGGAACACTGTCACATTATCTTTTTGTATATAAAATAATGATTTTTTCCTTACCTTTACCATATTACCTTTATGTGACAATAAATATGTAAGCCTCAGACACCACTTACCATGTCCTTAAGAGGTGGCTTGCGGGCCTAAGTTACACAGATAACTGTGCCTCTGGTACAACTACATCAGAAGGGTGTCTGTTGGTAGGTCAGCCCCCTTTTCAGAAGTTGCAGAGGTGACAGCCAGGATTGCTGGCTGATCTGACTTTAAACATTAACCAATATGGTCTTCTTATGTTTGTACTGCAGCACGACTGAAAACATGGGGGAATTTGTGCCGTTATGTTTCCCCAAAGACATGCAGCTCTACTGTATTGTTCAAAAATGACATCATCATCTTGGGTGAAATACCATACAGTTCTATATTGGAAAATGTCATCAGATGAAACAAATCTGGTGTTATATGAGTGAAAATGCGGAATGTTAAGATGCCTTTACAGAGTAGGTGTTTATAAAATTTAAAAAAAGAAATCAATAGGCTGAAGTTTGATATAATGAGACTTTGTGAAGAGCAGTGGCAGGAAGAACAGGATTTTTGGTCCAGTGAGAACAAGGTTACGAACACAAAACCAAATAGAGTTAATGCAAAAGTAGGACTAGTAATGAATAAGAAAATATTAACACACGTGAATTACTACAAACTGCACAGTGAACTTATCTTAGCAGAGATAGACGCAATATCAAGAGCCACAACAATAATATAAATATATATACCCACTAGCTCCACAGACAATAAGAAGATTGAGAGTATGTGCGATGGGAAAAAAGAAATTATCCAGTTTATATATAAAAACAAAGATGAGGTGACTTACCGAACGAAAGCGCTGGCAGGTCGATATACACACAAACAAACACAAACATACACACAAAATTCAAGCTTTCGCAACAAACTGTTGCCTCATCAGGAAAGAGGGAAGGAGAGGGAAAGACGAAAGGATGTGGGTTTTAAGGGAGAGGGTAAGGAGTCATTCCAATCCCGGGAGCGGAAAGACTTACCTTAGGGGGAAAAAAGGACAGGTATACACTCGCACACACGCACATATCCATCCACACATACAGACACAAGCAGACATATTTGGTCTTTAAATATGTCTGCTTGTGTCTGTATGTGTGGATGGATATGTGCGTGTGTGCAAGTGTATACCTGTCCTTTTTTCCCCCTAAGGTAAGTCTTTCCGCTCCCGGGATTGGAATGACTCCTTACCCTCTCCCTTAAAACCCACTTCCTTTCGTCTTCCCCTCTCCTTCCCTCTTTCCTGATGAGGCAGCAGTTTGTTGCGAAAGCTTGAATTTTGTGTGTATGTTTGTTTGTGTGTCTATCGACCTGCCAGCACTTTCGTTCGGTAAGTCACCTCATCTTTGTTTTTATATATAATTTTTCCCACGTGGAATGTTTCCTTCTATCATATAAATTATCCAGTTTGTTACAGAAGGCAAAAATTTAATTATTATGGGGGACTGGAATTCAACAGTAGAAAAGAAAGAGAAGGAAATATAGTACAGTAGGTCAGCACAGACTGTGTGGAGAGGGGCGGGGAGGGGGGGGGGCGGGAAGATGTCTGGCAGAATTCTGAACAAAGCACAATTTAATCAGTGTAAACACTTTGTTTAAGAATAACGAAAGAAGACTGTACAAACAGAAGATACCTGGAGCCACTTCTGGTCTCATACAGATCTTATAATGGTAAGATGAGATTTTGAAACCAGATATTTGAACCGAAAAATCTTTCTGGGAACAGATGTGAACTCTGGCCACAATTTATAGGTTATGAACTGCAGATTAATTAAGAAAACACAGAAAAGTAGGAAATTAAGGAGATGAGACCAGGGTAAATCAGTGTAGAGTGTTCCAAAGGGAGCATTAGGCAAATACTGAGTGAAACTTTGGAAAGGAATAAATTTGGAGACACATGTGCACATGTGTAGGTTTGAAAGATGAAACAATGAGATCAGCAGAGGAAAACTAGGAAAAAGGCACAGCTCAACAGAAATCCTGAAAAAGGCACAGCTCAACAGAAATCCTGAAAAAGGCACAGCTCAACAGAAATCCTGAAAAAGGCACAGCTCAACAGAAATCCTGAAAAAGGCACAGCTCAACAGAAATCCTGAAAAAGGCACAGCTCAACAGAAATCCTGAAAAAGGCACAGCTCAACAGAAATCCTGAAAAAGGCACAGCTCAACAGAAATCCTGAAAAAGGCACAGCTCAACAGAAATCCTGAAAAAGGCACAGCTCAACAGAAATCCTGAAAAAGGCACAGCTCAGCAGAAATCCTGAAAAAGGCACAGCTCAGCAGAAATCCTGAAAAAGGCACAGCTCAACAGAAATCCTGAAAAAGGCACAGCTAAACAGAAATCCTGAAAAAGGCACAGCTCAACAGAAATCCTGAAAAAGGCACAGCTCAACAGAAATCCTGAAAAAGGCACAGCTCAACAGAAATCCTGAAAAAGGCACAGCTCAACAGAAATCCTTTCATAACACTTAGATATTGAATTTAATTGACAAAAACAAACCATAAAAATGTAGCAAAAGAAACAGAAAGAAAAGATTAAAAAAGGGAACAGATTAACACAAACTGCTGAATGGCTAAACAGTAATGGCTACAAGAGAAATGAAAGCTATTTAAGTGCACATGACTAAAAGAAAGATAAAATATGTGAGCTCTCTCAGGTTAACTTGGAGTGTTTGATTAATGGTGCTTCCAGGTGTTCTGGTGAGTAGTTGTTTCTATTTTATGCACAATATTTCAACAAGCACCCCAGCCACCTTCTTCAAGTGCTACAAGTTTTGCTGTTATATCGAGATGAACAAGCTGCACCTATGTGCGCCAAAATCAAACATCCCATAAACATACCAACAGCGAATAGGATTATGTGCTGTGCAAACCCGATGTTAGTCTGAGACAGAATTTATGGCACCCAACAAGTACTAGTCATCTTTAAAAAGAGGTCCTTCAGCTCTGTCTTTACATATCTGCTACACTCTGCAGAATCTTCAGAATGGGTTGACAATGTACCATGGTCACAAACAAAACCATTGCAGTTGAAAATGTTTGCACGCCAGGAAGCGAAATTTGATCACTTGTATGAAAAGTCAAGACAAGATGAAGGGAGCCACACTGTAATTAATCTCACCGACAGATATCTGTATGAGGATACAGTTAAGATCCTTGCTAAATGGCTAAATTTTGTTCCCACTCCGAAAATGCTACCAGTAACAGATTACACATCAGCACCATGGAGCATGGAACTGTTGAACTCTTTCCCACCAGGAGCAGCAGAAGAGGTTCACTGCAAAACCTATAGAGCACTTACTGAGAAAGGAAACTCCCCATATCACCCACTCAGGTTTAGTGGTAAGAGGAACCAGTGGATAGCCCATCAATAACTGAACACAGATCAAACATGAAAACAGGAAGGTGTGCTGACCTGTGAAAAAAGCAGCAAAATCGGAACAGTAAACAGTCCAAGCTCAAGATGTGGAACATCGAATGCATTTAAATAGTTGTGGCGTTGTGGTTATCTGTTCACGGTGTTGGACTGTAGATAGGGAGATCCATGTTCAAATCTCCCCTGTGCTCTGTATTCCCCCCACCACCACCACCACACCACCACCACCACCGCCACCACAAAATTAGAATTATGACCTGTCCGTCCTGGCACTGACGAATCTGCTCACTGTATTCAAATTTATGTCTGTTTCATGGTGTAACGTCCACTTGCAACAGCAATGTGTAAAGAAGGGACCTCCAGATGTACATATCTCCTTTATGTATAAAAACAAAGATGAGGTGACTTACCGAACGAAAGCGCTGGCAGGTCGATAGACACACAAACATACACACAAAATTCAAGCTTTCGCAACAAACTGTTGCCTCATCAGGAAAGAGGGAAGGAGAGGGGAAGACAAAAGGAAGTGGGTTTTAAGGGAGAGGGTAAGGAGTCATTCCAATCCCGGGAGCGGAAAGACTTACCTTAGGGGGAAAAAAGGACAGGTATACACTTGCACACATGCACATATCCATCCACACATACAGACACAAGCAGACATGTTCTACACTTGCACTTCCTGTTTTCATGCCTTGTCTATGTTGAGTTTTTAATGAGCTACCCACTGGGCCATTTTATCACTAAATCTGAGGGGGTGTGATGGGGAGTTTCCCTTGTGAGGTCCCACAGCTAAGATCCAGTATCTCCAAGGAAGAAAGTGAAACAGTGAGAAATCTGTGACAGGACGAGGAACTGTAGTTCTGTCAGCCGACAAGGGCAACACTATGGTCCTAATGTAATGTATGGACTACAATAAGATGATTTATCTTTTGAATGACATTGCTTGCAGACAGACAGATGCCAATCATAAGAATAAAATCAAGAGGAAAATGATGAAACTTCTCAATGAGTCAGGTTTGCCATTTAACATTGTTAAGGGTCATAGAACACAAGTGCTGATGCAATCATGACCATATGGCCTAAGGTACAAAAGGAATGAATTCTTTTAAGAATCCATAGTAAGTAATATTGGTGCGGCTGATAAAATACATCGCATTCTCAGCAGAAGTGCTAACACCACATTCGCAACTCCAGTTGACTGCGGATCCAGGATATGGAATTTGGTCAGTTTCGATATAATCTCCCTCTATACAAGATTCCCATTTCCTGATTCCTTGAAACTAATTGCAGAGAAGACTGACAATTGTTTCATAGAACTTTCTTGACACATTATGACATTAACTTATTTCTTGTCCAACAGAAAGTATTATTATCAAACCAACACTGTGGTACTGGTCAGTCCATAATCGCTTGTCATAATGAACCTCTACACGGAACACTTTGAAGCAAAGGTACTACAATTTGCAAAGTTGAAACCAACATATTTCTTTTGGTACGTGGGTGACACATTTGTAGTGCAGCTACATAGAGCGGAAAAACTTTAAGAGTTCCTGGATTTTAACTTCTGTCCCTCACATTATACAATTCATGACAGAACTTAAAAAAGCACACCAGTTATCTTTCCTCGATGTGTTAGTTGAGAAAAGAATGTATGGATCCTGGGGTCACAGTGTACATACATGATCCAGCATAATGAATAGTAGGTTACAGAAAGGACAAAACATCAAAACAAACTGACAAATTCATTGAAACACACATTGAAAAAAAAATATATATATATATATATATATATATATATATATACACTATTATATATCATTTACTGTATGCCCTTTTCGTGGTTTTGAATATAACACCTTACAGATGACCATGCATTTCTTCAAGTAGCACACGAAAGTTTCCATCACTCAATTCAGCATGTTCAATGGGATCTCCTCTGCAACTATACGAATGCTTTCCTTGAGTTCAGTCACACTGTAAGGACATGTAGCAAACACGTGAGTCCTCAAGTATTCTCACAAGAAGTTGTCAGAGTAAGTCAAATTGGGTGACCATGCAGGCCAACAAATGTCTCCAAACTGGAAACCAATCAACCAGGAAAATAACGCCACAAGACATTCATTGACTGGTGGGGTAGATGAGCTGTTCCACTGCCCTGTTAGAATCATGTTGCTGTTGTTCAACCTTGGAAAGAGGAAGCTATTTAACATTTGGATACAATGATCACTAATAACCCTAACTGTACGACCATGAAGGTCCTCAAAATAACAAGGATCAATGATGCCAAACAATGCCATGCTGCAGCACACAGTCGCATATTCTTAGTGAAGAGATTTATCATACAGCCAATAAGGGTTACTTTGGTTACATAGCTTCCTGTACCTTAATTCTGTTTATCTACACCACTGCTAGATGAAAATGGGACTCATCTGACATCAATGAGTTGTGCCACATCTGTGGCAAGGTGAGGGTTTGCTGAGCAACTTTACCTTGTCTGTTTAGTTCCTGTACAAACTGCAATTCCTATGGATGGAAGTGCAGGTTCTTATTGAGGATGCACTGCAAGGAATGATCTGGCATTGTTACCACCAAGGTGTCTCTGGCAGCAGAATGCTGAGGACTTTGGATGAGTGGTTGATACCCCTCCTCTACTCGCTGCACTGTCAGCTGTGTCCTTCATTGCCCCCGACTTTTTCTTTGCACAAGATCCATTATTCATGAATTTTTGTATCCAACACACAATTGTCTGATGATCAGGGACTTTCTCATCTTGTCTCAACTTGAAGCGGCAATGAAAGAGTTACTGAATTGTGATGGGAGGCTTATTAGTTTTTGGAATATGCCTCCAAGGAGAATGCTCCATGCTGTGATCTCCACAAGGTCATAATTACAAATAGCTGTCCATTTTCAATGTAGCCCCCACATCAGCAGTTTGCACAAATGCAACAGCGACACCACACTATGTAAATTGAATCCTAATATTCATTCTGCTGGACCCCATACAAAACCTACATCCTCTGACCTCTCACCTCTGTACCACAAGCCTTCATCATTCATCACAAAAAATTTGGTGCTAAGGGCTGGTCCATAGAGCTCTACCACTTCCAAAAAGGAAAGCCTCACTGAAGAATTACAACACCAGTCAACAGTGTTATAAAGGACTGGGTGCTAAGATTGTCAAATTGAAAGGGCACTGCAGTCTAAATCAAGAACATCAGGAAAAGAGGTCGAGACTGAGACAGAGGAAGGGGGGCCACAAATCACTTATCTACCCTATGCAAGCCCAATGTCCAGAAAGATTAGTAGACTCCTATGGAAACTTGAAATCCACTGTGTATTGCTCCCTTCTGGTTAGACAGAAGGTTTTCTTTGCAATGTTAAAGGAAGTTTAGGTCTCCAAAAGCTGGGTGTGTACCACATTCCATGCACAAGTGGATTGTCCTACATGGGGTGGACTATCTTTCACACAGGAAACCAAGAATCGAGTAAAAAAACTGAGACAATATTCCAAAGGTGTATACACTATTATGACTGAGTTATCACACAGACAAATTCAAAATTTTAATCTGTCAGTGCCTCACTGATGCTTTATAAACTC
The DNA here is from genome assembly GCF_021461385.2 of Schistocerca piceifrons. Classification (NCBI taxonomy): domain Eukaryota; kingdom Metazoa; phylum Arthropoda; class Insecta; order Orthoptera; family Acrididae; genus Schistocerca; species Schistocerca piceifrons. The sequence goes on from NC_060141.1 coordinate 92,899,374, forward strand.
CACATAAGTCGTTCTGTAGTCATTAGCACACCTAGACTAAGGACACTGTGGAAAAATGCTTACCCGCAAGCCAGTGATTTATTGCTGGTATGAATCTTCTAGCCGGCAGCATACAATATGTTATAACTGCATTCTTTATCTTTTGTGATACCAATACAGGAGAATATCGTACTGTTTTGTCCCTTTCACAGACTCAAGCCAAACAAGACAAGACAAGACAAGACAAGACAAAACAAACATCATATACTCACCTACAGAATGACCATGTCGAATGCGCCACATATGAATATCTAGGTGAGGATCATGTCCTCGTCTCAGCTCCATTCGTTGTTGCAGAGCCAACAACTGTGAACGCATGCACTCGTAGCTGGCCAATTGTATAGCTTGCAGCCAAGCATCTCTCTCTCCCTGAGAATACGCTGCTAGATGCTGACTCAGACCACCATCAAACACTGCAATAAAAATGAATGCAGAGTATAAGAAATCAAAAAGTCGACTAAGAAAAACTAAATATTACAAGGAGAGAGAATGGTTAGCCATGATTTACCTTCAATAAGTGAAATTATTAGTACTGCTGATATAATCACGTAATGTAGAAAATATTAATTTCAAAACCTTCTCTGTTCTTTCTTCACACACACACACACACACACACCTCAGATAAGGGTGATGGATTATCCTCACTGTTTTTCTATGTAGCCATCAATTACTTTGTGACGATTTAGGAACAGGAAAATCCACTGAAAGTAAAACCTGGAATAAAGCCCTGAATAAGAAAAACTGCAAGAACACTGAGATTATGCCCCCACGAAACACCAGTGTAGAAACAATTCTCCATAAATAGTCAAAAAACTAACATTGCAGTGCAATTTAAATGTGTTTTTGTTGTGGTCTCTCCATACTAATCTATCCTTGCAAGCCTCTTCATCTACGAATAACTACTGCAGCCTACATCCATTTATTATATTCAACTTCATCTTCCTCTATACAATTTAAACCCCCCCCCCCCCCCCCCCACTCACCCACTTTGTTCCATTACCAAACTGACACTTCTTGATGCTTCAGTATATGTCATATCAATTGATCCCTCCTTAAGTCAAATTGTGCCATAAATTACTTTTTTTCTCTCATATTTGATTCAGAACCTAGTTAAAAGATATACCCATCTGATCTTTGGCATACTTCTGTAGGTCCAAATTTCAAAATAATCTATGCTCTTCTGCGTAAAATGTCGATTGTCATCTGACTTTAGTGCAATGAAATACTCCATACAAATACCTCCAGAAAAGACTTCCTAATATTTAAATTTATGTTCTATGTTAACAAACTTCTCTTTTCTGCATTGCAATTATTACTGTATTCCCAAAGCTTGAAAGTATTTTGTGTATCTTATATCTTGCACACCAGTTGGATGTTCTTTCATAGCTGGCTTTCTCAATGACCTCAATAGATCTGAGAGAATGTTGTCTACTAAAGAGACCTTATTTTGGGTTAGGCCTTTGACTGCTCTGTCAATTCCCCTCACAATACCACATATTCATCTACGTTCGTTTCCCTTCTATAATATTGACTTAAAAGTTCATTTCCCTTTTATTGCCCTTCTTCCAACTTTAAACTTTCACTTCTTAGCTTAGTGCTGGCTTGTCATCTGAGCTCTTGATATTCATACAGTTACCGTAAAGCGGGGTGACTTTGAACGGCGAGACGACTTACAACAGCAATTTAGCGTCTTTTTTTAATATAAATGCTGCACTCTAGTGTGTAAATATGGAACTGAGGCCAGAGTTGTTAAATATTGCCAATAACTGATACTCTCTGATGATATGACAGTCGATATGAAATAACATTGTATATCAATGCCAGAAAATGAAATAATTTTCTGGAAATGTAAGTTCCTTCACAACTGCAAAAGCAATTGCCTAATATTAGAAGCATTTTTGAGGTTATAATTTGAAACGAGTTTTTATGGACAAGGTTTACACTTGAATGAACATGCACGGAAAGCATAAAATGTTAAATTTATTCTTTAGTGACATAAAAAAATAAGATATGAAGGCTTGTCTTTCAAGGGGTGACTTCGAACAGCACCTTCCCTATTCTTTGACACATCAGCTCCATGGAAAACATGTTTTAGTGAAGTTTTTTTCAAAGAAAAGTGTGAATTAGTGTTGGACATATTATCACTGATGATGACATTACACTTATGAGGAAATGGCATTCCAAGATGGAATCAGATGGAGTTTTTTTTGTCAGGCCTAATGTTTCCAATGTGTCAGATATTAAGAAAGACGACATTTGTAGGATTCTACCTGATTCTAAGGTAGATAGAAGGGGAAGGCTTCATTTTGAGCTTCAATTTGATGTCTATGACATCTGTTAGAGTGGACACTCTTTTGTGGTAACTTCCTTTGCTGTAGTGTGTTCACAGATGCAATTCTTTAAAATGTGATAACTTTTTTTTCATTTCTTTTATTAAAGTCATACAGACTGATTTGAAAAGATTGTTTTTAAGTTTCTTATTTCATAACTAGCTCAGTACCCATTTCAATTACTAGAAACATTAACCGTAATCATATGAACAGTTTCAGGTGGTTAAAGAAAACTCATAAAAATGCTCAAATAATTCTAAATAAGTTACTTTCAAAACTATATTTATATACAAAATATTATGCTGTTTCATATGATAGTCATGTCATTTAACAGTAATTGACATGACTCCCACAGAATAGGCAAATGTTTCCATATTCAAAGTGACCCCAACCCATGGTGTGAAATTGAACAGCAAAAAATTTTAAAAAATAAAATAAAATAAACTAGGCATGGGGGATAAAAATGTATAATCTGTTTTATAATATTCCGCAACACCTCTCGCAACTTCCCAAAAAGTTTCATGTCAATATCTTCAGAAGTTTGTTGAATTTCCAAAAATGAATTTAAAATGTTCAAAGTCACCCCACTTTACAGTTCCTACAGTGCCGCATTTGTCACCTAACCATTCCTGCTTAGCAATTTTATACTTTCTGTAGGTCTCATTTATTAAATGACTTTATTCGCTTTTGCCTGCTTAATTTGTTGCAATTTTTTACATTTTCCTTCTGTCAATTTAAATACTTGGAAGAAATCATCAGGCAATTTTTAATTCGGTCAACATAAAACAAGGAAAGGTTGTCAGTCAGTAAATATTAAGATTCAACTCTACAAAACTTTCACTTTCCCAAAGCTACTTACACTTTCAAAACTGCTCCAGATTTTTTTTTAAGAAGAATAACTGATCAACTCCTCAAAAGTGGAAGGAGGAATACCACAACTTACATAAATAAAAAAAAATAGTTTGATGACGTTTGAAGAAACTTCCCCAATGAACGCGTCTACAGAAATGTTGACCCAGTCACTAGTACAAAGGAAAAAAAAAAGGTAGTAATTATATCACATCTTTCATCAGCTGAAAATCAGGATCTTACAACAAGCAGTGATTAGGAAACTTGGAAAGGAGATGGGAGGACAACATATCTACAAAGTCCAAAAATATCTCAAAGTAGCTCAACCCAAGATAGCAGATACAGAAAGCAAAGAGGAAATTAACATTCTTTAGGAAGCAAAAATTTTTGGTGGAAATGACAGACACAAAGTCTATAGAGTCTGCAGATGAACTGAGAAAATGACTATTGGAACAAATGAAAATGTACTGTGCTGGTCACAATAACCCGACAGTACAGCCTTCAGAGAAAAAGTTACTGCGGAAAGACTTAATTAGTACACTGGACTATGAAAGAAAATTCTTATTTTTGTGTCTCTGTCCTTCAAAGTGTTAATTTGTGTGGTGTATTCATTTTAGTACACACTCCTGTTGTTGGAAGTGATTATCTCCCACATTATCTCCTCTCTCATATTGGATAATTCTCAGACGCAGGCACAACTCCTTTGTTAAGTTTTTAGAAGTTTTTTAGCACAGTAGATCTGACTCACTCAGAAAGGTCAGTATGTGCAGCCCATGCTGCAAAAGGTAAAGAACCATAATTGTAGGACTCTCATAGCAGTAAAATCTTTTCTTTTGTCAACAGGATTCATTATAATAATAACAACGCCTTGTTATACATGGAGAGATTTAAAAGTGCTTTACCTATAACGTTCTCAGAAAATATGCTTATCACACGTGCATTACGAGCGCACAATAATGACTTCTTCCTCCTCACACATTTAATATCGACAGTGGTGTTACGTGCTGGTAGGAACAAGAAGACGGTGTGAGGGTTAATGTGTTTCTCCTAAAATATAATGTAACCTCTCATTGATGCTAATAAGGGAAGTACAATACAATGACACAACATTTTTCAGTGATGCTTTTTTCAGGCCATTTCAGTAAGCCCAATAAAGTTACTTACATTATGTCAGCAGTGGGTAGCAGTGATTTCAAAGAAATAGCAGGGGATTTACATGGCCCTTGCCTTTCATGACTGAACAGTTGTTTTGGAACAATTAGAAGTTGGGGAGTGGCTATGGCCAAGAGTACATCAGTTTTGTTGTTTCCTTCAGTAAGTGTTAACTTACTTAGATGATGAGGTTACTTTGACATGGATAATACAGAATCTTTTGTAGCTGCTGCATATAAAAATAAATCTTCAATTTCAATGGCAAATACTTCATACCTCAGAAAGTTGTCATACTACAACAATAAAAAGGTTCTTTATCTTCAGTGAGAGCATATAACACAGTCAACATTGAGACACAACATTGTGAAGTGGAAAGAGCATTTTTTAATACACTAATGTAATACAGATAGTACATTCAAGAAGTACCATATGCACAACAACCAGCGTTCCAAGTGATTAAGGTAAGGTGATATACTTTACTGCTACATCAGTAATATGTGCAAGAATGAAAAGTCAAAGTTGTGAGTGTCAAAGAATAGTAACAAAGTGAGGTGGATCCCTAGTTTTGAAGCACTGCGAAGTTGTGATTAATAAGTATAGTTAAAAGCGAATTCTTCATGCAGATTATTACATATTAAAGAATATTTGTATGGAATACAGTGATGCTGAACACTCAGTATAAATTGTTCCCTAGGATTAGGACTTGATATACTTTCACTACAATATGGGTATTACTTTCACACAACCATTATATTGACTCACTTAACAGATCTACAGAAAGAAAGTAATCAAAGCTTAGGGTGGTATTGTACATGATTACAAGAATTTGATTAGAGACGTTGACTCAGCAGCTCTTTAAATGTGCCTCGGCACCTTTAACCTGATAACCTGTAATACATTCCTGATAACATTGCATAAGAAAGATGCAGTTTACACGTGATGAAGTTTGTCTTAAATACCTAACTATATGGCACCCTACTCTCAGCACTACCTTCTGAATAAGGCTGGTAATGACATCTCCCATGGATCTCGTAATCCCATGAGATGTATCAATGGGAGACACCACACTATCAATAAATCTCATTACACACACGCTCGGTGGGATTACTGCAAGCTACGAAAAAGACAGCAGCTCTGGCCACAGGGTGATGGCCCATCAACCGAGCAATTTAATGTGAAGCAGCCTCAGGTTGATGCTCACTTCTGTTTGGTAGCTATTACATTCCTCTCCACAGCTGACTGAAGTATTGATGACGATTCAGCACTAGGGTAGTTACTCTTTGGATTGATAGTATTACAACAGGGGCTGCTTGGGGTCTGAATATAGTAACTTCTGTCTGCCCCTATTAACCCTTTGACTGCTATGTGCAACACTGGCGGTCACACCTCGTTTGCTGCATTGTTGTGCCGCTCGTCGTGCGCTGGGTGCTGAATGCTTCTGGCACACTCACCACGCGCAACGCTTACAACACACTCGCTGATTTTCAGCCTTCTGTTTTTTTCTGGTCTTTAGAAGAATTGGGGATATTTATTTACAATATTTACACTTCATTTTCTTGGGTGGTGCATTTTTATCATACGAGGTGCATTCAAGTTCTAAGGCCTCCGATTTTTTTTCTAATTAACTACTCACCAGAAATCGATGAAACTGGCATTACTTCTTGACGTAATCGCCCTGCAGATGTACACATTTTTCACAACACTGACGCCATGATTCCATGGCAGTGGCGAAGGCTTCTTTAGGTGTCTATTTTGACCACTGGAAAATCGCTGAGGCAATAGCAGCACGGCTGGTGAATGTGCGGCCACGGAGAGTGTCTTTTATTGTTGGAAAAAGCCAAAAGTCACTAGGAGCCAGGTCAGGTGAGTAGGGAGCATGAGGAATCACTTCAAAGTTGTTATCACGAAGAAACTGTTGCGTAACGTTAGCTCGATGTGCGGGAGCGTTGTCTTGGTGAAACAGCACACGCGCAGCCCTTCCCGGACGTTTTTGTTGCAATGTAGGAAGGAATTTGTTCTTCAAAACATTTCCGTAGGATGCACCTGTTACCGTAGTGCCCTTTGGAACGCAATGGGTAAGGATTACGCCCTCGCTGTCCCAGAACATGGACACCATCATTTTTTCAGCACTGGCGGTTACCCGAAATTTTTTTGGTGGCGGTGAATCTGTGTGCTTCCATTGAGCTAACTGGCGCTTTGTTTCTGGATTGAAAAATGGCATCCACGTCTCATCCATTGTCACAACCGACGAAAAAAAAAGTCCCATTCATGCTGTCATTGCGCGTCAACATTGCTTGGCAATATGTCACACGGGCAGCCATGTGGTCGTCCGTCAGCATTGGGGCACCCACCTGGATGACACTTTTCGCATTTTCAGGTCATCATGCAGGATTGTGTGCACAGAACCCACAGAAATGCCAACTCTGGAGCCGATCTGTTCAACAGTCATTCTGCGATCCCCCAAACAATTCCCTCCACTTTCTCAATCATGTCGTCAGACCAGCTTGTGCGAGCCTGAGGTTGTTTCGGTTTGTTGTCACACGATGTTCTGCCTTCATTAAACTGTCGCACCCACGAACACACTTTCAGCACATCCATAACTCCATCACCACATGTCTCCTTCAACTGTCGATGAATTTCAATTGGTTTCACACCACGCAAACTCAGAAAACGAATGATTGCACGCTGTTCAACTAAGGAAAACGTCGCCATTTTAAGTATTTAAAACAGTTCGCATTCTCGCCGCTGGCGGTAAAATTCCATCTGCCGTACGGTGCTGCCATCTCTGGGACGTATTGACAATGAACACGGCCTCATTTTAAAACAATGCACATGTTTCTACATGTTTCTATTTCTTTCCAGTCCGGAGAAAAAAAAATCGGATGCCTTAGAACTTGAATGCACCTCTTAATGTATATAAAAATAAAGATGTTTGCAATGGTGATACACTTCTACATCCTCTCAAAACTATGTTTAACAGTTTTTTATTGCTAATTTGTTTGTGAAAAGTTTTGAAGCACTGATAAGCACAAAGAGTTGCATTGCATTCCTTACAGCACAACTTAGTCTGTTTCCCAACACCATTTCGAGCACAGACTATGCATGTCTTTTACTTTTCCCACTGATCTGATAAATGTGTCGACACGTTTAGTCTTGTAGGGTACTCTTGACGTTTAGCATCACCTGCTCTCTTGCGGTCTACGTAAAAAGTTGCAAAACTTTCTCTAATTACACTGAGATGAAACTTTTAGTACTTCACTTTCCGGTATAAGCAAAAGGCAGTGAACACTGCCAGGTCCAAAACACGGAAAAACAATTTCCTGTACCACTTAGATGACTTCCGCATATTTTCCACTGCTTTTATTAGCATGTCGCTTCAGTTGACTAGTCCCATTGATTTATTGTAATCTATTACCACACATGGTTTCATTTTCAGATCATCACTCTTCCGATCTCTTTCTGAAGTTGGATGCATTTCACCTTTGTGGTACATTGATAGCTTCCAGACTTCCTTCTTGTCATGCCACTTCAGGGCGATTAGCTTTCCTGATTCTGAAGACTGGAAAGTTATTTCTCCTTTCTTCCGTTTCTCCTCCATTACTCGCTTTTCCTTCCATGTTCGCCTAACTGTACCACATGAGTTTGGAGCTCTATCATACAACCAACAAAACAGATCTGGGCTGGTATACCAATTGTCGACAAACAGTGTATGTCCTTTCTCCAGGTAAGGTTGGAGTAATTTGGCTACTGTATTTCTAGACCCTCCCATACCATGATTATCACCGTCTGTCTGTGTGCCAACATAAACGATAAAATCCAGTACATAATTTGTCTCGCAATCACGAATTATGAGAATTTTAATTCCAAACCTACTTCTCTTTGCTGGAATATATTGCTTTACTTTCAGACGTCCTTTGAACAGCATCAGAGATTTGTCTATAGAGAGTTTCTCATAAGGATAGAAAGTTTCCTTGAATATTTTCCGAAAATGTTCTATAATAGGCCGAATTTTTGACAAGTAATCCCCATTTAGGGGCAAAGTGTTGCAGTAAATTCAACAGCAAAGGATCTGTAGACCAATATTAACTCATTTTAACTTTTTCACTCCAGCCATCAGAAAGGAAGACACTGTAAAAACATACATTTCTGACACATCTGTGTCACTCCACTTTTTTTATTCTAGAATTTGTCTTTGGTTTGCAACTGGCTGATCAATACATATAATACTTATTTGTTTCCTGGCAAATCATTTCAACAATGCCTGTATTTACAAAAAGTCTAAAGAAAGAGAGGCAGCTCTCACTTTCACTGTGCTTCTTTGGATTTATGTTTTCACAACTCCATTTGTTTTCGGTCATCCTTGTGGGTCGCTTTGCGTCTTTATTTGAAGATGATGAGCACTGAATTGAAGTACCTGTAGTGGACTTCCTCTCGATGTCATAGGCTTTACACTAGTAATTACACATGGAGATGAATGAGAATCAAAAACATCTGTAGATTGTAAACTATTTGTAAGAGAATCTTCTTCATCTGAATCGCCGTCTATTGGTGAACACAGCGATTCTTCAGAGTCACTCTCCATCAACATCTGTATTATCTCTTCGAACGTGGGGAGCTTTTTACATGCCATCAAATTCCGTAACTTCACTACACAAACACAAGCGAATTATAGGCAACTGATGTTTGAACCAAGAATAGAGTCTCACAGAAAGGCACAAAACTACAGTTCAACAAAAATCTCAGTAGCATTATCTGTTGTGTCTAAAGCAAATCATTCGTACAAGAGCTGTGAGGGCCTGCCAAAAGTGCTGACATCAACTTCAAATATAGTCGTTTTCCGCATATTGAAACACCATCTGTTGCGGTTAGAGCAAACAATAAGATGTGGCGAGAGTCCGCTAGTAGCGCCGCAAACAAACAGACGTCTTATTCAAGTGAAGCTAAACAATAGGCGAGCGAACATCTCAGAACTTCTACAGCAGTCAGCAGCACCTGGGACACAGCAACGCTGACCTGCTGTGGTAGTCAGCCGCAGCCAGGGCACGGCGCACTCCGACTGCTGTAGCAGTCAGCTGCAGTCAAGTTGTACTTCAGCGGTTAGTGTTATCACTGGACCAAGCGATTGCTATTAGTCTCACCTATGAATAGTTTCCATCACTATAACTCAAGTTGTGTTAACTACCAATTTTCTTCATTTGTGGTCAAGAAAAATTGAGATGAACTATGTGTCATTTATTTTGCTTCAGTATACGCCACAAAGTGTTTAATAAATGGCTTTTGTGAGTTAAACCGGGGACAACAAAACTGATGAAAAGGAATTTCCAATGAAATCTGAGAGCACAGCTAACATGGTTGTGATATTTTTTTACTTTGGTAACAGCAGATTAATCAATACAATGAGTTGGTTAAATGTCTGACCAGTTTGGTTCACCAGCAATCACAACCATTACCAGCTATTTGGGCTTTCCAGTCAGTATTAACACACAAGACAGCTGAGATTTTTACCACACAGAGTTAGCACTACATTTCCAATCAAACGACATTCAGTGCCCACAATGGCAGTGGGCTCTTTTGCTATTTGCCAACCCCCAGTCATATTAACCTGAGCAGAAATTGGTCCCAATGTTGTAAACCTCAGTGTTACTTCTTTCGGAGATTTATGCTTTGCTAACACAAAGGTTTTGTACTCAAATGCTTGTGGTTGCCGCTAAACTAAAAATTTTGCTACACTGTAAATCAGACACACGCAGCTGTGCTTCACAGATCACATATCTTCAAGTTTTGAGTAGGAAGCACAAATTTGTGTGTTCCTGTGTTTATTGTTTGCAGGAAGTTTAACTACGGACATTACAATTCCCCTTGCCACTACTACAAATCTATGAACAAAGACCTTTTGCCTGTCAGATTTTTGAAATTTCTCAAGCTGCTCATCAAACATTTTCCAATTGTCCATGAAGGCCCTGAGAAGGATCAACAAAGTGCAACAGGACTTTTCTTCTGAGCCTAAGACGGTAAATGTGACCCATTCAGTGAGGGCCCGCCAGCCCCATTCTGCTCCACCTCATGTGGTCCATAGGTGCCCAACCCAATTTTTTTTTCGGTTACTGCCAAGTTTTCTTGACTAGTTTCACATTATATCTGCAGTGGGATTGCCGTCATTATGATGCCAAGTGCTGACAGTGTTTTAAGAGGGGACACAGTGGAAGAATATCAGAGTGCAACACACAGCCAGCTGGATTTTTCTATGACCCAGATCAACAACAATGCGGGTAGTGCTTGTGCAGTGGCTTCTCGGAAAATACTATATATGCAGAAATCAGGAATGTATGTTATATTCTTATTTGACACAGGTGTGTGTGTGTGTGTGTGTGTGTGTGTGTGTGTGTGTGTGTGTGTGTGTGTGTGTGTAAAGAGAGAGAGAGAGAGAGAGAGAGATCAACGTAATTTAGAACAGTTCATCCACTTTTGAACAAAGTGTATCCCAAATTTTAGGCTTATGGGCATCATAAAAATCCACTGTAAGGCCAAGCAAAGCTCTTTGTGAAGTAGAACCAAGTTAACAGAACACTGTCTTTCCTTATGTTAGTCAATTTGTCTGCAGAAAATATTTTTGGAATTGACACCAATTTGGCTTTTGGTTTTTCTATTCAGCATACTGTTAATACTACCCTGCCTTCAATGCCGTGTGAAAAACTTAAGACATCTTAGGTTCCCATTTTACCCAATTATTTCATACTGGTCTAAGTCCAGCCTTGAACTTTCCTGGCACACACTGTTTCAAAACTTTCCACAGTGCCACGTTTTTTAAATCCAGCCAGATTCCATTGGTCCTTAGTGAAACTGGAATTATACAGGTATGGAACAATAACAGGTGCTTTCACTTTGTTCCCTTTTGTCACTGGGTCTCTTCCTTAGTGGCCTGGGAGCACTTAGCTCTGTGTGGTGACGTAAAACTTAACTGTCAATGTCCAAGCAGTAGGTGATTCCTATCACTACCCTGGTCCAACAGATCCTTCTCATATTAACTGGTGACATGTTCTTTCAAAAACTGAACTGAGGAAGACTTATTTCTAGCTTCTATTGGTGGAAGAGTTGAGAAAAATCTTGGGCCTGAATACTCCTTTTGGTCTTTACGAGTATAATAAGTTGCCGTTTGGCACTGCATGTGCAACTGCTATATTCCATAGGGTTTTAGAGCAGTTGATAAAACTTACTGTCTGGATAGCATCTTGGGTACAATTTTTTAAAATGTTTTTTTTATCTCAAATAATTTACCTAGGAAACATCTTTCATAAAGCTGGGTTACAGCCCACATGGAACTACATCAAGGAGATCGAAAACATGACAGTTCTCAAAGGACTTCCACATGCTTCTTGATAAGATTACCTATTGAAATCATTTTATACCTCAGGCAACTTCTATTGTCTACCTTTAGAATCAACTACGTCACAATGATGTTGGCTTCCAATGGTCTACAGCTTAACAGCAAGCATTTCAAACTCTGAAAACTCGCCTGCAGGCAGTCCATTTGACTATGTATCATCAGCCTAGGTTACACCGGTTTTGGCAACTGATGGCTTCCCTTGTGGCATCGGAGTTTCCATAAACTTCCTGACAGCTGCGAAAAGCATATAGTGTTCATTTACTTACCTTAAATCAGGATCAAGGTCATTATTTGTAAATAGAGAGGAATAGCTGGCTATCATTTTCTGAGTACATAGATTTACAGAAATATGTTTCATTTGGTTACCAACGACTAGCCTTTAATGTTTTTGTCTGAGCCCAAATTTAAACCACCAAAATAAACATCTCACACTCTTCATTGCTGAGCTTTACACTTATCCAACGGCCAGTACTTCACGAATTATTGCCTTATCAACATCATGAAGCATATGTCTTCTCCAGAATCCCTATGAGTCAAGACTTGGAATCTGAAAGACAGGAAACTGAATGTTTTCAGGTTGCCTCCCACATTAAAAAGCCTTTAGAAAACTATCCAATAAATTCTAGCAATGTCACAGTGGCATCATGGCAGCATCCTGTAATGTAGGGCGTTTTCCAACATATACGAAGAGGATGGCCAGGCATAATGCAGCCTTAGCATCGCCAGGCCTCCACAGGTTCACCAAGGCACTGTGCTGCTGATGTTCAAGACTGTCGAATTGGGTGCTCCAGCTCGACCATCAGACCATCAGTCTAGGAGCCTCCCACATGCAACAGCTCTTTCACATTTATGTGTACTGGTCACGAATGGACAATGACATCACACAGATGTTGGATGATTGGTTGGCCTGTCAGGTACACCAACCAGCATCTCCAAAAGTCTTATCCCCAATCGCTAGAATCCACTCAACCATGGTGCCATATGCATGCAGAGTTTGCTGGATGTGTGCCCTCTTGTCTGGACATGTATCTCTGAGCAGACTCTGGATTCGATTTGGGGGACGATTTCGGAACAACAAGGTCATCAACTAGTTCTGGTTGTGGGTGTGTGGTCGTTGCTCCACAAGCATTGGAATCAGCTTTGGTTGCAGCATCCAGGCTAGACAAACTCACCATCCAAGAAGCTACTGCAGTAGTGGCTACTCTGCACTGTGACCTCCAGCATATTTCCATCTGGTTTCTCCATCTCCTCTGTGTCTAACACTGGAGGCTCTCATAGAGCTCAACCACATTCCATTGGTGGAGTCACCAGTGCTTCTGGCACTTAACCTCAGTAGCCAGCCTGCTAGTTCACCTCCAGTCATGGGCCAGAGCATCAATGCCCCTGAAGTACCAGCTACCAGCTTGGACTTCATTTGGTACTAGCTTGCTGCTGCCAGGCAATCCTCCCACTGAATCAGGCAGATGTTTTTTTCAGCACTGTGTGGTCATTAAAGGTGGGGGGGGGGGGGGGGGGGGGATATTGTAATCCTGCTAGATATATTAACGGAGGGACATATTATTGATAAATATGGTGGATTAACTGCACACAGTGAACAACAGAACATCACCAGTTGGTGCATCACGTAGGACATCAAACAAACATCTACTTTTAAATGCATTCAAGATTCCCTTCACCACACTACTAGTGAATATTCTAGACCATCCTCTCTTGTGGATACCGCCTTGTTGTAGCACTGTCCATGCAGGTGAAGGGGCTTAGGTGTTCACAAGAAGCTGAAGGCTATGCCAGCTTTACTGCAACTGCTGGTGAGGTCTCCCATGTCAGACTGGTCTCAGCAGACAAATCACATGAGAAGTGCCCTACAATGCCCCATCTCTTGCATATCAACTTCCATTGTCCTCCTCCAGTTCCCCCAGGTACCCAGCCCAAGGTGTGAATGCGATCCATGCCAAGATGTGTGTGGTACAAGGGATGATGTCATTAATGGAACCTTAGGGATATCGGGCGACCTCCCTGAGTAATAAGTCTTGTACTGCTTGGTGGACTGTGGTGTCAACCAAATAAATCCCCAACTCTCATGGGACCAAAAAGGAAAGCACAGAACAAAATAAAACAAAAACTGAGGGACATGATTAAACCTCAAACACCCAAAAATTGGGGTTGGAACCGATGGAAGCTATTTCCATAACTGGATTGGATGACAGACCAGTTCAAGAAATAGAAATTGTCACCGAGAAGTTGGACCAGGTCACGATTAACTTCTCAAAGAACAAAAAGAAAAGAAAGGTAAAGAATGGCTCCCTAAATTCTAAATGGAGGGAATTCCTAAACACAAACAGAGGGACTTCCTAACATAAACAGGGGGAGAACTTGAATCTAAGACCTCCAAAAAACCAACTTTCCCAAAGTAAAGGGGATAAACAGACCCCTCCTACTTCTAAGACAGAGAACAAGGGGACAAGGAAGGAGTCTAATACTCATACTTCTCACAGTAATCGGATCCAGAAAAAGGCAAGGCAAGAAACGCGAAACCAGACTTATTGTAGTATCATATCAGTTTTCAGAATGTAGCTTAGCCAACAGGGATATCCAGTGGTCAACACAACCTCACAGAAGGTGGAGTTCACTCTTTTCTTTGAGAAGACTGGGGAGGACTCAAGTCCAGGCCCAAATTCAGGAGGGTTGGTCTGGACAAAGGTGCTCTTATCTTTGCCTGTGACGGAATGGGAAGAGTGAACTGGCTTAGGAAAATGGTGTCCCAGATAGCTCACTGGAATGAGGCAAAGTTGCTGGTCAAGACAACAGCCCTGCTCTTCACGACTGCAAAGATATCAATTTGGCCACTGAAACTGGAAAGGATATAAGCAAGGGTAATGGAATGCAGGTGAATTAAATCAGGCAGTGCTGCAGGAATTAGTTTAGGAATAAGACACAAAGTAATGGATGACTTTTGTTATTTGGACAAAGTAGAGAGGATATAGAATGTAGACTGCTAATGGCAAGAAAAAGCATTTCTGAATAGCAGAAATTCTGTTAACATCAAATATATATTTAGGTGTTAGAAGTCTTTTCTGGAGGTGTTTGTCTGGAGTGTTGACACATATGGATCATACTGGCACTCAGCGGCGAGGTTATCAGTGGCCAACAATAAACAGTTTACACAAGAAGATAAATGTAGTGCTACAGAAGTATGCTGAAGATTAAATCAGTAGATTGTATAACTAAAGAGGAGGTATTGAATAGAATTGGGGAGAAAAGAAATTTGTGGAGGTATTGAATAGAATTGGGGAGAAAAGAAATTTGTATATAACTTGATTAAAAGAAGGGTTTGGTTAATAGGACACATTCTGAGACATCAAGGTGTGGGGCGGCGGGTGGAATAATTTTTACTGTTGTATAAAAGTTTGTAGAATGTAGAAGCACTGCATTTCCCGGCCGATTCACCATATGTGGGGCAGCGGATAGGGAAAATATGTTGTTTATATAAAAATATGTTTGAATGGAGAAACACGACATTTCCCGGCCGATTAACCATGTGTGGGGCGGCGGATAGAATTATTGTTATTAAATGTTCCTAGAATGTTATTTATGCTGTCTTTCACCGTTCTCAACACTGGCTCTCTAACTACAACATTGGCAACCAGAAAGTGATTAGCAAAACGTGAAGCCTGTAATTAGAATTCCTAGTGCCCACTTCGTCTGAGAATACACTTATAGTTACAGCTTATAGCTCTGAGGAATTTAGGAGATTGCCCGGGATTTATAATCAAAAACGATTTTCTAAAATAGTTGAGTATATTCTGAAAGTCACAGATGAAAAACAAAAGAATCCACACAACCTAACTAACAGAGCAGTTCAGAGTCTAATGCGCTGATGCAACTATAACTGTCCAACTTAAAAGTTAAAATGAATGCTCGCCATAATTTGATGATAAGGTTCATCAAACGCCACGCTAAATAATTGGTAGAATGTCTGTCCCGCAGCGGCACGTGGAAATACGACAATACGCAAACTGAGGATCGATAATTAAAGTCAACCCAGAATTAACACTTCACTCGCAAATGATTTCATGGTTACGCGTATCTTTGAGTAACTTAATACGGCATCCGAGGCTGTTTGTAGCAATGATACGCGACGCGACTCCCGACACAGATGACGTGCTATTCAGCTTCTGGAGAGAACTGGGGCCTTGCCTCTCTCGCGCAGCGTTCTTATATATAAAGCCGCGGTGCGGACGGCTAAGGGAACGCCTGATCAAATCGGCTCTCCCGACTAGCCGCTGGGCTAGTAATGCACCACATTAAGTTACCGAATAAATCATAGCTTCTCTTGCTGATGGCCGATGAAGCTCTTAATTTAAATGTGCATTCAGCACGCAGGTAAGTATTGATAATAAAATTTTGACGTGACTAAGTTAAATATTTTGGGCGAGAGAATTAATTTAATTACACTGCACGCAGTAGACGAGCTCTGAACTGGCCCTTTGGAGATACGCTATCGCTATAGTTTTATAGGTATTCAAATGAAACTTCTCACATCCTTATGGTGATAGCGGATCTCCATTCTACTTAAATATAAACATCCCAGCCTTATTTATTAGCCTACTTAATCTATCTTGCTTCCATAAGTTTTAAGATGAAAACCAGAAAATCATGAATTTCCACTAAAATCTTAATTTGTGAGATCCAGAAGACTGTTTTTATTAAATAATTATGAAAGATGAATCTAATTATAACTTTTCAACTCTCTAGCTCTTTTCTGTTGCGCCAATGATTTTTACAGAAAAACGTCCAAATTTCGAAAATGGCAAAAGTTATCGGACTGATATTCAACACACATTAATTTAGTATTACTCCTGACATGCTAGAAATGTTTTAGGTTATTTGCTTGATTTTTAATGTATTGCGCAACATTTATGACGTCAGAGCTAGTTACAGCGGACTGGCTGGCACACAATGGAAGAACTGATGTGAATTTACTACAGCGTGAGTAGGCTGATTCCCTACATCACCCTACAAAGGGATCACCAGTTTAGACTGAGGGGACCGAGAGATGAATACAGTAAACAGATTCTAAAGGATGTAGGTTGCAGTAGTTATTCCAAGATGAAGAGGCTTGCACAGAATAGAGTTGCTTGGAGGGCTGCATCAAATTAGTCTTAAAACTACAGACAACAGCAACACATTGAAACCTATTAAAGATACTCCTCCAATGATTCTGCTCAAGAAAGTACAGATGCAGAACCAGAAGGTCTTGACGGAGAACTGTAAGATAATCAACCAAGAGACTGCATCTGATGGCCAAACCCTTGCAGTGGAAGTCAGTGAAAAATCCCTGAGAGCAATGCAAGAACGGGGTCTACAATTGTACTTAGGGTTCTCGCAGATTACTATCAGGATAATCATACACATCAGAAATGACCGTGTTGGTATTTTAGAAACATCTAGTGTTCCAGATAAACCTACAACAAAGTAAGCAGGCAATTGCCATTTCAAGTTGTCTTCCGGTGAGACAGGAGGTGGACGAGGCACTAATCCAGGAGCCCTACCTGTATGAAGGGTGCGTTTCAGGCCTTGGAGGAACTGAGGCAAATTGATTTGCACTAGAAATCTAAAGAACTACAGAAACTTGCATTTGTGTCAACAACGGAATTTCATTCATGCTGACTGTGGACATTTGTTACAGGGACTTGGTGACAATCAGGATGAAACAGCGTGAGGAAGAATCTGTATTGGCCTCAGCTTACCTTCCTTACAAGAATGGACACTGGTAGACACCTGCTAACAGCTGACTGTACAACTGTTAGTTGACTGTCATGCCAATACCCACAACCTTGAAAGTAACTTGGAAATTTTGAATATTGATAGAAAACCTATTTTTCAAGAACAGAAGGGAAAAATTACATAACTTTTGGGTCCATTCTAATTGATGGTTGTGTCGAACAACAGCACATTGCGTTGGCACTATCCTTACCAGACCACGTGTATATTAAGTCTGAGTTTGAAACTGGAGTCTTAGGGAAACAGACTGGGATTCATATAGGAAAGAACTCACACTTACATGAATCAGAACTTCGATATGAAATCTGGTAGATCTTGAGGGAATGGCAGACAAAGTGAAGTTCTTTCTGCAATCCCAAGTAATTGAAGTGGTACTCAAAGGAAGAAGTATGGTAAAAATACAAGGAGAGCGATTGAGATGCTAGATGTGCTACTAAAGACTCACTTCCTTTAATGTACTCTGGCAGATAACAGAGCCCAAGAGTCAGTCCCTGATAGACACTGGTTTACAAGTAATTAAAGGGAGAAATGGGAATCTGTTGCAGAATCTGTTAACTTAAAAAAATATTCCAGTGTGAGCGGTGGGAATGTTTCAACCATTCAAGTCACCAAGCCCAGATGGACCCTTTCCAGCTCAACTGCAAAAAGCAGGAGATGGATTGATTAGATTCCTGTGTAGCTTGTTTATGGTCAGATTAGCACCAGAAATCATTCTTAATGCTTGGAGAACAGTGAGGATTGTTTTCTGTCCAAATCCAGGGAGAACTACCGGTAAGCATATCAAGGCTAAGGATATGAGACTGATTAGTCTGTCCACCTTTCATCTAAAGAAATTACAAAACCGGTTAAATGCACACTAGGGAAAAGAATTTAACTGAGTTTCCTCTACATGTAAAGCAATATGTATATCGACCAAGCAAATCACATGAACCAGTGTCGCACCAACTTGTGGAGAAAAATCTCTACATTTTCAGGAAATTGCTCTGTGTGTCTTCCTAGATATTGCAGGGGCTTTTAGCAATACAACTTTCAAATGCATGGTTAGAGCTGCAGAAGGGCACAGCACTGAGACGACCACACGCAGGTGGATTAATACCATGTTGTATAGAAGAAAGGTAGAAGCCACCACGATGAATAAGAAAATGGTGATCAACACCACCAGAGGATGTCTCGCAAAAAGCAGTTTTGTCCATAGAACTGTGAAACTAGTGGTGACTGGACTCATTGAAGAGGAAAATTCTAGTGGCTACTTTTGCCAAGGATAAACAGACAATTTACTCAAAGTAATACTAAGCAAATTTGCTAGTGCTGTTAGAACAGTGGCACAATGTGCACTGAACATTATGCAAAACTGGCGCAGGAAATTGGATCTAAGGGTCAGTCTCACAAAAACTGGTGTCACAAGCTTCTCAAAAAAAAAAACTATCAGTAACAAAACTTTCATGTATCCCTCACAAAAGGCAAAGCAAAAGGTACTCTTATGAGAACTACAAGGGCCGGTGTTAAAAACTGGGGTCTAAACTCCAGGACTAAGTACTGGATATATACCACTGTAATAAGAGCTTTGATAAGTTGCAGGCCAACAATATGGTGGAATAAAGTAAAACAGAAGGTGGCTGCTAAGGAACTCGGCAAGGAACAACTGCAACAGGTGGAATTAGCAGCACACCTACTGCTGTGACAGAGACTTTGCTGAACATGCGCCCATTACACCTTTGATTTACAGTGGAGATGGTGGCAGGAACATACAGGTTAAAAACTGGAAGTAACTGGATACTTTTAGAATATCCAGATTCTCACACCAATATACTGAGTATTGTAAATATAGAAACGGTCAGAGAACTGCTGGCTGATCCAAAATAACTTCCAGCTGCTTCAATAAACCTTCCAATGCAACAGCTGGAAGAAGGAAGCAGTGGGAAAACAAACCACAATACCATTCAGGAGACAAAGTCTGATTTACTGACAGATAGAAAAGATAGGAAAGCACTGGGGCTGGGTCATATGGGAGACAGCCTACGGTAAACTAAAGAGAGCAACCTCTCTTGGGAAGTTGCCCATGGAATTCCCGGCAGAAGTGCCTGCTATCAAAGAATGAACAAAGGATAATTTGCATGGGTGCTACAAGTACTGTAGCATCTACATTTATTCAGACACCCAAGTAGCACTGAAATCTCTATCAGCTCCTGCAACGAGATCAGAGATCATAGCAGAATGCCACAATGACCCCGTGAGACTAGAGCAAAGCAACAGTGTAAACCTGGTGTCCATGCCCGGTCACCAGTGAATTAATGACAATGAACAAGCTGACAAGATGGCCAGGACAGGAGTGAAATCTCCATTCACTGGAGCAGAACCTGTCCTAACTGTTACATGGAGATGGTGACATCAAAACTACATAGCTGGATCAGGAGGCAGCATGTAGAATATTAGACTATGATCCAAAATAAAAAATATGGCAAGTTAATTATGCCAAAGCCATGTTTCAAGAGAAGTTCTGTAAGTTCTGTAATCTTGGATAGGAGACAGATTAAACTAATAGTAAGAGTAATGACCCCCCCCCATGAACCATGGACCTTGCCGCTGGTGGGGAGGCTTGCGTGCCTCAGCGATACAGATAGCCGTACCGTAGGTGCAACCACAACGGAGGGGTATCTGTTGAGAGGCCAGACAAACGTGTGGTTCCTGAAGAGGGGCAGCAGCCTTTTCAGTAGTTGCAAGGGCAACAGTCTGGATGATTGACTGATCTGGCCTTGTAACAATAACCAAAACGGCCTTGCTGTGCTGGTACTGCGAACGGCTGAAAGCAAGGGGAAACTACAGCCGTAATTTTTCCCGAGGGCATGCAGCTTTACTGTATGATTACATGATGATGGCGTCCTCTTGGGTAAAATATTCCGGAGGTAAAATAGTCCCCCATTCGGATCTCCGGGCGGGGACTACTCAAGAGGATGTCGTTATCAGGAGAAAGAAAACTGGCGTTCTACGGATCGGAGCGTGGAATGTCAGATCCCTTAATCGGGCAGGTAGGTTAGAAAATTTAAAAAGGGAAATGGATAGGTTGAAGTTAGATATAGTGGGAGGAACAAGACTTCTGGTCAGGTGACTACAGGGTTATAAACACAAAATCAAATAGGGGTAATGCAGGAGTAGGTTTAATAATGAATAGGAAAATAGGAATGCGGGTAAGCTACTACAAACAGCATAGTGAACGCATTATTGAGGCCAAGATAGATACGAAGCCCACGCCTACTACAGTAGTACAAGTTTATATGCCAACTAGCTCTGCAGATGACGAAGAAATTGAAGAAATGTATGATGAAATAAAAGAAATTATTCAGATTGTGAAGGGAGACGAAAATTTAATAGTCATGGGTGACTGGAATTCGAGTGTAGGAAAAGGGATAGAAGGAAACATAGTAGGTGAATATGGATTGGGGGACAGAAATGAAAGAGGAAGCCGCCTGGTCGAATTTTGCACAGAGCACAACATAATCATAACTAACACTTGGTTTAAGAATCATGAAAGAAGGTTGTATACATGGAAGAACCCTGGAGATACTAAAAGGTATCAGATAGATTATATAATGGTAAGACAGAGATTTAGGAACCAGGTTTAAAATTGTAAGACATTTCCAGGGGCAGATGTGGACTCTGACCACAATCTATTGGTTATGACCTGTAGATTAAAACTGAAGAAACTGCAAAAAGGTGGGAATTCAAGGAGATGGGACCTGGATAAACTAAAAGAACCAGAGGTTGTACAGAGATTCAGGGAGAGCATAAGGGAGCAATTGACAGGAATGGGGGAAATAAATACAGTAGAAGAAGAATGGGTAGCTTTGAGGGATGAAGTAGTGAAGGCAGCAGAGGATCAAGTAGGTAAAAAGACGAGGGCTAGTAGAAATCCTTGGGTAACAGAAGAAATATTGAATTTAATTGATGAAAGGAGAAAATATAAAAATGCAGTAAGTGAAACAGGCAAAAAGGAATACAAACGTCTCAAAAATGAGATCGACAGGAAGTGCAAAATGGCTAAGCAGGGATGGCTAGAGGATAAATGTAAGGATGTAGAGGCCTATCTCACTAGGGGTAAGATAGATACCGCCTACAGGAAAATTAAAGAGACCTTTGGAGATAAGAGAACGACTTGTATGAATATCAAGAGCTCAGATGGAAACCCAGTTCTAAGCAAAGAAGGGAAAGCAGAAAGGTGGAAGGAGTATATAGAGGGTCTATACAAGGGCGATGTACTTGAGGACAATATTATGGAAATGGAAGAGGATGTAGATGAAGATGAAATGGGAGATATGATACTGCGTGAAGAGTTTGACAGAGCACTGAAAGACCTGAGTCGAAACAAGGCCCCTGGAGTAGACAATATTCCATTGGAACTACTGACGGCCGTGGGAGAGCCAGTCCTGACAAAACTCTACCATCTGGTGAGCAAGATGTATGAAACAGGCGAAATACCCTCAGACTTCAAGAAGAATACAATAATTCCAATCCCAAAGAAAGCAGGTGTTGACAGATGTGAAAATTACCGAACTATCAGCTTAAGAAGTCACAGCTGCAAAATACTAACACGAATTCTTTACAGACGAATGGAAAAACTAGTAGAAGCCAACCTCGGGGAAGATCAGTTTGGATTCCGTAGAAACACTGGAACACGTGAGGCAATACTGACCTTACGACTTATCTTAGAAGAAAGATTAAGGAAAGGCAAACCTACGTTTCTAGCATTTGTAGACTTAGAGAAAGCTTTTGACAATGTTGACTGGAATACTCTCTTTCAAATTCTAAAGGTGGCAGGGGTAAAATACAGGGAGCGAAAGGCTATTTACAATTTGTACAGAAACCAGATGGCAGTTATAAGAGTCGAGGGACATGAAAGGGAAGCAGTGGTTGGGAAGGGAGTGAGACAGGGTTGTAGCCTCTCCCCGATGTTGTTCAATCTGTATATTGAGCAAGCAGTAAAGGAAACAAAAGAAAAATTCGGAGAAGGTATTAAAATTCATGGAGAAGAAATAAAAACTTTGAGGTTCGCCGATGACATTGTAATTCTGTCAGAGACAGCAAAGGACTTGGAAGAGCAGTTGAATGGAATGGACAGTGTCTTGAAAGGAGGATATAAGATGAACATCAACAAAAGCAAAACAAGGATAATGGAATGTAGTCTAAGTCGGGTGATGCTGAGGGAATTAGATTAGGAAATGAGGCACTTAAAGTAGTAAAGGAGTTTTGCTATTTGGGGAGCAAAATAACTGATGATGGTCGAAGTAGAGAGGATATAAAATGTAGGCTGGCAATGGCAAGAAAAGCGTTTCTGAAGAAGAGAAATTTGTTAACATCCAGTATTGATTTAAGTGTCAGGAAGTCATTTATGAAAGTATTCGTATGGAGTGTAGCCATGTATGGAAGTGAAACATGGACGATAAATAGTTTGGACAAGAAGAGAATAGAAGCTTTCGAAATGTGGTGCTATAGAAGAATGCTGAAGATTAGATGGGTAGATCACATAACTAATGAGGAAGTATTGAATAGGATTGGGGAGAACAGAAGTTTGTGGCACAACTTGACTAGAAGAAGGGATCGGTTGGTAGGACATGTTCTGAGGCATCAAGGGATCACCAATTTAGTATTGGAGGGCAGCGTGGAGGGTAAAAATCGTAGAGGGAGACCAAGAGATGAATACACTAAGCAGATTCAGAAGGATGTAGGTTGCAGTAAGTACTGGGAGATGAAAAAGCTTGCACAGGATAGAGTAGCATGGAGAGCTGCATCAAACCAGTCTCAGGACTGAAGACCACCACAACAACAACAACAACAGGAGTAATGACTGACAATGGTTCCTTTAAGAAACATGTACACACAATGCGTATGCAGAAAGGAACCCATATGTGTAAACAATGTGGTGAGGGGAGGGGGATGAAACCAGAACACATCAAATTTTCCAATGTGAAGCACTGAAAGTGAAAAGAACGAATATTCGGGATATGAATTCTTGAAGAAATAATGTCTATTAAGGAACCAGTGAATGACCTCCTAATACTCTTCAAGGGTATTGCTTGGTTTTACTAGAATGACAGGGAACGAAACTACACAATACACTTAGTTTTGGTATGGGCAATAGTACGGTAAGACCACTGTTGGTTTTGGCTCCCTGTGCAAATCAAATCAAAATCAAATTCCAGTCCGTATGTGACAAAGATGACCTGGCTACCAAATTGCATAATTTGAGAGAAGTATTCTGCAGAAACAGAATTTCAAAACGCAAACCAAAAATGTATTAAGAAGGAAGATAAACCATGATGAAGTTAAACAAGGAAAGAAAAAACAGGACATCAGAATGCCTTTAATGTTGGCCACTATCTGGCTAGATCAGATATTTTGCTGATCACAGACGATAAGAAACCTATTCCATTAAATAAAAGAATCCCAAGATTGGGTATGCCATGTGGCTAAAATATGCATTATGAAAGGAGCTGCAGATATATAAGGCAGATTCAACACATTATTTCACATCTATGTACTGTACATGCCAGTTGCATTTACCAAGGTCAGGAGAAGAAAGTCAATGACGACGGTGCATAACCTAAACAAATAACTTTGATGTAAATTTGAAAATATGAATGTGTAACTGATTTATAAAGTTACTAAGAAAGAACTCATCACGGGAATGACTGCCATCGACTAACTTTTGTACAAAACCTGTGGAGAGCATTGACGCATCAGGAGAATCCTCCTTGGAAGACACCTTAAGTACCTGAAGACATTATGTTAATACCACATAAAACCACTTCTAACCTTAACAGTGACCCCAGGTGAGTGAAGAAGAGGGTCCATGAGTTTCTTAAGGTATACGAGAACCAGCTGAAGCCACTCATTGTTTATGAGATCTCGTAGAGCTACCAAACTGCAATGATGTTTACTGCTGCGTTTCACTCAGTGTTCAAAATAATATCAGAGATCTTCTATGGAACAGGGCTGCTGCGCAGGAGAATTCATTAGCATACTCATCATGAAGTAAGAGCTATATCTGGCCACCAAGATTGTTGAAATAGACTTCCTGGTTCATGTTCATGGCAATTTCAATGAGTGGGTAACATTCACTGTTTAGAAAACACCCCCGAAATATCACAGAGCTGCCTCCAGACTGAACCTTACATTTCACACACTGTGGGTTAACACCTGATTGGGCTCTAAATGCACTCAACATTTTGCCCTCTTTGAAAAATGGTAAAACTGTGTCTTGACAAACTACAATACACATCTCTAGTCAGCTGTTGCCCAGTTTCTGGGTTATTTGTCCCACTAAAGACATAAATCATAATTTGCTTCATCAAATAATAACCTTTCATCTGTTACCCGATTCCTAATGCTATAGCATGCAGATCATTTTGTGAAACTCAGTCTGAAACTGGTTGAGATGGGCCTGTATTCACTAACAACGCCAATTTGTGTTTGGTTTGAAAGTGATTGTCTTTGACAAGGGATTGATTAGTGTGTGTGTGTGTGTGTGTGTGTGTGTGTGTGTGTGTGTGTGTGGTATTCTTGACTTACATCAATGGTAGGCAGTCATATGACTGCCTAGTAGCATTCCTACAGCATCTAAAATGCTCTGAAACAAGCAATATGCTCTTCTAAGGGGTTACCAATATTTTAATCAGCAAGCTTATTACATGATTAAAGCTGGAGTCACTGTCTTTCTGGGCACATTCTCTCTCCATACCATTCATCAGTCTAGCAGTATCTGAAGCTCTACTGCTTAGAGGTATAGCTGCAGTCCAGTGAAAGATACAGACAAACACAGTTCTTACTGTTCAGCAAATGGCAACAATGTACAATAACAGAAACACAAAGCAGAAATAGATCTTCAGGGTAAGAAATTTAAAAACTAATCCCATATGGGAGATACTCTTGATAGTATTGAGATTGTACATAAAATTGAAGCTCCCTGGCAGATTAAAAAATTCGGGACCTTTGCCTTTCGCAGGAAAGTGCTCTACCGACTGAGCTACACAAGCACAACTCACAACCTGCCTTCCCAGCTTCAGTTCTGTCAGCACCTTGTCTCCTGCCTTCCAAACTTCCCAGAAGCTCTCCTGCAAACCATGCAAAACTAGTACTTCTGTAAGAGAGGATACTGTGGAGATACGGCTTAGCCACAGCCTAGAGGAAGTTTCCAGAATGAAATTTTCACTCTGCAGTGGAGCTGCAGAGCTGATATGAAACTTTTTGGCAGATTAAAACAGTGTGCCAGACTGAGACTCAAACTAGGACGTACTTGTGTGTGTGTGTGTGTGTGTGTGTGTGTGTGTGTGTGTGTGTGTGTGTTTATTTCCGATGAAGGCATTGCTGGACAAAAGTTTACTTTCCAACAGTCTTTTTGTTGTGCCTATCTGCAACTCAGAATCTCTGCTACATGGTGAGTAGCAATCCATCCTTTTCAATATTACGAAAAGAAGGAAAAGTTGCCACTCACCACATAGCGGAGATGCTGAGTCTTGACAGGCACAACAAAAAGACTGTCACGAATAAAGCTTTCAGCCCATAAGGCCTTCGTCAAAAATAGTCAGCAGACATATGCACACGCACTCACGCAAATGCAACTCTCACATACACATGACCACATTAGCTACAGTTGTCTGAGACTGCGGTCATGTGTGTGTGAGTTGCATTTGCACGAGTGTGTGTGCATGTGTCTGTTGTCTATTTTTGATGAAGGCCTTACAGGCCAAAAGCTTTATTTGTGACAGTCTTTTTGTTGTGCCTATCTGCCACGAGCCTCTCTGCTATATGGTGAGTGGCAACTTTCCTTTGCATAATATTGTTACATTCCATCCCAGATTTTTTTTATAAAAAAGATTGCTATTGGCTTACTATTAAAATGGCAGTGAATCAACATGCAACACACAGTATTACAAGTGTAACTAGCAGTGTACAACATCAATGCATGGCCCAGAATATTCTTACTGGATTGGTGCATAAGTTCGATGAGTTTTTGTTTTGCATATTGGTATTCCACTTGCTATGGGTTTATTTATCGACTGTCATTTATTATTTATACTACACCATTGCTATTTGAGTTTATATATTGTCAGTTTGTCATTTGGAGATAGATAGTTAAGCTATGGATGCTAGAAAATGGAGTACCACATTGGGAAAACAAAACACTTCTGACATTTTTCCGTTTTGAGTTTAATAGAGAGATAACATCATCAACGGAGGCGGCCAGAAACATCAGCATTGTATATGGGGATAATGCCAATGGACAGAGCACAACAAGAAAACAGTTTTCTTGTTTTAAGGAGGACTGTTTTCCATAGCACCTGTGTTCTAGGGGGAGCATCTGAGATTAGTAATCAAAATGTCCTCAGTCCTGGATTCAAACCCCAATATCGCTTGAATTTTCAACAAAGATCATCAGCAGTATTGGCCAAAGATTTCCAGCACAATAATTAACCCCTCATTCAGCCAACAGCCTTGTCAAAGTGGGGGGAAGAGCGGACAGAGGTTCAGGGCACTACCTTGTCTTGGAATGTGAAACAGCCTCTAAGGGTGGAAGAATCAGCAATGATCAACGGCATGAGGATGCAGAAGGCAATGGAAACCATTGCATTAAACACACATCATGTGCATCCACAGGACATATGGCCTGTAAATGAAAAAGTGCCATGGGCAAAAGATTCCAGACTGGTCTCCCTTTTGGATCTCCAGGACGGGAATGCCCAGAGACACGTGACTATGTGAAAACAGATTGAATGACCAATGAAAGGAGAATGTTCCACCAGTTGGGACATGGAATGTCAGAAGTTTGAACATGGTACGCAACTAGGAAGTCTGAAAAGAGAAATTCTATGGCTCAATCTAGATATACTGGAGGTCAGTGAAATTAAATGGAAACAAGACAAGTTTTTCTTGCCAAATGAGTAGAGAGGAATATTAACAGCAGCAGAAAATAGTACAAAAGGAGTAGGATGTTCAGTGAACGTAAAGGTAGGACACAGAGTGAGTTACTGTGAACAGTTCAGTCATAGGAAGGGTCTCATCACAATCAACAGCAAACCAACACTGACAACGATAGTTCAGGTATACATGCCAATGTTGCCAGCCAAGGATGAAGAGATAGAGAAAGTTTATGAGAATATTGAATGGGTAATTCAGTACGTAAAGGGAGATGAAAATCTAGTAGTGTTGTAGGGGAAGGAGCAGAAGAAAGGGTTACGGGAGAATATGGGGTTGGTGCTAAGAATGAGAGGGGAAAGATTAATTGCATTCTGCAGTTAATTTCAGCTTGTGACAACGAATCCTCTGTTCAAGAACCACATGAGAAGGTATGCTTGGAAAAGGCTGGGAGATGTGGGAAGATTTCAATTAGATTACATCACAGTCAGGCAGAAATTCTGAAATCAAATGCTGGATTGTACTGCACATCCAGGAGCAGATATAGACTCAGATCACAATTTAGCAGTGATGAAGAGTAGGCTGAAGTTTAAGAGACTAGTCAGGAAGAATCAATGTGCAAAGAAGTGGGACACAGAAGTACTAATGAATGAAGAGTATGCTTTAAGTTCTCTGAGGCTATAGATAATGTGGTAAGGAATAACTCAGTAGGAAGTTCAGTTGAAGAGGAGTGGGCATCTCTAAAAAACGCAACCATAGAAGTTGGAAAGAAAACTGCTGATACAGAGAAGGTAACAGCAAAGAAGCCATGGGTAACAGAAGAAATACTTCAGTTGTTCAACTAAAGAAGTAAGTATGAGTATGTTCACAGAAATTCATGAATACAGAAATGCAAGTCGCTTAGGAATGAAATAAACAGGAAGTTCGGAGAAGCTAAGGTGGAATGGCTGCATGAAAAAAGGAAAAAAATCAAAAAGGAAATGAGTGTCTGAAGGACTGACTTGGTATATATGACAGTCAAAACAACATTTGCTGAAACTAAAAGCGAAGACGATAACATTAACAGTGAAATGCGAACTGCACTGTTAAATGCAGAGGAGAGCACAGGTAAGAGGAAAGAGAATACACTGACGGACTCTAGGAGTGGGACGAATTGTCTGACAACATGACAGAAGAAGAAACAGGAGTCAACATAGAAGAGACAGGGGATCCAGTACTAGAATCAAGATTTAAAAGACCTCTGGAAGACTTAAAATCAAATAAGGCAGAAGGGACATACAACATTCCCCCAAGAATTCCTAAAATCATTGGGGGAAGTGGCAACAAAACGACTATTCACACTGGTATGTTGAATGTGTAAGTCTAGCAATATATCAACCGACTTCCGGAAAAATATCATCCACACAATTCTGAAAATGCAAGAGCCGACAGGTGCAAGAATTATCTCATAATTGGACTACAAGTCTTGTCTTGCTGACAAGAATAATATACAGAAGAGTGTAAAAGGAAATTGAGGATGTGTTGGATGATGAAAAGTTTGACTTCAGGAAGGGTACACCAGAGAGGACTAGAGAAAAATCAAGACATGTTCAACTTTGAAAAAGTGTTCAACATTGTAAAATGGTGTGAGATGTTCAAAATTTTGAGAAAAATTGGTGTAAGCTATAGGGACAGATGGGTAGCATAGATAAACAAACGTAAAAACCACGAGGGAATAAGAAGAGTGGAAGACCAAGAACAAAGTGCTCGGATTAAAGAGGGTGTAAGGCAGGGATGTAGCCTTCTGCCCAACTGTTGACTCTATACATTGAAGACAGAAATAAAAGAAAGGTTCAATAGTGGAACTGAAATCCCAGGTGATGGTTGGTTGGTTTGTGGGGTTGAATCCAAGGTGAAAGGACATCAATGATAAGATTCACAGATGACATTGCTATCCCCAATGAAAATGAAGAATTACAGGATCTGCTGAATGGAACGATCAGTCTAAGGCATATAAATATGGACTGAGAGTAAATCGAAGAAAGACAAAAGTAATGAGAAGTAGCAGAAACGAGAATACTGGCAAACTAAACATCAGGATTGGTGATCAAGAAGTAAATGAAGTTGATGGCAGTAAAACAACCCATCACGGACATAGCAAGGAGGACATAAAAAGCTGACTACCACTGGCAAAAAAAAAGCATTCCTGTGCAAACAAAGTACACTAGTATCAAACATATATCTTGGAAAAGAACAGACTCCAAGCATTTCAGATGTGGTGCTACAGAAGGATGTTGAAAGATAGGTGGACTGAGGAGATAAGGAATGAGAGGGTTCTACAAAGAATCGGAAAGGAATACAAGGAAAACACTAACAAGAAGAAGAGAGAGGATGAAAGGACATCAGTTAAAACATCAAGGAATGACTTCCATGATACTAGATGCAGCTGCAGAGGGTAAATACTGTAGAGGAAGACAGAGACTGGAACACATCCAGTGAATAATTTAGAATGTATGTTGCAAGTGCTACTCTGAGATGAAGAGATTGGCACAGGAGAAGAATTCGTTGTGGTGAAAAAAAATTAATAAATAAATAAATATCCACATTCATTCATGAAAGGCTTCAGGGTTTAATGAAAATCGAGAACAGGCAAACATGATGAACTGTGATCATTCCACCATCATGCGATGTCTGAATGCATCGGGGAAGGTTCAGAAATTGGGTTTATGGGTACCATACGCTCTAAGCCAAAATCACAAAAAATCAGCAGATGCCCATATCTGCAACTCTGCTTGTTCACCATCAATTGGCTCAGGGTCAACACCGACCATTCCTATCCTGTACCATTCTGGTAATGAGATATGGTATCTTTATGCTAGCTTAAGGAAGAGAAAGGAATGGCTGAGCCCAAACACAGCAGCACCTCCCCACACAAAGACATGCATACATCCATATAAAATAGTGTTATGCATCTGGTGGAACAACTATGGTATGATTATGATGTACTATGAATTGCTTCCCTGGGGTGTAACCATCACTACTAACAGTTAACTGTCAACAACTGAGACATCTTGTAGACAAAATGCAAGAACAATGACCAAGATGACTGTGTGAAGTGCTGCTGCTGCATGATATAACCACCCATTCCTCCTCTGAAAACACCATAAGCCAGAAAGAAAAAGCTTTTCTAGAAAGTTCTTGGAGTACAAAGACAGCGTCACAAAAAGGGCGGTGGCTTGGGCGTTGGCTGGCGATGTTATGTGGACTCACAAGATACCACATGATCTCACTTGGACAATCCACAAGAAGTGGCAAGCCATTGGTAGGGACCACATATGGGCACATACGAAGCCCTGAAGGGCAATGGTCAGAGGCACCAACGTGGAAAGGGCAACACAGCTTGCTGCACAGACAAAAGGCATTGGCAATGTAGCCCACAAGAGAGTACAGTGCAGACAGCAGTCCAGGAGGGATGTCTGTGTAGGCCAGGCCCAGGGCCTGGACTTTTAGTATTCGCTCTGGCTCTGCTCGCACTCGCTCTTAGCCGCATACCTCCCTCCATGGGATTTTTCAAGCAGGAGTGTTGTACTTTCATTCAAGTCATCATCAAATTCTTGCTGAGATGAGCAATTAAAGATTGTAGTTATTCAAGTGTTGTCTTTGTTCGATTATT
Source organism: Schistocerca piceifrons (assembly GCF_021461385.2). Taxonomy (NCBI): domain Eukaryota; kingdom Metazoa; phylum Arthropoda; class Insecta; order Orthoptera; family Acrididae; genus Schistocerca; species Schistocerca piceifrons. The sequence continues at coordinate 92,930,470 of NC_060141.1, forward strand.
CCTGACCAAGTTCTACAACTCTTTCAAACTTCCAGTTAACCATCTCCTTGTTAGCTGACAGATACAGTTAGAGAGAGTGGCACAGGCTGCAGACAGCACAAGGGTACCCAGTAGCAGCAGAGCTGCAGCAGGCAGTGTGGGGTCACTGACACCATGGGGGTGTTGTAATGGCAACAGCGACAACAGACAGTGGCATAAAATTAAACTGGTTCTGGAAGCAGAAGGTAGGCTGATATGTTCGTGACTGTACAGAATACCGCAAGCACAAAACGAGGTGCTCCAGCGGGAAACTGAAAACATTTTAGATGGCATTACAGTACCAAATGAAAGTGGTTGGAATTTTCCTTTCATTTTAATTCTGAAAACGATGGATGCCAGTGGAAAGCAAAAGTGGCAAATAGTTGTGGACTATAGGTGTCTCAATGACATCTTCCTAAATACAGTGTATCCACTGCCAAGAACAGATAAAATTCTTGATGATCTAGGATAGGCAAAGTACTTCTCAACTCCTGACTTAGTGAATGGCTATTATGAAGTCTTGTTAGACAAACAGGTTCGAGAACAGATGGCTTTCAGTATGCCGTATGGGCATTACAAGTACAAACAAATGCCCATGGGTCTTAAAAGAGCTCCTAGTACATTGCAGAAGTAAATGAACTCTGTTTTGACAGAGCTTCAAGGTGAAAAACTGTTCATTTATTTGGATGACATGGTAATTTGCCTCCTCCTTAGAGGGACATAATGTGCGGCTGATGGAGGTATTCGAAAGGCTTAGAATCCACAATTTAATTCTACAAGTGGACAAGTGCGAGCTTTTGCGAAAGGAAGTGTGCTAACTGTGTCATATTTTATCAACCTAGAGCTTGAGGTCAGATCCACAGAAGGTCATGGTGATAAAAAAGCTGTATCCACAGCCTGAAACAATGAAGCAATTAAAGGTGTACTTAGGCTTTGTGAGATACTATTGGCATTTTATAAGCAACTTCAACAAAATCATGAAGCCATTACATGAATTATTAAAGAAAAAAATGCCTTACACCTGGGGTGTCGAGCAAGAGAATGCTTTCACCATATGGAACAGAAGCCGATCAGTCCGTCTATATTGCAGTACCCCGACTTTGAAAAGCACTTCATAATAACCAGAGACTCTAGCCAGTCAAGTGTTGGAATGGTTTGAACTCAGGAAAAAATCAGAAGTGCATTACCTGTCATGTACGCCTCAAGGACATTGAACAAGGTATAAAGAGGATACATGATTGAGAGGGAGATGTTGGCCATTAGCTGGGCAGTGAAATATTTTAGATCATATGTATTTGGAAGAAAGTCCCTAATATGTATTGATCATAAACCCCTAACGTCGGTATCAGATCCATCATTCACATTGATGAAATTTGGGTTAAAGATGGAGGAATATATCCTGTACAAGAGTGGCAAACGAAATGAAGCCACCAAGGCACTCTCGCTAGTGAGAGAGGTCACAGTGGCTGGTGTGTAACTGGAAGGTGACACTAGCCTAGGTCAAGACATGATGGAAATGAAAGCTGTGACACAGGTCAGGGACGCACTGGCAGGCGATGACAAGAGGGCTGTTGGTGCTTGTGAACAGGTGCAGCCGACAAAGACATAAGACACAAAACAGCTGATCCGAGAACAGTAAAAGATATTATTCAGGAATGCAAAAACTGCATCAAGGAAACAGAAAAGCATATCCAGAAACAAGAGACAGCCGAGTCGTGAAGGACAGAAGAAATATGAGCGACTGAAGAAGCTCAATATCAAAACAGTTTCAAGGTTCTCCCACTGGAGGACACCAGAGCGTAGGAAGAACCTATGAATGAATAAAGAAATACTGAGTACAGAACGGTGTTAAGAAAGATACAGAAGAAGATATCAGGAAATGCAAGCAAGAAATGCACCAATGTGCAAGAACACAGAGTGCACAGTATAAGATAAAAAATACAGAATACTATGATAGGACTGACAATACAAAGGATGGTGGTGGTTAGTGTTTAACGTCCCGTCGACAACGAGGTCATTAGAGACGGAGCGCAAGCTCGGGTTAGGGAAGGATTGGGAAGGAAATCGGCCGTGCCCTTTCAAAGGAACCATCCCGGCATTTACCTGAAACGATTTAGGGAAATCACGGAAAACCTAAATCAGGATGGCTGGAGACGGGACTGAACCGTCGTCCTCCCAAATGCGAGTCCAGTGTGCTAACCACTGAGCCACCGCGCTCGGTAATACAAAGGAATTGGGATAAGGTTCTGTTGTTTGACGAGACCGTACAATGATGCACATCACGTAAGTTAGATACATAATGCTGAAGACCATACACGATGGTACGAACAAAGGGGCATATTGTTGTAATCTGTCTGAAATGACTTAAATATCACACATCTCATGCAAAACAGACTGAGGGATTTTTTCTAATTCCAGATGCCAGTGTCATACTGCTTCATTGGTGTTATCCTACTGCTCATTAGGATTGAGCACACCAGAAAAGAATTGTACATGCAAGTAACAAAGTCCCAGTCTTCACTGAGACCGTATTATGACAATATGGGTCAAGTAAAAATTTAGAGTGTAACGTGGAAAATTGTGAGTTATTTTAACTTCATGGAAGTGAGGTAGAAATCTGAACGCACAGAGGTTCTCGTGAGGAGAGCAATCAGATATTGTAAAGACAGTTTGGCATTAATGAATATGAAATCAACCGAGTGCAACGGTGCCAAACTTGCATTAAAAAGGCATTTACAAAAAATTGAAAACGCACTGGGTGTGACTGGACTATTAGCACGGCATGAACCCCATATAAAGAAATGAAGAATCTTAAACTTTATGGGTGAGGTCATTAAGATTCTGATTGGAACACTAGACAAAGCTGGCACCACGTACTTCACGGCGAAGATAGATGTCTTCGAAGCAAAACAGAAACAGCTACGTAGACTTTCAAAGGAGCAAGCGGTAATAGTTAAAGCAACCTTGACTAGTTTCAATCGGACAGTAAGTTCCATAGTGAAAAATGAAGAAATTATCATGAATGGAATGAAGCAATTAAGACGGCACATAGTAGAATTTGAGGACAGTACTGACAAAAAGTTACAGACAGCCGTAATTTTGATCATCGTTAGCAAACAGCTGATACAACTGACAGGCATTTTTGATGAGCTAGAATGCGAAAACAGTACGTTAATATCAGCGATTGTCAATGCTTGGAAAGGTTTTCATTGCTGGAAACATCTTAAGTTATATGTTAAATTTCCCACTACTAGAGGACAACACGTATAACCTCTACAAAATACTACTGTTCCCATCATAAGTGGATGGAAAGAGACATTTATTTATGTATATTGTCCCATAGAAAGAGCTACTGCTAATTGGCGACGTGAAACATCAGTCTGCGAAGTTAAACGAGTAGTTTTAGTGTAAGATGGCAGATCAGAGCCTCACGATAAGCAAGCAAGTATTTATACTCTTGTCCACAGATCGTCATGAATAGTGTGAGGCTAAGATGCAGAAACCACCGTGAGAAGTTCTGAAGGACTGTGTGCAGAAGCTAACAGTGTTAAACAAAAGTCTGTAGCCACTTTAAGCAATAATGAATGGCTGTACATCTGTCATGATTGAAGTCTCACAGATATCATGCTCTGAGGCACAGGGAAGATAAAATTTTTAGCTAAATGTTGTGGGTATACAGCTCAGATGATGATACAGTCTGAACATATAATACAAACAAATGTCCCCAGTTGTGATATTGTCCTGAACTTAAGTATGGAAATAGTAAATAATGAGAGGAAAAACAAAATTATGCAGAAACAGCCAATACAACCTGCAATTAGGCAGTTAGATGACCTAATAGCATCAGGACATAAGTTGGATGAGCTACAAAGTGAGATTGAATGCCAGGAGAGAAGTGCCTTCAGCAACTTCTCGTTAAGTCATTTCTCTTTCTGGAGTTTCATGGGCTCTGGTGTAGTACTTACAGTAATATTATGTCTATGAACATGCAAATACTGTAGAAAAATGTGCGTTAAAAACACTATCATAAATCAGTGCCATGAGAGAGATACAGTCATGTACCATTCAACAAGAAGAACATCTATAGACAGTGAAGAGAGAAATTTTGACAGATCTCTAGTGCCTGCTAGACTCATTAGAAGTGAGTTAGAAGTGGTGTTTATCAAAGTGTTAAGACAAAAACTGACAAATATTGAGGAATGATAACACTGTTAGAAAGTGAGAAAAAATTAAAAAACTAGTGTGAAGTGTTTTCTCTTTCAAGTACTAAAACTGTAACTATGTTAAGAAGTTGTTGTGATCTTCAGTCCTGAGACTGGTTTGATTCAGCTCTCCATGCTACTCTATCCTGTGCAAGCTTCTTCATCTCCCAGTACCTACTGCAGCCTACATCCTTCTGAATCTGTTTAGTATATTCGTCTCTTGGTCTCCCTCTACAATTTTTACCCTCCACGCTGCCCTCCAATCCTAAACTGGTGATCCCTTGATGCCTCAGAACATGTCCTACCAACCGATCCCTTCTTCTTGTCCAGTTATGCCACAAACTTCTCTTCTCCCCAATCCTATTCAATACCTCCTCATTAGTTATATGATCTACCCATCTTATCTTCAGCATTCTTCTGTAGCACCACTTTTCGAAAGCTTCTATTCTCTTCTTGTCCAAACTAGTTATCGTCCATGTTTCACTTCCATACATGGCTATGCTCCATACAAATACTTTCAGAAACGACTTCCTGACACTTAAATCTACACTCGATGTTAACAAATTTCTCTTCTTCAGAAACGCTTTCCTTACCATTGCCAGTCTACATTTATCTCCCCAAATAGCAAAACTCCTTTACTACTTCAAGTGTCTCATTTATTAATCTAATTCTCTCAGCATCACCTGACTTAATTCGACTACATTCCATTATCCTTGTTTTGCTTTTGTTGATGTTCATCTTATACCCTCCTTTCAAGACACTATCCATTCCGTTCAACTGCTCTTCCAAGTCCTTTGCTGTCTCTGACAGATTTTACAATGTCATCGGCGAACCTCAAAGTTTTTATTTCTTCTCCATGGATTTTAATACCTACTCCGAATTTTTCTTTTGTTTCCTTCACTGCTTGCTCAATATACAGATTGAATAACATCGGGGAGAGGTTACAACCCTGTCTCACTCCCTTCCCAACCACTGCTTCCCTTTCATGTCCCTCGACTCTTGTAACTGCCATCTGGTTTATGTATAAATTGTAAATTGCCTTTCGCTCCCTGTATTTTACCCCTGCCACCTTCAGAATTTGAAAGAGAGTATTCCCGTCAACATTGTCAAAAGCTTTCTCTAAGTCTACAAATGCTAGAAACGTAGGTTTGCCTTTGCTTAATCTAACTTCTAAGATAAGTCGTAGGGTCAGCATTGTCTCACGTGTTCCAATATTTCTACGGAATCCAAACTGATCTTCCCCGAGGTCGGCTTCTACCAGTTTTTCCATTCGTCTGTAAAGAATTCGGGTTAGTATTTTGCATTTGTGACTTATTAAACTGATTGTTCGGTAATTTTCACATCTGTCAACACAAGCTTGTGTCTGTATATACGTGGATGGATACGTGTGTGTGTGTGTGTGTGTGTGTGTGCGCGCGCGCGAGTTTATACCTGTCCTTTTTTCCCCCTAAGGTAAGTCTTTCCACTCCTGGGATTGGAATGACTCTTTATCCTCTCCCTTAAAACCCACATCCTTTCGCCTTTCACTCTCCTTCCCTCTTTCCTGATGAAGCAACCGTGGGTTGCGAAGGCTTGAATTTTGTGTGTGTGTTTTTGTTTGTTAGTGTCTCTATCGACATACCAACGCTTTCATTTAGTAAGTTACATCACCTTTGTTTTTAGATATATTTTTCCCATGTGGAATGTTTCTCTCCCTTATATTCATATCATTAATTCATCATAAAGTTGATAGTAAAATAGTATATCTACCCACCCCACCAGAAAAGAGAATTGGTGGGCTAATATGAAATGTCTCGTATTTTAAAATAAAATGTATCTTTATTCCAGGTATAACATTATTAAGCGTGAAATGCAAAAACATAAACATTTCTCTTGCACGAAAAAGACTGATGTACGAGTACACGCATTTCTGTCGCAGACAATTGTAAAGCAATTGTGTGTGTCTTTTGAACATTATTGTAAGGCAAATGTGTTTGTTTCCCATAAAAGGAATAAAATTTGTGAAAAATCTTGTACAAAAACTGTAGTCACTGAGGACATGTGTAGATTCTTTAAATGGCCTACATACATAAATAAATATTCGCACCGTCTCTGTACGGCAAAGACACCATAGAGTTGTATGATTATATGTACATTGACAGAAAATTGAAGAACAAAAATAGCAATTATTTTATGTACATCATTTGTGTTTTCTTTTTTCACCGATCTTGGCGTCTGTAAGTCTACTGACTTGGTGCAAGAAAAACATATGTAATCAAGTTGTCTCAGTTCTGTGTTAAGTAGAAGTCCTAATATGCAGGAGTCACAAGTTTTTCGTTCTACTACCAAGCTATGTCATAACTTCCTTTTCCCGATGTGACAAGGACTTGCATTTTAAAATTCAGCTCTTTGGAGAGGCAGCCAACTTAAAGAAAGAATAGCTGCTGCAGCCATGCCGGCATTGTTGTACATTATCGGGAAGTAAAGGTAAATACCAAGCCTGTGAGGTAACGGGCGAGTTGTGTGGTGCCCTGAAAATATTCTAAGTTCAGAGTTGGCGTGGCTGCACGTGCCGCTAGGCAAGCTGGGGCTTGTCAGCAACTGTGTGGTGCCGAATATTAACCGGAGCAAGAGGGGTAGCCCCAGCGCATGGGCCAGGCCGACCACGTGGCTGGGAATTCCACGTTGATGCCATGTCGAGGAACGGGCTTTGTGTCAATGAAGGATATTTGTATGCCAGGAGTGCCAAAGATGGCGGACTTTGTGCAACCATAATGGCAGACATTTCACAGTTCATGTAGAAATTAATAATAGCAAGAGGAACCACGTATGTTACAATTATTTGCACGGAAAATATCGTTATTAGTTTAAAGTTTAGTACTTGACTGTAAATTGTACAAGTAACACCCAGCAATGAATTTCCAAAATCTAAATGGTTCATCCGATTTTGGCGATCGACATGTATTTAGAAGCTATTAGTGTAAACCTAAACTGGTATGAATTACAGGCATGTAAACTGTAATAGTATACGAGTTATTGGAGATGAAAGTAGCCGATTACTACTGCGTGTCGAGCCATAATTACTCCAAAGCTACATGAAAAAACATAAGCAACATGTGTGTTAAGAGTGTGTTTATGGTCCAGCCATAGGAATATTTATTTAATTTTAGGTTAGTTAAATGTAAATCCAGTATTTCATATGTTTTTTCAATATGTTTGTGAGTGGGCGTTGGCTTGGAGACATGGCAGGAGCGTTCTAGCCAATCACAGCACTTGTTACTATGATAGGCGATTACCGAAATCAATGGAGAGAGTGTATGGAAGTGGGGAGGAGCACTGGGTCGACAGGACACGGGGGGTGCTGGACAAGAAGGCACGACGGACAGTCGCAGGAAATACTTGGAGAGTGTCGAGCAGTTTGCGCATTGTCGCGGGAGATAGGAATATTTCGTAGTGCCGACTTGTGCACTTGTGAGATTTCCGTACCTTCTGCAGTGAAGATGTAGTATGTGCTTAGAAGTGAATGTCTTGCGAGCTATGTTGTTGCTCGTAACTAATTACGTGAAGTAGGAATCTATTGTTTCCCTATTATTCAACTTATATTTTATTTAATTGCTGGACCATCGACACCAATAAGTGTTTAGCAGTAATAAACGGCATTCTTAAAGGTACTTCTGCTATCATACTCATCATTTAAAGTCATTAAAAACAGTACCTGCAGATTTTATCTAATTGCAATCTTTCATTTATAAATTTCTATGTTGCATTCAAAATTCGCAATTTCCGAGTGATAGAAACCTTCGACCATTCGATTCATGTGTATATTCATATTGCATACTGTAGACTCAGCAGTATTTGGCCTGTAATGCAGCAACTACGTATCCCAGCACCTAGACTACGAAACCAGCCAAAACTTTTAATATTTCAACTCCGAGTCTGAGGGTACGTACCTGAGGGCCACATTATTTTTTTGAAAGCCCGCAACTGGGGGCTTGTTCAGGATATGTGTCCTGCAAAGTGGTAATCCCTTTGCTCTCTGTTATTCAGTGTACTATGCAAAATGTAAAACCCTTTGCAAAGCCAGTAGAGATTTCTGTAGACAACCTCTCACAAACCACAGTGTGAGATCCTTTTTCTTCCTATAGTAGGTTTCTGGAAATAGTGAAATTATGCAGTAATTTTCAAAACTAACACATGCTATCGATAGCGGTCCTAATCTATCATGTTAAAGGCAATTTGCGTGGGGGCTCAGAGTCCAAATAAGTTGAGTGCAGGGAACGGTAGCAGTTAGCGTGTTTAATGGACAGCAGTATCAGAGACGGTTGGAACACGTGGTAACTGGCTGTAGCTACAGTAACATCAGGCGACTTCTCCAGTGGCACCCGCAGTTCAACAGCAGGACGACGGCAGTGTCTTTGAGCACTCCAGGGCAGTCGTCAATGTTGACTTCTACTACAACCAACAGCTTTACCATGGCAGAGGGAACCATCTCAGATCAGATAAGCGCTTACGCACATAGTGAGATAGTGTTTAACTCTGAAGTTCAAGCTCCACTTATAGATCTCGGGAATATAGAACAGTCACCTAGTATGTGTAATTCTGAAAATGGAAGTGAGCTGGTTAGTCTGAAATCAGAGCACGAAAGTGTAACTAGTAGGAATTCAGGCAAGGGGAATGAATGTGGGGCAGATATGATGTCTCAGCTAATGCAAATGATCCAGCGATTGGGAAATAATATGAATACAATGGCAAATAATATCAGTACAATTCGAACAGATATGGGTACATCGTGAACAGATATGGGCACATTGCAAACAAACAGTTACGGATACAATTCGGACTGATATGGGTACAATGCAAACTGAAATAGGTTCCGTTATGAAAGAGGGAGTTGAAAAAATCATGGATAACCTTGAAAAATCAATTGATGATAAATTAAAATGTGTCCAAGTGGATATGGAGAAAATTACAGACGAAGTTGTACTAGTAAGATCTAAAATTAAATCAGTGGAAAAAGATCTTGGGGAAAAAATAGATAACATACAGACGGAACTTGGGGGCAAGGTAAGCGACTGTATAAAAGTGCAAGATGCTCATAAAAGGGATATAAATTTAGCAATTAGTGACACTGCCAATCCTTTAGGTAAGGGAGAGAAAGAAATTAAAGATAAAATAGAGCCCAGTATCACTAGTGAAAATGAATTTAAAAAACAAATGCAACAGGTAAAAAGTGATTTAAATTCGTTGGCCTCCCAACAGGCCAAGCCGGTTAAAAAGAACCCTTGGGCAAATACCGGATCTGTGAAATGTTACACAGATGACGGAATATAACACCCAGTAAAGTTCTTGGCTGCATGTAGGGACGCTTTTGTTCACGGCATGTCGGACAAAGCGAAAATAAAATACATTACACAGCATTAGGAGATAGACCCACAATCTGGGCAAATGTTATATGTAATTTGTGCAAATCGTCCGAAGAGTTCGAAAATTGTTTTTTGATTAAATTTTGGAGTGAGGCAAAACAGACATGGATCTAATATGAATTTTTAAATGGACCAAGTTACAGGTATGGTAATGGGACGATGAGAGAATTTTGCAAGTGCTAACTTGGCAAGCCTATGCGTGTGAAACATCCATTGGGGGTTTTAATGGAAAAGTTTAAAAGGCGATTACCCAAAAATTTGCGGTGGGGTCTTGTCCATAGTCCATGTGATTCCATGGACAAATTTCTAAAATTTGTAGAAAAATTAGAGAGGGCTTTGAAGTTCAAACCTCAGAGCAAACCAGGTGGTAGTTATCAAAATGGGAATCCAAATAATCATCACCAAAATAATAATCATGAGAAAAATCAAAGTAATTCTCAGGGAGATAGTAGTTGGAATGAGCAGAATGGTCGGAGAATGAACGGGAGTGATAACTTCCGTGAACAGGACCCAAGTAAAGAACGCATATTTGACAGGGGAAATTTGCGCGAAGTGCAATAGCGCAACAACCAGTCGGGAAACTGATGTTCGCCACATCTCAGGTCTGGGGATGGCGATCTGAACAGGCGATGAAAAGGACTGGAGATAATGGTATGGTACAAGTGTTGATAGGTTTGGAGAACGGCAACAAATATGTAATATGGAGTAAGTTAAAGAGGAAGCCGTATCGGTGGCTCTTTGAATAAAAGCAGGCATGAACAGCGGAAGCATAGATTTGTGAGAGATTTAAGTAAAAGTAATGGGAATAAATTGGCGGGGAACGATGTAAGTTATGGATGTGTAATGAATGAGTGTGTGAATGGTGATGAATGGAAAGATTCAGGGGTTCAAAAAGAAGTTAAAGAGGAGATGCATTTTGTGAAAGCAAACTGTGTGGAGAGTTCTGATGAGATATTAGCAAATAGTAGCAATTGCAGTAAGGAAGGTGTTGTAGTAGCAAGTATTTGTGAGTCGGCGAAAAGCATCGATGTTAGTGAAGGCGGCGTAGCTTTGGTCTCAACAGCTGTAAGTGAGGGTGATTGTGTTTCAGTGGAAAACGTCAATGTTACTAAGGGAGGCTTAGCATTGGTCTTGCCAGCAGTTGAAGTTAAAAATGTATCAGCGGAGTTAGATGATTTCTGTTTAAAGGAACAGAGTAATCGTAATTTATGTAATGATGTAAAAGCCACTGGTATTGAAACTTCAGATGAAGGAATCTACGCATTTCTAGTCATGAATGAAGGCAAAACGAAACTTATTAATGAATGTGTGGATCTAAAATGTTTGTCACAGTATGCATGTGAGAATGTATGTAAAGTATGATTGGGGATCAATCTGGATGAAAAGTGTGTAGAAATGGCAGTGCGTGCTGACCTTTGTCCGATCACAGAGGAATGTAGCAAGTCTGGAAGTCCCAAAATAGTACGACAAGGTAGTAGCAATTTGTGTAATGTAGCAGCGAAGGATGAAGTTGTGTATGATTCATGTAAAGTTAATTTGTCGATGGAGGAAAGTAAGGTTTCTGATGTGAATTTATGTAGTGATTTAAATGGCATACAAGCAGATAAGGTTGCTGACATGAATACTTATGGTGATGATGGCTTAGGCATCGATGCATTATTTCAGGAAGATAAAGTGTCTAACAGTGAATTGATGTGTAATTTTGTTCAAGCTGCAAGTGTTGATATTTCGGAGGGGAAAAACAGTAAAGTTGTGCATGCTGTGGGTAGTGAATCGGCGAAATGTGTGGAAGAACTAACAGAAAATTTAGAGAGGGTTGAAGTAAATAGTGTGCATGGGGATAGTTTGGGTAATGAAGTTTGTACGAATTGGTATACGAAGGAGGCGTGTGATTTTACTGTGACTGATTGGCATATGGCATATGTGGAAATGGGAGAAGTTTAAAATTGCTAAAGGTTTAGAAAAGGGAAGGAATTAATTTGAGGCAAAGGAAATATTGAATGAATTATTTTGGGATGAACATGAGATTGAGGGATGGATAGAACAGGATGTGTGTACGCTAGAATTGGAAGAGAAGGGCAAGATGTAGAAAATGATTTATTAAAGGAGAATTATTTAGCTGCTAAAAGGAAAAGGCGACACCATGGACGATACAAACCGATGAAGTACAAAGTGGGGAACAAAGTGCTTGTACGCACTAAAGAGCATTCCAGCAATGTGGACGGGGAGATTACGAAATTATTAGAGTTATATTATGGACCATTTGTTGTGGGAGAGTGGCCTCACCCAAATGCATACCGTTTAAAATACCCTGTCTCAGGAAAACCTTTGGGTCTTGGGTCTAAGAAACATGACGGAGTTGAGGCTGTATATAGAGAAAGGGGAGAAATGAAAAGCTGTTCTAATTTGTAATTAGTGATAGTGATTTGGAGGGGTGGTTTTATATGTTTTACTTGGGGATTCATTAGTAATTTGTTAGTTTATTGTGGCAATGTATGTGTGCAAGAGGGGGTAGTTTATGCACTGACGGTGCATGGAGGTCGGTGACCGTGTGGATTTAAGTAAAATATGTATTGATTTATGCTTTGCATAAGAGTGTGGAAAGAATTTAGTGGTCAATTTGAAGGGTATTAAAATTGTAATTGTATGTGCATGCATTTTTTGGTGCGTGGCAGTAGGAAGGATATATTAAAGTCAATTAAATAGAACTTGTAGGAATTTGAGTTTACTGTTATTCAGTTGTTTGCCTTGTGACTTTGTTCCTATAGTATTGTCTTCCACTGGAGGAAATCTTTAGTGAGGATCCTGGTTGGGTCTGGGAAATGGTTTGTTGACGGGTTTCTACTTTTGGTTTTTGTTGTAGACAGATCTGTCACGATAAAGGGTGGATCTCATAATTCAGAGGCAGACACGATTTCTGCGAGGCATTTGGTCAAAAGACAGATGTGAGTTGATCAATACTCTGTGCTAAAATCTGTGTGGGCATGTGTAGCGCAATGGAAAAATTAGTGCAAGAAGGTACTTCAACACTGAGTGAGTGGCACAAAATCGCACATTAGTGAAAGTGCATTTTACAAAAATTATTTCTTGTCCAAAAAATTGTTTATGCATAACTGAAATGTAGGCATTTATTTGATATGCCGTTATGTTAATAATTTGGGTTGGTTTAAGTTTACTTCGAAATTCATGCTGTTCCTACACCACTACAAAAATTTTGTAAACACTATTGGCCTGGCGTTTTAATCATTTGATTCTGTTCTTTGTAATTTGTTTTATATGTACTTGTATGAACTGAAGGGTGTTACTTCTAAACATTCTGGCTCGCCAGAATGCTAATAAGTGGAGGTGTGTGAGGTAACGGGTGAGTTGTGGCGCCCTGAAAATATTTTAAGTTCTGAGTTGTCGTGGCCGCACGGGCCGCTCGGCAAGCTGTGGCTCATCAGCAACTGTGTATTGCTGAACGTTAGCTGGAGCAAGAGGGGTAGCCCCAGCACGTGGTCCAGGCAAACCGTGTGGCTGGGGTTTACGTGTTGACACTGTGGCGAGGAATGGGCTTTGTGTCGAAGTAGATTTGTATGCCAGGAGTGCCAAAGATGAGAGACTTTGCGAAACCATAATGGCACACATTTCTCAGTTCATGTAGAAATTAATAATAGCCAGAGGAATCATGATACCTTAAAATGAAACCTGTACATTACAATTATTTGCACGACGATTCTGCTGGTGTAATCAGATTTTCAATATGTTTATTAGTTTAAAGTTTAGTATCTGTGTATAGCGTTATACAAATAACACCCAGCAATGAATTTCCAAAATCTAAACGGTTCATCTGAATTTGTCAATTGATGTGTCTTTAGAAAGCTATTAGTGTAAACCTAAATTGGTATGAATTACAGGAATGTAACTTTAACAGTACACAAGTTATTGGAGGTCCAAGTGGCTGATTACTATTGATTGCATCAGGCTGTAAGTACTCCACAGTTACACGAAAAAACAATAGCAGCATGCTTATAATTGTATTTATTTGGCTAAGTTTTGGTTTATATCCGATATATACTATTCATGAAGAAGTTGGTCTAATATTTGCTGGGTTTTAGAAAGCACAGAGACATTAGGCTACTGGCCTACTTCCGTTTCTATTCCTTTGATATATGTTTATTTAATTTGTTTATGTATTTAATAATGTGTGTTCGAGTGTGTTTATGATCCAGCCATGGGAATATCTATCTAATTCCAAGTTATTAAAATGTACAGCCAGTATTTCGTTTGTGTTTCAATATGTTTGTGAGTGAGCGTTCTAGCCAATCACAGCACTAGTTACTACAGAAGTCAATGGAGAGACTGTATGGAAGTGGGGGAGGAGCATCGGGTATAGACAGGACATGGTGCAGGGGGTGGCGGTGGGGGTGGGTGGTGCTGGACACGAAGGCACGACGGACGGTTGCAGGAAATACTTGAAGAGTGTTGAGCAGTTTACGCATTATCGCAGGAGATAGAAATATTTCGTAGTGCCGACTTGTGCACTTGTGAGATTTCCGTACCTTCTGCAGTGAAGATGTAGTATGCATTTAGAAGTGAATATCTCACGAGCTTTGTTGTTGCTCGTAACTAATTACGTGAAGTAGGAATCTATTGTTTTCCTGTTATTCAATTTGTAGTTTGGTTATTTGCTAGACCATCGACACCAATAAGTGTTTTGCAGTAATAAACGGCATTCTTAAAGATACTTCTGCTCTCATACTCATCATTTAAAGTCGTTAAAAATAGTACCTGCAGATTTTATTTAAACTGCAATCTTTCATTTATAAATTTCTATGCTGCATTCAAAATTCGCAATTTCCGAGTGATAGGAACCTTCAACCATTCGATTCATGTGTATATTCATATTGTATACTGTAAACTCAGCAGTATTTGGCCTGTAATGCGGCAATTACGTATCCGAGTCCCTAGACAATGAAACCAGCCAGTACTTTTAATTTTTCAACTCCGAGTCTGAGGGTACATAGTTGAGGGCCACATTATTTTTGTGAAAGCCTGCAAGCCAAACACCAAAAACCATGGGAATTAACATTCAAGTAATGTTTGAGGATTGCCGCAACGTTCTTAACATGCATACAACTATACCTGCATGCATTTCCGGGAAGACAATTTTTGGCGTGGTTTACCTATAATTCCCGTGTATATCTCTCTCCCCAATGAAAACATAAAGCACCTACAAATTTTTCCCTCAGGGAGGCAGAGCCACGTGTGAAAGCACCCACGTGATCTACCAACTGACCTGCCTACACTGTGATGCATTGTATGTGGGAATGACCAGCAACAAACCATCCATTCGCATGAATGGACACAGGCAGACAGTGTTTGTTGGTAATGAGGATCACCCTGTGGCTAAACATGCCTTGGTGCACGGCCAGCACATCTTGGCGCAGTGTTACACCGTCCGGGTTATCTGGATACTTCCCACTAACACCAACCTATCTGAACTCCGGAGATGGGAACTTGCTCTTCAATATATCCTCTCTTCCCGTTATCCACCAGGCCTCAATCTCCGCTAATTTCAAGTTGCCGCCACTCATACCTCACCTGTCATTCAACAACATCTTTGCCTCTGCACTTCTGCCTCGACTGACATCTCTGCCGAAACTCTTTGTCTTTAAATATGTCTGCTTGTGTCTAAGGTAAGTCTTTCCGCTCCCGGGATTGGAATGACTCCTTACCCTCTCCCTTAAAACCCACTTCCTTTCGTCTTTCCCTCTCCTTCCCTCTTTCCTGATGAGGCAACAGTTTGTTGCGAAAGCTTGAATTTTGTGTGTATGTTTGTGTGTCTGTCGACCTGCCAGCACTTTCATTTGGTAAGTCACATCATCTTTGTTTTTTTTTATATATATATATATATATATATATATATATATATATATATATATATATATATATATATATATATATATATATATATATATAGGGAAACATTCCACGTGGGAAAAATTTATCAAAAAACAAAGATGATGATGATGACTTACCAAACGAAAGCGTTGCCAGCGCTTTCGTTTGGTAAGTCACATCATCTTTGTTTTTTGATAAATATATATATATATGTATATATCTCACACTGGGTAACTTCTCCAAACAGTAAAGATATATTTATACCAGGTGACCTTTACACCACCACCCATGTACTCACAGTTACAGCAATAGTGAGGGTTGTGTTTACATAAAAATGGCAAGTTAACAGTCATAGAAAGTGCTGGTAGTTGGTGTTTTGGTACATAAATGAGAAAAAAAATTAACACAAAAATGCAAAATATTGCTATTTCTGTAACTGTTAACTTGCCGTTTTCATGTAGACAATGTCTAGAATAGCTGTAACTATGAGTATGTGGGGGTCATGTATCACCCCAGAGTATATGTATCTTTACTGTCTGGACAAGATACTCAGTGTGACAACGTCGTATATATATTTTATGTTTCACTTTTCTACTTCAAGTACAGCATACATGAATTTTCACTATGAATATTTTACTATTTTGGATAATCATATTACTTTTATGCTATGTTAAAGCAAACATTTGCTGCTTGTTGCTTCTTTTCTGTAGGCATATCTGTGTGTGCAGTTACTGACTGTAATGAAAATAATTACACAGACATTTCAATTTAAAGAAATTATGATGCTATATAGGCTCTTTGTTTCATTTGCTGTCACAGATAGCATGGTACATTCAATGAACCCTTCTTTCTTCTATATAATTATTTCTTATTCTTATGTATTTGCCATGACCTAATATATTTGCCCTTATGTTAGTTTTCAGTTGTACATAAAAGGTATTACCTTAAGATTTTAAAATAAGAATGTTCTGGGTGATGCAATGGTGTTGCACACTGCTTGTTGCATTTATAAAACTGGGTGTGGTATGTTAATTCCTCATAAATTAAATTTTCTGGAAGTAAGCCAACAGCAATTTTTACACAACTTTTTGTTTAAGGCAATTTTTCTTTTGGCTTGTTTGTTCTCAGCTCTGAAGATGGTAGTAAAGCTACCAAAACTGCTCATCACTTTGTAAAAAATTTTGATGTTATATGCAACTGAAACAATATACAGAAAATTTTATAAAGTCTTACAGAAAGTTTTTACAACTGTTATAATTTTATAATTGATTACCTGCTTAAGACAGCTTTTTCCTATTCTGACAATGTCAGATATATATATATTTTCTGAGAAAACTTCTAGGTAGGTTGCCTCTGCAAGGCTCATATGTAGGCCCCTTATGCAGACACAACTGCTTCTCCAGACTAAAATGACTGCAGTTGATTTATTTCACTTTGGGAAACAGTATGGAACTACAAAGAGCTTGATCAGTTCCATAGGGTGGATAACGAAGTCGTTGGACCTAAGACTCCTCGAGCAGATACCTTGTTTTTATTGTGCAGTGAGCTGATATATTATCATGATAAAACAACAGCCTGTACGTACCTTATTTTGAATATTCCTCATTTCCGCACACTTAAGTGTGTGTGCAGGTAAACTCCAGAACAGCAATCTTAAGTTACTATCTTGTTACAATGACAGTAGTGATGCCACAAGCAAATGCAAAGCGACCTTTTCCCCACACTTCATGCTCTTTCCACATTTGCTAGACAGGATGCTTCTGGGACGAGCCAAACATGTGATGATTGTTTCAGAGCAGAATCGGTACAGCCAAGTTGCACCAACTATTGTATTAACTACAGCTTTTGATCATCCAGAATCACATTTTTCTAGAATGTATAGGCAGAAGTCAAGAGCCACAGATTTCAGCTCTGCATTTAAAAGGCGCTGTATCCAAATACTATAAATCTTTTCAATCTGAAGGTCCTCAACGAGGATCTTTTGAACTGTTCCCTGTTTGATCCCAATACTGCAGCTGATGTTTTGACAAGCAGTTGCTCTCAGCTGTTGTGACAACTTTTGTCTTCACAAGTTTCTCATGTGTCTAATCACATTTTTCGAAGGCAAAGAGTTACCAAAAGCCTTCTGTGTATGTTAGAAATACTGATTTTAAATGGTCTACTCTAAGACCATAAAACGATCAGCATGCAGACATGATCTCATTTCAGCTCCATTGCTGGCTCAGTCTACATCAAGCACACAGTGAAACAAATGATGGGCTAAGACCCTCCCATTATGCTGGGAAAAACTTGTGTGAGTTATTAATAATGTATGCTACAACTGATGACCCTTCTTTGAAATGAAATATTACCAACAGTAAGCCAAGAAATGTGAATGTAGGCTCTCCCGGAATCTACTGTTATTGATCTCACTGGTTTTCAGTCAGGTGGCAGTATTATAATACTGCAATGTTTCAATGAGTGTCACACTCAGCATCTTCTGGCAAAATATCAAGATATGTGGCTGCTGTAATATTTATCCTAGCAGTGTGCCCACTACCCTTCATGCCCCATTCCACTCGAAAAAATTCAACATTTTAACTGTCTTCCGACCACTGCCAAAGACAAAAGAGTGGCTTGGCTATGTGAAAGACCCACTAAAAATGAATGTAAAAGAAATATACAGTATCGCATGTGAATACCGTTGACCGAACATTGAGCAAATGCAGCACTATATTTCAAAATGCTGCAAGGAACACATCAGCCATGTGGAACGGACAGATGGAAAAAATCAGCAATAGCAAAGCCTAGCCTCCAGGAAGATCACATCTTCGACTTCCAGAGCACCAAAGTGCTTTGTCAAGCAATAGGCAATTGAGACAGCATCATAAAGGAATCCACTGATATATGGGTACACAAAAATCTTGTCAACAGAGACAAAGGGCACCAACTAAGTGTGGCATATAATCAAACATTAACAGGAATGTGACAGAGCGCAACAAGCACCATCCAACTTACAAGACATATCCGGAATGCCGACACAGAGATCCAATAGGAGCATCGGCTACCTCCATCACTGCAGCTTCATCCTGCCCCCCCCCCCCCCTCTCCTCCACCCCACTGGCTGAACAGTACATGGCCACCTGTAGCCAGGTGGAGGGGTGCACTCCAGCAGCATAAATATCATAGCATATGCATATCTCAACACTTCACTGAAAGATAATGAGTACAGCACTCATCAAAATGTCATGGTATTTTAACACTACCACCTGACTGGAAACCCTAGAACTTTTCACCTGCAAGCCTGGAAGTCTGCAAACTTTCCAGCATGCCTCTTACCTCAGTAGCTGCATTGATGACAAGTGCTAAGAATAATTAATTGCTATGAAACACATTGCCTGCTTGGTGCCTTCCCCTCTGGGTACTTTCAAACAACTGCAAGCAAACACTGTAGCCACTGCTCCACCAAACACTTGAGTAATGGGGCTGTCCCTAAACTTCGAGACTCTTGAAATTTCTGTTTAACAGATCTTTCTTTTCCCTCATCCTGTTCTGGGAGTGAATTGAACTACCACTACTTTCTATTCTTCCACAACACATCCCTCTTTCCTTACCGAGGTCGGGATATATAGCCCCAACAGTTAGTACTGGCATTTTTACTTTTAAATGTGTAATGACAGTTCTGTAACTTCATCTCCTGTAGCTAAGTACTGGCCAGCCATTCTGTCCCTTCTTAATTAACCAGTTTAAGCACGACATTTTAATGCATAGCCTTTTTTGTATATATGTCAAAACAACAGGTGCAGGATGACTCTGTGAGTACCTCAATAACACAGCTCAGATGACACAGTTGAAGCACCATTTCCATTTTATGAAAAGGTTCTCAGTGATGGTCAGAGTTTGAAGGCTGTTCAGATTTGTGCAGCTGCTTTATGCTATGTTGTAAAGACTGTTTCCTCAATATATGAAAAAAGTTCTGGTGTAATCTAGTATATCCCAATAGTTCCATAGTAACATTTCTTTCTATTGTAATTTAAACATTTGACAAAGTTGGTGATTTGGCCTTGTTTCTTACTCATTATTGTTCTTCACTGATATTTTTTCCCCCCAAAAAGCTCCAAATACTGTCGTCACCTAAGATGCTGCTTTTCTCAATACACCTGTCACACTGGCTGTGTGGCTATAAAATAAAACCAGCACTTAGGATACTGCAGACTATCTTATAATATTGCAGATTAACTTCCTCTTGTGTAAGAATACTCAGTAGTTGCTTCTCTGGAAGACAATGTGTAAACTGTGATGTGTTTCTCAAGGTGGTAGGTGAAGGGAGTGATACCTAAAATATTATAAGGCCACATGAAATGCCAAGGTATTCAACCCTCAAGTTTGATGTCTGCTTTATTTTTTAAGATTATACTGTAATTTTATTCTGAATAAGGTCATTTTGTTTTTTATTTATTTATTTATTTTTTTCGATTTTAACAATTTAATGGAATATGAACCAAACACACACACACACACACACACACACACACACACACACACACACACACACACACACACAGAGAGAGAGAGAGAGAGAGAGAGAGAGAGAGACTGCATAACTTACCTAGGTGGAACCCATATGGCCCTTCAACAGATGGTGAATCAACCTTTATGGAACACTGTTCAAGAATTATAACGCCAAGCGGTTCGGACCACTGTTCTCTGGATTTGAAGTAAAACAGAAGATTGCCACGGAGTCTACACCAGCGTTCCAAGCTGACTGTTAACAACATCACATTAAAACTTTACAAGTTCATGAGATTTTGTACCACAAAAGTAATGCTTATCTCGTAAAATTAAGTAATCTAGTGCCATCTGAAGTCAAGTTCAGAGTAAAATTTAAGAACTTAAATTGTGATGCTTTACAAAAATACTTTATACACAGTATTAACACTTAAAAAAGTTGAAAGCTAATTAAGAAAACGAACAAACAATTAGAAACTAATGCTTCTGTACCCAAATAACAGTTTTCTTCAGAATCATGCATTACCTACACTAAAGAAGAAAAATCCTTGCTATGGTCTTATAACACTTTTAGCTGCTTCTAAATCAAACTAAAGACTTAAATACATGCAAGAACAAAGTCATAGTGACTTTACAAAGCACTTAATATAAATTCATTTAAATCATCATTCTACCCTGATAACAGACTGTCATTTATAAATATGCTATGTGCAAAAGCTAAGTCATTAAATCTTTGCAATAGGTCTTCTGAAATTCTTTACAACACAGAAAGAAAACTAGATGCTCAAGAATATTCCTTAATAACAAAAAAACTGAAAATTAAAAATTTTTGCGGAACAGTGAGCATGCATTATGACACAAAAAGCTCCTTACTTAGAAATGGAGTAAATTATTAACAAGTGAACAGGAAAGAAAAGCCATTACACCAGAAGATTTAGTTTTCATGTGCAGTGTGTAAAGTGTGTTAATGTCATTGGCATATAGGCTCTCTCTATGGAAAGGTAGAATTGTCATATGTGAAAGCCACAGATAAAGCATAAGTTTCCATTTCCTTCTCCCACCAATGTAGTTCAAAAGACAAGAAGAGCTCTGTATATAGAGAAATAACAAGCCCTCTATGCTCTTTGGAATATTCAGAATAGCACATACAATGTACCACTAAGATTATTACCGAAAGCACCCAACTATGCCAATGACTTCCTCTTAAACCTGCAACATAAGCGAATTAGTGTAATCCAACTGGGAAATCCAAAGTAAGTGCTAGTGACTTATTTGTGCTTATTATTTTGCCAGTACCTTTGCTTGGTCCACTATAGCAGCTCAGTTCTCGAAGACTCTTTGATCTTTTCCCTCTTTTGTTGTCTTTCCCTGGAAAGTTTACAAGACCCAAGAATCTAACTGTTCTTTAAAAAGTATTTGACATGAGTCTTCTCTTTTCCAGGGATATGCAAGAGTTTAGTAAACCAATCAACCAAATACAGATTATTCATTCCTTCACCATGTTATTTAAATAACATGAAGATGACCTGAATATTGAACAGTGGAGGAAAGACCAAGACAGCAAACAATTAACTATATTAAAATGAAATTAATAAAACCATAACAATTATAGTTTAATTTATCTGGTTATATGTTTCTGAAATAGCTATATGAATTTCAGTACAAAAATATGTACAACATCTGTAAGCAGAAATCTCTCAGTTTTTCACACAATTTATTAAATAATACTTAAAACGGAAACAAATTAAGTATCTTTTACACATTTATAATAATTTTGGTTACATTATCAGCAAGTATCACATTATTAGCAACTGTCCAGTGAAGGACACATGCACAGCTGAGATCCTACAGTTTTTATTATGCCAGCATTTTATCATAGTCTTTATTGAACCAGTCATACATAAATATTAGCTCAATGTCTCTGCAACATTAAAAGAATTCCCATGTCTCTAAGAAATATCACCCAACTGTTAAATTACCAACAAGAACCGGTGTAAATCTAAAATGGAGTTATGAGCAGAAATTGGAGACACCACTTACAGGTGAGTGCCTGCACAACTTCCATCTATTGAAACAGAAACTATCTGACTCTGAGTTGCAGACAAACAACTTAAAAGAAAAAGAAAGGTGTTTTCTTATATAGTATTTGCAGTGTTTCACCACAAACCCTGTGTCAAGACAGTTGAAATTTAAGATAAAATATAATTAAATAACAGCTATAGAAGTGAGGAGAGAGTTCAAATGTCAAATAGAGAGAGAGGGGAAGGCTAAGTAAGAGAGAAGAAAAACTAGACGTGGATTATTAATTCAGGAACAGGTGGTTAGCAAGGTTTAGCAAATGTTGAAAAATATACCATCAATGAAATAGTGGAACAAGTTTCAATATCTTCAAGTTCTCAATATTTTCCAAAGCAGGCATTTAGCATGATGTTGTGCTGATGGTGTGGGCTATGTCTGTGACTATTCACAGTGACTACTGGTCTTTCCTACACAAATAGGTTAGTTGACAGCTCGCGCATCAGCTCTAATAGGTTCTGCTTCTTTTGACCTGTTTTTCTGTTTGCAACTAATGGCTGTGCTAAACAATATCAGCAGAGTGAATGTAACTTGCTTAACCAAAGCCTGCCACAACTTTGCTCCCTTATCCCATCTGGATAATAATAATAATAATGTAACATTTGGCAGCAAAATTTGCTTTCTTTGAAGCCCACATTTTCTGCATTCTTTGTGAGTGGGCTTGCTTCCACTCCTCCATCCAAAGTGCACCGCCTCTTCTTTCAGTTGTTCACCTCAGTGTAGAGCCCATTCATTCATCACTAGATACTTTTGGAAGACATCCCTGTCACAAGCATCTTTTGATCTGATCTGTAGGAGGCTGAGGTCTTCTTTGGCATTACTATACCAGGGTATGGTGGTTTTGGTGTCTGAATATAAAAATGGGAAAGGTTTTCTTGGGCAAACTGTTCCCATCCTTTCATTTGAGGTGGTCATAAAATTGAACACATCGTTTGCAGATTGAGATTGAATTTTTATTTTTTTTTTATTTTATCATAAACTTTCTAGTTTGATCTTCTTTGGTGGTTATCATTCTTCTAACTGGAGTCCGTGACTGCCCTAATGATTCTGCACTCTTTCTTTCTCCAGTTTCTTGAGGACACCTTTATTTAAATTCATAGAAAGGGTTTTGGTCTCGTACATAATTACTGGCTTCAGAACCATTTCATATTGATGTATCTTAGCATTTTGTGGAGTGCATTTTTTGTTGTACATCATGCAAGACATCTGATAGGCAATTTCAAGTTTATACATTCATTCCTTACATGCATCCTTGCTCAGCCCCCTTTTCATATTGATCTGATTCCCTTGGATATAGTTCCAATTCTATACTCTGTTTCCATCTATCTTGTTGGCCATGTCCTAACAAATTTTTCACGAACATAGCTGAAAAGCATTTGAGACAGCCCATTGTCTTTCTGACGTCTGTTTTTATCTCAATTTATCTGAAAGGCATCCTAACCAGGGTGGCTCTAATTAACACTCTAAGTTTAAGGCCAGCCCTAAATTCATTAAGCGTGCTTAACAAGCCTTCATGGTCTACTGAATTGTAGCCTTTCTTTAAGTCCACAAAAACAGACACATACTGCCTAGACCTTAGAGTACAATATCTGATGATGCTTTTGAGATTGTGGATCTCTTTGGCAATTGAACAACCTCTCCTGAAGCCCCTTGGGTATTCCCCTATTTTGTGTTTGACTTGGGCTTCTAAATGCTCCAGAACAAAGTTAGAGAATTGGGTTGGTTGGTTGTTTGGGGAAGGAGACCAGACACGAGGTCATCGGTCTCATCGGATTAGGGAAGAACGGGGAAGGAAGTCGGCCGTGCCCTTTGAAAGGAACCATCCCGGCATTTGCCTGGAGCGATTTAGGGAAATCACAGAAAACCTAACTCAGGATGGCCGGACGTGGGATTGAACCGTCGTCCTCCCGAATGCAGAATTGAGTTGGTTCTTGGTGGCAGATATGTTCCTCTATAGAGGTAGGTGTTTTTCATGCCACCTTTATGGTGCAATGGATATTAGGGCTGTTTTGCAGTTTTTGGGTAGTTTCCTCCCTCCCTCCCTCCTTCCCCTCCTCTCTCTCTCTCTCTCTCTCTCTCTCTCTCTCTCTTTCCCCCATTGCAAGATTCCCTCAGTTCTGCAACTATTGAGCATTCTCCAGCTGCTTTATTATTTTTGAGATGGGCGATGTGACACTGTGTTTTGTCTACTCTACTCTGGGCACCAGAGAATGTGTCTGCTGATCTCAACTGGGCTTTTTGGTTTATAACAGTTCCGTAGTTTTCTTAATATAATCTGCTGGAATGTTACAATTTTCCTAATCTGAAGTCACTAATGTAGTGTCGTCCTGCAGAAACCATAATAATGGCAACTTATAGCCCATGAGTTCGTATTT
The DNA here is from genome assembly GCF_021461385.2 of Schistocerca piceifrons. NCBI lineage: Eukaryota > Metazoa > Arthropoda > Insecta > Orthoptera > Acrididae > Schistocerca > Schistocerca piceifrons. The sequence continues at coordinate 92,954,914 of NC_060141.1, forward strand.
ACAGGTTCTATAATACTCTCTGGTTTCATTTCTCAAAAGATTTTAGTCTATCTTTTCAACTGGTGGTTTTTCATATTAACTTTTCTCAGTTGTGATTACTCTAGCTGTTTGGACCTTTTGGATTTTGTGGGTTTCCTAATCAGTTTCCCATTTTTTGCATAATACTGTTTCCATGCAGTCAGCTTCTCCTTGGGGACTGATTTGCAAGTGTTATTCCAGCAGGCATATTTTTTGTTTCTTTTGACTTCTGCAACTTCTTTGGTCACCTCAATAGGGCACCTTTCGGCATTATTACAGTTGCAATCACTTGGTCTAGCCTTTTCGGTCAAAGTTTATCATTATCAAAAAGGCATGATTTGTTTCAGGACCTTATGGGGATCAGCTTGAATTCTGTTATTGACATGTGGTGATCTGAGGCCACAATCATGTCTTTTCTATCTTTAACATTCATAATTTCTGGATTGTTTCTCCCAGAGATCTTGACGTGATCTATTTGGAGCTCCCATATGATTAGGACAGGAGATCACCAAGTTGTTTGCTTGCTCAGTAAATGGTTCTATGTTTTTCTCAATTAAAAAGGTGAAACTCTATGACTGACACTTTTTGAGTTTACATGCAACAATAATTTGTACTTGATACAGTAATAACATTTTGGTTTCAGCACTTTAAGTGAGTAGTTACTTTTTCAGCATAAATTTTCTTTGACTAAAAATTAGTTAATATTAAAAGGTAAAAGAGTGTAATATGGTTATCTGAAATGGTTTAAGGACTTCATTGTCAAAACAAAATTATTGTAATGGTAATTCAAATTTATGGTTACGTACCCTGTTGTAAACACACTTACTTGAAAGGCACAAAGGATGATTATGAACATGAAAGACAAATTGGAACAATTATTTATGTCAGTCAGTTTCATTCACTTCAACAACACATTTAATTTCAAGAGCTTACACCCTTATCTTCAGGGGAATTGGTGAATTATGTGAGAATTTCTTTTCTGGGTGTAGCTGATTGTTCTACATTGTATTTCATTTTGAAGATGCTTCAATGAAGGAAAAAAACTGCAGGTAATTGCGCACGCACGTGCGCCCCCCCCCCCCCCCCCCCCCACACACACACACACACACAAGATACACAACAATCTGCAGTGTGTCTTCACTGGAACATTTTCAAAATGAAATGTCAGGACCGGCAACTGAATGATTAGGGTTTAAAATCCCATCAATGACAAGGTCATTCGAAATGGAGCACAAAACTTGATTTGGAGAGGGATAGGAAAGAAAATCAACTGCCTTCTATTCAAAGATACCATCTCAACACTTGCCTCAAGCAATCTTGAGAAACCTATAGCAGGGCTTTTGATGTGGAAACTGAGCTCTAATCCTTTCAGATGAGAGTCCTGTGTTACCATCATGCCAGCTTGCTGAATGATACACAGTTATCCATCTCCAGTTTGCTTATTTCCTGTTACCCATTGTTAGAAATGCATCTGAATTTTTTCCTGTTATTAATGCCGTGGTTTACGTTTTAGGAATTTAAAAAAAAAATTTGTCTTGATGAAAACAGTTTATAGATCACTTAAACAGAATCTTTTAACAAGGCAACTTAGCAAGGTATATATTTTGAATGTTTTGGATACTAACACTTACTTTACAAACTGTTAGAGCTACTTAACAATGGGAAATCCAAAGTATAAAGTAAAAAATGTACAAATAATATTTACCCCCCTGAAAATAAAAATAATATTTTCACTGATACATTCAGAGCTGTAGAATGGTCCTCAATTTCATTACTTAATGATGCTCTTTTCTCTGCTTTACTAAAATGTTTATCATGCAAAATTTTGGAACATAAACCTGTGAATTATCCCACAAATTATATCTGGTATATTTCAGTTTATGAATACTGTCAACCGCTGTTAATGTTTCCTGTTTTTGTTATACAGTTCTGAATTTTCAAACCACAGCAATGTCTTGTGTCAATTTTATTCACTTCTGTGGTATGCACAAGACAAGCCAACACAAAATGTCTGATATTTACCCTCTGTCATGCACCTCATGGTGGTTTGCAGAGTTTAGATGTAGATGTAAATATGTATAACAACACATGGAAGAGTCACTCTTCCATGCTTTTTGTTTATCCTAGACTTATTATCTCCAGATGGTGGAAAGGACATCCCAAAAGAATTTTGTTTTCTGAGTATGTCAGTCACACCACACTTGATTATGTAATTTTTTTTATAAGCTGTTACGTTTCTTTTGTATTACAAGCAAGCTAATGAGTCTGCATAAAAAATAAAAAAACGCTACAATCATTCTTTCATTTCAATACAATTTCTGCATAATTAACCACAGGCAGCTAAGGACAGGAATTGTACTTTTAACACAAATTCTATTACAGGCAGTATTACTTCAAATGCTTATTATGCATGCAAAAATCTTTAATAACAGTTATCATGCAAATTACTACATTTGTACATCACAATAATATTAGTTAGTGGCTTCATATATGGGGAATAAACATCATCTTTTGTCATAAAATTTGAACTACACTCAAAATTTTCATTACTTCATGCTGTAACAAACAGACGTTCCATAAGACAAATTCAATCAAATGCAATTCATAAATCTGATATGAAATGTCCTAAATGCATGAAATTGCCTGTCAAGTATATAGTATAAATACAGTAACACTAATACAAAAAGGTTAGATAGCTACTCATCACATAGAGGAGGCACTGAGCCACAGACAGGCACTATGAAAAGATTGCTAAACATTTAAGCTTTCGGGGAAAAGGCTTTCTTCTAAAGTAGACAACACATGTAAAATTTACACAAGCACAATTCATACACAAATGACCATTGTCTCTGACCCCTGTCCTCCTTCGGAAATTTTCAAAGAATTTTTTGTTCGAAAGTCTAAATGTTTGGCAGTCTTTTCACTACACATACCTGGAACTCAACACCTCCTCAACGAGGTGAGTATCACTATCCTTTTCCTAATATTATTGTTATTTCAACCTGGACTTTCCATTGTTTGTATAAATATAGTTTACAGTGATCTTTCAAAAGTGCATGGGCCACTTAACATTAAGGAGAGAATTGCTGTTATTGTTATTTCACGTATGGCTTCATGTAGCAAAAAAGAACATTTTGACAAAAAAAGACAATAAAAAGTCACTAGTCACATACATCAAACAATTTGGGAAAATATTGTGTGAAATACAGTAACAGTCATTAGATTGTATGTTAAAAGCATAATAAAGAAGAGACTGTATACTAAAATTCATTAACATTTAAATATGCTGAATACTTTTTTTTCCATATCCCTTCGCATACTGGGCAACACATTTATACACGCTTTCTTGTATGGGTTCGATGCAAAAAGAGGAAATTTTACATAATAATTTTACACATTACATCTGTTCCGTGGTGTTTTAAAGAACCTCTTGTGGTATAATAGAATTTATTATTTTTTGAAATACAAGACAGAGCTGTACTAATATTCTTTTATTGTAACTGGTTTCAGTATTGCACCAATCATCTTGGTACAAAAAGATTAATAGTTCTCATATGTCATATCAATTACTGACACAGGAAACCATGAACATACAAAACCATTAAAATTACTCACAAACAAAAAGGCACTAAGTGTTTTAACACACAAGTGTTTGTGCCCTATTAAAACTGTAGACAACTGTAAATTGCAGTTATCACCTGTTGTTCTAATGGGTCACACCCCCTTCTGTGAAAAGACACTTGCTGCCTTTCTGTGTGTGCGCAGCTGTAATGATCTTATATGTAGGGCCTACCATATGGTTTCCCATGTCAGTAATTGAAATCTTTTCATACTGCGAAGATGGTGCAATACTGAAACTAGTTCTAATAAAAGATTATTAATACCACTTTGTGTAAACCATGAAAAAATAACATAAAATAAAAAAATTAAAAAAAGACACATTCTACTATTGTCCATCTTAAGGGCCAGAGGGAGCACTTTTTAGGGTAATCATCATAAATATTTTAGCATACAACCATTAATATCAGGAACGTAACTGACTAGCAGTGTGTTTCAGGAGTCCAGCTCCTGTCATCGGCTGTCTAAGTTAATCCTATGTAAAATGAACTTCAAGAGCACTTAAGGTCAAAATATAAAAACAAATAAAATTATTCAGACATGAAGTCCTTGGCTCCCTATAAAAATGGCAACACCAGATTCACTGTTCTGCTTATCCGTATTACTGCACATCCTCCAAAAGTGTTGCTTCTGAAAGGCGATAAACACCGGTCACACCAGCTGCAATCTGTCAGACCTGTACGTGTGTTTAGAAACTAATGATGCATGAAGAGGCAGCTGATGTGACGGGTGTTTAGCACCTTACAGAAGCAACACTTTGTGCTATATGCAGTAACATAGATAAGTGGAGCAGGGAATCTGGTAATGCTGTTTTTACATCTACATCTACACAGTTAGCCTTCTGCCGCCGAGTAGTGTGTCAGCAGTGTGCAGGTAATGCTGTTTTTATAGTAAGAGGAGGATGTAATGTCCAAACACTTTTACCTGCTTTTATATTTAAGTGGTTTTAAAGTGCATTGACTCCTGAAATGCATTGCTGTGGATTATATTCCTAATATTAGTGGTTGTATGCTAAAATATTAATAACAATTAACAAAAAAGACACATTACTGTTACTGGAATTAGCCAGCAAAAAATGTTCAAAAATTTTGTTACCCTTCTAGCATAAATCATTAACTTCTCTATTACACTAACCCACAGTATTACGGATGTAAAATTGTTAATATACCAAATACCACGGCAAAATCACCCAGACCTTGTCTACAATTAATCAGTCATGCAACTGTAAGTTACGAATGGAACTTTTAGCTCTTACCAACACACTGACTTCATAAAGGCAAGGCAAGAGGTTTCACAGCACCTTCACAGCATTTAGACTGGAAAGGGACACAATGTTTGTTCTAATAGATCTTTGCCTTAAAAAAAAATATAAAAAAAATAGATGAAGTAGCTGCCATTACAAAGCAGATAGATGTATTATAGGATGATTCCCGCTTCCTGCTTGCACTGTTACTGAAAGATATGTGGGTATCATATGTAATATATGGTTTTTAATAGTTAAAAAAGCAACAAGAACAACTACTGTCACTTGTAAGACCTGTTCCATTCATCTTAAGTTCTCCTAGTAATATGTTCTGATTTGCAAAATTGTACACTAAACTCCTGTTTTCTTCTATTCATTCACAGTACATCTAAATTCTTGAAGTATCACTTTTTACCCACAATGTAACACAATGACTGTCTTTAAATGTTGTTTGTACTAGTAATCCGTTTACTTTGAAACAATACTTGGTGGCACAAATATAACCACTGGCACAAAAATCTGCAGTTCCTTCTCAAGGAACTTAAGAAACCTTGCATTCCGTGAGGTCTCAAAAATATTAGCTAGTGATAAACCAGATTCAAGGCACAACGAAGCATCTTGAAATATATTTTTGAAAATCTAAGCAGTTTTGCTATATGAAAACATCTCTTAAACCACCACCCAGGATAGTTATCATAAATGGTTATGACATGGCACACCATGCATTTTCCAGTCAGATGATAATTGAACAGATTGACTGGAAACACTAAGAACAGTATGTATAATCATCAGCTATAATAGTCCACTGAGAAGTATCTCCTAAGAGGTTACCCACTGACTATTGCTTGTTTCTGTGTGTCACACACCAATGAGTATATACCAAAGTAAGCCTTATGCCTAACTCACAATTTCAGAACATGATAATCCTAAACTCTTTGGAGTCAAGGGAAATGAATGAACTGAATTATGCTATCAAATCCTGTGCAAAGCATAGATGAATCAATTATAGTAGTTATGGAGATCTATACATTTGCTTGTGCCCTTACAAAAAATAAATAAATAAATAAATAAAATAAAATAAATTTCCTCATTACAGATGTCAAATGTTGGAAGTTGGGCAGAATGATAAAACAGTACAGGCACTATACTGTGGCAGAACTAACATCAGACGCTAATGCTGGGCACAGTCATTGGATGTTAATGCTGGACACAGTACAAGTATGTCTGAACATACAAGCAGTGCATCAAACACTCCAAACAATGGGCCTCCACAGGCCAATGTTAACACCACGACAGCGGCAACTACGACTGAAATGAGCACAAGACCATCAGCACTGGATGTTGGGGTTGTGGCAGAGTTTTGCACGGTGTGATGAATCCTGACACCTTCATCGACATGCCAATGGGAGAGTGTGAATCTGTTATCTTCCAGAGGAACAGTTTCTTGATACCTGTACTCCAGGATGGAGACAAGCTGGCAGCAGCTCCATTATACTCTGGGGCATTCACTGGTCCAGTGCAGCTCGTGTGAGGCACCATGATGACCAAGGAGTATCATACACTGGCTGCAGACCACATACACCCCCCTTCATGCCAATCATGTTTCCTGACGGCAGTGGCAATTTTCACAAGATAATGCACCATGTCAGGCTAGGAATGTGAGGGAGTGGTTCGAGGAAGACAGTGGTGAGTTTCAATTGACGTGCTGCCTCCTTCTCCCACTTACCAGATTTAAAACTGATCGAACACATCTGGGATGTGATTGAACGTGACATCAGAGCTCATTTCCCCCTCCCCAGAATTTACGAGAGTTAAGTGACTTGCGTCCCTCCAACGACCTACCAAGGCCTCATTGCTTCCATGCCATGATGCATCACCACTGTTATTTGTGCCAAAGGTGGACATAAAGGCTCTTAGGTAGGTGGTCATAATGTACTAGCTGATCCGTGTAAGTGCGTAAATGAGTCACTTTAGAAATGTCATCTAGAAAGAAGAAAATACATGTATGGAAAAACTATACAAATTTCCAAATAACGACTATTTCAGCCTATATGTGGGATGAGGAACAACTGTTTAGCAACCCATTGCCTCATTAAGGTATTCTTTCCTGACATCTGAACAAGCATTAAACAATTACTTCAATAATTACTTCAATAGATTGTGCATAAAAGTGAGGCAATTTCGTCATCAACTTAGGGAATGTTTGATAATTGCTTGTAACAAGGTGAGGAGTAGGAGATCAGGCACTCAGTGCTGATCACAGAGAGCATTTCTCTAAGATCAGAATCTCTGGGCATTTTAAAGACAACACTGTTCAGCATTATAAATGATCCACTAGGCAATCATAAATCACGCGCACAATATGTCCAAAAATATGCTGGGAAATTGCAGTTAATGTCAGAGAGTGTTTGCAATTCATCCTCCCCCCCCCCCCCCCCTTTCCCCTTTTTACTTCTTTGAGAAAGAGCAAGTCATATTTTTCCTGGTGCTGTCAGTGGCAATAAAAACAATATTGTGCACCCATAATAATTCGAAAAATCAATTTCATCAAGAAGAAAACTATATTAAATTTTTTCTGAGAAAATAACCCTTTCAAAAGTGGTGTATCATTCAACCTTAGGTCAGTATGTCCACATAATTCTTGTGCCAAACATGGAGAAACAAAATTGTTGTGCAATACTATTTTTGATCTGATGCTGTAGTGACTGACTATTATACTTTCCTGGTAATACAGAAAGGATTGCCATTATAATGTAACTGAGAAACTGTAAATATAGGGTTTAAAGTAAACTATGTGAGCCAACAGTATATGCTTTGAAGTACAATATCATGTACACATATAGCATTATTTTCCACTGTTTGCCATTAAAATTGCAACAACAGCAAGAGTAATAAATAACTAAATTTTACTTCTTATGTACACGCAGTATTGTAAGAACAACACAAATTCTTAGGTGATTTGGGGTCTAAATGGTGAAAAATTTAGTGAACAAGAGCTGCCACTTCCGGTTTTCACCAAGCTGGGGACTGAGTCAAACTGAGCTTGAGTGTCGGATATTTCAAATATATGTCAGAGATCATTAAATGTAATGGCTCATGAAGGCGACATGCCAGTTTCTCGGGAAACTATGACGGAATGTTTTCAGTAGGTAAGAGATCTCAACAGCCTGCTGGCCAGGGCATCAGTCAAACAGGACTCCGCACAGAGGTAAGTCAGGACGGCACAGGCAAACTGCAGTCTTTTGTGTTATCATGTTGGAAGAAATAATAATGGAAACCCAAAGATACGACACAGCTGACAGCCATAACACATCAGAAATGTAATAGCTATGGTCCAAATTACCAGCTATCAAAATGAGGTGACCATACTGTGTAGCAAATGGCACTCCATACTATCACACCAGGTACTGGGCCAGAATGACAATGACGAATGCAATATAGCTACATTTGTTCTCCTCTAAGCCTCCAGAAGTGGATACCTACAATATGATGTTGCATACTGAACTGGGACCTGTCTGCAAAGATGTGTGGAATCACTCCTGCATCCAGTGCCGTCATTGGGCACAGTACTGTCAGGAAGCCTGTATTTGCCTTCAGCATTATGGAAAGCCCCAGCAACAGTCATATGTGCTGCTTCAGACATCATCATATTTTATGTACGGTAATTGCCTTACTGCAAATGAGGGCATTTCTTAACTCAAGGCACAAACAATGTATCTGCCATCTCAGGCTCCAGTCGTGCGGAGCATTGAGTTCCTGTGTGGTACTGAGTACAGCCCTCTTCAATCTAATGATTCCATATTCAGACAACAATCATGCGATCCCGACCAATGCAAGTGGCAACATCATGGAACAATTAACCGCTGTCTCTACAAACCGTGTTCCTTCCCGGTACACATTTCTATGTCTTTCACAAGTCCAAATGTAATTCTGAATAATTTTCTTTGGCTACAGAATGTAAATGGCATCATACATACCTACTTTTTGTGTTTGTGCTGAAATTCTAACCATTTGCATATCCATGCATGTAGTATCCTCCATACCAATTTGATGTGTTGCAAATTTAATGATCAGTGATGTATACGTCAGCTGTAGAGATCATTAATGTGTTTTGCTTAAATTTATCCATTAAGCTTTGCATGTGGCAGCTTAGATTACATTGTTTACTAGACCTATACAGGTCTAGAGGAGATGGTGATCCAGTGAGGGGGGGCGGGGGGGGGGGGGAGATGGTTACAACCATGCAGTCCTACGTAAGTATAGTTTTGCTAATGTTTTTGTATCGTAAATTATGTCATTTGATATTTATATATCTGCCATGTTAGTGATGTCATCAGTCTACCAGTGCAGTATTGGGCTGTCTACTAATCTCAGGTTTTAACTTGAGGTGAGACACAATCATGACTGATAGCATACAGACTGTGTCATCACCGAGAGTTTGAGGGTTGCAGGTAGAATCAGTTACAAAACATTATTGGTGTAAGGTGAAACATGGGCATACAGACAGTGGACTTATTGCATGTCGCTAAAACCAGTGTATTGCCCAACTCTAATCCTAAATGAACAATATACCCACTCTCCAATAGCAACTAACCCTGGCACCTGAGTACAGTGTGTTCTGTTGGTTGGTTGTGAAAATAAGTCACAGGATATGCTGTTAAACACAAGGGGCCCAACCCAAACTGAAGAGTTCTCGATCTTTCTTTTTTTTTTTTGGGGGGGGGGGGGGGGTTAAGGGCACTCAACTACCTAGGTCATTAGTGCCCAGTCACAATTGTTAGAGCACATAGAATCTAGTAATACTCAAGGGGTGGGGGGGGGGACACACACCAGAAAGCCCTTATAAAGATACAGATAAAATAAGTAAAAGAGTTAGATGTCTTTGGACAAGCCAGTCAAAGTTATAAAACGAAGAATACGAGCAGCTGCTCGAGCGTCATCAGCTAAAATATCCGGTAAAGTAGATGGCAGGGACAGGACAACACGAGATTGACTAAAACAGGGACACGACAATAAAACATGGCGCACTGTTAATGCATGACCACAAGGGCACTGCGGCGCTGGGTCACCGGAGAGCAGGTAGCGGTGGCTAAGCCAGCAATGCCCAATCCGCAACCTGGTCAGAAGGACCTCTTCTCGCCGAGATGGTCGGGAGGAGGTTGTCCAAGCAGTTGGGAACGGTTTTACTGCCCGGAGCTTGTTTCCTTGAAGGGATGACCAAGTATCCCACCACATCGACACAAGCCTCTTACAAACAACCCCACTAATGTCAGATGACGGGACACAATGGGAGGCTGGCCGAGGCAGGAGGACTGCAGCCTTGGTTGCAGCATCAGCAGCCTCATTCCCAGGCACTCCTACATGTCCGGGAACCCACACAAAGCTGACAGGAGAGCCATCATCAGTGAAAGAATGGAGGGACTGCTGGATCCGTTGCACCAAGGGATGGACCGGATAGGGAGCTCCAAGGCTCTGAAGAGCACTGAGTGAATCAGAGCAGAATACATACGATGAATGGCGGCGGCGGCGGGCATACTGAACGACCTGATGGAGAGCAAAAAGCTCGGCCGTAAAGCTGGAACATTGGTCGAGGAGCTGGTATTTAAAGGTGACGGCCCCGACGACAAAGGCACAGCCGACACCATCGTCAGTTTTGGATCCATCGCTGTAAATAAAGGTGTGACTGGCAAGTCGCGCACGAAGTTCGACAAACTGAGCAATACACTGCAGCCAGAGTACCCTCCTTCGGGAGCGAGCTGAGGTCGAGATAAATATGAACCGGAGCCTGGAGCCAAGGTGTTGTCGGGCTCTCACCCCCTCTGAAGGTGGTAGGGAGGGCAAAATCCAATTGTCGAAGCAGGCGGCAGAAGCAGACTCCAGGGGGCAGCAGGGCAGACACATACAACCCGTACTGACGGTCGAGGGAATCGGCGAACAAGGACTGATAAGAGGGGTGGTCGGGCATTGACAGCAGCCGGCAGGCATACCGACACAGCAGTACGTCGCGCCGGTAGGTCAATGGTAATTCGGCAGCTTCAGCATAAAGACTCTCGACGGGACTAGTGTAGAAGGCTCCGGTCGCAAGACGTAACCCCCGATGGTGGATGGAGTTGAGACGGCATAAGAGGGATGGCTGAGCAGACGAGTAGACGAAGCTCCCATAATCCAGCTTCGATCGGACTATGGACCGATACAAGCGAAGCAGGACAGTGCGATCCGCTCCCCAAGATGAACCACTAAGAACTCTGAGGACATCAAGGGAACATGTACAACGGGCCACCAAATAAGAGACGTGCGGAGACCAACAAAGTATCCTGTCCAATGTGAGCCCTAGAAACTTAGTTGTTTCCACGAATGGGAGAACAACAGGACCGAGATGTAAGGATGGCGGAAGGAACGCTTTATATCGCCAAAAGTTGATGCAAACCGTCTTCTCTTCAGAGAACCGGAAGCCATTTGCCACGCTCCATGAGTATAGGCTGTCTAGACAACGCTGAAGGCAGCGCTCCAGGAGGCATGTTCTCTGGGCACTGCAGTAGATCGCGAAGTCATCGACAAAGAGAGAGCCTGAGACATTAGGTGGAATGCAATCCATAATTGGATTGATCGCGATGGCAAAAAGGGCTATTCTCCTGGAGGAAGACGTCGGACAATACGGAACCCACACATACCCTAAACTTTCGATCTGTTAAAAAGGAATCGATAAAAAGGGGCAGGCGACCGCGTAGACCCCACCTGTGCATAGTGTGGAGGATACCTCCCCTCCAACAGGTATCATAAGCCTTCTCCAAATCGAAGAACACGGCTACCGTTTGGCGCTTTCACAAAAAGTTGTTCATGATGAATGTCGACAAGGTCACAAGGTGGTCAACAGCGGAGAGCCGGCGACGAAAGCCGCATTGAACATTGGTAAGTAGCCATCGAGATTCAAGAATCCAGACTAACCGAGCGTTAAACATGCGCTCCATCACCTTACAGACACAGCTTGTAAGAGAAATGGGGCGGTAACTAGAAGGAAGGTGTCTATCCTTCCTGGGTTTAGGTATAGGAACAACGATGGCATCACGCCAACGCATGGGGACCTGACCTTCGGTCCAGACGCGATTGTAGGTACGAAGAAGGAAGCTTTTGCCTGCCGGAGAAAGGTGTGCCAGCATCTGAACGTGAACGGCATCTGGCCCCGGAGCAGAGGACCGGGACAGTGCAAGCGCACGTTCGAGTTCCCGCATAGTAAAGGGGGCATTATAAGTTTCCAGATTCAGCGAATGGAAGGAAGGTCGCCAAGCCTCTTCTGCCTCTTTCCTGGGAAGGAAGGCAGGGGTAATGGGCGGAGCTTGAAACCTCCGCGAAAAAGCGGCCGAAGGCGTTGGAGACAGCCACAGGATCAACAAGGACCTCATTACCTGAGGTCAGGCCAGGTACCGAGGAGTGGGCCTTAATGCCCGACAGCCGGTGCAGGCCACCCCAAACGACAGAAGAGGGAGTAAAACTGTTAAAGGAGCTGGTGAAAGAGGCCCAACAAGCTTTTTTGCTGTCTTTGATGACTTTACGCATTGCGCTCGGAGTCGTTTGTATCCAATACAAATCGCCAACGTAGGATGGCGGCAAAAGGTGCGTAAAGCACGCCGTCGAGCACGGATAGCGTCTCTACAAGCCTCATTCCACCAGGGGACGGAAACGCGACGTGAAGAAGAGGTAGTATGAGGAATGGAACGTTCGGCAGCATTGATGATAACAGCCGTGAGGTATTCGACCTGACTGTCACAACTGAGAAAATCGTGGTCTGGAAAGGTCGCGAGGGAGGAGTAAAGTCCCCAGTCAGCTTTCGGTATGTTCCAGCTCGAAGAACGTGGGAATGGGGTGTGGTGCAGGAGACGAATGACACAGGGGAAGTGGTCGCTCGAATAGGTGTCAAAAAGGACATACCACTCGAACTGACGGGCAAGAGTTGTAGAACAGATCGAAAGGTCCAAGTGGGAGTAGGTATGAGTAGAGTCCGAGAGGAAAGTCAGGGCGACAGTATTGAGGCAGACAAGATTGAGATGGTTGAAGACATCTGCCAAGAGGGAGCCTCTTTGACAGGATGCAGGAGAGCCCCAAAGGGGATGATGGGCATTGAAGTCGCCAAACAATAAAAACGGCGGAGGAAGCTGAACAATCAGGTGCATCATGTCAGCCTGACTAACTGCGGATGACGATGGAGTGTAGACGGTACAAACTGAAAAAGTAAAGGCAGAAAGAGTAATACGGACAGCTATTGCTTGGAGTGGGGTGGTCAATGGGATGGGATGGTAACAGACATCGTCCCGAACGAGCAACATGACCCCACCTGAGCTGGAATACCGTCCACAGGGGTGAGGTCATACCGCTCCGAGGTATAGTGGGTAAAGGCAATACGGTCAGTTGGGCACAACTTGGTTTCCTGGAGACCAAGGACGAGCGGACAGTGCAGGTGGAGGAGCAGTTGTAATTCCTCCCGATTAGATCAAATACCTCTTATGTTCCAATGTAACAAGGCCATCGCTAGTCAGAAAAAAGGGGGGAACGAGACGGGGGAAGAGCTGGTCACCTCGACGGCAGTGGGGGGGGGGGGGGGGGGGGGGAGGAGGGTGGCCCCTTGGGCAGAGGGGGCGGGGGCCGCGGGGGAGGAGGAATTGGAAGGGAGTGATTTGGGAGGCGGAGGCATAGACCCCGGATGGGGGGAGGAGGTGGAGGGGGGACAGGATAGGGGTGAGGATACTGTGGAAGGAGTGGACACGACTGAGGCAAACGAAGTTGTCAACGTCACGGGATGGAGGCGGTCATACTTCTTCCTGGCCTCAGAATAAGAGAGACGATCCAAAGTTTTGAGTTCTTGAATCTTCTTCTCCTTCTGAAACGCAGGGCAGTCTAAAGATCTAGCGAGTGAATGCCAGGACAATTAACGCACCAAGGTGGTGGGGTGCATGTATGTTCCTCACGAAGAGGACGTCCACAATCGCCACAAAGGGGCTCAGCCTCACACCGTGACGACATGTGCCCAAAGCGCATACACTGAAAGCAGCGCATAGGAGGCGGGACGTAAGGTCGCACGTCGCACTGGTAGCACCTTTACCTTCTCCGGGAGAACGTCCCCCTCGAAGGCGAGGATAAAGGCCCCGGTGTCAATGCGACGGTCTTTGGGGCCGCGCTGGACTCACCGGACGAAATGCACGCCTTGGCGCTCCAGGTTGGCCCTGAGCTCCTCATCAGATTGCAGCAGGAGGTCCCGATGAAAAATAACCCCCTGCGTCCTATTCAGTGCCAGATGCGGGACAATGGACACTGGGATGTCCCCTAGTCGGTCGCACGCCTGGAGCGCCGCCGACTGTGTGGCGGAGGTGGTCTTTATAAGAACGGACCCCGAACGCATTTTACTGAGAGCCTCGATTTCCCCGAAGATGTCCTTGATACATGTTGACGTTTCATCTGCGAAACATCCGCCCCGATACCACCCACTCCGACCATGGGCTCTCCCCATGGGTGCCACCCAGCCTCAGCAAGGGCCACCTGGCAGGATGACCGTTGCCGGGAGTCCTGATGCCCCAAGGAGACGGGCATCTACTGCTTGGCCGACGTGGGGAGGGTGCAGCTCAGGTAGTACTATCCCTGTGTTGTCAGGGGGCTACAACCTAGAGGGTACATGACGACCCCACCACAACGGGCTAGCTACCGTGCTGGATTTAGGGGGCCATGGAAAGTCCATCATGATTGTAGGTGCAGATGGGGACGCACCATGGGCGTAACTTGTACAACCCATCAGGAGTTTAGCCTAATTTGAGGAATAGTGGGTATGGTTACAACGCCGTTACAATGCTGAGTGCCAAGGTCTTAGTGCACGGAGGACCAGTGATACACCACGTAAGGCGTCCTTCCCCAAAAGGCTTGTACTTCTGTAGAATTTTGAAAAATGGAGGTCAAACCCCAAGGGGGACCATCACATGGAAGGCCGAAACGGTTGAAACTCCTTTTAGTCGCCTCTTACGACAGGCAGGAATACCTCGGGCCTATTCTTACCCCGGACCCGCAGGGGGCTCGATCTATTGTGTTATCGTGTTATTTGTAATAAAAAATTTAGTATAGACAGTGTTGGATACAACTATGAGGGTATATTAAGTGTCTCTGCTAACTAAATTATCAACGGTACAAACGTTGAGGGAATCTTTGATAACACTGTCCATGAAAGAGGGTGCAGTAGCGAGATATGGATAGTTCAGTGCCTGTGCTACATTTTGTATTCAAACAGCAGTTGTTAGCAGAATGTATCCAGATATGTTTGGTGCCGCACACCACAATTAGTGCCCTCGGGACTTCCACCTACAGTCAACAAGCATAAGCATTGCCAACATTTACTACACTGAGAAAACATTAAACAACACAACATATTAAATGTTTGATGACGATGATACGGTGATGTTGGATATGGGGAAGGGGCGTGGTCATCAGCTGCCTTGGAAACACCATCATGGCATTTATTTGGTGAAGATGGGGAGGGGGGGAAGGAAGGCAAAGGAGAACGGGGGATGGGGAGCAGCAAGGCTGTCTCCACAGGTGGAGTTGCTTATTATGCACGAAATTCCACATCACAATTATGAAAAAGCTGCCACCACGATATATCAAGTTATTACTATGATAACCGATTAATAAAACTGTTGAACTGCCTGGATAAGCTATTAAACCAGAAGTGTGTTACGTGAAGTTGCTGGACAAAACGATAGTTGCCCTAACGTCAGTACATAAAATACATGTAGCCAAAACATGCTGAACTGAAAACGGCACGTCACAAACGTCACAGAGAGATGGATGCTCCCACTGGAGGAGGAAGTCACGTACTACTGGCAAGATTCTATGCAGAGTCTGGTAAGCAGCACTTCCTTCCAGTGGTGTGGTTGGCATGAAGTTCCCCATGCATGCATGCATGGTTGATTTGGGTGACTGCAGTTTGTTTGTTGTTCATCACTTCAAACAATTTTGTTTCACACTGACGCACAATTCACCTGTTGGACAATGAGATGACTGCATGCAAGACGATGGCCCATCAGCTCTCACCACCATCTCTACACATTTCTTTGGCTGTTTTACTGACTGTCGCACTTCCCTGTATCTTGATGTTTTCAGGTATTCAGCAAAAGACCACCACCTTGCCTTGGTGTTGAATCTGCTGTAAGGTGTCCTGGATGTTCTGAATCAACTGGTCTACTGGGTACATGCGGTGGACTGCTTGTACCACACTGAGCGAGTCAGAAACTTCAAACTGTGTTACCTTTGAATCCACTCCAGTGTCCTCATAATGCCATATAGCTCTACATCATAATTTGTAACGTGTTCTGGAAGGGATACTTGGAAAACCCTATGAGGGAAAACAGCTGAGCAACGAAGTGCATTCCTTTGCTAGAAGCCACCCATGTATGGAACAATAAAACTGTGGTATGTACCTAAAATTGAAGAAAACCGATCGGTAAACATGAAATCTGCAGTACAAGTTCTTTCTGCTGCATCAAGCTTAGGTCACTTAGAGCCACTGTAGATGCCCAAGGTGGAAATTCTGAAGACATATATTCAGATCCACGAGTACCCAACCAGCTTCGCCCACTTGGAGCCGATTCCTGAACAGCAGCTCAAAGCACCAAATGCTAATAACGGGCAATGCCAAAATTTTGAGTGCCTGTTGAGCCAGAAGGAGGGGCACCGATGAATTCTGAGTGGAGGTTCACCAGTCTCTGCTCACAGGCCCAGAATTGGGTTGGTCTAGTATGATCCAAATGCTCTCATGGTGGACAGCTTCTAACATCTTAAGATAGGAGGTATGTGTTGGCCCAAAAACAGAAATCTTGCTGCCATACTTTAATTATGATTTGAGAAATGTTTCTAAAACTGCAGGGAGCGGGACCTGTCAACTATTCACACCTCTCTGTTGACGCATTTCAAATTATTCAATGATTTTATGCTCTTCGTTTGCATGTCTTTCAGGTGCACAAGCCACATTAATTTCGTGTCAAATCAGAGGTTCTTAATACTTCCTCAAATCCCTCATCTCAAATGACCAAACTGACCTATAAAATATCTGTAAAAGGCCAAAGTGTGACACTCATACTCTCACTCAGTTATTGTCAAAGAAGGTGAGACAAAAAGAACTTTACAACTTTGGAATGATGTAGAAATTTATTGAAAGAACTTACATAATCAGTAGATCTGTCACTGTGTAGTAACTGACCTCAAGTTTGATTCACTTAGAGCACCATTACTCCATTCTGCAACCTGGAGTGCCAGAGTAGTGCACTGTTAAAATGACTACTTTCACTGGTGCAGAGCATGCTCGCTGTGCTTTTGATTTCATGAAATGAACTCTGCAACAACCGTTCAGCGTAAATTGCGTTAAACAATCTCTAAGCATGCCTTCAATTTACTCTTGGCACACGAACTTTGCTGAGACGAGTTGTTCACTCAGACATGATAAATCACTAGGTCATCCACATGTTGACGATTATGTCGAATAGGTCAAGTGAAGCTTTACCCACAGTCCACAAAAATAAACACGACATGCATCTCGCAAGACCAGCATTCCACAAAAGATGTTTGGTGGGTACTGCCTAGACATTTACGTACTTGAAACCATACAGATTCAAAATGGCACAGAACATCTGTGATGCAAATTAGTTTGCTTGTGGGGAATTCAGTGTGGACATGTTACATCAGACAGAGGCTGAAGAGACATTCTTGAACACAATAATCTTCAGCGATAAGTCAACATTTCGTATCAGTGGCATGATGAACAGCCACAACTGCATAGAATGGGGAAGCGAAAATCCAGATGCAATCCTGGAACACATTCGTAGCAGCCCCAGAGTTGATGTGTTTTGTGCCCTTAGCAAATTGAAAGTGTACAGTCCTTTCTTCTTCATGGTGAAAAGTGTCATTGTTATTGTGTACCTAGATATCTTTGAAAACTCTTTAATTCCACAGATCAATGAAAGTGACTGAGATGGGATGGTTTATTACCACCAGAAAGGTGACCACCTCATTTCCTCATGGAAGTTCGAGGTTTCCTTGATAATTGCTTCTCAGGCTGTGACGGACTAATTGCATGGCCAGCACACTCCCCAGATTTGACACCACTGCATTTCTTTCTCTGGGCTTTCATGCTCCTCCCCTATGCTCCTCCCCTACCAAACAACTTAGTAAACATGTAAAATCGAATCTACCCTGCCGTTGCACAAATTATGCCGAATTTGCTGCTACAAGTGTGGGAAGAAAGTGAATACCAGTGGGATGTTTGCGGCATCACAAATGGTAGTGACATCGAACCAAAATGACACTTGGCATTTTTATGTGCAACTTGAGGTTGTTTGCTACAAAATGTCACACCTACCAATTCTGTATGTTTTCTCCATAAATTTATATGTCATTCCAGAGGTATAAAGTCCGTTTTGAGTCACCCTGTACTTCCTATCTGCTTATATTCTTCTACAGAAATCATATATTTAACAAACTAAAAATGTACTGCACTATGTAGTACTTATGTTTTCCTTAAAAATTAGACACACTAATGTTCTACTAATGTTATAAGTAAAATTTCACCTGGAAAGTCTTCTATAACCTAACACAAATGTTTCTTGTGAGACTTTCTTATATAAACAACACAACCACAGGCTTAACCATATTCTGTAGCCTACTTACAAGTATTCCCAATAATGACTGAGTAAACACAAAAATCCAGTTCGGTCATTCCACATCAAATCATCCAGAAATTTAAGGAAATGACACCCATCGTCACGCAAATCCTTGAAATTTTGCATAGTGGAAGTTTACCTAGACGTATTCACATTTCCAAAATGTAAATCTTGCAGGTCAATTACTTTTTCTCTTCTGATAAAAAGAAGTTGTATAGATTCAGGAATTCAGGCTTTCATACACAAGCTCCTTTATAATATAAAAATGCAATAATTCCTACATTTTTTGCAATGTAAGCCTGAATTTTTTTTTTTTTTTTTTTTTTTTTATTTTTTTTTTAGTTAAAGAGGAAGGTTTATATTTTTATAGTCATGCTTCTTGTAGTGAATATCCATCATCTACATCTCAGAAAAAACTGTAAATAACTTCTTTTAAACAAAATCCATGCATGGACATTATGATTTATTTAAGGTATCCCCCCCCCCCCTCATAGATATCTTTGAAAAATTTACAATATTATTATAAACAGCTTATTCCATTATGTCACACAAAAAGAATCAGTTTGTAGAAATAATGCTAAGTGTGAAAAACAACATTATTATAAAAGAAATATTGAAGTTGCTAATTCATGACTGTTTTATTGCCACTACATGTATTATATCATCCAGTTTCTTTGTTTTGAGTCATGTGTTCACTGAGCATGCTGATCTCCGCTCTTGTACTGAGTTGTACCCAGAGTCAATTATTGGTTAAAAATTCAATTGTTGCAGATTTTAACTATTCATTCCAAAACAAATGTAAGTCCCCTAATGTTACAATGATAATGTGAAATAATTTTGTAATGAAACAACGGGATAGAATGATTTTTTCATTATTTAATTATTTTTTAGTTTACACCAATCATCTTTTGAATTATTTATGACAAATATTGGTTTTATGACTGAAGCAGTATGGAAAGAACAAGTAGGCAGTGTTTTCTTGGACAGTATCTGCGAGATATATGTAATAACCTGACTTGTGTGAATGAAACGACCAGTGAAGAACAAAAA
This sequence comes from Schistocerca piceifrons, assembly GCF_021461385.2. Classification (NCBI taxonomy): domain Eukaryota; kingdom Metazoa; phylum Arthropoda; class Insecta; order Orthoptera; family Acrididae; genus Schistocerca; species Schistocerca piceifrons. The sequence continues at coordinate 92,974,531 of NC_060141.1, forward strand.
CTTTTATTATGGTGAAGTGACAGTCATTCATAAAGTGATTTAATTGTTTGTGTGTGTTAAACACAAAGATAGGCACCTCTCTCTACATAAGAAAATTTGCTGCGATTCCTTCAAGCCCCATAGACGATCTGTTTCTTCGGGATTGCGTGAAATTAACTTAGAAAAGGCAAAGACCTTCAAAATTAGAGACCTTAGCGTTATTCCTGGGGAGAAAATGTGTCCAACCTGTATCAAACTTATTAATGAGAACAATCAAGTGACGACTCATCACCAGACTATATAAATGACAGTAATGTGAAGGTACAGACTCCTGAAAAATCTGTGCTCAATACTAGCTTAACTAGCTTAGGAGTATCTCCTGCAAAGCTGCATTCAGTTGCTTGGCATAGTCTGTATGCAGCAGCCAAATGAAAATTGGAATCAGGAGCTGGGGCTCTGAAAACTAAAATTTCACATACATATCAAGTTGAGCTGGCTGCTGATGCAAGCACTATCCCTGAAAGTGATTTAACAGAACTGGAAGAAAAGGCAAAACATCATGATGAACTCGTGGACAAAATCAAACCGAAAATTGAATATGCAAATAATCGCGAAAAAATTCAGTTACTTACTCTTGTTCCGCCAACTTGGTCTTGACAGAAAGTCAGTTACGAATTTCAGATTTCTGAATATTTGGTATGACAAGCAAGAGCTCTTTTAATGGAGAAGGGTATTTTATTGATGTCTGAGGAGAAAAGAGGAAAGACATTGCCACATGATACAGTGTGAAAAGTAAAGAGTTTTTATTTGGATGATGACGACACAAGAATAATGCCTGGGAAAAAAGACAAAGTGAGCACCAGCAAAAATACCTATGAACAAAAGCATCTTGTTTGAAGTAATTTAAGTGAACTGTATTCTTTCTATAAAAATAAGTATTCTGAAGACAAAGTAGGATTCTCAAAATTTGCTTCTCTTCGACCAAAACAGCGGAAAGTTGCAGGATCATCAGGAACATATACCGTATGTCTGTGCTTTTGCCACCAAAACATTATATTGCTTCTAAATTCCATTCCTATTAAAGAAACATACCAAGATCTAATTAAAATAATAACATGTGATATAAAAAACTGAGCCTGTATGCTTCATCTGTGTGAAAAATACCCCACCAGTTGATTGCTTCAAACCCACTTAGAAAATGAAACAGAAGACTATGATCCTGATGAGATGGTTCAGTATGGTGAATGGGTATCAACTGATAGAGTGACTAAGTGTTCAAATCACTTCTCTATCAGAATTCTGTGGGACATTAATTAAGAAAATTGAAAAACTTACTCCACACTCTTATTTCTCAGTCACAATTTGATTATCTGAAATGAAGAAGGAAACACTTGATGATCTGTGTTAATTTTAATGGACTTCAGTGAAAATCTTAATTTTGTTGTTCATGATAAAGTACAGGGTACCACTGGAAAAACAGCAGCTGCACTCTTCACACTGTCCATATATATATTACAAATTGGAAAAAACAGTTACATGCAAAAAGACTTTGTATTGTTTCTGATGATCTAGAACATGATGTTGCCTTGGTGTACCAGACTCAGAAGACTGTACTGAATTTTTTGAAGTGTGAATATCCAGAAATTCATCTTGCACATGTTGAATATTTCACTGATGGCTGTGCTGCACAATATAAAAACTAACAAGTTCAGAAATATTTGCTACCGTGAACACAACTTCAATATAAAGTGCAGCTGGTCCTTTTTGCTACCAGCCATGGCAAATCTCCCTGTCATGGTATTGGTGGCACTGTTAAAAGATTTGTCACAAAAACAAGTTTACAAAGAGTTTATACAGATCAAATACTTACAGCTTCACAGGTATTTGAATTCTGTCGTGAGAACCTACAAGGCATTTCAGTTCCCATTGTTTCAAAAGATGAAATGGTACAAGTCAGACATTATCTTTCTCAGTGCTTCACAAGTGCAAAAACAATCCTTGGAACACAATCTATGCATCACATTGTACCAATATCACAAACCAAAATTGGAGCAAAAAGGCTGAGCTGTTATACGGATTTTAGTATCGCGCACGATTTCTCAGGTGTACTTCCACCACTAATGCCAGAATGCACTGAGCAGCCCAAATGCTATGCTGCATGTGCAATGACTCTTCTTGATATTTGGGAATTGTTGAGAAGGTGAATTGTGAGGAAGGAGATGTTACAGTAAGGTTCATGCATCCTCACAGACCATCCCCATCCTTCTATTGGCCTGATAATGATGTTTGTGATGTTTCTTTCTCTCATATTCTGTGTGAAGCTGATAACACCACAGTAACAGGCCGTACTTATTCCCTGAGCAAAGAGACCTCAAAGTTGGTGGAAGAAAAGTGGTTCTCATCTAAAAAATATTACCTAAGCATCAAAGTGTCTTGTCGCATGTGTAGTCCCGAATCAACTTGAATGCAGATTGCAGCACCAGCATTTTGTGCAGTGTTGACAATATCGGCTTTTGACAAAATACTATGTATTTGTACATTGAGTTAATTTGGTTATGGCAGAGGTAAAAAAGTGTTCATATCTCATGTAATGTACAAGTTGCCCTTTATTTCATAATGAGTAATTTTGTTTCATATATTGCAATTTTTGTTCAATTTGGATAGAAGTTTATTATTTGTAGATCATTTTAATTTTTTCAGTGTTTTCCAGAGGGGGGCAATTGTCCAAAATATTTTTTTTCCAGATTTAACAAGAAAATTAAATAAAATCAATTTACAAAAATTTAATTGGATAATTCTAACATGTTTTCAGAAACTACATGTCCAAAAGGATAGTCATGGAAAAAACTGTCAGCATACCATTTTTTGTTTAAAAACTGCATCCAATTTTCAAATTTTTACAGTTTGCTTTGAAGTAACACATTGCATCAAACCCGCAGCAATTGCTACCAACAGAATGTATGTAAAGCAATAAAAATTGGCAAAAGTTCATGATATTAGATACAAAAGCAGTACACAAAATCTCTGTTCAAAACTAGATAATGGGTGTCATGGCCTGGATGACTTGACATGGAATGGCCCAACTGCAAAGTTACCTCATGATCTTAAGGCATATGGAGGTGTCGGAAAAATTGTAGGTACACCCTGATTCAATGGCTAAGTCCTAACTTTCTTTCTCGTGTTCTCTCTGACTGAATCCCATCCACCTTCAGAAGGTGCTGCCAGTAATCGAGGCAGTGCATAAAGTTCACTCAGGAATGAACAAAATCTTCCTTACGAACAACTGTGGTTTGGGCCTGCAATTGTATTTGAACATTAACTGAGGATGTTGATTCGACTACCTGACAAGGAACTTGGTACCATGGAATGAATTTCTTAGTTTTCCCTTTGGAACTTGAAGTTTAATTAGCATTAACCACGGCCCCATGTGACACCTATGCAATGTGGCTTTTTTAATGTGGGTGCTTTCCTCTTGTTCTAAAGCCTTTGTATTCACTTTTTTCATCTGATGCCAGATACTTTTTACAACCTTTTAGCAAAGTTCAGACAGATAATGTATCCTCACCCAGAGTAGGTTGACATTATTCAAAAGGTGAGAGCATTTTCCAACCAAAAATAACTTCATAGGGCTAAAGGCCTGTGTTTTTAGTGAATTTTTGAGTAGTGTACGCACACAACAAATTGCAGGAGGGTATCCCAATTATGGCTACTATTAATGTAATAACTTAGTATTTTACACAATGTCCTGTGAACACTCTCCATTCTGTCATTTGCTTGTGCACGCAGGGCACTAGTACATAGCGTCTTCACGCGTAATGGTCGACATAACTACTTCAATAGCTCTGACGAAGTTCATGCCCCGGTCAGTTGTTATAGCATGCCAAATTTAGATAACCATTGGTTTGTCAAAGCTTGCACAACTTTTTCTGCTTGTTGGTTTGGTATAGTGTTCAAGGCCAATTAATGTGACAAATGATGAATTATGGTCAGTACAACAGTGTGCTGGAAAGTAATGGCTCCCAATTTGTTTTCTGCTCTCAGTATCAGTTGTGGTATTGTATGTTTTGCATATGGCTCCATCAACTTTTCCACTTCGCTGATCCAAATTGCAGCCTCAATGCTAGAGGGCTCTGAATTTTTTTGTGCAACTAGGCAGTTCACGAGAAACAGCTTGCTGTAATCTAGTTTCTCACCACAAAAAACAAGAGACGAATGAAAGCTGTGTACGATGACAATTGTATCGACATCATTAATGTGTAACATTGGATTGTCTGGGCTTTTAATGAAAGAAACAGTGGTGTTAATCTGAATACATGTGACAGAGCTCAGAGTGGATGATCGCGATCGCAGACAGCATCCGATGAGACTCATCAGAACTGCGTTGAGGAACTTACCACAAAAAACTGCTGGATAACAAAAAGCACAGCTCCCATGTAAGTGTGGAATATCATAATTGCACATATATGCCATCACTGCAGAACTGCGGTACAGGAAACCGCGTGCATAGCAAGTGCATCGAATGTTCAATCCTAACATGAAATAGAGGATACTGGACATCTCTCGTCAATTTTTTTGCATTTTGAGTGTGAGGGCAACAGTTTTCTTAACAACGATCTGACAAGTGATGAGTGTTTGGTTCACCATTTTGACCTTAAAAAGAAGTAAGCAACAATATAGTTCTTTTAGAAAGGATCGCCAATGCCAAAAAAGTTCAGGGCTATGCTATCAGCAAGCAAAGTCATGTTCACAGTGTTCTGGGTTGTTCAAAGTTGGGTGCATTTGGAATTCACACCTAAATGCACCACCATAAACTCTGAAAGGTACTGAGACATCCTCAGAAAAGTGAAAGCATGAATTCAAAGAGTTCTTCCACACACGAAGCACCCTCTCCTTCAGCAGCATGACAATGCCAGACTACACAAACCTCTGTGGCCATCAGTAATTGTTGCAATGAGGCAATCCAGTGCTCAAGTCCAGCTACAATGGAATCATAGGCTTGCCTCAATACTTCACCCCATAAACAGGCTGGTACAACTATGCAGCAACCACATGATATTTGCTTGTTAAGCACTCATCATCAGAGTTGAACTATGCTTGTTTTGCAGGCCATTGACAATATGGAATGGCAGCATGAGCTCTGCACCACTCTTCCGTCCTTACTCCAATGCATTCTATGGCACATGCTTTGATACTTAACCTGTCTGCATTGCTATGAAGCCGGCCGGAGTGGCCATGCGGTTCTAGGCGCTACAGTCCGGAGCCGAGCGACCGCTACGGTCGCAGGTTCGAATCCTGCCTCGGGCGTGGATGTGTGTGATGTCCTTAGGTTAGTTAGGTTTAATTAGTTCTAAGTTCTAGGCGAATGATGACCTCAGAAGTTAAGTTGCATAGTGCCCAGAGCCATTTGAACCATTGCTATGAAATTTTCTTGGATGATGCACTACCTCTAAATCAAATTCGTTTAGTTGTAAGGCCCAGGAGGTTAAATGGCTCATTGGATCTTCTAGTTCCTAAGGCCACTTTAGTGCTGTGTGGTCTGTTCTGACAAAATGCCCCCCCCCCCCCCCCCCCCATACAGATAGCACGGGAAATTGGTGATGCCAAAAAGCTAGCACTAGAATTTCTTTTTCTGTAGTTAAATAATTTCTTCCTGCTTTATTCATCTGTCTGGAGCATATGCTATAGTGTGTTCTACCCCATCCACCTCTGGTTTTAGGACACAGCCTAGAGTCTGACTGCTCTAGTCACACAAGTTAAACTGTTTTCAATAGTAAGGAAAAATAAGGACAAGATCAGTGATCAATAATAAAAGCTTCATCACGATCCCAAGTCCAGTGAGATTTTATTCTTTTTTGTTAGCAAATGTTTTAGGGGGTGTTGTTACCTCCGCAAATTTTGGAATGCATTTTCAACATAAATTGGCGATCCCAAGATATGGCGCACTACGTTTACCGTATTACGCATTGGAAAATCCTTTATGGCTTGCACAAGTTGTGGTTTGGTATGCACCCTATCCTGACCAATAATGTGGTTTAAAAAGTGTACCTACTGCAATGTGAAGTGACAATTTTTTGAGAGTCAGTCCATCTGCATGCAACCATTCAAATACTTCTTTCAGACCCACTATGTGCTCCTGTATGTCCTTGGAGAATAGTATTATGTCCTTTACGTACAGTGAGCATTGCTTTGGTTTCAGGCACTGCAGCATCGCGTCTAACAAATGTTGGAAAGCTACCAATGCATTTTTTAAACTGAAAGGTATCCAATATTACTGAAAAGCGACCAAGTGGGACCAACACCACTGTTTTAGGCTGATCTTCCACTGCTATTTCCAATTGGTGACACCCGCTATGCAAACCAAAGGTCTACTGTGTCTGTGATACTGAGCATGAGGTAGGTGTCAAACTGTTCATTGGTTTAGAAATCTTTAATCACAATAGAACCTACAAGCACTTTTCCCATCTGAGGGCTTCTTTGGCAAAATTATTACCAGTGCTGAGCAGGACAGTACTTTCTTCTATAGTTCCACCCCAAAGTTGTTGATCATCACACATTGTAAATAATGTGGCACTATGTATGGTTTCTTGTGCACACATGGCTTGTTCCCAGTGGAAATTCTGTGCTGCAGCAGAGGTGTAGGTGGCAATGGTCCAGTTGGGTTATATAACCCCACATACTTCTCCAATAACTTTTCTCCATATCTATGCTATCACTCCCTTTCAGATGCAACACCTTTCCTCTTAGTGAAATTATCACCAGCCTGTCCTGGCCTCTGGTACTGTAGCTGTAATTGTCTCATAAATTTTAATCCTTGCACAGTTTTTCTGCCAATAGCACTGTGATGCTTCAACACCTGACTGGAGTCCAGTACCATCAGAATTAATGAGATTCATCGCTGTACAATGTTGCCACTAAAAGGGGTAAAACTGCAGATTTTAATGTTGAAAACTGTGCTGTGAAACAAATTCCCGTTATGTGTAATCAAACGGACAATGAATCTATTGCAAAATCTGCAGGACAAGAACAATACGGATTTACGTCACAGATAACGTGCTTTTTTCCACTTCACTGAATGACGGATACCTCAACATAACTAGTATATCCAGAAGCGAACAGACAAAGTGATGTGCATATTTCCTTTTTCCATTTTTACACACGTTTTTGTGTGCCCACTACGGACGATAACAATTTCTTTACTAGTGAAAACACGCCATTAACAGATGGAAAATATGTTTATTTTTTCATATTTACAACATTAAGACGAAAGAATTTATTTTTCAATTAGTTCACCTTGTGATTACAATTATGGGCCAACTGATAGGAAACAATGTCTTAACACATTAAACAATACGAGCTAAAAACACGGTACGAAATTTTAGCTCTATTTTCGTTATAAGGCTAGCTCTAGTAATTGATACTGTAACAATGAAGTAACCTCTAATGTATCAAAATTACAAGGAAAACTGAACTTACTTTCGGAACGCCGAAAGAAACCTTCCTGCCTTTCGCGCAGGAACAAAACACCTTCTTTGTCAAATTTCTGTGAAGGCTGCGTGGCTAATGTTGTCAGCTCCTGTTTGTTGAAACGCATCGCGATGACTGTGAGCCTGAGAAATGTACAAAACAGTCCACCGAACTGTGTGCCACCAAGCGCAATTCCAATACATTAATGGAAACCAATTTTTTTAAGCAGCCCTATGATACCTTCAATGAAAGGTGAGAGCGGGTCATGGGATCTTCTGTCAAAAATCAGAAAAACTGCAATAGTGGGTTGGTGATCACACATCTATCACAAATAACGCGTGCACATAACTACTGCTAATACGCCATTATAAGTTGAAACAGACCACTCTGTCAGCTGGGCAAGAAGCGCGAAATTTAAAAATTAGATGTCAGATTTATGTAAGCCTTTTCATAACAACTACGTCATTTTATTTTTTTTATGTAGAGCGTCTGAAACACGCTTCATGCGTTATTGACCAAGAAATATGTCTGTTGATAGGGCCGCATTGAAAATTTGGTCGCGATTTAAGTACATGTCGAGATTACAACAATTTTAAACTATTTACTACTACAAAAGTAATTCGCAATTCCATGTATGTTAACTGTGTGACGGATCTATTTCCACAGACATAAATACTTGACGGCTTAAGTTTTATGGTAACAAAGGTCAACATATTGTTGATAGTAACTTTTCGTTGTATTTTAGTGTGATTAATTACTCTTCAGTTAATCTCGAATCAAAGAACAGATGACCAATTTTGACAAATAATGCGTCATAATTGACTTTACGTAAATTTCGTGAATCTCCTTGTACTATTGACTCCTCTTTGGACGTTGGATCAATGACAATGTGTGACGTCAACCCCAACGAAAGCCACCAATGCAGTGAGAGGACGCTGTTCGTAAGTTGTTTGTCACCGGCTCGGAGTCAGTATTGAACAGGTTCCCCTAGAAGTTGCAGCGTTTGTTCTGTGTGCTGGTGTCGTTTGTTGTGAGCTGTCATTAATAATGGCGTGGGTTCCCTTAGAATCAAATCCTGATGTAAGTATATCAGCATCTGTCTGATAACAAATTATTTCATACACTTTTCACTTATGGAGAATTTTTTTGTTCTAGGTGATGAATAAGGTGAGTTTCCAACCCCCGCACTTTTGTAAGTAAATTGCGCATGTCGACGGTTGCTGATTTGGTAAGTTCATGTAGATTTGGTTAAGTTCGAAACCAGTTGCTTTAACAGTACCGATATTTACGAAAAATGGTGGTATCACGAAAAGTTATACCGGGAAGCAAATACTTGATTACTGAAAATGTTAGTTTTTCACAACTATGTTCTGAATAGGAAAATCGATTAGGCCTACTGTTGCGTGACAGGAAGAAGTATTTCACATCTTAATTGCTTGTGAAGTATAGTGAAAGTTTGTGTAATAAATGTGTAATAAATCATTAATACCATACATCTAAACTCCTATTTTCTGCCCTGCCTAATAATTTTCTGTGGGAATGGTATGAAATTGGAAATGAAACAAATATGTGTGTGCGGTGGTGTATAGTTAGTGAAACATTTGTAACGCACAAATCTATTATGCGGGCGCCCACTAAATGTTCGTGTTTTTCAGAAATGCTAGCTTTCGAATAGTAATAAATCAAATTGCTTTAAGGAATAACTCCAGTGCGCAACACATTTGATTGTAGAGGGTACTACATTCCAGTATTGTGTTTATGTAATACATGCCGATGCCTTTTAATGAATTTCTGACGTCTGCTTAAAGGTTTACTTAGAATTAATGTGCTGCAGCGACGCAATCTGAAACCAGTAACCAATCAGTCTGCTCCGTTGCAGTTCACTTCCATGTTGACCCGACATGGACAATGCATAAGACACTACTCTAGTTTCCATTTAATTCAACTACTGTTTGCGGTGCGAGTGTTTTTTGTTCCTGCACAAAACCCACACTACATTAGCAGTAGTTTAAGATAATGTGGAGAGATAAGAACTGCTTGAGTAGTTCAGATAGAAAATAAATTAATTGTGATGGGTGACCATAATTTGGCAGTAGGAATAGAAGGAAAACTTGTAGGTGAGTATAGAATGGGGAAATGGTATGAAAGTGAAAGCTGTCCTGTAGAATTTTCCACAGAGCACAAGACATTTGCTGTGTCAGATGTCGACCCTGCCAAACGTCTATTGGTTATAGACTGTAGATTAAAACTGAAGCAATCACAAAAAGGTAGGAAATTGAGATGGGACTGTGGTAAACTGATAGAACCAGAGGTTACAGTGTGCTTTTGTGGGAGCATCAGGGAACAATTGGTGAGAACGGGGGAAAGGAATACAGAAGACAAATCTGTTTTTGAGAGAAGAAACAGCAAAGGCAACATAAAACTGAAAAGACAAGGCCTGGTAGAAGTCAGTAGATACCATGGGAGATACTGAATTTAATTGATGGAAGACAGAAATATAAAAATGCAACAAATGAAGCAGGCAAAAGGGAATACAAATCTCTAAAACAAGATTGATAAGAAGTGCCCAATGGTTAAGCAGTAATGGCTAGGGGACAAGTGTAAGGACTTCAAAGCATATTATTCTATGTGAAAGATAGATGCTACCTACAGAAAATTACTCTTGGAGAAAGGACAACTACCTGTATGAATAACAAGTGCACAGATGAAAAACCAGACCTAAGCCAAGAAGGGAAAGCAGAAATGTGGAAGGAATACAGTTTCTATACAAGGGAGATGCACTTGGGGGCAATATTATGGAAATGGAGGTGGATGTAGATGAAATGGGAGATGTGATACTGTGTCAAGAATTTGACTGAACACTTGAAAGATATAATAGAAACATGGCCCTGTCAACTGTTCAGTCTGGTGTGAGATGAGAGACAAGTGAAATACCCTCAGACATTCGAGAAGAATGTAATAATTCCCATTCCAAAGTAAGCAGGTGTGTCAATATTACTGGATGATCAGTTTACTAAGTCATGGTTGCAAAATACTACTACAAATTCCAGCATCTTGGGGCCAGAATGCTGAATTATTTACCTAAGTTAGCTGACAAATTTGCTTGGCCAAAGTTCTTTCATAGGGAGGGGATCTGGAAATACTAGATATTAATCATCTTCTTGTTTCAGTATTTGCAGAAACTGGGCATGCCTTCAAAATGGCAGATGGTTGATGTACTTGGGTTGGATCCAGAGTTGCTACCCTCTGTGCCACGCCCTGCTCTTGCAATTATTCTACTGTTTCCTACATCACCAAAGGTAATTAGAATAAGTTGAATTGTTCAATGGTTTTTCTTATGTTTAGGTATGAACATATCAGGCTGAAATAGATTAAAGTACAGCTACCTGATTAATACATTGTTTCCAAAATATTTCTAAGTTTTTATAGAACTATTATTGCTACTCCATTATAAATACTACTGTTGGCCTTGGGTTTCACTGCTACATTAAAATTTGATTTAGTGGTACCTTTTTAAGAACTTTTTTTACTCAAAAAAGTACATCAATGTGAATTTGCATTAGTTATCAAAAATTACATTTCAGATCATAAGATTAAGTATTTTCCTGTCTTCTTCAAAGTTGTAAATCTGGTTATTCAACCACATCTACTACTGAATGTTAACAAATGTTGATTATGGGTCAGTGGCCTTCGTCCCCACCCACAATAAAGCCAGCTTTCTTGGGGTATAACATTTAGTTTAATAGGAGACACCATTGAAACTGGAAGAAAAGAAGCAAGGAAGCATTAGTTTTAACGTCTTATCGACAACAATGTCTTTAGATAGAGCAGAAGCTTGACTTAATATAGGATGGGGAAGGAAACTGACCCTGCTCATTTCAAAGGAACCACCCTGGCATTTGCCTGGAGCAATTAAATTAAAATTAAACTTCCAAAGGCAATAATGCTGGGCTGTCATTTTGTGACACTCTTAACCTGTTCTCATCTTGTACCAATAAAATACTTCCTTCATGCCTTTTAAGTATGTTTCCTACTTAGTTCCCTTGTATTACCTGCATTTATAAAACATGAAAAGGAATCCATAACCTAACAAAAATGAGATAGATCTACCTGAAAGCCATAACTCTTAACCCTTGGGGTGCTATGGGCTGAATAGTTGCAGCTTTGAAGTGGGTGGTTTGACAGCTGAAGAGGTGATGGATACAGGGACTGTGGTGTTGACGGATGGACAGTAAAGAATAAAATTTGAGTTTATCCAGTTGCTGAATTTCAAATTTGACTAAGAATTTAGCTGTTTATCATCAAAATTGAAAAGGAGATATACCATCATAAGCCCTCCAAAAGTAATGGATGGTACTTAAATGGTATTAAAGCAGATGGGTAGGGTCAAATGAAATTAGTCAGGTTCTCTGGAGGGCAATTGGAGCTAAGCTACTTAGTGTTAAAAATAGTCACTATATGATCTGGAGACTGCTGATAAAATCTGTAGTCACAAAAATTAGATTTTCAGAAACATGAACAAATACAGGGCAAGGCCCTAAAATAATGCAAGAAATTCGTGTATGGATTGAAAGGGAATTTGGCACAGGTTAGCCTTTGCTCTTAAAATCCCAGGTTTTTCAAGTAGGCTATATCTAATTTTCCAGTCCTGGTGAAACCTGTATGTAGTGCGCACCTAGGTTATCTGGTTTTATTAAAGTGACAATGATTTTTGTGCTTAGTATTTGCTGAATGAATGTGGAAGTTTGTGTTGAGGACCCATATTAACAAGAAGTCCTGTGAGGTAGTTACTGTATAGCAGTCAGATTTGAGATATGCTTGAACAAGAACTTACATAAAGTTTGTGAACTGACACTGCAGAACGGCTTGACTATTCTTTTTTACGTAATATTATTCGTAGTTATTCTGAAATATACTGCAGAAAATGGGAGAGTATGTAGAGTAAAAAACCCTCTGAGTGCCATGTGCCAGGTATTGTTCTTATGGTGAATAGAGCAGTGCATAGTTCTCACAAAAGGCCCTGAATGTGATATTTCAAAGAGCTTTCATCTCTCACTGTCAAAATTTATTTTTAAAATTGTCATCTCACTGGTGTGCTCAATGTGAGAAGTCATTTATTAGTTCTTTGTGTCGGAAACTATGCACACTGTAGTTGGTTACAGTTCTGGCACTGAGTTTTCTGTAATACACAAACTAATGTCGTCGTCCTCACTACATTATTTCACTTCTTCTGCAGTGACTTTGGATCACCTTGATTGCTTAGTGACAGATCTTGCATATGTATTAAGATAAGTAACTGATCCAAAACACCCATGTTCTGCCATTTTCCAATTGATGTAAGTTTGTTCCCTGATCTTTTTTGCTTGTGGACAACTTTGTTTTGTATTTTCCATGTATGAAATTAACTGATCTTCGGCTGTTACGCTAATTCTGTAAAGTTCCAACTTGCACAAGAGTATTGTCAACAAATTAAGTGCATTTGTTAAATTAAAAGATAACTGCTGCCACAAACTGAAGATTTAGCACTGGCAGTGACTTATGCTCAAGAATTGCATGTTTAATGCTCATTCTGTGAAGCCAGACTGCAGGCCTAACAGCAAAATGTGTAATGAAACGTCATTATCACACTTTCTCAAAAACCTTTAGAAATAATGGCACCAAAAATATTAACCTGTAATTGTTTCGGATCCTAGTGACTGAGCAGGGAAGGTGTGAGACTGTACTATTACAGGAAGTGACTGGGACCAACAATAAGAAATATGACGTAATTCAAACATACACAGCGGGTGAAGAAGCAACTGAAAAACATACTGTGGCTAACACAGTTGTGAAATAGGCCTAATTAAATGCTTCGAATAGCCTAACAGTGAGTCAGAGGAATGGAAAATGAAACGTTGTTGTAAAACTGTTAAAGAAGATAAAGATAAAAACTTCCTGGCAGATGAAACTTTGTGCCAGACTGGGACTTGGGCATTGGACTTTAGTTCTCAGAATTGAGAACAGTAGAAGAGTCACACTTAGCTAATGTATATTTGAATGCATGTGTGTGTAATAAATCTTATTCTCACAATCCCTATGTGATTGAATTATTGACACTTTAATTACTTTCTTATGATAATTGACATCAGTCTGTCTTCCAGTTCAATTTCTTCAGCATCTGTCTCCCATGAACCAAAGAAACTTGTGCTTGCCCTTCTCTGTATACATTAAATATCTTCTGCTAGTCCTATCTGGTACAGGTCCCACAAATTTGAGCAATATTCTAGAAATAGTTGCAGAAGTGATTTGGAAGTAATGACCTGTGTAAACTGATGGCATGTCCCCAGTATTCTACCAGTAATGTTATGTCTACACCTGCTTTACCCATGACTGAGCCTATGTCATAATTCCATTTCATATCCCTACAAAGTGTTACCCCAAGGTATTTGTATGAGTTTACTGATTCCAACTGTGACTCATTGATGTTTCAATCATAGGATACTATTTTTTCACATTTCACCAGTCTCTGCATCATGTTGAAATTTTACCAATATCTGACTGAATATTTATGCAGCTTCTTTCAGATAGTACTTCATTATGGAGAACTGAATTATCTGCAAAAGGCCTTGATTTTACTATTAATATTGTCTGCAAATTGAAAAATTTCCACACGTATTGGTGGACTGACAGCTTTCACAATTTTTCTCCTGTCATGCCTCTGCTGAGTGATACCTATTTAATTAGAATGGGTATTATTGAAAGTTTTTAGGAGACTATAGTGGTTTTAGATTCTTTAAAAATACAATAAAACTAAAGTATATCAATTTAGATTTGCTTCAGTGTTTTTATATTGCCATTGGACATTGTGGAGTCTTCTGGATTAACTAATAATTTCTCACGGACAGGACAATGTTCTTAACCATCTGTATGCTTTTATTTTGAAAATTTGTTGTTGACATGAAGTCTATCAATAATTCTTCACCTGCCAAAGCACTCTCAGCTGTAGTTCGGAATGGACTTCATAACTTTAACTGACAAGTTATATTCTTTGTAGTAAGTATTCCACTATAGTGAGGTGGTGATGTGATTAGTGTTTTAATCTTTTGCTAAGAATGGTGTTTAATCCAACTTTAGGTTGTAATGGCCCAAATGTGTATCGAACAACTGTGGTGTATACACATCTTCCTTCATTCTTCCTGTACTGATTTAGTATTAAGTCATTGGCATTTCAATGGATCTTCCTTCTAATAAAGTGTACATTGTTAATAAACTTTACATTTGAGTAAAATGTGATTTTTCCTTGTATAATAGATATAAGTGGTTTCATCAGATTCTTTTTGTTTCTAGTATGAAGAACATAAAACTCAGCAGGAGGAAGAAGTTAAGGAGAAGGGACAAACTGTTTCTGAAAATGTATTTTATTTGAAACAAGTTGTTGAAAATGCATGTGGTACAATTGCTCTCATCCACAGTGTTGCAAACAACACTGATAAGTAAGTAAAATTTTTTGTAATACATGAAGCTCTAAATTTTCTGACAGTGTAAACTTATGCTATGTTATCTTGCAGGATCCAGTTGGGTGATGGCCATCTGAAACAATTCTTGGAAGATGCTCAAGCCCTTAATCCTGATGAACGTGGTGAACTCTTGCAGAAGGCAGATGGAATAATTAACACACACAAGCAGCTTGCTTTAGAAGGCCAGACTGAGGTAGAGGAAGTAGACAACATTAATTTGTGTAGCTGTTAAATGTGTCAATGCTTACAAATATGTAGATAATACTTATTAATTGCCATTTGATGTCAACTGACGCTGTATGGTAACTTCTAATCACAAAGCTTGAAGATCCTTTCTTGATAAACAAAGGATTGAAAAAATTTCTTTGGCAAAGAACAAAACAAAGAATTTAAAGCAAAATGTTGAACAACTCCTTCATTTGTGGAGTTAAATTCTACTTCATTACTTGCTGTTAATTAATTTTCCATGTATTTTCTGAATAAACTTACGTACTGCTTATCTTTTTTAACTCTAGAACACGGGGGGGTGGGGATGTTACATTGCTATTAAACCATCATATAAGTACAAAATGTTTGCTTTCATACCCTACTGCAGTTGTAAATTTTGTGTGGGTTTAGTAGTAAGAGAGGGTAAAACATGTAATAAACAGAATGTATCAGAATTGGGAATTGGAGTTGTCAGTGAGAGGAAACAGCAAGGAGCAGATAGTCAAATCTTGAGGATTCTTGCTTTACTTAATCACTCAGCAACTGAGAATGCTTGGCCTAAGTGGCAGTATGTCATTGATGTAGTGGTTCATGTGTGGTCCAGGGCTTTTGTGAAACCCATTAAAATTGTGGTAAGATGAAATAGTATCAGACAATACTAAGACATCAGTATATTCCTTTGATTTGACAGCTAACAATACAGTCCAGTATCTGCACTCATTTGGCCCCATGAAATTTCTGTGGCAACTCTTCTGTGTTTCTGGGAGCAATAACAGTTAAAATAATTTAAGTTCTTGGTTCCAGAACCAGTCTCACTATTATTTCCTGCCAGGAAAATGTCAAATGTATGGTAGTCTTTTTGTGCCTGTTTGCAACACATCATCTTTCTATGGTGAGAAGCAGTCAATCCTTTCCATAATATTGTTAATGATAAAGATTCATAAAACATCAGTATAAGAAGTGGGATATGTGGTTTCCATCGGTCTTTAGCTGACTCTGAGAAAGACAGTCCTAAATTTCCCTTGTTCTAGACCTACAGAAACATGTCAGAGCTACCAGTGCTCAGGAGGCAGTTTTCAAAGCTTGATCCCTCAAATAGGTGCAGACATAGAATACGTCGGCCTTCCTAACGCGTAATGGAAATGTTAGTTTTCTGACTTGTATGCCCACATATTAATCACTCTTTGGCAGTTTATTCGTAAGTTGTACCTTTCAATGAATCTGACTGTGGCTCAGTGCTGACATTGATCTGACTTGGAAACTTGAATGTACTTCAACCTGGCTTTCCAAAATTCACTAAACTGTTGACATACTTAACTGTAGATTGTGTCTTACTTATCTGCAGAAGTCAAAAGCACATTAGAAAATGCATGTACTTTATGTATTGTGTGTTCAGGCTCATAACTATTAGACCTTTTGCGCTTAATAAAAGCAGCCTCTGCTAATACACTTGCTGTTCAAATTTTTTGGCACTTACTATTGTGTGTGTTCATTAGTTGTCTTACAAAATTATCAGTTACAATTTTCTGTGCATTCTGAACCAACTTACATGACACTTTCTCAAGTTTTGTGCCCTAAAACAGTCTCATCAACTTGTAACTGTTGGTGAACCAAAATGCACCTGCCAATTTACTGTTACTTCATGTAAGTAGTATTAATCTGTCTGGTTTCTTCCTGCCTACATACACTACCTGTCTCATCTTCCTAAATGGGAGTGTAAGTCATTCTCTCAAATATTAAGTGATTAATGACAAAGCTTCGGAGGCACTCGACCATTTTTGTTCTTTTTCTCAGTTCATGATAGATTTTTATTTAAAAAAAATACCTCTTTGAAAGAGGTAGTAACTGAATCACTGAAAAAGAAATTTCAATATGGACTTAAAATTTCTGAAGCAGGATCTTGTGTGACTGTCAGGTAGCAATTTCTAATCAAGAACTGTATTATGAAAAGGATAGTTGCCACTTGCCATATAGTGGTGCTGAGTCACAGGTAGGCATGACAAATATTGTTACATTCCATCCCGCATTCTCCATTGTTTAAGAACTATCATTGGCGCACTGTGCACTGTACATTAATCACATGAATTAGCACATTTCTCATTGTGGTTACTAACCATTATTGATGGAACTTTTTGGATAGAGAAGCAAGCCATGTTAATATAAAAAGCTCAAATAGCAATCCAGTATTGTGAAAAGGAGGAATGCTGAAAGGTGGAAGAAATAGTTTGGAAACTGTCATGAAAAGGAATAACACAGACAAGACATTTTAGAAAGTCTTTCCAGAAAGTATTTGAGTGTAAATGAGTGTGGAAATGAAAGATAATAAACATTTAAGGACAAATGTAGGGCAACATGCATTCTAGTACTTAAACGTGTTTTTCTGATATTACAGCTGAAACAGTAAAACTTGGCTACTGTGTGTCAACATACATTTAATGATTTTTGAATTTTTAATTACCATTGTTTACATTGTTTATAGAAACGAATCAAGCAATAAAACTGGAATTTCACAGTTTACATATGCGTAGGAGGCTAATAAAATGTGTGGAACAGATTTTTAAGGTCATAGTTGCTTGGAAATTAATTTTTCAGTTTTGTTTTACCTGGGACTGCTCTATTTTTCTCATATTTTTTAAAGGGGAATTTTTCTCAGAGAAAAGATAATGGAAAAGTGCTGCACAAGCTTATTCAATAATTCTTAAGAACTATGCCAAATTTTGGTATGTTAGCGTGTTAGCTTTCATAGTTCCTGAGAAAAGCTACATAATAGCTCAAAAGTCAGTTTACAGCAATTTGCATTCAGTTCTTGTTTCAATTTTTAAGTGTACTGCTATACCTTTACTGACTAATGCTGTCCGCATCCATAATCTTCCTCTTCTGTGTCTTCCTGTAGTAATCTCCTCCCATGTCTACTTTGCCTAGACAACTTCTGCATTTTTTCTTCTGTTAGCTGAGCTTTGTCCAGTCATGTTTCAATGTGTCTTAGTATCTTCAGTGTGAGTGCACCTGGATGGAAGCCTAGTATCTCCAGTCATTTAAGGATTAAGTGGCTTAAATAGTGTTTAATGGCTTGGTAGAGACCTGGCTAGTGGTCTCTTCATCTGATTCTGTCTAGAGTTTTCACAAAGCCCAAGGGACCAGATGTCTGTCTTCATGCAGTCTAAGCCCCTTTGACCTAAAATCAGCACATGCACATGACATTAATAGTGTACAAATGTTTCTAATCAGTTAACCTAAATCCACAGGAAAACTCATCTTTGGCACTGTACATAGCATTATTTCCTTCACTAATTTTCTTCTTTGGTGAACTCTGTGACTTTGTTGAAAATTTGACCTTCACACTTAACAAGCTGCTTCTCTGACAAAGTTGTTTAAATTTCCTGTACCTTTCAGAAAGACAACATTTCCTCACGTTTTGAATATGTGTCCTCTACTATGACCTGTTTCGAGCAAAGCAGCTTGATACATGCAAAACTAAAAACTGAAATAAGTTTGTAGCCTGTACTATTAAAAAATGTAAACAAAGGAAAAAAGATAACCTTTCTCACAAACTTCTAGACTTGACTGCAGTGTATTTAGGTTGTGTGAATGAAAAATTAATGCACAAAAACTTCTAGCATAGAGGTGGGTCACAGCGTAGAAAGAGGGGGTATGGCATGTGCAGACACCCAAACTAAATTTTAAAAAATATTTCTAGCCAAAAGTTGATTAAGAGACTTTGCAGTGTTATTCATAAAGAATCAATCTAATAAATTACACAATAAGAAACTTTATTTTGCTCTTCATCTGTCCTTAAGGAAGGAGAGAACAGAAGCTTTTGTCTTGGTGTTTTGGGAGATTGTTGAAGTTTGGGTGGGTAGGTCTGATTATTAATAAGAGGTACTCTGTAGTGGAGAAAAAAGAATGTATGGCATAACTAGTTGGCATTAAGACATTGTCAGTTTGGTAATTGAGGAAAACGTGGGTGTAAATCTGTAGAACACAAAGGCTTGAGATGTACATGGTAACAGTTGTGCAGAGATGAAGAAACATGCTCAACATAGGCAAGTGTGGAGAGCAGCATCAAACTAGTCTGACTGAATACAGCAAACTGCAATGAACTTGTGGACAGAATCTTATCCTTCTTACATGATTAGATAACAAAATTTTAGAACTAGATGAAATTTGTAGGGTCAGATAAGAGCTTTTGTTCAGGAACTGTGTGCTGCTGTCTTTGTTGTAAGTCTAGTCTTCACTATCACAGATAAATTACAGAAAATAAAATAAAAAAAATGCCAATCGGAGTGGTCTGCACAGGACTTCCATGTCAAAGCTGGAGACAGTGGGATGTGAATATACAATAGATTCTTTCTGAAACTAAAAACAGCAGCTTGTCACTGTTACTCAGTTCATAAAAAACTTTGAGTTGTCACCTGTTTCAATTTGACAAATTAAGTCAGCTGTTCACTTATCTGCTTTTCATAGTGCTGGTAGCAAGGTTTTCTTGAGTTAAGGATTCTGTAAAAGCCTGTGTTTTTGTGAGAGTTGTCAACAGTTGTAAGGTTTCATATTGCATAGAACATTGTGCCATCCTTGCTCATATTGACAAAGGGAGACTGTGTAGTATGGACTTCAGAAACAATTTGCAGAATTTAGTAGATAGATGATATGGATTAAAAATAAAGATAAGAGTGAAGTAATGGTATTTGGAAGAGACAAAAGGATCAATGGGAATATTACTTTGAATGGAGAGCCCCTCAATAGACAGTTTCACTTACGTAGGGAGTGAAATATCTAGTGATGGAAGAATAACCAATGAAATTAATAGGTTACAGAAGGGAAGCAATTTCTACCAAACAATAAAACACCTGATTTGGAATAAGGTGGTTTCAGAAAAAGCAACTCCTTATACATAAGTTACTGCTTTCCTATTGTCATCTATGGAGGAGAAACAGTGACAGAAAGGGACTGGAGCAGACTGCAGTCAGGGGAAATGAATTTTCTCAGAGCAAAAAAAGGTATGGGAAAAACAATAGTGGACAGAGTAAGGATTGTAGATATTAGAAAGGACCTTAAACAAGAAAGTATGAGAGAAATAATCAAAAGAGATTAAGGTGGCATGGGCAGAGACTCCCCAAAATTTTGGAGGAACTAAAGATAGGTGGAAAGAGACCTACAGGGAGCCCAAGAACATGGTGGAAAAAGTGACAATATTTGTGGAAAGGAGGTGTGACCTGGCAGCAAGTGGAGGAAGTGGTGGGAGGACCAAGCCAAATGGAGAAGACTCGTCAGCACCCAGACCCAGCAGTAGCTGGAGTGGGATCTGGATATATAGTATATAGATAAGGTTGTTTAAGGTATCGTGAAATGATCACCACTTAGATTCTTATTGGAAGTGTGTTCTTCATGGAACATGATAGTCTAGTGTAGTATTCCCTGGATCATTAGTAAATGAATACAAATTCACTTAGGTTATTGACCTGTTTGGTGCCAAATATAATAGATACTTATTCAAATGTTTTGCCTAGTTATAGATCTCATTTGAAACTAAGGGAATTTTTATTGGTGCTGCAAAATATTACTTCATACTTGCATAATTTTACTTTATCATTTTTTATTTAAAAACTTTGTTCATTATTTGTGCACATGATTAGATGATCAAACTGTATACAGTAATTGGCTGGCTGCAATAATTGAAAGCCATTTGTAAGTGTAAAAATTTTAAAACTGTGACTAGTTCGTGTAAGTGTTGAAAACTGCAAGTGACTTTAGATACAAGTATACTTGAATGTTTTTAAGTTAAATGGCAAGAATACTGTCATAGAGCACACATGTTACATTGAAATAAAACTTGACCTAGTCATGGTATTATTTTTCTTTAGTTTTTGTTTCCATGTCTTATATTTGAAACAGAAATATTGAAGTTTTTATTATTCACAGGCCCCAGACTCCAGCACACCTGTGAATTACCACTTCGTGGCATTTATCCACAAGGATGGGAGTCTCTATGAATTAGGTAATGTAGTAGTTTTGTTCAGAAGTTGCCTCCATGTCGGTTACAAATAGTTACCTTTGCTGTTGTATTCAACTACTGAAAGTTGTCATATTGGATCAGTGTATTAACAAGAGCACTGTATTTTTTCAGAGATGTTTTTGATCTTTGAAACAAATTGCATTTTCACACAATTTATGAAATGAAACAAATCTTCCAGTTTGGAAGAGATTAACTGTACTTGTTAGTTTTACAAAAAAACTTTGACTTCATAACTGTTGTTCACATTTTCATGCTGCGGACCACAGAAATAGTTCATGCCTTAGTGAGTGAGAATTTATTTAGGTGTCGTCCCCCCCCCCCTCCCACACACACACACACACACACACACACACACACACACACACACACACACACACACACACACACACACACACACAATTTGTCTTTTCTGTAGCCTGATAAAGCAACATCATATGTGAGTAGGAGAAATTTCAGTTTGACACAAATTTTAGTGTTAATATTATCATTGGTATGTCCAGAATTCGAGCCTACTTTAAGTGATCTCAGTGAACTAATTCTATTGGCTGTAATTTTCTAGAATGTACTTCAAAAGTGCAAAACAATGCATTCTATATAATGTCCACAAGGTGTACACTAAACATAAAAACATTTTTATGTATTTTGTTGGTTCAGGTGACATAAATTTATGAATTTCTATGCACTTCTTGCTATTAAAGCTGATTGGGGCCTAGATAATCTGAAAGTTCTTTCGAAAGAGAACTAAACATACATGCACATACTGTCAACCATTTAAAGCTACCACCACCACCTCCTCGTCCTCCTCCTCTCCTCCCTTTTTTCACCCTGCCTTCCTTTTTCAAATGCTTATTGCAAGCCATTTGCAAAATAGGAACTTTGAATTATGTATGAGTTATATCCTCTTCATCAAACATAAATTATTCATTAATAAGGGGCCATTTTATTAATGCTTACTCACTCCAGTCACTGTAAGACAGAAGTCAGTTGAGTCTTCTGGTATATGGTACACTTCAATGCATGTGTACAAACCCAGTGTTACAGCTCAAAAGCTAATGACATTCTCAATTCTGTTAAGCCTCCTTCAAACCATAGTGAACACAGGTGACTGTAAAACAGAACTCTCTGGTATACACACTAGGTGTGGGTGAGCAAATGGTATTTGGTAGCATTCAGTTCATGTTCGCTTTTGTTCACTCATGTTCAGCTGGTCGTCAAATTTGTGAACCATCAAAGGAAGTATGCATCCTCCCTGCTTTGGCACTTGCAATACAGAAAGCTTTCATGTACTGTCTTGTCTGTCATTGTCACTGTCAAGTTGGCTGAGTAATGGAGTGGTCTGAAGAGTATACTGCTGACAGAATAATTCTAGTATCATACCTGGTACGGAACTCACATAAACAGTGTAGATGCCAAAGGAAAAGAAACAAGATTGGTAAATTGTTGTACTCAAAGGTCCTCCTGAGGATGTGAGAAAAACAAATTAAATGATTGTCATGTGGGGACAGGATGGGCAAGCACAATCTTATTAAAGTTATTAGTTTATTAAAAATGGAAAGCACTGTAAATTCCCCTGAAAGTAAAGTATACATGTACCTAATTTGCTGTTTAAAATTGAAAATGTTAGCCTGATCATTATCATAATTTATTTTCATGATAGCTGTAATTAAATGGCTGATGTGGTTCTGTTACATTAGATTTTTATGATAAAATGGTTTACCTGAGATGGCACTGTCTGCCCTCATAAAAACAACATAGCATATAGATAAAAAAAATCCACTAGCCAAGGGGCAGCAGGAGAAAATGCACACAAGTTACAGAAATGTGAAAGGTTTGAGCCATTCATTCATTGTGGCTGAAGGGTTGAAGAGAGAGGAATAGGAATGAAGGAAAATTATTGGTTGCATTTAGAAAGTGGGAGGAGTTGGAGAAAAGTCACTCAATACCCTGGGTCAGGGGAGACACTCCAAAAGGGGTGACGAGGAATGTCTCCAGTGACACTAAGTTTTGAGTGACTTTCCTGTAACTTCTCATTTCTTAAATCTCGCCAGCTCTTCCCCTTCATCCCACTTTCTTTCCCTTCAACCATCTCCCAGGACACACTGGCTCTGAAAGTTTGCACATCTCCATAGCTTTCATATGGGTTTTTCTCCTCATACTGTTGCTTGATAAGTAAATTTTGTATCTGTCCAATAATATTTTCAAAAATTATTTTTGTTGATACGGAGTATATAGATTTCTTAAAGTAGCCTATCACAGTGGGATGAGTTGGACTCGCACTATCCTTCAAGTAGTTTGCCCATGTACTGGGATAGGCCTCAGGTTGTATGCCGCCCTCTGCCCCCCCCCCCCCCCCCCCCTTTTACTCTGTGATGGCAGATACTAGTTCAGCCACCAAAAGCAGCTTTGAAGAAAATTCAACTAAATATCCACCATGAAAAGGTCACATAACCCCATTCCATGGGCAGTAGCTGAAAGTTAGTTAAGCTATTGTGTGCAGGATTATTGTAAGACTTCTTGAAAACGTGAAAAATTTCCTTTCAGTTGGTTTGTCTCTAGAACAAGGAAAATGGCTATCAAGTCTGTGTTTTAATATCCCAACTTTTATTACTGACTCTCTGTAACAAGTTCACACACAAAAAGAGCCAGAAAATATTTAATCCGACCCAGTATTTTAAACATCCTAAACAGTTACTAACTTACTGCTAACACTTGGTTAAAGAATTATAAAAGAAGGTTGTACACATGGAAGAATCCTGGAGATACTATAAGGTATCACCTGTATAGTGGTAAGACACAGATTTAGGAACCAGGTATTAAGTTGTAAGACACTTCCAGGGGCAGATGTTGACTCTGACCACAATCTATTGATTATGAACTGTAGATTAAAACTCGTGGGCAAATGTCTATAAGGTACAATACATATGTAGAATTGTGGACAGTTGGGAATGTGTCTCACGGGAAACGTGCAAGGGATAAGTCCCTGCAGTCGCCCTATTCATCTGTGTCCTTGGTGGCTCAGATGGATAGAGCGTCTGCCATGTAAGCAGGAGATCCCGGGTTCGAGTCCCGGTCAGGGCACACATTTTCAGCTGTCCACATCGAGGTATAACAACAACACCTATCGGTAGCTGAGGTTGTCAGTTATCATTTATTCCAGGAAAAAGCTGCACAGTCATCAACAGTAATTGTTCTTTTAAGAACAAGTTACTGTCTTCGTATTTATGGAGATGGGACCTGGATAAACTGCCTAAACCAGAGGTTGTACAGAGTTTCAGGGAGAACGTCACGAATGGGGGAAAGAAATACAGTAGAAGAAGAATAGGTAGCTCTGAGGAATGAAGTAGTGAAGGCTGCAGAGTATCAAGTAGATGTAAAGACGAGGGCTAGTAGAAATCTTTGGGTAACTGAAGAAATATTGAATTTAATTGATGAAAGGAGAAAATATAAAAATGCAGTAAATGAAGCAGGCAAAAAGGAATAGACGTCTCAAAAAGGAGATCGACAGGAAGTGCAAAATGGCTAAGCAGGGATGGCTAGAGGACAAATGTAAGGATGTAGAGGCTTGTCTGACTAGGGGTAAGATAGATACTGCCTACAGGAAAATTAGAGACCTTTGGAGAGAAGAGAACCACTTGTATGAAAATCAAGAGCTCAGATAGCAACCCAGTTCTAAGCAAAGAAGGGAAGGCAGAAAGGTGAAAGGAGTATATAGAGGGTGTATACAAGGGCGATGTACTTGAGGACAATATTATGGAAATGGAAGAGGATGTAGATGAAGATGAAATGGGAGATATGATACTGCGTGAAGAGATTGACAGAGCACTGAAAGACCTGAGTCGAAACAAGGCCCCGCGAGTAGATAACATTCCATTAGAACTACTGATGGCCTTATGAGACCCAGTCCTGACAAAACTCTACCATCTGGTGAGCTAGATGTATGAGACAGGCGAAATACCCTCAGACTTAAAGAAGAAGATGATAATTCCAATCCCAAAGAAAGCAGGTGTTGACAGATGTGAAAATTACCAAACTATCATCTTAATAAGTCACGGCTGCAAAATACTAACACGAATTCTTTACAGACGAATGGAAAAACTGGTAGGAGCTGACCTTGGGGAAGGTCAGTTTGGTTTCTGTAGGAATATTCGAACACGTGAGGCAATACTGACTAAGACTTATCTTAGAAGTAAGACTAAGGAAAGACAAACCTATATTTCTAGCATTTGTATACTTAAAGCTTTTGACAATGTTGACCGGAATACGCTTACAAATTCTAAAGGTGGTAGGGGTAAAATACGGGGAGCAAAAGCCTATTTACAATTTGTACAGAAACCAGATTGCAATTATAAGAGTCGAGGGACATGCAAGGGAAGCAATGGTTGGGAAGGGAGTGGGACAGGGTTGTAGCATCTCCCCAATGTTCTTCAATCTGTATATTGAGCAAGCAGTAGAGGAAACAAAAGAAAAATTCGGAGTAGGTTTTAAAATCCATGGTGAAAAAAATAAAAACTGAGGTTCGCCGATGACATTGTAATTCTGTCAGACAGCGAAGGACTTCGAAGAGCAATTGAACGGAATGGACAGTGTCTTGAAAGGAGAATATAAGATGAACATCAACAAAAGCAAAACAATGGTAATGGAATGTAGTCGAATTAAGTCGGGTGATGCTGAGGGAATTAGATTAGGAAATGACACTTAAAGTAGTAAAGGAGTTTTGCTATTTGGGGAGCAAAATAACTGACGATGGTCGAAGTAGAGAGAATATAAAATGTAGACTGGCAATGGCAAGGAAAGTGTTTCTGAAGAAAAATTTAACATAGAGTATGGATTTAAGTGTCAGGAAGTTGTTTCTGAAAGTATTTGTATGGAGTGTAGCCATGTATGGAAGTGAAACATGGACGATAAATAGTTTGGACAAGAAGAGAATAGAAGCTTTCAAAATGTGGTGCTACAGAAGAATGCTGAAGATTAGATGGGTAGATCACATAACTAATGAGGAGGTATTGAATAAAATTGGGGAGGAGTTTGTGGCAAAACTTGACAAGGAGGGGGACCGGTTGGTAGGACATGTTCTCAGGCATCAAGAGATCATAAATTTAGCATTGGAGGGCAGTGTGGAGGGTAAAAATCGTAGAGGGAGACCAAGAGATGGATACACTAAACATTCAGAAGGATGTAGGTTGCAGTAAGTACTGGGAGATGAAGCAGCCTGTACAGGATAGTGTAGCATGGAGAGCTGCATCAAACCAGTCTCGGGACTGAAGACCACAACAACAAACAGTTATTAGTTACTGACCCAAGACTACCCATAAGTTAACACTTAGTAGTTCAGTAGACTCTTGTAAAGATGTGCTTGCCATAATGCCTTATCTGCATGAAACACGCCGCGCACAGAGTTCATGGACAACATGAAGTGCTCACACGCAAATATCTCCTTAAGTAAACCTCTCGCAACACTCAAAATTTCACAAAATGCGCAGTGCTGTAGTCATTCTCCACCAACGCAAGAACCGATCAGGTACACAAGTTTCTTCATTTAGGTACAAATTTTAGCATCTGGGCTTAGGTGTGTACCAGAAGACAATTCCTGTCTCTCTCTCTCTCTCTCTCTCTCTCTCTCTCTCTCTCTCTCTCTCTCTCTCTCTCTCTCTCTCTCTCTCTCTCTCTCTCTCTCTCTCTCTCTCTCTCTCGCCCCCCCCCCCCCCCCCCCCGCCCCTCCAAAAACGCGATGAAATAATTATTTTCCAAAGTACTTTGTCAGAAAATTGTTGACAATGAAACTAAAGAAAATTCCAGGAAATTAGATTGTATGAACCTATCCTCTTGGCTGCAGTTTCAGTTGATATTGTAAATGAATACATTACATCCTTAACTCAATTTAACAATTCCAGTATGGTTGGTGTGTGTTTTACATAAAAATTTATATCTCCAAAAGTATTGAAGTTATTGATTTGAAATTTGAGCAATATGGTTGTTATCCTTAGAACTTCTTATACAAAGTATGAAAAAGATAAATTTATATTTATTAGTGATGCTTCAGATTTACAGTGTATGTGTAATGTAATGCAAGTAGCAGTAAGCAAGCGCACTGCTCGCATGGCCCAATAGCCAGTCATCTGCGCCAGTCTGAGAACCAGATCTGCTCTCATCCCAGCTCCATGGCAGGCTATGCTCTCAATGCAAGATGAAAGTCATAATAATTTGCTATGTTACACACCCTGTATTAACAAAGAACTACTTTAAAGCGCATTTGAAGTTCGTATAGTGGCCAAATTGTTACCACAACGTAATTGCCAATAAACAGATGAAAAAAATTACCTTCAGACATTTTCCAAAGTTTTGAATTACAAAATGCCTATTGCAAAATGAAAATTTAAACATTTAACTCTGTTGCAATAGTACATTGAATTTTTACAGCTTAGCTTGATGGCAATACATCAAAATTATTTACAAAAATGTTTTCTTAATTTTTTAATTCTTTTCAACAAAACACATTCATTTGCCAAAAATTATTAAAATTTTTCTGCAATGTACCTTCACCTTAAGACTTGACTTTCCCCAGTTTCATTGTAAAAAGAAATTTCATAATGAAAAATCCTACTAAATTACTTCACTGAATCAACATTTATACGAGGGTTGGAAGTTTAATAGTGGCAACTATTTAAGCTCGTACAAAATAGATATGTGTGTCAGTTTTACTGACCTTCAAAGTATTCACCAGCATTCACCCATTGCCAGCGATGTGGAAGTCGTAGGATACTCTTGGCAGTGCCAGTTGTGTGTTGCACGCAGCATTAAGCAAGCTCACTGTTTGCATGGCCCAGTAGCCATTGTCGGCTGTGCCAGTCTGAGAACCAAATCTGCTCTCGTGTTCTCTTCAGTTCCCTCTAATGTAAAAGATCTTTACAGATAAGCAAATGGCAGTGGACATGTGTTGTCTGCTAATGCACACACATTTTTTCCCCTTTCTTTCAGTATAATGTGGACTGAAAGTCTGTCCCACACAAGTCTTCCTCCATTTAACTTGATAAATCATTCCCCTCCTTCAGGAAACATGCTGAGTCTTTGCTAAGAACCATACGTACCATAAGATTCCCCTCAAGGAAATGGCAGCAAGGGATGGGAAAGGACACCAGCTGTACTCAGTGTGTATGCCTCAGGGCTTCATTCAGCATGTTAGAGGCTATTCCAGCAGCTATTGAGGGGAGGTTGCAACCAACTGCAGATTGTTGTGGCCTACTTTGGAACAAATGTCTGTCTGGGCTCAGTGATCATTCTTGGGTCTTTCCAGCAATTGCCAGAGAAGATTGAGAAGACCAGCCCTGCGCATGGAGTTTCAGTGAAGCTCACAATTTGCAACTGATCATGGCAGTTTGGCTCAGTCAAGTGAAGGGACTGAATCAGACTTCGAAAGTTCTGTGATAAGCCAGGCTGCGACTTCCTGGACTTAGGCCATAGGGTTAAGAACTGTGTGGTCCCCCTAAATGGATCAGGTGTGCACTACACTTCAGAGGCTGCTACGCAGGTAGCTGACTGTGTGGGGAGCACACAAGTTTTTTTTTTTAGATTAGCCTAATGTCTATCCAGTCCAGATAATCATAGCTGTAAAAGAAACCTGGGACTGTCAGTGTAAGATCAAAAGAGCGCCTCCGAGAGTATTAAAGTACTAATCGTAAACTACCGAAGAATTCACAACAAAGTGCCAGAGTTTGAAGTGCTCATGAAAGCCAGTAGAGCTTGCGACATTTGCCTGCTTTATTTCTTTGCTGATGGTCCTTGGGGCTGAGATACTGCATTGTTATACTGGCTGAAAATAGGGGGAAGTTAAACACTGACTACGTTAAATGATGTAGCTGACATTTGCATTTCATAGTTCTTTACTTTCACAACCCCCCTCAATAATACACAGTTATAAGGCTAATTCATTATTGGTTAACTTCTGATAAGTCTCATTAATAGTTTGCAGGTAAACATCAACAATAAGTCTCATTAATAATTTGCAGGTAAACATCAGCATACTGCTACAATAGTTCACTGTCGAACATCTGTGAGCAGTAAAAACCTAACCACACAGTTCTTGCAGAATAATACATTGCGCATTGAACAGACATTCATTGTTTTAACACACGGCCTATTTGTGTTACTTATTTCACGGTTAAGTTGATGCATTGTTGTTGTTCTAACAAAAACTGGTTCCTTGTCTCCAACTCAGCCATGGACTGTCTCGGGACCAAAATCCAGGCCTTTATATATCACAATAACAGGTACTGAAACTACACATTGTGTGATGTTTAATTACAGAAATTACAACTAAAACACAACTCGTTAAATTAACTTAATGCATAAAAAATTCGTTCTTTTTAACATTTTCTTCTACTAGGAAGGTTAAGCCGAATTTTTTGTTTAAATGATGAAATTAACAGATATAGTTACACAAACAATACTTCTGACAAAACTGATAATTACTTTGGAATTAATTTGATAACATGTTTTCAAATAGAGCCCAGTAAATACTTTAGGAATCCTAGTGATTCTTTTTCCAAATGTGTGTCATTATTACAGAATTTACATTTGTCCTAGTCAACAATAGAATTTAAATTACGGAACACATTATATTTACATTTAATGTGGGAAAATTTTTGAAAAGAACAAAGGCAAGCAATCGGTGAAAGCTGTTGTTTCAAAATTTGACAGTGTTTTATAAGATATTTGATCTCGCCTTTATTAACCCTCACAGTGACACCTGCCCAATGTGCAGGAGCTTGAACTGAAAATAAAGGTTGCACCATTATAAAACTTATTCTTGAAGACACTGTAAAAGTTGCCTCATACACGCCACAAAATCAATCCGTTAAAGCTCTCTATTGGAGAAGTGTTTTTCACATGACATCTATGGTTGTATAACCTTACAGTAATAACATGACCCAAAATGATACTGATGATTTATTTCATTATATTTGGTGTGCAAGAGAATCTGTAAGAGGTGCAAATGAAATCACACTTCCTCCACATTTTGTAGAGGAGACTAGATATGTTGGTAAGAGAAGATTGAAAATTGAGCCTTTTCCAGACTGATGCTGAATAAGAATTCTATATGACCTGTATACTGACACATTTTATGGAAGGCATTACTATTCTCTGAACCTACCCATAATTTTCCCATTTTTGGACATAGTTTTGTGCCACTGAATGTTGCATTCATTAGTTAAGGAATATCAGAAGACAGAAGAGATATTACATTGTGAACACACAAATATTTTATCGAAGTTTAGAAAGGTGCTGGTGTGGGGAGATGTTTTCGTAGGACTTCTAGATTTCTTTAGAAATTCGTTTAAGTCAGCATTGCCTTCAAAATAATAAGAGTAAATATGCTGTTAAAAAGGGCAGTTTTCTGAATGAGAAGTATGTTGTGATGTTTTGAAGAACATTACTTCTTTCAAAGCCATGAAACATGCTGCTGTTATTCACAGTAAAAACAATGAGAGTGCAGAAGAGGCTGTAATGAAACCAATGCACTTTACCATTCCAAATGATGCTGCAAGTTTATGTAACAATATACTCTCTGAAAAGTGATGGAGTACGAAGATTGTGAGGTTGAAGAGTTGCCTGAAGTCGTGTAGAAGAGAGAAACAATATTTTAAAACTTTTATGTAAAAAGGCATTAAATATTCAATTATCAGTGATTTGGGTTTAGCATAAAGTGAGTTCTGAAAAAGAAAAGGTGTTTTTACTCCCAACAGTTTATAAATTACCAAATTTTATGTATATGCAAAGACTATAGTGAAACGTCCAAAACTGTGAAATTTGCTAGTCATTCATTTAAAAATTCCTGTAAATTAATTCATGTTTTTAAAGACAGGTTTGCAAAAATGGTCCTAAATTGCCAATGCAAAAACTAGTTTTAAGTTAGTGGTTATTGATGATTCAGAAGCCACAAACAACTATGCTGTGTGGGAAGAAAATTGTCACAGATGTGAATGTTTTTAGGTAGTGTCAGATGCAAAATAAATTACAGCTCTCCAGTTCTACATGTAAAACTGTCAGGGGACCAGATTTTTGGGGAGATTTCATGAATTGGAACAGAAATTCGGTTCAGTATGTGAGACACTTGAAGGTTTCATTATTACTCAAATTATTAGAGTGAAGCCACTGGAGGTAAATAAGATTTTCCAAACAGCATGTGGTATGAAATTCAGAAAAAGTAGGAGCTGTTGTGTGACAGTAATGGAGAGAGTGGGGCTTATGTTAAGATGCAGAACACTGATAGCTTTGAGACTGCTTTTGATGAAGAGAAAAACTGCTTGCAAATCAGTGTCACATAATGTAAGAAGACACTACAGTTCTTCATGATAGTGTTAATATTTTTCCTCAAATCTCAAGTTACTCCATGTCAGTAAAATAGTTCATAAATTTGATTAGTCAGAATGTTAGAAATACAAATGTCTGTTGGAGCCTCTTCAAGGAGGTGAATCTTATATTCAGTGTTGTCTCACAGTTACCATTATTTGACATCCAAAGAACAAGACAGTGAAGTTCACTGGTGTTATTGTCTCCATATTCAGAGGCTTTTGGTTAATCCCTTCGGTATGTCTTAGTTACTCTGTTCATCAAAAGTGAGTTGGCAGTTACGTACGGTGTTGTACTGAGTTTTGTGATTTTCTGTAAATATTGGCTTCTTACATGCTCTTAATAATAAGTACATGTTACTGTCCTGACATACAAACATAATAAATCTAAAACAGTCGTTTAGGTTGGAAACAGGTGTGCATGAGTTCAGACGATAAGAATTCTATGCATTGCTTTTAACTCCTGCTGTTAATGATTGATTTTTTTGGGTTTCAGATGGAAGGAAGTCATTTCCAATAAACCATGGACCAACAACTGAGGACTCATTCTTGGAGGTTTGTATTTGGCTTTTTATTTAATTAGTACAGTTTATTTTCTGCAGAAGAGGTGTTGATTGCTGCAGCTTAAAATAACTATTTTAACATGCTAATATTTTTTTCCACAGGATGCTGCCAAAGTGTGCCAGCAATACATGGCAAGAGATCCTGATGAGCTCCATTTCACAGTAGTGGCACTTACTGCTGCAGAATAAGTGTTTTGCAGGCTTCTCCAACACTTGCACTAATAGTGCAGTGATGTGATCATTTTTGTCTTCAGTGTTCTATTTTTATTTTTGTGCAAGTATCTGTCTCAATATTTGTCTTTCGAAGTTAATTTTATTTGCTGCTGTGTTTAGGGCAGTTCCAAATAAACGGAAAGTGTATAGGTTTTCAACTTTGTTGACTAGCTTAAAAATGCTTCATGCTAGTTGTGCTCAGATTATTATAAAATGTTACACCAAAGATTTTGAAACAATAAATGTGATGTGAAACATAATGATCTACAGCCAACAATAACTACTTAATTGCTACTTTATTAAAATTATAGTATTTCATAACATATCATATATATATTCTCTGGAACTTGTTGGCTTGACTGATTTTTCGTAGTTAACTAGTTTAGCTTTGTTTGGACACGAAAAATATTTTGATTACAATAAGTATTTTAATGATACTCTTATACTATATTGCATTGTATGCAGAGCAGTGAAGAAATTGTGCCTAAAGCATTAATTGAAATTAGTATTTTCCCCTTTTCAGTCAGTTGTTAATGGACCAATAGTCTGCTGATCCAATAAATATTTTCGAAAGATTGTTTGTGTTATAATTCATTGTTAACATTAAAAAGTGGGACTCATTGCAAGAGATTTGTTATCAATAGGTGTGTGTGTGTGTGTGTGTGTGTGTGTGGGTGTGTGTGTGTGTGTGTGAGAGAAGAGAAAGGAGCAGAGCAAATAAGTCCAGCCTCCGTCTGAGTTAGTCGATTTGCCATGTAAATGCAAAATTACCTGGAGCCATTGCACATTGTAATAGCTTCTTATGAATCTGTGTTTGAAAGAAGTTTTTGTCAGTGTCCCAGTTAAATGGTATTTCAGTGCACCTTGCACCTTTCTTCTACCTTGTTTTGGCTTGAGTGCCGCTTTTTCATTCTAATTGTAATTGGAAGTTCATTTCCTGCAGTAACAGCTGATGTGCTGAGTAAAGTAGTCTTAGATGACCATATTCCTGTCCCTTTTGCTTGTAAAAAACAGTGATGCTTTCAAGGGGAAACTCCTCATCCCAACCCCTCAGATTTAGTGGTAAGATGGCCCAGTGTATAACCTGCCAAAAACTGAATATATTGAACTGTGAAACAAGAAGAAAAATAGAAACAGTGAGCAGTCAAAGCATAAGATACACAACATTGAGCAAATTTAAATAGCCACAGTGTGGTGGCTATGTGCTCACGGTTTTGGACTGCAAAGGGGATATCAGATTGAGATCTCCCTCGTCGTCTTTTTTTTTTCCAGTCATTGATGGGTGTGTTCAGTGTATTGAGTTTTATGTCTGTGACATGGTGTAACATCAGTTTGCAATGATCATATGGTAAGGAAGGGACCCACAGACATACATACATACCACCTCTTTGTTCTACATAAGTACCACAAGTTAAGACTTGCGTTCAGTTGTGGAAGTTTTTACTCTTGAATGCCTTTGTTACAACATAGGTTGCACCTGTCTATCTGTTGCTTTCATCTCTGCAAGAGCTCTATGTGGCACTTTGCCTGCCCTCGCTATTCATCACAATTACTGGCGACAGTAAAATAGTCTTCCCACATGACTCACATTCCTTAACCAATGTATTGTATCACAGTTGCCAAGATTACAGATCGAGAACAGACACGTCAGTGACAGAACAGAAAGTTTGTAACTTTGTGAAAAGAAAAAAGAAAGAAAAAAAACTGGGGCACAAGGGAGATTTGAACATGGATCTCCTGCTTTGCAATCCAACACTGACCACACAACCATCACAGCATGGTTCTTGCAATTTGCTTGATGTTGCACATCTTAAGCTTGCCTGTCCACTGTTTCTATTTTACTTCTTCCAGTTATCATGCTTGATCTTTGTTTGACAGGCTATCCACTGGGGCCATTTTACCACTAAATCTGGGAGGGAGGGGGGGGGGGTTGTAAAATGGGAGTTTCCCTTGTTAAATGATTGTTGTATGTGACATTAAAACCGATGTCATGAGTTATTGCAATGGTGATACATTTTGCTGAAAATAGTCAGTGAAGTGAAATAACTTTCAGCAACTCTAAAATGCCCCTACGTGCACTGCTTAATAGCCAACAGCCAGAAGGGCAAATTTACACTGGACCTGCAACATATACTTAAGTTACCAGCACATGTAACCAATGCTCTTGGAGTTATTGTCTATTTCCTGTGCTGTTCAGCAGTTGATACACATTTGTGAACACAGCCTTAAAAAAGTTTTTAACTCAGTCTAAATTATGCTGTTGAAAGTATAGCATAGAACGTTCTGGCCTCATATCAAAGGAAGTTTTTGAGAAAAGTGGAGTGAAATTGTTAGTTATGAGAACAAATATTCCCACAGTGAAACCATCTACAAAGTTGGGAACTGGATGTGATTCACAAAGAGGAATGTGCACTTACAGAATGGATACATTCAGTGGCAAACCCTAAAATTTTTTTCAGTGACATCTTTAGAACAGCATGACACTGCTGTGCTGGTGATTACTTGGGTTTCTGAAGTATTTGTAATTGAAGGGATGAACTTACCTTCTGGCATATATTGAGAGGAATCATCCATAAGCTGCCCATAAGAAATACCACTTCAGTCTTCCAATTTATAACTGGACAAAACAAGGCAAGTTAAAACCATAAAAAATATTTCAGCAGAACAATGACACGACTGCGACAATCTCCCTCCTCAAAAAAAAAGTCTTGCACAGTCTTGAGACAAGCAAATTATTACATGGTTTCAATAGCAATTTTATAGTTTACACGTACAGTTTTGCAGAAGTATGAAAAACAAAAATCAGCGTGTAGACCTATTTACAAATGTGTACACTAGTTTCGCATCAAGATTTTTCCTGCAAACGATCCACGGAATATGAAACAGAATTCTTTCAGACATTGAAATTCTGATCTTTATTCAATTTACTGTTGAGACTATAAAGCACAGGTTGACATGTGCAATTCATGAAGAGGCATACATACATTAGTGGACTGTGATACTGGGAAAATGGTAGATTATGAGTAAGTGGAGTTGCAGCTTATTCTCGTGGTGTAATGGAGCTGAAATGGTTGAGGTGTTCTTTTCAGCTTTCTTCAGTGGCAAAGCTGCCACTGGAATAAAAAAAGAAAGTAAGCCTTATCATACTTGAAAATGTTACTCATATTAGATTTAAAAGAACAAAGTGCATGCAGTCGTATCTCACGGAATGAAGGCCTGGAGTGCCATGTAAAGAATGCCCAGATTATTATTTTGGTCAGTAAGGTTCGTTCCCAAGGAAAAGAACATCAAAGAAACAACCTGTTATACATTTCAGGTTGTTTCTAATGGGATGACATACTTCGGCACTTTGACGTTTGTGAAACTGTGTGTAGTTTGCAGTCAGGTGAGACATGTTTTATGCTTTTGTGGAGGTGAGCTATTTAGCTTGCAATTAAAGGCTTCACTTTCCTTTACATATTATTGCAGGAAAGTAGAGGTGATAATCCAAAATCCATTTATGTTGAATATCCTTATACATGGTCACTGTGTTTTGGAAAACAAATTGAAATAATCCTGGTTTGCTAATATCGCAGTCTGCAGTGAGTAACACTGGAATAGACTAGGTTACAATTCCGCTTCATGAAAGAGCCCCCAGGACTGACAAGGAACCTCTTGAGTGCAAGGTCTCAATAGGCCAATGATATTTTAAGGAATTCGATGCCCCACTTCTTGCATACCACGCAACCTCAATATTGGCTGGTAATGGTAGCAGGTGGTAGAATTCAGGTATCCATTGGTGAACACAGCACGAGGCTGGGGAGCGTAGTTGAAATGCTTAGTCGAGTAACTCGGTGCTAGTGGTGTTGATACAAAGCAGAGCAATGGCAATGATGAACAAAGCAAATATTGCATTATATCTAAAACAGTTGCTGGATTTTACATTTTGTCAGAAAGTAACAAGTAATTTCGCACAGTGAGAACGAAGCGGCAGATATAATATAAGCATTTCTGCAAGATGAGTCAGTGGAATGTGGTATCATATAACCCATGACTGTGGACAGTATACACGAGTACAAAGATGAAAAAACTGGAGAGAAAGACAGACTGGAATACATTCAGCAAATAATTGAGTATGTAGGTTGTAAATGCTACTCTTGAGGTGAAGAGAATTTGCACAGGACAGGAATTTGTGGTGGGCTGCATCAAACCAGTCGGAAGACTGATGGATGACTGTAAGTGCTTACCAAGTGATATTGAAATAAGTGTTGAGCCATATAGTTCATAGGGAACCACAAATGCAATCTCCAGTGAAACATTGTAAACAACAATTGTTGTCCAAGGAGTGGGTACTAAACATAGTTATGTAAATGGAAGATCATTCAAACCATACAGAGTAAAGAAAAATTATGAACAGATTTTGAATAAATCTGCAGCAGTATGACTAATGTGTAAGAAAAACTATGGGTGTTCAAAGGAGGTGAAGGCACGTTTGTTGCAAAGGTGTCTGTACATTTCAAGTAAGCTCAATACAATTTACAGGATGTGCATCAAACTGTGTGTAATAGATTAGCGATTTCAAGGGAAGCAGAGGGTGATTGCACAACATAAACAATGCCACAGAATTGGAAGACATAAGATAATAAAATTTCAAACAAACCATGAACTTGACAAAACGCAGCAGACAGAAATTGGCCCAAAAATTTGTAGATGTGAGAAACAACCCATCCCGTCTTTCAGTAAGGAACTTTTTTTAACTATCACCAGTTGGTATTTGAAGAGGAAATACATATAAAAGGAAGCCTAGAAGAAGAACCAAGAACTTGTCGAGGAAACTAACATCATTGCCTTAATTCATTTGTCTACAATGAAGCCGACTGTTAACACAGGTGGTAAATTGGCTGGAAAGTTATTTATTGTGCTGTGAGAAGTTGGGTGCTCTGCTTCATACGATTTTTTTCTCACATGTGTGATCTTGCAAGGGCTTGATTCCTGATCTGTGTATAGAAACTGTAGTGCTTGAGAGCAAACTATCTCTCCTGAAATGTGCGGACATTGCAATTCCTACAACCTGGAACCACAAAAGAAATTCAGCCTCCGGACGTTTTAGTTATGCCTCAAAGGATAGCCAATTTCACAATCAGCTCCCCCAACAGTGTTTCGCATCCCATCAATTCTCATGACCCCGTTATACCAATATGATTCTTTATGCATTCTTTAAGAGTGGATACTGTGCTGAACTGCCGATCCTGTCGCAGCAACAATGTCTGCAGCAGGGGAAAGAAAGGCAGTCTGCAAACCAACAGGCTTCACAACAGCCTAACCGTGTACCCAATATCGACGGTCCGCCGCAGATCAAATTATAAGTTCTTTTCCCTGTTACTTGAAAAATCCATAAAGAAAAACATTAACCTGTAGCAGATTCAACCTAGAAGATAAGGATAGGCAGCAAAATTCAAAATCCACCAGTCCCTGTTTTAGACAAGTTTTGTCGTGGAAAAAAAAAAAAAAAAAAAAAAAAAAAAAAATTTGAGAGTTCAACAAAGTCACAGAGTTTCTATATATTCGTTGTGCGGTCTGACACTCCTTGATATCTTTGCCACAATAAATTGAAATTCTCCTGATTTTTCCTTAAATAATTAATTGATGTCACTACATAATCAATCCTGTTCTCATTCAACGATATATTCCACTTTAAATCCGATCCTCCCGACCACAATCTCCGATAAAGTTTCAAAACAGAATCCTAACACACTTCACAGTATCGATTATTTTCAAAATATCAATACATGTCTACCTCTCACCAATAAAACTTCAAACCGGTCAACCATTGAAGAGCGTCCACACTCTCAACAAAACCCTGCCAGAACCTCTTCAAGAAGTCTGAATTTTAATAAAATTTGCAAATCTCACACATAAGTAATATTTATGATGCATGTCATAACAACAGAGTCATCTGACTGTTCGAACTTCCAACTCGAAGTTTATTTAACAGTTGATAACCAAGTGACATCCAATTATAAACTTTATCCTTCCACATTCAACTCCCTTTCCTTTTATAAAAAAACATAAAACTTATTTTAATAATGGTCAGCCTGATGTTTCAACAGTTCTTCCAGCCGTCGACCACGATGCAATAGTGGTTAGCTCTCGTCGTCCACCGCGTCTGGAGTCCCCACTTGATCATCTTGCTGCCACACTCGACATGAAAGAAAAGAAACAAAATCTTTTTAAACAACAAGTCTCCACTTAACATACTACAAATAAATAAATAAATGCGATGTTTCCTGATTAGACTTTTGAAACACCACAATACCTAGCTGAACGTCCTAACAATTTTGTAACTTGCAAGGAGTTATCCTCAATCTTGGTGATGCAAACCTTTGTGGTGCACCATTTTTCGATTTGGTGTTTGTGGTGCAAGTTAATGGTCTGTTTTGAACGTTTGTTGAATGTCGTTCTTCATTTCATGATATGGAATATATACATCCCACAGAAAGAAGGTTGATGTCGACACCTCCCGGACACTCATTTTGTTGTACTCATAATGCACATGGTGAGTCATTACAGCTAATATTTTTCCTGACATAATTGTTAACACTTTCAAATGAGCCTTACTGAAGGTTGAAATTGTTACCTCACACTAAGGGGTTTCCCCAAGAGAGATTATAGGACAAAAAAACTTTGTGGTAACACTTATAAGGACGTGTATAGGAGGAAATAATGAATAAACTTTGAAAGAAATATTTTAATTTCCATATGAGTGTATAGTGTTTAAGTTCAAAGTTACATATGTTTCTCAATGTGACGACCATCTGCATCCACTACAGCCTGGAACTGCACTTCAGGTGGCTTTACTGCTGCTTGAAACAGTGCTAGACTATGGAATTTCCAAGTATTGTGACATAGCTTGTGTACTGCTTGAAGATCACACATTGTATCCATCACTCAACCATGCCAGCAATAACTTCAACAGTCTGCCATGCAATTGGCCATGGGTTCTCCCAGAAGCAATTTGCCAGTTAATTTGAACTTCCAAATCATGTTCTTAAACACCGTTGCTGAAAGAGGACCTTTCCTTATTCCTTTGTGTTGTGGCAACTCGTTCTGTTCGCCTCTGCATATACCAGCAGACAATGTGCTGCACTGGCAGAAAACCTGTACCCCTCCATGCACGCCATCTCTCCCTGTAACCCTCCATGCACGCCCTCCCTCCCTGTACCCCTCCATGCACGCCCTCCCCACTTCCCTCCAATCCCCTGTGTGCCCTACCCACAGCTGACAGCACAACTCCCTGCCCACCTTCACTGCTCACCAAGTGGGTGATGTGCACTATCATACATTCCAGTATCGCGCTCATGGATAAGTCACATTTTACCATGGGGAATACTGAACCCCCTTTTCTGCAACAACACACATTCGAGATTGTGTTGCTTGGTCCACACCATGCACATCCCACTTACTTCCTTTTCCCCAATACTGTCTGCCAACATCAACCAACATACCGCAACATGCTGCTCACACAGTTAAGTTACAAGGTCGTTGTCACACTTTCCCAAACTTGCAGTGACCGTGCCCGATGGGTTCTGTAACCGGCAGCCGCCCATTGCACGACCCTCCACAACACCTAAGAGCAAATTTCACACACAATTGTCTGCACTCCAGAACTGCTTAGCTCGGCTGAGCCTAACCCAGCTGCACAGCTGCCCACTTGACACCTTTCAGCCCATGAGACCCACATCTGTGGTTTACTTCCATGGAGGCAATGCAATGAAATTTCGAATGGTAATCAGCCACATCGACCCAACCACTGCTGCCCAAGTTTGGAGTGTTATTTCACACCCACAGTCTTCCAGCAGCTACACTAAACTAAGAGTGTGTCCTATTCCACTTTGCATCTTCAGAGCTACAATAGGCACATAATTTGTCATCCAAATAGTGCAGTGACATGTGCCTGTCTAAGTTGCTGGATCACATCAGAGCACTCGCCAAACTGCACATCCACACGAAAGGCTTGTTTCTAAATTGCTGGCTTGTGTGCCTTCCTGCCCCATACAGGCTGCCCTGACCTCGCATACCCATTTACCGTTAGATGTAGCAGTGATCTTGGCCGAAACCCTGAACTCCTTCTTGGTTGTCGCTGCAGTGCAGAACACTGGCTATCACTCTGTGGCTCTAGCTGGTAGCTGCCTAGTGTGCAGGCCCCCAACCTCTACCAGATTCTGACTCTCCTGAGCCCTGAGATGGCAGCCCTTACCACCAGCAACACCTGCCTATTCACATACCTGCTGCCAGGTACTGACTGCCCTCAGCCACGCAAAGCCAGCCCAGGTGAAAACAGCCCCCCCCCCCCCAACCATCGGTGTGGTTCTAACTAACCTCATGATGGCCACCACAAACTAGGTGCAGCTTGCTGGTACCACCAGAGGTTTGGCAAGAATGTCGCCAACTGCATACCTGATCTCCAAACCCAGCCAGAACTCGTAGTTGCTGTACCACTTTACAGCACCTATCCATATGGGGTTTGGATGTTAGTTCCCCTATCCTCCACCTTATCGACAGTGGGTCCAATTTGTCCAGATTTCCACTCAAACTACTACTAAATCTCTGCACCCTCTCCCCTCCTCACCTCCACCAAGTAATCAGCCATACCTATTTACAGTGTGAATACCCGCTCTCTCGATTTCAGCCTCCAGCAAAAACTTCTATTGGCCTTCATATTCGCAGAAGTTATCAACCCCATTCTGAGTGCCGACTTCCTCAATCATTACCATCCACTGGCTGACATAGGGAGTGTTGTTTAGTCAACAGCACCTCTGGTAGGTCTGTCCACTGCAGCTTCCATTCCACCACGGGTTTGTCTGTGAAACAGCTAGCGATTTCAGGCCCATATGATGATCAGCTGCTTGCAAAATCCCCACTTGTCATCCAGCCACCCATTTCCCCCTGAAATGTTCAGTATGACACTGTGCATCGCATCGCCACTACCCCTGGCCCCGCAGCTTTCTGTTATGCTGTCCACTTCGTCCCTCACTAATGCAAAATTGCACAAAAGGAGTTTGAAGAGCTGCTCACCTCTGGCTTGTTCCTCAGCTAATGACACTTCCAAAGGGAACAGTTCCTGGTGCCCTTGCAGTGATTACCGTAAACTTGTTGCCTGCATCATCCCTGACCGCTATCCCATCCCACTCTGCATCTATATCAGTGCCATATTCAGTAATATGATTGCGCTAAAGCCTGTACACAAATCCCAATTGCCCCAGATGACATTGAGAAAACAGCCATAATCACAGCTTTCTGCCTGTTCGAGCATGCATTGGTGGCATTCAGCCTCCACAATGTCACACAAACTTGGCAGCAATTTTTGGACAATGTCCTCCAGTGTGTATTGGGGTGTTTTGCCTACCTAAATGATACACGCATCTATTCCAGGGGCCCTAACAAACACCACCAACACATATAAATTTTTTCCTGCCTATAGAAATCTGGAGCAATTATTAACACTGCAAAATGCATTTTTGGGGCAAGCGAGATCTAATTCCTTGGACACTAGTCTCTGCTGCCGGCTCCCAACCCCTACTCGAGACAGTATAGGCATCAGAATGCTGACTCTGGCCTCAGTCTCCAGCTAAGATCCACACCTGACTCAAAGGTCAGATTGTATGCTCAGTCCTCTGTGACCACCTTTACCCCCACATAACATCCGTTCATGCTTGTATACACTGACATTGTTGGCCCATTACTCTCCTCCAATGCATGTCAATATCTGCTGACAATTATTGACAGATTCGCTCACTGGCTAGAGACCACTCCTATCCCTGACATTTCATCTAAAACTATGGCTGCAGTCTTTATTAGGGCCTGGGTATCCTGCTTTGGATGGCGCTGCAACATCAATTCAGAGGGCAGGTGCCAGTTCACCTATGCCCTCTTCTGACCTAACAGTTACTTGTAGCTCCAATTTTCACCATACCACCATGTATTACTCTGCAGCTAATGGTGTGGTGCAATGGATCCACTGTACACTTAAAGCTGTCTTTCTTCTCACTGATCTGCTGCCCTTCTTCTGGTACATCTAGGCCTGCAGATCTCTCAAAAAGCTGACATGTGAATATCTGGCTGGTATATAGGTAACAACTTACCAGTCCCTGCAGTTTTTTGGAAGCAACCTCACACCCTCCAGACAGCATCATCCCAAGCTGTGTGCATCAGCTCCAAGGCTTCATGGCCCATCTGCGACCAATGTTTCCACATCGTGATGCAGAGAATCATACCTTCATCCACTATGACCTTACAACACGCAAATACATCCCACTTTGACTGGAAGCATACCAGCCACTGCACTGCTCACAGTATTAGGCTCACACTTGGTTTTGCAATGCAGGGATAAGACATTCCCCATCCAACTGAACGGGGCTACATCAGCTGTCTCCATAAATAGGCTCAATCTCGCCTATGTCCTAGAGCCACATCCAGCCAATGAGCACAGCACTGTCAAGGTGAAGTTGCCTTGCTTATCACTGGCCCCAGTCGTGGCACCAGCACTGCCTTTGATATGAAGCAGGCCAACACCACTACATCTGCTGTACCCTATGTGCTACCAGCCACTACAATTCCCGACGCAGAGTCCGACACACCACCAGCCGATGCTGCCTCCAGCCCATCACCAACTGATGCCATCTTCCACTGCCACCTCTGGCCTGCCGCTGTCTGACTACATGACTAATATAGCTCCCAGTGTCTGGGACTCTGATGTCACCATTGCATGCCCCTTTTTGCAGCTGCCATTCCATGCAGATGCTGTCCTGCTCGCCCCATCTCCCACCCCCCCCCCCCCCCCGCCCCCCACATCTGCTACTCCTGACGCAGTGCTGTTAATACAGCCACTAGCACCCCACCATTGGAGCAGTGAGGACACATGCATGCTCTCAACACTACACACAGGAGCCCCACGTCTCACCAGAAACTTCAGCATAAGCACAGCTGCAGCAACAAATACCTTCTGCACAGTTGGCATCAGCATATTCCTGTTGGAAGGGGGGAACTGTGGGCAACTCCTTTCATTCTACTCCATGTGTAGAAGCAGACGTGCTGCACTAACCAAAAACCAGCAACCAGTGAACTGCCAGTCAAGGTATCATTGCATCTGCCCAGCAGCCTTGCTGGTCACTTCTGCCAGATGTAGACCTTAGCTTGCCATGCTTTCCAGGGGCCATGCACACCAAGCCATTGCTCGACCAGGCTCTGCTGCTGCTTTGA
The DNA here is from genome assembly GCF_021461385.2 of Schistocerca piceifrons. Classification (NCBI taxonomy): domain Eukaryota; kingdom Metazoa; phylum Arthropoda; class Insecta; order Orthoptera; family Acrididae; genus Schistocerca; species Schistocerca piceifrons. The sequence continues at coordinate 93,018,050 of NC_060141.1, forward strand.
CAAGGTAAAACTCGCGGCCATGCATTTGGTAGTTCGTCCTGCACAGCGACATATGGCTCATGTTGTCAGTTGCTGCACCTCGTCAGAGTTCACGCTAACAGCAGGATATTGCATCTGTGTTCTGCTTCTGTGATTTTCCATGGTCCATTTAACAAGAGGAATGCTACTGTCTCTTCCATGTCACCTTCCCGAGCCGAGTTTCCTCAAGGGACCTTCCTTGACTCCAACTGTACGAAGTCTGATGCCGGACAACCAGTTCACCCCCTGCTAACAGCATTTGGATTACGGCATTTAGTGTAGTGCACTTTAGCGTGGTGAAGCTGAATGAGTGCCAGAAGTACCAGGCGGGTTTATTACCATTTAATTCCTGGCTATTTTATCACCTTTACTACCAAGTGCACCACTGAAATGAGTTTTCTCTTCAGCCATGGTGGCTACCTTGACTGCCAGGTGAGTCCATCTCTTTCTCAAACTCTTCCCCCCCCCCCCCCCCCTTTTTCTTCCATGAATGCATAAGACCTGTGCACAGACATCTGGCTTTTGATGTCTTTATTAAACATTCATTTATCAAACGCTGTGACCAAAGCATCAAAAGTTGCCAACACTTCGAATGAATTTGGTTAGCACTTAGTATCAGTTTCCAGAATAAAAATGTCAAGAAACCGAAAGATATCACATTACAATTGAACACCAAACAAAGAGCTCTCTGCAGATTTCTGAATTGTCCATTCCATTTTAAGAACATAAAACTAAAGATGCAGTAAAAAGTACGAAACTTGAAGAAGCAGCTACATTTGCTGGAGTATACTCTGAATTCCTAGCTCACTGTGGACCAGCTACAGTAAATTGGCTTGCCAGCTTCTCTAATATCCTACAAACTCGAAATATTCCACCTCCGAATGAAGCAAAAGTATTAACTCTACTGAAACCACTTGGATCCAACAAAGGAGAAAACTGTCATCCCGTGATATATTGTCACATACAAATTCTTTAAGTGTCTGACCTACAATAGAATGTTTGAAGTAACCAACACAGCCCCCCGCCCCTACAGAACATGCAGGATTCAGACCAGAAGTTACAATGGTCATGTTCTCCCCCTCCCTCTCTAGATTGAAAGTGGGTCTGATAATAAATTTAAGTGTAGCTTCTATGGGTTGTTTGTGACAATGTTTGGTGAGACACGTCTTTTGACATTCCTGAGTGTTGTCCCATTTTGTAAACTTACGGACCTACTTAACAATGCACTCTCTCTCTCTCTCTACCAAAATTATCTTCAAGAAAATTCTTTTATGTTATGCTGACATTTGGTGACCCAGAGCTCCAACTTCTCTGATGCTGAAATCACTTTATTTACAGACATGGAAATCTTGAAGGTATACTTCAAGAAATGGAACCTTCACATAAATTCTCAAGATTATATCTGCATTTCACCTACACAGCAGACTGGCAAATTACAAACCAGAAATCAGATGTAGAGGTCAAGTCTTCCTAAACTGCAGTACACCAAAATACCTGGAATTAACATTAGATATAGAGTTGTAGCTTACAGACAGCTCCTGCCAAATGTAGCTGCTAAAGTTGAAACTAGAAACATTCTCGGGAACTTTCTGGTACCTCATGGGGTGGTGATGCTTAATGTTTTAAGATCCTCTGCTGTAGCTTTATCACACTCTGTTGCTGAATACTGCTGTTCGATCTGGATCAACAGATGACACTAAGAAGAGAGGTGTGTAACTCAATCAGGCAATGGAAATAATTGAGATGTATTCAAAGTACAACACCCTGTGGCTTTCTATTCTCAGCAGTTTCTGACTGCCAGCTCTGAGATTAACTTTCAAATCAATCCTCTGCTACTGAGTCATCAAGATATTGTACAAACAGAACACAAATGCTTGGAATCAAGAAAACCATCATGATGCCCAACAACCAACATTGTTGACCCCCTTAGTATCACCCTTTGCTGCAAAATCCAGTGGGAATAGTCATCAGCAATCATCAAACTTTTAAAACGTTGTATAAAAATCGTATGTTGAGATCACATATTTTATTTACTGATTACAGGTTTCAGCTCATTCCTGTTCCATCTTCAGATCAGTCTAAAATGTCATTCAGTGTGTGATACTCATTACACATCATTGTAATTAATTTTTTTAGAGTGAAAACTCTTCATTGGTTATGGAAATTGATAACATTAATGACTAATCAAATGTTGTTACAGTGCCCATTTTGCTACACATATGTACAAATGATCCACAGTGATGATAGTTGCTTTGCCCATGAGTGGATGTCAACATAATATCATTTCTAATATTTATATCACACAGATACTTCCTTACTTCTGATGTGGATGTTATTGATATAGTGTTTACATACACTCATGGGTGATGCAATTATCATTTCTATTGATCATTTGTACATATCAATGATAGGCAATGAAAACCTTGTAACTCCACCAACCAGTACTGCCATTATCAAAGAGAGATTTGAAAGTGCATGGATTTCTCTAATCTGTCAGTAACTAGGCTACTATATGTTACACATGCAGCAACTTTCTGTCCCACTTTATATTGTTGTTGTTGTTGTTGTTGTAGTCTTCTGTCCTGAGACTGGTTTGAAGCAGCTCTCCATGCTACTCTATCCTGTGCAAGCCTCTTCATCTCCCAGTACCTACTGAAGCCTACATCCTTCTGAATCTGCTTAGTGTATTCATCTCTTGGTCTCCCTCTATGATTTTTACCCTCCACGCAGCCCTCCAATGCTAAATTGGTGATACCTCGATGTCTCAGAACATGTCGTACCAACCGATCCCTTCTTCTAGTGAAGTTGTGCCACATGCGCTTTATATTATTTTTCAAGAAACTGTTTTTAACTTCTCCTGCAAAATTTAACAAAATGAAGTTACGTGGTTTTCACTGCCTGCCATCGATGTGTGTAGCAAAATGAGCACTGTAGCAACATTTAATCAGTGACTAACATTGTTAATTTACATAACTGATCAAGATTTTCACTTTCTTTGTTTTTTCTTTTATTTAACTATAGTGACATAGCTCTGAAAAAATTCTGAGATGTGTAATGAGTATCACACACTTAACAACATTTTAGATTGATCTGAAGATACCTCGGTAATGAGCCAAAACCAGTAATCAGTAAGGAAAATTTGCGATTTTGATTTAGGATGTTTATCCACACATTTTAAATCATCAGGTCGCCTGTCTCTCCCCATTGTCAGTGTCAAAAATAATCAACTTTTAGTTCAGAATCATTCTGTGCTGATGAAAGGCTTCAATGTCCCCATATGTCATTGGAGGATCATGAACTAGCAAAGCAGATGTGGTTACTTAATGCACAAGGGGAATGGTCTAGTTAAGCAAATCGACTGTGGCGCCTCCTTACAGTCAAGCCAACATATCCCCCCCCCCCCCCCCCCCCCCCCAGGGGACTCACCACTCTTTGGCAGGTTTGTGCTTGGCTGTCATGGGTCCCTTGCCTTAGCCACATCTTTTGCCTTCCGTACTGCATATATATCCTCTTGCTATTCCTTTTCCCCTCCCATGGGGAACATGTCTGGGGTGTTGGGGCGTTATTGGAAGTGTTCTGCATTGTTTGTCACTGACGTGGAAACAGTTTCACCATTGTTTTTCGTTCCTTGTTCCTTTGTTTCCCTTGTCTTCTCATTTTTCTGCTTCGGCATTTGAGGTTCTTTTTTTTCTTCCTCCCTGTGCCCTCCTGAAGGCCAGTCCACGTGTCAGACGTGTGACAGATGACCGGGTAATACGGAATTCCCAGCCCAGGTCAACAGGTAGGGTTCGCACGTACCCCCTGGTATAGGCCAGGCTCAAGGAAGGGTGATTGCCTGAGCTGCAACCTTCCCAAATTGGTGATTGGTCCCTCTGTCAGGTGTTCAGGAGGTGTGACCTGGGTGTGAACAGTCACTTAGTGTGGGTGCGCCCCCTTGTGAAGGGGGCCCCCAGTTGGAAGGAGAGCGCCATCAGAGATGCTGGTAATTATAGGAGATTTCCTAGCAATGAGACAATCATCTTCACAATCAACATCTAAAAAACGTAAACATAGTGACGTTAATGATTCAAAGACCCTTTCTATTGCACCACGGTTCCTTGTGGTCTCACATACTGAAGATAGTCAGTCCTTCACCACGGTAAATTTGTTTATTATTCAGAAAGGTGTTGATGCACTTCCAGCCCTGTGAAATACTGCTCTCGTTTATGGAATAGCACTCTGCATTTGGAGACTACTTCTGATTCTCAGGCGCAACAACTGCCTGCCACCTCGCTTCTTCATGGCTATCATGTTCATGTCGAGGCCCATAGAACTTTGAATTCTTCCTGTGGTGTAATTTACACCAGGCTGCTTGACAGTCTAACAAAGGCTGAAATCCAATCCCACCTCTCTGATCAGGGTGTCATTGCCATCCACTGTGTAATAAAAAGGTAGATGCCCCCTTAGTGCCCAACCACACTCTTTTGCTCACCTTTGATAGAGTGGAGCTTCCGTCAAAGATCAAAGCAGGATATGAAATTATCACAGACTGGCCATACATTCCGAAGCCGATGTGCTGCTACCAGTGTCATTGTTTCAACTACACTAGAATGTCTTGTTGACACGCAGCCAAATGTGTAACCTGTGGTAGGGATGGGCACAAGGGCGATTGTCCACCTCCTTCTCCCTGTTGTATCAGCTGCAATGGCGGCCATGCCGCCTCCTCTCAGAATTGTCGCATATCTTGATGAGTGGGCTGTCCAAGAGATCCAGGTAAAGGAAAAAGTGCCTTACCCAGCCACTCGCAAGTTACTGGCTAGTGGCAAACCCTGCTTTCTCCCTTATGGCACCTATAGTTCTGATCTTGTTATCCCTTGTTCCGTGAAGGACATGTTCAAGCAGACATGCGACCTCCAGTTTGGCTCTGAGGTTATGAAATCGCCCGGTGTCAAGGTAGCATCGCCATCCCCCCCACCCCCCACCCCCCCACCCTTCCCTGTCCAGCTGTGCAGCAAGCCATCAAACTCTTACCTCATGGGGCAAAGCCACCAGCTACACAACCGGTAGCCCAGAAAGAGGTCAGAAAGAACACGCCCATGAATACTTCCTCTGTCCCTCCAGCCAAACAACGCCCTAGTCTTCCTCTAACCAGAAAGGTTCGAAGTCCACCAAAGGCAAACTATCTTCTCCTTCACCAACTCCAAGATCCTCTTCGATGGTGTTGCCGTGTGATACCTTAGCCCGGTCTGTCTCCGTGTCAGTGGTGCACACCACCAACCATTTTTCAACACTGGACTCTGCAGACCGACCGCACAAGAAAGCCAATGCTTCCATGGACCCCATGGAGCAGAATCCTTCTGCTTCAGTGCCCTGTAGTAGCGACTCTTCACTGGCTTTCACTCAGCAGCCGCCGAGGTGACACCCCTACATCTCTTCCTCAAATGGAACGATCATGGCCTTCGGTCCCACAAAGAGGATTTATGGCTGCTTTTAGCATCGCAGTGTCCCCTTGCACTCTGCCTTCAGGAAACGAGATTGCGCCCTCACAACTGCTTTGAGCTTTCACTTTTCTTACCGATTCGTTTTGATCTTCCCCCTAAGGTCGGCGTTCCATCTCATGGGAATGTCATGCTGCTCATCTCCCTGACTACCCATCTTCAAGCTGTTGCAGTTCGCCTTTTCCTTCCCACCCGACTTTTTCCCTCTGTACCATTTATGTCCCTCCGTCATTCAATGTCACCAGGGCAGACCTCCTTCAGCTTATTGGGCAGCTACCTCCACCAATTTTGCTACTCACTGACTTCAATGTGCATCATCCCCTCTGGGGTTCTCCTAGGACCTGTCAGGGAGGTGCCCTCTTGGCTGACCTTCTTAACCAACTTGACCTCTTCTGCCTTAACACCGCAGCACCCACTTTCCTTTCCAACTTTTTGCACACCTATTCCTATTTGGACCTATCCTTCACTGCCCAGCTTGCCCATCACCTAGAGTGATCCGTTCTTACACCTACTTGAGTGACCATTTTCCATGTGCTATCCGTTTACTGACGCCTACCTCATCTGCATGCACGCCCAAATGGCAGCTTACTAAACCTGACTGGCAGCTTTACTCCTCCCTGGCGACCTTCGAAGAACGAGATATCCCCAGTTTTGATGACCAGGTGGAATATCTCACAAACGTTATCCTTACTGCTGCAGAACGTTCCATTCCTCCCACTTCCCCTTTACCATGTCGCATCCCAGTCCCTTGGTGGACTGAGGCATGCCACGAAGCAATTCGCACATTGAGACATGCTCTCCACGTTTATAACAGCCATCCTATGCTGGCAAACTGCATTTATTGTAAACAGATGCGTGCAAAGTGTTGTCACGTTCTCTGGGATAGCAAAAGAGCTAGCTGGATTTCATTCACTAGTTCTTTTAACAGTTCCGCTCCTTCCTCTCTCATGTGGGCCAACCTCTGACGGCTTTCTGGGACCATGATCCAGTCCCCCATTTCCGGCCTGATGGTAGCAGACGATGTCATCAAGGACCTTATTGCTATCTCCAACATCTTGGGCTGCCATTTTGCGGAAATTTCGAGCTCTTCCCATTCTCGCCCTGCCTTCCTCTACAAGAAACGAGTGGAGGAGGCTCGGGCGATATAATGCTGTCTTTACTATGAGGGAGCTAGATCATGCTCTGAGCTCATCCCGATCCTCTGCCCCTGGGCCAGACGCCATCCACATTCAGATGTTGCAACACCTTTCTCTTGCAGGCAAGCGCTTTCTGCTTAACATGTACAACCACATCTGGGCAGGGGGGACATTTCCCGGATGCTGGCGTGAAGCCACTGTCATACCCATACCGAAACCCACTAAGGACAAAAACCTTCCTTCTAGCTACTGCTCCATCTCTCTTACCAGATGCATTTGCAAGGTGATGGAGCATATGATTCATGCCCAGCTGGTATGGTGGCTCAAGTCTCGCAATTTACTGACGAATGCACAGTGTGGACTTCCAGCACAGCGTTCTGCAGTTGGCCATCTCGTTACTCATGAGTGGCTTCCTCCGAAATCCCAGACTGTGGCTGTGTTTTTCGATTAGGAGAAGGCCTATGACACCTACTGGAGAACTGGTATCCTCCATACTATTTACACGTTGGGCTTCTGTGGCCACCTGCCCTGTTTCCTTCAGGCATTTTTAAAAGACCGAGTTTTCAATGTGCGTGTGGGTTCTGCCTTGTCACACACATTTATCCAGGAAAACGGTGTGCCTCAGGGTTCTGTTCTGAGCGTTGTCCTCTTTGCTATCGCCATTAACCCTACAACGGCCTCTCTCCCGCTGGGCATCTCTGGCTCCCTTTTTGTTGATGATTTTGCCATCTATTGCAGTTCTCCAAGGACCTGTCTCACTGAACGGCGTCTTCAGCAATGTCTTATCGTCTTTACTCCAGGAGCATCGACAGTGGCTTTCGCTTTTACGCTGACAAAGTTGTCTATATGAATTTCTGGCGACGCAAATGGTTTCTCCCACCATCTTTCTATCTTGGGCCTGTTGTCCTTCCATTCGTTGAAACCACGAAATTCCCGGTTTCATGATCGATAGGAAACTCTCTTGGTTCTCCCATGTGTCTTACCTGGCACCCCCCGTATGCAGTTCCTCGATGTTCTACGTGTCCTCAATGGTACTTCCTGGGGTGCTGATCGAACCACCCTCCTCCGTTTGTACTGATCCCTTGTCCGTTTGAAACTCGACAATGGCTGCTTTGTTTATGTGTCTGCATGTCCATCCCTCTTACTCCGTTTATTTTTTTTATTTATTTATTTATTTATTGTTCCGTGGGACCACATTTAGGAGAAGTCTCCATGGTCATGGAACGAGTCAATACATGAAATTATAACACGATTGTAGAAACACATAAAATGAAACAAGTCGTTAGTTTAAATAAAGAAAATCAAGAATGTAACACTGGAATTTGCTTAATTTTTTATCTCTTCCAGGAGCTCCTCGACAGAATAGAAGGAGTGAGCCATGAGGAAACTCTTCAGTTTAGACTTAAAAGTGTTTGGGCTACTGCTAAGATTTTTGAGTTCTTGTGGTAGCTTATTGAAAATGGATGCAGCAGAATACTGCACTCCTTTCTGCACAAGAGTCAAGGAAGTGCATTCCACATGCAGATTTGATTTCTGCCTAGTATTAACTGAGTGAAAGCTGCTAACTCTTGGGAATAAGCTAATATTGCTAACAACAAACGACATTAAAGAAAATACATACTGTGAGGGCAATGTCAAAATTCCCAGACTATTGAATAGGGGTCGACAAGAGGTTTTCGAACTTACACCATACATAGCTCGAACAGCCCGTTTTTGAGCCAAAAATACCCTTTTTGAATCAGAAGAATTACCCCAAAAAATAATACCATATGACATAAGCGTATGAAAATATGCGAAGTATACTACTTTTCGTGTTGAAATGTCACTTATTTCAGATACTGTTCTAATGGTAAATAAAGCGGCATTTAGTTTCTGAACAAGATCCTGAACATGGGCTTTCCACAACAGCTTACTATCTATCCGTACGCCTAGGAACTTGAACTGTTCCGTCTCGCTTATAACATGCCCATTCTGTCTGATTAAAATGTCAGTTCTTGTTGAATTGTGGGTTAGAAACTGTAAAAACTGAGTCTTACTGTGATTTAGCATCAAATTATTTTCCACAAGTCACGAACTTACTTCATGAACTACATTATTTGATAATGTTTCAATATTACACACAAGATCCTTCACTACCAAGGTGGTGTCATCAGCAAACAGAAATATTTTTGAATCACCTGTAATACTAGAAGGCATATCATTTACATAAATAAGGAACAGCAGTGGCCCCAGCACCGACCCTTGGGGAACGCCCCATTTAACAGTGCCCCATTGGGACTGAACATCATTACCACTCTCAATATTGCGGAGGATTACCTTCTGCTTTCTGTTCTTAAAGTAGGAGGCGAACCAATTGTAAGCTACTCCCCTTACTCCATAATGTTCCAACTTCTGCAGTAATATTTTGTGGTCAACACAGTCAAAAGCCTTCGTTAAATCAAAGAAAACACCTAACGTTCTCAACCTTTTATTTAATCCGTCCAAAACCTCACAGAGAAAAGAGAATATAGCATTTTCAGTTGTTAAGCCATTTCTAAAACCAAACTGTACATTTGACAGCAAATTATGTGAATTTAAATGCTGCAGTAACCTTGTATATACAAGCCTCTCGATAACTTTAGCAAACACCGATGGCATAGAAATAGGTCTATAATTGTCAACATTATCCCTGTCTCCCTTTTTATAAAGTGGCTTCACTACCGAGTACTTTAATCGGTCAGGAAACCGACCACTGCTAAAGGAAAAGTTACAGATATGGCTAAGTACTGAGCTAATATACGTGGAACAATACTTCAGTATTCTGCTAGATACCCCGTCATATCCATGAGAGTTCTTGGTCTTTAGTGATTTAATTATTAACTCAATCTCCCTCTTGTCAGTATCATGGAGGAGCATTTCAGGTAACAGTCTCGGAACACTTTTTTCTAAGAGCGCTATATGATTCCCTGTTGGGACTAGGTTTCTATTTAGTTCACCTGCTATATTCAGAAAGTGATTATTAAGTACTGTACATATATGCGACTTATCAGCAACACGGACATCCCCACTACGCACTGATTCTATATCCTCGACCTGTCTCTGCAGACCAGCCACTTCCTTTACGACTGACCATATGGTTTTAATTTTATCCTGAGACTTAGCTATTCTATCTGCATACCACATACTTTTTGCCTTCCTAATAACTTTTTTAAGCACCTTACAATACTGTTTGTAATGGGCTGCTGCATTTAGATTTTGACTGTTTCTAACGTTTTGATATAATTGCCACTTTGTTCTACAAGATATTCTTATCCCTTTAGTCAGCCACCCAGGCTGCCTGTTTGTGCTAGTACCCTGTTTTAAACGTTCTAACGGAAAGCAACTTTCAAAGAGCACGAGAAAAGTCTTGAGGAAAGCATTATATTTATCGTCTACTGTATCAGCACTATAAACATCTTGCCAATCTTGTTCCTTGATAAGGTTTACAAAAGTCTGTACAGCAACTGGATCAGCTTTCCTAAAAAGTTGGTAACTATATTTAACATGTGTTGAAGCACAAAAATCTTTTAGACTTAAAATTTGTGCATCATGATCTGAAAGGCCATTCACCTTTTTGCTAACAGAATGCCCTTCTAATAATGACGAATGAACAAAAATATTGTCTATGGTTGTTCTACTGTTCCCTTGCACTCTCGTTGGAAAGAATACGGTTTGCATAAGATTATATGAATTAAGGAGGTCTACCAGCATCCTTTTCCTTGCACAATCACTTATACAATTAATATTGAAGTCACCACATATAACTAACTTTTTGTATTTCCTATAAAGTGAACCAAGAACCTCCTCTAGCTTTAGCAAAAATGTTGTGAAATCGGAGTCTGGGGATCTATAAATAACAACAATAAGAAGTTTAGCTGCACTAAATTTAACCACACCTGCACAACATTCAAACACCTTTTCAGTGCAGTACTTTGAAACATCAATTGACTCAAATGGGATACCGTTTCTCACATACATGGCTACTCCCCCACACCGCAAAGAGCTCCTAGAAAAGCTGCCAGCCAACCTGTATCCTGGTAAAGGAAGCCTCTGAATTATCTCCTTATTTAAGAAGTGTTCAGATATACCAATAATTTCAGAGTCAACATCTATAAGCAGTTCACTAACTTTATCTCGAATACCTTGTATATTTTGATGAAATATACTAATTCCCTCATTAATCGGATACCCAAGCTTTGTAGAAAGTGGTTTCTTTGTTAGAGAGACTTCCCTTAAGCAGGAATACCTATCAGCTGACTTCAATCTAAAAAAGGTACAGCTCTAACACCCACAACTACCGGAATTTTCCCATGAGTGATCCCACCACCCCCACCTATGCTGTCACCTATAAGTTTTGCCAACCTCCCCTTCCCATACCTGTTGAGGTGCAGGCCATGTCTAGTGAAACCCGTCCTACTGATAGACTCCACCGACACCACTGAAATGTGACTCATGCCTTCTGTCATCAGCGCACCCCCAAGTCTCATGTTATTACGCCTGACGGCTATATTAAGATGAGGCCGATCGTGACGCTGAAACAGTTCCACGAAATGCACATTCGTGTTGCCAGTCTGAGTGGCTATCTTTTCCAGGTCACCATCTATGTCATACTTCCCATCCCTATCAATACTATTACCAGCCCCACCCACAATCACTACCTGATCCTCTTTAGTAAAATCCCTACATAACCCCCCTATGTTAAAAGTCACCTGAGCCAATCCTGCATTAGGCTTCACAATGCTGGTGACCTGGTACTCACTCCCCAAAACTTCCTGCAACTGCTGGCCTACACCTCTACCATGAGAACTACCTAACAGCAGAACCTTCTTCTTTCTCTTAGACTTTGCAACTGTCCTAGCCACCGTAACTGCTGAGGTCTGCTGCATACTTCCTACATCTACAGCTACTAGAGATTCCTCTCCACTAGACTCTGACAGTTGGTCATATCTATTACAAACACCAATAGTAAAACTATCTGAAAATCTCCTTCTCCTAGCAGATCTCTTGCCAACAGCCAGCTCCCATTCCCCAACCCCCTTCTCCCTCCTCATCCTATCTAGCTCCTCCTGTGCGTTTTTCAACTGCACCTGAAGGGCACAGATCTTACGCTCCTGCTCCTCTATCAACTTACTCTTGCTACATAACCTGCAGTTCCAGGAGAGGATCTCACCAGAATGCCCACTGGCTTCCCCACTGCATTCCCCCCAGTGAAAATACTTCGAACAAGTCTCACACCGCAATCCACTACTCACAAACCTACGGCAAAGCCCACACTTCTCACTCATGGTAAAATTTTACAATTATTGAAACAAGAAAACAACTTTATCTAAGTTCCGCTACTACAATAAGAAGATGTTAAAAACTGACTACAATTATCACAAACTTGCTCTACAAGGGAAGTAACTACTATTATTGAAAGTATTAATCAACAACAAATGAGAATATAACAAATACTAACACAGAAAGAAAATCAAACGTCTAATGACAGTAACGAAACTGAAAGCAGTTCGCAAAAATTTCTTCTGAAGTTATTTCACCGGAAAACACCAAGAACACCGGTTGAAGACCACTAAAGTTCCTAAATAAAATACTATACACAAACAATTAATTAGTACTTAGCTTTCGATGCGCCGCTACAGCTGCAACTGGTCAGCGCGGAATGTAAACACGGGTAAGAGGTTAAGTTGCTCGATACGAAACACTCACAAATATCAGGCCACAACACACGAAATGCAGAGGTGAATGAAGAAACCACTAATAAGTCACTTATATAGTAAATATTATCACAAAAACAGTTAAAATATATATCTGAAAACTAAAAATAGATGAAAACTTAGAGAGCGATCTCACACGCAGTCAACACTATCCACCATCGTGGCATTCATTTGGCCATGGGCGCCTTTTACACTAGCCCAGTTGAGAGTCTGTATGCTGAAGCTGCTGAACTACCACTGTCTTACCGCCGAGACTCTCCTCTGCAGGTATTCATGCCGTTTGTCTGCCATGCGTGGTCACCAATCCTGTGCCCCCTTCTTTGATGATTCATTTGATCGCCAGTATGGGGCACATCCCTCTTCTCCTGGAGTCTGCTTTTGGCACTTGCTACCTGCGACTTTCCTTCCTGGTGGGTGTGAACCCTTCACCACCTTTGTTTCGTGAAGTGGCCCATGTTAATCTTGGTCATCATTCGCTTCCTAAGGGCACTACTCCAGCCTCGGTCTATCACCTTCAGTTTCACGACCTTCGCATGGAACTTCACGATAGTACCTTTGTATACACTGATGGCTCTCTTATGATCGTGGGGTCGAGTGTGCTTTCGTCATTGGCACCCATGTCTTTCGATGTCGGCTTCCAGCGCACTGCTCATTATTCACAGTCACACTCTTCACCTTGTATTAGGCCACGGAATACATCTGGGGACACAGCCTTTTCAATTGTGTCCTCTGCTCAGACTCTATGTGCAATGTACACCGCCCATCCCTTAGTGCAGCAGGTCCAGGGAAACTGTTAACTGCTCACTCTTGGTGGAGCCAGTGTGATGTTTCTGTGGGTAATGTCAGTCTGCCAGGAAACGAGGCTGCTGCCAAGGCTGCGGTCCTCATACCTCAGCCTGCGAGTTCCTATATTCCCTCCAATGATCTCTGTGTTGCCGTCTGTCAGGAAGTGATGTCTGTTTGGCTTCGCCAATGGTCCTCCCTTCACAGGAATAAGCTCCGGCTTATTAAGCCTCTCGCAGCGGCTTGGGCGACCTCCTCTCGGCCCTCCCGCTGGCAGGAGGTCATTTTAACTAGGCTGTGTATTGGAGGATGTAGATGAAGATGAAATGGGAGATGCGATACTGTGTGAAGAGTTTGACAGAGCACTGAAAGACCTGAGTCGAAACAAGGCTCCGGGAGTAGACAACATTCCATTAGAACTACTGATGGCCTTGGGAGAGCCAGTCCCGACAAAACTCTACCATCTGGTGAGCAAGATGTACGAGGCAGGCGAAATACCCTCAGACTTCAAGAAGAATATAATAATTCCAACCCCAAAGAAAGCAGATGTTGACAGATGTGAAAATTACCGAACTATCAGTTTAATAAGTCACAGCTGCAAAATACTAACGCGAATTCTTTACAGACGAATGGAAAAACTGGTTGAAGCTGGCCTCGGGGAAGATCAGTTTGGATTCCGTAGAAATGTGGGAACACGTGAGGCAATACTGACCCTACGACTTATCTTAGAAGAAAGATTAAGAAAAGGCAAACCTACGTTTCTAGCATTTGTAGACTTAAAGAAAGCTTTTGACAATGTTGATTGGAATACTCTCTTTCAAATTCTGAAGGTGGCAGGGGTAAGATACAGGGAGCGAAAGGCTATTTACAATTTGTACAGAAATCAGATGGCAGTTATAAGAGTCGAGGGGTATGAAAGGGAAGCAGTGGTTGGGAAGGGAGTGAGACAGGGTTGTAGCCTATCCCTGACGTTATTCAATCTGTATATTGAGCAAGCAATAAAGGAAACAAAAGAAAAGTTCGGAATAGCTATTAAAATCCATGGAGAAGAAATAAAAACTTTGAGGTTCGCCGATGACATTGTAATTCTGTCAGAGACAGCAAAGGACTTGGAAGAGCAGTTGAACGGAATGGACAGTGTCTTGAAAGGAGAATGTAAGATGAACATCAACAAAAACAAAACGAGGATAATGGAATGTAGTCGAATTAAGTCGGGTGATGCTGAGGGAATTAGATTAGGAAATGAGAAACTTAAAGTAGTAAAGCAGTTTTGCTATTTGGGGAGCAAAATACCTGATGATGGTCGAAGTAGAGAGGATATAAAATGTAGACTGGCAATGGCAAGGAAATCGTTTCTGAAGAAGAGAAATTTGTTAACATCGAGTATAGATTTAAACGTCAGGAAGCTGTTTCTGAAAGTATTTGTATGGAGTGTAGCCATGTATGGAAGTGAAACATGGACGATAAATACACTCCTGGAAATGGAAAAAAGAACACATTGACACCGGTGTGTCAGACCCACCATACTTGCTCCGGACACTGCGAGAGGGCTGTACAAGCAATGATCACACGCACGGCACAGCGGACACACCAGGAACCGCGGTGTTGGCCGTCGAATGGCGCTAGCTGCGCAGCATTTGTGCACCGCCGCCGTCAGTGTCAGCCAGTTTGCCGTGGCATACGGAGCTCCATCGCAGTCTTTAACACTGGTAGCATGCCGCGACAGCGTGGACGTGAACCGTATGTGCAGTTGACGGACTTTGAGCGAGGGCGTATAGTGGGCATGCGGGAGGCCGGGTGGACGTACCGCCGAATTGCTCAACACGTGGGGCGTGAGGTCTCCACAGTACATCGATGTTGTCGCCAGTGGTCGGCGGAAGGTGCACGTGCTCGTCGACCTGGGACCGGACCGCAGCGACGCACGGATGCACGCCAAGACCGTAGGATCCTACGCAGTGCCGTAGGGGACCGCACCGCCACTTCCCAGCAAATTAGGGACACTGTTGCTCCTGGGGTATCGGCGAGGACCATTCGCAACCGTCTCCATGAAGCTGGGCTACGGTCCCGCACACCGATAGGCCGTCTTCCGCTCACGCCCCAACATCGTGCAGCCCGCCTCCAGTGGTGTCGCGACAGGCGTGAATGGAGGGACGAATGGAGACGTGTCGTCTTCAGCGATGAGAGTCGCTTCTGCCTTGGTGCCAATGATGGTCGTATGCGTGTTTGGCGCCGTGCAGGTGAGCGCCACAATCAGGACTGCATACGACCGAGGCACACAGGGCCAACACCCGGCATCATGGTGTGGGGAGCGATCTCCTACACTGGCCGTACACCACTGGTGATCGTCGAGGGGACACTGAATAGTGCACGGTACATCCAAACCGTCATCGAACCCATCGTTCTACCATTCCTAGGCCGGCAAGGGAACTTGCTGTTCCAACAGGACAATGCACGTCCGCATGTATCCCGTGCCACCCAACGTGCTCTAGAAGGTGTAAGTCAACTACCCTGGCCAGGAAGATCTCCGGATCTGTCCCCCATTGAGCATGTTTGGGACTGGATGAAGCGTCGTCTCACGCGGTCTGCACGTCCAGCACGAACGCTGGTCCAACTGAGGCGCCAGGTGGAAATGGCATGGCAAGCCGTTCCACAGGACTACATCCAGCATCTCTACGATCGTCTCCATGGGAGAATAGCAGCCTGCATTGCTGCGAAAGGTGGATATACACTGTACTAGTGCCGACATTGTGCTTGCTCTGTTGCCTGTGTCTATGTGCCTGTGATTCTGTCAGTGTGATCATGTGATCTATCTGACCCCAGGAATGTGTCAATAAAGTTTCCCCTTCCTGGGACAATGAATTCACGGTGTTCTTATTTCAATTTCCAGGAGTGTAGTTTGGACAAGAAGAGAATAGAAGCTTTCGAAATGTGGTGCAACAGAAGAATGCTGAAGATTAGATGGGTAGATCACATAACTAATGAGGAGGTATTGAATAGAATTGGGGAGAAGAGGAGCTTGTGGCACAACTTGACTAGAAGAAGGGATCGGTTGGTAGGACACATTCTGAGACATCGAGGGATCACCAATTTAGTATTGGAGGGCAGTGTGGAGGGTAAAAATCGTAGAGGGACACCAAGGGATGAATACACTAAGCAGATTCAGAAGGATGTTTGCTGCAGTAGGTACTGGGAGATGAAGAAGCTTGCACAGGATAGAGTAGCATGGAGAGCTGTATCAAACCAGTCTCAGGACTGAAGATCACAACAACAACAACGTGTATTGGGCACTGCCTTTTTAGCCGTCGTCATTTGATAAGTTGTGCTACCCCATCACTTTGTACATATTGCGCCCAAGGTTTAACTGTCCGCCCCTTCCTGATGGAATGCCCATTTTTTAACCGTTTACTTTCCCACTTGGGTTTGCCGTCTGAGTTATTGGCTGTTTTAGCAAATGACGCGTGGGCTGTCGACTGCGTTTTCCTTCTTTGTCCGCCAAAGCAATAACGCGATTTAATTTTTAGCTTTGGATCTCCGTTCCTATATGATGTCTTTTTTAGCCATTTTTCCACGATCCTGTTTTTAGTTGTCTTCTATTTTCTCAATTGTCGTTTTTTAAGTCCTCTGTGCCTTCGTGTTCTATAGTTTTGACTTTGGTGCGCTATGATCCCTGTTGTTTATTGCAACTTACAGCAAAACAAAATTAAAAAAAACCAACCCAACATATCGGTAACGTCCTCTTAGAGGAAACAAACAAAAGATAATGCACCTTCACTACACTCAGCTCGAAGCAATCAAATACATCAAGGAACTAGAGCTGGAGATATAAGATTGTATGGGATTGTGGTTGTGCCCATTTCTCCACAAATGTAGTATATATGTGTTTGTTTTGATCATACAATAATAAATAATTAATAAATTGAACATTCACAAAGCTAGCGTTGTTTATTATCTCTGAATCATCTTTCTTAGTATTGCAGCATTTTCAAAATTAAAATAAATTTGGCTACAGATGAAAATCCATTAAAGTGTTACACCCCAGGATAGTATCCCCTGTGGACACTAAAAAGTTTTACCTTGGCAGCTCCCATAAGGCGAACCACCTGTACCAATGACCAGTAGACAGCAGTTAGTGAGAAACGCTGAGTGAGTTGAAGCACAAGCAGAAGCTGTCACAGCACGGGGGAAAGACCGAGCGCCCGAGTCTGCACGGAAGTATAATGACATCATGGAAGCTGAGAGATACCGTTGTATTAGAGACAAAGCGGGGTTTCGTAAGGAATTTTAAGTATTCAGGTGTCGAGGCAGTACAAAAGAGCCTCTGAAAGGCGAAGATGTGAAAGTTTGAAGTCACTAGGAGAGCTCACAGCGAGAGAAAACCAAGACACATAACCAAGATACATGATGTCATAGCTATCCCCACCACTGCAGAGCCGGCCGGTGTGGCCGTGCGGTTCTAGGCGCTTCAGTCTGGAACCGCGCGACCGCCAGGGTCGCAGGTTCGAATCTTGCCTCGGGCATGGATGTGTATGATGTCTTTAGGTTAGTTAGGTTTAAGTAGTTCTAAGTTCTAGGGGACTGATGACCACAGATGTTAAGTCACATTGTGCTCAGAGCCATTTGAACCACCACTGCAGAGTACACAGGAAATGCTAATGTAAACACCTCACCCTTCTTAACAAACATCTGATCTGATGAGTGCTGATTGTCGACTGCCGTGTGTGTAGTCTCAGCCCTTGTGTCAGCTGCAGCTATCCAGTGAGAGCTAAAGCTATGAAGGTCGACCCTTGCCGTGCCTAGCTGTCTCCAAGTGTCTATGGAACCCATTGTCCAACTGGAAGGTGCGCTGCTGCCAACTACACTACCAGTTTCCAAGGCCATACTGATGGTACGTGGAGGCCACTGTCACCCTGCAGGTCCGCTGGAGGTTTGGCCTGGATGCTGTCTGTCATCTGCCTTCGAGAGAGGAGGCTCTGCTGCTGGCTTCTGTTTCCTAAATGCAGGCTGAGAACCAAACTCTGTGAGCCAACGAACACTTCAGGTGGACCTGGGGCGAGACTCCTGAGTGCAAATCTTCAGTGTCCATGAGAGCACTTAGGAGATCGATACACAGAGCTGGAGGCCACCGGATACCGCGATCGGCAGCCTCGTGTGACGTAGCAGGTGCGCTGGCGACTCTGCAAAACGAGCTCAAGCCAGCCTCCCGCCAGTGACAAGGCACTACTCCACTGACCCAGCTGTGGTGCGGCATTTTGGAAGACTATCCTGTGTTACTGCCTAATAAACGAGTTACTTTGAAGAATGATGTTCTCTTGACGCTCTCGAGCTTAACTAGGACCTCATCATCACATCCAACCCAGATCTCTCCTGATGACTGTAGGAGTCTGGGACTGGACCCATATACAACTCTTGCCAATCTGACTGATTTTACTCTCTTCCATATATCCATTTTTTTCTATTTAAGGAAGCTTTCTCCCTTTTTATTTTTGATGGAAACATCATCTTCGTAGGATACATTTTTCTTTCTGCAGTATCGAATTATTTTTGTAACAAATTTGTACACTTGGTGAATGACAGGAAAATTAATAGCCAGTGATTTTTATACCATAACAGATTATTTTTAAGCTTTCTTATAAAGAATTTGGGCTTGTGAACCTTTGTCTAACCAATACATCCGGCCTGGTCGTGAACTTATATTCAACACGTTCACTGCCACATAGTTAGTGATGGATGTCTCATCGTCAGGCTACGCCAGGCACACGGTGTCAGACGTGAGGCTCTGCTGTGACCACCGACTGCCACTTGGTGTCAGGCATGTGGTCTCATTGATGGTTCCATAAGCCATTAATTAAGGATGACAAGTACAGTCCAAGCTCTATATTTCCTTCCCTATGACTTGAAAATTTTTTTCTATCAACTAATAATCACGTCCCATTTTGAGTTAAAGTATGGGTTCAACTGATAATTATCTGTCTGCTAACGAATGTCACTATACAATGTCAAAACTCTGAACCAGATGTCAATAGGGTAACTTACCTACAATTCAAAGAATTGTAGAAACTGTACAAACATCTAATTAAAGTCATTGGATATTTTTATTAGAAAATACAAACGTGTCTGCCCAAAAGCCACTTCATCTCACTACACTTCAGACAAGCTCTCAGCTAACTAAAAGCTCATTACTTGCAAATGGAACAGTGCTTTCATGGTTCTACACTCCTGGAAATGGAAAAAAGAACACATTGACACCGGTGTGTCAGACCCACCATACTTGCTCCGGACACTGCGAGAGGGCTGTACAAGCAATGATCACACGCACGACACAGCGGACACACCAGGAACCACGGTGTTGGCCGTCGAATGGCGCTAGCTGCGCAGCATTTGTGCACCGCCGCCGTCAGTGTCAGCCAGTTTGCCGTGGCATACGGAGCTCCATCGCAGTCTTTAACACTGGTAGCATGCCGCGACAGCGTGGACGTGAACCGTATGTGCAGTTGACGGACTTTGAGCGAGGGCGTATAGTGGGCATGCGGGAGGCCGGGTGGACGTACCGCCGAATTGCTCAACACGTGGGACGTGAGGTCTCTCTCCACAGTACATCGATGTTGTCGCCAGTGGTCGGCGGAAGGTGCACGTGCCCGTCGACCTGGGACCGGTCCGCAGCGACGCACGGATGCACGCCAAGACCGTAGGATCCTACGCAGTGCCGTAGGGGACCGCATCGCCACTTCCCAGCAAATTAGGGACACTGTTGCTCCTGGGGTATCGGCGAGGACCATTCGCAACCGTCTCCATGAAGCTGGGCTACGGTCCCGCACACCGTTAGGCCGTCTTCCGCTCACGCCCCAACATCGTGCAGCCCGCCTCCAGTGGTGTCGCGACAGGCGTTAATGGAGGGACGAATGGAGACATGTCGTCTTCAGCGATGAGAGTCGCTTCTGCCTTGGTGCCAATGATGGTCGTATGCGTGTTTGGTGCCGTGCAGGTGAGCGCCACAATCAGGACTGCATACGACCGAGGCACACAGGGCCAACACCCGGCATCATGGTGTGGGGAGCGATCTCCTACACTGGCCGTATACCACTGGTGATCGTCGAGGGGACACTGAATAGTGCACGGTACATCCAAACCGTCATCGAACCCATCGTTCTACCATTCCTAGACCGGCAAGGGAACTTGCTGTTCCAACAGGACAATGCACGTCCGCATGTATCCCGTGCCACCCAACGTGCTCTAGAAGGTGTAAGTCAATTACCTTGGCCAGCAAGATCTCCGGATCTGTCCCCCATTGAGCATGTTTGGGACTGGATGAAGCGTCGTCTCACGCGGTCTGCACGTCCAGCACGAACGCTGGTCCAACTGAGGCGCCAGGTGGAAATGGCATGGCAAGCCGTTCCACAGGACTACATCCAGCATCTCTACGATCGTCTCCATGGGAGAATAGCAGCCTGCTTTGCTGCGAAAGGTGGATATACACTGTACTAGTGCCGACATTGTGCATGCTCTGTTGCCTGTGTCTATGTGCCTGTGGTTCTGTCAGTGTGATCATGTGATGTATCTGAACCCAGGAATGTGTCAATAAAGTTTCCCCTTCCTGGGACAATGAATTCACGGTGTTCTTATTTCAATTTCCAGGAGTGTATTACCATATTGTAAAAATTTCAGTAAATGAGTGTGCTTGGAAATTCCCGCTACAAACTTCAAGGACTTGAAAAAGGGAGTGAATACATAATATTATGAAGAGGAACCCAAGTCCACAAATGCACAATTTCCATTCTACAACAGTTTCAGTTCAGATGTTTAACTCATCCACTTCTCTTTGAGGAATTACAGGCATACTGTACGTACAGAACAGTATTGATTCATTACAACAGCAGTTCGATGTGGTGACCACCAGTGTTGTTAACAGGCATTCTACATTTCATCCTGTCTAGCCGGCCGCAGTGGCCGAGCGGTTTTATGCGCTTCAGTCCAGAACCGCGCTGCTGCTACGGTCGCAGGTTCGAATCCTGCCTCGGGCGTGGATGTGTGTGATGTCCTTAGGTTAGTTAGGTTTAAGTAGTTCTAAGTCTAGGGGACTGATGACCTCAGATGTTAAGTCCCATAGTGCTTAGAGCCATTTGACCATCCTCTCTACTCTAGACCCTAGTGCATACCAGGACAAGACTTTTCTCCTTCCCTCAGAAGATGTGGACGTGTTGCACACGTGAATCGAAACCGTCAGAGAATGGAAACGGTATATGTTCGGACATGGGTTCCTGTTCAAAAAAGTAAGGTTCCCATGAAAACATTGTTTATTGTTATTAATTTATACATCGTTGAAAGGCTTACACTTTTGTCTATTTTTCAACATAGTCTCCATTTTTTTCGACACACTTTTGAAGACGGTGTTCCAGCTTTTGTATTCCTAAGTGGAAGAAGTCTCCCGCCAACCCATTGAGGATGAGTATGACCTCTCCTTGGACTTCACCGTCACTCTTGAAGCGTTTGCCACCTAATTGTTCCTTTAGCTTGGGGGTGGATGGGGCATAACAGTCCACCCAAATTTTTTCAAAAGCTCCTGTGTTTGACGAGCGATGTGGGGTCGAGCGTTGTCGTGAAGAAGCACTACTCCCTTCTTCAGTCGTCCTCTCCAGCCATTCTGGATTGCTCGCCGGAGTTTGGTCAATGTTTCGCGATATCTGTCTGAGTTTATTGTCGTCCCAGGTTGCAAACAATTGATCAGGAGTACCCCCTTCCGATCCCAAAACACAGTCGCCTTAACCTTTCCTGCCGACTGCGTTTGTTTGAATTTCTTTGGTGGCAGTGAAGTGGAGTGACGCCACTGACGAGATTGTTGTTTTGTTTTGGGGGTGTAATAAAACACCCACGTTTCATCTTCCTTGAGGATAGAGTCCAACAACGTTTCCTTGTTGCCTCCCCCCACACTGTTGAAGAAACTTGCGCGGACGGACGGTCTCGAGACTGGGGGAACCACTGCACACGGCACTGTTGACGAACTTAGCCTAGCACCTTCCTTCGAGCGATTCGCTGTCTCTCAGTGTTGGCCTGGCAGCCGTCGGAGATGGAGGTGTTGATCGCCGCTCCTGCCAGGTGTGAGGTTCGAGCAGTACTCCGGTTTCTCGTTGCAAGGAAGTTACCGCCCGTGGAGATTCATCGGCAACTGACTGAGGTTTGTGGTGAAGGGTGCATGTCCGTTCAGCACGTCTGCAAATGGTGCAGGGCTTTTGCTGAGGGTCGCGCGGAAAAAAAAAAAAAAAAAAATATATATATATATATATATATATATATATATATATATATATATATATATATATATATATAGGGTGAGTCACCTAACGTTACCGCTGGATATATTTCGTAAACCACATCAGATACTGACGAATCGATTCCACAGACCGAACGTGAGGAGAGGGGCTAGTGTAACTGGTTAATACAAACCATAAAAAAATGCACGGAAGTATGTTTTTTAACACAAACCTACGTTTTTTTAAATGGAACCTCGTTAGTTTTGTTAGCACATCTGAACATATAAACAAATACTTTATCAGTGCCGTTTGTTGCATTGTAAAATGTTAATTACATCCGGAGATATTGTAACCTAAAGTTGACGCTTGAGTACCACTCCTCCGCTGTTCGATTGTGTGTATCGGAGAGCACCGAATTACGTAAGGATCCAAGGTGAACGGTGATGGACCATAGGTACAGAAGAGACTGGAACAGCACATTACGTCCACATGCTAACACCTTTTTATTGGTGTTTTTCACTGACGCACATGTACATTACCATGAGGGGCAAGGTACACGTTCGACGGGCGTTTCATAGGACGTGGAGGACGCATAAATTGGCCAGCCCGTTCTCCTGATCTTACACCTCTGGACTTCTTTCTGTGGGGTACGTTAAAGGAGAATGTGTACCGTGATGTGCCTACAACCCCAGAGGATATGAAACAACGTATTGTGGCAGCCTGCAGCGACATTACACCAGATGTACTGCGGCGTGTATGACATTCATTACGCCAGAGATTGCAATTGTGTGCAGCAAATGATGGCCACCACATTGAACATCTATTGGCCTGACATGTCGGGACACACTCTATTCCACTCCGTAATTGAAAACGGAAACCACGTGTGTGCGTGTACCTCACCCCTCATGGTAATGTACATGTGTGTCAGTGAAAAACACCAATAAAAAGGTGTTAGCATGTAGACGTAATGTGCTGTTCCAGTCTCTTCTGTACCTAAGGTCCATCACCGTTCACTTTGGATCCCTACGTAATTCGGTGCTCTCCGATACTCATGATCGAACTGCGCAGGAGTGGTACTCAAGCGTCAACTTTAGGTTACAATATCTCCGGATGTAATTAACATTTTACAATGCAACAAACGGCACTGATTACGTATTTGTTTATACGTTCAGATGTGCTAACAAAACTAACGGGGTTCCATTTAAAAAATGGAGGTTTGTGTTAAAAAACATACTTCCGTGCATTTTTTTATGGTTTGTATTAACCAATTACACTAGCCCCTCTCCTCGCGTTCGGTCTGTGGAATCGATTCGTCAGTATTTGATGTGGTTTACGAAATATATCCAGCGGTAACGTTAGGTGACTCACCCTATATATATATATATATATATATATATATATATATATATATATATATATATATATATACTCCTGGAAATTGAAATAAGAACACCGTGAATTCATTGTCCCAGGAAGGGGAAACTTTATTGACACATTCCTGGGGTCAGATACATCACATGATCACACTGACAGAACCACAGGCACATAGACACAGGCAACAGAGCATGCACAATGTCGGCACTAGTACAGTGTATATCCACCTTTCGCAGCAATGCAGGCTGCTATTCTCCCATGGAGACGATCGTAGAGATGCTGGATGTAGTCCTGTGGAACGGCTTGCCATGCCATTTCCACCTGGCGCCTCAGTTGGACCAGCGTTCGTGCTGGACGTGCAGACCGCGTGAGACGACGCTTCATCCAGTCCCAAACATGCTCAATGGGGGACAGATCCGGAGATCTTCCTGGCCAGGGTAGTTGACTTACACCTTCTAGAGCACGTTGGGTGGCACGGGATACATGCGGACGTGCATTGTCCTGTTGGAACAGCAAGTTCCCTTGCCGGTCTAGGAATGGTAGAACGATGGGTTCGATGACGGTTTGGATGTACCGTGCACTATTCAGTGTCCCCTCGACGATCACCAGTGGTGTACGGCCAGTGTAGGAGATCGCTCCCCACACCATGATGCCGGGTGTTGGCCCTGTGTGCCTCGGTCGTATGCAGTCCTGATTGTGGCGCTCACCTGCATGGCGCCAAACACGCATACGACCATCATTGGCACCAAGGCAGAAGCGACTCTCATCGCTGAAGACGACACGTCTCCATTCGTCCCTCCATTCACGCCTGTCGCGACACCACTGGAGGCGGGCTGCACGATGTTGGGGCGTGAGCGGAAGACGGCCTAACGGTGTGCGGGACCGTAGCCCAGCTTCATGGAGACGGTTGCGAATGGTCCTCGCCGATACCCCAGGAGCAACAGTGTCCCTAATTTGCTGGGAAGTGGCGGTGCGGTCCCCTACGGCACTGCGTAGGATCCTACGGTCTTGGTGTGCATCCGTGCATCGCTGCGGTCCGGTCCCTGTCGACGGGCACGTGCACCTTCCGCCGACCACTGGCGACAACATCGATGTACTGTGGAGACCCCACGCCCCACGTGTTGAGCAATTCGGCGGTACGTCCACCCGGCCTCCCGCATGCCCACTATACGCCCTCGCTCAAAGTCCGTCAACTGCACATACGGTTCACGTCCACGCTGTCGCGGCATGCTACCAGTGTTAAAGACTGCGATGGAGCTCCGTATGCCACGGCAAACTGGCTGACACTGACGGCGGCGGTGCACAAATGCTGCGCAGCTAGCGCCATTCGACGGCCAACACCGTGGTTCCTGGTGTGTCCGCTGTGCCGTGCGTGTGATCATTGCTTGTACAGCCCTCTCGCAGTGTCCGGAGCAAGTATGGTGGGTCTGACACACCGGTGTCAATGTGTTCTGTTTTCCATTTCCAGGAGTGTGTATATATATATATATATATATATATATATATATATATATATATATATATATATATACTGAGGCTGACATTGCTTGTCTTTGTGTGTCAATACTGACTAACTGGTTCGATGTGACCCACCATGAATTCCTCTCCTGCGTTAACCTCTTCATCTCAGAGTAGCACTTGCACCCCTTAATCTTCAATTATCTGCTGGATGAATTCCTATTTCTGTCTTCTCTTACAATTTTTACCCTCTACATTTCTCTCTAGTACCATGGAGGTTATTCATTGGTGCTTTAACAAATGTCCTGTCATTCTGTCCCATCTTCTTGTCAGTGGTCAGTGTTTTCCATATGTTCCTTTGTGCACCGATTTTGTATAGAACCTTCTAATTCCATACCTTATCAGTCCGCCCAGTTTTCGACTTCTATAGCACCATATGTCAAATGGTTAGATCAGTGGCGGTTTGACATACAGGCCCACTAGGTACGGGCCTAGGGGCCGCACCTTAAGGGGGGCGGCATTTTTTGCTCTGTACTCATTTTAACCTTTTAGGTTTTAAAATAACTGCCCTTACAAATGACCAAGAATGAAATTCAACAATACATGCTTGGAAATATACATAGGTTGCTTGGTGACTGAATGGAAATTTAACATTGGGTTTCTGTCTGGTAACATCTTCATGAGTGCCCAAAATATTTTGAAGTAAGCTGTCAGGACGGCAATCTACAACACAATGTTTGAAACGTTGTTATTGCGAGAATGTTGTCGGCTTCTACTTAACACTACCAATTTCCCATGTGAAAATACCGGGCCCCCTGAAAAGCTGTGATACACTACTGAGCAGTTTCTTTAAATACTTTAACATGTGTGGGCCACAGTATGTAAAACCCGACTCTACTTAAATTTCTTGTAGAAATTACAGGGAAGTATCAAGTCAGCCCTCCATTACTGTAATTAATGTGAAAGCTTTGTGGTCTTCAATATCTGAGCTTTGATTTAATGACACTCTTTAACAATACATGTTGATACTGGGAATGTTTTACATTCTTAAACACATGTATATAAGAAAAGAACATAAGCAGAATATCCAATAATGTGTGAAATACACTTCACAACAGTTTAAAAATTTTATTTATTTATTTACTTAGTTACTTTTTTTGGCGAAAAAAGAAGAATAAATCAACTTTCGTTTGTCTCATTCATTGTGCTGCAGGCTGCACGATATCAAAGTTCCCACTCTGTGCAATCGAATAGTAAGTGGCATTGCAAATTTTATATTAAACTTTTTAACTAAGCTTTTTTTCTTCGAGGAAAGGTTATTTTTATTTTATATTGGAACAAAAGGTACATTTGCGTGTAGACCTAACAGCGTTGTTCACACAAATGACAACACACCGCATCAACTGCCAACAACACTATGTAAACTTTGTAGTCTGGTGTCTTCTCTGTCCACAGAAACCGCTAAAATGTTATAAGAATAAGTGGGATAAGAGTCGATCCAGCACACCTCACTGCAAGAAATTGCAAAAAAACATTTACTTTTTTAAATTAGAAAGACAGTGTCAAGACTATTCAGAACATATTTGCGTCCCAGACAAAATTCCGACGACGTGGGAAATAGAAGCAGAAAAGGGGACTTTCCCCTTTCCTTTACGAGACGAATTCCTGCCGGCAGGTGGGCTTCTACTGTTCGCTGACAACAGAGAAACAGGCGACAATGAAATTAAATTATTCTACATTGTCGTTCTTTCATAGCACAGTGACGTCGAGTAATCCGAGTTGGCTGTTCATCACTATGTGTTTAAAGGGAAAATCTTTATGCTCGTGTGCTGTGTTCAAAGTAAAAATCTTTGTGCTCATGTGCGGTGCTCTCCCCATGAACCATGGACCTTGCCGTTGGTGGGGAGGCTTGCGTGCCTCAGCGAAACAGATGGCCGTACCGTAGGTGCAACCACAACGGAGGGGTATCTGTTGAGAGGCCAGACAAACGTGTGGTTCCTGAAGAGGGGCAGCAGCCTTTTCAGTGGTTGCAGGGGCAACAGTCTGGATGATTGATTGATCTGGCCTTGTAACACTAACCAAAACGGCCTTGCTGTGCTGGTACTGCGAACGGCTGAAAGCAAGGGGATACTACAGCCGTAAATTTTCCCGAGGGCATCCAGCTTTACTGTATAGTTAAATGATGATGGCCTTCCCTTGGGTAAAATAATCTGGAGGTAAAATAGTCCCCCATTCGGATCTCCGGGCGGGGACTACTCAAGAGGACGACGGTATCAGCAGAAAGAAAACTGGCGTTCTACGAATCGGAGCGTGCAATCAGATCCCGTAATCCGGCAGGTAGGTTAGAAAATTTAAAAAGGGAAATGGATAGGTTAAAGTTAGATATAGTGGGAATTAGTGAAGTTCGGTGGCAGGAGGAATAAGACTTTTGGTCAGGTGAGTACAGAGTTATAAATACAAAATCAAACAGGGGTAATGCAGGAGTAGGTTTAATAATGAATAAAAAATAGGAGAGCGGGTAAGCTACTACAAACAGCATAGTGAATGCATTATTGTGGCCAAGATAGTCACGAAGCCCATGCCTACTACAATAGTACAAGTTTATATGCCAACTAGCTCTGCAGATGATGAAGAAATTGATGAAATGTATGATGAGATAAAAGAAATTATTCAGGTAATGAAGGGAGACGAAAATTTAATAGTCATGGGTGACTGGAATTCGAGAGTAGGAAAAAGGAGAGAAGGAAACATAGTAGGTGAATATGGATTGGGGGGAAGAAATGAAAGAAGAAGCCGTCTGTTAGAATTTTGCACAGAGCATAACTTAATCATAGCTAACACTTGGTTCAAGAATCATAAAAGAAGGTTGTATACATGGAAGAATCCTGGAGATACTAGAAGGTATCAGATAGATTATATAATGGTAAGACAGAGATTTAGGAACCAGATTTTAAACTGTAAGACATTTCCAGGGGCAGATGTGGACTCTGACCACAATCTATTGGTTATGACCTGTAGATTAAAACGAAAGAAACTGCAAAAAAGTGGGAATTTAAGGAGATGGAACCTGGATAAACTGACTAAACCAGAGGTTGTACAGAGATTCAGGGAGAGCATAAGGGAACAATTGACAGGAATGGGGGAAAGAAATACAGTAGAAGAAGAATGGGTAGCTATGAGGGATGAGGTAGTGAAGGCAGCAGAGGATCAAGTAGGTAAAAAGACGAGGGCTAGTAGAAATCCTTGGGTAACAGAAGAAATATTGAATTTAATTGATGAAAGGAGAAAATATAAAAATGCAGTAAATGAAACAGGCAAAAAGGAATGCAAGCGTCTCAAAAATGAGATCGACAGGAAGTGCAAAATGGCTAAGCAGGGTTGGCTTGAGGACAAATGTAAAGATGTAGAGGCTTATCTCACGAGGAGTAAGATAGATACTGCCTACAGGAAAATTAGAGAGACCTTTGGAGAAAAGAGAAGCTCAGATGGAAACCCAGTTCTAAGCAAAGAAGGGAAAGCAGAAAGGTGGAAGGAGTATCTAGAGGGTCTATACAGGGGCGATGTACTTGACGACAATATTATGGAAATGGAAGAGGATGTAGATGAAGATGAAGTGGGAGATACGATACTGCGTGAAGAGTTTGACAGAGAACTGAAAGACCTGAGTCGAAACAAGGCCTCGGGAGTAGACAACATTCCATTAGAACTACTGACGGCCTTGGGACAGCCTGTCCTGACAAAACTCTACCATCTGGTGAGCAAGATGTATGAGACAGGCGAAATACCCTCAGACTTCAAGAAGAATATAATAATTCCAATCCCAAAGAAAGCAGGTTTTGACAGATGTGAAAATTACCGAACTATCAGTTTAATAAATCATAGCTGCAAAATACTAACGCGAATTCTTTACAGACGAATGGAAAAACTGGTAGAAGCTGACCTCGGGGAAGATCAGTTTGGATTCCGTAGAAATGTTGGAACACGTGAGGCAATACTGACCTTACGACTTATCTTAGAAGAAAGATTAAGGAAAGGCAAACCTACGTTTCTAGCATTTGTAGACTTAGAGACAGCTTTTGACAATGTTGACTGGAATACTCTCTTTCAAATTCTAAAGGTGGTAGGGGTAAAATACAGGGTGCGAAAGACTATATACAACTTGTACAGAAACCAGGTGGCAGTTATAAGAGTCGAGGGACATGAAAGGGAAGCAGTGGTTGGGAAGGGAGTGTGACAGGGCTGTAGCCTCTCCCCGATGCTATTCAATCTCCATATTGGGCAAGCAGTAAAGGAAACAAAAGAAAAGTTCGGAGTGGGTATTAAAATCCACGGAGAAGAAATAAAAACTTTGAGGTTCGCCGATGACATTGTAATTCTGTCAGACACAGCAAAGGACTTGGAAGAGCAGTTGAATGGAATGGACAGTATCTTGGAAGACGGATATAAGATTAACATCAACAAAAGCAAAACGAAGTTATTGGAATGTTGTTAAATTAAGTCGGGTGATGCTGAGGGAATTAGATTAGGAAATGAGACACTTAAAGTAGTGAAGGAATTTTGTTATTTGGGGAGCAAAATAACTAATGATGGTCGAAGTAGAGAGGATATAAAATGTAGACTGGCAATGGCAAGGAAAGCGTTTCTGAAGAAGAGAAATTTGTTAACATCGAGTATAGATTTATGTGTCAGGAAGTCGCTTCTGAAAGTATTTGTATGGAGTGTAGCTATGTATGGAAGTGGAACATGGACGATAAATAGTTTGAACAAGAAGAGAATAGAAGCTTTCGAAATGTGGTGCTACAGAAGAATGCTGAAGATTAGATGGGTAGATCACATAACCAATAAGGAGGTATTGAATAGAATTGGGGAGAAGAGGAGCTTGTGGCACAACTTGACAAGAAGAAGGGACCGGTTGGTAGGACATGTTCTGAGGCATCAAGGGATCACAAATTTAGCATTGGAGGGCAGCGTGGAGGGTAAAAATCGTAGAGGGAGACCAAGAGATGAATACACTAAGCAGATTCAGAAGGATGTAGGTTACAGTAAGTAGTGGGAGATGAAGAAGCTTGCACAGGATAGAGTAGCATGGAGAGCTGCATCAAACCAGTCTCAGGACTGAAGACCACAACAACAAACAACATGTGCGGTGTAGCACGATTGTAACTGGATACTGTCATTCTTTCTTTCCTTTTTACAATTTTTTTTCTTTTGTTTTTACTATTGATTGACCATTGTGTAAGTGCCTTGACATGAATAACAGTGAAAAAAGCAAACGTGCAAAATTAAGTGGGACGATTTTTGGAAATTATCGAAGGAAAGGCAAGAACGAGAAGCCAATGTTCTAAAAACTCTTGGTAGAGTAGATAAATTTTTCGCAAAAAATGTTGCTGGTTCGAATTCGAAATCAAGTAGTACGGATGATATTTCTTGCACTGCAGCTGTTGTAAAAGAAGTAAATACAGAAGAAACAAAAGTTAAAAATGAAGAAAATCAATAGTTCCTGATTTAGAGTTTCACGAAAAACTAAGTGTCGAGTCAGACATTACAAAATGAAATAACCTCGTTGGTGACGATGCTGCAGAATGGTGTGTCAATGAATCAACAATCGACATTCTCTTACATCGTGGCATTAATCAAAACTGTAACGGTGATTTTTCTAATTCAAGAAGATCAATAGGCGATAAAACCAGATATTTGAAGAAAAATGTATTTTACCGCAAACTTTTAAATGGTGCATCAACTTTGCGTGATTTTCTAGTATACTTCTGTAGCACCGGTGCTGTCTTTTGTGCACCGTGTAAATTGTTCGGAGATAAGGCCGCGATTGCTACTATTTGTAATGCAGATTGGAAATTTATTTCTAATATTTTATCTTATGAGAATTCACTTGAACACAAAAATTCTGAGTTATCACTCTTAAATAAATGTCGTGTGACTGGGGCCTCCCGTCGGGTAGACTGTTCGCCAGGTGAAAGTCTTTCGATTTGACGCCCCTTCGGCGACTTGCGCGTCGATGGGGATGAAATTATGATGATTAGGACAACACAACACCCAGTCCCTGAACGGAGAAAATCTCCGACCCAGCCGTGAATCGAACACGGCCCTGAGGATTGACATTTGTCGCGCTAACCACTCAGCTACCGGGGGCGGACAGTTTTTAACAAGAAAAAAAAGTCACTTGGAACAACAGATAACCATTTCGAGTTATATGTTCAGACAGAAAAAATGTACTGGCGCAGTGTGTTGAAAAGGATGTTTGCAGTAGTGAAGAAGCTAACAAGTCGCAGACTTCCCTTCGTGGACACGTTGAAAGATTCCATTCATTACATAATGGTCAATTTATGATGTCTCTTGAACTTATAGCCTAGTTTGATCCTTTTCTCGCAGAGCACATTGAACGATATGGATATCCATGACAGGGACATACAAGTTATCTTTGTTCCACGATCTGTGATGAAATAACAGAGCTTCTTTCTGAACGAATAAAAAGAATTATCATAACTGAATTAAAACAGGCCAAATATTTCTCTATAATAGTAGATTCTACTGTGGACATTTCACAAATTGATCAGTTATCTTTCATATTAAGATATGTGAAAGAGAATGGAGAACCTGTTGAACGTTTCCTTCTGTTTTTACCAAACCCAGGACACAAGTCCTAAAACTTAAACTGAGGCCGTACTAAAAGTCCTGTCTACAAATCCCATTGATATTACTGACTATAAAGGCCAGTCATATGACAACACAAGCAATATGTCAGGCATCTACACTGGTTTGCAGGCATGCATTAAAGAACGAAATCCGAAAGTGCATTATGTGCCTTGTGCAACACATTCTTTGAATTTAGTCGGTACTAGTGCTGCAAGCTGTTGTCGGGAAGCATTTTCATTTTTCAGTGTAGTGCAAAATCTTTATATTTTTTTTCTCTGCTTCTGCACAGTGCTGGGATAAACTTCTTTCTTTCATGAAACCAGGAAGCAAAACGGTAAAAAGTTTATCAAAACCACGTTGGTCAGCAAGAGAGAAAGCGTGTGTAAGTCTACATGAAAACTGGGAGGGCGTTATCAATCCCATCCCACATATTGCTAATAATATGTTTGAAAAACAACTTGTGTGAAATGAGGCTTCAGCTTTATTGAATCAGCTCAGCCTAAAAACAGTTTTCATGATGACAGTTTGGAAGGACATACTCCAGAGATTTAATTGCGTAAATCTGAAATTGCAAAGTGTAAATATTGATACTAAAATAGTGCTTGAATTATATGGATCACTTGTAGGATTTATTGCATCTATTCGTGTTATTTTCGACTATTATGAAAATAGATCCATGAAGATTATGACTGATATAGACTATGAATGCACCTCTAAAAGATTGAGAAAACGCAAACTTCATGATGACGAAGAAGCGAACTCTGAAGAAGTTTTTCTGACTGAAAGGGAACAATTTAGAGTCAAAACATTTCTCCCAGTACTCGACAACTTGTACGCCGAATTAGTGAGGAGGAAGGAAAGCTATAGAACACTGTTGGACTCCTTCAAACTTTTCAGTAACCTTAAGAACAATTCACCTGACGATATTGCTGAACGTGCAGCAATACTCCAAGCATCATATGACACAGGTTTTGAGCCTTCCTTCCGTAGTGAACGTGTACATTTCGCGGAACTTTTAAAATCTTCTGAGATTAGTGACGTATCAGTCGAAATGAGTAAATTTTTACGTAAAGAGAGGTTACAGTCCGTGTTTCCGAATGTTGACATTGCTCTTTGAATATGTTTATGTATGGCACTTACTCAGCAGAACGCTCGTTTTCGGCTCTTAAAAGACTGAAATCGTACCTACGTTCTACGTTGTCTGAAGAGAGATTGGACGCCTTGTCCATTCTTCACATCGAAGCCGACTTCCTAACTGATAACTGTCTGAACTATGAAGATATGATCTACGAGTTTTCTGCCATCAAAGCCAGAAGCAAACTTCGCTGAGTGGTGAGTTTGTTTATTTTTTCATATTAGTTTAAAAAATTTAAGATTATAATGTGATTTTTATTATAACTTAAAGCACATTCATTG
This sequence comes from Schistocerca piceifrons, assembly GCF_021461385.2. Lineage (NCBI taxonomy): Eukaryota > Metazoa > Arthropoda > Insecta > Orthoptera > Acrididae > Schistocerca > Schistocerca piceifrons. Next base: position 93,051,340 of record NC_060141.1, read on the forward strand.
GATTTACAAAGTACGTATTAACTGTTTATTTTACAATTGCCTTTGGCAGAACTGGGAGCTAAACCTCGTTTACGTGCAGACGCGACCGAAGGCGCCCGACAATACGAAACAATACCCGAATGACCCAGGCCGCTCGGCGCTATACAGTCAAGTCGTACTGATACTGTAGTATATTACAACTGATGCATATTCTTGATGTCTGCTGAAATGTGTAGCTATAACGGAAATACACGTTATCGGAGAGTACGCTCAGATGAAAAAGTGTTAATAAATAACGTAGTTCAGTTCTGTCGATAAATACGTAAAAGCTTTACTAATACCGTTAGAAAGAGCTATGGTGAGAGCAGTAGCTGCAATACAAAACTGTTAAGCCCTTACATGGATTAAAGTTGTTGTGTACACCTATTATGCAGCACCTAGCTACACAGACCCTAATGCTTTACACTTTAACTATTAGATTATAAAACAAATTAGATTTTTCCACACTAGTCTGTAAAATTATGTAATAGCAAATCCAGTTCTGTGTTTGTGCGTCTGTATTTAGTTATTAGTTCGTGCACCGAAATCTCTATTTCATTTTCATTTCTTACGCTTTCCTATAGATTCACGTATTAATACCGTACGTGTTCTTTTTTTTTTTTTTTTGTCTGTTACACATTCAAGTTATTAGATCGTAAAACGACAGTTTAATTTTAATTTTGAACGCATCTCCGCGAAAAACATATTAATTTCTAATGTATGACACGTTCGCTTCAATTTTTAGATCGTGACACAACTTTTTTTCATTTTCAACGGTTTCGTTTAAAAGAACACTTTAAAAGTGAATGTATAACAAAAATCCGTTGTCTCCGATATGCTCTGGTGAATTAAAAAAATGGCTCTCATCACTATGGGACTTAACAACTGAGGTCATCGGTCCCCTGGACTTAACCTACTTAAACCTAAGATTCGAACCTGCGACCGTAGCAGCAGCGCTATTCCGGACTGAAGCGCCTAGAATCGCTCGGTCACATCGGCCGGCTCTGCTAAACTTTTAGGCCATAAAAGAAAAGTTATTTTCCTTGTGTTCGTTTCTGTTTTCTTTCGACAGAAGAATGTGCCAACACAATGGACTTGTAAGTTTGTTTTATCCGCTGCCATACACCAAGTACAGTTCAGGAACCATATTACATTTTGACTGAGCGCGATTAGACCGCTGACACGTCCTTCAGAACAACGAATAGCGGAGAACGGAAACAGCTCACAGTGCTCCCACCCAAGACGACAATTGTGAAGTGATCGGGTAATAGTTATCATTTAAAACATCTTTTTTGGGGGGCATATAATATTGTGTACCTAAGGGCGCAAAATTTTTAAATCCGCCATTGGGTTAGATTCTCTTCTATTCTGGTTTTTCCACAGTGACGTTTCACAACCATACAATGCTGGCCTCCAAAGGTATATTCTTGGAAGCTACTTCCTCAAATTAAGGCCTATGTTTGATACCAGTAGACTTCCCTTGGTCAGGAATGTCCTCTTGCCCTGTGCTAGTCTGCTTTTTATGTCCCCCTTGCTTCGTCCGTCATGAGTAATCTCGCTTCCAAGGTAGCAGAACTCCTTAACTTCATCTCCTTTGTGACCACCAATTTTGATGTTGATCTTCTCGCTATTCTCATTTCTGCTACATCTCATTATGTTTGTCTTTTTACCGTTTACTCTCAGTCCGTATTCTGTATTTATCAGACTGTTCATTCCATTCAACAGGTCCTTTTCTTCACTTTCACTGAAGATAGCAATGTCATCACTGAATCTTATCATTGTCTGCTGTAGTTTTCAGCACTTGTCTTCACACAGCTACTGCGTTTGGCAGTATTACAGTGTTGTCTCACATTAAAGCACTATTCTACACTAACTTTAACTTCAGGTTCTTTTCAAAGCAATGTCATTGCGGAAGAACTTTTCTCTAAAATAAAGCCTCGCTGCTTCGCACTGTCGAAGCATTTTACTTACAGTAGGTTGGGCCAGACTGAATTTGTATTGGAAATTAAGGGTGTGACAACACGTGCGATGTTTATTGTGTCGGAAGCCGCCTTTGTTGGCTCGAGGCTGTTCTGTCGACCCTGTGCAACAATGTCTTACGTCAGCGAACCGACTAGTGTGTTACCTGCTTATTTCCTACACTCCTGATAAATAAAGCCTGGTATTGATTGTTGTGTCTCTTTGTGACAATATAACTTGAAGCATTGTCATGCGAGCAACATTTTCATGTTTTTATTCTTGTGTCCCTAAAGATATGATAAATATATTCATTTTTGGCAAAAGTTGTCGAACTATGACGTATTATGATAAAATATAACAAGGAAAACAATCAATTTTTGGCAAAATAAGGTAACTGGATAGATAAAAAAGTCTACTCACAAAGCAGAGGCAGAACACACACATGAAAGTTATAATTAGGCAAACTTTCGGAGCCAATGGCTCCTTCAGACAGAAGGGGAAGGAAGAGGGGTGAAGGAAAAAGACTGGAGAGGTCTGGGAAAAGGGGTAGATTTCGGGAAAGTCACCCAGAACTGCGGGTCATGGAAGACTTAGCGGACGGAATGAGAAGGAAAGACTGATTATCTTCATCCTAACGAATACATTTGTCTCGAATGCCAAGGCTGTATGGAAGGGAACGTTTCTCATAGAAAGAACGACAACTGTCAAAATGTAAGTACTGCTGTTTGTTAGTAGGTTTTATATGGACAGATGTGTGTAGCTGGCCTTCGATGAGGACATGATCAACATCAAGGAAAGTGGCACAGGATTCGGAATACGACCATGTGAAATTTAATAGGGAGAAGGCATTCAGAGATTCCAGGAATTTTAACCGGTCAGCCTCACCGGTCTAGGTGATAGTGCAGAATTACCCCATATTCTTTGCAGAAAAAGAAAGGGTGATTTGTGTGCTGTTTAGGATTAAGGGCGGAAGAGATTTTCTGAACTGAGAAGTAATAAATCTTTTGTGAGCGACTAGGATTGGTTGCGTTTTAGATGGGTCAAGTTCCAAACCTACTTTCTGCGTCCATTCTGATAAAGCAAGGTCCGCAGCTCGTGGTCGTGCGGTAGCGTTCTCGCTTCCCACGCCCGGGTTCCCGGGTTCGATTCCCGGCGGGGTCAGGGATTTTCTCTGCCTCGTGATGACTGGGTGTTGTGTGATGTCCTTAGGTTAGTTAGGTTTAAGTAGTTCTAAGTTCTAGGGGACTGATGACCATAGATGTTAAGTCCCATAGTGCTCAGAGCCATTTGAACCATTTTTTTTTTTTTTTTTTTTTGATAAAGCAAGAACTGAAATTGATCAGCATATAAGTGATGTTTGAAATGGGAGGTAATAGTCGTCATAGCATGAACGTCTAAAGAGAAAAGTAATGGGCAACGGCCGACCACCAGCTTGAGTAGCACCGGCAGCAACGGAAGGCATACTCGGCCAGTGCTACGAACTGATACTTCTGTTACTTTTAAATGTGAAGGAATATCCAAATATTAAAGGCTCAAAAATAATTCAACTGCTCATCGTAGAACTAATCTGAGTACACCAGAATCACCAGGCAGTCATAACGCTCCTATTGAAATATTGATATCTGCAAATGCAAGCAAATCAGTTGAGAATTATGTAAAGTATAATCACGAGTAAGCGTCACACGCTATCTTCACACGCTATCTCGACAGATATTGTATCAGACTGCAGCACTGCACTGTAGATATCGGTCATGAAAGCCACACAGTCAATCTAGTATTTAATTAGAACATAGATTTAGTGCCTATGAGGATCAGATCATCATGTTCTCCACATGAACACAATCAGTGAATCCAGCATGATACTTTCATCATCAATCATCCCCATTTTCTGGTTGTTAATTATTTCTTTAATACTGCATTGTGCAGAAGAACATTATTAATTATTTATATGAAATTATTGATTGTAATATATGTAAAATGTCAGTGGACGCCCCAGGATAAAGAAACAACTAAACGGGCATGGGAAAGGTGCAAGTCATTTATCACAAGTCATTTGTTACTTCCCAAGAGTCTAAAAATATTTTATTGCACAGATATAAACAACACTAATAAAATACAGATGATAATAGCTGCTTGCTATGAACGTAACTAAGAAACTGCAGCTAATGAGTGACAATCAGCGCTAGCAACAGATTTAAAATGATAGCAGCAGCTCAAATTTCAGCAGAAAATTAGATGAAATAATTAAGGAAAGGCATTCAGACAGCTACTCGAAATTTTTTTCAAGTAAACCAATTGATAATTAATTAGTTAATTTAAACAAATAAAATGGACCAATTTAGGAACGACTAATAAGCAAATAGTACAATTAAATATAACTCAAACACGCGCTTAGCGCTGGGCATACAATGCCAGCAGTAACGCTAAAGATTGCAATTCCAACATTTGGCTGATCAAAGAGGGTGCTTGACATCAAAGAATATAGCTCACAAGCCTGGTATCTGACGAACTGAGGCCCGTTAAGAATTTATATTTTGTGCAACGAACACAGGAATAATTATCAACCAAAATATGCAATATTTGATAATCAGAGAAGCCCTTGGGAATAATTAATATACTAACGTGGAAAAATCATAAAATAACATTTAACAAATTGAGTCTTACACCAACAATAAAACTATTACGTTAAAACCAAACTTTAAAACGGGAAAACATGGAAGGATCAGGTACGGCCGGCCATATCCGAGTAAGATGGTTTATAATAACGGGCACTTCAGGTTAAATAAATGCCCGATTGCTACGAGACAGAAACTCAACTTATGAAGGATGCCGTTGCAAGCCAGGAGGCCGCAACGCATCAGAGGCGACGGTGAGACGGGAAGCGACGCGCAAGCACACAGCCGACGGGCAGGCTACGCATGGTGGACCAGTAATACACTACTGGCCATTAAAATTGCTACACCAAGAAGAAATGCAGATGATAAACGGGTACTCATAGGACAAATATATTATACTAGAACTGACATGTTATTACATTTTCACGCAATTTGGGTGCATAGATCCTGAGAAATCAGTACCCAGAACAACCACCTCTGGCCGTAATAACGGCCTTGATACGCCTGGACATTGAGTCAAACACAGCTTGGATGGCGTGTACAGGCACAGCTGCCCATGCAGCTTCAACACGATACCACAGTTCATCAAGAGTAGTGACTGGCGCATTGTGACGAGCCAGTTGCTCGGCCACCATTGACCAGACGTTTTCAATTGGTGAGAGATCTGGAGAATGTGCTGGGCGGGCAGCAGTCGATCGTTTTCTGCATCCACAAAGGTCCGTACAGGACCTGCAACATGCGGTCGTGCATTATCCTGATGAAATGTAGGGTTTCGCAGGGATCGAATGAAGGGTAGAGCCATGGGTCGTAACACATCTGAAATGTAACGTCCACTCTTCAAAGTGCCGTCAATGCGAACAAGAGGTGACCGAGACGTGTAACCAATGGCACCCCATACCATCACGCCGGATTATACGCCAGTATGACGATGACGATTACACGCTTCCAATGTGCGTTCACCGCGATGTCGCCAAATATGGATGCGACCATGATGATGCTGCAAACAGAATCTGGATTCATCCGAAAAAATGACGTTTTGCCATTCGCGCACCCAGGTTCGTCGTTGAGTACACCATCGCAGGCGCCCCTGTCTGTGATGCAGTGTCAAGGGTAACCGCAGCCATGGTCTCCGTGCTGATAGTCCATGCTGCTGCAAACGTCGTGCAGATGGTTGTTGTCTTGCATACGTCCCCATTTGCTGACTCAGGGGTCGAGACGTGGCTGCACGATCCGTTACAGCCATGCGGATAAGATGCCTGTCATCTCGACTGCTAGTGATACGAGGCCGTTGGGATCCAGCACGGCGTTCCGTATTACCGTCCTGAACTCACCTATTCTATATTCTGCTAACAGTCATTGGCTCTCGACCAACGCGAGTACCAATGTCGCGATACGATAACCCGCAGTCGCGATAGGCTACAATCCGACCTTTATCAAAGTCGGAAACGTGATGGTACGCATTTCTCCTCCTTCCACGAGGCATCACAACAACGTTTCACCAGGCAATGCCGGTCAACTGCTGTTTGTGTATGAGAAATCTGGTTGAAACTTTCTTCATGTCAGCACGTTGTAGGTGTCGCCACCGGCGCCAACCTTGTGTGAATGCTCTGAAAAGCTAATCATTTGCATACCACAGCATCTTCTTGCTGTCGGTTAAATTTGGCGTCCGTAGCACGTCATCTTCGTGGTGTAGCAATTTTAATGGCCAGTAGTGTAGATAACACCCGGGGGCAGCGCCTCAAAACGCTACGAACAGCTCGGAAAGCCGAGAACAAGCAAGCAGACATATAATTGACGCCTAATAATCATAGAACATATGAAAATGCTCAAACTAAGACAAGGAACTCAATGTTAGCGTGGCCCCAACGAAACCTTACAAGAATATTACAAGAAGAATTATTAAGAGGATTGACCGGTTAATCTTACAATGAAATATAACAACAAGTTAATTTAATAACCAGAAAATCACAGAGCTACTCAAACATGTTAACTTAAGTGATTTAAAAGGCAACAGACAAATGTTGAGGGCTAACGCTCAGACAACTACAATAGTAATTGTATTTACAGGGTTGCCACAGGTTCTGGAAATCAGGGAATATCAGGGAGCTTCAAACACGTCGGGAAAATCAGAGAAATATCAGGGAAATGTGAAAAAAAATCACTGGAAAAATCTCATTTTTGTCTCAGTAGATGAAATGTTTTGTTTACTGCGGCGCCATGTATCATTGCTGGCTGGCCGCAGCTGAGTACGTGCGGCGCTTTCCTACTCCCTCATTCGTACTGCTTCTTCACTTCCTACCACACCTCTCAGATTGCTGTCAGTGCTGCTACCGCTTTCTGCCACCAGCCTAGCAGCTGCCGGTGAGAGGCAAGGAGGCGTGAGGAGTGGTTTTTCTGGATATGATTCTCAGAGACTGTAGACGCAGCGCCCAGAGACGGCGGTCATGTGTGCATGAATTGTGTCTGAGTGATTGTGTGAATGTGTGTGTGTGCGTGTGCTCTCGTTTTCTGACAAAAGCTGTGGCTGAAAATTTGGTTGTGAGTGTGATTGTCTTTTCCACTTGCTTGTCTGCGGCTCAGCAATCATCTTTACGGTGAGTTGCTACCTATCCTCAATATTATTGATTCTCAGAGTATCTGAACACGTTATCTGTTGCATGGATTGATCACGATGGTCTCATTTCATCAACATACTGTCTGTGGCTCGTGAATAGCTAATCCCGAGCGGCCAACTTTTTTTTTTTTTTTTTTTTTTTTTTTTTTTTTTTTTTTTAGCAACACCTACAGTGTTGGTTTACACAATTCTTCCCCGCCTTATGCACTTCTTTCAAGACGCCTTCTTTTCCCTGAGGTTATTTCTGAAATCAGTGAAGGTATTTCAAATCTGTCTTGCGACTCCAAGGAAATGCGTACTTTTCTCACCAAATGATGTCTTTCGTTTCATTGAAATAAAATAACATCACTGGTCTTCGTCAAACACACATACTATTTGGCTTGCTTTCTCCATCAATAGACAGTTCATTTCAAAACATGTTGATGTAAGTACTTAAGATTTTTGCTCACAACAGGAAACGCCATATGCTTGCAAGTTTTTTTTAGATATTTCCTTTTGTCTCTTGTACCGTAGCTGCAAAGGCAGATTGGCAACTAACGTCTTAACTTACCCTTGATATCTCAAAATTTGTCAGGGGAAGAAGCTAAAACACGTCTGGAAATCAGGGAATTTCACTTGGGGGAACTTGTGGCAACCCTGATTAAGAACAATAAATAATTTTTTTGTTTTTGAAACGGACAAAATCACACCACAGTTATGGAGCGTAATTACCCAACTGAGCCAAGATTCACTGGGCCGCTAGCATTTGTTTCCCACGGCCGTAGACAGTTTTATAGTCGTTAACTCGATCACGGAAGCAACAGCTTCCAGTACAAGTTAAGACTCAGTTTAGACCTCAGCGGTCACTAATACACGTGGCGGCCTAGAACATACGACAATTAACTTCAGCCCCGAGTGACACTCAACAAGTTACAATTAAAAGAAATTTAAAAAAAAAAACATCAAATATTGCACTCTGATAATTTCAAACAGAGGGACAAGAAAGTACATCTACATCTACACCTACATACATACTCCGCAATCCACCACACGGTGCGTGGCGGAGGGTTACCTCGTACCACAACTAGCATCTTCTCTCCCACTCCCAAACAGAACGAGGGAAAAATGACTATCTATATGCCTCCGTACGAGCCCTAATCTCTCTTATCTTATCTTTGTGGTCTTTCCGCGAAATGTAAGTTGGCGGCAGTAAAATTGTACTGCAGTCAGCCTCAAATGCTGGTTCTCTAAATGTCCTCAGTAGCGATTCACGAAAAAAACGCCTCCTTTCCTCTAGAGACTCCCACCCGAGTTCCTGAAGCATTTCCGTAATACTCGCGTGATGATCAAACCTACCAGTAACAAATCTAGCAGCCCGCCTCTGAATTGCTTCTATGTCCTCCCTCGATCCGACCTGATGGGGATCCCAAACGCTCGAGCAGTACTCAAGAATAGGTCGCAGCAGCGTTCTATAAGCGGTCTCATTTACAGATGAACCACATCTTCCCAAAATTCTACCAATGAACCGAAGATGACCATCCGCCTTCCCCCCAGCTGCCATTACATGCTTGTCCCACTTCATATCGCTCTGCAATGTTACGCCCAAATATTTAATCGACGTGACTGTGTCAAGCGCTACACTACTAATGGAGTATTCAAACATTACAGGATTCTTTTTCCTATTCATCTTCATTAATTTACATTTATCTATATTTAGAGTTAGCTGCCATTCTTTACACCAATCACAAATCCTGTCCAAGTCATCTTGTATCCTCCTACAGTCACTCAACGACGACACCTTCCCGTACACCACAGGGTCATCAGCAAACAGCCGCACATTGCTATCCACCCTATCCGAAAGATCATTTATGTAGATAGAAAACAACAGCGGACCTACCACACTTCCCTGGGGCACTCCAGATGATACCCTCACCTCCGATGAACACTCACCACCGAGGACAACGTACTGGGTTCTATTACTTAAGAAGTCTTCGAGTGACTCACATACTTGGGAACCAATCCCATATGCTCGTACCTTAGTTAGGAGTCTACAGTGGGGCACCGAGTCAAACGCTTTCCGGGAGTCAAGGAATATGGCATCCGTCTGATACCCTTCATCCATGGTTTGCAAGATATGATGTGAAAAAAGGGCGAGTTGCGTTTCGCAGGAGCGATGCTTTCTAAGTAAATTTAATACTTGAGACAGAGTGACAGAGGACCACAGGCAGTCCAGCGCAGCGGGAACAACTTCAACACGGGAGAACATATGTCAATCGAGTAACGAGCACCTTACCCCCAAAGAGCAGAGCAGATGGCACCAGAAAATGGACAGCACTCCAGCACCCACATCTGCAATTATTCCTCCTTAATAAAGGGTAAAACGGCCGCGTCGAGACATTAGGTGTAAGTACTGCCGACCAGCAAAACTCTACCGACCACCGGCCACTTACAAGGGGAGGCCGCCAATTGTGAAATTCAGATTCGATTCATACTGCGCATAATAAAAGCTCATGGCCAGAGGTGTAATGTGGCAAAGCACCAAGATGCACTTCTCAGCCGTTGTCGAGAAAATCGACAGTTAAAAGAAACCGTTGCGGTGAAATACTCTCTACGATTAACAGTTTTCTGCAGCGTCGTGGCGCAGCGGTAAGCGCTCGGGTTCGTAATCCGAAGGTCGCCGGATCGAATCTCGTGTGTGTGTGTGTATACATTTTAATTACAAAAAACAAATAATAATAAAACGTTGCATGGCGCGAGATTCTCCGATTTTTGCCGATATGATACGATACGCGTGGTATGCATCAAACCTGACGAACGATAGAACAATTTTTCGGAATGTCAGTCAGGTGTGTTTCCCAACAGATAATTTAAAAAACAATTCTTCTTGCAAAAACGCATCGTTTATCAGATGTGCTCGATGTCGTGCTGTTTTCTGCTTTCCATGTTTCTATGATAACTATCACTCTGGTTCGTGCGGTACTCCAGCTACTTCTGGTCACTAATTGTTAATTATGTGCGATTGTATACCGAACTTTTCAATAAATTGTATCCACTTGAATACTATTTGTGATATTGTGTTTTATTTCAAGTTTTATCTTTCCACGACAAACGACTTTCAGCAACTTATTATATGCATAATTGTTGCAACTGATTGCCGGGAATTATATATATATATATATATATATATATATATATATATATATATATATATATATATATAATTTGAATTACAAAAAAACAAATAATAAATAAAAAGTTGCATGGCGCGAGATTCGATCCGGCGACCTTCGGATTATGAACCCGAGCGCTTACCGCTGCGTCACGACGCTGAAGTAAATCATTAATCGTAGAGAGTATTTCACCGCAACGGTTTCTTTTAACTGTCGATTTTCTCGACAACGGCTGAGAAGTGCATCTTACTGCTTTGCCACATTACACCTCTGGCCATGAGTTTTTATTATGCGCAGTGTGAATCGAATCTGAATTTCACAATTGGCGGCCTCCCCTTGTTAGTCCATCGTGCGCCCGTACTCCGCGAAAGGCTCACCGTACGTCACATGTACCTCTTCTCTCTCTCTCTCTCTCTCCCTCTCTCTCTTTCACTGACAGCGGCCGACTGTCCGCCCCGGTAGCTGAGTGGTCAGCGTGACAGACTGTTAATCCTAAGGGCCCGGGTTCGATTCCCGGCTGGGTCGGAAATTTTCTCCGCTCAGGGACTGGGTGTTGTGTTGTCCTTATCATCATCATTTCATCCCCATCGACGCGCAGGTCGCCGAAGTGGCGTCAAATCGAAAGACCTGCACCAGGCGAACGGCTTACCCGACGGGAGGCCCTAGCCACACGACATTTCCATTTCAGCGGCCGACTGCCTGCCCATGTGGTCAACAACCCGCTCCAAGAAACTACAATCAAAGAGTCAACTAACAGGAGACAGAAGTGCCACCCGGCGACCAGACAGAAACGGATCGCGCCATTAGGCAAAGATGTAAGAACATAGAACGAGCCGACACGGCTCAGTATGCGATCTGGTACCATCAGAACAAGAAAAAAATGGTCCGAATGGCTCTGAGCACTATGGGACTTAACATCTGAGGTCATCAGTCCCGTTAACCTAGAACGACTTAAACCTAACTAACGTAAGGACAGCACACACATACATGCTCGGGGCAAGATTCGAACCTGCGACCGTAGCAACAGCGGGGTTCCGGACTGAAGCGCCTAGAACCGCTCGGCCACAACGGCCGGCAGATCAAGAAAGAATTGAACTTTAATATAACGTAAATACTTCTATTTTAATGGTGTAAGACAAGAGTGATGGTCTAATTTATTTAGCATTTTATTTTATTAAGCATTAGATTCAAGAAAAATTGTAAGCTGGAAGGGAGACAGACTGTAGCACGTTGGCACGGACCTATATGCAGTCGCGCGTGTTATTGGCTCTGAGCAGCGCTGGTGGAGTGTCCAGAGGTTAGTTGGTAGCCAGTGGAAGGTGGAAAGGAGAGTTCATGTTACGCAAGCGAAGAAGAAGTTAGGTTCAGGGAGTCGTAAGAAGAGTGTACACGTGATGATTTTTCTTGTGTAGCAAGTGGCTGCACTAGATACATCAACAATTATCGGGACTCTGAAAATATTCGTGTGATTTGGCGCGTAGTAAAAATTCAGCAGCTTAGACATGTTGCCATGTTGAGCTTTATGAACAGTTAGTCTTGGGGAATCTGATACATGTTCATATTAATGCACTACAGAAAGTTTCACTGTGTGATTTATGTTGTTATTAATTAGTTACACCTTCAATTATTTCAAAAAGCTACTGAAAGAAAAAACCAATCATTTCATTTATCAATTTCTTGGTCAACTATATCATTTAACTGTGATATTTATTTTGTCTGTTGCACTTTATGCAGTTATTATTCGCGATGACTAGCCAATGTTTGATAAATTAGGTTGTGAAATTGCTCGCAGTTGATATATATTACGCAATCAAGGTATTGAAGGGCGTTAAAGCTGACGTGAGTGGCTCAACCTCTACGACAATAGTGACCCAAAAATCTAATTTGAGCCACACATTGCTCAACACCGGCCTTCATCATTTTGTTTCTCGGTAAGTCGCAAAAGGTTTGTTTCACCTGGAGTAATCGAATGCGATCTTAACTTTTCAGCCGGCCGGTGTGGCCGGGCGGTTCTAGGAGCTGCTGTCTGGAACCGCGTGACCGCTACGGTCGCAGGTTCGAATCCTGCCTCGGGCATGGATGTGTGTGATGTCCTTAGGTTAGTTAGGTTTAAGTAGTTCTAAGTTCTAGGGGACTGATGACCTCAGATGTTGAGTCCCATAGTGCTCAGAGCCATTTGAACCATTTAACCTTAACTTTTCACATTCATTACACTCTTTTCACCGTACTGTCCAGTCCCAATAAAAAAAATTAATAATGATTTTATTAAGCAATACTTGTCAGATGAAATGAGCGGAGAACAATTATGACTTCAAGAAGTTAGAGGCTGGGACGATACAGTACGTCGCAAGTGGGGGTTTCTCATCTGGGACGTCGAATTTCGTTTTCTCCATTTGCAACCGCAAATTTAACTGATATTGAAGTAATCTAGATCCGGAAGCCAGTAAGTGGTTGGCAGTACTGCGTGGGGGCTCGTTGCAAAATATTAACAGGCGGTACCGCGGTTGTGGTACGCAAGCGTCGACGGCAACCAGCAGCTGGTAGGGGCATCAGCTTCGGAATTCGATGGCAGCAACTTTGGCACTTCTACCTATGGCTACAGCAGCATCGCAGCAACAGGTGAATGACAGAGGAGGTAAGTACTGTCGCCGTTAGTGCAACCATGTATGACTTTGCAGGGCCAACGTCGGAACTGGAGACTGTAATGATTAAACAGCCGCCGAGCTTGTGTGGGTCGGAGAACGCAAATGCGCCATCTGATAGGGAAATTGTAAGTGGGGAAAACACGATGTCAAGGTTGAAGCAGGCATTCATGGATTTAAACTCTAGCCTTTCAAATCTAAAAACAGAAATCATTAATATGAACGTTAATATTTCGAATGTAAGAACTGGTATGAGTGTTTGCATCAACGGTGTCAAGATGGAGGTAGAGATGGGACAGTCAGAATTAAAAGATGAGTTAGGAAAACTTAGATCGAAGGTGGAGGAGGCGTTGGAAAAGAAACTGCTGTAGAAATGGAAATGTGAAAAGTTTCAGATGAAATGCGTGCCGTACAAAGCAAAGTGGAATCAGTAGCTAGTTCAATAGATACAAGAATAGGAAAATTGCAGAATGAATTGGGAGGCAATATGGCGGAGAGCGTAAAAATGGAGAACAACCTTGAGGTCGCGAGTAGCAATGCTTTCAACATTTTATCCAGGAGAGTTAGCGAATGTAAAAATACGGTCGCTCAAATTATTACAGCAGCGGTAGAGCAGTATGAACAACATATTTAAAAAATGCTGTGGCAACAGGCCTAGTTGCACATATATAAAATGTACCACAGGGCGGAGTAGGTAATGTCAAGTGCTCCGCTAACGATGGAAAATATTATCTGGTGAACTTTGATGCTGCATGTAGGGATGGTTTCGTGCCGGGTATGTCGGATAATGCAATGATCAAAATTGTGGAAAGGCTCTTAGAAGGGGGAGCATAGTCCTAGGCGAATCTTATGATCAGTACTTTTATTAATTAAGAGGTGTCTGAAAAGGCGTTCGTGAGTAAATTTTGGAGCGAAAGAAACAAACCCAACTACAGAATGAATTCTTGAATGGCCCATGTTATAAGTTTATCCATACGGAAATTTTGTGTATGGGAACTGGAAAAAAGTTCACGTAAACAGGCTGTTGGGTACCTTAAGAGAGATAACTACTCTTAAGTGAAGGTTACCAGAATAGTTACAATGGGATCTGGTACATATTCCGACAAAATCCATCATCGAGTCTTTAGATTTTGTTGAAAAACTGGAGCAGACATTCAGATACAAGCTGCAGCAGAATTCCAACAATTTGTCAGAGAGATGGATACCGACAGGTGCGGTTTGTCGATTATCAGGGACAGAAGCAGAGTAGTATGAGTAAAAATTTTAATAGGAAGAATAGGGATAATTTTCAAAGGAGAAACTTCCAAGGTGAGAACATGCGAAATCACGTAAGAGAAGAGGGATTTGAGAAGGCGAATCAGCATGGACCACAAACTCTGGAGATAAATTAAAAAGAAAAATAGAAGCGCCACATCTCAGGTGTGGGGATGGCAGTCTGAATGGACGAGAAAACAGGCTCAAGGATACGGAAATCAATGGACGTGTGAGAGAATGGGAAACGGGGCTCGTGTCATGCAGATGGATTTAAATAAAGTATAAATAAGGAATGCGGTCCAGCGTGAAATTTTCATTCTGCATCGGAGTGTGCGCTGATATGAAACCTCCTGGCAGATTAAAACTATTTGCCGGAGCGAGATTCGAACTCGGAGCTTTTGCCTTTCACGGGCAAGTGCTCTACCATCATTTTTTTTTACCCATATGCCAATACCCACGTTGTGATTGGCAGACATTTTAAAAAGATGCCCGTCCCTTGTGGGGATCGAACCCATGACCTTCGGATTTTTTTTCATTTAGGGAATGCGTACAAATGATAATTCTAGAAAAAGAATGTAACAACAACAAAGGTGGCATTCAAAGAATAAACAAAACAAAAATTAAACTCACTGATGCAATTCCAGCGAAAAAAAGTTCTTCAACTAACGTAACTGGTTCCATTTGGTATATCGCCATCGGTATCTGATATCTTCAACAGCGCCATTGAAGAGTAACTGCAACGGAGGCATTATGCTTCGCTAGTGCCTCAAGGAAAAAAGCAGTCCATGAATTAGCCCGTATCTTTCTTCTCGCATTGCTGACAAGGCAGGACGTTCAGCCGTAAGTGTGATGCGGCACTGAAGAACATTAACCGCAACTTGGCACTCCTCAAGCAGCGCGGAGTGGCCGCGCGGTTTGAGGCGTCATGTCGCGGACTGCGAGGCCCCTCCCGCCGGAGGTTCGAGTCCTCCCTCGGGCGCGGGTGTGTGAGTTGTTCTTAGCATAGGTTAGTTTAAGTTAGTTTAAGTAGTGTGTAAGTCTAGGGACCAATGACCTAAGCAGTTTGCTTCCTTAGGAATTCACATACATTTGAACATTTTTTTGCACTCCTCAGCTGAGTGGGGGTTAACGAAAACACTGCGTAGATAATTTGCGAAGAGCGTACGGTATCTCGGTGTGCGTTCGAGGGCATTGTGAGTATTTTGTAGGAACCACCAGTAATCAAGCTGGTCTTTCTCTCCGTCGCTAAAGATGTAGGCGACGTTAAGTCCTTTGATCCATGTAAGCGCATGATATGTTGCGGGGGGAAAGTAAGATTCATCTGGACAGAGGAGGGTCTGAGGGTCAATCATATGAGGCGTGATCCGGAGGTAACAAGCTAATATCTTCTGAGTGAGTCGCCAAACTCTGGACGACGACACGCATGTAAAACGATGTTCATCGGTGTCCAGGGAGAGGTGACAATCTGGGCAATAGGGGAGTCTGTTAGTCCAATAGCGTGAAGCCGCTTGTCGTGTCGCATATTTTTTGTTGGCGATCTGATACCACTTCGAACGCACTGTGGTCGGCAGAAAGTTGTGGTGTATCGTTTTCCACACTCTTGGCCAGTGAACCGTAGGGTACTTGTTTGCCACCACGTTATGGGGAACAGCCCGCAGAAGGTTGGTATAAAAATCTTTCGCCTTTGGTGGACGTGTGGCGGGAAGGTTCGAGGTTACATAGCTGTATTCAAGAATGAAGATCGACACATGGGAGAGCTGTGGGGCGACGTGCGCAACCAACACCGGCGGGACGGGAGAGACTGGCATCAGAACCTGTAGTAAACGACCCTTGAGAGAAGGATGTTGACTTTTCCATCGTTTCCACACGTTGCTCATGTAAAGGGCAGTTGCTCTTGCCCTGACGTTGACCAATCCCAGCCCTTCCCTTGTGCACTGGGAGCGTCAGGATGTCGTATCGCACTTTAAATATATGACCTGCGGAAATGTAGTAACTGAAGGCCGCCTGAAGCCGGCAACCTGTCTGCATCGGTAGTGGGAGGACTTGTGCCACATGGTTGAGTTTTGATGCCACGTAGAGGTTCAAGTATTCAACACGTAGTTGATTCAAGTACCGGAGCAGGTTCTGGCGCACTACCGCGCGTATGATCTGTAGTAACCGTCGATAGTTTACTGCAGCCATTTTGCGTACATCCTTCGTGAACTTGATTCCCAAATATCGCAGATCAGAAACTGGTGGGAGGGGACCGAGGTCTTCCGGTCCGAGACCACGCCCAATATCCAACGCCGCTGACTTGTCGATGTTCAGAAGACTGCCTGCGGCCTGCCCGTATCGCTCGATCCAGGTTAGTACTCTTCGAACTTCGTCATTGGAACGAACCAGCAGTAGCAGGTCGTCAGTGTATGCCCTATAGCGAAAGGTGACGTCCCGCAGCGAGATGCCTATGGTTAAGGTCCCCAAGGAGTAGCTCGAGTGCGACTGCATAAAGGAAGGTAGAAAGTGGAGAACCTTGTCGTAGAGACCTCTTAATGGCTACTGGTCCTACGGTCCTTCCATTGACCTGGACGTGTGGGTTGGCTACGGTCCAAAGACGCCGGAGGTGTCAATGAGGGCCGGGGGAAATCCCATATAGACCATCACTCGTAGGAGGTAGTTGTGGTGCACTCTATCAAAGGAGCGATTGAAATCGATGGAGATAATCGCCGCTCTCAGATGGCACGCAGAGGCGATCGCTATTAAGTGTCTGCAGTCACCGGTGGCCATGTGTATGTTGGCTTCTCCCCCCTGCGACGCCTGTTCTGGGGCGAGAATCATCAGCAAAGTCATCTTAATACGGCTCGCCATGAGCCTGGCGAAAATTTTGTAGTCGGCGTTCAGCATTGTGAGTTGGCGATAGTCGTTAATTGATCACCCTCCACCTGGCTTGTGTACCGGTATGAGAAGTCCTTGCCCGGCCGGAGTGGCCGTGCGGTTCTAGGCGCTACAGTCTGGAACCGCGAGATCACTGCGGTCGCAAGTTCGAATCCTGTCTCGGGCATGGATGTGTGTGCTGTCCTTAGGTTAGTTAGGTTTAAGTAGTTCTAAGTTCTAGGGAACTGATGACCTCAGAAGTTGAGTCCCATAGTGCTCAGAGCCATTTGAACCATTTTTTTGGAAGTCCTTCTACAAACGATGGCGGCACAACACAGTCTGGGGACATAAGTTCGTGGAACAATATAACCCAGCTAGGCATCATGATGGCACGGAAGGTCCGATAGAATTCGATGGGCAATCCATTAGGCTCAGGAGACCTTCTGGCCGCACCTTTGTCCAGGGCGTCTTCGACTTCTTCGAGTGATACTTCCTACGTTAGTGCATTCACTGTAGCCTCATCGATAGTACGTGTTAGCTGCTGTAACACTTCAGTAGTGGCCTCGTCATCGACGGTTCCGTGCTGGTAAAGATGACGAAAATGATCCTCCACCGCCTTTACTATGGTTGCTTGGGTCGTAAAGGAGCGACCGTCTTGTGCCCTAAGTTTTGTGATTAAGTGTTGGCGATGTCGGCGTATATCCGCCACAACGTGGTGCATAGCGGGTTCCTCTGCGGCCGTTCGATCGTGTCATCGCCAGCGGACTACGGCACCTTCTAGTCGGCGCTTCGTCAATGATTGCCGTTGCCACGCAACCACATCTTTGCCAAATTGGGTAAGTGTGCCGCGCGGGTTTAGCCGAGCGGTCTTGGGCGCTGCAGTCATGGAGTGTGCGGCTGATCCCGGCGGAGGTTCGAGTCCTCCCTCGGGCATGCGTGTGTGTGTTTGTCCTTAGGATAATTTAGGTTAAGTAGTGTGTAAGCTTAGGGACTGATGACCTTAGCAGTGAAGTCCCATAAGATTTCACACACATTTGAACTTTTTTTTTTGCGCAAGTGTCCTGCGGATCGCCGGTTTGGCACAGAAGAGCCAACACTGCAAAGTCGAGGTCTATCGGGAGTGACGGCGTTCACAGTCAGTCCACGTTGCTTCAACTTGCCGACGGCAATCCAGGTACTGGAGGTGAGTTGTATTAAGCTTCCAAAAGCCATTGCTGCGCCAGACTTGTTGTGGGAGGAGATGTACTGTGCAGATAGAGGCACTATGATCGGAAAAGGCCTGAGGCCATAGTTCGGCGGCCACCACTCCTTGTGTGAGGCCTTGCGACACATGTATACAATCTAGTCGGCTGGCCGAATGACTGGTAAGATGAAAGGTGGCCAGTGCGATTACCGTGGACTTTTTCCCGCGTCTCGCACAAGTGAAGTTCTTGGCATGTGGTGTGGGATTTGGTCCTTGGGGTGAAGTACACAAATAAAATCGCCGGCGACGACGCTGGTTTTGTACCGTCCGAGAAAAAGGGGGGCGACATCCGTGGAGTAGAATCTCACGCGGTCGTGACGTCTGGTGGTACTCGACGGCGCGTAAACGTTAATGAATCGGGTGTTGAGCGCCGTAAGTGCTATTCCTCGAGCAGAGGGAAGATACGTGACATCAGTAACTTCCATACCATCACGCGCTAACATTGCCACTCCGGTGTCTGCAGGGCCACCGGGCGTCACGTATGTTGCGTGACAATAAAAGTTCAGGAGTGCGGTCGTTTTCACTTCTTGAAGGAAAGCGAAATCAACTCCAGTGGCTCGTATTGTTTCTTTCAAAAGTTGGATCTTGACAGGAGAGCTCATCGTGTTGATATACACTGTCGGGCGAGGTTATCCATGTCGATGTTGGAGAGAAGCGAAAATCGGAAGTGATATCACCCCTGTCGAACTCGGTCCTCCTTTTGCTGCTTATGCTGCATGGTCCGGCGGCGCCGCAGCTGGCCCCGGATTGGGATCTTGTATCTGGACGTCCTCGGCCCACGAAGCGGGCGCGGATGTCTGTTCATGTTCCATAGGCTTGGAATGTTTGATAGGAAGGGACCGAGCGACTTCGCTGCCTGCACTGGTACCTTCCTGCTGCTCACTGTTTATTTCAAGAGGCTGGTAGTCGAACGCTGCATGTTGCTCCGTCTGTTCTGCAAGGCTGGAGTCAGTGGAAATGGCCTCAGCCTCGCGGTTGGTTTCTTGAGTGGTCAGTTGTCCTTCCCCGACAGTTGTCCGACATGTGTCCCGACACGGTGCTACGACGGCGCTTTTGGCATTTCGGTGATCGCTGTTTCCGTTCGTGGCCTTCATTGTCAGAAGACGGCACTGACTCATGCCTCGCCAGGACAAATGCTTCGGTCGGTACGATAAGTGAATCAATTGCCATCTTTCTGTCGTCAATGTCTGTCGTCTTCGGTAGCTGCAGAGTCACCGTACTATTTTCCACAACTGACCAGGACGGTTGATCGTCCAGGTTTTAGTCCGTGGAAGGTGACTGCTGTGCCACTAAATCGGTCAGCTGTGTCTGTTTGGTTGAGAACGTTGTGAGCGCCGCCACGTAAGTCACGGGGTGAATAGTCTTCGTCGATGGAGGTGCAACGTCAGTCGGTGGCAGTTGTATGATCAGAAGCTGGGGGCACTCGGACCGAAGGTGACCTTCCTTGCCATATCGAGAACATGTTTCCGGCTGGCCCTCGTAAATAACTATCGCCCGGCACCCTCCTATTTGTAGGTAGGACGGTACATGTCGCTAGAGGTCAATGCGCACTTGGCGTACTCCATTGAGCACTGGATACGTCTTAAAGTGGGTCCACTTTTCAGGCACGTGTTCGTGTACCGTGCCGTAGGGGCGGAGCGCCGCTACAACGTCTGCCGCAGGGAGTTCAAATGGTAGTTCGAATATGCTGATAGTCCAGAGTCCCAGTGCGACATGGCCGACCTCGACGTTGCCAACATTTCCGTCTGCGTGCCAGAAACGAAGTTCTTGTTTCATCTCACGAAGCACCTTGGCTCATGTAGCTTCGTCTATGAGTTTTACACAAACCGTGCTACTGACGATCGAAAAGTGGACGCCGACACTGTCGGCAGCCGGGATTTTCGGTTCCTGTCTTAAAAAGCGTTCGACTTCGAGCGCCTTTGGTGTGGTAAAGTAGTTCCGAAAGGAGAATTTCAAGGTTGGTCTTCTGTATTGGTTTGCCATGATCTTGTAGCGCTACGGCGTCACGTAGTGTCGGCCGAAGGAAGTAAACAAGGCGCGCGGGCCCGCGCTGCCGGCGGAAAGCACTCACTGCACGTCTGCTTCGCTCGGCTGCGAGAGCCGGACTGTCCATCTGAGCTACCCAGGCACGACTCACGACCCGTCCACTTAGCTCTAATTCTGCTAGCACCTCGTCTCCTACCTTCCAAACTTCACAGAAGCTCTCATGCAAACCTTGCAGAACTAGCACTCCGGGAACTAGCACTCCTTTTTTCCGGGAGTGCTAGTTTTGCAACGTTTGCAGGAGAGCTTCTGTGAAGTTTGGAACGTGGGAGACGAGGCACTGGCAGAATTAAAGCTGTGAGGACGGGTCGTGAGTCATGTTTGGGTATCTCAGATGGTAGAGCACTTGCACGGGAAAGACAAAGATCCCGAGTTCGAGTTTCTGACCGGCACACAGTTTTAATCTGGCAGGAAGTTTCAAAGCATGGGGTAACGGAAGGCAATACAGGAGGGAAGGAGGAAAGCCTACAAGTAACAAGGTGATTGACATAGGTGATGTGGGGCTAAATAATCTATTTCACACAGAAGAGAAAGATGATTTTAATGAAAATCACGTAGAAAAGATGGGAGAGCCAATATCAGTCAGCGGTAGAACCAGTCTTGCTGGGAGGTGAATTTGTAGAGAACTCAGAGGAAAAATCACTCTATTGCAATAATTAGGTGGAAGTAGAGGACGTTAATGTAAATATTTGTGTCTGTGAAGGTGATGTTGCGACTGACTTTTCAGCTGGAGAGCTATGAATTAATGTGGTGGCGGAAGTAGATGATTCAGTTATAAATTGAGATGTTGACAGCGATTTTCATTCTGAAAACAACGTGACGGATGAAGATATCTATAAATTTGATTCCTTTAAGGGAGGTGAACCAATGATAACTGATGAGGATGAGGATATAATGAATATGTTGGAGGTAAATGATGAAAATAGAGGTGCTTGCATTAAGAAACCTTCGGTTTTGGGTAAGGATATGGACAAGAAGTGCTACATTAAAGATCGAGGTGATTAAATAGTAAAGACTGGAGATCATATCGCTTAGTGACAAAAACCGAGTTACCTGATTTCGGAAAGTGCGAGAAAATCAAAGTGGCGAGAGTGCTAAAAGGAGCAGAAATGATTTAGGAGCGGAAGAGGCATTTTATGAATTATTTAATGATGGCTGCCAGGTAGAAGAGTTGTCAGGAGTAAACAGGTGTAGTACTGACGCTGTGAAGAAAGCTATTCGCGTTGCTTCTACCCGTAATGAGAATGAAACCGAAGATATTGACGATGATACTAGTGATGACAAGGCGAGATGTTTGAACAATTATGCTATGGATGATTGGAGATTCCGTAGCCATGCGTATAGGAAGTTTTGATTTATGTGGGAGAGTAGGAAAGACGAACCAGGGGCTAGCGATTTAATTGAGGAATTAAGAGTAGAAAATAGTAACGACTGGGTGGAAGGCGAAGCTTGTGTGTCAGATGCGAGAGAGATGGGAAGACATGTTGAAACTGATTTTATTGTCGGGAAAGCGCTTAAAAAATGAAAGGACTTAAAGTGTTCAGCGTATTATAGGAATAGAAGTGGGTATAGAAATAGTATGCACTCTTTTAGACTCATGGAGTAACATGTCGTCGATGGCGGAAAGTTTTGTAGAGGAAATCAAGAACGAGAAACTGACAATTTTTCCAGTGACGGGAGTGAAAATCAAAACCGTATTAGATGGGTTCAGTAAGCCAGTGAAATACGATATGCTTTTATAATTTAATTGTAACATTTATAAAATTAAGATGACGTGCTTCATTGTAAATGGGTTGACGAAAAATGTAGTTTTAGGTACAGGTTTTCACCGTAAGTATAAGTCGTCGCGAAACTGCGAGGGCAAGTGTTTCGAGTTTGTTTTGGAGGATACAAGACATAGAGTATGGCTCAAGAATATGCACACTGGTGAGCTACGAATTGCGCGTACGGAAAAAATGGGTGGATGGAGTAAAGCAGGACCTGTGATTGAACAAATTAGAGATATGGTGGAACCGATAGAAAGTCCACTAGTGAGAAGAAAGACGAGTTTTTCAAGTCACTGGGGCACTAGGAGAATACCATCTCTGACAGGAAAATGCTATCAAAGTAAAACCGCACGAGCCGATACATACAAAGCAACTGCTGATAGGGAAGCAGTAATGGTGAGACTGAATCAGATGTTGAAATGGGATGTCATAGAACAAAGTGGAAGTAACTGTTGCAATCAGATAGTCATAGTAAAGAAAAAGGACAGTTCGGTGAGGATAGTGCTTGACATTTGGAAATTAAACAAAGTGATAGTCAAGTTGGTAACATGGTTAAATGTCTACAGAACTTCGAGAAAGTTAAATTGATGCCAGTCGTAGGTTTAGCCCCATGATTCTGGCAGGTCACACTGGCGGAAGAACGTAGGCGAAATACTGCATTCCTCTTTGAAGTGCCGTCAACATATAAAACGTTATGATCTATAGTTCGTTCAACTTCTATCCTCTCAATAAGTTTTCGAATTTGATCTTTGCTGCTCCCTTAACTAATTTTTCATCCACTTTTTGCTACTTGCAGCAAAGTAGAACAAGAATGAAATTTTCACTCTACAGCGGAGTGTGCGCTGATATGAAACTTCCTGGAAGATTAAAACTGTGTGCCGGACCGAGAAAGGCAAAGGTCCCGAATTCGAGTCTCGGTCGGGCACACAGTTTTAATCTGCCAGGAAGTTTCATATCAGCGCACACTCCGCTGCAGAATGAAAATCTCATTCTGGAAACATCCCCCAGGCTGTGGCTAAGCCATGTCTCCACAGTATCCTTTCTTTCAGGAGTGCTAGTTCTGCAAGGTTCGCAGGAGAGCTTCTGTAAAGTTTGGAAGGTAGGAGACGAGGTACTGGCAGAAGTAAAGCAGTGAGTACCGGCCGTGAGTCGTGCTTCGGTAGCTCAGATGGTAGAGCACTTGCCCGCGAAAGGCAAAGTTCCCGAGTTCGAGTCTCGGTTGGGTACACAGTTTTAATCTGCCAGGAAGTTCCATATCCCAGGCATGTTCGATAGAGTTCATGTCTGGAGAGCATGCTGGCCTCTCTAGTCGAGCGATGTCATTATCAAAAAAATGGTTCAAATGGCTCTGAGCACTATGGGACTTAACATCTGAAGTCATCAGTCCCCTAGAACTTAGAACTACTTAAACCTAACTAACCTAAGGACATCACACACATCCATGCCCGAGGCAGGATTCGAACCTGCGACCGTAGCGGTCTCGCGGTTCCAAACTGAAGCACCTAGAACCGCACGGCCACACCGGCCGGCTGTCATTATCCTGAAGGTAGTCATTCACAAGATGTGCACTGTGGGGACGCGAATTGTCGTCCATGAAGACAATGTCTCCACAATATGCTGCTGATATGGTTGCGCTATCGGTCAGAGGATGGCATTCACGTATCGTGCAGCCGTTATGGCGCCTTCTATGACCACCAGCGGCGTACGTCGGCCCCACGTAGTGCCACCCCAAAACAGCGGGGAACCTCCACCTTGCTGCACTCGCTGGACAGTGTGTCTAAGGCATTCAGCCTGACCGGGTT
The DNA here is from genome assembly GCF_021461385.2 of Schistocerca piceifrons. Lineage (NCBI taxonomy): Eukaryota > Metazoa > Arthropoda > Insecta > Orthoptera > Acrididae > Schistocerca > Schistocerca piceifrons. The sequence continues at coordinate 93,075,295 of NC_060141.1, forward strand.
GCCTTGAAACACGTCTCCAACGATTTTCTGGTTGAAGGCATATGCGACATTCATCGGCGAAGAGAACGTGATGCCAATCCTGAGTGGTCCATTCGGCACGTTGTTGGATCCATCTGTACCGCGCTGCATAGTGTCGTAGCTACAAAGATGGACCTCGTCATGGACGTCGTGAGTGAAGTTGTGCATATGCAGCCTATTGCGGGCAGTTTGAGTCGTAACACGTCGTTCTGTGGCTGCACGAAAAGCATTATTCAACATGGTGGCGTTGCTGTCAGAGTTCCTCCGAGCCATAATCCGTAGGTAGCTATCATCTACTGCAGTAGCAGCACTTGGGCGGCCTGAGCGAGGCGTGTAATCGACAGATCCTGTCTCTCTGCATCTCCTCCATGTCCGAACAATATCGCTTTGGTTCACTCCGAGACGCCTGGACACTTCCATTTTTGGGAGCTCTTCCTGGCACAAAGTAACAATGCGGACGCGATCGAACCGCGATATTGACCGTCTAGACATGGCTGAATTACAGACAACATGAGCCATGTATCTCCTTCCTGGTGAGACGACTGGAACTGATCGGCTTCGCACCCCCTCCGTCTAATAGGCGCAGCTCATGCATGGCTGTTTACATCCTTTGGCGGGTTTAGTGACACCTCTGAACAATCAAAGGGGCTGCGTCTCTGATACGATATCCACAGTCAAATTTATCTTCAGGAGTTCAGTGAACTGGGGTGACGCAAAACTTTTTTTTTGATGTGTGTATATGAGTAGGCTGTCTCGGGACAGTTTACGCCTGTCTTCAAGTGTCTGTCAGTTCAGTTTCTTCAGCATCTTTGTGACACTCTTTCAGAGGTAAAAAAGAAACCTGTGACCAGTCGTGCTGTTCTCCTCTGTATATGTTCAATATCCCCTGTTGGTCCTATCTGATATGGGTCCCATATATTTGAGCAATATTGTAGGATGGGTCACACGAGTGATTCACAAGCAGTCTCTTTTATAGACTGATTGCACTTACCTACTATTCTACCAATAATCCGAAGGCTGCTACCCGCTTTACCTACGAGTGGGCCTGCGAGGTCGTTCCATTCCATATACCCACATGTGTCACAAATGGTTCAAAAGGCTCTAAGCACTATGGGACTTAACATCTGAGGTCATCAGTCCCCGGCCAACGTTGTAACAAAGTCATCTTCAGGCCTATACACTTATTGACGTCAACTGCGTGCGTCTGATACTAAAAGTCAGTGGTGAGATACAGACGTGCAAATACAGCTGGAGGAATTTCTTCATTTTTAATATAAATTTGAAAACAGAGTTCAGCATTTCTGCTTTTGCTTTGCTGCCCCTAACATCAGTCCCTGTCTCCTACATGGATGCATTATCGCTAAATCGCTACCTCTGTCACAGTCCATACGGTCCCCCCCCCCCCCTCGTCGGAGGTTCGAGTCCTCCCTCGGGTATAGGTGTGTGTGTTGTCCTTAACGTAAGTTAGATTAAGTAGTGTGTAGGCTTAGGGATCGATGACCTCAGCAGTTTGGTCCCATAAGACCTTACCACACACTTCCAATTTTCTTTGTGTGTTGTGAACCATCCTTTGATGAAATTCTGCTACGCCGGCCGAAGTGGCCGTGCGGTTAAAGGCGCTGCAGTCTGGAACCGCAAGACCGCTACGGTCGCCGGTTCGAATCCTGCCTCGGGCATGGATGTTTGTGATGTCCTTAGGTTAGTTAGGTTTAACTAGTTCTAAGTTCTAGGGGACTAATGACCTCAGCAGTTGAGTCCCATAGTGCTCAGAGCCATTTTTGAAATTCTGCTACGGTAGTCTTTAACGGCTTCATGCAGTGGCCACTTGATAGTCAATTGCATTTCATTCAGAATCTCCCTGTCTCCAGCTGAATAGTAATAATGCCAGCTTCGCTCTTTCCCACTACATACTGTTCGTTCCTTAGGCAGGAAGGAAGAATCGCACTTGCGAAGCACCTGTGTCATCGACACTGTTAAGAAGTCTCACTTATATGCGTTAAGTTGTTAGCCTGATACATGCAACCCGCTTCCCTCAGTACCATCCTTGCCCACTCCACTCCCCCTATTCCGTCCTCCCACTCGTCATCCCTCTTAGCGATGCGGGTAATTTCGCCACGCGGCGTGTTGTGACAACGCTTTAAGGCTTCACATGGTAAGGCCGTCCGCGGACGCCTGAACCGGTAATCAAATACGCCCGTGCCTTGGTGGCTATCTGGCCGACCCGACGGCGTGCGTTTGCGCGCCAAAACGAATGGGCCATGTGAGTTATTATTTCTTCCATTCCGTTTACGAGTTTCCATGAATAAATTTCAGGTGGCGCGGCATCTCGGTTAAAGTTTGTGGCGGGCTCGTGGTGACGAATGGCGCAGGTAGGGGAGTTAGGAGGGAGGGGGGCGGGGAGCTTGGCTGTGGGGGAGGGCTGATTTAAGAGCCGCAGGCGGACGAGAGCCTTCTGCTGGTTCCCTACGAAGAATCCGGTGCTCCTGGCGGAAGTCGCGCGGCTAGACGGGCGATCATGTCATTGCACTTGGTGGCGCCTAACCACGGTTTTGCAGAGAAGCTCTTTAAAGCTCTGCTACTGGTAAGCTTACGACCGCTTTTTGAGGTGGTTGTGCGATAGAAAGTAAGCTCGTTAGCCCTGAAAAATCGTCATCCATAGATAACGAGGTTGTACCAACCTCCGTAGGGGAGACCGCTAATGCGTGTCCGTGCTGTAGCGTTCTACTCCGAGGTAAGCCGTTTCGAACCCGGGTTGTGGATGTAATTTTCACTGCCAGTATTTGGTTGACAAGATGAGGAGAGTTAATGACGCAAAGTTCATGTTCACCAGTCTTTGAGCCAATCTCATGAGTTAAATTCCATTCCTCTCCGTCCGTTGGATAGGGGTGTTAAGCTCGGTAGCCGCTTGGTGCTATCTGAGAGGACTACACTATGTGCCGTCACTGGGTATAGCCCTTTTCCTTCTATGGTCATCTTCATCATCGTCATACAACACAAACATAATGCCACGCTATACACATATCTATTATACGCAGCTACCTTCAACAAATAGAGGTAAGCCACAACTCTCACATTGTTGTTGTCGTCTTCAGTCCAGAGGCTGGTTTGATGCAGCTCTCCATGCTACTCTATCCTGCGCAAGCTTCTTCATCTCCCAATACCTACTGCAACCTACACCCTTCTGAATCTGTTTAGTGTATTCATCTCTTGGTCTCCCTCTACGACTTTTACGCTCCACGCCGCCCTCCAATACTAAATTGGTGATCCCTTGATGCCTCAGAACATGTCCTACCAACCGATCCCTTCTTCTAGTCAAGTTGTGCCACAAACTCCTATTCTACCCAATTCTATTCAATACCTCCTCATTAGTTATATGATCTACCCATCTAATCTTCAACATTCTTCTGTAGCACCACATTTCGAAAGCTTCTATTCTCTTCTTGTCCAAACTATTTATCGTCCATGTTTCATTTCTATACATGGCTACACTCCATACAAATACTTTCAGAAACGACTTCCTGACACTTAAATCTATACTCGATGTTAACAAATTTCTCTTCTTCAGAAATGCTTTCCTTGCCATTGGCAGTCTACATTTTATATCCTCTCTACTTCGACCATTATCAGTTATTTTGCTCCCCAAATTGCAAAACTCCTTTACTACTTTAAGTGTTTCATTTCCTAATCTAATACCCTCAGCATCACCCGACTTAATTCGACTACATTCCATTATCCTCGTTTTGCTTTTGTTGATGTTCATCTTATATCCTCCTTTCAAGACACAGTCCATTCCGTTCAGCTGCTCTTCCAGGTCCATTGCTGTCTCTGACAGAATTACAATGTCATCGGCGAACCTCAAAGTTTTTATTTCTTCTCCCTGGATTTTAATACCTACTCCGAACTTTTCTTTTGTTTCCTTTACTGCTTGCTCAATATACAGATTGAATAACATCGGGGATAGGCTATAACCCTGTCTCACTCCCTTCCCAACCACTGCTTCCCTTTCATGACCCTCGACTCTTATAAACTGCCATCTGGTTTCTATACAAATTGTAAATAGCGTTTTACTCCATGTATTTTACCCCTGCCACCTTCACAATTTGAAAGAGAGTATTCCAGTCAACGCTGTCAAAAGTTTTCTCTAAGTGTACAAATGTCAGAAACGTAGGTTTGCTTTTCCTTAATCTATTTTATAAGATAAGTCGTAAGGTCAGTATTGCCTCACGTGTTCCAACATTCCTACGGAATCCAAACTGATCTTCCCCGAGGTCGTCTTCTACCAGTTTTTCCATTCGTCTGTAAAGAATTCGTGTTAGTATTTTGCACCCGTGGCTTATTAAACTGATAGTTCGGTAATTTTCACATCTGTCAACACCTGCTTTCTTTGGGATTGGAATTATTGTATTCTTCTTGAGGTCTGAGGGTATTTCGTCTGTCTCATACATCTTGCTCACCAGTTGGTAGAGTTTTGTCAGGGCTGGTTCTCTCAAGGCTGTCAGTAGTTCTAATGGGATGCTGTCTACTCCTGGGGCGCTCGCATATCCGAAAGGAAAGCGGCCATTGCGAGTAGAAAATCCTTCCGGGCTAGGCGGCTGAACAAGGGATAGGGATAACCGATACCGGGATTTTGGTTCTGAAAAGCCGGCTTTTCGCGGTATTTGTTTGGTCTAGGTTGTAACAGGTTTTTATTTTTTACTAAAACGAATGAAATACCAGTACGCCAATTTGCCATAGTAGCAGTGCTAAAATTTTTAGTTTTAAAATAAAGCATTCTTTAGAAACGAGTGGTGTCTATTCCGAAAGTTTGCATTGCACTGAAATATTGCGTTATTCATAAAATTGCAAAAAGCGATCAGTCCTATTTCAATAACAACCTCCCCCCCCTGTGCGCCCCGGTAGCAGAGTGGTCAGCGTGACAGACTGTCAATCCTAAGGGCCCGGGTTCGATTCCCGGCTGGGTCGGAGATTTTCTCCGCTCAGGGACTGGGTGTTGTGTTGTCCTAATCATCATCATTTCATCCCCATCGACGCGCAGGTCGCCGAAGTGACGTCAAATCGAAAGACCTGCACCAGGCGAACGGTCTACCCGACGGGAGGCCCTAGCCATACGACATTTCCAATAACAACCCCAACAGTAACGAGCGACTAACTCGAAACGTAAAAATCTGTAAAGGAATGCTTAGACAATGATGTACCTGTTGCTGTGTAGTGTGGGCTGTTAGACGATGCTTGTACACGTGTTGTGTGCGAGACTTGCCGACACCTGGATAAAACGTCATTCTAAATCGTTAAAGTAAAAGAAAACATTTACACAGAAACTTATTTTTCTCTGCCATTTCTCTGAAATAATAAAACAGAAAGTAAAATAGGCAACAGAAATAAATTAAAAACTTTTCTTTCATAGTTTGTAATGAAAATAACAAGTAGCTTATTTGCTATGTCTACGTAATATGCCTGATCTGCTTGTAGCCCTTCGAAGTGGACAATTTAACACGACAAATAGGAGCTGCCCAACCTGACTTTTCACCCTTCAGCACTGATTATTCGTAATGCCTAAATAGTGGTTACAGCCTGGTTTTTGAGCAGAACTTACAAAAAATTACAATCAAAAGGAAAGTACTGGTATTTTTTTTTTATTCAGCACTTCATTACTTTTCTAGAAGAGCAGTGAACGGTTCCGAGTAAAGGTCACTGGTGTCATCGGAAGGAGCTGGCCGGAGTGGCCGAGCGGTTCTAGGTGCTTCAGTCTGGAACCACGCGAGCTCTACGGTCGCAGGTTCGAATCCTGCCTCGGGCATGGATGTGTGTGATGTCCTTAGGTTAGTTAGGTTTAAGTAGTTCTAAGTTCTAGGGGACTGATGACCTTAGATGTTAAGTCCCATAGTGCTCAGAGCCATTTGAACCATTTTTTCATCAAAAAGAGGGCGGTATTCTTGTCTACTGCACGCAGAAGACTTAATGAAAGCGGCGTGTACTAATGGTTCATTGCTCGTCACAAAGTGGGGGCGGCAGGAGGGGAGAATGCAGCGGACATACCACCAATACATAAACTCATATCAATGGATGATAGTGGTTTTCGACAGTAAGTCCTGGTTTAGCTTGCTGTGTGAGAGAAGACATGGTTTGCTTTGGCACACTTCACCAAACGTTTTCTAGTGGACAGCATAATTAATGACTTCTTCGACAAGCTTTAAAGAGACAATAGGTCACACGCAGAGGATAATTTTTCTATCATTAAGAGTAATAAAACATGAACGATAAACGGTTTACACAAGAAGAGAACAGTAGGTTTTGAAATATGGAGCTACAGAAGAATGCTGAAAATTAGATGGGTAGACCGCGTAACTAATGAGGAGGTACTGTATTGAACTGGAGGGAGAAGAAATTTGTGCCGCAAGTCTACTAAAAGAAGGAATCAGCTGATAGGACACATTCTGAGACATGAAGGAATCACCAGTGTAGTGTTGTGGGAAGAGGGGAGGGGGGTCGGTAGAGGGAGAGAATTCAGAGGAAAGTAGGTTACAGCAGTTATTCGGTGATGAAGAGGCTTGCACAGGATAGGTTAGCATAGAGAGATGCATCGTGCCGGTCTTCGGATTGAAGACCGCAGCAACAACATTAATGAACATAACCTTTTCAGGTTATCTTTCTTGAATAATGTGCACGAGTTACTTCAGATGAACAATGCACCCTAGTCAACTCGTAGCAGCATAATAGTTGCTCTGCTCCTGTTCAGTATACCTTACCAGTTATTATACAGTATGTCCAAGATAAAAACGGCCCCGCTCCGTAATCAGTAGCTTGAAATTTTACTTTTTCCGCTAGACCTCTCTACCGATCACGTAACGGGAGCGGTTATCTGTTCCAGCTTCAGTATTAGGTTCTTGTTCGAAACTGCAAGAGAATCTTCATCGTATATTGGGTTATTCAAGCGAAGTAAGATGTATATGACGAATGACAGGATAAAGTTGAAGCTTGTTCAGTAGAACAGATGTACGAGGCCGTGCTGAAAAGTATTGCTTCCAATTGATCACTGTTCACTCCCACAATGTGTTCAACAGAAAATAATTATTTCAATAAAAATGAATTTTTAATATACTAAGCTTTCTTCAGTGGGTTAAAAAGTATAAAATAATTTCTCCTAGCCCTAGGCAGATTCCTAATCCCATGAAATTTTTGATAGCTATGGAAGTACTTGTAAGATGTGGTGCTTACAATGCATTTGGGAGAAATGCATTCGTCGCCAGGTTGATTACTTTTTTTTCTTTTCTTCATACCGGTAGATGTATTATATAACATGCATATTACTCGGTCGCCTTTCCCGCTTCACTGACGCCAAGTTACGACTCTCTGCCGCTAGAGGGACCCGTATTACAGCGTGTACCATGGCGGTGTGTAACGTCACTATGAGGAACGGCGTGCTGTAATCGAGTTTCGAATTCGAAGAGTTCGTCTGCCTTGGGTTCGCTGTCATCGATCGTTCGCCATACAGTCTCGATTTGGCACCATCCCGTTTTCATTTGTTTCCAAAACTTCAAGAACATTTTCGAGGACTTCACTTTGATGGTCGTAAAGCGATGAAAGCAGAGGTGAGATTGTGGCTCCGTCAACAAAGTTAAACATTCTACAGCGACGGTATCAACAAATTTCTCTTTGGGAGAAATGCATTCGTCGCCAGGTTGATTACTTTGAGAAATAAATATGTAGACACGGAGAATAAAGGTGTGGAATGTTAACAACGTTTGTATATTAAGAAAGCTTGAAAAGTATTCACATACAAAATTCGGGGCATTACTTTATAGCACGCGAAGTAGTGAAGATGAGTAAGTGTTCATACCTCTCGAGGTATGCATCTTAGGGCCCACGTTTACTGTAGTGTTTTGCTTCTAGAGGTCTTTTGAAGAGAAACTGAAATTTACCACGTGTCTCTGTTGTAATCTCATCAAAATGTTTGGAATCGATTGATAAATTTCACATACAAGATTACAAAGCAGAAAATAATTTACTATCAAAAAACAGTCTTGATCACAATTTATTTATTACGGGGACCGGTTTCGACCACTACTGTGGTAGTCTTCAGACCTACAAGTCGTATACAATTTAAGACTGCATATTGCCAATTCACATCCCTTTTTTTTTTTTTACACTACAGCTCGTAGTATTATAATTTTAAAGTACTTCCATTTTCATTATTTTTATTTGTTTATAAGACTGGCATGCAAGATAAGACATAGCAATGCGTTTTAAAAATTGTCACATGTTACGTATGAACTTCATAGACAATATTTCATAAATATGCACAGCTACTGTGCCCTCTCGAATTTTTTTTTCTCTTAGTACTGATCTGTAAGAATTATTATGTAATCTACGTAAATGGAAGTCTCTTATTACACCGGCAAACCGTATCCGTGCAGCATGTACTATACATGTCAGTTAACGATTATTGTAGCCTACTCATTGAAAATCGTTTTAATAAAGACATGTTGCTGCTGAATCGTCTTACGTGACAGTCTTTGCCACTCCACTTTCGCAATAACTTCGTTAGAAGGAAGCCTGCTGCAACATCTTTGAACTGGCGTTTATCCTCACCATGGCAACCACTAGGTTGCCTATCGACATTACAACAACTTCAGTGGAAAGAAGCGTGCTGCCACATCTTTGGAACGGCGTCCAACTTCAGCGTGGCAACCAGTAGTTCCAAATGGTTCACTAACAGGCCTTGAGAGGGCAAACCATGTACTGTCAAAACGAAGTTCATTTATCCTACATGTTTAAATATTTTTAACGCTTCTTAATTGACAATAGCTGTTAAACAAGCTAAGTTTAGTGTGTGTTTATTTTCTTTCTTGACAATGTTCTTTTAACTAAGTAATTTTACATTGTTATTCGACCTATAACCCATCGGTTAGAATGACATCATTCCGTCAGAAGTGGGCGGAGCCTCCATTATTTACAGTAAGACGCGCACTGGTTTCTCCAGTAGTGATTTACCACCAGAAGGAGGTTCTTATTCATTGGTAATTCATCGTTTTATAGCATTATAACTTTATGTATTTTCTTTAATGTATGTAGCCCTCTAATTAAAGCCTTGTAGGTCTGAAGATGACCACAGTAGTGGTCGAAACCGGTCACCAAAATAAATAAATTGTGATCAAGACTGTTTTTTGATACTAAATATTTGTAACACATTGATCACTGTTCACTCCCACAATGTATTCAACAGAAAATAATTGTTTCAATAAAAATGAATTTTTAATATACTAAGCTTTCTTCAGTGGGTTAAAAAGTATAAAATAATTTCTCTTAGCCCTAAGCAGATTCCTAATCCCATGAAATTTTTGATAGTTATGGAAGTACTTGTAAGATGTGGTGCTTACAATGCATAATTGATGCATGAGCACTTCATCTCCTTACTATCATCTCTCGCTTGCACCCCACGTTTTTCGTTTTGAGTCTTAAAGGTGTTTTCATGGTTATTTAAAATCCACAATCACAGTGTTCAGGACTATATGTGTTGGTTTAGGAGTCTCTCTGGGGCTAGGAGAAATTCTTATATCCTTTGATCCGATATAAAGAAATGGCATATAAAAATTCGTCGTTATTTAAATAACTATGAGCTGTTTTCCTCGAACGTTTGCACAGGGTCCGGTTGATTGTTACAGCCACGCGGCCAGAATGGAATTTTTATCAATAACTAGCGAACCCATCACCGTCCACTTGTCAACGCAAAGGGACCGGCGACCACTTCAGCACGATATATTACGGACAGCAGGTACTGCCCACGCAGGTCGGCATCTGCCGAGGAAATATGCGCGCTCGCCCCCGGAGCAGGAGCAAGCGCGTCCGCCGTTACTCCGGAGATGAAGTGTTTACCGGCCATAACGTCAGCGCGACCCTGCCGCCTGCTCCGTCTTGCCTGCTTCTGATGTGTTTACTCCGTCCGCTTCCCAACGGCCAGCCGTTACTCACGCCTCACGAAAACTAGGATCGCGCTACAGGTCTCCTGGCGGGCGGAAAACTCGTTACGCTCCGCCCATCGATCACATAGCGTCGAATGTGCCGCCGGGCGACGCAACGCATACCACTGAACGCCTATACAAGCGTGTTGGCGGTGACCTATAAAAATCATGTCATTCCGACTATTACAACTCAGCTTCGACTACATCTACGTACACTACTGGCCATTAAAATTGCTACACCAAAAAGATATGCAGATGATAAACGGGTATTCATTGGACAAATATTTATACTAGAACTGACCTGTGATTACAAAAATGGTTCAAATGGCTCTGAGCACTATGGAACTCAACTGCTGAGGTCATTAGTCCCCTAGAACTTAGAACTAGTTAAACCTAACTAACCTAAGGACATCACAAACATCCATGCCCGAGGCAGGATTCGAACCTGCGACCGTAGCGGTCTTGCGGTTCCAGACTGCAGCGCCTTTAACCGCACGGCCACTTCGGCCGGCATGTGATTACATTTTCACGCAATTTGGGTGCATAGACCCTGAGAAATCAGTACCCAGAACAACCACCTCTGGCCGTAATAACGGCCTTGATACGCCTGGGCATTGAGTCAAACAGAGCTTGGATGGCGTGTACAGGTACAGCAGCCCATGCAGCTTCAACACGATACCACAGTTCATCAAGAGTAGTGACTGGCGTATTGTGACGAGCCAGTTGCTCGGCCACCATTGACCAGACCTTTTCAGTTGGTGAGAGATCTGGAGAATGTGCTGGCCAGGGCAGCAGTCGAACATTTTCTGTATCCAGAGAGGCCCGTGAAGGACCTGCAACATGCGGTTGTGCATTATCCTGCTGAAATGTAGGGTTTCGGAGGGATCGAATGAAGGGTAGAGCCACGGGTCGTAACACATCTGAAATGTAACGTCCACTGTTGAAAGTGCCGTAATTGCGAACAAGAGGTGACCGAGACGTGTAACCAATGGCACCCCATACCATCACAACGGGTGATGCGCCAGTATGGGAATGACGAATACACGCTTCCAATGTGCGTTCACCGCGATGTGGCCAAACACGGATGCGACCATCATGATGCTGTAAACAGAACCTGAATTCATACGGAAAAATGACGTTTTGCCATTCGTGCACCCAGGTTCGTCGATGAGTACACAATCGGAGGCGCTCCTGTCTGTGATGCATCGTCAAGGGTAACCGCAGCCATGGTCTCCGTGCTGATAGTCCATGCTGCTGCAGTCGTCGTCGACCTGTTCGTGCAGATGGTTGTTGTCTTGCAAACGTCCCCATCTGTTGACTCACGGATTGAGACGTGGCTGCACGATCCGCTACAGCCATGCGGATAAGATGCCTGTCATCTCGACTGCTAGTGATACGAGGCCGTTGGGATCCAGCACGGCGTTCCGTATTACCTTCCTGAACCCACCGATTCCATATTCTGCTAACAGTCGTTGGATCTCGACCAACGCGAGCAGCAATGTTGCGATACGATAAACCGCAATCGCGATAGGCTGCAATCTGACCTTTATCAAAGGCGGAAACGTGATGGTACACATTTCTCCTCCTCACACGAGGCATCACAACAACGTTTCGCCAGGCAACGCCGGTCAACTGCTGTTTGTGTATGAGAAATCGGTTGTAAACTTTCCTCATGTCAGCAGGTTGTAGGTGTCGCCACCGGCGCCAACCTTGTGTGAATGCTATGAAAAGCTAATCATTTGCATACCACAGCATCTTCTTCCAGTCGGTTAAATTTCGCGTCTGTAGCACGTCATCTTCGTGGTGTAGCAATTTTAATAATAGATACTCCAAAAGCCACAGAACGATGCGTAGCGCAGGGTACCCTATACCACCAAATGTCACTTCCTTTCCTGTTCCACTCGTAAATAGAGCGAGCGGAAAACGATTGTCCGTGTGCCTCCGTATGAGCGCTAATTTCTCGTATCTTATCGTCGTGGTCCTCATGCGGAACGTATGTTGGCAGCAACAGAATCGTTCGGCAATCAGCATCAAATGCTGGTCCTATAAATTTTCTCAGTAATGTTTTTCTAAAGGAACATCGCCTTCGCTCCAGGGATTTCCATTTGAATTCCCGAAGCATCTCCGTAACACTTACATGTTGTTCGAACCTACCGATAACAAATCTAGCAGCCCGAGTCTGAATTGCTTCGATGTCTTCCCTCAATCCGACTTGGTACTATAGTATAATAAAATAATGGAATAGATGATAATAAAATGAGTGGCTTTTTAAAATGTATTGAATTAATGAGATTAATTTTTCGGCGTGAATGACAAGCACAATAAGCTGAGCTATGCCTGGAAATAAGTCCGTATTAGTTCATATTATTTTGCAGGGCGGAGTAGTTTCTTTCTCCGCTGTAGATTTGTGCTTACCATTCTTTATAATACTACGTTTGGTCGCCGCGTTCACCTTTGAAGTCTTGACCGTGTTCCTATTAAGCTTATCGGATCTCCGTAATTTTCCAAAGTACACAGGTGGGCTTCAGTTATTGTAATTATTGTACTATTTGAAATAACAACTCACACGACCTTTCTGTTAATAAAACAATACTATATTTTTCTAAACGGTGCACATATGAAATCCACACTCCTCACTTATTCATAGCGACCCCAAAATGGCGGTCTACAATTACTCGCTAAAAAATTGACGTGCTTCCCACTCTTTCACTAGCTGAGCGCGAATCCTTCCTTCCTCCTACCGGTACCAGAAAAAATCCTCTGTTTATTAACAACTGAACGTCAAAAAATACATGACGGTAGGCATAGGCTCTATGATGGGCTACCGCTTCATCTTGTCTCTTTGCCTTTAAGGAAGACGAAAACATAAAGGAAATGCAAAAGGTTTATCACAAATGCCCCCCTACTGTATACTGTCGGTAATAAGTCTCTTTATTTAGGGAGACAGTATACAGTAGTCCTATTAACCTTGGGGCTCATAGTTCAGTCACTTGGTGCACGTCAATGGAGTTTTAATACCCTTATGTTACTACAAATATATCTAAAAAGCTCATTTTCTAGGCCATTACAAATTCATACATATAAATACATTCACATATACTTATATCACGTAATTACATTCACATATATTCATATTACATATCGCACGTCCATGGCGTGCTAACGTCGTAGTCTCTTATTTCTCCTTACATTTATTAAGCAGTATTATCAGGAGGAAAATGTTACATTTCTTACATTGTCCTTTCACCATATTTTAATAATTGTTTTTCTCCTTGGTGTTTGGTTCATTAGCCATTCTGATAAGCTGCCCTTTCGACACATGTTATCTCATTGTTCGCTGCACTTACGGCCAGCAGCAGCTCATTGTTTAACGCGCCCTACTCAGTGACGCAAACGCCACGTGAGCAGCAGCACTGCCCGCGCCCACACTGTAATGTCGCTCCAGGCTCGTGAAGTCGGTGTTGTATTTGCCCTCCAGTCCGGAGACTGGATACGACGGATTCAGCTCCAACGCTCAACCGAAGAACACCAATACCTCATCTCGCGCCTGGGCGAGGATTTCGGCCAGTGACATTGAAGGTAAGAGCCGCACTGCAGGATACGGCATTATCTTCCGTCGTGCAGTATAGTTAGCGGTTCTCACACCTCAACTCGTGGTCATACTGATTTCCTCTGATATCTCCGTCGCACACGCATCACACTCTCTGTATTCACTTTGCTAGACTGCAGCGTTTACTCATATTACGGCTGAGCCGTTATTTTCAATATTATTACGCCTTAATATTTTTGTATCACTTCACACGTGCGAGTATTTTACTCGTCCGTCGCGTTGCACTTCACATACATACATAAGTTGTTCTTCTTCAAGTATAAAATCTCACATAAAATTGATAATAGTACATACATAGACATAAACATTGACAATAATAGAGTTGACACATAAATTTACAATTCACATCCACATTTCATATACGGACTCCATGACATGCACCCTCTCACACTAATACGTAAATCAGGAAGTATCTTTCATTTATTCTGAACATTCGCATTTTCTATTCTTGTCTTGCAGGACCGACCTCCTGCGCGTTTTTACGTCCACAAATACACATAGAAAATAAGAAAAGAGTACATACATACATTTTATATGGACATCGACATTAACAATTATATAGTTGGCAAATAAATGTCCAATTCACATTCACATTTCGTATATGGACTCTATGTTAAGCAGCATCTGACACAGCAATAAGTATATTAGAAGGAATCTTGCATTTGTTCTGAATGTTTGCTCTTTCTTGTTATTGTCTTGCAGGACCGACCTCCTGCGCGTTTTTACATCCACAACTACAATAGAAAATACTACATACATATTTTCATAGACATCGACATTGGCAATAGTAAAGTTGACACATAAATGTACAAGGCACATTCATATTTCCTATATGGGTTCCATGTTAGGCATCATCCATCTTACACACTAATAAGTAAATTAGAAGGAATCTCTCATTTGTTCTGAATTTTTGTTTTTCTCTTGACTTGCAGGTCCAACCTCCTGCGTCTTTTTAGCATCAAAAATACACATAGAAAATACGTTCCAGCACTACTCACTACATGGAAAACAGGATTTGCTAAGGTCTGCTTCAGAGATCAAGCTGCTTCTAGGATTGCTATTTGTAGTGCGTCGTTGGTGTACTTATTCTATCCTTGGCATTTGATAAATCTTCATACTATGTATAATATTTACAAATGCTCGTTTGTGAGCGAGTGTGGGGAATGTTTTATCCCTTGACAAACCTGACTTCATCACTGCTTGTTAATCGTCGTAATATTCCACATTCGTGAATATATATTTCAAGCCATATTTCTGCCTTATTGATTCGACGACATGTACAAGTTTACCTTTGTGACGTGTGACCGATAATTTTACCGTATTTTTGTCATGTGTTGCTCCACTCATAATTCATTACCGATAGATAAGAACGCGCAAGTGCTAAAATGATGCTTTCGCTTCTGCGTGCAAGAACTCAGTGTAGAAAATATTGTTTCACTGCATTTTGTGTTCATTCCTCATACGAATCGTGTATCATATTTTCATTTATATTAACCTTATAGTTTCTCGAGCTGTAACAGTTAGTCGCTAAGGAAATATTTTTCATACTAGGTTGTTTTACATTCTGATGTCTGTGTAGCAAATCACTGTGCTGTGGTGTGTTTTAAATGTTTATCATGTACCATTGTTACTATCGACTTCACTGTTTCTCCTATACTACTCACTGCTTCTTCGTGATGTTCGTTTTCATAATTACTTACCGTACATGCATCATCATACTTTGCTTTCCCCACTCATACAATCATTCATTCTAAGACTTAAAACTATATAGTGCATTCTTTCTTACGTCAGCTTCGTGGCCCTTTCCTAGGTACCCTTGTAACATTAATCTTCATGTTCATCGCCGTATACCCATATAATTATTCATTAAAAATATTCCACATAAATCGCCATTTATACTCATGTACTACCTACCGGGTTCTCACACTAGAACCACCGCACTATTTATTTCTTCCCACAAATATAAATAAACTCGTATTACTCTAATACACTTTCATTCTCTTCCTAGATTCACTCCATGCACGGTAAGTCACCACAAACGTAGATTAACTAATTAATACCTTCAATCGAATCTAATAAAACCTTTCACTCTCTCTACTTCAAAATATTATCCAGCAGTGAAATTTCATTTATTTCTCCATATCGCTTTTGTAAACATACAGTACTTACCTCAGTTCTTTTGTTTTAAGTTCATACAATTACGTTGTGTGCGTTTTGGTTGGTGTTTGTATTTACTTAGCTTATCTCCCGCGTGTTGTTCAATTCATGTTTACAGCTTTATTTTGCTGCTTATACTATAAGGTATCGTGTAATTAATAGCAACTAACATAGGTGAGCTCTGTAATAACAAATTTGTGGATATGTATTCTCCCTGTACATTAAGCTCACTACTTCTAATGTTGTCTGTGAAAGAGTGTAGTTCTACGATATGTTATTTTATAGTTTATGTGTCAGTCACACGCACGTCTCAGTCACACGCATTTTTCTATGTTTATGTCTCATTCTACCTTTCACATCGTCGCTCGCGTATGTGTTGTATGTAAGTCGCTTAGTTCTTAAGTTATGTGCTAATCGCGTTCTTTCAAGTGTACATGTTGTTACTTCCTTTTTCAACTTGTCTTAGTCCTGTTGTATATAGTCGGATAGGTCATTTCCTGTATATATTCTCTTCTACTTCGAATACTTATACTTATTCCTAGCTATGTACATTCAATAGAATATGTGGAGTTCACAAATTTAGCGTATTCTACTCTCCTTATAGCTTACTTGCGTCCATGTGCTCATTTTCATAAAGCTGCATATGCTTAAACTAATGATTTACTCTTAACATTAATGCTCTTTACAGTATAGTCACCGACTTAGGAATAAATGTCTCTGTTCGTTTAGTTTGTGTTGCTCATCTACGTCAGAGTAACTAGCTGATAGGTACTCTATTTCCTATTGCTCCTATTTTGTCCAGCTGGTTAGGCGGTGTGGATGCCGATTCGCTTAAATTCTAGAATGGTTTCCGTCGCGGTGCGCAGTGTGTCTTTGCGCATCGTACAGGGGACACTGAACTCAACCTTGCTTTTTGCCTACTTGGCCCCTACGATCAGCTGTTAAGCCGCTCCGTATATAATTGTTGAAGTACGCTCTGCTTTAAGCGCGGCAGCACGGCTCAGTATACCCCATCGCTCTTGCCTCTCGCTTAAAGCTCGCGCGCTGTGAATTAAGTCTTAAGAAAGTACAATATCAAAATACAAGAAAAGTTTATTTTCACTAGGCTGAATCTCACTCTCTGCATGTTAGATAGTAAAAGAAGATTGAACATTCCTTATTGATTAAGCAGGATAGTAGAAGAGGGAGAGGGCACCGGAAATATAAATATTGTACCCCCTAGCTGGAGAGGAACCGAGCGCCAGTCGGTTTATTCGTCAAAGAGCGACAAACCTCCTACCTTCTTGCGTTTTACTGATGCAACAGATAAGGACAGAATGAGATTTGAATTTTCATTTAATAAATTTCCGCAAATCTTTATGTGGATACATGCCTTTTATTTTACCATTTTTTATATTTCCTATCAAGTAGCACCCCGGATGTGGCTTGTCAACAATGATATACGGACCAACATATAACAATTGCCATTTTCTATTCAATGCCTTTAATTTCGATGATTTCGGATGCGTTCTTAGTAGTACCTCCTGCCCAATCTGGAATTCTGTTACGTTTTTCAATTTCCTGTCGTAAATTCCTTTCCTTATCTGAGCTTGCTCTTCCAATGTTATTAGCGCTCGCCGTACTTTCTCTTCTAAGATTACGTCTTTGTGCCTTAATTTAGGTATCGGTTTTGCCCATTCATCTAGCTCCAGCTTTTCAAACATTAGTTCGGCCGGTGTGTGCCCTGTGGATGTGTGTGGTAGGTGATTTACTATGTGCTGAAACGGACCCAGGTATTCTATCCATTTCCTTTGGTTCTGTGGTATATATGTGCGGATAAACCTATTAAATTCACGGAAGCACCGTTCGACGGGACTTGCTTCCGGGTGGAACTTGGATACTAAAATATGACGTATGTTTTGTGATTTTAAAAATGATTTCCATTGGTCACATGTAAAATTTGAGGCGTTATCAGTTAGGACTGCCTGTGGTTTCCCGATGCGTGGTATGTAGTCTTCCAGAATTCGCCTTATAATTGGCCCTGACCTAACTGTTGTGACTGCGTACAGCTGGAGATACTTACTAAAAACATCATACAGGGCTACGATGTATTTAACTCCGCCGCGGGCTTGGGGATAAGGACCTGCGGCGTCAATAGATACAAGATCTCTTGGTTGCTTTGGTATTATTGGGTTTAGTGCGTTAAGACAGGTCCTATTCTGATGTTTGACCTTTTGACACACCGCACAGCGTCTGATTACTTGCTCTATACGTCGCCTCATATTAGGGAAATTACAATACGTAGAAATTTTGGCGGCACACTTCAGCACTCCATAGTGCCCCCATGTGCGGTGCGCGTGTTGAACTAAGTTTTCCACATATTCCTGAGGTACGCACACACACCACTTATCCATTCGTCGATCTCTTCTGTGAAAGAGGACGCCATTATGTATAATGTAATACTGCTCTAAACGTTCGTGTGTTCTAGCTTGCAATTTTTTTCTTACCTTGCTCCATCTCGGGTCTTCTTCCTGTAAACGTTGCATGTTTTTGCACATTTTAATATAATATGATTTAAAAGTTCCATCCTCTATTAAAAGGACCTTGAAGTCTGATGTTTGTTCCTCTAACTCGTGGAAATCGGTAAGACCTTGAGGTAACCGTGATAGTGCATCTGCTAAAACATTCTGTTCCCCTTTTATGTACACTATCTCAAAATCAAACTCTTGGACATACAGGCACCACCTCGCTATTCTCTTATGTAACAACTTGCACGTCAGAAGAAAAGACAAGGCTTGATGATCACAGTAAACTTTGATATGTTTTCCCCAAAGGTAATATTGAAATTTACGAAACGCCCAAACTACTGCTAATGCTTCTAGCTCAGTTACGGAATAAGATCTTTCACATTCTGTGAGGGTTCTACTGGCAAAACTGATTACATTGACTTCTTCCTTACCATCCTTTGTTATTATTTGAAACAGGCACGCACCGATCCCCTGATAACTAGCATCGGTGCTTAAACAAAAATCCAATTCCATATTTGGGTGTTTCAGGATAGGCGCGTTAATCAGCGCCTGCTTAATCTGCTGAAAATCATTTTCACATTCTTTAGTCCACAACCAACTGTGGTTTTTACGCAGTAAGTTTAATAGTGAACTACTGTTCAACAATTGTTGTGGCAGGAACTTCCTGAAAAACGAGGCCATACCTAGAAAACCTTTTAATTGTTTCTTAGTATAGGGTGTTGGGAAATTCCGTATCGCACCTAGTTTACTGGGGTCAGGTAGAATTCCTACTGGTGAAATAATATGCCCTAAGAATTTTATTTTTTCCTTTCCGAATTCAGACTTTTTAAAGTTAACTGTGACATTGTATTCATCAAATTTTTGCAAAATCCTTTCCAAAATACTTACATGTTCATCCCATGTTTGAGTTGCAATTAATAAATCATCAACGTAGAGTGTAACCTGGCTAAGCAGTTCCGGTCCAAGAACCCTGTCTAATGCTTCAATAAATACACCAGCGCTCACATTTAATCCGAAAGGCAGCACCCTAAATTGGTAGCTCCTCCCGGCATTTATGAAAGCTGTATACTTTCTACTCTCTTCATGTAATAAAATTTGCCAGTACGAAGCTTTCAAATCAAGGGATGTTAAATACTTAACGCCATGGAACTTTAATAACTGCTCTTCTAGATTCTCTGGCCTTGTTCTTAGAGGAACGATGATTTTGTTTATTTCCCTCGCGTCTAACACCAACCGCACCGTTCCGCCAGTTTTACCAACTGCGAGAATCGGACTGCAGTAAGGTGAGTGCGATGTTTCAATAACCCTCCAACTAATCATACGCTCTATTTCCTTTCTTACTGCCTCTTTCTTTGCCCAAGGGGTGCCATAAGACGTTCTACAATAAGTTTCATGCGGGTATACTTCCATTTTATATTCATATGCCTTAATAACACTAGGTTGTTTACGAAAAATGTTATGATATTTGAAGAGTAATTTTGTCAGTTCACTTCGCTGTTCATTGTTAAGACAAGTGGATTTATTTATTTTACTGTCTACTATTTGCTCATCGAGGATCTCCCTACCAGAGTCATCAAGTTCCATCTCCTTTACCATTATGGGTTGAGGGTAGACAAATTTAACATTAATGTCTGGTAACGGCCTAACCTGATTTGTCATTGTAGTTCTTATTAAGTCTATAGTCAGCGTGCGCTCCCCTACATGAAACTGGCATTCCCCGCTGCCAATATCTATTTTTATCCCATATCTTCTGAACACCTCCATACCAAGCATACAGTTCACTATAAGTTTGTCTACCAACAAGAAAGTACACTGCAAAATTACGCCACATATGCTAATGGGTATGCTGGCCTGTAATTTTATAACTTTAGATTTACTTCCCGTCGCCGTTACGATCTTACAGTTCTCTACAGGTAGTGTGGGAACATTTACTTCCCTCGCTATCTCTTTGAACAAGCTAGTAGACATCAGGCTTGTCGACGCGCCAGTATCCAAAACAACTAGTACATCTATGTTTCCCACCTTTACCATTATTATTGCTTGAATAATTTCACTTACCTTGCGTGTTGTTTCTTTCTCTTCGATAAACAAGTCTTCCTTCATTTCTGCGCCCTTATCATACCTTAAAAATAGATTCCGGATATGCTGTATGTGTAGGTTTGTTTCAGTGTCTGCTTCCTCCTTTCCGTTCCTGTTCGCTTTAGTGTTTAAGTCGCTCATATTAGTACTGTGGCACACTGACAGTTCATTACCTTCTTCCTCTAGTCACGCTCGATTATTATTTCCTGGGGCCGGTAAAGGTATTGTTTCATTTTCTGCCGTCACTTCTACTATGTTTACTGTATGTTCGCGTGCTCGCCAGTTCGTGTCCCGGTTGTTTCGATTTGACTGTACGGGCTGCCTGTTATCTCTCGGATCCCTGTGTTGCATATTCCGTTCCTGGTAATTTGCATTTCCTTGTCGCCCATTGTCGAAGTTTTCCCTCGAGTTTCTGTTGTCTCTGCCATTACCGTACCTATAGGGCTGATATTTAGTTTCGTACGACCCTCGGCCACTCGTGGCTGGTAGGTAGACCGATTGTACGGATTTCCGTTGTGGCGCGGCGGTACATACGGATGCCATTCATTCATACGCACACGACCGTTATAATTTCCAAAGCCGTTGCCGTTACCGTAGTTCTTCCCGTTTGGGTTGTGCCCATTACCGTTACGATAACTAGGTGTGGCTTGCCCATCCTCATGAATCAGATCTATTGAGTCGAGCACTGAAAGAAAATACTCGAGATCATATTCGGGAACAGTTATTAATTTTTCCCTAACATTTGCAGGTAACTTGTTCTTTAAGATTTTCAGTACATCGACATGAGATATCGGATTATTCCAGTAACGGGTCTTGTTTAGGTATTTTTCAAAATAGCTTCTTAGCCCCCAGAATTTTGAATGATATGGTACTGGGTTAAATACCTCTCGTCTTAACCTCTCCTGGATAGCTGTTGACCAGTATTTATCTAAAAATGCATTCTCAAACTGCTCATATGTCTCGCAAAGTTCTGACATCTCCGTAGCCCACAAAAGGGCATCACCCTCGGTGTGTCCTACTACGTATTTAATTTTTTGAGCTTCTGTCCAAGTCCTGGGTAGTACGTTTCTAAAGGCTCGGACAAACACTACTGGGTGCGTTCGCTTTTTCTCATTTGAGAATACGGGAAACTGTCGATGTTTTATTAAGCTCTCATCCATTAACAAGGCTGTCCAGCACGGCGGAACAGCATTTCCCTGCGGTGATGGTATATTTGTTTCAGCAAAGTTTTGCCCGCTGCTCGCGCGGCGTGGGTTGGGCATTGTTGTCCGCGCCACTGATTCCTCCCACTGGCGGATGGCTGTTTATCGCTCCGCTTACCGCCCCAGGCGATGATATTACCGTACTTTGTTTGTTAACTATTTCGTCTCTTAACCGTTGTTCTAACTGCCTGATATCATGTTCTACGCGTTTTAAGATTTCTTCTTCCTTGTCCCCCATTACTTCCTTTACCGCTTCCACATAGGTACGCTGTTCACGTACGCATTTTTCTGCGAACGTTGTATTGTCGTCCTTTGCATTGCTCTTTACCGATTCATAAAGGTGCACAATGTCTGAGTTGATCCTCTTGTGTTCTAACTTGAGTAATCCTACCTCCAATGTGATTTTTTCTACATTTTCTGGCAAGTCGTTACAGAAAGAATGTAGTTTCGCTACATCTGATTGTACATTGTCTAAGTTGACCTGCGTATTCTTTTGCATTGCCTGTAAATTCTCTTGGGTTTCTCTAATTCCGGATAGCTCCTGTCGATACGTGTGTGTTAGTGTTTCAAATTTTTCGCCCACTATGCCTTTTAATTTCTCACCCATATCGTGAACCGAAATTTGTACTTGTTCATTAATTTTACTATCCACCTCCGTGGAGATTTGTGAAATCTGCTGCGTGAATTTCGTGTCCAGACTATTGAGTTCTGTGCGCAAATTTTTTACGTCGTCTGAAATGTGTGTCATGTTTGTATTAACCTTCTCGATCTCGGACTTTACTGTGGTCATGTCTGCTTGTATCGTTTGTAAACTTGACATTTTAGTCTCTAAGCCCGACATTTTTGAATTTATGTCTGCTTTCATTGCATTCATGCTTGTTTGTATGGATTCTGTTAAGGCTCGAAATAAGGCTTGCATATCTTCCGTATTCACTTCCGGCCTGCGCCTGTCAGCATCTGTGTCCGTACTACGCGTACTGCTCTCATTTAAAATATTCTCTGGCCTCGAGGTGCCGTTAGTTACGTCTACTGTAATTAACGTATTGCTTGTAATTAAATGTTCTGTATTCACGGGCGTCGAATGCAACAATGGCATGTCGCGCCCAGCATCCAAATAATCACCGTTAAACAGTTCCAAACCACTCATTGTTGCATTTTGCAAATGAACATCCACTACATTCGCATTATGATTTTCGAATGACATTTCCTTATTGTTTTGACCCTCCATTATAGAAATCCTTATACCACTGCAGTTATCAAAATAAAAATTTTCTTTTTTAAGATTTTACTTCCGCGCTATTTCTCACGCGAAAAAAATGCACATACAGTTGTATGTAATTATAGTCTCAGCTATTCTTTAGTCAATATACTTTCTATACTAATAAAGAAATGTCATTATCTCCACTTGACTACAATAGCGTTAATATCTGAAGCTTTAGGTTCTGGAATTTAGGAAATAGGTGGATGGATTTTCTAATAGGTCTACTGGGAACGCATTCTCTATATGCATTGCGCAGTCCTACCTGATTGTTGTCTTGTAAATCGTACTTCCTCTATTGTGCTTTGTTGTGTGCTCTCGGTACTGTCGCCTTTTTTCCTTCTAATTTATTTATTATTTCCTTTTTATAGCATTTCTTCAGTACCACATCATCGTCTCCGTCATATCATCAGCGTACATGGAACATAAAGAAATCGTTAACATACATGTATATTCATTTTCCTAACAATACTAGTACTCACAGTTTTGCCCACTGCGTATCGTGCCCGTCACCTGTCGCCACTTTATAGTATAATAAAATAATGGAATAGATGATAATAAAATGCGTGGCTTTTTAAAATGTATTGAATTAATGAGGTTAATTTTTCGGCGTGAATGACAAGCACAATAAGCTGAGCTATGCCTGGAAATAAGTCCGTATTAGTTCATATTATTTTGCAGGGCGGAGTAGTTTCTTTCTCCGCTGTAGATTTGTGCTTACCATTCTTTATAATACTACGTTTGGTCGCCGCGTTCACCTTTGAAGTCTTGACCGTGTTCCTATTAAGCTTATCGGATCTTCGTAATTTTCCAAAGTACACAGGTGGGCTTCAGTTATTGTAATTATTGTACTATTTGAAATAACAACTCACACGACCTTTCTGTTAATAAAACAATACTGTATTTTTCTAAACGGTGCACATATGAAATCCACACTCCTCACTTATTCATAGCGACCCCAAAATGGCGGTCTACAATTACTCGCTAAAAAATTGACGTGCTTCTCACTCTTTCACTAGCTGAGCGCGAATCCTTCCTTCCTCCTACCGGTACCAGAAAAAATCCTCTGTTTATTAACAACTGAAAGTCAAAAAATACATGACGGTAGGCATAGGCTCTATGATGGGCTACCGCTTCATCTTGTCTCTTTGCCTTTAAGGAAGACGAAAACATAAAGGAAATGCAAAAGGTTTATCACAGTACAGATCTCAAACATCTGAGCAGTGCTCAAGAATAGTTCGCACCAGCGTCCTAGATGTGGTCTCCTTTGCAAGTGAACCACTCTTTCCTAAAATTCTCCCAGTAAACCGAAGTCGGCCTTTCACCTTCCCTACAACAGTTCTCGCATGTTCGTTCCATCTCATATCGCTTTGCAACGTCATGCCAAGATATTTAAACGACTTGACTGTCAAACAGGACATTAGTAATACTGCACCCGAACTTTACAAGGTTTGATCTTTCCACTCATCCGCATTAACTTACATTTTTCCACATTTAGGGCTAGCTGCCATTCATCACACCTATTGGAAATTTTCTCTAAATCGTCTTGTATCTTCCTATAGTCACTCAATCTCGACACCTTGCCGTACACCATCAGCAAACAACTGCAGATTGCTGCCCACCCTGTAAGCCAAATCGCTTATGTATATAGAGAACAACAGAGGTCCTATCGCACTTCTCTGGTGCACTCCTGACGATACCCTTGTCTCTGATGAACACTCGCCTTCGATGACATCATACTGGGCTCTATTATTTAAGAAATCTTCGAGCCACTCACATATCTCTGAACTTACTCCATATGCTCGTACCTTCGTTAATAGGCTCCAATGGGGTACCGTGTCAAATGTTTCCGGAAATCTAGAAATTTGGGATCTGCATGTTGCCCTTCACTCATAGTTTTCAGTACATCATGCGAGAAAAGGGCAAGCTGAGTTTCGCACAAGCCATGCTCTCCATAACCGCGCTGATTCGTGTATACAGAGTGTTACAAAAAGGTACGGTCAAACTTTCAGGAAATATTCCTCACACACAAAGAAAGAAAATATGTTATGTGGACATGTGTCCGGAAACGCTTACTTTCCATGTTAGAGCTCATTTTATTACTTCTCTTCAAATCACATTTATCATGGAATGGAAAATCATGGAATGGAAACACACAGCTACAGAACGTACCAACGTGACTTCAAACACTTTGTTACAGGAAATGTTCAAAATGCGAGGATACATGCGTCCACCCTCCGTCGCATGGAATCCCTGATGCGCTGATGCAGCCCTGGAGAATGGCGTATTGTATCACAGCCGTCCACAATACGAGCACGAAGAGCCTCTACATTTGGTACCGGGGTTGCATAGACAAGAGCTTTCAAATTCCCCCGTAAATGAAAGTCAAGAGGGTTGAGGTCAGGAGAGCGTGGAGGCCATGGAATTGGTCCGCCTCTACCAATCCATCGGTCACCGAATCTGTTGTTGAGAAGCGTACGAACACTTCGACTGAAATGTGCAGGAGCTCCATCGTGCATGAACCACATGTTGTGTCGTACCTATAAGGCACATGTTCTAGCAGCACAGGTAGAGTATCCCGTATGAAATCATGATAACGTGCTCCATTGAGTGTAGGTGGAAGAACATGGGGCCCAATCAAGACATCACCAACAATGCCTGCCCAAACGTCCACAGAAAATCTGTGTTGATGACGTGATTGCACAATTGCGTGCGGATTCTCGTCACCCCACACATGTTGATTGTGAAAATTAACAATTTGATAACGTTGGAATGAAGCCTCATCCGTAAAGAGAACACTTTCACTGAAATGAGGATTGACACATTGTTGGATGAACCCTTCGCAGAAGTGTACCCGTGGAGGCCAATCAGTTGCTGATAGTGCCTGCACACGCTGTACATGGTACAACTGGTTCTCCCGTAGCACTCTCAACGTTACCTTGTACAGCAGCAACTTCTCTGACGCTGACATTAGGGTTATCGTCAACTGCGCGAAGAATTGCCTCGTCCATTGCTGGTGTCCTCGTCGTTCTAGGTCTTCCCCAGTCGCGAGTCATAGGCTGGAATGTTCCGTGCTCCCTAAGACGCCGATCAATTGCTTCGAACGTCTTCCTGTCGGGACACCTTCGTTCTGGAAATATGTCTCGATACAAACGTACCGCGCCACGGCTATTGCCCCGTGCTAATTCATACATAAAATGGGCACCTGCCAACCCCGCATTTGTAAACATTGCACTGACTGCAAAACTACGTTCGTGATGAACACTAACCTGTTGATGCTGCGTACTGATGTGCTTGATGCTAGTACTGTAGAGCAATGAGTCGCATGTCAACTCAAGCACCGAAGTCAACATTACCTTCCTTCAATTGGGCCAACTGGCGGTGAATCGAGGAAGTACAGTACATACTGACGAAACTAAAATGAGCTCTAACATGGAAATTAAGCGTTTCGGGACACATGTCCACATAACATCTTTTCTTTATTTGTGCGTGAGGAATGTTTCCTGAAAGTTTGGCCGTACCTTTTTGTAACACCCTGTATAAGCTTCTCAGTATCAATAAGTGTATTATTTTCGAAATGGGAATATGTTCAAGGGTTCTGCAGCAAATAGAAGTCAGGGATATTGGTCTGTAATTTTGCGGGTCCGTTCTTTTACCTTTCTTATATACTGGAGTCACCTGCGCTTTTTTCCAGTCACGTGGAACTTTACGCTGGGCGAGAGATTCACGATAAATGCAGGCTAGGTAAGAGGCCACTGACGTAGAGTACTCTTTCTAAAATCGAACTGGGTTTCCATGCGGACCTGGTGATTTATTTGCTTTAAAATTCTTCAGTTGTTTCTCTACGCAAGGTACGCTTATTACCATATAGTCCATACGAGAGTCAGTCAGATGGTCAAATAACGGTACGCTTATACGATTCTCCTGTGTGAACGATTTCTTGAACTTGAAATTTTCATTGTCAAATCGATTCTAGTTAGCGTATTCTTTAATAACACGGCACGCTTGTGTTAAACGCAGCGTGTGTCACAAGACCACACAGCAATGGTTGACACTGTGCGCCAAGCCGGCCATCTGACGCACCTTGACACAATATGGCAGAGACAAAGCCAGGTGGAATTACCACACACCAGATTTCTGCTATAGCACTCTATGTGAGCTCATGGACCATCGCCCATCCCCAGACCATCAAAAAGAAGCTCAACGCATCAAGGTGCTGTCTGGAAGGAATAATTATCTGAGTATGCGGCCAAGAGAGGATTAACGGTGAAGAACTTCCTATGCATTTTTTTTTTTTTTTGCGTCATCAGTCTAATGATTGGTTTGATGCGGCCCTCCACGAATTCCTTTCCTGCGCCGACCTCTTCAACTCAGAGTAGCACTTGCAACCTACGTCCTCCATTATTTGCTGGATGTATCCGAATCTCTGCCTTCCTCTACAGTTTTTGCCCTCTACAGCTCCCTCTACAGTACCATGGAAGTCATTACCTCATATCTTAACAATATCCTATCATCTACTTATCAGTGATTTCCTCTCCGATTCTGTGCAGAACTCCTCATTCCTTACTTTATGAGTCCACCAAATTTCCAACATTCGTCTGTAGCACTACATCTCAAATGCTTCAATTCTCTTCTGTTCCGGTTTTCCTGTACAATGCTGTACTCCGGAAGTACATTGTCAGAAATTTCTTCCTCACATTAAGGCCTATGTTTGATACTAGTAGACTTCTCTTGGCCAGGAATGCCCTTTATGTCAGTGCTAGTCTGCTTTTGATGTCCTCATTGCTTCGTCGTCATTGGTTATTTTACTGCCTAGATAGCAGAAACCGTTAACTTCATTTACTTCGTGACCATCAATACTGATGTTAAGTTTCTCTCTGTTCTCAATTTTGCCACTTCTCATTACTTTCGTCTTTCTTCGGTTTAGTCTCAACCCATATTCTGCACTCATTAGATTGTTCTTTCCTTTCAGCAGATCATGTAATTATTCTTCACTTTCACTAAGGATAGTAATGTCATCAGCAAACCGTCTCATTGACATCCTTTCACCTTGAATTTTAATTCCACTCTTGAAGTTTTCTTTATTTCCATTGTTGCTTGTTCAATGTACAGGTTGAACAGTAGGGGTGAAGACTACATCCCTGTCTTACACCCTTCTTAATCCGAGCACCTCGTTGTTGGTCATCCACCCTGAAACCTCCGAACAGATTAAATCCCGTAACCTCGGAATAAAAAAATCTGACTAACCTCCCAATGAAAATGTGACTCATATATAACCTTTTAATAATTAAGTGATTGTGAACCTAAATTGGTAAATCTGGACGTCAGCAATGCTGCGTCATGGCCCTGATAAGTCATTCTGAATAAACTGAAAACTCTTACCTCAATTAAGTCGCTGGATAACGCGTGTACATCTGCTCCTATAGAAATTTTTCTGGCACAGCGCAGTGCAGTGCTGACCGCTAGAATTGTCATGTATAAAAGGAAACAACTGATTTTTCTTTACGATAATTGGGATGACCATGGATAGGAGAAATTAGTAAAATCTTTAAATTCAGATGAATAGTTGTCAAAAGTTATTTTTATAAGAAAGATTATTATTAAAAGATTTTCTTAAAAACATTTACATGGGACTTGATATAACAATAGTACAAAATCAGTTGTTACAAATTACATATGCGCGCGGCTATAAATAGTAATTTTTGGTTTTACCTTATACTACTTCGCTCAGGCTCCGCCATCGCTCTCCACGATCGGCGCTGCAACTCCATACAAGACACATGTGCTCTCTGTGAGCTATACAGTTTGACAACTGCTCTCTAAGAGCGACCTCACCCAATCGCCCGACTGGGAGCTACTGCTACTACTGCTGCCGACACTGCCAGTTTCTTCGTGCTTGGTCAGCAAGGTCACCGCATCTCTCCCCAATTGAGAACATTTGGAGTATTATGAGCAGGGCTCTCCAACTAACTCGGGATTTAGACGATCCAACTCGCCAATTGGATAGAATTTGGCACAATATCCCTTAGGAAGGGATCCAACAACTGTATCAGTCAATGAGAAGCCGAATAATTACTTGCATCAGGGCCAGAGGTGGACCACTGCGTTACTGATTTCCTCTACTTCTCTTTAATAAACTATCCACTTTTTCTGAAGTACATGTACATGTGTCTGTACATGTACATCATCTCTACCGATGTCTGTCCCATTCGGATAATTCCTTGGTGGTGCGTTGTCTTTTTTTGTCTTAGAATGTAATAACAACGAACTGTGTGAGCTAGCGGCTCGACCTGGACAGAAATGAGATGAGTAGCAACAGATGGCGGGAGGATACCTGGCCTAGTCAGCTGAGTCGGCTGCTGATGGTGATGGAGGCAGAGGTGGCGGCTGCGACCTGCGACGGCTTTTATGACGCAGTAAACAGGCAGCAGGTTTACGACACGCATTAAAACCTGGTCGCGCTGGTAACGCACCGGCATTACCACTGGGCAGTTAGCGTTCCAGACCTCTAGACCTTACGAGGAACACGGCGGATGGAGTTGCGGGGACATTTTAACACGGCTACAGCATTACAATTTACGCTTCCATTCTCCGGAATGCCCTTCGTCTACATCTACATCTGCGCTGTGCAAACAAACGTATGGTGTGCTGCGGTCGGGTACATGGTGACGCCAGCCACACTTCGTCCCTTTCTGTTCGTTTCACTGACAGTAATTCGGAAGAAAGAGTGTCGGTACTACTTCGTATGGACCCGAATTTCTTCTACTTTTAACACCGTAGTCATTACGCGAAATGTACACTACTGGCCATTAAAACTGCTACACCATGAAGATGTCGTTTACAGACGCGAAATTCAACCGACAGGAAGAAGATGGTGTGATATGCAAATGATTAGCTTTTCAGAGCATTCACACAAGGTTGGCGCCGGTGGCGACACCTACAACCTGCTGACATGAGGAAAGTTTCCAGCCAATATCTCATACACAGACAGCAGTTGACCGGCGTTGCCTGGTGAAACGTTGTTGTGATGCCTCGTGTAAGGCGGAGAAATGCGTACCATCATGTTTCCGACTTTGATAAAGGTCGGGTTGTAGCGTATCGCGATTGCGGTTTATCGTATCGCGACATTGCTGCTCGCGTTGGTCGAGATCCAATGACTGTTAGCAGAATATGGAATCGGTGGGTTCAGGAGGGTAATACGGAACGCAGTGCTGGATCCCAACGGCCTCGTATCACTAGCAGTCGAGATGACAGGCATCTTATCCGCATGGCTGTAACGGATCGTGCAGCCACGTCTCGATCCCTGAGTCAACAGATTCGGACGTTTGCAAGACAACAACTATCTGCACGAACAGTTCGACGACGTTCGCAGCAGCATGGACTATCACTCGGAGACCATGGCTGCGGTTACCCTTGACGCTGCGCCCTCGATGGTGTACTCAACGACGAACCTGGGTGCGCGAATAGCAAAACGTAATTTTTTCGGATGAATCCAGGTTCTGTTTACAGCATCATGATGGTCGCATCCGTGTTTGGCGACATCGTGGTGAACGCACATTGGAAGCGTGTAAGCGTCATCGCCATACTGGCGTATCAGCCGGCGTGATGGTATGGGGTGCCATTGTTTACACGTCTCGGTCACCTCTTGTTCGCACTGACGACACTTTGAACAGTGGACGCTACATTTCAGATGTGTTACGACCCGTGGCTCTACCCTTCAATCGATCCCAGCGAAATCCTACATTTCAGCAGGATAATGCATGACCGGATGTTGCAGGTCCTGTACGAGCCTTTCTGGATACAGAAAATGATTGACTGCTGCCCTGGCCAGCACATTCTCCAGATCTCTCACCAATTGAAAACGTCTGGTCCATGGTGGCCGAGCAACTGGCTCCTCACAATAAGCCAGTCACTATTGGTGAACTGTGGTATCGTGTTGAAGCTGTATGGGCAGCTGTACCTGTACACGCCATCCAAGCTCTGTTTGACTCAATGCCCAGGAGTCTCAAGGCCATTATTACGGCCAGAGGAGGTTGTTCTGGGTGCTGATTTCTCAGGATCTATGCACCCAAATTGCGTGAAAATGTAATCACATGTCTGTTCTAGTATAATATATGTGTCCAATGAATACCCGTTTATCATCTGCATTTCTTCTTGGTGTAGCAATTTTAATGGCCAGTAGGTTATTTTGGACGAAACTCGGTGTTTGTTGATTCATTTAGTAACATGGGACGCCGTAATCGTGTGACAAGGCACTCCACGTCGCAGATAGTCTCTCTTATGTATCTCATACTGTTTCAGACGCGAAAGTTTTTGAAACAACACCTTACATCTGCGTACAGTTTACTGATTTCGTTTGTAAGCAAATTATGGGTGTTGTTTTGAAACTAATTTGTTTATAAAATACAATGCCTGCAAAAAAAAGTTTAGGTCCCAGAAGAGAAGAGGAAACGAAATGTAACTTCACAGGTTGAGAGTGTACGTGATGTCACTTCAGCAATTTCAAAATTAAGTCAAATTTACAAAGAACTTGTCTTAGCACTATGACTTTGTACCTCCTATGGCTTGGGTGCTTGCAATGATTCGGTATGAAGGGTGTCATAAAACCGGTGTACTCTCCCCGAGACAACTGTTGCTACTTGTCCACGCAGTGCTGTATTCCTAACAAAAATATTGGGGGACTTTCGTAAAGAAGGTCCCATCTACATCAGTACTCCACAAGTGACCAAACGGATTGTGGCAGAGGGTGCTTGTGGTATCACTAACCGCTGCCTCCTTCCCTGTTCCACTCGCGAAAGGCGCGTGGGAAGAATGATTTTCCGTAAGCCTCTCTGTTAGCTCTAATTTATCGAATTATATCGTCGTGGTCATTTTATGAGACAAATATGGAAGAACTACGTTGTCCGACTCTTCTCGGAAAGTTCCTCCAGAAATCTCAGTAGTAAACCTCTCCGTAATGTTTAACGCCTCTCTTGTTGCGTCTGGAGTTTGTTGACCATCTCTGTAACGCCCTGCCGCCAACTAAACGAACCCGTGACGAAACACACCTCTCTTCATTGGATCTTCTCTCTCCCTTCCATCAGTCCTATCTGGTAAGGATCCCAGACAGATAAACCATACTCAAGAATCGGTCGAACAATCGTCTTATACGCCACTTCTTTCGTGGCTGAGTTACATTTCCTTAAAATTCTTCCTGTGAATCTCAGTCCTACTGTTCGTTTTATGTGGTCACTCCCTTTAAGGTCGCTCTGGATATCTAATCCTAGATATTTTACGTTAGATACTGCTTCCAGCAACTTGTCATCAATGGCGTAGCTGTACAGTGATGAATTTCTTTTCCTATGTAGGCGCAATATGTTACATTTAGCAGTTGGAGTATCGCTCAGACTGCTGTAGAGTAACCTTCTTGCACTAGTTGTCCCGAGCATGCCTATGTGTTTCGATTTATATTTTGATCTGATCCTCGGGGTTCCATGGATGTAGTGGAAGTACCACAATTGAAATAAACATTCAAGATGAGAGATGGCAAACAGAAAGCGAATTCCGCAAGTGTTGTCGTAACTAAATTCATTGTGCTGAAGGCTCTTCCACGGTCTGATGTGCTCACTGGGAGTGTATCAACACAAACAATAATTTTAAGGTTTTCAGGAATGCTCTCTCCACTGTTGTCTATGCAATCTCTGAAACTTTCTCTTACATTTGGAAAAGAAAGAAGAAAACGACCACACATTTTTTTAGATTTTGTCGCTTTTCTATCCATGGGGTCATCGTGTCATTTTTTACTGCCCAAAATAGTTGTTCGAAATTATCCTTTGCCTCTTATTGTCACTAACGCTCTGACAGACTTGTCTCCTGTTAATTTGGGTAGTCAATCTGCTTGTTTCTCTTCTGGGGACCAGTGAAACGTCTTTGAATCCCCCTTCTGAAATAGCTATCTCTACTTCCATTAATTGTTCAATGGTTTTATTGATCTCGTAATTGCCTTTTATGATGAGGGAACATTAGCGTTGTTCATTTGGAGCTACTGTGAGAGCATACTAATCTCTTCAAGAACGTCAGAAAACGGTGCATTGTTGGACACGAATCCAGGGCGTGATAGTATTTTCTCCACTCCCTTGAACTCTCCCCTTGAATTTTCTAATCGTGTCATTCATATTAAACAGAGCACTCGAAGACTGATAGGACTTCGGTACTGTCTGTGCTGTTCTAAAGCTTGAGGTAGTTCTAGGCACAGAGAATATGTCTTCTTAAGTTGTTCGTCTAACTCTTACGCAACAGCTGACTGTTCATGTTGATTCTTTGGGGTCTGATGGTACCCTTGCGCAGCAGGAAGATATCCTGGGCAAACGGATTTTTTTTTAAAGTTTTCTCCAGCCAGCGTTGAGCCAAGCCAAGGCTGGTTCAAGCGCCATGTTGCAATTGGTATGACAAGCAGGCAGACGGCCGACATTGCAAACCGCGTTGTACACAACTGTTACTTGTTTGAGTGAGAAGCCTGAATCGCCAATTCAGCAACATGACCTCACTGGTGATGGTACATAAAGTCATTCCGCCAGAACCGCAAGACGCCGCAGTTATGAGTAAATCTCACTCAAGAACGCTTATCAGCTCGCTGACATGGTGGAAGGTGCCAAGCTGCAGTGATAAACGCCACAGCTGCGACACCGAGCTGCAGGGAAGAATGCTGATGAGTCCAGAAAACTGGGTGACATTTGCCCATCTCTGGCAAGGCATAACATCATTGCCTCTGTAGGACAGATAAATTAATTTAATTGCTTTTTCCTTTAGTCTGTTATTTAGACACAAGAACAGACCAAATATTGCACATGAATTAGCATGAATATAGTACACAAGATTTTAGTTTAATTGCAAGTATGTTAGTATAACTCAGCATTGTGGCGTTAAAGGAAAAATCTACATTAAAGAAAAAAAACGTAATTAAAAATGTCTGTTTACTCCATTTGCCGATCTGGCACACACACACATATATAATCATCATCTGGAACCCACTGCTACTGGTCTGCATTGCAGGATCACAAATGTTGTAATTTATAACTCTGAACTACAGTACTATACAAGAATACACTGCACAGCACTAAACTACACTACACTACTGTACTTCGTATCAGAACCAAGCTAGATTTCTCATTTGTCTTGATAATTAGCCCCGCTGTGTGCTGAGGAACAACTCAGGATTCACAGTGCTGTGCTATCCAAGGTGTAGAGATTGGAAGATGGCTGTAAGGGTCTCTGGAAACCATTGTTCGTCCTCCCTGAGACTCATCTCCCCCATGCTTCTATAGGTTGTGGCAGGTGGATGTTCTGCTGCGATTTTGTCATGATGGCCTCTTCTTGCTTCTCTTTCCGCCATGTAGGCTTCCAGTTCATATTTTAGTTGGCAGATTCTGCTTACGCCACAGTTCCACATTTCTTATTATATTAAAGACTGTTTATTATCAAAACATCCCTATCCTGTTCTATAACATCTTGTATAATGGCACATTCCCAGATGATGTGGTTCATGGTGCTGATTGCTCCACATTCAAAAGTGTCTTGTGATGCATTGTCATATTTTCAGTAAGTAGCTGTGATATGGACCATGTCCCAACAGGTAGTGTATAGCTCCCTTTGTCAGAAGAAAGGGTTCAAATGGCTCTGAGCACTATGGGACTTAACGTCTGAGGTCTCAGAAGAAAGTATGACGTTCTTGATCTTTCTTTTATTTCAGGAATCAACTGGTAAGTTCTCCTCCCGGTTTCTGTCCTGTCTCGTATGTGTTGCTGTTATCTATGGATTCAAACCTTTATTTCATTATTTCATGTGGTTCCTGTGCCCAGTTTCTCATTTACCTTCTCATATCTGCTCTTCTTGAGCCAATATCGTACACCTCTCTTTCTTACTACTTGGTCTAGAGGTAGGCAGCCTAGTGTTGCCAGCAAGGACAGCTACGAATATTAAGGCCTCTGAGTTCTTGTATTCAATTGGGCAAACCAGCCGAATGCAGCGCCCATTATGTGCTGCCTATCATTCGCCAGGTGACGTCAACCTTCAAGACTGCAGTTTGTCTGGTCTGCTGAACTTCGCCACCATGAGCTGCTGACCTCTCATCCAGGCTGTGAAGGCTTGGAGTTTTCACCACTTGCTTACTGCGAGCTGAACTGATTGTGTTTGGCACACCATCAATCTGTCTCTGTAATGGAGAGGTGTGCTAACTGCTGCTGACTCTACCTTGCATCTGTGAACAGACACTGGCGTCTGGAGCTTTCGTCTGTTGGAGAAACCATGGTGTAACAGTGCACCACCTCTCTGTCCCATGCAGACTTACTGGGAGCTTACTTGGGTACTTCCTCTGACGTCCACGACTGCGCCCTAATAAAGAGGAGTCGTCAGCCTGGTGGAGGAATGCCTGCTGTCTGCTGGACCGCCTATCTGCATGGCACCGCTCTTCCTACATAAACTACTGGGGCCTGGCTGATGCTTCGAGAGACTGCTGACGAGGAAGAGTTTGCATGTTGTGTCCACTTGCCTCACCTCTGCCACAGAGAAGATGATTCAATTGCAAAACCTGAGCTGATAAATGTGTGATTCGGTAATGCTGTTTCATTAGCACACAGAGCACTTGGCTGGCCTTCACCATTGTACTCCACACTTCATCATCCTACAACTGTAAGGATCCGAACCCCTGACCCTTACAGTACAGCACTGACAGCTAATTTATAACGTGACAAAATATTGCCACCATACATTTAATAATCTGTAAATTCCTTTCGATTTATATTTACATTAGAGCACTGTTTACAGTGGACATTAATCATATCATTGGTTGATACTGGTTAGCGTCAGGTGGTAACAATTTCTGTAGTAACGCTTGTCTGGGAGTTAATTAGAGTTGAACGCTGACAGAAAGGGCGGTGGACAATGCGTTCCCCAGAAGCCGCTACTATCTAAAGAGGGGCTGGAAAGAGCACTGTCGCGTTCTGCAGGACAGGTAGTTACTGCCCTGAGAGGGAGCAGAGCAAGGAGGCGGCAGTTTACAACGCTGGAGGCCACAGAGCCCACTTAATGCGGACAGTGCAGTATTGAAATTGCACTCTGTGGGAGAAAAAAAAATCAGAATGGTGTACTTTGCGGAGAAGTGTTGAGGTGGAACAAGATGAAAATACATGCTTTTTAA
Source organism: Schistocerca piceifrons (assembly GCF_021461385.2). Taxonomy (NCBI): domain Eukaryota; kingdom Metazoa; phylum Arthropoda; class Insecta; order Orthoptera; family Acrididae; genus Schistocerca; species Schistocerca piceifrons. The sequence goes on from NC_060141.1 coordinate 93,111,259, forward strand.
TGCAAAGGAATGCGCAGGTTACAAACGATGATCATGAGCTGATCTTCGAGGAATATTTTCAAACGAAGGGCCGTGGCACACTTCCTACCAAGTAGCACAGATACGTATTTCATTGGTGGAGTGCTAAAGACGTGGAGGGGAAGTGGAAATTTCCAGGAGATCTTCTGAAGCGAGTATGAGCTTCAGGCTACTGACTGGCAGATTCATGAACCATGTAGAGGAGGTAATGTTTTTGTAACGGCAGCTGTGATTCGTCAGCTGAGCGCAAACATAGACGTCGCGTGTCCAGGAGAGAGGGGGAGTATGGCTTGGAGACACACTGCTCTGTGGGGATTGACTGAAGACACTTCCCCCCTGGGATTGACCTAGGGACTTTGCAGGGGAGACCCACAGCGGAGAATCTGGCGTTTAGATGTTGAGGAGTATTGATTGGCCACAAAGAGTGCGTGAAGTCGTTTGTATGTGAACAGATATGTTATTCTGTATGCTAAAGCTACGATTCTTTACCTGTCTGTTGCGTGTGACACACACTGAGTTGCTTATTTACAGAAGAATATCTGAGTCGAATTTCTGTTCCTGGTTAGTGTGCAAACACAAATCTCGATCCGTAGTCTGTCTCTGACTGAGGCAATTACAGCTCTAGAAGTTTGCGGACAGCGTATTGTGTCCACTGTGTAGAAGTAGAATCACAAGTACGCTACATACATCATCTGCACAGTGGCCGGTGCCCCAACGAACAAATCATCAATGTAGTGTAGCTGCTGTCCATACTTCAGTAGATAATATCCACACTAAGGTTCGGCGGATGGGGAAACACTCTCAGTAAATGCATTGAGTTCCATTTGTTTGTCTACCGAATTTTTTTCTGAAATTGCCAGCCATGGTGTAGATCTTCCGTTTCTCATCGCTAACCAGTTACAGCCAACTTTGTGTACATCTAATGAAAGGGGGCGTGGTTTAAGGAAAGTCAAACATACATCCTGCCAATTTCAAAATTACATTCAGTATAGAATCTGACATTATGCACTTCACATTTATACGATTTTGGCACTCTGTATGTTTTTTGAGAATAAATCATTTACGGTATCCAAAGTGCAATTTATTCCAGTACCATTCTGATAGGGATAATTGGTTTGATTTGTTAAGCTAAAGTGAAACCAGAACATGATACTTAGTTTTATGGACATCCATAGGTGTAGGTTGTCAATGGGAGGGTCGTTTTAATCATTGCAGAGACAACATTAAACAACCACACATACATACACTATACGTTACAAACACCATGTGGGTTTACGTCTTAATAAATGATCATATGATTAACACCAGAAACATTTCACAATTACATCAGCAACTGCTAATTCAGTTAGGTGACACAAAAATGCCATTTGAATAGTTTGCTGTACTTGTCGCTAAGTCGTTCCAAAACACCTGAATTCCTACCTAGCATTGAACTAGCGCCATCACTGCATGTTCCAATGATACTGTCATTCAAATAACTTGAAGAAAAACCATGCTTCGACAGACATTTTAAATTTGTTTTTTGAAGTTCATCGATGTTTACATTATCATCACTAATTTCAAAACTAAATATGCTATTGAAATTGACTATGAAGCCACGGTCCGCAGCTCGTGGTCTCGCGGTAGCGTTCTCGCTTCCCGGGTTCGATTCCTGGCGGGGTCAGGGATTTTCACCTGCCCCCAGATGACTGGACGTTGTTGTGTCGTCTTCGTCACCGTCATTCATCGCCATTACGGTCGGAGGAAGGCAACGGAAAACCACCTCCATTAGGACCTTGCCTAGTACGGCGGTGCGGGTCTCCGGCACCTTTCCCCTACGTTATGTCAAGAAGCGTGGGACTTCATTCCCATTTCCATGAAGCCACGGATGTAGACTTGTCAATGAATACAGAGATCTCGGAATTCTTGGATATAATGGGTGAACGGAGCCAGTTCCTCATAGTGTTAGTTATGCAGTACATAATGTTAGCACAACTGAGTTTACTATGTAGTATTCTGCCTACGTGGAGACCACATTGAATTTGCAAATCCACAAGCTTATGCAAGCCTAAATATGTTTCGTTATCCTTTACTACAAAATAAGCTAGTTGAAACACTTTCCTTGTACTTCCGGCAATGTGATTCCGCTGTTCAACTACAATTTTTTCTAGAACATTGTCTTGTCTTTTTTTCCTTGTTTGCATGCAGTTAAATGGGCCTCGGAATTACTATTTTTATGCATCTTTCTTATCACTGGTGTTAACAGAGACTGTTTACATTCAGGAACTTGACCACTATTCGTTCTTTAGAAATGTACACTCCCTGTGATTTACTAACTCATATATTGCGCATCTTTACGCCCTGAACACCACAATGTGCCTTTCCTACACAGCAACCACTCGTATTTTATCTTAAATTTTCCCCACGTTCTGTTGTTTCAACAAACTAGATAATTAGATGTATTTGGGATTCCGAATAACAAGAGAATTACTTCACATGATTGGCATCTTGAACAGTTCCTGTTCCAGTGCTGCTATTCGCTATATACCGTAGAAAGGCCACTAACAGTTTCACGTTCTTTTGAACCACGCAGACTATCATCTGTAGTTGAAAATTGGAATTAAATTTACTGAAATAATCTGCTAGGGTCTATCCTGAGTTTCATACTGAAAAATGACATCTTCCAATTACTAGAATAATTTATACACTTATCACTTACAAAAGTAATATGCCAGGCTTTAAAGCAGAAATGTAATACGCGGAATCTTATAAGCCAATATAGTTGTTGGCTACAACGTCTATAGCTTCACCGAGAAGAAAACAGTCGAAATACCCGGCCGGCCGTGCCCTGATATAACGATTAAAGCTTTTAACGGTCGGACTGTAAACGAACAAACGAAAGGCACGACAATGACTGAAAATAATAAGTAAGTCTACTGTTTGCTGCATCATAATAATAATAAAATCAAAGTGGAGGGGCAAGTCAAGAGGCAACGCTGAAGTTTGCTGTTGCGTCATTTAAGAATGCAAAGTCAGTATGAGGAAGCCGAAAAGTTTTTCTTTTGTTAATATCTTGTCTTACAGCTTAGTTTTCAGGCGGGAGTCAAGTTTGGTTGCAGCAGTAAAGAATGTAACATCATCGTGAGGAAGAAGAGAGTAAGTGTTGTCAGATTTTATTTTCGCGGAACATGTTACACGATGTGAGTATCTGAAGTGGCAATGCCCGACCCCACATACCTCATGTTCATTGTTCTTTTTTCATTGTGTTGTATGTCTGAGCCATCGTTGGTCGTTCAACTTCACAGTTAATATGTTCTGTGAGTTACAACTCAGCCTTGAGAATAATTTAATTAAAAGAGAGACGATGAAAATGAGAAAGTGATCACCGTGTAGAGTAGAAATGGTACAGCGGGGTCCCTCTGAAAAAAAAAAAAGTGGACGGGCGGCGGGGGGTGGGGGACGGCGTCCAACTGCGTTCCCCAACCAGTAGCAGCTGGATGCGTGGTATAGTCTGTCTGTAAACTCAAGAGCGAGCAGCGCTTTTTGTGGGGGAAGTGGCCTTTCCCGGAAGAACGCTGCCACCGGCCTACAGGGTCACCCAAAATCTGTTGCCTGTTATCTGTCTAGCGGTGTAGATCGGCGTGCAGTGATATAGGTCGTTTCTGTTCGTGGGATCTTAGTTGCCAGTGTCAGTGAATTAACTTTGTATGCTTGTTGATGTACTTCGATATCCGGAAGTGATGGATTATCGTCTAGCATTGCAAGAAAACGTGCAGAATACGAAGAAGAGGAGGTATTTGGGGAGTAATGAGCGTTCGATCGTCTCTGATGTTATTGCAGCCTGTATTAAAGAGGCGACCCAAAAAGAACTGTTGGCTAATATTACCAGTCCCAATCAAAGGGCTGCAATATATGCAAACGTCAGCCTCACCTAGCAGGATGCATAAGTAAGGAATGGAAAAATAAGCCGCATGGTTTACTGGAATCGCCAAGAAGGCAAACTAATAATTTTGGGAGGAAACCCATCGTTACAGATACTTTCAAAATCACGTAAAACCTTTGATGCTTATGGAACACAAAATCTCCATCTCGGTTACTGTTGATCTGATTCTAAGACATATTGCTTAAAATATGTGCGCAATAGCTGTGCTAAATACTGCTGAAATTTCCTTCGAAACATGTACACCGATTCTGGACTTCTAGGCAAAAAGCTTGACATACGAGGTACGTTCACATATTACTTTTTATTTTTTGGTAAGAACTTTATTTGTTAATCTAGAACAATGTTATCCTCTTAAAAATATTCCGCATTACATACTATACACTAATGCCAATTCCCAAAACACTTTAGGAACTGTTTCTTCTGGATAGTTTATAGGTCTCTGAACTGTGCATTTTTAATCTCATCCATGCTTGTAAAACCGCTGTCCTTTAAGGCCTGCTTTGAAATGTTTATACCACTTGTCTGCTCTTGGTTTAGTCATAACAGGCTCACCAAAAGCAATATTTACCATTTCTAAAAATTTCATACACTTTATTCCATTCTTATAACAAAATTTAATACAGATTCTCTAATTTATTTTTATACAAAACGAATAGTCGTGATTGCTACCAAAGCACATGTAACCTTTCTGACAGGTGACAACAGAGTAGGTACCCAATATGCATAGCATTGAACACATACTTTCGAGGCATGTTTACAAAGAAAGTGACAAAAAAGTAGTGCGAATCGGACTAATACAACACACAAAATTATGAATTTCTGCTTACTTTTTAAACACTCTTTGTGTTGCAAGAATTGTTAAGTTTCAATGCAGTCCTTCAAAGAAAACTTCTGCCTTTTAGTAGAAACACAAAAAAAGAACAAGCCTTAAATTCTACAGACTGATTGCATTATATGGCGTTGTTTTGCGAATAGCAAAAGAGGAACACACATTCACATGAACAGGCATTCGGTTCTATGTTTGTAGTAGAATCCTTACTTCCGTTCTTATGTTAATATTATTTGCTCTATAATGTTGTGTTTCGGAAGAAGCTATCGATTTTTGCATTCCTTATGGGCTTAATGCACTTGTCTAAAAATAAACGCAGCCGAGACATATCAGTACACGGCTTCACCACAGATTTGAAGCGCGCTCCGCGGCAGGGCCGGTACTACGTTGTGAAACAGCCTATAGAAGCGCCTTGTGACGTAGCTGGGTTGGCAGAGTGGGGACTCGCTCGCTCGCTTTTCAGTTTACCGACAAGACTATAGCTTTGATACTGGCACAGTGACGTAGTTGACGTTGGTCCCAATATGTCTATAAAGGGCAAATAAGGTGATCTGAGGCCGCGGGGATAGATCATTACGCAGACAGCTCACACTCACGGAAACAACTGCCATTTATGAACCAGCATTCTCCTGGCCCCTCTATTCCGTCGCATGAGGGTTAACACGTGAGGGTACAAGACATCCGTGACATACTTTTGTGCCGCCAAGAGTTCCCTCATTCACTACCAGCTGTGACCTAAAGCCATACCCGATGGCTTTCCACACCATGACGCCAGTATTAACAACGCTGTGCTTCTACAAATTATTGGAAGAATGGGACCTCACCCTAGGTCGCCGCCATAGTCGCTGACGTTGGTAGTCTGGGATAGTGTAGAACCGCGATTCATCGCTAAACACGATGCGACGCGATTAATCAGCATTTCACGCTTCCCAATGACGGCACCACTCCAAACGCAGTCGTTTGTGTATTTGTTAACTGGCGCTAACACATGAGACGATAATTTGGCTGTCGCAGTCTCCAACCAGTGGTGTGGGATGAAACAGAATGTTGAAGGCAGTGTGTTATCTGTCGCCGGCGTGAAGCAGGGTACGACATGCTCGGTGCACAACATGTCGATCCTCCCTTTAGGTGGTCAGACGTGATCGACTGGAACCTTGCCGACGAGTATGCCTGCTTTGACACGCCCATGTAGCCCAACACTGGGCCATTGCCATCCCTGAATGCCCCACAAATCTGGGTATTGCACGAGTCGGCCAACTGGCCTAATGGAGCCCCCCATGAGTCTCCTTTCAGTCTCTGACAGATGCTGATAACGCTGTCTCACACGAGTGCTTAGCATCTCCGTGTCCTTTGCAGTGATCAATTAACACCTGACACTGTTCACTTCCCTTATATACCCTACCAGTCCTGGTGACAACACTAAACATGGAAAAAGGTAATACACTCCAGTGGTGTTCAACTTTTCACAGAGAAATGCAGCTCTAATAATTTACGTACCTGCCGATGGTGTGTACGTGTACGAAGGTACACTACTGGCCGTTAAAACTGCTACACCAAGAAGAAATGCAGACGATAAACGGGTATTCATTGGACAAATATATTATACTAGAACTGACATGTGATTACATTTCTACGCAATTTGGGTGCATAGATCCTGAGAACTCAGTACCCTGAGCAACCACCTCTGGCCGTAATAACGGCCTTGATACGCCTGGGCATTGAGTCAAACAGAGCTTGGATGGCGCGTACAGGTACAGCTGCCCATGCAGCTTCAACAGGATACCACATTTCATCAAGAGTAGTGACTGGCGTATTGTGACAAGCCAGTTGCTCGGCCACCATTGACCAGACGTTTTTCATTGATGAGAGATCTGGAGAATGTGCTGGCCAGGGCAGCAGTCGAACATTTTCTGTATCCAGAAAGGCCCGTACAGGACCTGCAACATGCGGTCGTGCATTATCCTGCTGAAATGTAGGGTTTCGCAGGGATCGAATGAAGGGTAGAGCCACGGGTCGTAACACATCTAAAATGTAACGTCCACTGTTCAAAGTGCCGTCAATGCGAACAAGAGGTGACCGAGGCGTGTAACCAATGGCACCCCATACCATCACGCCGGCTGATACGCCAGCATGGCGATGACGAATACTCGCTTCCAATGTGAGTACACCACGATGTCGCTAAACACGGATGAGACCATCATGATGCTGTAAACAGAACCTGGATTCTTCCGAAAAAATGACGTTCTGTCATTCGTGCACCCAGGTTCGTCGCCGAGTACACCATCGCAGGCGCTCCTGTCTGTGATGCAGCGTCAAGGGTAACCGCAGCCATGGTCTCCGAGCTGATAATTCATGCTGCTGCAAACATCGTCGAACTGTTCTCGCAGATGGTTGTTGTGTTGCAAACGTCCCCATTTGTTGACTCAGGGATCGAGACGTGACTGCACGACCCGTTACAGCCATGTGGATAAGATGCCTGTCATCTCGACTGCTAGTGATACGAGACCATTGGGATCCAGCACGGCGTTGCGTATTAACCTCCTGAACCCACCGGTTCCATATTCTGCTAACAGTCATTGGATCTCGACCAACGCGAGTACCAATGTCGCGATACGATCACCCGCAATCGCGATACGCTACAATCCGACCTTTATCAAAGTCGGAAACGTGATGGTACGCATTTCTCCTCCTTACACGAGGCATCACAACAACGTTTCACCAGGCAACGCTAGTCAACTCCTGTTTGTGTATGAGAAATCGGTTGGAAACTTTCCTGGTGTCAGCACGTCGTAGGTGTCGCCACCGGCGCCAACCTTGTGTGAATGCTCTGAAAAACTAATCATTTGCGTATCACAGCATCTTCTTTCTGTCGGTTAAATTTCGCGTCTGTAGCACGTCATCTTCATGGTGTAGCAATTTTAATGGCAAGTAGTGTACATTGACGTCCAACCATGTATTCTGGGTACTTTATATTTTTTGTCAGACAGTGTACATCATTTACAGTTTTGGGTGGATACATTGGACCCTGCAAATTCTGTTTGCATTATCACCCTTTGTTCACTGTTAATTTTTGGAAAATGTTTTCAAAATTTGTGGTAAGGTCTTATGGGACCAAACTGTTGAGGTCATCGGTCCCTAAGCATACTCACTACTTAATCTAACTTACGCTAAGGACAACGCACACACCCATGCCCAAGGGAGGACTCAAACCACCGACGGGGGCGCCTCACGGACCGTGACAAGACACCTCGGACCGCGGTTACCCCGAGCGGATCATTTTTGGAATACGACGTTTTCGTATCATATGTGCTAAATATAGGTTAAATTCAAAACAGAATAAAAGATGTACATTCCTTTTCCTGAGACATTCTTGCAGGGCCCAACCGTAGACACATTAAGATAGGCTTCGCGCCAAGTGCGCAGGCGAAGAGAGGGCAAATAACTGACGGGAAAGAAATCTAATACTGAAAGACGAATTAAGAAGTAACCAAGAGAGCTATGTTAGTCCATCTTCATATCTCACGTTCCTGTCTTCTGGCTATGAGAGAAAGCCTTTCCCCCGGCGCGCGACTGTAAACGCACACTGTTGTGACATTGTCATTTTTACAGTGTCACTTCTACAGTGTCATTTCGTCAAACTTGGTTTAAGTGCAAAAACTGCGGTCAGTTCATACAACTACCACCTACACAGCTCGCTTTTGTTAGACAGTGGAGGTCTTGCTGCTACTTCGCAACGATATATTACGTTTCCAAAGGTTGGCGTCCAGGTGTCGAAACACAGACTATATGTCCGAAGGCTACTAGTTTTTTTTCCGATTTCTCCCGAGTGATGTCTGAAGCGAGACGCAACAGTGGAGGATGCATGTATAAAAGGCTGAGGGTGTATATGTCCCTCCAGCCAGTACTATTACTCTGAAAAGTGAGCTCCTTCAGTATCTGATGTTCAGATAACGTACTCGAATACAACTGGGTAATGTCTTTGACGACCACGGCATTTCGACAGATGAACATCTAATCATTGTTAATGCACAACAGAAACGAGAGACTGCTGTGCATGGGAAGTGATGCCAGCAAGAATTCTCAATAATGCTCAGTTTTCATTAAATCTGTTTATAAAATCATAATTTGTTTAATCTGTATTAAAAGTTGTCGAATGTTATTTTTACGATTGGAGGATTTGGGGCCGGGGTGGAGGGACGGGGGCGCAGCTTTGACATAGCCGCCAAAACCGCAGAACCACATCGGAACGGTTTTGCATTTTCGTTTCTAATGATAAATCATGAATACTATACAAAATATTACTTATACAGGAGCTCCAGTATCTATTTCTTGCGTATGCTTGCTGTTCCGTTTCATATCTATAGCAGTAAGGTGCAAGTCTTTCTGCTGCCGCCATTTAGGCAGTTCCAAACTCGTCAAGACTATTTTAACGCATCCGCCGGGAAAGCTTGAAGAGTCACAGCATTTGAGGTGTTGAAGAAAATGTTGATATCAGATCCAGTACTGATCCCTCACGATTACGAAAAAGAATTCATCCTTTCTTGTGATATATTTACATGTCTGGATGAACAGATACTGATGACGGCAGAGAGCCCTCCAAAATTAATTCGAATTAATTTCGGATGGCTGTCTATTCCCACTCCAGTATGAATTAGACTGTGAGGTATGGAGAGCTATGATATTATCATCTTTTGCAAACCACGGCATATAATATTCACTTGCCCGTTTGGATGAACAGAAATTGATGACGACAAACAACCCTCCCTCCAAAATTAGTTCGAATTATTGTCATCAATGTCTTTTCATCCAAACAGGCAAGTAAATATTATATGTCATGGTATACAAAATATGATAATACCTTAGCTCTCGATTTCTCATAGTCTCATTCTCACTGGTGTGGGAATATGAGGTCTGCTGGAACGGTATCTGACCTTTCCCCCTTTTTCTTTGCCTACACCTGCTGGATTTGAATGTTAGTGCCGCAGTTGAGTGAGGTAGTGAGTAGTGCCTGCATCGGTTTTTCATTGCAAGGGAAACGACAGAACGACTGGAGCTGCACTGCTGCATCAAATTTTGCCAGAAAATGGGCAACAGGCAGGTTGAAACCATTCGCAAAATTCAGATGGCTTTCAGTGATGATGCAATGGGCATCTCACACATTAAGGAGTGGAACAACTAGTTTAAAGATGGCTGCACATTAGTGGAGAGCTGGCCACGCTGCAGTCGGCAATCAACATGACAAAATGATCAGGTCATTGCCAAAGTGAACACTGTGGTCATTCGGGACCATCACGTGACTATCAGAGAAATTGCAGAAGAGGTGGGCATTAGCCACAGGCGCCGACCCCTTTGGGGCCTCATGGGGGCCCGAGACCCCTCAAAAATTCGTTTGGGGGGGGGCGGATCCCCCTCCCCAATAATATAAGAAAGTTATTAGTTATATTATGCATCGTAAAACCACTAAATTCTGTTGGAATTTTCTATTTTCCTTGTTTGACGATAGTTACATTTTAAAATACATTCAGTAAGAAGTTAGAACAAATAATTATTGCGGTAGTAAGCAGGCTAACTGAAAACGATTGGTGTGAATCATGATAGTGCTGCGGACAAACTTAAAATTTGTCTCGGTGTGCGAACCTTCGGGTAAAGTCTGCGCCGAAGAGCCGGCAGTACGGCCACGGCTACTTAAAAGGACTGGAGCAGAAGAGCCTGGAACCCTCCGCCTAGCGTAGCCTCGACGCTTCGAGACATTACGACACCGCGGCTATAGAAGGCCCACCCTACTGTCGCAGTCATTCAGTGTGGATAGTTTCATTCAGTGCATGCTGCAGACGTGTTTAGTGTTCTGACTTTAGTGTCTAGTGGACTGTTTTATATGAGTGTATTTTATTCGTTTACTTTAGTCTCTTAGTGTATTGTGAATTAAGTTCGCAATGGATAAATTTGTTACCAAAAAGGCGCGCTTGGAAGTTGATGATACTGCAAGTAAACCTCTAACAATTATTGTGTCGTCAGTTGCTCGTCGTCTTCAGGCGAGAACCATTCACAGCCAAAACCTGGACAATCCGGTAAGAGAAGATCATTTCAGAAGTCTTGGTTGATCAAATATGCATGGCTAGAATATGAAGCATCTACCGAAAAAGTTTTTTGCAAAACCTGCAAAGAGGCAGATAATAAAAATTTATTACAATTTTCTTCAAAAAAAGAAGATGAATTTACTTCTAACTGGAAAAAGGCTTGGCAAAATTCCCTTTTCATGAAAATACGTTTACGCATAAAGAAGGTGTTCTGAAACTAATTTCTATCACTAACCGAAGTGTGGCCTCCTAATTGAATTAACAGTTAGATAGTGATATGAGGAAAGGCCGTTTAGCTCTTGAGACAATTTTTACTACGGTGCAATTTCCATGCCGACAAGGACTAGCAATTAGAGGGCACGAAGATGTAAACTCAAATGTTTTTCAATTGTTGGAACTCCGAAAGAATGACATACCTGAGTTTAAAGATTGGTTAGGGCGTTCGGGGTATAAATGGACGTCCCACGATATTTAAAACGAGATCATTGATCTACTAGGAAAGTCTGTGTTGAGAAAGGTATTGGCTTCAATCAAGAAGACTGAACATTTTTTATTATGGTTGACGAAACAAGTGATTCTTCGATTCACGAACAAATCTCATTTTGTATTCGTACTGTCGATGATTCCTTAATCATCAACGAAGACTTTATTGGCTTATATGATACCCCCAACACTGAATCACAGACTCTGTTTAATATTTTAAAAGACGTTTTTGCTCGTCTTGATTTGTCATTGAATAACTTGAGGACAGTGCTATGATGGTGCCTCGAATATGAGAGGTGAGTTCAAAGGACTAAAAAAGTTAGTTTTGGATATATGCACTGCACTGCTCACAGTTTAGACTTGGCGGTTGTAGACAGTCTCAGCCATCTTACGTCTATGAGGGACATTATGGCTTTAGCCAAGGACTTAATAAATACTGTAGGGGAATACAACAAGAGGATGGGACTTTTCAGAAACATATGTTGTTAGAGCGCCAAGGACCAAGCTGGTCTACGACCCCTTTGCCCGACTCGATGGACTATGCGAGCTTCTAGTATCCTGAGAATACTGAAAAACATTGAAGGACTTCCAGAGTTTTTTTGAAACATTTTCTGCAGAGGACAAAACATAGGCAGGTTACAAATGCGCAGGCTACCTTGAGTCAATGTTACAATTCCAGACTTATTTCTTTATTGCCATGCTGCCCAGTAGAGAAGTCAATGAAAAAATCCAATGCCCTCATCTAAGTGTTGCTGATCTGGAAAAAATATATGAGGGCTTGATTTGTATATTGAATGGTAGGCGTGATAGTTTTGAACACTTCTGGGAATTGTGTTTAAAAGAGAAACCTTCACAAGCTGATGATCCTTCGCTTCCTCGGAATCGAAGTATACTAAAGAAGTATGAAAACAACGAAGCCAGCTCACCGCACACTTTCAAAACCCCAAAGGAATACTACTAAGCTATTTACATTGAAGTTAGTGAAACGGTGCAATCTTGCATTGCTGAGCGGTTTACTTCAACTGGACTCACACAGGTCATTGCAGTTGAACAAGAATGCTTGCATTTAGGTGAAACAAATTTGGAAAAATCGACTGAGGTTTTAAAAAATGACCTAGACATTGAGAAACTGCGCTTACACTTGAATATGTTAGCCAATATTGCTAACAAAAAAAACCGGTCTTAAAAAACATGCGTGATGTAAGAAAATACATTACACAAGAGCCTGCAGTTGGAAAAATGTTATGTGAAGTAGTGAAGTGCGTTAAGCTTCTCCAAGTAGTTCCAATCACGACAGCAACAGCAGAACGGCGATTTAGCGCTCTTAGACGTCTGAAGTTATATCTCCGATCAACAATGGGACAGAAGCGATTGAACAACTTGGCTGTTCTTTATGCCCATCGAGATGTTTCGGATGAATTGGATATCCGACCAGTCATCAACGACTTCATATTCAGTAATCCAGGCAGACGGTCGCCATTTGCACCTTTCTAAAGACACTCTAGCCCTAATAATGACAATATTAAAAATCTTTATAAAATAGAGAATTAAATACATACATATGTTACATTTTCCGTTTCGAAATATTAGTACTAGTTTAGTACTGTATTACCATATTACTATAGTCCTGTATTAGTTATTTTCAAATACTTAAATATTTTTAGGTTGTGAGACCCAATTAAAAGCCGCTATTTACATAATTTTTGACTGAAAGTATTAGGCATAATGTATTAATTTTATTAACTGTATTAAAGTATTAACTTTGAGATATTGTTTTTATTTAATGAACCCTGAGCCTTATTCAAAGTAAGCTTAAATTAACTATTTCGCTTATTAATCAATGTGCTGTTAGTGTGCGACAGCAATATTTTATGTTTTATTCTTTTACTGATAGTTTAGGATTTATTTAAATATAATTTCAGTCCTTCCAGAGCTATATATTCACTGCTCTGTAATAGTCTATAAGCATGATTATTATTGTAAATTAAATTACCTTTTTATGAAAGTACCATGCATGTTTATGTTTTGTTTCTTTTTTCAAAGCCAAAAAATGGGCCAGGCTTGTCAAGTTTCCTGGAGTGTCGAATTATCGAGAATCCAGTTTTCGGGGTTCTAATGTTGATCATATGACTCTAAAATACTTAAAAAACTTTAAAACTCACAATTTTTCATCTAAAATTTAGAAAATTTCTCAGAGCAGGACTGTGAGTATGCCCCCTCCCCGCCCAATATTTTTTATAAGTCGGCGTCCGGGCATTAGCACTGTTTCAACACATCCCATTGTGACCGAAGATTTGGTCATGTAGAGAGTGGTGGCGAAATTCGTGCCGAAGCTGCTGACAGCGGAGCAAAAGCAACTTCGTGATGAAGTCTCACAGGACATGCTGGATTCCACAGACATCTACCCCAATTTTCTGAACACCAAAATCACTCGTGACGAGTCATAGGTGTACGGGTACAACACAGAAACTAGATGTCAGTCGTCACAGTGGAAGCATTCCTTGTCACTAAGACTTGTGAGACAGGGTTGTAGCCTCTCCCCGATGTTATTCAATCTGTATATTGAGCAAGCAGTCAAGGAAACAAAAGAAAAATTTGGAGTAGGTATTAAAATCCAGGGAGAAGAAATAAAAACCTTGAGGTCCGCCGATGACATTGTAATTCTGTCAGAGACAGCAAAGGACCTGGAAGAGCAGTTGAACGGAATGGACAGTGTCTTGAAAGGATGATATAAGATGAACATCAACAAAAGCAAAACGAGGATAATGGAATGTAGTCGAATTAAGTCGGGTGATGCTGAGGGGATTAGATTAGGAAATGAGACAGTTAAAGTAGTAAAGGAGTTTTGCTATTTGGGGAGCAAAATAACTGATGATGGTCGAAGTAGAGAGGATATAAAATGTAGACTGGCAATGGCAAGAAAAGCGTTTATGAAGAAGAGAAATTTGTTAACATCGAGTATAGATTTAAGTGTCAGGAAGTCATTTCTGAAAGTATTTGTATGGAGTGTAGCCATGTATGGAAGTGAAACATGGACAATAAATAGTTTTGACAAGAAGAGAATAGAAGCTTTCAAAATGTGGTGCTACAGAAGAATGTTGAAGATTAGGTGAGTAGATCACGTAGCTAATGAGGAGGTATTGAATAGGATTGGGGAGAAGAGAAGTTTGTGGCACAACTTGACTAGAAGAAGGGATCGGTTGGTAGGACATGTCCTGAGGCATCAAGGGATCACAAATTTAGCATTGGAGAGCAGTGTGGAGGGTAAAAATCGTAGAGCGAGACCAAGAGATGAATACACTAAGCAGATTCAGAAGAATGTAGGTTGCAGTAGGTACTGGGAGATGAAGGAGCTTGCACAAGATAGATTAGCATGGAGAGCTGCATCAAACCAGTCGCAGGACTGAAGACCGCAACAACAACAACAACAAAGACCAACAAAGTGCTGAGGAATGTAAAAGTGCTTTCTTTGACTCCGCAGTGTGATACACCACTGGTACACACCACAGGGTTCAACAATCACAAGAGAGAACTCTATGAATGTCGTCCGTCGCCTATATGACGGGGCTTGTGGTCAACAGGAAATTAGCGACTCCATCACGACAACGCTTCAGCACATTTCTTCCACTTGATTCAGACTTTTTTGGTAAAAAACTACATTTATGTGCTTCAACAGGTTCCTTACTCTCCTGATATAGCCCGCTGCGACTTCTAACTGTTTCACAAACTCAAGAGGCCATTGAAAGGAACGCTATTTCGGATAAGAGAGGCAGCAATGACAACCGAGCAGAACTCCGTTCCGAAAGAGGCTCTTTTGGCATGCTTCCAACAATGGCGTCACCGCTGGGAGAAGTGCGTGGAGTCACAATATTAGCTGTCCAACACTGCAGGCAAGCCATTTTCTTTTTCAGCCAAAGGTAGGATACTTATAACAGACCTTGTACAAAGTAAAAGTTGCGGGAATTTAGTGAACAGTGTAGGAGACGATGGTATGACATATGAAGGTTTAGGTAGGCCTGGATTTATATACAGACAGCCTAATTTGTTAACAGACAGCCTAGTATGTTAATGTGATTGCTCGTGATAAGTGAGAAATTGTGGTTCGAGTCCGAGACTGGCACAAATTTTCATATGTCACTAGTAGTTAGTATATCTGTACCTAACGCAGTTATTCCCATTCAGCGATTTTCATTCTTGTGGTGCCAGTAACAGTGTGGTAGGTGCTTTCTCAGTCAAATTGTAGATGATAAAGAATGTCCAGTGACATATAACTCTCAGCAACTTCATAAAGCAGAACAAAGTAACTCTATGATAGAAAAGGAGTTGATAGCATTCATTTATGGACTTATTTACTTATGATCAGACATTTAAAGAAGTAACAGACCACAGATTGCTAAAATGGTTGTTGGGATTAAAGAATCCTTCTAATAGACTCAAAGATGGACACTCAGACTGAGTGTATTGATTATGAGGTAGTCCATAAACCAGGGAAAGAGCATACAAATGTGGAAAATGTGGATACATTAAGCATAAAAAGCGTAGTACTGCAAACACTGGGTAGGAGTGTTGCTCAATGATAGAAAGTGCAAGAACTGACAGGCATTTGGACTGCAGCCACAGTTTATGACGTATGGTGGCTTTTCCTGCAGATCGAAAAGTGCAGACCATATGTAGTGGTTTCGGCAGCGTTCAGGGACGAAGTTTTGCAACAAGGCTACGACCATGTGTTAACAGATCTTGAGGGTTGCACAACTATGGGGAGAATTGCCGAATAATACAGTTGAAAAATTAGGAGACGCAATGTGGAACAGTATGTAAGAAAACTGTATACCCTGTAAGCAAAGGGCTGATCTTACTCCTCAGAAAGCCCCATTGCAAAGATTGCCAGAAGCAAAAAACACATTTGAAATGAATGAAATGGGTATTTTAGGACCATTTAATAGAGCGCCTACAGGAAATAAGTATATATTAACAATAACGAATTATTTTTCTGGATACATTGAAATTGTAGCAATTGCAACATACAATACACAGCTGTAAAGGTATATTTTATCAGAGACGATCGATTCCGGTCTAGGATCAGATTATCATCGGATCTGCTGTATCAAAGAACAACAAAACACACATAGTAAAGTGTATAACACTAAAGTATGTAGTTGTTGCATGAAACCGTCTTAAATACATCACATTTTACTTGACTGTAACAAAGTACTTACAAAACCATCTTCGCTATGCATCTGCGTAATTGGAATAATAGTTAGCAGATGTACATTATTCCATCATTGATATTAGTCGTAAACAGGTAACGTTATGTCCATCTAACCTTATAGATATATTTGTGTTGGATATTCATGAACTGAACAATGTAGGTCAAAGATTATTCAATGAAGCATTTAGGACAAATCAAAAATGTACAAACTACTGAATATCTCAGTGACGTTAACGTTACACAACTCCAAATGCGTATTTTACACCCCAATAACTCAATTACAAACCGTTTGCAGTTTATGGTTACTATATGACATTAATGCAAATACAGATGGGCACGCTTCAGTCTAACCAACTCTGAAAGTAATGTAGGTACTAATCATATAGATAACATCGTCATGTCATGCACTGTCATCTGAAAACTACATATTTTTTT
Source organism: Schistocerca piceifrons (assembly GCF_021461385.2). Classification (NCBI taxonomy): domain Eukaryota; kingdom Metazoa; phylum Arthropoda; class Insecta; order Orthoptera; family Acrididae; genus Schistocerca; species Schistocerca piceifrons. Next base: position 93,128,232 of record NC_060141.1, read on the forward strand.
TCTTTTTTCCCATGACTGCATTTCCAGATATGACACATATTTTAATAATAAATATTAAAGAATAAAATCGTTAAATCTGACAATTATTTTAGTACCTTGCCTGTTTAACGTAGCACTTAATTATAGTTACATGGTATGTTACTGAAAAGCTGCAACATATGCATTTGGAGTTTTTTATCATGTATAATGTTAACCTCAGTGAGATATTGATAATCGATCTTTTGAGTAGTTGGTACATCTTTACATTGCCCTAAATGCTTTACTGAATAATATTTGATCTATTTTATTCAGCGCATCAGTATTTGGAGTACTGGGTACCATAATTACAGATCAGGGTACAAATTTCATTTCGGACCTAATGAAGCAGTTGTGTTATTTTATTCGCAATTGACAGTTATGAACAAGTCCTCTTCACAAGAAAATGAGCGTACAGAGAGAGTGCAAAGGACGGTTACCAAACTTGTAAGCCAGTATGTCAGTAGCATACACAATGAGTAGAACATGTACCTAGCATTCATAATTTCAATATACGACTCTAAATTCCACGCCAGTACCAATCTTTCGCCATACGAGATGGTCCATGACAGAAAGATACCATCTCATTTTAACATGATGAGATCTAACCTTGGAGCTGACAGTGAATCAGTAAAATAACTTGCGAAACGTTTAAGGACCTTTGGCAAAGAATGAAACGAGCCAACATTGGAGCCTTAGAGTGTCAGGAACAGACGGGGCTATGCGTAGGGAAACTACCACAATACAGAGTTCGCCAGTGGGTATTGTTAGAAAACACATATACACCTAAAGGTAAAACCAAGAAGTTTTAAATCAGATACCATGGTCCATACCAAGTCATTGAAATGACTTCGCCAGTAAATGTTAAATTACAGTTGCTGGCAAGAACATCAGTTACTCATGTGAGTAGGTTAAACCACTCAAAGGAGCCACTGATGCATTACTGTAAGTCCCATCAGCTACACCAGTATCGAAAAGAGCACTTAAGGAAGTTAGAAAACGGATTGCTAACGACGATCAACAGATATGCAAAATGTCCTTATGAACTCAAGTCGCAAGAAATATAGTTATGATCAAATTTTTTTATATTGCTTTAAGAGTTAGTTGTACATTCGTTATCTTTAAGTAGTGCTATGAATTTATTGGTGTGCCATGTACGATACAGGCTTTTTCTAGGTGTTACTGGTCAATAGATAGGGTAAAGTTTATTTTATTTTCATTTTTTGTGTGTGCACACTTTGCGGGATGGGGGAGGGAAGTGATAAAAGCGCAGACAGAGAAAGTCCTACGAGAAGTACAAAACGAATATCAGGAGCTGAGACTGTCATACGAGAAATTAAGAGTGTAACTGGATCAGTTAACGGAAATAATGCCACAGGTATTGATACGAAGAAAAAGAGGATGGCTGGATGCTGGAGGTAAGTTAGTGAAAACTGTATTTGGCACGGTAAGCAATGAAGATATACAAAATATAAGTAATATAGTAGAGCAAATACAGATAATAGTGGGCACTAATAAATCCACAGTAGAATACTATATTACGCAGCTATCAAACGTGGAACAGAATGTATTAAATAACACGAGAATGGTAAGAGAACTGATTTCGAAATTGGCGCAGGGTACTAGAAGTACTATGTAGATAATAAATGTCAACTTATAAAGAATTAAGACTCATTCAGAGCATTAGACGGGAGAATAACTGTAACCAAGCATCACAATTTGTCTAGCTAGAATGATGCAGACTAACGCACACGCATTTGAGATACCGTTTTTCTTAGGGTAATCGGTATATCAGAGGGATGAAGAGAAGTGTTGACCCCACAACCACGTTTCCGAAGTGTGGGAGCACATTAGATTTATTCAGTTTTTTTCACCAGAAGTTGTAATTATAAACTATTACAAAATTGGAAAACCCATGGACATGATCAAAACTAACTATGAAACAGTGTTATATTGATAAATGGTACAACTTACGATATAGCAGGAGCACAATTTGGCCTTCCAACTACCATTAACGGGACGATCACAATCAACTTGCGAAAACCTACGTTGTACTGACCGGAAAAACCAGCATAAAACCCAACGTTCCTCGTTCCTCAACAACACCTTACTCCCCGACCTGTTATTGTCATTGGACGAACTGACAGCGTCAAAAAATTGACGAATTTACCTCGAGAAAAAGCATTTCATCATATTCAGCATTACAGACATACACAACAGTATGACGTCGCTGCTACAGGCATGGTCACTACCATTGCTGCCATGGTTCTACTAACAGTTTGTGTATTCTACTTTTGCTTGAGACGTAAAACCACTCATCCCTCTGAATCACCAATACGAGTAAAATAAATGGGACCCTACGTGTCGAGTCGTTAAATACAAGGATGTGCTGAAAAGTAAATCCTCCGAAATTTTAATGTGAAAATTCTGAACGCTTTTTAAATAAAACAATGTCTACATATTTATTTCTCAACAGAGTCACCCTGGTGATGAACACATTCTCTCTGCGAGAGACCAGTTTGTTGATATTGTCACTGTAGACGTTTGACCTGTTGATGGAGCCACAACTTCACCTCTGCTTGCACTGCTTCATCACCATCAAAGTAAAGTCCTCGAAGGTGTTCTTTAAGTTTTGCAAACCTATGATGTCAGATTTTTGCAGATTTAGCAGCACTTGTGTGTGGTCTGGAACTGTCATTCTAAAGTAAAGTGTGCTCCATGTGTGAACAAACTCTTCAGATTCGAATCTCCATAGCAGCACGCTGTTCCACAGACACAAAGTTATGTTAAACACAGTTATGTTATATACTACATTTCGGAGCCCTCTATCAGCAGAGCGTTGCAATTTGCTTCAGCGAAGTAAGAGAGTCAACTGAGTAATACGCGTTACATACTGTAGTATCTGAACTGATACTGACTACAGATTAAAAAATTCAGAGGCGTTATTCTCCGGCATGCTCTCGTTGTCTTAATAAGAAACAAAAAAGTGTAGCATAAAGTAAGATTGCAAGCTTGTGTTAGTGCATAAGAATTCAACAGAGACAACATGTTAAGAAACAAAAAAAGCCTTTCTGAATAAGCTTTTACAAACATTTGAATAACAAGAAATTGTAGAATGTGTAATTATCCATGTAACATACATGTCATGAGATTGTTCCAGAGGAAAACTAAGGGAAAATTCAGCACTAATTCTTTTTAAAGAAGAGGGTTATGTTGCTTTGCGAAAAGATATCACGGTCGAATGCAAAATTTTGTGAGAGTTTTCTCCAGCCAGCACCAAGTTAAGTCAGACCAGGCCAAAACGTTGTGTAGAAATCACAATGATAAATAGGCAGAGAGCTGATACTGCAAACAACATGACACACACCAGAAACTTTTGCTCCACCTCACTTGAGCAAGCGGTCTGAGTCGTTAATCCAGTAACATGACCTCACTGAAGAGGGACAATAACGTCATTCTGACAGCACAGCACAATGCTACAAGAATGAGTAAATGGTCCACAAGTGCACCTATCAACCCACTGCCATGGCAGAAAGTCATAAACTGAAGCCTTAAAAGCAACTATTGTGACACCAAAGTCCGATGAAGAACATTGATGAGCCCAGAAAACGAGGACACATGTAGTTGTCCTGAGCGAGACATAATGTTATCGCCTCAGATGGACAGCAATAAATGCTCAGACTTCCGAGCCATACGTGATTCAGTTACAGTGAGCAAGCTACAATGTAATTTAGCTACAGTTTAATGTGCTGCGAATACACAGAAAGAAAGATCCCTTATCATTTAGCTACAATATAGCAGGTCAGCAACTGGAAGCAGTTAATTCCATAAATTATCTGGGAGTAGGCATTAAGAGTGATTTAAAATGGAATGATCATATAAAGTTGATCGTCGGTAAAGCAGATGCCAGACTGTGATTCATTGAAAGAATCCTAAGGAAATGCAATCCGAAAACAAAGGAAGTAAGTTACAGTACGCTTGTTCGCCCGTTGCTTGAATACTGCTCAGCAGTGTGGGATCCGTACCGGATAGGGTTGATAGAAGAGATAGAGAAGATCCAATGGAGAGCAGCGCGCTTCGTTACAGGATCATTTAGTAATCGCGAAAGCGTTACGGAGTTGATAGATAAACTCCAGTGGAAGACTCTGCTGGAGAGACGCTCAGTAGCTCGGTACGGGCTTTTGTTAAAGTTTCGAGAACATACCTTCACCAAAGAGTCAAGCAGTATATTGCTCCCTCCTACGTATATCTCGCGAAGAGACCATGAGGATAAAATCAGAGAGATTAGAGCCCACACAGAAGCATACCGACAATCCTTCTTTCCACGAACAATACGAGACTGGAATAGAAGGTGGCTTGCGGAGTATGGATGTAGATGTAGATGTAGAATGTAGCTGTGATGTGCTGCCTGCCATTTGCCAGTTGACTTCTACCTGTGAGACTGTTGCCCAGTTGGTTACCAAATCTCATCACAGTGAGCTGCCAACATCGTCCATTGATGTGAATACTTGGGGACTTCTGCCAAACTGTCATTGTATCCTTTGGTGGAAAGGCCACACCATAAATCTGCACGACCATCTACATCAGGTACAGACCTGCTGGAGTTTACACAGGTACTTCCCTTCTGTGGCCACAGGAATCTACTAGTAAAAAACAGTCAATGATCTGGTGGCCGACGCTACTGTAAGGGATACACCCGCCGCCTACACTCTGCATGGTGCCATGTGTTATGTAACAGGCGTGACACAAAGAATGGTTTCGAGAATCTGCTGAGGAGTACACGACAGTGTATTCCAAGGCTGCACGTTGCGTCCGCTGCCTTCCCTATGGCCACAAAGAAGATGATTAAACTGTAACACTTAAATCGAATAAATGTATGCATGTGTTGCTAATACTACTTCATTAGCACACAGTGCACCAACTGACCTACACCAGTGCACTTGATATTTATCCAACCTGCAAGCGCAACAATCTCAGGCCAGGTCCTTACAGTTACTTTCCTTTTTTAATTTGTGACGTTTCCCCTCCACCACCCATTTTCACCTCTACCTCCTATCTTCATTTTCTCCTCCTAACATCAGATATCTCAAAATAGTTCATTTATCTCACCCCTCACAAAGGGATTATACCTTGAAGATTCTGGGATGGAGTTCAGACATGGGAGTTTTTCAGTTTTCAATAATTTTTTTCATTCTTTGGAAATATTCTATAACCAACCCATAACCCTTAAATCAGATGGTGGATACAACCTTTGTGTATTGACTCAAGACTGAAAGGATCTTGATTCCACAGGTTTGACCCCATCGCAAGTGGTTCATCACTGCAGCCTACAGGTAGTTCTGCATCCAAGGTCACTGGTTTGATCCCTAATAGCAGCCAATAGTCTGCAAAATTTTCCACTTTCGGAAATTTTTCGCTGCTGTTGTTGACAGTAGCGGTTTTCCTTGAGCCATCAGTCTTTGGACTGGTTTGATGTGACCCACCGAGAATTCCTCAACTGTGCCAACCTTTTCATCTAGAAGTAGCAATTGCAACCTACATCCTCGATTATTTGCTGGATGTGTCTCTGTCTTCTTTGTCAGCGCTAGTTCGCTTTTCATGTTCTCTTGCTCTGTGCATCATGTGTTGTTTTTCTACCTAGGTACCAGTGAAGAAGGCTGGTAAGCCCATCTTCTCCATGACAGCAAAGAGGGAACGAAGTTGCGCCTGATCAGACTCAATGGCCACCAGTGCTGCACGGAGATTGCACGTAGCTGCTAGAGCAACCACATTTCTACATTCCCCAGTGGCCATTTGAGCATTGATGGATTCACCTGGTGTCGTTTCTTGTGTGGATATTACACTCGGAAGGATCCAACAGCACTGTGTCGCCAAAATATGTACAAATACCCTGAAGTCAGCATTGAGTAAGATTAGGGGGTAGTAATGGACAACTGTATTCCTTTCTGATGGCTAGTGGATTGGGATGATAATGCCTTCGACAAATGGGCGCGGAACCACTGCGGCTGTTGTCAACTGTTCATGGTACAGCTCAGTCAGCCTTGGTACCACCAAATTCTGGAAGGTCTGGTACCCCATAGGGATACCATCGAAGTCAGGCACTTGCTTGGAGCACCCTTCGCTATTGCATCCTTGACCTCATCACAGATGATGTTCTCCATCAGAGTTTCCACTTCGATGCCTGAGATGGTGCGAGTGATTTAGGATAACACCGGCTCCAAATTACGAACTTCATGTTGCTCGTACTGGTAGATGTGACGAAAGTTCTCTATTAAGCTAGCCATGAAAGCTCTTGATTGGTGGCCAGATGTCCCCCACGAGTGACGAGTGCAGAGACAATTTGTTGCTGCTGGTGCTTCCTGTCAGTCACAACATGGTGCACTGAGGGACCTTCCTGCCACACTGTATCTGAACAGCGAGTCCTCACAAACACTCCCTGAAATCTACAATGGGTCAGCACAACTAGGTGAGCCTTGATCCTGCTGCGATCCATCTGGATGGTTGGAGCGGGTGGTTGCATATCAGGGTAACGAAGTAATGCAAAGTAGAAGTCTTTTGTATGGCGATTCCACCCAGGCACTGTCCAGGCAAACTGCATCAAGACTCTCCATATCACAGGCTTGGAGCACTCAGCCACCAAGCTATTGTTGTCATTTATGCTGGACACTGCCATCTGTACACTGTTCAAACCTCTGCTACATGCCGCTGGCAGTCAGGACTGGTAAGGTGTTGGCATTTAATTTCCACAACACGTGACTGTGCCATACCACCTACTGTGGAAGCAGGATGCTGCTGATGTATGCACAGTGGTCTGAGAGGGAGAATAAATACTATCCAGTTGACTCGCAGAGTGGCCCATCTGGTACATTAGTCTTGCAGAACCATCTCCCATGTGTCACAGAGAGAAAGGTCGCGGATGACAAAGCCTAGTTCCTAGTAGGAGTTGAAATGTGACTGTTGGTCATTCCGATGTAAAACGCAATTGAAGACGCTGCCAAGCAGACAATATTCGCAGCAGTGAAGAAACAGGGGAGTGACCTCGTCAGAGTGAAATCGAGCCTTGCCAGAACCTGGTATGGCGAACACACTTAACCCAATGTGGGTACCCATCAGAGGAAGTGCGATACCCCTCACAGATGGCAGGTACATGATGTCTTCAACTGATATGCCCTTACGAATATGCATGTCTGCTGAGCGTCCATTGTCATCACCAAAAGAGGCGTAAGGGCGTAACTGGTCACATCTGGCATGGTACCCAGGAACACCTGAATCAGTGAGACGTCAAAGTCAGAAGCCCAAATCATTTCCTGCAGAAGTTGGGATTTCACATGGGTATTAACGTTGACGTTAATTGTAACCACTAGGTACATTTCAAGCTGTGGCCAACCATGTAGGGGAAACCTGCTGGTAGGCAATGAAAGAGGGGCAGCTAGCAGCACCACTTGCTGAGTGTCCCTGGAATCCACTGCTGCTGCCTTATGTTTATTGCTCCATCGTCGCTCCATGGCAATGTCTTTTGGCAACACATAACGTGTTGTTTTCACTGAGTAAGGGATCTGGAGAACCTGTTGGTCAGGGAACTAGCCCAACACCACACGTTTTGGAAGTTATCACTGTAATCATTGCTTGGCACTTTCTTTTGCTCTTCAGAGAGACGATGAATTTCTTTGAAGATACTCTGCTTTGATTAGATGTACGTCACTTCTGTACACTGTGTACACACCTTTTAAAATTTAATCTGAGTATGTAACTGGCGTGACTTCCGTATCAATGCATTGAAAATATCCCCCTCGTAAACAAGAGTTTGGCCTACAAATTAATATTAATGCGATTTGACTTTTTACTGAGATATTCAGAGGCAGGAAAGTCTTAAATAGCGCAGCGATAAATATGGAGGATTTTGAAAACGTATTTAAGCAAGCAAAAGTATATGCAATGTATTCTAAGCTTATTACAAGTGTAAGGATCGGTTGCCTGTGATCCTTATGTATACAGCATGACGAAGCATGGAGCACAGTGGTGAGGTCCAGTCAATCGCCTTGAGCCCTCATGAGACAGTATTATTGAACTATACATCCATTAGTTTTAGGTTACAACTGAATCGTCTTCTCTGTGGCAGCAACGAGGAGGGCTACAGACGCAACAAATGGAATGAAATGCGCCGACATGCTCGCTCGTTAGTCTCTTGAGGTCTTCGGTGAGATCAAGGCAGCTCACTCAGCATGAATGATGTCGTGCAGGATAGGCGCCCCGCCTGGCAGCAGGTGTTACTCCTCTGGCGATGACACCCAACAGCTCGTCGCCACTTTTGACCACGCCACCCTTTCGGACCTCGTAGGAGGGCCCCAGTAAACTTTCAGCTACTCTACATGGACAGCGATGGTAGACAGAGTTATGGCATGGCTTCTCCACCGGAGGAAGCCTGTGGACGCCAATATCTGCTTAATGGTTCGAAACAGGGGCAACAGCAAATAGTACACCTCCCGAGTACAGCAAGAATGTGACAATGCATCAGGCAACTGGAAGATATAAGGGCTCGGGAACCCGAGTATGTATAATTCTCTGTCAGAATAGTTACGTTATGCCGTGGTGCGGATGACTGAATGTGACCTGGTTTTCTGAGCTCGCCAGTAATCTTCAGCGTGCTTCGGTGTCTCAACTTTGGATTTCAACTCTTCAGCCTGCGCTTTTCTGCAATATCAGTGGGCTGAAAGGCGTTCATGTGCAAGATTTAGTACTTTATGGCGTCTTGCCGCACTATAAGAATGGCGTTATGTTCCTTCCAAAGGGATGCCATCTTGCTGAACTGGCAATTCAGACATCTCGCTTGTGTGATGTTTGGCAACGGCCTGGGTTGTGTTCCTTGATATTGCAGTGTTAGCTCCCCTGCCTGTTTGTCACTACAGATATGACACGGCTCTTGAGCCTGTCTTAGTGTGGCTCGACGCTGACTGGGGAAAAGTTTAAAAATTTTTAGATTCGCCCAGTTTATCTTTCTGTGTCGCAGCATTACTAACACGATCTGAAGTGTATAGGATTCTCCCTTATAAGCATCATGCTTAAAGGCCGAAATGCTAAATGTCTTTTTCCAAAGCTGTTTCACAGAGGAAGACTGCACTGTAGTTCCTTCTCTAGATTGTCGCACAGATTACAAAATGGTAGATATCGAAATAGACGACAGAGGAACAGAGAAACAATTAAAATCGCTCAACAGAGGAAAGACCGCTGGACCTGATGGGATACCAGTTCGATTTTACACAGAGTACGCGAAGGAACTTGCCCCCCTTCTTGCAGCGGTGTACCGTAGGTCTCTAGAAGAGCGTAGCATTCCAAAGGATTGGAAAAGGGCACAGGTTATCCCGTTTTCAAGAAGGGACGTCGAACAGATGTGCAGAACTATAGACCTATATTTCTAACGTCGATCAGTTGTAGAATTTTGGAACACGTATTATGTTCGAGTATAATGACTTTTCTGGAGACTAGAAATCTACTCTGTAGGAATCAGCATGGGTTTCGAAAAAGACGGTCGTGTGAAACCCAGCTCGCGCTATTCGTCCACGAGACTCAGAGGGCCATAGACACGGGTTCACAGGTAGATGCCGTGTTTCTTGACTTCTGCAAGGCGTTCGATACAGTTCCCCAAGTCGTTTAATGAACAAAGTAAGAGCATATGGACTATCAGACCAATTGTGTGATTGGATTGAAGAGTTCCTAGACAACAGAACGCAGCATGTCATTCTCAATGGAGAGAAGTCTTCCGAAGTAAGAGTGATTTCAGGTGTGCCGCAGGGGAGTGCCATAGGACCGTTGCTATTCACAATATACATAAATGACCTTGTGGATGACATCGGAAGTTCACTGAGGCTTTTTGCAGATGATGCTGTGGTGTATCGAGAGGTTGTAACAATGGAAAATTGTATTGAAATGCAGGAAGATCTGCAGCGAATTGACGCATGGTGCAGGGAATGGCAATTCAATCTCAATGTAGACAAGTGTAATGTGCTGCGAATACATAGAAAGATAGATCCCTTATCATTTAGCTACAAAATACCAGGTCACCAACTGGAAGCAGTTAATTCCATAAATTATCTGGGAGTACGCATTAGGAGTGATTTAAAACGGAATGATCATATAAAGTTGATCGTCGGTAAAGCAGATGCCAGACGGAGATTCATTGGAAGAATCCTAAGGAAATGCAATCCGAAAACAAAGGAAGGAGGTTACAGTACGCTTGCTCGCCCACTGCTTGAATACTGCTCAGCAGTGTGGGATCCGTAACAGATAGGGTCGATAGAAGAGATAGAGAAGATCCAAAGGAGAGCAGCGCGCTTCGTTACAGGATCATTTAATAATCGTGAAAGCGTTACGGGGATGATAGATAAACTCCAGTGGAAGACCCTGCAGGAGAGACGCTCAGTAGCTCGGTATGGGCTTTTGTTAAAGTTTCGAGAACATACCTTCACCGAAGAGTCAAGCAGTATATTGCTCCCTCCTACGTATATCTCGCGAAGGGACCATGAGGATAAAATCAGAGAGATTAGAGCCCACACAGAAGCATACCGACAATCCTTCTTTTCACGAACAATACGAGACTGGAATAGAAGGGAGAACCCATAGAGGTACTCAGGGTACCCTCCGCCACACACCGTCAGGTGGCTTGCGGAGTATGGATGTAGATGTTGATGTAGATGCACGTGATGGAGATATAGATTTAACACTACATAAATTAACGCCTATTCACAACAAGCATTAAGCAAGTAAATTATTCTCAACACATTCAGAATCAGCACATGTCTCGAGATTCCATGTATCTCATACTTACCTTATTCTCGCTGTAATTTGGATGCAAAGAAATAACTGTATGATCTACGTGTGGACAGCTGGGGTAAACATGACTTTGGACAAAGAGTGAATCAGCACGTGGACGCTGACCAAGAAACCATGATAAATTGTGAATGGTTTCTGGATGATGAATAGTTAAAGAGAACTAGGAATAACAGCTGATTGTTTATCAAGAAAAATTAAAGGGTATCTCAGCAACGAATTTACCTAAGTCCTTCGTGGAATACAATGGCTCGTGGAATACAGTGGCATAAATTACCAAAAATAGAAGAAAAGGAACACTATTTCCTAATCCCTATAGTAATCCTACATAAGTGGGATAGTAACGTGAGCCATGATCCATATTCACAGAGTAGTTAATGAAAGACCAGTATTGATCCTCGAACATGGAACAAAGTCTCTTGCTTTGAAAAATGGATTTAGGTTTGGTTAGGAAGACAGTACGTCTATAATGCTGAAGAATAAATGGAATATTACGTCAAAACGCAGGCAACTCTCTCAGCACAAATTCTTGTACGTTGTAGCGCAAAAAAGGCCACCTAAACGGAATATTAAAAACAGTCGTAGAATTTGAACCAAGGAATCATGAAAGAGCAGTCAGCGTCCGCGCAATGTATCTAACCCAGGCGATCCCGGAAAGAAGACGCCTTGCCTCTCAGTCCATTGGCCGGCTAGTTTAATTCTCAACCGCATTGAAACAGAATTGATTAGTCAGCTACCACGTCCAAACTGCAGCATATAGACGTACTTGCGCTATGTAGCCACCTGTGTGTAGAGTCTCTTGGCACCTCGCCAGGAACAGACGCGTTAAGCTAAGTGATACGGAAGGCGTTTTCTAATGAATGGCGTTCAACCTTCCTTCTATGAGGCGAATATTTCGTAGTTCGCTGGTACTGCTGCTGGCTGACGCAAATGTAGTTGAATGCGCGCTCCGTTTCAAGTGTCACTGCGAAATAACAACCTCTTCGCTTGTGCTGTTCTGCTTTTTATATCCTGCTTGCTTTGCCCGTCACAATTGATTTTGCTACCTAGGTAACAGAATTTCTTCTACTACTTCATTATCCCTAATTCTGATGTTAGGTTCCTCTCCGTTCCCGATTCTGCTACTTCCGTCTTTCTCCGATTTACTCTCAGTCCATGTTCTGTACTCATTAGACTGTTTATTCTATCCAATAGATCGTGCAGTTTTTCCACACTTTCACTGGGGGTAGCAACATCATCTGTGAATTTTATCATTAATACCCTTTAATTTGATTTCCGTCATTGTTCCTTTGATGTAGAGACGAATAGTGGCAGTGAAAGACTACATCTCTGTCTTATACTGTTCTTAAAGCGAGTGCTTCGTTATTAGTTATGTCATGCCGTTTCTGGCTCAAAGAGCATTTCCGAGTCAGAGTTACAGGATGCCAACCAAGAATCTAATTTCACAGTTAAAATTTTCAAATCTAACCCACTTGAGAAGCAGGTCCCAAGAAATCTAATTTGCCTATACCAAAAAGTCTAAATTTCCAGGATGACACCCAAAAATCTAATTTGTCAGTTTCCCCAAACCAAAAAATCTCATTTTCCAATTTTGAGAAATTAAATTTTGCATAAATACAATGAAAACAAAAATGGAGAACAAAGCTGAGCTACTTAAAATAACTTAGAAAATTATAGTAAAGGAGGTCTTAATATAATTAAAAGAAAAACATATAAAAATTTTAAAAATCTTATTTGCCTTTATCAAAAAACGAAATTCTTATTTTCACATTTAAAAATTTTCAAACCTAATGAATTTTATTCTTCATAAATAAGAAATGAAAAATCTCATTTGCCTACATGGAAAAAATCAAATTCTCATTTTCTCATTTAAAGAACTTCAAAAGTAATAAATTTTATTCTTTATAAATAAGAATCAAAAAATCGCATTTGCCTATATAGAAAATAACCAAATTATCGTTTTCTTATTTTAAAATTTTAAAATCTAATAAATTTTATTATTTATAAATAAAAACCCCAAAATCTAAAATCTCAAAGTTGTACTATAACAGTAAACATTTTAATAAAATTAAAAATTAAATTTCCTTCTTTACAAATACAATGGGAAAAATGGCAAAGAAAGCTGAGCTATTTATTGCAAAGGAAAGTATGGATTGAGCTGTTGAGATTTAGAAAATTATTATAAAGAAAATGGTTACTCAAATGTAACTAGAGAAGATCTGTTTGAATTTATTGATTATTTTTGTAGGGAAGAAATGAACAAAGAAATAAAGAAGAGCAAACTAAAATCCAAAACTTTAAAGAATCTTTGATGAATTGCTAAAACAGAAAAGCTGAAGAATTATCATAAACTTTGAAAAAGTCAATTAGTTGATCTTATTGTAAATCTGTTGACAACATTAATAAATGTCATAAAGACAATGAATTGAGTAAAAATTCTGTAAAAGAACTTCATCAAATCTCTAAAGTGAAAAAATAAAATATTTCATTAAATTTAGAAAATGTAAATCGATCGATCTTATCAAGAAATGTGAAGGTGAAATTAATAACGATAATGATTTTAACTTTATCAAACCTGTAAAACGAAAATTTTAAGAAATTATTCCAAAAGCGACCTTAAATCATCCATACAAGAGGCAGTGGGAGTGTCAGAATGAATATCAGCTTTGAAACTTGCCACACAAAGGCATCAGATAACCATCATACAAATATACACCACAACAGGAACGAGTACCTACGAAGAATTAGAAGATTTGTATGAGAAACTAGGTTACACCTTAGAGAGGCATCATTAACCAATAAACCTAATAACTGGAGATTTCAACAGTAAAGTCGCCCCCCTCAGTAACGATGACTTAGACCC